>NC_091813.1:38629565-48629565 GCF_041296235.1 Equus asinus
TCTTCGATCCCATTCTCTTATTAATACCATGAGCAGGCAACTCCAGCCATGTGTATTATAATACACTTATAAAATTTTTATGTATGTGTAAAAATAAATTTGTGACAAATTAACTATTTATTCTTATTCCGATTTCCCTCACCGAGGCTAACTATAGTGATGGGAGACATTTGTTACTATATAAGAAAAGAATTTACTATCTTATTTTAAAATCAAAACTAGACTAAGACTTCACATCTCAAGGAATGTGGGTCATTGAAATTATTTTTATACAACGTTACTTTTTTAAATAACAAAATAGGCAAGATATTTTAGCTTCATGCTCATGGGGAATGAAACTTTGCATAAAGCTTGTTAAGAAATGGATCAGAATGTACATTAGATCATTTCTTCTAAAACCCACATAACTAACAAGAATGTGAAACACTATATGTGTGGTTTATAAACTAGAGAGATTTTTTTTCTCCCTTCTAATGCTATTTTTATCAAGGTTATTCACTCAGTTATATTTGTTACTTTGTACCGTCTCAGGTAGAACTTGCATCTCCTGTCACTGTACTTAAACAGGAGTGTCCTAAGAGACTGCCTATTATCTGAAATTTAGCCTCTGCTTTCCCAATGGTTGTTGCTTGCTTAAAAAATGTGTGAATCTATGATTTAAGCTTTTATTA
This sequence comes from Equus asinus, assembly GCF_041296235.1. NCBI lineage: Eukaryota > Metazoa > Chordata > Mammalia > Perissodactyla > Equidae > Equus > Equus asinus. The sequence continues at coordinate 38,630,237 of NC_091813.1, forward strand.
CACAGCGATTCCATTCTGCCACTGTAACCAAAAGTGCCTGACTGCTCATCAAATTCTCTGTATTCGTTTCACCTTTTCCCCCCAATCTCTGTTAGGTTCTGAGCTCATGCCCAAAGCGCTCTCCACCAGGATAGTGGGAGGCATTTGGTGGTTTTTCACACTTATCATCATTTCTTCGTATACTGCTAACTTAGCAGCTTTTCTAACAGTGGAGCGCATGGAATCCCCGATTGACTCTGCTGATGATTTAGCTAAACAAACCAAGATAGAGTACGGTGCCGTGGAGGATGGCGCAACCATGACGTTTTTCAAGGTAAGTCTTACTGTTTATCTAAAATTTGTGTATTAAAATGATAGACTGCAAACAAACAAACCTCTCTCTATTAATAAACTTAATAGCATAGCAACACTGTTATTTGTCCCGAATAATGAATAGCATATACCTCAGAGTGGGGGAGAGGTAAATAACTAAACATAGGGCCTTCAAGGCAGAACATTTTAATCCTTGCAAATGGCAAAGAGTTTTGCTCTATAAGTATTCCGTTTTTGTTTGGAGGAAAATCTACCCAAAGAGAACATTTTTTCCCCCAAGAAGGTTTTGTGTTTGAATGTAAGAGAAGAGTAATATATTTATTAAAAATTGAATAGTGGTAGATTTAGACTCTACAAGGCTTGGTTATTTCCAGAAGAATGGAATGATTACATGTAAGGATATTTCCCATACATATATTTCTTTCTGTTAAGATGAGACAAGATTTACTTGTTCAGAAGCCTACAGAAAAAGAAGGGAAATAAGGGCTGGTAGAAACTAGCAGAAACAGTTCTTGTTATCTGTACGTTTATCCATCAAATACTTGGGAGTCATGGAATCTGAAAACGGGCTACTCCACTGAACTTGCAATGGTTTGCAGAGGGACCGCGCTGTGGAACATTTAAATGGAAAGTGTGTTTGTACCAAATTCCAGGTATATAGGGCGCCTTGCCCTCCTCTTTGTTATTCCTCTTCTCCTTAGTCCAGCTGATCTCACTGGCCTAGAGTGGAACAAATGGGGAGATTTCACTGTAGGTGGGTCAATATCACTTCATAACTCCTCTTGTGTCTTACCAAGTATTTTTATATTCTTTGTAGATTAGGCAAATTTTTAAACATTGGTATTTTCCCTCACCAGTCACACAAATGCAATTTGCAGTTCAAATGTGCAGTAGAGTGGTAGATTTTTTTTAAAAAAATAATTGCCTCAAGCTATAAAATAAATTGTTTCATCAGACATTTATCAAGTGCCTATTGAATACTAGGAATTGCCCTACACGTTGGGTATTCTAGAACAAATAGCATCTAGTTCTCATTTTCAAGATTATAATTTGTTTGGAGATGCGAAAGACTAAATCACAATCATGGAAGTAGCTTTTATGTGATTTAAAACAGTAATTTTGCCAATTGATTATGTAATTTTCTTTGTAAAAATTCTTATAAAACTAAATCAGCTTTTGTTTTTCTGGAGTTCTGGAGGGCATCATATACCCAAAGAATGGGATAGATTTGATTGTTTAACCAGATCTATGTAATTCTTAAAATTTAATTATTTTTAAAGCCAGTAGCTCATATGGCTAGATTAAAGTTCGTGTGCATATTTTACATTTAATTGGAAAATCATTATTATTTAATCAAACTATTGAATAATCAAGTAAGAACAAAGCGTTATGATCAGTATGGTGCTATTTGACTATACTAATAGCAATTGATCAATTTTCTCCAATTGAATATTTACAATTAATAGAAACTGCTCTTCTTATAAAACTTTTTTTTTAAAGAAATCAGCTGTTGAAAATGCTAAATGTGCATTGTCAGTGTCAATAACTTTGCAAGGAGTGAATATGTGGTGCATTTAAATTATTATAATATCCAAGGGACTTCTGAAGTTGTTATTTGTAAAATAACAGAAAATACCTAACGCAAGGGATTTGATACTAGAAGTGATTATTTATTTCATAAATACTTCAGAGTTTTAACCTCATTTTTACTTTTCAGAAGACTCAAATATCTTAAGTTTAAAAGCTATTATATACTTTGAGCAAGGTTTATCTCTGGAAAATCAATTTGAAAAAAATCTTTTTGTCTCATCTCTAAGCTTATTTTCTCCCTTTTTTGTCTTTCCAATCTTCCGTCTTTTTCTCCTTTTTTTTAGTTCAATTGTTCTCTGCAGTGTCATTTTTGCCTACCTTCACTTTTCCTCGCCATTGACTTTTCTTTTTACTCTTTCATTTCTTGCTTTGCTTTCTCTCACACAAAGGTGCTTCTAGCACCCAGGAGAAAATGGACGTGAAACAGCTGTTTCCAATAGCACAAACTTGCTTTCTGGAATGTATACTAGTCACGATAAAAACCACACAGTGATAATCACTAAGTTGACAATTACCTTATGTTGATAACTTTATCACATGCTGAATTCTTACTGTTGAAGTTAGAAAAATAAAACATTAGAATTTAAAAGCATACATTAAATGTTGATTTTACTTTAGTTATTTCAGTGAAGCCCTAAATGATACTAATTACAGCCTCATATTTAGGCTTGTTAAACTACAAGCTTATACCAGCCATGGGTATGAAATTAAAAAAATAAAATTCCCTAGCAAGCTGGAATTGAAGCAATTGCATGTTCATTTTGCAGCTCTACAGTGAACCAGGGACTATTGTGTGTAGTCTATTTATATTTGATACTGTTCTTTTATTTCTTAATTAACAGCAATGCATACAAACGCTCTAGGAAGCACCCTTAAGGCATTGATTTCTAAAGGAATTTCCATCTTGTTTTTACTAATTTAACAAGACCCTGCTGTTAGCTGATTGTTCTGGAATGCTCAGCTCCAGAAAATTATTTTAAAGAATGATATGGTTTTGTTAGTACAAGCAAGAAGAGCTGGCTCAAGATACCTAGGCTTAAAGGGGGTAAATCCTCAGTATTGAGAAAACACAGTGTTATATAGTCATTCTGCAACATTAAATAATTCCTTTTCCAAAGAAGATGCTTGACTTTGTTCATTGTGCTTACATGTCTATTGTCTTCAAGAAGAACTCTTTCTTCTTTTCTTCTGTAGCCATTACACTCCACACACATTCTTCCCAGGGATAGATGTAAAGCCATGACTGACAAAGTAACTCAAAATTGAACAGATGGTGGTTCTTCAGTGTTATTCCACGTAAACAATAGAAAACTGTATAGCATCACCAATATGTTCTTAATAATATTTAGGTAATAAAATTGTTGAGGGCCTAGGGATTTTATTGGAAAGCAATAAAAGAGGAGTTAAAACCTCCTTCTCGGAATCTGGGAACTTGGTGTAGTAGAACTGAAATCTCACCCCTGAATATCATACAAAATGTTACCAAGCAACAAGCGCATTCTTTTCTTCTTGAAGTATAAAGATTAGGAGAATGAATACATATAGATTACATGCTTAAAAATAACTCAGCTAGAGCCTGTAGGTGCTATGATCTCTTTTGAATATCCCTATATTTTCGAAGCAAGTCATATGTTTTACAAAATAATGCTGAATCATCTTGTTTCTATGTAACCCATGACTCAGGTTTTCCAGTTTCTACGAATTGTCTCTGGGCTTGGTCTACCTGAAATCTCTGGCTTTGCCACATAAACTGGTCTAGTCTGTTCTTCCAAAAAAAGATAGGATGAAAGGAGATACATGCTCTCTTCTATGGTTGTTAAAAAAAAATTCTGCCCCATATTGAAAGGACATTTAAATGGTATCAAATATCTAATGTAAATCAAGTAGTACTTCTGAGACCGTAGAGGACAATTTAGAATAGTTGTTAGGTGTGAAAAAAAACTGTAGAATCAGGGAAACCTGAGCTTAATTTCTGGCTCCACCACTTACTGGCTATAGTTAGATAAGACACTTGCCCTTGTAAACGTCTGATTCTTCCCCTCAAAATTGGAATGACTAACAAGGCCATTCTCACAATATTTTTTGAATATTAAATGAGAGCTCTTCATGATATGCTAAGCACCTAGTAAAAGCTTGATAGATGTTATATATTAGCATTACTAGAACACATGGCTAATTTTTAAAATTCAGAATTTAGAATACTTTTAAACAGAGTCAAGTAAATTGTGTTTCTATGACCCACAACTGGATAAATAATTTTTAAATAGATTTAAAAAGAGGTCACACCAAGTTTATCTAACTTAAATTGCTTCTTTATGAACTTCTGATTATTGTCATGAAAAAGGAATTTTAATTTGATAAGTGAAATAAATCTTTGGAGCAGTTTTTAGAAGCTCTTTTCTAGACTGTATTTTGAAATAGTATATTGAGGTGCAATTAAAAATTCTTTGGGGAATTTATGCCAAATCGTAGATGAAAGAACTTTAATATAAAAAAATACTCCTTCTTAATTTTAATTTTTTTTTAACCTAATGATTATGATGTCCTGTTTTGGCCAGTTTCACCATGCATCTCATGTTCTCAATCATATTGTATGGATGTTCAGTTGTACGATATCAAGTTTTTATTCAATAAATACTTACCAATCATCTCTTATGTGGCAGGCGTTGTGTTAAATCCCAGACATACACCCTACATCTCCAAGCACCCCCCAATACCTGTCCACTCCATCTCCTAGATTTCTTTCTGTTTCCTTTACGTAATGCTATCCTGGTCCAGCCCAGTGTCATCTCTGTCCAGAATTTTGCAGTAACTATCTAACTTTTCTTTTTCCCATGTTTGTCCCTATTCTCTATGCTGCTACCAGAGTGACTTGAAGCCGTTCAAAACTACCCTCTCCATTTGCTTTAGGATAAGAACCTAGCTCCGTAGCAGGTTTACAAGACAACATCTTCTGGCTTCTTATTTTTTAGCCATTGGTTGTTACCCTCTAAACTCCAGCCAAACAGGTTAGATTTTAGTCCTGTGTTGTATCGCAAGTACATGATCCACCTCCTTCTCCAATGCCCTTTATGCTTTCTTTTCCCCCATCCCTGTCCTTCCCCACCAACATAACTGGTTATATTTTCTTTATTCTTAGAGCCTAACGCATACTTCAATTATTCCAGGCAAATTTTTCTGATCCTTCCCCTATCCAAATCTATCCAATCTGAGTAAGGTACTCTTTCTTTATATTCTCTGAGCACTTTTTATTCTATCGTCATTAACATATCACCCCAAGCTGTATTCACTTGGTTCCTCTGTTTCCACACTACACTGTACAGCATGGGGAAGGGATTACTCTATATCATTAACACTTGGATCTCTAGTTCTCAGCACAGACTCTGCATATGGTTTGAGCTTTATTAGTCATCAGTTGCCACAACAATATTGCTTAACAAACAACCAAAAACTTTTAGCGGCCTGTAACATGAACTTTGATTTAAGTTACTTATTTAAGTCCGCTGTTCCACTCCTAGAAACTTGGAGCCCAAAGGCTTGTCAATATTTTGAACAGACTCCATTTCTATTATACAAGGGTGACAGTGCTTTTGCCAATACCATTTCTGCTAAACCTGTGTGGCCTTTAAATGTATCCAGTTGAGTCTATTTGTAATCTAAAAACCACACCCACAGTTCTTTTTAAAGAGTGCCACTCTCTAGACAATCATTGCTACTTTGGGCTAGACACTCTTTATCCTGAGAGGAAAATCTACAAGCCGTTACCTTAAATTATTCAGAGGTCTTAACAAAGTATTTAAAGGCAACAGGCTTAATTTGATCTTTATTTAAGGGCTGATGCCGTGTTGAAACAATTTTGAGAACTTTTCCTGGCTTGAGGCTCTGAAGGTTAGAAATACTTTTATTACCCAACCACGCACTTCTAACTCTTCTATGTCACCTCTAAATTCTGTTCGCAAACCGCCCAGTTTTTTGAAATTATTTCTTCTTCCTCCTCCTCTTTGTTGTTCCGCTTATTGTTAATAGTCTATCTCTTTCTTGTGCTACCTTATCCTATGTAGCTAAAAGTCACCAGCTGATACCTTGAGTGTTTTGTCAGTTTGTCTGGATATTTCTTTAGCCAAGTCCAGAAGATTATTAGTGCATTTTCTATCTTCCAAGTTACTACAAAGCACTCTTTAAAAATGTTATTTCCCCTTGTATTCACAGATTCTCATTTTCCCAGCCACCTCTAATGATTTCATTGTCATTTGCTATGTGTTCCCTAAATATTTAGTTTTTCTTTAAGGCAGCAACTCACTTCTTTTACTAAATTCTGTACAGTTATCCATTAGCATGACGAATATTGCATTCACTGACGGAACACCTATGACACAGGGTTTTAGGTAGAGTGTGTGATTACTTTCAAAATTTTGCTATTCTGTAGAGAGCCAAAAAGATTTCCTCAAAATATCTAGCCCTCTATGGCATTTCCATTTTGCAATCTTGGGTTAAAAGTCAACTTCTTCCGAATTGTAGGTTATGGTGTTGGGAATTCAAGCCAGTGGATTCATTCATCTTGAGGGGGAGAGTTTTATCTTTTGGTTTCTAGCAGCAAAGAGGTTTTGTTTTGTTTTCTTTGTGCATAGTCCCCTCTTTAGGAGAACTCAAAGTACATTCTAAATGCCAGCTCATTAATCTTCACAGCAACCCATAAGAAAGGTAGGAAGCAATTATCACTATGCTCATTTAACAGATGAGGAAACTGGGCCATGGAGAGGTTAAGTGACTTATTAATTATGAAAGCAATAACCAACGAACTCATAGTATCAACAATAAACGTAATAGCTAAAGATATCATGGCAAACCATCATTACTCAGAAGAGCTAAGTGCATTAGTCATTTTGGCTCACCCGCATGACCTCAATGTTTGATCATATTAAGTTTCTGAAGCATTTGCCTTATGCCATTGGGGCAGATACAGCTATAACATATTCTTTATAGTCTGCTGCTAATTCTAAGCTTGTCAGTTCAGTGGTCTTCTAAAATTAAATTATGCTAGGATGACAATATAGGTTTTTAAGCCTGAATTGCTCATGTGGCATGCCTGTAATGAGTTTTTGAAAGCTTGAGTGATTTTTGTTTCTTAAATGCCAAAAGAATAGAAGTAATTTTTGAGTTGAGGGATAGAATGTAAAAATTTGGCAGTTTACTGCATCTACCTAATAAATGGATTTAGAAGCATACCATTCATTAGACATTTCTCATATTTTAAAAATTTCTTCAAAACATAATTTTTGTTTGTTGTTTTTATTTAGAACAGAGCTGGTAATGCAAGTATAATGTATTTACTATGAAGAGATTTACACGTTAGAAAAGTAGATTCTCAAAATGGTATCTATAGCGTACTTAGTTTTCACATTGAAAAGTATCTTCCTAATGAATGATTATTTTCCTCTTGCTATATCAGTGGTAAAACATTTTGAAAGTTGTCATTTGCCAATGCAGAAAATTAACCTAAAGTAGTTTTCAAATATGAGAAAGATGATCTAAACTTACTTTGGAATTTTACCTACTTTGGAATTTTATTTCATTTATTTTTTTATTGAGATATAATTGACATATAACATTCCATAAGTTTAAGATATTCAAAGTATTTACTTGATACATTTTTATATTGAAATATGATTACCACTATGGCATTAGCTAATGCCTCTATCATATCACATAATTACCACTTCTTTTTCATGGTGAGAACAATTAAGGTGTAGACTCTTAGCAACTTTGAAATTTATAATAGAATATTATTGAATATAATCACTATGCTATACATTAGATCTCTAAGTCTTATTCTTTAAAGATAACAAATTCCAAGTTATGTATGGTCATCACAAAGAAAAGCTTCAATAGTTATTTGTTGGCACATGGATAAAAATTGATTATGTCTTTCAATGTGTACCACATTGACTATGACAGATTTTAATCATTTTCAGCCACTATCCAAAAGGGATTCTCTGGCAATAGGATAATTAGAAAATCTTTATGGTACTTCAAAAAGTACAAGGATTATTTCTTAAATATTCATTCATGTAAGAGTTGCCCTGCTTATTTAAATGTTACTCATTTGCCACATAGCTTTGTTTTCAGGCCATTTTTATTTACTTAGAGTCAATTTATGCTTAGTAAAGACACCCTCCTTTTCTTCTCTCTTTTCTCTTCAATAATTTAGGCAAAAAAGGTCTCAAATTTCAGCTTTGGGTCTCACCTAGGGGATATTTTTTTTGTGCTTGAAACTAATTTAAAATTGAAATATTAACATGAGCATAGGTATATAGGCACCAAAGCTTTTTGTGACTAATCTTTTTGATTTGTTGATAAGCTGTATCTCCCTATGTATCCATCATAGATTCCACGCATAGCCCAGCAAAGTTAGCAATACTGACTATTTTATCAGAATACCTAGTTAAACTCTAGTTCATGTTATGGGGCCGGTCTTCGATCTACCAAAGTTGTAAGAGATGTGGCTGTGCTGCCATCAGTGAGGCTGGATAGCATATATGTCACATAGAAATATGGTCTTGTCCATGACAGGCAATCAGATCACTTTGATAAATAAGAAGATAGTATTGATTTACACATCAGTTTCCTTTTCCAAGGGATAGAGTAGTTATTTTGTCTTATTTGAGTATGTCATCCACTAAGTTTTAAGAATCTTTAAAGTATCCATTTGTTTGAGTCAGAAGTCTCAACCTGTCTGTGCATTAGAGCATTAGAATCACTTGGGGGAGCTCTTAGAGAATACTGAGGCCCAGGCCCCTCTCCAGGCCAAGAAATTAAAAATATTTTGGGGTGGGAGCCCGAGCATCTGAGTTTTTTATAACCTCCTCTGGAGTTTCTAATGTACAGGCAAGTGAATTTAATGTGAAATTTAAATAATCCTTTCATCATTGACATCAATAGTTATTAACTGATTGCATCTACTTTCATTTCTTTCCTATTAGTGTGGGCATTTTTCTTTTCTGAAACCCAGACTCCACAAAATATCAGAGGGAGACATGAAATGATGATAAATTTACTGACCACATGCTTGTTTCTTTCAAATTATTTACTTGGATTGTGTTTAAAGTCTTTTTCAACAAAGACTTACTGAGAGTAAATAATCTAATTACGTCTTCATTTCTGACACCATTTCTGGAGGTCCCCCAATGGAGATGCATGAGAATTGCTGTGTAGCAGGATGAAGAAGGCTTTTTTCCCTTCTCAGAGAAGTATGGTGGGGTAAATTCTGACTTTTGTTTGTATCTCTGAGCAAAAGTTGAGAAAATACGTATTCTATGGGACCTGAGGAATGAATATATTCATCTTTCCTTTGTAAGCCTTTACCGCAGGTTTTTCTACCACGGAGGAAGGCAGGAAAAATTAGAGAAGGGACTCACAAGAAGGTGTATTAGAATCTTGGAGACCCATAAAGGTGTCTCGGCAGGATTGTCCATATGACTTTTGTGTTTGGCTAATGGGGAGCAGACTAAGAAGAGATGAACTACCCTACTCTATAGATACATGTTCAGTTAGGTTCTGAGCAATAGTTTGAGATTTGGGCTCATGCAGTTTTCTTTCCTAAGCTTGTTGTATTATCCTATAATATTTGGTGAACTACTGTCACTCTTTCCTTATTGTGGAAAAAAAAATTGTACCTATATTAAATAATGGGGATAAATTATTACACAATTCTAATTTATATCTTCCTTTATGTTACTTGAGAATTCTTCAATCTCCCTCTGCAAATCTAAACTGAAGCAAAATGCTCCTCTAATGTAACATCATGCTCTGACCTAGGTGATGGGAAACCCGCATACTTAGGCTTCTAGGCCAAGAACTGTTCTTGCTAACTTGCTTGCAAGTTACTAATTAGGTAATAACTCTCCGGCTAATTAGAATAAATGGAAACTTTATTTCCAACATTTTGTTTGTTTGTTTCATGTATTTAAGTTTGTGGATAATTTAGTTTACTGGCTTAATTTTTCTACATACTTAAGTGAATGAAACCAAACTTAAAATCTTTATGTGATTGAACACCAGTGTATCTGAACAGCCAGTGTAGACTAGTGATTAATATTGTTACTGAAATTTTTATCTGTTCATGTTGATCTTCTCTTCATTTTCCATCAGACAGCTTTTCTAGAAATCTAAAAGAAACATCTCAGCAAAGATTGTTGTGGCCATATCATTTCTCTAACTCTCCCAAATTATTTTTTATTTTTTAATGATGTTAAAATATTGGCTGTGGGTAATGCATTACTGTTAACGTTAGGTTCAGTGATCATATTTTGTTTAATAAAATAAGGTTGAGATCTTTAAAGTATTGTTATATTAATGTCTAATATGGTTTTGATATTAGTTATTCATGTTTGAAATAAATATTTAAATCAATTCTTTATGATGCATTTAATTTATTGGCATCGTAAGGGGGGTATTTTTTCCCAAAGAGGTTGTTTCCCTTCCCCTTTCCTCATCTAACACCCAATTTATTGTATGTGAGGCCTGATCCTATGTTTATTACAGGGATTTGCATAAGGCCTACAGGAAACCAACACCATTTTACTATGTTCCCATTGCAAGAAATAAAATGGTGCCTTTGAGTAAAGCTGTTTCATCAGACACTAGCTTAGCATGCCAAGTTACAGCCATCAATGGAGAAACAGCAGATGTGAAGGCTAGTTGGCATCAAAGCATATGAGTCGGAAGACTTTCCTATGGGAAAGAAAGTGCTTCATTACACTTTATCTATACTAAGAACATTGGTTCTATCAAGCTGTCTGAAAATTAGAATATGATGGGTTTTATTGCTCTAGCTCTGCCAGAATGAACTCAATAGTTAAAAAGTAAGCGATAACACCATTTGGGGAATTATAAGAAGTGATTAAGAGTTTCAATGTATTTCAACTTGGAAGGAGCAGCAACTTTTATCTTAGCTTCTCTAAAATGTCCGAGGGACAAAAGCTTAACCCCTCTCTAATGGTTATAGTTTCAATATGTACCAGCGAAGCTTTGGAGCACTTCAATGGAAGAAAGAAGTTATGTGTTTGACTGAAGTGTAAAATCTGAAAAACATGTTTTAATTGCCTTGGAAAGCAAGTGTGTGAGGCTGATGTCCTTCTAGGATACACTGTGGTCTCTCCCTCCTCTGCTAGCCTTCCTCCACTCAGTGTAGGGACCACTCTGCTTTTGTCGTCAGGATGGCCACTCAAACACCTCGTCGCACCTCATCAATCATAGGGGAGAGGACCCCACAGGGAGTGAGAGAACGTGAAAGTCAGTTAATCGAGTGATGATGGGCTGGCATGTCAAGCGCTGGATAATGGATAACAGCTGTCCCTGTAAGAGTTTATAGCCACTGGTTAGGCAAAAATTTGAAGGGAATTCAGGAAGGGCTTATTTTTGGACACAAAAAAAATAGGCTGAGATAAATATTATCAAAAAAATTGTCATTTTAAAACCATAATGTTTTATTTCTCAGATAAAAAATAATTAAAATGAAAATTCCATTTTTTCTATATAAATAGCTGAATAAAAGCATCATTTAGTATTACTAAAACAAATGTACAAACAAACAAAAAACAGACTCTCTGCTTTGTAAATTCTTTGAGGAAATTATATTTGTTGGCATTGACTAAGAAAGATCTATTAATCATGCATGCTGTTTTGTTTTTGGGGGGAGGGGTTGGAATTTAGAGTATCACCAAAGACATGTTATCCTTGTTCCTTTAGGTTGTCTATTAATTACAGAGTGAATACCCTGAAACTTGTACTTAGTCCAGAATTTCCATAGTAGTTAATGTGCTTGATTTTTCATGCTCTGTGATGTCTTTTTTAGGGGGAAGCTATGCTTTTCTTGCAAATGCATTTTAAACTAATTAGCATCTTTGGTTAGCTTTATTTTGTTTTGCTCATTTGTTTTCCTATTCCTTTCCAAAGGTTCAAATAGCGGTAATATCACTTTGTTATTTGATATTAAGAACTGATTCAAGACGTCGCATTATAGTTAAATTGGTTCTTTTACTATATCATAAAGCAAAATGAAGTTTACTATTACTTACTGCTGCTGCCATCATGATGCTTAGACTTTTACTTAAAGACAACACAGAGCTGTGTTTCCTCCTTGGGAGCAAACAAAATTTAAGGTCATGAGCTCTTCTGATACTCAATGATCTTATCACTTCCTCCTGCATATTTACTGGTAGCAAACACAACTCATAAATCATCCCTAGTTTTTTGTATCCTTTTCCCAACCCGGCATAGATTGCAAGAAGGACAAAACAAACTTTAGAGCTTGTTAACAGGTGTTGATAATTGCAAACTAAATGTAATGGAGTCCTCAAAAATATTGCTTTAAAAATATGACTAGATTAAACATTAATGCTAAGTGTCTTAGTCATAAAGGGATCAGATTCTGAAATAACTTGACATCCTCTTTTTGCTATGATATTAGTGACTGCGGCAGTGCCTACAGTTGTTTAAATGTCTATGGCATACTGGTGAGCACTTTCATTGACCTCCTATATTCAGAGAAATTCTTTAAGTTACATAAATTAAAAAACTAACCCGATGAGTGAATGTGTCTGTATGTGTGCACACGTGCACGAGTGAGTGTGTTCTGTAGGAATAAGACATGCTACCATAATTAGAGTTAAATTATGGATGATTACATAATTCACTTTCCTTATACCCAGTTTCCATATTAAATCTGTTTTAGTGGAAGAATAGTTCAAGGTTGGCAATAAATTGTACCTTTGTATTTCCTGACAGCATTCGAATAATCCTTCTGATTATTATTAGCCTATTGTATACAGCATAGCAAAAGTGGAGTTCAGTGAAAAGATTTGATTACCTCTAAGGTAGGTGTTTCATTTATTAAATATTGTAATTACAGCTAATTAGAGGCTACACAATAAATTAGTTTGCATTGTAGGTCCCTTGACTGTTTTCAGAACACTCTGAGTTCATGCTTCATTTTAATTTATTACAAAAACAATTAAAGAAAGACGAAAGAATCGGAAAGCAGCATTAATAATGGATATAAAGGATTGTTGAGTCAATATCATACAGTTTAATATAATGATTAAAGGCATAAATTAGGTTATGGAATGAAATCCTACATCTGTCACTCACTAGGGATTTATTTAACCTCTGCAGACTTCTGTTTTCTTATAGGTAAACTGGGAGTGTAAATATCTGTCTTATGGTTTGTTTATAAAGCACTAAACACGTAATAACCCCTAGTATGTTCTTACTGCTGGAGCTTACTAGTTGAATTTAAATCTATAACAGATGAAACCATTTCCCCCAATATGAATGCTTATATTGCTGAAAATACATCCAGTTTACCTATAGTTAATGCCAAGATCTGATACTCAATTGCATTTATGTTTGATTAATAATTTGATCCTGATGGCAGATTATTGAAAGATATTCTGGATTACTCTCTTGTACTACTGAAAAGATAAAGTGAATAACGAGTCTAGTTCCATCCATACATTATATATAGTCTTTTAATTAATGGGCTTTTTATTAATCACTGTTTAATTAATGGTCTTTTTATTAATGAGTGAGATTTGCTTTGACAAACAATTCATGTTCAGAATTAATGCTTAAATAGAAGAAAAACTCCCATATTTACTTGTTCTTCCTCTCCATGAATATTAACCATTGTAACTTTAAGCAAGTTTCTTTTTCTCTTATGACTCATGAGAACTATGGAATTTTAGGAAAGCAAAGGAAAAAAATGTCCCAAGTCCAATCTACAAAGACAATTCTTAAAGTCCTGTAAGAATAACCTCTAGTATTTTCTTTATAGATATATTTTGATCTCATTGCTTTTTCTCTTCTTTCAGTGTTAAAGACTTTTAGCTTTAATACAGCTTCACAAATTTTCCCATTTTCACTGAACACAGGTTATGATGCTGTTCTCAGGACTCTGCTTTAAAGATTCATTGTGAGTGAAATAGAGTTATAATATTGTTCGTATGATACTTTCAGAAATATTTCTTTCTTCAGATAGTCTAAAACAAATAGCCTTTTGATAATTTTGAAACCTGTTCACTTAGCCATTGCAAAATCTCAAAGTATGTTTATATATAAACACACATGTACAGCAGAGAAATCACTTATAACTTAAAGACTTAAGTAATTGGGATGCTCATTTTTAATGTTCATTGCATTAAAATACCAGAAGTTCAATGCTTTAAAATATTGATATAATAAATGTTTTTAATCAAACCTTAAAGAAAAGTCAGTAGAGAGAGGACATTAAGGTTATCTGTTTACGCTTCCTAATATAATCTTGTCTTCACGTAAAAGAGTAAAAAGTCAGGTAATAGAAATATAGAGGAATAGTCATTAACCTTTTTTCATTAAACTATACTAATAGGCATTTAGAAGAATGATCATAGAAACATCTTTCTTTATCTGTTACCTACAGTTATCCAGCCCTTCCATGTCTATGAATGAGAAAGACCACTTGGATGCCTGTACTCCCCTCAGAGAGTTGACATTGAATGCATTTGGGTTGGAATTCAGTTTCTCAGTCATACTAGGATGCCCAGGATATACTGGCAATAGGAGACTCTATATTAATTAATATTCTTTAAGTATTCTTATACAGATGTTTTTATTCTGTTAGCCTCTGTTCCAACACTAGAAGAAAATAACCCAGCCTGACTCCAACAAATAAATAGAACTTAACTGGGTGAATTAGGAATCCATATTGTCAAAATAAAATGAGGTAACAATCTAGACAGCCAAGACTAAGAAACGAACACGGTTAAAAACACCAGTTTTAGATCTATCTGGCTTATTCCAACCCTTAGGCAGGTGTTCCTTTCATAAAGGACCCCCCAAATTCGATAATGACAGTTATGATGATGATGTTGAAGAAGGTGTTGATGTTCGTGACAAAAACCTCCTTGGAATCCAGTGAAAACACTGGAACTTTTTACGTCTGTGAAGGAAAAAAAAATAGAAGTGGATTTTAAGAAAATCATCAAAATTCGTTCTCAAGAAGCAAAATAAACTAGCATTAGTAAAAAGGTAACTCTTTCTAAACCCAGAAAGATGTCTGCATTTGAAGGTGGCTGAGAACTAATTTTGTGCACACAGGCATCCTGAGATCATTGTATGCAGCCTTTGTCCTGAGAAAGCAGCTTCTGAGTAAGCATCAAGCCTGACAGGCTTCACTTCCACAGCTGCTTCTTCTCTGGTCACTCAACCATTGCAAGTGGCTGCTTTCATTTATTTCTACACTGATGCTATAATGTGTTTAATTCTTATAGTAAAACTCTTATGGCTACGAGAACAAAATTAATTATATTTTGGAAATAAAAATGGTAGCTAAACTCTGGGGCCTGCCCTATGGCATAGTGGTTAAGTTCACGTGCTCCACTTCAGTGGCCCAAGGTTTGCAGGTTTGGATCCCCGGTGTGGACCTACACACTGCTCATCAAGCAAAGCATGCTGTGGTGGCATCCCACATACCAAATAGAGGAAAACTGGCACAGATGTTAGCTCAGTGACAATCTTCCTGAAGCAAAAAGAGGAAGATTGGCAACAGATGTTAGCTCAGGGTCAGTCTTCCTCTCACACATACAAAAAAGATAGCTAAACTCTTCTTCTATCTTTTTTCGCTTTGTCAGTAGACATGCAGGAGCTATCTTATCCATCCTTCTCATTCGTCCTTATTTGAAGTTTTGTATCATTCCAAATCTCAGGCCTAATGTATCATCCCTGTTTTATCTTGAAAATAAGATTGGAGTGACTTACTGTTACTAGCCATTAGAGAAACACTTGAACATTTTGCCTGTGCTTCTCTCTTTGAATTTGGGAACACTTTTAATGGGGTCAAAATCAGTAGTTTGCTACAAAACTCTTCAAAGAAATTTTATTATCTCAGGATAAGAAATGGGACTGAATTTTTGTTTTGTTATGGCTGTTAATAAAATATGCATGGCTGTTGAACGCATGAAATGTGGCTAGTTCACCTGAGGAACAAAATTTTAAATTTTATTTAATTTTAATTAACTTAATAGAAAATTTGAAACTGAGGCAGTATGACATTTTTACATTAAACATAGTTATATTTTATTTTAAATTTTGCATCATTTAAGATGTATTATAGAATGTGTGATTGGTGCCTTTGTCATTTTTAATATTACACATAAACACATTAGTGATACAGTCAGTGGCAATTGATTGATTCAGTTCAAATGATTTCTTCTGTGTAGTGATGTAACATTGTAATGTGTTTGAATATTTTATGCAGGCAGCATATATTGCAATGATAACTATGTAAGCCATAACTGGTAATTAAATTGAAATATATACTATTAATTTAAACAAAATATTATTAAATTATTTCTCTAATTTAAAAAGCACATGTGAGAAAATTTAAAATGAAGGTATATGATTGAAGCAGAATTGAGGAGAAATCTAGAAGCTAGTACTACAACTGGAACAGTAAGGGATAAGAGTCTGGATGAAGATATGTTACAGATTTTACCGTGAATAGGAATTGCCACTTACAGAGGCATAGCAAGTGGAAAAGCTGCTTGTTTGTTGTATAAAAGGATTTTTAACGATAATAAAGTGGTCATTATCAACCAATATTTTCAGAAAATACGTAGTGAATTTGAAAAGTGGTTTCCTCTTAACAGTAACAAAAGAATCGATGAAATTAGTTTTCTGAAATCTGAGTCAAATGTTCAAATATTTAAATTTTTTTTTTTATATTCCATTAGCACCTGAGTTTTAAAAAAAATTGTGTGTGTTTGTTTTAAACAATCAGTGGATGCTAAAACCATGAGGTGAAAGGTTGATGGGCGTCTTGATAACGCACTGTCAGTCTGACAACACCCAAACCCACTGATCCATCCTCACAGGCTTTTTCACAGGGTCTGAGCTTATTCCTTTGGACTGCCATTGAACAACTTGGATTCTGGGACAAACGAAATCATTTTTAGATGGGGAAATGGTGAAAGATATTATTTCAATTATAAACATGTTAGAAACTTATGAGAAAAGAATAAAAGGAGCATTTTATAAAAAGTCATACCCATTTCCCTCCCACCTCCTCCTCCCTAACCCTTGACAACCACTAGCTTGTTCTCTATCTTTATAACTTTGTTACTTCAAAAAATGTTATTTAAACAGAATCATCTAGAGGTAGCTTTTAGAATTTGCTCTTTCACGTAGCATCATTCTCTGGAGATTCACCCAGGTTATCGTGTATGTCCATAGCTTGTTCCTTGTAGTTGCTTAGTAATTTTTCCATGGTGCGGTTGTACCATAGTTTGTTTAACCATTCACTGGTTGAAGCACATCTGGTCTGTTTCCACACTTCGGCTGCTATGCTCAAAGCTGCTATGAACATCTGGGTACAGGTTTCGTGTGAACGTAAGTTTTCTTTTCTATGGAATCAATGCCCAAGTGTGCAATTGCTGAGATGCTATGTAGTTGCAAGTCTATTTTCTTTTTTAATAAAAGCTCTATTAAGATATAATTTACATACCAAACAATTCATCTCTTTAAAGTGTACAATTCAATAGTTTTTACTGTATTCACACAGTTATACAATCATTGCCACGGTCAATTTAAAACATTTTCAACATCCCAGAAAGGGACCTCATACCCGTTAACAGTCACTCCCACTTACTCCAAGTCTTCACACACTCCCCTCCCCCGGCCGACCCTAGTCAAGCACTAATCTACTGCCTGTGTAGATTTTCCTGCTCTAAACATTTTGTATAAGTGGAACCATACAACATCTACTCTTTTCTGGCTTCGTTTAACTCAGCATAATGTTTTCAGTGTTCATCTATGTTGTAGTATGTGTCAAAACTTCATTCCATTTTATTCCTTTATTCTTTTATTCTTTTAATTCCAGAATAAGAATCCATTGCACAGATATACCATATTTTATTTACCATTCATCAGAAGGCGGACTTTGGATTATTTACACTTTTTTGGATATGACAAATAATGCTGCTATGAATATTCATGTACAAGTTTTTGAGTGGACATATGTTTTCATATTTCTTGGGTACATACCTAGAAGTAGAATTGCTGTCATATGATAACTCTATGTTTAACCATCTGAAGAATTTCTAGACAGATTTCCAAATGACTGCACAATTTTACATTACCAGCTGTAGTGTATAGAGGATTCCAGTTTCTTCACAGCCTCACCAACACTTGTTATTATCCTTTTGATTATAGTCATTTTACAGAGAATGAAGCGGAGTCTCACTGTGGTCTTGATTTGCATTTCCCTGATGGTTAGTGTTAGTGAGAAGCTTTTATGTACTCACTGGCCATTTATATATCTTTGGAAAAATGGCTATTCAGACCTTTTTCTCATTTTTAAATTCAGTTATTTATGTTTTTATTGTTGAGTTTTAAGAGTCGTTGAATTTATGTTTTCTAGATATAAATCCCTCATCAGAAATATGATTTCCAAATATTTTCTCCCGTTCTTGGGTTGTCTTTTTACTTTTTTAATTATGTACATGATGCACAAAGTTTTTAATTTTAATGAAATGTAATTTATCTATTTTTTTCTTTGGTTGCTTGTGATTTGGGTATTATAGCTAAGACTTTTCCTAACTGAAGATCCTAAAGAGTTACTACTGTAAATGTGGGTTTTACGTTTTAGTTCTTACATTTAGGTCTATGATCCATTTTGAGTTAATTATTGTGTAGAGTGTGAGGAACGGGGACAACTTCACTTCTTTGCATGTTGATATCCAGTTATCTAAGCACCATCTTTTGAAAAGACTATTTTTTCCCCATTAAATTGTTTTGACACTTTTGTGAAAAACCAAATGGCCATAAATGTTAAGGGTTTATTTCTGGAATCTCAATTCTATTCCATTGATCTATAAGTACATCCTTATCTAAATAACACACAGTCTTGGATATTGTATTAAGTTTTGTAATCAAGGAGAAGAGTACGTCAATTTTTTCTTTTTCAAGATTGTTTTCACTATTCTGGGCCTCTTGCATTTCCATATATATTTTAGGATAACTGGTCAATTTCTTCAAAAACCAAGTGGGATATTAATAGAGGTTGAGTTGAATTTGTATATCTATTTGAGGAGTAATGTTATCTTAACAATATTAAGTCTTCTGATCCACGAACATGGGATGTCTTTCCGTTTAGTTAGGTTTCTTTAATTTCTTTCAACAATATTTTGTAGTGTCATTATGCAAATCTTGCACATCTTTTTAAAATGTATTTCTATGTTTTATTCTTTTTAATGCTATTTTTAAAAGAATTGTTTTTATAATTTCATTTTCTTGTTGTTCATTGCTGCTGTATAGAAATACAGTTGATTTTTATAAATTGATCTTATATGCTGCAACTTGCCATAACTCATTTATTAGTTCTAATAGTTTTTTAGTAGACCTCTTTGGATTTTCTATATACGAGAGCATGTCATCAACAAAGAGAGAGAGTTTTAATTCTTCCTTTTCAATCTGAATGTCTTTTATTTCTTTTTCTTGACTTACTGCCCTGAGAATGCAAGAAATTCCAGTATAGTGTTGAATAGAAGTGACAAGAGCTTATATTTTTGTCTTCTCCCTGATCTAGAAGAAAGCAGTCAGGCTTTTATTATTATTACGATATTAAGTGTGGGCTTTTTATAGGTATCCCATATCAGGATGAAGGTGTTCCATGATGGTGAATTTTATGTGTCAACTTGACTGGGACACTGGGTGCCCAGATATCTGGTTAAATATTATTTCGGCGTATCCCTGTGAGGGTGTTTCTGGAAGAGATTAGCATTTGAATTGGGAGACTGAGTGAAGAAAATTGCTTTCTCCAAAGTTGATGGGCATAAGCCAATCTATTAGGAGCCCAAATAGAACAAAAAGGCAGAGGAATGTTGAATTCTCTTCCTGCCTGACTACTTGAGCTGACTTGAGTCTTCTCCTGACCACAGCAGACTGGGACTTACACCATTGGCCTCCCTGGTTCTCATACCTTTAGACTCTGACTGAATTACACCGCTGGCTTTCCTGAGTCTTCAGCTAGAGATGGCAGGTGGTAGGATATCTCCACTCCATAATAGTGTGTATCAATTCCTTGTAATAAATAAATACATACACACATATTAAATATATATATTTAATATATATTACAAATGTATTACATTATATATATAATATATAAAATATGTATTTTAAATATATTATATATGTGATATATATAATCTATTGGTTCTGTTTCTCTGGAGAACCCTGACTAATACATGTTCTCTTCTTTCCCTAACTTTTTGAATATTTTTATCATGAAGAGGTGTTGGATTTGTCAAACACTTTTTCTGAGTCTGTTTAAATAGTCATGTGGTTTTTGTCTCTATTCTATTGATAAGGTGTACAACATTAATTGATTTTTTCATTTTAAAACAACCTTGTATTTCTGTAATAAATCCCAGAGGTAGGGGAGGAATTAGGAAAAATATCATAAAGAAGTGATGGTCAAATAGGTTTTGAGATTGACAGAATGAATAAGGATTTGACAAGGCTGAAGAGAGTTTGTGGAAGAAGAGAAGCACATTGCTAAATCCACTCTATTTTAATTATTTGTTTTATCCTAACTCTTCTAATGAGATACTTTGAGGACTTTGATATTCTAGTCATCTGATTTTCCTGAGCACATAATGACACCAATGGCATATTATACATACTCAAGAAATTGTCAGTACTTAAATGACTCAATGGATGAAAGACTATGATAAATGATTTATAACTAATACTCAAGTGAATCAGATGGGCAATTGAATTGGTAAAAGCATTGAAGAGCTTAATTTAGTATCTAGTGTTTTGAGTAAATCTTTTTCTCTAGGGACTGGTTTGCATATTTATAAAAGAAAAATACATTGCAGTACTGGGATCAATGTTCTTATAGATTATACTATTGTAACATATACTTTTTGTATTATACTATTGTAACATAATCTAATAGATTATACTATTGTAACATTATACTTCTATTTATTTTGCCCATTTATATTACAGGGGATGTGACAACTCCTGCCTGTATGAGCTCTCCTGCTGTCTTTGTATTTTAGATACTTTTTGAGAAAGGAATGTGAGGTTGTGGATTGAGGAAGGAGACTTTTAGATGTAGAGAAAATGACATTGCTTCATTAAAATATGTATTGTCTTGATAGAAACTAATGTCATAATCAACATATATACAATATAAACTATAAGGAGAAGTTAAGAATATTAATAATTCTGCCTTTTTTAAAATGAAAATGCGTGCAATCTGCATGGGGAGAATGTGACATTCAAGCTGAGTCCCAACAGATGGGCAAGACTTGGAAATTTACAGATGAGGAGGATGCAGTTCCCAGAGTGGGATAAGAGGAGGAAAATAGAATATATATAGTCAAGAGTGAGTAGTTTGGTTTGGATAAGTGTTGAGTTTGGGAAAAATAGTGAGAATTACAGATAGCTATTTGACTTTAGGAGAAAGGAGTTGTTTTTAAGCTCCTTAAAGCTGTGAAACCCTTTCTTTAAGAGGTTTCTATATGTAAAACTACTAAAAGTAGGGCAGTTTGAGTTGAAACAGGAGAGAGGGGCTAGTACTTTACAGGCCTATCCTTTCCCCACTTGCTCTCAGCTGTGGTCCAAGATGATGCTAGAAGGAGGTTAGCTCCAGCTATGCTTTATAATCACCAGGGCAGCTTTTAGAAAGTATGAATGCTCAGACCAATTGAAACAAAATCTCTAGGAGTGAAACCAGAAGAGTTTTTGTTTGTTTGTTCATTGTTCAATCTGCCAATAGTCTGAAGAAGATACAAAGATTGAAAGCCATTTTTGTAGGGTATAGTGAAGCACTGTTGAAAAGTGACTCTTTTACATGATCAGTCTTCAGATCTGGGGAAGTGTATACTTGGGACTACATAGACGCTTTTCCAAATATTTGTGGTGATAAAGAATAATTTTTTAAAAGTTAAAAACATGGCTCTTGTGAAAATATAAACGAACATGTATCAAAGATCTTATTGTTAAGACTTGTTCAAAAGAATTTGAAGCAATTGGGAATGCAAAAGCAAATCTGCCAGTAGATATAAAATTAGTTGATTTCTTACAGTTCAATAACATATAATGTTTGGAGTTACCTTTTCAATAGATTGTAAATCATTTTCATTGGTAACCTATAAAATTAATTTGCATTGCTATGGACAAGAATTGTCTGCATGACTGTTCGTTTTCTGCATGACAATGTTTACCCCAACAGGATCGTTAATAGCTTAGGCAGTATAAAGTCAGTCAATACACACTCTTATAGAATCAGATAATCCCTAGATAACCCACCAGACAACATCCAGCCCTCCATTGAGAGACACCTAACAATCCTTTCTATCTATTTTCAAGTCTTGGACAATATTTTCTTACTGTCTCCCTCATTGTGATCCTACATAATTTCCAAAGATTGTTCTTGGTCAGAAAAACGCTGGTCTCCTAGGTTAGGCCTGATTACTTACATAGATGTAGCAAAAGTCTAAGTTAACTATGTAGGCTTCCTTGAGTTTGCTTTGCAAATGTAGAGTCATGCAATATTTGCCAGCTGCTAAAGTTACAAAATTAACTTTAAACTGGAAGTTTTATAAGTCGTCCTTGAAAGTCGTATTGGAATTTTAAAAGCTACTATTACTTGGCCAAATTAAGAAAATTTTTCTACCAGATTTCACCTACAGTCTCAATGAGTTTAGTGAATTCATCTGTTCTTCAGTTTTCCAGAATTTTCTAAGTTTCCTGTTCTAGTACGAAGTTAATTTTCCTTACCACTAGTAAGGCTAGGACCTTTAAGCCAAAAAAGAGGACAGTTTTCCTAGGAGGAAATTTGCAGCTATTGGCTGCACATGTGAAGTAAACCCTTACTTGTAAGTAATAGACTTGTCATGCCTAATTAAATGAGAATTATTATCAAATGTGACACTCCATAGATGGTCTTGGGTGCAAAATTGAGTTGTCCAATTATATACTAGCAAGAAGCAAAATATATTCTTTTAGAACCTATGCAAATTATTTATTGCCATGAAATAAAGGGGATTTAATAAGAGTTTCTGAATTTCAGAGGATGAGTCAGAATCAGATATCACTTGAATATGTTTATTTCCATTTACAAAAGCAGTCTACAAAATTGAATGTTAAAGAAACTCATGAAGGAAGAGAGTTTCCTTGTATAGCCATGATAACAGATCGTGAAAAACAATACTGACAACATTCCAAACAAATTGCTACAATTAAATTTCCCTCATCAGTTCATTCACTTGTAATTCATTCTTGTTCCTTTTAATCATGGAACAGCAATCTGTTTCCATGCAGTATGCCTGTTTTTAGATGGAAGAGACCCGGAAATCCTGACTCAGTTCATTGTTACAGTCTGAACATTTTGTAAGTAGTGTCGCCTTGAAGCCTATATCAAAGAGTCTGTTCTTTAAAGTATGAAGAATTCAGAGTACTTGGTGCACAGCCTTTCCACGAGACCCTGAGAAAGGCCTTCACTAAAGATACAATTCCATCCTGTAACTTATTGTAGAACATTGAGACTAGCATCAGAATCTGAGTAATTTGCTTCAGTAACCAATGATATAAAAAATGAGGGAGTATACAATATTCTATTATGGTACAATATGTAACTATTTTATAAAAGTTTGATCAATATTTCCTCTGAAGTTAAGAACATTATATGGATAATAAGAGCACTGTAAAACCTCCAGGGCCTTTGAAAAAACTTAAAATTACTTAAATATTTATACTAATAATATTTAACCTGCCTGACTTAACTAAAGAAGAGTGTCTTTTTGATTTGAAACCCCTTCCCATTCAACTCTTTCCAATTAACTCAGTGCTTATTTAGCCAGTTAAGCAGTATGGAGCATACCAAACAAGCCTAATTATTTGTCACATTTGTGTGTGTGTGTGTGTGTGTGTGTGTTTGCTTGAGGAAGATTGGCCCTGAGCTAACATCTGTGCCAATCTTCCTCTATTTTGTATGTGAGATACTACCACAGCGTGGCTAGATGAGTGGTGTGTAGGTCCACACCTGGGATCCAAACCCATGAGCCCCAGGCTGCCAAAGCGGAGCTTGTGAACTTAACCACTACACCACCGGGCTGGACCTCATACATTTATTTTTAATAATGTAAAAGAACAAATCTTTATACCCTTACTTAGTATTATAACACCAATTTATCATTATAACAGAGAGAAAGTTCAATTCTAATTTTGCACTTCTAAATAATTATCTTCTGAATAAGCCATCAAAACTGAGCAAGCTTTAAGAAAATTTTAATACAATTAATGGTTGCCTTTCAAACTAGTATTGTAAGTCAAGGTACATAAAATTCACTTTTTCATACCCTCTGCAACTTGCTATGTGTACTAAATTTTTTTCTTCACTGTGCTCTTCTATATTCTGGGACAAAATAACACTTTAGGACGAATCTACTCTTTGAAGCACACACATGGTATATTTCATTTCTCTGTCACTATTGCTCATAGTCCATTCTCAACTTCCCACATTTATCATAACTTTTAGCAAGAGAAACTAACTTCCATTTCACAGAGGAAAAAGAGAGGCAGGTTAAGTGAGAACTTTCGTCATGCAAAAGCATTTTAGCAGCCCAGCAAAGCTCATAAACATAATGCAAATTTCTACAGTCACAGAAGTCCCTTTTACACTTTCTTATAGTGGCAAACATAAACATATTCACTAATATGATCCAAACATATAGCTACTCTATAGTATATAAGAATGCCAGCTTAATATTAAACTTACTATTCAATGTTTACTATTTTATCTTAGAAATTGTTTATATAATTGATGATTACCCGTTAACTAACTCAATTTAATATTAGTCCAAAGTTTAAGTTACCTAAAAACTTTTGATGTTTTGTTTAAGCTGACATACAAAACAAAATTACTGTTAATAGAAAAAGTTTGAGAGAATTATGATACAATTTATTTAAAAAATTATATTTTTAATAATATTAAACATTTATACAGTAGTAATTTTAGTTTATTTTATTAGTAAACCAGTATAATACCTTTCATAAATTCAGCTTAAATAGATTTTTCATGAGAAATCAAGCCTAAATCTTATAAAAATAAAATATGCCCTTGTGTATTATATAACATTGATAATTTAGATGAAGTCATACAACTATTTTTCTTCTTTTAATTATAATTATTAAACCAATCTGGTTTGTATTTTTATAGAAAATGGCCTTTGTGTCAGCATCTTTTAGAGGTTATCAGAATTCATGTATTAGAAATCTGTTATTTGTTTTCTTAGAATTTTGGAATATTCAGTATATATAAACACATTTATTTCTATGAACTAATCAGAGCAGTGATCTTTTTAAATTTAGGAGATGCTCTAGTGTAATGTGTTAGTACCCTCTGGAGGTAAAAGTCAAGACCTTTCTCAATTGCAGACACAGTGATACATAATCACAAAGATGGCATACAGCTGCCTCAGTCCTACCACCTCAGCCAAGGGTCAAAAGTAAACACAAAAAAGTAAAACCTGAGAATCTGGTTTTCCTAATTGATTTGAGCTCATAAATGAAAAGACGATTAAAAAACTGTTAAACCAGATTCTCAGTCATCTTTCACCCAGTAGAGAATGGATTTCTGTCAATCCATTTGGCACAGATCACCAAATGGTCAGAGCAGAAAACTGAATCTTCAATCATTGCTGTCACCAATGGGGGATGATTACAAGTTAGGCAAAAGCTAGAAACAAAAAGAAGATATAAAAACTGTAGAGGGAAAGGGAAAAAAACCTGAGAACTGAAGAGTCAGGAAAGTTAAAATTCTTTTGACACTTGGGATTCACTCTGGTAACCAAGAAAAGATGTGTCTAAGCTTCAATAGCCCTGTAGGTACACTTCACCAGCAATACAATTTATTTGGCTCTGTCAGGTGAATCCACTTGGGTATCTCAGTGAATGAACTACAAAAATGCTACAGTATAATTTCTAAAAAGTTAAAAAGATGAGCCTTGGGGCTGGCCAGGTGTTGTAGCAGTTAAGTTCCTCATGCTCCACTTCATCAGCCTGGGGTTCACTGGTTCAGATCCTGGGTGCAGACCTTCACACCGCTCATCGAGCCATGCTGTGGTGGTGTCCCACATACAAAATAGAGGAATATTGGCACAGATGTTGGCTCAGGGCCAATCTTCCTCATCCAAAAAAAAAAAAAACCCCACAGGGGAAAAATAAAGATGAGTCCCTGTAAATATAAATTGAACACATGATGAAGATCTTATTCATGTATTAATAATGGTTCAAAGGAGAATTTGGAGAACACACACACATAGGTACACATAATCAGGAATGCTGAAATGCATTTGCTAATAGATGCAAAACTGGTTACAATCCTTTAAAGCAATAGAATGAAATGTTTGGGGTTGACTTTTCTACAGAGTCAAAACCGATTTTTTCTCTACTGTATAAAATAAATTTGCTTTGTTATAGACAAGGATAATTTGCATTACTATCGGTTTTTTACAAAATAACTTCTACTCCTACAAAATTGCTAATGGTCTGGTCAATAGAAGGTCAATCAAAGGAACATACCAGATAGTATCAGATAATCCCCAAATGGTCCCTTCCATAACATCCAGCACTCCACAATATGAAAAAATCATTTTAATATTTCTAGATCCTCAACTTGGATATGTATGTTTCCTAACATTGATCTGCCTGAAAACAAGCCTGCAGGTATGTGTTTATCTTTCTTCTTACTTTTCTTTCAAACTTGTACCTCTCAAACTTAGTATAATAAAAATATATTCTTTTCCACCCATCACAATTTTTTGTTCCCTGAGGTAAAAAAATAAAAAATCTCCATGGTACTAAAAAAATCAATTAGAAACATTGATTTTTGAGAAACCTCCTTTATTGAGGGCACTATAAACCTACCCCTCAACCCCATGAGAGATACATTTCTAATAGAAATTTACTTTTTATATTTACTTATTATCTATAAATTTTTTTGGTGTATTTGTTTAGTTGTGTGCTAAAAACAGCTGTAGTGGTAACTCAATGCAGAATAATATTTTAAGCTTTAAAGGCTCATGACACAAGACACATTTTAAATGATGTTTAATTTAAAAATATAAATTTGTTTCAAAGTGTAATGAGGTCATTTAATAAAAGACTTTCAAGGATAAAATATATTTCTTAGGATGAAATCTTATGGCAGATGTGATGATTTCAAAGAGAAAAGGAGCTATATATAATTTCTAACTGTTAAAAAAAAGAATTTGATGATGTATTTTTAAAGTGCATGATTGTGGACGGCAAGCTGCCATTGTTTTAATATTCCACAGAATACATTTAAAGAGTGATATAACGCTTTTCTTTAAAAATATGAATAATTATAGTATGCTGGAGTTTATATCAAATGCAACTTTTAATCCCATGAAAAACATTTTAGATTTTTGTAGCTTCCAAAATATTTGCTTTGTAATATGTATTTAAATTTATATGTTATTTCTCAAAGGCATACATGATTTCATGTGCATTTTCCCACAAACTGTTACTTGCTATTTTTAAGAGAATATTTTTAAGGAGAATGTTAACAATGGCCTCAATAATTCATTTTTGCCAGTAAACTCATAAAAGAGCTAAAAGACAAAGCAAGGAGCAATATTGCGATAACTGTCAGTGTTTGAAAACTATGATAGAAAATATGGTCACTTCAATGGCATAAAGACTCATTTTCAGAAATATAATTTAAGTTTTACTTGCTAATGGAATTATATCTTTTCTTTGCCCATAGGATATATCTGGTCTTTGTACATAATGTTTTAATCCAGCACAATAATCTTTGCAGATGAAATTTTAATGAATGTGTCTCGGTTAAGCCCCAGTGAAGTGTAAATCAAAGTAATGGTAAACGGCAGCAAAAAGGGTTTGGCCAGCAACTGCTTGGTTGAGAATGGGATGAGAGAGTACTGGAGTTATAATAACTCCTCTGTGCTTATAACCACCTGCTTTATTTATGTTGAAAGAAATCAGTTTGTAAAAAGAAGCTCAAATCCAAATGCCACGAATGATGACCACTGCCAATTATTCTTATACTTTTATATACAGAATAACTCCCAACTCCCTGTTGCAGAGAAAAAATATAAATGTCAAGCTGAACATTATTGCAGCCTGGTGGTGGCTGTGGGAAGGGCAGGTGACCTCCAAGTATTGATCAGTACAATTCTTGCTACGTAGTTTCCTTTCCCTTTGATACGTCTACTCTACATTTCAGAACAGTTATTTTGAATTTTGATAAATTTTGAGACATTGGGAAATATTAGTAGGTCAAGTTAATCAGAAAGTCAGTGACATATATTCACAACCTGTAAACCCTCTTTCTTGTGCTGCATATATTTTCTTAGGCAAAAAGTACTCCGGGTTTTATATTATTTACTTTTCCAATTATTTTTCTAATCATGAAAAAACGTATTTCTGAAATATCAATATATATGTTTATATTCACACAGAAAATAGAGGCAAGAAATCTTCCTGTGATATTTTGAAACACTAGTCTAACATCTGTAAACATCAGCCAGGCTTACGTTTCCCTATAGATGTTCTCTAGAATTGGCATTCCCAATGGGAGATGGTGTACAATGCTGAATGTATCCTCCACTGGAAAGATTCTGGTAGCTAGGCTAATCAAGGGAATTTTCCAAATACTTGTGTCACATTCCCCCAAAATTCTAAAACACTTTTCTACGTCTAATAAGTGTTAACTCTCTGTCCAGAGTTTAATCACCAACCTAGTGAGCCAGTGTCACCAATAGGAATATGGCACATATCTCAGGCATGTTAGAGCATAAAAAAAAGATTGACCAGCTGCAAAATCACCTAGAAGATTTTTAAAAACGTGAAAATCTGAGCCTTTTCTCGAATTTACTGAATTAGAAACTCTAATGTTTGGGGTTAGAAGCCTCCATTTTTAGCAAATACTCCAAGGGACGCTTACGTAGGCTAAATTTTAAAGCCGGAACCCTTTAATAGCTTACACCTACTCTTAAATACATTTATGTTTATAGTTACAAGTATGCATAATAGAGTAAACATTCAATCTCAGTAATAATCTGAAAATCCAACAGCACAGAGATCTTTTAGAATGAAAGACATATTCAGAAAAATTCCTCTTACTATCACTTTTCTGGAAAAAGTTTTTTGTTAACTTTTTCTCAGAAACTTAGGATCACTGAGATTTTAAAAAGTCTTTGAGAGATTAAAGATGTGTCTTTTTCAATGTTGTTTTGAACACGTTTACCAATTATAAGATTACAGCCATGCACCACATAACGACGTTTTGGTCAACCAGGACCGCATATACGAAGGTGGTCCCATAAGATTAGTACCATATAGCCTGTGTGCAGTAGGCTACACCATCTAGGTCTGTGTGAGTACACTCAGTGATGTTCACACCGTGATGAAATCACCTGACAATGCATTTCTCGTAACATATCCCCATCATTAAACCAAGCACGACTATATTTGTAGTAAGTAATAATTTTAAAGGAACAAGAATGTGATTCTATTGGCGTATATAAACTCATCCCCCAGAGGCTTGGAACACTATTCCTTAGGATACAACATAAACCAAAAGTTTTAGGGTGATCGAATTGTGAGAAATGCTGCCTTGTACGGCACAGCTCAGCGCGGAGAGTCACACGCTAACCCGTCAAAGGCTCTGGGAAGTCTTGTAGTGCCCCAATCGGTTCCAGTACTGCGTAGCCTAACCAACATATTTCACCAGTAGTAACATGTTATATTATGAGAAGTGTACTTTTGGATGCCCTAAATTATATGAATCATAGGATTAGTGTTTTTTAATTGGTAATCAATATATGCTATATTAAATTACACTATTTCAAATTCTGAAAGTTATTTTTAGTACTTGAGTCTGTACTATTCAACTTTAACCATTTGTGTCCAGGAAAATTTAGGAAACATCTTTTTCTTTTCTTTCTGAGGAAGATTGGCCCTGAGCTAACATCCTTTGCCAATCTTCCTCTTTTTGCTCGAGGACTCTCTGTCACTGAGCTAACATCTGTGTCAGTCTTGCTCTACTTTATGTGGGATGCCACCACAGTGTGGCCTGATGAGGAAAAGCTGGGTCCACACCTGGGATTGGAATCTGCAAACCCCAGGCCACAAAAGTAGAGCATGCAAACTTAACTGCTATGCCACCAGGCTGGCCTCCTTTTTTGTCTTTTTGTGAGGAAGCCTGGCCCTGAGCTAACATCTGTTGCCAATCTTTCTCATTTTGGTTGAGGAAAATTGACCCTGGGCTAACATCTGTGCCAACCTTCCTCTATTTTGTATGTGAGACGCTGCCACAGCGTGGCTTGACAAGCAGTGTGCAGGTCTCCAACTGGGATCCGACCCCACGAAACCTGAGCCGCCAAAGCAGAGAGCACTAACTTAACTACTATGCCATAGGGCTGGCCCCAGCAAGCATCTTTTGTAAAGAATTTTACATAATAATTGAATTTTATGAAATGTAAATGACACGAAGGAGTAGTCAAAGAATTAAAACAAAAGAGACATGCAAAATTCCTTACACTTTGTTTATTTATTTCAATAAATATTTTTTGAACATGTACCACGTGTGCTAGAAAATCTACTAGATTGTAGGGAAACTGATCAATAAGAGCTATATCCTGCCCTCTGGAAGGTTGTAACTTTGTAGATAAGACAAATATTGAGTATATATATATATATATATATGATTTATTTTAAGGAATTGACTCACGAGACTGTGGGGGCTTTGCAAGCCTGAAATCTCTAGGCAAGCCAGCTGGCCAGAAAAGCGGGCAGAAGTTGATGCTACTCAATGAAGAATTTCTTCCTCTCTGGAAAACCTCAGCTTTTGCTCTTAAGACCTTTCAACTGATTGGATGAGGCCCATCCTCATCATTGAGGGTAATCTCTTTTGCTTAAAGTGAGTGATTGTAGAAGTTAACTATATCTAGAAAATACCCTTCTGGTACCACTTACATTAATGTCTGATTAGATAACTGGGTACTATAGATTAGCAGGGTTGACATATAAAATTAACCGTTGGTTATTTAAATTTATATAAAATTTAAAATTAATATTAAATTTATATAAAATTAACATATAAGGTTCATATAAAATAGTTAACCCATCAGTTTGGGAGGTTCAGGATAGACTTCCTTTAAAAATAGACTTTTAAATTGAAACTTGAAATAAAAATAGAGTTAGCTAAGTAAAAATTAAGGGTAAACTGTAGGGTAAAGTTGGTTCAAGAAGAAAGAAAATATTAGGTGGAAATAGTCCAAGGTGGAAAGATTATATGCTGATTATACTGTTCGTTTGTATGTAGGAAGTGAGGAAAAAGGAAGGAGTCAAGGATTATTTCTTGGTTCTACATACTAAGTTATGGAACCCCAGAAGAAATGGAGTAGATAAAAATCATGTTTGGGGTCTTTTAACTTTGAAACGAGACATCCACATGGAGACGTATGGAAGATAAGAACATGGGTCTAGAGAGCCCGGGGATGATACTTATTAACTCAGGTACCTAAAATCTGGGGAATAGATGATCTCGCTTAGGGAAGTGTAGGGTGAAGAGACAGATGTTTAGGAATGACCTGTGGCACTTTATAAACCAATATTTCAGAGGACAATAATCCTACAAAGGAAACAGAGAGAACAGCCAGAGAGGTAGGAAAAGAAGTTGGAATGTATGGTGTCTGGGAAATCAAGAAAAGTGTTTGTCTGAGATAGAAGTTGTGCTCAACATGTTAAATGCTACTTAGAGGTGAAGGAAGACAAAGATAGAGAGGAATCCATTGGACTTTGTGACATTCAGCCATTTCAGAAGCCTAATTCGAGTTGAGTGAAGAAAAACTGGAGCTGAGAGAATGGAGACAGCACGTGTGGAAGAATAATTTCAACTGCCAAAAAGTAGAAAAAGAGAGACAGTGCCAAACATGAAGGGCAAAAGGGATATGTGGGATCAAGTAGTTATTTGGTCATTTGATTGTAATTAATTATTTTATCTATCTACATAGTGTATTTATTTTTTCTCTTGGGTCAAATGATGAAAAAGCAAGTAGAAAAAAGATTGGAAAATTAGAGACAGAGAATATTTGATAGCGTAACATCCCTACAAAAGCTGAAGATGGTGATATACAGAACAGAAATGAGCAATTTAGCTATGGATAGAGGGGAGGGGTAGAGGTGTCTCTCAGAGGTGTTTCTCAGAAGGAAAGGGGCAAAAAGACGTCAGAGAGTTCAAGAAAATGGAAATTGTTTTAAAGATTAACTGGGCAGATTTAGAAAAGAGCTGACTGAGGAACAGTAAAATTATAAGGTGATTTTGAATGCTGTGGAGGTTGGTGATGTTGAAGATATCTATCTTCTCCTGTTCTGTGATATTTTTCTCCCAGGAGTCTAAATATAGTTATGGAAGAAAGACTTGGATATATACACGTTTTTTTTAGATAAGTGTGATGAAAGTATAACGAAGCAGGGGAGTTTAGGCTCCTCTAAAGAAAAAGAGCGGTTCAAAAACAGTCTGTGGAATCTGAATTTGGAACAAAGGTAGGTGACATTAGAAAATAGAGGAGGCGTAGGGTGGGAAAAGAAAGGCTGGTGGATGGATCCCCTCCACCCCAAAAAAGTGCAGTGGAATAAACTGAGCAGATAAGCAAGAAGGATGAGAGTTTGTAGTTGTGCAATGGAATGACTTATTAAAGGTTGCTGTGGAATAGTGGAGGAGATTTTTGCAGAACATGAAGAAGCTAGGCCTTTAACCGGTTGTCCATGTGGACATAAAATTGTCAGTATCATAGCAAGAATTGGAATGAAGAACACTGTGGCACAGCTGCTAATGGCTTAAATGAGTGAAAGGGGGACCAGGCATTAGGAGTGAATGGACATTAGGTAGTGACAGCAATGAGGTGATGGTGGGACTTATAAAGCTATATGGTGTGAACTAAATAGGAGAAGGACTTTTTACAAGAGAAGGTATAATGGGGAGTGAGTAGAATGTAGTTTATACCTACTTGTTATAGTTTATACTATACACGTGAGCTCGAGTCCTCTGTGAAAGATGCCAAGATGGAATTAGAGGTGCCAAGATTTGTTTGGAAATATCTTTGAGGGATAAAGGAGATGGAGAGGGAGAAGAAGGGGGCAAGGAAGGTCTTCAGACAGCGATTGAGGCCTGACACCTGTGAAAAGAGATAAGGAAGGAAGGAGGGTTGGGTAGAAAGAACTTAATACCTCCCCGCAATTCTGCAAATGCCGCGGCCAAGGAGGAGTCCCCAAGCAAGTGCT
Organism: Equus asinus; assembly: GCF_041296235.1. NCBI lineage: Eukaryota > Metazoa > Chordata > Mammalia > Perissodactyla > Equidae > Equus > Equus asinus. Next base: position 38,663,522 of record NC_091813.1, read on the forward strand.
CCTCTTTGGAAGAGTCCCACGTCAGGCAGCCATGGTCCAGACCTAGAAGCCTCATAATGCTCTGTCACTGACTGAGGGGAGCACAGGAAGTGCAGCTTTGGTGTGAAAGGCACGGTGGATCCAAAGGTGCAGTAGCTGGGGGCTGTCAGCCAATTCTCCTTTGGCAGGGTTTTCTTGAGGAGATCTGAGCAAAAGACCTCTATGGCCTGTACGCTTTGTCCTCTCTGGCATCTCGCTGCTCCTACACAGATATTTTAAGTCTTTAAATATTTTAAGTCTTTCTGCATCACACTTATTTTGTTGGGTTTGTTTACTTTATTTCCTAGAAATATTCTGTTTAGAAAAAAATGGCATTGTCTAAAAAAAGATCCTTGAGAAACTTTCTTGAAGGTAGATTACATGATAAACATACTTATAGTGGCTCAAATGGAGTTGTTCTTGTAAGATGTCGCCACGTATTTGGTTGCTTGTAGAAAACAGTGACTTTAATTCCATTCTGGATGTAAATATCTTTTTAAAAATCATGACAGTTGCATTCCTGCTGATGTAGGGTTTTTCTGAGTCCCAAATATTTATATCTTCAGAGACTTAAGTTCATAAGCTTAGCTACCAATTAGCTTTTTCTTTTCATGCAGAGTATGGCTTAGGTGTCAGCGTGTTAAGGATCAAATCTGATAGGTTAAAATTCTGTACATCACAGGTGTTTCAAGATAAAAGTGGTGGTGGGGGGTCTCCTAATCAGAACTGGTGGTTGATGTACGTACTCAGTGGTACATTTCCACTCTTAATTATGAGGAATTTAAGAACAGCGTATCCACATCTCTGCCATGTATTACCTGGATCATAAAAAATGGCATTTGTTACAAGAAGACTGAATATAGAATTACACATTGCCACGGAATTGTCCTTTTTTGACTGTCAGATAGTAAAATCATGAAAACCATGGTATTTATTTAATTGCAGCTGATTGGCAGCTGTTGGATACTTACAGACATCTTACTTTTTCTCTTTGAATATTGCTCACTTTAAGCTCATTATATCTTCAATATCTTTATGTCATAGATTTGAAGCAATCTGGCAGTTCCTCACAGAGAGACGTTAGAATAGAAAAGCCAATTTCCCTCAAAAAGAGATTTGCATTACTTAAAAGAAAGTAAGCGGAGCATCTTAGTCTGCTCAGGCTGCTGTAACACAATACCATAGACTGGGTGGCTTAAACAGCAGACATTTACTTCTCACATTTCTGGAGGTTGGGAAGGCCAAGGTCAACGTGCTGGCTAATTTAGTTCCTGGTGAGAGCTCTCTTCCTGGCTTGCAGAAGGCTGCCTTCTTGCTGTGTCCTCACATAGAGGAGAGAGAGAAACAGAGCTCTGGTGTCTCTTCTTCTTCTTATAAGGGCACTAATCCCATCATGGGGGCCCAACCCTCAGGACTTCATCTAAACCTAATTGCCTCCCAAAGAGTCTACCTCTAAATACCATCACCCTGTGAGTTAGGGCTTCAACATATGAATTTTAGAGGGGCACTAATATGGAGTCCATAACACATACACAGAGCATATAGTAAATAAATGAAAATTAATTATCGTTGAAAAAGTAGAAGATTAGAAGCAGCAAATGAACCATGACCCTCTCATTTTTTTCCAGAACAGGGAGCTAGGCTCCATTTGGCCACCTTGCCTGGAATACGTGTGTTTCATTTACAACATGGGCTGAATTCTCAGCCATTCCTGCCCAATTCCTGATGCAAACGCAAGCCAACTGGTGGCATTAGCTCACTCATACTTTTTACTTTGTTTTATTTTGTTTGGTTGGAGTTTATAAATATATTTATCTTTTCTTAGCATCATAGACTTAAAATTTTCTCATTTTATAATACTATCTTTATCAGAAAATCCTGATATATTTCTTGACTTACAAATTAATCTAAGGAAAATGATGTAAGACTGATTGACTACAGTTTAACATCTTCGCTACCTGGGAAAGACTAGCCCAGGCATTCATTTGGAAGCAGGGATATGGAAGGGTAGAAGGTCATATGGTGCATTGTCCACAACGTCAACATCATTCAGCTCAAAAATCATCGACTGAACGTCTTTAATGCTCAAAGTCTATTAGATACTAGTAGTCAATTTAAAGAGGTAAATGATCCTTGACTTCCAAGGTTTTATAATTTAGTACAGGTATCAGCCATGTAAATTACAATACTATGAGGAAAAAAGAAAGTTATTATAATGATTATACACTCAAGGTTTTCTGGGAATTCAAAGAAATGGTGGTTAATTCTAACATGGAAAATCAGGAAAGGAGGGAGAAGGAGTAGATTTATAGAGGAGTTATCATTTGAACAATATGTTGAAGGAGAGAAAAGTTTCAAAAGACGAACAAAGGAAAAGAAAATGCTTTCTTCTTCCTCTGAGATGAAGTGGGCAGAGGAGAAGAAAAATGGAGGTTAAAACATGTTTTTAAATGGAAATGAGAAATCAGAATTCACTTAGATGGCCTTGGTTTTCTTAGGTGAGCAGATGGAAGACAGAGTTGCATGGTTAGGGAGAATGAGGTAGGGAACCCAAAATAGGAGGATAGTTGGGTGGATGCATAGGTGGATGGATGGAAGCAAGGAAAGAAATACAGAAAATATGCAAACAAACATTTATTGAAGTCTTAGTCTCTGCCAGGCAGTATATTTTCACGTCCACTATTTCAAGCCAAATTGAAGGGATAAAAGGAGACTGGAATCTTAGATTTGTGGTGGAATTAGGAAGATCCATTTATGTTAATTTGTCATCAGATTTTAACAAAGAGAATTGGTGGGTGATCTTTTTGATCCTTAGCCTATTTCTGATATTGTGGGCCTAGTCTCTTCCTCTTAGGAAGAAAATACCTCTTTCTTGTGTCATTCCCTGTGTCTTTCTCTAATTACCTTGTTTCCTGAATGGTCTCTTCAGAAGCAAAATATTCTAGTAAAAAAGGAATGTGTGGAGTTAACCTACAACACCATGCTATTGCATTTATTGTCATTGTACCATACACATATAACATTTAAATTGCTCAGTTTTAATCTGGGAAGTAGACTGAATGATCAGCCATTTAATCTAAAGGTGAAGAAAGACAAGCTAAAGAATAGTTTCTTTTCAGTTTCATCTAAATTATAGATGTAATTTAAGGCAGAAAGGAGGAAGGCCATTCTGGTCCTAGGTAGTGACACTTAAGAAAATAAAAAGTTAGGAATAGAAATGCAAAAACCATAGCCATTTTCTCATCGTTAACTGCTACCATCACCCTTTGTGTTGTGTACAGGAATCCAGAACTTTTTCAGTGCCACAGCAGGGGTAGAAGGTACCTAGAGTAGACTAAAGTTGCAGACTACAGCAAAATGCTCCAAAAGATCCAAACGGCACCATTTGCACATACCCTCAGGATGTCAATGACTTTGTAGGATGAATACCAACTCAGTTGTGGCATGTAAGAACCCAAAGACAGTATGAGGACCAGACTCTTAAATCTATTTCCATAAAGATAAATATGCTTCTTTCACAACTCAGATACTGGATTTGGAAAAAGGAGGAAGAGGGAAATTCCCTTGAGAGAGGAGAAATACTCCTTAACAGGTAGAGTCCAAATATCCAGTTTCCCTACGATGGTCCTGATTTTCACCTGTTTAAATCAATTAAGTCATTTTAATGATTTTAACACCCTCTCTTCATTCTCAAAATTGTCTCAATTTGGACAATAAGTGACCACCTTGCTAACAGGGAGTTTGAACTTTTAATTGGTTTAGTATATACACTAACGTGATGGTTTTAACCTGAAAGATAGTAAACGTGGCAAGTTTAGTCAGCAGTTGGCTTTTGGTTGCTTTTTGCTCCCTCTTCCCAATCTTTAGTGCAATGGTAAACCTAAGGTTTCTCTCTACGGCATAAACGTTTACACTTGTGCGTCCTGTCAAAATCATTGAATTTCCAGTTACGTGACACATTGACTTAAATTATCATTATCTAGTATATTGATGTAGTTGTTGGTTTAATGATCAAAATATTTTGCTTGATGGGGAATTTACTTGAAATCACTCTTTACTTCATATAAAGTATGTCCAAACCAGAGATTTTAATTTTTATCACCTGAAAGTACCTTACGGTTTTTTACCAATCTCAAGGAGAATATGTTATGTTTGAATAAGGTTATCTTAGGAATGTATAGTGGCCATTTGCCTACAATCCCTTAGACTAGGTTTGTTGATATTTTTTAAACCTTAGGTTTCAAGTTTTTGAAATCCATATCCATTTTCAGAAGGTGAGCTTGAGAATTACCCTACTTTTTGAAAATTCGGAAAACATGTTTGTCAAATTTCTTATAATACAGACATCTTTTGTCATTAATTCTAGGTAGATTAAAAGCAAATAAAATATTTTCACAGACTGAACAAAGCCAGGCTTTTTAAAAAATCTTACATGTTCCACTGATAGTACAGTGACATGAAAATAGCTCTTCATAAGTTAGTTTGACTATTTAAATGTGAAATATGTAAAATTGCTAACAAGTTTGAAAATGTTGCTTTAAAGTTATTGATTAATTGACAGATATTTATTTAGTGGGGAAAGAACAGAACTGAGGACACAGAGCTTTGACCCATGTTCAATTTTAAATGATAATCTGTCATTCTAAATTGGAGAGTTTACCATCCCCAGTAGAAAAAGTGATTTGGAAATGTATGGAATAGATTCTGTTTATTTATTTATTTGGTCATCATGATAGCACAAAGGACCAGGGCTGCTAAACTCCCTGTACCTGTGTGTGCCTGGCCAACAAAATTTTCCCACACAAAATGTACTTTTAATAGCATTACCCTTAATTGGAATGTTGGAATCCAAATTCATTTATTTTCTCTGGGCCCCAATGAATTTTCAAGGATACTTTCAGTTCAAAAATACTATTAATCAGTTATTTAGAAAGAATTAAACTGAAACAAATAATTACCATAGTAGAATCATGGATATATTTGTGGTTTATGTGTATATGAATACTCACCAAACACACACACATCTTCATTTTTAATAGTGTCTTCCCTGTGATAGAATTTGGTAAAAGGCTGCTCCATTTCAGAATCAATCCAAGGAGAAGTAGTTACGGAAGTGAGAAAAGGTCTTTTCATAAGGTTATTTTCCAGGAAGATGTCCATAAATCAGACCCCAATAATGAAATTAAACTACATTTTTAGACCAGTGATTTTAAAACATCTTTTTTCTTTAAAGAAGTAATATACTTCTTTCAAATAAAGTGATACATAGATAATCAATAAATAAAATGTATGGAAGTTGAGCTCTTCAGAGTCCCATGGTCCCCACCTTTTTCACACTCTGTCTTCCTCTCCGGAAACTCTAGTGACTTCTCTATTAAATTCAAGGACTTCATAGAATACAGTGGAAAACAGTATTGCTGTGAATTAGAGGTCACCAAACTCAGCGAATGGTCAGAAAATAAGAAAGTCAAGTTGACTGTTCCAGTCCTGGACAATCAACAGTGGTAGGAATGAAGTGAATTTGAGACTCCATACCATCCTCTACATTATTCAAATTCAAGGAAAAACAATTTGCAGGTCAGAGAAAACACTTTTATAAACTGTATTTTGTCCTTGAGGTATATTTTTGTGATGTATCCTAGACTAGACATTGTTACATTGTTAGGAGAACCTGTGTTCATTCATGGAACTAGGTCATTTATCCAAAAAGACGTCATGCTCTTTAATATTTCAGATATAGTAATATGATAAAATCCTAACTCCTTCTAGCAGTCTAGAGAAGTAGTTCCACATCTCTCTCAGTGATGTTCTAGCTTTTTTGCTTCTTCCCTGGACACAGAATATGAAGCCTTCCATGGATTTTGGAGATCATTTGCCTGCTGATATGTATCTGCGTGTTTTGAATCTTATTCTGAATACATGTGTGTTAGCTGTGTGTAGTGGAGCAGAGGTGGTCAATAAATTAATTTCTTCCCAAAAGACAAACTTCAGGACTATAAATATTCATAATTTTAAGCCCTAATAAAAGAAGCCAAAGGTAATCATTGGGTATTATAAAATATGAAATAACAGCACAGGATGGCCTTGAAAGAAAGTTCTTAGGATCCATATGGAGAACATACGTTGTAGTAGAAAAGTGTGGAAGAGAGGAAAGAAAGTGGTGATAAAATCAAGATAATGGAGAATGAAAAGAAAGGCAATGATAAGATGCATATATGTTTGGAACATAATTCATATCAAATCATGTGGGATATGTAATATTTTTGCCCTCATTATGTAATTACATCACATATTTTCTGTCAAAAAATATAAAACCCGTTGCATATTTTATACTCATGCTATTAAGAAAATGTGTCTCTCTGACAAAGTTGATGCCATATGTATTTTATACTATGAAGAACTGTATTTGAATATGAATTTATGCACTTTTCTCTCACTGTCTGGATTTCAATCTCTTGCAAATTAGAAATTAAATTGAACTAAATGCACTTTTGATATGATTTAAATACCATTCGATTCCTTTTCAGAACACTCATAAATATGATGATTTTATTTTAGTGGGCTGCAATTATGAATTCAAAAAAATGAAAGCTTATTTTTTTATTTCTTAAAGTGGCAAAGGAATAGAGAGCTCAGAATTCAGAATAATGGAGATTTATCCTTAAATTATTCCTTTTACTTTTATATTTATTATGTTTTAGTCATGGGTGAGAGTTATGCCTCATACTTAGAAAAGAGGAGTAACTTAGCAGTTGGTGAAAGTGTTGGTGTGGTTTGACCGAGTACTTGACCTGAACTAACCACACATTTGTCTGTTTTCATATTTTCTTCTACATAGTTTGACATTGACAGGTCTCCTTTGTCATTGTACTAACCCTGATAGGCATAAGGAGATAAAAACACTTTAAATGATGTCACAATGAAAGACTTGTAGGGTTTTTTTGCTTTTTCTATTAGGCATGATTAAGCATAGATGCCCATGTTTTTGATCTTGTTTTGTGCATTAATATTTCACTTCCTTGCATGAGCTGGTGAGGCTGTGGAAGAATATTATGTGTAGACCTGATTATGATATTGCACCAGACCATTAGCAAAGGATCATTCTACTATAATTTATGCCTGAAAGAGTGCCTAGCAGTCATTGGTTGAATGAGCAAATCTGCCAAAAAAATCTATTGCATATATGGAAAAAAATGAAAAGCCACTCTTAACTTAAGAATTGTAATCGGCATACCACTACATGAGAGATATATCATTAATCACTTTACATCAATTTTTTGGAATACTTTTATGTGTATTAGGCATTAGTGAAGTCATAGATGGTTGCTACATTCAGAATGGTTTCATTTTAGGTTGGTTCTTTGGATTCACAGCAAATGAAATCATAATAGTAGCAAATAAAACAAAACAAGAGATAGATGGCAATCCTTTATTAATTCCATAAGTAATGACATAATTTTGCTTTATACATGAATTTTTAGACATGAGTTTCTATCATGTCTACGTTTTAAGCCTAATGCAGATAGATCTTTGATCATTTTTAATAGTAAGTTTACCTTGTGCATAAAAGTAATAAAAATGTAACAGCTTGTTAAATTCCTATTAGGTGTATGATAATATAAGATATGAGATTAATTAAATATATGCTAAGTCCTATTAATGAATTCCTATTAAACATCATTAGCTTCCTGTATTATAATTAATTAGATGCATATTAATTAGTAACATGATAAACTGTATAAGTAATTATGTATACAATTTTACTTAATTATGTGAATATATTTATATTAATCAAATTATACTGATAGATTTACATTTTAATATCTTCACTTTGCTAAATTCCAATAAGTATAGATTTGTGAAGTATATGTTGTCTGTATGTAACCAACATAAATACATTTTTTGTAACTTCTTTTGTCTATTTTCTACAGTTTTAATCTCTCCTTTTGTTTGATTTGCTTTCATTTTTCTGAAATCATAGCATTAATTTTCCTTTCTTCTTGGGCTTAAAATCCTCTGTACCCTCGTTTATAGATTCCAAGTCCATAATCAGTTTACCCTGGAACCTATTTAAATGACATGTTCTCTGCACTATTGGTTTTATCAGATTATAAAATTGCCTTCTTCCTCCTTTATCTACTGCTTTTAATAACTCAGTACTGTGCGAACTGATAAGCTCAGAGTTTATGCCACTGTTAGTAGGTCTGTGTGTGTGTGTGTGTTTATGTTTTGTGAGTGACTAATAAAACTTAATCATAATGAACTTGTATATTGCTCCATACCATTATTATTTTGGGAGTGCTCCCTGTGTGACTAAGAACTAGATTCTGAGATAATTTCTTTTACGAATATTCTAACATCTGAATCTGTGTTTGTAGTATTCTACCATATTTACAATGTTATAATAGTTTGTATTAGATAGTCTGTTTGGGGTTATTTTTAACTCTAATCTGCTCTACGAGAAATTGCAGGTTGAAATCGCGAATTGCAAAAGAGATTGCAAAACTGCGTAATGACAAAGAATACAAGTTCAGGGCTCCACTCCCTAGATTTGCTGCCAGTTCCATCACATACTACCTGTCTGACCTTGGACAAGCCAGTTAAAGCTCAGTGACTTATCTACAAAATAGGGATAATCAAAGTAGCCATCTCATAGGGTTATTATGAGTTAATTATTCTAAGTACCTGGAATATATGGCTAATGCATGTTATGGATCTAACCAACTCACTTGAAAAGAATTGATCTTAAACTTTAATTAAAACCCATGGTAATACATTGCTGAGGATCTGAAAAGAAATTTAATTTACATCTAGAAATTCATATCCTGGGTGTTGTGTCAATAAAATCAGGAGGTAGTGAACTGCATAAATAGCATAGATTTATTTTTCAGCCCCAATTTTGATGTTAAAGTATATTGAATTTACATATTTTATTTAAAAATCCTTAAGGAGCTTGTTAATTATTTTTGGATGTCCTTGCAAACAGCCCACTTCTGTTGCACACCTCAAAGCTTTGTATATACGAATTACTTCATGGTGGTTTTGCTGTTTTCAGATTCTTTATCAAAGACAGTTATTAAATAAGTTAGAGTCTTTGAGTGTGTTGTCTACAATATGATTGAGACATGCATTGTCAGGTGGGACGTTAGATTTTTAACTCAACATATCACTTAGGGCATTTTTATTTGCTGTCACATCTTCTAGTCAATTCATTTGGGAGAAGAAAGCAAATGAATTGTGAGTTGGAAAAATTAGTTGCTAATAAGTTTGGGATTAGCAATGGTTTTGTCCATATAAGGAAATATATTTACGTAAGTAAGTAACTTCTTATCTTATAAGAACTTGCAAGCCTTTATTTATCACTTATACAACCTTGAAAATTTGCTTCACCTGAACCGGAGGTTCCTCAACACACCATGGGGCTAAGAAATTCATCCTTGCTGGATTCTTTATACCTAGCAGTTATAAAACACACTTAACAGAGGGCCAAGCTCTTCACTGATACAAAATAATTGTTAGTTTTTTTATTTCTCTAGCGGAAACCATGACTTTTTTTTAAAAGCATGTTATTTTTGGACATTTTCATAATATTAGATTCTAAAAGCAGACATTTACTAAATATGGTTACAGCAGACAGAAAGATTTAATATGATCTTAGATTACTCCTCATTAATCCTCCTGAGTTTTTAGAGGAAATGTGAGATTAATTCGAAGAAATAAGGCATTTTTCAAGAACATTCTCCTAAATATCTAGATACTTGTTATATATAGATAGGATGGGAGTCATTTCAGTGTGGAAATATATTAAGTAATTGCAACATTTTTATTTCTATGGGGTCACCAACATGCAAATTCCCTCTTATTTGGAGGGATGATGTATTTCTGCCAATCTAATACTATGGTAAGCTTTCATTCAGTGAGTGTTCCCTATATACCAGGCAACTTTCCTGCATTTTTGTAATATAATCCTTAGAACCAAGCCATGATCTGGGCATTTTTATTATCCATATATACAAGTAAGGAAATTAAAGTTTATAAAATTTAAGGAGTTGCTGAAAGTTCTACAAAGTGCCAGAGTCAAGATTTGCACTTCGACCTTACTTTACAGCTTTCAGTCCAAAGTACTATGTACTATGTCTCTTCACTTTCTAACTCAAATTTCCACTTAATAGTTCATCTTCTCTGAAAATAATCAATGGGTTCGAAGATTTGTAACTACAACAAAAGCTTCTAAACAGACTTTGAAGTCAGAATGCCTCTGAGGCAGGAAATGGGAAATTAGTACATGGAGAGACAGAACATGATATGAAAATGAAAGCATATCATTTTAGACAACTTCCTAAATAGAAATTCTTTCAAAAGTCTTATTGTAATTTGAGTAAAAAGCAGCTAAAAAGAGGATTTTTAAGTCTACTCCAATTTGTCAAGTGGTGTCTTAGTATCTTATTCTGGAAATAATTTCTCTTCTCTTCTTTAAGCCTAAGTAAATATTGAAAAATGACAGATGGACATAAAATAATAAATTGATGGGGTATTATGGGGACACATGTTTCATTGTCATTAACTTCTTAATTCTTTTCTAGATGTACCTTAGAGAATATATTATAAAATGGAGCATTTTAAAACCACAGTGTTCTTTTATTTTAATGGTAAATGTGCATACTAAATGCCTTATGATGAGCAAATAATAAAATTAAATAAAAATAAATATTCCCTATGTACAATAAAATGTTTCACTGAAGGAACCTACAGGTGTAAGATACATGTGTTAAAGTATAAACCGTTCCACGAACTGCTCTTACTGATGCAATCTATAATAATATTATAAAACATAACAATTATTGACTGGCACTTTTCCTGTATGTGGAGTCACATGCTAGCCACTAATGATAATGACTCTTTGTTAGACAATGATTAATAGTGGCAGTCTTCGTTGAGTCTTTTCCATATGCCAGCCACCATACTAAATGCCTTACAAGCAAAATGTCTTATTTAGTTCTTCATTACAGTTTCATAGACGAGGAAACTGAAACCTGGGGAAGGTTATAACTCGCCCAGTGACAAAAGCAGCGTGAAGCTGGGATATCTGCTATCCAAAGCCCAGTATCTTATTTACTGTGTTTTCCTACAGCTTGCCACTCATTCCTGTTTGGTGTGATAAAGAATAACAATATTGAAAAAATATGAAACACTTCCTGACAATGTTAGATGGGTTTTTATATATATGGCTATCTTGTGAGCCCAGGTTTCTTTATTAGCAAAATAAAATACAGTATTTAAAGGGATAAGATATTTATTTTATTTCCTTAATGTGCCAATGGAAAATTTAAGTAAATTCAGAAAATTATAGCAAATGTCCCCCTAATTTTTTGTGGTATTCTGTTAAGGTTATGTCTATTCTGTGTGAAATAGAAATTTAAAAAATATTTTTGTCTTCATAGACTTTGGCACTTGGGTGAGTGAGAATAAAAGGAAATATCGTCAGTTTGATTGTCATTGTTGCTGGCAGTAATATACAAGGTTCTGCAAACCTGGTTTATAACTGGTTTTAAAAGCTCTGCATTCTCCTCTTAGTTAATAACCATATAAGTATGTGCTTAGGGAATAAGCAATGCCAAGTTATATCATGTATAAGAGAGTCAAACCAGTTTAGTTAATCAATATTGTAATCGAATTTTCTGTGAATATTTATACATGTGATGAACACCATGTATGTGATGAAGAAAAGGAGGATATATATAGATAGATAATTTTACATTTATTGGTAAAAATCATGGGGCTTTTGATTTGTAAAAATGGTAGAATTCTTTTCAGTGAAGTCATTTAGAGTTGGATTACTGTATAGAATATTCATACTATTTGCAACAACTGGAAAATTTCTTATGTTTTGTCCAGGTGTCCTTATAGTCAATAGTGTTAATATTTATGTTAATTAAGAGAGAAATGTAAAGGAGCAGATTAGTTGGTTGCAGAAATCAGCTGTAAACAGCTTTTCTGCAGAGATTCAAGATGTTGTTCCCAAGGAAAGACCCAGTTACATGACCTCAGATTCGTCTCTTCCCTATTATTTGAATTTTTGAATAAATAGATTGCTCTATGTTCAAAGTAAAAAGGGTGATACATTCTGATGTTGCTGTAGCGGTTGAAATGGCATAGATAAAAGCCTATTTAGGGGGGCATAAGATCACCATAAGCCTCTTGTCACTTTCCAACGAATTCATACATATGAAAAAGGACTCAAAAAAAATAACAAAGAGGAAGGATAATGAGCCTGTCAAAGCAAATGCTTAATGCAGCTCCACTTTGGTATTAATCATACTGTATGGAGGTGAGGGTCAATGCAGCTGAGGTCAATAGAGAGGATTTTGGTGAGGGCAAAAAAGAAACACTAAGCTAGTGATTTCAGACATATTGAAATTTTTAAAATGAGATATAAAGGTCATACAATCAGATTCAGTTTGCAGAAGCACAGTGGGCAAGTTTTAATGACTTCTCAGCTTTTTAAGAGAAGCACTCAAGTTTGAACTATCTAGACAAACTAAACTTTTTCTTTTTATCAACAGGAAAAGAGATGGAATAGTCTAAAGATTAAGTGAAATTATAAAAGTTGCTTTTATTGAGGGAATTTTTCTACTTTATATGATTAGCTTCTTTTAAAAAAGTATTTAAAATGTGTGCAGGTTTTATTCAGCATACATAATTTAGATATCGCTTTATATCACAGATGAGCAATATGTATATATGTGTGCATATATAATTTTAGAGATGTATTTATAAGATATTTTCCATGATTAAATATAGATACTTTTCATATTTATAAGGCTTTTAAAATATTTCTGTAGATTGTATCCTCGGCTTGCTCAGAATTCTTTCCCCAACCCCATCAACTCCATCAAATCGTTGACACTCTACATTTCAAAACAGGCAGGATGAGGAAAAGGAGGAGGAAGGGGAGAGAAAGTAGAGGGGAAGGAGAGGGAGGAAGAGAGAAGCAGAAACAAGAACACAAAATCTTGTTGTGTATAACACTAATAGTTACTTGCTAATTCTCTTGCAGAAGCGTTAAACAAGTTTTATTTGTCTCAAGATTTCTTTTCAAATAGATTTACTACTATTTAATTTGGTTGTTTATTGAAAGCTTACTCGGTCAAGTATCTTCCAAGGACTAGAGAGGCCTCAAAGGTAATAAAATATATATGGTCTATGCTTCATTGGCTTTAAAATTTAAGGTGACTTTCAAAAGTAACCACAAATTTGGACATTTTTACTATCTAAAATGCAAATGGCTACTTAAAGATTAATACCATAGCTCTGTGCTGAAATAACTTTCACAATTCCTGGTCCTTCTTCTTTAGAAATGTGAACATATTTATCTATCTATAATAGATAATATTCCTTGAAGATAAATTTAATTAAATCTATTGATACTGGGATGTGTTTGAATCATATTAGGCACTACTACATATATATATTATTTTATTCAATAAGCGAGTGTTGCATTCTCTACATTCACAATTCCACCAAGTAGTTTACCCAAGCCCCTGGGATTATTGGATACTGGATTATTGTAGTCTTCTACTGGATTTTCTGCCCACAGTCATTCCCAGCCTCTTGGCAATAGCAGATTCAACTTCCAGTTTTTGAGCTTGCCACGTGATAGGACCCTTAGCTTTATTTCTAGCTTTCATTATTTGCTTTTGCATTTTTAGTACATAAGTTTTACATAGTAGTATTCATTAGATGAAGTAATTCATAAAGAATTAAAAAATATCTTATTCCATGTATATTTATAGTTTTCAAATATACCTAGTATTCTGAATTGGTCATTAATTGTGCCCTCTCTCACTCTCAATAGCGTCAATAAATTATAAAGTCACCATAGCTATAGCTCACAGTGAGAAAAAAGAAGAAAAATCAGAGGTAGACTGTACTACAAATATGTTGATGTCAATGTTGATCAAACCATATTAGTTTATGACCGTTAATGATGTAATAATCTTCTTTAAATGAGTCATAGGATAGAAAACGTACCATACGTGTATTTATAACCACTTTTACATAGATCTTTTTACTTTATCTATTATTTGAATACCACTGAATTATCTATGAGCATCTCCAAATGTTGTTTGAACATTTTAAGATGTTACAATATGTGAAAATGGACCCGAGATACATCCAAACTAGTCAAATTTGACATACCAGCCTGCAGATGGGATGGGGAAATTGAGTCAGGTGATTTGTAACAACTGAGTCAGGTTGAGTGAAATGAGAGAGGCTCTTTCTGATGAAATAATACAAGTCTGACTGGAAGAACACAAGTCAAAATGGGCATTAGAGTGTGTTTCCTGTATAAATGAATAACTGACTACTGAACTTACTAACATTTTTCAAGTTTTCTTTGATCTCGTAACTTTAAAACTGTTGGTGTGAAAACTGAGTATTTTTTGGCAGATGCTTATTTTCTTTTGCAGTTTATGTATTTCTTTTCAGAAATGAACTGTTGACATTAATGATCTTGGCTCTTTTGTCCAGTTTCAAAAATTGATTTTGTTTAGAACTTTGTAATTATTGTTACTGTGCTATCACAAAAAACAGACTGCTTTAATGCTCCCTAATATCTTTTCAAAATAGGTCATTTTTAAAAATCTATTTCCCAATGTAAAAAGATTTGACAGAGGTTGAGATTTGCTTGAATTTATCAAGCCCAGAGTATGTATATAACATATATGAGAGATATGAAAGGAGGAACGTGCGTGTGTGTGTGTGTGAAGGTCACATAACCCTTGCAGAGAACCTAGAGAAAATTGCTTCTCACAGTCCTATTATGGAAAGCACAGGACAAGAATGAAAATTCTATGGACCTGTCTATTCACAAAATCACTTAAATAAGTCTGGTTTAAAACAAGATACTAACATAGCTATTATTTTTGTATCACCCCAGATAACTGTTTTGGCTTAAAATTTATACATCTATTTAGATAAATGTATAGTATGTTAAAACTGGAGATATTTCGAGAAGAATATAAGAACTCTAGGGTCCATATGGCATCACTGAATGTGACTGGAGTGAAAAGCTACAATGAGCTGTTTGAATAAATTTTTTCAGCTTTGATTTCTTCCACTATTATTGGAGATTCAATCATAAATAGTACCATAATACTCCTTGATTAATTGTATTCTTAAAATTATTCTATATTTCTCACTGTGCTGAAGACCGTTTCTAAAATCCAGTGTAATAGAGACAGTGAAAAGTTTGGTAAGAATTATTTTACAATTTTGATCTCATGCCCTGATTTTTATTACATTAGATTTTCTATCAGAGAGGTCATTATAGTTTGAGCGAAAATGCTTGACAACAGGGTAGGTAAGGCAGAATATTTCAAATGGTGAAAAATGATCTTTTATAACTATCACGATCAGGTTTATTTCTTTTTTATTATATTTGATAATCGCAGTCCAGTTATTCACTATTTTTGTACATAGCTCAAAAATGTCAAAAATGTTCTGTTTCCACTAAAATCTTTTAGAAGGACTATCTTCATGTGCAGGATGTTCACAAAGCTATTTTCATTTGCTCTGAGTGTTAACTTGACAGTGTTATTTTTCATAATTGCCAATATAAAATGGAGCCTCACCAGTGACAAGAAAGAGGTTATTACTGCTGAAGATTAGGCATCATAATATGCATCTGCTTATGCCCTCATCAGAATGTCCTTGCTTCAGAAAGCAGACACAGAAGGATAGACATCTTTAGCTGGCCTTAGTGTTCTTTTGGTTGCTTGGATCTGCTCCCTCGCATGTCTGCGCCCCTGACACTTACTCATCAAGCCTCCCACATCGATTTGCTGCATTGAATCACTGCTTTGAAACTCCGTTTCCTCCACCTTTGGCCTATTTTGATGAGTGTTGTCCATGGTAGAATTTTCCAATTTTTCAAATATCTTGAATTATTTTGAGCCCTGGATTTCACTCCATTAAAAACATTACTTTTAGATGTATTTCTTTTGTTCATATTTAAGCGCCTTTAAAAAATAACTAAGCATGTTCAGCTGTGATTTCTTTTCCATACTATTTTACAGAAATGTTTATAACTTGCCAAAATCATTAGAGTTCCATTCTTTTATTTATGTAAAAAGCAAGAATCTGAAGGGAAACTACACAAATAACTAGGGTAAGAAATAGTTCAGTTTGCTTTTGTGTCTCTTATTTAGTAACATGGTGAGTTGGATTAATCTCACTCCTCAGTTACACTATTATTAGTTTATGCAAAGCCCTTATTTTATTTTAATGTTTTAAAAATATTTTTAAATTTTATTTTGCTACCCTCTCAGCCCCACCGAGACCCAAACCCCATTCCTTTTAGTTTTTCCTGTAATAAGCCACTCTAATGCATATACTGTATATCTTTAACTATGGCTATATACTTAAAGAATTTATGGTGGTTTTTAATATGTGTTTTTAAACTTTTTAATATGTGTGCTTTAAAATTTTATATTTTAAATTTATATCTATTTTGTTCTTATTTTTCACTCAATGTGGTTATTCATTGTTAATTGTTTCTAATTTCTAGAAAATTTTGTATAGTGTATGTCCATCACATATTGTTCATCCATCTGCTAGTGGTAGAAGCTGCCTCATCTTCAACTTCCTGCTGTCACCAACTATTCTTCAATAATCATCTTCATACATTGATAATTCTTTCCTAAGTGATTTGGGGTCAGTTATATTATGTATCAAAATGTTTGTTTATCTCTATTTTTCTATATATCATGTTCTGTAGTCTATGCATCATCTGTATTGATCAGTTTCTGAAGTTTTAATTACATTCCATTGATTTTTGTTTATTTCTTCCAACTTATATTTACTAATATATATTAGTAGTATATATTAATATTTGATAGGGTGAATAATTCCTTGTTTCCCTTCTTTTTAACCTTTCTATAGAAATTTATTATGATAAATAAACTTTGGAATAAGTCTGCCAAAGAACTGAAAAGCAATCTATTTTAGCTTCATGGAGTTAAATTGACATACAATAAACTGCATGTGTTTAAAATGTAAACTTGGTATTTTGGGCCCATGTGTACACCTATGAGACAACACCACAATAAAGATAATGAACTTATCTGTCGCCCCCCAAAACTCCCCTTTAGCCCCTGGTGATCTGCTCTTGCCACCTCTCCTCAACACCACTCTTAATTCCAGGCAACTACTGATCTGCTTTATTTCGGTACGGATTAGCTCACACTTTCTAGAATTTGATGTGAACGTAATTGAGAGTACGTGCTTTCTTAAGTCTTCTTTAATTCTGCATAATTATTTTGATATTCATCCACTTTTTTTCTCCTACTCCATGGCTTGTCTTTTTATCCACTTATAAGTGGCTCTCAAATAGCAGAAGCGCTTAAATTTAGTGAAGTCTGGTTTGTCTTATTTTTTTTCTTTTATGGGTTATGTTTCTGGTGAGTTTTTAAATAAATCTTTGCCAAATTTATGGTCACTAAGGTTTTTTTAGTATGTTTTCCTCTAGAAGTTTTGTAGTGTTAGGTTTAAAATTAGATCTATGATTCATTTTGAGTTACTTTTTGAATATGGATCAAAGTGCCTTTTCTTTTTTGCATAGGGATATTCAATTATTCCATGACCATTTATGAAAAGATTATCCTTTTTTTCACTGAATTTCCTTTGCACCTAGTATAAAAATCAATTCATCATATATATTGCATCATTTTCTGTACTCTCCAGCCTGTTCCATCTTATGTCTAAGCCGATGCTGCACTCTTCTGATCACCGCAGGTTTATAAGAAGTCTTGAAGTCAGATTGTATAAATCAACCAATTTTCTTTTCTTTTCAAAATACTTTGACTATACTCGGTCCTTACATTTCCATATGAATTTTAGAATCAGCATATCAAATTCTACAAAATTACCTATTGAAAATTTCTTTGAGATTGCATTGAATTTATAGATCATTTGGTTGAGGAGGGAATTGATGTCTTTAGAAACTGAAATATTTTATAAGTACAGTATATTTCTCCATTTATTAATGTGTTATTTAATTTCTCTCAGCAATGCTTTTTAGTTTCAGTATCTAGGTCTGAAATAAATTTTGTCAAAGTTATCCCTCAGTGTTTTGAAGTTTTGATACTATCTTAAATGCTATTTTTAAAAATTTCTATTTGCATTTTTAGCATATAGGAAAACAATCGATTATTTTATAGTGTTCCTGTACTCTAACACATTTGCTAAACTCACTTATTAGTTAGAGTATAATTTTTGTATATAATTTTGTTAATAATTTTGTCATACATTTTATATAAATTTCCATAGAATTTTCTACATTGATAATCATGTGATCTGTGAAAAAAGGGTTTTACTTCTTCCTTTCCAGTCCAGATGAGTAAAATTTGTTTTTTGTGCCTTACTGCATGCATTGGCTAGAATCTCTGCTAAAATGTTGACAGCAGATATCTTTTTCTTGTTCCTAAGCTTAGGGGAATGCATTCAATCTTCCATCAAGTATGATGTTAGCTCCAAGAGTTTTAGAAGCTTTTTATCACATTGAGGGATTTCCCTTCTTTCCAAGTTTACTGAAATTTTCTTTTTAAAATCAGGAGTGGAAGCTGAATTTTCCCAAATGATTTTTTGCATCTGTTGAGATGATCATACGTGTATATGGTGAATGACATTTTTTCCTAATGTAAAAGCAATCTTCCATTCTTGGGATAAATCCTACTTGTCTTTATGTTTTAGCCATTTTGTTGGATTGGATTCTATTTGCTAAAGTTTTATGCATATGTGTTGGTAAGAGATGTTGGTCTACAGTTTTCTTCTCTGGTTTTGGTATCAGAGTAATGATGACCTCAAAGAATAAGTGAGGAGTATTACATCTTCTTCAATTTTCTGGAAGAATTTAGAATTTGTCTTAGTTCTTCCTTAAATGTTTGGTGAAATTCACTAGTGAAGTCACCCAGGCATAGAGGTTTATTTGTGGAGAGGTTTTTAATGACACATTCTATTTTTTCACAGATATAGGTTTACCCAGGCTATCTGTTTTATTTTTAGTGAGCTTTGGTAGTTTGTGTCTTTCAAGAAATTTGTCCATTTCATCTATGTTGTTGAACTTATTAATATAAAGTTGTTCACAATATGGTCTTATTATTATTTCTTTTTATATCTGTAAAATCTGTAGTGATGTCAGTTCCCTTATTCCTGACACTGGTAATTTGTCTTCTCTCTTTTGTTCCTCATCAGTCTGGCTTGAAACTTATACATTTTATTGACCTTTAGAAAGAGCACGATTTTGATTTCATTGATTTTCTCTATTGTTTTTCTGTTTTCTGGTTCACTGATTTCCATTCTCATCTATTTTATTTTCTTTCTCTGCTTATTGTTGGTTTCATTTGTTCTTCTAATTCTTAGAGTGTATATTGAAATAATTGATTTGCCTCTTTTTTGGTTTTCTAATATATCTATATGTAGTGCTACTGTTTTATCTCCAATCAATAAATTTTGATACATTTTATTTTCATTTTTATTCGGATTAAATATTTTTGAATTTCTCCACTGATTTCTTTTTTCACTCATGGGCTATATGGAAATGTGTTACTTTCTAAATACTTGGTGATTTTAATCTGACTGTTAATTTGATTTCTAATTTAATCCCACTTATCAGAAATTGCTTTTGGAATTTTTCAACTTAAACTTTACTTATATGGGTTAGTAGCATCTAACATATTTTATTATATGTAATTTTGTATGCATATACATATCAGTTGTTCCTCTCTATATTTGGAGGCTACATTTTTAGTTACATATATGGATTTATACTTGCTATATTCTTTTATCTATTTTTTTATTACTATAAAATCCAAGTTTGTCTTTTATGATTTGTATACTTAAATTCTATTTTTAATTGTAAAATTGCTTACATAGGCTTCTTTGGTCCACATTGTCTTATTTAAATTCTCATCCTATTATTTTTAATTTTTCTCTGTTCTTTTATTTGAAATGTGCATCTTGTAGACAACATACACCCGGAACTTGTTTTCTTATCCAATTGAAAGCTAGTGCCCTGATCAAAAGTTTAACCTAGTTATATTTGCCTTAACTACTGTTATACTGTGATTTACTCTTGCCTCTTTTGTCTTATATTTATTTATCACTATTACCTTTTCCCCCTCTGTTTTTATCCTTATATGGAAAGTTTAAAGAGTTTTTTTTTATTGGCTTGAAATGTATGCATTCTATATTTATTCATATATATATTCATAATTATGTTTCTATTTTTTGATTCATTTCTTGGCACTATATTAAAACCTTCTGGTTCATAGATGCCACACCATCAAATACACATATCTTATTGATATTATATAAAATTTAATTCTCTATTGTAATGGATGTACCATATTTTAAGACTTTGTTTCTTATTTCCCGTTTGTTTTGACAACCTTAATCTATACCAAGTAGTTTACTGATCCTTGTTTGTTTTTCTGGCATATGCCACACTGAAATTATGTATTTTCTTTCTGTAGTACATTGTTCAAGTATGCTAGCAAACACTGTCCTTGTATACCAAAGACTGTTTTATTTTGTCATTGCATTTATCTTCTAGTTTACTGGACAAAAATTTTTAGATTATAATTTTTCTTCTCTCAATTATTTAACATTATTATTCCTTTGGCGTCTCATATCTAGGGTTGCTGTTGTAAAGACCCATAAACATGTAATATTTGTTCTTTCAATTGATTTGATTTCCTTTTTGGAAAAATTTTGGAAACCAAATTTAAAACTTTCTACACAGTGTAGCTAGAAGTAGATTTTTAAGTTTTTATACTGCTTAGCATTCTAAAAGCTATATTAATCTAACATTATATTTTCCTATTGACTAGAAATTAAAATTTCATTTTTCTTTCCCTTATTTCCTGCTCCCCTTTCCTTTTTTGGTTCAACCATTCCTTAGATGAGTTCTAATCACGTAAGCTTTCTTTAATTGTAGCTATACATTTATTTTATTCATTATTTCAACTATCATATTTTATTATCTTATATCTCCAATCTTCTTTTTTATATTTGCATTTTATTTGCTCAGTCTTTCTTTGATTTTAACATATCATCAATTATTTATTTGATTATATTTATATGCTTATTTTGTTTTTTTAATTTATCTGTCCCATTAATTCTCTTTATTTTGCTCTCTCTTGTTCAATGTGTTGTCTTTTTTATAAGGTATTTTATTGAGATCATATTGGCTTATAACATTGTGTAAATTTCAGGTGTATGTTGTAATGTATCAGTTTCTGTATAGACTGCATTGTTTTCACCACCAGTAGTCTAGTTTTTATCCGTCTTTTTTTTTTTTTTTTAAGATTGGCACCTGAGCTAACATCTATTGCCAATCTTCTTTTCTTTTATTTCTTTTTTCTTTTCCCCAAAGGCCCCACTATGCAGTTGTATATTCTAGTTGTAGGTCCTTCTAGTTGTACTATGTGGGACGCCACCTCAGCATGGCTTGATGAGCAGTGCTAGGTCTGCATCCAGGGTCTTAACCTGCAAAACCCTGGGCTGCTGAAGTGGAGCTCGTGAACTTAACCACTCAGCCACAGTCCGTTCCCTTATAGGTCTTTTTTAGGGTTTTGTATTCCCTCTATATCAGTTATTTTTTTCTGTGAGTTCATATTCATCTAGAAGCAATATCTGCCTCAAGTTGTAATAAAAAACTGAGAGTTGGGGACCCTACATGGAGTCTTTAGGAGGTTAGAGAGAGGTGGAATGACAAATCTACTGCCTTTACAATCTGGCCTCATTTGTCCATCCACTTCTTACTGCAATGTAACATGTCATTTGAGAGTCTTCCTGTGCGTCCACGTCCTGCTTATTTCTAAGATGCACATTTCAAAATTGTAACTGCTAATCCGGTATAATAAGGAAATGATCAGAAACAATTCAATCCCCAGGAGTGAGAGTATTGTCTGTACCTGTTGCATATCCTCATTCTACCACCCTCTGGTACCACATTGTTTTTCTCCAGCTCACACTGCAAGGACTCAGCTATTGTTATTTCTACTATTTAGAATCATAACAGAGTGAGTTATAATACATCCAATATGAAGGATGGAAAGGGATTTATATATAAAGGCCTCCCACCCTATATGGATTAACACTACCACCTCCTTTTCTCTGATGCACTCTTTTCCTTCCACAGTAGAACTCAATTCCTTTCGTGTCTCCAAGGGTTTATCATAGTTTTAATATTAAATATATAGCATCAAAAATATCTTTTTAACTTATGTGGGGAAGGGTACATTTTCAACAGCCTGTGTTTATTCACTATCTTGTCAAGAACTAGTAGCTTCTCATGGCCTTTGTCTGCATATTTTACTACTTATGAATTTTTGGTAATTAAGTGTGTCTTGACCAAGGTAGGAACAGTATGTATATATTTTGACATTAACATTCTTTAAAATGCTGATCTTGAATTGAAAGATTAATATATAATCTACGAATTGTGATATGCCTATTTTTGCTAAATGTTTTTGGTGACATCACTTATAACTTAGTTATATAATTTTATTGCTATTATGAAATTCAAATAAGGAAATGCCAGAGGCCAATCATTGAGCTCTGGATCTATGCAGAAGTAAGTATTTGAGCTGGGAATCACAATAGAGGGTTTACTCAGCCCTATGCATAACTCAGAGGAATAAATCTCTTCATTGACCCAATCTTTTCAGACAAATAAGCCTATCATTGATGTATTAGACATCTCCCTGGTGCATTAATTTTTCTATTGGATCATTGTTTAGAATGCTAAGGCATAGCATTTTGTCCAGTAAATTGACTTTAAGCAACACTTCAGATAGAGTAAATTAAAATATATTTTATATTTTACCCAGCTGTATTAATTTGCTAGGGCTACCACAATAAAATACCATAGAATGGGTGAGTTAAACAACAGCAGTTTATTTTCCCAGAGTTCTGGAGACTGAAGTCCAAGATCAAGAGGCTAATAGAGTTGGTTTCATCGGAAGACTTTCTCTGTGGCTGTCTTCTTGCTATGTGTTCACATGATCTTCCCTCTGTGCCCATGCACCCCTGTTGTCTCTTCTTGTGCCCAGACTACTTCTTCTTATAAATAAACAAGTCAGATTGGATTAGGCCCACCTCAGAGGCCTCATTTTAACTTAATCACCTGTTTAAAGGCACCTATCTTCAAATACAGTCACATTTTGAAGTCCCAGGGGTTAGGATTTCAACATACAAATTTTGAACGGACGCAATTTAGCCCATAATACCAAGGTTTCTTCTAAGTAAAGATTTTGAATAATGTTAATGTAGAGAAAAAATGGAGTTGTGTCATAAGGAATAAGACAAAACTTTTAAAAATTATTTATTTTGTAGATTGAATTACTGAGCAATTCCATGAAAATAGAGGAATATATCTTCTGTCATTCTTCAGTAAATCAGTTAGGAGATTTTGGTAGAAAGAATATTTGATTTGAGAAGAGATAATAAGGCTTCTAGACTCAGCATCATCTCATGTTAAATTAGTGGTCCTTATTATGTCCCTCAACCCTTCTAAGTCTTATCATTCTTTTCCATAATATGTTCTATAGAACAGTGTTTGGGAAGATCAAATGAGTTGTGTATGTGCAAGTTTTATTATAATTGTAAATAATTATATATATTATCACTTGGTATTATTATCATAATTATAATTATTTTTATGTTTGTGCAATACTTGTTTGCTAAAAATAATAAATTTATGTTATCTGTGTTATTTTAAATTAAAATAATTAGTATTACGTTTGTTTAAAAAATTTACAGGAGACTTTGCAATAATTTGAAAATTCTACAGTATCTGAATTCTGCAGAAATCAGTGGATATTTGTTGAGTACCTATTATGTATAAAATACTACCTTTGGTGCTGTGCATGATGCAAATGTGAACGAAACTTATTTCCAGCTTTTAAGACAATTGTTTCTAGTAAAACCTAAGAGTTGACTTGAATATGGAAGGTCCCTTAAAGGTAACACTCCATGAAGTCTGGTTACAGCTTATGATGGCTTGTAGAAATTTATGATCTTAACTGTTTAGGGCAGAGTCAGGTGATCAGAAGTATATTTGAAGAAGGTAATTGAAAAGGAGAGAGATTGGAGGAAGCTAGGTCAATTTAAAAATTCATAGTATGAGTTTGAGTGAGAAGTAATAAGTTCCTGAAATAAAGTAAGATTTGAGGAATAGATCAGGGAATGATACATGACAGAAAAGTTCAGAAACAGAGTTTGAAATCTGTTAGAATGTTCTTTTCCTGCCACTTTCACTTTGTGGCTCTCCACAGTCTACTTTCCATTATCAAAATTTGTATTCTTCTTTTGATGCTCCTACTAGGATCTAAGCCACACGGAGGCAGAAATTGTACGACATATTTTGTTTTTCTCACAGAAAATAGCATGAGAGAATTTACATAAAACATTCTTATTAAACTTTAAAACCTGAATTATATTGAAATAGATGGAAGCCACAATTTTAATTCTAGGTGATAGTGAAGGAGGAAAGTAGAAAGAGGTAATACCATTTATCTAAACCCAAGTGGGGATACAAAATTTTCATGGGGAAGAAGTTTAATTCACTCTGAGCCAGTTCAAGTTTAAGAGGCTGAGTTATAAGCGGATGGCAATGTTAAATAAATTATTAGACATGTTTTCTTGCCTCCTAGGAGAGACTTAGATGAGAAAAACAATGCCATTAACATATTACTAGTCAAATTTTTAAGTTAATGGTTTCACCAAAGGTGACGTTAGGAAGAAAAGGCAATGGCAGAACATTAAAGAAATTAAATGTTAGGAGGCAAGGAAAAAGAAAAAAAAAAGAAAAGAACATCCTAAAGTGGATTGGAAAAGTGGAACCAGGAAGATAAACTATTATGTAATGCCAGGGAGAAGAGGGCAAATGTCAAGAGGACAGGACGAAGAATGTGAAAAAATCATTGCTCTGTGACTTTGAAGGTTCAGTGTACAAATAGGAAGGAGTCATTTGAAAGGTAGAGATAGAAAAGACAAGGAAAAGAAAGCATCTTTTTTGGAATGAAGATTTGGAGAGGCAGAACAACACAGGATCAAACAACAGCATAGAAGGTTAAATACAGCAGGGAATAGTTCTGATGATATTCAAGGTAAGTGTACAGAATTTGAGGGCACCAACTTCAATGGCTTCAGCAAGGTTGAAGGCAAGGTCATCTGATGACAGAGAACAAGTAATGATGGGTTTCGGTTATTAAGAAGAGTAGAAAATGTTTCATGTGGACATACTCAGCAAGAGGTAGACAAAAATAAACAACAAAGAAGACTCGTGTGAGATCTGTTTATGGTGATCCATCACTAATAATAAACTCTGGGAGTTTGAATTCTATATGTAGTTCTGCCTTAAAACATAAGATACGTAGGCTATATAAACTTGAGATAACTTATCTAAGATTTTCCTTTTGGCTTTTCTGACTGTTTTCGAAAGGTGCTTATTCACAATGATTTTTATATTTTCTAATGAATCCAAGGAAAACTCCTAGTGCATCCTTGTGAGTCTTACTGAAAGTGAGAGCTTCAGGACTTTGAAAAATAACGGGTTACTCTAAAACCAGCATGTCCACAACAGTCACTATTATAATATAAATCTTGAGGAAAAAATGTAAAACAATGCCTTATTATGAAGTATAGTGTTACATGTAATATTTTATATATAATGTGATATATACATTCCTGTGTGTATATACATATATACATAGTAATAATAAAATATGTCAGAAGAACTAATTCTCTACTACTGTAAGTTACAGAAGAGCAGGTTTACATCACATTGTTAAAATTAACCTCACAAGGAATTATTTATTCCAATTATTTGAAATAGTCTAATCAATTATTTTGAAAAATATATATCTAAGCATGTATTACATCAGGTTCTTTTTGGATATTTCATAGTCATGTAGATATACACTTGATATTTTCTGAACACAAAAAATAAAGAACTGGGAGAGCTACCTAATGAAACATTTTTTTTCATTATGTAGTTCAGTTCCATGGACTTACTTTTGTTCACCCCATTTTGAACAGTGCCTATCTTCATCTTCAATGCTGTGATTGTTTCTGGCAGGACTTTTATGTAAACTCCAAGTTTATTTGGTCTCTGCAAACATTTGTTTAAAATTAAGATATGTGTTCATCTGCAGAAACTATAGCTCTGTAATTCTATACTATTGCTGTTCCTAGGCTTCTAAAGCTTAGATCAGCGTGATTTCTTTTTTGGTGAGGAATATTTGCCCTGAGCTAACATCCATGCCAATCTTCCTTTATTTTGTATGTGGGATGCCCCCACAGTGTGGCTGATGAGTGGAGTAGGTCTGTGCCCAGGATCCGAGCCCCCAAACCCAGGCCACTGAAGCAGAGGGTGCAGAACTTTAACCGCTTGACCATGGGGCCAGCACCTAATGTGATTTTTTTTCAAGATAAGGTTCTTCATCTACGCTTCACGCTCTTTGAAATGCCTTCATCAGGCATGCTTTTTTTAAAAACTTTAATTTATTTTAATTGTTATTATTTTTTCTTGTGGTAACATTGGTTTATAACATTATATACATTTCAAGTGTACATTGTTATATATTTTTATTTCGGTGTAGATTACATCATGTTCACCACCCAAACAATAATTACAATCCATCACCACACACATGAGCCTAATCACCCCTTTTGCCCTCCTCCCTCCCCACTTTCCCTCTGGTAATCACCAATCCAATCTCTGTTGCTTTGTGTTCGTTTTTTGTTGTTTCTATTTTCTGCTTATGAGTGAGATCATATGGTATTTGACTTTCTCCCTCTGGCTTATTTCACTTAGCATAATACCCTCAAGGTCCACCTACGTTGTCAGAAATGGCTGACTTCATCGTTCTTTATGGCTGAGTAGTATTCCATTGTGTGTATATATCACATATTTATCCATTCATCCCTTGATGGGCACCTAGTTTGCTTCCAAGTCTTGGCTATTGTGCACAATGCTGCAAAGAAAATAGGAGTGCATGGATCTTTGTGCATTTGTGTTTTCTTGTTCTTTGGATAAATACCCAGCAGTGGAATAGCTGGATCATATGGTAAATCTCTTCTTAATTTTTTTGAGGAATCTCCATACTGTTTTCCACAGTGACTGCACCAGTTTGCACTCCCACCAGCAGTGAATGAGGGTTCCCTTCTCTCCACATCCTCTCCAACACTTATTGTTTCCTGTCTTGTTAATTATAGTCATTCTGATGGGAGTGAGGTGATATCTCATTACAGTTTAGATTTGCATTTCCCTGATAGCTAATGATGTTGAACATCTTTTCATATGCCTGTTGGCCATCTGTATATCTTCTTTGGGGAAATCTCTTTTCAGATCTTTTGCCCATTTTTTAATTGGGTTGTTGGTTTCTCTGTTGTTGAGATGTATGAGTTCTTTGTACATTTTGGATATTAACCCCTTCTCTGATATGTGGGTTGCAAATATCTTCTCCCAATTGTTAGGTTGTCTTTTCATTTTGTCAGTGGTTTCCTTTGCTGTCCATAAGGTTTTTAGTTTGATGTAGTTCCATTTGTTTAATTTTCCTATTATTTCCCTTGCCCAGTCAGACATGACCCTTGAAAATATGCTGCTAAGACTGATGTGGAAGAGCATACTGCCTATGTTTTCTTCTAGAAGTTTAATGGTTCCAAGTCTTACATTCAAGTCTGTAATCCATTTTGAGTTAGTTTTTGCTTATGGTATAAGATAAGGGTCTACTTTCATTCTTTTGCATATGGCTGTCCAGTTTTCCCAAGAAACGTCTCTTTCCCCAAGTGGTAGCACTAAAAGGAAGTCATAGACTGACCAGGCCTTTGAATGGAAGGCAGTGACTTCCAGACTAATTACTACCTAGAACATCATATACAGAAAAGTTCATAAGTTTTTGAGGTCTTAAGTTCCTTAATTGAATTAATGACCATCCTCTCACCCACACCTATCCCCTTCCCTTGGCTTTACTTTGTTGAAATTTTTCTACACAATTGTCTAAAGTCTGCTATGCATGGGCTACATGGACACACTCAAGAACACTGTATATTATTTTAGGTAGGAAATTGTATCCCTTTGTGCCAGATGCCTAGTTAAACGCATGTATGAAATCACCTGAAGGAAAATTACTAAAAATCATTACTTTATTTTGAAGACTTTAGAAATCATGAACTGTAAGAGCAGAGGCATCTGCCAGCATTATTTGCTTACTTAACTTGAGTCCAAAAAATAACTATGGCTTTATCACAATTTAAGCAATATTTTAAAAAATGGCAATGTTGCTGGGAAGGATTTTGAAGAAAATTTAATTTTTAATTAATAATTTTAGTAGTAATGGAACTTGTTTTATAAAAGTAAGGAACACAAAAATATTCTATGAGGCTTTCTAATGGCACATTATTTGCTTTGAAATAAATTTTCAAACTTTTTTTTTCCACAAAAGAATTTTAAGAAATAGTTTTGTATTATGTTTTCACTTGGCTATATATCTCAATTTTTAAAAACAAAATTTGCCTTGGTTTCATTTAAATAGATATTTTGTTAGTAGCATTTGCTCAGGCAAATTACTTGATTATGCTGGCAATTCTGCTTACTTTTATCAAATCAAAAAGATGTTATCAGCCAAAATTTAGGGCTGGAGTCAGTCAAACTGCCATCTCAAAACTTGTCTTTACCATCTGGTTTGATGCCTTCTTGACATAACATCTTTTTGATGGATGGAGTAACAGGAAATTCTCCCTCAGCAAAGGCAGCATTCCACAACATCTGCGGCTCCTTTAGAACCAACAGGGCTCTGGTGAGGTAGCTGTGACTCTTACCTCAGCAAATGTTGAATTTGTGCTAAGTAGAAAGCAAACTGCCTCTTCCCATGGCAACTGCTGTCTTGGGCAAAGACTAACATTCTTGCTCCTATGCCTGCTTCCATCCTGGGGGTTCAAATACCTCTGTGCCACCCCACAAATGGATGCAGTTACTTCTTCTATGGAGTCATATATCTTTAGCTTTCCTAACTGTAAGAGGCGCACCAGTTCTCTGTGTCAACTGACGCAGGGCATTTGGATCAATCTCTAAGTTGTTACCTCCCAACTAGTTTGGGAATATGAGGTACATTCCACACATACTTCCACCTAAATCAAGGCGAGCATTGAGAATCACAGCCGAGCATAGTTCTCTCTTAAATGAGTTATCCTCAAAAGGTCCGTGCTTAATCTCTTTCATTATCTTTTTATATCCCTTTGTGGCTCAATCATCTAATTACTTCCAGATCTACTATGAAATGTCCTCATGGCTGTCTATTTCACACTTTGCTTAGTGTTTTATGTTAATTTTTTCTTGGTACCTCAACAGAAACATGCCATTTAACATCATTTTACCCATACAGATGTTAAAGAGATTTTGGAAAGATTTAGTCTTTATAGACATATTTTTCTGTTAGATAAATAAAAATATTTACAATAAAGGAAAAACCTTCAAGTTAAAAAGACTACATGATTTGTAAATACGGTAAATGGAATACAGGAAATGAACATCATCCCACAAAGGAAACACCTCAGGAGACTGCCTTTGATATTATGGTTGCTAAAAAAATTCTTAGAGCTTTCCTTTTGAATTGTTTTTAGGACACTCTTACATACACCCAAGAAAACCAGCTCTTTACTTTATAGCTATCCCTGCTTTTAGAACAATAACAACAAAAATAGTGTATGGCTTAAACATCCATTGTTTTACTCCAAATGTTTTGGTTTATTTTCAAAAAGAAAACTTACCCTAATAAGATATAAAATTAGTAATAAGAGTATTCAAAAGGATATAGTATAACATCTGAAGACAATTCTAAAAACGAAATTCAAAAAGTGTAAGCACATTTAAAATAAAGTGACTATTTTGAAGATGTGATAGTTATTTGGATGTGTTGATTCAACAATGTCCATATACAAAGAAGTTATTGTTTCATTTTCTCTTTACAGAGAACTATGTGCTTTCTGGACACAATCACATGGGAAGAAAAAATGTTAACGAATACATTCTAGTGAAAAGACTCCTACTTTTATGAAAGACCTCTCCTATTTTGTTTGTTTGTTTTCTCAGCCAAGATAGAAAATCTGGCTGGTAAAGATAGATAAGCTAAAAAGTAGAAGTCCAAATAATATTGCATTGTAGTTTTAAATATTGTTATTATTAATTCTTCGGCTATTAAGTATCAGAGTAGAGAAGTATTTTGTTTTCATAAAATCCTTAAATGCTAAAATGAGTACCAAATTATCATTACATACAAATACTGAGGGTAAACTAGTCCTTCATTTTTACTTTCTTTGATAGTAATTAGTTAAAATTATAGTCTCCACGGGGTGAATATTTATGTAAATATGTTACAAACAAAAGGTCCATCTATGTTATGTTTACTAAAGTTTAGTTTCTCTTCAGAATATTTTTATGTTATTTATAGTGCAATTTTCACTAATGCTATTCATTAACTTTCACTTAGGAATTTGCTAATTTATATTTTTAATAGAAGTTTAATACCCACTAGTGAAAGTGGAGGTGACGACCTAGAATTTTACTGTACTGTCCTTTTAGAGATTTGTTGGTATTTTTATTCACGTGCCTAAGTTAGGTTTAATGTTTTTATTTTGCACCATGTTTTCAGTTTATGTTTCTTTTATTTAACTAAATTCATCCGTATCTAATTTCATGCATTTTTAGTCACAGCTGAGCTCCCATGCCTATGTATTAAGAAGGTTGAATTAGGGTTATAATTTTTTAAAGTGCCCTTGAAACTTCAACCCAATCTGAAATGAATTTTGCATTTTAAAAAGATTTTTTGAGTGAGAGTCTGTTTTTGTTTTTAATAGTAGCATATACATTTCTTCTTTTGTTTCAACCACAACATGTCCAGGCTGATGCCACCATATTTAAATATAAAAGTTATGAATATAAATATGTTGCAAAATATTCTTGGTTTTTATGGATATAGATAAATTTAAATATTTATCCAAGCAATCTGTATTTATTGTTTAAGTTCATTGACATTGTCAAGAATAATTCTCCTCTCTAGTTTTCAAAATTAGCTTTCTTTTTCTTTTCCTTTTAAGCAGGTATTTTTGTTACAATTTGACAAATCACTTACATATACTTAACTAGGTAACATTTCAAAATAAGGTCCATAAAGCATGATAAAAAGCTTTATGTACTTTGTTAAATGAATTAGAAGATAGATTTTTCAGTTAAGTAGTTTTTCCTCATTCTAAAATTTGATAAAATTGACTGATTAAATAGGAACATACACACACAAGCATACACATATTTTCTGTTTGGAAGCCTGGTTTATTTTTTATTCTTTTTTTTTTTGTATAATTGTACCTTATACTTTGGTGATCCACTCTAAAAATGTGGGCATTCCATCTGGAATAGAAGTTGAAACTTCTATGGATTACATAGAAGGTTATGTGTGATCAAATAAAGTTCAAGATCAGACCTATTGGAAAACCACATAGGTCCCTGGTGTAAAAAGCTTGGCTTGGTCTACTGTTCTTGAGTGACTGTGTCTATGGAAAAGGAAAGCTCTGGCACAGGAATTCCTATTATAGAGCCTACTGAATAAAATTAAATTCTTAGCTTTTGCAAGTAAGAATAAAATGGAATCACACCTGTAGCTACCCAGGTATGACACTCTACCTCAGACCTGGGGAGTTATCAAAATAAAAAAAAAAAGTAGGTAGATACCAAATTGAATATTTGGACAGAAGAAGAAGCAAAATTAATTGCCCATATGATTGAGACACTATATAAAAGACAACTCAAAATCATATACTTTACTAAATTGTAATGATTATTTGATGATAGAAAGTCAATACTAATTAGAGTCACAGCCACATATGACCTAGCTCTCTCCACTGTTAAGGTACAGACAGAAGATTGTAGTAGAGATTTGTGTCAAAGCAAAAGATGAAGTCATGAAGAAAGTAATTTTAGTTAAATTCGAAGTGTTAAGGGTAGAGTCATGCAGGTTGTTTCTCCCACTGCCTTCGATGGACAACAGCGTAAAGTAATAAACCATTTAATTGCATAGCTGCCTTGCCTCACCTGTTCTTGTTGGCATTGCTGTCTGGAAGAAACCCCATGCTGGCAAATAGTGGATACTTACTTGTGTTCCATGTAAGCTGACCTAGGATTGGATTGGTTTTAGCATCTAGCTGCTTAAAATATTCTTCCTGCACTCCCAGTAGGTTTAATCCTGCTCAGGGGAAGTAGTGGGAGTTGAACAGGTTGTTAGCATATCACACACACTCACACTGAAGCTCTTCTTACCATCCTCTTAAGATTAATTTTAGATTTATTTAGGAATCATTTAACACATACTTGGAATTATCATTTTTGGAATTAACTTCAAAGGATGGTCCTTGAAAACTATTTAACTTAATCGTACTATGCATATTTTTTTTTTCTTTTGGTATTTCCAATGGATTGTTTGTGTTCTTTGGGTTTCGTTACATATATTAGTCATCTACATAAGTATTTCGAGTGTTTCCTTTTAAATTTATTATTGTTTAATCTGTTAGCCTGAATCTACTGTCTTGCATCTATTTTTCTTCATCTTGTCGTACTTATTTTGGAAAGTATGTTTTGGTGTATCTCTAAATCACTGCCTTCAATAATACCAATGACTATTACAGAAAAGTTATTTCAGCAAAATTGTGCCTACTGTTATAATTCACAGCAACTTGCTTTAGCATATAAATTAAGAATCTGCCTTAAACCTTAGGCTAGATGTTTAATTGCCCTAATCTCAATTTTCTCATCTTGCAATGGGTATCACAAAACCTGCCTCACAGGGATATGAGGATTTAAATAATACTGCATTCTTAAAATGCTGAGCATAGCATTTTGCACATAATAAATTCTCAGTTAAGAGTAGTTTTAGGAAAAGCAGCTAAGAATATGTGTTATTTATATTATCAGTAGAAATATTGGCCCAAATCTTCCTTTAATTGATTCTGATGTTAGTGGTAATTAGCCTATTATTTAAACTTATCTGCATGAAATGAGATTTAATACATTTTCATGATTGATCTGAATAACTCCTTCAGCTATTCCATAATAACTTTATTCATAATTAATAACTCTCAGAATTAATACAAATGCATTACTGAATTTTTCCTTAGGATGCACCTTCAACGATATTATATTTTTGATAATAAGCTGGTGTTTCATAACTAATTGTCTATCATTTCATTAGTGAACTCTATTCATTCTTTCTAGTATTTGTTGACTGCTTTTCTGTCAGTACCTGCACTAGGCGTAGAGATACACCTAGACACCATGGCTCAACAACAGTTATAAAGAATATGGAAATTAACCAAATAATCGTTAAATAGAATGTGTAATTAAAAACTGCAAAGGTTGGCTGCAAAGTACTATAAGAACATAGAAGTAGTCTAGGAAGGCACAGGGGGCATGCCACCCAAATCTTCCCTACATAGAATTATTCATCAGAAACCCTATTAACATTTTCTGATTATATCATTGGGCATAATTGGGTTCCATGGCTAACTTGCTATAGGAAATGTATATTCTGTTAGAAAGAGGTTTGTTAGAAAGGAAAAAGGAGAAGTTAAACAACTAACTTTGTGTGTTACAGCTTTGAAGCTGTGTTATTATTTTGAATCTTAAGAGTAACGAGGACATTTATCAGTGATTTGATAAAGTGTGGGTTGACATGACCAAATTTGAGATTTAGAAAGACCATTCTGGCTCAGTGTAGAGAACAGGTTGAAAGGGGCAGTAGAGGATGTAAAGAGAGCTGTTAGGAGACTGTGTCAGGAATGCAGGAATGGTTATGAGCATTGTACATTGGAAGGCGGTCAGGTAACCTAAGGACAAAAAAAGAAATCTATTTAAGTTTAAAAATACGGAGGCCATTAGTATATTTAGTCAGATTTATTTCAGTAAAAGGATGTGACTGGAAGACAGACTGGAGTGGATAGAGGACCAGGTAAGAAATAAGGAAATGGAATAATGTAGACAACACTTTGATGAATTCTGTTGTAAAGGGGAGGAAAGAGAAAGTATAGCATCTGGAAGGGGAAAGAATGTTAACTAGACAAAGGAAAGTTAAGATCTAAAAGATCTGCAAATACTAAAATGTTGTCAGTAAAATGGGAACGATAAGAGAGAAATAATTATGTAAGATTCCTGAAAAAGACAAAGGGGTGTGGTAGAATCCAAGCCACAAAATGAAGGACTCACTGTGGGAGAAAGCATAACAACAGAGAGAGAAGAAGAGAGAGTACTATATT
Organism: Equus asinus; assembly: GCF_041296235.1. NCBI lineage: Eukaryota > Metazoa > Chordata > Mammalia > Perissodactyla > Equidae > Equus > Equus asinus. The sequence continues at coordinate 38,697,908 of NC_091813.1, forward strand.
AGAAGAATTTTACTATCAGATGGGTTTTGGATTGGACTTTGAGTTTATTCTCATACATGGTTTCATTTTTCTCTATGAAGCAAAGGCAAGGTCAACAGCCAACAATGAATGAGTCCACAGAAGGTTTCGAGTTTCAGGGAAGGAAAGAAAGTTGAAATATGCACTGTAGAAAATACATTATGAGAAGTATTATACTTTCTAGGCAGTGTTGGACATCTACTTTAGCTTCACACTTTGTAGCATGACTTTTTCCAGCAAAGCTGTGCTGCCTTGATACAAATTTACAGGCAGTAGACAGTTGGGTTTATTTAGGGTTGGGGTTAGGTTAGGTGGTCCAAAGAAAAGAGGGAGAGGTTAGTAAGTTTAGAATATTAGCAATAATAATTTTGAAATGACGAATCATGGAAGCTCATCTGAAGAAAAAGTAGACTATAAAGAAGTAGAAGGAGCTAATGAATTGGAATGTAGGTCATTAATCGACATGAGGCACCAATGAGATCGGAAAATGTGATCAGTAAAGAAATGGAATAAGCAAACTAGAAAAGAAAGAGGTTATAGTCATGGAGTAGGTTATGTTAGTAATTGATTTCGAAAATAAAGCAAATTCAGGTGTTGGTAAATACAATATATGCTCATGGATTTGGGTGTCTAAGACACTACTAAGAAAGTCATTGGTTGTCAAATGACTGGGAAGTTGCTCAGGACTTTTGGTGAAGGAGAAGCAGTGGTGTATTGCAGCTGGCTTGTACTGACTTGCAGGAGTTAAATTGTCAGGAATTTTGTAGTTTGGTTGATATCATGTCCATAGCTTAAAAATGGCAATAGCAGGAATATTTAAACCATAAAAGCCAGAATCATTACAAATCTGGGCCTTTCTTCCTTTTCTAGAGAGCCAATTATTAAACACTTAACTAGTTCATTACTGAGGAGAAACAAATATCTGGGTAGTACAATATTCTAAGAATGATGGTGATATCCAGAAAATAAGTAGAAGGCTATAGGAAGAGGAATCAAGTAGTAAGATTGGATGGCGTGAGTTTTAAAAGAGCAGGGTTTTGTACCATGGTTTGTTTTCAAAAGGGAGTGGGGCAGTGATGATCTAAAAGTCTTGGGAAAAGAACAAAAAGACCGTTAATCCTACTTCCCATTCCTGAGATACACAGAATGTAAAATACGTTTTTGCATTTTTCATTAATACATTAAAGCTACATTTTAACATTGGAATAGAACTTAAAATTATTTATGCACTGCAATGATGTGGCTTTCTTTAAGCTTTGCTTTAAAACTAGGCCAGTGGTATTCTTTTCCTTATTAAGTTAAGCCATGAACAGAATATGAAAGAAAGAAGTAAGTGTGCCTAGTTATTCTTCTAAATATGTATAGCTATATAGACTGTCTGATGAAAGATATCATTTATATGGTCTAACCCATTTATTCTGAAGACGAACAAATTGAGTTCTAGGGTGAGGAAATTACCCACAAAATATCACTTAGCTTAGTAATGCCAGAGCTGAGACTAATCTCTCTCTTTTCTAAATTCCAGCACTATGGGTAGAATGAATTTATCCATTCATTTACTCATTTTTTGCTCATTTATTCAGTAAATATCTACTGGTACCTTCTATATACCAGGCACTGTTCTGGGTATAGGGGCTGTAAAGATGAACAGAACAAGATAAAATCTCTGTCTTCATGGAGTTTATCTCGTAGTGGAAGGAGATAGAAACCAAACAGATATACTGTAAAGATAGGAAATGTGTAACATTCTACATAGTTAAGTGCTATGGGTAAAAATAACACAAGAATAATATCTGTGGTAAGTGAGGAATTAGAATTATAAATAGGGTAAACAGTGGAAGTCCTCTTAAAAAGGTGATGTTTGAGCAAAGGTCAGAAGTAGGCAAAGGAATGAGGCAAACAGATAGGGAAGGGAACTGCCTTCCAGCGACAGAAAATGGCAAGTGCAAGGCCCTAGGTTAGAGTGTGGCTCTTCTATTTAAAATGTACCTCTGATTAATGATTCATGACGTCATTGATGTGACTACTTTATATATATTGAATTCATGATTATTGTGATTGAATAGACTTGTCCAGCCAGTAGATGGAGATGTGGTTAGAGCTGTTTTTCTCTTCTCCCTCAGATCTCTATCACCCAACTAAACCATTTATTTACTATCTAGAAACAAAACAACCACTTTGTGTATAATTTAATATACATAAGCTGACAGCAAATGGTACAAAAATATACCATTTTATATACATTTGAAGGTTATATATGTATACACCTATATACACATCCTTAATGTATTTTGATGAGGTTTGCATCATCTCCCAATAAAGTTTAGAAACCCTAGAAAAGGTGCTGGCAAAATGAAAACAAGAATTCTTTTAAGAGTTTCCAATGTTGATTTCTTTTGTGGCCGCACCCATTCATAATGCAGAATGTCAGTTATAGGCAGGAGTGGAAGAGCCAGCCAAACTGTGACTGATTTGCATCTTCAAGGAACGGGAATTACTTCCCGTGACTTTCTGTCATGTCTCCCCTTATCGAGTTGGCTTACACCTCATCCATCCTTTGTCATGGCATTTGTCACACCATTTTATAATTCTTAGTTTACTTGTCATGCATTATGAGACTGAGCTTTGCTAGGACAGAGACCATGATTTGTTTTTGGTTAATCTCTGCCTGCACAGTGCTGGGCACAGTACTTCATACCCAGCTGGGGTCAAAAAGTATTAGAATGAAAGAACAAGTGAATGAATGAGTAAGCAAGTGAATCATTGAATAGAATGAGCTGAAATTTAAAAGATAACTTTCGTGTCCCTGAGGCTCCACACCTGGAAAGTTTTTGCGTTATAGGCCGTGTTGGTTAATAACCCTCCATCAGCAAGTGCCCAGGGTAATTGTGCTAGTTTTGTTCAGTAGGGTTATTAGGTTAGGTTTTGGGAGTGGGGAAAGGTAACAGGTTTCCATATTCTTAAAGTTATAAATTATACTAAAGGAAAAGGCACAGATATAAGAATGTAGTAGGCATATGCTACAGTCATAACATAAGAGTTACTATGCTTCTGCGTTGATTACATTAAACAATGCAATAAAAATAAAATCCTTGTATCTTTAGAGAGCTTAATTGCTTGTCAGAGTGAATTCATATGAATTTTCTCATTTATTTCTCATAACATTTCTGTGAAATTGGTAGGAAAAGGAAAACCTTTTATTACATAGGGCCAAGAAACTGTGGCTTATTCAAGGTTCTCCATTGACCCAGTGAAGTTTTCTAATTTTATTTAAATTTGGCGAAATGACAGTAAAATATATTGTTGATAACTGTTATTTGTAACAAAAGAAAACATTTGACCGGGAAAGTTCAAGATACCCCATTTAAAGAGTTAAATGCAATGCCCCGAAGACTCACGATCAGTGATTCTGAACAGTGAATAAGGAACTCTCAAAGAATGGTTCAACTACCTAAAAAGGACAACTGCCTTTAACTGCATCAAATCATTTTAAACTTGCTGCCCATCATATTATCCTCAGACATAATGCTCTCTCTTTTTCCCCTCTTAACTCTCAGTAACACCAAGAAGAGCAAGCCTCTCTGTTTCATTATCTTTCCCTTCAAATATCCTGTTTTAAGAGACTGCAGGTGCTTTGAGATAGAACTGCCAGAATTATTCCAAGGAGTGACAGGTTTGCTAACAACCAAATGCTTTCAGATCACCTTTGATATGAACCACATATGGCTTCAGTCCTGTTTTCCTGAATTAACTCTAATTTCCTAGTGACCAAGGTCAGATGAGTCCAGATAGGACTCAGCTGTTCTTACCTAGCACATATGTTCCAGTATTGTTGGTAATTTATTTACTGTAATAAAAAATTAAAATGCAAATCTCAGCCAGATTCTCCTTTACCAAGGAAGACCTTAGTATATGGGCTTTTGGCAAACCACATATTACAGACTATTACATGTGACTTTCTCATAACAAAATAAGACAGATTACTATACCACTTATAAACAAATATTTAAATTAATATCAGAAACAAAATTAGTCATGTGGAATTTATTGAAAAGGAATAATTTGAGTAAGTGCCAAATACAATCTAGTTTACTCTGGTAATTATGAAAAATGGTCAGAAATTCTTGCCTCTTCTTTTAGAAATTTCATCATATTCTTCCTTACACCAAATGTCAACTAATTCCACCAGACAGTATGATATAGAAGATAAGCCATTTTTTTATGAAAATTTATTTTTTAAATGGAAAGAAATAGGCTGGTAATATAAATAAAGAATTTTTAATGTTACTTCAAGATGTTTTGGGTGTTGTATCATCTGTTCAGCTTTGTTATTTTTTTTTTTTAAAGATTGGCACCTAGGCTAACAACTGTTGCTAATCTTCCTTTTTTCTTTTAAGGATTGGCACCTGGACTAACAACTGTTGCCAATCTTTTTTTTTTTTTTTTTCTGCTTTATTTCCCAAACCCCCCTGGTACATAGTTGTATATCTTAGTTGCAGGTCCTTCTGGTTGTGGGATGTGGGACGCCGCCTCACTGTGGCCTGACGAGCGGTGCCATGTCCGCGCCCAGGATCCGAACCCTGGGCCGCCGCAGCGGAGTGCGCGAACTTAACCACTGGGCCGCGGAGCCGGCCCCCTGATCAGCTTTGTTAAAGAAGCTGAGTTGCAGTCAATACTTCTAACATTATGTGTAATAAACTATATTGCAAAATCATACTGAATTTTCTTTGTACTGTTGATGCTTTGTGGTTATGATATTTCAAACACGATTAATGTTAAGGATTTTACATCTTGTTCATGGAAATAAACTTTCCTCTGGAACATATTTAAAAAATTAATTTTAAATTCTTGCTTCCAGAGATCACACAAATATGGATAAGGGTATTTTCTTATTTTTCAGAGCTATCTGACAGGTTTCTAAAAACAGATCCAATGAGCATAAGATGGTTCCTAAATTTTAATTTGTATTTGACAGCAAGCAAAATGAACAGAGGTGAAGAATTTATTTGTGTACTAAAGCAATTTAAGCCAAAGATATTTTTAAAAAGCAGATGGCTTTGTATTTATAAAATATGTTGCTCCCAATTAGAGAAAAGAAGGTCTATGCAAGTGGTATAAGAGTAACCCTTACTTTATTAGCTTTCATAACATTTTGGAAGGGAGACAAACAAAATTTCAAAGTACTATCCTTATACTGATATCTTATCAGTTCTAAAAGTCTTTTTCTAAAATGCTCGGGAAAAATGTTGCTCAAAACCCATTTGTTATTTGAGATCTACAAAGATTGCAAACTTCATTTAGAGTTCTGGTAGAAATTAAAGCTAATATATCTTTACATTTTAAATCGCTGGCTGTATGTTTAAAATATTTTAAGTATTTACACTGAATGCTCTTTTTAAAGCACAAAATCATTTGGCATCTGTGAGTTTCAAAAAGTGTTGCATTTTTTATTCTTTGTAAGTTTATTCTTGACAAGAAACTTTTCTTTTATCCTTTTGTTGGTATTTCATAGCCCATGAAAATTACTCTTATAAAAAGACAGTGCCTTATGACTGGTTTTATTGGTTTTGTGCTGAGGTGGCTAAACCCAAATCAGCTTAGAAGCCTCAGCATTTTGGTAAAATAAACACTGCTAAACATTGACATCCTAAATCCACCTGATGTGGCATAGAAAGAAAAGTGTCTTTACTGTGGGACACAAAAAAAAGAGAGAAAGAAATTGATTCTAGTATTCAGTGTGACAGGGTAAGTTGCATGAGAAAATAAGATGATTTTACTTAGAAAATTTTAAATATACTTTTCCTCTGTAACGCTTTTATTTTCATATGCATTTCAAGAAATATTTCTGAGACATGATTTACTTTATTTACTTGACCTTATTTACCTAAATTACTGTGTGCAACATAACTGTAAGGATAATACTTGGGAATGTTTTACATTTTTGCCAAACAAGGTATCTCGTTATATAATTAAAATTCTTACAAAATCCTGATGTCATAAATCCAATCATCACTTTTCTCCTTACATATCTACCTTCACTGGTAATTTTTCTTCTTATCAAGCAGGTTTTGTTTTCTCGTCTGTGAAACAGAGGAGTTTAACAAGATGCTCTTTATGGTTTTTTTTCTCCCACTAATTCGCTATTACTTTTTCTTGGCTGCACTCTATTTGAGCAGCTTCTCTGTTATGCTTTAATTTGTTATTATCTCGATTCTCTCGTTACAGAGAATTATATTATTTCATGTTTAGCTTAATGCCTGACTTTGATTTTTCATACATTCTTCTGGAAAGTCTTTTGTAATCAATTTGGTAGCAGCAATGCATAGAGCCAAGCTGTGTTTCAATTCTTGAGTCTTTCCTGGGTTTTATCTTGTCCTCACTTCCGTGCATCACTGTGGTCAGAGGACCTTCAAAAACTGCACCTTGTAGCTCAGCAGCTTAGTCCCTGTCTACGATTTTATCACATGCCTTGGCAAAGACCAGTAGCTACTTCATTGAATGAGACTAACCATAGTCACAGGAGATTGAGCAAAACGTCGTACAGGTGGTTCTCTCAACATGTCCTGTCTTCCGCCTGCAATCTTTAGCTCATGTTGCAACTTGATATGGCCTTTCTTCTATGTTTACATACAGTTTTCACATTCAACATACACATATGTGATTGTTAATTTTATTTTTAATTACCTCCTAACTGATCTTAAATGCATTTTGATTCTTAATCTTTAACTTGTATAGCTTCCATCAATTGATTTTAACCTTAGAGATTCTGTAGTCTATTTTACTTTGAAATGTTCAACAATTCTCCATTTTATTACAAATAAATCTAGCTGAGGCTTCTTATTTCCTCCTTACACAATAGATCTTAGAGTATAATTCCACGTGTGTTTAATACAAATATTTTGAATTCAGAGGTCAAGCCAATTGCAGTATTTTAAATCCCCTTTCATTCTACTTGAGACTCACCTTACTGGAAACTTTGAATTATCGATTGTTCTTTCTTTCCCTGGCATTTTAAATCTCTCTTTTCTCCTGAACCCCATCCCCCGCCCCCCCCCTCCACTGGCATCTAAAGATGCTCAAATCTCTTAAATCTTCGCAAATCTTACTTAAACCAAAATATTCATCTGCATTCTACCCTGGATTCTCTCTTCTTCAGAGTCCTACTGTCTGATATTTTCCTTTTTTCTTTTATGGCATTGCCTGGCTCCAATTTACTTTCTCTAAAACTTTCTTTAATGTACTTCAATGTGACTTGTAAGTACTCCATTCCACTAAATTAGCTCTTGCTAAAAGAACCAAGCAACTCTCTGTTGCCAAGACCAAAGGACATTATTCCATTCTCATTGCATGCATCTTTTTTGCAAATCACTACAGCTAACCACTTCCTCACTGAATATTCCCTTGCCTTCATTTCTACAGCACCACAATTTCCAGATTTTCTTCCTTACTCTCTGTTCGTTCTTTTTATGTCTCATTTGCAGACTCAATCTTCTCTGCCGGTCATTGAAATTCAAAACTGCACAAAGCTTGACCTGAGGACATGTCTTCCTCTGTAGTCTTTTTCTCATCCATCCACTACTTTGTCTTCTGTATCCAAGAGGACTCCAAAATCTATATTTTTAGCCTTGACCTGTCCACTAAACTTGAGACTTACATATCTAACTTCACATGACAGATCCATTTAGATCTTGAAGTTGCCTTCAACTTACTAGATGTGAACTTTCCCCCAAAAAACATGATCCTCTTTCAGTTTTCTTCTCTCTCTCGGTGACTAAAGTTTAAGCCAGAAACCAAGAAGTTACTCAACTTAACCCTTTTCTTTACCTTCTATATTCCAATAATGACCAAGTATCATCCAGTACATACACACACACAAACACACACACACATAACTCAGATTCTTAGATTTCTTCCTATCTCCAACTCTACTTTCCTAGTACATATACTGTTTCTTACCTAGACTGCTGCTATGTGCTCCTAAATGATCTTCCCATGTCAGCCTTTGTCACTGTTGATCCATTCTCCACATAGCAACCTAGTTATCTCGTCATAATGCAAATGTGATTGCATTCCCAATCTGCTTCATACCTGCTGTGGCTTCTTGATGCTTCTATGATGAAGGCAAATATCCATGACGCCCTTGTGTGTTAACTGTTTGCAATATCTGGAACCTGGTCAATATCTAGAATTATGTCCAGCATATCAGAGTAATTCAATACACGTATTTTAAATAAAAGAGTGGCTTGGCCCTGTCAAACCAGAAATGCACTAGATAAATTTAAACAGGCAAGGAAGACTTCATTCAAGGCTATTACAATAAGGGAGAGAGGCCAGAACTTCGTCTGAGTTCAACTCAACTGAAATAGGAGAATTTATAATGGCTGGAGTTAGAGGTTTTAAAGACAGGAAAGTTTTTAAGAGCTGTGGTGGTAGGCATCATAGCCATCTGTGTTTGCTAATTGGCCTTACCCAAAGGAAAAATAAAATTCTGATGTCCTCATGACAGGAGGTGGTTTTACAAGTTGGAGCAAGGTGCCCACAAAAGTTAGGCTCCTATCCTCCCACAGAGAGTGGGTGATAGAGGCAGTATCTTCTTTAATGATTACATTTCAAAGGGATGACTCCTCCGTCCTTGAGAAAGACAACCTTGGGTTGTAACACCAATAAGAGGCTTTTAAAAAGATTTACATTTCAAAGATGCTAAAGGAGAATTTATAATTACACATTTTCTAAGGTAAATGATCTAAGAAAAGAGAGGGAAGGAATTTCAGTGGTTAGACCATCTAAATTCCAGGAAGGCCAGGGTAAGAAGGCAGTCAGGGGACCAGAGACAGGAAAAAGCCTATCTAAAGGTTAGAAAGCTGAGGGAAACAGTAAGGCCATCTTAGTCATCCCTTATCTATTTCTCTGTTATCTTCTAGCACCATATTTCTCTATGTGCCCCAGCCAAAGAGTACTTCCTTCAATTACCCCAGCCCATCAAATTCATGTCCAAGATAGCATCTCTTAACTGCTTTTCTCTCTATCTAGAAAGTTCTTGACGTCTCATTATGTAGGTGGCATGGACTCCTCCTTCAGTTATCAGTTCTTGAAACTTCCTCAGAGCATTCTTTCCTTCCTTCTGTCTCATTACTTCTTTCTTCTCCTTTATGGAGGTTTCTTTGTTTTCTAACATTTCACTGAAGGTTTTCATTTTTTATATCTAATTTTTAATATGTATTTGTTCTCTGAATGTATTTCTTTCAACAATGTCCATTTAATTTTTTTTTGTATTTTTGCAGTATTTTTTTACCTCTCTGAGGACATTTGTGCCATTTTGTTTGTTTTGCTCTTTATATTTCATCGTAGAGGCTCCCTTCAAATATTTGGTTATCCTTGGCTGTTTGATGATATATAAGAGATTCTGAAAGGCTCACGGCAAGCTCTGGGTGCTTACTCAAGGCTGAAAAACTGTAAGCTTCACTACGGGGTGATGTAGTGGGTTGTTTTGTTGGAAATCCATATGTGCCTTTAGACAAGAGTTGATGTAGTGCAATGATTAAAAATGTGAGCCTGGTAGCTCATCTGCCCATGTTTGATTCCTGGTTTTGCTGCAAAGTAGTCACACGAATTTCGGCAAATTATTAACCTTTCTGTGTTTTGGTCTTCTCATTTGTAAAATGGGGACAAAAATACCTGCCACCTAATGGAATTCTTGCAAAAATTAAATGATTTAACATTTGTGAGTAATTTAATGTCTGGCAAATGCTTTTCTTTATATAACTGTTTACTGCTATTATTATTATTATAGTTAATAATAATATATTAATATTATCATTAATATTCATACTATATTAATATTATTGTCTCTCTGGAGCAGTTCAATTTTGCTTGAAGAAAATCATCCATTATCCTTACTAGAGGAATTCTAAGAACCAAGACAGATACAGGACTGACTGGTCTCGACATTGCTTTTAAAGTTCAACTTATCCCTTCTGGTTTCAATATGGCCTCCACTGGCTCAACTGTACCCAGTGTGCTCTTGCTTCCTCTCCAGAGAATAAAACCTCTAGTCCTCTGCTGGGATGGGATGGAGCAGTCATCATGCTGCTCAAAGATAGGGAGTGGCTCTAAGGATCTCACTGTTTTTAAGACATTCCTTCAATAAACTCTGCTTTTCCTAGACCTTTGATCATTCTGGCTTTGGGAGGGGATTTGGAACTGCCAATCTCCAAACCTTTAGCAGAATAGAGGGGTTCTAAAGGTTGGTTAACTGAGTTACAATTCATCTATCTGCTTTTCAGCTTCAAAAATGTTGTTTCTGTTGCACCTTGTCCCATTCTCTTTTGCTTTGTGGTTTCATGCCATAGGATAGAACTTGTGTTCAAAGATAATATTCAATGTGCCGTCTTTGCCAGAGTGCTTCATAGTTTTACTTTTTTTTTTTTTTCTGGTGAGGAATATTGGCCCTGAGCTAAAATCTATAGCCAATCTTCCTCCTTTTGCTTGAGGAAAAGTGGCCCTGAGCTAACATCTACGCCAGTCTTCCCCTATTTTGTATGTGGGACACCACCACAGCGTGGCTGGATGAGCGATGTGTAGGTCTGTGCTGGGGATCCGAACCTGTGAACCCCGGGCCGCCAAAGTGGAGCACACAAATTTAACCATTATGCCACTGGGCTGGCCCCGTTGGCATTTTTTAAGGACAATAACATAAGAGTATTTGATAGTAGTATGCTCTCTTTTTAAAAAATAATTGTAATTACAAAAATATCTTACTACTGCGTAGTGTTTTTCCATGTAGTGTCTCATTTGATCCTCACAAAATCTCTGTGAGTTTTTCAAAGCTATTTGACTTTCATATAAACTGAAATTCAAAGAGCTTAAGTGGCTTGTGTAAGAATATATATTACATTAATAAGAGATATAGAAAGGGGGAGCCCAGTGGCATAGTGGTTAAGTTCATGTGCTCCGCTTTGGTGGCCTGGGGCTCACAGGTTCGAATCCCAGGCATGGATCTAGCACCATTCAACAAGCCATGCTGTGGCAGCATCCCACAGAAAACAGAGGAACATTGACACAGATGTTAGTTCAGCAACAATCTTCCTCAAGGAAAAAGAGAAGACTGGCAACAGATGTTAGCTCAGGGCCAATCTTCCTCATGCACACCCACAAAAGAAATATAGAACTAGTTCTATCATTACTTCTGACTCAGCCCTACAATATTCAGAATTCATCTATGTGTTGGTTAAGTACAAGTAATCAATTATTTATGAGTGGCCTGATTTATAGAGAAAAAAGCATCCTAAGTTTCATATTCAACCTAACAATTTGTTTCAAATACATTGTTCAAATACTTTATAAACCATCTTAACTGCTTTGGATTTAAGAGTTTCAGTAAAATTCATGTTGTGCAGACCTTTCCTTTTTAAATTGGTGATACACTATACTCTCTTCACTACTAAAAATAATAGACGTAATAAAATTGCCAGGAGATGCTAAAGATCAGTCCTCCTTTTCATCTTTCTGTAGAAATGGGTAAGAGTTGAATAGCATCTCTCTCTCACACACACACACACACACACAATGACTCTACAGAGATAGTGATGGTTTTTAATTGTATTTCTCATATCTTTTCTGCACAGATTAATGTTTTACAGGCAAAATTGGGAGGTGCAAAGAAATGACTGCACTAAATTGAAAATTGTGGTCAAAGAATGACAACAAAAGAAGCAAATAAGCCACATAGAACGTGTGTGACCAGCAGAGTCAATATTTCTGAATTGAAATCTTTCTTATTAGGGTTTTTATTTTTATTATAAGAAACAAAACAATTTGAGTGACTTTTCCATCTAAACTTATTCTATAATTATAAGAATAATAAAAATACCTCTATCTTCTGCAGACAGAAAAGATGAGTGAAGCGGTACAAAAATCATAGACAATGGATTACTGAAAATTAGAAATAAATCAATAAGAGAGAAATAACAATGGAAGACAGGAAATGATTAGTTTCAAATGAGTATAAATAGTAATTTCCAGGAAGTGCTCACAGAAATTAAAAATCATTGTAGGGAAGTGTTCCAGGAATTTTATATGAAAACGTATTTTGTTAATCAAAGGATAGTGTTGTAGATTAGACATTTCAAATGTAACATAATACTACATTTCACATTAACTTAACATTAAGCTACAAATTTGTAAAGAACAGATTAGAAATATTTCTTAGTTTTTGGTTTTCTGTTGTGTGAAAAAAATTTGATGTGTTTACTACATCCACCACAGCAAAATATTAATAACGGATACATTTATGTGCTGTTGAAAAATGTAATTCTATTCTTTAGAATTGTTTGTGTTATATTATGTTTCAATTAGAAAGTGCTACTCTTAATACCAAAAAAATAGAAAGACATAATTGTACTATTTACATAGTTAGCGTCATTGCAAAAATTATGTTCCCCCTCTCTTTGGAACAAAAATACTAGTCCTCAAGTTTTACTGAAGTTAACTCATCAACTGGTGGAAACTGTTATCGTGAGTTGGAGATCAGGTAGCTGAAGCAATAAAATATTGATTGCTGATGTTCTTATAAGTGAAACGAAGCAGAGAATTTAGGCGATTTATGGCCCATACAGGCAAAAGTAACTTTTTGTACACTTTATCTCTCTGCTCAGCTTTAGCCTCAGAGAGTACAACCATGTTGTGATATTACTATCACTCTCCTTGAAAGAGGTTACATTTTAAGTTGTCAACAGATAGGTGCACAGTTTTGATTACATAAATTTTTAGTGTTATCATTTATGGAATTGTGTTTATCTATTATGACTCACAGATTCACTAAATCAAAAACTATGTCTTATTTTATTTTTTTACATAAAATCCCTTTGATCGGAAGGTAAGCTCTAATTTTGATTGTATTTTTGTTTTTAGTCCTCACTTAACCCAAAACATCAGGAGAAAAGTTTTTTATCTTTGAAAGGAATTTGACTTGTTCTAGTTATCCTCGTGGTGTTACTGATTTGGATGACCAAATGAGCCTGCACAAAATCTCACTCTTGGGTCTTAATTATGCCAATAAAAATTTCATCATGACTTTAAATATCCCTTCCATTTCTCTTTTCTATTTCCAACATTTCATTATTTTACTTGAACACAATTGACATGCTGCTGTAGCTGCCCAAATTTGTAATCCTAACAATCTTATTCTAGGTGTTTTAGCTGCTCTCTCTGAAACTTCAAGCCATTGGCCTTTTAGCATGCTTTGGTTTCACTGGTGAGCAAATTGTTGCATTTCTAACCTCTCTTAACCCCAATGCTATACTTGTTTTTATAAAACACTCATTGTAACTTTAGTTTTTTCCCCAGTAAATTTAGGAGTTTTCTTCCCATTTTATCATTGAAATAGTGCCCGAAGTTTTCTAAATGTTATTGTGCACCTGCCTTTTAATGGAAGTAGTAGTGATATCACATTTATGACCTGGCACATGCAGAACTAAAAGCATGCTTAAGCTGTAAAAAGATTGCATATCTATTTGTTTGAAAATAGTTTTGACTTTTTATAAAGTGTAACCAGTATGATGACTATCCTCCTTGTGTTTATAGCTTCGGTATTTTTTTTTTTTTTTTGCTTTCATTTAAGAATTAAACTAGAGTGAGGGTTTCACAGATGAGATTTCCATAAGCAGATGCTAACCTTTTTCATGTTTATGTTTACCAGTGCCTTCTGAACAAAACCTATTTCTTTCTTTTGATAATGAAATCCTAGAAAAGCCCTACTGAGAATTTTCAGTTGAATATTAAAAACTATCACTTTCATTGGTCCAGGAATCCTTACTTGGCGAGTTGACCTGAATGATAGTTTTCGTGTTGTCCTGAGGCAAGCTAAAAGAAGCTCTGTCGTGTCCAGATTGTGTCTCAGTGGAAATATAGTCATCCTTATTCATAGCATTCTTATTTGTGACAAATTCTTCTCATCTCTTCAACCTATATCTTTGTGTATCCTTGGGGGTTAATGTGACATCTGTCTTATAGTCGAGCAAATTGGGAAAAGAAAATAACAAACCTCGTGATGTTTTACAGCGTCAATCGGTGTCCAGTGTCTGTTTCTTCCAAACTAATGTTATAGTAATGTTGAAAATAAAATTATACACATGAGATACTCATGTGAGATACAAGCACAGAAGACCCTCCATATTAATCTTGTTTCTTTTCTTTTTTTCTATTGCTTTTTATGATTTACTAGTTGTGCATTTTTGAACATTAAGACATTTTTGATATATTTGTTAAATAAATCTTAACTATATCTGGAAAAATGATGAGGAATTGCTATGAGAAATTTTTAAAAACAGATTTTTATTTTTTTGTTTAGACATCACTATTGTTAATAGTACAATTATAAGGTTGTATGAGTAAACTAAATATAGTCAGTTCCATCTAAATATTGTAGGATCACCTGGAAACTAAGGAATATCTTTCTTATGTATTTTATTTTTCCCCAGAAATCAAAAATCTCCACATATGACAAAATGTGGGCCTTTATGAGTAGCAGGAGGCAGTCAGTGCTTGTCAAAAGTAATGAAGAAGGAATCCAGCGAGTCCTCACCTCTGATTACGCTTTCCTAATGGAGTCAACGACCATCGAGTTTGTTACCCAGCGGAATTGTAACCTGACACAGATTGGCGGCCTTATAGACTCCAAAGGTTATGGCGTTGGCACCCCCATGGGTAGGTTTTATGTCAGCCACTTGTTCTTTGCTCATTAATCTTAGCTGCTATGTGAAGGGGGTGAAACAGTGCCTCCATATGCCATTACGAATGAATGCATCTTGGTAGGTTAACTGTTACCGTTTAAAATCAGGGAAGCAATTTAGACATCTGCTTCTAAATGGATAAGCAACAAAAGACAAATTGATATCTACCAAAATAGTTAGTAAACATTTTTACTCTATCAATGTTGAAAAATCTCACAATATCCCCTTAAAGAATCTTATCAATCCTACATTTAAAACATGTTTTATAAATAAAATTAAGTTTCTGTGACTCTATTTTTTCAGATTTGTGGCTTACCAGTGTAGTATTTAACTTAGAAATTTAACTAAAAGAATAAGCCACAAATGGTTCCCATGAATATTTATTTTGTGTTACTTAAGAGAAGGTCATATAGCAGATTATTTAGCAATAACATACCTAGAATATTTGACAGCCAGGATTAATTATTTTTATCATCTCCTTTCTTCCATATAACAAATTATTTTCCATAATGATCATGAAATGAAACAAAGGATAATAATTGCCAGAAAAGACAAACAGTGAAAATTTTGATTTATTGAATTTCATGTATATGTATAATATATATGAATATATATAATGAGTATATTAATAAAGGAATAAGTTCATAATACTACAGTACACATGTACATGTCGTGGACATAATTATGGTTCCCCCACGGCCTGATCACCAAAACCTGTTAATATGTTACCTTGCATGGTAAAAGGAACCTTGCAAATATAATTAAGTTAAGGATCTTGAGATTGGGAGATTATCCTAGATTAACCAGATGGATCCAATGTAATCAAAATAGTCCTTGAAGAAGGAGGCACAAGGGTCAGAGTCACAGTTAAGGAGATATAATGATGGAAGAAGTGAGAGAAAGAATGTCTTAGCCCAGTAACATTGCTATAACAAAACAAAAAAAATACCAGAGATTGGGCAGTTTATAGACAACAGAAATTTTATTCTCACAGCTCTGGAAGCTGGACGTCCAAGACTAAAGTGCCAGCATTTTCAGTCTCTGATGAGGATCTGCCTCCTCACTGTGTCTTCACATGGTGGAAATGTCAAGGGATCTCTCTGGAGTCCCTTTTGTAAGAACACTGATCTCATTCATGAAGGCTCAACTCTTAGAACCTAAACACCTCCCAAAGGCCCAACCTCCACATACCGTCATATTGGGGATTAGGTTTCAATACATGAATTTGGGGGGGACACAAACATTCAGACTGTGATGGGGGAGGGGAAAAGATCTCTCTCTCTCTCTATCTGTTTAGGTATAGAGAGAGATATTAAGAGAGATTTGAAAATTCTGCCTGCTGCATTGAAGATGGAGGAAGGGGCCACAAGCCAAGAAACGCAGGGGACCTTTAGAAGTTAGTTTGGAAGGCAAGGAAACAAATTCTTTCCCAGAGGCCACAGAAAGAATGCACCTTTGCAGACATCTCACTTTTAGGGCTTCTGAACTCCAGAACTATGAGATCATAAATTTCTGTTGTCTTAAGTCACTAAGTTGTGTTAATTTGTTACAGCAGTAACAGGAAACTAATACTGTATGAGAAGAAGAAAGAACAGATTAACATGTTTTAATTACATCCATGTTCTTTTTGAAAGAAAGGGAAAAATACTTATAGTTACTAACTGGCCTATCACAGAAATAAAAAATAACACCATATTTTTTGAGCCTTAACTTCTGCAAATTTGTCAATGACTGGATCAAAACTAATTTTTGTGTGTTCAGGTTTAATAAATAGTATAGTCATATTTATCAATTTGTCATCACTCATAATTCTGTTAATTTTAATTTGAAAAATTTCCTTCAAATGAACTAACGTATATACAATAGTTAGAAAGTTGGGCACTGATTCATGAAAACCCCATTTCATAATCAAGTCCAGATGCTGCAATATGATGCATGTTTTTGTTTCTTTGGAACCATTTCCAGCAACTTTCACATGTCTAGGAAGTCCAAAAATTTTCTACCATAATGACTTCATCAAAATATTCAACATTGAGTTCTATCACATTTCATAAAGTCCTCCGAAATTCCTTGTAGTTCAAAATAGTTTGAATTGGCTTTGCGAGAATTCCAGGCACTAGCTCCTATAATACTATGTATTCCTGCATTTATACAGTATACTAAAATAATGATTCCACAGTCATTGTGGAAGTGAAAAAAAAAACCGAACCTTGAGTTCTTACTCCCAAAATATGCAAGTGTAGCTGAGCCCACATGGTTTGGGTTTGAAATGTACAATGAGAATTCTCTAAATTAATTTCCAAGTAGAATGCAATGTTTATTCAAGAATAAGAAATAAACATATGCTAATTCAAAGCTCAATAAGAGTTGGGTTGTTAAAACTCAACAGTGATTGTTTAGAACTTAGTTGGACAAAAGATGTTTTCAGGGAAGAATATTATATTTTTGACGTGTTTTGACTTGCCAGTGCACGGGGATGGTTGATGCTTTTGTTGTTTTTAAATTTTCCACAATAAATGACCCCCTTTATTGCCTGCACCAGGCAAAGACCTCCCAAAGCCTTGCTGTTGGTATGCCAAGGTATGTGTTAATTCATAAGTTTTATAATTAATTTTAATATATTTTAAATGTATAAAAATGGAGTTTTCTTAATTATAGCTTGAGGAGCATATCTTTTCAAAATGTGTTAAATTATACTTATATTCACAGTACGGCTTGGGTTTATTGCCATAGTTTTGTGTTGATGGAGCGCTCAAACCAGGGCAGTCTGCATAGTTAGATCAGCTCTGGTTCTTCCCTTGGTAAGAATTACATAACGAGCCCAACAACTTCGTGAGTTCATATGCCATTTATTTGTGATGAGCAACTTTGCTAACTTTTCACATGTACTGGTGCTCATTTTATGAAGTTACATAAGGCAATTTATACTTTAGAAAAGAGGCTGATAATGTGCTCTTAGAAAGTATCATCATGTAGTATTTTGCATTCTTATATTCTAGATTTAGCCTTGTCCCTTGTTGTGAACTTGGATGAATCACTTGAAATTTATGGCCTCTAGATTTCTATTTTTTTTGATTATTCATATGAGAGGGTTATACTAGGAAAATCTAGGCTCTATTTAAATGCTAAACTTATAATAATTTTTCAGATAATATGCTTGACAGATTCCCAGAGTTTGGTCTAAATTGGGCTAGAGACTATGTGGACAAATATGGTTAGCTGATGTCAAAAAAATTTAAAAATCAGACACATTCTTAAACACTTCTGAAGGGTGTAAGCAGTGATTTGTTAGGCTCTCGTTACCTTGTAGTTTCATCTGGAAAGAGCTGGAGCAAATAAATGTATTTTTCCATGTTGTTTCTGAGAGGAATGAGATTCCTGTATATTTTTCCCATCCTCTGCTGGTTTGCATTATCTGGAGGAGGGCAGAGATTTTTGTCTCTTCGTTGTTGTTGAAAGTCCACTCAACAAAAGTGCCCGGGCTCTGTGGACCCTCAATTGTTATTTCTAGAACAAGTGAATTCTACATCTGGATAGTGCAGCAATGTTTATAAACGAAGAAAACAAATAACTTTTAGAGCTAATGATAAGCC
Organism: Equus asinus; assembly: GCF_041296235.1. Taxonomy (NCBI): domain Eukaryota; kingdom Metazoa; phylum Chordata; class Mammalia; order Perissodactyla; family Equidae; genus Equus; species Equus asinus. Next base: position 38,716,248 of record NC_091813.1, read on the forward strand.
TGCCATCTTACATTATGAAATGTGATGACCTCATTAAATAAACAAATAATCCAGGATAGTGAGGATTGAGTAAGATTTGGGGAGGATGTGTGAGGACTTTGGAGTATAGCATGGATATTTTTCATTAATGACAATTAGATAAAAGTACTCTGATTTCAAAATTTCTAAAATAAATAATTTTGACTTATGCTTAATATGAAATCTTAAACTTGAGTTTTTTGTTGGTTTGCTTATTTGTTTTGTAAATACAATGTACCAGTATGCCAGGAATGTCTCTATCATACTGTCTTATTTTGAGGAACTGCTTGCTAAAAGTAAGTCAAAATAGTATATTATACAAATTTGAAAAACCTACTGGGATGTTTCAGATGTGAAAACTGTTAAAAAAAAAAGAAAGATACTATAGTCAAATCAGTTCTAAGGGAGCTCTCTGTTAGAGTTTATTGAAACCATACCAAGAGCAATTTTTGATCCCTTCCTACCCCTGACACTGCTTACTGAAAGGTATTGACTTATTAAGGAAAATGTAAAATAATTCAAGATATTAATAGACATAAACTATATTTTTAATGTAACTTTTTAAATTGAGGGAAATACTGAGTATAGCACTTGGAATCTCTAGTTCCTCTCATTTAAAGCTTATCTAACAGATAAGATGAGAGAATAAAACAAATGAAACTATAAGCCTTAGGATGAAGATTTTTTTCCTTTTATCTTTTCAACTCGTGGCTGCTTAGATCAACTCTTGCCCTTCTGAAGAAAGCTGAGCTATTGCAAAAATATTCATTGATATTGGCAAGGTTACTGTCATGAGAAACTTGTAGAAATCAAGTTGGATTATACTTCTAAGTGGAATCATTTCTCTGTAGTGTGTAGATTAGTGTGGTATATTAGTGTAATAGATTAGTATTTTCATTAAAATGAATTTTTTAAAATTAGGCTGTACCACGTGATAAATTTCTAATTTTTATAAGGACTTCCTTGAAATTTTAATGTAAAAGTATCAGTACATATTAATTAAAATTCAAAAGACCTGAATAATTCTTTGACATAGCAAAATTATAGATCAGGAAGAATATCTTAGAACATTTTTCTTTATTTTCACTGTCAAATAATATTGAATTTAAATTTATTAAAATGTCTCATCATTACTAACAAAATTATTTAACCCATTTAATGTATATTTTGTTTTTAGCCTAATTTTAAATTAGACAAATTTGAACACAATACTTTAGGTTTAAAGGAATGAATATTCTAATCACTCACCTGCAGGTGTTGCAATATACTTTTTGTTTCTCTTGTTCAGATAACTTTTCTTGTCTGACATGATAATATTAAATTCTTAACTCAAGTGATGTATATTTTATTCATTTGTAACATGGGATAAAATTAAAATGATTTTGAGACTGTGTACATTATGAGGAGTCAATTCTGTTATAAAACTTCATCAAAGAAGTATAATCTAGAAAGAGGTATTTCACACTTCACTCCCTCAGATACTTTACTTCTGAGGAAGACGTTTCAGGCAATAATTTATGATCTGCTATGTCATACCTCTGCTAGAAATATGGCTTCATGAATTATTTATATTTATTTAGTCATTAATAAGCATGATGACAAGCAACTCTAGTACTTGAGTGAGATTCTGACTTCCCATAAACTTTCAACGAATGTCATAATCTGCATTTCTCAACTAGTTAATTAGCATTTGCCTTTTAATATTCAAGCATATTGAAGAGTATTTGCAATACATTATGTTTACTTAGTTTTAAAATTTTGTTTAATCATAAGACAAAAAAAATAATGCATTTAGGTGTGAAAAAATGTTATTTGAGGTCTTGCTCTTTTCCCAGCAAGAGTTAATGAGATAAATATATTCAAAGCAGAGCAGTATGGGCTCAGGTTCTGGAAATTTAGAGCAGTGCCAGAAATTCCCTAGGATTTTGAGTTTATATCTGCAGGAGCCATAACCCGTAATGAAGATTTTATCTTTACTATTATTGTAAACGTGATCAAAGAGAAGAACTCCCTTTTCCTTGCTTTTATTGTTGCTCTGATTTCCAGATATCGTAGAGGCATACGTGGTTAAGCACAGGAGGTTAAAACAGAAAATGTCTCTTTAGGAGTGGAAAATCAGAAATATTTTTAAAAGTATACATATTTCCTTTTTTTCCCCAAAAAAGTCCATGCATCCTCTTAGCCTGCTAGGCCTCCTCCCGTGTGATTCATCTAGGGGCCTCTCCACCACCACTCATCACTCCGAGTGTGTGATTACTGCCCAAAGTGTGCTGTGAAATCGCTGAATGACTCAGATAGAAGCTATTTAATTAGGGAAGCTCTGTTTACACAAAAATACCTTAGTGGAGCAATCAACAATGATGTGAAGGTAAATGCTAAATAAGCATAAGCTGGTTTAATTAAGCTTGGGGTGACATTAATTCCCTTTCATAGTTTTCCTGAGTGTGACAATGTTATTTTAATATGGTCTTTACTGTACGGTAGATCTTTGAGATTGTACGTGTTCTTACTTATAAGTTAACTGAACTTTCATTAAAAAAATTAAAAAAAAACACACAACGCTGTATGGGGTAAAGCAAAAAAGCAAATTACAGCAGTTTTCATTACGAAATATTAAAATGTGTGATCAGTTGCAGTCCTGCCTCTTATTTCACCATAGGTGATACTGTGTTTATCGGAACAGGGAGCATTTCTACTTAATGGCATTTTGAGCTGCGTGGCCTCCCTTCTGACCACCCATACTAAAAGCCTTCTTGATTTCTTTCTTTCAAATATTGAGTGCATATTGCACTTTGAGGACCAGGCAGACTCAGCAGTCCATGAGCTGATAGGAAAGCAGCAGTCTAGAAACGATCCATTCGGACCAGTTGGTGTTATTTTGTTTTGCTGTGTTCAATTAGGTAGAAACTGAAGGGTCTCATTAAAACTACTTCTATTTTTAACAATGAGCTAGTGGCAATGCTTCATTCATTTATTAGTTCCTCACAACTTTAATAACATAAGTGAAATATATGTCAGCTGAGAAGGGGATGGAGAGAATCGTGCTCATGTCTGTGCACATTGTCAATGATGCTAATATTTTGTATAATCTTATGTGTTTCTGTTTTACATGTGGGGTTAAATCAATAGTAAGTTTCAAATAGTCAGTGAATATTTCTGTGAACAAAATCCAAATTAAATTGGTCATATCATAGTCATAGAACTACTGAAATATTTGTAATACATGAAGAATGTAAAAGGAAATGTAAATATAAATGTAAAGTGAATATATTTATAATGTCTTTTAATATTAAGGTTAAATTTAAAGACAGTTTTGTCACACACAAAATATGGTATATATTTTATTTCTATCATATTTACTCATATAATTATAAATATTAGGATGCGTTCTTAGGTCATAAGTGGATTTTAATGTTAACTTTATAAACTAATGTTTTATAACATATTTTATGTTACTAGATACAAAATAGCAGTAGTCCTATAAATAATTCTCAAGTGACTTTTATCTCATAATGACCTTGCACATAATCAGCCTAAAGTAAAAAATGTTACAATAGGTCATTGACTCCTAATGATAAAAGTGTGCCACGTTGACACGTTAAGAGTGTGAAATTTCTTTCTTTCGCTTCTATTTTCTAAAAAATGCTTGAGATTTCACTCCTTCTTTATTTCTCATTATTTGATGAAGTGAAAACATAGAATTGGTACTAGGGGAGGCCTATTGTTTGTTTCAGGCAGATGCCAGTGTTTATAAAAACAGAAATCAGTATGAGAAGCATGTTTTTTCCCTGTTTTGCTCACCATCCATTTCTAGAATTCCAAATTCATCATATAATAAGTACTGTAATATTCATCATTATAGATGCATAAAATTGCCGGCCTTCAGTTCTTCATCTCTACTGAAATGAGTGAATACATTTGTCTTCATTAGTTGAACATAATGCTCCAAAATTGATGCAAATTATTCATCTTTCTGCAGGTCAAATCTTCCATTAAAATGCATTCTATTTTTTCAGTGCATAAGCAGCATAATTTTAATGTTGGTGAAGTGATTTTGCAAGACTAAATCAAAATCTAATAATTTTCAGAGCCTGAATTAAACAAAAAAAAAAGTCAAATTACAACTGGAAAAGCTGTACATTCCTGGCATATTTGTTAAAGTCTAGATTTCATGTCACTGAAAACAGATGAGAGTCTCAGTAAGCTATGTCAGCTCCACAGACATCATCAACAACCTGCATGCTGGAATCTAGGAAGCTTTCAGAGGGAATTTGATGAATTGTGAGCACCAGTATGAGCAGCCTTCATTAATATTGTAAATGTTGACCAAGTGGTACCCAAATAATGCATAAATGGATAATTCTTGTGAAAACAGAGTTAGTTCTGATAGATTTCACATGCAAACATTACATAATTTAGCTCCTTTAGTTAGTGTCTTGTGCCCATTAGTCCAAGGCCATGGGTTCAAATTCTATAATAGATCAGTTAGCCAGATTGACCATGCCAGACTGTCATACTTTGGTTAGCAGAACTAAGTAAGATCAATGAATCACTCTTATAAGAAAAAGATTAGTCAGACCATAGAGGTAAAATGTGTAAGCACTAAATTCCAAAGATAAAACCCTTGCATTTCCTGACGCTCATGTAAAGGGTGTTTTCTTAGAATGCTGTACAGAATATGTGGCCTTTATGCAAATCCTAGTGTCACCTGAGCTTCCCAGGTGTCCCAGGTGAATTTCTTGAGCCTCCCTGATACTCAGCATCCTCCTCTGTAAATGGGTAGAATCATGTCTACATAATTGGATTGTGATAAGGAATAAACATATTGTATTTATAGTGTTTGGATCAGAACATAGGCACCCTAAAGAATTCCAAAAGGCAGTTTTGAAGAAATGTTTTATAATAATTGAACGGATGTATTTGTGGCTTTTACTTATATCTTACCCCTTTTGCTCTCTCTTTATATATTCAGAAATATTGACTATATTGTAGATAAGGTGGATTGTTAATATGACCTATTCCTAACCGAATAAAAATCTTTTCTTATGGAAACTAACTAGGGTCTTACCCTCAGCCAATCAGTATATTGTAGTTAAGTAGTCATCATTTTGGGGAAGAAAATGATTGATATCTACTTTATAAAGATGAGAAATTTCCTATTGTAGGGCATTATATCGATAAGTAAAATGAAGTTTTTCTTTCTCCAAACATTTCCTGAGTGTTTAACAAACAGAGTCCAAGATGTATTCAGAAAAGATTATCTCTAAAAATATGTATGCTGCTTTTGCATTTGGTCAATTTATAAGAAATTTTATCACTCTTCAACCTGCTTGGCTCTGTAAAATAATGAACATAATATACAGATATACATCATCGCCTTTCTTACAGAGACAAATGTGGAAAAACGAATGTAACTGTCAAAAGCCAAACCCTACCCCCTGAATAAAATGAAGCAGAAAGATGAGTTTATTGCAAGAGTCTTGGCCTGCAAGCCAGGAAACTCAAGGCTACGGGAGCAATGAGTTCTAAGTTGCTCACAGACTAAGGGGTTTTTAGGGATAAATACATACAGAAGTCGTCTGGCTTTTTCCGCTGATTGCTTGCCTCGTGGTCTCTTTCTTAGTTGCGTCAGTGTAGCTGAGTCAGGGGAAAAACGATGTCCAGCGATGGTGTAAACAGACTTGGTGTTTGGGAATTGCTGGTGTCTTCTGCTGATTTTTGAGCTGTAAATTCCTGTAAGGTTAGGTTAATTTTCTTTTATGCACCTGCATTGACCTTCTCTATTTTGTCCCTGATGTAGGTGACTCCATTTTAGTTTGGTTCTACGTGACATGAAATAGGGGAAATACAACGTAAATAAGTGGTCTGTTATATAATGCAGAGACTCAGAGTGGTAGAGTTCAGTGAGGACCAAAGCAGTCAGGCTAAACTGAAAAGGGGACTTGAACTGTCCCTTTAAGGAGGGGTACTTTATTCTCTTGAAAAAATTATCCTCTTTCCCAATTTTGGGGTTCTTGATGATTTACTAGGATGATTATTTTATTTAAAATGGTTCAACTTTTATAATTAAAATGTGATACTGGATTTGGAACCAAAGACGTCATAGTAAGGAAAGTATTCCTGACATTTTCTTTCTTACCACTATTCAAATGATGACTATGCAGATGAAAAACTGCAAGGAAGGCAGGGTTTCTAGGATAACACTATTTCTATTTTCATACTTAGTGTCAGTTTCATGATTTAATACCAGAGAAGAAATGTGACTGCAAATCTACTTCACCAGCCACTTTTAACTAATATATATGAAACATGTCAGAATCAGTTAGTTTATTTTTTCATTATGTACCGATAACATTTGCCTTCTTATTCTTTTTCACATGTTAGAGAATAATCAGAATATGAATAAAAGGCAAGTGGCTAAGACACATACCCTATAATTTGATTTTTTTTTTTTTTTTTTTTTGGTGAGGAAGATTGTCACTGAGCTAACATCTGTGCCAGTCTTCCTCTGTTTTGTATATGGGGTGCTACCACAGCATGGCTTGATGAGCAGTGTGTAGGTCTGTGCCCAGGATCTGAACCTGTGAACCCCAGGCCGCCCAAGTGGAGCATGTGAATTTAACCACTTGGCCACAGGGCTAGCCCCTGTAATTTGAATTTTTTTATTTATATATTTGGTGTGCCTCCTATAAGCATCTCCCTTTGTGATCTTAGATACTTGAATACACTCCTGAGGATTCTGTAAATATTCCTTCAAGTAGAATGCATTTACATTACTTTCTACAGAGGTCATAAAGACATTGCATTCTGAAGTCTATGACAGAGGAAACAACAGTCTCCGTCCAATTTAAGCCATTTATTGATTTTGAATATAGGGACTTAACTTTACAATTTACTATATCAACAATGTCCTTGGTGGCACATCCACTTGATATCTACTTATATTTGCTCTCTAAATCTGTATAGTCTCTACCTCATGGTTTTTTACCTTTCTTCTCTCATTTCTACATTAACAGTGGCATTTATATTTGGTTCAATTCCACCATAACCCTGATATCTTATACCTAGTTCTATCCTCTATCTAGAAGAAATGAACAAAATGGGTGTGGGATGCTCTCATTATCATTTTCCTTTCCCATATATACCTTTCTAAACTAGGAATGAATATAGATAGAAAATAAAGGGGAAGTCGGCAAAAGGCAGCCAAAGAGAAAAAGAGTTGTTGTCCCTACCCTATTTTCAAAGTAATGCAACACTTTTTGTGTACCTACTCAGCAGACTAATGTAGTTCCATCTGTTACATGGTTTTATAATATTGTGTTCTTTCTTATAATGCTCATCATACCTGTAAAAAGTTATTCAATGTATGTATATTTTGTTGCATTGAAAATTTCACAAGGGCAGGGCTCGTATTATGTTACTCACCACTATATGTCTACCATCTAGCACCTATGCTAAGTAATATTTGTGTATGTAAAAATTAATGTAAAAAAACATGATTCAGACATGGTCCTTGCCCTCAGGACACTCATATCATCAACTAGTTGGGAAAGAGATACAGAAAAACATTAGTATGTGATGTACCAAATGCTATGCAATGTGCTATGGTGCCAAAGAGGAGAGATCCTGGATATCTCTGAGACAGCCAAGGAAAAGTGTGCAAAGACAGAGAAAGATGAGCAGAAGAAGTTTATCTGGATGAGAGGAAGTTCATTCAGAAAACTGGAGGAAGGGAGAGAAGAGGGCACCCCAAGCGATGTGAAGACAATTAGTTTATATTGCTGGCATGTTGGGTTTAAGGAGAAGAGGATAAAATCAGAGCAAAATCCTTTGATCAATTGAGGGAAGGGATTATATGACTTACTTAGAACTGAGATTTTATTCTATAGCTCTAGAGCACCACTGCAAAATTTTAAGCGAGGAAATAATGTTTATAGATTTCCAATGTGAAAAGATTACTAGGTATCATGGAAAATGGATTACTTTTATCTGTCATTTACCATTCTGTAATTAAAACATGATGGGTTGATAATTTGTTTTCAAGATGAGATTACTCTTCTTTTATTTTTATGATTCTCGCTCATGAATTCTTTCTACTCCCATCAAATTGAGGGCTTTCCATAGGATACTTTCAAAGAAAATACAAGGAGTGATGACAGTAACTTCACAGCAGTTTAGCTGTTATTTAACAGGAAGCTTGAAATGGGCCCCTTGAAGTGATTAGCTGCTACATATATTAAATGTTTTATTTGAAATAAATGTATTATAATTATTAGATATACATTAAAGATCTAGTGTAATATTTAAGTTCATAAGAAATGACTGAAGATAAAATTGCAAGCATGCATAACCAATTATTAAGTAATTAATATATTCCTTTATTTATGCATGTATTCATTCAACAAATATTGTGTCCTTACTGTGTGCCATGTGTTATACTAACAAAGCAGACACAATTCCTGTTCTTACGGAATTTACAGCCTTTTAGGGCAAATGAGCATTAAACAAACAATCACATAAATTATTTTTTAACTACAAACTGAGACAAGTTCTACAGAGGAAAAGAACAATGACGCTAAGGCATTGTACGATAGTACAAACAGCACTATTGACTCAAGAAAACATAAAACTGGAAATAGATCAATATGAAATTCAATCTTAAATGTAAAAATAAAATTTGTCTTAGTGAATCTTCAAAACAAATATGGGTGAGAAAATGTCTTAAGAGATTAAAAAAACCCATCTTCTGCTGAGGAAGAGGCTCTAGAGAACGTGATGTGTTTCTGACTTTGTTCGAGAATTTTATCATGGAAAGAACGGTAAAAAGAGGTAAAGCTCTAAAAGAGCCCAAAATTTGTTGTGCATTTAAGGCACCTGACACTCATCTCAGCATGGGAAGCAGAGAGCCATTTCATAAGATTTAACATTGCCAGGAGTACTGCCATTTAAGAACGGAAGTTGGTGGTTCCAGTAGACACCCTCAGATCCTTCTTGCTAACCGGTCTTCTACTTATTAAGGCACTGACCAAGGGGAACCACAGATTGTTGATGTAAGCGCAAGGAAGGCATAAGAAGTTATTAGTGTATTTGTCACCCTAACTTATTTGAAGTGATCAATACTAGAAGTATGAAATAAGTCTGTTTATGGACTCTACTTTTTCTGTTGAATTCAATAAGTATCTGAGAAGATGTCCAATATCAGAAGTTCTATCTTGACATATTTTGGCTATTTCATAGTTGATATATTACAATTGATTCAATATTTCATTCAAAAAGCATTTATTGAATTCTTACTGTGTTATAGGCATTATGCTAGATGCTGGATGAAATAAGGATTATAGCTGATGGTTAAGTATAACTGACAGGTAGCCTGGTCTTAAGCCAACATTTAAAGGACTTCAAGATTTTGGACATATGTCTTAGAAACATTTATCAAACTAAACTCTTTCAGGGCCTGACCCAGTGGCACAGTGGTTACGTTTGCACATCCTGCTTTGGTGGCCCAGGGTTTGCCAGTTCAGATCCCAGGTGCGGATCGATGCGCCACTTGTCAAGCCATGCTTTGGTGGCATGCCACATATAAAGTAGAGGAAGATGAGCATGGATGTTAGCTCAGGGCCAGTCTTCCTCAGCAAAAAGAGAAGGATTGGCAGCAGATGTTAGCTCAAGGCTAATCTTCCTCAAAAAAAAAAAAAAAAGAAGAAACCTAAACTCTTTCAAAGAAGAGGAACAATTAAGGCATTATTGAAGTTCTTCAATGCAAATCCCTGGAATGGTACATGCTTAGTGATTATGGTATACAGTAGTTACCCCTCATCCATGATTTTGCTTTCCACAGTTTCAGTTACTGACAGTCAACTGTGGTCCAAAAATATTAAAAGGAAAATTCCAGAAATAACCAATTCATAAGTTTGGAATTGTGCGCCATTCTGAATAGTGTGATGAAATCTCTCCTAGTCCTGCCCAGGACATGAATCATCCATTCTGTATACACTACCCGCCCATTAGTCACTTAGTAAATGCCTCGGTTATCAGATCAACTATTGCAGTATCACTGTGCTGTGTTCAAGCAACCCCTATTTTACTTAATAATGGCCCCAAAGCCCAAGAGTAGTGATGCTGGTAATTCGGATATGCCAAAGAGAAGCTGTGAAGTGCTTTCTTTAAGTGAAAAGGTGAAAGTTATTGACTTAATAAGGAAAGAAAACAAATCATATGCTGAGGTTGCTAAGATCTATGGTAACTTTTATTACAGTATATGGTTAAAATTTTCCTATTTTATTGTTAGTTGTTAATCTCGTACTGTGCCTAATTTATAAATTTAACTTTATCATAGGTGTGTACGAATAGGAAGACACATAGTACGTATCCAGTTCGGTACTATCGGAGTTTAGGCATCTACTGGGGTTCTTGAAACATACCCCCCATGGATAAACCACAACTACTGCAGTCACCTACCCACAAGATATGTAAATTCTTATATTTCAGAAAGTGTACGATATCTTGGAGTAAAGATAAGCTAGAAGAAACATAAAATTATGAGTAGTCTACTTCATACAAATGTTTTCCCAGACCCAAAGAGAGCAGCTCCCAGGAAGTTACCTAATTCTGTGTCATATGCAGCACATAATATCATCGTGATGATCTCAGTAACTAGGAAGTATAAAACAAAGGAAACTAAAGTCCTTTAGGAAGTGGACAGAGAGGATTTGCCGTGAAAAATGGCAATACCCAGCCAGGCCCCTTAGAATTTTAACAAAATATTTAGAGGATTTAGGTGCTATTAGGAAGAGGAAAGGCCTTGTACCTTTTTTAAATTCTAAAAATTGGTTTAATCAGTTTCAGCATATAAATATATTTAAACAACTCTTATAACTTTTCTCCCCCAACAGTATCTTGTAAAGAGACTTGGAAGCCGGGTGTGGACACAGTGTCTAAGGCTAGCAGTAGGATGCAAATTCCCATGAGATGATGCTTCATGAAGCATCTGGAGCAATAGATGAATAAGAGCATACCAAAAAAAAGCAACTTGATGTGCTGTTGTGTAATAATGTGTAAATTCAGACAGGGACGAGGATATCTAGGCAAGGACAAGCAGAAAGCTCTAACAAGGAACAGCATTTTGACTCAGAGAACTGACATGATGACAGTAGTAATATAGTTATCTAGGGAAGTACTTTCCAAATTGAGGTTAAAATAAAATAATTGATGAGGACATTAGTAGATATAAGGGACAGAATTCTTTCTCTAAAAATAAATTTAATGATTATAAACAAATTTTTTTAACTTATTTCTTTTTTTTCCTCTAATGGATAGATAGAAGGCTTTATTTTGCTAATGTATAATGTGAATTTACAAGAGATATATTTGCTATGTAATATTATTCGTTTATCTGACTATGGAGTTCTTTAAAAATGAAATATGGATGCATATTTCCAAAAAAGGGAAGTTATTGTGGGGAAATCCAACTTTGGAAATATTGGTGTAATGAGTTTTAGAGATATATATGGAAAGAAAGAGTGATTTTGTTTCTGATCTTTGCAATTAGTTAAAGCATACAGAAGCCTGATTTTAATGTAAAGAGACTTTTGGAAGGATGGATGGGAGACTGCCAGTATGTGGATAATGTGATTTTAGCATATTTCACTAAAGCATTTTAAGTATTAGATAACTTGCTGTGCAATCTTAAAGAAAAGCTATTTATCAATCAATAATCCTCCCCAAGAATGAAATGCAATGCTGACTGCATTTACTTTATCATTTCTATACTATCTAGATGTACTGAAATAAGATAAGGAAAATGTTGGTATACTCTTAAAATCGTGAGTTTGTAAAGAGGATGAAAAGGACAAATGCGCAAATCAATAAATTGTGTGTGGTAGACTTAGACATTAGAACCAAGTACGTATGAGAACATGTGGGTTCCATTCTGTAAGTAAGAAACTTAGGATAGGAAGGAAAGGTGGGAGGGAAGACGGGGTAGGTTGAGGGGAGGTAAGAGAGGAGGGGAGGGAAAAGGAAGGGAAGGAAAGAAAAAGAAGGAAAGGAAACAGAGAGGGCAGGAAGGACAAAAAGAGAAAGTATAAGAAAGAGAGAAAGAAAGGCAAAGGAATGGAAGAGTAGTGTGTAAAGAAAGAAGGAAGGAAGGAAGGAAGGAAATCAACTCGATTCAGTAAACCCAGAAAGTTAGCTCTGAAATAGTTGATGAGATTTGTATTAATTGTTTATAATAGTCACAGTTTATTTTTCTAAGGAGCTTTTAATCTATCTGTTGGGAGAGATTCTAATGAAATTATAATTTTATGTAAAATTCTTTGATCAAAGTTTAACATTTAGGGGGATTCAGGGATAGTAATTCTATTATTGAAGAAATTCTGAATACGTGCATTTGTAGTTTTTATTTATGCCCATGTATATACTATCACTGTATGTCACTTGGAACTAGCTCTGTGCTTCCTTTGAGTACTCATTTTGAGCCCTAGGTCTGATGCATCTGACCTATCGAGGGGCTTCATTATGTAGTAAACGGATATTTTGTTTCTTTTTCTTTCTTTCTTCCTCTCTCTCTTCTTTTCTTTCTTTCTTTCTTTCTTTCTTTCTTTCTTTCTTTCTTTCTCTCTCTCTTTCTTTCTTTCTTTTTCTTTCTTTCTCTCTCTCTCTATCTCTCTTTCTTTCTTTCTTTCTTTTCTTTCTTTCACTTTCTCTCTTTCTTACTCCCTTCCTCCCTCCCTCCCCCTCTCCCTCTCTCCCTTCCTTCCTTCATTCATTCCTTCTGTAAGCTAGAAACTTCTTTATCTGGTAAAAGGGATTTTTTTTGACAGCCTGTAAAAACATACTAGATTTTTATTTTTTAAAAACAAAATAGAAACACATTTTTTAAAAACATAAAAAATAGTTTTTAAAAACCTAATAACTTTTTATAACATAGTAATTCTTTACTTTCAGCATAGAGTATATATTTAAATAACCAGAGAAAGTCTCATTGCTGGGAAGAATACAAAAGAACCAAAATCAGAGATTGCATAGTGGAAATCAAAGGGCTAAATTCAGTTTTAAGGGGTGTTTAGCTTCTCCTGCATGATATTTTTTAAAAATGACTTATTTGCCAACATTTTAATGTAGAGAATTTTGGACAAAATATTTCATGTGATCTCACAAAAAATTAAAATGTCTAGCATCCCTGTGTTCAAAGTCTCACAGAGTTTTAATAAAACTGGAACTGAAAGTTATCTTTCCACTTTCGGTGTTGCAATTTTCCAGATGTTTTTGTCTAACTTGCTTCTTCACTCATCTATGGTTATCTGTCTGCCCCCTTAAGAACTTGAGGATTGACTTTTAGGTGCAATAGTATATAGTATAATAGACGTAATTACAATTTCCTCACTAGTTTTCTAACCCAACTCAGAATCCTCTTGCAAACATACACATCTTCCTCAGAGGCAGCCTTACGGTATACAAGCCCAGCTCTTCTCAGTTAGCACTCAAGGCCTTCACACGTCTGTGCTGGCCAGCATATGGATTGAGGCTGGGTTGGGACTTGAGTGAAACTTAAGCTCTATCTATCTCACTAATGGCTGTTCACCTCATTAGAGCTTAGCATATGGCTGTTCATATCACAAGGAGGATGAGAGAACTTTTGTTCTTTGATCTCAATATGTCCTTGAGATTTTTCAACCAGGTGAAATTTCAGCCCACATTTGACTTCAACTAGTATCTATATAGAAATGCTTCCCAAGAAACATCAAATGATGTACCAAAGAAGTAATAATTCCTTGTTGAATTATTGTTTCTTTAAAAAATAATTACTTAAATCAATGACACAAGGACAGGTAAAAGAAGGCAATGATTTATTATCATCGATTATATTCCCTATAGTATTTCATCTTGTTAAGAACCTCAAAATGAGGTATATTAACTTCATAGCTTTGATTCAAACCAAATAACATTTACACATTACTATATTTACAGTAGAAAACAAGTATGGGGAGGTTTCCTAGCAATGGGAAGTTGTGCTGGAATACAATAAGTGCTGAAAATAGGAAGTTCAGACAGCAAGAAATCAATATGTGTCCATCATTTGTTGAAAAATGTGCTGCTTTTGTTTGTCTGTGCCTTATTTTGAGAATGTAGTGGAGAATATTGTGTTTGAAGATACTAGAACAAACATTCTAATGCAGTTCCATGGGTTTGGTGAGTTGGCAATAAAATAATTTTTTAATATTGCTCAAGATGAGAAATGAGCCGGCTCAAAATAGATTTAACTGGCTCAAGTATTTTCCATATTTGAAAGTCTACTTTTCAAGTCACTATCCCTTCAAATTTTGCTTTTAATGGTATTTCCAGAATATAGGCCACACTTTTATATTAGCCACATGTGGCCATTTTCACAAGTACTGTCAGCACAAAATTTGTTTCAGAAGCTATGTTTCTAATTAACAAACGTATTTGATAAACGACAATTCTCCTTAAAATGGAATTTTTTCTTTTCCTCAATCAAATGTTTGTTTTGACAGGAATATACATGGTTAGTCAGAATGGTAGTTTAGAGTAAAGGTGTCATTGAAGCTAGTACTAGGTTAGGTGTAGGGATTTAATGAAAACTGGATAGCCAAATAAGATGGCCTTAATTTACAGTTTTTAAACACATCAGAGACACCAGAAGCACCAGGTTGTCACTCTTACATTATGTTAAGAATGCCTCAAATTAGACAATATGCTCCTTAATATGAAACATTTGTTGAGAGCCTATTATGTAAGAAAACACTGAGAATTAAGATAGATAATAGATGATAGATAGGTAGATAGATAGATAGTAGATATCCTTTATTCCTTTATAATAGACTTAGGAAAATAGGTCACATCTTGAAGGGGAAATAGTAATAATACTAGGTGAACTAGGCTGAGTGTCCAGTCATTGATCAAGGCAGAAATTCACATGGGCCTGGCTGATCTATTGAGACTTGAGGTGGTGGAGGGGCATAATTTAAAATGAACATGTTCATCAGAGTAGTCTTTGGAAGAGACCACAGGAAAGAAATTGAGAAGCAGAAATTCCCCTACAATATTTAGGAATTACTGCACAGTGAAAATAAAATATTTGAGTTCTTACTATAGGAATGGACAACGCCCCTTTTTAGGAAAGCTATGAAAAATGTTGCATAGAAGCCATATACTTCAACATTTCTTCTGAGTAGATTAAGGATTATGTTAAAGAAACAGCTCTCTAGCTGGATTTGGTGGATCTTCATTCCTCTGACTTTTTCAACAGGATTGCTAAAAGAGTAATACTGGATTAGTTCTGTTATATTAATCAAGTAAAAACAAGATATAAAGTAGTGTCCCTTAGGAGCCAGAAACGTTTTCTGATCAGGTTATTAATTACTCTTAGCAAAAATAAAGCTTTAGGTATATTAAAGTCAAAACAAAATCACAGCAACGTTGAATACAAGCTGGAATTAATATTTTTCTGTGAGCAGAAAAACACTTATGGAAGAATTTGTGCAGAAAAATGGAATGTGCAGTGTAGTGTTTTAGGAAAGAAGATTAAACTTTAGAAACAGGCTATTTCTGGTTGGGAGAAAGCAATAGGACCAATCCCCTGGGACACATATTGACAGATGCATGTAGCTCAATATTCGATGCTTCTGGGCAACCAATTAGAAAAGTTATTACTTATCATATAATAGCTAATGCAGACGAATATTACTCCCATCAGCATAAATACGAAATTTCATTTGTATTGTTGTCTCCACTGAAAACATTTCCTCCCCAAGCATAAAATGATAAACAAACAACTAAAACATCTTACAGTGTGTCACCATGATGATTTTTGAATGATCCAAGTTTGTATAAACTTGTTACTTCTGTTATCATATTGAAAAACAAATATGAATGATTACCTATTATCTGCAAAGTTTTAGCTACCCCTAAATACAGCTTGTTAATCATGACCGCCTTAAATTATTGCACTTAATAGTAGGAAACACCATTTTTTCCACAACTTTCCTGAAAATAGAGGTTACTGTTTTTATCAATGATCTCTCTTCAGTATAAAATGATTCCTAGACATTAATGAAATATGTTTGCATTCTTTCCATTTCTTTTTGTAGGTTTCTTGTTACTGTTTTACTTATTTTGCATTACTCTAAGTTGAGTCTGCTTTTTAGAAAGAGATATTTTCTTCCTTACAAGCAAGATTCATTTTACTTTTCAAAATCAGAGGCCACCCACCTCATTTATCTTGTTAAATTTCCATTCTCTGTCATTTTCCAGTTGTTTTTCTCTGCTGAAAATAAATATTGGCACACTTTGGAGCATTTGGAAAAAGCTCTGTCTTCTTTTTATCCTGTTATCCTTTAATTATGAAATTCTGGGTTCCTTGAAATAGTTAACATACCCTCTTTTTTCTTAGGTTCTCCATATAGAGACAAAATCACCATAGCAATTCTTCAGCTGCAAGAGGAAGGCAAGCTGCATATGATGAAGGAGAAGTGGTGGCGAGGCAATGGTTGTCCAGAGGAGGAGAGCAAAGAGGCCAGTGCCCTAGGGGTTCAAAATATTGGTGGCATCTTCATTGTTCTGGCAGCCGGCTTGGTGCTCTCAGTTTTTGTGGCAGTGGGAGAGTTTTTATACAAATCCAAAAAAAATGCTCAATTGGAAAAGGTAAATGTCACTTTTTTACAGTTGAAAACAATAGCTGTTATAATAAAACAAACTGGTTTTGATCTTGCCAACCAAGAGTAATGCTTAGAACTGTGACGGTTGTCTTCTGCCATTCATATGACAAAAGTTCACACAAAGAACTCATGACCACCTCTGTGATTTTTAATTTAAATATGAGATGTTTGCTTAAAGCTAACTTCAGGATAAGTGACTATTTCTTCTCTTATTGAACCCTAAAAAAAGAAAATTTTACTGTTTAAAGTTCATTGTAGTTAGTTTGATGGAGAAATATAGTTAATGAAGGAATCAGAAATCAGAAACTGTAATATGAAGAAAAAAGTACTTCTTTGCAGATGAAAAATGTTTTAAAATACAATACTGAGCAACAGTTTCAAGTTAGAAAGTAAACAAAATTTTTGTTTGAAGATTTTTAGTTCAATAAATTTCTAACTGAAAAAAGTCTTAACTCACATTGTAGAAATTAAAATTAATTTTCTACATTAATGAATGTGTGAAAATGTTGTGGGGTTTTTTTGCCAATTAATGTTATTACTAATGAGTCCTTTATTGCTTTCCACCAGCGTCTTTAGAAGACTATATCTAACCTCAACAATGTTGAGACTATTGCAATTTTTCTTAGGATTTTAATACATTTAGTCTTTGCACAGATGTCTTTATTCCATTCTTGAAAAGTTTGTGAACCTCATTCAGATTATGTATTTATAGTGCTATAGTTTCCTCGGTTCTGTAAATATGGGGAAGAATATTCATAGGAAAATCTCTTTCAGATGGTACATGACGCTTTTTGTGTGTAAATTTATAGCCCTGGACGGGACATATTGCTTTAACCCTTTTAAGTCTTCTGGCGCTTTATTTAGTCTTTTTGTATGTAAACATCTCTTTTGTTTTTAATAAAAAAAAATCACTTCTTAGGGCTTAATTTTTACACTCTACATCAGAGTGAGATTATATTCTCTTTAATATTTGAAAGGTTTATGAACATTTATTTGTAAATATGAAGAGCAGAAATATATCTTAAAAATAATATCATACATGAACATAAGATGCATATGTTCTCCTAATAATCTTTGAATGACTTGCACCCTGAAAATGATTTTTGAAAAGCAAGAACATTTTCCTTTGTCTTTAACAATTTATGTTGCAATTACTTGTCATTTCTGAAATCAAAATTTTGGATATAGCATTTCTACATCTTTCATTGACTACAGTACTTAATGCTTTGAAAGAATGTTTTTATAAATGAGTATTTTGCTAGCTCATCCTGTCTATGAGTAAAATAGCCAATTTAAAAATTTGAAAAATTCAGAGAGTCACATGACTTACTTTCTCACAATATTCAGGATGGCTATATCTGCTGACTTGGCTAAATCAAATATTTGATGCACCGATGTGACTGATGATTAGGTCTAAGTACACTTTTTATTTTGTGATCCTTTTTATAGTGTCAAAATGGGTTTTGAAATCAAATCCAAAGAGCTAATCAAAGATGAAAAATATTAACTCATCAATTTCCATTTTTACTATAATTTGTTGATAAATGTGATATTTGGTTAATTAATGCTTAAAATGAGTCCAAAAATTATAGAAGCAATTTGGATTTTCTAGTAGGACCCTCAAGTCATCTATATGTAATGATTTTCTTTCAGTATAGCTCAATATTAAAATGAAACGAATTAATCTCTTGACAATAGATGGTATCCTATTGCTCTTGTCTCTTTGTATCCAGTTTGTATGATTTACCTAGACCACTTCTCTATGCACAATTATTTTATCAGCATTCTGTTTAAAAAAAAAAGTTGGGATTTAATTCTGTAAAATAACCCTCTTCATTGTTATTGTAAATAACTAATTTAGTTGAATTTTTCACATATCAACCAGCTCTCTTGAATTTCTATGGACCTGTATGACCTTCTAAAAAATTAAGAAAAGGAAATTAATGTAACTTTTTTGACTGGTGAAACATTACATTGAAGAAACAATTATGTAATAGTACATGAGTATTAGTCACATTCCTAAGTGCTTTCACATGCTCTCTCCACATAGCTTCATAAGGAAATTCGAATTCCCTAGTTTAGCAGATGAGGCATTTCTGCAACCATCTCTGTCCACCATTGTAGTCTTGTCTTTTGCTTCTTCCCTATTTGCACCTTTACTCTAACCATCCCAAGTTACTTTCAATTTTCTAAGATTATCTGGCTTTTTCAAATTCCCTTCCATTGGACTTGAGCAAACCTTGTCCATTTTTCTATGTTGCAAACTCCCACTTTAGTCATTTTAGATTAGGCATGAAAGACTAGGCATCAACTTGACCAGACAGCTTTCCCTAATCAATAGATGTAATGGGTTTGGGTACAGGGCACAGCTGTTTCCACAAGGTGGTGATAGGCTTTCGTTTCCTATTCCAATGAAAAACATATGACCAAAATATCTCGCTTTTTTTACTTAGCAGATTTCAGGTACTATTATCATTCCAAAAACATTTCCTCCCCCCTTGAGAAAATTTGGAAGGTATTTTGCCCATTTCAAACTGCGTGCATCATTAAGGCTAGATACCCTTTCCCTGTGAAGACTATGCACATCTCCATTCTCCCTTAGCACACTATTTTATTCATATTTGCTGTTTTCTGTGTGGGGGTGCCTGTCTCCCTATTAGACTGTTAGTTCCCTTAGGAAAGGAAGCTAGTGTTTTGGTTTGAATCTCTAAGGTTTTTAACAGTACCTGTTGGTGTAAGATGGATCAATCGATCTATCATCTATCTATTTATTTATGTATCTATATCTTTCTTTCTATCTATTTAAATTAATAATAAAGTTGATTCTAGTAACCTATCTAGAAAAGTCTATCATAAAGGAAAAAAAAAGAACTGTGTTTCTATATAATTCAAAAGAACTATGTTTATAAAATAAATAATTATGAGTTTATTAGAAGGGATCAATTTTCTTTATTGTGGTAAATTAGGTTCTGGGGCTCAGTTCTTTATATTTCTTGAGAAAAAGATTTTATTTGGTTAGGCTATACAGTTTAACACCTTACTTAATTTATTAAAATTAGCCATAAAATATTCCTAGATTTTATCATAAGATATGCATGAGGACATACAGAAATTCACAGTTTATTTACACTTATAAGTGTGCCTTTAACCTAAATTTCTCATTTTAAAAATAAGGTAAACATTTGCGAAATTATTAATTTACTCAATAATTATATATTGAGAACCAGACAGGCAATGTATTATAGTTTGCACATTGAAGGTAAGCAAAGATTCACGATTCCAGCCCCAAAGTGCTTTACTATCTCTTTTCTCTTTCTCCATTTTCTTTCCTCTTTCTCTAGTCTAGTATTCCAGTATTTTTTTAAAAGAACAAATAAAATTTTCAATCTTTATCTAAACAGGGTGGCAGATATAATCTACATGCAGTCTGATTGAATATGAACTTTATGGATAAAATTTATGAATAGCTAATATCTTGCCTTGTCAAGTCTTACCTCTAATAATAATGATGATGATACAATTAATAATAATTACTATTTAAAGGTGAAAATAAAATGTCTTTTATAGCACACATTTAGTAAAATATTAATGGAGCAAATAAGTCTTGATGATTATAACTTTTTTATATTTCCAAGTTTTTTGATAATTGAGCGGTATAAGAATGTATCGTTTTAAAATGAGGTCAGGTTAAAGCTGAAAACAGAAGATAATGCTGAAATATATAGACCTTAAAAAATGCAAAACCTGTAAATTGCATTCCTTTCAGATAAC
Organism: Equus asinus; assembly: GCF_041296235.1. Taxonomy (NCBI): domain Eukaryota; kingdom Metazoa; phylum Chordata; class Mammalia; order Perissodactyla; family Equidae; genus Equus; species Equus asinus. Next base: position 38,736,713 of record NC_091813.1, read on the forward strand.
CACAAGATGGTGTCTTACAATTTTTATAATACATAATAGTTTTAATTTTGATGCAAATATTAATGTATCAAAGATAAATTGCTTTTCACTTATTCAAACATTAAAAATACATATGTATTTATTTTTCTGATTTTTCCAGAGTATAACTTGACCATTTGGAAGGATACTCAAAAAGTTTTTCTTTTCTGAATGTGTCTGAAAAAGTAACCTATCAACATGTGCATTTTATAATTGATTTCTTTATTGCCTTACCATTTCCCTGATTTAAAAAATGTCTACTTAAGCTTCCTTCAGTGAGCAATGCAAGAAACTCTTGTACCTCTGAGACAGTTATCAGTGCATTTCGGCTTACATGAATTTGTTTAAAGGTCTTGTTTTCCCCTTTCTAAGTCTTAATTATAACTGAAAAGGCTGCTTAATATGCAGAATTTTGTTTTCTCTGATAATATATTATCTTTATGATAATATGTTGGTTTTGTAAGCATAAATTATGTGTATTAATTTTAGTTTTTATAAAACTATTTTATGACATAGTTATGGTTTACTAATTTGTGTTTAAAATTACTTATTTCTTAAATATTTGAGTATGTCCTCTTTTAAAAGATATGCATAATTCTGCCTTCTTTTGATTTCCAGCAAGAATGGTAATATAACTTACACAGTTTGATCTTTTGTTTTTGTCTGATTTATATACAGAAATATTTTCTTTCCCATGTAATTGAAAATAGATTTGCCTGTACAAATTGTTTCTATTGAACATGAATCTTTGAGTTTCCTGACAGGAAAAAACTTAATGACAAAAATATTCCCTTATTGCTTACGTATAAAAAAAATGTTGCAAATATGTCTGAGGAATAAAAAAACATAAATTATTGCTCAGATATTGAAATTGTAAGCTATTGTCCTGTCCTGGACACATTTTTGTTCTAACTTTTCTCTAAGATGATTGAAGTACATTTTAAGAACTACTTGGTATCGTTGTCATTCAGGATATAGTCCATTTTAGTCAACCGAGTTATTTGTGTTATAGAACACTGGTATATCATATCCAAGATAATCTCTTAATAATGATATTTTTCCAGTCACTGGAAGTTCAAAAAAACTTTGGAGGGCACACAGAATGTTCTTCAGTCTGTAATTGGATAAGAAATGTGGAAGGAGACTGTAACTCATACCAGAAGGACAAATGAAGGAAACAATGCAATTTGGGAATAGTAAAGAGAAAATCGGTGGTTTAGCTTAAATTTGCAAGACCAGGGATCCTGGGCGAGAGATTATTCACAGGAAAACATTTGTCAAAGCTGGCTGAATCTGTATTTCATGGAGCCAGAGGAATGAAATGAGGTTGTTCACAGATCCTTTTACAGCAATTGCTTCAGAATGTTGAAGAATTAGGTCTAACAGGAACAATGCTTTTTAAAAGAAGCCATTTATTGGATAAGATATAGGAATGCAAATACTGTTATAAATCATCAGTAAAGATTTTATTTCAATATTTCTATTTTCCAAGAAATCCCTATTTACAAATTACAGAACACCTGTGTTTTTTATTAATTTAATGTATGGAATTTTAACTGGATTTAGCTTTTCAGAAGTTAAAAGTTCTAAATAAATTTTCAGTATAATAAAATTTAGCTATAAGGCACGTCGCTATTCAGAAGTTAAAAGTTGCAAATAAACTTTGGACAAATAGTCCACTTTGTGTTGTTTTTATGTTACTGCTTTTCTGTGAGAGTAAAGTATCTCTCAATTTCCATTAATAGCCTAAATAAGGGCTAACAGGATGACTTTTTAAAATGTTTTTACTTATAAATATAAAATCATACTTCAAAATGAGATGCCAATCTTTATTTTACTCACTAATCTACTTCCAAAGCAGCAAATGGATTTTTAAGTCATGTGTTTATGATAACCCATACTCTTTTTATGCTCATAAATGATGTTTTAAAATTAAGATTGTAGCTTGACAGATAATCATTTTACTATCTTATTTTTATAAATGACTTTAGAGTTTTTAAAGTGTAAATCTCATTTGAGTACAAAGTTACCCTGAGAACTGTGCAAATGTTATTATCTATGTTATGCAGATAAGGATAAGTGACTCAGAGGTCAAGTATGTTTCCCAAGGTCAAAGATGTTTAGTTTAATACTATTTATACTACATCATACTGCACAAAATGGAGGTAGAATATTTAACTATTTTTCTTGGTAGTTTTTCTCCCCGAAGTTGCTTTGATAAAATGTGTGGAGTAGAGTTTGTGTTAGAGAAACAGATTGTGAGCTTTGATCAACAGATTGATCGCTTTAAGCTCTGTCTAGTTATTTCACTTTTAGACATTAAGCACAAATTTTGAAGTAAAGAAGACGTGGGCTCATTTCCCAACTTTGTTCAACCTTGGATAAAATTACTTAACCTTTCTATATGCCTTTTCAAATAAATAAATTGGTTTGGAGACACCGTAAATGAAAGTGTTACAAAAATTAAGATAGTGAATATACACAGAGTTTTTTGCATGTGTCTGGCATATAATAAGCAGCTATTGTTATAATAATAATAATCATTATTATTCATAAAGCGGATGTATTTTAACTGATGGACCTTAAGAAAAGAGAGCTTTACTGGAAGTGAGCGTTAGTGATTTGGATGTTATATATTTTGTTGAAAAATTGTATCATTATGACTACTAGCAAGAATGTGATGATTAACATTGCTTTTTCTTAAAATACATTTCACAGCTGTATTGACTAAAGTAGGGTTGAAGCTTGTCAGACTTTATTTATTGATTTTTCCAGCTTAAATAGGGGAAATGTAAAAATGCATAATGATGTCCCATTTTTCTCTGTCTCATAGTATTTTCAAAATGCAATATAAAGATATTCTGTAACTATTTCCCTAAGAGTCAAGGTTTCTGAGAATGTTTTAATCTTTGCTTATGTTTAATATTGTAAAATAATCCAGGCTAAAGCACAGGATGCTTTGTCATTTTATTCACTGTGAAAAAGATGCATTTCTTTTTGCTCCATAATTTTTTTCTGTATGATTTATTATTTAGTATTCAAAAAATTAACATTTATTGAGAACAGAGACTAGTTAAAAGGCTCAACTGAAATTTCAATCACTGTTAATGAGGCAGGCTATATCATAAAGCATTCAGAGGATGGAAGTCAAAAGAAGAGTGCTCCTCTTTTAGCTCTGACACCAGTTACGTGCATAACCTTAGATAGATAATTTGACTTCTTGAGTTTTAGTTTCTGTAGCTGTAAAATTACAGTGATTAAACAATAAGATGACTAAAGAATCTACACGTAAAGTCCCATTTGACTGCTGCACAGCTTATATAAATAATATATTTTTTTCAAAAAGAAAGCTACTCTAAAACTAAATTTCAAGGTCAGAGTTCCTATATATATTCTTGACATGAGTGTCTGAACTAGTCATTTTTCATCTCTCATTGCTTCACTGTTACATTTATAGAGCCTTAGGTCAAGTCATACTTCTGATGTATATAGTATTAACTATTTGATATTTTTAAAAGACTGTCAATTAAAAAATGTATAGATCAAAAGGAATGGGTCACATTAAATGACATTTGTTTTCCTCATTTAATACATCAATATTTATATAAAATATTGCATATTACATGCTACACCCTTTTTATTCCATTTTAGTTCTTTTTAGTTAATTTAGTTATTATCTGATGTGGGATAATTTTCTGTAAGGATCACAGTGACTGTTTGGATTTGTCTCTACCATATGTGACTTGCAATTCTTGGTCAAATGGCTCGAAGCATCAGAAATTAATTAGAAAAGTCTCTGAGAATGAACTAGGTATCCATAATCAGTTAACAGATAATTTAAATGACAAACACAAAAGAAAACAGTTTGGCTGATATATGCTAGTATATTTTATAACATTGAGATACAAAACCTTATAGATGCAGCTCAAAAATGTTTGGTAGGGCTTCAAGTAGGAACTGTATGCAGAAATGTTTGGAAATTATTCTGAATGAATATTAGAGTGCCGTTTAGTTAATTTTATACTATCAAAGAATGGGACAGCAAGACACATAAAATAGTTTCCTCCTTAAAAAATAAATACTAAACAAATGAAGACTTGGTAGTAACACATGATATTTTATAATTATTTCTCCTTTGAGTGATAAATGACTACATATTCAACATGAAAGTGAAGAGCTTCAAAGTTTAAAAAATCAAACTGGTTATTTTTCATCAGTTGCTTTTTTAAAAAAAAGATATTGCTAAATATTAAAGTTTTAACTTAAAAGTGGATTTTAAATATGTCATTGTTCAACATGGAGCATGTTTATAACTAGATTTATAATTTAAAAAAGTTTTGTGCTTCTCCAAGAGCTGTCACATCATGTTATCATATAAACCAATCTATAAATTAGAAAGTTAAGCTATTAAGAATAAATTATTCTATAACACCAATAATGATATTCTTGAGAACATTTATCTGCAAATTATTGATGTGTTTGTCTTCTTTTATTCAAAATAAAAAATAGAGCTTTTTTAAAAAAACAACGTAAATATAGCCAAATTCATACTTTTAAGATCTCCAGACCTTCATTGTTTCAAGACTTAGAGATGTGTAAATACAGGTTGTCTCATTAAATATAGCGAATTTTATAATGAGTTTTACTAATTTAAGTGCAATTATACATGCTAACAGCTCAAAGATTTAAATTTTCATTTTCAGGAATCTTCTATTTGGTTAGTGCCACCCTACCATCCAGACACTGTTTAGTAAACTTTTGAAACTTACTAAAAGAGGTTTTAAATAATGGTTAGTATCCTTGTGACTTTCTTTTTTCTTTTTGTAGTCTGTTATATTAATGTGGAGAAACATTTCTGTTGTTGTTTTCGCCCTAAGAAATTTACCTTATTTAATGACACAATTTGTGGGTTTCCATCCCTAAGGAGAAGTGATTTGAAAAGCAAGACAGTTTTCTTTCTCCTCCTCCCTTCCTCAGTCTCTCTCTCCCTTTGTTCCCTCTCTTTCTCTCCCCCTCCTCCTCCTTTTCGCGTTCTTCCTGTCCTTCTGCCCTCCTTTCCTCCCTCTCTTTCTCTCTCATCTTTTCTTCTTCCCCTTCTCCCACCTGCTTTCCTCCTCCCATTCTCCTGCTCCTCCTCCCTTCCTTCTTTTTTATTATAACCTAGGAAACTCCTGTTAAGTGCACTTGGGCTTTTCAAATCCTTATTTCATAGTTCAATAAAAAGACATTTTAAAATTCCAATCATTATATAAAGCAGGAAAGACAATTTGTCTCTATCAAGTGACAACAAGTTAGAACTTTACTTAAAAATCAGATGTAGTAATTTTTTGGCACCATACAACACAGGGAAACAACTGTATTTCCCAATAATCTCTATAGTTTCAACTTTAGATTCTTACATGAATCAAGATACGGAATTTGCATTCTAAAGCTCTAAAAAAGAAAAGAAGATGTGTTTGCACTAGTGCCACAGTGAACAATACTTTCTGGTATCACTGGATTGTTTTAATCTGCCGCATTGATTCCAAACTCTTGCTTAAGTCTAAAGGTTTTCATGAATTTATGATGGATTAGAAATATTCTGTAAGTGAGAAAACAACCTATTGTCTCACAGTGGCTTTATTAGTAACCTAAGATAAAACTAATTTTCGGATAAACTTACTGAGAGATCAAAAAAGAACTGGTAAATTCAGCTTATTCAGAGAAAAAAATTAATAAAAGTCATAATTTGATATTATGTAATCAAGGCTACTGATTGGTTGATTAAAACTTTCTTGATTAAATTTTTCACTTTCTGGTGGATTTTTAAAATAGAGAAAGCCTAGGACAGTAATGGTGAGATTATATGTTTACAATTTTCAGGGTTTCTAAATTGTAAATAAAATTTGCTTAAGATAATTTTAAATTATAAAAGATGAAAATATTCTAGTCTTTGGGATAGGTTTATTAACCACATTTTATATTACTTGGGGTTATAAATTATATATTATATAAAATTGCTTAAAAAGAATTCTATGTGTCTTTATTTGTAGTCTCAAGTTAAGTTTAGGGTACTAAAACAGTTTACTCCTAATTTACTAGAGGTATATTGAATCACTTCATAGTTGAATGGGTATGTACAATTATAAAATTATTTTCTAAGAAAATTAGTTGCTTAGACCACTCTCTTAGTATGATCAAAAATTGATATATCTGTTCTATTATTTTTTGAAACTAATATAATCAAAATTTCTAAAAATCGAGTTTGCCAAGAAGAGGGTGTTATAAATTATTTAACACTTGGGAAGTTTATTCATTTTAAATGAAGGCTTATTGCAAATAATTCAACGTTGTTCACATCCTATGACATTTTTGTGTCAATGGCATCAAATTCTGACCTTGTTATATTATCTAATCAATTCTTCTGTTAAATGTTTCAACAGAGAGCCACGACTAAGTTACCTCGAGACTATGTATTCCTCCCCCTTTTGGAGTCAGATTTTTCCATTTCTACAATGTTGTCATCATCATCATCTTCATCATCATTATCATCCTGTTCTTAATAAGTACATCTAATAGTAGGTATTAAGCAACAAGAAACACTGTTTCCATATACTGGCTGTCAGAAGTCATATAAATCCTTTAAGAGAAATATGATTCATGAATTTCAGAACTGTATAGTTGAACACATAATAAATAATGCATGGCAGTAACCCTGTAGTTAATGGGGAATTCATGTGTAGCATTTAATCATCACCCATTACAAGTACTAATAAATTAATATTTTTGCTAATTTAATGTTATTAAACATATACCAAAGTTTTACCTGATTCATTAGATAACTTGAATATAGTGCATTTTACTAAGCTTCTGAAAAAACTTTTTTAAGCAATTGAATTAGAAATATTATTAAATAAGAATTAAAATAGAGTTGTGCGGCTATTGTTAATTCAGTCAACATTTAAAGAACACATGTGTGTGCAATCAGTGCCATGAGAACTTGATCTCTGCTCTTTATAATTCAGAGGGATTCGTAGAAGACCTAGAGGCCAGACAGAAAAACATGACAATGAGTGAAAAATACTAAAGAATAAAAGTAAATTGAGTGAAAATAATGAGGCTAGTCAATTGGAAAGCAATTCCTGAATAAGTTAAAATTTGAGTCATGTCCCGAGGTAAGGGCTAAAGTTAGGTTGACATGAAGGATGAAAGAACTTGGCAGGGTACCAGAGCAAGGAGAGGCAAAGGAGAAAAACCTTGGAGGTCCAAGCAAAGAACGGTGCGTATAGAGAAAAAAGAGGTGGGGTGGGGGAAGGAGAGAGCTGAATTAGAGAAGTCATAATGGGAAAAATAGGAGATTTAGATTTCAACTGTTCCTTGGAAAGGAAAATTCTATTAATAACATGTTTAAAAGAAAGATTATCCTGGTAATTATGAGCTTTTTGGAAAGAAATAGCCTAGATGTAGAGTTGGGAAGACCTCTAAGGAAACTGTTCAAAGAGTGCGTAAAAGAAAAATGAGGGTATGACCAGGGATGGACAAGAAGGTACTAGGTTAGGGTCAAAATCGCAAAACTGTGTATCAGGGTATCTTGCTGGAGTCTCTGGTGTGAGCTGCGGAGAGTAGCTCACCTTCTCCTTGAATCCGTTTTCTCTGTGGTATACATCCTTACTTTACTTCAGAGGATTAGTGTGAGTGTCATAAAAGATTATGCATGCAAAATACTTTTTAAAAATATGACACAAATATATTAAATGTTTTTATCTTGCATTCTTTTGGAATTAACCTAAGTTTCAAAACAAGAAAGCAGCACACCTAAAGCAAAAAATAAGTCTTTACATGCATATTTGATTAGGTTTATTTCATTATGTTTTCATGTCACTTTTTGGAATTGTGTAAATTTTTCATACTTGTCTTCGTTTTTGGTTGTTGTCTACATTCTTAGTCCTTGCACAGAAAGAGCCTAAGTCTCAGCCCATCTGAATTTCAATATGCAACTGATTCATGATTCTGATTTATATGTAACTGACACAGGCATATCTCAACCAGCTGGGGATGGAGACTAACAAAATTTTGCTTCAAATCTATGACTTTGTAATAGGAGTTTTGAGCAGTATCTAATAATGAGCCCTAGATAAGCAGATTTTCTAGCAAATTTATTGCCAAGGAAATGGGAATTAAGAAAAAAATATGTATCGGGTCATTTTATTTTCTTCAGGGGATAAATTATTTACCAGCTCTTAGTATCAAGCTGATGATGATAAAAAATGTTAATATTTTTTGTGGATTTTTAATGTGCTTCAACTTGCCATTTCATGATTAAATCATATTTGTTTGTAATTGTCATCAATAGTTTTATAGGCATAATCACAAAAAGATATAATAAATACTAGAAATTATCTCCCATATTTTTATGTCTAACTCTGTGAGTGTTATTTTTGTTTTGTTTTGTTTTGAGATGCACAATGAAAAATCATGTTTAAAGAAAATTTTCATATCTTATGTTGTGATCTAGCAAGTAGTAATTTCTTCTAATTTTTTAAATATAAAGAATGGATTTCTGGTTATAGATTTGTCTATGTGTGTTTGTATTTAAATTTTAAAATAGATTTATATCTTATGATGCTAATCAATTTTACATCTGAAAATCTTATTCAATATATATGTAATACATGCATTCCTAATTGGCAGTTCATGTCACTATCAGGTGATTTTCTTTAAGCTAGCCCACTTTGACAAAATATTTTAGTTATCATGTATTCTGTACTAAAGGTATAACAATTTGATATAATCTTTATAATAAAATTTTTTGAATCTTCAAGGCTGCTATGTTGGCAAGGCTGTTGAGAATGATTTTAATATTGTTTCTGGACAGTTGCAGTTTGTCTGTTTGTAATATTTCATTTTCTGTGTTATTCTGTAGAGGTCCTTCTGTAGTGCCATGGTAGAAGAACTGAGGATGTCTTTGAAGTGCCAGCGTCGGTTAAAACACAAGCCACAGGCCCCAGTTATTGTGAAAACAGAAGAAGTTATCAACATGCACACATTTAACGACAGAAGGTTGCCAGGTAAAGAAACCATGGCATAAAGCTGGGAGGCCAAACACCCAAGCACAAACTGTCGTCTTTTTTCCAAACAATTTAGCGAGAATGTTTCCTGTGGAAATATGCAACCTGTGCAAAATAAAATGAGTTACCTCATGCCGCTGTGTCTATGAACTAGAGACTCTGTGATCTAAGCAGTTGCAATGATCAGACTTGATTTACAAGCATCATGGATCAACCAAGTTACACGGGGTTACACTGTTTATCATGGGTTCCTCCCTTCTTCTGAGTGAATGTTACATGCGCATTTTGTGGCTGTTTTCAAATGCAGTCCAGTAAGAAATTGCAGGTTCCTTTTGAAGTCCAACTGTTGCCAGGAGATGGAATATCAATGCCCCAAGGGTAACCAGTAAAAATATCATTACGAGTAAAAATACTTGGAATCAGCAAAAACTGTAGTGTTAAAGGAACAGTACAGTCTTCTGAACACCCAGACAATAGAGGTGGTGATGTTACTAGCCCCCAGCTACTCAGTATAATGATCATCTGAATAGACAGTATGTGTTTAGAGGATGTGGAAAAAGTGTAATGCAAAACAAATCTGAATATCATGGCAAGTGGAATACAAAGCAGATCTTCATCTGTGTTTTTCTTTCTTTCTTTTTGACAGTCTGTGTCACTGATTGAGAGAGAAATGTCAATTACCAAGGCAATAATGTTTTTCTTAAATTCACCAAGGCAGGAGATTTAACGTGCAACTGTACCAGATCCCTACCTATTCCTCCCCACAGCCTTTCCCCAACCCCACACCAAGAATAAAAAAGCAACAGTTGGTTCAGAAAATCTGAATTAAAAAGGATGATGTTTTGCAATCTTTGTCTTAAGTTGTAAAAGAGGGCTGAGTATTGATGGTTATGTGGAAGACTGAAGCTTTCATTCTAACATTAAGATATGTTAATCCAAACCCTCCTTCCTGCTATAAATGAACTTGATGGAGCCTGGGAAGATCTCAGTGAAAGGAGAAAGGGGATTGGTCATCTATAGAAATGTATGTGCGGAGAACTTTTGAGTGGACTGCATTTATCAATACAGTCACAATGTTAAATGAACAAAATTCTTGAGCAGTTTTTTTCAAAAAAATGTTCAGGTTTATTTGTGGAAATGCAAGATTTCTATGAAAATAGTTTTTGTATGGAAATTTTTGTAATACTTTTTATCAACAAAATAAGAACATGTGTTTCTGTCAGGGGTGTGATGTCAAGCATGAATGGTAGTGCGTGTGCACCACCAACGTTTGGTGAAAACTATTTTTATCAAGAAAAAAAGGAATCATAGAAGAGAAATATTTTCAAGTTAGATAATATAAAAGCTAGGTGCACTACCACCACTGCTTACCATGCCACACCCCTGGTTTCCACGAGGCTGACAACATACTGTAATGAACAATTGTGTGTAAAATGGCAAAAGACACAGACCTCTTGACAACATTGTGATAACAGTTGAGTGCACACAGTTTGCTGTTTGAATCCAATGCACAAAATTTAAAAAAAAATCATTAAAATTATGTCCATTTTACTTTCAGCTTTGACTTTTGTTTTTCTCTTGTATGTGTAAATGAATGCACAATATGCTCATTGCATTAAGGGAATTATATTTCCTGAATTCTTCTAAGTCATCAAGGATGGCCACTTTCCAACTACCTGGAGAAAAGAAGAAGAACGCTCAAGCGAGGAGCTGCTCAGATGTAGGAAAAGCTGGACTGAGATATATAATGTAATCTTTAGGCTTAGAGGAGTTTAAATGCGAAAAATAGCGATTCTGGAGGCAACAGTCGTGATCTTACCTCTTCTATGAGTGGATATTCACTATGTTCACAGGGTTGTGTGAGCCTGTAGAGTGACTATACATATATTTGAAGTTCAACGCATGTCCAATTTAAGAATTCTTTGTGCATTAATTATGCAGTGTAATTCAGGAAAGGAAGAAAGGTCAATATCAATAGTTAGTAATGATGTGCTTTAGATGTTAACATCGTAACAGAGCCTTTATTTCAAGTCATAAATTATAATGTATACTTTACTAAGCAAAAAAGGTACACATTTTAACTAGAATTCCTGACCAAAAAAAAGGAAAAAAGTTCTGTGACATATTTGTTTATACTCACAAAAGTTGCATAATAAAATTGCTAAGACCTAATTAAATTAAAAATTAAATGCTCAAGTGTTTTCAAAATTTCTAGTGTCAGAGTTCTTTTAAATTAAAATTCATATTCCAATGATAATTTTGTCCCCAAATTTAGAGAGTTACATAAGCCATTGCTAAAATTCTCAGCACTGTTTGTGTCTGTGGTAAATTGCCGCAAATAATATATCTCAGAAAAAATGTTCAGAGTTTCAATTATATAAAGCTTTTTATCAATCAGATTCTAAGCAGATTTTAAAGCACTTTTAAATTTCAATTCTTCATTATATTAAACAACTTTAATAACAGGCAGGAAATGACAACTTTTTTAAGTAACAAGAAATAGTTATTTAGATTTTTGGTAAAATTTGACAATAATTTTATTCAAGTATTAAATTGACAAATTTTGAGAAGTGTAAAAAACCTGCTCTATTTTAACTCTAAAAGTAATTTAGAATACATAACCAATGTATAATATTTAATTTTTATCCATTTCCTGTAGGTTTTTACATTATTGCCAAAACAGATATTTCCTTACTCTACAGGTGCTTATGCATTTATGAGATACTATTCTTAATTTTAATAAAATCTTAATTACTTTCTAAATAATTTCAACCCATGAAAGTATGTCTCCTCTCTCTGCGAAGGCAGTATATTGGAATAAGCATTATTTTCTAGTTTAACACTAGAATTATAAGGAGAGGAAGAGAACACCTGGTCTAGTCAACAATATAACCTGTTGACTCCAGATAATCAATGGAGACACTTATACCACAAATCAATAACTGTAGCCACTATGGAACACTAGGGGGTTGTAGTCATATACACCACAACTAAATAACCACACCAGATGAAAACATCAAGGATTTATATTCTTGTATGTCCCAGCTGAGTAATCCTAACAACTGTGAGAATACCAAGGAGATATATTCACATATTTACAAGTGAATAACCCTAACCAGTATGGGAAGACTAAGGGGAGATATTCTAGTTACAAAAATGTAAAATAGATAAGGATAGTTTATTAGCTATAATGTTTCAAGTATTTTGCAACTCAGTTATATATTTTTTAAATATAAGTTCCTTCTTATTATTAAATGCGTATACATACTATATGTACTAAACACAAATGATTGAAAAGTATTTTAGCGCAACAATATTTTTTCATGTTTGTTTATGATGAAATATATATACAGCAAATTGTGTATACACAATACATACGTGCAGCAGAATCATGGCATCTGGCTGTACTGTGCACCAAAATGTTGCTCACTGGGAATGGGCTGTTCTATGTACTCTGAGACTAGGCTTATTCTTGCTCACCTCCGACTCTGAGGTATAAATTTAATCCAAACACTTTAACAAAGAGAAGAGAGCGCCCAGCTGTTTCAGGAAACAGGGCATGAAATGTACAAGAAGAACTTCATCAGTGTTTGATCAAAGCAAGCGATATGGGCCAGGCTTTCCTAGGAATTTTGTTCTCAGATTTAAAAGATGGTACAACGGCAATTAGGATTTTGGTCATGACAGTCTTGAGTGTACCTATAATTTGGGTCACACTGCTCCAGTGTGGACTGATGAGTGGCCTTCTGTGTCTTCAGCACAAACATTATTGTGAGATTCTTCCCTTCTCTTACTTTCTGGAGATCCTCTCAGTCTCTCCACTGTGTTGAATCCCCTGTTGCCTCTATCATATGTCCTCCCTTTTTGAGGTTTATCTCGAATTTTGGTGGCTTCTAGAGAAGGATTGACCGAGAGGTCCATTTTTTGAGATATTTCATGTCTAAAAATGATTTTATTCAATTCTCGTAAATAATTATTAGTTTTTCTAGGTAGGGAATTCTAAGTTGAAAATCATTTTCTTAAATGAATTTGAAGGCATTCTTTCATTGCTTTCTTACTTCCAGTCTACTATGGACAAACCTGAAGTCATTCTGATTCTTCGTACGTCAGTTTTTTTTCAAATCTCTCTTAGGTTCATTTGATCTCTTTGTCCCCAACATCCTGGAATATCCCAATGATAGGCGTGAATCAACTTTCATCCATTGTGCTGGTCTTTTGATGAATTTTTCAATTTAGTTCCTGTTGTCCTTCAGTTTGGGGACAACTTTATGAACTATTTGTTTCATAGTTTCCTTTTTGTTGTTCTTGGTTTTGGTGAGGAAGATTCATCCCGAGCTAACATCGGTTGCAAACCTCCTCTTTTTTCCCTTGATGTTATCCCTGAGCTAATATCTGTGCCATTCTTCCTCTACTTTATATGTAGGATGCCTCCACAGCATGGCTGATGAGTGGAGCAGGTCTGCACCTGGGATCTGATCCAGCAAAGTGTGGGCTGTCGAAGCAGAGAGTGTAGAACGTTAACCACCTGGCCACGGGGCAGCCCCAATAATTTCCTTTTTTCTGCTTTCTCTATTCACTCTAACAGTTTTTCTTATCTTAACATTGGAGCTCCTGAGCTGTTGAGTCTAAACTTAAGACCTTGCTTTCCCATTTCTCATTTCTGTCATCTTTATATTCCAAATATTGTATTGAGTTTTTCATTTCACCAAATTGTTTTAATTTCTACGAGTTCTTGTTTTATAGCTGTAATATCTTCTCTTACATCTCTGAAGACATTAATTGTAATCTGATGACAATCTCTTCTTCCTGAAAAGACTTCATTTTCCTCCCAGTTCCATTTTTCTGTGTGCTAATTTGAAATTCTATCTTTCATATTAGAGGTTTCTTTCAGATGTTTGTTAATTCTTAGCAACCTGTTAATGACTAAGAAAAGGAGACTGCAATCTGATTTGGAAGCTCTTTGTGCACAGCAGGATGGGGGAGAATATTTATCTAATTTGAGCTCTACCTAGATTAATTTAGATGCACTCTGTGTTGATGAATCCTTCAGAATGTCCCTATCTTGGGATCTTTCCTCTTGGACCTGACAGACTCCCTTGAGAAGTATCTTTTAATTTCTTGCCTGGAGATTAAGGTCCTGACTGCCAATGCTCAATTAATCATGATTAAGACAGCTTGCAATCTCTGCATTCTACATTCAGAATGACTAAGGTCAACTAATCATCTGTTTTCAGTTTAGTACTCAGGCTTCAACTAGACCTGGCATCCTCCAGTCTAGAGTCATTCTTTTTCTCTCTTTTGAGAATAATTCCCCATTGTTTTGCTGAGTTGGTGGAGAACAGGCTCCCAGGGTGAAGAAGAGGGAAAGGAATACAGGGATCCGTTTTCAAACGACATTCAGTAAGTCCTCCTTGTTGTATTTTCCCACTTCTGCCTCTAGTTATTAATGTATGCTGTTCAGCTGGTTCCTGGGCCTTTGAGGAATCTGAGATACAATTTGATTGGCTCCCAGCTTTTCACACTGCTCACTTGGGAGTCTATTTTTTTCAGTCTGCTTAGTTAAATATCATTTGTTCATATGATTTTCTCCTTCCAAAATTTGTTGAAATGTTCATCTCTCTTGCTCTCCTTATTCTTGGAGCTTTATATATTTTAAAAAATCTCTAATGTAATTTTTATGGTGAGTGGGGAGCAAAATTTGATGCATGCCTTAAATCTTTCAGTCTTACCTGAAACAAGAACCCTTTCTTTAAAGAAAATATGATGCAGAAATCTAGTATAGAAAGCAAATAAAAGCTAGAACTCCTCCAATTCAAATACAGTGGAGACAGAATAGACCTTGCAAAGAATATAATATGCCAATGCTTCTTCTTACCAAATAATTGTTCTAACTCTATATGTAAAGGGCATACTTTCATAATAAAAATGAATTTCACAAAATGGAGCCCAAGAATATTTCCAAGACAAGGAAGATTTCTATTTTAGTATCTGTCAAATAATGCTAAATTTGGAAGTCCATGTAATTTGTACCCTAAGGGCTTGGGTCTAATTCAAAACATTCCAATTTCTATTTTATAAAGCTCAAGAAACATGTGTTATACTGTAGATAAGGAACACTTTCTTAGTGAACCATGCTGAACTGTAAGAGTTTAAGAATCGTTTTTAATATATTTCCTTACATTGTACTTTGCTTTCACATTTAGCAGTGTAATTTAAAAAATATTTTAAACAAATATATTGCTGCCTCTTTACAAAAGAGAATTGCTGTTTTCCTATGTTTCAACTAGAGATTTCTATGATCTCTAGTTATAATTCCAAAATATAACACCCTCAATTCCCAATATACTTAATCTTAAGGTTAATCTGTAGAGTTTAATATCTAATACAACACGTTAATGCTCTGAAAAATCTAAAATCATAAATTCCCCTCACCTTGGTCAAAATTCGTAAGTTTTATGAAAGGGAAAATGAAAAATGAAAAATATAGTGTACATATACTCCTTCTATAATATTTTGTAGTATTTTTTAACATTTATCTTACATCTCAACACCTAACTAAGGATTTCCTAGCTCCAGCCCCTGTATCCACATTCCCACCAGGAGGAAGGACAAAAGGAAAAAAAAGTCTTGTTCTTTCCCTGAAGGGTATGTACCACAGGGTGCCAGCCCAGTGGTGTAGTGGTTAAGTTCACGCACTCTGCTTCAGCGGCCCAGAGTTCACAGGTTCGTATCCTGGGTGCGGACCTACACACTGCTCATCAAACCATGCTGTGGTGGTGTCCCACATACAAAATAGAGGAAGACTGGCAGGGATGTTAGCTCAGGGCCAATCTTCCTAGAGCAAAAGGAGGAAGATTGGCTACAGATGTTAGCTCAGCATCAATCTTCCCCCCCCCCCCAAAAAAGGGATATGTACCACAAGTTGCACATTACACTGGTCAAAACTTAGCTACATGCCCACAATTAGCTGTAAGGTAGGGTAGGAAATATAGACTTTAATTCAGGCAGCCATGTGCTAGCTAGAAGTCAGGGGTTCTATTACTAAGGAAAATGTATAAACAGATGTGGGGAGACAAATGCAGTCTCTGCCATCCTGGTATTTTCTGATCTCTCACCCCAGCCCACTCAATCCTACCTTGTTCTGTAAACCCCCTTTTTTGCTCATTTACCACCATGTGCCATCTACCAACTACCATTCTCTCTTTTATCAGATTATCTCATATTTTATTGTTTTCCTTTATTTCCTATAACTCTTTCCCTAATGGAAACCTGGATTTTCACTTATGACACTATTTGAGGAAGCAGTTGGCAATGTCTTTGCTCAGCAGAATACCTTTCATTTGGTTATAGTTAAAGACCTACCTCATATCAACCATTGAATCCAAAGATATTCTTTATCATTTTTTAAAAACCTGCACAGTTTGATTAAAATTGTTATTCTGTGCCCTGCCATCATTCATTAATTAAGGATGCACCCACTTGTTTCTATTAAAAAAATCAGTGAATCTACATTATAAACCAGGCTTTGTGTTAGATACTGGGTATGCAAGGAAGATCAAAAAGAGATATGGTGCTTGCTGTGAGAGAGGCTAGAAGAGGAGGCTGCCCTTAAGCAAATGTGCTAAATACATAAATACAAACTGAAGGCAAAGGAATGTGTAATAAGAATGCATTTCAAATATAGGTCAGAGCCAGACCCTAGCAATCAATGCAAGTGACCTTAATGACTTGATCTTGTCCAAAGAGCAATAGGAAAGCTTTCAAATCTCTTAGAAAGAAGCAAGATTGTTGGATAATATCTGCATTTTGTGAGGAACTCTCAGGCTTCAATTGGGAGCATGGTTTAAATAGCTACCAGAGTGGATATGGGGAGATTAGTGAAGAGGCCACATCAGTAAGCAGTCTGGGTAAGGTATTGTGTTAGTTTGGATTAAACTCAACTGGTAGCAGTGAAGATGAACAGAAAGAGACGGATTCCAAATATATTTAGTAGGCAAGAATTGTTCACATAATTTCATGGTAAATTCAATAAGAAATATAAAGATTACTAACAATTATTTTGCTGTAACTGGAGATAACTGCTTTGTGTGAATTATCTCCTCCAATTCTCTGAGTAACTCTCTGAGACTGGGGCTAATATTATCACCATTTTACAGACAAAGAAAGTACTGAGAGGAGAAATTAAATAAATTTTTAAAAAGACTTACAGGCGTCAAACTCAGGTAGAATTACTCCAATGTTCTTTGCCACTATGCTTGGGCATAGTAATAAACAACAATGACAACTCAATGGCTTATCAAAATGAAGATTTATTTCTTATTTGTGAAAATTCTGTTGTTGTTTTTTTTTAACATCTCTCTAAGGCTATGTCCTTCCTGTGGTAATCCATAAACCAGATTGTGTCAATCTTTCAGTACCCTTACGACGCCTTCCCCCAGATCACCTTTAGGGCCCTTTGGCAGGACCTAGTCACATGGTCCTGACCTACTTTAACGGGCTCACAAGTGCTGTAGGCAGTCGTAGTCTGGAAAGTGAGGAAAACTGGTTTTGTGAGAACTAGTAAGAACTACGCTATGCAAATCTGTACTAGATTTCTGGCTGTCCCAACTGATGTTATTATCAACTCAAATAGGACATAGAAGAAACTGGAAGACAGTTTTTTGAGCAAGAGGATGCATTTAGTTTTGTTTTTGACACAACTAGAGATATCCCTGAAATATCCAAGTGGAAATTTCTTGGAAACAATTGATTACACGTGTCAGTTAGAGTCTGGAGTACATATATTCATGTTAAAGTAAGCATCATAGAGATATTAATTGAAGCAGTGAATGTAGAAACGATGGCTTCAGTAAAGTGTACCAAATGAGGAGAGATGAGGGTCTAAGACAAATCCTTGACTACATTTAACCTTTAATTGTTGGGTAAGGAGGGTAATTTTGTAAGGAGATAGTGAATGTGTGGCCAGAGAAATAGGACCATGATATATCAAAACTTTACAATTTTTCTGTTACCCAGAGATGAGTCCATACAGCCTTGTCTTGAGTTAATATCTTAGCCCTTAATGTCCTACAGATAAGAAATGAGGATGTCCTTAAATTCCTTGCTGCAGGAATGTGATTAAGTTATAGCAACCTTGATGACCAGAAGGAAAGTAATGATATTTACATTGTAAATCTGAAGAGTACCTGAGAGAAGCATCTGCTGGCAACTTGGGCCATTGCTGACATTGGAAGTCAGGTTGACATCAGCGTTATATATTCCCGGGACACTGCCAGCATGTTGTACTGAATTTGATTGGATGCTTCACTTCTAGAACCTTGGCTAACCGAATCCAGGCAGAGAGGGTTCTTATCTTAATCTTCCGACCATTGCTCTGAGTAACACAGGTTCATACGTGATTTGGACCTTGCCATCCTACACCATAAGGAAGCTCACTCAGTGAGTCTAATGGGATTGATACTGGCCTAGGAAGTCCTGCCCATTTGTGTTCACATTTCCTGTGAATATCCATGGATGTCATGCCTGATCTCTCTATATAGAGAGATTGATAAGAGTTTGAAAAGGAAATGCAGGCCCCTGCCGAAAAGGAGGGGTTCCAGGATGCGTGGACCACTCCAAAGCCTACATTTTCTAATTCTCAAGCAAGACTGCACCCTAGTTTAAAGGTGAATAGATGTACCATGTGACTTTTTGACAGTTCCCTACTGAAAGCTGGAGTACTCAGCTTGTGACAGAACACTGGTGTGCAGCTCCCATTGCTTAGTCCATTGACTAGGTAGACACAGCCATAGAATATTCTTAAGACTTCTCAGACAAGCTCTAAAAAAGACCATGAATTAAGGTTGATAGAAAAATAATGGTTTTTTAGAAGCAGAACAACAACAATAAATGAGATCTACAATAGTGATCCAATAACTATACTGACCCTCCTTTGCTCCAAGGCCATTTTAGTAACCCACATGTCTAGCCACATCACTGCCTTCAGTGACACAGGGAATATGCCCTCACCTCCAGTTATCAGGCTCTGAAATTATAGTCTCTGAACAAAAGCTCCTGTTTTCTCTTTTCCTACTTCCTCGTTTAGACCTCTTTTACTCCCGTTTTCATCTTTGTGTCCTCAGCATTCTCAAGCTTTCAGTAGTTTCGTTATATCCCTCTTCTTGTCTGCTTTCCTCCAGACAACACACAATGCAAATGAGAATTTCCAGAGAGCCAGAGGGATAGAGAGAGAGAACAAGTATGATGCTGTGGGTTGTCTTCTGAAACTTCATTTCTTAACTTAAAACTATGTTCCCAAGATGTGTTCATGTTTTTCCTGATAGCTTTTGTTTTTTGTTTTTTTTTACTGCTGTGTAATATTTATTGACTGCACCTACTTTAATTTATTTATTTGTTCTCCAGTCAGTGGGTATTAGAATTTTTTTTTCAAGTTATACATTGTGCTAGTGTATATTTTTTTGTATGTGTCTTCTGGTACTCATGTGTTAACAAGTTTCTTGGACATACATACTCTGAGCCATGTGGGATGTCAATGTTCTACTCTACGGCACTGCCAGAGCCGCTGAACTGATCAGCACCTTAATCAGCAATATGTAAGAGAAACTGGTAATCCATCCCCACTCTAACTCTTGGTCTTAGTCAAAAAATTTTTTTTTTAAATTTTTGCTTATCAAATGTGCCAAATGACATTCTGGTCTTTATTTGTATTTCCATGTTGATTAGTGCCATTGATTTCCTATGTATATTGGCTACATGTGTTTCATATTCTTTGAAATGTCTTCTCAAGTCTTTTACTAAGGTTTCTATTGAATTATTTTTCTTAATGATTTCTAGGAGTCTACTACTGATATTATCTAATCTGTTATTTGATTTTATTTGCTGCAAGCATCTCCTCCCCATGTGTTACCTATGTGTTTTTTACTTTCTTTAAAGTTTATTTGATGAACAGAGGTTGCTAATCTTCACGTTGCTGAATTTATCTTTCTATTGTTAGTACTTTTGTTACCCTGTTTAAGAAATGCATCCTTTAATGATGACAGAATGATATTCATCTATATGGTTTTCTAAAAATTTTGAAGTTTTACTTTATAATTTTAGTTTAATTCAAATGTGTGCATTCCTTCCCGCCCCCTCCCCCCAATCTGTGTAACCATGTTTTCTCCTCACTTAATTTGTTGAACAGCATCTCCTTCTCTCAATGATCTGCTATGCTACATCTGGAACATATCAAGATTTCACATATGCATGAGTCTGTTTCTGGGTTTATAGTTAATCCTTTCTTATTCTTTGTCTTTAGAAGTATCTCGTATATCAGCTAAATTTCAGAATCAACCTTTCAAGTTATTCACACACATACACACAAAGCTGTTGGAATTTTAATCAGAATGAAATCAAATACCTGTATTAGTTTGGAAAGAATTTTTGTATTTATTTGATATTATCTTCTTACCCATAAACGCTAGTCTTCTTTAATGTCCTTTACAATTTTTTGCCTATAGTTCCCACACATATTTGTTTCATTTATTCTTGGGTAATTTATAGTTTTTGCAGCTGTTGTAAATGGTGTCTTTTTTTAAAATGCTGTTTTTATAGTGTTTGTCGCTTGTATACAGGAATGCATATATGTGCATAAATATATATATATATCTTATATATCAGTCACCTTGCTAAACTCTCCTTTTCTCCTACATATTTGTCTCAAGATTATTTTGGATTTTCTATGTAAGCAGTACCTGATATGCAAATAATGAATGTCTTATTTCCTCTTTCAATCTTTTGTGTTTAAGTTTCTTCTTGTCTTATGGAGCTGTCTGTGACCTCTAACACAATGTTGAAGGTAGACATCCTTCTCTTTTCCTGACTTTAAAGGCAATGTTTCCAACTTATTTAGCATTGCTCATTTTGCCTCAGTCTTTTGTGATTGCTGCTTAAATCATTATCTTTGCCCCGATTTTCCCCTTTCTCTCAGCACTTGTCTAGATCTCCATTTGTATTTCAAAGACTGTGCAGACCCTCAAGTTACAAAGATATACATGAACTGTAGTCTATCCCCAGGGAGACACTTTATGAAGATGGCACAGAAATGAACAAGTAAATGCCCTTAAATATTTTGAATTCTTTGTATATACCTGTATAGTGGCCAGACTCTCATTATCTTTCACTATCCAATGCAAGCACTTTCTATTTAGTTTTCCTGGTTCCAATATTTTGCTTTTTAATCCACTCCTCACACTCCCAATAGAATTGTTTACAAAATAGAATCTGATAAATCATTTGTTTGCTGCAAAGAGAAAAATAGTCTTTGATTCTTTTTTCTATTCCCCAAAACATAAATAGTAGCTTTTGACACGACATTTAGAGACATTTTGAACTCGAATCAAACTCATTCCAAATTGTCTTTTCAGTTCCATTTCCCTTACTGCAACTGTGTACTCTATGTTTCAAACACGCCAAAGAACTGATTAATAATTTTGCCATGAATTTTCTCATTTCCCACACTTGCTGTGCCAGAAAGGTTCTTATCCCCTTCTCTCCCTATGAGAATTTTCTGCCCATTTTTCATGGTCCAGCCCGCATGTAGAAATGTACCTAAGGTCTCTTTACAAAGACTTCCAGGACTTAGCATAGTGTCTTTCACATGGTAGCTGCACAATTATTGGTGATGCATAATTTTTCTTTTGGAAATAATTTTAATTTGTACTTTATAGCCTGAAAAAAGTAAGGGAATTAAAGTTAGTTAAATTTCAGTAGGGGAAATATGAAAATAGAATTTAAAGAAAAATGTTCTTGTGATCGCAGTGGCAACAGACACAGAACTGATAGACATCATTCATTTATGCCAGTTCAAGTGCAGAATGATATGTTTTAAGGATTTACCTCTACATTGCCATGCTTGTGGTTTTGTTAATTTATTATTCAATCCGTGCTGAAGTAAATCCTATTTGTCACATGTGTCAGTAACGTTTTTGTTAAGGCTAGTTGAAAGTCTATAGATCATGATTTATGATTGACTTTCTTCTAAGGAAAATAATTTGAAACATGTTAATTCCATGACTGTTTCCTAAACACCTCTTGTGAGCCAGATATATCGTTAGCTAAGAATGCGATGGTTAGCAAGCAGACTGGGTTTTTCCGGGAGAGGTTCCAGCATAATGGGTAGGCAAACATTGCACAAATAATCACACAGATAAATATATTGTTACATATTAAACCAGTTACCCGCCATAGTGAGTACAGAGCATAAGAGAGGATGCAGTTCACATTCATAAATAAAGGGAGCCTCTGAGTAAATGAAATTTTAGGCTAAATTGTGAACATTGGAAGAAGAGAGGGATAATGAAAGATCTAGGGAAGAACCACTCAAGGAATAGCACGCGTGAAAACACAGAGGCGGGGAAGATAGACGATAGGTGTAGCTAAAGCACAGTGAGCAAGGAAAAGAATGACCTGAGAGTAAGATTGGCATTTACCTGCAGACTGACTCATTAGAGGCTTTGATGCTGGTGTAAAGAATCTGTATTTTTAGTATAGTCAGAAGCAGTAAAAGTTTTTACTTAGGCAAGTTATGTGATCAAATCTGCTTTTCAAAGACAATTTTTGCAGTTGTATTTCTAGATGAGCATCCAAGTAACCCTTGGGGGCCTTCATGAGCCCCTTTACACAAAGGATTGCTTTTGTGTCACTTTACACAAAATGTTGAAAATGCATGGATCTACATACACAAGAACTTATTTTGCTGATTTTCCAAGTAAAAAAAGAAAAAACATTCGTATGTCTACTAGAAGAAAAAGTCCTTCTTGATTATTCAATAAGCAGCTAGGAGGCAATGTCCCATTCTCCTTCACATAGTTTATTTTTGTGTCTACAGAACAAGTTTAAAGCTTAGACTTTCAATAAATATTTGTTGGAAAAAAAATGATCAGTAGCATCTCAGGAAAATAACAAGCCACTAATTAATACTTAAAGTTCCATTGGCAAAGAATGACTGGAGGACGGCGGAGAAGACTGTGCTGTGATCTGGTGATACTGAAGCGTTAGGAGAGTCAAGTTGAAAAATCAAGGAATTACAGTAAATAGTATCAAGAAAATGCAATATGAAAAATTTTGTTAATATTACTAAGCTAGTAACAGGATCAGATAGAAAGATGGAACAAAGCATAGGCTACCAGTATAAGTGAAGCTTTTATTTAGCTTTTAATATTAAACTTTAGACTGAAGGAGGAAATGAAGAAATCATCTAGAGATGATGCCCTTCTTCCAGTCTTTCTCAACGTACTCTTTCTCCATGGGCATTTTATACAACTTCAATGCTTAAATTACTAACTAGATTTCAGTGAATCCCACAGTTATATCGAGCCTAGGATACTTCTCTGATTGCAGACACCTCTGTGTAACCCACTGGGCATCTACAGATTTCCCCCAAATCTCCTCTCTCTGTATTCCATATCCTGTTCAAACTCACTGCTAAGCACTCTCCTAGATGCCAAAGAACCTAAATCACATCTTTACAGTAAATAGATTGAAATCTTTGTGAAAAGTGCTCTTACAGGCATGCACAGGATTTTATGACATTGTGGAGAAGGCACCTAATCAGACGGGAGGCCAGGAAACATCAGGAGATGTACAGACACTGCCTGATGGAACTTATAAATAACTAGGCAAAGTATGGGGTTTGGGGTGGGGAGCATTACTAGTAGAGGGATAAGTCTAAAGACAGAAAAGAGGAACAAGAGCACACCTCATTCAGAAAACTATGAAAGCTTAAATAGGATCCAAATGTTACATTCGAGGTTGTGGGCATATATGGGGGAGGAAAGAAAGATCCTGAAAGAAAGATCCTGAAGGAATGCTGTTCTGAGGAATTTCTACTTACCCATTAGGGAATAGACAATCATTAAAATGTTAATGTGAGTGATTTGATTATATTCATATTTTAGGGAAAAAAAAATCACCTCAGCGGCAGGGTGAGCGTTGGTCTGAGGGAGAACTATATTGGAGTCTGAAAAAAGAAAAAGAAACAAGTGGCTGTTTTTAATGCCTGTAGGAAAAGCAAAGCAAAGCAAAACCAAAATATAACAAAAAATTAAATTAATAGAAATGGAGATGAAGATGAAGAAATTTGAATAACTTTGAGAGAAATTAAGGAGTTAGAGTCGTAAGATATAATTGCTTGTGGAGAGAAGACGAGGGAGAATGAACTATGACCCCTAGGTTTCTGGCTTGGGCAACAGCATGGAGGATGATGCTCTTGGATACATGGAGGATACAATAGGGTGGGAGAAAATAGGATGCAACAGATTTGCGAGATTGTCTTTTACTCCTGGTTCTCCATCACCTCTATACTATTATTGTTAAATTGTATTAACTTCTCCTCTTGAGTATTTTTTTCATTCATCCAGCAATTATTTAGTAGTGTATAAGTATATTTGACATAATACGTTATCTGAGTTACTCCCTAACCTCAAAGAACTTGAAGTCAACTGTCCTCCCGAGCATTTTTAAATTTATCTTCCTTCCATTACCTCTACTACTGCCTTATTTCACACTTGGTACATTAGCTTATTTCCTTGCCCCTGTTCTTACCTTCTTTTAAATGACCCTTAAAGTTTCTGGCAGAAATAAAACTGTTTCCATTATAACACTAATGACATAATGTATTGGCATTGTTTCCTTGCATGCATCTCTCCACTTTTGGGTCATGTGGTTCTTGTAGGAATAATCTGTATCTCCATTTTCTTTATATTTCTACCTCCTACCATAGTGCTCAACAAATGTTTATTACACTCGATGTCTTTTGAATGAGTGAATGAATGACTGAATCCATTGATAACTAGCACAAATATACTCTTACATCTGTTGAAGCTTGAGAGAGAGACGCCAATGTGGAAAGATGACTCTGTGTTTCCACAAGACTTTGATGTTTTCATCACAGTCCAAGATCTAGTCACAAGTTTTGAAAGTCTAGACTTCTATTTCATCTGTGTTAAGAGTTGTTGGTCTCCACAGAACTATCTTTTGGGGAGCTGTACCTTTAAACCGGTGTGACATATGTATTCAGATGCAAGTTGCTATATTATTTGCAAATGCTTGAGGCTATCACTTTGGAGCAGCATAGTCCAACAGAACTCTCTGTGATGGTCAAAATGCACAGGACCTACAGTGTATAATAAAATAGCCACCGGCCACTCATGGTTATTGAGTATTGAAATGTGCAACTGATAGCAGAAAATTTAATTTTGTTCAGTTTTAATCATTTAAAATTTATGTGTAAATAGCAATAGGTGGCTAGTGGCTACTTCATTGCACAGTGCAACTCTAGAATAAGGAAGGAAATTTTTCTCCCGAGTTGTTTATTTATTGAGTCTTGATTGGCTCTAGTATATACAGTCATGTGCCGCATAACGACGTTGTGGTCAAGGATGGACCACATATACAACAGTGGTCTCATAAGATTAGGGCCATATAGCCTAAGTGTGTAGTAGGCTATACCATTTATAAGTACACTCTATGAGGTTCACACAATGGCAAAACTGCCTAACAATGTGTTTCTCAGAACATATCCTTGTGGTTAAGTGATGCATGACTGTAATGTTACTTTAGTTTGAATTTAGGCTTTGCGTTTGAATCTGGTTTGCCTGGCTTTGACTGCCAACCTGCCTTCTTTTGTTCGAACTCATAAAGCTTTCTTGATCACTTTCACCGCTTCTCACAATCTCAGTTGCAGAGAACCTCTGGTATTGAGCGTTGCCTGGTCTGAGGCTCTGGATCTGGCTCTCAATTCCAGCATCCTACCTCTAGCAGCCATGTCTTTTCTAGATGTGCATGCTGATTGTGCCAATTAGCATTATCTCCAAATCACAATATACTTATGTTTTAACCTGAATGAAAAATTATAAGTGGAACTGAAATATACTATAAGTGTATGTTGGTTTGTCAAGTACAGTCTACCCTTTAAGAAAACCTATATGGGAAGCCAGTTATTTTCGGAAGGGATATAAGACTTGCTGGTGATATGAAATTCAGACTATAGGTAGTGAGTTTTGTGGCTTTTAGCAGCTCAGAGCATCAAGTTATCTTTTTCCTGAAACTTTATCAGTGATCCCCGCTCTGTGCACCTGCCTGAGAAGGGAAAGAATTCTCCTTCTAGTGGACTGCACATCATCCCTGGGGAGAGTGCTGGAGGCACTCGGGTTATCACTTACACTGGGATTTTCCTTTTTCTATGCTTCAGGTTGACTAAACTCCTTCCTCTTACACTTTCTTTCTCCTTTGAGGAAAAACAATTTTCACATCTTTTAAATTACAATCTCAGTCTTGTTTCACTATTGAGAGTTGTCTTTATTCAAAAGTTCCAGGTTCTTAAGGTTTTCAATGGCTTTGCCACGTTTACATACCCAAGATTTCTCAATTGTTTTGACTTAATTGACTGATCAAATCAGGGAGCAGTCATTAGATTTGGTTCACCTGATCTGTCAATTAATCTTAGATGATTTAACAAATAATTTAAAAGTAGTATAGGTAGAAAACTAAACCTGATTTGTGAAGAAACTTTCTTAAACCTCTTCATATTTGCCATTCTCATTTTTAGATGCCAGATCAGATGCAATAATGTGACCAATACTTTGAGTTCTATCAAGATTGTCTAAATTCTCTATGAACCATTAATCTACATTTGAATATAGTTGACATCAATCTGGTTGGTAACTGGTGAAGAATATTATTATTATGCATCTCAAAAATAAGTGACCTTGCAGTAGATTATAAGGAAAAAAATGAGGTTTTGTACTTAGTAAACACAGTAATAGTAAGGTTCTATCCCTAAAAATCCATTGCAATGAATTCCTAAAATTCAACAATTCTGAGTAAATGACAAATTATGAAAATAAAATTAATATCATATTCGAACGTCTATGTATTGGAACTGGGTTTGGGCAGTGATTTATCTGTAAACACATACAGATGAATCATGAAGCACACATGAAGGAACACGTAAACCCCACAGCTCGTATGACAACTACATAAATCATTTCAAATTCTGCATTTCTAAAGATTGCAATAACTGAAATTCATCCCCTGTGATACTAAAACATTTTATTTGGTGAGCATGAGAAAATTCTCCTGATATTTGGTTAGAGAGCAAATAGCAAATAAGCTTGAGCTGCAAAATATTAGCAGTTGAATATGGCTGTGATTGAAAATAATTTTAAGACTTGGCTCAAAAAGAAACATTGTTTAAACCCATTGGCATGCCTTATATTTTTTAAGCACTCCAAATTATTCCAATACAAGTGATCCAAGAACTTCACTTTGACATGCAATGCATTTTGGTCTGTACATGAAATCATTTCTTTACTATCCTTTGAGAGGTAATACAATGCAGTACAAGAACAGGCTTCAGATTTTAGTAATCATGAGTTTGAATCCAACTTAGTTGTATGAATTTGAGCAAGTTATTTAATCTCAGCTTTCTCATCTGCAATTTATAAAGCTAGGTGGACTAAAAGTATTTATATGTTACTTAGCACAATGTTCTCAGATCTTTTTGAGGGGGATAAGGTGATAGTTTTGTCTTTATCATCCAGCTTTTTCTTCTTTAAGAGAAAAATTCAAAGCATATTATCTCAAAGGAATACTATAAAAAAATCAGATCAATAAAATACTTTGAACCTTAACTTTTAAAATAACTCTTTATAGCATGATGACTATCTATAACCATGATCTAACTGGCGTCAGGGAAAGAAAATTTACAATTAGATCAGAAAAATTTGTGCATAAACTATCCTCTATAGCCGCTGATAAAAAAATATTCATGGGGACACTTTGTACATGGCAGTACTCTCAGGTGTTAATCAATGAAAAATGGAGAGCCATTACTCTGAAATGAATTCTATGTAACTATTTGTTAAAATTCAAATCTTGGTTTTTCTGAATAATACTCCAGTAGTTAGGCTGCTTCATAGGAAAATGCAATAAAAATAGTTCTACGTTAATTTCATGATATGGTATTATTATTTTCCCATAAACTTTTTAATGTTTTTAACCATAAACACTTGTATATTTGCTATAGGGCTGAATTCAGAAAAGAGTTTAGTCTATCTTTATTTCTGTGATTTAATATAATTTCAAACTGTTTTAATTGCATAATATTTGTGATTGTTGTGTTGCATTTTAATTTCCTTTTACAGAAATGGGTAAATGACCCAAAAGCAGTTTAATGCAATATAAAGATGGTGATAAATATAGTCATCAAATATTGCAATGTAGAGCAACATCATAATTGTAAATAAAATAAAAAGGAAAAATATAGAATGAAAATCTGTATGTGCTGGTAAAAATGAATCTCCAAGTAGAAGACTTTGCTCAGGCAGTTAGAACGTAAAGTACAGAGAATACTGATGAATATTTGAGAATTAGATTTTGTGGGATTAGCAACGTCCAAGTTCTTATTACTAGTGTATTCACCATTACAAAAAAATTTTTGGTAAAGTGTAATAAAGCCATCAAATATTTTACCTTAATTTTCTGGTATGATAAAGCAAGATAGCAGGCAAACCAAACGATATATTTTTTATGACAAAAATCAAAATAGTTCTCTTTTTAAAACATGGATTATGATTAAGTTTTCCTTGAGAGGCAGAGGGGCCACTATAATTAAAGAGGCATTATTTACACTTACAGAAAAAAATTAAAAAGACATGAACATATTTACACAGTACTAAGACATTAACGAAATCAGCTGCCTAGTCAATGACAAATTTATCAGAAAATAAAGCAGAATGAGCTAATGATAAAATTCTAATATTAAGTATTATGGTTGTCATATATCAGCAAAATTATATGTGCAAAGCAATAGTCATCTTGTTCACATGCCACAAAACGTTTTGCTGATAATTGGTCTAACTCACTTATATGCTCATTAAAAATTAATTAACATATTTACTCTTGTATACAATGGAAAAAATGCTTTATGGCTTTTGCTTTATTTAATGTTGAAAATTTATACAATAAGAGACTAGATTTTCTTATTAAAGATGATTTTGTAAACCATATTGTACATAGGCAAAGGTGCCAAGGAATCAGTTATCATGAGACATTAATAAGAAAGTGTATTACTCTGTGGAAAAAAAGTTGTTTCTGAATATCAGCAAAGAAATCAGTTGATGGTCAAAAATACTGTCCTTATTCTGATTCTAGAAGATAAACTTTAGATTTCACTTGAGTGGAGATATGCTTCTATCACTCAGTAATTTGGTAGACTCTTATGATACAACTGTGACTTGAAACTACTCATGGCTACTAGAGCTCAGGAATTTTTAAGGGATGCGTATGATAATACCAATATGGCAGCTCTTCCATTTAAAAACAGAGATTATTGAAATATATTAAAAGTAAATCTCAAGGATATCCTTGTTATAAGTGACCTGCCATAAATATGAAGGCAAGTTAAAAGCAAAATATAAAAATTAATTACATAGTGTATATAAGGTATATATACCAATGTGTATATATATGTATATATACACACATATATAAAATACAAAAATCTTGATAAGACTATGCTATTATATAAGAAAGTAGAATTCAAAACAGGAAAACTACTAATGAAAAAGACGGATGTTTCATAATGATAAAAGGATGAATACATTAAGAAGGTACAATAATATTAAATGTGTATGCACTCAATAACAGAGCAAAATATTCTTAGAACTAAGAGGAGAAATAAATCTAATTCACAATCACAGTTAAAAATAAAGTTAAAAAACCGTAGCTAATCATAGTTAAAATCTTTATTTTAATGCCCCCCTCTGGTAATTGATAGAACAAATAGACAAGTTAGTAAAGACAGAAAATTTGAACGCTATCAATCCATTTGACCTAACTGACTTAGAGAACACTACATCCAAGAGTGGCAAAGTTCACATTCTTTTAAATGTGTATACAGAACACTCACTAAAACAGATCATATGCTGGATATTAAAAAATGTTTCAATCAAATGAAAAGATTTGTAAATGTCTGATCACAAGGGCATTAAATTAGAAATAAAAAAGACCAGTAAAAATGACAAAATATATAGAAAATCTGCAAATAATGTGAAATTAAGTAACACATAAATGACCCATAAGTTAAAGAGGAAACTCTTCAAAAATTAGAATATATTTTATACTCAAAGAAAAATGAAAACAAAACATCAAAGTGTGTGGAATAAAGCTAAATAAGTCTTTGTATGGAAGATTATACCCTTAATGCTTATATTAAAAAAGAAAAACATTAAAACCAATGATCTAAGCATTCACGTTAAGAGGTCAGAGAAAAAGAGCAAATGAAATACAAAATAAATAAAATATACAAAAGATAACATTGAAATTAATGACATGGAAAACAAACCATTATTAGGAAAATATGCCACACCTGGAAGGACCCACAACTAAAGATGCACGACTAGGTGCTGGAGAGCTTTGGGGAGAAAAAGGAAAAATAAAATTAAAAAATAGCAGCAGTCATGCATTTAAAATTTAATTAAATCTTAACAAGAAAACAGAAAGAGAATACAAATTACCAATATAACGATTGGAACCTAACACTATAATTTTTATAGAATAAAGATAATGCAGAATGTTATGAACAATTTCATTTCAAAATTGGAGGAAATAACATTACTTAATTTTAAGATTTAATATAGAGCTATAGTAATCAAGAGAACGTGGTATTGGCTTGAGGATAAACGAATGGATTAATTAAACAAAATCGAGAGTCCTGAAGTAGATGTACAATTGATTTTTGACCAATTTGCAGAGTTAATTTGATGAGTGGAAATAATTTCTTTTTAAGAAACAGTATTGAAATCAATAGAATGCCATGTAAAAAATAGATCAGCCCTTAATTCATTTCATACACAACAATTAATTGCAGATTGATCACAGATCTAAGCATTAAATCTAAAGCTATGATGATTCTAAGAAATTACATCAGATTATATTTGAGTACTCACAGAGAATATATATAATACTAATTAAATAAAAAATATATAGATTAATAGAACTTTATAAAAATTAAAATTTTCTGCTCATTAAAGACACTACTGAAGAATGGGAAGGACAGCTACGTTATGAGAAAATGTGCACAATGCTTGTATCCAATCCAAGTTCCTGTGTGTAGAATATATAAAGGACTTCAAAAATCAATCATAAAAAGTAGCTAAATAAAAAAATAAGTAAAGGTATGGAATACATACTTCACAAACGAAAATATAAGAACGACTAATAAAGAGAAGCTTTCTCCAGAAATTACAAATTTACTATATCATACTCACAAGAATGGCTACAATTAAAAAACTTAAAATTAAAATCCTGACAAAACCAAATATTAGTACGATGTTGGAGCAACTGACATTCACATTTCTTGGTAGGACTGTAAGAGAATGTTCCTACTTTCGTAAAGCTTTTGGCAAATTCTTAAACACTTAAATATACATCTACCCTATAATCCAGTAAGTCCACACATTAGTATAAGAGAAATAAAACACGTGTTCCAATAAATATTTGGATAAGAATGTTTGTAGCATCTTTATTTGGAATAGTCCAAAACTAGAAAGAACTCAAATATCTATCAATAGGAGAATGGATAAACAAGGTGTTGTATACTCATACAATGAAATATTACAAAGCAATGGAAAGAAAAACTACCGACATGCAAAAACATAGTTGAAACTCAAAAGCAAAATAAACAAAAGAAACCAGACACAAAATAATACATACTATGTGCTTCTCTATTTATTTAAAAATTGATAGCAACCAAAAGTAATTTATAGTTTGTGAAGATGAAGAGCAACAGATACTCTCATTCACTGTTGGTGGGAATACAAAATGGTAGGGTCACTGTGGAAGAGAGCTCAGCAGTGTCTTACAAAGATAAACATAGTCTTACCATATGATCCAACAGTCGTGCTTCCAGGTATTTACTGATTTCAAAACTTATGTCCACATAAAAATTGAACACAAATATTTACAGCAGCTTTATTTATAAGCATCAAAAACTAGAAGTCACCAAGACGTCCTTCAATAGGAATGTATAAACAACCTGTGATATATTCATACAATGGAATACTTCTCAGTAATAAACAAAGGGAGGCACTAAGCCACACAGGAACATAAATGCATCTTAAATGCATATTGCTGTGTGAAAGCAGCCAGTTTTAAAGGCTACATATTTTATGATGTGTATATTTGTATGGAACTTTGGAAAAGGCAAAAATTTTGAGATGGTAATTAGATCAGTGCTGACGACTTGGGATTGGGGGGGTTTGACTGGGTGAAGCCTAGGGGATTCAGCTGGTGGTGAAACTAACTGTATGAGAAAAAGTGTATGTAACAAGACTATGCATTCGTCAAAACCCATAGAACTTTACAGTACAAAGAGTGAATATTAATGTATGCATATTTAAAAATAAATTATTTCATAGATTATGGATCCCAGGATGGGATATAGACTGTAACAAAATAATCTAACTCCATTATAAATGCATGACATAACCTCACTGGGGTTTGGGGAAAATGTGCTCATTTACTTAACTTTGGAAATGAGTAGATTCTGTCAGGTTAAGGCAAAAGGAATTGTACACAAACACTGTATTCTAGTTGGTAAAGTTGTGAATTTTACCTTTCATTGGCAGTACCACTGTAGTACTAGTTAGCAATTCTGAAACCACTATATATGTACACTAGAGCTGAATAAATGAGTAAGTGTATGTTGGATGGTGTGAGTCAGGTTGATTGTTGTTGGAGTGGAGGCTACAGAGAAGCAAAGGGCTAGGATGATCTAGGAAGCAATGCATTAGAATTGGAGATATCAGTAGCAACTCATGTTTAGCTTAATATATAAAGAGAAGGATCAATAAAGACATATTTATGGATATGTATATTTACATGGGTTAGTATACACACATATATTTTGTTAACCTGTCAGCTGAGACACTTAGAAAATACGGCACTACAATAATAATGAGCACATTATTAGAGACCTAGAGATCAGATATTGGTTTTAATTTCATTATCCGATAAAATGAACCAGAGATTCTTGAAAATATGGCTGATTCTAGAGCTGGATCAAGAGATATACAAAATAAACCTGGAGCATCTTGGAGTGCCGGAAAGTAAGGAAATGCTAAAACAAGGACAAAAATAAAACCCAAACAATAACAACACAAAAAACAATGATCGAACTATGTCAAAAGGACACGAGCAAACTAAAAGAGCTCTCAACGGCAAAGCTGGAATAAATTAAACAACAAAGTAAATAAAATAGCATTGGATGATAACACAAAGTATAAAGTAAATATCCATGAGTCTATACTGATATAAATATATGATTAAATAAGTAAAATGATTATGGAGAATAGACAAAATCCCACACAGAATAATTCTAAATAATTTATGTAGATATTTCCTTTTCACAGAGGTGATTAACTAGAAAGAGTCACAGAGAAACTTTCTGCTTTAATATAAATGTTCTGTATCTTGATTTAGGTTACAGTTAGATGGGTATGTACATTTGTCTAAGTTCATTAAATTCTATATGTAGATCTATATATTGCACTTTTGCTTCTGGAAAAATTGAAGTAATAGGGACCAGATTTTTTTCCTCCAACCATAAAAAAAGACAAAATATATGAAATGATGACAATCAAGACCTTGAAAAGGAGGTAACAAATGACAGTGAAACCTGAGTGATGGGAAATAGACAAAGTTAATCCTATTATTCCACTACTTTATAGCCTAAAGAAAGTTTATAGCTTGTGGTCCAGGGAATGGCAACTGAGCAGAGCCCAGCAGTCTCCCTGAATTGAGGAGATGGAGCTGAGAGTCTGGAGATGCCCAGTTGGCTAGAGTTCACAGGACAGAGTCCTGGAAAGGAGAAAACTGCACAGAAAGAAACTTAGAGATGTACAAAGGGAACTCTTAAAGTATCCAACTGAATACTGATGAACAGATGTGTATGAGGAAACTAACCAGGGGTAGAGAAAAAATCAACCAAAAGAGTTAGAAGAAATTATATATAAAATTCACACAGGGCAGAGAATAATATCTGCTTCCAAGAGCTGAAGCAGAAAATCATAATTCAGGTGCTTGGTTAGAGCTGTATTCAACAATTATGACCTGTGAGCCATATTTGACTTGTGGTCTATTTTGATAGGGACTTTGAGCTAAATTGATTATGTATACTAAAGAGATGTAAAAAAAACCCAAAACTACTCACACAAACACAAATAAAGAAAAATATGTGATAGACTATGTGTAGTTCACAAAACATAAAACATTTACTGTTTTATATAAATACTATTTTATGTAAATTTATTTACAGAAAAGCGTTTACTGGTCCATTGATTAGAGTACTGATGAAAGTATTGCTCAGTAGTGGGGGGAAATTAATCCCAGACCAATGCAGCTCTGTTTCCTCCTAAAAAACAGCTTAAAAGCAAGACCCAAAAGATAAAATTTTCAAATAGCTTAACTATGTCCCAGGACAAATCTCAAAGATATTTATAGGAATACAAAATATACGACATCTAAAAAGATAAATTTCACAATGTCTACTATCCAATGAAAAATTAGTGGAATTAGTGGGGATATAAGGAAGTAGCTAAATGCAACCCAAGTGGAAAGAAAAATCACTCCATAAAACTGACACATAAGTGACATGCACAAGGAAAATATTATAAAGGATATTTTGAACAATTTTTATGACTCTGTATCTTATTTTAAAGAAGCTAAAAGAAAGGCAGATGATCTTAAGATATTCTAGAACTAAAATCTACAATGTCAGGGGCCGGCCCCTTGGCTGAGTGGTTAAGTTTGTACACTATGCTTTGGCGGCCTGGAATTTTGCGGGTTCGGATCCCAGGCACAGACATGGCACTGCTTATTAGGCCACACTGAGGCAGTGTCCCACACAGCACAACTAGAAGCACTCACAGCTAGAAGATACAACTATGTACTGGGGGGCTTTGGAGAGAAGAAGAAGGGGGGAAAAAAACTACAATGTCTGAGATGAAAAATAAAATATTCTGGGTGGAATGATGGTGGATTAGACATTTCAAGAGAAAAGGTTAGTGTACTTGAAATATAGCTGTATAAAGTTTCCAAAATAAAATGCAGAGAGGAAAGAAATTTTTCAAAAAAGGACTGAGCAACAATGATCTGAGAGACAATTTTAACCTGCCAGTCAGATGTATGAGTGGTCCATGAAGAGTGGACCAAAATTATTTCAAAATATAAAGGCTGAAAATTACCCAAATTGAGTGAAAACTATTGTTCAAGTAATTCAAAGAACTGCAAGGGCAAGAAATATGAAGAGAAATACATCAATGTATATTATAATCAAATCTTTTAAAACCAGTGATAGAGAGAAAATCTTAAAAATAGTAAGAGAAAAAGGACAACAAAGAAAGAAACAAAAATAAGAACGACAGCTGACTTCTCTTCAGAAACAATGGTAGATAGAAAACAGCTGAGTAACATCCTTAAAGTAATGAAGAAAATCATTGTCAACCGAGAATTTTTTGCCCAGTGAAATATCTTTCAAAAACAAAAGAGGAATGATGTCTTTTTCACATAAAAGGAGATATTTATTACAAGAAATTTTAAATAGGGCCCTTTAAAAGAAAGAAAATGTTAGTAGAAGGAGGAATTGTTCTATAAAGGAGAATAAGGACTACTGGAAATGTTAATTACCTGAAAAAATATAAAGACTTGTTATTAATATTTACATCTTTAAATGATAAGTGAATGAAGTAAAAATAATAAAAATGTATTTCAGAATATATAACATATGTAGGAGTAACATATGTAGAAGTAAAATGCATGACATGAATAATGCAAAGCCCTGGGGAGGAGAAATGGAAATAAACTACTCTAATATTGTCATACCATATGTGAAGTAGTATAATATTCACTTGGAGATAGAGTATGATAAGTTAGAAATGTATAAAATAAATTAAATACAATCACATAACACAACTGAGTTACAGTTCATAAAGAAAAAATGAATTGAAATAAATTAATAAAAAAATGATCAATTAATCCAAAAGAATTAGAAAAGGAGAAAAAAATAATAAACATTTGCAACAAGTGGAAAACAAATGGCAAGATAGGAGATATACATCCAAAAATATTTTTAATCACATTAAATGTAACTGGTCTATATCCTCCAATTAATAGGAAAAGATTGTCAGGTTAATAAGAAAGCAAGACCAAAATATATGCTGCTTACAAGAAACTCATTTTATATTGAAAGACCATAATAGGCTAACTGTAAAAGGATAGAAAAAGATATACCGTACTAATACTCATTCAAAGAAATCTCCAAAGGCTATATTAACATCAGAAAGAGTAGATTTCATAGCAAAGAATAATACTAGGGTAAAGAAGTTTATTTCATAATAATAAAGAAATCAATTCATCTAGATGATGTAACAGTCCTAAACATTAACACATCTAGTAACAAAGCTTCAAAATACTTTAAGCAAATTCTTATAGAACTGCAAAGATAAATAGACAAATCCCCAATTATAGTCAGAAATTGCAACATTGCTATCTCAATAATGGATGGCAAATCAGTAAGGACATAGAAAACTTGAACAACACCATCAATCAACTTCAGCTGATTAACATTTATAAAACACAGCTGGGGCTGGCCTTGTGGCATAGTGGTTAAGTTTGCACACTCCACTTCAGTGGCTCAGGGTTTGCAAATGCAGATCTTGTGTGTGGACCTACATGCCACTCATCAAGCCATGCTGTGGCAGCGTCCTGCATATAAAATAGAGGAAGATTTGCACAGATGTTAGCTCAGGGGCAATCTTCCTCACCAAAACAAAAACCAACCAACCAAACAAACAAACAAAAGAACACTTCAGCCAGCAATAGCAGAACACATTATTTTTGAGCATACACAGAGCATTTACCAAGATGAACCATATCCTGGGCCATAAAGCCAGTATCATTAAATCAAAATGTGTTTAAGTAAAACACTATTTGTTCTCTGGCCAAAATGGAACTGAATTAGAAACAATAATGAAATTTTCTTTAAAATATTAAAATACTTTGCAAAAATTCCATACTTCTAAAAAACTTATGAGTCCAAGAAATCAAAAGATAAATTTAACATATTTTGTACTGAATGATAATCAAAACACAATATATCAACATTGTGGGATGCAGTTAAAGCAGAACATGGAAGAAAATTTATAACACAAAATGCCTTTTGAGAAAAAACTACATCTCAAACCAATGATCACAGTCTCCAACTTAAGAAACAAGAAAAGGAAAAGCAAACAAAATTTAAAGTAGAAGAAAGAAAATAATAAATATGAGTGGAAATCAATGAAATGGAAAACAGAAAAACAATAGAGAAAATAAGTGAAAAAAAACTGGTTCCAACATCCATTCCTGGTCAAAATTCTCATCACACTCTGAATAGAAGGAAACTTATTTAACCTGATAAAGCTTGTCTATGAAAAACTTACAGTTAATGTCATATTTAATGGTGAAAGACTGAAGGTTTTCCGCCTAAGATCAGGAACAGCACCAGGATGTCTCCTCTCCCCACTTGCACACTACATTGTTCTGGAGGTGATGGATATGTTCACTATTTTGTTTCTGCTTATGTTTCACAAGTGTTTACATATGTCAAAACTTGTCAAATTGTACACTTCCAACCTGTGCAGTTTATTGTATGTCAATTATACCTCAAGAAAGCTGTCAAAATCTCTGTATTATACTGCATCTAAATTATATCACAATAAAAATATTATTAGAAAAAGAATAACAGGAGTGATACCTATCTCAGGAAATTTGATTTTCACTTAATGCCTTATACAAAGAGGGAAAGAAATGACATATGTCCTGGAAGAGAGGAGAATATCACCCCTGATTCTAGGTCTAAAAATTTCCATAAGCATTTACTATTGACTGAATGTTTGTGTCCCCCCCAAAATTCATATGTTAAAATTTAATCTCCCATGTGATGGACGTCATTTGGACGTGCGGCCTTTGGGAGGTGATTAGGTCATGTGGGTGGAGCCTTCATAAATGGGGATAGTGCCATTCCCTTATATAAGAATTCCCTTGCCCCTTCCACCGTGTGAGATTATGATTATGGTGAGACGGTGGCCCTCACCAGACACTTAATCTGCCAGCTCCTTGATCTTGGACTTCTCTGCTTTCAGAACTGTGAGAAATAAACTTCTGCTGTTCGTAAGGCACCCAGTCTATGGTACTCTATTATAGCAGCCGGAAGGGACTAAGACCCCAGAGAACCAGAATCGTCTTTCTAAATGCCAGTTTGAACATTCCAGCCCGCCTTAAAACTTTTCATGGACTCCACATGACAAACTGCTTAAAAACGACATTTAGGGGCTGGCCCTGTGCCCGAGTGGTTGGTTTTGTGTGCTCTTCTGCAGGCGGCCCAGTGTTTAGTCTGTTCGAATCCTGAGTGTGGACAGGCACTATGGCACTGCTCATCAAGCCACGCTGGGGCAGCGTCCACATGCCACAACTGGAAGGACCCACAACTAAGAATATACAACTATGTACCCGGGAGCTTTGGGGAGAAAAAGGAAAAAAATAAAATCTTAAAAAATAAAACAACAAAACAACGACGTATAGATCCATTCATTGCCTCTATTTAACTCTGTCTTTATCTCTCAGTAGCATCTAAATTCTGTCTTCTGAACGACCCCATTCTTTCCCTCTCCCCATGGCAATCTGAGCTCCCTACTGTCTGAACACACTTCAGAACGTGCTACACAATCTCTTGCTTCATTGTCTTTAAAATGCTTTTCCTCTTCCTGGACAATTCTTCCTCATCGTTTGTGTTTCGTTTTTCACACTTCCCCCAGAGATCCTTGCTGGGCCCTTTAGACTAAATTGGGTTTCTTTGCTGTTTGCTATATGGAATGAATAGTGAGATTTATACTCATGAAAGATAATTTTGTACCAAGTGCATTAGATAGATTTGAAGGGGAAGATAACTAAAATATTGCAAAAATCCAAATAAGAAATAGTGGCCAAAGGAAGAGTTATTTTAATTTCTATCCTTGCTCATTTGATTATGGGCTAGAAATTGTGCATAAGGTTTAATGGCATTTTGTATTTCTCCAAAAGGATTGCATCTTCCTAGCTCAGATAACTCAAATGAGTTTGAGCATGACTAAATCCCAGAATTTGATAACTCCAAAGTTATCCCTTTCACTTCCATTAATAACAGAGTTTAATGCTTAGAATCTGTCTGGAGCTATATTTCGACATCCTTGAGTTTGAGCTCACGCAGCATTCTTTTACTGCCCATCACATTCATATTCATTTCAAAGAACTGGATGTAAGAAATCAGGACTACAGAGCAAGGAGAGTTGTAGCAACTGAAATGATTAGATTTCAACTTTATTTTAGAGCAAATAAAAGTGACATTAAAAGAACATAGATTAGAAAAATATTTATTCATTCATTTAGAGGGATGTAATGAAGAAATAAAGGTAGAGTGAGGTAAAATAACATCCTGGGCTATGTAGACATCAACAAAAGACATCTGTGTATTTTTCACTTAGATTAAAATAGATGTAGCCTTTATAGAATATTAAAGAATGCAAACATTTGAAAAAGAGAGAGCAATTTTCTCACACATTTGTCTGCATGAAAATTACTTAGGAAATTTATGGAACTGTAAATTTCTGACCTATCACTTCGGAATTTAGGTCAGCTCGTATTATGTGAGTCAGGGGTCTGCATTAAAAAGAAAATACCTCTGCTGATTTTTATGTAGGTGATCCAGTCACAATTTTATAAACATCAAGATCAAGGAACTCAATCTTTCAAACTTCTGTGTCCCACAAGCAAATCCTATTAATGTTTTAACATATATTTTAGCATATGGTTTTCCAGGGCTTTTTTTGCCTCCATATATTTAGTTATTTTGTTCTAAACCTTGATATATAATGGAACATTCAAATACGTGTTGAGAGAAGGATTGAGTTGTTTTTTCTATTTAAGAGCAGAATTTGTGATAGCTGATAGCCTGGGTATAATTTTGCCTTCACTGTGGTCTGACTTTAATAGCGTTATTTAACCATCCCGTGTCAGATTTTCTTCACCAGTATAATAATAAATAAAACATTATTTACTTTTTATAATAATTAAATCATGCAATATACATAAAGTACTTGACACAATGAATGGAGTTAACTCACAGTATACAAACTATGATTATTGTCTTAGTAAAGAGTTGCTGATTTTTTATATGAGGACAAAATGCATTCTTTAAATGATAGATTTCAAGCTACGTAATTAAAAAATTATAAATTAAATACCAATATGTTAGCATTACTCTTTGCATGTAAGGCATTATTTGCAGTCAATGTCCAGCTTCCAATTCTATGAGAAAAATCGTAGTATTTTGTTTTTAAAGTAATGATGCTTGCTTTAGAATCATCACCTAGGACCAGAATATACAGGATATGTAAATATTTAAATAGAATATTGTAATATATAAATTCTCAATGTAATTAATTGAAATATATTCCTTAGCAAAACAAAAAATATCTATTTTCTTACCTAACAAAATTCTCTACTAACAATTATTAATTTTATTAAGTGCTAGTGCACTTAATGTGATTAAAAAGAGGATTTATTGACAAAATGTTGTCCCCTGAGATATTATTTGTAAATACCACGTTAAGCTTACTGATGGAGTCTTAGCAAAAACAAATGACATTAAAAGTAAAGATAAGTAAAATCACCTGAGGTATGGAATTTACACTGTTTGGGAATCTAATTTCAATGTAAATACATCGACTTATCAATTACAACCCTAAGGATAAGAAACAGAGCTGATACAAGAATGGCTATCCAATTAGAACTATGATGATACATTCCTCAATGCACTTTAAAGATGGATATTTCTTTTAGGTAATTGAAAAAGAAATGAAGAGCTGTACTAAATGCATGGTTTCACTGCAGTTTGAAAATACAGACTTCATGAGGGAAAAGGAAGAAAATTGCTTTCATATCAGAGAAGCCCTAGGAAATCAGCGGGTTGTGTGCGGGTGCATGTGTATGTGTGTATGCGTGCTTGCAACACGAAACAGCAGAGTGGTGGTTTGGAAGATGCTTGTGTGTTCAGGCAGACATTGCAGCCATTCCTTAAAGAGCTAAGGCCCACCCAAGAGAAAAGATCACAAGCTGTGCTTTTGAATAAATTTCTATTTTCCAGGTTAATTCTTTCTTTAGTTGAGGTCTATTCCTTAATCTGAGATGTTACTGTGAACATAAACCTGACCTTTGTGGTGTGAAATACAAACAGTTTTCAATTACTGAACTGTCTGTGATAAAGACAAAATCTTCTGCTTAAACAATTAACTTTGAGAAAGTAGAAAGCATTCATGAATTTTTTAAATTGCTCTTGCCTGCTATGGATTCTATCTTGTGATCATGAAGACACAATGTCACTTTCAAATCAATGTCGAGTATGAAAAGTCATTTTCTGTAAGTTCAAAAATTTAATATAAAGTTGGTAAGGTAAGTTGTAAGGAGAAAAACATAATTATGAAAGTGATGGAGGAGTATATAGTGTACATTTTAATATATGTATACAAGTGATTGATTAGAAAGACATTTTTTGTCCCTGCTATTATTAATTCTTTGCGTATTGTGGTTGTTCCCTTCCAAAGTTGATTTCATCTTCTATATACTTAATTTTATTTACTTATTTGTTATTTATTTTTATTAATTTTTTATTTAGAACAGCTGACTTATGCCAAGTTTGAGAAATATTTACATATTAACAATTCTAAGGCAGGCAAATATTCAGCCTTGGGAAATGAAATGTTTTGAGACTATACGGTCTTAGCATGAGTTTCTCAAATCTCCCAGTACAGACAATAGCAATAGCTGTTGCTAATTAGTAGATATGCCTTAAATGCCATTTTTTAAATGGTGAACTTTATTTAATGAAGTCTTTTTATCACAAATGCATCTATAAAGGTAATCTGTTATTGATCCCAAACTTTGCCAGATACCCTGACAAAGAGATCTTAGGAAACAGGCCTACGATCTTCAGTAGTTCACACCTAATTAAAGAAATAAGGCCATATGGAAAAGAGGAACGAGAACGGGTCCAGCAGGACAGGTGGTGGGATATGAGCTAAACATTAACCAACAACCCCTTTCAACTTTCCCTCACACTCTCAGCTCTTCCCTGGTGTTTCACTCAAGCAGAGCTCTTAACTTTGTGGATGACAAATACCTCTGACACTCTGGTTAAAGATACTGAAAAAAGCAGCCAGGCAAATAGGCAAACACGCAGAAAATTGCATATCCTGATTGTGGGGAGTGTACGGACTGTGTAAAGACTACCTGTCGTCTGACTTGATATTCTAGTTTCAGGTCCTATCACATTCTGTGCCCAAGTACATTCAAAAAATTATAAAATATAAAGAGAATGAGTTTTGAGGGCCAGAAACCCTACTCTCCCCTGCAGTTAATTCACTGGAGAAATAATTACAGCATTCAAAGCCAACAAACAGGTATCGCCTGTGGGAAAATCATTAGAAGAAGATTTCTTTATTACAACATAATCTACCTTTCTTCTGGATTCTCTTCTTATTTGTATTGCATACAAAATTAAGATTTTATTTTAATTTTTGAATAGAGATGTTACATAACAATTAATTAAAAATCTATATAATATTGGAAGAAATTTTAAAATACTATGCTTATAAATAAAAATTATTTATAGTAAGTATTTTTACCACGAAAATATCTGTTTTCTAAAAATTTCCTTGCAAAGATGTTGTATTTTTAAATGAACCTGGATTTCTTGATTTTTGGAGAGACCTGCCTCATTTTATGCCAGCGTT
This sequence comes from Equus asinus, assembly GCF_041296235.1. NCBI lineage: Eukaryota > Metazoa > Chordata > Mammalia > Perissodactyla > Equidae > Equus > Equus asinus. The sequence goes on from NC_091813.1 coordinate 38,779,683, forward strand.
CTTAAACAAGTTCTCATGTTAACTTATATCCACAACTAATATAACAAACATTTACAAGAGTTATTAATATTATTTAAAATAATGTTTCCTGTAGTAACAGGTTAAAATCAACATCAACTGTGTCGATACATGTAAATTTTTTTTTTAATTTTTATTTTTTTCGGATGTACATCATATTTCGAATTCTGTATACATTACATCATGTTCACCACCCAAACACTAATTATAGTGCATCCCCTCACATGTGACCCTAATCACCCCTTTTGCCCTCCCCCCTCCCCCCTTCCCCAATGGTAACCACCAGTCCAATCTCCAATGCTATGTGGTTTTTTTTTGTCATTTTTATCTTCTACTTATGAGTGAGATCATATGGTATTTGACTTTCTCCCTCTGACTTATTTCACTCAGCATAATACCCTCAAGGTCCATCCATGTTGTCACAAATGGCCGGATTTCGTCATTTCTTATGGCTGAGTAGTAATCCATTGTGTACAAATACCACATCTTCTTTATCCATTCGTCCCAGATACATGTAAATTTATTTAGAGGACTAAAACATGGTTGAATTCACAACAAGCACATGATGTCACACCTTAAACATCAGAGAATGAGGGAAGTACACATACTGTAACTCCACTTTTCTGTATTCTGGTGTTCCTGTCTTCACTTTTTTCTTCCTGTTTGTTCTTATGATTATTGGATATTCTTTAAGGATATTAATAATTGAAGTATTAATCACTTTTCCTGTGTGTGGTGGGGCAGCCTTGTACTTGTTAATTTATCCTTGCACTTTTCTGATTTAAATATTCCCTTTAGTGTCCTTTGATCTCTATTGGGTAAATATTTACTCTTTCATATCTCTTCTCCATCACCTCCACATCCCCAAGATGGCAATGAAGTACTGGGAAAGAAGGTATAATGTTGCTGTGGCAGGGGCTTATACCTGCCTCCGCCCTCTGTATCCTCTCTGGTTTCTGTCCCTTAAGATGATATCCACTGCAAAGCCTGGAGCTGGTAAATTTGTTGTTGTTCTCTTGGTTTGGTAAGGCTCACTGGTCCTTTCTTCTCTTGGTACCTCATCTGTTTTGGGTGCTGTAGAGATTTCTGATGTCTTGCTGTAACCTGATGTTGATCCTGAGTCTAGTTTAAGAAACACTTTGTCCCTACTCAAGGTAATTCTTGTTCTATTGGCTATCGTCTTGCAATCTCACAGATTTTCTGTGAAATTCTGAATCTCTTCCATGGCTTATGGGTGTCAAAGGAGCTGTAGGAGTGTCTCTCTCTCTCTCTCACACCATGGTATACTGTCATTTTGTGTGGATGTGACTGCTGCATATTGATTCTGAGCAACTCTGTACTTATCTCTCCCTAGATATTCAAAATGGGGAACACACATCAAAGAACTTTTTCTTTAATGGCACCAAGTTCATCTATAGAAGTTCATCCCAGATGGGACAGTAAGGACATACGTATTTGGCCACTCACTTCTCTTCTTGTTTTGCTCTTTATGCTCTCTCTCACACAGACCCAGGATTTTTCTTTTATTTACCCATCCTGTCAGTCAGTGACTTTGTCTACATTTTATGCTTTTTTCTTGCGTGTTATCTGTGCCTCCTGTTTTCCAGATCCACGAGAATGGATACCCGGAGTGTGATGTATATGTAACAAAAAATAGACACATTTTCAAAACATCACCTTTATACCCATATTTAATTTTTTTCACATTTTGAGAATAAAATTAAAAATCCCCACATTAATAAAACTCTGATCGGGAGCGAACTCCCTCTAGTGAAGCCCCCATGGGAATGCTGTGTAAACTAAAAGGTAATTTGTTTGTTTATTGTGAGAAATATGGTTGTTACCCTCACTGAACTATGTAGCTCAGGGAAAAAATCTAGAACATTAAAAACAAAACAAAACACCGTGCTACTCCGTCATCACACGTGAATTTCAAACTCCTCAACTGCTTCTTTTGTCCTCCTTTGCCTGTAATGTACAATCTCTCATCCTATCTAACCAATTTGTTTGCAGTCATTTTATTCTTAACTCCACTTAAATGTCACCTCCTTCAGGAAGGCTCCCTTGAATTCTTCACTCCCTATTCTCACCTCCCATGATTAGATGCTCCCCTAGGAGCCGGGTGCATATGACTACCATCACATTTATCACACAAAACAGTGATGATTTTGTTTCTCTTTCCCTATCTTTCTCCCTCTCTCTTTTTCTCCTTCTTTCCCTCCCTCTTTGTCTCTCTCTCATTGTCTCTTCCATCAGGGCTGTGAGGTTCTGAGAGCGGCATCCATCATAGTATCCCCATTGTCCATCATAATTCTTGACACATGGTAGGTGCTAAATAAAAGTTGAATAAAAGAATGAGCATGCACAGCTCTACATGAAAAGTCAAAAGATAATCATAAGGCTGCTTGGTAAACCCAATAATAGAGCAATGGAAGAAAGTTGTAGGCTCCACATGATTAATATCATCATGTTGTGGTTGTCACATACATCCATCTTCACAATAAGGTGAGGACTTCTGCAAGCTTAAAATGCGATCGAAATGTCCTAATTCAAGGAATTGCTGCATCTGGGTCATGTCTGCACAAGCAGAATTTGTGACAACTATTTTTTTCCTAGGCTTACTCACTAACTCTTTTCTGATTGAAATAATATTTCTTTGGATATGTTATTACCTTCTAATTACTTGTTATGCTGGCTATAATATGTACCTGCCTGTCTCTGATTCGATCCATTCTATTACTTTGGTACTTTAACTCCTTGATGGCAATTTTCTTGCCCTCATTTTTTGTTCTTTTATTTATCACCCAAACCGGGACACTTCTGAGAGTGAGTGGATGCACTATTAATAATTATGACAGAACAATAGGCATGAAGCTATGTATGGTTTATTGACTGCTTGGCAAACTGAGATGTCCCTTTACTTATTTCCAGAGCATGGAGGACATTCACAGTGATACAAATTGAATCCCTGCCCAGCATTCCAGCCTGAGGGCAGTGTTATATATTTATCTTCTTAGTATTAAAGACACAGAGTGTTCACGAGTTGGTGGTGACACTTAATTATTAAAACAAAACTTGAGTTAAGCAATTTTAGAAGGGAGAGAACAAATGAATAGACAAATAGCTAAAACAAAGTGAAATAAGCAGCCGTAGTATCAAGTACTTAAATTCTGTATGTCTCTGAGACTATTGACATCATATCATAAATAAATACACAAAATATGACCTCTTTTTGAACTTATTGGATGTCTTCCATGAAGCTATAAATTCTATTGATAAAAGGGAGAGGGCTGATTTGTTTCTGCTTGTCGTTTTCCACGTTCAATGCTGCTCTCTAATTTGTTTGTCCTGTGTCTTTCTGATGCCCATCAATTCAAAATGCCTGTTGTTGTGCGAGATTTTTTTCCCTTTCTTCTTCATGAAGTCCAAATTAATCAGTTTCTACATACTCTTTAGCTCACCTCTGCTTGCCCCACTACTATTTTACTTTCCTACACTTTGGGAATGAAAAGCAAATATACCCTCCACACACACATGCACACGGACGTACACACACAAATATATACACACACTCTCTTTCACACATTTTCCAATCCCTTCCCTACATAACTAGATATTTATCTTTCTTCACTCTTTGAGATTAAAATAAAGAAAATCATCTGCTCCAAGTAATTAAACTATGAGTGAAAATACCAAGTCAAAGTGGAGAAAAATTGTGTGAAATATATCCAATTCATTGAATTCTAAGAATTAAAAGAAAAATAAGGTCAAAAGGAAAGAAAATTGTCTAAATAAATATGATAAACTGTTGAAAGAACAGGACTCATGTCCATATTTTTCAGTTAGTTGATCAACCTTCATTATAACAGTGACACTTAATTTGACTTCCTTGAATTTCCATTTGGAATATGAAAGAAGAAAGAAATAAGAAGGGAGAAAAAAAGAGAGAGAGAGAGATGGGGGAGAAAGAGAAGAAAGATGAAGGTAGGGAAAAAGAGGAGAAGAAAAGAGAAGAGGGGAAGAGAGAGGAGAGAAGGAGAGGAAAACAGAATTAGCATCAATTCTGGTCAAAGTCCCTTGAGGGCCACAGAGATTTAAAGTCAGAATGATAAAAAATCAGATTCAAAAGTAGGGGCAGGGGCCAGTCAGTAGCCCAGTGGTTAAGTTCGAATGCTCTGCTTTGGCGGCCGGGGGTTTGCCAGTTCAGATCCTGGCTGCAGACCTACACATCACTCATCAAGTCCTGCTGAGGTGGTATCCCATATATAAAATAGAGGAAGGTAGGCGCAGATGTTAGCTCAGGGCCAATCTTCCTCAGCAAAAAGAAGAGGATTGGTGGCAAATGTTAGCTCAGGGCTAATCTTCCTGGAAAAAAAAAAAGTGGGAGCAGATTTATAATTATATTTACATCTGTTTTAGGAGACTGTAGCTGGCTACCACAGGGAAGGCTTTGGCTTTCTTCTCTCTTCTTGTGTTTGTTCTGTGATATGAGACGGTGATAGCCTAAGAAGTGGCTCAGGTGCTTTATTTAGGTGCTGCTGCCACCCAGGCCTTGTCCAGTTACCCATGAGAGCCAAGTTGCCACTTCTCCTAAGCCTAGGAGCAGTCTCAGAGGCCCATCATGCCTGCTGTGGTGGGCTCCCAAGAAGCCCTAGCACCCAGGGCTGCCTTAACAGGGCTCATTGAAACTCTGACTCCTCCCATCACTTCTGGACTTACATAAAGTGGTTTATTCTGGATGTGGGATCTGAAGTCTCCAGCACCTGACTGAAGGATCCAGGTAACACCCTCTTGGAAGCATAGAGAGTTATGTTCCACAGGCAAAGCTTTGTGCAATGAGTAGCAGAAGATGACAATGGGAGAGTATTCTCCTTTACTCCTCCCCAACTGCATGGTGTTCTGAGGTGCAGTGTTTTCCCACATCCCATGTGACTGAGCAACCAACAATGTTTCTCTGAGAACTGGGGCCAGTTCAGCAATTCATCACTTTGCATTTGCTTTCCTTCCAACTGCTTTCTTCTCATTATTGTCTTTCTTGCCTAGGATTTGTAGGGAAGGAAGACATTTCCTCTACCCATTTAGGTCCTCCTGGCTGGGCTATGAATTAAATTCACATGAGACAGAATAACAGGAGAAAATAAAACAAAGCTTTATAACATGTATACATGGGAGAAGCTCAGGAAAACTGAGCAACTCGTCAAAATGGTGGAGATTCTCATCTTAAATACCATCTTCAGCTACAAAGAAGGATGTTGGTGGTGGGGGGAGTCAATTATAGGAGATTACCAGAAAAGCATGATAAACAAGAGTAAGGTATCATGCAGATTTAAGTCCTTGTCTTCCACACTGATGAGCTGTTAGCTATAAGGTCATCCCCACTTCTTCCTGGTACAGAGAGGGAGGCACCTTACAGATGGAGATTTCCTTACAAATGTAAATGTCTCTTACAAAGGGTAACTTATACTTTTCAGAGTTTCTCTCATGTCAGCAGTTTTTAAAAGTAACCTGCCCCAAATAATCCTCATGCCAAAGAGACATATCTTGGGGTGACCAATTCCAATCCCCCACAGATTCCACCTCTCAATAAAACCTTACCATATACACTTGCTTCAGGCTCTGTTTTCCAGGGAAACCATCCAAAAACAGTGCCTCCTATTTTTCATATTGCTAGAAATGGAAGTTTTACTTTTATATAGATTTCCATGAATTTCTTTTATTGAATCATATCAACTTTTGGTCATTTTTATTCTAAATTTGTCTAAAGGCCATCTGTTCCTTTCCACTCCTATTCACACTGCCTTAAGATAAGCAATCATCATCTCTGCCCTCGAATACAGTACCAGGCTTCTGTTTACCAACCTCTAATCTAGTTCTTGGACTCATTCTCCATGCAACTGTCAGAGTGATCTTTTTAACCCTAAATCTGAATATGCTTTCCTTTTACTTTAAAACCTTTCAATAGTTCCCCTCTGAGGATAAGATAGTCTTTTCCTCAAGATAAGCACACTGTGACCATTTCTAATTCTCTGTATCTTTGCATCCTTACTCATGTTGCCCCCTCTGTCTAGGATACCTCCCCTGCCCTCCCCTTACTCTGCTTAAATCTTACCCTTCCTTTAAGGCAGTGGTGCTTCACACATTAGGAGTCATGGACCTTTAGCTATTCAGGTGCAAGCTATGAAATCACTCCTTCAAGAAAAACATTCACACACATTTTGCACAACATTTAGAAAGAGAGTGGGCCTTCACATTGCCCCCAAATCCACTCTTATACAGAAGTTCATCTCCTCTATTTAATTACTCCTAGACTGGGGTACCACCTCCTGAGAAGCCTTCCTTATCTCTTGACTTTACTCTCAACACTCTGAGATCATCGTGAGGGCCCAGATTGTACTTACCTTTTTTCTGATTCCCCAAGGTCTGTCATCCAAGGGGCAAATCATATTTATTTGTTGAATAAATGAAATAAATGAATTTTATTGGTCCTCCCAGTGGATCTTTGAGACCTACAGGACTCAGAGATATATTTCCAACACTCCTTAGGTGACAACTGATGCAATCCACAACACATACACAGTAACAAATTGTTTTACAAATGGAAGAAGGATTTGTAGATTGGCTAAGTGACTTGATTCAGTGACAGAACTAGAACCCAAGCTACTTTCTCCTGACTTCAAGTTCTTGAATGCTTGCTTGTCTTTTGTATTTAGAACAAAACAAAACAGCTTTAACCTCTTTTCTTGACTATTTTTGCCTTGACACTTTCAGGTTACTAAGAGACAATATTTTATCCTGAACATGCATCAAGGCTCTTTTGTAATCTGACCTTCAGAACAACTTTTTTAAAAAGTTACTTCTAATATCAAAGATACATGAGAGTCTAACTCAGATGCAGCTTGGCTTGCCGAATCATGAGATTATTAAATTTGGGCAAACATTTAAGTGGCTCCATAGAACCCCACATTTCCCATTGAGAGTGCAGGCAAACAGCTTTGTTTTTGTTTTTGCAATTGACACCAGAGTTTACATTAGGCTTGAGAATCTATCATCTAGATTGGCTGGCTTTGAATTTGTTTTCCCCAAACTCATATACTGGTAATGAGATTCTCCTGAAAACATTTCAGGGTCCTTCATTGAGGGCTTCAGTGAAGAATTTAGTTATTATTTTATTTGAAATATGGAAATAATTTTTGCTTTATATCATAGAAGTGAGCTTGTTTTATTTTTCTTTACTTTTATAGATTTTTGCAACTCTGCCAAAGACTTTATGACATGAGCAATTAACTCTTATTTTTACCAATAATAGATCATCAAAAATTTAATGTTTGCAGCTTATTTCTCATAGAGTTGCCTGAAAATTTATTTGTAATAATCACAGACCAGTCTTCGCTGTTCAATAGCCAAACACAATATCTCCCGATGATCACCCTGGCGGGGTCAAGCAAGTACTTTTCTTTTGGTCAGGATTTAATAATTTCACAGCAACTAAAAATTTCCTGTGATTCTGCATACAAGCAAAGAAGGAATCATAAGAATTGACAACAAGGAACAAAACAAAACAGATAAAAATGTATTTATTGTGCTGGTAATATTACATTAAAAATATAAAAAGTAAATAAGAGCGAAAGATGTATTTTTCTTATTCCTAACATTAATAAACTAAAATTTCTGGACATTATGTATAAAACAAACATAAGAAGACTTTGAAAAATGAAGAGATGAAGGCAGACTGGGTTGGGACTTTGGGACACAAGAAATAACAAAATCATGAGTTTCCGGGGTTTTCTTTTAGCTTCAAATATACAGACTTGGACCTGATGACTTCCAGAAACTTCACTGGGCACTGACAAAAAGAGTCCAAACAGAAGGCTGCTCTCTCCAGCCACAGGATGAAGTTCAGCCTAACACAACAGAAAACTTGTAGACAATTACGTCTGTACTCCAGGAAAACACCACAGAAAATAATGTGGCTCCATGGTGCCAACAAAGGCTGAGTGGAAAATTTAGACTTCCACCTTTATGAGGCTGTAATGAGGTCTCTCAACACAACTGCCAGGGAGTGTCAGAGAAGGCTGAAGAGGGAGCTGAGACTTTCATCCCGCCAGCTGATAATGAGGCCACTCTCTCCTTGTGTCAGTGGAGACTATAAGGGGCAACTAGACTTCCACTTCCACTTGGCAGCAACAAGATGTCCCCTCCCTTTCCCCACTGGGGTGGTGTCAGAGGAGGCCAAGTGGAGAGTTCAGAGCTTTCAACATTGTCCAGTTGTAATGAGGACAACTTCACCACATTGTCAGTGGAGAGCATGTAAAGAGCTGGAACCCTCATCTTATTCTAGCAGTTATGAGGAGTGCCACCCTGCCCTCCAGTACAGGGTATCAGTGGATGCTGATTGGGAAAACTGATCTCCTATCTTCACTTGACATTTCAATTTAATCATCTGAACACTCCTAATAGTTGGATAGCTCTCTCTTCACTCATTCACACAACACATGTACTGAGTGGCTGCTACATGCCAATATGTGCTCACATGGAAAATACAGTGGAGGACAAATGGTCTCTTTCTCCTTGAAGACTTTTGAGAAGGCAGCCCCCCTTCTCCTGCTAGCATGTGGTCAGAGAAGTCCAGATAAAATAAAAAGTTTAAATAAGACCCAGAGTCTTATAACATAATATGTAAATATCCAAGTTTTAATTGAAAAATCATCTATTATATAAAGAAGCAGGAAGACCTCAAATTGAATGAAAAATGACAATCAGTAGACACCAACACTGACAAGACAGATATTAGAATTATCTAAAAAAATTAAAGCAGTCATGATAAAAATATTTTAACAGCAATTATGAACATGCTTGAGACAAATGAAACATAGAAACCTCCAGCAAAGAAATAGAAAATCTCAGCAAACAAATAGAACATATAAAGGAAAACCAAACTCTACAACTAAAAAAAGCCCACTAACTGAATGAAAGCCCAGTGGATGGGCCCAACAGTAGAAAGGAGGATATGGAAGAAAGAACTGGCGAACTAGAAGACAGAACAATAAAAATTACATAACCTGAGTAACAGAACAAAATATTTAGCTCTAACATTGGTCTGTTAAGTGGCAGAAAAACAATAATGAAAAAAAATCAAATATTTTTTTCCAAATTATTTTTATCATTGTGTATAAAAGATTCAGCTAAAAACATTGAATTTTAACTATTCAGCTAGTTAGATTAGCATTAATTTATCACTGTCTTAGTTTATTTCTGACACTTTCCTATACAAAGAAAACATTGAGAATGAAGAATAATACTCAGATTTTGAGAAAGTTTCACTGTACAAGAATAATCCTTTAAAAATTCTGTCTTAATCCTTTAATACAAACTAGAAGCATTCCAATTATGCTTGTCTTAAATCCTTAAAATAATACAGTGGACTCAAGGATCTTTGGGGTTACCTTTTTTCCCCCCAAACCACAGGGTATATATAACTTAAAATAACATGCTGACATTTCTGCAAAATCATGTATAAATTCTGGTGTCATAAGCTTAAATTTACAGATATAAATGTTAAAACTCCTTGAACCATGATGGTATCATTTTGTATTATCTAAGCCATGCTCAATACACCATAATCACAACAAATTCTAATTCTTCATCTTCTATTAGAATCTCTAAAGCAATTTTCTTGGTCAATTTTCAAATCATCTCACAGCACGGCCTTGAGGGTAAAATTGGAAAGTGATTGGTAAATTGAAAATGCATGTGTGTAATATGACGCTCTGTGCATCTCAGTTCTTCATCCAGAGACAAACAGGCTCAAAAATACACAGTAGGATGTGAAGTGATAACATATAAAAGCACCTTATGAGTGGAGATAGATTCTTTTTAATTATAGAAAAAACTTTTAATTGTCATCCACCTCTCAACATATCAGTTTGTTCCTCAAGAATCTTCAAGAAGGCAAAGATGCTGTCTCCCACTAGACTCACATGTGAGCACATCAATCACTCAGCACATGGGTTAAGTGAATGAGTGAAGGAAGAGTGAGCTACCTAGCTTTTAGAGTGTTCAGATGATGAAATTGAAGGGAATAATATATTTAAAAGCATGTTGTAAACTATAGAGTACTATTCAACTAGCTGACCTACTTCTTATTCCTACTTCTAGATCTAAACCATATTCACTTGCTCCTTTCTCGAAGCACCCAGCTTTTGGTTTGCTTGTTTAAGACTATTATTTTAGATTTACAACAAAATCGAGAGAAATGTACAAAGATTTCTCATATAGCTCCTGCCCCCTCACATCCATAGACTTCCCCATTAATACCACTCACCAATATGGTACATTTTTTACCAAAGATGAATCTACATTGACACATCATAATCACCCAAAGCCCATAGTTTACCTTAGAGTTCACTCTTGGTGTTGTATACTCTGTGGGTTTGGCTAAAAGTACAATAATATATATCCCTCGTTATAATATCACACAGTGTATTTTCACTGCCCTAAAAGTCTTCTGTGCTCTGCCTATTCAGCTCTCCCTCTCTCCCACCTGGCAATTGTCACCAACTAATTGCCCTGAGGAATTCAAGGGTGGGTTTGGAAGTAGTTGTTTTTCCAAATTAGTTTTTCCTTTTGTTATGCAAATTAGGTGCAGTCACCAACCACCCTGAACCAGACCAAGCCTCACCAGGAGAGCTATGCCTATGACCTTTGCCTTATTTTTAATGCTAAGATCTCTCCAGGAGGAGCTTAGGTCTTATTACTGTAACCTGTAGTGTACGTGGAAGCGTGTTTTCCAGTTGAGCCTGAACAAGCAACTACCCACCTCTCCCTTTTAAATATTCATTCCTCATCTGAAATAAAAGGTCCCTGCTTCCCTTTGTTCAGGGACACCATGACTTTGGAAATGGTTCTGCATGGTCTCCTGTTTGCCACAAACATACTTTACTTTATGAGACAACTACTTCTGGTGGAAAGTCTTATTCAACTGCCAGGAGGCAAACTCACTTTGGTTTTGGTAACTCAACCACTAATCTTTTTTATTGTGTCCATAGTTTTACCTCTTCCAGAATGCCATATAGCTGGAGATTTCAGATTGTCTACGTTTGCTTAGAAATATAAATTTAAGGTTCCTCAGCATCCAGTTTTTAACGTCCTGTTAAAGACCTGACACCTGTTAACCTCTTTTCTCAGTCTTCTACCTCCACGGGATTATTTTCTTTATTCCTTAGAGATTTTGGTTCCTGGCTGTGATGGTTAATTTTATGTGTCAACATGGCTAGACTATGGGGCCAAATTGGTCAAATATTAGATAGAAGTTCCCGTGAAGGCTTTTTTTAAACATCTGATTGACATTTATAATCAGTAGACTTTAAGTAAAGCAGATTACCCTTTATGGTGTGGGTAGGCCTCTTTCAATCAGTTTCCTCAAGAGAAAAGACAGATGATAACTAGAATTATTGTGGTGATCATTTCATAATGTATGTAAATATCGAATCAGCAGGATGTACACCTGAAACGAATATAATATTGTATGTCATTACACTTCAATAAAAATAAAAGACTGAGGTTTCCCAAAGAAGAAGGAATTGTGCCTGAAGATTGTAACATAGAAACCTGCCTGAGCTTCCAGCCTGCTGGTCAGCCCTGTGGATATATATATAAAATCTGCTATTGGTTCTGTTTTTCTGGAGAACCCTGATTAAAATGCTAGCTCACTGTCACCCCATCTAATACTACACCAATTATAGTGCCTTTGATTCTTCCAATGTCCTTGTCACATTTCCTAGACTTACTTCGGGTGACTTTCATCTTATCATCCACTTAAAACATGGCCATATCCTAGACGTAGTCATTACTTAAATCTTAATGCCACCATAATCTCAATTTTAAGTATCCCATTCTCCAACCACTTTCTCCTGTCTTTGAACCTTTAATCCCTTCAGCATTTTAGCTCTAACAATCAATCCTTCAACCCCGTTAAGATCTATAAACCACTCTCTACTCTTATATCTTTTCTCTCTTTAAGGCTTAAAAAAAGGTAACAACCATAATAACAAGGATACTTTCTTTTTTTCTTTTTTTTTGAGAAAGATTAGCCCTGAGCTAACCACTGCCAATCCTCCTCTTTTGCTGAGGAAACTGGCCCTGAGCTAACATCCATGCCCATCTTCCTCTACTTTATTTGTGGGACGCCTACCACAGCATGGCTTTTTGCCAAGCAGCACCATGTCCACACCCAGGATCCAAACCAGTGAACCCCAGACTGCTGAGAAGCAGAATGTGCCAGCTTAACCGCTGTGCCACCGGACCAGCCCCGGGATACTTTCTTATGATCAATCTTGAATTATAACCACTTTCTTACATATACAGTTCTTTGGGTCCTCTCACTTTGTCATAATTTACAGTCCCACTGAAATCCAACTTTTTTCTACTCTGTGCTTGAACATAAACATGATTGGAAAAAATAACATTTGATTTTTCTAATTTTAAAATTACAATTACTAACCTAAATAAGGCTTTAAAAGATATTTTCCCATTGTCCCTAGATTCACTGTCTAACTTCCTAAACCCTGCTTTAGGAGACCATGGACTATATCGGCAGAGCCCCTTGCACATTTTAGCTTCTGTTTGGATTTGGCTAATTGTGATCTCCAGGAGACGACTGGAGGGAAAGGGGAGAGCGTCACTGACAGTTTTAAGGCAGTGCACTCTGCAGACCTCCTTCCTCTCTCATTCCAGTTCTGGTAACTTCTTTTTCTGTCTCTGTTAGACTAGCAGTGAATGCCTGACAGACGCTAGCTGTGACTTACTGCGGTGACCGTTATGGTTTCCCCACACCTACATCTCCGTAAATAATCTCATTGCGTATTCTCTTGGAATTATCCTACTTTATGTGTGTCATCTGTAACAGAAAAAGATCCTTAATGTTGTTTGACAATAATACTTTTCTCCCATTTTCTTATATGTTAGCTCCTACCTTTTCTAATCTTCTCAAATGATCTGCAGCTCCTTTTCTATCCTGACTGTCAGTTCACATCATTCCCCACTTCTCCGAAAAAACAAAAAAAAATCTCAATAGAGTCCATAATCTCACTGCCTCCACCCACTCCTACCCAACATACTTGAATCTGTACAATTATACGCTGTGGCATCAATGCTTTCATCATGGCGGACTTGAAGCTATCAATATGATGCCACTGAAGCTGGGACATTCAGCCCTGACCAGCTCCAGCCCAGGACTGTGTAGGCAGAGATTTGATCTGTTTTTTTCACTGCTTTATGTCCTGTAGGTGATTAATATTCTCTGAGTAGCACAAAAATAGTAGTTACTATACTTAAGTATTTAGTTCGTAAATAATTCCTACATATGGTTGAGTAAACATATGATGTGTGTAGGCATTTGGGTGCGTCATTTAATTTAAACAGAACTGACCAGCTATTATTTATAAAACATGGACACTTTAAAATTCTCAACCTTTTTTGAATTGTAAAGAAACTTCACTTTTCAAAATTTATTTATTTATATTGCTGCCTTGAATGTGTCTAAGAAAATGAAATATTTTTCCTCTATTTTCGTATATTAACTTCTATACCTATGGAGTAAATAGTAATATTAAGAGATAGAGAAAATGTTAACAATTGGTTCATATCAAGTGACAAATAAAAATGGCAAGCAATAGGATATATTGGAGAATATGAGAAAGTCATTTGGTGTAAACCTAATTCGGCCTGACCTTGTCTTTCCAAAAGGGCCTGACCATGGCAGTTGAGCACGCATTGTATATCTGCTTTAGATATTCCCTATGGCAAGAACAAAGGCCCTTGAGATAAAGGTGCAACTTCCCTCCCCCTCCCAACATTGGCATTTCCTTGAGGATTAATCATGTTTCCTTAGGCTAGAAACTGATTGCTGCACTCACCTGTGACCACCCAGCTCAAGACAATAGACTTGCCTCCTGCTCCGCCCACCAAGATAGCAGACCCACTACCTGCTGTGTCCATCAAGTGCTGTGCCAACAGGGCAATCTTGTGACTATTGTGGGAGGGACATTTCAATCATATATAAAGTATCCTCTTTGGGGGTATATAACCACTCTGTATACCTCACTTCTTTGGTGCCCTTTCTTCCTTTGGCCATGGTCCTGTCAATGAAAATAATCCATAACCAATCTATAAATGAAAATTTGGGTGAGTTTATTCTGAGCTGAAATCTGAGGACCATGGCCCAGAGCCTTTCTTCCCAAAGGAAGAAAGGGCACCGAAGAAGTGGAGTGCACAGAGTGGTTATATACCCCCAAACAGGGTGTTTCACTTATGATTGAAATGTCCCTCCCACAATAGTCACAAGATTGCCCTGTCAGCACAGTGCTAGATGAACACAGCAGATAGTGGGTCTGCTATCTCGGTGGGCGTAGCAGGAGGCAAGTCTATTGTCTCGAGCTGGGTGGTCACAGGTGAGCGCAGCAATCAGTTTCTAGCCTAAGGAAACATGCTTAATCCTTAAGGAGAGGCCAACGTTGGGAGGGGGAGGGAAGTTGCACCTTTATCTCAAGGGCCTTTGTTCTTGCCATAGGGAATATATAAAGCCGATATACAATGTGTGCTCAACAGCCACAGTCAGGCCCTTTTGGAAAAAACAAAGTCAGGCCAAATTAGGTTTATACCAAATGGCTTCCTCATGTACTCCAATATATCCTATTGCTTGCCATTTTTATTTGTCAGTCCTCAGATTTTAGCTCAGAATAAACTCACCCAAACTTTCGTTTATAGATTGGTTATGGATTATTTTTGTCAACACAAGAATATGTATGTCAGGGGCCAGTCCGGTGGTGCAGTGGGTAAGTGTGCACGTTCTGCTTCAGCAGCCTGGGGTTTGCCAGTTCAGATCCCTGGTGTGGACAATGGCACTGTTTGGCAAGCCATGCTGTGGTAGGCATCCCACATATAAAGTAGAGGAAGATGGGCATGGATGTTAGCTCAGGGCTAGTCCTCCTCAGCAAAACAGGAGGATTGGCAGCAGATGTTAGCTCAGGGCTAATCTTCCTCAAAATAAAAAAGAATATACATGTCACTGAATTAAAATAGGGACTGTGTTCTGTGAAATATGATTAATTATATTTATTTTCTGGGTTAACAGCAGAAGCTGAGGCATAGCAGAATAATTCAAAGTGGAGTGTTTAAATAGTGGGACAGGAAAATACCAAATTGGCCTGAGTGTATTTTCATATAAACATTCATTTACTTATTTTCAATATTGCCTGCTTCTTAAGAAACTTGCTGATAATTTTCTTTCAAAGCCAAGTGGAGTGATAAGCAGAAGCAGAGGAAATCCTTGAAGGTAGAAAATCTCTGGATTCTAGATTAAGGGATTTTCCTCACATTTTATGACTTCTATAGACTTAAAAAATATACTTAGTCGTTCTGGTAGTAAAGATGGCCTTCAAGCTGGAAGTCAGTGTGTACTGTGAGCTGAGGGTGAATTTCCTTCATTTGCTTGTTGAAACTTCTTATATTTATTTTTATGCAAATTTGGTTATACAGAAGAACATAATACATGTTTAGTAAAAAAAGCATGGGACAAAATTAGATCAACTATAAGTTTATCAAACTCTTCTCAAGATACTAACAGAACTTTGACAGTTGTTCTTGTGGGTAAAAAATAAATGATACTACCGATTTCTACTTGGTGCAATGTTTGCAGTTCATACGGATTTGTTGTGGGAAAAATAGACTCCTTTCCAAAGAACAGGTAAGCCTTGACTGGTTTCTAGATAACAGTTTTATGTCGTACTTTAGCATTTCAGAAGATAAATAGATCCTTCCTGTAGTAGGCTGAATAATGGCGCCCCCAAGGCTGTCCATGTCCTAATTCCCTGAATATATTACCTTATATGGTAAAAAATGATATGTATGTGTGATTAGGTTAAAGATTTGGATATAGGGAGATTATCCTGAGTTATCTGGGTCTGTCCAATGTAGTCACCGGATGCTTATAAATGGAAGGCAGGAGGTCACAGAAAGGAGGAAGTGACGTGACCAAAGAAGCAGATATTGAAGTGATGTGACTACAAGCCCAGGAAAGCCAGCAGCCTCAAGAAATTGCATGAGGCAAGAAATGGATGCTCCTTTGGAGCATCCAGAAGGAAGCAGCCCTGTCAACCTCTTGACATCAGCCCTGTAATACTCCTTTTGAACGTCAAGCCTCCAGAACTGTTAGGAGAACACATCTGTGTTGTTCTACTCTGCCAAATTTGTAGTAACTTGTTATAGCAGAAAATAGAAAATTAACACACTTCTCTTTTTAAGTGATCCATTTATTTATTTATATAAATATTTTAAGTAAGGTGAAAATCTGTAAGTGCAGTTATTATGTATTGCTGAAATATATATATGTATAAATGATGAAAACATTTGTAATCTCTTTTGGCATATTATTGATAGGAAAAGCTTAGAAAATCTTTTAAAGTCTAGTTCCTTGAATGATAGAAGTATTCCAAAAAACAAGATTTTTTGAGATAGAGCATATGCAGTTTTATTTAAAACCCACTGTACACAACTTATTTTTAGTGGGCTTCATAAGCATATTCACTGAAATATGCAACTATTTTGATTTATCATTTCGTAGATTAGAATTAACCAGATATACCAAATCTTAGTAAATGAAGCCAAATAGGTTTTTAAAAAATATTTCTATTTTGTCTCAATCTTTTTTAACAGTAGACATGCTTGAATTAAAGAATAAGTGCCAGGCAGAAAAAGGCTGACAGAAATGATTATATAAAGATGGAATTTCTTGGGGCCAGCCCGGGTGGCGCGGCAGTTAAGTTTGCGTGCTCTACTTCGGTGACCTGGGGTTCTCCGGTTTGGATTCCGGCTGTGACCTACGCGCTGCTTGTCAAGCCATGTTGTGGCAGGCGTCCTGCATATAAAGAAGAGGAAGATGGGCATGGATGTTAGCTCAGGGCCAGTCTTCCTTGGCAAAAAGAGGAAGATTGGCATGAGATGTTAGCTCAGGGTTAATCTTCCTCAAAAAAACAAAGACGGTGAATTTCTTAAATATAAAATATAGCAATTATCATATATTAGCAAATGTAATAAAACCTGAAGCAAATAATTTATACTGATTAAAATCAATATTTACTGTTAGAGATAAGATATGGGAAAAATCTACTGATAGTGAATTTTAACATCACTGAAATTATATAGCAATTCTTTCTACTAAGGTTGATTATGCATTTTATCTTTCGAATAATACCTTCCAGATAACATGTATTTTTAAAAGAACAAATTATGAGCCTTTGTCTATTGGTAATTGCCATAATGACAGTTATTAATTTAATAATACAAAAAATTAAAAAAAATTATTTCAAATGTATTAACATGAATCCTACTGAGAAAGACAAAAAAATTCCTTTGTAAATTTCCTTTTTGGAGAAACAAAGAGGAAAATGTTTGAACAATCTGGGGAGAAACCTGTCTGAAGCTACAAGGTAATTAAATTAAAGGCGACTGTTTTAAGAACAACTGTAGACATGAATCTGTTCAGGGCAGAAGAAACAATAAATGGCAAATAAATATATGAAAAAAATAGCTAACAACCTAGTAAAATAATAAAAGAAATACAATATTAAAAATATTTTAAGATCTAATGTGTTGCTTACCAAACTGGGAAATGATTTTTAACATGATAATGAGCAGATTTACTATAATTTGATGAAAGTGACACATTTCCATTCTGACAGTGCTGGAGGGCGTTTAAAGTGCTGGAGGGGTACAAACTTTCTTGAGGATGAATTGGCAATACTTCGTGCCTCCAGTTCCTGAAAGGTATTTACTTTGATATTTACTAAAAATGAAATGAACATGCAACAATATTGCCATCTTAATGGAGCAAAGATAATCCGGGAAGTTTCCCTGAATAGGTCAGTTTCAACACCTTTTTTTAGCCTGCTATGATCACATTCAGCTTCTGTGAAGACTGTGTGAATAGTTCAGTGATGATCTTTCTCAACTACTGTATGGAATTATTTGTAAATTCGATGCTTGAGGAGGATAGTGACAAGCAGATTTTTTCCATGTCTTAACCAAAGGACCAACACAAAAAGGAGTTCAGAGTTTGACACAATATTTGTAAAGAAACAAAGGTAATGAAGACTGTGATGCTTGTAATAATAATCATAAAAATCCCATTGGCGTTACCATGGGGTGTGTTAAAATTATTTGTTTTCCACTAACATGAAAGACAAACCGTGTCTTTCAAGTGGCTGGATTTCATGTACCTCCTACCATGCTGTGTACACCACAGGTTCTTTGAAGTGCTCACTCTTCTCCATGCAGGAGTAAGTCATTAGTGTTTGTGAGAGAGAAAGATGAAAAATTTGCAGGGGAGGAAGCATTAGGAAGTACATTTTTTATTTATTAAAATATTGAATCGGAAAATCTAAAGTTCATGAAATATTTTAAACTCTTAAGATATAGTGTTAGAAAAACACCATTCATTTCTTAGTTTTCTTTGAAACCCACAATCTTTTTTTTTAGTTTAAGGATTTTGCATGTTCTTTCATTTTCTGCAGGATCTGTCTACATGGGTAGGATTTTAGGGGCTTCAGACATTGTACATAAATGAAAGATTAGTGGAAACACAACAATCTCTGAAAACTTTGTAAAAGACATGTCAATTGCATAGAAATGTTCCATTTAACACTAACACTACTTGATACAGAACAAACCATAAAACCTGGGTCTCAAGGAAGCTGCAAGCCTGGGTTCCTTCTTTGTGCAAACAGTGTCCCACTACCTTACCCTTCCAGATCACCATCATAAGTCATCTTTTTTATTTAGGTTTAATATTGCATTGATTTTTTATTGCTATATAACAAATTATTACAAACTTCATGACTTACACAAATTTATCATCTCACAGTGTCCTTGGGCCTCACTTTCTTTATAGTATTTTAAGACAACAGAATTTTATAATTTTATTATGACTTCATTTATCACTTTTTCCCATGATAGTTTGTCTATCTTATTTGTAAAACAAAAGAAAACAGAAGTATTTTCTTTCCTCAGAATCATGATTATATTTCTTACGTTGTTTTGAAGAATTTTAAACATTTGTGTTTCATATTTCAGCTTAAAATCTAGCTGGAATTATAAGTATTTGTCATGTAAGTTACAATTTTCCCTTTTTGTTTTGTTTTATTAAGATAACACCTTTAGGGTCTGGCTTGGTGGCTCAACAGTTAAGTGCGCACATTTCGCTTTGGCGGCCTGGGGTTCACTGGTTCGGATCCCAGGTGCGGACAGGGCACGGCTTGGCAAGCCATGCTGTGGTAGGCGTCCCGCATATAAAGTAGAGGAGGATGGACATGGATGTTAGCTCAGGGCTGGTCTTCCTCAGCAAAAAGAGGAGGAATGACAGCAGATGTTAGCTCAGGGCTAATCTTCCTCAACAACAAACAAAGATAACACCTTTATTAGGAAAGTGTTATAGGACATCTTTTAATACCTTTCTTTATTACTGATCATAAATACTGCCTTGTTACATATTGAGTTTCTATATATGTGTGAATCTATCTCTGACTTCTCTATTAATTTCTCTTAATCTATGTGACAATCCATATGCCCATATGTCAATAAGAAACTACCATTACTTCATAACATCCAGACTCCCAGCAACAGAAACCAACACTAAGCCCCTGATATGGCACTATTCATCAAGGACACCAACTAGAAAAAAAAATGCTGTCTGCTTACACTGCCATTTTTCTACCCCATCTTTCCTTCTCACTCTCTCTTTTCTCAGGTGTCAGACCTGCATTGCAATTTGAAATCTCCTTCTAACCACTTCTTCTCCCAAGCCCTTTATATATCACAGGTGTTTTCTTAAATAAATCTCTTGCCAGTCTAATCTAGTCTTGGTGTCAGCTTCTCAGATGTCACAAACTGAATCATATGTTCCTTCTGAGAGAATTTGCTTATATTTCTTCCAGGTATCTGAAATCACTACCATTATATAATCATTTTAGACTAAACTCTCAGCTTTGATTTTTTTGAACCATAAATTTTGCTTAACATAAAATATCAGTTCTAATTATTTCCCCCTTATCTGTGTGTCAGTACCTAAAAGAGCAAGTTTCCGTATCATCTCCCTTTGGGACAATATTTTTTCTTCTTTATCCTTCATCAGAGGATGTGTGTTCAGACAGTTCTAGGTTTTGCAGAAGTCTCCATTCTGACTTTCCTGCCTCGTATAAACTCTAGTTTCTGTCCCATGTCACCTCAATTAATCTATTAAAAAGAAATCAAATTTTGCTTCTGGTCAATATGGAATAACACAGCCATATTCACCCTCTCACATGAAAAGAAATGGACAAAATATAGGAAACAATGGTTTTAAGACACTGAACACCAAGAAATGAAGGATAATGATCCCTGAATCCTTGCTGGACATTAAGAATCAAAAACCAGGGGCTGGTTGGTGGGACAGTGGTTAAGTTCACATGTTCTGCTTCTTGGCAGCCCAGGGTTCGCCGGTTCAGATCCCAGGTGCGGACATGGCACGGCTTGGCAAGCCATGCTGTGGTAGGCATCCCACATATAAAGTAGAGGAAGACGAGCATAGATGTTAGCTCAGGGCCAGTCATCCCCAGCCAAAAGAGGAGGATTGGCAGCAGATGTTAGCTCAGGGCTGATCTTCCTCCAAAAAAAAAAAGGAAAAAGGAATCAAAAACCAATGATCTGTGTCCTTGTCCCAGCATTCTGCCTTGAGAGAGTTTCAAGGTGATAGAGTAAGGAGGAAGAACCAAAGCAGAGCCTGGAAGACTTTTTGAGTTGGGGAGATAGAGCCGATAATCTAGGGAAGACCAAGGCATCTAGAGTTCATAGGAAACAATACTGGAGAAGAGGTGGATGCACAGAGATATAATTCCAGAGATCTCTAGAGAGTTCTCCTTGAGCATTCAGTTGAAAAGTTATTAGTGCCCATGTATGAGGAGAATATCTGATACTGAGAAAAGAAACTCTTCAAAAGTATAAAGGGAATGGTCCCTGCTGCATGCGAAGGGCAAGGAATAGCACCTGCTCCCATCAGACAGACTGGAAAAAGTCATAATTCATGGAATATTGTGTCGAGTAAGGAGAAGGATCTTGAGTCAGAAGTGGGAAATAACTATCCGTACACAGAGCAACCATTTAGAAATCTTAGAAACAAGACTTGAAAAGATCAAACATCTTCCAAGTAACTTAACTTTGTTACAGGAAAAATCTCAAGAATATAGAAGTACAGAAATATCCAACACCTGAAAAGGTAAATCAAACAAAAAATGAACTGGGCATGCAAAAATCAGGAAAATGTGACACACAATGAGGAGAAGAATCAATCAATCAGAACTGTTAATTCTAATATCTTTCAGTTTTGATTCAGTTTTCTCTTCACGTGTCATTATTTTCCCATAACCATAATATGATATATATTATAATAACACTCTGAAAATTCAATAATAAAAAACAGACAACCCAATAAAAATGGGTTACAGTTTTGACTTAACACTTCACCAATAATACTACTACAGACACTTCATCAAAGGAGATATATAGATGGCAAATATGCAAATGAAGAGGCGCAACACCGTTAGTTATTAGAAAAATGCAAATAGAAACCACAATGAAATATCACTATAAAACTATTAAAATGGCTAAAAATTAAAAGACTAGCCATAAAAGTGTTGGCAAGGTTGTGGGGTAACTGGAGCTTTCATCACTGCAAGTGGGAATGTAAAATGTTATATCCGCTTTACAGAGCAATTTGGCAGTTTCCTAAAAAGTTAAATATACCCCTACAACGTGATCTAGCCATTTTATTCCTAGGTATTTACTTAAGAGAAATGAAAGCACATGAAGTTACAAAGACTTATATACAAATGTTCATCACAGCCCTATTTCTAAGAGCCTCAAACTGGAAACAACCCAAATGTCTACCAACTGGTAGATGGATGATCATACTGTAGGTATTCCTGTAATACGAAAATATTTAGCAATAAAAAAGAATGAACTATCACTACTTCATTGTGTATGAATCTCAAAATAATTACTCTAACTGAAAGATGTCAGACAAAAAAATTAGAGTACTTATCACATGTTTTAAGTATATAAAATTCCAGAAAATGCAAACCAATCTATAGTGGCAGAAACTTTGTGGGAGATGGCTAAATTCAATATCGTGACTGTGGGTAGCTTTTTGAGAGTTTATACATGTGTCAAAAGTTATCCAATCATATACTTTAAATAGGTGCAGTTTATTGAACGTCAGTTATACCTCAATAAAACTGTTTTAAAAAAAACTGGATCTGGGGCTGGCCCAGTGGCACAGTGGTTAAGTGCGCACGTTCTGCTTTGGCGGCCCAGGGACTGCCGGTTAGGATCCTGGGTGCGGACATGGCACCACTTGGTAAGCCATGCTGTGGTAGGCGTCCCACATACAAAGTAGAGGAAGATGGGCATGGATGTTAGCTCAGGGCCAGTCTTCCTCAGCAAAAAGAGGAGGATTGGCAGCAGTTAGCTCGGGGCTAATCTTCCTCAAAGGAAAAAAAATAAGAAAGAAATCAATAACAACAAAATATTGGATCTGGTTTCTGAGGAAATTAATTTCTTGTCTTATAATCTTTGAATCAAAAATATGTTTTAAAATATTTAGCTATTATTTTAGGGCTCTTTTTAGTGATAAGAATTTGTAGTTGTAGAAATGGAAGGCTCTTTCTCAATTCTTTTCCACGCAATCTCAGCCAGGAGCTGTTGAAGAAACACTGTTTTCTTAAACCAAAATAAGAACACAATTATACCTGTGAAATTTCCCTAGTTTTGTTCCATAACAAAAATGTGCTGGGGTAATTTTGAAATTCTTTTCACTTTTTTAATCACAACTTATCAATTAATCTTTCCACTCTTTTGGAAACTCTCTCTATACTAAATTTTCCCCTATAACAATATCCTCTTCGTTAGAAATACACTAAACAGCACAGGGATATGAAGAAAATTTTTGTGATTCCACCAAATATTGCCCTTAGTTGAAACTGAATCATCAGCATGTTTCTTCAGCCTAATTCCAAAGTGTGTAGCAAACTATTGCCAGACGCTTTATAGGAATTGACTTATCATTATCTCGACATATCAATTTATTAATTCTTTAAAAAGAGAAGGAATTCAATTACTGCTTTAATAGCTTCTAGGTTACTCTCAATCGATTTGTTTTACAATAATTTCTAGAATTTTGGAAATTTTAGATTCTAAGCCATTTTTCAAAATTCATGAACATTTTCTTTCCTACTAACCCATATGTGTTTTCCTCAAAGATTATCAATAGCGTTTCTGTTATCATCTTAAAGCTCTTGGCCTAGAACAAAATTAACCAAGCCTACCATGTGTATGAGGTTAACTCAGTGCCCCAGGCTTTAATTTCATGGTTTCCTAAATACTTTCTGGAAATACACTTCTCATTTGAAAAACACTGTTCTATGTAATACCAAACTCTTAGTTCCCACACTACATTGAATATGGTATGGGATTTTCAATTAAAAATTAATGATTGTTTCTCCCAAGTTTGGTTAAATAAGCACTTTATTTTAAATTTACTTTATAGAAAGTATCAGGCCTACATATATTACTATTTCTTTTTATTTCAATGGATATTTTGTTGTGAAAAATCTGCTCAATTTTCAACTTGCTGTATATAAACAAGAATTTTCATCTTAAATAATTTAGAGGGGGTGATAGTTTATGTGTTCACGTGATTGGTCCACGGGGGGCCCAGATAGTTGGTCAAATTATTCTGGTTGTTTTGGGATGGGATTAGCATTTTAATTGGTAGAGTAGAGCAGATTACTCTCCATAATGTGAGTGGCCTCATCTGATCAGTTAAAAGTCTGAATTGAAAAAAAATTCTACCCTCCCCCAAGCAGGAGAGAATTCTCCAGCTTACTGCATTTAGACTTTATCCACAACGTCAGCACTTCCTACCTGATGGCCTTCAAACTGGAACAACAGTTCCCCCTGGAGTCCAGCCTGCCAGCCCACTCTACTGATTGGACTTGCCAGCCTCTGTAATAGTATAAGCCAATTCCTCATTTATATGTATATATATATATATATATAATATACATAATAAGGATATACCTATTACATATTATAAAAATATATTGTATATTATAAAACATAATATATAACATAATTTATTTTATAAATATATTATAATATAAAAGAAGTATATCATTATTATATATTATACAAAATCATATATAATTCCTTATAAATATTTATATATATATACTTTTTTCTATTTGGAATGGATTTTGTCCAGGTATTCCTCTCTATTATGTCTTTCCTCTCTAGATTAAGGATATTGACTTTAATTATTTTAAAATCTTTATTCCTATTTAGGCTCACATTCTGTGAGTATAAGTTAGAGAATTTGAGTTACAGCATTTTTAAGCTTCCTGTCTAAGGAAATTTATTGAATAAAACAAACCATCTAGAAAATAACATACAGCATCTTTTGTTATTTTGTAAAAACTATTTGAATGCTCAGCCCCAAGCAGAGATGGTATCTGCATTTAATAACAGCTACTTCAAAGATATGCAGAAACACAATTGCATATGCTGCGACTAGAAGAATTTATGTGCTTGGTTCACGGATATTAAAATTAATTGTAAAATGCCACTAACGGAATTTGTCTTTTGATGTTCTCTGTAGGGGAAATTTACGTTTTGAGATTAAACATTAAAAATGAAAAAACTTAGAGAATGTATGTTTTCATCCTATGATTAGTAGGTAGGGCACAGATACATCTCAACCCATTATTAATTGAGTGTTTTCAAGGATCTGTGTTTAGAATATGCCACAGGAACATATTCCCAGTACTTTATGAAGAGCTCAATTTCTCTTCTTAATAAATAACACTATGCTGGCTGCCTTTTGCTCTAAAAGAAATTATACCAGGCATGTGAATATTATGGAGTTATTTATTGGTATTTGTCATTTAAAGGTTAGAAAAGGCTTTTAATTAGTAAATATATAACAAGAAAGTTAATGGAGATGCCTAGTGAATTTCATTTCACATAAAAGGATTTTTTTCCATATTAATAAGAGTAAAAATCAGAGACAAAGTTGACCTCCTGCCCTGGAATCATCTCATCCTTTTCATAATTAAGTTTCCAAGTAATTTCATGGCCCTTAAGTAACACAATCCTCTGGGTTCTTAGTTCATGTCTAATTTCCTCCATTCAATATTGCTGAAGAATTCTTCAGTCTGAGTGGACATGGCTGGATAATCCCTCAGCAATGCACCACCTCATCACTGGACTCTTGAAGTGCTGCCAACTCACATATGATGCTAAAGTGGCCTCATTGAAGTGTGCTGAGAGGACAGAGACAGCCACTTTATTGCTCAGCAGTTGCCTTAATAAAAAGGAAAACAAATAATAGAATATTTGAGATGAGGTTTATGCGAGGCAAAATCATCTAGTAGAGAATTGGAAAGTACAGTCAGCATTTGGGCTAAATTTAGGTGCACACCTGCTTGCTTAATCCTGAAGAGTCAGCTACAGGGTTTAGCAGTCCTCATGAGTTCACCTGGAAGGCATAGATATTCACAGGGGAGGGAGAAAATGAGAGGGTCATAGAAAACAAGAGGAAGGTAGGGAGAGAGAAAGAAAAGAATGAAAGAGATAGGTGCGCTGTGAAAAACAGTAGTGTGGCATAGCTTTGTAGTGGATATTCTGATAGAAGCATCTGGCCTTTGTGCTACCAATCGAATTAAATAACTGACTCATGCCAATTAGAATAAATATAATCTCAGTTTTGCAGGATTCTTAATTGAGTCCTCTGATATGACAATAGGTTATGTCAAATTTTATCAGAAAAAGGACAGTAAAAAAGGGGTGAAGATTGTCTCTGGCACTTTGTAAACTACGTTAACTGCCTTCTATACTTATCTTGCCAGTAGGTGAAAGGGATGGGAAATTAGTTTTCTAATCCAATAATTTAGCATTCAACTCCAGGGTTTCCATATACATTCAAAGATATATCCTAATATGAAATGCTGTGTGAAATTAAGTATGTCTGGAGAACACCAATTGACGTCACATCTTCAGGCAGGCACTCCCATCCACTCCCCTTGGAGGCCTTCTCTGGGAAGTTTTTCTGGGAAGTGGGATGGATTCCTGGAAATATAAGTAAGTCTCCCCTTTCTCCTTCCTCCAAACTAGAGTTTATTTACTCATGAAAGAGAAACATAGAAATCTGGGCCTAGAAAGGGAGCACTTACCATGAAGGAGAACAGGAAATGGAAGAAAGCTCAGTGTGTGTGCATGTGGAAAGATAAAGGGTAGTTGAAACATTGGACTAGGCCAGCTTGATGAGTAAACCCTTCTTCTACTGAGGAAACACAAGACAATGAATTCATGAATATACGTTACCTTTCATTGCACTATTAAAATATGACTCCAGGACTGTTGGACTTTGCCTATTAGGAAGTGCAACTCTAACTTAGTTGAGGAGAACCTAGTAATGATAAGGGCAAATGGGCCTAGATTCATACCAATGCTTTGTTTTCATGTGGAGAAGTAACGCGATTCTTTTCTTCTTGTGATTGGAGCAGAAATTGTTAGACAAATGTCATAAATATCTCCAATATCTTGTACCTTGTCATGAACCTTGTGAAGGTGCTGAGAGAGTCACTTGGAGGAAAGAAGTGTCTTGTTTACCTAAGTCAGGTAATCAGAGGAAGGAATATTAACCCAAGGATCATTGTGGAGTTCTGACTCACAACTTTGTCCATTTCTTAAGTAATTCATTTATTAAATATTTAATAAAATACTGTCTACAGTGGTTCTAAGTGCTGAAATGAAAGAGAGCTCCTTAGTCTCATGAAAGGTACAATTCACCAGGGAAGATGAAGTGTCCTCATGTAATCCCTTGATATCTTATCAGTGTTTGGTAGGTACCAATGTAAAAACAATCAATAAGGAGACAACCATAGATAAGGAAGAAGTCAGAACATATTGCAAAACCTTTTATTACTCTTCCATTGTGTTCTCTTTGAGTCCAAATGGAATAAATCTCAGATAGGCTTCTGGAGATCCCCTTATCTCCATGATCTCTCCTCTCATCTCTTTTCTCTCCCATTCCTCACCTCCACCATCTTGCCCATCAGTATTTCTCCTTTTTTATCCTCCTCTCAAAGGGCCAGTTCTCTCAGAGACAGATGCCAACAATCCTGATGTTCTAATTGTAACTTTTCAGTCTATCTGACAAATCATCACTGTGAATTTACCAGATTTATTATTCTAAGAGTAACCTTTAAATACTTAATTAGCTTTGCTGTGCTGCATCTATAAGATAAAGCTTCTTCTGGCTAACAATGGATGTTTTTCATAGCAAAATTTCAATATATTATTAAAGTGATGAATTTTGTTTCATTTACTCTATCTTGTTAGGGTTAAAGACAGATGAAGGGGAGGAAGGAGAGAGAAAAGTCTCATTTTCTCACATAAATAAACTAAATAAAAACTTTTAAGAGGAAACTCAGAAGAGTGAATATGATAGTGGAGTTACTACATATCTGATACTGAAGGAATGCCAAATGAGAGAAAGATGGAGTGGAATTAATTGAAAAGATCTTATGGGAATGTTTTTCCTGTGTCTTATTAAAGAAGAAGAAGAAAAAAGATGGGGCCGGCCCAGTGGTGTAGTGGTTAAATTTGGTGTGCTCCACTTCAGTAGCCCCAGTTCGTGAGTTTGGATCCCAGGCATGGACCTACATCACTCGTCAGCCATGCTGCGGCGGCAACCCACATATAAAGTGGAGATAGCTTGGCACAGATGTTAGCTCTGGGCTAATCTTCCTCAAGCAAAAAATAAAAGGAAACATTTGAGCTGCTGGAAAGGAAAAAAGTGTAGCAAAGGGAAAGAAGGATAATAATGAAAGCCAGGAATGGGAGTTGGGAAGCAGCAAGTTATATAGAAAAGATAAGAAGTTCTGGATCATTGGATTGAAAGGCCAAATGGAGAAAAAATAAGAGGTAGATCTTTATTAGACAAAGTGATGTGAATTTATGACGTGTTTTAAATGCAATTTGTAATCAATGAAGGTACTAGAGTTTTAGCTGGGTATACAACTGCGTAGCTAGAGACCATTATTCTTAGTGTGCTTTGCAACAATATGGCACTATGCAATTACATTTTTCCCAGTAAAAGCTGAGTGGAATTAATATGGACAATTTTCAGGTAACCTGCTATGACAGGTTTTTTGTTATGTCAACTTGCCTAGGCTGCACCTCCCAATTGTTTTTAATCGAACACTAATCTAGCTGTTGCTGTGAAGGGAGTTCTCAGATATAAATAAAGTTCCTAATCAACTGACTTTAAGTAAGGGAGATTTTCCTAGATAATTTGCATGGGTCTAATAATCTGTTGGAAGGCTAAGACCCCCAGATTGAGAGAGAAAGACAGGGAGAGAGGAAGAGTCAAGACAGCTTTTCAGATCTTTGAGACATTCCTGTAATAAGTCACTGTAACCAATTGAGATTGGGTTAGGGACCCAAGTAATAGACTCTAGTCCTTTGTACTCTGTCTTCTATGAAGCATATACCCCACTGGGATGCGGTTGCCTGTCGCCCATCTGTGATTGGATCACCCAGGCCTACTTGTTGAAATCTCAAATAGAAACAGTGACATGTTAAGAAATAGATGCAAATGTGTAATTGTGGTATAGCAAGGATTTCTTTAGCCAGACCCTTGAGTGCTAGTGCAGTCCTTTCAGCCAAAAGCGGGATCAGAGGCAGTGAGTCCTCAGTTTTGGGCTGCTCTGCCTAGGGGGTTTCTCACCGTTATTCAACACGCTTAGAACTTTGGGGTCCCATCCATAAGGAACAGGGAGGCACTGATGGTCACTTTCTCTCACATATCTTTTTATGACCTCTTGTACATTCTGTGCTGGTTTAGCAAGAAACAGGTGAATAATAAAACAAAAAATGGTTAATAAAATTTAAGTTGTTATTTTTATTAATGACAGCCTGTGGAGTTTGGTCTGGCTTACGCTTTTAAATTGTAAGTCTCTAGCAGGAGAGAAAGAGTGAATTTTATCTTATTCATTGTTATATCACATATGTTGGTTTAGTATCTGTCACAGTGTATGATACATTAAATATTTATTAAATAATTTGTAAGTGAATACGGCCATACTCCTCTCCTTCTTTCCAGGACCAAACTGCCAATTTCTATAAGATAATCTATTGGCATATCAAATTCAGTATTTCCAAAATTTGAGTTATTATCAATCCCCAAACCTCTGTGCCTTCTTTGTGATTTGTCATCCCATTAAATGGCAACATAAGATTCTATAGCTCAAGCTAGAAACACAAGACTCCTCTCTTCCTCCCGCTTGGCCATCTACTTTATTTAGTCACTAATTTTATGAACTCAGTTTCAACTGAAGGGATACCTGCCTATCTATCTATCTATCCACCTATCCACCTATCTATCTATCTAACTATCAATAGATCTAAATTTCATCCAGTTCACTGTGGAATTCATATTGGGTATATTAATGGCTTCTTGGCAGGAAAACCGGTAAGCATTATAAATGCTACCATCCTAGGAAGTGTTAACTGTTTTGCACTATAAATCATTAGCACTTCCTTGTATTACTCTTGATTTTCAGGAGGGGAAAAAAATAAAAACAAACTTAGCCTTCCAAACCCTTGCATAATGGACTAGCATTTATAAGTAATGTTAGTTAAATTTGCATCTCACTACCAACGCTTGGCTCTGCCACTTCCGAATTCCTATTAAAATCTCTATAAAACATACAAAAATTTAGAAATTCAGAATTCAACCCAAAATTAGATATGAGAGTCAATCTATTAAAACGTTTAGGAAATATTTCTACTAATGACAAGTATGATGGATCTAGATTTCAAAATCAACAACCAACCAAAAAAAATCAATCAGATAAGCATACAACAATGACAAAAGAAGTGGCTTTCCTGTTTCCTGAAAAACCATAAGTAATGGATCCAATTCTTCACCTTGTATAGTCTGTGGGCTCAAAAAAACATGAACAGGAGGAATAAATATTAAAAAATGGATAACATTCCTATATTGTGTCTACTGTATTTTGAGTGACCCAGAGTGCTTTGTCTTCACACTGCCACCACTATCCCCATTGGTCTCCAAATAAGCACTTGGAAGTGGTAAATCACAATACGCAGCTGGACAAGACATGGGGCAGTGGATGAAGGAGGGTTGGGTGAGATGGCCCTGGGGCAAGTCATTTCTCCGAAGGTTTGGTGTGCACAATTTTTATTTTAGAGGTTGGGGCAGAGGTCAGAGGAGTCTGAATCAAGTGGTACACTCCAGACTATCCTCTTTCTTATCCTTTCTTTGATTAGTGTTTCAGAAAGTCAAGAAATGGTGGTGCGGGTAGGGAAAAGAATAAAAATAGTAGCCAACATTTTTGTAACACTGCTTATGTGACAAGCATTTTTCTAAGCACTTTATGTACATTAATTCAGTTGACTCTCACAACAACCAACAAAATATGTGGTTTTATTATTTTCAGTTTTAAATGAAGAGATTGAGTTACCAAACGTTTAAGTAACTTATTGAGTTCAAACAGTAAATGGACTCAAGCTCTTATTTCAAAATCCATGCTCTTAACAAGTACACTATACTGTTAGGGTAATTTTGGTCCAAGAACGCTCACTAGACACTAAAGATCAAATTAGGTACAGAGCGTTTAAACATGCTTCTAAGCTGTGTCTCTGAAGGAGACTTAAACAGGACTCAACTGAATGAGGACTCAGACCAAGTGAAGTACATCTGTTAATGAGCAGGTCAATCAGCAAACTACACTGAACACCCAATAATGGAAATATAATCTTGAGTAATTACAGCAAGGATCACATAGCTTTCTGACAGTTATTTACTAAAAACTTAGGGAATTATCCAGAAATCTATTAGCATCCTCAATAATATGTAGGAAACTCACCTTGAGAGAGAAACAAACACCATGAGGAGGATATACATTGAGATGAAAAAATACTACTATAATATTATATGTGGGTGAAAGACTGAAAAGAAACTAAAAATTTCACAACAGAATACAAATATCAATGCAGTATAGAGATGAGTAAACAATGTAGAAAATTGAGTAGTTTGGAGGTGAAATTTATTTCTTACAGATTGCTTAAGAGTGAATGAAAATAATCAGTGAGAAGCTGGTATATATGGAGGAAACAGATATCTGAGCTGAGAATTATATGTGTTCCTGTGGAAACAGAAAATTTGGGATGAAAGCCATAATCAAAAACGTGATTGAAGAAAATTGTAGTGAAATGAATAGCCTCAAAATAAGGAGATATGCCCTAATGCAGAAAGTTTCCTAAATGAATAAAAGCATAAAAAACTATGAAACTACCACTCAGTGAAAACTGGCATTGAGATATATATACATATATATATATATATATATATATATGTTAGATAAGCCTATAATTTTTCATTCCCTATTTATAGTCTTACAACCTGGATTTTCACTTATTTAAAATATTTTCCTATTTATTAAATATACATTTACAAAAATAATTTCTAAACTGTCAGGGCATCAATTATTTAATGAATCCTCAAATTTTCTTTAATATAAGCAAGGGGATAGTAGACATTCTTGCAGTTACATTTTGGCGTATATCTATTGGTCTATCCTCAAAGTAAATTGAAATTGATGGTTTATATAGTGTGCACATTCTTAAGAATTTTGACATTATTCCTGAATATATTTAAAATGGATCAATTGTTTTATAAAAGGATTGTCTTAGCATCCAGTGTTCAGGTGAAATAAAATGTATATGCATAAAGAAAGTAAAAATATAAGTACTGTTTTGTTGTTTTGTTGTTTAGGGCAAGTAATTTCAGAACACAGGTGGAGAATAAATACATTTGCCGTAATGATATATGTCCTCTAACAATTGGTATAATCAATATCTATACACTTCACTATAGTTGCACCTCATAAACATATTTCTTTTTCTGCACTCCTCTTATCAGACCATAAACAGTCCATATTTCTTTCTCATAAATCACTTAATCAAATGTAAAATTACTGTGCATTATGCACTCAGGAAATTTTTCTTACACATTTGTATAAATTCTGGAAACACTGATAAATCTGAAATATAGTTGCTATCTAGGTTTTATTTGTATAAATAGTACTTATATATTTTAGAGGGACCTGCAAGTCCATATTCATTTATATGCTAGGTTTCCAGAATAGAATATTTAGCAAGTAGGGCATAAGACAATTTTGATATTTTGTGGCTTGAATACATTAAAATATACTTTTTTTCTTATAATCTTCTATTAGGTTGTGAAAAAATATCGAGGAATATATACTCTGTCACTCCAGAAGGCAGAAATATATCAAAGAGCATAAAAAATGTAGGGAGAAATATTCTGGCTCATGGTAAAAAAGAAAATCACTTTCATTGTCCCTGCCATGGTTGAACCTATGTGTCTCTTCATCTCAGTTTCGCTCAACATTTTCTCAAATTCTTCCAAAATTAATACCCCTGAAGTTTGCTCTAATTATGTCATTTTTATGCTCAAAAATTTCAATAGCTCCTCAATAACAACGAACACCTTAGCCTGGCCTTCCAGGCTCTCTGTAATCTGACTGTCGCCCACATTTTCCACCTGATCCCCGTGCAGCTGTCTTTCTTGAAACTGAAATACTTCTACTGTGCGTGATCTAAGGTGTCTTTCTGTCAGCTTTTGTCCATTGTATTCTGTCATTATGAATGTTTTTTATCACACCTCTAACTTTACTAATCTTCCTTTTCCTTTAAGATTGGCAAAATATCATAGCAGGGAAGTGTTGGTTAGAAACAGACGTTGGTTTAAATTCCAGATCCACCTCGAACTCGCTGTGTGGCTTTGAGAGAGCGTTCGGCATTCCGAGCTTTGATTTCCTCGTGAGTCATATATGGAGGATGACAGTCTCTACCTCCCTGAGCACTTTTCATACCACTCTTTCACGAACACTGTCTGGCACAGAGAAATGACTCAGGAAATGCTAGCTCTTGTTACATCATCCAAATGCTGTAAAGACCTCATAGATTTGAATTTGCATTATGTTTATGTGCATACAAGCCCTCTTTTTGTCCTTTTCTGGACTATGAACTACCGATGTCAACAATTGTGATTTATTTCTCTTTTTATTTAGTGCTTAGCACGTCGTCTTGCTCATAGGAAACCTAAATTAAATACTACGTGAATATAATAATCACCGAATCTATTAGAGTTGCCTAATAACAGAAAGTTGGCCTCACAAAGTTTCCAGCTACTAAAAGCAATCAAAGAAAAGTGAGCTAATTTACACAGTGGAATAATGCATAGGGTTAATAAAGTACAGGCAGATAGCACAAAATGAACTCTCAGACTCTAATTCTAAGACTCTTAGATAAATAAAGAAGCTCTGCCTCCAGTAAAGCAAAAGAGAGCAGAAAATAATTATTGAATAGCTTTAGATCACTGCAGTTTATTATGCGAGCACTATGGCAATCTGAGTGAGGTAAGTGGGTTGGAGGAAGTAGAAGGCATGACTTTCGCGTTATTCTAACTAGGAATTGTATTAAGAAAACATCATTTTCAAACATGATCCTTGCTTAATAACACCTACTAAAAAGCCATTGTTCAGTATTAATCAGAATAACCCGGGAATCCTGAAATTTAGTTTAGCAATGAACTGTGTGATTTTGAGAATATCGCTTAACCTCACAGGATGTGTTTTCTCATCTGTGAAATTCCTGCTTGGGCTACATAAACTTAGACTCTAAAGTTTATAAGAACTGTGAGAAAAGTCCCAGCTCTTTAAAATGCAGAACGTTAAATCGACCAAAAAAAAAATGTATTTCTTAAGAATTGTAGAAATTTAGAAGCACATAAATAGTCAGCAAAAGATGTGTCCAAATTCCTGACAAGCAAACTCTGGTGTGTTTTCTCATCAACCTAAATTAAACTGCAATTGTACCCCAAACAGCCATATATGTCTGCGGGCTCCTGCCAAGATGCAGTTGGATCTCTCTTCTGCAGCTGTCTGTGATGCTCCAAAGAGACAAGTGAATACTGTTGTCAAATTAAAAGTGCAGAAAATGGCATCATTAAAGCAGAATGAATAAATTACGATGGCCCTATAAGAGCATCTTTTACAAATGAACTTAGACAACAACCAAAGTATAAACTTCTGATTTTGCACAAGCACAACTTCAAAAATTAAAAGAAGAGGACATTTTAATTTAATAATACATAATTTGTTTTTTAGTTCAATACATTAGCTTCGCCATGGCCAGGCGGTTGTTATTAAGAAACACTTTGAAAATTAAGTTTAATAAAAAGATTCCTGAAGTTGAAGTCAGAAAATCTGGAATTTTAGTTCCTCCATTGAGGGTCTGTGTTACATAACCTTACTGGAGCTTGATTTCTTTATGCGGATGTTAGTTACAACTAGATTATATCCAAGATCTTTCTAGAACTCTCTGATTCTCTGATTCTGTAAGTATTCTACTTAGTATTGGATATTTTGCCAAAAATACTTTTTTTTTTTTGCCTTGTGTGCATTACAAAAAGGTGTATGTTATTATTTTCACTTATTGCAAATTATTTGAGGTTAACTTGAAATTATTAATGGAAACAGCTTGGTAAACACAGACAAGTTAAATGTTTCTGGGAAATGGCATTAGAAACTGAAGCAGGTGAAAGATTTGAACGTTCGCTGCAGGTGTCAGACAGGAGCAATGTAGATATTATTTACTTCAGCGCTGGAGTCACAGGAACAAATTAAGGATTTTTATGGTTGTCACAAGTGTATTTTGAACTGTATATTCACCTCAGATATTTGAATACAGACTTGGCAGCACCAGCAATTGTTAATAGCAAGAATACCAGAACAGGCAGCAACAGTTTAGCAGGTAGGCAATAATACAAAGAAGCACGTAATTGGCATTTAGCATTCAAATGAACAGGCACATGAACTGTGCCTTTCAAAAAAGCTGTTAGGTTGTCTGTCACACCTTCGACTACTTCTGGAGGTTATGTTTAGAGAAATGATGAAGGAACAGGGTGGCAGGTGGTCAGAGAAGGCAGCGGAAATCGTTTTTTCTTTTTACTCAGGTGATGCATAAACAGGCAGCAAAGTTGGAATCCGAGCTTGTGGTGCAGGTGCTAATTATTCTGTGAGCAGCACCGATAGAGGTCAGGGAAGGGAGCCTGATTTATAGCCTCTCTCGGCTAGTACTGACCAGGCATAAGTAACTCCAGATGCCAAGTGCAATGGGGGCACTGGACAGGCTCAACAATAAATAGCTGTGATAAATTTTTAGATGAAAATTGCTGCACCTCTGTCCTATTACTCTTTTTGCTAAGTAAGGATTATTCTGAGTTACAGAATGTGGATTTGTGCTGACATTGACTTTAAAACTTGTACTGAATTTCAGTGTTGCTTGACTAAATTCATTTGTCCTCTTTCCACCCACATCCCACCCAAGTCTCTCATAGTCAGCCTAGATCACTTAGTGATAAGCATCTCTTATAATAAAAGGAGTCTTCTAAGAAATGAAGTCATTATAATTTGCATCCTTCTTCTAAGAAAATAAACGTTAAAAGCAAAACCAAAAATATGTTTTAGAATTTTCTTCCCTACTTAGCTCACTTGTTGAATTCATACTTGTAATTCAAGACTTGACTTCAACACCGAGTATTCTGTGAAGTCAAAATGAGCCTTTTTCCACAACCTTACACCTCAAAGGCAAAAATATTTACATTATACCGAAATTTTTGTTTGTTATTCTTTTTCATTAGGCCCTGAAATCCTTATGGCAAAGAATTTATCTCAATTGTAAGAGTTGAATGAATAGATTGATACATGGGTAATGGGATAGGTGGATGGATGATGTGTTTACCCTACTACCTTGACAGCCAACCTCCAGGTTGGAGGTTGAAAATGGTTGGAATAGCAATGAATGGTAAAATCAGTAGCTTTTGAAGCTAAGGAAAAGATAGTACAGGGGTTTTCAACTGTTGGTATGCATCAGGATCATGTAAGAACTTTTTATAAAAATACAGTCTTAGTGCAGTGGTTCTCAAAACTGTTCCCTGGACTAGCAGCATCAGCAATACCTGAAAATTTCTTAGAAATGCAAATACTTGAGCCCCGCTATAGACCTAAATCAGGAACTCTGGGGATGAGTCCCAGAAACCTGTGTTGTATGATTCCTGCTGGATGATTCTGACGCATGATAAAGTTCAAGAACAATTGTGAGATTCCCATTCAATTGATCTGGAGTATAACCTAGGCATTCATATTTTCTCTAGAGCTCTTCAGATGAGCCTAACATGCAGTAAGAGTTTTGAACCATGGGCATAGCAGGAGAGAATAAGAAGAACTGTATATAGAGTCAAATTCACAAGGAACAACAGCAGTATGGATAAAAATGAAATGAAGAGAAAAGATGTGTAAGATTGTAAAACATTAACTCAGCTAAGTTTTTGTTTACTTGTTTTTCATCCTGAAACAAGGACCACATTATAGAGGGAAATACTTTCTATACCCTCCTACTAGGAGTGATTGATTACTACAAAATTTCACATCAATTCTGGATTCTCTGTTATCCAACTTTCTGAAACAGCCAAACCATAGGACTATTTCCTTCAAAAATCATGATCTACACATGCATAGGTATAAATGTGCATCGAACTCAGTTTTATTTAATCCTCAAACAATTCTTTGAGGGATAAGCATTATTGCACTGATTTTTTTACAGACACAAAAATGGAAACTCAGTTTAATTAACTTGCTCAGAGTCATACAAGGGAGTGACACAGCTGGGATTGGCACTTGCGTCTCTTTCACTGTACCACCTTGCATCTCACAAGCACGACACTTGGGATATTAGCATTGTTAAGTATGAATCGTAAAAGAATATTCTTAATGCTGTAATTAGAGCCCAGTGTGGGAATTTTGCTCTATATGGTTTATTATTGTTTACCTATTTCTTTACTTGTCCGGAGACATAAACAAGAGGGAGACACGAAGTAGCATATTTTAATGCCTTTTATTGGCTGAACACTTAACACACGTCGACATATTCATCTTTTAAAAATTGTGAATTGTAAGTATTATAATAACTATTGCCTGAAAATGATAAACATGGTAACTGAGTCCACATAACTAGGCAGCATTGGAGACAAAATCCAAACTCAGGTCTGTCTGATGACAAAGCTATTTGACCACATTCATTCTCACTGCAAACATCAAACATCAGAGAAGAGAGAAATTATGAATGAGTAGTTCCTAAATTATTCTGAGACTAAAAAGGAATGACAAAGAGTAGCATGAAAACAGGTAAGTTTACAGTAAAAATAGCATGAAATGGTGAAGAAATGTGAATGTTAATTTAATGGAATGAATTTAAACATTTTTTAAATGGTAGGCTTTCCAAAATGCAAAGGTAATCTAAGCAAATGTAATGCAAATAAAAATAAAAAAGTGGAAAGTTAAACGTAGTGCTGTGGAGATTGAGAAGAGAGTAAATATTATGACTTAGAAAATCATGAATGAATTAATGAAAGCAGTGGTCAGGAGATAAAGTTAGGGTGCACCAGACAGAGGGAAGAGTGTGCATTGTAAGTGGAAGCAAAAGTATGAAAATATTTGATATGTTCTGAGAGGCAAGTTCTAGGTGTGGTTGGAAATGAAAGTTTGGATGATGTCAAGAGGATCAGAAATAAAAATGGAAAGGGAGATGAGGCCCAAATATTTCAAGGTGAGGACTATTATCTGGAATTTGCTCTGCACTATTAGGTGATTTTGTGCAAGGGAGTGACTTGAAGCCTGGAGTAGGGAGAGGTGTGGACCTTTGGGCACCGTGGAAAGATGGAGCATGCGTGGTCTGAGGGAGAGGTAAGGAAGGCTTACAATGAATAGTCGGTACTGCGAAGGGAAAATTGATTCACATGTTTTGAGAAAATAGAGTCAATTTTTTCCTCAGTTATTTCTTTTTTGTTTTGTTATGTTATGTTTTCTTTTGGCACCACATATGGGAGAATGAGAAGAGGACCAAATCTTACAATCTTGAAACGCATGCTAAAGACGGGTAACAGAAGGAAGCCATCTTCAAGGAAAGAGAAGAAGGAGTCATATGAGTGATGGGAAGAACCAGAAGAGCAACTTCCATTGGAAAGATGCCAAACCACTTTCCCAAATTTAGTTAAAACAATTACAAACAGTTTTTGTATATACTCATACCACCTACACTTTTACTTAATTAATATTTTCTTTATGTTGTCTCTATTCTTACCTATTTTAAAATGAACTTTATATGATTACCATTGTCTACTTTAAAAATAAAACACCCAGTTATTTTACCAGTAAAACGAGTTTATTCAGGAATAGTCAAAGAATTGCAATTGAAGATGTGCATGCTATGGTAGACCACAGGCAAATCCAACAAACAAGGGAGAAGAATGTTATTTTATAGAGAAAAAGGAGGAAATTGGAAGGGTTGCTTTGAACAAAAGTCCACTGGAGAAAAGAGGAGTTCAGGGTGGTGATGGTTTCCCACTGGCTGAGTTGCTGGAGTAGTCAACTTCCGTCTGGGATACAATGTACATTTCTTCCTGTAATTAATGATTCTTTCCTGTTGACTTCTTTCTGGTGGGGTTTGTAATTGACTGTCTTTCCTGTAGTTGTCCTCTAGTGGTCCTGCATGGGAGTTCTCCCTTCTGGCCTCTTGACTTCACTTTAAATGAGGTTTCCCATTATTAATTTTTACACATTGAATATAATGCCCATATTTTTTAAATTCACATTAAAATAGGTACAAAACTTGATTGTCACAAGGATGGCAATGATTAAGAAAAAGATTCTAAAATTCCCGGGCAAAAGTTTAATTGCAAATGTTTTGATTTCCCCCTATGTGGAAAAAGAACACAGAGGACAAAAGGATTGGCCCAGGTGGAAGGACAAGCTCCCTGGCCTTCTGGTCCCACTGCTTTTCACGTCACCTGATCAGAGTGAGTATCCCATCAAAGCTGCAAAAAGTTCCCTATTCTCACAATGGGGTTTCTATCCTTTCAACTGTTTATCTTCCAACTGCTTTGGGAACTCTGGCTTTCCATGCCTCTGCTCACCACTTGGATAAGCCAGTAGTTAGAAGACCAGGGACAGTGAAGGGTTTTCCCTTGAAAGTGAAATATCCACCTTTACCCTTCCCCTAGGCTTTCCAGACAAGCTTCAGGGCTGTCTGATTCTCTTCTTTAAATAACCTAAAAATTGTCCTGTTTATCACAAAGCCACGCTTAGATCAAGACAGTGCCTAAAAATGATGATGTACTTAAATGCAGAAGAAAAGTAGTGCTAGGCTTTCAAAGGGGTCATGCTACATCAAGGACAAAGCACTGCTTTAGTTAAGCTGGGTCAGTGTTAAGAGCTTCATACTCTAAGGGAACATTTAGACTAAGTTTGCAATCTTGGATGAATTAACCTTAAAAAATCTTGTAGTTTTCCATTTATCTATCACTTATTAAAAAATTGTCTCATTTCTCCTAATTATTTTAAACAAAAAGCTTGTTTTAAATTCAGAATTTTATATAAAATCTTCAGTTACTGGTGTTGGTATTGATGTTGCATTTATCATTATGAGTCTGACTACGATTATTTTCACTTCCGAGTCATCCATGCTGGAAGACAGACAGAATTAGATAACAGTTTACTCTTGATAACACAGGGCCTTACTAAGTACTGGGTAGCACTGACTGGAATTGGAGGCCTTGTACCTAAGACAGAAAACTTACTGTTTGACTGGGGAGGGTTTTCTTCAGTCCTCTGTTGATGAACTTCCTCAAACTGTATGCAAATTTTAAGCACATTTGGCATATTTTTTTTCAGAAATTAGGGTATACAACTTTCATCAGAGTTGAAAATTGACCTGTGAATAATATACACATGCACACACATATGTATAATGAATGAGAGAGAGAGAAAGGAAGAGAAACTGCTGTTTTTGGATTACTTCCTGCAAGTCAAACTCATCTAAATATGCCAAATGGCAGAATTTGTTGGTCTCTGAAGTAAGATTTCAAACTGATGTGGTCGCACGGCGCTTCGTCATACAGTAGGCTGGTTTAGATTTTATTTTATTTTCTGTAATTTTTAGAAGAGCATCTGCTTCCATTAGAGAACTAAATTCACAACTTTGCCTTGTGAATATCCCAGGACAGCCCTGTGAAAATTGTATTTTAGTTGATGTTGTCATGCCTGTCCTGTTCTCTATAGTTAATGAAGTAAAATGGAGCACTCATTTTTCTGTTTTATTCACTACTTTTCACAGTTTTCAAGGGCACCCTAAGAGTCCTAAGAAATGGTGTTAGGATACTGGGATTAGATCATTAGAGGATGGTCCTCAGAGAATCTCAACAGGCCACGAATATTATCAAGTGTCCTTGAATCAGTCAGCACAAAAAAATGAATTTGAGATTAACATGCCACTATTTCCCCAATTAGTGTAGATAATCAAGAATTGATTTCAACATTATGAGAACAGAAATCTAGTTTTTTGTTGGACAGCTGCAAATAGTTTTTATTTTAAGATTTCTTTCCCTGGAGAATTCTGCTCATGCTTTTTCCATCATTTTTTAAAATATATATACTGATTTAGTCCATCACCTCCATAGCAAGTTGACCTCGGCCACCTCCACCTGCCGTTGTTATCAGCCCCAAACTCAAGCAAGAAACAGAGGGAAAAGATGCACCATAGAAAAGGCAGTGAACTGTGAATTTCTCCTATCATTTGATGGCGACCTCTCTTGCTGTGAAAGTGACCTTCTTTTTTTTCCATTAAAACCTCTATTATAATGTTCCTTAAAGAACTTTCAAAGCGTTTAGTCGATAGTAGTTATGAGTTTGCTATAATGTAAAGTAGGATAAATAATATTGCATTGATTTTTTATTAATTCTGACATTCCTAAAACATCCAGTACTTGACTTTTAGGAGTTTACTATAAAATATCCAATGTATATGAATCAGAGTATTATGTTATATGAAATTACATCCTCCTACATTGAAACTCCTGGGAAACAATAATTTTTAAAATTTTTATTAATCCAGACTTTTGTAATAGCCATCAAATTGATTTACAAGCATCCGATTCCTTCTTTTTCTATCTATCTCACAGATGACTGCCAAAGTGAACCTTATAAAGCCGCTTGGATTCTGACTCTACTGCTCACAGCCCTTCAGATCCTTCATGTCATCAAAGTAAAGTGAAAACTTAGAATAATCTACAAGAATCTTCAGGATTTGACCCTATTGTAACTTCTAACACCTTTTTCTCATTTCTCTACTCACTGTTTTCTATATTTTATGGTCTGGCCCAGCCTTTGCTGTATATTGTTTCCACAGATGCCAAGCGGACCTCAGTCCATTCCATCTCAGTTGCTCGCTTGCTCCTGATCAAACTGTAGCTTTCACTTTTTCTTCTGACCACAAATGATTTCTCCTTCCTTTGAATTTTATACGCATCAGTTATTTGCACTTACTGTACCTCCTTATAAATTAGATATGGATACGCTTATCAGAGCTATCTTGTGAAATTCTGGACTCTTTGAGAGCGGAGCTGTGTCCATTTTACTTCGTAACATCAATGACCCTATCAGAATACTTTGAATATTGTAGGTACCAAAGCAACATGCGCTGAAAGGAAGATTGAGTGTAATGTGTTACTCTCTTTCAGTGGTGAATGATGAAAATATCATCAACTTATTCATTAATTCAACAAATTTATGAAGTGCCCACTATGCCCCAGGAATTGTTTTCTGCCTGAGTACTGGTTTCCATTTCCATGTCATTTGGAACCTGGCCTTAAGGCATATTTTATCTAGAAATCCTGAGTTCCTCACATACTTCTCTGCTTTTTCAGACCTCTCTTATGGTTACTGACAACTTTTGGTAGCCCTCCAGTTAAACCAGCTAAAGCACCCAGTCTATAACTTAGAACAATTGCTATTGTAGAAAATGGCTGTCTTCCAGAAATGGTATTCTCTGTCATTCAGAGTAGCACGTATGTGTTATTACACATATTACCATCATCTCAGAGTGAACATTGTTGGCCACTCATATCAGCCTGGATGGTATTTGTATTCCCAATGTCTTCCTCTTGAACTGATGGCCTGATCTGCAGGCGACTAGTATCCCTTTATCGGTTTCTCTGATTCCCGTCCTGCAGCAGTCATAACTTAATCTGCTTTTCCTTTTAGCATGGCATGCTGTTTATTTATGTCATCCACTGCAATTTTCTGAAAATTTTATTGTAGGTTATATTTACGCCTTTAGAATTAGACCTTAGCAAGAATTGGAAGTCATAGTCTCATGGTATAGGTAAAACATGATTTAACATAATGTTTGTTTCAATGCGTGGTCATGCAGGGTTTGTTCGTTTCAGAAAAGAAATACTTCTGCAGACACTGCATTTGCTAATACTTAGAGTGCCAGGTATAAGGTATGTTCTTAATACTTTGTATTTCCTGAATCAATAAAATTTGGGATTTTCATACATTAAAGAACAAGAATAAAGAACACTTAAGACTGAAGCTCTTCTGTGTGTGTTTATCTCTGTGTGTTTGTGTGTGTGTGTGAGCATGGGTATTCTTTCGCTGTAAGACTGTACTGAACTCTGGCTCCTCTGTGATTCTGGCTTCCACTTTCCTTGGAGTATCTGTGTCTATTCCTGGCTCTATACATGCATTTAATCTATCTGGGCTTTTCTTATCTTCAGAATGAGGGGAGTGGATTTACACAATCTCTAAATTCTCTTCTAGCTCTAAAAGATGAGATTGCATGGATTAAGTGTCGTTATCTTATTCTAGTCCTTTGTCATTGTTATTATTCTTGAATGTATTTTCCATTTCTTCTTTCCACAGGACATTAAAGTACTCTTTACAAATATATTCATAGTTGAAAGCATAGACACTGATTAAAAAAATATTCTGCTAAATATATGTAGTGAGGCATGAATAAGGTAACATTTTTTAGGACTTCTTATTTCAAAGTTTTCTTTGAAAGTGGATTATTAACATCCTGCTCTTACCAGCAAGCTGCTTAAATGAGGAAAGGTAGAAGCTGATGATAAAATGGTCTCATTAAAGTGAGATTTGGCTTTACTCTGAATGTCAAGCATAGAGATTCAGGTATAGCGTAAATCTGGGCCCTTTGGCAGTTGCAGTATCTCAGAGTTTGCTCATCTCTTTAGACTTTTTTTCTTCTCTACTCTGTACTGTTATTTATTTCCTCACGGCTTTACATAGCCTAAGTATGAGCTCCTCAAAGATATGAATCTTGTCCACATTTTAATTAAAGTTTTCAGTAAATTCAGGATGCTGCTATAGAATAGCAATCATTCAAAAATGATATAAACTGTATCAATTAACTTAAACTTTTTAATCCTTAAAACTTTGCTTCTTAGCAATTTCATTTGAAGGAGCTCCATTTGCTGGTAAACAAAATCCAGAAATCTTGTGAAATCTTGCTGTTTAATTTGGAGCCCATTATTTTGGCTCCGTTTCTTAGAAACAGGCCTGGAGACTCAGTCTCTCTATCTTTAAATATATTGTCACTTGCCTCCCAGCAAGGATTCATAGCAACGGTATTGAGTGAAGAGAGTTAGAATCTTCCCCCCCCGAATTTTCTGGAATGTCTTTCCTGGTCATGGTAATCTTGGACTCTCTCAGGTATCTCTGAAGGCAGGCAAAAAGGGTTTCCTTTCACAAAGTAAGCTTGCATTGTGAGTCCTTATTTAACTCTCAGGCAGGCCATACCAAAGAGGCCAAAATTTTACTAAGAGTAAGTCTTTACCAAAGTATAAGCTCCTCGTGAGGTGAAAAATTTTT
The DNA here is from genome assembly GCF_041296235.1 of Equus asinus. NCBI lineage: Eukaryota > Metazoa > Chordata > Mammalia > Perissodactyla > Equidae > Equus > Equus asinus. The sequence goes on from NC_091813.1 coordinate 38,823,683, forward strand.
GTCAGTTTAGTTCACTAATAATTTCCAAGTCCCTAGAGCAGAGCTTAAACATATCAGACACTTGAAATATATGATCTGGTAACCTGATGTTGTTCTACCAATTGCCTTAAATTTCCGGTTCCTCTGGGCCCCAGCATGTGCCTTAGGGATAATAATAGGCAATAGCAAAAACAGAGTATGTGTCAACCCACTGTGAATGAATCCGTACTTGGATCCACCACACTTACACTCTGCCAGCTACTTTTTGTGAGACATATAATAGTTGAAATACTCTAATTTTTTGTATTTGTAGTTGCATTACAAATACATAACCAAATAACACAACCACTTAAATTAGCTTAAGAAATAGTGACTTTCTAATGACGAATCTAGGCTGTCCAATAAAAGTCAAGGATAGGATCTGAGCTAGGTTTCAGGAAAAAAGTGGAACCAAGTGCTGAACAATGTCAAGACTGTTTCATCCTCTAGTTCTCTATATTCCCCGTGTATCTTCCATCTTCTCTCTCTCTTTCTGCAGACCCCACTCCTTCCAAATTTTGGTCCACAGAAGTATTCATGGAGAAGAACAGTTCCAGAATCTTTATCCTGTAATTTCAGTCATTTGAGAATTCTTCCACTTGGCCTAGGCTCAAACAGGGACACCTCATTTAGATTCTCAAAGTACACTTTTCAAAAAGTTAAAAGCACAACTCTTGTGAAAATACAGTATAAACGAGTCTCAAAATATACTAAATTTCTTAATGGGAAACCAGTATAATGGTAAGACTGCTTTTAAACATTTAAGAAAAACCAAAGTGTTTCTATTCACAGAAAGAGAGAATGCTGGAATAAGATTTCTAAATCACATACCAAACTGGTTGATGTCCTACGGGCAACAAAAATAAATAAAACTTTGGGATAAACTCTTTAGCATGGTTGCACCTCTATGTGCATCTTAAAATTCATTTGCATTGCTATCTGACGTGAAGCATTTGTGGCACTATTGATTTTATACAATCAATAGCTCCCTTTACAGAGTTGTTAAACCCTCTATCAATAACAAATAATAAATAAAATAAAATAAAATGTATATACCCCTAGAAAATTACAGGACTCTTGGCTAGTCCTGTTGGGCAATGCTCTAGTGTGACATTGAATGTACATGCAGCCATCTTTTACCTATTCCTAAATTATAGATATTTTTATACAACACCATGAAGATTCTCTACCTACACTGTGAACGTTAAATGAAAATATGTTTAGAAAATGTTTAATAAAGTGCTTGGCACAAAGTATCCTTATAACACAGGGTACTTATTTTAAATATTATATTCATTAATATCATGTCTAAAAACACAATCCCCAAGCTTCTCTTTCTCTGGAAGGACCTGACCTACCTCAGCCAACATTAGATAACATGGTAAATATTACTAATGCTTACCGATATCCAACAATCTTCTTCTTCTGATTACAAAGAAGACAAATTTCCTGATCCATTGAATTTAGGGATAGTGAGCCCACACATCTAATTTTGAATATTGCATGTGTCAATTCTGGGGCCAAACATTTATCTTCTAGAAGTCAACTTTCTGGGTCTCTCTGTTTTTACCTGTCATGACAAAACTGTGCTGCAACATCAGGAAATATTGAAATAGAAACCTCCATTCCATCAGCCTTGAATACCCATGGTAGAGCAGAGCCCCCTTGTAGCATGAGAAAGAAAAATACATCTTTTTTTCTTTGCACTAAAATCTTGGGTTGGTTTGTTACTGAAGCATAACCAAACTATTATGATCAATACAATGCTTTATGTCAGTTTTTCTCAAAATGTCTTTGAACACCAAATTATTCCTTGAATAATAGGTCTTATTTTTAAAAAGTGTACTAAGCCCTACATAATACTTCCATCAGGTCCACAATTTATGTTATATTAAAATCTCTAAAATCTTCTCTAACACAGAAGCATGATTGATTTTCTTTAACACAGAAATTTATAAATTTACTTGAGAAAAAAATCTATTGCAACATATTTATTGACATTGTACAGTACAGCAAGTGATGGATGACCAGTTTAGAAACTTTTACCCCAGGCAGGACAAGAGATGCCTAATTGAAAATAAACGCAAAGAATAGTGTGCAAAAAAATGCAAGAGAATTAAAACACGCCATTGAGGGCTTTATTTTTAATGCATTCTGAAATTTGGGTATAAAATATAGTCTTCTTTTACCTTAAGAGTAAAAGAAATATTAATAATAACAACAGAGAACATTTATCACTGGATTACTAATGAAACTTTAGCATTTGCACTTAAATTTGAAGGAAAAAAAGGAGTTATACACAATGTTGTCATATCCAAACTTAACCTGAAGAAGAATTACAAACAATGACAGGTTTTTATCGTTTCTATTAATTTTAATTACTTATTGGTTCTGAAGTGGTCTTTACAGTGAGGTAGTCAGAGTGAATTTTTATGGGATTCAAGTTTGAGGAAAGAAATGGAGAAATCAAATATGTTGTATTCTCTCTCTGTTAGTACGGTGACAGACACTGGCTATTTTCTTTCTTTCTTCCTCTTGTCTGTTTTTCTTTTTTTACTTGTTTCTTTTATTCTTTCTTCTCTTTATAATTTTGAATATATACAAAAAGAAACTTCCTCCTGTGCTTATACATACAATTATAACGATCATCTAGATCTCTATCAGTGATCCTGAAAAGTAGTTATACCTCTATTGCAATGATTAGAAGTAACTCTTCTACTTTGATGTTTAAACATTTGTGAACTTGGCAAATATCACCACATAAAATTAGTGTATTGAAATAATACTATTTACTTACACATCAATACACTGAATATCAATTTAATATTTTAAAAGATTCTTTACAAAAGATAAATAATAACTACAAGATATTATGAATATCCTATTAGGCTCTGTAGCACAGTATACATGGAGGTAGAAAAGAATATATGTTACCATGTCAAATCTTATGGATTATTTTGAAAGCTACCATAGATTTTGTGTGTGTGTGTGAGGAAGATTTGCCCTGAGCTGACATCTGTTGCCAATCTTCCTGGTTTTGCTGAGGAAGATTGTCACTGAGCTAACATCTCTGCCAGTCTTCCTCTATTTCATGTGGGACACTGCCACAGCATGGCTTGATGAGCTGTGCTAGGTCTGCACCTGGGATCGGAACCTGCAAACCCTGGGCCGCTGAAGCAGAGAGCATGAAATTAACCCCTACACCACTGGGCCAGCCCCTTAGATTTTGAGAGACAATTTTTGTGTGTATATCTGACATGTCCTTAAGGGTTCTAGGTATTTTCACTGCAAGAAACTTTGCCATGAGCAGTTTTGCCACAAACATTTTTGCTGCACAACTAATTGGCCATAAGGCAATTTTGCCATAAAAGATAAAATCATTATGAAATGTGAAAATTAAGATCAAAATTAAAAAGATGACTGGGAAAAATAAAAATACAAAGTATTTTAATACAAATCTTTAAATATTTAAATGTGTGTAGATTCATGGCAGTACTGCACAAAGAACTGATATTATTTTGTAGATTGTTACCTAAGCATTTTTTCTTCCAAATCTTTCATTCATAGTATTACATACTTTTATTTTTTACTCATTAATTCACCTTGATCTGTGTTGCACTTTTTTTTTTTTTTTTTTTTTTGCTCAAATGTCTATCTTTATTGAGAGGTATCAGTCTCATCCAAATACTAGGATGAATATTTTTAACTAAGTGAAACCAAATGAAAACCATTTGTAACCAAATGAAATCATAATGAAGCCAAAACTGTCAATCAAGCAGTTATTTTCTCTGGTGAAATTGCCTTTACAGCCAATTAGTTGTCTGGCAAAAATGTTTGCAATGAAACTTCTTGCAGTGAATCTGCTTGCCACAAAAATGCCTATGGTGAAAATACATCACACAGTCCTTAAGCACCCTTACAAACATCACCAGAAATAAGATAAACTTTAGATTTTCAAGTGCCTTCAGAGTAAACACACATTTCAATGAGGAACTGTTTCAAGTGAGAATGAAACAATTTATAGTACAATATAAGCCCCTGTAAGCTACTAATCCTGTATTATCATTCTGCAATTCTTTATTGCAATGTTCTTAGTATTATCTTTCTCATTTAAAAAAATAGTAAAGATAGGGTTTAAAGAAAAACTGCAAAGTATCAAACTGGAATAGAGTATCAAAACTTTTTTATAGATAAATAAGTAAATAGCCAGGCAACGTGAGATTCAGGATTTATGTGACTATGAAACTTCTGCAGACTTTGGAGTAGAACATTTCTACCAAAGATGAACACTTAAACAAAAATTACAATATACTAATACACTGGTGGAATTTCAGTGACATGAAGGGCAGTCAATAAAATAGGAAAAGAAGTCTATGCAAACAAATAAAAGCAATAGAATAATCTGAAATTATATATATGAGTGTATCTGTACACACACACATACATATATTTATGCATATTCTTCAAAGAATAAAACAGAAAAAGCATCCAGAGAAAACAATAAAAGGCTATAAAGTAAACAAAACAAGGGTTGTATGTGAAGAAAAAGCAATAGGAAATCTTGAACGTGAAAAAAATACAGTCTTTTTAATTAAAAAATCACCCTTAGTAGACTGCATAAATAAGAGTCTGACACAGCTGGAGAGAAAATCATTGAATTGGAAAAGATTAATGAGTAACAAGCTTAAGACACTGCTGATGAGATGAAGAGAGAAAAAACTTTAAAATGGAAACAAGAGATATGATGGATAAAGTGAGAAACACAGTGCACAACTATTATTTGTTGTATAAAGAGGAAGAAATGGGAGAAATGCAATAGTTAAAAAGATAATGACTGAGAACTGTGCAACATTAAAGAGAAATATACATTTTAGATTTAACGTACTAAGAAGATAAAGTAGAAGTAAATATCAAATCCAGACACATTGTAGGAAAAAAAAAAAGTAAAACATTAGGATAAAATGAGACTAAAAGCTACCACATAACAAAAACAGATGAACTGTAAAGTAGCACCAGGCATATGGACAACACACGTAAGAGACTATGATGTCAGGTCCCTGGGCTCACATTCTGCTCTGTGACTTCTAAACGGTGTAAATTCAGGCTCCTTACTCAAGCTCTTGGTGCACTCCTCATCTACCCACTTTGCTCATATTATGCCACCTAATTCTCAGACCTGGGCCTGGAATATGAAAGAAATCAACAAATATTAGAGATTATTATTTATTATTATTTTAAAAATATCATCAGCTGCAAAAGGAGCCAGAAGACAATTGAGTTATATTTTTCAAATGCTGAGGAAAATAAATATGAACCTACAATTCTCTAACCAAGAGCCAGAGCAAGTTAAGATAATTTTAGACATAGAAATCTTTTTAGTCTGAGCTTTCATAATAGAAACATTGAATAATTCAGCAAGACGAAAAATGAACCAAAAGAGAAGGGACGGGATGTAAGAAGCAAAGATAATTTAAAAATAAGTTTGTGAATAACAAATGTTTACTATAATAAATAAAAATATTCTTTTGCATGTTAGATTGTTTTCTCTTTTGTATTTCTGTATAGATAAGCATTCCCGAGACGGTTTGGGGCTTCCCTCCAGCCCTAGAGTATTCACACTGCCAATAGATTGTAGGAAAAGAGAAGAGGTAAAATAGAAGAAATGGATTCCTGCATTTTTTTAATGAAAACTCCCTGACATCTAAATTGTTGAAGTTATATCTTTTTTTTTTTTTTCCCCGATGAAGTTTAGCCCTGAGCCAACTACTGCCAGTCCTCCTCTTTTTGCTGAGGAAGCCTGGCCCTGAGCTAACATCATGCCCATCTTCCTCTACTTCATATGTGGGACACCTACCACAGCATGGTGTGCCAAGCGGTACCATGTCCACACCCGGGATCCGAACCGGCGAACCCGGGCTGCCGAGAAGCGGAATGTGCGAACTTAACCGCTGCGCCACCGGGCCAGCCCCAGAAGTTATATCTTTATTAAAGAGTAGCAGTTCATGGTTTCCATATTCAAAGAGACCAAGAAACTGTAATAGACCTCACTTTGCCCAAGACAGCCCGTTAAAATCCAGATCTTGATGATATTTAGAATTTCACATACTTCGTTGCTATTTAGACAAAGAAAGGTAGAAACTGTGATCGAACACACACAACTTAGAATGACTAGCACACAGTATTCATCTTCTTGTTTGGAAACAAAGTTTTTGTGGATCAGCTAGGAAATGCTAAAACCAAATTACTATATGGAGTTTCCTAATGATGCTTTGGAATTAGAAATAATCCCTGAGAGATTTCAAAAAGAATTATTATTTTTGCATTTTAAAAGATGTGATTATTTTTACCTAACACTATCTAACACAAAATCTAACACTATCAGGATTGTTTAATGTTCTATTCCAAACAGCCTCAACCCAGATAGCATTGCTACCTGAATAAAAGTAGAAAGATCATGGATCTGTACTTATTCAAAAGAGAAAATTCTGACACAGTTTTTAATATGTTGTTGGAATGAGAATATTATTTGAGTTTATGAGATGTTACTTGAGGCTTCTTTTATATTAATATATATTAAATCTCTTAAGGAGCACATTTTTTTCTTCCTTTTCTTCTTTCTTTGCTTCCTCTCTTCTTCCTCCCTCTCTCCTTCACTCTTCCTCTCTTTCCCTTTGTAAAACTCCAGAAGCAGTAAATGTTAAAATCAGATCAGTAAAACAGTATTTAGTAAGAGTTTATTGTACATGGAAGAGCAGTTTGTGAACTGAGAGTCTTTAAATCCAACACTGATAAAAAGTTCAGAGGTACGATGTTATAGGATGGAGTACAGAGTGAAAATGAGGAAGTCAGTTAACATTTATAATGATTGATTATTATACTGGGGGTTCCAAACATTAGTGGATTAGTTAAAAGTGATTATCTTATCCCACTTTAGGAAGATGACTTAAATTTCTTTTATGATTGTCAGAGGCATTTGCAAGACGTAACCTAAGTTGTTTCACTTGTTCATGAAATAAGCTAGATATGGTTTTGCTTACATGGCTTAAATGGTTTTGTCTGCTTGGGGATTTTCAAATCTGGTTTCCATTTTATTTTATTTTAACACCTCGTTCCCTCCATCCTTCCTTTTTCTCCCTCCTTCCCTCCCTCTCTCCCTTCTTCCCTATTTTCTTTCTCTTTCTCACTGTTTCTCTTCCTTTCTTTCCTTTCTTTCTTTCTCTCTCTTAAATTCTGGCATGCTTCTGTTTAGCTAAGCTATTTGTCTTCACAGAATTAATTCAAAACGAACAGTCGACTTCATCCCTCTCTCTTCTGTTCCTACTACTCTGTCCCTGCCTCACTCTGCTGTAGACACACTGGCCTTGGGACCTTAGAGATCTCTCATTGGCTCTTATTTCTCCTGGGAACTCTGAGCCTCCAGCTTTTTCTGAGCCTAATTCCTTGACTTCCTTCAAATCTTTCGTTCCCAAATCACCTTCTCAGTGAAATCTACTCTATCTGATTTAAAACTCCATTTCCATTTCTCTTCTCTCTTTTGCCTTGATCTTTTTTCCAAAGTATTTAATCCTTCACAGAAATCATGTTATTTAATCTTATATTTTTTGTATTTTTTGATATCTGTCTCTTACCTCTCCCACAAAAAGACACACTAAAATGTAAGCTTCATGAATATAGAGATTTTTGTATGTTGTGTTCACTACTGTATCCCAAGTGTCTAGAAGAATCCCTCTCACATAAGAGGTCCTAGATATAGATAGATATTTGTTATAGATTTCATGAAAACATGAATGTCACAACAGGAAAACAAAACTTCAACTCCACTCTTAGGAGGTTGTCCTGGTGGACTCCATATAAGGAAAAGTCTTCCAGCGGGAATAATCTGCTAAGGAAGGCAAGCTAGCAAATGGACACCTATGAGTTTCACTATTCCTGTTTTGGAATTTGTTAAATATTGTATTTTTGAGTCAGCGGTCAAGGCATGATGCATCTCTTTCTCTGGATAGAATTTTTGCTATGGTTAGTCTGGATTTCTTCTATAAGCATGTATCAGGTATTTTGAAAATGGTTGAATTTATTATTTAGACCAGAAATTGTCAAACTATAGTCTGTGGACCAAATCCTGCTCATTGTCTGTTTTTGGACAATCTGAGAGTAAGAATGGTTTTCGTATTTTAATTGTTGAAAAATATATAAAATATTATTTCCCAGCATGTGATTATTATATAAATTCTGTTCAATGTCCTTAAATAAAGTTTGTTTGTTTTTGAGGAAGATTGGCCATGAGCTAACTACTGCCAGTCCTCCTCTTTTTTTTGCTGAGGAAGCCCAGCCCTGAGCTAACATCCATGCCCATCTTCCTCTATAAATAAAGTTTTATTGGAACACAATCATGTCCACTTATTTATGTGGTGTCTGTGATTGCTTTTGTGCCATAATGACAGAGTTGAGTAATTTTAACAGAGACCCTATTGCCCACAAGTCTAAAATATTTACTAATTGGTTCTGCTGAATAAAGTTTACTGACTCCTAATAAGACCATATATTTCAAGATAGAGAAGAGATAAATCCAGAAGGATTGAGTCCCACTAGAGGCAATAGGAACAACAGACAGAAAACATGCATTAGGAGAACGTTGGCCTTGTGACACTGTCTCTGGAGTCATGAACTAGACATGACATACAGTGGCTACCTCTTCTGGGATAGATGAGGGGATTTGGTTTGATTTTTGAGAAACTTGATTGATGGTAAGTTAGGATATTTTGAGAATTTTGTATGTAAAAAATTGGATAGTTTTTGTGCTAAGAAAGTGGAATATGATGACCACCAATGAGAGTGTCAGACTAGACCAACCCAGCACCAATTTTACCACCAGTTGTCTCCATGGCTTCAGCAGGAAGCTGGATAAAGGTCTAAAATGTAAAATTCCAAGGCTTAATGAGGGCTCGTTTCCAGCATGTGTGACAGATAAATAAAAGTGAATTGTCAGTGTAAAGAAAGTATATTGGGGGAAAAATGACTGAAAAAGCTACTGAGAAATAGAAAACAGTGACATGAAACATTTGAAAATGTTCAGCTTTATGGTCCTAGCTGCCATAAAAGTCCAGTTGCATTCCTGGCTTTAAGTTTTATAAAGTTCTCCAGGATCTTTATTAATGATGCTCCTTCAGGTGGGAAAAAGAGGAAGTGACCTAAATAACTGTAGAAAACAGAATTTTGAGTTATATAACTTAGGACAATAATAACTATAAAACAGTCACTGTACTCTAGTTGGTAAATTTGTTCCTCACAGGACTGTGGGTTAGGAATCCTGAAGCTACTTTATTTGTATACCAGGACTCAACACACAAGTAAATGTATTGTAGGTAATGAAGGACAGATTTTTCACTGTCCAAGAAAACAGTTACAAGTGAGAAAAAAACAACATGCTAAAATGAACCCTGTGGTGCTGGATTGAAACAGGTGTTATCAACATAGACTCTTTTTACATAGGTAGCTCAATGGATCAACAGATAGATACACAGATAGACACATAGATACATAGATTGATAGGTAAATATGGATGTGTGTACACATGAGTTAGTATAATGTGTGTATGTGTCAATATTTTACACCTATATCTATCTATCTTCCTAACTATCTATCCCCTTGCTCTATTCATTGAAGAGGAGCTAGAAGCAGTGACACCCTACTAGCAATGAGCATACCTATGGCTCAAATTTTGGTTTCTAAATATCATTCTCCGTGAAAAGGAATCAGAGCTCCTTGGAGAAATGGCTGATTCCGGAAATGAGGCAATGAAATTATAAGATGATCCTGGAGCATCTTATGGTGGTGCCTAAAAATGAAAAAGTGCCAAGAAAATTTTTTTAAGTCTAGTGCATATTGAAGGGGCACATAAGCCATCCTGAAAGGGCTCCTAATGGCCAAAGTTGGAAGACCTTGAACAACAAAATAAATAACAATGGTATTGGATTCTAACCCCAAAAGTGAAGTAAAAATTGATGAGTCCATATGATATAATAAATTAAAAAACAGATTAATAAATAGAGGAGAATAGGCAAATATCCCTTACAGGAGAATTTTAGATATTAGTGGTGAAAGAAAAGTAGTAAATGGAAAAATCACCAATCCAGTCATGGATGCAGAAACGAGTGGACAAAAGTTTAAGAAAAAACAGGATATTTGTATAGTCTCAAAGTATCTCTTACAAAGTATTTAGTAATTAAAAAGGGAAGTAAAGCAACTTTGCAAAATTCCTACCAAACACCACTTTTGCCAAGTGGTCAATGTTAACAACACTAGTAATAAAATATATGGATATCATGTGTCCCTAATATGATGCACTAAGAAAGACATGTGGTCTCTGGGATATGTTCCCTAATGCTGCATAACCTCAATCTAATCAAGAGAAAACATCAGACAAACCCAAAGTGACAGACATTCTACAAACTCACCAGTATTTTTCAAAAGTGTAAAGTTTTGAAAGAAAAGCAAAGTCTGAGTCATTTGCCTACATTAGAGGAGACACTCCAACAAAATGCAATATAGGAGCCTCTATTGCATCCTGGAACAGAAAAATGACCATAGTAGAAAAAAAGGATGAAATTCACATAAATTCTGCATTCTAATTAATAGCATTGTATCAACGTTAACTTCGTAGTTTTGATAGTCTATGGTTATCTACGTAGTTATTATAAGGGGGAGCTAGTTGAAATGTATGTAGAAACTCTGTATACTTTTTTTGCAACTCTTCTGTAAATTTAAAATTATCTAAACGTAGAAAGTTTTTAAAAATGCTCCCTGTTATCCTCTTCTCTTTTGTCCAAAAGGACCCTAACAGTACTGAGATGAAAGTCATTCCAGGTGAGCAGGCAGAGAATGGAAAAACCAGCAGAGTTAAGGCATAAGCTGCTTCCTGAGCGTCATGACACTTTCTATTCCCTTCAGGAACAGACGTAGCCAGAAGGAAAAAATGAGCAGAAGGAGAAAGTCAGAGTGGTTTATCTTCTTTTCATGCCCAGAGGAAGAAGAAAGGTAGCTCTTAGAAACCAGAGGAGAGCAAAGCTGAATACCATGTTTTATTCCCACACTTTCTCTATTTCTTTTTAAATAATTATTTTTATTGCCGGAGGAATGCTCTTCAAACAATAAAATCTAGGCATTTTATTAAATAGCAATTCAAACAAAAAGTTTAGCATATTTATCATTTTACTCTTGTTCCTCATAGATATTTAAACAGAATAAGCCAAATGGCAGTCTGATTCCCTCATGTCCACAGAAATGATGGGAATAACATCGCCTGTAATATTAACTAATGAAAGTTAGGTTTCCAAAGAGCAGTGATGATATGATTTTTCAATCTTCTTATTAGAACACGGGGGGAAAAGTTTTTGATTTACCTGTCTATTTCAGACTACAAATTATCAATAGGGCCTTTACTTCCTTATTTCCATCTGAAATCAGACAGAATGGGAGTGGTATGCAGGAGAAGAATAATGTGTGTATTTAGATTCTGACCTATGGCTATCATCAGAAATAGTTTAAGCAAAAGGAAAATTCACTAAGTTCTAGAGTAATTAATGACAAATCTTCACCTAAATCACTGGCAATTTTTTGCCATCTGAAGTGGATGACTCTCTTTTCCCTTTAAGTCCCACAGCAAGGATAATGAATTCTGAAACATACAGGGGCAAGCAGATAAAATAATTGAATGAATTAGGCTGTGGTGGGCACTGTGGCAAATTGAAGAGCCGTTGTCTCTGCATAATAGCAGCTGCTAATGGGTAAGACTTAATTATTGCATTGCAGGAAGGAAAGCACAGTCTTTTCAGATTGTGTTTTTCAAGTGAAAGCAAAATCCGAGATTTTTATGTAAAATCTCTCCAGCCTGTGCTTTCTTTCCCACAGGATTTTTAGTGCTATTTGGCCTATACAGTGCTCGCTTCTCTTCCAACAGCAGAATAGGCAGCAGGGGCACTGAGATGATAAGAGAGTTAGAGGATGAGTGTCCGTTCCTAGTAGCAGACTATACACTTGTTGGATTTTTTTTTTTTTTAAAATCTTTGTTCAAATAAGAATGGCTAATGAAGGCTTAAGACAGGTTTTATTTGGGGATGGCCCAGAGGCTGAGTGCTTAAGTTTGTGCACTCTGCTTAGGCGGCCCAGGGTTTCGAGGGTTCGGACCCTGGGCATGGACATGGCACTGCTCATCAGGCCGTGCTGAGGTGATGTCCCACATGGCAGAAGCAGAAGGACCTACAACTACTTACTGAGGGGCTTTGGGAAGAAGAAGAAGTAAAAAAAAAGAGAAGATTGGCACTTGATGTTAGCTCAGGTGCCGATCTTAAATCAAAAAAAAAGAAAGAAAGGTTTTATTTGCTACAGGACACCTTTAATGATAATTTATACACTGAAGTACATGTAAATTTCCAAGAGGAGATTCTTAGTATTCTGGTATTCAATTTTTCCTAAGTTATAAACAGACGTTTCATGGCTTTGGGAAACTAAAATGCCATGTATCTAAATACATCTGCATTTATATATATTTATGAAGTTTTATTTTCTGGGTATTTCTGTACATTTGAAAGTGCATTCACCCATGCATTTTTTTTACCTTCTCAAGTTTCAGAATGTTCATCTAAGTACTTTGATAAAATGTCACCAGTAGATTGTTTTACCCTGGGCAAATGTGAATAGTAATCTTGAGTTGGGTTTAAGCAGATGTTTGCAGAGCCTTTGCTCACATTTCTGATTTTGATACTCCAGTCTGTTCTTTATGTTATGATTATGTCTCAGCACTCTATAATCATGCTTCATCAATTCACTCTGGTTCAATGTATCCTTAGCGTGTTTCTTTTGTGAACCTCACTTGTCGTGGCCCTACTCCAGCTGGATTGGGGAGCCTGCTGAGATTCAATTCTCTGCACACATCCTTCTGAGAGCAACTGTCATTTCAGTGTATTTAGATAAGTTTATATACGTGTATATACTTTTGATTCTTTTGTTTGAAACAAAACTTTTATGCTATTGCCAGTCAAATTTGACATGTGTTACAAGTAAATGTCTCACTGAGATGCAATGAAAGTCTTTAACTGGTAATCAGAATATCCTGACTTGAGTTTTTACTTTGCCCCTTGTTAATTATATAACTTCAAAAGGTCAACCATACTTAGCCTCAGTTTCTTTATCTCTGAAAAGGTGAAATTATACTAAAGGGATGCTAAAGTCTCTTCTATCTTTCAAAGGTTCTAATATTCAAAGGAAGTAGTTCTCAAATGAGAAAGCATTAGAATCACCCATGGGGCTTGTTAAATGATGGCTGAGCCCCAAGCCCAGAGATTTGATTTAATAGTTCAGAGGTGAGGACCATGTTTGCCTTCTAACAAGTCCCAGGTAATGACGTTGGTTTTCCAGACCACACTTTTAGTAGCACTACTCTATAAAACATTACGCATTAGCATTACGCTATGTTCAATTTTACATAATATATCAGCTGAGTAACATTTTCTGTTTCTATATGACTTTAAAAATTTTACAAGATTACATGGGTTGGGCACATAAGGCATGACAATATAGTAATAGGAGAAAGGACTTTGAAACCACTCATACTTGACGTTGAATCTCATTTATCTCTGTAAACTCTTTGAACCTCAATTTCTTCATTTCGAAAGTAAGAGGGCTAGCACTTGCTTCATAAAGATGCTATAAGGGTTACATACGTGTAAATATGTGCATTGCATTTAGATTTCAATGACGTTTTCACCACCTTCCTCCCAATCCCCTGTTCTTATTTTACTGCAAAGACTATTTGTCCACAATTCAGGTAGCTAACACAATAAGAAGGTTTACTTATTTCAATATTTAATAAGTGCCTATCTGTCTTGTCATGTACAAGTGACAGGGAGACTAGGTGATAAGAAAATATTATGAAAGTGAGTAATACACACCACCTATTCTCAGAAAGCTTCATTCTAGTATATAACTCAGAAGGTTCTGCTTTGACTTACCTTTAAAATGTTTGAGTAGCCATCTAAGGAAGGTCTTTCAGAAGGTGATAAGGGTAGAAGAAAAATAATAGAGGCATGAATTATTTGTCTTTGGAACTCAAATACACACACACACACACACACACACACACACACATATCTTGTTAAGCCTGTGTATTTTGATTTTCTATCAATGTATGATAAAGAAAATAAAATGACAACAATCATTTTCTTGTTCCCTATTATACAATTAGGGCAGATTTTGGTAGGAATGGCTCATCTGCTACACAAGGATCGCTCACATGACTGGCAGTTGGAGCTGGCCACTGGCTGGGATCTAAGCTGGAGCTGTTAGCTATGGGTTGGGCTTCTCCTCCATGTGGGCCTCCCCACATGGCTGTTTGGGCTTCCTCACAATGGGATTCCAAGAATGAGCGTTATCGACGAGGGTGAAAGCAGAAGCAGATCTCTTTAAGCCCGGCTTTTGGCTTTGAACCTTAGCCACCCGCGTAAAGTCTTTGAGCCTCAATTTCTTCATCCATAGAATGGGCCTAATAAGCTTACTTCAAAGAGATGATGCGAGGATTAATATATGTAAATTAGTGGATTGCATTTAGTGTTAGCTAAACAGCATCACTTCTGCAATATTTTATTGGTGAAATTCAGTCATGAGGGCACATAAGGTGATGGTGTCAGTGACCTCTCAATGGGAAGAATACGAAGATTTTATGGCCATCTGTCATTACCACAATGAGACTGAGAGTAACAGGGCTAGAAAAGGGTGACAGAGATCAGAATATAAACAACTTATAATTTATGCTAAATGCCCAACTTTCATCCTGAAGCTGAAAAGAAGTCATTTAAACAGTGGAGTGACATGCACGTATTTGGTTTGTAATTAGATTATTTTGCAAGCATTGTGAGCAAAGGTATGAGAGGGCCCAGTGGGTGTAGAGGAGACTAGTTTTAAGCTGCTTCAATTTTTTACATTCCAGGGCACGAGAGCTAAACTGAGAGAGGAGTTGCAGCACAGAAAGTGGCAGAATGGAGACAGAGATTTAGAAATTGGAGGTAGAGGTGGGAAATGAGGTTTATTTTTGGAGAACCCTAAGAAAGGCAGTGGGAGCAGGCGTGGTGGTGAGGGAGGAGGGGGACCTGTGGGAAGGTGATGTATTTAATTTTGGACATTTGGGTTTAAAGGTGAATGAGAGATTTCAGAGATGGTGGTACTATTTTGAGCTCACAGTTTTGCTGAATTCCTGCTTCACAGACGGATGGTCCAGAAAGAAAATATAACCACGAAAAATAGTCTATTATTTGTGGCTAGTTAAAAGAGATTTCTTTTTGTTTTTAGAAAGGAAAAGTCCATAAATTGTTGAGTTAAATTTCTACAAGAGATAGAACAGTTAAAATACACCTAGGTACTAGGATTAAGAGAAAATATATAATCCTATATTTGTCTAAATGTTAATTGTTAATTAGCAATTCCTGAATTTTCATTAATCTGTTCCCAGAAAATGAGTGTGTATTCTTGCAGAGACTTCTATTTAAAAGGTTCTGGGGAGGTTGGTACCAATGGCTGAATTTATTTGCCCGTAACTGGTTTCTGCATCTTAGATAAAAGAGGTATGAAGATTCTCCCCTCTTCCCTGTCCTTGACAGTGTGCACAAATAGTTTTCTGCTTCTTCAACAACTGAAACAAAAGAATTGCTGTTGACCTTCTTTTCTTCTCGATCCATCATCAGCCACTTCCCTTTAGAGTATTGATTTTTTTAAGGAAAAACACGTAAATCTGTCACACGTCAAAATGGGTTGTTCCCTACTGTCTTTTAAATCTCTCAACCAAGAATAGAATATTTACATTATAGAATTCCTCTCTCCCATAACCCATTTTATACCACAAGTATTCCAGTCAAAACCCAGCCATTTTTATCTCAAAATAATTTGTGTTCTATCAGTCTGTTACTCACACATGCTAATAAATTAAATTGTATCAATAAGAACTTCCATAAAATCTAAGAACCTTCTGCGCTGCCTTCTTCGGACTCCATGCCACCATTCCTACCTATCCTGTTTACTCAAGTCAACTCTTTGGCCTATTTTGAATATGATCCAAAATGCTATTTTTGTTGTATTAATTTCATTTTTTAAGCTTTATTGAGATAAAATTGACATATAATGTTGTGTAACTTTAAGGCATACAACGTGATGATTTGATACATGTATATATTGTGAAATAATTGCCACAATGAGGTTAGTTAGCACATCTGTATCCTCATCTAGTTACCTTTTTTTCTGTGTGTGGTGAGAACTTTTCATATCTTCTCTCTTAACAACTTTCAAATATAGAATACAGTACTGTTAATTATAGCCACTATTTTGTACATTGCATTCCCAGAATTTGTTCCTCTTATAATCGGGACTTTATACCCTTTGACCACCTTCACCCACTTTCTCCACTTCCCACCCATGGCAGCAATCAAATTACACTCTGTTTCTATGCGTTTAGTTTTTTTAGATTCCACATATAAATGAGATCATATTATATTTATCTTTCTGGGTCTGATGTATTTCACTTTGCATAATGCAGTCAAATTTCATCAATGTTGTTACAAATGGCAGGATTTCCTTATTTTTTATGGCTTAATAATATTCCATTGTGTGTGTGTGTGTATATACATATATTTCATATCACATTTTCTTTATCCGTTCATTTGTCAAGGGACACCTAGGTTGTTTCCATGTCTTGGCTATTGTAATTAATGCCACAATGAACATAAGGGTGCAGATATCTCTTCAAGATAGTGATTTCATTTCCTTCAGATATATAACCAGAAGTGGATTGCTGGATAGTAATTCTATTTCTTATTTCTTGATGAACCTCCATACTGTTTTCCATAGTGGCTGCACCAATTTACATTCCCAGTAACAGTACAGAAAGGCTCCCTTTTCTCCACATCCTAACTAGCATTTTCTATCTCTTGTCTTTTTGATTATAGCTATTTTAACTGGTATGAGGTGCTATCTCCTCATGGTTTTGATTTGCATTTCCCTGATGATTAGTGATATTTAGTACCTTTTCGTGTACCTGTTGGCCATTTGCATATTTTCTTTGGAAAAAATGTCTGTTCAAGTCCTTTGCTCATAATCAGATTATTCATTTGACATTGAATTCTGTGAGTTTCTTATATATTTTGGAAATTAACCCCTTATCAGATATATGATTTGCAAATATTTTCTGTATGTGAAAATCCTTCTGTAAGTTGTCTTTTCATTTTAGTGATTGTTTCTTTTGCTGTGTACAAGCTTTTTAGGTTGATGTAATCCTACTTGTTTATTTTTGCTTTTGCTGCTTGTGCTTTTGGTGTCATATCCAAAAAATCATTGCCAAGAACAATGTCAATGAGATATTTCCCTATTTTTTTCTTCTAGAAGTTTTATGGTTTCAGGCCTTACATTCAAGTCTTTAATCCATTTTCAGTTAATTTTTGTGAGCATTATAAGATAGGGGTCCAGTTGCATTCTTTTGCTTGCAAACATCCAGTTTTCCCAGAATCATTTATTAAAGAGACTGTCTTTACCCATTGAGTATTCTTGGCTTCTTGTCAAATATTAGTTGATCATATATGTGTGGGTTTATTTCTGGGCTCTCATTCTGTTCCATTGGGCTTTGTGTCTTATTTTTCACGCTAGTACCATGCTATTTTGGTTATAATTGCACCATACTGTAGTTTGAAATCAGCAAGTGTGATGCCTTCAGCATTGTTCTTTCTCAAGTTTGCCTTGGCTATTTGGGGTCTTTTGTAATTCCATGCAAATTTTATATTTTTTTTCTATTTCTGTGAAAAACCATGCTATTGGAATTTTGATAGGGATTGCATTGAATCTGTTGATCACAATGGGTAGAATGGATATTTTAACAATGTATTAATTCTCCTGAATCATGAACACTGTATATTTTTCTATTTAGTTGTTACTTCTTCAATTTCTTTCTTTAGTGTCTTAGAGTTTTCAGTGTACACATCTTTTACCTCCTTCCTTAAAAATATTCCTAAGTACTCGTTCTTTTAAATGCTCTTGTGAATGGGATAGTTTTTTAAATTTCTTTTTCAGATAGTCGTTGTTACCGTCCAGAAATACAACTGACTTTTGTATGTTGATTTTGTGTCCTGTAACCTTACTGAATTTGTTCATTAGTTCTAATTATTTTTTGTATTTGAGTGTATGGAGTGCTTACAGTTTTCCATATATAACATCATGTTATTTGCAAACACAGACAATTTTACTTCTTTTTTTATTTGGATGACTTCTATTTCTTTTTCTTGCCTAATTGCTCTGGCTAGGACTCCAGTACTATCTTGAATAGGAGTGATGAGAGTCGGAAACCTTGTCTTATTCCTTATATTAGAGGGAAATCCGTCAAACTTTCACTGTTGAGTATGTCAGCAGTGGGCTTGTCATACATGGCCTTCATTATGTTGAAGTACATTCCTTTATACCCAATTTTTTGAGTTTTTATCATGATATTGAATTTTGTCAATTGCTTTTTCTTCATCTTTTGAGATGATCATAAGAATTTTATCTTTCATTCTATTAATGCCATTTATCACATTAATTGATTTGTAGCTGTTGAACCATCTTTGCAACCCAGAGGTGAAGCCCGCTTGATCATGATGTATGATCCTTTTAATGTGCTGTTGAATTCTGTTTCCTACTATTTTGAATCAATATTCATCAGGGATATTGGGCTGTAGTTTTATTTTCTCATACTGTCCTTGTCTGGCTTTGACAATATAAAAATATCATATTATATCATTTTATGGCCTCATAAAATGAGTTTGGAAATATTCCCTCCTCTACAACTTTTTGGAAGAGTTTTAGGATTGGTGTTAATCCTTCTTCAAATGTGTGGTAGAATTCACCAGTGAAATGATCTGGTCCTGAGCTTTTCTTCGTTGGGAGGTTTTTGATTACTGATTCAATCTCCTTATTCATTTATTGATCTGTTCAGATTTTCTATTTCATTATTTAGTCTTGGTAGGTTGTACGTCTTTAGGAATTTATCCATTTCTTCTAGGTTGTCCCATTTATTGGGGTATAAATTGTTCATAGAAGTCTCTTATGATCCTTTGCATTTTTGTGGTATCTGTTGTAAGATTTTATTTATTCATTTTTTTCTTGGTTAGTCTAGCTAAAGATTTGTCAATTTTGTTTATCTTTTCAAATAATCAACTCAGGTTTTTAAGAAAATCTTTTCTCTTTCTTTCCTCTTCTCCACTGCCTTTATTTCTGCTCTAATCTTTATTATTTCCTTCATTCTATTAACTTTTGGCTTCATTTGTTCTTTTTTTTAGTCCTTAAGGTATAATATTAGGTTGTTCATTTTACATTTTTCTTTTTTCTAGATAAATTTTGTTTATAGCTATTAATTTTGAGTTATGATGTTTAGGTGCTCCAATGTTGAGTGAATAAATACTTACAATTTGTTTATTTTCTTGAGGAATTAACTCCTTTCTCATCATATAATTACCTGCTTTGTTTCCTGTGTCCAGTTTCAGCTTAAAGTCCATTTTATGTGATATAAATATAGCTACCCCCACATTCTTTTGGTTACCATTTTCTTGGAGTAACTTTTTTCATCCCTTCACTTTCAGTTTATGTGTGTCCTTAAAGCTAAAGTGAGTATCTTGTAGGCAGCACATCGTTGGATCATAATTTTTTGTCCATTCAGCCATTCTGTGTCTTTTGATTGCAGAATTTAGTCCATTTATGTTTAAAGTAATTATTGATAGATAAGGACTTACTATTGCCATTTGTTAACTGTTTTCTGACTATTTTTTAGATCTTGTATTCCTTGATTTCTTACTGTCTTTCTTTGTGATATAATGACTTCTTGTGGCTGTATGCTTTGTGCATCTGCTATGGGTTTTTCCTTTGTGGTTACCATGAGGCTTAGATAAAATATCTGCAAGTTATAACATTGGATTTTAAGCTGATAACAACTTAACTTCAATAGCGTACAGAAACTTTACACTTTTACTTCTCCCCCTCACCTGACAATTTAGGTTATTGATGGTACTTTTTTGTAATACTATGTATCCAATAGCAAATTATTTTAGTTTAGTTATTTTATTTTTTTAACCTTTAAAAGAAATTTGTAAGAGATTTATGCACCACCTCTACAATAGTAGAGACTCTAACTTTGACTGTATAATGTACCTTTACTGGTGAGTTTTACATATTCATATGTTTTTATAATGTTAATTAACATCCTTTCATTTTAGCTTGGAGAATATCCTTTAGCATTTCTTGTAAGGTAGATCTAGCAATGATGTACACCCTCAGTTTTTGTTTATTTGGAAAAGTATTTATCTCTCCATCATATCTAAAAGACAGCTTTGCCAAGTTTAGTATTCTTCTTTTTGAAGATTAGCCCTGAGCTAACATCCACCACCAATCCGCCTCTTTTTGCTGAGGAAGACAGGCCCTGAGCTAACATCCGTGCCCCTCTTCCTCTACTTTATATGTGGGATGCCTGCCACAGCATGGCTTGATAAGCAGTGTCTGCACCAGGGATCCAAACCTGTGAACCCTGGGCCACCAAAGTGGAAGGTGTTAACTTAACTGCTGTGCCACCGGGCCGGCCCTGCCAAGTTTAGTATTCTTTATTGACAGTTTAATATATCATCCACTCTTTTCTGGCTTGAAAAGCTTTTGCTGAGAAATTGACTGATAGTCCTATGGGGGGCTTTCCCTTACATGATGAGTCATTTTTCTTAATTTCTTTTACAGATTATTCTTTGTTAGTGTATAGAAACTTAACTAATTTTTTGTGTGTTGATTTTGTATCCTATTACTTTGTTGGATTTGGTTATTAGTTCTAACAATTTTTGTGTGTGTAATCTTGAGAGTTTTCTACATATAAGATCATGTCATCTGCAAACAAGGATAATTTGACCTCTTCCTTGCCTATTAGGATGTCTTTTCTGTCTTTTTTTTTCTTTGACTAATTCCTCTGGCTAGAACTTCCAATACTATGTAGAATAGAAGTGGAGAGAACAAGCATCCTTGCCATGTTCTTCACCTTAGAGACAAAGTTTTCCTTCTTTCCTTATTGATTATGATGTTAGCTGTGGGCATTTCATAAAAGGATTTTATTATGTTGAGGCAGTTTCCTTCTATTCCTAGTTTGTTGAGTGTTGTTATCATGAAAGGGTGTTGAATCTTTTCAAATGATTTTCTGCATCGATTGAGATGATCATGTGGTTTCTGTCGTTTGTTCTGTTAACATAGAGCATTATATTGATTTTAATTTTCATTTCATATGTTGAAACATTTGCATTCCAAGAATAAATCCCACTTTGTCATGGAGTATAATCCTTTTAGTGTGCTCTTCAATTCAGTTTTCTTGAATTTTGTTGAGATTTTACATCAATATTCATTAGGGATATTGGTCTGTGGTTTTCTATTCTTGTGGTGTCTTCTGGCTTTAGTATCCAAGTAATCACGACCTCATAGAAAGAGGAATTGTTCTCCTTTCTTCAACTTTTTGAAGGGGTTTTAAGAGTATTGTTAATTCTTCTTCAAAAGTTTGATAAAAATTTTTCAGTGAAGCCGTCTGGTCCTGGACTTTTATTTATTGGAAGGCTTTGATTATTGATTCAATCTACTTACTATCTTTGGTTTATTCAGATTTTATGTTTCTTCATGATTCAGTCTTGGTAGGTTGTGTATTTCTCAGAATTTATGCATTTCTTTAGGATATCCAATTTTTTGGTGTACTATTGTTCATAAAATTCTGTTATTATTAGTTTCCCCCTGTGGCATCAGTTGCAATGTCCCCTCTTTCACTTCTGTATATATTGTGTACCCATTAAGACAGACTTATAGTTTTAAAAAATATTTTTTGTCATTTAAATGTTTTGCATCAGAATTACAATAGTATAGTTTACTATATTTGTCCATATATTACTTTGATTCTAGAACTTGATATTTTCATTTGGCTTTATGTTGCTATCCAGCACCCTTTAGTTTCAACTTCAACAGCTCCTTTTAACATTTCCCGTAGAACAGGTCTTTTGGTAATGAACTGCCTAAGCTTTTGGTTATCTGGAAAAAGCTTGTTCATTTGTTATTCATTTTTGAAGGACAGGTTTTCTGGATATAGGACTCTTGGCTGACAGTTTTATTCTTTCAGCACCTAAATGTGGTATCCTATTCTCTTCTGGTATGCAAAGTTTATTCTGAGAAATCTGCTGATAATCTTATGGAGACTTTCTCTCATGTGACAAGTCACTTTTCTCTTGCTGCTTTCAAGATACTTTGTGAGTTTTGATAGTTTTAGTACAATGTGTATTAATGTGGTTCTATTTGGATGTATCCCAGTTTGAGTCTTTTGAGCTTCTTGAAATTGTATGCCCAGTTATTTCCTCAGATTTGGAAAGTTTTCAGCCATTATTTTTTTAAATAAGCTCTCTGCCCCTGTCTGTCTCTTCTCTTTCTACTATGGAATTATGGATTTTCATAATATGTATATTGGTCCAGTTGATAGTAGCCTATAAATCTCTTAAATTTTCTCCATATTTCTTCATTCTTTTTCCTTTTTGCTCTTCTGACTTGATGGCTTATAATGACCTGCCTTCAAGTTTTCTCATTCATTTTTCTGCCTGATCAAGTCTACCATTGAATCCCTCCAGTGAATTTTTTATTTTTTTATTTATTTTATTTTATTTTTGTTGTTGTTGTTCTTGTTCTTGTTTGTTTTTTTTTTTTTTGAGTAAGATTAGCCCTGAGCTAACTCTTGCCAACCCTCCTCTTTTTGCTGAGGAGGACTGGCCCTGAGCTAACATCCATGCCCATCTTCCTCTACTTTATATGTGGGATGCCTACCACATCATGGCGTGCCTAGTGGTGCCATGTCCACACCTGGGATTCAAACCAGCGAACCCTGGGTTCACCGATAAGTGGAACATGCAAACTTAACCGCTGCACTACCGGGCCCGGGCACTCCAGTGAATTTTTTAGTTCAGTAATATTTTTTCAGCTCCAGAATTTCTGTTTGGTTTATTTATTTATTTATTAAAGATTGGCACCTGAGCTAACAACTATTGCCAATCTTCTTTTTTTCTTTAATTGCTTTTTCTCCCCAAATCCCCCCAGAACACAGCTGTATATTCTAGCTGTGAGTCCTTCTAGTTGTGGCATGTGGGACACCGCCTCAAGATGGCCTGATGAGCAGTGCCATGTCCATGCTCAGGATCCGAACCAGGGAAACCCTGGGCCGCTGAAGCAGAGTATGCAAACTTAACCACTCAGCCACGGGACCGGCCCCTGTTTGTTTTTTTTTTATAGTTTCTTTTTGTTTGTATTCTCATTTTATTCATGCATTGTTTTTCTGATTTCATTTGTCTATCTGTATTCCCTTTAGGTTTGTTGAACATTTTTACGAGAGTCATTTTTAAATTATTAATCAGGTAGCTCACAGATCTGCATTTCTTCAGAGTTAGTTTCCAGAGATTTATTTTGTTCCTTTGATTGGGCAGTATTTTCCTGTTTCTTTATATGCTCTGTAATCTTTTGTTGGGTGGTGGACATTTGAAAAAACAACCTCCTCTGGAATCTTTATGTACTGGCTTCATGAAAATTCTTTAGAACATAGAGCTTAGAATCTAGAGGTTCTAGGACTTCTCAAACCTTTTCTAATCTCTTACTCCCTTGGAATATGCCTATGGAACTGCAGCTCTAACGCACAGTGATGCTTGGCTGTTTTTAATGTCTTCCAAACTCTGCCATTGTTCCCTTAGTGCTCCATGTCAGGCAAGATAAAAACCATTTCCTCAGCCAACAAGCTGGAATGTTGAATACATAGTCCACTCTTTTGTTTCCATTCCATGGCAGGACACTTGGTATGGTAGATTTCCCCTGGTTGGGTGCACAATACTGTGCAGGAGGATGGGCACAGATGGGTATTCAAAACCCCATGAATTTTCCCACTTCATTTGATGAATTTCTTTTTTGCTTTTACATTGACTGAAGTGCTGTAGCTTCTCAAGTAGTCTCTAGAGTTCTAGTCCATATATTGTTGTTAAATCAGTGTCTTTGTAGGGGAAAGAAAGTCTGTAGTTTCCTACTCTGTCATCTTTCTGACATTTCTCTCCTATCATCATCTTTCCTGGACTTCCGCCATAATTTCTTGGATTGTATGTCTTCCTTCTTCTTGGTTTATTTTCTAGTATTGCAGTAAATCCTGAATTTGCTTTCTAGGCATGTTTATAGGGTGGAGTATGGAGTACATATGCAAAGGAGTGATAGCATTAATGATTCAGCTGTAGATTTTCAAGTAATATTCAGATTTCAGTTCCCTCCTTACTACTACCTGTCTTTTTGAAGTCCCAGGCATCCCTGGCATGCTTTACCTTTCTGGGGTTAAAGACTCAAATTTTCTGAAGCCAGTAACTACTTCTCCATTCACTCTCCACTTTCCAAAATTTTAATAAAATTATGTGTTCAATGACATTCACATCCTTTTCACATTTTGGTGATTTTCTTATACGTTTTGTTTCATTAATCTTGTTTTAATGGGGTCTTGGGAAGGAAAGGAGATGAGCATACTGCTCACTGAAACTACCAACTTGGACTAGTTCTAATTTTTCCTTTATGGAGTTTGTTAATATAATTGTGCAATTCATCAAACATTAACTAAGAAGATGAGCTTGCTTCTTGTTTGATAATATGAGATCAAAGATGATTTCAAATATAAGAATATGAGTTGAAAGATCATGTTAGGTAACATGAGTTCAAAACTATTCGAGAACTTTGTTGTCTAGTACAAAAAACAGGTACTTGTCATTCCATATAGTACTTATATTAACTATAATTTTGAGTACCTAATGTGTGTTAAGCATTGAAAAGCGCATTATATTTGTAATTTCTTAAGCTGCAGAATAACGGTAGCTAGCCATACACTTTCCAGAACACATACATGTTACCTAACATGATCTTCATTTCTTTACTGGAAAATACTTATTAAGCACCAAGTATGAGCCAGGCATTATTCCAATATGTGGGAGATCCAGCAGCCAATGAAACAGAAAAAAAATCTCTGCTATCTTGAAGTTTACAGTCTAGGATAGTGTATATAGTGTGGTATATCAGATAATGATGACTAAGGAGGCAAATCAGTTAGGAAAGGAGTTTGATGCATAATTGGGGAACATAATTTTAAGTAAATAGCCAGAGAAAACAAAACTGAGAAAATAACATGAGCTAAGTCTTGAATGAGGCAGGAAGCTAGACTCACAGCAACAGGAGCAGAACGTACCAGGTGATGGAGCAGCAATGACATACCCTGAGAAAGGAGCATGCCTGGCGTGTGTGAGAAACAGCAAGGAGGCCAGTGTGGCTGGTGTGGAGTGAGAAAGGGAGATAGTGAGGTATGTGATGTCAGAAAGGTAGTGAGGACACATGAGTCTATCCAATAGAGCCTTGTACTTCAGTGTTATGAGGTGGGAAGGATTTGGACAGGTGGAACAGAGTACTGACATAATCTGACTTCCCTGAGGAAGGAAACTTTAAGCAAATTTATACCTGATAAGCATTACCTGGGCAAAAGAGGAAGTAAGAGCATCCCAGTAGAAGGAAGAGCATGTGTGAAAATGCTGACCCTTTCCCTTTAAGGGAATGATCATCATTGGTGATTTCTATCCATTTTTGTTCAGTGGAATCAACTATGAGATAAGATATAAAGGTCGCTAAGGGTGTTTTTCCTGTTGATCATGAGTGTTAGCAAGCCAGCATTAATTTCCTAGTGAAGGTAATAAGACAAGCTCCTAATTAAATGCTTTTAAAAAGAGAACTAGCTGAAGTTCTGAAAACCTAGGCCGTATTACTTGGATCAACATAACAGATTTTTTTCAGTGGAGTTGCTGCAAGCACAAAAACATGACAAATTCCGAGTTTCTAACAGCCGAAGCTGCATGAGAATTTCTAACAAGCAAGCTGTAAACAGCTTATAGAATGTCCACATATAGACCCATGTCCAAAGCTGATCTTTTTGTTTTGTTTTTAATTTTTAGAAGCTTTAGTTTGAAGTCTTAGTGGCTGAGAAGAAAAGTTTATAATGGAATAGTGGGTCTTTTTCCTTTTCAAATAAACCACCTAAAGTCTCAAAAAATATTTTTGAATGGACAAACAAAAACTTTTCAGTAGTCTATTTTTGAAAATAACTCTCTAGGGGAAGTTTTAGTATAATTACATGCTAATATTTTGATACCAATAGAAGCAGTTTTTGTTTCTCATGTATTAATATTCTACATCTCAGAGAGGTCCTTTCCTATACTCTATGGCAGAGCATCATTATTTCATGAAAGGTCTCTTAAAGTCAGTATAAAATCACACAGTGATGAAACAAATAAAAAATAAGGGGGCTGGCCCCGTGGCCGAGTGGTTAAGTTCGCGCGCTCCGCTGCAGGCGGCCCAGTGTTTCGTTGGTTCGAATCCTGGGCACGGACATGGCACTGCTCATCAGACCACTCTGAGGCAGCGTCCCACATGCCACAACTAGAAGGACCCACAACGAAGAATATGCAACTATGTACTGGGGGGCTTTGGGGAGAAAAAGGAAAAAAAATTAAATCTTTAAAATAAATAAATAAATAAATAAATAAATAAAAATAAATAAGAACCCCAAGCAGGTTAAATTCTATTAAGGGTGGAACATACTGTAAGAACATGTTGAATATTAACTGTATTCACTCCTTGATTTTTATTTTTATTGAAAACCCTATGGTATTGGTGTACATAAATATTTTCTTCTCTACTTATAAGAGAGCAAAGATTATGGTATTTGTAGTGGAGCAGGAGGTTTCCATTTTCTTTTTTCTACCAAAAAAGGTAGCTAAGCTTCTTATCGATGTATTTTTAATCTTACAGTTCATCTAGATATATCTGAAGCCACAATGAAATATATTTGATGCAATGCTCCTATATGAAATAAGGATAAGCTCAAACTTAAGGCGAACTTGTGTTACTTGGTAATTATTTTAGTAATCACTAAATTTATATTTTCATGTACGTATATACATATATACACATGAAATATTTATACATATTTTTCATACATAGAGAAACGTATATGTATGTCTCTATGTGCACACATGTACATTATATATACCATTTCTAGGAGATCATATAAGCAATTATTAAACATAGTTACCTCTGGGAGAAGGGTAGACTCCATAGGAACAGACTTTTCATTGCATGCATTTCTTTCTCTCTCTCTCTTACTTTTTTACAAGGAAGATTGGCCCCAAGCTAACATCTGTTGCCAATATTCCTCTTTTTCCTTGAGTAAGATTGTAGCTGAGCTAACATCTATGCCAATCTTCCTCTGTTTTTTATGTGGGATGCCACCACAGTATGGCTTGATGAGTGGTAGGTAAGTCCATGCCCAAGATCTGAACCCACAAGCCCCAGGCACTGAAGCAGAATGTGTGAGTTTAACCACTATGCCACTCGGCCAGCCCCAAGTAGGCATTTCTTAGTGTGTGAAATTTTTTTTCTTTTACATAGTATGCTATACATTTTATATGTTATTTTGAAATAACAAATGGATTATCATTAATTAATACAAAATTTTTTAAAAGGCCAAAGACTGCTATGTATTGTGGGAGCTAAAGGGAACTGATCTTAATTTCCCATATGACCCTTTACAACAATCCTACATTCATCTTCACACACAAGAAGATTGACAGTGAGAGTCAATAGTGAGTAGAATTTAATGTCTGCCTCTCCTTTCCTCTGTACTTTTTGGAGATGGTGAAACTTGGCTGGGAAGTGTTTTCCTTTTTCCCTTGTTCACAGGTAGGGTGTTGTATTAAAGGAACTAGATATAACTACATTTCTTTCTGAAATCTACTTCTTTACTAGCGGTGTGTCCCTTGGTAAATTAATTACTCTCTTTCGGCGTCAATTTCTTTACATAAAATGTATGGATAATAACACTATATTGGTTGCTGTTATGATTAAACAAAGAAATGTAAACAAAACATCTGCAATGTAGTAGTATTTAATAAAGGTAATTTATCTTGTATTATATATAGTAAACATGTTATATCTCTTATGTCATTAGGGCTTGTAATAAATGTACTATGTCTATTTTTAACTTTTTTTGTGTGTGAGGAAGATTGGCCCTGAGCTAACATCTATTGCCAATCTTCCTTTTTTTTTCCCCCCCAAAGCCCCAGCACATAGTTGTATATCCTAGTTGTAGGTCATTCTAGTTCTTCTATGTGGGATGCCACCACAGTATGGCTTAATGAACAGTGTGTAGGTCTGCACCCAGGATCCAAATCGACAAACCCCAGGCCGCTGAAGCAGAGCAGGCAAACTTAACCACTCAGCCATGAGACTGGCCCCTACACTATGTCTTTCATGTCGTTAGGAAGTCCTTGCCTCTGGGTCTTCTAGCTCTATATCTTTCTATCTAATTTTTCTCCAGACAAAGGAGACAGTGGATTTGTTACTTTTTGAGCCTTGCTTCAAGCACATTCACAAAGTTGCGTGAACTTTCTTTCCACAGTTCTAAGCGAAAGACACACTAGACAGCAGGCTATGGCCACAGGATGTTACGATCTGGGCTTGTTTCCTTTCTCCTCCCCCGTAGAGTGTGTGTAATCACAGCAGTATCCGTAGTTCGATTCAATTAAGATGAGAGCTCTGCACGACTCTTATATCTATTTTAGCACCTTTTTCTGGAAGCTCTGCTGGTTCTTCATTCCATTGACATATTTACTGCTTGCTGTATAACGTGCTGTATACTTTAATGTTTACTCTGTGTCCTAGAGATTTTTGGAGTCACATCCCAAATTCTATCACTTTGTTATTGTACAGAAAATACCTTTGTTTTTACTGCTATCGGTATAGGTAAAACTAAGATTACAACTAATAATTTCCATACCAAATGTTGTGCACTTGGCCTGCAGGCTGTTTTAATAACACTGAACTGTTTTTTAATAATTAAAAACAGGAAGATTTTGTATGAAAAATGAAGGAGCTACAGCCACCCTGGGCAACAATGAGTCAGGGCTTAGTGGCAGCTGGCCTTCTTGAGGAACCAAGTGCTGTTCTGTTCACCATCACTCCAACGTGGTCCTTTCACTCACTTACGGACTTCCCGGTGAGACAGGGCATTTGAGTCTATGTGGAGAGATTCATTTAGTCGTTTCAGTATGGAGAACGTTCTGTTTGATTCGATTTGTTAAATTGCTTAATTCCTTTTGAGAACTGCATAAAGATACCCAGACACAAGGTAGAAATAAGTAAGGCTGTAAGTCTAGGTATATTCTCAGAAAACACAGGTTTCAAATGCACATTAACGCTTAAGATATTCCATACATATCTCGCAGTCAGTTTAGCACGTGGAGCTTCCCAGAACCAGAGGAAATGTACCATCTTCCAGCAACCAGATTGTTTGGCTGCTGCTGAGACAGCATCCTTCTTCTGATCTCAGTCTGTTATGGTCAATCGTTCTGAGACGACTTTCATGAGGAAAGAGCTCAAAATGTTGCTTTGAATTGGTGCAGCTAGGAAATAGTGAAGAGTGTGGTAAGGAAAAGTTACCTAATCAATAAACAAATTGAAACAGTGTTGTCTTTATCAGATGTATTTCTGCATTTGCAAGACTATCCATACTGTTTAGATTAATAGTTATCTCTTTGAATCTATAAGAATTGCTTTTATATCAAACAATAACATTCTCATTTTTAATCCATAATATCGACCTCAATTTAAATTATGCTCTCAAACTAGGATTTTTATTGTTATCCAGCTTTTGTTTACATCTAACTTTGAAAATTTACTGAGGTGGCGACCTGGGATTTGTGTTTTATGAAATATCAGCTGCATTTTAGGTTTGACACTGTTGATCCACAAAGGAAAAGAATATTTGTTACCAAAAGCTTTATAATAGACTTCATGATAGGCAACTAATCAGTTATTATTGTTTTGTAAACTGTAATCTGAATATGTGCTAATAATTTTAATCCATACTTTATAAACGTAATTGAAATGTTATGTGTGTATACACACACACATGTTTTATGCTGTTAGATGCAAAAAAAAAAAAAAGAGGAAAACTTGATTGGAATAGCTTTGCATTTGTAGCTTAATTTGAAGAGAGTTGATATCTATAGAATGTTTAATTTCCCCAGGCAGAACCATGAAACTTCCAATGTTCGTTTAACAATTCTTTCATTAACCCTAGTAAATTTTTCTTGTTTTCACTTTATAGGTTCTAATATTTCTTTTTAAATGTATTCATAAGAATTGTAATGCTATTGTATATGATCCAAATTTTCCTATGAGTGTTTTAAAATGATTTATAGTTTTTATGTTGAGAGCTGTAGCTATTAGCTGTTTTAAATCTATTTTAAAACTACCCATATTACTCAGCTCTTATGTTGGTTTCTTAGTTTTACAGCGTTATTCTTGAGTTTTCTTGAGATAGTGTTAAAATCTGCACAGAGTGATAATTTTATTTCCTTCTTTTCGACAGTTATGTTGATTACCACTTTTTCTCTTCCATTTGTATTAACTGGAACTACTAGAAATATTTTAAATACTAATAGTGGTAAAACATTTTGTCTTATTCCTGACTTTAAAATTATTTGTAATCTTATTCAAACTAAAGTTTTTTTAATCAATATACATGGTGAATTTTATTAAAGTCATCATTGTATCCATGACGATCATTTTTGTTTCTTGTTGAAACTTTGACTAATAGAAGTTTTGCATTCCAGTTTTGGATTTTATAATAAGCCATTGTACTATGGTTACCATGATCTATAGCTGATATAATTTTATTTTATTTTTGTATTTGATTGCCATTTATTTAAAACGATTCCATCAATATTCACGTTACATTGCTCTAAAGCAGTCTTTTCTAAATAATTTTTAGTTTTGAAGACTTTGTTCAAATGAAATGCTGTGAGGAAACCCAGCATGTGAGAGACTAACTTGGAGATGTTATGGATGAAGGAGACTGCGAGAAGAGAGACTTCCTCCATTTTTCTCCTTCTATTCACTGTCTATGATAAATGTAAGTTCCTCAAGAATATTCAAAAAGCAGTTATGTTTTCTAGTGAAGGACTTAGAATTTGATATAGTTATTTTTTATTTGAGTAATTCACACTGTGTGACTTCTTATTCAGTTAGTTATTAATTTATTTATTCAAAGGGAAGGAGAAATGTGATAAAATCTTCTGCCACCACAGAATTTATGTTAATTTCTTGTACATTTCTAGGATTATTATTTGTTAGCTATTTGCTTTTATGCTACCAATTCTTTATTCAGATTGTGAAAGTTTATGGTCTTATATCTGCATTGTATATTATACCTTCCATAAAAATCAAATAACTATACCTTTTAATGAATTTTGCCTTTAATTTTGTGATGGCATTGCAGCGATCCAGTTTTCATTTTGTTGCATTTGCCTAGTATATATTTTGTATCATTTTGTATTTAATCCTTGTTAATCACCTTGTTCTAAGTGATCCCTGGTAGATAATATGTGGATTTGTTTTAACAAATTTGTGAGGCTTTGTCTTTCAATGTTGATTGTACTTCTTTTATATGTTGTATAAAAAGTGATTTTTTTATCTCATTTCTTATCATAATTTATATGTGTGTTTTTGATATGGTTTATGATTTGGGCTCAGTGAGTTGAGGAGTCAAAGAAAGATTTCTTGGACTCTCAACGTCTGGCAGTAGCGCTCTTTTATTTAGAGAATAGCATGGGCACAGGACCTATGGGCAGGAAAGAGCTGCAGCATGGGGACAGGACCCATAGGCAGTAAGAGCTGCCATGTGTTGAGGGTTAGAGCTAAATTTAAAGCATAATATGTGAATTATCTCTTTACCAGACAAAGGAAAGAAGATATAAAACAAGTCATTAAAATGGTATCAGTACAGTTGGGGTCTGGTTATTGGGTGGTCCTATAACTTAAGATAAGAATCAGATAGGATTAAGTAAATTGCTGAAGCCACCACCTTAAATATGTTCTTCATCTAAAGACAAAGGAGGATGTTGGCGGGGGGGGGGGGGGGGGGGGGTGGTGGGGCGGGGTCAGTTACATGAGGTTACCAGACAAATACAGCAAACAAGAGCAAGATTATTATGCAGCCTTAAGTCCTTGCCTTCCTCATTAAGAGTTTCTAGAGATAAGGTCATCCCCCCTTCCTCCTGGTACAGAGAGGGAGACACCCCCACAGATGGAGATTTCCTTCACAAATGCAAATGTCTCTCATCAAAGGGCAAGCAAATTCCACCCTTCAGAGTTTTCCTTCCTGTCTTCAGCTTTCAAAAGTAACCAGCCCAAAATAATCCTCATCAGTTTACATATATTCTGCATGCTTTGATTGTTTCAAATCCTGTTTTTAAGTCTATAAGTAATAGTATTTAATAAATACATTGTTGATCCTATATTTTTTATTAATAATGTTAAAACAAAAAGATATCTCTTGAGTCACTACTGTATAAATCAGAATATTAAGCATGTTGTTTCTTCTTTTTTCTTGCTCATGTCCCATTTCTGGTTTTTGTTTTTTTTGGGTTTTTTTCTTTGGTATAATATGCAATTTCAGACCCTTTGTTTGCAAGTTATTTATTTAATGTTCAACTTGTTTAAAACTATTTATAGTTTAGTGTTAGTTATTTAAAAAATGTCTCTCCACCCTTCTTGATAAGCCATGACACCCCAATTTTCTCTCACTTGGTGCAGATCTGTATCAACTGGATCATAATCTTAGGTAAATGCACAATCAGAGTCAAGGTGGGTTACATTCTTTATAAACCTTTATTAGAGAAATTTTTGGAACATAAATATCTGTATCAATTAATTTTCATTTCATATAGAGCATGTGTCACTTAACGACTGGGATATCTTCTGAGAAATACATCGTTAGGCCATTTTGTCCTTGCGTGAACATCATAGAGTATACTTATACAAACCTAGATGGTATAGCCTACTACACACCTGGGCTATGTGCAGGTACTAGTCTTATTGGACCATATGCTGACTGGAACGTTGTTATGTAGCGCATGACTGTAAATCACTTCAAAAATTGGTGGTTTAAAACAAGAATTTATTTGGCTCATGATTCTGTTAGGCATTTCTTTGCTCTGAGCCATGCTCAGGTAATCTAGGGTGATCCACTCAGCTGGTTAGTCCCAGATGACCCAGATGTGAGTGTGGATTTCACTCACATGATTTGCAGTTGGTTCCCTGTAGGCTATGGCCACAGAGGTGACTGAGCCCACTTGTCTCTCATATCCAGCAAGCTAGCTCATACTTCTTACAAGGCAGCAGGGTTCCAAGACAGGATAAGCCCCAAAGCACCATCACTTTTCAAGTGCTTGACTCCCCTTTGCTGATGTCCCATTGGAAAGCAAATCAAGGACAGAGCACAGAGTCTGATGGAGAGGGCTCTCAAAGTTCTATAACAAGGGTAGGGATGCAGGCATGGAAATAATTGCTGGAATTTTTGTAATTATCCTGCACAAAAGCTTACAAACTATGTCTACTTCCTTTTATTTTACAGAATCTTTTATAGATTAAAATATCGTAACCCATTCTTTCTTCTTTCCTTCAATTTCTGTTTATTTGCTCTAGAATTTATGTACATACCCTCTTGCATATATTAACAATTTGTGATGATGTGTTCTTGTTGAAATTTCCTCACCGCTTACCTAGTTGCTGTTTTAGTTCTCTCCTCAGATCTTCAGCTGGAGGGCTTGTTGATATAAATTTACATTTCCTGCACAGCAATTTAGCAGAATGACTCTAATAGCAAAGGAACCATAGCTCTGGGCAGTTCCAGCAGAGGAACTTCATTTCTGCATAGTTTATTCTCCGTGTTAATGAGGTGGTGGCCCTGGGAGCAAGGTTTCTACATTTAGCTTTATGATTGGCCTGGCTTTCTTGCCAGCTAACTTCTCTCTGTTTCATAGCTGAGTCCCACTGCCTTTCTGATGCATAAGGAAAAACTCCATCCTGTTTCAGTCACTGCATAATCCTAGTTCTTCCTTACTCAGTGCTTTTGATTGCTTTTGATGCTCTGCAAGCAGAATAATTCCAATTTTTGTGTTTTGTCTGACCTGTGGTCTACTTATGTCTCCGGGCGTGTGTGTTGTAAATTAGGAAAAGTCAGTGTGATCCTACCAGGATAGCCTATACTTCCTTGAATGACGCTGCTTTCATAGAAAATGCAGTTACAAGTTCATTCTCTATGTGTGTCTCCAGTGAAGACCTATCTGTGCCATGCCAGTAAATATTGAAATATCTCCTTAGATCAGGTTCTCTCATTTCATATTTTCTTCTTAGGTGATCTCATCTGTAACCATGGCTTTATGACCAATAGTCAAATCAGTTATAAATCGTATCCATTCAATACCTTTCCTATGACTGAAGACATGAGAACTCGGCATTTTCTTCTACATATTTTAAAACCATGACTGTATGACTAGGTTTAGAACCCCATTTGTTCTCTACCTTCCTGTCTATAGTCCTTTTCCCATGTTCACGTAATGGGGAATGGATGGTGCAAGGCACCAGCTTTTACCTTTTGAACTTCATTTTTATTTCACACACAGAAACCGGGAGAAGTACATTGTCGACGCTTGTCCCCCCTCTTTGATGATTCATATGTAACCCCCCACAAGAGTCTGTTGATCTTTATGTTGCAAAAATTTTTAAAGCTCTCCAGCTTTCTTCATTTTCATCATCCTAATGCAATTAGCTAATCTCTATCCCCTTGTCTATTTCAATAATTTCCTAGCTGCTTTACTTGAACTTAATTTATCCTACATCTTATACTCTTTAAATCATTTCAGTAAGATTTGGGAAGAGCTATTAATAACTTTGCTTAAGCGCTTCTAATTTTTGACAAAGCATGTGGCATGTTTTTCTAAGGACTGTAGTTTACTGAACTCTATAGCTTTAATTCTATTCTTGTCCTAACCCATAGTCCACACTCCACTTTCATTTTGAGTGTGGATTTCACTCAAAGTTAATACTATTTTTGGTCTCCCGGCATTTGTACTTGCTCCTCTTCAGTTTATTCTTAATGCTTCAGCCACAGTGATCCTGATAAATATAAGTCAGTTCATGTTAATCCTCTGATCAGAACTCTCCAATGCTCAGCAAATCACTCTGGGTAAAACATCAGATTTACCATCATCAACGGCAGAGATGCGCACAGCCAGCCATTCATTACTCTCTAAACACATCTCCTTTTGCTCTCACTTGTTTCCCTGGCTCTAATCACACTATCCTCTTTTCAGTTTCTGGAACACAGCAGGCATGCTCCTGCCTCAATGCTTTTTATGCATTGTTTCCTCCTGCCTGGAATTCTTTCCTGAAAAATATACACATGGACTCTTCCCAGGCTATCTTCAGGCTTTACTCAGGTATCTCCTTTTTAGTTAGGCCTTCAAGAGTAAACCCTCTAAAACTAAAATTACCCCAACCCATAGTGCCTCTCCTCCTTCCCTGAGTTAGTTTCTCCCTAGCTTTTTCTGACATGTTTCACCGGGAGGGCAGGGCGTTTCGCTGTTTGGTTCACTCTTCTGTCACCTAGAACTGTGCCTGGAACAAAGAAGTGCCTCAGTAAACATTTCTTAGAGCCCTTCTTAATAGAATGAAACAATAATAGTGTGTAAATGAATAAATGGTAAAGTATAAAAACTAAGAGTTTGGACCTGAATAGATATAGGTTTAAATTCCAGGTCCGTCGCTTTGAAATTTTAGGTAAATGATGACCTAAGCTTTAGTTTCCTTTGGAAAATAATTATAATACCTTTTCATAGGATCATTGCAATGATTAAGTGATGCTATCCTATAGTATTCTTGCCATAGCTCCTAGGATTCGGCAAGTGCTCAAAATTGTTGGCAATTTTAATTTACTTCACGGACTTAATGTGAATATGCTTTGATTGATTTTTGTGTCTGTTGTTATTATATGCTTTGTTAAGGTTACTAAGTTTAGAAATGGAATAATTTTCTAAAATAGATGAGCTTTTGAAAATTGTACAGTGTCAAACAATTTTTCTCAAATTCTGAAATATCTGGAATTATTCTATGGATATATTTTCAAATAGCAATATGGTTATTTTGGGAAGATTTTCTTGTAAAATATTAGAAAGATATGTGTTTCTCCATATAATCCTGTCCAGTTTCTTTAGGGTCAAACTTTACCTTTATTTGAAGCCACTTTAATAGAATCTCATCATATAAACTTTATGTCCTCTTGCACAGAATATTATGTTTCCTTAGTTTACCGGAAATAAAAATTCTAGAATTTTTTCAATTATTCACTTCGTTGCAATCTAACATAAGATTAAAATGCCTTTTATTTGAAAAAGATATTAAAATTTTTGATACATATTCAGTATTTAAAATTAAAAATGGCTAGGTATAGATACAAGGGTTAAGAAATGAAAACTTAGAGTTTTCTCCAACATTAACAATGATAATATAATTAGTATTATTTCGATTCTTCACTGAGGCAAATATATCTTTTCCAACACCAGAAAAGAGTCATTTGTGCATTTACATTCACATATTTTCATAAAGAACATTATATAACAATTATATAATTTTCACTATGTGGAAATTGTACTAGCATACTATTATTGTCATAACCACAACAAATGTGTAAGATTAATGAAATATATTACTAATGGATTTTACTTAGCTGATTTTTCTTTATTCTCTCTCTTTAACGTGGATATTAAAACTGGCTTTTTGTGAATAATGACCATTAATACAAACAAAAGTAAATAAATGCACGATGAGAGACATTAAAAGGAAATTAAAAGAGGTATTTTTTTCTAGAATGTAATAGCTTGTATTTTATCTTTTTGATCTTTAAAATAACATCTCAAAACTGGGTTATGGTTTTCTTTCTTGGCTTTGAGCAAGACTGCACACAGAGGTGACCTTCTCTTTTACTCTATTTCCTGCTCTATTGGTAGAGTTTTGAAGATGTCTGCTTTGATATCTTTTTCCTTATAACATTTTTTTTTGTAAACCAGGATTTCTCAGTATCTTTGCATACTTTCTGTATCTTTCTTGTAATCATCTTTCATTTTCTTTACTAAAGAAAACAAAAGAGGAAAATAGTTTCTATTCTTTATTTATATATATACTGTACTATTTTCTGAGTTGGCATTTTATTTTTCAGTTAGAAACTGTTACAACTAGTTCAATTCAATATCTTCAGCATCTTGGTTGCGGAGCAAAAATTGTGAGGAATACAAAAGCCAAAAGCATGGAATGGTTCCCAGGTGGAGAAAACCTCATAAATATAGATACAGCTGCCAGAAATTTTGGACACATTTGGGTATCCTTAACTGGCTGACCTGCATCCTATGTATTGGAGAGAAGTAAGATGAGCACATTTTAGGTTAGAACTATACTATCAAGAACCCTGAATGCCAGGTTAGATTTTATAGTAAACAACAAAATGAAATGTTTTCCAGATGCAAGGGCAGGAAAAAGTATGCATAGGTTATTTAAAATATTCTAAAGGGCGTGAACTTGACACTGCAAATATAGATGTGTGAATTCTCAATGTATGAAGGCGAAAGCAGCAGAGCAGTCCATGGACCAAGACTCAGCTTTCCCTTATAGAAAAAAAAATCAACACCCTAAGTTTTCCAATATATCTATGTTCAAGTGATGATAGAATATATTAGTATGGCTGGTTAATTGAGTTAAAAGAGAAATTGATTGGAATTCAACTAGTAACAAACAACCCAGTATCACTGGCTGATGATGAAAATAATATTTTCTTACTCATAAGTTGACCAGCAGGAAAGGTGGCAATAATGTTCAGGCATACTCTAAGTGTCTCTTTCTTGTCCTTGGACCCATGACTTTCCAGCACCAGCATTCCCACAGCAAGTGGCAGAACCATTACAGGGACAAATGGGAGCAGGTGACGCCTGTTAAATGCTCAGCTTGGTGCTAGCGCTTTGTATCCTCCACCCACATTCTGCTGGTTAAGGCAAATCACGTGAACCCGCCCAACAGCAAGGAAGTGGGGATTTTATTACATTCAGGTTAATCATGGTAATTAATGGTGGAAAGGGGAGGAGAATTCTAAGCAAATTATATAATCTTTCACAGTGTTTTGGAGGGAAAATTTCTTCACGGTGAAACAATATCGTATATTTTCAAATTTACAAGTTCACCTTTGTACAAAAGCCAGGACCTAAGTACAATGATTAAGCTTCACCCAGCAAACTTAATTTCTATTTCTAGTTACTTCCATAGAAACTTCCTCATACTTTTACAATTAAAAAAACCCACAAAAACTTTCAAGTGTGATTTGACCTTAATATAGTGTTAAAAGTATATTCCCTTTTAACTGGATTTAAAATCCTTAGATTTAAGAAACAAATCTCTAGCTGTTAAATTTCCAGAATTATTACTGCTTTTTACATCATGCGGGCATCTGAAAATAGATTATGCGGGTGGTCGTCTATTCCACATGTCTGTTTGCCAACCCCACTGGTGCCCCTTGTATCAACAGTTTCCGAACAGCGATGAGTAAAGAAAAAGAATTTATTTAAATATCTCTATAAATATTTTAAGTGGTCAGTATGGCCATATTTAATATATGTAGGCTTCATCATTTCATTTTCAAGTGATTTATTAAAACTTAAAAAATCTGGGGTTCCAGAGAAATACATCCTCAAAAATAAAAGAACCATTGTTCTTGACCTATTTTTATTCTTAAACGTATATTAGAACTATTCTTAATAAACAACTTAGGATGTATTGTGGTTTCTATCCTAAAACATTATTT
The DNA here is from genome assembly GCF_041296235.1 of Equus asinus. Classification (NCBI taxonomy): domain Eukaryota; kingdom Metazoa; phylum Chordata; class Mammalia; order Perissodactyla; family Equidae; genus Equus; species Equus asinus. The sequence continues at coordinate 38,862,555 of NC_091813.1, forward strand.
TTCTCAATACATACATATTAAAAATGAATGTAATTGTTGTTCCTTTTAGGTTAATTTTCCTCTGTACCTTTAATAATGTATTTTCAAAGCTAAGCAAATTAAAAATAAAAGAAGCCTGCTAGAATTTTCCAAATGCAAATTATAATGTACTTGGATGCTTGGATCATCTAGGCATTTCTATGACAAAAATATCTTGTGATGTCAAAGAATAGATTGAAAAATTTATCAGAGTCAATTCAAAGTTAAATGTCTCTGTGGTCTTCTACTATCAAAACACAGTAAAAAATGTAAAATACATATCTACACCATAAGTTAGCATATTCATCATTATAGAAATTTTCATAATCATTTTGAACATAGTACAGGAAAAGGGAAGAAAAATTGTGCAATGGTCTGATAATTCTTCAATAATTTTTATACTATTTCTAAATAAATAGTAACATATATGAATAAATGCTTTTCTTGCCTAGTCCATGTCAACAAAGATAAAACAGAACAGAGTCATTAAAGAGGCAATAAAATAGTCTATTTTTTGAGATTAGATATTGTATCTAATATGATATCTAATTGTAAATAAAAATAATAAATGATCAATATTAAGACAAAGAAGTTAATAGTTTGCTGTGGATAAACTCCAGCAATCTTGACATTCTAATAGTTACTCTTAAGTTAGTAAAAACAAAGTCAACTCTGAACGTTTATAAGGTTTCTCAACAATACATTAGCTCAACTAAGAAAAATGCAAATTCTCAAATTGACACCAAGATTAGTGACCACAAGGAACCTACGGTTTACTGTTTCACAGTCTCATCTGGGTTTGCCTGGAAATCACCTCAAAGCAAAAAGTGAACAAATATGAAATGATGAAAATTTCCTTATTTAAGACATTTTCCTCCCAAAATTTGCATGGTGAATTCTTTCCAAAAGTATTTACTCATTCTGAAATTATCACATAACATGAGGAGTTCTGTTGCAAGCAGACTACAGTTATTTCAATAAACTTAATAAAGACAAAAGTAAAGTAAAAATTGACAGTAATCATCATTGTGCATATCTTCTTTTTATTTATGTTTAGGAGAGGCTCAAATCAGTGGGAATATTTTATATTAAGCTACCTCAGATTTAATTTGAAACATCTAATTCTAGTAATAATTCATATTACTCATTTTGTTTATTTGTAGTTTCACCTTACAATAGTTTCAGAAGCCAAGTAACTTTCAAAAATTCACTTTTTAAAATAGATATTTGGGTTGATGAACATTTTTTATTGTTTCTGTTTCTACAAAGCAGAAACCAAATTATGAAAGAAACAATGCATATTTTTAGGAAATGTATACAAATTTGCTTAAAATATTAACAAATATGACCATAGTAACATTTATTTTTTAATAAATTAAGCCAATATTATAAAGTATGACTAATTGTGGCTAGCCGTTATGCTATGTAATGAAAGATAGTAGGAGTCAATTAAACACTCTTCCTGGGTATATTTATTTTTTATTACAGAGTATGCATTTTGCCACCACTATTCAGTTTTGAAACATGCTTTTGAAAGCTTGAAAACAGCATTACTTTTTCTGCCAGCTTTATTTATTTATATTGGCTACCCAAGAGGATTTTATATATTTTTCATTAGAGCTAAAAAACAAAGTTTGATAATGCTGAAACGTCGAATCTAGCTTACATATTCTGAAATGATGTGATTAAAAACTTTTAGAGGTTTAAATTAGAGTATAGGAAAGCTAAATTGAATCTGTAAATTGAAATTTTGTTTCAAAAATCAGGGATGCCTCTGCATAAAGAAATCCAACTTGACAAATATTTACCTTGCTCCTCTTATGTACTAAATCCTTGAGAAGTTCACAGTGAAGGGAAAGATATTTGGTACCTTACCATATTTGCAATTGGTTCCTTAATGTTAGCAGTTCACCATCAATATCCAGTGATTTATGGCTGCTTGTTGGTACCTGAAAGCCCTACTGATAAGCATCTTTCACTGGGCCTATTCAGTGTCCAATTCAAGTGGATGACCAGGGAAAGTTAATGATTTGCTATTACTTCAAATTACGTTTGCAAAATATATGCTAGGAAGAAAGGAATTAAGGAGAAACTTGTGGGCCATTTTGCTCTCATTCCTGAGGTTGGGGGCATACTCAAGGTAGAAAGAGAGCAGGCGATCCTGGTCTAATCTCTTTATGAACACAGCAATAACTGACCTTCTGGCAAACAAATTAGTGCTGTACACCAAGAGACTTTCTATGAACATAAAATATATGCTTCTATAAATATATTGAATGCTGGATGTCCATGATATAAGGTTGCTTATGATGAACAAACCCGGAATCTGTGGATGAGTGAAGGATGGCTCCCTGGAAAAACGTCACATAAGCTGAACGCCTACCTGAACACAAAATGGTGATATTTCATAAATGAATGGGATCCTGACTGTGTAGTGAGGCGAGTATGTATTTCTCTAACTTGTGAACTCAAATTTTAACTTGGGCCGGAGACACATCCAGTGTGGATAGAAAGCACATGGAAAATCCTGGACCTCTCCCTGCGTCACCTATGTCCCTTAACAGCTTGTTTACTTGAAATTATTAAGAGAGCTTGGAAGTGAGTAACATCCCTGACTTGTGTGAGTGATTCGACAATCTGATTCTTCATATTAAGTCATGCTTAACAAGGGTTTTGTGGGATTGGGGTGAAATTTGTGTTCTAACAATGAAAACTGTACCCAAAAAGAGACTTCCTTCCTCGTCGACTTCTCCTGGTGAAACGAAAGACATCATTTTTAAGAAAATCTCTGAAACATTTCTGACTTTTCTATAGTTTTTCCTTTCTTCAGATTCCTTCTGATAATTTCCAATTTGCTTAACATTTTGGATGCACAGAGATGTCTGTGATTTAGATAATAAGGTCAATCACTTTTTTCAGTTTAACTGAAATATACCATGTGACATTTGGTTTAAAAATTCATTTGTGAATTTATATGCACATTGCAAAACTAATCAGGCAGAGATGAGTTTTCTCTAGGAAGATTTGCTCTTGTTTTCTTGTGCTTATTTTAATTTTGGTCTAAGGCCTGCATCTCTGTTGTTAAAAATGTGAATAATTAGCATGCCTGGTGAATATATTCCCTGGGATTAGTGCCCCTCAGGAATACTGGGTAGCTGCCTTCTCTTCATTGGCTCTGTAACTGCCCTGGGCTTTTCTCCCACCTGAAACACTTTCACTGAATATCTCATTATATAATTATTCCCATGTGAAAAAGTACAACTTCCATTTATTTTATTGAGTGAAGCATGGCTTCACACTCACCTACATTCCATAATGAGAAATCTAAATGTCTAATATTTTTGTAAATTATTATCAATGATCTAAAAATATGCAGTATGGTTGAGAAGAAAGAGAAATCTTTATGAGAAAATAAATACATGGTATATAGTATAAGATATGCAACTAACAAGAAATAATCGCAACTTGCAAATTTCAGGGAGATGTTTTGTTGAAGAAAATGACAGGATAGAAATCATATTTTTAAATCAATCACTGTTATTAAGCTACCTATTTCTGAAAAAGACATGACCACATAACTACATAAAGGATACAAGTGACAGAAATAACAGGGACTTTTTGGACCAATAAGTCAGTTATTAGAACCAAGTTAGGAGCTAGCTCCATGGCTGAGTGGTTAAGTTCGGGCGCTCCGCTGCGGCGGCCCAGGGTTTGGATCCTGGGTGTGGACATGGCACTGCTTCTCAGGCTACGTTGAGGCAGCATCCCATCCCACAACTAGAAGGACCTGCAACTAAGATATACAACTGTGTACAGGGGGGTTTGGGGAGATAAACCGGAAAAAAAAATGATTGGCAACAGTTGTTAGCCCATGTGCCAATCCTTAAAAAAAAAAAGGAAGATTGGCAACAGTTGTTAGCCCAGGTGCCAATCTTTAAAAGAAAAAAAACACCAAGTTAGTCTGTTTGTTCAGGATACTCAGATATTCCATCAACTGCCATGGAAATTTAACCAGATAGTTACCTCAAGTTCAAGTTTTCCAGTTTCATTTTGAAATTACGAGTGACATTTGAAGGAAACGCTGCTGGTAAAGTGTTTATTTCTCTCAGTCACCAAACACATTTTGACTTGGTAATCAGTACTCTGAGAGATTACCTTTATAATTCTGTTTCTTTGAGATGAACCAGATGATGGCATCAATTTCATTCAAAATGTAGCTTTTAACTTTATTATCTAAATATTTTGGTTATTTCTGTCACAGTGGATTCTGAGTGGTGTTTTCATATAAATTGCAGTTTCCACAAATTTATCAAATGTCTACTCTAGTTCAGGCATGTTGCTAAGAGATGGTGATAAAAAGATGAATGTTGCCTGCTCTTGAAAAGCATATTTTGTTGGAGGAGGTAAACCTTGCAAACATGTAATTAAAATTATGATTTATATATTCTTTTCTAGAAATATATGGAAACTACAAAACTGTTACAAATTACACTGATTATCTTTGTTTCTGTCAAGGAAATAAGGTAAAGCATAAAGAGAAAGTGACACCTCTCTTGGGTTCTAAGGAATGGGTACAAAGCAAAGGGAAAGGATATTTTGGACAGAAGGGAAGGTTTGTGTAAAGCCATGGAGGGAAGCTATAATGTTGGGTTGTGAGTTTACATGTAGAGAAGTATTATGAAAAATGAGAATAACAACTGTGAATAGTATCAAGCTAACAAGGTCAAATAAACGGTGAGAGAAAACACATATCAGGGCTGGTGGAACCACAGTTGTTGGGGGAGACTACAAGACTGGATCAGTGGCAGGAATGTGGATCCCCTCTCCCTCATTACATTATGGGTCAGAGCCTAGGGATAGAGCAGGACCAATTGCCGGACTCTGAAACAAGGACCCAATCCTTGGGCTATGGGGCTATTTAAACTGAATGATTAAGAAGTCTTCATCCCCTCCCTGGTCTGATTAGGATCTGGGTTGAATAGCGTTCTGTTGGGCAGGACCTTAGCTCCAGTCCACATATCCCAGCTCAACATCCACAATTAGAGGAACAGCACTGTAGGGAACTGTCATGATGTGATCAGGAGGCTGGATTCCAAGCCTTGTGCTTGTATCTGTATAATATGCCAGGTCAGTTTCATGATCCTCCATCATAGCCACATCCTGGATTGGGTCCCTAAGAGCTCAGTAATGGCTGGCTTCCATCAAGATTTGTAGGAGACCACCTGCAGAGAATTCATCTTGGACAAGTTAGCCCTTAGTTCTTAAAGATATAAAGTGTTTATAACACATCCTGGCATAAAAAAACCCTCTGAATATTTTCATTATTAATTTCTAAGTATACCCAGATAGTTTTTGGCACAGCTGGCATTTAAAATCAGGCCTGCTTGACTTTTCAGCACACACCTTTAAATACTATGCTGTGATGATCTTAGCATCATTCAGTTCCTACTCATTCATGTTGAGCTTTATCTCCAGTCACCTGGGGAACAATAAGGTAATTGCTTCCTTTTTCTACTGTTTCCTTAAACAGTTGAAATGAATTTACCAGGAAGCAGAAGTAAGGGGTTATTTTTTCTTTCTCTTTGCAATACATAAATGGAAGAATTAAATACAATGCATTTTCTAAATATAAGTGTTGACTGAGGTAATATTCAAAATCAAAGACTATAAAACATGCTGAACATAATTTTGGAATAAAATATATTTATTATAACTATCACAGTTGCTGATAACTGTGTCTGCCCTTTCTATTCTTTCTTCAAGTGGAACAAACTTACACATGCAGCGCTGTTAATTAGCCTATGATTGTGGGCATGGGACCGAAGTCAGGTGAATCGAAAACCTTCCCCAAAATATTTCTAAGCGTGGATGATGGGAAACATTATTTTTCTAGTGCCCTTGGAATATAATCCCGGGGTTCTAGGAAAGTGTTTCCACAGCTATGCAGAGTGTCTTTACCATAGTTGGACAATTAAGTGCAATGACAGGGCAGTAAAGACAAAAGGGAGATGGAAACAGAGTAGAGAAACCTTGGTTCTAGTAGGGATATTGGGTCAGTTTCTTACATGCTTTTCTGAGGTAAGCTAGTCAAAGATAACCACAGTTTAGTTGAGGTTTGTTTTCTGCTTACAACTCTATTCCTGTCCAGCACAGATATATCTTTGAAATGTCTGGGCTAAATTTTGAAGAAAAAGAATGAAAGCTAAATGTAGTGGGCATGAAGTGGTTATTTAGCAAAATCTCAGAAGTTGTAGCTAGGCAAATTATATGACACAGTTCATGCAATTGGGAAATGTTTTCAGTTCAAACCAACCTGGGAGTTATTTCCCCATCGAAATTCCAAGAGTATTATAGCTCTTTTACGATGGAAATGGAAGAGATGAGAGTACACAAAACATTGAGTAGAAGCATAGGATAGACTCCATTTCTGGGCACATGATATTCATAGTATGCTGGAGGCTGGGGGTGCCTTACAGTGTGTGCGACTGAAAAACAGATAGCTAAAAGAGTGGAAACACATTTAATAGAAACTTTGAACTGAGCTTACAATCTCTCTTTCTTTGCTACTAAAGGGAATATTGCCAAGTGGACTGGAATAGAACAAGGTTATCATAGAACAGAAATTATAAGTGAGTGGAACCTCTGACTAAAAGAGTGGAGTGAAGAAGAAGGTAGAATTAAGGATAATCCCCAAGTTTCTGAATGTGACTGCATACATTCTAAGGACACTAGCCAAGATAAGAAATGGATAGAACAAACACATTTTGTTGTGAAAACAATTGGCTCCATTTGGGATATTTTGAGGCAATTTAGATTACTAACAAAAGTGTAGTCAGGTGGAGACCTTTAATTGTGTCTATGAATCCAAAGCTAGACAAGGAAGCAAGATAAGCTTTATGATTAGCAGAGTATATAGAGAACAAAGAAGTAACTTAAGCCCCATCCAACCTTTAGGGGAGCATAGAATCCAGGGAAGAAATAGGTTTCCACTTTAGGGAAACACAATATGCTGAGACCTGGGTATACATTTAGTTATTAAATTCTCATTATTTTAAAATATTATTGAGCTTCCACTCCTGGCTGTAATTTGTATCCCAATATGTTCTAAAATACATCTAAAATATAAAACACAAGCATAAAACTTCATCCATAATAACCACTATGTAGCTGAGCTAACTGCTCCAAGTTTCTGAAATATTTTGTACTTATTAGTTGGAATCTGTCTACCTGGTCCATGTACCAATCTTTGAATATATCTGAAAAATTTACAGTTATATAAAGGTAAAAAAGTAATTTAAAGAGACTGAAAAATTCATGAAATAAGAATTTTGTATAGTGTGATACAAATTTAACTTTAATATACATATATAAGTATAGCTATAAATATAGAGATAAATAATCTATATCTATTCAATTTTAGATATATACCATTTATCGATAATACAGCGATGCATGCAAACACCAGACAGAAAAAATGCATACTGTAATTCTGTTATTAATATTAAATCTTAGTCTAAGTTGTTAAAAAAATAACACAGGAAGCCAATGGAATTCTTTCTGTTCTAGATAATTCTATATCCCAGTGTGTTTTTGTTATTGCTGTTCATTGTCTTGATGGTCCTCATTCCCTTCCTTGGTAACATTGGCTTTTATCATTTCTCTTCTGGTTTGTAGTCACCTACTACTATTCTCCCTAACTCCAGTCTTTCCTTGGCTTAGAAATGCTCTCTACTTAACTGAGGATGAAATTACCTAAAACACAAATCTGACCATGTAGTTATTAAATCTAAGTCATTAACAACGTTCCATTCCCTTGCAGAGGGAAAGGAGTTAACATTTGGTTAAGTAACTGTCATGTGGGAGAAATACAGGGGAGTCTTGCATGGATTAACTCAACTTCATTGCCTCATTTAGCTGAAATTGTTATGGAAGAACAAATATAAACAACAGGCAAGTGTGGAGACAGAAACACCTGTAAGTAAAATATATTTTGTGTGTTTAGAAACCAAATGTTCTGATTGCTTCATAATAGAAAAACCAAAACAAAACCAATGAATTCAAAGATGACTCAAATGATCTTTAAATCATAGGAACTCTGGTAAATTGTGTGAATCTATTTTAGGATAATCTTCCCATTTTTCGCTTTGTCTTATATCTTCTCTCTTGCCTCAGAGCTTTAGAGATAAAATGTAATAGTGTGCATATTTCCAAAGTAACATTTATATACATGTTGAAATAAGTAAAAAAAGAGAAAATATGCCCATTAACAATCATTAAGTGATATAAACTCAGAATATGAATTAAAATATTAAAAGAAAAGTAAAATCGAATTTATTTCTTCTATCTTGTTTTAAATATCTTAAAAATAGCTTACAAATTCAAAGCAGTAAAATTTGTTATCCTTTAATCCATTAGATTACATATCCATGACAGTAGTTACAATATTTCAATTAGCTTTTTCTTCCAGTGTAAAAGCTGAGCACCATTTCTTATATTTTGGAGAATGTCAGGCATATAACTTCAAATGTGCATTTCCTAGTGATTATAAGGGACTGTTTTGAAGAACTGATTGTCAAGGAGCAAAGACATGGGTTGACCCAAAGAAGATATCTAGATGTCCAACAGGCACATGAAAAGATACTCAATGTCATTAACTATCAGAGAAACGCAAATCGAAACTGCAATCGAAACTGCAATGAGATATCACCTCACTCCCATCAGAATCGCTATAATTACCAAGACAGAAACAAGATGTGTTGGGGAGGATGTAGAGAGAAGGGAACTCTTGTACACTCCTGGTGGGAGTGCAGACTGATGTTGCCACTATGGAAGACAGTATGGAGATTCCTCAAAAAATTAAGCATAGATCTACCATATGATCCAGGTATTCCACTGCTCAGTGTTTACCCAAAGAACATGAAAACGTCAATGCATAAAGATCCATGCACCCCTACATTCATTGCAGCATTATTCACAATAGTCAAGACTTGGAAGCAGCACAGGTGCCCATCAAGAGAGGAATGGATAAAGAAGATGTCCCAATGGAATACTACTCAGACATAAGAAATGATGAAATCCGGCCATTTGTGACAACACGGATGGACCTTGAGGGTATTATGCTGAATGAAGTAAGTCAGAGGGAGAAAGTCAAATACCTTATGATCTCACTGATAACTATAAGATAAAAACAATGACAAACAGACACATAGCAACGGAGAAAGTATTGGTGGTTACCATAGCGGAAGTGGGGAGGGAGGAGGGTGAAAGGGATGATTAGGCACATATGTGTGGTGATAGATTGTAATTAGTCTTTGGGTGGTGAACATGATGCAATATACACAGAAATCAACATATATAAGGATGTACACCTGAAATTTTTTTTTAAAACAAAGAGTAAAGTATATGGGCTGGTCCCGTGGCCGAGTGGTTAAGTTCGTGCGCTCCGCTGCAGGCGGCCCAGGGTTTCGTTGGTTCGAATCCTGGGCGCGGACATGGCACTGCTCAGCAAACCACGCTGAGGCAGCGTCCCACATGCCACAACTAGAAGGATCCACAATGAAGAATATACAACTATGTACCGGGGGGCTTTGGGAAGAAAAAGGAAAAAAATAAAATCTTTTAAAAAAAAAGAGTAAAGGACAGAACATGAGTATAGAACATGTGAGCTATAGGTTAACAATTAGTTTAAACTTTATCTGTGAAAGCTGTAAAAGTGCACACTGCAATTCTTTATGGGTAGAAATCTTTGAAGATATAAATTTAACATTCAAAAATGAGATAAAATCTCTCCAAAGATTGCAATTTTATTCAGAAGAAAAGGCTTCAATTTTTGTTTTGTTAAAAAATATGATAACATTCCTTAAAGCTTTCTTATCCGATATTTACAGTTTCCTGCACCACTGGCACTTCAATGAGAGGAGTAAACAAAAAGTGGCAAAGAATTTAAAAGATGGTAGAAGAAACTGTGGAACTGAATTTAAAAACCTTTCTTAATAAACCTCATCTTTAAATTTATGAAAGGCTGTTGCAGTTGAAAGCATTGTCCTGTGTGAAAGTTCACTAATTATCAGTTGCCTATAGTGAAATCTAAATGGTAACATATCGGAATGAATAAAGAAAAATGAACGTTTGAAGGAAAAATAAAACATGATGTGTTATTCCTTTTGTGGGATCATCTATTTACCCATAAAAACAATTTGGGTTTTTACTTATAACCATTTCCTAAAACTAAAAATTGCTTATGAGTACTCAATTGGCTGAGATCACTTAATATTATTGAACCTATGATTTTTGTTCCTTAAGAATCAGTGCAAAAATCAGCTTGTTGGGGGCTAACGAAAGCTCTCAACTTCTAGTACTGGAGAGACAGAGACCCAACGTAAAATATTTTTTCTTTAATGTTCACCTGGAATGATCCCCTCCAAAAGTCACAAAAGTGTTAAGTGATTTGCCTGAGGACCAAAGTCTCGCAGTTGCTTCTCCAGGAGTCTTCTAGAAAAGGAATAGACAGTTTTAACTCTTGTAGGCAATATAGAGAGCTATTTAGTTGACCACTGGTATCTATCAAGATAAGATTAATTATTTTGTGTATTTAACTCCCAGACATCAAAGAAATAGCTCAGGCTGAACCTCTGTTTTGGTAGAAAGGTCTGGTAATGTTATCATGATATAAGCTTCTCTGTATATTTGGTGACTAGCACAGTGCCAGGTACACAGTTGATGCTTATTATCTGGTGAAGTAGATTAAACGTAATTCCTACAATTCTGAAGTTTGAATATCTATTTTAATGTGGTTATAAAAAATGTCTTAAAATTAAACCTGCATTCATTAACATTGTGGTAAGGAGGATTTAAGCAATTAGCAGATTGAGTGAGTTCTTTAATAACAGTGTAGATTTAAGAAGTCTACCATCCCTTAAATCTCTATAATTGCATTTTTCAAAGTTTAAAATTCTGTTCCACTTAAACAATTTAAAGAACACAATAAGCAACCATGCTTTGCACAGTACATGCATTTAAATAAGTCAAATTACAACAAATAAAACAAGTTCACAGGTAATATTGGGAACAAATTAAGAAGATAGATAAGAACATTGCAGTCATTGCTTATCATGCAATCTAGGCACTAAGGATGTACAAATGGTTCCCCCCCTCCCCCTTTAACTGAGAAGGACACAAATAAGATGAGGATATTCCCCTAAGGTCAGTATGTGAGAGAAGTAAGTAAATGAGAGAGCATTGTGTTGGATTTATATTTTAAAGAGTAGAAAAGATATGTTCTATACTTGTTCAGATTTTCAAATTGTCTTAAGATAAGAAATTTTTTTCTTTGGTAGGAAAAACAGCTTTCATTTGGAAAAAAAGATTTTTTTTTTGTGAACATAACTCAAATGTCAAGAAAATGATGAGAAGGCAATTGCTTGGAAAATTGCAAAAAGTTAGCATAGACATGAAAACCTAAGTTTTTTAAATGTCATAAAACTTTAAATTAATGCATAGGCAGGGTCTCTGATAAATTTTTCCTCACTCTTTATATACATGAAAATTCATTTTTGACTCAATCTTTGGTCAATGTTTCATTATTAACTCTGTTATTTCATCTTCAGAACATTTGTGTTGCTGTTTCTTCATTTAGTTTTATTCTAACATATGTATATTTCTACTTTTTTAATGAAATATTTGACACAATTTGTTGACTTTGAGGCAATATGGGTAATAAACCTTGCTAGGGCTTTCATCTGGCACACTTCTCTGGTTTATTTTTAGGTTCAAATGAGGCAAAATAAGTTAATATCCTTTATGAAATATAATGGAATAATTTTTTGAGAAATTTTGTTTATCAAGGAGCCTAAGTATTTAAATTTTAAATTCAAATTGCACAGTTCTTCAATGGTTATTATGTCTCAATTGCCTTTAAAGGGTATATAACATTCAAGGGCCAGCTCTGGTTGCCTAGTGGTTAAGTTCATTGTGCTCCACCTTGGTGGCCCAGGCTGGGTTCCTGGGTGCAGAGCTACACCACTCTGTTAGTGGCCATGCTGTGCTGGCAGCCCACATACTAAAAAAAAAATAGAGGAAGATTGTCACTGATGTTACCTCAGGGCTAATCTTCCTCAGCAAAAAACAAATTAACGAAAACAAAAGAATATATAATATTCAATTGTTTTTTATGAAATTACTTAATTTTTTACAAAAGATTAATAAGCTAATTAACCCTCTAGTGGGGATTTTTTTTGTGAAAAATATTAAAAATTTGAATTTTATATTGACAAATTATTATTTTTTCCCAAAAGGTGCAGCTAAGATACAATAAGATACAACAGACAAGAATACAGATAAGTTCAACATTAAATTATCTTCTTCATAAGGTTTTTTATTCTTAATTTTCCCTAAATCTATTCTTCTAGGTTTTTTTCTTTTGTCTATATTTCTAATCTTTTTCTTTTTTGCTTTCCACTTCTTCTTTGATTAAAATTGAGATATTATCTGTTCACAGAAAAGATTCTAGAGAGGGCAAACCCAAAACATGCATTTTTCTGTTCAATATTTTGGTTCCTTGGAGCAAAGTAGGCAGCTAATAGGTATGCTTGACCTATGTCAGGTTGAACACTCGTTACACATTTGATTTGAAAACTTTTATTTGCATGAATTTCACTAACATTAATTTTAATGTAAACAACCGATCAATACACTACTGCCTATAAGGCACTGCCAATGGTTGGAGAATCTTAACTTGATATTGCAAAGCAAGAAAAGGCACTTTAAGAATTTTAAGAACAGCTTAGTGTACTAAACTGCCAGAAACCCGGTCTGTGGCTTTAAGTAAACTTTTTTTAATGCAGAGTTAAAATTTATAACATACCAAGAACTATCTTCAGAAATAGAGAGACTCAAATATTTTAAAAGATTGAAGAATTTTAAATCATTTGGCATTATCATAAAACATTTTGGAAGGTTAGATTTTAAATTTACATAGGCATTGATTTATTTTGTTACTCCAAGAAAAAAATCTAGATGAGAGAATAGAATAGAAAACGTTTAGGGCTTGATAGAGTCATTGCTTTCACGCCATATGGTAAATACCATAGTTATCAAAAAACGTTGGGTTAGGTTTTCTTGATTTGACAGTTATGATTGCTGCAAATGCTACAATGAATGAAAATTTAAATCTAAATCAATATCAAGAAAATGAATAAGTATAATAATAATAATAATTGCTAGTAAGTATTTCAGATATTTGATCTCTGAAGAGGTTAAAACCATGAGAAAACTTTATTCACTTTCTCTACTTTTAACTCTTCAAAATAGTTTCAGACAAAAACATTTTAAATACATAATTACTGAGAAATTGACAGTATTTTCCTTTAGGGTCACCACTCTTCCTTTATCTTTTTAAGGATTTTTGTTTTTGAAGAATTTATAAATTAAAGAAATATCTTTCATTTCTTCACTTTCTTCATCTTATGTCTGACTTTGTGACACCTTTTCTAATCCAGATTGTTAAATTATATATTTGATTCTTTTGTCCATTGAGAATTTATTTTGGGAATGAGGTAAGATATACACATGTTTCTTTTCCAAAATAAGTAATTAATTATTATAAAAACACTAAAGAATATTTTCCTACCATACTAAATGGGAAATGATACATTTATCATAGACTAAAATCACATACTTATGTATTTGTATACATAGATATACTGATCTGCTTATCTATTTTGAATAATATCACACAGCTATGAATTGATATCTAAAAGAATTTGATTCCTCTCAGGAATCAAGGATAGAGCATTGATTCAGAACATAGATCCTGAGCTAGAATGTGTTTAAATTCAACTGCACCACTTGCCATCTATGTGACCTTAGGTAGGTTATATAATCTCTATTTTCTATGTATAATATATTATTTTCTCTATTTTCAAATTCTCAGCCTATAAAGTGGGAATAAGGATGTTATTATCACATAACGTTATTATAAAGATTGAATTAATATATGTATAGTGCTTGGAACACTTTGACAATATAGCATTATATAAGTGTTAATTCTTAGGTTAGTAATACAATTTCTACAATTTCTAATTTTTAGGTATTTTCAGGCATTTTCTTTCTAAATTGAACTTGGGAATCCATAAAAACCTGTTGGAATTTTGATTGAGATTATATTATATTTAAAAATTTATCTCACTTCTCAAGTTACCCTTTAATACGTTTTCCTTCTGTTTAAGCAGGAAAGTTATGTTGCTTTGATTAGAGATAATTTGGAATATACCAATGCAGACATTTTTTCTATGCATGTAAAGACATACATACATTGCATATATCAAGCCAAACATGACAATGAAACATGTTGCACAATATTGTTGGGATTATTTTTCTTTTACATAAATGGTATGTAGCTGTAATTCATCTTTGTGATATGGGTCACTCAACAATATGTCCAGATATTTCCACCTTTTTTTTCAACAGCTACAGTTTATTGATAAATATATAGATTGTTTCAAATATATAAAAACATGTTAAGTGAATGTAATTTGCATGCCTCCAACTCAGACACAATGAGGCCACCATGATGGCTGAAGGGATATATATTTAAATACGTGCCATCCAATTTTGGCAAACTAATTGGAGAACTCTATTTTAATTATATAACTACTTCTTTCTGCTCCCTTAAAGGAAGATTGTCTACTCCCTAACTTCCAAAATACCTTCAAAATGTTCATCTGTAAACTCCGATATTACTCTTTTATTCCAAAAATTGTAGTCAGGGTAAGTTAACTGCTATTACAAACAACTCTGAAATCACAGAGCTTTGTCTAATAAGGTTTATTTCTCACTCATGTCACAGGGCAGTACGCACAGAAGGAGGGGATACTCGATTCCACGTCATCATTCAGGGACCCAGGCTCCTTTGTTCTACTGGTTCAGACTTCCATATGGTCTTCAGACTCCCTCACTGGACCCCTTGCATTCAGTAAGTGGAACAGCAAGGAGAGAGCATTGGAAAAGAATCCAGAAAAGTTTAAAGGGTCAGACAAACATGTCCCCACCAAACTGCAGAGAAACTATAGAAATCTGGGGAATATAACTTAACATTGGGCCTAGGAAATATGAGAAAAGAGTTTTAGTGAATGACTACAGTTGCTCCTGTCTGAGTTCCCCTTTCTTGTCACCAAATATGTCAGTATGGTTAGATTAGAAAAGTAGAACCACTAAGTGTGAAATTCAATTAAGAATATATTATTGGATTTAAATCTTACCCAAGTTTTGGAGTAGTTTGGGAAGTACTATTCTGGAAAGAAACATTTAGCAGATATGGGGACAGACCCTAATCAAGGACTACAAAGAGCAGTTGGTGAAGAAGTCTACACAACCCTGCCCCATCTATATCCAGTGTTTGGCCTGAAGTTGCTGTGGGTTGGCAAAACAGGTCAACAGAGTAAAAGCTCCATCTAAAATAGGAAAAAGGTAAGAATAAACTGGAAACCACAAGAATCAACTGGAATCCACAAAGACAAAATGGAACCTGTGAGGATGAATGGAATCCACTTCTGCCTTACCACATTTAACCCTGATAACATGATCTACAAAAAAAATTACTAGTTCCCCTTTCCATAGACCTGCACATACGTGTAGGCCAGGACTCAAACTAAAGGAGGCGATCCTGCAGAGTAGAAGGACTTGGAATCTTGACATCTGCCCCGAGAGCCAGGAAATGGGCAACAGCATGAGCTGTAGTAATGCTTGTCGCTCTGCACTAATCACTGGGGAAACTGGCTCTACTGCTTTACTTTCACCTTCCAAATCCAGCACAAATTTCTCTTGTGGCTAAACCTAACCCAGAAACATACAAGGAATGGAAAACTAGGCAATGGATTTCCAACTTAGCTTCAACTTATCATAATATAGTTTGCAGTGCCTTGCAGAACCTCACTAACCTACATAACTATACTATGCTGACTGCGTGCCTACAAAATTATATTGGCAAAAAATAAAAGAAATATTCCCTAAAATTGTGCATATTAATGCATTCTTATGCTACAAACTCAGTAGTGACGAATATATATATAATTACATGCTAACCCCATTTAAAATTTTCACAGGAATGAAAACAATGTTTTTCATTTCACTTAAGAGTCATGGAGGAGAAATATCTTTGATATGGGTAGAAAATCATATCTTATTATTTTATTAGTTAAAGGCTTTAACAATTTATTACTAATTTTAAATTTTTCTGCAATTTTCAACAATGTACAACTGTAGGCTCTTTAAGCTTTAAGCCTCCTAAGTTCAGCAAACTTTTTCAAGCAATTTTTCACCAGTTCTCACAGCTCTCTAAACATAGTTCCTTTCAGTGTCTGACCTAAATGTATTTTCTGTAAACAGAAAGAACCTAAAGAACAAGTCCTCAGGGAGGTGGTACTACCTGAGCCATTCACTGTGAGTCAAAGAAAACATAAATACATTCTTTCCAAGGTAGTGAGGTTTTGCAAGGCACTGTAAATTGTTTTGTGATAGATGAACCCTAGGAAAACACACTGACTCTGTTAAAACAATCAAAGAAACAATATTCGAGGAGAGAAATACACCCTAGGGTACACAGAAACATTATGTTATGAAGCTAGTGGGTGTTGACCCTTCTATCTATGGCACAACTGAGACCATAGTTAAAACAATATGTTTGGTGCCAAGAAGCCTGAAAGATCCCAAACACTTATAACCAGGAAAATGTCAAAATAGAAGAGGCGATCGGATGGCCAAAATGCTACAGCAAGGTAGGATGACAAGAGATTGATTGAGAATATAAATGAGTATATCAAAATCTCACAATTCTGGGAAAAAATATACACTTTTATGTAGTGCTTACAATGATCCATTTTGCCATAAATATGCTGCTGTAGGGAGAAGAAAACATTTGTCATTCACCCCAGGTTTTGCTTCCTGGTTTTGTATTTTATAACACTCATTATATCTGGTGGAAATAGAAAGAGAAGCACCATTTTCCTCTACACTATTCCTCTGTTTTCTCTTTGAAGCAATCACCTACTTTTGTTGTGAAAATTGATTATTTTTTATGAATTTCTCACCTAAGTACAGTTATCTGATATACTAATTGATGAAAAACAAGAGAAAGGAGGGAAAGAGGATGATAGGGATGCCATATATATGTGTGTATATATAGACTAATATATAATGCAATATAACTTTTACAACTATATTTTATATCTTAATACAAAGAATTATTTATGTATAATATATAAATATATTATATATTAACATATAAACAGTTAATGCATACATTTATAAATATACAAATCTTATATATTTATATAAATGTATAAATATATTGTATACATACACATAGAAAATAGACACATGTCTATTTTCTCTCTTCTTCAACTATCTCTCTTGACATCTCTTTCTCTATTTTCACCTAACTCACTTTGGGGTGGTGGAACAATGAAAATGAAATATACAGGGTCTTAGTGACTACATTTTTCTCTATAGGTTTATGGAGCTGAGATAATGCAAAGTCAATTGATCCATTTCAGAATGATTTTTCTGGGGTCATTTTGATCTGATTTGGTTTTAGCATGAGTGGAACTAAACAGAAATGACTCGTGTATTAGAAAGGATATTGATAACCATCCTTGAGTAGGTATATAAATTTGCCTTTACTTCCTAAGTGTGCTGAGCAATGTTATATAACAGGAAGTAATGGAAACAGCTTTTCTTTAGAAAAGTACTAACATAGTGTGGTCATAGCACAATAAAAGATGTATAGTTTGGCTTAATATCCCAGAAATGAACCTTAATTCATATAAAATTTTAACATGAGAATAAGAGAATAACTATTGAGCAAGTGAGTCAATATTTGAGAAGGAAATAGACATCCAGGTCATCAGCCTGAAACAGACACACAATAGACAAACACACACAAAATACCAGGTGGGACAGAGTTAAAATTAGAATATATGTATGTATATATATATGAAATTTGAAATGTTTTTGTTTAAAAGCAAAATCAATCTCAAAATAAGATATTGACAGATTTGTCTATATAAAACCATAAAATTTCCTGTTGAAACAAAAACCACAGAACCAAAACAAGCTTATAATTAAAATAAAAAGGCCAAACTAACTGAGGTGGAAAATATTTACTACAAATATACAAAGGAATCAATATTCCTTTTTAAACTTTTTGTAACTTTAAATACTTTTTTATTGCAGTAACATTGGTTTATCACATTATAAAATTTCAGGTGTATATCATAATATATTTCGATTTCTGTGTAGGTTACATCATGTTCACCACCCAAAGACTAATTACAATCCATCACCACACACATTTGCCTAATCACCCCTTTCGACCACCTCCCTCCCCCTCTGGTAACTACTAACCCAATCTTTTTAGCTATGTGTTTGTTGTTGTTTTTATCTTTTACTTATCAGTAAGATCATATGGTATTTGATTTTCTTCCTCTGACTTATTTCACTCAGTATAATACTCTCAAGGTCCATCCATGTTGTCACAAGTGGCTGGATTTCATCATTTCTTATGGCTGAGTAGTATCCCATCGTGTATATATACTACATCGTCTTTAACTATTCGTTCTTTTACAGGCACCTAGGTTGCTTCCAAGTCTTGGCTATTGTGAATAATGCTGTGATGAACGTAGGGGTGGATATATCTTTACGCATTTGTGTTTTCATGTTCTTTGGATAAATACCCAGTAGTGGAATAGCTGGATCATATGGTAGATCTATTCCTAATTTTCTGAGGAAACTCCATACTGTTTTCCATAGTGGCTGCACCAGTTTGCACCCCCACCAGAAGTGAATGAAGGTTCCCTTTTCTCCATATCCTCTCCAACACTTATTGTTTCCTGTTTTGTTAATTACAGCCATTCTGACGAGAGTGAGTTGATATCTCATTGTAGTTTTGATTCGCACTCCCCTGATAGTTAATGAGGTTAAACATTATTTCATGTGCCTGTTGGCCATCCGTGTATCTTATTGGGAGAAATCTCTGTTCAGACTTTTTGCCCATATTTAAACTGGGTTGTTGGTTTTTTTGTTGTTGAGATGTATGAGTTCTTCGTAAATTTTAAATATTAACCCCTTATCTGATATATGATTTGCAAATATCTTCTCCCAATTGTTAGGTTGTCTTGTCGTTTTGTTGATGGTTTCCTTTGCTGTGCAGAAGCTTTTTGATTTCATATAGTCCCATTTGTTTATTTTTTCTATTGTTTCCCTTGCCCAGTCAAACATGGTATTTGAAAAAATGCTGCTTAGACTGATGTCAAAGAGCATACTGCCTATGTTTTCTCCAAGAAGTTTCGTGATTTCAGATATTACATTCAAATCTTTAATCCATTTTGAGTTGATTTTTGTGTATAGTGTAAGATAATGGTCTTCTTTCATTCATTTGCGTGTGACTGTCTAGTTTTCCCAACACCATTTATTGAAGAGACTCTCCTTTCTCTATTGTATGTTCTTGGCTCCCTTGTCGAAAATTAGTTGTCCTCATATATGTGGGTTTACTTCTGGGCTCTCGACTCTGTTCCATTCATCAGTGTGTCTGTGTAAAGGTAGCAGATCAACCACCTATAAAGATAACATAAAGATTAATAGATGAAATAATAAAATTACCTATTTCAAACATAAGAGGAAAATGGATAGACACATAGAAAATAAGAGGTTAGACATGATTTCAAAAACATAAAATGTTAGGGGATGTCTCAATGGCACAGCAGTTAAGTTCCCACATTCTGCTTCAGTGGCCTGGGGTTCGCCGGTCCAGATCCCAGGTATGGACCTATGCACTGCTTATCAAGCCATGCTGTGACAAGCACCCCATATATAAAATAAAGGAAGATGGGCAAGAATAGCTCAGGGCCAATCTTCCTCATCAAAAAGAGGAGGATTGGCAGGAGATGTTAGCTCAGGGCTAATCTTCCTCAAAAATAAACAAAAAAACCCATAAAATGTTGGAGGAGGGGAGTAAAAGAATAGAGCTTTTAGAAAGAGGTCAAACTAAAGTGACTATGAACTCAGTAAACATTGATATATACATAGAATATTATATATGAACCTCATGGTAATCACAAACCAGAAACCTATAATAAATACACAAATAAGAAAGAGAAAGGAAATTAAACATATTACTAAAGAAAGCCATCAAACCAAAAGGGAAGAGAGTAAGAGAACAAGAAAGTAGCAGAAAAGAACAACTAAAACACCTAGAAAAAAAGTAACAAAATGGCAATAAATATATATCAATTAATAACTACTTTAAATATCAATGGACTAAATGTTCAATCTAAAGGCATAGGATGACCCAATGGTTAAAAAAACAAGACCCATATTTATGCTGCATACAAGAGATATACTTCAGAACTAAAGTCACTCACAAACTGAAAGTGAAGGGATGGAAACAGATACTCCATGAAAATGACAAAGAAAAGAAAGCTGGGATAGCAATACTTATATCAGACAAAATAGACTTTAAAAGAAAAATTGTAACAAGAGACAAAGATGGGCACTACATAATGATAAAGGGGACAATCTAACAAGAGGATATAACACTTGTAAATATCTATGCACCCAACATAGGAGCACCTAAATATATAAAGCAATTATTAACAAACATAAAAGGAGAAATAAATAGTAGCACCATAATAGTAGGGAATTTAACACTCCACTTACACCAATGGATAGATCATCCAAACAGAAGATCAATAAGGAATCACTCGCCTTAACGACACATTTAGATAAAATGGACTTTGTAGATATATATAGAACATTCCATACCCAAACTGCAGAATACACATTCTTTTCAAATGCTTATGGAACATTCTCCAAGACCGATCACATATTAGGCCACAAAACAAGTCTTAATAAATTTAAGAAGATCAGATTAACACCAAACATCTTTTCTGACCACAAAGGAATGAAACTAGAAATCAACTACAGGAAGAAAATCAGAAATGCCACAAACACTAGGAGATTAAAGAAAATGCTTCTGGACAACAATTGGGTCAATGAAGAAATCAAAGGAGAAATCAAAAAATACCTGGAGACAAATGAAAACGAAAATACAACAGGCCAAAATCTATGGGATACAGCAAAAGCAGTTCTAAGAGGGATGTTTATAGCAATTTAGGCCTCCCTCAACAAAGAATAAAAATCCCAAATAAGCAATCTAACAGTGCACCTAAAGGAACTGGAAAAAAAAAACAACAACAAACAAAGCCCCAAATCAGCAGAAAGAAGGAAATTATAAAAATCAGAGCACAAATAAATGAAATAGAGATGAAGGAAACAATAGAAAAAATCAATGAAACCAAGAGCTGGTTCTTTGAAAAGATAAACAAAATTGACAAACCTTTGGCTAGACTAACCAGGAAAAAAAGAGAGAAGCATCAAATAAATAAAATCAGAAATGAAAGAGGAGAAATTACAATGGACATCTCAGAAATACAAAAGATTATAAGAGAATACTTTGAAATGCTATATGCCAACAAATTGGATAACAGAAGAAATGGATAAATTCTTAGAATCATACAACGTTCCAAAACTGAGTCAAGAAAAAATAGAGAATTTGAATGGACCAATCACCAGTAAGGAGATCAAAACAGTAATCAAACCCCTCCCCCCCAAATAAAGGTCCAGGACCAGACAGCTTCCTTGGTGAATTCTACCAAATATTCAAAGAAGATATTCAAAGAATACCTATCCTTCTCAAAGTCTTCCGAAAAAATGGAAGAGGAGGGAAAATTTCCTAACTCATTCTAGGTAGCCAACATTATCCTGATACCAAAACCAGAAAAGGACAATACAAAAAAAGAAAATTACAGGCCAATATCACTGATGAACATTGATGCAGAAATCCTCAACAAAATACTAGCAAATCAAATATAACAATACATTAAAAAGATCATACACCATGATCAAGTGGGTTTCATTCCAGGGATGCAGGGATGGTTCAACATCCACAAATCAATCAATGTGATTAACAAATGAACATTAACAAAATGAAGAATTAAAATCATGGGATCATCTCAATAGATGCAGAGAAGGCATTTGACAAGATACAGCATCCATTTATGATACAAACTCTAAATAAAATGTGTATAGAAAGAAAATGCCTCAACTTAATAAAGGCCATATATGACAAACCCACAGCTAATGTCATTATCAGTGGAGAATAACTGCCAGCTGTCCCTCTAAGATCAGGAACCAGACAAGGATTCCCACTTTCATCACTCTTATTTAACATAGTATTGGAAGTCCTAGTCAGAAGAACCAGGCAGGAAAAAGAAATAAAAGGAATCAAAATTGGAAAGGACGAAGTGAAACTGCCACTATTTGCAGATGACATGATTTTATATACAGAAAACCCTGAAGAATCCACTAAAAACTTTTAGAAATAATAAACGAATACAGTCAAGTTGCAGTATACAAAATCAACATACAAAAGTCAGTTGCATTTCTATACACTAACAACAAAGTAGCAGAAAGAGAAATTAAGAATACAATCCCATTTACAATTGCAACAACAAGAATAAAATACCTAAGAATAAACTTAACTAAAGAGGTGAAAGATCTGTACACACAAAACTGTAAAACATTGTTGAAAGAAACTGAAGACACAAAGAAATGGAGAGATAGTCCGTGCTCTTGGATTGGAAGCATTAGCATAGTTAAAATGTCCATACTTCCTAAAGCAATCTATAGATTCAATGCAATCCCCATCAGGGTTCCAACAACATTTTTCATGGAACAAAGAATCCTAAAATTTATATGGAACAACAAAAGACCCCAAAAGCCAAAGGAATCCTGAGAAAAAGGAACGAAGCTGGAGGTATCACACTCTCTGATTTCAATATGTATTACAAAGCTACAGTAACCACAGCAGCATGGTACTAGATCAATATTCTTAATGTATAAATTTACAATATCAATCAATATAGACACTGATGTAAACTCAACTGGAAAAAATATAGCAAAGAGCAAGAAGAGAACAATTACATTTGAAAAAGCACAAAGAACATCCAAATATTTTCTCAATGTTCAGCTTCAGTAAAAATAAATAAATAACGACCAAAACATCTTTATTTGCCTAGTAAATTAGCAATTTTTGAAACACTTTAACATTGTAATATTCAGTTCCAGTCAATATTGATAGAAAAGATAATCTCAAGCAACATTGGTAGAAGTTATATTGATACAATCCTCCTGGAAATTTTGCAACCTATTAATTATTCCATTTAGAGTAACAAGAATTTTCATACTTTGAACTCAGGAGTAATTTTATTCCTGAGAATTCCCAGAATCTATTGTTGAAATTAATTTGAATTGCCAAAAAGTGTCAAGAACACCACGTTAATGGAATGAAGGATAAAAATCATATGATCCTCTCAATGGATGCAGAAAAAGTGAGAAAATTTAACATTCTTTCATGATAAAAGCTCTCAACAAATTGGATATGGAAGAAACATACTTTGACATAATAAAGGCCATATATGACAAACCCAAAGCTAACATTACACTCAATGGTGAAAAGTTGAATGCTTTCCCTTTAAAATCAAGAGCAAAGTAAGGGTGCCAACTCTCACCACTCCTGTTCAACATGGTACTAGAAGTCCTAACCAGAGCAATCAGGCAAGAGAAAGAAACAAAAATCATACAAGTCAAAAAGAAAAAGTAGTATTGTCTCTGTTTGTGGATGACACAATTTTATGTATAGAAAACCCTAAAAATGCAACTAAAAAATGGTTAGAACTAATAAACGAATTTGGCAAAGTTAAAGAATACTAAATCAACGTACAAAAATAGTTGTGTTTCTGTACATTAACAACAAACTATCCGAAAAAGAAATAAAGAAAACATCTCATTCACAATGGCCTCAAAAAATAATCAAATCTTTTGGAATATATTTAACGAAGGAGGTAAAATATCTGTACACTGAAAACTATAAGACATTGATGAAAGAAATTGAAAAAGACACAAATAAATGAAAAGATATCCCATGACTGTGATCAGAAAAAATAATATTGTTAAAGTGTCTGTACTCTGCAAAGCCATCTATACATTCAATGCAATCGCTATCAAAATTCTAATGACATTTTTCACAGAAATAAAAAAAACAATCCTAAAATTTGTATGGAACCACAAAGGATCCTGAATAACCAAAGCAATCTTGAGAAAGAAAAATAGAGATGGAGGCATCACACCTCCCGATTTCAAACTATACTATAAAATTATTGATGTTAAAACTATATGGGACCGACATAGAAACGGACATATAGACAAATGAGATAGAACAGAGAGCCCAGAAATAAACACCTGCATATATGAGCAACTAATATTTGAGAAGGGAGTCAAGAACACTCAATAGGGAAATGATAGTCTGCTCAACAAATGGTGTTGGGAAAACTGGACAGCCACAGCAAAATGATGAAATTAGATTCCTGTCTTACATCACTCATAAAAAATAACTTGAAATGGATTAAAGACTTAAATGTAAGACTTGAAATCATAAAGCTAGAATAAAACATAGGGAAAAAAACTCCTTGACATATGTCTTGACAATGATTTTTTTGTATTGGACACCAAAAGCACAAGCAACAAAAGCAAAAATAAACAAGTGGAACCACAAGAAACTAAAAAGTTTCTGTGCAGCAAAAGAAACAATCAGCAGAATGAAGAGGCACCCTATAGAGTGTGAGAAAATATTTGCAAACTGTATATCATATAAAGGCTAGTATACAAAATATATAAAGAACTCATACAACTCAATATCAAAAATACAAATAATCCAATTAAAAAATAAGCAAATACCTGGATAGATATTTTCCCGAAGAAGACAAATGAATGGTGGATAGGTACATTAAAATGTACTCAACATCACTAATAGTCAGGGAAATGCAAATCAAAAGTACAAGATATCACCTCACATCTGTTTAAATGGCTATTACCAAAAAGACAAGAGAGAAGTTTTGGCTAAGATGTGGAGAAAAGGGAGCCCTAGAGTACTTTAGCGGGAATGTAAATTAATACAATCACTCTGGAAAGCAGAATGGAGGTTCCTCAAAAAATTAAAAATAGAGCAACCATATGATCCAGCAATCCTACTTCTAGGTATATATCTGAAGGAAATGAAGTCACTCTCTCAAAGAGATTTCTGCACCACCATGTTCATTGCAGCATTATTCATAACAGCCAAGACATGGAAACAACCTAAGTGTCCATTGACAGAAGAATGGATAAAGAAAATATGGCATATACACACAGTGCAATATTACTCAGTTGTGCTAAAGAAAGAAATCCTGCCATTTGTGACAACATGGATGGACAGATAGAGAAAGATAAATACTACATAATCTCACTAATGTGTGGAGTGTAAAAAAAAAAACAAACACAGAAATAGAAAATAGGATGGTAGTTGCCAGGGGCTGGGTGTGGGGAAAATGGAGAGATGTTGGTCAAAGTTTACACCAAAAAAGTGTCAGGAAACATTTTCTAAAACTTTGCAATGGGCAAAAGAGACTACTTGGTGTTCTTTAGACTTGTATAATAGAATACTCGGAGAGATCTGATAATATAAGATTATTTATTAGGATACAAGGCTGTGCACCTTTGGCTGTCATTCTAATGACTAGTCTGTTTTACAACTTCGTAGTTGTACAAATTGTCTTGCTGAATAATGATTGTCATACCAATTATTCTTGTCCATATCAATGCAAACAGATAACATCCAAACTAAAGAAAATTGACTTCCTGCTTTTAGAAACATAATCTCAAGGATTAAATTTTATTGCCTCATAGAATACTCGCCAGGGTGGCATTTGCTAATGTATTAAGTTCAGCATTCCTCATTGCCTTTATTGTATTTTTTTTAAGATTGGCACCTGAGCCAACATCTGTTGCCAATCTTCTTTTTTTTACTTCTTCTCCCCAAAGCCCCCAAGTACATGGTTGTATATTCTAGTTGCAGGCCCTTCTGGCTGTGCTATGTGAGCTGCCACCTGAGCATGAGTTGCTGAATGGTGCCATGTCCACACCCAGGATCTGAACTGGTGAAACCCTGGGTCGCCGAAGCGGAGCATGCAAACTTAACCACTCGGCCACGGGGCCGGCCCCCCCATTGCCTTTATATAGCTCTGGTCTTCAAATTCTCCTTCACAGTGGTTTTAATATTTTACTGAATCCTCATGAATCAGCAAGTCGAATAAAATATCTGACATGTGAATATTTTATATTTACATGATAATCATATTTTTAATATTTTGAAAATATTTTAACCAAAGCTTTATACTCCACAATATACAATAATAAATAGTATACAATATGTGATAGTAAGAAAAAATTAAAATAAGCCAAATGTCCAACAGTAGTAAAATGGATAAAGGTAAAGTCATAGGAAGGAGCAACACACTTAACAATTTTTAATATCTTGAAACATCCTTATGTTATAATGTTTAGTATTTAAAAGAAGAATATGACATTGAATTTGTGAAAAGAGGGAGTTTGGCAATAAATATACCAAACCTAGTAGAGTTATCCTCTTTTTAGTGATTTATTTATTTTTCTACATTGTCTAGTTATACACTTTCTATTATAAACATTTACTAACCTTATCTCTAAAAAACTACTGTTTATTAGAAAAAAGTTAATGGAAGCATAAAGTATCATGCAGTTTATGCTAAACAAATGTTGGATAATATTTAAGCGAGCAATAGTGGGATCTCTGTTGGAGGAATTAGATGTTACATTTACATGAAAATATTCACACTATGCATTTCTCTAAACACATTAGTCTACCTTATAGTGTGATTAAGAGATGCACTCCATAAAGACCTCACTCATAATTCTAATAAATACATGCACTACTCCATTATGATTTTCTAAACCCACATTATTATTTTAATGAATCTTAATGACTTAATGTGTTTCCTCATCCCAGGGATTTTGCAATTTACAAGGAGTTTTCTCCAGAAGATTCCTGAATCCAAAACCTCAAACTGTTTTTAAAAGGCTGGTTTTATTCATTCAAATGTCAGGCATGATGATAAACAGTGGTGGGAGAAAATTCTCTCAGCTAATACCATAAATTCAGCCACTTTCACGAAAGATTGCACCCAGGCACGAACACAGCTGTATCCAAGCTTGAGATCATCTTCTGAATCAAAGTGAGCTTGGTATTCTTTGTGTAAAACAAGACATCGTTGGCTCTCCCCAAGACCTTCAAAGTCTCTTGGATAGTCTCACACTCCGTCTTTGAGATCATAAATTATACGAGGGCATGGGCTTTCTGTCTTCTTCACATGTGCCTTCCTAGTGTACAGGCTCCAACACATACAAGAAATTCACTTTATACATGAGTGATCAAAACATGTGACAGCAAATTTGAAAGAATTATGTCTATAATTCATAATATTTAATTGTATATATAAATAGATTCTGTGAAGAAGTCACAAAGAATACCAAGAGAAGGGAGAAGTTGAATGACAGACTATCCCTCAACAATAAATTTAGGTCAAGAGAAAAGCTAGACTGAATTACCCATGTCAAAGATGAATAGGAAGAAAATACATGAAATGGGAGAATCTTCAAAACATTCACATATTTACCGGATAGAAAAAAGAGAATTAAATGGCAAACAACATGGCATGCTAAAGAAAGAAAGAATCATTTCTAAGAGGGATATATTCAGTAAAGAATATTTCCCCTCTCGAATAAATACGTCTAACTCTCAATGCAATGGAAAAGGTGATGAAATAAGAAACAAACTCAATTGAAAGTAAAATTAATTAGGATAAAAAAGGAAAAATATATAACTAAAAAATTAATTTGACTTCAGAAAGACCACCATTGCAAAATTAATAGATAAAAACAAAAGTGACACAGCAGAAAATGGGATCAATTAATCAGAAAAAGGTTCCAGGTAATGACAAGAAATTCAAAGCAAAGAAACAATTGGAGAAGATATTAGTTTCTGAAAATAGACAACAGAGATTGATCATAGAGGTTGTTGGTGTTTTATAAATAGAGGGCAGATTAAATACACATTGATAATCTTAAAATGTGAGAGAAGAAAAATTTTCAAAAGTGAAGAAATAACAAAATCTGTAGATTAATATGGCATATCTTGGCATAGGAAAATTGTATTTAATTTAATTAACACTGCCTACATTTAGTTCATTGAAAGCTTTTAAAAAGCATCAAGGAAGAAAAATCACGAATATAAAAGAGAATGTATTAGCTGGCCTTATAATCTATATATCATGTTCAATGCAGAAAAGTTACATATGATCTGAATGAAGTAGCAGTGAACCCCAAATTTTTCCAATCAGCCAAGAGTTCTTTCAGATAAAAAGACGACACAGACTTTTTTAGACAGATAAGTTTTCAGACCACAGCTATTCACATTTCGTGTCTCATCATTTTCTCTCTGTTCCTTTTACTGTATTTCAAACAAAAGAGATTTTTTTTTTCCTTGTCTGAGGAATTGGCAAAGGTAGAGAATCGGGGAAACTTTCTGCCTTTGTGTTATTTCCACAGCATTTTAATCTATATTGCAAATCCTCTGCACTGCCACATAGATTAAGCATTTTTGGACAGCAAATCCAGGTTTTTTTCTTTCAGAGTTTCTGTTCTGGTCGTCTCTTCCCTCAGGTAGAGAAGACTGAGTGATTTATCTGATTGTATGGGGTGGCAAAATAATTGGACAAAATAGCAACAAGTAAGCAATTGTTGACCTCAAACAACTAACAGCACAATCTCTTCCTGATAAACATTTGCATCCTTATTGAACCAATCTGAATCCAGTCAGGAGGCAAAATTACACCAGCAGTCTGAACAAGGAAAATTAAATATAAATGTGTGAAATAGTAAGGGGAAATTAACTACTAAGAAGGATAAAAATGAATCTATAAGAAACAAGAATAGCAGACTACCCCTAGGGCTGAGGTAGAGTACCCAAGGAAAAAAAATATTTGAGAGAGTCACCACCCCCCTCCGAATACTCTAAAGGTGGCCAGCAGAAATTTTCCCAATGGGGTGCTAGCAAGACTTGTTGGGAATCCCCCCACTGGAGTACTGTCAAGATTCACTGGAAAGCCATTGGCTGTCAGGGTCTATCTTCAGTATAACAAAGGGCAAAGAAGGGTGAATTTGGAACTGAGAACCAGTTAAGTTGTTAACTGGCACATCCATAGAAACATTTATCATGTTCAGGTTTTCTTTTTTAAAAAAATAGAACCTGAGATCCATCCTATTTTGGGCTCACCATAACCAAAACTCAAACATTAAAAACAGCACAAGACTGTATGAACATTTTTTAAGATTACTAGAAGTTGAGTTGATAAGCCAAGACTCAGAGTGAAAGTTTTTCTCTTTTTACATATGAGGATAACCACTTGTTTCCCTCCCACCCCTTAGTAATGAGGAAGTACTTTCTCCTAAAGCCTAGTTTCTTTGTTCTTCTGCAAGCCCTCCTACTCTCTTTCCTCTTTTTTTCTTTCTTCTTTTGTTGAATTCCTAGCTGTCTCCAGACTTTCGCATTTTCCACCAACATGAAACTGACTTTAAGCAGTCCTCAGCTTTATTTTGGTGGCTATTCCTACCTCTACTCTGAAGAGTGTAGTGGTAAAAGTTCAATGTCCTCTCATAGGTGAAGGCTATTTCTTGGGATGACTTTAATGGGCCAGCCCCATGTCTTTCCACACTTTGTAAAGAGAAAACCTTCTGAACATATCTGGGGTTATGCCAGAATGCTTGTGCAAGGACAACCAGGCTGTTTACAGCACAATATTCCCTTCCTCTTGAACTGCCGGGACTCTGTGTGAAGCTGAGAGTGAGAACAGAAAGGATTGTAGTATAGTGCTTATAGATGATGGTTCAAAATGGTCTATTTCTGCATGGCGTTCTATGATTAACGTATAAGTCACATTTCAAGACTGAGGTTAAATGACAAGGACTCTGTCTTGTGTATCATTGTCCCCAGAACCTAAAACCATGCCTGAAATACTTTGTTCTTAATTATTGTACTTTGAATAAATGAATAATACTTTCACTTTTCCATGTCTTTCATCTCCTTTGTCAACTGCTTTTCCAATTTTTTTCAAATCAGCTTCAAATACCAAAACCTGTAGAACTTCCGTGCTCTCTGCCTCTTTATGAAATGCCACAAAATAAGACAGAAAATTTTCTTGTTTACCATATGTCATTAAACTCTTTATATTATGTTATTCAGTTTGCTATAGCCCTTATTTTCTATTGTTTGTGTATTTTTCATTCTTCTTTCTTACATTACAGAGTAGCAGAGACAGCCCTTGGGGTTGAGGCTCTGCACTGTAGTCTTTAAAGGCCATTGATAGCTCTTGAACCATAATTTATTTTTTGTTTTGTTTCTGTTTTTACTGTTTGATTACATGTCCAGGGATTTCTGAGGGTTTTTAAATGAAGATCTTTGTTTATCAATATGTATGGTATCCTTTACATAAGCCTCTGCTTTATAGATTGCTCACAATATGCATGCTTTGGAGTTAGGTGGATTTGAATTTGTGCATAGCTACTTATTAAGACCTTGGGAAAAATTGCTAACAATTTCCCGTGAAATATGAGCTGAGAATAAGACCCTTCCTCAGAGTTCTTTTTACCATGCATTTTCCTGCCATTTATTAATAGTCATTATTTCCTTAAAATGCTGAGAGTCTCATTATTTAAGGAAACATATTTAAATTTAGTTCATACACTTCTCTTATAAAGTAAATAACGTGAAGTTTATACATGGTGCTCCCGAGAATTATTTCACTGAGTTTTTCTCTTTTTTTCCCTGCTATCTGGAAATGGGAGAAGAAAATGAAACTTTACCCTGTCTCCATTAATCAACATTTAAACAGGTAAACAAAAAACAATTGAATGTCACTAAAGAGATTTGAAGGAAAGCTCATAATTACATATAATTAAGGAACTACTTTGATTAAACTTCACACATGATCAGTAGCAACGAGAATTTGTTAATAAACATCTTGGTTGATTCAGATACAACTCTCAATAACAAACAAGAGTAAATAATTGTTATTTTGCCATTCTTCCTTAGAAATTGGGGATACTTTGGATGAAGGGATGTCATGAAGTTAAATGTCAGACAGAAATCTAGGTAAGATGATTCTAGTCAATGTTCCATGACCAAGGGGCCTGAAAATTATCCTGGGTGCAGCGCCAAGAAAGTTAATTCCAACTCCAGGTGTCTAACTTATACACTCTTGCTGAATGAAAAGTCATTAGTTTAATCTCTTACCAGGCACAAAGCATTGTAAGAGGACAAGACTAATACGTTTGAGGAAAAAGCAGTGGGTGTCTGTCAATGGTCACCTGAAACTTGAGTTCCTTGATGTCTGCCAACAGCATATTGGTTTGGTTCATTGGGTTGCTACAGCATTAGAACTTTTTATTTCCCAAATATCTATTGTTCAATAATCAAAACATAATAGACATAAGAAAGACAAACGAAAAATACTCCTGATTATGAATGCAATAATAAGAAAATAAATTAAACAGATGTATATTGAAAATTCTGACACTGAGCTAATTTTGTTTTAGGAATGCAAAAATAGTCTACTGTCAAAAATCTGTAAATACAACATACAATGTCAACAACTTAAAAGAGGAAGCCCATATTTATTTTATAATTAATAGATGCCAAAAGGCATTGAAATTTAGCAGTGTTTAAATTTAAGTAGAAAATTTCAATACAAAATAAATAAAAGTCATTTAAAATGTTATGGAAAATTAACCCCACTTTCCAAAAAGAAAAACACCCAGCAAATAACATACTACATAAATAACAAATAATTTTATTTATTGTACCAATAAAATATATATGAAGTTGGTCTATATTCTGTCAGGTTGAATATTTACTTGGGACATAAGTAATTCAGAAAAAAACTCTATTTTTGACCCTTATTTTTTAGAAAATATCTTTATTCTTTGGCATTTCTTAAATGAAAGTTTTTATTGTTGTTTTAAGATCACTATTAGAGTTGATTTGAAAGTGAGGACTTTGAGGGTATCTTAATCTGTTTTATGAAATCACTATAATTCCTGTTCAGTTTTATTGTGTAGCTGGTTTTTTGAGTATATGAATACTAACTTGCCAGGATTCTTAAGAACCACACTGAGGAAATCACTGAGCCATGTCCCTTTAAAACTTAAGCACAGGATCTTTTCTGCCTACACGAAAAACTATAACTTTGTCTAATAATGCAAAATTAAAAATCTGTGTTTCAGACTGTGTCTTAGACTTCCAGTCATTTCTCTCTTCTCTTTATAAGACCAAATAGGAGTTATACAAAACCAATCATTTAAGATGATTCTGACAGGACAATTATAGGATGAGAACAAAGAGAATTACAAAATAATATTGAAGAAACTTGATAAAACCATGCATTCTTAAAATGAAAGTAATTCCATTCTTAAAATGAGATTACCACATTTTTATATGTTAAGGTGGGGCTTTAGTGAGGCATGAAACGTGTTAATGTTATATGAGGTTTGAAATCATAGAATGACTGTATAACCACATATATAATTTATAATTATTTTATATACAACTATAGTTTACAATTGTCTACATACACACTATATTTATTTATGCATGCACTGTCATATATATGTTATAGATATACTTTTATTTGTATGGACACAGCTCAGCCTTCCCCAAGATAACTCCACGAAATAACAGCTTACATGTACTCTTTGCTATCCTGTGACACTGTGACATAGGTAAATATTAACATGCTTCACTTTATTTACAAGGTAATTTGGAATGGGATGTGTTAAATATGGCCTAAAATTACATCTACAAAGTAATAGAGCTGGAGTTTGAACTTGGAAGTGTGCACACTAGAGTCTATGTACACGCATCAGTTTCACTGATCATCTCACCTATTGACGGAGGTTTAGGTGAAAGGTGTCCGTGGTAACATTAGTTTGGGACATAGAGTTAAACATTAGACATTGTTTTATTGCTGAAACCTCAAAGTCTCTGATATACTAACACACATTGTGAATCAATGCGCATTGTATGAGAAAGATATAATATGCAGACATGCTCAAACTTACTGACCACAGAGTCCTTTCCTTCTTTCAAAATATTTTCAGTGCTAGTATTTCAAGGAATTCACTTGCAAGCTGCTACCATAGTAACACGTATAAAACCATGATTGTTGGAGTGCATTTATTCCAGGGCAACAAATACAATAATTACAAACACTCTTAAATAATACTATTTGAGGGGCCGGCCCTGCTGCTGAGTGGTTAAGTTCGAGTGCTCCACTGCGGTGGCCCAGGGCTTCCCTGGTTCCAATCCTAGGCACGGACATGGCACCACTCATCAGGCCATGCTGAGGCAGCATCCCATGTGCCACAACTAGAAGGACCCACAACTAAAATACACAACTATATACTGAGGGGATTTGGGGAGAAAAAGCAGAAAAGAAAAAAAGAAGAAGATTGATATCAGTTGTTAGCTCAGGTGCCAATCTTTAAAAAATAATAATAATAATACTATTTGATATACTGACTGCAGATATACAAGGCGGGTAGCTCTGGGAAAAACAAATATGGCAAAAGGAAAATCTGTCTTCTGCAGCGTTCTCTCTTGTTCCTGACCGTCCTTCCATTTGTATCTCCATCGATTCCTTGCATTGGCTGCTTTTGTGGAAAACTTGCGATATTCTAGATCAGAGCTTTTCAAACTTTATTTTACATAAGAATCACCTCAGCGAAATAGTTAAAATGCAGATTCTGCTTTGGTAAGACCGGGCTAGAGCACAAGATTTGCATATCTAGTAAACGCATAGCTGATGCTGATTCTCCTGTTTGAACCACATGTTTAGTAACAAGAAGCTAAGACAGCATTCTCACCTAATAAAATAGATTTAATCAAAGTCTGTCCCTACCCAGCTCTGACTCAATATAGTTGTTCTACTGAGAAAAAATCTAAAATATTTCATAATTTGGTAAAACTGTATGATACTAATTGCCTTTTCCTTCCTCTGGATATTTGTGTTTCAAAAACATAATAAACATATCTCAAGAAGAAATCCTCTAATTGGAAACATATTCCTGTTTTGATACTAATTGTATTGCCTTTATGCTTGTGTAAAATAATAATTTTGACACATATTAAAGGGAGAGAATCATATAAGAATAGCTTGAGAGAATTTGGTGAGATGGGGAATATGCTGAATTATGTGCCCCCCAAATTCACGTGTTGAAATTCTAAACCCCAATACTTTAGAATTTGACTGTATTTGGAGAAAAGGCCTTTTAAAAAGTAATTAAGGTTAAATGAGGTCATTAGGTTGAGGCCTAATCCAATCGGACTGGTATCTTTTAAATACTAACTAGTAAAAAAAGAGGAAATTTAAACACAGATGCACACGCACACTGAAGCAAGACCACATGAGGCGGCCATCTTCAAGCCAAGGAGAGATGCCTCAGAAGAAACTAGACCTGCTGCCCCCTTGATCTTGGACTTCCATCCTGCAGAACTGTGAAGAAATAAGTTTCTGCTGTTTAAGCCACTCAGTCTGTGATGTTATCTTACGGCAACCCTAAGAAAATAATACAAATGGAGTTCATTTAGGAATTACGGGTACATTTTTATTAAGGGTTAATTGTGTCAAAGGATCTGCAAGATTGTCCCTAGTAGTTATAATGTGTTTCTAATTATTCAGAATGTGGCACAGAGATGAAGGTTCACATATGAAATTAAAAATTGTTGTGCTTAAAAAATTGAGTTAAGTTTTCTGGAAAATGTGTATGTGTGTGTAAAATATCACACTTCAAACTTTCATCCTCGGGTTAGCACAGGGTGGAAACATTTCCCATTCAATTTCTTCATCTGTAAACTGAGGATAATAATAATCAGCTAATACATTTTTGTTGGGAGATAGAGAATAAGTATAAAATACATAGCATAATGCCTAGAAAAACTAAGTAATTAAATAGAACTATTATAACTCCTTTCCACCTGAACTGTCCTGCTTTTGTTCCTAATTAAATTCTAACTAGTAAAAAAAAACCCATTTGCTTTTAGGATCTCCCTTTGCCAGAAGACCTGTAATGACATTAAGCCAGTTTCTTTGCCATCGCCTCTTGCAAACATGCTATGCTTCCATTCTCTCAACCTCTTGCCAACAGGGCGTTAGTAACTCTGATAGTTAAAAGCATTCTTAAGGGATGGGACTAAGTATGGAAAAGTGAAAATGTAAATTTAAATAGAAGTAGGTATACTCTTATCACGCCCGTTCCAAACAATAACTATGAAATAATATTGGTAGTAATAGGGCAGCTTTAGATCAGTTTAATTTTTCCATTTGTATTGGTAAAGTAGATGAGAAAATGGGCACATTACTGTAAAACAAAAGTGAGAAACATTACAAATTCTAGTGCCTCACAAAAAGACAAGTTAATGAAATGGAATAATAATAGTAATATAAATATCTTTTTAGTAAAATAAATTTAAGGAAACTCCTTGGACCAATCCCCTACTTTTCTACATAAAAGTGAATGTTCCCCAATATGTTTTTGAATTGTTAAACTACATTTTCCTGGTTTGTGTGGCAATGATAGAACTCTAGTGTGATTTTACTAACATGAGTCTCACTATAGTTTATCAGTTCCCAAGATTCTAATCCTACTGAATTTTCATTATAATGATAATGTTGCTGCTTTAAACTGCGTTCTGAATTATTGTAAGCAGGCTCCATCATTTCATAACGTCACAAATGTTGTATTCCTAAGTATTCATCTCTACAGCATTTATTTGCAGATGGAGATTTATGATTGAAAAGGAGTAAACTATTATTCCTTGACTGGAACAGTTCTAAATTTTAGAATTAGTGGGCTGAGATCATTTAACCTACTTGAAATATAATATTGTATAATTGTGAAAACATGAACGTGATAACACATGGAACAGCCTTAGATGGATATTTTTATATTCAGAGGGTGGCACAGCTGGCCATTTTGAATGAGACCTCATTTAGTATCTTTAATTAGGGTTTAACAGTAAGTATAAAAGTCATTTTTAAATGGTTAGTCTTATATATTCATACGCTCTTATAATACATTCTAAAAATTCAAATTCATTCTTGATGGAAGTCACAACATCAAGTTTCAATGTTATCTCATGGACCTAATTTTCTCCTCCATAACCAGTTGTGTGAGTCTACATTTCAATTCTAAAGCTTTTCTCCTTTTTACTGTAATATATCTTGAAAGATTTAAATCACATATTCAAAAAATAATTGCCATTTTAAATTGAACTCAGAGCAGAACAAACCAATTACTGTAGTTGCATCAGTGTAAAGCGTTTTGCTCTTCTACCAGCTGTAGAAGTGTGCATACTTCCTCTATCACAATTATGATCGCATTACTGCCGCATTTGTATTCACCTTCTGAAGTAGACTACAAAGCTTCCGGGGGAATGAATATCCTTGAAGTTCATATTGGAGTTTAATGGTCTTAGTCGACACAATTTAAAATATAAGAAATCTATAGTTAAACGGATTTATAGTCATCCTCAAAATCTTTGGCTGAATTCAGATAGAGGAAATAGGAAAAATCAAAACATACACAGAGGCACATGCACATTTCATGGCACTGTTTAGCCATGGAGCATACAGATGTTTAACTAGACAGATCACAACACACATGTGCTTAAAAGTACTGCTAAAGAAGGACATCTTGAAACCTACTGCTTTATTCATGACATATATCAGTGAAAAGTATCGAGAATCTGAGTAATAGTATTTTGTTATTATTTTTAAACTTTTAAATCAACTTCATTGGGCTATAATTTACCTATAATAAAATGCACCTATTTTAAATGGATAGTTTGATTAATTCTGGCAAATGAATGCAATTTCATTACCAAGAGAGACATCGAGACATAGAGTATTTCCATCACCCTAGAAAATTCCCTTTAACTCTATGCAGTCAATTCCGTCTCCACCTCTGGCCCTTGGTTACTACTGCCCTCCTTCTTATCACTTTTGATGAGTTTTGAGGATTTGGGAATTTTATTGAAATGGAATCATACAGTAGGTTTTTGGAATTTTATAGAAATGGAGTCATACTGTAGGTACTCTTTCGAGTCTGACTCCTTTTGCTCAACGTCATTCTTTTGACTTCATCCATGCTGTTGTATTCATCAGTAGGTCATTCCTTTTAATTTTAATTTTAATTGTATGACTCTACCAATATTTATTTATTCATTTACTTGTTGAGGAACATTTGGATTGTTTCCAATTTGGGCTCTCATAAATAAAAGTGCTTTAAACATTCACATACAACTTCTTTGTTGAATCTATGTTTTCATTTCTTTTGGGAAAAATACATATGAGTGAAATTGCTGATTCGTAATGATTACTGTCTGTTTAACATTATAAGAGCCCGCCAACCAAAGTAGTTGTACAATTTACAGTCCCATCAGTAAAGTATGAAATTCCAGTTGTCTCACAAGCTCACCAATGCATAGTAGTGTCAATTCTAGTGGGTGTGTAGTGATATTTTGTTCTGGTTCTAATATACATTTCTCAGATAATTAATGTTGTTTAGCTTCTTTATATGTGTTTATTGGCCATTTGTATATCTTCTTTTATGAAGTGTTAAATCTTTTGCCCATTTTTATTGGATTGTTTGCTTTATTGTCGGATTGTAAGCTTTCTCTACATATTATGGAGACAAGAGTGACACTGGCATCAATTATATGGCTTTTTATAGCTTCTATAGTAAGAGAAAGACAAGGAATAAGGTATAGTTATGGCAGTTGCAGTATCCAGTCAGCATTGTTTTCAATATTTATAACACTTAAGTGAAGTCATTATTGTAATCTGACAAGCAACAGTATTGTGGTTAGGAGGGCGTGTGTGTACACACATGCATATGTAGTTTTTATATGTAGTATGTGGTGTTGGTTGAGGAACAAAAAAGCATAATATCCTGCTTACTTTTTGAGTACACTGGAAATGACATTTATCTTCTGCATTTCCGTCTATAATGATACTACATCCAATCCACTGTGGAATACTGGGTTATTTTGCCTTTTTTTTATGTCTCAAATATGTGTCATTATCTTCTTTTCCCCACTGTTCTTATTTACTATTTGTCATGTCTCGTTAGAGTCTGAGACCTATTTTTATTTTTTATTGTTTATGATAATATCTGTCATATCTTAAGATATTTCTTGTATCAATATCATTAAAAATGTCACCATTAAAAACTTATATATAATAGCTACTAAGAATATCATGTTAAATGAAATGTGGTTCCTTTTGACTAATGGGACTGCATTTATTTTCTCATGTCAAAGGTGATAGAGTCACTTTAAACATTTGCCATATAATAATAAGTTGAGTAATAATAATCTGATACACTATAAGGCATGGAGACCCATAGAGTAATTGATAACAAAGTTCATTTAATGCACATCCTTCATCCTTTTGAGTGTCAACTCTTGGTAATTCTTGTTTTATTACAGTTGTGTGTGTGTTTGGGTTTTTTTGGTGTTGAAACAGAAAGGCAGACATGGCCACCAGTCCAAAACTATAGGGACAGAAAGGCATGCTTGGTCAGAAACTTTTTCCATACACACATACAAAATTAGAATCTGATTGTCAAGATGATTCAAGCATTAGAAAAACCTGGGTATTGAAGAATGAGTAAGATTTCCATAAATTCAGGGAACTCGAAGGACTTTCTAAGAAAGGGGAAAGGCTATGGACAAAGAAGACGGCCTTGTCAACCTGACTCATTTGGCTAGAGCGGAGGGTGGGGTGCAAAGAAATGGAAAATTGGACAGAGAGCTTAGGCCAGAGCTCAGATGAACAAAAGTATCAGTTAAAGGAGCAGAAAAATTATATGCTGAAATGGACACTTTGGGAAGGTGTGTCCAACGGTTCTGTAAAGTATAATATTTTAGGATGTTGTTGCTATGTAACCTGCCCAAGAGCTTCAGGGGCATAATCTGAAACCAGCTTCCATAAGCAGAGAGCAAAGAAAATTGAAGAAAAAGGAAGACCACTCCAGACTGGTAGGTGACAGGTGTAATAAACAAGGGCATTGACTTATGAGTCTTTTCTTGGGTGGCCACAGGATGAGTAGTTCTCCGCACCCACCCTCCAAATCTTAAAAGTTTATGTAGACACCTTAACTGTGTTCAGTTGTATACACAGGGCCCCTAACTGGCCCCTAACTAGTCACATACCCAGTCCAGATAATCTCCTTACCACATTACTATCTCAAGGCTGTTTCCTAGGGGCAGCTTCTGGAAGTGGGGAAGGCAAGCAGAATGCACATGCCAAAGACAGGGGAGGGGGTGGGCTGCCTCCAATTGCCTGGCTCCAGCTGACAGGTCAAATTGTTGTTACTTCCTGATAACCTCCCCCAACAGATGTGGAAGCTGGCCTTCTGCAAAGTGATGGGAGAAGAGAAGCAAGGGTAGAATTTGATGAGAAACTAATGGTTCATTAACAAAGAAATTCACCAATCGCTCCATTTACAGTCAGGGCTATTTCAAAACTTTCTCACACATATGAGGTTTGGAAATGGTAAAACCAGTACTGTGCTGGTAAATGATTAACGACTGTTTCTCCAGGGAAAAAATGGGGAAAAAGAAATGAACAAAGAAAAAATTGATTTATTGCTTTCACCGAGTTCGCATGGTCTAAATACTCATTCCTTAGCCAATTTCAAACTACCAGTGTGCTCAGAAAATTCCTAAACATTAACAACTGGCTCTCAGATATAATAGGATTTTCCTCCAGCACTTCATTGCTAAAACTTAAGAATGATTGACATTAATAGGGCTATCAAGAAACATACAGAATATCTAAATCTCCTCAAACATTCCTAATTTAAAATAAGCATAGAAGAAGTATTTAACCATATGGTTAATGGTTTCCTAATCTGAGGATGATTTCCAGATGTTAGTTAAACCTAAAAGGTATTTTAATTGACAGTCTAGTATGTGTTTTCGGAGTTCCTAACTTTGGAAAGCAACTATTGTGACATTATAAAAACTACATTTCTTGTAATTTTATAGTCTCCCAAATAAGCTAATCTTTTTCCTTACAAATTAAGTACTTCCATTTCCTTTTTTTGAAACTGTTTTTCGTCCATATGAATGAATTTAACAATCTAAAATGTTTTGTCTTGTGGCCAATGACAGACCTAATTATCTGGCAAATGAAAATCCTATTATATATCCTTTTAATTCTTGTTTCACATGGGCACAAGAACATATAACTCAATACAGCATCTGTTCCTAAATACATAACTTCAAACTTTCAAAGTAATTCGAGGAAGTCAGAAAATTGTATTCTGTGAAACTACCTACCTAATTCTAAAAATTCTAATTCCAAATTTTTGCTGATTAAATATTTTGAATTTTATCTTTCAAAAATTTGAACTTTTGTTATAGATTCTTCTGTGTTTTTTTCTCTTAAGTCACTTTGCTAAATGCATTGAGCTAAAACTCCCTTTAACTGAATTTTCCTATATCTGTTCTAGATAAATTTAGCAGTTATAGTCTTACTTTTAAATGTCTTTTCTATGCAAATAAATCATTAACTATCAAATTTATGTTTGAACCACTTGTATTTAGGTGAGTATTTATAAGGATTATTTGATTCATATGTACATCAGTGAATAAGAACTTAAAAAATATATAATATCCTCAAGCTATTTAGATTAAAATATAGGAAGCTAGTTTAATATGCAATTTAATTAAAGTATATGAGCTATTTGTTTAACACGTCTGCTAATTATATCTGATGAGTTTTTCTCTTTGTAAATTATCACATTTTTTGGCACCATGAAAGCTCTCCTAGTAAACATAAGACCTTTTATTACTTTGCAAATGCACAGTAGGATATGTAGGCTGAAAACTAACATTAGATAAAAATAATCTTGCCTAAGTTTACCAAGTATGCTTTTTCATAAGCAAAGCTGTTCAGAGATTTTATATCTCTTACTATGGATTTGAGTCTTGCCTAGATGTAGATTTAGCTTACATTCCGCCATTTTCAAAAAGATTTATTAGACTCTGGCAATTAAATACCTACAAAGAACATAAAAGAACAACTCAACACTTTAAAATGATAGACCTGTGTGTGCATGCGCACACATGGTGTTTTAATTTTTTTTATTTGGTTTGGTTTGGTGTCATTTCTGCACAAATGCATGTCTGTATTATTATTGGTTTAGAACAAAGATTAACTGTGAAGGAACCCTTGCTTGTTGAAATGACCCCTCTGCTTGATCAACAGCTATTGGTTTTTTGGAGCTGAAAATTAAACTCCTAAAGCATAACAGCTTTCACTGAACACCAAACACGCTTAGAATTTAAAAAGGCAACAACACAGAACTCAGACCCACAGTAGACTGGAAGCCTCATGACCCCCAGGCACAGATGCTGATGGACCAAGGTCACTGTGACTTTGGCCATATTGAGCTGGCACAGACCATCTCAAATGAGAGAAGCCATCAGCTCTTCAGGTCATACCTTGCTAGCCAAGTGAACCCCTCAGGGAGACACGACCAGCTTCTGCTATCTGGAACAATTGTATTTCATCAGTACTTATTTCTCTGATACTTGATAAACACTTTTGATAATGAGGAGCAGGTGCCATATCGTAACCCCTGCCACATTCTCATTTATGTGAACCTATATATGCTCTTAGAAAATTCTTGAGTTACTCTTTCAGGAAAGATTTAATGGATGTTCAAATTTTCAGATGTCTCTAGAACTAGAGGAAAGTCCAGAAAAGACCTGTTACCTCTTTTCTTCCACTTGGGCTCCATCACAGACCAATACAAGAATGCAACCTGATAGCAGGAAGATTCACTTTTTAAAAAATGAAATACTGAGAATTCCAGGAGAAAACAAAAAGGGAAAAACAAACAAGGGATGAACTATATTTTGTGAAATAAAACATTCAAATTTGGGGGCAGGCCCATGGCCGAGTGGTTAATTTTGCGAGCTCTGCTGTGGCAGCCCAGGGTTTCACCAGTTCTGATCCTGGGCGCAGACATGGCACCACTCGCCAGGCCGTGCTGGGGCCCACATGTCACAACTAGAGGAACCAACAACTAAAATATAGGACTATGTACCAAGGGATTTTGGGGAGAAAAAGGAAAAATAAAATCTTTAAAAAAACCATTCAACTCAAATAAAATTAGGAATAAGTACGTAGTTTTAAGAAATATAGCATCACCATAGTTTTCAATCATCAGAAAATAGGAAATCAGAGCATTCTTGAGATTATTTCAAAGATTAATATTAATTTGATGGTCTTAGACTTTGAAATTACGTGAGTAAAATAGTTCTTATTTTAAATTAATTTTTGAATGACATTGTTGTGCTTTAAAGACCGTATTGATCTCCAGATCAGTGGAGGGATTATAAAATAACCAGGATGCTAAAGACTTAGAACAAACTAAACTACATCTATGTTCTGATATAGATGAAAATGTTACTTCACCACTCAAATAATTACACAGACATTTTGAAGGTCCATTTTAAAATATCTGTCCTAAAAGTAAGTAAATTATATTAGCTTAATGTATTATTATACTAAAAAATCTATTATATTGTAATATACTTTTATACTAAAATGACCAAAGTTATTTATAAAAATGTAATCTTTAGCTCCAGCAGTGTAATTGGTAAGATATTCCTCATTAAGGAGTATGAGATTTCTTTGTAACTTGCATATTTATAGGAGAAACTAATTGGAAATTCATTTAGAATCTAATCAGAGAGTTATAAGGTCTAGACAAGAGAATATGTGTTTGTATTTTCATCATAAGATTCAACATTATTAAATAAAATAAGTGGTAAGTTATTTTGCAATAGCAAAAAGAGTCAGTCTGGTTGTCTTAATCCCAGTCATTTTTCCAACAGCAGCAAGAGCAACTGAGAGTGAGGATGAGAAATAGGGCCAGCACAGGAAAGTTACTTGTGATTCTATTCATGGTATAACCGTGCTCCTTGTTCATCCTAAATATCCTCCCCAGAATAAAGCTAATATGAGGTTTATGATCTGACAAAATCTGTATGTCCCTTATGTAAAAGAAAAAAGTAGCAAATTTTCTATAGAAATAGCTGTAGTGTAGCTGTGAATGCCTCAGAAGGCGGCTCAGCTTTTCTGGCGTTTGAAGACCTATGACATGTTCAGGACCACTTCCTGTAACCAGAACACTGCAATTACACAAAACATCTTATGTATCACTCA
Source organism: Equus asinus (assembly GCF_041296235.1). Classification (NCBI taxonomy): domain Eukaryota; kingdom Metazoa; phylum Chordata; class Mammalia; order Perissodactyla; family Equidae; genus Equus; species Equus asinus. The sequence goes on from NC_091813.1 coordinate 38,905,892, forward strand.
GGATTTACACTGAAGAGAGAGACCAATATTGAGATAGAACCCTTCATCCAACAGCAGAAGAAATCCACTTCCACTATCTTTCCTAGGCCTTTATTCTTAATCTTGATGATACTATTAAAGTCAGGTGATATAATACCCATATGTATCACTATATATGTCATTATCATGAAAGAGAAAAATAAAAGTCTACCCTAGAGAAAAACAGAGATAATTTAAAGATAGAAGGGAATTTTGAACAAATTCTAATTAATATACTCAGTGTCATATAAAATGCTTGCTTTAGGCCCCTAAGTTTTATAGTAGTCTTCCAACAATAGTAATTAGAACATTCATCAGAAGATAAATTATTCTGTAATCTTTGATTTTTATCACATACACATAGATTATTGTGATAATCCAACAAATAAATACACATTATAGTTATAAGTCGAACTTAAATCAAACCGTGAGCATTCCAAGATCAAAGGAAAATGGATTTTCTTTTCTTAAATGCAATGACTATTTCAAGATTATAGAATATTTTAGTTTATTTCATACTGATTAGATCATAAACTTTCTATTTTTTGTAGTTTCCAATTCTATTTCTTTGATTATTATTATACAAGCAATATATAAATATCTTTCTGGTTTTACTAGAAATATTTTGTTCAATCCACTTTCCTTTTGAAGGAAATACATTCTTTCTGTATTTCTCTGTGTTTCTGAATCAATTTGTGGTAAACTCTTTGTGGGTCTGTTAATTATCTGTCACCACAGATTTGTTTCTATATGCATGCACTAATATATGCATGTTTAACATATATGTACATATATGTTTATGTATACAGATATATATGTCATAAGTTTTAGGATTTTTAAGACTTTTTTAGCATATTCCGTATTGTGTTGCTTGAGTATTTTCTTTAATAAGTGTTTCAGAAAAATCTATGATATATTTTGTTCAACATCTTAAAGAACATTTTTAAACACATCTCAGAAAAAACTCTGAGACATTTTAAGTTTAAAAATGCCCTCTCACTTAATTTTGGTATAGAATTCCAGCTTGAAAATATTTTTTTTCCTGAGAAATTTGAGTAACATTTGCTCTTTTTTTTTGCACACAATGTTGCTGATGAAGAGCCTGGTTCTATATTTTCCCCTCTGGAATCTATTAGACTCTACATCTTTATGTTAATTATCTAAAATTTCACCAAGGTATGACTAGATGTAATTACTATTTCTTCACCCTGATCCTCCAAATTTGAATAGGGAATATGCCATTAATATAGAGAACTGGTGTGTGTTTTCTTTGTAGCTTTGTGAATCACCCCCAATCTGCCTCTCAACTAATAGGAGGCACACTGTAAGCAAGAAGGAATACTGTCTCGCAGCCTTCACTTTGAAACACATTGCTAGGGGAACAGGCAAGTAAGCTGGGAAACGTACTCACTCCAAATACCAACTTTAGGATCACTGCACGTTTACAAAACACAGCACTTTCTGCATTTCCCCATGGGAAAAATCGCTTTCCCCCTTTCCTACCTCCTGACTTCAAATAGAGGTTTATCCATTACTATGATGATCTGGTATATCATCTATCTCCAGGAATCTACTGATGGCGTTTTCCCGTTATCAGTTGTCTTGCAGGATTTTTCCCTGCTCATAATGTTTTCTGTTGTTACAAGAGGATATTTATTTGTTTACTTATTTTAATGGAGAAAAGTAAACATGTTCCCTCACTCTCTGGTCTTGAACCAGATGCCCCAGTTTCTTTTATTAAAATTCTTTCAATCCTTTGAAACAAGCAGTGTCGTAGGAAATAGCAACTTTACTTAATGACCGATGTATCTGACGGTACAAAAATTGAGGTAATAAAGCTATTAGCACATCTGCTCAAATTGTTAAATTACAGGCCATTTTGATGATGGTGAAGGAAAGATCTGTCTGAGTCAGTCATGTGAATGTGGAGGCTGTGACTCACATAAAGGACAGTATTCACCGCACAACTCTGTAGAGGCTCAGATAACAGGTAACAGATCATGAGGTAACAGATGGGGCGGGCGAGGGGTGGGGGTGGGGGTGGGCATGGGGGCACATGCAATGCTGTGACGGCTCTAACTCTCCTTCTCCATCTCAGTCCTCTACTGCGCACCAGTGTATGGTGACGTAGCATTGACAACCAGGGGTTTGGAGCACTGGGTATCATAGAGGTATGTCTCTTTCGGCCAGTGGGTGTGATAAGAGGTATTTAACGAATGGTGGCAGAAGATGTGTGACAAAGCATTTTGACTCGTTTTTCAGGGATTATGTCTAAGGAGATTTAAAAAATTCGTTATATGTCATGCAGTGAATTTATTCTATTTATTTTTGTATTTTACTTTTATTTTTACATCTTTATTGAGGCATAATTGACAAAAGTTGTGTACATTTAAAGTGTACAATATGATTATTTGATCTACATACACATTGTGAAATGATTACCACAATTAACTTAATTAACTCATCTATCACCTCAGACGGTTACCATATTTGTGTATGGGGGGGCGCGGTGTGCGAGTGATAAGAACGCTTAAGATTTACTCTCAGCAAATTTCAAGTACACAATACAGTGTTATTAACTATAGTCACTATGCCGTGCAGTAGATCCAAGAATTTATTCATCCTATAACTGAAAGTTCGTACCTTTGACCAGCATCTCTCCACTTCTCCCACCAGTCAACCCATGGCAATCTCCATTCTACTCTGTTTTTAAGAGATCAACAACTTTTTTTAGATTCTACATACAACTGAAATCATACAGTATTTGTCTGTCTTTGTCTGGCTTATTTCACTTATAATATTCTGCAAGTTCATCCATGTTGTTGCAAATGGCAGGATTACCTTCTTTTTTATGGCTGAGTATTATATATGTATACCACATTTTCTTCATCCATTCATCTGTCAATGGACACTTAGATTGTTTCCATATCCGAGCTACTGTGAATAATGCTGCAATGAACATGGAGGTGCAGATACTTCTGAAATACTGATTTCTTTTCCTTTGGATATATATCCAGAAGTGGGATTGCTGGATCATATGGCAGTTCTATTTTTAATTTCTTGAGGAAACTTCATACTCTTTCTCATTACGACTGTACCAACTTACATACACACCAACACTGTGCAAGTGTTCCCTTTTCTCCACATCCTTACCAACACTGATCTCTTGTCTTTTTAATAATAGCCATCCTAACAGATGTGAGATAATATCTCACTGTGGTTTGGATTTGCATTTCACTCATAATTAGTGATATTTAGCATCTTTTCATGTACCTGGTGGCCATTTGGATGTCTTTCAAAAAATGTCTATTCAGGTTCTCTGTTCAATTTCTTAAATTGAATTTGTTGAGTTGTATGTGTTCCTTATATGTTTTAGATATTAACCCCTTATCAGATATATGGGTTTGCAAATATTTTCTCCCAATCTGAAGGTTGTTTTTCAATTTGTGGATGAATTCTTTGGCTGTGCAGAAGGTGTTTAGTTTGATATAGTCCCACTTGTTTATTTTTGCTTCTGTTGCCTGTACTTTTGGAGTCTTTTCCAAAAAATCATTGTCAAGACCATTGTGGAGGAGCTTTTCCTCTATGTTCCTTTCTGGGAGTTTTATGGTTTCTGGTCTTACATTTAAAGCTTTAATCCATTTCGAGTTAATATTTGTGAGTGGTGTAAGTTAGGGATCCAGTTTCTTTTCTTTTTTTTTTTTTAATGTGGCTATCTAGTTTGCCCAACACCATTTATTGAAAAGATTATTTTTCCCCATTGTGTGTTCTTGGTTCCCCTGTCAGAGATTAGTTGACCATATAGGCATGGGTTTATTTATAAGCTCTCTATTCTGTTCCTTTGCTCTGTGTGTCTGTTTTTGTGCCAGTACCATACTGTTTTGATTGCTATAGCTTTGTAACATATCTTAAAGTCAGGAAGTGTGATGCCTCCAGCTTTGTTCTTCTTTCTTACAAGTGCTTTGGCTATTTGGGATCTTTTGTGGTTCCATGGGAATTTTAGGATTTTTTTTCTATTTCTATTTCTTTTTCTGTTTTCTATTCTGTTTTTTCTATTTTTGTGAAAAATGGCACTGCAATTTTTTTTCTTTAAAGACTGGCACCTTAGCTAACATCTGTTGCCAATCTTTTTTTTTTTCCTCCTCTCCCTAAAGCCCCCCAGTATATAGTTGTATATTCTATTTGTGAGTGCCTCTGGTTGTGCTATGTGGGACGCCGCCTCAGCATGGCCTGATGAGCAATGCCATGTCTGCGCTCAGGATCCGAATCAGGGAAACCCTCAGCTGCCGAAGTAGAGTGCAAGAACTTAACCCCTTGGCCACAGGGCCGGCCCCAAAATGCCCCTGAAGTTTTGATAGGGATTGCCTTGAATCTGCAGATCACTTTAGGGAGTATAGATGTTTTAACAACCTTGATTCTTCCAATCTATGAACACGAGCTATCTTTCCGTTTATGTTCTTTATAAACCTTGTTTTGAATTTTTCTACATGTGTTTTTCAAAATTTTTGACACATTTAAAATTTTAAACTGCATTCCCAAAGAGAGATATGTCTAATATTGTTAGATTTGAAAGGATCATAATTTACCAGTGATTATGTGAAATAAATAATATCAAAATGTCATATTCCTGATTATTATTTCTCTTTAAGCACATACCAAACTAAGAACGTTCTTCTGTCCTTGGATATCATCAGTGACACTTGTATCCAAGTCAAAAAATCTGCTGGATGCCAGGCCTTGCCTTGAATGCAAGTATCAGGGAGGTGTCTGGAAAGATTGATTATGCCTCTCAATAGCTGTCCCTTAATTCACTCCCTCTAACTCCTTTCGCATTTCCCACAATACCCACTGTCATTCTTATGACGAAATGACATGTCTGGATTTTGAATGAGCTCGCATTTAAGATGCAATTCATTCATTTAACGTCCATTTGTTCTGCATATCCACTACATGCATAGCTCCATAGTAAGTGCTGAGAATAAACAGATTAATAAACTAGGACCAAGCCTTCAAATAGTTCATAAGATAGTGGTGAGACAGAGAAGTACAGAGACATGTAGCCTTATATTATTTACAATTTTGTAATAGAAACTCAAGTTAAATATTGGTTTATATGGCCCAATGAGATACAGTTACTGAAAATTACAAGAAGATAAAATTGGCTTGTACAGATAAACCTTGTAATAGTCTTGATGGAATGGGCTGTCTCAAGAGATGTTGGGTTCTTTGTCACTGTGGATTTTCAGACTGACTCTGTAACCACTTGGTGGGAATCTAGTGGAAGAAATTCAAACATCATATGGGTACTTTTACTAGAAATCTTTAAAAGATTCTTCAAACCCTGAGAGTTTATGAAATCTATTCACAGCTCTGCTTGAGGCTTCTGCCTAATTTTTGAAGCCTTTGGCTTCTAAAATCTTGAGTTATCTGTAAGTATTGCTACGAGGTCATTAGAGAAAAGATATTAAATGATGCCTTAACACTTCCCTGTTATTCTGCAAAGAGTGTTTTATCTACCTAGTCTAATATATATTTTTGTGTGTGTGAAGGAAAAATGATTCCTTCTGCTTTTTTTCTTGACAGAACAGAATATCATGGAGAAAGACTGTGCTGTATATTTTTGGATCCTTTATATATATAATAATAAGATATATAAAAGATTAATTTTATATGTATTAAAGATATATTAAAATTTGGTATGATACATTAAAATTGATTTGAGGCAATTGTCATTATACTTTTTCTTCTCAACTGCTTGGTTCTTTAGAAAACTTGAACACAAATAGGGTATTTTAAAATGCATTTTCCTGGAATTGGTATGGCGAAGGTGAAGGTAGTTAGGAGTAGAGGAATTTCTTCTAATTAACTGGAAATACTCCCATGAAGACTGAAGACTGAATGGAGCAGTTCTGCGTGTACAGCCTGGCATTTTTCAATCCGAATCTGAAACGATAGGGGGACTGGCTTGTAGATTAAGAAGGTCACAGAATTCATGGCAGCATTTATAAAATATAGCATTGAAATACCATTTCCTGCTGGTAATGGATATCCCTGAATTTATTTAAAGATTGGCTGCGATTTTCAAATCAATTGAAGTATTTTTAATTGATTATATTATTTTACTCTTCAAGTATGAATTAGAATTTTCTAGTATTTTTATATTGGCATAATTATTTATCTTTGGAAAGATATTCTTTTTGCACTTAAACTGAGTAGAAGCTTGTTTTTTCAACTATATATGAAAATATTAATAACTTCCTGGAAATGAGCCACTGCTTAATAACCTGAGGAAGTTTTAAAAATAAAATGAGTTAATGGGCACTGTCTTAAGTTTAAAACTGCAATACCGCTCATATTATAATACTGAATTAGTATTGAGTCCTTTACTGGAATTGATGAAGTATCCTTTTAGCTCTAGTATTCTATTATTTCTAACAGGTATTGCTATATATGAGAAGTATGGCCTCAAATTAATGGCAAGTGATGTATTCTTTTGAATAAATTTGTTATCATTCATTACCTGATCAAATTATAGTCAGAGTTTCAGTTTTGGAAAATGAGTGAATTTTCTAGAGATGTTTGTATGATTTTTTTCTCAGTGATAATAATCATGCAATAAGTAAAGTGAAATGGCCAAAATTACATTCAGAAAGATTAAAAAATAATTGAAATACAAATTACAGAACCAGAGAATTCACCATAAAGATGCTGTAAAGAACTATCCTATCTATATTTCTTAGTAGAAAATTTTTATTTGCTTGTCTTCAAGTTTTTAATTCAACTGCAACTGATAAAAATATAGTGCCAAGAGAGGAAATATTGAAATACATAATTTTCCTTTTTACAATTAATTCTATTCTATTCTATTTTTATATTTAACATAGACATAAATTTCAAATGTTCTAAATAATATTACATTTATATTATTTTCAATCATGTTAAGATTTTCAAAGCTAGTCATTTGTAGCATTTCCCTTTAAAACTTTTAAAATATCAGAATAATTAACTTTTAAAAATATGCAACATTTTCAAATTAAGTAAATGTTTATGTTTAGGTAAATCCTTGAGATATAAGTATTTAGGGTGGTACATAACTATTGTGTAACTTCTGTAGTGTAATGTAACTATTAAAATAAGCCAGTATGTTTTCATAAATAACTGGAGAGAGCGAGAGAAAGAACTAGAAAAGAATAGCATGCATGTAGTGGTTACAATATAATATGCATATATTTTGGGAAAGAATATTAAAGAAGAAAAAAGTTTTATAGTATTTTCGTAATTCTATTGTGAATTTGGAAGATTTCTTCATACCTCTTATTTCATTCTTCTGCTAACCTCGTTTATTGCCCTAAATCCTCAAGAATGAATGCATTCAGAACTGGAGTGGCTAGAGAAACACGAAATTTGATTGAAACAATGTTCCCAGGACACAGGAAGGGGCTCTCCTATTTTCACTGTGGTTGCTAGAGTTTGGATGGAGGGGGATGGATTGAGAGGAATGCGTTTAACAGGCAACTAGGAGGATATCAATTCTCACCCTTAAGAAGCAAAATGATATGCCTTGCTGAATAAAACTTTCCCAATTCAGATAAATAAAAGGCTACTTTTAGAATTTGGCTTTAGGAATTTAAAACAGTATTCTTTTCACAACTTTAATATATTTTCATTTTCGTCATTATAAACTGGCCGACATATTTTTCCCACAATTCTGTATCTTTTATGTACATTTTTAGCTCTTCTCAATACACCCTCATATCTGGTCTAAGAATTTGGATATCTCCTTGTTGCAAATGCTCTTCCCCATATTAATCCAGACACCTATACAAAACAAACTTGTAAAGAATTAACCACAACATAAGTGATTAATTCTACAGGTGTCCGTGCATAGCACTGTGAGATTTTTCCTAATACGCAATTTTTGTAATCAATGACTCACAAAATAAGCCATGTCTTTTATCCCCTTATCTGCCTTCATTAAGTTTTTCACTCATAGACTCTATGAATGCACATTTTAAAAATATTTTGAAAGTTTGTTCATTTAGTTGAAAGAATTACACGTATCATTCACATTTAGTCCAACTATATGATTATTTCAGTAAATTAAGATGTGTGGAATTCAATCCTATATGTTACTAATTATTGAATTTGAAGTGGTTATTTGCAAATGAAACACTGTGAACAAGAAAAGTGACTGGTGTACAGTCCATATTGTCATGCGATTTTTTAAAATCCTATTTAATTTTTCAGAAGCTGAGCTTTAAATGTCAATTCCCATTTTGCTTATTTCAAGCTTTGCCACATTTAGGAATAGTTTGCCTACTTTATTTGTTTCTTGTGTGGGTTGCTTTATCATTTTTTCTCATTTTCTAGTTCATTGAATTCTAAATAAGTTTTAAAAATGTGGTAAATTCTAGTGGTATGCTATGGGTTATTGGCTCATTGTTCCCCTCAATTTTTGTCTTTAATCTCTCTTGATTTTTTAATATTCCTCTAATAAAAGCTCTCATATAAGAAGATTGTTATGATAATCTATAATCTTCTTATTTTACTTTTTCACTTCATAAAGTATAAAATCACTTGTATTCTATTTTTAAAAATGAAATGTTTGTCTGTAGAGATTTTGAATATAAAATCATATATGCAATCTGAAACAGGTGAATAAATAGGAGCTCGTGCCTCCAGAGAAGCTGAAACACTGGTCCAGGGAGTTGACAGTTAGATATGGCTTTCTCTCTTAGCAACTAATTCCCTTTCCCAGGACAGAAATTTTCAGTATGGATTCAAACTTCTAAGGAAGTACAAGCTTCTTAAAATATCACAGTAATTCTTCTTAGTCAGTCTAAATGTCAAGTTGAAATGACTGGGGGCCAATAATCCAAACACTAATGCTATGTATCGATGAAGGGTCTGGTGAGGATAAGAGAGGTCAACTGGCTTTAGTTTTTATTCTCTTTATTAGCTTTCTAATGGAGAGTAAATTGTAAAGCAATTCTAATAAAGGTGTGTCATGGACACAATTTATATCTGCCTTTACAATTTCTTTTCCAGAGTCTCATTCTTCCCCACCTCCATTTCCTCTATCCCATTTCCCTGTAGTCAGAGCAGGGCCTCTGCCACCTTCACCCATGGACCATCTCTCAACTACCACCGAAGTTCTCAAGCACTTTCCCTGCCCTTGAGAGTGCGCTATTATCAGTACTGTGTAGTAGAAAGGCCATGGTCTCTGCATTCCAACCTCAGGTCTTTTACTTCTAGCTCTGTGAACGTAGACAATTCTTCTAATCCCTGGAGCCTCAGTCTCCTCATCTGTACGATGAACATCCCTCTGCAGTGTTAACACATTAACAAGACGGCAAGCATGAGAGAAGGAGCTTGGCACAGGTATTCAACATTTAGGAGATACTTTTAAACCTAAGTCTAAATTACTTGTGGATAATTTTTTTCCTGAGCCTAATACTTTGATTATCTAGCTAAGAATAAGAATACTATGTTTTGAACAATTTGCTTTTGACCCAAATTCAAAATTAGAAGTGCAAGTTTTCTTTAATTTGGGGCGATAATAGCCAGAGAAGTGACAAGAAACAGGTATGGGAAACTTTAGGGTTTCGTACCCACATTTTATGTTTTTGTTTGAGCATTGCCATCTAAATTGGAACTTCCAAATATTAACTATGTTGAGGTTGCAAATTTACCCACATTCTACTCAGATGAACAAATAAAATTTAGCTTCTTTAACTCTTCTATAATTGATTTAATCTTCTCCATGAGCCCTCTCCCCTCAAATTATAGGGGAATGTGGTATTAAACATACTCACACACACATGCGTGCACTGTAAATGTAATATAGTCCAATTCGATACACTCAAAATGGCCAAATAGTTTTTACCATCAGTTTATGCAATTCGATCTGTTCATGATAATCCAGTATTTCAGATTCAAATCTCACCTCTGGATTCTCTCCAAGTTGGTATCTGCACATGGAAGTTTGCATAATCATGTTTTGGGAAATGTGTCCTGCCTAGTGTTCCCAGAGAAGAGCTAGGCAGAACCTATTCTTGGGCACTGTGCAGGTAATGTTAGGAGCTGCTGCAATCTGTTTTGTTGTTTCTCAGAGGAGTCACTTAATCTCACCTTGGTTGTTGCCAGCACTGCGTATTCCCCTGAGGTCTGACCCAGGTTTTCTGCTCTGTAGCTTTCAGGTGCAGGGTAGTTTCTCTCTCACTTTACTGAAATCCCTAGTAAGCTAGCCCAACAGAACCATAAGATCTTACACATCCCTCCAAGGGGCACACAAGAACTTCTGGCTGTCATTCACGTGGCATGGGTGCCCAAGGGACTCTCAGCTTTCCTTTGCCCTCACCATAACTCAAGGCTCATTTTACTCTCATGGGGAGTACAGTATGGGAGACACACTCTATAAGTCTGTCTTCCCACAACATCTCAAACCGAAAAGGAACAACAGTTTCTCTTCCTTAAGCTTTGAGTTCAACCTGTTTATCACACCTCACGACCCCTGGGATGGTAGCCGAGCAAAATATGAGGAGGCCATAGAATCCCCACCCTTCAACCGGCAATCCCGATTGGTGGCAGGAGTCTGCTTTTCTCTTCCTCTTTCCACAATCCATGGGAGCTAAAGAGATGTGCTCTCTTTTCTCCCATTTTTCCTGGCTGAGATACTCATACAACCCATCTTCTGCATTTCTCAAATAACATCCATTCACTCTGTATCTCCCATGTCTACCAGAAGGGAAACTGGATTCCTAAATAAGGAACATAAATCAGGAGGAATTTCAGAAATTTGAAACTCATTATGTAACATTTATTCAAGTATTAACTATTACCTAGCATACCTCATTGTATCAAAACAGTTTAGTAAATATTGGGGGAATTGAATCTGGTTATAAAAATAAATTTGGGATTTCATTGTTTGTGATGAATGAAGACTGCATATTTTTGCTTAAAGTGTTGTTGTGGGTGAATATAATATATATATGAATGTACATATATATTCTTAATTTCTTCATTATTTTTTAGTCTTCTTTCTTTTAATCTCATATCTTGGAAGTAGGAGCCTATAAAATTTTAATTAAAAATCTCAAACTGAACAATAATATGGAGTAAGACACTGAATCTTTTCCTTTTCAATTTTCTCCCACCAGGTTGTAGGATGAAACAAAATGACGTTACAGTTGGATAACTGGTCTACTAAAAGTACTTGTTTTCAAGAGAAAAATAATTTATTTTACGACCGAAAATATTTTTTGTTTGTATGTTTGCATTTTATTTCATTTTGGGAGGAAACCTGGCACTGAATATAACAGATTAAAATAGTTTTACATGGTTATTTTAGCTCTTCACAGCTTGTAACTCAGTGACCTACACTGGACAAATAGGTTTTCTCACCTATTGTCCAGAAACCTTTCAACTTTTATTTGAATTAACAAGTTACCTCTTTTAGAAAAAGCTTGTGGCTTAGTCCTCAAAGAGAAAATCATTGCAAATGTGGAAAAGTTTTAGTTATTTCTTTTTCTGTGAATGCTGTATGATTAAGCCCTTTAGTGTTTTTAAATTTTGTCACCACCAAGGAAAAATCAAAAAGACCTAAATGAAAGTGAGTTGGGCTCTTAGAAGTGGGCATGGATATACTGCTGGCAAACTCTAGTGCCAACGAACAGAAAAAGAAACAGCAATCTCCTTTTACACCATTTAAAAGCTATTTTTTAATAGCCAGCAAGAATGACAGTTCCTTGTATCTGATAAAGTTATCTGATTAAGAATCCAACTGGGTCTGAAAATTGTCCCTTTAGTCTAGGCTGAGTGCATGAGACATGTGTCTCATGCCCCCACTTGCACTTCTGGTTTACAATTTCATTGTTTCTTCCCTTGAAATATAATCTACTGTCTAGCTGCTAGAGCATTACTTTTCCCAGTGCCATAATTAAGGTTGTCTCAGCACTTCCATTGTTACCCCTATTTTTCAAGGATTTTAAACCATGCTATGAAAATTTGAAAATTGGCATTCAATGTAATGTATATTCAATGCAACAGTATATTTTTTCCAATTAAATTAGGAAAATAACTGGGTAACTTGGATCGATGAATTAGTTAAGGATAAGGAGGTATTTTCATGACTTTTAACCTTTTGAAGATTTTACATATTTTTAAATGTAGCAGCACATGTATAGTATGAGTGAAATTCTAGGGAAGACTCATATGCAGTGAATAGAAATTAACATATAAATGCAAACATATAAATCCACTTTTCAGTGTAGCCCATGCTGTTAATGCCCCTCCTCCCCATCCCTTCAGCAGGGTGATGCTCTCATCCGGGCCCTAGTGAGTGTTGCTGCTCACACTGAGCTGTTCCTTCTTCCTGGAGGATAGCTTTCAACAGAAAGAGAGAGAATAGCCTGCCTGTCTTTGTGGGGAACATAACTCTCTCCACCAAAGGAGTTCAAAAATCTGGCCCCTTGGTATTAGGTGGGACAAATTCTTTGGTGTGTTTTGTGCTCCAGAGCTGCTCCGGGGAACCAGGATGAAGGTAATACCCTACCAAGACAACACCGTGTTTATCTTTCTTCTCATGACCTTCCCTGCTTCCTACACTCTTCTCCCTAGACGCTGCCTCAATCAACTCCTTTCTCAAGAACACTATCTCTCTTTTTAGGGAACCCAGTCTATGGCATTAACACACTTCTTTTTGTTTTTTGATGGAAATTAACTAGTAATCTCAGAACCAATGCTGCAGAATGGAGGATCGTCTCAATTTAAGATTTTTCCTTAAATGCATACATATTTCAGTCATAAGTATTTACACAGCTACTATCTTTTTGTCAACAACTAGAGTGCTTTCTTTCAATAAATATTTTTATGAGACAAAACAAGTAAAATGCTACCTGGATGCTTCTTTTGAAGAGTTTGTCAAGCTCAAGTGTTGAAAAATTACAGCCTCATCAAATGTATCCTATTTCACTGGAGAATATACATTTGCCCAATTAAATATAGGAATTCCATCAAAAGATTCTCCCCACATGCTGAGATCTTCCACAGCGCAAATAGAGAACGTCAGTCTGCATTTCCTGTATGTATGTCATGTACTCCTAAGATATCTTACATTCTCTGGTGACTCCATCAAACCCTGGTGAGTTGTGGGACTCATGCAGTTCATGTCACTGGTCTCTCTGGTGCAATTAATTTACACCAAGTGACAACCAATGCTTCTCCCATCTCCATCAACGGAAAGTGAGTCCTCAATGCCTGCACAAGTTTGGGTCGCTTTTTCTTTCATTTTTTTTAGTGAATGCCCTGCTTGCTGCTCTTGAGAGAGAGGTGTTTGTTGCATTGATTCACAAGTGTAGGGGAAAAGAGATGGGCTGTCTGTCAGAATTTACCAGGTGTAAATGTGAGGGCCTTTCATTGCACATGGGTCTCACGTGTGACTAGGTAAGGCCATGTCAGAGCTGCAAGTACCAAGTACCAAAGCCATCCCGGCTAATTTTAATAAACTATGAATAAGAATGCTTTGAGAAGAAAATGAATAATCTGGGCCAATTTAAAACTGGATGGGATGCCATATCTGAATCATATAAGTATGATTTATTTAATAAAATATAGCTTTACCTCTGCCTTCAGTCTTGTTTCACTCCTATGAATTATCCATGCTGTTGCAAAGGGATATTGATAAAATCCAAATCTGATCATACCATTCCCCAGAAAGAAAACCCTTCTATACTCCCACATGCTTCAGAACAAAGAGCAAAACTCTTCTGTCTGTGTCCTTCTCAAGCTCCACCTGGTCTCTGCCTTTACTTCCCCAAACATGCCAGTTCCATGTGATGCTGTTACCTTTTCCTGAGTTGCACTTCGTCTCTCTCCCCTGCACACTATATTCACCTATCCTCTATTATCCTTTGTAATTCAAGCATTGCCTCCTCCCGAAAACCTTGACCTCTCCACCCCACCATAGAATTGGTGTCTCTCCTTGTGCCCCCATACAGCACTGTGCATACCTCCACCCCCATTACGGTAGTTATGAGAAGGTATGAAACTGATTGGCTTAATTGTCTTTCTCTAAACAAGCAGATTGTAACATCCAGATGGAAGGATTTAGCTCCTAGGAAAATGTCTAATACAATACTTTTTAAATATTTGACATAAAGTATTGAATAAATAAAATTTGAATGTATAAAAATGGAGAGAAAATTGTTCTTTGTCCTAAGGAGCTGGCCATCTAGTGAGAACAGATGCTTTCCAACTTATTAGTCTATGTGCAACCACTATGAATAGGCTTCATCCACATCATAAGACCTTTTTTTAGATTTTAATCCAGGACCTAACTGCAATTTTTTTTTTTTTGGATGAAGAGAAAAAGAAGGTTTAAAGAGTCTGATATATTTGTGACAATGTTTCATAGCTTTTTTGGCTGAAGTTTAGACCTCGAAGTGCCAATATGTGGATCAGGTAACATCCCCTCTCACCCTGCCCAGAACTTCCATCTGTTCTGAGCAGACAAAGCCTTCTTAACTGTCAGTGCACTTGAAACACTTAAATGGGCACCTAGTCAAATGTTCTCATTTAACAGTTGGTTTTACATCAAGCAGCCTGGAGAGGGGCAATAGAAGTCAAATTTCAGTGAAGGACAACGGCAAATAAGATGGAAGATGATTTGTGCGTCATGTAGGAAGCTGGCTCAATGCAGCTGTGGATATACTGTGAAGCTGAACAGGAACTTTTCTTCCTTGAAATTCAAAACCCTCTCCTCATGCTTCTGCTGCTGCCTATTATCAGTGACTCTAAGCCCAGGAGCTTTATCCAAATCACAGTGGTGGTGGTGGTAGTGAGGTGGATGTTTCAAGCAAGGCATATCCCCTGGAGATATGGATGCAACCTGTTCGAAGTTGTTTTCCTCCTACCCATCAATTTCTCCCACTCTAACCAGCCCCAGCCAACACCACACACAGAAACTCATACACGTGCCATTAGAATAATCCAGTGGTGATTCAGTGATAAGAATAGGGAATGCCACATTCTCCAGAAGCATAGCTGTGGAAAAAAGATGGGTTTCCACTAGCCTATATGTCCTAAAAAGGAAGAGAGAGTGTGGTAGCAAAACAAGAAAAAAAAAAAAGAAACTGCTGATTTCTTGAGCTCCTCTGCAGATGCAACCATCTAAAATTACTGGACACTACAAAGCTAAGATTTTTTTTGTTTATTTCAATTGTCTTGCTTGATTATTTCAATTGTCTGCAACTAAAGCCTGGGAAGCTGACAACATGGTTAAAGGTTCATCCATAAATAGTATATGTATTAAGAGAATACACAATTAGGACCTCCTGAAAGATCAGGAGTGGGCCAGCCCACTTCTTTACTAGGCCAGGAGTCTGCAGTGGAATTCAAGCAAGGAGCATCACAGAGTCTGAGGAGGTCTGCAGAACTGCCGGAGGCAAATGCAATTACTTTGATCTGTGGTTCCAGTTTATCCTCATGTCTAAAGAGCCACAATGCAAGGAAGAGAAAGGACCAAGGTGTTAAATAGTTGGGAGGTCTACTGGATTTAGAGACAGACTATTAAGACCATTCTTACAGGAACCACAAACTGATGAGATGTAGGGGACATTTTGCATACATGCAGATAAACCTGTAATTGCATTTAGTATTGATTGAGCGCCTAATCTGTGCTTTGACACATGCCAATCATGATATAAGAAATTATGAATTTTATGAAACTAGTTCCTGAAACTATTATTTTACCTTTCTTTCTTTCCTGGTTCTAGAGGTTGTTATTTAAAAACAATCTGTGCTATAACGTCATGAACATTTATTTATCTTTTTGGTGTGATAAATTCTATGTGAATAACAGAACTAGCTATGCATGTGGAAATGTGACAGGGAATACTTCCCAAATACTTAACATTTGGTATTGTCCAAAGTTATAAGTAAGTTCTTTTAATTTTTCCCCTTAGTTCTTGTAGCTTGCCATCGCTTGAATAGTGATATCAGATACCAGTCATTGAAACGAGTAAAATAATATCTATCCACAGGGGCAGAAGTAGAAACTAGAGATATTTAATTTAATTAGACAAGAGTTAGTTTACTTAATTGTACTTTTTAATACATAGAAATAGTACTCTTTTTTTAAACAACTGATGTTTAAAGTTGTTAGAATAAGTATTAAAAGAAATACAAGTGTAATTTGAAATGGAAGGACTGTGTTATTAACCACAGCTCTCACTTTCATCTCATCTCTTTTATTGCTTGTTTTTGTATTTTTTTATTCTTTCTGTTACCTATGATAAATCTCAGTCCATTCCCTTTTTATGACTGTCGTTTTTCCTTTTACTCGCCTAACAGTTGGAAGAAAGGTGTTACATAACTTCTTAGTACAGCTTTGCAGCTGATTCTGAGCTTTAAAGGCTCTCAAACAGCTATTAAATTTTCTCAGAATAAATTATCTCCCCAGCCTTTTTAATTTATTTTTTAATCCTCTGGTGTCTTCTCTCAGCTTTTCACATTACCTGGCCGTCAGCTTCCGCATCGTCAGTCAGCTTCTCACTTGTGGGTTTCAACTAACATAAAAGGCAAGCATACCCTTTTGTTGTTGTTGTGTTTTCTTATTACATAAGAGAAAGATATAACTCTTCCATAGAGCTTTAGCCTGTTCACCTGGAGCTTTGTGTTTTTATTTTAGTTTACAGTATGAAATCATTAAGCTGTTTGAAATAAAGTATTCCTTTAAACAGTTAGAGAATATTCTATCACGATTCCCATTTAAAGTACATAGATAAACCTTCATCATGTAGAAAATGTGCCCGTGTCATCTAGAAAAATCTAGTTGTTTAATTATCAATTTGAGAACATTTTGACCCATAAGTCTAATTTTGTACACCACAGCTCCCTCTACCATCTCATAAATTTCCCAAGTATGTAAGTGCATAACTCAAATCCTTTGAATCTCCATTAGTTCATTTGAGAATAGGCCACACTAATTTCTTTAATAGCCTACGTATCTCCTGCCACAACTACATGGTCTCATAATTTTATTATCTGCTAATAGCATTTACCCAGCTCATGACTAATCTTTAGTTTGAAGTAATTAGCTGCAATGTGGGTGTATAAAGATTTCAAGAAAGATTCCTTTGCTGTTTGGTTATAAAAGAAACATAAAACTTAGGAAAAGTTATACCAAAGTGATTTCTATATCTCATTTACTTATCATATTTTTTTATTGTGGTCATAATAGTTTATAACATTGTGAAATTATTATATTATATTTTATCAGACACCATATAAACGTGTCCCTTCACCTCTTGTGCCCACCCCCCACCTTCCCCCTGGTAATCACTAGACTGTTCTCTTTGTCCATAAGTTTATTTTCCACAAATGAGTGAAATAATATAGTGTTTTTCTTTCTCTGTCTGGCTTATTTCACTTAACATAATACCCTCAAGGTCTATCCATGTGGTTGTGAATGGGATGATTTCGTCTTTTTTATGGCTGAGTAGTATACCATAGCATATATATATATATATATATATGTGTGTGTGTGTATATAAACACACACCACATCTTCTTTATCCATTCTTCAGCTGATGGACACTTAGGTTGCTTCCACATCTTGGCTATTGTGAATAGTGCTGCCATAAACGTAGGGGTGCATAAATCTCGTTATATTGTTAATTTCAAGTCCTTTGGAAAAATAGCAAGTAGTGGGACAGTTGGGTCATATGGTATTTCTATTTTTAATTTTTTGAGGAATCTCCATACTGTTTTCCATAGTGGCTGCACCAGTTTGCATTCCCACCATCAGTGTACGAGGGTTCTCTTTTCTCCACAACCTCTCCAACATTTGTTATTTTTTGTGTTGGTGATTATAGCCATTCTACCAGGTGGAAGGTGATATCTAAGTGTAGTTTTGATTTGCATTTCCCTAATAATTAGTGATGTTGAGTATCTTTTCATGTGCCTATTGGTCACCTGCATATCTTCTTTGGAAAAATGTCTATTTGTATTCTCTGCCCACTTTTTGATTGGGTTGTTTTTTTGTGGTTCATTTATGTGAGTTCTTTATACATTATGGAGATTAACACCTTGTCGGATATATGATTGGCAAATATTTTCTCCCAGTTGATGGTTTTTTTTGTTTTGTTTTGATCCTGGTTTCCTTTGCCTTGCAGAAGCTCTTTAGTCTGATGAAGTCCCATTTGTTTATTTTTTCTTTAGTTTCCCTTGTCCTAGTAGAAACGATATTCAAAAAGGTCCTTTTAAGGATGATGACAAAGAGCGTACTGCCTATATTTTATTCCAGAAGTTTTATGATTTCAGGTCTTATCTTAAAGTCTTTGGTTCATTTTGGGTTTATTTTTGTGTATGAGGAAAGATAAAGGTACAGATTCATAAGATAGGGATCCAGTTTCTTTTTTTTAATTTTATGTGGCTGTCCAGTTTTCCCAGCACAATTTATTGAAGAGACTTTGCTTACTCCGTTGTACGTTCTTGGCTCCTTTGTTGAAGATTAGCTGTCCATAGATGTGTGGTTTTATTTCTAGGTTTTCAATTCTTTTCCATTGATCAGTGTGCCTGTTTTTGTACCAGTACTGTGCTGTTTTGATCACTATAGCTTTGTAGTATATTTTGAAGTCAGGGATTGCAATGCTTTGTTCTTGTTTCTCAGGATTGATTTGGCTATTTGGGGTCTTTTGTTGTCCCATATGAATTTTAAGATTCTTTGCTCTATTTCTGGGAAGAATGTCACAGAGATTCTGATTGGGATTGCATTGAATCTGTAGATTGTTTTAGGTAGTATGGACATTTTAACTGTGTTTATTCTTCCAATCCATTTGCATGTAATATCCTTCCATTTCTTTATGTCATTATTGATTTGTTTCATAATGCCTTATAGTTTTCCTTGTATAGGTCTTTCACCTCCTTGGTTAAATTTATTCCTAGATATTTTATTCTTTTTGCTGTGATTGCAAATGGGATTGTATTCTTGAGTTCTCATTCTGTTAGTTTGTTATGGGAGTACAGAAACACCACTGATTTTTGTAAGTTGACTTTATACCTTGCAACTTTGCTGTAGTTACTTCTTATTTCTAATAGATTTCTGATGGATTCTTTAGGGTTTTCTATATATAAAACCATGTCATCTGCAAACAGCAAGAGTTTCACTTCTTCCTTGCCAATTTGGATTCCTTTTATTTCTTTTTCTTGCCTAATTGTTCTGACCAAAACCTCCAGTATTATATTGAATAGGGGAGGTGAGAGTGTGCACCCTTGTCTTATTCCTGTTCTCAGAGGGATGGCATTCAGTTTTTCCCCATTGAGTATGATGTTGGCTGTGGGTTTGTCATATATAGCCTTTATCATGTTGAGGTATTTTCCTCCTACAGCCATTTCATTGAGAGTTTTTATCATGAATGGGTGTTGGATCTTGTCAAATGCTTTCTCTGCATCTATTGAGATTATCATGCGGCTTTGTTTCTCATTTTGTTAATGTAGTGTGTCACATTGATTGATTTGAGAATGTTGAGCCATTCCTGTGTCCCTGGTATGAATCCCAGTTGATCACGGTGTATGATCTTTTTAATGTATTGCTGTATTTGGTTTACCAATATTTTGTTCAGGATTTTTGCATCTATGTTCATCGGCACTATTGGCCTGTAATTTTCCCTCTTTGTCTTGTCCTTGTCTGGTTTTGGTACCAAGGTGATGTTGGCCTCACAGAATGTGTTAGGAATTTTTCTGTCTTCCTCAGTTTTTTGGAATAGTTTAAGAAGGATAGGTAGTAAATCTCCTTTGAATGTTTGGTAGAATTCTCCAGAGAAGCTGTCTGGTCCTGGACTTTTATTTTTTGGGAGGTTTTTGATTACTATTTCAATCTCTTTACTTGTGATTGGTCTCTTCAGATTCTCTATGTCTTCTTGATTTAGTTTTATGAGGTTGTAAGAGTCTAAGAATTTATCCATTTCTTCTTGATTGTCCAGTTTGTTGGCCTGTAGTTTTTCATAATATTCTCTTATAATCTTTTGTATTTATGTGGTATCTATTGTAATTTCTCCTCTCTCATTTCTAATCTTATTATTTGAGGCTTCTGTCTTTTTTTCTTAGTGACTCTGGCTAAGAGTTTGTCAGTTTTGTTTATCTTCTCAAAGAACCACCTCCTTATTTCATTGATCTTTCTACAGTCTTTTTTGTCTCAATTTCATTTATTTCTGCTCTGATTGTTATTATTTCTCTCCTGCTGAGTTTTGGCTTTGTTTGTTCTTTTTCTAATTCTGTGAGGTGTAGTTTAAGATTGCTTACTTGAGCTTTGCCTTGTTTGTTAACATGGGTCTATATTGCTATAAATTTCCCTTTTAGGACAGCTTTTGCTGCATCCCATGAGTTGGTATGATGTGTTCATTCTTGTTTGTCTACAGATATTTTTTGATTTCTCTCTTTATTTCTTCAATGATCCATTGGTTGTTCAGTAGCATGGTGTTTAGTCTCCACATTTTTCTTCCTTTCCCAGCTTTTTTCTTGCAGTTGATTTCTAGTTTCATAGCATTATGATTGGAAAAGATACTAGATGTGATTTCAATCTTCTTAAAATTATTGAGGTTTGCCTTGTTTCCCAGTATATAGTCTTTCCTTGAGAATATTCTGTGTGCTCTTGAGAAGAATGTATATTCTGCTGCTCTGGGTTGGAACGTTCTATATATATTTATTAAGTCCATCTGGTCTAGTTTTTCACTTAATTCCACTATTTCCCTGTTGAGTTTCTGTCTGGATTATTTATCCATTAATGTAAGTGAGGTGTTGAGGTCCCCCACTATAACTCTGTTGTCATTAATATCTCCTTTTAGGTTTGTTAATAGTTGCTTTATGTACATTGGTGCTCTTGTGTTGGGTGCAAATATGTTTATAAGTGTTATGTCCTCTTGGTGGAGTGTCCCTTTTAAAGAGACAAAGACAGACAGTTTCCCTGTTTTATCTTCAAGACTACTTTGTCTGATGTAAGTATGGCAACATCTGCTTTCTTTTGTTTGCCATTAGCTTGGAGTATCATCTTCCATCCCTTCACTCTAAGCCTGTGTCTGTCTTTGGAGCCGAGATGTGCTTCCTGGAGGCAGCATATTGTTGGGTCTTGATCTTTAATCTGTCTCACGACTCTGTGTCTTTTGATTGGAGAGTTCCATCCATTTACATTTAGAGTGATTATTGATATATGAAGGCTTAATACTGCTATCTTATCGCTTGTTTTCTGTTTCTTCTGCATTTCCTTTGTTTTTCATCCCATGTGTTTTGAACTACCAATTTGCCTAGGTCATTTTCTATGATGGTGTTCCTCATTTTCTCTCTGTTTATCATATATGTCTCTGTTCTAATTATTTGTTTAGTGGTTACCATTAGGTTTGTATGAAAAATCTCCTAGATGAGACGGTCCATTTTCTGATAGCCTCTTATTTCCTTAGACTATACTGATTCCGTCCCATTCCTCTTCCCCTTCTAAGTTATTTTTGTCACATCTTATTCCATCTTGTGTTGTGAATTTGTTGTTAAAATGATGAAATTATTTTTATTTTGGTGTTTTCCTTCTCTTTATCCTTAATGTTAAAATTAAATGTTTACTAACCTGATCGATAGAGAGCTGGCATTTTGTGATTATTGCCTACCAATTCATCTTCTTGCTCAGGGCTTTGTAGCTCCTTTCCTATTTTTTTTTGTTTTTTTCAGGTACAAGGGCCTTCTTGAGGATTTCTTGTAAAGGGAGTCTTCTGGTAATGAAATCCCTTAGGTTTTCTTTATCTGGGAAAGTTTTTACTTTATCATATCTGAAGGATATTTTTGCTGGATAGAATATTCTTGGCTGAAAGTTTTTGTCTTTCAGAATTTTGAATATATCATTCCACTCTCTCCTAGCCTGTAAGTTTTCTTTTGAGAATTCCACTGAAAACCTGATAGGGCTTCCTTTGTAAGCTATTTTCTTCTGCCTTGCTGCCCTTAGTAATTTTTATTTGTTATTTACTTTTGCAAGCTTTACTACTATATGCCTTGCAGTAGGTGTTTTCACATTGATGTACTTAGGAGATCTATTAGCCTCATTCATTTGTATTTCCAGCTCTTTCCCCAGGTTTGGCAAGTTCTCAGTTATTATTTATATTCTATTAAACAAGCTTTCTTCTCCATTCTACTTCTCTTCCTGCTCTGGAATACCTATAATCCTTATGTTTTATTTCCGAATTGAGTCAGATATTTCTCTGAGAATTTCTTCATTTTGTTTTAGTCTTAGTTCTCTCTTCTCCTCCCTCAGAAACATTTCTATATTACGGTCCTCTAAGTGCTAATTTGGTCCTCCATACTGTCAGTTCTGTTGTTTAGAGAATTCAGATTTTTCATCTCATCCATTGTGTTTTTCATCTCCAAATATTCTGATTGGCTCTTCTTTATAGTTTCTATCTCTTTTGTGAAGAAGCTTCTGAATTTTTTGATTTGCCTTTCTGTGTTTTCTTTTAACTGGTTCAGTTTTTTGTGATAGCTATTTTTAATTCTTTGTCATTTAGGTTATGAATTTCTGTGCCTTCCTGGTTGGTTTCTGGGTAGTTATCACTTTCTTTCTGGTCTGGAGATTTAACATACTTTTTCATACTGCTTGATGGCATGGATTTTTGCCTCTGTATAGTGTTATTATGTGGTTGCAGCTTCCACCTGCCACCACCAGGTGAGGATCAGGCACTGTGTATCCCAGCACAATCCGGGGCTCCAAAGCTCCAGCCACTGACTCCTTTTCTCTTTGTGTGACACTCTGACCAATGGAAGATCTAGAGCACTGGGCAGAGGAAGGGTGCTTTCTTTCACCTGCACTTCCCCCAGCCACTGCTTTTCTCTCTGTGTGGAGCTCTGGCCGATCACAGGGCTGGAGTGCCTGCGTACCTCCCTTGGTTGATGCTTTTCTCACTGCCTGGTATTCTAGGCAATCACAGGGCTGGAGTGCAGGGTGGGGGAAGGGGAACTTTCTTACACTTGTGCAGTTCCCCCAGCCACCATATTTCTCTCCACCCAGTGCTCTGGGTAATCACAGGGCTGGAGTACCAGGTGGGGAAGGGGTGCTTTCCCTTGCCTGTGTGCCTCCCCCAGCTGCCACCACTTTCTTTCTGTGGAGCTCCTACTGATCAGCTTCCACTTCCTCCAAGGATCCAGGCTCACCACCTTCGGATGAATGGTTGCATGGGTCTCTCAGACGTCTTTTGTTTTGTGTGAAAGTCCACTGCTAGTGTATCAATGTCCTTTTGGTTGTATTTTAGAGGGGAGAGTTCAAGGGGAGAGCTCACTCTGCCATGATCCCGATGTCACCCCTGTTATCACATTTTTAAGAGCCATGATGCTTATTAATAACAATATTAATCTTTCATAAGCCTCTTTCATTTTCAAGTCAGTTGCTTGTCAACATAATTACTGTTTATAGTCAAATGAAAATATTTACATATATGTTTATAATCACCTATGTCTTGTACATTTCAAATATGTTAATGCCTAGGGAAGAATAAAAAATATCCTTCTAGGAAACAATAGAATTTAAGAGTATTAAAATATATCAAGATTAAAAGAATATTTTATATTGTCGCAAATTATATTCTCCAAAAAAAAAAATGGCCCCAACAACATCCCCAGTCCCACACATTCTTTCACAATTTGACCTTGCCCCACTCCCATCAAGAGGTAGGGATTGCATTTACTTCCCTTGACTCAGGGTGGGGTGTAACTCACTTATAACCTATAATTTGTGAGGAAATTGATGCTGTATGACTTCCAAGGCTAGGCCATAAAAGGCAGTACAGGTGCTGCCTCATTTGCTGGCTCGGATCCCAGGCCTGCCTTGTAAGAAGTCTGACACCACCGTGCCTGAGAGGCAATGTACATGTGCACTGGTCAACTATCCCAGCTGAGCTCTCAGCATATAGTGTGCTGACCCTGAGAGTGAGCCATCTGGGTCATTCAACCCAGTGGAGCCTTCGGATGACTAGAGCCCTAGCTGACATGAGGCTGCAAACACAAGAGAGACACCATGTGACAACTGCTAAGCTCAGTCCTTCCCAAATACCAGACACACAACAGTATGAGCAAAATAAATGATTGCTTTAAGCTACTAAATATTGGGGTAATTTGTTACATAGAAATTATATCCAGCACAGAAATTTGGGATTGAATTTGGGTGCTGCCATTAAAAAACAAACAAAACCACCAAACACCTGGCATTTACTTTGAGAATGGGCAGTGGGCAAAGGACAGAATGTGGGAGGATCTTGAAAAGAGCTCAAAGATGCTGTTCACATGGGCTTACGATAAAGTGAGTAAAATGTTGGAGTCTGGAAGAAAAGGTAGACCATTTTTCCCACCTGATTATCATGTATGGTCACTGGTGATGACAGTCCTTCTATTTTTGGTAGAGTTTAACTCTCCCACTTTTGAGATAACTCGGCTTTCTTGCCTATACTTGTATATATCCTTCGACACATACAAAGAAAGAGAGAAACACAAGTCTGTATTTGTAGACACATAAAAGACTAGTTAGAGAAATAGACATATACACACCTACAGAAAAACCTATTTTTTATTTTTTCTTAGAAAGAATGTTACTTTTTTTAAGATAGACCCTGAGCTAACATCAGTTGCCAATCTTTTTTTTTTTTTTACTTCTTCTTCCCAAAGGCCTCCAATACATAGTTGTATATTCTAGCTGTATTTCCTTCCAGTTGTGCTGTGTGGGATGCTCCTCAGCATGGCTTGATGAGCAGTGCTAGGTCTGCACCCAGGATCCAAACCAGCCAAACCCTGGGCCGCTGAAGTGGAGCATGGGAACTTGACCACTAGGCCACGAGGCCAGCCCCGCAAAAACCTATTTTTTTAAATTGCCTTTTTTTTTGGTTGCAGGAATATTGGAAACTAAATTAAAGGACCACCTGTAGAAGGTAGTTTAGCTATATACTGCATATGTAATACCACCAGGTACCACTCCTACCTCACCTGGACTGCGTGGCACAGTGAAGACATACCCTTTCTTCACTCCTCTCTTACTGACTCCATCACACACTGCTCAAATGCCCGCCTACATTGAAGAGGACAGAGCGAAGTACAGAACTGGCCAGGAACCTCTGTGGTTCAACACTTGTGACTAGAGACAGTGGGATAATATAACCACAACCAGTAAAATGAAAATTATATTTTAAAAAAAGACAAGCCAAATTAAATAAAACTAAACACACACACACACACACAACTACTGTTTACTTTGAGTCATCCTATGTTCCATCAACTGTGCTGAGCAATTTTTAATTATTATCTCATTTGTCTTCCAAATATGCATCTGAGGAAACTGAGTTATAGAAAGTTGTAAACTGTCAAAAGTTACACAGCAACTAATTGACAGAGTTTGTGAAAAAAACAAGCAAACAAAAAAACGAGATAACCAGACTTCAAAATCCAAGTCCTCAAGCGTTATGATATATTGCCTCTGGAATATAAAAGAATCGTCTGTCAATTAGTGGTTTTCTTAATGTTAAGAAATTACTTGACCCAAGAGATCTCTTAGTCCTAGTTTTAGCAAATATAAAATTAACTATATAAACGTATCATAGGATCCAATGCATAATTGTAAAATGTAAAGGATTATAGAAAAATTTGTAGTTTTACTACCGTTACTGAGGTTGACACCATGAGAATGTTCCAGAATAGCTATGCTGCTATTTCTCAGCAGTGGAATGATGCACTTTGACCACAGAAAAATGACGACTGCCTTCTCATTTCTTTCAGTCTCAGGTTAGAAAGTAGTAATTATTTACATTGCACAATGGTGAACTCCTGACAGAATCGGTCTGTAAAGCAGAGGCCAGAGTCTGTGAGTGTACTTGAGTGTTTGTTTAATTTAATTATATCTATTATTTTAAGTGTATTTCTTTTGAGTAAGAGAGAACATATCAGGAGGGAAACTATATAAATTATTTCTTTTGTGAACTCATCATAAAAAAAGATATAGAAATATAAAGCCTTTTGTAGTTCTACTTGGCAGAATAAACTAAGACCTCAGAGCAAATTGAAGCCTTCTTAAGCCTTTTGTTTGTCTCCTGAGCTGACATATAAGCAGCAAGCAAGCTCTATGTGCTAGAAAAGCATTACAGAGCAGCCAGCGCTTTATGCCTTGTCTAATACATATGGATGTAGTGGCTTTTCACGAAGAGGGTAGCTCTGCCATTGGTATAAGAGAGGGAATAAGGTGTCTAATTCTAAGCTAAGGCCAGGAAGGTCAGAGAGGAGCATACCTTATTTCACTTTTTGGACTAGTTTGAATGGTAGCAACTGTGTCTGAAAGCTTAGACTTCAATTCAAGCATGACAAGAAAAATATAAAAAATAAATAAATAGAAGTGAAACAGCAAAAACATGGGAGAAATCAATAGACTAAATGAGGTAGTGTTTGTTTTGTATATTAAAGGAATTGATTTGTCATCCAAACTGTAAAATCCATGAGAGTTAATTTAATAAAAAATCTCTCATTACCTAAATTTTTTTTCAACAAGAAGTCACCAGAAATGGAATCAATGACCCACATGCAGAAATCAGAGTAGCTTAGATGGTCAGAATTTCTTGTATCATTGAAGGATTTTATATCATATGTATTATACATTATTTTAAAAAGAACTTGGAGGAAAAACATTGTCTAAAATATCTTTCAAGATATTTATGGTTTTAGCATAAAATTTCTATATTATTATAACAGTTTTAAAATAAAAAATGTTAAACTTCTCTGAGGACCAATCTTCATAGATTTTGTCAAAATGTGTTATGTTGTATTATGCTGTTTGGCAGTAAATTTAACGTAGATATTTCTAATATTTAAAGTAATATATTAGACCTTCGTGAAATTTTTTTTCAATATATATTATGAAGTCAATGTTCTATATTTGACACAAGAGCTAATTATAATGATTTTTAATTAAGTGGTACTTTGATTAGATGCTTAAATAACATGCTGAAATATTTAAGAATAAATACTTAGATATGCTTATTACAATGTGTTTATCTTTTTTAATAGTATGAAATCTTTGTTCAACAAATACAACACCCACACAGCAAATGGAGTAATGTAGTAATTTTTAAAATTTCTAACTCTCCATAATCTGGGATATTATAAATGTTAAATATAGAATTCTAGCAGACTAAATCTCGGGAGTTCAGTTGCATACCAAAAGATGTTAGAGTTTAGAAAGAGGATTAAAAAAATTGAGTATAAAACTAGATTAAGATAGAATATCAATTGTGTAATTGTTATGGCAAAACATACAGGGGATCACCAACAAAGAATACAGTGGATTATTCCTGGGGAGGTAAACAAAGCTTCTCAGAAGAGATGCTATTTAAATTAAGCCTTGAGGAATCAATCAGATCTGTGTGTTAGTAAGATAACTCTCACAGTAATGTGAACAATGTGTGGAGAGTGCGAAAAGTTAGAGGCAGGACTATTTTATTTTAAACTTTTTCATACAAATACATTTAAATTTCTTAATAATTATAAAATTGATTTTAAAAATTTTAAATAAATAAGATTTCAATATATACCCATATGCACATCAACTAGATTCAATATTTAACGTATTGCCATATTTGCTACATGTACGTGAAGCAACAATTCAGCATGCATCTACTAAAAAATAGGGATATTTTCTAAATAAACAATATAAGCCAAAAAAATTAAAATTCCCTAAAACAGGTAACATCTAATCCATACTCAAATTTTCATAATTGTCTCAAAAATGCCTTTTTAAGCTTTTTCCAGTGTGCACACATTGTATACTATCTCTTTAGCCTCCTTTAATCTAGAAGCACACCACCCTCTCACATTTTCCTCATGGCAGTACTTTTTTGAAGAGTCAGGACAGATTCCTGTAGAATGTCACATTGTCTGAATTTGTCTGATTATGTCCTTGAGGTATTATTAAACTGATTTTTCCATCTCTTGAATTTCCAAGAAAATGGAACTTAGCATTAATAAACTAATTTGATTCAGGTGAAACTTTTTTTGGTGTGGACTCTTCCCAGGTGACATGCCATCAGGAAACACATCAGGTTGGTGGACCCTCTATCAGCATAATGCCATGCTATTACTTGTTTAAGGTGGTCCTATGATTCGTTTTCTCTTCTCTGCAATACTCCTTTCTTTTTATCCATTCTCTTTATGAAGGAGAGATTTTCTGCCATGAGCATATAGCATATGTGTATAAATATGTTTACCTAGGATGTAAATCTGAAAGAGTTCATAGTCATAAACTATGCCCATGTTTCACATTAAAAAATAATGACAAATCGTTTTCCAAGGCAGCTGTACCAGTTTACACTCTTACGGTATACTCTCATCCATCTGTTTAATCTTTACCCGTGTTTAGTACCGTAGATTTTGTCAACTGCTTAGTTTTAGACTCCTTTATGGTTTTGCATTTTACTGGTACACTAGGTAAAGAAGCAGATTAAAACAGAGTACCAGAGAACTTTGGGGATGATGGCTATGTTAATTATCTTAATAATTAACATTCTAAGGTGATAATTCTAAGGGTGTACGCAGAAAATTTTACACTTTACATACGTATAGTTTATTGTATGTCAATTCTACCTCAATAAAACATAAAAGTCTCTCATTTATAAAGTAAGCCACTTTCCCACAATGCACTATTTGTACATGCTATTTAATATGGTTTCTTAGTTTTTGCTATGTTTTGTTTTAGTATTTTTGCATCTACATTAATTCATAAATGAGATTGATATCTATTTTGTTTTTTCTCCTTGGTTGTAAACATAACCAAGACTAGAACTTGTCCACAGGTAGTTTAATTGGGAAGGGTGCAAAATCGTGAGAGAGCAAAGAGCATGAGACAGAGAGAGCCAAAAACAATACAGACTGAATCACCACACTGGTTACCACTGTTGCCCAACCTTCTGAGGATCCTCTCAATCAATTTTGAGAATTTTTATTTCATTTATTTAATTATTTAATTTATTTTTCCTGATGTCAACATGTTTAATTTATTATTATTGTGAAAGAACAGTTCCAAGATTACTGAAATAGAATGCATATAACATATTGAAAAATCTGCACCCAGAGCACGAAAAAGCGGGGGAGGCAAGAGAGATGCAGAAAACAAAAGAGAAGTTGAAGCACACAGTAAGTGCCTGACAGATGCTTGCAGCATGTAAAGGAATGGCCCACGGCACATAAAGCTGAAATCAGAGGTAGACTGAAGGCATGTGGCATTGAGCACCAAAAGTATGGGGATTTAACAACATGACCACGTCTTTTACTCTCCTCCCAACAGGAGGTGGGTTATACATCCCCTTTGCTTGAACCTTCAGTCTTTGTCTTTCTTGCATGAATAGCCACTCTTGGAGCCCTCAGACATTACATAAAATGTTCGCACACTCAGTGGTCACCACGCTGTGAGGAAGCTCAAGGCACATGGAGAAGCCACACGTAGGTTACCGTTCCTGGCTGATCCTGGTCTACAAGTCACCTCAGCCTAGCTGACAGATATGCGAATGAAGTATCAAGATAATTCTTGCCCTCTCTTGCACAAGTCACCTGCAGCTATTTGAGTCTTTCCAGCTGAGGCCCCACATATGAAATAGAGAGAAGTCTTCCCGGATAAGCCCTATCAGATGTCTGCCCCGCACAACATAATGGTGGTTGTTTTATGTCACTCACTTTGGGATGATTTTTATGCCAGAAACTGGAATAAATAATATCTGCCACAGCCATTAAAATTGATTTCTTGTACAGTTCTTGTTTGTAGGTAGTAATAAGGTCATATAATGAGTTAGGAGACTGTTTCCCCTTTTATTTTCTTTGTGAGAGTTTCAGACTCAAATTTTCTGTTCTTGAATTACTTTACTTACAGAGTTACATTTGTTCTAAATCACTTTGTCTTTTTTCTATGTCTTTTCTAAGCCTGTTGTCTCAATTATATTTTCCCATATTGTGAAGTTTCATTTTTCCAGTTCTTAATCTTCTGAGATTCAAGAAAAAAGAACAAAAGACTCATAATTGCAGTCAGCAGCCTTTTGCTTTTGAAGTGTTTTGTTCGTGTCTTGAACATTTCTAATCATAGGAGACATTTTTTGAGACTCGGCTGTCTATTTTCTCCTTCTCTTTGGGTGAGCGTTTAGTATTGACTGACTTATGTGTAGCAAGTTATGAACTGCTATCCTTGCTTATATAACGTCCCATCGAGAAACACTTAGCAATTGGCTCCTTTTGAAATATATTTTGGTTTTAACATTAAAGTGGCACCAAGTCTTAAAGTAAATATAAATATGGAACTATCATGTTTTAAAAATTAACCAGACTTCAGCCTATTCCTGCAGATCAGTAATACTAATGAAAGGAAAATCACTTTTTTTGGTCAAGTGTTTCCATATGTATTGTTCCATTTAATCTTCACGTCACACTTCTTGCTATTTGTTATTATCATCACACTTTAGAGATGAACATCCTGAATGTCACAGGGATTAAGTTATTGCTTCCAGTCATACACCTACTAGGTATGCACACCTGAAATTTGAAATGAAAATCTTCTGATTCCCAGGACTTACATATAAAACTCTTAGCCCAGTTCCTGCTCTATGTAAAACAGTCAAGAAATGTTAACTATCATTTATAATGTTGTTATTCAAGACAATAGTGAATTATGTATTATTTAGATAGTGACAGCATTTCTAATTTTTCTAGAAGTCATATAACAAGAAATACATCATTCAGTCAAATGGTATTTTCATGTTAATTTGCATTTGTAGAAATGTAAATCAATTCAGTTTCTCACAGGCAATATAGATACATATATCTTTTACACTTTATACTTTTTATGTTATATAATGTTCTATGAGCTATTTAGAAGTAATACAAGTTTATTTTAGTTAAATGACCAAAGCTTTATATCAGAAATGTTCCACATTTTCATTTAATTGCTGGGTAATATCCAGAGTCCAATTTTTTTTTTTTTTGGTTTGTTTCAGAATATCTAGAGGAAAAAAATTGAAAACTTTGTTATCACCAAGACATTGATTTTTCTTATTGACTGTACTTAAAATTTTTTTCTATCTGGAGAACATTTCCTCTTTTAATGTAAGTTGCACCTAAACTTGTTAGCTTTCTTAGAAACTTTTTGAACTTTCAATATTGTTTTCTTTCAGAAATAAAGATGCCCTTATATTTAAATTTATAATTGTAAATCATGGGTACTTTCCTAGTTATGAGAAACTGCTTTGTTATGATTTTAAAATTAGCAGGAAAACTTAGCAAGTCAGTATACAAGGATAAATTAAGTGCCATTGCTTACACTAATGAAAGGAAATAAAGTTTTGGGTAATCTATCGTTTTTTATTTACTGATTAGTGTTACTTCTGTGGAAAAGAATAAAGAATGTCAGGAAAAAATGACTGGGCTATGCACATGGAACCTTGAATGAGAAAAAAATTGAATAGATAAATAGAAGATTAAGAATGTTTGAAAAAGGGGCAGGCCTGGTGGCAGCAGTGGTTAAGTTCGTATGTTCCGCTTCAGTGGCCTGTGGTTCACCAGTTCAAATCCCGGGTACGGACATGGCACTACTTGGCAAGCCATGCTGTGGTAGGTGTCCCACATATAAAGTAGAGGAAGATGGACATAGATGTTGGCTCAGGGCCAGTCTTCCTCAGCAAAAAAAGGAGGATTGGCAGCAGATCTTAGCTCAGGGCTAATCTTCCTCAAAAAGAAAAACAAAAAAGAAGAAGAAGAAAAAAATAATTAAAAAAAGAATATTCGAGAAAGGACAGAAAAGAGTAAGCTGCCTTTCACCAGATTATTATAGACACTCGTGGAGAGGAGTAAAATCCTCTGAGGTGCAAAATCTGTTATTCGGGGCATTGACCAGCAGAGAATGAACAATAGACTGTATCAAAATGAGAAGAAATAGGACAAGCACATGATATTGAGGAGAATCTTCCAAGAGGACATTTCAAAAGAAATTTATAACCCAAGCATCAGCTCTTTCTCTCAATGTTAAAATTAATCCTTGAAAAGTATGAGAGTTGCACTTACCAATTATATTTCCAGAGGGACCAGATGTTCCTAAGCTGCAAACACTTGTAGGATCAACATATACTGCTACCAAAGAAATACAAAACATGGTTTGGAGTTCAGCCTGCATTTTCGGGGTTTAGAAAAGCAAAGATGCCAAGTGGATAACAAAGAGAGTAGTGCAGTTCAGATGGCTTAAAGAGACTCCTTCCAAGAATATAACCTGATCGGGTGTGGCAGCTTGGGCAGAAAAAGGCTATTTGGAGGGAACTGCTGGGGAAGGAGCTGAAGAGAAATAATAAGAAGGAAACACTGGACCTGGAGGCAAGCCCACCCCTAAGGCGTGCAAGACCCCAGGTAAATATTCTTTTTGATTTCCTGTCTTTAAATACAGTTTCGTTACAATGGTATTACACAGCATGTCATTGCCTTGCTTGAAGTATTCATGTCTCTCGTTGCCTCCTGGCTGATTTCTTCATTTACCATGAGAAACCTCAGCTTATATGCTATTGGGGTGGGGTGGGCAGGCACTAAATTGGCCCTCAGTGATATTTATATCCTAGTAGTCACATCGCTGTATGAATATCTCCCTTTGAGTGTGGACTGGACATACTGACTAACTTAGAGTGAACAGTATATGGCAGAAATGATGGGAGGTCACTTTTGAAATTAGGTTATAAAAAGACTGTGGCTTTCAATCTGGGCATGCTCTCTCTTGCATTTCTAGCTCTGTGGGAAGCCACTTGCCATATTGTGAGACAGCCAGGGGTAGAGGCCCACATGACAAGAGATTGAGGCTTGCTGCCAACCATAGCAGCAATCCTGAATGAAGAGCCTCCAATGAGGATCCTTCAGATGAGGCCACAGCCCCCGCTGAAACTTTGAATACAAACCTTAAGAGACTTTGAATCAGAGACAACCAAGCCATGAATCCCTGAATCCTAAGCAACATAAACTAAGAAGATAAATGCTTGTTGTTTTAAGCCATTAAATTTTAGATTATTTGTTACTCGGGAATAGATAATACATTCACTTCCTAAGATAGCTCTTTCTTGATCTCCCTAAGTAAACAGCAATATTGCAATCATTTGACATTACATGATTTCTATATATGATGTTTTTCACTATCTGATATGTTTCTTCTTGTTTTCCAGTTTTCCATCACTTTGATATGGAATATAATCTTGATGAGGGTCAGAAATTTTGCTGTTTGACACTGTATCCTCAGTGTTATGAAATAGTGTCTGACACGTGATAGCATTCTTAATATTTGATGGATAAATAATACATACAATTTTGCAAGTTAAATGTTCATTTGTTTTAAAACAAAGGATGTCTTATCTTATTCAAAACTTAGCATTCTTAATAACCGTGCATTTTTGCATTATGTAGATTTATAACACACTCACACACACACTGAACACAAACAGAAATTCATTAATGTATCAATGCATGGTACATAAGCCCCTGTATGATTTGTTTCTTCTATTTTACTCCAGCTTTACTTCTATCTTAATTTTATGTTCCAGGACAAACAGCTGCTTAGATTTCTTCATATTTAGATTTATGCTAAAATGCTGCTGTACCTGCTAGTTCCTCTGCCTGGAATAATTTTATTCTGCTGTCATCTTTGGGGCTGTATATAATGAAATATTTAAGAACAAGTACTTTAAACTCAGGTTGATTTGCCTGGAATAAGTATGGTTCCACTAAATATCTCATAAAAAATTATTTCGAGTTAGTAAACATTTAGGCATTCTTTTCCCCTACACAGAAAAGTCCCCTCAAGGGAGTGGGGGTGGGGGGCACATAAAAGCAAAGATTATTCTTGAAGTATGGTAAGATATTTCTCTATAAAAGCTCAGGCCAGTCTTGTCCTCAAACAAATATCTCCAGTGGACAAGCGCAGAGCAACAAGAAACTATGTCTATTTTCTTCATCCTCCTTGTGATTCACCATTATTATAGTAGGAGATGAGTGGCCCTGTCTGTGTTTATATACATATATTTATTTCTAGAATTAAGAAACAACACCTTGAAAGTTACCTGAAAATTTTGTAGGTTCACTTTTTCCTAGTTTGAGTCAAGGAGCATTAAACGTTTTTATGAAACGAGAATCAGTCTGGAAATACAAATACACCTCCAACTCAACTTAAAAAACAAACAAAAAACTTGTATTCAGAATTTTCAAGATTATAAAAAAAGAGCAGGGCATAGACTAAGGTCAACCATTTCATGAGCAGATTATAATGGAGAGCTTCTTTTTGTCTAGCTTGTTTCATACATATCAGAAAGATGGAATAGATTACATCACAAAGTGTTCCATCGTCAAAAATATTTCACTATGACAAATGAGCAACTTCCTTTCATCTTTTAAGACATAACCCTTGAATCAACCCCTTCTGAAAGACTTTTCTGACTCAGATCCCATGATGAATTAGTTACCTCTCTTCTGTATTCTGCGTTCTTTGAACACCTGTTTACCACAGGCTTACCACGTTGTATTTCCTTGTAACTACACTAGGTTGAACTAAGTTATACTAGGTTAACAAAAAGGCCCCAGCACATCCACTTTAGTACTCTCATGTCTACTATATCATAGCTACTAAAGAAAAAAAAAAATGAAAAAATTGTCAGACCTTTATATTTCTAGTATATTAAAAGGCAGCCCTATGTGTCTAATATCAGTTGAATATCCAGAGAGTAGAATAACCTATGGAGAGAAAATCTTCCTTCCCCTCTATCAAGATCTCCTATGAATGGATGGATGTACATTGGAGAAACAGGACCTTCTAGAGCAGTGGTCCTCAATGTGTGGGCCCTGGACCAGTCAAAGCAACACCTGGGAACTTGGTAGAGTAGAAGTGAATCTCAGTCTCCCCATAAAACTACTGAAACAGAACCCCAGGGGTGGGCCAAAATCTGAGTTTTAACATGCCTTCCAAGCTATCTGAATCTCACTAAAGTTTAAGAACTAGTGTCTTAGGGCAATGACTCATTGTTTAGAAGTATTGGAAACAATTGTGAGGCTTTTAAAAATTGCATATGTGCCCCACTTCCTTCAAGGAGGAAATTCTCATATGCTCCCCTGTAGGTTTATAAGCCACAGTGACAACTGATAAAAATGTCCAGCTCTGATAACTGACAACGTGTAATTCTATCACACTTAGTTATTCTGTGATCAATTATGCAATTTGTGCATCTTATTCACATCTTCACATTTCAGTACAAGTGGCCTTTAGTAGGAAAGCATAATGTAAGGAACTTTCCATAGAATGAAGTAATAGTCAAAAAAGTTTAAAATCAAGATTTGATCTAAATCTAAATATTCTTATAATATACCTAATAACTGGTCTAATTTTAAAAAGGCTAATGAAAATACTTTGTATGTATGCACAAACAAAGTGAAAATAATATGGAAATTAGTCATTACTTGATGGTATAAAACATTTTTTCACCTACTTTATATAGTTGCCTGAAAGGCATAAATGAGTTTCCTAAAAGATGCAAGTTTCCTACATAGCCATTAAATAATGGTTTAGACATCAAGAGTCTTTTCCACTGATGACAATATGATAAAATATTTATAATTCAAAAAGTGTGCTTAGGCTTTGGTGACAAGATGGTGGCATAGGCAGACTCTGAACTCACAACCTCCCAAGGACACAATAAAGTTACAACTACTCTTGGAACAATTACCCCTGAGAGGGAACTGAAAACTGGATAAAAAGAACCCCCACAACAAGGGCCAGTGCTGACTGAGGTGGAAGAAGCAGAAATTACTTTCTGGAGAGAAAAAGGCCACCTTCTAGCTGTGGCACTTCATGGCCTGCTGGAAGCAAATCTAAGGTATGAAGCCTTCCCTGGAGGAGTGGAGGATCTGAGTAGGGGAGCATTACCACAATAAGCAGCTTTTGGACTCAGCACAACCAAGACAATTGTCATAATATCTGGCTTTGCTATGAAAAACAATGGAGAATATCCCTAGAAACACTATCAGACATAAGGGGGAAAAAAGTCTGCTCTTAAAGAGCCCAAGCACACATCCACCCACTTTGGAAAACAACTTAAAATCACCAGAAAAAAAGGTACACAATCGTTTGGTGAAAAGAGACTCACTTTATGGGCTCTGGGTGTATCTCAGTGAGAGGTGGGAACTCCCTAAGCTGGGACCACCTCCCCAGGGACTGAGACATTGGTGGTAGCCATTATTATGACCTAGTACAGGTGTGCTGACAGATTCCATTGGAGTTCTTCCCCTGGCCAGTTATCCCAGGGGTCTGCTCCATCCACTAGAACACCAATTTAATACAGCTCAGAGCCAGCCTGCCACAGGGCCCAGCCCCACCCAGCAGCAAGCCCTCAGGCAACTTGTGGGCCTGCATAGGTGGGGTGCCTGGAACCTCTGAACCTGGGTGAGTGAGTCTGCCTCTAGGGAAGGGTGTCCACAAGGGGTGGGCCTGTATTGGTGGATTGTGCAGGGCCTCTGCAGCTGGGCAACTGGGTCCACTTCATTGGGTTGGGGTGTGAGCACAGGGCAGGATTGTGTTGACAGAATGTGTGGCCCTGAGGGCAGTGGGGCTTGTCAGCTGCAGCAGACTTATGCTTCTCAAGCAGCCACATAGAGCATCAGCCCCATCTTCCAAAGCCTGAAATAATTGGGTGTTCCTGTGTCTGGGGCCAGTCCCACCCAGCTGCAATCCTAAGAGAGCTAACAACAACCTTTTAGGTGAAAAGCCTATAGCATTTGTAAGCTCCTGAGCCTAGCAACCAGTCACACTGGGGGCCTACACACTGAACAGAAAAACTGCAACAGGAATGTGCTTTAGACCTTGCAGCCAACTGTACTGGGGTTCCCTACACCTGGTAAAGTGAATGAAGGGACCATAGTAGCCACACACAGCTGAGCATTACAAGCGGCCAGCTAAGAGAACATCCTAGCCTTCCTGGGCACCTACAGCAAGAGCAACCCTGCACAACAGAAGGACACATGTAGCCACACAGGGGACATTCCTGGAATATTTGGAACTAGTGATGAGAGGGAAGCATACTGCTGAGCCTCATAAGGCATTTCTTACATAAGGCCACCTCTCCAAGATTGGGAGATGTAGCTAACTTATCTAATATGTACATATAAGCAGAGAGAAAGAGGCAAAATGAGGAGACAAAGGAACATGTTCTAAGTAAGGGAACAGGATAAAACCTCAGAAAAAGAACTAAACGAAACAGACATGAACAGACAAACAATCTACCTGACAAAAGAGTGCAAACTAATAGTCATAAGGATGCTCAGTGATCTTGTCAGAAGAACGGGTGAATTCAGTGAGACCTTCAACAAAGAATTGGAAAATATTAGAAAGAACCAATCAGAACTGAAGAATACAGTAATGAAAATAAAAAATTTACTAGAGGGAATCAATAGCAGAGTAGATGATACAGAAGAACAGATCAGCAAGCTGGATGAAAGACTAGGGGAAATCATTCAAGCTGAACAGATAAAAGAAAAAAGAATGAAGACAGTGTAAGGGACCTCTGGGACAACATCAAACACACTAACATCCATTTTCTAGGTGTCACAGAAGAAGAAAAGAGAGACAAAGGGACATAGAATCTATTTGAAGAAATAATAGCTGAAAACTTTCCTGATCTAAGGAAGGAAACAGACATCAGGTACAGGAAGCACAGAGAGCACCAAACAAGATAAATCCGAAGAGGCCCAAATCAAGACAGATTATAATTAAAAGATCAAGAATTAAAGATAAAAAGAGAATCCTTAAAGCTGCAAGAGAAAGGCAACAAGTTACGTACAAAAGATACCCCATAAGGCTACTGGATGTCTTCTCAGCAGAACCCATACAGACTAGAAGGGAGTGGCACAATATATTTAAAGTGCTTACAGGAAAAAACTACAGCCAAGAATATTCTACCTGGCAAGGTTATCATTCAGAATAGAAGGAGAGATAAAGAGTTTTCCAGACAAGCAAAAACTAAAGGAGTTTATTACCAAGAAACTAGCCTTACAAGAAATGGTAAAGAGACTTACTTAAGTGGAAAAGAGAATATCACAAATAGGAATAAGAAAATTATCCCCCCCCAAAAAACCCCACAATAATAAAATCACTGGTAAAGTCAAATATACAGTAAAGGTAGCAGATCAATTACCTAATATAAAGCTAATGTGAAGGTCAAAAGACAAAAGTACTAAAATCATCTATTTCCATGATAAGAGGTTAATGGATACACAATCACAAGAAAGAGGTTAGATATGATATCAAAAACTAAAATGTGAGGGGAGGGGGTAAAACAGTAGAGCTTTTAGCAAGAGGTAAAGCTAAAGAGACCATTAATATAGATTACTATATGCATAGGTATTATACATAAACCTCATGGTAAGCACAAACCAGAAACTTATAATAATTACACAAAAAATTAAGAGAAAGGAATCCAAAAATAATACTAAAGAAAGTCATGAAATCACAAGAGGAGAGAAGAGGAAAGGAACAGAGAAGAACTACCAAAACACCCAGAAAAAAGTAACAAAATGGCAATAAGTACATTCTTATCAATAGCTACTTTAAATGTCAATGGACTAAATGCTCCACTCAAAAGTCTACCATGGCCAAATGGATAAAAAACAAGACCCATATATATGGTGCACACAAGAGAGATGCTTTAGACCTCAAGACACTCACAAACTGAAAGTGAAGGGATGGAAAAAGATACTCCATGCAAATGGCAATGAGAAGAATGCTGGATTAGCAATACTTACAAAAAATAGACTTTAAAACAAAAACTGTAACAAGAGACAAAGAAGGGCACTAAATAATGATAAATGGAACAATCCAACAAGAGGATATAACACTTGTAAATATCTATGCACCCAACATAGGAGCACCTAAATATATAAACCAATTATTAACAAACATGAAAGAAGAAATAGACAGCAGCACAGTAACAGTAAGGGACTTTAGCACATCACTTATACTAATGGATAGATCATCCAAACAGAAGATCAATAAGGAAACATTGGCCTTAAGTGATACATTTGACCAGATGACTTAGAAGATACATACAGACTGTTCTATCCAAAAAATGCAGAATACACATTCTTTTCAAATATACGTGAAACATTCTCCAGGACAGATCATATATTAGCCCATAAAACAAGTCTCAATAAATTTAAGAATGTTGAAACAATACCAAGCCTCTTTTCTGACCACAATGGTATGAAACTAGAAATCAACTACAGGAAGAAAATCAGAAAAACCACACACACGTGGAGATTAAACAAAATGCTGCTGAACAATGATTAGATCAATGAAGAAATCAAAGGAGAAATTAAGAAATACCTGGAGACAAATGAAAATGAAAATATAATATGCCAAAATTTATAGGTTACAGCAAAAGTGGTTCTAAGATGGAAGTTTATAGCAATATTGGCCTACCTCAACAAACAGAAAAATCTCAAATAAACTCTCTAACAGTGTACTTAAAGGAACTGGAAAAAGAAGAACAAACAAAGCCCCAAATCAGTTTAAAGAAGGAAATAATAAAAATCGGAGCAGAAATAAACGAAATAGAGACTAAAAACAAAGAAAGAAAAAAATCAATGAAACAAAGCTCCAGTTCTTTGAAAACATAAAATTGACAAATCTTTAGCTAGACTCACCAATAGAAAAGAGAAAGAAGTCTCAAATAAGTAAAATTAGAAATGAAAGAGAGAAATTGCAATGGACACTTCAGAAATACAAAAGATTGTAAAAGAATACTTTTAAAAGCTATAGAAGAATAAGAAATGGATAAATTCTTAAAATCATACAACCTCTTAAAACTGAATCAAGAAAAAGAGAATTTGAATAGATCAGTCACCAGTAAGGAGATTAAAATAGTAATCAAAAACCTCCCCAAAAGTAAAAGCCTAGGACCAGATGGCTTTCCTGGTGAATTCTACCAAACATTCAAAGACTTGATACCTATACTTCTCAAACTCTTCCAAAAAACTGAGGAGGAGGAAAAGTTTTCTAATTCATTCTAGGAGGTTAACATTACTGTGATACCAAAGCCAGACAAGGACAAAGAAAAAAAAAGCCAAAATTACAGGCCAATATCACTGATGAACAGCAATACAAAAATCCTCAACAAAATACTAGCAAATTGAATACAACAGTATGTTCAGAAGATCATACAACATGATCAAGTGGCATTTATTCCAGGGATGAAGGGATGATTTACCATCTACAGATCAATAAATGTGATACATCACATTAACAAAATAAAGAATAAAAATCACATGATCATCTCAATAGATGCAGGGAAAGCATTTGACAAGATACAACATCCATTTATGACAAAAACTCTGTATAAAATGGGTAAAGAAGGAAAGTACCTCAACATAATAGAGGCCATATGTGACAAACCCACAGCTAATAATATTCCCAATGGAGAAAAATTGAATGGCATCCCTCTAAGAATCAGGATCAGAGAAGGCTGCCCACTTCCACCAGTCTTATTTAACATAGTATTGGAAGTCCTAGCCAGAGCAATCAGACAAGAAAAGGTAATAAAATGGACCCAAATTGAAAAGGAAGAAGTGAAAGTGTCACCATTTGCAGATGACGTGATTTTATATATAGAAAACCCTAAAGAAGCCACCAAAAAACTTTTAGAAATAATAAACGAATAGGGCAAAGTTGCAGTATAGAAAATCAACATACAAAATTCAGTTGCATTTCTACACACTAACAGCAGAGTGGCAGAAAGAGAAATTAAGAATACAATCCCATTTACAATTGAAACACAAAGAATAAAACACCTAGGAATAAACTTAATCAAAGAGATGAAAGACCTGTACACTGAAAACCATAAAACATTGTTGAAAGAAATTGAAGAAGACACAAAGAAACGGAAGGATATTCCATGCTCTTGGATTGGAAGAATTAACATAGTTAAAATGTCCATACTTCCTACAGCAATCTGCAGATTCAATGCAATCTCTATCAAAGTCCCAATGGCTTTTTTCACACAAATAGAACAAACAATCCTAAAATTTATATGGAACAACAAAAGATCCTAAATAGCCAAAGAACTCCTGAGAAAAAAGAACAGAGCTGGAGGTATCACACTCCCTGATTTCAAAATATACTACAAAGCTGCAGTACTCAAAACAGAATAGTACTGGCACAAAAACAGACACATAGATCAATAGAATGGAACTGAGATCCCAGAAATAAACTCATACATCTATGGACAGCTAATTTTTGACAAGGGAGCCATGAATATACAATGGAAAAAAGAAAGTCTCTTCAACAAATGATGTTGGGAAACCTGGACAACCATGTGCAAAAGAATGCAAGCAGACAATTAGCTTACACTATACACAAAATTTAATTCAAAATGAATGAAAGACTCGAGTATGAGACTTGAAATGATGAAATTTCTAGAAGAAAACAACCAGCGTGCTCTTCGACACCATATTTTCAAGTACTATATCTGACTGGGCAAGGAAAACAAGATAAAAATATTAACAAATAGATCTACATCAAACTAAAAAGCTTCTGCTTAGCAAAAGAAACCATCAACAAAATGAATAGAGAACCTAAAAACTGGGAGAAGATATTTGCAAACTATATATTTGATAAGGGGTTAATCAAAATATGTAACGAACTTATACATCTCACCAACAAAAATGCTAACCACCCTATTAAATAATGGGCAAAAGATCTGAATAGACATTTCTCCAAAGAAGATATACAAATGGTCAACAGGCACGCGAAATGACATTCAACATCACTAGTCATCAGGAAATACAAGTCAAACTACAATGAGATATCACCTCACTCCTGTCAGAATGTCTGT
This sequence comes from Equus asinus, assembly GCF_041296235.1. NCBI lineage: Eukaryota > Metazoa > Chordata > Mammalia > Perissodactyla > Equidae > Equus > Equus asinus. The sequence goes on from NC_091813.1 coordinate 38,947,837, forward strand.
AATTAACAAGACAGGAAATAACAAGTGTTGGAAAGGATGTGGACAAAAGGGAGCCCTCATACCCTGCTGCTGGGAGTGCAAACTGGTGCGGCCACTATGGAAAACAGTATGGAGATTCCTCAAAAAATTAAGAATAGAACGACCATATAATCCAGCTATTCCACTGCTGGGTATTTATCCAAAGAGCATGAAAACAAGAATGTGCAAAGATATCCTCACCCCTATGTTCACTGCAGTCTTATTCACAATAGCCAAGAATTGGAAGCAACCCAGGTGCCCATCAAGGGATGAATGGGTAAAGAAGATGTAGTATATATACACATCGAAATACTATTCAGCCATAAAAAAGGATGAAATCATTCTATTTGTGACAACAGGGATAGACCTTGAGGGTATTATGCTAAGCAAAATAAGTCAGAAGGAGAAAGTGAAGTACTCTATGATCTCACTCACAAATAGAAGATAAAGAAAACAACAAACAAACATATAGAGACAGAGATTGGATTGGTTGTTGCCAGAGGTGAAAGGGGGAGGGAGGAGGGCAAAAGGGTTGATTAGGCACATGTGTGTGGTGATGGATTGTAATTGGCCTTTGGGTGTGAACGTGGTGTAATCTATGCACAAATTGAAATATGATGATGTACACCTGAAATTTATACAATGTTATAAACAAATGTTACCACAATAAAATAAAAACAAAATTTGTGCTTAAAGTGTAGTTTACAGTGAAAAAGAATATCCAGGTGATATATTGTAGCACAATATTTTACATATTATCCATTATGTTTAAGTACTGAGTTTGCCAATATATATTAGTTTCCATACTTTTACTTTGTTAACAACAATTATGAAGTACCTTAGAAATGTTAATAAGACAGAGATCAGAGTCAAATTCACTTTATTGGCAGTATTCCAATTGAAATAACAGCACACGTATCTTCATATCGTTTTAGCAAGTATTTAAAAACTGCCATTTAAAATATTGATGTTGCTCACTAATTTTTTTCCTTGCGAAAGAAGAAAGTTTGCCTCACAATCTTAGACGCTTTTACCTTCTAACATACTTTGAGAGGCTCTGTTATTATCCTTTGAATTCATCATGGAATTGCCTTTAATTTTTGTAGATTGAAAGCAAGCAATACAGGCAGAGGTTATTTAGAGACATTATTAGACTCAGTACCTATTCTAGGTTAATCTGAGATGTTACATATCCCATTTTATTCCTCTTTTTTCTCTCTATACTTTCAATACTCAATTCCTATATGGAATTAATTTTGATGCAGTTTCCATGTATAAAACTCTTTAATATATTTCTTTATTCTTCTAAACATTTAATTTTCTACTTTTAAATAAAATCTATAGCCTTTACAATCTACTTAAAAAGATATATTAGAAACTATTGAAGTTATGTTTAATGCCACTTAAATTTCTTTTAAGCTTGAAGATGCATTTTCACTTTCTCACACAAAAGTCAGAAACTGTAATAGAGAAGAGGATCAATATAATAATAAACCATAATGTTTTAGTCTAAAGAGTATGCATTCTTTATTTTATCTACCATATAAATATGTATCGGGTAGCCTATTATATTAAAATATTATTTTATGTACTTTTAGGCTTTTACAGTTAAAACTGCTTTCATATGTCTATCTTATGTGCTTATTAAAGTAATGATTTATACAGAAGTCATATTATCTAAGGAAATTGATTTTTTAGAATTTAAGTATATTGCAAAGCTTAACGTGACTAAAAGTTGCACAGTTAAGAGGCGAACACATTTCGCTCTAAATATATCGCTCTTTTCTTGTAAGGCATTCTGTCTCTGTGCATTCCTTTAGCACTAACATAGGTCACTACAGTCCCAATAAAGGCAAGGGAAAGGGTTTCTTCAACGTTAAAGCATAAAAAGAGGAACAAGTTTGGGGATGATAGTAACATAGTTAGGCAGTTTTAGCTGGATATATTTACCACAGGCCTCTCCCAAAGAAATATTCTAAAGATGGCTAAAATAGATTCACTACTTTAAAGTTCAAAAATCATTTGGATGTACAAATTCTAGAATATCTGGGTGAAGGAAAAAAGCACACTTGTTAAACAATTAATGTTTCATATTCAACTTTTGAAGACACCAAAAAATAAAAGTTAGTGAAATTGTTACTGTCATAATCTCTATTATAAAGAAATGAACATGTGTTGCTGCTAACATGAAAAGTCTTGATATTAAAATTAGGGAGTGTGTTTTTCCATTGCATACTTTTGAGTTGCGTCAGAATATAGAATGAAATTTGGGAGATTTTTAGTATTGTGAAGCAACGTGATTGAAGAGTTAAAATGTGGAGGAAATTAAAATGGTACTGACATGTTTTTAATCAGATATACTTCCCATAACCCTATGGTTCAAAAAGTTGTTGATGAGCAGCTGCTTACATAAAAATCAGCAATCTGATGAAAGTTAACACAGGAAACCTTACATGTAGAAAAGAACAGTAAAGCACGTATACTTGGATCAATTTCTTTAAAAAAGGCCAACTGACCCTAAACCACCTCATGAAATAATCTCAGATATAGATCACAAGATATACTCAAAGGATTTCTTTTGATGTATGTGATGATCCTGAGGATCGGGATGATCCTGAATAATGCGTTACCAGTCTACAACCCTCTATTCTCATTTCCTACATTTAAACAGCTCTGAAAATACTGTTTGCCTTTCAATGGAGAGATAGGTTATGGCTGATTACAGAGTGCTGATGCACTCTGGGACTTTTACAGAATATATATGGATATTAAGCTCATAAGTGCTCAACTCTTCTTGACTGCTTTATATAATAATAATAATAATAAATTATTCACATGCTTGCTTGCTTTTCAACTTTAGACATAGTCATAGATGGGAATGATCTTCTTTTCTCATTCTTTTTTCTCTCACACTCTCCCTACTTGCACTTTATTTTTGACTTTGAGGCGCTAAAAGTTCTAAATTGCTATTTTCCTTTGAGTTTCCTCTCATATGAAATATTTTTAAAGTTGTTCTCGATGTATAACATCTAATAAAAAATTTGGATATATTTTTAAGTTCAATAAATCATTCAACGGAAGTTATAGGAGTAATGTTGCTTCTCTTATCTTACTTTTGTGTCTTGCTTTCCCATTTAAAAAGGAAACTCATGTACCTCATCCCATTTTATCATTGCACATTTTAGTTAGCCTGATTGGCTTTTCCATTTTCCCTATCCACAGTGTGTATGTACTAGGAGCACAGATTGCCTTATTTATTGCCCTCATCAGGAATATTAGTTCCTCTGATGCATAAGTGAATGCCTAGTGACTATGACTAGTAATTCAGAGGACAAACAGGCTATAAGCACAGAACAACTGTGTTTCATTCCCAAAGTACCTGTTAGAGCAAAATAATCATTAAGTGTTGCTTGTGGAAAAAAGGCATTTCATTTTATAGTTATTTGCATCTCTGAACACATTCAATAATTAAAATGGTAAAATGGAATAACAAGACAAAAAATAACCCATTTAGTTTCAAAATTAAGACCCATAAATTAAAAATTCTGCTTTGCATACAGGATTTCTAAAACTGGCATTTTAGTTTTCCAAGTAAGTAATTTCCAAAACATTAACAAGTTAAACGATGTCATTGTAATGAAAAAGATTAAAAGAGATTAATTTTGAAAGCCTGATATTGCCATGAATACTAAGAATATTTGCATCTGTTCTTAGACTGTAATAATGGAACACTAAACCATAACAAGGCTCCTCGTAAAAGTTACCTGTCCATATTTTTTGAGTGTCTACTCCGTGTAAATCATAGTAGTATTTAAAGCTTTGGGGTTACAAAGGCACACAAGTAAAGAAAAATTCTGAGAGGTAAATATTTGCCAAATTTGTGGTAAATACACACACGTTCAAAGGCAGCTAATTAGGAATTGTATAGGATGACATAGAACACAAATTTGGAAATCTTTGGCCTAAGAGCTGAAGTCACATAATGCAAGAGTTTTGGGAGTCACAGATTTTAGAGACGGAGCAGATAAAGGGAGGCCAAAGGAGAAAATTGATAAGAAATAGTAAGAACGAAAAGAGATAGTTGATCAAGAATCCCAAATACTTTGGAAACTTAAATAAAAGGGGAGCAGGAAAGTGTCCTTGCAACAAAGTAATGTCGTGGTCTTTGGTGATTTTCGTTTCAGTTATTGCAGCTTTGAGTTCTAAAATATACATTTGGTTCCTCTTTTGGTGAAATTTTTGACATTGTCCTTTATTTCTGTGAGCATATTAACCATACTTATTCTAACGTGTGCATATGACGATTGTGTCACCTGGAGTACGTACAAATCTATTCCTAGTGTCTGTTGTTCTTCATAGTCTTTTGTTGGGCAGTTTCAGTTCATTGCAGCTCTACTTATTTTTGCTATTGTTCTTGTTTTTAAATGTTTTAATTTTAAAGAAATTTTAGATTACAGAATAAATTTCAAATATAGTCTAGAGATATCCTATGTATTCCTCACCCAGCTCCTCCGAATGTGGACATCTTACATAAACACAGTACATTTATCAAAACTAAGAGAGAAACATTGGTACAATAATGTTAACTAACCTAACACACTGTATCCAGAATTCCCCAGTCTTTCCATGAATGTCCTATTTCTGTTCCAGGATGCAATCTAGAGTACCACATTGAACTTAATCACGTGTCTCCTTAGTTTGCTCTATTCTGCGACAGTTTCTCAGTCTTGCCGTATTTTTCTTGACTTTGCCAATTTCAAAGCATAGCGGTCAGATTTTGTAGAATGTCTCTCATTTGAGTTTTCCTAATGTTTTGCTATGTTTATGCTGAGATTATGATTTTTGTGGCAGAATAAAACAGAGTTGATGTGCCCTTCTCATCATGTCATATCAGAGGTATATGTCAACACGACTTGTCACTAGTGATATTAACCTTGATCATTAGATTAAGATGGTGTCTTCCAGGTTCCTCCTCTGTAAAGTTACTATTTTTCACTTTAAATACTCTATTTGTTAGAGCAATTCACTAAGTTCAGCCAACATTCAAAGAAAATGTATTTAAAGCCTACCTCCAAGAGGAGGAGTATTAATGAATTTTTGAGTACATGTTAAAACTATCACATCAATTAATACATATTTTGAGAAGATTATTTGAGGGTTTGCAAATATCTTGTTTCTCTTTAATGTTAGGCTTGCTAATTTAGAATTCATCAATAGATGTAACCTGCAACACTCATCACTGCAGAGTACTAATGGTGATTTGCTACAACCACATCCCCTTACAGGTTTGTTTTTTGAAGAAGAAGAAGATTAGCCCTGAGCTAAGATCTGCCACCAATCCACCTCTTTTTGCTAAGGAAGATTGGCACTGAGCTAACATTCATGCTCATCTTCCTCTGTTTTATAAGTGAGACTCTTGTCACAGCATGGCTTGATGAGCGGTGCATCGGACTGTACCCAGGATCCGACTGTCGAACCCTGGGCAGCCAAAATGGAGTGTGCGAACCCAACCACTGTGCCACTGAGCCAGCTCCTGCCCACTACAATTTTTATTTGGAATTCTTCTATAATAATGATTTATCCATTTTCTCCAATTTCTTTATTTTTTCAATCATATATTTATATTATTCTGGATTCATGGATATATGGATATTTATTTTATTCTTTGAGTTGTAATAAACATTATTTATTTAGTTACTCTCATGTTCTGGCTGTGGCCACTGGGGGCTCTTTTGAGGTTGGCTCCTGTGTCCTTTTGAAATGCCACCGATCCTTTTTTTGCTTATTTATCTTTTTTACTTTATGGCACTGCAAGATGCTCCATGCTCATCTTGGGTTTTCCTTTACCTAGCACTAGAATCAGTCATTTTGTCAAGGGATCCTGGCTCCTTTTATTGGAGAGTAACATTTAGAAACTGAGATCTGAGAACTAGATATGCTCATCAGTACTAGGTTGTCACTGTTTGTTTGTAGGCCCTCTCAAGAGAAAGAGCTTGAACGTATATATATTCATTCTATAGATGTATACAAATATCCATATTTATTTACATATTTGTCTATCATATCTATTAAAATAAAAAGTGAGTTTCTTCTGCTAATTTTTTTTAAGGATTTTTGCATCTATATTCATGAAAGTTATTGTTCTGTAGTTTTCTTTTTGTGCCTTTATCTGCTTTTAATATTAGGGTAATCTTTCTTCTTCTATTTCCAGGAAGAGATTACATAAAATTTGTATTATTTATTTTTTAGATATTTAGCAGAATGTGCCAATAGAATCATCTGGGCCTGGAGTTATCCTTTTTGGATATTTTTTAAGCTAAAGCTTAAATTTCTTTAATAGATAAAAGATGAGTCAGGTTATTTACTTCTTCTTTGCTAAGTTTTGGTAGTTTGCATTTATCGAGGAATTGGTTCATTGTGGCTAAGTGGTCAAATTTATGAGCATAGATTTGTTAATGGTATTTCCTATCATCCTTTGAATGTCTTTGAGATCAGTAGTGAGCGATGCACCCTCTTTCATTCTTGATATTGGTATTTTTTTGTCTTGTATCTTTTTTTCTTGTTTAATCAAGTTAGAAATGGTCAGTTTCCTTATTCTTTTTAAATAATTAGATTTTGCTTCTATTGACTTTCTGTACTGTTTTCATGTTTCTATTTTCATTGATTTCTGTACTGTTATTAATTTCTTCCCTCTACTTACTTTTGGCTTATTTTCTCTTTTTTCAGATTTGTCTTATTTTCTAATGAAGTGTTTGAATACTATAAATTTCACTTAAATCACTGCTTTAGCTGCAGATCACAAACTTGATAATATATTTTCATTATATTCAGTTAAAATATTTTTAATTTTCTTTGAATCTTCCCCCTTGATGTATGGACTACTTAGATGTGGACTGTTTAATTTACTATTACTTAGGAATTTTCCTTCATCCTTCTGTTACTGTTTATAAGGTTAATTAAATTATGTCCTGAGAACATGCTTTGTTGGAGTTTTATTCTTTTAAACTTGTTTAGGTTTGTTTTATAGCATAGAATGTGGTTTATCTTGGTGAATGTTCTGTAGGCACATGAGGAGAACAAAAATTCTGCTATTGTTGGCTGGAATGCTCTCAGCTTATTTTTGTTTGAATGTTCAGAATTTCAACATGGAAAATTGCCTATATAATTTGATGCCTAGGAATGATATTATATTCTTGCAGAGAAGAATCATATTTGCTTCTGGCAGGCATTTAAGGGAAGTTAATTCTGGATCGCTGGACCTAGGCCTGAACCAAGGGGTCTTTAACCTGAGCTCTACAGACAGAACTCGAAAGCTCCTTGAACACAGATGGGAAAAATTACGTTTTTATTTTTACTAATGTTTAACAAAATTTTAGCATTCTCTTCCATTATGATTGTTATCAACACATTACAGTAGGATTAGCAGTACCTAATCGCTCTGTCACCGATAGAAATCAGATATTTTAATATCACGATACATATGTTGCACATATCTAAACACAGTATTTATGCTCATCACTACTTAAAAGTGAACTAACAGGGGGGGGCTGGCCCCGTGGCCGAGTGGTTAAGTTCGCGCGCTCCACTGCAGGCAGCCCAGTGTTTCCTTAGTTCGAATCCTGGGCGCGGACATGGCACTGCTCATCAGACCACGCTGAGGCAGCGTCCCACATGCCACAACTAGAAGAACCCACAACGAAGAATACACAACTATGTACCGGGGGAGCTTTGGGGAGAAAAAGGAAAAAATAAAATCTTAAAAAAAAAAAAAAAAAAGTGAACTAACAGGGGCCGGCTGGTGGCGCAGTGGTTAAGTTCGTATGTTCCACTTCGGCAGCCTGGGGTTTGCTGGTTCGGATCCTGGGTGTGGACACAGCACCGCTTGGCAAGCCATGCTGTGGTAGGCGTCCCATGTATAAAGTAGAGGAAGATGGGCATGGACATTAGCTCAGGGCCAGGCTTCCTCAGAAAAAAGAGAAGGATTGGCAGCAGTTAGCTCAGGGCTAATCTTCCTCAAAAAAAGAAAAAATCACTAATAAATGAACATAAATCTTTTGTATCTTCACCCCTTTTTTGGAAAAAGGCTGCCTCCAAACCAGTCTCCTGATCTCTGGCCTGTCTGTTCCCCACAACAATCTGCTCTCTATACTCCTGCTATCTATTATCTATACTATAGATATACTATTAATAGATATATGCCATTATATATCTATACTACTATATAGACATATGTATGTTGAATGAGTGAATGACTGGCCATTAGAAATTCAAAATTTATCCATAAACGGTAGTAGATTTTGAACAGAAGTGGAAAGTTAGAAAAAGTGACCAAAATGGAAATTTTTTAACAAAAATAGCTTGGATATTATGAAGTAGATCAGATCAACTGGAACAAAAATTCTCCTGTTAGAGTAATAGAAGAGATATTGGAAAGGTCACTCCAGATATTAGATGTATAAAGTACCATATAAAAGTGAGTGTGTTTTATTATTTAGCTAATGGAAAGCTAGAATATATTTCTGAGAAAAAGAGAAATGATAAAATAAAGTGTTTATAAAAAATAAACGTAAAATTTCACTGAATCAATTGGAATTTAGGAGATTGTTTAAATTATTCCACTTATGTTGTTATAATTTGCCAAATATAAGTGGCTAAAGTCTAGTCACCAGAGTGCAAAGAGAGAGAAACCTGTTAGAGATATGATGAGAGTAACCTAAATTTTGTTTATTTTTTCCCACTCCTTCTTCCTTTTCTATTTTAATTCCCACTCTACCTTGAACACAATAAAATTATTTACTGCTCAAGAATTGCAATGAGTTTTATTGGATAGATGTATTAGCTTTCTATAGCTGCTGTGATAAATTACAACAAATTTAGTAGGTTAAAACAACACAAATTTATTTTCTTACCATCTGTAGAGCAGAAATCTTGCATGGATCTCACTGGCTAATGTTACAGTGTCATCATGGTGTGTTCTTTTCCGGAGGATGGCTGTAGTATCCAGTTCTTTGTCTTTTTTTTTTTTATATGTATCGTGGCCCTGTTCTCCTTGGCTCATGGTCCCCTTCTTCCATCATCAAAGTTAGCAACATTGGGCCAGTCCTTCTCGTGCTGTGCTGCCATCTCTAGTTCTCCTTTCTGATTCTCTCTTCCAATTCTAAGTACCCTTGTGATTACCTTGGGCTCATCTGGATGATTCAGGATAATCTCTCTATTGTAAGGTCAGCTGATCAGCAGCCTTAATTCCACCTATACCTTAATTTAACGTTGCCATATAACCTAAGACGTTCACAGATTTCAGAGATTAGGATGTAGACATCTTTGAGGAAGGAGCATTCTTCTGTCTACCATAATAAATAATATAGGTTTTTTTTTTAATGTACTTCTTTCATGCAAGAATAAAAACTAGAAATATGTCTAAAGAATATACTTTGATATGGCAATAGCACATGAGTGAAACATTATATTATACCTATAAAATTACACAATATTGACAAATTTTTAAAATACTAAATAGATTTTTTCTATTTAGAAAGACTATAAATATGAAAGTTTTATCTAAGGTTTTTTTTTTAAATTAGAAACATTTCAATGTTTCTTTTATAATTTTCTTTATAGGAAAGCTGGTAAAGCAAAAGAATAAAATGATCAGATCTGTTTTTATAGAGCTCATTGAAAAATGGTATTTTAATCATATATTTTTCTAACCAATCTGGGAAATATATCCAAACGTGATTTTAAATTATTTAAAAAACATTGCTAATATTTACTTAATGTTACTTTGTATGTTGCATCTGAGTAAGTTTTAGAGTCACAGAAAGAATTCTGAGATTGGTTAAACACTCAATATATCATCTACTCCTTTATTATAATCTATTACTAGTCAATTCTTATCATCAACCATCGACAGTAGCAATACTAATGACAATTTGGAGGGATGATAGTAGGGAGTTTGTTAAGAAATTGTCAAATGAGTTTGTCTACTTTAACCATAGAATTTTAAAAGCTCAGTATGTGATATTTCAATGACCATCAAATCCAAACAGAGAAGTAGTATTAATTTAACTAACGCCAGCTGATGAATTGTACTTTCATCTAATGCATTAAAGTATCAAATACTAACATTACTTCTGTGTTCTTGTGTCAGACTGGATTACTTTACTGTGTCCACATACATGTACACATATATTTTGAGGGAGGTTAAATTACACAGGGTTATAAATTTCCATAAAATAAAATAGATACATAAGTCTCTTTTGAGATGTATATTATTGAGATGCTGCTTTGTAGAAATCTGGCATTTTAGATTGTTTACCGAACAATCTGGAACTTATAAATAACCAAAATTGATGACAACTCTAGTCTCAGTGATTTTCAAAACAAAGATTTATTTTCTCTCTCATTATTACATACGTGCAAACTACAAGTTTGCCATGCTTCTGCTCTGTCTTCAACAGGATCAATAGAATTGGTACATGCTGGCTTTGGAGCAGACGGAAAAGTTCAAGTAAGCTGCTGAAACATGTAATGATTCTTAAAGATTCTCTTCAGAACTGCCATATGTTGCTGCTACTCAGATTTTCTAACCCCAAACAAGATCACACCCACAAGCCTAACAATAGGAAAAGGAATTGTTCTCCTCCTAGAGGAAAGCCCTGCAAGTTACATGACAATGGCAATGGCGATGGGCAGGGTTGTGCAATCCTTACAGGGATTCAGAGTGTAAATAATAGAAAATAAGAATACGAGCCAGCACAGTTGTCGCTCTTGGTCCCAAATATTCTCTTTTCTCCTATCAGCAACAAAAATGTACACTGCTGTAAAGGATGCCTCCCAAATCTCCCACTCAGCTGATGTTACACTCCGTGTGAGGTGTTTTGCTAGACTCAGAGATATATTTGGTTTGTAAATAGGTTTTGATATCATCTGGTCAATTCTATTTACTTTACAGATAAAGAATCAGAGGTCCAGAGAATCCAGTATATTTCCTTAATCTCCTAAAGTTGGTGAATAGTATGACTGGAATATAGGTTCCTTGTTTCCTACCTCATTTTTTCCCCCTTTGCATTAAAGTAGGTTATTTTGTGAACAAAAAGATACAGAAGGTAAGATCTTTGCCCTCAGAGCATTTTCCAATCTAAAAAGAGCAGATTAGACATATACGTGAATAGATTTTGTATGAAGATAAAAATATCTAACATCCCAAAAGAAAATTAGAGACAATATCTGTGGGAGCCCTTGACAGAAAGGAATCGGTTTCATGTATTCCCAATTAAGTCAAATGCGTAAGCTTGATAGGATCTCAAAAGGAATAGTTAAACTACAGTCTGTAGTCTTCAACTATTGCTGTCCTGTAGTCTTTCCTCTGACATCAAGAATGCCTGAGAATTTGACTCTCCATATAATTCTTTTTGTAGTCCTTACTCATGTAATAGAAATATATTAAATATAAAATAAGTAATAATCCCATTGAGGTTGCCATGTAGCTGTGTGGTTGTTGAGATTGATCACTTACAACCTAGAATTGATGAGTAACCACTAATTGATGAGATGTTGCTAAACTAGAGAGTAGGGACTAGTCATGCCATTCTGAAAGGACAAAGTAAAAGACCTGAGGAGGTGCCAGAGATGATAATTTCCTAAACTGAGGAGTTCCTCATCCACTTGGCTGCATCTCTCTTGAGCGTGTGTGTCTTGGTGCCAATCAATGAGGACATTCAGAAGCTGCACTGAAAGTCACGAGCCCTCCACTATTCTGTGTGTGTGCTCAATTGGCTGTCTTCTATGTCTTATTACAGCTAAATAAACTTGGTCTGTTGTGTCCCAGGTGTGTGATCATCTGCTTAAGCCCAAGATTACTACTGCTGGTAGAGAATAGTGGGCATTTAAGTTTATATGTACGTTAATTTTGAAGGCAATTTTTTGTATGTTTTGGCTTTCTCCCCTAAACCTAGGCTATATGAGGTATTCACTGCATAACAGACATGTTACAATATCACAGAACATTTAAAGGTTGGTGATCTTTGGTTCACATTTCAGCTAATCCACTTACTAGATGTATTAAAGAAGTTGAAGTCACTTAGCCTACTTGATTCGCAATATCCTGATCTACAAAATATCATTTTTGTCTCTCTTGGTGAATGGAATTTATCATTTCTTTCCTGGTATTACATGAGAGATGCTGATCAAATTAAGCTATCATATATTGGCCTGAATTTCTTATAATTTTAAAATAAAAATGTATACATAAATATTTTTCCTATTTCCTATTTTATCAATTGAGTTTTGGTTAATTTAAGTAATAGTTTAGAATGGATGAAACTCTTAGTGTTTAATTGCTACTCTGCGTATTGAAATCAGATAACTAGTTAGTGCCAGAATCGAAATAGAAAGCTGATTCAATTCAGAGCAAATCAAATTTATTTTCCATGAGAACATTTTGCCTCATTTAGAAAAAAAAATTCACACATTATTTTTTGTAAGAATTAATTTTGAAGGATGCATATATCTGAATAATGAAGGTTTTTCAAAGTTTTCTCACTTATGTTAATAATCATGATGATGTAATTTAAAAGGAAAATTCATGACAACTAAAAATTCAGTTATCTTACAATGTTTACTTTTGCGTACTCCTACACAGAACGGTGACTGCAGGTTGAGAGTTCTTTAGGCTGAAGGCTTCATTATGGTTGTTGCATGTTTAGAGTAACCTCATCACCAAAAAAGGCAGAAATAATTCTTTGCAGATTTGACCTTGGAGGGAGTTTGAGAATAAAATATACAACATCTGGGAAGCACTTGCAGGTCTTTGAAATAGGAGTTGTAATATAATGTAATATCACAGAAATCTAAGAGATTATGAAAGAGCAATGTATTAAAGACGGTTTATCCTTCAACAGATTAATTTCTGGCAGAGCCCCAGGCAACTGCTGAGACGCTAGCACCACCGCTGTCAATTATCCTCCTGAAGAGATAGATGTAAGAGCTATTCGACTACTTCTTCTATGGCACTTTTTATTTTTTCTGATTCTTATACTGATAGAGAGAAAGGGGAAAAAAGGATGCAAATAAATCAAGAATTAATATGCTACTTTCCATAGTCTTTTAAAATGCTTGGCCATTTTAACCACTCCACAATGTAGAAAAAATGGAAACTGTCACTATAAAATGGAAAACTATATGCTTGTTTAAGTTTATAGAATATTTTCTGAACTATATTTTACATATGAATGCTTCTATAAACAATATATATTTTTATCCTGGAAAAGAGTTCTGATGTAAAACTCCAATATAAGTGTAGCAGAGAAGTTATGTTCAACTTTGAAAGTGTGCTGTAAAATTTCATATTAGTGTATCTGGATTGGCACTGAAACAAATGCTTTTATTTGGGGAGTTTATTTTTATTATGTGTGCAATTCTAATTAATTTTAGGATTTATGGTATATAATAAAAGGCAATAGACTTAGAGATAAGGGAACATTTTTCAGTATATATTTTGTCTAAAATTTACTATAAGCACCTACTTGACTATTAAAACAACTTTTTTTACTATTTCTGATGCAAATATAGTGTCAGTTCGGTAATTGGTTTTTATTTTTGCTACTGCTCTAACATTGTTTAAAAATGTAACTAGTACAAGAAAAAATAAGTTTACACAAAAAGGGTGAATTTAAAATTTTGTAAATATTTAAGAAAGATTTTATATGAGTACCAAATTAAACACAAAACAGTATACAGATTATAATATAAATATATTGATAATTGTAAAATATGATAGTGTTTATTTATAGTTTTGGTGATGAATATTGGCCCTGAGCTAATGTCTGTGCCAGTCTTCCTCTCTTTTTTGCACATGGGACACCGCTACAGCATGGCTTGATGAACAACGTATAGGTCTGCACGTGGGATCGAGACTCCTGAACCCTGGGCCGCCAAAGTGGAGTGTGTCAATTTAACCACTATGTAACCGGGCTGGACCCAATGTGATCGTATTCAGAAGCCATAATGTAAGCCTCTCGATTGATGTGGTTTATTACTACGAAATTGTTCAATAAAATAAATCACTTACTATGTATAAGGCATTATGTTACTTGCTTTAAGTAATAAAAACCATTTATTATATGATCTCTAGTATGTACAACATTAAATCTGTTTGAAGAAATAGGATATACACTCCTGAAAATTCAAGAAGATAAGTAATGTTTATATAGTGCTTAATAATTTATAAATTTCTTTGTGTTTATCACCTGTTAAATTTTCACAAAAGCCTTGTGTGTGGGTAGTATTATTCCACTTTACTTTGAGGATGACTGAAATTTGGGTGTTGTGTTAGTCAGGTGATTTTTTTTTTTTTTTTAAAGATTGGCACCTGAGCTAACAACCATTGCCAATCTTCTTCTTCTTTTTTCTTTTTCCGTTTTATCTCCCCAAATCCGCCCTCATACATAGTTGTATATCCTACTTGCAGGTCCTTCTAGTTGCGGCATGTGGGACACTGCCTCAATGTGGCCTGACAAGTGGTGCCATGTCCACGCCCAGGATCCAAACCTACGAAACCCTGGACTGCCTCAGTGGAGCATGCAAACTTAACCACTCGGCCACCAGGCCAGCCCCTTAGTTAGGTAATTTTAACCACTAAAATAGATAAACCCTGAAGTCCTAAAGAGTTAATTCAATAGACACTTATTTCTTGCTCAAGGTGTTTCTGATTGAAGCTTGTAGGATGGGGTATGAGGGGAGGTTTTCTGGCTCCCATAGACATTCTAGAATGTAGGCTGATAGACGCTCTGCCCTTTTCAATATGTGGTTTCTGAATTTGTCCTGGGTATTAATATCCAACTAGCAGATTAGGCAAGGTAGACAATGGGGGAAAATTCATGGGAAGTTTTTGCTGGGTAGCACTGAAAGAGCCATACAACACTGCTGCCAAAATTTAGTTGGCCAAAACTTAATTACATGGGCATAACTAACTACAAAGGATACTAACATGGAAAGGAAAGGATACAAAGGAAAACATGTAGTCTAACTTTATGCCAGGAATTTAGAAAAATAATTTGAAAGCAAACATTGTCACAGAAATGGTAAATACTGTACTCAATGCCCTATGGCTAGTGTAGACAGGATTCACAACTGATGTTTTCTGATCCACTAAAACGTACATTAATTTATTTGGTCCTTTCAGTGCTTTTTGGCTAGTAAGGAGGACTGACTTTCATTATTCTGTTTGATACACACAACCATTCTATGTGAAAGGAATATTATTATCATAGACAGGATTTATGCATTTGATTACGTGGATGTTATGTACTATATCTCAAAAAGTTTTTTTTAATTTCATGTAAACCTAAAAAAGTGAAAACTAGATTTATCTTGAGTTTTTCATGAAAGATCTGGTAGAGGAAATGAGAGTCTTAAAACATGAGCAGATACAAAAATACATTCAAGAACAGCTTGATAGATAGATGTAATTTTTCATACTTTATTATATATTAATTCTACAAAAATGAAATTAGAATATAAATTTGGCTCACACCAAACATTTCTTTTAATATCTTTGTTTTAAATGAATGTATTAGCTTCCTGTCTCTGCTGTAACAAGTTACCATAAACTTAGTAACACAAATGTATTATCTTTATTATCTTACAGTTCTGTAGGTCAGAAATCTCACATGGGTCTGTCTCATTAGGCTAAAATCAAGGTGTCAGCAGGACTGGACTGAATTCCTTTTTGGAAGATGTAGGGGAGAAGTCAATTCCTTATTATTTCCAGGTTTTAGAAGCTGCCTACATTCCTTTGATTCCTTTCCAGTGTCAAAGTCAGCAAGATCTGGTGGAGTCCTCAACGCAGCATCACCCAAACACTGAAACTTCTGCCTCCTGCTTTCACGTTAAAGACCCTTTTGATTACATTGGACCCACCAGGATAACCTCCCTACGTCAAGATCGGTTGATTAGCGCCATTAATTCCATCTGCCACCTTAATTCTCCTTTGCCACCTAAAGTAACATATTCACAGATTCCAGGGATCTGGATGTGGACATCCTTGAGAGGCCATTCATCTGCCCACCATATTGGGTATATGAGATTCCTCCTTGAAAGTCAAGGCTAGAATATCAAAGATGTCGCATGTCATAGTTCATTTACAAAATCGAATTTCACGTTGTCAACTCTAGTTGCTCTCTGTGGTTTAGGTGATCTGTTGGCTTGTGCTTATGAAAGACACACTGCACTATAAAATTTTAATATGTACCACTCTAACTTTTTAACATGAAAATATTTAAACAAATTGAGTAAAAGAATAAAAGATCTTAATATATCTAGCTAAAAATGCTACCTTTGATCTTTATATTTCTGCTTCTGTGTTTATTACTTATTCTTTGAGATTTATTTTTCCAATCTCTGTTGCTTCTGTAATACAATTCACAAACACTGTTAATCATAAAAAATATGTTTTTGGTGTTATAAAAAATATAATAATTATGTGAAAGGCCTTTGATTTCTTTATAAAGACAAAATTTTTTTGTTTATACATAACTGTATTAATGTTTTTTATTACTAGTTAACTTTTTTTTTTGGAGGAAGATTAGCCCTGAGCTAACATCTGCTGCCAATCTTCCTCTTTTTGCTGAGGAAGACTGGCCCTGAGCTAACATCCATGCCCATCTTCCTCTACATTTTTATATATGGGACGCTTGCCACAGCATGGCTTGCCAAGCGGGTGCCATGTCCGTACCCGGGATCGGAACCAAACCCTGGGCCACGGAAGCAGAACATGTGAACTTAACCTGTGAACCTGTGAACAAGCAGAACATGTGAACCTAAAGCTGTGCCATCAGGCTGGCCCCAATACTAGTTCATTTCATTCAGGTGTTTTTAAGAAAAAATATATGTTTCCTGAAGCTTCCTTAAAAGTATTCATTTCTTGAAAACTAGACACTTGCCACCCTGACATTTGACTTTTATTCCTAATTTTAGTTGATTTTTACTCAGCTCCAACCTGGAATTGATTAGAGCTTCTCAATGAAAAGGAACATTGAAGATAAGACAAAACACAATTAAATGGGAGAATCCTAAATTATAGAAAACTCCATAATAAAGAAGCACTCTGCCTACATAATTACTCTGAAACTATTATTACCCAGGGAAGTGCTGCGTAATGTCAGTGTAGGCAACACGGAGCAGTGTCACGTGGACTTAACTCACAGAAAAAGCTATGATTGTATTTGAAAAAGAGAAGTGAATCCCCCAATTTGCTAAATAACACCTCAGTTTTGGGAAAAAATACTTTACTTTCTGTTATACATTCTTAGCCATTATATATTGCTGATTATATACATATATTTAGAGTAGGGAAATAATTGTGATATCAGAAACAGTGTAATGATAGTGGGAAGAAATTTCACTGCCTGATCTTTTTTTTTTTTGCTTCTTTTTCCATTAATATGGTTCATTCTCTTTTTTACTTTTTTTTTTTAAAGATTGGAACCTGAGCTAACATCTGTTTGTTCTTTTTTCTTTTCTTTTCTTTTCTTCTTCTCCCTGAAGCCCCCCAGTACATAGTTGTGTATTCTAGTTGTGAGTGCCTCTGGTTGTGCTGTGTGGGATGTCACCTCAGCATGGCTTGATGAGGGGTGCTAGATCTGCGCCCAGGAGCCAAACCCGTGAAACCCTGGGCTGCTGAAGCGGAGTGCGCAAACTTAACCATTCGGCCACGGGGCAACCCCGGTTCACTCCCTTTGAGGTGTAAATAAAAATGAAATAAAATCTTAAGTTTTCTACCTTTCAAATTTTAACATGTTCTACTATTTTAATATTTATGTAGATAAACGTATATACATAGATTTTACCATCATCACGTCACTGTGGTGTCTTTCTTGTAGGTTTACATATTTTACTTGGAAGTGGATTTTCTTGGCTCCTAAACAGCAGAGACAAGGAATCTGTTTAGGGAGACCTGCATACCTCCTCTGCTCTTCTCACTCCTACTCCCACGCCCAGGGAAGATTATGTGTTCTTGCAGATAAGTTCTTCCTATTGGTAAGATTTCACTAAAAATTCATACATAGATTGGCAAGGTCAATTCTTCCAAAATAGTGATAAAATGGCAATGACATAGCTAGAAACCAACTTTTTGGAGCTTGGAGAGAATTCACCACACAGCCTGCAGCATCTGTGTGATCTTATAAAAACCTTGGGGAACTTTCAGAGTGCAACTCTGGCTAGAAAAGCATTGTGTTGTTTGCTACTGGGTGGATCCACCTCCACACACCAATGCTATCTCCTTTGAATCTGTCTATTTGTGTCTCTCTCTCATTACTCCACCACTGCTGATGACCGTGTAGATGAGCACTTCAATAGCTTAGACGATCTGGTCATTTTATGGTATATAAATAAAACTGGGTTATAAATAATGAAAGTGGAATGTATCATATTCAGCTATTCACTGAAAGAATTAGGTGAGTTTTTTCCTTTCTTCTGGTCTAGAAAAAGTGTGGTAAGAGATCTTCCTGGAGTACTGGAAAATGTGGGATATAATTTCTTGTGTGTCAAAATTTCTGCCCCATATTAAGCAACAGCTTTCAGGTTCATGAAGCACTCAAGACACAACTTATTTGCTTTGTCATGTTTTCCTCTTCCAAACTCATCAAACACATGCTATTCATGTCACTTTTCAAATATGTATCCTATGCTACATTTTGTTTAAAGTAAAAATAGTAAATAATGAGGAAATATGTACGATCAGATTAAAGATTAACAAGTCAAATGCATAAGAAAAATTTTGTTTGTTACATGGAGCACTAAAGACTGCAGAATTGCGAGTAGAATGTAGTATTGTTATGTGGCATGTGGTCATCCTAGCTGGTGTAATAAGGCATCAAAAGAAATGAAAGTAATAAGATTGGAACAGAATAAGGAATTTGATTTATTCACAGAGGATCTGATCATGCACTTAAAAAATCCACTAGAAATAATAAGATAATTTAATAAGGCTTCAAGATAAAAAGATGTTATACAAAAATTATTATTGCTGTATATAACAGTGGAAAAATTGGCAAATGAAATGTAAAGCAAACATACAGTTAGCAATACCCAAAACAAGAAATATTTCAGGTTAAATTTAACAAAATATGTTCAATGTTTGTCTACTAAAAACTGCATAGTATTTCTGAATTCTGTGTTAAAAAGCCTAGATAAATACAAGGAAAGAAGATATCACATTCATGAATTAGAAGACTCCATAATGTTAAGATGCCAATCGTCCCCAAATACATCTACCAATTCAACAACACCAATAAAATTTCCAACAGGTTTCTCTCTTTTTTAAGAAATTGGCCATCTTATTCTAAAATTTATATAGAAAGGGAAAGAACCTAGCATAACCCCAAAACTACTTTTTACAAAAGAACTAATTTTGAGAAATCATAATACTTGGTTTGAAGATATTCTATAGAAAGATGCACCATTCAAAGCAGTGTTGTATTGACACAAGGGGAATCATATAAATGCATGGAACAGATTAGAACATATACAAGAGCGAGAGTGGACTCTCTAGCTTATTCTCCATCTTAAGGAGAAAGCATTCAGTCTTTCACCATTAAGCAAGATGGTAGGTTTCATATAATCATCTTTATTGAGATTCAGGAAATTCCCTATATTCCTAGTTTCCCGAGATTTTATCATGAATGAGTTTTTAAATTAGTCATTTTTTCATCTATTGATGTACTCATCTAGTTTTTCTCCTTTATTTTTTTTTCAATATGACGAGTTACATTGATTTTTTAAAAGTTAACCTAAATTACTTTCCTTAATAAGCTCCATCTGGTAATGATACATTATCCATTTATATATGGCTGGATTTGATTTACTAATATTTTGGTTTTGATTCTTTCATTGAGGCATATTAAGGTTATTGTTCTATAGTTTTCTTTTCTTGTGATCTTTTTGTCTGGTCAGGTGAGATTGGTCTCATAATACCAGTTGGGAAGTGATTCACATTTCTCTAATTTTGTTTTAATTTTTTTTAAGTGAGTTCATAGTAGTTTACATCATTGTGAAGTTTCGATTGTACACTGTTTCCTTCCCATCCCCATATAAGCACTCCCCTTCACCCCTGTGCCCATCCCCACCCCCTTCCCCTGGTAACCACTGAGCTGTTCTCTTTGTCCATGTGCTTATCTTCCACATATGAGTGAAGTCATATGGTGTTTGTCCTTCTCAGTATGGCTTATTTCACTTAACATAATACCTTCCAAGTCCATCCATGTTGTTGCAAATGGGATGATTTCATCTTTTTTATGGCTGAGTAGTAATTTACTGTATATATATATATATATATATATATATACACCACACCTCCTTCATCCAATCATTGGTGGATGGGCACTTGGATTGCTTGCATATCTTGGTTATTGTGAATAGTGCCTCAGTGAACATAGGAGTACACAGGTCATTTTGGATTGTTGACTTCAAGATGTTCAGATAGATACCAAATAGTAGGATTTGGGGTCATATTTCTATTTTCAGTATTTTGAGGAATCTCTATACTGTTTCCCATAGCGGTTGCACCAGCTTGCATTCCTACCAGCGGTGTATGAGCATTCCCTCTTCTCCATACCCTCTCCAACATTTGTTAATTTTAGGCTTAGTGATTATAGCCATTTTACCAGGTGTTAAGGTGGTAGCTTAGTGTAGTTTTGATTTGCATTTCCTTGATGATTAGTGATGTTGAACATCTTTTCATGTGCCTATTGGCCATCTGTATATCGTCTTTGGAAAAATATCTGTTCATATCCTCTCCCCTTTTTTTGATCGGGTTGTTTGTTTCTTTGTTGTTCAGTTGTGTGAGTTCTTTATATATTATGGTGATTAACCCCTTCTCGGATATATAATTTGCAAATATTTTCTCCCAGTCAGTGGGTTGTCTTTTGGTTTTGATCCTAGTTTCTTTTGCCTTGCAGAAGCTCTTTAGTCTGAAGTCCCACTTGTTTATTTTTCTTTTTGTTTCCCTTGTCTGAGAAGACATGGTATTCAAAAAGATCCTTTTAAGTTTGATGTCACAGAGTGTACAACCTATATTTTCTTCCAGAAGTTTTATGGTTTCAGGACTTATCTTCAAGTCTCTGATCCATTTTGAGCTTATTTTTGTATATGGTGTGAGATAATGGTCTACCTTCATTCTTTTGCAAGTGGTTGTCCAGATTTCCCAAGACAATTTATTGAAGAGATTATCTTTTCTCCATTGTACGTTCTTGGCACCTTTGTTGAAAATTAGCTGTCCATAGATGTGCGGTTTTATTACTGGGCTTTCAGTTCTGTTCCATTGATCTGTGTGGCTGTCTTTGTACCAGTAACAAGCTGTTTTGATTACTATGGCTTTGTAGTACATTTTGAAGTCAGAGATTGTGATACCTCCAGCTTTGTTCTTTTTTCTCAGAATTGCTTTAGTAATTCGGGGTCTTTGGTTGCCTTATATGAGTTTTAGGATTCTTTGTTCTATTTCTATGAGGAATACCATTGGGACTGGGATTGGGATCGCATTGAATCTGTAGACTGCTTTGGGTAGTATGGACATTTTAACTATGTTTATTCTTCCAGTCCATGTGCATGGAATCTTTCTCCATCTTTTTATGTCATCATCTATTTCTTTCAATAGTGTCTTATAGTTTTCATTGTATAAGTCCTTCACCTCCTTGGTTAAATTTATTCCTAGATATTTTATTCTTTTTGTTGTGATTATAAATGGAATTGTATTCTTGAGTTCTCTTTCTGTAAGTTCATTGTTAGAGTATAGAAATGCAATTGATTTTTGTAAGTTGATTTTGTACCCTGCAACTTTACTATAGACATTGATTATTTCTAGTAGTTTTCCAATGGATTGTTTAGTGTTTTCTATATATAAGATCATGTTGTCTGCAAACAACGAGAGTTTCACTTCTTCATTTTCTATTTGTATTCCTTTTATTCCTTTCTCTTGCCTAATTTCTCTGGCCAAAACCTCCAGTACTATATTGAATAAGAGTGGTGATATTGGGCACCCTTGTCTTGTTTGTGTTCTCAGAGGGATGGAGTTCAGTTTTTCCCCTTTGAGGATGATGTTGGCTGTGGGTTTGTCATGTATGGTCTTTATTATGTTGATATAGTTTCCTTCTATCCCCATTTTGTTAAGAGTTTTATCATAAATGTCTGTTGGATCTTGTCAAATGCTTTCTCCATGTCTATTGAGATGATCATGTGGACGTTATTCCTCATTTTGTTAATGTGGTGTATCACATTGATTGATTTGCAGATGTTGAACCATCCCTGTGTCCCTGGTATAAATCCCATTTGATCAGGATGTATGATCTTTTTGATATATTGATATATTCAGGCTGCCAATATTTTGTTGAGAATTTTTGCATCTAGGTTCATCAGTGATATTGGGCTGTCATTTTCCTTTTTTGTGTTGTCCTTGTCAGGCTTTGGTATTGGAGTGATGATGGCCTCGTAGAATGTGTTAGGAAGCATTCCATCTTGCCTACTTTTTTGGAATAGCTTGAGTAGTATAGGTATTAAATCCTCTTTGAAAGTTTGGTAGAATTCTCCAGGGAAGCTGTCTGGTCCTAGGCTTTTATTTTTGGGGAGGTTTTTGATTACTCTTTCAATCTCTTTACTTGTGATTGGTCTATTCAGATTATCTATTTCTTCTTGATTCAGCTTTGGGAGGATGTGAGAGTCTAAGAATTTATCCATTTCTTCTAGATTGTCCATTTTGTTGGCATGTAGCTTTTCGTAGTACTCTCTTATAATCCTTTGTATTTCTTTGGTATCTGTTGTAATTTCCCCTCTTTCATTTCTAATTTTATCTATCTGATCTTTCTCTCTTTTTTCTTTTGTAAGTCTGGCTAAGGGTTTGTCAATTTTGTTTATCTTCTCAGACAACCAGCTCTTTGTTTCATTAATCCTTTCTACTACCTTTTTTTGTTTCAATTGCATTTATTTCTGCTCTGATTCTTATTATTTCTCTCCTTCAGCTGATTTGGAGATTTTTTATTCTTCTTTTTCTAATTCAGATAGGTGTAGTTTGAGATTGCTTATTTGGGATTTTTCTTCTTTGTTAAGGTGAGCCGGTATTGCGATGAATTTCCCTCTAATACCTCTTTTGCTACATCCCATATGAGTTGATATGGTATGTTTTCATTTTCATTTATTTCCAACTACTTTTTTTATTTCTCCTTTAATTTCTTCAATGATCCATTGGTTGTTCAGTAGCATGTTGCTTAGTCTCTACATATTTGTCCCTTTCTCAGCTTTCTTCTTGTAATTAATTTCTAGCTTCATAGCATTGTGATTGGAAAAGATGCTTGTTATTATTTTAATCTTCTTAAATTTACTGAGACTTGCCTTATTTCACAACATAGAATCTATACTTGAGAATGTTCCATGTGCACTTGAGAAGAATGTATATTCTGCTGTTTTGGGATGGAATGTTTTATATGTATCTTTTAAGTCCAATTGGTCTAGGTTTTCATTTAATTCCAGTTTCCTTGTTGTCTTTCTGTATGGATGCTTTATCCATTGATGTGAGTGGAACGTTGATATTCCCTACTATTATTGTGTCATTGATATCTCCTTTCAGGTTTGTTGATAGGTCCTTTATGTACTTTGGTGCTCCTGTGTGGGGTGCATAGATATTTATAGGTGTTATGTCTTCTTGATGGAATGTCCCTTTGATCATTATATACTGCCCCTCTTTGTCTCGCTTTACCCGTCTTATCTTGAAGTCTATTTTGTCTGCTATACGTGTTGTGACACCTGCTTTCTTTTGTTTGCTGTTCTCTTGGAGTATCATCTTCCATCCCTTCACTTTGAGCCTGTGTTTGTCATTGGAGCTGAGATGTGTTTCCTGGAGGCAGCATATTGTTGGGTCTTGTTCTTTAATCCATCTCACTACTCTGTGTCTTTTTGTTGGAGAATTTGATCCATTTACATTTATGGTGATTATTGATATATGAGGGCTAAAGGCTGCCATTTTATCATTCATTTCCTGGTTCCCCTCATTTCCTTCATTTCTTGTCCCCTGTATTTCAGCCTACCAAAGAGATATGTAGATTTTTATGTTGTGTTTCTTGGTTTTCTCTTTATTTATTATTTGTGTCTTTGTTCTACTTTTTTGTTTAGGATTTACCATGAGGTTTTTATGCAAAATCTCATAGATAAGATAGTCCATTTTCTGATGGCCTCTTATTTCCTTAGACTAAATCCATTCAGTCCCCTGCCTCTTCTTCTCCTATGTTGTTCTTGTCACATCTTACTCCATCTTGTGTTATGAGTTTGTGGTTGAAATGACAAGATTATCTTTGTTTTTGGTGTTTTCCTTGCCTTTATCTTTAATGCTATACTTGAGTATTTGCTAAACTTTCTGATGTATAGCTACAATTTTCTGACTTTGTCTATCTATTTATCTCTTTACTCTGGGCTTTATAACTACTTTCTCTATTTTTTTTCAGGTATGAGGGCTTTTTTGAGGATTACTTGTAGAGGTGTCTTGTGGCTACAAACTCCCTTAGCTTTTTTTTATTTGGGGAAGTTTTTATTTCTCCATCATATCTGAAGGATATTTTCACCAGATAGAGTATTCGTGGCTGAAAGATTTTGTCCTTCAAAGATTTTAATATGTCATTCCAATCTCTCCTAGCCTGTAAGTTTTCTGCAGAGAAATCCACTGAAATCCTGATAGGGGTTCCTTTGTAGGTTATTTTCTTCTGCCTTGCTGCCTTTAGTATTTTTCCTTTGTCATTCGCTTTTGCCAGTTTCACTACTATATGCCTTGCAGTAGGTCTTTTTGCATTGATATATTTGGGAGATCTGATAGGCTCTTTCACATGGATTTCCATCTCCTTCCCTAGGTTTGGGAAATTCTCTGCTATTATATCTTTGAATAAGCTTTCTGCTCCATTCTCCTTCTCTTCGCCCTCTTGAATACCTGTAATTCTTATGTTGCATTTCCTAATTGAGTCAGATATTTCTTGGAAGCTTTCTTCATTTCATTTTAGTCTTAGTTCTCTCTCTCCTCCTCTATCTGGAGCATTTCAATATGTCTGTCTTCAATTATGCTGATTCTATCTTTGATCATATCTACTCAAGCATTCAGAGAATCCATATTTTGATTTATCTCATCCATTGTGTCTTTCATCTCCAATATTTCTGATTGGTTCTTCTTTATAGTTTCAATCTCTCTTGTGAAGTAGCTCCTGAACTCATTGAATTGTTTCTCTACATTCTCTTTTAACTCATTGAGTTTTTTGGTGATAGCTATTTTGAATTCTCTGTCATTTAGGTTATATATTTCTGTGTCTTCAGGATTGATTTCTGGGTCCTTGTTATTTTCTTTCTGGTCTAGAGATTTAATATAGTTTTTGATACTGCTGGAGGATGTGGCTCTGTTCTTGCAGATTGTGATATTATTTGGTCATAGTTACCAGCTATCGCCACTGGGTGAGGTTCAAGAACTGCATATTCTCAGCCCTTTGTGTTTCACCAGGATCCCAGGTGCTGGATTTGGTGCTGGGCAGGTGGGGGGAGGGGCACTTTCTTCTGCGTGCACTCAGGGATTTCTCACTCTGCCATTGCTATCTGCTTTCCTCTGGTGTTGGCTTGATGACATCACCCCCACGATAGCTTTCATCTCGGTATGGGGCTTTCCCCTAAGCTGAAAGGGATCTCAGGGATCTTTGATCTTCCGATGAATGGGCTCCCCCTCGCCCCTTCTTTCCCTCTCAGAGGTGTGTGCAATCCCAAGATCACAGTCTTTTGGGGAGGGAACAACATTTTCTATTATCCTGTTCCACCTCCTTTGAGGGGGCCTCCAGCCTCTTTGCCTTCTGACATATGGCTGCATGGGTCTCACAGATTTCTTTTGTGTTGTGTGGATGTTCTCTGTTGGAATATGAATGTCTTTTTCATTGTATCATGGAAAGGAGAGTTCACGGGGAGAGCTCACTCTGCCATGATGCTGATATCACCAAAATCTACCTTTCTCTGACTTTTGAGAGTGTTTGTGTAGATAATTCTATACAAATATTTGCTTTTCCCAAATACATTTTTCTTAAATACATTTATTTTTCCTTAAATATTTGAAGGAATTTTTATCAGTGAAACCATCTGTGCCTCAAGTTTTCTCTGTGGGAAGTTTTCAAATTATAAGTTCCTTTTTTTTTAATAGATATAAGACTATTCAGACTTTGTATTTCGTATGTTTGTTTGGTAATATGTATATTTCAAGTTGTTTATTTCATCTTTGCCAGAGAGCAAAATTATTTTTCTCTATGGTGGCTCAACATCAAGGTAATTAAGTTCTTTCAGAACAAGAGAGAAAATTCAAATTATAATAATAATAGAGTATAACTTTTTGTAATACAGGTCTACTACACTGTGTAACACAAGCTGACTAATGAGAAGAATTAAATTTTTTTCTGGCGATTAGATTTCACTTCATTGGAGTTTAACTTGAAACACTATAGTTAGAACTGTTTCACTGCAATTTGTAGTGTGCATAAGAGCAGTGAGATGATGAGAGCTCCATATAAGGTTTGTAGAATCTACTCAACTCTGCCTTTATTGCATGAAAGTAGCCATATACAATGTATAAATGAATGTGTGTGATTGTGCTCCAATAAAACTTTACTTATGGGCACAGAAATTTGAATTTCATGTAATTTTAATTATGTCAAAAATTTTCTTCTATTTATTATTTTTCAAGCATTTAAAATTAACCCATAAGCTGTACAAATACAGCCAGTGGGCAGATTTGGGCTGTAGTTTGCTGACCTCTATTCTAGGTTGTCAAAATTATTAATAGAAATGTGTTCCTAATATTGCCTTGTTAACATATTAGCATCTGTGGGTCCTCTTGTGATGATGCACTTTTTTCCTTGATATTAACAATGTGTTTTCCTGTGCTTTACATCCAAAAACATCATCTGAAAAAATACTTGCAATTGCACGTTAATTCTAGTAGAATTTAACTTATTAAATTTTTCATCAATATTTTAAAGCAAGATAAATCTTTTCGATTTTCAAAGTGTGATGGTTAATTTTGTGAGTCAACTTGATTGGGCTAAAAGATGCCTAGACAGCTGGTAAAATATTATGTCTGGGTGTGTCTGTCTGGCTGTTTCCAGAAGATTAGCATTTGATTTGGTATACTGAGTGAAGATATCTGCCTTCACCAATGTGGACCTGCATCATCCAATCCACTGGGGACCTGAACAGAATAAAAAAGTAAAAGAAGGGTGAATTCTCTCCTTCTCTTCTTGAGCTGGGATATCCATCTTTTCTGCCCTCAGATATCAGACTCCTGGTTCTCAGGCCTTCTGCCTTGAATTGGGAGCTACATCACAGGTTCCCCTGGTTCTGGAGCCTTAGGACTCTGACTGAATCGTACCACCAGCTTTCCTGTGCTCCAGCTTTCAGACAGCAGATTGCGGGCCTTCAGATCTGAGAATTATTTTAGAGACAAAATCAGATGTATAAAAGTGGGTCTCTAATGCTTAAAATTAAAAAAGAACATGTAGAGTTTACAGCAAAATTTAGGAAGGCGTATAAAATCTTGAATGGAAATGAAATTATTGTTCAATTAAACCACAGATTCATGAGATGTAGAATTAGTTCCATCTAGAAAACAAAAAGAAAAAATTCTACTAAAATCTTTTTATGCTCTGTGATAAAGGAATAGTTTGATGTTTTAAATCGAGTTCTTCTATGTGAAACTTAGTTGATAGCATTACTAAAGCTAGTCATGCTCATTAGTCTTTTAAATTTGGTGAGGTATTGTTACTTTTGAACAGTTCTAAACATTTAAAAATCTAAAGAAATGTTTATTTCAGAACTTCATTTTAGTGTTATATTTTAACAAAAATAATTATATTCCCCTGGGAAATAGAATTTCTTAATTATTTTTATTATAAACTTATTAAAGTTTAATTTCTTCCAAATAAGTACAGAAATAAAATTTAATTAAATATTTTATAATCTTCATAAAGAGTGATTTTAGTCCTTGACCTTCACATTATATTATATACTTTGAGATTAGGTAATTTTTCCTAGAGGTAAGACATGCCAGAGATAGCTTTCTGTTTTATGAATTAAGCATGTGAAACACTAAATGGCTGATTACTTTAGCTAAACCAAGATATTACTGCAGAATTAAAAGCTTTGAACTTTTATGAATGTACGCCAGCCACTTACTAGTTCCTTCTATTTTGCTTTGTTTTATTTTCTTGTGACCTTAAAAGTAAGTTCCAACAAGGTAATTATTTCTTTGTGATTTAACATACTGTATGCAGTCAGGGATTACATACCTACATTTCCAATTATACGTTGACACTCTTGATCTTCATTTCTGCTTTTGTTCACTGCATTCTGATTCTCAAGAGATATAGATCCACATTCCCTTCTTCTGCAGTTTCAAAATCTAAAAGTCTCCAAAAATATAACATGCATTGTTTTTAAGTTTGGTATAACTGTAGTTAGACAATATTATTTGAATTTACATGTGGCTCTTTAAGTCTTTATCTCAATTAGTGTGAGCCCTTATATATTTAATTGAAGTCATACAAATGTTTATGATTGTAAAGTGTTGTCTCAGATATTGTCAGGGTTGTTTAGTTATAATATTTAGTGCACGCACCATGTTACCTTTGTAAAAATCTGAAAAGAATCTGAATTCCAAAACACCTCCCTCTGTATGTGCTTTGGACCATGGATTGTGGATTTTGTAAAAGCAACTCTATAGCCTCCGTACAGATGGTATACCTTGATTCCCTGCTGACAGTTAATCTGTCATAATGACCTGTGTTCCATTCTGCTGCTTCTAAATCTCTTAAAATATTTCACTTTCATGGCCAAAGACCTACATCCCTTTCAATTCCTTATTTTAACATTTTATTCTTCCTACCTTCCACCAAATGATGATAATGCTCCCAAGGGATCACATATTTGACAACATTATTTTTTTTCAGAGAAGACCATTTTGTGACCTGCCATTCTTTACTAATCATCACAGTTCTCCCAATTTTTATTATTTTTGCATTTCCTAGTGAAGCCTTCCTGTTATACCTGTCTCTACTGAATTCTTCATGCACTAATCCATAAGGTCTCCTGAGGAAATGAACTATGACTTGAAGGAAGAGTAAGAATTAAGATGAACATAGCATATGCAGCTGAACATGTCAGGGTGATTGAACAATATTTGCAAAGTTCCTAAGAGAATTCTTATCTTCATAACTTGGTTAAAAGTGAAAGAACATGAACATGATTGAAACATAGAGACTAAGGGTGAAGATATGGGAAATATGAAGTTAGAGAAAAGTATAAGCGCTAGGTAGTACAAGACCCTGTGAAACAATTAAAAATTTTAATTCTTATTCTAAAAGCAATGGGTAACCATGAAAATTTTAAAGAGAGAAGGAATATGGTCTGATTTACATTTTAAGAAACAATGTGGCTGAAATATGATAACTAGATCAGAAGGGCGCAACAATGGATGTGACCAGTCTAAAGGCTATTTATCTAATGTAAGTGAAAACTAAGGATAGTTTGGACAACAGTATAATGATATGAATTAGGATAATAGTGGATTATTTTTAAGTAAAAATAATTTTGTGCTAGGTTTCTGTTTTTTTAAGTTGCTATATGCTCATTTTATTTATTCAATAGGAATGTTGGAAAAGCTTAACACTTTGGGAAATAAGTTTGTTACGAAGATGTTGGACATGACTGTTAATGCTCTCAAAGAAAAATTATACCAGACAAATTAAACGGACAAGGAAGATTTTATTTACAACTAGTGGAATAAGAGAGAGAGATTGAACTGAGCTCCAAGCCGAAGTTAAAGTCAGGAGCATATATAAGCACCAGGACGAGCTAGTGGAACAGTACTGGAGGAAGATAGGCGGGAAGTTGGTCAATGTGATTAGGACATCTGTGTTTGCTAATTGGTCTTCTTGGAGCTAGGCTCCTCCACCCTCCCACAGAGACAGGGGAAATGGGGGCACTATCTTACTTGATGATTAAATTTCAAAGGGATGGTTCCTAGGTTCTTGAGAATGATATTCCTGGATTGTAAAATTGGTAAGAGGCTGGGAAAATATTTACATGTCAAAGGGGCAGAGAATTAATTTATAATTGCAAGTTTTCTAAAGTAAATGTTCTGAAAAAGGGACATCAGGTGCCTATTGTGAGGAAGAACCTGATCTAAAGTTTAGTCAAGCTGACAGGAACAGTAAGACCATCTCAGTCAATGAGTAGGGAAGAAGTCAAATATAAACAGTCTGGGGTGACGTCCACAGATGACCATGCTCTGAATTGTGGAAAACAAGCTGGAAGAAGGAAGATTTTGAGTCAAACAGGAGAATGCTGGTTTGCAGGTATAAAATTTTCCACTGTTGACAAGTTTGAACATAAATAGGGTGATAGAGGAAATCTTATTGAAAATAAGGACGTTGGAAAACTGAGGGACTGGATTATTGGATGAGTCATCTAATGGATGTGTAAATCTATGTAGAGGGTAGGAATTCAGGCAGTAAAGAGAGCTGAAATCTAGGTTTCCAGGAGTCCATCGAATGAGCAAGAAATAAGCAATTTCTCTTGGAAAATTAGGAGAGGATGTCAAAAGGAAAAGGAAGAGAATGTTTTAAAATGGGAATAATGGGGCCAGCCGAGTGGCATAGGGGTTAAGTTCATGTGCTCTGATTCAGTGGCCCAGGGTTCACCAGTTAGGATCCTTGGTGTGGTCCTACACACCGCTCTTCAAGTCATGCTGTGGTGGCGTCCCACATACAAAACAGAGGAAAGTTGACACAGGTGTTAGCTCAGTGACAATTTTCCTTACCAAAAAAAAAAAAAAAAATGGGGAGTAAACTTCAAGGCAAAATCTATTTACAAGGAAATAGAATTTGACAATAGTGGAGTAACCTGCCAATCCTAAAGTTTATGGTAGGAAAGAACAATGAAGGGGCAGAACTTGAAGGTCATAAGCGAGAAAGTCCTTAGGAAAGAATTTTCTTCTACTTAAAGGAAGGAGGTGGTGGCAGTGAGAAGAGACTGAGGTTTTGGAGAAGTATGAGAGATATTTCCAGAAGATAAGAGGAAAGTTTTGAGAAATAGAGAAGTTAAGGGCTCTGTGATTGACAAGAAAGTAAAGAGAATTATGAAGGTAAATGTGTAGTTGGATCAAAGGTAAGGAATGCTGGGTCCTATAATGTGAGAGTTGAAAGCCGTGGTGAATTTAGACTCAGCATTCTTGGGAGAAAGGTGAACAATGAGCTTGCATGATAGGAGGTTAAGCTCACTCAACAACAATGGTAAGTTTTAGAGCCACAGTCCTCATACCATTGTCCTGAGGCACTGTGGGTAAGAGCTTGCAGCTGCAGTTTGGCTCATGTGTCCTGGACTGGTAGGTCGGTCAGGTTTATAGTGTGTCTTTGATGATTTACTGTCTTTCCCTAAAGCCTTTTCATGGAAGAGAAATAGAATGTAGCCAATATTCATGTTTCCCAAACATGAGTGATTAGAAGATCCTTTTAAAGAAACCATAAAACTACTGTAGATTTTCTATGTTAACTTAAAATATTTTCGTTAAAATATTTTTTGTATAAATATGGCAAAAAAATTCATTGAAATGTTAAATTGCATTAGTTTGTTCTCCCTCTATTGTCTTCTTTCTGGATTCTTCCTCACCTGGATTATTTCCTCTGAGATCTTTGGTAGAACTGAAAAAAAGATGCTGCTAGGAAACTTTATGTTTTGTAAAACACCATTGAAGTTATGCAGGATATGGCAGCTGTTTAGTGAAGGAATTGAGGGTGGTGCCTTTTGAAAGTTGAGAAGTGGGGACTAAAGGTTCTCACTGACTCAACATTGGGCTGAGGTCAGTAGCACCTTAGAGCAGGGAGGGGAGAAGGGGGTTGTGCCCAGATTCCTAGCAACATGTGGAGTATGCATTTTGTACAATTTGACTGAATTTCCTATAGTTAAGTCTGCCTTAGAAATAGCAAAGCCACAGGAAGGTCTTTTATTTATTTATTTATTTTTTTGAGGAAGACTAGCCCTGAGCTAACTACTGCTAGTCCTCCTCTTTTTGCTGGGTAAGCCTGGCCATGCGCTAACATCCGTGCCCATCTTCCTCTACTTTATATGTGGGACGCCTACCACAGCATGGCATGCCAAGCGGTGCCATGTCCGCACCTGGGATCCGAACCGGCGAACCCAGGGCTGCTGAGAAGCGGAACGTGTGAACTTAACCGCTGCGCCACCGGGCCAGCCCCGTGGGAAGGTCTTTTAATTGCCTAACTATTTAAGGCATAGAGTAATGAACAAAATTTAAGAGATATGTAAATTATAAGATCACTTTAGAATTTTTAATAAGTGAAATTTGTAAGAATTGAGATGAATAAATTGTAAGAATTGTGGAAAACCCAAGTGTAGATGTCTATTACTCTACACTTGGATATATGGGTCTGAAACTCATGAGACAGATATGAGATGAACATATGTATTCAGAATTTATCAGCATTCAGATAATAATTAAAACAGGATGCAAATAATGTTACCAAGGGAAATGATATAGAATGAAGAGAGGAAAAATAGGATATTACACAAAGAAACGAGACTGAAGATGTAGTAAGAGAAAAAGAAGCTCATTAAGAAAATTAAGTGTCTGGCAGAGTAGAAGGAAATTCAGAGTCGTGTAAATGGACGTGAAAACATTAAGGCAAAATTAAAACTATCAAAAGCTAGAGTGTGGGCTGGTGATAAAATATAAAAGCACCAATTCACGTCAATTACACTTACCATAGTAGGCGACTATTTCAATGAAGAGGCGGTTGGGTAGGGAAATGAAGGGAAGAAAGAGAGTGAAGTACTTGAGGAATTCATTAGAAGTGTGGAAGTAGAAACCTGAAGTGAAGAAGATAACTTCTGAAAGGACGTAGAGAGAGAGGCTGGTATTTAGAGCAAGGTCCAGGGCGGAGGAAGAATTTGTTTTTTCACAAAGTGTGCGAGGAATTTTTGTGTGTAAAGGTTGATGTGAAGAGCCAGCAAAAAGTGAGAGGTGGAGGAATGAGAAATTTGGAATAATTTTTCAGAATTTTGGGGTGAAGTGGAGGCTGGCGTAGATGGTAGGCTTGATCTAGAGAGCAAGAGGAGGGAGACACTTTTCATCTATTAGAGATGAAAGAAGGATGGATGGAGGACAATAAGTTTCCACAGGAGCACAGAGGAATGATGATGTACTTGATAGGTCCTATCTTTCAGTCAATTAGGAATCATCTGTGCAGAGTGAGTAGAAAGGTAGAGGATAAAGGGAATTAAGTGAAAAAGGTTTGAAATAGCCTTGGAGAATAATGGGAGACTGAACTTATTGGGAAAACAGAAGAATTGCCTGGTAGCTCTAAAAGGCCATGAAGATTGGAAACTGGGGATTTCGGGTGCCTACTATACATTATATATTCCATGACATTTTTCCCTGGTTAGGTTCAGCTGCCTTGGTAAATGGGTAAAAATAGCATATATTTTGGTTCCTCTAGACTTACAGTTTGGTACACTGCAGTCTTGGGTATAGACGGGGGCTTGGTTGAAGTGGCCCACGTGGAGAGTAGCCTATACTGGAAAAGAAGACTATGTGACAGGGTTTATAGATTGAGAGAAAGAAGAAGAGTTGGAAACTGGATATTTGAAAAGGTTAAAGAACAACTATAAAGTGAATAATTGGTAATAATTAAAAGAATAATATTTTTGTCAGATATTAATTTGAAGATTTCCAAATAAAAGATTCACTCAAAAATACTTACTGAGTTTCTCCAGTATATGAAAAATTGTCCTTAGCATTGTGGAAATGAAGATGGGACAAGTTTTCTGCTCTTATGGAGCTGAAATTCTAGCCAGGTGGATAATAACAAAATAAAAGAATAATTTGGTTTGATAGTGTCTATTGCAGAGGTGACTGAGGGTGAAAAAAAGCACTTCTGAGCTCCCTTAGCCAGGGCGGTTGTTTAACAATGCCACACAGACAGTGTCAGGCACTTATGTGCTGTCCAATTGGGGCAGTCAATCATCGGCTTATAACACAGGAAGGTACTTCTACTGCTGACGGGATGAGAATTAATCCCTACCATCACCACAGCATAGGCAGGGCACAGTACCCTGACCCTGGGCTCGGAACTAAGATCAGAAAGCTGCAGGGTCGCAAAGATACAAAGAAAGGCCACTCGAAAGCTAACTGGTAGTAAGTAGCCAGCAATTTCACAGAAAGCGTTAGAGGCCATCAATCTGCTTGCAATTTGATTGATAGAAATTGTATTTTTAGCAAATTTTTGGATGTTTGTTAAAGACTGAGAATATGGATCTTATCCATGGGAGGGATAGCCCAATATAAATTCGCCTGTGGAACAAAAACATCAAGGAATGGAAATAAGAGAAGGAACAAAACTTACAGAAGACGTGAATATGATCAGAATGAAAACTTTCCTTTTGTACACCACATTAAGGATTTTTGCTAATTCCTATTGAGAAGATAATTACAAATTATTATTAGAATATACAGGTTTTCGATTTGTCAATTTGGGGTATGTTTATGCTTATCTTATCATGATTGCAATATGTTCCTAGTCTAAGTCCACTGTATGCTTTAGTCATTCTCAACTACCTTTTTACTCCATAATATCTCTAAATCTTCTTGATATTGTTACTGAAAAGTATCTAAAAGTATGTCAGCCTACCTGGCTTCTAGTGTTTAAAATGGGTATATCAGTAACTCTGCCTGTGTAACAAATTATTCCTAACTTAGTGGTATGAAACAACCTTTTATTATGTTTGCAGATTTTTGAAGGGAAGGAATTCCGACAGCTTATAGCAGGGTTGCTTTTCTCTACTCCACAAAGTCTTGGGGAACAGATGGAAGGCTTGAAGCCTGGAGGCTGTCATCATCTGAGATCAAGTTCACTCACAAGGCCAGTGGTTGATGCTGGCTCTTGGTTAGAAGTCCCCAGTTCCTCTCTGCGTACTTTCTTTGTGAGGACCAATGTTGGCTTTGACTCAGCATGGTGGTTGGTCTCCACTGGCAAATGTCTTGAGAGAGAGAGTAAGAAAGAGAGAGAAAGTGAAGGAGAAGCCATATCATGTTTATGACCTAGACTAGGAAGTAATACAGCATCATTTCTATATATTCCTTGAGACACAGAATTCTGCACAGATTCAAAGGGAAGAGAGATTCTGAATCATTTCTCAAAGATCATATAAGACTACAATATTCCAGTGGTCATTTTTGAAAAACATAATCTGCCCCAGTGGGTAATATTAAGCAGTGTTCCTTAGAGAGAGAGTTGTTTTGAAAGAGGCTAATTTCCTTTCGGTTTTGTTACTGGTCACTTGTGCTTTGTGCTATAGGAACACAGTGTGGAAATGCATTCATTCTGTCCAATGACATTGAGCGATATTTTATAGAGTAGGCGATAGTTGAGTGATCTATTTAAGGGAAACGGAGTTTATCAGGTAGAGAAACTAAATTCGTTCTATCACCCTGTACATGTGTGAGGGAGTAATGGCCTGTTCAGAGAAGGGTGATTGTCCCTAGTGAAGAAAGATGAGGTTGGGAACATCACATATAAGTCCATTCAAGCACTATTTAAAAGAGCAATCAGTAACTTCAGCTTTAGTCCAGATAAGCTATGATTAACATATACACGCATTTTAGGCAGATGTTATTACTATCTGATAATCTGAAATCAAAGGATGTTTTTAGTAACAATTAAGCTTTTTAGTATTTAAATATATTGCAATCAGTAAAAAGTAGTTGTTTAAGAATTGTTTCCCGATTATCGTACGTATCTTCGGATATACTTCATTTTTAGTGGTAAAGATGTCTAGCTATCTATCAATATGCAATCTTCCCTTTCAAGGTATAAAAATGTAGCTAAAAAGTGGCTGTCCTGCCAAGGAGTACATTTACGAGCCTACATTTCTCATGGCTAATATTGTCCCACGTGAGTAGTTCTCATCACTGGAATATGAATGGAAGTGATATGTGCTCTTCTAGTCTAAGACTTTTGAGGAACAATTGTGTCTCTTCCCCAAGGCTGCGTGCTGATAATAAGGCCCTGGGAAATAAAAGACTGCTAAAGAAAGAAATCTGCATCCCTGAGTCCACATGCAGAATAGAGATACCTACTGATCAGTAACACCCCTATTGGATGGCAATACAGTAAAAAATGAATATATATTATGTTTAAGCCAATATGCATTGTGAGTCTGTTTGTTATAGTAACTTATGATAAACAAACTGATTAACTGAACCATAATGCAAACTGAAGATTGGTCTGACAGTGGCTGTGTCAATTTATATATGATTTAATTCTTAAGAGATCCGAATTTGACCTGAATTATTGATCTAACTTTTTTCTTTTCAAATAATATTTTTTCTCTTGTATGAATT
Source organism: Equus asinus (assembly GCF_041296235.1). Taxonomy (NCBI): domain Eukaryota; kingdom Metazoa; phylum Chordata; class Mammalia; order Perissodactyla; family Equidae; genus Equus; species Equus asinus. Next base: position 38,984,321 of record NC_091813.1, read on the forward strand.
ATTTTTTTCAAAGCTATTTCTTTTGAAGATGAAAGACATCATTGAAACAGTGCTATTTACCTTGAGCAAAATTGAATATAAGTGGAGATTTTCTTAGGCGATATAGACCATCGTTCATAAGCAGGTAGCGAGATTTTCTTTCCCTAGAGATAGTTGTCAGAATCAGAATTCCTTAGGACATCATGATATCTGTGTAATCGAATATTGATTAAAAATTCACATGTGAAAAAAAGAAAAGAAAAAATATAGTGACCATTTCACTCTCTTGAATATCCCTCTGGAATCTGAGTTAAAAAGATAAATAAAAAAATATTGTGAATAAAATAAACAAAAAATTACATTTGAATGAAACATATGCAGATATACTAAACCTTCCTTATAATTATTTTTAAATGGATTCTTTATATTTAGTTTATTTCTCTTCTTGCTCTCTTTCTCCCCTCCCATCACTTGCTTATCTAGCATGAAACACATTGATTTATGGTTAATACTTGAAGTAGAAGAATAGTTTATGAACTCGTGATAACTCCTGAACCCTGTGACAAGTGAAATAAATATTTTTTATAAAATTTAACTATTTGTCTAGATAAAATAAATCTTTTGGTGTGCTTTCAATTAAATAGCCAGGATCCAGATTTTTTGGAGACACTAGCACAGGATACTAAGCATTGGATTATACCCACAGTGAATCTGAGCTCAAAAACCTCAGTTCTAGCTCCTATTCCAACTCTATTATACGTAGTCTCTGGCAAGGACCTCATTCTACATTGAGGCTGTCTCACTCACCTCGAAAATGACTAGCTTGTGTTGATATTGCTAGCACTACACATGTGTTACCCAAAATTTAAATGGCTGTTAAATGAAAATGAGTTTGGAAAACAATAGATTAAACAAAGCTAAAGATCTTAGTTTTTTCAGCCTTTAAAATTCTAGTATAACTATGAATCTCTAAAGTTTAAGGATGCTATGTGATTGTTCCCAAATCATTTGATTATATAACAACACAACAGTAATTTCGCATGGACTTAAGTAGAAACCTATACTGTGTCCTTCAACTATAATATCTTATAATTCCAACAATAATTTTATTAGAAAAAATTTAAGGTTAGAGACAATTAAACAAAAGCTTTACAGTGATCTTTGGGAGTGATCTAAGTTGAAAATTTTTCCTGATATTATTATATTTATGTAGTCTATTGTAGATAATTGAGAAAATACACGCATTTTCAAAATAAAGTAAAACTCACTCCAAAACTGCATAGTACAGAGATAAACATTGTTAGTATTTTCTCTACTTCAGTATACTTTATATTTGTATCCATCCTTTTAGAAAATTGAGATACTATTTAAACACATTTTATATCTTGCTTTTCATAAATATATTAATACCAATGGCATTTTTGTTTTTATGAAAATGTTAATTATAATATTCCATTATATTACAATTATTTAATAAAATATTATACTACCTTTTAAATATTTTTTTAAGAAGAAAAATGAGAGAAAAGGATCACTGAGTATTATTTAGGCAGGTATTGAAGTTTTGAAGTGATCAGAGGAGTTTTGAAGTGATCTGAGGAGACTCCGCTGGTGATGGAAACAATAAAGGACTAAGGAGGCTTCAGGACAGCAGCCGATGTTTGTACCAGGCCGTAGTAGAGTTCATCTATTGTATGTTGGGTTTCATCTGACATTTTATTTGAACAAAGGATTCCAGGGAAAAATTTCAAAAAAGAAAATCCATGATCTACCTATGTTGCTTCATAATAAAAATTCAGCATAATTTTATTATTTTTCTTGCTGCTTAATTTTTTAATCAATTACATTCATAATTACATATTTGATGTAAATTAGTCATACCCCTATTTTTATATATAATAAATTTTGTTTCACTTTTATTTTTGAAGTCAACTTTGTGAACAGAAGTCTATTTTAATTACGCTGCTTTCTAAAACAGTATTTTTTCCATTAAAAATTATAAATATTATTTTTAAATTTTTTTCTATTGCAGTAACATTGGATTATAATATTATATAACTTTCAGGTGTACATCATAATATATTTTGAATTCTGTGTAAATTACATCATGTTTACCAACCAAAGACTAATTACAATCCATCACCACACACATGTGTCTAATTACCCCTTTCGCCCCCCTCCTTCCTCCCCGCGTCCCCTCTGGTAACCACTAATCCAATCTCTGTTGCTATGTGTTTGTTTGTTATTGTTTATATTTAAATATAACCACTGAGGAAAATATCAGACTGACCTTAACAAAGACAATTAAAATATGAACTAAAATCAAATTCTTAGCCACATACTACAACATAAGCTAAATAATCCGAGGTAGCATAAAGGGGTCAGCTTGTTCACTCTCATGATATATTGTTGCTCTCATTTAGAAACATGGATTCTAAAAAACAAATAGGAGAAAAATTGTATCACCAAAGGCTGCAAAGAACTGCCTTTGTTCTCCAGGCCTTTCTCTCAGATTCTTGAGCAGAGAATCAAAGAGGAGAAGGATGGGATATACCAGGGTTCTCCAACCTTCTACTCCACTCTTTCAAAGCCACAATCCGATACTGTCCTGCAGACAGGGAGAAGCTTTGCAACTGGACAGCTGTTAAAACTAAAAGCAATTGGAAAGCTATGAACTAGACAGATGTCAATAAGTGAACTTACTTCCCGCTGGGAAACAAAGTTCACATAACGTAGATGACAGCAGTTATTAGGGAAAATGAAAACAATAATAAAACAATCAAAAAACAGAAAATCTCATCCAAATTGTAGCCCAGCGATCTGAAACTTCTCCATCAAATCAGGTTTTACGAGAAATCAGTTAACAATTTTCAATTGCAACTGGAGTAAAATCCAAAGCCAGCCCATGGGCCATGAAGCTCTAGATGATCTGATTCCTATTGACTTCTCCAAACCCATCCTGGCTCTTCTCCATCTCGCTCAATCTTTTTCCTTCTACATTTTTAAAATTTGTTTTTGTAAATTTTTGTTGTTATTTATTTCCAAATTTACGGAAAAATTGCAAGAAGAGTACAAGAAGTTCCAACATCCCCGTTCCCTGATTCACACATTGCTTTCCTTTGCGCCACTTGGTTTTCATTCCCTCTGTGGCTCCTTCTCTTTTCCTTTCTCCCCCTGCGCATGTACACGCACACACATTCACACTGTGCTTTTTCCTAAACTACTTTATACTATGCTGTCGACATCAGGCTCAGCTGACAACCACCCACCCACACGATTCTTGAGTGAAGACTTCCAAAATAAGCTATTTTCAAACAATCTAGATAAAGGAAAAGTTGATTCCCTTGACTTTTCCGTTTTTACTCCCTCTCTCTTCAAGTACACACTGAGGCTCATGCTTCTCAGTTCATGTAACAAAAATCTTCGAAAAAGACAAGTGCTAGAGAGAAGACTGTCAGTTTAAACCCCAGACAGCCCCATATTATGGCTCTGTTTTGCTTGTTTGATTCATTGATTGACTGATCTGAAGTGGGAAACAAAAATGTAGGAATTAGATACTCCGGCTAATGAAATAGAATTCCTAGGATTTAATGATGGTCTATTGTGACTGGAACTTTGGGTAGTAAATCTTGTTTAAGGAGAACTCTTAGTCCAAAGCACAACTTAGTCAGAGAATGTGAATGGTGCAGGAAGAATTAAGCCAGGCCAGAGAGCCCAGGCTGGATTATCTCCTGATGTGGCGTCTGGCAGCATTACTCATGAGCATACCTCTTTGAAAAGTTGTCAGTAGAACTGCCTCCTGTTTTTGCTGCACTTCAGATCTTCAGTATTTTTAGCAGCTGTAGGATACTCAAGTCTTTGAAGGTCTAGGAGTCCCTGGAAAACAGGCAGTGTGTTTATTCCAAAATGACGTATGTTCTTTTTTTTTTTTTAAAGATTGGCACCTGAGATAACAACTGTTGCCAATCTTTTTTTTTTTTTTTTTCTGCTTTATCTCCTCAAACCCGCCCTGTACATAGTTGTATATCTTAGTTGTGGGTCCTTCTAGTTTTGGCACGTGGGACGCCGCCTCAACGTGACCTGACGAGCAGTGCCATGTCCGCGTCCAGGATCCGAACCCTGGGCCGCCACAGCCGAGCACGCGAACTTAACCACTTGGCCACGGGGCTGGCCCCAACGTATGTTCTTTTGATGGATTTGGGTTCACATAGAGCTCTGATGCAGGTAATGACAAAATAGACTCCGTATTAGGGGTAGATTTTTGGTGAGCAGAACGCCAGATTATTTTTCTAATTTTCTAACTGGTATGTCTGCAGTCACTTGGAAGATAAGGTACATCTCTACAGCCCTTGACTGAGTTCTAGATCCTACAACACAGGTCCATGATCCTCACACTATTTTAGCCAAATTACCAACTCAAAAATTCCAGAAATAATACCAGTACTATACTATTCTTTTTACAATATTTTTCTTGGAAAAAAAGGAAGGGAAAAAAAGAGAAAGAGAGAGAGCATGCATGAAAGGGAAAGGTTTAGATCTGCTTACTACTCATACAGGATATACAGAGACTAAGGATGAAGCTGCTCAACTACTCTGATCAATCTTGGATGACACATCAGAGTATTGTTGGGAATGGTATTGGGGGAAAGAATATAAACCACTGAGTGAAGTAGAAGCATCTACTATAAATATAGTAAAGAACCTAGAAAATATAGTGTACTCAAAGCCAAAGTAATGAGAAATTCCATGGTGAAAAGGTTAATGGAGTTCCTAGACAATTATACAGGAGAAAGAGAAAGGAATTGAAAGAAGAATGGAGACATTTGAAATAAACCACTCTTTTTCAAACCATTAGCATAGAGAAAAGAAAAATATACCATTAACAATGGGATTAGTTGGGGCCAGCCTGATGGCACGGTGGTTAAATTCATGTGTTCTGCTTTGGTGGCCTGGGGTTTGCTGGTTCGGATCCCCGGTGCAGACCTACACACCACTTGTCAAGCCATGCTGTAGCAGACATCCCACACATAAAGTAGAGTGAAATGGGCATGGATGTTAGTTCAGGGCCAGTCTTCCTCAGCAAAAAAGAGAAGGATCGACAGCAGATGTTAGCTCAGGGCTAATATTCCTCAAAAAAAGAAAAACAAGCAGAAAAACAAAAAAATAATGGGATTAGCCTTATTATTTCCTTTCCTTCCTCCCTCCCTCTCTCTCTCTCCTCCTCCTCCTTCTTCTTTCTTGACATCTCTCTCTTTCACATTCTCTCTCTCTCTGCTTCTTTCAAGTCTGTGTGCATTTTGAAGGCTAGTGGCTCAGGAAAGGGAGAAATCAAACATAAAGAGAGAACAAACCCCAGCAGCTCTGAGACAGACAGATGTTTTTTCTGCCTTTAGGTTAGCAAATTTCTTCTCTAGTTTTGTCATTATGAAAGAAAATAATTAGAGAATAATCAACCGAGATATTAAAAGAGCACTGCTGCTGGCCTGACATAGATAATGCTATGGTCCCAGAAAACTGATTTATGTGTATTATAATATCTTAAGGAGAGATCAATAACATAATATTGCAACCCATACCAACGTCATACTGATTTTGAATATGTATGACAATTGATTTTTTGCAACAGCTATGACATTGTATGCTACTTTTCTTTAGTGTCAACATTGACACAAGTCCACACAAATTAATATTCCCATATCAGGAAATTTATTTTATGGGAACATGCATCTTTTAGGCTAATAAGAATAATAAAAAAATATGGGGCATGAATTAGAGAAATAGACAGAAAAAGACATTTATCAAGGTATGAAAACAAATGTATCTTTACTCCCTTCCCCCCAAAAAATCACAAACATAAAAGTGTGGAAATTCAATCTCAAGAATTTGGGTTTCAAATAGGATACTTAAAAATATGTTATCGTAATTGTGATATATACTTAAATATTAGCATTTTTCACAGTGAAATTTAAACCCCTTTGACTTTATTTTACCCACATGAAGTTTGGAAAATAACCAGTTTTTATTCCTTCTCCTCCTCTGTATTTTAAATTGCACATCTCAGATATTACATACCAGGCCCACTTTCTTTGCTCTTGGTCCAAGCTCCTTCACGACTCAACCATAATAAGGGAGCACTAGAACCTAGCGCTCTGTGCTTTCTCACGCACACAAATGAGTAAGTCAAATGGCTGAATAAATTTCAAGTTGGTTTTTCATTTAATCTTCTGTGTGCTTTAGCCATAAAATACAGTTCATTTAAAGGCCTCTTTGTTGTTTCACTTCATTTATTTGGCATAATAGCAATAAATGTTCTACTCCGTGTGTTTCACAATAGTGAAACAGCTCCTGGCTTTACAATAAAACTGGAGGGGTTTATTATATAAAAGTAGCTTATTGTGCCACTGGAACATGTGCTAAAGGTGTCATTATTTAATATATTAGTGTTTGATAATGTCAGACTACCATTACCTACCGGCTGGAAATATTTCATAAGCTCACAGTAGACGCTTTTAGTACAATGCATATATTTGTGACTTGATTTCATATCATAACTCTTAGGAATTTTCCCAGAGGTGTAAGCACTTAATTAATTTATGGTTGGATATATTTATGAAAAATGTTATGGAATAATAGCAATAAATCATTCTTTGGGATTACATGCCATAATATGAATAAAACATCTAGTTTTATTCATGCCTGGTGCCTATTTAGGCTCCACCTTTCTCACCTTCTTTGTGTTTTATAATGTGCAAAGCTTTATGCATTTCATTTTTACTCATTGATAATCAGGAAAATTAATGGATCAGTTGGTTTATGTCCCAATTTATGAGAACTTCTAAAAAATTTATTATAGAAAAAGATATTTTAAGATGGTAAATACTACAAATAGAAAGCAGTATTTCCAAGTGATTGCTGTAATAATACATTTGCTCATTGTCTCTATTTCTTACTAAAGTTTTAGTTTTGGCCACTTCATACTCACCTGTAGTTGACACACATCCCAGATTTTTGATAAGATTTTTTAGAAATGAGATATAATTGATATATAACATTATATTAGTTTTAGGTATACATCATAATGATTCAATATATGTATATATTGTGAAATGAATACCAAAATTTGTCTAGTTAGCATCCATTACCACACATAGGTACATTTTTTTTCTTATGCTGAGAACTTTTAAGATCTGCTCTCTTGGCAACTTTCAAATATACAATAGAGTATTGTTAACTATAGTCGCCGTGCTGTACATTACATCCCCAGGAGTGATTTATTTTATCACTGGGAATTTGTACCCTTTTACTCTTCACCCATTTCGCCACTTACCCCCAACCCCCACCTCTGGCAACCACCAATCTGTTTTCAGTATCTATGAATTCAGTGGTAACTTTTTTTTTAACAGATAATGAGAATTTAAAAATATTCTATCAATAGCTTAATTTTTAATTACCCTTGATATTCCTTCTTACATTGCTTATAGTAACTAATTTACTGGTTTTAACAAATACCCTGGATGACCTTTCACCTTCATTAATTAGAGTCTTATTGGCTTACCTGAATTCCTGCCCTGATCCTCTTTCTGATGTCCTTGTGGCTCTAACCCTTCAGAGGCTGGAGCTTGTTACTGGAGCTCAGGTTCTATAAGAGATTGTTAACTCCTTATTGTCAAAAATACAAGTTCTCACTTTTACCTCCCATACACAGTGTCATATGCAAAGATTAAGTATGTTCAAGGAATTTGATCACTAACCATCCTGCAATCTAGGCTTCTTCTTGGACCATTTACTAGAATTGTCTCTATTTTTCATACTCTTGTAAGTATACATAGTCAATGATCATATAGACTGTCTTAATTTAGTCTATTCTATGAATCACAAAGATATGGCATCTGATGTCGTATGGGAGGAGTTACTTTATGTTACTGAAATTTGATAAGCAATGATCTCTGTGTAACGCACCAAATTTAAATCCAACAGTTGCTAAAGAAACCTTTTAAACATATATTACTAAGTGTTTCCTTACAAAGAAAAATCAAATCACTTGAATAATATTACCCTTCTTAATGAATAAGGGTCATTATTAGCAAAATTATGACTTTAGGAAAATATATAATGAAAAAACATTTTGGAAACTGGAAAAATGGAAATCCACATAATGCAGTGGCAAAACGTTGATAAAAGTGGGACTTGAGAAAATTTGCAAGTCGGAGATTTTGCCTTCTGAACCTGTAGCTATAGGAAAAGAGTTCAGAAAATACAATATAAGTAGTATTTTTATTACTGGCTATATTTGGAAAGACATTAGAGGAAAGACGATAAAGTAAGTCAAGGAAAGAATTGGTAGGTTTGAAAGAAGAAATGAAATGGCATAGAAAAATTGCAGAAATCCAGGGCTTTTTAAAGTTGCAAAAGCCAGTTGACTTGAAACCCCTAAGTCCCCCTCAAAAAGATTGAGAAAATTTTTAAGAGACAAACACATAGTAAGATTTTAAACAAATAAAGTTGAATCCTGAATAATAGACTAAAAGTATGATATCTGTTAAATCTTTTTAACTAAATAAAATATTTCAGGGCAAAGGCTTGATGAAGACTTTCTCATGGGATCCCAACAGCTTCAAGGTAGTCCTGTTTAAACTGAGAAGGAATAAAACTGCAGCAATAAAATTGGAAAAATACAGCACATTCAAAGAACTGAGACCTAAAAACAGCTGTGAGTGGGGTTCCTGGCAAATGAAGATGCCAGGAATCAAACAGACAAATCCTACAATGCTTGTGGGAGAGATGGACTTCCAAGAAACCCTAAGCTACTTGTGGTTGTGACTGTTTGAGACTTAGAACTTTTGACCTCCAAGCTCCTTCATCCAGAAGCCATCTTAAAAACATACAAGCCATTCCTGGAATATATATTCCCACTGCCCACTTCATGTTCTATTTTAGACAGTTAATAGAAAAAGGAGGTCTCCCAGAGGGCCCACGAAGAAAAATGAAGAAAGTAGTGCAGAGAGAAGTTGGGTGGAATCAAGGAATGTTCTTCCACAGCGTTGCAGCCCTCACAGTATTTCCCCATAGGAGGATTTCAGAATTACCCTGCTTCCCACAAATTAGAGTGTTTGTTGTGATTGTTCTGTCCCTGCCCACTGTCTTCGTGTGGGTGTGTATGAGTTGGGAGCAGATTGTACATAGGTTGCTGTACAAAGAAGACTCACATCCACACCTAATTAAAAATTATCACAACACAAAAATCTCTTCTTAATACACTTGAAATCTTCATCTCATGATAGTGTCCCTTTTGCTTAGAACACAACAGTACATAATTCCATCAACTGAAAAGGCTTTACCACACCCGAAGTCCTATATTCCTTCTTTCCTTCCCAATCTGATCAAAACTTTTGCTACAAATATTTTTCCATCTGAAAGAGTAAATATGGAACACTATATGTTACTATTTAAAAGAGAGAAAAAAATAAAGGAATATGAAAAGGTGCTCAACATCAATAATCATCAGAGAAATATGTATCACATTTTCTTTACCCATTCATCCTTTGATGGTCATTAGGTTGTTTCCATGTCTGGGCTATTGTAAATAATCTTGCAATGAACATGGGGGTGCAAATATCTTTTCAAGATAGTGATTTTGTTTCCTTCAGATAAATCTCCAGAAGTGGATTTGGTGGATCATATGGTAGTTCTATTTTTAATTTTTTGAGAAATCTCCATACTGTTTTCCATAATGGGAGTACCAATTTACGTTCCCACCAACAGTGCACAAGTGTTCTGTTTCCTCCATATCCTCACCAACACCTGGTATCTTTTCCCTTTTTAATGATAACCATTCTAACAGGTGTGAAGTGAAAACTCATTGTGGTTTTTATTTTGCATTTCCCTGATGACTAGTGATGTCATATGTCAATTATATCTCAATGAAGCTGGAAAAAATTAAACCAATCACAAGAGTGAGCTGGTACATCCATAATTGTAATTAAAACATTTAACATGCCCCTATCAGGATATATAAAGTAGACAAAAACAAATCAGGAAGGGTATAGGCAATTTGAATGACATATTGGCATGTTTGTTTATAAATCTATATTTATTAATTAATATTATATTGCTGATTACATTCACATTGATGATTTTCCAAAACAGCTATACTGTAGATAAATAAAACCTTTCCATATTTCAAAGTTTAGGAACCATAATTACCATAATTATCATGGACCTGAACAAAACAGTGAAAATAAATAGTAAAATATTTCATTTAAATTGAAAATATTCTTAAAAACAGATGCAAGTATTTTGAAAATCACAAAACCAGTGATGGGTAAAAGAATATCATAATGGAAATTGAACACTATTAAAACTAAATGACAATAAATGGCTCATAGCAAAACTCAACAGATACAAGAAAAATATTTAGAGATAAATATGTAAATTTGATTTAATGTATGTTAAGAGATGAAATGACAAATCAACACATTAGTAAAACAATAGATTTAACAAATATATAATTACTATTTTTAAACATCCATAGATTAGGCAAATCTTGGTATATATAATTAGAAACAAACAAAAAAATTAGATGTCACTATTAATAATGAATACTTCATAACTATTCTAACCTATCATTCACTCCAGCTATAATGCTTTGAAGCTAACTTTTGCATAAGGTGTAAGTTCTTCATTCCATGTCTTCGTCGTTTTCATTTTTGGATGTAGATTTCCAATTTTCCCAGATTATCCTTTCTTTATTGAGTTACCTTTGCATCTTTGGCAAAGATCAAATAACTTTGTGCCACTCTATTTCTGGTCTATTTATTTGACTCTACTGATCCATGTATCTATTTTTTCACCAATTCCATGTTGTATTGATACAGTATGGCTTTATAAGGATGGAAATTAGGTAGTCTTAGTACTCTAACTTTGTTCTTCTTGAGCATTATCTTGGCTGTTCTTGATCTTTTGCCTTTTCATATAAATTTTGATACCATATGTCAATATTTACAAAATAGCTAGCTGGGATTTCTATTGGGGATAATTCCTTATTTAAAACTGCATTCCTCTTGTTCAAATCTCCTTCATATATGAAGAATTATGAGGGTGAGTCCTTTATTTCCCCTTCCCAAGCGATACAGTTTTATCTCCTTTATATTTTGCATTTATTCAGGGGCAACTGTTAGCAGTTTCTATTGGAGTCCAGGCATAAGGATATAAATCTCAATATAGACTTCATGAGCCTCCTACGCTTACCTAGAAAGTGGACCATAGAAAAAAAGTAGTTAGCATTTAAGTCCCACTTCATGTCCCCCTTCGATAAAGGTCAGACTAAGACTTTCTCCCTTTTGAAATGGAAGGGAAGTTCAGGCGATGAATTTAGAATAAGCAGAAAAGTCGTCTTTCAATTTGGTTTACTCAGAACAGGCCATCTATGTTTCTTTGAATATTTCATTACAGAACAAATAATGTTTACGCTTCTTGTGTTCGTGAGCCAAACAACAAAAAAAATTAGCATAAAAAACAAGTAGTTGAGAACACTAGAGGTAGGAATGTATTAAAACAACGTTTTGAAATGTCAAGTCATGTGAAGATGTTTCCGCTTCTAACGTTAAAATATATATTTTGATGTGATGTTACGGAGGACACAGTTTTAAGTCACAATAACAAAGTGGAATTAAAATGGATTGTTTTTATTAATCTGAATGCATTTTGATACAATTAAATGGGAAAACTAAAGAGCCGTCACTTAGACAGGAAACAATAACTGTCTCCTTAAAAACATTTGTAATTCAAGACAACACACTTGAAAAATAATAATTTCCTAATTAGCATCACAAATTTAGTTAAGGAAAAAACATCTTAAGTATTAGAATCTCAAATTTATAGATGCTAAATATTTCAGTTGCAACTGTTTAATATCTAAGCAATGTAGTCACTCTTTAATGGAAAAAATGCTTGCTAATTACAATTATCAAAAGTCAGATATATAATCCTAGTCTAAAAATTAAAATTCTTTTGAAGCTGCTTGCTCTCCTATATCTTCTTACTATATTGTCTTTTTATTGCTTAGTTTTATTTCTATTTCCTAGTAGTGGTAGTAAAACTCCTCTAATAAAACAGTTTGCTAAAACTTCATGTTGATATTTCCAGTGAATATCAGTTGTAGCAGTTTAGAGGAAAATAGTAACAATTCAATATTGCATTTACTATCATGATTAAAACATTTGACATTTTGCACATATAAACTATGTTAGCATCAAGTTAAATATTTTAATCCAGATCATTTCAATTACATCCTTAGGCTATTACCCAATATTTGGAAAATATATTTTAGATTTCTGCCATTTGTGATCTATTCTCTTCTCCAAAGTAAAAATTGAAGTTGGATATTAAATCCAGTCTTAGTCAATCTATTTTATGCAGGCATATTTGAAAATGCTACAATGAAATTGGAAGCAAATATCACATTGGAATGTTTACAGGTTCAACATGTGAAATATCCTTGGAAAATCATTCAGAAACTGCTAAAAGATAATGACTTTGCTGTGAAAGTGACTATAAAATTAGTCATAACAGAGGTTATAAACCATTTGGCAACCATTCTAAAAGGAAAGAGAGGTCAAGTATTAAACTGCAGCAGGCTAGGAAATCTCACCAATAAACATTTTCAAGGATATGAAGTATTAAAATAGACTGCTACTATTGCAATGGCTGAATATTCCAGGACATATTCACAGTAAAAGCCCAACAAAATGCTAAGGACTGAATTGTGCCCCTCACTCCTCAAATTCTTATATTGAAACTGTAACCTCAGTGTGACTGTATTTGGAGATAGGTCCTTTGAGGGGTAATTAAGGTTAACTGAGGTTATAAGGACGGAGTTCTGATCAGATAGGTGGTCTTATAGGAGGAGGAAGGGAGAGACATATCTTACTTTCTCCACCATTGCAGAAAGAAGAGATCATGTGAGCACAATGCAAGATGGCAGCCACCGACAAACCAAGAGAAGAGGCATCAGAAGAAACCTATTTCCCAGCATCTTCATCTTGGACCTTCCAGCCTCCAGAGCTGTGAGAAATAAATTTCTATTTTTTAAGCCACCTAGTCTATGGTATTTTGTTATGGCAGCCTGAGCAGACTAATGGAATATATCGTATATACTAAAACTGAGTTTTAAAAATTAAACATATTACTATGTATTAAAAGAAAAACTTTGATTTCCGACTAGGATAACTGTACTCAGAATTTTGGTGCTACCCTTTCTAGAAAATTAAACAAATATTGCTTAATGTGTTACATGCACTTTGAAAAATATTTCAAACAAATTTTTGCTATTTTCATTGAAAATACAATTTTACACAATTTAACTATATCTACTAGATATAGTTATATATAGTGTCTATTAGATGTAGTTATATATAGTGTCTGTTATAGATCTACAGATATAGAAAGAAAGTGAGAATTTTCTTTCTCTTTAGCAATGAAGATGGCAACAGGATGAAGGAGCAAGAAATAAAGAAGATTGTTAGAGTTCTAGAGAGAAACCGAGAGGCATTTTTTCTGGAAATCCAGAATGCGTGGTTCTGAGCTGAATGACATTATGAAAGCAACAAGTAGACAGAAATAAGAACTGTTCATAAAAAAGTGCCAAATATCTGACCACAGGATTAAGGACTCTTTGTCTTCTGGGCTGCTTCCCTCAAGGTGACAACTCTGCACTACTAGTGAGGCACTGAATGGTGATGGCAGTCCCTGATCCTCTTAGCTAGCCTCTCCTGGTTTGGAACTCTCACCTTAAGAGTCAGATAGGCCAAGGGCAATCAAAGCCCAATGTCCTTGGACTGCTATGCCTAGGGTAGAGCTTCCATTATACAAGTGGAGTCTGGGTGGAGGAAGGCAGCCTCATACACGTCAACTGTACCTTCCTAAAATAATGCCTCTATACCATGGGACTGAGGGTGACAAGACATCCTGGTCACCTGCTGCTCCCACAAGAACCATCCCCCTAGACTGGGAGTTGTGGGCTATATCTGCTGGGGTAAAGCCTTCAACACACTGAGATCAGGGCAGTTTAAATCAAAGTAGAAGCATGTTAGATGGAATTAAGGCAGGAAAAAGTAGAGTATGTTTTTACATATGAAAGAAAGCCGGTATGTCTGAAGCTATGGTGCCAGAGCAAAATGAGCTCAAACATTGAGGTGAAGTAAAGCAGGTCTAGTACTTCAGAGAAGTGTAGGTCTTGCTAAAATGTTTGAATAAGGGTGTAAACGACTACTTAAAACTTTGCTTTCCTCTCCAGGATTTTTTTAATATTAATAAAATTCAACTAATTGAATATTACAGTAACAGGAGAATCCTGGGTTGCTAATAGCAGGTAGAAAATAATATGATTAAAAGAAGGGCCTTTGACCATACTAAAAAAGAACAACGGAGAAAATTTCTCATTTCACAAAATTGTTGGCTAGTTTTTTTGTACAATCAAATATATTCACTGGTCCTGAGAATAGGAGAAATAACCTCAGAAAGAGCTGAAGTTAAATTTTTAATTGCTGATCCAAACAGGGCTTTGGATTCAGAATATATTTTATCTAGAGGAAACTATATAGATTTATATAGTTTGCCATATGTTTTACTTTATCAAGATGATGTCCAAACCACAAACCTTCTACTATCTGGTAGCCCTACTTTATGTTGATCTCCAGAGGATATTAATTCTTTGCATTTTTTTGTTAATAAAATCCCTTATTTACTTTCTAGTATGTTATTGGCTCAATAAAGATGCATCCATTGCTTAACTAGTATAAGTGTTACATAGGACAAAAGGATCTGTCTGATAGATTTAAAGCTAGATAAAAAGAAATTTGTAAATAACATATTAAAAAAATCATAAAGCTCCAATCTGAGGAACATTTCCTGGGCACAATTTATGTGTTTGAAAACAGTAAATACATTCTAAGACATTCAGAGACAGAAAAAATAAGCTGCGATATTTTGTGCAAACAAAAACGGACATAAGTCCCTATATTTGCATTTTTATCATGTCCTTTTCACCTCAATATCATGTTGAGATAAATTATGCAGGCCACACATGTGCAAGTGTTAAGAATTATAATAAAGGTGATATAGGACAGCTAGCTCTCTTTGTAACTGTGAGACGGTGAACGTAGACCTTCAGTTGTTATGGCAACCTTCAATTAATGAAAGTATCATCAAAGTCATCTCTCGACAATATTTAATAAGTTATTTCCATTAAACATGATTGAATGTTCCTCTCTGAATCCAATGACAGAGCTGAAGTTAAAAGCCATATTAAAAAAATGAAAATAGATATAGCCTCAATTGCTTAATGGAGAAAAATCTTCCAAAAACTTTTCTTAAAATTAAATTTTTGTAAAGACAGCAGCAACTATGTTGCTAACAAAATATTAATAGCTTCTACATAGTTGGCTTTTCATGTAGATTTATGGATCATTATGCATTTTCTATTAGGCTAGTGGGGACAGATTTGATGATGATGATGATGACGACTGAGAAAAAATTATGCTAATATGAGAAGCATTAATTGGTAGATAAAATGCTAACAGATAATTTTATTTTTATTTTATTTTATTTTTTTTAAAGTTAATTTTTTTTTTAAAGATTTTTTTTTTTTAATTTTTTCCTTTTTCTCCCCAAAGCCCCCTGGTACATAGTTGTATATTCTTCGTTGTGGGTCCTTCTAGTTGTGGCATGTGGGACGCTGCCTCAGCATGGTTTGATGAGCAGTGCCATGTCCGCACCCAGGATTCGAACCAACGAAACACTGGGCCGCCTGCAGTGGAGTGCGCAAACTTAACCACTCAGCCATGGGGCCAGCCCCAGATAATTTTATTTTTATCAAAATAATCCTCTCCCAACCCTCTCACACATTCATTAACATAAAAAATGGAAAATTCAAAGGTTATTATATCAATAGATGTGGTATTGAGACATAAGACTTGAATTTATAATTACTATTTATAGTATGATTTTTCATATGTTATCTTGTCAGCTCAACACATGTAAGGTAGATTTTATGAATCCCATTTTATAGATTGGGAAAATGAGACACTAAGAGCTAAAATTAAAGTAATATTTTAAAGATCACACAATGAGTTTGTGGGAGAGCAAAGGTTTGTGCCCAAATCTGTCCTCTTTCCATCAGGCCATACTCTCTCTTTAGAATCATTTTGAGGTTATAACCTAAAAATATTATCATAACATTTATAAGTCTACAAACTACTATCATAAAATTCCAGTGTCCTTATTTTAACTATCTGCTGAATGATAAAAGTGAATATCTGAGTTTATTAGCTACAAGTCAATAATGATTCAGGTTTACACTTAATTCCTAAAAATCTCCTTGGAGGATAACCCAGGATGCTGTAAAAACTAACTAGAGGATGATTAGGAAAGAAAATATTTTGTGATTCAGTGATTAGCAATGTGAACATTGGGAAGGAAGTTCAAAGCTACAACTTGGAATAATGAGATTGTTTAGTAGCACAAATGTTAGTAAGGTCTAAGAGAAAAATTTCTCAGAAAAGTGAGCCCTTTTTGTTTTCTCTTTATGTATCTGAAGAAACTAACCTAAAATCAAAGGTTATCTTTTCTTGTTGCCATCACCAGGAAGGCCAAATCAGTTTTAATCTGTAATACTGAGGAAATTGGAACACTGAAGACATCTTCATCACTTTTGTGCCAGCAAGAGTAAATGCATTTGGAACAGAGACCGGGGCTGAAGCCCTAGTTTGTCCAAATACTGATTAAATTCCTTAAATAATGGTAATATTAAAAATGATGTTAGCATGTATCGATCACTTATTACGTGCTAGACAAGCTAGCTAGATGTGCTTCACATGTATTTTCAGGTAAAAAAATGTACCTCACAGGAAATTAACCATTTCATCTTCAGTTTCCTGTTGAAATGGAAGGGTAACATCGACCTCGTAATTTGATGGCAAGAATCTTAAGGAGGTATATACATGTGGTTAAGAGCATAGTCACTGGGTCAGGTAGTCCTGGATTTGAATTCCAGTTTTTCTACTTAATACCTCTGTGATCTTGGATGAAGCACTCTGAGCCTTATATTTTGCATCTGTATGTTGGGAAACAATAAAACATTTGCTTCTTAGGATTTTTTATAAGATTAAATGCATGTAACTCCTTTAATATGGTACCTGGCATATAGTCAGTGTTCAATAAATATTAACTGTTATTATTATTAATAATAGTGTTATTGACATGTGTAGGTCTTCTGGCACATAGGAGGCGCTCACCAAAGAGTAAATGCCTCTGTTTTTTATGTATGCCTCACTGCATAGACCATTTACTAACCAATTAACTTGAACAGATAAAGGCATTGTAGAGATGCCTATACTGAAGTTCAATTTCACAATCATTTATTGAATACCTCCTGCTTTCTTCTTCTCCTGTTCTGTTGTTGTTTTTTATATTGACCACCACTACAACAAGTGTTCAACTTTAGTGAGTGAATTACTGGTAGGAGTACATTAGACGGTAACTATTGGGTTGAATAATATGAAATTGCCAATTTCATGTTCCTCTTTTAACTCCTCCTCTTTTAAAGAGTAATATTTATTGAGTTATCTACAGATATTAAATTATTAATCCTCCCAATGATTACTTGATATTGAAACCACTATTTTCCTCATTATACAGATGAAGAAACTGAGGATAACAAAGTTTAAGAAAATTACCCAAAGGTTATCACATGAAAGGCAAATTAATTAAATCAATTTTTATTCAAATGACCCCAAGTTTAAAGAAAAAGAAAAAAATAAGTAAAATGACCAAAATTATTAATTGTAAGTTTATAACAGATGCTACATATATGAAAAAATAATTGTATTTTATTTTTAATTTTTAAGTAATTTAGTGAATTTATTTTTCTTAAATCTATAGAAACAAGAATTTATATGGAACACACTGTTTATCTCGAAAAAGTTTTAATAATATTAGCTAACTTTGAGTGGCTATTAAGTGCAAGAATTATGTTAAATTCTTCTCCTCAATAAACTAATTTAATTATCCCAACAATCCTATAAGATAGATACTATTTTACCTCCATTTTACAGATGGCAATTTTAAGACAAAAATGATGTTAAATGACCTGCCCAAGGACACTCAGCAATAGGTGGCAGAATCTAAAGTTGAATCCAAAGGTCTGATACCAGAGGAGGCTCTCTTAATCATTATGCCAAACAATTAAGACCAACAGAGAAGCAAAGAGTGGTATGATAAGAAGGGAAACCTACTGTATTGAAAGAAGACAATATATTTCAGATTTACTTAATGAAAATGGAATATGTCAAATAGAGGAATTCATTAGAGTTTTTTTAAGAAATTGTCAAGTTATGGAGAAATAGACTATGCAATTTGAACATCCTGTATCCATGATAGAGATTTAAGCTAAGAAGATGAATGGAATCAACCAAACGGCACACAGAGTGTATTGCACACAGCTCCACTTTGAACCATATGTGCAGCTCTTTCTTCTTGTTTATAATATTTTCTTGCAAAAACCCACATGTAAATGAGTTAAACAGTAAATAGAGGTAGAAAACTATGTGATCTAGATAGATTCCCTTATGAAAGATGAGAAGAGGAGTTGGATGGAGCATGCTGTTGTTCAGTGCACAAAGAATGTGATGTGAACAGGTTTAATTTGACTTGTAAGTAAATGAGATTGTGCTGAGCATAGAAGCTCTGGAACTTCTTGGAGTTCCAATGACCTACGGTATCTGCGGAATTGAATGTTGGTCGGCAGTGTAAATAAAGCAGCTGCTCGTCAGTTCAAGCTGCCTTATCTATTCTCTCTAGTTGTCATTACTGCATGGAAGCCATTCCTAGAGCGGAGAATGGTAGAGATAATTGTGTTGATGAATTTTGGGAATTAATTTAGGTTGCAAGTGATTATAGCAGCTTGATGCTTGTTTTTCCATGCCCTTTTTGTTTAACACCGAGGACTAAGTCCACCTGATCAAAACATGACTCCAATTGCTAATTGTTTAGTTTGGAACACAGGCAAATTTCTTGCCTCTCCCAAAGAAGAAGGCTTTACTGTGGGAGAATGGACTGGGAGGCAGGAGGGAACCAGCTGCTAATTACCATTCTGTCTCCTTGCAGGACAAAGGGCACTAATGGAATTTTCCAGTTACTCTTATTCCAGCATGGCATCTTGGCAGGCCCTGCAGATTAGCACCACTGAGGAGAGCTCTTCAGATATGGGATCCTGCTCCCAATAATTCTCATAGCCATTTGATGGAGGCCCAGTGAGTGCAAATGATGGCACGTGGGGCAGACTCCTCTTCCGTCCAGGGTGCCCAGAGATTCTAAAGTACCACTTGTACCTTAAGAATTTGGTACTCACTCAGCTCTTAGGAATTTGCTAGATATTTAATTATTTTCATCTTACACACATTTATAGTAATTATTTCTTCCTCCCATGATTTTCCCAATGCGAAACAGTATGCATGCCTCTTTCCTCAGAGGGGCTTGTCATCATTTGGAATTCAGTTCACCTAGTAAACTTGTGAATTTAGCTCTCTGACTGCTTCAAAAAATTATGATTTTGAAGATTTTCCAGCTTTTTATCAATTTTAGGATAGGAATGATCTTTCCTTGTGGTATTTGAAACCCTAAGCAAAAGCAAAAGCACTTTAATTTTTATACAGTATTTTTATTATCATATCTCTTCAATGAAACTTAATTAATATACATGAACTAAAGAACTCCTAAAACCAACAAGTCACACTACATCATAAGCAGTTGAGCCTAAGAGTTTCAATCAAGAATTATTATATCAAATAGAGGGCAACATAATGGTTTAATCAGAGAAAACCTCAGGAAAGCAGATTTTAGACGGATTCTAAACTTTTAGCTTACAGTATGTTAAATTAAATTCCATATCCTACTGTGTAAAGACGGCAGTATATCCAGATATATTTAGTTAAAATTTAAGTGAGATTTGTTGAATGATTCCTATGTCTAAGGCACTGTTATAGGAACACTGTGTTCTTTATTCTTTTTAATTTTTAGTACAATTATATTGTTTAGATAATGGTGTTATATAGCACTTCTATAGATGTAAAAACTGAAGTAACAAGAATTTAAATAATATCCCAAATCATATAGCTAGAAAATTGTGAAGCTAATATCAAACTCACACATTTTGATTCTACAGATGTTCATAACACTCTGCTCTACTACAATTGGCAAGTCAATAAGATTATATATATTATCTCCAATATATATCACATATATAGTCCAATATATCACACATATTGTTGTTGTTAATGCCATAGAGTCCCTTCCAACTCCTAGCAACGCTGTGTGCAACACAGCGGAACCCTGCCCAGTCTTTTCGCACCATCCTCTTACCTTCCAGCGCTATATCAGACAATGCTCCGCTGCTACTCACAGGGTTTTCATGGTCAATTTTTTCAGAAATGGGTGGCCAGGTCTTTCTTCCTAGCCTGTCTTAGTCTGGAAGCTCTGCTGAAACCTGTCCACCATGGGTGACCCTGATGGTATTTAAAATACCGGCGGCATAGCTTTCATCATCACAGCTATAAGCACTCACCACAGTATGGCAACCAACCGATGGGTGGTGTGATTCCCTGACAGGAAAGGAACCCTGACCTGAAAGTGGGAGTGCCGAATCTTAAGCACTAGACCACCAGGGATGGCTATCACACATATACACGACATATATTGCATATCTATATCCATGTATTATATATGATGTATATCCATAAAGGAATCTGGAAAGATTAATTCTAAGATTTTAACAATATAAGCTTCTGACTTGTAGCACACTTTTATCACAACCACTTACCATTCCAAGTCTCCCAATCTTTTACTTTTATTACTTCTGTTCTCCATTTACATCATGATCTTCATGATTTTTGTCTCCTTCTGACTCTCTAATGTACCCAGCTTCAAAGGCCTCTTAAACACGAGATTCATTTCGGCTTTAAGAACCCCTTTTTTTCCAGCCCTTTGCTTCTCTATCATCTTATGAATCAGCAAAAGATTTAAGGAAGAAGCAAAAGGAGGGGGGGTAGACGCATATGAAGATTTAAGAAAGCAATGATAGATCAGTTTTTTAAATACTTCTATATTTATTAGGAAAAATTTTTACTTTTGCTAGTCATAACCGTTTACTCTGCAAGACATGTAGATCGCTCAGCTAAGAAGTTCGGATGAGAATGGTTATCATAAGGATTTATGTAGAGCAATAATCAAAACAATCTCAGGCTAATTCAATAAGAACTTTAGGCTCCATGGAGTATGAGATTGAAGGGTCATTCTAGAATCTGGAGCAATTCTGGAACCTCAGTAATATGAATTTGCCAATCTTCATTCAAGAAAGACATCTTTTAATGTGATTCAGCTATTCTCGTCATATGTATCTCTACCTTGGCCTTTCTGCTTATTCTTTTACTGACATGTGAATTTACCTCTCTCTGCTGTGTATATATTTATTTCTGTAATGTAACTTATTCATAATTTTTTCTTAATTATTATCTCAGCTAACGTTTGGTTCTTCAGGGCCTCACAAGTCTCTCCTTTTCAAGGTCGGTTTTTACTACCATTCTATATCCCATTCTTTTGGCATTTTCTGGGAATCTAATTAGCCCAATTCATTTTTACTTACTAGTTCTCATCCAAGTCATTGATCAGCTTCTTCCCAGAGATTATTTGCCTTTACGAAAATGAACTGTCCTCTGTGAAGGAAGAATTCCTCATACATCATGGCTTCCCATAGGAATGAGTCTTCAAGGGCTCCTGTAACAAGATATTACAAATTGGATAGCTTAAAACAGCAAATATCTATTGTTTCATTGTTTCATAGTTCTGGAGGCTAGATGTCCAAAATCAAGTTTTACGGAGGGCCATGCTCTCTCTGAAAAATGTAGGGAAATCCTTCATTGCCTCTTCCTAGATGCTGGTGGTCTGCTAGTGGCCTTTGTCATTTTCTAGCCTGCAGCTCCATAACTCAGTCAGCCTTCATCATCCTATAGCATCTCTGTGTGTCTCTTCTCTTCACATCATTGTCTTCTTATGAGAACACAAGACATATTGGATTAGGGGACCACTCTACTCCAGTATTACTTCATCTTAATTTAACTAATTAACACCTTCAACAATCCTATTTCCAAATAAGATCACGTTCTAAGGTATTTTACCCCAACATCTTTTTTTGGGATGAAGCAATCCAACCCATTACACCATAGGAGGTTATACATTACAGCTTCCCACAGAAGAAACCATGGTATTGGTAGTGTCGATAAGTGAATCTGTTTATAGTTCATTGTTCATCACATATGGCAATACTTGCTATGGATTTCTGCAAGAAAACCTTACTTCCTACAAGCAGAAGCTTTAACTTACACTACCATTCATCTTGGTGGATTGAAAAAATTAATTCCAATACTTTTACAGTTGTTTAATAATATTGGACCTTTAATTTTGTTTTTTAAGTGCATCCTGTTGATGGATATTGGGCTACATTCTTTATGAAATTATGTATACATAATTTTATTTAGTCATCAAAATGAACCTATATCTACATAATGTTATTTTCCTTGTTTTGACATATCTACATTAAACATCACAATGTTGATAAAAATGGGGGCAAGGTTTTACAATGTTTCTGATTTTATTGCTCATGATTCCTTTTGCCTGATGAATTCTTGTTTTTTAAAACTTAAATTAATGTTTGTATCCTGTTTGAAGCTAGCTTCAACTATAATAACCAGAGTCCATCGCTCTGAGAAGCAGTATACATTAGTGCTATGAGAGTTGGCTTTAATGTTAGATAAATTGGTGTTCCAGTTCCATATTCACTACTTAATTTTGCAATATTAGGCAAACTACATAATCTTTCTGAGCCTGGATTTCCTAGTTCATAAAACAGGAATAAAATCTCATAGAATTGAACAGAGACTTGCAAGTGCTAATCAAAGTGCCTGTAACATAGCAAATCCTCAATACATATTAGCTATTATTATTATTATTGCTATTATTCTCTGTCCATGCACTATTGCCTGTGCTTCCTTTAAGGGAAAAGTGGAAGTTCTTGACTTAACAAGGAAAGAAAAAATCGTATACTGAGGTTGTTAAGATCTATGGTAATTTTATTACAGTATATTGTTATAATTGTTCTATTTTATCAGCAGTTATTGTTAATCTTTTATTGTGCCTAATTTATAAAAACTTTATCATATTACAGTTTATCATAAACTTTGTCATATGCATGTATAGGAAAAATATAGATTTTTTTTTCAAGCATCCACTTGGGGGTCTTGGAACTTATCCCCCGTGGGTAAAAGGGGACTACAATACATGATTTTCATTCCCAAAGATTACTCATAATAGGAAATTAATAAGTACTTGTTTAATTCATTCAATGACTCTTCAAAATACAAAAAGTTTCTTGAGACTAAGAGATGAGAACAAGTTGAATGTTAAATCATCTGGGAAATAATCAGTAAGTTGAGCCTGGTATGATGGAAGTTAATTTTAATAGTTATTAATGTAAGTCACTCAGATTGAAATTCTATCATAATTCATGGCCATCTCAAAATATTATTGCAATTTTGCAGTAGCTTGAACTATCTTGCTACAAAACTTTGAACATCAATTAATGAGTGAAAACAATTATATGTCTCTAAAAATAAATATATAACATACATAAAGCCTTTTGAAAGTATATGATAGAAAAATACTGATTTTTAAAGTTTTGTTATAGTCTAGTTTCTTTGTCAATAAGCTATTACTAATATAGGAATCAAAACTATTTTACTATCAATTTATATAGATTGCATTTTTTCAGTTTAGGATGGAAAATAAAGGATTGTATACCAATTTCATTATCTGTGGTACAAAGAGGCATGTGTCCCACCAATGGCATTATTGCATAATATCGAGGTTACTGTGAGCAAAGTCTGGGAAATTTCACCACAGCCTCATGGATTGGTAGCATAGGAACAACGTTTCCATGACAACACTCTCTAACAACTCTTTCAAGATGTACTTGTAGGTGTTCATATTTTGTGATAAGAAAATAGAATCTTTTTACCTTGAAAGCAGTCTAAAAATTGTCAGTTTTACCATTATTCATTTTAACTATTATCATTTGAAATCTAAAAAAAATACTTTAAATTTAAATTACTTTCTTAAATACATTTTAATAATAAATATACAGGCACCCTTACAAAAAACTGTGCTTAATATGGGTTCACTTTTGCTGCCAATACTAAGTAGGTTGCACATAATTCTAGCTATTCATGACATCTAGCAATAAATGTTATTATTGTAGGGTCTAAATGACTGGAGAACTGTTCATTTTTTCAAGTTACAATTTAAATCATATTTCTATTAATATTTTGCCAAATCACCAAATTTTATCTGATCTGGACTTTTGTTCAAAAATCTAAATTAAAATCTAAAATCTAAATTCTTTTTCTACTTTTTCCCCTTTTGGTCACATTCTTCTCACATTTCTTCGCAAACCTTATAGTGTTCACTTATCAGCTAAGTGATAAGATTCTATGAGCATTTATTTTGTAAGTACTAGAATCAAATGGTAGGTTACAAAGCATAATTCAAAACTGCTCTTGATTTATAGAATTAATGCTGTGCACTTGACCTTCTACAAATATTTTATTTGGGAACATTCTCATATTGGATAGAGTGTCCTCTCTTTTGAAAACGGAAAGTCATGGATTTTCTTTCCAATTTACTTGTACTTCTTAATCAGGAAAATCTCAATGATGTAATGATTGATACCATTTCAAGATGCTACCGTTTCAGCACATATTTCTCAATCTTTTAAATGCTAATTTCTTTTCAACTCAGGAGATAATGATTTGCCTAAGCAGACAGACTCAAAGATTTTCATATTTTTGAGATGATCAATACTATTCATATAAAAGATCTCTTAACCAGAATAAAAGTACTAATTTGAAAGTTATATGGAAAACATTAATTTTGCACCTGTCAGAACAGATTATCTTTTGTACTTTTCTCTGAAAAGTGATCATTTATTAGTTTCAACTAATTAAATATTTCTGAAAATGTATTGTTGGAAACATTAAAATATATCCTACAAAATTTTTTTTGTATTTATTTTTTGTATTACTAAGTAAATCTTGTATACCTATAAAAATAGTAAGCACATATGTAGAGATAATCGTACAGGTTTTTTTTAAGTGATTTTTTTTTAAAGTGTGCTTTTTTTTTGGTGAGGAAGATTGGCCCTGAGCTAACATCTGTTGCCAATCTTCTTCTTTTTTTTTTTCCTCCCCAAAGCCCCAGTATATAGTTGTATATCCTAGTTGTATGTCATTCTAGTTCTTCCATGTGGGATGCTGCCACAGAGTGGCTTGATGAGCTGTGTGTAGGTCCACACCAAGAATCCAAACCGGTGAACTCTGGGCCACTGAAGCACAGCATGCAAACTTAAGCACTGGGCCACAGGGCCAGCCCATACACTTTTGATTATAAGACTTTTATGTTAAACGACAGTATGCCATTCTTGTTAATGTCAGGAAGTTTTATTTGTTATCACATTATGTGAATGTGTGTCTGAAATTTTGATCTAAGAAGTGACAGCATTAAAAAATAACCATGACATTGATATATATCATCTATTCAATGAACAATGTATACACCATATAATTCGCTCTAGGAGCTGAATTGTTTTTTTCTTTTTAATGGGATTCTTATACACTCATTATTTTCTAACTAGTTTGTGTGGCATAATAGAATTTTTTAAACAATGCTAAAAGGCCTTGCAAATACTAAGATATAATAGATATACATAATACATATATATATATATATATATCTATATATACATAAATATATATATGTAGGGGAGGGAGACATTTCCTCTTCCCAAATGTGGGTTCGTCTGGCCGGAGAACGAATTAAATTCACATGAGACAGAATAGCAAGAGAAAATTAAACAAAGCTTTATGAGGAACCATGGCCCGGGGCCTTTCTTCCCAAAGGAAGAAAGGGTACCGAAGAAGTGGGGTGCACAGAGTGGTTATATAGCCCCAAACAGAGTGTTTCACATGTGATTGAAATGTCCCTCCCACATTAGTCACAAGATTGCCCTGTCGGGCACAGTGCTTGATGGACACAGCAGGTAGTGGTCTGCTATCTTGCTGGGCATTGCAGGAAGCAAGTCGATTGTCTGGAGTTGGGCGGTCACAGGTGAGCGCAGCAATCAGTTCCTAGCCTAAGGAAAGATCCTTAATCCTTAAGAAATGCCGACGTTGGGAGGGGGAGGGAAGTCAGTTACAGGAGGTTATCAGACTAGCACAATAAAACACAGATTTTAAGTCCTTGCCTTTGGCATTGATTAAGAGTTTCTAGAGAGAAGGTCATCTCCTTTCTTCTTCCTGGTACAGAGAGGGAGGCAGCTTTTACAGATAGAGATTTACCTTACAAATGTAAACGTGTCCTAACAAAGGGCAAGTTCCATTCCTCAGAACCTCCTTCCCTGTCCCAGTTTATCAAAAGCAATCAGCCTCAAATAATCCTGATGCCAAAGAGACATATCTTGGGGTGGCCAATTTCAGGTCCCTACATATATATCTGTATATATATATATATACACACACACATACACATTTCATGCATGTGCTTTTGTATTTGAGCATTGATAAAATGAGAAAGCCAGGCAGAGATGTTTATCACAGTGTGGTAGAAATAGGTAAGGAGTAGCAGAAAAATTTCAAACTTTTATTTGGTCATTAGCAAAACAGAAAGAGAAAGAGAGGAGAGGAGAAAGTGACATGGAAGGAAAGAAGGAAGGAAGTGAAGGAGGAAGGAAGGAAGGGAGGAAAAAAAGAGGGAGGGAAGGAAGGAAGAAAGGAAGAGAGGAGAGAGAAAGGGAGGAAGAGAGGAAAAGAGCAGTATGGGAAATTATTCTATAGTGATGAAGAATATTGTCTCATCAAAAGAACTTTGTTTAAAGTATAATGTTGAAAAAAGAGAACAGAGAGCTTGAATAATTATTACAGTAGTTGAAATTACTGCAGTCAGTGATTGTTTCTGTGAGTTTATACTAGCCTCTACCTGATAAGAAAAGATGCAAATTGCAGTTTTCCAAGTGACTCACCTAAGTGGAGATCCCACCTTCTAAATTTAGCTGGGGGTAAGGAGTAAATAAAGAAAAGTAAGAAATATTAGTTTCATAGGGCTGCCATAACAAAGTACCATATATTAGGTGCCTAAAAGAACAGAAATTTATTGTCCTACAGTTCTAGAGTTTCGAAGTCCAAAATCAAAGTTGGCAGGGCTGGTTCCTTCTGTGGACTATAATGTTCTATGCCTTTCTCCAAGCTTCTGGTAGCCTCAGGTGTTCCTTGGCTGGTAGATGACATTCTCCCTGTATCTTTACATCATCTTCCCTCTATGCCTCTCTCTTTCTCTTCATGTGTCATTCTTTTTATGAGGACACCAGTGATAATGAATTAGGGGCCCAAGCTATTCCAATATGATCTCATCTTAACTAATTACGTCTTCAATATTTCCAAGGTCCTGTGGTTAGGACTTCAACATATAAATTTTGAGGCATACAATTCAAGTATTACCATTAATAAACCTGCTATTTTCATCTCTATTTACCTCCTGTGACTATTTCACAATTATATCAGATTCTGTAGAGGTGGACAGGAAAAACTCAGCATCCTCAGCACCAATCATAGACAACTAAGTTCATGGAGTCTGAGGACCTGCAGTTGCTCGAATCCAACCAGATTACTGTTGTCTTGATGTAGCTGACATCTCAAACATCATATATAATTGGTAGATTCTTCACATCAAATGATGTTAGAAAAACGGTATTTAGGAAATTGGTAATTAGACCTGTTTTCAAAGAAATGTTCTATTTATTCAAACACATTTCTTCAGTAAGTGTTAGTATTCTCCCAGTAGGAGGGACTTGTCTCTCGGCAGTTTCTTTGTATTCAGTAAAGTTGTTTTCCAAATGCCAGGAGGGCTGTGGCTGGTTTGTTCTTTGAACAGTAAAAAAGTCGCCTTTTCAATGACAAACACTTTAGCCAACGTTTTCCAATTATTTTGCAAGTTTATCACTTCTTTTTGAATGTGTACTGAACTAGCCTAGTAGCATTCTTAATAACAACTAAAAGATGCCTCTTATTGCACTTTTAGTAATGCATTATCAAATATTTCACAACTGAAATGTGATGATGATCTGAAAGAGATATATTTTAACGTGGAAACACTTGTCTTCAACTTGTTTTCTTTTAACAGAAGTAGTGTATGTGAAGCTCAAGGATACAAAGGTTAAAGAAACATATTTACATACGAATGTAACTAAAGAAGCAGGGACACTGCATGACTGCTTTTGGTTTTAACCTCATTATGCTGGGGTTAATGTAGGGGAACCGATATCAGGGCTGGTATCAGTTTCAACTACTGGGCTATATCTTATAATTGATGTAGACTTTAATAGATCCTTTATTTTCTTTCTCCTTGCTCTCACAACCAACAATATTATTAAATCAATCTGTACCTCACAAACAATGGTTTAGTTCGTGAAAGGATTTCAATCTAAAATGAAATTGGAAGATATGAAATGGAGAATCTCACACACGTGCCCTCAGAAGGATGGAATTTAAGAATGAAGAGACTGACGTCCCATAAATGCCTGATTTATAGCAGACCAAGACTTATCTCCTGACCAATGAACATCGACCAAGAATCTTTCCACATCCTCAAGTCAATAAACACTGCTTGGACTCTGATTGGACATCCGCCTCTTTGCACTCCTTGCCCATAAATACAACCCACCCCAAAGCCTCAACTGACTTCCCCATGGCTTGCTACAGCGTGCATTTCCCAAATTGCAATTCCTCTGCTATTCCCGAATAAACTCAATTTCTGATAATTCAAGCTTGCCTCAGTTCACCTCTTTATTTACATTGACAAGTTGAATCATTGAAAGTATTATAAAAATCATTCTTACATTTCTTGCTTGGATGTGACGAATTTATCCAGCCAATTAATGTTCTAGCACTTCAAAAATTATATAAGTATGGTGACCGTAGGTTCTGTTTTGCGCAGGAAACCTGAATTTTATATCTGTTGTCCTATCATCATTAATAGCACATAATTTTACTCTCAAATGTACCACAATTTGGATGAGATGTTACATGTTTACCCTACTCATGCATGAGATAAAATTACAGTTTTTATTCAATATTATCTTTGTCAGCTTATGTCATAAACTTACACTTTAAACTAGGTCACTTTCAGTTTATAGAAGATGATAAATACATGTTTCCCAAATATGAAACTTCCTACTATTTATACAATGTAGACTGAATTAGAAAATCATTATTTCTTCTGTCAAAGAAGCTTAAGATTGTCACCAAGAACATTACGACAAGTTTGAAGTATCAAGTAAAATTGATATTTAAAATACCATTCTGAAAAGGACATTTTAGAATATAGTCTTCTGTTTAAAAACCTGTGACAAATTGATCATTTTGAGAAGATATACTAACCTATAACGAAGCCAGAGTAAGTTATTTGGATATATCTCTAAATCTAGAGAATGATTTACCAAAGAACATGCCCAATAATTCTCTTCCTTATAAATTCACATGATCAAAAACAACAAACATGTAAATGTAGATTCACAAAGAACAGTAAGGATATCCCTTTGATGAGGATCAAGGCTGCCCCAGGAAGAGAAGCCCAAGGCATCCTGGCCTACAGACCATCTATATCATCCTCCGGGAAGTGTAGGACGTCCTGACCTCATTCAACCTGATTGTTATCCAATGTTCTAGAACCACCTGATAACCAGACCTCACCTGCACTAATACCATTTTAACGATTTTTTACATGATCTTTCCTTTGTCTTGTAAAGAAATAACTCATATACCTATGCCTTATAAATTTAGCCTTACCCTCAACCCATGTTTGCAGCTCTTCACTGTCCATGGGTCCTGTCCCCATGCCTGCATCTCTTCAACACCCTTGGGTCCTGTCCCCATGCTATTCTCTGAATAAAAGTGCACTACCACCAGAACTTTAGCATCCAAGAAGTTGTTCTTTCAATTCCTGGGCTCACTGAGTCCGCATTTTCCTAAGAAAATTTTCTGTTCTGCTCATGCCCCTGTCTGGCTGGCCACCGCTAAATAATAGCCTTTTTTATTAAGATGAGGTCAGCATAATAAACAAGGGTAAAGTTGTTATGTAGATTTAAGTCATTGTCTTCTCTATTGATAAGAGTTTCTAGAGATGTGGTCATCCTCTCCTCCTTCCTGGCACAGAAATGTTTCCTGTTGTCTCTGCACTGCCACTGTTTCAGACCGTATTCTTTACTTTTAACCATATTCCTGCTTCAGTCAGGTGTCTAAAATCAGACTCTCTTTTCTTTTACTTCTTTTTCTGACATTTATACACCTGTAAAGTTAGACAAAGAGGTGAGAAAAGTAGTACTGCTGAGTCCTTTTGCCTCCAGCACTGTTTGCTATTACATCAGGGAAAGTGGAATAAAATAAAAATATTTCATTTATCTACTTACTTGGTGGCCTCAATGGTGACATTTAGGATACAACATTCAAATTGATTATGAGTGCAGACACAGTTACTACCCGACTCGAATAACAAAGAAGAAAATCTTTACTTGCAGAGATTCTCCCTCACCACCAAGAAACATCAACTCTCAAATGTTTAAAAGTTTAGTACAAAGATTTTGAGACTGGTTAGTTTCTTATCGATGAGGACAACGTTTGATTTCCTATCAACCAATTACTTGAAATCTGTTCATCCGTATGTATATGATAGGCTACAAGAGGAATTAGATAAAAAGTGGATGGGTCTCTATTAGTAACAAAAGAAAGCATTAAGAACAAACTTCTGAAAGCACAAATCTGAAAATCTGGTACGTGGCTGAGAATTTTGGATGTAACAGACAGCATTGCTGTGTATTTTTAAGCGCTTCCTTGGTTGATTCTCTTTCCTATTTATGATCTTCTACATCTCTGAGTTTCTTTCTTTTTTCCCATCCAATTTATAATTCAACGTCTTCTTTAGCATTTTAATGTTTTATAGACATCATTGGGGTATTTCATCTACTGTGTGACCATGGGTCAATAAGTATTTTTCACTCTTGGTTTTTTCTTCATTACAAACTTCTTAAGAAATAATTTATAGTCATTGCTTCCATTTCCTCCCAATAAAACTAAAAGTTTAATTTCTGGGCCTTATGCTACTGAATCTTCCTCTTAAATATCACCAATTACTTCTTAAGTACAAAACCTAATTGTTTTTCTTTAATTCTCAGCTTCCTTGATTTCTTATAGCTTTTGAATATGTTAAATATTACTCCTATTTTCCTTACCTTACATTAGTCTGCTTTCTTTCTTTTTTCACCAATGGTAGTTTAATCTTTTTTCTTTTGTCACCAAATGTAGTCATTGTCCTAATTTTTTGGCTTACCTTCTCCTAAAGAGAAAAGTCTCTCCAGATTTCAATTATGATCACTATGTAAAGATGTAGTTTCTCTGAACTTGAGATTCACTTTTGCTGGTCACTGTTTTCTGTTCCTTGTTCCTCAATCACTAAGCCTTTTAACAGATGTCGGCTCAGTCCCTCTCTCTCTGAGGACTGGCCACTGGCTTTTCTCTTCCTCTGCTTTTAGTACTTTCTCCTCACATTGCCTTTTCCTAATTGATGGACTTCTTGTAGCTGCTCTGTACTGCAGTTTTTCACAGTGTTGCTCTATCTTTCAATGCTATACTCCATTTGCACAGTGAAGCTAGATTGTTTTTCTGGACACTGCCTAAGAATAAGGCTATATAATATTAGAGGTCCAAAGCACATTAAAGCAAATATTGGCCAATGCCCTTACTGTTTGATGAGGCAACAAAGATAGAATTGAATAACTTTTATAATATGAATACATATTAGTCACTTAGCCAGAGTTAGAATCTAAATACAATCATTCCAGGCTATTATCTTTTCACTCCTATAAGCTGGAAACCATATATTTCTAAAATTATCAAATTAAAAATTCCAAACCCAGCATTACAGAGCCAAATTGTCCAATAGGTTGACCACTAGGTACATTTGGCTGCTATGCATGTGAAAGGTATCTAGCCTGAATTGAAATGTCATGTGATTATAAAATCATACCTTAT
Organism: Equus asinus; assembly: GCF_041296235.1. Taxonomy (NCBI): domain Eukaryota; kingdom Metazoa; phylum Chordata; class Mammalia; order Perissodactyla; family Equidae; genus Equus; species Equus asinus. The sequence continues at coordinate 39,016,534 of NC_091813.1, forward strand.
TTAAAATACTTACTATAAACAAAATAATGCAAAATGTCTCTAACACTGTAAAAGCATTGATTATCCACTTGAATAATAATATTTGACCATTGATATAGAGTCAGATAAAATCTTTATTTCACCTGCTTCTTTTTGCTTTTTTTAATGATTTAAAATTTAAAATTTTATATTTGGCTCACCTTTGTGGCTCACAATATAATTCTATTATACAATGTTTTTCAGGAAACTGCATGAATTAATACTTTATATACCTCAGAGACTTCTCACAAGAAAATTTTCACTCCAGTCTGGCTCAACTCTTCAACATGCAAAATTCATGTCATTGTCATGTTTTGCTCTTCCTTTCTGTCATCTGGAATACCTCCTTGGACTCACTTTTCCCCCATCTCTCTATGCATGTATTTCTTCAATGAAACTTTAGTTATTTCTTCCTGCCAAAAAGTGAAACCCATTTCTCCATTCTCTTGAATTAGGACTTGTGACTTCCTTTGACCAACAGAATTAAGAGGAAGTGCAGTTGTGGAAGTTCTAAGCCTAGGCCTTTAGAAGTCTTACAGATTCTCCTTTCACTTTCTCGGATGCTGCCCCAAGACCATCTATGGAGATGCTCATTCTATCCTGCTTGAGGATGAGAAACAAGTGGAGCAGCGACCAATCAATCCAGATGAGCCTTCCTATATCAATCATCTGACAGCAAACCTCAATCACCAGCCATGCGACTGGGGAGATTTTGAACAAAACAGCATTAGTCAAGCCTTCAGAAGTCCGCTGCCACATGAGTAACTCTAGGCGATATCAGCCGGAAGAACCCATCCAGCTGAACTCAATCCAAATTGTTAATGCACAGCATCATGCACAGTGTGAACAATTGTTTCCTTTTAGCCTCGGGCTGTTTTTTTATTCAGTAATAGGTAACTGGTATCACTTCATTTCCTTTAACACTGCAAACCTAGCATTCCATTTAAAGCAACTTGAAATGATGACTTTCATGTAGACTTTTCTAATTACCCTAGGCCTCTGACTGCTTTCCTTTAACTGGATTGATATAATCTTTGAATATACGGCTTTTTCTCGGATTATAATTTTAGAATTATTTCACATATATAATATTTGCCATCATAACTATGTAGTTTAGCTCTTCCTGACAGAGAAAGTGAGATTTATAACATAGTGCTAGAGTTCACAGATATGGCAGACATTATAGCTATGGATGTTGCCATTTGTCAGCACTGCTATATGTCAGATGCATATTTTAACTCTCAAAACTCTATGGCATAAAAACAATGATTATACTCAAGAGGAATCAAAACATAGAGAGGTTTATAACTTGTAGAAGGTCACGTCGTGGCAGTCAGTAGGGCCAGGGTCTGACAACAGACCAATCACCTTATGCCAGAACACGTGCTCTTAACCACTTCAGCCTAATGCTCTCTGTAAAACTACAGCATAGCAAAGATCTCGTCTAGGGGAAATGACCCTATTCTAAAGGAAATAGTTGATATCGTCTAGCTTCCTAACCACATTTTTGCAGTCTTCCCCCCACTATTTTTCCTTGTCATCTCTTTGCATATTGAAAATCATCAAGGCTCAGATCTAAGCCCCTGAATTTTCCAATCAATATTAGATTTTTAGAGGAGCTCATACCTATAGTCTTAGTTACTACAAATGTCAATATTTCCTGAATTTATACCTCCTAATTAAGCTTTTATAAGTTCCATCATCTTGAAACTAAATCAATCATAAATCCATATGCCTCTGTCAATTTTCATTACACCAATCAAATAAAAGTGATTATCATCCTGGGCCTGACTGCCTTGTCCACCAGCAACACCTTTAATCTATCACTCATGCTGCAAAAAGAGACATCTTTTAAAAATACAGATCCAATCATGAAATCATGACACTTATCTTCTGAAACTCTTCCCATTATTTAATATTTGAGTCTCTACAAGTCTCTGCATAGACTGGCTACTGTGTATTCCTCCAACTTCAACATTTCCATTTCACCCATGTTGTCGTTTCCTATGCTTTTCATCCACATTGGACTTTTATTTTCTCAAATAAGCCACACTCCCCATGGATTGAGTGACTATGGGCAAGCTGATGCTTTTGCATTACTGAACTTACCATAAAGTAAGTAAATAATAGTAGATTAAAATAAAAGCATACCTAAGTTTTGTCTTCTTTCTTTAATTTCAGCTCCAATGAAAATGCAAAAGGTGGCTGAAAGGGGGTAGGTGAATTTGAGGAATGTCCTGGTTGTCCCTGGCAGAAGCAAAGGCCTATTTTTTCACCCTCTATTGATGAATATTCCAAAGCGCAGAAGACCTCTCAAGGAATTCTGACAGTCAGGAGAAGACTGGAATAAACGTATTGTGATCCCGCATCCTCTGACCTGCTATTCTTCAGCTATAACGAAATGAAACACAGGATAAAGACCAGACCTCAAACTGGCGTTTTGAAGTAATTGTACAAATAACAACTTGTTATGGTAGTAAAAAGCAAGAAAGAGACTGCATCAATAATATATCTGGGGAGAAATAAAATTGAATTAAATTAAAAATATACAAATACTCTCTGCTTTAAAAAAAAAAAAAAAAAAACAGAAAAAGACAGTGACCATACAGAAATAGTCCAAAAAATTAAAAAGTAAAAAGTAACATTAAATATGCAAGAGGGAGATGAACAATATGTTTTGCAGAGTGAAAGAAATTTAACTATAAATGTTTCATATTCTCTTAGTAACAAGGTTAAAAAGATAACAGATTAAGGTTATTTAAGGGTTATGAAATGTGATATAAAAGATTAAGATCCAAGCTGAGGAATAGTTAAGTTAAAGTAAAACTATCACAGAACTTAGAAACAAGTAAAGAAATACAAAAAACAAACCAAGGAAGAAGAGAAGCAAGCCTGATAGTGAGTCAATGCCATAGGAGAAAGGTCTGAAATAAACATCTCAACTATGAAGAGGAAAAGTATATAGATGAGAGGAATTAAACATAGTAGGGAATGGTGATGACAAGGACTCAGTATCACAGAAACTCATGCAATCAAAATAAAGAAGAAAAAGATAGATAATAGGTAGATATTTCCATAGATGGATAGACAGATAGTTAGATGATAGATCGATACATACAATCAAAACCAAAATGGAGGAAAGATGTCTACCTTTATTTGCATTTTTTTATTCATATGTGATGATGGGAGAAAGAAATTTGCTGATAGAAAGGAAATACAATGTTCCAGGAAAAAAGTACACAGAAAATCTGCAATACAAAGGTACATTCAGATGAAATTACAGCGCTTTGGAATATTGAGACAAAATAAAAGCTATCAGGGCAAGAGAAAGCATGCCAATGTCATGGGAAATAAAACAAATCGACCGCAGACTTCTCCACAATTATATTTAAAGCGAGGAAATAGTGGAGCCATGTCTAAATATTTTTGAGGGGTAAAAGTTGTGCCCCAAGAAATTAGTATTTAACCAACTTATAATTCATAGAAAAATATTCTAATACATTTAGGGCCTCAAGTAATACAGTTAGAACTCTTAAGGATTTCTTGGAAAACAGTAAAGGTCTTAATATAGACATGGAACCTACATTGTTTTCATTCACAACATAAAGGATGTTTCAGGATTCCAAGAGATGGGGTTTCTGTTTGTTGAGTTTTAAACAGATCATTTCAGTTCCCTCTTCAGTGAAATGCTAAGCAACATTCAGATATGATCAGCACTGCTTCCAGCCCTTTAGGAAACAAAAGATTTCCAAATATTTATGGCAACCAAACTATCAGACCTAGTTTTCATAAATGGATGAACAAAGAGTTATTTACCTAGAATTGACAGACAAGCTCTCGAAGTAAGGCTGGGAATCTTTTTCAAATTGAGTAGTGCTTTGATCCATTTTTATCATAATTCTTGAGACAGAAATGGCAGTTCCCAGGCATTGAATACTTCTATTAATATTTGGAATGGATTTATTGGTGACATCTTATCAAAACCCACCTACTTCATTTACAAGATTAAGTGGAACATCCTACTCTACTTCTAGTTAAAAATATGTATACACATACAAAAACACATGCGTGAAAAGTTTTGCACCAGACTTTTGATAGTATTCTTCTTTCTCTTGTAGTGATATTTGAAAGAAACACAAACATTTGTGTATTTTACTTAATAGTCATAGTCTATTAATTGTATGTTTTCCCCAAGGGCAAGAAAGTAAAAATCATTATTTGAATGACAAATGATAAGAGATGTCTAGGGCCATACAGGAAAATTTGTCTCACCGTCTCCAGCGATGCTCGCAAATTCCAAATCTAGACTTTTTTTCTGAGATCCATTTATAAATATCAAACCACCTACTCAAAATCTGTACTTATATATCACAAAGATACCTCAGATTGAACACGTCAAACTGGAGTTATTATCTTCTGTTTCTTCTCTACCTCCAATGTTCAGTTTAAATAAATGGCACCACCATTTACCCAGTTGCTCAAGCTTGAAGCTTGTGAGTCATGCACGATTTCTCCTGCTCCATCAGGCCAAATCTCACAAATCTGCCTACTACAGTCCACTTTATTGCCACAACCATGGTCCAGGTTACCATCATGCTCAATTTCTTGATAATCTTCTAATGGCCATTTGCTGCCCCTCTTCCTTCAGTCCAGTCTAAAGTGCAGAGCGAATAACCTTTTTAAAAAATATAATAATGACATTTCTCTACTGAAATCTAGGCAGTGGCTTCCCATTGTCCCCAGAATAAAAGACAACCCGCTTCAGATGGCAGAAGGCCTCCCTGAACAGGGCCCTCCTACCTTTCCAGGAGCACCTCGTGTTACTCCATCAATATCATCTCTATTCTAATGCTGGAAGTTTACAGTTCTTTAAATGATCACTATTGCAATTTTGCATCTTAGCCAAAGCTATTGTTTGTTCAAAATGTTCTTTTTTTCTGCCTTATATCTGTTCTATTTATTCTTCATGTCTCAGCTCAAACATTTTTCTCTGAGAAGGCTTTGCAAAATAAACCCTACTTTCCGTATACAGATAGGCACATTTGTTATGAGATCTCTGTACTTGAAACTATTTGATAGTATTTTGAATACTTGAAAATATCTTTAAATAACACAAATTCAAAGTAACATTTCATCCCTGTCATAATGCGTGACTTATGACAGCATGTGATGTACCTGTTTTTTTTTTTTTTGAGGAAAATTAGCTCTAAGCTAACATCTGCTACCAATCCTCCTCTTTTTGCTGTAGAAGACTGGTCCTGAGCTAACATCCATGCCCACCTTCCTCTACTTTATATGTGGGACACCTACCACAGCATGGACTGCCGAGCGGTGTCATGTCCACATCTGGGATCCGAACCAGCAAACCCCAGGCCTCCGAAGCAGAAGGTGCGAACTTAACCACTGCACCACTGGCAGGCCCCCTGTTTTTTTAATAACCACTGAATTCTCACCTCCGGCATATTACCAAGAAATTATATTTGAATGATTGTACTGAATTTAATTGAGAACATTTCAGTCTTCTGATCTTTGTGTGTGATTATCATATAAAAAAAGTGTTATCTTTTATTTCTAAGTCAAGACTTTACAGATCTATTGGTCTCATTATGTCATTTACACAATTCAGATAATACTAAATTCACATAATATTAAATGCCTTGCTTATTGTACATGTCATTGACAGGCCAAACTACGTTCTGCTATTATGTTTTTAAAACAATAAGAATGGTTGTACTTTTTGCTAATGTTTATGATAGAAAATTTTAACAGCCAGAAATATGCAAAGAGGGAGATAAAGAAAAGAATTATACACACGCTATCTCAGAAATAACCACTATTAACGTTTGGCTTTACATACACCGGTCACAGATTTCATTTGTGTCTGCATGTTTGTGTATTTCCATTATGCACTTGATTAGGAGGTGATATTTTATACCCTTTTTAAAAAATGTATTGTTGTTGTCATTTAATTTCTCATTGTAATGTAACCATTTTCTCCATTCTATTTAATAGTCCCTTCTAAAATATAGATACTCGTGCCTGCATAGTACATTATATGGGTAATTTGTAGTTAATCATTCTGCTATCATTGGATATTTAGCTTACTTCCAGTTTTTCACTATTAGAAATATTACCAATATGTGACTGACCCCATTGATATATAAATCTTCCTGTACATCTCTGATTCTGTCCTTAGGATAGGATCCTAAGAATTGAATCAAAGAGTGTAATTTTATTTTTTAAGTAGTAATTGATTTATATGTGGACTAAATTTCATCTCAATAATTTTAAAGTTATTCTACACAAAGTTTAAGCATTTTAAAAGAATTTATAAACACATACAGAATATAATTCTCCGAAAAATGAATATTGCTAATCCTGTGAATATAAAACGGAAAAATCCATTAATTATTACCACGTTGCTTTAATTAGAGATAAAATTTTGCCTGTAATTTTAATATCTCATCTGGAAGAGATATACCCTTGTGAGTAGATCTGCAATAACACACACAGAGATGTGGTATTTAATTTTTATTCTGAAAAGTATCTGTGATTATACTGTTGTCTACAACTTATATTTGCAAGTATGACCCATGATGGCAATGCTCCAATGAGTTTTGAAATGTTTCCTTTATTGTACCAGTGATCTCGAGTGTACATTTAAAATTTAGAATCTTTTCTAAATGAGTATGTATAAAGCATGCAAATGTCTGAATTTTCAAAGGAAGCAAAACGATCTTGCTTCCAATTCTTGAAATATATTCGATGGTTTTTGCTCTAGCAACTGCGAAGTCAGGCATCTGTTACTGTTTGGTGTGGTGTTGAATTTCATGGTTTGTTAATTCTGCAGTTATATCTACAAAGCTAATAAAAGGAAAATGGGCAAGTCTTTTATACTGCAAAATTCAGAATATCCCTTGGGTAATTTTTTCTTCATAGAATTCATTTCACATTTTTCTTTTAAGTGAATGAGATAAGTTTCCCGCTTTTATAAGTTATCAAAAACTATTATGGGTTACTCAAACTTTAGACCTGTTAAAAATAATAAAACCATGGCTCCACACCATTAATTTTCCAACATTGGTTTCAGAGATTCTTTTACTACATAGAGAGAAGGATAATATAAAATTTTACATAAAACATATCTCTGTACTTCCCTAGTCCATATGCATACTGTCATAACATCCTTTTTATTATTTTCAAAATATATAGCCTAATAGTTGATCCTTGGGTAAAAATAAATTCATTTAATGCTATAAAGATTTCACTAATCATTTGATAGACACGGAGTATTTGCTGGTGCCCAGCAGAGGCCCTGCAGCGCCAGGAACTGTAGACCCAAAGTTAAAGCTGTTTGTGTTTAAAAATTGTGAGTCTAATAAAAGGAGCTATATATGTTTTTCAAAAGTCCAGTAAACACTTATAGGCAGTTTCATATAAGAATGTGGAGGTGTGGGGAAACAGTAAAAACTACGAATGCATCTGATGTAGTTTTTACAAAGTTTGATAAAGTCTCAAATTAGATATTGCATTAGACAAGATCCAGTCAAGGGAAGAAGAACGTATTTGTATTCCACGCATACAAGGTTGTGTACAGGGCATTAGAAACTGAACTCACCCGTTATATGGGTTGGACAGAGTAATGATCAAGGAAGCCAGAAATCATCTTTGAAGGACTCATCCTGAAGCAACGAATCAAGTGGTTTCAGAAGAGGTCTTCTGCAGCAGCTGTTTTAAATATCTAGATGCTACTGGGAGCTCCCACAATGACCACAGGAACCAATGATTCCCAGGGAGCCCCTGCCAGCCACCAAGCAGCAAATGCTTCACGGGAGCTTGTCTGGAGCTGCTGTGAACACCCTCTAGGCCTGCAACTGCCTCTTGAGGACAATGGTCTCTCCTTTTCTTCCACTTCACAGATATCCTAATAGTCTCCTCATTAGCAGACTCTACCCAGGAATCATACTAGAGAGAAGTTTGTGAAATTGTAGCTCCTGAAAGCAGATGTTGTTGATATTAAATTGATAACCTAAATCCACACAGATATTAATGTGCTCACATTTGGTATTTGTTAGGATTACATACTCAATAACAAGACTTTCATTACATTTTCTTAGCCAAGTAGTGTGAACATTGTAGGATCTTAATAAATGTAAATTAATTTTAATGATAGAGTTAAGATTAAGCAATATTTAGAGACTATAACTTTAATGCATTCAAAGTGACCCAAAAAATTAAACAAAAGTAATTAATTTTGTTATTGATCATTTTCTCTGACCAGTGAAAAACACTCTCTCACAGTGTTTTTCTCACAGTACATCACTGGGACATGTATGAGTGAGTTTCCTTGTAAATATACTTTGGATATGTCCATTTCTCTTCATTGCCACTGTTCTAGTCCAGACGGCAATAGTCTGCTGCACAGAGTACTGAATTAGCCTTCCATCTGGTCTTCCTGCAACCAATTGTTCCCACTCCCCCTTTTCAACCTGTTCTCCACAATGCAGTTGGAGCGATATTTTCAAATTGCAAATCGGATGATGTCATATCCAGACAAACCATCTACATTCTTATGGAGGTACATATTTTATCAGGAAGGTTCAGTTCAGTAATTTTCATAAACTTTCCTCTGACATTGTTTGGTGATTTGCAGTAAGTTACATAATTCTTCTGAACCTCTGAACCTCTGATTCTATTTCTAAAATAAAGTTACTACCACAAAGAGCACTAGTTAGGGTTAATCAGGTTAAGCAGTAATACACTGCCTGATGGATATTTCTTCAAGAACTGTTAGCTTCTTTTGTGTTATCTCTTCTGAATACTAAAATATCTCTTTAAATAATCAATGATTATTGGGTGTCATAAACTAAAATAATGCTATGAAGTGTTTTTTTTGCCATTGTAATTTTTAAAATTTCTACAGATTAATTGAAGTCTAATTGACATACAATAAACTGTATACACACCCCAAGAAATCATTACCAAAATCAAAATATCAAACATTTCCATCTGCCCCCCCAAAAATGCAATCTTCCTTGTCTCCTAATTACAAGACAACCACTGATTTGTTTTCTGACTATAGATTAGTTTGCAATTTCTAGAATTTTATATAGATAGAATCAGCACCACTTGTTAAACATACCAGCCTCTCTCCATTGTTCATTGTTGTGACTTTGCACTTTTGTCAAAAACCAATTGATTGTATTTGTGTCACATTCCTGGGTTTATTTCTGGATTCTCTTCTCCCCCATCAATCTTTTTGACTATACTTTCACCAATATCACAGTGTCTTGATTGTTGTAGCACATAGCATTATAGTTTGTTTGATATTGTTAGTGTGAGTCTCTCAACTACGTCTTCCTGTCTCAAAAATGTTTTAGTGACTTTACTTCCTATGCCTTTTCATATAAATTTTGGAATTAGCTTGTCAATACATAAAAGAGAAATCCTTACGTGATTTTGATTGTGAATGCATTGGCTTTACAGATCAATTTAAGCAGAACTGACTTCTTTAATCTGTTGTCTTTCAATCTATACACATAGTATATTTCTTTATGTATTTGCATCTCTGATTCCTTGTTTTAGGCCCACAATTCCTGCACATGTTTTGTAGGATTTATAGCTCAGCATCTCAATTTTTTGACCTATTGTAAAAAAGTAATTTTTTTAAATTGTGATTTAGGATTGTTCAATGTTAGAATCTAGAAATAAAATTTTTAAATACACACATTTTTTTTTTGGTGAGGAAGATTGGCCCTGAGCCATTATCTGTTGCCAATCTTCCTCTTTTTGCTTGAGGAACATTGTCCCTGAACTAACATTTCTGCCAAACTTCCCCTTTTTGTATGTGGGAGAACACTACAGCATGGCTTGATGAGTGGTGCGTAGGTCCATGCCCGGGATCTGAACACACGAAACCCTGGGCAGCCAAAGGGGAGCACATGAACTTAACCACTACACCACTAGGCTGGCCCCTTAAACATATTTTTAAGTGGTATTCTATGACCTTACTAAACTGATTTCTTAATTTCAGGAACTTTGTTTGTAGATTGTTCAGGATTTTCTAGGTGGACAATCTTGTCATCTGTGCATAGGGACAATTTTATTTCTTCCTTTCCAATTTGCTGCATTTATTTTTTTTGCCTTAGTGCACTTCTAAAACTTCCAATACAGTGTTGAATACAACAGATGAAAGTAAACATTTGTGCCTTGGTCCTGCCTTGTGTGTATATGTGTGTATGTGTGTATTTGGTGAGGATGGGGCACTGCTTTACTTTCCGACATTATGCAAGATGCTCCAGACTCACCTTGTATATTCCACAATCCAGCCCCAGAATAAGACATTTATTCAAGGAGCTCTGGTTCCTTTTATTGGAGAATGATATGAAAAACCATGATCTAGGCGTTAGCTGTGTTTGTCACCAACGATTAATTTTTGAATGTTGAACCAGCCTTGCATTTCTGTTATGAGCTCTACTTAAATGTAAGGTTTTATTTTATATTGCTAGATTTGATGGACTAATTTTCCTCATGAGAATTATTGGTCTGTGCACATGACAAATATTGGTGTATAGTTTTATCCTTTTGTGTGCTCTTTATCTGATCTTGGTATAAGGATAGTGCTGGGCTCAAAATGAGTTGAAAAATATTTCTTCCTTTCTGTTTTCTAGTGAAGATTGTAAGAATTGGTGCTATATCTTCATTTAAGTGCTGTATGGAGTTCACCAGTGAAAAATCTGGACCTAAGAGTTTTTTAGGGGGAAGGATTTTAACTGTGAATTTAATTTCCTTAATAGATATAGGCCTAGTCAGCCTACTGTTTTTGCAATTTGTGTCTTTTAAGGAATTTGTTCATATCATCTAAGTTATTAAATTTATTAGCATAGATTTGGTTTTCATACTACTTTATCGCCCTTTTAATATCTATGGAATCAGTAGTGCTGACCGTTTTTGCACTCCTAATATTGGTAACTTATATCTTCTCTCTTTTTTGTTTGTTTAGCCTGGCTAGTGGTTTATCAATTTTATTGATCCTGTCAAAGAATGAGCTTACTCTCCCACATTCCTGCCTTCTATACTTCTCATGGACAAATAGAGAAAAATCCTAAACAGAAATCACATTTGCTAAAATTCAACACCATTTTATTTCATCAAATATGATTGCATGGCTTTTTACCTTTGATTTTTAAATATTAAATCATCCATGAATTTGGAGAATAAATCCCATTGTTAATGATGTATTATCCTACTTTACATATCATTTTTTTCATAAATCATCCTTTATATATTACTCTTTTTTTTAGGATTTTTTAATCTTTGCCCGTGGGAGGTATGGATATTTAATTTTTCTTTCTTGTATTGTCTTTGTCAGATTTTGATTTGAAAGCATGCTGGATTCATAAACTAGTTTGAAAGTATTCCCTCAACACTTGTATTACTTTGGAGATTTTAAGTAAGATTGGTAATACTTCCCTCCTTAAATGTTTGGAATAATTCAGTGGTAAATTATTCTCATCAAGGACTTTGTTTACAAATATATTTTTCCTAATATATTCAATTGCTTTAATAGATAGTGGAATATGCAGATTTTCAATTTTCTTGTCAGTTTTGGAACATTGTGTTCTGGAAAAATTTTCCATTTTAGTTTTATTGACAAATTTATTGCCAAAAACATGTTCATAATATTATCTTATTAACTTTTATGTTAACTTTTCTAAAGCTGTTGATTAGAAAATTGTTTTATTATTTCTTTCATCTAGAGTAATCTACCTATGGATTTATGAATTTTCTTAATCTTTTCAAAGGAGTAACTAATGGCTTTGTTGATTTTATATATACAAATATATATTTGTTTCACTAATTCATGTTTATAGTTTATATTGCCTTTATTTTATGGTTTATATTATTTCTTACTTTTCTTCTTTACCTAGTATTTTATTAATCAACCAAGATCACAGATTTCTAAGCTCTTTTATTTCCTTACATAGATATCTAAGCCTCTATATTTCATCAATAAACATATGGTATAAAAAGGCTCAGAGAGGTGGTAACTTTGCTGAAAACAAGCTTGTCTACTTATCTACATATGTAATTATCAACACTCTCAACCTATTTAGTTATAGAAAATATATTTAAATTCATTAAAATTAAACATAACTGAAAAGCAGGCATTGCTATTTTTTAAAAAATGGAAGACAAAGTTACCAGTATCTTGAAGATAATTATCTCTTTATTTTCTTTATCATTTTATATTGTCCTTGTTTTTCAGGGTTACAGCCTCTGAGAATAAGTCTAAGGAATTACATAATAAATTCTATGTTTTAAGGAGCTCATATGTCTAAACCATTCTATTGTAATATGATGTGTTAAAGCTCTCTGGTGATATGTGAAAAGAATTATGCCATCTGTGACTTAACTTCTCTCTATACTAATGCTAAAATCTAAAAGTAGTAACCTTTTGTTCATTCTTTTAAAAAACAGTCTCCAGATGTTGCAGCAGGTATGACCATCAGCAATTTGAGATTTTGCACTGTAATGACACCCATGATTCTTCTCTCTTGGCGTACTCCAGAACTCTCCCACAGGAAGCCTCCCTGATGGTCATTGGATTGATTTACAGAGGACAAAAGTACAATGAGACATAGGAGAAAATAGTATCTTTCAAAGAAAATAATGAGTATAAAAGAGGCATATAAAAAGATACCTCTGAGAAAAATAATATTTCTGTGAACAGAATTTACAAAGAACCTATCTTTATAGTGATCGTGTTTTAAATTCTAGGTAGTCAACATAAATATCCTTCTGATATTCTCTCACATTTTATGAGTTTCACTGTCTACTCTATTTATGCTTCCTCATTCTATTTACTTTTTGTGATTGGTAGAAAGGATGTTAGACCTCGAAAGGAAATTTTACTGAGCTAAGATTCATTCATATACAGTCTATTTACACAGACTTTGGAGATAAATATTTTTACTACAGCTTTATATTATTTTAATCCTATTATTGTGACTCAGATTTATTCCATTAATAATTCATAAGACACTTCTTCATAAGATACTTCATTGAATCATGATATATCTGTACTCCCCCCCCCCCCAGGTTTACATTCTGCGGTAGCTTAACTGTCAAGCAACAGTAGTGATATCTATACTTACGTTAAAAAAAGTGCGTGTTGGAGGGGTATGCATGTAATTGCGTATTTAACATATATATAGATTTATATACTTAATTCTCAATTTGTAACTGCTTCTCCAGTGGGTATCCTCTCCAAGTTGAACTCTTGTTTTTATTTTCAACACAACTTCAGGCATATTTGAAAACATTTTTGTCTTATTACACAACAGAATCGTGAGATTCATCTTGCTTTTGTCTTTGTGGTGTTATGCTAACACTCCAACAGAAACTCTGAATTCTATCAGGATGTAAAAGTGAGTCAGCCAAAGTCTGGATGCTACGTAAGTATTGATAAAATGACTACAGGCATCGTCAACAACTGTTTCCTTGTGTTACTGATTGAATATTCTCACAAATTCCTTACAGTCATTAGATCATATTGATACTCTCAATTGACTTACAATGTTTTCTCACATATACACACACATACTCTAAAATTTGGTTGCACTATATACTATTATAAAAATGTAATTCAATTACAATATAGAGGATACAAACCATTTGTTTTTAGGACATTTTATAGATCATATTTAAAATCATATTTATAATCAAGACAGTGCAGTGTTGAAAAAAGAGTGGACACACATGCAATGGATGAGAGTAGGGAATCCAGAAGTAGACTTCCACACACAATTGATTTTATACAGATTGCCAAAGTATTTTAATGAAGAAAGGATAGACTCAATAAATGGAAATGGTCCTGGAACAATTGGACATTGATATATAGAAAAATATCTCATAATACATAAAATTTAACACAAAATGGATAATAAATATAAACATAAAATATAAAACTGCAACACAGCTAGAAGAAAACATAGGCAAAAGTTTCTTGGATAGGAAACAAAAATAACAATTATGGTTATCTTAATTACTGCAGAAAAATATCTTGAAAATAGGAACTTTATTTTTACTATGATAAAAGATGTCTATAAACCTCCCACAGCAAAAGACTTGATAATGAAACATGGCAGGTATTATCTTTAAAATCAGGGATAAAACAAGTTTTCTCACTATTATCATTTCTATTCAGCATTGTACAGTTGGGAAGCTATGAATAATACACAAAAGGTAGGAAGATTAGAAATATTAAAAAAAAAAGCAATGTTGAAGTGGTCCTGACTGAACCTAACAATTTCATGGAACATCAGCATCATACAGTCACTCTTTGTCCGCGATGGAAAGAGACAAAAACATAATCACTCGATAATAATGTCTAAGCAAGAAAAAAATAAAAATACTCTGAAAAATGTAAAAATGACCAAATATCTTCCTCTCTCAAAGGAGTGACAAAAAATTTATGAGAATTTGACAATATACACTCCTATAATCTAGCAACAAAAAGGAATAAAATATGTTAAATCAGTTTTAGCTTTAGTCACATTGCATTCTTCCAGCAACCAAAATATAAATTGTGTATTAGGATACTCAATCCTAGAATTACACCTATGTTCTGACAGTAGCCAATATAGATTAAAACTATGTTCCCGTGAAGCCTCCCCAAAATCTTCTAACACAACCTAGATCCTGTAACAATCCTCTCCTAATAACCAGATGGTTCCTCAAGGTGTGCACTGTGTCTTGATGTGACAGGTACTAATAAACAAAACTTTGTTCAAATTCAGATATCTTCTTGGTGGTCTTTATCTGCTGGATACTGATAAAAGAAAGAAAACTTTCCTTATTACAGATGAGATGATTGTCAACATAGAGAATTCAAAATAATCTAATGATTGGAATTAATGAGAATATAACAATTTATACAGTATAATCTAATAGTAAAAGAGAGAAAATACAGATTAAAAATAACACCTCTTATAATTGCATAACAAATATAAGAAAATCTAACAAAAGATATACAAGAGTATATTGGAGAAATTTAAAACAAATTATTGAAACAATGGAAAAATGGGTGTAACATACAAATTAAAATTTTTAATACAAAAAACATAAACTTCTAAGAATTAATCTATAAATGCAATGAAATTTCAAAAAAATTCCCAACAGTTTTCACTTCACTTTTTCTAGTTGGAACTTGATTCTAAAGTTTATATTGAAGAACAAATGTTCAAGAACAGTCGAGCATCATTTTAACTATAGAAACAAAATTATGGGAATAGGTCCTTCCAAAATCATGACCTGACACAAATCTATAGTATAAAAAAGACAGGGGCTTTATCATCCAGATAGAATAATTAAATAGAATATCAAGCCCAGAAGAAAACCACATACATATGGACACGATATGTGACAGATGGTGTTGCAGATCGATCAGGAAGCAAACTTTTAAATAAGTGATGTTGGAACAATGGTTAGCCATATGGAAAAATAAAGTAAAAATAAGGCCTTACCTGTCATCACTCAAAAAAAATACATCACATGAACGTTAAATGAATAAATATAAAAGTATATATAAAAGTTTAGAAGACAGGACAATTACTTTATGATCTTGGTGTGTGAAATGATTTTGTAAACAAGATCCAAAAAGTACAAGCCATAATGGAAAGTTGTTTTGTGCTGGTCTCAGTCTATTAATAATGATGCTATTGGCTAGAAATGCCTAGAGCATCCCTCTGGGCCTGTACTATTTGTAGCGAGCCCCCACAGACATTTCCCCAACCAGAGCCAATGTTCTTATTATGATTGCAAGGCACACCTAAGCAAAAACCATGAAGAACTTTGAAAAGGACAAGGATTATTACTCACAGGTCCTCGAGGGTACCTGGCACACTGGGGGCCACACAGCGAAGAGAAGAAAGACAGAGAACAGGGGCCTGGGGTTCTGCCTTTATTGGGGTGCAGCGTGGGGTGCCCAGAGTTTCCCAGGTTCACTCTCCATTGGTGAATTTAAAACATAAGAGTGGGAATTAAGGCCCAGGAAGGGAAAAACAAGAGGTCCACCAAAATGTCCATTATCAGGAGGTCATCCAGAACTTTCTTAAAAAGGAGAACATCGCATGTGGGGAGCATGCCTCTGTATCTAGTTGTGTAGCTGGCAACATCTATTAGAAATGGAGGTCTTTGAGGTGGAGGCCGTGGCAATCAAAACCTTAATGTCAGGCACTTACATTGCAATTAAAAAAATTAATTGCCAGGTACTTACACTACAAACATACTGATAATTTCGACAATATTAGATTAAAAAATTCTCTTCAAAAAAAAAAATCAAAGAGAAAGTACAAGCTCAAGCAATGAAAAGCTATTTGTAGTGTAAATAACCAATAAATGATTAATGTCTATAACACATAAAGGTAAAAAAGACATGAATCAAGAAAGATATTATTCAATAGAAAGTGGATCAATGAAACACACAGAAATTTTCTAAAAAACATGAGCAAATTACCAATAACTATTTGAAAAGGAAAATGCAAATGCAAACTAAAGCCACTATATAACACCATATTACAAGCAAGAGACAGGCAAAATATTTTTTTTAAAGCCAAGCAATTCTAAATGATGGTAAGGGTGAAAACAGGAGTGCTCTCTTGACTTCTGATTTAGTGTAAATTGATATATTCATTTTACAAAACAGTATATCCTTTCCTGGTAAAGTTAAACATGTGTTTCCCCTAAAACCTCAAGTTACACATGGGCATCAGAACACATGTCCAAGAAGATATATATCACTATCATTGAAAATAGCAACAACTGGAAACAATCCAAAATTATATGCATATTAGAATGGAAAAATAATTGTGGTATATCTATAAGAAAGAGTAGTCTATAGCTGTAAAAGAACAAAAAAGGATTATGGCCATTGATCTCAAAACAAAATAAATATGTCAGAAATATATGTGAAATAGATTTCATTTATATAAACTTCAAAAAGTGGAAGAAACAAACAGTATACTTGGGGAGGAATATATACAGCGATAGCACTATAAAGAAAAGCAAGGGAATATTGATACAAATTGATAGTAGTTGTTATTTGAAGGAAGAAAGAGGCTGTCCCCATGGGGAGGGCACCTCAGGGTCTTCCAAGATCTGGTAAATTTCATAGGTCTGAGTCATGAGGAGTAAGAGTCCCAGTAGCTATTCTTTAAATTGCACATAGTTTTTATATTTCTTATGTGTATGTTATATTTTATTTCAGTTTTGTAAGAAAATATAAAGCAAAATACTTGTAGAGACGGATCTGGAATTAATAAAGTAATTATTTTGGGATAAATAACAACATTTGGGGAATAGGTTCTGTGAAACTACATTTTAGAGATTATTTCTTAAAATTAGGGAAGTCACTAAAATAATCATACAGTATGAGAAATCTTTAAGTTGTGTAGGTTTTAGGACAACTAGATATAGGAATGAAAATTACGTTATAAATTGATGACATAAAATCACTCATTCATTGCTAGTTTTATCCAGAAAAAAATCATAAGCAGGAACAGCAAAACTGAAAAAAGAAGGTTAAGTTTTTAGGAGAACGTTTACAGATTACAGCGAAAGATGACTTGATAGATTACAGAAACTATCATAAATTATGCAGACAGCTTTGAAGCATCATGTCATATTGCCTCATCTCCATGCTTGCTTTCTGTTGTTCACATTCCTGTCAACAGAAACATAACTTCCTTTCCTTTCAACTCCTCAAATTATTGCCATGATGAATTGGGAATTCTTTTTGCTGATAATTTAAGGAGAAAATTTGGACCCTACTATCAAAGGTTTAAATATATGTAAACTGAATTGCTCTTAATTAGTAGTAAAATAATAATAGAAATGCTTGCTTATTTTTTTGAAAGACACAATGTGTGTGACTGATAATGTTTAGTTATGTGACTATTTATAATACTCACATTACATTTACACATTGTTATTTTCACACATTTTTGATATATACTTGAAGTGCTTTACGTAAAGACAAAGTTTGAGTCAGACTTGTTTTTATGAGTTCTCCAAAATTTTTGCAAGCCATCATGTAGTAATAATATCGTCACCCTGAGATAAAAAATATATTTACAGACACAAAATTAAAGCTCCCCACACACAAACACACATAAATCCAAAGTAATGACATATAAAATCATGTTATTTTAATTGAGATAGGTAAGAAAATCTCAGAGGTAAAAAATAATTTTTTTGGTTAAAAATATTTTGTACTATTTTCACTTTTAATTTTCCATTTAAAAATAACAGTATTAAACCACTTAAAATTATTTACTGAGAGGTAATTATTTCTAAATAAGGGAGGAAGTTGTTTAGTCTCTTATTCTTTACTACTTGAGTCACTGTGCAAGGTTCTAAAGAGGCGTAAATGTTTACCTAACTACTAAGAGATAGCAGTTCTGTGTGTAACATTGCTTGCTCTTTATCTCTGGTTGATTTCCATAAAACAAACCATAATAATAATAATACCAATAACAGTAGGAGCAGCAAATCAACTCAAACATCAGGAAATTATGAAGGAAATGCAAAAAGAAATTGCCAGGAAGGGAAAAGTCATGATAGATTAAGAAAATAAATTAGCTATCAAGCATATTTAATCAATAAGAAAAATTTGGTCTAATTATTTAAAGTTCCTTTTTCCCAATAAAATAATTCTCTAATTATAATAAACATATTATGCATGTAAATTTTTAGTCATCAAGTCGTAGCTCCATCATATCCCAGAAAGGACCATGAGAAATTATGAGCACACACAAACAGCTGAGGAGAGCCTGCAGTTTCTTAGCAGGAGACACATCAGCCAAGCACATGCTCAATTCATGGATTCACGGAGAGAAAACTCAAACTTAACAATGAGATTTTCTTTTTCCAGTTAACCTGTGCCCATCATTCATTTGGAGGCAACTTCCCCAAATTTACAATTATATTTTTAAACTCTGTAACCTCTTAATACTGTATTTTGTGAACAAATTTAGATTTTTCTGAAGTTAGAGTTTATCTAAGAGGAACATATTTTGCCTTTAAGGCCAAAACAAATTTAATTCACAGTGTTAAGCAGATTCCTTTAGAATCAAGAAAAATGATATTACCTGCAACTAGTGCAGGTACCACGTTAGAGCAGTTTAAAATTTTTTCCTCATGTGTCTTCTCTTTTTTTAGTTAACTACACCAAAAGGTCATTGAAACATTCCCTTCTCTAATACATTTTCCTCTTCTTTTGCTCTTGACCTTTTGATCCAGGATTGACAGATGTGAGACCCTGAGGCAAAGCCATTGACTTGGAGAATCCAACAGAGCTTAAGACTCAGACATTCTATTTTTGGATGTTAAACTTCCCAATTAGGACATTTACTTTGATGACTGTGACCTGTGACACATAGAGTTCACCCTGGCTTAATGTGAGGAGAATTTCCTATTCAATTTTCAGGGAATCCCAATTTCTCATCTCTGTTGCTCTGTCTGCTGGTATGCTTTTCTTGTTTACTCTCCACACTGGGTACCTGCTGTAGCCTCTTTCTAGCAGCCAACAGCAGTCTTTTTTCTCTGTGTCTGGGATGGTACCTATCTGTTACGGGATTTTCTTAGTTTATTTTCAGTGCTAATTTTACTGAACCAGGTTTATTTTTCCCTTTGCATGAAATGCCAATCACTAAGATGATGAATTTGCAGGAAAGAAAGGGTTTATTCCCAAGGCATCCAAGCAAGGAGATGGAAGAACAAATCTCAAATCTGCCTCCCTGAAAATAGGGATTGAAAATATTTACGGGACAGGGGGGCAGGGTAGTCTCAAGTGTGGGAATAGATGACTGGAGGTAGGGAGGAGTGAGATAAGTATGATCTGTGCAGGGTAGTCAAATTTCATGGCTCTTCATAGGATGCAAGTTCACAAAATGGCAGCATTAGTGTGATTGGAGGGTGGAATTTTTGGCCCCCTGATGTCAGGAGGTTATCTATTGATCACCTGCACAGGCCTAGTGGATGAGTCAGTGGCCTTAACCAGCCTGAACTGGACAAAGAGTAGACTCTCAATTCTTGAAAAACTTAAGCAAATACCATGGTGACCCAAGTGCAAGAGATGTTATCTCTAGGGTGGGCTTTAGTAAGCCTTATCTAACTACTTTTGCAAATAAACAACTGAGTGTAGTTAAAGCAAGTTGGCCTCTGCTTTCAATAATTTCTCAGATAGCTATGACTGAGCCTAAAATGGGATAAGTCTGACTCCCCTCCCAACAGGAGCATATACTTTGCCTAAATATACACAAAACTGATTGCTCTTGCAGAGAACTCCCTCATGAATTCCTTCTCAGTCTCCCTAATTGCCTATCATATTATTTTTCCAATGAGAGAAGTCAATTATTTGTCTTCACTGGCCTTCTCCCTTCTATTCATTAGCATCCTCTCACCTTTCCTGGCGTATTTGAATTTCTCCAAATAACCAGGAGATAACCAAGACTAATCCTCTTAAAAGTCTAAGACCGGGGCTGGCCCCGTGGTCGAGTGGTTAAGTTCGCACGCTCTGCTGCAGGCGGCCCAGTCTTTCGTTGGTTCGAATCCTGGGCGCGGACATGGCACAGCTCATCAAACCACGCTGAGGCAGCGTCCCACATACCACAGCTAGAAGGACCCACAATGAAGAATATACAACCATGTACCGGAGGGGCTTTGGGAAGGAAAAGGAAAAAATAAAATCTTTAAAAAAAAAAAAAAATCAACAAAAGTCTAAGACCACTTCACCTTGGTTCTCTGGGTCTCAATCTTCTGACAATTCCTCTGGGAAAAATTCCTATCAGTCACAGGTAGGACTTTATCCTAGTTATTTCTGGCCAACTCTATTTTCAAGAAAGTCCATGGTGCACTAATGACTTGCTCCAGGGATAATGTTCTCTGAAGTGATACCAGGTAAAGATAGTTGCTTGCTGCTATAAAACAATACAGCACATGCTTTTCAAGGTTCAATAGAGTCCCCCACATTCCTGCTCACAGAAACAAAATATTAGAGGCCTTTTAAATATTCCTGGATTAATTTCAGACACTATACAACATCCCTGCCCAGTGCAGCCAGCCTGGCCCGTTTAAGCTTGGAGCACAGCATGCACCCCTGAAGATCAGGATAAGAAGCTTCAGAAATCTTCAAATATTGTCAACTTCCAAGCTTTCTTTATTCCCACCCATCCTGGCCCAGCTCATTCCCCAAACCTAAAGGAATGTACCAAGATGTTGCAGCTACTATCAAATTCAGAAAGTCTGCTTATACTTCTTGAATTTATGTACATGACGAAGATCCAAATCCATCCCATCTAGGAGATAACCTGTCAGAGACCTTAGCCTAAGCACATGAAACTTACATTAAGACTCTTGTTTTATTTTACTGCCTGCTGTTTCACTATGATGTGCCCTCCAACCTTATATCCCCCCCTCCTGTACTTTGTTATTAGGGGACAATGGCAAGACGTGGGATAGCCATACGACTGGCTGAGGTTTAGATCATGATGCAGTTACTCAAAGTTAAGAGCTTTCTGCCTGGCTAAATTTCTCTAACCTTATGTACAATGTTTCTATATATTATTTACTGGAAACCTGAATATATGGTAAAACTTTAGCATGTTCGGTTTCAAATGGGTAAGGGTTTGCATAGCAATTTTATGATCCATGCTTAATGCTATTTTGTTTTGTTTTACCCCAAGCCAGAGATGATCCTTGCTTTTATTGCTTCTTAGACATTTATACAAACAATATTTATTAAGCTCATTCTAAGTGTTGAGGCAATGTGGATAATATCAGTTTGCATTAGATGTGAACTCTATATTCAAGGAGCATGTAGTCTGACAGGGGAGATCAGATTGCTGTTTTCTTATAGCAGAAGGTAAAATAATAAAGAGTTCCAAGCACAGTGCTGTTGGATTTCAAGTGAGGAAGAAATTCCTTCTAGTGTCACTAATAACAATAGAATCTCACTTCTTAGTTTCCTAGACAGAAGTCGCTAATCTGTTCACAATCTGGCTAAATTATCATACTCAGTGTGATTTTGCTTTACAGAATTTTGAAAAAGGAAGTTAGCAAGTTCTGATAGCAGTATTAATTTCATATGAACTTCACCTTGAACACTTCAGTTATCCACTCAAATAATGAGATCCAACTAGTCTAAATAAGGACATATGAATGGAGCAATCTTACGTTTACTATAAAAAATGTATTTGTACGTGTGTGTCTGTGTGTAGTTTTGTTCATTGTTTTTGTTTGTTTGTTTCTTTTCTCTGTTAAGGAGAAAGAAAGGGAACCAAGATAGTCCACTGGCAAAAGTATAGGATCGTAGGCAAAGATTTAAAAGACAGGATACAGCTATTGTTGTAATACCTTAAGTTAAACTCTTCCCTGGAATTTATCTCAAGTTTTTCTCCTTTAAGAATTTCAAAAGCCTTTGTATGTTTCTTAAAATTATTGTTCCCTTGGCAGCCACTAAGTGAGATGGTTGCAGAGAGGTGCTGTTACCCTTACTTAGAAAATACTGTGTGGAGTATTACCGTAAAACTCTGATTGTCTTCCTTTTCCCTTCTGGGTGAGGAGCTACTCAGATCACGCTCATCTGTGTGCAGCATTTTTATCTTTCATGTAGATTTCCTTGTGGTCCTTTGCACCGGTAAGGAATGGGACAAATGCCAATGAAATATACAAATTTTAAAAGAGCTGTCACATTTTCAGTCCGTGAAGAAAATCTAGATAATAGTTAAGGTCAAATAAATGAATGTATTGATAGAAATTTCTCCATGGCAGGAGGTAATTTCTAGGCATGGCATGCTCAGCTTGTAGAAAGGAGATGATGGCTGGAAAGTATATAGAAACTGTTCTTGGTGTTGAAGATATCCTCAGGCCTTTAAAGTATTAATAAAAAAGTTGAGCCCAAGATCAAATAGTGTGTAAAAATGCTTCCTTTGTCTAAGAGAAACCTGGTCAGCAGTATCAATAAAATAAAGAAAACGCCTTGATCAAAGAAGATAGAGAGTGATCAAAGTTGGTGAGATTAATTAAAAACAAGTTGATGGTTAGCCCATCGATATTAAAAGTGAAAACCACAACTGGTTTTTCAGAAATTGTTTAAAACCAAAACCACAGGTGTCTGATGTGCCTACCCTACTAATAAGCTACAAGAAAGTGGATGGGGGCCTGATATAGGAAGAGTAGGCCATAAAAGATGAATTTGTGATAAACGCGGTAATAAGGCTGAAATACCTTTGTCTCGAGGGATTAATCACAGACTCAGTCCTGAAGACAGAACAAGGAGTGCATTTAAACCCAATTTTCAAAATTTGATGTTTTAGATCTGCAGAGTGTTGGCCAGGCTCTTAGCCTCCTGCAGTGAGCTAGCCAGAGAGCATGGAATTGAGCAAAGTTAAAAGGCTTCAATGATTCATTGTATTGAATTTAAGAAATTATGAGGCCATATTGAACTAAAAGTTTAGGCAGAAAGTTCAGCCTCAGGTGCCACAGTGGTGCAAGTTACACACATTTAAAAAAATATTTTTTCCCACATTGCTGCTAAGTTATTTTCATCAACATAGGTCTCCTAATCGAAACACTTAGAAAGGGGGATGATTTTCCCTTTGAGAGATAAACAAAATATGTGTTCTTAGAAGACCCCATTGGGTCTTATCCTCAGATCTGATAGTAGTCTAAATAAAATTACTAACATATCTATAACAAAGAGTTAGTGCATATGGTAACTAGACTTATTGTGGTGATCACTTTATAATGTATATAAATATTGAATCACTGTAACATACACCTGAAACTAATAGGATATTATATGCCAATTATACTTCAATTAAAAAAAGAATACCCTCCAGCACAGTAGCACAGTTGTTAAGGTCACACAGTCTGCTTTGGTGGCCCAGGGTTTGCCAGTTCGGATCCTGGGTACAGACCTACACACTGCTTGTCAAGCCATGCTGTGGCAGGCATCCCACATATAAAGTAGAGGAAGATGGGTACAGATGTTAGCTCAGGGATAATCTTCCAAAAAAAAAAAAAAAAAAAACACTTCATCAGGCTTCACCTCAAAAAAAACCAGAAAAGAGTTAGTCCATCAGAAGCAATGCTGACACAGTTAAGGGAAGCTTGGAAAAGTAAAAATGTAAAAAAGTTAAAAAAGTAGAGTCCCTCAAAGCCCTTACTAGACTGGAGGGTGCTCTAAATACGAGTGTGTGGTCCTTTCAGCTACTCTACACCCTCTCTAGGATCTGTGAATATAATAAACTTGGTTTTCTTGTGCCTCTTCCGTGTCCACTTTTGTGACTTCACCTGACTGGCCTTCACCTAAAAGAACACAGAAAGTGATTCCTCTGCCTCCAAAGTCACTTAGAAGCCTTCTGAATACAGTTAGATTTCCTACTTGGATACACCCACAAGGAGAAAATCAGCAAACTGGTAATCATGGATATCCAGTCTACTTGATCATTCTGTTCAACTGTATATACATAGTCATTTTTAGAATTTTTATCAGTCTCTTTGAGTTCTGTTAATATCAATGAGCACTCCACTTCAGATTCTATCATCTCTTAATAAAATAATATTAGCAGAAATCCTGAGACTGCAAAGGGGAGGTCCCACTCCTGGAATTGGGTCCAGTGCTAACCCAGTTCAGCACCAAGGTAATGTCACAGGGTTGAGCTAGTCCAGTATGCACTTAGCTTCCTATAGACAATGCTCCCCTGTCTTAGTTAGGCATGATCGTCAAATAAAACTGCAGTTCTAAAACTCAGTATAACAAAGTTGGGCTAGGTAAAAAGTCATGCAATGAGCTATTTAAAAATATTTAAATTCAAGAAGAAAAGTTGATGCACTAAAGATCCCAGAGGTTCACAGAAAGAAATATTTAGTCATGGAGCTGGAGTCGAGAGCTTGTGAAATGAGTAAGAGAAGCCTCAACTAAATTGGAACTGGGAAGGCCTGTAGGGGGAGCTCTCATGCCCTATCACACGTGTCAATTACACCAAACAGGAAGAGACACAGGATTGCATCTTCCACAGGAAGTAAAACTACACTAAAGGAAGATTTCTCTTCCAACCCTGTAACAGCTCAGCCAATGAGAATCCGTTGCTGCCCTGAACTTTTATTTTCCCCCAGAGGACTTTCCTTAGAACAGCCCTTCCCTATGCCCCCCTTTTCTCTATAAAAACAGCTCCCCTCTTTTATTTTCTAGATTTGCCTATGGTTCGTCATAGCATACACATCTTGAATTGCAATTCTTTTGGCTATTCCCAAATAAACTCATTTCGAGGGTAAAATAACAGGTGAATTTGCTTTTTAAGTTGACAAGTTTAACATAACTAGGCTATGTTTGGCTAATTTTATTAGTCATTCTCTCTTTCCAAATGTCTGCTGTGCTTTAAACTGTCTCTCGTAGAATTATTTAATTGCCACTTATGGAATTATTTTAAATGACTTTTGGAGAATCTATTGGATTTTATCAAACAATAATAACATGCCAGGCTCTTGGGCAATTTAGGAATTTAATATAGTTGATAAAATTTAACTCATACCTATAAAAATCTTTGTACAAGCTGTATGTTCAAGTGTACTGGAAAGCATCTGCAGAAGGTGTCAAGAAGGAGGGCTATAAGCTTTTTTAAGAAGCTCCTTGGGTGAGTGTACAGAGAACATTTAAGGAAATTTAATAAATTAAGAGATTTATTTATATATCTATAAAATAACACATGATCTTAACTTTTTAAGAGTAAAGTGCTAGATTAAATTATCGTTTTAATTCCTTTTAACTGCATGATAAAACCTTGTAAAAGTGTAGTGGAAATCCAAGTTCAAAGCTGAGAAAGTTTAGAACAATAAAACATTTCTATCATATACCAGGCTATCCCAAAGTAATGTTTTAATGGAAATGCTTTTGGTTCCAAATGTCTAATTGATTTACTTTTCTATTTTAACTTGTATTTGGTAAACCTTGTCAAACTGTAGAATCCTTAAATCTTCCTAGGTCTCAGGAGAAAGTATGGTTATTTTTGAAGAATATACTCACATTTAGTCATATCACTTTCAAACATGAATCACATTTTAGAAATCACTCACATTTTGGAAACATTTTTGTTAATATTGTCACTAAGCATGAGAAACACACAAGAAGAAACTTGAAGTTTCTTCACAAGAATAATAATAGATACAAAACCAGAAGAAGGAAGACAAAACTGAGTTAAAGACATAACATGTATTAATAATGAAGGCAGGACAAACACTAGACCCTATGGCTAAGTACATTACAGCTCAAAGAGGAAGTTAATGTTACAAAATAATAATAGCAGTAATAATACTAATAATGTAATCATTACAATAAATTAAAATAGGTGCAACCAGACTGATGATGAAGAGTCAAAGTTTTTAGAGGCTGGATTAATCACAAGAAGTAAAAGCTACACTGGAAGACAGAAATATGAAAGAGACAAGTAGCAAAGAAGATGGAAAAGTAAATAATCGCGAGTACAGTAGATGAGGAGCCAGAAGATTCAGAGTATCTGAGGAGCAGGACGGAAAACTAGTCTGTAAATGAGACAAGATGTTTGGGAAGAAGTTGAATAAGAAACCAGGTGGCTGACTTTGAATATTTCAATGCTTCTTCTAAGGGAAGGTGCTTTAATAACCTCTATAATTCTAAGGACCCTGGGATACTGAGCTTGGCCTCAATTTCATTTAACTGGTGTCTGGACAGATGTACACATACGTGTGAATATGCGTGTTATTTACATTTAATTTTGACATATAGTTGAAAAATGTACTGAAAATTTATATAAGGTTGAAATGGTAGATGCTTTCTCATTCTTTTAGAATATACACATATTTGGTGCGGATCATTATTTCAATATCTGAGGATGGGAATCTATCCCATAATATATAAACCTGGTTGTCATTCAGATCATCTGGCATGCATGCCCTTAGGCCCATCTGTCAGGTTGTCATAGTGCCATACTGAGGAAGTGGCAAGCTAGTTTCAACTAGACATAAATGCCAACCAAAGATTGATTTAGCAGGAGAGCTTGTTCAGTGCAAAAAGTGACATCTCCTATAAGAGGAAACTCTTGACTAGCAATGCCAAATTGGGGCCTTGTGCTTCATTACATGTGAGTGCATCTGTTGCCACTTGTAGGCCTAATGCCATAAAAGAGAATGACTTTCTCTGTGAAAACTACTTTGGAAAAAATGGAAGCATAGGTAATTGCAGAGTTTATGGAGGGTAGACTGAACTGTTGCATAACTAATGAAGTTGCTGAGATGGGCATTTCTGAAAAGCTGATGACATAAATGAATACACAATATTTCTTTATAGTTTAAAACATTTGATCAACAATTGAAAGGCACAGTTAAAGAGAAAGAAAATATACAGAGGAATACATAATTATTAACGGTATATTAGAGAATTGGGTAATACATGGGATGGATTTCAGCATTAGAGGATTACATCAACACCATGCTGAAGAGAAAAGAAGGATAGAACCAACGGAATAACTTCGAGCATCACAAGTTGTGAAATTTACGTGATTTGGAAACTGATATAAATCACTTAACATTCAAAATGAGTAAAGAATGAAGGGTTAGTTGAAAAATTAAACCTAAGAAAAATACAAAAGTAGTAGATGTCTATTTTATTTTGTAAAATGCAAGTGTAGCAAACTATTTAGAATGAAATTAACAGAGTAAAAATTTGGAATATCATAGATTTTATGAATGTAGCAATGGTAGGAAAAGTCACCTCTTCAACTCACTGATGATACTTTATTGATGGATTCATTTAGAAATATTTACTGATCACCTAGAATGTGTCAAACTCAGTGACTGAGTTGCCTTAATGACTGACTTAAGTAAATCTTAATTAAATGATATTTTTTTTCTTCTAGATGACAAGTAGTCTTAAAATTAGACTTTTGTAAATGCAAAAAGATGGGCGGCTACTGTGAAATGACAAGGTAAGTCACAACCAAATGGATTAATAAAGTATTCTTTTCCCTTTTGTTTCTATGAACTGATGCTTTAGAGATTTGTATTTTACGTTATTTTTCTCTTAAAATTACCCTAACTGTGTCTTTGACTTGAAGTCTCAAAATAGATAACTAGAAGGACCTATTGGTCCCATGTCATCACACTACTATATTAATAGACATATTTCATGTGACAACTTTCAAGCTAAGACCCTGCTTTCTGAGCGTGGGCCTCAAATTCTCAAAAATGCTTTCGTTTTTAGAAAAGGGGTCTTTAGGAAATATGCTATACCATAGAAGCTGAGGCTTTTTCATATTGGCTAAAATACACAAACTACTTTAATCACTTTGAGGAATAAATCAGGAGCTCTGAGTCCAAACTTTCAAAAGCCATAAGCATCCTAATAATTCTTTAACATCTCCTGTCTTTGAAGTTAAGAATCCTGTTTTTTCAAATGATGTTTTTAAATGTATTTAAAGGCAGAATTATTTCATTTTGTAAAATGGCAGCTACCCACCACACTTGCTGATTAAAATGAATGCGTTTCTTTGAAATCGAGCGACTCTACATTATAGACCAATTTAAAATCATCCTTATCCTGATTTTTGGAAAATTATTTCTACTTCTTAAAAATCTCATGTTAGATTCAAGTAGCTTGTTTTCTAATTTTGATTCTGAAATCTGATCATTTTATTATATCGAGAAATAACTGAATCTATTTCCAGCAATATTGAGTACCAAGTATTCCAGCAAGAGTGAGGACTAAGTATTTTAAGTAAGTTAACTGATACATTTTTCACAGTTAAGCCATGATGCAGATGCTATTATTTTCCCCCAATTTACAGATGAAGAAACTGAGGATCTTGGAAGTTATAGAATTTGTCCAGGGTCTTATAACTGATAAGTGGCAGAACTAGGATTCGGACCTAGGCAGTCTGGATTCATGCTGTTAAGCTAGATTAAATCTTAAATGGTGTGCTGCAAAACTTCTGAAAACACATTGGATAAAGTACGCAAATCATGTGTTTGAACGAATTACTGGGTTGGAAAGAAAGTGTGGGAAGATCAGAGGCCAAAAGCAGCACGAAAGCATAACTCTGGGGAAAAGAATTAGTAAAGAATCTGGCAGTTGCTCTGGGGGCATCTGCTAATATCGTGTGACAATCCTACAGCATTATTTTCACTGGGAGCAGGAGACAAAGCTCAGGCCCCACACAAGGGGTGAGCTTGCTTCAGAGCTTCCTGAACCATGATTCACCTTCATGTGTAAATCCAGCAAAACACAAACACACATACACACACACACACAAACACAAATCCCTGCTTTGCTCGGAAAGATACTTGTCTCACACGGGGCTCTAGATGAGAGTGAAAAACATAAAAGTCTCTCCTTAAAATTTCTGAGTAAAACATAAAAGTCTCTCCTTAAAATTTCTTAAAACTCTGATGAGGATTTTGGACCAGAATGCACAATACCTTCTGGTTCTAAAATAAATAAGCTGATATTTAATTAAAAGTGGTCATAGATTTTTAGTCGTCCTCCAGTACCTGGCAGAAGAGAAACCACGTCATCTCTGAAGTACTGTAGCTTATAACTGGGGCTCAAAAAATGTGCACTGTTAAAATTGAAAGCAATGTGAGCTCGGGATAAAAATATGAAACTCATGAGAACATGAGTCACTATAAATGATAGCTCGAAAAAACAATGAATTTAGAATTGTACTTGCCAAGACTAATAATGTAAGCAATTTAAACTGGATTCTAGAATCTAATCTTACCAGTCTCTGCATTTTCTCTTATATACTCATTCAATAATATACAAGAATACTTGTTCATAAAAATGGAAGACTAGGTAATCCTACAACCCTCCCTCCCCTTAAGGGAAAATGGAAAATGTGGAAAATATTGTTTTTAAAAATACATGAAAGTATTAAATATTCAAAAGTTCGTGGAGAATTACAGAACCAAGAACCAAGAAAAGACAGCAACCCAGAGAGTTAACTTGGCTACTGTGGGTCATTTTTCCTCTAGAGGTGTTTTTCAATTCTGGATGAAGCAGTTAAGAAACCAAACAGTACACTTAGCATCTCATTGATAGATAGGCACAAATTGTAGCTCAGGGTCTTTCAAGATTAGGAGGTACACCGGCAAACCCTGTGCATACTTTGAAGCTGGAATCCCTTAAGGGGCAAAGTCTAGGGCTAAGAGTGAACCCAATCTCTAGCTCCCCTAGAGGCTTGTTGGATGCAAGCACAAAACCTCTCATGAGAGAGAGAATATAATTCTAGACCTCAAATTTACAGTTGTTTTCATCAACAATATCCAAAGCACTAGAAAAAATTACCAGGCACAGAAGGTGGGAAGACCATAAAAATGAAGCAAAGAGAAACAGAGGACAAAAGAAAGACACGGGGATTCCAGGTGATGGAGTTATTAGCTACTACAGACTTTAAAATGTTCTTAAATCAGGTAACTTACCTAGAGAACATTCAGAAATGTTCTCAACTGTCTAGATATTCTACTTCTGCCTAAATTATTTCTTAACATGCTTGGCTAGTACTGCAATACTAGTCTAAACTGAAAGCATGGATTATACAGGTCCTTAGTCCCTTATTTACTAAACTTGGGGCATGATGTGTTTTGGAATTCAAAATATTTCAGAGTTGAAGAAAGGTAATATGGTACATATTATGTAACACTCCCAGGGGGCAGTGCCCCATAAGCAAATACTTTAATAGTTCTGCAACAAAATGATGAATATTCACAGTAGGTTAGATTTTCAAAAGACTATAAATAACCTAGGTCAGCGTAGGTTATATTTTCTCACCAAATGAGTTTACTTCAAATGTTTGAAAAAACTTCTAGTTTTCAGAGCTCTTTGGATTTCTAACTGTGAATAGAGCATTTGTGATCCACTATGGACAGAAGCAAGCAGCTTGAAAAAGTTCTCCTGTTTTGTCAATTTCTTTGTTCTTAAAATTTATACTCTAAGAGGAAAAAATAGACTGATTAAATGTTTATAAATCTATAAAATTTACAATTCTAAATAAAAATGACCTTTGTATCACTTAAAGTCTTATGTAATGCTTCTTTTTAAAATTCAAGTAATTCAAAGCTCAAATTCAATTCTGGTTTTAAGGCCATAACATTTCTATAACCTCAAGGAACATTTGAGATTTTTTGTAAACTTGTACAGTTAGAGTAAGGAATTTATTTATTTTATTTTATTATTTTCTTTTTTAAAGATTGGCACCTGAGCTAACAACTGTCGCCAATCTTCTTTTTTTTTTTTTTGCTTTTTATCCCCAAATCCCCCCAGCACATAGTTTTGTATTTTAGTTGTGGGTTCTTCTAGTTGTGGCATGTGTGATGCCACCTCAACATGGCCTGATGAGCGGTGCCATGTCCGCACCTAGAATCTGAACCTTCGAAAACCCTGGGCCGCCGAAGTGGAGCGCGCGAACTTAACCACTCGGCCACGCAGCTGGCCCCGAGTAAGGAATTTATATTTGCATTTACTTATATTTACATTATCCTACAGAAAGAACACTGAATATTCATTTTGAATCTGCTGAAATACGACCTTAAGACATTACAACGGCATTTCAGCGTGCACACTTGATTTGCAAAATCCTTTTGGACTGAGGATTATGGCAAAATATATTTTATCGTTTCATTAACAAGTGCATAGATCCCAGCATATTTTATTTTGGCATTTGATGTGAAGCGTCAAGGGAGTATGTGTGCAGGCTTTGTGTTCATTTCTTCGTTTAACAAAATCTAATATGGCTGCCTCTTTTAATATAAATATTTAATATATTGAACAAATTTTAGGTCTCTTGTATAAATCCTCCTTAGAGATGTTTGGAGGTTTTCTTTTCTCATTCAATTATTCTTTCATGAAGAATTTGTAATACAATCGTAAGAAAAGCATAAATAGAAAAAAATACTTGAAGAATCAAACACTTAAGTTAGACCATGATTCTCTACTAATTAATGCTTTTCTTTGGGTTCTTGTTCTCTTTTTATATTACTTGTAATAAAATAAAGTGTTTTCCCTGAGAGATAATTTCCAATGATACATATTATTGAAGATGCTGGAATAGGAGTGAGACCTTCTTGGATGCCAAAGAAGTTTTACCGCGGCCTTGAGATAGAGCTGAAGTGAAACAGGTTCACAGGGCTTTGTAAGGAAAGCTTCCTAACCATCCTGACGAAAACTCTGCGAGGGAGATGTGGTAGACATGATTGTTATTTTTATTGCCCACAATTTCTAGAGATGATAAATGTTGGAGATTAAGTGATTTTCCCAATATCACAGGACATTTTAAGGTATCCGAGCAAGACTTAAAACTCAGGCCTTCTTATTCCACATTCTCTGTAATTTTAGCAAGGCTGCCAGAAAAATAACTTTGAACATGGCTTTCCGGTCTTTTATTTTTCTTGTAATGAAACTTCTTTTAAAATTGCACTAGACAATTGTATAATAACATGAAAATTGTACGTGTTGGTTTGAAGTTTGAATATGTAATTAATTGATTGCAGGAAAGTGGAAGACTGAACAGACTAAGCACATATGACTGTTTGGAAACAGAGCTGTTCCACGCTAATCTCAAAGAGTAAAAAATGATGTGTTGCATCTCCTTTTAGGTGCTGATATTTCAGTTATATTGATTGTTCCTAATGCTAAGAGTCATTGCCAAAGATGCTGCCTACCCCTTGACCTGAGAATTAAACGTTACAAAGTATAAACCGACATTGTTACTATTTTAATACTTAACTTGTTCCCTTGGCCAGTGGGAGCCCCATCAAGCTGGTTCCCTGAACTTTTGACCTGCCCTTAATATTATTTGAGCATTACTTAGTTTCTGCTATAGCAAGATGTTGCTAGCTTGTAAGATGTTGTCTATGCTCCAGCTCTGGAATCATCCAAAACTTTAAGAAGCCAGATTCTTTATTCTTGAGATGATATTATAAATCATGGTCTTGATGCTAAGGTACTCATTGCTACTTGTATATCATTGATTCTAGATACTCTCAGCAGACAGAGTAATTAGGGAGTATATATATCTCATCTGTCAACTATCTAATCTCTCTCTTGTCTATCTATAAAATATGTACATAGTATATGCTTATATATGTACATATATTTGCATATTTGTTTATAGATTATCTATATATTTAATTATCTACATTTAAAGCTATGAATTTACATAATTCCAATTCAATGTCTCAGAGTTTGTTCTAATCTTTCCTTTTTTTTTTAATTTGTAGCTCCCTTCCCCAACAATGAGAAACCTGAATCTCATTGTCTTTAATGTACCTACTCATTTTCTCAAATGTATAATATACAGAGGTTTCAAGATTGCTAACCCACACCACAGAAAATACCAAACTTTATAACTAAAGAGCATTATTTGTTTATAGTTATTTTATGTTTAGGTATTTGTTTATTACTTAATATTTAGTTACTTATATGAAATACACTTTCTTGATAGGCATTTATATACATTAAATGTGATGTATAAAACTTGTGTACTATTAGGTGAAGTTTGGAATATCCATTTGTCCATGTAATTTATATCCTTAGTATATATATAGTATATATATAATATAGAGAGTATTTATGCCAACATGGAAAGTTCCCCCATGTTTTTCTCTATCAACCCATGCTCCTATATATTCTTCAGAAGTGTACAATATGAAATCTTCTGATTCCAGCTGCTTTCACTCATCCTAATATTTTTAATATTCACCCACATTTATGGAGTATATCAAGAATGTATGTCTTTTTTATTGAAGGAAAGTAGTCCATTGTCTGAATGTACCACACATTTCTTCTTATGTTGCATAATATGATATGTATTTGGGTAAGCTACTTTCAGAAACATATTTTGAGCTCAGTATAACAGTTTATTTTTAGATAAGCAGCAAATAAATACCTTGAATGTATACAGATAAGTTGTGCAAAGTTTCTGTTAAGAGAATGGTAATATATGATTCTGAAAGTAGTAGATTATTTGATCCATGAAACAAAGTTCTTCTACCTACTACTGTATTCTATGGTGTCATGTTTCATTCACAATGTGACTTAGGATCAAGAATTTCTCTAGCGAATGGATAAGGACATTAATTTATGTTAATCTTAAAATATATCATATTTTTATTTTGTTGAGGGAAATTCACTGGAATTAAAGCCCAAATCAGGTGAACTATTCCATGGTTGACATGGTTTTCTGCTAATCAGGTTATCATCGGCTCACTCAGCACCTCTCATTTTCAAACTTATCTGTATACCTGCATAAAGACACCTGCGGGATCTTGGGTCATGCTTATTTGGGGCTAGTTTTATAAGAATAAATTTTAAAAATATATGTACATTTGCTTACTATTTTCACTCATTTGCTTATCAATTCTCTGCATATTGCCTGACACTATTTGATGCAAAATTGAAAAGTGATGGATTGTGCTCCTATGTCTTTAAAGTCTATTCAAATCCTTTTAAAGGGATTTGGTTATCACCTTGGCTGAATTATTTCTGCTAACTTCATTCTTTCAGCTTGCCAGATAGGACTTTTACTACTTGTATCTTGGCTTTTTTTTTAAGGCAAAATATCCCCACCATCTTATATTTAGTCTTTCTAATGTGCTTTTACCTGTGTTTTCTTTTTTCGCTCTTCCTACTAAAGACAATGTACTCAGTTAATGGATTGTGTCCATTTAAGTACCAGAAGATCCATCCTCTATCAAAGCTCTATAATGCTATATTTCATTTGTGCCTTGTCTTTAAATAGCCTGGATGATTTTAGATTGTGATCTTATTAATTATGCACATAAATAACAAAATTATAATCCATTTATCTAAACTAGTAAGAGTATTTGTCAGCTGTAGAGATAATTTTCTAAATATTTTTAAGTGACATTATGGTGTTACAGTTACATAACTGGTTGTGATAGATTGACTTTAGACTGGCTCTAATTCTCCACATTTCCGTTAGTCAAATCCTTTATAATGTGACCTTGCAGCTCCTCACATCAAGAGATCAGGTCTATTTTCCTTCCCTTAGGGCTTATGGCTTGCTTTTAGCAAAATAATGTGGCAGACATGATAGTGTTTCTGTTCCCAGCCTAGATCTCAAGAGGCCTTATAAGCGTCTAAAATGACTTCCACTGCTCTGTGAACAAGCCTGGCTAACCTACTGGACAATAAGAGATATATAGCTGAGTCACTCCAGTCAACAATCAGCAGATGTTTCTCTAAGGTCATCATAGCCATCTATCCACCAAGCCAACTAATGAGCTAGCAGCTGTCAAGTGACCCCAGTCAAAACCAATTAACATGGCCCACACCGTCAGAACCTCCCAAATGAGCAGTAGATGCATGAACATTAATAATATTTATTCTTTTAAGCCACAGAGTTTGGGTGATAGGTTATGCAGTAACAGCCAACTGATACATGCTTTTAACTATGCTGTTGGTATAGGTATTTAAAAGCTGATGGATAATATGTGAAAATGAAATGCATTTCCAAATACAGAAATTTGGACAGTTGAAACATTCTAAAGAAATAAATATATTTAGTCATGCTTTAAAATTTAATGATGCTGTAAGGACTTTAATATCCTTTACATCCTAGGATTACATCATATGTACTTATCATAGTACTATTAAATTTTAAAGAGACATTGCATCTGTTAGAGGGTAGAAGAAGTGTGTTGGTAGTTTGGGATTTGCCTTGAATTAGTTACTTGTAGCCACAAGCTATAATTTGATGATAATCTGTATTTGTTTTCTACAATAAATGAAATAGTTTGGGCATTGTGAAATGTACTAATTTTGCTCCTTAAATTGATACTTTAATCTACTATACTCCTCCTACTCAAGTCCAAACAATTTTCCCCCATCAGTTATCTACTATGGTATTACAATTATAACAAAGCTGTATAACTGATAAACGTTTCATTTGAAAAGGCCATCATTTAGGTAAAGAAAAGGAAATGAAGTTGAGACCTAACCTGAGAGCCAGGGAGGGTTTTTACAATGACAAACTCTGAAAGAGAGTGACGCTCCAGGATAATTTTTACATGCACTGATTTTACTCTAATCTTTTTTCTTAGTTGACACTTTATTTTAGGAAATGTTAGATGTCTCTGAAAGCATGTCCATGATCCATATTTTAAATAATTCCTCCATGATTTAGCAAAAGTTTGCACTAAATAATTACTTCCTGTGAATTACCTTTTTTGGATTTTATGAGAATGTGTGGGTATTGTATCATAAAGACAACATAGTTTGTTCAAATATATGTAATCCAATTCCTTTTTTAAAATAAATGAGAACAGACATACCTACTCAAAGGAATTGGGTTTACTTTATTTACAGATTCTTATTGAATTTGTGTGAAGGAAATTATGATGGATCAAAAATATCTTAAGAAAATAGAGAGTGACATACAAAAAATTATGTAAATATTCACAATATCTTTATATTAATAGAACCTAACAAGAACACCAAAGTTATGTGGTGAGTTGAACTAATCCATTAAAATATTTTAAAATGAATCATGTATTTGATTTCAAGAAAATTTAGTAGATAACACGGTAAATCACTTGCATGTTTGATTAAAGGAGATTCAGATTTATGAATTAAATAAGGCATGGTCGTGATATGATTTTATCTATCTTTACAATGTTTTCATCAGAGCAATATAGATGTGATATATTCCTATCAAATAGTAGTGCAAAGCTTTCTCTTCCTTTCTTCACTTTTTCCTTCTTTCTCTCCCTTTCTTTTTTTCTCTTTCTCCCTCTCTCTCCCTCC
Organism: Equus asinus; assembly: GCF_041296235.1. Taxonomy (NCBI): domain Eukaryota; kingdom Metazoa; phylum Chordata; class Mammalia; order Perissodactyla; family Equidae; genus Equus; species Equus asinus. Next base: position 39,053,411 of record NC_091813.1, read on the forward strand.
TCTTTCTCCTTCCCTCCCTGTCTTCATTCCTTCTTTTCTTTCATATATGTGGAATACTAAAAAAGTCCAGTTACTATTTAAAGTTTACTAAGCATGCTGCTTATGTTGGCTGAATTCTCTCTCATCCAGCATTTGCCATATGACTCATCCACTTAGTGAGTGCTGCCAAACACCAGGATCAAGGACAATACTAGTTTAGATACTTGAATATTCGAGCTCCATGAAGCCATTGAAATTTATGTAACCTAAGAATTAAAGGTGCTATAATTTAATATGTATGTTCTCCTCATGTGGGAAGTGAAAAAAAGAATGTTTAATTATTTCTCCATTTGAATAATTTTGCAAGTGTTTTGCTGAAAAAAAATATATGTCCCCAAACGGCACATTGACAGTCAATATGTTCCTGAAGCTAAATGTTAAATCTCTGGAGAATGATGTGATGGTTTCTTCTTTTTCCTTTCTCTCTTTCATTCCCACTTTCTTTTCTTTTCTCTTTTTAGTTTTATATAGGAATATTGAAAATTTTTGAAAGTGGCTAATGTGTGTATTAGAGCAGATGTCAATATAATGCAGGAAAAATATATACTTCAATCTTTCATTACTACACTTATTTATGCTTTATATTTTTGGGTCTACAATATTTTGGTCACTTTAAAGAACAAAAATTGATTAATATGTATGAGTTTTGATTAATTAAAGATGGAGATCATCAAAATAGGAAAGAATGGTAATGAATTGATGATGCTGACCAACAAAGAAAAAGTACACGCTCCAATTCACTTTAAGATGGAAGAAGTCTTTCAAAGGCTTTTCATGGCTTTCTCAAGAGCTTTTCTTTGCAGGTGAAAGAAGATTTGGGAAGGTATAGTATAGTTCTTCTCAAACTATCTGTGGTGAAAGATTGTGTTAAATTTTTTTTTTAAAGATTGGCACCTGAGCTAACATCCGTTGCCAATCTTCCTTTTTTTTTTCTTGTTCTTCTTCTCCCCAAAGTGTCCCCCCCCGCCAGTACATAGTTGTATATTCTAGTTGTGAGCACCTCTGGTTGTGCTATGGGGGATGCTGCCTCAGCATGGCCTGATGAATGGTGCCATGTTGGCACCCAGGATCCAAACCGGCAAAACCCTGGGCCACCGGAAGCAGAGTGCATGAACTTAACTACTTGGCCACAGGGCCAGTCCCTGTGTTAAATTTTTAATTGAACTCCTTTGAAGATGGATATTTTTATAAAATGCAGTAAAATGAACTGTTATAAAAGTGAAATAAAAAGCCTTATTTTTATTAGATTATAACTCAATCAAATTTCTCATTTCAATTTCATTATTTGTTACTGATAGGTAACATGGAGTTCATGGACTGTCATCATTTGTTGTGGATATCTGTTGTTTTTGTCTGCTACTGTCTCTTCTCCTTTTTATGATATCCAAAGTTCTCATTTGCTTGGTATATGGACCCTCTCCCAATTTATACTGCTCTGGTCTCAATCAGTGTAGGAGTATCTGAATTGAACCGACCAATATCCAAGATCCTTTACACAATGGCTGGTCCAAAGTTAGTCCAAATAGGTCAAGTAAGGCCCTAAAAGTCATTCTTATAGAGGTTTATGGATGCTGAGAAAGATGATCTATATTTCCTATGAACTCTTGCATGCTAAGGGTCATGTAAGTTTAGGTTTGCCAGGGTCATTGCTATCATTAATGCACCATCTATATGACTAAGAACTTCTCTAAAACGGTAGAAGCATGGAGGGTGGAGAAAGAAACTATGAAATAGTTCTTATATTAGTCTAGGAAGGTTAACTATTGTAAAACCAACCCCTAAATTTCAGTAGTTTTACAAAATAAAATTTTCTTGCTTGAGTTTCCGTCTAACATAGTTTGAAGACTCTCTACCTCACAGCTATTTGGGAATCTGGCCTACTTGAATCATATGACTATGCCACTTACAGAGCCTCCTCCACTTCAGCATTTAGCTTCCAGATTGTGAGAGAGTATGGAGAAGAACACTGGGATTTATTTGGGGCCCAGAAATGCTATATATCACTTCTGCCCAAATCCCATTGGCCGGAGCTCAGTCACGTGGCACCTGTTAACTGCGAAGGAGACTGGAAAATCATGACTAGCTGTGCACTTAGGAGAAAAAAGAAATATAATTTGTGATCACTTTGCAGGTTCTGTCTCAATGCCTAAGAGTTACACGAATGAATAAGCAAAGCAACAGATGAGTGAAAGTAAAAAGAAGAGCAAATTTTGAGATAGCCAAATAGTACGAAAATGAAAGGAACTGGGATAAGGGATTTTTTTCTCCTCATGAAAGTATATAAGTAAAAATCTTAATTCACCAGGGTAGATTGAGGAGAACATGTACTTCACGCCTTAGTACTGAGATTCATGGTCTGTGAAAAAGCAATTTTCTTCCACTTGAGAGGAAAACCATGAAAGCCATGTTCTCAGAAGAGAGTCAATTTTCAATTAAGTTGTAGTAAGGTCAAGCCTTCAACAAAAAGACTGAGGATGCCAGCTGTTGGTTTGAAAATAATTGGGTTTTGATCTATCACATGAAACAGAATCGAGGTGGCAGAGCAAGGGGAGGTTGGGTTGGAAGAAAAGGAGTCAAAAGGCAATATGAGGATGAGTAAATGACAAGATAGATGCCCAGATTGGCTTCTGTCTTGGGTAGTTACCACGATAACAGTGAAATGAGTCTGCTGCATTTAGTTTGATGATGTAAAATATCTGAACTCTCTAATGAAAAAATAGTAAACTGATAGAATTGATGGGATGGTATCTCCTAAGGTTATGTAAATACTTAATTAGGTTGTATGTTAGTGAGAGAAAACGCACTTTCACAACTATACTAAAAACATTAATTTCAAAAGTGGTAAACAAATATACCCCACGTAATAATACATAGCAACGTGTATATTTATGTTGCTTATCAATGAAAGTTTACCTAAGTGTAAAAGTTAAACCAGAACAGAAGGATGAATAGTTTCAAGATGTATTTGAGTGACACAAGCAAGAAAGTATTCTGAAAGGGTGCAAAACCGTGCAAGAAATTTAAACTGAACTGAGAAGTAAGTAGATGAAGGTAAAAAACGGTAGAGTATCAGTAGGAAGAGAACTTAGCAAAAGTGATAAAAATTATTCAGCTTAGAACATTTTAATCAAGATAGAGAATGAAGTTACTGAGAGGAACAATATAAAGAAGTTTGCAATATTGAAACCATGGAAATGTGCCTTAGAAAAAGATAAGCATAACTTATTAAATAGCATAGGTTCATTATTACTTACATCGAATTTGGAGGAATTAAAAAACAAAGTATGAAATTTAAATTGTTTTTCTAAATTACGTGGTATTAAATCAAACCTAAATTGGTGTGAGGCCACTTATAAATATTCATCCCAATTATTGTTTTAACACAGTAATGTTGGACTCTGATGTGTGGGTGCCTAATACTATTGTGCATATTAAGGAATACTCACCATATACCTGAATTAAAATTCAAAACTCCAAAAATTTATTAATTTTAAAACATATCCATTAAGGATTTCAGATAAGAGATAATGGTTTTGAATATGTTTTTAAAAAATTTCAACTTGAGAATTATTTCAATATGGACCAAAACAAAGAAAGAGATAATGAACTGTTGTAAACGTTAAATCCAAGAAATTTTAATTACCAAGATTTTATATATCAAATTCATCAGAAAATCAAGATTATCGAGGATTGCTGCCCCAGGTATTTAAAAAAAAGTGAGATGATTTGTGTATATATACAGATAGAAACTGAAATTCAAGATTAGTAGTTCTGTAAGTCTTTCATGCAGTATTTAATTTACTTTGTTTTTCAAATGGCAATATACTAGTAAAGTAACAAAAACACAGTACTTGCACTTTGATATTCTGAGCATATTTAACACTAAATACCTCTTTTGGCCTGACCTTGCTTTGACCCCTTGACCTTTTTACTACCATTTGATTTGTAAATTGAGGCAAATACTACTTTCTTATGTTTCATTGTGATAATACAAAAATTATTAATAACTGGACATGAGGTACTTTGAATGTTTTGAGAAGATGAAAATATGTAAATTTAATATAACATTGGTAAGTAGGCTAATTTCAGTTTAGGTGATATTTCCAACACTACGGACAACACAGGGTTGTAAAGCCCCTTCCATCCTAGAAACTTCATAACATGTTTCTTCCCCAGGAATAAAGGCAAAGCAACAGAGAAGGAAACAGGCTTTCATTCATTTAACTGACAGGCACACACTTTACCATTCTTGTCACAGCATGTCCACCTCACTTCCAGTTTTGTCTCATATCACCATGAGTAAATGCAGTGTTCGTATAACATTAATTATTTTCAAGTGCAAACTGGAGCTGTGGCAAGGTGTGTCATTGTCAAAGTGACTAGCTGAAATGCGCTGGTTGTGGAAAGAAAGAGAAGTGAATTGAAGCTCTCTTGTTCCTGCAAAACCTACTGAAAGGAAACATATGTCTAAAGATTTAATAACACAGTATTTTCAGAAACGACTGTTGGGAACATGGGATTTATTTTTGCAAATTAAATCTTTTGATTAGTAATCTATTTATTCACTCTTCTGTCCAAAATGGTTAAATTTTCTTAAAGAGCCAAAATTCTCTTTTTTTACTCACCTTTTCCTTATGATGGCACTGTATTAACTACCTGACAGAAGCAATGCACAGCAAATCAAACAGCACGCTTTCTTTTACAACTACACCAAAAAGATTTTCAGAATGGAATACCACAGAAGAAAAAAAAAGAATAGTAAGTCACTATAACTCTGTTTTTATCTATAGCTTTTGAATTCAGAAATTCATTTAAAAATCTTTATTTACTTTATATGTTTATAAATAGTGATTTCATTCTCACTATGTAGAATCCAAGTCTGAACTGGGTCATCTTGCAGCACTGGGCATCATGCCTATCTCCTGATGTGGGAACAATTTATTACCTGCCCTTAAATTCAGCCAGCCATTTTAGAGCACCCAAATATATTTAATAAACCATAGAACCCCCTTCTACTCATGCTGTAGAGGTATCACGAAATCTCTGACCACCTCCACATTCTCCATTTCCACTTGTTGCACATGTTATGGTGTTTCCTAGGTAGGTACTTGATCAAAATGAATATAGATCTAGGAGTGGGCAGAGTAATTAAGATTTTGTTGTTTTGAATTTTGGAGGGTGAATTGTTTTCCCAGTAATTGCTAACAATAAAGAAAATTTACAAAATCTCCTATGAGCTATTTCTTTTACTCAGAAACAGAAGGTGTTTGAGTGTTTTGCGTATTGCAGTGGTGATCTAGGTAAAGAGTAATGTTCATTTAAAGGAAAAACAAATGATATTGGAAATCTAAGTCGTAGCCAACACCTAAGGCCTTCAAAGAAAAGAAATTGAGCATCTGAAAAGATGCTGTGTATCAAGAAGCTAGGACGGATTGTTACCCTTCCGTTATTTTGAATCCTGTCTTTTTTTCCTGCACTTCCCCAGGTAATTGCAGAACTTGTTTTCATTTTTAAAATTTGAGGGTCACCATTTCCACTCTCTAGTTAAAAAAAACACCCATGGACTAATTGTATAATAATATGCTGTTAATAACTAGCATATATTTAGCAAGTTCTATATGAATAAACTCTACTAAGGGCTTTGAACTTTAATAACAAGATCTCATGCCAAGTGTATCTCTATAAGATTGGCATGTGCATTTGTGGCAATAACTTGAGACAGGAGAAATTTTTTTTCTCCACTATTTCAAGGGAACACTTCTTTCTTTCTCATATTATAAGTATCTGAGTAAAAACCAAAAGGACTGCAAATGTTAGGCTCAATGGGCGTAAATCTTTTCAGGGAATTTCAAATCAGAGTCGTACTCTCCACCCTCTGCCTACCCCCTCAAGCCAGGACTAGCTATAAAACCTAGCTACCAGAAAGAGAGGAGCAAAAAGATAGGGAGTAGGGACCAGAATAGTGCAAAAGAGGTTATAGAGAACTTACAAATGATTTCTACTTCTCTCTACCTCTGGGGATGATTTTTAGGGAAATCTTATTAAGACAGTAAAATTTGTTGGTTTTCTAAATAAAATGGTCTTGTGATTGTTTCTTTTCCAGAATTTGCTAAATATTGACAACTCATTGAAATAAATCCCTTCAGCAAGGCATGACTTAAAAATCTTGTAGTGTTCCCAGGGAGAGTATGGATTTTCATGCACAATGGGGGATGGAAGATCAAGTAGTGGATGGCGCATGGACACAAAGGAATCGTGTGGCATTGTTTGATGGAGTAGTGGTGGGGCTTGTAAAGAGATGTGACCACTCTTCAGAGGATCCACCAAATCACAAGCCAAGGAACTAAGAAAGAACAGAGTGCTGTCTTAGAATTCTGATGTATTTGTGCTAAGAACAACATAAAATGCAGCCTACCCCGACTCCTGGTGGGCAGATACAGTGTACAGACATCCAGATGTGTGTAAGTGGCAGCACTAAGCTTTGAAATTGAAAAGACTAGGAAAGTGAACCCCTCTCTTCAAATTCCACTGAGATCTATGTATCCACCAACATTTGTGTGAAGGCATTTAGACTTTAGAAGAGAGAGAAAGGGTGAAAGAAAGACATCAGGATTTGTACCAGGGGACATAGTGAAAGTTCTGCTGGGCATCTTTGTCAATTCTTCTCCTTAGATTGCCAGGTGAGAGGAGGACAAAACACGGAGAGGTTTTGATTGGATAACAGCTGAATAATAATATATTCGTTTGATTGAATTTTTCTGCTAAAGAAACTAAGTGGCAGAATTTTAGTCTCAGAGAAGTGACAGTGATAAATAAATTGTACCCAAAGTCATTGAACTACTTCATGGCAAAGATGGAATGTGTACCTGGTCTCTTCTGTCTTGAAACAGTTTCTTTTCAATTATCGTTAAATATTGTCTGTCACCACATTCTCATATATCCAGATACCTACTAACAGCTCCCTTCCTTATACAACCTAAACTTGATGTTCCCACCCTGACCAAGTGTCACTTAGTTATTTATGTTTTTTTTTCCTCCCCAAAGCCCCCCAGTATGTAGTTTTATATGATAGTTGTACATCCTTGTAGTTCTACTATGTGGGATGCCGCCTCAGCATGGCCTGATGAGCCATGCTGGGTCCATGCCCAGAACCTGACCCAAGACCCCCTGGCCACTGAAGCTGAGCCTGAACTTAACCACTCAGCCACGGGGCCAGCACCAGTTAGTTTTACTACCTTTTCATGATAAATATCTAGCAAAACACTGAACCTGAGTTTATTCATCTGTCCTATACATTGGTTGCTGGGAGCAGATGGGGGAAAATGTCACAAGTTTTCAGACCAGTACAAAGAAAATACATTTTTCTTTAACTAAAACTGGACTTTCAAATCTTTCTATACATTTTATTTTGTATCCTCGGGTAATTATTTCTCACATGTTGTAAATTGATTTGTTCACATCTTCTCTACTCAAACATCTCACAAGCGCTTACACCTGGGAAATTTACCTCTTCTCTTGTTAAAGGATAATCTCCCAATTTCTACTGTAACACTTTGCTACTCCTTTTGGATCTTTCTCTACAGTTATCAACTCTTTATCCTACATCTTCAAATTCATTTTATCTACTGATTTCTTCTCATTAGAATTTAAAATTCCTACGTGTCTCCTAACACAGTACTAACCACATCTTCTTACATGAAATATCTCCTTTTGGCTTCCCGAATTCTCATTCTCTACCAACTTTCTAGCTACTCATGTGCAGTTTTTAGATAATTTCGAAGTTCATAAATGCAAGTTTGTGAACTGGATGCACAAAAACTACCTAATTTTGGTATGAAATATGTAGGTTCTGAAGTCACACACCATATTTACTGGGTCCTGGGGTATATGAATTTGTCCATTAAAACTCCTCAGGGTTCTGCTGCCCTGTCAGGTTTAGGACCATTGTTAAAAAGACTTCTTCCTTTTCCATCACTTCTATGTCAGTAGTCTTCAGAATTCTGTTCTGAGCCCCCCATTTAATTTTCTCTGGACCATTTCACACATTTCTATACCATCAATTATAATTGAAAAGTGAAATCCCACTTTCTATAGTTACAGCCTGGTTACATCAATTACTTCTGTGACTTTGGGCACGTCCCTTATGTGTGTGCTTTGGTTTCCATTGTTCTAAATAGCAATAATAATAACGATTATTACATAGAGTTTTCAGGAAGAATTATAATAATTGTAAAACCCTTAGAAGAGTGCTTAGCACATAGTAAAAATAGATAGATGATAGATCAATAGATAGATAGATAGATGATAGATAGATAGAAGACAGATAAGCACACACTTAGCTGAGCTTAGCTCAAATTGCTGACCAGAAAATCATGAACAGATGATTTGCTTATTGTTTTAAGACATTTCATTTTGGGTTGTTTGCTACACAGAAATAGATAACATACAGAAATGCATGTTTAGTTTTTCTTTAACTAGCGTGTTATGCGATCAAAAGGTTTGTGATTTTTAACCCAGAGGGTAATGCCATACTCTCACCTAGAACCAAATGTCCTCCACAATCTAGAGGAGATATTAAAATATGTCACTCATTTGTTGATAGATCAAAGATATCAAGCTACTTCTCTAGTCTAATTTCAATGTTTCCCATATATTCCATCTTTTCACCACTCCCATAATTCTTTCCACACTCCTCTCTCTATAATTATTTTAATATCTCATATCATGCCTCCATTTGTATTAGCCTTCCACATGCTTTTCCACCTAGCTGAATTCTATAGCCCTTCAGGAATTCAGTTCAAAGCCTATCTCCTTTGAGAACATTTCCCTTCAAGGCACAGAAATATTTTTTCTGTGATCTGTTATAACAAGGATAATTGTCAGTTGAATCTACCCCGAGGCTTACTTTTCCAGAATCTTCCAGGAAGCATTTGCCTTAAGAACTCTCTCTGGTGTCTTTGCCCCAGGCTCAGGCCATGACCCACCACTTTCAGAGCAGCAGAGGAGAGATTTCTGACCACCTCACATGAGAAAAATAAATCGTGGAAAAAAAATTATGACTACTGATTTATTTTGCCCCCGGCATGTTAGTGAGATTCTAAAGTTTTCTAATCCTCTAGAGTAAGTAGAATAGACCCCCAACCTCTGTAACTGCAGGTAATAGTTGACTGCCTGCTGAAATTTACTAAAAAAATGCCTTAATACCCTCTTAAAATACAAAAAAGTTGCAAAAGTATTCTGACTCAAATTATATCTAAGATTAGAAATCTTCAGAGCCTAATTACTAGGAAAAGAGGCAATGTGGAAATCTTTAGATTTTTCTAAACTTAACGTAGAACTACATAAAAGTATGTTTATAATCCATTAATATATCAGAAGTAAATATTTATCAAGGACTCTCTGAATAGCAAGAATATCGAAGTATTATTGTCTCATTTTGCATGGTTAAATGTTTCAACTGATATTTGGTAGACAAACTTTTTTCAAGTTAGATAATAAGTTATCAATTAACATGGACCTCACTATAGAGCCAAAGTTTTAGTGTTTGAAATGGTTCAGTACTTTTGAAGGCATTTTTCCTCCTAGTAAGGCCACTAAGGCAATATCTCACTTGTCTAACTACGTACTTTTCAAATAAAATAAAAAAGGAAATGTATTAATTATAAAAATCTAGTTTTCACAGTAGAAACAAGACTTATTAAGGAGTATAGGCAATATTGAATGTTCTTCTTATCAGTTGAAAGCTTTGTAATAGTGTAAATGATAAAAATATTATTAATTTTAGATAGATTCCTGATTTGGTGATGTTGTTTTGGTGGGGTTTTTTTTAAGTAGAAAATTTGCAGTACCTTTTAATGAAAGAATTAATCACAGTTATGCAAAGAAGAAACTCACTAAATGACATAAACCAAGCTGTTTAATGCTGCTTTTATTATTGAGTAGAGTTCTGATTTCTCTAAATTATGGAAGTTAGAACTAGTACTAATGATACATTTTTTATTTCCCTCTTGTACATTTTATAAAATTAGAGATTGAAATGGGTATTGGATGTGCCATTCACATAAAATGTGTCTTGCCCCACAACACCACCCAGAAACTGGTTATCTACTTTGCATGTATTTTTAATATGAAAATGTCTTGTTTTGACATTAAAACCTTTTTGCAGAGGTTTTAATAGCTACTTCCTCCCTTGCCATCTCTTCCACCCTTTAATTGCACAAATCTAATATGTTTGTACATCAACTACTCCTAACGAATGTTATGTCAGTCATTTATTTGGCTTCCATCTAGAAATTATTTCTGCATCGGTGTTTTGTAAATGATTAAATACTTTATCAAGAATCTATACGTATTCTGATATATTTACAAGCTCATTTCAGGTAAGGATCATGTTCTAAAGTGTACTAAAATATTTTTTTTCTCGTGGATATAGAGAGGCCTTTTTCTTTTCGATTTTAACCCTATGTATGTAACTTCGACAAAACTCTGTGTTTGCAATTTCCAGGGATGAAAGCTGTAATTCTACACTGCAGGTCACATTGAAAGGGACATCCTGTACTTACATTTGACAGTAATAAAATGGTATTCCTCAGGAAATTTAATTAACAAGTTGAGGTTATAATGTACTTAATGGCATTTCTCATCAAAACATTTCAAATTGCTTTTTAAACATTAACTCATTAATTCTTATAGCACTCAGGGGAGGTAATTATGTACTCAAGCATACTTAGTCATTTGAGTCTATTCATGGTCATTTGTAAAACTCTCTTCTTATATCCTAAAATAAACATTTGTGATTGTGTGATTACACAATTAATTGATTAATTTGTATCCTCATATTATTTTTTCTGATAAGTTCAAGGTGCTAAGCTAAGTTGAAGAAAATACATTGGAATAAAATTAATTTGTGGCATTTCTGATCTCTAGGTTTAGACCTTATACTGACTCATGGTCTCTCCCTAGGTGATATCTGTGTTTTACTGTGCTTTGAAGGAATAAGAAAGATAATGAATTTGGCATTTAGAAAGATGACGAAATGTCTGGGTTCTAGAAGGTAACTGGATAGGACTGAAAACAAATGTGTTGATATCAAAGCCCAAGAAAGTCCATGTGCAAATACATCGCTTGTATATTTCACCAAAAAAGATCTTATTGAAAATCAATAATAACTAATTAGTACGTTCAAGAAAGTCACAGACCCATTTTGGATCTGGAGGGGCAGTGTGCTGAGGAGCAAAAAACTGGGAAAACACAAGGTAAGAGAGGGAAATCAAAGGATTGAAGGTATCAAAATCCTTTGCTTTATGCGGCATTTTATCTGGAATCTTGCTAAAGGTTAGCAAACTATTAAAATCAATATCATGTATTGTCAACTCTTAAATCAGTTTAGAATGCTGCAAACTTTAAGCTTCCACAGTTTAAATAAGTCTATAATGCAGGCAGCTCACTCCAGCTCCTTTAATATCATCCATAGTTTTGTTGATCTATCCTCACCCTTTCCTCTCAGAGATGAGGATATGGAAAAACTAATAATATAATAGGTAACATTTTTAAGTGCCTGATAAATACAAGGGAGTATGATGAGCACTTTGATCTTCTTTGGTACATAGTGTTACTATTTTTACCCATCACACACATGAACACAAGAAATCTTAGAATGGTTAAGGAACTTGTTCAAGATCATGTTCCCAGGAGAGCACTAGATCCAGGATTTGAAGATTTGTCCCATTCCAGATCCTACTTCTCCAGTGATTCTCCACTTGGGTTCCACGAACCTGGCAGGAGCATCAGTAACATATGCTCAGGAATTTTGTGATATCCTTATGAAATTTTTAAATTTTGTGGATATTTTCAATAAATACATATGTAAATTTTGCAGAATCTGGATAATCGCTTAAAAAGAGAAAGCTACCACTCCATGTCAACATGAATTTCCACTTATATTTAAAACCTTATTGGTGGCAAGTACTCCTTCAGTTGTCTTTTTTTTTTTTTTAAAGATTGGCACCTGGGCTAACAACTGTTGCCAATATTTTTTTTTTTTCTCTGCTTTGTCTCCCCAAACCACTCCCCCAACCTCGTACACAGCTGTATATCTTAGTTGCACGTCATTCCAGTTGTGGGATGTGGGACGCCGCCTCAACGTGGCCTGACGAGTGGTGCGTGTCCGCACCCAGGATCTGAACCCTGGGCCGCTGCAGTGGAGTGCGTGAACTTAACCACTCGGCCACGGAGCTGGCCCCCTCAGTTGTCAAAGACTATTGTGGAAGCGACAAAAAGAAGTGAATTTAGTCCACAAAAATATATCCAAATATGTAAGCACAGTTTCATATTCTATAATAATGAAATTAAAGCATTGAGGCAGAATTGAAAATAGTATAACATGCTAAACTTAGAAGAATATGTTTGTTGCAGTCAATATTACACTCAGTTTGAGAGCTGTAAAACATCATATACCACATTATACTAATGTCAATGATTTGAATCTGGTTATTTTTAAATTTAATTTACTGTATATTATAATCATATAATGTATAATATATATTGTATACAATAATGCTATGTATATAATGGGTGAATGAAAGCTGAAAGAAAAGTGGCATTATACCTAGATTTATCTAATGTAATAAAATAATCAACAATGGGTTTTAAAAAGATTTTTTCTTAAAAAAATTATCCAAGTATTATTCAAAATTGGGAAGCACTCTGATCTGTAAAGTCCAGCCTTCATCCTTCTACTTTTGCTTTATTAGTGTTAGTTTTTTTCTTCAGGCATAATTCACCCGCACAGCTGCTAGTAATTTATTTAAATTTTAATCCAAAAGCTGATGTAAGGTGAAAATATACAAGTGCAGCAAAAAGTTAAGAAATCACTAGATAATGAAGAGAACAATGACACTGAGAGCGTGTTATTAATATCTTTTGGTTGAGATACCCTTCTAGAATAAGACCTCTGGCAATAGTTTTAAGTAGATAAAATGAAAGTTGCCAAGTGTGTATGGCTTATTACATTTGCCTTCAAGGAGTTCAGCTAAAATATAGTTGTGTCTACTGAAAATGCATATTTTCAACTAAGGCAGTATATTGAGATGAATAGGATCTCTCATAGTTCATAGATATGATTGAGAGCATAATCTACACTCTGTTTCACATTCTCACTCTTCTTTCTCACCCATCAGCCTACCTTTTCCCTCAACAGTCTAGTAAGACAGCACTCACTAATTCATTCAAAACTTCATTCTTAGGGGTGGCCTGTGGCATAGTAGTTAAGTTCATGAGCTTGGCATCGGCAGACCACAGTTCACAAGTTCAGATCCTGGGCACAGACCTACACACTGCCCATCAAGCCATGCTTTGGCGGCATCCCACATACAAAATAGAGGAAGATTGGCACAGATGTTAGCTCAGGAACAATCTTCCTCAAGGCAAAAGAGGAAGATTGGCAATGGGTGTTAGCTCAGGGTGAATCTTCTTCGCCAAAAAAACCCAAAAAATGAAAAACAAACTTTATTCTTAATATGCTATCTTCTGTACTTTTTGAATTCTGTGTATCATTTTTCTTACTTGATCATACCTACTGTCAGCTTCTGTGACACTAAATCCATTCGGTATTCTTAAAACATCTGTAGAGGGCCATCTACTCTTAGTTTCATTCATGGGTCTATCATCCTTTACACAGCCCTTGAATATTGATATTCCTCCTAAGATATTATTATTATCTCACTTTATAAAATTCATAGTAAATCTTAACTATTAACAGTGTTCCAACTACTACCCATATTATAAAACTTTTGCTCCTGTCCGTTTAACACCTGAGCATGCAAAAATGATTTTGGTCTCTTTCTCACAGTCTCTACTCCTGTTTTTGTATTTCTTATGTTGTAAATGGATTGACTGTCATCCATTTATCAATCCAGAATCATCACAAGCATCCTAGATTTCTTTATTTTCTTACCTCTTTATCTACTACTTATTATCTGGACATTTCTATATTCTATGAATATAATATCCTTAATGTGTATTAAATATATTTCACTGACCTCAATGATATTTTCACTATTCTTATTTCTGTCTTTCATGATGTCTCACAACTAGCATCTGTTTGGCATCTCTTTAATTTATCCTCCATATTCTATGAGAATGATCTTTCTTTCTACAATGCAAATTAGACCATGTAGTATTATTGTTAGAAACATTTTAATGTTTTGGTGTATTTTTAGGCTAAAGCTCAAATTGCTTAACTTATTCCAGAATGGTTTTTGTGGCATAATTCTCGCTTACCATTCTAGCCTCAAGTTATACTACTCTGAACACTTCCTCTTTGTCCACCTACAGAGAATTCGTTGTGGTTTTACCAAGGGCTCCTGGGCTTCCTTAATAGTAGTCTGTCCTCTTGGAATGCTCTCTCCTCTCCCCTAAACAGTTGTCAGGCTATACCTTACTTGTTACTGAAAATGAAACTCAAACAGTATCTTCTTCCGGAATTTTCTTTTCCTATGCAGTAGAAAATCAGATGACTCATACAATTCCCAATTACTTTTCCTTTGCCCTCCTGTGCTCCAAATGATGGAAATCTAAGTGCTAACTCATCAAGTATCCCTTATGGTTAGAGTGAGTATGTGGCAATTGTGGCCAATGAACTGTCATCAGAAATCATATAGGGAGGATTTCCCTTCAGAAATATCAAGATAAAGCCCCAGGAGCAGAAAGAGTTTTCTTCTTTTTGGAATGTGGAGCAGTACATAATGCCTGGAGCAGCAGCAGCAGTCAACTTGTGACTATGAACTAAGAAGCAAGAAAAAAATGGAATAATGTATTCACAGGATTGTTGAGCTCCAAAGTCATTGTCAGAATCACCATTAGTCACCATTTAGCTTAAATCAGGATTAGATTTCTCTTACTTTCAGGGTAATGCATTTCTAATGTACTCTTCTAGCTTGATATATTTGTTTTACCTTATAAAACACTCTGCTCACGCCTCCTATCACACAATAGCAGACCATAGTGCAATATATTGTACCAATTGATTTATTTGTCCATATCTTCCACTTGATTTGTTAAGGTCCAGAACAACGTTTTGGCTCTCAAGTACCTGGTCTTATATCTGGAAGACCACAGGCACCCAATAAAAGTCTAAGTAAAATAAATGATTATTCATATTAATTAAATATGCAAATGAATAAATAAATGGTGTTGCATGTCTTGAATGCCCAAACGAGTAACTCTTCAAGGAGAATCACACACTATACAGAGAAACTCTTAATTTTCAATGGACTATATTTGGCTTTTATGTTTTGGTTGGTGTAGCTTTCCAGACTCAGCTAACTATACTTAATGTTCTTTGTGCAGAATAAATATCAGGATTCATCTTCATGGGCAGGGCTGGATACTTACTAAATGTCCCCAGTGACATCAATACCTCTAGTATAAATGCTTCCATTAACATAGGATGTCAGGCACAGTACAGTCAGTACTAATTCTTAATTCATAGTACACTATTTATTATATTAGGTGCTCCCTTCATTACTCCTTTTTAATCCTATTTCTCACCAATAGATATCCTTTCTGATTCTTTCACTATAGGCCCTTAGATATCTCTGTATCATTGAAAAATATGTAATCATGTTTTATAAGGGCATGTACTTAAAATTTACACGAACTTTATAAAATCTGTCCTGTGATAAATAATAATATGGCTCTTATTTTTTTTCAATTTTTTCACTAAAAGCTTTTTTTCTCTCATAACAAATGTTTTTGCTATTTTCATACCAGATGAACTCAATGTATTGTTTCTTTTGTTCAACATTTGTTTGGAGATTCTTCCATGGTATTGCATATATTTTCTCTGCAGAAATGGATTCCATTGTGAACATACCAGAAATTTTCATTAACTATTTTTGATAGACATTTTGCTTGTTTCCAATTTAAGTTGATATGAATAAGCCTCCTATAAACATTTTTTGTGAATTTCTCTTGTGAACCTAAGAATTCATTTCTGTTTGATATATTCCAAAGAGCGGAATTGCTGGGTCATAGGTCCTATCTATGTTTAGCTTTTGTGCAGGTTCCTAGTTTTCCAAGTGGCCATACCAATTACCAACAATAATGAGTTCCCAGTATTCTATATTTATAGCAAAACACTTTGCTTTCTTTGCATGATGGGTATCTGGTATCTCATTTTGGTTAAATTTTCATTTCCTGAATGACTTTATGCTCATGAGCTTATATGCTTTTTGGTGCTTTGACTATGATATTTGTGAAATCCTGATGAAGTAATTTTACAGTTTTTAACATTTATTTCCTCCATTCTTCACTCTGCAGAAAAACAGCCTTTCTGAAATTTATATCTGATCTTGTTGCTTCTGACATATTTCTTGATTTATCTTAGGATAAAGTCCAAACTTTCAAACGTGGCTTCTTAAGCATGACAGAAACTGGCACTTGCCGTACTCTCCAAGCACATCTCCCACTGTGCCCCACTTGCACCAAACTCCATTTCACATTGAACTTTCTTCAGTTAGCCAAATGCTCTGTGAATCACTGAATCCTCTTATGAGCAAAAACTGCTACATATAAAGAGTTGACTGGATCAGACATAAACTTTATGTACCCACTCAAGTTCAGCAACTGCCTTTTTCTTCCAGAGGCATAGCCTGAGTCTCCCTTCGGCTAAGCTACCCAAGCTGGCTGAAGTTTCCCCAGCTAGCAAGCCCTGCATGTCCCACACACTGGATGGGGTCAATCTGCACTGCCACTTGAATAAAAAGTATATCACAAGGTGGTGTATGGTTGACACTGCAATGAATCATTCATCATCCCTCCGAAGACAAGGAACTTACTTGTCTGGTGGTAAGAAATACTGCCTGCTGACTACACAGCTGAGGTTTTCCTAGGTATCGCCTTTAGCAGAAAGACAACGGCTCCTGTCAGATTACACATTCATCCTGGATACAGTCTCCCTCTAAGGACTGGCTGATAGAGAAATACAAAAGTCTTACCCCTTCGCCTGGCTTGAGGATGACTGTAAAGGGCTCCATAGCTGGGCTGAACATTCTGTTGTAACTGCCTGACTGTCCTACTTCCTTCTTCATAATTGTTGCTCCAGAGAGCGCTAGCCACCAAACTTGCTGCCTTCAAATTTCCATCTCTGAGTTCATTTCCTGGGGAATCTTCCCTACATTCCTGAGCAGCCACTCAGGGTAGGGCTGAAGCAATGTGGAAGTGCCTAAGAGCCCACTCCCTTTTAGGGTTAACTTTGAAAATGGGAAATGGAGGACAGGAAATGGCTGAGCAGATGAAGTGCTCTTCTTTTAGCCTTATGTATGTTGCCCTGCATTATGGTTTCTCCTTATAAATCTTAATCCTAGGAAAGATTGTCTTCACAGCACACGCTGCCATCTTTTACTACCTTGTAGCACACATTGATTCTATCTCTTTTGGTTTCACATTTTCTTTCCTTCTCACCTTCAACTCCCTAGGTTTGCACATCCAAAAAAAAAAATAATCAAGATTTCAGTGCTCTGCTTTATAGAGGATCTGAGTTTAAGATAGAGACTCTTTTAGAGTGCAAGCAGAAAATAACTTTTTTTTCTTCCCACAAAAGTCTGATATTGTTGCTACTCCTCTGTAAAATCTGAGATTGGCCTTAAATCTGTTCAATTATCTTTAAATAATTAAATTTCTCTGTCAGTGTCAGTAACAATATATATATATATTTAAGAATTCTCACTTTGTGCTTTTGTTGTCATATTGTATGCCCACATATTCTGCAGAATACTTTACTAATTTTGTATTAAGTTGTGAAAATGTAAAGACATTTTAATATATATGTAGATACTATGCTTTCTGGTTCTCTTCCTTTTTCTTGCAGATTTGAGCTTTCACTTAGGAATTATTGCCACTAGTCTAAAGAATGTTTTTTAGCACCTCTTTCAATGCAGGTGTGCTGGAGAGAAATTTACTCAACTATTATTGTCCAAAGATGGCTTAATTTAATTCCTTAAAAAGTCCTCATTTTCCCTCTAATTTTATTAAACAATTATTTACATATAATGAATTCCTACTTTTAAGTGTACTGATTAATGGATTTTGGTAATTTTCTGCAACTATGTAACCACTAATAAGATAAAGAAAGTTCTTTCAGGGGCTGGACCCATGGCTGAGTGGTTAACTTCATGCACTCTGCTTCGGTGGCCCAGGGTTTTGCAGGTTCTGATCCCGAGTGCAGACATGGCACCACTCATCAGGCCATGCTGAGGCAGTATCCCACATAGCGCAACTAGAAGGACCTACAAATAGAATATACAACTATGTACTGGGGGTATTTAGGGAGAAGAAGAAGAAGAAAAGAAGGTTGGCAACAGATGTTAGCTCAGGTGCCAATCTTCGAAAAAAAGACATTTCCTTCACCTTGAAAACATTTCCCATGCCCATTTGACTCAACTCTCTCCGTTTTTGGCAACCACTGGTCTACTTTATGTTACTATAATATTTTTTTCTAGAATTTCATATAAATGGAATTATAGAGTACATAGATTTTGTGTTTTCTTTCTTTTAGGTAACATACCTTTTTCTAGATAGATCTATGTTCCTTGTATATATATTTCATCCCTTTGTATTGCTGAGTAGTATTCTATAGTGTAGATATGCTACAGTTTGTTTATCCATTTACCAATTGATGGACATTTGAGTTGCTTCCAGTTTTGCTATTCTGATTAATCTTGCTAGGAATATTTACACATACATCTTTGTATAGACTTGTTTGTTCTCTTGTTTAAATACAAAGGAAAGATATTGCTGAGCCAAATGGTAAACGTATGTTTGACTTAATGAGGCACTGCCATACTGTTTTCCAAAGTTGTGCTATTTTGCATTCTCATCATTCCCATCAGCAAGATACGTGAATTATGTTTGCTCCACAGCCTTGGTAACACTTGGTATTGTGAATCATTTTAACCTTAGCAATTCTAGTGATTGTATCATTGCATCTCACTGTAGTTTTAATTGCATTTATTTGTTGACGAGTGATGTTGAACATCTTTTCATGCACTTATTACCCATTCATAAAGTTTATTTTGTGAAGTTTCTGTTTAAATATTTTGCTGGCTTTTTTCAAATCTTGAATTGTTAGAGTTATTTATATATTTTACATAAAAATCTGTCAGACTCAAATTTTGTAAAATTGTTCTCTACAGTACACAGGCCCTGGTCCCCTAGCAGTCCCTTTCAGATCTGCTTCATCTAACTTACGATGGGGGGAAGCAAACATTCCGTCTTTCTGTTGGGAGAGGCGAGTACATCCTATAGCATTCCAGAAATATATTCCAAGTAAATTTCTTGGCTTCATTTAACAAAAGCCTTTTATAGTAGAATGGGCCAACAGCCACAAAATTGGTTTTAGGGCATCTTCTTGCAGATTCTGCACAGGTCATCTAGGACATGGCTTTCATCTGTGGGAATAATTACCATTGTAACCTCAGCTAAAGCTGAGAAAGACACACACAGGCAGCTAGATAATTAGCCAGATAGGTAAACAGATTTTTTTGTTGGTTATTTTTTCCTCAAGTGCTTAGTATACTACTGTCTCTGCCTGGAAAACCTGCCTCATATGATTAGTATTCATTCTATTCCTTCAAAACTTCCTCAGGGAGGACACTCCTGACCTCACAGAGTAGACAATATGCCCCCGTTCTGTGCCTCAGAACACCTTTTCTTTTCTCACATAACACTCATAAAATTTATTGCAGTATCTACTGCCTAAGGTTTTCTTAGGGGATATGAAGAAGAAAAGAAGTGAAGGAAAGCAGGGAAAAAATTGTAGCAAGTTTCCAAAACATTTAGAACACTACACACATATTCCCAGAAGTACTGCTTCTCTGGAGTCTATTTGAAATTGTGGTTTGTTTCTGAAGCCAAGTGAATTTCCAGCCAATTGGGGATGTACACAAGGACTGAAAAAGGAGCTTGTAGAATCCTTAGGCTACATTTACTAGTTTATTTAATAAATCAGATTCAAAGAGTCACGTTAGTTTTGGGACGATAGTGATTTACGTGTTGAGAATGCAAATGGCTGAGAACATAACATACTGTAGAACTGAGACTTTGTCATGTACCCAAAGAAAAGGACATGACCTACTGTGTGAATAATAATAAAAGAATTTTGATTGGCTCTATATTAACCTTAAAAATAGATTTTAACATTTCTCTGCCACTTAATGTTTTAAGATAACTGGTAGTAAAATAAGATATAAATATTGAATATTAATTTTAGTGGTTAAAAAGATCAACTCTTTATCGTATCTTGGTTTTAAATTCTTTAATAAGAATTTATGAAAGACAGATCTCGTGTTTTTTCAATATGCTCTCTTACTGCTAGACATAGAGCTTACTAATTTGGCTTTTGGAGAGAATAAATCAAAGACAATATAACAAAATAAATGTTTGCATGCACATACCCTTAAAGACAGTGAACCAAAATCCTAATGAAAAATTTCTCCAGGAAAGTTAAAAGTCTTAAGACATAATGAAATATGTACTATTAATGTAAATATTATTTTATTTATTATATTATTTTATTTACATATATTTCGTTCATAACTAACCTATAAGCAAAATTCAAAATAGGTTTGATAGGAAGTATCTATCTGGATTTTAGTAGTCCTTTCATTGGCCTAAATTAACAATATCTACAATAATAATAACTGACATTTATCCAATGCTTATTATGTGCCTGATACTTTGGCAAGCATTATCTCCTTCCATTTACAAAGCACGTTATTCTCATTTTACTTATGAGATAAATGAAGATTAAATGTTTTAGGTTCTTTACTGAAGTCCACACAACCATTAAGTGAAATAGCGAGGATTTGATTTGATCCTGGCACTGATGACATAACCAAAAATATCTATGGATTATCATAGAAAAGTGTCTTTTGTAAATAGCTTTCCTTATTCTTTCTCTACATGAAAGAAACAAAATTAACTTCCACTCAGGAAAGATTGGAATCTCATCTGATTGCACATTTCACATAAATAAAGAGAAATTTATCAAAATAAAAGGGCTTTGGTTACCATGAAATGTAAAAAGAAAAGCCACAGGTCAAAAATGACAATTCCTATCCAAACAATTCCTCTCCTCAGACAGACTCGCAGATTTAGCAAATGGAAATTTTGTATTCCAATTCCATTGGCATGTGTATTTATAAAATAGATTGTTTCCTGTCGCACTGACAGAACTATACATACATTAAGATATCTGCATTGTATTTGTAAATATTTTATTGTTAAAGATTACATTCACTCAATATCCTCCCCCTCAGGTTCTCCAATTAATCAGTCTTTTAATTAATGTTTACTTTATTTCATAAATATATTAACAGAGGATTACACATTTATCATATTGGTAATAAGTAGAATTTGTCATTTCATATTCATGTTTTGGCATTCTCTTATTCTATATAAATTTCTTGATTTATGTTTATATGAAATGTGTTTTAATCCCATTCACTCAAAGGCCAGATCACATACTGTGGTAAAAACATAATTATGCCATCATATGAGATTGCGTGACACACTTTTCCACCGGTGGTGATACGCTAGTGGCATCGCTATTGGCAGCATATGACTATTTCCTCAGGTTCTAAATTCCTCTGTTCTTAGAAAATTTCTATTTAAACAATAAAACATGTCATGATGTTTTCATAAAGAAAATATTTGACATTCTTTTCATTCAAAAACTCAAACACCCCAAGAGGAAAGACATGAATATTAGCCTTACCAAGAATATATCAAGAGTATAACTATAAAGTGGCAGGCGCTGTAGTTCAATAGTGATTGATGAATTTTAAGATTATGTTGATAACATGACAAGGGCAATAGGATAGCGGAAGAAGTCTGTGGAAAATGAAAGTATGACAAAATATTGTATTTCACTATACAACTTAGAAGACCACGTTTCTCAATTAGAAATTATGAGGCATTAAACAAGTCAGAAATATCATAATAAAATAGGTCTGTTTGTATCACACATTTTCATATTAGTTAAGAGATTTTACTGAAGTCATTAAAAACTACATGATTGGTACCATTATTTTCTTCCTAAAACTTCTAAAACAGTAAGTCTTTATTTACTTCTTTTTACCTGCTCTCCTTATGAAATTGTTTTAGTATGCCTCAGAGTCTATAGATTTAATAATTCTAAAAATTCTCATAACCAATTGTCTCCTGAGTAAAAATTTTATATTGAAGTAGTAAAAAAAATGGAACTCAAGTTACTTTTTAATATATGTGCTCTCATTTAAAATTCTTTTGTGAGGTTCTTACCTTTGTAAATTTCTATGATATTTTCTTTGAAGACCGCTTTCTTGCTAGACTATTTTCTTTATATTTAATTTTGACTTTATCTACCCAATATATCTAAATCTGTACATCTATATACCTATCTACCTGTGAACTACTGCCCAAGGTAACAACTCATTCAAATTACTCTTTCTGGAGTACACAATGAATCTCCAATTTAGAATTCACTATTTTTGTGCCATATTCATTTTTCTCAATAATTTGGATATTTCTGAATCAGCATTTATGGACCTCTAAATATTTAGCAGCCAACCTCTTAAAGCATGAAGATAAATAAAATATTTTTTTCTGAATTCCAATGAGCTCATTATCTTGGGTGGGAGGGTGGAGGTGGAGGGGTAAGAAAATTAGTCATACATGATTTTGATTTAATAAGGGTATTTTGCCAGGGTTGATGGGACCCTATTCATACTGGGGAGGAGGAGTCTGGAAAAGGCTTCTCAGAGTTAGTGATATCAGCCTAGTCTTGAAATAGGAGGAGAGGTTAGCCAGACAGCCCAGAGGAAAAGGAGATGACAGTCAAGGCAAGGTAGGCATAGGATATAGTAGTAGAGAGAACACAGCTCATTTGGGAGTAATTCAAACTTGAGTCCACGAGGCTGGGAAGTTAGGAGGGATTAAAACACTAACTCTTCATGACTCAGTCTTGGTGATTTGTATGTCTCTAGGACTTTATCCATTTTTTCTAGATTAGCCAGTTTTCTGGCATATAATTGTTCATAGCAGTCTCTCACAATCATTTGTATTTCAGCGATGTCAGTTGTAATGTCTCCTCTTTCACTTCTGATTTTATTTGTTTGAGCTCTCTCTCTTTTTTTTTTCTTAGTTAATATAGACAAAAGTTTACCAATTTTGTTTATCTTTTCAAAAGGTCTGACCTTACTTTCATTAATCTTTTCTATTGATTTTCTGGCCCTTATTTCATTTATTCATTCTCTGATCTTTGTTATTTCCTCCCTTCTGCTAACTTTGGGCTTAGTTTGTACCTTTCTTTTTTTTTAGGTTGTGGGAATATGGATGATTAATTTTTATTTTATTGAGATCATAGTAATTTTTAACATTGTGAAATTTCAAATGTACATTATTATTTATCAGTCACCATATGTGTGTGACGATTTATCCCTTTTGCCCATTCCCAACCCCCTTCTCCTCTAGTAACCACTAGTCTGTTCTCTTTGTCCATGTGTTTGTTTATGTTCCACATATGAGTGAAATCATGTGATATTTCTCTTTTTCTGTCTGGCTTATACCACTTAACATAATACCCTCAAGGTCCATCCATGTTGTTGCAAATGGGATGATTTTTGTCTTTTTTATGACTGAGTAGTATTCCATTGTATACATATACCACATCTTTATTCATTCGTCAGCTGATGGGCACTTGGGTTGCTTCCACATCTTGGCTATTGTGAATAATGCTGCAATGAACACAGGGGTGCATAAGTCTCTTTGAATTGTTGATTTCAATTTCTTTGGATAAATGCCCAGTATTGAGATAGCTGGGTCATATGGTATTTCTATTTTTGATTTTTTCGAGAAGCCTCCATTCTATTTTCCATAGTGACAGCACCAGTTTGCATTCTGCCAGCAGCATATGAAGGTTCCCTTTTCTCCACATCCTCTCCAACATTTGGTTTTTTTGGTCTTGGTAATTATAGCCATTCTTCTAGGTGTAAGGTGATATCTCATTGTAGTTTTGATTTGCATTTACCAAATGATTAATGATGTTGAAAATCTTCTCATGTGCCTATCGGCCATCTTTATATCTCCTTTGGAAAAATATCTCTACATATCTTCTTCCCATTTTTTGATACGGTTGTTTTTTTTTTTTGATGTTGAGTTGTATGAGTTCTTTATATATTTTGAAGATTAACCCGTTGTCGGATATATGATTTGCAAATATTTTTTCCCAGTTGGTGAGTTGTCTTTTTGTTTTGTTTCTGATTTCCTTTGCCTTGCAGAAGCTCTTTAGTCTGATGTCCCATTTGTCTATTTGTTCTTTTGTTTCTCTGGCCTGTGTAGACATGGTATTTGAAAAGATGCTGCTAAGACCAATGTCAAAGAGTGTACTGTCTATGTTTTCTTCTAAGAGTTTTATGGTTTTATATTTTACCTTCCAGTCTTTATTCTATTTTGAGTTAATTTTTGTGTATGGCATAAGATAATGGTCTACTTCCATTCTTTTGCGTGTGGCTGTCCAGTTTTCCCAAACTGTTTTTTGAGGAGACTTTCTTTTCTCCATTGTACATTCTTGGCTCTTCTGTCAAAGATTAGCTGTCCATAGATGTGTGGTTTTATTTCTGGGCTTTCAGTTCCATTCCATTGATCTCTGTATCTGTATTTGTACCAGTATTGTGTTGTTTTGATTACTATAGCTTTGTAGTATATTTTGAAGTCATGAATTGTGATGCCTCCAGCTTTGCTCTTTTTTCTCAGGATTGTATTACCTATTCAGGGTCTTTTTTGATCTCATATGAATTTTAAGATCCTTTGTTCTATTTCCATGAAGGACATCTTTGGGATTCTGATTGTGATTG
The DNA here is from genome assembly GCF_041296235.1 of Equus asinus. Taxonomy (NCBI): domain Eukaryota; kingdom Metazoa; phylum Chordata; class Mammalia; order Perissodactyla; family Equidae; genus Equus; species Equus asinus. The sequence continues at coordinate 39,078,343 of NC_091813.1, forward strand.
CATTGAATCTGTAGACTTCTTTAGGTAATATGAACATTTGAAATCTTTTTATTCTTCCCTTCTATGTTCATGGAATATCTTTCCATTTCTTTATGCCATCATTGATTCCTTTCAATAATGTCTTATAGTTTCCATTATATAGGTCTTTCAACTCCTTGGTTAAATTTATTCCTAGATATTTTATTCTTTTTGTTGTGATTGTAAATGGGATTATATTCTTAAGTTCTCGTTCTGTTAGTTGGTTATTAGAGTATAGAAATTCAACTGAGTTTTCTATGTTGATTTTTTACCCTGCAACTTTGCTGTAGTTGTTGATTATTTCTAATAGTTTTCTGATGGATTCTTTCGGGTTTTCCATATAAAGAATCATGTTGTCTGCAAAGAACATGAATTTCACTTCTTCCTGACCAGTTTGGATACCTTTTTATTTCTTTTTCTTCCCTAATTGCTCTGGGTAAAATCTCCAGTACTATGTTAAATAAGAGTGATGAGAGTGGGCATCTTCATCTTGTTCCTTTTCTGAGAGGGATGGCTTTCAGTTTTTCTCCATTTAGTATGATGTTGGCTGTGGGTTTGTCACATATAGCCTTTATTATGTTGAGGTACTTTCCTTCTATATCATTTTCCTTCTATACCATTTTATTGAGAGTTTTTACCATAAATGAATGCTGGATCTTGTCAAATCCTTTCTCTGCATCAATTGAAAAGATCATGTGATTTTTATTCCTCATTTTACTAATGTGGTGTATCACATTGATTGATTTGCAGATGTTGAACCATCTCTGCTTCCCTGGTATAAATCCCATTTGATCATGATGTATGATCCTTTAAAGTATTGCTATATTTGGTTTGCACTATTTTGTTGAAGATTTTGTGTCTATGTCCATCAGCAATATTAACCTATAATATTCCTTGTTTGTATTGTCCTTGTCTGGCTTTGGGATCAGGGTGATGTTGGCCTTATAGAATAAGTTAGGCAGCATTCTATCTTCTTAAAATTTTTGTAATAGATTGAGAAGGATAAGTATTACATCTTCTTTGAATGTTTGGTAGAATTCTCCAGAGAAGCCATCTGGTCCTGACTTTTATTTTTGGGGAGGTTTTTGATTACTCTTTCAATCTCTTTACTTGTGATTGGTCTATTCAGATTCTCTATTTCTTCTTGATTCAGTTTTTGGAGGTTGTATGGGTCTAACAATTTATCCCTTTCTTCTAAATTGTCCAATTTTTTGGCATATAGTTTTTCATGGTATTCTCTTATAATCGTTTGTATTTCTGTGGTGTCCACTGTAATTTCTCCTCTTTCATTTCTAATTTTATTTATTTTAGCCTTCTCTCTTTTTTTCTTCGTGACTCTGGTTAAGGGTTTGTCAATTTTTTTTTTCTTCTCAAAGAAACAGCTCTTAGTTTCATTGATCCTTTCTGCTGATTTTTTGCTTGCTTCAATTTCGTTTACTTCTGCTCTAATTTTTCTTACTTCCCTCCCTCTGCTGACTTAGAGCTTTGTTCTTCTTTTTCTAGTTCTGTTAGGTATAGTTTAAGATTACTTATTTGAGATTTTTCTTGTTTGTTAAGGTGGGCCCGTAGTGCTCTGAATTTCCCTCTTAGGACTGCTTTTGCTGCATTGCATATGAGTTGATATGATGTATTTTCATTTTCATTTATCTCTGATATTTTTAAATTTCTCCTTTAACTTCTTCATTGATTCCTTGGTTTTCAGTAGCATGTTGTTTAGTCTCCACATATTTGCAACTTTCCCATCTCTTTTCTTCTATTGGATTTCTAGTTTCATTGCATTATGGTTAGGAAAGATGCTTGATTTGATTTTAATCTTCTTAAATTTATTGAGGCTTGCCTTGTTGCCCAGGATATGGTCTATCTTTGAGACTGTTCCATTTTCACTTGAGAAGAATGTGTATTCTGCTCTTTTTGGATGGAATGTTCTCTATATATCACTTAAGTCTATCTGGTCTAGTCTTTCATTTAATTCCACAATTTCCTTGTTGACTTTCTGTCTGGATGATGTATCCCTTGATGTAAATGGGGTGTGAGGTCCCCTACTATTATTGGGTTGCTGTTAGTTTCTGCCTTTAGTTACTTTATGTAGTTTGGTGCTCCTGTGTTAGGTGCATATACATTCATAAGTGTTATGTCCTCTTGGTCGAATGTCCCTTTTATCAATATACACTGGCTCTCTTTGTCTTTCATTGCCTTTTTTATCTTGAAGTCTACTTTATCTGATATAAGTAGGGCAACTCTTGCTTTCTTTTATTTGCCATTAGCTTGGAGCATTCTCTCCCATCCCTTCACTCTGAGCATGTGTTTGTCTTTAAAGTTGGGATGTGCTTCCTGGAGGCAGCACATTGTTGGGTCATCTTTTTTAATCTATCCAGTCACTCTGTGTCTTTCAATTAGAGAATTCAATCAGTTTACATTTAGAGTGATTATTGATAAATGAGGGCTTAATACTGACATTTTATCTCTTGTTTTCCGGTTGTTCTGCAATTCCGTTGTTTCTCATCCTGTGTATCTCTGACTGCCATTTCAGTTTGGTGATTTTCTATAATGGATTTCTCAGTTTTCATTTGTGTCTCTGTTCTGATTTTTTGTTTAGTGGTTACCCTGAGATTTTTATAAAAGATCTCGTGGATGAGATAGTCCATTTTCTGATAGACTCTTATCTTCTTAGCTTAAGCACGATCTATCCCTTTCCTCTTCCATAAGTTATGACTGTCACAAATTATTCCATTTTGTGTTGCGACTTTGTTATTAAAATGAAATGATTATAGTTATTTTTGATGCTTTCCTTCCCTTTATCTTTAATGTTTCAAGTGTTTGCTAGACTGTTCTGATAAAGAGCTGCAATTTTCTGATTTTTTCTGTCTGTTTATCTTCTTGCTCAAGGCTTTGTAAACCTTTTCTTTATTTTTTCAGGTGTGAGGGCTTTCTTGATCATTTTTTGTGTGTGTGTTTGGGGGTGGGGGTGTCTGTGGCAATGAACTCCCTCAACTTTTGTTTATCTGGGAAAGTTTTTATTTCTCCATTCTATCTGAAGGGTAGTTTCTCTGATTAGAATGTTCTTGGCTGAAAGTTTTTGTCTTTCAGTATTTTGAATATATCATTCTACCCCCTCCCTCCTAACCTGTAAATTTTCTTCTGAGAAACCTGCTGAAAGCCTGATAGGGGTTCCTTGTGGGTTGTTTTCTTCTGCCTTGCTTCCCTTAGTATTTTTTCTTTGTCATTTACTTTTGCCAGTTTTACTAATATATGCCTTGGAGAAGGAGTTTTTACGTTGATGTAACTTTGGGTTCTATTGAATTCATCTACATGTTATTACGGCTCCTTTGCCAGGTTTGGGAAGTTCTCAGCTATTATTTCTTTGAACAAGCTCTGTGCTCATTTCTCCCTCACCTCTGCCTCTTGAATATCTATATTCCTTATGTTGTACTTCCTAATTGAATCAGATATTTCTGATAGAATGTCTTCGTTTTAGTCTTAATTCTTACTCCTCCTCTATCTGAAGCATTTCTAATTTTCTGTCCTCTAAATTACTACTAAATTACCTCCCTCCCTCTGGTGACTGCAAGTTTATTCTTTGTATCTATGAGTTTCTTTCTGTTCTGTTCTGTTTGTTCACTTGTTTTGCTTTATAGATTCTACATATAAGTGAACTCATACAGTATTTGTCCTTCTGTCTGACTTATTTCACTTAGCATAATATCCTCTAGATCCATCCATGTTGCTGCAAATAGAAGATTTCATAGTTTTGTATGGCTGAGTAATATACCATTGTATATATATACCACATCTTCTTTATCCATTCATTGATTGATGGACACTTAGGTTGCTTCCATATCTTGGCTATTGTATATAATGTTGTAAAGAATACAAGGGTGCATATATCTTTTTGAATTGCAGGCATACTTTGGAGATATTACTGGTTTGGTTCCAGACTACTGCAATAAAGTAAATATAGCTATAAAGAGAGTTGCACAAAATTTTTGGTTTCCCATTGTAAATAAAAGTTAGTTACATTATACTGTAGGCTATTAGCATACAATAGTATTATGTTTAAAAACAGTGTACATATGTCAATTTAAAAAAAATACTTCATGGCTAAAAAATGCTAGTCATCATATGAGCCTTCTGGGAATGGTAATCATTTTGCTGGTGGAGAGTCTTGTAAAAAATGTAATATCTGCAAATCACAGATATACCTGTAGCGTTTTCCTTTTCTTTGGATAAATACTCAGAACTGAAATTGGTAGATCACATGGTAGTTCTATTTTTAATTTTTTGAGGAAACTCCATACTGTTTACCATAGTGGTTGCACCAACTTTCATTCCCACCAACAGTGTCAGAGGGTTCCCTTTTCTCCACATCCTGGCCAACACTTGTTATTTGTTCCCTTTTGGTAATAGCCATTCTGACAGGTGTGAGGTGATGTCTCTTCATGATTTTGATTTGCATTTCCCTGATGATTAGTGATGTTGAGCACCTTTTCAATTTGTCTGTTGGCTATCTGCACATCTTCTTTGGAAAATGTCTATTCAGGTCTTCTGCCCATTTTTTAATTAGATTGTTTGTTTTTTTTTCATATTGAGTTCTATAAATTCTTTATATAATTTGGATGTTAGCCCCTTATCAGATATGTCATTTGCAAATAACTTCTCTCAGTCCATAGGTTGCTTTTTCATTTTGTTGATGATTTCCTTAGCTCTGTGAAATCTTTTTAGTTTCATGTGATCCCATTTGTTTATTTTTTCTTGTGTTGCCCCTGTCTGAGAAGATATATCTAAAAATATATTGCTAAGACCAGTGTTAGAAACTTTACAGCCTATGTTTTCTTCTAAGATTTTTATGATTTTAAGTTTTTAATCCATTTTGAGTTTACTTTTGTATATAGTGTAAGGATCAGTCCAGGTTTATTGTCTTGCATGTAACTGTCCAGTTTTCCAAACACCATTTATTGAGGAAACTGTCTTTTCCTCATTGTATATTCTTGCCCCCTTTATTGTAGATTAACTGATCATATAAGTGTGGGTTTATTGCTGGTCTCTTATTCTGTTCCATTGTTCTGTGTCTGTTTTTGTGCCAGCAACATGCTGTTTTGATTACTATGTCTTCGTAGTATGGTTTGAAATCAGGGAACATAATACTTTCAGCTTTGTGCTTCTTTCTCAAGATTGTTTTGGCTATTTGGGATATTTTGTGGTTTCATCCAAACTTTAAGGTTTTTTCTACTTCTGTGAAAAATGCCATTGGTTATTCTTGGTTTATAATACTCGCATTTTATAGAATACATTTATCTCTAAAAATGTAATAATAAAAATAAACTATTTGGATGATTCTGCCTATTGTTACAGCAAGTATTATATGTATTTTCATTTACTTAATACATTTAACAAAATGATGACTAAGATATTTCTCAAAATTCACACTAAAGATAGATGTTGATATTTCAAAAATCCATTGGGGTCCCTTGCCGGCGCCGTAGTGATTAAGTTCACATACTCCATTTCAGCGACCTGGGGTTCACTCGTTGGGATCCTGGGCATGGGCCTACACACCACTCATCAAGCCATGCTGTGGAGGGATCCTACACAGAACTAGAAGGAGTTACAACTAGGATATATAAGTATGTACTTGGGCTTTGAGGAGAAAAAGAAAAACAAAAAGAGGAAGATTGACAACAGATATTTGTTCAGGGCCAATCTTCCTCACCAAAAAAAAAGAAATCCATTGGCATGTCTACAAAATGAATTGTGCTGCTTGGACATGGCTAGTGATAAGACAGGCACCACAGATTGACGGATTACACAGACTCAGTTACACTCACTCCCTGTAGCAAAATCTGTTTTGGTGAGAGTTCTCCAGAGAAACAGAACCATATAAATATGAGTGTGTTTGTGGGTATTGGATCGATGTATGCACACATACAATATGCATATAAAGAAATTTATCATGAGGAATTTGCTCATGCAAGTATGGAGGCTCAGAAATCTAGATTTCTATCTGCAAGCTGGAGAACCAAGAAAGTTTGTGGTGGTGTTCCAGTTCAAGTCCAAATGCCTGCAAACTAGGAAAGCCCATGGTGTGAGCCCCAGTTTTCAAGCAGGAGAAGATCCTTGTCCCAGCTAAACCAGTCAGGCAGAGAGAGAATTCTCCCTTCCTCTGCTTTTTTGTTCTATTCAGTCCCTCGACAGATTGGATGAGAGGCAGTCACATTGGGAAGAGCAATCCACCTTCTCAGTCTACCTATTCAAATGCTAATCTAATCCAGAAACATCCTCACAGACACACCCAGAAATACTGTTTAAACAAATATCTGGGCACCCTGTGACCCAGTCAGGTTGACACATATAATTAACCATAACAAATATGAAAATGATACGGCAAGATCACTTTTGTTTAAAACTTATATAACATCTTTCATCAGGTAAGAAATTTACGAACATAAGGTGCACAAACAAAGGTCTGTTTTGAATTTTGTGACCCTAAATGCTACACCACCTTCAGTGAAGATTTTCCATAGCCTTCCCCCTAGCAGCATCAAACCAACAGAGAATCTCTATTAAATCCTCTGAATCTGGAAGTTAGTTTGAAATTAACCCTTCATCACCCACTCCTCTGCAGCATCACCTTCCACATCCATGGCAAACGATAGCTGCTTTCATTTTCCTCCCACTTCCTTCAAATGACCACAGCTTTATCCTTCAACTTACTTGATGAGGAACAGTAAATTACATTGCTTTTTATTTAAATATTTGACTTTATGTTTTTAACAAATTTATGTAATTCTCTCTGTTATTTCCCATACTATAACTTGGCATAATACTTATGACAGTATATAACACAAACTTTATGTTTTAAAACTTGCAAGCCAAAAATTTGTTAACAACCTGTCTCAATCAGTGTTCAGGAAACAAAGTTTTAAATATTCTACATAATAAATTACTACACAGGTGCCTTTTTGTATTTAATTATATTTTAGGAAATTAGTTGGAGATTTTAGACTAATGTGAAATTCATAATAAACATCCCATTTAAAAGAATGGGAAATAGACCGTCTGATAGCATTTTGTGGCATAATTACTGCTTTTCAGTAATGGGTTAGTGAAGTTATGTGGGAGACGCATGTATATTTCTGTCAGGAAGCCTATTATTTTTATCAACACACTAATGGTCTTTCATTACATATGATTTGAACAAACAAATGAAATGGTCCAATATTCATTTTGAAATTTTGAAGGCATGTGCTCCCTTGATACTTTTCAAGAAATCAGATTATATTTTACGTTTTATGTATATGTATAGTTTAGTGTGGTGGTGGAGCACTGTTACCACACCTTCAATACGTGTTCTTCTACACCAAAAGCATAAGATAGCTCATACTGAAACACTGTAATTCAGAAACAATAATAATATAAACATTTAAATAAAAACGATTGATCATTACAAAAATAACATTTTGAATAATACTTACTGCTGACCATTGCATTTTCCTTCACTACTGATAACAATGATAGAATAACTTTATTTCAGAATTCCAAAAGAAAATACTTGGCTCTGAAATGTCTTGTAATTTTGCATTTACTTGTTTATTCCTCTTTTCCTTCTGGAACTTGAAAACTAATGTTTTTGAAATATATAACTAATAAAATTTGTCACATATTTGTATTATAAAATGAGACTTTCTGAACCTTAGTTTCTCTCTCTTCAAGTCATTCTACATGCAATTATCATTTTAATGTCCATAAAAAATGTTTATCATATACTTGCTGTGTTTTCTAAACCAAAATTGTAAACCAAACTTTCATGCTGAATCTCACCCCAGATTTTCTATCCAAAAAAAATTCTCTAATGTTGGTTCTCTATCAAACACTAATCTCCAGTGTTTGGCTTCTATTTAGAATACATCACACTATTCATTCATTCTACACATATTTATTAAAATAATAGTAATTAATAATGTTAATTAATAATCAATATTTTCCTTCAAGATTCAAATAATCTAAAAGTGGAAGAGTACTAATGGTCAAATCATTTATTAGCAATATGGAAAGAACCATTTTTTTTTGGCATCAAAATCACCTCTAGTGAAGACAAAATAAAATAAAACAGAACATGAAAACCAAAAATACTCTTATTCAGTTGAGTATGCAGACCTCAGAAGGAATGCTTAAGGAAGAGTAGTTGATAGTTTGGCTAATATTTGGACATTGTTTTGCTGTCACATATGCAAGATGAAGTTGATAGCTGTGTTAGTAGGACAATGGAATATATTGTTTCAGAGACTCAGTGTTGGAAGAGAAAACGTCTGAGTTGTCTGTGTAGGAGCAGAATTAGGGAATTTATTCGGTGTTGTGTTTTGTAGATCCTGCTTCACATATCCATGACACTTTTCTTAAAAATATCCAAACATAATATTCTTTGGGATGTGTGAATTATTGCTTCTTTTGTTTTTGCTTTGTACCTTAAATACACATCAAGGTGCTAAGCCCTGTTTCAAGAGGGTTTGCATAGCAAATATTGCTGCAAGTATCAATTCACATTTTGTGTTTGTAGTTCTATTGAAAGATATGAAATGACAGAGTAGAGAGTGTAATAAATGTTGACTTATGATGGTGAAGGTCACCGAGAGAGATGGAAGAAGCGTCCAGTGGGCATAAGGGAAGGGATATATTTATTATTAGAAAATCTTTTTGCTAATTTTTGAAATCTAATTTTAAAATATAGCAGTCTTGCTCTTTTTCCTATTGTTTCAATCTCTTTTGATGTATTTAATCATTTCATATGTAAATATTTTACAGATTGTTTTATCATCTAGGCATGCTCATCTTCTCTTCTTCCTTTTGTTTTTCTGCTGTCTAACATTCATTGAGGATCATCTCCTGTGTTTTGTGAAGAAATCTCTTGGAACAGGCATGGTGTTATAGCGAGTGGTTGGGGATTCCTAGAGTTTTGACAGTCTTGGTACCTATTTTATGTTGACCAAGACTGCCTTAATATTCCCCTCAACTTGACTAAACTTTAGACAGGTTTCTTCCTGACTATAGCCTCTTGCCCTCCCTTTTCATAGACTGTTTACTTTAGAAAACCTGCAGTTGTAAATTCTTTCTCTTCTTCTTTGAGACATAAACCTTCTCCCAGACATTTGCCAGTTTTACAACCCAGGAATATCTTCTCCAGCTGCTGAGAGACACATCTTTGAAATGTAATCCTAAGGAAAGATAGTTTTCCTATTTCCCTATCTCTGTGGGTGGATAGGAGCCTGACTTCAATAAGTATCAATTAGCAAACACAGATGACTATTCACCTTGACCAACCTTGCCACTAACATCCTCTAGTACTTTGACACCAGCTCATCCCAGTGCATAAAATCTCTCTTGTGGCATTGAATTCAATCTCTCTCTCCAATTGCAATAGTCTTGAATAAAGACTTCCTTGCCTGTTTAACTTGTCCGGTGCAATTGTTCTTTGATAGTGTATACTTTTTGAGTTGATGGTGCTTGGACAATAAGAGTTATAAAAGTTTGGGTATAAACCTGCTTAAGCTACATTCAGGAGTTTTTGGATACTGGGGGTGGGGGTTGGGGAGGGAGTACTTTTCTCCCAGTTAAAGACTCTTGCCAAAAGTTCGATTTTTCTTCTTTGTCTTTTCAGTGAGTATCACTTCTTGAGGATGTTGGCTTTATTCAGGGGTGTCATAACAGAAAACTGTATGTTTTTTCTATTTCTGCTGTGACTGCATTTGTCACCTCTTCCTCCTCTCAGCCAGGTTTCTATTTTCTATTTCTCTTCTGCCTTTGAAATACAACATATTTAAAATCCATAGCTAATTCTAAATAAAAATCTGCTAATAATATCTATGCATATGCCTGGGGCTGATTTCCTTAGAACAAATTGTTAAATATATCTTTAATTTAGAAAAATTATGAAAACTGCATCTTTTTTCATATATTCAGAAAATTTCTAAGTATATATAGCTGTAAAGTCAGATTTATTAAAGTATAATTTAAATGCAGTAAAAATTCACTTCTTTTTGCTGCACCATTCTGTGTGTCATAGTAAATGTACACAGTTAGCCAACCAGAACAATCAAGAATTAGAATAGTCCCATGACAGCAAAAACTTTGCCTTCTATCCCTTTATAGTCAATCTGTTTCTCCCACATCAGCTTGTAAACTCCATTGATTTGTTTTCTATCCTTGTAATTTTGCCTTTTCAAGATGTTGTAAAAATAGAACATACACTATGTAGAATTTGCACCTGGCTTTTGAGCCTGGCTTCATTTTGAGATTCATCTATCTTATTGAGTCTATCAGTTGTTAGTCCTTTGTTATTGGTGAGTAGTATTCCACTGTATGGATATACCATAATTCATTGACTCGTTCACCAATTGATAGATATTTGGGTTGTTTTTAGTCTTTGGTTATTACAAATAAAGAGATTATGTACATTCACATAGAAGTCTTTGTATTGGGCAAATAATAATTTTAATTAACTTTGCTCTATTTTTTTCTGATAAAAACATATAAACATAAAAATTTCCAAAAGTAAGGCAGTTAATGGTGTTTCAATGTTAAGTCTAATGGCTTAATCCTAGATCTCTCATGTTCAAGCTGAACACATTTGGATAATTCTCGAAATTTTATGAGCCTCAGACTTCTAATTTTCAAAACTAGATTAAAACAACCTATTTGTTTCAAAGAGATGTTAAGAGAATCAAATGAGATAATATTTATAAAGTCTCTCTGTAATCTCTCTTTTTCAGTCAACTAATACTTTCCAAGTGAGGAGTAACTAACATGTGTGAGTCCACACCATAATCATCTGGAAAATTAATCCAAGAAGGTTTATCTCAAATTTTGGGCAGATAAGCACCTAAACCATTGTGTAGATTTAAAAATCCTTTTCAGTATTTCAGTGATAGCTGTTAACATTCTGCCTAGACTATGTGAATGAACCCTTAGTTTGCAATGGTAAAAGTACACCAATATGTGATATATCACAATAATGTAGGATTTCAATGGAACTACCACAGCCTAATGACTAGTAGAGTGACTTAGAAACACTTACATTTATTTAATGTTGAACCAGGTTACTACGCCCTATAAAACCCAGTTTTTAACATTTTCTAAACTTTAGTCTAGAGTTAAGCCCATGACCTCATCATGTTCAATGTCAGTTGTCCATATTACAGACTTTTGATTTAAGTTTCTTTTAGCTTTGCTGAAATATCATGCTAAACCAGTTAGCAGGAGAAAGGAAACTACTTTTCAAATAATAATTCTTGGACTATCAATACAAACTGTCTAGTTAACGACCAGGTATTAAGCCAATCCAGCCTGAAGAAGGTCATTCACATTCTTTCCAGCTCAACTTGTTTTGGTTGACTAGTTTAAACCCACGCCTACTAAGAAAAAGTCCTGTCAAAGTGAGCAGAGTATAAACTAATAACCAAAGGGCAATCAATCTGAAAGTATAGCCACTATCCAGATTGAATCTTTTACTCTGAAGATGATAAGATGCTGTTAACATACCAAAAAAGAGCAAAGTCTAAATGGTTAAAATAATGGATGGACCAGAAGTGAATCAAGTGCTACCAAATGGGCTTCATAAAATGGCTTTTATTTTGCTCCCAGAAAATTACGATCCAAATATAGTATTTCAACTTATTTAATGTTTATTTCTACTATGATGAAGACTGTGAAAATAGCAGTAGGTAGACATTAAGTGAGAGAAAACTTGATTTCTAGGAAGTAGTGCCAAGGTCTTAATCATACTTATAGTAGATTCTCAAGAGTATAGTGGGTGTGTGGATCTTTATCTTTTGACCATAGTAAAATCTTGTCTGCTCTGTAACCTTCTGTCAGTCATAACACAGCAAATCAGTAGATGTTACTTGGGATCTCATTTTTAATCTATAAGAAACCTTTTTTCTGGCCAAAAATTTAAATGGAATGTCAATCTTGGGTATTGCAGGAAGCCTACTGATAGATAGATGGATATTTTATCTAACCTTTTATACATCTGGGAGTAGACGATGCATGCAAATTAACTTATTTATTATAGTTCCTACTGGTTTGATAGATTTAATGGACGTGGGCAATTCTTTCTTGCTGTGTTATTGATAATTGCCCTTTTATTGCCATTTGGTATCTGTTTGCTTGTTTTAGTCCATTGTGCCTCCATAATATAATTAGTTAGCTTAACTCTAGATTGCCTATGGGTAACAAAATAGTTTTTCAAGAGTAATCCAATAAAATCTTTTGTGTCTTTAGAATGCAATGTCAGTTTTAGCAAATGTTCAGAATTTTTAGTAAAATTTTGAAACTAGCTGAGCATATTTTGGAACAACTCAAGGGAAACCATGATTAATCTACATGTTAGAGGTAGAGTTTAACTCGTTTATCTCTGTCTTCCAAAGTGTAACAGATTACATGTACTTTTATACCACCTGAAATGTTTATTTATTTTTTCTCTCCTATCTTTTAAGACCACATGATTTCAGGTCTCTTGTGCACAATATGAGATAAAAAACAATGACTATAACCTTTGCGGATTGCAGGTCAAATCCTTATGTCTTATGAAATAATTTCTCTAAGTTATTAATTTAAAATGTAAAACAATCCATAATATATTCTTTTTTTCTTTGTTTATTAAATGTCTGCATTTGGAATACTAAATTTGACACAGTAAATAGATGCTATTTTTAAAAATATATTTCATATGTATATTGACATGGATTTAGTGGTCATATAAGCAATCAAGAGAATAAAAGAAGCAATTAAGAACTAAAAGCACTAAATCCAAACATATAATAATGACAGAAAAATATTTGGGGATAGAAATCACATATAAATTAAGATATGTATTCTTTTTAAAAAAGCATAATTGAGAGGCTGGCCCCATGGCCTAGTGATTTAAGTTTGGCATACTCCGCATCAGTGGCCTGGGTTCAGTTTCTGGGCGCAGACCTACACTACTTGTCAGCAACCATGCTGTGCTGGTGGCCCACATACAAAATAGAGGAAGATTAGCACAGATGTTATCTCAGAGCAAATCTTCCTCAGCAAAAAGAAAAATAGCATAATTGAGAATGAATTAGGTTCTATGTAATTGAGATATTTTGAGTAAACAAGGTATTTTTTAAATAACAGAAGGAAAGAACACAGTGGTCAGAACACACTGAAATGAAAAGGAAAACGTACACACATGAGAAAACAGACTGTTTACATGGGCTGTAAGGACTAGAGTAAAGATCGTACCCTTTAATAGGTTGAAACTGTGAGGTAGCAGTATATGTTGTTTGCATGTCTTGTCATGGAGGATTTAGAAGATTCTTCTTCTTTTTTTTAACACATGTTAGTAAATAGATATCTTCATAATACAGATATCTGCTAAACTATAGAATGTGACTAGTACTCCAAATGACTGTAAGAAATTGTACATTGAAAATAGCCAGTCTTCATGTTTACACACATATATACCACAGGCAAAGATTTATAATGTTCCCATGAGTTTCCTCTAACACAGAGAAAAAGGGAAAATAAAATCAATTTCTATTTGCTAAGGTCTCTGGACATCATTTCAAGCTTATATAACAACTAGAAGAATTCAAAAGAACATTATTACATACTGAGATGTCTGTTTAAAATTAGAAAATAATTGGCTTTTATTTGGGGCTAGAAAAAATGAAATTTTTCTTTGCTTGGTAGTAAGCTTCACTTGTTTTACTTTTGTAGTTTTAAGTTAGTAATTTTAAATTAAAAAGAAATCTAATATAATTATAAATATAATTTAAACAATATATAAATAATTAAAAAAACAAAATAAAAGTTCTCTTTCGATGAACCCCCAGTGTTTACTCCAACACCCCAGGCATAAAAAAATTTGATGCAAAGCTTTCCAAATCTTTCTCAACATATATTGAACATTTTGTTCACATATACACATATGTAGGAAAAATGCAAAAATATAGGTTATATTTTATGTTAAAAATAATAAGCTTTTTATTGTTGCAATTGAACTTCCCAGAAATAACCTCTTATAATACATGTATATATAAGTGTTCATATGATACCTATGCTTGGATTAAAGAACACAGTACATTGAACACCTATGGGCCCACCACCCAGCACAAGCAATTGGACATACCCACAATAGTTACCTGCCTAATCTCATCACTAGAAGAAATTTTTCCTATGTTTATGTGTGTGTGTGTGTGTGTGTGTGTGTGAGAGGAAGATTGGCCCTGAGCTAACGTCTGTTGCCAATCTTCCTCTATTTTTTATGTGGGCTGCTGCCACTGTGTGGCTTGAAAGTGGTGCCAAGTCCCCAACTGGGATTCGAACCTGTGAACCACAGGCCACCAAAGCAGAGTGAGCAAACTTAACCACTACACCACCGGGTCGGCTCCCCCTTTATTTTCTGTTTCGTTTCTTTGCTTATACAATAGTTTAACATATGTGCACATTGCTTTCAAATATAAATGAAATTGAACTGTATGCATTTCTCCCTATATCATACTTTTTTTCATTATACTATATGTAGGTTTTAGTTATGCTGCTTTAAATAGGTTCTGTCAATTAAGTTTTCACTATTGTTAAATAAGTTGTAAAATTTCCTTTCTTATTCTATGGCATGGCACAATTTGGGGGCAATGTTTTCTTTTGAAGCTAACATGGCCAATTAATCCTTTAAAAAATTCTAAAAATGTAGGACTTTGGCAGATGTAGGATGTTTTTTATTACTATTTTTATCGAGCATTAGTCAAATTACATTTCCCATTTCTTCTTTTACTTAGCATTTTACATATTTTTCAAGGCATTATTTTATAGTTTGTTTCACTTGAAACTCAATGACATGTCATTTTATACCATTATTTTATTACTTAAAATCTCTTTTGTCCAAAATCATTCCAATATTTCACCATAATTTTGTCTTATATTTTGCTTATTTTAATAGCCTTTATAAAAAAACAATTTCTGCAATAATCAGCACTATGATATTACACATACATTGTAATATATGCAAAATTTAGGCATACATCTAAAACCAAAAATAGGATGCAATCGTATGTCATAAAACTGTACTTTGTGAACAAAGATAGAACTTGAAAGATAGAAAGAAAGAGGGAACATGAAGTAAATATATTGTGATTTTTAATGTGCATGTATTTTATTTATTGGGGAGCCCACAGCACTGTGCACCATCTCAGAGGAATTCACCTACAAGTGGTTCACAAGAGGGAGAGAGAACACATGCAGCAGCACGCAAGTGAGACCAACCCTGTGTCCACCACGAGGGCCGTCCACAAAAAGATGGAGCATTTCAAGGTACCCCAGGACTGTGGCAGCCTTGGGCCAGGGTGCTCATGGCTGCTGCCATGCTGCCTTCAAGAGCATTTTGGTATTAGATGTTTTAGGTAATTGACTTTTCTGCTAGGAATGCAGGAAATTCAGTCTTGGTTTAATTTTAAAGTAATTTCAGAGCCCTTTGCTTGTGTTACTAAATCTCCTAATGCATGTTTTTAAGAGAAGTAGTTTAGAAAGTGTTTATTCCTATTCTAAAAAAAATTTTAATCATAGTATTTTAACAAGGACTCAATTTTTTTTGGGGGGGGTAGGAAGTATGCATATTTTTCTTTCTATTCTACTCTCAACAAATAATTTAGGCCTGATGCCAAGTTAATGTTTTTGACTTTCTTTTTGTATTTCTTCTTATGGCTCACCTAACTAATTCTTCTATTTCTTGAATCTAAGTCTTTTTCTTTCTTGGATAATGTTTTCATTAGATGAAAGGATCAGAAGTATTTGTTCATGTAAACTCTTGATCACATAACTGACTGATATTTTGGCTGAGTACACTCTATTTTGAATATTATAATCTATGTTTAGATTTGGCTTAAGCATTTATTGCAATTGGAATGAAAGGTTTGAAAGTGAACATAGCATATGTGTTAGAATAGGTTGTTGACAGTCTTAAAATTTCACGTTAAAAACTCTGGAAATAGTCAAATTTCTGATTCCAGAAAGATGGAATAGACATACTTTTCCCTGTCCTCCCATTATGTACAAAAAAAAAAAGCACCAAATCCCTGGATGGTATATATATTTATAAAGTAAACATAAGAAGATTCTAAAATGGAAGGAAGGAAGGTACACTTGCTAGGGCCATGGGGACGCAAGGAACAGAACTGTCATGAATTCCCTGGGCTTTCTTTTTGCCTCATATATCTCAAACTTGGAGCTGAAGAAGCTAGCAATCAGGAAACACCAACAGATACAGACAAAAAAAGACCCCAAAAAGCCTGCTCCTTCTAGCAAAAGGACCATAAAGCGGCAACCTAGCAGAACAAAACAAACCAAAAACCCTTTTAGACATAACCACTCTACTTCACCAAAACACAGAAGAAACAGAGATGCCCCCTACCCCACACCGACAATGGCTCAGTGAGGAGCCTAGACATTGACACTGGTGAGGCTGTAGAAAGTTACCTCAACATTCTTGCTGGAGGACGTCAGACAGGCCAAGTGGATGGCTGGGATTTCATCTCCACTGGATGGAGAATATCACCAAACACTTGAAGAAGACATGAAATTAATTCCACACAATCTCTTTCAGAAGATGAGGGAAAGTTTCCCAATTTATTTAATGAAGCTTACATCACCTTGATACCAAAACCAGACAAAGACAGTACAAATAAAGCTGCAGACCATTATCCTTCATGGATAGAATCATAAAAATTCTTAACAAAATATTAGCAAATAGAATTCAGCAGTATACAAAAGGAAGTATATACCATGAACAAGTGGAGTTTATTCCTGGAATAAATCAATCCATGTAGTCCAGAATATTAACAGGCTAAAAAAGAAAAATCATATGATTATATCAACTCATAAATAAAAGCATTGAATAAAATTTAACACCAATTAATAATAAAAGCTGCCAGGAAAGTAGAAATAGAAGAGCACTTTCTAAACGTGGTAAAGAGTATCTGCTATCAACCTATAGTCATAATCTCACCTATTGAAGATGGACTGAATGATTTCTCCCTATGTTTGGGAACAAGGCAAGGATGCTCACTCTCACCACTCTTACTCAACATACTGCTGGAAGTTCTAGCCAGTGAAATAAGGCAAAGCAAGGAATAAAACACATACAGATCAAGAATGAAGAAATAAAACTACCCCTATTTGTCAATGATACTATTGTTGATATAGTAAATCCCAAGAAGTTTGCAAAAAAAAGAAAAATTCCTGGAATTAATGAGTGAATTCAGTAAGGTTATGGGATGTAACATACATATATAAAAATAAATGTTATTTCTATATAGCAGAAACACAGCCATGAACACCAAAATTAAAAATATAATACCATTTACAATCACTCGAAAAGTTGAGTACTTTGATGCAAATCTAACAAAGCATGTACAGAATTTCTATACTGAAAAATACAGAATACTGATGAAAAATCAAAGAATATCTAAATAAATGGAGAGAGATACTGCCCTAATTGGTACATAGGTTTAATGCAGTTCCCATCAAAGTTCCAGCAACATTTTTTAATAAACGAAATTATTCTAAAATTTACATGGATGGAAAAAGGAACTAGAATAGCTAAAACAATTTTGAGGATAAAGAAAGAATAAAGTGGAAGGGAGCATTCCAACTCTTTTCAAGACATATTGTAGAGCTTTTTTATGCAGTTTATTATATACAGTGAACAAGTAGTTTGGTATTGGTGAGGGATATACACATAGCTCAATGGAGCACCATAGAGAATCAAGAAAGAGATCTATATAAATATACCCAATTGGCTTTTGATAAGGTGCAAAAGCAATTCAATGGAGGAAGGACAGCCTTTTCAACAAGTGCTCTTGGAGCAAGTGGACATTTATTAACTCCATATGGACCATGTACTAAATGTAAAGCGTAAAACTAAAACACTTTTAGAAAAAATAGTAGAAATCTCTTCAGAATCTCGGACTAGAGAGAGGGTTCTTAGATTGGACACCATAACATAAGCCATAACAGAAAAAATTGAAGAAATAGACTTTGTCAAAATTAAAAATTTTGCTCTGTGAAAGACCCTGTTATAAGGATGAAAAGACAAGCTACAGATTGGAAGAAAATATTTGATGCATATCCAAAAAAGTATTAGTGTAGAGATTATATAAACAATTTCCAAAACTCAACAATAAAAATAAAAATCTAGCTATGTAATGGGTAAAAGAAAAAAGAAACATTTCAACAAAGAGGCTATCCAGATAACAGGCACATGAAGAGATGTTCAACATTATTAGTCATCAGGGAAATGCAAATTAGAACCACAATGAAATATCACTAGATATTTATCAGAGAAGCTAAAATAAAAAATACTAACAGCACCTAATCCAGGCAAGGAGGCAGAGCAACTGGACCACTTATGCATTTCTGGTGGGAGTGCAAAAGAGTACAGTCACTCTGTAAAATAGTTCAGCAGGTTCTTAAAACCAAACTAAAGTAAACTAAACATGCAGCTAACATATGACCCAGCACTTGTCCTCCTGGGCATTTATCCGAGAGAAATGAAAATTTATGTTAACATAAAAACCTGTACATAAATGTATACAGCAGCCTTATTCATAATAGCCCCCAACTAGAAACAACCCAGGTACCATCAACAGGTGAATGGGTAAACGAAATATGGTAGATCTGTGTAATGGAATACTACTCAACAGTAAAAAAGGAAGGGACTATTGACACACACCACAAGTTAGATCAATCTGCAGAGAATTATGCTGTGTGAAAAAAGCCAGTTCCCAAAAGTAATATATTGTGTGTTCTCACTTACATTCTTGAAATGTCAAGATTATAGAAATGGAGAACAAACTAATGGTTGCCAGAGATTAAGGAGTGGGTGAAGGTGGGAGAGAAGTAAATATGGCTATAAAAGGGCAAAATGAGGGATGCTTGTAATGGTGGAATTGCTCAGTATTTTAATTGTTATAAAAATATCCTGGTTGTGATGTTTCACTGTAGTTTTGCAAAATGTTACTATTTAGGGATCCTGGATAAGGGGTAGATGGTACTTTATTTTTTCTTATACCCACATGTGAAGCTACAATTATCTCAAATTTTTGTTTTCAAAAAGTTTAATTTTTGACAATGCATGTAGACTCTTTTCTGCTTGATAAAGAATAAACTATTTTCAAGACTCAAGTTAAATGTCAGCCTTTCTCTGAAGCTCTCTCTCCAATTGGCTGTCAGTAATAGTGACGATGTTCCTTTTCTGACTTATGCTTAACTTCTTGTGGTTGACCATGTCCAGATCGTCTTTAAGTCTAATGATACAAGAAGAAATGAAATCCTAGAGTATATAATTAAGGTGAGATAAAACTTTTCTTATTTGGTAGTAGACAGACCTTGAGTACTGACATGGCACCTCCTTTACCAGTGGAACAAAAGGCAGTGAGGACACCCCTATGGCCTCTTCTGTGCTAGTAAGTATCTCTTTTCACAGAATGGCTCTTACCACTTAACACAGGTTTACCTATAGGAGCAAATGGCAAGGAACTGAAAGGAGAGCCGTGCTACTCACTTGTATTTATTGAAAATTTAACCGAAGAACATAAAAATCAACAATACAAAGAGATTAATGCACCGTATGTTCATCACAGCATTATTCACAATAGCCAAGACGTGGAAGCCACCCAAGTGCCCATCGACTAACGAATGGATGAACAAGATGAATGGATAAACAGACACACACACAGTGGAATACTACTCAGACTTAAAAAAGACAAAATAGTCCCATTTGCAACAACATGTATGGACCTTGTGGGTATTATGTTAAGTGAAATAAGCCAGACAAGGACAAACATCATATGATTTCACTCTTTTGTGGAAGATAAACAAACACATGGGTAAAGAGAATGTATTAGTGGCTACCAGAGGAGAAGGGATGGGGGGTGTGAGTGAAAGGTTAAAGGGCACATATGTATAGGGACAGATAAAAACTAGACTATTGGTAGTAAGCACAATGTGGTCTATATAGAAACTGATATATAATAATGTACACCTGAAAGTACACAATATTATAAGCCAATATGACCTCAATAAAATAGTTAAAAAATAAAAGAAAGGAAAACCCTTTGTACTTCTAGTTTGCAGATTTGATCATATACCAAAGTAGAAACCACCTAATCCTTGTTAAATTCGGCATTCTTGATGCTTTTTAAAACGCACCATGCCATCTTTGTCTAGCCTACCCCACTTCCATCAGAACACAAGTGAATCTGTATTACTCTGTTGCTTTTCAGTTTTGAAGTGTTGATTTATACCTCTGGTTATACTATACTGTCAATTCTCTAAGAACAGAGACTCTGTGATATATTCCAGCAATCGTAGGACATATTCTCAAAACTGCCGATGTGTTTTAAAGACTTGGGAAAACTGGTTTTTGCCTTACAAGCACTGTGATTTTATTTTTTCTGTAATGTGAATATTTTAAGAATGCATTACACTTTATTATTCTTCTGCCTCTCTGCATAAACAAGCAGACACATTCTCTTATCTCCTGCCTGCCTTTTTTCTTACATAAGAAGTAGGGTGTGTAGATACTCCTTTTACATAGCATTTTTTTTTACTTAACCAATATTTGCCGGAAAACATTACAAATAAAATCTTCCACCTTTTTTAAGTCTGCAGAGTACCAAAGTTTATTGAACAATTCTCCTATGAATGAGCATTTGATTTCTTTCCAATGTTTTGAATAACACAACGTTGTCATGAATAATGTGGTGCAGACATTTTTGTATGGCTGCTTGTACACCTTAAGGATAAATTCCCCAAAGTGGGATGCCTGAGTCAAAAGGGACATGCATGTGTAGTTTTGTGAAATATTGCCAAATTTCTTTCCAAAATACTTGGCACCCGTTTGCATGCTGACCAGCCAAATATGAGAGTCCCTGTTTCCCCAAAGCCTTGCCAAAGGAATGTGTTCTCATACTTTTTAATTTTTACCATTGTGTTCCGGGAGATGTGGTATCTCACTGTGGTGTTACACATTTGTATTTTATCTAATTGTAAGATTGAACATCTTTTAATATGTTTATGAGACATTTGGGGATAATTTTAAATGAAATTTTTGTCATTTTTACTCTCTATATACCTAGAGTATATATATTGATACATATATAGGTGTTCATGTATTATATATATATTTATATCTATATGGCAAATATTTTCTCCCAGTTTGTTGTTGGTGTTTATGCACTACAAGTTAACTTTAGTGTTGCATATTTCTTTAAACTTTTATGTAATCCACTTTATCAAAAGAGTTTACTTTCATGTTTAGAACACTCTTCTCTACATCTGAGTTCTAGAGGAATTCATCCATGTTGTCTTCTAATATTGTATGGTTTATTTTTTTATCTTTAGACCTTTAGATCCTTGATCCATTTGGAGTTTATTCCATTCTTGTGTCTGTGGTATTGTTAATGTTTTTCTTTTTTAAAACAAAAATTTAGAAAACTCTGATTTGAAAAAGGAAATATAAACATCTATTATAGTTCCCAAAGAAGTCGTTTAATTTTTTATAATATGTCCATTAAGATATTTAGTGGGTGTGTTTCTGCACGTGTCTCTTGTGCATATTTAATTTTATTTCTTGATTTCTTCCACTTACCACCTTCCTATGAATGTTTAATTATTTTGGATTTTTTTTTTCTGAAACAAAGTGTTTTAAGGTATGCATGACATCCTGTCATAACTGTCTCCTAAGTTTTATACCTACTTCCCTAATTGGAAGTGTACATTTATTATCTTTCTTTACTACTAAAAATATTTTCTAAAAGATCATCTTTACTTAGAAATCTTTATGTATACATGGCATCTAGATAATATAATAAAGGAGAATTAACCCTTAATTATATGAAGAAAAAGTCATAATTAAAGAACTTCTTGTTTTAAAAATATACCTTAAAAGAAAATATTACATTTATAGACATTAGGTGGTTATTTAGGAGGAAAATATTTAACAACAGACATTATTCAGTTTCCTACACAGATGATTGACAAGGAAATGGTAGGGAAGATAGCCTCCATCACATTTTTGCTTGGGAAAAGATCACTTTCCTCAGCCAAGTTTTAAATGAGTTGCAATGAACATCTACTACTCAGCATATTCCAGTGTTAGGCAATTATCTTGCTGGAATTCATGCAATCTGACGTATAGAAATCAGGATAATATGAGGAGAGAAATTATTGCATAGGCAGTATAAATCGACAAGACTAAGAGAAAGCTGAGAAACAGGAGTGAAAAAAAGTACTAAAACATAGTGAACAGTATGACAAAAAATAGATACATGGTATGTGGCATTTGTATTAATAGAATGCCTAGACTAATTCTTTTCTTAAGTCACTCTCCATCAATGTCTTAATTTTTGAAAACTCTTCCAGTATACTGACAGACGTGTAACAATGCGTAAGGACACAAAACTATCTACCATCTATTTTTAAAACGCAAGGATACCTTTATTTTTGATTGTGGAACAAATGAATAAATGCTCATTGTATAATTTTGAATTCAAGCTTCTCAATTCTGATATATTTATAAGTTTAGAGAGTATTGGTATGAGTATAGAACATTAGGCTAAAATATTTATTACTTACTTCACTTAATAAATACTGAATGTACAAAATTTAGATACAAGCCTAAAAGAAAGACTGTTAGAGTAAAACATTTTTTTCTTAAAATGTTTTTCTTCTGGCTTTTTAAGAACAATAATTTATTTCTCAATTTTAAGCTTTTTTGACTTCAGCTGATTTTTAAATCATAGGATAAGAAGAGAAGGAGGTGACTAGGTAGCAGTTTGGGTAAACAGAGAGTGAATATGTGTCTTCTAACTTATTTTGAGTGATGTATTACAGATTAGCTTTCTACTTATCTAAGGAAAAATAATTCCGTCTTTCCACTGCTATTCCCAGAGCATAATATTTTTAAACATCTTAAACAAGAACGTTTTTTACTCTACTTCATTCCCATAATTGTAGAAATGGCAGTACAATCCTTCGAAATAGGATAACACGTGGCTCCAAGGAAATTGTCAACATTTTTAATGAGTTTTAGTTAAAGATGCCCTATTAAATTAACTTGTATATCTCTTCTCCTTCCCAAGACCCTAATAAAATCATAGAAACAAATTAATAAAGGTATTGATCCATAACAATAAACAATATTGGAAAAGATTATTAGTTAATGCTTGATTTCGAAGAGTTACTTGACAAAGGAAGTCAGGTGGTTCAATGGTGACTGATGCAGCAATTTGAAGTATAGGCCAAATTTATGCATACAAGATCCATAGGCATGGAGTAAGCCCAATTCTCACACAAACGCTGTGGACATGGAATCTGAAAATCAAGTTAAAAGGAGGACAACAATAGGAAGTGGAACTTACAACGGGAGGTTAGTTGAAACTTGTCATACAAATTGTTAGTTCACTCATCTTATTATTTAGAATGACCTGAAGCCAGTATTGTATTTTCCACAGGCCAAAAAGAAATGTTTTTCTCTGTAAATTAAAGCAGTTATCTGGAGGAGTAACAGAACAGTTGGGATGGATGGTGAGACCAATGGAGTAAATCTTATTCTGCTGGATCATAGGAAGCCCAATAGAAGTTACAGCTTCACACTCACTTTTTCTTTGGAAAGAATAGGCATTGGAGAAGGCCAATTCCAAATTTGGCATGGGGGCAGATTTTTTCCACATGTAAGAATGTCTGGCACCTGCCACACTGTTTACCAAAATCAGACTAAAGATTCTCAATCAAAAAGAGTAAAAATATTGGTACCTATCTCACAGGGCAGTTGTGTGGATTAAATTAGCTAAAATATTAAAGAAAACATGCTTATATGGAAAGGAACATTATGAGCACTGAAAGAGTGTTAGCTGTTTTTATTCACAGGGCTCTCCAATAATTGTGACAACCAAAAGGGATCCCAAATATTTTTGAATGCTTACTGAGGACACTTAACCAGGCTCAAATGCGGAACCTTCCTGTCAGCAAGTCTGGTCCTTTCACCTAATGTTTACGGTAGGATTTCTATTACTGCATCATTAAATATGTTTAGACAATCAAGAATCACCAGATATTTGAGGAACCCTCGCAACATGAAAGAGAAAGAGAAAAGAAAAATCAAAAGGGGGGGAATCACAAGGGAAAACTAAAACTGAAAAATAAAAGAAAAACAAACAAGAAAATTTCAAGTATCAATAAAATTAGGGTAGATTGTGTTAAAGATGCATATGAAAATCTTAGAAAATCACTAAAAATTAGTTATTATGTTGACATTCAATATAGAATAACTGCATAATAAAGATAAGCAATTAATGTAAAAGACATGAAACAGGGAAAAAACAAAAATGAAATTAAGTAGTGAAATGGTAGTGTTAAAATCAACCATATTGTTAATAACATTGAAAGCAAATGGGATGAACAATACAATTAAAATTTAAAATTTCTTAGAAAAGATAGAACCAAACACAATACTGTCTAAAAGAAACCCTTATATAAGTACAAATATACAGAATGGTTAAAAGCAAAATGATGGAAAATGACACACCATACAGACCTAATCATGAGAAAACTCAATAAATGTGATTAATATGAGACTAGAGAGACTCCAGGAGCAGGAATAATATCAGGAGTTAACCCTCAAAAGAAATATTTAGAAATGTGTTATGTAGGACATGGAAATTTGTCTGGGAAGGGGTAAGGCAGGATCCCATTGCTTTATTATGAACTTTTCTTATTCTTTGATTCTTTATGATTATGTAAATGTATTACATTAATAAAAATAAATAAATGTATAAATCAGAGTTTATGAGAAGAAATTTCCAGAATAAGTGCAATATTTAAAGATCTGATCTGAAGGCAACTCACCAAAGAAATGGCTGAAAGAGTGATACTTAAAGTTAGACTTAACGAGGAGAGGAGATTTTATTTTTATTTTCATTAGCCTTTGAGTAATATCTGTTTCTTAAAACATACATATATTGTATTGATAATTAAAAATGCTCAGAACTATTTTCTTTCTGGTAGAGAGGTTAGAAACCTACTAGAAGGCATACTAGCAGACTCCAGCAACATCTTCCTCGACAGTAATATATGGGTTGACCATATAGTTAAGAAAAACTCCCCAAAAGTGTTTCTGTTGTAAACAAATTTTTATGAATTTACAGTTTATTTGAAATGTTTCTCAAATTGGTTTGTTTGCAACTGAATAAATAATTTACAGATTTTTTTTTGAAGTGAAAATTGTCTTTAGAAAATGATCCAAGCTCAGAGCCTTGCTAAATAGTTTGAAAAAAGCCTTATGGGATTAATAAGTGACTAAAAATGCCATAAGCCAATCATGTTACTATGTGCATTCAAAGGTAAAATTTTTATCTTTATTCAAGTTTTGTTTATTTTATATTATTCATTATAACTATCGAGGAAAAATTAAATATTGCAGGAATATTTCAAGATTTCCTTTTTCTGTTTTCAGATTTACAGGTAAATTGAACACCTGCAATCTATTCTGTATGAAAATATCTCTGGTGGGTCTTCTATTCAACTCTCCTGTGAGTGAGTCTTAGACGAACCAGGGAGAACTCATTTGCTCATTCCAGTAACAATTTGGTAAATAATCACTCAAAATTTTGCTGATTATAATTTGCTATAGAAAACAAATGGTGCAGTAGAGTTCCAAGAGAAGACCTTAATCAAGCAAACAAATATTATCACATTAAATGTCTAGAAAATTTTTCATTATGCCACTGGTAATATATCAAATCAGAGAAATGATAGGAACTTTCGTTAATCATCTAACTGACTTTATTTTCATATAAATCCTGAGATAAACTATCAGAAATGTGTACTTGAGTGTTTTCTTCTAGAGAAATTTAAGGATAAGTTTTTTTAAATCCTCAGAGGTATTTTGCAGAATTTTTTTTCAGCTTGGTAGACTATGTTATTTCTAGTTTACAATATCTTTATTTCCTGTGTTGACAGAAACGAATAGCTAATTTTCTCATTTATATTCCATAAATTTTCATGATACCTGATGAATATATTTCTCACATTAATCCTCAAAATAATTGAAAGTCTTTACTGATTTTATTTTTATTTTCTGAATGATTCTAACACAAATTTCTAGTACCTACTCTTGAACTATATATTTTCTTTCTATTGTAATCCTCTATATTTTGCTTATATGATTAAAATTGAAAAACAATAAAGGTTGACTTCATGGGTGCTTTCTTTCTCTCTCTAAAACCAACCTAAATACTATCTTTCTTTATGTAAATATAGTAAAGGAGTAGCTGGCTTTGAACTTGTTCCTAGCTTCTGCCTGGGAAAAACCCATCCTTTGGCAGCTAACATTACACCAGGGCGTATTCAGGGAACTATAATGAAACCATCACATATGGTGAGCAGACTGTAAATGGAGCAGGTACCCAACCTCTTCCAACCCATATGAGCTATTATTTAGATTGATAGTATTCCCAAAGATGTTACACATTTAATATCAACATTGAATCAAAATAAAGGAGAGCAATAGTGTTCCTAAGGCCGGTATCTTGAAGATCAGTGCACTTGAGAAGTTGGCACTTGAGGAGTTCCTTCCCATATGTTCAGAGAATTGGTGAGGATAGTCTTTGCTTTGAGCCTGTTATTGTGTTTTTACCATTTAAAGTGCTCCAGTAAAAGAGCACAACAGTACCCCTGAGAAATAGGTAACATCTTCTACTGCCAAGAACAAGCAATGTGGAGGTATTTGGAGGATTTAAAAAAAAATCTATAATTATCAAATTGTAAAGGGGAAAATCCCTCTTAAAAACTTAACAGCTTTCCTTAATGCTTTGTCCTGATTTGGAGCCAAATAAATTGAACTGTATTATAGAAAGACTTATCAAAATAAGCATTCCAGTACATTCATGCATATGTACTAACAGCAATCAGTTGGTTCCAGGTGATTGCATGGGTTTGTTTGTTTTTTTTTCATTTAATTGAAACATGAAGGAAGTCTGCCTAAATAAACATGATAGTGGACTTGTTGAGCGCCAGCCAAGTTAAAAGCTCTTAGTGCCAGTCAAAAAATTCTTACTTTAATATAGATGAAAAATAAATCTCATTATTTGAATGGATTAGGCCTTGGTTAGTTGCATAAGAAACTGACAGAACACTCTCTGAAATAATTTGGAATTTGATGTGTCTATTGAAGAAGACAGACTTTTCTCAACTTCCTCGTGTATTCTCTTTATTTTTCTACACTTTTTTACGCAAAATACTGGACAAAACTGAGAGAGTCATTGGGAAGGTTTGCAAACTGATGTCTACGCCTTCCATTTCTTCTTATTTCATATATGAATGCATATGTTCATGAGTTTTCTGTTGTTTTATTTCCTTTCTGCCTTGGAAGTGTGGTACCCAAAGCCACACTAGGGATAGTCTTCCCAGATTCTCCCTCTCCTCCTCCTAGGCATGGCCAACAGCTGTCCATGCACAGATTTGGGAAGGTCTCTCTGAACCTACAGCAGTGAAATCTGTGTCCTCATCCAAGATGATGATTGAGTTTCCTGTAATGAGGCAACACTCTTATTTAAAGATGAAAGAAAGTAGAAGATATCTCTTCTCTCTTTGCTACCTACTCTTCTCCTGTTTCAGGCCATTATTGTCTTTCTCCCTTTGACTGCCACTGCCAGTTTTGCTACATGGCCCCAATCACTACATCATACCTATTTCACACATTCATTCTGTCTATATGCTCAACGTTATGTTTCTAAAACAAACTGGAGTATATGTTTCTCTTGTGTTTAAAGGTTGTCTCGTTTTCCAATTGCCTCTACAGCCAAGTCCAAAGTCTTAATTTAAGATAGAAAACCTTCCAAAGATTAGTTCTCAGTTATAAGTTCATATTCACTATATTATTTTCGTCTTTCAAAATATACATGTATAACAACCACACCTAGAAATTCAATAGTTTCCAGACCATTCTATCTAGATCTATCTAGATCACAGTTCTGTCCTCTTGGACAAGTTGCTCATTGTTTTTTGAATATCTTTTTCCTTTCATTATTGTCTGGTTAATTATTATACATTCCTTTAAAATCTGTTCAAATAGTAGCTCCTTTGTGAAGCGATGTTGCTTCCTGTACATAACTGGTCTCTTATCGGTGCTCTCACAGGCACTCCATATGTGATTCCCTCACACAGACTTTTCCAGAGGCATCACAATTATTTTTAAGCCTTATTTTCGTCTGTGAAACTTTGAAGTCCTCCAGAGCAAGAGCTGTGCCTTATCCTTCTTTGTATATTTACTACCTAAAATAGCCTGTGGTGTGTGGTAGATTCTCAGCATGGTGTGTGGTAGATTTTCTCCCCTTGTGTATGCAGATTGGCACAGCCTGAAAGCATTGTGAAACAGATATATCAGATCCTGTAGGATGCGGGAAGCGTGAAGCCATTGGATGTTCAATTGTGGCAGTGTGGGTTTAGAAAGAAAAAGAGTGGGAAGAGGGAGCATATAAGGAGCGCCCAAAATAGTATTTTTTTTTCTAGTTCAGAATTTACTTAAGTGCAGAGACATTCACTACAGAACAGAGGATTACTTAGGCAATATGTTGACAGAAAGTGAGATCAAAAATATAAAATCCCTCATTCTTCTGTGTGTGCCATTTTAAACCAAAGGGGACAAGACAATATTTTCTTAAATATGATTGGGTTAAATAAGGAGAATTAATGTCAAACGTTGAGGACACAAAGCTACTGTGTGTGTGTGTGTGTGTGTGTGTGTGTGTTAGGCTATTTTTGGTGTTAGATATTCTAAGTGAGAAAACAATGTAAGGAAACATTCCCATAAATATTCATTCCAGCAGTTCATCTGAGTTAAGAGTAAAATAACAGCAATTGAAATTTTATACAAAATTATAACATTTGAGATCGTCTTGGAAATAAGAACATAAAGACCTGACTAATATATACTTAAATACTTTCAATACTTATATTTTTGATTCAGTATTTCTGCTGCTAAGCATTTATGCTGATGGACCAGTTAAAATGTACAAAAAGTTTTATGTAGAAGAGTTTATTTGAAACAGTATTTATAAAACTGTTCAGATAGAACATAGTAAATCTAATAATAGAAGACCGATTAAGTAAAACATGCAGTGCTTAGTACAATTGGTTATTTTTTAGCCATTAAAATTCACATTATATAAGAATATTCGATAACATGAGACTGTATATGTTATTATCATAGCATATAAACTCTGAATGAGAGATTGTGACAACATAGTCAACTAAACACAGATTTGCCTCCCCATATCTCATGAAATGAGAAAGCATATTTTTAATAAAAGTTAAGTCAATAACAGGCTTGGGAAACAGCATAATGCATATCAATTGTCCACAGAATTAGGAAACTCCCTGAAAGATAGAAAATGGATAATAGAAAACCTATGAATAACCAACAGGAGGAAAACAAACACCAGTATACACACAGGAGAACACTATTACAGAAGACTATTACGGACCAGGAGGTAGACAAGACTGATGTAGCATCTGTCATAGACCCAGAGTTAACTCAAGAGTTCACAAAATGAAGAGTGGCAGCGATTTCTTTGAAAAAAATATGTTTTACAGAAACTTAGCAGAACAAGGACCATTCCACCTCATGCACATGCCATGTGTAACCAACAACAAGCAGCAGTGGCTTTTGTTCATACACTACAGCGTTGAGTATGGACTCTGGAGATTGAAGGTGTCCAGACTGTCCGCCAGTGAGTTACTGCCTTTAGGGCCTAGAAAGCATAGGGAAGAAATTAATAAAAATAAAAGTAGAAAACCCTTAAATTGCAATAGAACTTTGAACTAGAACTCAATTGAAATAAACAATAGCATCAATAAAATTCTGGCAGATATAACAGGAAGAAACCACAAAAAAGGCGCTGTGAAAAAAATACAAAATAAATATAATCACAGATACAAAACTGGAGACATCAAGGAGATTAAAAACTTAAAAATTTCTATGCTGTCTTATTCAGATAAGTTTGCAATCATGTTGAAATGGTTGTTTCTTAATGCTTCATGCTTCATTTTCTTATTTTAAGGCCTCGTATTATAGACTGAATGTTCGTGTCTCCCCCAAATTTATATATTGAAATCTTAACTCTCAATGTGGTGGTATTAGGAGGTGAGGCCTTTGGGAAGTGCAAAGGTCATGAGGGTAGAGGCCACATGAATGAGATTAGTGCCCTTATAAAAGAGACCCCAGAGAGCTCTGTCACCCATTCCACTATATGAAGGTGCAATGAGAAGAGGGCTGTCTTTGAACCAGGAAACAAGCCCTCACCAGCCACAGGATGTGCTGTGCCTCTTCATCTTTATAGATAGCTGTTTAATTCTATGTTCATCTAAAAAAGATTTGGTTAACTAAAGTTGATATTTTAGTTATTTTAAATTTAATTTCAAGTCAATTAAATCAATTAAATGCCCATTATATTTCAGATACAGTTCTTGACTACCCCTCACTAAAGAGTTATAATTTCATCAGAAAGAAGAAAAATTATGGACAAACAAATAACATCCACTTTATGTGATAGATGTACATTATCTGTTAACTAGATATTAGAGCAAGCTGATGTGTTTAAGTTTCAAAGGGCATTTATAATTTTACCACAGAACTTTTCTATAATTAATAGAACTGTTGATATGTTTCAACATTTGCATAAATTAACTTTATACTGCTTAGCCTTTTGCAACTTCTTTTTTTCTTAACCTAAGTCTTTTGTGATTTGTCTATTTTTGTGAATGTAAAACAGACTCATCTATTTCTCATTGCTTTTATTAGTCTTTATATTATACTACATTTAAAATATCCATTTAAGTTTTTCTCATTCTCTTAATATAAAAATTTTGCAGTGAACATTCTTGTTTACATCCTTGTGCATACATGTGAGACCTCTATGGAACTGCTTTTATTTATTCATTGATTGATTGCTGTTGTTGTTGTCTTGGCACACACACAAGGATAGACAATATATTTATATCATATTTGCAAATTGCGTTTAGGAAGTTCTTCTTAATAGTCCCATACTCAGAAGTGGAATATCTGAGTCCTAGATGTTAGTTACAACATAGTTTTAATAATCTACACTCATTTCTATATACTTACTCAAAATTTGACATTACCAAACTTTTAATTTGCCAGATTGATAGGTGTGAAAGAATACACATTTTTTATTTTAATTTTACAACTCTGATTAATAGGGCCTTAAATATTTTTCAAATATCTTCTCCATTCTGACTTATTTAGCTAATATGTAATGTAGTGGCACAGATGCTTTTTGAAATAGAAGCTTAATTATTGTTTTAATGTACCTAAATATATTATTATCATCATTTATATTTTGTGCTTCTTATTTCATTTCGAGGGCTTCTCCTACTTGGATATGGTGACAAATATTTTATTTGGTATACATGGACATGGATTTTTGACGACTACATACATAGGGATGAAATTACTTGATTACAGGTTGTGGTAGATTACATTTTCAAAACATGACATTGACAATCCCCTTTCAGAAGCAGAGGCTATGTTCCTTCCCCTTGAACACAGGTGGACCTTTGATGTTTCCTCAACTAATAGAATGTGTTAGAAATTATGCTGTGTGACTTCTGAGGTTAGATCATCAAAGGCAATATGATATCTGCCTAGTTCTTTCTCTTGGGACATGCACAAGAGAACCCTGAATTGACATGTAAGAAGTCTGGTTACTCCAAAGTCACTGTGCTAGAAAAACCATAAAAGAAAATAAATGAATATTGTTGCTTTAAGCCACAGAGTTTGGGGAGACGTATTATGTGGTAATAGATAACTAATATACAGGATATGTAGGTCTGTATTATTTGATAAAGTCAGACTGTTTTCCAAGAAAAGTTTACAAATATATACCCCAACCAGAAACGTTAAGGCTTCTGTTTCTCTACATCTTCACCAACACTTTTGATTTAGCCATCTGTTGTGTATGTACCAGTGTATAATTTTCAATTTATTTTTGATATCTTTAATCACTATTGAGGCTGTGTCTTTCACCATATGTTTAGTAGACACTGTCAGTGACCTCACATCCCTTTGTCTCCATAGATTTCTACTATTGTTTTATATAGTCAATATTTGTTAAGATATTTTTTGTCACTTTAAATATATTATTTCACTTTCTTTCCTCATTTATTACTTTTATTAAGCATTCAGAATTCAGTTTTATTGTGTTTTAGTGAATATAATGTCTTTTTTTCTCCATCTGCTTTTTGGTTAATATATTGAAATTTATAGAATGCCATATAAAGTATAATCTAATATTTGAGAAGAACTAGAAAGACCCAGTCTAATAAATTCTGAATAATAATTGTGTCTAACTTGGCAGAATATGTAAGTTATTCTTTTCCATACCTGTGTTATTTCTTTAATCAACATGCACTGTTTCTTATCAAATTTTATTTTTACATAATTTTTTATTTATAAAAAGGTTGTAGACATAATACAAAGAGTCACTGTTGCCTTTTACCCAGCTTCTCCTTATGGTAGCATCTTACATAACCACAGACCATGTATCAAAACGAAGAAATCACTCTTAGTATAATTCTATTACCTAAACTAGCAATAGCATTTGGATTTCACCAGTTTCTCTACTAATGTGTTTTTTCCTAATCCAGGATCCAATCCAGAGTCTTACAGTGCATTTAGTTTTCTTGTCTCTTTAATCTCCTCCAATTTGTGACAATTTCTCAATTTTTTCCTTGCCTTTCGTGACTATGACACTTTTGAAAAATACTGGTCATATATTTTTTAAAAGGCTCTTCAGTGTGGGTTTATGTTATGTTTTCATATGATCATAGTAGGGTTATGAATAT
The DNA here is from genome assembly GCF_041296235.1 of Equus asinus. NCBI lineage: Eukaryota > Metazoa > Chordata > Mammalia > Perissodactyla > Equidae > Equus > Equus asinus. The sequence continues at coordinate 39,111,295 of NC_091813.1, forward strand.
TGAGGACGATACTCCAGGTACTCTTTTTCAGGTATTCTGGTATATGCATGTTTTACTTTTTTTTGTTTTGCCTTACCTGTTTTTCATTTCAACCACTTTCACTCTTTTATTCCTTTATCTTCTCTCCATTCTCTTTGTTGTTATCTTTCCATTCTTCAAGGTCACATATTAAAGTTCCACTTGCATTTATTCTGCCTTGAATATCTCATGCTTAGTCTTAGGCAGACACTTTAAATTTGGATCTCAGGTATGTGATCAGAGTCAGGTGCTCAGCCTGGTTGTTCCACCCCTAGAAGTTACCCCATTCCTCCTTTGAGTCCTGTAGTGACCTTAGGTGGAAATCAAAAGAGAATGTAGGCTGTCAAGAGTCTTAAGCAAAGCTCGAAGCGACAAGGAAGAAAGAACCCAGGCACTCCACGGGTTTGAGCTTGTCACTAAGTACATTCTCAAGGGGTTCCAGTTTGTTCCTCATCTTCCCTTCCTGACTGCCTGCCCTGTGGGCTTTCAGCTTGCTTAACCAGCCCCCAGAATTGTGTAAGACAATTCTTCTAATAAATATCTGTCTGTGTCCATATCTCTGATTCTCTGTCTGTCTCTATTTTTCATATATATAAAATAGAAAGGTGATAGATAGATAGATAGACAGATGAAAGCCACCATGTGGATCATGTGGTAGGTAATAATGACCCTCCAAATATGTCCATAAACTTATGAATATTGTGAATATGTTATGTTACATAGCAAAGTGGAATAATGGTTAGAGATGAAATTAAGGTTGCTAATTAGCTGAACTTAAGATAAAGAAATTACCCTGGGTTATTTAGGTAGGCCCGATACAGCCACAGGGACCTTACGAAAATGTTGTGATGCAAGACTCAATTGTCCATTGTTGGCTATAAAGATGCAAGGAGGCCAGGAGCCAAGAAATGCAGGCAGCCTCTAGAAGTTGAAACACACACACACACACACACACACAAGGATTTTTCCCCAGAGCCTCCATAAGAGCAGATGGCCCAGACCACACCTGGATTTTAGCTCAGTCAACCCATTTTGAACTCGTGACTTCCATAACTGAAAGATAATTAATTTGTTTGTTTTAAGCCACTAAGATTGTCATAATTTTTTATAGCAGTCATAGAAACGAATATAAACTATAATTTTAAAATAATTATAATATCAGGAGGATCTATTCTAATATGTCTAGGATGGTTAACATCTATAAATATCTGCAAAATTCATCACATAAATTGATCAAGTTATAACAATCATGCAATCAGTTCATTAGATGCAGATAAAATATGTTTTAAGTTCAACATATGTTAACTATAAAGTTACTTTTAATAGGAACTCAAGGAAATGTCTCCCATCTTATAAAACCTATTCTATGAAAAACCAAGAATTCACAACATAGTTATTGGAACATCTTGGATACAATCTCTTTAAGACCAGGAGTAAAAAAATGTGACTACTAATGCATGGTTCAATATTTACTAGATCAACCAAAAGAGCATGACCTGAGATGTACGATCAATTATATTTTGCTAACCTGGGATCACCCCCTGCTAAATTACTCTTTTGAACAGGAAGTTTAAGTTGTTATAATTTTAGCCAGTTTTGATATTTTAGGCATATTTTATAGATTATGGTTATTCTCGATATGGCAGTTGGATTCTTAATAGAATTATATTTTAAATAAACTCATCAGATTTTTTAGCATTTTAAGAGAATTATGTAATGATAATTTTATGAATCAAGAGTCTTTTGTTAATCTTTAATCTGCATTTTCTATACATCTCTCTTCATTGGAATTATTGAATTGTCTTATTCTTCCATCTGGCAATGGTGAGACTAACAAAAGTAACCTGATGAAATGTATAGTAAAACTATAATTTTTAATAAAATTCTTGAATAAGTAATTTGAATCAGAAAATCAATACTAAGAGTTGGTTATTATTTATGCTTTTTTTTAATCAGTGAATAAACTCAATTCAAACTTGTAGCTTGGCTAAGTTTACACGGCTGGTAAGTAACACGGATAGAAAAAAACACCCACTCCTTTCTTCTACATCCTGGTCTCCATCAGGACCACCTTCCACACTTGGAACAAAAAGAACTGGGTTTCGACGTTTCAAGTCCCCTTTCACCATTAAAATCTTAAGATGTTTCTATTTAACCTATGAATGCACTTACCATGACGACATTTGACTGCAGCTCTACTTGAGAAATTGAGTTATGCTTTATGCACATTAACTTATTCCATTAACACCTTGTTTCAAAAGGATTTTATCCAAGCAGAGGAGCAAAAATTTATGATAGAAAATGCTTTTGTATTTAGAGAAATTTCACATTTTATTTTCCACAGTCTACTGCTTTTGAATATTTTCTTTTTGGAAATAAGAGTGTGAATTGTTTTCATGGAAAAGTGAGGAGTCTATTTTCAGAGCCCCACATAATGTTGAGACTTCATCCACATTCTCAGTATAAGGATGAGATAGAAATAAATGTGCTCCCATAATAAACATGCACTGCTAGCAAAGCCAAGAAATTGCATGCTCAAATTTTGCGCTGGGTGAAAGAAAAATATACGTGCAAGAAATTCATAATCAGGTATTGGTCCTTTTATAGGTCTGAGCTCCTAAGTCACACCTACTTGGGTGGTCCCCAAATTGTAAGTTAGGAGTTGAAAGTGGTGCCAAATTATTAGTGAACCTTGACACCTGGCAGAAGTAACAAATCCTCTCTGAAGGAACCCAACTTTGACGTGGGCCTCAACTCTCACAGATGAAGTGCCAAGGAGTATGAGCTCAGATCAACTTCAAATTTAAAAAAGATGGTATGAAGAAGATTTAACAACAAAAAAATTACATTCCAACTGAGCATTTGAAAAAAAAATAGAAAAGCTCAGAGTCAAAGAAAAGAAATAGGGGCTGGCCCTGTGGCTGAGTGGTTAAGTTGGTGCGCTCTGCTTTGGTGGTCTAAGGTTTCACTGGTTCAGATCCTGGGTGCGGACATGGCACCTCTCATCAAGCTGTGCTGTGGCAGCATCCCACATGGCACAACAAGAAGGACCTACGACTAGAATATACAAGTATGTACTGGGGGGCTTTGGGGAGAAGAAGAAGAGAAAAAAAAAAAAGTTCAGCAACAGATGTTAGCTCAGGTGCCAATCTTTAAAAAATAAACAAGGGGCTGGACCAGTGGTGCAATGGTTAAGTTTGCAAGTTCCACTTCGGTGGCCTGGGGTTTGCCAGTTCAGATCCCAGGTGTGGACATGGCATTGCTTGGCAAGCCATGCTGTGGTAGGTGCCCCACATATAAAATGGAGGAAGATGGGCACCAATGTTAGCTCAGCGCCAGTCTTCCTCAGCAAAAAGGCGAGGATTGGCAGCTGATATTAGCTCAGGGCTAATCTTTCTCAAAACAAAAACAAAAAGAAATTCCCTCAACACTTATATAAAAAAAGAAAAGAAAGAAGAAAAAATGAGGGTCGTTAATGAAACAGAAAACAAGCAAAAGAAAGACAATTTTAACCGATTCCTTGAGAAAACTTATAAAGTTGATAAAGCTCTGAAAACTTGATCTATTAAAAATAAAACAAAGCACAAATAAGTAACATTAGAAATAAACATGGGAACAAAACTGAGTTGCTACAAAAATTAAAAATATGATAAGGGAATATTAAAAATCATTTTGTGTCCAAAATTTTAACTCTATGTTATGTTGCACTATAGCAGAGTTAATGAGATATTTTAGTCCATTATTTTAGTCCAAAATAATGAATTTGTGAAAACAAGAACAAGTTCTATATGAAAAAGTATTATTATATATAATAAAATTAATGATAATTACTTGACATCATCTAATCCATTCCATATTCAGATTTCTCCCTTTTCCTCCAAATTCTTCTTTATAATAGTTTCTCCTAACCAATATTCAATCCAGACAATGGTAGTTTATCCAGGAAGTCTATTATTTTCTTCATGACACTGACAGCAAAATTCCCCTACTTTTGTGATTTTATCTCGTTTCTCCATCTCACGTATTTCCTGTTAATTTTAAATTGAATATAAAAGATTAATTAGATCATACTTAAAGATTCTTGCTTCAAAACAATTTGTGGTGTCATGTAATTCATATTGCCTTATATCAGCAGACATATAATATTTTGCCTTTCTAGCATTACTAATACTATTATTAATCACTGAATCGGGATGATAACATCCTGATCTCACCACTAAAAACATGTTTTCTCCTTGTACTCAAAAAGTATATTTTGTGGTTATAATTTGGTATTCAAAGATTTTCTATTTCTTCTCTAACCATGTACTTTTTGGTTCTATTGTTACTTAATCCTTTCTGGAACAAGAATTTCATTAGTTGTTGAAAATTATGGTTTTCTAATTCTCCAATTTATTTTAGTTTATATTTTTTAATCTGGTAATTTTTTCCATAGTAAAAATTCCTGTCAAAACCTGGGGCTATCAGGGGGCTGCCCCGGTGGTGGTTCAGCAGTTAAGTTTGCACGTGCTTCTTTGGTGGCCTGGGGGTTGGCTGGTTTGGATCCCGGGTGCAGACATGGCACTACCTGGCAAGCCATGCCGTGGTAGGCATCCTACATGTAAAGTAGAGGAAGATGGGCACAGATTTAGCTCAGGCCCAGTCTTCCTCAGCAAAAAGAGGAGGATTGGTGGCAGATGTTAGCTTAGAGCTAATCTTCCTCAAAAAGAAAAAAGAGGAACCTGCAGCTATTGGTTTTCCCTAATTATTGTTCCAATTTGAAATACAGGATAAATCCTTAATTTTAATTTTTATTTAATGGTTTTACTTTTGATGATTTCTTAAAAATGTATTTTATATCTGATCTATATCTAAAATGATCTAGAAGCAATGAGGGTAGTTTGTTTAAAGATTAAAAGTCAAACTGTATTGAAATTTATCCATAGGAATTCACGATTTTACTCTATTCCTGTGCCCTATTCCCCTGACTCCCACCACTAAACATTTTTTCGTTTCCTTGTTTTGCAATTATAATAAGATACAAATGTACATTAACAGGCATTTGCCCTTTTTGCTTAAAAGGACACATTTTAAAAAGTTTGCATATTTTTACTAAAATGTAAAAAGTTTGCATTTTAAATTTTTTCTATTGCTCACGTATATATGCATGTATGTATATATATATGTAAATACACACATATATATATTTGTTGGAATTCTCTATCAGTGCAAAATAATTCTACTCCTTTTAAATGTCAGTATAATATTCTGTTGGGTGTGAATCACATTTTATTCAAGTTTTCCTCTTCAGCTGGACATGTGGGTTATTTCAAACTTTGATTATAATAAATGATGTCACACCAAACAAATTTGTGCATTTTTTCTCCCGTTTTTACTGATGTGAGTGTGTCTTTCTCTAGGATATTTTTCTCTGTTTGTGACTGTGGAGGCAAAGAGCAAATTCACAGATAATTTCATTGCGGTACCAATTTCCTCTTTATCGGGATTGCACGTTTTTGCCTGTATCAGGAGCTCATCATTTTTTCTTTCTGAGCGGTTGTAGCACATTTTGTTTCTCCATTCATTAATTGATGGGCATTTTTATTTTTCCTATTTGTTGGCTATTATGAATAATTCTGCCATAAAGATTTCAATGCTAATTTTGTGTGGACATAGCTTTTATTTCTATTGGAAATGCTTGGGATACGTTTAACTTTGTTTTAAAAAGGTCAAATATTTTTTACTTTCTCATCAGCGATGTATGAAAGTTCCGTTTCTCCACATATTTGCCAAGACTTGGTCTTTTAAGCTTTTGGTTTACGGCAATTCTCGTGAGGACGTGATGGCTTCTCCTTGCAATCTTGGTTTATCTTCCTGAAACTGACTGGTCAGACTGCGTTATACATTTTATTATCCTACTCTGTAGCTTCCTTCATTTTCTAAATTGGCATGTTTTGAACAGGAATTTTTTAAATATACTGATTGCATTAGCTTTTTATGGCTACTATAACAAATACTACAAATTTAGTCGCTTAAGAGAGCATAAACTTATTAACTTACAGTTCCAGAGTCAAAAATCCTAGAAGAAAGGTATTTCCTCATCTGTGGTCCTACTGGAAGCTATAGGGGATTGTTTGTTACCTTGCCTTTCCAGATTCTAAAGGCAACCTGCATTCTGCGGATTCTGATCTCCCCTTCCTTCTTCAAAGCCAGAAGCTTAGATCTTCAAATCTCTTTCTGCGTTACCTCTGCTTCTTCTGTCACATTTCCTTTCCTCCCCCTGAGCTTTCTGCCTTCCCCTTATCAGGACCCTTGTGGATTACACTAGGGCCACCCTGATAATTCAGGACGATCTTCCCATCTCAAAAATTCTTAACATAATCTCAACTGCAAAGACTCTTGCATTTTAGGTAACCATGTTCATGGTTTCTGTGGATTAAGAAGAAACGTTTTTTAGCCTACTATAAGGGTGTTTGCAAGTTTGTGGATATATCCGTGAGGGTGTTTGTGTGAAATGTGTGTCTTTTATCCATTTTATCAGATTTTTTTCCTCCATTATTAGGATTAGTCATTATTTTTTGCTACAGGTGACAATTGTTTTTCAAAATCTGACACTGAACACAGCTGATTTTTCTTGCCATGTGATTTTTTTTATTATAGTAGAATTTGGCTTTTCTTTTCTTTACAGCTTTTAAATTTGAGGCCATAGTTCGAAAGACAAACATTTTCTTTTAAATTTTTGTATATCACTTCACTTTAGATATATTTTTGTATATGGTTTAGGGATAAATTTACTTTTGTTAGGAAAATGCAAGTCTTTGCCTTATAATAGGTGAAATTAGTGCATTAAGAATTGTGTGATAGGGGCTGATCTGGTGACATAGTGGTTAAGTTCACACATTCTGCTTTAGTGGCCTGGGATTCACAGGTTTGGATCCCAGGCGTGGACCTACATACCACTTATTAAGCCATTCTGTGGTGGCATCCCACATACAAAATAGAGGAAGATTGGCACAGATATTTGCTCAGGGTGAATCTTCCTCAAGCAAAAAGAAAAAAAAAGAATTCTGTTTTATTTACACTATTTCTACCATATTATTTGTGTTCTTCTTTCTAATTTTATAGTTTTAAAATATTTCACTATTTGATGTGTTTTCTTTGATTCTCTTCTCTTGTGTTTGTTTATTTTGTTCCTTAGGAAGGTGTGCATTTTTGTCCCACTGATCATTTTTGTAACTGTAAGTTATGTAATAAGCTTAATTACCCAATTTTAAACCATATATAAAAATTCTACACTGTGACATCAATAAATCTCTTCTCTCTCCAGTTTGTCTCCAGCCATTTAATTTTATTAACTTGTTTATCTTTTTGCTCTTAAATATATTGATACATCCCTTTTCAGGCTTAAGTGATATCCTTTGAGCTTCAGCTATAAATAAAGAGGAACTCAGCATATCTACCCTAACTCTAACCTCCATTTACCACCTACTTCTCAATTTCTTTTAATTATTTTATTTCTACATGTTCAGAGAATACAACACATATATTCTGTTGTAGTTACTTGGTATATTGAGAAAGGTCTATTAGAGCAACATTCTGTTAGCTCTAATATATTAAAAACTAATTTTCTATTGCCTTCATATGTAAGGGACATTTAACTCTAAAATCCTTAGCCGATGCTCCATTTCCTAGCAATTTGGTAGGTGTTACTCCAGTCTCCTCTAGAACTGACTGCTCCTGTGGAAAGTTTGAGGCCACACTGTGCTTTCCCGTTGTAAATCTTTGATCTTTGGCCTGGTGTCCCAAAGGATTCTTTATTTATATTAGAATTCCGTGATTTTACTCTGCTATAACCAAAGTTAATTATTTTGGGCCAATTTTCCTTCGGACTTGGTATATGTTTTCGACATGCACCAGTAAGTTTTATTTTAAATATTTTATGTTATAGTTTTTTTCCGTTGAGGACTGCAAGGATAAATGTTTATTTTCTTTAACATTCATATCTATCACTTTCTCTGACCATTTTAGCCTTTAATTGCTTCAGTCACTGCCCTTGATTGCCGCGTTTCCAACCTCTATGAACTTTATTATTATTATTCTCGTTATAATTATTTATAAGTAGTGACTGATTTCTCTTGCTCCCTGTCCAGTTTTACCTTCACTGCTATGTTGGTATTTTTCTTTAACTTTTCTTCCTACTTACGTTTCATCTTTCCTTATTCTCTGAGGTCCTGCATCTTGTTTTTGTGTTCCTACCTGGAGAGATGATTACTTGGTTAAAGTCTTTGGTTTCTTGTTTTTGTATTTATTTTTAAAATGTGAGGTCAAACTTTTCATCTGGTTCCTGGTAATAGTTTTCTAGTACATATTCTCCCCCTGCCATGTGGATTCAGCTTCCTTGATTCTTCATTGTTTTTTAAATTGTAGAACCTGATATAGATTTTAGACTTCTGGGAACCACACTTCATACAGGGGATTTCCTGCCTGCTCCATTCCTTAGTTTAGTCTGTATTTACTATTCCTGCTTTTACAACCTAAAAAAAGGTTAGGTTTAGTGCCTCAGACTGTGTCTGCCAACTCTGGCAAGTGTAATTTAGAGCTGTGCAGGCTATTTCTGAACCTGGAGCAAAGCACCTTCTGTCCCTCGATAACTCCCTTCTGAGGCCAGCCGCTCACTGATTGCACTGCTCTTTGGGAGCTTTCCACCTTTGTCCCAGGGCCTAGTTTTAACCTGTTTCCTTGTTTCGCTGGACATGGAGTTAAGGTTTTTGTTTCTTATGTTTTCCTGTAACTTTGGGATTATTTTCCAGAATGTAAGTTAGGAATTTTCACTTTCTGGTATCATTTCTGAACTGAAAGCCTATGCATTGCCTTTAGATTTTCTTTATATAAAGCAAAATAAAATGAAAACTATGTTTTCACCATTTTTTAAATTAAACTATAAATATAATGATTTTGAAAAGCATTGCTTTTTTTTTAAATTGAGGTGACATTGGCTTGTACAATTATATAAATTTCAGGTGTACATCATTCTATTTCAATTTCTGTGTAGGCTACTTCATGTTCACCACTCAAAGTCTGATTACCATTGAAATGTGTTGTTTTGATTTGATCAGAATATATGACTATAATTGTTCATTTTGAAGTTTACTGTAAAAAATAATGAAATTGAAATTTTAGATTAAGAAATGGATTTCATGTTAACTGATTGAGTGAAATATTGAAAATAGCCATTAATATTTTAAATAAAACAAAACAAAAAACTATATTATAGGGCTACTAGTCCTTCCATTTTAGAACACATGTACAGAGCCAGGCTAAAATAATTTCCTGGAAGATGTAATATTAAGCAAGTGGAGTTAGCTCAAAATGGCTAGGGAACAGCACGAAGGAATCTGTCTGTGTTAGTAAGGGAAGCGCTAGGTTCACACTAGTAACTTATTGTCCCAGTTAAAATGGAGGATCTCACCTGTGACTAGACTTAGTCATGAGCAATAGCAAGAAAATGTCGGAAGAGGAAAATCACATATTCTAGGTTAATGATTGAATATGGGGCAGTACTCCATTGCGGAATAGGCAGGCTTTGGTGTAATCCCAAGCAAGAACAGAATGAATGTATTATTCAGATTTAAATGATATAAAGTAAAGGAAAAATGTAATGTTCATCATACATTCAAATAAATAACTCATTAAAGTCATGATATATATATATATATATAGCAGTTATTCTTAATTCTTTCTTTCGCACTGGTTTTTCCTCCATTTATGACTTTAACCATTTGTTGCTTAAGGTAGCTTAATGGAAAACAACAAAAAATGAGTTGACTGGAATCTGCTTAACATTTAAAATAGTATGTCTTTATAAGATCTGGTATTTTAATTAGCAATAGCAAAAAATTATTTGTGACATGTCTCATAATTTATCACAACACATACATATGTTTGCATGTTGTGGGAAAAGTTATAAGGATCTTTCAAATTTTAGGTATCAGAATATTAACTTTAATAGTTATACAGAATCCTCTCTGTCCAAATAGTTATTTCTATCAATGTCTGTAATAATTATTAGGATGACAGAATATTAGTTAAGAATTTTGGAACCTGTACTGATTTAAATTGTTCTAACTTTATACATATAATTTTACAGATAGAGTGTTTAACCTAAATAAAATTCCCTCATGCATGTATATTGTAATATTGTAAATATTATTCAACACACATACACACAATGCATGAATGACAAAGTTAGAAAGCTCTATAAGATCTTATTTATTTTACATTTTAAAACTTGTGAAAATACTAAAGCCATGTGACCAAAATAATATTTTCTACTTTGATACAGTCTGTTTTTATTTTACAAATCTCCCTCTGTATGTTTTGTTCCTAGTCCATGTCTTATGACAGAGACCTTCTTAGTCTAGAGGAATGGCCCTGGCTAACCCTAAATTAACACTGGTTATGAACATGCTAGGATCTATTTGCACAGGGTGAAGAAATTTTAGAGGAAAAATTTAAACGCACGTGTGCCTAGAGTGAAAGACAATAAGAAAAGAATATGCAAAGATTATCCTGACATCATGATCCCATGAGTTTCGAGCTCTACAGAGAGAAAAACTTAACACATTTGTGTTCAACATAGGGTTGACTCAGAGTCGAGAATATTGAAAGAAATGAAGCACTATTTTTAGTTATTTAAATCTTTTGCAGGTTGGTCCTGAAAGGTGGCACTCTAAGCAGCTTTGCTCCTTTGCAAATAAGTAATGACAGGTTAGCAGTGGAAATTTGAGTGTCCAGGACGAGAAATAGATGCCCATCAGAAATTTGGCAGCAAACAGCAAGGGCCACCTGTTTCTGATTTAGGATATAAATATGAATATGAAATCATTACCACCCACAGACTCGTAATGACTGAGGAAATTTGAGTTACATTATTACTTTTTAATTCATTCTACATTTTCAATTGCTCTAAATTCACAGTTAAATACCATTTTTGTTATCAATTTTTTATATGCAAGGTTTTTAAGTTTGTTTATTTTGTCCCATTACATTAATCAAAGTATTTGCTACTAATTATACATTTGTAGAAAGACCTCTTATTTTGCATGAGGCTGCATATGTTGCATTTATTACCCTGCATGTGCATATTAAAAAGAAGCGATAATATGTTCGCTGGTAGAGAAGAGCTAGATGCTAAATTCTCCTTTTTTCTCTTCCTTGTGTATGCCTCCTTTGCTGGGTCATCTATGTGTATGTCTATATCATCTATATCTATATCTGCATCCACATCTATCATTATCTAGATGTCATATAATTAACTCCAGTGAATGTAAGTTGCAGAAGTGATTTAAACCAATTTCAGGACCTAACCTCCAAGATGGTCTGTTGGATTCTGCTTTACCCCTTTCTCATTCCTTGAAGCTGAAACAAACAATTAGAGATGCCAAAGCTACAAGACGGAAGGAGCCAGGAGTCCTAAGACAGAGCTTGGAGCAAAATCCTCAGGAGAGATACCTGGCTTTTGTTTTTTGATGCTACGTGAGTGAGAAATGAACTTTTATTTTACTGTATTACTAATATTTTATGGGTTTTGGTTATATTAACTAGCATAACTTCCCAACTAATACACATTCCTTTGAGTGCTTTTCATTCTGTAGCAACAGAAAGGGTCCTTTTTTCATTTGTGTACAAAGCTTTCTCTTTTTAGGTGGTTGTAGATCGAGAGTGACCAAAATGATATGTTTAATTGTGGTGAATTTTCCATACAACAAAATTTACTGTTCTTAATTACACAATTAAATAAGTTCTGATAAACATACGTATTCATGTACCGCAAGTAGCTATTACCCCAAACATTACATAGAGCAGTGCCATCACCTGAGAAAATTCTCTTATGTCTCCTTCAGGTCAATTTCCATTCCCGTAGTACCCGACACCACCACCACCACAGGCAATCTCTCTTCTGATACTGATTACCATATATTAGTTTTTTATGTTCTTGATTCATATAAATGAAATCCTACAATCCATACTTGTCTGTACTTATTTCTTTCAATCTACAAAATACCATCGGATTTCATGTTTTTGCATGTATTGGCAGTCTACTATGTTTTATTGCTGAAGAGTAATTAATTGTACGAATACGCTGCAATTTGCTTATCCACACACCTATTTGGGTTATTGCTTTCTTCCCCAGGTTCTAGGTATTGTGAATAAACTACTATGGATATTCATTACAAGTTTTTCTGTGGACTGTATTTTTTAGCAGTTAAATTGCTGGAAAATATTTTAGGTGAATGTTTAACTTTTTAAGGAATTTCCAAATAGTTTTCTATAATTTTATGCCATTTTGCACACCCAAGAGCATGTTTGATAGCTCCATTGGTCCACATCCTTGACGGTAAATTGATATTGTTCGTATTTGTTTTTTGTGTTTTTCAATATTAGTCATTCTAGTGAGTATCTATGTCAACATTAGTTTAATTTGGATTTTCCTAACAGACTGTTTTATGGGGTTATTGGCCCTCCATACTTCTTCATTTATGAAACGTCTGGTCCTGTCTTTGCCTATTTTTATAATTAGGTTGAAATTACATTATTGTTATTTTTTTTAGGAATTCATTATATACTCTGAGTGGAAATCCTTTTTGGATATATGTTGTGATAAATACTGCAATTCAGCCCCCTTTATTAAAGATTTATTGACACAACTTTTGGGACTACTATCAACAGACAGCCTTTGTTGTCAACTTCTTCAGGAATTGCCTCAGCTGTAGAGATCCACTTCACTCAAGATCATGGTCATTTTTGACACGGGCTACATTCGAAGACTGATGGATGTGGGAGTGCACAAGTAGGAAAAACTTTGAAAGTCCAGAGCTTCTTATGGAGTCAGACAACTTTCTTGTTGTGCCCTAGATTTTAGCTAAAGTTTTTTCTCTTTACAACCATGCTTTCTTCCCTTCCTTTCCGCAGGTATATCATACACTAAACTCTATCTTAGAGTCTATTCATCAGGTATATAAGCCTATGGCATGTGATACCAAGAAAGATCAAAGAAAGATGGCATGAGGATAGGATACTGGATCTGGATTATTTGACACCAGACTGACAATGAGGACCCTATCATTGGTTATAGGTGAGACACAGATATTCCTTGGTACGGGTGGTAACTAAAACTTTCACTGTTAGTGAACTGGAATGGTAAACCAATGAAAGAGGATGCATTACCAGGTGTGATTCTCTAGGTTTTTGCTAAATATGGAGGAAATAGTAACTAAGAGGACAATGTAATAGTATGACATTGCTGAGTTTGACTGATGCTTTGGAAAATGCTAATGAAAAGCTGAGAGTAATTAATTGCTAATTAAAAGCTAATTATGAAAACTGATGAGCCTTCTTGGTAACTTGCAAATAGGTTCTCATCTACTACAGTTGGAAGACAGGGAACTCTAAAGTACAGTTCATGGTCTTCAGAATATCCAAGCTTCAAAGAAGTTTAAATTCTTCTCCAAGACAAGTTTACTAGGCTAAGTCCATGGTCCTACTTGGAAAAGAACGAGTTGCTGACTCATGGGATGGGCACAACTTAGTTAATGTCTCAGAAAACTTCGAATCCTCAGATTATACATGCTCTGAACATGCATAAGTGGCTCACCTTTCTGTATAAAGAGCTAGTACTCACCACTTGTTTGGAAGTAATGCTGAGGTTTTTCGCCTTCAAGACATATGCATTCCCCACACCCCCAAATCTGCTTCCCCTCTCCTCCCAGGTATTGGCCCTAAACAAGCCTTAATCTCCACATAATGCAGACATGGTTGTGCTGAGCCTGATAGGGAAGAAAAGGGACGGTGCTCCAAAGGAGCTACCAAACCTAAAGCCAAAAACATAGACCAACAGGAACTAAAACAATGTGTATGCAATTTGATTTTGAGGGTGACTGATGAAGGAAGGTCTAGACCAAAAGGTTGGATGAGCAAGAGTCTGTTGATTAGAGAGTAATTTCCTGGCATACAGAATTTAACATTGCAACAAGGACCTTTGGAGATGATGTGAAGTCGTTACTAGGATAGCTCCTAGGTGCATAAAATAGTGATTGCCACACCAAGCGGTGGAGAGTTACTGTGACAGTCAGGAGAAGAAGGGATTAAAAGGCTCAGGGTGGTCATAATGGATTGGGTATATTACATAAGGCTGGGAGACCCACAAAATGATTTTGTCCCACAGAACTGCCAGGAGCACACAATTTATGAAGGCCATAAGGAATACACTAATGAGAAGGGCACATGCATTAAGAATTTCAGTGGTGCCTCACATCTATAGCTCATGGCTAGAGGTAGGAGGCACTATTACAAAAATAGGTCCATGGATAACAGTGGGTCTAATAGGACTCTGAAATTATGAAGGTCAGTTGGTGACACAACTAATTGAATCAATAAAAACATAATTATGATATCAGTGGCAACCTCAGAGAGGCAGTTGGTAAAGGGTAGAAGGGTAAGGGTGGAAAGGGTACTAAGTCCTTATAGAGGTCACAGAGATGTTTATTAGAAATTAGTATTCCTATAAGCAAATCAGATGGACCTACAAGGGTACTATTCAATTCGTATCGTTAAAACAAATCAAGGATGAAGGTTCAGGAGGCTGAGAACAGTGCTCCAAGAAAAAAGGCATAATCACTTGTCCAGTTAATGAACCTGAACTGGTTTTGAAACCTGAAAGAAAATGATTGAAAAAAGCCTCATCTCCAAGGGGAAGGAGTTAAGCATACATCACAATGATCACCTAATCCTTCCCCAAAGGGATCTACAGTCATTCACTTAGATAACAGGACACTAGGGAAAGGGGACAATCTATTTCAAGGGCTGATGGACAAAGGGTAGGAGTTAGCATCAATGCCCAAAGACTCAAAGCATCACTATGGTTAAGATCTCAGAGCAAGTTGAGGTCGGGGGGGGGGGGGAGGGGGGCTAAGGGGGCATGGCAAGGATCTGGCATCACAGTCCTTCCACTGTACATTCCCCTGAACGTAAAATTAGAATAAACATACTTGGTAATTGGCAAAAACCTCATATTGGGTTCTTGGCCTCTGGGATAAGAGTCATCACATTTGGGTACTTAGCCCATTGTTTAATGAAGTTATTGGGGCTTTTTGTGATTGCATTGTAAGAGGTCCTTATATATTTTGGAGATTAACCTCTTATCAGATATATGTTTTGCAAATATTTTCTTCAGTTTCATAGGTTGCCTTTATACTCTCTTGATTATTTACCTTGCTTTGCAGAAAGTTTTTGGTTTGATGTAGTCTCACCTGTTTATTTTTGGTTTTGGTTGCCTATGCTTTCGGTGTCATAACCATACAATCATTGCCAAGACCAATATTAAGAAGTTTTTCTGTGTATTTTCTTCTAGGAGTTTTACAGTTTCATGTCTTGCATTTAAGTCTTTAAGCCATCTTGAGCTGATTTTTGTGTATAGTGTAAGATAAAGCCCTAGTTTCATTCTTTTACATATTTCTCCAGAGAAAACATAGAAATGGCCAACAGGTACATGAAAATGTTCAAGATCACTAATCATCAGGTAAATGAAAATCAAAACCACACTGGGGTATCACCACACGCCTGTCAGGACAGCAATTATCAAACAAGCAAAGACAACAAGCGTTGGCGCTAACGTAGAAAAATTGGAAGTCTTGCACACCGTTGGTGGGAATGCAAAATGTTGCAGCTGCTATGGAAAACAGTATGGAGATTCCTCAAACAAATAAAAAGAGAATTACCATATGATCCAGCAATCCTACTTCTGGATATTTACCCTAAACAATTGAAATCAGGATCTCAACAAGAGTTAGCGCTCCCATGTTAACTGCAGCATTAGTCACAGTAGCCAAGATGTAGAAACAACCTAAGAGTCCAGTGACAGATAAATAAATAAAGAAACTGTGGTATATACATACAATAGAATACTATTCAGACTCACAAAAGAAGGAAATTCTGCAGTATGTGACAATATGGTTGAACCTTGAGGATGTTATGCTAAGTAGAATAAGCCAATCATGAAAGAACAAATACTGTATGATTCCATTTGTATGAGGTATCTAAAATAATCTCATGGAAGCAGAGGATAGGATAGTGGTTGCCAGGGGCTAGGAGGAGGAGGGAATAGGGAATTACTAATCAATAGGGAAAAAGTTTCATTTAAAGAAGATGAATAAGCTCTAGAAATCTGTTGTACAACAGATTCGTACATATGAAGAACATTATGTCTCAACTCAACAATGGGTTGTAGACAAGGTTTTAGGGGGTGTAGCTCATGTTAAGTGTTCTTGCCACATCAAAATAAAATTTTAAAAAAGTCATTATATTTGGTATTTCCAAGTGAAAGTCACACTTTTCAACTCTCCACTCACCAAAAGAGTAAATAAAACTATATTGTATTCCAAGAATTTGACCAATTTTAAAGTTCTAAAAGATATATGCTGGTGATCACTGTCATATAATTTTATTCACAAGTCTCACCTCTGCCAAAACCAAAAAGATACTGCTGAAGCAAAGTAGGTTACCACAAACTCAACCAAATATACCCCAAATAGTAGCCACCATGATATCTTTACTAGAGCAGATTAGTAAAGCTTCATACATATTGTATTGTACCATTGAGCTGATGAATAAAGTCTTTTTTCTATGACTGTCAGGACTGTACAAATTTACATGGAATGGACAATATACATTAACAGTTTTGCTCTTGTGCTTTGTTGGCTCTCCCACTATCTTTCATAGTCTGAAGAGATCTGGGCCATCTGGACAGTCCAAAGAACATCACCTTGATCCACCACACTGATGATGTCATGATAACTGGACCACAGGAGGAAAAAGGAAATATCACATTTAAGGCCTTGGTATGCATAGGTACTCCAGAAGCTAGGATACAAACCATAAAAAGATTCAGGAGCCTGACAGTTCTATAAAATGTGGAGGGCTTGAATGGCTATGGGCATGCCAGGACAAACTAGCAAAAATAGAATACATGATTGCATCTTGCACCTGTCACCATGATGGAGGATGCACAGTGCCTGGGAGACTTCTCTGGGTTTTGGAGGCAGCATATTAAACACCTGGGAATACTACCGTGACTTATATACTGGGTGACATAAAAGCCTGCCTGAATTGTGTAAGGACCAGAATAGGAAAGTGTTCTGCCGTAGGTTCAGGCTGCAGTGCAAGCGGCCCTGAACTTCAGCCATAACACGTGGCAGATCCTATGGTATTAGATATATCAATAGTGTGAAAAATTGTCATGTGGCGTGTATAGCAAACCTCTAAGGGAATATCAAAATGCAGACCTCTAGATTTCTAGAGAAAGACTAAGCATCTGCAGCAGTGAACTACACACGTTTTGAAAACCAATGAGCACTGCTACTGAATCTTGATGAAAATGAAGTGACTGACCATGTGGCATCACAATGGCCTATCATGACCTAACTTCTGTCAGACTCAGCAAATCATAAGATCAACTAGGCTCAGCGACAATTTACTGTAAGTTAGGAGTGACAACTATGGAATTTCAAGATAAATAAGACCAGAGGGCACTAGTGAACTCCTGGAGCGTGTAGCAGATCCTCACATCATCCATTAATGTTGTGGAAATGCCCTTCCTTCAGCTCACACATAGGGTTATCTGGGGAATCTTTTATAACCAATTGATGGAGGAGGGAAAGTTCAAGCTTGGTTCACAAATGAACCAGCTTGATACCTCGGTGCAAGCCAAAAAGAGAAAGCAATTGCACAGCCATTTCACTTAGGGATAACATTGAAAGAGAGTGGCAAGGGAAAATGCTCCCAGTGGGCAGAGAATGGTGGACATGGCCATCTAATTTATGTGGAAAGAGAAGTGGCTGGAGTATAGAATGTATATGGATTCAAAAATCAGTTGTGAATGGCTCGGCTGGATAGTGAGCAGCTGTAAGGAGAAAGATTGTAGGATTAAGAATACTGCAAATAATTTCTGTAATTTATGTAATATTTATAACAAAGTGTTAAATTCTTCATATCACATGTTAACATTGAACAGAGAATATTCTCCATACAAGAGGCACACAAGTAGAAAAATACCTCGGCTGTTTTTTTATTTAATTTTTTCTCTTAAAAAATGTAAATAGCTTGAGGGCAGCTCAGGGTTTGGATACCAGGCATGGACCTAGTATCGCTCGTCAAGCCACACTGTGGCAGCATCCCACATAAAACAGAGGAAGATTGGCACAGATGTTAGCTCAGTGACAACCTTCCTCAAGCAAAAAGAGGAAGATTGGCAATAGATGTTAACTCAGGGCCAATCTTCCTTATGCACACAGAAAATTGTAAATGGCTTAATACACTATAGAAAGTTGGCAAAATGATATGAACTTAAGAAAAAACTGAAATGACCACTAAACAGAGACCTTAAAGTTTGCAGAAGACTTTTAGGATATTCCTGGGTCGGCAATCAATTCTCAGGCTCCATGTCACTTTGAATGCTCGCAAATATCTTGAGATGAGGCCACTATGGGTTTGCGCTTCTCAAGTTTCCCATTTTATTTCCTTCCAGGCTCAGACTCCTGAAGTTTTCCTGGTTTTATTTCCTCCAGGATATTTCCTCTGTTGGGGCCAGCCCCAGGTTCAGCTGGCGTCCATAACTGGCAAATGAAATCAGGGAAGAGAATGTTTCAGGTTGAGTCACGTCAGAGGGCGCTCCCTTCTCTGAAATTTTAGTTCTTATTGCTTCACGACTTTGAGATACATTTAAAACATGATTTTTGTAATACATCTAATTGCTCCTAGTTTTTGCAGCAAAGCATTGATCTGTCATGATCAACCATATTATGGATGGAAGTGGAAATTCCTATTACTGATTATAATTTCAAAGTAGTAGCTCGATTCGCAGATATTTTTGATATGCTAACATAAGTTTTCTCAACATAGAACTAGACTTTGCTTTTTTCTGCATTTAAAAAGGCACAAGGATGAGGACAAAGTCAACAAAAAAGCCTCTATCCGTAGAGGTTATTAAGTACAAAGGGACTTCACAGCCTTCATTGCAAACCCTGCATCAGTGCCAAGTGGTAAAGCATTTCAGGAATAGAAAGGTTGTTAAGGAACATACACTTTGAAGTATTTTATTTGGATCTGTAAATAGCTATGATGGTCCACAATCTAGAAAATTGAATATAATCAAGTATGTTATTTGTATGCTCTGAGGTTGCTCAAGAACTGATGAATACAGGCAGCCTTAAATTGAAGGCCAAACAAATGCCGAGGAGAAGCAATATAGAAAAAGAAAAGGGCTCAAAGATCATGAGGTAGGAAACTATGTAACAAGTTGTTGATATCGTCTCAGGTCGGTCATACACCTGTAGATCACCAGCACTCTGAATGCAAACTAAGAAGACAAGCTAATGGAAAAAAAAGAACCAATAGAAGGAAAATGAGGAGAAGACAATAACAACATAGAGGAGGCAGTAATGTCAGTATTTACCATAGCGAAAATTTTAGAACAAGCAGAAAAGCAGCTTTGTGAGGAGGCTAAATTTCCACAAAGGTAAAGGTTGATACAAAAGAACAAAAATGGATTACAATGTAGACTTTGAAAAATGACATTTTCTTCAATGTTCTAGGATAAAATGCCTAATATTCTTTAGCTGTCTCATGTCCACAATCCCCCCAAAGCCTTGATTGAAAATGCAGAAGAAATGGTTGAAGAAAGATTAAATTCCTCATCGAATAAAATGGGATTAATAAATTCAAAGGCAAAATTAACACTAATTTCTTTTTTTTTTTTTTGGTTTGTTTTTATTTTTCATTTTTCTCCCCAAAGCCCCTTGGTACATAGTTATGCATTTTCCTTTTTAGTTGTGGGTCCTTCCAGTTGTGGCATGTGGGACACCGCCTCAGCATGGACTTCTGAGCAGTGCCATGTCTGCACCCGGGATCCGAACCATCGAATCCGGGCCACCGAAGCAGAACGTGTGCACTTAACCGCTGCATCGCTGGGCCAGCTCCCAATACTAATTTCCAATAGGCACAGGCTTATTATGTTAAATATTTCCAAATCATGCCAAAATTCAACGCAATTTTCTGTTTTAAATTTACTAGGTAAGGGTGACTGATGGAAGGGAAGAAGATGAAACTTTTTTTTTTAATGTTACGGCAGAAAATCATCTCTGTTGGAAAAATAAATTACACTATCCTCTGGAATTATAGCAGAAAACAAATGTACTATATAGAATGTAAAATGTTAGAATCTGGGAATACCTCCTAATGGTAAAGTATAATTTTGAATCTAGTATAATTTCTTAATGATGGGTAATTCATAGGAAAATTTCCTAAGACAGCGATTTATACAGTTGGAAGAAATAAAGATGAAAATAAATAGAAAAAGTAAAAATTTTCAGTGATTTTATTCTTAAAGTAGATATATTTTCATAGTTAATTCAAGAAATTAGAAAATAAAAAAATAAGAAAAAATGTAGTGAAATGATAGAGACATATGAAACAATCAGAGAATTCTTCCTGGATCTTAGATATAAAATACGTGTATATGAATTAGTTGCCGTTGTTTGTGCATACAAAATAAAAGTTTAAAACTTATGACAAAATATCTATAAGCATTCTGCACAGGAAAAAGGAAAATGTAATATGATTTAAAAATATCTTACAAGGAAGGGAATCAAAACTGTAATTAATTACAAATTCATAAAGTTTTTATGTAGTAAAGTTCACTTTAGTGGTCATTGAGGGATATTAAAGAAGAATTAAACAAACTGAAAGGCCTCCATGTTTTTGGATGTGAATATTTTAATTAATAATATTATTATACTTCCCTAAATTAATACCTAAGTTAGATAAATTTCAATTATATCAGCAGCATTTTGTTAAGCAGATTCTAATATTCATAGGGGAAAATTAACCATAACCAGAAAAATTCTTTTAAAAAGGACTAATGGATGAAGGATAGCTTTCCCAGACATTAAAATATTTTACATCTAAAATATTAAAAAAATATATCTGAGTACATGAATAGCCAATGATGTTGATTGATGGAAAAATCTAGAATTAGGCCCTAATACATAAATGATGTATCTCAAAGCATTGAGGAAAAGGTGGATTATTCAAAGACTTTTGAGACAACTAGGTAGCCATATTGGAAAAAATAATTAAATCTGTAAAGTCACCTTATGCCAAAACTATTTTAAATGGATTGAAGATTTATTTCTTACAAATGGATCCAAGAATATACTGGAAGGGTACACAGAAAAAGAAATCTAAATGTGGAATGTCTTTGGAAGTATGACAAAAAGCACCTAAAAATATAAAATTTTGATATTTGTTATTACATACAGTTTTAAAACTTGTCTATATGAAACTGAATAGAAAAAACTTCAAGGGAAACGGGAACTTGAGAAAAAATATTTGCAAGTAATAATACAGAAAAAAGACTGATTAACATAAATAATTCTTAAAATCACAGAGTAAAAGGCTAACAATTAAATAGCAATATAAAATATTGGGAAAGATACAAATAGAAAAAATTGGGGGTTTTAAAATGAGAAATTTTTCGAGGTCACTCATAAATGCATATAACTAGAATTAAAAGCCATTTTTAAACTATTCAATTGATGACAATAAAAATATTGAAATCTCACTCTGTGGTGTTGCTATAGAGAAATTCATATGTTGCTAGTAGGAAAGTAAACTGGAACGGTTTCTGTGGAGAACAATTTGGGCAATATCTCTCAAAATGGAAATACCAGCAATTATACTTCAAAAAACGTATCTTATAGATTTGCTTGCCGATGTGTGAACTTCCGTTTGTGTGAGGATGTTCATTGCAGCATCTTTTGTAACAGCAAAATTGCAAACAACCTAAATGACTTTAATTAAATAATTGCAGTCCAACTACATAATGGAACACTCCACAATTTTCACAGAATAGGGCAACTCTGTCTTTATTTGGAATAAACTTCTAGAGATTGACAATTGTAGAAAAAGAAGGAAGAGAAAAATAAGTATAGAATACAAACGTTTGGTTGTGTGTGCATGTGTTTGAGTGTGTGTTTATTCTTTTATAATTTCTTGAGCTTTGTATCATAAAATCAACTTTGTAATGCGAGGTAACTTTGTATTACTATAAAACTAAGTAATCTATTTAAAAATACGGTAAGGATATGTAAACATTGAACCCCAATTTATCCCTAAATTTGGACCTCTTCATTTTCTAACCAAGTCCATTATAGTTTTATAAATGACAAAAGTTGCTATTGTCTGTCATTTTAATTTTCTTAAGACGTGAAAACTGCTGAAGATCTGATATTTATTTTATCAAATTATGTTAACCACAGCTCAGACTAGAATGTTTTTATAACTTCGCCTGATATTTGAGCAGCACATGATTGTTCACAAAGAGCTTGACAAAAATGTTATTTTCTCATACATTAGGACTGCTTACCTAATGAATTCATGTATAAGTTTTATGCATAGCTAATATTTTATGCATATGTATTATACGTATATAAAATATATAATATATATTAAATATATAAAATGCATGCATAATATGCATATAAAATACATATATAATATATATGCATAAATATATATGCTAGATTTTTATTAATTATAAATCATGATAATAATAATGAGTACAAACTGATATTTTGTGATCTACCATAATAAAATACTGCCTCTGTAAGTCATTACTGCTATTTCTCAGTCAAAAAAATGCAAATTATACTGTTTCTCAGACAAAGGAATTTCTTGGGTTCTGATTGCTCTCTGCTGACGAACAGATGGATTAGTAAATAGCAGATGGTTTTATGAGTAGTTCTGTCACTTTAGCATCTAAAATGCTCTACAAGCCAAAGCTGTAGAAGTTTGGCCTCTGCTCTTGTGCAGCAAGCCTGCTGTTAGCCTGGTTCTCTGACTGGGCTGCTTAGCAAATTGTGGTCTTCTGACTGAGCATCATGGCCAGGCATATACATCTTCCCTTTATATTCATATATTGTCCAGAAAGCCTTCTTGTACAAAGAAGGCGTAATAGGACTTTATCCTAGTCAATAACACAAGTCGAATCTTTGTATGCTGTTTTTATTGAGTTGCTTTTTATCATTCTGGTCTTTATACCTGTGCCAGTTTCTACACTGAGAATGCTACCATGTGTTCTTTTAATTTAATAAACCCAAGGAACTATCTTATAATTTTAAGGATAACACATGCTTATCGTAAACACACACATAGAGAAGGGTATGCAGAAGCTAGAGTTATCTCACCAGCTATATTAAAATAAAACACAGAATCAGAATATTGACATATAATCTTCAAAACGTCTTCTATACGTATATACAGGCATACATATCTAAACATACACAAACGTATTTTTACATCAGTAGAAAATTTTATTATGATATTTTCTAACCTATTTTATTTATTTAACAATTTAAAAGAGATGTATTTCCTTGTCAATAAATTAAATATCTATGCTATTATTTTAACTACTGCACATCATTGCAGTATAGACATGGAAGGTATAAGTCATTCATTATTTTAGCACATTTATATTTGTACTTCTTCTCATAGACAATATTTGTCATCTTTGGACATAGACCTATGTACACTTCGCTTATGGAGTACTTACTAGATTCCAGACACTGTGCTAAGAACTTGACATGCATTAATGTAAGTATTCCTCTTGACAAGTCTGTTAAATAGGTAGTTATTACTCCCTAATGATTGATAAGGAAACTGATCTTGACAAGTCTGTTAAATAGGTAGTTATTACTCCCTAATGATTGATAAGGAACCTGATCTTGACAAGTCTGTTAAATAGGTAGTTATTACTCCCTAATGGTTGATAAGGAAACTGAGTCTTATAGAGGTAAAGGTACAACTCAGCTAATTAGAGTATAAACTTCAGAAGCAGGGGAGCTCGAAAATTAGGGTCACATTATTAGTTCAAATTTCATCAACTTCAGGGAGCTGGCCAAGTTTTATATCATGTTGATGAACCTCTGAGTACTTTCTCCTTAAAGAATTTCCTATTCTTCAGATCAGTCTGGCATAAACTGCCATTTTGTCTGCTAAATTTTCTGCTTAAAATGACCTCTATTCCTGGTACATATTGTGACACTTTTTGTTCACATTAATGATGTTTTTGCTCACTGACTTGGCCTAGTGACCTTTGCCACTTGGCAGAGACTGTTCTTCTGGATCCAGGTTACATCCCTGTTTAGGGGAAAATCAGCTGCATTGACAAGAAGATGGTTCTAGAAAAGTACAATGGCATGAAGTTCGTTCCAAGTAAATGGGTCTCCTCTCTATATTTCATAGACATTTTGACCTTTTTAGTTAGCAATATTTTAGCTATGAAAAAACAAAAAAAATGATATTGTGACTATATTTTATCCTTTCTAGTTCTATCCCTATGCCTTGGTATGCTATTTTATTATATTAAGGAACATGGCTAGCGGATAGATATCAAAAATCTCTCCTACTATCATCCTATCCCTCCAGCCTATGTTCTTTTGTTTTAGGTGAGTGCTCTCAAGAATGCCCTCTATTCATTTCTTACAATGTCATAACCATAAGAGGGATTGTTTCTCCTCTGTGTGAATGGGGAAAAATTTAAAATAAATAACTTGAAAGAAATTGTATCTGCATCTAGTAGCATACTCCCAGGTTGTGTATATAACGGGCAATGTTCCAGAATTTTTGTCTTGATAAAGCTTCTACCTCTGATCCTGCCTGTTTGGCTTCTCAATGGGAATTTCTATGCAGGTGTTTACAGAACTTTATTTATGCTACCATCTTTCCAGTTTGACTTCTGGATGGCAACTCTGAACAGCATTAAATGCAATGACGTGATATCTAAAGTCTGTCAAATTCAGGTTGGTTTCAAGGGAGAAAAAGTAACAGAAGACTACATTAGTGTCTCAAAACCCACTGAAGTTCCTAAGGGAGCTTAGTGAATAGTAACTGTAAACATCTTTGATGAAGTTATGCCTGAAAAAATAAAACTCGAGCAAATCACATTGCTACTACAGTTATTTATTCTACCCTTCTACATCCTCAATGAAATCTATAAATAATACAAAATTGGAAGAACATACAGTTACCATTCATATATGCATGAAACTTCATAAATATGTTGTTAGATATAATTTAAATTGGACCAGACTGAAATAAAACTTCAAGAGTCTTATCGTAACTCCCTCTCTATAAAGTTGGTGGCATCAACTAGAATGTGGCTTGTCCCGAATCACCAACTAATGAGGGGTTATTCCAGAAAAAATTCCCAAAACCTAGAGAACTTAAGATATTGCCCAATTACAGGGGCGTCACTCACATTATGTTTACGTAAATAGTGTCCCCTGGAGTATCAATCAGGTAGGAAAAGTTAGTCCACGTGAAAAGGGAGTTAGAACAGATGGCAAGGCAGTTGACTGGGAAGAAAAGATCTGATGCCGGAAGAAATTAATGAGATTGTCTTGAATGTGAAATCAATTGTTTCCACATAAAGAAAAGAGATTTCATGAAATTACAGTCATCATCTGAAATCGCAATTAATTATAAGATTGATGTGAATTATCAGTAAACATTTATGATTATATGCCTATGGTGAAATGCTTATAGGATTCCATGGTTGCTTTTATATTCATATTAAATTTGAGTAGTATTAAAGAAGTGCAAAGTGAATTAGAACAACAAATCACCAATTTCGACACATTTAGTTGATCTGGGGTTTCCTGTTATGGATAGGATATTTTTTCACTAGCTATTGTGAAAGATAACTATGAAGTCGGACTCCAGTTTATGAAAGAACAAATTGCTCCGGAAAATTACATGTATCATGGAAGTTAATAGCTCAACATCCAGATATGCAAGAACAGAGCAAAGATCTCTTGCGTTTGAGTAGTAACCATAGGTTTGAATCTCCGCCAGCCTTTTTCTACCATATGGAATGGTTACATTATTTAACTTTCCTTTTTCTTTGTATTGTGGTAATATAGAATAGCAATCTCCACACATCATTATTATAGAAGTTTAAAATAATGTGTGTTGCAGGACCTGGAGCATTATAATTTCTCAGTAAACACTACAAACAAAATATGTCACCCATAAAACTGTATACCTATTAGGTTGACGGGCTTCCTCAGGAGCATCAGCCATCACCACTGCAATCGCAGTCACAGTCAAAGCAACCACAATCAATTCACCCAGAGAGGGTAGGCTATGATTTCAGAAACAGCACAGTGCAGCTGGGAGAGTTCGTGCTTAGCCCCACCACTCTCACTTTTAATCAAACAAAAGAAGTGTTTTGCAGCATACCTATGTTACCACACTTATTCTGTGGAAATTCAGTTTTGACACATATGTTTTGCTTTGCAATGACTTTCTCAAGAACATAAGCTGCCTTAATATGATAACTGTATAATAAACTGTGACTATTTCCAATACGCTAAAAATCCTCAATTATTTACAGATAAATTTGATAAATGTAAAAGTTGGAATATTAAGAGAATAAACTCATTGCCTAGACTTTTAAAGGTTTTAACCACAAATTCTAAGTATCACTAATGGTTGTGGTCATCATACACTTAACAGTTTCTTTTCAATCTTTACTTATTCTCTGAAATGTATTTCAGCCTGAGGTCTCTGAGCATTGATGCTAAGACATGGGCTTGGATGGAAATAGTTTACTTGAGAAATCATTCCAGGAAGGAGTAGTAAGTGGCAGAGGATGTAAAACAAGGAAGGATGGAGAACCTGTTCAACAAGGCTTTATGGTGATTGCCAGCTGCTCTGGACCAGTGCTCCATTCCATGAAACTTTCTGAGAAACCCAATGCCCATCTCAGAATGATACACCCATTGGCCTCCATTCATCGTTGATCAAAGAGGCCTCAGAAGTGGCTGTGAATTTCCAAGTGTTCGTATGTTAGTCCCTAGTGGGTTATCCCAGGTGTCCTACTTCACTATCTCAAAGAAGCACAGGGGCAAAAAGCAAGAGTTACGTGTCTTTGGTCCAAATGCAAAGAACTGTTGGGTGGATTTGAAGCTGGTTGAAGCGGTAGTAAAGGCAGGAGTAGGAAGAGGGAATGAAAGGATTTGAAAAGGGTTATAAGCGCTAATGCAATCAGATTATTGTGCTAATCAAGGATAGTAACCATAATATAGATTATATTATTTAGGTTAATTGAGGAAAACTCTTAATATCAAGGTTAAAACATCTTCCATAAGGGATTTATATAGAAAATTTTTATCTAAATACCTATTTATATTCTTCTTGAAGCACTATAATTCTTCATGTTTTTCTACCCATGGGGCAATTTCTAGCATCTCTTATCAGTCACTTTTCATCCTTGCTTTCTAGTTGAAATTCCATAATGTTCTGTTTGGGGTGCAGTACATTCATTTTAACACTTTTAACTACAATGAGACAACTTCCTTTGTAACTCTGTCCTAGATTTGACTTAGAATCCAATATTCTAATTAAAATTAAATGTTTCAGTTTTGCTTAATATACTACACAGGGGTTGCAAAGAAATGCCTACCCTTGTAGCCAATTTAAGCCTACATCTGAGTACTGTTTCAGTCTTACCAGCAGTGCAAGTTTATAGGCAGTCATCTTTCATCTGGAAAAATGAATCCAGCTGTGTTGCCACTAAGAACTGGTGGTGTGCAGTATGTTAAATAGCATGAAATTCAACTAAATCCTGATTACAATGTGCAATTAATGAGATTACTATAACTATGTTAAGCATGGTAAATTTATGGGATACATTTATTAGAAACATATTTTGTGCATTTTTAACACAAAGTTTTCTCCATTATGAGATTGTTCGTCAAGATGGAAATTTGAAGAAAACCATAACAGGCCCTTTTAGGAGAGAGGTCTCTCGTGTTGAAAAAGTACGGTGAGTTTTGGAGAAGCACAGTCTGTGACCATTGGGCTCATTTTTTAAATTAAGAATTTTTAAAATAGGTGTATGACTGGGATTAAAAAACAGTAGGTGTGTGATCTTGAATTTAGTTTAGATAAAATGATTGTAAAACTCCAGAACAGCATAGAACTAATACTTTAAGTTTTTCCCATCTTACATGAATATCTGGGTTCTGAGCAGCTCCACTTCCATACACACTATACAGATCTATATAAGCTAATACGAAAGTCCAATTGTGTCCACACCGAGTCCAATGTGATATGCCGATATGCACAAGGAATAGCGACTAACAGAAGAAGCTGCACTCCCCATACTCGTCATGCCAGTTGCACTTACAGTGCGTTTAAATACCGCACAGAATTGAGTGCCATCAACAGAAATATTGGTAGCACTATGAAGTAGAATAACTGGGCAGTTTGCTCAGATAATCATTCCTATTTTTAAGTCATGATTATGGGAATAAAATCCGTATGTTCAATATGAGTTTAAGGAAACAAATGAACTTTGTCATATGACATTCGATTAATTGAATCTCTATGAACACAATCTCCATGTCTCTAAACCAATTAAAATTACATTACCCTATATCTATAGTGATGGCCCTGAAGTAAGATGAAATGTGAAATCTGGCAGGTTTAAATTCCATAATATTTTACCAGATATCAACTGCGAGTTGGTTTTATCTGTTTATTCATCCTTTATCATAAACAATGCTCTATAGTGTTCATTTTGTTAAAGGGGGAAAATATGAGGGTCATAAATAGAAACTTTCCCAAATGTTCATTGTGTCAGAGCAAGTTTTTGAAATCAGATCCTCTTGGATCCACACCTTTTTCTGTTTCCACAGTATCACAACCCCTGGCAAATGATAAAAGTAATAAACTATTTGTTCAAATCATTAGAATAAAATGAATTGAAGAATTACCAAAGAGAATAAAGAAATTGGAGTATAATACAATAGGGATAGACCTCTGGGAAAGATAAAGGACGTTGAAACAAAGCAATCGGGCACTGGGAACATGTAGCTAAATATTTAAGAGAAAAGAGCATGAGAGGCGCTTTCTGGTCTACTTTGGCACAAAGCCATATAGGTGGAGCAAAACCTTGTATGTTACAATGGAATTCTGCAGCTTTGGAATTTGAAGTGGCCCAAGTAAGAAGTTTTATAAAATTAACACAGAGTTATTTTATTGTATATTTTCATCCATATTGTCTCCTAGCAGTTTTTCACAGAAATGAGCTAATACTATAGTGATTGTAATTTTATTGTTATATATTTGTGGTGGAATGAAAGTTGGACCATTGTTATAAATTAAAACACTTGGTATTAATGAATTGAAGTTCAAGATATCTCATTACTTTATAATAAAATGATATAGACGAATATATATTTTGAGAGTTTTATATTTGGATATGGACACACTGATAATAAACAAGTGGATTTTTTAGGCAACAACATGGCGTGTAATTTGATTAAGGGGCTAACTTAATTCAAAACAATTCCTAAATGTCTTAAGAACTATGTAGTACTTGAATGACCTCTTGAGAAATATTTGTTAGTGAGACTAAGGCGTGTGTGTATATGTGTGCGTGCTTGCATGTTTATATGTATGAGTATGTAGAGTTAACTGAAATCTGATTTTATAACATACATTGTATGCAACAGTAACATTTATAAATATGCAGAATACATATTGTATTAACCAAAAATCTATATATTTAAAGTATATAATATGAAAATATATTTTATGAAACATATTTTATTATAAACATACATATTATGTATATATATAGAGTGAAATTTTAGTTCATAAGATTATGAGAACTCAAATTGCACCCTTTAATTATCTTTACATGTTTAAGTACCCAAGCATATGCAACACAATTAGTGACACAAAATTCCTCTTTGCTAAGTTTTTGTTATGGAGTGGGTCTAGCGAAAGGATATAGGATAGAACATAAGGAAGCGTTAAGGATTGCATATCTTAATCCTGTGGTATGGAGGTCCAAATGGAAAGAAGTGTTGGGGGGAATTTACTGAAAAACAAAAACAAACAACAAAAATACAAAATTTAATTTGATTTCAGGAGAAAGAACAGGAATTATAAGTGGAACTATAAGATCAACTTCTTGTGGTTATCGCTTCTCACTTAGTGAAGAAGTCTTGTAGTTAGTATATATCTTGCAAAGATTAAAACTTTCTCCAGTCTTGAAAAAAACTGTAACTTTTGGTGGAAATTTTGTCTTAGATATTTTTAAAAATGAATAATTTGGCTAAATATATTACAAAGGGCAGAATGACGTTAAGTGTGTTTATAAAAAGTAGCTTCCGCTTTGGGTGGGATGGTGTCAGAAAATAATTCAAAACAAGTACTTCTTGAAACTATGAAGAGACAGAAGAGGATCCTAGGCCCACTCTTTTCTACTTATTACCAAAATATAACATTTAATTATTTCCATTAAATATTTGCATTTTTATATATGCAAATTCAAACAGGGAGAAAACAAAAAGAACCTTCTGGCTATCATTGAGGATCCCCTGAGCTTTCCCTCCAAACTGATAGGATTCTGTAAAATATCATTAGAGGATAAATAGCAATCTGGAGCTAACAGAAAAGCTTCTGGTGCTTATGTGAAAATTATAAGATAATGTTCATTTGCCTGTAATCATCCACTAAAATGATACCCCAGGGATAGCTGAAAAATAATATATTCCAAATTGTTTACTTATTTTATTGAAATGATTCCTTTATGCATCATTCAACACACAGTCCAACCCCCTGAAAGAGACCTTTATCATCAGCTTGTACCAATTCCTCACGAATTCTGCTGGAAATAGAGTTTATGAAAATAGATCACACTATAGCACTGCTATAAGATATAGTACTTAAGTCTCAAAATTAGGTTATTACTTACCGAACAGTCATTGACTTCTTAACATGAGCCAGGGCCCTCTCATTATATCCTCACACCACATCTCCGGTGGCAGTACTTTCAACATTCTGTTTTTTTCAGTAAGCAGTGCACCCCACAAAAGACTCAAAGCCTGGGGCAGTATGGGACCACCCAGACCATGGGCTCTATTTTAGATACCAAGATCGAAGCAGCTGTCTCAGTTGCCTGTGGCTTTCTCTCTTCCTTTTAACCCCTTCATTTTAACCCCAGAGTCACAACACACTGGTCTGAAATTTTGGAAGTCCTAGTTCTAATCTGGCTTTCCCACTTTCTATATGATTTTTGGCAAGTCCTTTGACCTTCATTTAAGACTGTCTTGATTTCCCTCCCTGCTGAGAATGAGGTAGTTGGACTAGATGATTTTAACTTACAAAAAGGAAACTGAAAAATTGGTACCATTGTTTGTTGGGATGTAGTCTTTGCTTCTTAGGCAGAGCCATGTCCTAATGGATGAGGCAGAAGAGTGAAAATTGAACCAGAGAAGGGGTGCCAAGGGGATCTTCACATACTGCCCGGAAGTGGACTGGCAGCCAGCCCTCCCACTCAGAACTTTCCGGAGCCTGAAACCCAGCAGTCTCCTATCATAGACGGTGCCTTTCCCGCAACCTTTGCTTTGACAAAGAGAGGCTTCTAATACATCTGCACTTGAGCTTCTTGGCTTTTCTAACAACTGCTCATTCTTGCCAGACTCCAGTAAGTCTTGCTTATTAATTAAACTTTATCTACATCCGTTCCTCCCACACTTACCTGAGGGGGAAAAAAAAAAAGACAAGCTTGTGTAACAATGATTTCTGGTAAATATTTCAATTTGGAAGCCTTTTTCTAGTTCTGTTTAAATTCCAGTTCTTTTTGGAGATATTTCTTAGGGAAAAAAAGTGAAACAAACAAAGAGCCAGAGGTAGTTGCTTTTGCTATTTTGATTGTGCGGTTCATCTGTTTTGGTAGTATTTGCGTGTTTTTAAGTGAAATAAATGTAGTTTTCTGAATTGGTTCTGATTTTTGTGTCCAAACAACACTGCCTCCTCCATGTAGACACAACAAAAGCTTCATGCAGAGGGACTGCGTGTTTGCCCATCAAGGTTGTCTCTGTCTTAGAAGTAATGCTCTCAAATAATACAACCAATGCTGTCTGTGTCATAAGTCCAAGGAGTAGACTTCACTCTCTAGCCTGCTTTACTACAGAGCAGCGCTCAGTCATCTTTAACCACACGCGTCCCTAGTCTGTAGGGACAACACAGGCTCCTGCTTTTTCTCTTACTTCTCTTCATGATCCTCTCATGTCTTTCTTGCCGGCTTTCCTTCCTCAAGATGATCCTCAAATGATAGAATAGCTCATTTTTTTTTTCTTGGTATTCTTTTCTTATCAATCATAGATCTTTTCCCGAGGTGATTGATTCTCCTCCTTGCGTGTTTATTAGAATTCATGTGTGTGTTTACACACAATCCTGTATTTCCAAACTTCACCTCTCTTCCTAGTTTTGGATTTATATCTCTTAAGTGAATATTCCAAATTTCCATTTGGATGAATCAAAGGACCTCAACGTACTATGTTCAAAACAGCCATCAAATGATTATACGTCAGCTCTTCCCCAACTTACCCTTCTTAATGTTGCCCATTTCTGCACATTCTGTCAGCATTCACTTATCTGTTTGAGCCAGAAAACTGAAAAATTTCATTAACAACTCCTTTTACCTCTCCCTCACCTCTTATCCAATTATATTACTTCCCCATTAACCTGTTCGTCTACTTCTTTCTGTTGATATTGCCAGAATGTGGTTTTAAAAAAATTCCTTGTTTGATGTACTGTTTTATCTACTTAATTGTACTCTACACATCCATCCATTCTTACTCACTTCTTGATAGAGGAGTTTAAGTGATATTGGAAAATTAAAATTCACTCATGTGATGCTTGAAGTTTAGGATGATAAAATCATTGATTTCTCACTGACTGAAATAAAAAATCTAAAATTTTTAGAAAAGTCTATAATGATCATCTGATTTCATCCTTACCTCTTCTATATGACTTGTTCCCAGATGTTTATAATCCAGCCTTTCTGGTTACCACATAACATTTCAGACGCACCTCTACTCATGGGCTTAGAACATCCTATGCTCGCTGCCCGGAAGAATTTTTAACTCATGTTTTGCACCATTGACTGATATTTTGTCTTATGTCTGCTAAAAACTCAAAGCATCACCTCCCAAAACCCAGAAATTTCACATTTTATATATTTGTGTAACAGCAGAATATTCAAGCAGTATTTTCAATAGCAGTTTAGCTGAATTTCCTTTAAATGGCCATAATTAATACTATCAATTTAAATTAAAATATCATCACAAAACAGTCAAAATGAATGAACTAAAACATGTTACAATCTGAATAAGTTCAAAAAGCATAATGTTAAGTTTAAAGTAAAATTACAGATATAAACTTAATTGTATGATTTCTACATAAATGCTAAATTAAGCAAACTAAATAAGATACGTATTTAATGATTCATCCATATTTGCTTAAACTATAAATAATCGCTTAATATAATTAACTTTCATTTTGCCAGAGTTAATATTTTGGTACACTGGTTGATGAAAAATAAAAAAATCCTTACTAAAGCTGTCCCAAGAATAATCTTGAAATTTCAAATTTCTGTAATCATTGTCTTTGCTATTTTGTGCCAAAGCCTTAGGAAGAGGATCTGTTAACATTATTACTGTTTTAGAGATAGGTGTTTGGATATATACTTTAAGATAAATAGAATATGTAGCAGATATAAACATAGACAAGCATTAAAGAATACAGCACATTCGTCTACAATTCCATGGCACTTAATACCCACATCTACTGCAGGTCTTCTTACACATAAATGCAATTTTTAAACTCATCTCATCATTATAAAAATTTGAGATCTCACAAGTCATGTTGTGGCTTTCATAATTTTCTTCCAAGTACCTGGTGTCTGGTGCATTGGAATTATAACAATTTGAGTTCCCACAAAATCAGATGAGTGCAAGTAGTTTATTTGGCAAGTGGAGTGGAAAAGTGATTCAGGAAGCAAAAGAAGAAATAAAAGACAAATTAACAAAAAGTTACACTGTGGACAGCTTAAGTCAGCTGATAAACTCTGTGAATCTCTGTGAAACCCATGCTTCAGAGATATCTTGCATGAAAGATTAGAGAACTGGGTTATTTATCTGCTGATTCCTTTTGGTCTTTGATTGGGGGCTTTTCCCTGGTACTTCCATCTGGCCCACAGGAGCAGAGTGGACCCAAAGACCCTACAGGTGCTGGACATTGGAATTGCAGTCTGAATAAACCATAATGCTACGGTCCAAGGATGTGGGTAGGGACACTGACAGCATCCACTACAGTATTAATACATGAGTTCTCCACCATGCATTGTGGTTGTGCAAATATCAACTGCTATTTAAAACAAAGCACATGAATGGCTCAAATAGTTTTTCTTTTTATAATAAATTCTACTTAACCCTTATGGGTTTATTCTTTAAGAGTAAGAAAGTAACTATATAAATAAACAAAACAAATGAAATAGAAATGCACATGATCACACTCTGAATGTTTTTGGTTGTTTTATGCTGGATAATATTGTAAATAATCCATTTTGTAACCTGAATTTGCACAAAGTTCTTGTATAGTACATAATCTCAACATGTTGTATCCCAAATTTTTCCTGTCCATATTCCATGGATAGAGATGAAGCCACAGCAGTGTTAATAAACGCATTCTGCTACCACAGTTATTGAGCTATACAATCCAATGTAGGGCACTTTGCTGAAACTCAACTCAGTACTTCTGCTAGTGTACAGTTGTCTATTTTAGTGGATTAAGAATTTCTCACTCTCTAGAGTCATTCACATAGCCGTGTTGTCCCTACTGTTCTCTGTTCTCTTCCACTGGAAATTTTCCAATTTCTTTGAGAGTTACTTGTGTTCTATTGGCAATTTTCTCTTCTTCCCAATACCATTAATCTTGCCCTAAAGACCTGTTTGTTATCTCTCCATGTATTTCAAATCTCTAAAATATCCCAAAGAGACATAAAAACGTTATTTTTCAACACACAGTATCGTCGTGGAAACTCCTCCTCTAATGTTAGTCTTTACTCTCACAACTCCAAAATGTGGAGGAATTCAACATATAAGACCACATGAGGAATCTTCCTAAAGTATTATAAAAGATCAGATTGTCAAAACAAACCAGAAATATTTCTCAAACTTAAACTCTACTGATAAATTTCAAGGACACAGTGAATCACAAGGCACAGGCAGAGTAGAAAGAGTTCAGGATCTGCCACGTGATTTCCCACATCCCTTCTTCAAGCAGCAGGTTTGCTCTGGGACCAAAATAACATGAAATCTATAAGCGTTACTTAAATAAAGACCTTTCTTCTAGAAAATACCATTGGCTTATTCGTCAAGAGGTCTGCCATTAGTTTATTAACAAGGAGATTTGATAGAATCATCAGCTGTCTTTCTCATGGGGGTCCTTCCAAAAAGAGGAAATGGAGTCAAGTCCTGCTGCTTAACCTCTTCCTTCAAGTACATTCTTTGCCCTTTGTCAATATAGCCTTTCCGTAAATTTCTTATGTATCTTTTCGTTATTTTTCTTACATATTCTTACATTTCTTCTTTGAGTATTTTCTGCAAAATATTATACAAAAGAGAAAGCCTGCAAAGACTCTGACATGTGCTAGGAATGAACAACCTAATGTGGACTACGAATGCCTCCACAAAGCACATTAATCACGAGTTTGTTTCTGCATTGGTCTTTTGCTACTGATTTACTAGTCATTTACTCCTTTTGTTTTAATCATCCATAATTATTTAAATATTTTTAATATACGTAATGCATACTTCTTTTTACAGACAATGGTTATCCACAGGTATTTGAACAATTGTGAACTTCAAATAAACCTACCCACATATTTGCTTACCTTGAAGACCACATCGGCATGACTTTTTACTTTCCACTTAATTCTATCAGAAAACAACAGAAAATTTATTTAAGTAATGTATATCTGTGGCAGAGAGGATAAAGATTCCCTTCCCATACATTTAACATCAGTTAAAATGTACCACATATTCCCAATGGCAGATTGTGACGAGAGTTCAGGTTAAGTTTGAATTCTATTTAGTTAGTCATTATATAGTACCATCTGTTTACTTCCCATAAGGCAATGTGGTTTTGATCTTTGTCTGTCCAATATCAATTAATTGTAGCAAAGAGAAGATAGTAATTTTAGCAGGAATCTGGGATGTTAGAGACAACA
This sequence comes from Equus asinus, assembly GCF_041296235.1. NCBI lineage: Eukaryota > Metazoa > Chordata > Mammalia > Perissodactyla > Equidae > Equus > Equus asinus. Next base: position 39,147,497 of record NC_091813.1, read on the forward strand.
ATAAAAACCATAATAACCAGTGGTGACCTCCTAAAACTTAGCCTTACCATATTGTGTTATCATAATGTCACTTTTTAGCTTCGCTCTTAAGTGCTCACAACCACTAACCTTCAAAATCATAGTATCCGTGATTTCGTATCTAATAGTCCTTCCTTTGTGTGGATATAGGTCTTCCCCATCATTATTGCTGTATGGTCATCCAGCAGAGCAGGGGTTCTCAATCAGGGGCAATTTTGTTCCCCAGGGGAAATTTGGCAAACTCTGGAGACATTTTTGGTAGTTACAACTGGGGTCTTGCTATTGACATCCAGTAAGTCAAAGCCAGGGACATTGATAAAATTCTACAGTGCACAGGAAAGTCACTCACCACGAAGAATTACCTGGTCGAAAATTTCAATAATAGGAAGGTTGATAAATCCTATATTAGAGTCATTATTCAGCGTCATTATTAATATCTTCATTCACGGCCTTATTATCCATCCAGACTGATTTTCAGCCCTGGCTGATCTCCCTTATCTTCTAGAATATAGATGCCTCTGATACGCTGAAGAGTGGTATTTTCGTTAATATGGTCGCCTGCCTCCAGGAACATTATTACAGCCTGACACAACACCCCATAAGCAGTTCCTAAAGTCCTCACAAAATATCTGAAACTATTGATTAAGCCTGTACACATAGTGTTGACTTTGAAAATTAATGAGTCACGCAATTTGAGAACATGATCTGGATTACGAAATGTTGTGTGCAGTCTGAGACTGTGTGCACCACAATTTTTCCATAAATGTTTTTGTATACCTCTAAATGGTCACTATAGGTAATATCAAGCCACAAATTCACACCCAAATACATCTGCTTAAAAGCTGTTCAAGTTCCATTTCCACTGTCCTTAAATAAATTTGATCCAAATTCACACTTGATATATTTAAATGAGCATGCTAAATTGTGAAATATCAGGCCAGCAGCTGTAATCTGCTTCTCATCATAGTCAGGCTTCTGTCTTAAAAATATGTAATTTTGATTTTTGGTTTTGTATAATGCATAAACTATACTTTTCATTACTGTCTATCCTGTATGATTCCTTGGTAGTACTTCACAGAATCATCTAAAAAATAGTCAGAATGGTAAATATTGGACATTAACTGTGAATCAAGCAATGGCTGAGACCCATAAGTCAAGTCTCTTCTGTATTCCAGAATATGTAAAAGGAATCTTTACCCAGAGCTTATAGATCAATAGTCCAATTTTCCTTTTCTGTAGGAACCAAGTCTGAAGGCTTCTCCCAGCATTGTCACCAGATCCTTAGGGGAGAGCTATGGGCATTATTCTCTGGCTCTGAGTTGCTCTCCTGAAAATAACATGATTGCATCCTTTACTGGGATTGTGACCTACTTTCAAGCATCACTCTCATTTGCTGTGAGCTCTACTTATTTCTATTTTTACCTTTTTTCCATCCCCTCTTCCTCCTACCCCCACCCCAATTTTCCTCATGATCTAGCTTTCTAGTTCAGAGAAACAGTTTACGCACAGAGCCAGCCATGACAACATCCTTGCTAATGCTTCTCCTTGGCTTACTTGCCTGGAAGACTCGGTAGGACTTGACAGATAAAGAATCAAATGACTCTCCCTCCTTCTTGGTAACAGCACTGAATTCATATTTGATCCTCATTTGGCTACATGGGTGAAGTTATGACCATCCCAAGATACCTTTAGGAAAATGCACTGTCAATTTTAATGATGTTGATAGTCTATCGACTACATTGGGGGTATGCAAATTTAAACCAGGACCAGGTATCAACAGGTAAGACAACATTATCTTTTGTTAGATGGGAAAATCTACATAGTTGTAAGAGTCCATCTTTCCTCACTCCCACGTTCCAACCTCCCACATTTACAAATCTTTCCAGTTGAGTCTTGGCCTTACTTCCTTTCATACCCAATCCAAAAGATTTAGATGGGATGCTAATCCTTGAAATATTTTCTATCTTATTATTAATTGGCAATATTTCAATTAAAATGTAATATTTTCAAGTAAGATGGAATTTCCGTAATTAATGTTTCTTTCTCCATTTCCTCATCTGAATGATGTTCACCATTCTAAACATTTCATTTTCTTTTCCAAGCTTGCTTCTGTTATGGGATAAATGAAGTCTCAGGTAGAATAAATCTATTCCAGACAACAGCAGTTTATAACCCACTGGGTTTACTAAGAGAAGTCCAGTGTAATTCCCTTGCCAGATGTGAGTTGGCCTTTGTCCTTGAGGAATATTCCACGGCCCGGTTTCAAACAATTTCTTTCCTGTTGATATTAGCGCAGTTCCCTTTCACTCACTTGTTGGTGAGTTGTCTGGGTTTCCCTCTGCCCTCCCACGTCCTGAACCCAGATAACTAAGAAGGGACCAGAAAACTGCACCTTAGCCTTCATCACCATCTCTTAAGAGACAGCACTTGTTTATTTTGTTTTTTGCTTTATTTCTGGTGGGTGTCTACATAACCCAAGCTGATACTTCCTCTAAATTTATGTAGAGATTTTTGTAGCTGGCTTCTTTAACTTAGTAATACGTATTTAAGATGTATCTAAGTCTTTTTGCTGCTTGATAGTTCATTTCTTATCTCTATCTGGTTTTGTTATTAATGTTGGCCTCATAAAATGAATTAGGAAGAGTTCCCGCTGCTTCTGTTTTCAGAAAGAGGTTATGGAGAATCTATGTGATTTCTTCCTTCAATTTTGGTAGAATTCACTGGTGAAAGCACATGGGTTGTTTCCTTTTTCAGAAAGGTATTATTTAATGATTCATATTCTTTAATAGAAATAGGTCTATCGAGATTATCTGTTTATCCTGTGTGAGTTTTTGTAGTTTGTGTCTTTTAAGGAATCGATAGGTTTTATTTAAATTATCAAATTTTGGGGCAGAGAATTGTTCATAGTATTCCTTTATTATCCTTTTAAAGTCCAAATAATCGTTACTCTCTTCCATTTCTGATATTGGTAAGTTGTGTGTCTTTTCTCTTTTTATCTTGATTAAACTGGCTAGAAGTTTGTCAATTTTACTGATCTTATTAAAGAACCAAGTTTCGGCTTTCTTGATTTTATCTACTGCCTTCCTCTTTTAGAGTTCATTGATTTTGGCTCTAATTTTATTTCTTTCCTTCTCCTTGTTTTCGGCTTGAATTCTTCTTTCTCAAGTTTCCTGAGGTGGAAGCTTAGGATATTTTCCATCTTTCTTCTTTTCTAATGCATGCTTTCCATGCTATAAATTTCCCTCCAAGCACTGCTTTTACTGCATCCACATATTTGGATAAGGCCTGTTTTCATTTTCTTTTAGTTTAAATGTTTAGGAAAAATTTTTGGAAACTTCTTCTTTGACCCATAGGTTATTTAGAACTGTGTTGCTTAATCTCCAGATAATTGAGAATTTTCCCATTATCTTTCTGTTATTGATGACTAATTTAATTCCATAGTAGTCTAATGTTCCTTATATAATACCATCTTTAAAACATTGTTAAAGTGTGCATTATTGCTCAGAATGCACTCTATCTTGATGCATGTTTCATGTGGTCTTTAGAAGAATGTCTATTATGCTGTCGTTGGATGGAATATTCTATAAATGTCAGTTATATTAAGATGATTGATAGGGCTGTTCAGGTCAACTAACTCCTTGCTGACTTTCTGTTCACTTGATCAATCATTTACTGAAAGAGAGGTGTTGAATTCTCTAAGAGCAATTTTGAATTTGTCAATTTTTCCTTGAAATTCTATCTGCATCATGTATTTTGATGCTGTCTTGTTAGATTCATACAGTCACTCACTGCATAATGATGTTTCAGTCAACAACGCACCACATATATGATGGTGGTTCCATAAGATTAGCCTTCCATATAGCCTCGGTTTGTAGTAGGCTATACCATCTAGGTTTGTGTAAGTGCACTCTGTGATGTTCACACAAAGATGAAATCACCTAAGGAACATTTCTCAGAACATATCCCCACCATTAAGTGATGCATGACTGTACATGGTTTAGAGGTATAATTACATGCATATATACATGCAGGCATGGATACATTTAAGTATAGTTCTATTTTCTTAAAGACTTGACTCCTTTATCTTTATGTAAAGTCCCTCTGTATCCCTGAGACTTTCCCTTGCTCTGAAGTCTGCTTTGTCTGAAATTAATATAAGTATTTCAGCTTTCTTTTGATTAATGTTAGCAAGGTATATCTTTCTCCATCCCTTTACTTTTAATCTGAGTCTTTATAGTTAGAGTGGGTTTCTTTTAACCATTACATAGTTTGATCCTTTCATTCATTCTGACAATTTTGGTCTTTTAATTGGTGTATTTAAATCAGGCACAGATGAAATGATTATTATATATCTAGATTAATATATAACATGTCTGTAACTTTTGTATTTATTGTATTTTCTCTTTGTTCCTTTTCCCCCTCTTTTTCTGCATTTGCATGTTTTAACTGAGTATTTCATGTGATTCCATTTTATGCTCTTAGCATGTAAATTATATTTCTTTTTAAAAATTTGGTTAGTGGTGCCCCTAGAGTTTGAAATGTACCTTGTTAATTAATCTATATCTCCCTTTAAATAAAACTATACTGCTTCACATGTAGTGTAGATACCTTATAACAGATTATTCCAAATTCCTCCCTCACATCTCCTACAGTATTGCTGGTATTCACTTCACTTAGTCGTATGTTATAATCACCCAATACATTGACTATAGTTTTACTTGAATTGCAATTTATCTTTTAGATCAGTTAAGAATTAAAAAAGTGAAAGATTTTACTTTTCTTTATTCCTTCTCTAATGCTCTTCCATTCTTTATGTGAATTGCAGGGTTTTTGCCTAGTTCATTTTGCTTCTCCCTGAGAAGTTTTTTGTTTGTTTGTTTTTAACATTTCTTTCTAGGTATTTCTGCACTGAATTCGCTCCATTTTTGTTTGAGAAATTTTTTTTCTCCTTCTTTTTGAAAGATTGTATACTTGTGGAAAATTCTATGTTTTTGGGTTTTTTCCCAACAATTTAAGTATTTCACCTCACTCTCTTCTTGCTTGCCTGATTTCTGAGGCGAAATCTACTGTAATTTTTATTCCCATGCCTTAATAGGTAAGATGTCTCCCTCCCTCCAGCCTCTATCAACATTTTATTTCTATCTTTGGTTTTCTGCAGCTTCAATATTATATACTTGAGTGTAGAATTTTTGATATTTATCCTACTTCGTGTTCTCTGAGATTCCTGGATTTTTGCTTTTGTGCCTGTTGTTAATCTTGAAAATTTTCAGTCACTATTCGAATATTTCTCTCTCAATGTCCTCTCTTTTCCCCTGTTGGTATTTCAATTATGTGTATGTTATACCTTTTTTAATTCCCCTACAGTTCTGGATGTCTTGTTATGTTTTTACTATTACCATTATTTTTATTATTTTCTTTCTTCTTTTTGGTTAGGAAAGTTTCTTTTGAACTATCTTTAAGCTGAGTGATTCTTTCCTTAACAACGTTCAGTCTACTGATGAGCCCATCAAAGATATTCATCACTCCTTATATGGTAATCCATAGAAGCATTTATTATTTATGTTAAGTATTTTTGATTCCAAACATTTCCTATTAATTATCAGAGTTTCCTTCTCTCTGTTTGTGTTATCCATCTGTTCTTGAATGATATCTACTTTTTTCCGTTATAGCCCTTAACATGTTAATCATAACTGTTTTAAAATCCTTGTTAGATAATTCCAAAATCTGTGTCATATCCGAGTTCACTTATAATGATCACTTTGCATCTCAGGCTGTACTTTTTGTTTTGCCTTTTATCAAGTTTTGTAATTTTTTGCAGACGGCCAGTTATAATATGCTGGGTAAGGAATTGTAGTAACTAGTCCTTTAGTGTGAGGGTATGTTAATCTGGCCATGAGTTGAGATTTGTTTAATGTGTTGTAGTTGTACATGCCAGAGGCTTTAAATGTGTATCTGTCTGTTGCCCATCCTTTTATTCTTTCTTAAAATTTCCTTCTCTCTGCCTATATTACTCATCTGTTCTTGTTGCCTATGGGTTTCCTTAGGAATTGCTTCTCAGATACAGTCTGTGTTTTGCAGATCTTTAACTGTAATCTACACTTATTTTAGTGGAGTTCTGTTGGCATGGTGGTAAGGTGTGGGGGAGAGGAAATGTCCTATGATATTATAATAAATTATCAGTCTTTTAGTGAGCTGTAACAGTCTTTTAGTCCTTGAGCTGTAAACTGCACATGTATTTCTTATCTTCTTTTTTCTCCTTAGATGTGACAGGAAGCCTAGAGTGGGCTGGATTTGGAGAAATGGCCTTACATCAGGTGGAATAAGGCTCTGGTAAAGTCTTTCCCCTAGGTTTATTCTTCCTTTCCCCTTCCAGGGACATGAGAGGGTCTTTTTTGGCTCATCACCATGAGAATCTGGTGGGATTCATGGAGGAAAACTTACACACGTGTGGAATTTTCCTAAGATTGTGACTCCTAGGAAGTTCCTCATCTCAAAATAATCCACACTGAGAATCTAGAATTTCATCAAAATTAGCATTTAAGTATTCCTACAAATTTACGTCTCTAGCTGATCTCTACTATGACTCTGAATTTGCAAATATCTCAAGATTTCTGGGTGGTGCTTTGGCATGTGACTTCAGCTCTCTAATGGGTCCATGAAAAGATATCGATTTTCAACTTGTTCAGCTTTTTCTTGTTGTTAGGATGGGAATGACAACTGCTAAGTTCTTTACATGACAGAGCTGAAACTGAAAGTATTATTCAAGTATTTTTCATTGTAAATCATGATTGTCATAATTTCATTTGAATATCCTCAAATTTAGATAGATAGAACAAATTTGCTACAACACTTTAATAGAGTGCTGATTAGAACATCTGCATTTCTCACAAATTTTATCATATGCTATGAACTTCATAATAAGAATCCCATGAACAATCTTCTTTTTTTCATCTCATTCTTCAAAAGTCATTTAAAAGTTCTACATAACTGTACCTGTACTTTTGTATTCTCACTCTCCCCTTTGCCCCCTACCCTTTCATTTGATGGCATGTACCTATGCAGTTCCTTGTGCAGTAACTGAGAGAGCCTCAAGGGTATTCTCTTGGCTTCCCAAGAGTAAGTTTACATATACAAAACATCACTGGGGAGTGCTGATCACAACATTCATTAGCATCTGCATCAATAGCATTAAGTTGGTTTACTCCTGGTTATCAAAAGTCCAGTTTAAATTCACTTGGTATTCATAGGATTCCACCCATGTAGGAGGGAACAGTGTGTACTTTGGGAAAAGTGGGGTGATTATTCCTCCCAGACAACCGTGTCTTAAACCACAACAGCAATTTAGTTCTCTTACCATGAGAAAGTTGAACAATTTTTTAAAAATGTTCTCTAGAGTCAATCTTTTTAAACAAAATGAGAGTTTTAGAAATATGCATGGCTTTGAATTTAACAACTGTTTAGCCTTGCCATTGTACAAAGCTGAAGAAGATGGTTTAGGAAAGAAAATAGAGTTGTAGCATCATATCCCTGGAATAAAATGTTCTAACTTTTAAGTTTATCAACTGATGTTGAATTTCCAGATGTATTGACTCAACCTTGACATAAAATCCACAAGATCCCAATTACCATTAGTCTTACCTCTTTTGCCTTTGCTAATGTGAAGTCCCGGGTCTTCATGGGCAAAGGTGTCCGCTAATCAGCCACAAATACTCGAGTGAAGAAAACCAGTGACATGATTTTTAGAAGAAAAAAATATATGGCAGACATAGTTAACAAAGTAACTTCATGTTCAGATTTTTCTTAGATTGCTTTTGTTTTATTAATGTCATCATTTCCTAAATTTTGTGAGTTTTCAATATAATATAAAATGACACAAGAATGTCGGATAACAAAAAGCATATGACAAAAACATGATCAGTAAAAAAATTGAAAAAACTTTCAAAAGTATCTTGAATACAAACAATATACTGGCTAGAATATATTTCACTTGTGTATTTATTAAAACTTTGAAGTTGGATAACTTATTCCATGGTTTAAAATCTGTATTTAAGACATGCTTGTAATTTTACTGTGCTATATTTCCCTTCACTATTAGCCATGAGAGATTATTTCTGTGTTGGTATATATGCGTATGTGTATGTTTAGGCATGTGTGATTATGTCTATTCATCCAGTTGTTTCAGGTCATATTGAGAGCAAGTGTTTAATAAAGAAACATTTTATTTAAATGAATTTACATTCAAAATACGGCATGGAAATTTGGTACACCGCTTTAGCTTTTGTTTACAGCTTTTTACTTATAGGGTTTCCATTTTATGTAAATGAGTAAGAAAACATGATTTTGAACAGGTTATTACCTCAGCCAAAGCTAGATGCATCAGGTAATTCATAGCATCTGCAACAGCAATGTTGAATCTTTTAAAATCACCTTTACTTATTTAACTGTAATATTTTCTGAATAATTTCCAAACCTTTTGATATTTACCCATATTCTCTATGCCTTGGTTATGTCCATTTTCAGGGAAAAGCAATATGTACTTGAGAAATGGTAAATGACAGGAAAATAACAAAGAATGGTAAGAAGCTATCTTAGTTTTTCATTAAGACGTTTTCTCATAGGTTTTCACCAATCTTGATTTACAAGATGAATCTTGAGAAGTAAATGTTTCCCTGAAATATAGCTTAAATCAACATGATGCTGCCAGGATTGTTCTCAGATTCTATAAGTGATGGTATGGTAATAAAAAGCACGTACTTTTTATTGTATTTATAGATGATGATATCATACTAAAAGCTTCCCTCAAGGATTTTAACTAATTAGAAGTGATACAAAATATGGGATATTTTATATGAAAAGTGAAATATTAATGAACTTCACATCATATATGTGTTTACTTTTGCTGAAGTTTTTGTCGTTTACTTGTAAGAGACTCAGAACCTCCATTAATAAGCTTTCATTTCTAAGGACATATGGAGAAGTTAATATCATATGCAGTGTAATGTGTATTAAATTTTAAAAGTAAAAGAACGTTGTCCTAATAATGTTTTTTTAAATACAGGTATTTTAGCAGCAAAGATTGTGGGATGAAACACTGAGAAATTAAGCTTATGATGCAAGAAACAGCTCAGAATGAAACTGGTCACAGAAAGCTGCTTTTCCCTTCGTCCCTGCTTTGCTTTTGTTTCTCCCTGCCTCTTTCTGACTACACTCCCAAATAAAAGTTGGTACAAGGCTAATCATTCATGCATGCATAAATTTGTTTATGTTTTGGCTAGAAATCAATTTAAAGTGTATCTTTTTCAGAGTAAGCATATCGAATAATTTAACTTCACTAATAATTTAGGTGGAATGTCAAATTGCTGAATTTTTCAGTACATTGAAATCTGTTCACTAAATACTAAATTATCTACAATGTTTAAGCTGTTTTAGGGCAGGTCATGTTTTATTACCCAAAGTCATTGGCATGGTACTTCTCTCATAGTAGGCACTTAACAAATATTTATTTTATTAAGAAATGAATATAAGAGCTGCTTCAGAATTAAATTGATGGAGTAACTGGTATTTCTGATTGCATCTTGATTTTTGGTCAGTTTCTTTCAATGTTCTAAAGCTAATAGAAAACTGGACATGATCGTCGCCTCAAAAATTTGCAAATAAATGTATTTAGATTGCAATACAATGTAAGAGATAAGGCAAAGAACAGCTAAAGGACATTACATCAAGAAAAACATTAAATTAATATCCAACAGGAAATTAACATCTATATAAATAGCCTAGGGGTAAGCCGTTTGGCAGGTCTGAGTCAGGTTAGTGGAAGAAGAGAATGATGCCAACATCTGAGCTAGTCCTAACAAGGCCATTTTCTGTACCAGGAGGCTCCCGTTGTTACATAGTCAACTAAAAGCTCTCCTCTAACTAGAAATCTATTGAGGGTTATGAATTAGGTACGTCCATCAGAACCCTTTCAGACATAGGTAGAGCTCCGCCTGACCTGAGTACTCTTCTGTGCAGATTTTTTTCAAGAAAACTTATTTTATATTTAGAATGTGTGATACAGCTGTTTCGTCAGTCTCTGCTTTAGTGTTGGATATTCTATGAGGTCATATAAGTTTAATAGTACAGTATGTAGCATTTTTAGTCTAGATCTTTTCACTTATCATGATGCTTTTGTTGGTTGTTTTGTTTTGTTTGCTTGATATTTTTTATTTATTTTCTCTTGGTTTCTTGGATAATTGGATTTGTGTTTTGATGTCTTTTCTTATTTTGAAAAATTCTCTGCTGTTATTGATTTAGATATTTCTTTTGAACCTTTATCTCCCTCCTTGCATTCTGGAGATCCAATTACATATGTGTTAGACAGTTTGATATTGTATCACAGTTCTTGGAAACTCTGTCACTTTTTTTCTTACTCTCTTATTTCTTTGTATTTCAGTTGGGCAATTACTGTTGGTCTGTCTTTGAGTGCACTGATTCTTTCCTCATCTATGGCTGTTTCACTGATGGGCTCCCTGAAGGTATTCTCAATCTATTTTACCATATTTTAAATTTCTTGCTTCTATTTCACTCACTCTTATAATTTTTTTGTCTCGACTGAAATTCCCCATCTGTCCATGAATGTTGTATATTTTTTCCATACAAAGTCTAACATATCACTTACAGGTACTTAATTTCCAACATGTACGTTTTATCTGAATCTTGTTCTGTTAAATGATTTGTCTCCTATATTATTTATTATTATTCATTTATTTATTTTTGGTGAGGAAGATTGGCCCTGAGCTAACATCTGTGCCAGTCTTCCTCTATTTCGTATGTGCGATGCCTCCACATCACGGTTTGATGAGCAGTGTGTAGGTCTGCACTAGTGATCTGAACCCACGAACCCTGGACCACCAAAGTGGAGCACACAAACTTAACCACTACGCCACTGAGCTGGCCCCTCTTGATCTCGTTTTTGTCTTGCATTTTCATATGTCTCATAAGTTTTGGATTAAAGCCAATATTGTGTGTAGGATAATAGAGACTGAGGTAAACAGTACTTAATGTCTCACTTGCTGGGCCTCTGAGAAGTCAGTGCTTGCACCTCATCTCTTGCTTTTTCCTATATTTCAGCTTAATTCATTGTCTTTTGACTTCAGTTCTCTGACTGGTTGACAAATACGATTGCTTTTTCATTGTCTCTAGGTTTTCTCATTGTTCCTGTAAGCAAACGTATATTTACATCATCTATCTCTATCTGTGTCTATCTATCTATCTACTATCTGTCATCTATCTATCTGATCATGTTGATTTTTACCCATCTCTTTTTTATTTAGCTGAATATGTTACTAATCTGATATTCCTACACTGTTTCTGTCAGAACGTCTTAGATGCAGAACATATCACTGTATCAGAGTGCTTGATGTGATTTAATTGCCATTACTGGAAAGAAAGCATTTTTTATCAATGTGTATAACATTTTATCATTTATTCTGTTCCCACACACATTTCAGCCACTTCTATTCAAATAACTTTGCCGGCTTAAAGTAGTAAAAGAGGGAGAATTCAATAAAGTGGAATCTCAAGAAGATAACATCCAAGGTCTGTTTACACTAATGTTTTATAAGAGTTATGAGTTGTTTTTGCCTTTTTATGTTTGATTGGCAGGCTGCTGAATGTGGGTGACTTAAATGGTTACAAAGAAAGAAAACGGTTTAAACCAATTAAACATTTGCTCTTTTCTTGCTCACTTATATTTTTGTATAAAAATTTTTTAAAAGAAATCCATATCAGTTCTTATCATGTTGATAACATTCTTTACACTATTTAGTAGTTGTTACAGTTCAATTGCGTACTTTAAACAATGGTAGCACTAAGTCTATCTGTCAATTCAATCATATCTAAGAAATAGATTTATCTATTTCGTATATAAAACTCTTCACTGTAAAAACTTTAAAGTAAGAAATATTTAGATTTAAAAGATTTCAAAGTGGTTATTTGGTTAAATTTCCCTCTTTGGCCATGAACTTTTCTACATTCCTTGTTTCTTTAATGTACTTTAAAGCCAAAACTTATAAGGCATTAATCTTATCAGAGTAATAAAAATGAACACTGCATTCAGCATATAATAATTTATTACTCTGCATACCTCAGATTTTATAAAAATATGAGCCATTTTTTTCTTGATAAAATAAGAAAATTTGCTGTCAATATAAATGAATGCTGATTTTTATAAATGCCTATTAGAAGATTTCCTTAGAGAATGTGCAGTGTTGCCTACAAAGGTGATACTTGACACAAATTATGATTTTACATTAATATGGTATTGTTAAATTAAAAAAATTGTTAATCAGTGGAAGTTAGCAAAACCTTTTCAGTCTCATTAAAGACTTTGTTTGCATGTGGCTCTGCTCTGTATTTTTAAATTAATATCTGTGGTTTCTAGAGAAAGTGACAATTAGCTCTCTATAATTTTGTGACAATGATTTAGGTTAATTACTATTAAACACATTTCAGCAGTCTTTTCAGATTTAATTAGAAAATGGCATCCACTCAATACAAGTGTTTAGTCTCAACTGAAATTTTTTTAATGTTATCTCTACATTTAATTCTGAGAAACATTTATTGCACATGAGATAATAAGCAAAGGCAAGAATACAATAAGCTTTAAAATTGTAACTTTTGAGAAAATGCTGACATTCTCCCAAATTTTCTCCCATTGTGAATCACTTGTCCTTTTGATTGCTAATATCTTTAATTGATAAAAATTTCATTAGGCCCTTTGAAATATCAAACAAATTCCTTTTTTTTTACATTTTATTTTTAAATTTCTGAATATACTTCATCATGCTCACCCCTAGTAGGAAATTTTTTTCCATCACCATACATATGTGCCCCTTTACCCCTTTCGCCCATCCCCTAATCCTCTTCCCCTCTGGTAACCACTAATCTGTTCTTTTTGTCCATGTGTTACTTTATCTTTCACATATGAGGGAAATCACGCAGCATTTATCTTTCTCTCTCTGGCTCATTTCACTTAACATCATACCCACAAGGTCCATCCATGTTGTTGCAAATGGGAGGATTTTTTCCTTTTATGGTTGAGCAGTATTCCATTGTGTCTGTGTGTATATATATACCACATCTTCTTTATCCATCCCTCTGTAGAAGGGCACTTGGGTTGCTTCCACATCTTTGCTATTGTGGATAATGCTGCAGTGAACATAGGGGTGCACAAGTCTCAGTCTCTTTGGATCATTGATTTCAAGTTCTCTGGATAAATACCCAGTAGTGAGATAGCTGGATCATATGGTATTTCTATTTTTAATTTTTTGAAAAATCCTCATACTTCAAACTAACTCTTGTTGCATCATTAAGTATCTAGGAATTAGGCAGGAAAAAAATGTCACTTTTAAAAATATTTTGGAGTTCTTCTCAAATATCTAAGAAAATTCCCACAGTTGTGTGTAGAGTTAAGTAATATGTGAAGTAGAAATAATCCTTTCATCACTTTAGTCTAAAACCTAAGTAGTGGTTAGAAATGAAAACAACCACCCAAAGAAATAAATTAAATTGTGGCCAAGGACCAAATCTAGATCACCAATATCTTTTCCCAGAAATTTCACATAAAAATTCTTCAGGAATGATAGGATTAATTGAGATAACATCAAAGTTAGGCAAGAATTTGATCATGTAAATTTGCATATGTCATGATAAAATATTTAGGTATTCTTCTGAGTACAATCTGGATTCTTTGAAGAATTTTACAGGAGTATTTTTTATCTGATTCGTGCTTGAGAAATATCACTGTGGTTGCTGTACGGATTGTGGATTGGGGGAGGGGAAGATATAAATAAAGACAGGCAGAAACATTAGGGAAAATTTGACACAGCACAGTGATTGATGATGGTGTTTAGACTCAGGTTGTATCAACAGAGATAGATATATTGTCAGATTTGGATATACTTTGGAATTATAGCTAATAAGATAAAAAATTAGACTGTATTTGAGATACGTTAGAAAATTATGAGTCTAGTATGATACCTCATTTCTGTTCTGGTCTGAGTATTGGGAAATTGTGGCATTATTTACTAAAATGGAAAAATCTTAAGGATAAATAGAATTGGTGGCGGAGGTTTTGGTAAGAGAATGTAAATAATTTAGTTTTGTGCACAAATTGATTCTGTTATCTTTTTTAAATGTCCAAATGGAAGTATCTCATAGGCATTTGGATATATGAGGTTTATGCTCAATAGAAAATTCTAGGAGAAAGATAAAATGAACATACAGCTTATATTTTAAGTTATGGAAATTGATAAGAGATTACTTAGGGATGGGGTATGATGGCAACGATTCATATCCCCATTCATTGCTGATCAGAATATGAAATGATGAAGCCATTGCGGAAAACAGTTTGGGAGTCCACAATAAGTTAAACACATAGAATTTTCTTATGACCCAGAAATGTTTACTCTTTGATATATACCCCAAATAATTGAAAATAGGTGTTCAAATAAAAACTTGTACACAAAAGTTCACAACCATCGCTAGGCACAATAGCCAAAAGGGAGAAACAACTCGAATGTCCATCGGCAGAGACTGAATGAACAAAATGTGGTATGTTAATACAACAGAACAATATTCAATCTTAAAAAGGAATGAAGTACTGACACAAATAACAACACAGATGAATCCTGGAAACATGTTAAGTGAAAGAAGTCAGATACAAAAGGTCACATAATGTTTGATTCTACTTATGCAAAATACCCAGAATAGGTAAATTCATAGATACACAAAACAGGCAGTGGGTGACAGGGGCTGGAGTAGGAAGCAAACTGCTTACTGTGTATGGGGATTCTTTTGGGGAGGATCAAAAAGTTCTTGAAATAGACAGCAGTGATGGTTGCACTTGATGCCACTTGATGGTACTTAATGCCACTGTAAGTTTTACTTTTTCACACTTTTCCCTTTGGATTAAAAGCCTACTTTGTTCAGAGTCTCATATTTTGATGAACAGTCATTGTAATTTGTACAGCTGATCTGAGCCACAAGTGTATGAAGACAATATTTTCTGAGACAAAAGACAAACAGCATGCTGTACAGTTTTGGGAATCAAACAAGCATTGATTTGAATTTTGGATTCATCCTTCCCATGCAGAGCCTGACTTTAGAGACTCAGTTTCTTCATCCATAAAATGAACATATTAACACCCACTTTGCATTATCGCTATGATTGAATTCCCAATACAAAGTCTGGCATGTAGAGGTTATATGCAATAAATTGCAATTTAATCATGCTTATTATTTTCTCTGATTTGACTATTTATTTGGGAAATTTCATAAAGTCACAAAACGTAAATCTCTTTTTTTCCTTTTTTTATTGAGGTATAATTGACATATATTATATTAGTTTCAGATTTACAATATAATTATTCTGCATTTGTATATATTGAAAAATGATCACCACTTGCTGCTTCTTTATTGTAAACTTTAAAATGGTAAACTTTATGTTATGTGTATTTTACCACCACAAAAAGAAAAAATGAACCTGTAACGTTAACCCCGTACAGTTTCTACATGGGACCCTGTTTCTGCTTTTCATTGTCTGTCTTTTTGGTGTGTCTTCTCCACTGCAAAGGCAGTGAGCGCTCGTGATTGTGCACATGCTGTTCGGATCAAGCTCAGAGGCAGCATTTCTCCCTGGAAAATTAAAATAGAAAATAAAAGTTAATTTTGTTCATTTTCTATGTGATCAAAACTGTAATGTGTAAACTTCAGATATGAGGGTTCCATATTCTGTAGGCTATAGAACAGAAAACACAAACTTTAGAGAGACTAGAAAATAATGGAACTTGAGGGCGGAGAACCTCGACAGAAAAAGTAAGCATATGCAATGCCTGTATTCCTTATGGATTTTCATTTCTTGACTCTTTTCTTTCTTCACAATTGTCTCGGTTTCTTTAGACTACTGCATATCTTTTTGGTAAAATCCTCATTTTTCTTCAAATTTTCCCTATTACTATTGTAACTTGTAATTGAAATTTCGACAGACAACTCAAAGCATGAAGGCATGAAGATTCCTTCAAAGTTTAATCACCATGCATAAAAGTTAAAATGGAAACTTCTAAAGACCGTTCCACTACTTTTGAACTACCAACTGTGAAAATATTAAAAAGCTTTTGAGCGCAGACAGATGGAATATTTTTGAAGAGATTACATTGAATATAGCTAATGGTCTGCTCTAGACACAACCCTCTCCAAGGGAAGAAGGGTAGAAGGTGACATCTCTTTAACCTCTTGACAGTCCAATCAGGGAGCATTCTGTGGACCACTGGAGAGTGTACAATGTTGGCAGACATACACATAGAGATCTGACTCCCCAAACCTCTTCTTGGAAACACAGGGAGCAGGAGACAGTTCAAATAGATGCTTTGTTGCCTGAAAGTTACTGCCTTTGGAATATATGTTCTCCCCATGTGTGCTGGGAAATTTGAGGTTTTTACCAATAACTGGATGTGGGCCACATGGGAGAGAGAGGAAATATGAAGTCTTTTCGTGTTTTATCAAATAGGAACTGTTAAAGTGGTGGAGGGACAGACGAGGTGACAAGTTGAGGTAACTTGGATTACTAGAATGCTGTAGAACAACACACCCCCAAAATTAAATATATAGAGAGATAGATAGATAAATAGATAATATCTTTATATATCTGCATGGATCAAGAGGATTGTAGAAGATTTCTCACAAGGAAACTAAAAAGAAGCCCATTAAGTGTCCAATAACAGAGTCAGTTTTAAACATCTGCAATATGCCAGTAGCTTATCAATATCAACATAAGTAGGAATTTTCCCATCCCTGACACTCCTTACTCATCCTGCTCAGACATCGTCTCCCTACTCTCTACAAGCTTTCAGCCTGAAGCAAGTTCAACATTATGACGGAAAAGAGTCTCAACCCAAACTAAATCTTGTATTGCACAAAACTGTGTTATACTTAAAGTTATCATCAGAGATTCTATTCCTTAATGGTGAGCAGAGAAATTGTGAACTTTTTCATAGTCTTTTTTCTAGGAACAGAAGAAGATGAACATTATATCTTTTGAATTAATGTGAAAGGACTAAAAGAACACCCAAAAAATGGGTGAATTACAGCATGAGCCACGCTTATTCAACTTACCAATTATCATTGAAACCAAAGTGCGCTAACAAATCATGGAAAGCTGACTTCACCATAATTATTTATAGAATGCAAAAATAACTACTTTAAACATGTGTCAAAATAGTATAATCTCAATACTGAAAAAGAACATAGATGATATTTTATGTACAAAGATAAAAGTGAAAGTAAATATACTAGGTATTTAGAATGGTAAAAGCAATAGCGATTTTTACTCCCTTCTATTTCTTTACTTTGCAAAAGTGATAATGTTTTGTAAACAACTGTATAAAAGAATTAAGGAAAAGACCACTTAAAACACTCAATACAAAAGGACAACTGCTTAAAGGTAAGCAAACTGAAAACAGCAATTTTTAAAAACATAACCTAAAACTCTCACTTTAAGGTTTGGATGAAGTAATTCAAGTCATTTAAATAGGTGTTTGTTTATTGAAGGTCTGAACGCAATTAGATATCACAATATCAGCACTAATGGCAGCACTGTTCTATATGACTTTGAAAACCTGCTATATTTTCTAACCAAATATAATATAGCCTTAGGGCAGACACAACATGATAAAATTTTTCATGTCAATCTAAACTAGAGAAAAGAACAGTAACATTTTCAACATAGAATAATAAACTGTACTAAAAATAGTCTACACAATATGGGATTCTGTTCACTGAATGAAACAATGAATGATTAAATAAGGTATAGCTATTATTATTTGAATTCACACTGCCTTTATACTATTGGCATCTGAGTCACATTTGATGGCCTATTAAATAGTAAAATAAGGAATTTACAACAGAGGTTTTCTTTAAAGTATTACTGGGAAAATCTACATT
Source organism: Equus asinus (assembly GCF_041296235.1). Taxonomy (NCBI): domain Eukaryota; kingdom Metazoa; phylum Chordata; class Mammalia; order Perissodactyla; family Equidae; genus Equus; species Equus asinus. The sequence goes on from NC_091813.1 coordinate 39,165,494, forward strand.
AATACGAGAGTAAATAAGTGTGATTGATGTACAGAAGAGTATAAGGAATCAGGTGTTTGTTTTATTAAATGCAACGCAAATGAAAAAGGAAAATATTGCAGTTTGAAATAAGTAAGATTGGAATAAATAATGAAGCACCTGAGAACTGTTGTTTTTTGTAAAAATGATTAATTAAAATTATGCAAAACATTAAACCCAGAGATAATACTTTTAAGAATCTGTCTTATGCAAACTGTCATACTTGTGTAAAGCTATATGTAGTTAAATGTTCACTGAAATATTGTTTATAATAGCAAAAACATAGACATACTAATATAAATGTCCATGTCAAGGGGAGTAGTCAAATGTGAAATTTATAATACGCAATATCATGAAGTCTTTAAATACAATGAGGAAAGAAGATCTATATATATTTACAGTAAAACATTCTTAGACGTGATTAATAAAGTCATAACAATATTTCTCTTAAAATTAAATGCACAAAAAAAATATACCTACTTATAGGAAAGGTTGTCTACTCAACTTTTAACAGTGGTATCTTCTATGATGGAGGAAGGAAGACAGTGAAGGAAGATTGCAGTTGTTTTATTTTTAGGCTCTATATTCTTGATTTTACTATATTATTCTCATATATTGTAGTGGGCTAGCCAGCACTTTGGACCCAGGAGCTGGTGTTTATCTGCAAGTGCCTATGAGCAAGGCCCTAGCTCTTTGTCTGTTCCAAACCTGAATCTCAGGCACTAGACCACAACCTCAGTAGGCTAGCCTGTGCCCTAGACCCTGGAACTGCTGTCAGTCCATTAGTTGCTACACTTTAGACCCCAGTTCCATGACCGCTCCATAAGAATCCATGCATCAGACACGAATGCAACCACCTCCATGAGGGTACCCATAAGCCAGACCTGGCAACAAGAAGGATCCCCTCAGGCCTGACACTCCTCTATGGCAGAAAAAGAGATCAGAAGATCCCCAACAGCTTTCACCACCAAACACCTCATAGTTCTCACCATTGCTGCAGATACGGACCACCTTTACCATTCAGGACTCCTGAAATCTTGGCAAGTGACATTGCATAGTGACTATAACATTGGGGTTTCTCCAGAGCCAGAGCAACCACTCTCTACCCATCCAATGCCCACACACCTGCCTACAGATAAAGACCGTTCTCCACCAAAACCAATCCATAGGTCTGAAAGAGATGACTACTCCATCAAATGCATAGACATCAACATGAGGATACAAGAAACATGAAATTTCAAGGAAATATGACATCACCAAAGGAATACAATAATTTTCCAGTAATTTACCCCACAGAAAAGAGATCTATGAATTACTGGACAAAAAATTCAAAATAATTGTTTTAAGGAAGCTCCGTAAGCTACAGAACACAGACAACACAACAAAATTATGAAAGTAATATACAAACAAAATGAGAAATTCAACAGAGAGATAGAAGTCATAAAAAAGAACTAAACAGAAATTCTGGAGCTGATGAGTGAAATGAAAAATGCAAATAAGAACATAAACAACAGACTTGATCAAACAGAAGAAATAATATGTAAACCCAAAGACAAGTCATTTGAAATGATTAAGTCAGAGGAGAAAAAAAGAGACAAATAGAGTGAAAAAGAGTGAGGAAACCTACATCAATTATGGGACATCATTAATAGAAACAATAATCACATTGTAGGAGTCTCAGAAGGAGAAGAAAGAGAAAGCGGTAGAAAGCTTATACAAAGAAATAATGGCTGAAAACATCCCTAATCTGGAAAAATATATGGACATCCATGTACATGAAGCTCGTAAGCACCCATAAACATTTAATTCAAAGAGGCATTTACTGAAACACATTATAATAATGCTGTCAAAAATCAAAGACAAAAAATTTGAAAGCGGCAAGAAAAAGAAATTTATTTCATATAAAGGAACCCCCATAAGGTTACCAAAATATTTCTCAGCAGAAACCTTGCAGGCCAGGAGAGTTTGGGAAGCTATATTCAAAGTGCTAAAAGGAGGAAAAAAAAACTGACAAGTAAGTATAAATTACCCAGCAAAGCTGTTCTTCAGAAATGAAGGAGAGAGAAAGACATTATCAGACAACCAAAAGCTGAGAGAATTTGTCACGACTAGGCCTGCCTTATAAGAAATCCTAAAGAGATTTCCTCGAGCTTGAGTGAAAGGATGATAATCAGTAACGTGAAAACATATGAAAGTGTGAAACTCAATGGTAAAGGTAAGTGTATAGTCAAATTCAGAACATTCAAATACTATGATGGTTTGTGTAAATCACTTTTAACTCTAGTATAAAGATTAAACAACAAGAATGCTAATAAAAAAACTATGGCAACAATTTGCTACAGATACACAACATAAAACTATGCTAATTTTGATAAAAAAACATAAAATGTTGGGAGGGTAAAAGGGAAACATTTTTGTATGTGATTGAAATTGTGTATTACCTTAAAATAGACTGTTACAACTTTCAGATGTTTTATGTTAGCTTCACGGTGACCACAAAGCAAAAACCTAAAGTAGAAAAAAAAAGATAAAGAAAAAGGAATCAAAGTATACCACTTTGGAAAATAGTCAGATCACAAAGGAAGACAGTAAGAGAAGTGAAAGAAAAAAAGAACTATAAGACAGCAAGAAAAAAATTAACAAGATGGCAATAGTAAGTTCTTACCTATCAATAATTAATTGTAAATGGATTAAATTGTCCACTCAGAAAATTGAAGAATTGATTAAAAAAACAAGAATGGATAAAAAGAAATGAATGAATAAAAAATGGCAAAATAAAATAAGAATGTATAAGAAAATGACTCAATTATGTGTTGCCTCCAAGAAATGTAATTCAGCTTTAAAGATGTACATAGTCTGAAAGTAAAGGGATGGAAAAGGATATTCCAGGTAAATGGAAACAAACAACAATGCAATAATTGTAGGGGACTTTGATACTACACTTGCAACAATGGATAATCATCCAGGCAGATAACCAATAAGGAAATATTGGAATTGAACTACATTTTAGATCAAATGGTCCTAACAGTCACATACAGAACATTCCACCCAACAACAGCAGGATATACGTACTCCTCAAATGCATATGAAACATTCTCTAGGATAGATCATATGTTAGGCCACCAAACATGTTTTAACAAATTTAATAAGACTGAAATCATATCAAGATCTTTTCCAACCATGATAGTATAAAACAATGACAATTTAAAAAGGAAAATTGGAAAATTCAAAAATATCTGGAGATTAAACATGCTCCTAAACAACAAATGTGTCAAAGATGAAATCAAAAAGGAAATTAAACTATATCTTGAAAAAAGTAAAAATGAAACATGACATATCAAAACTTACAGAATACAGGAAAAGCATTTCTAAGGGAGAAATTTATAGTTAAAAAATTCATATTAAGAAAAAAGAAAAATCTCAAATAAAAGAACCTAACTTTGTACCTCAAGGCACTGGAAAAAGAACTAAGCCCAAAGTCATTAGAAGGAAGGAAATAGCAGAGATGAGAGCAAAAATAAGTGAAATAGAGACCATAAAACAATAGAAAAGATTAACAAAACTGTGAGCTGGTTTTTTGAAAAGATAACAAAATTGACAAATCTTTTGCTAGATTAACCAAGAGAAAAGAGAGAAGACAAATAAAATCATAAATGAAAGAGGAGACATTACAAATGATGCCACAGAAACACAAGGATCATAAGCAATTACTATGAAGAATTATGTACCAAAAAATTGGATAACCTACAAGAAATGATTACATTCCTAGAAGCATGCAACCTATCAAGGCTGAATCTGAAGAAATAGAAAATCTGAATAGATCTATAACTATTAAAGAAATTAAATCAGTAATAAAAAACTCCAACAACAACTATTAAAGAAATTAAATCAGTAATAAAAAACTCCAACAACAACAAAAGCCCAGGAGAAGATAGGCTCACTGCTGAATTCTAACGAGCATCAAAAGAAGAATTAATGCCAATCTTTCTCCAACTATTCCAAAAATTGAAGAGGAAGAACACTTGCAAACTCATTTTGCAAGAGCAGAATTATCCTCATACCAAAGCCAGACAAGACCATTACAAGAAAAGAAACCTACAAGCTAATATCTCTGGTGAACCTACAGGCAAAAGGCCTCAACAAAATACTGTCAAACCAAATTCAACAGCACATTAAAAGAATCATACATCATGATCAAGTGGGACGTATTCCTGGGATGCAAGGATGGTTCACCATACATAAATCAATAAATGTAGTTCACCACATTAACAGAATGAAAGATAAAAATCATCAAGTCTCTCAGGAGATGCAGAAATAACATTTGACAAAATTCAACAAAATTGCATGATAAACACCCTCAACAAATTAGATATAGAAGAATGTACCTCAACTGAATGAAGGCCATTTATGACAAGCCCACAGCTAACATCATACTCCATGGTGAAAAGATAAAAGCTTTTCCTCTAAGATCAGTAACAAGACAAGGATGCCCACTCTCACCACTTCTATTCAACATAGGACTGGAAGTCCTAGCCTGAGCAATTAAGCAAGAAAATGAAATAAATGACATAGAAATATGAAAGGAAGAAGTTAAATTGTTTCTGTTTGCAGATGGCATGATCTTATATATAGAAAACCTAAATATACCACCAAAAAACTGTTAGAACTAATAAATGAATTTAGTACAGTGGTAGGAAACAAAATTAACATGCAAAAGTCAGTTCCATTTGTGTACAATAGCAACAAACTACCTGAAAGAGAAATTAGGAAGGAAATTCCATATATGATAGCACCAAAAATAACAAAATATTTAGGAATAAATTTAACCAAGGAGGTGAAAGATCAATACACTGAAAATTGAGATGCTGATGAAAGAAATTGAAGAAGACACAAACAGATGCAAAGATATCCTGTGTCATGAAGTAGAAGAATTAATATTGTTAAAATATCCATACTACCCAAAGCAATCTACAGATTCAATGCCATAACTATCAAAATTCCAATGACGTCTCTCCCAATAATAGGAAAATATCCTGAAATTTCTATGGAAACACAGAAGACACCAAATAGCCAAAGCAATCTTGAGAAAGAAGAAGAAAGCTAGAGGTATTACACTTCCTGGTTTCAAACTATATTACAAAGCTATAGTTCAAAACAGTATGACACTGGCTTCAAAACAGACATACAGAGAGCAGGATATCTAAAAAATATAAGGAACTCATAACTCAATAGCAAAAACCCAAATAATTCAATTAAAATGGACAGAGGACCTGGATAGACATTTTTCCAAAAGAGATATACAAATGACCAACAAATACATGAAAAGTTGCTCAATAGCATTAATCCTTAGGGAAACGAAAATCAAAATTACAATATCATCTTACACCTGTTATTATGGCTATTATTAAAAAGAGAAGAGATAACTAGTGTTGGTAAGAATGTAGAGAAATGTGGCTCTTGTGCACTGTTGGTAGGAATGCAAAATGGTGCAGCCACTCTGGAAAAAGTATAGTTTCCTAAGAAATTAAGCATAGAACTACCATGTGATTCAGCAATCCCAATTCTGGATATATATCCAATGAAAATGAAATCACTATCTTGAAGACACATCTTCACCCCCTTGTTTACTGCAGTACTGCTCACAACAGCCATGATATGGAAACAACCTAAGTGTCCATTGACACATGAATGGATAAACAAAACGTCATGTATACATACATATGTGTGTGTGTGTGTATATATACACACAGTGGAATATTATTCATCCATAAAAAGGAAATCTGCCATTTGTGATAATATGAATGAATCTGGAGGGCATTATGCCAAAGTGAAATAAGCCAAAGAAAGACAAATAATCTATGATATCATTTGTACATGGAATCTAAAAAAAAGGGGAACTCATAGAAACAGATGGTAGCATGGTAGATGCCAGGGACTGAGGGGGTGAAAGAAATGGGGACACATTGGTCAAAGATATAAATTTCAGTTATAAGATAAGTTCTGAGGATCTAATGTACAACATGGTGATTATAGTTACTAAGACTGCATTGTTGTATACTTGACATTTGCTAAGAGAGTAGACCTTATGTGTTCTCACCACACACACACACACACACACACACACACACACACACACAGAAAGGTGACTACATGCGGTAATGGATGTGCTAATTACCTTGATTGTAATAATCATTTCACAATGTATATGTATATGAAATCATCATGTTGTACACCCTAAACACATACAAATTTTATTTGTCAATCATACCTCAAGAAAGCTAGAAAAAAGGAATTTTAGACAGTTTATAAATAATTGAGTATAGCTAAGTTCCAATACAACCTTATTTATAGACACTAAATTTTGAGTTTCAAAAAAATAATCAAATTAAAAAGTTACATTGTTTTTAAATGCAAGTGTAGATTACATAATCATACTTTATGTGTGTCTTGGATATATAAATTAATATGTGATGTATAATTCTATATTTTTCTTTCATTCATTCGTCGTGCTTCTTTTTATTATTTAGTTAAATTATTTTTCTTCAGAATTAAAATATAGACTTACTGGTCTTACATTCATTGACTTTCAACAAAATTTTATTGAGTGCCTACAATGTAATAGGCCTAGTGCTAAATAGCAAGACTTAAAAGTGACAATTATATAGTTTCTGACCTCGAGTAGCTCACAAGTTCACCAGGTATGGAGATGATACAGGTTCCACAATAACATGATATAGGTAACATCCCTGAAAAGGAACATCTGATGGTGAATAACAGTTAAACACTTCACTTTTATTTTGAAGGATAGATAGACTTTTTTAAGAAGGTCGCCCAGACAATAGCTATTCCTGGATATTCAAAGAAACTATATGCACATGGGGATGGACAACACAAAGATAATGAATACATATTTCTAATAATAAGGTGTATTATGAGGAAGGAATGTTGTGATGAGATTAAAATCAGTGAAGGCAGCCAGACTCAAAAGAGCTGTAGTTGGAATCTGGCTTTTGATCCTTGCAATATTGTGATTTAAAAGAAATATACATTTTATCATTCATATAACCTAAATATATTTCATATATATATATGGTCTTCCTCTACAGTTCCTGCCTCACATCTTTCAAAACCCTTAGAATTCCTTATTTATGTTAATGAAGATGACTTTTGGGCCTCACCCAAGGGCAAGGCCTGGTTGCCAGGAGAACTTGCCATGTGATCAGAGGATTAGAACTTTGTCACACCCCTTGATTTCTGGGTGGGGAGGGGCTTGAGTTTGAATCAATTGTCAATTGCAATGACTCAGTCAATCATGACTACGTAATGAAGCCTCCCTAAAAACTGAAAAAAGGACAGCTCCTCATTTTTTTGGAGAGTTTCCAGGTTGGTCAACACACGGAGGTGCTAGAAAACTGGTGCTCCCTGAGGAGGTACGGAAGCTCCACATCCCTTCCCTCATATCTTGCCCTACACATCTCTTCCACTTGGATGCTCACCTGTATCCTTTATCATATCCTTTAAAAAGACTGGTAAATACAATGCAGGGTTTCCCTGGGTTCTGTGCCCCTTCTATAAAATTAATCAAACCCAAGGAGGAGGCCATGGGCATCTCTGATTTATAGCTATTCAGTCAGAAGTACAGGTAACAACCTGGACTTGCGTGCGATTGGCATCCTGGATTGGAGGGGTTTGTTGGAACCTCCAGTTTGTAGCTGGTAGGTCAGAAGCTCAGGTAGCAACCTGGGCTTGTGGCTGGCATTTGAAGTGGAGGGTGGACTTGTGGGACTAGGGCACTACCTGTGGAATCTGATTCTATGTCTGGTTAGATAGTGTCAGAATTGACCTGAATTTATGATCTCCCACTAGCATCCAAGAACTGCTCATTAGTGTGGGGGAGCCTCCGTATACACATGTTGGAATTGGGTCCAGGAACCCTTAGCACCCTTAGGCCCAAAGGTCCTAGCCTCTGTGTGGGCTAATATCATTGACTATTTGAGAGTCATGTCATTAGCAATTAGGTATAACAGTCATTAAGTTATACGTGATTATGAATAATTTACCTTTAGTTTTGTTGTTTCTCATAAACTAAAAATGATTGTATTAGTGTGATTTGAACACTATTATAAAACAAAAAGGCCTTAACTTATATTTCACAACTTAATAAATGATTTTATGTACTTTTGATATTTTGATTAACTCTTCTTTTTTGGTTCATCAGAATTCAAGGCAAGAAGAGCAAGCACTTCTCCCAATGTCTTTTTTACATGGGGCTAAATTTCTTTTTAAAGACAAGAAGGAAGGAAAGAGAGGAGAAGGGAAGGAGAAGAGAAAGGAAGAGAAGGGATTCCATTGTATGTATATGACAGACTGTTTTTCCATTCATCCATCCCATGGACACTTGGGTTGTCACAACAGGAATTAGATTAAGAAAATATAGAAACCTAAAGTATTTTCTCTCTGAGGCATTATGTGTTCTTCTCACCACTTGTACAATCTCTTTGAAGGATATAATATATATAACAACACATTGAGTAAAACTAAAAAGAATTTTTTTGATGCCAAGAGCCATATTTAGTCCATTTAGGTGTCACTAAATCTTACCTACTGTTTACTAATGAGTATATTACTAAGTAGCTGACATACCTCAAGGACTTACCAATTGTTCCGTCTCATTTGATGTGATTTTGAAAATTGTCAAATCTGTAACTTCTAGTTTTTTTCCTCTGGCTATATACGGAAATCTCAGATGATTGTTAATAGGAATTGTACAAAGAATGAAATAATTCTTCTCTTTGTTTTCTTTATCATATGCCTTAAGTTTTACATCCTATGTCTTAAATGTTATTTTTCAATCTCTATCCTGGTAGTTCATTCAGTAAGTGACACTACATCCTAAAGGTCCTGGGAACCTCATGACCTGATGGAGACTGCAAATGCCGTGCCTTGACGAGGATTCTGAACTACGTAGATTTGGACATGGTCAATAAGGGAAGGACTTACTTTTGAACCAGTGATGGGATGGAAAAGGATCTGGATCATTCTTCGATACACATGAGGCAACAGTTGTAAATACCAAACCAAAAGTGAACATTTTTCTTGTTAAATTCAAAATCACAGGATTTATATTCTGAGACATATTCTCCCTTAGGCCATCCACTTCTGATAATTAGTAACATGTTAACTAATCTCAGCAAAACGTCTGTTGCCTTGTCTTCTCCCCGCACCCCCGTCTCATATTCCTATTTCTTATTCCCCTTTTTGGTGAACAACTTAAGTGCTTTTAACATATGAAAACTCTACTAACTGACAGAAGGCAGAACAGTCATTCTTTCAGACTACCCATTTTTTTAAAACACAAAAATAAAGCTTTTTATTTTCTCAGTTGTTTTCTTATAGACTTCTTTGAGGACACGTCACATCAAGGAAGAATACAGTGGAAGGAACCACTTTGGAAGGCAGTGATTACACATGGAACCGTGAGTTACTTTTCTTTGGAATCCCTCCATTAAATCTGGCACAGTTCCTATCACATAACGGATTCCAAAAAATGAGGTAGAGAGGAAAGGCTATTTGCCCTCATACATTGATAAACTGAACTTTAAAATGCTTTTTTAAAACACTATGTATCCTCCAATTCATCTAAAGTACACAGAAAAAAAATTATGCAGTCTTTAAAAGAAACGTAGATTATGTTTAAATGGATAAAGCTTTTTTTAAAGATAGCCCATCATTATAATTACCTTAAAAATCCGACATAAAAAGCATGATAGTGTAAACATGTTGTCTAACAAAAAATGTGTTGTGAAAGTAGCTTGAATAATTTAAAAAGGCACTATTGAATACTTTTTATGATATGGCTAGACATCTTGGAATTGATATACATTAATTCTTTTTTTAAGACAGTGAATATATGGTCTCGGGGAGACCTGCATGATTGCTGTCTATAAGTCAATTTGAGCCACATGAGATTCTGATTTATTAAAAATATGTATTAATTATTTATATTTCAATTTTTTGATAACAACACGGTCTCAGAATGCAAACCAGCTATTTACTTCAGCTCAGCACTAAAGGATGAATTGTCCTTTGTCAGATGCATTGTCATCTCCAAAGTAGCACATTACTATGGGATATTAAAACTAAGTTGTTTTAAAAAATCATCTTTTTGTTTTCATAGGACATAATTCGCAAGTAGTACAAAATTATGCCATTCATATACTGTTTTGTTTGTACTTTCTCTTGTCTCACACTTAAAAATTAGCAATTACACATTAATAATCATATCAAATTTGATTTGGTTGAAAAAGTTTGAAACATAATAGAGAGCTGCAACTCTGCCCATCATTCCCTTTGCTACATTTTAACTATTCTCAGTGATACTGAAATTTTTAGTGGTATGCTTCAGTCAAATAGAAATTTATTACTTCATCAGAGCAAAAACACGCGGGGAGTGAAATCAACAACAAGCAAATCCACAAGAAGGTATGAGAATCTCCTGTACCTGATAGTAAAGTGTTAGATATATTTGTAGCACAGGCACTGGTAAAAGAATGGAAACAGTATCTGATGTATACTGAAAAACTGACTGTATTGATGAAATTAGCTTTCTGTCTACCATCGAAGGACACGAAAATATGATTTTAATTTTAGAGGGCTCTGTTGTCTAGAAGTGTCTAATCACATTTAACCTGTCAGAAAAGGGGCAATGTTGTTTCTGTACTAAACCTGCCAATCCCTATTTGGCATATCTTTCATGCATCCATGCATCTCGCACTGTGAAATCATGGTGATGGTACATGATTAGAACTGTCAAAGTTTTATGTGCTCTTTTGAATTTATAATTTACCCCTTTTTAACTTGACAGGCGATGATTCTTTTTTATGTCTTTAAGACACGGATGAAAATATTTATATATTAACAAAATCCCACATTTCCCCACACTTTTTACAAATGATGAGTACACAAAAGTGACACTGTGTTTGAAGTCACACATCACAGCATTTGATTCATCTTTTTTCAGTCCTTCGCCTTGACAAGCGCTGATGGTTTGCTTCCTATCTTAGTAACTGCTGCAAGCTGTCACATCTACTTCCAAGTAATACATATCTGTTACAGGCCAGCAGCTCTAACAAATGCAAAGCTACAAAATATTTCTTCAACTTTCACTAACCAGGTGTTGCCATGGTATCTGGTCTAGCAGGCAAAGTGATGTGGCCTGTTCCTAACAAGTATATTGTCAATCATTAGACCTATATATTTTACTCACAGACAAAAGCTGTCAGTGTAATGATAGAACTTTGACTTACAATGTAAGTCATTGAAAAAATACATAAAAATATCAGTAAATATTTTATATGCCTCTATACTGACTGATATTAATTTCAGCATTTTCGGGGGGAACCCTTCTTCAATTTAAAAACTTGGTCTTCAAGAATATTTTTCAAGCTTTCATAAATTCCAAATGTTATGCTACTTCATCATTAGTTTAGGCACATAAAAGCACTAAAGTTATTGGAATTTTACCAGCATATTTTAAATTTTGACTAAAAATTATTAAAAAGTAACCTAAAGAAGAATATTTTATTACTTTGTTGGGAAATTTCAAAGTGATATTTCAGGAAAGACAATATAGATAGATGATAGATAGATAGATAGATAGATAGATAGATAGATAGATAGATATCGGATATTTTTAAGTAAGCAGATTTTGTCAATAAAGGTTCTTAAATCATTTTGACTAATGGTCTATGCTACTCATATCCAATTAAAAAATATCAATTAAGCACTTTACAACGAAAATGAATGAGTTTAAGAAAAGAGGTTAAATTAAGTAAAGATGACATTCTTCATGTTGATGTGAAAAGAATTATTTCCCTTGCAAATTATATTGAAATGGTGCTAGGATCCAAAGTGGACGTCTTCTTAGCACGTTAGTGTATATAAGTGAAAGAGAGATATGTAACTGTTTAGTTCTTCTCAGAGCAAGAGAACCTCAGTTTGATGGGCATAGCAGTATTAATTAAATTTTTCTTCCCATTGTGTCGCAATCAGCAGATAAGTGTAAGTGGTTCTGTAAGAGAATGGAATCTGAACAAGGGGCTGACTGTAGCTGCGCTTGGGAATGTGAGGCTGGGAAAGATAACGTCTGTCTGAGTGTCTGTATCATTTCATAATTGATAATCTTTGCTTAAACAAATGAAATGAGTGGAAGAAAAAACTAAACCCCAATAGAAAGAAGACAGAGGAGAAAGAGGTCATATGATTGAGAATATGAATATAGCTAGTTTTAATGGAGTCAGAAAAAAAGAATACTAAGTTTTGCGCTGCCAGAAAACATATTTCATAAGTGGTTCATGTAGCTAAGTGCATTTTACTGAAGTGGAGTGCAGTTTAGAATTCTCACACAGTTCACTGTATTCATTCACTCATTTTTTCATAAATACTTAAGTCACTCTTATACTTCAAATCCTGTGTTCAACACTGGCTGAATAGTCACAGCATAATATAAATAATAACTCTATTCACTCACTCAAGAGATGATACTAACCTCTGTTTGAGGAATTTGGATATATCAGTGACTAATAAAGTTACCTGCTCTCTCACAGTTATATTTTAGCATGGAGATGTAAACATTAAAAACTATCTATAAGTAAGTAAATGATAGAGGATATTATCAGGTAATGCATGCTATGGGAAACAAAGGGATAAAAAGAATGAGAAGTAGTAGGATTCAGAATATATTTTGAAGGTAATATATACAGGATTTTCTGCTTGGTTGATTTTAAGGGGAGAGAGAGAAAGAGAGAGAGAGAATATGACTCAGGGATAAGTGCAAGGTTTTTGGACCAAACACCTGGGAAGATGGCGCTTCCATCAACTAAGATGGAAATGTCTGCAAATGGAGATGGTTTTGGAGACCTATCAGTTCAGTTTTAGATACAATGAATTTGGCGTAGATATTATACATACAAGTGGAGATATTCTATAGGCGATAGGATATATGAGGCTGGAGCTTGGAGCAAGCTACTTGGAGATCTAAACTGGAGTGTTACCATCATAGAAATGCTGTTTAGAGTTATAAAACCGGATGAGTTTGTCATGTGAGTGTAGACTGAAATAAAAAAAGAATTAAACTTATATTATGAGTACAGGCTCCAAAAAAACATGTAGTATGTTTCATGTGTACAACACTGGGTAGGGGCTATAATAACAAGAAAATACTATGTTAGTAAGTTCCTCTTGACCCAAACATTAGAATTCTTTTTGAAGTAATAGCCTTTTTCATTAGTCATCATCAGGCAAAAGAATCATGAACATTTGTGGTGTTAACGCATTTATCATTTATTTCAAGAATTTTTATTTAAATTATCAGTCTAATTTTTTAGAAGCAGTATATGGTAATATTCATCATTCTCACATGCCCATGTCTGACATGTGAATGTCTCTTAGAAGGATTATTTTTTATTGTTTTATTTCTTTATATTCAGATTACTATGCATGCCACAATATAAGAAAATATTTAATTTTTAAAATTAGAAATTATTTTAAAATAGACATTGTATAATTTGGGGGATATAAATAACACTATGTATTTATAATTCTTAATGCATTAATATTTTTACATATAATATTTAAAATTGTATATGAAATAACATATTCACTTAGAATTAATGTTACTTTTCTCTTTCATAAAGCATTTTTTAAAAGTTTTCATAGTCACTTTGACATTGTCTTTATCAACATTATAGCTATTTTCTGAGCGATCTAACACAGTGTTCTCAGGAATCTTATTTTAGGAACTGAAGAAAATATAAGTCTTGAAAATCCCCTATTCTCTGCTTACTGTCAAAAAGATTTTCAAGAAGAAATCTTTTCAGTTGTTGCACTTATCATAAGCGGAATATGGTCCTGTGGGACAACATTCTACGCTTGAGAAGTTTGTACAACAGTAACTGATGTGGATGGTTATTATTATTGATGCAGTATTGATGGAAGTAGTAGGGATATTTATCATTGTGTTATGTTTAGTATGGGGTTGCTATTATATATAGAGTGAAAATCAGTAAACATTTCTTAAATTTGTGTAATGAAAGAAACAAAGTTATGCCAATTGTTGGTTTTGATTTTTCTAGTGTGTGGAATGATAAATTCCAATTTTCTGCCCAAGCCAATTTGAGTTGGATGAATTTCTAATTCATATTAAAGGCACATTGGGAACTAATTATAAGGCATTTATTTTTGTTTTCTTAAGGAACAGCTGTTTTAAAGTAATAGTTTACACTTGTAGTGTATAACTGAAGATAAAATCACAAAAAATAAACTTAAAACGTTTAATGATATAAACTGTTTTTTTGAAATTGTGCATTTTCCTAACAGAGAATGTATTTATAAATGGCTATTGTTTGTCGTCATGGCACGGTTAAATCAATTTCAGGAGTTCCTACATAAAATATATTAGTAAAACCAAAATCGTCCAAAGAGTCATAAACTTTTTGGAAGTAGAATAAGAATGTGAAAAACAAATATTAGGGGATGGGTAAAGAAAGCCAAGAATCTTTGATTTTGTTTTTATTTTAAAAAATAGGTCTGCAATAAGGATTTTTTCCAACAAAACGTTAGATCTCAGTGTTTATGTCAACAAAATGGATGCTGCTTTGTTATAAAGGTATATGGCTTACAAATAATAATCACCACCTGTGTAGGATTTTATAGCATATAGGGCACTTTCTTATATATTATATAATTTGACATGTGCCATTTGAAATGAAATAAATGAAGAAACAAACTAGGGTTTAATTTTAATTTCTGATCTGTTAAGAAACTGACAAATTGATAAGATATAAGAAATAGTCCCTGCACGCATAAACACACAATTCGATATTTTTTAGGAAGATTAGCCCTGAGCTAACATCTGCTGCCAATCCTCCTCTTTTTGCTGAGGAAGACTGGCCCTGAGCCAACATCTATGGCCATCTTCCTCTACTTTATATGTGGGATACCTGCCACAGCATGGCTTGACAAGCTGTGCGTAGGTCTGCACTTGGGACCTGAACCAGTGAACCCCTGGCCGCCAAAGCAGAAAATGGAAACTTAATCACTGTGTCACCAGGTTGGCCCACACAATTCAATTTTTAATGTTAGTACAATTTTTCTCTTAAATGTGTCCAGGATTTTCACACATTTTGTAAAATATAATTGGACTTCCTTTGCATTGCAAGTGTTACTTTCTCACACTGTTTGTAATTTTGAGCAATTGTAAATAAATTTGTGGACCTACTTAACTATCCACGAAAGAGTCAAGATTGATTAATTTGAAATATTCTAAAGAATTTATTATTTATATCTCATTTATTTTCCTTAAAGTCATACAAGTCTTCATTTAATGGATATGTAATTACACTTTTCTAAGATATTAAACTCCTTAAATTTCCTTTTAGGTTATTAGCTTTATGGTATTAAATAAATCTGATTGAATTTTTTGCATGTCTTAATTTACTTGAAATGCATTTTGACATGCTGGAACAATCTAGAGATATAAAGTCACAAGGCCTTTTCCTTCTGCTATACGTATTTATAAAAGTTCTTTACACTTAGTGCTCAGCTTCAGAATCTTTACCAGAGACAATATAACTCATTTAATTGAGTTGTTGTTAGAATAAGAATGACTTTTAAATGATTTTTTAAGCTAGTAAATAATATACAGATGTTAGACATTCTTATTACTCATAGGCTAAAGTAATTCTATGCTTTCACACCATCAGAAAAATAGCTTTGAGTTGTTATTCCACATACCAGTTTTGCGTATTTCATTATTTCTTTTCAACATGCTGTATCTTGAGAATCATGATTTACAATGAACAGGCAATTTGGTGTAATAGAAATAACACAGGCTTTGTACAAAACCTGTCTGCATTTTACTCTCTACTAAAACAAGTAGGGGCTTTGGCGTATTTCTTTAATCTTTTTGATTCTCATTTTAATTTGTGAAATGAAGAGAATCATGTCTATTTTAGAAAGTTATTGAAAAAACTTGTCCTTCCTTAGAAATTATTAAAACTCAAGTAGCCTGTATAAAAGTAGTGAAACACACTAGTGCTAACATAAATGAAAATGAAAACTGATTAGTATATAAATTGTGTGTGCATGTGTGTATAAGGAATAAAGTTAATTTATAAAATAGACATAACATTCTTCAAATACAATGAAGCTCACTTATCCTACGTTTCTACTTTCTCACATATCCCTAATAGCCTTTCTTCCTTTTCTTCCCAGCTAAATTTGTGTCATCACACATTTGTGTACATCTTTTACTCTTTTGATCCTCTTTTACTTTCACAAACTAGCTTGTCAAAATCACAATTCTAATTAAAATAAATTTTCTGTCTATTCTACGTCTAAATATCTACTTAAGGCTAGAGAAATAACTATGCCAGGGAAGCTGTTCTCATTTTAAATTCATGACCATTAACTTCAAAAAATCACTTAATGTGTCCTGGAAAACACACTTTCCCTGGGCCACTTTTCCATTTGTCTACAGGGATATTTTATATGATCTTTTTCCCTGACACCTCATTTTCTACCCTCTCTCTCAGCAGATGATACTGCTTTCTACTACTCTCAGAAAATTAAGGTAATGAGACAGATCTCACAAGAAAATTCCTTCTATACCTGCTTCTTAGTTCACTGCCACCTGTTCTGTTATCGAAGATGAACTGTTTTTGCACCTATCTACAACAGCCCCTCTATGGTGCACCTTCCCTCCCTCAAGAGCCTAGCTAGGACTTTCCCCCTTTTCTCCTAGATCTTCAAGATTTCTTTGTCTAAGTGTTTGCATCAATGTACAGATATGCTGGTACCAATGCCTCCAAAAATAAAAAATCCTTCCTTGACCCATCTTCTCTCCAGCTATTTCCCTATTTCTTTGTTTCACTTCACAGCAAAATTCCTGAAAATAATTTTCCATATTTAATATCTCCAATTCCTCTCTTTCCCTTCTTTTTTAAATTGATTCTAATAAGCATTTTGCTCCCATCAAACCCCTTTGGGTTTTTTTCTTCTTTACTCCAAACTCTCAATCATTGGAGTGTCTCAAGACTCAATCCTTGAACTTCCATCCTCTATGTACACTTAATAATTTAGTGAACTCAGTCTCAAAGCTTTAAACAATAGCTCTTTACTAACAACTTCCAAATTTATATCTCCCACCTGAATTACAGGCTCTCCCTTGAATTCCAGACACATACATCCCCTGTCTAATATCTCCCCATGATATTCAAAGGTAACATGTGCAAAGAAAGTTCTGAATTTACCTTCCAAACCTTCTCCACCAATGATATTCCCCATCTCAATGGCAAACCCATCTTTCCGTTACCCCTGGTCCCAAATCTTGAACTCATCCTTCTCTTATTGTTCCCTCACACTCTATAGTCAAGCTATCAGACATCCCATTGACTCTACCTCAAGAATCCGATCACCACTCGGGAGCTCTTTTGCTTCTACACCAGGTGAAGTCACTATCTCACATGTGAAATATTTCATGTCTACTCTGCTACCTCGTCTATTCTTACGCAAGGGCTGGACCGTCTTATTAAATATAAGTCATACTGTGTCCCTCTGTTCAAACCCTTTAGTACCTCTTGATTTATTTGATAATAGAAGCCAAATACTTAAAAATGTCCAACAAGGCCATAAGGAGTCTGATACTCCATCCGAATTCCTCTTTTCACTCTGTCTTTCCCACATACACTACATCCTAGCTCTTCTTCAAACATCCCAGACATCACACTTCCTCTTCTTGGCATATTCTTTTCCCTGGTATAGCATCACATTACTGAAGTAAACAAAGGACAATTATGAAATAGAGCATTAAATGCAAGTATACCATGCTTCCCTGGTATAGCATCACTCTCTCACATCCTTAGATGAAATTTCATCTTCTCAATAAAGCCTCCTTGGATTATACTAGCAAAATTGCAAAACTCCCTTGAGCACTTCCAAATCTCTTTAGATTATTGTATTTCTGTAGCACTTAGCACTTCTAACACACTATATATTTTACTTATTTGCTATATTTATTGTTTATTGTTTATTACACTAGAATGTAAGTTCCACGTGTGCAGATGATTTTTGCCTATGTTATTCACTGATGCCTTGAACAGTATCTACCATGTGCTTAACAAATTTAATGGCTAGTTCTTCTATATGGCTGCTGTTACAGTTGAGGGAACAGACACAGAGAGAGAAAGTAACTTGTCAGTGATAACACCAAGCATATATAACAAATGGAGTATTGTGACTGCAGACAATTATATTACTAGCTATGGTGACTTTAATTGCTTCACTAGTCTTAAAACCAAATAATAAATCATAATTTCCATCATGTGTCTTTCTGCTCTGCTGCACTGTCACCTCACACTGTTGCATTGATTCTTTTCTTTTTTTGTTGAGGAAGATTAGTCCTGAGCTAACATCCCCCACCAATCCTCCTATTTTTGCTGAGGAAGACTGGCCCTAAGCTAACATTCAGGCCCGTCTTCCTCTATTTTATATGTGGGACACCTGCCACAGCATGGTTTGACAAGTGGTGCCATGTCCACACCCAGGATCCAACTGGCAAACCCCAGGCAGCCAAAGCAGAACGTGTGAAATTAACTGCTGTGCCACCAGGCTGGCTTCTATTATTTTATTTTCTTCATCTGCTTCAAGTAATAAACTCTGTCAGGGAATATTTCGTGATTAAGGATATTTAGGGATTGTATATAAATTTGTGATATATTCTTTAAGCAAATATTACTAACACTGTTTGTTCGCATCTTAGGCAGCTCGTATCTGGAGTCAAATTTAGCTTTAGGTATCGAGAATTGTATGTGCTCCCAAGTCCTTGAATTCTCATGAGAGTTTTGCGAAATCTAAAGCAAGAACAGATCATTTATGACATGACATGAAATTCTGCATATCTTTTAAGAAACATCCTAAATGCCAGTTGGTTAAAGTTTTCCTGTTTGTCTCAGCTGGAAACATTCAGTGTCATCGCTGAAGCCAATAACATTTTCACTCTTTTGTATTGAAAGGATCATATTTTTACTTGCATTATACTTATTTAAAAAAAATCATCATACATTCCTAAGCATACATGAGAATAGATGTTTATTTTTGTGACTCACAGTACCTACTACATTGTATTCAAAGTAGGGCTTTAGTAAAAATTTGTTCCATTAAATATATTTTAAACAGGAGCAAAGTACACTCATTGTTTGGTGAGGTTAGTAAAATGAACCTGTTTATTTTTAACATGATGATCATGATCATCTGTTTTCTGCACCATCTCCCTCAACCAATGGAAAAGATGAGCCAATGCAACTGAGCAGTTCTGCGTGGGGAGAATATTCAGTCTAACCAAACACTCTAAGGAAAATGTTTGTTCTGCTTGTTACAAGAAGAGAATTATAAATGAGCCATGTGATGCCCTGGCTTTTATTTCAGAATTTCACTGTTTGGTTGTTTCAGAAAAGCTTAAGAAATCGCTTCCAGGGTCAGAAATCTTTAAAATCCCATGTACTTTTGGAGTTTTTACACCCTGGATAAAGTAGGATTTTAAGAGAAGTAACAAATAACATTTTAAATTCATTAAGCTTAAAAGTAGTTGAACTCTTCTTTGTAAGATTACTAAATAGAATGTTATAAAAAAAATAAAGAGCTTCTCATAAATTTTGGCAGTTAGTCAAAGAAAATCCTGAAGTTTTTGAAGTGCAGACTGTTTCATTTGCGGGATTACTAGCATTACAATGTTCTGTGAAAGATTCTGTTTTTCAAGTCTTGCATTAGAAAATTCGACTTAGAATATTACTTTCAAAATGCTCCTAACACTTGTAACTGAAGGATTAATATGAATTCGGATGCTTATTTTCAACTATAAAAGTGACACATTATCCCCTTAACCATTTTTTTCATAATCATTCATCTGTCAACTATAGGAGCATTTGCTTTTTTTTTTTTTTATTTTGAGGAAGATTAGCCCTGAGCTAACTACTGCCAGTCCTCCTCTTTTTTTTTTTGCTGAGGAAGCCTGGCTCTGAGCTAACATCCGTGCCCATCTTCCTCTAGTTTATACGTGGGACGCCTACCACAGCATGGCTGCCAAGCAGTGCCATGTCCACAACCGGGATCCGAATCAGCGAACCCCGGGCCCGCCGAGAAGCGGAACGTGCGAACTTAACCGCTGCGCCACCGGGCCGGCCCCGGAGCATTTGCTTTTTGTTTGATATTATCAAGTGTGAATGTCACAAATGCATGAGTGGTATATACTTTCTGTATTGTTTTTAATCTTGCTGGTCATGAGCCATCAGAACTCTGAAACATTTCTGAAGTGAACAAAAGTCAATTATGTAATAGAGAATTAAATGCAAGAGAAATGTGAACTATTGGTCTCAATGATGAGGTTGCATTAATTCCAAAGATATGTTGAGTTCTAAACATTTAAAGAATATTTCTATTACTCATTTTCTATTCCAAATTTTAAATGTCATTTTATCGCTGCATGCATATTCTCAGGAGCTTTGGACTTTTCTGTCTCTTTGAGTTAGAATTATACGTTTCAAAACATAAAGGCTTTTTAGAACTAAAAATGCAATATCAGTTTTAACATTTTACTAGAACCCCAACAAAAACAAGAGACTTTAGACTGTGCATGACATACTTGTCAGTTTTGAAAGTGTTATATAAACTAGTGCAAAGATGTAACAGAGTATTATGTCTAGGGTATCAGTAGTTTTATATTTTACTAATATGTATATCCTGACAATGATATATTTTCATCTTTGGAAAAACCCATTCTTTTCCATATGGTCCTTGGTTACATTTAGTTTTCAGGTAAGTCACTATTTGTGATTATAGCTACATTTACAATGCTAAGAATGGAAGAAAAATCATAGAATGATTTAACTTAAAAATTTAACAAAATCTGTGTGTTTATTTTCTTCTGCTATAATCAATAGGTATAGCCTTGTTGTTTCTCCTCTGGTTCAGCCTCCTTGTTTAGTACATAAGTGGAATCTCTTCATTGTAATGTCAATGCAATGACATTACATTGTCGTTTGGATGTTGTAAGTATTGGACTTTATGCCTCTAAAAAAAAGCTACTTATGATCCCTCCATCTATGGAGATCCAGTTAACAGTTTCACGACCTGAATTTCATAATCAAAGTATTTCTGTCTCATCAAGTTTTATTAATATTTCTTATGTTTTCTGGTTCTCTCTACTCTGGACTCCATGGCCTCTGTACTTCTTCATGTCATTGCCAATGGGATTATTAAACTCAAATTAGCTTCCACAACAACAATCCCTCTTGGTATGCATTTGTATCTTCAAATTTTTGAGAACTTCTGCAGGCAGATGGAAAAGAGGTTTGCATCATAGTAATAAAACCAACAGTAAGGGACACTGCAAGCATCATGTTTCTTAAAATGTCTTTTGCTTTTGCAAATATTGAGAAATTTTAACATACTTGAATGTAATCTCCACTTGTCAGTCTATCAATTCCCCATTTTTCCCCATTCCTTCTCCATTATCTGGTGCCTCATTTTTTTCACTCTCATGATCTCAGGAGGAAAACAAAAATGCATGTATGTCATCCTGAAACTTGCTCATTCTTACCTTTGAGGTCAGAATGGGGAGGGTGTGGTATTTCAGCATCAATTTTTAGCATTTATCGCTGCATCCATCTAAAACATTTAGTATGTTTATGAAATGAAATTGTGCTGAATACTTTTTTTCTATTTCATTGCGATTAAAACTGGGGTTGCATTTCTTTGAAAATAGCAAGTACACATGAATGTTTAAAAATTTTTTAAAACAATATTAGTTAACTGGTAGAAAGCAGTTTTAGAAATCTTGGAGTCAATTGTGTATACTGGGGAGAGTCTGCACTATTCTCAGAAGCACTTAAGTTTACAAGGGTTTTTTTTTTTTTTTTAAAGATTGGCACCTGAGCTAACAACTATTGCCAATCTTCCCTTTTTTTTTCCCTTCTTCTTCTTCTCCCCAAAGCCCCCCGACCCAGTGCGTAGTTGGATATTCTAGTTGTGAATGCCTCTGGTTGTGCTATGTGGGACGCCGCCTCAGCATGGCTTGATGAGCGGTGCCATGTCTGCGCCCAGGATCCTAATGGGTGAAACCCTGGGCCGCCCAGGTGGAGGGCACGAACTTATCCACTTGGTCACGGGGCAGGCCCTGCAAGAGTACTTTGAACTAAAGTAGGTAATAGAATAGCTTCCAAGTTTTAAACAAAGTTCTGTTCCAAAGCTTGTTCACATTGACCAAGAACTTCAAGAGATAGTATCACTGACTATTATGTATATAGGTTTTTCTATTCAAAAAACATAACTTCCCACGATAAAAGATGACATATCTGAAACAATTATTTTCAAGACAGTGGACAGCAGGTGGTGGAGGGCAATGATGCCTGAGAGAGTAGAAACATTCATTGTGAGTCCTTCAATAACCCAGTTTTTGTCCTTGAGACAGTCTCTGGGCCATAGTGCACAGAGGCGAAATACTTCACTCCACTGCCTTCTTGCTTGCGTGGTTTCTTGGAGAAGTTGGATGTAATTCTTGTCTTTGTTCCTCTACGTGTAAGGTATCCCCCCCACCACGGCTTCTTTCAGGATTTTTTCTTTATCTTCGATTTTCTGTAATTTCAAAGTGACATGCTGAGGTGTGTTTTTTTGTTTGTTTTATTTTGTTTTTTGGGGCATTTTTCCTGCTTAGTGTTCTCTGAACTTCCTGGATCGGTGATTTGGTGTTTAACATGAATTTAGGAAAATACTTACTCCTTGTTTCAAATATTTCTTCTACTTTTTTCTCTCTCTCTTCTTCTTCTGGTATCCCTGTTTCATATGTTATACCTTTTATAGATGTCCCATGGTCCCTGAATATTCTGTTCTGTTTATATAGTCTTTATTCTCTTTGCTTTTTAGGTTTGAGGATTCTATTTATGTACACTCTACCTGAGAGATTCTCTCCTCAACTGTGTCCAGTCTACTGGTAAGCTCATCAAAGGCATTCTTCATTTTTATCACAGAGTTTTTGATCTCTAGCCATTTTTTTTGGTTCCTTCTTAGGATTTCCATCTCTCACTTACATTGTCCATCTTTTCTCGCACATTGCCTACACTATTCATTAGAGCCCTTAGCATATTAATCATAGTTGCTTTAAAATCCTAGTCTGATAATTCTAACATCCCTACCATGTCTGTGCCTACTGCTTGCTCTGTCTCTTTAAATGTGTTTTCTGCCGTTGGTATGCCTTATGGCTTTTTCTTGATGGCTGGACATGCTCTACTGGGTCAAAGGAACAGCTGTAAACGGGCCTTCAGTAATGTGACGGTAAGGTGTGCGGGGAGAGAAAGCATTCTATGGTCCTGTGATTGGGTCTCAGTCTTTTGGTGAGTCTATGCCTCTGCACTGTGAACTTCACAAAATTTTCTCAATATTTTCTCTCCCCTTAGGTGGGACAGGACTGCTACAGTGGGCTGGAGTTGAGCATTTCGCCCCCCCCCCCACCCCCCAGTCAGTTAGGGTCTGGTAATACCCCAGCAGGTTAGGCTCAGGTTAACTAGTTTCCCCTAAGGGCAAGCCTTGTTAAGAAAAGCAGAATGCTCTGGTAGATTTCAAAATGGTTCCTTTTCCCTTACCCCTGACAGAAGCCAGAGGGGATTTTTCTCCAATATTTGCTGTGGAAACCTGGTCAAACTCCAGGGAATAAATCTCACTGAATTATGGAGGCTTCCTTAAGACTTGCGCCACCTGAAGATTTTAATTTGGAGACTTGTCCACACTGAGCCTCCGCAATTCATCAATTACTATTCAGATTCTCCTGTCCCAGCTCTCCTTCCTGTGGTGGTTTCTGCTCAAGAACCTCTGCTCTGATAAGCTGTGGCCCCTCTTTATTCACCTGTCTGACTCTCCAATCTTGGGGGCAAGCGGGTAGTGTCCTCCCCTCTCTTAGGGATCCGAGAACAGCTGCTGATTTTTCAGTGTGTTCAGCTTTTTACTTGTTGTTAGGATGGAGTGGAGACTTCCAAGTTTCTTCCTTGCCCAACCAGAAGTTGGAAGTCCCTGTCTCCCAGTTTTTGTGGTTAGTAATTTTAGGGTCTCTCACAGCCTGTAATCAAGGTGGCAGCTGGGATTGCAGTCATTACAAGACTGGAGTGGAGAAGGTTTTACTCCCATGCTCTCTCATGAGGTTGTTAGCAGGATTTTCAGTTTTTGTGATCTTAAAAATTCACATGGAAATGAAAAATATCTAGAACAGGTGAAACAATTCAGAAAAAGCAAGTTGAGTTAACACAACCTGATTTCAAGACTTATTATAAAGCTAAAGTTATAAAATCATTGTGGTGTTGGAATTAAGGGAAATACATACATCAGTAGAACAGAATGCAGAGTCCAGAAATAGACCCAGTCTTGTGTGGACCACTGATTTTTGAGAAAGGTGCACAGGCCATTTAGGGGAGAAATGATCATCTTTTCATTACGTGGAAATGGAACAATTGAAATCCATATGCAAAAAATATGAAACTCTAAATTTGATTCAGAAATCACGTTAGGAATCTGAAGACATACATTTACAAACGCTTTCATACATTTCATGCTTTACTTTTATGAACCATCTTTAGTTTGACCCTCGTATTAAAGTAACAGCTTTGCCTTTGGGTTCGTGTTCAGGTTTTTGTCGGTCCTAATTCTTAAGTAGGTTCCTACTCTACTTCTGCCCCAGAGGTCATTTTACCGTTTTTAAAAGTCTAACTCTAGTGAGCACTATATTAATATTTTATCTCTAACTAAATCTGTATCCATAGCTATCCATTTGTTTTCGCTGTCATATTGAATTTCAATGTATTCATAGCATAAATAGTGACAAAAAATTGAAGAATTCTATAACTTCGGATAATCTCCTTGTGATGGTCCTCATTATTTATTTTTAAAAATCACAAGAAATAGGGTCCGGCCCAGTGATGCAGCAGATAAGTGCGCACTTTCCACTTCATCAGCCCGGGGTTCGCCGTTTGGGATCTTGGGTGTGGACATGACATGGCTTGGCACACCATGCTGTGGTAGGCATCCCACATATAAAGTAGAGGAAGATGGGAATGGATGTTAGCTCAGGGCCAGTCTTCCTCAGTGAAAAGAGGAGGATTGGCAGCAGTTAGCTCAGGGCTAATCTTCCTAAAAAAATAAAATATTTACAAGAAATAAAACTATTGGGACATGATAGGGCATTAGGTAATATCATGTGAGCTATTCTCTTAATCTAAAGCATTTAACAAAAAATTCCCTCATTGAAAATAAGAACATAATTTTAATTAATTTGTAAGATTAGACATATATTTTTTGGCAATTTTCACGAATCTTGAGTTTTCTGTCTTTTACAATATTATAAAGAAACATCTTTTTGTTAAAAATACATTGGATTTATGAAATACCTGTGGTTTAGATATGATAGCTATCATTTTGCTCTGGAAAAAATTCTAAATAAAAATTTTGGTCTATGGAGCTCTATGCCTTTTATTCTAAAATGTTTTAAGGTTAAATGCCAAGTAGATCATTATAACAACAAATGTGCTGGTCCTATTACTTGGATGTGAACAATCTGTTTTGACCTTAATGTCATAAACATCCTGAGCTTAGGACCAAATATATTCTTTTAAGATATAAAAAAATAGTTGGCTGTTGAGAGCAAAGAATGGAAAGGGAAAGATAATTTAGTCATTTCAAATGCAAATTCACATGCATGTAATTCTCATTTGCATGCATGCAATTTCAAAATGACTTTATGTGTTTGATGAGGACAGACTAAGAATCATTTGGTATAGAAAAGCATCTGCTACACATGCACAGGAATATTATTCAACTTGAAGAAAAATTTACTACATGCATCAAATTGACATTATAGACACTGTAAAACAACAAATAATGAGATATTATCAAAGGAATTGCATTTCTTTAAGGACGCTTACAATGATAAATGTAGCCATGTAAAAAATATTTCACTCATCTGTTTTTATATAAATTTGCATATATCCCATATATTTTACTTTTTTTTGGTATTCCATGATTTAAAAGTTAGGAGTGGGAAGAAAACCAGGCTTTTATATTGTTATTTACAAAACTGTGTTTTGTATTTTTGATAAGGGTCTTTATTTCTTAACTTCTCAGTCTCTAACTCTAAACATCTTACTGTCTGCAGCTGGATGCTCTGGAAAATGTTCTATTTCTTAACCAGAAAATTTCAATGTCAACTTGTTCAATCCAAAATACACTGTGACACATTAGGAAAAATAGAAATTAAGCTAAGGAGTTGAACAAGCAAACAGAAAATACAATGATACTTAGGAAAGAGAAGTTATTATTTCTAAGGAGCAGACTTATTACTTAAAAAAAATATAGGGGCTGGCCCTGTTGCCAAGTGGTTAAGTTCACGTGCTCTGCTTAGGCAGCCCAGGATTCACCGGTTTGGATCCTGGGTGCAGACCTACACACCACTTATCAAGCCATGCTGTGACGGCCCCACATAGGAGAACTAGAATGACACACGACTATGATATACAACCCTGTACTGGGGCTTGAGGAGAAAAAAAAAAGAAGATTGGCAACAGATGTTAGCTCGGGGCCAATCTTCCTCACCAAAAGAAAAAAAAATATATATATATATATCTATAGTAAAGTTATTTCCCAAATTATTCAAAATGAGCCTATCATATTTTTATCACACATGGATGAATATGTCTACCTTTAAATTTATTCTTCTGCCCTGGATTACTTTGTAATTTAGCATGGATGATTTGTGCAGACAGTATAATAGGCAATCTGTATGTAAACAGTTAAACATTAGGATTATGAAACACAGCTGGAAAAGAAAAATACACATACACACATTGCAAACTGAGTGATAAAAACCCTATTTACCATAAACGTTTATAGAGGGAAGGTATCACTGAGAGCAGCATTGGTTTAAGAAAAAAGTGACAGAAAAACAAAACCATCTTCTAACTAGTTCTCAATTGTAGGAAAATATTGCTCTGTTTCTCTACCTGGAACAACATAGTGAATCAGAATATTAGACTAAGAGTTAGAAATGAGTATTCTATTTTCAACTCTACCCTCTGTTAGATTTGTGGGTTTAGGTGTGGTTCACCACCCAGATTTCTCTTCACAGAAGGACTTGTCATTCCAATTGGGATCTGCACTAGGGTTTGACTCTGCTGCAGAGAATGACCTCACCCAAGGTTGTGCTTTTCCTTTGTGGTCCATATCCATTGATGGATCAACACTGTCAATCCCAGTGTAGGACAATGCTGACGGAACATATTCATTCCAGAGGTTCTCACAAGGTTGGCCGAATTTGTCATACCTGTATCAGTTTGACCTCTCCCTCTGCCCAGTGCTGCTTCCACCCCCATCCTTCTGGAGGTGTTGATCCTTAATTAATACCCAGCATGATAATCTCTGTCTCAGCTGCTGTTTCCACAGAAACAAACTAGTGACAGTAATTCTCAGGAGTAATACAAGAAAGAAGGTGACAATATTTGTAACTGTATCCTTTGCCAGTCTCCCAGCTAGTAATGAGGAATCCTTCATTGGTGTTGAGCGGAACAGAGAGAGCCCCTGACACAAGTTGGTGGTCCACTTGTTAAAAGTCTACAGGTAGTGAATTGGCTGAGTGTAACAGTGAAAAGGAATGTGGTGGCTGGTGCCATTTATCAGACATTTGAGAGGCACCAGGGAAATAGTAAATGTAAAGACGATGGGATAGGATAGGTATTGCTAAGCACCATTGATACCCTGCAAAAATGTAATGAAGAACTGCAGGAGATTAATAGGTTATTGAAAAGCAAGTGTGAAAGCCAGAGGGTCCTCTTGGCAGGTGTAAAGTGACTCTCATCCTGCAGCTGGAGGGCAGGCAAAGCAGAGGCCAAGCCAAGGACTTAATAGTTCAGGTGGCTGAGGGGCAGAAAAAGTTAAAAACTCAACTAAGTCAGGTTTGCTATGCCAAGGTCAAGCCCATTGTTAGGGAAATATAGGACCCTAACTTGACGCATGCCCCCAAATGTTGAATCCTTAGCTGCGTGAAAGCTCTGAGCCTGCAGAAGTTGCCCAGTCCTCTCCACTGAGAGCTAACATCGCCTTCTTATTGAAAGTCAAGGCAGAGCCTCCTTCCCTGCAAGGAAACTACCCCAAACAGTCTGGCAGCTCCACAAAGGGTTAAATTTAAAGTCTCCATGTGACCCAGCAATTCTAGTCCTTGGTATAATCGCAAGAGACCTGAAAATATATGTCCACACAAAAGCTTGTACACTAATATCATGGCAGCAGTTTTCATAATGGCCAAAAAGTAGAAACAATCCAAATTTCCAACTGATGAAGGGATAAAAAAATGTGCTTTTTCTATCCATTTATAAAACAGAATAGCCATGCAATGGAATAAAAATTAATGAGGTACTGGGGCCAGCTCAATGGCGGAGTGGTTAAGTTTGTGTGCTTGGCTTTAGCAACCTGGATTTCACTGGTTCAGATCCTGGGTGCAGAACTACATACCGCTTATCAAGCCAAGCTGTGGTGGTGTCCCACATACAAAATAGAGGAAGACTGGCATAGATGTTAGCTCAGGGACAATCTTCTCCACTGGAAAAAAAAAAAAAATTAGATATATATATACTCTGTAAGAAAGATTTGTCCTCTTTTCTCCTTCATTTATTTATTCAATCATATATTTATATAATTATAGACTCATGGATTTTCTTTTAATTTGGGTTATAATCCAATACTATCAGTATTTACTTTTTTGCTCAAATTTTTTCAATTATGGCCACTGTGGGCTTTAGCAGACTACTTGGAGCTCCTGTGTTTTTTGACATGTACCTTTTTTTTCCAGCACTTCCTTACTTTCTGTTGCTGCAAGAATTCCAGGCTCATTTTGTATTTTCCTTACCTTTTATAGAGAATTAGCCATTTCTCTAAGGAGATCTGATTTCTTTAATTGAAGAATATTTAGAAACCAAGGACTGGGTGCATGGTGTGCTGTCACTGATTCTTGCCCTCTGAGTGGACGAAGCTGGGAGATGCATGTCTGTATAACAAAACACGTACACTAATTTCTGTAACTATCTATCTATCTATATATTAAAATTAAATTGTTGAGGAGAAGATCCAAGATGGCGCCATGAGTAGTCCTCTTTGTCTCTCCCCCTTTGAGTATACAATTATTTGGACACTCATCGCTTAACAAAGGATATCCAGCTAGCATCTCAGGACATCTGAGAGACCCACGCGACTATACATCGGAAGGCAGACGGACTTCCCTCTGGGAGGAGGTGGAGATAGGTGAAAACTCTCCGACCCCGACCGAACAGCCTAGTACCTGCAAGCGGCTTTCTTCCAACGGATGCCCCCAGAAGATCAACACACACCTAGGGCAGGAGCGAGCACACACCAGAGTAGCGACAGTGGAAACAGGTGACCAGAACCCTACCTAAACCCCCCGCAATTACTCCTAAACGCAGAGGGAAACTCTAGAGTTACACACTTGAGCCCGTGGGGAGAGTCTCGCCCCACCATTGGCGGGGAGATCCCGCCTGGTGTCCACGGTGCCCAGAGGGTCCCAGAGAGAATCACAGAGGGCATGGCAGCCCCCTGGCTGCCACTGCCTGCACGGCCAGGCAAGGGATTACCGGAGATCTCGGAGAGGACTGGGGCTGGGTGAAGCTCCAGGGGCCGGCTCCGTGGCCTGGGGGGGGAAGCTCCAGAGTTCCACCTGGGCAGCAGACAAAACTCTCTGTCTGCCATTAGCAGAGGGGCCACTCCCAGCAATCACAACTCCGGGAAAGTCCCGGAGAGAATCCCAGAGGGCGAGGTGACCCCCAGCTGCCGTTGCCCGCCCGGCAGGGCAAGGGATTGCCAGAGATCTTGGAGAGGACTGGGGCTGGGTGAAGCTCCAGAGGCCGGCTCCGTGGCCTGGTGGGGAAGCTCCAGAGTTCTGCCTGGGCAGCAGACAAAACTCTCTGTCTGCCATTAGCGGAGGGGCCACGCCCAGCATCCAGAACACCGGGATGGTCCCGGAGAGGAGAATATCAGGCAGGGCAGCAGCTGACCAGCTACCACTGAAATCAGGATCTCTGGCTATCCCCCAGTCAGGGCAAAGGGCTCCCCGAGTTCCTGGGGAACAGGACTGGGGCTGGGTGGAGTGCCAGCGACCCAGCTCCGTAGCCTAGGGGGAAACCCTACAGGCTCACAGCAGCCTCAGCGAAAGCCTCTGCACAGCACTAGTAGAGAGCACCCATCCGGCAGCCACAAGGCTGGAAGACCCTGGGACAAAAGTAGCATAGCTAGGTGAGCTAACCACAGACTGTAGAAGATGCCAATAGCTCTGCTGTGACCCATAGAGGACAAGTGAGATTTTGTGGGTGCCGACAGTGATGCAGCAGCAAATATAAGTGATCCTACCCCTGGCCACTGGAAAAGCCCATAACACCGTTGCAGACCCCAAAGAGGGAGCACATCTAGGTGGGCTGCAACAGTAGGCACCAGCAGCCTGAAGCCCCCCCCCCCCGTGATGGCCCCCACTGCAGAAGAAGGAATCCAAAGGACCACTGTGACTACGAGGAGGGGCCCAGGCCCAGTTAGCAACTGTGGATAGGGTTCCTGGTTGGTGCAGTATAAACAGCTGCTCCCCCACCACAGCAGCAGAAACAAGTGGAAGGAGCAACTAATCTCTATCTCTATGAGGAGGAACAAATCTACAACATCAAGCAATATGAAAAAATACATTAAATCTCCAAAACAGAAGGAAAACAACAAATACACAGACAACAATCCCAAAGAAAATGAAATATATAACATAAATGACAATGACTTCAAAACAGCCATCATTAAAATACTCAAGGAGTTAAGAGAGAATTCAGATAGACAACTCAACGAGTTCATGAGCTATGTCACAAAAGAGTTTGATATGATAAAGAAGAACCAAACAGAAATACTGGAAATGAAGAACACAATAGAGGAGATTAAGAAAAATCGAGATGCACTGAACAGTAGGGCTGATAAGATGGAGGAAAGAATTAGCAATTTGGAAGATGGCAATATAGAATTGCTGCAGGCAGAGGAGGAGAGAGAAGTAAGACTAAAAAGAAATGAAGAAACTCTCTGAGAATTATCAGACACAATTAGGAGATGCAACGTAAGGATTATAGGTATACCAGAGGGAGAAGAGAAGGAGAAAGGGGCAGAAAGCCTATTCAAAGAAATAATGGCTGAGAACTTCCCAAATCTGGTGAGAGAGATGGATCTTCAGGTGACAGAAGCCAATAGATCTCCAAACTTTATCAATGCAAGAAGACCAACCCCACGGCATATGGTAGTGAAGCTAGCAAAAGTCAACGACAAGAAGAAAATACTAAGGACAGCCAGGCAAAAGAAACTAACCTACAAAGGAACCTCCATCAGGCTATCAGCAGATTTCTCAGCAGAAACTTTACAGGCTAGAAGAGAGTGGAATGATATATTCAAAAATGTGAAGGACAAAAACCTACAGCCGAGAATTCTCTACCCAGTGAAAATATCCTTCAAATATGATGGAGAAATAAAAACTGTCCCAGATAAACAAAAGTTAAGGGAGTTCATTGCCACAAAACCTCCTCTTCAGGAAATCCTCAGGAAAACCCTCATTCCTGAAAAATCAGAAAAAGGAAAGGGGCTACAAAACCAAGAGCAGAGGAGATAAGTAGAAGGACAACAACAGAGAGTAGCAGCTCTTCATCAGAACAGATTAAACCATGGAACGAGAAACAAAGGAAATTGAAGAAAACCATAAAACAAGACATAAAATGGTAGTGGTAGGCCCCCACATCTCAATAATCACTCTAAATGTAAATGGATTGAACTCCCCAATCAAAAGACACAGAGTGGCAGGATGGATCAAAGAACAAGACCCAACAATATGCTGCCTCCAGGAAACACACCTCAGCCCCAAAGACAAACACAGACTCAGAGTAAAGGGATGGAGAACAATACTCCAAGCTAATAATGGACAAAAGAAAGCAGGTGTCGCTACACTAATGTCAGACAAGGTAGACTTCAAAGCAAAACAGATAAAGAAAGACAAAGAGGGACAATACATAATGATAAAAGGGACTCTCCACCAAGAAGACATAACACTTATAAATATATATGCACCCAACACAGGAGCATCAAAATTTGTAAAGCAACTCTTAATAGAACTAAAAGAAGACATCAACAACAATACAATAATAGTAGGGGACCTCAACACACCATTAATACCAATGGACAGAACATCCAGACAGAAAATCAACAAGGAAATAATAGAATTAAATGAAAAATTAGACCAGATGGACCTAATAGATATATATAGAACACTTCCTCCAAAAACAGCAGGTTACACATTCTTCTCAAGTGCACATGGAACATTCTCAAGGATTGACCATATTTTGGGAAACAAAGCAAACATCAATAAATACAAGAGAGTTGAAATAATATCAAGCATCTTTTCTGATCATAATGCTATGAAACTAGAAATCAACTACAAGAAAAAAGCAGAGAAAGGTGCAAAAATGTGGAGACTAAACAACACGCTTCTGAACAAACAATGGATTATTGAAGAAATTAAAGAAGAAATCAAATATTATCTGGAGACAAATTAAAATGAGAACACGACATACCAAATCATCTGGGATGCAGCAAAAGCAGTCCTCAGAGGGAAATTCATCGCAATATAGGCTCACCTCACTAAACAAGAAAAAGCTCACATAAGCAACCTCAAACGACACCTAACAGAACTAGAAAAAGAACAACAAACAAAGCCCAGAGTAAGTAGAAGGAGGGAAATAATAAAAATAAGAGCAGAAATAAACAATATTGAAACAAAAAAGACAGTAGAAAGGATCAATGAAACAAAGAGTTGGTTCTTTGAAAAAATTAACAAAATTGACAAACCTTTAGCCAGACTCACCAAGAAAAGAAGAGAGAAATCGCAAATAAATAAAATTAGGAATGAGAGAGGAGAAATCACAACAGATACCAATGAAATACAAGGGATCATAAGAGAATACTATGAAAAACTATATGCCAACAAATTGAACAACCTGGAAGAAATGGACAAATTCCTAGACTCCTACAACCTCCCCAAACTGAATCAGGAAGAAACGGGGAATCTGAATAGGCCAATCACAAGTAAGGAAATAGAAACAGTAATCAAAAACCTCCCCAAAAATAAGAGTCCAAGACCAGACGGCTTCTCTGGAGACTTCTACCAAACATTCAAAGAAGACTTAATACCTATTCTTCTCAAACTATTCCAGAAAATTGAGAAAGATGGAGTACTCCCTAACACATTCTATGAAGGCAACATCACTCTGATCCCCAAACCTGACAAAGACAACACAAAGAAGGAGAACTACAGGCCGATATCGCTGATGAACATAGATGCAAAAATTCTCAACAAAATTCTGGCAAACTGAATACAGCAATACATCAAAAAGATTATACACCATGATCAAGTGGGATTTATACCAGGGACACAGGGATGGTTCAACATCCACAAGTCAATCAACGTGATACACTACATCAACAAAATGAAAAACAAAAACCACATGATCATCTCAATAGATGCAGAGAAAGCATTCGACAAGATCCAACACCCATTTATGATAAAAACCCTCAATAAAATGGGTATAGAAGGAAAGTACCTCAACATAATAAAGGCCATATATGACAGATCCACAGCCAACATCATACTCAATGGACAAAAACTGAAAGCCATCCCTCTGAGGACAGGAACAAGACAAGGGTGCCCACTTTCACCACTCCTATTCAACATAGTACTGGAGGTGTTGGCCAGAGCAATTTGGCAGGAAAAAGAAATAAAAGGAATCCAAATAGGTAATGAAGAAGTAAAACTCTCGCTGTTTGCAGATGACATGATCTTATATATAGAAAACCCCAAAGAATCCATAGAAAAACCATTAGAAATAATCAACAACTACAGCAAAGTAGCAGGGTATAAAATCAACATACATAAATCAGTAGCATTTCTATACACTAACAATGAACTAACAGAAAAAGAACTCAAGAACTCAATCCCATTCACAATTGCAATGAAAAGAATAAAATACCTTGGGATAAACTTAACCAAGGAAGTGAAGGATCTATACAATGAAAACTACAAGACTTTCTTGAAAGAAATTGATGATGACATAAAGAGATGGAAAGACATTCCATGCACATGGATTGGAAGAATAAACATAGTTAAAATGTCCATACTACCTAAAGCAATCTACAGATTCAATGCTATCCCAATCAGAATCCCAAGAACATTCTTCACAGAAATTGAACAAAGAATCCTAAAATTCATATGGGGCAACAAAAGACCACGAATTGCTAAAGCAATCCTGAGCAAGAAAAACAAAGCCGGCGGAATCACAATCCCCGATTTCAAAACATACTACAAAGCTACAGTGATCAAAACAGCATGGTACTGGTACAAAAACAGGTCCACAGATCAATGGAACAGAATTGAAAGCCCAGAGATAAAACCACACATCTATGGACAGCTAATCTTCGACAAAGGAGCAGAGGGCCTACAATGGAGAAAAGAAAGTCTCTTCAACAAATGGTGCTGGGAAAACTGGACAGCCACATGCAAAAGATTGAAAATTGACCATTCTTTTTCACCACACACCAAAATAAACTCAAAATGGATCAAAGACCTAAAGATTAGGCCTGAGACAATAAGTCTTCTGGAAGAGAATATAGGCAGTACACTCTTTGACATCAGTTTCAAAAGAATCTTTTCGGACGCTATAACTCCTCAATTGAGGGAAACAATAGAAAGAATAAACAAATGGGACTTCATCAGACTAAAGAGCTTCTTTAAGGCAAGGGAAAACAGGATTGAAACAGAAAAACAGCTCAATAATTGGGAAAAAATATTTAAAAGCCACTTATCCGACAAAGGGTTAATCTCCATAATATACAAAGAACTCACATGGCTTAACAACAAAAAAACAAACAACCTGATCAAAAAGTGGGCAGAGGACATGAACAGACATTTCTCAAAAGAAGATATAAATATGGCCAATAGACACATGAAAAGATGTTCATCATCGCTAATCATCAGGGAAATGCAAATCAAAACTACACTAAGATATCACCTTACACCCGTTAGATTGGCAAAAATATCCAAAACCAAGAGCAACAAATGTTGGAGAGGTTGTGGAGAAAAAGGAACCCTCATACACTGTTGGTGGGAATGCAAACTGGTACAGCCACTATGGAAAACAGTATGGAGATTTCTCAAAAAGTTAAAAATAGAAATACCCTATGACCCAGCCATCCCATTACTGGGTATCCATCCTAAGAACCTGAAATCAGAAATCCCAAGAGTCCCTTGCACCCCTATGTTCATCGCAGCATTATTTACAATAGCCAAGATGTGGAACCAACCTACATGCCCAGAAACTGATGATTGGATAAAGAAGATATGGTATATATACACAATGGAATACTACTCAGGCATGAAAAAAGACAAAATTGGCCCATTCGCAGCAACGTGGATGGACCTCGAGGGTATTATGTTAAGCAAAATAAGCCAGTCAGAGAAAGATGAACTCTATATGACTCCACTCATAGGTGGAAGTTAACATATTGACAAGGAGATCTGATCGGTGGTTACCAGGGAAAAGGGGGGGTGGGGGGAGGGCACAAAGGGGGAGGTGGTGTACCCACAACATGACCAACAAAAATGTACAACTGAAATCTCACAAGGTTGTAATCTATCATAACATTAATAAAAAAAAATTAAATTGTTTATACTGACATTTCCGACTTTAATCTTCCAAAACAAGGTTCATTCTAATCTTTTCTCTCTTGAGCATTTGTAAGTTTTTCTCTGGCCATTAGGAATTGGGCTCCCATTATCTATAAGTAATTTACTTCTTTGTTCAATCTTAGTAGACATGTAGTTTCATGATTGCCCAGTGTTTATGCATAGATCTTTTTGTCTTTAGCTTTATGATATCCAATCAAAAGAATCTTTACCAAAGTTATTTAGATCAGGTCCTTTTCTTCCCCTTCCATTCAGTGATGTTATGTCATATATTTGTAAGAGAGTTGGATTAAGTTTTTACAGTCTGTATTTGATTCTGGGATCCCTGATATTCTAGATGATTTTCTTTTTTTTCTTTTTTTTTTTTTTAAAGATTTTATTTTTCTCCTTTTTCTCCCCAAAGCCCCCCGGTACATAGTTGTATATTTCATTGTGGGTCCTTCTAGTTGTGGCATGTGGGACGCTGCCTCAGCGTGGTCTGATGAGCAGTGCCATGTCCGCGCCCAGGATTCAAACCAACGAAACACTGGGCCGCCTGCAGCGGAGCACGGGAACTTAACCACTCGGCCACGGGGCCAGCCCCGATGATTTTCTTTTTTAATCAGCTGTAGTGGAGGAAAATTTCTCCTTCTCCTTCTTAGGGTCCCTGCTGGGTTGGAAAATTAAACTGACAAAGACAGATTAAGAGGAGAAAAGCATAAAATGTATTTAATGTAAGTTTTACATGACATAGGAGGATGCATAAAGAAATGAAGATCCAAATAAACGTTAGACCCGTGTACTTTGATGCTAGCTTTGATGAAGAGTACACAGTCCTCAAGGAGTAGGATAGGTTAAGGAGTGTGAGGGAACTGTAGTAAACTGGGGAAACTTAGAGAGGCTCCTTTGTTAGTATTCTTCTCTGGAGACAAGGATGCTCCTTTCCTTTGGGTTCAGGGAAGGCAGCTCTCACTTGAGGGTATTCTGAGTTGTTTCAGGGAAGAAAGAGGAAAGAGCAGGGGAGAGGGAGTAGGTGAGAGTGAGCTTCCTGCTTCTGCTGTTTTCTCAAACTCCTTTAGCTTACCATATTCACTACCCCAAGGGCCATAATTTTGGGTAGCGTGTCCTAAACCCCATCCCAACATTCAATCAAGTCATTCTTTGTGATGTTACAATTGACAAATGCACTGAGTCCTGTATTCACCACCCAATGCCACACACTACAGTTCCATCCCCCTAAATTTTCCACGTTTGCTGCTCCTTTGCAATGAATCCCTCTCCCCACCGCTCTTCCAACCCCTGGCAACTACTTAACCTGTTTTATATCTCTATGGTTCTACCTCTTGGATTGGAGTGTGATTTGGCATCCCTCTTTCTGCCCCCTGCCTCCACCACAGTCTTTCCCAGCTGCAGTTAGTTTCTCCCTAATGATCTAAGGCTCACAGTCTTGCACACACACACATACACACCCACTCTCCTCCTCGCCAGACACAAAGTAAGGCTCTTGTTCCACAGAAGAGATAGACAGGGGAAGAATCTGGGTTGAGTTTCTCGCTCCTCTTGCAACGCTGCCATTCCTCTTGGTCTGAAGCATAGAAGACGTTTCTCAGAAATGATTTTGTAAAGATTCAAGAAAAATACCCTGTATTTTTCAACCCCTCCCTCCAGGGATTTCACATTATCCTGCCAGCCTGCACTTGGCCTTCAATAATTTGTCAGCAATTCTAGTTATACTCTGAGTGTAGTTGTGTCTATCCTAGTAAGTGTGAACCTGCTCCCTCCCTTTAAACCCTGTCTTTTCTTAGATTTGGGGCCAGTCATTTGCTCTGCTGTCGATCATGAATTTGAAGTGAGTTCAGCTTGTTTTCTATAATAAGATGGGAGGAGTCCCACCATTTAGCTCTTTACATCTTTGGGCAGAAGACAGATGTTCTCAGTTCTGTGGTTTTTCCTTCACTGCTACCAATTTACAGTTGGTATGCAAAGCAGGACTCTGTATTCTTAAGACTTATGCTTAGAGTGAAAACAAATATGCCTAATCCAGCCCCACTGGTATAAATTACACAAACTCTGTCCTTGCTTCTGAGTAAAATTTTCCTCACTTCTGCCTGTGTGCTTAGATCTACAAAGTAAAATTGCCAAATTAAGTGAGTTTTACTCTATTTAGATTGTTTAAGTCTTTTAAAATACATCTTATTTATCACTTTCTTCCTTCTTAGATCAGTTTCCCATTTCTTTTTAATATGATGAGAAAAGTAAATGTCTATGCTCTTTCCATTGTAATTTCTGTAGATTAGATTAACTTCAGGAAGATAAGCCCTTCTATGGAAAGTTTTACATAAGGTAACATCAAGGAATGTGATTGTTGAGTAACAGAAAACTGGAAAGTTAATGATAACAGTACTTTGCATTTGCAATCTATTTTAAAATCCAAGAAAACAACCCTAAATGATTTGTAAAACATATAGTTTAAGGTAGTTATGTAATTTCTTGAGGTCATATATCATCTGTCAAGGCTGAAGTCTAGACTACAGCAAGATTCTGACATAATTTAATCAGCTGAGTTTTTATTTTTTTTACTAAAAACCATGAATTGTAAGTAAAGTTATTTATCTTCAATAAATATTCAAAAATAAATTTGAGTAGGGAAAGGAGCCAAGTACACATCTCTCTTTTTTGCTAATCGAGTGCAAAATATCCCTTTACTTTAGCAAATAAGATTGCATATTTCTAAGAGACTTTATCTTTCAAGGAAAATTTTAAATTGGAGAATTTGAATGAAGACCTATTATTGCATATCTGCAGATAAATCGAAATAAAGTAAAAATGTCTCACTTTCATGTCTAATTCAGCAAAATCTCTAAAAGTATAACAACTTAACGGTTACATAGTATATTAGTTTTCTATTACTACTGTAACAGCTTAGCACAAATTTAGTGACTTAAAACAACACAGATTTATTATCCTACAGTTTCAAAGGTCATCAGTCCAAAATCAGTCAAGTCAGTAGGGCTGGTTCCTTCTGAAGGCACTTAGAGTTTAACACTCATCCTTCCCTTTGCCAGCTTCCAAAGGCTGACTTTTTGGCTGGTGGTCCCTTCTTCAATCTTCAGATCCTGCCGTGTAATCTCTTCCACCTCTCTTCTGCTTCCATTCTCACATTTCCTTCTCTGTCTTTGACTCCTCTGCCTCCCACTTTTAAGAACCCCTGTCATTGCATTGGCCTTGCTGGGTAATTCAACATAATCTCTCCATCTCAAAAACTGAAATTTAATTACCGCTAGAAAGTCTATTTTGTCATAAAGGTAAAATATTCACAGGTTCTAGGTATTGGAAAATGGGCATCTTTGTGGGACCATTGTTCTGCCTGCCATATGTAATTTAGTAGTTTAATTTAGATACTCAACAAAAGATGAAGATGCACTGGAGAACAATATTTAAGTTTTATTTGTGTTTCTTAGAAAAATATCATCAGTGAGTTTTTTACTATTAAATAAAAGGTAAGTGCTATTATACCTCTGTGTGTGTGTGTGTAAGCTAATATAGACTGCCTTACCAACAGTGCCTCACACTATATTCAACCAATGATAAGAGGTCCAGCAGATTTTATAAAGGTTTCCTAAGCAAGAAAGAGTGAAATGAAAGTAGTATATACATAATGTTCTTCTATTGGAAAGCAGTCATTCTTCATTTGAATTTTTGGGGAGAAACAGCTAGGATGGCAAGGAAAATGTATTGAATAAGGGGAACAATTGCATATGTAATATTTGGTTATATAGAATATCCCGGGACTTGTTTGACATCTGTGCCCTTTGATCCTGTGTATTCAGAGACCTGACTAAATTGTGGAATTAGTGAACATCCTTAACTTCAAAAGTATAGAGGGGCTCATCCTCTCCTAATTTGAAATGTACATAATTTCAGTTCCTTGGAAAATGAAAAGTAGTCTTGGCAGTGATGGTTTTCATTAAGATTGCTGTATCTTAAGAACTCTGTAGAGTTGAACTCCCAAATACTTAAATGTATATTATATAGAAAGGAGACTAAACTCAAAATATATCATCACTTTACCCTCTGAGTTAGCTCAAATTATGTGTTTGGT
Source organism: Equus asinus (assembly GCF_041296235.1). Classification (NCBI taxonomy): domain Eukaryota; kingdom Metazoa; phylum Chordata; class Mammalia; order Perissodactyla; family Equidae; genus Equus; species Equus asinus. The sequence goes on from NC_091813.1 coordinate 39,205,486, forward strand.
TTTATTTCAAGTGGTTTCTTTGTCTTTTAAGAATAAGACAGATATTTTTTAAGGGGAGACGATAAGATATCTTTGCAACCTAATTATCTCTTTTTCCTCCAATCTCTTCAACTGATAAGTATTAAAGTGAATCAGTCTTTTAAAATTCATTTAAAATCATTCAAAGCATTGATCTAAAAGTTTTTCTCTTTGTTCCTGTATTCTTAGCTATGTTAATTTGAAACTTGTTAAATTTCTATACTTAAAGCCTAAGGCATTGTCTTCACAACAAAAAGAGATTTTTATATTGCTGTGTTGTTTTGATATGCTATAATCTCAGCCTCTCCCTAACTCAGCCATTGACTCCACATGAATTGCATATCTAGCTATGGTTTTACATTTTTTCTGTATTTATTTAATATATTTCCCACTGGGATTTTGCATATTGCACATGACAGTGAAAACTGTCAATCATGTAAGGGAATAGTTATTTATTATTTAATTTGTTCATTATTCTTTTTATTTACTCGCTTGTTTATTTATTAATTACGTTATTTTTACAACGTGGCATTTAGCCGCTAAAATAAAAAAGTATAACTCAAAAAAACCTTATCACTAGAATAGATATGGGGTGAATTAAAATAAAACTAATATTGTTATTTTATGAATAAAACAAATATTTCATGCCCATGAATCACAACCATAACCACATGAATCATTAAAAGTAAATAATGTCTGCAAATCTTTAGAAAAATTGTATAGTATCAGAAACTAAGTCAAAGTAAAGAGTCAACTTGATATGCCAAATGTTCTTAAGAGATATATCCCTAGTTATAAATGGTACTTATAAGTATATATAGCTTTAATTTTGCCATTATTTTGAGTTTATATATTTTCATCATACTTCTTTGTTAACACTTGACCTCTTGTCACCAATAGTACTCTTGATGGCACTTTGATTGATATTGGTTGGCCATATCCACCCACAGGTGAAATTGTTAAGAATTAAATTAGGAGATAATTTAGTTAATAATGATTATGGTATAGATAAAATTTGTATTTTATTTGTAAACATTTTATAAAGTCATTAAATGCGGGACTTCCTCAAGTTTTAATTTGTAGACTCACATTTATTCTAGCTCCGTGCTCTTCCTCAGTGACTTTATGCACATTTGGATTTCACAAACCATTGTGAAAAGATTTCATACACATTTATGTTTTTGACAGCATCTTTTCATTCAAAAGCACCTAGAAAACCATATGACCGAAATCAAACAAGGATAGTGTGTTAGTTCAAAATGCATTTTAAAAAACTTTCATCTCAAATAAGCAAATAGAAATAACATTTAGCTAAGTATGCTATTGTGGCTTATTTGTATAATCGTCCCTTCTAGAGATCCAAGTTCCTCGCAATTAGAGACGAACAATTTGTCAAATGTGATGCTCTCTGAATAGTATGAAAGTATTGAGAATATTGTTTATTTGAGATTTATAGCAAGAAAAGGTTAGTCTTAATAATTCCAAAAAGAAAATCATATTTTCAGGATCTCCAAGAACATCTCATTTGCAGTGAACACTCGTTTTCAAGTATTATTTTCTAATCAAGCAATCAACAATGTAAATAAAAAATAATTGAATAATCAATATATACATATAAAAAGTTTAAAATATTTTCTCCATTTATTATTAAATGAGAAAAATACAATTCTAGGTAATAAATTTTATGTAATGGGACTTCAAAAAATACAAATATTTGTATATGTATGTAAAGACTGCAAAACATTAGCTGATTGAAAAATTGTTTCCCGTTTATTTGTTGTTTCTATCCCCAACTATGGAAAATGACTATGATTTCAAAAAGATTTCAGCAGGGATGAATTTAATGAACTAGTCAGGCTATCAGTGTGTGGATATGTCAAGAATGTTAAATTTACATGAAAGACAAGAATTTTCTACTGAATTGTGATTTAGAAAGTTATAAAAAGAAGCTTTTATTTTATTCATCAATATTGTCTGTTTTTTAACACAAATATAAATTAACATGTTTGTAAGTAAGGAAAGAAAGTTTATGTTAGTTCCCAAATAAAAATATTGACATTCTTTCTTCAATCCATATTACTGTTTTCTTACATTTCTAAATGCCTTTTAGTCTATAAGAATGTATTTTCTTTTTGATTTTGACCATTTTAAAGACAATATCATCTGTTTTAAATTTAGCGTAAATTAGTAAACTGTAACATATTGAGTGTCTATTTTATATAATGATTTAATCATCTGATTACTTATGTCAGAGTTTTTTGGATTTTACTTCTGAAAAGAAGTCAGAAGATCAAAAAAAAAAAAAAATCGCCCAGGGGCCAGCCCAGTGGCACAGCCGTTAAGTGCACACGTTCCGCTTTGGCGGCCCGGGGTTCACCAGTTCCGATCCCGGTGCAGACATGGCACCGCTTGGCAAGCCATGCTGTGGCAGGCATCCCACATAAGTAGAGGAAGATGGGCACGGATGTTAGCTCAGGGCCAGTCTTCCTCAGCAAAAACAGGAAGATTGGTGGCAGATATTAGCTTAGGGCTAATTTTCCTCAAGAAAAAAAAAAAAAAAAGACATATTTGCACTACTCATACAACCCATACTGACATTTAAGTAAAAGATAAGCAACATGTATATTGTAAGAAGATTAAAATATAATAGAATAATATAAAATATCTTAACAGTAAGTCTCCCATCACTCTTTTAAAAAAAATAGATCTTCTGTAAACAAAGTTTCTTAGGTATATTTCTATGAAAAATGAATATAACAGTTATCCATTTATTTTCATAACAGGAAATACGCCATGGAGATTGATTTGCACCTTGTGTTTATGTGTTTAATAATGTAGCTTATAGAAAATTTTATAACCGAACTTAATTGTTAACCTCATTACTTTAAATAGGGATGGACATTCTAAGTTTTTTTTGAGCAGTGATGAAACAAACAGCCTTGTACATTCATTTATCATAATTTGATGAGTGAATCCGTAGGTTTATCTCTTAAGTCAGAATGATTACAATTTTTATTATGATGGATATTGCCAAGTGTGACGGATTATAGCATTGTTCCAAATATTTCTGGTTGTCCCTATAAATCTTATCCTAATCCCTGAGTATAGATGATGGGAGAATAGGAGTGAAATGGATTCCATGTTTTAGAAAAATTTCAAGGATGCTGAGTCTCACCTGGAGAAGTAAGGAGTGCTGTGTAGCAGCTTAAAGGGGCTGAGGAGGCTGACATACTTTTAAGGTCAGAAAAGATATCCCCTATGATATGATATTTAGGGTGAACTAAAAGAATGAGGAGGGATAAAATATGGAACAAGCAAGTTCATGTTACCTTAAGAGGTACATAGTGATTACAGAGTCAACCTTTATATTTATATGCAATCACAAAGAAATAACAGTGAATATGACCAATATCCTTTATAAATTTTTCTGGTGAAATAATATTTTCACAAGCTGTGGTCTTTTATTTCATCTCCTGTTTAATATCTCTTAAATCAAAGTTCCTAGTTTTTAAATAATATCTTGCAAATTTGAAAAAGTATAAACAATTTCAAATTCTTCAACTAGTACGTAAACACATGAAGGGTAAGTTTGCTAGGCTGTAGGAAAAAGGCTCAAAATGATGGCCAAGGCCTGTCTAGTTTTTGCTATATTTAAAGTTCATCTTGGAAACCAGGATTAAAAACATGTTCAATTTGTGTTTGGAAAAAAAGATAAAAATTATAATCCCTGAGTTTGGGGAATTATAAAACACAAAGTCCTTTAAAGAAAATTGGTCCTGTATCTAAGATTCATATAGCTCTGTTGACTTGGCAGTTTGTATAATAAAATGAAAATACTTTACCAAAAATTATACTTACATTATGCAAGCAAGTTAACACTTTGAAATAACTGAGCTCATTTTCTGCCAACTTAAAATACAGCTGTTATAATGCTTATACAGAGTTTATTTGAAAGCTTTTATTGAAGGAGCTAGAGTATATGTATATGGCTTACCAGAACTAGATAGAAACTCTCATTCCTTTCATTCATATAGTGACTGTCTACAAATGTTACTATACACCAGATACTCGGCTATCTAGTGAAATTTCTGAAATTTGACTACTAATTTTTTCCTTTCCAAGATCATATGTTTTTTAAAAAAAGCTCAACTTCTCATGAGTGGGAAGTTTGAAAGCAGAGATGAATTAATAAACATCCCAGTCTTTTGGTGCAATTAAAAAAGAGAGGGAAGAGAACTCTTTTACTCGATTAGAATATCAAGCACTATTTTCCCAATCATAATATACTACATAGGTGTTAATTTTTGTAATATTTTAAACCAGAGAGTTCAAAATTTAATTCCAACTAGAATATACCAAATTCAGGCCTAAAAGGTTATTTGATATTTGCAAGTTACAGTTTATTTAAGTCTAGCAGCATCTTGGAGAGGGAAATAGTTTAGTAAATCTTTTTTTTTTTTTTTCAGTTTTCTACTTAGAAAATGGCTTTATATCCCTTCTCCAGGGATCCAACAATACTACACAATTGCCAACTCTTTATAGATAATTATGTATGCACACACACATCACCCCTTCCTCCCCCCCACGTAAAACAAGTATCAAGATAAAATATACTGACATCTCCCTATCGTATATAAGGTGTCCCGAAACCATCTCTTTAATATTAAAATCTTTGAGCATGCTTGTGATAGTCAAAATTAAACTTTATTGATAGGATAAGACCTAGGAATAACTTTTACATAAATTTTCCATTTTATCTATCAACAATGTCATGAATACTTTCTCTTTTTACAAAGCTTAAACATTTAACCCATTTATGGTACATTAGTATAAGTATTGTTTAGACATTTCAACACAATCCAGAAAAATAAAACTCAAACTTTTCCTCTAGTGGAGTTCAACTTATTATCTAAATTTCAAAAAGTAATATGATACTTCCTGGAAATTTTGTTTGAGAACTATTATTTAGGCTTATATTACTTGATTAGTTTTTAAACTATGATTATATGAAACACTTCCAGCAGGAAAATGATAATAGAAATGAGCCTCAAGATAATTTGTAAAAACCATAGAGTAGAATTATAGAATTAAGAAAGGAAATTTGGAAAAGAATTGGTTTAATATTTTATCCAAAGAAAGCAGTCCTTCACGAAATCTCAAATAGGTCTATTTCAATATTTACAGTCTTTTATAGCAGTTGGAAACTTTATTGAATATTCTCTCATCTCAGAAACAATTGAAGTCTTGCAATAGAATAACTTCATTTTTAGAATATGTATTTATTAAGTATAGATAAATCCCATGGATTGTTTTTTGTTAAATAAGATGTCACTAAGAGAAAAAAAATACCTGATACATTATAGATCAGGTATTACATATGTGAACAGGCCGTGAGAAACTGAAGAACATGCTAGTAGAAAATATTAATAGGTAGAAGAATGTATATGAATAGAGGCAGAACTAAGAAAGTTAAGATACATCCTTTCTTCTAATTTTTTCCTTTAGGAGACAATTAGACAATAATAAAATAAAACTAAGATGTATTTCCTTATGGAAAAGCAATATTGACTTCAATAATGAAATATGTGAGTGTATTATAAGAAAACAGTGTAACAGGTGAGAAATCGGAGCATCAGGGGAAATGAATGCACAGTACCCAAGTGAAAATAAAGACATTTGTAAAAGTTTTAATCTAGGGATAAAGAAAGAAGTATCTTTACAGAGATTATACATGGCAAAACAGTTAATAAGGCCTTGAGGGAGAGATTAAAAAGGTATTAAAGTTAATGCCCAAGTTTCACGCTGGTCAAATTGAGAGAGTAATAGAGTTAGGAAGAGTGGAAGGGTGCTCAGCAGGAAATTTCAAGAGTCTGACCTTGTCACATTAAGTTTTAGATGGCAACAGAACATACAAGAAGATGTCACAGGTAAAGGTATAGCTAGTGAATTGAGTAAAGCAGAACATGTCACGAGTAGAGAGACCCAAGGTATTGGAATTGATCGGATGGTAATTGAAGACATGGGAAAAGATAAAGACCAGTGGAAAGAGAATAGAAGAGATGATGAAAAGGTAATAAATGATAAATTTATTCTGTAGAATAAGTAAAACTTAGAAATCATTGGGAAAGTTGCTGCTGTTATAACTGGAAAGTGAAGGGGAATTTTTTTATTGTGAACAGATACCCGACAGAGACGTTTTTGAAAGGGAATAGGAAGATTTGTTGGGTTTTCAAGTAGGAAGAACGTAAAGATAGAATGAAGATAACAAAGCAGTGACAATTAGGGTGATCATGAGTGGGTTTATGTAAGCAGATTGAGAGTTTAGAAATATGTAGAAAACACGGACCAGTTAATCTCATAAGGGCAGTAGGTACCTTATAAAAGGAGTCTTAACAGGGCTGAAAGTGGGTTGTAAGAGATCAAGATGAGAATTGGATGACTGAAACCCTGGGTACTTTGGTAAATTGCCTCTTCAGGGACCACAGATATAAAGAAGATAATAGTAGTTGGGAAGATGAAGCAGCTTTGCAGCTGCAAAATCAAAGCCGGCCTGATAAGAGGGAGAAAAGATGAGAGTGTTAGAAAAAGGAGAGGCTGCGTGTTGAAGTATAGATGCCATGTGAAGGTAAATGAATTTATTTCTGAAGTTTAACAATATTGAAAACTTTTCCTAAGAAATCCCTTCTGTGTGACCCTGCTATTACTATATCCATATTTATTCACAGCTTGACATTTGTTTATATTTTGAAGATAATGAAAAGAAAGCCCCCTGCCTATGGTGAGACATACTGTCTTCCCTCTTTCTCTCTCTTCAGAAGAAGTAGCTGAAAGCAGTAAAGCCAATAATTCTTAAGAATTCAACCAAAAGTTACCTTTATTAAAAGGGACTACCAAAAAATCAGTACAGAGCATTGCTGAAACCGATAGAAATTTGTACAAACAAAAACTTGAGGCTTTTTCTTGTGTTTTCTGAATAATGAAAAATGTGTTTGGTAATTAAGTTTTATTTTACCCTGAGTTTTTATTCGGAATATTAAAAAATCAGAGTATTTGGAGAGAATAATTCATCAAGTCCCTCATCCCAGTCAGTTAGCAATCTTCCACACCCACCAAACGCAGCAATAATCCTCCTAAGTTATCTGAGTGTCCACAGCCCCTTTCATCTCCTTTCCCACCTACCAACTCTTCTTTGTGCTTTCTGGAATTGCTCTCCCAAACCCATAGACTTCTCTATGTCAAAGGTTCTCTCCTCTCTCCTGCAGTAAATCAAAACTGACTCTTCCCTGAGGAAGCTGCTTCTCTGCAATTTCCTTAGATGGTGAGTACTTAGAGGCACGTGGCCTCTCAGAGTTAGGAATTGTCCTTGCTCCCTCTAGATCGCTATTACTTCATCACACTTATGTAAATATCGAAATCAATTCAACCGAATGCTGAGTCCTTCAGCTACTCCACCACTTTCTTTGCTACATTGCTACTTTCTCCCTTCTTCCTTGCCGTGTACCGCCGTTCACCACATCCACTGAACCCTTGCTCAGTTTTTTTCCTAACCTCAAGCCCTGCCGTTATTTTAGGGGACTCCAAAAACTAATTGGTTACAAATCCCAAAGCCTTCCCCATCAACCTCTTCATAACCTCATTTCAATTGACCTCTTTTTCTCCACTTCAGTAACCCATGCCGGCAGTCAAAATTTAGGTCACGATCACAAAAGTACCGACCCTTTTACTTTCTTCCAATCCATCACTCCTCGATTTTCTTCACTTCCCTCCTATCTAATTAGATATCCTATGGTCTAGCATTTCAGTAACACATCCTCACCAGTATCCTAAACTCCATGCTCCTCTAAATTTTGGTTATATTTGTCTAGCAAAACTTCAACTTTTGATGAATCCAAATATTTGCTTTCCCTATGGCTCATTTAAGAACTTAGAAATAATAGAGAAAAATCACCAAAAAAGTACAGATGGTCACCAATTTCAAATGTGCCCTCACAACACTGCCCAGAGACATTGAAAAGTCCATACGTTGAATTTACTCTACCATTGTCCACAGTAACTTTGTTTTTTGCTGAGGAAGATTCAGCCTGAGCCAACATCTGTGCCAATCTTCCTCTATTTTGTATGTATGTTGCCACACAACATGGCCTCTGACGAGTGGGGTAGGTCATGCCTAGAATCCAACTTGGGCCACCAAAATGGAGCCACCAAACTTATCCACTAGGCCATGGGGCCGGCCCCCACAGTGACTATTTCAAACCTTCTTCAGACTCAGAAAACTTTTGATACCCTTCTACTTTTGTTATAAGTGTGTTTGACTTTTTAAATCTATTCTCCAGTGACTGGACATGCACTTTTTTTTTCTTTTGGGTTGTTATTAATAAAGCTGCTATAGGTATTTTTTAATCATTGTTTTTGTAAACATAGAATTCAGTTCTCTTGGGTATACCTAGTGGTGGAATAGTTGGTTCATAGGTTATGTTAATTTTACATGAAACGATAAAACACTTTCCAAAATGGTTGCACCAGTCTACGCTCCTACCAAAAAAAAGAAAGATTTCTAGTTGCTCCATATTCATGCCAAAGTTAGGTGCTATGTGTTTTAATTTTAGCCCTTCTAGTGGGTGTGAAGTGGTATCCTACCGTTGAAATATGTATTAGTTTGATGAATAATGACCCTGAGCACTTTTCAAAATGTGCTTGTTGATACATATATCCTTGTTGTGAATGATATTTCCCAGCCTTTGTTCATTTCTTTAAATTGGCTGTTGTTCTCTTTATTAATGATTCTTAAGATTTTCAAATATATCCATGCCTTATTGCTTATATGTTATCCCAGTCTTTCAATTGTTTTTGGTTTTCGTAATGGTGTGTTTTAAAAGCAGAGGTTTTATTTTTGTTTTTGTTTTTTTGACAAAGAATATTTTACCAATTTTTCTTTTATGTGGTTACTGAATTTTTGTGTGTAGGATATTTCTTTTTTTAAATTGAGACTTTATTTTTTAGAGAAGTTTTAGGTTTACAGCAAAATTTAAGGGGAGGTAGTGTGATTTCCCATATATCACATGTTCCCACACATATATAGCCTCTCCCCCATTATCTATATCTCATAGCACAGTGGTACACTTGTTACAACTGATGGACTTAAATTGACGCATCATAATTATCCAAAGTCCACAGTTCACACTAGGGTTTGCTCTTGGTGTTGTACATTTTATAGATTTAAACAAATGCATAATGACATGTAGCCATCATTATGGTAGCATACAGAGTATTTTCATCCCCTTAAAAACCTTCTGTGCTCTGTCTATTCACCTCTTTTTTCCTTCCAACTCTTGGAAACCACTGATCTTTTTACTGTCTCCATAGTTTTATCTTTTCCAGAATACTATATAGTAGGAATCATACAGTATGTAGCATTCCCACGTTGACTGCTTTCACTTAGTAATATTTCTTTAATGTTCCTCCCTGTCTTTTCATAGCTTGATAGGTCATTCCCTTTTTAATATTGAATAATATTCCAGTGTTTGGATGTACCACAGTTTACTGATCCATCACCTACTGAAGAACATCTTAGCTGTTTCCAAGTTTGGGGAATTATGAAGCTTCCATAAATATGCATGTGCAGGTTTTGGTATGCGCATCAGTTTCAACTCCTTTCAGTAAATACCAAGTAGTGCAAATGCTGGATAGTATGACAAAAGTATATTTAGTTCTGTAAGAAACCATCAAACTATCTTCCAAAGTGGCTGGATCATGTTGCATTCCCGCCAGCAATGAATGAGAGTTCCTGTTGATCCACATCTTCCCCAGCATTTGGTGTCAGTGTTGCAGAGTTTGGTCCTTCTAATAGCTATATAGTCGTATCTCACTGTTGTTTTAATTTGCGTTTCCCTGATGACATACGATGTGGAGCATCTTTTCATTTGCTTATTTGCCTCCTGTATTTCTTCTTTGGTGAGGTGTCTGTTAAGGTCTTTGGCTCATATTTTAATGGTGTTCATTTTCTTATTGTTAAGTTTTAAGACTTCTTTGTATATTTCAGATAACAGTCCTTTATCAGATATGTCTTTTGCAAATATTTTCTCCCATGCTGTGACTTGTCTTCTCATTCTGTTGACATTATCTTTCACAGACAGAAGCTATTAATTTCAGTGAAGTCCAGCTTATCCATTATTTCTTTCATGAATCATGCCTTTGGTGTTGTATCCAAAAAAAGCCACCACGACATCAAGGTCCTGTAGCTTTTCTCCTACGTTATCTTCTAGGAGTTTTATAATTTTTCATTTTACATTTAGGTCTTTGATTCATTTTGACTTAATTTTTGTGAAGGGTGTAAGGTCTGTGTCTAGATCCATTTTTTTGTATGTGAATGTCCAGTTGTTCTAGAGCCCTTGGTTGAAGAGACTTTGTTCCCTTGTATTGCCTTTGCTTCTTTGTCTAAGAGCAGTTGACTATATTTATATGGGTCTATATCTGGGCTTTATTACGTTCTTTGATCTATTTGTCTGCTCTTTCATCAATACTATAATGTCTGGATTACTATAGCTTTAAGGTAAGTATAGAAGTCAGGTAGTATCAGTCCTCTAACCTTGTTCTTCTCTTTCAATAGTGTGTTGACTATTCTTTGTCTTTTGCCCTTCTGTATAAACTTTATAAACATTGTCCATGTCCACAAAATAACGTGATGGAATTTTGATTGGGATTGTGTTAAATCTATAGATCAAGTTAGTAAGAACTGATATCTTGACAATATTGAGTCTTCATATCCGTGAATGGGGAATATCTCTTCATTTATTGAGTTCTTCTTTGATTTTATTTATTGGAGTTTTATAGTCTTCCTCATATAGATGTTGCACATATTTTGTTAGATTTATACCTAAGTATTTCATGTTTTTGGATGCTAATGTGAATGGTATTGTATTTTTCACTTCAAATTCCACTTACTTATTGTTGGTGTACAGGAAAGCAACTGACGTTTGTATGTTAACCTTGTACATGAAATCTTGTGACATTGCTTATAAGTTCTAGGAGTTTTTTTGTGTTTTTGATTCTTTTGGATTTTCTTTCTTTTGGATAGATGATCACATCATCTGTAAACAAAGACAGTTTTATTTCTTCCTTACCAATCTGGATACCTTTTATTTTTTTATCTTACTGCATTAGTTTGAACTTCCAGTACAATGTTGAAAAGGAATTGTGATAAAGGACATCCTTGTCTTGTACCTGGTCTTATTGGGAAAACTTCCAGTTTCTTTCCATTAGTTATGTTGTTAGCTGTGGGATTTTTGTAGATATTTTCTGTTAGGTTGAGGAAGTCTGATTTTTTTTCTGCCTTAGAATTGTTAGTTACTGCAAAGTCATAAATATATTACCTTTCTCATTTTCTTGACACTTTATAATTTATATAATTTATTTTATAATTTATAATTTTAGCTCTTACTTTAAATATATAATCCTTTTCAAGCTGATTTTTCTATATTGTATGAAGTAGTTTAGGTTATTTATTTATGTATTTATTTTTCCATGTGGATATCTAGTTATCTTAGTACAAAAATGATTTTTTCCCTTTCAGTTGTTTTAAAACTTTTAGAGAATCAACTAACCATATGTATAAAGGCCTATTTCTGGACATTCTATTCTCTTCCTTTGATTTATTCATGCAGCCGTACCCTAGTAACTCCTTTCTTGATTAGTGTATCTTTATGGTAAGTCTTGTTTTAAGAGTTTACACTTTTTCAAGACTGTTTGGCTATTCTATAACCTTCAAATTTCCATATACATTTCGGATTCAGCTTACCAATTTCTGCTAAATAAAAAACCGTAGAATTAATTTTGAGAGGAGTGACATTTTAACAATATTGAGTTGAGTTTCTTATTCATAATCATGGTATATTGTATATGTGCTTAGTTTTCTTTATTTTTCACCACAATATTTTGAAGTTTTCAATGTAGTTGACTTGATATATTTGCTAAATTTACTCCTCAGTACTTTAATCTTTTTAATCCATCTAACTAGTATTTGTAAAATTTAATTTTGAGATTGTTTCCTGCTAAGTTATGCAATACAAATGATTGTTTTGTATATTGCTGTTATATTCTACGATTTTCCTAAATTCATCTATTAATTCCTGAAGTTCTTTGGTAGATTCTCTAAGATTTTCTATGTAAAAACTCATTTCATTTGTGAACAGAGATGGATTTACTTCATTTTTTCCTTATCAGGATGCCTTTCTTTTTTCTTTGCTTTATCGATTTGGCTGCATCTCCAATAAAATCTTGTTTCAACATCTAAGAATGGACATCACTATCTTTTTACTAATCTTAGCAGAAAAGCAGTAAGTTTTTCATCCTTAAGTATGACGTTTTCTGTGAGTTGTTCATAAATGATCTTCGTCAAGTTTTTGAACTTTCCATCTATCCCTAATTTTCTGAATATTGTCAAATGCTTTTTACACACTTACTAAAATGATTGTGTGATTTCTTTTCTGCTTTATTTGTTAATATGCTGACTTATTGATTGATTTTTGAATACTTAACTAAAATCGTATTCTTGGGATAAGCTTAATGGTTCATATATTTTTAAATCTTTTTGTATATCTTTGGATTTTATTTTCTAATTACATGGTAAGGATCTTGGATCCAATATTGTGGGCAGTATTGCTTTGTAAAAGTCTTGTTAAAATATTTTTGTGAGATTTTGGTATCAAGGTTATATTGACTTCTAAAAAATGCTGAGAAGTATTTCCTCCTCCTCTACTTTTGGAGAATGTTTTATAAGATTGGTATAATTTCTTCCTTAGAAATTGGATAGAGTTTGCTAGTGAAGACATTTGGACATAAAGTTGTTGTACAAAGGTTTTAAGATAACTTATTCTATTTATACTTACATGTATATAATGAACATATTGTTGTGTGCAAGTCTCAGCCTATAGATAACCATTGTTGTGACTGGACTTGTGATTCTTATGATTCCGAGATGCCCTCAGCAATAACCATCGGCAAACTTTGAAAGAGAAAATGTTTATTACTCACAGGTCCTGAAAATCACGTAACACCCATGGGGCCACCCAGGGAGGTTGCAGATAGAGAAAGAGAGAATGTGGGCCTGGATATCTGTTTTTATTGGAGTCAAGGGTAGGGGCATATGGTTTCTTGGGTTCACTCTTTATTGATGAATTTAAAACAGAAGAGCAGGAATTTAAAGCATGGGAAAAGAAAAGCAAGTATACCAAATGGTTAGTTATCTAAATCAACAAGAGCTCTAAAACAAAAGGGCTGGGTTGGGGTGGCAGTGGCACGGTGACCTGGCTTTTTATTCAGTGGCTGGTAATGTGTTTATTCAAGACAGCCTTCTTTGAAGTGGATGCCTAAGAAATCTAAGTGTAAATCAGGCACTTGCATTACAAAAAAGAAAAACCAACAGTCAGGGCTTATACTGCACATGTGCATATGTATATGCATATGTACTTCTATATCTTCTTGTGTCAGTTTTGCTAGGGTTTTTGTTTGTTTCCTGGGAACTTGTCATTTTCATCTAAGTTTTCAAAATTATGAGAAAAATGTGTACATACACACACACACACACATATATTCCTGCCTTTGGTTTTTTTAGTGATGTAATCTTCATCATGTATAATGTGGTTAATTTTGTTTACATTTTTTTCTTGATTAGCATGGTTAGGATTTTAATTCTCTTATTTTTTTAAATTTTCATCTGTTACCTATTTCATTTATTTCAACTTTTATATTTACTATTTCCCTTCAATTATTAACGTGTGCTTTATTTGCTCTTTAAAATATGTGTTAACTTTATGTCTCACAAATGTTCACATTTTGGAGTTGTTATTTAGATTGAAATATTTGTGGCTTCTTTTTTGACCCATGAATATAAAGCACCTACAATTGAGGTTGACGCTTTAGATTTCTAATTAACTTCCTTGTGTATGAAGAGTATATTGTAGATTACTTCAATATTTTGAAATTAGTGAGACTTTTTAATGTTTCTGCATGTGGTTACAGTCACTAAATGTTTCTTGTGCGCCCTGAAAGAATGACCACCTCGGTCATTCAGTACAAACTTTTATAACTGTGAATTAAGTCAAGTGTGGTGAATCATATTCTAGTTTTGTAGGACCTTACTGATTTTCTGTCTGTTTTCTGAATTACTGGAGTGATTTTTTAAATATCCAACTACGATTTTGGATGAATCTATTTCTCCCTTTAGTTTTGCCAAATTAAGTTTCATGTATTTTGAAATTCTATTATTAGGTAATGAATAAATACTTTTATTATTTTGAATTTATTTTCTTTATTTCTGCTAGAATTCCTTGTCTTGATCTCTATTTTGAGATTAATCTCAGCTAAAAACAAAATTTGTATGCTTACAGTTTGCATGGTATATAGCTGTGTAGCTATAGATCCTTCTCTTTTTTTTTACCTTTAACCTATCTTTCAAATTAGAGTGAGTCTTTTTAAAGTTTCTTATTGTTGAATCTTTCTTTGCTTTATTCCACCTGACAGTTGTTGCTCTTAATTGAAAGGATTACTCATTGAAAGCAATTATTTATAATTCTGTGTTTAATTCTCCCATCTTGCCAAATGATCTAGAAAAACAATAAAAGAGAATGCTATCCTTTAATACATATACACCTCATTTGTAGTTGAATTATTCAGGCTATAATCTATTTTAACTTCTTTTATCATAAACTTTCTCACTTATCTTCTTTTATTTGCTGAATCAAATTTGTTTTTTGATTGAAAAGTATTTAAAGTGAAATCTTAAGTAAGATTTTCATTCTGTGGGTATGAAAATGGGAATAAGAAGCAGAGAAACTAAAACCAGAATAGTATATTTCTTCTATTGACTTACTAGTAGTTTGCTTAAACAGTCTTAGAACTAGAGCCATGTTAAATCTTTTTAACAAAAACATGTTACTCCTTCTTGATGAATTTTGAAATAATTTTGTCATAATCCACATCTTTATTTATAAATTCTAAGGAAAATCTTTGTTGTATTTTGTAAAGGTTGTGACATTGAATATGTTAACAAAACCCTATAAGACATGAGTTTTCAGCTCGGATCTAATCTTTATTGATTAAAGAAAGAATATTTAAAAATCACATTTCTTGAAATAAAATTTTAGCTTTTCTTTACTTTTTTCTGCATTTTCTAAAATTGATTGTTTATCACTACTGTTTTTCTCTTTGTAGAGAAGTTGCCATCTTAACATCTCAGAGATGACTTATAGGCAGATCATATTCTTTAGGAGGTATAAATTTCCTGAATTTGACATTAAATTTATATGCCATATCTTTATTTTTATATACATGCACATATAATTATATATCTATATCTATATCTATATTGTCTCTCTCAGCTCCAAATCTACCCTTCTATACACAACTTCATGATACCAGGATTGGGACTTTCCAAACCAATTTCTCTTTTGCCAGCTATTCTTGGTTAATTTCTTCTAATAGAAGGAGATTGGTAAACAAGAGAAAAGAGAAGGGATTTGCCCCTTCATGTTTTCTTCCTGTTCCTGTTTTACTTCTTTCTACAAGCACCACCTTGGCAATGCTCCTTCATCCTGGAGGTGGCAGTCTGTTCCTCTAACAGCAGCTGAATTTATTTTGCAATGTTTCTATACCCTTAGAACCAGTCTTATTTTGCCCCTTAAAGACCACAATACCAGTTGGCCAGGGCTCACTTCTTAGAAGTCTGGATCTCAGCTCCATGGGGACATTCTTTGATTTCAGAGATATCAGCAGCAGCATAGCAGCAGCCCCTTCTCAAGAGTTTGAGTTTAAGCCCCACAAGGCCCTCCTGCAAGCTTCTTAATTTCAGTCATTCCAGACTCTTCCCTGTGCTTTGGTAGCCACTTCCAACAATTCCTACATTTGTGCTATTTTGTTAATGTTTTTTATTTTTCTTATTTGGTGTTTCCACGCTTTGTAAACAACTTGTGTTTAATTTTTTTTCTATTAAAAGAACTAGTATAATTTCTGTCTCCTCACAGGTATTTGTGTGATATGTATATATTGCTTTTGCTTATATTTTTGATACAGTGATATGGTATCTCTCTTTTCAATCAAGCCCTACAGAGATTAAAATCATTAGTCCATTTAAAACTATGCTTAGTGGCTGGTTTAAAACTAGTGTAACTCCAATGATAATTATATTAGCATATATTTTACCAAATAATTTTAAATTTGGAGTTAATTATGATATCATTCTTATAAGGCAGAATTGGCAAGTATCTTGATGTAAGCAATGGTATTATGTAAAGCTCAGCTGTATGCAAGTATATACTTCCTCCTCCTACGTCAATCACCTACTTACAGTGTTTGAGGAAGTCTAAGTGGAATGATTCATATCCATATAATAAATAATTAAAATCTCCTTACTGAAAAGACAAGGATAAAGTGAAAAAGCATCTTTAATTTTGGAAAATTTTTGCAAATTATGAGCCATTTGCTGAGTTTCTATTGCTCAGTCAATGATTCCTGTCATGAGCAAAGCTCTCATAGAATGCAAATGACAATATTCATATTTTTCAAATCTGTGAAATAACTTCACATGGAAAGAAAATGTTATTCAAATGACAATTAGTCTTTCATATAGGTCATCTCATCTATAGAGGGAAAAACTTTGCTCATGTCCAGAAAGGGGTCTTCACATTGTTTAAAAGAGTCAAATTTGTATATCCAACATTTTTACCCCAAAATTTTACAAGGTAAACTTCAGCCCTCTAATAGTAAATTATTAATTGTGTGGTATACTTAGCGATTCAACAGTTGTCTGTATCCAATGACACTGATTGACTTTGAAATGTAATCAGTAAAATACAGTGGGTGTATATATATATATATAACCATATTTATTATAGTAAGAATATATTCCACTAGTATATTTCTGTGATGTAGTAAATTGCAGAATGAAACTACATTCCTCATGATTGTCGTTTAAGTATATGCACAAGACATTCTAGTGTTCTGGATTGTAAATAATAACAACGTAAAACACACATTTTTAATTCCTAATGATTGGCATAGGAAATACAAAGTTACCAAATATTTGAAAAATTTAATGTTTTTGCACTTTTGTCTTTGAGGATATTTCCCTGAAGAACTTAAAAAAATTTCCAGGTATGTATTTAAACTCAACATTACCCATGAATGGCTAAAAGAATACCGCAATCTGAGTCACTGTGGTAATCAAAGTGGCTTCTTTGTGAGTGTTTATTCCATCTTTTGGGATTCTGCTCTAACAGGCAGAAGTTCTGGGTTCTGCTCTTGGCTCTAATGTAATCTTGGTTAAGTCATTCTACTTCTGGTCTCAGATTTCTAGTAGAGAAACCTGAAATCCTATTACCTTAATAATTTTTCAAGATTTATTTGTAAATCAAATGTGATAATGCATGTGGAATCCTAATTTAACCTTAATCTTAAAATGTTGAAATCTTAACAAAAAAAATAATTATTTGTACGATTTCAAGTTGTAGAGTTGGGAGAGGAACACTTTTCTGGCCTTCTAATAACTGGTACCAAGTAGCCACTCAGCAGAATCTCTTTCATTTTGCCTTCAGTGGAGATACGACACTATAAATCTCAATGAATTGACCTCTGGTATAGATGTCTCTGGTAAAACCTATCAAAGTGTCTCAGGTATACTGAGAAAACAAGGAAAGGAAAAACAGCATGGCTCTAAATAAACTCAAATGACTGTTCATTTCCGCACTGCACAGAGCTGGTCTACACAGGATTTGATAAGCTTGCAGTAGGTGATCTTGAACATTTTCTATTCATTTAGACTGACACTTGAGAAAAACCAATTGAAATAAGTAAACAGAGAAGGACCAGCAGCACAGGATGAACATAGACGGGAACAGGGTAGTGACTTCAGACTTGATCCAGCACAGGTTGCACACAAATTTTCCCAATTGCCTCAAAAATCAATGTACGTCTTAGTAATCCAAGAAAAATACTTACTGCTACTAAGACAGATGATGCCAGGCATTTGTTTGTATATATCTTAAGCCTCTCACCTGTTAAAAATAAGATTTAAATCACTGACAGTTTGTAAAGAGAATTCTGAATATTTGCTATCCACTTAACAGTATTACTTCATTATAAGGGATACAAAATTTACTTCCTCATATTCTTAAAATTATATCTCTGTATAATAAAGGATGTGACATGAGAGAACTATATCCCTAGAATCCAAAAACAATAAAATTCTTTTCTACAGATGTCTCCCACCTTAACTAAAACAAGTCTGTGAACTTTGGCTTTTAAAACAGAGGCAGTCATGTTCGGGAGGGGGGTGGGGGTCTAGAAAAAGACGACCTAAGTTTACTCCTAGATTTGCCAATGAGAAGTTATGTGACGTCGGGTGCCCTCTTCAACTTCTCTGAACGTCAGTTGCCTCATCTGCAATATGGAGACAGAGAAGTCCTACAACATAGCGCTGTTGTGAGGAATAAATTAGTTAGCGCAGGTGTAGCATTAAGCAGAGAGTAAGCACTCACTAAATGCAAGGTATTAATATGGAACAAAATATAAATTAGAAAGTGTTATATAAGAATCCATGAAATTAATTTTTTTAAAGTCCAATTATTAGTCTATTTGTTTGTGAAGTTATATTTTTAAGTCAGTTTACATTGAGAATTTTTCAGACTTACCATTCATTTATTTACTTATTTCTTCTCTACCTATGTTGCAGCACATAAAAGGTGATGAGCACTTGCTCAAAGTTGGACTTGTCATAGTAAGAAATTAGCAGTCCCTACCCTAAGGGAGCGCAGGGGGCTCACAGTATAGTAGGGAAGATCCACAGATAATACGCTGATCCCATCAGATACGTGACGATGGAGGCGCTGAGAGCCTTGCTGTGAGATCTGTGCCAGCATCTCAGCCTTGTGAAGACTTTCAAATCCCGTTAGAGGAGGTGATTCTTAGTAACGCCAATCCTAAAAAAAGAAAAAAATGAGAAAAATTATTTCAGAAAGTCAACAGCATGTGTAGAGAATTAAATTAAGAAATAAAATGAAAAGTTCCAGGAAACTAGAAGCTAAAACAAGCAGGAAAAGACTAGTGAGAGAAGATGCTAAAATGCAGATAGAGGCAGGTAACAAAGTGACTTTTACATGTTACTTAAAGTTGTTTCAACTTTATCTTGTGGACAGTGAGAGAAGAGACATTGACATGTTTTAAACATAGTTTGTACTTATTTTTGAAAGGTTATTCCAGGTCCAAGATAGAGAATCGTTTTGGGTTGGAACAATCCAGAATTGATTCTGCCTAAGTACAGCTGGGATGGCTGAATTAACTGCACGCTTTTAAGGCATCTCCCTCTGTCTTTGTAAGTCCTTTCCATACGCTGTTTTAGCTTCCTCACAGCATGATGGATGGACTCCTTACATGAAAGCTGGACTCCCCCAGCGTGAGTGTTCTAATAGACATGGCGGCTGCTCTTAAGTTCAGGTCCTGGAAACTGGCACATTATCACTTCTTCCATAGTCTGTTGGTCAAAGCAGAAACCAAACTTACCCAGATACAAGATGAGGGATCCTTGACCCTGACTTTTTATGGGAAGCATGCCAAAGAATTGTCTTGGCCATCTTTACTTCACCATACTCATTATTGTTACTGATTATTGTTACTGATTTATTTCTTGAGAATTGACTGAAAAAAGAAGTGGTTGAACACCAGGGGTGTTGTCAGATTTCTTCCAAGAAAACTTTGAAAATGAAAATGGTTCGAAAAGAAATGAATTCTATCTGGATGACTGTCAGACCCCCAAGTAGAGATACACAATAGTTGAATTTGGATCTGGAGACCAGAAATCAGGATCTCCTTTAGAGTCAGGCTTTAGAGTTTTTCATGCATTCATTACATAAATGGGAATTAAAAATCTGGCAGTGAAAATGAACAGTCAGGGAAATTAGAGAGAGAGATCAGATTAGGGGGCCCAGAAAGAAATGGTAGAAGAAATGGCATCTTTTGTATAGGCAGGGCAAGAGAGGCCAGTGATAAATGCTGGAAAAGAGTGGTCAGACATATAGGTAGAAAGGCAAGAGAGTCTCTTATAAAACCCACAAGAAAAGAAGTTTTTATTAAGGAAGGCACTCAGCCATGGCTTGTGCTGCTGAGAGAGCAACTCACCAGTTTACGTGGGTAGTTTCCGTTGCATGCTGCTAAAGCAAAATTATTAGTGAATTTAGCAAGAGCATAGTCAGGAGTTTCCTAGGGGGAGAAATCAGATGGTAATGAGTTTAGGCAAGAATAAAAGGTAAACAAAAACAACGTAGAGATAGGAGAAAGTCTCAAGAATGAGCACTATTGTCAAGAATAATAAAGACCATTTTTGTGTAAACTGTTTATTGACTTATCACATAAAAACATAAAAGCACACAGCTCAAGACATTCTCACAAAGTGTGCAGTCTTGTCATCTATACCCAGATAAGAAAACTAGCAGAAGCTAAGAGCTTCCCACCTACCTCTTGCTTTATTCAGTCTTATCTTTCCCCCAAGAGTAACCAGAATCCTGACTTCTAACATCGCAGAGTAGTCCGCCTGGTTTTGAATTTTATTTAAACAGAATCATGTGGCATATGTGTATGATCATCTACAGCTGGCTTCTTTTACACAGTATTATGTTGTGAGATTCATCCGTTTTATTGCATGTAGTTAATTGCATTTATTCTCATTGCTATGTAGTATAGATCGGTTTATTTTGGAAAAAAAAAAGAATTGGAAGTTCCTTCATGTTCTGAAATCACAATAAACAATTTAGTATAACTTTACACAGTGAAAAACAACTATGATACAGAATAGCAAACCTGCTAATAGTTTCATGTATATATGAAAAGATGATAGTTACAGGGATGGCATTGCAAACCAGTAGAAATAAGATTAAATTTACAATAAGTGATGCTGAAACCATTGGTTTTCCATATGGAAACAAAATAAAATTAGATTCCTACAAACACACACAAAAATATATCTGTAATTCAAAAACCTAATATGAACAGTAACATTTAAAAATATTAAAGAAAGATATAAGATCATATTTTAAAATAAGCAGCAATTTCTTAAACAAGGTAAAGAAATATAGACAATAATGTTAATAAATTTAACTATATTGAATTTTTAAAAAACAGTAAGAATAATAAAGCTTAACAAGGATAACACAGACTCACATAATACATTTGCAATGTATAAACCAACAAAAGTTAGTATGCAGCAGTTATGTAACCAACCTAAAAGAAAGAAAATGAGGAATAAGGCTCAAAGGAAATGCAAACAAAATGAAAATAATGACTCACAAAGGTTGCTTGAGTAGCCAATGAACATGTGAAAACATGTCCATCTTATCTAGTATTCTGAGAAATGCAATTTGAAACAATATTGAAGCCTGTTTTCATATCCTTTAAATTGGCACAAATCAGTCAATACCAAGGTGTTTAAAGATGTGGAGAAGTGGGAACTACTAAACACCGCTGTGGGAAGGCAATCTTCACAACTTCTTTGGAAAGCTATTTGTCATTATTTGGTAAATTTGCAACACTCATTTGACTCTGAGATGTATGTTTTTCAGAAACTAGACATATGCGTATGGATGCATACTCAATAATGTTTTCTATAGCATTATTTTCAATAGAAAATATTAGAATAAAATAAATTAAAATAATGTCCTGTGAGAAAGATAGATAGCCTTGTAAGTGGAATCTTAAACTGTAGTTAAAACCAATGAACTAGAGATTTTTAAATCAAAATTAATAATTACCAAGAAACAATGTTAGGCAAGAAGTTGCACTATACTGCCTCTTTAATATAAAGTTTGAAAGCATGGTAAGCAAGATCAAATAATTTTTATAGATATGCAGAATGAGCCTGGCTTCTAAAAACTACCAAATTCAGATACAGATTGACTCTGATAGAGAAAAGACAGGAAACACATCAAGGAGAACTATTTACAGGCCTTGACTATTAAATAAACTACATCATCTATTTAACTGTAACTATTGCAAGTATAGAAAACGGTAGCATTTGATGGAGCTGGGCAGTAGGTACACTTCTTTATGCAATTTTCCATTTTTCTATTTTCTGTGTATTTCTATGTTACCTAAAAGTTTTATATTACAATTTATTTAAACTTTTTTTCTGGCTTGCTTGACTTTTAATGAAAGATAATTGTATATATTTAAATACTGATTGAAATAAATCAGAAGAAAGATAGAAGATGCTTTTGAGATACGTTAATTGGAACACAATTTCCCTGAAGAAATATAAGGGATTTCAAAGAGATGATTCATGAAAATTGTAGGGAATCTTCCCTTTCTGTGGGTCTAGATTAAGACAAATTCGAAACATTTACAACTGAGAGTTTGATTTATTTTACATTGGAACTGGTTTTTGGAACCTGAAAATATTATCACGTTTGAGAAATACTCATTTTAAAAGTAAACTTTGTTGTATTTGGACTTATTTTTCTTTTTAATTTTACTATAGCTTCAGTTTCATTTTAAATATATCTAATTAGATAGATAGGTAGATAGATAGGTAGATAGATAATCTTGCTCATCAACACTTTCTTATAATTTTGTAAGTACAGAAAAATGAAAAAGTTGTAAGGTGCCTGACAAAGTTTTGTGATAAACATTTTAAGTGTTAGGCCTTCAAAAGACTTGAAGTTTCTTTAAAGTGCCTTCTTAGAGGTTTCTCTTTTAGAATTTTAGACACATTTGGCTTTTCTAAAGCTAGGTATCAAGACAAAGAGATTCTGCGGAACTTGCGATATCCAATCTGTCTTGGGAGGCTTTGCTGCCATTTCTGAGAAATCTCCTTTTTGGGCATAATCCCTCCTAGAATAGAAAAAGATTTATAACCAGAATACAACCTGCAGTGAAATGTCATTGTACCATTGCAGAATTACTTATAAGTCTCATTAGCAGTCATCTCTGTTTCTACATGCGTAGTAACTATGATTAATTTTCGTGAAAGTAAGAAAGTATGAATAATAAAATGAATTCATTATAGGAAATATTTTATAGGTAACAATGTGGAAAATATGCTTTATTTCCTTAAGTACGAACAGATTTGTAGCTCTGGAAGGAAATAATTAGTCTTTCTTTATAGATTAGCTGCCATTGACTTGGGCTGTCATTGACTTGGGTTGTCATTGACTTGGGTTGCCATTGATTAGTTCATATATATATATATATATATATATAAAGAATATATGTATATATATGCGTTTGTGCATGTGTGTATATGTATAAAAATAGCTAAAGAGCCATATCCAACTTTAATAATATGTGGATATATCCGAGTTAGAGCTTAGCAATTTAAAATATGTGACCATCTCCTTCTAAAGAAAATATTTGTCTTCTCAATAAGAATAAAAAATAAAACACTAATAAAACTATGTATATTTCTTTTTTGGATGGTTCTAGTAATACTATAAAATATAATTTTTTTAAAAAGTCTCAGAAATAAAACATCTACATATTCATTACCAGCAGCTGAAATATTTCTCTTAGCTCTCAGTTTCAGTATTGGTCCAATGTGTAAGCAGTGGTAGGTAGAAAAATCTTCACAAACAAAAGGCTTTATGTCTAAATTGTGAGAGGGCATATAATAGAAATTATGACAAGACTGAAGACAAAATTTTATTTTAATAAAATGGTGATCAAGAGAAAAAAACAGAAAACAAATACCAGGTATAAAATATATTTGATTATTTGATTTCCTTATATCAAGAAATCTTTCTTTGTATTATCCACTTATTAAAAGAGAAAGATATTAGCCACTGTTCAGAGGTATTACTTTTAAAGGCATCTTACTTAAGATGAAACTTACATTATCAAATTATTTTATTCATAGTCAGTGTAGATAATTAGAAAATATTTCTAGCTCTATCACTCCATCAGCTTTGTATGATGTATGATAGCTTGGCTGCCAAGCCTAGAGAATGAAGCATGAATACGTTTGAAATTAGACTCATGAACAGAGAATGAGTGGACCTCATCACACCCTCTAATAACATGGAACACCCAACCTCTCTAAAGGAGAAACTGGTATCCCTGAGATGGAACCCAACAAAAAATACCGTGGGATGAAATTCATTAGGAGAATGAAATTCCTCGAATACATGCAGTCAGGCTAGTACACATTTGGTGTTTTACATGCCCTGGCTAAGAGATGGGGTGAACAATCTGTGAGGGTATTCTTCAATGGCAGAAATTAGAATTATCTTTCAGAGATAGGGCACGCTCTAAATTTGAAGATTGTAGCAATGGTGTTGTAAAAGGAGTGATAATCAAAGCGATGGGACAATTTTAGATTAAGGCCTTTAAAAAATAGACGTGTACACAGGTCTGGCATAGCATGAATGTGACTTCTCTGTAGTTTTTAACTGAATTGTGGGAGTGAAAGAGATGCAGGTAAACAAATTGAACTGAGAGTTGTTCCAAGCATGAAAGATGGCATGTGAAAACATGAATAAAATAAAGTTTCTCACGCATAGTGAGAAAGATAAAAATTCTAAGAGCAATAACAGAGAGGTTGATCCCATTATCATTGTATTATAGCTATTTCCATCTAAAACTAGCCATATACCAGGTTGATAAGAACCCAGCTCTGAAAAGATGGATTAATGCCCAAATTTTAGCAAAACCTGGAGTAAAAATATGAATACCTGTTGTATTTAACTTTGATTTTTGTCTGCCTTTTGAATCATATTGAATCGGGTTCATGGTTTAGTAGAGTCCAACCACATACTAGGCTAGTTTTCTATAGATTAAAGTAGATTTTAAATAATTTCATGTATACCTCTAATATTCTGAATCTTAAGATTTATTCTAAATGTCAATAAAGCATCCAATTTGATAAAATTTGCTCAACTAAAAATAAAAGATATAACTGTATTCAATTGTGTATGGAATTGCATTGATGGAATCCAGTTGATGTTTTGTTCCTAATGTGTGCTATATTTTTCAGTGCTCATAACCTTTGATTGCATAAATAATATCTCAGGCTTTGAGCTTGTTGGGAATCTTCTAAACAAAATTTGAAACTTTGATAGACTTTTAAAAATTATCTTAGTTAAATAGTCACTCATAGATTCAGAATCATCCTATCACTTTCCAAACCATCCCTTTCTCCTATGTTACTATCATAATTTTCCATGAAATATCATGGAATATGTTTTGAAAGAAAATCATACCACTGCTGCATTTCACATAAAAAAGGCAAGTTTAAATCATGTTTTATCATGTATCAACCAGACTACAATGAAGAATGACTGTGTAGTTTGCAGTTTTCAGAAGTTAGAGTGTCTATTACATCATGAGCAGTGAAGGCGTAGTAAATAAAACCAGTGTTTGACCTCATTTGTAATACAAGAGACTATCTGTAGGAACATTTGAATAATGGGAAAGACTTTTCTGTGATTTCCCTTAAAAGCAAATTTCCCCACGCTTGTTTTCCTTGTCTTTTTAAATATCTCTACACCACTTCAATCCTAAGGCTGCTAATTAACTGTCAATATAGCAAACACTCTTTCTTCTCCTTGTAGTGAGATCACAGTGTGACAGCTAAATACTCAAAGATAATGACCTAATACGTGTTAAATTGCAATTTAAAAGGAAGTGACCAGGAAAAGCTTTAACGTGTTGTGATATTTTTATTTTTTAACAAGATGTTTAATATCAGAATACTGGTGGAATACTGGCCAAAAATATTTGAACCAAGCTTAGAGTTGATATTTAAGGTTATGATAGACAAGAATAATTGAAACAATACTTTGAGTCAGTGATTTCATTTTTTTAAAACCTGAATCAATTCTCTTAAAATGTGTGATAAGTAGGGGCGGGCCCAGTGGTGCAGCGGCTTAGTCGCACATTCCACTTCAGTGGCCCTGGGTTCGCTGGTTCAGATCCCGGCTACAGACCTACACACTGCTTGTCAAGCCATGCTGTGGTAGGTGTCCCACATATAAAGTAGAGGAAGTTGGGCACGGATGTTAGCTCAGGGACCATCTTCCTCAGCAAAAATAGAGGAGGAGTGGAGGCAGATATTAGCTCAGGGCTAATCTTCCTCCAAAAAAAAAAAAGTATGATAAGTGATCAAATATGTGTAGGCTTATATGAATTAATTTTTGTCTGCCAACTATTTCCAATATTCACTGTAATATTATTTAAATACTTTAGTCCCTTATTTTTTTCAACTTCAGGGATAATTTTCATGGTTGATTTATAATAACTTCAAAACAACATGTGTACAAAAAAAATGCAAACGTATAAAAATGAAAAACTTCCTTATCAGTATGAAATAATCTGCCATCATCCTGAACGAATACTTTTGCTACATGCTGAAAAAGCAATATTGAAGGAATACTAGAGATTTGGAAGATGAGTAATGAAGTCCTTTTAGTGTTAAATGAGAGGTCCTATAAAAACCCAAGTATAGAAGACGACTACCTGGTTAGGTTAAACTTATTAGCACTCAATATGATGTCTGGGCTAGATATACAAATCTAGGGGTATGAGCACTTGGGTGGTAGAAAAACAAAAGGACACAGAAAATTGCCTGCTCATGGTATACTGAGAAAGAAGAGAAGGAAGTCAGAAACGGATTCCCAGGAGACACCGATCCAATCTTTAGGGATAGACTAAGGAGAGGAAGCTAACAATGGGAACTAAGAAAGAAACATTACCTTTGCCCTTTCCATTTCTTTAGCTGCACACCAACCAGCCATCAGAACTTGTGGCTTCTTCTCTCCAACGTCACTAGTATATTGTTTCTTCTTTCAGCCCTTCTAACATCTGTAGCTTTACAGATTTCAGCTAGCCACAAGGTCTCTCCTCCCGTTGTACTTAGCTACTTTTTGTCTCTTCAATCCCAAACTCTACTTCATGTTTATTTCCTGCCTTCTTTTGAGGAACTCATGTCGTGGTTATGCCTCACACACTCTATTAGTTACAATTTCCACCATATAAGGCAGAATTTATGGTCAGAACCAAAAAAAATTGGCAACAATTACAAAACAGAATACTTACTTGTTTTATTAAATGTGATCTCGAACTCACCTTGTTTTACTAAATAGGAATGGTTGAGATAGTCTTTCGTACAAGAAGAAAGCATACATCCTTGGGAATTAAGATAGGTGAAAGAAGTGTAACAGAATAGCACACAGATTTCAGGTGTCAGACAGGAATCATTGAGGTGCTAGTGCTCAGAGACGTAAGGACATGGCCCCTTTCAGTTATATAACTTAAGAATAAAATGTTCAAATCAATACCTGATTTCACTGGAGTCAGTGCAGTCATTTCTAATGCAGGATATATACTGATTTTTGGGGAATAGTTGGAAAGATATTGATCAAATATTAATCCAAATATTGTATACATTAGAATCCTCAAAATATTTGATGTAGATCATTTAATTAGTTAATGAGATATATTAAAGAAATACATTTATTAATATACCTGGGAAAAATTATCAACTTCATTTCTGTCCACCAGTCACTAAAGATAAAAAAAATTTCATCATGGAACTTTCCGCTTAGATGTGGAGATTAACAGATAATTATAATATCATGTTATGTCTCTTCTATGTACAGAATGCTAAGATAGCACATGGAAATATGTGAATATCTCTTTCACAATTAAAAACGTAGACTTTTTATTTGAAGTTTAGAACTAGAAGTACCTAATAATAGATCGATCCATGTACCTGCATCTGTGTACCTTGCTCACTTATTGTGCTTCTCATTGTTTGTATCAATCATTCTTGAACTTACTGTCACATGTGTAAACCTTGATTCTGTACGTAGGGTGGTTGAATTCCTAATAGTAAGATTATATTTAGTTGTTTTTTTCTTATATTTTCTGTCAACATTTACCAGAGACTTGAAGTTACAGGAAGTCAGTGAATGCACCCTCTATTTATTGAGCAAGTTTGTCAGGACCCCAAAAAGGGTGGTGGCAGAATTATAATCATCTTGCCCAACTTTACACTTGGACTCCAGGGAAGAAATTGACAATCTCCAAATAATGAGAATTGAATCTCAGACAAAGCCATAGAAATTTAAAAAATAAATAAGGGCAAAAAAATAAAAGAAGGCATGGTGCAACTGATGGTAAAACGTTAACCTGAGAAAATGTCTTGGGTCACTTTCCCAGTTTCTTTCTGCCAAATATCTTTTCTCCTTTCCTTCCTCTCACATAAGAGAAAATAAATGAAAGCAGCGAATTCCTCAAAAATTCTATTTGCTTTTCCTTTATTTGACTTAATTCTTTGCTCTCCATCTTGATTCTCTTTAACATCCAGTGAGCTTGTATCATACACTTTATATCAGCACAACAACTACCTACTAATGATACCATTACTGCTCTTTATTCTCTCTGCTTTTCAGGTATTAGCCTATGAATAGAGATAGAGGCATGAAAATAAATCCTTTTAGGATTGTATTTTTCCCAGGCAGAAGTTCATCATACCAAGTCAGTTGTACAATGCCACTATACCATTGTTTTTTTTAATACCTTTTTTTTTTTGGTAAGGAAGATTGGCCCTGAGCTAACATCTGTTGCCAATCTCCTTTTTTTTTTTTTTTTCTCTCAAAGCCCCAGTACATAGATGTATATCCTGGTTGTAAGTCTTTCTAGTTCTTCTATGTGGAATGCCACCACACCATGGCTTGATGAGTGGTGCGTAAGTCCGCACCTAGGATCTGAACTGGCAAATCCCAGGCTGCTGAAGCTGGGGGGGGTGAACTTAAACACTCTGCCACAGGGCCAGCCCCTATACAATTGTTTTACATATGTAAATAATGAGTTTTCACTAAAGTCAGAGAATGATTAGTATATCAGAACTAATAGCAGAAACAAAAATTAGTTGATAATATATAAATACACTTAATTTATTCTTATTTATATAACCACATTATATTTAAAAACTTAGTTGTTTCATGAAGACATATCTATACTTATTTCATTGGAGGGTAGGATCTGTGTTAGTTGTTATGAAAATTATTGCATATCAGAATCTCCTGGAAAGCTTTCAGTAATTGTGATTCCAGGGTCTCATCTACATCCTGATTAAATTGATCTTCAGCAATTAATTTGATCTTCAAAATTTCTTAAATCTCTTCAGATGATTCTAATATGCAACCAAGGTTGAGAAACACTGACCGAAATCATGTGAAATGCATCTTACTTCCATACTGGTTAAGGTATGCATATAAAGGTACAAATATTAAGGAAGTATGGAAAAGCTCATTATAATGGTATTTTATGGTGATGTTTTGCCAGATAACTCAGACATATCCAAATCCTGTCTTCAACAATTCAACCTATTTCCCACCGTATTAGAGATATACATATGCACAGAAAAAGAAAGCAATAAAAATGTACCCTTTAGTATTATCTGGGGCTTGAGAAAACTAAGCCAAATTAAGTGAGAAGAAATAACGAAGAGAAGAAAATAATGAAATTCCAAACTGAAAAATATAGAAAAACATAAAGGACACTAAAATCAGGCACTTTAAAAAGATCAAAGAATTTGATAAATATTTAACAAAAGAAGAGATACAAATCACCAATATTAAGAATGAAAGAGGGACTGTAACTAGATTGTATGTACAGTAAAAGCATAATAAGAGTATATTATGGGGCTGGCCCCGTGGCCGAGTGGTTAAGTTCGCGCGCTCTGCTGCAGGCGGCCCAGTGTTTCGTTGGTTCGAATCCTGGGCGCGGACATGGCACTGCTCATCAAACCACGCTGAGGCAGCGTCCCACATGCCACAACTAGAAGGACCCACAACAAAGAATATACAACTATGTACTGGGGGGCTTTGGGGAGAAAAAGAAAAAAATAAAAAACAAAATCTTAAAAAAAAAAAGGAGTATATTATGAACAATTCCATGCTTGTAAATTCAACAAATTTGATCAAATTGACCAATTTCTCAAAAAATCACAAACTTACAGACACAGCCAAGATGAAATATTAACATATATATACTTACACATCTCAAATGGAATTGAGTAAAAAATATTTTGAAAAACAAATATCTGGTTAATGTGGTTTCCATGGTAAATTCTGACAAACTTAAAATTTTTTTGTATTTAACATTTAACATTATATTAGTTTCCAGTGTACAACACATTGAATCAATATTTGTATACATTGCAAAACGGTCACCACAATAAGTCTAGTTCACACCTGTCACCATACGTAGTTCCAAACAAGTTTTTTTCTTGTGATGAGAACCTTTAGGATCTACTCTCTTAGCAACTTTCAAATACACAGTACGGTTCTATTAACTATAATCACTCTGCTGGATACAACATCCCCAAGACTTCTTTATTTTATAACTGGAAGTTTGTGCTTTTTGACACTTTCATCCATTTTGTCCTCTACACATCTGCCCCTCTGACAAATACACATCTCTTCTCTGTATGTATGAGCTTGTATTTTTTTTTAAGTTCCATATATAATTATGATCATACAATATTTGTCTTTCTCTGTCTCACTTATTTTGCTTAACATAATGTCCTCAAAGTCCATCCATGTTGTTGCAAATGGCAAGATTTCATTCCTTTTATGGATGAATAATATTCCATAGGATATATATGCCACAGCTTCTTTATCTATTTATCCATCCATGGACACTGAGGTTGTTTCCATACCTTAGCTATTGTAAGTAATGCTGCAATGAACTTGGAGGTGCATGTATCTTTTCGAGTTAGTGTTTTTGTTCTCTTCAGGTCAATAACCTGGAAGTGAAATTGGTAGATCATATGGAAATTTGACTTTTAACTTTTTGAGGAGGCACCATGCTGTTTTCTATAGTAGTTGCACCAACCTTCATTCCAAGCAACAGTGCACAAGCGTTTCCTTTTCTCCATATCCTCGAAAACACTTGTTATGTCTTGTCTTTTTGATAACAGCCATTCTAAGAGTTGTGAAGTGATACCACACTGTGATGTTGCTTTGCATTTCCCTGATGATTAGTGATGTTGGGCACATTTTCATGTATTTGTTGGCCATCTGTGTGTCTTTGGAAAAAAGTCTATGCACTTCCTCTGCTTATTTTTTATCAAATTGTTTTTTGTTGTTGTTGTTTGAGGAAGATTAGCCCTGAGCTAACATCTCCTGCCAATCCTCCTCTTTTTGCTGAGGAAGTCTGGCCCTGAGCTAACATCCGTGCCCATCTTCCTCTACTTTATATGTGGGATGCCTGCCACATCATGGCTTGACAAGCAGTGCGTAGGTCCGCACTCAGAATGCTAACTGGTGAACCCCAAGCTACTGAAGCAGAACGTGCAAACTTAACTGCTGCATCACCAGGCTGGCCCTCAAATTGTTTGGTTTTTAATATTGAGTTGTATGAATTCTCTATATATTTTGCATATTAGTGCTTATCAGATATATAATTTGCAAATATATTCTCCCATTCAGTAGATTGTCATTTCAGTTTGTTGATGATTCCCTTTACTGTGCAGAAACTTTTTAGTTTGATGTAGTTCCATTAGTTTAAAATTTCACTTTTTCACTAGTTTAAAAATTTTCACTTTTGTTGACTATGATTTTGATGTCAAATCCAAAAAATGTTTCTTGAACAATTAATTCCCTGTTTAATTGTATTTATATTAGGATAGTTATTTATTTTTTATTTCCATTTTAAATTTATAATCATGTAGTTAATTTCAGAGTGATTTTTCAAATTATTAGAACA
The DNA here is from genome assembly GCF_041296235.1 of Equus asinus. Taxonomy (NCBI): domain Eukaryota; kingdom Metazoa; phylum Chordata; class Mammalia; order Perissodactyla; family Equidae; genus Equus; species Equus asinus. The sequence continues at coordinate 39,237,247 of NC_091813.1, forward strand.
TAATTGTGAATAATTTTGTAACACTTCTTGCTCCATTTGTTTCCTCAGACAAATTGTTTCTATAAACTTAAGGATGAGTTACAAATCACACAGAGACTTTAAGCCAATTAATTAATCATACGGAATTATTTACACATTGATATCAAATTTGATATTTAGTGTACAAAAAAGTTTTATGAAAGCTGTCTTCTTCCAAACTATTAATGACAATCACAGTTACCATTTTTGGAACACTTACTATGTACCATACGCTATGTAAGAATTTTATTTATATTAACTCCTTTAGTCTTCATATTTTGCCCCTGAAAATAAGTACTATTCTAATCCACATTTTACAGATGAGGCATTTGAATTACAGGAAAGTAGTAAGTTGCCAGTAGTCAGAAAATGGAAGACCTAGGTTATGAACCTAGAACAACATGGTTTCAGAATTCATGCTTTTGCCACCTATGTTTATTAATTTCATTTTATGTCTTAAGTTGGCTAGGTTACAGCACCCACATACTTGGTCAAACATTATTTTAGATGTTTCTGTGAAGGTAATTTTTACATGAGATTAGCATTTAAATCAGTAGACTGAGGAAAGCAGATTATCCTTCACAACATGGGTGCTTGATCTGAACCAGTTTTTGGACTTTGGGCCAAGAGCAAGAGAAGAGTCTGAATCTACTTCAAACTATGGTACTCAGTAGCACTATCACTTGAGCCATATGGCTCTGTAGATGCCATGAAGCATGATATATCTATGGAAATAAGGGTACCACGTAGACTTTCTGGCCAATCTAGTAGGAAATTTGCAGTATAGACTTCTGGGATTCTCGAGCAATCTCATGCTGGGTGCAACAGGGAATTATTCTTCAAATGAAAAACAGTGGATCTATGGATCTATCATGGACTCTAAGCCCTGACATCAGTCTTGAGACATTAGGTGACGAGGGGTCTTGAAGATACCCATCGTGAAATGCACCTCTTCTGAAATATCAAGTAATAAATTTGAGTGACTCAATATCAATTCATCATACAACAGAGATGGTGTCTTTGGGGTATAGCTCAATCAATTATAAAAGGCAAATTATGTTACATAAACAGTGTCCTAAACCCACATCTCACTTTTCACTGTTGCATTGATATTTAGCCCTCACACTTTACACGTAGTTCCCTAAGACCAGATATTAAAGAAGGAAAAATACTAGGTCCGTTTAATGGCTAGGCTAGCTCAATATACTAGTGTGGGCTAAACATAGACTGCTTAAACATTGCTGGCCCGGGACCAAGGAATGGAAGTTAGAACAGCCCCTCTCAGTGACACATTGGGAATTTATCCCCACGATTTTAGACTCTGTTAAAGAATTTCTTTTTGATTTGATTTCTTGGGGTTTTGACTTATTGGAGAAGGGCCTTTCTAGCTGAGGATACAGTAAGGGTTTAAACTAAACCTAATGCTATGTCTGCTACCTGTCACTTTCGGTTGTTTGTGCCCAAAAAATCTGAAGGCAAAGAAAGTTGTTCCTACATGGGTAAGTGTAATTGACTGATTATCACGGTTAAATAGGGTGGCTGCTATAAAATCAGGACAAGGGAGACTATGGCTGCAACTCAGGAGATTTCTTGGTGTGCTTGTCTATGCTTCTATGTCTGAAGATAACCATAAAGAGAGAATTATAGGAACCATGAACTGGAAACAGCACCGTTACCTTGGAGATAAAAGTAAGAGTGATCTTCTTGGGCAAACTACCTATATTAGCAGAAAATATGTTAACCAGAAAATATAATTGAAAAAGATTCCTCATGTCAACAGCAATACCAATCATAAAATACTCAGAAGTAACAGTAAAGAATAGTGTTTGGGGTCTTCATGAAGAAAATGACAAAAAATTTTTATTATTGTAAAAGAAGTCTAATAAATTTGAGTTAGGTAGAAGGAACAACTTGCAAATCTGAATGGGTGTCCTAAGGTGTGTGTGGATTGGAATTTCAATAAATATTATAAAACTAAAGGGTACCAGAAATCTGATCATTCACAGACTTGAATGACTGGCCAAGAATTTTGGAATTTAGTTGGTGTCTTGGGGTGAGTTTGACCATTTGTATATTTTGGGAAGGTTAGTCAGATAGCATTGTATAGTCTGGGTTGGAATATCAACAAACTACAGTAGATAAAACAAGTTCTTTGTAACAATTATCTAATTATTATTGGTAAAGATATTAATGAGAAGTTTATTATTGAAATGCCATTATAAAAAGGCATAATACTCTCTGTTTCAATCTTCCTAAAAATAGAAATATATATTCAAACATATACATTCATATGTAAATTTAAAAATGTAACTGTATTATGCATTATTGATTATATTATTCCCTAAAGCTCATAACGGTCAATGTCTTCAAATGCATTCTATGGCTCGAAGACTACAATTAGTCTTGCTGTGGCTGCTGGGAGTTCTGATATCCAGAACAATATAGGAGTCTCTGCTTCTGCAGAAACTGCCAATCCCTTCAACATCTGTGGAGATATCAGAACTGTTGATGACAATTTTCTTCAAACTAGGCTAGTTAAGGATATGTTACTAATCAAGAATAGAACGTTCTACTTCATTCCCACCTAAGAATTTCATTTTAATACCACCTTTGCACATTAAAAACTAAAATGGAATCCCCTGAGGGTAAATAAAAAATGTTCAGGCAGAGATATAACAGGAAGTGTTTGAAAATGAATTGCAGATTGGGGATTATTGTGTACATACATAAGAAAAATCTGATGCAAGGTGAATAGTCCTTTTGAACTTGTGTAGAGTAGATAGTTTAAACAAATTTAAAATTAATTAGATATTTAGGACAAAATCAGTTTTCCAGAATGTCAGCAAACCAAAGCACCACTCTCCACATTGTGTAGCTTTCTTAGGTATAAATGTAATTTTTATATATATATATAAAAATACCAATTAGAAGTCAATTAGAAGGGTTCATTTAATTAGCATTTGTCAGGTACACTGGAAAATATTTTCCTTAGAATAACATTTGGAAATTTAGTCTCTTAGACTATTTTGTTTCTAAATGATAAAAGTCTGTATTTCTGTTCTAACATGAATATTATGGAAGTTAGTATTCCCATCCTCACAATATGTTAAGAAAAAGCTAAACAAGCTGAAACACAACTCTTTGTAGATTCATCAGAGAATTGAAGTCACAGGGCAAAGCTGCTGCCCCCCAAACCAGAGAGAGAGGCAGATAGAAGTGACAAATAGAAATGGCAAGCAATAGGATATATTGGAGTATGTGAAGAAGCCATTTGGTGTAAACCTAATTTGGCCTGATTTTGTTTTTCCAAGAGGGCCTGACATAGCCATTGAGCATGCATTGTATATGTGCTTTAAACATTTACTACGGCAAGAACAAATGCCCTTAAGATAAAGGTGTAAGTTCCCCCCACATTGGTATTTCCTTAAGGATAATCATCTTTCCCTAGACCAGGAACTAATTGCTGTGACCACCCAGCTCAAGACAACAGACCTGCCACCCTGCTGTGTCCATCAAGATAGCAGACCTACTACCTGCTGTGTCCATCAATCGCTGTGCTGACAGAGCAGTCTCGTGACTATTGTAAAAGGGACATTTCAATCATATGTGAAACATCCTCTTTGAGGGTATATAACCACTCTGTATACCCCACTTCTTTGGTGCCCTTCCTCCTTGAGGAAGGAAAGCCTCAGCCCACGGTCCTCACATTTTGGCTCAGAATAAACTCACTCAAATTTTCATTTATAGATTGATTATGGATTATTTCCATCAACACAAGGAATCACAACGTACCTGGGGCAGAAGCCATGGCTGGTGCCAGTAGCGGTAGGCACACTTACAGTGTAATTGAAGAACTGCTGGCAGCTCAGTGTGGAGTATCTAGAGAGTTAAAATCTCTGGCGAGCACAGTGTAAAGAGGGCCTTCACACTTTCATGAGTCTCATCTCAAGGATCCTCATCAGCTTCTCACTGTGAAGAATGAAGAAAAATTCCTTAGCGCTTCCTGCATATTGCCTTGATTTCTGTAGCTTTATGATAAGATTTGGAATTGGGTTCTCTGAGTTTTTCATATTCATTCTTCTTTTTGAAAAATGGTTATGTCTGTTCAAGGTCTTTTGACTTTCCATATAAATATCATAATCAGTTTGTGAATATGTTCAAAAAATATGGCAGGCTTTTGATTGGAATTCTATTGGATCTGTAGATCCAATGGAAGAGATTAATGTATTAGCAATATTGAATCTTTAAATCCATCAACAAAGCTTTCGTCTCCATTTAACTAGATGTTCTTTGATTTCTTTCATCCATATTTGGAATTTCCTCCCCCCTCCCCAAGTTTTATTGAGCTACAATTGACTTATAACATTGTAGAAGTTTCAGGTGTACAACAAAATGATTTGATATATGGATATATTGCAAAATGATTACCACAATAAGTTTAATGAAAATCCTTCACTTTATGTAGCTACAATCTTTTTTAACTTGTGGTAAGGACTTTTAAGATCTACTCTCTTAGCAATTTTCAAATATGTAATACAGTATTGTTAGCTATAGTCATTGTGCTGTAATTATATCTCCAGGATTTACTTATCTTATAACTGGAAATTGCATCTTTTGACCACTTTCACCTGTTTCCCCCACCTCTCACCTCTGCCTCTGGCAACCACCATCCTGATCTTTGTTTCCAAGAGTCTGTTTTTTTTGATTCCATATGTAAGGGAGATCATGTTGCATTTGTCTTTCTCTTTCTGATTTATTTCACTTAGTCTGATGTCCTCAAGGTTCATCCATCTTGTCACAAATGGCAGGATTTCATTTGTTTGTAGCCAGAATCTGAGAGTTGCAATAGTATTTCATCATACATCTCACATTTTCTTTTTCCATTCATCTGTCTGTGTATTTAATGTTTGTTCTAATCTTTTCTTATTGAAAGAGTGCTACAAAGAGTTCTTTCAGATTTCTGAAATTACGGTGGAAGATGGAAGTCTATACATACATTTTAATTAGTTCATGTATCACGGTTGAAACATTGATGTCGCCCATCAGCCATGGATAACTGGATTCAATGAACTTTGTCTATTATATTAGGACAATTTTTTCCTTTGTTTACTTTTATACCTAACTTCTTTCATGAGCTTTACTAATGTTGTTTTAACACGCTATGGTTTGCAAAATGGAAAACCGAATCTTAAAATGTTTCTAGATGGTAAGAGTATTTTCCTTTTTTAAAATTAATTAATTCATTTTTTGAGGAAGATTAGCCCTGAGCTAACATCCACCACTAATCCTCCTCTTTTTTTTTTTTTTTTTTTTTTTGCTGAGGAAGACTGGCCCTGAGCTAACATCTATACCCATCTTCCTCTACTTTATATGCGGGACGCTACCTCAGCTTGGCTTGACAAGCGGTGTTTAGGATCCAAACCAGCGAACCCTGGGCTGCCAAAGCAGAATGTGGGAACTTAACTGCTATGCCACTGGGCTGACCCGAGTATTTTCATTTTTAAATGAAGAAATTGATGCTCAAGGAGGAAAAATTTTTGACAAAGTTTACCCAGAAACACTTAAGGTTGTGAATAAATTACTGCTTCCAAAATCCATGTTTTTGTTCCATCCCTACTCTCTACTTTTGTGACAGTGCATTGCAAATATTATTTAAAAAGTAAAGATCAAATGTACAGCAGCATGTTTATAAAATTAATTAATAGACAATTGACTAACAATAATACTCTATGTCTGTGTTATGAGTCATTTTGGGATATACAGTCCTTCATGGATGAGAAGTAATCTAGTGTTGAATTCAGAACACTATTGTATATATCATGAATATTGGTCTGAAACATGATACGTTTACATGAATCTCTCAGTGTGAACTACTTTATCACTGACAAATGATGGTCTATCTAGAAAATTAGTATTTAGGAAATGAAACTGGGGACCACTTGCTTTAACTTTACTTGGCTAGTTGTCTGTTTGGAAAAGTAGTTATTTAATGCACTAATAAAGCCCACCCTATTACGTAACATCTCTGACACCCAGGTCACTATTGTAATGAGTTCTTAAGTTTTTGGAACTGAGAGTTGACTCCTTTTCTAGTTCAGGCTGGTTAAGATTACTGACTCCTCAACTGGGCCTGTGCAGATGAACAATACGTGACCCTTTGACGTCAAAGAGCCAAAAACTCCACCTTCAGATCAAGGTCATGCCACCATTTTGCGAACATGCCTCCTATAAAGAGCCAGGAAACTTGGCTATGCTTGCACAGATCATCAAGTACCTCACTGCTTACCTCCAATCAGCTATTCCCACACTTCAGACCAGCCTGCCTTCTTATCCTGGAAATATCCCTAATCCCTATTTTTGAGGAGGTGGATTTGAGACTTGTTCTCCTATTGCCTTCCTTGGCTGCCTTGTGAATAAAAACTCTTTCTCTGCCACAAACTAGTAGTCTCAGTTATTGGCATAACCATGCCTGGGCAAAATGCACCTGGTTCAGTAACAGAAATCAAGATATAACTTGTTTAAGCCCTTGCCTTCTTACTAGAGAAAATAAAGATTGAAATAAACTGTAATAGTAAATTCTTTATTGCTGAATAGATTTATTACTAAAAATAAAGGAAAAATATTTTCTAAGAATTTCATTCTGAATATCCTTCCAAATTGAAAATATATTACTGTCTTAGATATAAGTCAAGCCCCCAAGGAAAGCACAAAACAGTTTCACATTTCACTGACTAGAGTTTTAGATAGCTACTTTAAATCATAGCAGGATATTTGGAATTAAATGATTTTATCTTAGTCTGAGAATTAGCCAACAGCTGAGTACTTTACCTGTAATCTCACTCAATGTGATTTTAATGGATGAGCTCATGGTGGGAAAATGCCATCACAATTAAAATGAATCTTTTAGGTTTATGAATCCTTGTGGAGACTAACTCAAGGATATCAACTGAGGTTACCAAGAATATTTCAAACTTGCAACTGTCAGAAATACTCTGAATATGTGGCATCTTTCATCAACTCTTATGGTTGATCATATTTTCTATTTTAATACATAATAGTCATCCAAGAAATACTTTTTCCTATGTTTTAACAAGTGCTATAGGCGCAATGTTAATGCTCTTCCCTTGAAGATAATTATTTGCACTTCAAGGCTTTAACTACTCTCCACTGTGGGGAATACTACACCTAATATTTTGCCCAGCCCAATCCTCTTAATTTGCACGATAATGCCACTATTAGCATCAAACTTCTGGATCAGAAACAACAAACACAATGCCCTATTTCTAGAACACTTCTATAATTAACAAAATTATTGAAACAAGTCCTAAATCGGGTTTTTTCTAACTAAAATTTTAGCATAATTTATTTCAAAAAAGTATGTAAAATTCTTCTAATGGCAATACTTAATCCATTCTTTCATTTTCTCTCTAAAATTTTAGCATACCTTATTTCAAGAATATTTAAATTTGTTTTAATGGCAATGGTTGTTGAGAGGATTACTAGATATGATAGATTTTAATGAAGATATGATTGAAAATTCATGAAAAGTACCTTGTTGGGAGTGACACAAAGGCAGGAAAGACCATAAAGACAAGTCAGTGGTAGAGTCTAAGTCTCAGGTGTCCTATGTATTTAACTGGAAAGATATTTGAGGCTATAAAGAGAGCAAGTCTTGGACTAGAATGGGGCAAATGATGCACCCACATCACATAATTAAAGGAGGGACTCTCAGCTTCTTGCAAGTGAAAGCCTCCTTAAATTCTGTGTCCTAGGTTCTTGGCTTGCTTCATCCTCATCCTAACCCTAGAATATTGAATTAAATGCTGTAAAGATTTCCCAAGTTTTGATATTTCGAAAGACTCACCAGACTTTGCAAAGCATACTCACATAATGCTTTTCTTTCGAAGGTGAAAATCAGATACAGCAATAGAAAAACAGTACAGGCAAGCTTTGGGGTCTGAAAGACATCTAGGTACAATCTCCCCAGGGTCCTTAATGGCACATGGGCCAGGCTTCCACATCAACTGAACCATCAAGATCTGTGCTAGGAATTTTGGCCTCATGAGAGCTCAAGGCAGAAGTTAAGAAGGGGGATTATGTGTTTCTGGCCACATAATTAACCAGGGTGTCTAACAGGCTACACTAGGTGAAAACCATCAGTAAACCCAGGCCTGGGGGTGTCCAGGGGAGTTTTGGATTTTAATTGCCCACAGCCCTTCTTTTGGCTAAGAGTCGAAGACAACATCCAGTATTTCAGAGAGAAGGATAGAGCTTTCCCAGAACAGCTGGAAATCAACTCTAGCCTACAGAGATACCAGTATGACTCCCATAGCTTAGGGCTCCTCTACAGAACCATCTTAGCAGATGTCAGCTAGAGCACAAGCTAATATTAAACCAATCTTAAGCATGCAAGAGAAATCTTGATAGTCCTAAACCTGGTCCAAGGCTTGTGTTAGGGATAAATTAAAGTAATATTAGCTGACCATGGGAATTTGAATTCTCTGGATATTTATCAAATTTTGGCTTTTCATCATTTTCAGTCTCTCCTCTATACACACACCTTTTATATTTACTGAAGAATTCAGAATTTGAAAAATTACATTATGTTTAGCCATTTGAATTATGTTTAAACTATGTTGAACTTTCAGTGGTACGATTCTTAGATTTCTTGAAATATGTTTCAAAAATAAAATATTATCTTTGAACTCCTGTATTTATTTGCTCTTTTAATAGGTAACTGAAAAGAAAATAAAGAAATTAACCATAACCAGTTTTAAATGGTTAATAATCAAATAGGGTGAAGTATTTAGATGAAATGGCAGTATTTGTGAGGTAATAACATATTTGGAGAGTTTAAATGCAAAGATGTAATGCCCTGAGAATTTCCATACTATTTACGAACTCTAATTTCCAATATGGTATATGTAAAAATATTCTGAAAAATATCTTCATGTTATTCTCTATATAACTAAAAAAAATTAATGAAACTTTGCTGAATGATATACTATTATCTAATTTTGAAAGTAAAATATAAGATTATGATTAAAAATATTGTGAAATTATATTTTATTCATAGACATGACTGCCTTATGAATTGTCTTTATAAGCATCTGTTCAGATACATTTTTACTTTTTATTAACATATTCATAATGTAGAAAAGCATTTCTGCCAAAAAGGTTATATCACATAAGTGTATAATATCAAACTATACATTTATTATTATAATTATAGCGAGGTTACTAAAGTAAAAATGTAGCCTTGGGGAAAATCTTTAGAAATTACATATTTCTGTAAAATTGCTGAAAGTAGTTGAAGTAATTCTTAAATACTAAAATAACTATTTTGTTAATTTGAATAAAATACTGAATAAATGTTATGTAACATGATAGAAAAAATTTCAGTGACATTATAAAATTAGAGTATAGTGAATAAAACTAAAGAATTACTTATAAACAGTAAATCAAAATCTTGGTGTATGATGTCAATAAAACCACAAAAATGTTTTCGAATGAGCAGGATTTGAAACGACACAAATATGTGCGACAATGTGCTACTCTTGGACATAATTATTCAAACACTATCCTACGTTGCATAAATATGTACCACTTATCATTTTATATTTTTACAATTTTATTTTTTAAGCACCATTGTGAATATTGGGTAATATTGTATTATTTAGAGATGAATACATCTTTAACTTTTATAATTTTCATTAAAAATTTGAGTCTAAATTATATAACACAGGAGAAAAAAATAGTCATTGGGTATATTATAGTTACATTTCATGAGATAAATGTATTTCTATTAATGTTTGGAAAAAAACAACTTAAAGAAAAACTATAATGTTGATATAATTTTGAATTATCTGAGTTATTTATGTAGGACCTCACCCTCTCTCAGTTTTCTAGACTTGGCTGTTGGTGGACTTCAGTGGAAGAGTAACCATGCATACCATGTTGTTCAAACAGAAATGTATAAAATAAGACTGTTTCTGTAAATGAATTTGAGACATTTGATAATTCAGTTTTATTGACAAAGATATTAATTGATCAATTGTTTTAGAGAAAAAAGTGTTTTCTTAACTATTCCACATACTATTTCTTAACATAGAAAAAAAACAAATTTGAAATCTATCATGATAAATATTGATGTTTTGTTATCAAAAATTTCGTTTGTGTGCATAAGTGTGTTAGTTTTATTATGCCCAGACATAGATTAAATCTGTATACCTAAAACAAGGTTAAAGACAAAGTTGTACTGAACTCCTAAAATGTGGACTTTTTAACTTTATAAGCTACCCAACATGCCAGCTGCCATCGACTGCCTTTTGTATATAAGAGCTGTAAAAACAGCTCTTCTTACAATAAAGTCCAAGGTCCTCCTCTCTGCGACTAGGATAAAACATTGAATTAAGACATAGCTAATGCATTAAAATTTGATGAATAAAACTCACACTTAATTTCGCTCAATTTTGACTTGGAGCTGCACGTAGCAAGCAAGCAAGAAGGGCGAGAAGGGTGAGGAGTCTGGAATTGTGTCTCCATTTAAATGAGCATTCCTAAAAGGAGGAGAGATAAAAGCCCAGAAAAAGGTGAGAGAAAGGCAGCCTCTGTACCCTCTCCTTGCCTGAGCGTGTGGAGCCCAAGAGACAGCTGAGCAACAATATTGAGGTGAGGTACTTAGGTCTGTTAACTACATCCCAAGACACCTCAATGACTCCAGTAGGAACGAAATCCTGCACTCCATAGATGATGCAAAGACAGCACACCAGCTTCCCGGCACTTGCCCCAGCAGCGCGATGCTCTGACCAGACTGTCTGCCCACCACGTCAAGCTGGCCTGGAGGGATGGGAAGGACACCATCTCAGCGTTCCCACCCATGACATTGCCTCCGTCTCCTACTTTCAAGATGACGCCTTGCACCTAGTGGTCCTGCAGACAGCCCAGGACCCTGGCACTACCCCAGCCAGAGTCTGTGCGGAAAGTTCCAGACGCCTCACGGTAGGCTCCCTGCCTGCCAGTAGAGGGGGCCGTGGAGGCGAGCTGCCTGGTGGTCCTGGCCGTGGAGAACCAGGCGGCTGCAGAAGAGCTGTGCTTCCAGCTCAGCCGAGCCTTCCAGATTGTTTCCACGGAGTCCACCGTCGACTTTCTGGGCAGAGTAATATTTGATGGGGCCTCAACACTCATCCACCACCTGTCCCTTTGCAAGAAGAGACTGGTTCTCCCACAAAAGGGGACATTAAGGAACCCTATGATACAGAAGCCAGCACTTTCTCCTTCCCTGAGCAGGCAGAGTCTAGCCCTAGTCCTTCTGTTTGCAGATGTCGCCTTACGCCCAGAATGTCAGCGAGAGCGCCTTAAGCGCCAAAGCCCTGGAGCTGCCGCCTACGTGCTGACGGTGCACACCAACCTCTCGTGGCAGGAGACACCGGAAGATGCTGCACAAGTACCGCTAACGGCCCTAGTCCGCGAGTTCCGCATCCACCTGCGGCAGCTTTGCAGGAACAGCTCCAAATTTCTGCTCCTGGGTCTGTGGCCAAGGACAGCCAGCACTTTGAGAACTTCCTGGAGACCCTATGGGTGAGGATGGATGCAGCATCATCCCGGTAAGGGCAGGGCCTGGCTGTCTTGCTGTCCCCACCCACTCCCTTCATCATCATCCAGCCTTTTCTTTTTTTCTTTTTTTTTTTTTTTAGGAAGATTAGCCCTGAGCTAACATCTGCCACCAATCCTCCTCTTTTTGCTGAGGAAGCCTGGCCCTGAGCTAACATCCGTGCCCATCCTCCTCTACTTTATACGTGGGACGCCTACTACAGCATGGCTTGCTAAGCAGTGCTGTGCTCGCACCCGGGATTTGAACTTGCGAACCCTGGGCCACCAAAGCGGAACCTGCGAACTTAACCGCTGTACCACCGGGCTGGCCCCTCATCCAGCCTTCTTGGGAAGAGGTTCCCTAGACCTGTGTGCATCTGCTCTTCCCCTTCCTGGCTGAGGGCTCAGCAAGGGACTCCGGTCACGGGTGGCCCTCTACTGTGAAGGAGCAGGTATATATCAAGAAACAGTATATCCAGCAAGATAAAATGATAACTCATTTATCATATTTGCCAAAAATATCCAGATATTTTCATTTCCTGCTACGTTGACTGAAATGTTTTTTCTTCTGCCACCTCCTTATAGTAATCCTTTCTTATTACTCACATTCTCTATACAATATTTTGCAAACATACAAGGCAACACTTTTTAAGCCATTCATTTGTTCAAGAAGAATTCGTTGAATGCCAACTATGTGTGAAGATGGGTTCATTTAAAATAATTTTCTGATATTCCTATAGGTAATGTCACAACTCTAGAGAAATATATATATTTTGTTGACTTGTTCATTGCCTAACAATTTAGATATTGGCTGTGCAAATTCTTTATTCCTGAGCTAATTAACAAGTCAATGAGATTCTTAAAATGCAGAACTTTTTTGTGGGAGTACAGGGGTGATGTTACAGAGAGAGCTTCCTGCCTGCATGAAAAATGATTGTACTAGTTTAGACATTGCATAAGTTAGTACACAAACGAGAGAAGGTCCAAATCAGTCTATGGAGTCATGAAATAGTTCACTGAACTATTTAACTAAACACTTTAGAGTTGGCTTCAGTCTGTGGGAACAGAGGAAATTCAGAGTGGAGTAGGCGTAAAGTGCATGTACTCTTCTTTACTGACATTCCTTTCTAAGGCAGAAAATTCATGATAATCTATCATCAACTTGGAGGAAAGGCTTGTATTGATCCTTTCATTAAAATCGACCAAGGATCTTTTTCCTCTCTACAATCAAGTCAAATGGTTTTTTTGAAGAGGCAAAGCTGTCATGCCAAATGGGCACCTGGCCAGTTCCTGTCCACAAAGGGCCTTCTGCAGAATTTTCCAAATCTCCCCAGAGGTGATAAGGTCATGGCTGGGGAGTAATGACAGATAAATGAATCCATAACAAGGCTCCAAACTCCTCTATCTGTACTCAGCACGCCTAGAAAATTATGTAAGTCATCATTCCCTCTAACACAGCACATTCTCGGTCTCATCTTGCTATTCACCTGGACCAGCAATTCCCCAGATTGGTCAGTTCTAAAGGGATAGAAAGCTGAGAAAAACTCTTAGTCTTTTCAATTTATCCATAATTGTTGTTTCTTCTTCTGCTAATATTTTCGGTAGATAATTATCTTCCGCTCTGGATATGTTTCTTTCACGTTGAATATATATATATATATATATATATATATATATATATAGGAGCTAAGGACCTTGTTTCTCTAATATGGAAGTCTTTCCTCTATAACTGTTTATTTTACATTGACATTTCAAGTCATCTAAAGTATTGATTTTCAAAACTTCTTCCATTTCTGTTATGACATTCTATAATCCTTTCATAGACTGACGTGAATCATGCAGAAAGCAGATTTGGACAAAAGTTCAGGAGCCACCTGTCCTGCAGTGCCGTGACAAATAAGGCCATGGCCTTAGATCCCACAACCCTAGCGAACCCTCAAAGGAGAGCTGTGCATTGTGGGAGAGCTTGGGCAGGACCGTGTGCTTAGGTCGATACAGATTCATCTTAGCTGTTAGCAAACAGACTCAAATGTTAGCAAACATACTCAATGAATGATGACAGAATGGCATTGTAGGTCATTTACAGAGGACAGCATACACCATGGTTCTATGTTAGAATTTCAAATTGAATTTTTATTTAATATTTTACTGTGTTACTAACTAATTTCTCTGTTTTCTTAGTTGGAATGTTCATTTTCTGATAATTTATTTAGTAGTACTGTTTTGCAAGAACTGCAAAGGTTAATTTAGACCATTTTACTGTTAGCATAGTCAGCCCATCTAAAGATTTTGAAGTACAGTATAAACAATTTCATTCAATAAATAAGAAAATTCATAAGCAGTGTGTAAACTGAGAAAGAAAATTGTAAATTAAAACAGCTTGAACAAAACGCATGAAAGGAAAAATAAACAAAAAATGAAACAATAAAAAAGCATGGTGAATAGCAAAAATATAATATACATAACTAAGTAGAAATCTATACATAATGAGTATAAACCTGAAAATTTTAAATATTTTTAAGAAAATAAATTTTATAATGATTTTAAAATTTAGCTGCATGTTATTTAAGAGAACAGTGAGCAAAACTGAAGAGAAAGTACAAAAATAAAGAACAGGGACATATGAAGTAAAGGTTATCTAATGAAAATAAATTCAAAAAATAATGGGAATTAAAATGAAATATTTATCATAGCATATGTCACATAAGAGCATTAATTTACTAAGTAATATAGATTTGATGAGCTCCAAATTAGCGAAACAAAGACACATGTGAAAAATGAACAATCATAGGGGGAAATAACTTTAAATACTACCCTCAGAAAATGTTCAAGCAGACTTAAAGTAAGTAATGACATACAGGACAAACGCAAAGCTTGGACTTGCAAACACATAAAAATCCCAAAAAAAACCATGTACTTGTTCATGAAGATGAACTTTTTTATCTTTATCTTTATCTTTATCTTTAAACTTTTTTTAAGTTCCAAGACAGGAAAAATGTTACAGTACATATTCACTGACCAGAATTTGCTAGTACTGGAATTAACAACAAATGGATAGACAAACAAGAACAACAAAATATTCGCTCTCATATATTTAATCCAAGAAAGAGGCAAAAACAAAATATGTATTTAATATAAAAATGAAATCAAAATACACTCTGAAATGTTTAGAAACAAATCAAACTATATTGCAAAGCTTGTGTGGAAATTAACAGACATAAATATGTTTATTGAAAAACATGAAAAAATTAACAGCAGAGACATCAACTCATGAAGTTAGAAAAATATAACAAAATAAACCTTAAAATTGATGTAAAGTATAAATCAATATATAAACATATATTGATATGAAAGAATATCTCATGATATAACTCATCAACAAAACAAAAAAAATTTTTTTCCCCTAAGGAAGATTCACCCTGAGCTAACATCTGCTGCCAATATTCCCCTTTCTGTATGTGAGCCACCACCACAGCATGGGCACTGATAGACGAGTGGTATAGGTCCGCACCTGGGAACCTTGGAACTGAACCTGGGCTACCAAAGCGGAGTTATCTAACTTAACCACTAGGCCATGGGGCTGGTCAAAACAAAAATATTTTTATCAGAAAATATATATAAATGAAACAGCTACATAGAAATTTGTGTGAACTAAGAAAGAGGAGAGAAAAAAATAAATATTACAGAAAAGCAAACAGATAAACTTAAGACAAGGAGACTTTTAAATAAAACAATTATAAAAATTTCACACTAATAATCTTAAAATAGAGATAAAATGACTACATTCAGCAAAAAATATAAATTAAAATATACTTCAAAATAGAGTACAGGTATGTATTAATAATTTTACAAGATCATTGAAAAGAAATTAAAGAAATATTCAATACACAGATTTTTGGTTAGGGTTAAAGGAACAAACCAATGTTGGTGAAGTCCCTAGGTACTAGAAACCAAGGAACTCTATTACCACCTATAGGCAGAAGGAAAAAGGAATGGTATTGGAACCCAGAAAAAATTCAATCTGAAAAATCGACTCCTTGCCAGGAGTTTTAGCCTTGAGAGAGGAATGCAGCTACTAAAATTGCAGCCCTAGAGGAAAGAATCTGGCAAATAAGTACATTTGATTCTCCTATCAGTTCCTTCCATTAGCCAAACACAAACGGAAGCCAGAGTGCAAGGAGCAAGAGTCAAGTAATACATAGAGATCAGTCTTAATGGGCCTAGAATAGGGAAGGGAAGATGAGAGAAGTTTCTAAAGTGGCAAATGGAGAATAAGTTGTTCAATTGCACCAAAAATGGTCTATTCAAACTTGAACCATTGTTAGGATAAACTTTGGATGTGACATGTTCTTTCAAAGCACTGTTTGGATTCATGGAATCATATGCTATTTATTATTTTTACACTTGTATTTATGAGTAAGATTGTCTAAGAGTTGAGTCAATTTTCATTAATTTCTTCCATTTACAGCTTTTTGTTTTCATTTTTTTCTTATATTTACAAGTATACCTCTTTTGACTTATTGCCCCTAGGACTTGTAGTTCAGTCTTAAACCAGAAGAGTGATAATTGTACATGAAAA
This sequence comes from Equus asinus, assembly GCF_041296235.1. NCBI lineage: Eukaryota > Metazoa > Chordata > Mammalia > Perissodactyla > Equidae > Equus > Equus asinus. Next base: position 39,253,436 of record NC_091813.1, read on the forward strand.
GATGCTCAACATCATTAACTATCAGGGAAATGCAAATCAAAACTACAGTGAGATATCACCTCACGCCTGTCAGAATGGCTATAATTAACAAGAGAGGAAACAACAAGTGTTGGAGAGGATGTGGATACAAGTGTGGAGAGGATACACTGCTAGTGGGAGTGCAAACTAGTTCAGCCACTATGGAAAACATTATGGAGATTCCTCAAAAGCTTGAGAATAGATCTACCATATGATCCAGCTATTCCACTGATGGGTATTTATCCAGAGAACATGAAAACATGAATGTGTAAAGATGCACACGCCCCATGTTCACTGCAGCATTATTCACAATACCAAAGACTGAGAAGCAACCTAGGTGCTGATCAAGTGATGAATGGGTAAAGAAGATGTGATATATATACACGATGGAATATTACTCAGCCATAAGAAACAATGAAATCTGGCCATTTGTGACAACAAGGATGGACCTTGAGGATATTATGCTAAGTGAAATAAGTCAGAGGGAGAAAGTCAAATCTCACTCATAAGTAGAAGGTAAAAACAATGACAAAAAAACACGTAACAAGGGAGATTGGATTAGTGGTTACCAGAGGGGAAGGAGGGGCGTGATTACGCACATGTGTTTGGTGATGGATTGTAATTAGTCTTTGGGTGGTGAACATGATGTAATCTACACAGGAATCAAAATATAATGATGTACACCTGAAATGTATATAGTGTTTTAAACTAATGTTATCACAATAAAACAAACAAATAAATAAATATATGTAACACATACACACACACAAAAAAAGAAGAGTGATAATTACCAGCCTTCTTTGTAACTGTGAATGCATTTAATTATTCAACTTTGAGTGTCATGTGTACTAGAAATTTCAAGTAGATAGATTTCAATAGGGTAAGCCTTCTCTTCCACTGATAAGTTGATGAAATTGTTGTGTTATGTTTGTATTAAATAGTGCTTAAGTGTTAGAATCATGTATAAAATGATATGCATCAAGATAGGTACATAGGCATATTATTATAGTAATGTGGTCCTGTCTAGAAGTTGTACGTTCGATGGATTTCAAGGAAAATATTAGTAAATGTCAGCTAGTAAATATTAGAGGTATCAGCAAGCTAACAGAATAAGGGGTCCTCTGCTTGTATTCCCCCCTAGCAATAATAATTTGGCAGTCAGCCATGGACAAAAGTGTCTTTGTAGGAGCATCTTGATCCAGGTACGAGGTTGTGAAATCCTGGTGAAGCCCAAGACTGAGGAGAGACATTTTGAGAAGGCAGGCCCATGCCCAGGTGGCAGATTTACTAACCTTAGTCCTGGCTACAGACCCAGAAATAGCCTCATCCCTCTATGGTCTTGGCTACATCCTTGTTTGGCCTTGGTTCTGTCACTGGCACCACCCACAAAGGGACCTAGGAGGAGTTATGCATGCCTGCACCACAGGAAACAGACCCAAACTCATTTACAAGACCAGAATTACCCTGATACCGAAGTTAGATGAGGACGCTACAGGAAAAGAAAGCTACAGGCTGATATCTCTGATGAAAATAGTTGTAAAAACCCTTAAGAAAATATGAGCAAACCAAGTTCAACAGCACATTTAAAAGATCATATAGAACAATTGAGCATGATTAATTCTTGGGATGCGAGGATAGTTCAACATATGTAAATCGATATATGTGATACACTGCATTAACAGAATGAAGGGTAAAAAATCATACAATCATCTCTATAGGAGCAGAACAATTTTAACAAACATCAACATCTTTTTATGATAAAAACTCAACAAATTAGGTGTAGAAGGAATGTACCTCCTCACAATAAAGGCGACATATGACAAGCCCACAGATAATATCACACTCACAGATGAAAAGCTGTAAGCTTTTCCTCTAAGATCAGGAACAAGACAAGGGCACCCAGTCTCGCTACTTTTGTTCAACATAGTACTTAAAGTCCTAGCCAGAGCAGTTAGGTGTGAAAAAGAAATAAAAGACATCCAAATCAGAAAGGAAGCAGTTAAATTTTCTCTGTTTCAGATGACGTGATCCTATATATAGAAAACCGTAAAGACTCCACTAAAAAGGTATTATAACTAATAAATTCAGCAAAGTTACAGGATACAAAATTAACATACAAAAATCAGTTGCATCTCTACACACTAAAAACTGTCCAAAAAGATATTAAGGAAACAACACCATTTATAATAGCATCAAAAAATTAATACTTAGGAATAAATTTAACTAAGGAGGTGAAAGATCTGTATGCTGAAAACTATAAGACATTGATGAAAATAATTGAAATAGAAATGAATGGAAAGATATCCTGAGTTCATAGATAGGAAACATTAATGTTGTTAAAATGTCCATATTATTAAAATAATCTACAGAGTCAATGCAATCTCTTTCAAATTTCCAATGGCATTTTCACAGAAATAGAAAAAAAAATCATAAAACTTGTATGCAACCACAAAAGAATCCAAATAGCTGAAGTGTCTTGAGCAAGAAGAATAAAGCTGGAGGCATCACACTTCCTGATTTCAAACTATATTACAAAGGTGTAATAAAACAATATGGTACAGGCATAAAAACAGATACATAGACCAAGGAACAAAATAGAGAGCCCAGAAATAAACCCATAATAATAGGGTCAATAAACTTTTGACAAGGGAACCAAGAATACACAATGAGGAAAGGATAGTCTCTTCAATAATGGTGTTGGGAAAACTGGATATCCACATGCAAAAGAATGAAATTGAACCATTACACAATACACAAAAATAAACTCAATGTGAATTAAAAACTTAAATCCAAGACCTAAAACTATAAAACTCCTAGAAGAAAACATAGGGGAAAAGCTCCTTCTTCCCTACCATTGTCTTGGCAATGATGTTTTTGGATAGGACATCAATAGCACAGGGAACAAAGCAGAAATAAGTGGGACTACATCAAACTAAAAATCTTCTACACAGCAAAAGAAACAATCATAATGAAAGGACACTGAAACTGAAAACTATAAGACATGATTGAAAGAAATCAAAGAAGACATAAAGAAATGGAAAGATATTCCATGCTCATGGATTAGAAGAATAATCCATATTATTAAATGTCCATATTACCTAAGGAATCTACAGATTCAATGCAATCCCAATCAGAATGCCAGTAACATTCTTCATGGAAATAGAACAAAGAATCCTAAAATTTATATGAAACAACAATAGACCCTGATAACGGTCTACTTTCATTCTTTTGCACGTGGCTGTCTAGTTTTCCCAACACTATTTATCTAAGAGACTTCCTTTCTCCATTGCATGTTCCTGGCTCCTTTGTCAAAGATTAGCTGTCCATAGATGTATGGTTTTATTTCTGGGCTTTCAGTTCTGTTCCATTGCTCTGCATGTCTGTTTTTATGCCAGCACCATTCTGTATCGATTACTATAGCTTTGTAGTATATTTTGAAATCGGGATTTGTGACACTTCCATCTTTGTTCTTTTTTCTTTGTTTTGACTATAGCTAATAATACTACAGTGTATCCTTGAAATTTGCTATGAGAGTAGAATCTTGTGTTCTCACCGCACACAAAACGGTAAATATGTTGGGTGATGGATGTGCTAATTAGTTTGATTGTGGTAATCGTTTCACAATGTATATATATGTCAAATCATCACGTTGTACATCCTAAATATATATCATTTTTCTTTATCAGCTATACCTCAACAAGGCTGGAAAAAAATAAACTTTATGGAAAGAAAACAAACACAAAACAATGCTGCAACAATCATCCTTGTTAAATGTGAAAATTGGTGTCATATTATTCTCTATACTTTTTGTGTATTGAAAATACATTATATACACAATGTTAAATAAAAAGTAAGTACATTTAAAAGAAAACAATATTACAAAGAAAATATTTTATGAAAATTTTAAACATAATTATTCCAGGTTAAAAATTACATCATCCTCAGAAAAATGCCAGACTCAGTATTAAAGACAATAAGCTAAATTACTGGTTAAGTATGTGAACATTTACCAGAATGACTATTCTGTTATGCTGTTCAGTAATTCTTGATAATTAAGTAAGAAGCTTTAAGGAAGCTTTAGTATTATTGGGGAACTTTAAACTATAACAAGCTATGTTATATTTAGAAATATATTATATTTTAGAAATAATTTTTTTGTGAAAGGTAGTATAGCTTTTCAAAGTAAGTCTCCTTTCACCCACTCCCCTTCTGCTCCAATTTCATTATTTGCCATAAATAGCAACATTGTGTAAGGAAAAAGGAGTCTCTTTCTCTTTTTCTCTCTCATGATATTGTGTGATTCTTTCTCTCTCATTGGCCAGAAACAGGGCATACGCTTTCTGAAACGATCATCATGAACAGGATGATGGAATATAATGGTTGGTTTAAGATATTCATGGCCTACTCCCAGAGGTCAAGGTGGGGTAAACGCTTCCAAACTTCGTGGCTGAGAATGAGGAGGAGTGAATTTGAAAATGGAAAATCAGCAATCTATGCAGAAATCAAAATATAATGATGTACATCTGAAATTTATATAATGTTATAAACCAATGTTACTGCAATTAAAAAAAGAAAATGGAAAATCAAGATGTCTTTGCAAAAAATGCAGAAATGAAATCTGTAGAGGGCATCAAGTCACTTTCATCACACTCTTTACAAACTCATCATATGCAAGTCTGCCCACTCTTCAAGCTGCAGCTCCTCAGTTCCTCTGTAACACCAATGCTCTTTCTCTATTTCTGTGTTATTGACCCTCCTCACCTTTTAGTTGTCATAGTCTCAGAGAGGCCTTATCCATCTTATCAATGTAGACACCGCTCACACACCACCACCAGGAATTTTTTACAGAGACTTGTTTTGTTTTCTATAAACCATATATCATAGTTTGCACAATTATAAATTATCTCTACACCAGGCTTAAGTAAAAAGGTATATACATATCTCTTTCTTTGTTTTTTGTCTATTTCTCCTGCTAGAAAATATGCTGTACAAGAATAGGAGCTTTGTTATTTTTTCCACTACCAGAGCTCCAGAACCTGATAGAGTATCAGGCACCTAGGAGAGACCCAGTAGGTAATTTTGAATTAATCAATAATGGAATATTGGTGTCAATAATTGACCATGGGAGGGAAAAGTGTGCAACTCATGCACATCTATATTTTGGGCAAAGAAAAGTGACCATAAGATATCATCCATGAACACTAAACACCTAAAAGTCAAGCAGGAAAGTAAGACTCACAAATACAAAACAACTAGGAAATAATGAAGATGCTACATAATCAGCTAGATTTATATACGCGAATGTCTTGATACTGGAATGAACCTCTCTGAATATTATCTAGTACAACCCCATATTAAATAATTAAGAAAATAAATACACGAAGGTAGTAAATGGCTGAGCTTTATGATTAGGATTACCTATCTCAGGAAAATCTTATTAATATAGTACACAGACTCATTATAGGACCAGGCCGTGCACATACTAATCTATTTTAATAGCATATATATGTATAGATAGATATTTATCCTACTCTCATATATTGATTCAATTCCATTTATATCTAGTTATACCAATTACATATACTTAGAGAATATCATATACAGCTATTTTTATTACACAATTTTCTGATTGGTTAGTCCTTTTAATAAAATATCCCATGTATGTAAGTCCTTTTGTACATGCATGCACGTGCATGTGTGTTTCTGAGTGGATCAAATCAATTCAATGTCTTTATTTGAGCACAACCTCTATTACTTTGTTTTAGCCACAGAATGTTTTCCTGACCCATCAATTAAAATTGGGAAAAAGTATGATTCATATAACTCAAATCAAATTCACCTGAAAGACTCTCCAAAGATATTAAAACTAAGAAATCTGACGCTCAAGGAAGACCCATTTATTTTAATATGAGACTGACTCTAGAGTTGCTACCTTAAATATATTACTTATCTATTCTCTTGAGAATGATAGTGTTGAGGAGTGGCTCCTGCTTTCGTTGCCCTGGTTCTAAGATCCTCCATACTCTGTTTGGCATTCCAAGTTTATTTTCCACTTCTCCCCAAAATTATCCTTTCATCATATGCAAGTTAGTCTGTTCCTTTTTCCGTAAACACATTATTGTCATTTCTGTTCCATTTCCCCATCTCCAAGTGCCACGTTCTCCATGAAATTTTTTTCTGTTTTTCATTTCTTACTGACTCCTGGTCTCACTAGCAATTTTCAGTATTCTTTTCTTTAGGTGCAATCTAGGCAGCTGTATTCAATTTTCATATGTGGAGGGAATATCTCCATCAAAACTGAAATGTTATAGCTGTAGTGGTCAATTGTGTATTTCAGAGTCATTCAAAGTTACAGAAAATAATTTAATACCATAAAATCTTGCCTTCTGAAAGACTGGCTCACCAATGGTTTTCTGTAGCCCAAGGGTGCCCTTTTCACTAAATACAAACTTCCAATACCTAAGGCATCAAGGTCTCTAGCTGACTGGTCATCCCTCTAAAGCAGGTCTACATTTCAAATTGCTGTTTTAACAGATGGTTAAGATAAAGGGAGAATGGGAGTAAAAGTTTTATGTGCAGCAATTCCTTTTTCAACTACTTTACTTGCTAACCTTACCTTCTTAAGAATGTAGGCCTCCAGGGCAAGGGCTTGTCTTCTTTCTGCCTTTTGTGTGGCTACAACAAATGATAAATAATAATAAGTCTCACACATTATAGCAGCACAGTGCATTTCTACAGTCCAGGCTGTTTTTTCAATCTATACAATTGACTTTATCCAGAATATACTCCCTACTAATTTTTTTTTTTAGTTGACTATCTTGTAACAAGCCAAGTGGTAAAGTCAGGTGAATTTTCATTTACAAGGACCTCATGCAAAGACCTGTTATTTTGAAACAACAACACGGGAGAAAAACAACTTCCTTTTTATAATTTCAATAGAAGAATTTGTTATAGAGGAAAAAATGCATTCAGAGTAAACTAAGTTTCTTTTATTGATTATTTAATTGCAATTAAATATGATTCTACAATACATTGCGTCATCTTTCTCATTTTCCTGCTTTAAAAAGGGTCCAGGTTTTCTCTAACATATAAGTAAATTATAATTTACATGGAGTACACGTAGAGATTTTCAACATTTCACTATACGTTAAAATAGGAAGTGGTGGTTGGGAATATGACCGGCACTATTTAGGCAATTGGTTCATGTTAGAGTTTTATATTAATAGATACTCAATTTTCTTTTTGCTTATCTTTCATAAGTCTTCCTAATTGATTAGATGAGTAAAAAGAGAACCTCCATGGGCAAAATCATGTGGCTATCAGGCATTCAAAGAGACTATTTACAATGTATATTAATGATATTAAATAGGAAGATAAATGGAGGGAATAAATAGTAATGTATCCAAATTCTATGATCTTCTGATCTTCCTATAGCCCTGTAGCTATAGTAGATATAAATCAATAAATATGTACGTATCTCAACAAAAAAAGTAGACAAAAATAATTTTAATGCTATAACCATTGCATTATTATCATCTGGTTTTCTTTTTATGTTTTATTCTCTTACAAACACTTTCTATTTACCTGCCTCTTTGCCACCTAATAATCTCTTTATGAGGCCAAAAATTAAGCTAGGGAGAGCAGTCTGTGCTCAAATAAAATAAGCAGGCCAGGAATACTGCCCATCGTTACTAAAATTCTTGGTTTTGCTAATATGAATAGCTCACAATAAGCCCACATGGAATATTTTTATGACATGAATATACCTCTCAAGAAGTTCATCTGAGACAAGTAATTCTGTAGTCAAACAATAATTCAGAAAAAACGCTAATTTAATAAATGTGACTTTTCAATTAGATGTCTCCCACCACATATGAATCTTTAATATCAAATTGTTTTTATCTATATCCCTATACTTACATTTTCCTATTAGTGGAGCAAAATAAAATGATAAAATTTACTGAAATTTATTAATTGCATTCTCATTTTTTTGAGTAATCTATTCACTTCCTTCTACCTCTCAGTATACTTATAATCTATCCTCCTTAGTATTGTTTTCTCCCACTATTTTTGTTCATTATGACTCAATTTGTTTTTAAAATATTTTGCTTCATAAAAAACAAAGCAGTACCGGAATACTGAAAAACGCTAAACTGCTAAGGGTATTTTGTGTTTATTTTTGATTCTCAGAAGCCCATTGAAAGATCTCTGTGTAGGAGAGCTACAGCTGGAGATTATGCTGTATGCTGTGGGTCCAAGGGCACCAGTAAGCCATATTGCAAACAAACCAATCAACAGTCATACTCCATTGTGCTGTTCTGATTTCACTGCATTCTGCAACATGTTGTTTATTCCTTTTTGGCTTCTCTTTCTTTTATTTCTTTTATGTCCTGGTAAAGCATTTTTACCCACACTGTCAGACAACTTTTGTGCACAAAGAAAACAAAATAAAAACCTGATGCTGGATGCTAAGTTTCAAGTTGCCTTCAAAGAAGCACTTGAGGAAGTGGACAACGCTTATTAGCATACTATTAGGAAATGATGGAATCATTTGGTATTATTAAGGGTGATAGAAACAGTATTGCAGCTGGAGAGACATGTCCCTCATTTGTAGGAATGGTTGCTTGAATAAACTGTGGGCAGGGATATGTTGTAACTGTAAGGAAATTGGAAAAAAGAGAATGATTTCCAGGATAAAAATCTGGGATGAAAGTATTAAATAAAACTGACTGAGACAGAGATTTAAATAATATTTCAAGTAAAGTTATTGGTTTTTCAACAGCAGAACTAGATTGCTCAAAAAGGCATTTTTAGGGGCCAGCCTGGTGGCGCAGTGGTTAAGTTTGCACATTCTGCTTTGGTGGCCCAGGGTTCACCAGTTTGGATCCCAGGTGTGGACCTATGCACTGCTTATCAAACCATGCTGTGGCATGCATCCCACATATAAAGTAGAGGAAGATGGCCACAAGTGTTAGCTCAGGGCCAGTCTTCCTCTGCAAAAAGAGGAGCGTTGGCAGCAGATGTTAGCTCAGGCCTAATATTCCTCAAAACAAACAAACAAAAAGACGTTTTTAAGGAAACGGTTAAAACCATTACCTCGATTTACAGTTAAAAGATGGGAGGAAAATGAGTGGGAGTTTTTCAATAGATTATTCTCATGGAATAGGTTATTCTTCATGGAAACTAACACATCATGTCTTCAGCTATAATTTCTAGGTAAGTCAGCCTCTTCCAAATTTGACTCAGAAGTGTGGCCTTTCTCTAATAGCAAATTTTCCCAAGTCCAATTGATCGCTAGATCCTATAAAGTCTGCTTTCCAAATAGATGTTGAATGCTATGCTCCTCACCATCCTCATGCCAAACCATCAGAACAAGTGTGCACCTATTCTGGTCATGACCACAGAAAATAACCTCCTCACTGGCCACAGATCCTCTCTTACCTCCTTACTATCTCTTCATCACTTAACAGCCTGTTTCTGTTCAAAGAGTCTAAGTTTCACTGAGTCAATTCTAGCACTATAAATTCTAGTGTCATATCGTAGCTCTTAGTGTAAATTTCAAGGATGTTTTATCCTAGCATGGTTTTCCATCATTTTTTCTTTTCTGGCTGTATATTCACATTGGCTGGCTGTCAGTGGCTTCAATGTAACCTTTGCATATCAGAATTTTTACATACACCATTCCCCTTACTGGAATAATTACTGCTTTCCCAGACACTCACCCTTCCCTTAGTTAACTCTTACTCATACTTTATGTCTAAGTTGAAGTGGGATTTCTCAATGACCTTGTTCCCTAAAACTCACAATACCATACATTCTGTTTTTGGCACTCATCACAACATTAGGGAATGACTTACTTGTGTAATTATTTTCACTTAAAATATGTTTTCCTTTTTGGACTCTACTTTTTCTCTCTCCATTTCCCTCCCCACCCCTCTGTGTGTTTGTGAGTGTAGTTTATTATGTGCTATATATATATATATATATATATATATATATCCTTAGCACATAGCAAAATATGAGGTATATGGTAATATTGTTGGCAATTAATAAATATTTGTTGAGTGAATACATTAGAAGTAAAGTACACTCACTGTAGACAGAAAGTGTAGGGATGTTAATACTTTATGTTTTATATTAGTAGAGAATAAGACAGAGATAAATTTTGGTGTTTTGAGAAAGTTCATTGTAGTAGAAGTTTCCTGAGAGGATAATTTCCCAATATAGAGATGTAAAAGGGAAAGTTGCGCTAGGTTTCTATATTCTTATTGAAAAGTAACTATAGCATTAATGATAATAGTAACTACAATGTATTCAGTACTAAAAGGAACCATACTCTGTATTTATTCTTCTATGTAAAGTCTTTGATTTAGATTGTTTACGTATTCCTGAAAAAGAAGTTTCTACGCTTCTAGAAAAAAGATTGATTGTCTTATAACCCTGATACAAATAGCAATCCAAACCAGTTTTAAGCCTGTTTATTCAATAAGGAAAACTTTCCTCACTGAGCGTGCTTTTGCACACTAACTAACCAATTTCACCTCCTTGGTTATCAAAGTTAGCCAACCACAGACTCACCCAATAGATACATCTCTGAGTTCCAACCAGTTAACGATAATTTTACCTGAGTAATCATGCTCCTACAGATGACATTATCCCACTGATGCCTTTGAAAGGCCACCAATCCCTAAACCCTACGCTTCCTAAACAAATTACATAAGATGAGCAGTCTCTTCTACTCAGATTCAGAGAGACTACACTTAAACAGCATAGCTATCACTTAATGTACTACACAGTAAATTTAGCTCCGTCTTCTTATTTCAGATATTGAATGGTAGATTCATTCTGCTTTAACACTCCTAAGACACCTATTAGTATATTCATTTTACAGAAGAGAAAAATGAGGATGAGAAAAATTAAATGATTTAATTAAGGTTGCATAGATAATAATATATCAATATTGAAACGTTGATCATTCTTACTCCAACTATAATTATTTAACCACTATCATATGTTGATATAGACATGTCCCTGATAAATGTACTTTGTCTAGGAATTTTAAAGAAGGATATGTACCCACCAAATCTTTTAAGAGCATGAAAACCAACAAAACAGAAGAAGAGACAAGAATGAGGGAAATATCAAGAAAACATATAAAAATCAAAAACATAGACACTAGAAATAAGTATATATCTGTTGTAAAAATAAATATAAAATTTAAACTTATAAATCAAAAGTGAGATACATTCAGTTTTTCTTAAATAACACATACAGTCACAGAATACATCTAAGAGATAAACTTGCAATAAAATCAAATGGTGAAATAGGCATAGTTGGTGGACAGGATGAAATATAAAATTCAAGTGAAGATTGGTTTGAGATCATTAGACAATTTGTGTTGATATAAAATAAAATCTCAATAAAGATATTATAGTTATGAATGTTCAAGTTCAAAGCATCAAAAGAAATATTATAAAATTTCGGGAGGATTATGTTAAGTGAAATAAGCCAGCCAGAGAAAGACGAACTCTGTATGACTCCACTCATAGGTGGAAGTTAAACATAGAGACAAAGAGAATTGATTGTTGGTTACCAGGGGAAAGGGGAGGGTGGGGGAGGGCACAAAGGGTGAAGTGGTGCACCTACAACATGACTAACAATAATGTACAACTGAAATTTCACAAGGTTGTAAACTATCATAATCTCAATAAAAAGTTCAAAAATAAAAATAAATAAAATTTCAGGAGGAAATTGAAGATACACATTTTGGATGTATTTTTGTACATTAATATGTGTGAAAATGTTAAATGGTTAACCAATAATTTCACATAATATGTTAAATTATAAAGGAAAGAAAAAAGTGTCTAGAGAATTTTTTGGGTAAATATTATGATTGAGATTTTTAATCAACTTTTTGATTGAATACATATGTTTCTCTCTACTTGTTCCACAATTCCAATAAAACAAAAGTGAATGTATATAAAAAAGAATAAATCCACAAGGGTAGATATGTGAATCAGAGATGACCACAGATGAGCAATGCCAATCAGGTTTGCAAGAGGAAAAGTAGATGTACAAATAATAAATGACATAAGGTTTACATATATCTCCCTGTCTGACAAGTGCCTAAATGAGTGACCAGAAAAGGGTGGAGGCTAGTCCAAGAATCCTACAGATTCTTTCCACAGAATGCCCTAAAAATACTCAACGATTTGGGGCACATACACCTCTCTGAAAGGATATGTTCAAGAGAGAGATGCTAGGAAGAGGACTGTTTGAAAGTGTCATAGACAATCGATAAACCCTGTCACTAGATAGCTAAGAGACTGCCCTCCTCCACTCCTGTTGATAAAGGAAATTTACTTCCCAGGAAAGACAAATGAGAAACTTTGTCCTGGGGCTCCCTAAACCCTGGTGAAGGTGGGAAGAGATGCCTTACTTCATAAAACTTTCTTTCTACACATCAAACCCACTAACCACACCAGGCCAAACTTACGAATCCTCTTTAGGAAACTGACCAGTCCAAGAGAAAAAGTCTACAGATGCAGATTTTGGTGTAGATGGAGACTGGAATGGGTACACCATATAAAGCAGTCTGGTCCCATCGTGCCCAGACATAACTCATTTCAAGAATCTAGGTATATGACAACTGTATTCCTGCATATATCCTGACGATAATAATTGTATGATTAGAGACCCCACAACACTGATTTAAAGTGTATTTGTTATACCTCACAGCTGGGGAAAGACCACCAATGTGTTTTATACTTTTCAAAAGCCACACCAGGTGGAAATTCATTGCATAGATTGCAATCATTAAGATCTATTGGACTGAAGTCTCAAGAAAACATTTTCCTGATTTGACAAGTTCCTTTTATTTATTATTGAGTGATGGATCAGGATGTTCTGTCAGGTTTGCTAGCAATATATATTATTCTTATTTGCAATCAATAACTTGACTGGCGGGCAACTCCCAGAGAGAGAGAGAGGATATTTAACTGCTTGCTTTACCATGCCATGTCATTTAACTTCATCTTTCAAGCTTCTTTAATAGGACACAGCACAGAAAATGCCACAGAACAGTGCTTCATAATTAGCTTCCTATTTCCTTTTGATATTTTTGTTTTTATGGAGAGGCAGTATATCTAGTTACAATATGTCATCCTAATGCCATGTAAACCTATTTAAGAATTTAAAATGTGTTTTCCTTTCTACTTCAAAAGAAGGAGGGAGGGGAAGGTATATTTTCAACATAATTAATAATCCCAGACTTCAAAAAATATCTGCTCATAATTGCCAAATGTCAGGTCATAATGTTTATTATTTCAATATTCACTCAAGTCCTAATATTGTTGGAAAAATATTTTTACATATTTTACATATCATTATAATGCAATGGGTGAATTGTGGTACCATTTTGTTTTCTTGCTCCAACTCTAACCCTGAACTCAACACTGAAAAGTTCATATTTTGAAAACCAGATTAAAATATTTTCCTTGAGGAATTAGATATCAGAAGAAAAATATACAGCTGTCCAAAATCTACTGCTTATAAGTCTGAGTTGATCACAGTTAATCGAGGTTCGGATTTCCATTAGAGAAATATGTTGTAAATCAAACTACTCTGAATCATTTATATCTTAGTTAAATGGATGCAACTATGAGAAAATCCTAAAATATTTTTTACCAAATTTGAAGAAACTCAGACACAGACAGCAGTCATGCCTGAAACTAGTAAATATAAAGGTATAAATAAAAATGCTTTCTTAGTTAGTAATATCTTAACATTTCCATCACTACAGCCTTAATGTGAACCATCATCCTTGCTTTTCTAAATGATTCTACTGTCTACACTGTTTCCCCTCTTGGCTCCCTACAGACCACCTTTCATAAGCAGCCAGGTTTTTAATATGTACATCAGATCATATTACTTCTTTCTTTGAACTTACCAAGGGATTTCCATTACAAATTAAGTAATAATATTCATTGTCACCATAGACTGCAAGGCTGTACATGAAATGGATCTGGTTTCCATTTTCCATCCTCTCTCCTGTTCATGAAACACATCCACTTTGGCCTTCTTTCCACCCTTATTTCACAGCATTTGTACTTACTCTTCTTTCTGTTTGGCTTTTTCCCCAGTTCTTAGCATGTTTGCTTCAATTACATATTTTCAGTTGCAATGCATGTGCTCTTTCTATGAAGCTGCACAATGGCCAATGAACTCCTTTGCAGCAAAACTATAATCTTTCTTACTGCCGTTATCAGCCAGTACCTCATGGAGAATCCCCTCTGCCTCTCTTCCGCTCATTAAATCTCATGTGTGTGAAAATAGCTGAGGACCTAAATGATATTTAGAATCCTAGCAGCAAAGGAGTCTGTAACTATAGTGTTTTAGCTTTATAACTTCTGCTAAAAAGAGAGGAATGGAAGTTGAGAGAGTCAATTCAAGATATATACCTATATCTATAGAGAGAGAGAAAGAGGTATAGATAGGTACTGATGATAGATTGACTAATTGATAGATAAATAGATATTATGAAGTGCTGAAATAAAAATAATGATGCTTAGCTGTACACATTAAGGCTCTTAAACACAGACCAGGCCTGTGGAAATTCTGGAAACATGCTAGGACAATTCCTCCTTATTAAGTCTGGAAAGAAGGCAAGTGATTACTTTTCTGCATGACAAATTGAATTTTTGTTTGCATTTTCAGATGTCTCCAAGGAGGGTAGGGTAGAATCCATCCTCTTGATGCTAGACAAGCATTACTCCGTTTACAGGGATGACTTTCCCAGTATTTTGCTATCTAAAAATTCCTAAATATACTTTGAAATATTCTTGAGGTTTTCTTCCTCCCTGAAGCTTGCAGTGTCCTAATAAAACCCCTAGAAAATCTATTATATAAATGTCCCCAAGGATATAGGACATTGGAGTCATTTACTGAATCATCTTCCTTTAACAAATTCTTACTGAGTGTCCAACCTGACTTAGACATTGTACTGGGCACTGGGCACAGTGCATCAGTAGAACAGAAAAACGAACTAACTTAACAGTTGCATTCTGGGTAGTTAATGCCATTCACTATATTTACGGAAGCAAATAAATGAGCTATCCACATTGAGTGGGGGTCAGGGAGATCTGGACAGGGAAAGGAATAGTCAGCTTAGCTCTAAGGCCCTGAGGTTTACCTACGAAGAGCTAATATGAGATGAAATCTTATTTTTTTTTTTAAAGATTGGCACCTGAGCTAACAACTGTGGCCAATCTTTTTTTTTTTCTGCTTTATCTCCCCAAATCCCCCAGGTACATAGTTGTATATCTTAGTTGCAGGGCCTTCTAGTTGTGGCAACAGATGGAATCTTTATGTCTTCAGCTCTTATTCCAGTTCTTAATGCATAGATTTGCTTATGTGATTGAATGAATGCACTTGCGTACAGATGTGAGGGATGATTGCATTTATATGGATTCATGGGAGGAGCAAAACTGTCAGGTTTCCGTAGTCAACGTTAGTGTGTGATCTCGGGAAGCATATGATCTGTAACAGTTCTCCTCAGCTCTAAAGCGGCTGTGTAAGCTTAGACCTTTGTAGACCTCTAACTATTTTTTCCTGATTGGTTTCATAGTCTCTCTCGTCACCCGTATGACCATTTCCTGCATTAAATTCCCTCTGTCCTAAACACTCAGAGTGCTTCTTGTTGTAATAGTGGGATCCTAACTGATATAGGCTCTGAAATACTTTTAGAACCTTTCTGTTTATGTGTGCTGCCAGGGTTCAGCAATTTATCTCTGAGGAAATATAGCTGAATCGAATGTATAAAAACATGGCTCTACTTATTATCAGATGCTAATTATGAAAGCTTTGACATAGAACCCCACGCTATACTTCAAAACATCTGTGTGCTTATTGATTCCAGCTGTGAAGAATGCATTGCAACTGGGGCTTTCCATGTGACCAGATGTGAACCATCATTGTGAAACCTTGCTATTGACTGATACATCAAATGTACAAGTGTTTCCACATGATGGATAAGAACAGGCCATGTCAGGTCATCAAGACCTTGAATTATAGCCTAGTAAATGTGAAATGTACTTGGAGGCCTTCAGAGGCTCCATTGTAGGCCCCACAGGCTGGAACACCTCATAATAAAGGCCTTGGTCCTGGTTCTATTAAGTTCTATTAAGAGGGTGAACAATATTGATGAGGTTGGCAATGATTGAGTGTAGATACTTCCAAAATACTGTACCTGAACTCTACTGAAACTATGACAATTGCTTATAAATACAGACATATTTTGTGGAGACGACCGTGTCCACTTTTCTGTCGTCATGTCATCAAGGATTGGGTTCCATATTTGAAAATATATAGTCACATCAAATGTTGACCTGTTGGCCAAGCTCCTTGAACCATGGACACTGAAGGCACCTGGATTCCAGGCAGACATTGAGTTGTATTCAGATTACTGTACCACATCAGCCTTGCTTTTCTTTTTTCTTTTTTTTGTGTTTTTTTGAGGAAGATCTAACCTCTGATGCCACTCCTCCTCTTTTTGCTGAGGAAGGTTGACCCTGAGCTAGCATCTGTGCCCATCTTCCTCTACTTTATATGTGGGACACCTACCACAGCATGGCGTGCCAAGCAGTGCCATTTCCACACCTGGGATCCAAACCGGGGGACCCCAGGCCACCAAAGCAGAATGTGCACACTTAACCGCTGCGCCGTGGGGCAGGCCCCCAGTCTTACTTTTCTCAAACCCAGTACTTGTTAATGCACCTTCCTCATGAACCTCAGTTTCACAACAGATCTTCTCTCTCTGCATTTTGGACCCTAGGTTTGAATACCTTTTCACTTACCACCATTGCTGCTAGTGACCAGCTCACTGTAAACATGGTTATGGAATTAGCAACTCTACAGTATAACGTTATAATAAATGAACACATCTCCTTACTTTGAATAGGAGCAAACCACAAAGAAGTTTATTATTTATGATACAGAATAGACTTTATTTACATTTACTTTAACATGAAACCTCCCTATCTAGGTTAACTATAACGGTATTTGGTTAACTACATTTTAAATACAGTTCCCTTATCAAAATACACTGTGACAACTTTCAGCATATCATTTAAATAAACAAAGCATTTGATACTCAAGTGTTTTGTTTCATGAAATTTTTATTAATTAGTACTGATTCCCTTCTTGAGGGAGACTTGTAATTTCTTATCTGATATTTTGCTCTTCTCAAAGGGGAGTCATTTTTTTGTTTGGCAGATTTAATCTCCTCACCTGCAGTTGCATGAGCTAGCCAGCACAGCTCTGTCTGACCATGGCAACGTCCTGTATTACACCGGGATCTCTCTCCAATTGTGGAAATCAAGCAGGGTCCCATCCTTCATGCAGTTCTAGTTTCTTGTTGTTAGTCATGAGCCATTTCATAAGTGGGGGTTACATTCAATGGCGGAAAATGGAGCTCTGGGTTAGCACAGATCAGTGTTCCAGGTATTACATAGTCACCAAGTCTCCTATACTCTGTCTTCTTTAAGCCAGTTTCCTGAAGCATTTCTGTTTTTACTTATTATTTCAAATGTATAAGAATTCGACAAATAAATCAATAGAAATACATCTGCTAGGCCAAGAAGGACTATATAAATTAAGAAAAATAATAAAATAAGCACAAAATAAAGGAAAACATTGTAATTCATATCACCTGTCAAATTTAAAATGTTAAATAATAATCATAATGGCTAATCCTAGTCATGATATAGGAGTAAACCCATTATTGATAGGCTTGTAAATTTAAAAAATCCTTTCTGAAAAAACTTTCAATAATCTGCATAAAATATTTTAAAATGACCAAATTGTTATAGTCACCAAAATCCTGTTAAAATATTTTAAGAAGCATTCAGTGACATACAGTCAAATATGTTGGCGATAACAAACTTATGAACTGCTTGAACATTCAAATTAAAGGAAGGCCTCTGTGAACCAGAGCTGCACTACTCAAAGTGCGGTCCTCAGACAGGCACCATCACCGTTACCTGGGGGCGTTTTATAAGTGAAAATTCTTGGTTTCTACTCCACACCCTCTGAATCCAAATCTAAAGATGAGGCCCAGGATACCGTGTTTCGATAAGCTTTCCTGGAGAATCTTATACATGTAAAGTTTGAGAAGTATTAAACTAGAGCACATCTTTAGAAAGATTACCTACCAAAGTTTATGTAGTAAATTAATACGTATTTTTAAAAGTCTATACTGTACCTGCGACCAAATAGTATGATCCTGGTTTCGTAAAAAGGAAAATGTATACATAGAAAGTATTTTTGGAAAAAATAGAATTTTAAATGTATGTGGAAAAGATACTTCAATAAAAGAGAAAGATCATCCTTATTTTATAAGAAAACAACAGTTACAAAGTAGTTTTCTGATAAGTAAAGGTAATGTAAAATGTACAAAAAGTAGTAAAAAGTAGGAGGAAATTCACTTGCTATAAATTTGCCTTTACACACACACGCACGCGCGCACACACACACACACACACACACACAGGAAAGTAGGAAACCAAGACAGTAGACCCTGAGAAACAAAAGAGCAGACCCTGAGAAAATGCAATTTAACCAAAATCCAAATTTATATCATTCCATTCTGAAAATTCACTTAAAAAATAGTCCTACAGGTAAGGAAAAGAAAGAATTTGATTACAGATGAGAGATATAAAAAAATTGAGAATCTATTGGGGCTGGCCCAGTGGCACAGTGGTTAAGTACATGTGCCCATGTGCCCACCCCCCCCCACCCCCCCGCTTTGGCAGCCTGGGGTTTGCAGATTCGGATCCAGGGCACAGACCTGTGCACTGCTCATCAAGTCCTGCTGTGGTGACGTCACACATGCAAAAATTAGAGGAAGATTGGCACAGATGTTTAAAAAGAGAATTGAGAAGCTATAAAGCTAATTAAGCTCCTGCTAAACAGCATACTGCAGATAATAACCATCAAATCTGGACCCTCCAAAAAATGGGTCCATATGAAGGTTATGACAAAGATGAGTTTTTCATTTTTATAATTTTTATCTTTAAAGTTTTTCTGTCTTCCATGTAGTGTGGTTAAGGCTGCAATTTTAGTCTTAGGCCTGGTTTTTCTGGTTTGAAGGGCCAGCCATCAGAATTCGGAAAAATCACAGACACTAAGATATAAAGAGGTAAACCCAGAAAGGAAGGAACCACAGAAGGTAGACCCTACATCCTGTGCAAAACTATCCAGAGCTGCTGGCTGACCACAGGATTATACATAAAACAAAAATATCTTTCAAAAATGAAGGCTAAATAAAGACACCTGCAGGTAAAAGAAAACAAAGAATTTGTCATTAATAGATGTACACTACAGGAAACGCTAAAGGTAATTCTTCAGGTGAAGTGAAATGATGCCATATAGAAGATCTAATCTTCCAAAAACAACACGGATGGTTGGTAATGCTAAATACTATTAGTAAATTCTATCAATAATTTAGGGAATAAACAACACCAACTTACACAAATTCTTTAAGAAAATGTAGGAAGAAGGAACACTTCTCAATTCATTTTATGTGGCCAGTATAAACCTGAACAGTCAGATCTAACAGAATATTACCAAAAAATAAAAATAAAATAAATGCACCAATAAATATTCTTCACGAACATACATACAATATATTTAATAACTTATTAGTAAGTCAAATCCTATATGGTAGGGATGTAGAATTTTTCTCAGAAATGCAAGGTTGATTTAACATCCAAAGCACAAAAATTATAATATACCAAATTAACACATTAAAGGAGAAAAATTATATGATCATTTTCATTGATGGAGGAAAAGCATTTGAAAAGATTTCATCCATTCACAATAAAACACTCGTAATTTGATAAAAGGTATATACCAAAACCCCAAAACTGACGTCAGATTTGATGACAAAATACCAAAATCTCTTCCCCTAAGATCATAGCAAGGCAAGAATGCCACTTCTACTCAAGTTGTTTTAGCGCTCCAAGACCCCTGTGTTAAAGCAGTAAACAGAAATGGAGGACGAAAAGATTGAAAAACAAGAAGTAAAACTATCTTAACTTAGAGATGATATGATTGTATATATAAAAAATCTTTAACCTATAAAATTATTAGAACTAATATGTGAATCTATCAAGATTACAGGATGGAAGGCTACATCGAAAAAGGTAGATGTATACTATCAGTAAATAATTGAAAAATAGAATTATTATAGTGTAATACCATCAAACTCCAAAATAGGAATAAATTTGACAAGGGACATTCAGAACTTCTACACTGAAAGTTACAAAACATTGCTGAGAGAAAGTGGGTGAAATCTAAATAAATAAATGGAAAGATATATCATAATCACAGATCAGAAAGCTCAATATTGTTAAGCTGTCAGTTTTCCTGAAATTGATTTACAGATTCAATGTATTCCCAATCAAAATCCCTAGAGTCTTTTTTAAGAAACTGACATGCTCAGCCTAAATTTTACTTGGAATGAAAAGGAAGTAGAAGAGACAATATTAAAAAAGAGACAAAGTTAGATGAATTTATTACCTGATTTCAGGACTTACCACATAGCTACACTCAACAAGACAATATGGTATTGGCATAAGGAATGACAAATATATCAATGGGACAGAATAGAGAGGCCACAGATAGACCAGCATTTACACAGTTATTTGATTTTTCTCAGAGACACCAAAACAATCTCACACATAAAATGACTAGGATCATGTTTGTATTTGCATTGCTCATATTTGGAAAGATATTTAAAATTTGACAATATCAAATGTTGCAAGCCTATGGTAAATAGTTTTCATAATACCCTGATGGCAGAGTAAACATATAGAGTCAATTGAGAGAACAATTGGTATTATTTAGAAGAAAAAAAGAGAACTATCTTGCATGATATACTCCAAGCACATGACAGCGATTTCTTCTGAAGGTGAAGAAAGTGAAAAGAAACTTGTTAGAGGTGGAGGAAATGTTCCAAGGGGACTTACGTTATCGGTTCTGGACAACGGTTTGTAAAGGAGAAACTATGAATATCTTAGAATATGTAAAATTTATGTTTGGTAAATATAGGCTAGAAATAAATATTGAGTTCCTGATTCTATTGAAAGAAACATGTGTGTTTGTTGACTGTTGGTACTTATCTGTATTTCTTTATTTGAAACGTTACACCACCATCAAGACCTGCAATTGCTGCAGTCAACCCTCAAAAAGAACACATTCCTTCTTGGGGGCCAGTGTGGTGGCATAGTGGTTGGGTTCACATGCTCTGCTTCAGTGGCCTGGGGTTCCCAGGTTCGCATCCGAAGCTCAGACGTGGCACCTCTTGTGGAACTATGCTGTGGCAGCATCCCACATAAAACAGAGGAAGATCGGCACAGAGGTTAGCTCAGCGACAGTCTTCCTCAAGCAAAAAGAGGAAGATTGGCAATGGATGTTAGCTCAGGGCCAATCTTCCTCAGACACAACACACACACACACACAAAATACACTCCATCTTGTTCCTAACTTCCTCAGATCTTATTCCATTCCTCAGATGCAGGAGATTTGCCCAAGCCTCCACTGTCAACACTTGATTCTCAGGTCTCTCACTCCATGTGAACATTCTAATCCTATTACAAAAGTGGATTTACCTTAATCCTCTTATTATCAGGCACTCAATAACCTAGAATATCCCTCCATAACAATTTTTCTCTGCAAAGGGCTTGCTCTAGAGCCAACTGTCATTTAAGCTCATGTGTCTTCTCCTTTTCTTTCATTCTGTACAACACCTCAAGAGTGGGGTCCTTTTATCCCTCCACGATGGCTAATGACTTATTCTCTGTGTCAGTCCAATCCTGTGATAACTAAACTCTAGGGTGTTTTAGCCAAACTACATAGGATCTATAGATAGGATCAATCTCCCTTTGGAAACTGCAGAACTAAGCCATCCCCTAACTAAATCCTGAGCTTTGGGCAGCTAGTTGTTTCTCGGCTGCACTGCTGCTCCTGACGGTTTGTTGTAAGCGGTCAGAATAGAGTTTTCATGGGGATGGGACCGGATCTTGGGTCTTACAGTGACGGAAGACTCCCTCCAGCTTTATCATCTCACACATGGACGTCTCTCCTTTTTTCAGGATCAATTTCACTGCACCGAAAGTTTGTTGAGACTTAATCTACACAATGGAATTAACTGCAGTGTGTTAAATCATCAAAAAGAATCTAATTTAAATATTATGCCTCCATCAGACACATGGCAGACATGGTTAAGAAAAATGGCTGTGTCCCCTCTGTCAAGGTGCTGCATTACCACCAATCTTTATGCCTGATGCTGTCTACAGCCCACCCCGTTCTGTGGCAGAATTGTTACTTTCTGTGTATGAGAGATTCTATAACGACTGCTGACGCTTCTCAGCTCCTTTGTATGCAAATACGCAGCATTCGCATTTCCACTACCTTCTCTCAAGTTTTATACATAAAACTTCTATTTTTGCTAACAGACATTGAAACTCTAAACAATATATAAAAAGAGTCACTGTCTTTCTAATGATTTTCAGAAATGCTTGCCCCCTATTATTCCAGAAATGACTTCTCCCTCTGTACTCTGCTGCATGGCTCTGATGATTTTTCTTTTTCTCCAAGTTCTGCTGTGGATTGGAAAGGTTATCCAAGAACCGGTTATATTTTGATTAGAAAAGAAAAACTTCCACATTTAGAAATGTCAGTCACCGCTGTTGAAGAAAATGTCATTGATTATATGATAAGAGTATCTGTTACAGAGTTAAGCTTACTTTGCCTGGCTTAAGCAGCCTCTGGTTTTATAGTTTAACGTGATTTGTTAAGTTTAACATGTTCTGTTAAATCCTACCAGTGTCCTTCTACTTATTGAAGTTCTAACTATCCTTTCATTTACAAGTTTCAATTATACTCCATGGACCTTTTCTTGATTCCCTTTTGGAATTAATTGATCTTTCCACAAAACATTGTTTTTTTATTTCGATAAAAGTACCTACTTCTGTACGTATGGAATTAATAGTTTGTTGTTTGTGTATTTTTTAAAAATATTAACACTCTCTCCTAATTATGAGCTTCATATACGAAAGGAAATTTCATGTCATCTCTTTGAGACTGTACCATTAAGATAGTTGATATTGAAAATATACTTGAAACTAATTTTTCACACATTTAAAATATAGGATAAAATAATTCAGACATTTGAAGTGTACTACTAGATTAATTTTCAAAATTAAGATTGAGATAAGGAATAATCCCAGCACCACAGAAACCTCCCTCTGGTCCTTCCTTATCAATAACAACATTATATGTTAGTTTTGTCTGTTTTTTAATTTCATATTAATGAAACACAAAGCTTATTCATTTGTATCTGTCTTCTTTCATTTTACATATTTTCTGTGAAATTCATAATTCTCATTGCTTGTAGTAGTAGTCCATTTTATTTCATTGAAGTATAGTATTTCACTGTGTGAATATTTCACATTCATGTACATATGTTAAGCTTTGGATGATATTTTCAAACAATCTTTTAAAGTGTCCTCAGCACTTGACAGGACTGATAGTTCTGTCTTATCTTTTAAGTTTTTTTAGTTGTTCTCATGGATATGTGTCATAACTCATTGTTTTAAATAGCATTTGTTTGATGACTACTGATGCTGAGCATGTGCATATCATATATTTGTTTATCCTCTTTGAGAATTTCTAGAATAATGTTGACTTATTGGTAATGTGTAGCATTTTTATATATTGCTGAAATTAATTACCTAATATCTCACTTAGAATTTTTGTATCTATGCAGGAGAGAAATTGGCCTATGCTATCCTTTCTTATAGTGTCCTTGTTTGGCTTCAAAATTATTAGGCCCTTATAAAATAAATTGGGGCATGCCCCCTCCTTTCATTGTTTGGATAATCAGGTATTATTTTTATTCTAATTATATCATTCTAATAATTCGTTCTTTATTCATCTTTTAGGACTATCTCAGAGAGTACTGTATGCTTCCTTGACATGTTAGCATCTATTTTAAATTAGTATTTTTATCACTTCCTGGGCAAAGTGAGGACTAAAAACATTTTAATTCCGTTTTCCTCCCTGCTACCCTTTCTGCTATCATTTTCAAATATTTCAATTTCACATAAATTTAGAAGGACACAGAGCCTTCTTATTATTGTTTTAAACAAAATGTATTTATTTTAACACACATAGTTATCTTTTCCAATAGTTTTATTTTATTCCTGCATTTCCTTGCTCGCACATTGGTTAATTTCTTTTTTGTCTGGAGGACATCTGTTGGTGTTCCTGTTGGTCTAGTTCTTCTGGTGATGATTTGTATTCTTTCAGTTTTGTTTGGTTGAAATGCCATTATTTCACTCGTTTAAAGCATTTTCATTGGGTATAGAATTCTAAGTCAGCAGCTATTTTCTTTCAAGACTCTAAAGATGACTCATAGTTCTTCTGTTGTTTCTATTGAAAAGTCTGCTGTCAATCATCAAATGGTTACTCCACTAGAGATAATGTGTGTGTATTGTGTGTGTTTTATTACTGCTTTTAAAGTCTTTACTTTGTTTTCAGGAGTTTTATCATGGTATAACTATTCGCAGTTTTCTTTGAGTTTCCCTATGCTACTTGGGGACTATAGAACTTGAATCTGGGCCTGGTGTCTCTCATCAGATGAAGAGAAATCTAAGTCAGTATTTCTTCAAGTATCACCTCCGTGGCTTTTGCTGCTGAGATCATAATAATATGTAAATATTACAGTATATACAATATTTCATTTTTACTTTTTCTTATTTCTTCATTTCTTTGTGTCCTTTAATTTGGATATTTTTAAACAGATGGATATTCCAGCTGTCTAGTCTTCTCTTCTGTTGTTTGTAATTTGCTATAAACCATCTATTGAATTTGTAATTAAAGTTTAAATATTGTAGTTCTAGAACTTCTCCTTAATTCTTCCTTAAAAAGATTCAGGGGGTAATTTTTCTTTTGGCAGATTAAGCAAAACACTTAATTTTCCATTTCCTATCTTGTATTTTAGTGAAATTATTAATTATGGTTATTTTAATTCTCTGCTGATAACTGCAATTTCTGTAAAATGTGTGTATCCACATATTTGTGTTTTTTGCTCTTTTTCTCTTTAAGTCATAGAATCCCAATTGTTGGCCCACCTGCTGATTTTTTATTAAATTCCAGACATGGTACCAAAGGAACAGAGATGCATTAGGCCTAATATATTCATGATTAAGTCAATAATCACTTAAGCTACAAGATAACCAAAATGCCATAGAATGAGTAGTAGAAAGGTTGAGCAGAAAATTTAATGCAATAAATTCTTTCTTTTGCATTCAGTGATGTGTTAATACCATAAGTAGTTTAACTTTTTACAGGATTGAAGAAAATTTCTTCTTTAAGTAGGCTTCCTTAAAGACACAAAAATCGTTAGCTACTTTCACAGCTTTCTAACAAAACTGATGTCATGAAAGCCATTAAAATAAAAAAATACATATTAATGAAGAATCTATACCCATATTGAGGCATTTTCAAAACAGTTTAAGTAAAAATAAATTTGTTTTAGATACGTAAAATAAATCTAGTTTCTTTGTATATAAAACCAAGTAAATGTAAAGAACATTAATAGTGAATGACTGAGAATATGATAACTTTAGTGAAGTCAAAATAAGATTTTAAATTGCTTCAAAAATGATTGTCATAGTATCACATTTATCATTTTAAAACTAAGCTAGTTATACATATCTATAAAAATAAAAATTGAATCAGCATGATAATTTTGAGACTAACGTCTGTTTATCATATTACAGCAGGAGAAAACCATCTTACCATAATGCTGTTTTAAATGTTTAATGCGAAGCAGAAACACAGTTATGGTGACTTTGTCATAATGTCTGTAATCATTTTAAAATTCCTCCAAGTAAAATAGTGTTAAACAAAATTTGAATAATAGAATATCTGTCACTGTTCCCTACACGTGGGAAAATATTCCTCACATATAAACTGACAAGTAAGATATTTTTCCTTTGTAAAGCAATTAGTATTCAAACTGTTTTATTTCAGTGACCAAAATACATGATGTATTTGGATATTTTTTCTTCTATGCGTAACACTGTTTATACTTCAAATTTTTGCTTCCAATTTATCATCATATTTTAATTTCCAAATACCTTTGCCTAAGACATTTTTTATTTATCCCCATTTTATACCTTGAGAGAAAAAGACCCTAAACTTAGCTTCTCTGAGGAGAGAAAGCAAGAGTGGGCCCAAGTCTCTTCTTCCTGGGATTCAAAGGGACAAATTAATTCCTATGTTAGGTTTTGTTTTAACTACTCTCACTAGATAAATTTTTCAGCAGACATGCGTATTTGGATTTGTAATCAATAAACTTGCCAAATAAATCAGAATGTACAATAAAAGGACGTTGCTAATATTTTAAGCATTGTAATTGAAGATTTGTAACCTGCTGCCATATATGGCTACCTGTAAAGATATTTCAATTGGCATATTTTAAATGGAAAACAAACGCAGTGTAGTGGCCTTATTTGAACGCTTTAGGAGTTCTCCACATCTGAGAACCACTTACAATTCTGCCTGACCATGACAGTCACAGCTTTTAAAACAGAGCATTTTAAGTTTGGATTGGGGCTAGGATGGCTACCTTAGATCCAGGATGCCCAATTCAACGTGAATTTCAGTTAAACAATGAGTATTTTGGATGAATATGTCTCATGCATATATTCAGGGCATACTTATACTAAAAGTTTTGTCCTTTTACTGAAATTAAAATTTAGCTAGGCGTCCTGTATTTTCGTTTTCCACATCTGGCAACCCTCATTGCAGTGCATTGACAAGTATGTAAAGATCCTATTGGTAGAAAGACTCCTGCCTATACTTAGAAGGTTGAGGCAGTCTATTACTTTCTTAATTGCTAAAGTCTCCTGGAGTTAAATCGAGAGAGTAATGAGAAATATGAATTACCTCACCATAAAGGACTTAACTATTTAACTATATAATGCAGGTATTGTAATAAGTTGAACTAAAATATCAAAACATCTGTCAAGAACTTTAATATGGAAAGAGAGTACTTTAAGTTCGTTTTGGAAAAACTCCTGAATTATTAACACAAAATCTTTTATTTCTTGTATTTGAAAATTGTGGTTTAGATTTCTTTTCATTAAATGCAACCTTAAATAAATAACACAAAAAATTCTGCAGATATAAATATTATTCAGTGATTCTTTCAATTATTTCCACTGGTCTCCTGCAGGCAGAAAATAATTAAAATGCACCAGGACAGTGAGACAAATATGAAGGTGTAAACATTTTTAAGACTACTGGCTCCTTGTAGTTGGGGAACATTTCATAGATACCAGGAGAACATCCCGTCTCTTTTTTTTCACTGTGGCGAAATATATACATAGCACGACATTTATTGTCTTAACTATTTTTAAGTGTCCAGTTCAGTGATGCTAAGTATATTTATATTGTACAGCCATCACCACCATCCATCTCCAGAACTCTTCATCTTGCAAAACTGAAGCTCTGTATCCATTAAACAGTAACTCCCATGACCCTCTACCTCAAGCCTCAAGCCCCTGGAAAGCACTATTTTACTTTGCTTTTTTTTCTTTAAATCTCTCATGTCTCTTACCATGAGTTTAGCTTTTTTTTTCATTCATTCATTCTTTTTTTTTTTTTTCTTGATTCCACATATAACTAAGATCATGCAATATTTATCTTTCTGTGTCTGGCTTTTTCCAGTTGGCATCATGTCCTCTAGATTTATCCATATTGTAGCAAATGACAGAATTTCCTTATTTTTTAAGGCTGAGTAATATTCCGTTGCAGCAAACAATCTAAATGTCCATTGACAGATGAATGGAGAAGGAAAATGTGATTATCTATGCATCTAGATAGATAGATATACACAGATAGATAGATTAAATAGATAGAAAAATATAGATATATATTCCTTCTTTATTTAAAAATGGAAGAGAAAGTGACTACAGAGAAACTGGGGATGCATTATAAACACTAACACAAAAGCACCAATGGGTTATTCATATAATATTAAAAATTTGCTTATGCCTCTCACCCAAACACTGTTTTTTGCCTGAACTTATTTGCTCTATACTCATGAAAAGAAGCAAACATTTTATAAATAAAACATGGAAATAATTAAAGAGTGAATATAAGATACCCTCGCATTTTTTGTTTCTTTCTTTTAACATGGAAATTGAGAATTGATTTCTCACATAGAATTCTCCTTATATCCAAGTTTTGTTTATTCCTTCATTCCTTTTTTCTAAAATCTGTAAATTCACTCCTTACCTTTAAAGAAATGAAAGTAAAAGGTTGGATTATTTTTCACCAATTTTAAATAACTGTGTATATTAATCATTTTAATTATACCTTCATTAAAGTTGTAAAATGTTTGGAATTCTTAGAATTTGTCCTTAGAATGCTATAGCAATGTATAAAATCTAAAGAACAGAAGACAAAACAGGAATATATGAATCTTGTGTAGATTAAATATAAAAGTTTTGTCTCTAAATGTAAATATCACATAATGTTATAATTAAAATGCATGTATGTCATTTTTAGGAGCTTGCCTTTTATAAATAGCCATTACATATAAACATCTATATGTACAGGGTATTAACTTTTGTGACCTCATTTTGTCTCTGTTTTAATAGTTTGAATATATGTATGTATCTGTGGGATGTCTATGTGCATAACCTATATATGTGTGTGTGTGTGTGTGGGAACTTCAGAAAATTCTAATTATACCTGCAAGGTTATCCTTTTATCTAATATAGTAGTGTGGACTTTGCCCAACTCAGGTCTCCAGGCCTTGTATACTCTGATCTGATGGATATATGGCCAAGATATTTCTGAATGCCTTCCTTATTTTTGTCCCGGTATAATAGTGGAAGTGAAATATATATTTCTAAACTTTTTAACATTGTAGATATAGAAAAATGCTACCAGGCACTTTAAAACACTGAGTAAATTTATGTTTCATATAAAATCTGTTTTATTTTGCCTCACCTATTTATTTTACTAAAACCAAATAAGATCTAGCATCACTATAAGAAATATCAGTATGACTGCCTCCTATGATTTGCCGCCACAAAAGCTAACCATTTTCTGCGTTAACATTCAAGTCTGGTATGAGTCTTAGTGAATTTCTCAATCCATATCATTATTTCGTTCATACCCACGCTCTTGAAATGGACTTGACAGATAAGGCTAAGAAAGACAAAAGAATAGATTTGTTTATGTAGAGATTATTTTAAGCTTGCGGGAAGCAGAAGAAAAATCTCAGAGGAGGAAATAAGAAGCAGACAATCTGTGTGCCTCTCATCTTCCAGCAGTTCCTAGAGGTTACATATAAGAAGATTAGGAAGCAAAACCGAATTACAATTGAAAAGCTTTCTAATGAAAACAAATTTACCATGTTTGTTTGCTTATATTTGTCACCACTTTGTGACAACAGCATTAAATGGAGAGATGATTCAATGCAATAGAATTATTTACTAGACAAATAATTTGTTTGGGACAGTTTGGTTACTGAGACACAGTTCATACTTCTATCATGGTTTTAAATAATTATTTTAGTGCCCAAACCTAATTTAATAAATAAAGGAAAAAAAATAAGGCATCGTTTCTAACAAATGGAGAATATTTTTAGATACTTGATTTTGTATGAATATTTAACTTAAAAATATGCAGTGCCTAACCTTATGTGCGCTTAAGCATCAATGACTGTTTTTTTTCTGTCTATATTATAGGCTGCACAATAATGTTTTCCAAAATATTCCATTTCCGTTTGACAGTACAAATAAATATGTGGCCAATCAATAAGTGCATAATGAGTGAATGCAAAGAAAGAATCACCAATGTTTATTATTTTTAGGTGCAGTGGGTTCTTAGAGGTATAACTATTGAGTCTGTTTTGCTAAATTCTATTGCCAATTTAGTAAATCTGGGATTCCCCTTTCCTGTATGGTACCAGAGTAAAGATAGCCAGAAAATAATTTTCATGAGATTTGGGAGATGAAGAAAAACTCTTTGCTGTGGTCAGATGATGACGAGAGAAACACAAGTTCTAGCCTGTCCCCTCCCTCTTCTGCTCCATGTCCAGCTCTTCTCCCTGACGGTGGGTCGTCTCTGCTGTACAACAGCATCCCCACACCCACTAGCAGACACTAGGCCACGGTAACTGTACAGAGACAACAGATCCCATAAACCACTGCACGAACTCCCCTTTGCCATCTGACTGTGATAGCTGCAGGTAGTTAGTTGGCTTCCAGCATATCCCTGCCTTTCCACTCCTGCTGGTGCTTCAGAAGGACTGGTTGATGACTTGTTTGATTTCATGCTCCACCCCCCAACCCTACCAGGCCTTCACTTCCTGAGCACTTCCTGCATTTGCATAAGGCACTTCCTATAGTGAAAACTTTCCCCATATTACTCAGAGAGTTAATGCTTCCTTGACTCAAACATAATTAATGGATCAGTATTCAGCGGTTTACATTCTGTTGTAGTGTCCAGGCCGGCACAATTAGTAACTTATGACATGTGATTGAGAGCAAAATTTAATAAACTTTTATAAAAAATAATATTAGGAGAAATCAATGAGGTATTGAATAGTCATGGAAGGCTGAAAGGAGAAAGTGATATTTTTGTTGGGTATTTAATGATAAAATGTGGAGAGACAAAGAAACCAAAGAGAGCAGTATGGGAGAAAATGGATGAAAAGTATAAAATGAGTAATAAACAGAGAATATATATAAGAAGGCAAAAGGAGAGATATAATTAAAAATCGTGATATGTGTGAGACAAATATAGAAGAGTTTAGGTAGGAACAACAGACACAAGCTTAAGGACAGCTCTGAGGTCAGAAAAATCACTGAAGGATTTTTTGATAGGTTCTCAAATGCAGAGAAGGGCCAGAGTGTTGTTTCACTATAGATGTGTTTTTCCATTCAAATGGCCTATTTCCAATGCCACAGAGACTGCTTCCTGAAATTTTAGACCATCTCCGTGAGCCCCAGCTCTGTCTCTATTAGATATATCCACTCCATTAGCCTGCTTGCCCAAGTTCATTTTGCGGCAAATAAGGTATATAATATTTATACCTCAGGGTCTACTTCTCTCTTTTGAAATATTTTTTGTTTGTTCTTGACCTTTCTACGAGGTCTGCTCTCCTTGAGTCCTCTTTGCTCTCAGTTCTTTCTTCATCCTTCTCTCCATCAACTTCTACCTGATCTCAGTTGTTTATGATATTTTACACAAATTTTGGAATCTACAGATTGTACCCACCTCCTAGTTTGACCAGTTATGAAGTGTGCTAGGAAATAGGTAGATAGTTAGGTAGATAGATAGATAGGCAGATAGATAGACAGACAGATAGATAGATAGATATAACCTATATAGTTATTTTAAAGCTCTTGAAAGATTTTCTTCTGAGCAGACAATTGCTACTATATTTACCACTTTCAACTGGAAGTGACAACATAATTTTTTAATCCTATTTCTCACAGATATTAGTCTCCTAAAACACACATAATGCATTATTCAGATATCTCTTCAGCGTTTGTTGTACAACTGATAGTAATATTTACTTTATCTGGATGCATTAATGGAGTCTTTAATGTACCTTTTGAATGACCATCTATAAGAAGTAATGAAATTTAGAGGTTTTTATTTTTCTTTTAGAGCTAAATAGATTGAACTTTATCATTTCTCTTAGAACGTTTAGCCAATCCCTTGTATTGCACTACACTATTAGAGCAGCTTTCTACTCCATCTGTGATGTAACCACTAGTGATTCCTATTCCTGATATTTTCAAAGCAATTGGAGATATTTACAGTTCCTATTTCCCATTCACTGCTAAAAGTAGAATATACTGTAAATCCATGTTGCATAATCCAGTATATACTTAAGAGAAGTATTCATAGATTACTCACACATATTGATGTCTTCTTATCAAAATTTAATTTAAAAGTCAACCTAAGTCTATCCTTTTTCTATGTTACAGATTTCTTTCTTTTTTACTTTTTTTTTTTTTTTGAGGAAGATTAGCCCTGAGCTAACTACTGCCAGTCCTCCTCTTTTTGCTGAGGAAGCCTGGCCCTGAGCTAACATCGTGCCCATCTTCCTCTATTTTATATGTGGGACGCCTACCACAGCATGGCGTGCCAGCAGTGCTGTGTCTGCACCCGGGATCCGAAAAGGCAAACCCTGGGCCACCGAGAAGCAGAACGTGCGAACTTAACCGCTGTGCCACCAGGCGAGCCCCTACAGATTTTTTTTTTACCTATTTTTATGCTTGCTAATAACTTTTCTTTTTGCAAATATGATTAAGGACACATGACTTTATACTTAATTTGTGACAATTGTTTATAGTTATTATTTTCATTACAATGCTCATGTTTGGCTAAGGAAATATTTTTAAACTGGTTTCACTTTCATTTAAACACTAGCTGGACATTTTGAAAACACCTTGTCTTCTGGCAATAATGAGCATTACTAGGTTCATCTGGATTTGACTCTGTCCAGAAGGTATGGTATAAAGAACTTACCAAGGATCTTTTTGTTTATTAAAGGAGGATAGTATTGGAAATCAAATATGGTTTAAGATTGATATGTTCTTCATGTAAAGTGGTGGCAACCATGATCACACCCTTGCTGGACACTTAGGTAACAGGACTGGAAAGATGACCTACATAAAAATCGTGAATTCATATTTATACCTTTAATTTGATCTTAACACTGTTTATTCCTATTTGTTCCGATATAAAATTTAATTCAGTGTCAAAAAATATTTTCTTATATGTTAATCACTTAGTGAAAATGTAACATTCTTCTAGATATTGTAAAATTGCATTTACTGATAACATTTTTATTATACTGACAATATTTTTACATACATAGAATTGTGATAGTCGTAGATTATCTGTACTATTTTGGATATATGAACAACGAATTCTGATGTGGTGCATATAATTTTCCAAACACATCCAGTTAGTCCCTGAGAGTGAATGAATATTTTTCAATACTTTGTTTTCCCAGAAATATATATGTATATACACATATATTCTTACATATTCCTATATGCGTATGTATGCAGGGATGCGTGTGTGTGTGTGTGTGTGTGTATTATTAATGTCTCTTGTCTTTTACGTCTGACAGTGAAATGTGCTTGCTTTATCCAAAAAACAGAAAAAGACTCCAGGAATTCTGCTTTCACCAAGAAGCCACCTGATGGAATCGAGGTTGAGGGGTGGTCTCCTGGGCCGGTGTTGTCAAGGGTCTGGCCCACTACCCAGCGCCAGCCTGGTCTACTGGACCAGCCTGTAGGGTTTGGAAGCTGCACAGGGGACTGAGTAACGGGGGAGGGAAACATTTGAAGGAAGACCCCTTCATAACACCTCTAGCTCCTCTGACACTGTCTCAGACTTTGAGAGTTTTATTCCGTTCCTTTTTTAAAAGAGAATTTTTGGCATTATTCTCTGAGGGAGTGTACAGTAAATCGAACCATTAAAAATAACTCTATATGAAATAATATTCTGCAATAGTAGGTTAAATATATGGATAATTTTTTTCCTTAAACAAAGAAAAATACACACTTTTTAGCAGTTTCACCTATATAGCAATATTCTTGAACTCCATATGCCAAAAACACATAGATTTTTAGTTTTTACCATATTGGTTTTGCTTAGGTAAAAACAGTGTTAACCGCTCGTGTTCACTGATATGTGTGCATGTGTGTATAATTATATACAAGTTTCTATATGTGTTTCTTATGGGGATATAGACGTAAGACATAAGACGTAGACATAATTTTCTGATTATGCAAAGAAAAAGTTTACTACGCATCTCCCAATATTTTTCATTGATACCTCAAACCTCTTTTATAAAAATATATATTATCTGGTAAAGCATTTTCATCAATTTAAATTGGCGTGTTGTTTTAAGCTCCCCTTTATGTAGTCAGCATGGATGCTATGAGTAGAAAATTATACTTTACGAAGTAGTAACTGTAATTAAAGATTTCATATCATTGGCATATTCTAGAGTATAGTCATACTTCCAGTTTTATACTTTAATCACCTACTTTTAAAAGATTATGGCATTAATATGTATTTTGCGAAGTTGTTATTGTAGCTGTCAGCAGCAGACCTGCCCTTCTCTTGGTCCTAGATATTCTTTATTAGCTTTCCTGTGGATCGGTTCCATTAATAGTGCCCAATACCATAATTTTCATCGACATGTTCTAGCACTCTTTGGATGTATTACGCTGGTTTTAATCCTTATATGGTATACAACATTTCAATAATCCCCAGCTCAATGTTTCATCTTTCTAGCATTTTTTCAAGTAATCCTTAATCTCCAGAAGCTTCCTTCAGAAGGCTGGAATTATTACAATTTCAAAACATTGGAAGTCTATTCCTCATAATCTAATTTCATGGTAAATTTATTGCAATCAATTTTCAATAAATTACAAAAATTTTAGCATGGTAGCACTTATACCAAGTCTATTTTTTCTGGATCCATTGACGTTTAATTGCTTAAAAATGCTTTTAGAACTTAACTATGATTTAATATCACATTTATCATTTGGAGATTTTACTCAATGCATGATATTTTTATATTAAGTTACTAGACTGTGTGCTAAAAAAAGCCCTTATGTTGAGTTTTCCAAACTCAGTTCAGACAATAATTTGTTTATTTTTTTATGCCCAATTCCATTTCTGTGTCTTAATCTGTGACAGTTTCTAGGGACAAAACTTTCAACAAATCGTGGAATTCTCCTGATGGAATATATAGGATTTTGGGGAAGAGAGACATTAAATAAGATATCACTCAATTTAGCATATAATCAGAGATTTATTTCTATGCAAGTGAATTGTATAGTTCTATGAAAGATGTAATCTTGATAGCTATTACAAAAATAAACAAGGATTAGAAAACTTTCTGAGGATTTAAGTAAAATAGATTATGTGACCATGTATCTTTGAAACTAATAGCAAGTCAACAGGAGCTTTCTCTAAGATAGAAGAAAAAAGTTAAGTACCGTGGTGTAATTTCCAGCAATGTAACGATGATATTATCTGATGATCATAAATCATAGTAGATAAACCAAGCATGTAATCCATTCATTCATTCACTTAAATCATTATTGAGAATTCACTGTGTGTGCCAGGCAGTATGCAAATAATGGCAGTACCAGATGAAAAGGTCTTGTCTCTGTGCATCCATGATCTTGCTATCTATGCACAGACTGATGCATAACTAAATGAAGGTGAGGCAATGTGACACTGTAATGAGGAAAAAGCATCACCAATTTACTCAAGACTGATCATTTAGTTTAACTGATTTTGTTTTGTTTTCTGGAAACACAAGCGAAAATATTACCTGCTGAGCCTCTTAGGATGAATGAAGGTGAGCTTTAAGATAAAAAATGCAAGTGTAAGTCAGGAAAGAGGAACAGTTTTAATCACGGTTTGTATTTGTAAATGTATATGACAGAGTCAGCGAATTAGAAAGACTTGGTGTGTTGAGCACAGGGATCGTGAGGATGAGAAGGAGCAGGAACCTGTATAAACAGGTGTCTGACTTGAAGTAATATTGTAGAGTGGTTGAATTGTGGTCATTGGAGTTAGAGCTAAGGCAAGTCCCAGCACTTCTTTGTAATCTCAGGAAAATTACTTAAACCCTCAAAAAGTCATTTCTCCTCTGTAAATGGGAGAATCAAGTTTTCTTCATATGATTTTTGGAAGATTAAATGAGACAATAGTGTCAATGAGTTTAGCACAGTGTCCACGCCGTGCCTAGTGGTTGTCACTATTTTCATACACTATGCATTCTGTCCATCTTAGGACTCAATTTGAGATAATAAGAGATCCTGGATTTTTAAACCTAATATTTTGGACTGTGTTCACGCATTCAAACTAATTTTAAAAATTCTAAATTCAGGAAACAATTCATTAAACACTAAATACCATTCCAAATAATAAAATATTTTCCTGAATTGAATTTCCTTTTATTAGAGTGTGTGAACACAGCTACACTTTAACAAAACCACTGGTTTAAAGTGAAGCAAGCTTTACAAACTTTTTAATCTGTATTTTTTTTTAAAGACTTGACAGCTATGTGTGATGCATAGAAATAGAACCACATAGGAATTTATTTACCCAATCTCCTATATTTTTCACTCTTTTTCTCTCCCCTTTTTGACATCAACTTCTCAGCAAGATTGTTGCAGTAGTTATGGGAGCTGTATAAATTCAGTACAATACAGCACTCTCAATATACAGATTCATATCCATAGGCAGAAATTCGAAGGTAACTACTGTGTCACAGCATGTGAAACATTCTTTTACAACACAGTGATACACATCAATCTCTTTTTAAATAGCCAACAATAACCACTAAAACACAGCATGCAGTCATTCTCTGAGATTCTCTTTGAACACGAAAGTGCCTTGGTTTCCACTAACCTGTACCTCCTCATTACATTCCAGTACTGTAGGTTATGCATCAACACACTTAATTTCTTTTTTGATTTTTAAATCAGGTAACCAAGGTCTAATTTACTAATGATTCCTGAATGCCTTTTTTATTTATGGTTTGGGGCTATTTGCATGGCAGTCATTTAGCAAATTAATGTAGATGAAAAGCAATAATTTTACAGATGTTTGTTGCAATCATGCTGTCATCCCATACTTAAAATGCTAATCTATTGACATCTACTCATTAGAGATGAGCTCCACTTACTTTGTAACAGTAATATTTTATAACCTGGGGTGTTCTGAAGTAGACTGAAAGTCAAATTTTTAACCATCCCACTCGAATGCATTTTTAAAGAATAAATGCATTTTATCCTTCATTACTTTAAAACTATTCCTCCTGACGTTACACAATCTTCGATTAACTCTTTGCACACTGCCGAATATTGACTAGGCATTTATATTAATTTTGTGTTTCAAGGGGCAGAAGTCTGACTGGCATCAGAAAAATGAGCACTCCATTGACTGACAAAATTCTCAGACGCTTCAGCAGTCAAACCGGGTGCAGGGCAGATACATAGCGGGACCCAGAAAGGACTAGGATTAAAGATTGGATGCCACCAGGATCTCTCCATCTCTGGTTGGAATTTCTCTGTGTAAGTCAGGTTTATTCTCTCTGGGGTTTTGTCATTACTGCTGTTGTTTTCAAGGGACTCAACACTCTTAGGAAGTAGCTCATTGGCCCAGAATTGATTGAATGCAAACCCCCGGACCAGTCAACTGGGGCAAGTGGGTAAGATGACATAAAATACTACAGCTCACACTGGAGCACTGAGAATGTGATGGGGTATGGGTGGGGCATGCTTCCCAGAAAGGCTATGCTGCCAGAAAATCCTCAGATTCAATAAACGTGAGGGACTAATGTATGGAGAAGATTGTGATTTTCACATATGCTGCTTGAGATACAAATGTCTCAGAATAATGCAGAGTTTTTATTTACAAAATGAATTTCTTTATTTTAAAAATAATACATGACAAATATTATTAAAATGAGCTGTCTGTGTATTTTTTGTCCAGTGTTATCACATATATTCCTAATTATATAAAGATGATTACACACATATACATATACTTATATAATTTTAATTGTATGTGGTAGGAGAATAAATATGTTCAAACCAGTACTCTTTCAGTGCTTTAAATAAGGTACTTAAATTTACGGATTTGCTTAAAATATATAATATATTTATATTATCTTTCATTAATTGAATTTACTTATATTCTTAAGTCTGCCCATCTTGGGTCCAGCTAATTGAGGACTGTGTAAATCAAAATAGGGGAAGATGGTGAAGATGATGAATTTAGAGGTCAGGTAAATTGATATGAGTAAAATTTTAACTTTTAAGTTAGGCCAAAAAAAAGTCTCTATATTGATCCTTTTAAACATTTGAATATCATCTTGTTTAACATTTGCCTATTTATTTATTTCCAGACAGCCATTATAGACAAATTCCTACAGTAACACAAAATTATCATATTCGGTCTCTTCACTCTTGCTCTCTCTCTCTTTTTTTTTTTTTTGGTGAGGAAGATTGGCCCTGAGCTAACATCTGTGCCAGTCTTCCTCCATTCTGTATGTGGAGCCCCTCCACAGCACGACTTGATGAGCAGTGTGTAGGTCTGCACCCGGGATCTGAACCCGCGACCCCAACCACGACACCACAGGGCCAGCCCCTCTCTACTCTCTTTTTTTTTTCTGACTACATTACCTGAAGCTCCTGTTCACCTATGTTACCCTATGTCAGCCCTGAAGACCTCAACAATTCTAAATAGAGTTGAAGTTAAAAGTTAAAATCCAGAACTCATTAGCTTGACCTTATGGAACCTACACAAACTTGTTTCTTTTCTATACTTTCAACTGCATCATCCATTACTTCTTAAACTAACCACCACTTCAGTCTAGGAAGTCTATTTTTCTTCAAATGCAAGATGCACATTATTGATTTTACAGAATGCAATAACATCTACAGGTTAAAATTCTGGCTCTTGTG
Source organism: Equus asinus (assembly GCF_041296235.1). Lineage (NCBI taxonomy): Eukaryota > Metazoa > Chordata > Mammalia > Perissodactyla > Equidae > Equus > Equus asinus. Next base: position 39,292,063 of record NC_091813.1, read on the forward strand.
CTTGACCGTCCAGGGTTCAAGTCAGGCCTGGGCACTTAATAACTGTGAAAACTCTGCCAATTTATTTGACCTCTCTATGTCCTTTATTCACTTATCTGTAATAAAAATGAAAATAATAAAAGCATCTACTTAATAAGATTGGAAGCATTAAATAGAACAATCAGGCAACATGCTGAGCACAGTATTGGCACCTCCTCCTTATCTCCTCCTCTTTTTTCCTCCTCCTCCTCTTCTTCTTCTTCCTCCTCCTCTTCTTCCTCCTCTTTTCCCTTCATCTTTTTCTATGTTGTTCACCATTACACGTCTGTTGACCTCTGCTAGGGAAAACCATACAGTAGAAGGAATCAGTACCTCTTCAGTTCATCATAAGAAATCTCAATTTGGTGTTCAACACTCCAGGAAGTTTTCTTGTTATTTTTGGTGCATTCACTGCACTTTCCCTGAAATAGCAATTACACATTTTTTCCTCTATTCTTAGAAATATCTGCATCCCTTCTGACTCTCACTCTTAGTGATTGACCTTGCTTATCAACACACAGAGGAAAAAGGGCTCTCTGAATGTTATGTCTCCAAATCAAGTCAAACAAACAAACAAATGAACAAAAGCCACATCTACATACATACTCATTACTTGTTTAAACGGAGAAAATTTCGTACCTCCTATCCATCGCTCACCTCTTCTCTGGATCCCATCCCACCATCTCAACATTCAAAGGGAATGCATAATGCTGAATGCCCCTCCTTTCTTTCCTGTATCTACAAGTTCTCCTAAGTTACTGTCTTCTTCTCAGCAGCATAGGAGGTTGCTTTCGTTTTTCTCCAGTTCCCTAGTAATATTACCTTATCTTAATTTTCCCTTTCAGAAAAATACCGGATATATTTTTCTATACTTCCTGCACACGTTGATACTTTTTCAGTTTCTCCTCAAATCGTTCTGATCTGGCTTCTGCCTACACTGTCTACTGAAATGGTTCTCATAAGGTTGGGCAATAATGACTGTGTTTCTACATTGTGTAGATAGGTTTGTCCTTATCTTCATGTCAGTAGCAATCAATACAGTGAGTACTTCCTCCTTGAACCAGCTGATGTCTGTGATAGCGCACTTTCCTAGCTATCTCCTCCCTCTCTGTCATCCCAACTCACTCTTCATTTTGAAATTTTCTAAAGTATTTTGAAGGTATTGTCCTTGTGAGATACAGCCTATTTCATTTGTTAGCAATCACTCCTTTGGTTTTAAGTATCATAATCTGCTGCTAGTTTCATACCAAACCTATTTGCATAGTTCCATACCCCTACACACAACTGTTACTTAACGTCTCCTCTTGGAGGTCACATAGAAGTCACAGTTATGCATCATGTGAAAAATAGAATCCTCAATGACCCCCACTGCCCCCCCATCAAGAAAAAGAAAGATGAGAGAAAGCAATGAAGGAGGGAAATAAGGGTGAAAGGAGAGAAGGAAAGAAGGAAGAACCTGCATGTCTTTCTTTACTGTTTTCTCTTGGGTTAATTAATACTTGCCTCTCCCTTATGCTCAAATCTTCACAATCTCCAAGAATTCTTACCCCAAGACTCGTTCATTTATTTCTAGGACAATTAAAAGTCTACTACCTGGGGTACTCTCATTTACTTTTTCCTCACCCTCTAATTCTGTCTCACCTAATATCAAAAAAGAAAACTCAAATGGCTCACTTAAGATCATTTAAACACCACCACCACCACCCAATTGTTCTTAGGGTAAAGACCAAAATCCTTATAGGGTCTCTACTGTCCTACATAACCTTGCCCCTATATGTCTCTCTAGCAACACTACCTATGTCCATCTGTTCTTTTCTTAAACCCAAATCTTTTTCTATCTCTGAGGGTTTTTACGTATTGTCTTCACTGCCTGGAATACTCACTTAGCTCTGCAAATGCATGAACGTGCACACGTACACAACACACACAAATACAGTTCCTTTCCTTAATTAGTCAATATCATATATCTGTTATCCTTAGATACTAAGGGGTTTTATATTTATCAGTGGAGAATTACTAAAGGAAAGGAAAAGGAAAGCATGAATTAGAGGTTCTTCTACCTAGAAGAAATTAAACACCCATATCAAAGTGTTTTAAACTTCATGTACATATATTATCTTTTTAACAAACAATCTGGGAGTAGGTAGTCCGAGGGGTGGTTTGGTGGCTCACTTAAGAAATTTCAGCTTTCCTCTCTGCCATTCTTTGTGCAACTGTGATGTCCCCATCCATGCACTTACTAATATAATTTAGAAAACTATAAAGTATGGAATGCAATGTGTTTACATTTAATTACATTTTAAATTAATATAATTTTTGTCACCATAGATAAAGGCATTTATGAATAATAAAGAGTTCATCATTTGATGCTCTTTCAATCTTTAATGAATAGGGTTGAATTAATTTATTTTTAACTGATGTGCCCTATTTTTCAATTAATCACTAAAATACATAAGAAATAATGCCCTTTTCATTATGTCTAAATTTTTTTTCCCTTTTTCTGATTTCCACATTCTTATAACAATAAGTAAACCAAACAGGTAAATCTGAACTATCAATTTTACTAAAAGACATACAATTTGAAAAGCAATGCTTATTTTTATTTAAAAAATCAAATATTAAGTTCCTATCAATTTTTCAGAAATACTAATTATAATTCTCCAATAGTTGAAGCAACCAGAATTGATAACTCAAACAAAACAGAATGGAACAACTTGATATTATATAGTAATGGGTACAAGCTTATGTGTATACTAATTATTAGCTTATGAAACACCTTCCCCGGATACCACTTCATTCAATTCCTATAATGGTTCTAAAAAGAAAACAGGTATAATTATGTAATTCATCTTACAATGAGGAAAATGGACATAGTTTAAATAATTAAATGAAGACCTAAGCTTAGGTATTCTGGAATCCTTTTACATTTTATTCTCAGGAATTCAAGAAAGCCAATATTTAAAAGTGTGTACCTTGTAGTCAGAATGCTTGTTTAAATCTTGGCTCCAGGGGCCGGCCTGGTGGCACAGTGGTTAAGTTTGCACGTTCTGCTTCAGGGGCCCAGGGTTCACCTGTTTGTATCCTGGGTGTGGACATGGCACCGCTTAGCAAGCCATGCTGTGGTAGGCATCCCACATAAGCAGAGGAAAATGAGCATGTATGTTAGCTTAGGGCCAGCCTTCCTCAGCAAAAAGAGGAGGATTGGCAGCAGATGTTAGATCAGGGCTAAGGGCTAATCTTCCTCAAAAAAAAAAAAAAAAAGAAGTAAATCTTGCCTCCAGCTTTCTCTATTTCTACTATTTGAGGCAAGTTTCCTCACCAACATAATGAGGATTAAATAGGAGCTGGCCCCGTGGCCAAGTGGTTAAGTTCGCATGTTCCACTCCAGGCAGCCCAGTGTTTCGTTGGTTTGAATCCTGGGTGCGGACATGGCACTGCTCCTCAAGCCACGCTGAGGCAGCGTCCAACATGCCACAACTAGAAGGACCCACAATGAAGAATATACAACTATGTACTGGAGGGCTTTGGGGAGAAAAAGGAAAAAAATAAAATCTTTAAAAAAAATGAGAATTCAATAGAGTGCTGAGATTAGAGAATTTTGTGAGACTTGAGTTAAAAATGTGAAGCAAGTAGATTGCTACCTAGCACATAATAAGTAGTTAATACACGTTGATCATTACTATGTCCCTTCTCCTCTTCATCAAAAGCATTTTCCTCACTATTGCATTTCCGATATGTAATAATAAAGGGTATATGTGAAAAGAAGAAAGTCCTAAAGTCTAAAGTTGTTAAAAACATATAGGAATAAATTCAATTTATTTTAAAACTCATAATAGAAAGGTTGAAGGGTTATTATATTTATGGAAAAGTTAGATGCCCATTTATTTGGAGGAAAAGTAGCCTCTTTTTACATTATAATGGGACTTTTGAAGGGGAGACTATATGTTTCATTCTTTTGGAGCTATTGTAAGTTACTATCATTATCTTTTCAGTATTATGTTTTAATAGTAAATTAAAAAAATATCGTGTACCATCACAGTTTATATCTATCTATCTATCTATATATATATAGGCTTTATACATTTAAAAATGTACAAAGTCAATCCTTGTTGGTACTTTCTAAATTTTACTTATTTTGTCTTAAAATTATGTCATATCAAATCATTCAGAGAAGTGTATTTTAGTGCATGCCCAATTATTTAAATGTAATATATATTAAATAAGAAGAATTTAGTGCCATTCTCATAGTGACTGTTAGATTCCTTATCTCTCAATACTTAATATCATTTTAAGTGTGTCTAGTAAGAGAAGAAACCTATTAGTGTTAGGACTCTTTTACTAGCTTCAGATTCCTCAATTAATAACACCTCCTGTTAGGGGAGAGACAGATTGGCCAGAGGACTTTTCTCAGTCCGCGCTCCACTCTCCAGTAAAGTCTCCCCTCTGTACAGCTCTGTAGCTCTGGATGCAGTATTTCCTCTGATTTATTGCTCTCTGCTGGTTAGCCTGGTTGAGAGTGAGGGTGCAGGGGAGTTCTGTGTTATTCTGAGTAAGCCTCAGTCTAAGGCGGGCACTGTGTCCTTGTGTCTTGGAGATACCTCCTTCTCTGTGTTCTTGCTCTTTCCGCAGCTGTAGTTCTGTGCCCAGTACATATTCCTAGCTTTTTGTGTATGTGTGAGGAAGATTGGCCCTGAGGCAATGTCTGTTGCCAGTCATCTTCATTTTTATTTGGGATGCCACCACAGCATGGCCTGATGAATGGTGATTGGTTCATGCCCAGGCTCTGAACCTACGAACCTGAGCCACTGAAACGGAGTGCACAGACTTAACCACTATGCCACTGGGCCAGTCTCTATTCCTAGCTTCTTTTTCTTCCTGTTCCTTTTTCTATAAACTGCCCTTGTTGTTTACTATTGCCCTATTTATGTTTATATAGCCCTATGCCTGACTCCCGTATTTTAAGCCTTTTTTGTTCGATAGGAAGGATATCGGGGGAGGATCTTTCTTTGGTGAGGTTATGTTGGGCAGTACAGATCGCTATAAGGATTTTTTTCTTTACCCTAAGAGCAACTGGGTGGTGGGAGTGTTTAAATGATTTTTAAGCGAGGCATTAGAGTTTGCTTTTTTGATACTATGTGAGATAGAATTAGAGGGTGAGGAAAGAGCAAATGAGAGTAACCCCAGTAGGAGACTATTAATTGTCCTGGAAAGAAAAACGTTTTAGAGAACAGGGTGCAGAAGGGGGAGAAGAGATGAAGCATGGAGCATTCATCTTGTTTGGAAAGGCCACAATGTGTGAATTTCCAATGGTCAAGTAAAAAGCTATGAGAGCAGACGGGGTGGCAGAATATGCCCTAGGAAGGCTTTTATGAGGAACACCCTCTCACCTATGCCTCAGCTCCAGATGTTATCATATAGGGTGACTAATTCTCTCAGTTTTCCCAATAATGAGGGAGTTCCCAAGTTGTAAAAATTTCAGTGCTAACATCAGGAAGGCTTCCCCAGCAAAGCAGGATGAGTAGGCCACATTAACAGCCAGTTGGTTATTAGCCTAAGAAGATATGATCAACAAAGAGGACCAAAAGTGTGACTAGTCAATAAAAAGAAACCTGTAGGAAGGCAAGAGCAGATCATAACTCCATTCCAACTTCAAGTCCATTGGACAGAATTAGAGGATGAAAACTTTTGAGTCAGCTATAAGATTAAGCATTTAAACTAGTCTGCAATATTGAATTTACTCAAGTAACAAGAAAATTGTAGGATGTGCCTAAATACAATAAAGGAGTGGAAAGGGGGGATTTGAGAGACCATGGTCAAGGCAGTTACTGCTAATTTGCATCTCACGAGTAAATAGTTATGTTTGATTTGAAACCTATTTATTTTTATTTTTAAAATGTATTTTATGACAAATCTACCAGGAGCACAGAATCCTAAATTAAAAATTAATAGTTATTTGTATGTTTAAACCATTAAACCAACATAAAATAATTGGAAAAATTTTCTATAAGAAATTATCTTAATTCAATTTTTAATTCCCTGTGGTCCAAGAAATATATTGATAACACTTGAATAACTTGGAATTCTCTAGATTCATCGCTATATATGTACACATACATTTTTGAATAATAAAGTCAACATTTTTTAGCTCATTTCTTGCATATGTATACTCAAGACTTCCATTTTCCTTCAATGACATGAAAAATTTTTCTAAGACTCTCTCAAGAGTGCTACCTGTGCTTACAAATAAGTCCACTCCCATTTTCCTCTGTTGTGTTGCCCTGGGCATATTCCTGGTGTAAATTTCTATGGAGACAGAGCAGTTTTCTCTCAAGCTGCATAGTCTCTTCACTGCTTGGCCACTGCTCTTCTGGTGATCTTAGAAAAGAGAGCTATTGCCTGCTGACAGAAATGTTTCGGAGAGTTCACAGATGCAAAATCTCAGACGTTCCAAACACCACTCATTTAAAGTGCCCCCTTCAACTCATCCGTGTTGTGTTGTAAAACAAAGCTGGAAGAAAATCTCTCAAATATGATGGCACGTTGTCATCTGGACCACAAAGCACCACTGTTTGTACCTTACTTGCCATGTATTCCTGACCACATTTCTGGATAAAACAGAGTTATTTCTTTAGACTTTCCTTTTCTGCACTCATTTCCTAACTAAGGGGCCTGTATAAGGATCACATTTCATGGTATTCTTTCAATTTCCATTTCTCTCACACATTTTTGCTTCCATGTGTTTCTGCACAAAATTTACTTTCTTCCAAAATGCCTGAAAGTTCCTGGTTCTGAGCCTGCTGGATCTCAGAGGAGATTCAGCTAAGACCCTACTACCTGCGAAAAAACTGGCTCCAGTTATTAATTTTATTATTATAAGACAGAGGAGAAAGATTTAAGTAAATAGTATTTTCATAAATAATTTTTGTTTACAAATGCATCATTTGTTCAGCATTACTATGTTTACAAGAAATAGTTACTGGAGGATTTTACTACCCTATCTCATCAATTTCAAGGTATTTTTTTAAAGTAAACTTTATTTTTTAGAGCAGTTTTAGTTTGTAGCAAAATTGAACAGAAAATAGAGTTCTCACGTTCCTCCTCCTCCACACAACCACTTCCCCCACTATCAACATCCCCACCAGAGTGGTACATTTGTTACAATCAACCAACTTACATTGACACATCATTATCACCCAAAGCCTATGGTTTACTTAGGGCTTACTCTTGGTGTTGCACATTTTTTGGATTTTTACAAATGTATAAAGACATGTATCTACCATTATAGTTTCATACAGAGTAGTGTCACTGCCCTAAATATTCTCTGTGCTCTGCCTGTTTATAACTTCCTTCCTCCAACTCCTGGCGAACACTGATAACATTATACTGTCTATAGTTTTGCCATCTCCAGAATGTCATACACTTGGACTCATACAGTATGTAGCCGTCTCATGTTGGCTTCTTTCACTTAATAATACACATTCAAAGTTTCTGTATTTGTTTTCATGGCTTGATAAATTACTTCTTTTTAGCACTGAATAATATCCCATTGTATGGATGTACCGCAGTTTATTTATCCACTCACCTACTGAAGGACATTTTTGTTGCTTCTGAGTTTCAGAAATTATGAATAAAGCTGCTATGAACATCTGTTTCAGGTTTTAATGTAAACATAAATTTCAGCTCATTTGGGTAAATACGAAGGAGTGTGATTTCTGGACCATATGGTAAGAGTATGTTTAGTTTTTTAAAAAACTGCCAAAGTATTTTCCAAAGTGGCTGTACCTTTCTGCAATTCCCAGCAGCAATGAATGAGAGTTCCTGTTGCTCCACATCCTTCGCAGCAGTATTTGGTGTAGTCAGTGTTGTGGATTTTTGCCATTCTAATAGTTATGTAGTGGTACCTCATTGTTTTAATTTTAATTCCCTGATGATGTATGATGTTGAACATCTTTTAAAATGCTTATTTTCCATCTGTAAATCTTCTTTGGTGAGGTGTCTGTTCAGGTCCTTTGCACATTTTTAATCAAGTTGTAAAAATGTTTTCTAGAATTAGAGATATTAATGATATGATTTTCTTTTTAATTCCTGGATGCTACCATGTTATAAATGTGATTTGTTATGACGTATTGTAACATAACATTTTGTTATGACACATTACAGAAGGTAGAAAAACAAGCAGGTTTTTGAAAATATTATAGAAATGTTAATCTTTAATATTCCCATAATTTACTCTATAATTATAAAAATAGTATATACATGCATTACATAATTTTTATTGGATATCTACCGTGTGCAATCTTAATTTATGTCAGTAGTAACAGATGATGAAAAGATTAATATATAATTATGGTTAGTGAATTATACTGTGAAGAAAAATAAAGCAGGGTACAGAGATAGATGCTGATAGGAGTGTACCATTTTTAGATAGTATAATTAGGAAATACTTGACTAGAAAAATGTCTTTGGAATAAAAAAATTGTTGAATATAATGGGTTAGACATCTAGATATATGGAAGAAGGAAGTTCTAGGAAGATAAAATAGAAAATGCAAAACTCCTGTGGCAGAATAGTGTTTGGTAAGAGTTATAGGATCAACAAAGAGTTCAAAGAAGGCAGTGAGTCAGGAAGAAATTAGCCAGGGGTCAGCTTATATGCAGCCTGAGTATGTCAAAGTAATCTCTTTGGATTATACTTTAAGTATAATGAAAAGAGTTGGAGGATTTTGTGCAAGGAAACATGGTCAGATATATCTTTTTTTAAAGAGTTTCCTTGGTTCTGTATTGAACATTTACCAAGGATGGAAACAATGGGATCATTTAAGACAATGTTAGAGTAGATCAGAATGCATATGATGGTGGCTTGTACAAGAGTGATTGGGATGTGGTTGACAATGGTTAGATTTGAGATGTGTATGCTAATTAAGTAGAACAGTTTGCAGATGTTTAGGTTTAGGGTGTAAGGATAAAAAATAAAGAAGATAAGTCTGAGGAGACTTCCTTGAATAATTGGGTAAATAGTATTGTTGCTTACTGAGTAGAGAACGTAGAGGGGGGAACAGCATTGATGTGAGAAAGGAATCAGAGTTTTACAGATATTAAGTTTGAGTTATCTAATAAATATCCAAGTGGAAATGTCAAGAAGGCATTGGATATATTATGCTAGATTTTATGGTCAAGGTTAGGGTTAGACTTTAAAGTCATTGGGTTGGATGACATCATTTGGGAATTATTTAGATGCCTTGCTATAACTCCAATATTGAGAATTGGAGAACATGAAAAAGGTCTAATAAACTAACCTGAGAAGGAGCTGTAAACTATGCTAGAGCGAAAGGAGGCAATCCAGAATAGATGATGGGGAGAATGATGGCTCAGACTTGATTTACTGTTGCTCTCGCTTCATTTTATTCTTAACCGGCATCATTGAATGTTGAGGAAACACAAAATAAGAGTGTAAATCAGTGGCTGCACAGTTTCACTAGTGATGCTCCAATTGCTCATCATGACACATGTGTATTCAAATCGGCAGGGCGCAGTCTACAGGGAAGGAGGAACTTCCTAGGTTGGAGGAGCCAAGGATCCAGGAGCTATGGATTTTATAGCATAAGACCAGAAGCAGAGTCACATTGAAGCCTAAGGATGTAACTCATAACAACAAAGAGAGTTACTCATAGCTGCACAGTTATACATTTCTATCTTTCTGTGATCCTTTTTACACCAAGCTATTGGATTTCCTGTCAAGACATGCCATCAGTGGCCACTGCAAAAAAGAAAATTCAGGAATATGTGGTGTCCCAGAATCCAAGTAAGAAGAATATTTTAAAGAAAAAGGTATGATTGAATCTCCAAAGGAATATAGGGAAGTACATCTGACCATTTAAGTTGGCATAGTGGAGGAAAATGTTGAGGATCTTCTGAATTTACAATGCTTTTATCATTTGATAGAAAAATTCTTTAATAAGAAACTAACATTAAACCCATATCACACACTTCTACACACGTATTTGCACACACAGTTTAAAACTGCTGCAATGAATTAACTTTTGAAAGAAAATAGGTAGAAAATGGCAAAGAGGAAGTAATTGGGATACAAATAAAATTTCCAAAATTAAAATAGTTAACTGTTAATGTTTTAAATGATCAATTTTAGGTAAATATGTAGCCATTAATTGTTAAACATAAAACCAACACAATTATAAAGAATAATTTTGGATGAAACGTAGGATTATTGAGCATAAAATGGCAAATCCCAATAACCTTCATCTTGGAGATAAGAAACATATTTTTAAATAAAAGGGAGTAAAACATAAGTACAATATTATATATTTAGTTTGAACTAATACAGAAATAATATAACAAATTTCTCTGTAGTACTGGCCTTAACAACAAATAGATCAACCCATAACTGAGCCACTAATTATGGTACGTTTGTGGCAGAATAAAATGAACATTTTAATTGCCTATCTTTAATTTGTTTTAATGAGTCAAACAAATATTTTAATTAAAAAACCTTAAGTAACATGATGAAACTGAACTCAATAAAAGTTAATTACAAAAACAATGCAATAAAATTAAAATGCCTGTATTAAATTAGAAAATGTCCAAGGGAGATATATGGCTTTGTCGTTACAAGGTAAAATTGATGTTGTAATGGCATTATGGCCTTTTTAGAAACCATGGGGTTTTGAAGAAAAACAAGGCCTTATAAGAGCCAAATGAATAATAAATTTCTAAGATGTGCTTTAAATTATAGTAAGTAGTTACGCACGAAGTCTCTTATACAAGTGTAAGAGATTTGTACAAATTTGAGATCAAACTCTCAAAAAAGGTAGGCTTTTCTAGAAGTTTTTTTTCACAGATGTATATCCTTGGTATCTAGAACAATTCCTAGCACAAAATAGTGGTGCTTAATAAATATGTGCAGAATAAAAAAATGAATTTTTCAAAAATTCAATAAACATAACATGAAGTAAATTTCTGCACTCTCTAATAATGCTTAATGATTTATCTGTAAATTTTTTAGTTTGTTGGTCTGCCTGCTTAGAACTTTAGAGTAATTGATACTAAATAAAGGTATTTCAAGGAATATTGTTTCAAAAAATTAAATATATACAATTTTTGGCCTCAAAGATTTTTGCAGGTTTATAACTCAATGAAGAAGTTTCATCAATCAAATAAACTGCCCCAAAAATGAAGAAATGAAACTCCGGAAAAAACTATCTTTAATGAAATATTTAGAAATCAGTCATGGATATGTATGATTTAGTGACATATCACTGTAAATATATGACATACATTTTGCCTTGAGTTTATGTTGAAGAAAGAGTCAATATTATATAATGCTGCAGAAAATCTATGAGAGGAATAAATGAGATAAGATATCTTTATCTGCCTTGTTTATATATGTGCCGCAGTTTTAAAGTGTTTGCTCTGTAATAAGCATATAGATAGAATCTCCCTATGACACTGGTGTCTAGTTTTCACCAGTAACACTCAGAGATTAACACTGGTTCTCAAGAAAATGTTTGCAACTTACATTCGAAATAAAATTAAGACCTTCTATGTTATTGTGAGTTCTATTCTATCTATGTGACACAAAATATATACACTTGAGGTTGATCTTCATTTTGAAAACGTGTACATGTATTTAAGTAGCACATTTAATATATGTAAATATGAACAAGCGTATTTATTATAATACATTACACATTATATTACGTATTAGTATTTATAATACATATTAGAATTTCACATATTTATTTATATTGATATATTTAATGATAATTTTGTGCTCCTATATTGCTTCATTTTTAAATAAACACTGCATAGTAAACAGTATATTAAACATGAAATTTGTGTCACAGCTATCTGAAAGGGTCTCCTCCCAGAATCCAAAATCCTAACAAAATGTTAGACTTCAGAAAGGAAAGACATAAGAGAAGGTGATTTTAATTATTATAGAATCATACTTATTTTCCACCTGTTCTACAATGTATTTGTATTACTTTCTTCACCAAAAATTTCTTATTTAAAATTGAAATTCGAAACTGAAAAATCAAATGTATGGCTGTACTTGGAAGTTCTACTTCATGGTCAAGTGTTTTTACCAGTGATATGTCCACATTGACATAATTTACAAATTAAAATTCCTTTGAGGGGCCAGTCTGGTGGTGCAGCGGTTAAGTGCACACATTCTGCTTTGGCCGCCCAGGGTTCACCTGTTTGTATCCTGGGTGTGGACATGGCACCGCTTAGCAAGCCATGCTGTGGTAGGCATCCCACATAAGCACAGGAAAATGAGCATGTATGTTAGCTTAGGGCCAGCCTTCCTCAGCAAAAAGAGGAGGATTGGCAGCAGATGTTAGCTCAGGGCTAATCGTCCTCAAAAGAAAAAAATTCCTTTGAAAAACAATAAAAAACTTTTCTTTTATAAATCAGGAGGTTAAATAAAAATTTAGGCGGACTGAATATCTGCTTCACATAAGACTATACTTAGACAAAAAGGAAACTGTTAATTAGGGCTATTAATTATACTAATATGCTATGTCAATAACTATGCTAATTATATTAACTCATATATTGTAACAAAAATATAAAATGCATTGTCACCAGAAACTAACTCTACAAATAACTCTACAAATTTTCCCCTTTTTTTGGTGAAGAATTGGCCCTGAGCTAATAATGTGTTGCCAATTTTCCTCTGCTTGAGGAAGATTGGCCCTATGCTAACATTGTGCCAATCTTCCTCTATTTTTTGTATGCACGTCGCCACCACAGCATGGCTTGATGAATGATGTATGTCTGTGCTTGGGATTCAAACCTGTGAACCCAGGCTGAAAGCAGAGTGAGTTTAACTTAATCACTATGCCTCTGGGCTGAACCATACAAATTTTCACTGTTATGTTACAATTTAAACATTTAGGGTGTTCAAATTTTCTTTTCTCTTTTTTGTTTTTTTTAATGATTGGCACCTGGGCTAACAACTGATGCCAATCTCTTTTTTTTTTCTGCTTTATATCCCCAAACCCCCCCTGTACACAGTTGTATATCTTAGTTGCAGGCCCTTCTACTTGTGGGATATGGGAAGCTGCCTCCACTTAGCCTGATGAGCGGTGCCATGTCCGTGCCCAGGATCCGAACCCTGGGCCGCCGCAGCGGAGCGCGCAAACTTAACCACTGGGCCATGGAGCCGGCCCCTCTTTTCTCTTAATTCATCTACCTAGCTCCAATACTGATGCTCCTCCCTCTTTTTTACCTTATTCAAATACCTCCACATGGTTGTCGGAGAGATTTGTAGATTGAAGAGATTTGCAGGTTTTTTTTTTTAGAAATCCTTCAAAGTCACTGTTTACATTCCTTTCATATGCGTTAGCATGAGATTTATGGTCCATTATTTATTCTGGTCTCTCTCCCATATTATTCCCTGCTTTAACCCTAAACACATCCTTCACCAACCAGCACCATATAAACATGCTTATACTTTTGTATAACTTACCACCTTGAATCTCCATCATTTTAACAGGGATATCACTCTAATAAATATAACAATTTCTTTGTTTATAGAACTTAGTGCCTTTTTTCCCTTCAAAACACAACACTTGTGTCAACTTTTCCTGAAAACATGATTTAATTTCCCAAGATAGCGTAAGAGGTTTATTTTTCTATTTGTCTATAAACGCCCATAGATAATTTTTATACACCTTATTACATTTACTCTATTAATAGTATTACAATAAATCTTATTGTATGTTTGTTTTCCTATATCTAATACATTGACCTGCCGATAGAGCCTTCAAAATAAGTTACTGTTACTGAACAAAAGAGTAAAAGTTAGAGACGTTCAGAGAAAAGTCTCTGTAAGGTGAGAAAGAGCTGTAACAAAGAAACAGAAGGGGCTTGGATAAAAATAGAGCCCTTAATACATGGAATCATTTTGAATTTTAAAAGAATCTAAAAAAAATACCAAAACCATTGGCAATTCCCTAATCATTAACCAATGCAAAATCCAGAGAATTGGCACATTTTTCAACTGAATCCTGCATTGCAGCTGTGTATACTGGGTCACAATAAGAAAATTGTATGTGCATCTTTTTTATGATTAATTTCCCTCACCTTTCACAGATCCCCCAATGTACCTTCTGCTGACGTAAATAAAAGACTTTGCTTTTAATATGAACCATAAGGGAAAACATCTCTTCTAATTAAGCTTACAGAACTAGGTAATCTCATTTAGCTAGGAGGTATAGCAGCTATGCATGTACAGTAGCCTGACTGCAGTGATATAACCAACACTTTCATTTTATCAAGTGACATTATACTTGGAACATAAGTGTACATGTTAATTGGCACGTAGATGAAGATAAAATTCCAATATTAACATATTAGTGAGAAATTCCTATCTCTATTTTGAATGTCTTTTCAAAACCTAAGTGTTTGCAGTTGTGATAATTTAATTATGGGTGTTTTGGCTTCCTTACATAAATCATGAATACTCTTCCAGAAAACAAGCCAACTCTATGGACGTGTGAATTCCCACACATCCTGGAGTGCAATTAACTCTACTTCTAACCACGCTGTGGCACCTGCAGACAATGAAGAAATCTGTTACAAGAACTATTTCCATAGCATGAATATGCAAGCACCAGAATTAATGTAATTCATTCAGCTGCAGATTATCTAGACTTGAGCTACAATACATTTTATTGCCATGTGTCAGTTCACTGACAGCTTCATAAATCCTGCTCAATAAACATTAAGTGTTTACTTTCATTGTCTCGCAAATAGAGAAGCCTAGGGATAGTTTTCTAGGATAGAGCTATGGAGTTTGCATTCATACAACAATCAGAAAAATTCTCGTCTAAAGCTGGAGATAGTATGTGGGGGTATATATTTTCTACATCTGACAGATATTGTTATCTGGGACAACAAACTTCTAGCTGGACAAAAACTACTTCCTCAGAGAGAATAGTAATATTATTTATTTCTTCCCCAAAATATAATTTTGAACCATAATAAAATGGACCGTAAAACAATGTACATGCTATAACAGATAAAAGAGATGAAAATGGGTAAGTATTTAGCGTATTTGATTTAAAGATTAGCTATCCATGGTTCAATTTCAGCTCAGGATCTTAAAACTGGTTCCTTGAGAATTGCTAATGATTTTTTCAATGGCTTGATTGAGTGAATGTTTTAAATTAATATGCTGAAAATAGAGGTGAATGGATTTTCTGTTCACAAATAACTCAAAATCAAATATAATCTAGTCTCCTGCATTAATTCCTTCCAATGTGAGGAATGAATCTAGACATTACTAGTTCCAGCTGTGAGGCAGCCACACCAACACTGGCTTTCAGTTTCTGCACAGCTTAGTCTGCATATATGGGAACACTTATTGAGGCCTTTTCTCTTTGCCTTCTTTTAGTTCTCAGGGTGTGTTTTACCCATTACTTCTGGGATTTTATTCACCCAGCACATGACTCTCTTTGTGAGTATATGTAGGATAATTTAAGTCTTCCTTGTCCACTTGATTCTCAAAAAGAGCCTATACATCACAAAGCTGAATGAAGGCAGAGAAATATAGTCTTCCACTGGTCTCCTTGGGCTCCCTCATCAATTACACTGCCTTTCCCCTGCCCCATGAGTAAGCAAGTGGACTCACAGACTTACATTTTATAAACTGATAATGTAAGGCATTTGGCACAACTAAATTTAAATTGTTATTCTAATGATAAATCACCTATAAAGCTACTAGGAAGATCTAAAAGACAAAAGTAGTAAAAATAACTATGATTATAATAATTAGTTAAAGCTACACAAGATAAAAAGATGTAAACTGTGACATCAAAAACATAAAATGAGGGGGAGTAGAAGTGTTGAGATTTAGAATGCGGTCAAACTTAAGTTGTTACCAACTTAAAATACACTGTTATAGATATATGTTATATGTAAGCCTCATGGTAATCACAAAGCAAAAACCTATAGTAAATACAGAAAAGATAAAGAAAAAGAAATACAAGCATACCACTAATGAAAGTCATCAACCCGCAAAGGAAGAGAACAAGAGAAAAAGAAAGGAACAAAGAGGAAATACCAAAACAGCAAAAAAAAAATTTTAAAAATGGCAATAAGTACATACCTATCAATAATTGCTTTAAATGTAAATGGACTAAATTCTCCAATCAAAAGTCATAGAGTAGCTGAATGGATAAAAAACAAGACACATCTATGCTCCCTGCAAGAGAGTCACTTCAGATGTAAGGGCACAGACTGGAAGAGAAGTGATGGAAAAAGATATTTCAGACAAATGGAAACCAAAAGAAAGCTAGAGTAGCTCTACTTTTATCAGTCAAAATAGACTGTAAAACAAAGACTGTATTAAGAGACAAAAATGAGAGTTACATACTGATAAAGAAGTCAATACAACAAGAGGATGTAACATTTATAAATATTTATGCACCCAACACAGAAGCAGCTAAATATATAAAGCAAATATTAACAGACCTAAAGGGAGAATATACTTCAATAAAATAATAGTAGGGGAATTCAATACTCCACTTACATCAATGGATAGATCATCCAAACGGAAAATCAATAAGGAAATATTGGCCTTAAATGGCACATTGGACCAGATGGACTGAACAGATATATACAGAACATTCCATTCAAAAGCAACAGAATACACACTTTTCCCAAGTGCACATGGAAGATTCTCCAGGATAGATCATATGTTAGACCACAAAACAAATCTTAATAAGTTTAAGAGGATTGAAATCATATCAAGAACTTTTTTCAACCTCAATGGTATGAAAACAGAAATCAATTATAGAATAAAAATATAAAATTCACAAATATGTGGAGATTAAACAAGATGCTACCAAAAAATCAATGGTTCAAAAAAGAAATCAAAATGGAAATCAAAAACTACATTGAGACAAACAAAAGTTGAAATACAGCATCCCCAAATTTGTGGGATGCAGCAAAAGCAGTTCTAGGAGGAAAGTTCATAGCAATAAATCCCCACCTCAAGAAATAAGAAAAGTCTGAATAAACAACTTTACACTTATACTTATTTAAACAAATAAACTAACTTTACACTTCATGGAACTAGAAAAAGAAGAACAAATGAAATCCAAAGTTAATATAAGGAAGGAAATAACAAAGATTAGGTCAGAAATAAATGAAATATAGGCTAAAAAAAATAGAGAAGATCAATGAAACTGAGAACTGCTTCTTTGAAAAGATGAACAAAATTGACAAACATTTAGTTAGACTCACCAAGAAAAAAAGAGCAAATACTCAAATAAATAAAATCAGAAATGAAAGAGGAGTTATTACCTGATACCACAGAACTAAAAAGGATGGTAACAGATTACTATGAACAATTATATGCCAATAAACTTGACATCCTGGAAGAAATGAATACATTCCTAGAAACATACAACCTAGCAAGACTGAATCATGATGAAGTAGAAAATCTGAACAGAACATTTACTAGTTAGGAGATTGTATCAGTAATCAAAACATCCCAACAAACTGAAGTCCAGTACAGGAAAGCTTTACTGATGAATTCTACCAAAGATCCAAAGAAGAAATAATACTAATCCTTCTCAAACTCTTGCAAAAAGTGGAAGAGGAAGGAACTCTTTCAAAATCATTTTTTGAGGACAGCATTACCCTGATACCAAAACCCGATAAGGATGGCACAAGAAAAGGAAAATACAGATAAATATCCCTGATGAACATAAAAAAAAAAATCAGCAAAACAAATTCAGCAATACATTAAGAGGATCTTACATCGTGATCAAGTGGGATTTATTCCAGGGATGATTCGACATCTGCAAATCAGTCAGTGTTATAAACCACATGAACAAAATGAAGAATAAAAATTATATGATCATCTCAATAGGTGCAGAAAAAGAATTTGACAAAATTCAACATCCGTTTATCATAAAAACTCTCAACAAAGTAGGTACAGAGGGAAGGTATCTCAACATAATAAAGGACATATATGACGAGCGCACAGCTAACTCAATGGTGAAAAGCTGAAAGCTTTTCCTCTAAGATCAGGAAGAATACAAGTATGCCCAATCTCACCACTTTTATTCAGCATAGTTTTGGAAGTCCTACCCAGAGCAATTAGGCAAGAAAAAGAAATAAAAGGCATCCAAATTAGAAAGGAAGAAGTAAAACTGTCACCATTTGCAGATGACATGACATTATATAAAGAAAATTCTAAAGACTCCATTAAAAAACTGTTAAACTAGTAAACAAAATCAGTGAAGTTGCAGGATACAAAATCAATACACAAAAATCTGTTACATTTCTATACACTAATAACAAACTGTCAGAAAGAGAAGAAACAACCTAATTTAGAGGCTGACCCCGTGGCCGAGTGGTTAAGTTTGTGTGCTCTGCTACAGGCAGCCCAGTGTTTCGTTGGTTCGAATCTTGGGTGCCGACATGGTGCTGTGCATCAAACCACGCTGAGGCAGCATCCCACATGCCACAACTAGAAGGACCCACAACAAGGAATATACAACTATGTACTGGGGGGCTTTGGGGAGAAAAAGGAAAACATAAAATCTTAAAAAAAAAAAAAAAAAAAGAAACAACCTAATTTAGAATTGCATCAAAATGAATAAAATACGTAGGAATAAAGAGGTGAAAGAACTGTATGTTGAAAACTACAAGACATTAATGAAAGAAATTGAAGAAGACAATCTCAAGATTGACAAAGAAGAACAAAGCTAGAGGCATCATGCTCCCTGATTTCAAACTATATTACATTTATATTATAATTAAAATAGTGAGCTATTGGCATAAAAACAAACACGTAGATCAATGGAACAGAAAAGGGAGCCCAGAAGTAAACCCATACATATGTGGTCGATTAATTTATGAAAAAGGACCCAAGAATATAAAATGGGGAAATAATAGTATCTTCAATAAAAAGTGTTTGGAAAACTGATAAGCCACTTGCAAAATAATGAAACAACCATTATCTTACTCTGTATACAAAAATTAACTCAAAATGTATAAAAGACTTGATCTTAAGACCTAAAATTTTAAGCTCCTAGAAGAAAACATAGGTAGTAATCTCCTTGATGTAGGTTTTGGTGATGATTTTTTGAATCTGACAGCAAAAACAAAAGTAACAAAAGCAAAAATAAACAAATTGGACTACGTTAAACTGAAAAGCTTCTGCACAGCAAAGGAAACCATCAACAAAATGAAAAGGCAACCTACTGAATGAGATAAAGTACAGTCATATGTCTCTTAATGACGGGGGTACATTCTGAGAAATTCATCATTAGGTGATTTTGTCTTCTGCGAACATCATAGAGTGTACTTGCACAAACCTAGATGGTATAGCCTCCTATACACCTAGACTGTATGGTGCTAATCTTATGGGACAACCATCATATATGTGGTCCATTGTTGACAGAAACATCATTATGTGGTGCATCACTACATTTCCAAATCATATATCTGATAAAGGGTTAATATCCAAAATACATAAGGAATTCATACAATTCAACAGAGAAAAAGCAATCTGATTTAAAAATAGGCAGAGGATCTGAGTAGACAGTTTTCCACAGAAGACATACAGATGACCAACAAGTACTTGAAAATGTTATCAACATCTCTAATCCTCAAGAAAGACAAATTAAAACCATAATGAGATATCATCTCACACCTGTTAGAAAGACTATTATTGAAAAGACAAGAAATAATAAGTGTTGGTGAGGATGTGGAGAAAAGGGAACCCTTGTGCACTGCTGATGGGAATGTAAATTGGTGCAGCCACCATGGAAAACAGTATGGATGTTCTTCAAAAATTAAAAATAGAATCACCATATGATCCAGCCATTCCATTTGTGGGTATTTATCTGAAAAAAATGAAAATAACTTGAAAAGATCTATGCACCCCCATGTTCATTGTAGCACTATTTACAATAGCCAAGATGTGGAAACAATCTAAGTGTCCATTGATGGATGAATGGATAAAGAAATTATATGTGCACACACACACACACTGGAACATTTTTCTGTGATAAAAAATAATGAAATCTTGCCATTTATGAGAACAGGAATTGACATCAAAGGCATTATGCTGAGTGAAATGAGTTAGACAGAAAGACAGATACTGTATGATCTCTCTTATATGTGGTATCCAAAAAAAAAAGGCCTATCTCCCTACAACCTCATCAGTATTCAGCATTGGTTTTTTAGGTTTTGCCATTTTCATGAATTAAAAATAGTATCACATTGTGTGCTTGAAAAAAGAAAGAAACATAAACAATTCAAATACAAACAGGTGATATGAAGAGGGAGTTCCTAGGAAAAGGGAGACAAGAAAACCAGCCACACATGAAGAGAGATTTACCCTCGCTAACACACAGGAGCTGAGACAAAAGTGTAATGAAATGTTTTGCTTATCAGATGAGCAAAGAGGTAAATAATTGATTGAGATAAGAATATAAGATATGACGTTATAACTTGAAGCACACATTTCAGAGGGCAATTTGTAAATCTGTAAAAATGAAAAATGCATATATGACATGACTAATCATTTCTGCTCCTAAAAGTTTAACCTAAAAATATATTTGAAAAGTATATATATTTTCAAAAGATATGTATTGTTGATTTAACTATAACAGGAA
This sequence comes from Equus asinus, assembly GCF_041296235.1. Classification (NCBI taxonomy): domain Eukaryota; kingdom Metazoa; phylum Chordata; class Mammalia; order Perissodactyla; family Equidae; genus Equus; species Equus asinus. Next base: position 39,312,743 of record NC_091813.1, read on the forward strand.
AATAGCAGAAACAAATTAAAAGTGTAGCCTTACAATAATGGTTAATTATATTATAATGAAAAAATTCCTGTGTTTGTACACATATCAAACACTTAGAAATGAAACATATGCATATTACGGTTATTTCTGAAAACTGAGTTTGGACAAAGAGGCTTTTATGCACTTTGAAGATACCTATATTTTTAAAAAATTAATTTATCAGAAAATGACAATGAAAAAATAATCTGTTCCATATTCTTAATAAATTTTTAAAGTATATAAAAGTATACTTTACAAAATATAAACAGAGATAAGTGGCAGAAAGGCATACAGAAATAAAGGAAAAAATGCAAATTTTTTCCTATAGGAGAAGAACTAAAATAATAATACTGATATCAAGCTTGGGGTCATGAAACAAGAAAGGAGGTCGGGATAGTTTAAATTCTCACTTTTTCATATTATGGAGTCTATGGATATTGTCCAGAGACATTACATAGAGTTTGAGAGTTTAAGCATCAGGAGAAATAAAACCAGAAACGTTCGAAGGTAATTGCCTTGGAGGAACGGCCTTGGAGGTGAGGAGCTGTGCAGTGGGAGTCTGGTTTCTGGATCACACGCTCTTGGGTATATATTACTTTGATATTATTTTTAATAAAAAGAAAACAATTGTCTCATGGCACTAAGAAACCTGCTTAAGTCCTTTCTCTAAGATTTAGTTACTTCTTTTCTATCTATGCATTTCCCATACCTATCATAGTCCCTGACATTGTCCTGGATTCACTTGCTTACATTTGTCAATGCAAAATGGGAGAAAAGAGTATGTCTTCATATATATAAAAATCATATTTCGAAAAGAGAATACAAAAGACATTGGTTGTCTGTTGAAAGAATATTTTATTTAATAAACCATTTATTTTTTAATATTTGTCCTTATTGCTTTTTAAATATACCTGTTTAAAATTAATTAAAAGAATAAATAAAATATAGCCTTGTCTAGTGATTTGGTATCATATTCCTCTAATATTCTTTATTAGCTTTTCACTTGGTGTATGATGTTCAAACTACTACTATGTAAATATTAAAACTGCCCATTTTAAACTCAGTCATTTTCCAAAAACCTCATAGTAGCTTTATAAAGGGGAAGGACAAATATATGGTTTTCCAGTCTAGTTTGTTCTTTAATCACACAACATCACCTCAAGCATAAAGCGTAAATAATAAGTGTGAGGACATTTCAAATCTGCAATTTCAGAATAAAGTAACAGGGAAATGGATATGCGTATCACAGAAAAGGGCATAGGTGACAATTTTCCTTTACTTCAAGCTTTGAGTTTGTTAGTAGAGAGAAAACCCATTAGCAAAGTACAAAGCCTGACGCTCCCTTCTTCATTTGACAGATGAAGAAAGTGCTTATCAGGAATCCACAGACATTCAGTATTTCATTCCCATGTCTTCATATGCCGTACCTGTTCCTTAATTAAACCAAGTATCTTTCTTAGCAAATCTTGTTCTAAACTTCATAGGATTTCAAAACATCAATCAGTAAAGCACATTATTTATACTTGCCTCCGTCTTTGAGGAGGCCTGCAAAACAAAGGGAGTTTTAAAAGTTGCTGGGAGCCAGGGAAATGAGGATTCTTATAAAATTACTTGTGAAATTATAAGTGACACACAATATGACATTCAGTGATGAGCAGAAGTTCTGATCCATTATTGCTCTTGTAAGATGTAGTATTGCATACTTTCTACTATATCAGTGTAAAACTCTCATATTGTTTCATATTTCATGTACCTAATTTTCAGGATATATATTTACAGTATAAATTATATTCAAAATGTCTTCTAATTGGTTATATTTCAGGTCATAGTTGGTGCCCTGTACACACACACCGTAGGGGATAGTGCACATTTACTTTTATAAATACTGATTTCCTCTGACCCATATGATGTTGTTTGGAACTGCTGAAATTATTTTTTAAAATTTGGAAATATTTGGTATATACAAGGAGGCATGTATAACACATGTAGAAACAATAAAACAGATTTATATAAGAAATAGCCCTGAAACTACAATCCAAAAAAAAAAAAAATATTACTGTAGTGTATGCTGTGGTGCACAGCCAGGATTCTCCCTTCAGGACATGGGCACTTATGGCCCCGACTGACTTCTCACAGGTAGGTCCCCCCAGTAAGTCCAGGGGAAATGACTAGTTGACCTGCGGTACAGAGGCCCAGTCCTCTTCCTTAATGTCAGTACAAGTCTGAATGTAATCAATGGAATCGATTATTTTATACCCACATACATATATTTTGTTTCTACACTGGTTATACTCCTGACAATATATTAGTATAGTTTCGATGTTAAACAGCCACAATATTTTAAGGAAATTTTTTTTTAATATACTTGGATGTTTACCATTCCTGCTGCTGTCCATTTCTTTTGGTAGACCCAAATTTCCATCCAGAAATTTCCATTTTCCTCTCATTTGAAGTATTTTCAATAACATTTCTTTCAATTCATGTTTACTGGCAATCGATTTTCTCAGCACTCTTTCTCTAAAAATGTCAATTTGGGGCTTCATTTTATTATAATTTTATTGAAATTTAATTGAAGAATAGTAAACTACATATGTTTAAATTTCGTGATTTGACCAATTTTGACGTACTAATGGACATGTAAAACCATCACCACATGAATATAGTGAATGTTTCCAACACTTCCAAAGGTTTCCTTGTGCTTTTTTTCAATCCCAACATGGTTCTCTAAAATCATCTTTGAAATACTTATCATTATAGTTTAGCTTGCGTTTTCTAGAGTTTGATATGAATAGAATTATACATAGGTACTGTTGTTTGCTTGGCTTATTTTACTTGGCATGATTTTTAGGTTTATTCATACCATTGAGTGAATCAGTTACCTGTCCCTTTTTATTGCTGAATAGTATTCCATTATATATACATTCCCCATGCAGCTGTTAATTAGTTAATGATTATTTGAGTTGTTTCAGTTTGGGGCTTTAAACATAAACAGCTTCATTTTTTGAAGTGTATGTGTGTTTATTTTCACTTAGAGTTCTAGGTTGACATCCTTCCCTCCAGTACTTTAAAGATGTCAAGCCAATACATCCTGGCTTATTTCTTTTCAGGATGAGAATTCTGCCATCATTCTTATTAGTTGTCTTGAATTTAATGAAGTTCAAACAGGTTAGTGGCTGTCTGTGTTCCTTAGAATTTATCGAAGAATCCTAGGAACTCCTATGTAGATTTCTGAAACTCTTCCTCTATGTGGCTCCTTCTCTAATATTCTGCCGCACAAGTCCAAGTGCCCCAGTCTGAATTCTCTCAGTTCTGCCCCCTCAGCTCAGTGATACTGCAGTGGATCCTCCTCCCATTTCCAGGACCTGGTAAACACCTCTGGAGGAAAAGCACGAACATCACAGGACTCATTTCTTTTGTTTCTTTTTTCTCAGGGATAACAGCCCTGACTGTTTATTATTCAATGTCTGAAAATTTTGTTACACATATTTTATCCATTTTTATTTTTTTAGCAAGAGAGGTATAGCCTAATCTCATGTAGGGTGGTAGAAATCCATCTCAGCCAATTTTAAATGTACATCCCTCTGATTACCAATGAGGTTGAATATATTTTCGTATAAAAAATTTCACATAAATATTTCATGTAAAATAGGGATGCAATATTGACTACAGTTAATAATATGTAATTGTACATTTGAAATTTGCTAAGAGAGTAGATCTTAAGAGATCTCATCAAAAAATTATTTTTGTATATTTTCTCGCATTAATATATGCTATTTCTGTTTTCCTTGCTTGCATTTTGTCACTTTAAACTTATTTAGAGCTCTTTATACATTTGGATAAAAATATTTTGCTTTTATATGTGTTCCAAATACTTCTCACACTTTGGATGTCTTTTTACTCTCTCATTTTATTTTTTTTTTTTGCAAAACAGAATTTCTATTTTTAGTACTCATGACTCTATCTTCAAAATATATTCAATATCTGACTACTTTCACCAATAGCATTGCTACCACCCGAGTCTGAGCCATCTGTATTACTTCTAAATTACTCTAACTGCTTTTGCTGCTTCCATGTTTGACCTACAGTTAGAAGGTCCATCTCTTTGGATTTGATGGGGCCTACCTTGTTTGTTTCTCATGAATTGTTAAATACTTTCATTTTTACTGTTAAAATTGCCCATTTGCATAATAAATTACATGGTCACTCTACTTATGGATGATTCTCTAGACACCAGCCAGAATGATATTTTAACTGTTGCTGGTATATAAAAAGATGACTAATTTTTGACTGTCAATCTTATGTTTTACAAATTTGCTGTGCTATCTTATTGACTTCAATCATTTGTCCATAGATTCTTTGAGGTTTTCTATATAGGCAGTCATATCATTTGTAAACAATGAAAGTTAAGTTCCTCTAATTTCAATTCCTATTACTTTCATCTTCTTGTTGTACTAATTAAAACCAGTGCAGAATATTGGTTTTGCACCATGCACCATGACTTATTTATTTTTATAATATTTCTTTTAATATATAGCCATTAAAAATGATGTTTGCTGAAATATTTTGGAAGTCATCATTTATTAGTTTAAATAAGTCCATTGTGTTCCAAGTTTCATATTTTTAAAATTACGATATGATACTGAGTTCTAGCAGATGAATTTCTACGTCAATTGAGATAATTTTATTTGTCATTTTCACTGTTAACATGATGAAATATTTCAAAAGATATTTCAAATGTTAAATTTTGTGGCAATTTGTAGAATAATTCAAACACAGTCATGCTATATTATCATTTTTGTTACACTATTATAATTGATTTACTTTATTGTATTCAGGATGTTTGTATCTAATTCATAAGTTAAATTAGTTTTCTTTTATTGTACTCTTCTTTCTGTTTTAGATATTATGCTCACTTTAATCTCAAAGAACAAATGGAGGAGCCTTCCTTCTTTTTACTATTATCTGAAAGTTTATTTAAATTAGAATTTTGTGAATCTTGATTATTGGACAGAATTTAACTGTAAAATAATCCATTTTATTGTTTCCTGTGTGGAGAACTTTAAGTACTGATTTAATTGTGTAAAAGCTGTATCATTAGTCAAGTTTCTATTTGTCCTTAGTCGTGTAGTGAGCTGGTAAATTTTTAACAATAATTCCCCAGGAAAAAAAAAATCCATGACTTGTAGTGTTTACCAATTTTCATGGTGTAGATATTCACCTTATGGACAAGTTCAAGATATCAATATAATTTAATTGAATACGGGGTTAGGAAGAGTTACACATGATTGACTCTTTAGAGTGAGTTTGAGATCCAACACACCATGAGGAGCTGTGAAAGAGCTGGGATTTCACCCTGTTGGCAAGCTAGTGAGTTAGTAAGCCACAGTTTCTTGAATAGTGAGAGAAAATATGAGATTCCTGACTCAGGAAAAAAAACAAAAACAAGTTTATAAGCCATGGAATAGCAAGAAGCCTGATTAAAAAATGGGCAAAAGATCTGCATAGAGATTTCTCCAAAGAAGATATATGGATGGCATCAGGCATGTGAAAAGATGCTCAACATCATTAGCTATCAGGGAAATGCATATCAAAACTACAATGAGGTATCACCTCACTCCGGTCAGAATGGCTACGATTAACAAGACAGGAAACAACAAATGTTGAAGAGGATGTGGAGAGAAGGGAACCCTTGTACACTGCTGGCGGGAGTGCAAACTGGTGCAACCTCTATGGAAAGCAGTACGGAGTATCCTCAGAAAATTAAGAATAGACCTACCATATGATCCAGCTATTCCACTGCTGGGTATTTATCCAAAGAACTTGAAAACACAAATGCATAAAGATACTTGCACCCCTATGTTCATTGCAGCATTATACACAATAACCAAGTCTTGGAAGCAACCTAGGTGCCCATTAAGAGACAAATGGATGAAGAAGATGTGGTATATATACACAATGGAATACTATTCAGCCATAAGAAATGATGAAATCTGGCCATTTGAGACAACATGGATGGTCCTTGAGGGTATTATGCAGAGTGGAATAAGTCAGAGAGAGAAAGTCAAATACATTATGATCTCACTCATAAGCAGAAGATAAAATGAACGGCAAACACATAGCATTGGAGATTGGATTGGTGGTTACCACAGGGGAAGTGGGGGGAGGGCAAAAGGGGTGATTAGGCTCACATGGGAGGGGATGGGCTATAATTAGTTTTTGGGTGGTGAGCATGATGTAATCTACACAGAATTTGAAATATATTATGATGTACATCTGAAAGCTATATAATTTTATAATCCAGTGTTACTGCAATTAAAAAATAAATAAATAAACAAGAAGAAGCATGAGTATCAGCATGTATATATCAGTTCCCCCTTGTCCTGTAATCCACAGTGGAACTTGATGGATGCCTGCAAATGCAGTGAGAGGAACCTTGGGTTCCTTAGGATCCCAAACATTTTATACTGGGTGGTAAGCACGCCCGCCCTTTACTCTGGAGCAGATGCTATTTCTATGTTAAATGCTATAAGTAAACTTGCCATTTGCTTTGATAAGAAATTCTATCTTTATTTTCCAAGGCTATTTGCTATACTAAGAACCTTGAAAAGATAGTTTGGTACAAAGAAGCTCTGCCTGCAAGATTTGCTGAAACTCTAGAGACTCATGGGAAATTCTCCCAGTACACACCACTGCCTCAGTAAATTTTGGTATATTACATTTATCTAGAGATTTATCTATTTAATTTGCTTTCTGATTTATTGATGGTTAGATTTTATGCCATCCTCTGACTTTTCATGTCTATAAGTTGTGTAATTATGAGTTCATTTTAATTCCTAATATTATCTCTCTTTGCCTTCCATTTTTTTTAAAGAAATTTATCAATCTTGCCAAATTTTAAAACAGATTTTGGTAAGTCATCAGTGTTTAGATTATTGATTTATTACATCATATCTTTGTTTTCTAAGTTATTCTGTTCTGCTCTTTAATATTTATTATTTGCTTTCTTCCTCTATCTTTGGATTATTCCATGGATATTTTTCTACCATCTAACTTGCTTGCTTAACTGATTATTTTTAAGTCTTATTACTGCTTAATATATAATCATGAATGCTACATAATTTCCTCAATTGTCTTTTTTAGTGGCATCCTATTTGTTATCTTATGTTCTATTTGCTTATTATTCATTCACATATTTTCTATTTTCCCATGAATTATCTTAAAACTGTGCTTTTAAATGTCCAAACTCTGTTTTTAAAATTGATTTTGAATTTAATAGCATTGTCATTGAAGAAAATACAGTCTATTTAAGAAATTTATTAAGAATTTTTTATGGCCTAATGCATTATCATGTTTCATTAATATTTTTGAAAATAGTCTCTATTTTCTTTTTTTTTGAGGAAAATTAGCCCTGAGCTAACATCTGCCACTAATCTTCCTCCTTTTGCTGAGGAAGATTGGCTCTGAGCTAACACCTGTGCCCATCTTCCTCTATTTTATATGTGGGACTCCTGCCACACCATGGCTTGATAAGCTGTGTGTAGTCCTGCACCTGGGATCTGAACCTGGTTTGCTCCAGCCAGATTGCGTGTGAAAAACTGAGAGTAATATACATTCCCTAAATCCCCATCCACCTTCTTGAAATTTCCTCACGTTATGTCAAACTTGCATAGGTTTGCAATACCATCCTTCTTTAAGTGCTTCTCTTTAGCTATCGGACTATTTTGCTTATTACACACTGTGATCTTCCTGAGTCATCTCTGTGATTTATCCTCATCCTCTGTCCACAGATGGATTAAGATGTGTGCCAGGCAATCAGTTGCATTGAGCACCAAACACTAAGGGATGGCAAACAATTCTGGGGTGAGGATGAAGGGACTAAAACTTTGGTGGAATTGTGGCAGATTAGAAGGTCTCTTGAAGGTCTTCCTGGGTGAGTACGGTGTATGGTTGGAGGGAAATCTTTGAAGAGTGTATGGTTGTTGGTGGCATATTGAAGAGAGAGCTCCAGCAACAGTAGATGGTTGTTTCATTGGATTATAGAACGATGAGCCCAGTTCCACCAGGATTGGGTCTGCTGAGTCAGGCTTATGAGTTTGTGGCCAGAGCTAAACTTTCCCTGACAGCTGAGTAACTGAATTGTCACCTAGGTTCTCCTTCTCATTCTGTCCTCAGACAGCTCACAGACTCTTCTAACATCATTAAGAGACACCATACTATTAGCCTGCTCTGCTGATCTGCTACCTTGATAAGACTCTACACTTTCTAGAAGGCTCATTCCATGCACTGCTTCCTTTAAGAATTTAGAATTACCTCTGGTTGTATGTCAAGTCCTACATTTCATATTTCTGTGCCTTTCCCCTCCTGAACTATACCTATTCATGTTTATGTTTTTTCTTTACACTAAATGCATTCCCCGACACCGAACTACTTATTGTTAAAATTGAGTTTGAGAACCTCCTCTAGAAAGCTTTTCCTAAAGGAAAGTTACGTTGTTTGTAACTTAGTTTTCATAACTCAGAGCTTCCCTAGAATAGTCTGCATTTTTTCCATTGCCAGTTTATCACATTCAAGGAAAATTTTAAGTGAGGAATTGATTGATGTAGTCTGTAAGCACTTGAATCAGGATTAGGTGAACTCTGCAAACCTACTTTTTACTTCATTATCAGAAGATGTTGATTAAAGTTAATATACTTCTTAGTAGATCATAGGGATGCTGACAAAATACGTAACTTTGAACTCAATACGAAGCTCTAACTATTAGCAGCAACATGAGTCACATGCTCTACTTCCTTTTATTCTATTTGTCTAAGTACCTTTTTACCTATGTTCTTTTTTGTGATACAAAGAACAGAAACAGAAATGACATTAATCAAAACACAGGACTTGGCGCCTCACCCTCTGGCTTAGCGGTTAACACTGAGGGGAGAGGAGAGCCAACTAGGGCAGTTCTGGGATGTTATGGACAGTGATGTGCAACAACACTGGGGTCTCTCTCTCTCTTCCTTTCTCTCTGTTTCTCCCCCTGTCCCTTCCTCCCTCTCTCTGTCCAGCTTCCCTCCTTCTCTGTTTCCTATTACTGCTTTTTTTCCTCTGCCTTGCTTTACTCTCAACTACTAAATTCAGCTTTTCTTCATATGGCATTTAATACAGTTTAATTAATACCCTCCTACATTTGACATCCAAAAGGCTCTAAGATGAGAGAGTCAAGAAAAGGGATTAAAATGGCGTATCTTGGGTCACACTCTTGAACTCTTCTTCGTGGCCAAAGTTTTGTTACCACATCCTTATCGGAACCGTGTGATTGGAATAGAAAAGAAATCGTTCCTAATACAAGTTCAAGTGCTATTCAAACCTAAAGGACAGATGCCTACTACCCGTAAACTTCACTGTTTCCGTCACATGTGTGTGTGGAGTTTTGCACAGTTAAGATACCAGGGAAATTGTGGGTTTTGATAACGGTAACAAAATTGCCTCATAAATAGGATGTTTAAACTAAATTTGCAAGTTCTAGTTAGCAACATAACACAACTCATGTTCTAGAGCCAGGGTGATTGAGATAAAAGAGAAATTCCTAATGTATAGTACATTTATATTTACTGCATTGACCTATAACACCACCAATATATTGAATTTAATTATAGTAAGTGCCTTCTTTCAAAAAAATGACAATCTTATCATCATGTTGAAATTTCAATATCATATTGAAATCCTTCATTGGCATTTGAACATTATAAGAAATCTGTGAAATCATAGTTCTATTAAAAGAGGATAATAATCACAAAAGAATATCTATTAAAGTCTTCAAAAATGGACTGTTATCTATGTGCATCACTTGAGTGTTTTACTTTGGTTTTATTTTTCCATTTCAACTACAAGTCTGGTCAGCAGGAAAGAAAATAACAGAGCTGTAATTACATAGCTATAACTGTAGTTTACTTTGAACATCAGGAGAAATTGTTTACTTCACGTAACACCTGTGCAGCTGGCTTTAGCTATGCTACACAGCAGACATGTTTTTAACATAAAAAGCAAAACAAGAAACATGAGTTTTATGTGCTTTCGAGTTAGAGACACTTTTTTTGTGAATTTCATTTCAGTTATTCCAAACATCATAAGTTCTGTTGATGGACAAGCTGCTTTTCACTGGCGTAAAGTACATTAAGCTATGTATGATGTCATACTGGTATACTATTTAGAGTGTAGGAACGCTTTTTAAAAATATTTTCCACAATTCTTGCCTTGTTCTCTTGGCTTATGCACAGTTGATTACCCACCGCATCCTGTGTAGAAACTAAGCTGTAAGTCTCCTTGATACTTAGTACCAACATGTTATTTTTTGAGAAAATACAGTTTCTTGTCGGGAAAAATTGCTGGATTTGGGGACAAAGTAAGAAGATTTATTTTTAGATCTAGGATAAATTGCAATCTCGGATTTCTATTTATGAAGTATGTTGGTTTAAAAATTTTAATCTTATGAAAATAAGTGGAACATTTCTTTGGATGACCTAAAACAAAATATAATTTTATGGTCCAATTCACTTAACTCAAAACAACAAATACATTTAACCACCTGCTTGTTGAACCTACAGTGCAAATGGCCCAGAGAAATGTAAAAGAGTTCATGGCTTATAATCATTCAAATGAATCAAATTGCCTTCGAAGAAGTGCTGCACTATTTACTATTATTTACCACAAAACAGAGTAAAGCTCAGAAGGCAGTTGTGGATCATATCTGTCCTTACTCTGTTTTGTAGAGACACGCCCTCAGCTTCCTCCTCAGAAACCTACATTAAAGGACCATAGACAATGATTGGAAGGTAACGCATGAGTGAAAAGTTTCCTGTAATTCCTCGTAAATAGTATTTGTTCTTAACCATAATCGATGGTCGTGGATCTTTAAATTTTGTTTACTGTGTAGCCTACATAATGTTAATACTGTCACCATTGTTTACAGATTAAACACTCAGTTTTTCTAAGTTTACTATCTGTTTGAATTGTAGTACTTGTGTACTCAGAACTAAGAACTTGAGCAGAGCAAGTTGGAGAGAGTAAATATAATTGCGTTAGTAAAATCCTTGAGGAAAGGAAAGCGCCTGATAACCCACAGGTCTGAACAGGAGTTAGAAATTAAAGTAACCATTATCTGTCAACACAGACAACTCAGTGATTACCAAGAGGGAACTAATATTTACGGGATACTTACGCGAATATCTAATCTATTTCTCAGAACAATTCTATGCATCATTATAATTGTATCACAGAAGACAAAATTGATGAGAGGAGTGGTTGTGTGACTTTCCATGCTTACACAGATAAGTTATAAAAGAAAGAAAAAAAACAACTACATTAACTTGGCTTTAAAATCTATATTATTTCCCCTACATCATGCCAAATCGTTCAACTATGAAAGTTGAGGAAACCACAAATATTAGAAAGTAGTGAAGAACTTACTCTAAATTGAGTTAGTATAATTTGAGAGAATCTGAAGGGGAGGAAAATATTGTACTGCTCTAGTCATGATGTGAGAAGAATAAATACAATAATATGATTTTTAAGAGAAGCAGAATTCAACTGATCAAATTAAAGAACGCAATAAAAGATGCTTTGATATTTCAAGCTTCGATTATATAATCAAGCTTATATTACTATAAGAGAAAGAACTCTCACTTAATGTTATTTAACACTAGTTTTGTTCAATCTTCTCTTTCAGGTACAAATGAGTGAAAATAACAAAAGTGGGAACTAAAAGGGATGCTTAGGAAGATGTTGGAAGACAATATACTTGTTTGTAATTTTCCTTGATTTTCCCAAAGTGTAAGACATATTGACAATTAACGATGATTTCAATATTAGGGTTAAATTGTTCAGTCATTCACCATTAATTGAAACAGTTCTCACCAATAAAAAGGGATATCTTCCTGATACATGCAACAGCATGGAAGAATCTTAAAAACATTGTACTAAACAAAAGAAGCCAGAGAGATTCCATTTACAACTGTGTATTGCTTAACTATGGAAATACCTTTTGGGAAATGCATCATTAGCCAATTATGTCATTGTGCAGACATCAGAAAGGGTACTTACACAAACCTAGGTAGTACATCTTACTATACACCTAGGCCCGTGGAACTAATTTTATGGGACCACCATTGCGTATGCAGTCTGTCATTGACCAAAATGTCATTATGTGGCACATGGCTGTATTTGAAATTAACTATTTTTTGTCTTTACAGAAATCAATTGTGCAAAGACATTTACCTCGAAGTTTGCCCTTTTTTAATTCAAAAAAATTTCATAGATAATTTCATTTGCAAGATTCATCACATATTAATTCACTTTTTGATTTCTTTTTAAAATATTTATTAAGATACTGTGTTACGTGTTAGGAACCAACTTGATTATGGAAAGTTCTCTAATCTCAAGGTGCTCATAGTCTATTGACAGAGATGTAAAGTTAGTAATTGCAGTAGAATAAAAATGCAAAATGATTGACAACCACAACATATATTTTCTTGATAGAAATAAACAGAATACTATGGTTCACTGAGAAGGAACACCTAATAAAGACATGAGTGAAGGATTGTAAGGATTTCTAAGTACAAATGAGAAAACTAAACTCTCAGATTTTGTAGGTTGTTAATCATGATAACTCGTATGAGATATACAAATGTTCAATGAACTTAATTTCTGATAAGAAAATATGTAGAAGGAAAGTATTGTCACCTTAACTAATCCGGACAAAAAGATAAGAACAAAAGAGATATAGTTTACTATGTATTCAATATAAAGTGATGAGATCCGTTTTCAGAATAGTTTTCACATAGAAAACTATTACTACTCTGGGAGACTCTCCATTTTGAATCACTTCCTGGAGTTGTTCATGTGGTGATACAATTATGTCACTGCTGTGTGCATTTCCATTTGGCCCACCGGATGCCAACTGTCTCAGCCACTGCTTTCAATTTCAAACAACCAGTGTGATCATCAGAAAATGCCACAGTGAATCAGTGGGGACCCTATTTTGTTTCTAAACAACACTTCAGTAACTGATTTGGAAGCCCCATCTTATTTACTATAGTTCCACTTGACCTGTTCCACACTCTTAAGTCTTTAGGAATTTATACATTTTAATCTTACATTTACCTCTTTACTAAGCAAATATTACAACATCAAAACTATGGACTTACATTATAGGCAGACAAAAATAAGAAGAAATAGTAAAAATTTCCTTTTACTTATCTCAGATACTACTAAGAGAGAATGATCTTAATAAATTTTAAGTGTGTTTTCCCTGTTGCTCTATCCAAAAACCTATCAATGTAATCTCACATTCTATCTGTCAGCAAGCCCTGTTGGCTCTATATTCAAAATATGTTACAAATATGACTGCTGCTCACCATCTACACCTCCTCTATGCTCATTTAAGCCAACATTCTCTCTCATCTGGACCGTTTCATGAGGCTTCTCCTTGGTTTCTCATTTCCTGTCTTGCCCTCCTATAGCCTGTTCTCCACAGAGCAGCCAATGCGGTTCTTTTAGATTGTAACTCAAAGAATCTTATTCCTCTATCTAAAATTACCCAATAGCTTCTCATCTCTCTCAGAATAAAATTCAAAGGTCCTAGATGACCTGCATCCCTGCTGCCTCACTGGCATTATTTCCAACCACTGTCCCGTTCGGCTCTCTGCTCCAGTCACACCGGCATCCTTTTCCCCCTTCCACATGCCAAGCTTACTCCTAGTCAGGCCTTCTAGTGGACCATGTGTCTCTCCTTCACGGCCAGCTTTCCATCAGGCATCCACAGAGTGCACTCCCTAGCTTTACGCAAATCTTTGTTTTCATTTCCTTTTCCAGATTATTTCTCTGCTTCATTTTACTTCATAACAATGATCACTGTCTAAAAGGTTATGGTTTATTTCTTTATTCTCTTCGTGTCCCCTTCCTTCAACCATAAAGGATAAGCTCTGTGAGAATTAAAACTGGTTTTCTATTTTGTTTATGGCTGTACCTCCAACACCAAGAACAGTGTCTGGCTATATACTAGGCATTCGATGATCACTTCAATGAATGAATGAAATTATGTATGGGTGTATTTGTTCAGAAATAAGAGGTATTTTAGGAACACCTCCTCTGTATTAGCATGTATTTGGTTTAGGCAATGATAATTGGTCATAATTTTCCCTAGCTGGTCAGTTAGTGACAAGAGTCTCCTGCTATTAGGAAAGGGCCCACCTGGGGAAAAGATTGAGTGCCCGAAATTTGACAGTTTCTGGATTGCATGCTTTTTTGAAGTTTCCAAAGACCAAGTTTAAATGGGACAATTGTATTCCATTATAAAAGAGAAGTCAAAATAAAGCTGGAAATTTTAAGTTAAATAAAAACATCATTTGATATTAATCAGTCATCTATAGAAAATAGTTAATTATTTCATTGGACTTTTGTGAATTAAAAGTAAGGTATCCAAAAAAAAGATGTGCATGACAGAGTACTTTGGGAGGAAATCATTTTCAATATCAGAGACTCTGAGTCATATTTCAGGTTCTTCTTTATGTCACTGTGATCTTGGTCAAGTTACTTAAATGCTCTGAACCTCAGTTTAATCAGCTGTCAAGTATAAATTCATTACTATCTATTTCTTATTCTTATAAGAAATGATACGTATATGATTCTGTTAATACACTATGAATTGTTATATGGATCTTAGTAATATTATTAATGGCATAAATTATCTTGAAAAATACCTTTCTTGCGACTCATTCACCTTCTTCTATTAGTCAATGAACCCAGAATCTACTAGAATAACAATATATAATTTGCTATTATTCATTCTTACTTAATACTAGAGATTCTTGTATTAACACATGTGTCAAGATCCCTTCTTTAAAAAATCATATGAAACTCACTGAAATTCAGTCCCAGACACAAGCGACTTATTTTAACTTACTTATATTTTTTAAAAGGTGACAGATTTATGTAACTCTAAGTATTTTTTTTGTTACTAGGAAAGCACTTTGGAAGAGCGGTGAGTTACTTATTATAGGCATCTAATTACTTTGTCAGACTTGTCTAAAATTTCCTACACTTACATAAATCTCTCCATTCCTAAGGTTAATACACTGCAGTGGTTTGTCACCACTCACAGAGCCAAAAGGAGTATTATTAAGTAAATTAACACATCAAATTTTAAGTGATAATAGGTCATGTAACATTTGCGGGTATTTTTCCTTAAAGTATAGGGAAGACTAAGAATTTGCTTATCTGCTTCAACATACTTAGAATAATTATGAGGTTACGACTGACAAATATTTTCAAACACAGCCTATCAATCACAATGTGCTTTTCCTTATATTTTGTTTTATGTTTCGTATGATAAAATAAAGGTCTATAAGCCTTAAATGTGCTAAATTCTCTTCATCTACATGAAAAGTGTTGCTATCTTTATTTCTAGTTTTTACAAGTATTTGCTTCTTTAAAACTTTACATGTTTAATACTTTCAAAAATTCATTGCTACAAATCATTTTTTAGATAAAGTGCATATTTTACAGTGAATAATAGACTTTTATGATAAATTGTTTATCATAATTTTTATTGGAAATTTATTAAATTATTTCTTATTTCTTATGGATATATAAAAATATAAATTACAAAAATATTTTTAGCAGATAAAAGATTATGTCAAAATCGTGGATTATGGCCATATTCTCTTCAATATGTTTAAGTTGCTTTTATAATAAATATATACAAGAACAATAAAATAAAATAATGATAATAGTGTAGGGAAATATAGAATCTTTCAGAAAAAGGAGACTTGGCATCATCTCAATGCTTTGTTGAGTATACTCACTAATATAATTAAAACAAAAGAAAAAAAACCCAAATTGAACATTTTTAAAATTTTCAGAAAGATACTTGTTTAAGTATTGCATTACATTTTATTTAACGTTTTGGAAATATTTTCTCATATTCTAAATCTGTATTCTGCATTTATTTTACAATGGTGATAATGACCTTGAAGTATTTTAAAACACAAGCAAAGTATTTTCTACTTGCTTTTCTACATTGCTTTTCTAACTACATTAAATTAGATTTCATTTTTAATGTTTACAACTATTTTTGTTAAAATAGATCTCCTACTTGCTCTATAACTGAAGAGAATCTAAAGCACCCATGAGTGTTTACCCTGTCCTAAGGACCCTTGTTTAAGAACAATAACAACATTATGATGATCACTTAACACTGTTAGTGTTTGGGGAGAGAGCACGAAGGACAGAGCGTGCAGAGATATTTGTTGAAGTCTATTCAATCTCTCTCCTTGCCTGAAATACTTAGAGCAATTGCTTCTGGTTCTTCTGTTTTAATTTTCCTAGGAAACATTTGTTCATTTACTTTTAGAAATGAGTGTATTGGGTTTTTAAATTTGAATGAGATCTGTTTATGCAAATAATTACTTCCAAAAATAGAAAGCGGGTAAATTAAAACAATCAAAGTAAGATGCACAGTTTCCATACATTTTCATAAACAATAGAACACAAAGTCTTGGCATTTTGATGACTTCTGTAATTATTAAATATTTGATTCTTATTTTTATTGTTGTATTTTTAATTTTTTTAAAAAATTAAATAATTTAATTAAGATATAGTTGACGTACAATATTAAGATTAAGGCGTACAATGTGTTAATTATAAACATTTATGTATTGCAATATGATTACCACTGTAGCATTAGCTAACAGCTCTGTCACATCACATAATCATCATTTCTTTTTTGTGGTGAGAACATTGAAGATACAGACTATTAGCAACTTTGTCATATATAATACGGTGGTGTTGACTATAATCATGGTGCAATGCATTAGATCTCTGGAAATTATCTCCTAACGGCAAATTCACCTCCTTTGACCTGCATCTCCCTAATTCCCCCCAACCTCCAGCCCCTGGTAAGGACCATTCTGCTGTTTCTATAAATTTGACCTTTTTAGATTCCACATATAAGTGATATCATACAGTATTTGTCTTTCTCTGTCTGATTTATCTCACTTAGCATAATACCTTCAAGGTGCATCCATGTTGTCACAAATCGCAGGATTTCCGTATCTCTCATGGCTGAATAATATTCCATTGTGTATATCTACTACATCTTCTTTACCCTTTCAGCTGTAAATGGACGCTTAGGTTGTTTCCATAGCTTGGCTATTGTGAATAAAGCTGAAATGAACATAGTGGTTCGAATATCTTTTGAATATCCTGTTTTCATTTCCTTTGGAAATATACCCAAAAGAGGGGTGGCAGGATCATAGGGTAGGTTTACTTTTAATTTTTTGAGGAACCTCCGTACTATTTTCCATAGTGGTTGTACCAAGTTACATTCCTACCAACAGTGTGCAAGGGTTGCCTTTTCTCCACATCCTCAGGCGTTTTTACTGTCTTTTTGATAAAAGCTATCTTTGCAGATGTGAGGTAATACATCATTGTGGTTTTGATTTGTAGTTTCCTGATGATTAGTGATGTTGAGAACTTTTTCATGTATCTGTTGGCCATTCATATGTTTTCTTTGAAAAAATGTCTATTCGTTTCATTTGCCCATTTTTTGTTTGCTTATATGTTATTCTGCTGAGTTGTATGCGTTCCTTATATATTTTGGATATTAACTTGTTATCAGATCTATGGTTTGCAAATATTTTCTCCCATTCTGTAGGTTACCTTTTCATTTTGTTGATTGTTTCTTTTGCTTGTTAGAAATGTTTTAGCCTGATGGAGTCCACTTGTTCATTTTTGCTTTTGTTGCTTGTGCTTTGGCTATTATATCCAAAAAATCATTGCCAAGGTCAGTGTCAAGGAGCTTTGTCCCAATGTTTTCTTCCAAGAGTTTTAAAGTTTAGGTCTTATGTTTAAGTCTGTAATCCATTTTTAGTTAGTTTTTGTGAATGGTGTAAGATAGGGGTCCAAATACATTTTTTTGCATGTGAATATACAATTTTTCCAATACATTTATTGAAGAGATTGTCTTTTCTCCAATGAGTACTCTTGGCTCCCTTGTCAAATATTGCTTGACCCTGTACGTGTGGGTTTATTTCTAGGCTATCTATTGTGTTCCATTGGTCTATGTGTCTGTTAAATGCCAATATCATTGTGTTTTGATTAATATAGCTTTATAGTATAGCTTGAATTCAGGAAGTGTGATTCCTCTAGCTTTGTTCTTTCTTGAGATTGCTTTGGCTATTCAGAGTCTTTTATGGATCCATACAAGTTTTAGGATTGTTTTCTCTATTTCTGTGAAAAATGCCGTTGGAATTTTGATAGAGATGGCATTGAATCTATGGTAGGCTTAGTTTTCAACGTATAGATCTTCCAGTTCCTTGATTGAATTTATTCCTAAATATTTTATTGTTTTTGATGCTATTGTATATGAGATTGTCTACTTCTTTCTCAGCTAATTCATTGTTAGTGAATATAAAGGCAACTGATATTTGTATACTGATTTTGTATCCTGATAACATGCTGAATTTGTTGATTATTTCTAACAGTTTTTTGATGGAGTCTTTAAGATCTAGTTTTGTGGCTGGCAATGGGTTTTTTCAAGACAGCCATCTTTGAAGTAAATGTCTCAGCAATCAAATCTGTCAGGCATTTATTACAAAAAAGAAAAACCAACTGCCAGGAGTTACACTAACCAGAGATACATTCCATTTGATCATTGTGTATGATTCTTTTAATATTCTGCTGAATTTGGTTTGCTAATATTTTGCTGAGGAGTTTTGCATCTATATCCGTTCAGAGATATTGATCTATAATTTTCTTGCAGTATCCTCATCTGGCTTTGCTATCAGGATAATAGTGGCCTTATAAAATGAGGGAGTGTTCCCTCCTCTTCAATTCTTTGGAAGAGTTTGAGGAAGATTGGGGTTAATTTTTCTTTAAATGTTTGTTAGAAATCACCAGTGAACCTGTCTGGTCCTTGACTTTCATTTGTTAGGAGGTTTTCCATTACTGCTTCAATCTCTTATCTGTTTATATTTTCTATTTCTCATGATTCACTCTTGTTAAGCTGTACATTTTTAGAAATTTATCTATTTCTTCTAGGTTGTTCAATTTGTTGGCATATAATTGTTTATAGTAGATCATGAATCTTTCATTTCTCTGGTATTAGTTGTAATATTTCCAGTTTCATTTATGATTTTATTTATTTCATTCTTCTCTTATCTTTTGGTACATCTAGCTAAAGATTTGTCAATTGTATTTATTTTTTTCAATAAAACAACTCTTGGTTTTATTAACCTTTTCTATGGCTTTGTATTCTATTTCATTTATTTCTGCTCTAATGTTTATTATTTCCTTTCTTCTACTAACTTTGGGCTTAGTTTTTTCTTCTTTTTTGTATTCATCAAAGTGAAAAGTTAGGTTGTTATTTGAGATCTTTCTTTTTTCTTTGTGTCTGCATTTACCACTATAAATTTCCCTCTTAGAATTGCTTTTGCTACGTAAGTATTGGTATGTTGTGTTTCCATTTTCACTTTTCTCAAGATCTTATTTCCCTTTTAATTTCTTCTTTGATCCCTTGGTTGTTCAAATTGTGTTATTTAATTTCCATGTATTTGTGAAAATTTCAGACTTTTTCCTGTTATTGATGTCTAGTATCACACCATTATGGTTAGAAAAAATATTTCATGTGATTTCAGTCTTCTTAAATTTGCTAAGACTTGTTTAGTGTGCTAATGTATGATCTCTCCTAAAAAAATGATCCATGTGCACTTGAGAAGAATGTATGTTCTGCTATTGTTGGATAGAATATTCTGTATATGTCCATCAGGTTCTTTTGGTCCTAATTTTGTTCAAATCTGCTGTTTCTTTCTTGATTGTCTGGATGATCTATCCATTGTTGAGAGTGGAGTATTAAAGTCCCCAACTATTATTGTGTTGCTATTTATTTCTCCTTTTAGTTCTGTTAGCATTTGCTTTCTATATTTAGGTATTCTTATGTGGGGGAAAATATTTACAATTGTTATTTCTTCTTTATGGATTGACCCCTTTATCATTATATAATGACCTACTTTTTCTCTTGTTACAGTTTTTGATTTAAAGTCTATTTTGTCTGGTATAAATATAGCTACCCATGCTTTCTTTTGCTTTCTATTTGCATGGAGTACTTTTTTCTATCCCTTCATTTTGTGCCAATGTGTATCCTAAACCCTGAAGTGAGTCTTTTGTAGGCAGCGTATAGCTGGATCTTGCTTTTTATCCATTCAGCCACTCTGTGAATTTAATTGTAGAACCTGACTCATTTACTTTGAAAGTAATTATTGTTTGGTAAGGATTTATTAATGCATCTTGTTTATTACTTTCTTGCTATTTTGAGGTTCATTCCTTTCTTCCTCTCTTATTGTCTTCCTTTGTGAATTAACATCTTTCTGTAGTAGTATACCTGATTCCCTCCTCGTTTTCTTGTGTATCTACTATAGATTTTATCATTGTGGTCATCTTGAGGCTTAAATGAAATGTCTTATAGATATAACAATCTATTTTAAGTTAATATTAACTTAACTTCAATTACATACAAAAATCTACCTTTGTTTCTCTCTTCTGCACATTTTGCATTTTTGATGTCACAGTTTACATCTTTTATATCATGTACCCATTAAACAAATTATTGTAGCTATAGCTATTTTTAAAACTTCCGTCTTTAACTTTTATACTAGAGTTAAGTGATTAACACCGTACAATATTATATTATTGGAAAATTTTGATTTTGGCTATAAACTTACTTTTGCTGGTATGTCTTATATTTTCATATGCTTTCATGTTTCTGCTTATGGTCCTTTCATTTCAGCTTGAATAATTCCTTTCAGGAGTTCTTGTAAGGCAGGTCTAGTGTTGTCAAACCCCTCGGTTTTTGTTTGTCAGGGAAAGTCTTTATCTCTTCTATTCTGAAGTATAACTTTGCTGGATAAAGTATTCTTGGTTGGCTGTTGTTCTTCTTTCAGCCCTTATAATGTAACATCTCACTCTTTCCTGGTCCTCAAGGTTTCTGCTGAGAAACCTGCTGATAGCGTTATGATGGTCCCCCTGTTAGTGACAATCTTAGTTTCTCTTGCTGCTTTCAAGAGTCTCTTTGTGTGTCTTTGATTTTTGACAATTTTATTATAATGTATCTTGGAGAAGATCTCTTTGGGTTGAAGTTGTATGTGAATCTATGAGCTTCCTGAACTTGGATGTCCAAATCTCTCCCATGTTTTGGGAAGTTATCAGCCATTATTTCTTTAAATAATCTTTCTGCCCCTTTCTGCCTCTCCTCCCTCTGGGATTCCAATGTGTAGATTGGTTTTTTTAGTGACGTCCCATGAGTTCTGTAGGCTTTTTTCATGCCTTATCCTTCTTTTTTCTTTTTGCTTCTCTGACTGAATAATTTCAAAAGATCTGTCTTTGTGTCCACTGATTGTTTCTTCTGCTTTATCCAGTCTGCTATTTATCCAGCTTTCTATTGAACTCTTCAGTGCAATCATTGTATTCTTCAGCTCCAAATTTTCTGTTTGGTTCTATTTCCTGTTTTCTTTTTTTTTTTATTGTGGTAACATTGGTCTATAACATTATATAAATTTCATGTGTACATCATTATATTTCAGTTCCTGTGTAGATTACACTGTGTTCACCACCCAAAGACTAATTATAACCCATCAACACACACATGTGCCTAATCACCCCTTTGCTTTCTTCCATCCTCCCTTCACCTCTGGTAACGACCAATCCAATCTCTATCTCTATGTGATTGTTGTTATTTTTATCTTCTACTTATGAATGAGATCATTCAGTATTTGACTTTCTCCCTCTGACTTATTTCACTTAGCATAATACCCTCAAGGTCCATCCATGTTGTCACAAATGGCTAGATTTCATTGTTTCTTATGGCTGAGTAGTATTCCATTATGTATATATGCCACGTCTTCTTTATCCATTCGTCTTTTGATGGGCACCCAAGTGGCTTCCAAGTATTGGCTAGTGTGAATAATGCTGCAATGAACATAGAGGTGCAGGTATCTTTATGTATTCATGTTTTCATGTTCTTTGGATAAATACCCAGCTGTGGAATAGATGGA
The DNA here is from genome assembly GCF_041296235.1 of Equus asinus. Lineage (NCBI taxonomy): Eukaryota > Metazoa > Chordata > Mammalia > Perissodactyla > Equidae > Equus > Equus asinus. Next base: position 39,334,849 of record NC_091813.1, read on the forward strand.
TCATGTAATATTTCTATTCTTAACTTTTTGAGGAATCTCCATTCTGTTTTCCATAGTGGGTACACCAGTTTGCACTCCTACCAGCAGTATATGAGAGTTCCCTTCTCTCCACACTTTCTCTGACATTAGTTGTTTCCTGTCTTATTAATTATAGCCATTCTGACGAGTGTGAACTGATTTCTCATTGTAGTTTTGATTTGCATTTCTATGATATTTAATGGTGTTGAGCATCTTTTCATGTGCCTGTTGGCCATCTGTATATCTTCTTTATATTTTATGTTTTCTGTCTCTTTGTTGAACTTTTTATTTGTCCTTGTATTATTTTCCTGATTTCATTAAATTATTTACCTTTCTTCACTTGTAGTTCTCTGAGCATCTTTAGAACAATTTTTTCATGAGGAAGATTTGCTCTGAGCTAACATCTGTTGCCAATCTTTCTTTTCTTTTGCTTGAGGAAGATTAGCCCTGAGCTAATATCTGTGCCAGTCTTCCTCTATTTTGTATGTAGGTTGCTGCCTCAGTGTGACTTACTGAGTGGTGTAGGTCCATGCCCAGGATACAAAGTTGCAAACCTGGTCTGCCGAAGTGGGGCACGTTGGACTAACTACAGTGCCATGGAGCTGGCCCCTACAATAATTATTTATAATTTTTTGTGGGATAGTTTATGTACATCCTTCCCTTTGTATCAGTTATTGGAGTTTTACAATGTTCCTTTGGTGGTGTTGTGTTTGCCTGATTCTTCATGATTCCTATAGCCTTGCATAGGTGTCTGCACATTTGAAGAAGCAGTCAGCTCTCCCAGACTACATGGACTGACTTTGGTAAGGAAAGACCTTTGCCTGTGGGTGAAGTCACTTTAGAGACTTCTGTGACTCCAGGTCTAGTGCTGCAGGGCGCTAAGTGTGGGGGCATGTTGTGGCTCCTGGTCCAGACGGGTGTGATGTCTCTTTGTCCAAGGCCCCCGGGGTCCACAACAACGACATGGCCCTGGGTGAGTGCTGAAGGGTGTCCTGCAGCCACTAGAGTGCATTCCTGCAGTCAGGGGCCCTGTGGCTTCCAGTGTGCCTGCAGTTGACCCTGGCTCTTGCTGCTGACCCTTGTCCTTGCCACTACATATTTGTCTGAAATTGGCCCCTGTCACCACACAGGTACCTGCAACTGGCTCTCATAGCTGAGTCTGTGCAGACATGAGCTCCAGCTGCCACCACTGCCTGTCCTGAACCCGAGCCTAGCTGCTGGATCTGGAGGCACTGCTAAGGACTCAACAGTACTCACAGCTACTGCAGACCTATTGCAGTGCTCGTGGAGGACCGCACAGTTGTTGATGTTATGGACTTCAGTGGGCTGAGTCAATGAGACATTGTACCTCCTCCCTATAACTGGAACCACCACAAAGGGTCACAGCATACACTGCAGAGGAGACCAGTGATCAGAGTTGGGTCAGCAGGGCACAGCTGCATAGCTGCAAGGACTAGCTGCAGATAAGCCCAGCAATGCAGACCGGTGATAGAAGACAAGGTTGGAGCTAGGCCTGCAAGCAGCTGTGGGGGCCTCAAGTTTCAGCATGCACTCTCATGGCTGTGGAATCTCGCCACTGGCATGCACATAGCAGTGAAGACTGGTGGCAGGAGTCAGGCCAGCTGCATGCAAGTGCACAACTGTGGGAGCTATCCCCCAATGCACGCACAGCGGTGGGCATCAGCCGTGGGGTCTAGACTAGTGTCGTGCACTTGTGCAGCCGCAGAGGCCAGTGCTCGTTGCTAGTATGGATCCCAGGCTCTGGCAGGAGGAGAGGGGAGAGAGTCAGGAGGAACTGAGCTGGCTGGAGTCTGCAAATGCAAAACCCTGTGTGGGGGAAACCTCAATGATAAAATGTTCAGGGGGTCCATGGTGGTGGCTGTGCTGGGTGTTGGTTTCTTCAGCAGTGAAAGTTGCTTGGGTCTCCTTCAGAGCTGGACCTGGAGCTTCAGTTGCTCCTGCTGCCTGGTAAATGCTAGTAGACCCTGCCCTTCTTTGTTCCAAGCTATCTTTATAGGCCTCAGGATTGCCAGTTGAGGGGTGGGGCAAAACTGAAGCAGGTCCTACATGCCATGCGCAAAAAAGCTGGGGATGCCGGTCACTTACTCCGCTCTCCTGTTCCTGGCTAGAGCAACTCTGTTGACGTAGGGAGTTCCCTCTTGCTGATGAGCTGTGCCAGCCGGTGGCATGGGGATGATGCAAGCAAACTGAGGCTGTTCTTCCTTCCCTTTTTGTGCAGTTATTCTTAGGTTTTTTGTTCCACTGTATTGCTGAAGTTTCTTAAGTGGACTCAGGAGCTCTCTCAGAGTTATTTTTGTTAATATATATCTGTCTAATTATTGATCATTGTTGGGGAATGGAGGCTGGGATCTCCTGCTCCACCATTTTGGATGCTCTATTCATAAAGGAAAATGTGCTGGGCATTCCAATTATTTTCATTTAATACAAAATACTTCTCATTTAGAGTACTACATTTTATAGTATTTTATAAACATTCCTCCTTAAACTTCAAATGTACATCAGGAGGAACTAAACCTAACATAATAAAACAGCATGATTCTATATTTTAGAGCCTCTAAAACATACATTAAACTAGATAAAAGAGTTGAAAGTTTCCCTGATTCACAATCGCTGTGAAATCTCATCATTGTTTGAATCCTAAATAGATAGCACTGAGCCATTATGTAGCATATGGGATTGCTATGGATGTCCATATGCTTTGCAACAGTTGGTGTTCAAATGAAAATGTGTGAAGTCAAATAAAAATGAGGCCCAGACTACAAAACCTAATTACCAGCAGCATCAAACTGCAGGCTTTCTTTCAAACTACCTACATCACTTTTTCTGGAGCTTTATAGAAATTTCTTTGATAAAATATTTTCTCACAAACTTGTAGATTATAATAATATGACCCTCCCTTTTGAGAAAGTAAAATACAAGGTTAGATATGCAACTTTTATTCTAGTTTTAATCAACAGATTAATAAAGATGATGGTTTCTTTCTTCTCTAAAAACTGGTGGAAAGCAACATGGGAAACAGAAAAAGAAAAACACAAAGCCGTCATCTATGAGACTGGGAGATATCTGTATTTCAAAGCTCACACACACACACATCCCTACATATATGTATTAATGTGTACATATAGGTATCTATGCATGTAGGAGTGTAGTTCAAGAGGGGAAAATCATGGCTAAATACATAAAATAAGGCAAACAAAACGTTGTTATTTAAAATAGATGGCAGAATCTAAAATTAAAATCTAAAAATCACTCTTTGGAAGTGTGAAAACCTCTTTGCAGGCTAGCTGGGTATATTGCCTAAACTAGAGTTGGTATTAATTCTTGAGAAGCAGGAAAGGCAGGGGGATAAAGGGAATCTTAAAACCAAAAAATATTTGCAGGAAGGTTCTAACTGGAGAGAGGTAAAGATGAAGAAATATTCTGCATTGTGAGAAATCTTGGTGAGTAACCATTGCTGACTGTGAAGTCATAAAAGTTGAAAGAGCTCATACTACATAGTAGTTCACAAGAAGAAATCCTTTCACTCTGGAAGATATCTTTGTTCTTGTTCTGAAATGAATATCCAGAGTATAACTTGTTTAGAAAGCATTAACAACTTTGCAATTAGCTGAGGGTCAATATACATCTCTGCTAAGATAGAAGACAAAGGAAGAGAAAAGAACTGATGGCAGCTGAACACCATAAGTAAATGTGGCAAAGAGGACATGAAAATTAGGACTTAATATATTGCTATCAATTAAAAATTTTTATTAAAACAAACACATAAACTAACACACAAAACATAAAATAAGGAATATAAAGCAAATATGAAATAGCAGAATGTATTGGGAAACGTGTGTCTGTGTCAGTGTGGGAGAGAGAGACAGAGAAAGAGAAATTGTTGGCAGAGCTGAAAAAATAGATGCCTACGAAGAGTGAAAGCAAAGTTGAAAGCAACACAAAGAGGACAGACTGTGGACGACAGAGGCACACACTTGCAGGAGAGCGTTGAATGAACAAGTAAAAGGAGAGAGTAAACAAAGAATTGCAACTGTTAAAAATTAAAAGAGATTTAAAAAACTTAGTGTGGGTCCATCACCCATCAATTATATGTGAAGGTCTTTTTGTGGATAAATACTGTTTCCTGTTTGCATGGGAAAATTGCAGCTAAACATTTCATTGTCCCAGTCTGCAAAAGTATAGTTCTATTGCTTTGCCTTACTTGTAGACATTTATTACTTATCTCTATATTGTTATTACTTCCACTTTCTTTAAAGATACAGTAACCGAAGTTTTATTAAGCCACAAAATACATAAATATTTATTTTGGCCTAAATTTGTACAGTAGCATTATAAGTGTTGTTTCTAATTACCAATGTCAAATTAATTTCTTTTTTAATTGGAAAAATCCAATGAAAGGATATTTACTTAGAAAGTAGCTAAAAACTTTAATGAAAATTGGATGAAAAGCAAAAAATAATTTAAAAGTGATATGGAAGATGCATAAAAAAGAGTAAGTGCCTGAGAGAATCAAATACAAGAGGGACATTTATCAAAAATTCTTAAATATTAAATATTATTCTAACTATCTCAGGAAAATTGCTATCAAATCTTCAAAACATATACATATCATTTTAAGGTACACCCCGGTGAAAAAATTAGAGCAACTATAAAAAATTAAAAAATAGATGCCAGCCCAGTGGAGCAGGGGTTAAGTGCACAAGTGCCACTTCGGCGGCCCGGGGGTTCACCGGTTTGGATCCCCGGTGCGGACATGGCACTGCTTGGCAAGCCATGCTCTGGTAGGCGTCCCACATATAAAGTAGAGGAAGATGGGCATGGATATTAGCTCAGCAAAAAGAGGAGGATTGGCAGCAGTTAGCTCAGGGCCGATCTTCCTCAAAAAAAACAAAAAACAAATAAATAAATAATAAAAATAAAAAAATAAATTTGTTAGATACATAAATTCTCCATACTATTAACATATCTTTTTTCAAGAAAATAAAGAGTGATGAACACTAGTTAGATCCAATTTATACAGCAAACTGTAGAATTTCATAGCATAAGATAGATGCTTTTCATGCACCCATGAAACATTCATATTAACAGTATTCATTATTTAGACTACAAAGAAAACCTTAATAAATTACAAAAAGTGTTTAAAAATTACAGATAATACTTTCTGGTCATAATGAGATGAGAGCTGAAATTAATCTAGGAAGAAATAAACCTGGAAATTAAGAAACTTGATATCTAGAAATCAAATATGTCAATCAACACAGATAAAAACACACGTTCTAAATTTCAAGATGAATTCAAAATTCAAATTGACAGAAGGGGAAAAAGAAAGAGAGAAAACACTGTAACCAGAACCTAAGCGCCATAACAAAAGGAAAATTCATAGCCTTGAATATATTGTTAAATAATACAGAATTAGAATAAGTGTGTAAATTTTCCTCCTAAAGAAATTTAAAAATGAATATAAAATAAATCTATAGAAAGTAGAAGAAGAAATTAATTGAAGTCAAAACATAAAAGGATAAAACAGAAATCAGAAAATGGTTGATACAATGAGCTGGATTTTTTTGGCAGGTGTTGTGGAGGAAAGAATATAACATTCAGAAACAAAGGGAAAAGTCATGAAAGCACAGGATAGGCTATCACAAAGTGGTCATAATCACTGTCAGAGAGCAACTTAAAGGAATCATAAAAAATTCTTTACTACACTGTATGCATTTAAGGGATCTGGATAACATACGTAGTTTTAATATATAAAAGAGCACACAGCATAGAAGAAAAACAAAAAAGTTAACAAAGTGGACCAGGCCCATAAATTTTTATCATGCAAATCGATCATAACTTTAAGAAAAGGGAAAGTCCAATACTATATAAACTAAGTTTGAGGAAGAGTGCTTCCGAAAGTTTCTAGGGGAATGTTTGTGCTATTTCTTTTGTAATTTGAATAGTTACTGAGATTTTATTTTTTTAATTATAAAATAAAACATGAGGTTATAAAGCAAAGCAATTATGATGAGAGAAATATTTTTTTAAATGTTACATAGAAATTACGTGTTTCGGCGTTAACATATTACATAAATATTCTGTTATGTCAGTGTAATAATGAGTTAACCATAATTCAAAATATCTGCAATATCTGTAATTTTGCACTATCTGCAAAATCTGTAATTTCGTATGAAAATATTTACATAATCTATTGGTGACCACGTCACAGTTATGGCTAATACTGCTACTTTCATGATCACAGGAAGCCTACTTTCATGATCAAGTTGCCTACTTTCATGATCAAAGGAAGTACTAAATTTTAGGTTAGTAAAAATATGGATGCAATTTTCCCAAATTAACGGACTCCTCGATATCTTGATATAAGCTGTTTCAGATCATAGAGAGAATATCAAAGTTTTTAATTTTTAAGACTTTACCATAATTGTTATGCCCAAAGACAGCATAGGGGGCACAAAAGACTCCCTCAGTTACGGAATATCAACAAATAAGAATGAGCATTATCCACCGTGGTGTCTGTCATTAAAGATGTACTGTACATGCACTGATATGGAAAAACTGCTGTGAGTTGCAGAACGTTGTATAAACTATGCTATATGTGTGCAAAATAATGAGTGCACACACGTTCATATATATGAGTATATATATGAATACAATGTATATATGAATATAACGAATATAATATATATATATGAATATATAACTGAAAGTAGGCACACGGGGAGGGAGGGGGAACCTGGTGATTGGGGCTTTAAAAGATGAGACATACTAAAATTTTTGAGACTTTATTTGAGCATACAGTGATTGGAATCCGGTAACACCAAACACAAAGTGGTTGGGAGTGCTCCTCCGACAGGAGCTAGAGGAGAGGTTTTTATAGTAGCAAAGCAAGGAAATGATTTGATTGTCTACAACTCAAACAGTGCCTTCTTTGAGAAAGCCTAGTTGGCTGTTTGTGACTGGTTGTTCTTAAGTTTCATTTTCTTGGATTTGAGTGCGTTGACTTTGACTTAGATTTTAGTTCTCTTACAACAGGCTACCATATCAGAGCCACTGCAGTCCAATGGCCTCCTTTTTCAATTACTTTGACAGAGGGACCTGAGTGGACAAGACTCACGTTCATTGTTTATCTTTCTCACCTTTGTATATTGTAAAATATCTCTTTGATATCTCTTTAAAAGTCAACTAAACAGCTACAACTAGAAGGACCCACAACTAAAATGTACAACTATGTACTGGGGAGATTTGGGGAGAAAAAGCAGAAAAAAAAAAAGATTGGCAACAGTTGTTAGCTCAGGTGCCAATCTTTAAAACAAAAAACAAAAGTCAACCAAACAATTCAAAAACAAACAAAGCATTAATGAAAACATAGGAAGTATTCTCCATTTAAAAAAGTGAATTGTCGGACCAGCCTGTGGCAGAGTGGTTAAGTTCTCACGCTCTGCATTGATGGCCCAGGGTTTCACAGGTTGGGATCCTGGGCATGGACCTAGCACTGTTCATCAGGCCATGCTGAGGCTGCATTCCACATGGCAAAACCAGAAAGATCTACAACTAGAATATGCAAATATGTACTGGGGGACTTTGGGGAGAAGAAGAAGAAGAAAAAAGAAAATCGGCAACAGATTTTAGCTCAGGTGCTTACCTTTAAAATATATAATAAAATAAGGAATTGTCTTTATCATTGGAAACTATGAAGCAAATAATTTAGACATACTTTAAAAAATGCTTGAGTATTTTCTGTCCCTGTGCTAAATCTTATGTAGGCATAACAAAGATGTAAGTCCCAAGCAAACTAATATTCCACGGCATGTGAAAAGGACATATTCGAAATGGATAGGTAGCCCAAGAATGTTTTAAAGTACACATCAACTAGGTATTTGACAGTCCAATGATAGCAGAGAGTGTGGCCTAGGGATATGTAAATATATCCATGCGTCACTTTCTGCAAACCTACAGCAGACTTCAGGCTGCTGACAGTATTAGGCAGCTGGAATTGATAGCTTTCTCATACAAATAAAACATGGCAAAGTACATATTTCTTCTATGTCTGCTTTGTCAAAGTCCAGAGTGTCACATGGCAGAGTAAGGATGCTGCATGGTTCTGGATTATGCTGATACCCAAGAGCTTATGGGTGTCTGTAAGATAGTATTACAGTGAAAAACCAATGGAAACAATCACAGTCACATGTTGGTTTTATTCTGCTCGATGCTAAATATTAACTGCTCCGTTATGAGCCAAGTTTCACTGAATGTCTTATTATTCTCCTTTAGCAGAAAGATGTGCCAAAGGGTTCTTTAGTGCCCCTTACTATATTAGGCAGCAGACCAGCCCAGCAGATATGGTTTTCTATCCCAACTGTGTGCTACATAGGTGGGAGCTATATGAAAGATTACTGAAACTCTAAGCCTCAGTAATCTTCTCTCTACAACAAGGATAATTTTATGTACCTCATGTGGAGGTAATGAGAATTAAATGATATATTGTATATAATCTACTTAACAGAGTGGCTGACACATTGTGAGCTTTTAAGAAATGAGCTATATGGATAAAAGAATGTACTCTACCCTTAGACTGGCTGAGTTTAGATCTTTGCTTTACCACCTAATAGATGTGTCATTATTGTCCTATTGGTTAACCCTTCTCTGACTCAGTTTACTTTTTTGTGTTAAAGGTATAAGAAGAGCATATGCCTCCAGGAGCTGTTGAAAGAATTGGAGATCACATAGACACACACACACACACACACACATACACTAACACACACACACACAGTGATTAAAGCAAGCTCTGATGTATACTATGTGCTCATTAATGCTATCTGTTATTATAACTCAAAATACAATATTAAACTCTCAATTGATATTTCCATTCTATATATATTTAATTCAAACCTTTGACTATTCAGTCCCACAACAAGCCCTCAAATAAGTTTAAATAGTTCCCAATTATTGCTAAAATTTAAGCATTTAAAAGTTTTCTAATTATTGCTAAAATTTAATAACAAAGTAAATAAATATAAGACAATGTAAAGATAAAAGAATAGTAGAGACTTGTATAAATTAGAAGGATAATTTCTCAAGGAAAAATACAGTTGGTATGGCCAATATCATTATTGCTGTCATACAAAATATTTACATGAGAAATAGAAGTAAAAGAACATCCTTCCACTCAGGTTTATTAAAGGGAAATGAAAGTGCTGTAGCCCTACCTCAATAACGTAGTAGTTTTATGTCATACCATTTATTAGTATGTATGTTCTTCAACCAAAAATATGATTATACATGGGTTTCTTTGTACTGCTGCTATATTCTTATCATGCAACACATTTTATGTTATGATTGTGGTCAAATTCCATATTGCACATATGGAATGTATGTATGTATGTGGGCTTCCCCAGATGAGGGTCATATAACCTTGAGCAAGGCAGCTCTCATTGGAGAAGGTCAATTCATAGGGAAGGAGCTGGTGGGAAACACTTGAGAACTGAGAAAGTGAGTATCCAGGACTTGTGCAAATTTGGAGGCAGACAAACAGCATCCATACTGTGGAATTCACCTGTGCAACATATGGCCTCCAATTCTGATAAGCATGGGTACCTGAAATGTTGGGCTGTCAAAACACTTATACAAGGGGTGCCATCAGTTTTGAGGTTGGGCAGCAGGTGGTGAGAAAGCCATTAGAGGTTACATAGTCATGATGTTTAGCGCTAAAACATAAGGCAAGATTTCATCTGCTATAACTTACGAAGGAGACCATTGTGTTTGTAGCTCTGATGGAAGAGGATCAAAACCAGCAAATAAATAGTAGATGTTGTCCATTATTGGACGAATTTTGGAAGATATGAGACATGAACTCAGGAAAGGGCTGGCCAGTTTTTAAGCAGAAATACAATAGAGGCAACCTTGGATTTGGGGTCCTTACAGAACTGAAGAATCCAAATAATTCCATATTTCAAATCATAACAAATGGAATTACAGAAAGACTTTGGTAGACAAAATTCAGTAAAACTTCTAACTAATTTGAGTGTTTTAGGGCAAAGTTCTGACAAAGAGTGCTGTTGACACAAAGGATAAAATGGAACAACTACATCAGAATCTATTAACATTTTGAGAAAATAGCATTGCCAATACTAGCCAGATTAAAAATACTTCAATTATGTAAGAAATCAAACAAAGGTCTTTTACTCTACTTGAGCAGGAGGCAAGTTTTTAAACTAAAGCGTCCTTCAGGAATGGCCTAATCCACAACCTCCAATGACAGATGATAGATAGATAACTTTTATTGCAGAATTTTTGTAATAGGAAAATATTGGAAACAAACTGGTTAAATAAAATATGATGTATGCATAGATATTGAATGCTAGGAGGTAGTTGAAAAATAAGACTCCCTTGTAAGAAAGGACATAAAAAGTTTTCCAAATTGAATTTTTCAATTAAAAGAATCAAGATGCTATGTTTGTATGCTAAAGATAATTATTTGCTTCCTTCTATAATCTGCTCTTGAAAATATATTGGATAGCAAATTTTCAGATAACATGAGCCTATAATTCATGATTTTAAATGAGTAAATAATAATACACTATAGCCCATTCAAAAATTACATTAGTATATTTATTACTTTTGAAATCCATTTCACTTCATTCTTTTTGATTTATATAGGTATATCATTAAACTGTGATCTGGTAGCATATTTTACAAACTGTTCATCTATAAGAACAGTGATTTAAACCCAAAAGATCACTTGATAAATCAAAATTGAGTTACTTTATTTTTAGTGTTTGAATGAGGCCAATTTGACTAAATCTCAACTTTTTTTCCCCCACAGCATTTATTCTCTTGGGTTTAGAAGAGTAAGCTTTTAGCCTGAGACAGGTATTAAATAATCCAAAATAGAAATACTGCTACACAGACATTAGAATTTTATGCCATAAATAATATTTTTTTATGCAGGAACATGATTTCATTCCCAAGTATACACCAAATTGCTCAACCTAAATAAAAATGTAGAAAAATCTTATGAGGCCCTTGATTACAGGACTGTCTTCCCTCTTTCTCCTGGCTAATGGACAAGTGTTATCATTGTGCTAAAAAAAACCCTTTCCCCTTATTGACCCACAGCTACCCTAATTTCCCAACTTCATTTTAGTAAAATGCCGGCACAAGTTGGAATTCTAGATGATGCAATGTAAGCAGATTAATGTAAGCAATGTAAGCAATGTAGTAATGTATAACACTTCATAAAATTCTATGTGTGATCTTCATACCCCTTCCTCTTCACGGGCTTCCGGCAGGTCAGCATGGTAAACTCAGAAGGCACATCCTGAAATGGGTGAACTACAAGAGGAAGGGAGCTGGGTGCTCAAATTACTGCTTGGAGGAGAAAAAATTACTGAATGGGAACACCAATTTTGGACTTTATTTGAGTGAGTAATGAACTTTTATCATTTCTGATTGATTATACATTTTGAGGCTTTTTTGTTACCATTATGAGGTTGAACTCAACTACTGATGAATTAGAAAGCATACAAGTCTGTGTGATAGATTTCCACCGTTTGGTTTTATTCCCTTACTAATTGACATGCAATTACAAATTAACAGCAATATCTGAAGCTGGCAGTTAGATAACCACTAGAGACTCCCATTTAATTGAATTACCTTCAGAATTTTCTTTGTTAATCCATAACTACAAAGAGGGATCTTTTTCTGTAAAGTGTTTTGCTATCTGTGACGTTAGACACAAGTTTTTAACATGCCATTGCTTTTGTCCATTAAGAAAAAAAGGTGTTAAATCATACCCGTGCTCAGGGATAAAGTTTAGATATCATTTGAAGGAAAAAGCTGTAGAGTTTTAAATGATTAAAAATGGAAGAAATACATTTAGTCTCATTCAAAATTTCAGAAGTCTTTTATACTAACTTAAATCTGTAGTTCTCACTTTTAATAGACAATTCAGCATTTGTTTTTCTCTTCTTCTTTTCTAACAAAACCTCAACATTTTATGTAACCCCCTACCAAACTCAGGTCATGTGAGGGTAGGATGATTCGGGGTGAGTAGAGACTATACCCAGTAGTAGAACATAGTTGCAAATGGTATGCATAATAATAACAGCCAATTCATTTTCTGTTTTATAAAGGACTGAATGAATGCCTGCCATATTCCTCTTATATCAACTTGAGGATAGATATTATTATTGTCACTAAACTAATTGTCCAAGGTGAGCCTCAGAGCAAGGTTTTGAATTGAGGTAGCTGGATACTAGATCTTTTGCTTTTCAATTTTGGAGTGAACTGGCTTTTCAGAGTAATGTGGTTACTTTTAACTATAATTTGCTTATTTATTTGGGTGTTTGTTGTCAAACTTGGATCTCAGGACGCTTTGACACACTTAATAATTAGCATGGACCCCAAAGAACTTTTGTTTATGTGGCTCATATCTATCAAGATTTATCAAATTAGAATATAAAACTAAAAAATTAAAATACATATTTATCAATTAATTTAAAATGGAAACAAGAAACTATTAATGGAAATTGAAATAACATACTTATATGAAAAAAACGTTATTTTCCAAAACAAAAATTGAGAAAACTGACAATATTTCATAATATTTCAAATCTCTTTAATATTTGGCTTATTAGAAAACAGCCAAATTCTCAAATCTGCTTCTGTGTTCAATCTGTTGAAACATCTTATTTTGTATATAAAGAAAACCTGGCCTCACTCAGATATTCAGGGAGAAAAGGGAGCCATATTTATTAGAATTTTCAGATAATTGTGATATCTTCGTGGATACTACACCAAAATTTGATGTGATATTTTCTTCAAAGTTAGTTGATATATGGGATCAGAAACCATATCAAAGACAATTTTATAAACTTTTATATTGTAATCCATTGGTCTAACTTGCACTTTGAATTAGTCTTTTACTCGTGTGATCTTATAACATATTTTTGTCATTTGGAAAATATTAGTTCTGACAGTTATGATCTTTCAAAAGTCAATACACTTCAGAACACAAAATCAGAAAAACAACATGAATTAACCTTACCATCAATTTTTCCATTACAGTCCTGAAGTATCCAGAAGCTCTTAATTTCATCATAGCAGTTTTCCACAATTTTTTCAACTCAAGTTTTACCACTAGCAACAAGGTCTATCATTTGTTTGCCCTAAAGTAACCATTCCTTGCAAGAAAATGACTGCATATGAATAACCATAATTTTATTCTGTCACTAATTCTTTCAAGTGAAATAATGTTTCATGAGTAAAGCAGCTAGTTCTTTTCCCAAAAACACTCACATTAGCGCTTTTCCTCCAGACACCATGGCATTTTGGCCTGCAGCAGCAGTGCTGTATGCAAACTTCTCATTAGACCAAGTGGAATATTTAAATGAGTGGGTCCATTTTTGTATCTAAAAAATTTTCCTAATTTCTGGGTCCTATAAATTAAAATTCAGTAATTTCAATTATTTTTTCTTGTCGGACACTTTGCTAATAACAATAAACTTAAAGAATATGTAACAAAATGCTAGGTGATTTTTCAAGGAATAGTGTAACACAATTTGAAGTTGATACATTTTTGGTAGTCTTACCAAACAAAAATGGACTTTAAAGTACGTGAAGAATGGATTGACTGCAATTAATTCCAATTACCTTCTAAAATTATGAGTTATTCCAGCTAAGATTTTGAAAGGACATAGTATATACTATTTTAATCTCAGTTGAAGAGAATGAATTTTACTATAATTTGTTGCTTGTGGAGTAGATTTGTAGAGGAAGAGGCAAGCAAAATAAACTTAAAGTGCAATTGTAAATATGTATTACACTATGTTGAATTAAGTGATACGTATGGAAGAATGAACAGCCCAGTTTCATATATTATATGCACTTATAACTATATATATTTGAGTTTTTTTGAGAACTATAGACTTTCTTATGTTGGGGATATTAGGATTCACCGTTCCTAGGACAATGCTGAATTCCAGACCGAACAAAAGTGTTGCCTAGAATGGTTAATAAGAATCTGATTCTTGTAATGATAATTATACCCTTAAAATAAAATTGAATTAAAATAACATTGTATCAAAACACACATGAGTTAAGGGTAATATTTCAAAAAACGTGTCTCCATGATATTTATCGCCTTTGTCAAATTCTAATGCTGACTCCTCCATCTCTTGCCTGTCTCGCTTTAAATCTTTAAATTTTATTCATCTTGCTAAGTATGTAAGTAAATTTTTTCACAAATATAGAAGCAAGAACTCATAATCTAGTAAGGAGAGAATAAGTTTAAAGCTTTATATAATCATTTCAAAACTCATCAAAATGATGGTAACTTCTCCTTGCAGATAAGATGTTGGAGGGAAAAGTAAGTCAATGCTCCTAATGATCACTTGAAAAGGTGGAAAAAATTATTATATCATATACTTAATAAGACCATCAGCGACTTTCGGGAGATGCACTAAAATTTCAGAGATGGAAGAGCCATTAATACATAAAACAATGACGTCGACTGATTTGGTTTTTGTTTTGTTTTATTTTCTGGTAGCATTTGCCAATTGTTCCCATGGGCTAAGGATAGAGGCTTGGACAACAAAGAATTTGCTTCTGGAGAAAATAAAAACTTCAAAATTATTAGAGGTTTTGCAAACTTAGAGTGACAAAAATAAGAGTTGAAGGGTCTCAAGTGCACAAATAGTTTTTTCCAACAATACCTTTTACTTTTGCTGAATTCTGAGTCTGTGTAGGATGCTGAAGAGGTCCAAAGCTTCTGTGCTGGACAAAATACATCAAAAGATGGAGTATTTCAACAATAAAATGAAAAAATTTAAAATGTTGAGAGGTTAAAATGTCTAGAATGTTTTTCAAAAAAGCCTAATGAGCATTCAAGAATTAAAAGTAAAATATCTTAAATTATAAATTCAGTTAGTGAATTTAACAGAAAATTGGACATAGTAGAAAATGAAATTCATTAGTTGGAATAAAGATTAGTAGAAATAGCCTAATTAAAACAGAGAAAGATAACACGAATGGGAAAAAACCCAGCAACCAAGAACACAGTCTACAGAGTGTGAGACATTCCAAAGGTCATTAATTGTTATGTGTTGTTGGAAAATGATCAGAGATGAAAAGGTGAAAATGCATAAAACAGCAGAAAGGGTTAATGTTAGGATAAGTATACATAAATATTAATGGAAGAAGCAATGCTTATATTGTATGATAGTGATTAAATATATGGAGAAGTTAAAAATATATGACAAAGATAAGACCAAGTATAGGATATGTAAATATAGTTAAAGCTGATAGAAGAGAAATAGAAAATCTGAATAGTCAGATATTTTGTAAAAAATTGAAGAGGAATTTGTCTATTAAAACACTTCCCACAAAGGGGCTGGCCCTGCGGCTGAGTGGTTAAGTTCACGTGCTCTGCTGCAGGCGGCCCAGTGTTTTGTTGGTTCGAATCCTAGGTGCAGACATGGCACTGCTCATCAAACCACGCTGAGGCAGCATCCCACATGCCACAACTAGAAGGACCCACAACGCAGAATATACAGCTATGTACTGGAGGGCTTTGGGGAGAAAAAGGAAAAAAATAAAATCTTTAAAAAAAGAAATAAACCACTTCCCACAGAGAAATTCCAAATAGTTTCCATGGTGAATTTATCCAAATATTTAAGGAAGAAATAATAGTAATCTTTTACAAGATCTTCTAGATAATAGAAAAGGAACAAGTGCTTCCCAACAGCTTTTGAGGCCAACATAACTTTGATGCCAAGACCTATCAGGGAAAGGGAAACGATATGATGGGAAAATCATGGACAAATCTCTTTCATGAATATTCATGCAAAAATATTAAGTAAAATATTAGCAAATTTAATCCATCAAAAAAGATACTACTGGGGCTGGCCTGGTGGCACAGCAGTTAAGTTCACATGTTCCGCTTCAACCACCCGGGATTTGCCAGTTGGGATCCTGGGTGCAGACATGGCACTACTTGTCAAGTGATGCTGCAGCAGTGTCCCACATATAAAGCAGGGGAAGATGTTCATGAATGTTGGCTCAGGGCCAGTCTTCCTCAGCAAAACGAGGAGGATTGGCAGCAGATGTTAGCTCAGGGCTAATATTCCTCAAAAAAAAAAAGTTCTTTGGTAGTAGACTAGGAATTAGCTATTCATGACTATATTTTCTTTTTAACAAATGGCATAAATCATAGCAATGTTCTTCAAATATCAAACATTCAAAATAAAGAAAAAATTAACCAAAATTTTATGGAGAAACTGAGCAATTTATTTGTGTTACAATTTTCACTCACAAATGTAGAATGTTGTTTAGCCTCTTTTGATTTACCATTTTAAGACTCATCACCAATAAAAGTGTCCAATGTCAACAAAGTTCATTAGACTTATATTTCCATTGAAAAATAAAAACTGATGTTTAAGAGTATGTCTAGTTGAATAAATTGCATCTGAATAATATTTTCTAAACTGTTTAACAGCATGGTATAACTTTAGAAAAATCTACGAGATGTTATCATCAGTGCATTCTCATTAGATGAACAAAATATTTTCTACAAGAAAAAAATATTTCAGTGATGTAAATATTTTTTACAATAATATTAGGGTATAAACAATATGAGGATTTAGAGTTTTCTCCCTCACAATTTTGATGAAGCTACTAATGGCTATATTTTTCTTTTTTTAAAAATCATTCTTTTATTTTCCTATAAATATTTTCAATTTAATATCTGCCTTAACAAGATATAAGCATTTCAATGTATCACATGGACTAAGCCATTGTAGCAATATACAGCTAGAACTAATTATGATTATAACAAGTTTAGCCAGCAAAGTCTCTGAAAGAGAGGAGATGCCTGAGCAAAATTTATATTTATTTACTAAATGAAGTTGGTCTCCAAATTAAAGCTATCTGGATTCTATAACTTTTTTTTTCCCTTGGTCAATTTTTCTAGCTACCTGGTCACAGAATCTTTCCTAACTTTTCCTTGCTCCTCTTGGAATCTCCCTCTTTTTCCTCCATTTCCTACTTCCTGCTCTACACCTCTTTAGGGCTCATGATCCTTACCTTCTCTGTAACCTCTTTCCTCACTCATCACTATATCCCTAAGTACTTCACTCAAAGACTGATCCAATGTTGATGGAGGGAAGTCCTCTAGAGGCAGAAAAGGCAGTGAAGTCATAAATGGCAGACAACCAACACACACACAGAAGTTCCTCCTCTCCTATCTTAATCATGTGTCTAATTCTGGGCAATCTCTCCTACTTGGGCCTATGTCATTATACTTCTAGTATTATTGGTTCCTACTAAAACTCCAATAGTGAAATTCTCAGAGTAGCCTTTGCAATCAAGGAAAACGCTATTAAGTGCTTTCATTTCCTGTGAAATTATGGTGACAATGACAATCTCTCATACATAGTCTTCTTGTAGAAATTAACAGTAGCCATTCAATGAATAACTAGTGGAACTCTACCACACATACATCTCCTACAAAAAGAGAAAGAAAATAAGAATAAATAACAAAAAAATAAAGATAAAAGCTTATTCAGTGTTGACCTCAAGCATATGAGTTTATTTAAAAAGCAAACGGTGATTTTGATAGAGTAAAATGAGAAAAAAGTGTGTATATATATAAAAGTAAGATATAAACATAATGTATATTATAGATTAAAGTGTATATACAAACATACATATATATACATATATGTATACCTACATATATAAATATAATTAAATCAAAAGTAAACAGACTAAAATAAATAATAAAAATTCAAGGAGAAATCAGTGAAATTGAAAACAGGAAATCAATAGGGAAAATAAAAGATACCAAAATCTGGTTCTTTGAAAAGATCAATAAAATCAATATGCCTTTAGCCAGACTAAATAAGAAGAAAAGGACACAAATTACTAATATCAGAAATGAAAGAAAGGACATCACAACAGATACTGTAGACATTACAAAATACAAACAACTATAAATTTGATAACCCATAAATTTGATAACCAAGGTGAAATGGACCAATCCTTGAAAGAAATAATCTACCAAAACTCACACAAGAAGTAATAGGCAATTTGAATAGGCCTGTATCTATTATAGAAATTGAATCAACAATTAATAACCTTCCAAAAGAGCCAGCACCAAGCCCAGCAGCGTTCACTGGAATTCTACCAAATATTTAAGGAAAAAATTATACCAAATCTTTACAGTGTCATTCAGATGATAGAAGCAGAGGAAATATTTCCTAATTCATTCCATGAGGTCTGTATTACCCTAATACCAAAATCAAAGACATTACAAGAAAACTACAGACCAATACTGCCCATGAGTATAGATGCAAAAATCCTCAACAAAATAATACCAAATGCAGTCCAACAATATATAAAAATAATTATACAGCATGATCGAGTGGTATTTATCTCAGGCATTGCAAGGTTGATTAAACATTCAAAAATAGATTAATGTAATCAATCACATTAACACACGCTAAAGAAAAATCACATGAACACATTAATAGATGCAGAAAAAGCATATGACAAATCCAACACCCATTCATGAGAAAACTCTTAGAAAACAAGGAATAAAGGGGAACTCCTTCAATTTGATAAAGTTTATCTACAAAAATGGATGGCTAACATCATACTTAATGATGAGAAGCTCAAAATTTGCCTGCTAAGATCAGGAACAAGACAAAGATATCTTCTCTCACTATAGCTTTTCAGTATCATACTGGAAGTGCTTGCTAATACAATAAGACAAGAAAAGGAAATTAAAGGGATACAGATTGAGAAGGAAGAAATAAAACTGTCTCTTTTCACAGATAACATGAACATCTATATAGAAAATTTGAAAGAATAAAAAAAAACCTCCTGGAACTAATAAGCAATTATAAGAATTATGTTATAATTATAAGAATATATATTATAAGAATATATATTATAATTATAAGAATATATATTATAATATAAATTATAAGAAGCTTGAAAGATAAAAGATTAATATACAAAAATCAGTCACTTTCCTACATGCTAGCAATGAACAAGTGGAATATGAAATTGAAAATACAATATGATTCACATTTGCATCCCCCAAAATGAAATACTTAAGTATAAATCTAACAAAATATGTACAAGATCTACAAGAGGAAAACTACAAAACTCTGATGAAAGAAGTCAAGGACTAAATAAATGGAGAGAGAGTCCAGATTCATGGAAAGGAAAATGCAGTATTGTCAAGATGTCACTTCTTCCCCATTTTGATCTATAGATTCAATGAAATCCCAAAGAAAAACCACCAAGTTGTCTTGTGGATAATGGCAAACTAATTCTAAAGTTTATATGGAGAGGGAAATTACCTAGAAGAGGCAACACAACATGAAAGAGAAGAACAAAGTTGGAAGACTGGCATTTACTTACTTCAAGACTTACTATAAATAAGTGACAGTAACTAAGACAGTGTTGTGTTGTTGAAAAAATAGACAAATTAGATCAGCGGAACAGAATAGAGAGCCCCAAAATAGACCTGCATAAATTTAGTCAATTGTTCTTTGACAAAGGACCAAAGGCAATACAATAAGGCAAAAATAGTCTTTTCAGCAAATAGTGCTAGAACTACTAGACTTCTACATGCAAAAATATAAGGCAGACCTAGCCTTCTAATAAATTTAGTCAAAATGGATCACAAACCTAAATATAAAATCTAAAACTATAAAACTCTGTAAGATAGCATAGGAAACTATCTAGATGGCCTAGGGTTTCATGATGATTTTTTAGATACAACACCAACAGCATGATCCACGAAAGAAAGAATTGATAATCTAGACTTTATTAAAATAAAAAATTTCTGCTCTGAGGAAGTTACTACCAAGAAAATGAAAAAACAAGCCACAGACAGGGAGAAAATATTAGCAAAAAGACACATCTGATAAAGGACTGTTATCTAAAAAGATTCAAAGAACTCTTAAAGCTCAAGCATAAGAAAACAAACAGCCTGATTAAAAAATGGAGCATTGATCTTAACAGATAACTCATGGAAGAAGATATGCAGATACAAAATAAGCATATGAAAAGATGCTCCACATCATTTGTCATCAAGGAAGTGCAAATTCAAACAACAATGAGATAACACTAATTCTATTAGAATGGCCAAACTCCATAACATTGACAACATCAAATGCTATCAAGGATGTGGAACCTCAGGAACTCATTCATTGCTGGTGGGAATGCAAAATGGTACAGTCTCTTTGGAAGACAGTTTGGTAGTTTTTACCAAACTAAACATACTCTTATCATGCAGTACAGCAATCACACTCTTTGGTATTTACTAAAGGAGCTGAAAATTTAGGCCCACACACAAACCTATATACAGATGTTTATAGCAGCTGTATAATTACCAAAACTTGGAAGCAACCAAGATGTCCTTTAGTAGGTGAATGGATAAATAAACTACTGTACATACACACAATGGAATGTTATTCAGTACTAAAAAGAAATGAGTTATCAAGCCATGCAAATACACGGAGAGAACTTAAATGCATATTACTAAGTGAAAAAAGCCAATCTGAAAAGGCTTTATTTTGTATGATACAAACTACATGATGTACTAGAAAAGACAAAACTATGGAGACATGCTGCCAAGACCAGCTAGGCAGCCAGCCGAAGGTGTGGACGGAATTAATAGACAGAACACAATCTATATTGTTCAATGGGACAGGGGACCATCAGCCTCAAGGACTGAGGTGAGGGTCCCTCGGATGGCCACATATGTATTTGCGGGTAAAGAATCACAAGTATGTACAATAGCAGGAAATCATGCCTGCAGGGACACCCAAGCCAAAGTCCAAAGGTTCTATTCTTCATCCCCCAAAGCACACCAGCCCTATCGCAGGTCATTCCCTTGGGGAGTATCTTAAGAACAATCAGCAAGGTATGCAGGCTGTGTTCTGTTGCTGCAGGGGCCCTGCATTCCTAACGCCTTGCCTTCATGCCCGATAACATATTCCCCTCTGGCCTGAGATTCCAAAGCACAAGCAATCTGGTATAATAATTATGAGAGTCAGCAGATCACATATCTCCCAGTCACCCATTTGGGATTTATTTTTCCTAGGCTCAAAGCCTAGCAAGAATGCTGCTATGATCTCCTGCAGCAGAGACAGTAAAAAAGATCAATTGTTACCAATGATTAAGAGGGAGGAGAGATGAATAGACTGAGAACAGAAGATTTTTAAGGCAGTAGAACTACTCAGTATGATACAATAATTGTGGATACTTGTCAGTATACATTTGTCCAAACCTATAGAGTATGCAATAGCAAGAGTGAACCACAATATAAACTATGGACTTTAGTTAATGACGTGTAAATGTAGGTTCATCTACTGTCACAAATGTACCACTAGGGTTGAGGATGTTGACAATGAAGGAGGCAACGCAAGTCTGTGGGCGGGGAGTATATGGGAAATCTCTATATCTTCCATTCCATTTTGCTGTGAATCTAAAAACTGCTCTAAAAAAGTCTATTAAAAGGGACTGGCCCCATGGCCGAGTGATTAAGTTCACGTGCTCCGCTGCAGGCGGCCCAGTGTTTCACTGGTTCGACTCCTGGGCGCAGACATGGCACTGCTCGTCAGACCACGCTGAGGCAGCGTCCCACATGCCACAACTGGAAGAACCCACAACGAAGAATATACAACTATGTACCGGGGGGCTTTGAGGAGAAAAAGGAAAAATTAAAATCTTTAAAAAAAAAAATGTCTATTAAAAAAAAAACCCTATAGTAAATTTGCCTTCCTTGATTATTTAACTAATTATTATTGTTTATAAATATAAGAGCTTACATTTCAATAAGAAAATACAGCAATAAGAACATGAATAATTTTTTTAAAAAAAATATACCAATGAACACATTTAAAAGCATTAAAATAACGCTAGTCAAAAAACTACAAAATGACATGTAATACTGTGATAATATTTTAACTTTATTTTTAAAAATGTTTAAACATAGTAATACAAATGTTTGTCAAAGGTTGAGGATTAGTAAATATATATTAAGAATATAGAGGGGCTGGCCTGGTGGTTTAGCCGTTAAGTTCAAGTGTTCTGCTTCAGCGGCCTGGGGTTCGCCAGTTTGGATCCTGGGCATGGACCTACTCACCATGTACCAACCCATGCTGTGGTAGGCATCCTACATATAAAAAATAGATGAGATGGGCACAGTTGTTAGGTGAGGGCCAATCTTCCTCAAAAAAAAAGAGTATAGACATGTACAACCTTTCTCTGTTTTCCTTACACTGACACATAATTGACATGGACAGAGGTTTACTGATAACAGTGTAAAATTCTTAAATGCCTATATACACATTAAGAGATTTAATATCTATGTACCTAATCTGTAAAACATAAATAAATTATTATAAATGTATATTGTCTATTCTTAAAACTCTTCAAAATTATTAAAAATCAAAATTATTAAAATCATCTTCTCTGAGTGTTTTATCCTTTCTCTGCTTTTTGACACTTTCTCTTTCTTGTACATCTCCTATCACTTTTATGTCATCTACACTGGTTGAGTTTCCCATGCCTTTGGTTTTGAGAAAATCCTTTGAACTCAAACTATTGTCTCTGCCATAAATTTTCAAATTCTTATTTTAAAAGTCAAAAGATAATGTTTGAAGAACTTGTCATCTATGCTATGTAGTGACATCATTTCTTGAGGCACATATTTTGGAATTGTCTACACACATTGGGAAAAACCTTAAGCCAGAAAATACAGAAAAAAAGTATCTTGACACTTTAAATATTGCCTATTTTATTGATTATAACAAAATCCAAGCTCTAATGCTCAATTTGCCATTAAATAAAACTGGAATTTCTAGCATCTGTCTATAAAATTATTTTACAATTATATAATTTTTATAAAGAAATAAGAAAATTCTATCAATGAATATGTTGTCAAAATCTTTTTCTTGGTCCTAAGAAGTAAAAGATGCTGAGACATAGGGATAAGAATTTAAAGCAACAAGTGGGCTCATAGTTCATATTTTTCATAAATGTGCAGTCTAGACAAAAAGAAATGTAAATATTTATTAGAAAAAATTACGTTTAATGTTATAGAAAAATAAAAGAGAACACATATAGTTGTAATAATAAAGTCTTTGAAGGCTCAAAATCTCTGAAGCCATTAAATTAAATATAAATAAATTTGTCTATATTTTTAAAAATAAAAATTATTTTAGGGAAAAAAATCACACACACACAAATGCGTGCGTGCACACAGAGCCAGGTCCAACTTAAAAAAAAAAAAACATATTTTCAAAGAGCTGAGCCAATGAAGGAAAATAAATTGTTTAACTGTGCTTTCCGTAATGATGGTAAAATATTGAGTATTTTATTATTAACATTTATTAAATGCCTCTGCTCTGCCAAGCTTTATTGTAAGTGGGTTGAATATACTAATTCATTTAATCTTTTATAGAGGAGAAAAGTGAGGCACAAAGGGGTTAATTTTTATTTCCAAAATCTCACAATATTGTTTGGAGCATAATAGAAATAAATTCAAGATTTGATTCCTCTTGGTAACTTCAAAGAATATTGTGTGTGTGTGTGCCCATATATGTTTATGTGTATATACGATGTGCGTATATGTATATACATATATTTATGATTATAAAAATTCTTACCTTAAGCACTCCTTAAAATAAATGTTAAAAAAAGTCATAAAAAGCAATTCACAGGAAAAATATGAATAATTGTTTAAATCATTACAGCAAAATAAATATAACAGAATGGCAATGAGTTGACATTTTTCACTTAATCAGCGTATTTTTAAAAATCAATAATATTTATTATGACAATCAAGATACGGCCTAAAAGGAAGCATTTATAAATTATTTTGGGGATTGTAAAATGGGGCGATCTTCTAAATGTATATTCTTTTCTCCAGAAATCCTGTATTTACAAATACTCCTCACTGAAAGAGACAAATAGTAATGTCAGGTTTTTTGAAGGTAGATGAAAATGGAGTCAAGAGTAGTTAATTTTCTATAAAAAGAAGCAAAGTTGTTTCTTTGAGCCCAGGAAAAAAAAGACCATGAATATGATTAGGTATTGACAGTGATAAATTGAGTGTCTGAGTCATCTTCCTTTGGGGAGGCCTTTTCTCTTTTACATTTTAGAAACTAAGAATAAGAGTGTGAAGATTTTGCACTGAGAATAACCTCGTCTACTTTTTAACATTTGTGTGTATATGTGGCATTCATGTGTTTTTGTGTGTATTTTGCAAGTCCCAGATACAAACTTTGAAGAAAAATGGTAATGCAAATATGTCAGTAGTGCTGTTACCCAAAAGGTTAACCTTTTTGCAAAAATCTTTGGTACCCAATGTTCACTGAACCAAGTTTAGAAAACTCCCGTGATGATGACTACTTAGTCCTACGGTCTGCGGGGAGGGATTCTGTGCTATGCCCGAATGAAGGGCTACAGACAAAGCCATTCGTCTCGGCTGCGCTCCTAGATAAAGAGAAGAGACTAATACTCACTCTGTTATTCATCTTTACTCATGAAGGTTCTTTGAGGACACTTGCCAGCAGTGAGGAATGCCGCCGTCTACATTAACGATCTTTTATAAAGCACTGCTTCAAGGCCATAGTAATCATCAGTAAATGATGATCAAAATCTTCCAACTCTATTGAGGTAAAAACCCATTAGATACATTTTATGAAAGAACTGCAGCTGGTTCTCCCTGTGTAAAATGATTAAATATGATTCTTTCATTTTTTAACTGTTTTAATTTGAAGTTCAACAAATATGCAACAATAGCTGGATATTGCTCTTACAGACCATTCCACATCTCTATTAGTTGGGAACTTTATATTATATAGAACTTATATTTTGTTGTTAAACTCCTTTCGTCACTTAATTCCATTAAGTAAATTTAACAGAGTTTGCAATTTCACTTGTCACGTTAAAGAATGTTTTATATTCTTTACAAGACACCTATAAAATATGACTAGGGCATATAAAATCTTACCATTTTTCTTACTTTTGTTTACTATTGCTGAATTTTAGCTCATATTTTATGGAATGATGAATTACCAAGTGACTAGAAAAGAATAATGGTTTGAAGAGTCATAGGTTTAAGCAAGTATACCATTTCTCACTTTCTCTTCAGACATCCAACTCCTTTATTCTTAATCCACCAGTCAAATAATATCTATTATATTTTATGTACATTATCAGATCACACACCCAATCCATAGTCTCCTTGCCTTGAGAGTGTGTGTTAAGACCCTCTTTTCCTTTTTACCTATTCAGATCCTCCCCTTTTCTCCTGGATCACAGCTTCAATCACAACTGTCTTTCCTCTTCCACTCCCCAGACTTTGCTTTGTCCTAGATTATATACATTTTGATGACCTTTACTATCACAGGGGAAAAAAAAAACAAAGTTATGTCTTCTACATAAAAATTAATTTTCACATTCATCTCCTGAATCCAGAGAACCCAGTATCTCAACGGTTATGTTTGAATCACCAGTTTCATTTCTTCTTTGACTCTGTTAAGTTTCTCTACACAGAGATACCACACAAAGAATAGAAGAACATTCACAAGCACAAACATATCTAAGGCAATAAAGGTGTAATGCAATATGTGAGCATAATATTAATAGATGCTTATATTTGAGTCATTGTAACTCAACTATGTTTAAATCATTGTGATAAGATAAATAGACATGAAATAGTTCTTTGTTTATCTTCTGGAATTTTTACATCTCATCAGAAATAATTATCTCATTTTCTTCCTGCTATCTGTCTCTTATATTCAGTTTGCTTCCTTGTTTTAAATGCTCCTGTTTATTCCTACCACATCATGTAAATATACATGTATGTTGCCGTCTCTGTAGTTTCACGTGCTCATGCTACAATGGATGTGCATTGTCTTAATCATTGTAACCCAATCCCACCCACCCTTATTCTAATCTAGCATTTAGATATCTGATCTCTCCAATTTAGAATGAACTAATTTTTCTTATTTCCTGAAAATTTTATCACTTTTTCCCTTTTTTATAGGATTCTCACGTTGACAAGTGTGTTTTAATTTTTGAGGTGGTCACTCATACTGATTTTAGTCTTTCAAAGTTTGTGCAGGTTATTCTAAGTTAAAATGACCTGTAGCTTTTTGTTATATTGTATGTTTGTTCCTACATATTTTAAGACTTCAGGAAGAACTGTGTACTCTGAAATGAGTCCTTGAGGAGAAGAGCTCTGTCTATCTAGATTACCATATACATAAGAATCTACTAGTTTTTGGTGATGATTAATAGCAAACAATTAAGAGCCAGGAAACTATGACCAATTTAGAGAATACAGTCTTTATAAAAATTGAGTAACATTAACATATTGTTGGTTTAAAAACTCCAGAACATCTAAAATATAGTCAGAAATCCAAAGGTGAATGAACAATAAATTAGGATTCATAATTTTATATCAAAGGAATAGAAAGGAATCATTTTTATTAGAATTCCAATAAAACCTGAAGCCTTCAAGATTTCTGCATAGTGTTTTGTAGAGATAAGTGCTTAACTTCTTCCTGTTGAATGAGCAATTGCATTCCTCATAAATGCCTTATGATCTTTTGATAATTGTCCTCATATAAAGGATGATTTCACTAATCACACATTTCATCATTTGAGTTGCTCCTTATTTGCATCTTATAGCTTACTTTTCATGACTATATATTTATATTTAATTATCTCTCATATAAGCACTATTCCATCCATGATAAGGGACTTTGCACAAATAATAAACAAATACATCAACATACAAAACATTTGCTTAATCTCAAACAGATTCTGAAAGAGAGTTCACACGTTTATAGTGTTTTCTTCCTAGCATTAACTAGGCTCATTTTCAGAATTTATCTCCTTGGCAATACACAAAGTTCCCTGTTAATATGCAATTGTTCTTATTATCTGATTTTCTAGGTGTATCAACTACTGGGAATTGTGGAGAAAGTCCAGAAATTTTTAGAACAAAATGTTGTTTCAACTGATCCTAGCATTTGCACTGACAGGGCTTAGGTCTACTGCTTTGAAACTTATGCAGATCTATGTCTAATAGCTCTGAGAAATACTTTGTCATTCCATCCAATGGGTTGTAACAGCGATGTGTCTAGAACCCTTTGCCTAGCATTTAGTCCTTCCAAGTCATTCTGTTTCTAGTTCCTGATCTGAATAAAAAAAGATCATTGCTTTATTCTGCCTTTTGTCTTGTGTAACTGTGTTAGCCTTCTATTGTTGCAATAACAAATGACCAAATTTAGCAGCTTAAAAAAAACACTCATTTATAATCTTACAGTTCCATAGGTCCGAAGTTCAGCCTGAGTCTCACAAGGCTAAAATTAATTTGTTGGCAGGGCTGTTTTTCTTACTGGAGGCTCTGGGAATCCATCCCCCGCTCAGGCAGATTGTTAGCAGAATCCACTTCTTTGAGTTTAAGAGCCCAGGTCCCTGTTTCCTTACTAATTTTCAGCTGAGGACCACTCTCAGCTCCTTGAGGGGCCTCTCTGTTTTTTCCACATGGGAGCCTGCGTCTAAGGGCCCATGATGACATTTTGAGTTCACAAGCTGGAACTTTCTCCAACTTTGCCTTCTGTGCATCTCACTGACTTCCCTCTGCTATCATATCTCTCTGGTTTTAAAGGGTCATGTAACTAGATTGGGACCTCCTGGATAATCCCATGCAATCTTCCTGTTATAAGATCTGTAACCTTAATGGCATCTGTAAAGTATCTTTTGCCGTGAAATGTTACATTTTCACAAATTCCAAGGATTAAGTTATGGACATCTTTTGGGGACTCATTCTGCCTACCACAATTATAAAAGGTCTCAGCATACATTACAATTTTTCTCTTTAGTATGGGGAAATAAGAAGATACATTATTAGTAACATAGAAATTATAAAATTATATTTTATGTATTTATTTAACACAGTTTTATGAACATGTAATTATGGATAGATTTCTCACTTTACCTAAAAGTTATATTTCTTTAAGTGAATATAAATCATCTGAAAGGCTTCCCTTATTGCCCAAAAGATTTTCTTCTTTTGAAATTCAGATAAAGAAATGCAAAGGGGAGAATTTCTGCCATTGTTACTGCAACTATTCTATAACATAAATTTGAAGTTTTTCAGTTTTTAAAAGCTTACTATGTGAAATATCACAAAATGTTATGCATTGATGTCATAATGTTAAATTTGATTGCCTCAGTTAAAAGTAAAATTTCACCCTGCCCTTATTTATCTGATCTAAATATTCTGTACCCCCAGTATAGGGACAAAGCAAGCCTAGAAAATACAGAAGCAATAAAATTGCAAGGAGATTTGGTGTTATGAAAAGAGAGAGGAATAGGAAAGTAAAAAGCTTACTATAGGAAGAAAAACACTACAGTATTAAGTTGGTCAAATCAAATGATGGAGGGGCCGGCATGGTGGTGCAGTGGTTAAGTTCACATGTTCCGCTTCTGTGGCCTGGGGTCCAGTGGTTCTGATCCTGACTTTGGACCTACACATCGCTTGTCAAGCCATGCTGTGGCAGGCATCCCATGTAAAATAGAGGAAGACAGGCATGGACGTTAGCTCAGGGTCATTCTTCCTTAGCAGAACAAGAGGATGATTGGCAGCATATGTTAGCTCAGGGCTAATCTTCCTCAAACAAAACCCACAAAGAATTATGGCAAAGGATGATGCTTAACTCCTCTTTTGGTAATCTACTCAACAAGTATAGATTTTAAGAATTACTCTGAGTATGCTTTCTATCTTCCACTATTTATTCATTCAGTCAACCATTATATGCTGCTTTTTATATTTTACGCCTGTACTGTGCTAGATACTGTGATAGCCTTTGAGGAAAAAACTGGGGAAAAAGACAATCTTCCTCCTGTAATTATGGAGCATGCATCCAGGTGAGGGCCTGTCAATTAGGGGCTATCTAGTTAGAGATAGCGGTAGCTATTTAGGCAAAGGGATTTTGTACAATGAAAGTTATTGACATGCTGTACAGTGCAGAGTAACAAAACAACAGCACTACGGATAAATCCTTGAGGAAAACACCCTATTTAAAAGACACTCAGAAGAAAAGAATACTGTAGAAAACAAAGAAAACATAGCTAAATAGGAAGAGAATCAGGGGAGAGAATTGCAAGAACTAAGTTTGGAAAGCATTTTACTGAGTAGAAGTGAACATGAGATTTAATAAAAGAAAATATTTTAAAACTCAAATATCAGAGAGGTTAAATGGATAAACTCATATATTTTTGGTTGCATAGCCTGTTTGAAAGGCAATTTGCCGATATTTATCGTTAAAATTTTTAAATAATCTCTTATGAATCTGTTTTACTTTTGGTGTGTGCTCTGGTGAAATGCTCACACATGTGCACAAATTTTTGTACAAAAATGATTCTTCTAGTAGTTTTTGTCATAGTTGTTGCTCAATGAAAAGACTTAATTCGCCAGCAAAAAGAGAATATTAGATCGACACTATCCAATAAAACCTTCTGTGCTAATGAATCTATTCTATATCTGCTATCCACTAGGTAAACCTATTGTGCAGCAATATTTTGAATATGAGTAGGTTAAAATATGACTTAAAAATATATACATTTAATCTATACATACATATATTATTGATTTGAAACTCCAAGTGCAGAAAATTGCACACATTACGATATTGTGTATAGTATATTTCTATATGTGTGTACACACATGTAAAGTTTAAAAATACATTCTTAATAAATCAAATTAACTTTTTTATTAAAGCAATTAATGGATAGAAACATTTTTTAGTCAATCGTTCATGCATGACTTTAGATTTTAAAAAAATCACACAAGTAAAACTTTGTAAGTTGATATAGCTTTCCAAATATTCTCATAGCTCAGTACAAACAGGATTTAAAATTATACTATAATTATTGTGGTTTTTATGAATATTCCAACCTTTATTGCTTTTGAGAATGATAAACCCTGTTTCTATACTTATCTTGTAAACCAATCTTATTGGAATTTATACTTTTCCATTGATGAGAGAGTCGATCTTAAATAATCTCACCACAAAAGAGAAATGGTAATTATGTGACGTGATGGAGGTGTTTCTACTGCTACTGTGGTAATCATATTGCAGTATATGTGTATCAAATCAACTCGTTGTACACTTTAAACTTACACAATGTTTTGTGTCAATTATGTCTCTACACAGCTGGAGAAAAAACGAAGTTATGCTTTTCCTCCTTCCTATGTTCTTGTCTTAATTCATTTTGAGGTAATCACTTCATGTATTTCACATTTCATCATTCTTACATACCAAACTCAGGCCATTCAGAGCCAATGCACATTTCTTTTAGGTAGTACAGTAATTCTGTAATAAACTTCAGCATAACTTTCATTGGATGAATTTTCAGAATTTTTCTCTAAAATAACTTATGATTTCAGAATATTTTTCATTTTTCAGACTAATCAGTCACTAAATAAAAACAGTTTGTATTTTAATTATGTTCCTTAATAGCTGAGTTATATTGTCTGATTAAATAGCACTACCCATGAAAATCCTTATATTCACATTATTTGCTGGAAAGTATTTTTATATTTATTGAACATCTTCCAAGTGGTTAAATCTATAAGACAAATTTTAATTTAAACAGAAACTTAAAATCAAGACAATTTTGAGCATCATTTGTCATTTTGAAAATTCTTATCATATGTATTTTACTCAGATCTTATCCTAGGACTGAGGAGGATTGAAAAATTACAGGTTATCTTGTTGACTATTATATATTATAAGAAATATTGTTTTGTAAATATTTGAAAGTACTCTCTTATGAGTAAATTTGGTCTATTAAGTGGTACATAAATCACCCCAAATTATTATGCTCTCTGTTAATACTTGAATATATTGCTTTAATTAAAACTCAATAGGCACAAAATTACCTAAATTCTCAATAAAGAATAGTTGTTTATGCTATTAACCCAAATTTTCAAAGAAGCATATAAGACACTGTCTTAAGTATATTTTATTAGATTTTAATTGCACAGCTAAAAATTAAGGGAGAAATTACCTTTTAAAAAATATTAAAACAAAGAGGTCAATACATCAGGAAGATATGAAAATAATAAATATTTATACTCCTAACATCTAAGCACCAAAGGATATTAAGCAAATACTAACAGATCTTAAGGGAGAAATAGACAACAATACAATAAGAGTAGGGGACTTCGATACCCCACTATCAGCAATAGATAGATCATCCAGACAGAAAAACAACAAGAAAATGTTGGAATTTAGACACACTTTAAAACAAATGGACTTAACATGCAACTGTGGAACATTCCATCCAACAGCAACAACAATATACATTCTTCTCAAGTGTGTGTGGAACATTCTCCAGGATAGATCATATGATAGACCACAAAGCTAATCTTAGCAAATTTAAGAAGATGAAATCATACTATCTTCTCTGACAATGATGGCATTAAATTAAAAATGAACAACAGGAAAAAAAGATAGTAGATCATCAAATATGTTGAAACTAAACACACTTCTAAACAAGAGATGGATCGAAGAAGGAATCAAAAGGGAAATAAAAATTTATCTCTAAACAAATGAAAATGGAAATACAACATAGCAAATTTTGTGGGATGCAGCAAAAGTAAGTTCTGAGAAGGTGTACAGAAATAAATACATATATTAAGAAATTAGAAAGATCTCAAATAAACAACCTAACTTTACACCTCGAGGGACTAGAAAAAGGGGAGCAAATTAAGCCCAAAGTTAGAAGAAGGAAGGAAATAATAAAAATCACAGCAGAAATATACGAAATAGAGACCATAAAAACAATACAAGGATCAACGAAACTAAAAGCTGGTTCTTCGAAAAGATAAACAAAATTTACAAACTTTACCTAGACTAACAAAGGAAAAAGGAAGACTCAAATAAATAAAATTAGAAATGAAATAGGAGACATCACAACTGATACTGCAGAAATATGAGAATTATAAGAGATTACTACAAGCAATTATATGTCACAAAATTACATAACCTAGAAGAATTGGATACATTTCTAGAAACACACAATCTACCAAGATGGAATCAGGAAGAAATAGAAAATCTAACCAGACCAATAACGAATCAAGATATTGAGTCAGTAATCAAAAAACTCCCAACAGAAAACTCCAGGGCCAGACAGCTTCACTGCTGAGTTCTACCAAACATTTAAAGAAAAATTAACAGCAATCCTCCTCAAATTCTTCCAAAATATCAAGGAAGAGGGAACACTTCCAAACGCATTATATTAAGCCAACATTACTTTGATATCAAAACCAGATAAGAATACCACAAGAAAAGAAAACCACAGACCAAAATCCTTGATGAAAATAGATGCAAATATTCTTAACAAAATATTAGCAAACTGAATTTGAGAATACATGAAAAGGATTATGCAGCATGACCAAGTGGGATTTATCCCTGGGATGCAAAAGTGATTCAACAAACACAAATCATTAAATGTAATTCATAACAAAAAGGAAATGAAAGATAAAAATCAAATGATCATCTCAATAGATTCAGGAAAAGCATTTGGTAAAATACAATATCCTTTCGTGACAAAAACCCTTAACAGATTGGGTATAGAAGGAACATATCTCAACATAGTAAAAGCCATAAATGACAAATTGACAGCTAACGTTATACTCAATGGAGAAAAATGGAAAAGATTTCCTCTGAGGTCATGAACAAGTCAAGGTTGCCCACTCTCACCACTTGTATTCAATATAGCACTGGACATACTAGCTAGAGAAATTAGGCAAGACAGAGAAATGAAAAGCATCAAAATCAGGAAAGAAGAAGTAAAATTGTCACTATTTGCTGACAACATGATCTTATATACAGAAAATCCCAAAAAGTCAATTAAAAACCTGTTGAAATTAATCAATCATTCAGTAAAGTGGCAGGTTACAAAACCAACTTACAGAAATCAGTGACATTGCTTTACACTGATAATTAAGCATCAGAAAAAGAAATTTAAAAAAATCTAACCCAATCATAATGGCATCAAAAAACAATAAAATACTTAGGAATAAACTTAACCAAGGAAGTCAAAGATCTGTACAATAAAAACTACAAGACGTTGCTGAAAGAAATCGAAGAAGACACAGATGGAAAAACATCTCATGTTCATGGATCAGAAGAATAAATATTGTTAAAATGTCCCTACTACACAAAGCCGTCTACAGATTCAATACAATCCCCATCAAAATACCAAAGGTTTTCTTCACAGAAATAGAAGAAACAATTCTAAAATTTGTGTGTAAACACGAAAGACCCCAAATAGCCAAAGTAATCCTGAGAAAAACGAACAAAGCCAGAGGTATCACACTACCTGATTTCAAACTGTACTACAAAGCCATAGTAATAAAAAACAGTATGGTACTGGCATAAAAATTTACACATAGACCAATCGACCAGAATAGAAAGCCAGAATTAAATCCTTGACTATGTGGTCAACCAATATTTGACAAGGCAGACAGGAACATCCAATGGAGGAAGGATAGTCTCTTCAACAAATGGTGCTGAGAAAACTGGAGAAACACACACAGAACAATGAAATTGGAAATGCATCAAAGACTTAAACATCAGACCTGATACCATAAAACTCCTAGTAGAAAACATAGGGAAGAAGCTCATCAATATTGGTCTTGGCAATGATTTTTTTTGGACATAATGCCAAAAACACAAACAACAAAAGCAAATATTGACAAATGGGACTATATCAAACTCAAAATGTCTGCACAACAAAAGACACAATAGGCAAAGCGGCAGCCTACAACATGAGAGAAAATGTTTGCAAACCGTACAGCAGATAAGGGGTTAATATCCAAACTATATAAAGAACTTAAACAACAAAAAAGCCAAGTTGGATAAAAAAATGGGCAGAAGAACTAAATAGATATTTTCCCAAAAAGGATATCAAAATGGCCAACAGGCACATGAAAAGATGCTCAATATCGCTGACCACTAAGGAGATGCAAATAAAAATCATAGTAAATATCATCTCACACGTGTTAGAAGGGCTATCATCAAGAACAAAAGAGACAGCAAGTGCTGGTGAGGATGTGATGAAAAGGAAACCCTTATACACTGTTGGTAGGAATGTAAATTAGTCCAACCACTGGAAAATAATATAGAGGTTCCTCAAAAAATTAAAAAGATAGCTACCATATGATCCAGCAATTTCACTTCTGAGTGTATACCCAAATGAAATGAAAATAGGATTTTGATGAGATATATATGCACACCCATGTTTATCACAGCATTATTCACATTAGCCAAGGTATGGAGTCAACCGAAATTCCCATCAACATATGAATGAATAAAAAAAGATGTGGTGTGTATATATATGTATATATACAATGTAGAATTCAGCCATGAGAAAGGAAGATATATTGCCATCTGTGACAGCATGGATGCACCTTGAGGACATTACGCCAAGCTAGATAAGTCAGACAGAGAAAGATAAGTACTGTATGATATCATTTATATGTGGAATCTAAAAAAGTCAAACCTGTAAAATAACAGAGTAAAATGGTGGTTACCAGGGGAGGGGAGTGAGGGGATAAGATTGATGGTGTTTAAGGGTAGAAACTTGTAACAAGTAGTAAATAAGCAGTAGAGATCTAATACACAGTACAATAAATATAGACAATAATATTGTACTATAATGATGCGATGTGATAGATATTGCTTCCGAGGCAATTATATTATAATATATAAATGTATCAAAGTAACATATTGTACACCTTAAATTTACAAAATGTAACATCAAATTTATAAAATAAAAATACATTAAAACATTACAGATATATAGCAAAGATATAACAAAAAAGAACAAAAATTCCTTCCCAATCCTAATCTTAAAAATAATTTTAATTCTATTATTCAAAGAAAATGTAAACCTTTCAGCATAATTATATTTTCTTAATTGTCTTGGAGCTCTTATTGCAAATTTTATAATGCAAGTATAAAACATTTAATATACTGATTTGATTCATAAGCGACAGAAATGTTTATACCTGAGTGATTAACCAATACATGTTCATTTCTTTTCGTATTGCATTCCATACATTGAATTCAAAGAATATTAGTTTATGGATTTTTTTTTAATTTAGAAATTTTCTATGTATAACAAGCTTAATCAAAAGAAATAAGAAAAGCAATAAATACCATAAATGTGGTTTTTACTCCTTCATATACATACAAGTGGGCAAAACCACTCTTTTAATTCTCTATATATCTAATCTTCTGCACCAGGCCCTGTAGTCTCCCCTCAAAGAAAGACACCCAAAAAAGACACCAAATAAACAAAAACAACTTTGTAATTCCTTATCTAAAGCATTATATTTAACAGGTTATCTTTTGGTTGACTACTTCTCCAGGCCAAAGAGACAAACACAAGGACATCAGCTCTCACCACTTATTTAAACAATGTAGACATTAATAAAAAGTACAAAAAAAATTCAGTTCATATTAAAAGGAAGAAACAAAACTATCTTCTTTTGTAGCTGATATTGTCATGCATTTATAAAATCCCAAGGGGGAAAAAGCTACTGAGTAAGATTAGTAAGATCACACACATAGACAAAACACACACACACACTCAAAAGTATCAGTTGTCAACCCACATTTAAATGCATGGAAGATTCTTGGTCTTGTTTTTTGTTTTTTTATTTAGTTGAGGAGAAATAGTTTGTGTGGCATAAAAAAAACCTGTAAGGCCAAAACTACAGATAAGAAGGATGGAGAAGATAGGATATATTCTATCTTCTGTTGGCCCCATGGGCTGGGTGAAAGCCCCTATTGATAGGCGATGAGACAGGGTAAATGTCTTAAGATCTCTTTCCTAGAGATAGTGTGATACATGGAGCAGGAGCAGAAAATAAGTTTCTGCTGCTATCTTGTTCAGGGTCTTTATATTTCTTATATCTCAAATAGACTTTGATCAAATTATACTTAGAATTGTGTCATGATCAAAAGATGTTGAATTAACTAGAATTTGTGTATAAGAAGGGATATCATCCATTCTTCAATCCTTTCTTAATCTACATCCTTGATTATAAGCAGTACTGTTCGGAAACCTCTCTCTCTTTCTCTTTCTCTTCCTAGGTTCATAATTTCCATAAACCTATCACCGAAGCTCTGAGACTACTAATCCAGTCAATATGCCTATTTTGGAAATTGGAAAATGAGAGTACAGATTGCACTTGATTACTAAGATAGATGAATCTTTAGCTCTTTTAGGTAGCCTCAATAATTTCTTTTTTCATTTTTTTTTTTCACTTGACTACACTCATCACCTGGCTTAGGTGGTCTGGAAGGTCCTTGAAGACTTCATTTGCGTGTCTGGCACCTTGGTGCTCCTCCATTCAGTAGTCTGGCCTATGTGTATTTGCAACATAGCAGCAGCCTTCCCCAAAGAGAAAGTGGAAGCTGCCAGGTCTCTTGGTGTCTAGGTCCATACCAATCACAGTATCATTTCCACTGTATTTTACATTTTATGAACTGTAGGACTGTACTGTGTGATTAAATTGAAAAGTCATGCTAAACATCATTCATTTAGCTCTCTGGATGTTTTCTCTATTGCTTAAATTTGAGTCAGAGAATCAGTACTTGAGAGTACACATAGTACTGTGTTTTAATTCAGTTATGTGGGTAAACATGCGTGTCTCATATATATATAAAAATTGAGACATTTCATATTGTGCTGCTGACATTCTATGCATTCACCCTTAAATGTTTCAGAGTACATTTCCCAAGAATCTTCACCAAGGTACAATTATCAAAATGATTAATGAGAACATTGACATAGTATTTTATTGAATCAGTTGTATACATTCAAATTTCACTAATTTCTCCATTAATATACTTATTAGCTACGTTTTCCCCAGTGCTGTTTCCAGATTAGGCCATCTATATTTATTTGCTATATTTCTTTAGTCTCCTTTAATCTGTAAGATCTCACTGGGTTTTCTTTAGCTTTCCTGAATTTGACAACTAAAAAAAGTTACAGACCAGTTATTTTGCAGAATGTCCCTCAATTTGGTTTTGATTCATACTTACTAATGACGCCATTCAAATGATGAATTTTTGACAGCAATAGCATAGAAGTGATGCTGTGTCCTTCTCAATGACTGACTGATGGGGGAGCACATGCTGTCAGCTTGTCCCATTACTGGTGATGTCAACTTTGATGATTTGCCTAAGGAGATATCAGCTAGGTTAATCCACTGTAAAATTATTAGTTCCTTCTGGTGGAAAAAAAAAAAAAGGTAATTTGGGGGGAACTACTTTGAGAATATGTAAATATCCTGCACCTCATTAAACTTTTACCCGTGAGATTAACTCCCACTCATGATTTTGTCCGATTTAATTATTTTGATAGTTGCTAAATTGTGTTATTTTTAACTCTATCATTCTTTCTCTATGTCATTACTTGTTTAAATGATTTTCAGCTGGACTAGGACAGCTCAGGGCTCATCTCCAGGGATGCCAAAAAGTTTGGAACTGACTCTTGGCCAAGAGAAAGTGAGAGTGCTCACTAATGATTTATAGTGTGCTATTTACAGCGTGAAACTTTCATGCCAGTGTGCATATTGATCACTTATACCTGGTGTAACCAGTTACTCAGCTTGCCTTGGCCGTGTGACTAGAAGGGCATAAAAGATCCCACTGGGAACGTTTGGGAAGGTCTTCTAAAGCTAAGATGCTTCACGCAGTCGTGGAGGTTCATACTCCAGAGATAAAGTACATTGTGTGTGAATAAGAATAATTCTGGGGAACTGTGCTTGGAAGTCTGTCAGGCCATTGAGACTCACCTACACACTCTTTCTGTTTCCTTTGACTTTATGAAGACTTTTGTGAATATGCTCTCTGAAGTCTTGCGGGTCTTTTTAATTATCTGGTCTTGAGAAATAATTATAGCACTGTACGGTGAGGGAGATCGTTCCCTTTTCTCTCATTCATTCATTCCTATCAGTATGCATTCATAGATTCTTGCTTTTTCACAAAAGTTCTGTTATTATTATTATTTATTTTGATGCTCAAATTTTCTATGATTTGACTATGGGGAATTCCTTCAAGTTGGTTCCATTGTCTTATTGACATATTATTTTTATGTACATTTCCTTGCTTCTTTTGTTTTGCATGGTAGCAAGATGCCCATGTTTATATGTGTATGTAAATATATGCAAATAGTGTATGTATACATATGTGTATATGTGTATACATAGGTTCTTAATATCCAAAGGCAACACAAAAGAGTTTCATTCTAGTCTTCCTTCTTTCTAATATTCTCTCTTTTCCACAGTGAGAAACCAGTTTCCTATTATCCTCAATGCATTTATTTAATAGCTCAGTCCTTAAATACACAGAAAGTAGTTACCTGATTGCTATCCTATTCGATTGTGAAAACAGAATTTTAACTAGACTTCTATGTTTACTTATAGACATTTTTGTCTTTGGCCTGAGGATGTATGGAAAAGTACTATGTTTAAAACTTAGGCCTTTTTCCCCTTTAGTGTGCTTATGATATTTTTGTTTTTGTTTGTAGTCTATATTAGTATTTATTTTCTTATTTTTTTTTAAAGATTTTATTTTTTGTTTTTCCTTTTTCTCCCCAAAGCACCCCTGGTACATAGTTGTATATTTTTATTTGTGAGTCCTTCTAGTTGTGGCATGTGGGACACTGCCTCAGCATGGCTTGATGAGCGGTGCCATGTCCATACCCAGGATCTGAATTGGTGGAACCCTGGGCCACAGAAGCGGAGCGCATGAACTTAATCACTCAGCCACAGGCCAAGCCCCCCCTTTTTTTTAAAGTTATTTTTTAAGATTAATAATCACATCGTTCCAAAAGTATATATATATATGTATATAAATGATATGTATATATAAAGATATATTGATAGAAATGTCACTCTCGCTTCAATCTCTTCCATCCTGTTGACACCCAATCCTCTAAGTGTTGTACCATTTTGAATTCCAATCAGCCTATTTTCCCACAGCCTTGCCAATAGTTTATTGTCAGGTTTTGCAAATTTTGCCAATCTAATAGGTGAAAAATAATAGTTCTTTTAGTTTCAATTTCCATTTCTTTCATTCTTAGCAAAGTTGAACATTTTTAAATTACTAAATGATCTTAATATAATGTTTGCTTTGTCTATTATGGCTTGTTGACTGTATTTTCTCAGTATTTTTGCTCTTTTTTCCCAAAATTTTTAGCAGTTCCTCGCATAGTAAAGATATGTTTTATCTGTGGTTTATGATGCAAATATCTTCTACAATTGTCAGTTGTCTTTGGAATTATCTTATGGTGTTAAAATAGTTTTATTCTTTGTTATGTGAAGGTTTTAAGTGTATGTGAATATATTAATTTTTCTTCCATTCCTTCTGGATTTGAAGTAGAGTCTTCCCCTACACCTGGAATATGGGCTTTACCTACGTTTCCTTCTTCTACTTGCGTTGTTTGTATTTTTAGATCTCAATAATAATTCTTGTGCATTGTAATGCGTACTATTTTTTCTCAACTGGCTATGTGGTTATCTGAACATCATCTGTTAAAAAGTCAACCTATGCCTTAGTAATTTCAGATGTAGTCTTTGTGATATATCAGATGTTCTTTGACAACTCAGATCTATTTCTGGACGTTCCATAGTATCTCATTGGTCTGTCTGTTTATGAACCAGTACTACACTACTTTGAATAGCATGGATTCAGAGAGCACTTTATATTGTGTAAGTCTTGCCCCCATGTTGCTAGTTATACAGGCTATTTTTAGAAAATTGTAATCAGTTGGTCTATATCCATAAGAGTTTATAGGCACATTTATCCAGATTGTCTTAAATTCATACAGTTACTTAGGGCGAAGAGTCACCTTTATGATATTGAGTCATTCTGTTAAAGAATGACGTCTTTCTTTCCATTTATTCAAGTCTAATCTGTGTCTTTCAGAAGTATTTTAAAATTTTCTTCATAAACAGTTTTCATGTTTAGGTATATTTCTAAGTTTTTTTATATTTAGTGTTGCAAATAGAGTTTTCTCTACTATTATGCCTTTGAACTGGTTGTTGTTTATGAGTAAGAAGGCACTTGAATTCTGTATGTTAATATTATTCTGCTACTTTAGAAAGTTATTTTATGTTTGAGTCAAATTTGTTAGGATTCTTTGACCTTTCCAGGTATACTATCCTATCAAGTACAAATAGAGTTGCACTTCGAATTTTACAGTTTGGGGTGCTAATTTCTTTATTGCTTCTAATTGAATTGGCAGGTAATTTCAATAGTGTTAAATACTAGAGGTGTTAGGTGGCATATTTAACTTGTGTCTGGTCCAAGTGGAAATACCACTGTTTCCCTACTAA
The DNA here is from genome assembly GCF_041296235.1 of Equus asinus. NCBI lineage: Eukaryota > Metazoa > Chordata > Mammalia > Perissodactyla > Equidae > Equus > Equus asinus. Next base: position 39,375,356 of record NC_091813.1, read on the forward strand.
GTAAAATGCTGGTTTTATAACTAATTTGTTTTTTTTTTTTTACCATGTTAAAGAAGTATGTATCAATTTGTATCTTAGCTATATTTTTATGAGTATATAATTTTGTCAAAGACTTCATCATCTCTAGAGATAATCATATGATTTCCCCCCCCATTTAATGCAGTAATGGTATGTTATCTTAGTAGATTTCCACATATTGAACCAAGCTTGTGTTACTGGAATAAATGCCAATTGCTGATGGTGTATTACCTCCTTAAAGTGATTTTGAATACAGTTTGCTAAAAGTTCCTTTAGGATTTTAAATTAATATTGTACTGGTTAATTTTAAGTGTCGGCTTGACTGGGCTAAGAGATGTCCAGATAGCTGGTAAACGTTATTTCTGGGTGTATTTGTGTGGGTGTTTCTGGAAGAGGTTAACATTTCAATTAGTGAACTGAATAAAGAAGATTCACCCTTACCAATATGGGGAGTCATCATCCAATCTGTTGAGTGCCCACATAGAACAAGAAGTTAAAGAAAAAGTAAATTCTTTCGTCTCATCTTGAGCTGAGACATCCATCTTCTCCTGCTCTCTCATATCAGGGCTCTTGTTTCCCAAGCCTGCAGACTCTGGCACTTATACCAGCGACCCCCAGTGTCTTAGGTCTTTGGCCTTGGACAGGAGTTACACCAGTGGATCCCCCGGTTCTCAGACCTTCGGACTCAGACTGAATTATAGCACCTCCTTTCCTGTGCTCTAGCTTGCAGACAGCATACCAAGGCATATGTCAGCTTTCAGAATTGTGTGAGCTAATTCTCATTATAAATCTCTTTATCTATCTACCATCCGTATTCCATTGGTTCTGTTTCTCTGGAGAACCCTAAATAATACAAATATTAAATCTTTCATTGTAATGTTCTTTTTTGTGCTTATTTTGATATTTAGAGGAGGGATTGTGTCAACTCTAGGATTTTTTTTTTTTGCTCTCTTTTTTTCCTGCAGAACCTTGAACTTCCCACTTTTGTCTCTTATTCCCATTGCCAGTGAATATGGAAACAGATGTCTCTCCTTTTCTTGTACCTTTCTTCCCCAGCCATGATGACTTTCAAAGCTTACAGCCAAGAATCATGGCCATTTTTAATTCCATCCTCTGTATTCAGTCCTCTGAAAAAACACGTTCCTTTTCCAGAATTTTCACACTCAGGGGAGAATTCTTTTTCTCACTGTGATTTTAGGTCAATCTTCTGCTTGCTGTCCTCTTTTCTCTTCTGAGACATTTTTCTGGATAGCACTGCTTTACATACAGGTGTCACCACGGAATGTGAGAAATGGCTGCACTAAGATTTGGCCTGTCCTTTATTTCTTTTTTTAAACTTACAGATATTTTGATTGTTTGTGGTTTTCTTGTCTTCTAGATGTTTTGAGCGAGTGCGAGGGTTTTGTGTAGTTGTCTGGATTCTAATGGAGCATCTGAGAATGTATAGAGATGAACATATCGGTAGCCACCATTCTCCATGGCCACCAACATTCTCCTGAGTATATTTCCATGAGTAACTTTTGTACTAAAGTTGAAAAACACATAAAAGAAATATATATTTAAAAAAATTTACTCAGAAAAATACCCAGCAGTAGATTTATATGTGGTATAAAATAAAGTTTGTGAAATGTTTTTTAGAAATTTCATCATCTTACTATGTAAGTTTCTTATCCATTTGTTCGTTGACTTCATTGGTAAGAATAGAAGATTCAGCCCAGCCTTCATGAGAATGGTAGCAAAGAGAATTATTTACTTTTTCTAAAGCCATCCCAGCTAACATGTTCTCATGACCACTGAATTATTACCGTATAACCTAAAAGCGTTCCAAAACATAGGTTCCGAGAACAATTATAACTGTACTCTTAAAGGGTGAACATTTTTACTGTGCTATTAAAATAAAGGGTGGAAAATTAAATTACTAGAACATCAGTTTGATTCTTTCTTAGAAAAAAGTTCCAAAGCATGTTTATTGAGGTTGCCTCTGGGGACTTCTCCCAGATGTGCACAAAAATGGTGTTTACTGAGGAAATATGTTCCATGAAATCAGTTTCTCCTCCCTAAATTTTATGTTTTTGTTAGGATAACTACTACAATGAATGTAGACATCAAATTCTTTGAGCCTTGTACATTTGTTTATTTTTATTTCTCATTTGAACCATTCTTCTGCCTCATCTACCCACTTATTCATACATGGCACTCAAATGTTGAGAGCAATGACAACTATACTCACGAACTGCATCTATGTATAAATGTGTAAATAACTGTTTAACCTTTAAATATCATGGTAATCATTCAGCAATCCAAAGGCATAGATGTCACCAATTTTAATGCACACACTCATTTGCTCTTGGATTTTATCACTTACAACCATTAAGAATTGAAAGGATAATTTATCTTGAAGGTTGAAGCATGTGTCTTTTAACTAAGTGTTATCTAGGGACAAAAAAAGGAACCATCAACAGATGGATTAGTTCTCTGTGCACTAAATCTAAAGGGTACTGAGCTGCATGATATGTTCTCTTTTGTTTTTGTCCCTAGCTCAAGGTCACAAATGGAAAATAGTAATTCTTCGCTGAAAGCCTCATACTCTAGGAAGGTAAATTTTATTAGGACTATGCTATGTTTACATTAATTGTTTTGCTTTTCTGCAATTATGCAGAAAATTGAATATATTATATTTATGTTAGTTTATTGCTTTTTTCATGCTTTGTGTATCTGTAAAGGGTTACTTTATTGAAATAATATTCAATAAAACTAGGCAAATGCATAGTGTGAGGTAGAATAAAAAACAAAAAGAAATAACATTTATTGAGAACATATATTAAATGTTATTTACTTTAAATAAGCTAGCTCATTTAATACCTACATCACTCCTATAATTTGGATAACTTATGGCAATTTTAGTGATGAGGAAATGGGGATTATATCCTCTATATAACTTTTACAAAGTCATATTTTCTCTGTTAAGTAGAATAGCCCAGATGGCCAGGTTTGTGTGATGTTTTCTATAACTTGATATCTAGAAGAATATTAAGATCTACACAAAATATATCCACAATCCCAGTTTTTATATAAATACAGTTATCATGCAATATAAACTATTATGAGTGTGCTATTGGTGTAGGGATAGATAGATAGATCGATGAAACAAAATAGAGAATCTGGAAATAGACCCACATACATATGACCAATAAATTTTGATAAAGAGTTGAAGACACTTCAGTGGATAAAGGATATCTTTTCAACTATTGATGCTAGAAAGAATGGACAGCCAAAAGCTAAAAATTAAACTCAACCTAAACCTGACATCTCATACAGTAAGTCAAAGGGATTATAATTTAAAAGTAAAATGTAAAATTATAAAACACTGGAGGGAAAATATAGGAGAAAATCTTTATTACCTGGTGTTAGACGGTGAGTTCTTTTTTTTTTTTATTGAGGTCATATTTAGTTATAATATTGTGTAAATTTCTGGTGTAGATTATCATATTTCAGTTTCTATATAGCCTGCATTGTGTTCACCACCAATAGTCCGGTTTTTATCTGTCATCGTACATATGTGCCCTTTTACCCCTTTTGCTCTCCCCTTACCCCCTTCCCCTCTGGTAACCACTAATCTTTTCTCCTTATCCATGTGTTTATTTATCTTCCACATGTGAGTGAAATCATATGGTGTTTGTCTTTCTCTGTCTGGCTTATTTCACTTAACTTAATGCCCTCACGGTCCATCCACATTGTCACAAATGGCATGATTTTGTCTTTTTTATGGCTGAATAGCATTTCATTGTGTGTGTGTGTGTGTGCATATATACACACACACACACACACACACACACACACACACACATATATATATACCACATCTTCTTTATCCATTCATTCGTTGATGGGCACTTGGGTTGCCTCCACATCTTGGCAATTGTGAATAATGCTACAATGAACACAGGTGTGCATGAGTCTCCTTTAATTGTTGATTTCATCTTCTTTGGATAAATACTCAGTAGTGGGATAGCTCAATCATATGGTATTTCTATTTTTAATTTTTTGAGAGATCTCCATACTGTTTAGCATGTTGTTGTACCAGTTTGCATTCCCACTAGCAGTGTATGAGGGTTCCTTTTCTCCACATCTTATCCAACATTTGTTTTTTCTTGTGTTAATTATAGCCATTCTGACAGGTGTGAGATGATATCTCGTTGTAGTTTTGATGTGCATTTCCCTAGTAATTAGTAATATTGAACTTCTTTTCGTGTGCTTGTTGGCTATCTGTATATTTTCTTTGGGAAAATGTCTGTTCATATCCTCTGCCTATTTTTTGATTTTGTTTTTTATTATTGCTGAGTTGTCTGAGTTCTTTATACATTTTGGAAATTAACTCCTTGTCAGATATATGATTGGCAAATATTTTCTCCCAGTTGGTGAGTTGTCATTTCCTTTTGTTCCACAATGAGTTCTTAAATGTGACAAAAAGCAACAGAGTGGGAAAGAATATTTGTAAATGACATATCTGACAAAAGAATTATATCTGGAATATATAAAGAACTCTCAATACTCAACAGAAGTAAAACAAATACCCCAATTAATAATAATGAGTATAAGACTTGAACAGACATTTCATCAACGAGGGTTTATAAAAGTTAAAAAGAACATAAAAAGTTGTTCAACGTTATCAGTGAATAGGGAAATGCAAATTAAACCATAATGAGATAGCATTATAAGAATTTACGATGGCTAACATTAAAATTATTGACAATATCAAAAGATAACCATGAATCAGAACAACTGGAACTCTCATGGATTACCAGTGGTTATGGAAACCATTATGGAAAATGGTACAGCTACTCTGAAAAGAGTTTGCCAGTTCTTTATAAAGATAAACACATAGTTACCATATGGCCCAGTAAGCACACTCTTATGTATTTATCCTAAAGTAAGAAAAACTTATCTTCAGACAAAATCCTGTACATGAGTATTCACATAATTCATAATTCCACAAAAACTAGAAACAACCTAAATATTCTTCAGCTTGGCTGAATCTCAAAAGCATCATGCAAGTGAAAGAAGTCGATCTCAAAAGTTCACATACCATTTGATTCCATTTATATGACATTCTCAAGAGGACAAATCTGTAGTGACAGAGAAGAAATCAGTAGTTTTCTGGGACTGGTGAGAGGAGTATGCTGACTTTTCATTTTGTTGATGGTTTCCTTTGCTGTACAGAAGCTTTTTAGCCTGATGTAGTCCCACTTATTAATTTTTACTTTTGTTGCTTTTGCTTTTTGTGTCAGATTAAAAAAGTCATAGCCAAGATGTATGTCAAGGAGCTCACCACCTGTTTTATTCTGGGAGTTTCATGGTTTCAGGTCAAATGTTCAAGTCTTTGATTCATTTTGAGTTAATTTTTGTGTAGGTGTAAGATAGTAGATGAGTTTCATCCTTTTGCATATGGCTGTCCAGGGTTCCCAGCACCATTGATGGAAGAGACAGTCCTTTCCCTATTTCATATTGTCCACTCCTTTGTAGTAAATTAATTAATTGTTTCCCATTAAATTCAGAAGTTTCTTCAGATCAAGAAAACTTCTTTTGTACAGAGGTACAGCATGTTTTCTAGCATATTACCGTGGTCTACGCAATGTTTGATGAACTTATGATGATTCACTAATTACTGGTAGAATAATTAGATGAACTTTTCTTCCCTTGGGATGCTACTTAGTAAACTAGAAAAAAATACAGGAAGTTGTATAGAAAATGCTGCTGTACTGATCTTCAAAATGTGTGTATCTCTCCTAAAATAGTTTGAGATTTTTAAAAGAAACAGATTAGCTTAGAAGCTTGAGAGCTGACAGCTGCCCTGTCCTATTGTGGAGAGATTTTCTTGCTAGAAAATCTGAGAGTCATTGGACTGACTTGTTCTTGTCACACAGTGATTGAGCAAGCTCTAGTTAGAAGACATTGGTCAAATTACAAGAGAATGCACATAGCACCCACGTGCCAAGTTTCCCATTGTAGGATGACAAAATACCAAGGGAACTGATGAGGAGTGGGCCATTTCTATACACATATATGATATGAACAAAGAAGAGAATCTTGGGTGTCGGGGGGAAGACTTGAGTTTTCACATACAGATAAGAAATCCCATAATCCGTAAAGTTTAAACACTTTCTGAAGATAAACTAATAACTGTCTTGCCTAAGATATTCAACCCCATCCATGGTTGTAAATCTGCACCTTCCATTAGTAAGGAACTGACTTAGCGGTAATTAGAGTTTACTGAGGAGAGCTAGGAAAGGCCTCCAGATGCTTGAGATTGCCCTTTAGTATATACATATAAATTGAAATGCAATGTTAGTTCTTTTAAAAGTTCTAAGTTCCTTGAAAGTGGTATTTATCTTCGAGTCTTCCAATATCTTACAACATTATATGCAGAGTAGATACTAGAGTTTTGTTGAATGGATGTTAAATATATTAGTTTAATCTCCAGGAGTTGAATATTAAGATAAAAAGCATCTTAAATATATAAATAAGTTTTAAATATTGCTTTTCACATCAAAGTGTAAGCATACTCTGAGTTATTTACTATTCTAAAGTAGGTCTTGAAAGGTGGCAAATTAGCTGGGATTATGCAGAGTTTATGATGTAATAGTTTGCATTGGTGGACACAGTAGGATAAGAGTTTTGAAGGGAGACTTGAATAGGAAGCTGTTAGGCTTGATTCAAGCCTATATTTTAGTTGGTTTGTGGTCATATTTTCCAGGTACAGCTATTTCCTGGAGCAAGTAGTTACGTTGCCTGTAATAAGATTATTCCGTACAGACATGTTTTCCGAAGCATGCCCTGTCTCAGTATTGTTTAACCCAAAGACAGGAAAATATGTTTGGTCCCAGTATTGGTTTGGATAGGGACAGAGAATTATGTTTGAGAATTATGTTGGTTTCAGTTTTCATTCTTGTTTTTATGATGTTTCTCCTTATTCCTCTGCTCAGCACTCTTATTTTGAGTCTCCATTATGCTTGTATTGAATTTCTTCTACCCATTCCCCTGTGCCTAACCTTTCACTTATCTGTGACTCATTCTTGTGTTCAGAAAGGATTTATTGGGCTAATGCTCTCAATTAGTAAACCCATTTTCTACAGAATTCAATCTGGTATCTACTATCTCTGGTATTTTTAAACCCTATAATTATGTTTTTATTTTGTATTTTTATTTTTCAAGAATAAAGCAATATTTCCTGATCTTAGACATTCTAACATTTTATATAACAGGATCATTTACTTAATGAGCCAAATGGTATACTTTGTGTAATGTTAAGACTATCTTCTTAAGATAATAATGTTGATATAAAATCATATCTGAATTTGTAAGGAAAAAATAAATTTGTTTTATAAAAATATTCCATTTTCACATGTATTAATATTTACATTGCCATTTTTGAAATATCAGAGTTGTAAAATTAAGAGCTATTGTTTCCAAATTGTGTTTATATTATCCCTGTCCAAATGAAGACTTGAAGATAAACTTTTTCTTTTTTCAGTAAAGATGTTTATTTTTCCCCAGGTAGAAAACTGAAAAAGAGGATGAACATCATGCTAGAGAATAAATTACTTCTCCAAAATGTTCTAGAAGAAAAAAAAAATAGTAATTTGAGCTCATTTTAATATTTCACAAATAAATATTATATTTAACAAAATATTATGCTAACTTTTTAAATATTTTATGAAACAAGCTAATAGTGTACTACAGAACTAATAATTAAATTTCAAATAAGTTTCAAATATATCTTCCCAACATCACTGTTTTGAATTTTTTAATGAACTCTTTCTCTTTAAGTTTTGTGGGGAAAAAAAATATTGCTTAATCTGGCATCATTACATTTCTGTTGCACTGCATGGTACTGCTTTCCAGCTTTGTTTAGTCCCAACAGAGCATTTCGTTTAATGGCAGGTGGAACTTGTGTCACTGTTTCTTTCTGCCCCTGAAGCTGACTAGCTTTGTAATGCAGCATGTTCGTTCTCATGGGAAAGAGGACACTTCTTAATTGCTTTGCTTCTAGGGAAAGCAAACAAGATCTGCTTATTGAACTTACTCAATTGTTTATAAAATCAGAACAAAAGCAACGAGATCTTGAATTATAATATCATATTCTCAAAATTATCAGATCACTTGTGCAACTTTACTCAGCTAGAAAGTTTCTGACATAAAAGAATGACTAGAGTGTTTCTTTATTGTAAAATCTACAATATCTGAATCTAATTTAAAAAATCACCAGCCATGTGAAAAAGCAGGAAAATATGACTTAAAATGAGCAGAAAAAGTCATTTTTAGTTGACCCAGAACTGAATACTTAGTGAGTGTGTTACTGAAAGTTCGATCTCTGATCCCAATGCCAATGCAAATAATGAGAACAGAGTCTTGGGAGAAAAAGGAAAGCTTTACTTTGCCAGGCAGAGGAAGCAAAGCAAGGGCCAGTGCCCCAAAATTTGCTTGCTCCACATAAAGAAACGGGTAGGGGTTTTTATTTGGGGTTTTAGATAGAGGAGGGTGGCCATGGATTTCTTGATCAGCATTTTCCCATTGACCTGGGTCTGGCACTGCTTCCAGCAGAGGAGACAAAGGATTCCTCAGATGAGTGACCTTGGCTGTTTATATCCACAGTGGAAGGTAGACTCTGATATCAGGAAGCTGAGGAGTTGGACCTGGGAAGCTTCAGTTGTTGATATTTTCTGGACATTAGTTTCTCTGTAAAAAAACTTGAAGGTCCTGGGATTAGCTGCAACTTTAGTGGGAGCCCAGCAGGAGGTCATCTGGACTTTAACAATTTGTAAATTCTATTTGGTTGTAAAGCTGAGGAAGTCAGAGGTTAAAGAAATAAGCATTGCATATGAGTGTAAAAAATGACCCAGGGAACTGGGAATGCAGGTTTTTAGTTTTAACCCCATACATGCTAGGTTCACTGTAGTGGGACCAATATCAAGGCTGATCTTAACTAAGAGCCAGTAATGAGTGGTTATTCAAATACAGAGAGGGCTAGAATTGCTGGGGCATGAGAAACGAAAAATAATTCTTTCATCTGAGGCATATTTCGAATGTAGGGTCAGGAATATCCACTGAGACATATTGAGTATCAATTTATAAAAGAAAAGTATACCAGAGTTTCCCAAAGGTGTGTAAAACCTGAAGTCATGCATCTGGGATCCAGGTGCTGAATATTAGAATTACTCTTGCAGAAAAACTCGGGATGAGTGGAGTCCATATCTGGAATCCAAAAAAAGACAATTATACCCTTGCACATCTTCAGCAATACAAAGAGTGGCCTGAGCAATAGTGGAAGGTCAAAGATGTGGTGCAAACAGAGTTAGATATAAGCCCAAAGATCTGTTTTTCCAAGGTATGAGTTAGAACAGAAGAGACCTACGAGGGAAGTCGTGTCAACATCAAGGCACAAAGCAATTATCTGACTTGAGTGGAGTGTGTTATACAATGCCAAGGATACAAAGTTCAACAAATAAAATCATTTACTTCATCATTATCAGGAATATATTAAACATGCTGACTACAATGATGCTTCTTAAACTTAGTAGATAATACTAACACATTTTTTTTAACCAAAGGAGCAAATATAATTTTGATCTCATAAAAATTGCAAATTTTCATCTAATACAGAATTAATGTTAAATTCCTATTTAATGAAAATCATCAAGAGAAATGTATTGTATTCAATAGAAAGAAAAATAAAATAAACCAAGCACATGGTTTGAAGAAGTAATATACAAAATAGGAAACCAAAGTGCCATTAAATATTTGAAGAGACCCTCAACCTCACTAGAAATCAGAGAAATAAAAATTAAAATTCTATACTTAATCAGATGGTAAAAATCAGAACTTTCTAGGATTTGGGGAAAAGACGACTTTCATACAATGCAGAAGGTAGTCTAAATTGATAGAGCCATTCTGGAGAGCAATTTGGAAGTATTATTGAAATTTGATAAGCATATAACCTCTGGATCAGCTATGCCACTCTATGGCACACTTAATTTATGGCAGAAGTAATCTGTCACATGGGTCCATCAACAGATATCTAGCTATCACTCCAATCTTTTCTGTAATGGAATATAATTTGAAATTAAATACATTTAACACAATATTGTATGATGCTAAAAAGTAATAAACTGAAAAGAATTTGGAAGTAAACCATATGAATAAATAATCAGATATAACAAAATATGATTTTGTATTTTCCAAGAATATGCATATGTTTAAGCAAAATCTGATAGAACTGATTAGACACATATAAATTAAATACACTAAAACTGGGTATCTAATATGTTAAGATGGGAAGAAATGAAGCATGGAGGATGAAGTGAACAAAACTGAAAGAAAATGAATTTTAAAAAATAAATGGTCTTGTAAACACAAATGATGACAGGGTTCTGTGGATTGAAAAGTCAGATCAGTTTAACTTGGGGCATATCAGAGTATTGGTGAAGCGTCTAAGAAGAGAATAATATAAACTTTTAGTACTTTTATATAGACAGCATATATATTGAAAGTGGATATAGTCTGTGCAGCTGAGACATGAGATTTTGAAGCAGCCAACAAAAATCTTTGTGGATTTCTTAGAAACTTATTCTGTAATTTGAAAACTCAGAAGAGACTATAAATATTTCTAATCTAATGAAATGATCTAATTTTCTGTATTGAGTGATCACTCTAACAAGGAGAACAGATTAAAATTGGGCAAGAATAGACTTAAGGACTCCAGTATAGAGTCTGTTTCAGTAACTCATACAGAATACAATCAAGTCATTCATTAAGGTATGCATTAGAAAGAGAGGGAATTGACTATATTTAAGATAGATAAAAACTTTAAAATCACTAGAATTTCATGAAATTTTTGTTTGCTATGTAGAGATAAGTAAGAGAAAGTGGTAAAAGATGACTTGGTATTATAAATCGAAGAATTGGTGTTATTCTTGAAGATGGTGAGCAGATGAGCAAATGGGAGATAATATATTGAGTGTGGAGTCTGTGTGTCCTATACAAAGTGAAGATATCCAGTAGACAATTGGATATATGGTTCTTGAGAAAGCTGAAATTTAATTAGATGTATTTTACTTTCCTAAACTAGGAAGACCTTTCCCGGACTCCATGGAACAGATAACATTTGTGCATGAAATTAATTTACTGATTTGGCAGAAGTTGATGCTTCTGTTGTTTATAATTACACAGAGATAGCAAAACATTATGGTTAAGAAGATGGGCTTTGGACCTAGATTATTAGGGCCCTACTTTTCCCTCGAGCAAGTTAAATAATGCCTTTGACTCTCATTTCCTCCGTTAAAAAATGCAGCTAATGTGATACTTTTTGGTAGCTTATCTCCAAGATGGTCACCACTGATGCCTTCCGTCTCAATATCTGCTTTCCATTCTCTCAAAAGAGAGTGGAGCATATTACTCCATCCCTTTGAACTTGAAATGGCCTATGACGGCTTTCAACATAAAATTCTGAAGAATTGAGATAATACCACTTCTAAGCTTAGTCTTTAAGGGGACTGGTAGCTTCCACCTATCTTTCTTGGCACTTGCCTGAAGAAAGGCAGTTTCAGTGTAAGAAATTTGTTTTGAGACTGCTCCTGGGAGGAAGTCTAATGTAGCCACTTAGGGCACATGAAGGAAGAAATACTGGAAAAGCCCAAGCTGTTCATTCATTTCAGGCTAGACTACAGACAAGTGAGTGAAGATGTGTTCAGACAATTGCAGTTTCAGCTATCATCAGACTGTAATATAAGACTGTAACATAATATATGTATAATATAAGAAATATAAGACTGTAATATAAGAAAGATCCTGATAAACATTGTCAACCTCCAAACTCCATATAAGTTATAAAAAAATGGTTTGAATAGCAGTGGTGAAAGTGGACGTCTTTGTCTTGTTCCTGATCTTAGAGGAAAAGCATTCAGGTTTTCAGCATTGAGTATATTGTTAATTGTGGGCTTCTTGTATATCACTTTTATTATGTTGAGGTACATTTCTTCTATACCTACTTTGTTGAACTTTTATATTAAAAAAAACTGTGGTGAATTTTGTCAAATTCCTTTTCTGCATCTATTGAGATGATCACATGATTTTTATCCTTCCTTCTCTTAATGTGTTTTATCACATTTATTGATTTGTGTATGTTGAACCATCCTTGTATCCCACAGATAAATCCCACTTGATCCTAGTCTATGATCCTCTTAATGTTAAATTTAGTTTGGTAGAATTTTGTTGAGAGTTTTTGCATCTATGTTCATCAGGAATATTGGGTTGTAATTTTATTTTTTTGCAGTATCTTTGGCTTTCATATCAAGGTAATGGTGACATTATAAAATAATTTGAAATTGGTCTGGCTTCAATTTTTTGGAAGAGTTTGAGAAACATTGGTGTTAATTCTATAAATGTTTGGTAGAATTTACCAGTGATGCTATCTGGACTAGGCTTTTCCTTTTTGGGATGTTTTCGATTACTGATTCAATCCCCTTATTCATTATTGGTGTGTCCAGATTTTCTATTTCTATTTAATAATTCAGACTTGGTAGTTTATAAGTTTCTGGGAATTTATTTCTTCCAGATTATCCAACATGTTGGTGCGTGATTGTTCATAGTTGTCTCTCATGATCCTTTTTGTCTCTGTAGCATCAACTGTAATGTCTACTCTTTCATTGCCAATTTTATTTTAGTCTTCTTTGATATTTTATACGTTAACATAAGGTTTGTCAGTTTTGTTTATCTTTTCAAATGCCAGCTCTTAGTTTTATTAAACTTTCATATTGTTTCTCTAGTCTCTATTTCACTTATTTCTGCTCTAATGTTATTATTTCCTTCCTTCTGCTCTCTCTAGGCTTAGTTTGTTCTTTTTACCTAGTTCATTGAAGTGTATAATTAAGTTGTTTGAGATCTTTCTTCTTTCTTAGTGTAGATGTGTATTGCTATACATGTTCCTAACAACACTGCTTTTGCTGCATCCCATAAGTTTTGGTGTGTTGTGTTTGCATTTTCATTCATCTCAATATATGTTTTTAATCCCCCTTTTGATTTTTTTCTTAGAACTATTGATTGCTCAGAAGTGTATTGCTTCATTCCACACACTTGTGAATTTTTCAATTTTTTTCCAGTTATTCAATTCCATCTTCATACTATTGTGTTCAGAAAAGATACTTGATATGATTTCAATCTTCTTGAATTTGTTTAGACTTGTTTTTTGGTCTAGCATTTGATCTATCCTAGACAATTTTTGGTGTGTGCTTGAGAAGCATGAGTATTCTGATGCCTTTGGAAGGAACATTCTGTACATGTCATCTGTTAAGTCCATTTGGTGTAAATGTTGTTTAAGTCTGCTGTTCCTTTATTGATTTCCTATCTGGATGATCTTTCCATTTTTGAGAGTGGAGAACTGAAGTTTTCTACTATTATTGTATTGCTGTCTCTTTTTCCTTTGAGTCTGTTAATATTTGCTTTATATATTTAGGTGTTCTGATCTTGGGTGAATATATATTTATATTTTTATATATTTTTGAAAAAATTGAGACATATCTTTATATAATGGCTTTTGTAACAGTTGTTTTTTTTTTTTTTTTAAATAGCAGAAAGGATTATGTGGACCAGTATGTTTATATCACTATGGAAAGAGTATATGGCCCTTTTAAGGGCCGTACTTTATACTTATTTATGCTTTATGCTTATTTTCTTATTTTATACTTGTTACTTACTTTATTCTTATTTTCTTATTTTACTTTCTTTATATTTATTTTTTTTTGTCCCAGTTATTTTATTGAGGTCATAATGGTTTATAACATTGTGTAATTTCAGGTGTACATTATTATTAATCAGTTTCTGTATAGACTGCATGGTGCTCATGACCAATAGTCTAATTTTTATCCATCCCCATATATATGTACCCCATACCCCTTTTTCTTAGCCCCCAACCCACTTCCCCTCTCATAACCACAAATCTGTTCTCTTTATCCACATGTTCCTTTATCTTCCATATATGAGTGAAATCATATGGTGTTTGTCTTTCTCTGTCTGGCTTATTTTGCTTAATATAACCCTCAAGGTGCAAACCATGTTGTTGCAAATGGGACAATTCTGATTTTTTTTAATGACTGAGTAGTATTCCATTGTTTATATATACCACATCTTCTTTATCCACTCATCAATTGATGGGCACTTGGGTCACTTCCACATCTTATCTATTGTGAATAATGCTGCAATGAACATAAGGGTACATCAGTCCCTTTGAATTGTTGATTTCATGTTTTTTGGATAAATACCCAGTAGTGGGATAGCTGGATAGAATAGTCTTTCTACTTTTAATTTTTTTAGAAATCCCCATACTATTTTCCATGATGGCTGCACCGATTTGCATTCCCACAAGCAGTATACAAGAGTCCCCTTTTCTCCACATCCTCTCCAATGTTTATTTTTCATCTTGGCAATTATAGCCATTCTGACAGGTGTAGGGTGATATCTCATTGTAGTTTTGATTTGCATTTCCCTGATGATTAGTGATGTTTAACATCTCTTCATGTGCCTCTTGGCTATCTGTATATCTTCTTTGGAAAAAAATGTCTCTTCATATCTTCTGTCCATTTTTTGATCAAGTTGTTTTTTTGTTGTTGAGTTGTGTGAGTTCTTCACATATTTGGGAAATTAACCCCTTCTCAGATAAAAGATTTGCAAATATTTTTTCCCAGTTGGTGAGTTGTCTTTTTGTTTTGTTCATGATTTCTTTTGCCTTGCAGAAGCTCTGTAATCTGATGTAGTCTCATTTGTTTATTTTTTCTTTTGTTTCCCTTTTCTGAGTAGACTTACTATTCAAAAAGATGCTGCCAAGACTGCTATCAAAGAGTGTACCCCAATATGTTCTTCTGGGAGATTTATGGTTTCAGGTCTTATAGTCAAGTCTTTAATCCATTTTTAATCAATGACATTCTTCACAGAAGTAGAACAAAGAATCCTAAAATTTATATGGAACAACAAAAGACCCTGAATAGCTAAAGCAATCCTGAGAAAAAAGAACAAACATGGAGGCATCACAATCCCTGCCTTCAAAATATGTTACAAAGCTATAGTAATCAAAACAGCATGCTACTGGCACAAAAACAGACACACAGATCAATGAACCAGAATTGAAAGCCCAGAAATAAAACCACACATCTATGGACAGCTAACCTTGACAAAGGTGCCAAGAACATACAATGGAGAAAGAAAAGTCTCTTCAATAAATGGTGTTTGGAATCTGGACATCCACATGCAAAAGAATGAAAGTAGACAATTATCTTATACCACACACAAAAGTTAACTCCTGTAACAGTTTTTTACTTAAAATCTGTTTTTTCTGATATAAGTGTAGCCACCTCTGTTCTCTTTTGCTTACAATTTGCATGGAATATCTTTTTCCATAACTTCGCTTTCAGCCTATGTGTCTCCTAAAGTAAGTCTCTTCTAGACAGCATATTTTTTGGTCTTGTTTTTTAATCAATTCAGTAACTCTATGTCTCTTGATTGGGGAATTTAATCCATTTACATTTAAAGTAATTATTTATAGGTAAGGAATTACTATCACCATTTTTTTAATTGTTTTCTGTCTGTTTTGTAGTTCTTTTGATCTTAATTTCTTCCTTTGTCATTTGACTATTTTTTTGTAGTGTTATACTTTGACTTGTTTTTCTTTGTTTTTTGTGTACCTATAATAAAGCTTTCTTTATGATTTCCATGAAGCTTACATAAATCATGATATAGCTATAAGAGTCTATTTTAAGCTGATAGCAATTTAACTTTACTTGCATACAAAAGCTCTACACATTTACCTCCTAAACACACTTTATGTTATTGATATCACAATTTACATCTTCTTATGTAGTGTATCCATTAACTAATTATTGTAGTTATAGTTATTTTTAATACTTTTGTCTTTTAATATTTATACTAGGCTTAAAAGTTATTTATGTACCACTATTAGAATATAAAAACATTCTGTGTTTGTCTATATATTTACCTTAACCAATCATTTTTATACTTTCCTGTGCTTACATGTTGCTATTTATTGTTCTTTTATTTCAACTTGAAGAACTGTCTTTAGCATTTTCTGTAAGGCAGTTCTAGTGGTGATGAATTCCTTAGAATTTGTTTATCTGAGAAAGTTGTTACTTCTTCATTTCTGAAGGACAGCTTTAGCCAGGCAATTAGGCAACAACAACAAAAAAATGAAAGGCATCAATTAAAAAAGAAGATGTAAAATTGCTTGTTTGCAGATGACACAATCTCATATATAGAAAACCTAAAAATGCTGCAATAAAACTGTTAGATCTATAAACTAATTCAGCAAAGTTGCAAGATGCAAAATCAACATAGAAAAATCGGTTGTGTTTCTATATACTAGCTATGAACGCTCCAAAAAGGAAATTAAGAAAACAATACCATTTAAAATAGCATCAAAAAGAATAAAATACCTAGGAATAAACCTAACTAAGGATATGAGAACCTGGTGCACTGAAAACTATAAAACACTTATGAAAAACATTAAAGCAGATACAAATAAATATATCCCATATTCAAGGACTGGAAGAATTAATATTATTAAAATGCACCTACTACTCAAAGATATCTATAGGTTCAATGCAATTCTGATGAAAATCCCAATGCCATTTTTACAGAAATAGGAAAAACAATCTTAAAATCTATATGGCAACTTAAAAGACCCAGAATAGTTAAAACAATGTTGAGAAAGAAGAACATAACTGGAGATCTCACACTTCCTGATTTCAAACTATATTACAAAGCTATAGTAATTAAAACAGTACAGTATAGTACTGATATAAAGACAGACATATACACCAATGGACAAAAAACGAGAGACCAGAAATGAATTCACATATATGGACAATGGATTTTCAACAAGGATGCCAAGAGGACACAATGGGGAAGGTTGGCTTTTTCAACAAGTGGTGCTGGGAAAACTGGATATCCACATGCAAAGAACAAAGTTGGAGCCCTTACACCATAAACAAAAGTCAATTGAAAATGTATTAAAGAATTAAACATAACATACAAAACTGTAAAACTCCCAGGAGAAAATATAGGAGAATACCTTCTTGACATCTGTCTTGCTACTGATTTCTTAGATTTGACAGCAAAAGAATAAGTAACAAAACCAAAAATAGACAAGTGGGACTACATCAAACTAAAAAGCTTCTGCACAGCAAAGGAAAAAAATCAGCAGAGTAAAAAGTCATCCTAAGGAATGAGAGATATTTGCAAACCAGGTATCTGATAAAGGGTTAATATCCAAAATATATAAGAATCTTCACAATACAATAGCCGAAAAACAAAAACAAAAATCCTAAACAATCTGTTAAAAATGGGCAAAGTACTTGAAAAGACATTTATCCAAAGAAGACATGCAAATGGCCATCAGGTATATGAAAAGATGCTCAGCCTCCCTAATTGTCAGAGAAATGCAAATCAAAACCATGATGAGACATCACCTCACACCAGTTAGGATAACTTTTTTTTTTTTTTTTTTTGGTGAGGAAGATTGGCCCTAAGCTAACATCCATTGCCAATCTTCCTCTTTTTGCTTGAGGAAGATTGTCCCTGAGCTAACCTCTGCCTGAGTCTTCCTCTATTTTGTATATGGGACACTGCCACAGCATGGCTTCATGAGTGGTATGTATGTCTGCTCCTGGGAGCTGAACCTGTGCACCCCGGGCCACTGAAGCAGAGTGCATGAACTTAAGTACTACATCACTGGGCCAGCCCTAAGACAGCTTTTCTCAAAAAAGGAAGAGACTACAAGTGTTGGCAAAGATGTGGAGAAATTGGAAATTTTATACACTGTTGGTGAGAATGTTGAATGGTGCAGCCATGATGGAAAACAATATGGAAATTTCCACCAAAATTGAAAATAGAACTACAATATGATCCAACAATCCTAGTTATGGGTATATATTCACAAAAATTGAAATCAGTTTCTCAAAGAAATATCTGCACCCCTCTGTTTATTGCGGTATTATTAACAATAGCCAAGATATGGAAGCAACCCAAATCTCCACTGACAGATGATTAGGTAATGAAAATGTGGTATATACATACAATGGAATATTACTCAGCCTTTAAAACAGAAGTAAATAAGGAAATCCTGCCATCACAACAATATGGATGAACCTGGAGGATATTATGCTAAGTGCAATAAGCCTGTCATAGAAGGACACGTGCTGCACGATTCCACTTCGATGAGCATTTGAAATAGTCAAACTTATAGAAACAGACAATAGAGAGGTGATTGTCAGGGTCTTGGGGGCGGAGAAATGGAGAAGTGTAGCTCAAAGGGTATAAAGTTCCTGTTATACACAATGTATAAGTTCTAGAGATCTGCTGTACAACATAGTACCTATAGTTAGCAATACGGTATTGTGCACTTTAAAATATGTTAAGAGAGTAGACCTCTTGTTAAGTGTGCTTATCAAAACAAACAAAAAAACCCAAAAGAACGTGATGAAACTTTTAGAGGTGATCGATATGTTTAATACCTCAGTTTTGGTGATAGTATCATAGGTGTATGCATATGTCCAAACTCATCAAAACATGCACATTAAGTGTGCATAATTTTTTATATCATTTATACCTTAATAAAGCTAAGAAAACAAGGGAAACAGAAAAAATAAAAATAAATAAAGGATTTCTGTTTGATGGCACTATTTTGTGGGACTGTTTGTCAATAATGCATAATTAAACAAGACTAAACTTTATCAATAGATGAGGTGATGATTGAGTTAAAAATAAAAGCTTTAATTGTTGAGCACTTACCCTGTGCCAAGCTCTATTATTACTTTGCCTGTGTTAAATATTTCAAATAATTTAATTAATTTAATATATAGAATGTCTAAAATAGTGGTCAATATCATAGCAAGTTCTTTTTAAGTGTTTGCTATTTTTATTGTGTTATTAAGGAATTATGAACTTTTAAATGGCTCAAAATAATGGGCTAAAGAAGTTTCTTCAACAGTGCTTGAAATTTATTTTTAGAAATGTTGAAGTGAAAACATTCTGCTTCAGGAATCCTTGGAAATTAGTATTTTTAATTGTGTGCTAAGAAGTTATCACTAGCAAGTGGGTAACTGATCTAACATTTTTAGGAGGAGAGGATTTAGTAGCCAACCCAATAATAATTCTACAAAATCTACAAAAATACAAGGGAGCTAAGAATTCTAAACTGGCTCCTAATGCTTCCATACGTATGAGAGCAAGAATGAGAAAAGTCACAAATTTGGAAGTGACATATTTGACTGAACAGTAATGACATTTTGAGTGCTCAAAGATGCTACAGTGATGATTCAATAGAAGTGATAGAATGGGAAAAATAAAAGCACAAGGGAGGTGTGATTATAAAGTTTATTTTTAGAGTTTATTTCGTAGGAGTAAGTCAGTTGACTGATGAAATTAGGCATACGGTATGGACTGAATTGCGTTTCCCTTCAAATTCACATATGGAAGCCCTGACCAATGTTACGGTATTTGGAGATGGGAGAGGTAATTAGGGTTAGACGAGGTTTATAAGGGTGGCCCTCATGGTGGGATTTAGCTACTTTGTACAAAGAAACACAGAGAGCTTGCTCTTTCTCTTCACCACGTTAGAACACAGCAAGAAGGCAGCCGTCTATAAGCCAGAAAGAGATTTCTCATCAGGCACTGGATTGGCTGGCACCTTGATCTTGGACTTTCCAGATTCTGGAGCTGTGAGAAATAGATTTCTGTCATTCAAGCCACCAAGTCTATGACATTTCATTATGACAGTCCAAGTAGACTAAGATAACTCGGCATAGTAATGCTTTTTTTTTAGTGTCTCAATTGAAGCAAGTGAAGAACAGGTATAGATCAGCTATACTATTTAAGCAATTAATAAAAATGTTCATTATAATGACATATATACACACACACACAAATACATACTCAAATATAAGGTGTTTATATCTGAAACACATCCATCACCTGAAATTAAAATATGCTTGATAGATGTGGAAATATATTTGAAAGGAATATGAATTTCAAGAAAACGGGAATGCTTAATATTTATTGATTTCTCTATTTCTGTATTCTCCATTTTTAAGTAATCATATCTTCAAAAGCCACAGAGTGTTCTATGTTTGGTCTCATTTCTCCTAACCAACTTGAACCTTTCCAGTCAGATCATCACTCATCATTCTATCTCTTTTATAAACTTTCAGAAATTTGGTACAGAAGTGGGTCCCATGCTAGACTCCAGTTCTCACACGTAGGCCATTAAGTTCAGTAAGAATAGAGGTTGACAGGAATGAATGTTCACAGGCAAGAGTGTCAGCTCCTCTGGTCTGCTGGCTTTAAATCTCATACTGCAGGGAAATATTTCAGTATTTCCAGTCTTTGAATTTCTGTTTACTTTTCTTTCATCAAAACTTTTCTCAAAAGTTTCTCATCGCATGAGGGCCATCCCTGTAGCCAAGTGTTTAGCTTCAAATGCTCCGCTTGGCTGCCCAGTGTTCCCGGGATCCTGGGCGCGGACATGGCACCACTCATCAGGCCATGCTGAGCTGGCATCCCACATAGCACAGCCAGAAGGACCTACAACTAGAATATACAACTATGTGCTGGGGACCTTTGGGGAGAAGAAGAAAATAAAGAAGAAGAAGATGATTAGCAACAGATGTTAGCTCAGGTGCCAGTCTTTAAAAAAAACGTTTCTCATTGCGGAAGCCGAAACTAAGAGTACATTCTTCCCTATAATTGTCAGACAGTGAGTGTCTTATAAAAGCTAAAATTCAAGGAATTATTTCACTTACAAGAGATCAATTAACAGCTTTGATTATGTTTTTACTGAATCCGAAAAATTGTGAGAGTTCAGATGATTCAAATACAACATAAGGGCTTTAGTCCTTCCATTGGTAATTTTTTTTTAACTAATTAAAATGAAACACTCTCTATTTTTTTTAGCAGGTCTTCTTGTTAAAACGTTAATGAGATCTATTTGTTGGTGTAACTTACAAAATTTCTGGTAAAAAGTGGCCTCTTCAGTTGAGTCAAATTCCAGCCACATGATGTTTGTATTCTTTCTCTTCTTCTTTTCTTCAGTCTCATCCACTTTCTCCTCTCCTCCTTCTCCTCACTCCTTGTTATATTACTTACAAACTGAGAAACATCTATTAATCATTTATTTTATTATAAATAGACCTAAGAAAATAAGAAATGTTTTTGATAGCATAAAATATTGTTGTGATAATTTACCTTTGTCCTATTTCAATATGACGTTGAGCTCCAAAAATAGAAAGTTTATAGCTACTCTGAACTCTAGGCACACACATGAAAGAAGACACCCAGAAATATAGCCATTCTTGTTAGAAAGTCTAGTTAATGGTCTCCTGTTCTAAAAATTCAATTCCTTTGACTACGAAAAATGCTTAGAGGGAACGGAATATTGCTGAGTAAACGAACAAAAAAACAGATGATAATTATGAAAGTTCTTTTGAGTATGCTGAAAGCACTAGTCATCAGATTGATTCCAAATAAATCACAGCTAAATTTAGGCATCTCGTCTAACTTGGAAAAAGTTTACAAGTTATGTTTTAGATTTGCAAAGGAATTTCATACCCATTGTTACAAGTCTGACAGTATATGGAAGTATGTTATAAAAAAGTAACCAGGTCACCCAACCTCTTCAAGTCCATTTTCAAGATGTACGAAGAGCTAATAGTTTAGTGGATATTTTTGTTCATGATTTTCTTTCTGTGCACATACATGTACAGTGTAGTGTCCCTGTATTTCATTTAAAAACTACCATGATTGTATATAGGCTAATTTTCAATAGGCTTTATCATATGGAAAATATAACATGGACCTCTTTCGAGATCAAATCCAGAGCCCTAACTCATTCTATTTTTTAAGCACATACATTCCACAGTATGGATAAGCCATAATCTAGTCTCTCTATGGTTGTATATTTCCAGATTTTCTTTCCAAGATATTTGTTGAAAAGATGCTGTATAAAATATTCTTATACATATATTACACACTGCTTATTCTTTTGATGTCAATTGGATTCCTAAAACTGAAGTTATTTCTAAGGATAAGCATAATTTTTACTTTACTAGATACTACTAGATTATATTAAAAATGTTGCAGCTTTAAAAACTACCATCAGGAATACATGTTTACCTGCTTTTCTATAAATTTACAGTCAAGTGACATTATCAATATAATTCATCAATTGGCTTTGCCTATGTTGCCTTTTTCATAGTAGAACTCTAAAATTTGAATCCAGAGATAATACTAATACTGACATGCATTTGATGAAATTTCCTAAGGAAATGTTGCCAAAAAAAAGAAATACACCAGTCAGTCTTTTGATCTGACAAATGTGTACAAGCTGAAAATATTGATCCATTGTTGATTAGAAAATATATTCCAAAGCATGTGATGAAGTTAATGCTATTCAAAGCATGCTTATAATTTTTCAAGAAAGAGAATGCAATCCAATACCAAACTGGGCAACATGAGAATACACACTTCAAAACAAACAAATTGAAATGACTAACATGCTAAAAGATCCTCAAATTTATTAAGCCAGAGAAACGCATATTGAGTTACACCTACTAGCTTAACAACAAAAAAATATGTTACGTAACTTACTCCTTGTGTAATGGAGAGAAAGAAACATTCTCATTTATAGAGACACTTTAATATAATAATTTCTTTAAATTAATATGTAAATAATTGCTAATATATAATTACACATATACTTCGAATACGCAATCCAACTCTTGAGGATCCATTCCACTGTAACAAATGCGTAAGAGTATCAGTATATTTATATGAGGATGTTATCTTTAGAACAACTCAGAGAAGTTAAAAAACCTTGGAATACATAAAATTCTCATCATAGGAGAATGATTATATGTGGTCTTTCCACTCCATATGACAGTATGCAGCTACAGAAATGAATAATTAATGTATATAAATCGACTTATAAGACTTTCCCAGCATAATATTTAATGATGAAAGCAAGATATAGAAACATGTTTATAATCTAATCTAATCTTGTAAAGTAAATGACAGAATCAATTTGTGTATGTGTTTATTTTTGCATAAATCTGAAGAAATTGAGTAAAGTTGCACATCAGATAGTGTTAGTTTATTGATAGATAAAAAGGAAAAGAGGTAAAAAACATACATATGAAGGAACCAGTGTACCCACGATTTTGAAATAGTGTTACAATAAAATCATATTTATGCAAAATTATCATATATGTATGTATTAAAATGTATAAAAAATAAGATCACTAAAAACATTATGTTGGTTATCTTATGGTGGGTAAATTGAAGAGTATTTGGATTTTTTAAAAATCAGTTTATATCCTATTTACTTTAAATATGAAATCAAGAGAACATACTTATGTCATTTCTATAATTAGACTTCCAATTTTTTTACTCCTCTCCCACTCCTACTACTATTTTATTAATCTTTAATATATTTAATTCAAATGTACTCAAGGTCTCTAATCTAAATCTAGTTAGCCTGCTGGTGATAGTACTTCCATTAAGATGGAGAGAGAATTTAACAATGAAAGTTTTTGAAATAGAATTTACATACAATAAAATAAACACCTTTGAAGTAAACAGTTCAATGGGTTTTGACAGTTCTTTGACAACCGTGTTGTTTCCAGTTTGGAGTCTTCATGCAAAGTAAAAATGAATCTATATAATTGGGTCGCTGACAAATAATTTCAGATCACTGATAATCCTGAAAGAATAAAGGCTTTAAAAGTAAAAGAAAAAGGGAAAGATCTAGTCAACATTCTGAAAAAAAATTTTGTAAGTCCAACAATTGTTTTAGCATCTTTTGTAAAAAGAATTTTTTTAATCAGGTTATTTGGTTTTTTTTGTTTTGTTTTGTTTTTTGCTGTTGAGTTACAGGAGATTCTTATGTATTTTGGATATTAACCCTTTAGCAGAAAGATGGTTTGATATAAGAAAGTTTTTAGAGATGATGAATATGCTTATTACCATGGTTGTGATGATATCATGGGTGTATGTATATATCCAAAATCATCAAGATGTATGCATTAAATATGGCAATTATTTGTATATCACTTTCACCTAAATAAAGCTTAAAACATAGGAAGTGACTAAATGATGTTAGAGTAAAAGGTAAAAAGAAATGTGTACAATGACTTTGAAATAAATACTGGTAAATATATAATACTGGCTAAAATAGTAAAGAAACAAGGTTGATTTGTATAATAATAATTCTTTTTAATCAGTATATGAGTTTTGTGATAAGAAGAAGAGTAACTCTATGTTGACATTTTTTCCCCTGAGAAATATTCACAAACCTCTTCCTAAAATAAGTTAGCATCCCCTTCTCAATATACTAATTTGGAACAAAATTTGTAAGTGAGATAAACTATATAGCACTTTATCCCTTCCCTCCGTAGAAATATTATCAAGTGATTTGTGATAACAACTTTGAGAATATTTGCACAGGCTTTCTCATGTGCATCAACATTGACTCACATCTGGTGTTTATTATAAAAGCCTGGTCGGTGCTTGGGAGCTTGTCTGGGACATGTACCATGTTTCTTACATTTTTTTTTTCAGTCGTGGAGTCATCACTGAAATTTTCAGTATTATATTTTGATAGGTGAAAAATTGATAAATTTTTAGTGTTTTATTTTGACTTTAATAAAATTCAAATTTAATATTTATCAAATATGACCAATTTTATCTTCCAAAAAAGGGCTGTAGCAATATCTCCCTTCCACATGTTCTTCAAGAAACTTCCACTGCCCCATCAAGACCTGGAGTTTAATTTCCTTTCCTTGAATCTGGGCAGGCATGGACTTGCTTATAACCTAAAGAATATGGCAGACATGAAGCTACAAGACTTCTAAGGCTATGCCATAATATGTAAGGCAACTTTTGCCTTATTGGATGGGTTACTTGCTTTGGGGGACATTCAGTTGGCATGCCAGAAATTCTACTTCTCTGAGACTCTCATGCTGGGGAGATTATATTTAGGTACTCAGGTTAACAGCCCTGCCAAACTTGCAGCCATGTGAGTGACTATCTTTGATGGCCAACCAAGTTGAGCCTTCAAGCCACATCTGGCTTAGCCTCATGAGACCCAAGTTAGAATTGCCTAACCAAGCCCTTCCTGAATCTTTGACCCAAAAATTATGGGTAAAATAAAAATTGTTTAAAGTAAGTTTTGGGCTAATTTGCTACGTAGCAACAGTAGATGAAACATCATTTATTAACTAGAAAGTGTGGAATACTTAGGCAATTTGAATCAAACTCTCACTTGTCTTTAAAGAGAACCCAAATTAGACTCATAAATATTAGTGAGGAAAGGAACAGAAGAGACATCAATGTAATCTCTCGTTTCAATATTGAGGCAAATGGCCTAGGGAAGATAGCTACTAATTGGTAGATCAGGGACCAGAACACATTTGTCATGATTGCTGGTCTAGTATTTTTGAATACTTTTAAATATCTCTATATTTGGAGAGATTAAGCAACCACAGAATATTGATTGGTATTTGTACATTTTTATGAATTATTCCTGTTTTCTTTCTTTTAGATAATCAATCTCTGCCTAACTTTCTTTGATTCTCAAACTCATTCACAACAGCTATGTTTAAAATCTACTTTGCACAAAGTACTGTATTACACACCAGGGGGACTACATATGAAGATTTCATTTCATTGAGGTGTGAGGAGTTTACTGTTTAATATAGAGGACATTTAAATCATATATTGTGAATAAAATATGATTAGTTACATAGGAGTCCCATTTCAGAAATTTTTGTAAAGTAAACAAGAAAGTTTAATTCAATAAAACATCGGATTTATTAAGGCTACCAATGTTGTTTGAGGTGACCTGTGAAGGGTAAATTGTGTTTTACCAAGTAGAGGTGGATAGTTAGAGCTTTTCAAAAAGAGCACGTGCTGAACAAAGGCGTGAAAACAACGCATATGCTCAGGGGATGGTCAGTGTTTCCACATGCCAGGATAGACAGTATGTTTGTGTATACTGAGAGTGAGATGGAGAAGAGCGATGGGTACTGGAAGATGATAATGGACGTGTAGATTGGGGCCACATAACAAACTATCTTTGATACTTTGATACTGCCATACTGAAAGGGGCAAAAGGGCTGTATCAGAGATTAATCCTGATCATAGTACTTCTCAGGAATACGAAAAAACTTTTCTTACTGACTCATCAGCAGTAACACATTAACTTAAAGTTTTGATTGTGCTTTCTCAAAAACTATCACTGACCACTTATGATTATCTTAGATTTTTCAAAATAGATCGATTTTAATTGTGAATATAGCATTCTGATACAACATTCAACTAGGTGATAATGCTGTTTATCACTTTGTGCAACTAGGAACTTTTGATTCACGAGCAAAGGCTCAATAACAAAGCTAGTTGGCCCAAACAAATTACTCAAATAGGCGTCTCAAAGGGAGACATTACATGGTTGAAAGATATCCACTCTGTTCTAGGAAAAATTGAGTATTTCATGTATATGAGGCAATATTTGTCTTTAAAAAATAGTCATTCCATGCCAGGGAGTACTATCCTAGAAACTTTACCTTTTCTGGAGCACAATTTCCTTTCCCAACAAATAACTTTCTTATAGTGACTGGAAGACCAACCCATTCATTGATTTACCCAGTCAGTCATTCTGTTTTTTAAGGCAGAAACTTGCTATGCGCTTGACTCTATACTATGAGCTGGGAAAAAAGGGCACATCACTTATCCCTATGTTTTTCTGTAAAAGGTATGAAAATGTAGCTCAGTAGGAAGTCAAAGATCACCTTTCCAACAATATGGATATTAGCCAAAAGTTACCATCACACAACTGGAAAGCTCTGAGCAGTAGAATTAAAATTATAATCTTTTCATTTTGTAGAGAAAGTATTTCTCTGACCACCAGTACATAAATTCACAAAAAATTTTTTGGGCAAACTTAATTAATTTCAAACTCTTACTCACAGAAGCACAGATTTATATAGCACATGCCTTATTTTTCAGGTCTAGTGTTCTGGAAAATTAGTGTATTTAAGACATAGCTAATTCTGAATATAGTAAACCTCTCAACTGAAAGTACTTTTGAATAAGTTAAAATACTAACCAAAGAGATTTCCTGGTATCAAGAAATAGAGAAAATAAAGAAGGATATAACCCATTTCACAGGATAAAAACATAATTCTTTGACTGTGGGCATTTAACAAAGAAATATTTGATTGGCTTCCTTACCCTGGGAAATAAATTTGAGACGGTAAATCAGCTTATGTTCTATCTATAAAAGAGGATAATAGACTCAGGAATTTAGACCCATAGCAGCAGGTAAAGGATGTCTTGGAAGCGTGCACAGTCCATGGATCTATTCTTTTCCTATTGAACCTGGATTTTCCAAGTGAACCCAAAGGAAGATACATTTTAAAAATATTATCTGAGGAGGCCAGCCCGGTGGCGCAGAGCTTAAATTCGCATGTTCCGCTTTGGCGGCCCAGGGTTGCTGGTTCGGATCCCAGGTTCAGATCTATGCACTGTTTGTCAAGCCATGCTGTGGTAGGCATCCTACATAAACTAGAGGAAGATGGGCACGGATGTAAGCTCAGGGCCAGTCTTCCTTAGCAAAGAGGGGAGGATTGGCAGCAGATGTTAGCTCAGGGCTAATCTTCCTCAAAAAAAAAAAAAAAAATATATATATATATATTGTCTCATATTGCAAATGTCATTTAGAAACAGAGATATAGATGATCCCCTGACTCTTCTCCTTGTACAAACAACAATGTGCTACAGAATGGCTTAGCTCCAACATAGGGAGAAATTCTACAGATGAAAAAACAAGCTTTGTTGCTTACTTTTCCATCATTTTCTAACAGTGAGATAGACACAATATATCTAGCTGAGGCACCCTTCTTATACTTTGGATGCCTGTAAATATTTGTAAGAAGTCTCGCAAACCTTTAAGAGAGATTTTTAATGAGCAAAATTACTGGAGTTTGGGAGTAAACAAGTCGACATGCCAGAGATGCTCGTAATCAGAACCAGCCCTATTGCATGTCAGGGAGAGAAAGAAGCTCAACACAACATGGTTCACTCAGAGTTCCTGGACATGCATATTAAATATGTACTACTACTTGGGAGATAATCGCAGTTTCCATGTTTGTAGTTTAGAAATGATGTAAACATTGCTTGCTGTGTATGGCACCAGGGCACAAACTGCTAATTAGCTGGAGTATTCTCAAATCAGTTTTATTTCACTGACTACCTACAGGAGAACTGGAATACACATGATGGCATGGAGGTATCTATATTAGGTAACATATCTAACGTTGAAACACTGGAAAACAAGAAATAAGCAGGGATAACAGAATGATAGTTCTGTGACTTGAATCTTTGCTGTAGCATAAGCCTATCATCCATACCCATGAAATGAAGACCATTTAACACTTATGGTAAAAGAATCATCATTTTAGTTTACCTCCAAATTCCAAACACTGAAGGTAGTGACTTTATAGCAAACGAACCTGTCATGTAGCGGTTAAAATTGCAGGCTCTGGAGCTCAATCTTTTGCATTCTAATATTACCTCCACCACTTAATAGATGGGGGCAAGTTACTTCCTCCTCAATCCTTCAGTGACTTCATCTGTAGAATGTAGCTATCTACAGAGTCTACTTCATATACTTGTTCTGCGAGTAAATGAGCCAAGTCCTATAAGGGATTTATAAGTGAACCTAGCAGGTAGTAAGTACACAATGAATGTGATCTACTTGTGTTATGTTCTAAAATGCATTCTATTTTATTTAATATTTGTCTCATCCTAATCTTATTTTATTTATTTTTAATTTTTTAATTAATGGTTTTAATTAACAGTTTAATTAATTTTAATTAATGGTTCCCTGAAACTATGGTGGTATAGTAAATAATGAAACAAAGAATAGTTATCACATGCTCTTTTACTAACAGGAAACAGGGAGACATTTCTTTTATTAACATCGTCATGCTACTCTAAGTTTTACATATTTTTTAGAACAGGCTTTTTCTGTACAGTCATGTTGTAATTATCATAGACAATAAATACAAACACCACACAAGACATCCAGCCGTATTAAAGAGAATTCCATTTGATTTTAGACAAGAATACGGTATTACCCACTTTGAGCAGACATATAATTATACATTATTAATGGTTGTGTAAAATTGGAGGAATGGATTTTAGTCCAGAACTCAGTAAGAAATTGACTCTTTCTGCAAAAATCACTTAAAACAACTTTATTCAGATTTAGGAGTAAAAGTGGATTTCGTTAGACATCTCAGAAGACCAACAGCACTTTTATTAAAGAGAATCATAGAGCTGCAAAGAAACGCACAGGCAATTTCACCTATGTAGGTAAGGTGAGCAGTAAAGGTTTTTATACAGATGCTTCCATGGCAATGCTATAATAAATACTTGATGGTTGATCTCCAGGAAAGATGAGAGTGTAAGCACACAGCTCATTAGAGTAGAGTATTTCATTTGCTCTGAAGACAGGAGACAGCCCCAACCTTGTACCACAAACCCTGAACAAAGACTGATAAATAACAATGAAACTTATATAATTCACAGTGGGCCCAGGAATTTAATACATAACAGTATACAGTACGGAGTGTGGTATACAGTAAAAGGTATAGGAAATAGGTGGAAGAAGTTTTGAAGGATCCTACTGAACAGATCCAGTTGGAAGGCTGAAGGGTGGACTAGTGATGGAAGAAATAGAGCAGACCTTCTCACAGAATGGAAAGAGTGCTTAGGAACTGGGTTACTATCTGCCATTTTCTTATAATGCAATTGCTGTCTTATGGATGATGTTTAGAAATGAGGCTTAGCAATAAAACAATATATATATATCAGTAATCATATAATGCACAGCACTGTGGATCAGTGTTCACAACATTGAGCAATCTGCTAAAAATAAAAAACCCCAAGCCAATACCATGCAGAGGTATGGATTTTAAGTGGATATTATCCACAGGTTATGAGAAATTTAATGTGAGCACTTAATATCCAAATAATTCTGGAATCAATAAAACTAGCCTAAAGCTCCTGGCAAACAAGCTCTAAACCAGTCTCTGGCAACATGTTCACAAGACCCTAGCATTGTGGTGTATGTGTGCATGTGAAATCTGGGAAGCCATAACACAAGTAAATAAATCAATGACTAAGATACCATAGAGGAAAATAGGCACAGGTTATTTGCTAAGAATAGTATCAATAATTTTTGCCAGTAAATTAGAATTCTTAAATCAAATAAATTCTACAATATAACACAATTTTATATCAAATCATACAATCATATATTAATTTTGATATGAGAAAAATAGAAAATATGAAAAAGAATGCATAACTATGTCCCAACTTGAACAAGTTTTTAAAAATAAACCTTAGTAAAATAACCAGAGCCAGAACTTACAAGATTATTTTAAAATTTATTTGGAATAATAAAGATCCATAAAAAGCTAAATCAGGGGCTGGCCCCGTGGCTGAGTGGTTAAGTTTGCGAGCTCTGCTGCAGGCGGCCCAGTGTTTCATTGGTTCGAATCCTGGGCACGGACATGGCACTGCTCGTCAAGCCACGCTGAGGCAGCGTCCCACATGCCACAACTGGCATGTCCCACATGCCACAACTAGGAGCCACAACAAAGAATATACAACTATGTACCCGGAGGCTTTGGGGAGAAAAAGGAAAAAAAAATAAAATCTTTAAAAAAAAAAAAACTAAATCAATTTTTTCAAAGAGAAACCATGATGGGAGGAGTATGTCCTATAATCTTTAAGAAGTGATGATAAAGCCATAGTAATAGAAGAAAGTGAACAAGGAATGGAAAAAATGACCAAGAAAATAGAACAGATAACTCAGAGACCAAATAATGTGTTTTTGAAGATTTGGTTTTAAATAGATAAGCAAAGTATGATTTTGTAGCTGGTTTAGAGAAAAGTCTCATATAGAGAAAATAAACTTGGATTTCAGTTTAAAATTTTGTAACATATATAGATGTAGAAAACAGATATATTAAAGATCTAAACATGAAAGATAAAATTATGTACCTGTTAGTATTTACTATATAACTGTCTAGAATCTATTTGGCCTATGGGTTTGGAAAATTTCAAAAAAGGCCCTTGTAGGCTAAATCAATAAACTAATTAATTAACAAGGAAATAAATGTAATTCATTTGATTTCATCAAAATTATAGATTTCTGTACAAAGAGTGCTACATCAGGTCAACAGGCCAATAATAGCTTGTAAAATGGATGGATATGTATAAATGGATGGATATATATAAATGGATGGAGATATATATATCCTGCTGGCTCTGTTTCTCTTACTGATACATCAAGATTCTCATCCATAATAGCATTAGCTCAAAGATCAAAACCTCGTCTAAGTCACATCCAGGGACGGACAAGTTTTCTGCGTTTAATCCATTAAATATGGCTTCCGGGTCACACATTATCCTCCCTCTTTGATCCGTGTCAAACTAAAGAGATGTTTTTTGTTCCCGACATTCCCACCAGTATAACAGTGCAACAGACATAGGACACAAGCTGTAGACATTCTGATTGAAAAAGGAACTGAATGGAAGGAGATATCCTCCTTTATTCTCTTTACTCATTAACTGAAAGTCTCTCTCTTCTCTGAGATGCACTCTTACTGTGGAGAACTATTCATTGTAGTTAGACTTCTCCTGACATCTTCTCATATCCTGTGTTAATCTTTTTTCTTAGCAGTCTTATTTTTTTTTTTTTTTTTGAGGAGGATTAGCCCTGGGGTAACATCTGCTGCCAATCCTCCTCTTCTCCTCTTTTGCTGTGGAACACTGGCCCTGAGCTAACATCCGTGCCCATCTTCCTCTACTTTATATGTGAAATGCCTACCACAGCGTGGCTTGGCAAGCGGCGCATAGGTCCATACCCGGGATCCGAACCTCAAACCCTGAGCCACCTAAGAGGAACATGCAAACTTTCTGTGCCACCAAGCTGGCCCCCTTAGTAGCCTTTTTTAAAAAATATATTATGGTTTGAGTTTACAGATATAAACTAAATTTGTGTAGAATTAAATTGCCCTCCTATTTCTCATTCACTGTGGCAATTGGGTTAATTTCGTAGAGAGAGAAAAAAGGATAAAGATATTTACACTCTACTGTATTAAAACTATAACTCTCAGTCATTAATTTTGAGGAAAACAGCAAAAGGAGATCAGGCAATAGTGGATCCTTTTTGGATGACTGCAGTCTTAGCAGTGCTTCAAGCACAATTACTAAACTAAAACAAACAAATAATATGGTACTAGACAAAAAGTCTACATGAATATTGTTTTTATGATTAAACAATATATAATAGAATTAAATGTTCCTGAAATAAAAACTTTGGTCTGCACATTCAAAGGACACAACATGCTTCAGTTTAATCAATAGAGAATAAATAGCGCTGAGATTTGTTGTTGACATTTTGGATAAGGAGTTTACGGAAACCCATTTTAGTGAGGATGCTCTATAGAATTTTAACTTGTCATCTTTTCTTTTTCCTTCAACTGATGCTTGTAAAAAATTCCAGAGAGCGACTTTGGGTAACTTTAGAAGGATAAATACTCTAGATGCAGGGAGCTTATTCTGACATGTGTGTGGGTGAGTAATCAACGAGGATGAGGAAACAAGACATTTATCTTTGTAGTCTTTGCATTATATGGAGACAAGCTCTAGAAACAGAAGTAGAAAGAACACTTAGTATATGAACTGTTATATGAAAAACACTGCTAGTTTGGTTGGTTTTTTTTTAAACTTTATCTTGTTTAAAAACTGTGTTTCCATCTTACAATAATTTTATGGGGGAAAAAAGAGATGAGATAGATCTTTTTCATTTCGAAGATTGAAAAGGAAAACAAATGAATGTCTGAAAGATTCCATGGATTTGAGTGGCATGAGATGCACACTAAAGTGTGCCAGTGCTTGGGAGGCAGCTGGAATAGCTGTGAAGATCAAAAAGACTAGGCTGTCGCCCTGAGATCTAAAGCTGGCCAACAGGAATTCAAATTTGGCTTGAGGGTGAGTGTGAGAGGAAGGGATTAATTTTGTTAATTTTCTCACTTTTCGTGTGATAAAAACAGCTTACTTATGAAGCTGATGAATTTAAAAATATAGGTTTCTGCTTAAGGTAGTCACTAGAAGAGGAAAAAGAAATACACATATCTTAAATCATTAGATGGGGAAAGAATTCACTAAGGGGACACAGAAAGCACACAAAATCTGGAAGCACCATGTAATGAGCACTTCCAAGCCAAATTACATGGTCCAATCAGTCAAAGGGAAGAACACAAGAGGGCATCACGTCTGTTACTGCATTCCACTTTGGACTGCTACATTCAGCTGCTGTTTCAGTAGCACAAAACAGTAAGCTACCAGGGAAACATATGAACTAACACAACATTATATCATTCCCCTTTTAAATTGCACATTAGTCAAATCGTGTTATTGACTATATTTGCTCTTTTAATATCACATTGTAATGTTTTCTATTTCTATTCTGATTTAGTTTGCTCTTTATTATGCAAATAATAAAGTGACAGCCTCCTCTGCTAACATGTTTCTCAGCATCACTCCAGCTCCATAGAGAACAATAATTAACAGTTTGGAATATACTTCCAGGCAATTTTCTATTTCTAGGTATTTGAGTGTTCCATTGCTGCTATAACAAATTGCCACAATCTTAGGGGCTTCAGCAGCAAGAATGTATTGTTTTACAGTTCTCTGTGTCAGAAGTCCAACGTGGGTGGCAGTAGGTGAGAATCAAAGTGTCAGCAGGCTGCTTATCTTGATGGAGGCTCCAGGGGCGAATCTGTGCCTTGCCTTTTCCTGCTTCTAGAGGCTGCCTGCATTCCTTGGTTTATGACCTTCTTCCTCCATCCTCAAAGCTAGCATGGGAGGATCTAGTTTTTTTCGCTCTACTATTTGGTATTCAGAGAACCACATGAAGACCCTTCTTCTTTTAAGAACACAGATGATTAGATTGGCCCCACCTGGATAATCTCTCCATTTCAAACTCAACTGATGAGCAACCTTAACTGCATCTGCATCCTTAATTCTCTTTTGCTCTGCAAGGTGACAAAGTCACAGGTTCTAGAGTTTAAGGTGTGAACGTCATTCAGAGGCCATATGTCTGCATGCCACATCAGATATACACGAACATTATTTATTTAAGTCTTATAAAAAATTCAGATCAGACTGCTTGGCTTTTTATTAGTTTTATTTCCCTTTAATAATAAGTGTTGTAGGATTTTCTATTTTCACTAGGCGTAGGTTTAATTCATTATATTTGAAAACATATTATTCCAGAGTATGGCTATAGGCTAATCTATTTAACCATCCCCCTTTTGATGGTTGGACATTTTACAAATTTTGCTGTTAATAGCAATGATGCAAACATCAACCTCATGCCTATATATTTATGTAGACATAACTATATCTATAGGACAGATTCATAGACATAGAATTTCTGGGACACTACCACATTTCCATCTAAAATTGGTTAAAATAATACTCACACTAATGATTCAGAGAATGCTCATATCCCTAGCCATTTCTAAAAGTAAATATTATGAATCACTTAATTGTGTTCTACTGATGGTTTAAAATAACTTTTACTTGAGTGTTTAACTTGTCTTTCGCCTGATTACCAATGCAAGGAGACTTCTGCTATATGGTCTTATAGGACAAACACCTTGTTATATGTTTATTGGCCATTTACATTCATTTTAGGAGTAAAATGGTTATTTTAAATTTTGTTCAATTTAAATTGGATTATTTTAAAATTATACTAATTATTATTACAATTAATTTCTTTCACCCTATCACTTATATTTTAATTTTGATTATGGAGCCTTTTATTTTATTTTGTCAGTCATTACTTTTATGTCTCCTGGGTTTTGTATCTTCGTTGGGAAGTAGCGTGCGTATATGTGCATTTTATTTGTTTCATTTTCCCACCTCAGGTCTAAAAATTATTTTCTAATATCATGTGATTATTTTTGTTTTGATTCA
The DNA here is from genome assembly GCF_041296235.1 of Equus asinus. NCBI lineage: Eukaryota > Metazoa > Chordata > Mammalia > Perissodactyla > Equidae > Equus > Equus asinus. The sequence goes on from NC_091813.1 coordinate 39,410,540, forward strand.
ACTACCTTCATTTACTTTGCATCTTTGGTTTCTTTATTTGTATTTATTTATTTTTGACAAATACAAGTCATATATATTTAAGGTATACAATCTTATGTTATGATGTATATATACATTTTGAAATAACTACCACCAGCAAACTAATTAACACATCCATCACATCCCATAGTTACTCTTTTCATTTGCCAGAACATGGTGGATGAACCTAGAGGACGTTATGCTAAGTGAAATAAGGCAGATACAGAAAGACAAATATTGCATGATCTCATTTATATGTGGTATCTAAAAAAAATAGGTGTTGAACTCATAGTAACAGAGAGTAGAATGGTGGTTCCCAGAGGCTGGGAAGTTGGGGGGGAAAGGGAGATATTGATCAAAGGTACAAGCTTTCAGTCATAAGATTAATAAGCTCTGGAGACCTGAAGTGTGGCATAGTGACAGTAGTTAACCATAATCTATTGTGTGTGTTCCTATGGAGTGTTCCTATGAGGCTCCATTTTGCTGGGTGCAGGCTGCATTCATTTAGTGCTTCTCTAGGATAAAATTACATGAGCAAATAGGAAATTTACATTGTTTAAATTTTTCTGTAATATTTCAATAATATTGAAACAAAGTCATGTTATGAAAACAAGCATTATAGCAGAACTGACTGTAATTAGAAATGTGACCTGAATCATAGCTTATATCTTTATATATGCATGAGTTTCTTTCTATATTTTCTATTTACTTCCTCTGACCTATTTGTTTTCTGGACAATGTCATATAGTCAGTTTTTATAATTAATTGTATCAATTTCTTATTTTTCTTTTTAAGCACATTATTGGCCATTATTGCATGCTTTATTTTCCACGAACATTTTAGAATATTTTTTAAAGTTCCACAAAATCCTTCTGTGCTTATAATAGTATTGTACATATAATGTGAAATAATATGTATTTTTAAAACATAATGGTGGAGATTCCCTGACCCTTAAATTTCCCATAGAGGGGGCCCCTGGTTTCATTCAGGCTGCTAACCCTGAGACAGCAGTGTGCGCTATTGATTTACTCCATCAGAGCATATTTCCATGTTGCCTTGGAAAAACTGCCTTCGCCATGCTATCAGACCGAGAGGTAGAACTAGGTTGTTGTAGTATATCCCTAGGAAAATGTTGTGGATTGGGTTGAACTGGAGGCCAGTTCATTCTCATAGTCTTCTTCCCACAAGCCCGAGGCAGAGAGTGCTCCTAAAAAGAGCCTGAGTGAGGGCACAAGTCAGAGTCTGACATTTTCATCATTGGGTGTGTTAAATTTGCTCCATGGCTACAAAGTTAATACTCCAAGGACATTTGATTCCCATGGATTTAGAGATTTAAAGATTGAATTATGATAAAAGAAGAATTAAATAAGTGCAATAATAAGGATATAGGGAAGATGATAGGCTAGGTTAGGAAAAGGAACAACTGCATCTGACACAGGTATTGAGACAAAAACTTCAGGGGAATGGCATTTGTGCTAAGTAGTAAGTTATGTTTTGGTAAACAAAAGAAACAGACTTGAGAGATTGAAAGAGTATTATGAACATATATTTTGAGTGGTGAGTAGTCACATTTGTCCACCTTTTGGAATACAGAATAATCCAGAATGACTAGAATGTTATATGAAAGTATTGAGATACAAGTCTGAAGTGGCAGAATGGACATAGATCATAAAGAGCTTGTGGCAAGCTTGCATTGGAAGGCACTAGAACAAAATATCTTGGAAGCCATTATAGATCTATATGGCTATGTAACTTTCATGAAAAGAGGAAGAGAAAGGAGTATTTATTCATAAAGGAAAACATGAAGGCAGAAAAGTGACCTAATAAAAAAGCAAGCACATCTTATAACGGAATTGTGGAGCTAAGGAATGGGAATTGATGTGTCATGGTGGTAAGAGCACCAAACTTCTTGGGCTCAAAGTCTTGCTCCACTATATCCTAGCTGTTGTTAAGATCTTCAGCAAGTGAGTTAACACCTCCACACCTGCGTTTCTTCATCTTTAACATGGGGGTGAAGATACCACTACTTTTTAGATTTTTGTAAGGATTAAAAAGAAAGAGTTGTACCCTTCAAAGCCGCCAACAATATAGAGTGGGGAAAGGATAGTCTCTTCAACAGAGTGTTAGGAAAAGTGGACAGCTAATTTCAAAAGAATGAAACTGGACCCCTTTTTTAAACCATACATGACAATCAACTCAAAAAGGATTAAAGATTTCAACGTAAGACAGGAAACCATAAAACTCCTAGAAGAAAACAAAGACAATAAGCTCCTTGACATTGGTCTCTGCAATGAACTTTTTGGGTTTGACACCAAAAGCAAAAATAAACAAGGGGAACTACATCAAACAAATAAGCTTTGCACAGCAAAGGAAATCATAACAAAATGAAAAGGCAACCTACAGAAGGAAAGAAAACATTTGCAAGTCACATAGTGATAAGCCTTAACATGCAAAATATATAAACAACTCATACAACTCAATAGTAAAAAACCAACAATTTGATGAAAAAAATAGGCAGAGGAACTGAATAGACTTTTTTTCCCAAGAAGACATACAGGTGGCCAAGAGGTACATGAAAAGATGTTCAATGTCACTAATCATCAGGGAAATGCAAATCAAAACTATAATGAGATATCACCTCACAGCTGTTAGCAAGGCTATTATCAAAAAGACAAGAAATAACAAGTGCTGGAGAGGATGCAGATAAAAGGGAAGCCTTGTGTACTTTTGGTGGAAACGTAAATTGATGCAGCCACTATGGAAAACAGTATGGTGGTTCCTCAAAAAATTAAAAATAGAACTACCATATGATCCAGCAATTCCACTTCTGGGTATGTTTCCAAAGGAAACAAAATCCCCATGTTGAAGAAATATCTACTCTGACCCCCTTGTTTGTTACAATAAACAAGACATGGAAACAACCTAAGTGTCCACTGATGGATGAATGGATAAAGAAAACGTGGTGTATATGTTCAAAGGAATATTGTATAAAAAAAGACTGAGAAGGAAATCCTGCCATTTGTGACAAGATGGATGTGCTTGAGGGCATTATGCTAAGTGAAATAAGTCAGACAGAGAAAAACAAATACCATATTATTTCACTTACATATAAATTCTAAAAAAAACAAACTCATAGAAACAGAGACAGATTGGTGGTTGCCAGGGCTGGGAATGGGGAGTGGGACAAATGGGTGAAAGTGATTGAAAGGTACTACAAACTTTCAGTTATAAGATAAATAAGTTCTGGGTATGTTATGTACAACATGGTCACTATAGTTAACAACATTGTATTGTGTATTTGAAAGTTTCTAAGAAAGTAGGTCTTAAAAGTTCTCATCACACACACACAAAATGTGTACCTATGTGAGGTAGTGGATGTTAACTAAGTTTACTGTGATAATCACTTCACAATACATACATATATGAAATCATGATGTTGTATACCTTGAAATGATACAATAATATGTCAACGATATCTCAAGAAACCTGGGAAAAAAAGAGAGTTAATGCATATGAAACAGGAAAATTTCCAGCACATTGTTAGAGATTCATAAATATTAATTAGTATTTTATGACTATTATTACTGTCTCTGCAGTTATCTTAACCTCATTCTAAAGAAGAGGGCAACCACATCACTTCTCTGTATTAATGACCCACACTTATTAACCTCTTTGTAGATCCCTTCTATCATATTCATAGCCTACTACAACATGTTTTTCAATTTCATCTCACGTTAGGTAACCTATTGTGAAGGCAGGGCATACTCATACATAAGAATAAAGTCATTTACACATAAAGCTTTAGATGTATTAATACAAAAAATATTTTCATCTAATTGGTGTAGTTCAGAGTTCCCTGTTGCTTGACACCATAAAACCTAGAGAAACCCACTAAAATCCTTCCCATATTAAAAATAAAACCCTTATTTATTTAATTCACACTCAGTTAATTTTCAAATATGGCTTCCTAATAGTTGTATGTAATTTTGTTCTTAAGTTTAATTCTACTTCATTTCCCTAGTATATTTAAATGAGACACAAGTTTTAGACACTGTCTTGGACAAACAAACTTCTTCAAAGCTGTTTATAATAAATGTGTTGAACAAATAAAAATCTTTGCTGTGGTTTAAATACACTGTAGTAATCAGGGTGACTTTAAATATGGCTGTCACAGTCACATTTAGATGTCCTATCTTTGTTTCCTCTCCCATACTCCCACTCTCTCGGATTATCCACATGAAAGCGTTCTCTGTATTCCAGTTAATCTTTTCCCCACCTGAATCCAAAATGCTATGTCTCCTATCACAATTGGCTTCAGAAAATAATCATAAAATTACAAAGAAGGGATTAGGATAATATGCTGAGAATAAGAAACAGACAGAACCATCAAGAACTAAACTCCTATTTATTTTTATGTGTTGGCAATAACAATAGGGAGACCAGCAAAGAAGATAGGTGAAAAAGAGTTTAAGCCAGGACACAAATACATAAGCAGAGTGCTTTTTATATTATATCTACATTGAACGCGTTTGAAAACTTTCTATAGAGCATCAGCTTCTGCTTAAAATATATATATTTTTAAGCTTTGCCCATTAGAATTTAATCATATTAAATTTTTCCATCCTTCAGGGAATACCTAATACATTAGAGTTTGTTATTGGAGTTATAGATAAAAGACATATGTTAGAATTTCTGCTATATCTTTTTAAATACAGTCATTAGTTTTTTTATTTACTATTTGTGACACACAAATGGAGAAAAATTGCTCCAAGAAGGTTGTTTCAGTTACATACCAATTAGTCAAATTCTGTGATTATTTTTCCCTTTTTTATTATGACATGGAGGGTTTTTTTGCATCTAATCGATGACTTAATATAAAGAAATGGCCAGAGTATAACAACATACACCTATCATTTTTTGAAGGAAGTTTTGTGAAATATTTTACTTTTGAATAAAGAACCGTTAAATCTTTTCCTCATTGGATTTCGGGGGGGTGGACAATTTCCTTCTGAAACTCAAACATTAAAACTTTCCAAAATGGACAGAAGAATTGCCAGCATTATCAGGAAGCAGATGAAAAATAAAGTAAAATAAATTAATATAGATCACAAACCCATGCAATATTATTAGATGAAAAGATTTTTAGAACTTTCTAAGGAAGAAATTATGTTTGACCAAACTTCTGAAGTATGGTACACATGTATGTGACATTTAGCCTTACTCCCTTCTAATCTTTACACACACACACACACACAAATTTGTCACGGATAAGAAATGACTTTAAGGCAGATAATTAAGAGTAGGAGTCAATGTAGATTGCCTGAATGTAAAATGCTTAACAGTGCTCTCCAATGACAGCATTGAGATGGGTGTCCATTAACATTTTTATAAATTTTCAAATAAAACCTTACATAATCTAGAATGTGGGAGTAGTTTCATGAAGTATGCATGCATAAATGTTTATCAAATTGTATGCTTTAAATATCCACAGTTTATTATAGTGAAGCATTTCTCAATAAGCTTATTTTTTTAACAAAAGACTGCACAAGATCGCCTCTGACATGAACCTTATTTCAAGTTTTCCTAGTTATTAATTTACCAAGCCAGTGGGGGTAAATTTGTGGGGAGTTTTTTTCATGATATATGCAATAGCACAAAAGTGGCAGATGACTGTGATTTCAAACAATTTTTTTTTTTTTTAAAGATCGGCATCTGCACTACTGCAATAGCATATGTTGCCAATCATTTTTTTTTTCCTCTTCTTCTTCTCCCCAAAGCCGCATGGTACATAGTTCTATATGCTAGTTGTGAGTGCCTCTGGTTGTGCTATGTGGGACACTGCCTCAAAATGACATGATGAGCAATGCCACGTCCACCCCAGGATCTGAACTGGCAAAGCCCTGGGCTGCCAAAGCTGAGCGCTCGAACTTTACTTCTCGACCACGGGGCTGGCTTCACAAACAAATATTTTTTAAGGAAGTAGTTTGCTGTTTTTAAAGATGACCAATGATCAGCTAATTGATATAAGCTAATCACTGTGATTAAAACATTGACGCTAAACTGAGTAAACCATTTAATTAATTAATTCATACATTTATTTTATTTATAGATTCATTTTATTTTATTTTTTTTATGTTTTTGTGTGTGAGGAAGATTCACTTTGAGCTAAAACCTGTTGCCAATCTTTCTCTTCTCTTTTTGTTTTTTGCTTGAGGAAGATTAGCCCTGAGCTAACATCTGTGCCAATCTTCATCTACTTTGTATGCGGGATGCCACCACAGCATGGCTGATGAGTGGAGTAGGTCCACGTTGGGGATGGAACCTGCAAACCTGGGTGGCTAAGTGGAGTGTGCTGAACTTTAGCAGGTCAGCCATAGGGCTGGTCCCTAGATTCATTTTACATCATTTGTTGAGGGCCTTTTACATACTAGTCACCATACTAGGTACTGGAGAAAGTGTTCTAAACCAGATGAGAACACCTTTCCTTTGGGTGCTTATAAACTGGTGGACTGTTTAGTGAAGGCAGTTCTCCAAATCTTATACTTAAAAAAATATGAACACTAATACTAAAAATCTAAAAAAACTAAAAATTTTCTTAATCGCGTTCCACCACAAGGGACCCCAAATAGCAGTATTGGACAGCATGAAGCCAGGGAAAATGAGCTCAATAACGGGGTGTCCAGAGAAATAGTAAAACATGAGAGAGTGGCCAAAACAAAAGGGGATATGTTTTACAACTTTACCTAACTCAGTAATGACTCCTGCTCTGGATCAAGCCTACCTGATTATATTTTTAAAAGCTATGAGATTAAATGTATATAACAATAAGAGCAGAGGTGAGTAAAAAAATATTCTATTACTCCATAGCTCTGTCAAGTTGATGCCAAATCAAATTTACTTTTTGCATTCACTGCTTTCCTTCTACCCCACAATAGAGAAAGTATAGTGTAGAGACTAAGAGTGGGAAGCCTGGAGCCTGCCATCCTGTGTTGGAAGCCTGGATCCATCTGTTATTAATCTAGTGACCATGGGAAGGTCACTCAGCATCTCAGATAATAATAATAGCTTACACTTAGGAATCTTCAAAGAATAAATTAGTTAATATTTATAAAAGGCTTAGTACCAGGGTCTGGCCCCGTGGCCGAGTGGTTAAGTTCGCGCGCTCCGATGCAGGTAGCCCAGTGTTTCGTTGGTTCGAATCCTGGGCGCGGACATGGCACTGCTCGTCAGACCACTCTGAGGCAGCGTCCCACATGCCACAACTAGAAGGACCCACAACGAAGAATATACAACCATGTACCGGGGGGGGGGCTTTGGGGAGAAAAAGGAAACAAAATAAAATCTTTAAAAAAGGCTTAGTACCAAACACAAACTGAGTACCATATAAGTATTATTATTAATCATCACCGTGAAAGCGCAAGGCTTGCTGATATTGTATGGCTAACTTGCTCTTCTCGCAGAAGGAGGCTGGTAAACAGAAGGAGATTTGGCCAATGACCATGGCCAAGCTTGATGACTTTGGAGATGAGTTGTGACTGTATTTGATATCTCCCATGGAAAAGAAAAACAGCGATAAGTGGTAAAATCCAATCAAATTTTCATTATTTCATTGGGGCATTTTGATAGACATTTCCCTTATTTTTAAGAGAAACAGAAACTGAAAGTAATCTCAATGTTTTAAATCAAAAGAGACTTCTCAGAAGAATATTGCAAAATGATGTTCATTTTCTCACTGAAGTATGTAAGTTTCTGTACTATAAAACAATCTTATTTTATAAAACCATTTATAAAATGATTCACATAAGAACAAAAGGCAACAGACAATTTGCTAATTCCATTTATTTTCCATATTAAAAGAGATAATCATGAATTCTATAATTATTATATTTGACCAAGAGGTAGTCAAGGATCACCTAGATAGACTTTTTTCTACATCTTAATCCCCTAGTTGGAAAGCATAGCTTCCCTTTCAGTAATCTCTTATGACTCTATACCATAACAGTTAATATTATTCTTATTTTGGATTTACTTTATGCATAATAAATGGTACACTAGTATCTCAAACCTAGAGGATTGATTTCTTTTTTAACCAAAGTCATCTTTCCTTGAGAAGTCAACTGAATTAATTGGGTAGTAATGGCTGTCCACATTTCTATTTGTATTTGTTTGATTTATTCATTTTTATTCAAATATTGTTCATATTATATCAGAGTTGACATTTTCGGAAGTAGTCACATTTTCAATAAATGAAATATACTTCATGACACATCATTTTTTCTCTTAGCCTGAAATACTAAATGTATTTTGCTAAAGAGGAAAATTATAGAGCAAAGTTATAATTTTGCTACCATACAGATAAAATCTAACACACAAGTGAAAAATTAAAATCAGAGCCCTATATTTCAATATTTTCCTTTTAATTTTACACAGGAGTTTCTTAGTCTTGCTTAAAGCAGATATCTTAATTGAAAAATCATCTTTAAACTTCACATTTTTGGAGAAGAATCACTCTACAAGAAATTTTCAGATGTATGTTTAATCTCAAAAATATTTCAATGTATAGAAATGAACATTTTATATTTTGTGTGAAATCTGATTTGAAAGTCCTGTTAAGAAGCTTTTTCATTGCAAGTTTTAGTTGAGGTATAATTTGTATAACATAAAATGCACAGGACTTTTGTTTACTTTCATGAGATCTGATAACTGTATATGCCATGTAACCACCAAACAAGATATAGATTATTTCCATCACCCAGAATGTTTCCTCATGCCTCTTGCAGTCAATCTGAGCCTCTTGCTCATACCTTGATCCAGTGGCAGCTCCTTTTTCTCAATATAATGATTTTGAAATCCATTCGTCCCTTTGCATCTGTCGATAGTTTCTTCACAATGCTGAATAGTGTTCCATTGTACGGATATATCACAATTTGTTTTTTCACTTGCCTGTTGATGGCTATTTGAGTTGTTTACAGTTGGGACTTTCATGAATTAGGATGTTAGGAATGTTCCTGTACAAGACTTTGTGGGGACGTATATTCTAATTTCTCTTTTTAAAATACCTAGTAGTGGAATTGCTAAATTATATCATAGACATACAATTAATATTATAAGAAATAGCTAAACAATTCCTCAAAGTGGTGCTATTTTACATTCCCACCGACAATCGGTGAGATTTGAGAGTTTCTGTTCCACATCCTTGTAAATACATGTTGTTGTCAATTTTTGAATTTTATTAACATAATTTTATTACAAAAGAATAAAATAACTTAAAATCAATCAATATTACATATAATTAATTCTTACATTATTCAGATTTAAAGTATATTTGTTAATAAAGTTATTATTATTAACCTTATTATATCTTGCTTAATACTCACTGATCACCTCCCTGCCCTCCTCCTCAAAAGCTTTATTCACTAGAGACTACTATGTTGAGTTGAATTTTGGCAATTTTTACGTCTTCTTCTATCAAAAATATTTTTAGCATTTGATTATCTATTAAGTCTATTAAGAATAAAAAATAAGAATAAAAAAAGTCTATCAATGAATAATAAATGTAATAATTACCTTTAAAATAGCTACAGGGTATTCATGATAGCATTGAATAAAGATTTAATAAGAAATTAAAATGAAGTCTGCATCTTAATTACATTGCATAATGCTATTATTTCAGAAATATTAAAAGTAAATTTTTAGTGGTCAAATTTTGCAGCTGGATGTTTAGGGTTCTTCACACATTTGCATTGCTAAGTATGCTTCCATATTATTAAAGGGTCAAATTTTATTAACTAATAATGAAAATACATTGTATGTAGTAGCTATTTGAACTCATCTCAATTATTTTACTACTGTAATATATGCAGTAGGAGAAAGAAATGTCATGTGTGGCTCTCTGTAAGCATCAGAAAAGGGAAAACTATGAAATGTGATGGGATAGGAATAAGAATTTTCATACTTATTTAAGAACTAACCTTTTGTGTTTAGGATACAGTAATTAGCCAATTTAAAGCTGATCAAAAACTTGAATAAAGCATACAAAAGTCATCTTTGTGATTTCCAGAATAGCATATCTCCAAAATAATACCCCTTCTCTTTCAGTATTCTTTAGTTTTAAGCTTGAACTATCCCTTATAGTACTCCCCACTAACAAATTATCTGTCTCTCACATGCATACAGTTTAGTCTTACCTTTTTTCCTCCATCAAAATCCTGCTCCACCATCAAGATTCATCGCCTAAAGCTGCATCTTTTGTATAAATCTCCTCTTGCTTCCTTAATGCAAGGTGATAGCTCTCTCCTCTAAATATATATAACATAATATATTTGACCCATCCTACTGCTTTGTATTATTGCCAATTTACTTATACCCACCTTGTTTCTCCAAAGTCTTTGTTATTCCCTTTGCATGTCTTTTAGTGGTTAGCGCAGACACTTATGTGTGTGGGTAGAAGCACACCCGCACTCTTAAGAACATATAGAGCAATTTAGCCTGATTCTTCTGTGAAACGATGAGATAGACAGAAAGTTCCTAGAGGGGAATATGTGTTAACCAAAGTTTCAGGCATGTCTACATGTAGAAAATAAAGAACAGGCAGAAAGAGAAAGATTTAAAATGCAGATGAAAGGTTGAATGATACTTACAAGAAGATTGCCGGAGGAAACCTGAAGAATTGACCGATTCTAACAGGTAGAATTGCACTTAGGTAAGAACTTCTGCCAATCAGAAGTATTCAGAATGTGGAAGAGACTGCCTCACTTCACCACAAAATTGGATCCATCAGCGGGGGCCAGGGACTATTTTTTTAATTAGGAGTATTGAAGAAAAAATTCACAAATGGAACTGTAGTTTCTAATATAAGATTTTTAGTTAGCATTATTATTGTATTAGCTTTATCATGTATTATATATTAGCATTATTGTGCTAATGAGATTTCATAATTCTCAAGCCAGAAATAAAGTCATAAACCACTTTGCATCTCTTACAATTCAGAGTATATCAATTTACAGGTAGAATAGTTATGTGGATTTGGACCAGATGATGACCTCTAAATACGATTTAGCTATCTCAGGAATTCAGTAGATAATTCTTTTATCAACACTGTCCATGTCCTAGGTATATATAGATGAATAAATCCCCATGACACTAAATGATGATTTTGTTTTTCCTGCCTAATGCTACTTGATAGAGAGGGAAATTTGGCACAAACGTGTTTTACATATACTCTAGCTATGAGAATTCAGAAAATAAAGGATCTCATTTTAGGACAATTTTATGTAATGGATCCTGCTGGCAATGCTCTAGGGAGGCTGTGGCCTTTAAATTGAAAAAACAAAATTTCCTTTCCTCAGAAATGAATGTCCTTTCAGAGAGAAGCTCAACTCTTCGTATCATGGATATACGGGAAAGAAATATTTCTGTCTCCAAAGGGTTGCTAACCATGATTTGATGTACAGGTAAAGTCCTCTTGTACTCCTTAGGCTATAGGATCTGGGTACTTTGTTTCTCTAATCAACATTTCTCTTGATATGCCTTATTAACTCAGCCAAATTGGTCCACAAGGCAGTTATGTGGATTTCATAATAACAGGACTGTATTTAGCTAGTTATACCCAATCAAGGCATTAACTATTGAACTGTTCATCCCTTCCCACTCCCACTCCATACAAATAGATAGTGGAATGCGTCCCACCCATATATGACAAAAACCTATGGAACAGTTCAATGAACATAAGTTCAATGTGTTTCATCCAAATCAATGCACTTTATTTTCACCAGTTCTTTGTTAATTATTGCTGATGTGATGTTTCACATTAAAAGGTTTTTGTAAGGATACCTCAGTCATTATATGAATGAACTTTTGTGTGCAAAATTACCTGTGCCTCTCAGTTCTCAGTTACACACACACTCACATGCCAATTTATTAAACGTAAACTATACAAATGTAAACTTGCTTTTGACCATCGCTACCCTTGGAAACTGCTGGAGTTTCAATTCTATAGTCTTAATTAATTGCCCACTGTTTTCATCCATTTGATCTTTCTCTCTGCTTTTGTCTTAATATTTAGGTACTTCAGAAATTTTAAAGCTTTCCTCTGCAACGATGCCTTAATAAATACAAAATCTACTGGATCATTCCTGCCTGCCCTCTCTGTAAATTCTTACAATCACTCACTCTTCTGCACTCTCTTCTGTGAGGCGTTATATCATAGAAGCTAAGAGTTCAGACCCTGGAATGAGAGTGCACGTGATCAAACTTCAGATCCATTCATTTACTACCTCTGTGATTCTGCCATTAAAATGTAGGAGGACAACAGAAGGTAGATACATATAATAGGTAGATGAACGGATGGATGGATGGGTGGATGGATGAATGGATGATAGATAGATAGAATAAGAGAAGGTCACATGATCTTTGGGGACAATATGTTAAATGTTAGTTCTCCATCAGAATATTTCACTGGAGAATTCATATGGGCTTATTTCATATTCTGTTGTGTAGAAAATGAAATTATTGAGAGAAACCAGTGGCATTTCTACCTCAATCTGAAATTTCATCAGAAATGTTTTTTCTTATAGAAAGAAATGCTATGACTTAATCCAAATTAAATTTCTCAGCCTAAACTTTTAAAATTTAAAAACGCTTCCATACCAATCCTAAAATATAATAATTTTTGGCTTTCATTTTTCTGAACCACAGATTGAACCTTTTACATTATATTCTGAACATGAAGTTCTGTAGGGCTGCTATTAATTTAGACTGGTTACCTTGGAAACAGGAGCTCTTTCTTTTTAACCCATCACTAGTGTCATCCATTTCTATATAACAAAGAACAAAATTAAGATGGAATTTTAAAAAGGTAAACTACATTTTTTTCCTATTCATCATTTGGCAGAATAGTTAAAACATAAAATATTTAATAGCAGAATAATATTAATAATGAATATAGCTAAGTCCATTTATCATTCACCTTGGGGCACCGATGATACAAACAGTCTTCTCAGTGCTTACTCTTCAGATCTCTGAAAGACAATAGCTGTTTTTTATAAAAGGTATATGCCTTCCATGCTATCTCCATTCATTATAAAATCAAAAGGGCACATTAATATCTACTACCAAGATTGAAAAGAGTATGTACTGTGTGTACTTTGCTAAGTGGAAATGAACTTCAGTAGATACAGAATTCTTATGATGCAATTATCAAATAATAATAATAATTAATAGGTTGAAGAAAAATATATTCTCATTACCTACTTCTATATTTAAGGTAGTAATTTTGTCGAAGTAAAAAAGCAAAATCTCTGGGGATTACTAAATTTTAGGCTTGTTTTAAATACTGTTTACTTTACCTGTGCAGTACATTTCTAGGAATAATATTATATACAAATTATTTAATAAATGACAAGCCTTTACAGTTAGCAAATGGAGACCAAACAAATAGGTTTGGTTTCAGAAACTATGAGTTCAGCACCTAGATCTTCCACTCAGCAGCTATGAGTCCTTGGGAAATGACTTTTAAGCTTAAAAATTTAAAGATAAATTTGGTTTTATGTTTTATGGAAATAAATCCTACCACACAAAATCATTGCTTCATGTGGAATTTAGTAATATATGTAAAAAAGATACTGCATAATATGATAAATATGCAAATATGAGTCAACAAAATAAAATTAGACATACAGCTGCCATCAGGGGTCACTAGTTTATAGAAACAAGATTTCAGTTATATGACACACAGAAGCATATTGATTAAAATTAATCATTTAAGAGCTGAAATTCTACAATACATGTATTTTTGAATATCCCTGATTACTTTTAAATATCAAAAGATAATTTTTTAATATAAAATTTCAGTGGGAAAAACATTTTAGTTTAGTTTATGTAAATTTCAGTTGCTGTAGGGCTTGATGCATTATTATGGTTTATTAAAAATTACTGTTTATTACAGTATCATGGATATAAAGGGTAAATATATATTGATTGATGTACAATATATTTACTAGCAAAATACAAAATGTTTATACCTTTTGTTTCTTATATAACCAAAACTTACTACAATTAAGTAGAACTAAAACTATTAACATTGTTTTATATTTTCATATTAAAGTAGAGATTATAAATAGAGCTATAGACAATAATAAATAAATCTATTGCATTCATAAGTGCTCAACAAATTCTGTTAACAAATGTATTTATTCTGTTTCCAAAAATGCAATTTATAGTTTGGAAAATATTTAGGCTGTAAAATGATTTTATACATTGCAGCTAAGTGCCCATGGTTGTCCATAAAATTACTATAAATATGACATAATTCATTTAGTTATTCTATGGAGGTAACAATCATTCATAAAGTTATTTCTACTGAAAAATAAATTCTGATTTGCAGCTCAGAATGCAGGAAATCATTTCACTTTACCTTGACAAAGATGCAGGAGATGAAAAGACAGTTATTTTACAGCTATGATACCTAGAGATTATAAAAGAGTAGAAGTGACTGAGAAACATAAGTCTCAGGATATGTTTTTATCTCTCTTTTGCTTTCTTCTTTGACCCATTAGTTTATTCAGTAGTATGTTGTTTAATCTCCACATATTTGTGAATTTTCCAGAATTCTTCTTGCAATTGATTTCAGGTTTCACACCATTGAGGTCAGAAAAGATGTTTGATATGATATAAATCTTCTCAAATTTATTAAGACAGTTTTGTGGTCCAACATGATCTATCCTGGAGAATGTTTCACGTATGCTTGAGAAGAATGCATATTCTGCTGCTGCTAGATGGAATATTCAGTATATGTCTGCTGGTCCATCTGGTCTAATGTGTAGTTTAAATCCAATGTTTTCTTATGAGAAGAAGCAAAAGTACTTCTAAGAGAGAAGTTTCTAGTGATAAATGCCAAGATTAAGAAAAAGAAGGATCTCAAACAACCTAACTTAACACCTCAAGGAACTATATAAAGAAGAATAAACTAAGCCCAAAGTTAGCAGAAGGAAAGAAATGACAAAGATCAGAGTGCATATAAATAAAATAGAGACTAGAAAGACAACAGAAAAGATCAATGAAACTAAAAGCTGTTTTTTTAAGAAAAATAAACAAAATAGACAAACCATTAGCTAGACTTACCAAGGGCGAAAAAAAGAGGACTCATATAAATAAATTTATGAATGGAGCAGGAGATATTACAACTGATACCACAGAAATACAAGGATCCGAAGAAACTAACACGGGCAATTATATGCAACAAATTGGACAACCTAGAAGAAATGGAAAAATTCTTAGAAATACATAGCCTAACAAAACTCAATCATACAGAAATAGAAAATATGAACAGACTAATTACTGGTAAGGAGATTGAATCAGTAATCAAAAACCTCCCAACAAATAAAAATCCAGGACCAGATGGCTTCACTGATGAATTCTACCAAACATTCAAAGGAGAATTAATACCAATCCTTCTCAAATGCTTCTAAAAAATAGAAGAGGAGGGAACTCTTCCAATCTCATTTTATGAGGCCAGCATTACTCTGATACCAAAGCCAGACAAGGACAGTATATAAGAAAAGAAAATTACAGGCCAATATTCCTGATGAACATAGCTGCAACAATCCTCAAGAACATGTTAGGACACAAAATTCTAAAAACATACACACAAAAAAACACACACGGATACCATGATCAAGTGGGATTTATTCTAGAGATGCAAATATAGTTCAATTTCTGCAAATCAATCCATGTAACACACTACATTAGAAGAAATGAAGGATAAAAACCATATGATGCAGAAAAGCATTTGACAAAATTCAACATCTTTCATAATAAGACCGTCAACAAGTGCATATAAAGGGAACATACCTCAACTTAATAAAGGCCATGTATGACAAACACATAGCTAATGTCAGACTCCATGGTGAAATGAGGAAAGCTTTTCCTTTAAGATTAGGGATAAGAAAAGAATGCCTACTCTCACCACTTTTAATCAACATAGTACTGGAAGTCCTAGCAGAGCAATTAGGCAAGAAAAAGAAATAAAAATCATCCAAATGGAAAAGAAAAAAGCAGAATTGTCTTATTTGCAGATGACATATTATATATAGAAACCCTGAAGACTTCACCAAAAGAAAATATTAGAAGTAATAAGTGATTTCAGTCAAGTTATAAGATACAAAATCAATATACAAAATCAATTATGTTTCTATACACCAACAATAAACTATCAGAAAGAAAGATTAAGTAAACAATCCCATTTATAATAGTATCAAAAACAAGAAAATACTTAAGAATAAACTTACAAGGAGGTGAGAGAGCCTTACAATAAAAACTAGCAGACAGATAAAAGAAATTAAAGAGGACACAAATAAACAAAAAGATATTCCATGTTCATGGATTGGAAGAATTAATATTAAAATAGCCATACTATTCAAAGCACTCTAGAGATTCAATGCAATCTTTATCAAAACTCCAATGACATTTTTCACAGAAGTAGAAACAAAACCTATCCTAAATTTTGTGTGGAACCACAAAAGATGAATAGCCAAAGCAATTTTAATAAAGAAGAACAAAGCTGGATGCATCACACTTTCTGATTTCAAACTATCTTAGAAGTCTATGGAAATCAAAACAGTATGGTATTGGCATAAAAACAAACACATAGATCAATGCAACAGAATAAAGAGTACAGAAATAGGCCTAAGCATATATAATTTATTAATTTTTGACCAAGGATCCAAAATTTACAATGGGGAAAGGATAGTCTCTTCAATAAATGGTATTGGAAAAACTAGACAGCCACATGCAAAAGAATGAAAGTGGACACCTATCTTACACCATACACAAAAATCAACTCAAAATCGATTAAAAATTGAACCTTAGACTGAAACTGTCAAATTACTTGAAGAAAGCTTAGAGGGGTAAGCTCTTTGACATTGTTCTTCACAATGATATTTTGGAATTGGCACCAAAGGAAAGGCATCAAAGTAAAAATCAATCAGTGGAACTATATCAAACTAAAAAGATTCTGCACAGCAAAAGAAACCATTAGCAAAATGAAAAGGCAGCATATGGAATGGGAGAAAATATTTGCAGACCCCATATTTGATAAGGGTTTGATATCCAAAATATGCAAGGAACTCATGCAACTCAATAGAAAGGTAACGAATAACCCAATTTAAAAATGGGCAAAGTACCTAAATAGACGTTTTCCAAAGAAGACATACAAATGGTCAGCAGGTGGACAAAAAGGAGCTCAATATCATTAATCATTAGGGAAATTCAAAACCACAATGAGGTATCACCTCACAACTGTTAGGATACGTATTATCAAAAAGACAAGAAATAACAAGTGTTGACAAGGACTGGGAGAAAAGGAAATCCTTGTGCACTGTTGGTGGGAATGTCAACTGATGCAACCACTATGGAAAAGAGTATGGAGGTTGATCTAGCCTATCCCACTCTGGGTATATACCCAAAGGAAACAAAATCATTATCTCAAAGAGATATCTGTACTGCCACGTTTATAGCAGCATTATTCCCAGTAGCCAACGTATTGAAACCATCAAAATGTCTGTTGATGGATGAATGGATCAAGAAAATGTGGTGTACACATGCAATTGAATATTTTTCAGCCTTAAAAAAAGAAAGAAATCCTGTCATTTGCCACTACATGGATGAACTTGGAGGGCATTATGCTACGTGAAACAAAACAGACAAAGAAAGACAAATACTGAATGGTATCACTTATATGTGTAATCTAAAAAAAAAAAAAGACCTCATAAAAGCTGATAGTACAAAAGTGGTTGCCAGGACTTGTGGATGGAGGAAATAGGGAAAGGCTGGTAAAAGGGTATAGAAGAAAAAATGACCATATCTTACCAATATACCAATATGTTAATATCCAGCTGGGACATAATTCATTAAAATAATTCAACGATGAAAAAAATGTAAATCATTTATAATTAATGTTTTCATAAGTCAGAGTTTTCTAAGTCTGGAGAACCTACTGAGCTAAATTGAAGGAACACCTGTAAAATATATCTTTATCAATATTAACATTGATATTGATATATTTTTAAGATACATATAAATTAAATATACATAAAAATCCCATAGCTAATTAAGAAAAGACAATCACATAGAAGAGCAACAATTAGGATTCCGATAGTTTGTTGGAATAAGTATTCTTGTTTCCTTCTGCAAGCAAATAAATACATACACAAGTAAAGGACAGAGAGAAAAAGAGAGAATGGGCTAACAAGATTCCTTCTCTAAAGAAAGAAATAGATAACTAAATATCCTCACTAAAATCTACAAGAGTATGGGCATGGACTGGTGAGATAAACTAAAATCTAGACAAGATCCTCACACAAAATTAGAAATCCAGCCTTGCCCTTCGGTGCACAAATTATGTAACACAAACCAAGCCTGGAGAGTTAGGACAGACAAGAAACAGATACAGATCCCCAAGGAATTTAGACGTGCAAGTTATTAGATGCGGAATATAAAATGCCTGTATGTAAGGCTTAAAGATATAAAACATAGAATCAGAAAAATGTCAAGAAAGAGACAGTATAAAAATGCATGGAATGTTGAAGAAAATAAACAATATGTGAAATTATTGAAATTTGCAAAGCAATAAATGGGTTCACCAATAGATGAAACACCTCTGAGGAAAGAATTAGAAATATCTGCTGAGCAGAAAGACAAACCTGCAGGTGTTACCAGGATGAAGCCCAGAGACTCAGAAAAGTGGACAATACAAAATAGGGATAAAGAGACATAGTGGATAGAATGAGGCCTTAAAACAAGAGATATTTATTCTGCCACAGTTCTGGAGGTCAGAAGTCTGAAATCACAGTGTGGGCAGGCCACGGTCCCTCCAAAAGCTCTAAGGGAGAATCCTTTGCATCTTCCAGTGCCTGGTGGTTCTTGGCATTCTCTGGCCTGTGGCAGCCTAACTCCAGTCTCTACCTCCATCTTTACATGCCTTGTCTCCTCTTGTCTCTGCATCCTCTCCTCTTCTTATAAGGATAATAGTCATTAAATTTAGAGTCTGCCCTAAATCTGGATAATTTCCTCAGGATCCTTAACTAGTTACATGTGCAAAAACCTGTTTGCAAATAAGGTCACATTCTGAGGTTCCAAGTGGACACGAATTTTCGGGACACTATTCAATCCACTATGGAAAACAACCAGATAGCCGATGTGAGAAGACTGGAAATAAAAAGTGAAATATCATATATTGGTGAAAATGAATGAACCAAAAATGCATGAATAATAATGTGGGTAAATTTTATATATGCGATATTGAGTGAAAAAAGCTGCCTCTGTGCATACAAAATGATTTCATTTATATAAATTCAAAACAACACAACTAAATCTATGTTTTGGTCGTATATAAATATGGTAAGACATAATTTAATAAATGAAAACAAACAGTTTTAAAAATTTCAGGGTAGTGTTTATGACTGAATTTGGGAAGGGCGATGATGGAGGAAATCAGAGAGGAGTGCACAGATAATTTCAGGGACGTTGGTAATATTCTAGTTCTTAGGTTGAGTGGTAGCCTCACAAGTATATACATATATATGTACCTATATTGTGTGTGTTTATAAAATATTGTATAATATAATTACTTAAAAAAACTGAAAGAGAAAGTCACAAATATGACGACAGTTGCTCCAAATTTAAATAATAAATAAGGCACTTAGACTTAACTGCAAGAAATGTAAAAAGAAGAAAGGGGAGGGGCAAGAAAAGATGGCTATGAAATAAGCATGGAGAAAGAGCATGTGACAGTTGTTTGTTTTAATTTTAGACTCATTTCTCACATGTTTACGTATGTGCATAATCATGGAAATAAATAGGTCCACCTTTTACCATGAAAAACAGTAACATTAAAAGAGATGATAATCACATCTTTTATGGGGAGGGGGTGAGGAAGGTTGACCCAGAGCTAATGTCTGGGCCAATCTTCCTTTATTTTTTATGTGAGATGCCACCACAGCATGGCTTGATGTGTGTAGGTCCACACTCTGGATCTGAACCCTCGAACCCTGGGCCATCAAAGCTGAGTGTGTGAACTTAACCACTATGCAATCAGGTCAGCCCCAAAGGTGGCATTTTAACTAATTTTAAAAGCAATACAAAAATATTTTAGGTATATGCCATTTCAATATATTCAAATATGACTCTGATTATGATATTTTAAATCACAGTTGCATTCTGATGAACTTGTTACATGGGATGTGTGGAAACACCTATTCAAGAAAATGTAAGATGAGCCCAAATTAAGTTTTACAACGTGATAGCAAAACATGGAGAATTTGTATTAAAAAGACAAAAGAGGAACCATAAATATGGCCAGGCCACATAAATTTCTCTGTTACCATTCACCTGCGCTAATCAGCTACATAATTTAATTATGGAAAATATTGTTCCATGGCTTGGTTTGAATAAACAGTGGTAACCTCGGCATATTCTGTTAGGAACATGTTTTTAAATAGTTAAATATATGTCAGGAGCGATTTATCAAGCCATGTGCTGTTTTGTCATATTTAATAATATTGCAAATTTATTAAACTGTATATGATGAGAATTCAGTAGTTTGAGATTTCTACAACTTTACTCCTTTGTGACAATTCTTCTTTACTGAAAATGGATTTTAAGAGAACTTTTAAGCAAAAATTAAAAGACAGATTTTTTGGTTTCTATCATGGATCTTCCTGAAAACTTTTATTTTTTCAGTTCTCATAACATCATTTGACTTATAGATAAGTTCACAGAAATATGTCAATACTCAATTGTTTTTTGGGTTTTCTTTTTAATTGATGTGGAATTATTTTTGAAGGTTTTCCCCATCCAGTATTTTCCAAACTGTACTTTTGGATTGCTCTCTGACAAATTATGTCTTCCTCTGTTTTTTCTCCCACTCTAAATATGTGTGCTTTAAAGTAGGAGAAAATTCCCCTCATATAACTGGATTGGAAGTTCCCAGAGAGTTCAGTCACTGCATTGTTTCTTCCAGATACCAGCCACTTATTCTCTCACTCTTTCTTTTAAGAAACTTTTCTTCCTATATTCTGTATTGTGAGCCTCCTCCAAGAAAAGAGAGCTGCATCTTGCTACACCAGTAAAGTTAATTATTAATTGAAATATCCAATTTAAAAATAATGAAATCCAGCTCTTTGAAAAATTTCTGAAGGTTTGGTCTTCATATACAAAGTCAAAGCTAAATTCAGGTTACAATTCTCCGTTTTTCCCCGTCCTGGAACTATTGAGATAATTTGTTACACTATTTACATGAAGTTAAGACGGGACATTTCATCGCTATCATTATTTTCCCACTTGTATAAGAAAGGGTGATTATGCTATACATTATAGAGTTTTAAGAAGAGAATGCAAGAAATTCTAGAGGATACTTTTCTACCAAGATCAAAAGGCATGTCTATTTCATCTTCCTGGTTTTAAAAGCAATAAAAGTATTTTGTATCTATAAATCGTGCCCATAGAAAATAGACTAACATGGCAAAGGGAATAAGCTTGCCATTTCTGGCTCCCTAGTCTGGTTCATTCTGATTTACTACAGAAATTCTGACTTTCGGTCACATTACAACTTTTTTTCTTGGTGTTGTGCCCAAGTAAAGCTATTATCACTTTTCTGTGGAGGGTGTGGGAGTTCTAATGGTGGCATGAGTAAAAGACCACTGCACAAGCTATCAGAAAACTCTCTGTAACTGTAATCCTTCTGATACTTTTCTCTCTCACAGTTCTTGTTCAAAAAGACCGAAGATGTTCCTAGAATCATTGCGAAGAGCAAATTAGATGATATATACTAACTACAATAAAAATCCTTATTTGTTACAACTATGTAACATAACTATGTGCCTAGTTACATGAATATTAATATGCAATCTTCCTCCAAAAAATACTTATGTTTCTGATTTGCACAGTGTTTCAAAACTGCTCATATTTCATGAACTAGACACTGTTTTCTTTCCTCTCAGAGTTTCCAGGTTAATGAAGGAAGATAACTTGACTGACTTCAAATGCACATTTTCCTTATACGGCAATACTGTTTTGATGTGATTTCTCTTTGTAAAGCAGAAAGTACCATGTAATATTAACCTGAGTCTCTCTGTATCATTCAAAAATTATTCTGCTAATGATTGCCTTTTAGGAGAAGTTAATCATACAAATAAAAGTCTTACCAGTAATTACCTACCATCTTGTTTTCATAATGTACTTAAATATTTATACTTCTACTACTACATTAAACTAATCAAATGAGAAATACTGCTAAAGGAATTGCTTTATAAATAAAGGCTGCCCAGAAAGATGATAATCTACTTTTCTATGCCTCTGTAATTTTCTAACCAAATAGGTTTTCATTGTGTTGCAAAATACTAGCAGATTACCAGTGACATGAAAAATGTGTCAGCACATATAAATGCAGGCTGATACTAATGACTATTATGCATTATATTATTGACTCCTAAGAGATTCTGATTAGAGAAAGCAGTGCTTGAACTAAGGAGAAATAATGCATTTCAAAAATATAAACTTTTTTCACTCTTTCACTAATTCTAGTCTTTTTTTATTAAAAAGACTAATTTTATTTAAAACAGTTGTTATTGGATTGGATTTTGCATAGGTACTTATGGACAAATTTGAATACATCAGTTAAATTAGGTAAACATTCTATTGCTGTTTCTCAAATTATGATCATAAAAGAGGAGTCTCATTTAGAATCACATTTATATAGACTCTCATTTAGAATTATGAGAATCTCATTTATATAGAATCTCATTTTATGGTCCAGTTCATCCTAAGACATTCAGGAAAATGTTGGGGAAGAATAAACCTTTAACAAAAGAATTTTAATGACAGAGCAATGAAAAGTATTCTGAACACTTATTTTTGCTTCTTCTTTATATGTCTTGTTGTTTACATTGTGTGTTTATATATAATACAACACATACACATATATATGCATTTATATAATATTTTAATGTAAATTTTTGGACGCTCCTCAAAACCTGCGAATGTTCTTAAACTATCAGGTGTGAACATATTCAGAAATTATATAACTTAGTATCTTACAGGCAAACTACTGACCTGAGTTATTCTATTTACCTTAAAGTAAATGTTGCAGGATATCTTAGATTATCATATAATAAAAACAAAAATCTACACAGTGATTAAATTCACTTGAGGAAATGTATTTTTTAATCTAAATGGAATTTAAGATAAAAATATGTAATTGCTTGATGAATTTTCATACCTGAGGAACAAATGTCTATGTTAGTGATAAACACCAACCAGCTTAACACTTAAGAAAGGAAACTGACAGAAATTACATACCTAGAAATTTATAAGAAACACACTTAAAAACAGTCACTCATCATATTCATTTCATTTTTGCTTTTATTAATTTAACGTTATAATACTGCATACAGATTTCTTATTGGGAAAGGAAAGTCTCTTTCCTGGAACACGTATTTGCTAAATGGACTGGGCCCTTGATCAGCATACAACGTGAGGACAGTGCCTGAAAATATTTATGCTACACAAACAATAGATTCATTTCTGTGTTTCTGTAGTAAAAATTATCATCAAGAAGGAAAACACGTTTGAGGGTAGTATTACTTTTGAATTCCCTTCAGAGGAAAATATTTAGGTTTATGTGATCAAAAGGAATTATAGAATTATATAAGAAAAGATAGATAAGTTTATCTACATGTTTGATTTTATTTTGCTAGCGTCTGTTCACCATGATGTTTCCACAGTACAAATTTCCTTATGAATGTTTGTTTTTTTCTTCTCTCAGTTAAGCTAATTTCTCTACACGTGAGAATATTTTTCAGAAGTAGCTTGGATGTTTGCCTTAGTAAAATAACCACAACATTGCTCTTTCTTTGGTGTAACAACTTCCAAACTTTTTGAAGCCACCAGATGTGTATAATCTATAATAAAGAAGATCATTCAAATATCTTAAAGTTATTTTGTTAAATGTGTGCAATGTGGGCAACTCCTTGGAAAATACTGTATCTGGAAAATATCTAGAATAATTGAAAACAAATTCTTAACTACTTTATTGTAACGGTGGTGTACCCATCTGATCTACATCCAGAGTATCTCCAAAAGTGTATATACTTCCCTGACCTCTGAAGGTATTTTATTTTACTTTTCGTGTGTGTGTGTGTGAGTAAGATTGGCCTTGAGCTAACACTTGTTGCCCATCCTCTTCCTTTTGCTTGAGGAAGATTGTCACTGAGCTAACATCTGTGCTAGTCTTCCTCTATCTTACGTGGGATGCCACCACAGCACAGCTTGATGAGCAGTGCTAGGTCCGTGCCGGGGATCCAAACCTGCAAACCCTGGAGCATGGGAACTTAACCACTAGGCCACCAGGCAGGCCCCTAAAGGTATTTTAATTTTTTCGTAAGGATCCCTAGGAGGTAGAGTCCTCAGAAAGCCATCTCAGCCTCCACCACAGTCCCCACTGCCTAAACCAGAGGAGAACGCTATCACCATCAGGAATTTTTTTCTAAGTAAACTCCTGGGAGTTGTAGGAACCTGAAAGCTTTTTAATACTCTCATCCCCCTTCCTTCCAGTCTCAAGCATAGAGGGTTGCGCTCAGGAAAGCTGCTTGTAACTCTGAGAAGTTGAAATTGCCAAGATGCTGAAGCCAGATTCTTTACTGCTAAAGACTCTCTTAGCGTGTTCATTACAATAGGTTGCCAAGGGTTTGTCCCTATTTTTATAGAATTTTTATTCAAAAAGAAGTACTACAATTAATCATGTAACATAAACTTCATGATTTATTTTTAAACAATTAGGCTTAATATCCAATCTTCTAAATTTTACTAATCAGTTAAAAAGAAAACTTCATTTTAAAGATTGGCTATAAACCCCACTTCCAATACTCAACTTTATTTATCTAAATAGTGAAAAAGTTCCTTTTTATCTAAACAGTAAAAAGTCACTATAGAAAAGATAATATGCAGCAATATGTAACTGAAATAAACCTTTGCATAATCACAAAGGGTATTCACAAAGGATTTCCTGAAATTTTCATCTAGTAAATATACATCACTTTACAGAAATTTAAGGAATGTCTACTTCCCTTTTTCTATATGACAGTTCTTTTCTACCTAAATGATCGTTTTGATACCCTTGCTTATTTCTGACTCTGAGATGGTACAAGAAGTTTTGGGACAAATCTGTTTTCAATAGATTTGGGGAGAAAAACCAATCAATTCAATGTTTCTGTCTTTGTATAGATAGCACTCAAGTGAAAATTACTACTGTTACTAAGGTATAAGGAAATAGGAGTGGTTATTAAATTGTGGGGACATGGTATTATAAGCAATGAGGCATTATCAAGTAGATTATCAATTAAATTGATAAACAAATTTATAAAAAAATTTTGATAAAAAATATCAATTTAATTAAATTAATTTAATTATCAATTAAATTAAAGTAGTTAGCCCTAAATGTTTTATATTCATCCTAATAAGAACTTTCAAAAATATATACAATAAACATTAACTTAATTGCTATAAAATGAATGTCGATTTCATTACTGATGTATTCAAACTCATTATGAAACTCATTTTAGTTATGATAGAAACATTTAAGTTAAACAATGAAAGAAATATGATCCTAACCATATGCCATTAAATTGGCCATGCTAGTGTATTCATGTCTAATATAATTTATGTGGATGAAAAACTGCATATGGTCGCTGTCATTTGGAATAAATGAAATATGCATATTTGACTTCAAACAAACACTCTGGGTAATTTATAACCAAAATGATTTCAGTGGAAATTTCAGCAGTTGTACTTTGTACACTGGCTAGTTTTCTGTTAATAAAAATTGAAATGACTCTTCAGAGGAATTGCTCTCCTGCCTTACTCTACTTCTATTTCATGAAATTAATATCTTTCAGTAGGAAACGGATTGTGCTTCCTAAAGACAAGGGAAAGAAATATGACAAAAGTGATAAAGGAAACAACAATTTTGCCGCTAGTTCTGATTAATCAAGCTATTTGTTAATTATTCAGAACACGAAAGGGTTCACTAATAGTAATAGATTGAATTAAAAAGACCAATGTGAAATTTATAAGCCAAATGGAAATTTTTCAGTATCATTGTTCAAAATTAAAATGTCCATATGGCTTCCTAACTATGTGAGCAGGAAGTAATGGACTGAATTGTGTCCCCCACCAAGTTCATATGTTGAACTCCCAACCCCCAATGTGAAAGAAATTTGGAAGTAGGGCCTTTAAGGGGGTAATTAAGGTTGAAAGACATCATAAGAGTGAGGTCCTAATCCAATATGATTGGTGTCTTTCTGAGAAAGGAAAGAGACACCACGGGTGTGCATGTATGTGAAAAGACCATGTCAGGACACAAAGAGAAGGCAGCCATCTACAAGCCAAGCAGACATCAGAAGAAACCAGCGCTGCCAACACCTGAGTCTTGGACCCTCAGCCTCCAGAACTGTGAGAAATTAATTTCTGTTGTTTAAGGCACCCAATGTGTGGTATTTTTTATTACGGCAGCCCTACCTGACAAACATAGTCACTTAGAGTATTTTCTGTGATTATGGAAATTAAAAATCGACAGTAAAATTGTTGGTCAATTTACATCAACTAGTGTCATCCATTGATAGAACAAGCTATCTCATGAATCAATCCCACATTTAAACAGGGGTGGATGACCACCTGCCATGGGCTCTAAGAATAGATATTTACATAGGTTAGGGTACAAAATTACCTGATCTCTAATGTTCTCTTTAACTTTCAAACGTCTAGAATAATCTTCAGATTATCACACAAGTTAAATTTGCTCTACTGTATTCTACATTCAAACATTAAATAATAATCATAAAATAAAGGGAATTAGAGAAACAAAGATGAAGACAATACCATTCCTTCCAATTAAAGATCAGAGTATGGGGGAGAGTGGTAACAAACTGTAAACCAAGTTAAAGTAGTGTGATTGAACTACAGATGTCCTCTGAATGAAGAGCTATGGGGACACAGAGGAAAGATAGATGAACTTTGTCTCCCATAGTTGCTCAAGTTGGGATCTTTGAGTAGCATCTAGGGAAATATTTCACTTTCTGAAATGTATTACCACTTTTTGTGTTTATGTGTGTAGAAGTGAAAATTTTTTAGATGTAAGTGACAGAAACTGAATTCAAATTACCTAATACAAAAAGGGTATTTATTTTAGCGATAATGGAGCAGTTTACATGATAGAGAGATTGAACACTCAATCCATGGGAAGGGCAAGGATGCAGCTAATCCCCAAGGACCACTAAAAAAAGTACTCAAGCGCTTCCACAATTCTCTTTCCAGCATTCCTTATTCTGTATGCTAATTTATTTTTTATTACAGAATGTTTCCCAGTAAATGATGCAAAACTAACGGCTCAAGAGTTTTTAATCTTAAAGAATAAGAAGATACACTTTTTTGCTCTAAAGAACTACAAAAATTCCTCCAACTTCAAATTTTGAGGGAAGTCTTTAAATAGAGCAGCCTTTGATATTGAACTAAGATTTTGATCCATCTCTTTAAAAATAACCACATGGAAAGAATAATGGGAAGGAGAGGGGATGTATATACAACAACCTCCAGTGAAGGTCCAAGAGAAAAGCTTTCAACTAATTTTTGATTGATTCTAGCAAATGTAAACCAGGAGGACCACGAGGAAAAGTGCTTCAGGCTGACAAAATAACAAATGAAACTAAAAATAAGTGCCATATGTGCTGTGTCGTAAAGACAAGGTGATAAAATAAAACAGGCTCATGAAGAGTAACATGCCATCTAATTTGTGCTTTATGTAGTATTGTTATCGGTGTTAGTGTTAGTATTGTTTTTAGTATTTGTTTCAAAATTTCATTTCCAGGAGCCCTGAGGATTCCACGTGAGTCATTTCTGGTGTATGGCAGGAATGGAGTTGGAATAAGAGGTCATAGACAAAGACTCTGTGTCCTTATCAGCAAATAAATTCATTTATTTCTTTATGCATTTTGTTTATATGTCTCTGTAAGATATCGATTCAAGAAAAAGTTTAAGAATTTGAGGAGTCATGGGAATGGCGTAAGTAAGAAAGAGATAATCAAGTTTTAATTACAGAACTATTTTCTGCCTCATGGAGGAAGGCACAGAATGATGAAACCTGATGTATTAATCCAGTGTGGAAGTAAACACAGTATTCCAAAATAATGGATAAAGTCCTACATAAATGCAAAGCAATTATGATCATGAGGAGGGAACAGATTCAAGACCTATTAGGCAAGTAGAAATGATAATGTCTTTGTGAACTGTGGGGTATAGGAGGAAATAGGGAACAGCTAGGGGACAGTGAACAGAAGATAGAACATAGAATTAAACCCAAATTTGGGGCTTCAGTGGTTGTATGAATAAAGGGGGACAAAAGGAGTTGTGATCAAAGCAAGTTGTCTCAGAACATAAAGGATATCCTTGAGGTGGTGAGAAATTCTAATCTGAAGCTTATAGAAAACATGAAAGCTGAGGTAACAGTCTTTAGGGGGGAGACCATGGAGTGAGTAAGGATGCCTAAAAGTGATGTTTGATGAAAGAAAGACTGCTAGAGATGAAATCCTGAGAAATATTAGCATTTAGAAAATTGGCCAGGAGAGGAAAACCATCAAGAAATTGAGGATGAGGGCCCAAGGAGGTAGGGGATGAGCCAAAGATAAATTATGCCCTGGAAACCAAAGAAGAGGGAGTCTAAAGAGGAACAATCAAAAACTGGAGAAAATAGGAGTAAGATGAGGTTTGAAAAATATTGATTACTTTTGTCAGTAGGAAGCCTATTAAGCAGCTTAGTTCAAGTTTCATTTTGGAAGTTATAGTACAAGCTAGATTTCAGTTGTCTAAAAGGAAATCCAGAAATATGAAAACTAATAACTTTTTCTAAAAACCTAACAATGATCAAAGGAGAGATATAATAGAGACAGGATTCTACTCTTTGGATACTCAATTGATTTGTCAAATCAAGTAAACATTCTAAGATAGTTTTACAGATCATCACAAAAATGAATGGAACTTAACAAACATTTGTATTGTAAGGATGGGCTGAACTAGACTGCAGCAATAAATAGCCACAAATCTCAACAGCTTAAAAACACACAGATGTGGATCTACCATTCGAAGTGCACAAATACTGCAGGGATGCAGACTGAGGTTCTGTCTTGACACATGCTTCCAGGATTGTAAATGCAAGGAAAGGAGGATTGATGCTTAGCATAGGCTCTTAAGCTTCTGCTTTACTCTGACATTTCATTGGTCAAATTAAGTCGCATGGCTTTGCATAACTTTTAAAGATGGCATAGGTAGAGAGGAACCAGATGCATTTGCTGCACGATGTCTAAAGTTTATAAACATATTTCCTGTTTTACTAAAGTAATCTTATCAGAGGCCACTATATCTCTCTCTGGTGACTGTCAACATTTCTCCCTTACTCTCTCCCCCAAATCATCCCATATAATTTGAATCAAAAGGCTCAATGCTCAATTTTTTCCTTGATGTAGACACCAGAGTCTGCACTACACCAGATTTTTTGTGGCTCCAACAATGAAAATCAAAGTTGTGCTGTTGAGCTAAATTAGGTTTACCACCTTCCCCTGAAGTGTATATCTCAAGGTTTAAGTGAGTTCAGATATCAATTTTGCCTATTAGAAACACTCTACCTGCGTATCACTCAGGTTTTAATTAATCTTTCTAAGGCTGTTTGAAAAGCTGGAGAAACATCCCTCATATAAAGTCTGCAGACATATCTAAAGTTGACTCAAAATTATCTTCAAATAATACATTAGAAGCAGAATTTTCAGTGAATTTGAGCATTACAAAATCCCATAGTTTTGGAAATGGGTGTGAATGGAATTTTAACAGCTTAAGATTGGGCCAGAAAATAGGTTGATTTAGGGGCAAGGGAAAGGGAGCCTTTAGAAATCACCTGAGTAGCACAATAACCTAGAAATGAAGTATAGGTTCATTCATAGCTATAGAAATACATCCACCCGATCATTCAAGATTCAAGAGGGAATTTCTTCAAAAGGATTTACGTTATACAATGCAATTTATCTGAAGAATGGAAACGCATGTTGTAGTGAAATTGGTAATAAAACACCTAGTATTTTTATCATGATTTACACATTTCCATAGCTTTCAAGTTCAAAGTTTCACATACACACATAAAAATAAATCACAAATGCTTTAAATAATATGTGATTATGCATGAACTTTTAAATAAATAAAACTTGTTAGTGATTAAGAATATTAAGACAATCATTTGGAAGTATCAAAAATAAGCTGTGGTAAACAAGCTACTCTTATTATAAATTATAAGTTTAATTCAAGAACTACATTCAAGGAGAGATTTATTGTCATAGATATACTCGTTATAAGAATCCACAGAGAAACAAAATTACAGAGCAAAGCAAAGGTCAGATCCACCACATCAGTTGAAAATAGATGGTGAAAATAGATGGAGAAATGCACTGAGGTTTCTCACCAGATCAATAGACTTAGGGGCTGTACAATTGTAGGAGAAGTGTTCCCACTAATGACAAGTTCTAAGCATAAATACAAGCTGGTTAGTGTTAGAATCATAGTTCAGCGTGTAAGAATGGACTTAGAATGCTCCTGAATGCAGGATAAATTGCATATACATTGAAATGAGTGTGAATTTAATGAGAACTCTTGACTAGTGAATTATATAAAATCATTAATCGAGCAATAAGAAGGAGCATTTTTCCATTACGTAATTTAATTATTTTTCACGTCAGTCTTTTATTTTTAAAACTGGGTGACTGGTTTGACTGACCCTGACATTGTTACTAAGAGATGGAAAACAGTCTGACTGATTTCTCTAGGGCTTTTGACGTAGGCAATTCCTACTTGCACTCATTAGAAATTGGGATCTGGTCCTCAGAGCTAATAGCCCTGAATCTCAATATTATCGCACAGCAACTTCACAAAAAGCTTACTATTGATCTGGTTATATAATGAATTCCTTGATTTTTACTGATATATAAAATATCAAGCAAGTCCAGAAATGCTCTCTGAAAATGTATTCTTTAAATGTAAGAAAGTCTACATGAAAAATAATGATGAGACGTTAAATGTTATTAGAATAAAAGTTTAGAAACTTAAGCCTATTCATTGGCCTCTGCACATCTCACTCAGAGTAATCTTTTCTTAATGCAGATTGGAATAGAATAATCCTGCTTAAAATCCTTCAAAATTCTTTATTGTTCTAAAATATATTGGCCCAAACCCTTGACTGGTTGATCAAGCAAAGCTGAGTTTACTGGACTTACTATCTTCGAGGGGAACACCACATGGAGCAAACAATAGTTTTCTCTTTTTATCGGAATTTGTGACACAATACTTAGAGGATTTTATGACCTAGGCTCAGTGATTTTTAAAACATATCATCCTAGATAGAGGACTGGATGGAACTAAGCAGAGTTTATGACAAAATAACTTTGAACTGGTGGAAAAGCTTTACTAAACAACATATGCATTTTGGAAAATAAACTAAGCTAGTTTTCTCATAGTCCAAACTTCCAGGGACAAATATTGCCAGGAATGAGAAGCTAAGTTATTTCATTGGCTACAAGTATTGTTTAGCACAGAAGCAGGAAAGTTTATTTGGTCCCAGAATTGTCTAGCACAGACAGAAAATATGATTGGCCCAAAAATTTAGTTTAGTAAGTTGGTTGAACTTTTCAGTCCCCTTTTGGTCATTCTTTAGACTAAGCTGAGTGATCGATCATTTCCATCACAGAATATGATCGATGTAGTTCTGTATCATTGTCGGATATGTCAGCATCATGTGTGGAGTTTTTGACAATACTGTTCCAACCTTTGTAAGTGTCAGATTTTCTGTTCTTTGGAAGACAATTAATTGCATCATTGATAGGACAGTGACTATATAACAATAAAGGTTCTGGAGAAGGCACATTTGAGTAATATAATACAGATAAATATTAAAAGATTGTGATTACAGTTTGCTGTTGATTTCCAAACAGAGAACCAAGAGTGATAAAGTTACACCAAGAGAAGTGACCCCATCCCTAATCCAATAACCTGTAGAGTAGATACAAGGATTTTACTTTTTTGATTGTCTGACCTGTGGATATGAATGTCATATAAAAAGTCACTTTGTGGTTAATTTCAACTACTCAGATAATTAAATGATTTCTTATGAGAAAATGATATCAAAATAAGCTGAGTTGCCCCTCAAGAAGTAAAATCCCAACAATTGGTTGGTTAAGTTGTGTGGTGTAGACAAATCATGAACAAACAATAGCCAAGGATTGTACTCATACAAAAGAATAACAGAATGAAAAAACAATGTTGAAATAGGGATGTCATCAATTTCACAATTGAGCAATAAAATTCATCAATTATTCTGGAAGCCTTAACCAAAGAGACAGAAAAATGAAAAGGAAAAGCATGAAGATAAAAACATTACAATTTTGTCTCATGCACCTCTCACTCTTTGCTTTTTGAGTGACAGCTGTCTACTTCTTCATACCTTCTTGATTAAAACTCTTGGGATTTGTATTAGTTTGTTAGAGCTGCTATAAAGTACCACAGACTGGAGGGCTTAAACAATGTCTTACAATTCTGGAAGCCAGAAGTCTGAGATCAAGATGTCAACAGTTGTTTCCTCCTGAGAGTCATGAGGGAAAGATCATTCCAGGCCTCTCTCCTTGGCTTGTAAATGGTAATGTTCTTCCTGTGTCCTCATGTTGTCTTTACTTTGTTCATGTCTGTATCTAAATTTCTTCCTCTTGTAAGGACACCAGTTATATTGGATTATGGTCCAACTCAGTGAACTCACTTTAACTTAATCACCTATGAAAAGAGTCTATCTCCAGAAACAGTTATATTCTGACATACTGTGGATCAGGACTTCAATATGTGAATTACTGGAGGGGAGCACAATTCAGCCCACAACATTCCACCCTCTAACTCCCCAAAATGTATGTTCCTCTCACATCAAAAATACATTCAACCTTTCCCAAAAGTCTTATCTCATTCTATCATCAAGTCCTAGTCCAAACTTTCATATAAATATCATCTAAATTAGGTTTGGGTGAGACTTGAAGTATGACTCATTTTGAGCTGTGAACCTGTGAAATCAGACAAGGAGTTATGTGCTTCCAAAATACAACGGTGCAAGAGGCATAGGACAGACATTCCCATTCCAAGGGATAAATCATAAAGAAGAAAGGGATCCATGTCCCAAGCAAGCCTGAAACATAGAAGGGCAAATGTTATTAGATTTTGTACTTTTATTAAGGTTTTATATTCTTTAGAGCAGTCTAAGGTTCAGCAAAATTGAGAGGGAAGTAGAGAGATTTCCCTTATACTCTCTGCTCTGGCACATACATGGCCTCCCCTATTATCAACATCCCTCACAAGGGTCGTGCATTGTTACAATTGATAAACCTAGATTGACACATCATAATCACCCAAGGTCCATAGTTTACATTATGGTTCACTCTCAGTGTTGTATATTCTATCAGTTTATGCAAATTTATGGTGACATGGAGCCACCATTACAGTATCTTGCAGAATAGCTTCAATGATCTTTTTACTGTCTCTGTAGTTTTGCTTTTTTCCAGAGTTCTATGGAGTTGAAATCATACAGTATACAGCCTTTCTGATTGGGTTTTGTCACTTAGTAATATGCATGTAAAGTTCCTCTGTCTTTTCATGGCTTTATAGCTCATTTCTTTCTATCACTAAATAATATTCCATTGTCTGGATGTACCACAGTTTATTTATCCATTTACCAAGTGAAGGACATCTTGATTGCTTCCAAATTTTGGCAATTATGAATAAGGCTGCTCTAAGCATCCATGTACAGGTTTTTCTGTGACCATATATTTTAAGCTTCTTTAGGTCAATATCAAGGAGTGTGATTGCTGGATCATTTGGCAAGGGTGTGTTCAGTTTCGTAAGAAACTATCAAACTGTTTTCCAAAGTGGCGGACCATTTTGCATTTCCACCAGCAGTGAATGAGAGTTCCTTTTGCACCACAGCCTTGCCAGCATTAAGTGTGGTCAGTATTTCTGATTCTAATAGCTATTCTAATAGCTATTAGCCATTCTAATAGCTGTGTAGTGGTATCTCATTGTTGTTTGAATTTGCATTTCCCATATGATGTGGTGCATCTTTTCACGTGCTTATTTGCCAACTGTATATCTTCTTTGGTGAGGTCTCCATTAAGGTCTTTATCCCTTTTTTTTAATTGAATATATTTGACATATAACATTGTATAAATGTAAGGGGTACGATGTGTTACTTTGATACATTGTAATATGATTGCTGTTGTAGCGATATTTATCATATTACATAATTATAGTATGATATCATTTAGTATGATATCATATGGTATGATATCGTTTAGTATAGTATGATACCGTTAATTTCACTATGCATTAGATCACTATGGTTTATTTGCCACTTGTTGCAAGGTTGTACCCTTAAACAACATCAGTCTTATCACCCCACCACCCATCCTCTGGTAACCACCATTTTACTCTCTGTTTTTTATGAGTTTGACTTTTTTAGATTCCACATATAAGTGATGTTATACATTACTTGTCTGTGTGTGTCTGACTTACCTCACTTAGCATAATGTGCTCAAGGTCCATCCATGTTGTCACAATGACAGGATATCCTCCTTTCTCATGGCTGAATAATGTTTCATTATGTGTGTGTGTATATGTATATATATATATCTCACATATTTTTTATTCATTCATCCATTGATGGGCATTTAGGTTGTTTCCATATCTTGGCTATTGTGAATGATGCTGTAATAAACTTGGGAGCGCATATATCTCTTCAAAATACTGTTTTCATATCCTTTGAGTATATAATCAATAGTGGAATTGCTGGACTATATGATAATTCTATTTTTAATTTTTTGAGGAAACTTTATACTTTTTCCCATAGTGGTTGGACAAATTTACATGCCCATCAACAATGTATAAGGGTGCCCTTTACCCCTCATCCTCACCAGCACCTGTCATCTTTTGCCTTCTTGATGATAGCCATTCTAATGATGTGAGGTGATATCTTGTGGTTTTGATGTTCATTTCCCTGATAATTTGTGATTCTGAGCATCTTTGTATGTGCCTGTTGGCCATTTTGCTGTCTTCTTTGGAAAAATGTCTAATTATTCTTCTATTTTTTAAATTAGATTATTTGGTTTTTGTTATTAAGTTATATGAGATCTTTATATATTTTGGATATTAACCTCTTATTTCATATATGGTTTGCATAAATATTCTCTCATTCTGCAAGTTGTCTTTTCATTTGGTTAATTGTTTCTTTTCCTGTGCAGAAGCTTTCGAGTTTTATGTAATTATGTTGTTTTCTTACTGTTGAGTTTTTAAGAGATTTTTGTATATTTTTTATAACCATCCTTTATCAGCTGTGACTTTTACAAATGTTTTCTCCTAGTCTGTGACTTGCTTTCTCATTTTTCTTGATATTGTCTTTCACAGAACAGAGGTTTTTAGTTTTAGTGAAGTCCAGCTTATCAATTCTTTCTTTGCTGTTTGGTCTGGAAATTCTTCCAAAAAGAAAGATAATGTCATCTTGAGGTTCGCTCATTTATTTTCCATCTGTCAGGGAGCACAGTTCTACACCACCTTTGTCCAATTTCTGATGATGGTTATTTCACAAATTTTGTGAAGCTTTCTACTTATATTCAGTGAGAGCCTCAATCCATAGATTTTAGTCCATCTACCCTGGTAGTCTAGAGAGGGAAGGGTATGGAAATCACTGTGTTTGGCAAGTCACAACCCCTCCTTGTTCTTCTCAATTGTTCATCTTTGAAGACCTTTTGCACTTCCCTGATTTTACGTATTAGGTCACCTGCATCATTAGAACATCTACAGCTATAGAAGACAACATTGATTGTCCCAAGTAAAGATGGCAGAGAAGCAAGAATGGAACAGGACCAGCCCTTTTCATAGTTTTTTCTTCCACAACTGGGCCAGAAGCCTCCTGCTCAAGTTTAGTACTACCAGTCTACTTATACTAGTTAGAAAGCACTCTCCCATCACTACTTCCTACTTATCTTGATCGCCACCACCAACACTCCTGTAGTTCTCCAGGACTTGGTGGAATGAGCCACAGTGCATTCTATTTCAGTATCTTAGTAGAAACCTGAAGCAAAACTGAATTAACAAATGACACATCTGTTTATTGAAACCAGAGAGGGAGAATAGACTTAGTGACTTTTATTATTAAGCTGTAATATTCTGATTAAATTAATCAGATGGAGGCATATTTTGCCCTAGGAGTGCTCAAGTTATCACAGTTACAGGTTTTCACTCATTCTCAAAATAATAACCATTAATCACTCACCAAATAAACTTCATGTATGGTTGCCACAAGCGTTTTTTGTTATCCACCTAATGATTTTTTCCCAAAGGAAAACAAAATTCTCCCTAATTTGTTTATTAACAATGATGCAAATTCTCTCTTGGGGCTGGATTTAAACAAATGGCAAATTTCAATCAATAAAGTGGTTTTATAATTTTAAGTTTTAGAAGGATGTATTTCCCCTACATATTTCCAAACCAAGGACAATTATTTGGCCTCTTTTTGTTTACTTTTATTGATATGTAAAAGGAAAATTTGCCTGTCTGAAGTTGGTTCTCAGACACTGCTTTTTTCGGACATATCTTTCTCTACCTTACTCACAAGTATCTATCTGCATGCTGTGCTTGTTCTTTTCAATTAGCACTTTCCACACCTCAGATGCATTCTCAGTTCTTCCTTGACTATTCTATGCCCCAGAGGCTTAATCCAAGACATTCCATTTCTTGCGTTCCTATGTTAGCTGGTGTGCTGTTGTGTTCACTCAATGGGAGATACTGATAGGAGGTGGGAAGGTGAGAAACAAAGAGATTGGGATAGTTCTTCCCTCTTTATCTCCGCTCTGGGCCATGTTATGCAGTAGGTGAATTTCTCTTGGGCTAATTAATTTTTCTGTTGGCCGCTTCTCAGTGGTTCCAGATCTCCCTGGATTTCAAGAGTATAATTTCCTGATTTTACCTCTTCAGTCTTATGGGTGATAACAACTTTTAACTACTGCTAATCTGGTTGCCTGAGCATCCTTTATCGCGTGCCTTAATTCTTCCCACATGTCTGAAAATCATCCTTTTGTTATACTCTCTTGAATTATTTGCACTGGTTTCTATCTTCTAATGGGACGTCGACAGATACTTATATACCATGTAAGATTCTCTTTTTATTTTTATTATTTTATTTTATTTATTTTTTGTGTGAGGGAGATTGGCCCTGAGCTAACGTCTGTTGCCAATCTTCCTCTTTTTGCTTGAGGAAGATTGTAACTGAGCTAATATCTGTGCCAATCTTCCTCTATCTTATGTGGGATGCCACCACAGCATGGCTTGACGAGCAGGGCTAGGTCTGTGCCCGAGGATCAGAATCTGAAAACCCCGCACCTTCAAAGTGGAACACGTGAACTTAACCACCATGCCACTGGGACAGCCCCAAGATTGTACTTTTAAAAGGCTTCAGAAAAGATTAGCAGATATTTAGTGCTGTCCAAAACATCCATAGGGACATTTGGTCCATGTTGAAAGGCCCTTGAAATTTGGTCCTGTCGAAAATGTCAGTGGAGACCTTTGGTCCACACCAAAAGGTCCTCGAAATTTGGTCCTATCAAAAATGTCTGTGAGTACATTTGTCGCATGTCAAATGGTCCTTGATACTTGGTTCTGTCAAAAATATTCACATAGAAAGCATCCCTGGGTTCAAACAGCCCATAATGTTTACTTATACATATGGTTTATAAGATTAATACATAAAAAGTGCTATCATGCTTTATTTGTCCACTAATTGTGTTGTGGCTATATTGCCAATAATAATGCTTCTTGCCTTGGCAACCTAGCTGGTAATGGCACATGGTATTAAGTAGATAGGTCTGGGTTTGAAATTTGCAGAAGAGCAGGATTTATATTAGCTATGTGTTCCAAAGAAGAGTCCTACAGTTAGAGAAATGCAGAGAGGATGACAAGTCAAGGATAGGATCTCGTGATGCATAGTGCATTAATGTCACTGGGAATTTGATTAAATGTAGCTGGGTCATTCAACAAGGATAGAATTTGAAAGGAGGAGGTTGGTCAAGCTGCTATGTAAAATGGTCTATGAACATGTTAAGGTAAACACTTTGCGAATGTCTAGCCAGGAAGGGTGAGAATGGGCGTGGTTCTCCTATCACATAGCAGTTGGGTGTAATAGCCAGCATGAGGGGGATATCAGGCTTCTAATTAACCTCCCTACAACTACCCCATCACCCAGGATTAATGGGCGAGTTTCCCTGGAATCAATGTCCTGTAAAGGTTTAATTGTGGTAGACCACAAGAAGCCTCTGATGCTATTTGGAGTGGTTTCAGTGGGTGTGACCTCCACATTTATGTGTCAGTCAGCATGGACCACCATGCCCTCAGCTGGTGCCTACCTACTGGCTGCTCCAGCCTGGCCACAGGGGTTGTGAATCCATAAGACATTAGAAAGGTTTCACCTACCAGCAAACCAGTGATCATTGGTCAGAAAGCTACAAAGGAAAAGAAACAAAAACCTTCATCTGTTGCTTGGCAATATATCTACATTTGAAAATTCTCAGTGGAATATGGCAGAAATAGTATACTCTTGAAAAGGAAAGCCAATACTACATTATAATAGTTTTTGCTACCATTTTCATTCCTTTAACAGAGATAGGTGTAAAATCTACTGGTGCTGTGAAAGGGGAGAATCTGCACAGCCTGATGCCCAACCAGTCAGGATTTGGATAACATTGCAATCTTTCATATGGGACAGGAAAATGTTAGCACAAAGTTGCTGTTGAAGGGTAAGTGAAGAAAACACTGAATAGGTTGAAATGACAGGGAGAAGAAGCACCAAATGCAACACCATTGCAAGTATTTCAAAGAGCTCTCCATGATATTCATGATGAAGAGGTCCTGGTAATGGTACCAGAAAGAAACTCATTAAAGAGGCAATTAAACAGAGTTGAGAACAGACATTAACCTCCAAACCTAACTTCATTGAATGGAATTGAAATTCAAGAGGAGT
The DNA here is from genome assembly GCF_041296235.1 of Equus asinus. Taxonomy (NCBI): domain Eukaryota; kingdom Metazoa; phylum Chordata; class Mammalia; order Perissodactyla; family Equidae; genus Equus; species Equus asinus. Next base: position 39,449,733 of record NC_091813.1, read on the forward strand.
ATAAAGTGAACAAGACATGCAGAACCATTTTTTGTGCATGATTACAGCACTCAAGATGACAAAAGAATTCTTATTTTCACAACTTATGATGGTATTCAATATTTAAGCGCCAATATCACCTTTTTCAGTGATGGTAACTTTAAGACAGCACCAACACAGTTCACTCAGTTATTTACTGTGCATGGTGTAGCATTGGGTTATACTATGCCATTGATTTATGCAGTAACATTGAAAAGGCAAGAAGACACTTACAGATATATATATATGAGAAACTACTTGTATTTGCACAGGAAATATATTTTGACATTAACGCTTCATTATGTATGATGGATTTCAAGATCGTAAATATGAATGTGAATTTGACTACGCATACCAAATGCACAAGTAAAAGGAAGTTTGTTTCACTTTTCACAACCACTGTAGTGAAAAATATCTCCTTTGGATCTTCCACATGAGTATACGACAACCGAAATTAATACCTGCTAGAGTTCATCCACATTGTTTGAACTTCCATTTGTGTGTTTGGAAGACGTAAATGAAACTTTTGAGTACATTGTGGAGAATGCAGAAGAAAATGTGATGAGCAATGGTTTAAAGTGAGAGAATGTATGTCCGTGGAAGGCGTGGTAGAGGCAGAAGACCAGAAGCCCCAAGATTTCCATGAGAAACTTGGAATGTTTATACATCAGTATGTTCAATTCTGTGATCACGGGATGAACAATGCAATGTAAGGTCATTCAAAAGCTGATGGTAGTGCGTCATCCCTCAATTTGGAGATTTATTGAAATGTTAAAAGATAGATAACAAAAACAATGAACAAGTTATCACTCAGGTTCTTGGCGGTCACATTCAAATACAGCCACCAACTTCACAACAATACTAACAAAATTAAATTCATATAATTGAAATTGTTAACAGATACAACAAATCTAAAGCCCATAATCAGGTCAATATATACTGGAGAGCAATTGCTCATCGTCTTAGGAGTAACCCTGCAAACATCATGACCAGGAAAGACAAGAATAAATGTGAAATCCATGATTCATCATGAATTACAATAAAAATAATGTAAATAAAATTTTACTGAAGTTAAATGTTTGTATTGTTTAATGAATCATGGACCCAATGTCTCAGTGGACATTTTGGACAAGGCTAAATGTGCTGCAAGGGTAAGAAAGCAGAAGTTTGTTGGTTTTTTGTAAACTTAGAGAAAAGACACTTTGGCAGGGAGTCATGGTAGTAGATCCCATATTTAGCCATTTTCTTGAGTGTTTCCAACGTTGTGGTTACAGTTCAATCGTCCCCTTTATGTTTTTTGTTTGTTTTAACTCAACCCATTTATTCACTCTTCAAAGGATTTGCATTAGTTGTTCCTTCTACCCTAGCCACGTCTCTAATTTCCTTATTTGCTTGCTTAATTGTTTTTTGTTTTGTTTTTTGTGGCTAGCTCCTCTTCATTCCTTAGGTTTCAGGTCATGTCATTTTCTCAGGAAGGCCTTCCCTGCTCCTTCTATGTAAAGAAGCATTTACTCCTGTCACTCTTTACCGCATCCACCTGTTCACTTATCTCATTTACAATTTCCTTATTTATGTTTCCTTCTTTATTGTTCAATTTATATTTCCCTTTTTATTTCATTTTATGTTTCCTTATTTATTAATTATCTCTCATCATCTTCACAGATGTATACTTCATGAGAACAGTCCTTCCTTTATTTTCTTATTCATCATTAAGCCACAAGCATCTAAAATGTAAAGTCTGCCACATAGACATTGTTTAATGAAAATAATAATAATGCTTCAGGATACAAGGAAATATAGTATTTGAAGAAAAGCTGCTATTCCCAAACTATGCTTGTATTTTGGGGCAAAATTTGTTAAGCGTTACTTGCTTTAAGAGTGTCAGAAAATCCTTAATGTCCTTAGTGACAATGGGGCTCCTTATGTGGCAAAGAGGACAAGAATCTGCAGCCTATACAGCAGCTCTGAAGACAAGAAAATCTGCTATCGATGTTAACATCAAGCTAGCATCATTCATACCCATAGGTTGGTGGGATATGAAGGCATGAAATGCACACTCTTAAAAATTAATTTTGGCATCTAATTTAAATAAAAATAGGATAACTTTAAAGACCATTAGTAATTCTATTCACTGAATATCTATGCCTATTCTAATTGTGATATCCAAAAATCACCTACTGATTTTAGATTTCATTATTTAAGTGAATTTTTCCTCATTAGAACTCCAATATAATACTTAAAATTCTTTCTCTCAGAAGTAATGAGCAGAATTAGAAAATGCCTATTTCTTCTGGAAACAGACCTTCGAAACTGAGATGAATTAGTCTCTCTGCTGTCTAGTCCCTGAGCTCTATTTAAAATGATCAAATGTACTTATGATCACAGAAAATCTTCAGTGAAGTTTTGTAGCCCATCAGTGCACAAAATCAGCATTTTTTCAATTAGTGTAAAAGACTGAGAGGCTGCACAAATTTATCTGGTAAAAGGAAGATGACTGAATTAGTAAGAAAGCTGGTCTCTAGTGGGGAAACCAGATCAGTAGACGATATTAACTTATTTTTTTTCTATTTCATAGCATTGCATAGTCAATTGAATAATAAGTGAATTGAGATATTGAAACAAAACTGTACTAAAGGTGTTTGTCTTATGAAATTTAAAACTGGAATGTATCTGAATAGTACCTTTATTCTTTCTCTCATCTTGCAAGTACTATAATATATGCTGTGCCTCCAAGCCCTACATTAAGAAGTGGGATTTAGTGAGAAAAATATCAATGGATTTGGAATAAGGGGTACCTGAGTTTGACTTACTCTACTCCCATTGCCAGGTCAACATAGTTATACAGTGCATGCAATCCTGGTAGACTTACAAGGACAAATTAATGATTCCTTCTTAAATGTGATATCCAGAAGAATTTATAAGCGGTGCTAAAACCGTGGCCTTTGTAATACGACCATAACTTATGTTCACATAGGAGATTAGAAAACCACCGTCCTGAATATCTGCCTTTTAGAAAATAGTAACTGGAAGACTTTTATTTTGTCAGTCTTTCTCTTTGTCCAAGTAATAAAATTCACAAGCAACTTTTTTTATGCACGTCATTAATAGCCCTTTCAGTTTCATATTGAATATCCATTTTTCTCCTATTTTCCTCCCATAGTACCCAGAAACTTTTCTCCTTCAGTTGTTTCTCATTATTTCTCTATGCTCCTTGTATATTTTAGTCCCACTGAAAAATGAAAAATTGTAATGAGCTTAATTCACTCCTCTTTTTAATCTAGATTAGATCAGGAATACTGACCCACAAAGGTTACAGTGATTCAATACAGAAAAGCCTCAGCAGTGAACAGTAGGCACGATTCTTCTGGTAAGAAGACCATCAAGAAAGCTGGGCAGCACAAAGTCATGGAGGCCTTCCGAGAGGAGCCGTCAAGGAGAAGACAAAGTACAGGGGGAACCTGGAAACTTCGGCAGATATATAAATTATGAAATCATTGTGATAGCATGTGAACTCATCTGAATGGCAGGAGTTAGAATTTGAGCGATCCTCTAGGAGATATAGTGACCCAGCCACAACACCCGGATATAGAATTAATGCCATATTTGGTGGGGAAGGTAAATAATGAGAGTAAGTTAAGGAGAAGATCATAACAAACACATTGGTTCTAGAATAGGGATACAATGTAAATAAATCCCTATGCAAAAAGAATAAAACACTTTTAGGGGGTAGAATTAGAGTCCAATATCAGAGTAATATGATAAGCAAATCTGATCAAATCTGAATAAATGCTGACTTCATGAGTTACTGATATAAGGCTTGTCAAAATCTATACAAATAAACCAAGGATTGGTCCAATAACAAGTTTTCACAAGCAGGTATTTATTTTTTTATTTTTAACATTTTTATTGAGGTAACATTGGTTTATAATGTTATATAAATTTCAGGTGTACACCATTATATTTTGATTTCTGCGTAGACTGCATTATATTCACCACCCAAAGACTAATTACCATCCATTACCATACACATCACCTGTAGTTATGCCAACCTCCAACACATCTCTGCCTCCTTAATCCTGGTAATTCCAACACACTCCTTCGATGAATTATCTTAGTACCTGTAAAGCCTTATCTGAAGTCCTTCATGCAGAGTTATATAACTTTGTTCTAAAATTACAATAATACTTATTACACTACTTAATACACAATCAATTTTAATGCAATTCTCACCTAGATGTGGGAAAAAAGAAGACGTCTAGAGCAAGTTTAGTCTGCAGTTGAAGTTGAGTACCCAGGTCAGGGGCAAAGAATCATTCCTGAAAAGACAAAAAGTTGTGCAAATACTTCTAGAAAATTTTATTATTACCAACAAAAAAGAAACAGATATAGAGTCAAAATGACTTAGTATTAGGTGTTCTGTCTTAGGCTCAAATCTCAGTCAGTTTTCTGCTATTTTCTCCAGGTCAATTTCTGTATTAGGCTGGGTTTAGTTTCAGGATGAAGAAACCACCAAAGTTCTCCTAAGCAGAAAGGGACTTTATTTGTGAATTGGGTGCTTTCAGAGTTTTGAAACAGAATGAAGAAAATTGAGGCACTACAAATGTCTCCAAATTTCACCTTGTATTTCCCTGAGGCAGTCGATAAGGGAATGAAGAATGAAGGAGAATCAGTATGATGTGTCAGTGAGAGTTCACTTAGGAAAACGGAAACTACGCTGGCTATTTCAACGGACAGAATTTAATATAAGAAACTGATTAAACAGATATTGGAGAATTTAAACGGAAACATAGGAAGAAATGAGGTAAGGAAAGGGTAATAAATGAAGAAATGGGTGTTGCCTTTAAAGATGGGAAAAAACCTTTGGAGTTTTCAGAACCTAGAGGCCAAGAGTAGGATCTACATAGATTTGGGAATGAGACCTACAAAGACGGAGTGCCAGCTAGCTACTCTGGTAACCCACGGGTGGGCAAGAGGGGTCTTGTAGACCTCAGAGCAAAGAGTGCCACCTAGTACTTCAGGAGCTCAAAAGGAAGGTCCCAGAGTCAAGGCTGCAACTTTCTCAGGAGAGGGCCTCATCTGTTAGTGCTGGCATCATATTTGTTCAGGGGGTCCTGTAGAGGTAGAAGTCAGCCTAGTCCTGGTAAGGCCGCAGTGGGGAGGAGTGTGTGACAGGGATGTTTTGGAAAGAACTAAAACATCCAAGAAATTAGAAACCACTGGTGTAGCCAGAGTGAAACAAAATTGATGAAGTGACACTAACAGGAACAACATGCAAACTGAAATCAACAGGTCCCTTCTTTCCTCCTCCTGCCTCTCAGCCTCCCTCCAGTGCCTGTACTGAAAAGGCATAAGAGGAATCCACATGGCAAAGAATTGTGGATTGCAGAATCCCCACCCAGCATCAGAAAGCAGAGTATAAATACTTTTAAACACTTGGATTTAAAGCTGAGTCAAATAGCTTCACAAGCAGCATGAATAAGACATAATTTCAAACTTGAATTAGGACTCCTAACCCTGAGAAATGTCCTAGCTTTATGGCTCAGTGCATGAAAGAGATAAAGCCACATTTGGCTTTATAGCTGCAGAGAGAGTAAGCTAAGTAGTGATAATTAGGCACTAAATATCCTAACGTAATAATTGATTTATAGGGCTTTGCTGTGAGCTCTTTTATAAGCCGGCCTTCATAACCTGTTCTCCCTGAAAGGGATGGTGGGAATGAGCAGAGCCCAGCACTAAAAACTGAGGGGTGACGTTGTGATATATTAAGGATGGCCACATATGGTTTGCTGCTCCTCCATTCATAGGCAGACTTCAATTCCCCTCCCTTGAATCTGGACTGACCTTAATGATTTGACCAATCAAATGCAGCAACAACATCATTCTGGGACATTCGAAGCAAGGACGTAAGAATCTTTCCAGCTTCCACCCAGTCCTCACTGTCTCAGGGATGTCTGAGCCATCACGTAAGAGGTCTGACTACAACACTGGCAAATCTTCTCCAGCACTGTCCTTTGCTCCAGAGTGCCAATTGAGCTCAGCCTTCCAACTATCTCTGCCAAGGCAAAAACCATGTGAAGCCAAATATCTTGGGTCCTCCAGACCAGCCCCTCTGTCTGCTGAAAACCTCTCAGTGACATCTATTGACAACATGTGGAATGGAAGAGTCAGGCTGCCTGAATTCAGAACCCACAAACTGATGAGAGAGGATGAAATGATCATTGTTTTGGGGCCAGTCAGATGGTGTAGTCATTACGTTCATGCACTCCACTTCTGCATCCCGGGCTCTGCAGGTTCGGATCCTAGGCAGGGACCTAAACACTGCTCATCAAGCCATGCTGTGGCAGTGTCCCATATATGAAAAAGAGGAAGATTGGCAATAGATGTTAGCTCAGGGCCAATTTTCCTCACCCCCAATAAAGGATCTTTGTTTTAAGCTAGTAAATTTTGGGATAGTCTGTTATGCAGCAATCGATAATAGGACAAGTATACATAAGATCAGAGATATGCAGAATTCCTGTGAGAGTTTTGGGATGACACATGCAATATACAGTGCTAGTTCTCCAGTTTACTCCAAACAGCCTTTTCTACATTGTTCTTGAAAGGAAAGCAGACACTAAAATGAGAGGAAATGATAGAAAGCAAGTAGCATATGATAAAACAAATGAAAAGAAAAAAACCAAACAAAATAAAAGAATATACTTCTCTGTACTCTCGGGAAAAATGGACTCAGAATAAAGAGAAATATGAGGTAATAAAATGACAGAAAGAGTAGGGAAAATGATGTAAGAAAATAATGCAGGCTAATGATCAGCAGCTTTTTACCTGGAAACAATTGGCGGTACAGAAGCTGTGCTGGATGGAGATTTAACAGAAGCCTAAAAGCTCTGAATAAGTGGAGGAGGGTTTTTCTTTTGTCAGCCTTATATTTCTAGGAAGAAAGATTAAAATATAAGACCCTTCTGGGGAGAGTCCTTGGTGAAACATCAGGCTGAGTGGAAAGCCTGGACCATATTCTATGAAAAGGAGCAAAGCAGGTGTAAAATGAGCCCTCCAATAAAAGTCATTAAAATATATAAAATAGAAAAGTCATTAAAAATATATTTCCCTTCAGCTACTGAATCATGATGATAACAATTCATGTTTTTATTTTAGCTTCAAAATACTTACTGCATTTATCATCTGTGGAGGGTACTCTATAAAGTGGTCTCCCATGTTCCTTTTCTTCTGGTGGTCATGCCTTTACATAATTCTTTCTCTTTTGACCAAGAGAATATTGCAAAGGCGGTGGGAAGGTGCTCCCTTGATTATGCTACGTTAGATCGCACTCTGTCTGGCTGGCAGTCTCTCTCCAGTGACTCTCCTTGCCCATTTGATGAAGTAAGCCACCATGTGACCAGGAACGGCAGGCAGCCTCTAGGAGCTGAGAGCTACCTCCAGACCTCAAGAAGCTGAGGTCCTCAGTGATACAGGCACCAAAAAAAAAAAAAAAAAAATTAGAATTCTCCCCAAAATCTGAGTGAGTTTAGAAATAGATATTTCTGCAGTTGAGCCTCTAGATGCGAATCCACCTCTGGAAAACACCTTGTTTGTAGCCTTGCAGAGGACCCAGGTAAGTCACGGACAACTCCTGATGCACAGAAATTCTGAGATAACAAATGTGCCTTTTATGCAACTAACTGTAGGATAATTTGTTATGCAGCAAAGATAACTAATATATAACCTGAAATGTTTTAACATTGATGTTTATTTGATTTATGAGATTTTCTTCCACTTCTCCATTGACTCTAAAGGGCCAAATTTATATTCTTACTCTGACTGTAGTCTTGTCAGTTAAGTTGTTAGTTTTCATTTTCAGCTCGTTGAACTCAGTTCTAAGTGTTGGAATACCCCTGGTGGAGTGGTGCTACAGCGAGATAGAAGGCCAAGCTGTCTCCTATTGGTCAGTAGGAGTGTAGCTTGTCCTCACACACTTTCAAGAAGGCCTCATTCTCCCAGATCACTGCTTAACTTCCAAATTACAGAGATAGGATAGTCAGTTAGCAATTCCAAATATATGGTGAGTTTTGGAGAAGGAAGAAGCTTAAGAACAATTCCATGGGGTCATTTTTTACTTTCTCCAAATGTCAAGGATTTCTGGGGAGCAAGTTCCATCTGGAATCTGCTATATTCATATCTTAACTTCAAGACTCTTTCCTGGTTCTCAAGTTTTTATCAGTCCAGGAAGGTAAAACTCATGCAAATATTCTTCCAAAAATACCAAAAAGTTACAATCTCGCTTTCAATCTTGGCAGCCATTTGATTCAGAGAGACGGATAGAAGGGGTTAGCCCTCCAGGGCTATCTGGTTTTATTAATACATTGAGTAGGTGTAACTCATCTCTGTTTCCTGATAGCCAAGTAAGATACTAACAAGTCTCCAACTATTAAGGTCCCAGAAAGGCCTGCCACTCACAGAGCTTGAAGTCTACAGGAGAGCTTGAGTAATTCTAGAGTTTTTCTAAAGAGTCCTTAGTGACTTGGATTAGAATCATGGGACTCTTCTAGAAATGCTTACAGGACTGTTCTGACAATAGATGTCAGAGCTTCTTCTTCACCTGGCAACAGGACAGGTTATCATATAGGATGATGTCCCAGTAGGCTGGCAGACTGATGGACAGCAGTGCAGATACACCAGTCTCCTGAGTGCCCACTTTGCCATGGAGTCCTCAAAGCTGAAGGTGAAAAAGTTAAAGCACGGGTAGGGAGAAGGAAATGGCAGATCCAAGGCTTTCTGAACAGGGATCAATTGGGTCTGATAATTATCTCCAGTCTAGGAGCATCCCCTTAACCAGCGTAGGCCACTGTGACTGATGCAGGGGGTTGTACTGGGCATGGCCCAACACTGACATAGAAGCAGCCCTCGGTAGGGGTCTGTTCTGTGATGAATGGAGAAATCCACATGAAAGGGGTCCTGAAATAACTTCACCACTGGGTAGTCACCAACAGTGTAGTAGGAGCCATAGTTTTTATCTCTGGCAATCTGAAGTTCCAGAGTGAGGGGTCCGGGCTGGGTCTCAGAAAGGAGTGATGAGAGAGTAAGAACCACGACATTAACCAGGAAGGCGTTGCTGTTTACAGAGTAGCTGCAGCTGACTCTAACCCTGAGGATACTGTTGAAGGTGATAAAACCATGGCCCCAAGTTCTCACCTCCCTAGCCGCAACTAGCTCATTTTCATACACTGCCTAGTCTCCAGTGATCTGTCTTGTGGTACCACAGGAAGTAAATGGAAACTGGAAAGGGGCAAAGGTGTGTGTTGCCATCACAGAGCTAAGGAGGAGGAGTCAGCTGCATTCAATTTAATTTCGTACCAAAACATTCTGTAGGTAAAATAGCTTCCAGCTTAGGAACAGAAACATCAATATTATTTTTCATATTTTCTCCGCTTCCCAAGTTTCTGGTTCATATTTCCACACCTTCTTGTAGGCAAACAACTCAAAAGTTTCTTTGTTTTTCTTTTTTCTCCTGAAATGTCTGGGCTTTTTACTTACCACGTGTTCTCGTCCATTAGGTTTTATCTCTACCACTTAACTAAAATGGTTTTTGCCAAGGTCAACAATAACCTTTATCTTTCCAGTCCTAAGGTAGTGAATCCTCCCCTTATACTTACACTCAGCAATTCTTTCTTGAAACACATGCTTCACTTCTCTTCTAGAAAATACAGAAATATGTAGCACATGACCTACCGTTATTAGTCGTTCTCCCCAGGTCCTCTTCTTTCCAACTTTAACTGTTGGAGTGCCCCAAAGGTTAGCACTTTATATGCTCTCTATTTACGTTACAAGGTTTTAAAGTTCTCTTAGCATAATGATGACTACCATATTTTAATTCCATGCCATATTCTCATCTAATTTCCAGATTTGTGTGCCCAACTGCTTTTCAGTATATCCATTTTGGTGTCTAATAAGCATCTTAAATTCAAAATGTTCAAAACAGATCTTTTGCTTTCCCCACCTAAACTATTTCTTCCCTGGTATTTACCTTCTCAGTAAGTGATGACACAGTTCACCTAGTTGCTAAAAAAAATCCAGAAGTCCTTCTTGACTCCTCTTTGATTCATAGCCACTTTGTCAGATAATGTTGTCAATTCTACTTTCAAATAATATCAAATATCCACCGAATTCTCACCAACTGCACCCTATTGCTCTGGCTTTGTCTTCCTGTATGTGATCTTGAACTTTTCCCCGTTAATATCTCCAATCTCATTTCCTAGTGCTACCAATCTCACTCACTCTTCTCTTGCCACACAAATGATCACCGGTTACTCTAACAATGCTACCCTCATCTCTTCTTCAGGTCCTTTGGGCTTGCTTGGTTTTTTGAATATGATATTCTCCCCCATATTTTGTATAGTTTGTATAGTTCAATTCGTTACTTCATTCATGCCTCTCCTCATATATCGCATCTATATAATGGTCCTTCCTCACCTTTCTTCTTCATTCTCTATTTACAAGGGCACATTCACAAGGTAAGACTACTTTTCATTGTGTATCTGTAATTTAGAAGTGAATTAGAATCTCATTATGTACCTATTAAATGAGCAAAAAAATATTGACGACCACAGTAGGAAAATACGTAGTTCATTAAAACGTTGGTTTTGAACAGTGAGTATCCCCATATACAGGTTTTTCTAATGTAAAAATATGAAAATCAAATGATTGAAAATGCTAATAAGTTGAATGGTAAGATTTTTTTTAAAAAAATAATTTAGCTAAATGTAGATAATGCTTTTTCAAATTTAAATGTTATAATTTTATGAAAGTGATTACTCATACTTTTTTGTAATTTCTGTAAAATCAATATCAAAATTAAATAGACAAGAACAGATAACATAAGATTATATCTGTTGACATCTTCTATTTAATATCAATCACAAAATATATTTTTTCAGTATGAAATATTTTAAGCTTTTCAACCAGCATGTTCTGAAGATTACCCCTTCAATAGCTGTTACCACTTTTACACATTAAAGTTATCATCTTCCATGGTGGCCGAATCCTAAAAGCAAAGTGAAGACATGCTGTAAAAAATAATTAGAAAGAGAACTACTCTCTGCTCTTCTATTTGATAGTTGCCTGAGATATGTTGAGAAGCATATGTTATCAGCTGCTAGTAACTGGAATTTGGGGAATGCTTTAGAGTCAGGAATTATCATCTAAGGAACAATTTCCAATTTTCCTCATCTACAAATTTATTTCTATATCCACAAATAGCAATTTTTGAAGGAAAAAGTATTTCTGAGGAGTCAATATCTTGTAAATGTTAAGTTTAGCTAAATTGATAAATACTGTATATGGACTAAATCTAATATTTCTTAGTTTCCTCTTGCATAACTGGAGTATTTTGGGTAATTATATTATGAGTATGATCATGGAAAAGAACATGAGATTGAGGAAAAACGAAACAAAAGAGGGCACTTCCTAGAAAACCTAGGTGATATCACAGGAGGAATAACTGACTTTTCTAGAAGGCGTTAATATTTTAGCTGGGATAACAGTGACACATGTTAAACCAGAAATTAAAAATAAAAGAAACGGCCAGCAATCACAGCAGTCATGATACAAGACAAGAATTCTGAGCAGAGTAGTACAGGGTGAAGTTTGGACCGTGGTCATAAGTCCAGAATTTAGTAGTTTGTCAACTGCCAAAATGGTTGGAGTTGAAGTAGTTACTTAGTAGAACCAAGAAAAACTGAACAAGTTTTAGATGTCTTTTTTTGTTTAGTTTAATCATATACATATTTCTTTCTGTTATTTCATTACGGAAGTTTCTAGGAAATCAATCTAACTATTTATAAAGGCTCATTTAACTTATGGAGAAAGTCATTATTGAAGAAGTTGAGTGAAGCCCAAACAACATGACATTGGTATGCCTCCATCAAATTATAGCATAGAACAAAAACAGCCCAAACCAAGTCTGGTACCTCATGCACAACACACATTTTAACTTGGTAATGAAATGCTCACAGTAGTCTTCTTATGCCACTTCAACAATTTGTTACTACCTGGATGACGTTGTTCCATTTAGGTCAGATTACTTCTAAACTGCTGCTGATGCACGGTCATTTTTGTTTAGAATGACTGTTTGAATCAATTGGCAAGATATTAATGAATAATTTTTGAAGACTAATTTTTTTTCATAATAAGTCTTTGCAGTATTTTTTGGAAGTATTTAAGTCTGTTGTAGAGGGCAAAACCAAAACAAACAAAATAAAAAGTGATAAAATTCTAAAAATGCTAATTATAGATATTAAATGATTCAGTAGCCTGTGATATATAGGCAGAATTCATAAGACATATGAAATACAGAGAGTAAGTCAGACACTTATGACTCGTTAAAGATAGAATAAATGGAATATATGATTAAAGGGACAGAGCAAGCAAGAATGTCATACATAGACGGGAAGGGAGGGAAAGAACTCATTATAACGTACAGATCATGTTACCTCCAGACTGGTAGCTATGTCATCCCTAATTGGTACCCACCCCTCCACTGGTAACAACTAGTATGATCTCATTATGGCCACATGCATGTTATTCCCCATAAACAGATAAAAAGCATGACTGTTCATCAGGTTGTCTGGGCAGATACATCTGTGACAAGGAGGAGTTGGCCGAGTCACTCTGATAGAGGGAATGTGTGTTTGCTAGGTGTGTCTTCTATTTGCTGAACACCCTTGTTCATCCATAACTCTGATCTTGTACATGTATGATCAGAGGGGAAGTCTGATGTGGCAGAGACGAGAGAGAGATGGAATGTAAGAACATTGGCTAATACTGGATTAAGGGATTGTTCTTTCTACCCTGCTTTCACCCTGTTCTAAATGTTAGCCAAGTCTTTATCTTCACCTTTGTTGCTTGCTGTGTTTTGAAGTAGTATAATAAGCCACGTGATCTTTGCATCTTAATTTGGCTGGTGCCTCTGTCTCTGGTATAATCTGCTTGGTAACGTGCTTCCAGGCTACCACAACATTAAGGTCACTTTCCAAATAATGCTTTGGTTGCCCACCAGAGTAAAAGGAGTTCTAACAGGAACGTTTTTTCATCTTCTAGACTTTTGAAACAATCTCCTCCCTCAAATATTCAATATCTGTTTACCAAGGAAAATTAAAAATGGAATTGCCGTGTGGGTCGTGAAACTTCATAGGTAGACCAATATATTTATGGCTGATTGGGTAGCTTTTCCTCAAATGCCACAGGAAATAGGAATTGTCACATGTGGAAATATTTTGGAGGAGAAAACTATTATTAGTATATTCTGCAAGGTCATGGTGGGTAGCACTGTATAATTTTTTTATTGGAATAACACTGCTTTTCTGAATATTGAACATAATATATGTCAGTCACCATGGCATATTATAATTAGATACTGTTTTAAAAAGAACTACTGACATAAAGCATGTTGCTGTTGTGACAACATTTCATAAAAAGTAGACATACAAGGAGAAAAAGATATTTTTATATTTCTCTTTAACCTAGCTTTATATTTCCTCATAATCCAGATTTAAGCAAAGAAAACCAAAATACTGCATCCTATATTTTGATATGAATATTGATTTATGCAATTTAATTATGCTAAATTTTCTTAAATAATGGTAAAATTCATGGTTATCTTTGAAACAGATATAAAAATAACCCCTGACATCATAATAAAATTATGATTAAGTGATTGAGCTCATGAGCTACAAGAAGAAAAATGTAATCTGTTGCTTTTTATTTGGGGAAATCTGGGTTGATTTTTAGGTCGTGATCAAAGAAAGTTACCACATTAATTCAGAGTTAACTAAGAACTTCAGAATGGCATGTGGGAGAGTCTAAAGACATTTTATATATTTCTATTATTATAAAGTGGAATAAAAATGAATTGCATCATATGTGAATTCTGCTTAATCATTTTCCATAGGTGAAAACCATTTCTTTTAAAACAGTAAAATGCAAACTAAATGTACATATGTGTGTGTGTGTGTATACATATGTGCACATATATGGTGTGCTGCTCTGCGTGATGTAAAGGGCAAATTACTCACCCAAATATCAACGTGTACTCGGGGATGAATCACTGCTCCTTCCACTTCTCCACTCCCTCAGGAGGGTCAGGTCAGAAGCACAGCGGGTGAGACCAGCTCTTTTCATCTGTCCAGCACTGTGGGGGTGGGAGGAGCAGATTTTATGAGGAGAAACTATCTCAAAGTTGCACTCAGTATAGGAACTTTGTAGCTACATAGGCCTTAGTCCAATAGGACAGCTTTCAACAAATCAGTTGTTCTAGTTTGTAAGACAATCATTTCCCAGGATGTGAGATCCTCTCGGAGGGGCTGGGCCATAACCAGCGGCGATATCTGCTACCCCAGAAATAGCTCTCCCACTCTTTCTCCCAAGTGAGCAAATCACCTCCGGAGATGGAGTTAACCCCTAAACACACAAACAGCAACAACCGGAAGGAAAAAACAAAAAAAGAAGTGTGGTTATGCTCTTCACCCAAAATAAGAAGCATGTTTATTCTAATTTAGGACTTTTCTAATAAATGAGAGAAAATACATGGAATGGTTTACAATTGACCTTCCATCCCTCTGGGAAAAAAAAGAGAAAAACCGCAAATGGAAGGTCCTGATTGAAGCAGCTTTCCCAGAGTAAAGAAGAACATAATCAAGGAAATATCTCCAAAGTAATTTCCCCTTCTTCTAAAATACCTTGGATAGTATCCTTAAATGTATATCAAAAGAGAAACAAAGAAAGTCATTTGACCCAGAAGAGAAAGATACACTTCAGGAATACAAACTGTGAATCATTGTTAATTTCTCTCACTAAACAGAAGAAAATACAGATGCACACACCAATTTACTTTTTTTAAAACTTATAACGAGGTAATGCTATGACATTAAATTATTAAGTAAGCCATTACTTTTCAGTTATGATGCATATTCCTGTAGAGTTTACTAGGAGACACATAAAAATTTATAAGTAATTTATAATTTATATAGCATTATTTTTAAAATCAGTCAGTATAACCTTATGTGAGTAGTCAGTATATAATTGTTGATAAAAATGATCTCAACAATGCATTTCTATTTTACTCACAAGGAGAGCAATGAAATTCAAATGAATTAGGGCAGGAGTGTATCCTCATTTAATTAGGAAAACTTTGAGGTTATTTGCCTTATTTCCAAAGTTGCATAATTTTTAACACAATTTTTAGGTGTAATTTAATTAAAGTTTTATAAAACTATGAACACAAATTCTGTATAAAGGTGGACTTTTATTTAAAATTAGAGAGGAAATCATGACAAATTATTTCTTTCCTCTAACCATATGAGCACACATGGGAAGGACTCATGCAAGAGTGTCACCCTGAAGCCTAAGCATGTTAGCACTCAATCTCTAGCTGACTGCCAGCAAGATTAACAGGAACCTCAGTCCTTCAACCACAGGAAACTGCATTCCTTCCTTGCCTTGAGTGATTGAGGAAACGGATTCTCCTCTAGAGCATCCAGAAAGGGATGAAGCCCTGATGAAACCTTAATTGTAGCTCAGGGAGACCAGTGCAGGATCTGACTTATAGCACTGTAAAATAATAATTAGTGTTGGCTTTTTAAAATTTATTTTTCATTTAATTAATTAATTAATTTGCTGAGAAAGATTCACCCTGAACTAACATCTGTGCCAATCTTCCTCTATTTGTTGTGTGGGTCGTTGCCACAGCATGGCTGACGAGTGGTGTAAGTCTGCATTGAAGATCTGAACCCATGAACCTGAGCTTCCAAAGCTGAGCATGTGAACCCAACCACTAGGCCATGAGGCTGGTCCTCTATTTATTAATTTATTTGGCTGAGGAAGATTGGCCCTGAGCTAACATCTGCAGCCAATCTTCCTCTTTTTGCTTGAGGAAGCATCCAAGTTGGTGGATGGCCACCAACCAGTGGTGTAGGTCTGTGCCTGGGAACCAAACCCAGGCCATTGAAGCAGAGCATGCCAAACTTAACCACTAAGCCATGGGGCCAGCCAATAATTTGCATCGTTTTGAACTGTTTAGTTTATGGTAATCTGTTACGTCAGCAAGAAGAAACGAATTTAAATGCCTAAGGAAATTATATATGACAAATCAAAATTTGATTTGTGGTCAATACTTTTAAATAACATTAAATTAAAACACTAAAGAGCAAAACTACTGTTTAACAAAATTAAAATAAATATAACACACCCCAAAAATATATGCATCAGCATTTGAACTTTTTTTCAATAGAGTATTTATACCGTACATTGTATTTTTTCCAGGTACCCATAAACGATTTTCGTTTTTTTTGACAGAAAATACATTTTTTTTCTAGTCTTTGGAAAGAAATCTTCCTTTTACATTATCTCTTGTGTAAAATAGCCTTGACCCCTGATACAGAACTTAAAAAAGTAAAATTTGTTTAAAAAACCTTTGGGTGGATCATGGCATGGATTTGCTTGAGTTACTATATCAGCATAGAGTACTAGGAGTCCTAAGAATACAATCTTATTCTTAAAAATTTTTTAAAAGTTAATAAAGACAAGAAAAACATTAAATTTCATTCCTTTTACTTAGACAAATAAGGAAAGAGAGCAAGGTAAGTTTCTAACATGTTTTGAGCTGTAATATATTTCAGCCCCTTTAGTAAAGCTGTTAAAATGCCACCTAATTTGCCACAGTATGCTCAGGTATGCATTTTACAGAGAAAACTGAGAATCAGAATGGTCACATAACTTGCCAGTGCCACACATCTTATACTTGATGACAGTGAAGCAGTAAACGCAATCCAGGTTGGTGTAACTGCTAACCCCCGCTCAGTCCCCCTCCTAAAATGATCAATTTTAGAGAAAATATGTAGGAAATTGAATAAAGTATCAATGCAAGAATTTCTCAATGGCTCAAAGAAATAGAGAATGAAACAGTCAGGATAATTGAACATCATATTTATTCCTCACATTTAATTTTCTACTAATAACTTCTATTCTCTTCTTCCTTTTATCTAAGGCACAAAAGATTTTGGTTTAATCTCCTTCCTTAGCACCTTACCCACAGGGCAGGAGGTGTTAATGAGCAGGGAAATGGCCCAAAGGCAGACATGAAGAGGCAGGAGGGAAAGAAGCACAGGACCTGGGTAATCTAACCAAAAAGTCAGTCCCTTAAACATTCAAAATACAACGGTTTTTGACACTATCTGAATTTTATTGCCTCAGCTAGAAAAGAGAAATTGAAGGATGATTTATAGTTTTAAGCTTCATCAACTAGGGAGTCAAGCTAGACTTTCATTAATCACTCATGTAAGAATAAAGATGTATCCACCATTCTCTCCAGGCTTTTAGAGTCAAAAGCAGTCACTGAGAGGTCTACAATATCCCACCATCCCAGGTCTTTCCCTTCCTTCTTGCCTTCCCTCTTTCCTTCCTCCACCCTCTCTCCCTCCCTCTGACACTCCCTCCCTCTGCCTTTCTCAGAATGCACACGTGATGAAAGTGCCTTGCTACTTGAATCTTCCCTCCCTCACTCTGGTCCATTTTTCTATCCTTTCTTTTACCTTTTTTTCTTCTTTTTTTTTTTTTAAACTTCTGGCCCTTGGTTGAGAAACATCTCCATTTTTAGATGTTTTAAGTCATCTGCATATTACAAGCTAAAACGTTCTCTCTTCCGTCTTATAGTCAAATTGGCATTTCTACCCTTTATAACTACTGCCATTCATCCTCCCAATCTGCCCTCAATCTTGTTCAGCTCAATAATAACAAGTAGTCTGGGGTAATCTTGGTCTAAATCTTTGCCATAATTTACAGATATGAGTGCAGCACACACGTATATGTGTGTGCACACATGCACGCTTAGAATTTTTTTGTCATTCCAACTTCGTTTTGCAAAGATCAATATAGGACAAAAGCTTTTCCACTCTGTGTGTTTTAAAAAGCTGTGCTTGGTTGGTAACTTGAGTTAGTCTAGTCAGTGCCTCAGGCCATTCGTCATTGCCTTTCTCTCACAGTAGGCCCTAATCTATCCTTCTGCTAGATTTATTAGTTTTCCTGCATCTTGAGCTAATCTATTAAATAACAATATGCTATCATATGAATGTTATTTAATTGCAAAGAAAATATATACTTGTCAAAGCAAAAAAATTTCACTGTTGCTTGGAAAATACTTCCTTGGACTCATTTACTACATGATTTAAATGATCAATTTCATGCTATTAACATTAGTTTTCTTACATTCTTGTTCTGTGGAGGGCACCATCGAAGTTGCAGTAACAAATCTATTATATTAGAATGACAAATGATAGGAGATATTGTAGTTGATTATCATATGAGGGAGTCTGTCATGTGAGAAATTACACTGATGCAATGGTAGCCTCCACATTTTCTCCCAAGCAGGCTATCCCAGAGGTCACAGAACAAAAAGGCTCACTGAGCAAATTAAGATGCATGAATCACAGAATGTACTGAATGCACGTAATGTATTGAATGTGCTTAAAAGCTATAGCAAAAATCCAGGGGGAAAGAGAAAGGATAAGGTAACACAGAGAACAGGGTACCCATGTGGTAGAAGTAGCTTGCTACCTTGATCTTTGTTTCACCAGCCATATTTGTATGTCCTCTCTCTCTCACACTTCAGCTACCTCCTTTGGTGAAGTTGAAAAGGTGACTTAGGGGATAGAAGGTGCCTGGAGCCAATACATACTTTCTATATGAGTGAGACATATCTGCTGATCAGCTATGGGTTTTGTAGGATTAAGGACACTTGGGGCCAGAGTCAGGAAGGGCTCAATGAGGGTCTCAAATGAAGGACATAAATATTGAGTGTCTTATGTGACTCGCATATTTTACTGTGTCATTATCATCCTTTCCTCCATGTGTCATGTAAATGTATCATAAATCTTTGTTATCTCTTGGTCTTTTTATCCCTTTCTGTCAATTTCAATACATATATACTCTACTTACGTTATTTATGTCTAGCACATTTCTCAAGTTTCTTACTTCTATACTTACCTTTATCTATCATCTTAATGCATTTACTTTTCTTATTTTTATAGTAGAATAAAATATTCTTAAATAATACTGTAAATGTACTTTCAGAGCATAAATTTTGAGGAATAGTATGAAGCTGGATGAAGACTGACATATATAGTAGGAATCTCAGGAATATCTGATGAATAAGGAAACCTTACCAAAAACATGTGAAAGGTAAAAGAAAAAAAATATACATCTGTATGCAAATATGACAACCTAGTTCAAACTCAATGTTATTTAATGCAAGTTTTCTCAAATAAAGAATATTAGGATTCCATAGAGTTAATATACTAACAAATGTGTATTTTTAAGCTCATCCCCTTACCTAAATCTTTCTAAAATACTTTAGAAAGCAAATAGCCATGTGCGTCTTCTATTTGCAGTCCTCTTGGCTGTCAGGTGGGTTTTCCACCTAAAGTTTACCACTGGTCAGTCTGCCATGTTGCTAAAACTCTCTCACCACCCTTAATTCCAGTTATTTTTCTGCTCTCTCATGTTCCATGTTTAGACAGGTTTGGCCTCAGGTACTGGCCGCTGTGCTCCCCACCCAACAGCAATATTGCCACCCTATTAAAGAGGAGAAAATCCCTCTGCTACCTTGTTTGTTAGCAGTATTACAAAGGTCACAAAGCAGAACATGTTTGTTCTCTCAGTATCTTCCCTAATCTCATTGCTATTATTGTTGTTATTCTGTTGTTGTTGTTTTACCATTACATCATTACTTTATAATGATATTCTCAAGCAAACCCTACTCCAATGTTTGTGCTTATCTGAATAGCTCCTAGGTAAAATGTTCTCAATAGGATTATCCAATAATTAGATGAATTATTCTATTATGAGATGCAAAGAATTATTGGTCAAGCTTTGAAGGGAGCACAGGCTTGGAATAAATGTATCTGGGCTCTCTCTTCAATTGTTGAGAAACTATATCAATGCAGATAGTCACGGCAACCTTTTTGAGACTGAGCTTAGAGAGTGATGTTTTCCTTTATAACAGGAAACAAAAGAGTAGGAATGTTATGGAATTCAAATCACTATGAACAAATTAAAAAACCTCCTGACATTCTGTGTCTGTATGTAATAATACATTGGGCTTCCAATATTTGAAAGCCAGTTCTGTAATCTATTCCTTATCAATCGGCTATTTTTCACTTTTTCTGTACTATTATTCTCTTTCACTTTCTTCATGGTTCACATGATTGGAGATTTCTCTTATTTATTTTTTAGTCAAAAAGTATTTATTGTGCACCTACTATGTGCCAGTCACTGTTTTAGAGCCTGGGTGTACAGAAAGGAATAAACACAGACGATTTGATTGCAGAGAGATTATATTCTAGTGGGAGACACTTTAGATAGATACCTAGATAATAGATAGGTACGTAGGTAGGTAGGTAGGTAGATAGATAGACAGATAGACCTCTCTTTGGAGGTCCCATCTGAGGAGACCTTCAGTGATGTAAAAGAATAAGCTTCCAGGTTGAAGGGTCTTCTCCTCCACAGAGACCCTGAGATGGAAGCATGCTTGGCTTATTCAGGAAACAGAAAGGAGGTGTGGCTGGAAACAGTAAAAAATGTCAAGACTGTAAGAGAGCAGTGAGAAAGTAATCCTGGACAAGATCATAAAGTTTGCCATGGCAGCTTCCAGGCCATGGCAAGGTGTTTGGTGACATTCTGAGTATGGAGGGAAGCCAGTGGAAGCTGTAAACAGGGCAGTGGCATAATTTCATTATAGTTCTGAAGGCTTAGTCTTGCTGCTGTGTGGAGAATAGCCTCTGATGGAGCAATGGTGGACCACTATTGAGGAGATTATAGAAATTCGGTGGCAGAAGGATAGCTCTTCCTTGGACGAAGGATTGTGGGGTAGAAGTGATGAAAAATGGTCAGAGTTTGAATGCATTTTGCAAGTGGAGTCAGTAAGATGTTCTACCTTTGGATGTAGGCTTAATATAAAGAGAGGTTCTTGTCCTAAACACCTGGGTAGTGGTCTGCTATTTAGTGAGATAGAACCATTAAAGAATTGTCAGGTTTGAATAGCAAAGGTAGGGAAGAGTTAGTTAGGGTCTCAACATGTTACTTTTGAGATGCCTGGTAGAGATACAAATGGAGATATCAAGTAACTTTTGAATTCAACTCTAGAATACGGGGAGATTCAGTGTCAAATACGGTAATTTGAAGTAATAAGTATATAGCATTGGTATTTAAAGCCTTGTGCCTCTGGCATTACTTGCAGAGTAAATCTAAATAGAGAAGAGAAGACTGAGTCCTAAGGCACTCCCTACCTCAAATTATAGGATAAGAAGGATCAGCAAAGGAAATTGAGAAATAGTGTCCACTGAGTTAGAAGGAAAACCAGGTATATGTGGTATCCAAGAAATTACATAAAGAGACAGTGTTTTAAGAGGTAGGAAGTAAGTAACTCTGTTCAATGAAGCTGAGACAATGAGTAAGATTAAGTGTTAGAATGCAGCATGGATTTTGTATTGTGGAATGCATCGGTGACTTTGACAAGAGCAGTGTTAATGGGTTGATGATGATGAAAGCCATAGTGGAATAGGATGAAGAGAGAATGAGATGAAAGGAAACAAAGACAATTAAATAGATACTGAAGTCTCTTAGGGCCCTACAAATAGCATTCTCTTTCCCACTTGGATTCTGAACAATGTCAAGGAGATAATGAACATGGAACCAAAATCACACATTTATTCATTTTAAAAGCTCAAGTGGATAATGTGACTTTATATTCTGATGAGTTTCCCAACTGAATCTCAGAATTAAACACAGATTCAATCCTAGGTTGTTCTAGAAGATCTTCTGTTGAAGGACCAGTGGAATGCAAGCATCTTGCACACCATTCATCTTTAAGAAGAAAAAGGTAGTTATGCTGAGTGTACTTACCAAATAAGATCAGTCAGAACACCTCTCCTGAAATGGAGTAAAGAAGGCAGAGACAATCCAGAAATTACACTATCAAAGCTCCTTTCAGATGAAGAAACATCAGGCGTGAGAAAAAAATAATTTCCCACTGTCAATATTCAACACTGTGGGGAGATTTTCTATAAAATGAGCAAAACTGGAATCTGGCTAGAAGGGGAGATGAGCTGAAGGAGTTTTTTTAAGGGTATGAAACATAATAACCGGTTAGTGTGATGTTCTAATTTTCTTCTTAGCATGCACAAATTCACGCTATTTTGTTATAGAAACATCAATTTGTTAATTACCTGTTTCCAAGACAAGAATGTTAGTTCCATGAGGGTAAGGATTTTGTTTTGTCTTTTACGTAAGCACAAAACCTGTAAGTTTTCCTGGCATATGTTCAGTAAATGTTTATTGAATGTCTTCAAGATTTATTGAGTATATTATCATCAATAATTTAATCTATTTTTGAAAGCACAGTATAGTGTAATCAGCACTTGGTATAGAATCAGAATACCTGGACACTAGTCACAGCTGTGACATTTATATCAACTTGGCTAAACATTCTAGCCTGTCTGAGTTTCAGTCATTTATTTTTCTTCTGAAAAATGAGGGTAAACATAATTATTTTCTTTTTGACCTCAGAAGTGTATTTCAGAAAACAATTTATATAATAAATATGAGAACGCTTTGAAAAGATCAGTTGTGGAATATTGTTCTGTCCCTCTGTCTGTGTGCCTACAACTTTTCCTTTACCTTTAAAACAGAAGGTGTTGTGTTGGTGTTAGTAATCTTAACCAATTAGGTTGTCACTGTAGTTCAACCACTATTTGCAAATAACTGGTTGGGGTAGGGTGGGATTACTTTATAAAATATATTTCACAACAGGAAGACAGACTTAATCATGCCCTGCTCTACGTGTTTTCAAATTACCTCAGCTTTTAGAATTAATCTTTATGTAACAAGCTGATACAAATTAGAATTCTTACTTTCCCATCTCAAAATGCGAATAACTGATAAATAAAGAAATTTCTGATGATGATGTATAACACAGAAAACAATAGGCATCCATCCTCATGGGATAGTGCGGTATCCTGTGAAAAGCATAGCAAGTCAAGGGTAATTGGAATTTCTGAGTACTTAGGTCTTTGTCACTGGCTTACTTTTATTCTTACTATTCTCACCAGTAAGCAACACTGAATACAAATGTAATTTGAACTTTATTACTTTATAAAGTAATAATTAAGCAGTCTAGATTCATTTTCTTATTTCCTATTAACTTTCAGCATTTGAATCCTGCCAAAAGAAATGGGGAAGCAGATTTCTCAAGCATTCTGTAACTTCCTATTGATTCTTTCCACTTTCACTCTACCATCACTTCAGACTACAAATTGGTTTGTATCAGAGGGGGTTAAGATAATGAGTCTAGATTAGAATAAGAATCCTGTGGACAACAGTCTGTTTCTTTGAATTGTATTGTTGATAAGGCAGTCATAATCGCTATTGCCCTACAAAAAGAAAACCATAACACAGATATACAGGGAACAAAGCACATGCCTATGGAAATAAATAAGGAAATAGCAATATCAAGAAAATTCTAAGTGGAAAAACAAACTTATAAAATTTGAGGGATTGACACATTTTCTTGCCAAAATATGTCAATTCCTTTCTTGGAAGGAAATTTGTGGGTCACAGCAAGGGATCTTCTGGTCAAAGTAGTTAAGGAATCATGAATATATAAAGAAAAAAAAATAAGTCATGAGCTGATCTCCATCACTGTGTTTTCTCAGAGGCTGTCAAGAACTCTTTATAGCATAATGTAAAATACTGTTCAAGAAGCATGAGAAGAGGTTCCGGGAGATCTTCCCCTCAAAAAAATGATGAAGTAAGGGGATTTTGCTTTTGCTTTCCTCCCTTTTCCTGTAGGCTTTTCTTGCCTTACTTTCACTCCTTTTTAGTATTCATCCTAAAGAGTCTTGAATCCAGGAGTTGCAGACTCTCGTGCTCCTGGTTTAACATTTATTCTCTCAGGGACCAGAGAAACACCAAAATCACCAAGATCACCAACCCAACCCTAAAAAAAGCCAACTCTATGGCTTACCAGCTAAGGTAATCTTCCTTTGCCTTCTTTTTGCATCTGTAAGATAAATTAGTAGGCGTATCTTTCTCAAAAAATTTTTGAGTACTAAATGACATTAAATTAAATCATACTTGTTAAGCCTTTAGAGCAATGCCCAGGAAAGTGTGGTCCATATAACAGTATATACAAAAGTATACTATTATGTGTATGATGAATCTGAAAGCTTGTGAAGTCCTTTTAAAATCTAGATCTTACCTCTTAGACAATTGGCCTGGAATTATATTTCTATTGCATCTGTTACTTTAGATAGTATGATAAAGAGAAGCATATATTGATGACATGGAGAAAAGCTTCTAAAATGAGGAAAATATGTAATAGAATAAAAATGCTGACTGCTATAGTCTTTCATAAAATTCAAAACTATTTAGCATTATCATCCAATAAACCTTGTCTATATTGATTTTGATCACAGGTTATGATGGCAAAGATGGTCTTTGAGATAAATTGCTTTTTGTTTTTGTCTTTCAGGAAAAGAAAATAGCTTAATTTTAGTTGTGATAAATCTGTGTCCTTGTAGTTAGGGCATGAATTCACTTTGTGAAAGAGATAAAAAGTCAAGAATCAGAGACACTGAGAGACATGACTGCCTTCTGATTTGCAAGGGGCCCAGATCCTGTGGGCCCAGGCTGGAGCCACTGCCTGGCTTTTGTCATTGTTAGTGTGGAGGATTTTTATGGGAAGCCAAGCTTGTGCTCTAAGGGACCATCTCCCCCCTCTTTGCAAGCCCCCTGCCCTCTCCCTAGAGAAAGCAGGAGGGATGGGCTCTAGATTTTCATTCCAAATAAAATTCTCTTTCTAAAAGCAAATAAACAAACAAAAAATCTTTCAGTGATGCTCATAATGCAGGTTCAGAAATTTCTATAGGACTTTTCCTAGTGTCTGCCAATGCCCAAGAGGCATATCACGTGGGCTTAGCTTGTCCAGAGATCACTGCATTAGTGAGCAATTATGGCTGTGACGAAGGTAGCACATCATTGCTGCTTGACTGCTCAAGGCCAGTCATATAGGGAGGCATCTGTTACATAACTGCACTAATGTGTCATATCCTTGAGAGCATTGGGCAGCAGTGTAGACAGCATTAGAACACGCCTTGGCCATCTAAGTCTCTCTTCTCCTAAACTTTGGTGGCTATAAGCAATGACCAACAATAATTAATAGATTTATGTATGCTACAGGGAGCATTAGAAGTAAGCTTAAGAGAAGTCAACTCTGAAAAAAATGAAGATCCAAAGCCAAGTAGGTGAAATCATAAGATAGAGCATCACTTATACTCAGAGATGGTTACCTTTTGCTTTGGCAAGAGAGGTAGGCATAATTCTAAGATGCCCGCAAGATCTCCACCATCTGGTTTACACGTCTCCCTGAATACAGGTGAGACAATGACTATGACATAATTCACACCTGTGTTTAGTTTACATTTTATTATAAAGACAAAGGGTTTTGCAGATGTAACTAATATCCCAAATCCATTGTCTTTGTGTTATTCAAAAGGAAGATTATCCTGGGTAGGCCTGTCCTAATCAAGTAAATACTTAAAAGAGACTCAGCCCTTCTTAAAGGGAGAGATTTGAAGAAGATAAACTCTTCCATCTGGCCTTGAAGAAGCAAATATCCATGTTGTGAACTGCCTATGGAGAGTACCTCATGGTAATGACGCGAGGTGGTCCCCAGGAGCTAAGAGTGGTCCTCAGCTAACAGCCAGCAAGAAAACAGGGACTTCAGTTCTACGACTGCAGAAACTAACTTTGTCCATCAACTTGAGGGAGCTAAGAAGCAGCTCTCCCCCTCGTCAAGCCTCCGCAGGAACCCTCGCTGGCCGACACTTCGATTTCAGCCTGGTGAGACCTTGAGCAGAAGATCCAGCTAGCTACCTTTGGGTCCTTCTGACCCACAAGAAATGTGAGATGATAAATTGCGGTGTTTTAAGTTGCTAAGTTTGTGGTAACTTGTTATGCAGCCATAAAAAACTAGTATAGAGAGGACTAGAGGCAATCATAAATCTCTACTAGAAAAATAAATGTACTAGTCTGTAGTGACTTGAGAAATTTCAACAAAGCATAAGAAAATGTTGTTATCATGCCTCAAAACATATACAGCATAAAACTGATACACTGGGGACAAGGTCGATTGCCACAACTTTGTCCAAACTACCATCATCTCTGGCCTAAATTACCACAATAATTTTCCAACGGGACACCTCAATTTACTCTTTACCTTTTTGTAGTGCAATTTAACAAAGCAGCTAAAGTGATTCTATTAACATAGAATAATACTTCTGTGCTCAAAATCCTCCAGTGACTTTTCATCTCGCCCAAGTGAAAACCAAAGCTCTAACATCCTCCATGTCCTCTAACTTCATCTCCTAGTTAGTGGTCTCCCATTTGCTCACTCTAATATTGCCTGTGCACACCATAATTCCCCTTTTTTATTTTATTTTCCTCCACAGAACTTTCAGCATGTAAAATAACAGGCATTTATTCATTTGTTTTGGTTATTTTCTGTCTCCCCATCACACCGTACCCAACCCACTAGAAGGTGTGCACTATGGGAGCAAAAAGTTAATCTGTTTTGTTCACAGATATATCCTTAAGTGCCTAGAACAGTGTGGGTGACCAAGTTGGCACTCGATCAATGTTTGGTGAGTGAATGAATGTAAACGTTTATTTTTCCAGGAAATATTCCAGCAAAGAGGAGGTAGGACAGGGTCTTTGGAAAAGGCAGCTCTAGTAGTGTACCTGTTTAAAGAACACATGCGTGCAGGCATGTTTGTCCATATGCAAATGATGCATATTTTCCTTTAAATGTTTAGAACGGCATGTCTGAATTCCCTGTGTGACAAAGAGAAAGATTAAAAGGAGATGAATTGTTCTCTTGTAGTTATTTGAGTGTGACTTTTTTCTCTGCTTCCATGCTCATGGGAGGCTCTAAGAAGCTATTCCAGAATTTGATTCTAATCTGAATGTGAGTCACTTGCTGACTGTGTCATACTCACTCATTTGCTAATAACTGGTGGCAGAAATGTGTCTCATGATCAAACTGAACTGTAACAAGTAGCTGGGGGCTATCTTGAGTGATAATTTATTCCAATTCTGCAAAATAACAAGAAATGACCTAAAGGAGGAAATTAATGGAATCATGGTGATTAAGACTACATACCCGATATGTCAACTTACATTCAGACCACATCTCTGTATTCTCAAAGTTGTGCAGTTGGCAGACCTTAAACAGTTTTCAGCAACGTTAAAGAGAGATCAGTGCCAGCCAGAGCCACACTGTCTGCGGAGGCAAAGCACTGCTGTGTACAGTGTCCCTTCTGTGGCAAGTATCTTTTTGGTTTAAAGTCATAAGCCTCCCCTTTTAAAAAAATGATAGATTTAGATTGTAAATTTTTGATTTTGTCAAATCCATAAGGAAGATTCATTATCTGTTAAATACACAGGTCAGAGGAAGTAGGACAGGAGACCGGTGCTGCTGAATAGACGCCAGCTGGGGACCACAATGAGATGCAGCAGCTACTCTTGCCTGGAAATGCATCCCAGACGCCAATTAAAATGGAAATCTGTGTCATAACTATTTTTCAGTGCTCTTGGAGCTTCTGACCCAGTGGCATTTGGTTTATATCTAAATGATTGTCAATGTTCTTTATTTGTTATAATTCCTCTTGTCGTTCATTTAAATCAGCATGATTCTAAGTTTATACACCTGGGAAGGAAAAGCTTTACTTTACCTAGTAGGGAGGTTTCTCCAAGATGCCCCTCAGTGGGAAATCTGAGCTCATGTTTCAATAGGCCTGTGTTAGAGGTACGGTACATAATGGACTTTACAGTTCAAATCAGAGTTTTATTAAACAAAGTCCATTATTACCATATAGTGAAAGCAATTCAGTTGTTCAAGGGTGATTATAAAACAAGAAGTCTTGTATTTAGATCCCATTTGGTGTTCATTGCATTTTAGTTTATGCACATACATGTCCAACACTCTACATGTATTTCAGAAAAAAATGAAAATTTTGTACAAATAATAAAGTCCAATGAAATATAGCCAAATTTAAAAACTGAATGCAAGAAGTTATTCTAAATATATTTTCTAATACCTAGAGAAGATGCTATAGATGTTGAGACTATTTTGGATGACTTAGCTTAAAGCACATCATGAGGAAAAGGAAAACCAGACTACCAAATTTCTTATCTTTTTGCTACCACTCTTCATCACTCTAAGGAACAATTATAAACTTCTGAGTATCTGAACTAGAAAAGAATACAGAAATGGGTTTTAAAATGTGCAGCATCTTTTTTCTGTACTCTCAAATTTATTGGAATTACAGCTTCGTAGAAACTGTCTCCCAAATTCCAAAGCCTTAACCTTTCCTTTTTGAGAAGTTATTAGTAGTATTAATCCAAGGATAGAAAGGAGACTACAATGTAATGTAACAATTCTGATTATAATTTTCTTTTGAAACTTAAAAGCTTATTTTCTACTTGTAGCTTTTGTCTTTCCCAGTAAAATTGACAGGAATGAAAGGAAAACTTTAGCATTTCAGCGTACCTCTTTTGCTGTTGTTCTTAATCGAAGCATAGAGTAAACTAAGATGTGATCATGCCCATTAATCTCACAGTTTTAGATGCTGGAATTCAAAAACAATCTTTTTTACACTTTTGATTGAGTAATCTGAGTGCTTGGAAGAGATTAATGAAAACCCAGCATGTAAAAAACTGAACTAACCTTTCACTAATTAGTTTTCCTGACCTCTCTGACATCCACAAAGAGAATAAAAGCAAAGCATATAATGACAAATACCTTCCTTTTTATTGAATAAAACTTGATCTATATATGTTTGCTTTAAACTGTTTTAGACTTTCATTAAATCCATCATAATAAAGAATAATTTGAAAATATGCAAATTAGTCATAAATAGCTCTTACCAGGTCTAAAGTAGACAAAGTCCTATCTTGTTATTTCAAAAACTAGACTGAAAATTCCAAGCTTATAGTGACTGTCAAGGGCAAAGTAAGCTAAAGCGTCACCTATGACTTTTATTAGGTAGGTAGAGTTTGAGGGTGACTTATAGAATTATGATACATGTTACCCAGACATAACCATGACTCTTTATTATCACCATTGTGTACAAATCTAAAAATATTATTTTTCAAAAGGTATGTCTTAAATCACTAGTAATTCTTGTGTTTTTCCTCTACAGTTGATTCAAGTTTTCATAGCATTCTTTAGTCTATACATATATATACACACGTACATTCACACATGTAAAATTCTATTGAATGGCACAAAACTCAAGTGAAACCAAGTGAGAGAATTGGCAGCCTTCAAACTTTCAATGGGGCATTTGAGATCTCTTGCTTTATTTTCTAACTTTCCATTAGCTCTTTCTTGTGAACCCGAAATTATATACAGATCTAACCATCCAAAGAGAAGCACCTAGACTAGATCCGCCGTTTCCCTTACAAGATGCTATTGTTTCTGTGTTTTTTCAACAGCATCTTTTTAAAAAGACAATTTATACTCCTGCCACCTTCATATCTTCACACTCTCGATCTTATGTACCCTTGGATTCTTTCCAGAACTTTATCATGATTAATCACTCTCATCATCTTTAAACTTTCCCCTCTTTGGCTTTATAAAAACACTATGTTGATTCTCTGACTTTAAGAGTTAAGATTTCAGGGTCAGCCTGGTGGCATAGCAGTTAAGGGCATGCACTCTGCTTCGGCAGTTTGGATCCCGGGCATGGACCTGTGCACCGCTTATCAAGCCATGCTGTGGTAGGCGTTCCACATATAAAGTAAGGAAGATGGGCACAGATGTTAGCTCAGGGCCAATCTTCCTCAGCAAAAGGAGGAGGATTGGCGGGGGATGTTAGCTCAGGGCTAGTCTTCCTCAGGAAAAAAAAAAGTTAAGATTTCACTTCTTTTGGTGGCTCCATCTCCAGTGGAGATGATCTGTCATCAGGGCATATCTCCTTTCTCTTTCTCTTAGAAATTTCATTCACACTTATTTTTCAACAATGATTCAAATGATTACAAAAACCTTCATTTTTAATCCCAGGCTTTCTTTTGATAACTATTAAGAAGGTATTAAACCTGCCCTAGTCATCCTTAATTGGAATTTTCCAAAGCTTGGTAATGTTTATTTGTCCAATACAATATAGTTTCATTGCACACCTATCCTGAGTTGCAAAGAGATATCCAAAATTGAACATATCGTTTTTCTCCTAAATATACTTTTATACTTCACATTGAACTGTTGTAAATTCTGTATTTATCTGTCTCTTGTGTTAGAGTAAACTTTATAACAGTTATGTGCCAATAGCTATTCCAAAAAATACTAAAAATCCATCGTCTCTTAAATTCTCCATAATCATTATATAAAAGATAGTTACTTGGTTTCCCTCAAATATTCCTGCATTCTGTAAGCATCCTTTCCTTCAATACCCAAGTAAAATTACTAGTGTTCACATTCTAGAATCTTCCTCCTCTTAATATTTTTGAGTAAATATAGTGTCAAGTTATTAGTGGGGTGGTGAGTGTCCAAGAATATTGTCCTTGTCAACCAACACTCCAAATTTCTGATCCAGATTTACTTTAATTACTGTTCTCCTCTTACTCTCTCATCTGACCTCTGCTCAAGGCAATGCTTGCTTCTCTGCCTTTATTCATCCAATTATAGATAACGTAGTATTTTAGACGATGATGCAATTTTACTGATGTTTTGTGGATAATGGAGAGAGACTAAAACTCAGAAATGTGTTCAAGTTAAAATCCAGCATTAGACATCAGGGTATATACATTCCTGAATTATTTCCTCTACAGGAAGGTTCTCATTGGTGGCCTCCAAATCACTAGAATTTCTTCCCCTATGGACACTCTCTTTTATCTCCTGGAACAATTCCAATATTTCTGTTAAATTATTTGACAAAAGAATTTTGCTTTTTCTTTGTTTTCTCATCTTGATTGCAAATTTACAAATAAGGAGTTTTCTGAATCAAAAAAACAGTTCTCTCCTATGTGTAACCCAGCTAGCCATGTAGTAGAAACTATAGCCAGCATTCAAACTAAGGAATGAAGTTGTTTTGCTTCCTAAATTTGACTCTCCTTGTTAATCTAGAGCCAGGCTATTGAAACTAGCATCAAATGCTTTGGCCAGGACATTCTCTCAGCCCTGGAGAGTCATGGGAATCACGAGGGTGTTGGAGAAGATTCCAGTAAGAACAGACTAGAATTCGTATAGTGAAGAGACTTATACTTTATTCCCACATGACAGCTTTTGTTCTTTAAGGGAGCCTTTAACCAACCAATTCTGATTCAAAAACAGTGAAAGTATGATTCCCTTCTTCTCCATTTTGAGCTCATTCTCTAGTGCCTTTGCCTTCAATTGACTTAACCATCAAGACCTGGTTAGAATACCTTAGCTTAGTATTCACTTCAGTGTGCCCTTTGCATCTCACTATGATTCATGTGGTTTTGTCTCTCCCAGAAGTTAAGAAAACATTTCTGTACAGTCTCTGATTTACAGAAACTGAGCCATCATTGTGGCTGACCCATCATTGTGCCACACGCCGTTAGACCTTCTTGCTACATGGTTATCGTGGGCCACTGCCAGGGAATTATCTCCTTCTCCTTACACTATGTCTCATACTTTTCAGAAGTGGATTTAATCTGGCAAGATACAGAGATATGGAACATGTAACAAGAGGCTTAATAAAGGAAACAACATTCACATGGGAATTTGTGTCTATTCTACAAACATGAGAGAAACAGAAAAATATGTCAACACTCATAGCAAGGTGAAATAGGCATTTTTGTGAGTTATTACGTTAGTTTCCAAGGTTGCAAAACAAAATATCAGAAACGATGTGACTTAAAGCAGCAGAAATTTATTCTCCAAGAGTTATGGAGACTAGAATTTAAAAAAAATCAAAGCATTGACACAATTGGTTAATTCTGGAGCCTCAGAGGGAGAATCTGCTCTGTAATTCTTCCATTTCCTAGCTTTTGGTGGTTGCCAGCAATCTTTGGTGTTTCTTGGCTTGTAGCTGCATCATTTTAATCTTTGTCTCTATTGTCACATGAAATTCATCCCTCTGTGTGGGTGGCCTTTGCGTCTGTCCAAATTTCCTCTCCTTTCTACTATAAAACACCAGTGACTGGATTAGGGTCCACTCTAATTTAGTACGACCTCATATTAACTTGATTTCATATGCAAAGCCTCTATTTCTAGATAAGGTCACATTTATAAATAGATATACTGAAGTCACAGTTTTCTGAGTTTTAGCTGCTGGATCTCCACTAGGTTCTCACAGTGAATATTGGAGAAAAGTTCTTTAGTGCTTCCAGCAGGGGCAGTGGAAAAGGAACGATTTTATAATATACCAGAGCATTCTATTCTTCTTAACAAAGTCTGCCCTTAGGAAAAATTAGTTAACCAGAATATAACCTGCTGGGATTTTTATTAGACCTCACTGACCTGAGGGAAGGGAAATACTCAACTCCAGTCAACTTCACCCTTACTGTGAGTGAAGAAAAATACTCCACTCTAGCTCACTTTATCCATCCTGTTCCAACTATGGTGTGAGGATGGGGGAAGCATGTGTGAAGTTCGCTATCTAGAGGCATGTGCTTACCAAAAGACTTGAACTTAACCATAGGACTATAAAATGCTGCCCCATTCACTACCACATTACTAAAGGCCCACTTACAGCAGTTCCTTTTACTAAGAACATAATGCCCTGCCATCAAGTAAAAAATTACAAGGATACTAAAAGGCAGAAAACACAAATGGAAGAGACACGGCAAACATCAGAACCAGACTCATATACATCAGGGATATGGGAAGTATCACACTGAAAATTTAAAACAACTATGATTAACATGCTGAGGGCTTTAATGGATGAAGTAGACAGCAATAATAGATGGGCAGTGTCTTCAGAGAGATGGAAATTCAAAGGAACAATCAAAAAATGCTAGAGATAATATATATATATATATAGTAACAGAAATAAAGAATGCCTTTAATGGGCTTATTAGTAGACTGGAGAGACCTGAAGAAAGAATTTCTTGAGTTTGAGGATATTGATTAGAAACCTCCAGAACTAGAAAACAAAGAAAACAGAACAGAATATTTAAGAATTGTGGGACAACTACAAAAGGTGTAATATATGTGTAACAGAAATACCAGCAGAAAAAGAAAGGAAGAGAAGAAATATTGGAAACACTAATGAACAAAAATTTCTCCCAAATTAATGTCAG
Source organism: Equus asinus (assembly GCF_041296235.1). Classification (NCBI taxonomy): domain Eukaryota; kingdom Metazoa; phylum Chordata; class Mammalia; order Perissodactyla; family Equidae; genus Equus; species Equus asinus. The sequence goes on from NC_091813.1 coordinate 39,483,111, forward strand.
ACACCAAACCACAGATCCAGAAAACTCAGAGAACACCAAGCAGGATGAATACAAAAAAAAAGTAAACTTAGGGATCTTATTTTCAAATTATAGAAAATCAAAGATAAAGAAAAAATCCTGAAAGAAGATAGAGGAAAAAAACACTTTACCAATACAGGAGGAAAGCTAAGAATTACATATGACTACTCCTCAGAAACTATACAGGCCAGAAGAAGGTGGAGTGAATTATGTAAAATGTTGAGGAAAAAAAAACCCACCAACTTAGAATTCTGCACCCTGAAAATTATCCTTGAAAGTGAAGAGAAGTAAAGACTTTCTCAGACAAACAAAAATTGAGAGAATTATTGCCAGTAGACCTGCCTTGCAAAAAAAGTTTAAAAAAAAAGTTGTTTAGAGAGATGGAAAAAGATATGTCAGAAAATCGGATCTATACAAAAAAGGAGAAATATCAACGAATGAATAAGTGAAGTAAAATAAAAACATTTACATGTCTTATTCTTAGTTGATCCAACAGATACCATTCTGTTCAAAATAATAATAGCAACGCTGTATTCATTTGTACATATATATATCATGCACGCTTATGTATAAGTGAAATGAATGACACGAGCGAGCAGGGATGGGAGGGAGGAATTAGGGATGTTTTATATTTTGTTATTACAAGGTACTCACTCTACCTTTGAAGCAGTATAGTGTAATTTGAAAGTCACTTGAATTAGTTGTAAATGTATATTGCAAAATCTGGAGCAACAACTAAAAAAAAGTAACAAAAGAAATATTGCTGATGTGCTAGGAAAAGAGAGAAAATGGAATCATACGAAATGCTCAAAACCTCAAAGGCAGAAAAAGAGTGGAAGACAAAAATAGAAACAAAGAACAAGGGCAACAAACAGAAGACAGGAAGAAGTATGGTAGATATTAATCCAACTAGAGCAATAATTTCTTTGAGCATCAATGGTAAATGCACAATTAGAAAACAGAGATTCTTAAAGTGGATCAAAAAACATGACAAAACTATATGTTGTCTACAAAAAACTCACCTTAAATATAGACAAACATAGATCAAAAATAAATGGACGGAGAAAAATATGCCCTACTAACACTAACCAAAGGAAAGCAGGAGAAGCTATATTAATTTCAGAAGATCAGACTTCAGAGTAAGGAAAGTTATCAGGAATAAAAAGCTTCATTACTTAGTGACAAAATGATCCATTCTGCAAGGAGACATAGTGGTCCTTAACATGAGTGTGCCTAAGAACAGAGGTCAAAATATGTGAGGCAAAAACTGATAGAACTGCAAGGATAAGTGGATAAATTCACTAGTATAGTCATAGATTTCAACAATTCTTTATCAAAAATGCACAGATACAGCAGACAGAAAATCATTCAGAACATAATTGAAGTCAACAAAACCATCAATCAACAGGAAATAATTGACATCTATAGAGTACTTTGTCCGAACAATTGCACATTGCACCTTATTCTTAAGCTCACATAGAATGGTCACCAAGATAGACCACATTATGAACCAAAAAATATATATATTATCACGTTTTAGAATAGAAATCATACAATGTGTACCCTGAGGTCACAATCAAATAAATCACAACGGAATTCCATCAATTGTGGAAAGATAACTGGAAAATTGCAAAATAGTTGTAGATTAAACAAGACACTTTGAAATAGCATATGCATCAAAGAAGTGTCAAGACAAAATTAATAAAAATATTTTGAGTTAAATAAAAATGGAAATACAAATAATCAAAAATTGTAGGATATAGTAAAAGCAGTGCTTAGAGGGGTATTTATAATATTGAATGCATATTTAGAAATGAAGAAGATCTAAAATTAATAATTTAACTTTCCATTTTAGGAAATTAGAAAAAGGAGAGAAAATTGAATCCAGAGTAACTAGAAGAATAAAAATAAGACCTAGATTAGAAATCTTTGAAATTGAAAATATGAAATCAAAAGAAAAATTAACGAATAAAAAGTTGATTCTTTGAAAAGATAATAAAGCTGATAAACCTCTAGTCATGATGACTAAGAAAAAGAGAAATTATTAATATAGGAAATAAAAAAATATGATCACTGCTGATATCATACACATGAAAAGGATAACAAAGGAGATTTATGAACAATTCTATACTCACAACTTTGGTAACTTAGATGAAATGGATCAATTTTTGAAAGATGCAATCTACCAAAACTCATACAAAGAGAAATAGGTAATAGATCTATATTTATTAAAGGAATTTAATCTACAACTAATAATCTTCCAAAACAGAAAGAACAATGCCCGGATAAGTTCACCAGAAGTGAATACTGTCAAACATTTAAGGAAGAAATGATACCAGTTCTCTACATTGTCTTCCAGAAAGTAGACCCAGAGAGAACACTTTCTAACTCATTCTATGAGGTTGGCATTACCTAAAACTTAAGCCATAGAAAAGGACTACAAAAAAGGAAACTGCAGACTAAAATCTTTCATAAATACAGATAGAAAAATCCTCACTTTAGCAAATAGAATCCAATAAGATATAAAAGAATTATATACCAAGATTCTTGGGATTTATTTCAGGTATGCAAGGCAGTTTCCACATCAGACAATTAATTAACGTAATCCAGCATACCAGCAGGCTAAAGAAGAAAAATCACATGATAGTATCAATAAAGACAAATTCATCACCCATTTGCTGAGATAAAAACTCTCAGCAAACTAGGAATAGAGGGGAATTTCTTCAACGTGATAAAGAATATCTACAAAAACCTACAGCCAACTTCACACTTAATGGTAAGAAACTAGATGCTTTCTCCTTAAAATCGATAACAAGGCAAGATGTCCCCTTCTTATCACTCTTATTTAACATTTTGCTGGAAGTTCTAGATTGTAAGACAAATAAAGGAAATATAAAGTATACAGATTGGGAAGGAAGAAATAAAACTATCTTTGTTCACAAAAGACATGACTGTTGGGGCCAGCATGGTGGTATAGTTGTGAAGTCTGTGCACTCTGCTTCAGCTGGCCAGGGTTCACAGGTTCGGATCCTGGGTGTGGACTTAGCATTGCTCGTCAAGCCACACTGTGGCAACATCCCACATAAAATACAGGAAGGCTGGCACAGATGTTAGCTCAGCAACAGTCTTCCTCAAACAAAAAGAGGAAGATTGCTAACAGATGTTACCTCACAGCCAACTGTCCTCACAAAAAAAAAAAAAGACATGATGGTCTATGTAGAAAAATCCAAAGGATCAACTAAAGAATCTCCTTGAACTATAATAATCAACTACAGCACAGTGCAGGATACAAGGTTAATAACCAAAGATGAATTGTTTTCCTACATTCCAGCAATGAACAATCAGAACTTGAAATAAAAAATGATAATGTTAAAGTGCACAAAAAATGAGATATTTATATATTAATATAATAAATACAATATATGTACAAGACCTGTATGAGGATAGCTAAAAACTCTGATGAAAGGAATTCAAGGTGATCTAAATAAATGGAGAGGTATCTCATGTTCATAAAAAGGGTTCCATGTTCATGTTGAGGAGAACTCAATTTTGCCAAGATGTCAGTCCTTCTCAACTTGATCTATAGATTCAAAATAATCTCAATCAAAATCCCAGCAAGTTATATTGTGGATATCACCAACCTGATTACAAAGTTTATATGGAAAGGCAAAAGACCCAGAATAGCACACCCAGTCCTGAAAAAGAACAAAGTCAATGGAGTCAGACAACGTGATCTCAAGACTTAAATAAAGCTACAGTCATAAAGACTGTGGTATTGATGAGAGAATAAACCATTAATAGATTCACTAATAGGTTAATGAAACAGAATAGAGAGTCCAGACAGAGACTCACACAAATATAGTCAACTGATATTTGACAAAGGAATAAGGACAATTAAATAGAGAAAGGATATTAATTTCAACTAAACAGTTGAGCACCTGAATACGCACATGCAAAAAAATGATGCTAGACACAGCGGGAATCTAAATCTATAAAATGTTCTTGAGAACTTTGGGACCAAGACATCTACTAATTACCTCTCCACCATGTTGCAGGAACTAAATTATAAAATTGCTACCATTTAGGCAGTTTTGTATAATTTTAATTTTTTTAAAAAGATGAAGAAAATGTGGAAAACTTGGACCCACAAAACACACATTTATGGTAAAAAGTTTTCAAGATGTAAAATGATTAGATTTTTTCCCCTTGGAGAAGGTTTTCATGGTAAAAAAATAGGTCATTTCTTTTCTAGCTGTTTTTTTTCTTTTTTTGATGAAAGTGACTTCACAAAAGAATGTAGAATGTTGTTTGAGGTCACATATAAAATTTGAGTCCATTTTGTTAAATCAGGATCCATTTGCTCAAGATTACACCATCTTTAGACTAGGGAATATTACCATCCTGTCCTCCTTTATCTTATAAAACCAAGACACATAGTAAAATGAGTATAGTCCCTTTTCTCCACAGATACCATGTAATGGAGTAAGAAAATATATGGCACTGGCAAAAACAGCTCAATTACGAAACATTTTTCAGTTGAAAAATTGCAGAACATTTACCTTATTACTAAATAGCATAGCACTGAACATCTGCCCCATAAATAAATGATGGGTATAATGTTACATCGATTAATGCTGCCCAGCTATAAAGATAAAAGCCTTTTTAGTGAAACTGCATATTTTTGGTGACTTTGTATCTCTTCTATTAATTGATTCAACATTTGGAGTATGCTATGTACCAGGAAATCTGTTGAGCCTGGGGTGAAAAGATAAACAAGATTTCTTTGCCATGGACACTTAATAGTGTTGCATTAGAAAGAAAGGCACCAAACATAATTACAATAATTCCAATAATATAGAAAGTGTTAGCAGTTTCCAATTTTGCCTAAGTGACAATTGGACTATCATTTGCTCTATAAGCATGTCATGAACAGAAAAGAGTATTATTCGACAAAATCTAAAAACCTTACATGTGTCTGGGAGCATAAAAGAAGATGTGTTCAGTGTGGCAGGAACACTAAGTTTAAGAGGGGTGACAGCAATGGATGAACCTGAAGGGGTGAATTGAGGCCAGATTATAAAAGTATTTATATCTAGCTACCAATGAGTCATTCCTGTAAGATTTAGGGATCCCAGTAAAAACCATGAAAGAATAGTGGCTGTATACATATAGGCTCTTAAAATTCAATAAGCTATATTTACAAAGTGTTTGAAGAAGATTCTAATATGTTACCCATACAACAAAAGACACTAACAGTATTTTACATCAATAAAATACTATAGTTCAAAAGAATCATACTTACATGCTCTGCGTCCAATAAATTTTTTTTTTCAAAATATTTTGGAATTTTTTGTTTGCTCATTTGCTTTTGGTAACAATTTCCGGAGTTTCCTAAGCCACATTATTCACCACCCTTGCATGTAAATGTCTGCTGCCTTCTTAGAAAAATGAAATTCATATTCTAACAAAGTATTGACCCTGTTAAGATATTCAAAAGATAATGCTGCAATTTTTATAGCTGATTTTACCAAAAATGGGGGGAGGGGTAAGGACATTATTACTGTAAAAAGTATAAGATCCTTTCCTATTCCTATTTCAAAAGTCAGAGAACCAATTACAACATTAGTGACTGATACGTGTTTAGTAATAAAAATAAGACATTGCTTCCTTTTTTCCACACGCAAAGCTGTGAATTCAATTCAGTGATCTAATGCTTCAAAGAAACAAAACAAAATAATTTCTAATGTTTATTGGTTATTTTTAATATAAAAATGATCTTAAAACCCTATACTTAAATTCCCTGTTCTGAACATTTTATATTTTACATACGTTTTGTTAATTTCTATAAAGTAGCTGAAAAGTATGACAATGTGTGAGTTAAGTTTATATATATGTATGTAAAATACTTAGAACAGTGCCCGAATCACAGCGTGATCACTGATTACCTTGTACTTCTTCACGTGACCATTAAACTTTTCCACCCACGTCCTTTCTCTTTCCCAAACACCCCTGCAACCATATCAGTGTTTATTTGGCTATGTTCCCTTGTCCAAGATTTCCACTGGGTTTCAATTAGTCTATTAATCTGATTAATGTTAATGGATGTTGATACATTCATATAGCGTCTTATAGGCACATTAAATCAATTATTTTCTTTAGATAATCCCAAATAATAATTCTGATTATGGGTATTACAGGGAAATTGGACTGGGTATCTGTCGAACTAGGGTCAACTTATTTCCTCACAGACCTTCCTCGTAAATGAATCTTATTGAAACTGCAATAAATCAATTAAAGCAAAAACCTACTTTAAAATTATAAGAAAAACTAAGAAAATAAACATTTACTAGATTACTGCATGCTTTTCAGAATCTACATGTAAGGAAATCTTATATAAGCCAGTAGGAACAGATTAGCTTCTTGAGATGTACAACATGCACCTGTCAATCAACAGTACATAGTTAATACGTAAATGATTATTTAGTTTCTCTATACTGTAGATGAATATTCAAAATTCTGTAATATTGATACATTCTTACGTGGCTAAAATGATTTCCTTATTTTCTGTATAACATAACAACCAGATACAAATCTTATTTTGGAGCTAAATAGCAAAAATGCAAACCTAAACACAAAAATAGATAAATGTAGGAAATATTTATTTTTTTTATATAATGTGCTCTAAGTTTAAAAAGAACACCTCGTATTGTGTTAATTATACAATTCAATTTAGAAAATAGAAGGTTAAATGTCACCTTTCTGATACACCTTAGTTGAATTACTAAAGTGCAATGTAACGGACACTGAATTTGAGAGACCAGCATATCTGGCTCATGTTATTTATTTTTTCCACTGATCCTGTGCCTCTTAAACATAGGTACTGGGATAGGTTGTGGCCTCTTATCCCTTAGATCTCTCGTCCGCTCTTAACTTTTTGTGACTCTTTTTACCATTATGAGTCACAACTTCCTTCTCTTCCAAAATGCTATCAGACCATATCGATTATTCTGAGCTCTAATACTTAATATACTTTCTAGAATGCCTGTGATTTAAAGTGAAACATCTGTGTGCAAGTATTTCTTTTCCACCGTAGAACATCAATGACTGAAATGTTTTGTTTGGAATCACTCATTGTATCTTAGATGCACCAGACGAACTAGGCAATGCTGGGAATACATGGTAAATAAAATATAATTCCTTTCCCAACAAATTATCCCATAAAATAAATGTAAAATAAGAGCATTCAAAAAGTGTTATGGGATCACAAAAATGTACCTCAAATTATCATGGTGAAGGTAGAGAGGGGACAGGTTTCAGGGAAGTCCTCAGAGAGAAGGTAAAGTATGAGAAAGGTTGTTTGTTTTTTGTGTGTGTGAGGAAGATTGGCCCTGAGCTAACTTCTGTTTCCAATCTTCCTCTTTTTGCTTGAGGAAGACTGTCACTGAGCTAACATCTGTGCCAGTCTTCCTCTGTTTTATGTGGGATGCCGCCACAGCATGGCTCAACAAGCAGCACTAAGTCTGCACCTGGGATCTGAACCTGTGAACCCTGGGCCACCAAAGTGGAACGTGTGAACTTAACCACCACGCCACCAGGCCAGCCCCAAAAGAGATGATTTTAAGTTCACCTGGCAGATAAAGAGAGGTATCACTGCATGCAACATTATGAATCAAACAGCAGATAATAACTTTTCCATTAATTGTTACTGAAATTCGTCATAAAAATAATCCAAAGCTTAGAAAAAGGCAAAAGAGACTACCGGGTGTTTTTAAGTGAAATTCTGGGCTTCACTTTCTATCGTCTGGACTATTTTACAACTCCAAAGGGGAAGAGCTTAATGTGTAGATTTGTGTCCTGAAGAGTTAAAAATAATTTCTGTTTGGTAAAACAGGCTAGTCTAAAGGTTGCATTTTATGACATTGTTAGACATTAACCAGATTTTTATGTAACCCAACAATCTATTAAATTGTCCATATATACCTTTCTTTTCAAATGCTCCCTGAGCTAATTTTAACATCCGGCTGATTCTCGTGTCAGTTAATGAGTTGAATAGAATGATTTAAATGAGTTCATTTTATTTGAAGAAGAATCATGATTTATCTTTTTAAAAAATATACTTTAACAAATAAGACCTTTTTTCCCCACAAATCATCAACAAAATTCAACTTTTCCTGAATACTGCCTTTTAAACATTAGGTTTATGCATTCTGAGAACAGGGTTTATATATCATACCTTCTGAACAGAGATGATATTTACAGTTTCCTCTATTTATTGACCAAATATTAAGGACACCAAGGGCACACTAGAACTTGCACATCTAGTTATAAGAAGAGCACAACAGCTTTGTGATCTAAATCTGACCACCACAGTTTCATTGAAATCTGTTAAAATTTAACCCATTATTGGGCTGACCTTGTGGCATACTGGTTAAGTTCATTTGCTACACTTTGGTGGCCGGGGTTTGCGGATTTGGATCCCAGGCACAGACCTATATACTGCTCATCAAACCATGCTGTGACAGCATCCCAAATACAAAGTAGAGGAAGATTGGCACAGATGTTAGCTCAGGGCCAATCTTCCTCACCAAATTGAAAAAAGAAAAAAGAAATTTAACCCATCATCTCACACTCCTTTCAAATGCTTTAAATATTCTTAGTGTATGACAATGGAAACTAAGTCTAGAAAAGATATGAACCAAATGGATGTGAATTTATACCACTGCTCTATCAGAGAAGCTCCATATGACTTTGGACAAATCACTTCAACCTCAAATTATATTGAAAATAATTAATACTTAATAGATATTCAAATTCTAACTTTTACTGTTACTCTCACTTTTGAAAGGCTAATTAGAATGAATGTCATTGTTTTGCATGCTGGTATTATTTTTCCTTCCACTTACATTTCTAGCCAGTATAGCCCATAGCATGAATTTATTATATATTTGTTGACTCATACAATAATTAGGATGATTAGGATGCAAGTAAATTCATTTTTTTAAAAAGCTCAATGAGCAAAAGCAATGTGGAATTTTGCTATGTTACATAAATTCAGAAATAACAAACTTCACAATTGGTTAATTCAGCCAATCAAGTGCATCATGCTTAGGAATTTGATTTATTAATATATAAAAATAAATGAATCATATAAATACCTGAAAGCTATTTAATAGGATAAGTATTATAGCTCATCAAAAGTTGAAATTTTGTGTACTAGTGTAAATAACCATTTGGTTATTCATTTTACAAGGCTCGATGTGGACATATATAAAACACTTGTACAACGAGTTCTAAATTAATACCTTTCTGGTTAAATTTTTGTTAGCTACTAAAAGAACAATTATACTAGATTACTCTTAATTTCTATACTAGATTACTTTTAATTTATAAAATATCTAATGCATTTCACAGTTGGTTTAATATAAATTTACAAAACTTGTTTTGTTTTCTTTTTGAAAAGAACTTAAATGAAAAAAATCTTTACATGTGCCCATATCACTGTGAATAACCAAAACATACTTTCTGATATTTGTAAATCTAGATGAAATTTTAGGCTATCCCATAAAGGAAGGAATATCTCAAAAAGTCATGAGATTTTGTGTGTGCCAGCCATTGACAAGATATGATTTTGGTATAGAGAGAAATTTGTTCTTCAGTGAAACCTATGCATTGTCTATATCCACACACACTTCGAGGCTGATACTAGACTTACATATTGCATTTTAGCTATTTTGCAACTCTGTTAGCAGAATATAACTGACAGAAATTCACTCCTGTCTGGTGTTTTCCTCCCACCCTGTGGAAAAGCAGTTGTGCCTCCATTTCCATGTTTATTTCAACATTACTGAAGTGTAATGTGTCTGTTCTTCAGATTCTCTTTTGAACTGGTTATACTTCTGTCTGTGTCCTTCATTGATTAATGAGTAAAATAAAATCTTTAACATATTTTCGTTTTTATATTTGTATGAATCATGATTTTAAATTTTATGAAAAATTATCTTTTAACACTGGGAACTGGGTGTATAAGACCAAGAAACAATGTGCTCCTGACACATAGATAAACTTATTAGAAAATAAAAGTAATAAATTAATTTTATATTGAGTGTCAAAGAAAGCACCTCTACCTGATGACATTTGAGAATGAAACTGAAAGTTAAGCCCATTCTTAAAATTTATAATTTTCTTTAGAGAGGTCATTCTGCCTGACACTTGAAGAATGCATTGTGATGAAGCAACATTATAGAAGGAGAAATCAATTAGAAGAATTTTGTAAACATCCGTGGGAGAAGGTGGTGGCTTGGATTGCAATGGGAACACATGAGACAGAGAATAGTAGACAGATGTTGCAACAGTAGAAATATTGATGGTTTAGATATGGTTGAGGCAAAGTGAGACAGTTATTTGGAACAGCAAAGATATTTTGACTGAGCAAATGAGAGAGTTCAATTTACCAAAATGAGATTTCTTGGGTATAAATGAGGTTCTTGTTAAGGAAATCAGTATCACTGAATATATTTTTTGTAGTCAGCCAAATATTGATTTTAATTTAACCTGCCTGATTTATGATTTTAGCTGTTGGCCAGGTGAATCATCAAATACAAGCCATAAAGTGTGTTTATTATATGGTTTTTATATAACAGAAACTCCTAAAATGTTCATGGTACCAACTCCACAAAGGTAGCATCATTACTGTATTTCACATATCAACAACCTAGTAAATATATTCTCAGATAAAATGTTTCTCTGGAAAGCTTCAGTGTTCAAATCTTAATTTAGAAATGAATCAATAGTAAGATGGGTTATGATGGGAAATAAGATAGCTAACAAGGCCAGTGAAAGTATTAAAGTGTTGAGGAAATTCTTTAGAGAATTGGGAGATAATGCTTATATTTTAGATGGGTGATATTGAGAGTAATAAAACACAGAGTATGTAGGAAATAAGGAGAAGTGAAAAGAGAATGAAAGAACATCCAGAACTTAGAAAATAGGCATCAGAAAGTCAAACAAACACATAACTCCAGATAAATTGTACTGGGAGATATTAAAAATGAAACCTCAAAATATTGCCTTCCTGGGCTTTCTCCCTATTGCAGTAGACAGTATCCTGCCAGACAGCTTTGGCATCACCATCAATAGGAGACAGAAATTAATTGGAAACTTAAAAGTCTTTTCCATAGCCCATCAATGTCTCTCCTGCTAAATTAGAACATCAAACATGGGGTTTTATTAGATGCTCAATGTGAAGAGGACCTAAATTAAAGCAAATTCTCTTCATCTTTTCTATAGAATTTGAAAAAAAATTATATGAGCTCTCCGTATGATTAAAATACGAGAAGCCAGTGTTCACCATTTGGTAAATGAGAGATGAATGTATTTTGCAGATAAGATGTAGATGTTGAATATTGACTGTTTTACGAGTCCTATTTCATTAAATATGAGAAATACTTGAACGTTTTAGGTCTTTAAATCTTTAAAATACTACCACAAAACATATATATCTTTTCATGAAATAAATGCTGTTGGAGTTTTATTCAATGAGTCTAATTATACAAAAATTATTAAACTATCATTATGTATGTTTTAAAAATTTCCATTTAAAAGGAACTTCAAATATTGTAACACATAAAAAAGAGTTCTTTAAACATTGAACAAATAATCACCCCTTTTGATTATAATGTATGAAATTAAATGTCAAATGAACTCTGTGCTTAAAAGATAAAATAAAAATAAAATTTAAAAAAGAAAAGGACACACTTTTTCATTTTTACTGTTATGGCAATAAACAAGAGGAAAAACTTTTTTGTTTTGATTTGAGTTACAGCCTTAGATATACACAGAATGGAGTCCATATGTCTCGTACCTAGAACCACAGGGCAAGTAACGGGAGCGTTATTTTGAACATGAACAGATTGCTCCCTCGAGCATTTATGCATAAAGCCTTTTCTAACAGCTCTCAAATACACGCCACACTTTACAATTCAGTGATCTTAATTTGAACAATGTATCTATACCATGACCCAAAGCTGAAAATATTGCAAACCAAATCAAAAAAAAAAAAATCTTGACTATACTTCTTTTAATTGGTATTCATGAATGTTTATATTTTAAATAAGTCTGCATAAAGTAAAACAAAAGTGTTAGCACACGAATTACAGTATTAATGGTAAACTGAATCTAAGAAATGTCTAAGATGCCTAAGATAAAGTCTGCTATAGAGGTTTTTCCCCCTACATAAAATCAAATATTATCAGAGTTGATTCCCAGCCTGGGATTTACTGGGTTTAGTGGTTTTCATTAAATTAAATCCCCAAAGACTCAAATTTAAATACCTTTCAAAATTACTTAAACCGACTTATATCAGGTGTTTGGTGGACCAAGGAGTCCTCAGTTCAGAATTTGATCTTTGGTGGAGGGGTCCAAAAAACCTGAAGCTGGGGACTGGCCTGGTGGCGTGGTGGTGAAGTTTGCATGCTCCACTTCAGTGGCCTGGGGTTCATAGGTTTGGACCCCTGGATCCCAAGCATGGACCTACACACCACTCATCAAGCCACGCTGTGGTGGCATCCCACATACAAAATAGAGGAAGATTGACACAGACGTTAGCTCAGGGGTAATCTTCCTCAAACAAAAAGAGGACGATTGGCAAGAGATGTTAGTTCAGGGCTGATCTTCCTCATAAGAAAAAAAATCCTGAAGCTGGATGTAACAATGAGAACACAATGGTAAAGGTAGCTACATTTTCTTCTCTAGCATGGCTACCATATCTTCTAGTTAAAAAAGAAACCATATATATGTATAAGTATATGTGTATATATGCATGTATCCAGGTATGTATGTATGTATATAAAAAGGAAGTAAAAATTAGAATACTTAGATGGATTTTTTTTTCCTGGAACAATATAGGAAAGCTGAGGACTTAATATTGTTTTACGAACTCTTCTCGCTATGTGCAACCTACAGTAATGCTCTAATCAGTCACGTCATTCCTAATACTCAAACTTCAAATCAATATCAGGTACATTCCTGCAGTGCTCTTACGTAATATAAAGCTAAAATTTAATAAAATACCTTGGTTCATATTTCTTGAATAATGACAGGTAAGGGAAGTCTTCCTTGAAATGGAAGAAATCGTATAATGCTGAAAAGATTAATTTAAGAAGTCACAAAAGTTTCCCACCAGGACAGTAGTTTATGGGAGGAAAATAATACAAAAAATCTTCAGGTGTTCAGATATTTACTTTGAAATTTCTTACCAGCTGTTAGCTTCATTATAATAAGAGAAGAAAAACTTTTAAGGTATCAGGAAAATATTAACCCATTTCACATTAACAACAACAACAAAACAGGTGATATAATTTTATCAGTGCAAAGGTTTTTGAAAGTAAAAGATGTTCTTTAATCTTTATTGTATGCAACTCTGTGAATGTGAAAATGCTCTTATTCTATTGCCTTTGTTTCTGAATTATTTTATCATTTGAGATATTTCCTTAATAATTTGAGCAGTGTATTAGACCTAAATTTGAGAAAGGAACAATGGATCTCGAGTTTATAGGATATATTAAATATAACCTATAGATGTAGCTCCAGATAAATTTCTTGCATTTGACAGACAATGGACAATTTCATTTCATGCTTCAAATATTTTTATGCAAAGATACTTTTTCTTACTGTCAATTAATTATAACCAACACTGAAATGGACACGACAAAGTATATCAACTACATCAGGAGTGTGGTAGCCTACTTGAGAACATTTTGTTGGCTTATATTTTGGAAATAAAATTTGTTTTGGTTATTTTATGAAATTACTAAATTTTATAAAAATACTTTTGTCCCTAAAATATAATATGTAAATTGGTTACTTTTTAATTCTTTGTGCCACGTTTTCACTTTTATCTATAACAGCGATGTGTCTGTAGTTTAGTATATATTTGTCTATTGAGTCTTTAAATATTTAATATTGATTAACAATTAAAATGGTGTTAATATAAAAATCTCTTAAACTGTAAAGCTCGAAATGTCTCAGTCTCTCTACAACAACTGCCATCCTCTCTTAGCGAGGCTCTTGCATCAGCCTCCAAACGAATCTGCTTGCCCCCGCTTTCCTTTCACTGCAGTCAATTTTGTATGTAGCTAAGATTGCCTTTTATAAGAGTGCTTTCACATCACTTCACCCCGTCACATTCAGAATACAGTAAACTATTACGTTCCTGCTGTGGAAAGTCCCACCGATCATCTGGCTCCTTTGTGTCTCTCTGAGCTCTTCTCCCACTATGCTGTGCCTGACTCCCCAGCTTGCTAACTCTGATCAACACTGGCCTTCTTGTTGTTTACTACTGGCTTACTCCAAGTTTCTTTTGCTTCAGTTCTTTGGCACTCTCTGTGCCCTATATGCTGAATATCCCTCTCCTCTCACATATCTTCATGTCTTTGTATGGCTTGATCTTTGCTCAAGTTTGCCTCTGAGAGAATTACTTTCTGGCCATCTTTTCTAAAATTCTCACCACTCAGTCACTTTCTTTTTTGTGTGAGTGAGGAAGATTGGCCCTGAGCTAATATCTGTTGCCAATTCTCCTCCTTTTGCTTGAGGAAGATTGTCCCTGAGCTAACATCTGTGCCCGTCTTCCTCTATTTTTTGTATGTGGGATGCTGCCACAGCATGGCTTGATGAGTGGGGTGTAAGTCTATTCTGGATCTGAACCCGCCAACCCTGGGATGCCAAAGCGGAGCACAGGAACCCAACTTCTCGCCACCAGGCTGGCTCCTCGGTCACTTTCTATTATCCTACCATGCTTTTTTTTCCAACATAACAATTCGCTAAAGGCTAATTAATAAATGATGTCAAATAAATGAGGGAAAATAGTTTAAAATAGAGAAAGAGTGTCATAAGTCTCAGAGAGATCAATTAAAATAAGGAATGTGTTAGTCATTGATCTCAGAACTTCAGAGATCAATGATGACGAAAGCAATAGCATTGTCAGTGGATTTTTCTTCAGGAAAGGCAAAATGCAGTAAGACTATCAGTGAAAAGGAAACGAGGAAATGGAGAGGATATGTGTGCCTATCATTGCTGTTGTTTGTTCGATTGGTTGGCTTTATTTGATACCTATCTGTAGGTGATGTTTGTAAGTTGAGGAAATTGTAAATGGAAAAAGATAGTTGACTACATGGGAGATAAAAGAAATTCTGGTGAGCTAAATATCTCAAGAAACTAGAAAGAAAGGAAGCATGTGCAGGCATGGAAACGACTGTGAGAAGGAGGCACTCGGCATCCTTAGTGGCTGTGAAAGAGCATAAAGGATGTGAAAAGACGTGGAGGGACGAGATGCCTCCAATAAAACTTCATGCTAATGTGTTGAAAGTTGTTTGGGAACTAAATGATATGGAGGCCATAGTGTGTTGACACATTATCATCTTGGTGCTGTGATTTTTTTTATAGCTTGAGGTTATTTTATTTATAGCTTGAGGGTAGTTCTCAAGGTATAGGAAAGTGAAGGAGGATTTGGAGGTTGATTCATAGTTTGGATTTTATAAGGCAAAGGCATTTGTAGGAAACAAGACGAGGGAGATAAACATCCTGATATAGACTATGTGGGATTAGAAATTAGAGGCCAGAAATGGGTCTAATACACTCTCTTAGTTACACATTTTGTAGGACATAGAATATAGAGAGGTAAACATTAACATATTAAATCTATATCATCATTATTATTATTATTTGAAGGACTTTTTTCTTTAGATTTACAGAATAATTGCAAAGAGTACAGAAAATTACCGTTTAACTCACACTCACTTTCATCAGTTATTAACATTTCATATTACTGTGGTACATCATATAAAGGACACATACTGTCAAATGACTTATCACTTGATGTTGCATTTGATCACTTGGATAAGGTAGTACTTCTCAGGTCTCTCCACTGTAACATTACTCTTATCCCGCTCTTTCCATACTCCACTCTTTGGAAGGAAGTCGCTATGTGCAGCCCACACTTGAATGGGCCATTCTGATCAACTTCTTTGAATTATTTGGAATTCTTTTGCATGGGAGACTTGTCTCTTTTCTTACATTTATTATTGACTCCATCATTTATTTATATCATCATGGACTCATGGATATTTATCTTATAGATTGGGTTATAATCCAATGCAAATTTATTTTTTGCTTAAGTTGTTCAGACTTTGCCCTTGAGGGCTCTTTCACTTGGTTCCTGTATCACTTTCACCTGTTCCTCTCATTATAGTGTTTTTTGGCTGTTGTCGTTTGTTTTAGCACTTTCTTACTTTCTATAACTATAGGATCTCCAGATTCATCTTGTATATTTCCCCAGTCCGAGAATCATCGATTTCTCCAAGAATTGTTGTTCTCATATTGGAGAATGTTATCAGAAACCAAGATATGGGCACTAAGCATGCTTGTTGCTGCTGGAGTATCATTGCTTCCAGATGCTTTTATCTGAGAGAGCAAGGAAACATATGTACGTTTTCTAACTAGAGTATATGTAGGTATTTGTAAATATTTCTATATGTAACCGTGTGTATCTATATTTAGCCATATATGAGCTCATATTGATGTTCCAACTCTAATTCATTACCTCCCAGATCATTCTAGCCTCCTCTCCTTGCTTATCTGTAAGCTTCCACTTCAACAGAAAGAAACCTATCTCCCACAATTTGACATCTGTTTACTTAATTGTTCAATTTCAATATACATCCATAGTGGTTTTAGAATTGTTAACCCATACACCCATGGGAAATTACTTTATCACCTAGATTACAGTACTTGTATACCATTCCTTTTGCCTTTAGTCTTACAGACTACAGTAATTTCCAAAGTGACTTAGAAAACACTGTTTTTTCCACTCCCACCAGTGAGGTTCTTTCACACATTTTTAAAACATTAATTTTTTTTAATAGTTTCCTGGGCATCCTTGGATTCCCTGACCTCCTGACTTACTTTTTAAAATTCACATACGTTAGCGTTCACTCTGTGTTCTGTGTGGTTCTAAATATGCAGGGTTTGGAAAAACGTATAGCATCATTTATCCACTGTGTGTAAAAAATGCATCTACCATGAAAAAAAAATGTATTTTTCCTTTTACATTGCCATCTGTAGGTCATACAGAATGGTTTCACTGCCCTAAAACATTTCCTGTGCACACATATTTAACCCTACCTCTTCTCTAAACCTCTGACAACCATCGATCTATTTTCTGTCCCAATAGTTTTACCTTTTCCAGAATGTGTAAATGATATTATAGAGAATGTAGCCTTTACAGACTGACTTATTTCACTTAGAAATCTGCATTTAAGAGTCATCCACGTTTTTGTGTGGAGTGATAGTTCATTTCTGTTTATCACTGAACAGCATTCCACTGTCTGGATGTACCACAGTTGTGTTCCCCATTCAGTGGAAGTCACTATTATTTTCCGTTTACTTTCCCATCAGTTTGTTCTTAATGCCCACTGATTATACCAACTCTTCCTACCTACCAGTCTTCACACCTAACACACACAGAAACACATACATACTTCTATCTATAGTGAGAATTTAGCAATTTCATCAAAGTAGTCCAAGCCCCTATTACTTCTTTGCCTTAACTAATGTAATAATGCTTTGCTGAACTCCCAGAAGCCACTTTGACCCTCCTTGCAATCAGTGTTCTTTTCTGTGGTCTGTGAAAAATCCAAATAGGATCACATTATAGTCTCTCCTTACTACTCTTCAGAGGCTTTCTGTTGTGTTTAGTATAAAGATCAAACCCCATATCAAGACTCTTCAAGGTCCCATTAATTTAGATCCACTATAACCTGTCAAATATTTTGAATATAGGTGATGACAAGAAAAATGTAATACAATTTGTAATATATTTTCAGTTTCCAATGAGATTTCCTTTGATATTCAATAAAAATGTTTTGAATCACACTTCATTCATGATGTAAGTGCTTTATTATCATCATTCTTTAATCTCTTCAACATTGGTAGGGGTATTGGAGAACATCATGCTTTTTTTTTGTGGTCACATCTACATAGGAACTCATGACTCTAATGTAAATTTGATTTTTATATTATATTTGTATCTAGAACAATTCTTCCTGTTCCATGTGTCACTATTTCAGAAATGGGACTCTGGCCCTTCTTCCTTAATTTCCACCAAAGGCAAACAAACAAATAAAGACAGTGGAGCAGACCTTGTAGCAGACTCTATTGAAAGTTTGGGCTCAAAGAGACATTTATATTTAATCAACATGAGCAACAACGATAAAAATTATTAAATAATACCCATGTCCTCCATAGCTGCTCTAAGCCTCTCCTCCTATTTCTCTGCCTTTCTATGATTCTCAGGATTTTCTGTTCCCTTTTATGAGGGGTGCCTTCTGGGCCTCCTCCCTGACGTTCAATTATCTGCTGTTTATAATCGAGAGCAGTTTATCGCAACACACTCTATTTACTTGTTTGCATAACTGGCATGGTGAAAAAGGCTCACTAAAATATGGCTTTCGTCTACTCCAGGAACCCCTTTTTCTTAGAACTAAGGAAGCAGGAAAAGTTTCGTTGGTTCCATCTCCAAGTGCTAGAAGTCAATGTGACGTGAAAGAATCAGTTTAGAGAATTAGTTCCTGACCAGCATGAATTCTGACACTTTAGTTAAGATCAGAATGGTCATAACAGTTTGATACTAAATTACGCCTTTTTCTCTCTTCACCAATATTAGATACATTTTATAAAAACTCCCTTATATAAGTATTTTCTATAACTATACTATAATTGATTTATAGATGATAAGACCTTGTACATATATCATGCTGAAAAAAAGTTGGTCAAAATTTAATTAGATAGGGAGAGTAAGTCTTTTCATTTCCTGGACCCAGTTCCAACATGTATGTGTGGCTGGGAACACCAGCAGGGTGTCTGAGAATTCAAACTCAATTCTGACACTATCTACCTGGAGATAGCATCAGATTCCACAGGTAAAGAGCTCAGTCCCACAAGACTGCCCATTACTTCAGACACCAATGACAAGCCCAGGTTATTACCTGTGCTTCTAACTTATTGGCTTCACACCTTCAGTTTGGAGGTTCCAACAACCCCGTCCAACACAGAATGCCAGTCACAAGTCCAGTTGTTACTTGTACTCCTGACCAACTGGCTATAAATTGGAGATTACCATGACCCTCCTTGGGTTTGATTAATTTGCTAGAGCATCTCACAGAACTCAGGAAGCCCTAGATTACCCACTAGATTACTGATTTATTACAAAGGATATTAAAGGATAAGAATCAACAGCTATATGTAGAAACACATAGGGTGAGGTTCTGAACAAGGGAGCTTCTGTCTTTGTGGGGCATGGCACATGGAAACATCCTGATTCCCCAACCTGGAAGCTCTGTGAACACCCTCCTTTTGGCTATTTATGGAGGCTTTATTACTTAGGCGTGACTGATTAACTCATTAGCCATTGGTGATTGTCTTAACCTGTAGCTCCCTCACCTCCTGGGAAGTCAGGGAGTGGGACTGAAAGTTCCAACTCTCTGTTTACGGTTGGTTCTCCTAGCTACCAGCTCCCATCCTTAGATGCTTTCAGAAAGCCACCTTAATTAATATAGACACAGTTGTGATGGAAAGGGACTTGTCAATAACAAGACATCCATTTCACCTTTATGACTCTGAAGTGTTTTCAGGAACTTGAGACAAGAGATCATATGTTATGACAAAGATGCTCCCATCACTTTTATAGCTCAGGAAATTCCAGCGGTTTTGGGAGCTATGAGCCAGAAACTGTAAATGAAGACCAAACATATATGAGAAATATATTTTGGTCATATGAGTGACCAAATATATGTATTTATTATAAATCACAGTAAGGATGAGGGTTTTATGAATTAATACATATAAGCACTCAGCACAGTCTTACCATATATTATAAACTCAATAATGATTAGCTATTAAAATAGAAGTCAGAAAGCCAAATAAGTCAATTCTACAATAATCTTACCAAAACATCCTCCAGCCATGTGTGCATATCTCAATGAGAGAATTAATGCAATGCAGCTTAATCTACCAATTTATGCTTGAGTCTTTCGGTAATAAATTGTTAAAAAATGACAGTATAGCACAGAGGATACACATGAACACATGCACGGATATACTGCATTCAGCTTTAATTCAGTGTATATATCTACCATGCAAAGCCCTGTGCTAGACTCTGTGGATATTACATAAATAAATCAGATGTGATATCCATCCTCAAGAATTGACTGCTATTCACTTCTAAACAGAAACCTAAAAAACACAAGAAAGAAACCTGGTTCTTGAGCATTGATTAAACCAGTGTTTAAAAACAAATTCAGCTAAGTAAATCTGTAGATCTAATTGGCTTTATTTAATGATTTATG
The DNA here is from genome assembly GCF_041296235.1 of Equus asinus. Taxonomy (NCBI): domain Eukaryota; kingdom Metazoa; phylum Chordata; class Mammalia; order Perissodactyla; family Equidae; genus Equus; species Equus asinus. The sequence goes on from NC_091813.1 coordinate 39,503,525, forward strand.
AATCAAGTAGCATCTCATCTTGGCAGATAGAAGGGAGCTCCAAGGAGCTGTACAAAATGGAAGAATTTTATAGGCAGAAAGAGGTGGAGTAAGGAAGTTATTCTAGCTAAGAGTGAATTGTTTCAGGCAAGGTCACTGTCTTTTGGGGGAAGAAGTGGGGCTATCAGGTAAATTACCTCACTAGTGTTCTGGATAGATACTTCCCAAATGACTGGTTAAAGGTTACATTCCCGGGAGACACTGAAACTGCAATTATGTTAGATATTATGTCTTGGTTTGCTGATGTGGGGTTTAGCACAAGTGACTTCATCTTGGGCGTGTTGTTTCTTTTTTTAACAGCAGAAACAATGAACCAAAGTCGGAACAATATACGAGTATTCTGTTGAACGTCAAACAAAAATCTTTGAAATATTCATGTCCCTGAGGACAAGAAAAAATTTTAAACCGAAACATACCTGGTGATGCATCTCAGACTAATATAATTTTATGGGAAATCTCTCCTCAAAATAGGAGTTTGAACTTGTATTTTTAGGGAAAAATAATTGGCTGTGATGATAACAGTAATATATCAAAAATAATAAAATTATTTCACAATAAAATATTTCAGTGTGCTTACCAACAACTCTTTATCAAGAACATATGAATTAAAACACATAAAGCAAATACTAAAATGTTAGACAAAAAAGCTGAAATTATTTTTCAAAAATTACACAAGAGCATATATTGGTTTACTAGGGCTGCCATAATAACATATTACAGACTGGGTGGTTTAAATAACAGAAATTTCTTTTCTAGCAGTTCTAGAGGCTGGAAGTCTGAGATCAAGGTGTTGGCAGTTTTGATTTCTCTTGAGGCCTCGCTGCTTGGCTTGCACCTGGCCGCATCCTCATTGTGTCCTTGCATGGTTGTCTCTCTGTGTCTTAATCTCCATTTCTTATAAGGACACCAGTCGTGTTGAATTAGGGCCCACCATAACGAACTGATTTTAACGCAATTACCTTTTTAAAGGCCCTATCTCCAAATACAATCACATTCTGAGGAACTGAGAGTTAGGGCTCCAACATGTGAATTTAGACGGGACACAAATCAGCTCATAATAGACTCTCTCTCAAAAAGAAAAGTTATTTCTTTTACAGAAAACTTTTTCAATAAGCTACTATAAATTATATATCTGTATAATTGTTCAGTCTTCGATAAGTGGGTGGCTATATCAATATGAATTAATTCTCTCCCTAACCTATTTTCCCAAAACATTTCATTTCTCCCTGTTCTAAATAGCACTGTTAACAGTTCACAGATATATTTAATTTGTAGGAAAATATGCCTACTTGATTGATATTCTAGTTTTTGGTCCTAAGTTTTAAAGCATTTAATGCCAAAAGGGGGTAACCTACAGTTCCACTCATAATATTTATCTTAACATTTTGTGGCTTAGCTCTCTCTGCTTCTAGCAATGTTTGAGGTTTTATATCCCAAATGATTTTTGGTTTACAATTGCATTTAATCACTGTAATTTAGCAATATTGTTCCATACATTTCTGAATTGTTTTTGAAAATATTGCCATCAGAGCTATTGACAGTATTAAATATATGAGTACCAGACTATAAACAAACAAAAGGTAAGTTTTAAGTGAACAGAGAAAATAATTGCTTCCCTTTTCTTTTCATGTGCAGACAACTGTTAACTGAATTACTCGCCACCTATTTGGTGCTCTTGAGGGATCCTTATTTTTTTCTATGGAAGGCAGTCCATGGATGAAGTAGGTTTGTTATGCGTGTGAAAAATTTCCATCAACTCAGGAAAACGCCTCATAATTAAATTGAATCTGACATTAAACTAATGAATTAGCATGCCATTAAAAAGTTTTATACCTTTGACAACTTTCTTTTAGTTATTAGAAAATAATTTTCATTTAAGATTCTTAATCATAAAACAAAGCAGGACAGTGAGTCATTTTTGATAAAGTGGGAAACTAAACCAAAAGATCAAGAGCCACAACAAAAAGATACACCAAGAGAAGATTAAACGAGATGGTGTTGGTAGAATAGGTTTAAAAGATTAAAAGCTGAATGGAATGGAATATTTAGATAAAAGAAAACTACAAAGAGACATCAGGAATATGACAACAAAGATGCAGTAGAAGGCATAGTCAAAAACCAAATGAAAATGAAGGTGAATGCATCTTTTACAAAAACCAAAGAAAGAGAGCGAAGAAAGAAACGCCAGTAAAGAAAAGAGGAGGATCAAAGATAGTCATTTTAGATATACAAGACATTAAGGAGAAAATTCAGTTTAATCTTGTCAAAACAAGATACTTGAATGCAGGTGAATATGTCAGATCATACAGGAAGTTTTCTAAAATGAATATAACTATTCTTAAAAATAGAGTATATATGCTTCGTATATATGTATATATATATATATGGAAATAAGATTTTTTTAATCTTTCCTTTTTTTCTTGTGGGAAGAACACTTAACATGAGATCTACCCTCTATAAATTTTTAAGTGCACAATACAGTATTGTTAACTATGGGCATTATGTTGTACAGCAGATCTCTGGAACTTATTTATCTAGCACCACTGAAACTTTATACTTGTTAAACAACAAATCTCCATTTTCCCCTCCTCCCTGGCAACCAACATTCAGTTCCACAAGTTTGACTATTTCAGAAAACTCACAGAAGTGGAATTCAATGCAATTCCAAATCAAGAAGCCAACAGTGTTGTTGTTTCCCTTCTTAGAACTGGGTAGGCTGATCATAAATTTATATGGAAGAAAAAAGGATCAAGAATAGATAAGATGATAGTGAAGAAAAAAGAAAAAGAAGAGAAGACTGGCCCCACTGATACCAATAAAGCCAATCTGGTAATATGGAAATTAAAACAGTTTGGGAAGATGCAAGAATAGATATAGTGGCTAAGGAACAGAATAGAGAGTTTAGAAACAGGCTGAAGAGAAAAGGATATTCATGGAATACTGGAAGGAGAGCTAATTGGCACATTTTGGAGGGCAATTTAGCCACATCTAGTAAAGCTGGAAATACACATTTCCCTGGAACACAAAAGTTCTACTTCCCTCCCTGGTGAGGGAAAGAGTTGGTTTGGTTTCCAACACCTCAACTTTTCCAGGGTCTGTTCATTAGACTGGTTTCTGTCCTGCCTGTCTAGGAATGCTGACAGGACAGGAATAATCTAGACATCTGGGAGCTAGTAAGAACAGGGACAGAGCTTTGGGCTGCAACTCACCATAGCCACTCCTCCCAGCTCAGCACAAAGCAAGTGGATAAATAAACTCAAGCTCCCAGCTTCTCCCTGGGGAGGGAAAGAGTTGAACCATACATCCAATGGCCCAACTGTTCTGGGGATTGCCCAAAGGACTGACTTCTGTCTTGCCTGTCTTGAAGTGCTAAGGTCACCTGGCACACTCAACCTCATTAATCATCAGGGAAACGCAATCCAAACCACAATATGATATCACCTCACGCCTGTTATGATGGCTATTACCTGAAAAACAAGAGCTAACAAGGCTGACGAGAATATGGAGAAAGTGGAACACTTGGTGGGAGTATAAAATGGTATAGTCACTATGGAAAACAGTATGGAGGCTCCTCAAAAAAAAAAAAGAAAAGAAAAGAAATATAATGCAGCCATCCCACTTCTACTTATGCACAAGAATTGAAATCAGGATCTTGAAGAGATATTAGCACTCCCATGTTCACTGAAGCACTGTTTACAATAGCCAAGATGTCAAAACAATATTGACATCCATTGACTATGAATAGATAAAGAAAATGTGGGATATATATACAACGGAATATTATTCAGCCTTTAAAAAGAAGGAAATTCTGCAATATGTGACAACTTGGGCAAATCTTCCAGTTTTACGCTAAGCAAAATAAGCCAGTCACAGAAGGATAAATATTGCAGGATTCCACTTACATGAGGTAGCTAAAATAATCAACCTTATAGAATCAAGGAGTGGAATGGTGATTACCAAGATCTTGAGACAGGCGGAAATGGGGAATTGCTAATCAGGGGATATAAAGTTTCAGTTATGCAACATAAGCTCTAGAGATCTTCTGTACCACGGTTTCCCTATAGTTAGCAATACTGTATTGTGCGCTTAAAAATTTAAGAGGGTAGATCATCTCGTGTTAAGTGTTCTTATCAAAATAAAAGAAATTTCAAAAAAATCTCAGTACAAACTTCTTCAAGAAAGAGGGAAGCGATGTTACTCTTCAGTAGATTTTATTAGTATAAAAATTAATAGCAATTTTAGGTAGTAAACTTAAATTATCTCCCCAACTAATTTGTATTTATTGTATTAACTGTATTTATTGAATTTATACTGTGTTCCCAATAATCTCCTAGGCATTAGGTATACAATGGTAAGCAACAAATATGCACCATCTCTTCTATCGTGTAGGTTAGTGTCTATTCCGAAAGACTGTGTTTTCCAGAACTATTGGAAGTTCTCCTGTTTACCTAACATTTTTTCCCCAGGCTTCATTCACCTCAGCTGGAAAATTCCACATGGGCTCAAGACGTTGAAAAATAACTACTCATATAATTCTCAACGGAACTACAGGGATCCATCCCCCACTTTTCTTTTTTATTTTTGCTCTTGTCAACAGATGTCCTGTTTTCATATAAACTTGTATACCTGAAAGCTGGAAATTTTGTGATTTTTGTTGCTGTTGCTGTTTTTGTTCTCAGAATTTGGGCTGCATGTCTTCAGAGTAACTCTGTCTCCCCAAAACCCTATAAAAATTCTCTTCTCTGCTTAATCTCTTTGAAGTAGATCCTGTGAAGGTTGCCTTCCCTGCTGCCCTCCAGCTAATAAAGAGCCACTTCACTTCTTTAGACTCCCTGATTTATTTCAATAATCGTCATGGACCTTCCACATTGTTCATCTAGTGCTTTGAAATCTCATTTTTTTCATCAAATCTAATCAACCATGGATTGTAACCCTTGCCCTGTTTCATGAAACATTATAAAAGAAAAAATACTGCCAACTTATTCTTTCTTATAATTTAGAAACTTTATACTCATTGAAATAACTCTTAAAATGATATAGAATTTTTTAAAATATTAATTTGTACACATAGAAAAAGAACAATATAAGCAAAATGTATTTACTAGGATATTCTTAATACTTTGGCATATTCAGAGCCTGACTCTTCTGGATCACTTTCGACTTAGAGACATTGACATATTTATTTATGCACAGGCTATAATTTTCCATGCAGCACTGGTGGTGCAAGATTTCCTATTAATAGTGCTCTTCTCTGGAGATATTTTCCAAGACACTGACACTCTCTCTCTGCATATTTTGATTATTGCTTACTTGATCTTACTGGAAGGTTTAATAAAATGTTTTCAGACAACCACAGAGATTCATATTCTTTCCCCGAAGTGTTTCTTTAATAATCTCCTGACTTTTATAACAAGGAGTTGCAAAAATAATCCCTTGACTTTTCTAACAAGGAATTGTCCCTTTAGGGACAAAACGAAGGCTGTGACAATTTGGCATCTATTGATCTGCTGCTGTTTATTACTAAGTTTTATGTCTACACTGTGCTATTGATATCGCTTTGGTTCTTTTTAATTACAATGTGATTCCTGTTGTTTAGCATGCATTTTGTGTAAATAGTCCTGCTGACACATGATTCCTACTAGAATCATACAGTCAGTTCTGTTAACACTGTTGGCCTTTATAGTCTCTCCAGATTTGGGTATAGTTTTAAGTTTTACCCGAGGCTGCATGGAATTTATTAATAGCGACACTCAGAAGTGAACTTAAACAGTAACTATCACCCTAGTCTAAGTGTTTGGATTTTCTTCTTCCTCAGGGTCAATTTTCTGCTCAGAAATCATTGGCAATCATTTTCTCCTTCCTTTTTAAAATTCATAATCTCCATGCCTAAGGAAACTGAAAAACATCCCAAGTCAACTGTACTTCTTGCTTCTCTGAGCAAATCTAGTACATTCTCTTGCAAAGAAGAGTGACTGGATGGCTAAGAATTCTCTAACACCTCAGAAAATTAAATTATCATCACTCATCTTTCCCTGGAACCTGGTAGTCTGCGTATCTGGACTTATATCTTCTCCTGAGACTTATATTTTGATCTTCTCTTTTGATCCTCTTGTAGGAATTACGGTTCTCCTACAACAGGACATTTACTGCATGCAATTGTACCTATTTTCAGGAAAAGAAAATCATTTCTACCACTTACTTTCCTATTCTGAGAACATCAAATAAACCTATCTGCTAACCTCTCTTTTTCTTTCTCGTCTCTTTCTCCTTCTTTTTCTCTCCCTTTTTGTCTTTCTTCCTTTTGCCCCAAACATATCTAAAACTTTGTCTTCTTTCTTTTCTCTCATTAACTCCACTTTTTTCCTCTTGCAGCTCCATGTACTATGTTCTTTGGGGAGTTCACATCAATCTACACGTTTCTATAAACTGGATTACAGCACCTTTGGAGCACCAACATTGACACTTGTTTATAGTCCAAGGTCAAGCTGAATTTACTTTTAAAAAAGAGGCATTTACTGAGAAAAAGTTTATTGCCCCATTTCGGCCTCTAAGAAATAAAATTATTTCAGGAGAAATGGAAGGAATGACGAACGGCCTGCATATGTAACACAGCTTTAGAAAAAATGGATAAAAGAAACTCAACAGGTAGTTAGACTGTATATTTGGGAACAAAGATGGAAAAATTCATGCACTGACCCAAGACGGGCTGTTACGTATGCTCCTCCAGATGCAAGCACGATGAAAAGCTAAAAGAAATGCTGGCTTTCAAAAAAAATTGCTTTTTTACCCTGAAGAAAGTAATACTTTCTTAATTACTCATATTGTGGAAGATCTTTTGAGATTTATTGATATATTTGCATGGATCTATCCACATTCATTTGCCTCTGATGAGACCGAAAATACACATTTATCAAATAACCTACAGATAAAATTGAATTCTGGGGCCATTTAAAACAAAGGCAAATTTAAGTTGCCCCTGTGGGTAATGAGCAGATTATTGTGGTATAATTATTATGATGTTTTATATCCTTAAGTAAAGGTGCATGGACTCAAAACACAGTAGTTATTTTAATTTTACAGAAATTTACACACTCAATTTAGCGTGTTTTCCCATCCAGAAGCATGGGTGCATGCACAACAGACTTTTTCTAATTCTCCAACCTGTAACAATTAATTGATTGTTAGCTAAGTTTATTTCTTCCTCTGGCCAAACAGCCTCCAGAGGAAAACTATCTTGTGGATGTTTATGTTCAGTTACCCAATATGTTTGATCATTGATATTATTATTGTAGATTTTGTTACAATCAATCCAAATACACCAGTATTACAGCGTATAGAAATTGCATTATGAGTTAGAATAAGATACTTAGAAAATAAATTTGTTAGAATTGCAATATAATTGTCTCAGACTTCATTACAAAGCAAAACTTGAGCATAAACTAAACATCATAATGGATCGGGGTACAAATGAAGATCCAAGTCTCATTTAGTTTTGGTTCCAAGTCTTTCATGGACATAGCTCTATGCTCTGTTCTCTATCCAAGGTTGCACTGACATATTGACTATTGACCATTGACTATTATGCTTTAACAGGAAAGATACAGACATAGTAATAGTTAAGCAATCTCAATATGTAGTTGGGTGTGAATACTGTATTTTTAAATTGAAATATCACATAAGTAAGAATTTATACATAAGAGAAAAACGGGACTGGAAAGAACATTAGATAAATTTAACCAATTATATGTTTAACACAAAATGGTTATTGAATTATATATAATTATAAAAATGGATAGATTTGCAAATGATGATCATATATACAAAAGATATTTTCCATTGACTTGATCATGAGAAATCAATCTAAAATCAAATTTAATGAAAAAATAATACTTAGGTTTCTGAACAACTTCTTTACATGTTTGTTTTTATTCACGTATAAACTAAATAAATTGGTAGCGTATGCAAATAGTTTTGCTGCTTTATTTGCATATAAAATAGTCTTGAAAACAAATCTGAAGGAGGAAATTTTGACATGGAGAAGCTGATAGCTATAAACACTCAGTTTTCTTTTAGAGAAGAACAAACACATTTCCAAATCATGATTCTAATAGTACCCTGTCACCACTTGTAATCTGAGTATTTTGAATATATTTTCTACTTTCTCATTTAATATTTACAGTCACCAGAAGGTTGCTATTGGGCAACAAAGGATTAATGCATTTTATTCATGTTCATTGAAAATAAACACTTTGCATTTTAGGAATAAATTTTAAAATATATAACATTTATTAAAAAAGATATCATTTACAATCTTAATTTGATTAATATAATTTACTCAAAAGCCAAGATTTGGTGTTGGAAAGCATAAAGCATGTTTGTGTCTTTAGCTCTATCCCTTTTTCTACTTTTATCACAGATCTGATATCATGGTGATAGCCATCAGGGAAAGAAAAGTAGTAATCTTTAGGAGGCAGAGAATTACAGTGGTCTTCAAGCCCTAGCAATTCATCTTTCCAGAGAGCAATCTGGTTTTAACACCAGGACAGCCACAGAAGGGCAATGATAACCTCTTTTTTTTTTTTTTTGAGCTACCGGATAGTCAGTGGGATGCAAACAGGCCAAAATCTATGTGAAAGATGTTCTACCGGGAAAGGATCTGCAAGAGAAAGCTATTCTTTATTAAATGATGCCAGTAACACACATCTGAATTCCCTGGAAATCCACATTTGATATTATTAGGCGGGTCATGAAACCAAAGCTAAAAGATGACCACCCTTGTCTCTAATACAATAATTGTGGAGATGTGGCAGTATCATCACGAAAAACTGATTCTTTAAACTGTCACTTACTTCAAATAATTTTTGACAAGTTTACAACATTTTTGTCATAGAAATACATTTATTTTTTATTTAGCTTTGCTTTTACTTTTTAACATCCAATATGGCCATTTACCTTTTCACTTAATCATTTCTTGACTGGGTTTCTTAAGGAGAAGTGTAGAATCAAATGACTTTTCCTTCAGGAAGTAAAATTGAACATTTAATCTTTTATGATTTTTATTTATGGGAATATGCTGAAAGAAATAGATCCAGTGACTTAAAGGGAAACACCACTGGAATATAATCTATTCACAACACATCCACTGGGATTTGTGCCCAAGAACCACTATGATGCAGTTCATTCCTAAACCAGCATGTGGTCAAGAATTTGCCTTTAATCTTGAAATTATAAGAGGAGAATTTAGACTCCTTATCAACTAATTCAGCTGATTGCACTTTCATTTTAGTTACATTGAGACCCCTCTTTCTTGATCACAGGGTATACAAATATTTATATTTTTTCTCAAAATTACATCCACTTAGTTTGTGTGGACTCAGATTAGAAAAGACTAATAAGTCAGCGTACTAGGCTACAATCTTAGCATTCTGCATAATAAAGCACATGTTTTACTGATGCTATTTTAAGGATTTTTTGGTAAAATAGCACCCATATAATGATAAATTGTAAAATGATTTTATTTCATGAAGTGCTACTCATTTTGCTTTTAAAGTGTCATTTATTTTGTGAATTGAATATGAAAAATAAAATTTCCAATTAAAATAATATTTTAAATACTTATAATATCATATAATCACCTGCGATTTTAGAGTTATTAAAATAAAACAGGTGTCTTCATTCATTTTTTACAAATAAGAGATATTCAAAAGAAACTATATATGGTGGAGAAATATTAAGATACTAATAATAACTAAAATAGAATATTTCCTATGTACAGGCTAATCTGATCAATTTTAAAGTACTATTTTACTTAAACATCATATAAAATATATGAGAGGTTTTACATTTCTATTCTTATTATTCAGATGAGGAAACCTTTGATTGAGCATAATTAAGTGACTTGTCCGGGTAAGTGGCTAGCAGATATTTGAAATTAGGAGGTCTGACTCCAGAAATTAGTGTTTTTATACTCTGCAGGGAAACACAAATGTTTAGACACTTGATGATACATATTAACAGTGTACAAACCTATTGTGAAAACTGAGTAATTTGGCAAAAGCAACTGTTGAACTTTTGGGGTAGAAACTATCAAAAACAATTATGCATTTAGACAAGGAGAGAACTCAAAAAAGCTGTTGCAGTAAGGAGAACACTCTGATCTCAGAAATCTGCAAGCACCTCAAAATCAAACAGTGAAAGGCTTTTCTTTTATCGGTAGGGTCAGTAGTCCTAGCAGAAAGGGAAGTTTGGGCATGCGAGGCAGAGTGAGCAGACAGCATGATTGCGTGATTTGATAGGAAATTTGTTTTCCTATTGTAAGCCGATCTTTGGGATAGGTTTATGTGTATGTGTGTGTGCATGTCTGTGTGTATGTTGGGGGAGTGGAGGGGGTCGTTCTGCATTTTGGTGCTCGCTCAGGCTTGGGGGCAAGCCAAAGTTCACGGGTATATGGGGAGAAGATATGACCAATGTTTGGTCAAGATAAAGTAGAGGGTAGAAATTGGCACTTGTGACTGCTGGTTAAACTACAAATTAGTATGTGGATCCAAATGTTTTAACAAAATTTCTTCACCAGAAATTTTTAGCACATGGACATTACACATGTCAAATGTGATTGGTTTTAAGGAAGGTGAATTAGTAAATCTTAAAATGTATGTACCATGTTTATGGGAAGAAAATGTTACTGGCAGGCTTGCAATCCATTGTCTTTCTTTACAAAGGGGATAAGCCACCGGAAAGGAAAGAGGGATGTTGACCTGGTTGGGTCTCCTTCAAAACATACCAAAGACAGACCTTTTGCAAATATAAAGATGATATTTGCTACCAGGAATTATTATAATTCTTGGTAGCTCAGGAATTGCATATGATCAACAAACCTAGAATGCATGGATTATGAAGGCTCCTTGGAAAGTATCATGCAAACTCTGTAATTATTGGAGTAAAAAGCAGGGATGGTTTATAACTGAAATAGTTCCTTACCATGTAAATACTTGTGTTGCTATGCATCACTCAGAGACCTAATATGACAAATCCTGCCCAGTTGGCACTCTAATATAACAAGTGCTGGCAGTCTTCCGCTTCTCCCAGGTTCACTTGTGTCTTGCAATTATTTGTATCCTTCAAGTTATTTGTAAAGCTTAATAGTGAGTAAGAGCTCTGATTTCTATTAACCTCTTTGGAAAATAAAATTCTATATGTTATTTTAGCTTAATTAATGTTTCCTTTGCACAGGATTTTTGACTAAATATTTAAATTAAATAGTTGAAACAAGAAATTTTATTCATTGAAATGTTTTTGTTTCTTTGAAAAATATTATAAAAATTGAAGACTAGTTTAAAAATGTTTGGCATCCCTGATGAAATATATGAAAGAGAAATAGATGCTCTAAATAAAATAATATATGCCAATGAAATAAGAACATATTGAAATGGAAATTCAGGTGGATAACATAAGGAAAAGGTAAAGAGAAAGGAAAAATGGAATACTGAATTTAATTTTCAGGTTAAGTAGTATATAGCAGAAATCACACTGTGGAATACTGAGAAAGTAGCAAAATGTTCAACTTAAATTACTTGCTCAGAATGTAGAGCAAAGGAGGTGGGAGTGGGAGTCATTTTCTGCTTCTAAAGGCCACCTACATTTCTTGATTCGTGCTCCCCATTCTTCCATCTTCAAGGCCAGCAATGGTAGGTTTGAGTCCTTCTCATGCTTTGAGTATCTCTAATTGACCTTCTTCTACTTACCACAGGAGAAGGGTTCCTATGAGTAGATAGAGGCCACTTGGATGATCCAGAATTATCTCCCATCTTAAGGTCCATGGACCTTATCCACATTTGGAAAGTTTCTTGTGCCATGTAATGTAGTATATCCTCAGATCCAAGGATTAGGGTGTGAGTATGTTTGGGGGCCATTATTCTTCTATCTACTAGAAGGCTAATCATTGGCCATCTTAGTGTCATAGTTTTCTCAGATGTGAAATGGGGATGATGTTAATGCCTCATTCATAGGTGTTCTTGTGAGGAATAAAATGAGCTACCTAAGTAAAATAATTGCAACAAACGGTTGCATCTAATAAGAATTACATAAGGGTTCATTATCACCTGTAATACATAGCAAAAATAGGAAACTATCCATTTTGTAATATTGTAGGAAAATCCATGTGATAAATACCATTCAATTAATGCAATGATTATTAATAAATTTTAATTTTACATAAAAATGATTTGTTATGATAATCAGTTAAAAACTGAGGTAAGATGGATCAATGATAGATAGAAAGATAGATAGATAGACAGACTCAAGAAACCACAATTATTTAAACATAATTGAAAGAAGTATTTGAAGATTTTAACATTGTCTGCAACCTGGAAAGTGGCTTTTATGTAATTTTTCTGTTTCCTTATACATAATAATATCATTCTAGAATATATTGATTTTATAATTTAAAAATTCAATCAATTGCCTAAAAGACCTGAGACTTTCCCACTTTCTCTTACTTATATAAGAAAATAAATTACAAAACTATCCCCATGTGGATAATGATTTCTGATGACCTCTTTTCATAACACGGCTTCAGTGAGCCATCACAGTTTGGTCTCAGCCAGTGAAGCCTCGGCAGACATCATTCTTTATTGCTCTTACACCGGGGCTTTCCTTGGCCGTTCTCATTCAGCAGAGTGATAGAGAGCAGATAGATAACCTTTGGTAGAAGTATTTCTGTAAAATAGGAGAGTCCTCCTTTTCCTTTTTTATTCCATCTTTCCTTGAGCTGCTGGAGGTCATTCAATTTCTCAATTTACAAAAGAAGAACAAATCAGTAAAAGTCAATGAGTTAGATTGTCCTGAACATATTTGCTAATAACTAAACTGATTCTCTAATAATAATTTTTCGTCTTTAGTCAACCCTTTAAACATATCATGTGTTTCCCATAGACGATAAGTGTTTAGGTGATGTCTTGTCACACTTTGCCAGTAATAGACATTCATAATCATTTCTCTGATATTTATGTTAATTGAAAACCAACCAACTCAATTATAAGAGCAATTTATTGATTTCTGATTTGATAATTTATCGAGCACTAATCCTCCTATATCACTGTTAATAAAACAAAATTTGATATTTCATTCATTCATGAATACAATTTGCATTATGCATACAACTATTGTTTATAACAGCTTTCAACTGTTTATAACAATTTTCAACATTTTCCACTGCTGTAAGTTATTGTTTATAAAATTTTTCCACTTTGTGGTTTTGGGGAAAACAAATAAAAGCCCTGTAACTGTACTGTTTATGAGAGCCTGCTGTTAGGATTAAAGGGCCATAAGCTTTATTTATTATCACAATGGATCATAAAGGTGGTAAGTGTATAGAATTATATGATGCTAGTTGTGGATGGTGACATTAAAGGAAAAATTGTTACTCTTAAGCAACGGCCAGTTATTATCAAACACCGGTTGTGCTTAGTGATGTTCAGGTTTGCTATCCACATGAATTTTTTTACTATTGAAATATCTTCGGGAAAAATAGCTTTGTTTTTACAACTTTAAAACATACTTTTTCTAAACCACTTTTATATCACTGAATCAATTATTTTCATCGTGCTATATTCTGTAACAATGTGTTTCTCTGAAATTAAAGTAGTATGGTGGCTTAGAAAAAAGTCCACCTAGTTTGTCCTGCATCTGGATACTTCACTAGTTCTTATGTATTCTTTAGGAAACTCATTCAGGTTAAGAAGATGAAATAATCTTCTATGACTGGGCTAACATTATATGCCTTTATAACTGGGATAGCATTATATATTTCAATGATCCTGATACCTAAATACTTGCCAGAATCCTAACATATGACCAGTCCACCGATTCTGCCACTGTCTTCTGCACATTTTATATTCTAATATCAAACTGTCTGTATATTTCCATTATACCTATTTGAAAATTAATGAGAAATCTTATTTAATATGGAGTCGGGAGGCCAGTAGGGGACGCTTTCATGTGGTACCACCGGAGGCCAACTACATGAAGGATAGCTGATTACAGACCCAAACAGAAAGAAGTCTATACAGGAAGAATCACCAAGTACAGATGTCAACAGGAAGAAACGTCCACTGCATCTCCAACAGAAATCAACTACTCCAACAACTCAGTCAATGAGAAAACATTACCACCCTGAACGCTTGCTTTTCTCCAATGGACTTTCCTTCAAAACAACCCCTCCCAATTTCCCCCTTCTGCCCTATAAAATAGAATTCCTCTCCTTTGATTGCTGGATTTCCCTATGGCTTTTGCCATAGCATGTGGGTCCTGAATTGCAATTCTTCACTTTCTTCCAAAATAAACTTGTTTTGTGATTAAAATAATTGGTCACTTTGGTTTTATTTAAACCTCTACTACATCACTCAGCCCTTGTCATTCCAGTCCTGGGAGAATTCTCATATCTGGAACCTGAAGCATCTAATCTCATTCAAACCACCACTGTCTCAGCTTCCATTTTATAGTAATAAACCCCCAATAGTTATGTGTAAATGGTACATGAAGAAAGTAACATCAGGGGCCAGCCTGGTGGCATAGTAGTTAAGTTCATGTGCTCTGCCTTAGAAGCCCAGGGTTCATAGGTTCAGATCCCGGGCACGAACCTAGCACTGCTCATCAAGCCATGCTGTGGCAGTATCTCATATAAAATAGAGGAAGATTGGCACAGATGTTAGCTCAGCGACAATCTTTCTCAAGCAAAAAGAGGAAGATTGGCAACAGATGTTAGCTCAGGACCAATTCTCCTCACCAAAAAAAAAAGAGAGAGAAAGTAACATCACATATGTAACAAAATATTATAAAATGTAGCATTCAATAAGATTTTTATTTGAGAAGCCTATTTTATCTCTAGATATAATTAGAATATTTGAAAAACTAAATTTAAAATAATGAGATACCACTTCACATGTATTAGAATCACTAAAATTCAAAACTCTGAAAATGTCAATTCCTGGAGAAGATGCAGAGCAACAGCAACTCTCTTTCACTCCTGATTGTAATGCAAAATGGAATGCCTACTTTGGAAGAAAGTTTGCCAGTTTCTTACACAGCTAAACAATGTCTTATTTTGTGATCCAGCAGCTGTGCTCCTAGGCGTCTACCTAGGTGATTTAAAAACTTATGCTCACACAAAAACCTGCATCCTACTGTTTATAGGAGTTTTATTTATAATTGCCAAAATCTGGAAGCATTCAAACTGTCCCTTACTAGGTGATGGGTAAACAAATGGTGGAAATGAGTGAACAAGCTATGAAAAGACATCTATGAATTTTAAATGCATATTTCCAAGTGAAAGAAGCAGTTCTGAAAAGGGTACATACTGTATGATTCTTATTAGTTGACATTCTAGAAAAGGAAAAACTATAGCTATGATAAAATGGGCTGTGGGGTTTGGGGTTTGGGGTTTGGTGTTGGGGGAAGTGCTGAGTGGGCGAAGCACAAGGAATGTCTTAGGTTGATGAAACTATGTTGTGTGATTCTATATTGGTGGATATATGACAGATTGAATTTCTCAAAACCTGTAGAACTTTACAGTTCAAAGAGTGAATTCATAATATATGCAAGTTTATTAAAATGATGTAAAGATCAGAGGATCCCAGGATGGAATGCAGAATATGGCAAAACAATGTAATTGTGTAACAAATATAGGCAATAATCTTACTGAAAGGGTAGGAAAAAAGCTGCTGACTTAAATAACTTGGGAATCAGTGGAATCTGAAAGAACAAAAATTAAAAATATCATAAATAATAATTGTTTAGTTGATAAGTTTCCCATGGGATAGGGATTAACCCTTCTGATAGCGCTAAGCATGTATACTGGAACTGAACAATTAAATAAGTGGACGGAAGATAGTGAAAGCCAGGTTTCTCGATGTTGGAGTGGGAAGTAACAGAGGAACAAAGAGAGGAAGCTAGAATAATATGTGTAATAATGATTTAGAGTTTCAGCATGACCTCATGTTTAGCTTAATATTGATACAACCAGATAGATAAATAGATAGATAGATAGATAGATAGATAGATAGATACACAAATTTACACATGCTAGTATATACACGTATATTTCTTTGTGCTGGATTTGGTTGCCAGAAAGCTAATAAGCAATGATACACCAATAGCAATGAGCACACTTAGCATTCATATCTTGGGTTCTAGTACCATCCTCCAGGAAAAGAAACCAGGTCTCCTTGGAAAAATAGTTGATTAGAGGACCGGGGAAAAATATACATAATGACACAAGAGTATTTGGTAGTAGAGAAAGTAAGTAAGTGCTTAACATGCATACACACACACACACACACACACACAGGGGCATGTCAAAGAGAGAAAGGGGCCAATAAAAAAGTTCCCAATAGCCAAAGTTGGTACAATTTGAGCTACAAAAGAAATAAAGAAGTATTGGATTATAACTGGAAGAACGAAATAAATATTCACTAGTCTGTGCTGACTTAATTAAATAATTGAATAAATAACGGTTAAGTGGGGGAGAACAGATAAATATCCTGTTCAAAAAGATTACAAACAATTTGTCTGTATATTCTGCTTCCAAGGAGATCAAGCATCCTGCCGTTATTCCGAAGAGTATGATTTGAAAAGTGGGAAAGACAGAGTAACTTTGCAATAGAGAAATTTGAAAAACACTACCTCTGCCAGGTCAAGGTCAACACAACTGTGATAAATCCTGTTGATAGTATGCACCTTTGATAAGATGTGATGAAAATGACATTTTATCTCAGTGGGTTTTCTCACTAAACTCAATGGCTACAGTCTAATCACAAGAAAAACATCAGAAAAATCCAGGTTTTGGGGACGTTTTACAAAATGTATAACCAGTACTCCTCAAAACTCTCAAGGTCACTAAAAACAAGGAAAGTCAGACAAATTGTCAAAGCTAGAAGGAGTCTAAGGAGACAAGACTACTAAATGTAATACGATGTTCTAGATTAGATCCTGGAACAGAAAAAGAACATTAGGCAAAATCTCATGAAAGTCTAAATCAACTCTGGACTTTAGTTAATAATAATATGTCAATATTGGTTCATTAATTGTAACAAACATACCATTAATGACGAAAGATATTATTATAGGAGAAACTGGTGTGGAGTATATGGGAATTTGTTGTATTAAATTCATAATTTTTCTTTAAACTTAAAATTGTTCAAAAATAAAAAAGTTTATTCAGAAATATAAAGGGGAGCAATAAAATAAAAATAGAAAAATAATAAAACCGATGTTATCCTTGAAGTACCTACATCTGAATTCTATGGCTGGAAAAATTAGAAGGAAAATGTTGTCACTTTTATCAAAATAAGAGAGTATCTACTATCGGGGTATGACCTAGCTGTACAGCCAATGAAAGGCAGAGCGTGAGACATTTTGATACATCTGAGATTGTAGAGATAGTTGAACTTTAAATAGAATAATTGCTTGATCTAAAATTAAAATATTCCTTATTTCAATAAGCCTGTTTCCATAGTCAAAATATTACTGAGAAGCATTTGTTGAGAACAACTGAGAACGGAACCTTGTGAAGAGGAGATATTTATTTGAATTATACACACTATTATCTTAAATTTGCACCTAGAACATGAAAGTAAAATAAAATATTTTCTTATTGTAAGAGATATATATTTTTATGTTGTGTTTATTAAAAACATGGAACTTGACGCTGAAGGAATTGTTGGCTCTGTCACTGTAGTATTTTATGAGATTCTAGTTAAAACAGTAAGTGATTCAACAAAATGAATATAAGAATGGCTCAAAAAATCCTGTAAGATACTCTGTTCAAATATGAGGTAAATATTATTATTTTAATAATATAATTAGCTGGAACAATTGTGTATGGGTGGAATTTTCATTAGTACTTGCGAAAATTAAAATTTTATGGGATATTCTGAAAATATCTTGTGCACATTGTGAAGCTCACTGAACAAAGACCTCTAGGAGCATGACTTTAGTTTTGAAAAAAAATATTTACTAATTGTAGGGAAGCTACAGATGTGTCTTAATAAACAGAGCAAGGGCTTCTCAAAAGATCTGTGATTTTGCAGGATGAGTCTGTGTAATATGGATAAAGGAACACAGGTTCAAGTCTGGATTGGATGTTGTTAAGAAGTAATGGTAACTTGGTGATTAGGTATTTTATTATTATTGTTTTAATCTAGAGGCCAAAGGATTAAAGCGAGGCCACAGGTGTCATTGTTAAAAAGCTAGTCAGACTGGAAGCACGTTTCACCATTTTGTGGTTGCAAGGTGACTGGCCTGAGCATAGTTTGTGCTCAGTTATGACCTTCACAGTCTGCCTGCAAGAAGGGCCATTTTTCACTTTCTAACAAGTACCTCTACTCGTGCACAAGATGACAGCCATTTTCTTTCTTTCTTTCGTTCTTTCTTTCTTTTCCTAATTGTGTCTTAACTAGACTCAAGAGATCCTTTTATTCAGTTAGGAAGCAATATTGAAAAGCAAGTCTACTTAAAGAAAAATGGCATAATAATATCAATTGATTACTGATCAAAATTTCAAAATAAACTAATAACCAAGAAAATATTAATTAAAATTTAGTCATTGGCAAAAGAAGCCAACCTTAAAAGGTCAAAACGAATACTATGATGGAAACAAATTGTGTATTGATTAAAGACCTCAATTCTGAAGGAACTTGTCACCTCTACAGCCTCGTCAACGTTTTCTTCTTGGGATTGACATACCTGTGTGGGAAATTCTAGAGGTCAGAGCAATGAGGTCTAAAGGAGGATTAAATGCAATTTCTCTGTAATACTCCTTATGAACACGATGAAGCAGGGTTTTAATCTAAACTCTAGAGATAATATTAAATAAAATGAGACATTTTCTCTTTGGATTATTCATCTGATTTTATGTATTATTTCTCTTGAAATTGTTTTTTTTTTCAAATAATGAATATTATGAGTATAAGCGTAAGTCAAAGATTTTCCCCATAATTATATCCAACCACTACATTATTACTACTTATGAACAACAATTTATCAACTTCATAATCTGTATTTTAATAATATGTGAATTGAGTTATTCAGGAAATTAATTTGTACTTCTTGAAAGTATTCTTGGTGGTAAAGTTCTCATTTTGGAAGGGTTGTTAGATTTTTTTCTCCAATGAGTTAGAGAAAAAAAATGCCATGTATCAGAAGAATAGTTTTAACAAAGAAAGGATTTCTGCTTCTAACCATGAAATAAAGTTATTTTTAATACCCTTGAATGTCATAATTAATATTTTAATGCAGAAGATATAAATGTGTGAGCACAATTAAGTTGACAATATATTTTAGAAATTAGCAGTTCCTTCCTAAAATGAAATAAATACATATCCATCTTAGCAAATTAAAGAATGTATTTAACCACAGAAAGCATAACATACACAATCACCACCCTGGAATAAATTTTACATTTGCATCAAAATCTTTATATGTGTAAGTATACATATTATAACAAAATACATTTCAGATATATAGTTTTAATACATTTAATATCATATTGTAAATAATTTGTTCTTTGAACAGCATATTAGGACTATTTTCTTACGTTGATAAGTTTGGACATGAATTTTTATTTCCATTGTTTGCTATTGTAAATAACACTGCAATGAATATTTATGTGCATAGATTTTGTTCAAATCTAGGATTGACAGAATTCCATGTCAATTTAAGTTGTGATCTTTCACTCTAAGATCCTGGATCTATATCAAGTTTTTTCCTTAAAAGAGGTTTTAGTAAATTTATATTACCAATAAAAATGTATGTATAAGAATATTGTTTGACCTGAAATCCTACAAAGTTAAATGGAATTTTTTTTAGTGTTTTCTTCTATGATTCCACATAAAATGTGTTTTTGATATTTATAGTCATAGGTCATTATATCTTAATATGGATATAAATTACCTCTCATTTTCAATTTTCTTGCTGTTTTCTTTATTGAAGAGTTTCACAGATAACCCTCAAAATAAAACTGGTCCAACTTTGCAACTTGGATTATTTCCATGAGATAAAAGACATAGTTCAATAATATGTATTATTTCATATATAAGTCATGAAGTGACAATACCTTGCATTTATCCAAAAATATGTCACAGTTTAGCTTTTTCAAATATTTTGCATAAACAATTAAAATATTTTATCACACAGTTTTGGGAATTGAAATAATTTATGTCCAGAGAACTTTAAATAATGTCATTACACATGCTGTTAGGATCGAAAAGCAATATTTATGTGCTAATTCTAAAATAATTTGTTTTCATCAAAGGACTAACGTGTTAAAAATAAATGATTATAGTTTCTGTAATGTAAAATATATTCCATTCAATATGTTCCCTAATGTCCCTTTTAGAACATATCCATATTAATTTCCCTTTATAAATAAATACTAGTGGAAATGTTTCCCTGTGGGACTGTTATATTTTATTCTATCAAATAACAAGACTTGTATAACCAATTATTCTTACTTTAACCTTACAACACGTACAGAATACATGTAAATTCCATACTCAACTAGATTAACTTATCTATTCTAGTTTCCTATAATAATTAACTCGTCATCTGGATAGGTGTTCTTAGAACCTAAGTAATTTTGGGTATGTGTCTTCTGTGTTATGAGTCTTAAGTGATTGTAAAAGAATAGTATGGATTTAAATCATTTAAATAGTGATATTTTTAATGTTAAAAATGTTGGCTAATTTTCCATAAAACTATGAAGCTTACAAAATAAACCATTGATAAATTAAATTACTTATCCTCACTCAGTGGAAAAATATGTTAAATAATTCTCCACTTTATGTAAATGTTCTGATTCACTACGAATTATGTAATTTTAACATTCTGATGGCCTTTTTGAAGATGGATTTCAAGTAGTTTACTTGTTTCTCCATGCAATGTTATTTTTAGGACTCATTTGTGCAGTCATTTACACATATATTGACATAATTATTGAGTATCTACCATAGGCCAAGAAATGGACAAGGCACTATGAAGACATAGATGCAGAGTTCCAATATGGTCCCTGTTTTTATGTATCTTGGACACTGTTGGAATAAATAGACATGAAACAGATAAATAAAATTGTGATATGCACCACAGTGAAGAAACATAGCATTCTACTGTAAGCTCAACTTCTTTGAGGATTCAGAAATGTTTTCCTGAATAAAAAGTGATATTGATTTGTAGATTTAGAGAATAAGCAGGTTTTAGCAAGGAGAAGTAATTAAAATCACTCCAGAGAGAAAATAATGAGAGAAACAACATCAAATAAAAAATACTTGAAGTTGCTAGGGTAATTTAAGGAATTCTGTTGATTTTAGGGACTCAGAGAAGGTTAGAGTGGCTAGGGCTCAGATTCTAATAGGAAGAAACTAAGAGCATTGTAGATGCAGTTGAAGAACTAGGTAGGAACTAGATCTTAAGAGCCTTGAGAGTCACAGTAATGTTGTTGGAGTTATCAAAAAACAAGAAGAGCCAGCTCTGATGACCTAGTGGTAAAGTTCCACATGCTCTGCTTCAGCAGCCCAGGTTCGATTCCTGGGCATGGAACCACACTACTTGTCTCTCAGTAGCCATGCTGTGGTGGTGGCTCACATGGCAGAACTAGAAGGACTCACAACTAAAATATACAACCGTGTACTGGGGCTTTGGAGAGGAAAAATAAAAAGAGAGAGAGGAAGATTGGCAACAAATGTTAGCTCAGAGAGAATCTTTCCCAGCCAAAAAGTAAAACAAGACAACACAGGAAGCCACTGAAACATTTCAAACAGGGAAGTACAAGCATTAAATCTAAGTATTTAAAAAGAGCATTTGAGATATTTGTGGCTAATTGAATGAAGATGTCAAATGTGGATGCAAATTGATAATTACCCACCCTTTCAGAGCAAGTGTGTCCCCTCCAGAGATCCTTAGACACTAGGTTGTTCAACTTTAATTCTGAGTGGGAATAAAGTATAAGTGGTGACCTGAGGTGGGTAAGGATAATACCTTTTTTAGTATGAATCCGCTACATATTCCTTTGACAGGACAAGATGGAAGTCATTCTGTACAGAGATGGTATAGCTCATATATTGTCAAACTAAAGTATTTTTGTTAAATCACAGCTCATGAAACATCCTTTAAAATAATTTTAAAAAATAGTAGACATCAATCTCATAAAAGAGATAGTCGGGGGCTGGCCCCGTGGCCGAGTGGTTAAGTTTGCGCGCTCCACTGCAGGTGGCCCAGTGTTTCATTGGTTCGAATCCTGGGCGCAGACATGGCACTGCTCATCAAACCACGCTGAGGCAGCATCCCACATGCCACAACTAGAAGGACCCACAACGAAGAATATACAACTATGTACAGGGGGACTTTGGGGAGAAAAAGGAAAAAAATAAAATCTAAAACAAAACAAAACAAAAAAAAGAGATAGTCAAAGCAAAAGCAAGGGTGCTACCTTGAGGAAGAATTTGAAAATGTAGAGAGAAAAATTGTCTACTGTCATCAAACACTTTCCCTGGAAAGTCATGCTGCCCACTAAAGGACACCTCAAGTGCCCTTCAGCTCAATCCAAAAGCCCCAGGACGTAGAAATCTCCCTTAGTCTAATAATTAATGGGCAGAATATTCACAGTCAGTAGAAAATAAAGTTAAAATTAAAAACACAACAAATGTAACCATGAACATAACTAAATACTTAAAGAAAATTCACTTGAGGTAGCTTTGGAAAGAAATATCAAGTTGTACATTTTTAAACTGCCTCCATATTTCATTTTTGAGAATTTTTAGTAAACCTGTCTTATATTAGAACAGTACCTGGAATACTTTTATTTCTGGAACACTTTTAATCATACTAATTTCAGTGCTATAGGAGAGGGTTACAGATTATCAGGAAGAGACTACAAACGGTTTATAAGTGACCGTTTTTTTGTTTCTGCCTGAGATATAGAACTTGATGAAACACAGGCATGTATGTAGGTAGAAATAGTAACAGTGTATCATAGTAGAACTGAGTTTATTCCAAAGGTGGTGGAATCCATTTCCCCAGATCAAATTCCTAACTCTTGATTCATGATTATATATCTATCTACAAAGAATTAGTACTTACAGTTACTTTTCAAAATTGGGCACCAATCAATTTCTACCTGTCAGATGTAGTGGATTTTCACTTAGTCTACTTTATCTTACTGCCCCTTTTATGAACATTATCACAGAATCATAAGCTTTTATAGCTTTACCTCTTTTTAAATGACTCTACTTATTGTTTTCCGAGACTAAATATTTCACTAAGTTGCAAGTGTGACACACTCCAAACTATTACCATCAGCAGACATGAATTAAAGTACTATACTTTCTCCCCAAATTAAGATGATCTTATGTAATCTTTAATTTTCTATCCCCAAACCTGAATGAGCCATTATTAAGAAATCTTGGATTCTTTTATATATTTTTCATCTATTTTCTTTCCTTTATGTAAATGTTGATTTCTAGTGCATAGAAATGCTAAGTATTTTTATACATTGATTTAGTAACATTGATTTAGTAACCAGCAACCTTACTTTGCTTTCTTATTATTATGACATGAGCAAAAGTGAAGAAACTCCCAGTAGGAGGTTATATGTCTATCCAAAACAGAGAAATCATTTTTTAAAAAAAGATATCATTTGAAACAGCTCTAATAAGTCTCTTTGTGTGTATGTGTGTCATCATAGATTTCCTATAACTAACCTTTCTCATTTATTCACAGAAGGAAGATAATTAGCAGTTTACAAGGATGATTATATTTGTTGAAAGACATTCCCCTGTCACTTCTTTTTCTTTGCTTTTTCTTCTTTCTCTTGGAAACTTTGTTCTCCCTTCTCTTGGAAAAATTTGTAAATGAATTGATCATTATGTGCATACTCTAGGAATATCTAGTCCTGATAAATAGTCAAGAATTCCTAAAGAAAAGTAACAATAAAATGTTGACCCTGTAGGAAACGTTTCCTACTAAAACTAAACTGGAATCTGTAATTGAACAGTAATCTTGCTAAATTCATACTGGAAAAAAGAGCTCTGATTCCACTGAAAGGGGAAGAATTTTTAAATATGGTTTAAAAAATCTTTAATTTATAAATAAATAAATTGTATAAATAATTGTATAAATTATATTAGCAAAAAGTTTATGTAACACTCCTGATACAGAAATGACTTTGGGGATAAATTAAAATTAATATTAAAGGATTAGAAAGATTTCTGGTTTCCAGTCCAGTGTATAAGATGCTTGGAAGACACCATTCTGTCCTAACATAGAGAAAGCAAACAATCTGAAAAATCAAAAATGCTTCTTACATCAGTAAGAGAATTGAGGTCACCGGGCAAACTATGGTCCCCAAAATTAGAGATACAGACAAGACAATTATAACTTACTGGAACCTTATTACACCTCCATGGGAACCAGCACTGGGTAGGGAAATCTGAATTATAATTGCTGTATTGTTGGAGCTTAGTGTAGACAACTCTGATAGTTAAAAACTCCAGGAAAACTAGTCATTGGAGGAAACTCAACTTTTATGACTTTTACGTCTGGGATCTCTATTAAGGTCTTACAATGAACATTGAAGAAAAGTCCCTTCAGGCTTTCAGCAGTGGGAGGGGAAAAGGAATAATTTTGTAATAAGCTAGAGCATTCTGTCTTTCACAGTGTTTGCCCTCAGTAGAGACAATTTAGCCATAGTATAACCTGCTGGGGTTTTATTAGAGACTTACCGACCTGAGGGAAGGGACGTACTCAACTCCAGCCTGCTCTAGCCTTCCATGTAGAGAAAGAGAACTACCAACTTCAGCCCACTGTAGCCATCCTGTCTGCTTAAAGTGTGGAGATGGGGGGAAACTAAGAAGCACACGTACGCTTCACAGTCCAGAGGCATAGGCTCTTTAAAAGACTGAGGTAGTCATAGAACTATAAAACCACCCCCCACACACACCTCACTGCCACATTACTAAAGGCCTACTTACAGCAGTTCCTTTTATCCAGTACATCTCGCTCTGCTATTAATAAAAGAATTATAAGAAAACTAAAAGACAAGAAACACAGTTGGAAAAGACAGAGCGAGCATGTCTTGTTGCAAGAAGAACCAGACTCAGATATAGCAGGTATATTGGAACTATCAGACTAAGAATTTAGAACAACTATGATTAATATATTAAGGGCTTTAAGGAATAAAGTAGACAGCATGCATGTACAGATAGGCAATGTAAACAGAGAGATGGAAATTCAAAGAAAGAACCAAAAAGAAATACTAGAGATAAAAACAAACCCTGTAGCAGAAATGAAGAATGCCTTTAATGGTCTTATTATAGACTAAACATGGCTGAGGAAAGAATTTCTGAGCTTGAGGATATCTTATAGAAACCTCCAAAACTGAAAAACAAAGATGAAAAAAAACCCAGAACATAATATTCAAGAACTGTGGGACAACCACAAAGGTATAACACACGTGTAATGGGAATACCAGAAGGAGAAGTAAGAGAGAAAAAAGAGAATAAATACTAATGACAGAATAGATATTAAATAATGGAAGAGAATTTCCCCCAAATTAATGTCAGACAGCAAACCACAGACCCAGGAAGCTTTGTTTTTTGCTTTTCTTGTACAAAACAAAAATAAATGCACTTAGACATATATTTTTAAACCATAGAATATCAAAGGTAAAGACAAAATCCTGAAAGAACCAAAAGGAAAAAGCACTTTACCAATAGAGGACCGAAGATAAGAATTATATAACTTCTTCTCAGAAACTGTGCAAGTAAGAAGAGAGGGAGTAAATTATTTAAAGTGTTGAGAGAGAAAAAAACAAAACATCAAATTAGAATTCTGTACCCTGCAAAATTACCCCTCAAAAGTGCAGGAGGAACAAAGATTTACTCAAACAAAAACTGAGAGAATTATTGCCTGTGGACCTGCCTTGAAGGAAATGTTAAAAGTTCTTTCAAGAGAAGAAAAAAGATATCAGTTAGAAACTTATATCCACATGAAGAAAGGAAGGGCATTGAAGAAGGAATAAGTGACATAAAATAAAAACTTTTATTTTTCTTATGATCTAACAGATAACAGTTTATTCAAAACAATAGCAACACTGTATTCAATTATATATATATATATATATTACACATGCTTGTGTATAAGTGAAATAGATGAAGCAATGACATAAGTGAAGAGAGGGAAAATCAGGAATATTTTGTTATTATAAGGTAATCACACTACCTGTGAAGTGGTATAGTATTATTTGAAAGTGGAATCGGATTAGCTACAAATGTATATTGCAAACTCCACAGCAATCACTAGAAAAACTAACAAAAGAAATATAACTGATAAGCTAAGAAAGGAGAGAAAATAGAATCATATGAAATGCTCAATTAAAACCACAAAAGGCAGGGGGCCGGCCCAGTGGCGCAGCCGTTAAGTGCACACATTCCGCTTCTCAGTGGCCCGGGGTTCGCCGGGTCGGATCCCGATGCGAACATGGCACTGCCTGGCAAAAAGTCATGCTGTGGTAGGCGTCCCACATATAAAGTAGAAGAAGATGGGTATGGATGTTAGCTCAGGGCTAGGCTTCCTCAGCAAAAAGAGGACTGGCAGTAGTTAGCTCAGGGCTAATCTTCCTCGAAAAAGAAAAAAAAAACACAAAAGGCAGAAAAATAGTGGAGAACAAAGATAAAAACAACAGCAACAAATAGAAAACAGGAACAAATATGGTAGATATTAATCCAACTAAAGCAATCATTTCTTTGAATGTCAATATTCTAAATGCACCAATTTAAAGATTGTTAGGATCAGAAAACAAGACATAATTATACGTTGACTTCTAGACACTCACTTTAAATATAAAGATTAAAATTAGTTGATAGAGAAAAATATGTCCTACTAACACTTATCAACAGAGAGCAGGAGGAGCTATAATAATTTCAGACATAGTGGGTTTTTTAAATTTTTTATTTATTTATTTTGAAGAAGATTAGCCCTGAGCTAACTGCTGCCAATCCTCCTCTTTTTGCTGAGGAAGGCTGGCCCTGAGCTAACATCTGTGCCCATCCTCCTCTACTTTATATGTGGGACGCCTACCACAGCATGCCTTGACAAGCAGTGCCATGTCCGCACCCGGGATCCCAACCAGCTATCTCCAGGCCGCAGAAGCGGAACATGCGCACTTAACAGCTGCCGCCACCAGGCCAGTCCCCATAGTCGATTTCAGACTAAGGAAAGTTATCAGAGAAGAGATTCATTACTTAATGATAAAGTGATCAACTCTACAAAAAGATGTAATGATCCCTAACAGTTATGTGCCTAAAAACAGAGCATCAAAATATGTGAGGAAACAAACTGATACAACTACACAGAGAAACAGATAATTCCTTATAGTTGGAGACTTCACCCCTCCGAATCAGAACTGGACAGATTTAGCAGGCAGAAAATCATTAAGGACATAGCTGAACTCAACAAAAACATGAGTCAACTGGAAATAATTGACATCTATAGACTATTTTGTCCAACAACTGTGGAATACACATTATTCTTAAACTCAAGTGGGACATTCCCTAAGATGGACCCCATTCTGGGCCATATAACACACCTCAATAAATTTAAAGGAATAGAATTCATATGATGCCTGCTTCCAAGCCACAATGGAATTAAATTAGAAATCAGTAATGAAAAGACAAATGGAAAATCCCCAAATACTTAGAGATTAAGCAATATACTTATAAATAACACACGGGTCAAAGAACTCTCATGAGAAGTTAAAAAATATTTTGAACTAAATGAAAATAAAAATACAACTCAGCAAAATTCGTGGGATTCAGACAAAGCATTGCTTAGACTGAAATTTATTGCAGTGAATGCATATACTAGAAAGAAGAAAGATCTGGAATCAATAATCTAGGCTTCTACCTTAGAAAACTAGAAAAAGAAGAGCAAATTAAATCCAAAGTAAGCAGAAAAAAATAAATAATAAAAATTAGAGGAGAAATCAATGAAATTGAAAATAGAAAATAAAGTAAATAAAGAAAACCAAAAGCTATTTTTTAAAAGATCAATACAATTGATAAGCCTCTAGCCAGAGTAGCTAAGAACAAAAGACACAGGACACAAACTACTAATATCAAAAATGAAAGAGAGAACATCATGACAGATCCCATGGATATTAAAAAAATAATAAAGGAAGAATATGAACAACTCTATGCCCCCAAATTTTATAATCTAGATAAAATGGACCAATTTCTTGAGACATAATCTACAAAATCAAGAAGAAATGTACAATTTGAATAGGCCTATATCTGTTAAAGATATTGAATCAACGGTCAATAACCTTCCAAAACAGAAAGCACCAGGCCCAAATGAGTTCACTGATGAATTCTACCAAACATTTAACAAAGAAATTTTACCAATTCTCTACAATCTCCTTCAAAAGATAGAAGCAGAGGAAATATTTCCTAACTCATTCTATGAGGCCAGCATTACCCTAATATCAAAGCCGGATAATGACATTCCAAGAAGAGAATACTGTAGACCAATATCTCTCATGAACATAGATGCAAAAATCCTCAACAAAACTAGCGAAAAAAATTCAACAATATATAAAACGCATTCTATACCATGAAAGAGTGGTTTATCCCAGGCAATCCATCACATCAACAAGATAAGAAGAAAAATCCCATGATTGTATTAATAGATGCAGAAAAAGTATTTGACAAAATTCAAGACCCATTCAGATAAAACCTCTCAGCAAACTAGGAATAGAGATGAACTTCCTCAACTTGATAAAAATTATCTACCAAAAACTACAGCTAACGTCATACAGTCGTCTTTTGGTATCTTGACCTCCTCAGACACCAAAATCTGCAGATATTCAATTCTCTTTATATAAAATGGCATAGTATTTGCATGTAACCTATGCCCACGCTCCTGTGTACTTTAAATCATCTCTAGATTACCTATAATACTTAATACAATGTAAATGCTATGAAAATAGTTGTTACACTATATTGTTTAGGGAATAATGACAAGAAAAAAAGTCTGTACATGTTCACTACAGACAGAACCATCATAGGCCTTTCGATCTGAGGTTGGTTGAATTTATGGATGGGAATACACAGATACAGAGGGCTAACTGTACTTAATTTTGAAAATTTCAGTGCTTTCACACTAAGACCAGGAACAAGGCAAAGATGACCCCTCTCACTACAGCTTTTCAACTTTGTACTGGAAGTCCTAGCTAATGCAATAAGACAAGAAAGGAAATAAAAAGTATACTGTTCGGGAAGGAAGAAATAAGATTGCCTTTTTTCGCAGATGACACGACTCTAAATCTTACTATAAAGCTACAGAAATTAAGACAGTGTGGTGTTAGCAAAAAATACACAAATAGATCAATGGAACAGAACAGAAAGCCCAGAAATAGACCCACACACATATATATATATATATATATATATATATATATATAGTAAATTGAGCTTTGACAAAGGAACAAAGGCAAAACAATGGAGCAAAGATAATATTTTCAACAAATGGTGCCGGAACAACTGGATATCCACATGCAAAAAACCAAAATGAATCTAGACACAGACTTTATAGTACTTCACAAAAATTAACACACTGCATCACAGATCTAAATGTAATATGCAATACAAATAGCCTAGAAGATAACATCAAGAAAACCTAGATGACCTTGGCTGTGATGACTATTCAGATACAAACCAAAGTCATGGTCCATGAAAGAAAAAATTGATCAGCTAGACGTCATTAAAATGAAAAACTTCTGCTCTGCTAGAGACTATGCCAAGAGAATGAGAAGACAAGCCACAGCCTGGGAGAAAATATTTGCAAAAGACACAACTGATAAAGAACTGCATAAAAAATATACAAAGAACACTTAAAACTCAACAATAAGAAAATAACACAATAATAATTTGGCCAAAATCCTTAACAGACACCTCACCAAAGAAGATATACAGATGGAAAGTAAACATATGAAAAGATTCTCCCCATCATATGTCATCAGGGAAATACAAACTAAAACAACGAGATACTATCTCACATTTATTAGAATGGCCAAATTCCAGAACACTGACAACATCAAATGCTGCTGAGGATGTGGAGCAACAGAAACTCTCATTCATTGCTGGTGGGAATGCATAGTGGTACAGCCACTTTGGAAGATAGTTTGGCAGTTTCTTACAAAACTAGATATACACTCACCATTAATCATGCTTCATATTCTTTACCCAAAAATGTTGAAGGGGCTGGCCCCATGGCTGAGTGGTTAAGTTTCCGCACTCCACCTCAGTGGCCCAGGGTTTTGCAGGTTTGGATCCCAAGCACGGACCTAGCACCATTTCTCAGTCCATGCTGAGGTGGCATCCCACACAGCACAACCAGAGGCACTCACAACTAGAGTATACAACTATATACTGGGGGGCTTTGGGGAGAAGAAAAAACAAAAAAGATTGACAACAGCCGTTAGCTCAGGTGCCAATCTTTAAAAAAAAAGTTGAAAAATTATGTCTACGCAAAATTCTGCCACAGATATTTATAGCAGCTTTATTTATAATTGCCTAAACCTGGAAGCATCCAAGATATTGTTCAGTAGATGAATGGATTAAGAAACTCTGGTTGGGGGCCAGCTTTATGTCCTAGTGGTTAAGTTTAGTGCTCTCTGCTTTGGCAGCCCAGGTTCGGTTCCCTGGGGTGGACCTACACCACTTGTTGGCAGTATGCTGTGGCAGGGACCCACAAACAAAATAGAGGAAGATTGGTAAAGATGTTAGCTGAGGCAAATCTTCCTCAGCAAAAAAAAAAAAAAAAAAGAAAAGAAAGAAAGAAAGAAACTCTGGCTGGTACATGCAGACAATGCAACATTATTCTATGTTATCAAGCTATTAAAAGGCATAGAGGAAACTTAAATGCATGTTACTAAGTGGATAAAGCAAATCTGAAAAGGCTACATACTGTATGATTCTAATTATTTTACATTCTGGAAAGGGAAAAACTATGTAGACTGTAAAAATATCAGCACTTGCCAGGGGTTGGGCGGTGCAAGGATAAACAGGTAGAGCACAGAGGTATTTTAGAGCAGTGAGATTATAAAGGTGGATGCATATCGTTACAGGTGTGTCAAAACCCATAGAATGTAAGACAGCAAGAATGAATCCTAATGTAAACTATGCAGTTTGAGGGAAAATGAGGCGTCAATGTAGGTTCTTCGATTGTAATGAGTGTCCTAGACTGGTGGGGGACACTGATAATAGGGGAGTCTATCCACGAGTGGGGGCAGAGGATATATCTGAAAATTCAGTACCTTGTCTTCAATTTGCTGTGAACTGATAACTGCTCAAAAAAGCAAAGTTTGTTAGGACGAAAAAAAAAGAATTAGAGATAAATACGTTAGACCACCAATATTCTAGAGTTGAAAAAAAGTTTTAGTTTCTTTTTCAATTTTTATTGATTTTCTTGTCAAACCCTTGCAAACATACATAATAAAATGTTTAACAATGTTAATGTTACCATTTACGTAACAGCCAGCCATAGAAGGAAACTAAATGTCTATTGCAATGCTAATTATACACAGTATATTCATTTAGTGGAATCCTATTGAGCAATAAAAAGAAATGTGTTACAGTCGTTTGTTTTATAAGTTTATACTTAGATGATTCTCACAGTGATGAGTACAAAATGTTTTAAAATCAAGAGGCAGAATAATTATATATATACACACACTTTAATAATCATTTACAGGAGTACTCATTTATAAGAAATTAAAGGAGAACATTAATAATATCTTTCTAGAATCACCTTTGGGAAGTTACGAGGGTATTGTAATTAGAACGGGATTCATAGTATTGCTAATATTCTTTTTTCTTTTGTTGGCTGTCAGATATAGATGTTTTTGTTGTACTATTCCTTGTGTCTGGTGTAGTTCACACGTGTTGTAAATTATGTTTTAAGGTGAATGCTTTTAGTTTTATTATAATGTTTCCTCTGATCTAGGTTGGCTTAACTGCAAATCATGTCTGAAAAATTGTTTTTTAAATCAGAAATTAAACATAGAAGTTCAGAAATAAAAAACACACAAAAAATTCCAAGAGAGAGGTGGAAGAAGAAGGAGAGAGGAAGAAAGAGAAAAAAGAGAGAAAGAGAGAGAGTGAAACTTGGAGGTCTAAGCAAGAGTATTCTTCTCATTAGTGACAGAAAAAGACAATTTACTACTTGAAAGGATTTCCTTATGGGAAGTCTTGCATGAAATAAACATGTTTAATTGGAATTGCCAGAATCAATGCAAGGAGACGTAATAGTTGCAATCCTGACAGAGCCAAAATTGCAGAGCTAAAGTTAAATTCCTTAGCTGTAAAATAGCAAAATGGTACAGTAGTAAGCCATTATGCAAAGACTATGTTATTCTGAAGCAATGAAATGGGAAATTGGTGCCAAGGAAAAACTAAAAGGATCATTGCATACAACCTATTTTGGCTTCGAAAACTCCGTTAAAGTACTCCTGCAAAAAATCTAAATAAAAATGCTTATTTTTTTAAATTATATAAACAGTTTAAAATGGAAAAAAAGTCCAAACTCAGCATGAACACCTAAAATGATAATATAATGGGTCAAATAACACGGCAGCTCCTGAATGCATTTGGAATGGCATGCAATAAAATGAGTCTTGATACTCTGTTACAGTTTTAACTGCCCTCTCAATTTGATATGAAAGAGTTGAGTCAAGCTTTTGGATGCCCTAGAATTGAACGTTGGATAGAAGCAAGAAAACTAATGCCCTTTGAGGTATTTGCTTTTCTTCATTGTTGGCAACACCAAGGAGTAATTCAGCTTCAAGGAATCTTTGAAATGAAAGATACGTACAACTGAAATAGGAAAATGGGTATAGTTTTACCCTGGATGTTAAGCGCACCCTACATATAATCTTCACAGAAGTGTAACCTTAGGATCAGCTTTCTGGAATGAATATTTGCATATGTGTGTGTGGTGTGCATGTGTGTATTTTTACATTTGGACTTTAATTTTGAAAGTAATCTTGGAAATGAGATAAATGAATTGGACTCATATCACAGAAGGACAAATACAATTTAAAAATAAGAGCTTTATTTGTCCCTGTTGAAAATAAGGGAAGAGACTTGCCCACTTCCCCTTTCTTAGAGCATTTCCTTTAGAAAACATGCAATTTTAAGTTCTTTCTCTGTATCTTTGAAATGTATATAAATCTTTTTAAGAGCTAAATAAACCTCTTTCCAGCTTTAAGGAATGTCTTTCTCAAGGACCTGGAAACTCTTTTTTTGAAATGTCATCGTGAGGAAGACAGTGCCCCATATCCCAATTTCCCTGGGCGAGTAGGCACTTCTGTGGGCCCTGCTCCAAAATTACCTCTTGTCATTAACATAGGACAAGTTAATTTTCCCTTGGATAAAGCCAATTAGCTAACACAGATGGTCATTGCAATTATCAAGTGAATTTAGGATGAACTATCTATGACAAATGGCGCTTCATGTCCTCTTGCTTGAGGACTAGATATTGTCTGTCTTAAGAACGTGTATGTGATGGGTTATATCTCCTTGGCTATATGAAATGGTGAGATTTCTTTCTGTTTTTGCAACCTCTTAGCAGATTGCTTGTAATGCATGCTACCTACTGGCTTAATGCTTATTGAACAATAAAATTGTTTGCTTTCTCTTCTATCTTTGTGGAGAGATATTATGGGATGAGAGCAGATTTTGTTTTATTGTAAATTATATTTCCCCAATAGTCACCACCATCGAGAATATTCTCTGCAATTAATTAGTAAATTAAAAAAAATCTCCAATAGTCAAATTTCTAATTCCAGCACTTATTGCGAACATTAAGAATGAAACAAAATTTAATCATGACTTATTTCCTATAACACCACAGGGCATTGATGTAGGAAGCACTTGTTAAAAAGCCATCTGTCAGGGGTCGGCCAGGTGGCTCAGTGGTTAAGTGTGTATGTTCCACTTTGGTTTCCCGGGATTCACTGGTTCGCATCCTGGGTGCAGACAAGGCACCGCTTGGCAAGCCATGCTGTGGTAGGTGTCCTACATATAAAGTAGAGGAAGATGGGCACGGATGTTAGCTGAGGGCCAGTCTTCCTCAGCAAAAAGAGGAGGATTGGCAGTAGTTAGCTCAGGGCTAATCTTCCTCAGGAAAAAGAAAGGCCATCTGTCTTTTATTTACATCCATCTTGTAAAAACATCTAGCCTACAAAAACTAAAAATACTGTTTTTTCTTAAAAGTAAGTCATGCAATGTTTCAAAATTTTTAATTACATTATTTAATCAGAAACTACTGAATGTCCTCCTTCCACAATGTCCTTGGCAGGAAAACAATGAGAGACTAAAGCTTGTGTGTCACTTTCTGTTCTCATGACCACAGACTATTAAGAAGCCATCCTCTCTGATGCAGCAGAGCTGCAGGCTGATGCTTATATGATTACAACTGTGATTATCCTTTCAGGTATAAGCTACATGAAAGAAGTTTGTTATTCCTCACCACTGTTTGTGAGAATGTGAAGGGAAAGAGAATGGAAGAGCAGACATGAGTATTCCATTCCAGGATGAAAGGAGTCTATACTGGCGCTTCAGTATTGAGCTCTCTCCAGAGAATGACTAGAACCATTAGAAGAATTTAAAACAACTATGTATCTGATTGCCCAAACTCCATCTGAATGTATTTTGGCTGTTTAAATTAAAGGTATTGTGTCCAATACTAATGTAGTATAAACTATTAAATTATAAATAAAAATATTAGAACTTGCTGCCGTTCCCCCTGTTAATTCCCCTGTTCAAACGATTTTTAAATGATTTTGCTCATATCTAATTATTTCAATGTCTGGGTAATAAAAAAAGCAAAAGCACAGATACATGGTGCAAAAATGAATTCTACGGCTTATTTCTTGAATGTTAAAAAATAGTCTCTATATAAAAATAGCAAGAAAAAAGAAGGAAGTATAAATATGTCATAATAAACAATTATTTTTAATTTTCATAAACATTTTAGATTATACAATTAAGTTTCAGGGAAAAGTGTATTTATGCAATGGAATCAGAGACACTAATTTGTTTTCTAACAAATTTTCTACAAGGCAATTTTGTGACTAGAACACTTGTCCTCAAAAATCCTGAAACTCTTGGGGCTGGCCCCATGGCCGAGTGGTTAAGTTCACGTGCTCTGCTGCAGGCGGCCCAGTGTTTCGTTGGCTCGAATCCTGGGTGTGGACATGGCACTGCTCATCAAACCACGCTGAGGCAGCGTCCCACATGCCACAACTGGAAGGACCCACAATGGAAAATATACAACTATGTACCGGGGGGCTTTAGGGAGAAAAAGGAAAAAATAAAATCTTTAAAAAAAAGATCCTGAAACTCTTAACTATTTCTAAAATGAGAACCTGTTTATATCAAATGACCTCTATTTCTTTAACCTATAGTATCAGTCTTGTCAGACAAGTTATCAAAAACCAGATTTCCTGTCATTTCTACTACCTTATGACACAGCAAGTTCTCTAAACTATATCTGAGCATTACTCTTTTGCTATGCTATCCCAAAGCAGTTGTACCAATTCAGAATAAAATGCTATTTCTGATACAGCTATGTGGGATCAGGTGTATAACTTAAGTGCCAAATTGTTGCATTAACTTTTAGTCATGGAGTAAAAGGAACGGCTTCTATATACTTTTATGATTTTTTTGTTGGCCTTGTCTTAAAATACCTTTGTACAAGATAAAAGTCTTGATCAAACTTTATAAAAATAAGTCTGTGTAAATAGATTTAGTTTTAAATCATGAGAAAGGGTTAGTGAAGATAGACACATGAAGGTTATATATAAAATAGCCAAGTAATGCTGCTCAGTTTAAAAACCTATATGCCATTACTGTTACCAATACTAAGATATATCGCAAAAGGATTAAAAGGCCAAGACTTTATTTTTAAAAATAATTTATTTTATGTTCTAAATACCAGAAAATTTCAGTGATCATAAACCTTCAAAACTTGTTAAAACATTCTGACGATTTGACAGAAGACACAACAACACAGGAACATTAATTCTAGAACAATTAGTTTCATTATTACTTTTACATTACACACACATATACATATTTACATCCATATTTATTTTCATATAGCATGCATACATTTGTGGTGAAATTTATACATCTTCTACATTCAAGTATTCTGCTAGATACTAAGCCTGCAATTTTACTCAAACCTGAAATTTAAAAGATTAATATTGAGACCCAGAGGTACATGAAGTTTTCTTTGTTGTTTATGAATCATAGTTCTCTGTTTTCCTTTACCTCTCTGAGTCTCATATCCTTTGCTTTTAAAGATAATGTATGCTAAGTATTTCTGTAAATATCATAATTTTAACCTCTGTCACAGAGATTCTATCTAC
Organism: Equus asinus; assembly: GCF_041296235.1. Taxonomy (NCBI): domain Eukaryota; kingdom Metazoa; phylum Chordata; class Mammalia; order Perissodactyla; family Equidae; genus Equus; species Equus asinus. The sequence goes on from NC_091813.1 coordinate 39,540,036, forward strand.
CAAATATCTCCTCATTATATGGCAATATGTTCATGCATTGGTTTATTTAACAAATGTTTATTGAGACCCTACTATGTGTCAGGCACTCTTCCAGATGCTTATGATGTAGCAGGAAATGAGAGTGACCAAGATACCTGCCCTCATGAAACTACCACTTCAGTGGGATCACACCAACAATAAACTGTAGACATAATCAACAAGCGACATGTACAGTGTGTTAGAAGATTGAAAGAGATATGGAAAAAGCAAGAAGAGCAATGTCAGTGGGGGTGGGGAGAGGAGTAGTAGTAATTTTAAACAGTTGGCCAGGTGAGCTCTTATTGATACAACATTGAAGGAAAAATTTAAAGGAGGTGGAGAATTAGCTACACAGATAATTAAGGAAAGAACATCCCAGGCAGAAACACATGATATTACAAGTAAAATGGATCATTCTTTCTGTGATATGGAGAATAGGTTGTAGGACAACAAGAGTAGAAACAGTAGCACAAAGCAGTAGCAGTAGCCACTGGCAGAAGAGTGGAAGAGCAGAGAGAGACCACCATGAGTGCCATAGGTTCAGTTAAGTAGGACCTGATAACTTTTTTTTCTCTAGTGAGGAAGATTGGCCCTGAGCTAACACCCGTGCCAATCTTCCTCTATTTTATGTGGGATGCCACCACAGAGTGGCTTGACAAGTGGTGCTAGGTGCAGGTCCATGCCCAGGTTTGGAACTGCAAACCCTGGGCAGCTGCATGGACCATGGGAACTTAACTGCTATGCCACCTGGCTGACCCCAGGACATGATAATTTTTGAATGCAATGCAAAAAATAAATAAAATAAAAATTTATATAAATAAAATAAATGCTCAGACACACAGAACCTGAGCCCTGCTAACGGAACGGCTTTTTATCCAGCCCTCCAATAATTACAAACCTATGGTGTGTTAAAGCTATTAGAGCAACAAAAGCCTAGTCCCAGTTTAAAATACAGACTAGCATGACAGAAGAAGCAGCATGCTTTCTAGTGATGGAATAGTTACTCCAGTCTCTGTAGTCCATATAGTTCCTTTCCATACAATTGCCAATATTTAATTTCAAAAAAAAAATCAAGACATGAAGAGGCAAGACAATTTGACACATTGTCAAGAGACTGAAATATTCAAAAGAATCATACTGAAAGAGTTCACATATGTTAGAATGAACAGACAGGGATTTTTTTGAATATGAAAAGTATGCTAAATGATATAGTGAAAAGGCATGTAAAATGTGCAAACAAATGGGAAATTTTAGGAGAAAGAAAAACAACAAGAAGGAGCCCAACAGAAATAGAAAAGCTGCAGTAACAAATAAATATATTTTGATGGGCTTCTCAGAAGACTGGAAAGAGAAGAGAAAAATAATCAGTTAATTTGAAGACAGGTCAATGGAATTTATCCATACTGCTGCACAAAGAAAAAAAATGTTGAAAGAAAAGAGATAAAAAGCAGTACATGAGATCCTTGAATAAACATCAAATGTTCAAATGTATATGTACTTGAAGAAGAGAAGAGAAAAAAGAGAAAATGTAAGAAAGAATGAATAGTGCAGAGTAAATATTGGAAATAATGTTTCCCCAATAGTTGACAAAGTTCCTTTCATACAGACTTCTCACGCATAATAAATATACACCCTGGATAAAAATAAAAACAATCAATAAATCAATTAAGTTTATTTTTAAAAGCAACTTTATAAACAGAAATTCTTAATGTTAATATAAATCATATTCACCAACATTTACCCTTAAGTTTGCTGCTTTTGTGTATTGTTTACGAAATTTTTCTCATATCTAGGTTATAAAATATTTTCATATAGTATCTCTCCATGCTTTTTAATTTGGGAGGATGGTATGAAAGTAGAGTATTATTTTATATAGGGATGCCTATTTGTCTCAACCACATTTACTCAAATGCGTGCACTTTGCCAATTGCTCTGTCGTGCCATTTTCCCATCAGTAATATGTTTATATGTTCACGAATCTCTTTTCAGACTTTCAATTTGGTTACATTAGGTGCTTGGTATATTTTGGTGCCAATATCACACTATTTTAAATATTGCATTTATGCTATATTTATCTTCACATTTCCATATGAATTATATGAGCAATTCAATGCTGTCAATTTTAACCAAAAAAACCCAAAAACTGATGGAATTTTGATTTGGATTCCATTATATCTAAAGATATATTTGAAGGAGAATTGGCATCTCTATAACATTGAGTTGCAACTCTGATTGGGCTAATAAAGGGGAAAAAGCAGATGGAATTACTGGAAAGATTTTAAGTTGCATTAAAAAAGATGTTTAAATTCGAAATCACAGATTTGGGACAACTATCGGCAATGACACGTTCTGGATATGCCTGTTGCAGTGAGTGGATAAGGTGAAATTCAAGTAAAGATAGTTAAGATTCAAGACCATCAAAAAGAGAGAAAGAGGGAGAGAGAGAGAGAATTTAAGGCACCAAATGGATTATCCGTTAAGAATATTTTCACCAAGGAAGATAGAAAACGGAAGATCTAATTTGGAGGCACATGAGCCAATTTCCAAGTCTTCAGCAAATGAGAGGCTGTGATTGGGAGATTTATCATTTGTGGTTTAAAGAAGAGTTAGAAAGTGAATGGAGCTGGTCTCAAAGCAAAATGATGTTTCAGAGAAGGGAAAAGGAGTATTTAGATTTAAGAAAGACAATAAGTATCAGCAGTATGTAGAGTGTAGGGGAACAATAAAGTTAATAATTCCTTCAAAATATGATTCCTTGTTCAGTAAGGCAAAAAGGGACTATTGGGTTGAACATTTGAAGAGGTAGAAAGTATATTTACCATGAAATAAAGGTTCAATGAAAGGTTTGTTAGAAGGCTGAGTAGTGTGAGGGTGGGTTAGAAGCCCAGAAGCAGTTGGTAATGAGTATGAAACAAGACAGAAGACCAGTTGGGTTCCAGAACAAGGATACCATGAAACTGCGACATTGAGGGTTAAGTAGGCATGACCCCTCTGGGGCATGTGGAAAGCCGCGTCTACTCCAAGGATTTTGTTGCAGCTGAGGTTGTTTGTGGTTCTGAGAAAGCTCTATTTTCAGTGAGCAGATCTGATCCTAGATAAATGTTCTAAGGAATAATAACGAATTAAAAGGAAACCTGAAGCCATTGTGCCAAGTTGAAGTTATAAGCTTTGGAATGTTAAATTTTTTAAGGAAGATTGTTGTGTTTATAAATTTTTCTAAAGGTGAAATACTGAAACAAAAATTTGCTTCTATTTTTAAAAAATATATTTGAGTATATATGAATATTAAATCGAAAACCTAAGATTCCAAGATGAGATTTCACATAAGGTCAAACAGTATGTTATTCAAACTACATATCGCTTATCATAATTGAAAATTTAAAGTGTTATTTCAACAAATGCTGGGCTGTTAACAACTCCTAGTAGAACTAATAATGCTGACTACTCACAAACTTGAAGGTGTTGAAACTCAACTAAAAATAATACTAGTATATTATTGTACAAATTGAAAAATAAAAGAGATGTGAGGAAGAGCTGGTGATGATAGAAAAGTAGATTAAATGTGATATTTTGACTCTGAGGCTTTTCTTGAACAATAGAATACTTAAAAGAAAATAATCTCGGGAATAAAATATACTAAGAGGAATGAGATAAAGATGAAAGAGGAGAAGTTTAGAGGAAATAATGAGAAAAATGGTGGGAATGGCTATTGAAATGGGCAGGTTTCATAAAAGGAGAGAAAACATAAGGGGACAAAAGCATTGCTTATTTGAAAAAATGTTGTTCTAAATATAAGGAGTCATTTAAATGAATCTGTAAAAGAGAATTCTACTGGAGAGGTGATAATTAGAAATAGGCTGTTCACTTTTTTCCTGTTAATTCACATACCAGCCATGTTCTCATTTGCAAGTTTATGAATTTCTAGTCATTTCACTTAAGTCCTGCCTAGTTCAATCATTAGTTCTTTTATCAAAATCTTATGGTTTGTTTGTAGGTAATATGAGACTAACTCATTCTACGTTCCCTTTACTCAATTTTCAGATGTTTAAAGTCTACTTTTATCTACATGTACATTGGAAAACTTCTATATGGCCTGAATCTCTGTCCCTACTTTCCTCACACCATCGTTAAGCAGCTACTTGTCTTTACTTGTCCTTACCTCAGCCTTTATTGCCAGGATCCAACCTGTTCAGTTTCAAAAAATCAAAGAGCTCTAGATTGGCCATTTCATTTTCCCAGGATTTCTGCCCCTTCCCTGTTTTTTGCATTCTCTTACAAATTTGTGAAGCCCCTGCCTTTGTCTCTGTAACACATTCCCAGCATACTCCAATCTCAGTAGATTTTCCCTTACGCCGTTGAGTACTCCGTAAGTTTGTCCTACTGGTAGGTATTCCACTCTTTGTTGAGTAGGTATATTGACGATAAATTTCATTCCTTTAAATTCATCTTGAAAAGCTGACTAAGTTCTTATACCATATACCTGCTGTCATCTGGCTGGTTACCATGACACTGACCACATGCCTCCCTAGGCCACTCCTACAGGCTACTGATGGAACCTCCAGATTATCCTTGTGCAGGTGCAAATCTTTTTTATCTTTGCCTTTTTTTAGACTTTCTTGGATACTTCTTTCATGTCCTATTATATTTGTGTAATCCCATTGTTTTAATAGTCTTAGTGGCCCGCAGCACCCATCTGAGATCCTGTTCTTTGCATTTCTCCTAATTCATGTGCTTGCCTATTACTCATTGTGAAGATTAACTTTACTGCCACTCTCTCTGTCTGCCTGTTAATATCCTTACCAGCTGAGGATCTTATTGGTTTCTGCTTTCAAGCACACAGAGCAAGGGAGAGTCCAACAAAAAGGGGCAATGCCATGCTTAATCTGTCAGCAGTCTGGATAACCCACTTTGAAAATATCTACAGAATGCCACTCTCTCTACAACTTTGTTGCCATCCAGACCTAATGTACCATTTCTGTTTTTGCCTGGATTAATGCAATAGCTTCTTAAATGGAAAAATCTCAGTTTTCCTCCCTCAATGTAGGCAAAAACCCAGTTCTTCCCTACTGTGTTTCTTTATCTTGTGGGTCTTTCTATACTCTCACATGGAATATTTCACTTCTGACACTTCAGATCAACAAATATGTGTGGATTTTTCCCCACAACAACAAGCAAGTCTCTGACACGAGCTGGATGGCCTACAATTTAACTCAACCCTAATGCTGTCTATCCAGGGATAGTGTCAAATCCCACAGGTAAGGACTCGGTCCCATAAGACTGCCCCCAACAGATGCCTGCAGATACCAGTTGCAAGCCCAGGTTATCAACTGTGCTTCTACTCACTAGCTATAGACTGGAAGTTCCAGAGACCCTTTCCTTAGGTTCCATTAATTTGCTAGAGTGGCTCACAGAACTCAAGGAAACACTTACTTATGTTTACAAGCTTATTAAAGGATTTGATAAAGGCTACAGATGAATAGGCAGAGGAAAAGATATATAGGGCGAGATCTGGGAGGGTCCTGAGCACAGGAGCTTCTGTTACCATGGAGTTGGGATGATCACCCTTCCAGCATGGATGTGGTCACCCACCTAGAAGCTCTTTGAATCCCACACTATTGAGATTTTGTGGAGGTTTCCTCACATAGGCGTGATCAATTATTCCATTTCCAGCCCCTCTCCCGTCTCTGGAGATGTGGAGGGTGGAGCTGAAAATTCCAAGCTTCTAAGCATGGCTTGTTCTCTCTGGTGACCCCATCCAGGAGACCACCCAGAGTCTCCTCAGTAAAACAAAGGATGTGCCTAGTGCTCTTATCACTTAGAATGTACATGGGTTTTAGGAGCCCTGTGTCGGTGGCAGGGTCAAAGACCAAATATTAGAACAAGAGATGCTCCTCGTGTTCTTATCACTTAGGAAATTACAGAGGTTTTAGAAGCTCTGTGCCAGGGACTGGGGGAAGAGAACAATATATTTATTTTCTATTATCTCACACACCTTAACTTATCTTCCTCTTCTGCTCTAGCACCACGGCTTTTCATAGTACAATCTCCAGAGAGATCCCGTTATAAGCTAGATTGTGTCTGTGTAAAACTCTTCAGTGTCTTCCCATCTCACTCAAAGTAAAAATCCAAGATCCAAAAAGTGATTTATGGTCTGGATCCCCTGTTACCTCTCTGACTTCATCTCTTCAGGTCCCACACTCAGCCACCCACTTCAGCCACATTGGCTTGTCACTCATCCCCAAATCTGCCAGTCATTCCCTTGAATAAGTCTCTTGAGTAGGAAAAGGTTACCATATTTTCATACGACTTTAAGAAATTGCATCTTGTAAGATAATTATGGAGCTAAGTCAACTCAATTTCCTACACATGATTCATTCACTTTCAGTATTACGGAGAAAACTAAAAATTATTCCAATTTAAGGCCATACCATATGAACTTTTGACCTTTAATTCCCTTTTATCAGCTGACAAGTGTTTGGAGTATTATAATTAATTTTAAAGTATGCATTGGCAAAGTATAATTAAAGTGGCAAATCTGTTACTGAGGAAAAAAATCACAAAATCTGTTTCATAGACAGAAATTATTTTTGTATTACCTGCTGTCAGACTAATTCCAATCACTCATTTCAATTGAAGTTAGATGAGAATGAATTACACATGTAATTACTTAAATGCTCTATTTTATTCTTTCCATATGGATAAAACCAGTATTAGATAGATTGCCATAACTATTTAGTAACCGATTTTGTTAACATTCACAGATAAGATATTAATTTTCCAGTTTCTATGTTATTCAGTTAAGAAGTAAATGAAAGGAGAGAGTGCACAAGCTTTGTGGGAAATCTTTCTAATTCTTTTGAGAAAATGGTGATTCTCTCCCATTATAAATGAAGAGAATTACTTTTGTCAAAATGAAAAACCATTTGCCTGTTTTCTACAGGAGTTTTCCATGCATTTATAAAATCATTCACTTATAAAATAACAGGAAATTTATCTCATCAGAGGGTTATTACATAGTAATAATTTTAGTTAAAAAGTGTTCATATGTTTTGTGAATTGCTTCCAATAGATTTTTAAAGTATATTTAGAAATTCATACTAAGATGTAAGCGTACTGTTTTATGAAATACTTTTCCTCCTAAAATTTCTATGCTATTTCTCCAGGGAGATGATGAAGAGTTTCACAGGGCAGAGAAAAATTGTTGTAGATGCAATGTTATCTAAATGACCAGGAAAAATTGTTTTCCAGCCCGTAACGAAGGCTTTTTCTCTGTGGCAGGTTTGTACCTCTTGTGACACATCACAAACTACCTTGAATTAAAGACCCAGAACTGATTGTTATCGCACAATAACCTACCCACATTATAATTCATTATTTGATAATGACACAATATTCCATTATGAAAATATGCCTTTACTTATTTAAAACCATTTCTCGATAAGGGGACAGTTAGGCTGCTTCCTAAACTTTTTTTTTTTTTTGAGGAAGATTAGCCCTGAGCTAACATCTGCCACCAATCCTCTTCTTTTTGCTGAGGAAGATTTGGCCCTGAGCTAAAATCCGTGCCCATTTTCCTCTACTTTATATGTAGGATGCCTGCCACAGCATGGCTTGAGCACCTATGCATAAATCCACACCCGGGATCCAAACCGGCCAACCTCAGGCTGCTGAAGCAGAACGTGCTAACTTAACCGCTGCACCACCAGGCTGGCCTCCCAAACTTTTGTAACATAAATAATTCTGCACTGAGCATACATTTATAAACTTTCACAATATTTTGTAACTATCGTTTTAGAATCAGCATTATGTTTCAGAGATGACAGATTTTAAGTTTTGATACATTTGACAAAATTGCCTTCCAAAAGGATGTAACTATTTACATTCTCATGAGCAATGAATGGTATGAGCATCCGGTTCTCTAGCACGTTATCCAGGTTTTATCTTTTTTGGATTATTCTTAGCGTGACTATCTTCTTATATTTTCTTTGTCAATTTCTTCATCTTTTGTTAATTATCCTTTAAGAATTGATCATCAATATTCAAAAATGTATTATATATGCTAACATTATTTTTGTTTTATGTGTTGTAAACATTTAATTCTGGTCACCCATCCTGAAAAAATGTGCTTATGGTATCTTGCGTCTTACATTTTTTGTGATGTCTTATACCTTATAAATGTATTAATTTATCCAATTCTATGCAATAAATTGCCTCAAAACTTAGTGGCATAAAACAAAACGAAATTAATTATTTCTCAGTTTCTCTTGGTTGGGGTTCTGAACACAGCTCAGTTGGATCTGCCGACTCAGGGCTTCATACAGACTGAAATCAGGCTAAGACTGCAGTCTTATCTTTGGGAAAAATTCAGAGCACCCACTTCCAGGCTCTCTTGTAAGGTTGTTAGCAAGATTCAATTCTCCCCAGGTTGTTGGATTGAGGATCTCAGTTTCTCACTGGCTGTTGACTGGAGGCCATGACTTGTGGTTGGTTCCTTGCCAAGTGGCTCTCTCTCCACAGGGCAGCTCTTTACGTAGCAGTTGGCTTCCATTTGAGCATACCAGTGAGAAAGCAAGTGGCAGTGAGCAAGGCAGGAGCCAGGAGCTATAACCTAATCTTGAAGAGATTCCATCCCTTTAGCCATACTCTGTTCCTTTGAAGTAAGTCCCTAGGATCAGCTCACACTAACAGGGAGGGGATTATACAAGGGGATGGATATCAAGAGGCAGGGATCTCTTGAGAGGCATCAGAAGCAATGTATCACAGATGTTTAAAATTTTATTTAGAAAAATTTTTGTTTTTTGCTGAGGGAGATTCACCCTGAGCTAACATCTGTTGCTAATCCTCCTCTTTTTGCATGTGAGCTGGCACCACAGTGTGGCCACTGACAGATGAGTGGTGTAGATCTGCACCCAGGAACCAAACCTTGGCCATCAAAGTGGAGTGTGCTGAACTTAACTACCAGGACGCTGAGGCTGGCCCTATTTAAGCAAATTTGTCTGAACTTTTCTTTATTTTTTATAGCTTTGCTAGAACAATGCTTGTGGCTTGTTTATAATTACTTTATTATGGCAAGAATAGTGTTTGGAATCAACAATACAAAGAGATTTATGCACCCCTATGTTAATTGCAGCATTATTAAAAATAGCTAAGACATGGAAACAACCCAAGTGCCCATCAACTGATGATTGGATAAATAAGATGTGTATACACACACACGCATGCACACAATGGAATACTACTCAGTCATAAAAAAGGACAATAACATCCCATTTGCAATAACATGAATGGAACTTGAAGGTAATGTTAAGCAAAATAGGCCAGACAGAGAAAGACAACACCGTATGATTTCACTCATATCTAGAAGATAAATACATGGGTAAGGAGAACAAATTAGTGGTTACCAGAGGGGAAGGGGATGGGGGAGTTGGCAAAAGGGGTAAAGGTGCACATATGTATGGTGACAGAAAAAAACTAGAATATTGGTGGTGAGCATGATGCGGTCTGTACAGAAACTGATATATAATAATGTACACCTGAAATTGCACATTGTTTTAAACACATATGACCTCAACCAAATAACTTAAAAAAATAAAAGAAGTGTTTGAAATGCAATAAAGAGTCATTAAATATTTGTTGAACAAATGCATAAATAAGTAGATATAGTACTAAAAATATTGAATATGCTCTAAAAATGTTTGATTTAGTGCCCTGTATGATAAAATGAAAAGGTACCCATAATTCCCATCCCTCCCTATGTCCTTGCCACTTGCAATGTGACTTCATAGATCCTTTCATCAAAAGGTATACACTCTACCTCCATACCCAGAATCTGGGTTGGTCTTATAATTTGTTTTTGCAAACAGATTGTGGCATCAGTGACAGTACCAGCTCTGAGTTAGGGTCTAAGCAGGCTTTGTAAGATTCCACGTTCTCTTTGAACTCTACTGCTACCCTGTGATCAAAACTGAGTTAAAATGCTGGAAAGTTGGAAACCATGTGAACAAGACACAAATTGTCCAATTTCAGGAATCCACTACCAACCAGCAAACAGTCACTTTATTATCAGAAAGTGATTACAAACACAAAACTGTTCCCAGCCAACACCATAAGAACCACCAGTTGAACCTGAGCTAAATTGTTGAACCTTAGAATTGTGAGGCAAATAAACATTGTTTTAAGGTGATTTATTAATCAGGAAATCTAAATAATATACTTCCAAAAATATTTTTTTATTTTTTAAAAAAAATTTATTTGGTAGAATTCTCCAGTGAAGACATCCTGTCCTGATCTTTTGATGTGTTGAGAGGGTTTTGATTATTTATTCAACCTCCTTACTCATTTTCGGTCTGTTAAGATTTTCTGGGTCTTCATGATTCAGTCTTGGTAGGTTGTACGTTTCTAGAAATTTATCTATTTCTTCCTGGTAGTCCAATTTTTTGCATATAGTTGTTCACAGTAGCGTTTTGTGACCCCATGTATTTCTACAGCATCCGTTGTAACGATCTCTCTTTCATTTCTGATTTTATTTATATATATAAAATTCTTGAGCATACTTTCTTTCATTGAATGTCTAAAAAATTCTGCCTCATTGTTGTTTTGCTTCACATGTCATTTGTAAAAAGTCCGATGCTAGGTTGATTATTTGACTTTTATACCTTATTTGATCTTTTGTCTAAGACCTTGAGAATATAATATTTATCTTTGACATTTAGTAGGTTTTCTAGAATATGTCTCATGATTGATTATTCTGGAATAATTTTTTCCATCAAACAGTAGGATCTTTCGGCAAGTCCAACAATGCAAGTCATATTTGTTCTTTCCCTATTTTTTATGCTCATTACTTACTCTCTGTCTCTCTTTACTTCTTCATGTCATTTTTGTTCTCTTGGTTGTTTTCCTGCCTTTTCACAATATTCTTTATTAAATTTTTATTTGAATTTATTCTCCTTTGGGAAACTTGTAATAGAATATTGATTGATGAGATAATTTTGCCTTTTCTTACATTTCTTTCTCCTTTTTGGGGTCCATTTCTATTTTTAGTTTAAATTTCTGATTAAGACAGTTTTTCATATCTTAAGTGCTTTTTTGACTATATATTAATTTTTTGGAGTGTTAACATAGTTTCCTTTTGTTCCATGGATCCTTTATATTTTTTCTTTCTTTTATAGAATCAATTCTCTTTAGTTGATACATGTACATCTTTGTTTATGATTTTCTACATTAGTTTGTTAAGGACTTTAGGTTTTGTTGTTGACTCATGATACAGTGGAATTTTACATGATTTTTTGTTGTTGTTTAACCTTGCCTAGTATATCCCTTTTTACACACAATTATTTTGCAGCTTTAGAATTCTCTGTGTTTAAGTAATATTTCTGGTGTGATTTTCCATAGAATTTCCATAGATGTGAGCTTATTTTTTACCATTTGAGGAGGAAATTTTGGAAGGTGTTTACTAAATACCAACATTATCTATAGCTACCTAGAATTCCTACCACAAATATTACACATTTATTTTTGACTTTGTATCTTTCTTGTAAATCCGAGTTTATTCTTACAATCAATATTCTTAAACTATAAAAATAAATTTATTTGTGCTCATGATTTAAGAACATCCTTTAAATCCTTGATAATTTAAGGAACAATGAGACATAGCTGAAAATTTTGCTACAGCTTAAAGAAACACTATTTCACTATATATAAATTTCTAAAAGTTTGATACTTGTTTCTGGGGGCATTTTCTTAAGAGTTTAGAAGGCAAGTGAATATTTTTGACTCCGCTGCAAATGAAAGTAAAATATTACTTTTTTTTTTTTAAAGATTTTTTTTATTTTTTCCTTTTTCTCCCCAAAGCCCCCCCGGTACATAGTTGTGTATTCTTCGTTGTGGGTTCTTCTAGTTGTGGCATGTGGGACGCTGCCTCAGCGTGGTCTGATGAGCAGTGCCATGTCCGCGCCCAGGATTCAAACCAACGAAACACTGGGCCGCCTGCAGCGGAGCGCGCGAACTTAACCACTCGGCCACGGGGCCAGCCCCGTAAAATATTACTTTTAACCAATGAAAAAACAGTAACAAAATCAAGCTAATGTATGAAAAATCACAAAATCATCAGTCTGGAACTAACTATGTTAAATCTCTCATAATCTGATTCCCAGACCAAACTACCGCAAAATAATATGTACGTTTAACATGCAATTTAATAACTCATATATCAAAATCCTTAAAATATAAATGTACTTTCAAATATTTTACCTAAAATCTCACTGTATAATTTAAAGGCAGTTGAAGATGTACAGTGGAATTGGAGGAAAAGTTCTTCAAAGTAATGTGTAAATCAAAAAATATTTAGCTATACTGAAATACTTTGTGCAAGATAAGGGTAAAATAAATACAATAGGTGGCATTTTACTTTCTTTAAAAACAAAGCACTTTATTTGTTGCACTAAGTCATGGACCCATGAGAAGATAATTAAAAGTTATTACAATTTAAAGTCTGTAGATTGAATTGTGGCCTCCAGATATTAAACCTTGGATCTCTGATACCCTTATTTTCAGGAATATAGCACATATGGGCACATTATAAGTTCTCAACACATGTCTATCAAATGATGAGGCCAATAATCATAAGCTGAGGTTAAAGAAATACAAGCAGGTCCAACTAGGGAATTTTAAAGGGGTGAGTATTGTTCAAATAAGCTGGAGTTGGAGAAAAAAAGGAAGAGGAAGAACATGGCTGGTATGAGAAATAGTGTGACCATGGGAGAGAGCACTAGGTTTCCATCAAAATCATTCTACTCTTTCTCTATAACATAGAACTACAGCTGACCCTACAGACACCTGTATTGAAAATCTTCTTCAATCCTCTCTTGCAGGTAGATGCAGCCATATTACTATCTTCTTGTCAATGAAATAGAAACAGAAGTGAAACATGTCACTATCAGTTCTAGCTTATCACCGGGCATGGGCTCCTCTATATTCTTTCTTTCAGTAACTTAGATGTCATAAACTCAGACGTGATCATGAAGATGAGGACGAATACCCTAGAAAGTGGTAGAGGAATAAGACGGAAGGAACCTGCATTGTTGAGTGACTATGTGAAGTAGAGATGCCCAGCCCATTCAGACTACTTACCTTGAGACAAGTACATGAGAGAAATAGATTTCTAGCATCTTTAAGCCACTATGTTTTGGGGGTCTCATTTTTATAGTGCCTCAAACTCTTAACTATTGTTAACTAATGTTAGCTAGTACAGTGAACGTAAGCACAAAATGGAGGAAGCACCATAAAACTTTGTGTGCTAGCATTAGATTAGTTGACTATAATTCTAAAAAAACAGAACATGCCTGAGGTAAATGTATGTAAATTATCCCCTCTCTCACTTCTGAGAAGCGTCCTTACAAAAGAGAGATATGCAAGTTGGCTTTTTAAATTAGAGAAAGACTGTTTAGGAGCAGGAGGTTAAGAAGACATACAGATACCAAAATGTGGAGTCTCAACACAAGACAGGAATCTGGAATTTCTCCTTTCAGACTTTGGCTCGTAAATCGGCAGGAATAATTGAACGAGGTAGGGTGTAGTTAGGAAATTAGAAACATAGAATTCACCTTCATTTCCTTAAATTAACAAATTTAACTCATTTGTTTAAACAGTAACATTATCAGTCTGTTCTTCTTTGTTTTCTCTCTTCAGATATAGACATAATTACAAGAAACATTTCCGTTTCTTCTTAACTTTTCTTAAGGAAAACAATAATGCAAATGTTAGTAATGAGTAACAATGGACAGGCCATCTTATTGTCGAGGAGACAATAGCAGCACATGCTCCATCCAAAGTGGGTAGCTGTCTATTAATACCAGCTGACTCTTGCCATGTAGGAACTCAGGCTCAATTTTCTCCATCTTCTGTCATTTTCTTCCAAGATTAGCCAGAAATATGGGTTTTTAAACATAAAATTTCCTTAAATGTTGGCAGCAATTTGTATCTTATAATGCCAGGCTATCCCTTACTGTGAGAACCAAATTGACCATGTCTGTAGGCCACATTTGGTCCATAGTCCACCAGCCTATGCTTTTTGAGAACATTCCAGCAAGGGAGAAAAAGTGGAAATAAAACCTTAAAAAGAGTAACCCAGAGTTAACAAAGAGATTATTTGAAATAAGCAGATATTATTTATGGTGGGAGAAAAGAAAAGAAATAGTATTTTTTGTGCTCAAAATATGTATTATATAAATGCTTCACCTAATTTATTTCATTATGGTCACAAAAACTCTGTAGTTCAATATTTTGTCCCCTTTTCATGGTAAGTAACCCGAACCTTAAAGAAATTAAATAGTTTAGGTTGGGTCATTCAAGAAGCAGAGGCTGAAAAAATATATTTGAGTGCAAATTGTTTATTTGTGAAGCATGAGGCACTGGTAGGGAAGTGGAGAAGTGAGGCAGAGGAGGGAAGGAAAGGAAATAATATAGAGTGGGCTAAAGAACACATCACCTGTGTGTCCAATGGAGCCGGACTATGTAGACCAAAATATGCCTCAGACTCGATCCAGCCTGCCCCTATCCCTCCAAGGGACAAGAAAGCTGGGCTATGTATCCACCACACCTACCTGTCATTGGTTGAGGACTGCTTCCAAGAACACTAATTGTCTGGCACCTCTTACATGCCTCATGTTACTGCTGGAAAATATACTGCGGCCAGACATTTGTCCTCAGGCAGAGTATTTATTTCCTGTGCTTGTAAAATAAAGCTACAAGCATGTATGGATATAGAGTCTCAAGCCGTCTGCTACACTTGACCAAATTTGCTTAAGGGTTTAAGCCACGGCTGGGAACCGAAACTGGAGGAGGAATAAGTGCAGGAGATAAAGAAGAAATATTTGGATGGTAGATAAAAACTTCAACAATGTGGCATTATGGAATTCAAGGATGGGTGGAATGAGAGATTTATATAAAAATTAATAGGATTAAATAATTTATCTATTAGTGCATAAAATGCATTATATTCTCTTTGGGAAATCATCAAAAGTTCAGATACTGTAGATTCCCATTGAAATTTGAAATATGGACCAAATGATAATTTTCATCCTCATAGAACTTGAAATTACATGAAAACATGGTCAATAGAAAACAATTGTAGATAGTCCCACTCTTAAAAATCTAGCTATGGATTTTAGATGTTCCAAGGTAGCTTTATTTTCTTCAATAGGGTATCATGATCTAATTGATTTGAAACTTTTAGATACTTATTCAAGCTTTCAAGCTTCTGTTCAATTCAAATTAACCTAGCCGACCTCTTTGCTCTATCACACACATCCACAAGTTTGTTTAACATCCCTTTGCAATATTCAAATCTCCCTAGGTAAGGGTCCTTTGTTAAGTCCACCGACTCACTGACTCCTGCCCGGTTTTTTCTCAAAATGTTTCTGGAACTTTTGCTCCATTTTATTATTTTTTTAGTTAAGGACTCCAGTTAAGAGAGGAAGTAGGGATAGCATAGCCAGATCTGCATTGATTCCTTGATAATTATTGTATCAATCAAATATAAATAAAATTCATTTTCACAAGTCAATTTCAGAAATACCAGAACCAATAAAAGTTTTGAAAACAGCATCTAGTTGTACATTGTTAACTAGCACCGAAGGGAAGAAATCTTCCAAGCAATGAAACAACTTGCTATCTGTGCCCTCCCTGGAGAGAACAGGTGACATTGACGTAGAACACATACAAGGTCACGATTTCGAAAATAAGTCTAAGTTCGCAGCAAACTCAGAACAGTTTCAGAGATTTGCACTGTCTCCCTGTTACTTTGCCACACTCTACTACTTAAAGGTAGGTTGTGTAATACTTTTCATCGACTTTATAAACCTAGCTGATTTCTTCAGTTTCTTGAGTTTCAAATTCTGTGTCCTTAGAAGGATCGTTCAATCAAAAAAGATAAAACTTTGTCCCAAGTCTTGGTTACACACCCCGTGAAAAAAGGAAAAGAACACTGGATTTGTCAGAGAGAGAGCTGTCGCTTAGTTGCACATAGTAGAGTAACACTTTGGGAAAAAAAGATGTGTGGGGCTAGATTTCCCAGAGAAGCAGTTTGCACCATGTTCTGCAAAGTGTTTATCTGGCAATCAATAAATGACAGTGATGATGGTGACCTGTCGGACTTACAACAGCACCTGAAGGAACTATCACGCCTGACCGATAAGCTGAGAAAAAACAGGGAGAAATAGGATTAGCATCATGAGAGCTCCACTTGATAAACTGCCCAAAGCTGGGAGTCCGTGAAAAAGGACTGACATTACTGTTGGGGATGGATTAACTGGAGATGCCAACAAATCCTGAAATACCTAAATTTTTACGACCCTGCTAAATAGATACTGCCTAATGAACACAACATTTTACTTCTCAAAATATTGACTGTTATTTAAGAAATGGCAGAAAAAAAACTACTGAAGACCAACTCATCTTAACATAAAATATTACCAGCATAAAATGACCAAGACCACTGTACATTAAGACACGCGTAATAATGTTTTAGCAATGATGATGGTGGATGGAAAATGAAAACAAAAAGCCAAAAATTAAGATTCCTGGAAGAATGGAAAGTGATATTAAAATAAGATGGTTGGTGACAATCTTTACAGTATCAGGATGGAAAGGATGGCCTACTATTTACTCCTATGCTCTGCCGTGTGGGCTACCCGCAGGTATACTACCCACCCCGGTGTGAGGCCTCATCTATTTGCAACTCAGTGCTACATTAAATTCAGCAGGCTCAATGGAAAGAAAGGAAAATTTTCACAAAGCCAAATCATACAGAACTTCACCAGGGAAAAGAAAGTGAAACAAGTTCAGGATAAGGCAAAGAGCTCAGGGAACATAGTTGAGAAGAGTTTCATCTATAAATAAAAGCAGTAATGCTACGTTGCCCCAATTTATTTTTGAAGACACTATTCTTTGATGATTGCCCATACACCAGGGCCTGGGTTTGACTCCTAATAGATTTACAGAACATTCTTTTGCACTTGTTCTATTCTCTGTTTAATACTGAATTTCAAGCTGCTGGATAACCTAGAGGAGCTCATTGCCATGGATACACTGAGTCGTGATTGTTAAAATAGACCCGGAGTGTTTATTTTCTCTAAGTATTCATTTTGAACACTTGTTTACACTTCTTTTTTATTTTCAATTTGCTCACATGCTATCATTTTGGCTCTTCATTGCCCTTTGTTTTTACCACTTACACCAAAGCAGAGGTTTAACTATTATAACTGAAATTGCCACACTTAAAATGGAGTCTCTACTACCCCTGACATTAGCCACCTTCGTTGTTACAGGAGTCTCATCTCATTTAGATTAACATTGACCTTAGATTTAACAAGGTAATGGAAAATTACTATCACAACATCTATATCTAGTCAAAGAAATGTATGCATCATGAAACACATTAAGTATTTTTAACTTTTTATTATTATGTTGAAATGCATTAATTACACAAATGTACCAAGACAATAGCAAGAGAATAGCCCCAGGAATATTTGAAATAGGTTGAAAAAAACAGCCTCATGGGAGACTATCCCTTAATTCCCCATGTTTGCTGGGCATTAGAAATCGGAGCATAAGAAGCGTCCATGTGTAGCAAAGTCCTTCATAACTTGAGAAATGTGTTTTATTAATTGCTATTACCAAGAATAATGCTAAAAAAATATATTTGGGGTGTCTTTTTTTCTATATCCATTCATAAATATTTCTTAGATCCCATAGCCTCACAACAATTCTGTGACATTGATAATGTGCAAATACATCTGTATTACAGATGAAACTGGCTAGTCCAAGATCTTATGCCAATATATGTCAAATTCAGGATTGGAATCTTGCCGATTGTTTTGCTCCTTGCAACACCTAGAATCAAGTAACACACTTGGGTTTAGCTAATCGGTAAAAATCATTTTAAACACCCTTTAGAAGTTTGCACAATAAGCACTGGAATATTAGAGGAATGGATGCTTAATAATGAAAGACTGCCATCTCTTTGACTATATATTTTCACCTAAATATTTTCAAATGGTTTGGTTTGTTTCCTTTTTTATTTTTATCATATTAGAGTAATCTCCACAAAGGCTGACTCTTTATCTCCAGCTTCTAGTGAAACATCTGTCACATAGTAAAAGGTCAATGTAGATTCTTTGAATGAATGGATGGTTGGATGGCTGTCTGTCGGCTTAGCTGAATGACTGCACTTTTTTCTTTAGATCTTGGGCTCTTGGTATTTGAAATTATTATTGGATTGTCTAAAATGAACAAGAAAAGCAAAGGAATTCTTCACTTCATCTATAGCAGTAATACTCAAACTTTAGCGTGTAGTACCAGCCATGTAGAGTGAGGGATAAATTCTTCATTTCTCAACTCCGCTTCTCATATAATGATTCAGCATTTCCAGGTTGGGATCTGAGAATCTGCATTTTGATGCACTCAAATTTGTACCACTGCAGGCTGTCTGTGGATTATGTTTTGAGAGTTACTCTTATCTAGTATATAGGTCAGATCAGAACAGACCCTATTAAAAATTCCTGAGCAAATCTAGGATAAAGCAGTCGAATTTCAGAGTCCATATATTTAGAAGCATTCAGTTGATCTCTGAACCCCTGGCAGAAGTCTTGCAAAGTGAGTAAGTATTGCTATAAACACAACACTAAAAGTAAGAAATCTAGGGGCCGGCCCCATGGCCTAGTGGTTAAGTTCAGCACACCTTGGTTTAACCACCTAGGTTTGGTTCCTGGGGCAGACCTACACCACTCATTAATGGCCATGCTGTGGCAGAGACCCACATACAAACTAGAGGAAGACCAGCACAGATGTTAGCTCAGGGCTAATCTTCCTCAGCAAAAATAAAATTAAATTAAATTAAATAAGAAATCTGTATTGAGCATTTGGCCTGTGCAGGGCTCTATAAGTATAAGTATAAGGCATAGCTCTTGATTCAAATACCTGGGTTAAAGTCTTAGCTCTCTTCTTTAATAGTTGTATCTCCCTAGGCACATGACTTAACTTCTCTCTTATTTGGTTGTTTCATTTCTAGAATGTGGAAAAAAACTAACATTTCCTTTTTGAGATTTTTGTAACAATACAATGCATTCATTCATGTAAAGTGTTCAAAATAATAGCTGGCACTTTATAAGCTCTTAATCAGCAATATTTTCCCCCCAAAATCTACATTCTTCTCTTCCATTTCCCTAATATCCTTGGGATGTTATCATTAGAGATTCATGGAAAACCTAAAGCTTCACAGGACTCTAGGATTGATGAGCAAAGCCTCCTCATTTTATAAATAAAATAAAATCCATAATAGAAAGGTTGACAGCCTCGTTCAAGATCACACAACTAGCCTGAGAGAAACGGGAGTAAAGCTTCAGACTTTCTACGATTCCTCTCTTACATTTATCTTTCAAAATGCCTCTGTCAACCATACTAACTGCCTGGGCTCAACCCCAGAGCTATAGGATGAGCATTTTTTTCTCGGGGAGGAGTGAGTGTTGTAAAATCCACAAATTTATAGATTGATTTTTTAAGTTCGTGAAAGCTAAAAGTATACTATAAACCAGCATTTCTATTTTTTTAATAAACAGATATTGATTGTGCACTTATTTGCTGGATAAACAATAATCCATGGGTTATACTTCAGCCACTTTAGTGAGGGCAAACCAATTCTTGTGTACATCCTTGTTTGAATAGATGTACCATACAGAAACAACTGACCATTAAAATTAAAAAAAAGAAAAACTCTCATGAGTAAAAACAAATGTCTTGGGGCTGGCCCCATAGCATCATGCTTAGGTTTGGCACATTCTGCTTTGGCAGCCTGGGTTCACAGGTTCAGATCCTAGACAGGGACCTACATCACTTGTCAGCCACGCTGTGGCAGTGACCCATATACAGAATAAGGGAAGACTGGCACTGATGTTAGCTCAGGGCTAATCTTCCTCAAGCAGCAAAAAAGAAGATTGGCAGCAGATGTTAGCTCAGTGTGAATCTTCCTCAGCAAAAAAAAAAGACTGAAAATTCTATCATATAGATTAAAGAAAAGTATAGAAATATTCATTTGACAGATTTCTGCCTTTTATTGCTCTGAATTTTTTCTCTCATTGTTTTAAAAGCATCAAAATCAAGATTAATTATCAATTAAAATAGATACACTTCTCATTTTGACAAATACTTAAAACAAGTGCTCACTAAAGTACTATGGGCAACATAAAGGTTAATATTTAATCATAGATAAACTAAAATGATTTTCAAAAGTAACTAGAATTTTTCAAGAATCTTATACCTGTGTTCTATCAGACCTCCGAGAATGGGCTTTCTCAACTAAATACTCTGAAGAAACTGTACTCTAAGGCTTCAAAGTCACAGACAAGGCTACACAAAGGCCTAGCAATACAACAAAATTCTGTGAGTTTCATCCATTTTACCATATTGCATGAGAAAAGAAGAAGGAAGAAAGAGAGAGAAATAAAACCCTGGAATTTGAGATTTGGAAGAAAAGTTAGTATTCCTCTAGTTTACTGATGCCCTTTTGTAGACAGGTAACTAATGAAGGAGTACACCTCTAGATGGAATATAACAGCAACACATGTCTATATGGCTAACACTATAATTCATGTGCGTTGCAATGGACATGCTAGCCTTTTTCATAATGAAAGCAATAAACTCCATGTTTTAACCAAAGATATTACCACTTTTTTAATACATGAAGAATATAGAATGTTCTATTTAAATAATGTTTTAACAAAATATATTTAATTAATTTACATATAATCAATGTAAATATAAAATCATGTTACATACGTACACACATAATTATACAGCAATACTCTCAACAGGACTGTTAATATTTTTTGATTGAAACAAACACAAAATGTATCCTTAACCAACCATTAACAGAATAATACTGATACAAAAATTAAGTCTCTTCACCACTTTTCAACATTAGTTGTGTTTTTTTTTTCAAAATTTAGTAATGACTTATTCTAAAGTTTATATGGAAAAGCAAAAGACCTATAATAGCCAACAAAATATTTAGGAGAATAACAAAATCAGAAGACTAACACAACAGAACTTAAAGGCTTACTATAAAGTTGCAGTGAGCAAGGTGAGGTATATTAGCAAAAAGGTAGACAAATAATCAATGGAACAAAATAGAGAGCCCAGAAATAGACCCATATAAATATAGCCGATCATCGACAAAGGAGCAAAGGCAATTAAATGGAGGCGGGGTAGTCTCTTCAATAAATAGTGCTGTAACAGCGGGGCATCCACAAGCGAAAAAATCACATTTCACAAAATTAACTCAAAACACATTATAGACGTAAAATGCAAAACTATAAGTCTCCTAGAAAATAACACAGATAAAATCTAAGTGATCTTGGGTTTGGTGATAACTTTTTAGATTTAGTACCAAAAGCACTATCCAAGAAAGAAAAAATTGCTAAGTTGGACTTCATTAATATTAAAAACTACTACTGTGCAAAAGGCACTATTGAGAGAATGAAAAGACAAGCCCCAGACTTGGAGAAAGCATTTTCAAATACATATCTGTCTCAGGACTGGTATCTAAAATATACAAAGAGCTCTTAAAATACCATAATAAGAAAACAAACAACCCAATTAAAAAGTGGGCAAAGGATCTGAACAGATACATCACCAAAGAAGATAAACAGGTGGAAAATAAGCATATGAAAATGATGCTCAACATCGCATGTCATTAGAGTACAGCAAATTAAAATAACAGTGAGATGCCACTACAAACTTATTGGAATGTCTAAAATCCAACACCAAATTCGTGTAAGGATGTGGAGCAAAAGGAACTTTCATTCATTGTCGGTGGGAATGCAAAGCTACTCTGGAAGTCGCTCTGGAAGATAGTTTGGCAGTTTCTTACAAAACTAAACATATATTTACCATATGACCCAGCAATTGCACTCCTTGGTATTTACCAAAAGGAGTCGAAAACATGTCCATAAGAATCCTGTACATGAGTAATTCCAGAACTTGGAAGCAACCAAATGTCCTTCAGTAGGTGAATCAATAAACAAATGTGGTACATCCATACAACAGAAAGTTCTTCATATTAAACAGACATGAGTTATCAAGCCATTAAAAGACATGAGGGAACCTGAAATGCGTATTGCTAAATGAAAGAATCCCATCTGAAAAGGCTAAATACTGTGATTTGAACTATTTGATATTCTGGAAAATGCAAAACTGTGGAGACAGTAAAAAGATCAGTGGTTGCCAGGAGTTTGAGGAAAGGAGGAAGCATGTGGATTTTTTGAACAGTAAAACTATTCTGTACGATATTCAAATGGTGGACACATATCATTATTCACTTATTCAGACCTTTAGAATGTACAACACAGAGTGAACTCTAATGAAAACTATGGGCATAGTTAGTAATAATGTATCAATATTGCCTCCTTTGTTGTTCCACACTAATGTAAGATGCTAATAAGAAGGGAAACTGGGGGAGGAGGTCGTATGAGGGGGTCTATATGAACTCTGTACTTTCCACTCAATTTTTCCATAAAATTAAAAGTGCTCTAAAAATAGTTCATTAACCAAAGAAAAAACTTAGTAATTAAGATCTGTTTTGAAGAAAAATCAAAACATTTTTAATCATAAATTATCAGTTACTAAACTTCTTTAATCATTATCATCAAAATTTAAACAAAAAAATAAACGCTATGGAAACCTTTCTACACAGCAAAATTTGTTTCCAGACCCTCTCGAAAACTACAGTTAAGAAAGAATTTTAGAAGAATTTGGAAATGTGCGCGCATGCAAAGTACAACATTCAAGAGTTACACATTTCAGGAGTTTTTAAAACTTTATTCAAATAGAAGGTATTAAATATATTCTGAAAATTGGTCGAATAAGTTAAAAGAATTAGTATAATTAACCATGCTGAATCAGTGCTGGAAACTTAAAATTCACCATGCCGCCAAAGATCTGACTAAAATGAGATAGTTTGTTGTATTTTTTTCCTCAATTTAAAAACAATTTAGGGACTGACTACTCTTAGTTTAGTTTGATTCATAAAGATTTTGCTCTTCTTCTTCTGGGCAAATCAAATGCTTGCTTTCTTTAGGATCAGATTCTCACCGGATATAATCCACAAAGATAATGCCTTGAAAAGCGACTTCTGGAAATTTTCTTTTATGCTGTATCTTTTTTAATTAAAAATGAATTCTTTAGACGTTAAGTGTATCATTTTCATTACAGTTCTTTGGAAATCCAAACTGTTAGTTTTTCTTAATTTTTACCTTTGAATTCTGGGTCCAGGCAGACTCCACTGACTCCAATATTTTGGTGATTTGAATGTTTGTTGACCTGAGAGTTGCTTCACTGTGAATTTATTTCTTCACAGACCAATAGGTAGTACAATTATAATGCCTTTAAAGCAGAAAATAAACAACATATGTCTGGTTCATTGCTTTTACTGTTTAAAAATATAGCTCAACTGTCTTCAAACTCATTAATTTTCTACGCTTCTTCATGAAATGGTGTCTCATATAACATCTGAACAAGAGTGAATTATTTTACTTTAGAAAATGAAGAGAAATAGTTGTGCCCTATTGAACTTTTAATATAAGCCAAATGCTCGTTGAAATGCCTGATGATTAGAGAGAAGACCTATAGGGAGCTTCCAGATTCGATCTCTCTTAGAAGAATAAATAAAAAAGACAGGTAATTAAAAGCAAATTCAGTTCTTGGTTTCACTGCTCAGTGTGTATGCTCACTAAGGGTTAGCAGATTAGAAATAAGGATGCAGAACGCTAAGCTGGAGACAACCTTTGTCTGGTACGAGACATCCATACTGTGTTTTTCATTGCAAAAATCTCAGCAATTGAAAATCTTCAACCTTAACTGACAATCCAATACAAAAGCTGATCTACTCAACAACTAAGCTTTATGATATATGTGAGTTAAAATGGCATGAAATTTGTATAACAGTGAGTGTGTGTGTATGTTAAATTGCTTATTTATAAGAAGTAAGCTTCATATATACATATGTATGTGTGTGTATAAATATATACATGAATATGTCAGAAATTTCCTAGGAGTAAATATTTGAAGATTAGCTCTCTTCGCTTTCATTATTTTCCCAAAACTCTCATAATTCTCAGTGCCTAGCCACATGTCAGATATGTTGTCTATAAAACTAGTTGAACTTCCAAACTTCCCTCTTCTCTTTTTAATGTGCTGTTTATAATCTCTGTTCTACTCAAATACTCACATCTCATCTTCGTTTCACCCATGATAAACTTCTCTAAGGTGAGAGTGAAAGTAATCTCGACTTTAATTTTCATTGGAATGAATCAGATGGATATGGAAATGCCACATATGGTTATGTGGTTTTTTTACTGCCCAACTCTGTAAGTGCTATTTACATACTAGTCTAATTTAACACCCACTTCCCACCCCCAACCCTGAAAGTTGTGCTATGTGTAATTTCTACATCCAAACCTATTTGCTCTGACTAGAATCTCTTGCATGGCGTCAGATGTTGGGATCTTACTGAACACAATCTGGTTAACTGGCATTTGGAGCACAAAGAACCTATCCAATATCTACTTTTTTCTAACTTTTCCAAAATCAGATGATGACTTATTGCCAGATATTTGCCTCATTTCCCAGCTTTATTTGAAGACTGGTAGGATCAATTAGATATAAGGAGAGCCACTGTGTTGGTTTGCCAAGAAAACTCTTTACAGAAAGATTTTTTTACGACCCTTTTTGAAAGTCGTCATTTTTCTATTTCTATTTGAAACATAGAAATGATGACACGCAAACATGAAGTGAACTTGATAATAGAACAATGCAGTAAAAATTATGGATGTGAGAGAAGGAAACTGGGATGTTGATGATATTGTGGGCCTTCCATAAAGCTACAGACTGCCTACTTTGGAATTCTTTTACATGAGAAAGATATAAACATTTATCTTTCAATGTTATCTAAATAATTTTTTCTAGGAGATAAATATAATTCTCAATTGCAATATATTGGGAATTATATTCTTAAGTATTATTCTTAAGTAGCCGGCATATACTGGACAATGTACAGTTAATCAGTAAAAATGGGGGCTGCTGATATGATTGAAGATGTTAATTATTTTCAGGTCATTCTCAGTATTTGAAGCTCCATATTGCTCAGTAGAATCAAAAGAGAGTTATAAAACTTTTCCTAGTACTGCAGAGTACTGGAAAAACAAAAAATTCCCAAGTAACAAATGTAGCTCATATCTTGCAGAGAACATCTGTTCAAGGGATGTGTATTAGAACTTATATTTAAGTTTTCAACTCTGGAAAATTAAACAAAGAAACTGAGAATTATTTCAGTTTACCATCAAACCATTTCAGTTTGTAAATCTCAGGGAGATAAATGCCTTACCTAGTATCAAAACTAGTATAAAAAGCTGAGATTCCAACATAGATCTGGAAGTCCATGTTCTTTGGAAGTGCATGTTCTCTTTGTCTTATTTATCTCTCGTATAGCTTAAAGATGAGCAGAATTAATTATGGTAAAATATATGTTTGATAACATGTGATGAAAGTAGTTTTCTTAGGGAAAATAACAAATGATTTCCATATACATTATAGAGAGAAAAGATGATGATGATGATGATGAATCCCCAGAAATCAGAGAGAGAAATATTCCAATTTCTCCAACAACATGTAAAGTTATAAAATTACACTAATTTATAAAAACAAAATCAGAAAGCCTTTACTGCTTTCTTAGTTTTTGATTTTGATAAAAAAAAAAGTGACTAATTATTTAACAGGAGTGAATGTCACTCTATAATTTTAAAGTGTGAAAACGAAGATTGGAAATAAATAGCTTGAGATACGATACAATTATGTTAGCTATGATTCAATGATTGTCCCAATTTTCTACACATCCTTAAATTCATGCTTTTTAAAATATAATTTTCCAGATTCTCATATCAAAGAAGAGATCCATATCTTAACTCCTTGAATTCGAAATAGCCAGATGACTTATTTTAACAATACATGACAGAACTGTCAGTGTGACATTTCTGAACCCAGGCCTCAAGGGGTTTTATACATTCTTTCCCAGACCCTTGTCTTATCCATGAGACGAAGCCAGTACTATCCTGGTGGAGGATAAATACCGTATGAAAGAGAACTGAGGTCCCCCAGCCAAGAACCATACAACTCCCAGATGCAAAGCTACATAGCTTCCCTAGCAGCCGCTTAAGTGAGACCAGCAGATACAATAAGAAGCCCTCCCCACTAGACTATGTCTTAACTTATCAAAAACAATGAATTATTCTTTAAAATGTCTCAGTTTTGGGTTGTTTTTTCACACAGCAATATTATAATGATAAATAACTAATACAATGGCCTAAAAAGATTACATCATTCTGAGATACTAAGAAAATGTTGCAATTGTGTTATAAATTGAAGTATAATATTTTGTTTAACACAGAAAGTAGAGAGAACGTGACTTTGGCGAAAAGTGTGGGTTCAATTACAAATTTCAAGTATTATCTGCGTAGAAATGAAAAATTAATTAGCTTTTGTGTGCATCACTTTCCTTATCCGTGAACTGGACCTAATAACATCTACCCCTTAAGATGTTGGCAAGTCTGTTAAAAACAAAGCAAAACAAAATAAATCAAAATGAAACAGTATGAATCTTTTTCAATGCTTTGGTCTTGGACCCACATGAAGATTCTATGAGCTGACATATGTAAGGCATCTAGCACTCTGACTAAATGGGTTACAAAAATATCGTTTCAGTATTATTTAAGTATCATCATCATCATTAACTGATAAATGCAACCAAAAGTTCTCAAGCTCAGAAAATGCAAATTATGTTAATACTCCTTTAAAGAAGGAAGAGTTTGAATCCTGGAATTACACATTTTGTTATTTAAATTTAACACAAGAAGCTATATTCAAGGATCACATAGATGGAATATTTTTAAATATAGATAAAATGCATTCAAATCTTTTAAAGACATGTTAATACATAGAATATATAGTAATTTTTTTAAACTTTTTTTAAATTTTTTTTTCCCTTTTTCTCCCCAAAGCCCCCCAGTACATAGTTGTATATTCTTCGTTGTGGGTCCTTCTAGTTGTGGCATGTGGGACGCTGCCTCAGCGTGGTTTGTTGAGCAGTGCCATGTCCGCGCCCAGGATTCAAACCAATGAAACACTGGGCCGCCTGCAGCAGAGCGTGCGAACTTAAACACTCGGCCACGGGGCCAGCCCCTATGTAATAATTTTTGAAAAGCATATTCAATTCCATTTGTACAAATAATATTGCGAATAAAATCTCGTTGATGAAAACCAATTACATTAAAGATTCTTAAGCAAAAAATGATATTTAGAAGCTTCTATGTTGTGGGATATTTTTCTAAAGTAATTGTTCTTTGGAACATATGAATGAAAGTCAATTTACTATATTGTGTATAATAATTATATGCCATGACCCAGTGTGATTTATTCCACAAATGCAAGAATGTTTAAATATTCAAAATCAGTCAATATAGTCAACCCCATCAATAGACTAATGAGGAAAACTTATGTGATCATATCAATTGATATGGAAAAGTCACAGAATATCATGAGGGGTCTACAATATAGAAGTCATATGTTAATCCAACAAGGTCACAGGATACAATAGAAGCATACAAAAATCAGTTGTGTTTCTATATATCAGAAACGAACATTTTGAAACCAAGATTTAAAAGACAATACAATTTAAAATTATTCCAAAAAAAGTGAAATACTTAGATATAAATTTAGCAAAACACATACAGAATCTTTATGCAGAAAATTTAAAAAATGCTGATGAAATAAATAAATGAAGAAACATATTATGTTCATGTGGAGTATATGTTCCTACAAGTATAGGGGTGCAATATACTGGTAAGAATTTTCTACTGTTGTTGTTGTCAATTACGCAGTCCTGTAGACATTGATTTATTTGGTGAATCAAATTGTTAAATATTCAACTCATGGGGAATATTTTAAATATAATTATTGCTCCTGATGTATCATTTGACTTCTGCAATTCCTGAAAATATTCATATAAGTAAATGTTCTGTGATATTTACTTGAGAAACCTAAGTGCAAGAACACGGTTTACTTTCTAGAGGAAATACATAATATCTCAAGATTTTAACACTGAAAATCATACTTCCTGGGCTATATCTTCTATTACAATATATTAATTTATTCTGTTTTTATGCATTTTGAATGATTACCTTGCAACAGTGCTTCTGCTTCTTAACTTTCAACTTGAAAATACAATTCTGCTTCTATTTACTGTGAATTTTGTGTAATTCTGTCCACTGGGAATTTTAAATTTAAATCTGTAGACTGTAAATGGAAAATTCAGTTAGAAGCTTTCTTATTCTTCATTGCAATATCTTCACTTGAAATTAGAGGAAGTAAGTACTTTCTTTTCTGGAAATGTTTGTATAGCAAGATGTTCTTTTATATTACCTGTTGAAATTCCACATTCCAGCAGTTTAATAGAACAGCTAATGTGTTTCTAATTATGCAAATTCCTTTTTACTCAGTGTAGTTTTGATGAACAGGTATAGCAAATTGTAACACATAGGAGTTTTGTTTTTAATTGAACAGATGCTAAGATTACAAAACTTGCTAATAGTAAAATATTTGGGAAAAACAGACTATGCAAATAGAGTCTACATCAAAAACTGTTGAAAAACGAAAGCCTATGCATATCAAAATGTCTAAAAATTAAAAAAAAGATCAAGTTTTATCTATTTCCAGATATCCTTATAGCTATGATATATCGGAAAACATCTTTAATTTTAAGTGAATAGTAAGCAAACAAATCTAACAACTATACCATCAAGATTTGGGAATGGTCCAAGCTGTTAAGGGGAGAATTGAGTTATAAAAACTAAAAAGGAAACTGTACACTTATGTATCCACTTGCTGATAGAAACAGCTTTTATTTTTTATATTTTTGTCATTTTCAGATGGTAATGGCATTTGGATCTTGTGAATATTTGATGGATAATAAAAAAGTCCCAGAATAAAGCTTAATGCAGGACCATATTCCAACAAAATAAAGAAATGATCTCTGTTCTAATTTAGTTCTCAGTATTCACTGCTCACATATGTGCAGGCTGTGGACTTGGGGTCTGCCTTTTCTCACTATATTTTGGGACCATGGGATCAAACCAGACTTCACCACCTGGAAATCCTATGTCTGCTGCTGAGGTTTATTTTCTCTTCCCCACACTAGCTGTTTCACTCCTTTCCAATCCCAGTAAATGCCATCTAATCTTCTCACTCTCAAACATTTCTTCTTATATCAGAGAGAAAATAAAATTCATTAGATAGGAAGTGGATCAACCTCTCCTAAAAGACAAAAAAAAAGAAAAAAAAAACCAAAAACCCAACAACAACAAAAAAGAAAGAAAAAAAGAAAAGAAAAAGAAAGGAAGAGAAAGTATAAATGAATAAGGGTTTCTTCTGCATCCAAAATCTAATTTCCTCATCTCTGTTCTGATTTGATGCTCTTCTGTCTTCCCAGGGATTTCTTTAACCACATACTCCCATCTTTATCCATTTTTTCTCTTCTGGATTTTTCCATAAGTATTTAAAAATATTCAGGTTGCTCCAGCATTAAAAAAAAAAAAAAGTACTGTCCAGCCCTAGGTAACTACCCACCTCCCAGACACCATCTGGTGACCTGTCCACACCCGCTCCTTCATTTTATAGCCACTTTGCACCATGTTACAGTTTGCTACACTGGCCACGTTTAACATTCTCCCTTTGCTTTAGGTGAGAACACACACACACACACACATCTACGTTTCCTCCTCCATCTCTTGCCACTCTTGAAGAGACATTCTTAAAAAACGCTTTTTCCTTTCCCAAACTTGTATCTGTAGTCCTTAAATGTCCCTCCTAAATTTTCATATTTCCTAATACTACCGATTTTCCCTGGGTTGTCTCATTAACTTCTATGGCTTCAATTTTCATCCATTTTCTAATTCCTCCAGAATCTACTTTTTGCTTCTCCTCGACTTCAGAATGGAATGTTCAACAACACATTAGACACAATCCTCAAGGGAGGAACCTCAAACTCAACATGGGCACAACTGAAATTTGCAGCTTCTTTCCCCGGGGCCTTCTTCTGTGCCGTTTGGCTCATTGCAGGGTGACCGTCAAAATTGAAGTCCCTAAAATGGAGACATGGACATCATCCAGAATCTCGCAAAAATCTACCGCGATATTATTCCTGATAGGATATTTTATAATTATCTAAATTTTCTAAAAACTCATTTAGAAAAGAATGCACATAATATTTGATCAATATAATGTTCTCTCTTTTCTGATATTCATTCTCTGAATTTAAATTAATTCTTCAATTATTATTATTTTAAATTATCTCATTTTGGTTAAAATGGAAGAAATTTTCATTAGTCTTGTTGTGGAATAAATATCATTATTTTTCCCCATATTAGTAGAACTAATCTTCAGTTAGCCTACCTTTCTTTTTTAAATTTATACGAAGAATTGAATACTCCAAACAGTTTTCTTAAGGAACTTAAAAAATAGTATAAATTGTGCTATTTATATTTATAATACCATTCATTATGGACAAGCGAGTAAATATATTTTTAATTTTAATCATGCATTATTTGATAGACATGTAACCTACGTGTAAATATGAGCTAAACTAATAAATTAATATCCATGAATCCACCTGTTTAGGATTATTTTTCCTGTTTCCTCATCTGTGAAATGCCTGCCTCTTTTGTTTCATTTTCTATTGGGCTGTTTGTACTCTTTTATATGTTGGTTTGTTACAGTCATTCCAACCCCTAAACTTTTATTTTTTACTATTTTTATTGCTTGTTATTTCTCCCAGTTTCTGACCTGTCTTTTAACTTTTTAAAAGATGTTTTAATAAACATAAGTTTTTTACACTAAGCTTTGTCTTTGTCTTAAATTATTGTTTCATGTCATGTTCAAAAAATACATCTACCTATCTATCTATCTAGTTAGTTTTCCTAACTATTAGCTTCTTTTGTAAATAATAAGTGATTTTTTTCATAGATCCTTGATACGTGTCCCTGAGCCACCTTGCTATACTTCTATTTTTTGTTTAAGCAGTTTGTAAATGTGTTTGGGTTTTCCAAGGAGATAATAGCATCATCTGTTAATGATGTCAGTTTTAGACCTTTTTTCCAATAATTGAAGCATGTGCTTTTTCATGATTTACTGCAATCAGCTAGGATCTCTAAAACAATGTTGAGGCGAGGCAATGCTATGAGTGTGCTTGCCTTCTTTGTTTTTAACAGGAATGCTCCCAATATTTCATTATTAAAAAATATTAGCTCTCAATTTTTAATGGACTGTTTTTAAGTTAAAGGAAATTCTACTCTGTTCTCAGTTTGTTGAGAATCTTAATAATGAATGCATGTTGGATTTCACTTTTAAAAATTTGCGTTTATTGAATTGATCATAGAGTTGCTACTGTTGTTGGTGGTGGAGTTTTAATCTCTTAGAATTTTTTCTTCATTTCCTTGAATCCAATAATAGTTAAAAATATGCTTGCCACAGTGTAAAATTTTATTTTATTTTTTGTGAAGGCTATTCAGATTATTTACTCCACTACAATGACTTCATTACCAAAAATGGTCAACTGACATAACATGTTAACTAAAATCAGAGGTCTGATTAAGCACTAAGCTTTACTAATGATTCAAAGGAAAAAAAAAATCAAGGCATAAATATTTTGTCCAGAATCCCACATATGCAAGTTCATAATTTTCCCTTTTTTACATACTGGAGGGTGTTTTGGTTTAGGAATAAGAGACAGAAATTAATAATGAATGTAATAGAATAATGCAAGAAAATATAATCTTAAGTATATGATATTTTATGCATTATCTCATCAAAATATTTTCTTAGATTATTTTCTATGTAAGACAATAGATTTTTTTTAAAATCCCCATTCTTTAAGAGTATTTTGTATATGTTAAACCAACAAAACTAAAGTTGAAGAAGTACCCTCATTTGAAATAAAATAATACTGCTCTTTTTCTAACTTTTATTTTCTGATAGCGGCCTAATGCCCTGTTGTAGCTCAGGGTTATGTTTTAAAATTTAGTTCAAACTGAATATGTCATTTGGGCTACTGAAAGGGGGTCATCAGTCTCCCTTGACCACTTAGTAATGTTTAAACAGTTTATAGAACAAGTATTTTAGAACTGAAATGCCTTCAGCAAATTATTTTATTCCCTAATGTCAAAACTGGTCATCTTTACTATGGATCTGTAACATTTGAAGAAATATTTATCTTTCATTTGGCCTAAATTTTTTTTTGTTTTTTATTTCCCATCAAGTAAATCTATTTAAAAACCAGCTATCTTAAGTCTCAATTAAAAACAAGTTCATTTAGTCATTTACTAATTTCCAAATATAAAGATATCATTGAATTAAGCAAATTTACCAGTAATTGCCACATGTTTTCCTATGCTTTAGCTACTCTGCAAATTCTGTAGCTCCTTTGTACTTGCAGGAAACCATTGCTTCCCAAATAAATGAATACGTCTGCCTCAATAAACATATAGTTTTTTGTTGGTGCATATTTATTTACTTATTTATTTTATTTATTTATTTTTTTTTTTGAGGAAGACTAGCCCTGAGCTAACATATGCTGCCAATTTTCCTCTTTTTGCTGAGGAAGTCTGGCCTTGAGCTAACACATCCGTGCCCATCTTCCTCCACTTTATATGTGGGATGCCTACCACAGCATGGCTTGCCAAGAGGTGCCATGTCTGTACCCGGGATCTGAACCAGCAAACCCTGGGCTGCTGAAGCAGAACTTGTGAACTTAATCGCTGCACCACTGGGCCTGCCTCTATTTTTTTTTTTTTTTTTTGAGGTAGATTAACCCTGAGCTAACTGCTGACAATCCTCCTCTTTTTGCTGAGGAAGGCTGGCCCTGAGCTATCGTCTGTGCCCATCTTCCTCTAGTTTATATATGGGATGCCTACCACAGCATGGCATGCCAAGTGGTGCCATGTCTGCACCCGGGATCCAAACCAGCAAATCCCAGGCCTCTGAAGCAGAATGTGCACACTGAACTGCTGCCCCATCAGGTTGGTCCCAGGTGCATATTTATTTTAATATTAAAAACAGGCAATTCAATAGGGCCAGCCCGGTGGCATGGTGGTTAAATTCACATGCTCTGCTTTGGTGTTGCGTGTTCTCAGATTCAGATCTCAGGTGTGGACCTACATGCTGTTCATCAAGCCATGCTGTGGAGGCGTCCCACATACAAAACAGAGGAAGATGGGCACAGATGTTAGCTCAGGGCCAATCTTCCTCAGAAAAAATTGCCATCATAATTTCTCTGACCCACTTGGGAATGTAAGTGTTATGTGCAAGATGACATAGGAGTCTGTTGTTTTAAACACTTCTTATTCTTTACAAGTGGTTTTGCTTCCACAGTAAGATTCACATCTACCAAGATAGTATTCAGCATAGTATTATATACAGAAATTTAAGAAATAGTGTTTTTATCAAAAATTTCTTATGATCAAACTTCTTTATTAACTCTTTTATGCTCAAATACATACTACTTCAGAATTGTACTTGAGTCATACTTGTTATATGAAAACATCGTCTCAAACACTTTGATATGCTCCGAATGAATGGTTGTTACAAGGAAAATCATGTTCCTGGCACCACTCCAAATATCTGTTTACACATATATCATCCCATGATTATACTGTTTTTAATATGAAGAAAGTTGAAACCAAATATACCATATATCTGTTCTGATGTGTCAAATATAGTCATTTTTTCTCAATCCTCGAAAGAGTTTACAAGATATAAAATTAATAACTGTTATGATATTAAGATAGTATATTCATATCTTTGTTAAGATATTTATGAATTCAAAACTAGAGGTTAGCTTATATCAGTAAACTGCAAATCATTTGATGCATTCCTGTTAGAGTCAGTACCCAGGCAACAATGCTGTTTTCCACCATTACTGTTAATTGTTGTGCTGAAATGCTAATGCAATAAAATAAAAAATGAAATAATAAGCTAGGAATGAAAAGAAGTAGTTATCATTATTTACAGATTACGTGAGATATGCCTATCTAGCAATAAATCCCTAAAGAGTCAACTAGCCACAGATGTTAAATAATTTTTTAAAATCTATAAGCCGCAAGTTACAAAGTCAATATAAATAATCAATATTCAATAAGTCAGAAAAATATATAAAATGAAAAACTTTGTTCACAGTTATGAAAGAAAGTCAATAAATACAAAGCCTTAATATTGCACAAGTTTCAATTATTTCCACATTATTCTAAATTATCCATAAATGAAATTAAACTGAAACATAATTATATAATTTGTGGAACTCAACATGTTAATTCAAAAATTAATATTGCAAAGTAAGGGGCTAAGAATAGCCAAGAAAGTTTTTTAGAAGATCCAGTTTTGGGGGGTGAAATTAATCATATTTTAATATATTTCTATGAAATATATTTACATTGTTTCTACAGCATTGCTTTCTTCTATACCTTTCATCATTTATTTCTATTTCTGTTATTTATTGTATTATTTACTGATTGCTAGAAATTCCTCATATATTGTCTCTAAGACATTTTGTTTATTGTACATAGAAAGTACATGTTTCCTCCCACTCTTGCTTGTCTCTTTCCTCATGTGGATTGTTTTAATCTCCCTCAGAGCTTTTGAAGAGATTTTGCATTTTGCTTGTGAAAGACTTCTCCATTCCTTGATTATGCTACATGATACTTGTTTTGTTTTTGAAGTTATTAAAATTTTGGCCTACTCCAGGGTCCAATTATACAACTATTTTGCAGATCTTTGGAAATGCTTTAGATAAGTTTTTTAATACTATATAGGCTTATTGATATAATGCCTCCTCTTGATTTTGTTGAAAAAATTCATTACACAATTTTTCTTTGTATAATGAATTTTCTTTCATTAGCCAAAACTATTCAGTATACTATATTTTAATGACCATAATATCTTCTTTGTAATATGTGTCACAACAGCATCATAACATTTTACAGTGAGAACTTTAAATTCATTCAATCTTAATTAGAGTTTATTTTCTTGCTATTGCTTCTTAAACTTGATGCCTTTCTCTTTCTTGAATTCGTTTTTGTGTTGCTGAATAGATTACAATATTCTTTCAGGTCTTATGATTAAATTGATTAGTTTCCTATTTTTTGCATATTTAAATGTGCATTTATTTTATTATTCACTCACTTTTATTGAGATATAAGTGAAATACAGTAAGGTGCACAGAACTTAATTATACAGTTCAGTGAGTTTTACAAATGTCTGTATTTGAGAAATACCCATGTGACTGACACCCTTGTAAACATTTGTATCACCCCAGAAACTTCCCTCAAGCCCCTTCCTCCTCAATCTCCCCATCACCACCATTGGCCACTCTACTGATGATTTTCACCACAGATTAATTTTACTCATCTTTAGCTTCATATCTATTCTGTCTATTTTTTTCATTCAATATGTTTTTGGGATTAATCATGTTACATTTAGTATTTTGTATTTACTTATTGCTGAGAAGTATCCGTTGTATAAATATGCCACCATTTGTCTACTCAATTTCCAACTTGATTGATATTTGATTTTTTCTAATTTATTCTTTCTAATTTTCTTATTTATCTGTTGACTTATTACAGGATAGATTTCCAGCTTGCTGCTTTGTGTGTTCCTGATCAGAAGAGCATGATCAGCCAGATGCTTTTCAGGTAGTAGTTTAGCCTAATATTGGTTAGGTTGGGTTCATTCCACATGTTTTTGTTGTGGCAGTTGCTACTGTTGCTTTGTTGCTGTGAACATTACACACGGAGATTTTGCTGGTGCTCTGTTGAGAAGGATGTTCAATTTCTTAGAAATCTTTTTAAACTTAGATTGGACTTTGGGTTTCTTTGGTTCCTCTTTCCCTTCTCCTCTGACCTTTTATTATTTTCCAGGGATACCTGAATTTCCACATTCACTGATGGTGCCATGTATTCCAATGCTCAGGTGGATTCTTCATAACCTTTCTGTCAATTCAATGGGATTTTCGATGTGGGAGAAAAGATAAAAATGTTTATTCTATTTGCTTTTATAAACAAACAAACTATTGCTCCCTTTATTCACAGCATTTGTTACTTTGTATTGCAATTTCCTATTTCTGTACATTTCATTATCCAAAAAGCTCAATGAGAGTAAAATCATGTTTATCTTTTTTTTAAAACTACTTTACTGAGATACGATTGACATAAAAAAACTGTACATATTTAGTGTATACAACTTGATGAGTTTGGAGATAAGCATATATCCTTGAAACCATCACCACAAACTATGCCATAAACATATCCATATCCATCACCTCCCAAAGTTTCCTCCTGCTCTATCATAATAATTGTTTTTAGTGATAAGAACACTTATCATGAGATTTACCTTCTTAACATGTTTATTTATTTTTATTTTTTTTTTTTGCTGAGGAAGATTCACCCTGAGCTATCATCTGTTGCCAATCTTCTTCTTTTCACTTGAGGTAGATTAGCCCTGAGCTAACATCTCTGTCAATCTTCCTCTGTTTTATATGTATGTCGCTGCCACAACATGGCTGCAGATAAGTGGTGTAGGTCCACTCCCGGAACTGAACCCGGGCTGCCAAAGTGGAGAGCGTCAAACCTGACGCCTAGGCCATGGGGTTGGCCCCACCATGTTTATCTTAATTGGCATTAAATCCCCAGAATTTCATAGTGTCTTAGTGGTTGCTCAGTGCTCAACAAATGCTTATGTAATGAATAAAGGAGAACACATATAAAACATTAAAACACTAACTTGGGTTATAAATGTGAAGTACAATTACAGCTAATTTTAAACGTTATTCTCATTTTACTTTCCAAATGATGCTAATGAACAGGTATTTTATTTATGATCAGGAAAAAGGAAGTGATCACTTAAAGATTATTAAGAGATCAATATAATACATAATATGCAGTATAAACATTTATGGAAGGAAATTGGAAAAACAATAGTGACCACATCAAAGTAATGGGACCTTGGATGGTTTCATGTTGTTGTTTATACTTGTTAATAAATTGTAACTTTTCAAGAACAATCCTACCCTACTTTCATAATAAGAATAATGTAGGGGATAGAAGAAAACTGTCAGTAGTTTGTTTTTTGCAATATTTACCATTCTTTAGCAGAAAATAACATTTTCAGAGCTTGTTGCTTCAGAAGAAAATCTGGGAACATTCAGATGACAATATCTGAATATTTGCTGATTTAGAGCTTTTATATTGTTATAGTTGTCTCTTTACTACTTTTCTTCCCAGGAAGATGTTATAAAAGTTGTATTGATCATGTGGCAAGACCATTTTGTGTTATATTCAAGCCGAATTTGTTGATTAAACCAAAGTTCTATTTATTATATTCCTTTACTTTCTTTTTTTAAGGGTCTTGATGGTTCAGTAACATTTAAATTGGGCATCACAAATGAGGTGGAGCATCAGAGAAAAGCAAAGGAGCAGATAAGCCAAAAAAACAAGCAAATAACAAAAACAAAAAGCAAAAGAATGGTTAAGAGAGACACTTGTGCACTCCTTTGGTTACAGAAAGATCAATATTCCTGTCTAAGAAGCAGTATATTTCTTTTTATTTTATTTGGTAAGGATTATATGCACTGTACTTGGATGGCCCTTGTGGTGTATTTGCACAAATAAATATACAAGGAAAACTTTATCATTGTTTGATTTAATATGAGTAGCCTCAATATATACCTATGCAGTTTATTTTATCTAATTTGTAATAAGAACAGAAATTAGACGTTATATTTGACGTTAAAGTAAGACATACATTTGGCATTAAAGGTGCTAAGTCATAGTCCCTAAAATAAGTTGTAATCATTGTCTCTGTGTTAACAATATAATCATGTAAATTGTTCAATCAAATTTATAGAATATACTGTTTTAATGGATATTAGCAGTATCTAGCTAAATTCTACTCTGGTTTAAGTATATGAAACCCTCCAAAATTTTCTGACAAGTGATCTTACTATCTCGAAGTGAACAATTACAAAGATTAGTAAAGTACTTCGTGAAGTAGCTGTTGTGATATTAACATCATCTGCCTTGTCTTGAACTGAAATCCTCTTCTCTTTATTCATTGATCCTTGCCATACTTCAACTCTCTGAAGACAGTTATAATGAATTTCAGGGGGA
Source organism: Equus asinus (assembly GCF_041296235.1). Lineage (NCBI taxonomy): Eukaryota > Metazoa > Chordata > Mammalia > Perissodactyla > Equidae > Equus > Equus asinus. Next base: position 39,578,363 of record NC_091813.1, read on the forward strand.
AAATCACAGAGTGTCTCCCACAGTGAAAAGAATCCTACAATTTTCTGTCAATAGCCATGCCTAGAGCCAATTAATTATCTTCCCTCTATATCTATTTTTGTTTCAAATATGAAATATAGCTACTAATTTTGGCCTCAGTTTTATAAATCTAGTTGGAACTAATCTGTGAGAAATATTACTTGGACTTGGTTTCACTAAATATATTTTTGTTGTGACTGAGTAAATTTGGGAAAGATTACCACCAAATTATTTATCTGTATGACAAAATTAATTCCCAAAATTGAAATTAAGATGATATCCAGTATCTTTATGTTATTACATTTATGAGACAGTTTGAACTTTGTATATTCTTCATTGCATGAGTTCATTGTCACTTGGTTAGTTTTTTTTATTTACTTGAACATTTCTTTTCTATTTAAATGTTATTACTTTATTTTCCTTTTATGTAAAGATTATTAAATTGTGCAAATGATTAAATCTAGTAACATTAATCTTTATTGGTAATTTGATCTAAGTTGTTAAAATGTCTCAGATAAATGTTAGACAGTCTAAATGTAGATTATTCCTTACACAAATTGAAAATATACTAAAGTATTCATGCATTTTTTGGTTAATAAAAGAAAAATGAAAAGGATTTAGCAGTTGCTTTGTTTCAGGGGCTGTTCTAAAGCCTTGACCTGTGTTAATCCATTTAATCCTCACAAGAAATTTCTTACAGATTTTCATGCTTTATAGACTAGAAACAGAGACAGGGAAGCTAAATGACTTGTCTAAGATGACATAACTAGTCTAGTTTGACCTGTAGCAGTCTACTTTAATGTCTAAGCTATGATCACTCCACTATACTAAAGGTTTTCACATTGATTCCTGCAAAAACAAACCAGCCTGATATGCCTATTGTAGGATCTTTTCCCTTCCTTCCTGTAATTGTATTGAATTTGAGAGTAATTTATTTAATTAATAAGTGGATATTTTCATAATAAATAGGCAGTTCTAAACCAATAATTCCTGAAAATAAAAAAAACCCTCTAGGTAAATATAGCCTGTATATCATGATCTGTTTATTTTTTTCTCCAATAGATTTTGTTGCATAAATTATAAAATAAATACCCTTCCTTATCATAGGTCTGCCTGTCGGTTTCACAGAGAGGTTAATATATTCTGACTGTGGAAACTACGGGAGAGGTAAAGCACATTCTACTCTGAGTACCAAGCGTGAAAGTTCAACATTTGTTAACTGTGGCGGATCTGTATTATATAGACCAAAATCAAGAAGAATGTTCTAACAAATGGATTCCCAAGTCTGAAGATTTTAGAAAGTAAAGATAAAAACATTGACACTGTTAAAAAATCTTACCTGATTTCTTTTGTTTAGATTCTGACAGATTCCTAATGGTATACACCAAGCTTGTAGAATAAGCATAACTATTTGAACTGAAGGTTTGAAATACTTCAACATTAAGATAAAGGTTTTGTATTTATTTTCCACTTTCAATATAATCAATGTCTTATTTTCTATCCTCTATTACAGGGAAGAGCCAATGTTTATAGCCCTTAATATTAACCAATTATGATACTTGAATATTAGAAGTATTTCAAATGATTTTCATGGTAGACAATACAAACTTTCTTAATATTCTTCATGTTCTCTTTTGCTAAGAAGTTTTTAATTTTGTTAAAATCTAACTTATCATTTTACTTTCTTTTATGATTATTTCTTTCTGTGTCTTGAGAAAATTTTCCCTCTGCACATGGTTAAGAAGATAATCCCCATATATTTTCTTCTAGAAGATTTTCATTTTTAGTTATTATGTTTTGATCTATGGTACTTTAAAATTAATTTTTTGCATTATGTGAGATAACGTTTGATTCATTTATCTAAATATGGTTATCTAGTTCTAACACCGACCGTTGAAAAATTTTCTTTCTCCATTGGATTGTTTTGATGTTTATGTAGGAAATCAATCAATTATAAAAGTGTGGATCTATTTCTGCACACTGCATTTTGTTGCGTTTAAATAATTTTATGTCAATACCATACTGTTTTGGTAATTGTTGCTTTACAGTAAGTACTGAAGTCAGGTAGAGTCAGTCTTCCAACATTGCTTAATTTCAAGACTCTGAATAACTCTTGCTTTTTCACATTTCCATATACACCTTAAAATCACTTGAACAGTTCCATTAAAAATGCCCTCAGAGATTTTGTTTGCAATTGCATTAAACCTGTGCATCAGTTTACATGAAATGAAATTTTTACAGTATTCCATCACCTAGTCAAGGGAGATTGTATATCTCAGTAATGTTTCGTAATTTTTAATGCAGAGATATTGCACATATTTAGTTAATCTCCATTTTATTTTTGTCACTACTTTAAATAAATTACTCTTGGTATGCAACTGCTGCTAATATATAGAAATGCAGTTGGTTTTGTATATTGATCTTTTATCTGTGACCTTGATAAATTCACTTATTTGTTCTAGCAGTCTGATTGTAGATTCTTTAGGGTTTTCTACATGAGCAATCATACTTTATATGAATAAAAGTTGTATTATTTCTTCCTTTCCAAATTTTGTGTCTTTTACTTCTTCTCCTTGCCTTACGGCATGGACCAGGGCTGCAGGTACAATGTTCAATAGAAGTGGTGAGAGTGGTCTGTCATATCTGGTTCTTGACCTTAGGGGAAAGGGTCTAAGACTTCACAATTTATGTTGAATGTTAAATGTAGGTGTTTTGTATGTGCCCCTTATTGCATGTTCACACTTACAAATATTATTGTGAAGTGAATTTTTGCTCAGGTTGGGTTAAGTACATAACAGATTTAGGAATCTTTCTTACATTTCCGGTTTGTTGATAGTTTTTATCAAGCGTGGGTATTCAATTGTCATCAAATGCTTTTCTGCATCTATTGAGTTTTTTTCTCTTTGGCATATATATTGAATTTCATTGTTTTATTTTCAAGTGTTTCTCTTTATGTTACTATTAGCACAAATTAACAAGATTGGTTAATGTTAAACCAATCTTATACTCACAGGGTAAACTTCAATTGATTCTACTGTACTATCTTTTTCATATATTGGGGGATTTGTTTTGCTAAAATTTGTTAAGGATTTTATCATTTATGTTTATAGACTGAATCCCTAGTTAGTCATGATGTCTTATTATTTTTATTTCCTGATGGATTCAATTTGGTAATGTTTTAGTAAAGGATTTCTGCATCTATGTTATGGGGGATTCTGCTCTGCAATTTTTTTTTTTATTTATCTTTGTGAGTTTTGGTAACATAGTTGCTTTGGCCTCAATAAACAAGTTGAAACTTCACTCTCTGTTTATACTTTCTAAGAAAGTATAAACTTGATTTTGCTTTAATACGTGTTAGAATTGAAAAGTAAAACCAGCTCACCCTGGACTTTTCCTTGAGGGACAATTTTTGTGACTGCTTTTAAATTATATTCAATATTTTTAATATAAGGCTATTCTGACATCTGTTCCTTGGGTTAGTTTTTACAAATTGCCTTTCAATGACTGTGTCAACATGATCTAAACTGTCAAATTTGTTGATTTAAAGTTGTTTATAAAATTTCCTTTGCCTATTTTTAATGTCTGAATTATCAATATTTCTACTTAATTCCTGTTATTATTAATTTGTGTTTTCCCTCTTTTTTTCTCTTATACGGACACTAGGGTTGTATCACTTTTATTTATCTTTTGAAAGAACCAACCTCTTACAAATTATCTCTACCATTTGTGTCTTAATTTCTTGATTCCCAATGTTGGTATAAATTTCTCTCCATACACTGCTTTATACATTTTAATATGTTGTATTATCTTTAGCATTCAGTACAAATAGTTTGCAATTATTCCTGTGACTTCTTCTTTGAATAATGGATTGTTTGTAAGTTTATTGTTTAACTAATAACAATTGTGGCTTTTCTAGACATTTTACTATTGATTATTTTTATTTTAATTTCATTTGTTGAAATTTATCAAGAATTGTTTTATCAGCTGACATATAGTCCATCCTTGTGAATAGTTCATGTGCTCTTGAAAATACTATATTTTGCAATTATTGGGTGGAGTGTCTATAAAATTCAATGAAACCAAGAATGTTGATAGTGTTATGTATCTTTGCTTAATTTTTGTCCACTTTTTTCTATCGATTAATGAAATAAGCATGCTAAAATCTCCAACAATGGCTGTGGATTTTTCTGATTCTCATTCTACCTATGTCCTTATTTGTGTATTTATTATGCAGCTTTATTATTAGCCACATACCACACATTTGTAATTGTTCTGTCTGACTGATTAATTGACCTTTTATTATTATGAAATTTCCTTTTCTATCTCCAGTATTCCGTTAGTGAAAGTCTATTTTATCTGACCCTAATATAGCCTGTTCAGTTTTTGTATGCTTACTACTTGCATAGTATGTTTTTTTTTCCCCTTTGATTGCAACCTTTCAGGATCTCTATATTTAAAGTGTGTCTATATTTACCGTGGCCCTTCCTTTTTATTCAGTCTGACAACTTTGACTTTTAATTGGAGTCTTTGATCTCTATTTCTCTATTTAGTCTCTAAAATAACGGATATAGACCTACAATTTTGCTCTTCATTTTTTATTTATCTTGATAAATGTATTTTTGCATTTGGGTTTGTTCCAGATTCTAACTCATCACACAAACTATGTTGGCATTAACAATTCAACTGTTTACTCTCATCTCAGTGACATATGTCTGCCTGTGTCAAACTTACTCCCCCTTTACTCTTTACCTAGACCAGGCAATCATATCCAGGCTTAAAAGTGGCTTCCAGCTTTGATCTCTTACAAATAGCTCATCCATCTCTGGCTACTTTATTAGCCATCTGCAGCATCTACTACTCTTCAATAACTTTAAACAAAAGCATTATTCGCTAGTGTATCTTGTGTTTTCTTATTACTACCAGAGTTGTGGTCTTTTGTGACTTTACACATTGTAATCAGACATAGGATATCTCCTCCAGCAATTTTTAAACGAAAATTTATTAAGTTGTGTGAACAAACAAAATAAAACAGGATTTACAATCAGAAAGTCTTGGGTAAGTCTCTTAGTTTCTTCATTTTCTACCTGTGACATATGGAGAGGTTACTTAATTTCCTGAGCTTCATTTAGTACATCTATAAATTCTGTTTCTTAAGACCAATCATTTATTATTATTATCATTATGAAGATGAAATGAGATCTTACATGTAAATCACTCAGTTTCCAGACTATGGTAGAAACTCAACAAATATTATTGAACTTTGGGCACATATAAATTTAAATAATTTCTGTACATGTTTGATATTATAAAATAAATACAAAAATATTACCTTTTTAAAAATTTAAAATAAAATTATTCAAATTAAGTATGGCAAATGATTGATAACAGCAACAAAACTAATAACAAATTGTATCTTTCCACAGAGGGAAAATTCTCAATTGCATGTTTATTTGAAACATCATTATTTGAATGATAATTTTGGGTGAGCATGTATTGTTAAAGCTCAGTTTTTTGCAAATACTTCATTTTACCATTAATGGAATAAAAAACAAATTCAGATGTTCAAAAGCCATATGAACATGATATCTTAAACGAAGAAGTTTCAGATTTAGTCCCTAGACCTGGTAAAACATTAAAACATTTGAATTTGTTTAAAGTATATTGATGAGATTTGAAGCCTTCCAATATTCTAGATATACTACAGACATATTTTGTAAACTATTTTCCTGTTCCTTCACAATATTTTATTCTTCCTTGATGAGTTTTAACATCTTTTGCTTCAATTTGTCCTAAAAATCTAAGGATTCTATATTAATTCTCTTTAATGTAATTCAAAGGCAAAATTCCCTGCAAATTATTTTTATGTTGTTGATACTGTCATTGAAAGGTGATATTATCCTGCTGTTAAATATGGCTTTATTTCATCTGCTTCTTTATGCTCTTCACCCATCCTGTATTGGAAATAACATATTATCATTTCCTGATCACAAAATATTTCAACCCCCAATTCATACCCATTATGACACATCAAAATGGTTTTTCTTTAATACTTGAAGTGGAATATTATGTTCATTTTAGATACAAGAAAATAATGCATAGTTATGTTTTAAGACAACAAAACAACAGCTAACATTTGTCCCAAGGAAGTCAACACATAAATAAAGGCTTAGGATATATTTCTTTCTGGAAGGTGGATATATGTATACTTAAAATCTGAATTTGCCTTATTAAAATTATTAGTGAGCCAAGTAATTGAGCATTTGAATTTTACACATGTGCATTTCAGAGTAGGCAAATGGTTATAATAAAAAGTCCACGGTTGTAGCAAAATAAGACAATGCTGGTGTTGATGTAAATAATCAATAACCAATCTATAGGTAAGAAAGATAGAGTGCTATTCATTGAGCCTAATATGACGATAAGCCCAGAAGTCCCCTCTTCCCCAGGGAAGAAAGTGCTCTGGGGAAGCATGGTTGACAGCATGCTTATACATCATCTCAGAGTGAAGAACATACATCAAGCAGGACAGGAATATGATTTTTTTTCTTCCAAAGTCACAAAGAGATGTTTTGTCAGAGTTTATCACATACATAGCAGGTCATCTTGACCTTAGTTCTCTGGGAAGAAAAGCTAATCTTCAAAGAAGTACTGGTATCAGCAGCAGAGGGGGGAGCCCTTACATCCCCATCTTTAAAGAGGGCATTCTTTGCTTCGGGAGAATCTTTGAAGCAGATGTACAGTGCCTGTTTGGAGGGCCAGAAGATAGGCTGCTCTGAGAAAAACAGGTTTTAGGCCAATTCAGATTTAAAACAGAATGTCTGCCCCATATATCTCAATATGTGAAAATGTATTATTATTCTTCTTATTGTTTTCATCACTGGTCTTCAAAACAGAAGTATAAAAACGATTGAAATTAAGAACTACACTTTTTTTCTGCAGCTGTCAATTCAATATACATGAATATATGTATTTACGTGTAGACAAAACCACATAGTCACATGCAAAGTATACATTTAAGTGCTTTTTGGCCTCAGAGTAATGGTGATAATAGGAACATTGGCTTTGAAGTATTTAGTTCTGATAAGTCTCTTTAACATTTTCTTTTTCTTTTTGAGGAAGATTAGCCCTGAGCTAGCTACTACCAATCCTCCACTTTTTGCTGAGGAAGACTGGCCCTGAGCTAACATCCATGCCCATCTTCCTCCACTTTATACCTGCACCGCCTACCACAGCATGGCTTTTGCCAAGCGGTGCCATGTCCCCACCCGGGATCTGAACCGGGGAACCCCAGGCCACTGAGAAGTGCAACGTGCGAATTTAACGGCTGTGCCACTGGGCCGGCCCCTCTTTAATACTTTTTAGAAGGTTATTTTAATTCAGAAATATCTAAGAACACCAATATTAAATGACAAACAAGCATTACAGAATGAAAAATATAGCGTTTACTAATGCTTACGTATATGTATTTGCATATGAATCTATGTATTTAGTAAATTACAGTAGGTGTGTATTTATAAATAGCATGTGTGATTGGGTTAATTAAGAAGCCTCTCTTGCAACTAGTGTACTGGTGACACTGTCTGTCAGACAAGCTCTGGCAACTTCCGACTTTCCATGTAGGGGCAACAGTGTACTTGGGAGGAAGGCAAAATAGTTGAGTTGCCCTAAAACTGAGATTGTAGAGCGTATAGATGCTTTTTGATAAAGTTATATGTTTCCTTGTAGTGACTTTAGAATGCAAGGCATGATACTATTCCATTTGGGGACATACAACATCTACCCCCAGCACCATCAATCCTTCTGCACCTCCTTGAAGCCACCCATTTGGCAGCCAATACAGACAAGTGGAGAAAGAGACTTTCCTCCTTCTGATGATAATTTCTATTTCTTAGTTCTCATCCTTCTACTGTTTTCTTCTGGATCCATTTTGTTTGATTGTTCTGGATTGTTCTTCATCTTAGTGATGATGTTTTGCGTTATTCTCTGTGTACATCCATAACGCTCCAGAGCTCAGTCCTCAACGCACGGATGTTATGCCTTGGTTCCGATGTACTTCAGTAACCTTATTTCTAATGCTATTGCTATTTCAGTTTTTTCTCTTTTAAACTTAAGTATTTTGCAAATCTTTGAAAGAACAACTTCAAGAGATTTATTTCAAACTCGAGAAAAACTTGTTAATCTGCTTTCTGTGAAAGGCACTCTTTTTATGTATATTTCACTTTTTATGACATTCTACGACAAAGGCATTGGTAATCATATTTCTCTTATTAAATGTGACCTGACTGCCCTGAAATTCTAACTCCGTCTGAAAATCTATGCATGCTCACTGCTGTGTTGTTGTGTGTTTATGCAGCTTTATGATTGAAAAGGGGATTTCCTAAGCTAACAACTGTACAAAAATAGCTACTCCATTACTGGAACGCTTCTTTCTAGATATTTTGCCACATAGCTCTTGCAACAAATTGTTCTACTGCAAATGAATTATCTAACCTGGGGCTATTTTAATTCCTAATACAAGCATTGTACTAATATGCTAAGTATTATGAGTTCCTAGTGTCTCTCTCTTTAATTGCTCTGCTAGGATTTCCTGTTTAATTATGATATGCCTACCACATGTGGAAGTGGTTTCCTCTTGCATGTATGCACACATATCCACACACATGAAAGGATGCATGCATACACCCACACACATACACACTTACTTGTTTTTTAATCAAAAGATGTGGATATAATGAATGGGGTTAAGAAAAATCCTGTCTACTTTGGATAAAACCTGGCAGATATTCAAAAGTGTATGTAATTCAGTTCAAATTGGTTCTGGTTTAGAAAAGTAAAACCTGGTGCTGAGACAGGTGATAAATACTATGATAAAATTTAAGTCAACACTTTGTTTAAAATGGAACCTACTCCATAAAATTGATGCTTATGAACAACAGAGCCATAATAAGCCATATTCCAGATTTCTGGCCAACTAAAAATTTCACTGATATCTTTTAAAGGGAAAAAAAAATAATCTCTACAAATATTATTGACTTCAAACCAGAGAAATGGCATCATTTATTAAAATGCTGGGAAGTTGATAATGATGATGAGGATATACAAAATGGATAATAGTGTCTGGGATTTTGGAGGCCTTCCACCTACACTTTCTGCCTTTGTAAAGAGAATAGTAAGCATCTGGCATACCAGATGGTTCATATTTGTGACGCCCAAGGAAAAAAAAGAGTATGGAAGACAGAAAGACATATTCCCACTGATGCTAATACTTTAGAATTCAAATTACACTACAAGCATCTTTTCTCTATAGGAGATTAATGTTAGTATGCATCAAAAAGAAATTTTAAAAATGAACTCTTAAGGAAAGAAGCAGACTGAATTTAAATGTATTTTTCTTTGTAGAAAACTGAATTCCTAATCATCCGAGGAGTTTTACCGGTTCTAACACAGTATTATTATTTTAACTTTTGGCCAGTTGTAGCTCAGAGAGAGTTCTCTCCTAGTCTTCACTCTGCATGTGTTTCTTTCCGATTCAAAACATGACAGAATGAATGCTCCCTTATTTCTTGACTTACTTTAATGTTTGTCTACGGAAAGGTGGTCTCACAAATCATCTAGGGTACTATGTCCTCCAGAAGATATTTGGTTCAGGGCATTTTTACTGTAAAACCTGTATTTTTAGCAGCCCTTTTGAAGCATGGGGCTTCACTAAGGATTTTCTCAAACAATGGGATAATTGATTATCAATCACTTATGCCATTCAAGAACAGAAGTGATCCTGCTTAACAAAAAGGGATTCTAAGATTCTTTTAAACACTTGATTGAGAAGAGATGGAAAAGAAAATTGATTGCATTTGGTGAAGCCAGAACTGGACTTAGTGTGGTATGTAAGCCTGAATCACTCATATTTTGGAGTAAACATAAATATTAGATCATCGTGTGATTATTTGGTTGAGGTAATATGGCTAGATCAGCATAAGTGGTGTTGGGGTTTTTGTCCTGAAAAAGTCAGTATCGATAGTCAAACATCCAATGAAATAAGTGGTCAGGACTGAGGCAGAAAATAAGGAGCCAGAAGGTGGCTTTAGTGTCAGAGGAAGTTTGGGCTAGACTCTCTGAAATAGAAAAGTCTGGGGTAATTCTCAATTAGGGGACTAAACTTTCCTTAGTTACATAGAGACAAGTCATAACTGAGGTAATGAGCTGGTCTCGAGAGAATCCCCAAAGTAGTAATTCTGTGTTATTACATTATCCTTTCTTTTCATTCCCTAACGTCTTGAAAATTCTTTTAACCCAATCTCCGCTATATCTTGGAGAACTAAATGCCTGCTCTCCATTTGCGGCTAAGGGAACTCTTACTTCTCCTTTTCTTCTATCTTAATGCATTTGCTGTGATTTATTTATTAGAGTCTTTTTCTCAAATATTTTCTTCAGATGAGTTATTTGGGTCACATAGTCTCTGTATTTTTGATGATTCCATTTATCTTTCATTCACCCTGACAGAAGAATGATATCTTGGCTAGATAAAGGATTCTAGGGTTGCAGTCATTTTTCTCAATAGTGTGTAGATTTTCTATATTTTCATCTAGCTTTCAGAATTAAAGATGAGAAGTACAATCATATGTTTTTCTCCCATTGTACAAAAAGTTTTTTCTTCTGGCATAAGGCTTATCAGTTTTCCCTTACAAATAAATGATTTTAACCAGAATATACCTAAATAAACATTTATTCTTAAAAATACAGCTTATGACTATATAAAATCTTTAATTCCTCAAACAAGTCTGTCCTCTACTGAGGGCTGTTTCTTAATTACTTTCCTCACTTTTCACCTGCCTATTTTTTTTCATTTTGAAAAACTTATTTTTTCATAAATGAATTAATTCCCTTGGATTTATTGGCCACATCACTATCTCTTTTCTCATAATTCCTTTTATTTTTTTTCTCTGTTTTTTGAGACTGTTTTAAAATTTCCTATTTCAGATAATTAATTATAGTCTAGTTTCCACAGTGTATTTGTTTCTTTTTAGTTAAATTACTGACTTTTTAAAAACTTTTGAATATGTGATCTTAACTTTCAGGACCTTTTGCCCCTGCATGTAAGTCCTCATAAGCGATGTGTATATGTACTCATCTTTTTCCTCCAGCAATTCCATTTCATTGGTTTTGGTTTTCAAAATTCATTTGATCTCTCTAGCCATTATTTATCTCTCTTTGCTTAATGGAGTTTCACACATCTTGATTGGGCACTCAAGATCTGGATTACTGCAGATAGTGAGAGGAAAAAGTGATTTCTGTTCCTGTGATCAGTCTGTGGTATAAAGGCAGGCTATTGGGCTCTTGTAAGGGCTTCTCTTGTATAAAAGGAGGAAAACCAACCAAAACCATTAAATGAAGCTATATTAAAAACGTTGTAATGTGGAAAAGGTAAAAATAAGTGTTCTGTAGGAAACCAGTTGCCTAAAGTATTAATGGGATGTACTATGGAAAGTCAAAGTTCAGTTTTGTTCTGAGAATTGCTCAGTGTTCAATTTATTGAAGGTATGGGAAAACTAAGATTGTGTTAATTGTGGTAAGGATGCATAAACGGTAAGATGCATTCCAATTTTGCTAAGGTCAATTTGGACTTGTTAACAAGAAAGGGAAAGTATAATTGAGGCTAAGGTCTTCTGTGCATCAATAGAAATTTTTCATTTCTTGTGCATCTTTCACAGTTGTTTCCCTGCACAATTACAGGATTAGGGCAGAGAAGATTCAAGTCACACATTCAGCACCATTGTGACCTTCTTCTGGGCGTCAAGGTCAAAAACAATTACCAAGATTCTACTTAATCTTCCTCTGAGTGACTGGAGATCCCTTAATATCAGCTCTTCTGGTGAATCCAGTTTTTGCTCCTGGGTGGATGGCTCTTCCCCAGTGAATATCTTAGGCCTCATGGGAGGGAGCCCCAAACAGTTCTCTCCACAGAGATCTCAACAGAATCTCTATCCTGATTCATTTTCCTGGATTAAAATTGGGGAGTGTTTTGAAGATGTGCGCAATGGGGAAGGAAGGCTCGCATTCAGTTCTCCTGTTCTCAGGTTTCACGATCCTTTTGTGTTTTTGTTACTTATCTGATAAGAAGTTTGAAAATTCCTTGCAAGTGTGTTTTCTTTTTTTCTGTTAGTTATAATTTAAAAGAACTGGCCATTCATTGGTAAGTTAGTATCACGTATACCGAAATGTTTGACTACCTAAATAATTAAGAAATTAGTGATAACAAGCTAGCTATTTTGAACAGAGAGGAAAATGCAGTCATGTCACAAATCATATACTTCATTAAACAATTCTATGAGTTTCTTCTCCTTGTGAAAATACATATGTATCAATTTAATAAAGTGTATTACTTAAAAATTAAAGATAGCAATTTTCACAATGGTGTCAAAGGTCCTAAAGATAACAGTTAAATTTAAGCTTTGGAGAGAGGAAAAATGAAGATGAGTAACAAAGTAAAATAGAATCCATCTTGTTTGTACTAAATATGGTTAGTATTTGTGCATCAGTGTATTTATGACACTTTTTATTTTGTCACATTAATATAAAGTTGTTTTTAATCAACTGTAGAGCTTCTAACGTAATGGATTTATTCTTTCTATAAATGGATGTCCAAAACCTTTTAAAATTTAAATGAATTTTTTATGAGAATAAATGCAGTATTTTACCTGTACAAAAGAAAGACTTTAAGTGGCTACAATGAATCACTTTAAACAATCACAGCTTATTAAAAAGTTTTGGTCTTGACTTGACAATTAATTATGGATTTTATATTGTCAATATATATATTGGTATTATGGAGTAACGGAAAATTACAGTGAACAGGGAAAGATTTATCATAGTAATTTTTCAAATATTTCAGTGTCAGCCTATTATTTTAGTTATTTATATTGATAGATTTCAGTAGAGTTAAGGCCATACAGTTAGTATTATTTAGATACTTCAGTAATAAAATGTTTCACCATCCTACACAAAGCTTGGCAGATATTTCTGAAGAATACATGGAGTGATCTTAAATAGAGCAAAGTAAGTAGGTCAGTGTACGTTCACTCCAAATGGGAATGTGTTCTCTTGTAGATTGTTTCTTGGTTGTTTCTTGTAAATTATCTATTTCAAGTAAGATTATATACTTATTTTATTTTGTTATGTTTTTGTCACCCCAACGCATCCTTCAGTTTCCTGAAGGTATTATAACCCTTTGTGGTAGGCTGAATAAAGCTTCCCAAAGGATTAGAATTACACAGGTCTTAATCCATAGAATTTCTGGAAGCTACATGATACGGTGACGCAGGGATATTAGCTGGGTTGGCCCTAAATGTAATCGCAAGCGTCTTTAACAGAAGGAAACAGAGGAAGTGTTTAAACATAGTTGACAAGAAGGCCACAAGACCAAAATAGAAGCATAGTCTGAGAAAGATGATGCTATGATGCTGGCTTTGAAGGCAGAGGAAGAGAACAAAAGCCAGGGATACCAGTGGCCACTAGAGGATTGGAAAGGCAAAGACATAGATTTTCCCCTGACAGAGCTTAGCTCTGTCAACACCTTGCTTTCTGTCCAATGAAACTCATTTTAGGATCCTGATCTCTAGAACGGTAAGAGAATAATTTGTGTTGTTTAAAGACATCAAGCATGTGGTAATTTGTTACAGCTGCAATAGAAAACTAATAAACCTCTATCAACATATGTCATCAGAAATAGTAAGAGGAGGTAATAAATTACACTATATTCCTAGTTAATGTATACTACCTTGTCTTAGCTCTGATTGCCACAACAGCTGCTATTCTCAGCTGAATAGCCCTATGTTCCTGTCCTGTAGATCCAAGAAGTCCAACAGCTTTTCTTTTTCTTTTTTTTTTTTTTTTTTGTTTGAGGCAGATTAGCCCTGAGCTAACATCTGCTGCCAATCCTCCTCTTTTTGCTGAAGAAGACTGGCCCTGAGCTAACATCTGTGCGCATCTTCCTCTACTTTATATGTGGAAAGCCTACCACAGCATGGCATGCCAAGCGGTGCGTGTCCGCACCTGAGATCCGAACCGGCGAATCCCAAGCCTCCAAAGCAGAACGTGGGCACTTAACCGCTGTACCACTGGGCTGGCCCCACCAACAGCTTTTCTTTATTTCATCCTGTACGCATTCCCCTTAGTTCAAACTGGCAATGTTTTCGCCATATAATCCCGTAGGCTCTTTGTTGAGTCATAGTTCAGCCACATCCTTGGTGTTCTCTTTGGAACACATTTTCTCATCTTTAGACAGGCTAAGAATTTTCCGAATCTTTAAGTTCTGGTTCCTTTCTCCCTAACAGTTTCTTTTTCAATTCATCTATCTCCTCTCACATTTTACTATAAGTAGTCAAGGGTAATCAAGACATTCCTTCAACACTTTGCTTAGAAATCTCCTCAGCTAAATATCCAATTTTATCACTCACCAGTTCCCCCCTCCACAAAATACTAGAACACAGTTCAGCCAAGTTCTTTGTTGCTTTGTAACAAGGGTTGCCTTTCTTTCAGTTTTCAATAACATGCTCCTCCTTTCCATCTGGGACCTCACTAGAATGGCCTTTAAAGTCCGTATTTCTACCAAGGTTCTGCTCATGATTATTTATATATTCTCTAAGAAGATGAAGGCCTTCTCTCTAGCTCTCCTCTTTTCTTTCTGAACACTCACAAGAATTGCCTTTAACATCTGTATTTCTACCAATAGTCCTTTCACAGCAATCCAACATTTTTCTAGCATGCATCTTAAAACTCCTATAGCCTCTGCCCAATACCCAAAGCTGCTTCCACATTTTAGATATTTGTTATAGTAGCACCCCACTTGTAGGTACCAGAATCTGTCTCACTCAGCTCAAGCTGCTATAAAAAGTAGCATACACTGGGTGGATTAACCAATGAAAATTTCTTTCTTACAGTTCTAGAGGTTGGAAAGTCAAAGATCAAGGTCCTGGCAGGGTACAATTTCTGGTGAGAGCTCTCTTCCTGGCTCACAGATGGCCTCTTTTGCTTTGTGTCCACACATGGCGGAAAGAGTGCATGCTGGTGTCTCTTCCTCTTCTTATAAGGGAACCAGCACTATTGGATTAGGGGCTCACATTTATATCCTCATTTAACCTTAATTATCTTGTTATAGGGCCAACATTCAAATACAGTGACATGAAGGGTTAAGCTTCAACATATGTATTTTGGGGGACACCATTCATTCTGTAGTATACCTTAAAATACCTGTCAGAGATATTAACGGCAGACTGACCATAAGAATTGCAACAGAATATTTATACACAGTTTAGGGGTTTAAGGTAGTTCTAGTCTTATGTGTAGCTATGGGCATAAATGTTGAATAGAGTTCAAAACCAGTCATTACAATATATTAAGAAGTGCTATATTGTTATAGGAGCAGACCCCTGTGTAATAAAGATTGCTACATAGATTAAAGAGATAAAACCTACATCCATTTTGACTACATTTTAAGATAATTCACTTTGATTAAAATGTAAAAATATGATCTGGAGATTTTGCTATTTAGTATATGTAGGTCATTATTTTATTAATTCAGACTTACTAGAAATATTTTTATGCAAAACCAAATACCTTCTGTCTTAGTCTCAGACTCTACCTCAGCCTTACCTACCAGTACCCATTTTTCAACACTCTCGCCTCTCAAATTTTATATTTTGCTTATCTACTGCTATTTATTCATTCATTCAAAAAAAATACTTAATATATATGAGCTGGAGATAAATAAACATTCCATGTTTATTTAGGGAATTCAGAACTCAAATTCTTATAGAGAAGTGAGAAGAAGGGAAACTATCATTGACTGGTCTGTGATAAATGCTATGAAAGAGGATAGAGAATGCATAATGGAAGCCCTTTAATAGATTCAAGGAAGCTGGGGTCGAGTCTTCGAGACCTATGGTTTTCTAGGCAGATGAAGTATTCTCTACAGCGGCATGAGGGCTTGAGAAAGATGGCACTATTTGAGGGTACTGGTTGTATTATGAAGAAAGGGTTAAAGGGTGCAATGGAAGGAGGCAGAATGAAAACAGGAGATAGTTTCAGCGTTCTGGATAGCATATTTGACTTTATTTTCTATACTACTCAAAGTGACTTCTTTCCTCCTTAATTTTTTCCCTGGCCAGATTTATGAGCTTGATTTCTTTCTTCTTGGCTGAATAAATACATGGATCTTAGATCCTATAGGCTGTTCATTCTTTAGCATAACCTGTCTTTAATGTCAAACCATCCTGT
The DNA here is from genome assembly GCF_041296235.1 of Equus asinus. Lineage (NCBI taxonomy): Eukaryota > Metazoa > Chordata > Mammalia > Perissodactyla > Equidae > Equus > Equus asinus. The sequence continues at coordinate 39,594,653 of NC_091813.1, forward strand.
ACTGCTGGTCACTGTGGTGGTAAAGGTAGATTTAGTCAGAAGTTCACTTTACTGTGGAGGAACATGATATGCCTGAGAAGAGGGGTTGAAACTTTCATAGCCTAAAGCCAAAATCTTGGCAAATTCATTAGTCAAGCCATAAAGTCCAAGGGAATTTGACTTCAATGAGTCAGGAAAGATAGGAAGTAGGATCTGATCCCCAGAAACATGATTGACAGGAAGTAGAGTAACCAGAAAACTGAGGACCAATGCTGACCTTCTTCGAGACATCTGATATATTTGGTACTGGAGAGTAGGGACAAGAAGCAGGCAGACTGGGATGTTCGATCAGATATGGAGGATAAAGAGCCCATTGAAGAAGTGACAAACCTGATTTTCCCTTTCCTGTGATGGCTGTCTAGAAATAAGCAAATGTAGCATCAATGACAAACACCACCACTACTGGTAAAGAGATTTTCTGATCTGAACAGACTAGAGGTGCCTCTAGTTCAAGACAGGATAGCACCAGCTCCCAGTTCTAACAAAATATATTTTGAGCATGAAAAAAGTTTCTTGACATGTGGGTTCCTGTATCTTTGTTTATTTCCACCTGATAAAGTGGTTTCTATTTTATCTGCTCAGAATCTTTTCTTTCTGCATGTTCTAAAGATAATTCTTTTTCTCAACCCACTTTATGGACTTTTATAATATAAAATCATATCAACGTTTAGAGAGAAATAGCATGAGAGGACTGCATATTAGAGAAAATACATTTCAGAAAAAGTAAGATTTAACATTGGAAATGATGAAATATTAGAAGTATCTATAGCTTCTTTGGAAAAAGTCTGTTCAGATCCTTTGCCCGTTTTTTTAATTGAGCTTTTTGTTCTTGTTGTTGAGTTATATGAGTTCTTTATATATTTTGAATATTAATCTTGTATCAGATATATGAATTGCAAATATCTTCTCCCAATTGTTAGGTTGTCTTTGTTTTGTTGATGGTCTCCTTTATTGTGCAGAACCTTTTTAGTCTGATGTAGTCTCATTTGTTTATTTTTTCTTTTGTTTCCTTTGCCTGGTGAGACGTGGTATTAAAAAAAGATGCTGCTAAGACTGATATCACAGAGTGTACTGCCTATGCTTTCTTCTGGAAGTTTTATGGTTTCAGGTCTTACATTCAAGTCTTTAATCTATTTTGAGTTAATTTTTATGTATGGTATAAGGGAATTATCTACTTTCATTCTTTTCTGCATGTGGCTGTCCAGTTTTCCCAACACAATTTATTGAGCATACTTTTCTTTCTCCATTGTATTTTCTTGGCTCTTTTGTCAAAAATTAGTTGTCCATAGGGGGCTGGCCCTGTGGCCGAGTGGTTAAGTTCGCACGCTCCGCTGCAGGCGGCCCAGTGTTTCGTGGGTTCGAATCCTGGGCACGGACATGGCACTGCTCATCAAACCACGCTGAGGCAGCGTCCCACATGCCACAACTAGAAGGACCCACAATGAAGAATATACAACTATGTACCAGGAGGGCTTTGGGGAGAAAAAGGAAAAAATAAAATCTGTAAATGAAAAAAAAAATTTAGTTGTCCATAGATGTGTGGGCTTATTTCTGGGCTCTTGTTCTGTTTCATTCATCTCTGTGTCTGTTTTTGTGCCCGTACCATGCTGTTTTGGTTACTATAGCTCTGTAGTATATTTTGATCGTAATGCCTCCAGCTTTGTTCTTTTTTTCTCAGGATTGCTTTGGATATTTGGAGTCTTTTGTTGTTCCATATGAATTTTAGGATTCTTTGTTCTATTTCTGTGAGAAATTTTATTGGGACTTCAATAAAGATTGCAATGAATCTATAGATTGCTTTAGGAAGTATGGACATTTTATCTATGTTAATTTTTCCAACCAGTGAGCATGGAATGTCTTTCCATTTCTTTGTGTCTTCTTCAATTTCTTTCAGCAACGTTTTATAGTTTTCAGTGCACAGGTCTTTCATCTCTTTTGATAAATTTATTCCTAGGTATTTTATTCTTTTTATTATGATTGTAAATAGGACTATATTCTTAATTTCTCTCTCTGCTATTTCATTGTTAGTGTATGGAAAGACAACTGATTTTTCTATGTTGATTTTGTACCCTGCAACTTTACTATATTCGTTTATTATTTCTAATAGGTTTTGGTAGATTCCTTAGGGTTTTCTATACATAAAATTATATCATCTGTAAATAGTGACAGTTCTACTTCTTCCATTCCAATCTGGATCATTTTACAGATGGTCAACAGGCACTTGAAAAGATGTTCAACATCACTAATTATTAGGGAAATGCAAATCAAAACTACAATGAGATACCACCTCATGTCTGGCAGAATGGTTATAATTAACAAGACAAGAGGCAAGATGTGTTATAAACTAATGTTACCTCAATTAAAAAAAGAGGTACCTATAGACATCGAAATAAATTCTAGATAAATATGAAATAAATAACTCTTTAATTCATTTTTATGAAATGACAGAAAATATAAGACAACATCATCATGATGCTATGGGAGAAAAATTATTTAAAGTACTTAAATATAGCCAGAGCTTTTAGGCAAGAAAAATAAATAAACAGCATCCAAATAGGAAAATACTGGTGGGGATTTGAGCAGAAAAAGCAGGAAAAAAAAATGCAGTACCTAGACCAATGGAACAAAATAGCCCAGAAATAAACCCATTCATAATAATTACTTAATGTTTGAAAACGGCGCCAAGAGAACAACATGAAGAAAAGATAGTTTCTTCAATAAATGGTGATGGAAAACTGGATAACCACATGAAAAAGGATGAAACTGGATCTCTGTCTACACCATTCACAAAAATCAACCTGAAATGAATACAGACTTAAATGTAAAGCCTAAAACCATAAAATTCCTAGAAGGAAACAGGAACATTTTCCTTGACAGTGGTCTTGGCAATGATTTCTTGGATACGACACCAAAAGCAAAGGCAACAAAACCAAAAATAGACAAGTGGGACTATATCAAACTAAAAAGCTGGGTACAGCAAAGAAAAGAATGGAGTGAAAAGGCAACATATGGAAATGGAGAAAATATTTACAAACCATATGGCTGATAAGGGGTTGATATCAAAATACATAAAGAATTCACACAACTCAATAGCTAAAAAATGAATAATCCAATTACAAAGTGAGAGAAGTATCTGAACAGACAGTTTTCCAAAGAAGACATACAGATGGCCAACAGGGTATGAAAAAGTACTCAATGTCACTAGTCACCAGGGAAATGCAAATCAAAACCACAATCAGATATCACCTTACACCTGTTAGAATGGCCTTTATCAAAAAGATAAGAGATAAGAAATGCTGGCATAGGATGTGGGAAAAAACCCCATGATTCTTGTGCACTGCTGGTTGGAATGTAAATTGTTATAGCCATTATGGGAAACAGTATTGAAGTTTCTCAAAAAATTAATAATAGAACTACAATATGATCCTTCAGTCCCACGTCTGGGTATACATCTGAAAGAAGCAAATTAATACCTCGAAGAGATATCTGCAGTCCCATGTTTATTGCAGCATTACATATAATAGCCGAGATATTGAAACAAATTAAGTGTCTGTCAACAGAGGACTGGATAAAGAAAATGTGATAAGATGGATAGATATCATATATCTATAGATATAGATAGATATGATAGATATAGATATAGATATGGATAGGTAGATGTAACAGAATATTATCCATCCACAAAAATGAAGAAAATCCTGCTATTTGCAACAACATGGATAAACCTGGAAGATATTATGCTAAGTGAAATAAGCCAGCTAGAGAAAGATAAATGCTGTATGATCTCACTTATTTGGGGAATCTTAAAAAAGGAGGAAAAAAGTTGAACTCACAGTAACAGAGAGTAGAATAGTTGTGGCCATGGACTTGGGGAGGTGGAGGAAGTGGGCAGTTGGTCGTCAATGGTACAAAATTTGACTCATAAGATGAATAAGTTCTCAGGATCTAATGTATAGCATGTTGATTATGGTTAATAATACTGTATTGTGTACTTGAAATTTGCTAAGAGGGCAGATCTTAAGCATTTCACCACACACACACACACACAAAGGTAACTTATGCACAAGGTGATGGATGTGCTAATTAACTTGGCTGACATAACTATTTCATAATATATACATATATGAAATCAATTTATACAGATTTATCTGTCAATTGTACTTCAATAAAGCTGGGAGGAAAAACAGAATATAAATACAGCCCATGCAGCTAAAGACTGACACTTGACTATATATATACATATATATTCATATTCATATGTGTGTGTGTATCTAATACATATGTAATATGAATTACAGATATATAATATAACTTGGTAAGAATAATCACTAATAATTTTTATCTTAACCACTGACTAAAGTATTTGCTACCTATGTGACAAAGTATTAATCACCATAATATATTTTAAAAACTTATAGCAATGATTAACAGAAGAGATAACAAAAAGTAAAGGACACCTTTGGAGGTGATCGACGTGCTTATTACCTTAATTATGGTGATAGTAGCACAGGTATATGCATATGTCCAAACTCATAAAATTGCATGCATTAAATGTGTGCAGTTTTTTGTATATCAATATTACCTCACTAAAGCTGTAAAAGAAATACTACATTAGACGAAGATAGTTCCTTAATTTGGTTTTCCCTGAAAGCAAAGCCAGATCTAAGAACTTCAGTGCAGGCAGTCTATTTGGAAGATAGTCTGTTTGGGGAAACAGGAGGGACAGAAGATGGAAAGGATCCAGGGAAGGGAGAACCAATGGAGAGCTCTGGTATGAAGGTTGATGCTGTAGACAAACACTCAATATTGCTGGAACCTCTGAGAAGCCAACGAAATGCCAACCGAGTACTAGGGACATGATCTACAGCATCACGTGAGTTAATACTGCTGCAGGGTATAAACAGAAATTGTTGAGGGTAGGTCCCAAGAATTTCTCATCACAAGAAAACAAAATTGTTTTTTCTTTTTTTGCTTCCTCTTTTTATTGTATCTATACAAGATAATGGATGCTAACTAAATGTAACAGCAGTAATCATTTCACAATATGCATAAGTGAAACAATTATACTGCACACCTTAAATTTATACAGTGATGTATGTCAGTCATATCTCAATAAAACTGGAAAAAATAAAAGAGAGGAAGCTGGAGGATCCTAGTTCCAGCATTGGTTCGTAAACTTCACTGTCTGAATGTTTGCCCTGAGGATTAACTCTAGCGCTTCAGGGCAGTGCTTGAGAGCCATCTGAGTTCTTTCTGGACTTCCAGAAAGCCCTGAAGTAGAATGCATGAAGTCTCTGATTGCAATCCTGAGACCAGTTGCTGGTTGTGTTAGTTTGCATAGAAAGGTGCGCTAAACTTCCCAGCACTGAAATCAGAGATGAGGCAAGGGAATGCGACCTCTACAAGAGGCGTCCTCTATAAACACTAACGAGCAGTTTTCAGAAGGGTAATCTCAAAGAACCAATAAGTATATTAAAATAATATTTAATGTTTCTATAATCAGGGAAGTAAAATTTTAAAATAAAAAGAGATAATATTTAACATCTTTAAATATTAGCAAAAAATCAGATCTGAAACTCAGTTGATAAGAAATTGTGTAGAAACAGTAACTCATGCACAGATGGTAGAAATGTAACCTGGTATGAGTACTTCTATAAGAACTGGAACGGGAAACTGAATATTAGCATAGCTTCTGATCAAGCAATTATCCTTTGTGTACACCTGAAAACTAATCCAAACTCCTATCAAAATGTTGTAAATTCATATGATAGAAATAAAAAGTAACAATTAAAGTGAAATAACTTGCTTTATATTTGGAATCATAGGTGGATTTCAAAATTACAATATATATAAAAGTAAGTTTTGAAGTACATAAAATACATCAATTATGTAGATCAAAATAAACAAGACAACAGTGGTGTGTGTAGAATGACGCTATAGAAATATGGTCTGGAAGGACCACAAATTCATGATAGCAGAAAGAGGACTAATGCTGGGGAGGTAAAAAAAAACAACAGTGAACTACAAAGTAGTATGCAAAATTTTACATCTTTGCTAAAATATTAACTGAAGAAGTATAAAATGAAGCATCATAAAGAAAAATCAAAACTATAAAACAGAAGTTCTGATAAATAAAAATGCTTTTAGTTATTTTTAGCTTGTTAACTTGTCTTCAAAATGAAAAAGTCTTTATATTAGTTGTGGTTCTCCAGAGGAACAGAACCGAAAGGATATGTATTATTTATTTATTTGTTTATTTATTATTCTAAGGAATTGGCTTAAGCAATTTCAGAGGCTGAGAAGTCTCAAGAGCTGTGCTTGGCAAGCTGGAGATCCAGGAGAGCTGACAATGTAGTTCCATTCTGGGTCTGTAGGCCTGAAAACCAGGAGAGCCCACGGTGTAATTTCAGTCGGAAAGCAGGTAGGCTCAAGACCCAAGAAAAGCCAATGTTTCAGTTGGAATATGCAGATGGGAAGAACAATGTTCCAGCTCAGAGCAGTTAGGCAGCAGGAGTTCCCTCTCAATGAGTCCTTTTGTTCAACTCAGGTCTTCAACTGATTGGATGAGGCCCACCCACATCAGGGAGAGCAATCTGCTTTACACAGTCTACGATTCAGATGTTTCAAGTGTTAATCTTATCTAGAAACACTCTCACAGACTTACCCAAGAATAATATTTGACCAAATATCTGGGCCCCCTGTGGCCCAGTCAAATTGACATGTAAAATCAACCATCAAAATCCTGTTCTCAGCTTTAAAATGATGCATGCTTATTATAAGATAAAATGGAAACAGTGAGTATAAACAAGCGAGAAAAAAATTGGAATCTCCTAATCAATAACAAATATTATTAACCTTTTTAAGTAAACAATTAAACTTTTAAGTTCTTCTGATAAGTATGTGTAAATACATGAAAATATAATTTTATTAATTATATCCTCTTCCTTCGGTTGTTTTTTCTATAACTTGATGATTTATCTTCACGGTATAACATCTGTTTACCTTAAAAAAATAAACATAATTCTTCTTAAGTACTCCACAATATTTTAGTGTATAGGCCTACCATCATTGACTTACCTGATGGACCATGAATAGACATTTGCTTTTAAGTTAGTATCGTTCATGTACAATTGTTTAAAAAATATCATGAAGTATCAGCCTGGGTTTTAATTGCAAATAATAAGCGAGAGAGAGATATTCAGAATCTCTAGCAGAGCCACAATGTAGAGTAGCAGGCTTCACAGCCAGAGCGATGTAAAATGGTAGCATGCTACTTGTCTGATAAAGATACCACTGCTGCGATCGTGGGCGCACACCCAACAGCTCACCCTACTAACGCCGGACACTCGACACCAGACACTCTGCTCACTCTGCCAACCCCGAAAGCCAACTGCCTTTGCCAAGACACTTTGATGTAAAATTGCTTCCATCAAAGCAATTGATGGAATAGGCTTTTTCTGTTTTTGTTAAAGTCTATGCCTCACATGGGATAATCGGTCTAGCAATGCTTATGTCACATGACTATGCCCTAATTGTACTAGAGGGTGAGAAAGCAAGTTGGCAGGTTCATACTTGGCCAGACAGGATTCAGTGTGGAGAATTTCCTCCTAAACAGGAATGATGTTAAACGGGTGCTGGTGTCCACGCACATAACAAATATTCATTTGATTCAACCTGTTCACGGACTCACGGCAACCCTCCCATTCCTTAATATTTAACTTCCAAACAATGCAAAATGCCCCTGGCTCATGTGATATCACTGTTCCAGAAGTCTTCATCTCTACTCTCCACCGCTCTCCATCCTGCCCTCTGATCCAAGGTGGCTGAGCTGCATGGACCACAATAACTCCCTATTGTCCAATGTCAGATTAGTTTGGTTCAGCGACCACGCAATAGCTCCCTGTCCAATGTCAGGTTAGTTTGGTTTAACGGGAAGTTGTGGCAGGAGGCCAGAGGGAGGGAAGACCGTGAGGCACAGCGTTTGTTCTCCTGGCTCTCTCCCTGTGGGGTTGCCCTAGGCTGGCTGCATCTCTCACTTGAATGTTCAGTCTACATTTCAAACCCTGATTGAACTCGGTTGTTTTCTTCTGGGCTCCAGTAATTGCTACCTTTGTTCTTCCTTTTGGGGGTGCTGGTAGCATCGCCCTGAAGTACTTACTGTACCTTCCTTTGTGGTTTCCCTACATTTTGTTACTTCTTTGGCAAATGGTTCCATTTTTAAACATGCCTGGAACAGAGTGTGGATGCTGTTTCCTGCAGGCAAATTAATATGGTAATTATACGTTATTTCAAAACAAATGCTTCCCTCTGACCAAAGGAAAAGAACCTAAAGTCTGATACATTATTGCATCTAGCTTTAATATAGGATTTCTATTCAGAAGTCTCTTTGTGTTTTATTAAAATCTGATGCCGTTCTATGGTAACCTATCAGATAAACTGTTAATTTATCAATACCAGTAAACTTTCTAAAATTAAAAAAGGAATAGGAAAGACTAAAAAATAGAAAAGAAAAGCTAATTAATTAAATATGACCCTGCAATCAAGACATACAGGTAGATATTGTAGCCCTGTTCTGTAACCACTCATAAGGCCAGAATTGATAGATAATTCTTTGTCTTTGACCAACCATTCAACTTGCCCTTGGTTCTCAGCTAGCTCTGTCATTTAGAATTTTTCACCAGATGGACGCACTGTACTTTCTTTCCTGAGATGTCTGATATCTTTGTAGTCTTTCCAACTATGATTTTTTTTTTTTTTTTTTGGTGAGAAAGATTGCCCCTGAGCTAAGATCTGTTTCCAATCTTCCACTTTTTGCCTGAGGAAGATTGTCCCTGAGCCAACATCTGTGCCAATCTTCCTCTACTTTGCACATGGGATGTCTGCACAGCATGGCTTAATGAGTGGTGTGTAGATCTGCACCCAAGATCCGAACCCACGAACCCAGGGCCACTGAAGTGGAGCACATGAACCCAACCACCACACCACTGGGCCAGCCCACCTTGCATGAATTTTATGTAGTTTATTAGTTCACTTGATAGGACATCTGAAGATGACACATTCAATCTAGAGAATATGTTGTGGATTGGGGTGGACACACAAGAGTGAAACAGGGGTCTCAATTAGAACACTATTCCAATAGTCCTGAAGAAAGAAAGACAAATTTGGGGGGAAGGAGGATGACACTGAAGACAGAGAAAAGTGGACAATATTGGGAAACATTTTGGAAGGGACAAAACAGAAATTGTTTATGAATTGGTTATAGGGGAAGAAGACAAAGAAAAAGTCAAAGATAATCCTGAGATATTTAGCTTGTGCATCTGGGTGAATGTTCATACCATTTAATAAGATGAGGAAAACTAATGAAAAAAATATTTGAGCAATGCATCAAGAAGTTACTTCAGGATACAATAAGTTTGAGGGGAATATTAAGCATACCATGTGAGTACATAGATGTATCAATCTAGAGTTGAAAGAAATGGTCAAGACTGAAGATGAAATTTCAGTAGTCATCACCAAATACATTTTATTTTTGTCTTTTGGCTGGCATGAATCACTAAGGGCGAAACATAGACAGAGAACGAAGGATGGCACTGGATACGTCCCAAGGAACCCAATACTTAGTGTTGAGGTAGAGAAGAAATCATCCAAAGCGTCTGACAAAGATTAGTCGTTGAGGTAGGGCTAAAACACTATTTTGAAAGTGTGAAGCCACAAAAGTGGAGTTAAGACAGTATTCAAGTCAGGGAAGAGAGGTGAACTATATTGAAAGTTTCTAAATGTAAAGCAGAGGCCCAAGATAGGACGAATGATTGCTGGTAGGCTTAATGAAAGCTGTTCTGTTCAGTGCGCTGACGTGAAGGATTGCTGGGGATGATAAAGAGAATTTGGATGAGGAAGTGAAGATAGCAAAGGCAGGTTTATTATGAAGCAAATGAAGCTTCAATTTTAGGGCTCCTCTCATGAATGGCCCCTGCCTGTACTGGCTGTCTTTAGGTACCTCCAAAAAAAAAAGAGAAAAAAAAAACATTTATTTTATCTTTTGTAACCTGTCAATCAAGTGTAACTTACGAACTGATCAAATCAGTGACACTACAGAAACAGGTAAACTGCTAAAAGTTCTGTTTTCTTCCTTAATACTTTTTCCAGTAAAGCTTTGAACATCAAGTTTTATGGAGATTGACATTTGTTTAAATACATCTACTCAAGTAATGTTGCATTACCCTCATTTTTAACACTGAGTGGCACTACCACCGTGTATCTTATGCCTTTTTTCCGATGCTAATGACAGTTGGCCCTGAAAGCCTGGTTAATGACCTATAACTCCTTCAGAGAAAAATTGCAAATGTTGAACTCAAAACTGCTAAGCTGTTTTTCATATCACATTTGATATTTTTAAATGCCATTGTGTTTTATGAATAAATCTATTTAAAGAAATTAACCTCCAAATCTGAGGTAAAATGTACCTGATATGTAAAACATATTTAATTGTAATACAGAAAATAAATGTAACACGTTATTCAGCTCACACATCTTAAAATAAATGGAATAGTACCATATAGTCATGTGTCCCATCTGCCTAGAAAAATCTCAAACTATACTAGTGGTGTCAGAAATGGCTCCAAATACTCTAAAACCAGTGATATGACGTATTATACTTCGCACTTTGTTTGCAGTAACAGTTTTTCCTTTGTGGAACAAAGCTGTCTTGCGTCTGCTTTTCTCTCTAGTTCCAAATGGCTATGGACTTCTAAGCATCCTCATTAACATTTATTTCATACTCATCCACACTGAATAATGCTTAATACTGAAGAACAACAACATTACATGTCTCAGCTAGAATGTGTTCAAGTGTTTTCTCATCCAGGCGATGCAAGGTTACCACTGAAAACAATGCTCCATAAACTTAGGAGCCATGCCAAATTCAATGAACTTTCTGGCTCCCATGTAATGCAATAGCTAAGCTTTCTCTTCACTGCCATAGTATTCTATTTCTCACTTGGACCAGCTTTGCAACAGCTACAGCATCTTTGTCCTTTCCACAGAGCTGATGGGAATTCAAATTTGAAGCTCTTTTATTTTTACCTCTTGGTAAAGAATCTAAGTCTTGAAAACACCTGGTGTAAAAACATAATGTTTAATGCATCAGTTTGAACTACTTCTCAACTAGTTGAAGGTGATACTTTCCTTGGAACGTCAGTTAAGATAAAACTCTCGTTGTTTTACTAAGCCTTGCTGAGTACTTTCCTTCCTTGTATCCTATAACTAGTGAATGCTTGCCATGCTCCTACGTACTTCTTCCAGAACATAAGCTGTGCTGTTTTACATGCCATCGGCATCTGGGTGCAGTTTAGCCATAAATTTCCTATCTTCAGGGTATATGTAGCCAGAGTCAAGGCAGTAGAGTCAGACAGCCTAGAGGTATAGCAAGGCATTGAGTTATTCTGTTCCAATATAGTTTTACCTTCTTCATTTGATCCCAGCAGCATATGTAATTTTTTTTTCAAATTGTATATCATCATGGGGAAAATAAAACAAATTTCACTTTCTTATTTATTCTAAGAGAGATTTACCTGTTACTGTCTCGATGCATCTAAGACATTATAATATATATTACTTTAAAAGTCTAAAGCAATCTCTAAAATCTCTATTCCTCCTTCCTCTTATTTTTGAGAATCTGGGTGTTAATATTAAACAGCTCTCAACTTCCTCTTGCTGTCTCAGGTTTGCTGGTGTATTATCATTAATTCCCTCACCCTGAATTTACTCAGGAAATGAAAGGCATTCTTAACTCACCAGTAACCAACAGCTTACTTGTTGAGTACGTATATAAGTTCTTGTGGGGAGAAGGTAGTTTTAATTGAGATGCCAAATTTCTTGTTTCTGTTGCTGATTTGGGCTCATTATGCTTTTGTTTGAGTCTACTTCAGGTATCACCACGACAAAAATAAGATAAATTTTTCACCTCTTCAAAAATATGTATAAGACACACAGATCTCTAAATGTGGACAAAAGTCACTATGTTTAAGTATCCAACTTTCCTAGAATTCTTGCAACCTGATTATTTTATTGTCTCCTTCACTTACTGATTTCTCACTTCCACCTCAAGAATCATCTTTTCTTAGTAATTTTTTTAAGACAAGATATAATTGTGTTTCTAAAAGGTTCTAAAGGATATCTTTTAAAATCTAAGTTTTGAAGTCCCCAAGCCCTGCTAAAATTGCTGTATAGTATAACCAAAAGAATTCCTTTTTATGGAGGTGAATCAGGAAGTGATGAGATGCGGTCATGGAACAGGCACCAGCTTATAAGAGAACATATCCGTGAAGCCTGGGACAGGGCCTGGCCCTTAAAAACCTCCAGTTACCATGGGAAGGCAACTGGTTACCCCATCATAGGCTGCAATAGAATGATTCTAAGCCCTCCCACTAGTTCTGGGTTCAGTGCACCATTGTCCTTTTGGTGGCTTTTCTTCACTGAACTGCCACCCCCAGCTCAGCAGAGTAACTACTCTATGTGTCCTCCCATCTATCCTAACATTTTTTGTGACTCATATAGGGGACAATGGGGAAGCCTAATCTCTTTACCTTAAAAGTCCCATCAGCATCTAAGAACACTAACTAGGGTAGCAGATTTAGTATACTGAAGCCTTGTGGTCATTGTTTCCTGTCCTGGCATGCAGGTTGACTATATGGGGAAGCCAGACAATTGGTTCTATAGAAACTATACTCTTTATTAAAGCTTACTAATTTAGCAGTTGTATTTCTAACTCAATTTCATTAGAATCAGTATGTATAAATTAACCATAACAAGGCTTATAGTAACAGAAATGCTAGGCAGAAATATTTGACATCTTCCTACCCTTACCCCTAAGCACTGACTCATTTTATTAACGATGATAGATTAAGGAAACTTTCAGATGATCTTCCAAAGAAAATTAAAACCTTTGATTTTTCTCAAATTTAGCTGTATCGCATGCATAAGTACTGTCTGATTTCCTGCTATGCTTCTGTAGAGCATTAGGTCAATATCAGTGTGACACTAACTGAAAACTTCAAAATAATCTGCTCATTTGCTCATAGCATGGATGAGTATACTTAACTATCCTGGTTCCCCTATAAATTCTCTTCACTTGATGCTTCAAACCTGCCTTGAAGCTATCCCCCTCAGGCTATGCTTCAAATCAAATCAAATGCTACATTTTCTCATCCCTTATTGAAACTGATTCTCCCTAAAGCTGTGGGAGGAGAAAGTCCTTTTTGTCTTTGCTTGCTGAATATGCCTTTAGTGTCTCTAAAAGGGAAATAGAAGAGTTTAAAGAAAGGCATGTCTATTTTGCACTGTGTGCCCACTGACCCTAAAACATCCAATGTGGGATAATATACAACTTCTAGTTCTTTCTTATTCATGATTATTCATCTTGTAGCTTGAAAGTCTTGTTTCTACTAAAGTAGTCAATCACCTTTGTTGTACATTTAATTAGAGAAAAAAAGAGCCGTTCTGCTTTTTCTTAAGGTGTAGAAAGCCACATAAGAAACTTGTTCCCAATCAAACAAGTAAAAGCCTGGTGATCTAAAAAATCAAAATGTCTCTTGAGTCAAACACAAAGCTCAGGTTACGAGACAACCATGAATTCTAAAGGATGACATGCTCCTTCAAGGAGTGATAGGACACACAAACTTCTACCTTGACCATGGCACAGGAGGGCATGCTGACCATCATATAAGCGTGTAAGAATAAATAAACTAAATTTTTAATGAATTCTTAAGGGCTGAGAACACATAATCATGTCAATTTTGAATAACCGGGAGCCCCCCATACAAGAAGAATTTGCACTCAATTTCAAGCTTTTCCCAATAAGTCTTCATCAGGTACTTTCAAGAAAGATTGGAGTCAGGGAAGGAAAGTAAAGAAAATTCTGTCTGAATCAGGAAGAGAGAGAAACTTTCCTGTTCTCAGGAATGAGATAAAGATGCACTGCTTCTGGGGAAAGGAGTGGAAGCAACAGCTGTCTGACATTTCGGGAGAGACATGAAATATTCTTGAGCCTGGTTTTCTGCCTCAAAAGAAAGGCTAGATCTGCTACCACTGGGGAAGGGCAGAAAATCTTTCATTACAGCGAGAAGATATAACAATTATAAACATCTATGCACCTAATTGACAGAAGATATATGAAGCAACAACTGAAAGAATTGCAGGAAGAAATAGACAATTCTAAAATAATAGTTGGAGACTTCAATATCCCACTATCAATAATGGATAAAACGACCAGACAGAAATAAGTAAGGAAATAGAGAATTTAAATAACATGAAATACCATCTAACAGACATATATAGAACACTCTACTCAAAAACAACAGCATATGCATTCGTCTCGAGTGCACACGGGACATTTTCCAGGTTAGATCATATGCTAAGCCACAAGTTAAGTCTCAATAGCTTTTAAAAGATAGATATCATACAAAGTATATTCCCTGACCAGAACGGGATGAAGTTAAAAATCAATAACAGAAATAAAACTGGAAAATTTGCAAATCTATGGAAATTAAGCAACATAGTCTTAAATAACCAGTGGATCAAAGAAGAAATCACAAGAAAGATTAGAAAATACTTAGAGACAAATGAAAACAAAAATGCAACATACCAAAAAGTATATTATGCAGTAAAAGTGGTGTTAAGGGGGAAATTTATAGCTATAAATGTTTATATTAAAAAGACAAGAGAGGTCTCAATCAACCAGCCTGACTTTTCAACTCAAGGAACTTGAAAAAGAAGAACAAACTAAAGCTGAAGCTAGGGAAAGAAAGGAAATAATAAGGATTTGAGCAGAGATAACTTAAAGAGAGAATAGACAAACAATAGAGAGAAATGATGAAACCAAAAGTTGGTTCTTGAAAAAGATCAAGAAAATTGGCAAACCTTTGGCTACGGGGACTAATGAAAAAAAGAAAGATTCGTACCGCTAAAATCAGAAAGTAACAAGTGTTGGTGAGGATGTGGAGAAGTTGGAACCTTTGTGCACTGTTAGTAGGGATGAAAAATGGTATAGTGGCTATGAGAAACAGTATGGTGGTTCCTCAAAAGATTAAAAATAGAAATTACCATATGATCTGGCAATTCCACTTCTCGGTAAAAAAGAATTGAAAGTAGAGTCTTGAGAGATAGCTGTGCATCCATGTTCATAGCAACATTATTCTCAATAGCTAAAATGTGGAAGCAACCCAGATATCTATTAGCAGATGAATGGATAAGCAAAATACAGTAATGGAATGGAATATTCCATTGGAATACAGTGGAATATTATTCAGCCTTAAAAATGAAGGAAATTCTGACATATGGTACAACATGGATGAACCTTGAGGACTTTATGCTAAGTGAAATGAGTCACAAAAAGACAAATACTGCATGATTCCACTTAAATGAGGTACTTAGAGTAGTCAATATCAAAGAGACAGAAAGTAGCACAGTGGCAGTTGTCAGGGGCTGGGGTAGGAGGGAATGAGGAGTTATTGTTTCATGGGTAGCTTTCAGTTTTACAAGATGAAAAGATCTATGGAGGTAGATGGTAGTGGTGGTTGCCCAACATTATGAATGTATTTGATACTACTAAACTGGACACTTAAAGGCTTGCATGGTAAATTTCATGTTATCTGTATTACCACAATTTTAAAAAATTGAACAAAAGAGCTATGGGACAGTATCAAAGCGTCTCTCACGCATGTATGAGAGTCCCAAAAGGATAAGAGTGAAAGAACAAAGTAATTCCCTTTGGGATAAATCTACAGCATTAAAATCTTGTTTATTAGAAAAGAAAATATATTTCAAATCAAGATTCCACCTTTTGAAACTAGAACAGTCTTATTCTGACCTGATCCTAAATATATCCAGATTGTAGCAGCTGGTTCAAAATGCTTATTTCATCTTCTCATCAGTTACATTTTTAGCTTCTATATGGTGAGTCTCAGGAGGCACCCAGGAAATTGCTGTTTCCTTCATCTCCCTGACCCCTTCCTTTTTCAGTGTTCTAGGCATTCTCACCAGGAATTATCATTTGGAGAGCTTTCCTGAGAAAGCAATGGGGATCGTCAGAGTAGATAGCTCTTTACACTTATCACTGTGAGTCAGAGTAGAATTTTCTGAGTTTTCAGAACACAATAACTATAAAAAGATATTTTTGCATTCTCATTGTTATGTGCTAATTCGAACTCTATGGATTTTTATTTTGTATCAAATGCACTTATATTATTAATGATGTGTTTAACTATAGCTTTTTTCCAGCAAATATAAGTTATTCAGCTTCTCAATTCTCTTTCTGAACAAGAAAAGGAGTTTTTACCACCTTATACCCAATAAACTCGTGCTCCATTCTCCCAAAGTACTTGGTACTTTTTAGAAATTTAATTCCAAAGTATTTCTACAAAAAATATTTTTATCGACTTTGGATTACAGACATGTGTATAGTTTGTCCCATCATTGTGTGTATTGATTTTCCCTTGTATTCTATTGCTCCATCTAGGTTCACTTTTTTTTAATCCTTAATTTTATACTTTGGTAGTTATTTCAGAAAATAATTAAAAACAGACTATATTCTTGCATATTTCTGAGAACTGTATTTATTTTGCCCTCATTACTGACTTACAGTGCAGGTAGGTATAGAAATCTAGGATGACAATTATTTTCCTTAGATGATTTGTAGCTATTTCTCCATTGTATCCTCAGGTATATTGTACCACTGAGAGTTAGTGTGAGCAGATTTTTTCTTTATTGTAAACAATCAATTTTTCCCACCTTGTAGCTTTCATATTTTTCATTCAACTTTCTCTTTAAGTTGACTTACATTAGTGAATACCCAGTTGTCTTTGACCATGTCAAGGTTGCAGTTTATCCTTTGGAGAGCATATTTTATTCCACTGATTATAACTGTTGTTTTACTTTTAGGGTTTCAAGTAGACTTTTTTCATATCACCTTCTCTTGCATTATAACTGCTCGTTATTTCATAATTTCCCTTAGAGCTTGCATTCTCTCTTAATTTCATTGAAAACCTCAAATTACGCTGTGATTATTATTTTTTTTTGTGAATTCATCCCTCAATTTTTTTGCCTATAATGTTTGCATCAGATTTCCTCAAAGACTTCCAAGTATTGAGTAGTTGATAATGTTCATTGTTTTCTGCTTTCTCTTCTCTATTCACCTGTCCATTACAGTAACATCCATCTGGAACGCCCAGGTTCCAAAAGCAGAATCAAGTCTTACATTGGTGGGTTAGGGATGCATCCTATTATGTGATTGGACACATTACAGTTACTTGGTCCAGGTCCTTTCTGCAACTATGTGTTTGAGTCCATTCTTTTCTCCAGGTAAAAAGCTTCAAATACATTATATTTCCTTCTGGCCTGAGTCCATTTCATGGATAAATGAGCTCCAACAAATTACCTGGATTTGACCAGTGACTGATACATGGCTTCCATCTGGGTAACCATTTCAGTCCTCATTTCCCCACAGAACAAATATTCCAACTGCCCTTCTTGCTGGTAATTTTTTTGTTTATTTATATGTCTCATCTGTGGATTTTCTGTCTTTATTAAAGGATGCTTAAATCTAATTTTTATTTTAATATTTTATCTATCATTGATATGAACTTAAAGAAGAGTCCCTCTTAAACTGTGAACTAAGAACACCTACCCAGACAAAATTCCTTATTCCCTTAAAAATTTTTTTAAGATATAAATATAGAATCAAAAATACTAGCTCACCAAATAATTCATATATCCACCCACTTTCCAACAGCTATCAGAATGTGGCTAGGCAGTTTAATTATTGAATATTTGTACACAAATTAAGGCCATTTCCTCCTTATCCTTTGCTACCTGTTATCACTATTACTATCTGTAATTTAAAAAATAACTACCAAAGACTAGTTCCCTACTAGGTAATATATAACATGTCTCTAAGGAGTTTCAGACTGTGATATTGCTCAAATTTAGTTCTTTTGCCCATTTATTTATTTTTATGTATTTTTCAGAGCCCCCAGGAAATCCTTTAGTTAAGACTATCTTTATTGGGCATCTTTTGTGGATTAGTATGACCTTTATCTCTGCTCCTAAACCAGCCTTGCCTTTTGAACTACGTCTTCACTTTGGTCTTCCTTTTTCTATCATATAGCCTGATCTTGGACTCTCCTTTCTATATTCTTGTCAGAAGTCCCCATCCAGCCTGACATCTTTGGCTCATATGAGGCTGCACAAGCAGATAGTTTGGTTTATCTGCAAACAAATAAACTCTAAAACTGTACTGGACGTACATGAAATGAGCTCACATACTCCCTGCCGCAAAATGCCTGCATAGCATTAACGATGGGATATAGTTAGTTTGTAGAAGAGGCGGTGCTTTCCCCAAACCATTGGTTCTTCCATAAGCAAACAGGAAAAGTACATTTCCTAGCCCCTTGCATCCTTACACCCTCTGAAGGCCTAGCATTAAAAGATTCTGCTCATTCCTCCACACTTGGGGCTGGAAGCAAAGGATTCCCATATAGTGGAGGAACATGATGGAAAGAACCAGCGCCCTGAAACCCCTATGGAAGAGTCATCTGGGAGTACTTTGTCTGCAAGAAGCTGTGATGTAAGCAAGAATTTTTTGTTTGTTTGTTTGAGACACTGAGACTTACTTGTTATATCAGCTGCCATTAATTTCCACAACTACTATACTGTTAAATATTGCATATCTTATGTTATCAGACAAAAGACAGTAATGAGTCATTAACTAAACTGTTAGTACTATTATCAATGTTTTAATGGGAGCTTTATTTACCAAACATTATCCCTTGAGGGTGCCTAATTCACTTAAGAAAGTTTAGTTTAGTGAATCAAAGAACATAGAAAGAAGCAAAAGTCCAATCAGTGATATCTATTCCACGACCTCCACTCAGAAAAATCACTGCAAAGAACAAAAAATCTAAACTGGAGTCCTGATTCTGAAGCTAATTACCTTATGGTCCTCTGATTTAACATGCAATGTAAAAGACGTTTGAATTAAACTTTCTGACTGGCTACTAATCTCTACTCTCTCTAAATACTGCAAAACTTTTTAAACATTCTATTTGGTAGTATAAGTGCATTCTCCTGAAATACTGCTTTTTAAGATTATCATCGATATAATATTAAATATTTTGAAAGATATGACTGATATAAATTATGAGGCTTCTAAAATATACTATCTTTTTCAAAATAGAGATACAAGCCATCAATTTTAATATAGTTTTGAGAACTTTAACCTCAATGTCACATCTTAGCTGCCAAATATCTCCAAATATGGGTTTGTTCTTATCTCTTTACATATTTCTCTGAAATATATGCAAATTTATAGTTGATTAATCACTGCCTAATGTATCATTCTATATGCTCTCTTTGCTTACCTGATTTACCCCATTGTAAAAGCGAACTAGTTGAGAAAGTCACTTTGCCTGAAGACATACAATTTGTAGGGCAGTGGGAGTTCAAGATTGACACTGCTAAAAGAGCAGCAAGCAAGACATTAAAGAATACTTCTTCTCAAATGTTCCTTGAAAACAGACTCTGTAAGATACATGGGAATGTAGTTAAACAAAGAGATGCTAAGGGTAATTTAGCAGATTCTTTGAAGGAATGCGAAGTAGGCACCATACTTGCTTTGCCAATTGTGTGGAAGACATTTAACTGGAGCCCCTGCTGAAAATAAAACTATTTAATTACATTTGAGAAACAGAGAGAGAAAGTTCTTCCTTGGAAGTTTCAGGTTTACTATTTTGTTTAAAAGACTAAAATTGAGGAAAATAGTAAGATAAGGAATAGGCAAACCATTTCTAAAACTTAAGAAACTAATTGGAAAAATTATTTTTAATTAAATAATTTGTAAAAACAATCGAAGAATATAAAAGTAGGAAAGAGGAAAATACACTATGGAAAAAAATATTTTTAAACTAAAAATAAAACATAGTCAATTCTAACTCACATTCAACATCAGCTAAATTTTGATAGCCTTGTAAACATTTTAAAATGTCTTTTTTATGTTCTAAACTTATGATACCATGCAATTGATTATAAAATAAAATTCACATTTCTTATCTTGGCCTTTAGGATCTGACAGGTCCAAATTGTAGCAGTAATATTATCTTATGTTTGCCATTATATTACAGGATTCCTGTGCTATAACTATGTTAGCGCAGTCACTAAAACCAAATACAGCTTGTATTTTATTACATATACATTTTGCATCAAGCTTTCAACTTTCCACAAGTATCTATGCACTTAATGTTTATACGCACATGGCATTCACTCTCCTCACTTAATTACTTTGATTCGTTCCTGAAAACCTTGATGCTAAACAAATAGCTGTTAAACGAAAAAATAGTTTTTGTTTTTTCCTTAATTTTAGTGGAAAAAGTATTCTCAAATTCATGACAAACCAAGATAGGAAGCAATTTCACATATTGAAAATTATATCTATTGTATAATGAAAAACAAAAATTTGGAAGAAAGTATATACAGTTTGCTTGTAAAAGAGTATAATAAAAGTTTGCTGTATTGCCGAAGGATGAAGAGGAGATTTAATAATGGATGGTGATTGATGGAGAATGAGTACAAGTGAGTTATTCTTTGCGAGATACATTCTTCTTTAGGCCTTATATTCCTCATTTATTTTATTATTTGCTGGGCTCATAGTTTTCTTTTACTCAAATTACATTTGAAAATAGAAAGGTCCAAGCTCTGCACCTTGAGACACTCCGGTATTTAGAAGTGAGGAAGATGAGAATGTACCAATCAAAGGAGTTATGCAGAAATTGCCAGTAAGATAGTAATAAAACCAAGAGAGCCCAACGGATGCATAACTTTGTATCTAAGGAGAACCTTTATGAAATCGCAGGTACTGGTACAAAATTATGGTAAGCAAAACAATATAATACTGGCTTAAAACATACATGTAGCCCAATGGGACAGAATAGATAACTCAGAAGTAAACCCCACATATGCTGTCAATTGTCTGAGTGACGTTGATTTTGTTTCCATACGGCTTATTTTACAAAGAGTGAAAGAAAAAAAAAGAGAAATAAGATAAATTTTAAATACTCTTTAGAAAAATGTCTGATAGAAAAATCTTGCCTCTCTAAATATGTAATGCCAAAATAATGCTTCTTATAGTGAATATTTCAGTGTGTTTTTGATCATTTAAAACTAGTCATTGATAATTTCCCAGTTTTCCTACTGTTATTGATTTCTAGTTTCATTCTATCATGGTCAGAAAGGTACTTGATTTCAATCTTCATATGATTTCAATCCTAAATTTGTTAAGACTTGTTTTGTGGACAACGGTCTTTGTATGCTTGAAAAGAATATGCATTCTGCTGCTGTTGGGTGGAATGTTCTATACATGACTGTTTGGTCCACTTGAAAATTGAAAAACACACTTTTGAATGATCAGTGAGTCAAAAGAAGTAATAAAAAGAAAAATCGGAAAATATTTTTAGACAAATGCAAATGAAAATACAACATATCAAAACTTATGCAATGCAGGAGAAGCAGACCTAACAGGGAAATTTGTAGCAATAAATGCCTACATTGATAAAGAAGAAAGATCTTATATAAAAAACCTAATTTTAAACCTTAAGGAAATAGAAAAAGAAGAACAATCTAAGCCCAAAGTTAGCAGAAAGAAGGAAATAGTAAATATTAGAGCAGAAATAAATAAAATAGATAATTAAAAAAATAGAAAAAAATCCGTGAACTGAGTTTGTTTTTTAGAAAGATCAACAAAACTAAAAAAATTTAGCTAGATGGACTAAGAAAAAAAGATAGGGGACTCAAATAACTAAAGTCAGAAATGGAAGTGGGGACATTACAACTGTTGCCATGAAAATTAAAAAGATCATAAGAGACTACTATGAATAATTATATGCCAGCAAATTAAATGACCTAAAACAAATGGATAAATTTCTAGAAACATACAACTTACTAAGATGAATCAGGAAGAAAAAGAAAGTCTGAACAGACTTGTAACCAGTATGGAGATTGAATCAGTAATCAAAATCCTCCTAGCAAACCTCAGGAACAGATGACTTCCCTGGAAAATTCTACCCAACATTTAAAGAAGAATTAATTCCAATTCCCAAATTTTTCCAGAAAAATTGAAGAGGACGGAATGCTTCCAAATTCATTTTATGATGCCAGCATTACCCTGATATTAAAGCCAGACAAAGACAGGACAAGAAAAGAAGCCTACAACCAATATCCCTGATGAACATAGATGCAAAAATCCTCAACAAAATACTAGAAACCAGAATTCAACAGCACATAAAAAAAATAATACACTATGGCCAAGTGGAAGTTATCTCTGGGATGCAAGGATGGTGCAACATATGCAAATCAATTAATATGATGTACAACATTAACAGAATGAAGGATAAAACCACGTGATCATCTCAACAAATACAGAAAAAGTGTTTGACAAAATTCAAAACACATTTATGACAAAAACTCTCAACAAACTAGGAATAAGCAAAAATTGCCTCAACACAATAAAGGCCATATATGCAAAGCCCACAGCTAACATCATATCAATGGGGAATAATTGGAAGCCTTTACACTAAGAACAGAAACAAGACAAAGATGTCCACTCTTGCCACTTCTATCTTCAACAAAGTACTGGAAGTCCTTACCAGAGCAATTAGGCAAAAAAAAGAAATAAAAAATATTCAGAAAGGAAGGGAAGAAGTGAAATTGTCTCTGTTTGTAGATGACATAATGTTATGCATAGAAAACCTCCACATAAAAACTGTTATAACTAATTAGCAAATTCAAAAGTTGCAGGATACGGAATCAACATACACACAATAGTTTTGTTTCTATACACTAATAATCAAATATCTGAAAAGGAAGTTAGGAAAATAATCCCATTTACAATAACATCAAAAAGGATAAAATACTTGGGAGTAATCTAACTAACAAAGTGAAGGATTTATATGCTGAAACTACAAAACATTGATAAAAGAAATTAAACACGATACAAACAAATGAAAAACATCCCACGTTCATGGATTGGAAGACTTAATATTTTTTTGTTCTTACTACCCAAATCAATCTACACATCCAAATTAATCCATATGAAATCCCAATGGTATGTTTTACAGAATATAGTCCTAAAATTCATATGGAACCACAATAGGTCCAGAATAGCCAATACAATCTTGGGAAAGAAGAATAAAACTACATATATCACACGTCTTGATTTAAATCTATATTACAAAGCTATTGTAATCAAAATAATATAGTACTGGCTTTAAACATACATGCAGCCCAAAGGAATAGAATAGAGAACTCAGAAGTAAAGCAGGCATATACTGTCAGGAGATCTTTGACCAGAGTACACAGTGTGGAAAGGCAAGTCTCTTCAACAAATGGTGCTGGGAAAATTGGATATCCACATGCAAAAGAATGCAACTGGACTCTTACACCACACACAAAAGTTAACTCAAAATGGATTAAAGTTTAAAAAGTAAGATCTGAAACTGAAACTCCTTAGAAGAAAACTTAAGGGAAAAGCTTCAGGACATTGGTCTAGGCAATTATTTCTTTGCTATATAGAATGCAATGTAATATAATATATTATATTATAAAATAAAATATAACAACATGACAAGCAACAAAGGCAAAAATAAATAAGTGAGGTTATACCAAACTAAAAATCTTCTGCACAGCAAAGGATGTGATCAACAGAGTGAAAAGGCAACCTACTGAATGGGAGAAAATATTTGCAAATCATATATCTGATAAGGGGTTAAAATCCAAAATATAAAAGGAAATCCTACAAGTTAACAGCAAAAAACAAATAACTCAATTAAAAAATGGGCAAAGGACTTCAAAAGACATTTCTCCGGAGAAGACCTACAAATGGTTCACAGGTATATGAAAAGATGCTCAACGTCACTGATCATCAAAGAAATGTAAAGCAAAACTACAAGGACATATAGCCTTACACTTGTTAGAATGGTTATTATTAAAACAAAAGCCCCAAAAGTGTTGGAGAGGATGTGGATAAATTGGAACTTTTGTACACTCTTGGCGAGAATGTAAAATGGTGAAACAGCTATGGAAAATAGTATGGATGTTTCTTAACGGTTAAAATTGGAACTACCGTATGATCCTGCAATCTTATTTCTGGGTATACATCCGAAAGAATTGAAATCAGGATCTCAAAGCGTTATCTGCAACCCCATGTTAATTGCAGCATTATTCACAAAAGCCAAGTTATGGAAACAACCTAAATGTCCGTCTGCAGATCAATGGATAAAGAAAATGTATATACTGACAATGGAATTTTATTCAGCCTTAAAAAAGAAGAAAATCTTGCCATGTATGACAACATGGACGAAGCTAGAGGACACTATGCTAAATGAAATAACCCAGTCACAGAAGAACAAATATCGTAAAATTCCATTTATATGAGGTATCTTAAATTATCAAATTCTCATAAACAGAGAATAGAATGGTGGATTCCTGAAGATGAGGGGAGGGGAAATGAGGAGTTGCTATTCAATGGGTATAAAATTTCAATTATGCAAGATAAGTTCTAGAGATCTGCTGTGCAGCATAATGACTGTAGTTAACAATACTGTATTGTGCACTTAAAATTTTGTTAAGTGGGTAGATCTCATGTTACATGTTCTTACCACATGAAAACAACAAAGTTGTCTTTTCAAAAGTGTTATAACTTTTGTTTCCATTATGTATTGCTATCTAAGAACCACTAAAAAAAATTAGTGGCATTAAAAAAATAAAATAAAATTTTACAATGTTTTCGTATTATGTAGATCAGAAGTTTGGAAAGAAACAGGGATGACTCATTGCTACTCTGTAATAATTGGGAGCCCAACTGGGAATACTTAAATGACTGATAGTGATCCAAATAACTGAGGGCTAGAATCATCTAGATACCTCTTCTGGCACAAGTCTGGCAACTGGGCTTGGGTAGCTCAAATACTGGGCTCAGCCAAGGCTCTCCACAGGGGTGTCTACCTATGGGCTGTCCATGTGAGTTGGGCTTCCTCATAGTATGACAGCCTCTGGTTAGTCAAATTTCTTACATTATGGCTCAGACCTCTATGGTATTCCAGAGAGCAAAGAGGAAGCTATCCGGCTCTTTATGACTTCGTCTCAGAAGTTACACAGCATTATTTCTGCTCTTTTTCTTAGGTTGATGCAGTAACAAGCCTACCTAGATTCAAGGAAGTGGAACATAGACATCACCTTTCTATGGGGGTCATTATAATGAAAAGTCCTTAACTGACTAGTTCTTATGTAAGATATATCTGAATTGGTTTAGAAAGTACAGTATCTGGGAAATAAATTAGTGTTTATGTGTGTGTATGAAAATAATATCAAATATACAATGTTTTTAAGCTATAAATATTTTTACATTGCAATATTTCATTTATTTATGTATCCTTTGAACACTTATTTACTGAACCTAGACCAGGCTCTGTGGTAAGTTCTAACAATACATAGATGAATATGACAAGTGCATTTCTTACTTCACTCAATCCCACAGATGAGATGAAAATAAACTAAGAGGAAATAACAATAAAAGATAAAGTGATAAGTCCCAAAGTTCAAGAGTAGATGCAAGAACTGAGTCCTGGAGTCCATAAGACAAAACAGAGGAAATATACTATAGCACATAGATTACAAATTTTACAGAAGAGCAGAAAGAGTAAAAGTTAAGATCATGTAATATCCAGAGATCAAAAGCTCCTAATGCCTCTGGGATGAAACCAGGAGCCTGCACCCGCTACTCTGCAGTGCACATGGATTTGGGAACTTCGAAACAGAGGCTGCCTTTTCTGTTATTGAAACCACTGAAAAAAGAGAGGTTCTCGTTGGGCTGTTGGAGTCTGGAGCCATTTCTGCTGCCACATCAGAAAGATCCAGCAGCTGCCAACATGTCTGAACTGCTGGAACCTCTTTTGATTTTTGAAATACCTCTGAAAAGCAGAAATTAAGATCAAACCACAAGCAAGACATCTGGTCCATGGCCACAACTGTGGTCCAAGCTACTATAATTTCTCACACAAATTATCGTACTAGCTTCCTGGCCCATCTCTCTGTTCTTGCCCTTGTCTGCTACAGTTTAATATCAGCATAGCAGACAGCGATCCACTCAAACCAAAAGTCAGATCACACCTCCCCACTCTCCTCAAAATCTTTCAATGGGTTCCCAGTTTACTTGTAGCAGAATAAAAATAATTCATAGTGATTTATCATGTCTCCCTTATCCGGTTCCCCATGATTTCTCTGACATCATCTCAGACCACTTACACCCAATTCTCTTCTGCCGTTCCTGAAAATGCCATACTGCTCTCACCCAGAGCTTTTCCCTCGGGTGTACCCTCTATCCAGGATGCTCTTCTTTCAGATTTCCACGTGGCCATTCCCCTCCCTTTATTCACATCTTTGTTTAAAATTCATGTTTTCACTGAGGTTTCCTGGTTTTCTCAAATCTTCACCCTTCCTCTTCATATTTTCCTTTCTTGGTTTATTTTATTTCCTTATCACTCATCACCCTTTAACATGCTATAATATATATTTTAATTTATTTTAATGCCAAATCATCCAAATATTTTAGAGTCACATGGCAGGACTTGGCAGGAATTACCTGTGGGCAAAGTCAAAGCCTTTAGGTGACATCCAGTAGCACATGTTCTCCTATTTATACTCTTTTATACTGTCTTATGCCCACTCTTGCAGAGATATACACCCAATTTTTAGACATAATCCAGAATCCCGGACTCCATATCTTGGAATTCTGAGAATTTTTCATATATGGGATCCGGTGGATCTGATTGAACAAGATTTGAGACTTTGGTGATACGGAGAAATTATTAGACATGATAAATACATAGCAGGTCAAATCCATAGGACTTGGTGATTAATTGCATTTTAGTGGAGGGAGAAGGCGTAATATTCAAGTTCTATGTTGGGCAAGTAGAAGGATAAATAATGAAGGTACTGTTCAGGAAATAAACAGTGCTGGTTAGATGAGGGGAGATACTGAGTTTAGCGTTGGTAATATGTAATGGGTCATTTTATTAATAGATCTGATACTTAGCATAAAGAGATGGACTGGTGATAAATATTTGTGAGTTACTGGGTTAATCAGACATTTGAATCCCTGAGAGTAGATGAGATCTCCCTATAATAGCAGATAGAGAAAGAAAGAAGAAAACCTAGGATAGAATACTGGTAACGTGTACATTTAAATAATTTTCAGAAGAAAACAAACATATTCAGGAGACTGGCGAGGAGCTGCCTGAGATATAGGGGGAAAAAGCCGGGAAAATATGAATTATAGAAACTTCAGAAATATAGCATTTAAAGAAAGAGAGAGGACTCAAAATGGTAGACAGGACAAATAGATGAGATCAAAATTTGTCTATTGATGTCATAAACAAATACACCACTTGTAAACTTGGTAACAGTGGTTTTTAACTCATTGGTTGAGGACAAAGGTATATTTGAGTCTAACATGACTTGTCACTGAGTTTTTAAATTTGGTCCTTGCTGACTGCTCACCCCTGTGAGCTGGAGAATGGAGAAGGGAAGCTGAAGAAACCATGTTAGAGTTTAGAAGACATGGAGGACTCAGACAAAGCATGGTCGAAAATCACTCTCAGAAAGAGAAAATGCAGCAAAATAAGAGATTTGCCAAAACACCAATAGAAGTTGATCTGCTGCAGCACAGGCGACAGTGATGAGCCTGGGACTGGAAGCTGAGTCCTCAGAGCAGCACTGTTTCTGGGGGAGAATCGGATATATAGAGAGGGTTAGGTACTCTTTTGAAAGTGGCATTAACAATGGGAAGAAGAAAGAGACGAACACTAAGGATCCTGGAGAAACAAAAGAGAAAGACATTCCATTCTCTCTCCTCCCTTCCAATACCAAGACACTATAACGCAATTAGAAAAAGCAAACAGCTGCATGAAAGAAGACAGACTGACAGAAGAGGGCGTTTTCAAACCAGGAACCCCATCCTCAAAATGAGTATAAATAGAAAAAACAGATCACATCCAGACAAAACTACTAGAAAAATACAACACTCGAACTGCAGGAGTAAAAGGAAAATAAAATCTTTTAATCTAAAATACAAAAGGTAAGAACAAATATAGATTTAAAAAAGAAAAAAAAAAAACAAGTGTCTTGAACTCAGGAAAGAAGTTGAAGTAAAAAACAAAATCATATCAGAAATTAAATTACAAGTTTGCCAGAGTAGACTAGATTAAAATAAAGATGTAATAAAAGATATTGAGAAAAAGCAGGAAACCAACCAGGAAGGAAAATGGTAAAATAAAGAAAGAAGTAAAAAGGGTTAGAGAGAAACTTTTTGAAATCCAAGAAACCTTTCTGGAAATAGAGGATGCCTGATTTCTGCATTGAAAGACTCACCATCTGCCTGGAATAAGTGACACAGAACAATCAATACCGAGATATATTCTATGAAAAATACTAGATTTTAAACAAGAAAAAAATCTTCAGTGGCCAGCCCTGTGGCCAAGTGGTTAAGTTCACTCACTCCACTTTGGTCGCCCAAGGTTTTGCTGGTTGGGATCCTGGGTGTGGGCATCGCACCACTCATCAAGCTATGCTGAGGTGGCATCCCACATAGCACAACCAGAGGCACTCATAACTAGGATATACAACCATGTACTGGGGGGCTTTGGGGAGAAGAAGAAAAAGAAGATTGGCAACAGATGTTAGCTCAGGTTCCAATTTAAAAAAAAAGAAAAAGGAAAAACATCTTCAGAGCTTGCAGATAAGACGAAATGAATTACAGAAGCAAGAGAATTAGAATAACATCAGACTTCTCAAAAAAAGGAAAGAAATATAAACATGGCAAAAGTGGCGCATCACGTTTAAACACTTAGCAAAATGTGAACCAAGGACATTATATCTATCTACATTGCCCTTCAAGTAAATTGGTTAGAAATGGCTTTTTTCTGCATGTGTGTGAGGAAGATTGGCCGTGAGCTAACACCTGTGCCAACCTTCCTCTATTTTTATGCGGGACACCGCCACAGCATGGCTTGATGAGTGGTGTGTAGGTCTGTACCTAGGATCCAAACTCATGAACCCCAGGCCGGGCAAGTGGAAGACATGAACTTAACCACTATGCCACTGGGCTGGCTCCAGAAATGGCTTTTTAAACATTCACGAGTACCAAACACATGTGTTCTTTCTGAGTAATCTACTAGAGCAGGAGGTAGCAAATTTTTTCTGTAAGGGTCAGATAATAAATAGTTTTGGCTCTGTGGGCCACATAAAGTCCCTTGTCCCCCCTCCTCCTTCATCTCCTCTTCTTACTCTTAGTGCTCCTCCTCCTCCTTATCTTCTTGTTTTTCTTCATCCATTTATTACTATTTCTTACAATCCTTTAATAATTTAAAAAATAGTCTTAGCCTGTGGGCTATGCTAAGAACAGCAACGGAAAGGTGTATGGTTTGCCGAGCCCTCTACTAGAGGAAGAGCTTCATCCAACCAAGAGATGACTGGGAAAGGTTTGTCAAAAAGACAGATGGTGAGAATTTCATTTTTTTAATTGCAAAATTAAGGCTAAAACAAGGATGGAGTTATATAGGTAGAGGAATATTATGTAAATATTTTCTGTTCTGACAAATTAGATATCTGCAATTCAACATACAGGAGAAGGCATAGAAAAATTGGAAAATGGAATGAAATCACTGGTACTAGGTGGTATAAACAATTACTGAAATTCAGAGTATATCATTTAAAATATATAAACCAGATAGTAAAAATTAGACTTTTCAAAAAGAAGGAGAGAAATAAAGAAAAATAAAAACAGAAGTATTGATATATTATTATAAGATAAACACTAGAATAAAATTAATAATTGATACAAAAAAATTTAAAAATAGAAGTCAATTAATATAAACAGCTATGGAACATTTAATGGATAATACTATGTTGAAAGCTACTAAACTTTAAAGGTAATATTTCGCAGTGATTTTGTGTTTTGTTAGCTGAGTGACCTACTAACTATTTGATAAAATAGGCAAAACATATGAACTCTCTTTTTTTTCCTTCTGTTGTCTTTAATTCTTTCTCTCCAGACTCTCAGGGTTATTCCCACAGTTCCCTTAAGATAAATAAGTTGAATTAGGGTGCTTAAACATGTTTTGGGCAATGAAAGTAAGGAATCAGAGTGTATTTGACATTTTATGCAAAGTGATAAATGATTGAACTTGAATTAAAATGAACATGTAAAAAATTTAACTTCGAAACAGACACGAATATTGATTCATCTCTATCCAAGTACTGCTGATCACACAGTACCTCAGTAAGATCCTTCATTTCATAGATACGCAGAGATGAACGGGTGAGAATAAAGGGAAAGTGAATTTATTCCCGGGGATATTTAATGAATATGAAAGATATTTTTTGCTGTTAGCAGCTCTTAAAGTTTATTAAAATCTCCTCAAAGACATTCTACTCTTTATTAATTTATGTAAGTTTCCCAGAACTCCCTTTCATTCTAGTAATAAAATGTTTTTCAAGAGCTTCACCCAAACAGTCATATAATTAGGAGAAGAAATCCATCATGGCCTATACAAATCAGCAAATAACCATCTAGCATCCATACCTATATAAATTTTATAAGTTTTGAAGTCTGCTGAATAAAATTCTATTTTATCATATATAAAAATATTAGCAGTTGCATAAAATGTTAACTAGCGTGTCACGGCTATAAATAGGCTGCCTATGCAAATATATTCGTTTAGAAGACAGAATGCTCAACAGCCATACAAAATAATGCTAAAGTGAGAGCCTAAAAGTAAATTAAGCCAAACATTATGGTACAGATGCACTCAAAGAAAAAGTTCAATCGACGCACGTAAGTCAAGCGGTTTCCCATATGACTGAGATGAGTGTTAAGTGTAGTAGGCACTTACTCTTTGGCTGTCTTTGGAATGAATGGTAATATTTCAAAATTATTTTTGGACAGAGTCTTATGGATTCTTTAGTCTAAACCTAGTTTTTTTTTTTTTCCAATAGACAAATCAGACGCTGGTGAAATAAAACCCTTCAATATTGTACTGCCAGTTTGAGCCAGGGTCACATGTATTATTAACAATATGTTGTTCTGTATAGCAATTAATTATTTACAAAATACCTCCATGTTATTAAATTTGAGCCTCCCAGCAATTCTGTTCAATGACTAAGGACAATCATTTTTAAGAAACTTGTCTAGTCAAAACTTCCGTGCTTTAGCGGGGTCAGATAATTTGGAATACAAAAGTGCCAAGACTTGAACACAGGTCTTCTAGTGCCAAGTTCCATTCAATTTTTTTTTTCTTTTGGTGAGGAAGATTAGCCCTAAGCTAACATCTGCTGCCAATCTTCTTCTTTTTACTTGAGAAAGATTATCACTGAGCTAATCTCTATGCCAATCTTCCTCCACTTTGTAAGTGGGACGCCACCACAGCATGGCTTGATGAGCAGCATGTAGGTCCATGCCTGGGCTCCAAACCTGCAAACCCCAGGCCACTGAAGTAGAGCGCTATGCCACCCACTAAACCACTGGGCTGGCCCCCCCAAGTTCCATTCTTTAATAAGCATTCTGATGTTTTGAAACAAAAAGCACATGGAGTTGTTTACTGTTAGACAAATACAGTCTTGTGCAAAAATGACCACAAGAGAAGTAAGAAATATATCAATCCTGGCACAGGAGTTATGAATGATAATTTATTCCTCAGATTGATACAAATAACTCCATAAATTACTGTGATAAAGTATATAATAGTAATTATTTCAAATAAATAGTCCTCTATTCACTCTCTTTGTCTACTAAACAGACTGTCTGTCTGTGGTCTCCTGCCTTCCAAACAGTGGTCTTTTTCATACCAGGTTTTTGCTCAGAGGATTGATGCGTAGGATTTGAGAATTGACGACTTAACAGGAAACTGTAATTGAGCATATTGCAAAACACCATAGCTTTTTGGAGGTGTCTTGTGTTACTATCATGGAAGGATAGATTTCTTATACATGCAGAAACTTTAAACAGTTCTGGGTAAGGCTGGAATAGCATCCTGTGGATGGCAGCAAAGAAGTCTACTAATGCGCTAGATAGTTTTTATGTGACTAAGAACTCCAAGGTTTATAGAATCACACACTCTCTTTGTTAGGATTCTGATGCATGAAGAAGCTAAGACCTCTGTGTGCTGTGGCAAGCCCTGAAGTACCTCCAGGAGTCCTAAGCTAATCAGAGAAGATTCCAGGTCCTGCCTCTATAGGGGAAGGAACACCACTTGTTCTATAGAAAAGAATCTCCTCGATATTTGCAAACCACATATCAGATAAGGGGTTAATATCCAAAATATACAAAGAACTCATACAGCTCAACCAAAAAAAACCCCCAACAATCCAATTAGAAAATGGGCAAAAGATCTGAACAGAGATTTCTCCAAAGAAGAAATACAGATGGCCAACAGGCATATGAAAAGATGCTCAACATCATTAGCTATCAGGGAAATGCAAATCAAAACTACAATGAGGTATCACCTCACTCTGCTCAGAATGGCTATAATTAACAAGACAGGAAACAACAAATGTTGGAGAGGGTGTGGAGAGAAGGGAACCCTTGTCCACTGCTGGTGGCAGTGCAAGCTGGTGCAGCCACTATGGAAAGCAGTTTGGAGTATCCTCAGAAAATTAATGATAGATCTACCATATGATCCAGCTATTCCACTGCTGGGTATTTATCCAAAGAACTTGAAAACACAAAGGCATAAAGATACTTGCACCCCTATGTTCATTGCGGCATTATACACAATAGCCAAGACTTGGAAGCAACCTAGGTGCCCATCAAGGGACAAATGGATAAAGAAGATGTGGTATTTATACACGATGGACTACTACTCAGCCATAAGAAATGGCAAAATCCAGCCATTTGTGACAACATGGATGGACCTTGAGGGTATTATGCTGAGTGAAATCAGTCAGAGGGAGAAAGCCAAATACCATATGATCTCACTCATAAGTAGAAGATAAAAACGACAAAAAAAACACACATAGCATTGGAGATTGGACTGGTGGTTACCACTGGGGAAGGCGGGAGGGGGGAGGGCAAAAGTGGTGATTAGGGTCACATGTGAGGGGATGCACTATAATTAGTGTTCGGGTGGTGAAAATGATGTAATGTATCCAGAATTTGAAATATGATGTACATCCGAAAAAAATAAAAATTAAACAAAAAAAAAGAGAAGAGAATCTCCTCAAAGCCCTAATTGGTCAAGTGAAGAAGAGATGCTGAAATGGCAATAAGAAACATCGGAAAATGATAGCAAATAGCATGTCTGAGCACTGGATATGCAATACATGAAAACATTAAAATATTTTATGAGTTTAAAATATTATTAACATAAGATGCAAATGAAGCACATGTAAATATGATATATATATGTACTAATGTTCTTAATGTATAATTGTATAATGAGATTTTATAAATGTTAGACATATCATTTTCCCAATAAGAAAAAGGTCTTAAAATAGTCCATGGAATAGTGATTAAGTTCAGTGGTTAAGTTCAGCACTCTCTGCTTCGGCTGCCTGGGTTCATGGTTCAGATCCCAGGTGCAGACCTGCATCACTCCTCAGCCATGCTGAGGTGGTGACCCACATACAAAATAGAGGAAGA
This sequence comes from Equus asinus, assembly GCF_041296235.1. NCBI lineage: Eukaryota > Metazoa > Chordata > Mammalia > Perissodactyla > Equidae > Equus > Equus asinus. The sequence goes on from NC_091813.1 coordinate 39,628,425, forward strand.
CTGGTATAGATGTTAGCTCAGGGCTAATCTTCCTCAAGCGAAAAGAGAGGAAGATAGGCAACACATATTAGCTCAGGGTGAATCTTCTTCACCAGAAAAAAAAAGTACAAAAAGTTAGAAAATTTTTTTTTGTATGATAGAATATTATATGTATATACATATATATGAGTGCATATGCATGAAAATACTCACATTATCAGGAAGAAACAAACAAAAACATTCATAGCAATCATTTCTGGATTTTGATTTGTGGATGTTCTGTATTTTTCTTGTAATTTAAATTTTTGGTTGAAAAACTAGAGGCTTGGGTAATTTTAAAATACTTTATAATAAGCCCATATTACTCTTTAATTATAAAGACACAAATTATTGAAATTCATAAGACAAAACACATGACATAGCTTAAATATAGATTGTTTTCCTCTACTAAATGTTAAATATTACTTTTGTTTTGCTCAATACAATTAAAGACGAGAGAAATAATTTTCTGTGACACTCTTATGACATTATGCTCGAATATTTTCACTTTCAAAAGTTAGACTATTACATATTTTAAAACATGACTAGCCTTGATGACTAATAATTACAAATCATAAACCAATAATTAGGAAGATTTCTTAAGCATTGTTATTTTATCTAATTGCATTAATTAACAAGTAATAATTAAGAATAAAAGCTTCAAAAAATCTAAGTTATCAGACTGTCTCAAGATGATAGTTCAGGAATTTTATAAATAAGAGGCATCAAGACCAAAAGACATCAAATGCAAAGCAGGTACAACCAGCATGACCTAAATGCTCCAAGACTCACAGTTACTTTTCTCTTTCTTAGAAGTCTCTCCATTATTAAAAGACAATGCACTGAAAGGGGGAACAGATTCCCGGCAATGGCACTGACAATATAATTTGGAGCAACTCAGAGTGGAGTTGAGTAAGTAATATAATTGGGTCTTTGGTGTGAGAATTGTAACTATGCTGCTGTCATGGTGTTTACAAGAATGGAACATAACACAAGGCAATCTATACACAAATTCATATATAAAAAATAAATTGTCCCGGATTATACATTTTATTTCAAATAGAATTTAGTACTATGTGTTATAATATTGTGATACACACTTCAAAAAGTGACCCTTTGATCTCTACTCTTTATAATCATGAAATTTGCTTTATCTTTCTATCATCTCTCTCTGTATCATCGTGTACTTTGAAGAAAACCAGCTCTACTGACATCTGTGAAATGATCTACTAGGTTTTATTTTGTTCAAAGTAAAATAGGAAATAAAAGTCATTATTTTGCTTTTGCAAGTAGCCTCCTTGAAGGTTCAGTGCCATGTACATCAGGCTGAAAACATACAGGTATTGTTTTTACTTTACACTCTGCCTTTATTTCTATCACTACTATTGCTAATACCCTACACTTTATATCTAAATAAAAATCAAACAAAGATCAGAAAGTTTAAGTCACATGCCCCTGACACAGAAACAATAAACTACAAACTCAGGTTTTCTTTGTTTATGCTTTTTAACCATAGATTTGCTTCACGCACACACGCCACCATCATTGCTAGTTTTCCATAGGCCAGTTGCTTATTACCTCTAGATCTATTTCCTCTTCTGTATAATGAAGAAATTGAATTAGATGATCAGTGACTTCTTTCAATCACTCAAATTTTAAATTTCAATGAAATGAGGAAAGAGCCATAAATTGGATGATCAATTGTTGCTGCATAAGCATAAAATATATCTTTAGTTTAGATTCTCCTCTGGTTTTTTTTCTGAGGAAGATTAGCCCTGAGCTAACATCTGCTGCCCATCATCCTCTTTTTACTGAGGAAGACTGGCCCTGAGCTAACATCTGTGCCCATCTTCCTCTACTTTATTTGTGGGACGCCTACCATGGCATGGCTTGCCAAGCAGTGTGTAGGTCCGTACCTGGGATCTGAACGAGAGAACCCTGGGCTGCTGAAGCGGAACATGAAAACTTAACTGCTGCACCACGGGGCCAGCCCCTAGATTCTCTTCTTTTAAAAAATGAATAATTTTGTAACAACATGACAAATATTTATATTTTAGTAGTGCATGGTTATGGTGGACACACTTTAAAGAACAGCTTAGGAATATGATATTTATAGTAATGGAATTTTTATTAGATAGGAATCTTCCATATCTGTTCATGAGATCTTAAGCATTTCCTCATGGGAACATTTTAATGCAGGTTCCAAAAAGGAAAATAGATTGTGTTTGGATTTCTAATATTTAATAAAGATTTTTATATACCACTTAGCCTCCACGTAGGATTTGACTTACATTATAAATAAGTAGCAATGAAGAGTAATTATTATTAGTCAATCCAATCAAATCTAGTTAAAGCATGCCACACATGATCAAAATGGCAAATAGTTCCGGTCCCAATTACAACTCACCAGTTAGTATTTTCCCTCACTAGATCATTTCCTCTGTTTATCTTGCTGAGTGGAGAAGAGGCATGCCAACCTAGAAGTCATCCTCAGCAGGAAATCAGAATTGAATCAAGGATTGCTGACTGGTCTTGCCTAGTCAAAATTTTTTTTAAAGTTCTATATGCACCCTAATTCCACCGCCATCTAACTTCTTTCACTCTCATATCCTTCAAAATTATATATGCAGTGCATTATTTCAGATTCTGTTTAAAATATTTCAGCAAGCATTTCCAAAATTAGCACAATTATCTTTAAGAAAGAACATCAGTAGCTAACTTTCTTCACAGTATTTAGCACTAATGCATCCATCATATCTAAAAGAAAGTATAATTTTAAAAAGCAAAGGAAAGATCAACAGGAACAAAAAAGCCTTAGTAGTAATCCTATACTTCGTCTTTTATATTTTTAGCTATTTGAATATGACATACTTAGGTATGGATTTTATCTATCTAGCTATCAGTTTGTGTTTGTTTATTTTTTGGAATTTGTCTTCTTGAGTAGTCTTTGAGCTTCCTAAGTCTGCTGTGTGTTCTTAATTTTGGAACATTTTTGGTCATTGTTTCTTCAAATATTTCTTCAGCCCCTTCCCTCTTTTTTCTCCCTCTGAGATTCGAATTACACTCAATTTCGTGGTTTGATAGTGTCCATCTGTTTTAGGTTGTTCTGTTCTATTTATTTATTGTTTCTTCTCTTTGTTTTTTATTTTGGCTAATTTCTGTTGACCTATTTTCATGTTCACTGATTCATTCTCAAGTGCCAGTCTACTGATGGGTCCATGGAAGTCATTTGTTTTCTCTCTGTTTTTATTTCTATCAATTTTATTTGACTCTTTATTACACTCTACATATCACTCCTGAAATTATCTAATTGATTTTGCCTATGGTCCACCACTTCCATTAGAGGCTCTAACATATAAATAATAGTTGCTTTAAATTCCCTGTCTAGTTCCAACATCTATTTCATATCTGAGTTGCTTTGGATGATTTATTTGTCTCTTAGGAATGTGTCCTTCTACTTGTCCTTTATATATGTATGATTTTTTTTTTAAATCAAAAGTGAAATATCTTGTAGGACAGCAGAGACTGCAGTAATATATATTTTATGCCTTGAAATAGGCATGTCTTTTCTTCCACTAGGACTTAAGTGCAGGGGTTGAGTTAATTTCATTAGTAGTTGGATTGGGTTTGAGATTTGATATTGCTATAGTAATCTTCAGCAAATGTCAGCCTTAAATTCCTGTACTGAGTCCCTGTGTTTAAGGGAGAGGCTGATTTACCAGAAGGTTTGCTTTGTTTTATTTTACAATGTTTACTCCACCCTCAGCTTTATCTCTTCCCTTTGTGCTGAGACCTGAAGGGGTCTACCATTGCACATTACTTAGAGACTGGTTGGTCACAAGGTAAGGGTGGACATTCTTTCTTATTCTACTTAAACCTGAGTTTTGAGCAGGCACCATGTCCTGGATCTTGATTGTGGCCTTCTTAATTCTCCTGTGCCTCTCCTGGCTGAAGTTCTGAACTCCACACTTCTCTTGCTCCTTCCCCAGGGTAGAGGGTATCATTATATTTCTTGCTCCTTTCCCTGGCTGTGTGGGGTTTTCAGCATTGCCCTAAGGCCAACAGTGTCAGTTGGTTGTCATTCTCCCCACAGATTAAAGATTTGGTTCTATAAAGGCAGGGGATTCCAAGGGAGTCTTGTGCCCCTCATGTGGTGCCTGCTCTTTCCTTCCCCCTGGCCGGCACCATCAGGGAGACTTGCTCAGAACTCATCCAGTCTTTTCTGTGAGTGGTCAATAGGGTTCAAAAAGAACAAGCCTGCAATAAGGTGGAGACTCCCGCTATACTTGCAGCTTCACCCTCTCTTGTCTGTGAACGCTTGACCTTTACCAGTTCTCCAACCACTCTAGCCAAATCCAGCTGTGTCTTGCCCAGGGAAGTGTAAGAGTAAAGCAGATTAAAAGTGAGTTTAATTTTTCCTGTTGCAAATAAGGGAAGTGACCTTATTAGAGTGTTTACTTTGTAAACTCGTAATTGTAAGTTGTTTTTTATCTCTGTGAAATGCATACAAGTCTTTTTAAAAGCTAAATAAGTCTCTTGCTATCTTTCAGACACAGAAATGTCTTTTCAAGGGTCTCACTGTCTTGAGAACAAAATCTGGGATGAAGGAAGACAGCATTCTACACCCCAATTTCTGTAGGAGGGTTAGCTCCCAAACTCAGAGGGTGCCTCATTCAAGTTACAAACTACTTCCTGTCATGAAGATAAGAGAAGTTTATTTTTACTTCGGATAAAGCTAATTAGCTAACCCCAACTACTAAGTGAATTTATAATGAACTATATATGGCAAATAGTGCTTCATGTCTTCTTACTTGAGGACTAGTTAGTTATTGGTTAACTTGAAGACACTTATATAATGAGTTGTGTCTGGCAGCTTTATAAAACAGTGAGATTTCTTTCTGTCTTTGCAATCTCTTGGTGGATTGTCTGGGATACACATCACATTCTGGCTTAATACTTATTCAATAATAAAATAGTTTTCTTTCTCTTCTACTTTTGTGGAGAGATTTTCCAGGTTTGGAGGAGATTTTGTTTCTAATTATACTTTCCCAACCAACTCAGGGCTCATGTCTAGTCATTTCTGGCAAATGATTGTCTTACATTGGCTTTTGGCCAGTTGCCTATGACCTCAATATTCTGATAGGAACAAAAAAGGCCATGAACTTGCCATTTGTATGACTTTTCCTGTAATATTGGGAGTATTGCTCTTTACAAATCCACACTCTAGTCTCCCCCCAGTGGAAATGGGGAGTACTCTGGTGGCTTTTTGACTCAATTAGTTGAGGAAGAAAGGAAGCAAGGAAAGAAAGTTGTTTGTTTTGACTTTTAAAAAATAGAAACTCATGAGGCTGGCTGGGTTGCATAGTGATTAAGTTTGCAAGCTCCACTTTGGCAGCCTGGAACTCGCATGTTTGGATCCTGGGCATGGACCTAGAATCGCTCATCAAGCCATGCTGTGGAGGCATCCCACATAAAAATAGAGGAAGATTGGCACAGAGGTTAGCTCAGTGACAATCTTCCTCAAGGAAAAAGAGGAAGATTGGCAATAGATGTTAGCTCAGGGCCAGTCTCCCTCACAACAAAGAAAGAAAGAAAGAAACTCATTCAGTTGGCCCTAGTAAGGAGATTTTATATATAATAAAAGTCTAGAAATAAAGCAAATGGAAATCTCAGCCACCTGCCGTAATTCAGAGTACACAAACAGGACTTGCAGAATAATACATCTTACAGAAATTGGTTCTTGTAAATTATTAATGATCTAAAGTGACTTCAGGGAGAGGGTTTTCCTTCTGGAACCCCAGCAGCAGGGTTTTATTGACCATCCATAATTACTTGATTCCATTTCAAACTGTCTGTTTTTACCTCTCCTGTAACTACCATCCTTAAACCACATATTCCATTGGGTAAATCTTTTGTTTCTGCTTAGTCTACTTCTTTCTTTATTAAAAAAGAAAAGAGGGGCCGGCCGGGTGGTGCAGTGGTTAAGTGCTCACATTCCTCTTTGGCAGCCTGAGGTTTACTGGTTCAGATGCGGGTGAAGACATGGCACTGCTTGGCAAGCCATGCTGTGGTAGGCATCCCACATATAAAGTAGAGGAAGATGGGCATGGATGTTAGCTCAGGGCCAGTCTTCCTCAGCAAAAAGAGGAGGATTTGTCAGCAGATGTTAGCTCAGGGCTAATCTTCCTCAAAAAAAAAAATAAATAAAAATAAATAAATAATTTTTAAAAAAGAAAAGATACATATAAATTTGACCTATTCTTGTCCTTGAATGGACATTGTTCTGCTACTACTGTGAACAAAACAACATTCTTTGTCACATCACTGGTGCAGATTTTTCTGGGGATAAAGAATATGATTGACACAGCTAATCCCATCAGCCTCTTTAGATAAATTTTTTCTCCAGGCAACATCAAATCTACTCTACTGTTATAGATTAACTGTTTTTGGCAAAGTGTTGCAGCCAAGAGAAATCCTGAGGAATCACTTAGAGTTTGTCCCTCCACAAGTGCAAATGTGGCAATATCTCATGGAACTGGGCTGAGTGCAGCTAACCCTGCTAGTGCCTTCTACTATGTACATCAGAAAGTGTGTTTAAAATGCATTTTAGACACACCCACTGAAATCAAGAATGAGTTCATGTCCTCTGCCTTCTCGGTATTTGCTTCGGATTGTGAGACATTATTTGAGAAAATTACATTATCTCAAATCTTAACATTCATGTCTCTAAGCAGCTATTCTTCTGTTTCCTTACATCAGCGCTCTCTCTTACACAGTGGCTACTTCAAACTTTCCCATCATCTCAATCCTATTCATACCAAGATCCCTTCATCTTGAACATATTTCACCTCCTCCTTTCACACAGCACATAGACACAGTCAGACGCAGATTATGCAACACCTTGATATTAAATCTAAAAATTTAAAATGTGAATCCATACTTATCTCATCCCTTCTTGTTACAAAAGGATAATTTTCTTACTTCCTACACCTACAACTTCTCTATACTTCATACACCCTTTCGTTTTCAGACACCATGATAAATTGATCATCCCGTTTCCCTTATTTTTCACTTTGTCTATTCACTGATTTTGTTCATCTACACAAACTTAAATCTCTCCTTCTTCTAAAGAAAATTTCGCTTAACCACGTGGTTCCCTCCAGTACTGCAATGCTTCTTTCCTATGTTCATAGACAACTTTCTGAAAGATTTAGCTTTCAATCCTTGATGTGGAAAATTCCTGGTTGCCTCAACCCTATGTACTTTGAACACTTTCCAAGGAAATTTCTCTCACCAAGATTACTATTGCCTTCCTTTTGACTAAATCCAGTGGGCACTTCTATGCTGTTATGCTATTTAAACTCTCAGGTCTATTTGATAAGATTGGACACTTTTTTCTTTTTGAACCTGGTTTGTCTCTCAATATTTGCATACTACTTCCAGTCTCTTCTGAGAATTGCCTTTCTATATCTATTCCTTATAATTGTGTATTTTCCAAGAAGCTGCCCTAGAATTTAATCTTCCATTAATCTAAACAGGCTTCATGGGCAATCTCATCCATAACTTTATCTTTAATAACATGATATGTTCTAACTGAATTTCAAGATAATATCCCATTCTGAATTTTTTTCCCTGGAACTCACAATCCATGCAGGCTCCTATGGGACAGCTCTTTGTGGATGTCCCACAGGCTGCTGCTACGGACTATGCTCATACCCAACTTTGCATATTTCCTCGAAGTCTCTTTCTTCTTTCTTTCCAAATGTAATGAATGATGCTCCTACTTTTGTAGTATGGTTTTGATACACAAACACGTAAATATAGCTATGTACATATTTCATCTATGTGGATCATACATTTTGTTGCAAAAACATAAATTTCCCTTACTTTACAAATTTTATAACATATTATGAATTAAAGTTATCTTTTCAGAATCTTACCAGAGGAAATAAATACCCAAGGAAATTTTGAGAAATGTTTTTATTCAGACTATTTTATTTCAATGTTTCCAAAAATATAAATAAAATATTTCTATATGTCATAGGGGAGGAAAACTTTTCCCTTCTTCCCTTCTAGGTTCTTTGGCTGGTCTGATAATTATTAACATAACACAGATTAACAGGAAGAAAACAAATTTAATTTTGTACACACAGGAGCCCCCAAGACATGAGAGGCTCAAAGACAGTCAGGCAATTGAGTCTTACATGTCATTCTGAGCTAAGGATAAGGGTGTAGAGATCTGGGGCTTCAAAGTGGGGGAAGACAATTCACAGGAAGACGAGAAGAACGAATGTTTGGTAAAGGCATATTTGCTGCGCCAAGCAGCTAAGTCTTTCTGATATGAAAAGATACCTGTAGGCCTGGCCCTGTGGTGTAGTGGTTATGCTCCACTTCAGCGGTCCTAGTTCATGGGTTCAGACCCTCAGTGTGGATCCGCTCATCAAGCCATGCTTTGGCAGTGTCCTACAAACAAAATAGAGGAAGATTGGCATGAATGTTAGCTCAGGGTCAATCTTCGTCACCAAAAAGCCAACAACAAAAAAGTTACTTCTGGCATTAGCTTTCTTCCTGGTACAGACCCTCCACATAAATTCTTTTTAGCAGGTAAGGGAGAGGTTAAAAAAAAGAAAGTTTTGAGTCAGCTGGGTCCTAATTGCCTTCAGCTCAAAACAATCCATGTGCCAAAATGGTGTATTTTGGGATGATATACTCTTACTCTGTTCTTCCTCATCTACTAAGGATTAAATAATTTTTTCCCATGTACATTTATGTTTAAGTATTTTTACATCTTTTGAAAAATTTGGGGGCTTTAAAAAATAAATATGTTAAATGTTATAGATGCTATCAAAAAACCAAAGCATAGTATGCTAACTATGTTTTCAAATGTACAAATTAAGTGAAAAACAAGTGAGATAAATGTATAAAAATAGTCTGAGCTTGGTAACATTCTTCTGTTCAATTCTCCCATAATGGTTTACAACATTTACAAGAAAAGAGCAACCGCATATGTGCAAGTAGAAAATATTATTAACATTCTAACTTTTTTACCCTACAAAAGAGGCTAATTTCCTTTATACATTCTACTTTCAAGATAATGTTTGGTTCAAAGAAATCGCAGAGGGCAGTTTATTCTTGAGAATTTTAAACGACAGCCTGAAGGAAAAAAAAAATACCCTTTTCCAGAAATTAGATTTGCTTTTTATACGTAACTTAGATTTTTGAGAAATGCTCATTTGTAGTAACCTCATATGTTCATTTTATATATATTGTCTTTGAGATGGATATGCTCTGAATTACAAACATCTGCCAATAGGAGAAGACTCAGAAATCCACTTCAGGCATTTCTGTCATTGTAAAATTAGGTTTGTTACAGATTGTCCTAAAACAGAAGAGTTCTCTCACCTGTCTGCGGTATTTCTTTTTGTTTTTAAACTAGACTTAAAAAAGTTTTTTCCTGATTTATTAAGGTATAGAAAATAGAAAGGTGTATAATGTGATGTTTGATATATGTATACATCGCGAAATGATTAGTAAATCAAGCTTATTAATATATCCATTGCCTTACCTAGTTATGATTGTGCGTGTGTGTGTGGTAAGAACACTTAAGATCAACTTAGCAAATTTCAAGTATGTAATAAGGGTATTATTGACTATAGTCACCATTCTGTGCCTTAGATGTCCAGAACTTACTCATCCTGTGTAATCGAACCCTCATACCCTTTGATTAACATTTCCCCATTTCTCCCACCTCTCCGTCTGTCATATTTCTTATTCTCCTACCTAGAATAGAAATAGTAATCCTCAAGAAAATGATTAAAGTAAGGAAAACCTCTGTTAGGACTGCATGTTTGTGTTCCCCCAAAATTCATATATTGAAACTTTGACTGCAAATGTGACATTATGGAGGTGTGAGAAATCCTTAAGTTTAGATGAGGTCACAAAGATGGAGCCCCCATGATCAGATTAGTGCCCTGATAAGATAAGCAAGAAACTAGAGCTCTCTATAAAACATAATTAATTTGATACTACGTTGCAGGTACATTTTACAAATTATAGATTATATGTCTCAATTATATTGACCTCAATTAACACATATCAGATTTACTTAGAAATATATAATTTTCATATAATTTTGAGGAGTTTTTCTTACGTGGTTAATATGTGTTCATAAAATAGAGTAAAATTTTATATCTAGTGTTAGCTACTGAGTCCAGTTTTGTCTAAGAGCTATTTTCATTGAAAAAATCTTTAACTCTTTTGCAGTGAATACATGTGTAACAACACATTTTTCTACAAATTGTGTCCTAAAAGAAGCCTCAACCTTTTAGTGTCTGCAAATCTTTAATAAACCCAAATCAGGAAAATGTTTATTCAAACTGTTTCTCAAAGCCGATATAACATGATAAATCATTTACAAACGTATTTCTTTCATATTATAGATGGTATATTTGCTAGAAGTAAAATTTTACTAAACAGAAATTTGAAGGTAAAGTATTTTGTTTCAATCTGAATACATTTTTGCCTTAGGAATTCTCTGATTACATTGTTAGACTAATAGCACCAGGCACCTTATTTCATTTCAATGCTGCTTTTAGATGGAGAGTTGTTGTTCAATGGGCATACAGTTTCAGTCATGCCAGATGAATAAGTTGTAGAGATCCTGCTGGATGACAGAGTGCCTATAGTTAACAGTACTGCCTTAGGAACTTAAAAATTTGTTAAGAGGGTAGATTGCATATTAAGTTTCCTATCACAGTAAATAAATAGAATAATGGATGGGAAAATTTGTAAAGGGTGCTATATTATTTGAGAGAAATTTTTTAAGAGTGTAATAACTCTAAAGAAAGGGCCATTATTGGTGTTTCTCTGTTTTTGGGTTTTTTTTTTTTTTTTTTTGAGGAAGATTAGCCCTTAGCTAACATCTGCTGCCAATCTTCTTCTTTTTGTTGAGGAAGACTAGCTCTGAGCTAACATCCTTGCCCATCTTCCTCTATTTTATATGTGGGACGCCTACCACAGCATGGCTTGTCAAGCGGTGCCATGTTCACACCCGGGATCCAAACCAGCACACCCCAGGCTGCCAAAGCAGAATGTGTGAACTGAACCTCTGTGCCACCGGCCGGCCCCATCTGTTATTTTGTTACTTAGCTTCCTCCTGGCTGGATTAAGGCCTCAGAGTACCCGTAGACAGGAGGACCGTATGGCTACCTGGCATTTCTGAAGCGTTGCTCTTTTGCATTTATCTAGCAGAAATACATGTCGGACTGACTTTTTTGGATTCCGACATTCACTAAAAACATTATAAAATAAATGATTTAGCTTTGCTAAATGTTTAACTTTTTTAACTTCGGAGCACACAGAGATAAACATAAAATTCACTATATCTTGTAAAGAATGTATTTTGAATGTAATTAGAACACACAACAGCTAAAAGATATTCTACCAGGTTAAAAGAATCTCATTCTTCTGGGCAAACACATTCATGACAACAAAAACAGAGAGAAGGAAAGTTTTTCAAAAGTACAAAAGAATTTGACGTTTCAATTTGAATCTAATGCCATCACTTTGCCTTGGATCTTGGGAAGAACATCATTTTCAGCTACCAGACAATCTTCCTTCTTTCGAAACTTACTTCATAGGTGTTTTTCTTTAACGAAGGCTTCCTCCTAGATACCAAATCCTCTTCTCAAGGTGTACTTCTTGTTCCTGCTCTTATATCTGTCTTGTGGATCAAGAGTTTAACATAAATATATATAGTTGCTCAATACACTGACTTTTTTAATATGCAAAAACTCTACATATTCTAAATATCAATTAATAAAGACTGCCTCTTGAGGGCAGAGATAATGCATTATATCTTTGTACAGTTAAAACACAAATAGTATGAATGTAAATGTATATAAATATATGTGTGTAAAATAGTGACTTCAAATATACTATTCTTCTAATATTTTAGCACAGAATAAATACTCAATAGGTAGTTGTTCAATTAGGTGTAATCATAATTTCTGGCATTTTATATCTTCAGTGTGAAACTCAACTAATAAAATGACTTTCCATTTGGTGAGATAAAAAACATTTTCACTTTCCTAGTGCAACCCACTGATGCGGGGTTGGTGAGCCAAGGAGTCAAAAGAAAGATCTCTTAGACTCTCAAGATCTGGCAGTAGTGCTCTTTTATTTAGAGAATAGTGTAGAATGGGGACAGGACCCATGAGCAGTCAGAGCTTCTGCTGCCGTCGCTTCTGCTGCCCCCGCTGGCATGGGGACAGGGCCCATGGGCAGGCAGAGCTGGTACGTGGGGACAGGACCTACGGGCAGTCAGAGCTCCTGCTGCTGCCCCGAGTTGAGGGTTAGGGCTAAATTTAAGGCATAGGTATGTGAGTCATCTCTTTACAAAGACAAAGGAAAGAACATGAAAATAGTTAAAATGGTATCAGTGCAGGTGGGGTCTGGTCTTGGGTGATCCCATGACTTTTAGACAAGAATCAAATCGGATTAAGTAAAGGTTAGAAAGGTTAGAAGCCACCACCCTAAATCAGTTACATGAGAATGCCAGACAGCAACCAACTTAAGTTCTTGCCTCTGGCATTAAGAGTTTCTAGAGATAAGGCCATCCCCCTTCTTCCTGGCACAGAGAAGGAGGCATCTTTACAAATAGAGGTTTCCCTTAGAAATGTAAATCTTTCCCAACAAAGGGACAAGCAAGCAAATTCCACTCCTTGGAGCCTGCTTCTCATCTGTAGTTTTAAAAGTAACCAGCCTAAAAGTCCTCATCATAAACCGTTTTAAAATTAAGCAGCCTAAAAATCCTCATCACCACGACACAGCTGAATTAAATTAGCTCCTGAGAGCGAGGACTCCTCCTAATTTATCTGGAAGAAAAATCACCTTCTTCTCAAGAAATAAGAATTGGATGAATTTCTCCAGAGATTTTCATACTGCAATATCCTTTACAATGTAAGAATATGATATAGACTCAACTGCATAAAAGCTTTTAGATATATTCAATTTATCTCATTCCACAGGAATTCAGTGAGTGCTCACCACTACAAACCACTATTCCTATTTTGGGAAACAGACTGGACCAAGACATCCTCTGGAGTGTCTATTCAAATCCTCGTAATAATAGTTACATTAAAGGAACAACTTATTTTCTGCTATAAGTGTGTTTCCTTCTTTTGGAATAGGCAACAAATCCCCAATACACACAAGCAAAAAGCAAATAACTAGCACTTCAAGTTTCTTAACATCAAATGCAAATTTAAAATGTCAAGAAGCAAGTGATAATAATCAAACATAGTTAGGTCTTCAGATATTCATCAGAGTTGATCTGCCCAAGCTGATAAAGGTGATAAGGGATATCATAGTCCTCTCCAGGAATGAGGGGAGGAAAGGCCTGCTTCAGTATATATTTATCTGGACACACCTTTACTAGCCCAACTATTCTGTACTCTGTAATTCTCATATGTTATTTCAAATCTAAATTTCTTAGACTTGGTTAGTGTAAACTAAGGGCACACTAAGACTTTCATTAGGTTTTAAAGACAGTAAATGTTTGAAATAACAAAACCTAGATGAAAAAGAAGGATTTATTACTTAGAATTCTTCAGAGTAATTTCAAGAAATTTTTCACAGATTTGACATCAAAAGCACATTTATTTCATAGTAGCTTGAACTGTTAAAGCTCACTTCAATTTTGGGTAGATTTTTAAAGGCTTTTCGATACACAGATGACATTTTTTCAATCACATATATAAAAAAATTAAAAACAAAAACTCAACCTTGAAATTTGTTCAAATATTTTCCAAGTATCTAATCTGTAGAGCCTAACGAGTCATACATTGGCTTCTTCCTTATCTCTTTCAGAAATAATATTATGTCTGAAAAAAAATTCAGGAGTATGTAGTTTATATTTTTAAAAAGGAAAAAATGTAATACTTGAAATGGATTATTCTGATTTTCTTTATGACAAGTACAAATATCTAACATAATTTTAAATAACATATAACAGAAAAATACGGGTAAATTTGATTACATTAAAAATTAAAAGCTTTCTTTATCCAAAATGGCCATTAAGATATTAAAAAGTTAAGACTTAGAATGGGAAAGATATATGTGACGCATTCAAAGGGAAAATGCGTTGCGTCCAGATTATGTAAAGGACTCTCACAAAGCAATAAAAAAATGTACACTAATAGAAAAATTATCTAAAGACTTGAACTGGCATATCACAGCAAAAAATATTGAAATGCCCAATAGACATTGAGAAAAATACTCAAGCATCTTTATTCATCTGGGAAGTACCAATTAAAACCATAGTGACATACCACTACGTACTTCTCATAATGGTCAAAGGTAATCTAGGGGAGGAAGACATTTCCTCTACCCTCTCTGGGTTTGTCTGGCTGGAGAACGAATTAAACTCACATGAGACAGAATAACAGGAGAAAGTTAAACAAAGCTTTGTAACATGTATACATGGGAGAGGCTCAGGCAAGCTGAACAGCTCACCAAAATGGCTGAAGCCCCCACCTTAAATATCATCTTCAGCTAACAACAAAGGAGGATGTTGCGGGTGGAGGGGGAGTCGATCTTGGGAGATTACCACACAAGTAAACAAATGCAGATTTAAGTCCTTGCCTTTGGCATTGATTAAGAGTTTCTAGAAAGAAGGTCATCCCCTTTCTTCTTCCTGGTACAGAGAGGGAGGCACCTTTACAGATGGAGATTTCCTTTACAATGTAAATGTCTCCTAACAAAGGGTAAGTAAATTCTACTTTTCAGTTGCTTTCCTGTCTGCAAAGTAACCAGCCCTAAATCCTCATGCCAAAGAGACATATCTTGGGGTGGCCAAGTCGGCCCCCCCAGTAGAAAGACTGACAGTACCAAGTATTGGCAAGGACGTGAAGCCCCTAGATGCTCTTGCTCTTCTGTTGTGACTGTATTTGGTGCAACTACAGCAGGAAACTGTTTAGCAATAAGTTAAAGACATGCATATTCTGCACTCCATAATTCACTACTATGTGTGTATCCAATAGCTATGTCCATATAAAAACATTAAAACATGTACCAAGATGTGTATAGCAACTTTAATCACAATAGCCCCAAACTGGAGAAAAGTTTGTGTCCATCGATAGTAACACTGATTAATAAACTGGGGTATATTTTAACAATAGAGTAACAGCAGTCAAAATGATAAGACTCCCGAAAGAGCATGAGTGAATATCACAAACATACCACTGTGGAAAAGTGCCCAGACACCAAAGAAGATATAGTGTATGATTATTCTCATATCAAATTAAAAAACCAAATCTACGTTATAAGAAGTACGCTAGTGTATTTAGGAGAAAGAAGTTAGTAGTACCTGGGAGGGGATGTGGGGAAGGTGTTAGGATTATTGGAAAGTTTCTACCTTGAGTTTATAAGTGGTAAAATAGACAAGTTCACTTTGTGCTAAATCATACATTGTTAAACTCATGCTCTACATATATATATGTATGTGTATGCACACGCAAATTCAATAATATAGTTATTAACAAAATTTATAAGTAAATTGAGGCAGATTACCTTGGTATCTATATAAAATTGACAGTTACGAATTACTAGTTATAAAATATTGAATAGTTATTTCTCCTAATTTAATTCAAAATTAGAAATTTTGTAGAAATGGACTTATAAATTAAAATTAATAAAGTCTTCAAAAAATTCAAGAAATGTGTAAGCAATATTGTCAGAGTGTTCACAATACTGGACCTTTCTATATCTTATGTCCTTAAATATGATTCTAAAGTATTCATCCCAAGTTGAGCCACTTATAAAAGGTGTTTTTGGGAAAATATAAATGGAGTACCTTGTAATAATATTCTTTATGTAATGGCTTACAGTAGAATTTTATGGCATTTCTCAGTATAGATTCTAATAATGATATTCAGATCAAATGCTATTTCACTAAAAAAATAGAATCCGCATCTTGTTAACTAGCAACACATTGCTCTGATTTCGAAGCTGTCTCCAGCATCCAACATACATTATACTTCCAAATTAACGCAATATTGTGACAAGATTACTTCAAAATTACTCGTGGGATCATCAAAGTTAAACTCCAGTTTGTCAAATGAAGAAACATATTTCTTCTCTGGCAAACTCAATTTGTTCTAAAATTAAACATCTCCTGACGTATCTTCATCAAGTAGAGATCAAATCTTTTTTTTTTTTAAATATAGAAGGGTGGGTATTTGGATATCCATCCAAATATTTGGATCATTGAATTCATTATTTATCTAGAATTGCAGCCCTTGAGATTGGAACAAATTATATTTTACACTTTTAAAAGCGCTTTATTGCGATATAATTAGCATACCAAACGCTGTCCATATTTAATGTATACAGTCTAATAAGTTTGGAGATAAGTATATACCCATGAAATCATCATACAATTAATGCCATAAACATATTCATCCTTTCCAAAAGTGTTCTACTGTATTGTATTTATTAATATTTTATTGTATGTCATAAGAGCACAGCATAAAATCTACCCTCTTTGCAAATTTTTAAATATACGACACAGTATCGTTAACTATGGGCACTATGCTGCACAGTAGATCTCTAGGACTTACTTATCTTGCATAACTGAAATTTTGTACACTTTGACTAATGCTTCTCCATTTCCCACTCCCTCAGCCCCTGGAAACCACCATTCTACTTTCTGCTTCTATGACATTGATTGCATTTGATTCCTCATATAAGTGATATCATGCAGTATTTATCCTTCTGTGTCCTACTTACTTCACTTAGCACAGGTTCTCCATGTTGCTGCAAATAGTAGAATTTCCTTCTCATTAAAGGCTGAATAATATTCCATTGTATATATATATACCACATTTTCTTAAACATGACAAAATTAGAAAGAAAAAATAGTATTTTGGTAGATACTTGGACTGGGTTTCTATTTCTGGATATGTTTTTCATTATTTACAAATTCTACAGGAAATCATGTGACCTCTCTTGGAACTATTTCCTTTTTCTTTATTTCATTGAGGTACAACTGACATATAACATTATGTTAGTTTCAGGTATACAACATAATGAATCAATATTTGTATATATTGAAAAACGATCAGGAATGATTTCCTAATTGGTTATAGAAGATGAATCCTACACTCCTTCATAAAAAACAAGAACTTCAATTTATGAAGTACGTATTTGATTGGGGATATTTCAAATTATTCATGACATGTGAGCTTCCTAGTACCTTATGCAATGACGTAGATTCTGCTTGAAGTGGCAATGGAACAAATGAGGGCAGTTTAGAAGTTCCCCCCCGCCCCCCGCCATCCCAGACCTTGATGTCTGACCTGGCCCCTGAAGGGAAAATTCATGTTTTGACTTATATTACTTAATTTGTTCTTCTTTATAGGTTGAGATCATGGCAAATTATAAAATGCATATATATTACATATGTTAAATCATATATTCATAAAATAAAATCTAGAAGCACAACTTTCATCTGTACATCTTTGGAAATATCCACAAATGCTTTTGTACCATTCATGAATATACCTAATCAGGCAATATGCAGTAATATTGGAACAATAATCACTGCCATTAATTCAACGTAATTACAAGGGAAAGCATATAACAACTACTCAAAAGTCATGTTATATACTTGATGGAAATGCTCTTTTGTCATAGTCTTTTTTACAGATAAAAACTATTGCTCTGTAAAGTGGAGCAATTTCAGAGGAACTATTAAGGAAGTTTTTTCTGTAAAGTCTGTTTACTGGAAATGCAATAAACTCAGTGAGCTTTGTAGACATAGAAACAAAACTTATGTTTAAGTGCAACAAAAATGATAACATTTTAACTAGAAAGGGTCTAAAGATCAGTTCTTCTTGTCTAGAAATATTCTATTTCCATCATTCAGGAAATTTTATTGAGTGCCATGTATGTTCAAGGCACATTACTCATGCATGGAATAGACTAGGGAGACATTGGCCCTACATTCAGGTGCTCACACTCTAGGGAGGGAAAAGGGGTCCTCAGCATTGTGTACCTCTAATTGTGTATAATGAAAGAAATATGATGGAGCTACAATACTTAAGATATTTATAAGAGGACAGTGAAATTAGTAACTATAAACGCCTTGAAAAGGAATAAAGAAGTGAGAGGGATGATGAATACTTTTTGGAAAAATGATAAAAGTTGATGAGATTAAACAACAGTCAGGGTTATAACTAGTAAATGCTTTAAAAGGATATAAAATTGTTGTCAGATGGTGAAATGTAAGTAATTTTTGTACACAACAATGGAGGTGAGATACTAAAGTGAAGTGAAGGCACACGTCCATTAAAATGAGGTACCCTAAAGTGGTCAATGGGTAGTCTGTATGCCAATCAACAAAATGCAGTATTAATGTAGGAACTGGGAAAATAGTAAAAATAAATATAACCTGAGATAGATGCCAAAGTTTTCAATAAAATTACTGAAACAGTACTTTAGAGTGAAAATTTTTACAAATAATTATTTTAAGATAACTGATATAAGCATGGTCTTTCCCAGGCAAATGAAGGCTTATGTTCACTTCATAATGCGCAAATGGATGAAATATTTGGAAACATCTGGGATGATGAGTGTAGAGGGCTGGTACAAACTGGTAATATGAATCTCAAAGGGCAAGGTTATCGGCAAGAGGAAAAAATTGTAATGAGCTGGGTCTGTCTTTTGTGAGAAAGGAAGACATTCCTACCTAGGAGCTAGCTTAGGTTGGAAATAGCCCTTTCAGTGCTGCAGGAGGAATCCAGTTTCACTCAAGGGCAGGAGGTAGAGGAAATGCTCAGTGAAGGGAATGATCTTACAGTGGAGTTGACTTATGATGGAGGGGAAGCCAGGTTTTACTAGAGGGAGGATAACCAACAATCCCAGTTTTCCCAGGATGGAGGAATTTTCCAATATTGATGAGTTTCCCAGAACATACGACTTTCAGAGCTAGAATCGGGACAGTCTTGGGCAACCAGGATCAGTTGGTCATTGTAAGCCAAGGGTTGCAGGTACAGGAAATGTTCAAGAAAGAGACTGATGATAGAAAGGAGTTTGCATATGATGGATTGGACAATCGGAGGTTGGGGAAAGGAGGGAAGAGTTTGTAGGGAAAAGTATAGAAACCAGGAGTCTGGTCATCCAAATGTCTTCATGTCATGCTAATCAGTTAAAACGGAGGCACTCCTGTTTTTGTTAGGAGAAAAACAAACCACCATTCCAAATCTACTTTGCAAAACTAAGTCTCTAACGGTGTTAGAGAACCTTGCTTTTAATAAATTATTATTTATTAATGTAGGGAAACCCACACAGATTTCAATAACCAGATAATGAAATAAAATACTAATGAAATAAAATTTATGCAATTTTTTTTTTCCAGAGGAGGAAGATTCACTCTGAGCTAATATCTGTTGCTAATCTTCCTCTTTTCCTGCTTGAGGAAGGTTAGACCAGAGCTAACGTCTGTGCCAGTCTTCCTCTGTGTTGCATGTGGGTCGCCTCCACAACATGGCTTGATAAGTGGTATAGGTCCTCACCTGATACCAGAACCCACTAACACAGAACACCAAAGCACAGCACACCAGACAACCACTATGCCATGGGGCCAGCCCCAAGTTTTATGCAAATTCTGGATCACTGTGTAGAATACACAGCTAGACTAAGAACACTCTGCTTATGTTTTGGGACCCCAGATGATTGTCTTTGACTTTTGGCCAAGATAAAGGAAGTGGAATTTGTGATGGGCAGTTTAAAATCCAAAGCTCTCCTGGTGATCCCTACAATCAAAAATAGTCCTGCTGGAAAATTCTTTCCCGAAGTCTCCTGAAGCAAGGTTCCTCACATAGATCTTCATGGTTCAGTCAGGAGGAAAGTAAGCCCACGTGGGAACATGGACCTGGGAGCTCATGCCGGATCTCCCTCAGACCCTCACTGCTTGCCTGCACTCTGTTTCTCTTGCTTCACTGTTATTTTGCCTTTAAGTAAAATCCTTACATGAGTATGGTCTGTGGAGTCTTGTGAATACTTTAAAATATTTGAAGTGGTGAAATCTTTACCGTCCTTATATGAAAAAGGATAGTATCTTCATGATATACTTTTAAAATGATGTGTAACTCCTATACATTTTCTGTTGTGTTTCATTCATAAAGCTCCTCTATTTGCCAGGCACTAAAGAGACAAAACAGAGGGGTGGAAGTGATAGAATTAGTGTTTATTTATGATATTTCGCAATTTATTTCCTCAACCTAAACAGGATGATGGAACTGTATGAAAATTGTGGAAGAGGGATAAATTAAAAAAAAAATTCTCCTTAATCTTTACTTTCCCTAAAAATATATTGGGTTATTTATCATATTTTTAGGATATCATAAATTATCAACACTAATAACATAGAGTGATCCCAGAATATATATCATGCTGAGGGCAGAGTTAATAGATGGAGTGTTTTGTAGGCAAGCCTTCTGTGTTTTGTTTTATGGGAAAATATAGATATTTTGTTGAGAAATGAAATAGCTTATGTAATATGGAATTTCATTATTAGATATTAAAATTTCATTCATTAAATGTTAATAATTCATTAGGTCTTTAACTTTGAATTTCTAACAAATAAAGTTTAAATAATTAAGTTTTTTATTAATATTAAGGGATTACATGAATATTGTATTTGAGAATTATTATTATAAGCAGAAAAACATTGTTGTAAGAGCAATGGGTCACCAATAAAGTATATTAAGGTATAGAGAGACATGATGAACCTTGTGTTTTGGACATACTTCTGGCTGAAATAAGGAAAATGGACAGAAGAGGGATGGACTTGAAGTCAGGAACAACGAATGGGAGGCTAATGCGGTAGAAAATCAGGGGGAAACTTACTATAAAGATTTTGAGGGAGAAATCTGAAAACAAGTGAAGGAAAGAAAGAATATTTGGGACGTAAAGAAACTTTATCCTCTTTATAATTTTATGAAAGACTGAAGCTGCTAACTGAAATCTAGAACAGAGTTTGGCAAACTAAAGCCGGCAAGGTGGGCCATCTGTTCTTGTAAATAAAGTTTTCTTTTGTATGTGTGTGCGTATTTTTGCGTCTTTGGAGGAAGATTAGCCCTGAGCTAACATCTGCTGCCAATCTTCCTCTTTTTGCTGAGGAAGACTACCTCTGAGCTAACATCCATGCTCATCGTCCTCTACTTTATATGTGGGACGCCTGCCACAGAGTGGTTTCATAAGCGGTGTGTAGGTCTGCACCTGGGATCCGAACCAGCAAACCCTGGGCTGCCAATGCAGAAGGTGCCAACTTGACTGCTGCACCACCAGGCCGGCCCCTAAGTAAAGTTTTATTGGAAAGCAGCCACACACATTGGTTTGTGTTGTCCATGGCTGCGTTTGAGCTGCAAGGACAGAGTTGAGTAGTTGTGACAAAGACCACACAGCCTGTAAAACATAAAATACTTACTATGTGGCCCTTTACAGAAAAAGTTTACTAAGGGTAAAATACTGAATTTCTGGAAATATTTTGATGAGGTTTCATCATTTCTCTGACATATATGTAGAATTTTCAAAATCCTGTATGTGTAAAGTCAATCTGAATTAAGACTTTTTTTAACTGAATAAACCAAGAAGAAATTTTCTGATCTGACTTGTACAGCACTTTGAGTAACTTTTCTCACAACACTGACATTAATGAATTTTAAAAAGTAATAAAAATCATAATTTCTTTTTCAAACTCTAATTTTACACAGCATTCCCGGTTAAGGCTAAACTTTACTTCATTTACATATGATTAACTGAAGTTTAAATGGGTAAAACTTTCAGGAAAATTTATCAAAGAACACATCAAATGATGGTTTTAGTAGTTAACAATGATTTTATAACTATGACACTAATTGAGCTTTATAAAGTGCTTCAGACATTTATAAAGTTACAGGAAATGCATTAAACTACATAAATACTAAAAGACTTTGGGCTCAATGGAATAAGAGTTGAACTTTCCAATTAATTGTCTGCCAGGCACTTTTATTTCCCAATCAGATGGAAGGGTAAAATTAAATCATATCAGAATGTAAAAGAAAAGGGAAAGCCATTTTGATAATGTTATTTATAAGCCTAAGTGCATAACACACAGTCTTAATTCTTGCCCACACTGTTTCTATTTATTAGGAAAGTTACAGACTCTAATTATCCACTCTGGCTTATCCATTAGGTTGTCAAATTAATAAAAACTTAGATGTGTTTGATTAAAGAAATTTTAGCTAAAATGAGTTTTTAAATCATTTTTATTGGGAGATATAACAAATGCCAAAATGCTGCATATAATGGAGATACACAGTTTAAAGAGAAATATAACAAAGCCTTGTATTCACGTTCTCTAACCTAAGAGAGAGACCAGTATCAGTATTATCAACACCCTGGGGGCCCCACGTAGATTCACTCACTTCCTTCTCCATTGGTAACCGCTCCTCTGATTTTTGAATGAAATATTCCTTTAGTTCTCTTAATAGTTTTCCTATGTATATATGTAGGTATAAGTACCAATATTTATTTTTCTAAGTTTTAACCATTTTAAAATGCATTTTTTTTACTTTTGTGCTATTTTGTGCTCAATATTTATTTTGAGCTTCATCCATTTTGAAAACTGTAATTATATTTTATTAATTTTCAATGTAGATGAAACTCACTTGTATTATTATAATTCAGTTTATATTTACCCACTCTACACTTGTGAGATATTTATTTTTTTTTCATTTTTTTCAAGATTTATGAACAAATCTTCTGTGAATATTCTTGCACATGCCTCCTGGTACAAAACACAAGAATCTCTCTAGGTTAAGTTTATAGAAGAAAAATTTCTGTGTTGTAGGGTCTATGCATGTTAACTTTTTGAATACTGTTGCATTGACTAACCATTCAACCAGCAGTGTATGTGAGTTCGTCTCACGTCACATCCTCACCAACACATATAATGATGGTTCTTAAAATGTTGGCTTATTTTGTGATTGTTGGATATCTATTTATATTCTATATTTATTCTTTCTCTTATTTAGCTCTTCTTTCTCTAGTTTTCTAATGCGGGAGATTAGGTTATTGGTTTTTGATCTTTTCTAATACTTGTATTTAATACAATAAATTTCTCTTGAGGCCTCTTTGAGTGATGGGTTATTTAGGAGTGTGTTGTTTAATTTCTACATAGGGAACTTTTCAGCTACCTTCATCTTATTGGTTTCTACTTTAATCCTGCTGCATTTTGAGATCATACTTTGTATGATTTCTGTAATTTAAATTCAAATAAGTTGTGTTCAGGTCAACTACATTCTTACTGGTTTTCTACCAATTTGATCTATCAGTTACCAACAGAGGGAGTTATATCTTCTGCTATAATAGTTGTTATCTTTATTTTTCTTTTCGGTTCTAGGAGTTTTTGCTTCATGTTATTTCGTCATTTTCTTGTTAGAGGCAAATTTAAAATTGTTATGGCTTCTTGGAGAATTGATTTCTGTTTAATTATGTAATGTCCCTCTTTATCACCGATAATTTTCTTTGTCTAAAGTCTTTGTCAGAAATTAATATAGATACTCCAGCTTCCTTTTGATTAATAGCATATCTTTCTCCATCCCTTCGCCTTTAACCTACTCGAGGCTTTATACTTACAACTGGTGTTGTGTAGACATCACATAATTGAGGTTTCACTTGTAAATTTAATCTAACATTCTATATATTTTAATTAGTTTGTTTAGAATATTCATATGAAAAGTGATCATTTACTTATTGGAATAAAAAAATACCATCTTTGTAACTGGTTTCTATTGTGCATTAATTCCTTGAGTCTATCCCCCCCTTCTTTTTTTTTTGCCTTCTCTGATTTTAATTAAGCTTTTAATGATTTCATTTTTCTCCTCTCTTGGCATAGTATTCATATTTTTTAAAAAACATTTTTGTAGGTGCTCTAGGGTTTAGAATATACATTTTAAAATAATCTCAGTCCCCTTTAAACAGACCACATTATGTGTAGCACGGGTGCCATATAGCAGACTATTGCCATTTCCTCTCGTTCCGTGTGAATTTTACTTTTATAAAAGATCCTTTTACTTACATGTCTGTAATCACCCAATACATTGTTACCATGATTGCTTTAAAGAAACATTTATCTTTTAGATCAATTAAGAACAAAATGAAAAATTTTATTTTAGCTTCATTTATTCTTTCTCTCATGCTCTTCCTTTATGCAGATCCAAATTTCTGACCTATACTCACTTTCCTTATGCCTGAAGAACTTCTTTTAACATTTCTTGTGGAACATGTCTGCTAACAATGCATTCCCCCAGCTGTTTTTTCTGAGAAATTCTTTATTTCTCCTTTACTTTTTAAGGATAATTTCATGATATGTAGATTTCTAGGTTTGCAGCGTTTTTTCTTTCAACATTTAAACTCTCTTCTCGCTTGTATGGTTTTTGACACGAAGTGCATTGTTGCATTTCTCCCTGTTCCTCTCTTAGTAAGATTCCTCTCTAGGTAAGCTCCAGTCATGCTTCCATGAAGATTTTATTTTTGTAAGCGGTTTAGTTTTCTATAGATTTAATATGATATGCCTAGGTGTGTTTTAATTTATTTGTTTGCTTGTTTGTTTTTTGTTTGTTTATTTATCTTCCTTGATGTTCTGTGAGCTTTCTGGATCTGTGGTTTAGTGTCTGCCACTAATTTAGAAAGTTCTCAGAACTTTTTTCTCCAAATACTTCTTTGTTCTTTCTCTCCTTCTAGAATTCCAATTATGCATCTGTCACACTTTATGATATTCCCCCACAATTCTTGAATGTTCTGTTTTATATTTTTTTCATTCTTTTTTCTCTTCATGCTTCAGTTTGGGAGATTTGTACTAATCTGTCTTTCAATTCACTGATTCGTTCACAGCCTGTGCCAAGTCTGTGTCAAGAATACCAAAAGTGATTTTTTTCTTTCTGCTTCTTGTCTCTTCTTTCTAACATTTCATTTTCATTCTTTCTTTTAGTTTCCATCTCTTTGACGACGTTACCCATCTGGTCTTGTATGTTTTTCCATTAGAACTCTTAACATAATAATCGTAGTCATTTTAAATTCCTTCTCTCATAATTCCAAGATTTATGTCATATTTGACTACAGCTGTGATCATTGCTTTGCCTCTTCTGAATGCTTTTTTTTCTTTGTTTTTTGGACTGTCTTAGAGCTTTTGTTGAAAGTTGAACATGTTGTATCAGATAATTAACACTAAGCTAAATAGGCCTTTCCTGGAAGCTATGTATTAATCTGAGTAGGAATTGGACTGTATTTAACGTTGTAGGTGCCGGAGGATGCAGACTCCTCTAGTGTCCTTGCTCCAGTCCCCCTACTGGGCTTCGGGGCTTCCTTTTGCGCTTTCGGAGAGAGTCTTGTCTTGAAGTTCTTGCAGGTTTGGTCCACTTTTATTTTATAGTGTTATTGTTGCCATGGTGATATGTTGTATGGGAGGTGGATCATTCTAAAATCTTCAGATTAATTCTCAGTCTATTCGTGGGCCTTTGTTTTAGTGGCGTGGCCTTCACAATCGCTTATGCTCCTTCTCCAGGGGTACATCCTCTCTCCCTCACTCTGCTCTCTACTCCTTTCCCTGGCAGTTGTATTCTCAATCTATTTTCTTAAAGCCTTGTCCCTTGTTAACTATGTATTTTTCCCACATAGGTGAGGTTGGAAGGCAGGTGTGGGCTGAAATGGGGAGAAATGTTCTTCTCTAGCTGGAATAATGTCTCCAAATTGCTTTCTGGTCTGTTCCTTTCCCCTGAAGGCTGGGTCTGTGGTAGCAACAAGAGTCTGGGTGGGTTTTATGATGGCTGTTCCTCCTCTACCCCTGCCAATGCCAGGAGGAGATTTTTCTCAGATCCTCACCGTAAGAACTTATTGGGCTACTGGACAGAAAGTCCACAAAAGTGATGGGGATCGCCTAATATTGCAGCTTCCAGGAGTGTGTCACTATCATTATTGTAGGAGTCTAGCCTCTAGCCATTCATCAACATTACTACTTAATTGTACCTACAAATTAATGGAGTCTAGTGGCTTCTGTTTCAGGTAACTAGATCTTGGCTGTGACCCTCTGGATTCACTTGTCTCTCCAGGTTTGGAGGCAGTGTTTTGACCCATCAGCCCAGTTCTCTGGTGGGTCCAGAAAAATGTCTTTAATTTTCAGTTTATTTTTTTTCTTGTTGTAAGGACAAGAGTGGTAGCTTTCAAGATCTTTACATATCTGAGCTTTAATCGAAAGTTTCTATCCTTTATGTCGAACCTTTGCGAATTTCTTTCTTGTAAGTTTTCATCTTCCGTGAAGCCTAGGTTTGGCTTCTGTTTTGTTAACCAATTTAAACATTGTACTTTATATATGATGTATTGATATGAATAGTACATTCGGCCTTGGTTTGGGTATTGTTTTATATTTTATTTAAACATACATAATTTTATATGCATTTTGTTCCCTATTTTATTTTATCTTTGTGTAGAGTGTGTGTCTAGCTTTAGTATTTGTTGTTAGTTCCTCGCTGTGAGCAATTACAAAATTATTTAGTAACTCTTCTTATTCTTGTCTTCCCTCCCATCCAGCATCTAATCGAAGCAAGGACTTTTTGCTTTCAGAAAATATCTATGTGAAAATTTGGGATCTTATTCTATTTTTCATTCGCTTTTGCCTTTCTTGTACTTTTAAATTTTTTATTCATAGTTTCACTGTCAGAGTCCAGAAACATTACATAATCTATAATCTCCTATATCCATCATTTGCAATTAGTTTTACAAGTAAATATACATATTCACTGTTAACCACCAATAAATATATTCATATTTTTCTCATAACTTTGTCTGTCTGAAACCCATGTTCCAGTTGTTTTCTCAGGAAGGGGTCAGGGGAATAATATTCTCTGAATTCTTGCAGACAAAACAACTTTTCTGCAGAATTACATTGGAGGGTCAATTTGACTTGATATAAAATCTGGAGTTCCCATTGTTTTTGTTTAGTATTTGAAATTTGCTTTTACACTGTCTTCTACATATGGCATTGCTGGAATAAAGTCTTATGTCAATCTCATTATTTTTTTTTAAATAAATGATTCAGATTTTTCCCACATACCCAACATTTATCTTTTATAAATCCCAATAATTTAACTAGATTATGTCTCAATGTTGGCCAAATTTTGGCCAAATATCTGTTCAAATTTTCAGGGAATCCAGTGTGCCATTCAATATGCAATTCTAAGTTTCTTTTATGTTCTGAAAGTTTTCTTTTAATAATTTTGCATATCCATCTGTTCTGTTGTTTGAGTTTTGCTTTTGGGGGACTCTTGTTCCACTTACGTTTACTGTCTGTCTCTCCAGTCCAGTTTATCTCTCTCTTTTGTGTATTTCTACAAATTTCCTTCTACCCACACTGTTTTTTTAATTAAGGCATTCTCCATGTTTCTAATTAGCTATTGTTTTTCTTCTAGTTTTGTCTTTATTTTTTTCTGTTATTTCTAATTCTTGTCTAAGGACTCTCAGCATTTCTCTCATGGCTTCTCTTTATTTTGTCATCTTAATTTCTGAGCTTCTCTAATTCTGATTTCTTCAATTTGTATCTGTCTGGCTCCAGAAGGAGAGAGAAATGTGTCAGTTATTTTAACAAAACAATTTAATATAAACGTATTAACTAGGTATTCAAGAACTTCAATTTTTTTTTTTTAAAGAGAGTGTTGGTTTATAAAAGAGATAGCAATTGTAGAAAGTCGTTACCACTCTAGATCTTAGGGAACAAAAGGGAGACATTACTAAAGATTTGAAGATTGAAAGAGAGTCCCCGCAGAGCTGAAGTTCAGATCTCTGAGGAGGCTGTGCTGCTTGGCTGGTGTTAGTTTTCTCTGAGTTCAAATGGGGGACCCCATGAGACTGGGGCACAGACCTCTGAGAAAGGGGCACCAATGGGCTGATGCTAAAATCTCCAAGGGAGGGCAATAAACCTAGTTTTGTGAGGGCTGAAAAATCTGAAAACTAGAATCAACAGCTGCCACTGGAATGAGCTTCAGCTGTCAGGGGTAAGACATTGCTGCAGTCATACCGACAGGGCCTGGGATAAAAAACAGGAGTGGGAGGTAAACAAAAAGGCACATATCTCTTCTCTCTCCTCCAACCTCCTAGGACCCTAGCAATAGGGTACTTTCCACTGGCCAAGCATAACAAAGAGGCAAGTGGCAATGAAAACAGGTAATTTTCAGACTCCCTGCTGCAGGGTCATAAAGCAGAGTATAGGAGGATGGATGTGAAGCTGAGAGGCCACAGTTCAGTTACTCTTACACTGTCACTCTTACTCTTTCATAGTTCTTTCTATCGTTTTCCTAAATTCATTTCATTTCATAATTAACTGTAAGGCTAAAACATTCACCTGTTGTATGGGCTTGTCTTTCAGGCACATTTCATTTTCCACAGTGGTGTTATTTATCTCAGCAGAGAAAGAGGACTTCCTCTTCTATTGTTATCAGGAAGTGCTCAAAAATCCGACCTTCTATTTCCTGAGATTTACCTTCTCTGCTGCTCCCCCCACTTTATATCTAGATGTTCTTTTTCCTTGCCTCTAATGTGTCTGTCCTAACCAACTCGAACTCTGTTCTCAGCGGTTTATCATTGATGTGAGTCTTTGCCCTGGAAGAGGCTTTCTCAGTTGGTCGAATGGCCCAGTCTACCTCTCACTGGGGTCACTTTTCACTAACCCTCAAACTGTGAATCTCACTTTCAGCTGTCAAGCCCTCCCGGGTTTCCTCTTCTAAGGCTGAGAAGCCAAGCTTTCCAAGGACAGGGCGCAGCTCTCAATATGGGGGCAATTAGGCGTTAGTGATTCAATTTCTGGGTTCTTTGGCTCTCAGAGCCTTCGTAAATCCTTCTGCTTGTTGACCTGGGTGGTAATTATACGGTCTTTTCACTTTAGGTTAATTAATCAAGCTGTAAAATTGTGTGTGTATGTGTCATACTTCCATCAAAAAACATTAAAAATGATTGCCAAACTTTGAGCTAGCACAACTGATAGAATAGCGGTCTCGCCTTGAAAGAGGAAAGGAAGGCAAATTAAGAAAAAAATAGAGTAGATATCTTTGTTTGAGGTGATAATATGGTTACATATTTAGAAATGTTCAGTATACAGTTTGAAATATGAGATATAACTAAAGAAGAGACATATATTTAGGGTATGTTAGCATCGAGGTGATAATTGAAATCAGGAGGTGGGTGACAAGAAAGAGATTTTAGAATGAAAATATATAAGGAATATAGCGATAATTCTTCCAAATGGTTCCAAACTTTTAATTTTTAAAAACTTTTTTCTGTCTTCCATTTTCAGATCCATGCATGCATTCCAGGAAGTGAAATTATGGTGCATAAAAATGCAAAAATCATATATTTTTTGTGCTTAGTCTTAATCAAAGTCGTATGCATACACACAAACACACACAATATGTCTGCATACATACAAGTACACACATATGCATATATAAGTAGGTCTGTATTTATATACATATATTATCAATTAAACCTTGAATAAGTTCAGAACTGCTAGAATGAATTGACATTATCCACCCTCCCACCCCAAATGCAAATTTGTTTCATTTGTTGAGGTAGCTTCCTGATGGGCAATCTTTTTCTAAAATTAGATGTTTTGAAGAATTTAAATTAGTTTATAGGCTCTTAAAATTCTTAAATTCCAGGTTATGATTTCAAACTCTTATTGAGGAAATGAAATCCTAAAAGGATTTTCCAAGGTCTGAGAGCTTGTTAGTGACACACGATTAACTATAGCTAAGACATTTCACTCATCCTTCTCTCCCTACAATTCGGCCTCTTCTAAGACTGAACACAAAGCCAGTGAACTGCCACCAGGCTCTTTATTGATTACAATGTTCCCTTTCTCTTCCAGGAATGCTAAATTTTCACAGGACACATATTCCAAATTAGAAAAAGAAAGTTCCAGAAGATAAGTTACATTTTTGATGGGTATATGTTTAACAACTGAGGAGGAAAAAAAAAAAAAAAACTAACAGATGGGAAATTGCACTTTTTGTCTGTGAACACGAATTATTGAATCATAAAACTTGCTACTACTGTTAATCCCTTGAAAAATGTTCTCGTTTCCCTTTGTAAAATGCAGTCCTCTATTTCTGCGTTACATTCTAGAAGCACAGCAACATTTGATTTGTAAGCAATGCTGCAGTTTTACTGAACTGTGAATATTATTAATTACATCTGTACATGCACACCTGCCAAAAATAGAAACGGATATTCAAAAATGTTACATTGACTATGATCACAACACAGACAATTGTGTTACATTTTACTTTTTGAAATGATAAAAAATATTTTCTAAGACCTGACTTCTGAAAATTTTGATATTTGACAGAGGACACAAATATCCCCTATTGTTATATAATTATATAACACTCATTAATCATGGTTTGAATCTTCTGTAATTGGGAAAAAAGAAACAGCAGCTCAGATTTGTGTGATAATTGCAATGATTTAAAAGTGATTTTAAAAACTTACTAATAAACAGGATGAAATAAAATGATCAAAAATATTTAAAATACCCCTAAAATTTAACTACCTTACTGAAAGTGTTTGATAACATTTACAAGCCCTTTGGGTTTTTTTTTTTTTTTTTATGATTCTTAACATTTTGTATCAAAGCAAGAGATAATATCTTCATCCATGTTACTTACGTGGTGTTTAAGGAGAGACCAACCCCCCACTGTCCGCAGCTGCTTTTAGTTCACAAGCGATTGGAGTAAGTCAAGCATTACTAGTGAGACTTCTCTGCTTCTTGCTATGTTATTTCATTTGGGAAGCCATTATGCAAACTAAGAGCATCTGAAGATAGGTGCCCCACTTAAAAGTGTTCAGCAGGGATTCCGGTTTTTTTTTTTTTTTGTCGTTTTTGGCAAATTGTGCTAAGTCACATATGTTGTACCATTGGTAGCCATGACTGCCTGGAATTAGTCAACGTATTCATAATCTCCGTGAGTTGACAAACTTAGTTTTTCTTTGAATCAAATATGAAGTAAATTTCCAGATATTCCCAATGTAGTAAACTGTTTTTTAAATCATTCAATCAATTGTATATTTATATTTAGAAACAGATCATATGAACATGCCAATTGTTACACAGATTCTAGGTAATAGATTACCTCTGCTAAATATTTTACTGTATGTACTGTCTAAGTCTAGGAGGAAAAAAACCCAGAAAACCTGGTTTTACTAAATTATACCAGAATCACTAAATTAGTCCTAATCCATTAGAGTTTAAGATGGGGTTCTGGAGGAATTTTGAGTGAAAATAATGTCTCAGAAGCACTCATCTCACTGAGACTAGATTACATTCTATTTTAAAACCACCTACTGCTCCTAGAATTTTCCTATATTCCTGTTTCCTATATTAGGATTCACTTTTAGAGTCATTTTGGCACACAGCACAAAAGTATCCATTTTTTTTCTGTTTTGAAGTTTACAGTAAGCAAATATCTAAATAAATTAATGTGAGATGTGACAAAACATTTGTGGTACATTTCAAATGTAGTCTTATCCTGTGTATTGCTCATTTCCATCATTATAATAACAATAACTGACAGTTTTAAATAAGACCTTGATGCCTGGCACACTATTAATAGCTTTTTGTTTTATATCATATTTAACTCTTATAGTGGCTTTGTAAAGTCAGTAATATTATTATCTTCATTTTACTACAGAGGAAACCGAGGCTCAGAGAGGTGATGCAATCAGCTTCAGGGTACACAGCTGGTGAGGCTGTTCTTCCAAGACAGAGCAGCCCTCCTGAAAAGCCAAAATAGTTTGTACTTCTCACTCTCATATTGCTTAGCAAAGTTCTATATACCGTAAGCAATCAAACCACGAACTTACTGAGCAACCGGTGATTAGAAAAAGAATGCACTTCTCAAAAAAGGACCTGTTAAACCATTTAACTTATGAATAAAGAAAGACAGGAAGGTGGGGTCGGCCCGGTGGCACAGCGGTTAAGTGCACACATTCCTGGGGTTCGCTGGTTCAGATCCTGGGTGTGGACACGGCACCCCTTGGCAGGCCATGCTGTGGCAGGCATCCCACATATAAAGTAGAGGAAGATCAGCAGGGGTGTTAGTGCAGGGCCAGTCTTCCTCAGCAAAAAGAGGAGGATTGGTGGCAGATGTTAGCTCACGGCTGATCTTCCTCAAACAAAAAAAGAAAAAGAAAGACAGGAGGGCAAGTACACTACGTGGTGCTCACAATTCACAGTGCATCTTTTAAAAAGTATCATAAAATGGATTACATTTAGCCAGGGACAAAATTTTAAAATTTTTGTCACAATTCTGGAAATCCATCATTAGCAGAGCAGTAGCACAGTCCAGATGGAGTGATCTCACTTCTAGCTGTGTTGCAGTCCTCACAGTCCTCCTTCTAATCCCAGAGGGCTGTTCTGCTTCTACCCATCACACACATATTCCACCCAGTAGACACGTGCTTAGAGCAAAAAGGAGAATGCGCTCTCCATATCTGGGCATTTCTCACAAACGGTGCATGGAACTTCTGCACACAACTCCCAAGACTTATGCCCTTGACCACAAGTTGTTGCAAGAGAAGCTGGGAAATTGTGGTCTTCATTTGGGGCAGCCATGCGTTCAGCTAAAATTCTTGTGTTCTATCATTAAAGAAGAAGGGGAAAATGGATATTAAAGTCAACAGTGAGTAGGCTTTTTCAAAGACATTCTCTAGCTAATGAAGTGTTTTCCATTCAAAAATGGGATTTCAGGTTTCATTTAATATATTCATATTTCAATTTGCCACAGGGTAGCCAATGAAATGATATAAGGAAAAGTTAGTTCTGAGTATCAGTTTCCATACCGTTACTAGTAACTGTATAAAGTTTGTGATATAAAGTTTAAATTTAATAAAATATAAATTCATTGTGTAATTATTTAATACTTTTGCTATCGTTTTATTGACTGTCTATGCAATGTGCCTTGAGTATTTGCTTATGTTTAATATCAGATTTTACGTAAGCCATATCACCAATGTTGCTACTTCCATTTGCATCAGAGAAAGAGGATGTTTTAAATAATCTATGATACTGACATCACCTTGGATACCAAAGAGAGAGCCGTTTGTAGTTAAAATGGTTTTTTTTTTGTATTATAAGAAAGAAAAGCAAAAATGTGTCAATATTTCTTAACATGTAGTAAAAAGGCCAACTGTTATGACAAGGAAAAGATAAGAGCTTGTCTTGGAGAGCCGCGTTTTGCTTCCTTCTTACGTGGTTGACAAGGAGGGCAGGCATGGCTCTCTGTGGAGTGAAGATTGAACTAAAATTGAACCATCCATTTGCACCTTCATTGGACTGAAGCCCATCTTCCTCTGATGAAGTCTGCCAGTTGGAACAGAGGTGGCTCTCATTAACTTAAGACTGAGGTGTTGTTCCAGGTTATGACGCTCAAAGAACCAAGAGACAAAATGTGCATCTTCCTTGGAGAGAAATATAGTATCCAGAGGGTAGGGTGAATGAAGCTGACTGAAAAATATTAAGAGAGGAGAAAGGGCAGAAGGAAAGAGGATTTGAAGATCTGGATGAAGCAGAGAGATCTTGGGAGGTAGCTGGCTTCCACGGAGCACATTCTGATTCAACCAGATGGTTATAATCTGGTGACATTTGTTTATGTGATATGAGACAGTCTCTAAACTAAAGAGAGTTACAACCTTTCTTCCTCTTACGTGGTACCTCATGCTTGAGATCTACACACTCCTCCAGTAGGGAATATCAAGTATCTTCATCATATTTATGTTGGTATGGACTGACAGAGCCTAGTAAGACAGGGTCTCCTGGGAATGGACTGTGGTTATCAACGTTAGAATAATGCAGACTCTAGATGGACTGAAGTTCTCATGACCCTTTCTTATTTATCCAGGGCTCGTCAGAAGAAGACCACGACCAGCACTATCAGTGACAAGAGGAGAGGTTAAGGTAAACTCTCTCAGTGCGGGTGTATTTTAATGAGAATCTCTGTTAAAACTATATTTGGTGACATTTTATCTTCCCTTACTCATATCCTAGAGGTGTGTTAGGGGCTCCAAGACATCTGATTTTCTCACACTTCCAACAATGTGTGTGTGTTTGTATATATGTGTATAGTAGGTATGGATATATTTAAGGTGACAATTAACCTCTGCTTAGGTGTGGCATTTTAATCTCCCATTGAATGTATTATGTGAACCATGCTCCATTATGTATGTCAAAACCATTTCATTTCCCATTACAAACTATGAACCAAAATAATTAAAAACGTATTACTAATAAAATACACACTTTAGAGTTTCCTCCAAGTTCTTCTCATCTCCAACTCTTCTAATTTAAGAACGTATTGCACACACAAATATATTAGAGCTTCTAATCCACAAGTTTAGTCGTCTTTTCTTAATCTTCAGTCTTCAGTAACTATTAGTTTTTTCATTTAATTGTTTGTTTGTTTTTTACACTGCCTAATCCTTTAGGAAGCTAACTTTTTCCTTTGTTTTCTGTGACAAAAGATGATTTCATAATTTCTCCCATCTCCTTTTTCCCATCTCTGTCATGATTTCTGCCCTTTCCTACTGCTTTGAACAATCTGTAGAGTTTGTATTCAACTCTCCCATCTTAAGTTCACGTCTTCTTAGATGTCTTATAATTATTATTTAAAATGTTTATCAATAGCCACGGCCTTCTCCCTGAGTTTTGGAGCACGTTGAAACATTACACTGGCAAATCTTTTTGACACTTAAAACTATAAAACAGCACTGTCCAATAGAATTTGCTGTGGAGATCGAAATATGATGTATTTGCATTGTGCAATATGCTACCTACTAACCAGATTTGAATATTTTACACATGAAATGGGGCTAATAAGACTGAGAAATTGAATTTTTAATTTTAGCAGCCATATGTGGCTAGTAGCTACTTTATTGGAGTGTGCAGCTCTAAAGCTATATTGAGAATATTCTGTCTTGTTTCTCTTCATTTAGTATTGCCCTACATGCCACATATATTAATTAAATGAATGAATGAAAACATTCCTACATAAATTAGTACATTTATTAATACATGAACCACAAGCCTCAGATATTGAGGGTTCTATTCTACTTTACCCTCGATCTTTATATTCAGAATATGATCAATTCTCTTGTGTTTATGATCCCCTTTTCCTTTTGTTCATTTCATCGTTTTTCTAGATCTCATTTCCTTTTACTTGAACTGCTAAATTTAGTTTCCTGTATCGTATTCAGATATCCCTGGTAGGTTGGGATTTGATCTGAGCTATTGCCCATCTGGAAGGGCTCCCCTCAACCCACAATGATGTTTAGAATTTCACAGAATGAGTGTGGGGTTCAAAACAATGGAAAGCGTTCTATCCTCGGGACTATCTCTTTAAGTGATTGTAACGACAACTCCACCTCCTGCATTTCTTAGATCCATGTGGCCTCTCAGAGAGGGCTTCCCTGACTGTCCCAACAGAAGTCGATGCTGATCACCCAAGACAACTCCCTGCTTCATTTTCTCAACCGTTTTTTAAGATTTTCTGAAATTATGTTTCTTTCTTGCTTAGAGCAGTAGTCACTAAGTAAATAATTTCAACAAAATAACGCATTTCTGCCGATACTTTTCACGAGGAATGTACATTCCATGAGGAACGAACTCCCCAGTTCATCCCATGAGGGCAGATGCTTGTTCTGTCTTGCTCAGCACTATATCTCCAAAGTTTGTCAAGCATAGTGCCAGTTATTGAATGGATAAATA
This sequence comes from Equus asinus, assembly GCF_041296235.1. Lineage (NCBI taxonomy): Eukaryota > Metazoa > Chordata > Mammalia > Perissodactyla > Equidae > Equus > Equus asinus. Next base: position 39,664,294 of record NC_091813.1, read on the forward strand.
AATGACTAATTCAGGGGTTCGTGTAGGCCATCTTTGTCTTAGATTTTAATTTGAAAAACTCATCTTTGGCATTTCTTCCTGAATAATGTACTTCCCCCTCTCCCTCTTGCCCTCATAAGTTTGAAAGATCTTGAGGAGTAGAGAACTTCACCCTCTCTAGCTCTACTAGCAAGGTTAGGCTCGAATGAGAGAAACATGAGTATTTGGAACTAAAGCTCTAGTATTATTAATTGAATGTCTTATTACGTTGAGTTCTCCACCTCTCCCTTTCCAGATATACTATGATAATATATAATGCCTAGATGTGGCTATGCTCATTGCCTATAGTTATTAAGGACTTAGGACTTTCTTGGAATTTATTTTGGATACCTCAATATTTTGAAAGCATGAGTAATCATCTATAAACTGTAAACTTTTGCAGCACACAAATGAAACTTTTGTTTTGACAAAGATCTCTCTCTCTGTCTCCAAAAATAAACTATTTCCACTGTAATAAAACTCATAATATTTATCATTGACTAGGTCTTACTGTAGACAAAGAACACTACTCTTAGTGTTTTGCAACTCCACATTCAGTGGCTTTGTAGTTTGACTCCTGGAGAATCTGAGGCTCACAGGATTAGGTAATTTGTCACAAGTTTATTAAGTGGCATATCCAAGTTTTTGGCATATGTCTCTTTAGCAATAATGCCTGAGGTAATTTTTAACTTTTGAAATGTGTTCACATCTTAAAGTGGGTAGGATTCCTAAAAGGAGAACTTATTAGGGAGAGATTTTCCAGGAATTGCAAATAAGCTAATCATGTAAATGAGTTTCAAGGTGGAGATTATTTCAGTATTCCGTGTTCTGTAATCTCCTCTGGCTTGAGAGGAGAAGAGAAGAAACTGAATACCATCAGTGATTGACATAATGACCTTTGTTCTCGAAGGCACTGCAATTATTCAATTCCCAATTCAATCCTTTATTGTTCTGTAATAGTAATTATAATCCTGTGCAACTATCTTGAAAATATATGAGCATATTTTAATACACTCCGTATTCCTCAATAAGAACTAAACAAGGAACCAGAAAGTGGCAAGATGAAGTGAAATACTGGACATAGTGCATCAACATTATCTGTTCCCTTGTGTGTGTATCTGAATGTGTGTGTGTGTGTGTGTATTGACGTTTTCAAGAAAATCTTAACAAAGCAAAAAGCTTAAAAAAAACCATTGAATCATTGATAAAAAAAATCAAGGTATGGAGTACATAATTTAGGAAATCCTTTCTGACATTCTCCTATTTTAAAATAAAATTTCATAAATCTGAATTGCAGGGTTATTTAATAGTTCAATACATTTAAGTTAATTTATATTAATATGTAATTTTTCTATTTTCTTAAAGATCTCAGAAAAACTATACAAGGAACAAGAAGCAATCTACATGAAAAGATTTCTTAGTAAACTGTAAAATGTGTGTATCTATGTACGTGTGTGCACACATGCAAGTGTGTGTGTATTTGCTAAAGTACATTTTATGAGGGCATTTACAGACATAATCATGAGCAAATGTAAGTTTTTTTATAGCCAAGGCAAATGAAGCATGCCTTCAATTAGAAACTTCTGAAAATACACTGTGATAACCTACTGAGAATGGAATTGCTTTTCTTCACAGCATCACACCCACCTCTCTTTAGAAGCCCATAGTACAGAGTATATAAGTGCAATATGCTCTTCTTGAATCATTTTAGTTTATTAAATGCATTTTGTACTTCAAACACCATCGCAAGATTACACATTTGATAGCTCAAAAATATGCACATGCTGCTCTTAGAGTTCAGAATGTGGAATAAGTGAACCTCAAAAGTCTTAGAACTCGTGTGTTACATGAATGAGGATGTGAGACTTCAGATTACTAAGGCTTTTCTGAAACATCTGAAGCATTTAAATTCCCAATTCCCTAGAGCATGATTATTCCGTTTTCAGCAGTTAAAGTTTAATTTTCTATGTCCTCAAGCAAAAACTCAGAAAAAGCCATTCCTTACCTTATGTAAAAAAGCAAAATAAACACATTCCCAAGAGACAGCGGGGCATGGCTGCACCTGCATTTTAGGAATCGTGAGGTAACAAAATCAACACCAAACCTTTACACCTACAATTCCTTTTTTTGGTGCTATTGTAAGTGGTATTTTTATAAAGCTCAATATCCAATTTCTCATTGCTAGTTCATAGATATAAAATTGATTGTCACATACTGATTTTTTCCTACAACCTTACCAAACTCAATTATTAGTTCTTGTGCTTTTCTGTTTTCTAAGGAGCTAACCATGGTCCGCTCCCATTTCCCCTCTATGTTTCTTTGTCATATATTTAGTATTTACATATGTTACAAACACACAACATATTGCTACTACCTCAGTTATCATTTAGGGCCATTAAAGATAAGAAAAAATGACTTTGACATCAACCTTTATTTCATTTTCAGCACTCTATTTTTTGTGTAGAAAAAAATAGATTCATGTTTTTATCTACTGTTATATTCCCTCTGCCTGAAGACATTTCTTTAGCATTGAACTACAGATCTAGTCTCAATGAATTCTCTCAATGTTTGGTTACATGAGAGTCTTTATTTTCCCTTTATTTTTGAAATATGTTTGCATTGGGTATAGAATACTGGGTTTCACAGTTTTGTTTATTCTTTTGGCATGTAAAAAATGTCATTCTATTGTGTCGTGGCTTGCATAGTTTCTGATAAGAAGTCTGTTTTCATTCTTCCTTTTGCTCTCCATGTGAAATGAGTATGTTTTCCTCCTTGACTGCAATGAAATCTTTCTCTTTGTCTTTCCTTTAAAGCAGTTTCAATATGATATGACTCTGTGTGGGTGTGTGAGTTTGATATTTATCTGGTTTGGTATTTTTTGTGTTTCTTAAATCTGTAAGGATCTGTCATTGATTGGCGTAAAACAATATGCCTGTTATTTCTTCAAATAGTCCTTTACCCTGTTCTCTCTCTCTTCTCCTTTTGGTATCCAAATTAGACAGATGGTAGACCCTTACATATTGTCTTACAGTTCTTGGATGCTCTGTTTCGTTAGTGTTATTTTTTCTCCTTTTTTCTATAGTGTTTTGATTAAACTTCACTCTCAGGCAGTATTGTGTCCCTGTGTCGTCGGGGGAAGATCTTCCCAACCATTCTGCCCTGTCCTCAGCTAGAGGTCCATGCCCAGGACATGTTTCTTCTCCTCTCCTAGAAATAGAGGGATTTTTCTTTTCCTTTTCTCCAGCAACACTGTGTTTCTGCAAGTGTCCTCAGTGTGCCAAGATTTGCTGCCCTTCCCCTCATGATTTAAGGTTTTAATTCCATATAGAGATGGGAGAAAGGATCCGCGTAGGGCTCCTTGCCTTCTGTGCAGTGGCTGCTGTCCCTCTCCCCAGGCCTGGCCAACCAAGTATGTTTCTCAGGGCTCTCACTTGTCCCCAGGCTTATATGTGAGCCTCCATTATATCCATGGAAAAAAGCCTGTGAGTGGCTGCTAAGACCCTGGGTGTCTGCGTCCTAATGATTCCATAGTCTTCTACTTGGCCTTTGGCAATTTGTTAAAGTTTTTAGCTGAATTCTTTTGACCAGTCTCCAGTGTCATCCTCCTCAGTTAAACAGATGCCTGTTCACCTTTCTTTAGAGGTACCTACCTTTCCTTAGATTTGATGTTAATTTATTGCCCTGTGACCTCAACCCTCTGATGGATTTTAGAAAATCTGTGAAATTTCAGATGCTTTGGAGGATTTGTTTTGTTGCATTTCTTATTGTAAGGGCACGAGTGATCATTTTTTTGGCTTTCTGCACGATAATCAAAAGTCGAAATTCCTGTATGTTGAGATCTGCTACTTAATCATTATAGATATCATTTTGTGGTTATAGGATAAATAAAATTTTGACATCGGCTTGGATTAGTAAAGTATTTTATTTTCTAATTACTAACTTTCACTTCTCTTTTGAGCTTTCTTTTTACTTGATAATTATTACTTGATACTTTATTTTCATACTTAAAGTAAATAATTATTTTAGACCTTGGTCATTTCTCACCTAAGTTTCAACTCTGAATAAGTTATGCCTGTGGCCATCTTACTCAAATTAGTACAATAATGTCACACATTTTCCATCCTTCTTAGAGCTCTATTTTTGATTGGCATACATATTCCACATTTTATAAGCCTCAGCTTTAATGCCAAAATATATTTTCTTTTCATTTGGGTAATGTTGATCTCTGTCTCGTTCACACAAAATTTTCAAACTTAACCTGGCATTCTGTGTTATAACAAAGTTCAGGTTTTAAGCAAAATCCATTTTATAACTATATGGTCTCATCTCAACCTGATTTTTTATCAAAGCACCTTACAGTGTAACAGAATAAATGAGAGAGATCTACACTTAAAAACCATTACATGTAAGCTTGAGTTATTTAATTGAATAAATTGTCAGTAAATATAAAGTTATACCTACCATGAGATATTTTTTCAAAAATCTCAGGGAACTGAGATAAAAATAGCAGATGTTTAATTAATTTTTCCTATAAAATTTCTTAAAATTCCTAATAATTGCTATTGTGATTATTGATAAGATGATCCACATGTATTGTCCTGTCAATGGGGACAATGACTCATTCTGCACAGGACCCATCCTAATCTTCTAATTCTCAGTATAGTTAAAATGCTAGGGATTCATTATTCTGTAAAATTTCAACATCTTTTAAAATACATAAATTTTTGCTCTATTGTTCACAATTGTTGTCTTGTCTAGTGCCGTAGGAAAAAATATATTCCATACCTGTGAATATGTAATGAAATGTAACTTGATTCACACTCTGTTTATAGGTTCATTGATCATAAATTATATTAAAGTAAATTCAAATGCTTACCCTTTATTTAATATTTATTCTTTCTGATTAATTTTGAGTTTCTAGCATTAATTGATCTCTTTATCAGTGAGACTGTAACTTCAAGAAGAATTTTCAAGAATTTTATGTGAATATGTAATTTCAGTGTGTTAGATAATTAGTTCTATAACCTGAAAAAATAATTTTTTAAAAATTATTTTATGGAAGTCATACTGGCTTATAACAGTGTGTAAATTTTAGGTGTATATTATTTTGTATCAGCTTTTATGTAGACTGCATCATATTCACCACCAATAGTCTAGTTTGTATCCATCACCATACATATGTGCCTCTTTATCCCTTTTGCCCTCCTCCAACTCCCTTCCCCTCTGGCAATCACTAATCTATTCTCTTTTCCCATGTGTTTGTTTAACTTTCACATAAGTGTGAAACCATATGGTATTTGTCTTTCTCTGTCTGGCATATTTTGCTTAGCATAATACCCTCAATGTCCATCCGTATTGTTGCAAAGGACATGATTTTGTCTTTTTTCATGGCTGAGTTTTTTTCCATTGTATATATATATATATAAACATGCCACATCTTCATCTCTTCATTCCTTGAAGAGCACTTGGGTTGCTTCTAATGTCTTGGCTATTGCAAATAATGCTACAATGAACATAGGGGTACAAAAATCTTTTGAATTGTTGATTTCATGTTTTGGATAAATGCCCAGAAGTGGGATAGCTGGATCATATGGTATTTCTGTTTTTAATTTTTTGAGAAATCTCCATACTATTTTCCATAGTGACTGCACCAGTTGCATTCCCACCAGTGGTGTATGAGGGTTCCTTTTTTCCACATTCTCTGTAACATTTGTATTTCTTGTCTTGTTAATTGTAGCCATTCTGACTGGTGTAAGGTGGTATCTCATTGTACTTTTGATTTGCATTTCCCTAATTATTAGCGATGTTGAACTTCTTTTTCTGTGCCTGTTGGCCATCTATATATCTTCTTTGGAAAAATGTTTGTTCATATCTTCTGGCTAATTTTTGGTTGAGTTGTTTGTTTTGTTGTTGTTGAGTTATTTATATGTTTGGGAAATTAACCCCTTATCAGATGGATCCTTTCTAAATGTTTTCTCCTAGTTGGTGGGTTGTCTTTTCATTTTTTCATGGTTTCCTTTGACTGTCAGAAAGACGGACACAGAGATCAATGGAACAGAATTGAAAGCCCAGAAATAAAACCACACATCTATGGACAGCTAATTTTTGGCAAAGGAGCCAAAAACATACAAAGGAAAAGGAAAGTCTCTTCAATAAACAGTGTTGGGAAAACTGAACAGCCATGTGCAAAAGAATGAAAATAGACCGTTATCTTACACCATACACAAAAATTAACTCAAAATGGATTACCCACTTGAATGGAAGACCTGAAACCATAAAACTGCTAGGAGAAGATACAGGCCGTACACTCTTTGACATTGATCTTAGCACTATCCTTCTGAATACCACGTCTATTCAGGCAAGGGAAACAAAAGAAAAAATACACACAAATAGTACTACATCAGAAGGATTGTTTTTTGAGACTTTGTGTTTTGGTATAATTTCAACATTTACAAAGTTGAAAGAATAGTACAAAGAACTCTCATATAGTCTTTCCCAGATTTACACATTGCTAACATTTTCTCCATTTATTTTATCACTTGCTCACTCTCTCATTTGCACTCTTTTTCTCTCCATACATATACACGTAGTCTATTTTCTCATTTTCTCCAAATAATTTGAGAGTAATTTGGCATCACATCTCATTCTATTAATAATTTAGTTATTAACTTATACTCGATTCGTGTTCAAATATTGCTGATGGTCTCAATAATATTATCTGTACCTTTTTAAATGTCTGGTCCATGATTCAATTCAGAATCATATATTGCGATTAGTCTTCATGAATCTAGAGTTCCCTTTACTATGAAACAGTGTCTCAGCTGTACTTTGACATCCTTGATCTTGGTATTTTTGAATAAGTTATGCAAACTTTTTTTGTTACAATATATTTTATTACATATTTTTGAATTAATAACGTTTCATCCAGGTCTTAAACATTTTTATAAGCCCTTAACAATATCTAGACATCAGATATTCTGCCTATAATGTCAAATACACTTAAGACAAAATCCCTGGGAAAAATCAAATTTACTTCATTCATTGGTCGAACAAGTTCTTACTGAATTCCTTCTCTGGACCAAGCTCTTTGCTGGCACTGAGAATATAGTGGTGAAAAGAACATGATGTCTGCTTCTATGAAGCAAAGTCTAGTGAGGAAGGAGATAAAAAATAACTTGCCCAAACACATAGTGGCAACCTGTTACATGCTGTGAAGGAATGGAATGGGGGTAGTGAAAGAATATAATCAGGTATCTAACTTAAATTGGGTCGGAGTCAGAGAAGTCTTCACTATGGATGTGACTTTTGATTGCACCTTAAAGAATGAGTAAGAGAAAGTAGATGGAAAGCATTTCAGAAATTGGAACATATACTTGAAAGTCTTGGATGGAAAGTGAAGGCAACCAAGAGCAAGAGAAGCACAGAAAGGGAGGATGAAAGCGGTTTAAGGTGAAGACAAAAGATGTGGCTGTCACCAGAGTAAGTAGAAGTTTCTACTTTCAGGTTTATTAAGAATTTAAAAATTTATCCTAAGTGCAATTTTATGCATGGGAAGTGTTTACGGAGGGGAGTCACATGATTAGATCTGCATTTATTTTCATAAAGATACCTTTATTCATCCTACTTTTTAAATCTAATTGTCTTAAGTATTTCCTCTACATACATTCGGCATCACATCAGATGGTATTCTAATTTTTGCTTCAACCATCAAACATGATATAAGAAACACAAGATGAAGGGTAGTCATTCTGTTGTTCTTTCGTTTTCCAGTCCATGTTGTTTTCTTTCCTTTTCTGAAGTTCCAAGCCTTCTTCTGTTATCGTTTCTCTCTGTCAAGAGAATTCCTTTAGGCATTCTTCAATAGGTTTTCTAGCAACAAAAACTTTTTTCCTTCATCTAAACTTATCTATATTTCTCCTTCATTTGTAATACATTTCACTGGATATAGAATTTGTGATTGACCCTTCTTTTCTTTCAGTACTTGAAGATGTTGTACCACTTCCTTTGGCCTCAGTTCCCAGTGAGGCCCTGCTGACATTGGGGGTGGGGAAGGGAGAAGCTTAGAATGTCAACTAGCTCTTCTCCCAAGACTTTGTTCTGCCTCATGGGTGCCAGGTGGATATGGAGGCTCAGTTCTCCCCAAAACTGGTGATGGGAGTGGCGCTGTGGGTGGAGCAGAGTGTTAACTAATCTTGCTTTGCCCTGCCTCGTTGAGTCTCTGTGCTGCCCAAGAGTGGAGAAGGCTCAGTTCCTGGACCCCACTAACCCTACCTTGGGAGGAAATCAGAGTGCTACCTCCCACCTACCTCTACTGTCTGAGGGGTGGAAAACCAGCTCCTTGCTAGATCCAATTGACACCACTCTGCTTCCTGCTTCCATGGTTGGGGGGTGGAGTTTGAAGATCAGCTCCTCACTAGGCCCTGCTGAAGCCACAGCAGTGGAGGATGTGGGGACGGGGGTGCAGTTTTTCTATTGGTGTTTGGCTGGAACAGGGTGACTATTGCCAAAAAAGTTTTCTGTCATTAAGCTACCCATCCTTTGGCTAGCGGAAACAACAGCTTTTACTCGGTGCTCTTATCTGTGCCTGGGGGTGGTTCAGGACAGCAAGTTTCTCCAGCACCCTGTCAGGATGTATGGGAGGCAACGAGGAGATCCAGGGAATGCACTGCCATTTATTAGCTAGGACAAGGAAGCATTTGAAGAGAGCTTTGGGAGCAGGCATGAAGAATGAGGAGTTTGGTTTTCATCAAAATAAGCTCAAGTTTTTCTGCAGGACTGCAGTAATATCACAATGTGGAGGTGACAATGGATAAAGTACAAATTCAGAAAAAATGAGAAGGCAATGTGGAGAGAAACATATTTGTCTGTTTCTCTCTGGAATTGTATGGGGTAAACACTATTATATGTTTTTCAAAGTCATTTGCTTTCATTGTATATAAATGTTAGTCTAAGTGTGAGTCCATTAGAACACATTTGGCACCTTGGAAGGAAAGGGGGAGACAGATAAATATACAATGAGCTACTAGGCAGTGCATTTACGTGGTTTGTTTTTCACAAAGTGTCCCCAAAAGGAGACAAAGTGTCTGACATCTACTCTTTTAAGTGTCTTTCTCTCCAAAACTTATCTGAACATCCAAATGCGGAAGAGAGGAAATTGGGTATCTCAAAATGACTCTTTTAAGAGCTTTTCTCTAGGTCCCAAAGAGATTTGTTTGTTTCTAAGAGATTTATTTTGTTATTATCACATCTGAAATGCACTAGGAAGAAAGAAAAAGACTTTTGTTAGCTCGGAACAATAGTAAATCAGCCGTCCTAAGTGTGTTTCTGTCTTAAGGATTTATTTTGTTTTGTTATAATTGAGATGAGTCAAGGAGACAACAATATGGAAACACTTTTGATTCTGCATGAGGGCAAAGGTCAGAAACTTAAGACTCGAGTATCCTCAGAGTGAAAACGCTTTTAAATATCTGTTGATGGGAAATATAGCTCTAGTAGGATTTGCATCTGTCAGCCAACAACACAAGGCAGAACACGGCACAATGCTAAGAGCCTGCTGTCCACCAAAATGTTGGAAGAAGCAAGCACTTTAGGAAATATATTTTGTACTCTATTCTTTGGGTACAATGAGCAAACTAAATCTAGAGGAGAAATTGCTGTTTTACCGAGATCATCTGCTTTACACATTTTGAGATAGCTCCATCTTTATAGCAGAATGACTGCCAACTTCTATTCTGTATTAGATGTAGTTTTTGTCAGGGATCCAGCCACCTCACGCTGTTAAAGTATCTGGCTTTTAGGTTAATTTGCCATTTGCCTTTCCACATTTTTACGTAGTGAATTGTTATAGCAGATAGGAAAGAACACAGAACAGAGGTGTAATCCTAGCTCTATGACCTGTGGTCTCTTCGTGCTTGGGAAAAATTTGTAACCTCTCTTAGTCCCAGCTTTCTCATCCATTTAACAAGGATCATAATGCCTATCCAGCAGGGTAAGTTTAATATAAAGTGTATCTAAGAGTCACAACATAGTGTGTGCTCTATGGACAGTAGACATTGTTATATCCTTAACGTCTAGAATGCACACCACCACAAGTATTTTGGGAATGAGAGATGTATTATAGAAGTTAGATAACAGAAACGAGAGAGATGCTGGAGAGGTTAAAGTCTGGAAGGGGTAAGTCAGAGAATCAGAGAAAAGTCACCTACTTTCCACCTGCAGCCATGGCATGAGTGAAGAAGTCAGAGTTTACAGGAATATCCATGAAGCTAATCTGGCTGGTGAAGTGGACTACAAAGTGGGAGCTCATGGAGAGATCAGTGAAAATGGTCATTTCATCTGCTGCCTCTGTGGGCCTCACCTGAGTGCTTGGTGGTAGATCAGGAGCTGCTGTTGGCGAGTAAGGCCCGCAGTTGTGGAGACATGATGAACGTGGAGCAGAGGAGAAAGAGACAAGCTGAGACTCACCTCTGTCCATCGCAGGGTCTGACTGTGAAAGCCTTCAGTGAATAATGGCCTCTGCTGTTCTTCCAACTTCCAAATTTCACACAAATTCCTCTCTTGGACAAATCTAACGAGGATCCATTCATGAGAGGGTGTTCAGGGGAATATAGTTCCCAGCTTTACACGCTATCAAAACATCCAGTTTTGATAGTTTTTCCAACTAGCTTATGACATTTGGTACTTTCTGCCTGATATGAAGCTTATTTAGACCCAAATTGTGATGGTTAATTTTATGTGTCAACTTGACTGGGCCATAAGGAGCCAAATATTTGGTTAAACATTATTCTGGGAATGTCTGTGAGAATGTTTCTGGATGAGATTAACATTTGAATCTGTAGACTGAGTAAAGAGGTTGCCCTCCCTGATGTGGATGGACTTTATCCAATCCATTGGAGGCCTGAATAGAAGCAAAAGGAGGGATAAGGGAGAATTTGTCCTTTCTGTCTGACTATCTTCGAAATGGGATATCACTCTTCTTTTGCCTTAGGACTCAGACTGGAGCTTACATCATTGGCTCTCCTGCTTGTTAGGCCTTAGACCTGAGACTGGAACTATACCATTGGTCTCCTGGGTCTCCAGTTTGCCAATTGCAGAGTGTAGGACTGCTCAGCCTCCAAAATGTGTGAGTCAATTTCTTGAAATACATGTCTCTCTCCCTGTCTCTGTTTCACTAACTCTCTTTCTCTCTCCACCATGTGAGGACACAGCAAGCAGGTGGCTGTCTGTAAGCCAGGAGGAGAACCCTTACCAGGGGACAGAATGGGCTGGTGCCCTGATCTTAGACTTCTCAGACTTCTGAACGGTGGGAGATAAATTCCTGCTGTTTAAGCCTCCCATCTATGGTGCTTTGATATGGCAGACTGAGCAGACTAAGACACTAAGACACATATTACTGATTTATTAAATTATTAATTTCTTGAAAGTAGAATATTTATCTGTGCATTTAGCACATTGGTTCCTACATAATAAGAACTCAGTAGCTATTTTTAAATGACACATAAAATCTTTATTAAGATTCGACTTTATTACTTTCCAGGATTTACTTTCACCATCAAGTCTGATTAAGGGCATTACCTTAAAAGATAGAATTAAATCAATGAATAAGGATTATTTGTGATCACTATATCGAAGTTATAGAAACATAAGATTCTAAACTACTAGATTATACTTTAAAAATTTATTCTCTGAAGTTGTTTAAATATCTGAAAAAAGCAGAAATCTAATTAACCTATTAACTTTTTTATGAATTTTTCAAAAGTGACCGTTTATTTGTAAAGTATTAATTTTCATTAAAGTCAGTCTCATCAAAAACAATAAATTAGCAACTCACACATTATTTAAGCATAGAATTTACTTCGAAATATCTGTTGAATGAAAATTAATAAGCAATATAAGGTGTTTTTGCATAATACAATCAATATTCTATTCTAAACCGAGAAAAACACTATATGATGTACAACTGATAAGATATTACAGTGACATATTGAACAATCAGAATTGACTTAAAGAGTTAACTGTTCTCCAGTGTTATTTAAAGACAAAAACAGAAACAAAAATACCAAAAATGCAGACAATTAGAGAGGATGGTATAATGTGAAGCCATAGCCATAATTGATGATATATGTATATGCCTAGAAGACTAATATATTTCAAATAAATACACAGTAAAATATTTTCAAGTTCAGAGAAATGGAAATGATAAGCCTTGATATGGAATCATATTGGGGATATTCAAAAGAAATTAGGATGATGTATTTTATTTTTATCTGTGTGCTGTTTTAAAGGGTGGGAAACTTTTAAAAAATGAGTTGCCAATGCTTCTCAAACACAATTTTGAAAAGGATTGCTTGAAGTCATAAAGGAATTTACAGAGTAGAGTGTAGATCTGGTGACAGCCATGGATAAAAGTATTTTGTCTTTTTCTTTTTTGTGATTTTTATAATTTTGTTTTGTGATTCTGGCCAAGTTTCTGAATTTCCATATCTTCATTCATAAAGTCAGGACAAACCATTATCCATGTCCTAAAGTTGAAAGGACTAAGTGGAACGCTGTATATATCCTTAGCAAGCCATCTGGAAAATGAAAGTACTAGAGAAACATAAGCTCTCAAAAACAGGGGAAAAAATTGAACAAGTACCTAACAGAATGAAAAAATTAGAAATCTACTCAATTGTAAGTAGATTCAAAAAATAATCTGCAAGTAAATCAGAATTAATCAACAATTGCTATTACCTTGGCATTTTTAATATAATAAATGCAATGTAACCACAATATTGTTAATCCAAAATAAGTCTAGCACAGTCTTAAAACTTCAAAGTAGTTCATGAGTTTTAACAACTGAAAATATCTACAGGTAAAAACAATTGTGGTCAAACCTTTTCCAAGACTTTGACTTCATTAAATACACTGGTAAGTGATACACAGAAGAAAGCCAACCATATGTGAACATTAACCTTATTATGTCATGTTTTTTATCATCATCTCAAAAATGTGGACTTTTTTTTTTACTATGTGGCCTTATTTGGTATGACTAATCAATTATTTGATATAAGACCGATATGCTAATTTTTTCATTTGACATTTTGTTAATGCAACAAAACTTGATAATGCAAAAAGACTTCCTGTTTTATTAAACATGTTCTGCACTCTCCTGAAATAAATTATTAAATTTCTAGTGCTATTTCTTCTTAAGGTTGAATATTTGTTCCTCAAAAATATGCAGCCTGGGGCCAGCCCAGTGGCATAGTGATTAAGTTCACACACTCTGCTTTGGCAGCCTGGGGTTTGTGGGTTCGGATCCTGGGTACAGACCTATGTACCACTCATCAAGCCATGCTGTGGCAGGGTCCCACATACAAAATAGAGGAAGATTGGTACAGATGTTAGTTCAGCAACAATCTTCTTCACCAAAAAGAAAATACAGCCTACTGCTTAAAAAAGAGATGACTTTATAACTGTGTTCATGTATATACATATATATATACACACACAGAGACACACACATATGTATATACACACATACAAACAAGTGCTGAATCTTATTCCATGTTAAAACCAAGGGACTAGAGACTTTAGGGATGAGTTTAATCATACAAGGGAATTAAGCTCTTTGGAGCTCTAGGAGCCTATTGATTTAAATTGTCTTTTCATCTCTAAAAGACAGACACCAGCATGCCTTCAACAAAGATTATTTGACAAAGAAAATATATGCCCAGTGTGGGGCTGAAACTTAAACTGCCAGTGATCAATCACACATTGCACCATTTCATGCTAGGCCATGCACTGGGAATTAGCATATCCTTTTTTTAAAAAAGAAGATTCAAAAACCAAAACCAGTGTCAAAATTCTCAAGGTGTTTTCTAAACAACAGAATCCCCAGTACTTCCTAAACTTGCCACATGCCTCCAAGCCAAAGGCTGCTCTTTCAAAAATTATATATATTTGTATGTTATCTATCTATCCATCTATCTATTATTTATATATATACATATAATAAATGCCTATTACATTTTTGGAATTATTTATTTGTTATAAGACCAATAAATTTAGTAAATGCAAAGCTGTTTTACTTATTGCCTGATAAAAATCATAATTCTTACTTGCTAGACCTGTTACTGTCACAAAAGCTTAGGAGTATTTCGCAATCTTCTCTTCTTCTTGCTATTCATCCTCCAGAATCACTTCATTCAATGTTCAATAAATATTTTTCAAATGTCTATTACATTCTGGACATGCTGTTAAGCAAAGGGGATAAGAAAGTGGATCAGAAGGAGGTATGCTTCTTGTCCTAACAGGGTTTATATTCTCATAAGAAAGACAAGCATCAATCACATAATCAAAAATGCATGTATAATTTCAATTTGTGATTCTACATGAAGGAACTGAAAAGTTCTACAGGAAGCTCTGAAATAATACTTGAAAACTTCTTGATTTGATCAAAGGAAAGGTCAAGGATCTGTTTTGGGTTTTGGACATGAATCTGAGCAAACTTTGAGACATCTAATAGTAGAGAACAAATAAGGACTTCAATACACATGTCTAGAGCTTGAGAAAGAGCTTAAGGATTGAATTATATATTTGAGAGTTATCTGTGTATAGACTGCAATTAAAGTTGTGGATGTAGATGATATTACCAAGAGTGGCAAGACAGTATTAGAAAATAAAAAGGGCAAGGGACAGAGAGGACAAGGAGCTCCACTCTTTTTTTAGTCAGATCGAGGAGAATGAAACTGTAAAGGCGTTCAAGGATTAGTGGCCAAAAAGGTGGAAAATAAAACGGGGAATACGCTACCTGGAATTTCACAACCATGGCTCTGTGAGAGGATAGAGTTGATTTTGAAATAGATTCAGAGCCTTTGCCCAGGGTTTTTCTACTTCAGTTCAGTAACATGTAAAATCAATCAAAACCAGAAGCAACAATGAATGAGAGGAATTATGGTTGCAAGTTGGCTAGTAGAGATAATGAACTAGGTAGAATGGACTTAGATATAGAGTTCATTTTGTTAAAACAAAAAACATAGGCAGGCACAAAACACACATTAGTGGAATCACAAATTTTGGATCATGGAAAATATTTTGAATAATCATGCTAATATGTGTGTTCATAGACCATTATGGACATCTTCTTAACCTCCATAAAAATATATGAGTTCACACTTCAAATGTAAGATTTGAGTAAAGTAGATAGATGCTTATTTTAAAATGTGATGTGATCACCTCCATAGTACCACATTTTGAAACTCATTCCCTTTAACTACCTATCAAACAGCTGAAGCAGGAAATAGAAATTTAATCTCCTGAGATTTCTTTATACATTTCTCCTCTGAAAAAATGCACATCCTCTTACGTTTACAATTACTTGAGTCTATCATGTACATAAAAGGAAACAATCTGTTTTTAAAGCAGTGGCTTTTTTTATTTTTGATGGGGAATATGCTGCTGGTAAAATGAGAAAGCAGACAAATATTGTGCCCCTGTTAGAAGGCATCCTTTAAAGGGCTATTTTAGATGAAGTAGATAGATAGATAGATAGATAGATATAGATAGATAGATAGATAGATACTAATTATTTTAACACAAAATTTCCAAGAGAGTTAGTTATCAAATGATCCCCTTTGGCAGTGCAATAGACATACAATAAACCAGGTGTAATTTTTTTTATCGGTTTAGTGTTTGGATTACAAATATAAATATGTCCTAATTGCCATGATCAAATGTCTAAATTAGCTGACTTAAACTACAAAGATATAATTTTAATGTGAATTTTTAAAAATATCAAGAATGTAGGAAAGTGAAGCAACAACTAAATTGTGTCTTTTTACAAAAAAAGCAAGCAGATTTCAAATAAATACATATCATTTTAATTTTAGAACTATTTAAAAAATAAAAAGGCTTGTCTTAGATAAAAGTAGAAGAGAAATGGTAGAGTCTGTCCATTAATCAATCCTTATGTTTGGGAAAAATAATTGGGAAAATTACAAAGAAGAAAGGAGTCCATTTCAAATTATAAAATAATAAATTTTAAACATATGAAACAAATGATATATAACGGTTTTTGAAAAGAGTTAAATCTCATACTGTGAAAGTAGCAAAATTTATTTGTAGCGGTGAATTGATTTTAATTAACTTTGTTTATTACTCTCATTATTTAACAAAGCAGTCACACATCTTGGCAATAATTTCGGTTTTACTACACATGTAGCGGCTAAAAAATACGTTGAGAGTCTCTCCAAGTACATTCAGAAATCTGGTTCACGACGTGCAAGATAGTTAACACAATCAGCGTGGAACAAAAGAAACACTGGCTTAAAATGTGAGCCCCCAGATCCCCATCATTAAGTGAATTTGCCCACCTGCCAGAGAGAAGCATTTTGACTTCACTAAACAGGTTTATTTTCTTTAGAGTAATAACGCTTGTAATTGCAATAGGGTGGCAGTCAAAGAAATCTGATTCCTAAAGAAAATTAACAGGACTTTAAATGGCAATGTCTCTGAAACTACAGTTTCACAGTTTAACACAAGAGTATCAGAGTAAGTATAGTTCTCATTCCAAAAGCTGCCTCACAAACAAGAATCAAAAGGACCAGACACAGACTCCAGTTGTCTTCCCTCCATTGTGTAATAAAGAACATACTTTCTCTCTTGAATCAGGAACTAAGGATAGATCATGGAAGGCCTTGGGACCAGGGGGCCCAATATGGATTCCCAGTTAGGACTTATTATACCCTGCTGGTCTGATAGGCACATTCTTGCTACATAACCAGCCTCAATGACAGAACTCTGTAAAGTTCTCACTAAAACTAGCCGCCAATCATGAATATCAATGTTATCAATAAAACACACTGACAAGCTAGTACAAACCGCCCTGAAATTTGCCTTGGATCCATGGTTACCAAAAAAGTCATTATTAATCAATACATTACATATCTTGTCTAGATGTCAATACCATGTCAGTATATCTCTGCCTTAAACAAACCAGCTCAGGTGAATTTCAGATTCTTATAGCACAGTAGTCATTTCTTTTTTCTTCATTTTTGTTCCTTTCTTTGATAACAAGACATTTAATAAGATATGTAACATGGATATCTTGATATTATAAAATATTTTGTGTATATTTTACATATACATAAAGCTGTAGTCCTTTATGCCATCATTATCACCAAATGGTGGAGTCTTTAGATTTATTTTAATAAGTATATAATTATTTACACTTTTGTTTTTACTAATAATTCTCATAAATCCAAATAAAAATCAGATGTGAATGGTCCTTTTATGAGGATCCTGGTAGAGCAATATGCAGCATTCACACGTCTGTCAAACTTCTATTTGTTCTTTAAGTTGCTCTCAGTTGTAATCCGTAGGATTTCTCCTTTTTGTCATGTTCTTTTTCTTTACAATTAGAGAATTACACTGTTTACATTTACATTTTTACCTCTTTGAAAGACAAATTGTGTTCTGTATCACATTTGCTAGAATGATCTCCCAATTCTCCACTCCTCAGAATTATATTTTATGGAATGAAACTAAAGTAACATGGATTTATTTTACTGAAATTGTTTCAAATATTGCCCAATTGCTAAAGTTGGCAATATCAGTTTGTGCTATAATTCAGTGTTTTTGTTTAGTATATGAAACAATATAGTACCCCTTATGTTATCTTTTTAGTACTTTAATTTCATAATACATATTGACTATCTACTATTTGGAAGAAATTTCATAGTAGAGAAATAACATAAACAAATGTGTAGAAGTATAAAGTGACATTGTCAATATCGGCCCAGGAAGCTACAGAAAGTTGAGTATTTTAAGTTTGAACTGTGATGTGGGAAATTATGCTTGCATTTAATTACAGATCTATTAAAGGGTTTTAATCAGTGAGTGTAGAGTACAGATTTTCTAGGAGATATTAAATGATGAAGCTAGATTTATTGACTCAAACTTGAATATGTGATGGCAAACATTATTAGATACTTGAAGTTTGAATATGAGGGTTACAAGTAAGAAAGGGTAGATTGCAAGGAAAAACAATTCTTCAGGACTTACTTATCAAGGTTTTTCCTTTTCTTTTTTACTTTCTTCTTCTTTTTTCTTTTTTCAAATGTTCTTGTGCCACTCAGGAAAATAGAGCCTTTCTATTGCTGGTGGATGGGATTATTGTTCACAATTCTTCTTGTCTCCTTGTATACATTCTCTTTGCCATGTAACTTTGCATTTCCTCCTTTTAAAGTCAGGGTACACTCCCTTTCTCTTGACTTCAGGTATGGTTGACTGGCTTTTGCCTATAAAATGTATGTGAAAGTGACAATGTGCCCATTTTGAGCCTAGGCTCTTGTTTCTATGCCATTACCATGAGTAGCGCATGTCCTTGCTAGCTCACTGGTCCAAGGGATATTAGTGGGTCGTGTAGCCGACCCAGTCCTTGCCTGAGTGTTAGAGTCTCCTAACCAGCTGAGTCAGCAGAACCTCTCCAGCCTACCCACAGAACATATGAGAACTACATGTCATTGCATATTCAAATGAGGGTTTCTTCCCTTTTTGGTTATGCAGCAATAGTTGATGGATATATCTTTTCAGTCTTTGATTCTTGTTCATGAAGTCCTATCATTTTTAATATTAGAGCCCAAAATGGATGGATTAAGGGATAAGGAAGTTAGAGGTAGCTAGGTCTGCAAATGCCAGTGGTTTTTATAAATTATCATATGTTGAGTCAAAATTACTACATGAGAAAATATATTAAAACATATTTTCTTTGTGTTCATTCTTTCCTTATCATATAAGAACCAGGGTGATCTTATCAAAAGAAATTCATTCCTATTTTAATCAAATAGAGCCCTAAACCTTTACCAGGTCGCTCTATATGACCTGACCCATGCCTTCTTCTTAGGCCTTATCTTTCTTTTTCTTTTGAGGAAGATTAGTCCCGAGCTAACATCTGCTGCAAATCCTCCTATTTTTGCTAGGGAAGATTGGCCCCAAGCTAACATCTGTGCCCATCTTCCTCTGCTTTATATGTGGGGGACGCCTGCCACAGCATGGCTTGATAAGCAGTGCGTAGGTCCACACCAGGTATCTGAACTGGCAAACCCCAGGTGGCCAGGGCGGGGCACACGAACTTTAACTGCTACATGACCAGGGGTCCCCTTCTTAGGCCTTATCTTAATCTATACTCTCTCACATTCATTATTTGTCCAGCCACACTGATCTTATTCAGATCCATCAACTGTTATAATTTCATCAATCTTGCCACCACTCATTTTGCACTTCCCTAACCCTTCCTGAACAACTTTATTTTTCTGGATATTACAGTGTTCTTCAAAATTTCACACGGTTCACTTTAATTATCACTCAGGTCTCATCTAAGTGCCATTCATCATAGAGTTCTCCCTGAGTATGATATCCAAATTAATCCTTTTCCTCTCAGCCCCTATCTCCCACTACTTGGTTTGGTTGTCTTTCTGGCACTTATCTTTCTCTGATACTTATCTTATTTATTTGATTACTTTATTGTTCTCCTTTCACTGGTGTGTAAGTCTTGAAAATAGAGCTTTTAACTATGGTGTTTTTTTGTATCCCTAGAACTTATAATTTTGCCCAAAATAGAGCAAATGCTCAAAAGAAGTATTATACCAAAGAGTAAAGAAATTGGAAAAGTATAGTTGATAATGTGTGTATTAGAATCCCATTTTAGTCATGTTAATTAATAAAGTTCAAAGGGGTAAACCAACTGTCTCAGTGTCACCCAAATAGTCCAGAGCTGGACTTAACACAAATTGTTTTGACTCCAAGGATCTTTATATTTCCATGAACATTGTACATGATGTTTCCATGAACACTGAACAGACTCCCTAGGGTAAGCAAGGTCACATGCCTATGCTTTTCATTTCTTTGTCATATATGGGGGTTTTAAAAAGAGCCCCTTCTGGGGGGGCCAACCTGGTGGTGTAATGGTTAAATTCACACTCTTTGCTTCAGTGGCCCAGGGTTTGTGGGTTCAGACCCCAGGTACAGAGCTACACTCCACTCATAAAGCCATGCTGTGGCAGTGGCCCACATACAAAAGTAGGGGAAGAGTGACACTGATGTTAGCTTAGCAACAATCTTCCTCAAGCAAAGAGCTGAAGATTTGTAATGGAGTTACCTCAGAGCTGATCTTCCTCACCAAAAAGAAAAGAAAAAGAGCCCTTTTTTTAATTGAACATTTATTTCTCAGGTGACTTGTCTACATCGATAAAATCCATAAGTACATCAGTAGACATAAAAATTTATTTAAATTTCATGTAACTAAAAGGCTGTTCATTTTGTAATTAATAAAACACAATGAAGAGATAAAGAAATATTTCAGGAGTTTCAAAATATCTAGCTATGTCGTTTTCAAGAATCTAGTGGCATATCATTTACTTAGAAGAAGTTAAAGAATTCAGTGCAAGAATGAGAGAAAGATTTAAATTTTTCCCATGATTTGTTTCTCTTCACGTGCAATCTGTCACCAGGTGTCTTATTATGTTGGCTTAAGTACAGCAATTAGAATCAGTCTCGATTTTTTTAAGATTAAAAAGGTCAAAGTAGACAGATCACTTGGAATTATAAATATGGCTTATTAGGCTAGCCAATTTGTCATCTTTTCAATGAAGAAATCTTAAATTAGAAAAAGTTTTAATAGCACTGAGAAAAACATCAAATGCATATTGGATATTTCATCTCTTATTTAAGCTAACATCTTCATTTTCTAACTAATGAATTGCTTATCATTCTCCCTCTTCTTTGAATACTTATTCCATTCATAGTTTGGGTACTCATTTATTTTAACTCGCATTCTATCTTTACTAAACTATTCCTAGACCTCACTAAAGGCACCAAGCTTCAAAATATTTCCATTTATGCTTTTATCTGTTTTTTAATATCAAGTTGATTTCCCTCAATTTCCCTTTTAAGCAATTTACCTCCCCTTCTTAATGCACCATCACTATATCATCAATTTTAAATTGACGTTACTGTAAAATATTCTTTTTTACCAAATAGGTGGATTGGTTTTCTCCAAAATAACTTTATTGTTTTAGCTTCTGTGTGTTAAGACAAATTGATCCAACCGCATTGTCTTTGACAGTGCCCCTATGTTCCTATGTCTTCTAGATCAAAACTCACTCCTTCCAGGAGGGCAAACTTCTGACTCCTTCTTTGCTCTGAAACCAACCAAAAGTAAGAAGTTCAGGAAACAGAAACTATATTTAATGAAATCAGAAAACACACACACACACACACACACACACACACACACATACATAAAAACACCGAGAAAGACTACATAGCAAAACTAGAAGATTTAGAGACCGGCTGGTGGCACAGCAGTTAAGTTTGCACGTTCCACTTTGGCAGCCCGGGGTTCACCAGTTTGTGGACCTACCCACCACTTGTGGAGCCATGCTGTGACTGGCGTCCCTTATATAAAGTGGAGGAAGATGGGCGCAGATGTTAGCTCAGGGCCAGGCTTCCTCAAAAAAAGAAAAGAAAGGAAAAAGAAAAAAACTCTACAAGATTTATTTCTGGGAACACAGAGAATATGAATAGTATGTCACCCTGAGTTGAAAAACCAGGGATGTTTGTAACCAGCCTGGTGGTGCAGCAGTTAAAAGTTCACACATTCCACTTCTAGGCCCGGGGTTCGTCAGTTGAGATCCTGCGTGTGGACATGACACTGCTTGGCAAAAGCCATGCTGTGGTAGGCATCCCATGTATAAAGTAGAGGAAGATGGGCATGGATGTTAGCTCAGGGCCAGTCTTCCTCAGCAAAAAGAGGAGGATTGGCAGTAGTTAGCTCAGGGCTAATCTTCCTAAAAAAAAAGCAAGGATGTTTCCTAGAGGGAGATAACACAAATCTTTTGACGTTACTGTCTCTGGAAAAATTTTGGAATCTGGGGCTGAGGAGCTGGAAAGAGAAAGATAATTGACTGAATACTTTTAAATTGTTTTACATTTTTAGTGCAGTTTTGAAAGATTATAAAAAAAAACCATTGAAAAGTATTTTTTAAAGTTCCTCTAAATAGTTATGGATTTTGACTGTGGTGCTTTTCTTCCATAGTGTGTGAGCTCAGAACATGACAAATAATAGATGTACAATGAACCCTGGTTGCAGTACCACAGGGTAATTTTTTGTTTGTTTTATTGTTTTGCTGTAACCTTTTTAAAACTGAATAATTATAAAATATAGGCAATGTGATATTTTCAAAACTTTAAATCTCTTTTTACTTCAAGCTATTGTTTAAACTAAAACAGGTAAACATCTTCACTACTCATCAACTTCCCAGGTTAGGTTAGCCGCTCTTACAGTTTCTAGAGCTGTCTACACTGTGTGATTTAAGAGCGTACGGGTTTAAATATGCAAATTTACTTCTTCATATTTATCAAAAATATTTGTCTTTCATTAAAAGAGTAATATTTCAAACAATACTGTGCTGTGAAATGCTTTCAAGAAAAACTATATCAGAATAGACTGTGGCCTGGAAGGATTCACCAAACTCGCCTTTTCATTCAGAAAAACCAAACATTTTGTGTTTGTTCTGGATGCACCAGAGAGTCAGTCACTGGTTTGTGAACTCACATCTATTGTATTGGATTTTTAAAGATATAAACTATGGTTGCAGTATACTCTTTAAATAACCGTCATTTGTGATGTTACGTGAGGAAAGAACAAGGATGTTTTCATACATGCAAATAAGATTTGGGTTTAGGATTACACATTATCCTTTAGGGTAAATGAAGCTAACCTTTCCTGCCTCTGATTCTTGATAAGATCCAG
Organism: Equus asinus; assembly: GCF_041296235.1. Taxonomy (NCBI): domain Eukaryota; kingdom Metazoa; phylum Chordata; class Mammalia; order Perissodactyla; family Equidae; genus Equus; species Equus asinus. Next base: position 39,687,104 of record NC_091813.1, read on the forward strand.
TAACATTACTTGGAATTTATAATTTTAAAGTGAGTTTAGCGCCTCAGCAGTCTTATCTATTAGAATAATTTTCTAACATTTTTATATGACTCTTGTATGGTCAGAAAATAGATATCAAGTGACATTCATAAATCTGAGGTTAATGAGGCCCTAGTAATTCCTATTATAGGTATCGATTTCCAAATAAACGGGAAGATCCTAATTTATCATGTGAAAATATCACATTATCAGCCTCCTGATCAAATTGGAACATAAGCTAAATTTCGAATATCGCTAGTATTTTATAATACACAAAGGTGATTTTAGTTTTCACTGTTGAGAGAGAAATTTCCCAAGGACCTGTGTAATTTGAGCATGTATTAATATTGGTCTGATATTTATCCACTGCATTAAAATGGCTTAATCCAGTGCTTCTAAATGTGTGCTTTTCCACCTTTATAATGTGGATCATAATGTGGATTAAGCCCTCCTTATAATTTAAGCCCTGTCTCATGAGATTATCTTGTAAAATATCGTCACTCTACACTCATTATTTATAAGTGGACTCAAGATTTTTTTCCCCTCTTTTATGGCTGCCATGATTTAAAACACCCTTGCTCAAAGCAAGAATAAGCCTGTCAGATCAGTTTATAAATTTATTAATTGAGAGCGTCTTTTCGGACACATAGATGTTATCTGTATTGAATTAATTACCCAAACACAAACACACTTTACCTATATTCAGAGAAGATTATCTCTGGGTAGAAGTAGAGCCCTTCTGACCAGCTCACATTGGTTCACACTAGTTTTACTGAAAATAATTGAATTATTTTGCCTTCTTTTTCTCACTAAAAAGAATTTTTCTTGCTTGACAGTATAAATGCCATTTGTTTCAGAGTCATTATTAATGATTAAGAAAGTCAGCCAGATAAAACACACAACTTTAAAAAATGAAAATATCTTCTGATATTCAAGCATGCCGTTATTCAGGGACATGCAAATTAACAGAAAATTAGATGCCATTCACCCATTTGATTTTTCAAAAGCAAGAGTGTAGTGAAATAAGTACTCCCATATCTTGTTGAGAATGAACATTAATTTTGTGTTTAAGAGAGCTACCTAGACATCTTGAACAAAAATATTAATGTGCATAATCATGGAGCCAGCATTTCCAATTCTGGGGTTGTATCCTACAAAAATGATAACATGTACATGAAAAAATATGTTTATAAAATGATTCATTGGCACATTGCTTATAATAGCAAGAAAAGAAAATGAGTATTATAGACTTGTTTACAAAATCATCATTTCTGCATTGCATTATTTATAATATAAACAAATGGCTATAATAATCCAAACTTTAGAAATGTAAGTGATAATTAAAAACAATGAACTTTACACACAATAAAGATCTCTAAGAGAACTTGATGTGCAAAATAATTTTCAGAATAATATGTGTGGTATTACTTCTAAGAATGGGAGTGAATTGGTCCTTTTTGTTTGGTTTTGTAGATGGACTTTAGTGGTTTGCCCCATATCCATCCATATAATTTTACATTTTTCACAATGAATAAATATCAATATAAAATTCTAATGAAATAATTGAAAAGATAAAAGAAAGATTTATTTAACAACACATTGGGTTGTTAAATAGATTATACATTTATAAAAGAGGATGTTTTTGAATATATTTTAATTTCGGTGGTAATTTGTGTGTTTATGTAAGGAAGGTTGGCCCTCAAGTAACATCCGTTGCCAATCTTCCTCTTTTTGCTGAGGTAGATTGGCCCTGAGCTAACATCTGTGCCCATCTTCCTCCATTTTGTATGTGGGACACCACCACAGCATGGCTTGATGAGCAGTGTGTAGGTCCGTGCTTGGGATCCAAACACATGAACCCTGGACTGCCAAAGTGGAGCATGTGAACTTAGCCACTATGCCACCAGGCCAGCCCCTCAGTAGTAATTTTTTTTAATGTTTAATTTTTCTACACAGAGAAGCCAAAATTTCAACTAACATAATTGTACATTGGGGTAGTAGAGACAAATGGTACAAGTCTTAATATATACATATATATATATGTATGTACTAGTATTTCTATGAGTAATTGTATGAAAAAGCAACTTAATTAATTCCTTACTACTTTAAATATACTGTAATAATCTGCTTTGAATAATAAAATTATCAATATTAAACAGTTTTTTTGGAAAATTGTGTTTTGTAGGTCATTTATATTTTTACATCTGGTAGCATATATACAATTTCTCCTGGTTTTAAAATCACTCATTTTCAGAGTCTCTGGAACAATTTTGCAAAATGAAAATTTTTGTCTACCTATCTATACAATATATACCATTATAAGCCCTCATATCTCTTCAACAAATAGATAACTTCTTGGTTTAAAATGGACTTGGAGTTCTAGGTTTTATCTGCTCTGTTGACACATTCATAACATCAAATTTTTTCTTAATGATCAGTCCTATAATAAAATACCCTAAACAGATCAGTATAAAGAATTTTGCATCTGCTCCTGTTTACCAGTGTTTGAATTGAATTAACTAAGGTAAATTAAACTACTATTAAAAACCGATAAGAATTGTACCTGCATATCTAATATATTGAGTGCAACTTAGAATTACTTTTAACGTATGGCGTTAGAGGAGAGTTATAAGATGAAAACCTTAAGAGTCCAAGAATAGGTAAATTTCTAACCATTTTCTCTTTTCATTTCAAACTTTGTCACTGGACTAATACATTTGGTTCCTTATTTTGTTTTCATTACACTGTGATTTCACAATTGCCAGGAGAATAAATTAATTCTCTGCAGTTTCCCTTTCTTTCTACAGAAGGATGCATTATTAAACCGCTTTACACTGTTACAGCTTATTGCACTGTTATGTTCTAATTGGTCTGATGGAGATGTTAACACAAATAGAAAGAGACACAGTACATTTTGAAGAAAATAATTAGAATAAAGAAAATGGTACAAATGTTATCAGTACTGATCTACGTTCTACTTGGTCAGCCATTCTTGACAAAGTAAAATACATCCGAATAGCTACAGATGTATTCACAAACATGTCTGATACCTTATTATTGAAAATATTCTGTAATACTTTTATAAGAGCCATGCTAGTTTTAGGAAAACATCTTAAGATTTTGCTTTCTGATACATTGATATTTTATCAATATGATATGCCTGTATCATTTTATTTTTATATTTTTACTAGAGTTTAGTTCACATATACACCATAATTTTTCAAATCACACATAACATCTGGAGCAATGAAAAAGCCAAAGTACTTTCTAATTTACTGTTGCTGTATCCAAAATTAAAAGAAAAGAAATTGATTTTGAAATATAATTTTGGAAAGGAGATGAGCTGCTCTTGAGATTTGCAGTTTAACATAAATCATTTTCATTGTTTATCTAGTATTTTACAATGGAAGTTATCATCAATGACAAGAGATTCTGCAGTTTGATTAGTATTAAAAGTATCTATCTATCTATCTATATATTTTTTGTTTGGTAAGGAAGATTGGCCCCGAGCCAACATCTATAGCCAATCTTCCTCTTTTTTGCTTGAGGAAGAGTGGTCCTGAGCTAACATCCGTGCCCATCTTCCTCTATTTTGTATGTGGGACACCTCCACAGCATGGCTTGATGAACAGTGTGTAGCTCCATGCCCAGGAACTGAACCCACAAACTCAAGGCTGCTGAAGCAGAGCATGAGCACTCAAACACTACACCACTGGGCTGACTCAAGGGTATATATTTTTAAAGTAAATATTATTGCTTTGATTTTCCTCAAAGAATTTCTGATCATTTACTTATTTTAAATGCCATTAGACATACTGGATTTTTGTTACTATATTACTTGTCTTTAAACATTTATTTAATTAAAAGCATAATGACAAAATTGTACTGAAATCTGTATATTTTAGATAAATGACTTTCAAAACTAAGTTTTGCCTGCATTCTGTAATATATAACTTATTATGATGATTTAACAGTATTTTAAAGTTTATGTTTGGTAAACATAAATTTTCAAAAAGAGTAGCTCTCAAGTTTTAGAAGGTTATAAAAACATTGGCCATGATCTTTGAGATCAATGTTGTAGCTTCATTGACTACCAAGCTTAAAGAAAGCTCACAAGGAATACAGAAGTCCTTAGATTTTGTTGGAGGGTCATCAGTTGTAATCTGGGATATTTTCATACATATTTGTGGCATTTGCCAAACTAAATGCAATGCACAGTGCAACTTTTGCTTAGCCAGATCCAAAAAATGCCTCAGCGTCCTAGAATGCCCCCCAAGGTGGGGAAATGTACCTTAGAGAAATAGAAGTGGATCAACATATAGCAGGAAAAGTCTTACATTTGCAAATTTTCCCAAATCATATAACCAGATGAATACACTGCTAAACTGTCTCAAACCCTTAGTAAGTCCCACGTAAGTGAGGAACACTAAATTTTAAGCTTCATTAGACTGAAGATGAATTTGATTAAGTATCATATATCTTTCATATATTTTCCTGCATTTTGTTTTGTTAAATGTGCTCTTGGTTGTGTGTGTGACAAGACTTAGATCTTTATCTATAAGGTTTGTTTCTTTATCTATAAGGAGCTCTCATAGTTAAATACAAAACTGGAGAGGAGAAAAGAAAATTAAATTCACAAAATAAGAAATAAAAATGATCAATAGACACAATTTCACTATCTAAGAAATAAGTATCAGTAAAATTCACGTGAGTAAAATGGGAAAGGCTTATGAAAAAAATGACGGTAACAAAAAATAGCATTGATAAAGATCTGCTATATCAGGAAGATAATTGATATTAGTACAAAATGATTTCATCTTTCTAAACAGGAATCTGTATATGAAGAGCATTAATTGTTAATGCACTTTAATACATGAATTTAGTAATTTATCTTAAAGAGATAGTTTGAGATGAATGCAAATAATTCTATACTAACTTACCCATGGCAGCATTGCCTGATTTAGCAACTAACTGCAAAATACTAAATGTGTTACCATAGTGGTACTTAATACTACTTAATTTTTTATACATAAATCCATACAATGAAGAAGTTATTGAAATTCATGTTTACAAAACATTTCTATCATAACATTATCTGAAATAAAAATGTACATACAATATCATCTAATTTTATCATCTATCTGGATAGGTGACAGATTTATATTTAAATAGAAAAGAGCTTCTAAAAAGTTTCTGAAAATATTAGCAGTAGGTAGTAAAATTGACATAAATTTATAAATGGAGAATATGTTGTAGTATTATTAAGATTTTTATAATTTACCAAGTTTTTCAAAATGGACTATAGGTAAGTAAATTGTTTAGGGTATTTTGTTTCATTCTCTTGCTATCAGTTTTTCAATGTCTAGTTTAATGCAATATGTTTCAACATTTTTTCAAAATTCAAATGATATGAAATGTGATTTTTTAACATCCTTTTGCTTCATTCCATTTGGTTAACGTGTGTAGTAACAATAGTAAGCAGAATTTCAAGCAATTTAGAGTGCACTAAGCATTTTACATTTCAAATTCACCTAACAACGCTAATCCCAATTTACAGACAAGGAAGTTGAGGTTCTGAAATTAAAAGTTATCTATTCATGATGAAGCAGCTAGTATGAGCTGCATCCAAGTTTTCAGCCCAAGTATTTGGATTCCCAATTTATGTACTTCCGCCATGATATCACACTGCCTCACTAATTATAGACAAAACAAGGAGGAGCTTATCATTAATATTTATGTGTGAGGTTTCTTAGAATCGAGCAGCTTATGAGATGAACTGACACAAATGACAATCTTTCTTATAGTTCATTTGATATCATTTGACCAGATTTATTCATTTATTTAATTATACAAAAACCTGTAATTGACAAAAATGGACCAGATAAATGTTGTGAGTATTGGAGTAACACAAATGATGCATTGCAAGTCTGTATCTTTGAGAGATGCAGGTAACTGGGCGAGGACGAGAGAGCTGCTAGAATCTAACATGCATTCTAGTGCTTATATATGGCCCACGTGCTTTAGTGTAACAGTTTGGATATTAATTTTCATGATTTTGTTCACGTTTCAAACCTTGCTAAAAATGTTTCTACATGTTTTCTTTTATAAAATGATTTTAAATTTTACCTACTGAATTTATTTCAATTTTATATTGTTATTCGGCACATTTACCCAAAGGCCTTCAAAAATTGGCATGTTTACAATGAATAAATGGATAAAAATAGGGTGATTTCTTTTCTGAGACACCTAGTTTAGATTTAGTGAAGCTCAGCTCAGATCAAATTACACGCTGAAACAGGATTCATGTATACAAATTATGTACAGGGCCACAATTAACTTAGAATTGGATGCTCATTATCCTGCTGTTTTGTTCCATTTTTGTTCACATGTCAAAAAAATCAAATATAAATGCAATTCCTTTCCAGGAGGAAATAAATGTCAGCAATTCAATATTCAAAAAAAAGCAACAGCCACAATGCTAGATGGCCAAAGCAATAACTTTCTGAAGATAACAGGCAAGCAATTCACCCTGGAGCCAGATCACCAAATCATTCAAAGAAATCTTTGATCAATGGAGGAGAGTTGCAATGTGACTTTGCAAGGTAAATGAAACATAGAAAAACCACTTCTCCTGAGGATGGCTGTATGATTTTAGGAACCTCTGTTCAGCCCCCTCAATTTGATGACAACAGCACAATAGCAAAGAATCTCTACCAAATTAAAAATGTTTTTAGAAGTCCACCTCTCCCGATTCTATATTGTGTTTGTACTTCTAGATTGGTCCTACTAACCCTTCGTCTGTTTACATGGAAGGAAGAGGAATACCTTCTTAGCATAATATACCATTATTGTGTCTCTCAGTTTTCACTTGAAGAGATGGGCTAAACTGGATGATAAAATATTGCAATGGAAGTAAAAACTTTCCTAAATAGCTGGATCCATTCTGTGAAATTAAGCTGTTATGTGTAATAATTACAGAAATTACAAAATAAACATATGTGCACACTCATGGAACTCCATAACAGAGCTCCATTAAGCAGTTAATCAAAGCAGCCACTAGAAGCAAAACATCAAAATATTTTATATGCATTTAGCAGTGGTTTTGTGAAAAGGTCTATCAGATCCATGAAACTTTAGAATGCAGGGGCTCTTTAGAATTTCTGGAATCTAACTATTTCGTAGCTTAAAAAATAAAAAGCAGCACACACACACAAATACACACACCTGACTTGTGAGCAACCATGGCTTCTGAAGTCATGTTCTGAAGTTGTCCAAAGAAGGACAACACAAATGCAGCGATAGACACGATGGCTCCTTCTATATTCTTCACTATAATACATTTTTCTCCCTCTATTTACATATATGTTAAATTTAATGTCTTGGGAATCTCATGTTTTTGCAAAATATGCAAACAGAAGTCTCATAGTAGGAAAAAGTAAGGGGAATGTAACTTCTCATTTTGGAAGCCATGATGAATAAATCTATACCCTCTCCAAAATAATACTAGTTGGAAGGGTTTAACCTAATAAGTGCGATTTGCACTTCTAATATTAATATACTTTTAGAATAAATATTATCACTTTCCTCCATCTTCCCCCTCCCATTTCCACCTTATAATTGAAACTATAGACAGGCACTATTGGAGGTGACTACCAGCCCGGTATCATTTCAGGCTTCCATTAGTTGCTGCGAAAGGACAGTCCTGAGCGAATGTACTAAATGTCTCTGAACAAACCCCGCTAGGGTCAGAGTGTTGGGAAAATGGGCACAGGAGCCTGGAACAAGTCATGGTATAGGATGGACTCCACCTTGGAGATGGTCAGTTTGGAACAAATACTTCAAGGTCCCTTTTATTGTATGATTCTTCTCCATCTGTCTACCGGAAAGGTTAAGTTGAGTCCTATCTGCAGTCATTTGCACTTTACACATTGAGGGACAACAGTTTTATAGAGACTTGAATAGCACCCACCAGTGTCTGAATAATTAAGAAGTTTGCTGACTGACTTACCAATCTTCCTTTAGAATTGCATGTGTTGTAACTTGTGTTTCCTTGAGATATGTCATAAAAATATACCATGTTATATGAAAGTTAAAGACTAAGGAATTAAACTCACAAATAGACCTGTCAAAGGATGATATGTACACATTCCTGATTAGATTAGTTTTAAAAAGAGATGATTGTATTATTCATAAGGAGAGACTTGGCATTATACTAGTCTGAACAGTGACATCTTTACCCTTCGTAACTATATTTTGGGATATTTGTGAAATAGTACTTTATGCTTTGAATAATTTTCTCATATGAACTGAGTTTATCCATAGATGTACATTCTTCCATTCTAAAATATTGTTTGAGCGTTATACATTTATTAATCCATATAAAATAAAAGTTTTCTACTACAAAAGGTTGAATGGATTTTGCATTGAAGAACACTTACTTGTTGTAATTTGATTTTAAAGTTATAGGAAGACTTGAAATTTAATGTTTTTAGATATGTTCAAAGATCCATAGTTCTGTAAATTGCAATATTAAATAAATCAATAGTTAATTGATATAATCTGCATGTCAGCATTTTCTTTTGTGTTATGGGAATGACCCCAGATATTGTAAGACAAGGTATGTCCATACTAACGACTTCCATTCTGGCTTAAGAGTTATTTCACATGCTGTGCTTTCACATGCTGATCAACAAATTAAAAGTAATAATATTTCTAAAGTGATGAGGACATATGAAATATACACACAAAATACAGTATTATTAAAGTATGATATGAAAACATACTTTCACTTAAAATTTACATTTTCTTTACAATATATAACTTGGAGTGTCTGTTGAAGCTGCATATTGCTTTCTGCTTTCCACCCTTCAAGAAACTGAAACTTGAATAAAAACCAGATGCACATCATAACATGAAATGCTTTTTATAGTGTTAAAACAAATTGAGGTCGGCAATACCACTACTACAAAGATCTGGCTCTGATTATATTATATGTCAGGGTCGACGCATCCCAATACAGAAGAGGTCTTGTAGGTTATGCGGTCAAGAAGATCAGTGAATAAGGCAATATTACCACTCTATACTGGGCTGCCACAGAAGAGAAGGAGACGTGATTTCAAATAGAATATTCAGGATCCATTTCAAAAATGTATTTAATAGAGAGCATTTCAGAATAAATGTCTCTCAAAAAGTTGAGGTTATTTCTTAATAATGTTACCATGAAGACTTGATCACTATCACTTGCATTCAGCAGCTTTATCCTTTTTATATCTTATGTGAACTACTGTATTTATTATACTACAGATTTATGTTCTTATCTGGGAATTCACAGACACTACACCATAAGATTCCCGTGAATAAATATTTGCCAACATGAAACTTTAGAGATTATTATTAAAAAGAGGTGATGTTTTACGAAGTATAATGGATATATTCCAGAAGTTTCGTTAAGGAAATATTTTGACAAAGTAATAGAAAATAGACGTATCGTGGTTTCTCAAGTAGTTTGTATTAAAATTGACACATTAAACTGGAATGCATTATCCTCTACTTTCATATTCATCTCAGTGAAAAAATAATTTAGCTAAGAGATATTGCTATAAATGTAGCATTTAAGTGATTGGTCAAATTTTTTTTCTTATTTTTTTGTGAGGAAAAGTGGCCCTGAGCTAACATCTGTACCAATCTTTCCTCTATTTTATATAAGATTCTGGCACAGCATGGCTTGACAAGCAGTGCTAGGTCTGCGCCTAGGATCTGAATCTGTGAACCCTGGGCCGCCAAAGCAGAGTGCATGAACTTAACCACTATGCCACCGGGCCAGCCCACATTTTTATTTTTTGATACTAAAAGTACCTATTTTATTCAATAACATAGAATAAATTTATGATTTATTTTTATTATTCTTTTATGTGTTTATATACCTCTATAGCTTATGTGAATAATTCAGTAGAAAAGCACATAATATATTTATTTGATAATATTATCAATAGAAAATGTGGTAAAATCTCAGACATGGGGAGATTTCATTGCTGTGCTGGTGTTCATTCCATCCACCATGTCCGAATTCGGGGGATGACAGTAAAGTGAGCACTAACAATAAAGATCAACCTTGAGGGTCTTCACAAGAAAATCTATCATCTGTAAACCTAAAGTGAAGACAGCCATTAGCTACAAGGGTTGTGGATGTGTTCCTTGTCAATTTCCCAAGAGAAAATGCATTTACTGAGTAGATACACTGTGACTGTCGGGTAAAGAAGACAGTCTTATTGACAAGATTAACCACGAAAAAGTACTAAAAGATTGGTGTTCCAGGATGGTTTGCAGGAATACTGGATATTTTTGTCTAAAATAAATTTAACTAGGTGCCACTTTGCTTCAACAGAGAGTAAACATACCTACAAAAATGAAACCTGAAATAGCACAAAACCAACAACAATTTTTATTACTCAAAATAAAAATCATATATGTACGTGGACATGCTTAAAAAAACAGATGAATGACCAAAAACTTTTCTTCTGCAAACAAACGTTATCTCAATTTTACAGATCTTACTGATATTTAGTCTGCTCAGACTTGCTATCTGACTTCTATGATTTTTTTAAAGTAATACTTCAGTTGTAAGTTGGTCTTTTATTATTTCCTAGCCTTTCCACCTGTCTGAAGTCATGGCTCATTCCAGCATATCCTTAAAAGAATTTATTCTGCCTGCCACCCCTGTGTCATCTCATGTCAGTTCAGCCCCCGGCAGCTGTTGCGCATCTTGCTGTCATCCACCGTACATACATCTAGTGAAGCAGCGTTGTGTTGTGACAGGAATCACTTATCAAAGGCTGCTTTCCAGGCCTGCATTTTGAATGACCATGTTGTGTCATTTAAAGCTAATGAGTACAGTTTATGATTGAAGCTTCTGAAACAGCTTGATAACCAAATATGTCTGTGGAGTGTCGATTATTGTTGCATTTCTTCCTTGCTGAAACATAACAGATAGATTATAAAACTGACTGTCCCCAACTACCTAATCTACAGAAGGACAGTAGCTGTTTAGAGTTACCAAAATTCATTTCCATAACAACCTTTAGATGATCCATAACATCCTGGGCAACCTGTCCCAGCTGTTAAATAAGAAGACTTCTCGAGATTTCCCATTCACTGTGCAACTTACTGCCCGGTTGCTGCACAATTTTTTTTGCCAGTCTCCCACAAGGTATGACACATTTTAAATAGTAAGAAGATTATGGAAATTTTAGATAGTGGGAGATGTAGTTAAAGAGTTAGAGAGAAGTCAAACAATGCAGGGGATCAGAGGTCACCGTAGACTATCAAAGTTAAATGGTCAGCTTTTCATTTGTTATAATCTTGTTGGGAGGGAATGACATAATCAGATTTAGGTAACAAAAACATTATTCGGATGGCAATGTAGGCAATAAATTAGAAGAATCCAGGACTGCACATGAAACCAGGGAAGAGAGCAGTTGACAGTCCAGAGAAGAGGTGATGATCACTTGGAATAGAGTAGTGGGATATAAATAAAAGGAAAATGTATAAATTTGAGAGATACTTAAGACGTAAATACCATAGGATTTGGTGGAGGATTGCATAATACTGTGAAAAAAGTGAGTAGTATTACAGTTACCTTTGGTGTTTGTGGCTTGATAAATAATGTGATGATTGTGCACTCACTTAATAAGGAACATTGGAAAGAAATTAATTCAGGGATGAGTGGGATATGGTAATAAGATTGGTTTGGAACAACCAAGGAATGCAATGCTTTTGAGATATCCAGAGAGATCTGGGAAGGGTGAATCTCATCCTGGATATTAACTCTGAGTAATTTCTAGGAAAGTAGTAATCAGAGCTTTAGGCAACTGTCATCTCCTAAAAAATGTATGGCATAAAAAGAGAAGAGGATTTAGGATAAAACCATAATTAACCAAACGTTTAAAAGCTGGATGGGGAATAATAAAGCACCAATGGAAACACAGAAAGTTGGCTATTTGTGTATATTCTTTGGAAAAATGTCTCTTCAGATCCTTTGCTCATTTTTTGATTGGATTGTTTGTTTTATTGTTGTTGATTTGTATGAGTTCTTTATATATTTTGGTATTAACCCTTTATCAGCTGTATGATTTGCAAATATCTTCCCCTAATTGTTAGGTTTCCTTTTGTGTTGTTGATGGTTTCCTTGGCTGTGCAGAAGCTTTTTAGGAAGAATTAACATAGTTAAAATGTCCATACTTCTTAAAGCAATCTACAAATTCAGAGCAATCTTTATCAAAGTCCCAATGACATTTTTCGTGGAAATAGAACAAAGAACCCTAAAATTTATATGGAACAACAAAAGACCCCAAATAGCCAAAGCAACCCTGAGAAAAAGAACAACGCTGGAGGTATCACACTCCCTGACTTCAAAATATACTACAAAGCTACAGCAACCAAAACAGCATGGTACTGGCACAAAAACAGACACAGAGGTCAATAGAACAGAATCAAGTTCCCAGAAATAAACCCACACATCTATGGACAGCCAATTTTCAACAAGGAGGCCAAGACTATACAATGGAGGAAGGAAAGTCTCCTCAATAAATGGTATGGGGAAAACCGGACAGCCATATGCACAAAAAAAAAAAAAAAAAAAAAGACCATTATTTTACACCACACACAAAAATTAACTTAAAATGATTTAGACTTGAATACATGACCTGAAACCATAAAACTCCCAAAATAAAACAGGCAGTAGGCTCTTTGATAACAGTCTTAGCAGTGTCTTTTTGAACATCATGTCTCCCCAGGCAAGGGAAACAAAAGAAAAAATAAACAGATTTCTACATCAAAGGAAAAAGCATTTCAACAGTGATAGTGTTCTTGAAAGTATTGTGTTGCTGAAAAATCAAGGGGAAAAAAATTATGCAATATGGAAGGTACCGTGGAATCAGCATGCGCTATTTCTGTGGAGTAAATTGAGATAAAGTTAGAATGAGGTAGAATGAGAAATAAAAGACAATTGAGAAAATGAGAAATTTGGCTGTAAATGACAGGAAAGAATCAGAGGAATTTAAGAAAGCTAAAGGGTCTAAGAGAGGGGTTTAAGAGACCCTGAAAGGGGTTATTTTGTTGTAGTTTGACCATCCTTTACAGCTAAGGAAAATGATTTGATTGAGAGGAAGAACTTGGACATAAAAATAAAACAGAAAGGGAGAAAGAGAGGGAGAAAACATTTCAGCCAGTTTCCTGTAAATAATGATGAACACACAATACAAATTCCAACACACATTAAGAAGAAATAAAGCAATGTATAGTTTTGGCCTACAGTATAACTAGGAGAGGAGTATACATATAGAAATGTATTCCCAGATCCATCCAGGTCAGGTCCAGAGACGAGTAGAGAGTTAGGTAGAAACAAGAGAGGAGGTGATCACTGGCCCAGGAGGTGAGAACACAGATGAAATAACCTCCAGATAAACGGAAGAGGAAGAGGGAAAAAGAGAGAGAGGGAGAAGGTTTGATAAGATATTAACAGTAGAAAAGCAGCTAAGGCTAGGTGATGGGTATAGAAATGATCATTGGACTGCTCTTTAAACTTTGCTATAGTATGAAAATTTGTAAAGCAAAGAAATGAAAAGTAAATTTGCGACAATGCTTCACATGCATTGTTTTAAATTTATAATGATAATATAGTGTTTTGATATTAAATCAATGTTTACTTCTCTTCCTAATAAGCATATAATGACCAAAATAATCTGTGAACTACATTCAAATAGTTCTACATTACTAATTCTATTTTATTATGAATAATAGTATTATTAATGTGATTTTAATTTCAAAAGGCTTGTGACAGTTTATACAGGGCATATATTCCAGTCCTCTAAGTAACAAATGTGTATGTCTTCTTCTAAGTTATGTATATATTACATACACACATATATACACAGGACAGTGAATTGAAAGAGCATTGTATAATTTCTCACCATTTCCTGCCCCTAATCTCCAAGAGTAACCACAAGAAAAGTTGCATATCCTAAGACAATATAATTAAATCCATCTGAGCCAGGAATGGAGCTGCAGATTCTGGAGCAAAGCACTGGGGCAGCAAAGCTTAACTTCTGCCACTTGCTCCTTTCTATCTATACTAGTCAGAAGGCACAATCTTGAATGTCTTCTCTTAATACCACTTATTGGGAGAGAAAAAAAATGACCGGGGATCCTTAACGTTTCCTTCTTCTGACTGAGAGTTCTATAAAGTATTATTGAGGAGAAACAGGAAAATATAACTGTTAAATGTAAAAACTCTATATTTACACAATCCATTGCTCAAATGATATTAAAAGAATAAGTATGTCTCCAGTAGAATAGAGCATGGCCCCAACTACACAGAGGAAAACTGAAAATCAACAATTAGTGAAAAAAATAAAAGTGGCAAAAATACATATGTTATGGAAGATAAAAAATGAATGGATTAACAATACATTTAGCTTAATATGTTGTAAGGAAATTGGTATTAAATGCTGATGAGATATAATATTCTCAGAAAATTTGAAAATGAAAAGCCTTGTAATCCCAAATATTAGTCTGGATATAGAACAAGAGAAATATTTATACATGACTGGTAGGTCTGTAAATTAGTACCACTTATTTGGTGCAAATTGGATAATAATTTGGCATTACTCACTGAAGTTGAATAAGTAAATACTCTCAAGAGCCATGTCAATTCTGGGTGTGTGAGAAAAGTAGCCATAAGTTGCCAGGAAGAGTATATCATAACAAAACAAACAAAAAACTAGAAGCAACTTACTACAATGAAAAATTATCAACAAATTGTGATTTATGATGGAATATTATACTATGGTAAAAATTAATGAACTACAGGCATCAACATGCATGGACCATGCATTTGGATGAACCATCAAAATACAATGCTGATTGTTTAAAGAAGTCCAAGAATGCACATGGTATAACTATATTTCCATAAAGTTTAAATACATGCAAAACTATAATGGAAACTAAGAAAATGATAACGTTCAATATGATGGTTATTTCTGGATAGGAGAGAGAAGAGATACAAAAGGAGTACTCAAGAAGGACTCAAGTACTTCAAGTCTTCATAGGTATTGAAATATTCTAATATTTAAGCTAGGTGTGCACATTGGCGTAAATTTTATTATTATTCCTTATTATTACACCTACATTATTTTAAATGTACTTTCAATTTAGTAAAAGCAAAGCCTAAAATAAAAGGAAATGAAATTAAGCAAATATTTATTAAACATTTATACTATGTGAGGAACACTGCTAGATAATTTTATGTAGTTACTCCCATCATTGCTTTATCAAATCTATTACGTTTATTACAATATAGAATTTTAGTGAAATAGTTAATAATAAAAATAAATAGTTACAATATCACTACTGCTACTATGCTATTATTGTGCCGATTTCTCTCTCTCTTTCTCTCTGTCCCTCTTTCTCCTTCCCATCCTTCTTTCCTCCCTCTCTGTTTCTCTCTCTGTCTCTCCTCCCATGTATATACTCTGTTTTTTTTTTAATTATTCTTAGAAACCATAAATATAAATATAAATTTTATTCTCTGTTTTCTCCAAAGATGAGAAAATTGATTCTCATCACAGTTTTAGTAAGCAATAAAGATTTTCCCAGATTTTTCGAAGGTCAGTTGATAAATTACACTCTTAAATTCCCACATAATGCACCTTTAATCACTAAAATAGAATTAATTTTGGTTTTGGTATGTTGCTCTGTGAAGTAATTATAGTTTGTAAAATAAGTCAAAGGTTATCACCTATACCTCCATCCCCACGCATCTGGATAAAGAGAAAATATGGTGTCTCTGTTCTATGTATCAGAGCCCTTTACAGCTTGACCACTTGTTCATTTCACCTAAGACGCTGAACAAAACATTTTTCAGTAATTGCCATCTTCATAGGCTCCTCCTTCATCATGACTTTCTAGGAAAAGTTGTTTATTTGTGAAATAGATCATGTCTCTTGGAGTAAATTCAAATAATCTTTTACTTGCTTCCAATTCACTTTGTACCACAAATGGAAGTGTTGAGAAACCCCTAAGCTGATATCAGTGCTTCCAGTGTTCAATCAACCATCTCATGATGTGGTGAGGTTTTAAACAAATAAACAAACACAGTTTTTTAAGGGAAGTAATAAAATGGAACAAAACCATCCTCAAGCAGACTTCGCACAGTCCACTGTGCCTATAAAACTATTTTATTAAAAGTTTCAGTCACATTTTAACCATTAAGAAAGGAGGTATTTCTACTTAGTAAAAGCTATTGTGATATCAATTCAAGAACTTACTGCTTCAAACCAATGCAGAACAGGGTATTTTGTTTATCTCTTTGTTTTTCCTTCCTGTGTATATTTTTGAGTGATAGGACAATTTGAAGCTGGAAGAGATTATCTCAGAGGATCTTGATCTCACCATAACAGTCATAGTGAATGCAGTCATAGGCTTAAATCCCAACGGGGTCAACTACATGCTTCAAGCTTTAGTTTTAGTTAAATTGATACTGTGTCCATGGACCAGTGGGAGACTTTGAATCAATTCTTCAAGATGGCTATGACACAAGTGTCTCCAATTGTGAAAAATAATGGTCCATTTTCAAGGAATAGCAGGACGGTTGTTCTTCCTTGGGAGAAATATCAATTGAATATTGAACAAATAATACTGACCAAATTTTCAATACCAGAGAGTTGAGGAGGGTGAAAAATTAGACTCTAACAAAACCAGCACATAGTAACATGCACGTAATATTTAATAAAATTTTATATACATAGATATACTTATATATACCTATATACACAATATATATACACATATATATTATATATACACACACATAATGAGAGGCCGCCTCTCACTATATCTAGCAATAATGTAGGAAGGGAAGTCAGGGCTATTGCACGTGATAGTGTAGGTTGCATAGTGCGTTGCTACCATGAGTTCTCAACACATGAGTGTCTTTGTGAATTCTACGCTAAGCGTTGGGTGCTACAGTACCTGCACAATCATATAATATAGCCCTAAGGGAAGTTAAGAAGAAAAACTTGGATAATGATGAAATAATCATGCTAGAGTATTTTTTCTTAAAAAAACTCAAGTGGTTTATAGCTATTATTTAAAACATTTTTATATTAATGTAAATAAAACTCCTGTAGAAATCATTATTATTCCATTAAAAAATTGTCTTCTCTAAACATTCGGGGTTCAATTTACGGATGATAAATTAAGCATCCTTTATTCTCTAAGAATATATCCAAAATTCTTTATTTCATTAACATGACCATTCCACTCTCTAACTACTAGCTAGAGAAATAGTTCACATTTAAGATGTCATAAGGTGCATGACCTTTTCACAGTATATAAACATAGTGAAGCTAAGGCAAAATGCAATGATTAACAATGCAAATGAGTATATTTTAAATATGTAGTGACTAGCAGAAATGCTGAATTCTTATAATGGCCCATAAATAGAATACGGAAACAGTAAAATTTTCTATTTCAATTTATCTGAACCTAAACTTGCATGACCTCCATTTCCTCAGGAATAATATTTTTCTTAGTGGAAGATAAAGCAGAGACTTGCAGAAAGAAAAAGAAAAGAAAAACAGGATGAACCAACAACAGGAAAAGTGTAATGATAATAGAGGCACTGAAAGAGGTAGGTGAGAGAAGGTCATGGCGAATGTAATACAATACACGAAAATCTTGCAGAATAAAAAATTTGACATTGGTAATTTGTTGAAACAATTTAAACTCGATAGCCTTGGGTTTCCAATACCATAGGTTATTCTGACATATTTTTTCTGCTCCCACACTCAAGACTGTATCTCTTGCTTGCCAACTTCTCCTTGGTGTCAATTCTCTCTTTTTTTAGACCCCTTTACGCATTTAAAAACTATTGAAGAGGCAAACAGCTTTTATCCATGCGTTATATCTATTGATAATTATTGATTTACCAATTGAAGATGAGACACTTCAAACTATTATTTTATTAATTTATTTGAAATGACAATAATAAACCTATTCCGTGTTAACAAAAATAACATTGTTTAATGAAAAGTGGTAATATTTTCCAGAAAAAAAACTATGAGAAAAGTAACATCATTTTAGGTCCTCGCAAATTTCTTTAATGTCTAGCTAAAGAGAAGACATCTGGAATCTCTATCTGTTTCTACAGTCTATCTATTGTGAATTCATACATCATGTGGCCTCTGGAAAACTCTACACTCATGAGAGAATGAAAGTGAAAAAGACAAATAGCATTTTAGGATTATTCTGAAAAGAGTTTTGACCTTGCACAGCCTCTGAAAAATCTCAGAGAACCCCAGAGGTTTCCAAACCATATTTTAAGAACAGCTACCTCTGGAAACAAGTTTAATGAAATATCCAACATTTGCTGCTCCAGATTTGTTTCTTCCTTTAGGCACTTGTTCTCCAGGACAGACAAGATTACAAGAAGAGAGCTGTTTCTTTTCCATCCAACTAAATCTAAATTGTAATGATTCAAGCCTTTAGAGAAATGAAATTCAACCCCAATCATCAAATGGAAGTACACAGTAAATAGTCCAACTACTTCCTGGTTCATCTAGGTGTGAAATTTTACTAAAAAGAGCTTCTCTCTCAGCTAAAGATCTTTAAGACTATGGACACTAGAATAGTTTTTTTTAAGCTACAATCCAGGGAAAGAAAGGATAATGTCCATTGGCAGGTAGATGACAGCAGGTAGGAGAAGCCACAGTCCTTCAAAGCAAGAATAATTAATTAGTGATACAGAATCATCTGGGAATATGCCATCAGCAGGCAGGTAACTTTCAGTTTTGCTCTATATTAATTAAGACAATGGAGTTTGTCACACAGCACCAAATAATGAATCACTTCTCTTGGGGATTCATTTAAGATCTACTGAGAGTTGCACATGACAGCTGGGCTTCCTTGAGGATTTAAACAGTACAGAGGAAGAGAGAGTCATCACCATTATTCAATCAGTCCTTCAATGGATGTTTACTGAGTGCCTATTTTGATTCAGATACTCTGCTAGGGAATGGCATAGAAACATCAAGGAGCTTCTCATCTTCATCAAGTGTATTGATCCAATTTAGCTTACAACTGCTAATAGTAAGTTTTAAATTATAAAGCTAAAACTAGGCATTCAGAAATAATTCACTAAACAGGTGAAGAACTTAATCTTTTTTTTTTTTTTGGTGAGGAAGATTGGCCCTGAGGTAACATCTGTTGCCAATCTTCCTCTTTTTGCTTGAGGAAGATTGTCACTGAGCTAACACCTGTGCCAATCTTCCTCTATTTTTTATGTGGGATGCTGTGCAGCATGGCTTGATGAACAGTTTGTTCATCCGCAACCAGGATCTGAACCCACAAACCCTGGGCTGCCGAAGTGGAGCACACAAATTTACTCACTATGCCACTGGGCCAGTCTCTAAATAATCTTACAATACTTATAGATGCTTCTTTATCAAGTTCATTTCTCAGTGTAGAATAATCAAATTTCCTATGATGATTAAATCCATATATTGAAATTGCTTGATAAACAAGAAATTCATTAGCTTTTAACCGAGCTTATAATGAAAACTCATATTGATTTGGAAATTTGAAATTTATAATTTCATCAAAAACATGAACAGCCATCTCCCCCTGAAAGACAAAAAATCTTGAACTGCCACAGTTTTTTAAATGAATAGATAGGGGCCGGCCCACTGGCACAGCAGTTAAGTTCACACGTTCCACTTTTCAGCGGCCCGGGGTTCGCCAGTTCAGTTCCCGGGTGTGGACATGGCACTGCTTGACAAGCCACACTGTGGTAGGCATCCCACGTATAAAGTAGAGAAGATGGGCATGGATGTTAGCTCAGGGCCAGTCTTCCTCAGCGAAAAGAGGAGGATTGGCAGTAGTTAGCTCAGGGCTAATCTTCTTCTTCGAAAAAAAAGACTAGATAAAATGACATTTTAAGGACAACGTAGCTTTTTACAAATAGTTCCTATAAAATAAAGGCTTCATTTTATTAATTAATGTTCAAAACAAAGCAATGTGTAAAGAATAAGATCTCAATAAATTCTCATAAATTTGAGAATAATGTATAAAAATCTTTTCCTGAGTCTTACCAGATACATTGAATAAAACATAAAATGTAGCATATACTTATTCACCAAAAATACTAGATATACATATGCAACCAAAAGTGATGAAGGCTTGCTTTTAAAATGAAGAATCGGAAAGACACATTTGATTACAGTATAAATAATTTATGTTACCAATTAACCTACAACTTTCAGGTTGAACTTGTGCTACACAGTTGACACAACTAGATACAATTAATGATTATTTGTCTCATGGTTTGATAAAGTGATATACGTATATATTTGAATTAATTTAGTCATGCTCCTACATGCAAAATACAGAGAATACCTTATATTACAGAGAAACAGATTATAATTGGACAAAAAATTTAGAATTCATGAAATGCAGTTGAAAAAATGAATTTTTAGACATTACTTTTGAAAGATTTTGAAATATGAATATGTTTGTTAAGAGTGATAAGAGTAGGCTCAATTTATTTCAGCCTGCCTTTTCTTCTCTAATTTAAGTTCTTTCATAATAAAATGCTTCCTACTTTTCCGCTTGGCTAAATTTTATGAATCTTTGAAAATCAGATCATAATCTCTTTCCTAGGAAACCTTTCCTCACCCTTCTTGCTGATTTATATGCCACTCCCCAGACCTCAATAACAGTATTACATACTTATAGCATTTATCACACTTCAGTGTGATTATTGAATTGCATCTCTATTTTTATGTTATAAGCATTTTAAAGACAAAGGTAATTTCTGTTTATTTGTTTCTTTTTATTTAATTTCTAGTGCTTATCACAGTGTTTGGCAGCCTAGCATAAAGTTGGCAAATTAAGATTCTTAAGTAAATAATGAATGGAGAAATAAATGTTTCCCAGTTATTAGGCTTTAGATTAACTGATAGAATTCCTAAATTAGTGGGATGATAGAATTTATAGAATTACTTGCAGAACAATTGTAATGTGAGCTTTTTGAAGACTAGAACATGGTCCCATTTGTGCATGTATTTGTATGGCTCAGTTAGGGTTGTAAGTAACAGAAATTAAATTGTGCTAATTTCCAAATTAAAAAGTATGAAGCTCACAAACTTGGCAACAAAGTGATTTAAGGCAAAAAGTAGCTTAGCTCTGTGGACCTTAGCAATAAGGATGTGTGGACCACATCCTAGGGCACACCACGAAATGATTCTGATGCTTATCTTTCTTCACTTGTGTCATCTTACAAAAGCCAAATTTCTCTTACAGGGGATAAGCCTCTAGGGGAGGGGGAATGAGGGGCTCATTGAAGGAGAGTAGGGAGACAGGATAGTGAGTACAGGGATGAGCAATTCCACAAAAGTAAGATGATTATTAGAAGGAAAGAAGATAGATGTTTGCAAAGAGATGGGATTGCTATCAGAATCCACCCTTCGGCTTCTTGTTCACATACACATACTCTATTTTCACTGACTGAATTCTAACAAGGCCAAACTTGAACATAACACAACATTCCAGACACAACCAAAAAACTAACACTTTCCCCAGTGGGACACAAAAGAAAACTCTGGTCCCACCGTGTCCACAGGCAGCGTCTTGGGACCAGTCTTCTGGTACAGGAGTCATCCATGTTTCCTTTAGTGATATTATGGCCTTGCATCCATATTCTGAAACTTTGAAACAAATAGTAAATTTAACTGTTCCTACTAATGATAAATACTGTTGTAGGGTCAGGGAATAGAAAAAATGATTCTTGTTTATATTTTTGTTAAATGGAACATCGATGATTGAACATAGAAGTAGAGACAGATGTGCTTATCCTGTTGAGAAAGTAGCATGTAGGTGGGATTTATGACTTTCCTCCTCCATCACTATTCCATATTCGTTTTGTTTTGCTTAACTACTCAGATTGCTGGTGTGTTATGTCTGCTGGATTTTCTCTTGGCACTATTTGTAGACATCTGAGACCTCAGAAGTCTCCCTCTATAGAGCTGCCGTTGCCGTCAATTAAACTTTATTATTGGTCTTTGTTATAGGCATCTGAGGTTCTCTGGATCTTTTCTGGTCCCCAGTGTGTTGCTACAACCTTGACTGCCCTTGACATTCAGTTAGTCACTACAGAAAACACTATAACCCTCTTTTGGTCATGCTTTTAATGAGAGGCCCAGAATGTTTATGAGGCATTCTTAAATTCCACCTTAATGGAATAATTAAAGGTTCATGGGGCACACCCATACTTTGACTATTTAAATATTTAAATCAAGGTTTGGCAAACGTTTTCTGTAAATATCCAGATGGTAAATATGTTAGGCTTTGCAGGCCATATGGCCTATGTCAAAACTACTTAACTTCTGTAGTAGGACAAAAGCAGGCAATATATAAATGAATGGGTGTGGCTGTGTTCCAATAAAACTTTATTTACAAAACAGGCAGAAGACTGGATTTGGCCCTGGAAATATAGTTTGTTGATCATGATTTAACTCATTAGAGATAAAAATAAACAGCAAATAAAATATTGAATAGTCATTAGGTATAATCATTATTGGCACCAGCTGTCACTATACCCTTAGTTTTCCAGTTTCTTACATTCTAGCTGGCAGGGAAAGTACAGCCATATGTTGATCACTGGTTCATTTCTATAGGATCCTGCAGGACTGCATCCTAAACCCACAAGGGATCATATCCAAATAGGCAATTCCTGTTCTATAAGGCCAGCTACTTTGGATAATAGAGTCATTGATGATATCCATGTCTTTTACATTGACTTCTTATTTCAATTATTTTCATTGAACTGGGTTTCTAACTCAAACGTAATGTTATATAAAATCTGAGGACATGACCTAAGACATGTCATAAGCTGGAAGTCATTTTTGAGGAAGAGCAGGTTGAGAATGCAAATCTAAATAGAGAAGAAGTTTCTCTACCAGTATGGACAAATCATTGCTTCCTCTTTTTCTAATGTGTATCTGTAATTTCATTTTGTTTTGCTCATCATTTTTCAGTTTAGAGCTGCCCCTCCCCAAGTGAAGTGGTTTGGTCAGGCCTACCAATCAGGTAACTTCTCATTCACTTTCACAATGACAGATCCTCTCCGGCTTACCCATTTCCAAGGAATCACGTTTCTCTGGATAGAGTCATAGTCAGGGGTAGAGACATGACACGAGCAGGGAAATCTAGCTATAGAAATCAATGCCACAGTCGGAAGACTCTCAGACCGTCTCAGTGATCTTCAACTTTAAGTGATGTGTAAGTTGCCACTGATCATTTTTAGCTGTACCTGAAGAGGAGATGCCTGAGAATGAAATCAACAAGAACTATCAGATGAAAGTATATAAATATGTGATGATATTGCACGAGCACCTGCAATCAGATACTGTTGAAATTAGGTTTATCCATGGAATTTTCAATATCAAGAGCTGATACATTCTATTTTGTGCATATGTAATTGTGAGTTGCAACTGTAAGAGTTTTGTCTAAATAGAATCCGTTATAAATATTACACTAACAGATAACTGACTAGTCTCTTCCTGCTGAGGTATCATATTGGAAGTTTAGGCAAAGATGCTTCCACAGGCAAATTGAGTGCTCAGCAGCAGCAGCACCAGGTTAGAGTCATAAAGAGAGTTTCCCATTGTTGAATTCATACATAGTCTCTATCTTTGACACATTGAGGGCTTGTTCATGAGCCCAAAAAATAACCATTAGACACTCTTGGAAGTTGGATGCTTGACACGTACAGAATTGGTCCTTGTGTCATTCCGATTATTAATAAGCCTTTTTGCCATAGAAGACTTCTGGGAGATTCACATAAGAAACAATATCTTCTGGATCTGGGCTAATTAGAAATGTTCTTCCATAAAAACTTCCCCAAATCTACAGGGTTGACTTCCGGGGATATTTTTTTTCTCTTTGGTCTTTCAGTGCCAATACTGAGTGGGTATTAATATCATAATGATCCACTTCTCTCTGGTATTTGCATATGATTTATAGGCTCTTATATATCAGATTTCAGACTTTCCAATTTTCTTTTTGTGCTGTGTGTGTGCATTAACTGGTTATGGGGAGCAGCCATGAAGTAATATATACTGGCGAAAAGAAGAATAGCTACGCGGCCCACCGAAGGCTATTTCTCATTCCTAGTGTTAAAGTGCTAAAAGTACAGCAACTTTTCCTTCTGTTTGTGAGCAATATTTTATCCCTAGATATTTGGACTCCCAGATCCCTCGCTGGTGTGACAAACTGTGTATTTTGGTGGAATATATTTCACACGTCAGTTATACATGGGTCTTAACAAAATATTTAGAGTCCTTGCTACTTCATGCTCTCTAGGTTTTTTTGTACCAGCGTAATTGAAGTCCTTGTACTAGTTTGAAGCAAAAAAATAGAAGTTGGACTGCCTTTGAGAGAAAATGGTAAAGTCATACTACTGTTCTAACTTAGTGAAAGCTACTTAATTATATATATATATATATATATCTGTGTGTGTGTGTGCATGGAGAAAAGTTATTTCATCATATCCATAGCAGAATGTAAGTGCCAAGCTCGTATTAATTTGTTCTAGTAAGCATATCACATCTATAATAGCAGCTTCAATTAAATTCACCATTCAATTAGATCTATAATGACACTATGTCATTTTATAAGACCCTTAAGCAATTTTTTGTACAACATCAAATGAGAACTTGATTTCAAATCCTTGATGGTGGTTCTTCTCTCTGCCATTTGCCCAGGGCTTCAGCCTTGCTTTTCATGCACTATTTGGCAAGGAAGAGGGAAGTGAAATGGCTTTCAGCTGGGTCTTCCTACAATGTTAGTTCTTATTTCATAGGTTAGAAAGGAATTGTGGGAATTGTTCCAGTTGCTGAGGATAGCAGTTCTAATCCCAGACTCAGGAACTAGGGAAATAACTACATGATGAGTTCTAGGACCCAGTGGACCTAGTGTGAAGTCAATTTAGATAAAAATACATTAATCAGCTACATTTCCCGGTCCCACACTGAATACCAGACTGCGATGCCTCTGGGTCCTTAGAGACTAAACTTCACATGAACAAGGATGTAGCTGTCTCTAAAAAGTTAGAGATTTCCCTTTCCATAGTAAATGACCAGGGATATCATTAAGGGAGACCAGGAGAATTTAGTTATGAACTTGGGTCATTATAACAGGGAATCTGCCTTCCTTTCATTCAAAATGCCATTGCTCTAAAAGCTAATTAGTTCTGGAAATTAGATGAGATCAGGGCCACTGGATGTGAAACTGTACATGTCAGCTCTTGCATGGAGAATAATGCCAGATTTTGTTCATTGAACCTGAAAGGTAGTTTTTCAAAAGTTCTTATTATATAAATCAAGCAGAGCTTCGGGCTGTTACCATATCAGTATTATTTCTCGGAAACTTATGATCTGTTAACTTCAGAGAGTGATCTCTTTCGGCAAGACTCCTGATGCTCCAATCTGTAGTCCCCTGGATAAGCAGATGGACATCACCTGGGAGGTTTAAGAAACACAGACTCTCAGATCCCATCCCTGACCTACTCAATCTGAATCTGCATCTTAACATTATACACAGGTGATTCATCTGCCTATTAAGCAAATGAGAAGCACCGGATTAGACCATTACATTAGAGTTAATTTCTCTGTCACCTTGGTGCTTATTTTGATAAACATTGCTACTTTGCCTCTGATCATTTAGTTTTGTGACTTTGAGATTCCCTTATCCTTGCTAGCATCAGGAAGACCATTTCATTCGCAGCTTTCCAATACCGATCCAATCTAGAGAAATCATAGAGGTGATTGTCGTTGCTGTTATAAGATCCTAGTATTTCATGGCAAGAGGGAAAGCAAGTCTTTAGGACCCTGTGCAAGGACATATGACAGAGTGAGTGAATCGGAAGCATTACTAAAAGGCCATTCTTTCTCCTCTGTATTGTACCAGGGGCTTTCTGGCCTCTCATTATAATTCTAAAGAGTTAGAATTTGGTTCAGATTATATATGTTCAGTTCAAGCTAAAATTACATTCCATTCTCTTTGACCAAGCACTTTAAAATCCATTCCCACAATTATTTCCCAAATTTCTATTGATATAAATTAATAAATTTTTACAATTCTATTTGAGTGTAATTCCTCTGTTCTTTACATTAATTTCACATTACACCACATGGTTATGTTGAGTTTGCAATCTGAATAACAATCAAAAACAGTAATATGTAGGGCAAAGGAACAATATTTTAATTTTCTTCTATAAAAAAGGAAAATATTTCTTAGGAAACTGAGGCACACAGGAAAATGTTTTAAAGATATTGGAGGTTTCAGTCAGCTATTTTTTTCACTCTCTTCAATGTTTCCAGATATACTTCTAATTGCCAGATATACATTCTTTTCTTATCAATACATTTACTGACACGTTTAAGACATGGCAAAGAGTCTTGCATTCAACTAATGTTGTAACTCAGTGTCACATACGAAATTTCTGAGCTGAGTTTTCAGCACTCAGCTACAGAAAGCAAAGCATTATCTTCTCAAGACCAAGGAAGATCTTGCATATCATTTTGTATTTTGATGAACTTTGAAATTAGAGATTTCTTCCCACACCTTAAATTATCATTGCTACTTGAGGTGGCCATCCTAATGGCCAGTGCTTGCATTCTTCAATTCATATAAGTTTGTTTATGACAACAACTGCTTACTTCCGGAAATAATTTATTTGGTGGGCACATGAATGTCCATAGTTGATAACTCTACCCTCTGTTCAATTAATGCATTCATTGTGCTGATAATATTCTACTAAGATTTATTCAACTCTTGCATTCAACAGATGTTTGGGGACACAAACTGTGTGCCAGATAATATTGTAAGCACACAGAGTTTATCAGTAGACAAACAGATTCCTTTGGTTAGAGGAACAAGGAAACTAGTCACAAGGAACAGAAACTATAATTAAATAAGGACATAAAGAAAATGCTATTGGAATAGAACAGGTTATCAAAGGATAAAATACACAAGAAGTCCCAGGAAGGGCAGGAACTCAGAGAGCTGGAAGAAATCTCAGCAATGCTGGGCTGGCCCAGTGGCGTAATGGTTAAGATTGCTCCTCCACTTCCGCGGCCTGGTTTGGCTCATTGGGATCCCGGGTGCAGACCAACACACCTCTTAGCAAGCCATGCTGTGGCAGCAGCTCACATAGAAGAACCAGAAGGACTTACAACAAGGATGTACAAGTATGTACTGGGGCTTTGGGGAGGAAACAAAACAGAAAAAGAGGAAGACTGGCCACAGATATTAGCTCAGGGCCAATTTTTCTCACCAAAAAGACAAAAAAAGGCAATTTCAGCAATGAGAAGAGAGAAATTGTTTGGTGACAAGTCCACTGTTTGATAATGTAGTGATATCAACTTTCTCTGCTGTGTGCTTCTGCTCAGGACAAGTAATGCTTACTTAATATGCAAAAATGATGGGTTTGTCAAAAACCTAGTATAAGCAAACACCAGGAATTTGTGGGTAGAGCCTCGTTTTGTTGTTGTTTTTAGTCCATTCTAGCCCATCCACATGGCTTACTAATGGAAACTGGTTACAGCAAGTCACCTTAAGAAGAAAAACAACACAATCTTTTCTTTCAATATTTGGTTTCAATCACTGAGCTGCCTCATTGTTTCATCATAAGACTCAGAGAAAACAATGAAGGATTCATTATTTTTGGCTATATTCATCATAAATATAGAGATATTCACGCTACATTTATGTTTCTTTTTGGTCACTTTTATGTTGAGGAGTTGTAAGCTATTTTTAACCAAATTAATAAAGTTTAACTTTCAAAAGGAGGGAAAAAAATATAAAATACCCGTAGAAAAATTCCTAATCACAAGTTAACATATATATCAGTATTTTCAACCTGCTTCTTCATTAAAAATTTTGTTTTTTTTAATTTCCAGTTATAAATTCAGAGAGAACTTTTTTCTCTTTTCATTATAAACTATTTCAAAAAACGTAAAGTGTAAAATATGATATGACAGTTGCAAAATACACTCTTCACTAAGATGAATTATTTGGACATATTGCTTCATTCCTTTCTCTCAGTATCTTTAAGTAATTAAATAATACAAACATTACTAAAACTCCACCATCCACCACTTCTGCTTTTTCCTGAACCTTTCAAGAAGTAACCATTATCTGAAATTGATGCATATCCGTCCTATGGATATTTATAATGTTATTGTATATGCATTAAGCTGTACAAAAGTAATGTCATTAAGATGTCTTTAAACATTAAATAATTTTCATCAAATGTAGCATCATGTTCTATAATTTCTTTTATCAAATTATATTTCTAGGATTTATTCATATATATATATACATGCACACCTACAATATTCGCTTTGACTATTGTAAAGTATCTCATCTTTAAGATAATTTATGAGTTCATTATATTATTGAAAACTATGGAGTTTTTTTACCACGTTTTATTTTTACAATTAGTGCTTCACAGAACAAGCTTAATTACAACTTTTTCACATGTACAGTGGTTCCTCTGGGACAGAATCAACAATGGAATTGCTGTGCAAGGTTTGGGCATCAGATTTCCTGAGTACCATCATTATATTTTTCTCCAAAGGCAATGCAATTTTTCTTTATATTACTGTCATTATATAATTATAATTTATATATTTATATAAATTAAATTAAATTTTATTTATATCAATTAAATATATAAATTATATTTATGTAATTTATAAATTATGTATAACTATTTTACTTATAAACATTTAAGTTTATTTCTGTCAATCAAGTTTTGTTGTATTCTAGAGTCGTTCTAAGTGAGTTGATATTTGGATACTATTTAAGTGTTTTCAAACTTGCTAAAATATTCTCTTTTTAGAAATGATAATAGTTGTTTTGTGAATTACTTTGAATTTCCAACATATACAATCCTATTATCTGTAAATCATAGCAGTCTTGTTTTGTATTTCTTATCCTTATAACTTTTCATTTTTTCTTACTTTACTCTACTAACCAGGAATGCCTTTATAACATAAAGAGAAGTGGCAATTGTGAATACCTTTGACTCATTCCCAACTTAGAAGTAAACTTTTCAATCCTTTATGACTGTCTGTTGGCTGTATTTTTTTCCCCTCCTTTTCTTTTTTTCCCACTTTTTCTATTTGTTTCATTTTTGCAGATACACTTCCATCATAATTTTCCAAGCTTTGTTTTCATAAAATGCATGTTGAATTCATTAAAGATCTTTAAGACTGTGATGCATTTATTTATGTGATCATATAATTTTATCTTTTATTTACTGACATGCTATCTTGCATTAATATATTTTCTAATGAGAAACCAACTTTTCATTTCACCGTTGGAAATTTATTGGCCAATGATGCATCATGTATGTATGTGTGTGTATGTGTGTATGTGAATTTAAAATCAATTAAATCAGTTTGCCAACATTTATAGAGTTTTAATTTTACCTTAATTGAAATTGTTTATAATTTTCTTTTTATTGTGCTTATTGGAGAACACTTCTTGTTTTCAAAAAAAAATTCAGATTTTTTTATGAGATATGTATAAGTGTTTCCTTGAAATTTTCTTAAATCACGCCTAAAAAGAAACTGGTCCTTTTTTGTGTGTTTGTATATATGTTGCTGGGTATGTTTTAAGCTACTAATTCATTTTCTCAGTATTATGCTTTTAACTGAATTGTGATATATTTTATATATTTAAAAATTTTTTGAGTTGGGTTATTAAGGTATATCCTTCATGGTATCAGTTTTGTGTTAACTGAAATGGTTAAATTCTCAAAGCAGACTCAACAGAAATCATAAATCTTAGCACCAATCTTTATCAAAGATTTAAATGATAATGCAAGCCACAGAAACAAATAAAACATTCTTTTCCTAAAGGATCAAGAAACTGCCATATGCAGTTTCCAAAAATTTTTATTTCTACTGTACTCTTTTTTTGTTTCAAATTAACAGGAGAGATTTGAGCGATGAGAAAACACAGGCGCAAATGATGCCACTTAATTTGACTCCTTTTGAGATGATTCCACTAATTACACAGCTCATGTGACTACCCTTCATCATCCAGTTAGCCCTGCTACATAAAGCCATAAAGTCTGGGTTTGTTCTTGTTTTTGTTTTTAATAAGCAATCAGGACAGTCCAGATATACCATGCTACATATATTTTACAGATAGGACCTCCTAGAATTTTCTGTTATTAAATACCAGTAACATGTTTAGAAAGTGATCTTGTTAGGGTTGTTGACCTGTTAACAAAAAAGATTTGTTCAGGTCATTCATTCCCTCAGGCCTCTCCCAGCCGTGAAGAGGTGAGTTACAGGCCCTTACCACCCATCTGACCGCAATCAAATCAATATCTCCTTGCCATATTTTTCTCAGATATCTTTTTTTTCTTTTTTGAGGAAGATTAGCCCTGAGCTAACATCTGTGCCAATCTTCCTCTATTTTGTATATGGGTCACTGCCACAGCATGGCTGACAAGTGGTGTAGGTCCGTTCCCGGGATCTGAACTCACGAACCTAGGCCACCAAATCAGAGCATGCTGAAGTTAACCATTGGGCCATGGGGCTGGCCTCGACAGGTATCTTTTTGTACAAGTATGAAAATGTATCTTTTTATCTTATCTTACAAGATACCCTATGATGTTTTAGACTAAATAATAAACTGCTAAGCCCCTAGGGATAGCTTGGATTTGAGCCATCCAATAGAGCAGTAATTATCCCTACATCACATAGCAATTGCAATGCTAACCCTCCTTCATAGAGCTTTTATGTTCTCTTAACCACTGAATTATTCTTTTCTTCCATCATCAATAGTTTTGTGAACTTTTATACATGTATTGATAAGGAGATGTAATTATGTGTTTAGTTTTTCTAAGACTTATTTCATTATTTTTCCTGGCCTATTATTTTCTGCACTTATCAAATTACCCAGGGGTTTCAAATTGGCCCCTGAAATATTTTATAATCCTGGGAATCACTAGCTACATATGTTTTATTTTCACTTAATTTTATTAATAAATCTACACCCTCTTGTTACACCATATTAGCCCCCTCGATTAATTTTTAATACACAACGTATTAGTTAAATTATAGTATCATTTTCATTCATTCCCAACAGAAATATCTTTACTCCACTTACTACCCATCCTCAGTGACAGGGGGTGTAACTAGAAGATATTATTTATCAAATTCTGTATCCCATTCTGTTTATGGACGTGATTGTACCCCAGTTATCATACACAATTTTTAGTGATCAGCTTCCAAGTATCATTATGTCACATTCCATCTCTCCCCATAGGGAGAGACTGTTGATAACTTACTTGTTCTATCTTCATCCCTGGGGGGATATGTTCCCATTTTATCCATGATGTCCGTGTCATTAGAGAACAAGAATGAGACCACACTATCCAGTGGCATCCTTCTCAAAATTTGTACCCTGATAGCCTGGGCCTGTAGCGCTAATCTATAGGGACGTTTGTAGTGTTTTCCAAGTTTGGGTATTTGAAAGGCCTCACCAGACTCCACAGAGTATTATGTCATAAGACCTTCATCGAAAAGTGAAGGATATGGTGCAGTGAGAGAGGGTTCAGGCAAGCCTCACTGGTCATATGTCCCATGGCACAAGCTCTACAGGGGTCCAAACTGTGCACACCTGGACCATACTGAGTCTCTGGCTTGAACTGCCAACATCTGTGGCAGGAATCTAGACTTGGAAAGAATAGCCAGAAAAAGCTCTCAGTGGCTCTTTATGTAACCAAGACAGGGTTTTTAAATCCACTAGCCTAGATACAAGTCATCAGTAAAGAAGCTGACTTTGGGGATCAACAGGGGAATTTCAGACTTTAACAGCACTTGTCTCGGCCAAGAGTCAAAAACCAGATACCTAGGCATCCCCAGAGACAAAGACAGACCATTACCACTTCAGCTGTAAATCTATAACTATATAAAATTCTCAAGTGATCAAACATCCCATAGTCCCTCCTGGGTGAACTAGTAGCCCTCTTTGGGCGTCGTTACACTTGTGGCATTCTATCAGCTTGGCAACACATTTAGTTCCCTTCTATTTCTTTATTACTCTCCCAAGCTGACTTCCAACTATGGCCAATATCTTGGAGAAGAGCTAATGAATGTCAGAGGCTCGGTGGTTGCCATGGGGATACAGGAGGGGTATCAGAGCTTCTACCACAATAGCTTTATTGCACCAACTTGGAGTACACTGCCTGACACATAGGAAGCACTGGATAAATATTTGTTTAATATAAAAATTACTTCCCCAATAAAGAATGTCCCCATTTGATTAAGCAAGTCTCTTTAATTATAATAACTTGACTCTGGGAAAGTAATTTTTGCTTGAAGTAGTAACCTGAGACTAGGTGTAAAATTTTGCACAGTGGGACCCACTGTGTACTCCATGTAACTGTCAGTTGGGGATAGTCCGGACTCAGGTACAGCTCCGTCTAGGTGTACCATGAAGCTTCCCACAAGGGGACCCTTGGAAGCTTCAAAGTAGAGTCCGTAGTGTTATGTGGCCACCATGCCACCCCTCAGGTGACTCCCCTCAGGGCTATGCAAGTTCTATAACAGCTTTTTTATAGGTATTCCTTCCACATTCACATTTTACGTATTTGAAGAAGTTGGTCAAGCTCTGACATACTGGGCAAGTATGGCAGCAGTCTGCTTCCCATTACACCGTGCTATCTGTCTTAGCAGCAAGTTATTATCATTCACAGCCACAGTGAGCAACTGCTCAGCTGCAAAGCGACCTCTTCCTATGCAATTTAGTGGTGGTATTTCCCTTACGATACTTGAAAAAGAAACAAAATAGTGAAAAATTTCAAACATTGTAAGTCAAATGGTAGCCTGAGACAACTGTTGGTCAGCTGACTCATCAGGAGGTGCCACAATCCATCTTTCCTCCAGATTAGCTAGGTGGAGTCCTTATGCCCAGCTACAAATCAGGATGACCTCAACCTCCCCTCTCCATCGAAAAAAGGTGAGGGGACTATCCCAGCTATAGCCATCTGTTAGCACCAGATATGAAAGAGATAACTAAGAGCATTATCTTTTTGCTGTGAGATGTACTCTTGGGGATACGTCTACCAACCTGTGGGTGATAACCCACTAGTGAACCCTTTCCCTTTGCCTTGATTTCTTCAATTTTTTCTTTTTGTTACTGTCTAGATCATAGCCCCCACTGCCATCACTGGTTATTTTTTATTTTGTTGGTGGTGGTGATTTGACTTAGCTAGCCTATATCGTTTGTATTTTAACACATGCAGTGGCATCAGTTTCCAGGAAGATGTAGTAGGATTTGGCAGATAGAGTTACAGAACTGTCTTTTTCACTTGGTATTGAGGTTACATTCGGTTGGTCCTAATATGCTTACACAGGGTGACTTTACAGCCCATGGTGAAGTTCTTTGATGAGTGAATACACACTGTTAAATATTTTGTTATAAATATCATGCTTTAGGGGCCAGCTCCGTGACCGAGTGGTTAGGTTCGCATGCTCTGCTGCGGCGGCCCAGGGTTCGGATCCTAGGTACAGACATGGCACCACTTGTCAGGCCACGTTGAGGTGGCATCCCACATCCCACAACTAGAAGGACCTGCAATTAACATAGACAACTATGTACCGGGGGGAGGGTTGGGGAGATAAAGCAGGAAAAAAAAAAGATTTGCAACAATTGTTAGCCCAGGCACCAGTCTTTAAAAGAAAAAAAAAATCATGCTTTGTATATCAAAAGCTAACTCTACTAAGACATATAATTGCAACCACAGTTTCAGGGAAACTGGATCAGGAAAGACAAGAGAATAAACTTATGAGATAGAAAATACATAAAGTAATATACTGCAACATCCCTCACTACAGCATTCAACTTTCTGATCCAAATTTTCATCAGTGCTCCCAAAACACTTCACCTCTTCTCTTATTTTGTCTGAAGAAACAATTTTTATTCAAGTTACCCAGACCCTCTAAACTCTTTCGCCACCTATTTAAGCAGTAGATATTTTAAATATCCAGTCTATATTTAAATGAGACTTCTGACCTTGGAATGATAAAGAACATGATATGTCCATGTTATATGCTTTCATGTCAATCTTTTGTACATTCATGGGAGCAAAATAGTAAGTGGTAAATAAAGTAAAAATATTCAGTAAAGTACTTCGTTGGATGAAATATATCCAGGTCAGGCCAAGATGGTAGGCAATTTACTGTTTCAAAATTTTAATTGCATTCTCTCTGGTTGCTTCTCTCATATAATGAGCAAAGCCTAGATTCGCTGTGAATTTCAGTCAACAGCCATTCTCAGCAAGCCACTTCCCAAGTCTGCCTTTAGGATTTGAGTACAATCCATCTCTCTCAATTCCTTAACAAGAATAGCACATATGGGAATTTTTTTTTAATTCTTTTTTTAAAATTAGTTTATTGAGGTCATATTGGTTTACAACATGGTGTAAATTTCAGGTGTACATTATTATGTATCAGTTTCTGTATAGACTGCATCACGCTCGCCACCAATAGTCTAGTTTCTGTCACCATGCATATGTGCCCCTTTACCCCTTTAACGCTCCCTCTGACTCCTTTCCCCTCTGGTAACCACTAATCTGTTCCTCTTATCCATGGGTTTTTTTTATCTTCTACATATGAGTGAAATCATATGGTGTTTGTCTTTGTCTGTCTTATTTGGCTTAGCATAAGACCCTCGAGGTCCATCCATGATGTCACCAATAGCATGATTTTGTCTTCTTTTATGGCTGAGTAGTATTCCATTGTGTGTATATACCACATCCTCTTTATCCATTGATCTGTTGATGGGCACTTGAGTTGCTTCCATATATTGACTATTGTGAATAACGCTGTGATGAACATAGTGATGCATAAATCTCTTTGAGTTGTTTATTTCTTGTTCTTTGGATAAATATCCAGTAGTGGGATAGTGCATCATATGCTATTTCTATTTTTAATTTTTTGAAAAATCTTGGTACTATTTTCCATAGTGGTGGCAACAGTTTGCATTCCCACTGGCAGTATATGAAAGTTCCCTTTTCTCCACACCCTTTCCAACACTTGCCATTTTTTGTGTTGTTATTATAGCCATTCTGATGGGAGTAAGGTGATATCTCATTGTAGTTTTGATTTTTATTTCCCTAATAATTAGTGATTTTTAACCTTTTGTCTTGTGCCTGTTGGCCATCTGTGTATCCTCTCTGGAAAAATGTCTGTTCATATCCTCTGCCCATTTTCTGATTGGGTTGTTTGATCTTTTGTTGTTGCGTTATATGAGTTCTTCACATATTTTGGAAATTAACCTCTTGTTGGATTTATGATTTGGATATATTTTCTCCCAGTTGTGGGGTTATCTTTTCATTGTGTTCATGGTTTCCTTTCCCTCGCTTTTACATCATGTAGGCCAATTTGCTTATTTTTTCTTTTGTTTCTCTTGCCTAGGTAGACGTGGTATTCAAAAAAATATTGCTAACACAGAGGTCAAAGAGTGTACTGCCTTTATTTTCTGCTACGAGTTTTATGGTTTCAGGTTTTACTTTCAAGTATTTAGTTCATTTTGAGTTAATATTTGTGTATGGTGTAAGATAATGGTCTACTTTCATTCTTTTGCATGTGGCTGTCCAGTTTTCCCAACACCATTTATTGAAGAGACCTTCCCTTCTCCATTGTATATTCTTCACTCCTTTGTCAAAAATTAATTCTCCGTGGATGTGTGGTTTTATTTCTGGGCTTTCAGTTCTGTTCCATTGACTTGTGTGCCAGTTTTTCTGCCAGTACCATGTTGTTTTGATTACTATAGCTTTGTCTTATATTTTGAAGTCAGGGATTGTGATACCTCCAGCTTTGTTCTTTTTTCTCAGGACTGCTTTAGTTATTTGGGGTCTTTTGTTGACCCATATGAATTTTAGGATTCTTTGTTCTATTTCCATGAAGAATGTCATTGGGATTCTGGTTGGGATTGCATTGAATCTGTAGATTGCATTAGGTCATCTGGACATTTTATCTATTTTTATTTTTCTAATCCATGAAAATGAATATCTTTCCATTTCTTTATGTCTTCTTCAATTTCTTTCAATAATGTCTTATAGTTTTCAGTGTATGGGTCTTTCACTTCCTTGGTTAAATTTGTTCCTCAATGTTTTATTTTGCTTGTGGCTGTAACTGGGATTGTTTTCTTAACTTCTCTTTTGCTAGTTCGTTATTAGTGTATAGAAATGAAACTTATTTTTGTATGTTGATTTTGTATCCTGCAACTTTATTTGTTGATTATTTCCAATAGTTTTCTGGTGGATTCTTCTGGGCTTTCTATACATAGAATCATGTGTAATCCAGAGACAGTTATAGGTTTAATTCTTCCTTTCCAACTTGGATCCTTTTTGTTTCTTTTTCTTGCCTAATTGCTCTGGCCAAAGCTTCCAGTACCCATGACGAATAAGAGTGGAGAGAGTGGTCACCCATGTCTTGTTCTTGTTCTCAGAGGGATGGCTTTCAGTTTTTCAATGTTAAGCATGTTGGCCATGGATTTGTCATATATAGCCTTTATTATGCTGAGGTACTTTCCTTCTATACCCATTTTATTGAGAGTTTTTGTTATAAACGGATGTCGAATCTTGCCAAATGCTTTCTCTGCATCTATTGAGATGATTATGTGATTTTTATTGCTCATTTTGTTAATTTAATGTATCACAGTGATTGATTTGTGGATGTTGAACCATCCCTGCATCCCTGCGATCCCTCTAATATATTGCTGTATTTGATTTGCTAATATTTTTTGAGGATTTTTGCATCTATGTTCATTAGATATTAGCATGTAATTTTCCTTTCTTGTTTTTTCCTCATCTGATTTTGGTATCAGGGTAATTGTTCGCCTTGTAGAGTGAGTTAGAAAGCATCCCATCTTCTTCAAAATTTTGGAATAGTTTGGGAAGGATAGGTATTAAATCTTTGAATTTTTTTTAGAATTCACCAGAGATCCATGTCACCCTGCACCCTTTTTTTTGGAGGTTTTTGATTACTGTTTCAATCTCTTTACTTGTGATTTGGCCTATTCAGGTTCTCTATTTCTTGATTCAGTTTTGGGAGGTTGTATGATTCTAAGAATTTATCCATTTCTTCTAGGTTATCCAATTTGTTGACATATGGCTTCTCATAGTATTCTCTTATAATCCTATGTATTTCTGTGGTATCCATTATAATTGCTTCTCTTTCACTTATAATTTTATTTATTTGAGTCATTTCTTCTTTTGTTTCTTAGTGAGTCTAGCTAAGGGTTTCTCAATTTTGTTTGCTTCCTCAAAGAACCAGTTCTTAGTTTCACTGATTCTTTCTATTGTTTTTTTAGTCTCTATTTCATTTATTTATGCTCTGATTTTTATTATTTCCCTCCTTCTATTGACTTTGGGCTTTGTTTATTTTTCTGTTTCTGGTTCTTTTAGGTGTAGTTTAAGATTACTCATTGAAATTTTTCTTCTTTTTTGAGGTAGGCCTGTATTGCTATAAATTTCCCTCTTAGCATGGTTTTTGCTGCATCCCATGAGAGTTGGTATGATGTGACTTTTTTTTCACTTGTCCCCAGGTATTTTTTGATTTCTCTTTGATTTTTTCATTGATCCAGTGGTTGTCCAGTATCATGTTGTTTAGTCTCTACATATTTGTGACATTCCCAGCTTTTTTCTTGTAGTTGATTTCTAGTTTCATAGCATTGTGGTCAGAAAAGGTGCTTGATATGATTTCAATCTTCTGAAGTTTATTGAGGCTTACCTTGTTTCCCAATATATGGTCTATCTTTGAGAATGCTCCATGTGCTCTTGAGAAGAATGTGCATTCTCCTGTTTTTGGATGGAATCTTCTCTATATATCTATTAAGTACATCTGGTCTAACGTTTCATTTAAGGGCACTATTTCCTTGTTGACTTTCTGTTTGAATGATCTATCTATTTATGTAAGTGGGGTGTTGAGTTCTCCTACTGTTATTGCGTTGGTGTCAATTTCTCCTTTTAGGCCTGTTAATAGTTTCTTTTTATACTTTGGTGCTCCTGTGGTGGGTGCATATATATATAATAAGCATAATGTCTTTTTGGTGGAATGGCTCTTTTATCATTGTATAATGCCCACTTTTGTTTCCCATTATCTTTTTTATCTTAAAGTCTACTTTGTCTGACATAAGTATGGCTATACCCACTTTCTTTTGCTTGCCATTTGCTTGGGGTATCATCTTGCATCCCTTTACTCTGAGTTTATGTCTTTAGCGCTAAGATATGTTTTCTGGAGGCAGTAAATTGTTGGGTCTTGTTTTCTAATATATCCAGCCACTCTGTGTCTTTTGATTGATATATTCAATCCATGTACATTTAGAGTAAATATTAATATATGAGGGCTTAATAATGCCATGGTATCTCTTTTTTTCTAGTTGTTCTATATTTCCATTGTTTCTTTTCCCTTATATTTCTGACTGCCATTTCAGTTTGGTGATTTTCTATGATGGTTTCCTCAATTTTCTCTTTATTTATGATTTGTGACTAGGCTCTGATATTTTTGTATTGTAGTTACCATGAGGTTTGTATAAAAGATCTCATAGATGTGATTGTCCCTTTTCCGATATCCTCTCATCTCCATTAGCCTATGCAGATTCCATCCTTTTCTTCTTCCCCTTCTATGTTTTTGTTGTCACAAAGTATTCTTTTTTGTGTTGTGAGTTTGTGAGTAAATTGAAGTGTTTATAGTGATTTTGATGCTTTCTTTCCCTTTATCTTCTATCTTATAACTAAGTGTTTGCTAACCTATTCTGATAGAGATCTGCAATATTCTGATTTTGTCTATTTATCTCCCTGCCTAAAGCTGTGTAACCTTTGCCTTTTTGTTACAGGTAGAAAGACTCCCTTCATCATTTCTTGTAAGGCAGGTCTAGTGGTGATGAACTCTCTCAGCTTTTGTTTATCTGGGAAAGCTTTTATTTCTCTGTCATATCTGAAGAATAACTTCACAGGATAGAGTATGTTTGGCTGATATTTTTTATCTTTCAGTATTTTGAATATATCATTCCATTCTTACCTTGTAAGGTTTCTGATGTGAAACCTGTTGAAAGCCTGATGGGGATTCCTTTTTAAGATATTTTCATCTGTCTTGCTGCCCCTAATGTTTTTATTTGTTATTGACTTTTGACAATTTTAATATTATATGCCTTGGAGAAGGTCTTTTTGTATTGAAGTAATTAGGAGTGCTATTGGCTTCATGTACTTGTATGTCTAGTTTTTCCCCAGGTTTGGGAAGTTCTAAGCCATTATTTCCTTGAACAAGTTCTCTCCTCCTTTCTTCCTCTTGTCCTTCTGGGATATCTATAATACTTATGTTACTTTTCCTAATTGAGTCAGATATTTCTTGAAGAATTTCTTCATTTTTTTTGAATCTTAGTTTTCTCTCCTTCTCCATATGAAGCATGTTCCTGTCTTTGAGGTCACTAATTATCTCCTCCATAAGGTCTACTCTATTTTTTATGCTTGCTACATTATCTTTTTATCTCATTAATTGTGTTCTTCATATCCAGAATTTCTTGTGTTTTGTATTTTTGGGTTTTTTTACAGCTTCAATCTCTTTGGTTAAGTATTCCTTCTGTTCATTAATTTTATTCCTGAGCTCATTGAACTGTCTTTCTGAGTTTTCTTGTAACTCATTGAGTTTCTTTATGATAGCTATTTTGAACTCTGTCAGTTAGACTGTAGTCTTCTGTGGCTTTAGGTTTGGTTCTGGAGAATTGTCATTTTCCTTCTGTTCTGCATTGTTACTGTAGTTCTTCATGGTGTTTGATGAATTGATCCTGCGCTGGTGCACTTGTGGTAGTAATCGCCATTTCTTATTTGGGTACAGCTTTGGTTTCATTAGTTCTGGTCATTTGGGTCTCATGTCCCTCCACTGACTCTCCATGGGCTCAGATGCTGCTGTCCTGTATACCATCTGTGCTGCTGGTGGAGCTGGTATCAAGGTTTCCACCACTGGGGGCTGGGGCACCAATTCTGATGTGGTTCCTGTTGCTTCTGGTCACAGATTCCACCTGCCACCACTGGGGGGAGGGTAGGGGCTCTATTTTCTGTTTCTGCCACATTTGCTTATAGTTATACCAGTGGTTAATCTGCATTTGTGCAAGCCAGGCCACAGAAACTTGGTGGGGCACCTCCACATAGGCCAGGCTGCTGCATTCAGCAGGCGGGGCCACTGTTCAAGCAAGGTGCCTTTGCACAAGCTGAGCCACCACTCAGCAGGGAGCATTTGTATCTGGGAGCCATCCAGCATGGTGGGCATTCCTGCAGGCCAGGCTACCTACCACCACTATGCA
The DNA here is from genome assembly GCF_041296235.1 of Equus asinus. Taxonomy (NCBI): domain Eukaryota; kingdom Metazoa; phylum Chordata; class Mammalia; order Perissodactyla; family Equidae; genus Equus; species Equus asinus. The sequence goes on from NC_091813.1 coordinate 39,727,565, forward strand.
AGCATTTGCACACGGGCTGGGCTGCCTCAGCCTCCATTCACAGTCATGCTGGCTGCTGTGTGAGGATCTGCAACCTGGATTGCTGCTACCAGGGAGGGGAAAGGGGCCATTCCCCCTAGTTCCACTGCTTCCCTGGTGTCCAGTCCACTCACCTTCAGGTGTATGGCCTCATTAATCTCTCAGGAGTCCTGTTGTGCTATGTAGGGAATGCTCTGTTGGTTAATGGATGTCCATTTAATTGTAAGTTAGAGGAGAGAGACAAAATGAACAACTGGCTTTGCCATGATTCTGACGTCACTCTTGGGAATGATTTTTAATTTCCTAATTTTCCTGAACATTTGCTTCACCATTTTACCTTTCCACAAGGCTGTTGAATCAATGTCAAAATTAGGTAAATATCTAAACACTGCTCAGAGAACACAAACCTACTATTTCCTCCATCTCTAAGCAAATAGCCCACAGCTCCATTGTTTCTGCAAATTTGACTTTGCTTTCTTCTACCAGAGTTGCATAAACCGCAGGAAATATCAAAGCCAATTTCTAAAAAGCAAGACAAAACTCCAACTGGGAACTCCCGTCAGAGAATTAAGCATCTTGTTTTGCCTCAGTGAGAGGATCAAAAAATTAATATACAGAGCAATTAGCAAGCAGATCCTCAGAGGACTCTATCCTGACCCTTCAGGCAATCTGTTCATGTATGTCGTGAATTCACCCTGATTTTCTCTGTTTCGTGATCGTGAATATGACATTTCCATTTTATCAATGAGCTCTGCTGAGCAGCTCCTTTTGTACTCAAATGTTTCACTTATATTACCCGAAACACTCTAGTTATTACCTGTCTCAGGATTATTTTATACATTTCCATAACGGGGGCATTTTCTAGAAATGTTCAATAAAAAGCTAGCAGTTCTCTTTCAAAGGGCTATAATGAATGGCTGTATTAGGTAGCTTTTGAATCTAAAATCCCAGTGGTCTCTGCTAAGTAGCATTAATCAATTTCTGCCAAAAGCTCATATTGTGCTTTCTAGTTGCAGACACTTTTAAAATCACCTGAAAAGTCAGGACATGAGATCCCAATGGGAATTCTTGCGCCACAAATCTTTATGAAGAATTTAATGCCTGTTTCTGCTCAACATTATTCAAATTCACATCTCTTTTTGGTGACTTTGTGACGAGAGACAGAAATATCCTTAAGTGAGCAATGCTATTTTGTCCAAAGCCAAATTGTCTCACCAGTCTCTGGGCTTCCTGTTCAGTGGCACTGTCAATAAGAAATAATAATTTACTTCTCATGGTTCAAGGGATAGTCGTAGGCACTTCTGCCTACATAAACAGCAAACCTTTTGCAAAGTGAGTTGGAGCTTGAATTTAGCTGGGTGTATGAGCCACTCTCTAGTAGTGTTATGGGTGATTAAGTTCTTAAATCCAGTGATTCTTCTGCTAAGGAGTTATAATATCAGCATTGTAGTACATAAACTTACTTTTAAAGGTTATCAAGTTCAAGTACCACTGCACTACATTAAGACAGTACACAGGCAAATTCAATATCTCTGTGGAAAAACCTTAAATATTGAATATTATTCCTTAAAAAGAAATTTTGTCTGACTGGACTCTAAGGTAAAAATAGAAAATAAACCATTATCCCAGTGCCTTATGTTCTACCAATCATCTTTGGCATGTCTCAATTTCTTCATGGTCCTTACCATATCAGATATGGCTGAGGTGATCTGGGAAACCACCTTGTTTAATCCCTGATGGTTTATCATTAATATCTATGAATAATCTAACTAGAGTGCCCGTCTGGCATGGACATTAAAGGGAAAGTTAATGGAAATCAGTGTTTTCACTTCAATCATTTTCCTAATCAGAGCAGTGATCTTTTGTTGATATCCTAAAATTTTATTTTGCTTAACAAACATTAAAAGACTACAGGTTAAGACTTGGAAAATTCCAAAGGCTTTCTTTAGCAAAAAGCAGACTTCACTGATATTGCGTGTGAAGATGGAAAAGGCAGAGCCTTCCATTTTCGATTGATAGCCATTCCAATTATGCATCCAAATAATCATGCTACAGATAATTCTTTACAGTCAATTTTCAAATCGTATATTACCTCTGACTTTTATCCATCACCATGTGTCTCAGTCTGTTCAGGAGGCTATAACAAAATATCAGAGAATGAGTAGCTTATAAACTATAGAAATTTACTTCCACAATTCTGGAGGCTGAGAAATCCAAGATCAAGGCTCTGGCAGATTTGGTGTCTGATGAGAGCCCACTTCTGGGTTTACAGATGGCAACTTTTTGCTGTGTCCTCACATGGCAGAAGGGTCTACGGTCTTCTATGTGGTCTATTCCAAAGGTTGAAAACTATGGTTCACAGGCCAAATCAAGCCTTCCACCTGTTTTTGTAAATGAAGTTTTATTGTAACATTGTCATACCCATTAATTTATGTATTATGTGTTATGGCTGCTTTCGAATATTTTTCCGATGCTGGAGCAGTTCCTTTAGAGAGCTCTAGCTTGGAAAGCCTAAAGTATTTACGATCTGCACTTTAAAGTTTTCTGGAGCCTACCTGTTCTTTGAAATCAAGTCACGAAGTCCAGCGCATGCTCAAGGGGAGGAGAAGCATCCTGCAGGAGTAAATATATATATAATTTGGATTTTTTCATAAAGCAAGATTTGTGTCTTCTCCCTCATTTGTTTGTTCAGTCATTTGTTTCTATCATCGTGGACTCATAGATATTTATTTTAATCTTCTGGTAAAATCCAACACTACTTCTATTCATCTTGCTGCTCAAATTTTGCCACCTTTCATCGTTGGAAGCTCTTTCTAGTTGGCTTTAGTGTCAGCTTTGATATGGCTTTTTTTCCCTAATTCCTTTACGTTCTGGAATTACAAGATATATAATCTTTTGCCAAGCACTAAAATCAACCACTTCTCCAAGGAGCTCTGGTTTCTTTAATGGAAAATGATATTTGGAAACTAAGATCTGGGTGCTAGGTATTCTTGTTGCTACTGGATTGTCATTACTGTCAAGTCATATCAGCAACTTGCACGATAAAATGTATGTGTTTATACTAAATCATGTATACTAATACATCTATATTTATTCTTTGTCAATTGATATGAATATATATTAAAATAAATATGATCACAATTAGCATAATTTGTGGATAGAATGTGTACCCCCTTTTGTAAACTTCAAATCATAGTCATTGGGGCTATTTGTTGGTTTACGCTTTTATATGAGATATTACAGAATATATGGTAGGGAAATTATTAAAAAGATGCCTGTGTAACGTGGCAAGATTATGTTGACTAAGGTCACAGAAGAGGGTGCGATAGGTTAAAATAGCTGGCGTGTGATCCATTTCTTCATACTTTCCCTAGAAGTTCCTCGAAGTGGGTTGGGGGAAGAAGGCAGGTTAACAGGAATTGTCTCCCTATAAACATACTAATATCTACACCACCTGGTAAGTAGGTAGATTATATGTCTTTTAGGAGGATAATTCTTGTCTGTAGAATGCCCTTATCAGGATTGTTTATGGAAAACAAACCCAGGATCTAACAATGTAAGTGCACTGCTCCCCAGAGAATATCACATAAATTAGGTGAGGATCTTAGATGTAAGTTAGATATTTTTCATAGACTAAAACATATCAGCTATCTAAGGTGACCCAAAAAACCTCAGGTAGAGACCTTATGTACTCATCTGGGACAAAAGCACATGTCTGATATAGGAAGGAAAGACCTGTGAGTTGCTTCAATGTCCCAGATTGCTTCCCGCTTCACCTCTGATTCTCCATTGCTTGTATAGTTGCATTATTATACAAGCTTGATATTGTGTACGACTGTGGATTTATGTTAGTTTGATTTGACAATCAAATCCCTTCTTACCTCAGTGTAGTAACCAGAAATGATTGTTAGATAAGTAGGTGGAAATACCAATATCAATTTTAATATTGAAACTTCTACCAAGTTTAACAGATTTAATGGAGATATTTGCTTATAACTACTTTATATGAATAAAATTTTTATCTCTTACTTAACTATGATAATATTATGAATATTTTATCACATATCTAGAATAATTAAAAGTCTGAACACAGAAAGGACAAGCCCCTAATGGTATACAAACATCAGTAAAAATCACGACTTTAAAGACAAAAATACTAATTAACCAAAAAATCACACTAGAAATTCCATTAAATCAATATTTTTTTCTAATTCACATTAAAGAGTGAATTCATATGTTTTTATTACCTTATAAAATTTAAGGCATGATACAAAGATAACTAAGGAAAAAAATAAAGATTACTTTTTAAGAATTCATCCAAATTCTATTCCTCTTTAATAAGAAAAACATATGGATAAGTTAAAATAATTAAAGCTAGTAGAGTTCATTCTAAGTAAGCATCTTATTTCACATGTGAAAAGCTATTGCGTTAGGTTATGAAATTGCATTATCAGATAAACTCCAAGATTTCATTGGTTAAGAATAAAAGTTTCTTTCTCACTAAGATAACAAAGTTGAAACAATAGGTTAGAAGGCAAGTTTTCCTCCCAATGGTGATTCAGGGACCCAGTCTTAGATTTTGTGGCTTTGTCATTCATTAGAGGATCATTGTTGTCTGTATCCAGCTGGTGCAAGGCGGGTGTTAAAGACACAACTAGTTCCTTGACCAGTAAGTAACAGATTATTTTCACTTTAACTGTGTTGCTAGAACTAGTCAAATGGCCACAGCTGGATTGTTTGAGTGACTAGATAGTAAGCAGCTGCATCTCCATAATTTCTCAATACTATGGAAGGAGGGTGGAAATTTTGGTGGACAGCTGACCATTTCAGCAGTAGGATATGGTTTATGAAGTTGTAAGTTCAAAGTTGTAACCCCAGCCCTGTCACCAACTTGCTACATAACCCTGTGTACATTTTTAGGAGATCTTAACCTTAGTTTCCTACTATATGAATAAGAAAATGTTAAACTAAATAATCTCCAAGTTTTAATGGTTATACATTTAAATTGTTAATTAACTGTTTACTTCTCCAGTCACAAATAAGCGAATTATAACAAACATTCTACTTGAGTACGTGCATATTTCTGACTGCCATGTGATGTCTTCGTCACTATTAATGAAGGGTTAATAATAAAACAAACTGATTTTAAAAACTATATTCATGTTATCAATTTAATGATATTCCAAAATATAAATCTTTCTACCCTCAAAGTTTGGCCCAATGACAAATATTTGTAAAATATCTTATCTTCACAATTCAAGGATAATATATTGGAAGTATTTTGGCTAAAATACACTCTCAAGATAAAAACAACGAGAAACAAACATCACCACAGAGATTGGATTAGTGGTTACAGAAAGGAAGGGTAGAAGGAGGAGGATGCAGGGGCGATTAGACATGTGTGGGATGATGGATTGTAATTAGTCTTTGGGTGGTGAGCATGATGCAATCTACACAGAAAACGAAATATATTATGATTTACACACCTGATATTTACATAATGTTCTACCCAAGTTTACCACAATCAAAAAAATAAAAATAAATAAATAAATAAATGAAATATACTTTCAAGCAAAGATATGTTCCTTTCAATTTCAAGGAAATTAGTGAGTCAGTCGTATTTACTGACGTTTTTACAGTTAGAATTCTAAAAACTTCTAAAATTGATATCTTTTCAAGGAAGCGTCAATGGGCAATGCCCTTTCTGATTAGACAAGAAAGAAGAAAAAAGAATGTTTTCTCATTAGCTGTTTCAGGTTTGAAAGTTTTTAAAGCTATGATTGAATTTTAAAACCTTCATTTATGCAGTAGCTAGAGAGATAAAGGCTTTATTAGGTGAGGAGGGTGTATACTTTAATGTTCAAAAAACATTACACTTTTACTGCTTTTATAACTGTATTGTGAAGGAATTAGAGTTTCAGTAATTAATTATGTACTTCAGTTCAATTTAGTTTCTGCAAAAAAAAATCATGTTTTTATTGTACTTCATAAAATCTAATCCAGTAGATGCTCTGACAGAATCTTAACAGAATATATACAAAACTTATCCCTCCCTCAGGCTCCAAAACCAATTTACATGTAGATGACACAATTTTATATCTCCTTTAGTATAATTTAGTTTGCATTTTCAGAAAGCGCAAAATGAGCACTTTTCCCTCATGGTAAACTACAAAATTGTGAGTAGGTACTTCTCCCAGAGTATAAAATATAATTTGAAGAACAATAATTGTGAAGTTCCTTAGGGATTATAATTGATTTAATGCATAAATTTGAACATAATATCATTATTATTTTCAAAGAATAATTCATTTCTAATTAAAGATTTATGGTACATTGGTTTTCTTCTCCACTGTATCTTATGTGTGTGTGTGTATACTCTATATTAGTTACAAATCTTGTAATTATTTAGAAAAATGCTAAAATATTCTTGCACAACATATATGAGAAGTGTTTCTTACTCCACATATGTAATTAATTCGTGGAGTTATATCATTCAATAATAATAATAATCAGTACTACTCACAGGAAACTGGACTTTAAACAAAGCATTTCTTAAGATCATATCATACATAATTTCAGTATTTTCAACATTTGAAAAATAAATTGATGTATTCAAAACAATCATAAATTAAATGTAAAATAAAATAAATTCTACAACTATTTAACTCTATAGTGAAAGAAGAACAGATGTTTAATATCTTCAAACAAATTGTTTTCAATACATATTGGATATGACTCAGAAAATGTCTTACAGATATGGATTTAGTTGCAAAACAATGATAAAATATATAACTTAAAATTCATATTTTAAATCTACAGGATACTTTAGAAGTATCTGAGAGAATAAGCAACTATGATACACATTGACATTTATAACCCATTGAATTCTATGTATATAGAATGCTTATCACAAAATATTTCTTACCAGGACAAATACGTAACACTAATATTTCAGTCCTATGTGTCATCTATTCATCATGGCCTTCCTCAAAATTCTGTCTCATCAATTTTGAAAATTTCTTGTGATTTTATGGGTCACATAATTATGGGATCTTTTTTATTGATTTGTACAATTTCATATTTTACTATTTAACTGACTAAAATATATAGGCAATTTATTCTGTAATTCCCTTTGAGCTATTGATGAATAAATATCATAATAGATTGAAAAGAAGGGCTAGATTTCTCTTCTGAGGACAAGAGAAATTGGATAGTGCCAGAAGCCTCCATATATGATTGTAAATTCCATTCTTGTGGTATTTCTATTGCTCCATATCACATTAACATTGAATAACAATTTTCTTAAAAAGTTATGAATTTTGTCCTTTGGAATTTAAGTGCAAGTTAAAGACATTAGAAAATATCCAGAAATCTTTGAGAAAATGACCTTTCAGAATATTAAGATTTGACTCTCCATATGTTTTTCAAAAAGATCAAAACTCAGTGGATTAAAAGAGTATTTTGCAGGATACATATGCTAAAGAATAGAAAATATCTTAAAACAAATTATTAGATGCTTAATAGAGTAGCAATAAATGACCAAACTTGAGAATCGAAATGAACCTAAAATGAACACTTTTTCTATTAGGTTTCTAATCTATTGGAAGATGTGACAGAGATTTCAACTCAGCATACATTCAGAATGCCCTGTTCTTAGTTTGAGTGAAATTCTCATCTCCATCTACAACTTCCCCTTGTAACCATAAATACAGCTATTAATGGGGTGTGCTTTATTTAAAGTGCCATCAGGAGTGGTATGGTACAGGGATCTCTGCCACTTTTGTCATCCATTTATATTAATTTTTACTGTGTTTTCTTTAATGTTCTAGTTATAGTACTACCATCTGCGTTTTCACTCAGTTTTCAATATACCAGCCCCAGGGGCCAAGTAGTTAAGTTTGGCGCTCTCTGCTTTGGTGGCCCAGGTTCGGTTCCCATGGACCTACACCACTCACTTGCTAGTGGCCACGCTGTGGCAGTGGCTCACATAAAAAAAGAAAAAAAAGAGGAGGGTTGTCAATGAACGTTAACTCAGGCAAATCTTCCTCAGGGGGAAAAAAAAATTCTCCTCACATTTTTTAATTAGAAAATTTTAGTTACATTATAATTTATATATTTTTCAATTTAGTAATCAAATATGATATACTCAATATCATGTGTTTTGTATAAAATATTCAAAAAAATTAGAATGTTGCATTGGTATGTACAATAAATTATTTAAACTGAATTGATCTGTTGATATTGACTAGATTAGTGTTTATGAATAGTGCTAGAAGCTACACATCTTCCTGACGTGCATTATAATACAACGATAACATACTATGCAGCACAATGGTTAAAGTGCTATAATTTCTACCAAAATAATAATTACATTTAGTGGAAAGAAAAGTTCATGCTTCAGTTTTTATGTTTAAGAATATGGTTAATGGCTATATAATTGAATAGTGCAGACCTAAAAAAAATGCAAGTGCACTGAAAGTGACCAAAATGTAAATAAATTTGATTAAATCTATATTAATACAAATGATAAAAAATACTAATTAAAAGTTTTTAAATATCTGATGTTATCCAATAAAATTAAAAGGCAAAGAGCAAATTATACTAGTGAATATTTGAACTACAGATCTAAATTAAAGGAGAATGAATTTTTATTCAAATATTTGAAGTTATTAAAATTTTAAGTATTTCTGTGAAAATATTCACAATTTTAATATTCAACATCCTTCCAATTGCAAATGTAATGAATAAGTGCCATGCTTTACATGTGTTATTTCTAAATCTACCTATATTCAATTTTAAGAGTAATGTTAACTAATATAGAAAATTGTTCTTCAGCTGCTATACACGTCATTTTAATAATGTGTTAATTCAGGAACTCTTCTAAAACCTGAAATGGGAACACTAAGAGAGGTAATAAAATTGATGTTTTGCTTTACTAGAAAATCATATATCAATAGTTTATCATGTAATAATCTGTCACATTCATGATAACTGAGAGGCAGGATTTGACAAATTAATTAATTTGTCTTTTTTCGCAACTAAGTACCCCTACCCTTAAAATTCTCCCCATAGTGTGTAAGCAGTGTCAGTCTACAATATCAGTAGCAGCACCACCCAAAACTTGTTTAAAAAGCCAGCCCCGTGACCAAGTGATTAAGTTCACTCACTCTGCTTTGGCGGCCCAGGGTTCACCAGTTCAGATCCTGGGTGCAGACCTACACACTGCTCATCAAGCCATGCTGTGGTGGCATCCCATATAGAAGAACTGGAATGATGTACAACTAGGATATATAATTGTGTATTTGGGGTTTGGGGAGGAAAAATAAAAAGGAAGACTGGCAACAGATGTTAGCTCAGGGCCAATCTTCCTCACCAAAAAGCATTCCAAAAAAAAAAAAAAAAAAAACCCCACAAAGCTTGTTCAAAGCTTGAGTACAATAGACTTTCTGAAAAAAAAAACACAGGGCTGGAGATGTCCAGATGACTTTGTTAGTCACCTCATGAAGGTAGGTGTTTAAGTTTCACATCATGCTATGCCAGTGTTGAGTGCCATATCCCAAGTGGCAGCAGTGCCATTTGTCCATTTGTTCATAAATGTGTGTGATAATATATATAATGTTTTCTGCTATCTGAGATCTTTTAAATTACAAGTGTAGAGGAAATCCCCTCTTGCTTATGTCTAAGTATATAATGCAACTGAGAAACTCCAAGCCAGGTTAGAAGAAACTTGATGTTCAGTTAAATAAACCATGAAGAGTCAAGACAAGTTTCACAGCACACGTTGGAGCAAGAGGTATCAGGTTATTAATAAAACAATTCTATTTATTCTTTTTTGTCCACTTTTAAGGGTATGGGAAATGTTCAGCAAATTTCAAAGTAAACCAAAGAGTGAAAAATATGCCAGAGGAAGTTCCAGAATTAAGGATGGTGCATTTACGTCTTGGAAGTGCTCATGGCATTGCTTGCACCTGGGGAAGTTGAAAAAATCCATAATTATTTCATTACATGCAACAGAAGTCAATGGTAAAGTCACACTGAGGATATTCCCAGTCTATTCAGCAAACATAGAGAATTTAATTTTCCATATACAATTTAGCAACCAGATTTTCTTTTCATATATTCTGTGTTAATTTTCCCATTAGCATCAAGATCAAAATGATGAGATTTTGCAGGCCCTACCTTTCCTATATATACATTTTTTCCATGAAATCTAGTAGGGTATGAGTATGCTAGTAAATTCAACAGTCTACAAACTTATCCATCTAGGAAATTCATGAGATAAATGATATTTGTGCTGATATAAAGTTTCATCCAAGTATGGCCGTTGTGGATATGAAAGATGATTCACTATCTAGTCTCCAAAAGAATATTCTGATTAAGACAAGACTACCAGGACTTTCTAATAACCTTGATGTCACTCTTAGAGGTCTCTATGCTTTTTATACATTGAGTACAGGACAACTAGCCAGGAGTCTGTGATTCACACCTGATTCTGAAGTAGCCTAAATTTTTATTTGATCTCTCTGAGCCTACTTCACTTTTCTTCTCTCTACTTTCTCATGTGATAAAAGAAGTTTCAGATTCTTAAGCGGACGTAGCTGAGTAAAGTAAGTAATGAGAAGAATTAAGATTTTAATGGATAGGGTATGTGTTAATGTTTTCCTGCTTCACAGTCTGGTGAACAAACAATTATTATCCCTGCAATGTCCCGAAATGAAGCCCTTGAACCTCACCACCCAGATTATCAGGATGCATTCTCTCTCCTTATGTCTTCAGAGTGCTTACTCCTAAGCACTGACCAGTTCTGCTTTGACCTCACTGTTAGAAACAGAAACCAAGTTCTTCCCTTTTGACCTGTGGTCAAGTGTGATATTTAGGAAGTCTAAAGAAACACTCTGTTCTTCTCAGCTTCCACCACTGAAGCGCATCATTTCCACCTGGGGTAGATACCTGAACTAATGTTAATGCTCCATATATGATCCCTTGTGCAGAACATTTGACTGGTCGCAGAACTCATGTTGGAACTTCAGAGGAAGGTAATTGCCTTCTCTACCTCTTTTTGGGCTCCATCAGTCAAACCTTGTGTACACCAAAGAAATTCTGAGACATGCTTATAGTGTTTAATCCTAAAATGTTCAGGAAGGCAAACAACAATTCGACCATTGGCACAGACACTGCAAAGTAAGTGTAAGATCAAGGGTAATAGAAATTGTCTGGGAAATAGCATGTAATATACAAGTAAACAGATACATCCATTGGAAATAAAACTCAGGTAACATATTCATTAGTTAGACTGCTAATGGAAAATACTCTGTGATCTTTAAGACAGACATTGCTTATTATAAGACAGAAAAGATAAATATGACCAATAAACACAGAACTCTCTTCTACTGTATAAGCTTAACTCTAAACACAGAAGCTCCATGTCCAAATAAGTTAAACTCCTCACTCACCTCAGCTAGAACCCAGCTAGAAAGAGCCATAGTGTAGCCCAGTGAGGCCCATAGCATCGGTGGAGCATGCAGATTACATGTTGCTAATTTCAGGAGGATCATTTCGTGGACTAATACAAATGTTAACCACTCTGTTCCTCCTAATTGGGCAATTTGACATCCCTAGGCCTAGTACATCTCTGTCCCAGTCAATTACTCTATTTCTACATCTATTCAGAGGTGTCTCCGCTGGCACTTGAAAGTAGAGAGGGAAACAGTGAGTAACAGATTCAAAGACAGAAACAAGTGGCAGCAATAAGACAGAAACATGCTTGGAAGCAATGACCGTCAGTAGAGTATAATCTTTAATCAACTGAACTATATTTTAACAAGTTTATTCCCATCATTTTTTAGAAACAATAAGAAAGAAATGGCTCTTCTCTACCGTCATAGAGAAATTCAGGAAAGCAAACTATTCTGCAAAGTTTCTGATATAGTTTAAGATTTTGTTAAGGGATATGCAAGAAAGAAAGAGAGAAATTTCAGAAATGTATCAACATTTTGAACTAATACCCTTAATCAGGTACACTTACTATCTGACCAAACTCTTATTTGTATTTCACTTCATTTAGAAAAGTTTATATTTTATTAAAACTTATTTAAATTGCAAAACGCCTATCATCAGCCTTTAGAAAAAATTTTAAAAATTATTTTATTAACTACATGAATTTATTGAAATCTGCCAAATTATCAGGCATAAACATGTTCTTATTAATCAGCCCTGATTACTTGAGTTGACTGATTACCCTCTCTTTTAAACTCTCTTCTTGAGTTGTAGAAGTTAATAAGAAAAAATATATTAGGGGCAATATTTCCTAAAAAAATCTCAGGGTAAACAGAACTCATATTCCTTTTATCAAAAACAGTTAGAAATTTAACACAACATTGTGCCCAATACTAAAAATAATGTAATGTGGCAATAAATAGTGATTTTAGTAGCTCCATTATTTTTGTTTATACAAAAGTCATGCAAAATATGTCTGATGATTATGAATCAAAATTGCAATAATATGTACTATCCAAACATCTGTTAAAAATTGCAGGAATAAATACTTATGTTACAGCAGATGATAATCTAAGAAAAAGGGTATACTATATCAGTTCCAAGCACTAGAATCATTTGAGGGCCATGTGTTATTGGCTTTTTAATTCTGAGAAACTCTTGTAAACTTATTTCAATTCAATTCAATTCATAAGCAACTGCCAGACAAATGCTATTTACTGGGCACTGTGTTAAATGCTAGGGAAATAAAGATGAATAAGGCATGGCCTCCGCCCTTGAGGCAGCAACAGTCTTGTCAATGCAGACATATAAACAGCTGACCATTATAAAAGATGATGAGCGCAAGAACAGAGATGTGTATAAAGCTTTCACAAAGACAGATAAGGGAAAATTATTTCTATGAAAATAAGACATACCATAGAAAAGAGGTAGTTTTGCTGTATATGGAAAAAATAATGTTCTAAATATAAAGCATTTTTAACATATATTTGTATGTTGCAAAATGAGAGTTTAAACAATTAAATTTGTAATTTGCATAATTTGTATATAGTACTATGTATATGTTACTATGAAACAATAACAGTTAAATTTGAATTTAGATGAAAAGCAATGGTGAAGTATATTTTTGACAAGGAGACTAATATGAATGCACCAGAGAGACTAATACAGGACAAGTATGCAAGAAGTGGTAGAACTCGTAATTCAAATTACTAAAGAATTTTTAAAACAACTTTTGATTTCTTTAGCAAAACAAAAAACCAGTTGGGTCATGTTGAGATAATTCAAGCAAATGCTGAAGAAGCTCTGGCAGCTGTTTGTAGAGAAAATCCAGACAAAGAGATGGTATATAGAAAATTCCAAAAAGTGAATTATAAGTATTAGAGGATGCATAGAAAGATGACAAAAAGTCAAAAACTAGTAAAAATTATTTATTCTAAGAGAATAGAAAAAAATGCTGAGGCAATCTGGAGAAATCATAAATGTAATAAGAGAATGGATTTGGGAGTGAAATCAATTGATTTGATGTTTAGATATTTATAAGATATTAGCCAGAAGCATGTCTGCAGGTAACATAGAATGAGTGTGCATGGGAGAGCTCATTCAATACAAATATGTGAAGGTCATCAGGTTAGTATAAGTAGATTGGATTCTAGGTGTGATAATTGATACTGTATTTGAGGGGCTACATATAAAGAGAAAGCAGTAGGACACCAGGATGAAGGATTCATGCCTTACATATAACCTTTAATGAATATATTCTTGGAGAAAGAACCATACGAGGAAACAAATAGTACATAGATCATAGTCTAGAAAAGCAGATAAGCTTTCCTAAATTCAGCTATGACCCACAGGCATGCATGAAAACAAAACAAAGCAAGATAAAATAATTAAAACCAAAGGAGAAACAATCATTCTGCTTCTACTATATTAGTATAAACTTGGGAATGAGCTTGTCAGAGGGGACTTGTGGGTCTCTCGTAATCTCCGTAAACTCACTTTGTGGAAGCCTTCCACCAATTTGTATGAGAATCTAGGGCATAAAGATAATTAAAATTCCATCAAGGCCTCAAACTCCTGTCTAACTTATTAATCTGATGCCCTGATAAACAATGATGATTTTTTCTAACCCTAAAAGAAAATCTGCTACGATGGCTTAATTGCAAAGTGGTTAAGTTTATAGTCATTTTATAGCCATCTTAAGTTATCCCTAAGGAAAGTTTAACTTTAAACAAATTTTGCTATATCCCCTCAATAAAACAAGCTACTTCCCCAGGGAGAGAAAAGTTATAATTTGGCAATGGTGTTGGTTCCACTAGCCATTGGACGCAAATAGGATGACTTCAGGCAATTCATATAATCAAGTGTAAGAATGTTAATAAAAGTTGAGGAAAGACATGCAAATAATCTATTAATTCTATCGATGGGTTCCTAGACATTCATAAAGAAAATGAAACCACATGTTTTCAACTGGCCAAGTAATGAGTAATAAAAAAGTCTTAGACGTTCCTGAGTCAGAAAATGAAAAGACACTTAGAGACATACTGATTAATAGAAAGTTAGTAGAATGGAAAAACCAACAAGATTTAATTGTCTAGATGCCTAATTCTTGAGTTAAATTCTAGATTAAATTTCTGAATAAGATCTGTTATTAGTAAAATAGATTAAAATATTTAATAGATGATTGTGTCAAGAGAAAAGTAACAAATTTTTGGCATCAGAAGTAACAAGACAGGACAAATGTGTGAGCATAGAAGAGCACTGGAGTGAGCAGTTGTCTTCTTAAATGGTGAGTTTAACAGGCTTCAGACTTTATGGGAAGGAGAAAAATTCAGGAACTAAAGTAAGGTTGGAGGTAAGATTGGATACCCCACATAGAGCCAGCACACCTGTCTTCTCTTCAAAGTTGTCTTCTCTCCAAATAGTAAACAATGGAAAAAACCCCAAAAACCTAATCCAGGAATGGAGATGGAAGAGATACATGCTCATCTTCAACTTTGTTACGTAATGAACAGAATTAAAAGGTTAAATTCTCCATTAAGAATCTCTAAAGGCAAGCCTACATATATAAACATTTGTAGATGAGATTCAAACTTAAACCAACAAAAACCAAAATTTACAGCTGAAATTTTTAAATGATTCCAGGTTGTTAGTACCAAAAAATATCCATGAGACAACATAACATGTTTGGATGAAGAAACTTTTAACTTGGTGTCCCAAGTATTTCCATTATCTCACAATCAAAAATTAATGAATGTATGAGAAAACAAGACATTATTTACAAAAAGGGAATGAAAATTTGAATTGTAAGTATTTCGAAATGGTTAGTACACAAATAAAACTATTTTTTATCTCAATAGGCATAATGAAAATGCAAATTAAGACAAAAATGACATACAACCATGAATGTCAAAAATGACCCACCACCAAATGGTTAAAATGAATGAATTTAAACAGAGTCAACAAAAAGAATAGTTATAGAATTGGATAATCCATTACTACAGATAACTGGAAGTAATAAAAACGTTTTATTTGTCTAAGAAATAAAAGATTTAATACTTTGAACAAATAAAAGACAGAATCAAAAATATGATAAAGGGATGAGAGCCCTTAGTATTCACAAGACATTTCTGAAAAAACAAGTAAGTAAAACTCCTAGAGAGAAAAAAATTCTTAATAAAGAATTTTGAGGCTAAATAGATGGAACAAATAGGACTACTGCAAACAGATTTAATGAATTGGAGAATAGCTGTGAAGTTAACCACAATGCAGCACAGAGGGGCGAAGAAATAGTAAATTTAAAAAACGATAGAGTGTGAAAGACCAACATAAGCATAATTGAGATTCCAGTTGGAGAAAATGTTATTTAAAATTATGACAGAAACAATATATTCAAAGATATACTCCTTAATAATGTTTCATTCCTACCTTGACAGTCCCAATAAAACTTGAGAACCACAAATACAAAGAGGATAACTTATAAGCAGTCAGAGAGATTAAAGATAGATTCCTATAAAAAAAAAATGACAGTAAATTGACAAATGTTTTCTCAAAATCAACAATGAAACTGAAAGTCAGTGAAATAGTATGTTTAAAATGTTACCCAAAATTTGGCTTTCAACCTAGAATTCTATACATAGCAAACATATTTTTCAAGAGCAAGAATAAAAGAACACATTTCTAGATAAAGAAAACCATATGTTTTAACTAATAAACCCTCATTTGGAATATTGAAAAGCCTACTTAGGGAAGAAAGAAAATGCTAACAGAGAAGAGGTCTGGCTCTCAAAAAAGATTAGAAAGTAAATAAAACATTAAACTTGAGGGTAAATAATTGAATTACCTGAATTAGATGGACCATGTTTTTTTTTTATTTCTTTTTTGAGGAAGATTAGCCCTGAGCTAACATCTGCCGCCAATCCACCTCTTTTTGCTGAGGAAGACTGGCCTTGAGCTAACATCCATACCCATCTTCCTCTATACGTGGGATGCCTGCCACAGAACAGCTTTCCAAGAGGTGCCTAGGTCCACACCTGGGATCTGAACTGGTGAAAGCCAGGCTGCCGAAGTGGAACATGCAAACTAAACCACTGTGCAACCGGGCCAGCCCCTGGACCATAGCTTTTTTAAATTAATTTTTGTGTGTACAAATTAAAGATAGAATTGAAATTTTTGAAAATAACAATACCAAACATGAGGTATGAGTGATAAAAGTAAGTATTGTAGAGTACTGATTCTCAAAGAAGATTGAAGATATTGTTTTTAATTTATTTAGTTGTATACAAATGTGAAAATTCATAGAATTTAAAATAATTGTAAGAGAATGTTAATTTCCAAACAAATTAAGGTAAATAATCAATTAAAGAATATAAATAACTGCATAAGAGTAGCTAAGAAAGAGTTGCATAAAGTATAGCAGAGCAAGAAATGGGAACAGTATTTGTAGAAAATGGATGAAAATAAAATTCAAAATGTGATGTCAGAAATGTTTGTTTCTCATTAATTACTAAATATAAATGGACTCCACTGTCACTTAAAAGATAAAGATTGTATAACAGTAAAAGCAAAAGATGCAGCTGCAAGTTTTTAAAATGAAAAACAGCTAAAATATAAGGACATAAATCTCAAAGTGAATATATGAAAAACATATGTGCCAGGCAAGTACTGATGAAAAGATGGCGGTATAATTGGAATTATATTGAACAAAATGTATTTTAAGACAAAATTTTACTATAAATAGCAATGTGTGTGTGTGTATGCGCACATATGTGTACATATTGCTAAAAGATTCAATTCAGTTGAAAGCTATTAAAATTTTTATCTTTCATACGCCTAAAACATAACCTAATATTTAATGTAACTAAATGATAAAGAACACTAAATGACAACTCTATAGCAAGAAAACAAACAATCAATTAAAAAGTGGGCAGAGGAACTGAGTAGACATTTTTCCAAAGAAGCCATATAGGTGGCCAACGGGTATGTGAAAAGATGCTCAACATCACTAATCATCAGGGAAATGCAGATCAAAACTACAGTGAGCTATAACCTCTCACCTGTTAGAATGGTTATCATCAAAAGGACAAGAAATAACACGTGTTGGCAAGGATGTGGAGAAAAGGGTAACCTTGTGTATTCTTGTTGGGAATGTAAATTGATGTAGCTATTATGGAAAACAGTATGGAAATTCCTCAAAACATTAAAAATAGGAGTACCATATGATCCACCAATTCCATTTCTGAGCATTTATCTGAAGAAAACAAAAACACTACCTAAAAAAGATATATGCATCCTAAGTTCATTGCATAATTATTTATAATAGCCGAGATATGGAAACAATCTAAGTATCCGTCAATGGATGAATAAAGAAGACTGATATATACATATATACACACACATGTGTGTGTGCACAATGGAATAATATTCAGCCATAAAAAAGAATGAAATCTTGCCATTTGCAACAACATGGATGGACCTTGAGGGCATAATGCTAAGTGAAATAAGTCAGACAGAGAAAGACAAACATCATATGACCTCACTTTTATGTGGAATCTACAGAAAAAAAAAGGAGCACAGAAAACAGAAACACAGATTGTCACTTCCCAGAGATGGAGGATGGGGAGGTGGGTGAAATGGGTGAAGGAGGTCAAAAGGTACAAACTTCTAGTTAAAAATAGAAGTCATGGATATATAATGATGTGCAGCATTAGTAACTATAGTTAATAATACTATACTATGTATTTGAAAGTTGCTAAGACAGTAGATCTTAAAAGTCCTTATCACAAGAAAAAAAATTTTGTAACTATGTATGGGGAAATGTTATCTAGAATTACTGTGGTAAGCATTTTGCAATATATACAAATATTGAATCATTATGTTGTACATTTGGAACTAATGTAATCTTATATGCCAAGTATAACTTAATAAAATAAAGAATACTAAATAAGAAAACTTGGTAAACAAAAGGATATTTAATAGTCTTTAGGAATATTATTTTAAGAAAAGAGAGAAAATGAAAATGAATGAGCTAAATATCTAAATTAAGGAGACTCAGCCAAGCTGGGGGAAAATAATAAACTGTTGTTAATTAGACATATGTCATTAGATGCAAGTTTCTTAGGTACTAAACCTTTCTCACAGAGAAGATCATTTACTGGATGTATATAGGTAATACTATAACATTCTAGCCAATGACGATATCCTCTCTAAATAATCATAATAGCAAATAAAATATTTTTAACTAAAAGGACTAGAAAGACAGAGACAACTGACCAAGAGGACAGAATTCACAGAACAGATGGTGCATTGTAGGGGAATTTGTACATAGGGAGAAGTGACATTTTTGTGTGACATATAAAAGTGGTGAAACTCTCCTTAGCTCATTCTGGTGTAAAATTAAGTTTTCTTAAAGTTCAAGTCTACACTTATTGATAGAAAAAAGTTAAAGTCTCTTTACGATGTGTAATGAATTTTGATTAAAAATATACTAACCAACATGATATTGTAGGAGAAGAACAAAGCTGGAGGGCTGATGCTACTCAAGACTTGTTATAAAGCTACAGAAATCAAGACAGTGTGCTATCGGGAAAAGAATGGACAAATAGATCAATGGAACAAAGTAGAGAGCCCAGAAACAGAGCCACATAAATATAGTCAACTGATCTTTGACAAAGGAGCAAAGGCAATACAACAGAGCAAAGATAGTCTTTTCAACAAATTGTGGTGAACCAACTGGACGTCTACATGCAAAAAAAAATGATTCCAGACAAAGACCTTAAACTCTTCACAAAAATTAACTCGTAATGGATCCCAGACCTACCTGTAAAACATAAAACTATGAAACTCCTAGAAAATAACATAGGAGAAAACCTAGATGGCCTCGGGTATGGCAATGACTTTTTAGATACAGCACCAAAGGCATAATCCACAAAAGAAATAATTGAAAATCTGGCCTTCATGAAAATTGAAAACTCCTGCTCTGTGAAAGACGATGTCAAGAGAATGAGAATACAAGCCACAGACTGGGAGAAAATATTTGCAAAAGACACGTCTGATAAAGACTATTGTCCAAAATATACAAAGAAATCTTAAATGACAATAATAAAAAAACAACCTGATTAAAAAATGTGCCAAAGACCTTAACAGACATCTTACCAAAGAAGATATACAGATGGAAAATAAGCATGTAAAAAGAAGCTCCACATTATATGTCATCAGAAAAACTCAAATTAAAACAGCAATGAGATACCACTACTCATAGAAGGGCCCAAATCTGAACACTGTCAACACCAAATGCTGGCAAGAAGAAGAATGCAAAATGGTACAATCACCTTGGAACTCAAAGGAGTTGAAAACATGTCCACACAAAAACCTACACAATGATGTTTGTAGCAGTTTAATTCATAATCACCAAAATTTGGAAGCAACCAAGGTGTCCTTCAGTAGGTAAATGGGTAAATAAACTGTGGTACGTCCGGACATTATTATTTCACACTAAAAGAAATGAGCTAGCAAGTCACAAAAAAACATGGAGGAAACTTAAATGCATATTACTAAGCAAAAGAAGCCAATCTGAAAAGGCTACATACTGTATGATTCCAACTACATGACATTCAGGAAAAGACAAAACTATGGAGACAGGAAAAAGATCAGTAGTTGCCAGGAGATAGGGTATAAGGATGAATAGGCACAACACAGAGGAGTTTTAGGACAGTGAAAATACTCTTATGGTATTATAATGATGGATATATGGATTTTTTAATATTTATCCAAACCCATAGGATGAACAACACCAAGAGTGAATCCTAATGTAAGGAATAGACTTTGGGTGACAATGCAGGTTCATCAATTGTAACAAATTTGCCATTCTGCTGGAGGATGTTGATAAGGGGAGAGTCTATGCATGTGTGGGAGCGGAGGGTGTACAGGAATCTCTGTCCCTTCCTCTTAATTTTGCTGTGAACCTAAAACTGCTCTAAAAATTTGTCACACATATACAATATTTATTATAATAAATAAATGGTAAGTATATATTTATTATTATAATAAATAAATGATTTTAAATAGATCTATGTGTATCTTTGTCAAGAATAGAACAAGATTCAGAGATAAGAATGATCAAAAACTGACATGATTAGAAAAAGGAAAAATGGTCTAATCACATGTGGTTAAGAATTCCCCATATTTCCTAGAAAATTAGAATTGTAAATTTATATTATATACTAATTTGCATTATTTTTGCATTAACATATTTACTCACTAAGTTAACAAATACTTAAAATTTCTAGGTACGGTGTTTCACAGAAACATTAGTGAGTAAAATTATACGCAATCCCTGTCTTCTCAGAGCACATCATCTGAAAAGGAAGAAGACTAGTAGAGAAATATCATCAATGAATGTAGTTGGGACCAACGCTGTGATGGAAATAGAAAACGCTATGGAAGAGCACACTTGGGAGATTAAAGGTACTGGATGACTTCCCTGGTAAAGAGACACTGGGGCCTCAAGGATGAGGGAAGAAGGCAGGGAGAGTGCTCCGTGGCAAGCTCAGGGGAGGCGTCAGGACAGAACAGCGCAATTTACCTTGACTCAGCAATTCGGACAATGGCCCCAGGCTGACTCTATTAAACACTAATACAAACCTCTTGCAAGGATTTGAGTAGTGTTCCTGCTGTAAAACCTGAAAAATTGTTTTTGTCCTCATCAAAAATGCATTTAATGGGTCAAATTTGGCTTGAAATTCCCTGTGTTTTAAAGGGGCATAGGAGGTATGAGAGCCTGTAAGAGGCTTGCATGGAGGGAGGCAAAATGCCTGTGGTGCTGGATGAAACTGGATGGTTCCAGAGGATTCAAGACTTGTTTACTATCTGCAGAAAGTTATTCTCTCTTATAAGAAATGAGAAGCAAGTCAAGGTTTTAAGTGTGGGGTCACATAATTTTGTGTGTTTTGAAAAAGTCAGCTGGCATGATCACAGGCATGCATAAGGGAATATGGAGTCATCAGAAGGAGGTTTATATCACAGCACAGGTCAGAGAACGTGGTAGCTGTGACTAAGGTGATGGAGTAGAACAAGGGAAGGGAAGGAATTGAGAGTCTTTGTGGTATGTGAGGTGAGGAATATGGGCTAAGAAGTATGATTCCTACTTTTTAACTTTTCTAACTGAATGGAGGGTGGTGCCATTCATTGAGAATTGGAAACTGAAAGAGGATCCAATTTGTGGGGGGAGATTATGAGATTTCCTGTGGCTAGGTTAACATGAGGCACCACCTCCTCCCATCCACCTTCTCACTGGAAGTGCTCAAGCAGAGTCTGGGTGAATAACTCAGGAAGGTTCTTGAACGCAGCCTGCAATGGCTGAAGGATTGTCTTGGTTGACTTTAAAGTCTTTTCCATCTTTAATTGTCCATGATTCTATAATATGGGTCTTTTCACTGTGTGAAAAATGAAATAAGAAGAAACTGAGAAGAGAATGGGGATGAACGGTTACCTCCTCTTGGATGCTGATTAACTTCATATTCGAAAATGAGAAGCTATAGTCTCTCACATGACACTTTTTGATCAGGCCTTTCAAGCTGTAAGAATATGCCTTTTTTTAAAAAGCTCTAACAGTGGTTCTCAAACGTGGATGCAATTATTCTACTGTGGAGTCCAGGCAAAGGAAGTTTGTTACGCTCTCCAGAGAACTATAATATAAAGCCAGGATCAAAACCCACTGATTGGTAAATAAAAAGTAAGTAATCTTTTCTTCTCCCAGAACTAGAGCTTTATTATTTTCCAGCAGGTTTAAAAATAAATAGCATCTATTTACCAATGCTAACCAAAAGAAATACATTGCAAGATACATACGCAATACTGAATTTTCTAGTAGCCATGTTAAAAAAAAATTAAAAAGAAATATGCTAAATTAATTAGCAAGATATTAAATTTTACCTAATATATCCAAAATATTTTAATCACAAATGTAATAAGTACAAAAATTTATTGATGAAATGTTTTAAAATCATTTTTTGTACCAAGTTATTGAAACCTAGTGTGTACCATACACACACTTACAGGAAGTCTCAAAGCAGACAATACAATTTCATCAATAGTACTTGATCTTCACTTAACTTCATAAAACTTATGATGGAAAACTTACATTCACATATCTAAGTTGTTTCAAAAATACTTAAATTTTCCATCAGATACTCTATCAATTATTTCATCAAAAATTTTTGTGTCGGGGCTGGCCTGCTGGCATAGTGGTTAAGTTCCTGCACTCCGCTTCAGCTGCCCGAGTTTCAGAGGTTCATATCCCGGCTGTGGACCTAACACTGCTCATCAAGCCAGCTGTGGCAGCATCCCACATAAAATAGAGGATGATTGGCACAGATGTTAGCTCAGCAACAATCTTCCTTATGCAAAAAGAGGAAGATTGGCAACAGATGTTAGCTTAGGGCCAATCTTCCTCACAAAAAAAGAGAGAAAGAATATGTTGATTACATTTTGAAATGATAATGATCAGTTTTTAAATTTTAATTTTATGTTCATTCAACTGATATTTATTAATTAAAATTTAATTTAGAATTAATTAGTTCATATTAATTAATATTAATATTTACATAAATTAAATTAAATTGACATTGATTGATTGAACAAAACTGGAAATTCAGTGCCTCAGTTGCGAGAGCCACATTTCATTTGCTTAATAGCCCTGTGGCTGCTGTCCACTGTATTGGAGAGTGTAGGTTTAGAAGATTAACTATATTCCAATGCATTACAGACAGAATTTGAAACCCTGTAAACACTCTTCAGTATGGGTACTATTATTCCTATTTTACAGAATTAGGAATTTGACGCTTAGGGTGGTTTAGAACCTTACGCCTGGCTACACATTAAGAAATACAGTTCAGGGCCCAGCCCCATGGCTGCGTGGTTAAGGTCACGTGCTCCGCTGCAGCAGCCCAGGGTTTCACCAGTTTGGATCCTGGACGCGGACATGGCACCGCTCATCATGCCATGCTGAGGCGGCATCCCACATGCCACAACTGGAAGGACCCACAACTGAAAATACATAACTATGTACCAAGGGGCTTCGGGGAGAAGAAGGAAAAATAAAAAAAATACAATTCTAATTCAAGCCTAGTTCTACCTGAATGGATGTCTGTTCCCTTTCCATTACAGAATTTCCCTTTCCATTACAGTATTACAGTGTCCATTACACTATTCTGTCTTCCTCAGAAAATGCAGAGCAAACTTAATATATGAAATAGAAAACAAACCATTAAAATGGAAAAGGACTTGCCGACAGAGGAGCAGTCAACATCTTTTAAAAATACTTAAGCCCTATATTTTGGTGAAAAAGAAATAACCAAGCCAGTTTTTTGCAGCTTTTTTTTTTTTTTTACAAAGAGATGATGCTTGTTTGACTACTTGTGCAATATATGTAATTTTAAAACAGAAGAAACTATGTAGATATAGTCCTTAAATTCTTTTTTTAACCTAAAATTATTTCAATAGGAACTTAAGAACTTGTTTATAAATTACACAAAGTCATGGACTATAAGAAATTGCTAATTTCTCCCCTTTTTCTTAACATGAATATATATATTTTTGTCTTTAGAATCCTATTTTTGGCTCTCTCAAAGCTTTTGACTTTAAAAAAAATCGGTAAGCAAATAGAACAGCATTCCTAAAATTGATTTACAAAGGCGATTGTGTGAGACAGCATTGACATTTCTTAGAGGCTAGCTTTATCTAAGTTGAGATAGGATTGTATCTTATAGGTATATTTACGTAGTTCACTGATTAAGAAAATACGGATATTTATTCATTTCGAAGTCTGACTTCTGTTCCCTGCAATCTCTTTACTGTTTCGTTGCTTTTATTTTGCTTTCTAACAATCACTGGGCGGAGGGCTGCTCGAAGCCAGAGAACCATCTGCAGCTGTGTGTGTGGGTCATAGGCTGTGACTTACCACTGTCTTTGCTCACTGTGCTAATCATATCTTCAGAGGAAAGGCTGGTTTAAGATTCTGGAAATAAGGACTTGCTCCAATTTCTCTAATTCTTTGGCCAAGTTAAAAAAAAAAAAGCAATAAAGGGATTAGCCAGTTCCTTCTGTTATTGTCACGGCTTAGTGGCTTTGGAATCAGTTTGCAAGACCAAATAAGACTTGGTGAAAACTTTGCCTCTATCCCAAGATAATAACTGTGGGAGGGGGTTTAATATACTTTTGGAGGAAAGACGTCATCTTAAAAGTGAGATCATCTTAAAACTGAGCAAATGGCATTTTTATAGGAAACGTTCTTTTGCACGATTTAATATTTTCTATATATTTTTCTCAAAGGGCCATATTTTGGTGTGAAAAATGCAAATGAGATTTATATTTGTATGGTGTATAGTATATGCTTGTTACATTTAAATGTCCACACAGCCTACCCCAAGATCTCAATGTGCTGTCTTAAATCAGTTAGCGTCTTAGAATGTATCTACAGGTGGGACATCTTGCTGTAGTAACTGTCTAGGTTCATATTATCTTTTAGCACTCTCCTGTCAGAATATACCCTCACAGCAAACCTTTATAGATTTCTTCCTAAAGGAGAATAAAGATCATGGGAATTTAAATTATATCCAATGTATCATTTAAAAGTTAATTATGTTTATGATTTCTAAAGAGGGTAAAAATGTATATATGGAATCAAGATGGTTATGATGTTGAAAGAATAATATTGACATCCTCATTTTCTCTTTTAAATTGATGTTTTCTCCAATATTTGTGTGCCCATCTCAGAAACTGAGAAACTTCTGCTGGAAAGCAGGATCATAGTTAGGAGGGGAAGCTTGCTGGGTTTGAATACCAGCTCAAACATTGAGAGGTTCTGTAGCCTTGGGTCAGTTAGCTAACTGCTAAGTCCTTCTGTCCTGTAAATAGGGATAACAGTGACCTGCAAAGGGTTATTTTTATTTTTTCTGTGTGACCAAGAGTGACCCTGAGCTAACATCGGTGCCCATCTTCCCCTGTTTTATATGTGGGACACTGCCACAGCATTGCTTGATGAGCGGTGTGTAGGTCTACGCCTGGGAACCAAACCTGTGAACCATAGGCCACCAAAGTGGAGCCCACGAACTTAAACACTGTATCACCAGGCTGGCCCCTGCAAAAGGTTATTTTAAGGATTAAATGCGAAGCTCTCTGAGAAGTTTCTGAAATATGGTAAATGTACAATATGTGTTTCTTCTTATTATTAACAGAGTGGTTGCTATAAACCAAATGCTTGTGTCCACCCCAGCAAATTCATATGCTGAAAGCTAATCTCGAATGAGATAGTATTTGAAAATGGGGCCTTTGAGAAGTGGTTTGTGCCCTTATAAAAGAGACCCAGACCTCTCCCTTCCCTTTCTGCAGTGTGAGGACACATGAAAGAAGGTTGTCTATGAACCAGGAAGGGGCTGTCCCCCAGAACCCAAGCATACTGGCCATCTTACACCCAACCATCTCAGACTTCCAGCCTCCAGAACTGCGAGTAATCAATTTTTGTTGTTTATAAGCCACCGAGTCTATGATAATTTGTCATAACAGCCTGAAAAGACTGACAATGATTACTTGAAAAAATTAACAGTAGATGGCCATCTTTTGAACCTGCTTATCTATATATACTACTTCACAAGGACAATTGGTGATTCTTAGCAATATTGAACGGACACAGATCAGGCGAGAACAAACTTGTGTTAATGTCTAAACCTGAAGGAAGGTTATCAACATCTATTGGGTAGAAATCCTGCTACTTACTGCCAAATCCGTTTGTGTTTGTACGTGTGTGTGAGCACGAGTGCCCACATTTGAGTGGAAAAGTACAATGTGAATTAAATGCTGGAACTGTTGAACGTGGTGAATGGAAAACATTCCCTAATTTCCTGTTGGATTTGCTAAATGAATAAAATTTATAACCAAATCATTTAAATGTATTCCAAAATATAACGTTATCAAATGTAACTGCTATTTAATTTAAATTACAAGATCTGCGATATTTTGGAGCTGAAGGAAAATAATTGTACCTCTGAAAATAATGCTCCAGTTTAAAATGTGCTGGCCTAAGTTATTTTCAGGTTTACATTTTTCAAGAAACTGCTACATATAGGCTGATTTCTTCAAAAACATCAATTAATTTTGATTAACTAACCACAATATGGCATTTTATTTTGTAATTTAAATGCCAGATGTTTAAAGACCAAGATTTATTAACTTACGTAGTAATTAATAGCCTTCGTTGGAATCTTTAAATAATAGTTGGATAGATCTGCATAAGATTAAGTTAGAATTTCACTGTATTAAGCAAAATAGTCTAAACTCATACTTTTGTGAAAAACTAGTCAAAAGAGTTGGTAAAATATTTTATTTACCTTTTTCTCTGGAAATAAATACACTTGCTTTCTCTTGTTTTATGTTCAGAACAATAATAGGTACATTTAATTTAATTATATTTGATTGAATTGCATTGCATTTAATTGCTGGTAATTAGAATAATAGTTCACAACATGTTAATATTCAAGTCTTAATTGATTCTGTCATAAAAATAGATTTAAAACATTTGAGGAAAGTTACGTTAGTTATATGTAATTTTCCGTTTTTAAAAACAATTATGCAGAAATGTCAGAACCATCTAACCTCGTATGTGGCTTCAAGAAGTCGCTTATTTATGGAATCTAAAAAAAGCTGAAATCATAAAAACAGAGAGTTAAATGGTGGATGCCAGGGGCTGAGGAATGGGGAAATAGGAGAGAGGATGTTTAAGGGTACAACTTGTAATTAGTAGATAAATAAGTCCTGGAGGTTTGATGCACAGTCTACTGATAATAGATAACAGTATTGTATTATAAACATCAAACTTGTGAAGAGACTAGATCTTAATTATTCCCACCACAGAAAAGAAATGATAATTCTGTGACATAATAGAGGGGTGAGCTAATGCTAACAATGGCAATGATGCTGCAATATATAAAGGTATCAAATCAACATGTTGTACACCTTACACTTACACAATGTTTTATGTCAAATATATTTCAATAAAAAATAAGTCCTCATCAAATCATATGAAATGTATAATTCACATGAAACAGCATGATGAATATACAGAGTTGAAAATAAAAGCAGGTTAACTTTTCCTGATATCATTTCATGGGCAGTATTTGTGATGTTAACATTTACATGTCACAAAGTACACTTATATATTTTGTAGTTTCCAAAACATTTTTTTGTGACCTCATATTATGTCAAAACAAGCAAGCAAACAAACAAAACCCTGAGAAGTGGGAAGAGTAGCAAGAACATGGAGCTTAGAGCTCTTAAGTGAATAACCAACAAAACCAAACAAACAAGAACACCACCATCCACCCTACCAGGGACTGTAGCATTTATGGAGGGCATTTTATATAGACAAAAGGATGGTTCTTTCGTAGTCCAGAACTTGAGTTTATATTCTTGTTCTATGATGTAAGTAGCTGTGTGACTTTGGACAGTCATTTAAATATTCTCATGTTTAATTTCATCTTTACAATGTATATTCTTTAAGAACATGGACTCATAGAACTTTTACAGACATTGGATACTATAAAATATGTAAATGGCTCATTCGTGACAGCTCAGTAATTATTATTTCTATTATTTCCCTATCCGTGTGTGTGTGTATAATTTACATTTTCCATAACTTTTCTAAGCAAACTATATTAAAACTTTTTCTAGAACATGATGAACCTATTGAGAGAAATGCAGCACTAAATGGCAATATTAATTTTAATGCTGGGTCTGTCTCCATCAGGTGCTGTTTGGAACCAGTTATCCCTTTAAATTTGTTTCTTCATCTATGAAATGGGAATAATGAAACCTATTGTATATTGTTATGGACATACATGTGAGAGTGTATTTGAAAAAAGGTATCAATTGAAATTATTAAACAAATACAAGCTGTAAAATATTTTACATAGAATTGGTATTAATATTTATTGGCTATCTCTTGAGTCTATAATTTGTAAGCATTTTCATATACATTTAACTTTGATCCTTATAAAATCTCTGTCAGGGTGAAAGCTTTGCTTTTATTTTCCATTTAATGGTGAGAAACTGAGGTTTCCCAAGGTAACAAAATATGTGCAAAGTCTCCCAGACACTGGCAGAGAGAGACTTGAACCCCAGGGAACTCTCTTCTTTTTTTTTTTTTTTTTTAAAGATTTTATTTTTTCCCTTTTTCTCTCCAAAGCCCCCCAGTACATAGTTGTATATTCTTCATTGTGGGTCCTTCTAGTTGTGGCATGTGGGACGCTGCCTCAGCGTGGTTTGATGAGCAGTGTGCCACGTCCACGCCCAGAATTCGAACCAACGAAACACTGGGCCTCCTGCAGCGGAGCGCCAGAACTTAACCACTTGGCCACGGGGCCAGCCCCAAGAGTACTCTCTTCTTATTTAGGACTCAGATAAACCTACTTGCCTTTGTGGAAAACCAGCTCCTGATCTTAAGAGTTACAACTACCATTATTAAACTGTTTGTTCTGTTTTACGTCCTTTGTTTTGAGTTACCGGAGTAAATGTTCTGATTCCAAGGAATAGTAAGGATCTCTCAAGGGCAATTTGCTCATGACGTGATGCAATAAACATGGTTTACTTTTCTCTTACTTCCTGTTTGACTTCCTCCATTACAACGTACTTCATTAAAGATGTAGCAGAGACCAAAGATGTGCAAAAAGCAGATGTACTGTTCTCTCAGTCCTGAGTCATTATTTAGAGACAAATTACTTAGGTTCCACATATAAACTGTATAAAGATTTGCCAAGAGAAAGTGCAAGGACCAACAAAATGGTTACTTTTCCAAGGTTATCCCTCTCACATAGCGATTCGAAGAATCATTAACTTCTTAATTTGAGGATCATTAGTAATATTTATATAAGCTTCCCTTTGCACACGTTCTGTTACTTCTAATACATTTTTCCTAATTGCAGACATTTTATTAAGTAATAGGAAATATAAAACTACTACGAGAACACCTACGTTTATAATCTCTAGTGAAAGAAGTTAACCCATACAAATTTAAATTCTGATAATTACATACTATCCCATTGTTTATATAAGGAAACATCATTAGAGAAAAATTAAGACATATTCTTCTAAATCAAGCTGCGTCCATTTTTGTAGTATCTATACCTTTTGTTTAAAATCACAAGATGTAAATTAATGAAGATAAAAATAGAGATTAAAGACTAAAATAAGACCAAAAAAGTGAGACTACTTATGAGAGCAAAAGTCTAATTTGAATTAGTATTTGGGCTTATTTTCTTTGCAATTTACAATATACATTTTCTTCTACACTCAGATAGTGCTATTACTTACCTACAAGCAAGTGTCAACAAGTCTATTAGTCATTAAATCTAGGTCCTAAAAGATTGATTCAATGCTCAAAACAGACATAACCCAGTGTATAATATCCCATTTGATAAACTGCAATAGTCATACCATCCTTTCAGAATACACCTCTAAGTCCACTTTTTAATCATTTTTAGTATAGATACTACTTTGAGATTCTGATGAAACATGTGGATCTGTTCCCCAGATAAATTCCGTCCATGCTGAATAACCCCTACCTTGTTTGCAGACAGATGCAGGGGGTCTTTGAACTGCCTGAAAATCATTTAAGTCTGTAGTCACTCAATATTTAATGTGGAAAAGAGGGAAAAATCACATCCACACAATTACAAAATCAGACAAATGTCAACAGTGAGAGTCTGTGAAATGTTCAAATTTCTCTGTCTGGCTATACATTCCTTCTCAGAATTTTCAAAATACTCAAGAATTTCTCAGTTTTCTCTAAGTTGACTTTTACAAGCCTCACAGAATTCTGCGGCTCTGGAAATTCATTCCAAACCTTTGAATGAACAGAAGCCCTCCCAATGCCTGGTCCTAGTGAGCCCTGCCAGAGTCAGAAGTAAAGCTTCAGGTCAGCTTATGGAAGAACAGACATTCTTGCTACTTGCATTAAAAATTGGCTTAAGAAGGGCTTGAGAAAGCCTTCATCCTCATGTTGACAATATAGTAGTGCTCTTTGTATTGTAAGAGCGTATAGAAAATTATTCCACTTCTCCAAATCTCGACAGGTGCCTGGACATGCATGTTAACTTGTCACTCAAAATAACATCGCATTCACTGTTCACAAACTCTATCAAAAGTCAGAGTGACAATTTTAACAAACCTTATACAAGCTAATACTGTTTCCACTTCTATAACCACCGCCAATAAAGCTGAATGGGATGATGAGCAATACTTACGTGAGCAATTTATGCATATTCAAGTTTTGGAAATCTACGCATCAGTCAGTTATTTTCCCAAATATCGAAGGTACATTTTCAAACTGGTTCACCTTTAAATTCTTAATTTCTACACTTAGTGTCATGCATTAATCAAGTATGTTAATCCAGGAAATATTTTCCTTCCTTCAAAGTTAAGGCTGAAATAGAAACTTTACCATAACATAAATGCATGTGCCTAATAACTTTTCGTAATTAGGACAAAAAAGTGGAATGTGTGATTTACTGTACTGGATTTTGCTTAAACACTGAAGCCTGGATTGTCTCTGGCAAAACTTAGAAAAACCAACTCTGTCATGAGAAATTGTACTTTGACAGCAGACTACTTGGAGCATGTCATCAGTGGACAATCACTAAAATACAGACTGAAAGAATGTGTTGTTCAGCCACCCACAGAATGTACCATTCTTCCTGTCAGACACACTAGATTAAAGGAACTAACGCACAAACAACATTTACGCCATTCCTAATTTCATAACATTTGTGAAATGATGTTGGTATTCTTAAATACATGAGAAAAGTTTCTACATAAGCTATGTGCTAGTTTCTGGTAAGAATTCCACAATCTTGACATGAAAATGTGGTTAGAAGATGAACATTAAAAATGAAAGTTGTATGTGGGCCAGTCTTGGTGGCCAAGTGGTTAAGTTCAGCACACTCTACTTTGGCAGCCAGGGTTCAATTCCTGGATGCAGACCTACACCACTTCTCAGTGGCCATGCTGTGGCAGTGGCTCACACACAAATAGAAGAAGATTAGCAACAGATGTTAGCTCAAGGTGAATCTTCC
Organism: Equus asinus; assembly: GCF_041296235.1. Classification (NCBI taxonomy): domain Eukaryota; kingdom Metazoa; phylum Chordata; class Mammalia; order Perissodactyla; family Equidae; genus Equus; species Equus asinus. The sequence goes on from NC_091813.1 coordinate 39,759,196, forward strand.
ACAGGAAAAAAAAAAAAAAAGGTTGTATGGAAATTTTGAATGAAATAAACATACATAACATATTTTTGCAATATTAAGTAGCTCATTAGGGCCTTTTGTTTGTAAAGGCATTGCTGTCACTAAGGTTTCACTTGCTGAATTTTTCTATGCAGCATTATCTGTTATTAAGGTGATAAGATAGAAAACATAGATATTGAATATTCACATTTATCTCTATTCATTTCTGAATTCCCACTAAAATGAAAGTCAAGGAACGAGGAGTTGTAAATCCACAAGAATCTAGAGAAACTGAGAACAAATGAGAGAAGTAAACACAGTTTTGGAAGATGGAAACTGAATGAACAGATGATAGTTGTATTAATGACAAAAGCAAAGCCTGTTTATAGAGAGAGATTTAAACAAGAGGTAACCTATCTGTGTCTTGGAATCCCAGAAAGTTTCACTATTTGGAGTCGCCTCTGAACGTAAGGGCAGAATTGGGTGTAAAATTAGGAGAGATGATTGAAAATCTGCACAAAGAGGTTTAAGCTCCACTTCTTCACTACTAAATCCCTCAGAGCCTATGCCTACACTATACTAGCTGGAGACCGGAAGTTCACTCTTTACAGATGGGACCAAAAATGAAACCAGACACAAAGCTATGTGGGGCTGAGTAATGGACAGAACATCTGTTGATGAATGGTGAGATCCCTAGCCCCTTCCTCATGCTCAGCTTCTGGCTAAGCTTACACTCTCCAGGAAGGAGGTTAAAAGATTCCCCTCTAGAGATGTGGATTATCCAAAGAAAAAAATTTGTTAGTCATTCCGTTTTGATGATATCAATTGAAATGCTTGGTTCACACCAGATCAGCCTGTGGTGAAATCCACCAGTAGACAAGTTTCACTCTACAAGAGAGCTTCCTGTCACTTTTTCATGAATCTCTTTAAATATGTGTGCTAGTCTGTAATGGTTAATTTTATGAGTAAACTTGACTGGGCTAAGGAATACCCTGACAGCTGGTAAAACATCATTTCCATTATTTTTGCATTCGTCTGTAAGGGTGTTTCTAGAAGACATTAGTATTTTAATTGGTAGACTGAGTAAGGTAGATTGCCCTCACCAGTGTAGGAGGGCATTATCCAATCCACTGAGGACTCACATAGAACAAAAAGTCAGAGGAAGGGCAAATTTCTTCTCTTTACTTGAGCTTAGACATCCATCTTCTCCTGCTCTGGGACATAGCACTCCTGGTTCTAGGGCTTTTGGTCTCAGACCAGATTTATACCATTGCATCCCCTCCATTCTCTTTGGACTCAAACGTTCACCGTCAGCATTCCTGTTTTTCCAGTTTGTAGATGGCATATCATGGGATTTCTCAGGCTCTAAAATCACAAGAGCCCATCTCTCATAATAAATCTCTTTCTATGTATCTCTATATCTATGCCTACATCTATATCTATATCTATATAGATATATCCTACTGTTTTATTGCTCTGAAGGCCTCTACTATGTAGTTCTAGGACTCTTTGCCCTCAAATTCATTCCTCCTTATTTCCCATTCTGCTGGGGCCCAATTCTTACCCCCATAGACTGCATTTTCCAGGTCCCTATGCTGGCTGACTCCGCTGGATTCGGTTAAAGTGATGCACTGCCTCATGATTACATTACCAGATATTCTACTATTTATATAACTAACGCCCTGAACTAATTCCCTCTGTTTCAAATATTTAAAGTATTTTGTTGTTTCTAGTTGCAGTTGACTAAAACTATGTGTACGAACAGGCAAGGATCACCAGAAACAGAAAATTTGTTAACATGAAAGACAAATACAAAAAAAAATTTCAGAGGAAACAGGGACAATGAACAAAAGAAAATTTCAAATGAAGTATAATTAATGAAATGAAGTATAATTAATATTCATTATATATGTAAAATATACTGTATCTACCAAGTAGTACTAAAGAGTTCTATGCAAAGAAATTTAAAAAAAAAGAAATTGTCGGGGCTGGCCCCATGGCCGAGTGGTTAAGTTTGCACACTCAGCTGCAGGCAGCGCAGTGTTTCGTCAGTTTGGGTCCTGGGCGCTGACATGGTACTGCTCATCAAACCACGCTGAGACAGCATCCCACATGCCACAACTAGAAGGACCCACAACTAAGAATATACAACTATAAGAAAATACAACAAAAAAAGAAACTGTCTTTGTCAAGTAAAAGTATGACTCTAGAAGAAATAATGAAAAGCCTATAACATTAAAGTTGAGGAAATCATACAAAATGGAGAAAAAAAGACAAGGCAAAAAATATAAGACAGAAAAGATCTCAACATTATAAAAAAAATTTGGAGGTAGAACAACTGACTAGTAGGGATTCCAGAAGGAAAGAAAAGGAAAACCAAGAGAAGAAAATAATTAAAAGAAAATAGATTGTTTGAAAATCTTGGCTACTGTGAATAATGCTGCCATGAACATAGGGGTGCATATATCTTTATGCATTCCTGTTTTTGTGTTCTTTGGATAAATACCCAGCAGCAGAATAGCTGGATCATATGGTAGCTCTATTCTTAATTTTTGAGGAATCTCCATACTGTTTTCCATTGTGGCTGCACCAGTTTACATTCCCACCATCAACGAGTGAGGGTTCCCTTTTCTCCACATCCTCTCCAACTCTTATTATTTCTTGTCTCTTTAATTATAGCCATTCTGATAGGTGTCAGGTGATATCTTATTGTAGTTTTGATTGCATTTCCCTAATAATTAGTGATGTTGAACATCCTTTCATGTGCCTGTTGGCCATCTGTATATCTTCTTTAGAAAAACATCTGTTCAGATCTTTTGCCGATTTTTCACTTGGGTTATTTTTTCTTTTGTGTTGAGATGTATGAGTTCTTCATATATTTTAAATATTCACCTCTTATCAGATAGACGGTTTGCAAATATCTTATCCCAATTGTTAGGTTGTCTTTTCATTTTGTTGATGGTTTCCATTGCTGTGCAGAAGCTTTTTAGTTTGATGTATGCCTATTTGTCTATTTTTTCTCTTGTTTCCCTTTCCTGGTGAGACACAGTACTTGAAAATATGCTGCTAAGACAGATGTCAAAGATGTACTGCCTATGTTTTCTTCTAGAAGTTTTATGGTTTCAGATCTTACATTCAAGTCTTCAATCCATTTTGAGTTAACCTAAATGTCTATCAAGGGATGAATGGATAAACAAGATGTGGTAGATGTACACAATGGAATACTACTCAGCTACAAAAAAGAGGAAATCTTGCTATTTCCAACAACATGGATGGACCTAGAGGGTATTATGTTATGTGAAATAAGTCAGACAGAGAATGTCAAATACCATAGGATCTCACTCATAAGTAGAAGTTAAACAACAACAACAACAAACAAACACCTAGGTACAGAGATTAGAGTGGTGCTTACCAGAGGGGAAGGGGGGATGGAGGAGAGCAAAAGGGGTGACAGGGCACATGTGTATCGTGATGGAGGGTAATTAGTCTTTGGAGGGGTGAACATGATGTAGACTACACAGAAATTAAAATGTAATGAGGTACACCTGAAATTAAAAATAAATAAATAAATAAGTACATAGCGTCTACACAAAAAAATACTTAAAAAATAAACTACATAGAGGTCAGTTTTTCAGAGTGGGGATTAATTAAATTATTTACAAAGTGCCAAAAAAAAAGAAATTAGGCAAGAAAAGGCCCAAGAATATTAGTGCAGTTCGGAAGTTTCCAATTTAAACGAATCCACATATTAACCACTAAAATGATTCAAAAAAACTTCTGCACCAAAATAAATTATCCTGAACATTTAGAAAACTGCGAATAAAAAGATGGTTCTAAAAGTTTCCAACAAGGCCAAATAGTTTCCATACCCAGAATTAAGAGTCAGAATGTCATTGGACTTTGCGACAGCAACAGTGGAAGCTAAAAGACAAGACAGGGCAAAGCCTTCAAATTTCTGAGGGACAATGGATTCCAACTGAAATTCTACATCAGGCAAATTATTGAGGAAATGTGAAGATAAAAGAAGACTTCATGAGATGCACAGTCTCAAAATGTTACTTCTCACATACCCACAGGAAGCTACCGAAGGATGGATGTTCTCCAAAATAAAGAAGTAAATGTAGAAAGAGGAAGGGATCAAGTGAACCAAAACAGAAGAGCAGGGAGCAGAGTTTATGAGGGCAAATTCCAAGTTGATGGTATACGGAAGTCCCAAAATGTCGGTGCTCACGGGCACAACGGACAGTCTCTCTGTCTAGCCTGAAGCATGAGGGCAATGCGATGGACGTCTTCATGAAGCTTAGCAAAAGGAAAATAAAAGCACTACTGGATTACAAATGTGTTAGAATGTATTGAGTTGTACATATAGCTCCGTAGAGAGTTCAGGGAGATATTAAAATGTTTTTGCATGAAAACTTAATGAAATTTTAATTCAAAAAATCAGAGGGGCTGGCCCCATGGCCTAGTGGTTAAGTTCATGTTCTCTGCTTCAGTGGTCCAGGGTTTCCCCGGTTCAGATACTGGGCGTGGAGGTGGCACTGCTCATCAAGCCATGTTGAGGTGGCACCCCACGTAGAAGAACTAGAAAGACCTACAACTAGAATATACAACTATATACTGGGGGGCTGTGGGGAGAAGAAGAAAAGAAGAAGATTGACAACAGATGTTAGCTCAGGTGCCAATCTTTAAGAAAATAATAATAATAATTAAAAAAAAAAGGAAAGAAAAAGAAGAGATTCACTGCACCCTGAATCAAGAGTCAAAGACATAGGTTTTATAATAAGCTGGAGAAGAGACGTTGAAAATAATTATTTAATGATGCTATATGCCTTATATATTGCTATTTTACTACCATAGTAATATAAACCATGGTAATAGATACCATAGTAATATATACTAGAACATATAGTATAATATACACCAAATATACGTATATTTATATGTCTAGTATATATGATATATACTATACCGTATATGCATATAAAAATATACAAAAGTATGCTATATAACATTATTATACAATAATAACACTTCGCCTCAGCAAATAACTTATTTGTTCATTTTTACAGCAACATTGAGGTTTGGGGTGTTTTTTTTTGCCCCTAGAGATAGCATAGGTGGGATTAAATACTTCATTCAAGTGGATAATCTCTAGTGCCCTTACCAAACTTTAAATTCTAGGACTCCGTGAATAATTCAAAAGATAAGCATTATAAAATATAGCTATTACAGATTAAAAAACCTCATTTCATTTTAAAGCTATATTGCTTTAAATGTGTTTTTGGCATAACTCAAAATTAAAGAAATACTCCCAGTCAAGCATAAAATTCATTTCATGGGAAGAAAATGTTTTTCAATAATATGCTAAAATGGAAAGCTTACGATAACAAATATTTATGCATATTCAGATACAATAATTAGATTTATGTTTATAGTTTCTAAAAATGAATGTCGTAAATTATCATCAACAACTGTAGTGAATTCAGAAGGCTTCTACGGATGGAGTAGCTTCCTTTAACAACCATAGACTATGAATGACAGCTATTTGCAGATTCTAATACATTCATTCTATTCATGGAGAAAAACAAATGTGACCATTTCATTTCCTTCCTGTAGTAGAAATGCTCTTATTCTAATTTACATCTTTCTTTTGTTGCTATCTATTTTTTCTGTGATTATCATCACAGATTCCTAAGTAAAAACTTAGTGTATTTAAAAATCTATACCACAGCACTTTGATATGAACATAGGTTAAGACTCTTATTTTCAATGCTAACCTCTCTGAGACAGAACACACAACATATTCTCACATTCACAACTTTGTGTGATTGTAGTCTCATGATGCTCCTCACTCCAAGATGCATGTAATATTAATGCAATACTTTTGCTTATAACTTAATCATCTTCAAAATACTCTTCATTACACAGAGGAAGACTCAAAACACCATATTTCTAGTGGACTAGATAACGTAATGCCCATGTATAGTCAATATCTTTTATTTTAAAGATTTTACTTTTTCCTTTTTCTCCCCAAAGCCCCCAGTTACATAGCTGTATATTCTTCGTTGTGAGTCCTTCTAGTTGTGGCATATGGGACGCTGTGTCAGCGTAGTTTTGATGAGCAGTGCCATGTCCGCCCCCAGGACTGGAACCAACAAAACACTGGGCCGCCTGCAGTGGAGCCCGCGAACTTAACCACTTGGCCACAGGGCCGGCCCCATATAGTCAATATCTTTAATGTCTGTCGTGGGGAGCATTTTATCAGAACTTAGTACTGATTACCAAACATTGAGAGGATACCTACCATAGAAGTTTTGTTTCATTTTTTATTTATATGAAGCAAAATTTAAGGCACAATATTATTTATAATGCTATCTGATTATCTGACTTGAAATAATTTTAACATTAAGCTCTCAGGAAATAGAGCACTATTCCAAATTTATTGTGCTATTGATCAACAGATATTTTTATTTAAGCAAGAGCTATTTTGCATGTCCAAATATCCACATAATGCTTTGTTTCTTCATTTGCTAGCTAATTTAGAAAGAATGCCTATATTAAGACCAGGAGATCCAGATCCTTATGGTTTACTACAGTCCTTGTCAACAAGTCTATAGATTAGCAATGGTGAAGATTGCTTAGGACATTTGTTGCACAGCTTAGGGAGGGAAAGATTCAGGTCAAGGTCTGTTTATAATCAAAATTTCAGATATTAAATGCCTGGTAATGCAAAAAATAGCATTTAGTAAGTCATATCTCTGGAGATGAACTGGTCCCTTAGCCTGATCAACATCTTATTAAATGGATATAAGTGGAGACAGTATTGTGATGGGAAAGAACGGATTTGGTGGAAGGAGACTTGAGAATCATGTTGAATTCTCTGTGAAAGTACAGTCATGCGCTATATAATGTTTCACTCAATGAAGGAACGCATATACGATGGTGATCCCATAAGATTAGTACCATACAGCCTAGGTGTGTAGTAGTGCATACCATCTAGGTTTGTGTAAGTCCACTCTATGATGTTTGCACAGTGATGAAATTGTCTAGTGGCACATTTCTCAGAATGTATCCCCGCCATTAAGCAATGCAGGACTATATCTCTGTCTGTATCAGGCATAGGCTGATACATTTTGTGATTCCTGAGGCATATTGGGGATTGCATAACATCATGAAATATCACTGCCAGATTCTGTTTACCAGGTGTTCCTGTTCCCACCTAGCCCTAGAAGTCACTAAAGTAGGTGTGATTAATCTCTGTATGTAAAACCCGTTAAAACATTTGATAGTAGGGCAGTTCCCATATTTATTAAAGAATAAACTGAAGCCCTAATGTAATGGATTTCAATAAAGGCTCTGTAGGTAATATTTAAATAAAGATAATCCTGTGATATCTGTTATAACATGATATATTACAGATAAAATATAATGCCAATTTCCTGTTAGGGAAATGCCCCACTTTCTCTGTTAACAAAGTGAGACAAATATCGGCATTTAAAAAAAAAAAAGCAAACACTAACACATTGTGTAAATCCTTGAGGAAGTAAAATAAAAAATTATAGACACACATATATATATACACACACATATATATACATAGACATTTATATATAATAACTTTATTAATATTATTGACATATGGAGCATTAGATGAGATAAACAATGAAGAATAGTACTATAGTCAATTTATGAACAATTTAGTTATTTATCTTCTTCTAAATGGCTATTAATTAAACGTGTGGATATTTATATAGAGTAAAAACATGGATTATATGAGTATTGTTTGAATAAAATAAAGGAAAAAGCAATTGCCGTTAAAAAATGTTTCCTCCCTTTTATACTATACATTTAACTAGATAATTTTACCTTTAATGGTTATCATAAAATTTGATCTAAACTCAAACAAAAGAGAAAGTATTGTGGAATGACTGACAACTTACTGTAGCATCCACTGGAATTCTCATACATTGCATTGGGGAGGGTCAGTGATATTGACTGAGAAATTTTAAACTTATTTAAAGAATTATTTGAACCAAGAGGAAGAGGAAAAGTGGTAGATAATTGCTGTGGCAACTTGTCAAAGAAAATATGCTTTCCTAAGCCATTGGGAGCATACATATGCAATATCACGTTAAGGATTTATCACGTATTTACTAAAAGAAAGGTAATACTCAAGATAAATATCTATATTTAAAAATTGGATGCCAGAAAATAGGATTTCCAATTTGTTAATAAAAATTCTTCACAGAATACTACCTAGACATTATAGAATTGTGAGGTTAAAACAAACACAATACATATAGTAGGTAAAAAATGCATTTTAGAGGAAGGGCAGGTGGACAACAGAAGGGGCTGAAGTTCATGGTCAAAAGCTCTAAGTTACATTTTAGGAGGGATGGCTCATCTAAGATTCATGGCCTACTAAAAGCTAGCAAAAAGAAGTGTGAGATTTACAATTCTAGACACTGCTCATCTCTTAAATGCTCACTGATTTATTATAGAGTAGGGAAATAAAAGCAATGGCATGCCAACTAATAGGCAGAAGCAAGAGGTCAAGTCTGAAAGGAAAGAAAATGGAAAATAGAACTGCAAGGAGCTGAAGCAGCTGAAATGAAAGAGGGGGACCAGAGTAATTCATAGACATGACAGCACTAAAACAAATAAATAATGGATAAATAGATAAATAAATAAAAGACAGAAAAGAGATAACACAGCGATAAACAGTGAAGAAGAGAGAAACAAATTTAGAATATGTAAACCTTAAATATCAAGTAAGAGATTATGAGTCTTAATGAAATTAATTTTAAGTTTAGGAGATAGAGGTGTGTGTTTATACTTACATATACGTACATATTTATAAAAGTTTAAGAGATAGAGTGATTATATATACATATATATGTTAATATGAATGTACTTGTATACATATTTATACACATGTACACTCACAAGTAGATATACATATAGTCATAAAAGTTTAGGTGATAGAGTGATATGTATATATGAGAAAATACGTGTCTATGTCAACATATGCATACATATACACATCAGTGTGTGGGTATGTATGTGTTAGTGTGTTTGTACGCACACATTTCAAAGTAAAACTGAACTTTCCATATCAAATTGCATATGTTTTCCCTGAATCTACTTCTACTCTCCTGAGCCTTCTTTCAGCTTTATTTTTCCATAGCATCTACTACTCTTTAATTCACTGTATAATTTACTTAGATATTTTGTTTTCTTTTTTATTGTCCACTAGAATGAACCTCCATGTGGTTGAAGATTTCTTGTGTTTTATAATTTATCTATGTGAGGCATCTTGAATGGTATCTGGTACTCAATAATATTTGCTTTTATAAATGAATTACTTAACAATAACTGACAAGAAATTGCAAAGGTTATTTAGCAGAAATGAAATGCAGGTCTCTTGTGGGTAGTTCAACTAGATTAATGGTTCAAAATGTGTGGACTGTGGGCTGCTGCTATGATAAGATTTTCTCTCAACCAATAGGAAATGAAAAAGACATTGGAAATGTAATGAGTTTTTCATAATCTTATGTTTATACAGTTTAAGACTTTATCTCATTATAATATTAAGTTCTTTTAATCTTTATAGTAATGAAATACTTATTCTTTTGGGAAATGTTAGTTATTATAAGGAAATGATAGTACTTTGTTATAGGTATAAAACTATTGCAACACAAAATGTTTGACAATCATTTATCTGTCAGCATTTTAATTCTACTAATTTGTGACAGCATTCCATTGGGGCCTGTGTGGTTCAAAAGTCATTCCATAGCTTTGATAGAGTCTGCTTAAGGAAGGGGCATAGGACGCCAGTCAGCAATTAGACCTCTGAAGAGCTTTGCCAGCAGCTTCATGGAGGCCCTCTTTAACTCTTCTCAATCTGCACACAGACCAATCCACAAGGGCTGGAGCCTTATGGCATAAGGGACTTGAAAATAACCTCTGGCCAAAAACTGAGTGAACAATACTCTGTCTTAGGAGTGACAAGTGAGCCAGGTTTAAAATCATATCTAGACATTCCTGGCAGTCTGGAAAACTGTGTGTGTGCCTGAGGTTGTAACCTCTCAGGAGTAATCAGAGACAAAAACTCCAAGCCACTAAAAACAAAAAGATAGTTGCTTGGGGCAAAACAAAATAAGTAAACTCCCTAACTATGAATGCAAACTCTAAGCACCCACACATCCAAATTTAAATGTAAAAATCTAACAGGCTAAAGGGGCATAAGCACAATCTTTGACCAATAAGTGGATTATGGTGATACAGTGATGACTATTAGGTAGCCAGGATAAGAGATAAAAACAAATCTGAGAAAAAATGGAGGAAAAACATCAGAAGCTGCACATTACAGAGAAAATGTACTTCAGAAAAATTGTCCATGCAGGTCACTAAATAAATAAACAATCAAGCAAGCAAATAACAACAGCAACCACAGAAAGACAAAGATCAGCATCCATAGTAGCTGCACTATATCTTCTAAAATGTCTAGTTTTCAACAAAAAAATCATAAGACACACAAAGAGACAGAAAAAGTGTTACCATACACAGGGGAAGAAATAGACAGTAAAACTGCTTTTGAAGGGGTCAAGATAAAGGCTTTAGCTGACAGAGAATTTAAAACAGCTATTATAAATATCTTTAAAGAATAAAATAAAACCAGTCTTAAATGGATAATAGAAGGCACGATGACAATGTGTCATGGAATACAGAATATAAAGATATTGAAATTACAGAAACAAAAATAAATGGAAATTCTGAAGTTGGAAATTACAATAAATAAATTGAAAAATTTACTAGAGGGACTCTATAGTAGATTTCCCCTGGCATAATCAGTGAACTTTAAGATAGATGAATAGAGATTATGCAGTCTGAGGACCAGAGAGAAAACATAATAAAGAAAAGTCAAGAAAGTCTTAGAGAATTGTGGGACACCATTAAGCACACCAACTTATGCATCACAGGAGTACCAAAAGGAAAGAAGAGAAAGACACAGAAAAAAATATTTAAAGAAGTAATCGCTGAAAACTTGCCAAACTTGATGAAAAACATTAATGAACACATTCAGGAAATCTAACAAACTCCAAATAGGATGAATTCAAAAAGATACACACACAGATGTAACATTGTCAAAATACTGAAAGCCAGACAAAGAGAAAATCTTAAAAGCAGCAAGAGAACAAAGACTCCACACATACAATGGAACCTCACTAAGCTTAATAGTTACTGTTCAGAAACAATGAAGGCTAGAAGATGGTGGGAAGACATATTCAAAGTGCAGAATAAAAATCAAAATTCTCAACTTACAATCTCCTGTCTAGCAAAGCTATCTTTCAAAATTTTCTTCTCTCAGCTTCTTTAAAAGATATGTTCATATGAAGTAATAATTCTAACAACGATCTGTAACCACAGGCCCTCGAAGACCAGGTCAAACTGACTCTATCCTATCAACAGATTGTTAAAATTTTTTTTCAGGGGCAAGCCAAAAAAATGCAAGTCACATAGCCAGAGCACACACAGAGAAAATTCTTGACCTGAAATAACACCCAGAACCAAAGATTTTCCCATGCACAGAATCAAAGGCCTGGGACACGACAACACCTTATAAGTCAGACTCTTATCAGAAGTGAGAGGTCCATTGTCTAGGAAGATCCAGTGTTAAAACCCCATCCCACACTTTAACATAAATGTTTAAAGCCTTCCAATCAAAACCTGCCCTGCCAGCACGTCCACACACCACCCTCTTACCCCTAACCTCTTAAATTTTGCCCCAAGCCCTGCATTGAGGAGACAGATTTGAGAGCTTTCCCTCCTGTCTCCTTGCTGGTCAACCTTACAATAAAACCTTTTCTTTTCTCAAAAGCCCATGGTGCAATTATTGGCTTTTTATGTGCATTGGGCAAAGAACCCCCTTTTTGTGCAGTAACAGTGTCATTGGGTTTGTAACCTAAATAGACAAAATATGTGTAATAGTAATAGCACAAAAAGTTATGGGCTATGAAGCTAAATAGGAGTAAAATTTCTATATTTCACTGGAATTGAGTCCGTGTAAATTTGAAGCAGATTCTGATTAGTTAAGATGCATAAGTCCTAGAGCAACCAGTAAGAAAATAAAACAAAATAATTAAAAGATCATTATAATTAAAAGATCATTAATAAAGAGATCTGTTCTCTACGAACTCAAAACAATTCTTGATATGTATGCACCTAACAACAGAGCATCAAAATACAAAAGGCAAAAAATGATAGGACTATGAGGAAAAATAGATAAATTTACTACTGTCGTTGAAAATGTCAACATCCCTCTATCAGTAATTAACAGATCCAGCAAGCAGGAAATTAGTAACGACACAGTTGAATTTAGCACCATCAATTAACAGAATATAATTGACATCCATAGACTACTTCATCCAACAACAGCAGAACACACATTCTTCTCAAATGCAGATGGAACATTCACCAAGATAGCCCACATTCTGGGCCATAAAACACACTGTAACAAATTTAAAAGAATAAAAATCATACAAAGTATGTTCTCAGAGTACAATGGAATGAAATTTGAAATCAATAACAAAGATACTGGAAAAAGCAAAAATAGTTGGAGAGTAAAAAAACAGACTTCTAAATTCTACAGAGGTCAAAGAAGAAGTCTCAAAAGAAATTAAAAATAGTTTGAAATAAAAATGAAAATGCAACCTATCAAAATTTGTCAGAGGTAGCAAAAGCAGTGCATAGAGGGAAATTTATATCAATCACTAATTGCATATATTAGAAAAGAAGAAAGATCTAAAATAAATAGTTTAAGCTTCCACACAGGCTACAAGAAAAATAAGAGCAAAGTAAATCCAAAGGAAACAGAATAAAAGAAATAATGAAAATTAAAGCCAATCAATGAACTTGAAAACAGGTAATCAGAGAAATTCAATGAAACCAAAAGCAGGTCTTTCAAAAGATCAGTAAAATCAATAAGCCAGTTTAAATAAGAGTACAAGAGAAAAGATACAAATTACTAATATCAGAAATGAAAGAGGGACCATTACTATAGATCCCATGGATATTAAAAAGATAATAAATGAATATTAGAAAGATAATATACCCACAAGTTTGATACTCTAGACGAAATGGACAAATTCTTCAAAAGACACAATCTACCAAAACTCACACAAGGAAAAATAGATTAACTGAGTTGGCCTATATCTATTAAAGAAATTAAATCATTAATTAATTACCTTACAAAACAGAAAGCACCAGGCCCAGAAGAATTCACTGGCGAATTCTATCAAACACTTAAGAAAGAAGTTATATCAATTTTCTAGAATCCCTTCCAGAAAGTAGAAGCAGGGAGAATCCTTCCCAACTCATTCCATGAGGCCAGTATTACCTTAATACCAAAACCAAACAAATTACAAGAAAAGAAAACCACAAGGCTGGCCCTGTGGTCGAGTGGTTAAGTTCACGTACTTCACTTTGGCAGCCCAGGGTTTCCCCAGTTCAGATCCTGGGCACGGACATGGCACCACTCATCAGGCCATGTTGAGGCGGCATCCCACATGCCACAACTAGAAAGACCCACAACTAAAAGTATACAACTATCTACTGGGGGGGATTTGGGGAGAAAAAAAGCAGAAAAAAAGAAAACCACAGATCAATATCTCTCATGAACATAGATGAAAAAATACTCAACAAAATATTAGCATACGGATTCCAAAAATGTATAAAAAGAATTATGTACCATGACTAAGTAAAATAGATACGCAAGGCTGGTTCAACACTTGAAAATCAATTAATATACTCCATCAAATTTACAGGCTAAAGAGTAAAAATCATATGATGATATCAATAGATGACCCTTGAACACATTGTTTAAGTGAAACAATCAAGTCACAAAAGACTGTATATTGTATGATTCCAATTATATTAAATGTCCAGAATAGGCAAATCTATAGAGACGGAAAGTAGATTAGTGGTTCCTTAGGCTGGGAGGAGAGGGTGGAATGGGAAGTGACTGTTAATGTATATGGAGTTTCTTTAGAGGAAATGAAAGGTTCTAAAATTCGTCTGCGGTGATTGTTACACAGCCTTGTGAATATATTAAAAATTAATTTTATACTTTAAATAAAGGATTGTATGGTATGTGAATTATATCTTAATCAGACTTTTAGAAAAAAGGAATTTCCAGAAGGATGTGTGTTTTATTCATTTTTGGAAGAACTTGCTTTTGATTTGATTTTATATTCTATTTTTCCTGTTTTTAATGAATTACTTCATATTTGTTTTATTAAAACTCTCCTTCCACATGTTTTCTTTATTTCATTATTCTTTTTCTACTTACTTAATTTTAATGCTTAACAATTAAACAGTTTAAACTTTTTATTGAAGTATGCTCATCCGTTTTATTCTTTCATTTCATCTGTTCCTAAAAAAATACTATACATTTTCCTTTGAGTAGGGTTTTATTTATATATCATAATATTTAGTCTCAATTTTTTCCCTTATTCTCTGAATAATTTTAACTTTGCTTTTTATTTTGTTGTGATTTGATAGTTGTTTAGAAAGCTATATTTTTGTTTAATTTTCAACTGGATAGTTTTTTAATTACAGTCATTATCAACTTTCAACTATATACTGAAAATATAGTGATTTATGCTATGCATTTTTACCATCTAAGAAGTGATCCACTGTAGTCAAGAGTATGAACAATTTTTATAAACAATCCATAGGAATCACATTATGTAACAAAATCACATTAAAAAAATTTAAAAAAAACACTTTGGGCCAATCTTCAAAAACAATATAAACTCATCAGAGATTCATCATGTCATGAGAAGACCGGCATAATAATGAAAATGTAAATATGAAATATAATCTGTTGATAATTTACAAAGAAGCTACTGTAGCTTGAGTTGTGGAAACAGGGAACTCTCTCTCTTCTGTAAATGACAGATCTGTACCTTGGTCCTCATGGAAACTTCAGAGAGAAAGTGCCATCTATGTCCTGAGGTGTTCCTGCCAGCAGCAGAGCCATCAACTCAGATCTGAAAGCGGTTCAGAGAAGACTGTCAGGTTCATCAATCATTAGGCTTCTAGATACATAAGGATGATTCCTCTCCTGGAGCCCAGCTGAACACTTTATTTTACAGCAGAGATTGAGATTTGTTATGAATATAAAACAGAGCAGATTTTAATGCAAGCTCATAGGAAAGTGGCTAGCACTTGCAGTGTTATTTTTATACCAGTTTTAATTAGAAAATCACAATAAGCAGATTTGACCAAGTTCTGTGTCCCTCAAGGATACCCTATTTGCCAGGTTTTTCAAAGTTTTATGTGACAAAGTTTTGCATTATAAGTCAACCAACGAAATCAAATGATTATTTATTGTTTACAACTTATTTTTTATATATTTAGTATCCATTAATTTCTATTGATAAAATTTCTTGATGTAAAGTT
Source organism: Equus asinus (assembly GCF_041296235.1). Classification (NCBI taxonomy): domain Eukaryota; kingdom Metazoa; phylum Chordata; class Mammalia; order Perissodactyla; family Equidae; genus Equus; species Equus asinus. The sequence continues at coordinate 39,774,658 of NC_091813.1, forward strand.
ATTACTAAATTTTCAATAAGACTTTGGCTTGCCAGAAAAAGAGAGTAACTTATACTTGAATATTGCGTAAAATAATTCCTGTTATAAAACATTGACAAATCTTGCATGGGCGATTGTAGTGTGGAACAATGCTGTCTTAACTAGATCAGGGTTAGCAGTATTTATCAAAAGGAACATACCCAAACTTAATTAAGGCAAGGGGTGGTTACTTTTTGGTTGCAAAAATGAAGTGCCAGAGAAAAGACTTAGTATTTGCTTAATATTTCACCGACTGGATAAAACAGTCAGATGTCAAAATAAGGAACAGTGAAACTCACATGTCTACAGTAAATTTTTGCAAGAGTGAAGAACTGAGTCGAAGAATCAAATTATAGAATATAGGATTTCCTCATTCTAAGAGCTTTAAGGACCATTTATTCTAACCCTTTTTTCTTATTCAATGTTCTATAATATCTTGGCTGTCATTTTCCGGCTTGTGTATATTTTATAATATTGCAAGACAACTTAAAGTCAAGAAGGGTAACATTACCTAGTGAATGTAGCCAACTTTAAAACTTGAACTTAAAAACAGATTTTTTGGCGATGTCCAGCAGCTGAAATCACGTATGTGAAATAAATGAAATACATTTCTAAAAGAACCATATAAACTAATTTTCTTAGGGAAAAATATGGCATATCTCAATGGCAGGTAGCAGAAAACAAAGAATGAGAGTCATAGGAAGTTAATTAAAAATTTCAAAGAAACTGCTCGGTTAAGTGTTAATATTTGAAATTATTTAATATAATTGAAATTGGTTAGAGCAAGAAGACTCCTACAACGTCTTCAATCCTCATTTTAAAGATGAGAACTCTGAAATTCTATTGCATTGAGTGACTAAATAGCAGCGTGTAAGTAGTGACAGAAATAGCCATAGAGCTAAATGGGCCAATTTCCAGCGGCGGAAACTTTCTATGATGAGTGGATGTGATGAGTGGATACACATCACGCTCTGTATTAAGGGAGTTTGTCATAGGTATTATTTTAAAGTATTGATTAGTTAAGAGATTATTCCTCATTTTCCTAACGTAGAAAGTTCCAAGGTATGCTGAGATGTTTTCTCATCTAACAGTTAGAAAATGTATACATATACAAATATGTCTCAAAAATCTCTAGTATTTCAAGAAAAAGATACTCAGATGTATTCTATTTAAGTGAAAGGGGGATTAAAATTAGTTAAACACTTGCGGAGAGCTATCACGGATACAATACTGTGTCGTGTTCATCTAGTTAGTCATTATAACAATGGGCAACAGAAAAGAAGTAAGCATATTGCTTCCCATGTTATCTACAAAGGCATCTCAGACTTAGGGTATCTTTCACATATTAAATTTCAAGTACATATCAGTTATTTTTTAGAGGAAAATGTGAAGCGTCTATCAGTTAGAAAAAGAAAAAAACAAGGGAGAAGAGAGACAGGAAATTGAAAACTCCCAATGATTCACATAAATTATATACATAAAATATAAAAGACCAAACACATTTATCCAATTGTTAGACAAATAGAAAACAAAAAGAAAAATAAGGCAGGCAAAAAACCAACAAGCAAACAGATACAAAATGTTATACAGAAGTACAAAAATCATGCAGGACTCTAGACTTCTATCTACGAATAACAGAACACAATGAGCATTACTGATAAACATTTTAAGCTTCAATTTTTAACGTCAAGATTTTTTTATGCACAAATAAGATTTCGTTTACCTATCCAATCAAAATAAATATAATATACAAGAGTTTAAGAAACAAAACACTTATTTGCTCTTCTGTAAAAATTTTTTGAAAAACTTTATGTTGATCATTGCTGTGCAAACTGGACTACTTCAAGGACTAAATCAAAATTACTAATGCAAGAAATAATAGATCAGATGTACAGTACTGACAGTTCAATATAGAGTTACTGAACTATTTTTTCATATGGTAATAAATCTGAACATAAATATAAGTTTTGGAAAATGTGATTTTCAAAATAAGAAGGCTATAAAAAGAAAAGTTTATGTACACTATGATACTTTATGATCATTACATAGACTATAATATTTTTCAGATAAAAACAAATTTTCTAAGAAAAACGATATAATGCAAATGAGAAGAGCAAGAAAATTGTACTTTACGTGATGATATATTTTACACATCATTCATACAAAAAGTACTGGAAGTCAGTATGAGTTACGGTATCTCTTTATGATAGAATCATAAATCAAGGTTATTTTCTTTTCCATACGCTTTATGTTTTCAAATTTCTTTACCAAGTGTTTTGCTTACAATAAAACATCCAGTAAATTTAATTTTAAAAACCAGAAACAATGAAAGATGGGCAGGAATTAGGCTTTTGAATATCTTAAATAAAAGGTTGAAAACTGTGCATTTTATTGCACATTCTGCAGAGAGCAACTCTACGTTTTTGAAAAGGAAAATTACTTGATCAGAGATGTAATTTAAGAAGAAAAATCTGTCTACAGCATAAGAAAGTATAGATTTGAATCATGAAAAATACTTAAGACCATGTGAACAATCCAGGTAAAATTCATTGAAGGCTTAGAATGTGGCAGTAGTGACAGAAGTAAGAAGTTGAAATTGAAAGAGGGTAAAGAAGCAGAATTGCCAGAAATTGGCACTTGATTACATAAAGGTTAGAGGGTGAGTGAGGGGTCAAATCTGACTTGAAGGGTTTTATTCTAGTGACAGAAAGGATGGCAATGTTATTAACAAAGATTAGGAATAGGAGAGAAGCAGACACGAAGATGATAAAAGAGATAAAATACTTAAAATGTAACAATATAATCTGTCACTAGATCTATCTTACTATTGAATAAAATGAAATCTGAAGACTGTTAATATAGATCAAATGAATTTTTTAAAAATTGTTTTGACAGTTTTGGGGGAAAGTAGAAATAATTACTGAGGTCTGTGACAAGTTCCAGAAATCTAAAATTCTAAGAGTATGTTTCATAACCAAATGAACTATCTATTGTGTTTCCCACTGTGTCATATAAAAAACCAAAAGATCGTGTATTTTTCTCTGACTAGGAGCAGCAGGTAGAACTGACAGTGTGCCGTGTGCTCACAAGGAGAGTTGTTAGGAAAATGCTGCTTTCGATACAGCGTAAACTCTAGGAATTCAGCGCCAGCAGTATTATTATATGCCTTAGCTATAAACTCATCATTTTAAAACTTAAAAAAAATCCACCAGTCATAAAATAAATCATGAAATAATGACATTTTTGTGTCGATTTAGGCATGCAAAAGGCGTCATCATCATGATCAAAAAGTGTTCTTTAAGTACACGCGTACATTTAATCGTGCCAAGTATTTTGCAATAAAGTTGGCCTAGACTGCCATGATTTGTACCTCTGTAGCCTAACACAAATAAAATTGCAAGCCTTAACCTCTTCAAAGAATGATAACAAGGGGTCACCCTGTGGCTGAGTGGTTAAAATACTGTGTGCTCTGCTTCTGTGGCCCGGGTTCGTGGGTTCAGATACCAAGCACGGACCTACTCCACTCACCAGCCACGCTTTGGAGGCATCCCACTACAGTAGAGGAAGATTGACACAGATGTTAACTCAGGGCTAATCTTCCTCAAGTGAAAAAAAAAAAAAGAGAGAGAGAGAGAGAAGGATTGGCAACAGATCTAAGCTCAGGGCAAATTTTCCTCACAAAACAAAAAAAGGATAAGAATTCAAACACCTGGGTATTTGGTGAGAGTTAAGAATCAGATTGGAATGGATCTTGAAAAAGCAAACAGGGAAAAATGGACAAACTCAGTAGGGAAAGAGGAATCAGTTAAATTCTATAATAAACCTGGGAATGAGTCAAGGACGAGAAAGAATTTTAGAGACAGTTCTATATAAATAACGCTTAGCAGCATTGCTAAGAATTGATCTCCAATTAATATTTGTAATGAGAGTTAATACACAAGCTACCCTTTCTTGCTAGTTTAAAAGTCCATCAGAAATGAAAAGAGTATTGTGATACTATATTTTAATATGTACGCGAACCTGAAAATTCAGACCAAAAAATCTATCTAACCAATCAAAACCTTTCACTAAAAGTTTTATTTGTGGTTGATTGTGAAATTATAGCAAAAAATTAATCAGGAATATATAACACTTATTTTAAAATAAAAAAGGCCCAAATTTCCTCATAGGACTAGAAAAGATTCACTTATTCTCTTACTCTGTGTATAGCTAAAGAATTATACAAAAGCAATGGATGATCATAAAAAATAACCTGAGTGTCTAAATGAGTTAAAGAGATAAGTAATTTATATTCTGTTTAATCTTGGATTTTAGTACATATTATTTGTTCTAAAGCTTAGAAAAATGATCATTTTCATGTTGTATATATGAATACATTCTTTTAATTACCGAATTCCTTCAGCATTAGGCAAACTGCTGAATGGAAATTTTATTCTTGTTAATCTTCTTCTTTTAACAAGACATTTAAAAATACATAAAATTTGGCCAATCATTTAAAGTCTTGCTTTCACTAGTAAGAAAAGTAGAGTTACATTTACATGTCTAGAAAGTTTCGATTATTTTTTCACTGTTAAACTATGCTCAGTGAGAATGATTCCATAATGTTTTATTCCTATAATTCCAATAGCTAGTACAACGTCCATCCTAGGTATTCAGAAGGGTTAACACTGAATAAGTGTATGCTATAAAATATTTTATTTGTAACTTTACATTTGTTGTGCTGAGAGAATTTACTATGCAGATGCCACCTTATTGACTCCCCTCTCTAGTTTTATAAGACACTTGGAAAACAGAAGGGGCAGCATTTGAAGAATGATTGCTTTATTGGTAGCCATCTTCCAACATCCCTTTTTATCCCTACCTTGGGGAGAACAACACCTATTTAAACTAATGCATCCTGTTACCGTAACTTCAAAATCAATATATATAAGGCACAGTTCTGCTCACAATCCCACACACATACATTTCACAAACTAACCAATTTTTCCAATGTTTTATATATGCCAAAATGTATGTAATCTTGGTTATTTTTCAAAATTACTCCAAAACTAAAATTTTTCATGGAACCACTTGAAAAATTGAGAAAACAAAATAGGAACAAGCTGACAAGCAAAATCAGACTGAAACAAAAAAGAAAAAGAAAAAAAAACATCAAGCAGAACAAAAGAAAACTCAAAGAAAAACTGTTCAAAGAGCAAAATCAAGTATTGATGCTCTCCATGCGAAGAGGAGGGCTTGTACCAACTCCATAGGAGGAGCTCCCCAGGTATGTGGGCAACAGGACCTCCGAAGGCCTGGCTGGCTTCACAGTACACTCGAAGTGATAGGATGCTCAAAGCTCCCACTCCTGGATGTAAAAGTGGTAAAAGTGGGTTGACACAGAAACTGCAAAATCACCTGAATTCAAGGTCCAATCTTATTGCCCCTTGTAATAACCCATGTGAACTTGAGAGATCTTCTCTTATATTTTGCTGTAACCAAGACAAGAGTTTTTGCATCATCTGGGGCTAGAAATAAAACCCCACAAGTAACTGGCAGAAAATGTTATACTTTTTATACTTAGTTTGGAATTTTTAATCAAATGTAATTTTGTATATGGAAACACTAGGTAAAATTTCTTGCCGTGTAAGAAGGTGAAATTACAATACACCTTGCCTTTTAAGGATTAGGATGGCACCATGGTTAAATTGCCTTCCGTGAATAATAACCATTATGAATAAAGTGAAAAGTTTAATTGTCATGCGTGCTCCAACTCGCTTTAGTCACTAATAACCCAAATGACTTCACTAGAATTAGCAGTGCATTTCTAAATAGCCATATTGTTTGTTCAGTAAACAGTTGGTTTCTGCTCCCGTGAGACTTGGTCAGTAAACACATCACAGCCTGTCTCAAGAAGTAAAGAGCCACATGTGCAATCTGAATGGGGTCTGCAACCCCTGGAGGACCTACAACCCCTTCTCTGAGCCAGGGCTTGTCAAGCAAGGTTGGCTCCCCTCAGCAGCTGCAGCTATTGTGACTGTCCTCTCCTACAGCACAGGGTCTTGATAATTCATAACCACATTGGTAGCTTAATTAATGCCTTTGACTTAAAAGAAAAACAAAAAAGAGGAGGGAAAAAAAGTAACTCATCCTTGACAAGTATACCATAGGAACTTTTACTACTGCAAAATGAAAAATAGATAAGTTAATACAGTATACATTAAATCTATTCAGATGTCACTTCATTTTCCCACCCTTTACTATTATTAAATATGTAGAGAGGTTCATTTTGTCTTTGCCTCCCCTGTTGAGGGAGGTAAAGGGTCTGAAAAAGCCCATGGGACATAACATTTTGATTTGTGTACAAGGCTCCAATATCAACACACAGTAATAGCCAGGCCTTATGACATCAAGCATTCTGGTTAATAGAGATTTTTTTTACTCCCTTTATTTCATAGTTCACTCCAGAGTTTCTTCAGCAGCCAATTTTGGGAAGGGCATCAAGTTCAGGGGTGTGGCTGTCCCTGAGGGTCCCAAAGTCAAAGAGTTTTATTGTTTCATTGATGCCAGAGGAAAGGGAGCCCGTGCTGTGTAATGATTCACCTCCAGATCTTTATCAAAAAGGTTAACTCTTTTTCCAAATTTAGGTGGGTAAAATACAAGTTGCTCTGGAAAAATTGTTTTTATTGAGATTTACTTCACATTGCACCCTATCTTCAATAAAAATGACACTATTTTCCCCGGATACATTTATACATTAATGCTGATATTTAATTCTGTATTCATTTTAACTTTGACTTTCAAATAATTGGTAGATTAACAATAATGTTTCATCTTTTCTTAACTCTTGGAATGCTACAGGTAAACTTTAACTTTTATGCAGTCATTTTTTCTCAAATGTATCTTGAGCATTGCTCTACGTTCTAGGAATTTTTTAGGCAGCAGAGACAAACAAGAGGATGGCCAGAAAATCCACATAATCTAGTGAAAAAAAGAAAAGAAATTGAAAACAAAAATAGTTTTTAAAAATTAAGCAAACACTAATAAAGTAACAAGGCTTGGGCTAAGTTTTAAACACTTTGCAATGATTAGATTTTATGCTCTATGTAGGATGTAAATGTTTACAAATATTAACTAATTTAATATTTGTGATAACTATATGAAGTTGGTATTATAACAGATGAAAAACTGAGATACAAGAGGTGAACTATATTACATATGGTCATAAAAAGAATCAGGGGCAGAACTGGGATCTCAAGGTGTTATATGAACGGCATGAGCAGGGCACTACGGAAGATGAAGGGAAGGGAACAAAGAGTATCTGGCTGCCCTGGGAGGCCAATGGAGGCTTCAATGTAGAAAGATCTTTGAGTTTGGGAAAATATTTGAGAGATAGTAGTGCCTGTTTCAGTCATAGAGATCTGAATAATATAAACCGTGGCTCAGCCATTCACATGCCTCTGCAGCTCCGACAATTTACTTTATACTCTAAGCTTTTGTTTCCTCTAAAACTAGGATAAGAATATTACCTATTTCATAGGGTTTTTGTGAGGATCAAATAAAGTGATACTTATAAAATCCCTAGCATGATTCCAGGTCCAATAAATTTTAAAATAATTATTATAAATGATGAGAAAGAGCTGGGTAAGAGAAAGAGGCGAAATGGAAAATGTTTCAGGACGATATCAAATACCCACAGGAAGTGAGTGGAAAAGGGTGGAAAGAGGAAAAGAATGGGAATAAGTGGTAGGGATGAGGAAGCAGTGATAATTCGCTGAATATATCCTTTGTGTATTTCTGACTATTAACAATAATAAAAAACCTATGAGGATTTGGTAAGAAAGCAAACAGAATACAAGAGGAAAAAATTTACTTAATTCTACTACAAATTAATGACATGACCATAATGAAGAGAATGGGGATGACAACATATAAGATAAGTTACTTTTTTTTTTCTTGAGGAAGATTAGCTCTGAGCTAACGTCTGCTGCCAATGCTCCTCTTTTTGCTGAGGAAGACTGGCCCTGAGCTAATATCCATGCCCATCTTCTTCTACTTTATATGTGGGATGCCTGCCACAGCATGGCTTGACAAGTGGTGCATAGGTCTACACCTGGGATCTGAATGAGTGAACCCTGGGCCACGGAAATGGAATGTGTGCACTTAACCACTGCACCACCAGGCTGGTCTCAATAAGTTACTTTTTAAAGATAAAGAACATGTAAATAAATACTGTGATCTATATAATAAATTTATTGAAATACATACTCAGAGAGTGAATAAGAATTTTTTAAATTACTTAATTTATGTACTAGGACTAAACGAATATATAGATATGGATAATGATAGTAAGAGGTGATTATCTGAGAAAGAAGTTGTAAATAAGGAAAAGAGAAGGATCAACTGATGGAATTAGAAATGTCAGTATGAACTCATGGTGATAGATTAGGTATATAGATGATAGATGGTTGGTTGATAGATTAAATATAGATACAGATTTTTGTGTATGCATGCATTAGTATACACACATATATTTCCTGACTCTGTCCACTGAAAAGGCCTGGTATTAGCACCACTCCAATAACAATGAACACAGCTAGTACTGAGACCTTTTTTTTCTAAACATCATTCTCCAATTAAAACAACTTAGGGCTCCATGTTGAAATAAATGCAGGAATCCAAGGCTGGGCAAGGAAAATGCAAGATGGGCCTAACACATCTTGGGGTGCCAGAAAATAAGAAAGTTCTTATAAAAGAATGGAGGTGGGACAAAAAGATACGGGAGTCAATCTAAAGTAGAACCTGATGGCCAATCAATTTGAAAAGTAAAATAATGACTGTGTTGGATTATAAACCAAAGAATGAAATACCCATGAGTCTATACTGCTACAAATGAGTATTTAATAAATAAATAAATGGAGGAGAAAGAAAAGCTCTTCCTTGCAGAAAAATTTCAATTGAAAAATTTAAAAGGTAAGAGGGAAAGAGAAAACTACCTTTAGGCAAACACCACAGTATCAATTGTTGCAGACAAGAGCCACTAAGGGTTTGTTAAAATGTGTGAGTGGAAGTTTGAGGAGAAACAGGCTATTTATTTGGTCTCAAAGTATCTACTCTAAGACGTGTATTAAAGGGAAAAATAATAACTTTAAAGTGGATAAACCTGGAAGATACCAACTTAAGCAAATGATGAAGGCTAAGATCACCAGTCTTAAAATATTTTGACACCGTAGAGTTTCTGACTCAAAATACTAAAAAACAGCGCAGTGCCACTTTTGCAGTTTTCTTTCCCAAAATGCACAGCTTCATTTTAATACTAAGAAATCAGATTCAAATTAGGAGACATTTTCCAGATAACTGACGAGTACTTTTCAAAAGTGTCAAGGTCATGAAAGAAAAGTAAAGACACGGCAACTGTCAAAAAAGGATAAAACTAGGGAGAAATGATAACTAAGTTCAATGTGGGGTTCTGTAACAGAAAAAAAGGACATTAGTGGAAAACCAGGAAAATCTGAATAAGGTCAATAGCTTAGTTAATAGCATTGTGCCAATGTCAATTCCCTGGTATTGATGACTGCACTGTGCTTATGTAAGATGTCAACAGGAGCTAAATTCTGATGAAGGGAACCTGGGAAATCTTTATATTTTTGCAACTTTTCTGTGAGTCTGAAAATATTTGAAACCTAAGATTTGAAATATATGAAATATTTGAATTTAATATATGAAATATTTGAAATATATGAATATATGAGATATTTGAAATATATGACAATAAAAAAGTTAAAAGTCCACCCAGGAGATTTTATTCTGAGCAGTGATTAGGTTTCTTTGCTCTCTGTGTCAGAGTGTACCAGTGGAAGACTGCAAGAGTAGGCAAGAACCTGATCCTGAGGACTTCTGTAAGTTCTGCCAAGCCGTATAAAGTCGATTTCAAGTTTGGAAAAGACAGTGTCAGTTTTACATGTTAGAAAGAGTATTCTCACAAAATTGCAAAGAGGAGCTTGTCAGTTCGGAGAGTTGAGATGACATGGCTGAAAGTTCCAGGAGATGTAAGCAGATACAGTTCACAGCACAGAGGACCACAGAGGACAAAGCAGCACAGAGAGAAAAGCCCAGAGAGTTCCAGAAGCCCCCCTCAACTAGTCAGCAGAATATTGATCAGTCTATACACGTGAGAAAATTACATGATGGAAGGAAAGAACTATGCAAAAGGATTAGAGAGAACAGTGCCTGGGGCTCACATAGGGCCAGGAATAGTGTGTGTTCCCACCAGTAAGACTGGAAAGAGTAGAATGCATGAAGCAATAGGTTGAAAACTCAGGCAGGCTATATTTCATTATTGGCAAATCATTCGCTGCCTGGGCACTACTCTGCAGCTACCTAACCAATCATAAAATCAGGACCTGAAAGAAGCAAGCTATATCCAAGTAACTAAATTCTAGAACAAAGATCCAGAACATTTACAAGAATACAAAGACATCCAAATAAAATGATGCAAAATTTACAAGGTCTGTAGTAAAATCAAATGTTACCAGACATGCAAAGAAGCAGAGAAATATGGCCCATAATAAAGGAAAAGAAATCAATCAAGTGAAAGTACCCCAGAAGTGACACAGTGGTTAGAAACTAGAGGGAAATTACTTTAAAAAAGTTATTACAATTTTACTTATGTTGTACATTTAAAGCAGAGAATTTGAAAATATAAAAAGCTCCCAAATTAAACTTCAGTAATAAATAAGAAAATAATATCAAAATAATAAATAAAAATAAATGGAGAGATACACCGAGTCAATGTATAGGAAGATTCAACATATTTAAGACGTCAGTTCTTCTCACATTCACCTGTAGATTTGACACAATCACAATCAGGATGCTAGCAGAATTTTGTACAAATTGACAAGCTGGTTCTGAAACTCATTTGAAAATGCAACAGGCTGAAAATAAGCAAAACAACTTGAACATAAGAACGAGTTGCAAGATTAATATTTTTAAAACATATTATAAAGCTTCAGTAATAAAGACCACATAATATTTTCATAAACATAGACAAACAGATGAATGGAATAGAGTATAGAGTCAAGAAATAGACATATATAAGGACAACTAATTTTAATAAAAGTTTGAAAGTATGACATTGGAGAAAGAATAGTCTTTTCAACAAATTGTTCTAAAACAATTAGATATCTGCATGTAAAGAAATTTATTTTGATACACTCTTTGGACTGTAAACAAAAAATAACTCAAAAGGATTATAACCTTATGTAAAACATCTAGGAAAAAAGTAGGATAAAATCTTTGCTAACTTGGGCTAAGCAAAAATTTCTTAAATACACTGCCAAAAGCATGATCCATAAAGGAAGAAATTGATAAATTGCACATGTTTAAAATTAAAAACTCTTGCTCTTAAATAATCAATCACGAGGAGAAAAGGACTCGGTACAGGCTAGAATACAGTATTTGCAAATCACGTATCAGATAACAAAATTGTATCCAGAATATATAAGAAACTCTCAAATTCAATAATACAAAACCAAACCATCAACATAAAAAACACGGGAAAACTTTGGACAGATTCTTTAACAGAAAAGATATGCAGATGACAAACAAGTAAGTTGGAAATATGCTCAACGTCAATAATCATTAGGGAAATGCAAATTAAAAACACTTATTTAGAATGACTTTTGGTGAGGAGGTGGAAGAATTGAAATTCTCACATCCTGCTGGTTGCAATGTAAAATAGTCCAACCACTTTGAAAAACAGATCGACAGTTTCTTAGGTATTTACCTAAGAGAAATGAAAGATTGTGTCCATGCGAACACCTACGTATGTGTTCAGTAAAGATTTATTTCTAATAGACAAAATTATAAATTACCCAATATCGATGTCAGTTAACAGGTGAATGGGTAAATGTATGGTAGTATATGCATACCATACAATGCAACTCAACAATAAAATGGCCAGCTATTGAGACATTCAACAAAATGGATGAATATCAAAATGGCAAAATGAAAGAAGCCAGAAAAAAAGAGTACATGCCATATGATTTCATTTATAATAATTTCTATAATATGAAAACTAATCCATAGTGACAGAAAGCATTCTAAAAAGAGCAAGAAAGAAAGAGTATGGTAAATGACAGTCTGGCTCTTAAAGATTTAATCCAGAAGTGACACACATCACTTGCGCTCATGTTTCATTACCAAAACAAGTCATATGACCACATCCTACTGTAAGGGGCAAGAGTGTAACCACATGCCCAGATGTGAGGAGAAACAAAAATATTTGTCAATAACACTATCAACTACTACACTTTATTAACTCAAGGAATGTTTTATAGTGAATGTCAAGGAAAGTTGAACACTTAATTGAGCTCATGTTTACAAGATAGGAGATACTCTTGTGGTGTGGGAGAAAGGATGATACATTGCTGCACGTTCTTCCTTTGGAACCTGTCACCAAAGTTTATTCCCTTAAACTTAATTGATTTTCTCAACTTTGTCACTAATTCCAATATAGAATGTTTTGGTAAAATAAGAGTGTGTATGTGGTTTTGTTTTAGCATTAGGCACACAGCAATTTAGAATGAATTTTAACTGTGTTACATTTACAAGTTCATGACAACACGAAGTTGAACAAGGAAGTTCATGTTGGTGAACCTTGGTTTAAATATATGTATAGAAGTTGCCTTGAGATAATCTTTAGATTGCTATGCAAACTAAGTTGAGAGCTTCATCAGCAGAATCTTGCAGTCAGAGATGACTAAATTTAGAGTCATGCCAGGGGCTGCCTTAGCACAAACTTAACCAACTGCTGTCATGTCATTGTCAGTATCCTGAAATCCACATGTGTATATTTTCTGATTTTAGGCAGAAGCGAATGTTACATTCAGAGAGAAGACCTTTTTACTGCTTTATTAGTGCATAATGTCCTGGATATATTTGATACTGCTTCCGGCTCCAGTGCACCTGTCACTGCACCTCACTGCTAATTCAGAGACAGGTCATTAGTCACGTGTTACCAGCCAATATAATCCAATGCTCTCTTTTTCTAGTCATTCTGAGTTAGAGTCAGCGTTGAAAGCCAGGCTCAGACTTATTCCAGATTAGTTGTCTCCAGAGATGTACATCACCAACAAGTTTGATTTTAAAAAGTTGTAATGAGTATCGCACTAAAGAACATGTATGTATGGTATTTTCATCATTTGAGATTATAATCGGGCATGTGGGGTCTTGGGTATTATCCAGTTCCCAAACAGAGACTAAAGCTTCTAAAATGACCTGGTTTGATAATGCCCAGTTTCCTAAGTTCTTACATGAACACTGGAACTATATAATTAAATTAGTAATTATTAAAGCTGGAAAGTACCTTAAAAGGGCAAAAAATAGCATATATGGAGAATATACAGAGATCAGGAATTGTGATTATATGCCTTTACAACCAAATCAAGTAAGACTAAGTATCCTCATTTTACATTTGGAAGAACTGGGTTTAGTAAGTGGCAAAACTGGGATTAGAATTCAGGGTTTAAGCTTTCTAGATTTTCTATATTCCATTCACTTTAGAGAGATATTCTATTACAGAGTAAACACAATGATACACTTAAATCCTCCTGTTACAAATGAAAGCCAGGGCAGAGAAACTAAATACTTTTATAAAGCCTACATAGGTAGCTAATAACAAAACAAAGGTGTCTCTTGCAGTCCAGGTAAATATGTCCTGCAATCAAATCAATATCCTGGCTAGTGTGTTCTTTTCAGAGTAATTCCACAATTAATTCAATGTTCGACCCGTCACCTAATGTCAGTTGCACATCTACCACCTGTGAGTCTCTTGACATTACGTCTTATAAAAAGACAATCTCCGTCTACATTGAGCTTACAATTCAATTGAGAAGGATATTGAGTAAAAACAAAATTAAATAATATCATTTTGGTGGTTGCAAGTGGCAGGAAAAGAAACAAACCTGAGTAGATGAATAGACACACTATTTTAACCAGAGAAGGGCTCTGAGGAGGTGATATTTGAGTAGAGATAAAAATAACGAGAACAGTCATGCCATGAGGAAAGGTGGAGGAAGGGAATTCCAGAGATGGTAGAAAAAATGCACCTCCAGCCTACATGTGTTAAAAAATCTGTGTTTCACATATTATACTTTATAAATAAATGATCCTGGAATGAATTCACCCTCCTTTCTCTTTTATACACACATATAAACACACACACACACACACACATAGAGCGCAATATCATGTTTTTATTTGTGAGGTAGTTATATGTGTCTGTGTATAAGGGTTTGCTTTAACACATTAAACATAGGGATATCATCCCTGAAATATTTAATTAAAACAACTAAAAAGTTTATTTTTGTAAAGTTGTTAAAGCAGCATTTTTTTTTTAACCTAAGATTCAAAAGCATCAATGGTGAGATCGAGTCATCAGTAATCTCTTCGTATTTTAAAATTTCGAATCCTGGCTTTTTTCTTGCAAAATTCCTATCTAATAGGGTTCAATGTCAGATAAAGTTTTAAATTATTTCATAGAAAGAAATTGTAGCATTTTCTAGATTAAATGGTGAATTTGGAAAATAGATGATTTTGTCCCATGAGTCACTTATCACCCAGTACCTGGCACATAATCAGCATTAGAAATAACTGTTGACTAAATTAGGAAATTATAGTTAGTCCAACTTTTACCGTGGATTTATGAAATTAAATGTATGATTGTGCAACCAGATATAATATCATAACATATGGTAGACTCTAGGGGAAAATGGCAAATTGATACTTGAGACAATAATATATTAGAAATATTGGGTGTTCTAAAATGTTTTACTTAGAAATTTCAATGTTTTCAACATGTGATTTAAGGGGAAATAACACAATATCTACATTAAAAAAATCCAGTGGAAATACTATCTTGTATGTGAAAAAATTATCTTATAAAATGCTAGTACCTTTTGTCTAAATACAAATTTTTCTATTTGGAAAATTCACATTTCAGTAATAATGAAATTCTTGGAAGTTCTATGTTGTACCAAGCTAAAACTAATACATGTTAGGTTTACATATTAGCTTCTGCAAATGTAAAAAATATCTCTCCTTTTTTTTCTAACAGATGTCCACAACACACAATACTTAACTTATATCCAACACCACTAGGATATTTTATATTTCTGTTGTTTTATTAAATCTTTGAAATATTTTTATAATCTGAGAGAGTGCCTATTCTCCAGGATGTCAAATGGAACACAGAATATATTTCATAAATAGGAAATACTTGTATCTCTTTGAAAATCAACAATAATGGTAGCAATATCTAAATAAGGATTATTGCTACCATTTTTGAGCAGATACAATGCTCTAAGCACTTTTCTAATAACATGTGTAAATGTACTTGATCTTCAGAATAACTTTCTAAAGTTGGTACATTTTAAGGAAACTTAGTCAAATTACCAGGATCATCCCTTTTCCAAATTCAAGCCTAATAGATAATGGGAATAGGAAATAAATACGATCTCTTCATCGTGACAGAAAAAAACGTCAAATCTGTGCTTCTAAAAATTAAGAAGTTAAGTGAATGGGTCAAAGAAAACAGTATTTAATAGTTGATGCCAGTCAGAAAACATGACACTGATGTATACTCCATTATGCAACGTATTAAAATGTTATAGTGAAAATGACAAAACTAAATGTTCAGAGATTTAGCAACAGGATTTTCAGAATTTTGGTAAGAGAGGCAATTGTCTGTATGAAAAAATCTAAGCAAATCTTGTTTTTCACTCCATTCTCGATGCCACAAAACTCAGCCCCAATCTCCCCCAAGCAGCAGGTCTGCAATGAGGCAAAATCAAACAGCTGATGGGGATGATTGTTTCATTCACAGATATTATGTTACCTGTGTGTGTGTGTGTGTGTGTGTGTACATGATACACAATAGAAAAAGACAAATTATTTTTTCTTTGTTTTGCAAAGCCACCTTTATGGCTGCATCAGCAAACATGCTGACATGACTCATCTCAATGCTATGGAATGTATGAAAAAAATATGAAAAGTTCTAGAAATAATGTTTCTCCTTTATTTGTTTAAGACGTTTATTTTCCATCTCCAAAAACGATGTTAAACATTTGAGTAGAGCAGAAAAGAAATCCAGCTGAACTTAACAGAAAGTTTCTAGCATAGTTTATATTAATTGAGCCCTGTTAAGGACTTGTGTCTTAATTTAGAGAAGTGAATTTAGAAATGACTGACTTGAAACAAAGAACGTAGAATATTCAGAGAATTATTAAACATAGGGATAGTTTCTTCTTCTTTAACCTAAGAAGTGAGGATAAAATAATGATAAATTTATATTCTGAGTCCTCTTTCTTAATTATTAAAATAACTGTACAGAAAGCCCCGATTGTAATCACAAGTCTACTAGATTATAAGTATCACAGAGATAGTGCCAAATGTCTTTATTTCTTTTTTCTGTCTCCACTTGTGTCTAACATAGCGTCTGTAACATAGTGGATGCTTAACTCTCAGCAAGGATGATTTTTGAGAAGTTAGAGAAAAGATAATCCAAAAAGGACAAAATACTGGAATAAGTTATTAACACAGGTTTTGGAAATATTCAAGAACCAAAAAAGCACCCGTCCTTCGTGGTTTTGACATCCACCGCCTTCAGACTAAGGGTTTGAGCAGAAGATTTCTCAAAACCCATTTGAGCTATTTGACTCCTTTCACCGAGTAATGGCATGAAACATCACCATCCCCATTCACTTCTCTAATAGGATTTAATGAATATAATGCTTGCACCATCTTCAAGCCAGCCTCTCCAAATATCTTTCTCACTTTTTATCTTCTATCTTTCTGGACACTTTTACCGTATTTCCAAATGTACTGTTGTTTTTCTAAGTTTGCTCTGTTTTTAGCTTATTATGCTTACATTAGAATTCAGGGAAAGTTATTTGCTGACAGGTACACCACAGAACTCAATTTTCTCAACCTTTGGTTGCTCCTGTAATATGCCCGTCTCTAAACATCTGAACTGAATATTAGAACACATATGTACTAATGATTGACCTCAGATATGGTGGTAATGGGTTTGCTTCTCCTTTCATCTTCCCAATAGAACACACTATTATTTTTCCTTTAAACAAAATAGAGAAGTTTTAAGTAATTTTCAACTCATCAGTCTTTTTTTCCACATATGTAAGTGACTGCTAAAAATTAGAACTTCTGCTTAATTTAGCTTCCCTTGCCTTCCCTTCCTCTCAAGAGCTAGCATGTGGGCTGGATATAAGTCATCTTGCAGAGTGATAATGGTATCCTCATTTTGAAAGAAACTCTGATCCTAGTACACAGTATCATCCTGCAATTTAGTTGAATTTGTGTGTGTGTGCGTGTGTGTGTGTGTGTGTGTCCCCCTTGCCAGGATCATGTCTATTCTCCTTAAACCTACTCTGGTTGGTAATGTAGCATATATCATCCAAGTTATATCCCAGAGTCTCACCCTTGATTTCAAAGGTTTTTTTCTAACACTGTACAATCTCTCTCATTTCCATTAATCTATACAGTTCAATGGACATTTTGTGTATTTATTCATCTAAATTTATTTTAATCATAGGTAAAAAGCCTTGTTCAAAATGTCTTATACTTTTGATTTAACGTTATCTTTGGTTAACAAAATAACATAAAGCTCAATTAATTTTTCAGAGAAAAACCTAATTTATCTCTCCCTTCTCTCCTTCCTTCCTTTGAATGTAAAGGAGATAGTCACAAAAAAATTCCTGTTGGAATTCCATGATTTGGGAAAAATTACTAAAGTATTTCTGCATGGATTTGTTTAAAATATATCTTTCAGTATTTAAAAATTTTAAATGTGACCTGAGAAATATCACAAGGGCCCTGGATGAGGCTGATATTTGTTTAGGGGGGTGTGTGTGTGTTTATAGAACCACTTTGAAGTTCCTTCCTTCACTATAAATAGCTAAGACTCGGGCTGCATGTGTCTTCTTTCATGGGAATAATCATTTCCTCTTTTGTATGAGAGCACACAGCACTCCACCCTCCCCTTCAGTCTGCCTTGATTGCTTTCACTTTGTCAATTTAACTTTACCACTTTGAAGTACATATCACTTCAAACTTACCAGTTGAAAAAAGCAAGATGACTCACAATTCAGTTTCCTTTTAAGTCAAGGCTGTTTGATGCTTTCAAATAATTGTATTTTTTGAATATAGTTATTTGTATGTATATTTAATCATTATGTAGATATGGCCACTTATGTATAGGCCAGTTGTTTACATAGAATTTGTACTCTATGCATTGAAAAGCCATTACCAGGCCTTGCTCTATTGAAAATGAACACAATTTAGTAAATCTCATCTTTAAAATGCTGAACATTTCTTTCTAGATGCCCAATGAGGGAAAATAAATTTTTATTTCCACTTTAAAATGGTCTTAATTATTTATTTGCAACCTTTAGTTACAACCATCATCAGCAAAGTTTAAAAGCAAATAAATATTCAATTAAATTAATACGATAAATATTCATTAAAACACTTACTGACAGACCCGTTTGTGCCAGAATAATATTTTCTTCATCTTTGATAATTCCTATTATCTGTTAAGCTAAGAGTTTTTGATAGCCAATTTTACAATGTTTTACACAAGCTATATGATTTAAAGTTTACTGGAAGGCTTGAAATAAACGTGAGCCATGAGTTCAAGTGAAATGGCTTTATTAAATAACATTTGATATATGTCAATTCAACATATTTCACATTCAAGAAGTTTAAAAGGTGGGGGTTTTTTAAGTAATTGACATTTCAAATAAATATTTAAAAAGCACTGAAGTTTTTCTTAACTCTTTCTATGCTGAGAGTCTGGGAGAAAGATATTGTTCCATCACTGCTTTAACTCCTGCAGTAGAATCCAAATCCCACAGTCTGGCTCAAGTCAGCCTTGCCAACTTGATCTCCTGTCACTATTCCATATTCCGCTTTATGTTTCATGCACACTAAATCCATGGTCACTTAAAATATACTTTATTTAGGTCTCTCTATTACACATGCTAACCTTACTTCCTCAAACTTTGACTCTCATCTCTCCTTTACCATCTGCCAAGTTTCTACTTTTTGCAAGTCCTGAGTCAAACGTTCCTTCCTGGCTGCACCTCATCCATTCTAACAGAGTAATGGTCTCGTTTTACTCTGGTACTTTGTATGCATCTCTATCAGTGTCCTTCTCACAAACTTAGACTTTGTTGTATGTAAAACTACTCTTCCCAAGTAGACTGTAAACTCCATGAGGGCAGTGGTTGTAATTTAAGCATATTTATTTCATTATCATTTGACAAGGTGCCAAATAGATTAGGATCTCTCCGCTGTCGCCAATACCACTCAGCCCAGGTGAGTCAAGACATTATAAGACCTCTGTAACCCCAGCCTCATTTATAGGGATGGAAGCCTCTAGAACAGATAAAACTTCAGGTGATATTCTTTAGGACTTCCATTCTCCACCCTAACTGAACATTAGTTTTAACTGGGAAATTTTGAAAAATGTGCTAACACTCAGGCTTTACCTAGATCAATAAAATACCAAGTTTAGAGTCGAGCCCTAGGGAAAATCAGTGTCCTGGGCAGAGTTCATAGACGCCAAATTGCTGCAGCATGTGACACCACACATATGTGGACATATTTGCCTCTAGAAGCTGATTTACACTGGGTTGTGTGAGAGGACCGTCAGAGAGGAAAAAGTTTTCCTCTACCATCTTAGGTTCTTATCATGGGGCATGTGAATTAAACTTACAAAAGTCAAATTAATAGGAGAAAAAAGGTTATTTGTATGCATGTGAGAGCTAAAAACAAGAAGCAGCTAGGGGCCAGCCCCATGGCCTAGTGGTTAAGTTTGGTACTCTCTGCTTTGGGGGCCCTGGTTCAGTTCCTGGACGTGGACCTACACCACTCATCAGCAGCCATGATGTGGCAGTAACTCACAAACAAAATAGAAGAAGATTGGCACAGATGTTAGCTCAGGGTGAATCTTCCACAGCAAAAAAAGAGAGAAAGAGATAAAAAGAAGTAGCTGGCTCACCAAATGGCTAAAGTTAGAGACTTACATACCTAAATTTGTCAGAGAAAGAGAGAGGGGAGAAAAGACTTCTATGAGTAAAACAAATTGGTATCTTTAGGAAAGACAAATGGATTTTTAGAAGAACAAACAGGAGATAAGAAAATTTGTGATAATGTTTGTTTATGCAAGAGCGAGTCTGCTTTCCTTCTTCATGGCCATGAACCTCCCCTGGAGACAGGATTTATGCTTGGTTTACTCTAGCTTTTCCCCCTGGGAGAAGACCTGACCTGAAGAGGGAATTTACAGCAGCCTTATTTCCCAGAAGTTGCCGCTTTTAGTCAGATAAGACAAGACCCAAGAAGGCTTCTTTCTGAATCTCAAGAGTCTTCATCTTAAAATAATCCTTGTTTTAACGATGGGCCTCCAACTGGGTCCCTACAAGATGAAATCTCAAGGTAAACGAGATGAACTCTATGTTAAATGAGATGAGACTGCACACTGCTTGCCAATACTCCCCAGGCCCAATAAGAGGAGATGGCACTAAAGTATTGCCATGAGACTCGTGTTCAAAGTCTCCAAGTGCCTAAAAATACATCCACAAGACAAGAAAGTCAAGACCTCTGAAATCATGTTACAGAGATTATGGCATCTAAATCCAGTACACCTCTCGTTTCTGTTTGCTTAATTGTTCTTCAGAATGTCTACCTTCCCAGGCCTTTTACCTTCAAGAAGTTATTCTCCCAAAATGCTCTACATATCTTGGCACAATGACACAAGTCATTCTGATTTCCCAAATCCTCCCAGTGCAGTGCATTGACTTCATGAAAGAATTAATTTGTGCCTGAATCTGGAATCGAATTGACTGTTTGATATGTCTGCAAACTTCAATTGCAAACCCAGTCCCTACCTGCAACTCCCAGGATGCTCTTAAATCAGGTCTGACCTGCTTTTTACCTGGAGGCACTAGGCCAGATCGGGCCAGCTTACCTCCTATCATCTGTCTTACCTACTAATTCAATCAGATCATGTAAAGGCATTCTTTACTCTTAGTAAGCAAGTTCGAATGAATGAAGCCATGTTAAACAACAAAGTAGTTTCTTAGATGTGTAATTATTTACAATGTAGGATACTAATTGTGACCCTGAAAGCAGCATACCAGTACATAAAATGTCTAATGAGCTTCATCTCCTTTCAGTTCTGCCTTTTTTGCTATTTGTGAGACCTTAGGAAATAACTTAGTCTTTCACTGTGTCAATGTCTTTATCTATAAAGTAAAGAATAAAATAGTAGTACATATCATTCAAGGTTGCAGTGAAGAGTAAATGGTAATGAATGCAATGTACATGAATAGTGTCAGCACGTAGCAGTCAATAAATGTTTGCTATTATTATTGAGTAAAGTGACTTTTTTTTAGGCAGCTCTGTCAGTTTCATTAGAAACTTTCTGCCTGTTGTCATGAAATTCTACACACTATATTGAAATATCCTGTCTGCTTAAGACACCCTTTAATCTAAGATAGTAAAATATTTTTCTTACTTAAAGTTAAGCCATGGTATATAATTTAACTCAAAACTGTATGATAATATATGAATTACAACATCAGGGCCAGAAGAAGCTCTTCCTATTTTAGTCCAGGCCACATTTCTGACTAGACTCTCTCATTGAAATTAGTCAATATGAGCTCAGAAATTCTGTCTCTTACCTTACTTTAATCCCTTTCCAAAAATGTGAACAGTAGAAAGAAATGAAATTTAAAGTAAAAAATTAAAAATATGTTTACATAAATAAAAAATCAGATTCTAGGCTATCTATATTTTTCACAAGAGTCTGGAATAAAATACATGTTCTTATTATTAGAAAATATTGTCAGGGTTTCTGGTTTGAAACCAATAAACGCTACATACATAATGGTTTCAGATTTTCCAGTATGTAATCCACTATAGCATGTACTCTTGAAGAATGCTAAGGATATTCTCTAGCTAGAAAGAATCATTGGTTTACGTCCGGAATCAAATTGCCATCCTACCTCTCCACCCACATTGTCATTTTAGTCTTTGATCCTTGATGATTAGAGGTTAGTAGAATACGGAAATAGTTTCTTTCTTCAGAAAGACTTTGTAGCTCTTATTGTATGGAAATTCTGCAGGTGGTAATTTAAAATAAGATAGGGTAATCTATTATTAAGAGTCATTAAGCAAAATAATAATTGCATGTAGGATCTTCCAAATTTACACTGGAATAAGAAATCCTAGGACTTCCTTGCATTTCACAATGCAATTTCACATTTCAGAATTTACACAATTCTTAACTAGAAAGAAAGACTGAATCCCTTTCTATAGTCAAAATACTTCCCGAGGATGATTACAGAGCAGAAACTGTCACCGAATTCTGCTTTCCTCAGCAATTCAAAATAAAGGCTCACAAAGCACTTGGTACCTCTCAACCTATCATTTAGCATGAGATTTAAAGCTGTCCCTGGTGTCACATTATTAGGGTAGATGACTTGAGGCCATGTTGACACTAAACTCCATTTAAAAGCTTCCAAAAATATGCAGGATGTCTTGTTCTAACTTTTATATACTTCGATACAATCTTCTCGTGTGGTCTTTCAAGAAGCAGAAAGCAGTGATTTTGGTAAGCTTCACTATGCTAGAGGATCAGAGCAGAGACGTGGGCGTTCTGATGCTTTTTTGCCAGAAAATACCCAAGGTAATAGTAATGAGATGAGTCGGGCATATGGTAATGCTCTAAGTGAGAAATGGTGAAAGTCTGGAAGACTGGTGACAGAGACTCTGGCAAAGCTGTAGAAGAGGGCAGAGATAAGAGAAATAAACAGTTGAAAAGTGAATTGGACCAGGAGACCTATCAGTGGTTGGGAATGGAAAGGAGAAATGGAGGACTGCTACAAAACCTCTTGTTTTTAGACTGGGTGGATGGACATGCTGTTAATATCATATACTGGTGAGCTAGAGTTTTAAAAAGAAAAGCCTAGGGGCTGACCCAGTGGCATAGTGGTTAAGTTCACGTGCTCCACGTCAGCAGCTCAGAGTTCCCGGGTTAGGATACCGGGCATGGACCCACACACTGCTCAACAAGCAATACTCTGGTGGCATACCACATACAAAAATAGAGGAAGATTGGCACAGATGTTAGTTCAACGACAATCTTCCTCAAGCAAAAAGAGGAGGATTGGCAACAGATGTTAGCTCAGGGCCAATCTTCCTCACCAAGAAAAATTTAAAAAGCCTAGAATTACTATATCAATTCAAGAAGGTCTGTGACAGTTGCACTGAGCCAGCTCCACCCTATACATTATGAGTAAATGTGGTTTCTCTCAACCTCAATTCCCTTTGCCTTCTTTTCCTCTGGTCCCAGGGCGTATAATTTGAACCAGTCTTTTCTCTAATCAGAATGGTGAGACCAGAAATTTTATTTACAAATTTGGCTCAAGGCTTTCTAGCCCAGAAAAAAGTCCAATCCAACCTAGCTTACAGATGTACTTCCTTGTAGTTTGGACACGCCAGGCCATCTATTTTAACATGAAGTAAAAACAGCACAAACAACCAAAAACGTCCAATGTCATTATTTGAGAGTCAGTGAGCTGAAGATGAATTAGAGCAGTTTCCAAATCCTTGCTGGTGAAGAACTAGTTATTTATTTTTTTACAACAGTATCTCACATGTGGTGCAAACTAAAGCTTATACAAAATACAATAAAAATGAATTATTAAAAAAATTAAATGAAAAACACAAACATACAAAATGTAAATCATTCAATTTTATATTACTATTACATTTAATTGGCATAAAATTACTCTGCCAAATTGCTGCAAAGGTTTCTAAATACTGTTGATTACTGTTCTTACGGTACGTGGCAGCAAAGAGTTCACAGACTTCCCCTGGCCTGCCAAACACAGTTTGGGTAGCATTAGATTTCACAGCCTGAATCCAAAAGGAAACCCTCAGATAAGCGCTACTGAGGATGGAAAGAGACCTGATTGAGAAAAGTAAATGAAATGTGCAGTGGCCCCGAATCACAGCTGAGATAAGAACGTAAAATTGTGACGTCATTATTTCACAAAGCTTTACTAGCTAGACTTCACAGGCTAGGGGGGAAGTTGCTAGAGCCAGAGTTGAGCGTTTGTGTATTTTTGACAAGGAGGAAAGAAGGGTTGCAGAATAGAGTGGGAGAGGTTGAAAGACAGGAGTGGGATTTCTGAATCCAAGATTAGAGGTTTGAATTTCCTGTCATACTTTTAGATCTTCATTACAGAAAATTTTTAGAATGATGTTTTCTGGAGTTTCCTAAAATACCAGCTTGCATTCTTACATAAATGATCACCTGCTCCTCTTTTCAGCTTATAGTTTTTCCATCGCTGCCGAAAAGTTGCCCAACAGCAAATACCTACTTAGACCTCCCCTGGAAGAGTAGACCCTTTTTCAGAGACAAATATTTACAAAAGTAATCATACAGTGTAGCAGAATATTTTTATTTCTAAATAGTACTTCATGGAGGAAAATTGACCTGATATAAGATTATTGATTGACACTCATTAATCTAGTATTAAAAATGTTAGAGCTGAGTAGTTTTTGACATTTCCACCCCCATTTGCGGAAAACTATCTTCAGTATTTTTTTTAAATGACAAGCAAAATTAATACTGAATTGCAAGAAATTTGAATTCTTGACAGGTTTAATGATTCTGAAAGCACCTAATTCAAATGGAGTGTCACAGATCTCTAGGGACCACAAAATAAAGAAACTTAAATTATTCCAGTGATGGAAGGAGATCTGAAAATAGAATAAGTGACATTTCTCTGCTCAGCAACCTTTGAACCTTACCTATGATCACTAAAGGGCCTCTAAGAGAAGTTTCTCTTCTTAAATCATTACTAGAAACAGGGATTCCCAGCAAGAAGGCATCATCTGTCATGAGTGACAGCTCATGGGGCAGCACATGTAATGGAGATATTTTAAACTAACGATTTCAAGATTTTCATAGGAAACTCTATAGAGAAACCGTTCAGCTTAGCTTAGTGTTTAAAAAAGCTTGACAAAAAATTTAATCCTAAAGTTTTGGTGTAGCCTTGTTTTATATAACCATATATACATAATCTTATATACCCATAGTGAGGAGAATGTATATTTAGGAAGAAATGGGATTTTCTAGATTTAGATATAAAAATAAAGTGCTAATGTTAACTGTTTTGCTTGAAGAGGGGAATTACCCCAGAACATTATGCAAATAAGGCTAAAAATAGTAATAGCAATAATATTTAGAGTAAAAATAACAATAAATGTTCCTGGCATATTTACCAAGTGAAATCACTGTGCTGAAACTTCACGTGCATTATCAGGTGGGTACTATCACCATCCTTTTTTAAAAAAATTGAGATGTAATTGACCCATAACATTGTGTAAGTTTAAGGTGTGCAACATGTTGATTTGGTACACTTATCTATTGCAACAGGATTGCCTTAGCAGACACCTCCATCACGTCACGTGATTATCATTTCTTTTTTTGTGGTGAGAACATTTAAGATCAACTCTTTTAGCAACTTTCAACTATATAATGCAGTATTGTTAATTATAGTAACCATGCTGTACCTTAGATCCCCAGAACTTATTCATCTTCTAACTGGAAGTTCGTACTCTTTGACCAAAATCTCCCCATTTCCCCCACCCCCCCAGCCCCTGGTAACCACCAATCTACTCTGTTTCTATGAGTTCAGCTCTTTTACATTCCACATTAAGTGATATCATACAGTATTTGTCTTTGTCTGACTTATCTCACTTAGCATAGGCCCATGTTGTCATCAATGACAGGATTTTTTTTTAATGGCTGAATAATAGTCCATTATGTATGTACACATACACAATAGAATATTATTCAGCCCTGGTATGTATATATTATGGCTATATGTATATCCATATATATAGCCATAATATATTCTTTATCCATTCATTAACTGATGGACACTTAGGTTGTTTCTATATCTTGGCTATTGTGAATAATGCTGCAATAAACATGATAATGCAGATATCTCTTTAATATTCTGTTTTTATTTCCTTTGGATATATACCCAGAATGGGATTACTGGATCTTAAAATAGTTCTATTTTAAATTTTTTTTCTTGTTTTTGCAGGGGAAGATTCATCCTAAGCTAACGTCTGTTGCCAATCTTCCTCCTTTTTTCTTCCTTTTCCCCCCCGAAAGCCCCAGTGCGTACTTGTGTATACTTGTAAGTTCTTCTAGTTCTTCTGTGTGAGCCACTGCCACAGCATGACTACTGACAGACAAATGATGTGGTTCTGCACCCAGGAACCAAAGTGGGCCCCCAAAGCAGGGTATGTGGAACTTTAACCATCTAGGCCATCAGAGCTGGCTCCTTAAATTTTTGAGAATCCTCCATACAGTTTTCCATAGTAGCTGAACCGTTCTGGGTTTTTTTTTAACAGATAAGAGAATGAGTACCAGAGAGGTTGGGTGACCTGCAGAAAGTCACTCTGATGAGTGACAGGTCAGAAATTTGAGTGCACACCCTGTATGATGCCATTTTATTTAGCTCCTTTTTCAACCTCACATACCTGAGCAGTGATCAGCTGTACTACACTGCCCTCCCAGTAACAAGAATGCTGGACGAGGAGAGAGGAGAGTGAAAATGTGGCTCTGGTCCTTGTCCTAAATAGTTATGTCATCCTGAGTAAGCCACTGTCTCTGAAAGACTCACTTTTCTTACCTATTAAAAGAAGTGGCTGAAATAGGTTTTAAAATCTGATCCAAAGTGAGCAATTTATACATAGAAGAGCTACTGAATAACTCTTATGATTATTTGATACTCCATCCTTATCTTCCGCCAGCCAATTCATGTTGATAAGCTATGAGTACAACAGATAAAATAAAAGATTACAGACTGTTTAACACAATCGAGCACACCATTAATAGCTACCACCAAAAAATGACTCAGACTACGTGTCCTTCGAAAAGGCGCTTTAGTAGCATTTTCTTAAACAAACGGCAAATTGCTGAATATATATTGTAGATTCTACATAATGTGTTTTACCTGAATGTGAGTCTCAGAATTACCTAAGCCTTCCCTTGAGACATTTATGTGAGAATAATAAGAATTTTATGACTTTCTGAATAATTGGTTCTTAAGTGCTTTGTAGCAGAAGTGACTCCAGTGTGGAAGTCAGCTGTGAGTCTTTACTTCGTAAATTAAGGAACATGAAAATAAATAGTATCCATTCTGCCATACAGAAATCATTCAAAAATCCTTGGAAGGTTGATGGAGAAGGGAAAAGAAGAAATGGGTGTAACAAGCACTATTCTGGGAGTTGGGGAGGTATGTATCAGGGGAACTCCATGAAGCTTTTGTCCTAAGGTCCATTATCATGAGTTGTATCTGATTCTGCGTCAAATGGAGGCCACTGTAAACTTGTGAACTACGTATTTTGCTAGGTAAGGATTATAAAAGGCAAAGACACAAATGCACACACGCCCCCACATACGCACATTTTTCATGTCATTAATGAAAGCACACTTTCAAGACCAAGAATGTGGAAAGGATATAATTTCAAATTATATGAGTATGTGAGTATGAGTATGAGTGAGTATGTATCACTCAGTATGCAAATCTGTTTGACTCCTAAACTAGGACAGCGAGGTCAGACAGCCAGAGAGAGTTCTTCCTTAAAACCATTTCATCCCAACAACTTATATACATGTCCTCATCTCCAGAGACTGCATAGAGAGTGTCTGGAGAGTGAAGGGCTTCTGGCGTTTAGCTTTGTGAAAAAACTCCTACAGTGACCTTGTTTTTCTCACTTTGATAAGAGTTCGGTGAAGCATTATCACTATTAGCAAGCAGCTTCTGATTCTATTCCAAAATAGTAGATTACAAGGAAAACGTGGTTTATAAATTGCCGTCAAATAAATCAATAGACCCTAAAAAGCAAATTTACAATAATATAAAACAAAATCTAACTTTAGAAATAGAAGAACTGTAAATATATCAAAGTCATTCCATTTTTCATAATCTAACAGAGTTCTGCTTCCCTGTGCAGTCCTTTTTAAATATAACAAATAGTCTTAATCGTTTACGGCCATTACAATCACTCCTGCACATTGAAATATATCAATATTACCTGGGAAATTCTACTTCCTTTCATGATAGGAGGTTTTCCTCCCCTTGAAGTACAATTTTTACAAAATGGTGCACAACATGTTACAAATAAAGGACCACTTTGTGTGGTGTCTACATTATTCACAATTTGTTCTGTCATATTAAAAAATGATTATTAATAATATTAATAAATCACATTAAAATGATGAACTAAGAGAATGAGAATTAAAACTGGATCTAAAAAATGTCTTAAATAGGAGAATAATCAACATAAATCAATCCCCTTTCCCAACTTAATAATAGTCTCCATCTCTCAAACTTTCACTTTCTTGTAATGTTAGAAAATGAGTATTTGGGATTTAATCATACACTGGATACTGGATAAAATTCCTCATATAATGGCTCAATGGAAAAAAATTTTGAATATGGAATAACAAATAGAAAGGAAAGGAATTAAGTGTTGGAAATTTAGAAAGAGAAACTAAGATATTATATAAGATTTCAAATAGAAGAAAAAGTAAGTGAAATTTTAATTTTTTATTGTTTTTGTCACTTTAATAATATTTCATTTTCAGTTTAACTTCTTAAGAATGCACCCTCCACTTGTCACAAATTGCTGGGTTTCTTTAATTTACTGTCCACACATTTTATTACACAGTTAAGAAATATTATCAATGTCTGATATTAATACACATTTTATTGTTGGATTATGTCTAGGACAAAGTCAATGGCTGAGAAGTAAAGCTAAAGAACACAAGATAAGGATACAATCTAGGAGCTTCTTACGTAAGATTTTTAAAAAGTCTGCAGTTTAATTCTGAAAGATAATGAATTCTGCAGTCTTGAAAATCACATGATTTTGTAGGTTGATATAGATTTCTCATTAAATAAAAAATGCTGCTCTTTACTTAACTCATTCCACTTAAACCTCTGATCAGATTAAAATGTCCTCCTAGAATCCTAACGAAGATACTGCATCCTTTCCTTTCTTATTTCCTTCCCAACAAAACGTTTGTAAGGGTGAAGACAATGGAGAGATCATCTTTTGACAATATAATAAAACGAAAAACATCATATGACAGACAGGAAACTTGAAATAATTTCCAATACTAGTTAATTAAGTCTTCAGTTTCTCTCACCTGGCACAACTCAAAATTAATTATTAACAGAAAATGGCAGAAATGGTTCAATTTTCCAAATAGGTTTTATTTTAGGACACTGTGGAACGGTTCATAAATGTATCAAGTATTGTACCTCATGTTATTTTTGCTAGTTTACACAAAAACTCAATGATTTTGTTTCACTCTTTGTTGTTTTTCATAAATATTTATGTATAATATCATCTTCCTTGTAAACAGGATTTTCCTGCCCAAAGGGAGGAAAAACAATTTGTGTGTTAATTTTATCTCACTGGTTTCGTTCAGCTTCAGTAGTTGTGTATATAAAAGAAGAGATTAGATAAAGGGGAATACAAGAGACCTGTTGCTAACGTAAAGAATTTTAATTAGCATCACGATAATTTTGCAGCAATTCAGGTATATTCCACCCCCTTGCTCACAGTACAAACCAGCTGCTAAATGGTTCCTGGCAGTAGGCCTTCAATATTTATTTAGTTTAGATTTTGCTGCCCCCTACAGAATAACCAAAAGCATTCATGAGTTTAGAGTGTTCCTTCAACTTAAGAACGAAAGCTCTGCCTTTCTTCTAGAGATTCTGGGATAAATAAATTTTACATGGTAATTATTATTACCACTCTTTTGACATATTTTGTATTACTTGTGACACTGAATCTGAATTTTCCTCTTAAAATTAAAATAAATAAAGCATTCGTTAGAATAATTCCTTCTGTCTTCTCTAGATTAAAAAAAAGCATCTAAAATTTTCAAGTAGTAACTTCAATGTATAATTATAAAGCATTTTTGTCTTTGTTTTTCTGTTCGATGAAAGTCATTTTATTGTCCTAACTGTGTAACAGGTACAAATAGCCATGAGATGGACAGAGAAACGAAAACCCTTAATGAGAGAGAGAGACACTCAATTTCCCTTAAAAACTCCAACCCATGTCAAGAAAAGTTAAAGCTTTACTACTAATAAATATAAAATGGTTCTTTCTTTGAAAATCCTATTATGGATTTATCAAATATCTTTGTTCTGGGTCTTTCAGTAAAGAAATAAAATAATGTGAATTTGTTTTTAAAGGAACAGCTTGCTGAAAGTAGAAAAATTTAGGTTACCTACTAAAAGATAATTCAGCATGTTTTATTTGCCCAAAAAATTGTTTTCTAAAAATGTGTAACACACATGGTGATAACTTTAATCTATTTTGTCTATTTTCATTGGCTCATTCTTCTTGCTGGACTAACACCCCCGAAGAAATCAAAGATGTATCAATCATTAAAGGTATTTGTTCACAAATTAAATAATCATCACCTTCACATAGTGACTGTTAACAGCGAGACACTCGGCCAACAGTCTTCCTTCAGTGCAAGCATATTCCCAGCATCATTATCTCGTGCGGCGTTCTTCAACTAAAACAGCTCCATCAAGTGCTACAGAAAAAAATCTTTGTTGTGTTATATCAAAAAGAAACAGAATGTTTTATGAAGGGTAAACATCTTTTATTTTCCTTTTTATAAAATTCAGATTTCAGAACAAAAATTATAAAGTTTTCATGAAGATATTTGAGATCACTGCTACTTGCTAATTACAAAAGGTGTCATATATATAAATATAAAGCCAGAGTCTAATATGTGAAAGTGGTTAAAAAAAGGTAAACACATAAAAAGAATCTGGAACTTAACATGAACAATTTGACTCTACAGTTATTTTTTAATCTAAGAAATAGATTTAAATCTAAGAAATAGATTTGTTTATTTAAGGATAAAGACATCCAATGTTCACCTAAATGGCACTTTTTATCTCCAGTGTATATCACGGCTTTGAATGTTTACAGCCTTACAAAACATCCTTTTAGCTCCTAATACAGGGTTATCAGTGTTAAAAGCCTGTGAAGAAAATTACCCCTCTCTGTCTTAATTTTAAATGACATTTTTTTTTTTAAAACAGGGAAAAAGAGCATAGGAAATAAAGACTATATAAGCTGCACTGTAGAGGAGTACATGATTCCAAAACCAAAATAGTTTAGTTCTTGGTCCTTTGTGTCTCCAAATAAATTTTATAATCAACTTATCAACTTCTACAACAAAAATAGGAAAATGCCTTGGTAAAATTTTACATGATTATCATTAAATGTTTTTGTACTTCATAAAAGCATAAGCTGTACTTTCTTTATAAACATATACTTTCTTCCAAGAAAAATATTATATAAGAAAACTATAAATCAAATTTTAGAAAAATATTATCCAACAAAGATATTGTTTTAATGTCATTGAAAGATAATGGTTGAACGTAATTGTAATCTCAGGATAGAAAATAAAGTGAAACTAATTTTAATTCTTTAAAAATCAGACACAAATCTCATATCTACCCAAAAACAGGCACTGTCTGAAATTATATATATTACATTCATAGCATAATTGCAGGCAGGAACAATAAAATTGCACAGCGAAAACTAATTACTAACTAGGTATCTTTTGGGAATTCCTTCCGCTTGTAAAATAATAGGCTCTTTATTCAGGATTTATTTTTAAACTTTCTAAAGAGCTTTGACGCTGTCTGTATTCTTTATCACTAGATACTAATGTATGTTCCATCCATACATTGAAATGCACAGATTTTAAATATGCAGTTCAAGAAGGTTTTACCAATGTGTGTGTGTGCATACATGTATGTTTAACACTTCTACCAAAGTATAGTATATTTTCATTAGCCCAAACTTTGCCTTATGCTCTCTTACAGTTATTTCAACCTTCCGTAGGTGACAACTCCTCTGTATTTTTGGCTCCGTGAATTAATTTTGACTGTTCCTGAATATCATGTAAGTGATATCATATCTTCTGTACTCTCTTCCACCTGGTTTCATTTTATCAACATAGTGCTTTTGACATTTCAACGTATATCTTTCTGTAGTCTAGTCTTCATTTTTTATAGCTAATTCACCTTCTATTGTGTGAATATATCATAATATGTTTACCCATTCTCCTTTAGATGGACTTTTCAGGTGTTTCTAGTCATTTTTATCATAAATAATGCTGCCACAAACATCTAGTATACATCTGTGGAGGACATATATTTTCATTATTTTTCTGGGAGTAAAACCAGTGTAGCATTAGCTAATTTCGTGTTTAAATGTATAAGAAAATTCCAGTTTTCCAAAGTGGCTGTACCATGTTACATCAGCAGCAATGCATGAGAGTTTCAAATGCTCCGTATTCTCCTGAAAGTGTTACCTTTAATGTGTGTTTCCCTGATGAGCATCTTATGGCTTTCACTAGTATTTCTCAATAAACATTTTTCGTAAGCTTACTGACATTTTGTGTATCTTGTCCTGTTAATTGTCTTGCAATCTTTATCCATTTAAAATGGATTGTTTGTATTCTTAGTCTTGATTTGTATATGTTCTTTATGTATTCTTCTCACAGGTTCTTTGTCAGATACCTGTATTTTGAATATTTACTCCCAGTCTGTAGCTTGAATTTTCATTTTCCTAATGTTGACTTTTGATGAGCAGAATCTTTATTTGATAAAGGGAAATTTATAAAATTTAAAAATGTAGCTTTAAATATTTTAAATCATTAAATAAATTGTTGACTACCACATGGTTGTGGAGATATTCTCTTGTTATTTCTTCCAGAAGCTCCATAGACTCCATTTTTATGTTAGGAATATGATTGATCTCAGATTAATGTTTGTGTATGGCATGAAGTGGGAATTGATGTTATTTTTTTTCCATATATTTATCCAGATGTTCCAGCTTCATTTGTTAAAAACAACTTTTCTTTCTGCTTTGAATTGTCATGGTGCCTTTGTTTAACATCAATTGGCCATAGATGTGTGGGTCTATAGCTTGACACTACTTTGTCTCATTGAACTTGTTGTCAATCCTTATGCCAATAGCACCCTGTCTAGATTACTGATTAATTCTTCAAATCAGATAGTCTGAGAGCTCTAGTATATTTTTCTTTCTCAAGATTCTTTGGATAGTTTAGGTCTTTGCATTTTCAAAAAAATTTTTTGATTAGTTTGTCAATTTCTACAACCAAGCCTATCAATATTCTGATTAAGTTGTTTTAAATCAATAAATCAATGTGTAAGGAATTAATTTAAATTGATGAACTATTTAGGTACTCTAATTTATTTCAAAAATGTTTTAAAGCTTTACAGTTCAGAGGACTTACATGCCTCTTGTTATATTTATTCTTGGTATTTAAAAATTCCTTTTAAAATTTATTTTCGAATTGTTCACAGTTAGCATATAGAAATAGAATTTATTTTTGAATATTGACTTTGTAGCCTGACACCTTTCTGAAGTCAATTATTAGTTATAATAGTTTTTGTTTAAAGATTCTTTAAAGTTTTCTTTGTATTTTTGTTGTTGTTAGTGCCTTTGAGTGGATTCCAACTCCTATCGACCCTGTGTGCAGCAGAGCAGAACCCTGCCAGGAATTTTTGTGCCATACTCTCTCCTTCCAGTCCCACCTTATAATGCTCTGCTGCTATTCTGAGGGTTTTCATGGCCAGTTTTTTGGAAGTGAGTGGCCAGGTTTTTCTTCCTAGTTTGTCTTAGTCTGGAAGCTCAGCTGAAACCTGTCTACCATGAACCCTGCTGGTATTTGAGATATTGGTGGCATAGCTTTCAACCTCATCACAATAGCAGGTGCCACAGTATGACGACTGACAGATGGGTGGTGTGGTTCCCTGACCTGGAAACCAATCCTGGGGCTGCAGCAGTGAGAGTGCCCAATCTTAAGCACTAGACCACCAGGGCTGGATTTTCTTTTCCTGTTAGCTAAGACCACAAAGAGAGTTTACCTTTAAAACTCTATACCTTTTACTTCCTCTTCTTGCCTTGGTGATTGCAGACCTCATGTTGCTCCTAATCATAGAGGAAAAGTATTTGGTGTTTTACCCTTAAGTCGATTTTTAATCAGTTTAAAGGACTAAAGTTATTTTCCTATTTTGCTGAGAGTTTCATCATGAGTACGTATTGCATATTGGATTATGTGTCAAATGATTTTTTTTTTTACTTGAGATTATCACAAGTGTTCTTTTTTTTTTTCTTTTTCTTTTTTTATTAATGTTATGATAGATTACAACCTTGTGAGATTTCAGTTGTACATTTTTGTCAGTCATGTTGTGGGTACACCACTTCCCCCTTTGTGCCCTCCCCCCACCCCCCCTTTTCCCTGGTAACCACCGATCAGATCTCCTTATCAATATACTAACTTCCACCTATGAGTGGAGTCATATAGAGTTTGTCTTTCTCTGACTGGCTTATTTCGCTTAACATAATGCCCTCGAGGTCCATCCACGTTGCTGTGAATGGGCCAATTTTCTCTTTTTTTATGGCTGAGTAGTATTCCATTGTGTATATATACCACATCTTCTTTATCCAATCATCAGTTTCTGGGCATGTAGGTTGGTTCCACGTCTTGGCTATTGTAGATAATGCTGCGATGAACATAGGGGTGCAACGGACTCTTGAGATTTCTGATTTCAGGTTCTTAGGATAGATACCCAGTAATGGGATGGCTGGGTCATAGGGTATTTCTATTTTTAACTTTTTGAGAAATCTCCATACTGTTTTCCATAGTAGCTGTACCAGTTTGCATTCCCACCAACAGTGTATGAGGGTTCCTTTTTCTCCACAACCTCTCCAACATTTGTCACTCTTGGTTTTGGATGTTTTTGCCAATCTAACGGGTGTAAGGTGATATCTTAGTGTAGTTTTGATTTGCATTTCCCTGATGATTAGTGATGATGAACATCTTTTCATGTGTCTATTGGCCATATTCATATCTTCTTTTGAGAAATGTCTGTTCATGTCCTCTGCCCATTTTTTGATCGGGTTGTTTGTTTTTTTGTTGTTAAGCAGTGTGAGTTCTTTGTATATTATGGAGATTAACCCTTTGTCAGATAAGTGGCTTGTAAATATTTTTTCCCAATTAGTGAGCTGTTTTTTTGTTTCAATCCTGTTTTCCCTTGCCTTGAAGAAGCTCTTTAGTCTGATGAAGTCCCATTTGTTTATTCTTTCTATTGTTTCCCTCAACTGAGGAGTTATAGTGTCCGAAAAGATTCTTTTGAAACTGATGTCAAAGAGTGTACTGCCTATATTCTCTTCCAAAAGACTTATTGTCTCAGGCCTAATCTTTAGGTCTTTGATCCATTTTGAGTTTATTTTGGTGTGTGGTGAAAAAGAATGGTCAATTTTCAATCTTTTGCATGTGGCTGTCCAGTTTTCCCAGCACCATTTGTTGAAGAGACTTTCTTTTCTCCATTGTAGGCCCTCTGCTCCTTTGTCGAAGATTAGCTGTCCATAGATGTGTGGTTTTATCTCTGGGCTTTCAATTCTGTTCCATTGATCTGTGGACCTGTTTTTGTACCAGTACCATGCTGTTTTGATCACTGTAGCTTTGTAGTATGTTTTGAAATCAGGGATTGTGATTCCGCCAGCTTTGTTTTTCTTGCTCAGGATTGCTTTAGCAATTCGCGGTCTTTTGTTGCCCCATATGAATTTTAGGATTGTTTGTTCAATTTCTGTGAAGAATGTTCTTGGGATTCTGATTGGGATAGCATTGAATCTGTAGATTGCTTTAGGTAGTATGGACATTTTAACTATGTTTATTCTTCCAATCCATGTGCATGGAATGTCTTTCCATCTCTTTATGTCATCGTCAATTTCTTTCAAGAAAGTCTTGTAGTTTTCATTGTATAGATCCTTCACTTCCTTGGTTAAGTTTATCCCAAGGTATTTTATTCTTTTCATTGCGATTGTGAATGGGATTGAGTTCTTGAGTTCTTTTTCTGTTAGTTCATTGTTAGTGTATAGAAATGCTACTGATTTATGCACGTTAATTTTATACCCTGCTACTTTGCTGTAGTTGTTGATTATTTCTAATAGTTTTTCTATGGATTCTTTGGGGTTTTCTATATATAAGATCATGTCATCTGCAAACAGCGAGAGTTTTACTTCTTAGTTACCTATTTGGATTCCTTTTATTTCTTTTTCCTGCCGAATTGCTCTGGCCAGCACCTCCAGTACTATGTTGAATAGGAGTGGTGAAAGTGGGCACCCTTGTCTTGTTCCTGTCCTCAGAGGGATGGCTTTCAGGTTTTGTCCATTGAGTATGATGTTGGCTGTGGGTCTGTCATATATAGCTTTTATTATGTTGAGGTACTTTCCTTCTATACCCATTTTATTGAGGGTTTTTATCATAAATGGGTGTTGGATCTTGTCGAATGCTTTCTCTGCATCTATTGAGATGATCATGTGGTTTTTGTTTTTCATTTTGTTGATGTAGTGTATCATGTTGATTGACTTGCGGATGTTGAACCATCCCTGTGTCCCTGGTATAAATCCCACTTGATCATGGTGTATAATCTTTTTGATGTATTGCTGTATTCGGTTTGCCAAAATTTTGTTGAGGATTTTTGCATCTATGTTCATCAGTGATATCGGCCTGTAGTTCTCCTTCTTTGTGTTGTCCTTGTCAGGTTTGGGGATCAGAGTGATGTTGGCTCCATGGAATGTGTTAGGGAGTACTCCATCTTTCTCAATTTTCTGGAACAGTTTCAGAAGAATAGGTATTAAGTCTTCTTTGAATGTTTGGTAGAATTCTCCAGAGAAGCCGTCTGGTCCTGGACTCTTATTTTTGGGGAGGCTTTTGATTACCGTTTCTATTTCCTTACTTGTGATTGGCCTATTCAGATTCTCCATTTCTTCCTGATTCAGTTTGGGGAGATTGTAGGAGTCTAGGAATTTGTCCATTTCTTCCAGGTTGTTCAATCTGTTGGCATATAGTTTTTCATAGTATTCTCTTACGATCTCTTGTATTTCATTGGTATCTGTTGTGATTTCTCCTCTCTCATTCCTAATTTTATTTATTTGAGATTTCTCTTTTCTTTTCTTGGTGAGTCTGGCTAAAGGTTTGTCAATTTTGTTAATTCTTTCGAAGAACAAACTCTTTGTTTCATTGATCCTTTCTACTGTCTTTTTTGTTTCAATATCGTTTATTTCTGCTCTTATTTTTATTATTTCCCTCCTTCTACTGACTCTGGGCTTTGTTTGTTCTTCTTTTTCTAGTTCTGTTAGGTGTCGTTTGAGGTTGCTTATGTGAGCTTTTTCTTGTTTAGTGAGGTGAGCCTGTATTGCAATGAATTTCCCTCTTAGGACTGCTTTTGCTGCATCTCAAATGATTTGGTATGTCGTGTTCTCATTTTCATTTGTCTCCAGATAATATTTGATTTCTTCTTTAATTTCTTCAATGATCCATTGTTTGTTCAGAAGCGTGTTGTTTAGTCTCCACATTTTTGCACCTTTCTCTGCTTTTTTCTTGTAGTTGATTTCTAGTTTCATAGCATTATGATCAGAAAAGATGCTTGATATTATTTCAACTCTCTTGTATTTATTGATGTTTGCTTTGTTTCCCAAAATATGGTCAATCCTTGAGAGTGTTCCATGTGCACTTGAGAAGAATGTGTAACCTGCTGTTTTTGGATGAAGTGTTCTATATATATCTATTAAGTCCATCTGGTCTAATTTTTCATTTAATTCTATTATTTCCTTGTTGATTTTCTGTCTGGATGTTCTGTCCATTGGTGTTAATGGTGTGTTGAGGTCCCCTACTATTATTGTATTGTTGTTGATGTCTTCTTTTAGTTCTATTAAGAGTTGCTTTACAAATTTTGGTGCTCCTGTGTTGGGTGCGTATATATTTATAAGTGTTATGTCTTCTTGGTGGAGAGTCCCTTTTATCATTATATACTGTCCCTCTTTGTCTTTCTTTATCTGTTTTGCTTTGAAGTCTACCTTGTCTGATATTAGTATAGCGACACCTGCTTTCTTTTGTTCATTATTAGCTTGGAGTATTGTTCTCCATCCCTTCACTCTGAGTCTGTGTTTGTCTTTGGGGCTGAGGTGTGTTTCCTGGAGGCAGCATATTGTTGGGTCTTGTTCTTTGATCCATCCCGCCACTCTGTGTCTTTTGATTGGGGAGTTCAATCCATTTACATTTAGAGTGATTATTGAGATGTGGGGGCCTACCACTACCATTTTGTGTCTTGTTTTCCAGTTTTCTTCAATTTCCTTTGTTTCTCGTCCCATGGTTTAATCTGTTCTGATGAAGAGCTGCTACTCTCTGTTGTTGTCCTTCTACTTATCTCCTCTGCTCTTGGTTTTGTAGCCCCTTTCCTTTTTTGGATTTTTCAGGAATGAGGGTTTTCCTGAGGATTTCCTGAAGAGGAGGTTTTGTGGCAATGAACTCCCTTAATTTTTGTTTATCTGGGAAAGTTTTTATTTCTCCATCGTATTTGAAGGATATTTTCGCTGGGTAGAGAATTCTCGGCTGTAGATTTTTGTCCTTCAGATTTTTGAATATATCATTCCACTCTCTTCTAGCCTGTAAAGTTTCTGCTGAGAAATCTGCTGATAGCCTGATGGGGGTTCCTTTGTAGGTTAGTTTCTTTTGCCTGGCTGTCCTTAGTATTTTCTCCTTGTCGTTGACTTTTGCTAGCTTCACTACTATATGCCGTGGAGTTGGTCTTCTTGCATTGATAAAGTTTGGAGATCTATTGGCTTCTGTCACCTGAAGATCCATCTCTCTCACCAGATTTGGGAAGTTCTCAGCCATTATTTCTTTGAATAGGCTTTCTGCCCCTTTCTCCTTCTCTTCTCCCTCTGGTATACCTATAATCCTTACGTTGCATCTCCTAATTGTGTCTGATAATTCTCGGAGAGTTTCTTCATTTCTTTTTAGTCTAACTTCTCTCTCCTCCTCTGCCTGCAGCAATTCTATATTGCCATCTTCCAAATTGCTAATTCTTTCCTCCATATTATCAGCCCTACTGTTCAGTGCATCTAGATTTTTCTTAATCTCCTCTATTGTGTTCTTCATTTCCAATATTTCTGTTTGGTTCTTCTTTATCATATCAAACTCTTTTGTGACATAGCTCCTGAACTCGTTGAGTTGTCGGTCAGAATTCTCTCTTAACTCAGTGAGTATTTTAATGATGGCTGTTTTGAAGTCATCATCATTTAGGTTATATATCTCATTTTCTTTGGGATTGTTTTCTGTGTATTTGTTATTTTCCTTCTGTTCTGGAGATTTAATGTATTTTTTCATATTGCTTGATGTTGTTGATTTGTGCCTCCACATAGAGATAGAGTTTAGTTGCTCTTTTCACTTGTTTCTGCTGCTGCGATGGGGGAGCAGCTGTTTATACTGCACCAACCAGGAACCCTATCCGCAGTTGCTAACTGGGCCTGGGCCCCTCCTCGTAGTCACAGTGGTCCTTTGGATTCCCTCCTCTGCCGTGGGGGCCGTCACAGGGGGGTTTCAGGCTGCTGGTGCCTACTGCTGCAGCCCACCTAGACGTGCTCCCTCCTTGGGGTCTGCAGCGGTGTTATGGGCTTTTCCAGCAGCCAGGGGTAGGATCACTTATATTTGTCGCTCCATCACTGTCGGCACCCACAAATTCTCACTTGTCCACTATGGGTCGCAGGAGAGCTATTGGCATCTTCTACAGTCTGTGGTTAGTTCACCTAGCTATGCTACTTTTGTCCTGGGGTCTTCCAGCCTTGTGGCTGCCAGATGGGTGCTTTCTACTAGTGCTGTGCAGAGGCTTTCCCTGAGGCTGCTGTGAGCCTGTAGGGTTTCCCCCTAGGCTACGGAGCTGGGTCGCTGGAACTCCACCCAGCCCCAGTCCTGTTCCCCAGGAACTCGGGGAGCCCTTTACCCTGTCTTGGGGGATAGCCGGAGATCCTGATTTCAGTGGTAGCTGGTCAGCTGCTGCCCTGCCTGATATTCTCCTCTCCGGGACCCTCTTGGTGTTGTGGATGCTGGGCATAGCCCCTCCGCTAATAGCAGACAGAGAGTTTTGTCTGCTGCCCGGGCAGAACTCTGGAGCTTCCCCTCTGGGCCGCGGAGCAAGCGTCTGGATCATCACCCAGCCCCAGTCCTCTCCGAGATCTCCGAGATCTCCAGCAATCCCTAGCCCCATGGGGCGGGCAATGACAGCTGGGGGTCACCTCTCCCTCTGGGATTCTCTCCGGGACTTTCCCGGAGTTGTGAATGCTGGGCCTGGCCCCCTCAGCTAATGGCAGACAGAGAGTTTTGTCTGCTGCCTGGGCGGAACTCTGGAGCTTCCCCTCCAGGGCGTGGAGCCGGCCTCTGCCGCTTCACCCAGCCCCAGTCCTCTCCGAGATCTCCGAGATCTCCAGCAATCCCTAGCCCCACGGGGCGGGCAACGGCAGCTGGGGGTCGCCCCGCCCTCTGGGATTCTCTCCGGGACTTTCCCGGAGTTGTGAATGCTAGGCGTGGCCCCTCCGCTAATGGCAGACAGAGAGTTTTGTCTGCTGCCCTGGCGGAACTCTGGAGCTTCCCCTCCGGGGTGCGGAGTCGGCCCCTGGAGCTTCACCCAGCCCCAGTCCACTCCGAGATCTCCGGCAATCCCTAGCCCCACCATGCAGGCAGTGGCAGCCGGGGGACCTCCGTACCCTCAGCGATTCTCTCTGGGACCCTCCGGGCGCCATGAACCCTAGGCGGGATCAGGTGTGTAACTCTCAAGTTTCCCTCTGCATTTAGGAGTAATTGCAGGGGGTTTAGGTAGGGTTCTGGTCACCTGTTTCCACCATCGC
The DNA here is from genome assembly GCF_041296235.1 of Equus asinus. NCBI lineage: Eukaryota > Metazoa > Chordata > Mammalia > Perissodactyla > Equidae > Equus > Equus asinus. The sequence continues at coordinate 39,815,590 of NC_091813.1, forward strand.
TCCTCTGTTGTGTGCTCGCTCCTGCCCTAGATGTGTGTTGATCTTCTGGGGGCGTCCGTTGGAAGAAAGCCGCTTGCGGGTACTAGGCTGTTCGGTCGGGGTCGGAGAGTTTTCACCTATTTCCACATCCTCCCGGAGGAAAGTCCGTCCACCTTCCGATGTATAGTCGCGTGGGTCTCTCAGACGTCCTGAGATGCTGTCTGGATATCCTTTGTTAAGTGATAAGTGTCCAAATAATTGTAGACTCGAAGGGGGAGAGACAAAGAGGACTACTCATGGCGCCATCTTGGATCCTTCTCCCACAAGTGTTCTTTTTAATCTTTATTCTGTTAATATGGTGATTACTTTGATCGATTTTCAAATGTGAAGTCAAACTTGTCTCCCATCATTAAAACTCACTAGGTCATGATGAAATCTTCCTGCTTATTGCTGGATATGATTTGATACTATTTGATTAGAATTTTTGTGTCCTATATTTATGAGGAATTTGTGGTTCAATTTTTTCCACGTGTCTATCAAATTTTTTGTATCATGATTATTCTGGACTCATAAAACTTGTTAGGGAGTGTCCCTTCCTCTTCTATTTTATGAAAAAATTTATTTATTATTAGTATTATCTTTCCTTTAATTTTTGATACAATTTCCCATCAAACTATCTGAGCTTTGAAGTTTATTTTGAGTAAGATTATTTATTATTAGTTCAAAAGTTAATAGAACATAGCTATTCACAATTCTACTTCTTCTTCTGTCCTTTTATTATATTGTGGTTTCCAAAGCACTTTTGCATTTCATTTAATTTGTCAAATGTATTAGCATAAAATTTCTTCATCATATTTCCTTATTATTCTTTTAATATATCTAGTATTTATAGTGATTTTGCTTCTTTCATTTCTCATAGTAATAATTTGGCTTTATTAATTTTCTTTATTGTGTGTCTTTTTTTCTATTACATTGATATATGTTAGTGACATTATTATTCTTCCATTTTTTTTTTTTTTTTGATTGGCACCTGGGCTAACAACTGTTGCCAATCTTTTTTTTTTTTCTGCTTTATCTCCCCAAATCCCCCCGTACACAGTTGTATATCTTAGTTGCAGGTCCTTCCAGTTGTGGGATGTGGGACACCGCCTCAACGTGGCTTGACAAGCGGTGCCATGTCCACCCTCAGGATCCAAACCCTGGGCTGCCACAGCGGAGCAGGCTAACTTAACCACTCAGCCATGGAGCCGGCCCCTCTTCCATTTTTTTGAGGGACTAATTTGTTCTTCTTTTTTCTCTATTCTTAAGGAAACCAATCAGATCATTTTTAAATTATCTTCTTTCTAATATACACATCTAAAAATATAAATTTTCCTCTTAGCATCTTATTAGCTATATTCCATGAATTTTATCAAGTTACAAATTGTTATATTCAGTTTGAAATATTTTCTTCTCATGTCTTGTAGTTTTTTTTATATACTCAAAACCGTGTAGCAGATTTTTATGTTGTCAGACTTAGCTTTCTTATTTGCTAGGGCAATTCAGATTCATTTTGCCTTTGAGGTTCATCTTCTTGTGTGATCCATAGTCTAAAGAGGCCTTTTGTGGGCTGCCTTGACGGCTCAAGATGCTCAGTGAGGTCTTGTCACTTGTGTGTTCTGGAACTCTGACTTCCGGCTTTGCTCTCCCTTTGTCTCCATTCAGTTCTCGTCTCTGCAGCAGGAGATTTCTGCTGGGCCTCACCAGTCTCTCCATCTGCTTGTGTACTTCTGTCCCCACCAAGACCTTTCAGTCAATCTCCGTGCAGAGATCCTGTGTGCACCTTCAGCACAGCTCCCTCCTCCAGCATCCGGCTCTGAAAATCCCAGAGCTTCAGCAGACTGAAACTCCAACCTCTTTCTCTTGAGTTCAAACACATCTTGGCCTCCACTTTTCCTTTCCACTGCAGGAAATTGGCCCTAGGCAGAAAGTTGAGCCAATTTTGAAAGTTGAGGCCACATTTTTTGTCTTTCCCTTCTTTCAGGATCACACTAGTAAGCAGTCTTTTATTGAATGCATGAAAACAGTTACCTCATATATTTTGTTCAGTTGTATACATGTTCACAAGAGACTGCTTAGTACAGCACTGGTCACTCTGTCATGATCTGAGGTGGCAGTCTTGACTTTTCGTTATAAGTAGAAAAATTATAATATATGATACTTATTACCATATCAAAGAAGTGACATTTGGTAAATGCAAATTGGGCAATTTTTAATTGAACCCAAGAAGGCATGAAGAATGGATTTATTACAATTCATTCCATAGTCTTTTTTGATCTCTACTGGTTTTGAATCCTGCCATTGCCTCGTATAAACTGAGTGGTCTCAGGAATGTTACTTGACCTTAATTTTCCCCTTCAGGAAAATGATAACGATGGAGTGGGCATTTACATCACAGGATGATTATGAGAATTAAAATAGTTAGCACAAATGAAGATTTCAAATAGGGCCCAGAATTTAAGCTCATCATAAAATTTAGTAATTATTATCACACAAAATAGCAACATCTCTTTTCATTTATAGGCCTTTGTTTTCATGTCTGTAAAGTAAAGGGAGTGAATTAAATTCTGTCTATGGTTTATTTCTTTTCTTCAATGATTCTATGATATTCAGACTTGTTAAGCTTAGAGTCATCAAATCAAGTACTTCTGTTACCTATGTTTCTCCAGAAAATTCTAAAATTTCCCCTTAAACACACATAGTTTTGTATAAAATTGCTACTGGCAATGGTTTTTTCCAAAGAAAAGTGATTTTTAGTAAGAAAATAGTGGAAACCTAAACTATAGTGACGTTAAAAATCCACGCAGCACAAGTTCAGCCTGAATAATGATTCAGGTTCAGCTCTAAACAATGATGCTGAACCAACAGGGACAGACGCAAAGATGACTGTACCATGAAGATGACAGACAAACCTCAGTTACTTAGACCAACAGAAATTTTTATTAGACTCAGCATACAGCTCTTAAGTATCTATTATGGGTTATTCGTCATGGTCAGTTTCTTACATCAAGAACAGAACTGACTAGTGGGTGAGATAGAAATAAAATTTGTTGATCTATTTCATTCACTCAGTGAATTTTTATCGAGTGAATACTATATGTTAAACACTGTCTGGGAGCTAAATAGACAATTGTAACAAAAACATACAAAACCCTTGGCTTCATGGAATACACATTTCAGGGAATATAGACAGAAAATAAAAGATAATATATAATATAATGCCAAATAGTAATAACTACTCTGAAATATCATAAGGGAAAATGAGGCATCAAATGTTACCTGTTTACTGATAATTCCCAATATCTAGAGGACTGATATCTTCCCTGGTTCCAGAATTCTAATGTCTACTTGACCCTTTACTTAGATATCTATGAGATATGGTAAATTCATCATTTTTAAAACAATATTCTTGAAATACTGAATTCTGGAATAAGGAAACTATTAAGGGAACTAAATACACACATCTAGTTCCAATAAAGTTGGCAATACTTTAAAATATTCTGCATAAATAATTTTAACCTTAAGCATTAACATTAAGGAAATGACCAAAATGACACTTTTCGTAACAAAGGTGTATTTGACTCTTTCTCCCCCAATTGATTGCAATCTTGGTCACCCCCATGATAGTAAATCACTCTGCCGTCCATCCAGCTACTCACACCGCCGTCCATCCAGCTACTCACACCACATCCTTCAGAGCCATCTTTGATTTTTCTTTTCTTCCTTGTCTGTTACATACAAGCCATCAGCATTCGTTAATATCTGACAACAAAAGATACTCCAAATCTGGTTACTTTGTCCAGTTTCCTTGGTGGAGTTCTAGCCCAAGAAGTCAGCAATTCTAACCTGAGCTACTGTGCTGGTCTCCTAGCTGGTCCTCCCCGCTTCCATACTCAACCCAGTTGTTCTTCTCAGAGTAGACGCAATGATTGCCTTGAAATGAATATCAGCTCACATCACTTCTCTTCTGAAAGCCTTCCAATTCTTTCTCCTTGCATTTAGGATTAAAATTCAAACTCTAACTCTGACCTAAAAAGTCCTACGTGGTCAGGGCTCCGTATAACACTCTGAACTCATTCTGCAAGAAGCTGTGTCCTCAGAGAACTAGCTTTCAGTTACACTGGGCTGCATTCAGGCTTTTACAAAATACATCCATGTGTCACAGCAGTTGTAAGAGTTAGGAAGCTGTTGTCCTACGTTACTGGGTCACTGAGCTCTTTCATTCAGCTCCATTCAGTCATGACCACAGTGTCTTAAGCACCATTCTTACCCCAAATCTGTCAAATTACCCTGCTCATTTTTAAGTGGAATTATCATATTTATGTTTTATTTACTTGTTTATTTTTTGCACCACTCTCCATGGCCCACTAGAATGTAAGTTTCTTAAAAGAAGGACGCCAGTTTGCCTTATTGTCCAATGATCTAACTAATAGGTGCCAAATAAATATTTGTTTATGAACTATATACTGGGCCATATATGCCAGGATAGGCAGTAGAGAATTAACATGCCTTCTAAACTGGGGGATTTTATGATCAAATCTGTTTTTAGAAAGACCAATGTGGCAGAAGTGTTGAGGATCCATTGTAGAACTGTAGAACAGCTTGGAAGACTTCTATGCAGTAGTCTCCCCTTATCTGCAGGGTATGTATTCCAAGATCGCAGTGGATGCCTGAAACCATGGATAGTACTGAACCCTATATATGCTACGTTTTTTCCTATACATACTTGCCTATAACAAAGTTTAATTCGCAAATTGGGCATGGTAAGAAATTAACAACAATAACTAATATTAAAGTTGGCTTGGGGGCCATTATCAAGTAAAATAAGGGTTACATGAACACAAGCACTGTGATGCCGAGACAATTGATCTGATAACCAAGAGGCTACTCAGTGTCTAATGTGTGGGTAGGTATGCAGCGTGGATATGCTGGATGAAGGGATGAGTCATGTCCCGGGTAGGATGAAGCGGGATGGCACGAGATTTCATCGTGCTACTCAGAACGGCACCATTTAAAACGTATGCATTGTTTATTTCTCGAATTTTCCATGTAATATTTTCTGACTGCTGTTGACCGTGGGTAACTGAAACCATGGAAAGCAAAACTGCAGATAAGGGGAGACTACTGTAACGGTACATATTAGAAATAATGAATATTTGAACTATGGCAGTAATGTTGGAGAGGATGGAGAAGAATAAAATAAGTCAAAGAAGCCTCATTAAGGATATATTTTTAAATGTTATAGAGACAGACATAGGACCACAGAGCCAGTATATTAATTATCCAGCAAATCTCAGCTGCCTAATTTCTTTTCCCCACACACTTCCACAATTCCGTTATTGAAATCACGTAGTAAAGTGTTGGTGGAACACCATGATGAAATGTTGAGATTGTCTACAATAAAAAAGAAAAGGAAACACAACATGAATTTCATGACATCATGAGAACAAAGCCCTCCTGAGAGGCTGCAGCAGGAATTCAGCCTGATCAGATGGGAAAGCACGAGAGTGAAGCAGGTTGTGGAATTCACTTCCTCAGTGACTATTTTTGAGAAGTGTATCATCTGGGTCTGTTGGATGCTGCCAGGGTGACTTTTTCGACTGTTATGAGATATTCTTGTTAAAAGACTTTAGTGGCACTTTCCATTTCAAGCTGTGGAGGAGACTAAGAGGTGGGCAGAGCAGCTGCGAGTTTGATCTGTGTCGGGGCACGATCTCCGAAGGCAGGAGTGAAACATGCTCATGGAGCAATAAACCGCCCTCTTCAAGGGGCTTCTGTAATAATGAGGCAGGTGAGAAATGATGAGAGCCGCAACTAAACGCTAGTGACAGTAGTCATATAGAGGAGAGAAAAGCTATGAGAAGTGTTTCCAAGGCAGAGACTGAACTTGGAATATATTTTTTGGGGGGAGAGCAGGTATATATTAAAAAAACAATCTATATTGCAAACACAAACTTATACAAAACGACAGATACTCATGCCAAAGACTCACGTTTATAACATTTTACCATACACACAGACAGATTAACCCCCTACCCAATAAAAATCTCATAGTGGAACTATAGCATTTAAAAAATCTTCAAGGGGCCAGCCCCATGGCCTAGTGGTTAAGTTCTGCGTGCTCTGCTTCAGTGGCCCGGGTTCAGTTCTGGGGCGCAGACCTACACCGCTCATCAGCAACCATGCTGTGTCAGCAAGTCACACACAAAATGGAGGAAGATTGGCACTAATGTTAGCTCAAGGGGAATCTTCCTCAGCAAAAAAAAAACCCTCAAGAATCCCATATCCATATACATTCAGCTATCCCTAGCAGCTACACACACCCTACCGACACACACAATACTCAGACAAACGCATTTGCCTGTGTGTTGTGTCTCTTATCTTAGCCATAAAAGAATTACAGATGAGATTTGTTACAAGTGCAGAAATACGATTAAAAATATTTGGCTTCCAATTATACTTTAGTTTTCAGTAAAACAACAACTACAACATTGATAATTTTAAAAATCTGCCTTTCTGATATTTTGAGGAAAACCTTAGAATCAACAAACTCTAAAGTTTGAGAAGTAACCGTATAGCTTCTTCCTACATCTTTCCTGTAACTTAGATTCCTACCACTGCTCATCTTCTGAAAATTCTCCAAAATAAAAATCATTAAAATTGTTATTTTTTACAGAGAATTTTAAACAGTAATAGTTTACTTTTGGGGGCTGGCATAGTGGCCACTCTGCTTTGGTGGCCAGGGTTTTGCATGTTCGAATCCTGGGTACAGACATACACACCACTCATCAAGCCATGCTATGGTGGTGTCCCATATACAAAATAGAAGAAGACTGGCACAGGTGTTAGCTCAGGGACAATCTTCCTCAAGCAAAAAGAGGAAGATTGGCAACAGATGTTAGCTCAGCACCAATCTTCCTCCTCATCAAAAAAAAAAAAAGAGTAATCGTTTACTTAAAAGGAAAAGAGAAAAAAATAATGAGTAGAAAACTAAACTATTGATGAATGAGATAGAATGGATATGAGATACTAAGTTGAGCAAACTGAATGGTAGCAAATAAATGTTTTCTTAGTGACATAAGGTTGAGTGGGATGAGAGTGATCGACATTGAGTAGCTGAGTGATTAACGGAGTAGATACGAGATGAAAACAGAATGATCATTGAGATCTGTTTATCCAGAATTTTTTAAAAGACAGACGAAAAAGTATGAAAAGTGATTTTCATCGTGAAAAAAAAAAAGCACTTGAGTAGTAGGTTTAGTTCTCTATACTATAGCATTAGCCCTAGTGCCTAATTTCAACATTTAAACATACATTATGTATTTAAAGGGTAAATGAACTATCATGCAGAATGGACTTAATTTGCCCATTTGTTCTATAGCTCAATGCTATTCTGAAACATTTTTAATTAAGAACATGAAATGACTCATTAACATTCAGCTCTAAAAATAAGGGACTAATTACAGTATGTTGACAAAGGCAGGTTACTTTATGCATCACTACCAAATCTCTTCAAAAGAAGCAAAAAATGGGCTCAAGAATTCTTGCTCCAAAAAACTTGGGGAGGTAAAATTTTCATTTTTTTAAAAAGCAAACTCAAAACAATGTCACACGCAGGGATTAAACCTATATGCAAGTGTTAAAAGTACATATTGCTCCCATCTCAGCTGTACGAATTGGTTAATGGTTATAAAGAGCCTACCTTTCACCCCTGGAGCAGAAACTCTAGTTTTTATATAACCAACATTTGCAAACTGTCCAATCACCTTTATTTATCCATATAATAAATCATGAGTCAAGCCATTCAGTTCTAATTTTGCAACTGAAACAACTGATATAGAGGACCTAATAGGCTGTCGCAGAATTACACAGGAAGTTAATAACAGGTCCAGAAATATAATTGAAAATGCTGGGTATCCATTCATGGTTTATATACATTATGGAAAAAAATTTTAATATATGGTTTCCAGAAATCTTTAGGTGTCTTACAATTAATAGAAAATTGTACAAAATTTGGAAAACAATTTATTGTTATGGCAGCTTTCACCATTTTCTCCCTCTTCAACAGCCTACCTCTATCCAAACTTTCCTTCACATCTCTATTCGAAATTCCTCTATTGGATCTTGTCAAATATTCTTTGTCTCAGAAAAACCATGGCAACCAATGAAATCATAAAATAAGAGAATATGGGATAGAGAGATACAAGACATTAATCCAAAATCAAATTCCTCTAAGTCTGGATAAAGGCATGAAGGCAACAAAATCAGACGGGGCTGAATTATGTGGTCAAGTTGATTTTCTGTGATTCACAAAGATAGTCTTGCAGAGATGGGTACTTTTGGGTTTCACATCATTCTTGAAGGCAGAGAACACTTTCTGACTGGCCAAGTCTTTCTAAAAATTTTCTTAGAAACTCATTATAGACATGAATAACTTAAGTGTCTTTATTAACTAGGCAAGTCATATATGTGTGTGCATGTGTGTGTTACATTATGAGTTAGAAAGAAAGGCAAAAACAAACAATAATTATGGTTGCATAATTGTGCAAACATAATTGCATTTATGGCAAACATTAAAAAATATCGCTCCAATCTGTGTGGTGCAAGATGGTCACTTTCATTCTCTTCTGGTGGGAATATTAATTGGCAAAGTCATTTTTGGAAATAAATTAAGCAAACTATATAGAGGTACTTATACTGAATGATATCCTTCCAAAAACTCTTCCCAGCATGAATTAGTTTTGGCTGCACTTGCACAGTGGCAGAGGGAGGATCACCATAAACCTTCTACTCCTGAAAAATACCAAAAACACTGGCAAAAATTGTCAAAATCAATATTTTCAGGACTATGGAAATTAACCAAAGACATTCAACAATCTGAAGAGTGTTTAATTTAGAAAAATGCTGAATTGGAGCAGTGGGATTTGTGACATTGCAACTAGGCCTACTCCCATCCCCATATTTGTATCTCTGTGGTAGACTTGAAAACCAGCAGCCTTGCATGCCCTGGAGGAGGGAGGCTGGGGTTAAACCCTTCAAAGAAAAATCCAACCCTAGAGTATTATCGCTATCGGGATCTGTCTCACAGCTCCCTGGAGAAAGCTCAGTCCCAAGGTTTGGTTTACTTGGAATTCAGCTCATTGGAAAAGCCATGTCTTCAGAGTATTTGTCAAAAATAATCAGTTGCAGGGGCCAACCTCATGGCCTAGTGGTTAAGTTTCAATGTGCTCTGCTTTTGAGGCCCAGGTTTTGTTCCTGGGTGCTGACCCACACCATTCATCAGCAGTCATTCTGTGGTGGTGACCCACAGACAAAATAGGGGAAGATTGGCACAGATGTCAGCTCAGGGCAAATCTTCCTCAGTAAAAATAATAGTAATAATAATGATCAGTGGCAATTGTTTTTCATCATGGCTGCCTGAGGGTCTGATACCAGTTGGGTGAAACAAGATACCAGCCAAACATATCTAGAGAATGAGATGCATATCTGCAGAATGAGATGTGCATAGGGGATTTTGAAAACCTCCATCATATTCCTGAGAATGTAGAAGCCTGAACATATATGCAGAACTGCGCACTTGGTGGAGAAAGACCTGAGAAGGTACCGGTCTCTCACCACTGGCTGACTTGAGGTCCTGCACAAGCAGGAAGTGAAGGCGTAATGCAGATTTGTAAACTGCCTGAGCACTGAAGGCATTCCCCAACACACACACGGAACACTCAGGAAACGGCAGAAAATTTACTGTTTAAGGCATTTAAGGAAAACTCCAACCAATCATCTGACCAGTAAGTTAACTGAACACAGACTTCAGTGGCTGCACAGTTTAGGAAATAGAGTCACTCCAGGAAAAGTCAGTAAACAAACAAACAAACAAATACCAAACAGCAGCAGCAACAACAACAACAAGCCCTAAGTAGGGGAAATCTGATTTCCAGAACTGCCACGTTATATTATCAAAAATGTACGCTTTTGGCAAAGAGTTATGATACATACAAAGAACACTCTGCACGTATGCAGGGAAAAATCAAAGTCAGTAGAAACTATCCCTTAGGGGGCACAGATGTTGAACTTGCTAGACAAAGTCATTAAAATACTGATTTTTAAATATACTCAAAGAAATAAAGAAAACTGTGCCTAAAGAATTAAAGAAATGTATGACAATGATGTCTCACCAGATACAGAATCTTAAAAAAAGAGAAATTATGAGGGAAAGAAACAAAGAGAATGAAGCAGTGTTATGCTTATCTATTTAAATACAAAGATGTTCATTACGGCATTGCTTTTAAGAGAAAAATGATGGAAATAATATTAAGAACCCAAGCAGTTTAATTTCATTGCCTGAGTCAGGAGAATTGAGTCAAATGTTCTGAAGAAGTTTAATTATTTAGTGAATTTATGCTTGACATCCAGAGCTGAGATAAGAGTGGGGACACAAATCATCTCTGAAGAGTTAAATAGTGTGAATGTGAATTTTAAAAGTGTGTAATTTATTGGTCAAGAGATTAAGGGCCATTCAAACACATTACTTGGATTTCATTAGTGCACCTCTGTGTAGGTTTCTTTGTTAAGAATGACAAAACAATAAGAACTATAGATCCTATAAAATTATTAAAATATTCCAGAATCAGTGGAAAAATAAAAGAATATATCAAATATTGGTTCAAAATGGAATGTGTCTTTGTATAGAATAAATTTGTTTGTTTGGTTTTTTGTTTGTTTTACTAGATGGCTTAAGTTGGTTCTTGTTTCTTTTTTTTAATCCACTCTGATAATTTCTGTCTATATTGGTGTTTTTAGACCATTCCCATTTTAAGTGATTATTGATACAGTTGGATTAAAATCTACTATGTTTGTAACTGTTTCTATTCATTGTACTTACACTTTGTTTCTTTTCTTCCTCTCTTATTCCGCCCTGTCTGGTTTTAATTAAGTATTTATATGATTCCACTTTCTCTCCTGCCTTAGTCTATCATTTATATTTCTTCAAAAAATTGTTTTAGTGGTTGCCCCAGTGTTAGCAATATGTGTGTACAACTAATCTATGTCTACACTCAACTAACATCATATATATTCACTTCAAGGGTAGTTCAGATATTCTCAATTTCTCCCTTCTTGCCTTTATAAAATCTGTGACATTCGTTTCATTTATCCATCTGCTATAACCATATAATACATTGTTTCTATTATTATGGTGAACAAACATTTAAGTATTATATTAAATAAGAATAAGAAAAATGAGGAAGTATATTATACTTTCAATACTGAACCTCTTAATCTCAAGTTTGTGTGCCCATGCACAGTAAAGCACTCACTGAGACATATGGTTCTTAGAGATGGAGAAAGGTTTATTCAAATTGGCCAAAATGAGAATGCAGGAGAATAGGTTCTCTCAAATCCATCTTAACAAGAGAAGAAAGCAGGGGGTTTTATAGAGCTAAGGGGCTTGTCAGAAGGAGGTTTGGAGAAACAAAGGGGTAGTCCACATTTCTTTCTCTCCAGATAAGCCCCTGGGCAATCTCACTTCTGGGCATCAATGGCAGCTGGGGGCTGATTATCTGGTGATCTTAACTTCCTTGAAGGCATTCTCTTTCTTGTAAAACAAGCTCACAAATACTTGTGACCCTTGAGTCACCCCTCAGGTTAAACAAGAAAAAGGCGAATTGACAAGATTAACTATTTTCGTCTATGTCTGTGTGGGAACAAGGTTGTAAAATCTTATTGAATATTTGCAGTAATCCTCAGGTATCTGGCTTCGCTTTCATTTATTCCTTATGTGGTGCGTTTGTTTTTCTTCTTCTTTTTAATCTAGATTGAGTTCTGACCTATGTCATTTTCCTTCACATTGAAAACTTTTTAAAATGTCTTGAGGGGCAGGTATGCTGTTAATGAATTCTCTGTTTTATTTTTCTGAGAAAGTCTCCATTTATCCTTCACGTTGATGGATAATTTTGCTATAGCTATAATTCCAGATTTAAAGGTTATTTTTCTTTAAATGGTTCACTTTATTCTTCTTATTTGTATGGTTTCTGACAAGAAGTGGGGTCTAACTCTCATTTTTTCTTCCATAGGCAAGGTGCATTCACCTTCTCTCCCCTCTGGCTTCTTTCAAGTTTTTCTCTTTGTCTTTGGTTTTCAGCAGTTTGAATATGATATGCCAAGGTGTTTTCAAATCCAACGGCTTTTTAAATTTTTCAAATGATCCACTCCACTCGTTTTAGTTCAAGTGGTAAAATTACTTTTAAAACATTGTGGACTTCCTATGGATTTGATTATAATTGACTCCATTATGGGGAAAAGAAACATTGTTACGGATCTCTCTGAATAGGCCTCTTTCTGCTTCAGTCTGTTAGTCAAGGTGCTATGGGTCAACACCTACATCATTCTTAAAACTCCTATTGTAGTGTTCCTTAGAAGGTGTACTAGACATATTCTTCATATACTTTGAAGGTACTTTGAAACCATTTTATCTTACTATCTTACTATGAGGCACCACTTAAATCTTTCTGAGATCTTAACAAATGATCTTATATGACCTTGACCACAAGACTATATTTTACTGGCAGTGTCCTAAATTTGATCTTTTGTCTGAGGCCATTTTTATTTGAGAATCTTCTCTTCTGGGAAATACAGTGGATGAGAAATAATTTTATTTTCCACAGAGCAAGTCCTGACTACTTTATATTTCTTCTCTACTCTATTTGAAAACTCAACATTTCCTTCCTAAGCTTATCTGTCTTCTCCAATACTTAATCAAAGGCAGATAAAAGAAACTATTTGGCACTTTCACAATCTGCCTGGATATCTGATTAGCCAAATCCACAAGTTTATTAAATATCCTGTTGCCCATGTTACTGCAGAGGATATATTAATTTACTGCCAGTATATAACTCAGGTCTTCTTGTCTCCAGCCTCTCATAGCAATTTGGCATCGCCTTTCCAGCCTTCACTAACAGTCTCCTCTTTAGGCTTTTGCTAACTGCCTGATCCCAAAGTTAAAACCACGTGTTTATTGCAACAGCACTCTATTTTTGTTAGCAATTGCTATTTCAGTTAATGTTTCCTCTGTAACAAATTAGCTGAAAAATTATTGGCTTAACAAAACAATGATCTTATTTCTCAGAAGCCTTCAATACTGGACTCAGCTGGACTCACCATGTCTTGCTGGTGGTTATACAAGCAGTTACATTTAGCTGGCAAGTTCTATGCAATCTTAGTTCATCTGGGACACTGAGACAGCTGAAGTACTGAACTACTTGTAGATGCCTTCACGTAGCTTTGAGGCATCTCGGTCTCAATATGGTCTCTCCACCTGGCCTTTCCACTTGAAAGCTCCAGCAGAACAGCTAAATTTTGTACATGGAGAATCAAAAAAGTGCTTGTCCTTCTTAAGGCTTAGGCCAGTACTGGCACATGGTACAACCTGTCACATTTAGTTGGTTAAGGCAAGTCACCAGCCTATCATAGATTCTGCGGTAAGAGTCTACACAAGAGCATGACTACTGAATATCTGTGGTTCATTGATCAGCATAACCAATGGCATAAGTCCAGGAAAAAAAAACTTGCTACAGCACTCAAAAATGTTTGTTGTATTTTGGTTTTGGTTGCGATAGGATTTGGGAGACAAGTAGGAACAAGAATGGGATAAAAAAATTATGTACCACAATTTTGGGGCTGGCCCAAAGGCATAGTGGTTAACTTTGTGTGCTCTGCTTTGGCAGCCTGGGGTTCATGGGTTCGGATCCCAGGCAAGGAACTGCACACTGCTCATCAAGCCATGCTGTAGTGGCATCCCACATACAAAATGGAGGAAGATTGGCACAGATGTTAGCTCAGAAACAATCTTCCTCAAGAAAACAGAGGAAGACTGGCAACAGATGTTAGCCAAAATTATCTACAACAATTTATTTACTCATTGAAATGTTATTGCTTTACAACACAAAAATCTTTGCTGACGCTACATTTTCAATATAGAAATTTCTAAACTGATGTCTATAAATCACATTTAGAGCTTGCTGCTACTCCCACAACACTACTTTTACTTGATAATTTTAATGATTTTTGTTGTTGTTTTACTGATCTGATGTGAATAGTTAAAATAAAGAGAAGAAAATGAATTAAATTATTATTTGGTAAATAGAAGTGAGACTTTTATTGTATAAGTCAGCAATGAAATAATCAAGTCATGTATTTGACCTATAAAATGTCAGTTGAAACAAATGAAATCAAAATGAACTGTAAATCCTATAAATAAATCATTAATGGCTTGCCTTTGAGTCAAAAGGAACATTAAAGATGAATGCCAATACCTGATTTAGCGTTTCTAAAATAGAAATAGCCATCTCATGTCCTTTTGGGTAAAACAGTCCATTACTCCAATTTTCACAAATATTTTCTTTAGAGGACTCATACTGTGTTTACAATTATTTCATAATTTTCTAGCTCAATTGCATGCTGTGACTTAAATATAAGTGTGAGCTAATGGAAAAAAAAATAAGGGAGAAAAATATCACACCACATTATAACTACATTTTATGCATTTCTTTCATTTTTTATGCAAGAAAATGTTTATCCGGAGTCTAAATGGATTGTCAGAGCTATATGTATTGAAGACACCTTACTTAATACTGTTTCAGACAATGATAATTCCAAAGAATATGGCAATATAAAGAAAATTATCATACACCTGTCAAATATGTCCTGGAATGCATTTTATTTATAGGAATATTATGTAAAGCAATTAATTAATATTAATTTCAATATAATAGGTGCATTTACCTGAAAACACAACCAAATCACTTAACACTAAATTCTAAATTTTTTGTGAGAGAAAAGAAGGAATACATTTTATATATTTACGTATTTTGATAGTAAAGTAAAATTTTGTAATGCATGCCTTTTTTAAGAGAAAGTACCAAGAGTGCTAAGTAATGAAATATACATGCCTGTCTTTATGTGTCAGGTGGATCAAGAAGTTCCAGTTGGTGATTATATAGGGCTGTTTCAGAATCATAGCTTGTATTGATGAATTTTAATAACATCCACATATAGAGAAGATTGAAGTAAAAGAGAAAACAATTCAACAATGGTTTAATGAGATCCGGTCTTGATGACTGCTTACCTGGGCCTCTTATGTGTCTCCTGAATAGCAGTAAGCACATTTTATTCTATGAAATTTACGACCTTTCTCACAAAATAAAAAAGCTTTGACTTAATCATTTTAAATCTTTTCCAAATAGCAGATACTGCATTCCCCAGTATGGCTCCTATGCTCTGGCTTAATAAACACATCAGGTTACAGCTATCAGACCACACCAACACCACAATGCCAATAATTGGGAAGAACTAATGCTTAAGATTCCTAAATAAAATAAGTTATCTCATAGTTTATCCTCCAGTTTTCTAGTTAGACGGTCTTGAGAATGAATTTAGACCCATTAGCAGTAGATACTTGTCTGTAAAAACTGCTTTTCTTCATGTGAGCTCTCTAGGAAATAAATGTCCAGATTATTAAGTGATGTAAATTAACACATTTCTTGGTGCAACTTTAGCCTCAGGAATAACGTGGGGTACATGCTACATAATGATTATATTTTCCCGTTACATTAAGGATAATGATCAAACCAAACAGAAAGTATCTATCCGTGATTTAAAGTCTTAACCTGAACAATTGAGCAAGATCTGATTAGAAAGCAATCAGAGACGAGTCACAATCAACTCACCTTTTTCAAGTAATCGAGCCAATCCAGAGATAATGCTTAGTGGGAAATCCACCCATTAGCACAGCTGCCAACACAATATCCAGAAAGGGACCATTGAAACTGAGATACACTTAGGGGACTTCTCAGTCTACCTCATACAAACATCCTTATCTAAAATAATTTCATCAGATATCTCTTCTGAGCACCCATAAGGTTAAATAAAAAGATTCATTCATTTTTTAAAATTATTAACAATATTCTGATTTTCAAAAGAATATTGACCATTTACTCTATGCAAAGTATTAGGATAGGTTCTATGGCCTACAAGATAGGGTCCTTTATGGAACAGCATTATTAAGATGTAAAGGACATACAATAAACTGCAGATAATTAAGGGTACATTTTAATAAATTTTGATTTATTCAGACACCCAAAAAACTATAATCATAATTAAGATAATAAACATATCCTCACCTCCAGAAACTTTCTCCTGCCTTTCTTTGCCAGTCCCCTGTCCTCATCCCCCAACAACCACTGATCTGCTTTCTGTCACTACTGATTAGTTTGCATTTTCTAGAATTTTATATAAATGGAATCATATAGTATTACTCTTTTTTTCTGCTTCCTTCACTCACCATAGTTATTTTGAGATTCATCCACATTACACCATGTATCAATAGTTTATTTCTCTTTATTACTGAGGGGAATTCTATTGTATGAATATAGCACAGTTTGTTTATCTATTCACCTGCTGATGGACATTTGGGTTGTTTCTAGTTTTTGGCTGTTACAAATAAAGCTGTTATGAACATTCACGTACAAAAAAAAGAGAGGGTCTTTTTGTGTTCAGTCTATGTATGTTACAGTCTAACAAGGGATAATGCAATATACAGAGAAATAAAGCAGAGGAATAGATCATTTATTGATCACCTACCATATGTCTCAAAATTACTTAAGCATTTTTTATATGTCATTTAATTTAGTTCTCAAGAAAATGGGGGGGAAATTCAAACTCATGTTTCACTCTGAACTCATCTTCCTTCTTTTGTACCGTCATTTCTAAAACTATGTTTAATATATGGTGATATACCATGAGTATATATTTCAGGAATAATATGTTTTTTATGAAATGAAACAAATATCCCCAAATTCCAGGAAGTCTTATTAGAGGTCATGTGATATACAGTGCATTGTAAAATCGTTCCATTCCCCCACTTGTGAGTGCTCAGCATGCAATGAAAACTTCTACCTTGATGCATATAGTCTATTAGTGAGGGTTACTATATGTTGTTTTTATTATGTAATAATTTCTGCATATATATGTAGTGACTACAATCTTTATTATATATGTTACAGTTATAATAGTAATGATAATTTTACCTAATGTGTTGTGTGGTTATTACATCCAGGCATTAAGTTACATGATTTTATATACTTTATTTCATTTAATTCTCACAGCAACCTCAGGATATTAGTGATATTATTTTCAAAATTTTCCAAGTAGAGAACTGAGGTTTATATGTGCTAATTTAAGTAATATATACAAATCACATAGGTGATCAAAACAGAATCTGTGATAACAGATTTCAAGACTATATCTATTACATAAGCCAATTCCCTATTCATTGGAAAAAATATTTTAAATGGAAATGCTCTGGAATTATCTAATTCAGACAAACAAAAATACATCAGGGATTAGCAACCTTTATTCGTGACAGATGAAGTGCAAACTTCTGCATTTAGTATTCAGAGAAGGGCAGGAGGGCACAGGCATCTGTGACCCACTCAAGAATGAGGACAGAAAGGAGAACTGGGAGTAAATTCACCAGCAGTCGAGGTTCTACAGTGAAACCAGGAAGCAAGTGTCTGCTACTGGTAAAGACACAGGTGAGTTGAAAGAGAACCCCTGTTAGACTGAGGTGCAGTGTTAGCAGGAAGGATTACTAAGGGAAGCACAACAGACACTAAGGTCTTGGAACAAGTACCTGGCATCAAACTGGTTCTTCTACCACTGGAGAAGTGGAGAAGACCTGAAAGGAACATCTCTGAGATCTGTTGTTGCCCAAAGGATGGTAGAGAGAAATGAGTCAAATCCTCCGGTAAGTCAGCAATTTCTTCTCAATCACTGCTAAAGAAAAGGTGTAACTCTGCCATTAAATAATTTGAATATTGTGGTAAACTGAATGTACATGAAGCATGATAATACCAACACTATTCCACCACAGACTTGTTTGACTCAATTGTCCCAACTGAAGACCTGGCAGAAGAAGAGGCATGCCCTTTTGAAGCCTTAAATATTACTTGTATTATCATTTTGTATGCAATGGTTAATATTCAATCAAAAATTACCAGACATGTGAAAAAGACAAAAATATATGATTTTTATTGTCAAGAGAGGAAATAGTCAATAGAACCAGACAAAGAGATTACCCAGATGCTATAATTTTCAGAAAGGGACTATAAAATAAATGAGATAAATATGTTATTTAAATTATCTTTGGCTGAAATAAACATGTTAAAGAATCTAGTGGAAAAGGTGAACAAGAAACATGAACAAATGGGGAATTTCATCAAAGATATGGAATCAAATGTGAATTCTAGAAATGAAAACTATGATATTGGAGACAAAAATATTCTTCCTACAAACTTAACAATAGACTGTATACAGTATGGGAAAATTAATTACCCTTGAAACCAGATTAGGAGAAACTATAAACATAGAAACACAAAGGATGGTGTGAACAAGAAAATGGAACAGAGCATTCTGAAATCAGTGGGATAATATTATGTAACATATGTACCATGGGAATTGAAGAAGGAAAAGGCAGAATTAAGAGTGTGGAAAAATTATTTGATAATATAATGGCCAAGATTTTTCAATACTAATGAAAAATATCAAACCACAAATCCAAGAAGCCCAGGATGTTCCAAAACGAGTAAACACAAAGAAAAACTTAGGAATATTGAAGTAAAACTACTAGAAAACAAAGAAAATAAAAAAAGCTTGAAAGTATTCAGATAAAGATGTATAACATGCAGGTAACAATAATGCAATAGATGGCTGACTTCTCACAAGAAACAGTGAAGACCAGAAGGCAAAAAAATGATACTTTTAATGTGCTGAAATAAGAAAATTATCAACTTAGGATTCTATATTCAGAAAAAAAATCAAAAATGAAAGTGTCATAAAGACTGTCTTAGAAAGATAAACAGTATAAGATTTATTTCCAGAAGTTCACTATCAAGAAAGTTATTTAGCTTACAGGGAAATTGATGCCAGAAGATTGGTTCTTTAGGAAGGAATGGAAAACTCCAGAAAGAATAGTCATTAAATATAAAGCATTTTTCTGAGTATTTATAATTAAAACAATTTCAAGACTATTAATTGTTTGAACTTAATAAAACTGAAATATAGGGTTATAGTATAGTATACTATAACCATATTGTAAAATTAAATTGTATAGTATATACAAATATAGTATAATATACTATATAATATAGTATATATATAATATATAATATAGTATAACAACCATGTTGTATGGTATAGTGTACTATATGAAAGTAAAATATCTGACAAGAGGAACACAAAGGTGGAAGTATTGAAATTGGAATTGGAAATGCAGCTTTGAAAGGCTTATATTATTTTAACAATCACATTGCTCATGAAGCTCTATACATACACACACACACACACACACACACACTCACAATGTTTTAAGTTTATAAGGCTTACAGCAGACTAAAAAGTTAGCCAAAAAAAAAAACTTTGCAAGTAAATAGAGGGGAAATAAAAAATTTCTAAAAATAAGCAATTTAGCCAACAAAAAGACATGAAAAGATCAAATGGAGCAATAGGAAGCCAAACACAAAAATAGAAGTTTTAAATCCAAACATATCAGTAATTGTATTACACATAAAACTAAATATAAAATGACTAAATAATTAAATGAGAGATTGTCAGACTGTATTAAAAATATAAAGACTCAACTGTGTTTAAAATGAGCATGATTTAAGAATAAAGGCACAGATTTCTGTTTCTGACCATGATGGAGTAACAGGGACTAGATTTACCCCCCTGTCAGAAGCAACAACACTAACAACAAAACAGGCAAAAATATGAAACAATGGATGTTAAGACACTGAATATCAGTCAACAAAGGACAGGGCTTCCTGAATCATAGGAAACAAATATGGTGAGTCCTACAATTGCCTTGGGCTGCTCCCTTGAAATAGTTCCCAGACACGTGGAAGGGAGATCCAGAGGAGCCTGGGATCCTCTCTGAATTGATGAGACAGAGATTTGAGTCCAGGGAGACCAAGTCAGCTACAGTGTGCAAGCCAGATTAACAGAGCTGCAAAAGCTGCACAAGAAAAGAATTCTGAAGATCTGCAAGGGACTCTCATCAACTATTCAGCCAGGCAGTAATTGGTGCATGTAGATAGGGAACTATCAAAAATTGGGGGAAAAGAATCATCCAAATGAATTAGAGGTAAAAGTGCTAGACACTCAGAGACTACAATAACTTCATAATTCATGGGGTGTTGGGTGGAGTATTCAAGAAGTTCTTGTCTCAATAGTGGGGGATAATTAAACCTAGATTAAAAATGGTCCTGGCCATTCTTAACAATCTCAAAAGCAAGACCTAAATAGAACAAACTGTCTCCAAGTAATTAACATCATCCCAGAGTGATAGGGGAAAGCTCAAGAACATTTGCAGGGGTGCAAAAATATAGAAATTTCAACAGTGTAAAATTCATAATGTATGGCTTCCAGTGAAAAGACACAGAATAATAGAATAAATAATGAGAAAAATCACTGATATTAACACAGAAATGAAACATATATTAGAATTAACAGAGACAATAAAACAGTTATTAAACTAGACTCCAAGTGTTTCAAAATTTAAGTAACGTCATATTCAAATTAAACTTTTAGAAATGAAAGCTAAAAGGTCTGAGATGAAAAATACAGGGGATAAGATTGACAACAGATTAGACATTACAGATGAAAAGATGAGTAAATTTGAAGACAAGCAATGGAAGTTATTCCTAATGAAATGCACAAAGAAAAAGTAATTTCAAAAAATGGAACGACTTCAAGTACAATTGGTGTCATCAAAGGAAGGGGAAAAATATTTTCAGAAATAAATGACAAAAATTTTTCAAATTTGATAAAAACTACAAATCTATGGATCCAATGAGCCCAAAAAACTGTAAGCACTTTTGCAACCCTCACCACAATCACAGGAACAGACAGCATACACATCGCAAAGTTTCCTTGTGTCCCTTTGTTGTTACTGTTAATATTTGCATGTGATAAGAATACCCACCTTGAGGTCATTTGTCTATACTCATCAAATTTTACACAGAAAATATGTACATTTCTTTGTATATCAATTATACTTCCAGAAAGATGTTTTTAAAAAAACCATGGAGACTACTACACCAAAGTATATAATGCTCAAACTGCTCAAAACCAGTAATAAAGAGAAGATCTTAAAAGCAGCCAGAGGAAAAAGACACATTATGTACAGAGAAACAAAAACAAGGACATCAGCTGATTTCTGATCAGAAAGCATGCAAGCAATAAGATGGTAGACAAGAAGATATTCATACAGCACTGCAAGAACAACAACAAACTGTTAACCTAATATTTTATATATAGAACAAACGTCTTTAAAAAACAAAGGTGAAGAATTTTCAAACATACATAAGATAAAAATTGCATTGTTAGCATATCCACACAGCAAGAAATGTTAAAATAAATCCTTCAGACTGAAGGAAAATAATATATGATGGAAATATGGATCTATAGCTAAGAATGAAGAGCATCAGAAATGGTAGTTACATGTGTAACTATAGGATACTTTTTATTTTTTAATTTTTTATTATATTTTTATTTTTAATAGAATTTTATTCTATTAAAGATTGTTGAATTTTTAAACAAAAATAATATCTATGGGATATAGAGTTTATAAAAATGTATAAATAAAACATAAGTCAAGAATCTCATAAATGTAAGTCAAGAATCTCATAAAGACCAGGTGAAAAAATGGAAATGTACTATTGTAAGATTCTAATACTAAATGTGAAATGTTATAAAATCACTTGAAGATATACAGTGACAGATTAAATTATATAATAGGAATCCAAAAGCAGCCACTAAAATAACTAAACAATTTTAGTGAATAAGCCAACAAAAGTGAGAAACTTGAATCACACAAAAATCGATTTAAAAAAGGCAGAAAAAGAAAATGAGGAACAATGAATAAATGGAACAAATTGGAAAAATTAAATATAAATGGACTAAACACCCAGATTAAAATGTAAGTGATTTAAGACGGGATAGAAAAGATCTAACCATATGCATGCTTATGCAAAATACACTTGAAATTTTATAAAAGAATTTGTGATCACAAAGCAGTCTCACTTATACTGCTATTTAAAATACATGCCCTAGAGCTTCAATATTGATAAGAACTTGGTCTGCTCTCCAAATTACTGCGGGTAACTATTTAGTTAAATTATGCACCGCAGTATAAGAAGGGCTGCAATAAAAAGACATTCACCCTTCCAAATTCTAACATCAGTTTTATTGGTAATTACCTGGCTGCTAAGGCAATGTCAAATACTTAAAGTTTTTATTTAAACAATATTCAACCTTTGTGTTGCAGGTAAGATAATGGTATCCGCTTTAACAAATAAGTTCTTATTCTATGGGCATTTTCATTCTATGCAATTGAAAGTATGAGTTTTGGTGAATGATAGCCTTTTCTGCATAAAACCCCAAACAATTTTAACTGAAAATTCTTAGGATGAAACCTGAAATTTTGCTCAATACAAAAATGAGTACATTTTTGACTACCTGTTGAGATCATGACCTATAATTTCTCTAATGAGTCTAATCAGTGGGTCCAGTCAAAACGGAATGCTATGATTAGCCTTTATAATGGGAAATAGATCACTTCACATTTAATGACTTCTTAGTGTATTAGACATTGTCTTATGCTTGTTATCTACCACATCTAATTTATTTATACTAATTATCCTATGAAGTAAGTACTATTTTGTATTTGTTCTAGAAGAAAATTAATTAAAATTTACTTAATTCTGTGGTTTCTACAATGTAACATTGTAGTGCTACACTGTAACTCTATACTTTACAAATAGCAGCAGATTGATCTCTTCATTTGAATGTAATTTCTTAGAAGAAAATGGAGGATAATTATAAAAAATGAAAAGATGATAATGAAGAAATTTACTCACTGCAAAATAGTTTGGAAGAATATGATAGGCAACATAAAGAGCAAAATTATTTCAGAGTGTGTAAAAGGTGTATGTGTGGGGTGGGCCCAGTGGCGCAGCGGTTAAGTGCACACGTTCCGCTTCTCGGCAGCCCGGGGTTCGCCGGTTCAGATCCCGGGTGGGGACATGGCACCACTTGGCATGCCATGCTGTGGTAGGCATCCCATATATAAAGTAGAGGAAGATGGGCACGGATGTTAGCTCAGGGCCAGGTTTCCTCAACAAAAAAAGAGGAGGACTGGCAATAGTTAGCTCAGGGCTAATCTTCCCCCGCCAAAAAAAAGGGTGTGTGTGCGTGTGTGTGTGTAACAGAGAGATAAGAGAAAGAGAGAGAGAGAGTTGAAGGAGCTACAGTGAAGTCCTTGAACAGTTGTCTGATGGTTATATTCCTCCTTTGAAATACTCATATACATAAAAAAGCATTTCCTGCATAGTGGAAACTTCTAAGAGAAAAGACTTTTATTGGCACCTGACTCCTAATTTTTTTCTTGCTTAAAACTCTTTAAAGGCCTAACAATAAACTCCATGTTGTTTCATGCTGTGTCATAACTCCATCTCATTAATATCTATTAAAATGTGTTGATTTCCTACTATATCAGTTAAAGGTCCAGTCAAGAGTCAGAAACTACATCAGTTATTTTAGCAGAGAGAATTTAACATAAATTATTGACCAAAAAGGCAAAAAGAGAACACTAAGTTTTCACAGAGGCAGCACCTAAAGGAAGCAAATATCTAGCCTGGGCATCTGCAACAAGGGGAGGAGAGGTCCCACAGAGATGAAACTCATTCTGAGAAGGAGGTGTTGCTAGTGTCTGGATGGTAGTGGTGCTAGTATGGTTTGTCTAAGCATGAAAAACAGTCCCACGGACTAGGACCAAGACAACTGAAGAGGAGATGCTAGCTGGCCTAGTGTGGATTTTTCTGAGGGGGGTACAATTGGGCTGTTTCTACGAGTACCTGTAAAATGTAAACCAAAATCAACTGTTGTTACTAGAACTAACTGCTCCTGCCAGAGTGAAGCAACATTGTTGGCATGATGCTGACAGGAATATTTTTTTTTTTCCTATTGCTAATGTAAAAAATTATTACAAATTTATCGGCTTCAAACAACACTAATGAATTATCTTGCAGTCCTGGAAGTCAGAAGTCTGAAATGGGGCTTGAGGTCTAAAACCAAAGTGTTAACACAGAGACATTCCTTCAGGATACTTTATGTGAGAATCCATTTCTTTTCCTTTACAAGCTTCTAGAAGCTACGTGCATTCTTTGGATTGTGTCTCCTTCTTCCATTATCAAGTATGAAGCTGACAGAAGAACTAACCAATAGAAAGGAAAGGAAGCCAAATGGGAAACAAAGAAGTCCTTTCTTCTTCCTTCTGCCTTCCATCCTTACTCTAGCAATTGCTATTGGCAGCGCCTAACACAGGAATCCTTTGGCAAAGAAGAAATGTTTATAGACTCCCAGCCCCAAAACCATCATTAAGCAGAGAATCGAAGGGTGGATTTAAAGCTGAGAAACAACAGCTTAATAGGCAGTGTAAGTAGGCATTACTAGGCACTAAGGATACAAAATACAGACACATACACACATACTGCCTTCAAGAGACGTCGATTTTATCAGAGAAATTAGGGAAGTATAAAGGTAAATGAAGTAAAAACAGAAATTAGGTAAATGGTACAACAGAGCACATACAAAACGTAAGGAGAACAGAGAGAAAAGAAGAGAAAAATCGACTCAAACCAGTGGGAAGGGGGTGGACTGTAGAAGAGGTAACACTTTCTTTTTTCTAGTCTTGAAAGAGACTAGGTAGGCTAAGTGAAACAGATCAGCATAATAGGAATATTTTAAAATTATGATTTTTTTTCAAATTCCTGTTAAATGTAATTTTAATATTTATCCACATATTTTATATTTTGATTTATATTACCACTAATAAATAGTATGCTTTCCTCTTTTTTTTGATTATTTTATTGAGGTCATATTGGCTTATAACATTGTGTAATTTCAGGTGTACATTATTATATATCACTTTCTATATAGGCTGCATCATGCTCACCACCAATAGTCTAATTTTTACCTGTCACCATACATATGTGCCCCTTTACTCCTTTCACCCTCCCCCCACCTCCTTACACTCTGGTAACCACTAATCTGTTCTGTTTATCCATGTGTTTGTTTATCTTCCACATATGAGTGAAGTCCTACAGTGTTTATCTTTCTCTGCCTAGCTTAGTTCACTTAACATAATACCCTCAGGGTCTATCCATGTTGTAACAAATGGCATGATTGCGTCTTTTTTTAATAGCTGAGTAGCATTCCATTGTATATATATACCACTTCTTTATCCATTCATCAGTTGATGGGCACTTAAGTTGCTTCCACACGCCTTTCTCTTGCAGCTTTTAGGATTCTTTATTTATTTTTAATTGTTGACATTTTAATTATAATGTGTCTTGGTGTGGGTTTCTTTGGGTTTGTCTTCTTTGGTGCTTTCTGTGCTTCCTATACCTGGATGTCTGTTTCTTTCCTTAGATTAGGAAAGTTTTCAGCTATTATTTCTTCAAATAGATTCTCTGCCCATTTGTCTCTCTCTTCTCCTTTGGGGACACCTGTAACACAGATGTTAGTGCACCTGATGTCATCCCAGAGGTCCCTTAGACTGTCCTCATTCTTCTTAATTCTTTTTTCTTTTATCTGTTCAGCTTGGATGATTTCCTCTAGTCTTTCATCCAGCTCACTGATCCCTTCTTCTTTGTCATCTACTCTGCTATTGAGTCCCTCTAATGAATTTTTCATTTCCAGTATTGTATTCTTCATTTCTGATTGGTTCTTTTGTATAGTTCCAATTCTTTATTGAAGTTTTCACTGAGTTCACTCATTCTTCTCCCAAGATCAGTGAGTATCCTTATGAGTTTTCGTTTGAACTCTTTTTTAGGTAGATTGTTTATATCTGTTTCATTTAGTTTTTTTCTGGAGTTTTGTCCTGTTCCCTTACTTGGAATGTATTCATTTGTCTCTTCATTTTGCCTCTTTCCCTGTGCTTATACCTATGTATTAGCTAGGTCAGCTTCCTCTCTTGATCTTGGAGCAGTTGCCTTATGGAAGAGATACCTTAAGAGGCCCAGCAGTATGCTTCCCTCTATTCACCAGTTCCAAATGTTCCAGGAGTGCCCCTGTGTGGGTTACGTATGTTCTTCTGTTATGGCATAGTTGCTTTTGCTGCAGATGCTCAAGGAGGCTAGGCTGTCCCCTGGCTGGCTGCTTGTAATGCTCAGCTGCATGTAGCTGCTGTGGTCTTTTTAGTCACTTTATTGGGTTTGAGGAGCCCCAGCACAGTTCGCTGCAAGGTCTTAATAGCACATTCCTGTTGCAGTTTTTCTGTTAAGGGGGTAAGACCCCAGTACGGCTTGTTGCTAGGTTCAAGGACTTACACTTACTGCAGGATTCCAGCCTGCAAGGCTGTTGTCAGTTCTGTCAGGGTTTCAGCTGAGTGGGGCTGTCCCCAGGCAGGGGAGCACTCAATTGTTTCATGCTTTGGAAGGTTTGGCTGAAGCCCTATGTGGCTGTTTGAGAAGCACAAGTCTGCTGAAGCTGTGAGGCCCCACTGCCCACAGGGCTACACACTATGTCAACTCAGCCCTGCCCCATGTGTGTACCTCGACCCACTGAAGTGGACCCAGTCACCCCACCACAGAGGCCCCATACACTCCACCAATGCAGGCTTGCCTCTTGTGCACACATCCTGCCCCACCAAGGCAGACCCACTCACCCTATTGCAGAGGTCCCAGGCACCCCACCTATACAAGTCCACATGTTGCCCAAGGGCATCCTATTGTGTGGGTCAGTCCCTACAGCAGGCTGCCTGCCCTGGTTGAGCTGGATTTAGTCAGTGCTCTAGAGGTTGTGGCCAACCCCTGGGCTAACAGGCCAGGGGAAGAACTCCAATGGCAATAGCGTCTGCCTGTGCCTGTGTCAACACATCTGCAGCAGATGACAATAATGGCTGCTTCCAATGTCTCAGTCCCTCAAGAGGTCTCCCCTCTCACAGAGATGTAGCCAGAACCTATCAGGTGAATCTCGTTTCACCAAAGGACTGTGCACCTTTCTTTCTGGTGATTTTAGTTTGATTTCCAAAATGGGTGAATTTGTGCATGGTCCCTTTAAGATCAGAGTTTTTTTCCCTTTACGTCTCATAGCTTTTCTGGGGGTATTCTCTGTTGTAGTTAATAGCCAGCAAAGCTGGATATTATGACACTTGTCTCAGTTGTGCTGAGTCCAAAAGCTGTTTGTTATGGTAAGACTCCCCCACTCAGATCCCCTACTCCTCCAGGGAATGGGTCATACCTTAATGTTTTTCCCGGCTGGCCATGAAGTGTTGCAGCTCGAAGGTGCTTTTTTCTCTCCGGAAAGAGATTTCTACTTTTTCCACCTCTGTCAGCACTGTCCCTTGTTGTCCAGGTTCTTTTTAACCAGTTTTTATTTCTCTCCTAGGGGTAATTGTTTCAAGAGTAGTTGTGGGGTCTGGCCTGGTGGCATAGTGGTTAAGTTTGTGTGCTCCACTTTGGTAGTCTGTAGTTTGCAGGTTCGGATCCCGGGCATGGGCCTACACACCACTCCTCAAGCCATGCTGTGGTGTTATCCGATATACAAAATAGAGGAAGAGTGGCACAGATGTTAGCTCAGAGCCAATCTTCCTCATCAAAAAAAAAGACTAGTTGTAAATTGATTGTGTCCATGGGAGATGAGTTCAGAGTCTACCTACGCCACTATCTTGACACTGTCTCTGACATTTTATCTTATTTTGTGATAGCTACTCATATTCTGCCCCTCTGTTGCTTGCCTTTTTAGTCTCTTAATGTTGTCTTTTCAGAAGTAGAATTTCTAGGTTTTATTGTACTGAATTTTAGTGATCTTTCATTTTGGGTTACTGCATTTTTTATACCATTTAAATTTATTTCTCAGCTCCATTTCATCTTCAAAAATCCTTATTGTTTTGCCTTTACATTTAAATCTGCAATTCCCTTGGAATTGTTCTTATTTATGGTGTAGAGGTCTTTTTTTTTTTTAACTTTTAACTACATAAACACTAAATTAATCTGCATCATTTATTGAGGAATATAATTTATTGAAAAGATTGTCAACTATTGAAAGACCTTCATCTTTATTGAAAAGATCCTAGTTCTATAAGAGCAACCTTGTCATAAATCAAGAGGCTCTGTTTCACCATCTTTATTTCATTGGTCTAGTCATTGAGTTTTGCACCATACTCAAATTGTCTGGTCTGGTCTTTGCCCTTTGCATTTTCATAGACATTTTAGAATGAGCTTGTCAATTTCTCCCCAAAAACATTTAGGATTTTTTTATAGGATTTGAAATTGACTGGTAGTTCTGTAGATCAATTTGGGAAGAATTTTCCCTTT
This sequence comes from Equus asinus, assembly GCF_041296235.1. Lineage (NCBI taxonomy): Eukaryota > Metazoa > Chordata > Mammalia > Perissodactyla > Equidae > Equus > Equus asinus. Next base: position 39,844,035 of record NC_091813.1, read on the forward strand.
TCCATTATTTTTACATTATTGAATATTCCAAATCATAAATATGGTATATGCATCTGTTCATTAGGTATTTTTGTTTCTTTCAATAATATTTATGGGTTTCTGGAAAGATGTCTTTTACTTCTTTTGTCAAACTTATTTCTATCATTTGATGTTTTGAAGTTAACATTTATAGTAGATTTTACTATTTCATTTTTAATATTTTTATTGCTATCTTGAAATTCTGTATGCATATGTGTATTTGTGAAACACACACAGTGATATTTTGTATAGTGGTCTAATTTATTTGCTGCTGCACTATAATAAGGAAGAAAAGGGAAGACATAAAACTGGCAATTTTGAAAATTAATATGAGAGAGTACACAGAAAATAGGAGAAAAAATCTCTTAAAGCTAAATTATTAGAATAAATGGATTTTATCAGAATATTATTCTACATTCAGTGAAATACTGTATGATTTTTCTCCTTTGTTTGCAAATATGAATTCCAGTGATTATTTCTTAAATAGTAAATATTTCCCATTCTTATTCTTTTATTTTACATATGAAATTTAATAATTTATTCAGCAAGTATTTCTCAACAGTCGGCTATGATATGATTTTCAAGTAAAATTAGAGCTAGTGTGGAGTAGATAATATATAAGAAATACTAAAATTATGACCTAGGATTCTAAAACTTTAATTTCCCATTGATATAATGTAGTTATTTATAGTTTGTATAAATCTTCATGTTTGCGAAGTATGTTGTATATTAATTTACTAAAGTAGAGATGATAGAGACAAAATATCTGACTTTTACTATAAAAAATTTGTTTTTCTTAATGAATTGGCTTTATTACAAACTAATGTTCTTTGGATGTGGTCTCTCTGGGACAAGGCATAGGATTTCTGGTGTGTTGCCAATGTGTTACATTACTATTAAAGAAGAAAACACACTTACACAAAATAGACTTCTTAAAATATCCCAATCAGTGGTTTTTTTCCTTGGTTTTCATACATTTGTTTCATAAGCCAGATACAAAATGAGTGAATATTTTAAGATAAAATAAAAAATAGAGTTCAGGCTCTTAAAATATGACTGAGTCTGATGATTCTATGAAATCTCTCAAGGGAAAAATCAAATCTGATGAAAATCGGTACCCAATAATTTAATGTAGCACTCCAAACATTTCATTGGGACTTGATATTGTTAACGGACAAGCAGTTATGCTGACATTTCATTACATCTTTACATGGCTGTCAAACTAAACATGACAGGACCTACTTTCCAGTTTGTTTTTCACATTCAAGGTCATTTAAGCCTTTGTGGTAGACCAGAAAGAATGTTCTATGTCATACCAGCATGTAATACTAAATAAAATCTGATGGCATAACTAATTATTTATCTTATTAAATGACTTGTCACTTATTTTGTTTTGGTACCATATCAGACCATAAAAATATACTAACGCCAGCTTGGATCTGTCAGGATTAATATATTCAAATATAAAAAAATTCATAGCTTGAGATATAAAATATTGAAAATATGTATGCTTATATATGTACAGATATAAAGATTTAGAAATATTTGTCTATGTACACATAGGGTGAGTGTATCTCTTAATGCTTAATTTTACAAAAAGGACAGCATAAAATTTTCCTAGCACTTATAGGTAATTATTAATAATTCAAAATCTACCCTTGCACTTTTATTTCTATCGTTAACATTTTGATTTTCACTCAAATGACTGTATTTTTAGTAATCTGGAACAAGAAATAATATTTCCCCACACAAATTATAACAAAAAAAAGCTAAATAAAATTGGTAAAAATATCAGGCATTAAAAATATATAATGCTCTGTAACTTACTTGAGAAAAATGTTTGTTGAAGATATGTTGACATTTTAAACTTTATTTTTAATCTTTGGCATATACAGTTACTATAAGGATTTACATTGCTATTGTTTTCCATATTCTATAACCATATTGTGATATTCTGAATTAAAATTAAAGTTTTTTGGGGAAAATAAGTTATCTATATCTGATTTTCCAAACTTCAGGGCAGATTTTTGTGTTTGATTGCTTGGTTTCTATAATATACCATCAAGCATGTTGACTGAGACACAGAAATGTTAGGCAAACCTCTGTCAGTCAAGCAAAGTTGGGTTTATAAAAATTACTGCAGCAAGGAAAACAACACTTGACAATCTTAGTCGTTTCTCAAATGAAGTAAGTTAGGAAAGGAAGTTCATTGGGTTTTGAAATCTGGACATGACAAAGAGAAGCCTTTCAAGGAAGGGTATAGGATTATATAACAATTAGGAATGGCAAAATGAGGGTCTTGGGTAGTCTGTCATAAGAGAACAGTTTACTCAGATGTGCAAATTTTTGCATGAATAAAATTTTTTGAAAAAATTTCCATAAGTAAACAGTGAATTTATTTATTGATTTGATGTCTCATCTTCTGGGCAAGAATTTCCTGGAGCCAACAGCTAAATTATGTTGACCCAGGTGGTCTCATTGTCAGTCCCAACAGTTCAGTTGTGGTGAAGCAGGTGTTCTCAGTTCTTATGATTTTATTCACTGATATAGGTTGAAAGGAAATCTCTCCAGATGTATTTCACACAATAAGGTAGACCAAACTTTTACTGGGTGTGAATGGCAATTAAAATACATGTCCACTATAGAATAAGGGGAGGGGGGAGGAACTGGCAATAAGACCCCAAATGGTCCAGAAACTCTGGTTCAAGTATAAGATCTAAGCCAAAATATTGAAAAAAAATCTTATATTTTTATTTAGAACCTCTTTGTGGTGACTTTGACCTTTGCATAATCTTCAAACTAAGGTGATTTTTCTCAGGACTCATTGTGTCTTTGTGTGTATTCTGAGGTGGAAAAAAATCGGTGATGCACATGCCTGTTGGTGAAACACTCTCAAGTCTGCTATTCCTGCATTCTCTGCCTTTTGGAAGTATATAATTACTAGTTGCACTGGATTTTTTCTTCAAACTCATAGAAAGTCAAGTTGCCATATCCAGTGATTATTCTTCATTTCTTACATTACTTGACCAATTGGTGGTGTAAACAGTGGTGAACATACTATCCTTCATGAATTCTGTCTCACATTAGTTACCACAACATCTTTTGGATTTCTCTTTCTAACTTCTTAATCTTTTTGTTCTTCTTACATGATCCTATTTTTATATCTAACCTTCAAGTAATTTCTTGTTCCACATTCTACCTTGGGAAAATCCGCTTGTCATTATTCATTGAATAATTAATTCCAGACAAATATGATAATCCAATAGTCTAGTAAAAATATACTTTTTAAGGTTAACCATTCTCTCCATGTCAGATTTAGCAATTTGCTTCAATTCAGTGACCACTTGGAGATAAACATTGTATACCTCTCAACAGCATTTTATCAGTTAACTAGAACTTCCTTCCTGAAGAATTCTTCTTTGTTAGATAACATGATACTAGATATCTATGACTTCCCATCTATATCACAGGTCTAGACTTTTAAGCCTTCTTTTCTTGTTTCTCTCTTCCATCAGACTTCATTTGTTGGAGGATGCCAAGCTTGTTATTAGGCATTTTCTCATATCTATTTTTATAACCTACATAATCCCATCCAGTTATTAGGCATTTTTCAATTCAAAAGCCAACCATTGGTTGTCAACTTGCTATGTGTCAGGGACTGGTGAAACAATGATGAGTTATATAAAGCCTAGACTCAAAGAGCTCACATTTTAGAAGAAAAGGCAAACAAGAAAGTAATTATAATGTCCTAAAATTAACCATACAAGCAAGGCATAATATGTTCAGTAACATGGAGGAAATAAACTCAACTTGACACTTAATCATGTGCTTTGTTGATCTATGTGCTAAAGTTTTCGTGATCTTTTATTCAATTTTAAACAAACATAAGGCAAAGACTGTGTATTATCCTGTTCTATTTGCAATTGGATGTTGGATACTATTGATTGTCCGTTTAGGTTCCCTTTCCTTCTGTATGGTATACTCAAGAACATAGCTTTTCAGTTCAGCTTCCCTCTAAGTCAAAGGTTGTTATATTTACTCCTTTGAGAATAGCATTTAGTCCAGTAATTGTTATATAGTAAATTTTTCTCCTTCTTTCCTCCTTTATTCTCCCAATAATATAGTCTGAAATGTAAAGCTACTTGTTTTCCACAAAGCTTCTACCAAAGTAAAGTACAACTAGGATTAAAGTATTCTCAAATAAAATATGAAAGAAACTAAACATTTATTTAATTTGAAAAGCCTGGCCATGGAAACAAACTGACTTGGGCCAATATACCTGGAGAATATAGAAAGTAGATTCTTACAGAAGTTATGGAAACTTGGCTAATTTATCTGGATCTTTCTTCACATATAAAATTAGGATCTTGATTTGGATTAGTTTTTTAACAGAACTTCCTTTTTTTAGAGCAGTTTGAGATTCACAGCAAAATTGAGGGGAAGGTACAGAGATTTCCCATATATTTCCTGCCACTACCACATGCATAGCCTCTCCCATTGTCAACATCTCCCACCAGAGTGGTACACTTGTTACAACTGATGAAGCTACATTGATACATCATAATCACAGGAATTTCATAGTTTACATTAGAGTTCACTCTTGGCAGTATACGTTCTATGTGTTCAGAAAAATTTGTAATGATATTATCCACCATGACAGTATCATACAGAATAGTTATACTGTGCTAAAACCCCTCTCCTCTCCACCTATTCATCCCTCCCTCCCTCCTAAACCTTGGCAACCACTGATCTTTTTACTCTCTTGATGGTTTTGCCTTTCCCAGAATGTTACAGCTGGAATCATACAGAATGTAGCCTTTTCAGATTGGCATATGCATTTAAATGTCTTCTATGTTTTTTCATGATTTTTCAATGACTTGATAGCTCATTTCTTTTTAACACTGAATAATATTCCATTATCTGAATATAGCACAGTTCAGTTATCTATTGATCTACTGAAGGGCATCTTGATTTTGGCAATTATGAATAAAGCTGCAACAAACATCCATGTGCAGATTCTTGTGTGGACATACATATTCACCACCTTTGTGTAAATACCAAGGAACTCACTTGCTGGATTTTATGGAAAGAGTATGTTTAGTTTTGTAAAAAGCTGCTAAAATGTCTTCCAAAGTGGTTGTACCATTTTGCATACCCACCAGCAAGGAATTAGAGTTCCTGTTGCTCCACCTCCTCATCCACATTTGCTTTTGTACGTGTTCTGGATTTTGGCCATTATAACACATGTGTAGTAGCATCTCATTGTTGTTTTAAATTGCATCTCCCTAATGGCATATGATGTGGAGCATCTTTACATGTGCTTATTTGCCATTTGTATGTCTTCTTTGGTCAAGTATATGTTAAGGTCTTTGGCCAGTTTTTAATTGTCTTGTTCATTTTCTTATTAACTTTTAAGAGTTCTTTGTATATTTCAGAAACAGTCTTTCATCAGATGCATATTTGCAAATATCTTCCCCCAGTCTTTGGCTTGTTTCCTCGTGCTCTTGACGTTTTCTTCAGCAGAGTAGAAGTTTTGTGGTCTTTTACAAAAAGTAATGAAACAGCTTTCAATTCATGAATTTTTACTATATCATAGCTACTTGTTTACATGTCTATCAGACTTGTTAATTTGGGCTCTAGGGGAAAGAACGTGGCTTGGATATCAAGAAGCTTTACTTTAACTTCCAAGATGGTAACATAGAAGCTGTGTATCCTTAGACAAGTTACTTAGTCTACTTGAGTCTCAGTTTTCCCATCTGTTAAAACCAGGACTCATAATGGTCTTGTGCTTTCTGCTTCCTTTGTCCATGGCCTCTCCCTCCACTCAGAAAGCCCCTCATTTCTCTCTCTTTTCCGCTTAATCTGAATCCTACCCCTCCTTGGAGACCAAGTTCTAGTCACTAATTCCTGGGTTGCTCTAACCCACTGTGATCTCTGCCCATTTTGAACTCTTTATAATTAATAGGTACTCTTTGCACTACTCAATTATTACTCAGAACTTGCTACCTCTGTAAAACATTGTTCTCAAGAAGAAAGAAAAGACAGTCAAAGAGGTAAGTTTAGTACAAACTGTTTTTTCACCAATTTTCTGACTCAGGCCTCCTTCTGCCTTCTTGGTCTTTCAGCAGTAAAACAGACTGCCTTTGTACTTCTTAGTTATTCCATTGTCAGTTCTCTGTCTATTTATCTAAGTTTTTAATTTTAATGACGTCCAGCTCATCAATTTTCTATTTCGTGCCTTCAGGTTTGTAACTAAAAAGTCATTGCCAAATACAAGATCATTTAGATTTTCTCCTGTGTTATCTTTTGGGTGCTTTATAATTTTGCATTTTCCATTTAGGTCTGTGACCCATTTCAGTTAATTCTTGTGAAGGGTTTAAGGCCAGTGTGTACATTCATTGTTTACCACATGGATGTCCATTTGTTCTAGCACCACTGTTGAAAAGACTATCTTTGCTTCATTTTATAGCCTTTGTCAATGATTAGTTGGTTATACTTATCTGAATCTGCTTCTGGGCTCTCTATTCTGTTTTATTTCTTCCTTTCCAATCATTATAACTTTTATTTCCTTTTCTTGTTTTATTGTTTTAGCAAGTCCTTCTAGTAAAATTTTAAAAAGGAGTGGTAAGAGGGTACAACCTTGCCTTTTCTTTCTTAGTGGGAAAGCACCTAGTTTCTCACCATTAAGTGTGAAGTTAGTTGTAGATTGTTTGTACATATTCTCTATCAAGTTAAGGAAGTCCCTTCTATCCCATGTTTTCTGAAAGTTTTTAGCATGAAAGGGTATTGGATTTTGTCAAATGTTTTTTTCTGTATCTATTGATATGAACACTTCATTTTTTCTCCTTTAGTTTGTTGATGTGGGGGATTACATTAATTTGTTTTTTAATGTTGAAACAGCTTTGCATATCTTGGATAAATTCCACTTGTCATAGTGTATAATTCTTTTTATACATTACTGGATTCAATTTGCTCAGATTTAGTTGAGGATATTTGCATCCATGTTCATGAAAGATATTGGTCTGTAGTTTTCTTCTCTTGTAATGTCTTCGTTTGAGTATTAAGGTAATGCTGGCCTCATAGAATGAGTTAGGGAGTATTCTCTCTGCTTCTATTTTCTGAAAAAGATTATAGAACATTGGTATAATTTCTTCCTTAAATAGTTTTTGTAATTCATCAGTCAACTCATCTGGGCCTTGTGCTTTCTGTTTTAGGTTATTGACTATTGATTCCATGTACTTAATAGATATATGTATTCAGATTGTCTGCTTCTTGTGTGAGTTTTGGAAGATTGTGCCTTTCAAGGAATTGGTCCTTTTCATCTAGGTTATCAAAATTGTGGGCATAGAGTTGTTCATAATATCCCTTTATTATTCTTTTAATGTTCTTGAGATCTGTAGTGATGTCTTTATTTCTTTTGTGACATTAGCAAATTGTGTCCTCTCTTTTTTCCTAGTTGGCCTGGTTAGAGGCTTATCAATTTTAATTATCTAGTCAAAGAACCAGCTTTTGGTTTTCTTGATTTTCTCTATTATCATGTTTTCAACTTCAATGATTTCTGATCTAATTTTTATTTCTTGTTTTCTGCATTCTTTGGATTTAATTTGCTCTTTTTTTCATTTCCTTAGATGGAAACTTAGTAATTGACTTTACATTTCTTCCTCTTTTCTAATATATGCATTCACTGCTATAAATTTCCCTATAAACATTGCTTTCACTTTCTCCCACAAATTTTGATAAGTTGTGTTTTTATTTTCATTTTGTTCAAAATATTTTTAAATTTCTTCTGAGATTTCTTCTTTGACCTATATGTTATTTATAAGTGTGTTGTTTAATCTCCAAGTATTTGTGGATTTTCCAGCTATCTTTCTGTTATTGATTTGTAGTTTAATATCATTGTGGTCTGAGAGCAGACAGTATGATTCCTATTCTTTCAAATTTGTTGAGGTGTGTTTTGTGGCATATCATGGTGAAAGTTCCATGTGAACTTGGGAAGGATGTGTATTCTGCTGTTGCTGAGTGAATTAGTGTAGAGATGGCAATTCGATCCAGCTGATTGATGGTGTTGTTGACTTTCACTATGTCTTTACTGATTTTTGCTTGCTAGATCTGTCTATTTCTGATAGCAGACACTGGAGGTTTTAACTATAATAGTGGATTCATCTATTTGTCCTTGACATTCTATCAGTTTTTGCCTCTCATTTTTTGATGCTCTGGTGTTAGTCATAAACACGTGAGGATTTTTAAATATTCTTAAATAATTGATTCTTTCATCATTATGTAATACCCTACTTTATCCCTGATAACTTTCCTTGCTCTGAAGTCTGCTCTGTCTGAAATTAATATAGCTACTCCTGCTTTCTTTTGATTAGTGTTAGCATGGCACAATTTTCTCCATTGCTTTACTTATAATCTAATATGTTTTTATATTTGAAATGGGTTTCTTGTGGACAATATATATTTGGGTCTTGTTTTTTGATCCACTGTGACAATCTGTCTTTTAATTGATATATTTAGACATCTAACATTTAGGTGATTATTAATCTAGTTGGATTAATATCTGTATTTTTATTACTCTTTTCTATTTATTGCCCTTATTCTTCGTTCCTATTTTTATCTTCTACTCTTTTTCTGCCTTTTGTGGTTTTAATTGAAAATTTTATATAATTATAATTTCTTTCCTTTCTTAGCATATTATGTATACATCCTTCTTTTTTAGTGGTGGCTTAGAGTTTGCAATATACATTTACAACAAATCCAAGTCCACTTTGAAGTAAAACTAACCACTGAGGGAAGAGAATTATCCAACTCCAGCCCTCTCTAGCCATCCTGTCCCACTTAAGGGAGGAGGGGGTGAAAAACACTGAGAAACACTTATGAAGTTCACAGTTCAGAAGCTCAGTTTCACTGAAAGACTGAGACCTAATCAGAGACTTATAGAATGCTTTCCCTCCCTTTGCACCTTAAAACCACATTACCAAAGGCCTCTTTATGGAAGCTCCTCTTACCCTGTACATCTTGCCCGGCATTCAACAAAAAATTGCATGGCATACTAGAGGGTTTAAAAAAAAAAAAACAGTTTGAAGAAACACAGCAAGCATCAGAACAAGACATGGCATGGATGTTGGAATTATCAGACTGAGAATTTAAAACCACTATGATTAATATGCTAAGAGCTGTAATGGGTAAAGGAAACAGCATGTGAGAAGGGATAGGCAATTAAACAGAGAGCTAGAAACTCTAAGAAAGAATCAAAAAGAAATGCTGGAGGTCAAAAACACTAACAGAAATGAAGAATGCCTTCTATGAGCTTATTAGCAGACTAGACCAGCAGAGGAAGGAATCTTTGAGCTGGAGGATATCTCAAATAGAAACTGCCAAAATTTAAAAGCAAAGAGAGAAAAAGACAGAAAAAAAAACCCAGAATATAATATCCAAGGATTGTGGGATATACACAATAGATGTAACATATACATAACAGGAATGCCAGAAGGAAAAGAAAGAGAGAAAGAATAAGAAGAAATATTTGAAGCAATAACAAGTGACAATTTCCCTAATGAATGTAAACTCCAAATCAGAGATTCAGGGAATTCAGGAACACAAGCAAAATAAACGCGCCCTTCACGCCCGCAAAGCATTGTACCTAAGCATAGCATTTTTAAAGTACAGAAAATTAAAGATAAATAAAAAATCCTGATGGAAGCCAGAGGAATAAAAACTACCAAAAGATGAACAAGGATAAAAGTTACATCCAACTTCATTTCAGAAACAATGCGACGTGAAGTGAGTATGTGAAATAATTAAAATATTTAATTACTAAAATAATAATCTAAGAGAAAAAACATCAATTTTGAACTCTCTACCCAGTGAAATAAATTATCCTTCAAAAGTGAAGGAGAAATAAACACTTTCTCAGACAAACAAAATTTGAGAGTATTTGTGGCCAGTAGATCTGTGTTGCAAGAAATGTTACAGAAGGTTTTAAAGAAGAAGGAAAATGACGGATTTCAGAAACTCACATCTATGTAAAGAAAGAGTACCAGAGAAAGAAAAAGTGAAGATAAAATAAAAAACTATTATTTTTCCTCTTCTTAATTCATCTAAGAGATAATCACTTATTCAAAACAATAATAGCAACAATGTATCCAATTGTGTATGCTTCTGAGTAAATGGAATGAATGACAACAATGACACAAAGGACAAAAAGGAAGAATTAAAATGCTTTCATTATATTGTACTTGCATTCCAGAGAAGTGGCATAGTCTTATTTGAAAGTGGACTTGGCTTTGTTGTAAATTTATATCGCAAACTCTAAGGTACCACCAAAAAATTTTGAAAAGAACTACAAATGATATGCTAAGAAAGAAGAGATAATGAAATCATATAAAATTTTCAGTTAAAACCACAAAAGAGAGAAAAAGTGGGAAATAAAAATAGGAACAAAGAATAAGGACAATAAATAGAAATATATGATTTTGAGGAGACACAAACACTCAGAGCACAGCACTTCTTACGCTCTACTTCTGCTGTGGCTATTCTACTATAATCCTCTAGCTTCTTTAAAATGCTATTGTATATAATTTTCATTAGCAGATTATTTCCCATCCTGTAAAAAGAAAAGATGATTCTTAGAATAAGCCTAGATCCTTTCTTTTACTGGTCTGAATGACATTAACAGGTAGGTAGAGGAAAGCAGGCTTCCTGGTGGGTTTGGTTTCGTCACACCATGATCCTGGGGCCCCACGAGCCATAGCAGCAGAGGTTGTACATGTTACTGTGAGTTTCTAAACTCAAGCATCCCACAGGAGCTGTGCTTCTGCAGGGAAGAGAGCTTACCTACCTCTTGGCACAACCTCCTTTCCTTGTTCCATCCTCTCTCTTGATCTCACTTCTATAAGCTAGACTGTAAATATAATTTACATGTTGAAGACACCCTGATTTTTCTGGTCTCCTGAGAGCTCATTCCCTGAACTGTAACCCTGAACTTTACATGTCAAGCTCTCTACTTGGTAGCTAGTAGGGTTTTCTAAGTTAAAATGTCTGGAATCTATGCTTTGACAAGATTTTCTGCAATATCTGCTTTTCTCAGTTTTCCCTACTGGTTCAATAATATTCTTTGGCCAGTTGTTTAAACCAATATCTAGATGTATAGCAGTTACCTCAAGAACTTAGTCCTGTCCATCAGCCTCCAAGTGAGAACTAGTCACTATCATGCCACAGCAAAACTCAGTCCACTAAAGTGGATGGCCCTGGTAGTCTACGAAACATAAGTATATGCCTACCTATTACAATTATTCAGATCAAATTTCGTATTATAATTTTTAAAACAGTCTGTGGTTATAAAAGTATTTCCAATACTAGGAATTTCTTGCTATATCATATAAATAATATTCTCTTCTGTTAATAAGATTTCCTAACAAATAATTGGAAATCAAGTCTTTAAGGATTTCGTTAAAGATCACTATTAAACTGTCTGCATATACAGCTCATTTAATTCTTTTGTTAAATTGTCTAACTAGTCTATTAACAGTGCCAAATAAATTGTTGGTTGAGTAATCATTCATGAAAAAGATGCATTTATGAAATATGAAAAAATATCACAATTTTTTGAAACTTCGCGCCTGAGTATTTTTCTGTCACATGTCTATTTTCTATTTAGACAAAGCAAGATGAAATGAATTTAAAATCTAAAACAAAGATGGAGTTAGAGGTGCCAACATGCATGAGGAATGCAGATTAAAACAACTGATATTTTAGACAACTTTCAAATATCCAAACTATTCATATGCATGTATTATATAATTTTATTCACTCAAAAGATCTTCGAGGAAAAAGCACACTTAATATGCCCAAATGAGATATGAGGAAAATAAGATCAGAACAGTAGATCAACTTGCCCAGCTTCCTTCACTTAGTGACTGGTTTAATACGGAATTTAACCGAGGCCTCTGACTCTCAGAGAACTGCTTCTCCTTCTCTACTGGAACCGCTAACCCAAACTTCGAAGAGAGAAATGTCCCTGTGCAGTCTTTCCAGAAGAAAGAACTTAAGAAATTTCACAATATTAGACCTGCTGAGAAAGACATGAGCTCAGAACAGAAATCTCTGGAAGAGAAAAACAAAAATATAGGTAAAACCTATTTAGGAAGAGCTGTTTAACATCACACTGTGAAACTATCAAGCAGCCACTGAGAAAGGAAAATAATCAAGGAGCTATGCAGGAAACTTACTAAAAATTGGGAGTCACTGTAGAATGTGTGAGAATGTACATAACTACGGAGCTTGTTGTAATGTATGGACTCACATAGTAGAAGCAATTCTGTGTAGCTCTGGTAGTCTACAAGAGTATAAATCTGGAAAATCTGAGTGTAACACGTGTAGAAAAATCAAGTAGTGAACGACCACCGTGTGTAATATGCTAAGAGATTCAAATTTATTTTTGAATATTTTGCCAGTTTTACCTGTCATATTTAAACTTAGATATGTCAGACTAAATTATTTGAGAATGGCACTGTCCAATAGAAATTTCTGCAATGACGAAAACATTCTATATCTGAGCCTTCCGGGATGAGAGCCTCCAGCCACATGTAACCCTCAAGCACTTGCAATGAGGCTTCTGTTACTAAGAAATTTTAAATTATATTTAACTTAAGTCAATTTAAATTTAAATATATACGTGTAGTTAGTGGCTATCATCTTGCGCAGTGCAGTTCTTGTATAACATGAAGCAAAAATTAAGAATTCCAAATTAAGCCATTAGTTTAGGTTGGGTTTTTTTTTTCCCTTATTTTGATAAAATCACAAATAAATAACTTCTTAGAAATTGGAAAAATTGAATGATGTAGCCCGTTTGTAAAGCCACAGTTTTTCAGCTTCAGCCAGGCTGTATTTATCAACAAATGGGAATATCTAACAGGAGTGGTTTTGTTTTTGTTTCTGTTAGTCATCGGAAAGAGCTGGCGTGCTTCACTGGTACTTACCATTTCCATACATACGTCCACATATTCATTTCCACGTGGATATGAACTATAAGTTTAGGAGTTGGTTGCTAACTATATTTCTTTTTCACTTTGTGAGGTTTATCTGAAGTTATTTTTATAAAAAAGAAAATTTTTTAAAAAGAAAATTAAACAGAAAAAGTTAATGAAATAGGATCTATATAGAGAGAGGCTAGTGACTAAGATAAAAATAGTTTTTAATTCTCCACAAGATATTCTTACTTACCCCATAGCATCCTGAATAGAAGATATGTCCCACATAGGTTGTAATAACTTATGTTAAATGCCTACCAGATGTTCAATAAAAATAAGGTTCTTTAACCTCCACTCTTTATTTCTTATCAATATCAAGAAAATTTGAAAAAATGTTTAATAGATGTTATAAGATTTTAAAGAAAATTAGCAACTTGAACAAAATTAAATGAATTAAAGAATATAACAAATGCCCATGCATGAAAAGACTAAAGTAGAAATACATATTTGTTTATTTGTTCATTTTTATTTTTGAAAAAATGAATCTAATCTGGTTGGGGATAAACCCTTTAGTTCAACCTGATAAAACAAATTTTGTATATCTTATGAAAACATAAAGTCTTTGTTTTTTTTTTTTTTTTGAGGAAGACTAGCCCTGAGCTAACATCTGCTGCCAATCCTCCTCTTTTTGCTGAGGAAGACTGGCCCTGAGCTAACATCCATGCCCATCTTCCTCTACTTTATATGTGGGACACCTACCACAGCATGGTGTGCCAAGCAGTGCCATGTCCGCACCCGGGATCCGAACTAGCGAACCCTGGCTGCCAAAGTGGAACGTGCAAACTTAACCTCTGCGTCGCTGGGCCAGCCCTTAAAGTCTTGCTTATTGCAACCATAATCTTTGCTGTGGTAGAATTTCATTCCAGAAATAGTAGGGGAACACAAGAATATTCTACTGCTAAGTATTTTCAAAAGAATTTCAGCAATAATGAATACAAGCTGCCAGAGAAGGTTTCTTTTCTGTTAATAATGATTAGATAAAACAGATTATCTAAAGAATTTTATGAATAAATCTGAATCGCATCAAACAAAGAAAAGTTAAAAACAATACATAAACTCACTTTTCTGTATTATAGTAAGTTTTACCCTTTCTTACAAAAGAACGTTTCTAAATGTAAGACAACTTAAAGTCAATTTTTCAGAGCTTGCAGCTCTTTAATGATGACTAATTTAGGTAGTTACCTAAACTCACTAAAGACAGCCCTGGTTTAGATAGAAGAGGTCGACTTGAAATGGCAATTTTCTTTTTCATCTATCAATGCCATATGTTGTAAGCATTCCTAAATGACATTTAAACCTGGCTCAGTCATCTAAACAATAAAAGCTATGCATGCTCTGCCCGGTTAATAACTATCTCACTTATGTAGAAAGAATATAAAAAGCCAATTCCATAATGTATTAGGGTTTTAAAAATAACCAGGAGTTGCTCGTCTGTCTTTATCTTCTTATTGTTACAGCATTTCATTCACCATCATTCCCAAATTCTCATGTTTAAAGCTATTTATGGAGAATGCAAGGAAGATGATTGTTTCACACTAACACTGATTTTCAGCTTGGCACTAGGATATCACATTGTTTTTAATTATTGAAAATAATTTTACCTTCTCCCTCAGATGTAGTTTTGTAATAAAACCAAGCAATAGAAAATTGGTTGATAAGAATGAATCTTCTTTTTTTAGCCAACCTAATTTTAAGTTTTATAAATGATGGATGAATAGTTTTTCACATGATTGACAGCTGGAGTTCACCCGTTAGTAAGCCTTCTGGGTTGCTGTGAGGAGAATGACTTCCATAGCGATTCCATATATAGGTCCCTCCATTCTCTTGCATAATTGTGAGTAATATAGGAAGAGTATAGAAATCTCAGCTCTCCATTTAGACCTCTAATTGGATATTACAGTTTCAAACATTTACTTTTTCAATCTTTTCACATATCTATTTAAAAGAAATAGCTTAACCTTTATAGGCTTCTGTTTTATTTTATTTTCATTAAACACAAGCATAAAAGTATTTGGGAGACACAAAGAAGAGTTAAATTTCAATATTTACTATATTAACAGAGTAAATTGTATAGTAATTGTAATACATAAGATATAGGGGGAAATATATCATTATATATGCCATTTTGTCCTAAAACTAAATATATTTTATATTAAATAACCTAAGACTTATAGTTTAACAGATATAAAATATTAAATTTTAGCTGATTGATGAAAGTGTTCAAAGGAAAAGATAAGGATGCATCTAATATTCCTCTGCGACAATATATAGAATCTATTGTTGATTATTTATTATAGACACTGAAATATTGAGCGGACACACCAAAGGTGTTGAGGACTTTAGGGCTTCTAATATTTAACAGGAAAAATGGCAGAAGTTGTGGGCATATTGTGATAGGTAAGTAAGAAAGGAACTATTATCTCAAAATCTTTGGTATGCTAAGATAGAGTCCAAAAGTTAAAGATAGGTGAACAGAGGAAAATGTGAAATGCTTTCATTGTCTCACATAGTGGCTAAGTTTTAGCAAAATATGAAGAGCATTATTATTATTTTAATTATGAGTAGCCCATAAACCTTGTTTAAAGATTCCAGCAAAGCAAAATGCCATAAAGTACAAAGTAATTTGTCCTCACACCGTAGGTCACCTATTTTATCAATCAATAGATAGATCTTAGGTATATAGATACATATCTTATATACATATATCTGCATAACTTTTAATGTGTAATAGATATATAGATAATTATGGAACTTCATGACATCCAATTACATATAATTTACATTCAATCTATTTCGCCAGAAAAGGGGACAAATAGTCCCTAGTGTTTCAAATTTTGATGATTTCTCTTTATCATTAGGGATATTTCTAACGATAAATAATATCATTGAAGCTATTCATATTATCACATAGAACTCTGCCTCATAATTTGTGATGGTTTTGAGGCAACGCAAAGGGTCTTTTCATTAAGTCATATTTTACGCAATATAAAGCATTATGAATAATTTCAAGGATGAAATCCATCTCAAGCTACAGGTGAAGCAGGGCTTAATCCAGGACTGCCAACACCACTCCAGAGGCACTTTCTTACTGCCCAGATTTAACATATGATTTAGTGATACATGCAATTGTATCGCTTACACAGAGGAGAGCACTTTTAATGGTGAAAAGTTCTATTTCATACTTCAATACATTTTCTAGGAAACTGTTTTCCACAGATCCATAATTTTTTTTATTATAATCAATCCCAGATAAGTCAAGTACATCTGGCCAAAATTATTTCATGGTTAAGGATTCCTATTATAAACAATGCAAATGAAGTTGTTTTTCCCTATGTGGTCTTTATTGGAGCAAAGAAACAGAGTTCACGGCAACTGATAGAAAACTACCTAACAGGAAAACACCGTGTTTATTGGTGGTGGTGTTTCCGTACACCAATTTTCAATAACCACCAGAAGTGATTACTTTTTACCTGATGTATCCAATAACACCATTTTTGGTTTTGTCTCTGGTCCATGCCAACGTTTTTGCTCTCTGATATTCTAATCTGCAAAGATTATGGGGCATCACCCAAAATATCACAATGGTACCCTATATTAATGACATAATGCTGAATAGTCCAGATATCCAGAAAGTACAAAATCTGTTAGATGTATTTGAGAAAGATTATTTTAAAATAGAGAATTCAATATGATAGATTTGTTAAGCTGTTGTCAAAGAATTAAACAATCAAAAAGGAGTGAATAGGTTAACACTGAAATAACACCTGCAGAAGCAGCTATCTCCTCTAGGACTATAGGGGAAAAATGAGGAGAGAAGGAATGGGGTTGTTAGAACGTGGAATCTTGGAGGAAAGGTCCTGGGAGCTTAGACTCCAACCACTAAGGATGATATTGTGCCAGTATTTCAGCAGCTTTTATTGATTTATTTTCAAGTAATTTGTATTTAATTAATTTTGAGGTAACATTGGTTTATAACATTATATAAATTTCAGGTGTAGACCATTTTATTTCGACTTCTGTGTAGACTATGTCGTGTTCACTACCCAAAGTCTAAATGCCATCCATTACCACACTCTTGTGTTCTTTTACCCCTTTGACCCTCCTCTCTTCCCACTTCTTGTCTGGTAACCACCAATCTATTCTTTGTGTCTATGTGTTTGTTTGTTGTTGGTTTTTTACCTTCCACACATGAGTGAAATTATACAGTATTTGGCTTTCTCTGTCTGACTTATTTCACTTAACATAATGCCCTCAAGCTTCATCCATGTTGTTGCAAATGGCAAGATTTTATCTTTTTTATGGCTGAGCCATATTCCATCGTGTATATATACCACATCTTCTTTACCTGTTAATCCATTGATGGGTACTTAGGTTGTTTCCAAGTCTTCGCTACTGTGAATAATGCTGCAATGAACACAGGGAGGCAAATATCTTTTTGAATTAGTGTTTTCATGTTCTCAGGATAAATACTCAGAGGTAGGATAGCTGGATCATATTGTAGTTCTATTTTTAATTTTTAGAGAAATCTCCACACTGTTTTCCATAGTGACTGCACCAGTTTACGTTCCCACCAGCGGTATACAAGACTTCCTTTTTCTCCACATAGTGTCAGTGCAGAGACTATGTAGCTAGTTAGAATTGTCACCTCCACCCAGACGTAATGAGGCACTTCCTCTTCTGGTGTCAATAGAAGCCAAGTGGGGATCCTGGACCTCTAACTCTATCTGGCAATAATGAAGTAGAGCCCCTCCTGTCCTGCCAGAACAATGTCACAAAATTACAGTTAAAGCAGAAGTTTTAAATAATATCTGGAGTCTCACAACATGATATCAAAAATGTACAAGTTTCAAGTGGAAACCATCCATCATAGCAAAGCCAGAAACCTCTCAAACTGAGTGTAAAAGGACAATAATAGATATTAAATATAATCATTGCAATGAAGTTGCATAAATGAACAAGGAACTAATTCAGGCTCTTAGGAAGTTGAGTCTTACATCCTGTGTAGAAATTTGAATGGCAGAGAAGGACATTCACTCAGAGAAGGTGCTGCGAACTGAAGTGAATGAGCATGAATGAGAGACAGAGTATGGAGGACTAACGAGCTTTGTTTTGTTTATTTTTAAATTTTTTTCATCTGACTAGAGGACGTTTTTGGAGATGAGGTATAAGTGATGAAAATTAAACTGGAAAAATAAGGTGGAACCCATTGTGGATATATTGAAGGTCATGTTTAGGAAAACCTGAGGGAAATAGTGAACCATCTAATTGTTTTAAGCAGGAGAGGAGTTCATGATTCAAACGAAGGTTTTGGAAAGATTACTCTGGCGGGAATATGGCATATGGATTGGAGGGGCATCATATGAGGGTCTGTAAGGGCAGTTACATTCTGTTAATATAGTGAGAGTTGATAAAGGGGAAAGCCATGGGAGTGGAACAGAGGGAAAATTTTCAATTGTGTTTTAATTCAGCTGTTTGTGCATAGTGCCTAAAACGTTGATCAAGCGAGATTGTCACTTTGGGATATAGATGCTTTGACATAGACATAATATCCTTCAAAGGAAAATGTGTTTTCTTCATGAGCTCTTCAGTAGTTATCAGGAGATTGTGCCCCTGGTCACCATCTATTCAAATACCTACCTATTTCTTGGCTGTGGGTTGTAGACTCCACTCTAAAGAGAGGATTCTTATATTTAGGGAATCAGTTGGCTTTCACCTGACATAAAAGTAAATTAGGAGCGATCCGTCTCATTTCAGGCAGCTTCACCTGGACCCGTACCTTCTTGATACCTTTTGCCTGTGACGAGAAGTCTCTTGATTTAGTGGAAACACACATTACACTTTCTCCTTGCTGCTACTCCACTCCTCGCTTGTTCTTTAGTGTTTGAAAAATGAATGCCGGAGGATGCCCTCTCTGTAAGGCCTGACCACTGGAAAATCTTTGCCTGACAAAGCAGCTGCAGCGGCTTTTGAACTTCACAGCTCAGGACTTACAGAAAGCAGACGCGGCAGGATTTTGCTTAGGAGCTGAAGAATCAAACTTACTGGCCTGTGTGAAATTTGAATCACTGAAATATCATCAGTCCTCTTGCTGACCACATCCCCAGAAACAGGTAGCTGTTGGGCAGCTAGGTGACCAACCAGAACTGAGCCAGCTGTCAGCTTGCTCATGAAGGGGAACCTCCAGCGTGAAACACAGCTCTCTTAGCAAAAGCAGTCATGCCTTGGAGTCCACATCCAGCCTTAACCATTCCGTGAACTTGTGTCTCTTTGATCCTCTATTCAACTTTTTAACACCTAATAAATGTATTTTTATCTGGAAAAGGAGATCGACAGTGTTGACTTAATTTTCAGATATTTGGAATAGTAACACCTTCTTACAGAGTCTAAGGATGTCACATGTACAAATCAGACCCAAAGAGATTTGATAATAACCTCTTGTCCCACTCAGAATGGCCTCAGAAAGACCAGTCGGAGCGTGCCCTTCATTTTGACAGCCACACTATAGGCACAAATAATTGAAATAGAGATGTGGATAGGTGGCACCTAGTAATATTTGTCAAAGGTCTTTAAAAGGATGGCGGTGTCAAATCAGCGTTCATTTGAATAGTTAGTCAACAATGAAAAGATCATTTTAAAGACGGTTAAACTTAACCCCTAAAGTCACAATTTTCAATTACCATGACTTATCTGGAGGAAAGGAAATTATTCAATGTGAGTCATTATCTTTATTTCAGTAAGACTTTTTTTCCCCCTGAATCTAATCAAGTCTCTTAAAAATTACAGCATAAAACACATAAAATTAGAAGAGGATTAAACTTCATGGAGTTTTCACTACTGGTTTTTATGATAAGTAATTTCCATATTATATTTAAATTGGTTTGCATTTCTTTAAGGAATCATTAACATGCTGAGAGTCAAATCAGGGGGTCATAAACAGTCACTGTGGCTGTTACTAGTTGCTAATGCTGCAACCATTATAAAATTTTTCTAATCAACCCTTAGAAGAAAAAGACATTATCATAAACTCAAACCAGCTGATTTAATAACTATTCCAACATGAAATATCACAAAAATATAATTTCATAAAGCACACTCTGTGTCAAGACATAGTATATTGCCTCTTGTTCAAAGGTAACTGAAACAAAATTAATAACCAGGCTTGATCTGCTCTCTTAAGGATTCACAAGTATAATTTATAAAAAACAGGAAGCAAGACTATAGCTAAAAGATAAGCTTCCAAGCCCAACATTAAAAATTCTCTCACATTCTTTTTACTAATTTTGAAATGAATTAGTGTATAGTGTGTCTGCTATAGATTTGAAATGTAAGGTGGTAGGAAAAGAATTGGTTTTGTCCAACTCTTTAGGCCAAATTTAAATGATCATTTCACATATTCAGAATATTCCTCTCTATCTTAGGACATCAATGATATATATTTTTTATACTACCAATTCAGCAGGAACTTATATGCTGCCAAATTACATGATTTCCTAATTATTTCATACTTTTTTAATCAAGCTAACATGTATTCAGCATTTACCTCACACCAAGCACTATTCTTCATTTTGAGTGTGTGCACATGTGTATGGATTAATCACATTTTATCCTCACAAAAACCTTATGAGGTAAGTCCTGGTCTTGCTGTTATTCTAATTTTGTAAAATTAAAAACTGAGATACAGAAAGGTTAGGTAACTTGCCTACCCTTTCACAGCTGGTGAGCGGTAGAGCCAGACTACAGCCCCAGTGGGTCTGACGACAGCCAAAGTGCCTTCTTATCAAGCTAATGGAAGATTGAAAGTTTTCTCCCTTCTCCATGGCAACTTGTCGATCGTGAGGATGGGTGGGAGAGTCGAATTAAGACTCCTATCAGGGGGCTGGCCCCGTGGCCGAGTGGTTAAGGCAGCGCTCTCCACTGCAGGCAGCCCAGTGTTTCGTTGGTTCGAATCCTGGGAGTGGACATGGCACTGCTCATCAAACCACGCTGAGGCAGCATCCCACATGCCACAACTAGAAGGACCCACAACAAAAAAAGAATATACAACTATGTACCGCGGGGCTTTGGGGAGAAAACAGAAAAAAATAAAATCTTTAAGACTCCTATCAGCCACCCCCTCCTTCTGCTCTTACTGTCCTGCAAGCAATCTTCTGAGCATAAATTTGAATTTCCAGGAATGGAAATTCTCTACATATTTGAAGCAGTATTACAGTTTTCAATAAAATTCTAGTAACCATCTCTATCTAATTATTATTTGTAAAATGAATACATTAAAATATATTAATAATGAATGTGGGGAAACTTTAGGAGAAGAAAATAAAGTACTATGAAATTACATAAATTCTTGTATAATGCTTAGAAGTGGGCCACAAATTTGGCTGACTTTCTAAAGACAAACATAATCAGATATAAGACTCTCTCTCAATATCATAAACAAAAATGAGGAGTGCTCAGAAGGTTGTCTTTTACTGGAATTGAAAAATTTCTTCCACTACCTCATAAATATAGCAAAGAAACATGTACCATAGCATATGGTAGCATATGTACTATAAAAACAGTATGGTTGAAAACGATTTATTATAATCACATTCTTGTATAAGCAAAATTATTTTAGGAATTCTGACTGAACACTATTAAAAACAATGGTCAAAGCAGGTTATTTAATTCAATTGAGCTTTACTTTGATTGACGTAGGCAATTCAGTCACACATATCAAAATAACTTTGCCTGCAGGTAAAATTTAAAAGAGCTATCTAAGGATTAAACAACTCTCTTATGCAATGCTTCCCAAATTGTGGTGAAATACCAGTGTTTTTGTTTTGTTTTGCTTTTTGTTTTCTTTTTTTCTGTATGTCAAGAACCAATTCTTTGGTAAAATACAATAAAAATGAATTTCTAGGAATTCTGCTTCCTCCATGAGTGTGTGTGGACTTCCATGGACCCACTCCCCAGTGAAACTGGTAAAAATTACAAAAATACAAACATCTGAAGTTTCTGGAAATGGCTCTGAGAACATAGTAAACAAAGAAAAATTTATTCAAGATAATCTACTAAAATCTGCCAAGAACTGTGAGAGTCTGTGGTACTTGGACCAAGAATCACGCCTTCCCTTGCCGCTCCCAGCTCAGTGAGATAAAAACTCCACTCCAGACCAGTACAACGCAAAACAGGAGGCTTCCTCTCACCCAAGCTCCCTGTCACAGGCAATCTTCTTATGTTACCTCTGAAAATACTTAATACAAAATTGCTTCAACTAGACAAATGGAATGTAAAAAGAGCTTGGTCAAAATGATTTTTAACATCATGTTATGTCATTTTTTTAATCAAACAAAAGGGAATAATTACCTTTAGAGGCAAAATAAGGCTGTTATGGAAATAAGATTTAGCTAATTTTATATGAAGATGTGACGGAACCAAGAATCAAATTTTTAGTAGTACATGCCTATGAGACACATTATGCAATAGAAATAATATAGAATTACAAATTTCACAAATTGAAGTAGCATAGTTTAAGCTGCCCAGAGTGATTTTGTTGTCTAGAAATAGCAATAATTCTAAAGAATACATTGCAAAGCCACAATAAAGAAAATGCAACCAGATTCATAGTTGGTTAACAGTGTTGTTTTTCTTTTCCTCCCCAAAGTCCCAGTGCATAGCTGTATATCCTAGTTGTAAGCCCTTCTAATTCTTTTAGGTGGGATGCTGCCACAGCATGGCTTGATGAGCAATGTGTAGGTCCACACCCAGGATCCAAACCAGCGAACCCTGGCCCACCAAAGTGTAAGGTAACCTCTACACCACCAGCCTGGACCCAGTTAACAGTGTTTAATTCTGGCAAGGGTAGCAGCTGGAATTAGGGATATTCAAAAGGAGAGCATTGTTAAAATCCAGGTAAGAAGTTGTTTTCAAATTTAGATGGTGGTAGCAAAAAAGGTAAAAAAGAATGCATCCGTATCCAAGAGACGTTATGGAAAATAAAATATGGGTAGTCACCACGGACAAAGATCTCAAGGAGTGTTTAAAATATGGCTTCATGCAGAACACTTTTAAAATTGATAGACCAATAACAAGATTATTGTTTATTAAATCTTTAAGTGTTTATTTCTTTTCAGGCTTAGTTAAAGGATTCTCAGAAATTTTATTCTCTGTTAGGGTAATAGGGAGAATAATGGAACAAAAGATGAGTTCTTTTAATTCAAATCCAAAATATTTGCTAATTGTAGCAACATATTTTTAAGTCTCAAAAAAAATTAAGTGCTATTGCAGATTTTTTTTCTCAAAGAAAATTATTAATAGTGAAATTTATGAAAACTTGGGTAGAACCTAAAATATCATGGGTCTACAGTGTTCTTGTGGAATACAAATTTATAATGTTTCAATCAAATTATGCTGATTTTATAATGTTCATTTTTAACAATAGTGTTATTATTACATGACAGAATTATTATTCTTTAAAATTAATTATAATTTTATATTACTATCTGCATAGTTTATATGCAGTGTTTTCATGCTGTTTTATTTTCTGAGAAAGAAATCTATTGCATAAATGTCTTTTAATTTAGATTAATAGGGTCGTTCGTGTGTGATTTGGAAAGTAATTATATGTTAACTGAATTTAAATAAAATATGCTGTTTTTAGTCTTCTTTATCAGACACTCATTGATCTCATTGATTTTTGGAGATGGTCAGGATGATCAAAACAGTTTGCTGCCGCTGTAGACAATATTTCTGGAAAAGTGCCTCCTATATTTCATGTTCATTTGTGGTTAAAAGTCTCCATTTAGTTAGACATTTCCTTCACACAGTAGAACTGAACTTTCGATAATAATTCAAGCTGGAGCAACAACAGGAACGATTTAGAAAGCCATCTTCTTCATGTTTAGAAGATTCATTATCATTGTCATTTTTATCTTGAGTTGACGTCAAAGATATCTCTGA
Source organism: Equus asinus (assembly GCF_041296235.1). NCBI lineage: Eukaryota > Metazoa > Chordata > Mammalia > Perissodactyla > Equidae > Equus > Equus asinus. The sequence goes on from NC_091813.1 coordinate 39,868,019, forward strand.
ATATTTTACTATCAGTTTGTCTGTGATGTCTCTTGTTATTACTGGCTCCTGGCCCCCTCTCATTATTTCTGAAATGAACTGCTCTAATGCAGTGAGCAAAGTGTAAAAACAGCCAAATCCCTAGATGATCCCCTAGGGCAATCTAGTTTGTAAATACAGCGTTGATTCAGCTCTCTGATATTTCCTTTAGAAGAAAGTGAACATTTTTGAGAAGGGTTTCAGATGTTCACAGAAGAATGAGAATTAGGGAAGGAAAGAAGCAAATGGAAGTGTCATTGTAAAAGTAAGCTCTAGTGAATTATCTATGTGTATGTATGTTTTTAAATAGCTTGCTGCAATTATATTTTGCTTTAGTAGTATTTTTCTCTTCTCTATATGTCCAGCACATAGGTCTAAAGTAGGGTTTTTGGAGAGCAAAGGCAAAAATTGATAGCATTAATTTTCAATGTGTTCTAGAGCAGTATCTACTGTAATGAAACTCTTCAAAGTTGCTTTATGGCCCTGGTTACCTCTTAAAAGTATCAGAGAAAGTTGTAAAGTTCCAGCTACTTTAAGATATATCAGCATAATTTTCTAGCAATTTAATTTAACCTAAGAAGCAATGACAGCCTGCATTTCTTAGAATTTAAATTACATTTCATCTAGAAACAACAAGACTCTGAGTCTCTTCAATTAGTACTAATGTGATATAATGACAAAATTAGTCCAGAGGATGTTCAAAATTTCAGAAATAAATCATGCTAGAAGGAGTTTCACACTTAAGAATACCAATTCATCCCTGGCATCCACTCTTGAAGCAAACAGATGCAAAATCATGCTCTTGGTAACTGAATGCTAACTCATGTCAAAATATGTTTCACAATGTGAAAAATAGCAATGTGATCAGCGAGATTATTTGTTGTCACGTTTAATCAATTAATTCCAAAGTGTTAATAATCAAATGGAGTACAAGGTGAAAAAACTTCGCTTGAAAGTTTACCAATGACAGTGAACTGCACGCAATCTAAATTTAAGGAAACAGAAAAAAATGAGTTAGTCAAAACTTGGATAATCAGGAATCATTAATTTAATTTAATGATATGCATCTTTGCCTTGTGGGCAATCAACAGATATTTAATAAGTGTATATTACGTGCTCTTTCATTTTCTTACTTGATAAACATAATGTAAAAACTCATCAACTCTTTAGTCCCCAAATCGCTGCAATCTGCTCATATGTATAAGCTCTATTCTGGCCTAATTTTCTTCACTACTGAGCCATAATTGCATGAGCCATCACATTATTTACTTTCTCTCCTTACCTGAAGTGTCTTTCCATCTTGTCTTTTCATCCCATTGGCTCTGCAAAATAACCACCGCAAATAATCTAACCCGTATAAATTCCCAGAACTTTTCACAAGCTGCTGAAAAAAAAATCTATATACAATTTCTTCTTTACTACAATTCCCTGGTCTACATTCTAACCTACCCTGAAACGTCGCCTATAAGTTTTTTTATTCCTTCTTATTAACTGTCCCATTTTCCTCAATTTTAATTCTGAGTCCATCTCCCTCTTCAACTGCCTACCTCCTCTTCACTCTAAAGAGAGGAATTTATCTTGGGCATCTTTGAAATAAACAGGACCCATTCCATAAGAACGCCCTCATCTTCCTCCTGCACTACCTCTAAATTTATTTATAGCACTGCCTTTAAGTTTATAATTATATTTTTTTTTTTTTTTTTTTGCATTTTCTCACAATCAGGATAGTACCTGTTAGCCTGCCTGGGTGTATGTTTGTCAGTTTTGCAGGCGGAGAGTAAACTCTTGGAGCTTTATTTTGAAATCAACTTGAAGAATATCTTGGGGTACAGAAGAAGTATTCAAATATGAAATAAAAATGTCTGGAAATCAAGAGTCTTTGAGCTTTTAAGCATTCCACACGGGCATTGTAATTCTAAAAACACTATTTGAACCATGTGAGTATGGTTTAGTTAGCTCCTCAGTTCCCATAAGATCAGAGGATATAACATAATAATGGAGATGGGGTGGAGGGAGGTGAAGTGGGCTGGGTGTCAACGTGCCTAACACATCCATCTCTAACTCCCCTAATAGTTTTGCAAATTTACTAGTGCGAAATAACTCTTTTACATTTGTAGATTAATTTCTGGAAACATTACTGAAGGGATAATTTGAACCAATCTACAAAAACCAAGTAAAAATACTGAGTAAAATATTTTTTCTTAATCCTCAAATGTATCAAATAACTTGAAACCAAGTCGAAGTAATGAAACACAGGATCCCAGAGTGTAAGGCAAATAATTATGGAAGCCACTTTTATCCTGAAGGCCTTTGTAGACAGAGGTAAATTTGAGTCTTAATGTTGAAGGCCGCCTGGGGTAAGAGGCTGAAGCCCAGTTCTGGGGTCCAGGGTGTGGTGTCAAGCAGCAGCCCTCCCTAGAAAGCTGGTGCAGCAAAAAGCTCTATCCTCAGAATAAGGTAAACAAGAATGGTACTATCCTCGGCCCTCTCAACCTCCAGAAAAATGCAAATGATTTTGCCTAGACCCTGAGAGAAACAAGAGAGAAATAACCTTCCTGAGAAGTTGTAACCACACACCAGTTCTCAGATCGAACTCTATCTGCGGTAATCAAAAAGCTTAAACCATGAATTTAATTCGCTTTCTCATCATTGAAATTTTATTTTCTCAAAGTTACATTTTGTTGCTTACATGAACAATATTTATATATTAAATTCTAATTATCCTGAAGTCCATTTGTTTTTGCATTTCATGATTTTTTTCACCAGCATTTTGAAGGCCTGTCTGCATGGCCTCTGGCTTCTAGTGTTTGGGGATGAGAAATCTAGTTCCAGTATGACTCTGATTTTTTTTTTTTTTAAAGATTAGCACCTGAGCTAACAACTGTTGCAATCTTCTTTTTTTTTTTTCTGCTTTTTCTCCTCAAATCCCCCCAGTACAGACTTGTGTATTGTAGTTGTGAGTGCCTCTGGTTGTGCTATGTGGGGCGCAGCCTCAGCATGGCCTGATGAGAGGTGCCATGTCTGCGCCCAGGATCCGAACCGGTGAAACCCTGGGCCGCTGAAGTGAGCACACGAATTTAACCATTCGGCCAGGGGGCCCGCCCCTGAATCTGATTTCTTTAGGGATGATCTTTTACTTTTACTTTTTCCTTATGAAAATTGTGTGATTTTTGCTTTATCCTACGGTTTTCTGAAATTTCATTAAAATGCGTCTACGTGTAGGTCTTTCTTTTTTTACGTTCATTTTTAGACACTTGCAGGCCCTGTTACAATATGAAAACAGGATTTTCTGATTTGATTCTCATCTATTATTTCTTTGTTGATGCATTTCTCAACGTCTACTTTTTTCTGTTTTGTTTTATTTTACTTTCTAAACTTGTTATTAGTTATATAATGGAATTCCTGGAATGTATTGTCTACGAATACTGTCTTTTCATCATGTTTTCAATTGAGTAATATTTGCTTAAATTTTGACAGTTTTATAAATATTTTCTTTTGATCCTACAAGTTTCAGGAACCATATTTTTCATATTATTATTAACTAAAGTCAGTATTTTTTCAGATTTCCTCATTTTTGGACCTAATGCCATTTTTCTGTTCCAGCCCCCAACTCAGGATACCACATTATCTTTAGTCCTCAGGATCTTCTTGGTTGTGACAGTTTCTCACAATTTCCCTGTTTTTGATGACCTTGGTAGTTTGTAGAAGACTGGTCAGGTATTTTGCAGAATATCCCTCTATTGGAATTTATCTGAGATTTTATCATGATTAGACTGGGATTATGTGTTTTGGGGACAAACATCACTGTGGTAAAATGCCCTTCATCTCATTATAGTAAGGGTACAAAGTATCAACATACGTCACTATTGACATTAACCCTGATCAGCTGGTAGAAATAAGCTTTGTGAGGTTTATCCAATTACTTGATTACCACACAACTCCTTCCATACTGTACTCTTTGGAAGGAAGACAGCGTGCAGCCCACTCTTAAGGCATGGGGAATTGTGCTTTACCTCCCTTAAGATGTAGAATCTACTAAATTATTTGGGATTCTTCTGTCTGGGAGATTTGTCGATTCTCCTTTACTTATTTATTTATTCAATCAATCATTTATTTATATCAGTATAGCCTCATGATGTTGCTTCCATCTTTTGGTGATTAAGAAAAGAGCAGCTTGAGGCCAGCTCTGTGGCCGAGTGGTTAAGTTCACGTGCTCCGCTGCGGCGGCCCAGGGTTCAGATCCTGGGAGCGGACATGGCACCACTCGTCAGGCCACGTTGAGGCAGCGTCCCACATCCCACAACTGGAAGGACCTGCAGCTAAGATAGACAACTGTGTACAGGGGGGGTTTGGGGAGATAAAGCAGAAAAAAAAAGATTGGCAACAGTTGTTAGCCCAGGTGCCAATCTTTAAGAAAAAAACAAGAAAGAAAAGAGCGGCTCGCTATAAACATGTGTGCACGTATTTGTGTGGACCTAAATTTTCAAGTTACTTCAGTAAATATCTAGGAAATGGAGGTCATGAGGAGATATCCAAGGAAAGATGTCACTCAGTAGCCAGAGATGCCACAACACTTCAAAAGTTGAATCAGGTGTAACAATATATTTTTCATACAGGCAATATTTGAAAATCTTGAAGTGAAAGGACTTAACAAATTAGACAGCTAAGAGTTATCTTTAATAAACTCAAAATGAGAAGCTGTGAAAACATAGTGAGGGGACAAGGAGGAGGTAAGAGTAGTGGTAGAGAAGTGATTTTGGGGGAGGAAGTTCAGCCCTGAGCTAACATCTATTGCTGATCTTCCTCTTTTTGCTTGAGGAAGATTGTCGCTGAGCTAACATCTGTGCCAATCTTCCTGTATTTTGTATGTGGGACTCCCCCACAGCATGGCTTGATGACTAATGTCTAGGTCTGTGCCTGGGATCTGAACCTGTGAACCCCAGGCCTCCACAGCAGAGCATGTGAACTGAACCATTATGCCACCAGGCTGGCCCTGAGAAGTTTTCAGGAAAACTAAGGGCAGGGAAGACAGGTGAATTTATATTTGCTCTATTATTACATTCTCTTAGGAACAAATCTATACATTTGCTTTTATTTACTCTTTATGCCAATAACAAAACATAACTTTAGGGTTGTAGGTAACTTGCCTCCACTCATACAACAAACAAATGGAAATAATAGATGTTATACCCCAAAGCCTATGTTCTTTCCACTAAAACTCATTGCCTTTCTCATACACATAGAAAGTTTCAAGGATGTATCAGTGGTTGACTTCTGAAACTTCTTGAATTTTATCTTCTAATTTTCCTAATATACACAGCCACGAAACATATTAAAGACTACCAAGGACAAATAAATGCAGTGATTACTAGTAATACCAATTATTACACTTAATAATTTATAAAAATTCTAAAAGATACTACCACTTTTTATTTTTATACCAAAATTTAAAATAGCAATACAATTGAATATCTCGTTTTGTACGTTTCAGTTTAAGTATTTCCTCAGAAATTATAAACTGTTGTTTATATAATAAGCAACATTTTTATATGTTCCCTGTGTTGTTTAAGCATAAATCAGTCAGGTAGTACAGAACTGCTGTTATGGAAACATTTTGATGATAAATAAGCATATGACTGTCAGGAAACACTGTCTGTAATTGTCTGGTTTACTGTTTAGTAAGGGTCTGTTAGCATTTTCATTGCAATTGTCATTGTTAATAATTTAATCGATGTTAGTCTGAAACTTGGTGTTCAAATTCTTCAGGCAAATATTTTCACACTTAATGACTTTAATTCACCTCAATCACCTTCTAGACAGAGAAGAGAAGGAAGTAATATGGCATACGATGTCTTATTCATCATAAGTTATTTAAATGTCTAGTTCACAACATGAAGATGGTAAATAATTTTAAATAAGTCAACCAGTTCCTTCACACAATACAGAAAACAAGCAGAATTATGTGGATGTTATGGGAGATGAAAAGGAATAAGATAGACAGGATAAAAAGAAAGGACATAGTGCTAAAAAAAAAAGTAAGAAAAAGAAAGATCATTGCCTACGTAACCTTTAATAACAGTATGGGGTAAAATTGAGAATGATGGCTTTCTCGTTTCCCTCCAGTATAATCTCCCTATTTAAAGTTCACTCGGCTTCATGTGAATAATGTATGTGGGCTGACATTCCAGGAGAGGAAGAAATAACATGAGCCATAGTTTAATAAGCTTTAAGTGAACAATACCATCTCTTAATGTAAGAGAGAAGGAGGAGAGTTCATCAAATCAAGCCACAGGCATTACTAAGCTTTTTAAAATATCAGCACTTGGGTGAAGTAGAGCCGACATTTTGCTATTTTAAGAAAGAGAAAAGACATAAAATATTATTCTTTAAATGTCCGTTTTTTTGTAGTATTTATTTCCAAAGTGCTGTTATGTCTAGGTTTAGCACACACAGCAAAATCTGCCTCCTGGAAATTCTGTGCTCTAGGTAAAATTAATGATTAACAATACAGAAAAAAAATCACAAGATTGTTTCGAATATTAAAGACCATTTGGAAAGTAGTACTGTAAGACCTCCTGTATCAAGAACTGTAAAGCAGTAGGAATATTTAACAGATAAATTTTCAAAATAACTGAAGCTTCCAACTTAGGTTAAATTACACTTTCAGCACAGGCTCTTTTATGTGTCTTAATACTTGCATTTTATATTGTTCTCTTAGGTTCCTCCACCTGTACTTCTTCAAATTATTAGCTAGTCTTGACAACTGAATTTCCGTATATATTTCAAAGTTAGCTTTCCTATTTCCACTAAAAACCTACTGTCATTTTTATAGTGATAGCATTTAGTCTACACACAAATTTAGAGGCAATTGACATTTTTATCGTATTGAGTCTTTCAATACATAAATGCATATAAATACATCCCTTTATTTAGACAAGTCATAACATATCTATAATATTTCATTGTTCTCTCTATAGATGCTTTTTATATCTTTCGTTGAAATAAAATGAAAAAACAAAGTTTTGTTTATCACCTTTCTAGACTTAACACTTGAAAAAGCCTTGTGGTGAGATCCCACTAAGGTTTCAGATGTAAGTATTTCCCTCTCTGCACGTAGGTGCATACTGAACACAGAAAATGAGAACTTATCATAGTACCATTGCTCTCTTCCCACTCCACCAAAAAAAGACTATCCAGTAGTTATGTATCCGGGAAATATATGAACTAGGGCCCTCTTGATAAAACCCAGATATTTAAAATAAATTATTGGAAAAACAGGATCTTGAAAAGAATGTTCAGTGCTTGATTTACACCTAGGTTTCTGAGTATTTCTTCTTGCTCTTATATATGATATTTTAAAATTTCACTTATGTCATTTTATAACAAACTGTTACTATTTTATGTTAAAAATTGATTTTTTTTTTTTTCAGGGAAAGATTCACCCTGAGCTAACATCTGTTGCCAATCTTCCTCTTTTTTTTTTTTTCTCCCCAAAGCCCCAGTGCGCAGTGCGTGGTTGTATATCCTAGTTGTAAGTCTTTCTAGTTCCTCTATGTGGGATGCTGCCACAGCATGGCTACTGACAGACAGGTGGTGTGGTTCTGCAACTCAGGAAACAAACCTGGGCTGCTGAAGTGGTGAGAGTGCCAAACTTTAACCACTGGACCATCAGGGCTGGCTCAAAAACTGATATTTTTATGACCCCATAGTACTAATTAATGTTAATAATCCATCTTACACTCTTTTGTGTTTCTGTATCTTGTGAATAAAAATTTAGGGGCTTTTGTGGCTACTGGGCATTATTACCTCTAATCCTATCAGTGATTGTGCCCAGGTTCCCCACTAGTTTCTTTACCTACATTTGCTGATCAGTGCTAAGCTGAATACTTGGGGGGGGGGCCCTCTGCACACTGCTAGAGTTCTCTTTCTAGTCAGCTTCGTCATTCTGGTGCTCTGTCCTGGGAACTCTAACCTCCCTGCTTTACCCAGACACGAGGCTGAGTCTCCTGAGCTCAGGGCATCCACTGGGTCCTGCTTGTTTCTCACTCCCTGAAGCATGGCCTGCAAACTCATTCACAGTAGTAATCTCGGGCAAATTTAGGACTTGCGTCACTTGTTTCCCACTTCTTAGGGATAAGTGCCCTTCATTTCTTGGTGTCTAGTCTCTTGAAAACTGTTGTTTATCTATTTTATCTATTTTGGTTTATTAGTTTCAAGTCGGGGAGTAATTTCCAGTCCCTGTTAATTTCACCTTTGCTTGAATCCGGACAGTTAGTTTTTTTTAAATTAAGCTCATATCTTCCTAAGGACAAGTAGGATGAAATATGTCATCCATTAGAAGAAACTTCCATATTTTGGAAAATTTTCATAACCAAGTTTTTATCAGAATACTTATACTGTCTTCTGCTGAAAAATTTTAGTAATTGATATACAAATCATTATTTCATGGAGTTAGTAAAGTACTACTTTGAAGGAAAAAATGTCAAAGTAATAAAGATGTTTACAATATGAATGGTTTCCTTATTCTTTACTGCTCATATATAAGGACATGATGATATTCTGGAATAGAAAGGAAATAAATCTAAACTCAATTTTAAAAATTCAAGCCCTTCTATTAAGTGAATAACACTTTATATAATTATTATCCTAATATTATTCTCTTTCTTGTAAAAACATTTTAACATCTTATTTGTCCTTGATTGGCCAAAACTGAGATGACGTATCTCCCACCACATCTAACTTGCTTCATTAAACCCTGACTCAAAAATTATTTTTGTATTAAATCTTCAATAAATGTATCATTTATATCTTCAAACATATTACCATACAAAAAGCAATTAGTAAATATCAGTTAATTAATGTATTTGTTATATATTTTGTACTGGTTTTCTCTGAATCAGGTAAGTGTCAATACCTTATATTTTAACTTTTTCACCTCACATAGAAAATAAACTATGTGTTTGATTTAATCTATAGCATTATTCCAAGTGAGGCCCTCAAAATGATCTTTGAGTGTCTTTTTTTTTTAAGATTGGCCCTGAGCTAACATCTGTTGCCAATCTTTTTTTGTTTTCTTCTTCTCCCCAAAGGCCCCCAGTACATAGTTGTATATTCTAGCTGTAGGTCCTTCTAGTTCTGCTGTGTGGGATGCTCCTCAGCACGGCTTGATGAGCAGTGCTAAGTCTGCACCCAGGATCCAAACCGGCAAAACCCTAGGCCTCAGAAGCAGAGCATGCAGACCTAACCACTGGGCCATGAGGCCGGCCCCAGACTTTGAGTGTATTATAATTAAAGAGATCAATTCATCATTATGGCTATCGGTACAGTTTATTATAAGAATTGTGGTTTTAACAGTTATGTAGCCCTAGAAGTCTCTTGGAATAACAGAATTTTATTCCTATGATCAAAATATTTAAATCAAATTATATGTTATATATATGAATTTGTATGCTATTAGATAGAAGCCAAGGTAAATTATTATGATTTTTCAACAAAAATTATTTCACTGAGTTTATCCAATTTATAATTTAGATTTTATTAGTGTAAAATTTCAAGTAATATCCCCTTTGACATCACAGGTCAATCTGAGATAAGAAGAAGCAAATATGAGTTAATCAATCAATGCAACATGAAAATTCTAATGTTTTATTTCAAAAGAGCAAGAAAAGTTCCAGTGCCAATAATTCCATAGTTTTTCAATTCACTGACGATTTTTTCCCTTAAAATATTTTACTTCATAACTATGTTTAACATTTGTAATTATCTTATTGAGGATGGTAAGGGAATGAAAGCAAGTGTTAAGTTTGTTTATATTATAAAACACATTGCAAAATACATATTAATAGCATGGAATAATATGATATTGTAAAATATATGCTAATCATTTTATAAACATTATATAACGCTATTCACAAAAATAATATAGTGGTACTATTACTAAAATCTTTAAAGACAAAAATAGGGATAATTCAGAGAAAGAACGGCCTTGATTGATAACTCCAATCTAGAAGCCAATACTATAGTTGTGTAAAAACAGAGCTTCCACGAGCCTATGGTTTCCCACAACAAATAAGGAAAAATGGCAATATTACCATAGTATGAATACTGTGTTAGTCGTAGTGCTTAGCACTCAAAGGAAGTGATTAGAACGTGTGTAATATATATTGTGATGTCTGTGCTAGGAATTACATAAGTGCCCTAATTATATCTTTTGAAATTCTGAAATGCTTTTTTTAATTTGTACACTGTTTTTAAGAATTTATTGACATTGATAATAAACTTATTTTCCCACAAGTTATTTAAACTTATTCATGTTTCTTTAAATTCAGTAGTAGAAGAGTTCCTTTCTTATGTCATCTCCCAAACCATCATTACCCTGGGAATATGGATAGATTAAGGAATTTGAGAACATAGTGATATAATGTGGTTACTACTCCAGGCACAAAACAGCAGAGGTGAAGAGCCCAGGAAAAGTAGAATATAATCGGAAGAGAAGCCAGTGAAAGTTGGGCTGATATCCTCTCTGTAAAGGGAAAAGAATAGCAGAAAGAGAAGTGAGGAGTGAGAAGGGAGGGTGCCAGATGGTGAGCAAGGAAGCAGTGGAAATGCGGAAATAACCACCAGTTCACAGATTAATAAGGATAATGTCGAAAGATAGGTCAAAGGTTGAGAAGTGAATATATTCTAGCCAATATTATGAAGTAGAGATGGAAAATATTACAAAGTATTACAGTGGAAGGAAACCGTAACAATTTTTAAAAGCAAACAAGAATTAAACATTTATAAGAACTGTCTCTCTTCTAGTTGAGTCCAGTAAGAGTAAGATATCTATTGAATAGAGAAATTTATTTGAACAACAACAAAAACAAAACTGCCTACCTTACAGAAATTTAAAGGAGACTGGGTCCTGTCTAAAATCTTTATACTTACATTTATGGTAACTAAAGCCAAGTGTGAATAAAATTATTCATTACACACATTTTCATTTTTCAGTTCCTTTATTTTACTCTAGATAAGTAAACATATTTAACTACTCTTTCAGTCCAGCATACTATATATTAACTCATAAAACTTAAGGAGAGTTTAATGACCAATGTAAAAGATCTCTTATTTAAATACTGAATATATTAATCATAATATGCTGCATACTTCCTCATGAAAATTAAATGGTACTAGAAATCCCTTATGAAGCTAGCAGATTATTAATATTTCCACTCATCATTATTTGTGCAGTTACCAATGCAGTGTTCCTACACTTTTTAATTGCTTTATCTCATGACCTTCACAGTATTTACATTTATAAAATTATACTTATTTTATGCGTATTTAATTTGATTGACAAAGAGATATTATTGTTCATTTTAAATAAAATAAATGTAATAAAAATAATAATTTGAAAACTGGAAAAGTATAGCAAAATAAAATGGACCTTACAATATTCTTTACAACATACAAGCAAAGCTAAACGAGATGCATGAGTGTATTTACGGTATAATTTATATTTGGTTTCTCTAAATAATCTCTTTGAATTTCCCAATGATGTTGTACTCTGTAGAAAATAGTCCTAGTTTTTCAGTAGCTTATAATTCAAAAAAATTTATATTGCCGTTCCATAAATCTAAATAACACCCTTTCCTCTTTCTAGATTGTGATCCACACACTGTCTTCAGGCAGTATCCATCTTCAAAGCGGAGCTGTAGTTTCCAGTTAATTAAATGCGTCATTTAACATAGCATTTCAACTAATGTTTATTGATAATTTGAACATTAGTATTTCAAAGACATATTGTTTATATATTTTTAAATGTTTTTCTCAATTATAGCAATGGGACAAAAATTCAGACCCAGGTAGATTTGAGACGTACTGTTAGAATCGTTCAATTAAAAAACACAAACTAACCCAGTCAATATTGTCGTAGCTTCCTTTACTTAGGTAATTCACTAAGCTTTTTGGTTTTCCAATTTTTGGGGGGTTTTCTCATGTTGTTAAGGACTCTAAATTTCCTATTTTTGACATGATTTATACCTTGTCTGATATTAACTTTACGAACTCCGGTATTTAACTTTCTAGTTACTTAATTTTGGCTGACTTTATTGTATATATTATAGTTTAGTTTTTCCTTGTGACCTAATCTGATTTTTTTATAGGTGGGCTGAGCTCATTTACATTTACTGTTCTGTCGTTTTATATTATGATTCATATTTCATACACACAAAGCATTTTATTAGAAGCTCTGTTCTCGTCACCTTTGAACAGTTTTCTACCGATAATAAGAAAATACTTACGTACCCGGTGGTTTCTTTGGCCTCATATCATTATATAATATATGTAGACCTCTCCTCCTTTAGACACTATTTATTAATTTTCTACAGTAAATAATAATAAAATAAGCTTATATCCTCTGCTTTTCCCCATGCATTTCTCTGACTCACAACTAGATTTGTCCGTAGTATAGTTTTTAATCGTATTTGTGTTTGCATTCCTCAGATACACTTAAGCACACTGATTTTTCCTCTTAAATAACATTTCTGATTTCCAGCTTTTACAGAATAGGGAATCAACAAGCTTATTGCTCTTTCCAACTTTTTCCCGTCTTCTCCTCCTATTTTTATTTAGTTGTATTATTTTCTAAATCGTCAGACATTATATTATTTATGTTATCTTTTGTTACACTTATCACCAAAATATTCTCCTTACATCTAAAATTGCTTATATACAATGTTAATGTCGTGTGTTGCTTAAAATGTCATCTTTTGCTGGTTATAGTTTGACTTGAAGAGATCTGCTTCCCATGGTCATTGCAGCGTCATTCACAATAGCCAAGACATGAAAACAACCTAAGAGTCTGTCGATAGATGAATAAAGAAAGAAAATTTTAAAATACAAAATGGAATATTATTCAACCATGACAAAGAATGAAGTCTTCCCATTTGTGACAACATGGATGAACCTTGAAGGCATTATGCTAAGTGAAATAAATCAGAGAAAGATAAATACTGCATGACTGCATTTGTATGTAGAATCTAAAAAAGCTGAACTTACAGAAACAGAGAGTAGACTGGTGGTTACCAGGTGCTAGGGGTTAGGGAAATGAGGAGACGGTGGTCAGAAGATAGACACTTTGAGTTATAAGATTAATTAGTTCTAGGGATCTAATGTACAACATGGTGACTTTAGTTAACACGGTGACTGCATTGTAAACTTGAAATTTGCTAAGAGGTAGATCTTAAATGCTTTCATACTCCCCTCCCCCAAATTGTAACTATATGAGGTAATGGCTGTGTTAAATAACCTTATTATGGCAATCATTTCACAGTATATACATATATTAAATCATGTTGTACACTTTAAACTTATACAATGTTATTTGTCAATTACATCTCAATAAAGCTGGGAAAAAGTCAATAGAAATTTCCCAGTGAAGGGAGAGCAGGGCCAGGAGAATTTTATAAGTTTCTTTGCTCCAGGGTTCTGTCTTTTATTTCTAATGGGGTGAGCACTTTCTTTAAAATCTCTTTTATGTCTCAAACATAATCGGTTCACAGCCAGCTCTGAGCAAGGAAAGTCCTTCACCTGAAACTGCTATTACAGCGCAGAGCTCCTGCTTCCCAAATGCTCCCTCCATTGTAGCAGGTGCTGCTTTTGTAAGATTTGTCATTTTTCTGCTCCACACTCTACTCCCGTCAGACACTGTGTTGCTGTATCTATTTGCTTTCCCTAACGAAGCAGTGGAGATCCGTCTTTCTCCTATTAACAGCTTTTCCCACTCAGAGGAGTCCTTTCGTTCTGGGAAGGGACATGTCCAGCAGATTTCTGCCGTTACTACACCTGCTCCACTTTCTCAGTCCTTCCCTGCTGTCGGGCCCCAACATCGAGGCATCCCATGCATGTTCTGGATTACCAACTGCTTCAGTCCACAGCTATATATATTTGCGGGTTTTGCTCTCTTCTATTGCATTGAAAAGCTTTTTGTTGTGATGTTTTTCTCCAGGTTATTATTTATGATTTCAAGCATGAAAAGTGAGAAGATTTGGACCTAGGCTTCAGCCATGTTTCTAGCATATGGTTATTTGTATATGGATGAGTTAATAACAGCAACAACAAAAAGCAATATTAGGACAGTGGAAAGTAAGGAATGAAAATTGATGAAGAAGATTCAAGAGCAATAACTGTATTGAATGGATGATTACAAGGTAAAATGAAGTAAAAACAATCTCATATAATTTTTAAGAATTAGCACAGTTTTATTTTATATCTGTTGATTTATCTCTCACTTTTCCTTGGTAAAAGGGTTCAGAGGTTTATATACTATGAAGTTAAATTCTTATTTGGAGATTGTTGAATGTTGGGGGCCTTCATTAGAAACTTGGTTCAGAAAAGCAGAGGCTTCTTCCCCTCCTCCTTTCCTTCTGTTCTTCCCTTTTTCCTTTCTTTCTTTGTTCATTCCTTTCATTTTATTGAATAACATTTCTCCAGCAGTAATGTGTTGCTTTAATGAATAAATACATAAATGAATAAAAATGTAAAGCGTAATGGAACATCTCAGATTTGCAGGGTTCCAAGCCAGAGCCTACTTTTTTAGTCCTTGGATTGTGCTTAATTATCCTTCGCCCCAGGGTCCTTGACTATGCTATTCCTTTAGCCTGGAATGAGTTCCTCACACTAGACATGATCCTCTCTTTTCCAGCCTTCAGGTCTTAACCTCAGTGACACCTCCCCATAGAGCTATTTTCTCACCGTCTTCTCCAAATATAAGCTCCTGGCTCCCTGCCAATCTATTCAACATGTTATTTCCAGAGCCTAGCAGAATGCTTCACATACATTAGAAATTTGATTAGCAATAATTCCCATTTGTTATTCGTTTTGAAAAAATGACTCATAAAGTCAGCAGAATTTTAAAAGCAGAGAAATAAAATTATGGATATATAGCATGGATTTATAGTTCTCTTTGAGTGGCATATTTTAAATGGTAATATATTTCCACTTTTGAAGTTGTTTATTCAAATTTGGTGAATATTGCTGAATATTTTACTATTCAGTAGAATTTCCACTTTACTATTTTGACTTCCTTTACTCTAGAAACTACTCTACAATATATCCCCTGAGTTAAGTTTTAGCAAAGTGTGTGTCATATGCTAGATTTACATACTTCATAAATTTAGTCTTTAATGTATTTTATATGTGATTTACTAAAGAAGTGTATGAGTAATGCCAGTAACGTCATTAAATATGCAATATTTAATCAATAGAACACTTAAAAATAAAAGATAAATGCAATTCTGATGTTACACTCCACAATTTATTCAGTAGCTCTTTCAGAGTATATAAATTTTTACAGAAAATAACCCTCAAAGAAGAACTAAAAAAATTTGATTCCGTAAGAAATATTTTCTTTATACAATAATTTTCAAATTTTTCATTATGGTTTGAAATAATCTTAGTAATATCAATTTTAAAGAAAAACCAACTTGGAAAAAATATTGAACGCTGTAATAGTGGCCAAGGATAATTTAGGATCTCGAACAGGTTAAATTCAATGCATTTGTATGACCTAAAACAGAAGTATTATGAAGAAGGTAGTATTTTCCTAAAATATATGCATTAAAACATCAAAGCAGCCAAATGCACATGGGAGAACTAGATTGATTTTCAGGACAAATATGTTTTGGTTTTTCTTGTTAATGTTCTTATGGGTTTCTTTTCCTATAGCACTATATGACTGAGCACGTGGGGATAAAATGTGAATGATGAATGAATCCAAAGATAAAAGTCCATACATATTCCTTCAAATGAAAAGCAATTTCAGTATAAGTGTCCAAAAGACTCTAAATTCTGTGAAAAACTAAACAATATGCTTTAGGAAAAGAGAAAATATGAAAACCCTAAGGGTGTAAGCATCTAGATATTCAGCCCTTTATTCACACGCTTTCCTGTCACCATCAATCACGTGGAAGCAGCCCAGTAACAGTTCTAAATCTCTGGGAAGAAAGTCCTATTGATTCACTTACCTAAATGTGCTAGAAGCGAATTCTCTAAAGAAAAGGTTTTCTTTTGACATTTAGATCATGCTATTATTTCTTCCAGAATTTGTTTTTGTGAATAGTATGAAATGACTTAGTTTTATGTTTTTCTCCATAAAAAACCAACTGAATACTTTTACATGGTCCACCTTTTACTCTCTAATTTACCCTGATAACTCTGTCCATATATGGTCTGTTTCTGGACTGTATGCCATGGGTCTATTTATATCATACTTATACCAATATTATATTTTCTTAATTAATGTAGCTTTATAATAAGTTTTGTTATCTGAAAAAATAATTTTCCCTACAGTTTTTTTTTTTTTGAAGTTGTCTTTGGTATTACTAGCCTTTGCTTTCCTAAATAAGTTTTGAATAAATTTGTTAATTTCCTTGAAAAATTGTCAGGATTTTAATTGGAATTGAGTACATCTATGGATGAATTTGGGGAAAATTTATGAAAGATTACCTTGTTAAATACCAGCATATACAGTAGTCCCCCCCTTACCCGAGATGGATATGTTCCAAGACCCCCAGTGGATGCCTGAAACTGCGGATAGAACCAAATATGTTATATACTATGTTTTTTCCTATATGTACGTTCCTACAGTGAAGTTTAATTTATAAACTAGGCACAGTAAGATTAACAACAGTAACTAATAATAAAATAGAACAATTATAACAAAAGTTACTATAGATCTTAATAACCTCAGCATACAATTTTTTTCTTTCCTTATTAAGTCGAGAACTTTCACCTTTTCACTTAAAGGAAGCACTGTATGGCTTCTCTTTGGTATGTGCAAATTGGCAGCATGACTACTCTTGCACTTTGGGACCATTATTAAGTGAAAAAAGAGTTCTTTGAACACCAGTACTGCAGTACTGCAACAGTGGATCTGACAACCCAGACGGCTACTAAGTGACTAACGGGTGGATAGTATACACAGGGTGGATATGCTGGGCAAAGGGATGATTCACAGCCCGGCGGACAGAGCTGGGACTGCAAAGGACTGCGTAAGATTTCATCATGCTACTCAGAATAGCTTGCAATTTAAAACTTATGTATTATTTATTTCTGGAATTTTCCATTTATATTCTCAGGTGGAGATTGACCATGGGTAACTACAACTGCAAAAAGCAAAACCACGGATAAGGAGGGTCTGCTGTATAGTCGTATGTGCATTTATTCATTTTCATTATACTTTAAAATGATTTTATAATTTTCTCCACAAAGGTCCTACAAATCTCTCATTATGCTCATCTTAGATACACTGCAGGGTTCTTACTGGTTTCAACGGTAATTTAAAAACTATATTTTTTCTTACTATTTATTACTAGTATATAAAGTGCAATTAAACATGTTTTATCTCTTGGGGAAACCCTGGAGCTGATTTATCTTCCAAAGCTTAGAGGAGATCCTACTTCTCTGAATGTTTTGGCAAAAATAATCAGGACTGACTATTCCTCAGAGACTTGACTTAAGCCTTGCGTCAATGGACTCTGATCTTGAACCACACATCTCAACTCTGTAGACGTCCTGTCCTCTTCTAATGTTTTCAACTCTGGTATTTTTTTCTGGTCTCCTTCTCTGGAGATTGTATTGAATTCTAACTCCTTTTTATTTATTTTTTATAATTTCCTAAAATTCCTGCACTATTAATGGCACTTTTCTTGTTTATCGTACTGTTACTATTCACTTCACTCTCATTTTAGAACATTCTGTGCGGGAGAAAATGTAGTTTATAGCTTTTATACTTCCATGGCGAGTTAGTTCTCAAAATGTGCTCTTAAAATCACTGAAGTATAGCAATCACTCCATAAGACAGAATAGACTGCTGAGAGAGGAAATCATTTGACAGGGACATGCAATCTGAAACCCTTCAAGGATTGTGAGTAGAAGTTGTCACCTGAAAAATATATTAACAAATATGGAATTTGAGATTGAAAGATATTTTTATGTTTTCTTTGGGTAATTTCTAACTATTAATGATAATACTAACTTTTATTGAGAAATTAGTAGATGCTTAACACTTTTCTACGCATAACAAGTGTATTATCCCATTTAGTTCTCATAAAAGCATTAAGAGACAGGTATTATAATTATCCTCATTTTTCAGATGACAAAATGAAGGAAAAGATGTTAGATGATTTGCTCAGGGCACATCGTTTAGTTCAGTATTCTCATTTTCCTAAGAAAGCAGTGGCACGCCAGACAAGCTAGTATTGCATCCACGGTCATATGGGCAGGAAACCTCTCCTGACCTTGTATTCAGCAGGTTTTATACAGCATCACCCAGCTCTAAGATCATACAGCATAGTCTATGTCAAAATAGGACCATTGTCCCCATTTGAATTCCTTTGTTGCGCTGAATCTCCATCTTGGTATTCTCCATGAGATAAATAACGTTATCTGTAGACAATGGTGACACATTCACCACTCTTTCACAAATGGGAATTCTATGTGTCAGATCTAATGTAAAGCATGAAGAGCATAAACAGTAGGGAATGTCATTGTCTAGTGTTCTTTGTCTTCCAAGAAATGAAGCAGACAGTTAGATCTTGACTAAGAGTTTCAAGCATTGCAAAATAGAATGTTTTTGTTTTGAATTTCTTTGTAAAAGGGAGTCCCAACTAAGATTCTCTAAGATTTGGTTTTTGTTTCACCTCTTAAGGTAAGCCTTCCTGGTACCTGCCTGCCAAGGTATGTTATATGCGACCTCTCTAATGCCCAGGAATAATCTCTCATTATCACTATAATCACAAAATTGGAATATATCCATTTATTATTATGCCTACCTTTTGCATTAAATTTGTATTATTTTGAAAAAAATTATATTTATACTGAATCCCTGGTACCTAGGACAGCACTTAATATTTGATAAGTGTACAATACATGTTTATTGATAAATTGTGCAAGCATAAATTTTTGGTAGATTCTTCATTAATTCAGTTGCTTACTTAACATTTACTAAATGGTATTGCTTTAGAAAGCACACTGGCTGCTTAGAGGTAAAGATGAAGTGAGACTGTAAGCTGGATTGGGGAGGATGAATGAAACCAAAGAACTATTCTCAGTGAACTACAAAAATAGTAAAGTAACCAAATCCAGAACATACCACCATACAAGTAGTCATTTAAATATATTTTTATATAAAACCTTCCTCTTTAATGTGCATTACATTTGTAGAGACTTTTAGAAATATATGCATGTTTACATTTTGACTGTAGATTTAAAAAACCCATCTTTTAAGTTCTCTGCATTCTTAGTCCTTTGTGACAAATGAACTCCATTTATATTTATATGATCAAAACATAAATAGTTTGGGGAATTGATGTTATACTTAAATTGCACTATAAATTGATTTATAAGGGTAAGTGGTCTTCAGTGGTCCATTAAGATTGATGACATTCATCAGTGTATTGCTGGAATGAATAGAGATTTATATTTTTCTGAACAATGAAAAATTACTTGAATTTCCAATAGACATAAGATAAGGTTATGGATTAGCACACGCACACATATACAGACACATAATTCTTATAACTCTCCATGGTTTTTTTTTTTATGTCTCAATGTGTAATTACTAACTGCATTCTTTCAGTAATACAAAAGAATCTGGAGGTGTATAAAATTAAGGAATCTATAAGGAAAGCTCAAATATTTAACAAAATAGAATTAGATAAACTCTATTATCTCTAATTGTTAACCTAATTTAAGGTATTGTTTATTTATTAATTCCTCCAATTTTTTTATCTGAGTGATAGATGTGAGAAATATTTTTTTCTCTGTCAGAAGTAAAGTTTTCTAGTCTTTATTTTCCAAATAGTTTAATGGTCTTTAAAAATCACTGAACAGCTCAATCTTTAAGTTCCCTAAAATAAATAGGAAATTGCTATTACTTTTAATCTCCTTCTCCTCCCCCATAAAATACTCTTAGAAGCAAGAAAAGATATTCAGAAGTGTTATGAAGATTGCACACCATGTTAATTTTTATGTAAATTTTATTTCTATTGAATATTATCAAGCAATCCTCAAAGTATATGCTTGCATGTTAAAAAGATGGTTCCTAGAAGCTATTAATCATTACTTTGCACAGAGAATTATATTATGCCCTTGATATAAACTTTCCTTTATTTAAATGACATATTGTCACTTTATTGTCAAATGAAAGATATAAATAAATTCTATTGCTAAACGATGTTAAGAAAATAGTACATGATACAGGTTATTTATTCTAGATCTTCGTAGCAAGGGATAGCGGATGATATTTTGGAATATTATACATAAGAACCAATGAAAAAGAATGATGAAATTCTTAGAGCAATAATAACTCTATCATAGGTGTGAAAGCGTATTAACCAGAGCACTGAGAAGCATAACCTTTTCATCTAAAAAATGCAATATAACACTAACTCTGAAGCCTGTTAAAGAAAAACTAGAACTAAACAGTAGTTAAAGTGGTTTTATTCAGGAACTATTGCAATAGAAGAAAAGAAATCTCAGGATAGAACTGGGTTCAATTCCAAACACAAAAAGAAATGGGGATTTATAGCCAAAGAGCGGGCTAGGGGGAATGGGGGTCAGTGTGTGGGAAATTATAAAGAAGACACAGCAAGAGTGGGGAGATTTCTTGCTAAACTGGCTTAACTAGATTCTTACTGAAGGTAGGCCAGGGTGATCAGTTATGGAGATGGGGGATGAGGAACCTGATCAGATAGTAAGGGTGACCCGATGTCTGTGGGGGAGGATTCTCTCTAAACGGACTTAGCAGGATTCTTGCCAAAACTGTACAACGCAGCCCCAAGAAGAATGGACACCAAAACCCAAAGTCAGGTCCTAGCTGAAAAGAAGGCTTAAAGGAGCCTGAGTAAGGTTTGATCAAGGACAGTGTCTTTCTCAATGGTTGTTCTACTTTGGGGAAAAAAAGACAAGTTTTTACAAAGGCTTAGCCGCAAAAGTCCAGCTGGTTTCATGAGTAATTGGGAAAAAACAGTTCTCAGAAGAAGAGGGAAGTTTTCTTAGGGTTTAGCAGCCGTTGGTTGGGAAATTTTTGTTTAACGAGAGGCTGGAGAGGAAGAGTTGGAGGTTAAGCTGATGTAAGGGTCACAGGGGAAAATGTTTTTCAGGGCATCTCACGTGGAACTTCCATGCATATAATAAAATGAATAATCAGATATTTCTTTGTAAACTCTAAAGTGCTTTTCAATGACGATTATAATTATTAAAAGATTAAGTGATGAGTGCAAGTTTTGGAAAGTTAAAGAGGTTGCATCCTAAATATGTATGAAGGAATGAGCTCTGTGGAGACAGTGGGGTGTAAGAGACCAGAGATAAAGAAGCAGAATTATGTAGGGGGAAGATATACACAGACTCATACAGACAAGGAAACCATTATGAACAACCTTACACAGAAACTAGTAGGGAAGTTGGGTAAAGGTGGGCATTTGAACAAAACATTACAAGTCCAAGCATTCAAAATATACGTATTTCAGTTTTATAAATGTTAAGTTAAAAGTACACAATTTTATGCATTTATATTGTTCATGTAAGATTTAAGGTTTTGAATAATTTTTCTTATTATTTCAAGTTGGTGCCTATATCTATAAACACTATGCAAACTTTTAAATTGTGTAACAATGTGCAACTAAATATATATTTAAAACTAATCTTTTAAAAAAATTCAGTCTTCCCTTTGTGTATCACATAAGGGGAAATTATGTAAGCCTTATAGCAATTACTTAAGGATAGAAAAAACAATCTTCAAATTCTATTTTTTCACTCTTGTAAAGGTAAATACAGGTATTTGTCATTTAAAATTATTGTTTTGTACTTTAAAAAATGATAAATTCAAATGGCAAGCAATAGGATATATTGGAGTATATGAGGAAGCCATTTGGTATAAACCTAATTCGGCCTGACTTTGTTTTTTCCAAAAGGGCTTTCCAAAAATGACTGTGGCCATTGAGCATGCATTGTATATCTGCTTAGACATTTTGAGATAAAGGTGCAACTTCCCTCCCCCTCCCAACATTGGCATCTCCTTAAAGATTAAGCATCTTTCTTTAGGCTGGGAACTGATTGCAGCGCTCATCTGTGACCACCCAGCTCGAGGCAACAGACCTGCCACCCTGCAGGGTTCACTGAGACAGCAGACCTATCTGCTGTTTCCATCAATCGCTGTGCTGACAGAGCAGCCTCATGACTATTGTAAAAGGAACATTTCAATCATATGTGAAACATACTCTTTGAGGGTATATAACCACCAGGTATACCCCCACTTCTTTGGAGTGCGCTGTTCCTCTGTGGAAAGACTCTCCTGGGTTCTAATCCTCAGATTTCAGCTCAGAATAAACTCACCCAAATTTTCATTTATAGATTGGTTATGGATTATTTTCATCAACAAAAACATAGGCTAAACTATTTTACATTTAAATGGCAAGATGTGACTCTTTTACATGACAATGATGCAGTAGAAAAGGTCATTTTAAATAGACTTGGTATTAACAGTAAATATACTCAAAGTACTTGACTGAAAAATAGTTCTTTAAGATTAAAAATGTGTATGCAAAGAAGTCTAGTATGTATTACCCAAGTTACAGTTTGTAGAGGGTCCAAAAGTCAGAATATCTAACTTTTTGGGGGGACCAGGAGTTAAATTTTGATAGTGTTTTATTTCAAAATTATCTAATATTTGCAATCCCTAATGGCTCTGATTGGTGAGTCTCACAAATCACTTTAGTATATTTTAAGTATGAGACTCATTGACTTCAGGGCAACTTCCCGGCATATAAGGTTTTCTATCCATGATAACAATTTACTGCATCATTTAATTTTGGTTTCAGTATTTTAAATATTTAGATGTCAGTCTCCTATTGTTAAAATGGTTACATTAATTAAAGCAAATAATAAATGATTCCAAGTTTATAACTTAAATAGATCAGTGTTTATCTTTTTGTAAGTCACTTGATTTAAATAATATTGAACAAAGAAAAAATATATTTATGTGGTTAATACAAATACGAAATCAATAGTTGTACAAGTGCGTGTAAAAAAGCAGTATGTTTGTTTCTTGTGTTTAAGGATTTTGAAATATGGAACAGAAAGCAAACTGTTGTTAAAGAAAATCACACCAGACAAGATGGGAAGACAGAAGTTGATTTTGTCCAGTACCGTTGCTGGACTGTATACACATACACAGTCAATTAAATGAGCTAACGTATTTATGGTTCTGTGGGGGATTCGAATTGTCCACCCCAAAATGTGTCTCTTTGGCATGAGGATTATTTTGGCCAGGTTATTTTTAAAAACTGCAGACATGAAAGAAACTGTGAAAAGTAGAATTTACTTACCCTTTGTAAGAGACACTTACATTTGTAAGGGATATCTACATCCATAAAGGTGTCTCCCTCTCTGTACCAGGAAGAGGGGGGATGACCTTATGTCTAGAAACTCTTATCAGTGCAGAAGGCAAGGACTTAAATCTGCATAATAACCCTACTCTTGTTTTCTGTGCTTTTCCGGTCATCTCCCATAACTGACTCCTCCCACTCCCAACATCCTCCTTTGCCTTTAGCTGAGGATGGTATTTAAGATGAGAACCTCTGCCATTTTGGTGAGTTGCTCAGTTTTCCTGAGTCTCTCATATGTATACGTGTTATAAAGCTTTGCTTAATTTTCTCCTATTATTCTGTCTCATGTGAATTTAATTTGTAGCCTGGCCAGAAGGACCTAGAGCAGATAGAGGAAATGTGTTCCTCCCCAATAGTTCTTAACTCTGGTTCTTCACATATTAACATTACACCAATGAGAAAAACTAAAGCATTTAGAGGTAAAGTACATCTCCCTATAGACACTTTTCACCTTTGGTAGGATATAAAACAAAAAGTAATAATGCATGCTTAAATAAATTAAACGCAATAAGTTGTGGCAAATAAATGGACTTGAAAAAATTAGCTTAAATAATTTAGAGTA
The DNA here is from genome assembly GCF_041296235.1 of Equus asinus. NCBI lineage: Eukaryota > Metazoa > Chordata > Mammalia > Perissodactyla > Equidae > Equus > Equus asinus. Next base: position 39,892,028 of record NC_091813.1, read on the forward strand.
ATATATATGCCTGCTGTTTTGTAAAAGGCATTTTCTATGCAGCAGTTTTAAGTACTGCAGATAAAAGTTTAGAAAATAGTTATAAGTACTTATTTAATGCTTTCTGTTCAGCCCAGGGATGCTGTAGGGCAAATAGGGTTGAGGAAACAGGGAAATTCTGATAAAAAGTCAGTAAGAAATGTAACAGGCATTTTCAGTGCTTGAAAATCAAATTCCCTGAAATTCCGCTCTTGCATAATTTTTAAATGATATCATGTATCTGCTTGCCAAACTTTACTCCAACATATAAAATGTGTTCTAATCTCTTCTTCACTTGCAAATTTATCTGCTAAATGAAACTTCTTGAGATCCTTAGGCAAAGAAAATCCATTTAAATGTGGCATTGTGCTGTATATCTAAAGTTCCATACTTTTTTAAAAAACTACTTAGTTTGTTTCCATATTAAGTAAAATATATAATAATATCTATAATTTATTAAATGTTTATTGAATATATGCCAGCCCACCTGCTATGTTATTTATTATTTCTCATATTACTACCTATTGTGAGATATTTTTTAAAAAATCTTAGAGAGTTGAGAGAAATAGTACATGTTTAATTTTACTATAAAATTTCTTAAAATTCCTAATAATTGCTATTGTGATTATTGGCAAGATGATTTACAAGCATTATCTTGTCAAGGAGCTGAGGACAATTCTCTACTTGGCCTGTCCTAAACTAATCTTCTAATTCTCAGTACTATTTAAATGCTAGAGACTGTACTTAATGTCATGCATACTATGAAATATGACAAATAAAAACGACAAGCAATAGCTTATTGGAGTATATGAGGAAGCCATTTGGTGTAAACCCAATTCAGCCTGATTCTCTTTTTCCAAAAGGGCCTGTTGGGCATGCATAGTATATCTGCTTTAGGCATTTCCTATGTCCCAAAGGCAAGAACAAATGCCCTTAAGATAAAGGTGCAACTTCTCTCACATCAGCATTTCCTTCAGGATAAGCCTCTCTCCCTAGGCTAGGAACTGATTGCAGTGCTCACCTGTGACCACCCAGCTCGAGACAATAGACCTGCTACCCTGCTGTGTCCATCAAGACAGCAGACCCATTCCCTGCTATGTCCATCAATTGCTGTGCCAACTGAGCAGTCTCATGACTATTCCAAAAGGGACATTTTAATCATACATGAAACATGCTTTTTGAGGGTATATAGCCACTCTGTACAGCCCACTTCTTTGATGCCCTTCCTTCCTTGGGGAGGGAAGGTCCCAGGCTATATGGTCCTCACTTTTAGCTCAGAATAAACTCTCTCAAATTTTCATTTATAGATTGGTTATGGATTATTTGCATTGACAAATATTATTATTAACATTTCATCAATGGGAAAACTAAGGCATGTGGAGGTGAAGTACCTTACTCTAGGCCACACAGTATGAGGTATCCAAATTAAGATTTGATCCCAGGACTATTTGAAGTCATTGCTCTTAGACTGTCCAATTGGAGACTTTTTAGCTAACCTATCAGAGGTTAAATAATATACACAGGACATCAAATTTTATATTTGGGTAAACCCACAATCCTGGGCTTCCAGACATCATCTGGGACTTCAAGTTGTAATGGTCTTGATAGGTCATGCTAATTCTCAAGCAGAGAATGTGAGAAGACAAAATGGGAGGACACCTTCTATACTCTTGCAAACCCGTCATTTGATGTTACCCAGCATACCACACTAGGCTTTGTTTACTGTTAATATTTCTTTATTGAAAACTTGGGATACTTTCAGAAAGGAATTAAATTGTAGGAAGGAGAAGATAATTTTTTCACTAATTGTAATTTTCCATGTGTCTCTAGGGGCATAGGTACTTAAACACTTGACACAAATGATATCTGTGGGATTTTTTAACATGATTTTAATATCATTCAAGTTTAAGAAACAAAGTTCTGGGTGACTGTATGTGACTATTTAACTTTCCAGTTCAGGGATGGTAATGGGAACTTGGTTGTCTATACCTAAGATTGTGAACAAAATAATTATGCCCTGAAATTTCCCCAAGAGTGCCCTACAATAAGTTCAAATAAGAGAAAGATGAGAACTTCCCAAAACCAGATGGCTTCTGTGACCCATTTCTGGGGAGCTCTGAACACTGCACTTCAGCAGTGGAGAGTGGATTTGCTTTTTAGCAGGTTCTTCAGCAGCAGTGGTGCCTGGAACTCAGAGTTACACGAGAAGCCTTTGAATAATGTAAATAATTTTAATTAAAATTTGTTTAAATATATAAAACTACAAAACACGGATAAACATAACTTTATATGATTATATATTGGAATGCATTTATGAATGTAAAACAAGCAAAGCCATAAAATCAATGGCATTCAAATTTGCAACACTATTTTAATGTGGCAAATAATGCTATCCTACTCATTTGCTTCAGGATGTCTATGCCCCCCTTCTCTGTGTGTGATTCAATTCTCCCAACTTTTCTCATTATTTGAATTACTATGAACTCTTTGTACACCTCAGGGGCCATCAATTAACAAGGATCTTCTTTATGAGTCTGCTTCTGTACTTTCTTATCAGTCTGCACCAATTCACATTGTGTTACTGAAGGGGAGCAGAATTTGCTACTCTAAAATGTGTCTCTTTGACCTCACTATTTTTAAAAACAAAGACTCCAGAAGAAACTTTGACCTTCCCCCTAACTGCTTAAAAGAATTTAAGATAGAAAATTTGTTCCAGGAAGGAGCTGTTAACATAGATAACCACAGTATAATCTGAACTAGGTGGGGAGGACAGGAAGGAACCTAGCAAGGCCCACTTGATCAAAGTCATCTCCATGTCCCATTGTCTCTGCAAGGCATGGCAAACACTTGTTTACCAAATATTTGCTTTTCCATCTCCATGTGAATTGTCTTCCTTTCCTCTGAAGTACCAAATCACTACCCCCAACATCATCTGTTGTGTTTAGCTGAAGGTGGTATTTAAGGTGGTGGGATCAGCCATTTTGGTGCTGTTCTAAGTTTTCCTGGATTTCTCCCAGGTAGACATGTTATTAGTTTTGTTTGATTTTCTCCTGTTATTCTGTCTCATGTCAATTTAATTCTTAGGCCAGCCAGAAGAACTGAGAAAAAGAGAGAAAAATTTCTTCCTCCCCTAAATTACCATGATGCTCTATTAAAAAAGTGTACATTTGTGCTTTAGAGTATCATGAGTGTATGTAATTACAGGATTTTCTTCTGGATGACCCATAATGTGCTTATATATGTTTCAATTATAGTAAAAGTGAAAACCTAAAAAGAAATCATTCCCATGTAAAAGCTCAGTTTGGTGAACATTGATAAAGAACACATTCTCCTGCTGAAATTCTTCTGCATAATAGGCAACAGTGCTGCTTAATTTTTTTGCTATGTGGACTATTGAAAACAACATATATTTTCTGTAAATTTGATAATGTAACTGGGGTTATGCTTATTTTCTAGTGAACAGAATATTTTCAGACATCAAATATTAACTTTTTCTATAGAAAATAATTTAATTATTAATTTGAAAAGCAGTTCCTGTATATGTATTCACCAAATGTTTGGTGTTAACTTTATCATAATGCTTTCTACACTTTATTAGTATTTTCTCTTGGTTTAGTCATATCCTTAAGACCAAAATGTGTATGCTTCAGCCACAGATACTGTCCATGTCAAGTAGCACCTAGTCTAATATCTGACACATAGTTGGCACTAATCAAATATTTATTGAGTCATTAATAAACTATTCGAAACAATACACATCAAAATCCTCATTGTAAAATGACTTACCATAAATTTTCTCTGCTTTTTAAATAAATATCTAATTTTAAATCTGAGTGCATTATAATCTTCTTTGCTCTGTAGCTAGTAAACTCTAATATAATATATCCTCAGCTACCTATTCCATCTCTTAATGGGTTTAAAGAAATTGACTTAATATCCAATGGTGGAAGGTTACTACCACCTTAAGTTTCTTGTTGAGAGTTATAGACACTTCTTATTTTTCTCCATTAGCAGTAAACTGTATTGATCAAAACTGTTAAACCTGTCTCAAGAGGGCACACATGGGACCCTTCCAAGAGCTGTCTCTCTTTTTAATGTCAATGTATTTTCTGCCCTCAGACATTCTTTCCTTTATGAGTGCTCCTTGTGATATTCATGCGGCATAAGAAATTTGCCTAATTATTTTTTCTTAAATATTAAAACTGAGAAAACATTTAAAACATCTAATTCTTATTAGTCCCTTTTAATGCCTTCTTAAGCACTCTTTAGATAAGTTACCTTGTGTTAAATAACTTTTAAAAATGTCTCCGGATTTTCCAGAGTTCTACAATAGTCCATTAACCCATTCTTTTTAGTGTTATTTAAAGGAGGGATTAGAAAGGGGAGAGACACTCTAAATTTATACAGATTGCTTTAACATTGCTTAAAGAAGACTTGCAGTTATCTTTACATATTAAAAAAAAAATCTTGCCATGAAATGCAGCTTTTAATTATATCTTCTTTCTTTGGCACTTTAAAATATGGTCCACATAAAGATACAAGTAATTTAAGAGCTCTTGTGATAGCTTTCTGTATTCATCCCGGAGAAGAAACATTTACACTCTCTCTGTGTTCAAGAAAAATGGTCTCACAAAGATAGCTAGCACATCCTATGTTAGCAGCTTCTTAAAATTCAATAGAAAAGGAGCATTTCCATTTTTAAGAAAAGCAAGAAAAATGTGAAAGGTATGTGTACTACTCCATAGCACTCAGACTTAGTTTGCAGAGAATTAAAAATTAGAAAATCTGATTTTAAACATTGGTTAATCAGACATTTAACTACTCAGATATACTAAACTACACATAATTTGCAAAGTAACAACTTAATAAAAGGGAAAATAATTGAGAAAATGTATTTTTATTAAGTGAGCCCCAATTGTCATGTGTAATTATTATAGGATTCTTCCAGCGGTTCATACTGACCCAAAAAATGAGTCATATACTATCCAGAAATGCAAAATGACCCATTCACGTTTCTTAAAATATGAAGTCCCTGAAATAAGTGAAATCTATGGATGGTGTGTATATTAATTGTCTAGGGCTGCTGTAACAAAATATCACAAACAGGGTGGCTTAATTCAACAGAAATGTGTTGTCTCCCAATTCTAGCCTACAAGGCTGAAATCAGAGTGTCGGCAAGGTGGGTTCATTCTGAAAGCTCTGAAGGACCATCTGTTTCATGCCTGTCTCCTAGTTTCTGGTAACAGCTGGCAATCCTGAGCAGTCCTTGACTTGTATATGCAGCTTCTGGTGACAGCTGGCAGTCCTTGACATTCCTTTGCTTGTAGATGCATCACTCCAATCTCTGCCTCAGGCTTCACTTGACATTCTCCATGTGTATTTATACATCCAAATTTCCCTCTTCTTATAACGACACAGCCATATTGGATTAGGGCCCCGCTTAATGACTTCATCTTAACTTTAATACATTGCACAGACTTATTTCCAAATAAGGTCACCTTCACAGGTATGAAAAGTTAGGGCTACAACACAATTTTTTTGGGGGGGAAGAACCCATTGAAACTATAACAATGTGCTAAAGATAGTAGTTGTTCAATGTTGGTTATTCTCAGTTTATCAACCCAGCTTCCATTCTCTAAGAAAGGGAAACAGAATATTTGCGTTTCTAAGCTATTATCTTAGTGTGGAAAATTTTTACAGGGTTCCAAGATATTTTTCTCACTTAATGGATTTGTTCACATATATGCAAAGTTTGGTAAAATCACTCATTTTTCCCATTATTGGCTGATTTAGATTAATGGTAGTATCACTGATTTGATTATGTAAAAATGGATTATTATGCGTTGTAAATGATATTTTAATAAGAATATTTAAATCATTTGATCACTGATGACCAGATCTGTATCTGGAAGTAATGAGGGCTAAATTAACTTAGTCTCTTTAGTCAAACTGATGAATTCTGTGGTTCCACCTGTTTCAAAATTACCTAGATTCTGCTACTACAAGTGTTTATTTAATTATTTTCTACATTTTTCTTTTTAGCTCTAAATCAGCTGTTATATAAAATTAAATTATTTATGAGATTTTATGATGTAAAAACATATAATTTGTATGCTAATAATAAAAAAGGATATAGGGATAGAAAATAAGTATCTGGAAACAGTTTCTAGATTTCATTGGCATTAGCTTAGTATTAATCTGAACAAGGTTGCCTTAAGGTAAGAAGCTAATTGTAATACACAGGTCAACCATTTCAAAATACTTTATGTGTATATATATCTCAATAGCATATATGTCATATAGAAATTAAAGTATTAAACTAGAAAATGTCTAAGTAATGAAAAGAAGACAATAATGAAAGAATAGAAATAGAAAGACATAAAACATAGTAAATAAGTAGCAAAATGGCAGATATAAATCCTATCATCATTAATTACATTGTATGTCAATGGTTTAAAACTAATTAAAAGCAGAGATCAGCAGGTTGGAAAAAATGTATCATGTACACAGCAATGAAAAGAGAGCTATAGTAGCTATCCTAATATCAGGGGGAAAAAAGACTTGAAAAGCAAATGTTACTAGAATAAAGGGGGATATTTTCTAATGACAAAGAGGTCTATATATGAATAAAATATAATTACTATAAACATTAAAGCACCTGAAAATAAAGTTCCAAAATACCTGAAGCATGAACTGACAGAACTGAAGAGAGAAACAGACACTTCAAAAATAAGAGTTTGGGGGTGCTGGCCCAGTGGCACAGTGGTTAAGTGTGCACGTTCTGCTTCAGCGGCCTGGGGTTCACTGGTTCGGATCTTGGGTACAGACATGGCACTGCTTGGCAAGCCATGCTGTGGTAGGGGTCCCACATATAAATTGGAGGAAGATGGGCAAGGATGTTAGCTCAGGGCCAGTCTTCCTCAAAAAAAAAAATTCAAAAGAAAGTGGTGGAGACTTCAATATCCAACTGTTAACAATGAATAGAAGAACTAGGCATAAGTTCAACTTGAAAATATAATACTGGAACAACACTATAAACCAACTGGATCTAATAAACACCTATAGAACAGTCCACTCAACACAGCAGAATACACATTCTTCTCAAGTACACATGGAACATTTCCCAGAATAGACAACATGCTAGACCATAAAACATGCTTCACTAAACTTAAAGAATTTAAATCATGTAAAATATCCTTTCCAACCACAAAGGAATTTGAAATCAAGAACAGAAGGAATATTGGGAAATTTGAAAATATGTGGAAATTAAACAACTAACCCTAAATAACACATCATAAATAAAAGAATAAAAGAAAAAAAACAAGAGAAATTAGAACATACTTTGAGATGAATTAAAACGAAAACACAGTATACCAAAAGCTTTGAGATACAACTAAAATAAGGTTTAAAGGGAAATTTATAGGTGAAAGACCTGTATTGTAAAGAAGAAAAATCTCAAATCAATAACTTCACCTTCTACATTAAGAAACTAGAAAAAGAACCAAAAAATAAGTCCAAGTAGCTAAAGAAAGGAAATTAAAAAAAGAATGTAGTGGAAATAAATACAGACTAGAAAAATAAGAGAGAAAATCAATAAAATCAAAAGTAGATTATTTGAAAGGATTAAGAAAATGAAGAAAGCTTTAGTTGGACTGACCAAGAGAAAAAGAGAGAAGACCCAAATTAATACAATTAGGAATGAAAAGGAGGACATAATTACTAGCCTTACAGAAAGAAAAAGGATTATAAGGGAATACTATGAACAAATATATATCAACAAATTAGATAACTGAGATTAGATGAACAAATATGTGGAAACACGCAAACTTCCAAAACTAACTCAAGAAAAAATAGATAATCTAAATGTCCTTGTAATAGATTAAGAGATTAAGTAAGTAATTTAAAAATTTCCCACAAGAAAAAGCCCAGCCCCAGGTGGTTTCCTTGGTAAATTCTACCAAACATTTAAATAATGATTAATACCAATCCTTCCAAAACTCTTCTATTAATAAAAGAATAAGGATAACTTATATACAAAAGTTTTTAGTAGTATTACCCATAATAGCCAAAGTGGAAAGAACCAAATATGTGTAGCGTTGATAAACATGTGGTGTATCAACACAGTGAAATAGTATTTAGCAATGATGATGAATCTTTGTAGCCTTATGCTAAGCAGAAAGAGCCACTCACAAAAGATGACATATTGAAAGAATCTATATATAAAAAATGTCTGGAGTAGGCAAATCTATAGATAAAGAAATTAATTTACTAGTTGCCCAGTGCTTTATTGGTGGTAGGCAGGAGTGAATGGAGAGTAACTCCTTAATGAGTACAAAACTTCTTTTTGGGATGATGAAAATGTTCTAAAATTACATTGTGGTGATGGTTGTAAAACCCCGTGAATATACAATAAAAATTGAATTTTCACACATTAAAAGATGATTTTTTAATGCAAATTAGATATCAATATAGATGTTTAAAAAGAAAGCAAAGCAATCTTTTTTCATAGAAAACATGATTTTGAAAATAGAAAATCTTAAATTTACAAAACATATTAGAACTACTAAGTAAATTTAGAGAAGTTATAAGATATTTTAATATGCAAAATTTATTTATATTTCTATATCCTAGCAACAAGCAATGAAAAATAAAATTTAAAAATAGAGTTTTCAAAAGTTTAAAAAATTAAATACTGAACACACTACAATGATTATGAGAGAAATTAAAGAAGACATAAAAGAATTGAGAGATACAATATGTTCATGGAAAGGATGACAATATTTTTGACATATCTATTTTCTCAAATTGACCAATAGATTCAACAAAATATCAATCAAAATCTGACTAGATCAGGGACCAGCCCGGTGGCACAGTAGTTAAGTATGCACATTCTGCTTCACTGGCCCAGGATTTGCCAGTTCGGATCCTGGGTGTGGACCTACACACTGCTTATGGAACCATGCTGTGGCAGGTATCCCACATATAAAATAGAGGAAGATGGGCAAGATGTTAGCTCAGGGCTTAATCTTCCTCAAAAAAAAAAAAAAATCTGACTGGATTGGTTGAAGAGATTGAGAGATTCATTTTCAAATTTTGTACGGAAATGTATAAGAGCAAGAATATGAAAACAATAGGAACAAGAATAGCCATTCCTTCCCCTCAAAAGGAAAAAGAATAGCAAGGATGAAAGACTTGATTTTATAATGTACTCAAAAGACACAGTAATTAGATTATCAGGAAATGAAAGACAACGGTTCCTGACAGACAGTAAACCAGTGAGATGAGCCCTACTGTGGATACTGCTTATTGCCTTGAGAAAGATTCCAGGCTGCAGCACAGGAAAGTATAAGCCAGGAGGAGACCAGCTTATCAATAAGTTGAGGAGAGAATGCTGAGATCCTAGGAGACTAAAATTGGCTAGAGTTCACAAGAAACAATGCCAGAGAGGAGAGAGCTAAACAGACAGAGATCTCAAATGCAAGCATGTGAGGAAACCACCCAAGACCTGAGAAAGAAGAACTCAAAAGAAATGGAGGTGACACTGTGCAGCATTCAAGTAGGCAGGCAATAATACCTGTCCCTAGCAGCCAGTCTGTGAATTATAGTTAGTAATGGGGCATAAGGTCAAGTATGCGGAAGCGTGTCCATCAGTAGAAAATAACTAGCCAAAGAATGAGCACTATTCCAGACCCACCTAATGAATCTTAAAGGAAGACCTGCAAAGATCAAACTGCATCCAAGTAACTTAACAGTATTCCAGAACAGAGATCAAGGATATCTGTAGGAATATAAAAATATCCAGCACTCCAAAATTTAAAATCCACAAAATTACAGTCATGCAAAGAAACAGGAAAATATGACCCATGATGAGGAGATAAATTCATCAAAACCAACCTCAAATTTACAAAGATTTTAGAAGTAGGAGACAAAGACATTAAAGTTAATATAACTGTATTCCACATGTTAAAAAATTTAGATACAGACATGAAAGACCTTAAAAAGACCAAACGAACTGGTATTGATTAAATTATTAGTTACTTTATTTGAGATAAAGAATACATTGATGGAATTCATGGCATATTAGACATTAAAGAAGAAATGATTAGTGTACTTGAAAACAGCAATATAAACTATTCAAACTGACACACAGGAAAAATAATCCAATAAATAAATAAATAGAGCCTTAATGAACTGTGGGACGACTTGATTAAGTCCCCAAATAAGAGCGAAGAGAATGGAAAAGAAAAGATATTTAAAGATATAATGGCTGAAAATTATACATTACCTGGGAAAATCTATGATCCACAGATATAGGGAGTTATCATTAAATTAGAAAAAAATATCAAAACATGACTCCAAAAATGAGTTTCATTAGCCAGACACAACTAAGACAAAAGCCAAAAGTCAAAGGATAAAAAGTGTGTATATATATATATATATGTATATATGCACACACATATATAAATACATTTATATATATACATTATATACACTAACAACGTTAGAATAACACCAATCAAAAGAAAACACAAATGGCTACCTCTATAGGCAAAGTTTTCATAAAAATATTATCAGGAATAAAGAAGTTTACTTTATAACGGAAAGACATAAATTCATCAATTTATCAAGAGGGCATAAATGACCCCTAATCATAGAGCTACAATATACACGAAACTAAAACTCATAGAACTGCAAGGGCCACAATTATATTCAGAAACTTCAATACCTCTCTCAATTTTTGATAGAGGAAATAGGCAGAAAATCAGTAAGAATATAATAGATTTGGATAGTACTATCCAGCAGTTTGGCTTAATTTTCATTTTCAGAAACCTCCGTCCAACTAAAGCTAAATACAAAACTTTTCAAGAGCAGAAACAAACTTTATTAAGATAGATATGTATCCAGAATACATAAAGAGTTCTCAAAACTCAATAAAACAATCCAACACCACCATAAAAATAGGCAAAATTTCGAATAGATAATTCATCAAAGAAGATATATAATGGGCAAATAAACACATGAAAAGATCCTCCTCATCATTAATTATTAGGAAAACACAAACTAAAATCACAATGAGAGACCATTGCACACTCATTATAATGGCTAAAATTAACTGGATGGACCGTACTAAATGTTGGAGAAGATGTGCAGCAATCTGATCTTTCACACACTGCTGGTGGGAATGTCAAATGGCACCACTACTTTGGAATCTTTTTTAAAAAATGTTAAACATTCATGTATCATATAATCCTGCTGTAGTGTATGTCCTTAAGATTGTTTTCCACAAACGTTCATAGTATTTTGTAAAATTCAAAAATAGTGGGGCTGGCCCTGTGGCCGAGTGGTTAAGTTCGCGCATTCCGCTGCAGGCAGCCCAGTGTTTCGTTGGTTCAAATCCTGGGTGCGGACATGGCACTGCTCATCAAACCACGCTGAGGCAGCATCCCACATGCCACAACTAGAAGGACCCTCAACAAAGAATATACAACTATGTACTGGGGGGCTTTGGGGAGAAGAAGGAAAAGAAATAAATAAAATCTAAAAACAAAAAAAAGAAAAAAAAAACGTAGATGGTGTAGCCCATTATTAAAAAAAAAAATAGAAGAAAATAAAAATGTTCATAAACAAACGAATAAATAAAAAGTAGTATATCCACACAGTGGAATGCTACTCTTCAATTAAAATGGATGAACTCTTGATATACACAACAACATGGCTGAATATCAAAAATAGTAATGTTGAGAGAAAGAAGTCAAGCAAAAAGAAACATAAATTGGGTGATTCCATTTACATAAAACTCTAGAAAATATAAACTTATCAAGAGTGACGTGAAATAGACAAGTGATTGCTTTGAAGTGGGCGGGGAGGGACAGGAGTGAGATTACAAATGAGCACTGGAAACTTTTGGGGATGGACAGATTCATTGTCTTCATTCCAGTGATAGGTTCATAAGTTATACATATCAAAACTTACGAAAATTTACATTTTAAATATGTGCAAGGTTTTGTATGTTAATTACGCTTCTATCAAGTTGTTTAAAAAGAGCAAAATATACCACAATAAATCGTTAAAAAAAAAACAAAGTGGAAAGATATAGGTGGAGAAGCTCCTTAAAAAACACTAACAATGCAAAATGTGTGTGAGGCCATGGACGACTTAGAATACTCACACATTTATCATTTTAAGCGGTATGATTATGGGTAACTATTTGACATTTCTTTCAAAATTAATCATTCTCCTAGTATATGATTCAACATTCAAACTCTTAGGTATTCACCCAATAGAAGGAAAATATGTATCCCTAAAAAGAGTTGAAAAAGATTGTTTATAGCAGCGCTATTCAAAGTAGCCAAAATATTGACAATAATCCCAATAACCATCAACAAAAAAGTAAGGAAATTGTAGTACATTATACAATAGAATACTGCTCAACAATTTAAAAAAGAAACCACAGATAAATACAAAAATATAAGTAAATGTCAAAAACATTATGTGGAATAAAAGAAGACAGAACATTACTTGAAATTCAATAAAAGCAAAACTAATCCATGGGTTGTTTTAGGATGGGGTGGGGGCTTGAATGGGAGGGGACAGTAGTGAATTTTCTGGGATGATAGATTGGTCCTTTACTCTGTTTGGTATGCAGGTTACAACGATTTATGCAATTTTCAAAATTCAGTGAATTAACCACTTAAGGTCACTATTTTTCACTGTATGCAAATTATACCTCAATATAAAAGAAACATAACCATATCCACTATATAAAGGTAAGTACATAAATTTATCTATATGTGCAACTATATATTAATTTCTCTTCATTTTTATTTTGAGGAGAAACTTTCCCATTTTGGAAGACATATCAATCCATTCATTTTATGCTCTTTCCCTTTCTCGTAGGTTCATCTACATTCTGAGGCTTAAAATGTTTTTAAAATACCAGGTGCAAAGCCCCTTCCACTACTTCTGTGTCACTGTAGAAGCTCTATAATTAGTCTTCTCCTGTGCCATACCAGGTCTTGGAAACTTCTGCAAGGCTGAGACCCCTTGTCCAGATATGCCACACAGCTATTTCTTCCCTCTGGGCCTGCTTGCTCTTCCAGGTTTCTATCAGAAAACTGGGCATGTATCTTCTCTGGCCACAGAATAACAAACGTATTTACCCTGCCACCTCCCTTGAACAGGGATGACGAAGCTGCCCTCATGTTTCCTCTCCTTATGAGTCACCCCTCCCTGAAACACACGCAAACAGATACGCACACAAACACATCTACGTTCTCTCTACTTCCATGATGGCTATCTTAGTCCATTCGGGCTACTGTAACAAAATAACATAGGCTGGGTGGCTTATAAACAATGGAAATTTTTTCTCATGGTTATGGAGGCTGGGAAGTCCAAGATCAAGCTGCTGGCAAATTTGGTGTCTGGTGAGGGGCGCTTCCTGGTTCATAGATAGCAGTCTTTCTGCCATGCCCTCATATGGTGGAAGGGGCAAGGGGTCTCTCTGAAGTCTCCTGGATAAGAGCATTAATCCTAGTCACAAAGACCCCACCCTCAGGACTTAATTACCTCTCAAAGACTCCACTATCCTTCCTAAGGTGACGACATTATGGCTCAAGTTTCAACATAGGAATTTTGAGAGAACACAAACATTCAGTCCTTAGCAATGGCTTTCTGTCATCCACAAAGATATAACAATTCCTTACTGCTGTCACAGGGAATTGGAGATTACCTCTTATTCATTATATTTTGCCTGAAATTTTTCTGTCTGCTATGAGCCCTTTCCATTTTCTGACTAAGAAGTACAGATTGCATCAAAAAATGTCAGCAAATGACTCTTCTTTATCTCCAATTTAGCCATCATATCCCTGCATAAAACACTTCGTAGTGGCTGCTCAAATAAGGAAAACGTTAAAAGGAATGTAAAATCTCATTCTTCTCCCACAGTCATATATTACTGTTTCCCAAAACCATTCCTGCATTCCAGAATCATTCCTAAGAGCCTACTCACGGCCTACTAAATCTCCATATATATTTTTCAATACATTATTGATTGAGTGATTCCTTATGATTTATTTATTTCAAATCAATATATCCAAAACTCCCTTCATTCAACTTCATGGAACATCAGTAACCAACTATGCTTGACAGCTATCCATCTTCTTATCCTTATTGTCACTATTTTGGTCGGGGAGTGATTCTCTCTTACTTGAACTGATTCACCATCTACCAGACTTCTCTCTTGTTATCACCAGCGCAGCATCATTCTCAAACCACTGCTGTTGGTAATACGGGCATTCATATTCTTCATATTCAGTTCTTTGCGGGTCTTTAAAGATGCCATACTCTTCATCTCCTCTGGAACTTTGCACAACCAGTTCCTTCTGCCTAAAATGCTCTTTCTTTTTCTCATTGATTAACTCCTGCTTATTCTTTGAATCTCATCTTTAGATGCCACATTCACTGTGAAGTTTTCCTGGATACTCGAAAAGAGACTATATGCCCTTCCTGTGGGCTGCCTTGTCCTCTGATCTAAGGACTATAGTAACTCTTACCATATTGCACTTTAATTGCATATTTACTTATCTATCTCTCCCACTAGCAATTTGAGGACATATACTCTCTCTTTTATTGTAGTATTGCCAATATTTAAAAATAACCTTTGTAATTAGTAGGTGTTTCACAATATTTGTTGAAGGAATGAACGAATACAAAAATACTGTTACAGAAATGAGGCTAGAAATTGAACCACTTGTGGTGGGTCAGTTTAGGTTACCATTGTCTAAGAGATAATGTGCATATCCTATCTGCAACTAAAAAAAGTAAATAATCGGGCCAGCCCAGTGGCATAGTGGTTAAGTTCATGCCCTCCACTCCAGGGGCATGGGGTTCGCGGGTTTGGATCCTGGACGGGAACCTACACACCACTCATCAAGCCATGCTGTGGTGGCATCCCACATACAAAATAGAGGAACATTGGCACAGATATTAGCTCAGGGACAATCTTCCTAAAGCAAAAAGAGGAAGATTGGTGACAGACGTTAGCTCAGGGCTAATCTTCCTCACCGAAAAATAAAAGTGTATAGTCTAAGAGTTTCTTATATTACAAATTATCGATAAAGACATATAAATATTACTTATACATTTTTAATTATACATATTCAACTGATTGAATTCTTTCAATGTCAGCTAAATTATTGTCAAATGTAAAATAGGATTTAACATAGTTTTTTTTTTAAGATCCGTTATTCAGATTTTAGTTGGATTATTTTATAAAGACAACAAGGTAATTTCAGCAAAAATTTAGCACAAAGAAAAGTATGGGGTTTTTTTTGCTTGTTGGTAACTGCCATGACTAAATTTTGCCTTTGGTTTTGTGACCCGAGGCAAACCTTTCATTTTGCATATTCACCATAAGGCTGATGGATGAACAGATGGATCAAGTACACCACTGGGTGTCCTACCAGCTGTCTGCAGTTCTCTGAATGGTGATGGATAAGAAAGGGATATGAGTAAACACGTTTCACAAAAATGGGAATGTTAGAGCTTGCTGCATCCAAGTCAAACAATGCCTTATTCTACCTCTTTAAAAGTTAACTTTAAGAAGTCCTGTTGCAAGTTCCTATACTTTAGTATATTTGTAAACATATCATTTAGCCTCTTTTGTGTCTCAGCATACATAGAGCAAAGCATCTTAGAATAACCTAGACGTCATAGGGATGCATGCCAGCTATTTATTTAAGTAGTTTTAAATGTCTGCATAGAAAGTTGACATTGAATGACTTAATTATCTTAATTATTGATTTGAATCTTTAAAATATCACGGCAATCAGCAATAAGAAACTACTTATTGCTCTTAATCTATTCACCTGTTATTAAGATGTTGATTAGGCAAAATGAATCATCATCAGCAACTCAGTTTAACTTTTGTTATACTCAGATTTAACAGTCACACGAATCCCTCCATCAATAATCATATATCATTATTGGCAAGGCCAGTGTTCATTTTCTGAATTAAAAATTTTAGTACGCAAACTTACAAAACCATTTCCAAGGACAACACTTTCATAGTATAGAACACACAAAAAATTACTTTTATGTATTCTATAACTAGATGTCTTAGTCCTTATTATCAGATATTTCCATACTTTCTTCCAGTGTATATTATTGTTCATATTGAATGCATAATAACTTATGCTAAGTATATTTGTAAATATATCCTTTCATCACCTTTGTATATAATCACATATAGGTTATACACTGAACATGTTTGAATTAGCAGTAATCACAGTCTTTCAAAAAGAAGGTTAGCAAATTACAAAGAGTAAGTCCTGGATCCAAACAGACCTGAATTCCATATTTGTTCTGCCACTTAATAACTCTATGACTGTAAGCAAGTTACTTGACACCTGTGCATTACTTTTTCCTCATCAATACATATATAGTAATGTCTATTTATACCTGTCACTGAGAAATTTTAAAGGGATTGTTAATGTAAAGTGACAGCCAGAGAGTCAATAAATAGGCAATGTTTTACTTTTTTTAAGAGGAAGAAAAGGAGAATTGTTACTGAGGTTTATAGTAGAGTCCTATAATAAAATGAAATAAGGAAAATAAGATTGTCTTTTGAGTGTTGAACTGTAAAAGAATGTATATTTTGTTAACACAAGGATAGCAAAGTTACTGGAAAAAAATAATTTCCTCTATTTAATTGAATGTGTTATCTTAGTCACAAAAAGAATGATGAGGCAAAGAGGGGATAGAAACATAAGAGTCTCAGAAGCCAGCATGAGCGGTGTCCACCCAAGCTCTCTCTAAGAGGAGAGGGAAGTTTCACATAGAATCGTGGCTAAATCTTCCTAGCCAAGGTCTTTTGGATCTATTGACAAATAATTGCAGGAGTCTAGGTAGATGCACCCTAGGCCTTTAGACAGTTGGTCATCTCCGTGTTCATGCTCACCCGGAATTGACTTCATGATTCTAATCTGGCTTCTCATTTAAGTCTCTTATAGAACGAATGAACATGTTTTTCACACTGGCTTTGAGATGTGTTTTTATTATTTTTATGATAATTATTTATAATTTATAATTAGCTTTTTACTGTCACATATATATAAACATTGTATGTATATATAGATGTTGATGAAGATATAGCTATAGATATGGATATGATAGAAATAGAGATAGAGATGTAGATTGTCAATACAATCTTCTCTGTGGACTTATGTTCTACTCACTTAGTTTTATTTGAGATCATGATGAATATAGCTCTTCCCAGGGGTATTATAAAAGTTTGCCTGGAACTCATGGAGCCTTTCCTGTTCCAACAATATCTCCCATTCACATATCAGACCAGAAGTTTTAACTATTTTTAATGGTCAGATTGTTAAAAAATAAATTAAAAGTTGCTCAAACAAGCAAATCTGTCTTACCCTTTTCTCTATGTTTTCCATTTCCGGGACCAAAGGTAGGTCCACTCTTTATAGATCCTCCTAATTGTTTAATTTTGCAGTGGGAATACGCAAACGCCTATTGCACATGAAGAACTGGCCTTGCTGTGTTCTCCCCATGCCGTCCTCTCAGGCAAGTTTTATCAACAGAGCTCCTTCCTCTAAAACAAAGAGCCTTGATTGTTCACATGACCTGTGCAGCCATCTTGCACGCATTTAGCTTTCTGTTTTGGTTATCTAGAAGCAATTTTGTTGATGTGAAAAGAGGTTTGCTTCTATCATCCTCATGGGAGAAGTTTGTCATGGCTGTTTCCATCTTCTGTTTTGTTCTGAGAGGATTCCTTTGGTTATGCTTTGTTCTTGCAAGGCGGAACAACAGGTGATTGGTGTGTGGGCAGGGTAGCTAGCCTCTGAGATACATATGAGCATCCAGAGGCCTCAAGTGTGTGTGTGCGTGTGTGTGTATTATTCTGATCAAACTCTGAACAAATCAATTTAAAAAATATCTCTGGGAAATGTGAAGGTGAGCTTGTATTAGTGAGCAGGGTAGGAATGAGGGACTAAGAAGTTCAATGTTTATCACAAAATTAGAAATAAGTCAGAGAAGCACTTGAAGCAGTACAGTCTTGATTAGATTTCTATCTAGTATCAGCAAGGACAATTGATTGTAAGGGGGACGCGAGGCGTGCAGGCTATGGTGGTGAAATTAAATAAGTGTTTAGAGTAATACTTAGGTGACAGTAAGAACAATGAGAAGAAAATAAAGTTGACAGCTATTTTTTCTCATTTCATATTTTGATCAGTTTGTTTCCACGAGAGGAAAGAGCAATACATACTGAACACTCTTCAAGAAGCAGCTTTCCTGTGTCCCAGGGTTTCTAACTCTGGGATATGCAATTATCTGATGCCTCCTAATGTGGCCTCTATGCTGTATTAAACTATGATTATTTTTATTCTTTACTGTACACTATGTGCAACAATTCCTTTGCAGAGCAATTCAAATCTCACTTTGCAGTTTTCCATTTTAGATGGATAAGGCTAACTTCTCGGTCCTGTGCTCTGACTGTGCCCCAAACAGCTTACCGATTATCTTCATTTTGAGGCCATTTGTGAATAACCATAGTTGGTGCTGGTTCTTTCTGATTCATGAACACTCAGGTCAACAACACGTAACTCTTACTCAACACAGCCCAGGCATTTCCTAACTAATGCTTCTGACTTCCTATGGACCCCTTCCAACCATTCTCTCTAAATTTTACCTCTTTCTCTATCTGATCATCCCCTCCTCAGCTGAACTGTTCCTATACTCTGTGACTCTACTGAGTATTGAGTGTGTGTGCGGGTGTGTGTGGGGGTGTGTGGGTGAACTCCTTAGAACTGGGACAATAGAGAGAGCTGCACTCAAAGTCCAGGAGGTCAAAATGTTTTTACAATAATATTAAGATATTAATTTATTTACTCATTCTTATTCCTTCATGAGTGTACAGTGGAATCTTCCACAGGCTAAATGGCATATTCACAATTACCTCTGTGAGGCCAGATTTTCTCTACGAATTTCAAATAAAATATCATATTGTATCAAATTGAATAAAGAAGTAAAAATGAAAATTCAGCATTCTTCTATTAAGCCAGACCCTAAAGGGAGTGTCAAAACTGTAAAGCAATGTGACTTTTCTCTTAAATTTTTTGAAAATATTATTTTTCATAAAATTTTATGATAACTTATGGTGGATTTTTTGGAGTAATTTTAAAATTACTTGGTATATAATTATTTAAAACTATTAACTAGACTCATTGTGGTGATCATGTCACAATATATACAAATATCTATTATTATGTCATACACCTGACATATAACACTAATATGTTATATGTCAATTATACCTCAATAAAAATAAAGTCAAATAATTCCTTTTTAAAAAAATCTGTTCTTAGATTTAATTTCTAATATAGTAAATATTAATACATATAACACAGATAATCAAATCCTTTCTAGCTTCCTCGATAATTTTTAATAGTATTAAAGGGCCCTCCACCCAAGAAGTTTGAGAATGCTCACCTGAAGAATACTTAAACTTTTCAGTATTCAACATCCTTGTTACAGATACTGGTATCTTGGAAGTATATAATGGGATGTCCTAGGAATAAACTACTGTAAAATGTGACAGAACCCAAACTTTCCCCCATCAGCTGCTATTGTGTTAACCGTGCAAGGTATAGTCTCTGCAGGGCATCAACACACTAATCAGATCAGAGGGCATCATAGGAACTGTCAGGCAGAGAAGTGAGCCTGTGGATGAGTCCCATCATTTACAGAGCACCATCTAGCGAGACTTTTTAACTCTGAGAGATTCTTCAGTGTTGCTTTGTAACATCACCCAACGGCAATTAGGAATTTCATACTGAGTTGGTGCAACCCCAGTTTTAACAGATAGATTTGCTTAAGAACAAATTTCTCAAGCAAGCTCTCAAGATAAAGATATATCAAGAAAATATAAACATTACTAATCAGAAGCGAATATATTCTTTGCATGAAAAAAAAAATAATCCAAACCAAGTACATCAAAAAAATCTCCCCAACACAACTCCTTTTCTTTATACTTTGACTCATATAATTATTTTTGGTATTTCAATGTCCACATAAAATATCAGTTCAACACTTCGCTCTCTCGTTGACTGCCCCAGCTTCAGTCTTCTTGTTTTTCATCTCACTTCAAGCAAGCATTTTCACTGGCATGCCCTGGGCTCCTTTTATTACCTTTTGCACACCACCTCCAAAACACAATTTTAACTATCCTAAGAAGTGAATGAATTTTACATTAGAACACTAATTACAAGAGCAGTTGAATGATTATCCTAAGTCCCGTTGATTTTTCCCACACCCTCTAAGACCTATTGACATAATATCTTCTAATTACATGATCAATCTATCAGCCTTATTTCTGTACTAAATCATTTTAAAAAGCTATCTCATCTGTTCATACTCTTGGTCCCAGAACCTAGTCCTTGGCCACTACTCAACTGAGGGTCACATGTTCTCAAAATCTTTGTCTCTGTCTCAAAGTAATGTGGCCTTTTCTCTGCCTCTTTCCCCCAACATGGAGAAACTCTTTCTGATTCCTTAAGAAACTGAAAGTCACATTCTTTCCCACCTTCAATCCTTTTACATCCCCTCCTTTGTTTGTTGTTTCTCACAACTCTGAGCAAGGCCCTATGAAAATGCTCTGTCTTAATTGTGCTTACTCATCTTACTACCATTATGAGTCTTTTCTTCTTTTCAAATGGTCTGATTGTTAGAATGGTTACTTCCAATGACCACCCACATTCTTCATTCCTTGTATCTGGTTTTGCCCTTATTGTTCAGTGCCATATGTGATCTAGATGATCATCTTGCATTCATATTTTCTCTGCTTGCCATTTCCATTGACTTGGCATTCACCTGGT
Source organism: Equus asinus (assembly GCF_041296235.1). Lineage (NCBI taxonomy): Eukaryota > Metazoa > Chordata > Mammalia > Perissodactyla > Equidae > Equus > Equus asinus. The sequence goes on from NC_091813.1 coordinate 39,912,937, forward strand.
ACAGCCTGGCTTGCCCTTCTTGTTTCCCTCACTGTTTCCTCTTCTTTTTATGCCCTTCAATAACAGGAAACTTCCCCTCTCTATATACATTTGTTCTATCTATGTATATCTACATCTACATTTATATGTCTATCTTCCTATCTATCTCATCTATCTATCATCCATGTTTTGCCTTGAACATGGTGAGTCTGAATTCTCCGTCTCGATTTCTGACCTCATCAATAGCTGCTTGAAGGGTTTTTTTCATCTCAGCATATTTTTAAGCTTCTTTATTCAGTGTTTCTTTTTAGATCTCATTGGACCATTTTATCTTCTGTGTCAGAGAGAAAAGAGGAGTTAAGTGACAGTAAGTAATTGAAATTTTGCTTTACAGTATTTTCAAATTTTCCCTTCAACTTTCTCACTTACTTTCTTTTCATTCCTTTCTAAGAGTATGAGGAGTCCTTTCTCATTTACCCTAGTGATTTATTATACATATTTTTTCTTGGGACTGTCAAAATATCCTCATTATTAGAAGCTTATAAAACAGAGACACATAAAAAATAAAATGAATAGGCATCTCTACCAACCTAGAAATAACTGATATTTACATTTTTATCTGTTTCTCCTCAGAGCTTACTAAAATACTTAGGCTTTTTTTCTTTTGCTTTTTCTTTTCTTTCTCTCTCTCTCTCTCTTTTGTTTTTGTTTTTTTTTTTTTTGATGAGGAAGAATGGCCTCAAGCTAACATCTGCTGCCAATCTTCTTTTCACTTGAGGAAGATTCACCCTCAGCTAGCACCTTTGCCAATCTTCCTCTATTTTGTATGTGGGAGGCCACCACAGCATGGCTTGATGAGCAGCATGTAGGTCAGCAACTGAGATCCAAACTTGGGAACCCTGGGCCACCAAAGCTGAGCATGTGAATTTAACCACTATGCCACTGGGCTGGCCCACAAAATACTTGTTTTAATGGTAAATTTAATTGAGTGTTATGTACATGCTTTTGCGTCCTGTTACTCTTATTTAAGATAACAGTCTTATGCTGTAGAGACCACTCACTTTGGTCAAACTCACTTCAAGCACATATTCATTTAGTCACTGCATTATTTAATGTTATTAGGAGCATGTAGGGTAATTATTACAGATGAGTGTCTTGAGGCTCAGAGAGGGAAGTGAATTGCCCAAGGTAACAGAATTACTAAGTAGCTGAGCTAGCAGTCAAATCCTGAATCTCACTACTAGTTAGTCAGTGCTCTTCCCACTATACCTAACTTCCCACTACGCATAACAAAAAGCAAGGGGGAGGGTGAAAAACAGAAACAAGAGAGCCATAAGCCAGGAGATCACTGGGAGGTGAGAGGTTGGCACGGACCTCGAGAATCAATGTATGGCATCAATGACACAGGGTATGACATGGAAAACTAGATGGAACATCAGTGGTTTAGCATACAACAGCTAATGGAGTGAAGTAAATTATATTTTTTAGTACCTTATAAGATTTTTGTGTGTGTGTGTGTGTGTGTGTGTGTGTGTGTGTATTTCACCATGAGGCAATAGCCAACTGCCAGTATAAGTCAATAACTGGAAATGCACAGTGATAGGCCGACTACATATGAAGACAAGTAGCAAGAATTTCTGACAGAGAAACAACTTCACTCATCAACCTCTTTATACAAGTGTTCCTGGTAATCTCTCTCTCTATCCTTCCTTTCCTCCTAATTCTTGTCCAGGAATGTAACACCTTCTTTACCTTCTTTGTTCTCTTTTTTTGTAGGGGTGTGTGTTTGTGATATATTCATAACACATTGAATATACATGTATGTGTGTGTATATATATACTACAATTGTTATAAACTTCATAATTTAAACTTAAGCTTCAAGATTTCATAATTAATTCTTTCAAATTTTACTATTGCTAAATCCAAAGCATTCAGACAGAAGTTATAGCTGTTATTTTCTAAATCAGATGTCCACGGTTTCAGGTACCACAGAGCTACAGAACTTGAGCAGATGGTACTTTGCAATTAATATGAATTTTAAAAGCTGAATGCTGAGTGCACAATAGCATTTGCCTTGCCTATTATTAGATATTGAATTTAACTCATGTACCGCTTTAAAAAATTACTCTACACTCTACCACCTTTGACCTTACAGGAGATTAAGAAATTGAGAAGTTATTGAGTGAGGAGATCCCACAAAATTACAATTACAGAAACCTCGGAACACTGCATGTAATTGAATTTATCCACAAGCCAAAAATCAATGCAGTCATCCAGAAACACACCAAATGTGACATTCGGCTTTTTCTGCTTTATCAAGCCTAATTGATGTTGGAGGAAATAAATGAGAGAAATAGGTAATCTTATAGTAGGAGTCTCTGAGGATATATCGAATGGCCATTCATAAGAGCTAAGGGTAATTCATATTTCTGAACGGCCACTGATGGCAGCAATTGAGATTAACTCCTTTCCTGGCTGAGGTTCCAGCTCTCACAATTTCTCCCTGCATCCCTATGGGGCGTGGTAAAAGGATGACATCTATATCTAAATATAGTGGTTGGATGTTGACATATGATAGTCTTTGATATATCTGCTTTGGGACTAAAAGTAAAAAATGTCATAGCTAGTGGGTTAAAATAAGACTTTTCATCTTTTTAAAGATTTAGGTAAATATTGACACCTGTGTTACAGTAAAACGACTACCTTAAAGAAAAATCTAAGGGTAATGTCAGAGGTCACAACATCTCTTTTCTTTGTTTCGTTGATATAATACTTTTGCTCGTTTCCCACCCAAATGGACCATCACTCTTGACAAACAAATGCACACATGTACAGATATCCATACATTTCCACATCGTGTTGATGCTAAAGGGCCCCCTTCCCTTCACTTTGCTAGATGGATGTGGATCACTCCTTCCCACTGACTACTTTAGCAATTATTTCTGCACAGAACTTAGTTTTTATCCACATGACCAATGATACTGCTATGCAAAGTGTGTTCTGCAGACTGGTGATGGCCTGCAAACTGTTATCACATGGCAACAAACCAAGTGCAGAAATTGAAAGGAAATATTTAGAAAATCATATGGCAATTTGACAAGTAATTTTATGTCTGTGCATTTTTTTCAGTAAAAATATCAGGACTTACATTTTGCAAGCATTTGTGTTCTTTTATCTCTAATTTTCTAATAATTTATTTTAATTAAATTAAAAAATTGTTCTATGTAGAATGAAAAAAAAAGACTATTGTCGCAAACGGTTTTTCAAAGCACTTCCCTAGAAGAGTAGGGCTCAATAATTTCACTTATTTTTATTGTCTGCAATAATCAACAATTTTAGGAGGATCTTCTGTTCTCAATAATAATTTTTTTAATGTCCTAAAGTCATGTTAGGGTACTCTTCCTGCTCTCATTGCACCCTATAAATATCCATTATTGCAATACATATTATACCATATGTATTCAAAATTTAGAGTTTATAAAAATACCTGGTGTCTTTCTATCATAAAAGCCAGATTCTCAATGCCAAAAGTAGGAGATTTTGTTCCCTTTTAAAAAAAGAACTATAAATGATGCCGATTCACGCTCTGATCTGAACCATATTGCTGCTGTATAGCTACAAGCTGCCACCCTGGACCCTCTATTTAAGTATAAGCTTCTTAAAGGAAAGCAAATGTGTCTTGTTTATTGTGGTGTCCTCTGGGCCCAACTTAATGTGGTTTTTCTTGTATCCTGAATAAATTTTTATTTAAGTAATTACTCATCAATCAAAAATTTTACAATAACTTCATTCTCATTATGATAATTTAGGTATGGAAATAACGGTTCTCTACCTGAAATACACTCTATTTTCCATTTTTATTACATAAAATTTCATACATCTACATTTTGAACTATGATATAGTGAAAAAAATTATATTTATTGAGACTCTGTGATGGCATATTTAATGCTTATATTGCAATGTGGAAAATCAAGATTGCAAAAATAATAAATATTGTATAATTATGATCTTAATATGATTCCTTATAATTATATCTACACTTTTTTGTAAACCTGAATTCTAGAAACTACACAAACTTTAATTTCAAGGTGGCAAGCTGCTTTCTGTCATAGGAGAATGGAAAATTGAGTGTATCATTGGTATAGATATTTTCTTTGGGTTATGAAGTAATTTGAATGAATCATTCATTTACATAAATTTAAAACAAGTACCAACATATTATTCTTGAAGAAAACTGTGAAGTCATTTAAACCTGAAGAAAGATGTTCAGAAAGAGCACGGTTCCCGGGTTGGTACCTTCAATGGTGCGACCATTCGAGTGTAGACACCCAAGTAGGGGCTCCAGAGCTTCTCTGGCAGAAAAGTTTCACATAAAACATCTCTGTGTTGCTATAATTAGGTCATCTATATGTGCTGACTTCCACACGGTTATCTCCAGCCCAGACAATTACCATCAATTCCAAACTCTTCTATCCTGCTTCCTACTTGGTATCACTTATTGATGGTTTAATAATAAGCCAAACTTCAACTGGATGAAGTGTAACTAACTGATTTTATAATAAATCTGTTCCACTCTCAGCCTTCCACATCTCAGTAAATAGAGCTACAAGTCACCTAGATATCAGAATCAAAAGCCTAGGACACACCCTTGATTTTCTTTTTTTCTTTTCTTTACGACCTTATATTAAATACTCAGCAAGACAATTCAGTCTCCAAAATATATCTTTCTGAAACCCACCTACTTCTCTTCATATCCATTCTCATCACTCTAAACCAAAGTAAAATGACATCTAACCTGAGTTACTCCTACTGCCTTCCTAACTGATTTCCTTCCTTCATTGTACCTCTTTGCAACCCAGTCTCCATCCAAACACAAAGTGATGTTTTTCAAAATATGTTAGATCTTTTCAATACTTTAATTAAAACACCTCAATGGATACCACATAAATATAACATTATATCCAAACTATTTTCCATGAAGTACAAGTCACCACATTACTGAATTTCAAATACTTCTCTAACCACTTTCCCTCATTTTCTCCACTTATTTACTATGCTTCAGCCAAACCATCTCAGAATAACCTCTGTCAGTCATTTTAATTTATAAAAATCAATTCTTAGATTGTTACCATTGGTTGTGGGCACTCCAAGATGACTCCCAATGATCTCCATTTCCTAGTATTCAAGCCTTTGTTTAATCCTCTCCTTGAATGTGAGTTAATGACCTAGTGGCTCATTTCTATGAGTAGAATATAACAAAAGTGATGTGATATCACTTTCACAATTGATTACAAAGATATTGTGGCTTCCAACTTACACATTCTCTCCTACTCTCTCCGTTGCTTCCTATGAGGGAGGCCAGTTGTCATGTTGCACACTGCCCACAGGAGAGGCCCATGACAAGAAACTAATGTTTCCAGGGAACATCTAGCACTGATAGGACATCTCTCTATATAGCTACATCTCAGGATTACAGTAATCCCTCTTTCTTTGTACTTTTAGGGCTGGTAGTAGTGATGATTCTTGCTGCTCCTGGTCCCAGGAGCCCTTCTCTGTTTCTTTTTATTGTCTGTAAACCCTCCCACAGCTTTATAAATAGTTCTATGTTGAATTTTCTCAAATCACACAGTGTGAGTGTGCCATGTGCTTTCTACTGTGACACAGACGCACATAGGAGAATGAGAGCAGACTCTCATAATGAGCAATCGGCAATTTTGTTAGAGGATCAACACACACAGAGAAATATGAACAAAAAAGAAAGAAAAATATGACATATGAGAGATCAGGATGAAAGATTTTATGTGAACAACATGTCATAAAGGTTTTATTGCAGCCTTCTGGCCTTTTCACCCAACCGACAACAGATGCTGCCACAGCCAGTAAGATAAAGTTCAGTGATCAGTGATCCTGATCACGTGTCTTAATTTCCACCCGAGGCGTGTGTGCATACACACACACACTCTCATATAAGGTTGGAATGAATACAGCTGCAATTAAGAGAATACCTGATAAATATTAGTTTAAACTAAGGACATTTATTAGTTTCATAAGAATAGTGCAGAGGTAGATAATCTTAGAGGCTTTTCTCCAGCCATTCAATGATGTCAGTAAAGTCCCAGGATTTTTCCAGCTTTACAAGCCACCATTCTTCAGGTGCTGGCTTTTTGCTCTTATATTATACCTGTTGCCTCACGTATATAAGGTATTAGAGGAAGTACTTAGCATCACTATACTCAAAAGCAAGAAGCAAGGTAGGGGGTTGAGGAATCACTGATAATAAGGGCCCCTAATTTGTGTGGTTCTCTCCTATTTTATCAACATAGCTTTTTCGGGAGTCCTAAGTCTAATTCTTTTCTTTGCTTTGCTAGAATTTGCCATAAGGTCACCCTGGGTGGCAAGGAAGACTGAGAAGGCAGATAACTGGCAAAAGAAAGTGGAGTGAGCACAGTTATGATTCACCCCTTGAGCTAGAGGAAAAGTCCCTCTGGGTTCCCGGATCAAAGATGTTTCCCTACAACAGAAGTTCCAGAGGTTTTAAACAGGGAATGAAAAGGAGAGAGCCAGGGATAGCCAACTAACACTCTCTGCAACAAGCACTTGACATAACATATTATGATTCTTTGTTTACATTTCTTTAATTCTGCTAAATTATGTATTTCAAGTCCCATTTCCAGTGGCTTGCACATTTTAGTTACTTAATAAATATTTACCAAATTAAAGAATAGACGAACTCTGGTGAGCATTGTGACAAATAGAATTTATCTGGAATTTCTTGCTAATATCTGATTGGTAGGCCCATTAATTGTACTTTTAGGTGCTTAGAACTAAGGACCGAAAGAAATGTAGTTCAACTTTCCATACATTCAGTCTCAGAGAGATGATAATTCAGTATCTGCTTAAAAATTCATAATGGGAATGATGCTCAATTCCATTTTGAAATAATAATAATTATTAGAAAATGTCTGTATTAGCGTTTGCTTGAACCACATGAAAATCATGCCCACATACTTCCTCTTCCATCTCTGCCTCAAAAGTCAATCTTCTTTATGTTCAAATTATCTATATTTTTTTCAACGTGTTGTTATTTTAGTTGCATTTCATTATTTCAAAGAACCTCTTGAATTCTGGTGTTAAGAATTCTGCACATTATTTCAGATGTGGGTGTTTGACCACTGACTAACATATTTTCCTTTTTGTCTGATAAAAAAAGACTACACTCATTATATTTTGCTAATGTTAATCTTTTACTTCATACCTATACTGCAGGGGAGCAGGATTTACCACCCCAAAATGTGTCTCTTTGGCTTGATTATTTTGAGCTGATTATTTTTGAGAACAAAAGACTTGAGAAGAAACTTTGGCCTTCCCCCTAAGTGCCTAAAAGAATTTAAGATAGAAGGCCTTTTCCAGGAAGGAGCTATCATTATAGACATCTATACTATAATATGCTAGGTATGGTAGACAGGGAGGAACCTAGCAAGGCCCATTTGATCAAAGTCATATCCGTGTCCCATTGTCTCTGCTTGGCATGGTGAACATTTGTTTACCAAACATTTGCTTTTCCATCTCCATGTACATTGTCTTCCTTCCCTTTGAAATCCCAAACCACTACCCTCAACATCTTCTTTTGTCTTTCACTAAAGATGGTATTTAAGCTGGTGGCTTCAGTCATTTTGGTGAGTTACTCAGTTTTCCTGGGTTTCTCCCATGTACACATGTCGTTGAACTTTGTTTGATTTTCTCCTGTTATTCTGCCCCATGTCAATTTAATTCTTAGACCAGACAGAAGAATCGAGAAGAGGAGAGGGAAATTTCTTCCTCCCCTACATACTAGAATGCCTAAAGTTTAACCATTTGTTTATGATATAAGCTGTACATGTCTGTTTTCAATTCTATATCACAAATTCCTTCAAGCCAGGAACCATTTTCTAATTTATTTTTGCATCTCCATGGCAACTAAAAATTTCTGAAAAAATAAAGGAGTGGCAAATTTTAGTAGAAGAGCAAGGAGATTTGGCATCACAAAATAAGCATATTCTTTTGGGAAAATTTCTGTCTGTTTTAGTTTTCCTTATCTTTAAAACGGAATTGTTAAGAATCTGATACCAAAAATTGTGTCAAAATCTGTCTTGATTCCTTTTATACCTATAAACTGAAAAAGATTATGCATATAATAAGAATCAATATTATTGTAGGCTATGGATGTTTGTCAAATATTTAATGATCTTCTCATTTGAAGTTTCATGTTATATATTAATATAGGTGCATTTCTTATTTTAGCCCACTGTCCATATAGTTAAGTACCTGGGTTTAATTTTGAAAAATCCCTGGAGGTATTATGTTCACTGATACTAATCAAATTGTGAGGCAGTTTTATTTTGTTGCAACACATTCCTTCCATATCTTTTTTACTTTAGCTCAAACTCAGCAGTTATTTTATTCTCCATCATTTTATTAATTCCTGATATGGCATAGATGCTCACAACTCCCCAGAATTTTGTATCATATAATTTTGTATTTTAAAAGGTAAAGATCATAATAAACATGATATAATCAGATTCTACATGTACCAAATAAATATAACAATGAAAAATTTTTAAAAAACACTATTATAGAGGTGCAGTAAGTTTGCTGAGGCAAAAATTATATTGGGAAACAATGCTTCCTATACTCGTCTTTGATAAATGCAGTTTGCTCCAAAGTAAGTTTGTTTCTTACATATTATCTAAATCACTTTTATTTGCATTAGTATGTTTCAGAGTTAGAATAGGGTGGAAGCCAAAAATTTCAAGCTTCTTTGTATTTTTTGTCAGAGAGATAACTATTCAGATCCCGATTAAGCAAGGGTAGGGCATAAAACCCCACGTTACTATTAAAAAATTAATTTATTGTACCTAAACTGACTTTATTACAAAATCAACTCACTGGTTCTAATTGTGCCTTATGAAAGTACTCTAAAATAATGCTCCTCATTCTCCTTAGACACAAACATGTGTGCATACACAAGCACACATGTATACATACACATTTCTGTCTTCTCTCTCTGATACTGACTTGTTTAAAAGAAGCGAGTTTCTTTTTCTCTATCTACCATGTAGTAAGCACAAGTAATAACTTGCCTTATGAGAAGTTCTGCGGAAATCTAGCTTCCTTTCCTGAGACTAGTTTATCACAGGCACAAAACAGTGGGAAGTCTATCTAGTCTCCACCATAAGCTGCATTTCAAGCTCTTAGTTTTCCAGGAAATAGAGCAATTCAAGCAGAAATAATACTTGAAAGATATAAATTTGTATTATTTTCTTGTTTTTTCTTCTTATATTTTTATTCCTTATGTTTTTTAATAGCATGCATTATTATTATTTGAAATCACTGAGAAAGGAAAACTTACTAAGTAAAATCCCAATGCCTAGCTTGAAAGAAAAGTGCTGTGCCATAAACCACATGTATATGCACACATAGACATACACTTTTTTCCACAGCCATATTTGGTCTGCTTTTATTCCCCTGCTTTTAATTTTTACCGTTATTTTTTGGAAAGGGTCAAGGAAATTCTAAGAGAAAATGGTTTACCTTACTGGGGAAAAAAAAAAAACTAAAGCAATAAAAGGAGAATGAAAAATCCCAAGAGGGCTATTTAAAGAAATAATGAAAACTAATTACCAAGAAATTCTCCAACCAAAGAAAAAAGGAAAGCATCTAAAAGGCAACCAAGGGAAATAGAAGTAGAAATTCCAAAGAGAAAGGATTTTCATGTGAAAGATTTTTGATATAGAAAAAAAGTTTTGTAAAATGAGACAACAAATCATGATGCTTGAAATAAAAGCTAGCAACTAACAATTGATAGTGACATTTCAAAACCAAATCAATGAGCAACTCATTCAAAGTGTCATACAAGACAATATAGCGATAAGTGGAGGGATTATTTCTTGTAGTCCATTTTAAAGCAATAATTCCACTTGAAAAGACACCAGTTTAATTTTCAGATGAGGTGCTCTGGAGAACATTTGCTCGATCTTTCAGAGCATATATGTAAGGATATAATCAGGTCTCCTTGCAAACATTGCTTTTTGATATTAATGTTATCTTTTATTTTAAAAACTCCCAGAAATTTTATTAAAATGTAAAATCAGCCTTTCAGAGAGCATACATATACATCACCAGAAATAGATTGAAATGTTTCTTGAGGCAAAAATCTGCTATGTTATTGTTTATAAATTTCATAATACATTTGAATGAAGTAAGAGACTGGAAAATTACTAACTTCAAGGATAAAATCCTATTTATATTGATGATATATATTGCTGTCAAACCCCCAAAGTTTCTCTCTTGAAGGAAACAAAATGTTCACAAGTTCCTTCTCTAGGAATTTGGAATATGAAGTTGTAACATAGGGAAGAATGTTTTGAAGGGCCCTTCAGCTGGAACTACACAGGAACAAACAAAATATTCCTAATTCCTCCCTTCTGCCCATTGTATCATTTCTGTTATTCATTTCACTTATACATAAACTATAATCATCGAATACGTTATTATTATTATTATTTGGAACAAGATTTTATCTGTTAGATCAATTAAGAATAAGAAAAATTGAAATTTTTATTTTACTTTCACTTACTCCTTCTCTAATCCTCTTCCTTCCTTTATCTAGATCTGAATTTTTGGCTCATTATTTTCCTTCTCTTTAAAGAACTTCTTTCAATGTTTCTTTCAAGACAGGTCTACTGACCACAAATTCCCTCAATTTTTGATTGTGTAAGAAAGTATTTCTTGCATCTTCACTTTTGAAGAATAATTTCACAGGATACAAAATTCAAGCTTGGTGGTGTTTTTCTCTCAACACTCCAAAAATTTCACTCTACTCTCCTTTTGTTTGCATGATTTCTGAAGAGAAGTCGGATCTAATACTTCTCTTTTCTCCTTTATAGTTAAGGTTTTTTTGCCCTGGACTTCTCCAAGATTGTTTCTTTATCTTTGATTTTTTGCAGTTTGAATATGATATACCCTGGTGTAGATTTTCTTTGATGTCTACCCTGCTTCTTGTTATCTGAGATTCCTGAATCCGTGGTTTAGTGTCCAATATGAATTTGGGGAAATGCCATCATCGTTGCTTCAAGTGTGGCTTCTGTTCCTTGCTCCCTTTCTTCTCCTTCTGGTATTCTCATTACATGTATGTAATATATTTATAGTTGTCCCACAGTTTTCAGATATTCTATTTTTTTTTATCAGCCTTTTTCTCTTTGCTTTCCATTTGGGAAGTTTCTATTGAGACATCCTCAATCTCATAGGTATTTTTCCTCACCCATGTCTGGTATGCCAATAAGCCCATCAAGGTATTCTTCATTTCTGTTACAGTGCTTTTGATCTCCAACATTTCTTTTTCATTCTTTCTTAGAATTTCCATCTCTCTGCTTATAGTACCCATCCGTTCTCGCATGCTGTCTGCTTTTTCCATTAGAGCTCTTAGTATATTAATCCAATTGTTTTAAATTCCAAGCTGGATAATTCCAACATCACTTCCTTATCTGAGTCTGCTTCTGATGCTCGCTCTGTCTCCTCAAACTATGTTTTTCATCTTTTGGTATGTCTTGTAATATGTTTCTTGATAGCTGGACGTGATGTACTGGGTAAAAGGCAATGCTGTACATAGGCCTTTAGTAATGTGGTCATAAGCTGTGGGGCGGGGGGAAGAGTTCTATAGTCCTACAATTAGGTCTCAGTCTTTTTGTGAGCTTATGGCCCTAGACTGTGAACTTTACAAGTGCCTCTCAGGTTTTTTCCTACGTTAGGTGGGACAGAATGGCTGGGGGGGTGGGGGGGGGCAGGGCTGGAGTTGGGTATTTTCCTTTGCTTGCATAGAAGTCTAGAGTGGACTGGAATTGGATGTTTCTTTCCTCCCAGATTGGTTAGGCTCTGGTATAATGCCAATAGGTTGGGATCTGGTAAACAGTTACTCTTGAGAGCAGGCCTTGTTAGAAGAACAGAATGTTCTTGTGTGTTTCAAAATGGTTACTTTTCCCTTCCTCTGCCAGAAGCCCCAGAGTATTTTTCCCCCTATTCACTGTGAGAACCTTGTAGAGCTGCAGGAGATAAAAACTTAGAAAAGTGTGGAGGCCCTTATGACTGCATCCTCTGGTATTTTAAACAGACTAAGCCTCCAGCAATTCCTTAGCTACAGTTCAGGTTTTCCTACATGGGCACTGGTCCTGGGGAGGTTTATGCTTGGGAATTCCCCTATAGTTAAGTTGCGATTTTCTGCGTCCGTCTGTCTATCTCTCTAATTTTGTGATCAGGAGTTTGTTGTGATATCACTTCTCTTATGTATGTAAGAAGAGTTGTTGATTTTCAGATGTTCAGCTTTATACTTGTTAGCACAGAGTGTCCTCTTCTAAGCTCCTTGTATGTTGGACTTGAAACCAGAAGTAATACACTGAATTTTGTTGCATTGCTTTTTTCTCATTTATTTCTTTACTTTGAATGTTATTTGTTCACCCGTTTCTATGTAACTAAAATTAGCCTTTTATTTGTATTCAGAGCTACTGGTTAATTTTTATATTTATATATTTTTCCTCAAACATTTTAAAGTTTCACAGAATTTCTCTTATGTATTTCATAAACTACATTTATCTTTTTGAAGTTTGGTTCTTTTTGAAAAATAAAGCAACAAAACTTTTTTTTCCAGTTCTATTGGGAAATAATTGACATATATCACCGTATAAGTGTAAGGTGTACAGCGTATGGTTGGATTTACATATATTGTGAAATGATTACCCCGTCCATCATCTCATATAGATACAGTAAAAAGAAAAAAATCTCTCCTTAGGATCTTCTGTCTTGACAATTTTCCTATATATCACTCAGCAGCGGCAACTATAGTCATCAGACTATAGTATATAGTGTATTACGTACTTAGTACTTATTTGTCTTATAACTGAAAGTTTGTGCCTTTCAACCATCTCCCTCCAATTTCCTTTTTTCCCATCCCCCTGCCTCTGGTAACCACAAAACTGAACTCTTTTTCTATGAGTTTGGTGTGGTTTTCTTTGCTTTTATTTTTTTATTAGATTCCATGTATAAGTGAGATCATACAGTATTTGTCTTTCTCTGACATTTCACTTAGCACAATGCCTTCAAGCTCTGCCCATGTTGACACATATGGTAAGATTTCCTCGTTGTTATGGCTGAATAATATTCCATAAGCAACAAAAATTTTTAATTGAAATTGAGACTTAGATACAAAATTAATGATCAATTTTTTTTAAAGAAATCTCACTACTTTCTAATAAAATTTATGTGTTGTAGACTGCACATGCACTACAAGATCTTATTAGTCTCTTATTTTATCCATTTTATTATTTATGCAATGTATACATTACCTTTGTTATCATATATGTTTTTGGAATTTACGTTTTTTGAAGTATTGTATTAATCTAGGTCCTGGCAAGAAGAAATTTCACTCAGATTATTTAATTGAAGGAGTTTTAATAGAGGGTTGCTTATAAAAGTCTTGAAAAGACAAATACAAGAAGATAAGACACTCAAGTACTGGCTATGTCAGGAAGAGGGAATGATTTCCTGGAGCTGAAGAGCACATTAGGGGGGCCACATGAGAGTAGAAAAGTGTCCATCAGCCTGGATCTGGAATATGGAAGAACCCAGCTTCTGCAAGGAAACCAGGAAGAAATACACTGATTTCTTTCTCTCTCTTCTTATTCTTTAATTTCTTACTTTTTAATCTCTGCCTTCCATTGGCTAAACCCAACCAGCATCCTACTCACAACAAGGTGGCTTTGGTGATGCCTTCCACAGGGGCTGAAAGCAGGGCAGAGAAAGGCTGGTAATGGATCTGGGCTGGGGGTAGGGAACAAAGAGATGATCGGCACAGTTATTCTGCAGTTAGAGAGATTCAATTCACACAAGTGGATGAGTGTCTGTAAAGTTATCCATGAACTGCAAAAGCACTTAGATAATAAATATTAACACAAACATAATTCGGAAAGAGGCCACAGCATTTCAAAATGAAAAGAATGCCAATCCTACATGGTATTGACACATAGTAGCATGAAACCACAAAAGCTTTCATTTTATTTTCCAAAAACAATACTGATTGTTTCTCTGAGAAACCAATAGAGTCTTTAATAGAGCAACCTCAAGATAGTGTTTTAAAGTATGAAATAAATTTTGTAAATCAAGATTTAGAAAAGAACAAAAATATAAATGCTTCTTTAAATGTTGATGGAGTCCTCATGACAAAAACATAATTTAATATAAAATTGTAAAACTGCTATGAATTTAGTGGCAATCATTATGCTTTGAGTTAAGACGAAATGTGTTTTATCCCCACATCCATATGGAAACACTATTCCACACTGTATATCATTGGTCCATAAAGTATTAGAGCAGTTATGATTACACATATTGACATGCCTTGCTGTACATTTCAAGAAAGTATTTAATGTGCTGAATTAAATCAATGCTCATTGCATATATTATATACATTTATGTGGGAAAACAGCAACGCAATCTTTTATTGTGCACTAATAATTCATGTTAACAGAAAAGTAGATTTTTTTTTTAGTTCATGATTATGCTGTAGGTCACAATATAGACTAGAAAATTCACTGGTATTAGTTCTCATGATGTTTTGGCTCTGTGTGTGCAGCAAGAAAAGTCATTTGTATATGAGAACAAGAAATTTTACCTGAATTCCAATAATACAGTCTTATTCTTAGGGGAAAATAAACGGCCATCACTCAGGTGCTTCCTCTTTCTTCATCAGACTTGAAAAAAATAATGAATATTGTAAATGGATTCAATTCTTGGTCACTGAAGATACATTTATTCAGGATTCTGAGCAAAACTGTGGTCTATGGGTATACTTCTCTGCTATTAACTACTCTTTCCCACTGAAGTTTCTTAGAAATCCAATGGGAGATTTGAAATTGAGGAATGAGATAAAAAGATCTCTTCATGACATGAATAATGCCACTAAAAGCCATTTCTATGAGTTCACATGTTGCTTGTGTGGCAAATCTCAATGATACTTTCATTATCCATATTTGCCTGGACCCTCAGACCTGAAATATCATAATTTCTTAATGTTGAGAAGACTTTAAGATAATATCTTGAAAAGATTGAACTGGGCTCTAAACAGATTGATAGTCAACAGTTTTATTTTTTCTCAACATGTCTTCTCTTACTGGTGAAAGAAACTGATTAAGTATATTTTAAAATCACTCCTAATGCTTCAGCAGACCATGAAGAAATACTTTTTAGGAGTCAGGACAAGTGGATGGATTGGAAACAATAATTCTGGCTGCCAAGTTAAAAATTCAAAATTCCAGCTTTTGAATGGAATTCATCATTTTGTGTCTGTTGGCGACAGAAAATAGCCTTCAGAAAGAAAACACAATATGATTTCTGGTTGTAAGTATTATTTGAATGTATCTAAATATCGGACACATTCTTTCCAATCCTGGATGCCATTTTCAATGACATACTTTCAGTGACATTTAGTTGAGACACACATTTAGGAAAAGAAACTGACAGTGGAATCTCATAGTCTTCATAAATCAACCTGAATGGGTAGCTTTGTTAAAGTTTACAAAATACTAACCATTTTATTTATGTGATACAATTATTATTATAACTTAAAATACTTATTTAATATTATCAGATAAGATTAGTGATGATATGCATATTTTAAGATTTGGTGATTGGTAAAAGTGGTTAAAAGATGACACATTTCAGAAATATTGCTGTAAAGAACATAATCTAGAATTTTTAAATGCTGTCACAAAGCATGAAGAAATTAAATAGGTAGAAATTTAAGGAAACTACTATCACATGGATTAGTTTGATTACTTGATAAATAAAGCATGTAAATGGATGAAATCTAGATTAGTATATTCCAAAATGTGTTTCAGGAAACTCTAGATTTCTGGTCAAGTAAGTTTGGGAAATTCTGCCTCCTACAACCCCCAAATGAAGAGTTAAAGTGCACAGAAAAAGACATGATAAATCCTTCAGTTAATAAACATCAAAATGTCATTTAACCAAAGAATTTCAAAATATATCTGAAGTTTTTATTACATGTAATACTTTTATTTTATTAGCAGAATTGGTGTTCAGTGGAAGATACTTTAGGAAAAAATGATTTAGATCATTAATTTCTTAGTAATTGATTTTAAAAGTATATAATTAAAACAGATTACACAAGTCAGTCTTACAGACAATATGGCAATAATTATTAGTTCATTCAATACTAGCAATTGTTTAGTTGTCAGTCTACGCACCTTCCTGATTCAAGCCACTCAATAAATGAGTTGGCACAATAAAACTAAACTACTAATTAGAGCATAACTATTCAGCATATTTATTTATTTTATGAAATATTTGAAATACAGTCCTTTTCCTTCCTCATCATTGAAATCACATTTCACCCTCTAGACTTCTGAAAATGCTTTCATAAGGGCCAAAAACATCCTTATTAAGAAATCATATGCAAGTTAAAATGAAAAATTTATTTCACCTTAATTATTTTCCCTCCCTATAATTAGCAGCTAATCTTATCCACATATCGCTGCAGGCTCAGAACCAGTCAATGACTGACTGTTAGAATGATTGGGGAACTTTACTTTCTGATAATTACAAGATATAATTACTTTGGAGCTTTCAAAGACCTTTCAGTGATTAGGAAAAGCTTTTCTAATTCAGTCATAACATTTGTATTACTAATAAACTAAGAAGTCCTACACTTTATTAGCTGACAAATTTGAAAGAAACACCAAATCTAAAACTGGTATTGAAGCTTCAGGGGAAATCATTTAAGCATTTAAAAGCATTACTTTTCTCAGAATCCAACTTTCTTTTATAAATATATAATCAATTAAGATGAGCAAAGTCAATGTTGTGGGCATCTTTTTGGGACACTGTATCTAGGAAATACAGCATAATTAGTAGAAAAACATTTAAAAATTTAGAGGAAACTCTTTTCTTTTTCAGCAGCACTTAACATCCTGAATCAACTAAAAGAGAGAAGTGTTAGGAAATTGACTTCCAGGGTAATTCACACAAGAATCTGTCACTAAGAATTTTAATGCCTTAAAAAGATAGAAACAATTTTAATTTTCTATATGACAGTGAATATGACAGGGAAATTGTTGCTGAATTGTAATCTGAATTTAGGAAAAACTAGAAGTGGAAAACTCATGCTTGAAAGGTGGGGAAAGGTAAGTAATTTGTTGAAATTTTAATTCAGGTCTACTTTTCCGATGCTGAGAAACAGGTTTTTTTCTTTTTGAAGCTTTCACTGTCACTATAACTCAAATGTGGCGAATCGATGACAGTGAGAGGGGATATGCTACAGTAAAGAGACCTGGCGAAGAAAAATTCACTTTGAGAAGATGGAATACGTGTTAGTGTTTTTCCTGTGGAAAAAGAAAATAAAAATTACCATGCATGTTTTATTACCACTCCACAAACATGTGTAACTGGAAATATGTTTCAGTGTACCAGAACCTCAGCTAAATTGTGCTGAAGAATTCTGCTGCAGAGACACTGACATACTTGAGATAAAAAAGTAGAACGTAGGGCTGGCCCGATGTCACAGCGGTTAAGTTTGCATGTTCCGCTTCAGTGGCCCGAGGTTTGCCAGTTTGGATCCTGGGTGTGGACCTATGCACCGCTTACCAAGCCACGCTGTGGCGGGTGTGGGCATGATTGTTAGCTCAGGGCTAATCTTCCTCAAAAAAAAAAGAAAAGAAAAGTAGAACTTATATAAAGATGTTAAAGAAGTTCTCATGGCATCTTCAGATAAGAAGTTCTTTTACTATATTTCTAGATATCGGATGTTATGTACTTTCTGTCATTAGTCCTGTATTTTGATTAATTCAAACTTACTTGTCTAGGTCTAAACCAACGGCTATTATAAGGGGAGAAATTTCTTTGAAAATTATATATCTTCAAAAATGCTTAGTAGAAAGATCTTTGGGCTTGAATTCTAAATCCCTGAGTTTTTGCCCTCCTTTTACTTCCTTAGGAACTATGTGACCTTATCATCAACACATACCAACTGTATGTCAAGCATTGTTTTAAGAAAGTTATCTGTACTTTTCTTAAGAATTATTGATATAGGGGGGCGGCTCCATGGCCGAGTGGTTAAGTTCACGCGCTCTGCTGAGGCAGCCCAGGTTCGGATCCTGGGCGCCAATATGGCACCGCTCGTCAGGCCACATTGAGGCGGCATCCCACATCCCACAACTAGAAGGACTTGCAACTAGGATATACAGTTGTGTACGGGGGGGGGAGGGGGGTTGGGGAGATAAAGCAGAAAAAAAAAAAAAAGATTGGCAACAGTTGTTAGCCCAGGTGTTAATCTTTAAAACAAAAAAAAGAATTATTGATATAGATATTATCCTCATTTTATAGATAGTGAAGTTGAGGCTTTAGAAGTTTAAATAATTTGCCCAAGGTCACAAAGCTAGTAAATGGCAGAAGCAAGACTCAGACATACATTTAACTAATTCCACAGGCTAACTCTTTAAAATGAATCAGTCTATGTCCTTCCGATTTATTCGTTAAATTGTTTAAGTTGATTAGATTTCTTAGTTAATTTCTTAATCCCTCTAATTTCTAAGATTAAATTTCTTAATCACTCTGAATTTGAATTTCTTTATGTACAAAAGGAGGCAAGTCATTTCCTGTATACCTTGTCCAGTTGTTGGATTAATTTAAAAAAATACAAGAAGGTGAATATATTTCATAAGTCAAAGTGTTGAAAATATATCTCAAGTTTTTTCCTTCTGACCCTAGGTCATTTTAAATAGAAATAATAACTGGATTTCATCAGTTTCCTAAAAAAATCTTACTGGAAGTATGTAATGCCAGTTCTATTGTCTAAAAGAAATCTTCACAAAATTACTGTATCATAAATTTGAACTAAAACTAGTGCTATTTACTATTCAACTATAAAATACAAAATGTTGTTCTTAAAGATGACTAATTCTGAATTTAATTACATACACACATATTCCTAAACAACAAATATTACTTGGCTTAAATCAATACTGCTCTGAAAATGTTGATTTTTTATGAAATTCATTTCAATAGAAATTCTTGACTATACTTATAGATAATGACAAAATTCCATATTCTATCATTAGACATAGCCAAGCCCGTATCCACAATACAAATAAATGAAGCAGTAACATAAAATAGCATCTAATTCTTTCTTACACTTCAATATTGTAAAGTTAACATTCATATTCTTGTTTTAATAATTCCATAAACTTGACTTTAAATTATAAAAACACCAAAGTTTTATAGAAATAGAATATAGAAAAAGCTACAGGGGCTACTAGTGACATTTCTGTGTTTGAAGCCCAAATTGGAATAAGAGCAGTGTTTAGTAGGGGTTCAGTGCAATGAACTACTCTTTGCACTTCTCAGTTACGAGTTGTAACGTCCAGTTACTCACATAAAGAGCAAAGGTATGAGCATGGCAGTCACACATATAATTTCAATCCTGTCTTTGTCACTTATTAGCTGGGAAATCTGAATTCTGACTAAATTTCGTACTTTCCTCTTAGATCTGCTGTGAGGAAAATGAGTTTATTTATAAGGAGCATTTAGCATAGTTTCAGAAAGATGTTAAGTACTAACAATGTATAAAAGCTTCAGGTCACTTAGAAAATATTCTGAATACAATTTACACTAAAGGGAATATTTTTTTCTAAAATGTAAATGTGGCATGCTATGTGAATATGAGCTTGCTTTATATTTTTATAAGATGCAGGAAAATTCATAAAATTTATTTTATTGATATGCTAATAATATTAGTATTGATGGAATAAGTCTTCATTTTTATATAAAATGGACAAATATCTCATTAAACAGTGGTAAACTTTTGGACATTGTTTTAATATAGTTTTGGAAATGTTCTACAGGCTAATCCTAAAAAGAATTGAAGCCAATGTACTCAGCTACCCAAAGGTATTTTCCTCACTGAACACAAATTGTCTCATCCACGTTTAGGACATTTCCTGAATCTCCTGGTAAATGCACTCATCTCTTTTAGAAAATATATAAATTGGCTCAAAAGCAGATATTAGGGGAGATTGTTTCATAAAAGAAGGAGATAAGGCTCTGATTTTGGATTTTATTTTCAGTAGACTGGGAAACCATTGGCAGGCTTTAAGCAAGAGCACTGCATTCTGTCATTTATGGTGTAACAGCTCTCATGTGGCTGCCAGACTGGGGAGGGATGGCTGAGGGGCAAGAGCGGAGGCAGGAGGAATGGGGCAGGGCCAAAGGCAGTAAAAGAGGCAAGAAACGAAAATGGTGGTATAGACTTTTTTTAGTAGTATAGGTAGTTACAGTTAGATAGTAGTATAGTAGTATAGTTTAGTTGTATAGGTAGGTAATAGTATAGGTAGGTAGTATAGTTTAGTGCTATAGATGGTTATAGGTAGGCAGAATTATATAAAGTGAAGGATGTGTAACGGAAAAGTGCAGTCTGAATGTTCCCCGCAGCGAGTGAGCATTGCTTTCCTCCATTAATTCAGAACGCAAGAGGAAGAAAGTGCAAGACAGAAATACGATCACGGTATGAATTACAAATTTTCAGTGACCAAGAGCAACTCTTAGGATGACTGCAGCGACACTGTAGAGCTCCACCCAGATCTCCCTTCAGGAATGAAGGATTTCTTTCGCCTGCTGCTCAGAGAGCTGCCAGAACACGGCCCTCAGCTCTCAGTTCTCTACAAAGAAAATTATCACGCCCAAAGTAACAACTCCTTCCACGGTAGTCGGCATGTAATGACTGAACAATGTGAGGGATATAAAGGCATGGTCCCCCTCCCTAACTCGTGACACGTTTGAAGGGCGATCTTAACTCCAAGAACTCCCTGTGAAGCTGGCTGAGGCCTTCATTGGGAGTGCATTGCAGCTCAACTGCCAAATCTCGCTTCTTTCTCTTAGCACCATTGTTCCACCCGGTGCTTGTCTACTCATAATTCCAAGTTGATCACTTCTGAGAGACTTTCCCCAAATCCTTCACCCTGAATTAAAGGCTTTGCTCTAAGCCCCTATAGTACTATTTAAAGATTAACTCTGTTATTACATATCTCCCAGAAGTAGTATTATTTTTCAAATTTATCTTTCAATGGAGAGTAAAATCTTTGAAGGAAAGGAACATCAATTTTTTTCTGGTTCTTCCAATGTGTAGCACACTGCCTGACACCAAATTGTTTTTTTAATAAATATGTGACAAGTGAATAAAGTAACAAGAAGCTTATGAATGCATGAAATAATAAAGGGAGCTGAGAGAAGGCGACTCAAAGCCACTGGAGCTGTATTCCAGATCTTTTCTACCTATCATTTTCATGCAGTTTGTCAAATATTCATTCTAATAACAATAATAATGATATAATAAAAATTATAACAATAAGAATATTAATATCAACATTAATGAAGCCCTTTCAGGAGATAAGCTAAGTGATCTAAATGAATTATTGTATTTTCTCCCAATAACACTGCTATGTGTTATTACGATCATATTCAACATCATTTTGCAGATAAAAAGACAGAGAAGTCAAATAATTTGTCCTGAGTGTCAAAGGAAAAAGATGTGGAAGTTAAATTTATTCATGTTTAAATGTATGCCAGCTCAAGGAAGGCATATCCAATATGCTACTCTTTACTGCATTTATTTTATAGTATTTACAAAACTAAGGAAATAAATTAGAGAAAAAAATCAGAGACTAAGAAACAGACTTTGGAAAAACTAGTTGAATGCCTGGAAAAATAATAAAAACTCCTATTTTTTCATTGCTGTATCTGTGAAAATTCAAAATCAGTAACTGACAGAAGTTGGCACAATCAAATGAGACATTTCATGAATATACGATAAATATTCATTTCCCCTTCTTCTTCTCCTCTTACACTCCATAATGACTTTTATCTTTTTTATAAGTTATTAATTTGGGAATATGTCTTTGTTTGAACACTAAAACAATATAGAAGACTAGTTGTGTCCTTTGATATCTATTATCATGCTTTGCCCCTACTAAATGTTAATTAAATTTAAAATTAAAGATATCTTTAAACTCCATCTAAATTTGTCTTTCATGATACACGATGTTTTTATCTTTTTGTAAATTCAAAATTTGTAAGTTCAAAAGAACTATAGCATTATAAAAACTCAAGTCTAAATAAAGGTATTAAGATTCCATAAAAAAAAAGAGAGAGAAAGAGGGAGAGAGAAATTGGAGTGACATATGGCACAGATTCTTCTGTGTAATGAGCCTAGAAGATTAAGTCTCCTCTGTTTTTTTTGTTACTGCCAAACAGAAAATTCACAGGGAAAGGTCAATTGAAATTGTTCAGGTCATAGGTTACAATTAACTTGTGAGAAAAGTTTCATATTGACCTATAAGAAAAGAAACATCAAGGAGGCCATAAACAAACATTCTAAAAGTTGCTCTGGGACATGTCTTCAAATGGTACATTATCAAATTATCTAAAATGTCGTCATTGATGAATGGCTTCTGTGGCTGATACACTTTTTGAGTTCATAATATCCTCAGTCCAACTCCTCCAAAATTCACTTTTAAGAATTTAGGCAGATGGCTATTCTCTTAGCCAACACTATTTTAAGAATACATTCTAGGATATTCCCCATTCTCCGTATCACCATTCTGATATTCAGTAATCCTGATCCCACCGGTAGTAAGCAAATAGTGATTCATTGTTAGTATATATTCCAACTTAAAATTCCGTATTATATCACTGGGCTAGTAGGAAAAAGTTCAGCAAAAATAGAAATATGTAGATATAATATAAATTTGGAAAATAATATATTTCCACAGCCATAATCTTGGACTAAATACAGCTATGATTATTATAGCTACAGTTTATGAGAAGAGATATTATTGAAATTATAAAGATTGAAATGATAATGTGATGTCAGTTGAGACAAGCTCAAAATTTGACTCTATATTAGGAAATAAGAATATTTTGCAGAAGCTTTCATAATTTTGTTGTTTAATTTTATAGAATATTCAAACTTTGGGTTTCAGTGTTTGAGGAAAAAGGTAATTCTTAACACTTTAAAAGTGTTATTTCATCAAGGTACATAAGCAACAAAAGTAGTACCATTTCGTTTTCTGTTCAACTTAAAATTTTAAATAACCAGAGGGAATATTGACAGATATTGTTTTAATTTATGTATGCATATATATATATGTATGTGCTACAAAACTAATGCCAGTATTATATAAATTTTTTCTAAAGAAAATATTTCTTTTTTTTATTATGATAAGAATACAACATGAGATCTACCTGCTTAACAAATTTTTAAGTGCACAATACAGTATTGTTAACTATAGTCAATGTGATACAGGAGATCTCTAAAATTTATTCATCTTTCAGACCTGTAACTTTATACCTATTGACAAATTCCCGTTTCCCCCTTCTCCAAGTCCCTGGCAACCACTATTCCACTGTCTTTCTATAAGTTTGATACTTTAGGTAGCTAACGTAAGTGAGATCATGCAGTATTTTGTCTTTCTGTGTCTGGCTCATTTCACTTCGCAGAATGTCCTCCAGGTTGATTCATGTTGTCACATATGGCACGATTTCCTTCTTTTTTAAGGCTGAATAATACTAAATTGTATACATATACATAATATTCAATTATATATCATAAATCAATATATTTTTTCTTTACCTATTCATCTATTGATGCACCTTAGGTTATTTCCATATCTTGGCTATTATAAATAATGCTGCAATGAACATGAGAGCAGAGATATCTCCTCAAGATCCTGATATCAGTTCTTTTAGATATATATCCAGAAGTGAGATTCCTAGACCATGCGGTAGTTCTATTTTTAATCTATGAGAAACTTCCATATTGTTTCCCATGGCGGCTGCACCACCTAACACTCTCACCAACAGTGCACAAGGGTTCCAATTTCTCTACATCCCTGCCAACATACATACATATATAAAATTCATGTCCTTTGCCCATTTTTGAGTCAGGTTGGTTTCTTGCTATTGAGCTGTATGAGTTCCTGACATATTTGTATGTTAACCCCTTATCAGGTACATGATTTGCTACTATTTTCTCTCAGTCCACAGGTTGCATTTTCACTCTGTAGATTGTTTCCTTTGTTGTACAGAAGTGTTTTAGTTTGATGTAATCCCACTGTCTATTTCTACTTCTGTTACTTGCGTTTTGGTGTCATATCAAAAAATCATTGCCAAGACCAATGTCATCAAGATTTTCCTCTATGTTTTCTTCTGGGAATTTTACCATTTCTGACTCTTTCAAAACAAAAACTAGTCTCTTTTATATTGTAATTCAAGTGTGTTAGTATAATAACTGTACTTAACACTAGAAAACAATATACTGCTTTTTTTAAACCTAAAATTTATTTTACATTTTAAATTAAAGCAAAACCTGTACAAAATTGAATATATGGGAACTCAGTATAAATACCTTAAATTTTGTACATGAACTAGAACTGAATTTTCTGTTGATATATGATACTATATCTGGTGAATATAAATTAAGTGAAAGAATACAAGCTAGAAAAAGTTTTCTTTGTACTTTAACACTTACAGATGAAGAGAGAAAATGCTGCAGATAAGAGAAGTGCTTTTTATAGTTAGTTCTTGGAAGCATGGGGAATAGAAATGTGGAAGAAAAGGAAGGAATACCTACAAAAATATACAGCCACTCTGTTGAAAATGATGATGCTATTTTTGTGGATAATACACAAATGATTGTGTATATTTGCACAAGACATTTGCTGTAGAATAAATGTGGATGAATAAACTCAGTATTTATTATCCTGTCCTTGATTCTCTGTTTCATCTCAACTCTACACGAAACAGATCAGTCACAGTGTTCTTTACCTACTTTTCCTCCCATTTAGAATTGCTTTTCTTGGTAAACATTCCAGTAAGTTTTATGCGTGAAAAAATGAAAAAACCAAGTGTGTTTGAAATTGATAAATGTTGTGAAGAGCTACATATTAGCTAAACAGAATTTCTGTATATATATTTTAAGGCAAATCTTATCACCCAATTGTCAGAATCACCCCACTGATATGCACAGTACTGTGACATGCTCATTCTGGAAATGAGCAAGCTGTTCACCAGAGATTCAAACTTTAAGCAGAGGCAGAAAAAATTCTTTGTTCTGTGCATTTTCCAATAAACAAAGTAACTTCCTTGGGTATTCTCTATTTAAATAAAGTTGGTTGGATGGTACACGTTTGATAACAGGACTGTTAGAATAAGAAATGCCTACAATACAGTTTTCAAAGAAAGAAATCATTCCTTGAAAATTTTCATAAATAAATTTCCTTCTTCTCTGACTCTTTTTGGACGCCGCCTTTTTTCTTTTATGGTACAGATTTGTAATGAATATCCCAAAGACACAATCTGTGTTTTTTTGGGAGCGGGAACGGGTGAGGTATTTAGGTGTGTAAAGTCATTCAAAATCAAAATAATTAATAGTACTCTGATGCAAGTCTACTCAGAAATATATCAAAACAGTTGTCTAGTTATTTCCTTGGTGGGCTTTGTTTTAATATACATCTAAATACATTTTGGTGAATTGTAGCTAAGTAGGTAGATATTAAGGAATTTTAGCAAAGAGGGAAATAGCAAAAATTATTAGTTTTATCTTAACTTATATCAGTAACCACACAAAGAAGTCGCTAGTGAGGTGTTAAGATTTTTGGTTTTGCATTTTAATGTCTGGTAATTATACTAAGGGAATTTCAATGAAGTTCTGAAAAGTAATCTAAATTAGAAAAAAAAATTAAATTCTTGAAGTAATTTTATTGCTAGGAACAAATTTTAAACCATTCCAACTGAACCTAATAGTTTTGAATCTTTCTTTAAGGTCAATGAAACAGAGTCTTTGTGATAATTGCAAAAGAGTGACCTGTCCAGGCAGATGAATATAATAAAAGAAAATTATTTTATTGTGTTAGGTGTACTAAGCTTATTCACATTATTAGTATGAGTGGTATGTTTGATCACCACTGTGTCATAATACTTTATAATTATGGTTTTTGTTACACGTTATGTTTCTTTCTCTGCAAGATATGGTTATTCTTGTTTACGAGGATGAGTTTTCCCTACTGAATTGTTTCAAATATGTGACATAGCAGGTAAAATTCTACTACTGTCTTACTCATTTTTAATATAAAATTTCCATATTTAACTTCAGCAAACTGGCATAATCACTCATTAATGCAAAAATTATCTTATACATACTTTTAAAATAATATAAATTATGTGTATATAGATAATGTTTAGCAAAGTCATCTATGTATATAGAAATTAAGAGTAAAACATTATTTTGGACTGAAAGAAATCTGCTGTGAAAATATATATTCTGTTATTAAAAATGGATCTATTTTCTACTTTTATTTTTTACATTCTAGTTACAAATCCCCAAGTGTTCATGGTATATAATTATTCCCAGTCGTGTTACTTTTATAGACTCAAATAACCATATGATAAAAAACTGTTTGTTTTAAATTAAAATTTAAGATACTACAATATATTTTTTAAAAGTAGTTTCTTTAGCTTATATTAGCTATATTCTAGGCCACTTATTTTTAAAGGAATTGCACATGACAAGAGTTATTATCAGAGTCTATAATTAATGTTGGAATATAGCACGTAAATATTTTGTCCAAATATATGATTTCAACCAGCTCCAATCAGTTTTAAAAAGAAATTGCATGAAATCAATACTATTTTCTTTATTAATTTCCTCATATTTTGAACTATTTAAAAGGCAATTTCAATTGTTCTAAATTACTGAACTTCTTTATTAGACAGGAAAAAATGTCTCCATTTCATTTCATAACTTTTATCCCACAGCAAATGACAAAATCACTTAATAGTTTCATAGGCTCTTTCATAAAATTAAAGAATGTGTGCAGTAAGGCAGATCTTTCATATTAGGTTTAATTGGTTATTAAAATGAAATTATCATAGCTTTGCCATAACTTTTTAAAAAATGATGTATATCACTAAATGTGTCAGCTAATTTAAAAATAAAATAACTGTAAATTGCATGAGGCCTACATTTCATGTATTAAATCCTGAATTTACAGTCTCCTTTAATGATATATGTGAGAAATTCTAAAATAATATATTGTCATCCAAGTTCATATTATAGAAAAATTATGGTCATAATTTATGATAAATTACTTACATCTTTCAGTATAATACCACATATGTTATTTCATGAAAATTATTAATAAATTAGACTATAGATGGCATCCATCTTAAATTATCATTTAATTAGGGGCTGGCCCCGTGGCCGAGTGGTTAAGTTCGCGCACTCCGCTGCAGGCGGCCCAGTGTTTCGTCGGTTCGAATCCTGGGCGCGGACATGGCACTGCTCGTCAGACCACACTGAGGCAGCGTCCCACATGCCACAACTAGAGGAACCCACAATGAAGAATACACAACTATGTACCGGGGGGCTTTGGGGAGAAAAAGGAAAAAATAAAATCTTAAAAAAAAAAAAAAATTATCATTTAATTAATACCTAGCATTACTCCCAAATAGGGCTATCTTTTTTAAATTTACTTCTAGAATTTTATCTGTAAATTTTTATCAAACTTTATAAAGCAATATTTTAAAGATTCCTAAATGTGCTGAACTTATTAAGATGAATTTCTCCTTCAATCTTTGCTTAAGCTAGTTATATATTCCTTGCTATGTAGACAGAGCAGTTTATTCATAGATGATATTATGACATTTTCATTTGGAGAATAAACAAGTAAGTATGTCTGATGTCAATATTTGAAAAATCACTCAAAACAAGAAAATAAGCTGAGAACCAATAACTAATTTAGGAAAACAATGCTCACTTGTATATTAACTTGGCACTAAATTATATGTTCCAAGCCTCTGTTTTAATTAACAATGAAGTAAGGTAAAAAGAAAAATAGCATGATGTCACTAATTCAAGAAGAAAACAATAAAGTTTGAAATAAGATTATAAAGAATATTTCTGGTAGCATCTAAGATGAATGAAATCATTGACTTTTTGTTTCAAGAGATACCTTGAAAACCAATGAATTCAACCTTCTAATCTTACTAATGAGGAAACTAAGGTCCCAAAAGACTGTCATTTATCAAAAATCAAACCTAGAACTGAAAACTAGATGCTCACTTAAGTAATTTTTCCAATAATATGAACAAATTCAATCATTTATTCACATTTTTACTTCAATAGCTATTGATCGAGCCCCTTCCGTATATAAAGTACTCTGCCAGGTGCTAGCCATGCAGAAGTAAGAAAATTGAAATGTTCCTATAAACATGTAACTTACTTTTTATAAAGTAATGAATACATTTTTCTCATTCAAATGATTGTTTTAGTAAAAATAAACAATTTAAATGAACAATAATGATTTGCATATTTAAACTTACTATCAATGATATCTCAGTCACATACTTAATTCCTCAACAATTCTCTGATTTTCATTGGAGATTTTAAGTACTGAGGTTGGTAAAGTTTTGCCAAGTACAAATATCATAAAGATAAAACAAGAACATAAATTTATTATCAAGTCTGATGCACGATACTTCACACAGATGTTGTTTAGGTGCTAATTGTGATGACCCAACAGAAGACCCATATGCACTTCATTTACCAAAATTTTGAGTGTTTGAAAAATGATAAATGTCTGTAATGATGTTCTATTTCTGCCCAAATGAATTTAGAGGCAATGAATCCCATTTCTTTTCTGACAGTACATCATAGCATTGGTCAAAATATTTCAAAGATTAATAGCTTGTCAGGAAGGACTCAAACTGATAAGAATTATCTGTAAAATTATATATCCCTATGTTTGAAATTATTTCATGCAAAAATGTGAAGAACTGCAGAGGGTGCATATAATATTTTAAATGAATATGAAAAGTGTCAATATTTCATTTAAAGCTTTCACGAAGAATGACGGTGGAAAGTTAAAATAGAATTCTACACTCAAGTAATATTTTAAAGATGCAAGCCAAGTATAGCAGCGTATAGCAGCTTGGAATCACCAGCTGACAAACTGGCATGGAGAATCAAAGGAGATCTTACAGAAAGTATGACAACCTCACAGACTGGTTAAATTAAAATCTATCAACATGTAAAAATGAAAGGAAGAGAAAGATTTTTCTTGACTCTAATGGAGGAAGCCTGTTGGTGAATTTAGAAAATTAAAAACGTTGATATAAGCAGAAAAGTCTCAGAAACTGCCATAGGACATTGACCCAGATTGCCTGGAATTTGAGAAATTTACCCAGGCACTAGAATATTTCATAAGAATGTGAAATATAATAATACTGACTTTATTCACTCCAACCTTATGGAAGTAGAAACAGGCTTTCTGAATATTGTTCTTGACTCATCCTTGTAATCTCTTACTGGAAGTGAGAAATCAATGCATATGGAGACAGTAGAAATACAAGAATAATAAATGCTGAACTAAGAAATGAGTTTACCATTCTCTATATTTACAAGTTGTAAAATATGTGTATGAGACAACCCAAAGTCATAGAGAACAATCTTCTTACTTAATTATAATTATCCTCCAAATGTCCTCATACATATTTTTTTCTCTTCACTTTTTCAACACCATGATCACTGCCTGCTTGATATAGAGCAATATAAAGTTGATATAGAGCAAGTCACAATTCGAAATACTATACCAAGTGTCTTAGGTAGTTTGGGCTACTACAACAAAAATAATATAAAGTAGGTGGCTTAAACAACAAGAAATTTATTTCTCACAGTTCTGGAGATTGAGAAGTCCAAGATCAAGATGCCAGCAGATCTGGTGTCTGGTGAGCTCACTCTCCATGGTTTTCAAAAGGCCATGTTCCCATTGTATCCTCACATGGTAAAGAGAGAGACAGAGACAGAGACAGAAGACAGATAGAGTAAAAGAGAACACGCATGAAGAGGCAAATACCTTCAAGCTGCCGAAACCTTTTATTAGGAATCATAGAATAAACCTGCAAAAAAGATAAAGGGGAAGAAATATTTTAAAAGTGATAAGATCTTCTTAAAATTGAAGAAACAAATTGCTGTGCATGTTTAAAGAGTCTACAGCAAACCAAACTAAGTGAGGGAAAAAATTATATGACTTCCTGTTCAGGCTATCAAGGAGCAACTTATAGTAAGTCACTCGCCAAAAATAAGTCTTAAAAGCTAGATAAAATTTGTAAAAGCCTTATTGCATTTCATGTTTCTACTTAGGCATACAAAGAGCTGGAAATAGAGTCACAGTCTTACAACAAAGAGTCAGGCAAATAGCACATTCGCAACTTAGTTTGAATCTATCAAAAAGCTGAGGTGGCAGGACAATCAACCAGACATTGATCTATGGAGAGGGAGGCACCTGATGAGATATGGGATGTGAACATCTGTTTACATGTAACAGACAGAGCCAGGCTCAGGAATGAAGAATTCAGATAGGATGAGCTGGTGGACGCCTGGAGTGGGTTTTCCTTTTGTCTTGCCCTTCTACTGGGAATGTTGTAGAGACAACCTGGCACTCCCAGAGGTACCCAATGGTGGACAAGGAGCATCTGTCTGATTAAACCTCAGTCTTTGCAGGCACTGTATCTCTGGGTGTGATGATTGACTGTTTCTGACTCTGTTCCTTCCACTCCCAATATCTAGTTCTGTGCTCAGCACTTATTCCCACCCTTTCCTCATTAGCAGAGGACTTTTTGTTCTTTTATCTCAAGCTGCAATAGCTTTCCACCAGTGTCCTCAGTATACAAATTTTGAGAGAAAATTTTGAGCCCTAGGATGTTATAAATATAGGGAGATTTTGAAAAATCTTCAAGACTTTTTCACAGTATAATTCACTAGGTAGTCACAAAGAGTATTGGCCAGAGTCCTGAGAAAGCATCCGTCATAGGACATGTCATGGAGTGGAGAACAACAGAATTTTTCAGGACCCTTCTGATTTAGCTTCCCTAGGAAACAAAAGCCTTTTTCTGTGTGGAAGGGCAACACAAACTGTATTCTGAGGGCACAGGTGTAAATTCATTGCTGTTAGTGAAAGAGAACAGGAAAATATCCTCTACTAAATGGGAAGCAGTAAGAGTAAGTGCTGGGCACAGAACTAGAGTTGAGGGAAGGTCAAGATCATTGGGAAGTTCAGTTCTTCTGTGATGCAGGGACACAGTGGTTTAACCAGAATGTTATTAACCATCAGGGTAGCAAGCGTTAGGTTAAAAGTAACAGCATTTACCTCTAGGAGTGTTTCCTTGTCTCTATAGACAATCCTTATAGAAATACCATACAAAAGGAAGACCTAAAACTGACGGCGGAGTAGATATTGAGCAAAACCCTATGCCAAATCAGCCTCCACCTTAATCACAAGTTATGCCTTGAAGAATGTGTAGGCTTTGATACATTAATTATAGTGCCCCACTACCACTACCACCACACACACAACTCAGAAATACTCCTGTGTAGATTAGTTGAAACTACCTCACCAAAATCTTGGCAGGAGGAAAGTGAGACACATTTGCAGGTATAAAATATATTTATCTGTCTCTACTGTCCTAAAAAAGATGTCCAGTTTTATGAAAATATTATGGAACACGTAGAAAAATCAGATTACAACACACAACCAAGAGACAAAAAACAAGCAGAATTTGACTTAAAAGTCAGAAAACAACATATAGCCAAGAGACAAAAAATAAGCAGAATTTAATTCAGATATGAGACTTCCAGCACAGCTCTGACACATGAAAAGTCTGGAAGTCTCTTCTACCATTACAAGAGGTGCCTGGCAGACAACTCTGAGAGTTAAAAACTCCAGGGGAACTTAGTCATGGGGGGGGGGGGGTCCCACAATATTGTGAAATTTGCGTCCAGGATCTCAACCAGGTTCCCATAGTAAATATCAGAGAAAAATACCCCTGGGCTTCCAGCAGGTGGAAGAGAAAGGAGCCATTTGAAATATGTCAGGAAACTCTGTTCTTAACAAGACCAGCTCTAAGGGAAACTAGTTAACCAGAACCTAATCTGCTGGGGTATTATCAGAGCCTAACTTAACTGAGGAAGAGAAATACCTCACTTCAACCAGTTTTAACTCAATATAAAATACTCAACTCCAGCCCACTCTAGCCATATCGTCCCACCTAAGGGGGGCTGGGGGGAAACTGAGAAACACTTGTGAAGTTCACAGTCCAGAGGCTTAGATTCACTACAGTAGATTCACATGATTATTTCAGGACTATTTCAGAACTCTTTCACAACACTTCCCCTCTCCTCACACCTCACCGTCACATTACCAAAGGCCTGTTTACAGAGTTCCTTTCACCTGGCACATCATGTCCAGCTAACAAGAAAAAATTATAAGGCAAAGCAAAAGGCAAAAATCACAACTTAAAAATATAAAGCAAGCATCAGAACCAGACATGGCAGGGATGTTGGAATTATCAGACCAGGAATTTAAAGCAACTGTGATTAATATGCTAGTGGAGACTGTAATGGATAAAGTAGATAGCATGTAAGAACACATGAGCAATGTAAGCAGAGGGATGGAAATCCTAAGAAAGAACCAAAAGAAATGCTAGCGATCAAAAACACTGTAAACGATATGAAGAATTTTTGAGAGGCTTATTGTAAACTAGACGTGAATGAGCAAAGAATCTCTGAGCTGGAGAACATATCAACAGAATCCTCAGAAAGTGAAAAACAAAGAGAACAAAGATTTTTAAAAAACCAACCAGAGGGCTGGCCCCGTGGCCATGTGGTTAAGTTCACATGCTCTGCTGCAGGCAACAGAGCATTGTTAACCCATTGTTTCATTGGTTGGAATCCTGGTCGTGGACATGGCACTGCTCATCAAACCACGCTGAGGCGGCATCCCACATGCCACAGCTAGAAGGACCCAGAAAGAAGAATATACAACTATGTACCGGGGTGCTTTGGGGAGAAAAAGGAAAAAAATAAAATCTTTAAAAAAAAAAAAACCAACCAGGCCAGAATATTCAAGGATTGTGAGACAACATACATATAGTAGGAATACCAGAGGGAGAAGAAAGAGAAAAAAAGAACAGAAGAAATATTTGAAACAATCATGACTGAGAATTTCCCCAAATTAAGTTGCGACACAAAACCATAGATCCAGAAAACTCAGAGAAAATCAAATAGGATAAATGTCAAAAGAAAAACACCCAGAGCTGGCCCTATGGCTGAGCAGTTAAGTTTGCACACTCCACTTCAGCGGCCAAGGGTT
The DNA here is from genome assembly GCF_041296235.1 of Equus asinus. NCBI lineage: Eukaryota > Metazoa > Chordata > Mammalia > Perissodactyla > Equidae > Equus > Equus asinus. The sequence continues at coordinate 39,946,217 of NC_091813.1, forward strand.
TTGCTGGTTCAGATCCTTGCCTGGACGTGGCACCATTCATCAGGTGACGCTGAGGCACCATCCCACATGTCACAACTAGAAGGACTCACAACTGAAAAATATGTAACTATGTTCTGGGGAGATTTGGGGAGAAAAAGCAGAAAAATAAAAGAAGAAGATTGGCAACAGTTGTTAGCTCAGGTGCCAATCTTTTAAAAAAAAAAAAATCCTATATCCTGCATCCTTTACTAACTACAGAAAATCAAAGGTACAGAAAAATCCTGAAAGAAATAGAGGGGAAAAAAAACCTTATATACAGAGGAACAAAAATAAGCATTGCCACTGACTGCTCCTCAGAAATCATGCAGCCAAGAAGAGAATGGAGTGAAACATTTAAAGTGTTGAGAAAAAAACCCACCAACCTAGATTCCGTACCCTGTAAAATTATCTTTTAAAAGTGAAGGAGAAATAAAGACTATCTCAGACGAGCAAAAGTTGAGGGAATTTGTTGCTAGTAGACCTATGCAAGAAATGTCAAAAGTTCTTCAGAGAAGGAATCTTATATAGGAGAAACTCAGATCTACGTAAAGAAAGAAAGAGCAGCAGAGAAAGAATAAGTTAAGGTAAAATAAATATATTTATTTTTCTTATTCTTTATTGATCTAACAGATAATAAATTGTTCAAAATAAAACTAGTGACAATATGATTATGTATGCTTATGTCTTCTATATTAATCTTATTTCCACAGCATAAAAAATTGTAATAGGATGCCTTAACGATAACTGCGCTCTATTTTGAAAATAAATAGGATCATATTTATGTATGAGAAATCCATTATAATGTGATAATGGCTATCCCATTGATATTCTATCTACACAAACGATTTTGAGTGTTCACTCACTCCATAAATACTTGTATTCCCTTTTTAAACACTTCCCTAAATTTTTATTCATACTCATAGATTGCTAAAAAAATGAAAATAATTTAACCCAGCCTAAAACGTATTTTTACCAAAATATCTTAGATTTTACTGTCTTACCAGAAAACAATGAGACAATTTCCTAATAAAAAATTAACAGTCATTTCACTTAGTGGGCGGGAAGTCTAAGGAGAATTCTTCTCATCTTAACTTCTTCCATAAGTGGGATATTATATGTATTTATTAAAAGCTTCTGTTTGGAATCAATTTCCATACTCACGTGTCTAACTGTGGATATTCGATGTGAAAAGAGAGAGGTGTTTTCATTACATGCCATTCCCCGTCATCTTCCCTCTGTGGCCATGTTTGCCCAGGATGTGCTGTCCTCCTTTCTTTGTGTCATGGAGGATTTATATAGTGTTCCCTCTTATTAAAGATGTTATATCTAAAAGTGTAATAGACACAAAATAAATGGAAAATAAGTACACAACATTGCAAAGCCTTGGGGAGCCAGGTTATCTTTCCCTGCCGAAAGAATTTACTATCTATCAAAATTTCTCTTCCTCTCCCTAGAAATCACTACTTTAAAGATATCAGCAGATAATTCCATGTGTTTCTTTTCTTTTATAACATTCCCATATGCACCTTTAAAAAATTATCTAAGATCACCTGAATGCTAAAACATCGTGTTTTGTGCTTCGCAAGTGTCTTCTATTTAAGGATACATCTCTGAGAAGCAGTGGCAGACAGATGGGAAGAAACCAGGGTTCCTCTAAAAGAAAGAAAACATGCCAGCTTAAGTCCCTCAGATTTTCATGTCCAGTTGATAAAAATGGAAAAATGATTTTAAAAATGTGATATCCTAGATATAAATATTAGGCTTTTTATGCATTATTGGCTCAAAATAAAAATTATCATAATCCTCCATTGAGTTATTTCTGTAAGTAGTTCTACATCTAATTATTTTCATGGAATAATTCTAGATTGCCATTTCCATCTTCCCCACCTCTCCTCATCCACACATGGCTCCATCCATGTGTCTGGTATACTGCTGAATATATGAAATATAAGCCTTGTAGTTTACCCCTGATTTATTAAAATAAATTCAACAAATGGTGAACACAATTAAACTGGTAGTTGGTTTACGAAGCTAACAAGCTTCAATTTCTCAATGCCATGAAAAGGCTGATCTTTTGAGTATATTTCAGTAGCTTCTGGGCCTTTCCATTCTGACTTTCTTCATGCTGTGAAATGATTTTTCTAGTCGAGCTTTGATCCAAGGTTCAGCCCACATTCTCTCTGCTGGGGCCCTGCTAGATGCTGCCTACTTCAAATGCTTGCTTCCTGCATCACTTATTGTAAAAGCACAGGTATCACATCACTCAATAGTGTCACTGTGAGGGGGAAGATGAAATGACTTCCTTTTACTCATAGTTGACATTTTCTTCTCCTCTGTCTTTTAAAGGTATCTACTCTGTCCAGCTTCCTTGCATTTTCAAAGGGAGCCTTTGCAGTCTGAACACAGGACCACCTCCTTCACCAAACCCACTCCCAAAATACATGGCTCTGGGTTTTCCATTTAGTCAATCATTTCAAATTAAAACACACTTTTGATTTTCTCAAATTCCCAAACACTTATTATCACAGTGTTGTACAAACTAATTGATGCTTTCTCTCCTAAATTTTGACCATCTTAACAAAATAAACACTACTGTTATGAATTCAGCAAGGTTATTACATTTCTAGTATATTCTATTCCTATAGTAGAGTGTCAATCACGGTTTATGTTCTATAGTTTTTCTTGGCACATGTTCAATATTGTAGTGGTATGATATATCAGGGACTTACAATTCAAAACCCTTGGACCCAGACATATTTAAAAATTCAGCAATTTTCAGGTTTTGGAAACATAATACAATGCACATTTTTTTATTATATAACTTCCAGGAAGATTTGGGCCAGTACTACAGTCAAGTACACAATAGTGTGTCACTTAACAACAAGGATGCATTCTGTGAAATGTGTCATTAGGCAATTTCATTGTTTTGCAAGCATCATAGAGAGTACCCACACAAACCTAGATGGTAGAGCCTACTACACACCTAGGCTATATGGTACTAATCATATGAGACCACCATCATATATGCAGTCCATCACTGATCTAACCATCATTATACGGCTCATGACTGTATTAAAATCATTGTATCAAAATCTTATGAATATTTAGTGGGGTAAATAAAGATTATAAAATAATATACCAGTTGAGGTGGAATCTCGTTTTTCAGCAAACGAAATAATATAGCTAAGGTTTCTGAGCTTGATTTCTGAATTGTGAATGAAACACTTCTTAAGCAATACTTCATATTTTGCCATACTGTTTTTTTTGTATTTCTTGCAAATGTTTCCCCTTTATCTAAAAACCTGTGCTTTCACATATGCAACTATTCCAAAACATAAAGAAAATACCTCCTTTTCCCTTCAAGAGTTCAAAATTCAGGGGCTGGCCCTGTGGCCTAGTGGTTAAGTTCAGCTTGATCCACTTCAGCAGCCTGGGTTGGTGGGTTCAGATCCTGGGCACGGACCAATACCACTTATCAGCCATGCTGTGGCGATGACTCACATACAAAATAGAGGAAGATTGGCAAGGATGTTAGATCAGGGCTAATCTTCTTCAAGCAAAAAAAATTTAAAAGAAGAAGATTGTCAATAGATGTTCCCTCTGGGCTAATCTTCCTCAGCAAAAAAAAAAAAAAATTTAAAAATGAAAAAAATAGTTCAAAATGCAGTGCCTCATGGAATCCTTTCCTAATCTCTAAAGAAATTAATTATGATACCCAATAAATGATACACTCACCAATGCAATATATGGTACTCTATTTAGAAAACATTAACTTTCCCCTAAGAGTCTCACATTTTCTTTATTTTTCTTTTTTTTTTCGAGGAAGATTAGCCCTGAGCTAACTATTGCCAATCCTCCTCTTTTTTGCTGAGGAAGACTGGCCCTGAGCTAACATCCATGCCCATCTTCCTGTACTTTATATGTGAGACGCCTGCCACAGCTTTGCTTCTGCCAAATGGTGCCATGTCTGCACGCGGGATCTGAACCGGGGAACCCCAGGCCTCCTAGAAGTGGAATGTGCAAACTAAACCACTGCACCACTGGGCTGGCCCTCATATTTTAAAAGTGATTCATTTCTGCAAACCAAGCATTTAAATTAATACATATTTACCATAGTACATTACAGTTGTTGACTATCTATTTATGGAGATGATGAATCAATACTTTTCATTAGATATTCTAAATAAATATTTTAGAATGCTCCAAATGTAGCTAATATGTTTGATAGCACATAAACAGAAAGTAGCAGATGGATATCAAACTAAGGATCTAGAAATATAATACAATTTTCCTTCCAATTAAAAAGTTCAGTTATTGACATTTCTATATAATTGCACAGAATTTTCTGAAGAAGAAAATGATACTTAGACAAATAGTATAAAGTGTTTAATTGAAATGTTAATATTTAGTTTGGAAATAGTTTATATTTAAATACTATGAAACATTGAAAAGCAAAAAAAACAGTTACTGTCAATACTACTAAATTTAAATTTCTTACAAATGTCTGAACTTATTTTCCAATGCAATAAACATTATGAATAAAAGTAATAAAATGTTTCCCAAAGGAAAATTAGTATATATGTGTATTTTTATGTTTTTCTTCAAAGTCTTAAATATGACATTTCCAAACACTTAATCTTTTTATCTTTTAAATATGTAAAAATATAATAATAGCATGGAAATTATAGGATAATGAGGCAGAATGAAATATGAGAAATTATGTTAAAATATATTTAAAGTATTGTTTTCTTCTCACGTAATGTCAATTAGTTCAATAGCATTCTCAAGCATAAATCTCACTAAACCTAGAAGTTTGAGTATAGATGTCTCAAAATATGAATAAAGCAACTTTAAGATTCACAAACATTTTTAAAAAGAGAGAAATATAACAGATCTATTATAGACTCATATTTTTTAATGCTATTCAGAGACTGAATTTAACATTGTTTTAAGCAATGCTTTTTTACTTTGCTCATGAAGACTATAATGCAACTTCAGAAAAGCTGTTTTTGTAACCTGGTCCAAAGAATATTTATACATCAATTTGTATACATAAAATTTCCATTTCAAAGTTACTTAAGGGTAAACATGCACACACACACTTCAAAGGATAAAAGCAATCAAATTCAGTTCAAATAAAATTGATGCAATATGGTTATTATTCCAGTATAAATAAATATATTTGAATTAAACTATACAGAACTTAATAAATAGAAATGTTTTGTCTTTGTTCTTTCCTATATTAAATATTTTTTCACCTTTCAGTAAAATAGACTGAAGTTAACTGCATGCTTTATGTGTGATTCTAATTGCATCCATAAAAATCAGTATATATTTTTGAAGAAATTTGTGAGCAATGTAATCGGACAATTCAGATGGAGAGCCATTTTGTGTAGGTTATTGGCTTAATATTGAAAATAGTGAGTTTTAAATGACAGAAAGACATTCCTATTTGAATTAAAAAGTACGCAGTACTTCTTGGTATTCATATTCAAGAAGTGATAATTGAGGGGCAAGAACAATGGCATAGCAGTTATGTTCATACATTCTGCTTTGGTGGCCACAGTTCACCAGCTTGGATCCTGGGTGCAGACCTACCACTTGTCAAACCATGCTGTGGCAGGCATCCCACATATAAAGTAGAGGAAGATGGGCACGGATGTTAGCTCAGGGCCAGTCTTCCTCAGCAAAAAGAGGAGGATTGGCAGCAACTGTTCACTCAGGGCTAACCTTCCTCAAAATAAAACCAAAGAAGTAACAATTGAAGCTAAATGGAAGCCGTCCCTGAAAGAGAAACTATAGAATATAAAAGAAAGCTCTGAGAGAATATCTTAGGGGTTACCAAATTTTGTTTGGTTGGTGAGCAGATGGTCACTAGAGAGGAGTATTTAGCATGATCCAAGATGAGGATGATATAAAGTGAAGACAGAGAGAATATCTCTACAGAGGACATATATGAACATTGTTATAAGATGTTACGGTTTTCAAGATAATTACGGGAATAAATGCTTCATATGTCTCGTCTACCAAGAAAAAAAGACCAGAAAAATACAGTGAAATTCTCCCAATACCCTAGTCTAAAGACTAGAAAACTCTATATGTTAATGGTCAGGTGACATTTCTACTAACCACATGATTGATGGACAATAGATATAGGAGTACATTCTTCTAGTGTTCTAATATCTGAAGCTATACAGGATTGATGATTCCAATATGGTACACTGTTGAACAAAACAGCTATCTTGATTTGCTCTGTAGTTAGTCATAAGAATTGACATTTAAAAAAGAATATATAATATTAGTCCATCAGTTCACAATAAATAGTTGCCTGTGAGGGATTATAAAATTTATATCAATTTGTCATACATATTCAAGTCTGAGTGGGGTTTTGATCATACTGAAATTCTTAATTTTGAGTAAGGGACTTCAAATTTTTATTTTGTACTGAGCCCACAAATTATGTAGCCAGTCCTAGATTAATAGATCACACTTCCTAACTCTAAAGATGAAATTGATAAAAATAGAAAATAGCAAAACAAAAAAGAAAGATGACATCATTATATGTATGTGCTCATTTCTCTTTTTGAAGCCTGACATTCCCAAGGATAAATGAGCAGAAGAGATTTTTATGTAATCTAACTCAAGCCTGGGAAGGAACAGACATCAATTAAAATAGAATCACATAACATTCGAAGTTCTCTCTCACCCGGATATCAGGAATAGTCTTCATGAAATCTTTAGAAAGCATTCAAGAATAGATGTTGAAACAGATGATATCTTCGGTTCTCTCCTCATTTTTGGTGAGTGGCCTTAAGCCAGAAATAAGGGATTTAATATAAAAGCAAGAACAGGAATAGGAAATAGCCCAATTTCCATGTTGCCAATTCCTCCCTGAACAACATGAAAGAGACTTAGAACAAAAGCAGAAAATACCAGAGTGACATCAGCAACAAGGCAGAGTGAGCTATTCCCTTTATCTCTCCCTCTTTGAATTACAACTAAATGGACAATCATTGATCAACAGAGGATACCCACACAGCACAACAGGATGCCTGAGAGATCCACACAGCTATACATCTGAGGGTGGATAGACTGCCCCACAGAAAGTGGTGGAGATAGTTGAGAACCTCCCTGCCCTGCGGCAGCACAGTACACATGCGTGAATGCTCTCCCAGCTGGCAGGAGAACCTATAGTACCACTGCAGCACTGAAAGTGGGAGTGAACCTCGGCATGACTGTGGGAACAGGGAATGGCAGCCCTGAGCCCCTACATGACTGCTTTCTCATGGTGGGAGAGCCCACAGTGTTGCTGTGGTCCCAAGAAGTGACCCAAGCTTGGACTCTGTGAGGAAGCCCCACCCACCAAGCTCAGCTGCCAGCACCACCACAAGAAGAGGCAGTAGTAGACTTATGCACTAGGTGAACACATTGCCGGCTGGCACAATTACCCATAGTACCTCACAACTTCCAGCGGATGGAGTAGGATGAGAAATACAGTTCCTGTTTCCCTCTAGAAGAAGAATCTGCAACCTGATACTACCACAAATGCCCCAACAAAAGATTAATTCATCGAACACCATGAGAAACTACAGCAACAATTCAGAGCAGAAGGAGAATGATAATTCTCCAGAAACCAACGCTGAAGTCACAGAAATTTACAATCTAAATGACAGAGAATTCAAAACAATTGTCATAAAGAAAGTCAACGAGTTAGAAGAAAACTCAGAAAGACAGTTCAATGAACTCAGGAATAAAATTAATGAGGAGAAAGAATATTTCACTAAAGAAATTGAAAGTATAAAAAAAAGCATAAATTCTGGAGATGAAGAACACAATTAATGAAATAAAAAATAATCTAGAATCCTTAAAATATAGAGCTGGGATGTTAGGGAGGAAAGAATTAGAGACTTAGAGGATAGAGATATAGAAGTGCTCCAGGTGGAGGAGGAGAGAGAACTAAGCTTTTTTAAAAAATGAAAGAATTTTTTGAGAAATAGCTGACTCAATTAGGAAAAGCAACATAAGGATTATAGGTGTTCCACAGAGAGAAGTGAGGGAGAAAGGGGCAGAGAGCTTGTTTAAAGAAAGAATAGCTGAGAATTTCCCAAACCTAGGAAAGGAATCAGACTTAGAAACACATGAAGCCAATAGAACTCCTAATTACTTCAATGCTAAAAGACTTTGTCCAAGACATAATAGTAAAATTGGCAAAAGTCAACGATAAAGAAAAAAATATTAAGGGCAACAAGGCAGAAGAAAATAGACTATGAAGGAACCCCTAATGGGCTTTCAGCAGATTCCTTGGCAGAAACCTTACAGTCTAGGAGAGAATGGAATGACATATTCTAAATACTAAAAGAAAGGATCAGCCCAGTGTCACAGTGATTAAGTCTGTGTGCTCTACTTCGGCAGCTCAGGTTTCACCAGTTTGGATCCTGAGCAGGGACCTAGCATTGCTTATCCAGTCATGGTGTTGCAGGCATGCCACATATAAAATAGAGGAAGTTGGGAACACATGTTAGCTCAGGGCCAATCTTCCTCACAAAGAAAATAAATAAATAAATACTGAAAGACAAAAACTTTCGGCCAAGAATACTCAATCCAGCAAAACTATCCTTCAGATATGATGGATAATTAAAAACTTTCCCAGATAAAAACTGAATGAGTTCATTGCCACTAGACCTCCCTACAACACATGGTTAAGGATGCCTTCACACCTGAAACAAAAAGGCAAAGGTTTACAAAGCTTTGAACAAGGAGATAAATAGACAAAATTAGAAAACTGCAGCTCTCTTTCATAACAGGGAAGCAAATATTTAATTATAACTTAAAAGGTAAAGGGAAGGAAAGCATGAAAAGTAATTATAAAAACTTCAATTTAGTCACAAACTCACAACACAAAATAGAATAAAGTGTCCATATTACCTAAAGCAATCTACATATTCAATGAAATTCCCTCAGAATCCCAATGACATTCTTCATGGAAATAGAACAAAGAATCCTAAAATTTATATGGAACAACAAAAGATCTCAAATGGCAAAAGCAATCCTGAGGAAAAAGCAGGAGGCATCACAGTACCTGACTTCAAAATATAGCACAAAGCTATAGTAATCAAAACAGCATGGTAGTGGTAGAAAAACAGACACACAGATCAATGGAACAGAATGGAAAGCTCCAATAAACCCCACACATCTTTGGTCAGTTAATGTTCAACAATGGAGCCAAGAACATACAACAGAGAATGGTAAGTCTCTTTAATAAATGATGTTGGGAAAACTGGACAGACACATGCAAAAGAATGAAAGCAGACCACTATCTTGTACCATATACAAAAATTAACTCAAAATGGATTAAAGACTTGAAGGTAAGACCTGAAACCATGAAACTCCTAGAAGAAAATATAGGCAGTACACTCTTTTACATCAGTCTTAGCAGCATCTTTTCGAATACGTCTGCTAACACAAGAGACACAAAGGAAAAAATTAATGAATGGGACTACATAAGACTAAAAAGCTTCTGCAAGGCAAAGGAAACCATGAACAAAATGAAAAGACAACCCACCAAGTGGGAGAAAGTATTTTCAAATCATATCCAAAATGGGGTTAATCTCCAAAATATATAAGGGCTCATACAACTCAGCAACTGAACAGACATATACACAATATATATACATTGTATATATACACAATCTGTATATCTAAAGAAGATATACAGATGGTCAACAGGCCCATGAAAAGATGTTCACTATCACTAATTATTATTGAAATGCCAATCAAAACTACAATGAGATATCACCATACACCTGTTAGAATGACTATAATTACCAAGACAAAAACTAACAAATGTTGGAGAAGATGTGGAGAAAAGGGAACCCTCAAGCACTGCTGGTGGGAATGCAAACTGGTGCAGCCACTATGGAAAACAGCATGGAGATTTCTCAAAAAATTAAAAATAGAAATACCGTACGATCCAGCTATCCTGCTACTGGGTATCTATCCAAAGAACTTGAAATCAACAATCCAAAGAGACTTATGCACCCCTATGTTCATTATAGCTTTATTCCTTATGGCCAAGATGTGGAAGCAACCTAGGTGTCCATCAACCGATGAATTGATAAAGATGTGGTATATATACACAATGGAATGCTACTCAGCCATAAAAAAAGACAAAATTGGCCCACTTGCAACAACATACATGGACCTTGAGGGTATTATGTTAAGTGAAATAAGCCAGCCGGAGAAAGACAAACACTGTATGATTTCACTCATATCTGGAAGGGAAACAAGCACAGACGAAGAGAACAGGTTAACGGTTTTCAGAGGGGAAGGGTGTTGGGGGTCGGCAAAAGGGGCAAAGGGGTGCATATATTTGGTGATGGATAAAAATTAGAGTATTGGTGGTGAGCATGATGCAGTCTACATGGAAACTGATAAATAATAATGTACACCTGAAATTTCACAATGTTATAAACCATTATGACCTCAATAAAACATTTTTTTTAAAAAAAGCAGAAATTACCTAGAAAAAAGCTGATGGCTATACAGATAAAACGTCCATGTAGATATTCCTGCATACCAGACAATCTCTTGAAAATGACACTTGTAGATAGAGTGTGCTGGAAAGGTATCAGAAAAAAACAATTGTTCTGTATTAACTGTGAAACTGCTGGGAGAAAAAGAAGGTGGACAGACAATAAAGGTGCTTCCAGGAGAAAACAAGTTCCCATAATCTTAAACGCACAAGTGGAAATTTCTCTTTATGTTAAAAAAGGTTCTGAATTTTTGACTGATAAGTTCTATGCAACATCAATCTTAAACTCTACTACAACTACGAAAACTGATCCCATAATGTCAACGGACTAATCAGGTGGAATTAATAATCTATCCTCCAGTTGGGGTTAAAGAACGACCAAAGAAGGGATTGAAAATTGCGACAACCCAAGTGGCAATTTGAGTGTTAAAACTGGGCCCTAAAACCATTTGTGTCAATTTGACAATTGTTTGTTTCAGGTTTTGTTTTTTTTGGCAGGAAAAGAAGGCTATGAAGCAAATTGACAACAAACACTCCATTATTTCATTAGGAAATAAACCAGTGCAAACCAACCCAAACGGTTTTTGTAACAAAATACCAGCTTGCTTACTTAAGCAAAAGCTCACTTTTCAAATTAAAATTTGTTTTCCAACACTCACTTCAAAATTTTGCCAAGCAATGTCCACAAAACCTAAATTATTAGTTCACAAACTAGAGCTTGCCCCATGTCTGTTTTGTGCCTTTTTGAACAATGTATTTTGATTTCAGAGTCTCAGAAATATCTTGAGGAGCTGCTAAAACAAAGACTGTTGTCTCCAATCCGTAAACATCTAAGTTAGTTTGTGTATAGAGGGGTTAGGAAATTTTCATCTCTGTAAGTTTCCTGGTGATGCCGATGTGCTGTTCTCGGAACCATCTTTTGGGACCACTACTTTATTACATAAGCCAGTTTGAATCAAGGTTCCTCTATTCTTGCAGCCCCAAATCTCCTCAATGGTCAGATTTGGAATTTTCAGTGTCGTAAGAGAAAGATTTTATTTGAAACAGAATCGTAGTTTTTGAGGAAGTAAAAACACCAGGTTGAGATTGATGTTTCTGAAATGATTACAGATAACAAGTAATGCAATAAATAGAAAGTTTCATTGCAATTTATTCTCTCAAACCAATAGATTCTAAAAATTTAAGCAAGCACTTATGACTCACAACTTCCTCAGAGAGGCAGAAATTGACGTCTCAGAGCCTTTTAAGTTTTAATAATACGCAGATAGAGTGAATAACTTAATTGTACAAAGAAAGTAATTAAGAATACAATTAACCATTTAGCCTAATATCATACCTTTAAGCAGCCAGCTACCCAAGAATTCCAAGACTTCATTTAGAACACAAATCACTCTGAAATGAGTCTGGGAATAATGAAAAACAAAGTAGAGAAAATACAGTGATTATCAGGAAGATATTTTGATGATAAGAATTAAATAGTTTTATTGAAAAGGTGATCATTTGATAACCTGAGTCAACGAACAGCTACCTACATGGTAGGTCTGTTCCATGACAGGCAGGGAGCTAAGAATTTGTGTTTTTTAAATCTAAGCTGTCAATATCTGCCTAAGGCACACAAATATTTGACTCTTCTAACTACTCATTCTTCTTTGATAAAACAAGCAGTGGGGAACAATGTTTGTTCATCTACTGCTGTGGTAAGTCTTTGAATATGAAAGTCAGAGCAGAGTGAATAGTATCGTCAAACTTACTCACAGCAGGAGTTTCAGCTAACGAGTTCCACAATTCTGGATAAAGTTTGAAAGGAATCATTGGCCTCTTTAGAATTTATCTATGGAAATATCTTAAACAAACTTATAGTTTTATAACTACTGCTCTTCATATTGTCTTTGACTTCCTCTTAAATTTAGCCACTGATCTGCTTTGTCACTATAGTTTGCTAGAATTTCCTACAAAGGAACTCATACAGTATGTGGCTTTTAATGTCTGGAATTTTTCATTTAACATACCTCTTTCAAGATTCATGTACATTGTTGGATTTATTATATGTTTCTATTGCTGAGTAGCAATATACTTAATGTATATACCAGAAATTTGTTTATCCAATAATATTTGAAAATTTGCAGCTACTTGAATAAAGCTATAATAGACATTCATGTATAGGTCTTTGCATAAACATGTTTTCATTTCTCTTAGATAAATATCTATGAGCTGGATTTCTGGTTCATATAGTTAATTGTCTTGTTGGCTTCACCATAAATGAAAAACTGGGGGCTGGCCCTGTGGCATAGTGGTTAAGTTTGGTGTGCTCCACTTCGGCAGCCCAGGTTTGTGGGTTAGGATCCTGGGCACAGACCTACACCACTTCTCAGCCATGCTGTGGCAGCTATCCACATACGAAAAAGAGGAAGACTGGCACAGATGTTAGCTCAGAGCTAATCTTCCTCAGCAAAAAAAGAGGAAGATTGGCAACAGATGTTAATTCAGGGCAAATCTTCCTCAGAGAAAAAGACGATGAAAAACTGATGTCTAAAAGTACTGTACTATTTTTAACTTCTGATAGCAGTAAGTAAAGGTTCCATATCATCATCAATATTTGGTATTGTCAATCTTTAACCATTCTAGTGAGTGTATGTTAGATTTTTCATTTCGGTTTTAATTTGCATTTTTTCTGATGATTCAGGATTTTGAACATCTTTCCATGTGCTAACTTTCCATTTATTTTAATTCTTTGCTGAAGTGTCCATTCAAATTTTCTTCCTATTGTTTTCTCAGATTGTATATTTTCTTAATATTGAGTTTGAAGAGGTTTTTTAGTATTCATTCTGGATACAAGTCGCATTCATATGTTTTGTAAATACTGACTACCAGTCTGAGACTTTCCTTTCCATTTTCAGAATAATGTCTTTCTAAGTAAATAATTACTTCAGTTCCATTTTTTTTTAAATATTGTGTACCTACTGAATGCCAGTGATAAAAGTTGGGAATGCAAAGGTAAATGAGATGAGTCCTTGCCATGTAAGTGCTTATAGTCCAGCGAGTGCGTGGGGCATAATGGAAAGGGACATTTTTAATGTAATGCAGTAAAGTGCTCTTTTTGAGACATGCCCCAGGAGTGCTGAGGAAGGAGATGGAACGCAACGCAACCCAACCTTGAACAAGGAAAAGATTCGGAGAACTTAGTACAGGTAAAGAACAGAAAGGGCATGCCAAGGCAAATTAAGAGTACAAGCAAAGGTGCACAGAGTTTAAGAGGTGAGTGAGGCTTTGGTCAGATCTGGCGAGTTGTGGGCCTTGAATGCCATTCGCTTAAACAGAACTCTATACCCAGAGCATTGGGTAGACATTGACTGGATCTGTGGCCATATTTTTCTGAGACAGTTCATACTGGAAGAAGTATAAGCATGATCTGAATTAGAGACAAGATTGAAATCAGGGAAAAGACACAAAAAGATGTCCCCTGGAGAGACTGATGCATGCATATATCAGTTTAGGATGGTTAGAAAGGGAGATGGTGAATGAAGACATAGATAGGAAATAACATCTATAAGAGTTCAGGACTGACTGAATGGTAATATCACTGTAAAGAGGGAGACAAATAAAAAGGAAACTCTAGGAAAATTCCAGGATTCTAATTTATGTGGTTTGGATGATTGTGGCATTTCTCCTCCCATACACATAGTAGGAGAAGACCATGAAACATAATCTGAATCTCACTTTTAGTGTTTCAGGAGGTATCTCTTTGCTCTTTCTCCTTTCCACTTACTCCTTTTGGTTTAATCCCTGGTAGAATCATTGCCCTGGAAAATGATGTATTCTTTCCATCCATAAACTCATGTTTTTGACTGTTCATTTGATTGCCAATTATGCTTTCGCCCTCTTCAATATTGTCTTCTTTCACAGTGTCGCTCAGCGGTTCTCAGTGGGTCAGCTCACGTTACTCCCCCATCCAGCTCAGGATTCCCAAATGCCAGAGCCTAGATTAGGTAAATTGAGAAGGAGATTTATACAAGAAACAAGGGTGGATTTGGGGAAATTACGATGAATACAATTTTGAATATGTTGAGCTTGATATAAAGTAATTTAATTCTAAGAAGGGAATGTGAAATAATTAACACCACATCTGGAAAGTTTTTCGATCAAGCCCCTGTCACTCTCTATAACATTCTTAGACTTTATTTCCATCACAATATAACCAGTATATGGAGCAGACAGGACGCATGCAATGGGATGCCTCTCATGTTTCTCTTTCTACCTTATATCATACCTTGTTTACCTTAAGTTCAAAATAAAGCTGCCTTATTTTTTCTCCTTCATCCTTTAAAATGAGTTCACAAGAGGAAGTTCTTTCTAAGGTACTAGATGAAAACTCAACAAGTCTGTGACTGTTATGGTCACTCATAGAAAGTTCTGTAATAACTTTGAATTACAAATTTCATTTCAGTAATTAAAATGTCCAGTCGTGGATAATAATTAAATTCCAATTCTGTCCAATGTAAAACATTATCCTCAAAACTGTGGTCTCAGATGTACAGCAGAGCTCTTCCTTCCAGCCTCCTAACTGGGGTCTCTGGATTTTTAGCATTGTGGCAGAGGATGACGTCAAAGGAGGGAAAGAAAGATGGATGACAATTGACTGGCATTTACTTCTTATTCTCTGGGTCAGACCCATGGTTAAAACATTTCTTTCATTCATAAATATGTGAAATTACAAATATTTCTAATTATTTGCATATTTTCATTGTAAATTATATGTGAATTTATAATTGTAAATAAGCATAATATATGCAATATAAATATGTTAATAAACATGTATGATATATAAATATATAGTTGTTTATATATTGGCAAATTATCATATAATTCTTAAGATATAATCTCCTAGAAGCAGAGATCTTTCCTGATTTTTAACCACTGTAACCCTGGTTTCTAGAACAGTGCCCAGCACATAGTAGGTATATTAAATAAATATGTATTGCATGGATTTTAATTAATGTGTGCCAAATTATCCAGCACCAAAATTTACAGACAAGTGGTAGACTAGCCATCTATATTGGGGAGTATCGATTATAGAGGATGTTTAAAATATTGAGTCAATGAGTACTCACATGGAGAGCACGTAGATTGAATGAACCAGAGTTCTAGGGAAGATACAGCAAGCGAGTCCATGAAGTAGACCACTGAAGTACAGTGAGTGAGCTGGAAAGAGAAATAAAAGACTGTTCTCACGTAAACTAAAAAGAAAAAGAATGTTTTGAGCATGAGGAACAGTTATATCAAACCTCACAGAGAGGTGTTGATCCCATAGTTGGGTAGAAATTTACAGCAGTGCTTGGCTCCTAGGTTGTGGACTGGTGCCAGATTGGGACGTTACTAATAATTGTACTGTAAGATATAAGAATTTACTACTTTACTTATGGCAACTGACAAAATACTGAGTTTAGCATTACGGGGAGTTTTGATACAGTGGGGATAAACATCTCTGGAGTAAGTGCGGGAAGGATTTAGAGTAAGTCATTTACATAGAAATGGAAGCGTCCAAAGATGATTGAAGGCAGGAGTTGGAGTAGAATAAAAGGCTTTCCTCTAGGTTACCAAGTTCTCAACCATTGGGGGATGGCAAGCTCGAATTCCATAGATGATACTGAAAAGGTACTATGTTGACTAGATCTGTACATGGGATAAAAGAGAGATTCGTCTTCTTTCCAAGAAAACCTGTAAACTGGGGCACAACCAAGTTTGTGGCTATTTGCTTGTTTGTTTGTTTTGCATATGCAGGTGAATAGAACATTTGGCACAGAGGAAAGAGATATTTGAAAGATGCTCCTTAATAACGAAATGAGATGGAAGGAAACAAGATTTGAGGAGTGAGGGTAAGGATTTGATGATGGAGGGAGAAAATGCAGAACAGTAAGGTGAGAAGGCAAGAATGTTAGGTAAATAAAATGTGACCAAAAGTGACAGGACAGCAGCTTGCCTTTTGAATGGTCACTGTGAATAGGATTGGAAACCCATGGACTTTACCGCTTTCAATTTTCCTAACTTGCTGAACAACAAGGATTTTTTTTTCCCTTTAAATCTCTTGCAAATTTGTTTTTTTGTGGTTACACAAATTGTTTTCCCAATTAAAGAAAAATTTATTTTCCCTAAATAGCCAAATATACATTGACCTCTATGTCAGAGGGCAACACAGTAAAAGTATATTATTTCCCTTTTGATCACAGAAATAAACTCCAGATAAAAATATATCATGCCACAAATACATCCAAACAAAAGCAGAGAAGAATAGATGAAAGTGATTTTTCCCAAACTTATTATAAGAGAACTACATAATACAATATCATGAAAGAATGATCAATAATATTTAAGTGTTTAACTGAATTTTTTTCCAGCACTTTATTGCTGTCTTTTTTTTTTTTTTCTGGTGAGGAAGATTGGCCCTGAGCTAATATCTGTTGCCAATCTTCCTTCTTTTTCTCCCTAAAGTCCTTGTACATAGTTGTATATTCTAGTCGTAGGTCTTCCTAGTTCTTCTATGTGGGACGCCACCACAGCAGGGCCTGATGAATGGTGTGTAGGTCCACACCAGGATTCAAACCAGCGAACCCTGGGCTGCCAAAGCTAAGTGTGTGAACTTAACCACTTGGCCACAAGGCTGCCCCCACATATTTAAGTGTTTAAATATAACTTTGCTGAACTTGAGCAACATAACTGCTATATTTATTCAGGCAAAAAAATGTTAAGGATTATAGTTAGATTAAAAATTAGAAATGGTCAAGCCCACATGTCAGTCTTGTGTATGTCGTATTAGCACACCAGTTGTTGGAAGTCTCCAGATTTTTAAACGATCAAATTCACATAGTCATAAATATTTTCAAATTCTAATTCTAATTTCAATCCCATGAGCAACATATAAAAATGTTCATTTAGTCTAAACATTGTTGATATTAGATATTGACTTTGAAAACTGCATGTTTGATACAGAGAGTTTTATTTCATTTTCATTTTTTTGTTCTTAGTTTGAAAATGCTCCTGTTATTATTAAATATCTTAATTTTTACTCATGTAAATTTTCTGTATATCTTGCTACCTTTTTAATTTAGTCTTGGCATTTTTAATTTATTAATTCATATTTTTACTCTGTCATATTTGTTGTATACATTTTTCTGGCTTGAATTGTGCCTTTAACTATGTTATTAATTTTTAAACATTTTAAAATGTAAATATTTAAGGTATTTAAATGACATGTTATTCACATAATTAAATGTGTCAATCATTTCCTTTACAAACACTCTATTTCTCTTATCCTTATATATTCTGTATTTGAACAAAATTTAATAACATTCACCTGTTTTTCTTGCCCTTATTTACTATGACTTTAGTTCATTTTTAATTCATTGTGATTATTTCATGTAGATTGTGTTCATATTTACATTTTCTAAATAATTAATCATTTGTTCCAACTCCTTGCATTAAATATTTCATTTTCCCAAATCTGATGCCACTTTATTCTTACACTATATTTTAAAGTATAATAGAATCAATTTATATATTAACTGTAAAAGAGCTATGTCTTTTTTAAATATCAGTCCTATAATTCTATTTAAAATTTGTAGGCCAATATATTTGAAAAAAAATTGAATTAAAATGAAATACACGTAAGGAAAGTCCACAAAATATTTTTAAAATTACTCCACAATTATTACAAAGCAAACAGCCACATAAAGACCACTCAGGTCAAGAAATAGAACAATGCCAGTACCACAGGAGCGTGGCCACACAACCCTATACCCACCACCAAAATCACTACCCTGGCTTTCATGGTAATTTGTACTTTGTTTTCCTTTATATTTTTATCATCTAAGTATACATTCATAAATACTATAGACTCAATATTCTTTAAGCTTTATATACATAAAATTATATATTGTGCATTTGTTTGCCTGTTTTCTTAAACCCAATATTATGTTTGTGAGATACATTCATGTTGTTGAATATAACTGTATTTTTTTCACCTCTTTTCTTTCTGGTTGGTGTTCTTTTGTTTGAATAAACCATAATTTACTCATGCATTCTACTTTACGGGTGTGAGTTGTTATAGATTTGCGGTTATTACGATTAACGCTCCTGTAAACACTCTTTTACTTATCTCCTGTTGCACATGTGTGCACATTCCTCTTGGATATTTATACAGCGGTGAAATGTCATAGTGTATGAATATTTAAACACTAATAGATGCTGCCAAAGACTTTCCCAACATGATTGTTGCAAATTACCTTCCTACCTGTTGTATATGAAAATTCAAAGTGTGAAAATTCAAACTTAATTTTGTGTTTTTAATTTTATTTATTCCAGAGAGTATGTAATAGTATTTCATTGTGGTTTTAATTTGGATTTTCCTGAAGACTATTAAAGTTAAGCATCTTTCTTTCTCTTTTCTTTGACTGAGGAAGACTTGCCCTGAGCTAACATCTGTGCCAATCTTCTTCTACTTTGTATATGGGTGGCCTCCATAGCATGGCTGCCCATGAGTAATGTAGATCTTTGCTCAGGAAGCAAACCCGGGCTGCCAAAGCAGAGCACTCCCAACTTACCCACTAGGCCATGGAGCTGGCCTCAAGCATCTTTTCCTATGTTTAATTAATATTTGAATCTCTTCTTTTGTAAAATGCCTATTCGAGCCTCTTGCCCATTTATCTACTGGGTTGTCTTTCCTTACTGATAGTTGAGGTGATCACGTTTAATTTTCCTTTTTCTCTTGGACATTCAGTTGACCTAGGATTATTTATTAACAAGATAATATGCTCCCCATTGCTCTGCAGTGCAATCATGGTCATAGAGTCCATGTATGCCTGGCCCAGTTTGTATGTGTGTGTGTATATATATATATATATATATATATATATATATATATATATAGTAAAGCTACAAATTTTTATGACACAGCTGGTGTGAGTTAAAAAATATTCAGCCTATCAGATCTCAATTTCTCTTTGCTGTTAGTAATCAACTAGATTTCAGGAATATTTCTGCCTTTGAAGGATGACTTTTTAAATACAACAAATATCTTACAATGAAACTGAATGAATTGACAGTGAGTCATCTAAAGTTTGGTTTTATATTTCTTAAAATAATTTGAAAGCTTTAAACAAACTTTTTATTGAAAAGAATACCAAAACTTTACCTTTTGTTGCTCTTAGGGAATTGTGTTAATGGAAACCCTAGCTTGCCAAGAGTATGACATTGAAATTTACCCCTACATCAGTAGATAATAATTCAAATGGTATACAGGTTTAATTTTGAAAGCCTCTATTTGTGCTTTGAAATATCTTGTCTTAAAAAAGAATATTTTGATTTGTCTTCCATTTTTTTTAATGGATAAAATCATGTTTTATATTGGAATCGAAAGACATAGAGAAGGTATGGTTTTATTTTATTTAAATATTTTGAAACATTCAAAAGAATCAAAAATAGAGATTACTCTTTTAGTGAGTTTGTCTTGTAAAAACTTGCCAACAAATAATACCTGTAAAGATATTTTGATGAAATGTGTGCTGAAATGTGTAAACAATTCAGAATGAAAATAATTCAAATTCAGAATGTCCTCATTTAGCAGAATTTTCTCTGAGGTTCCCAAATACTTCAGTAATTGTAGAAAAATTATTTTCTCAATTAGCAATATTTTGGCTTAAAGAGCAAGTCAATTGAAGATGTTGACAATTTCAGATTTATTAAACATGATATGCAATTTTGACATTTGCAGGAAATATAAAAGGAAGAGCCATAAAATATGTTACTTTCATTAATTGAAAGGTGCACGTTGCTACATTTCTTTCTCTCTCTCTCTCTTTTCCTTCTCCCAGTCCCACACCTTAGGAAAATATATTCAACAAAGTATTTACGCATACATAAAGTTCTAAGAATCCAAGATTATTAAACTTATTAAGACTCCAATATCATAAAGTTCTGAATTTAAAGCCAATTTGGAGATCTGGTTTATGTTTTTACTATTCACACAAAATTATTTCTTCAAAAACAATTTTTCATTGTTCTTTAATTTTCCTCACATTTTCTTTGCACTTTTTTTTTTTCATGAGGAAGATTGGCCCAGAGCTAACATCTGTTGCCAATCTTCCTTCTTTGCTGGAGGAAGATTATCCCTGAGCTAACATCTGTGCCAATATTCCTCTATTTTGTATGTGGGACGCTGCCACAGCATGGCTTGATGCGTGGTGTGTGTAGGTCCACACTGGGATTCGAATCCGTGAACCCTAGGCCGCCAAAGTGGAATGAACGAACTTAACCACTACACCACTGGGCAAGACCCTCTCTGCTCATTTTTTTTTTTTTTTAAAGATTTTATTATTTCCTTTTTCTCCCCAAAGCCCCCTGGTACATAGTTGTATATTCTTCGTTGTGGGTTCTTCTAGTTGTGGCATGTGGGACGCTGCCTCAGTGTGGTCTGATGAGCAGTGCCATGTCCGTGCCCAGGATTCGAACCAACGAAACACTGGGCTGCCTGCAGCGGAGCGCGCAAACTTAACCACTCGGCCACGGGGCCAGCCCCCTCTCTGCTCATTTTTAAATTTCTCTTTTATTTTTCGACTCAGTCTCTTCTGATACACATTTTCTATTATTTATGTCAAAACTATAAAATGCTTATTTTCTAATAATAAAAATGCTTAAGAATATAGATATATCTGCAGGTATAACTGTTGAAATCTGATTTTTTTCATATCTACAGTTCTTACTTTCATTCTCTGCAAATTAACCCACTGCATTACTCACTGACGTATATTTTTTTACTTTTTGAAAATATTTTCTTACCAATTCTATGTAATTTTATTGTAATGAGAGACTATGCCCCACGTGATTACTACTATTTGAAGTGGTAGGTCATCTATTAGTTTAAATTTTTCTCATAATTCTTTCAGTAATTGCAGTAAAATGTATTATTACCATGATTTCTAGAGGTTAGTTTCTGATGTTTGGAGTTGCCTTGTCACATGGCTTGTTTGCAGCTGACTTCAATAACAACATAGGTTGCACCTGTCTGTTTCAATACACCATCAACAGTTTTTACAACCACATTTGCTTCTCCATCTATACTTTTCTTTTTTGTTTTTTAAAGATTGTCACCTGAGCTAACATCTGTTGTCAGTCTTCTTTTTGTTTGTTTGTTTTTCTTCTTCTTCTTCTCCTCAAAGCCCCCCAGGACATAGTTGTATATTTTAGTTGTGGGTCCTTCTGGTTGAGCTATGTGGGATGCCGCCTCAGCATGGCCTGATGAGCGGTGCCATGTCCACACCCAGAATCCAAACCAGCGAAACCCTGGGCCACCGAAGCTGAGCGTGCAAACTTAACCACTCAGCCATGGGGCCGATCCCTATACTTTTTTTTTTTAAATTCAGATTATTATCTCTCATTAGAATATATCAGTAAGCATATCTCCTTACTCGATCCTTAACTACCTTCAACTCATGTTCTACACTTTTATCAATTAATCCCATTAAAATACAAATTTATATGGTTAAGCACTTTTCCTTTTAGACATGTTTTATTGACTTTCCTTTGCCAATCTGAAGTCCAAAATCATAGCAAGGTATGAAAAATCTCACCATGGTTGTTCTATTGTCGCCCCACTTACTATGCAACAATTGTGTATCATTACAACTACATCTCTTTCTACCTATAACTTTGTCAGACTCTTATTTATCTTGAAAAGCACTTTTCAGAAACCACATACTGCTTAAAACTTTGCCTAACATGCCCACTGAATCAAGACTAATTACAATTTTCTCTCTTCTATTTTGTTATACTACATTATGTATATATAATAATTATATATATATGTGTGTATGTGTATTCAAATTTTGCAACAGAGAATTATAATTATGTTATTTTCCGTTATGTTTAATTTACTAGAGTTCTAAACACCTGCAGGACTATTTTCTTGCCCACCTCTGCACTTGCCTCATAGATGGTAAAGTATATGCTCACTTAGCAAAACTGAAATAAGCATGCATTTTCATATCAGTAAGGATGAAGCATTTCAATGCACCCCTCAAAAATTAAAGGAAAAAAATAATTGTATTTGATCCAGTGATATTCTATTAAAATAAAATTTACAATTTAAGGAATTGATTGTAACCCAGAAATACACTTCAAAGTAGCTTTCATTCTTGATATTAAAACATGTGACATTACTTTAAATGTACATCATAGTCACTTAATTAATCTGTCATATCTTATTAGAATCTGCTTTTAAAAACTCTGTCTTGTTCTTAATAGGAAATGTAATATTGATTATACTATCAAAAGATTAGCTCATTGCAGTGGGCTGAATGATGGCCTCCAAAAAGATACGCCCATCTCCTCACCCCTGGAACCTGTGAATGGTATTTTATTGGAAAAAAAGAGTATTCAGTTAAGGATCTTGAGACGGGGAAATCATCCTGGATTGTCTTCTGGGCCTTAAATTCGGTGTCAAGTATCCTATAAGAGATGTCGTTTCCTTTAAGAGCCACAGTTAGGGGATGCACAGAGAAGAGGAGGAGGCAATGTGACCACAAAGTCAGGGATGGGAGGGATGCAGCCACAAGCCCAGGGATGCTGACAGCCCCAGAGGGTGGAAGAGATAAGGAACAGAATCTCTCCTAGAATCTTTGGGAGGAATGTGGCCCAGCCAACTCCTTCATTTCACAGTTTTGGCCTCTAGAACTATGAGAATAAATGTCTGTTGTTTTCAGCCACACAGTTTGAAGTAATTTGTTACAAACACCATAAGAAACTAATATAATGGTATTTAAGAGGCACTTTCTTCAAGTGTAATTATTTATAAACAATGTGAATGATAAATAATCAAGAACTTTAAAGTTCCCTTTTAAATACATAAGTTATATGAAAGTTATCTTTAATAAATCAGACATGATTGTATGTGTTCTATATTACCAGGAAGTCGAAGTAAAGAGGTAGTCAGATCGACGTGATTTTATAATGACTAAAAACCAGATTAGTCATTAAAATAAAGTAAGCATCATTTAACATCTAGGATTTTATTTCTCATACAAAATACTGCATTTTTCCTCTCAGAAATATTTAAGCAAGTGACAGTGAGGACTGGATTTGGAATTTGTAGAATAAGACAAATTAATATAAACAGTCATATCACGAGATACTCTTATTGATGCTGATGTATTTTCATATCCTCTTACATGTTGCAAGTGTTAATCCAGCCTTCCTTTTCTGCTTTCAATGCCACTACCACATCAACTTGTCACCTAAATAACTATAATTAAGCATTCTCTCTAGTTGCTGATTACAGTATGCTGATGAACATTCCCGCTGGATTTAACAGCCTCTTTCATAACATCGACAGTAATCATCACATATTATAATGTCTTTTTTGCTGAAGACTTCTTAAATAATCTAAAATTTAAATTGAACAAGTCTTTGATTATTGCAATCTAAAGTTCAACAGGCGCTTAGTCAGAAAGGTGTAAGTATCGTATCATTGACATCTACGAAGCAATAGGATAATATATATCCAGGGAAATAAATACTTAAACTCTTTGGTCATTGACCCATGTCATTTAAAAATTAACAACTGCCTAGAGCCCAGAAAAATTTTTCATAGAAAGTAGCAGGCTAACAAGAAGTGATACTTTTGAACTGAGCATTTTCACAAGTGATCCATTTCTCAGGATTTAAGATGCATATATTTAATGTGCAGAACACGAAAATTTGAATCAAGGAAAAGTTCAATAAGCACATACTACACTTATTATTTAATTACATCCCTACTATTCATAGATACAAAAGAAAAATGTCATAATATTTCAAGTCCAGATTTCCAAGATATGTATAGATTTTATTATGACTGTCCTTAGACCTGGGCAAGAGGAGCTACTCACAAGCCCCATGACTTATAGAGTTGTTTAAATCATATATACATACACACACACATCACTATAAAATGCACACACACCTCTGTCACTTAGGATTCAGAGTATAGAAAGATAGCGTGATCCCAGCCCTAAACATCAGTTCTTATGACTCACACACTTGAGTCTTCAGACAAAGCCTTTCCAGTTCTTCTGCCCTATGAATGTTAAGCAAAAGGCAGCTGAGTTCTAAAGCTATAATGGTTTGTGGTTTTTCTCTGCCAATATAAAGCACGGACACTTATCTGTAGGGTGAGAACAAGAAATTTAATTTAATAAATGTATAATTTTTTAATGGATACATAATATTTGAATTATATATATCATTATTTTATTCACTCAGTTTATATTTCTGGCTTATCATTTCTTTGAGCTATGCCATGAGGAGAACATGGTTCAAGCTATCATGGTTCAAACTATCAACTTTCTCATACCTAGTAAAAAAAAGATATCAAGTAAGCTTTTAGAGTTGGTGATTGGATCAATTTTAAATTTCTGTATGTATATATTTATACCCATATACTTTAAATATTAAGTAAAATTCACTGCTCTTTATTACAAAAAAATAATTATATTGTAGCATATGATAGAAAGGGCCACTATCTATTTGAGCTGAGCAGCATATAGATTAGATAACAGCCTTTACTTAGTTAACAAAATACAGATATGTTCTGAGTTCATACACCTGGCAACTTATCATTTAAAATATTCATATGTATATTGGTGGGTGACTGGGAGAGGTAGAGGGGAGTACGCGTATAATATTGGAAACATTAAGGCAATAAAACAATAATTGTTTATATCTACAATAAGAAGGATCAATTAGCCTATCTATGACACAATTCTAATGTGAATAGCATTTATTTATTAACTTGAGCAAATTCACGTCTTGACCTTAAGAGGAGTTAGACAAAATGCTGACAAAATTTGGTCCACTAAACAAAGCAATACCTAAGTGTGAATAATTGAGCACATTTCTGTTTTTCACTTGTATTCTTTGAATCTAAGGATTACTCTTGAAGCAACCACTTGGGAATGATAACGCAAATACCTTTTTTGCTGTAGATTTACATCTAATGCATATATCTTGCATACCTTTTGTTATTCAACATTTGGGTTATTATCTTACAAGTGCAAGAATATTATTTTTTTAAATAAACTCTACATACTATCCAATTCTTGCTTCTAACACAATATTTTCTTTGCATAAAATCTGAACCATTCAAATTCATCAACCCCATTCAATTTCCAGAAGACTCACACTATTTGTTACCTACTTCAGCTCTCATTCAAACATTTACAAACAGCTTTGTCCAAAAATCATTCTATTTTAATGTATTTGAAACACTTAAGAGTAATTATCTATCTAGTTAGCTTGAAAACTGTAATATGGAAAATCATGTATGACAAAAAGTAAATTCTTCCCTTCCCGTCACAGAGTCTCTCCACTGTCCATACCCTTCTAAAATTATACATATACCTATAACTCAAGTACTTCAGAGTGTGTAGCAATCTTTCATATAGAAGAGAACACATTAAACATCATGATAGATCTTGCTCTTATTGAAGTTGTCTTAATATATTTTGGAAATTTTCCTTTAAGGCCTATAAGAGTGACTTTACTTTTAATGGCTGCATATTGTTTCTTTATATTGATATAACAAAATGTATTTAAACAGTCCTATAAAAATGGAATTGAGGGCCCGGCCCCATGGTGCAGTGGTTAAGTTTGCACACTCTGCTTCAGTGACCCTGGGTTCACCAGTTTGAATCCCAGGTGTGGACATGGCACTGCTCATCAAGCCATGCTGTGGTAGGTGTCCCACATATAAAGTAGAGGACGATTGGCACAGATGTTAGCTCAGGGCCAATCTTCCTCAGGAAGAAATAAATAAATAAATAAATTGAATTGAAATTTTTTTCTGCTACACAAAAAATATTGCAATTAACACCTCAAGATATAATATAATTTTGCAAGTGTGTACAAATGGTATATTCTAACAATCAAAACTCTGTATTAAAGAACATATATATTCTTTAATTTGATTGAGATATTGCTCAATTTCCCTTCATAAAAAAGCTGTACCAATTTAGATTTTCACTCACAATTAATTGAATTTAAATGACCTTAGAGGTAACAAAAATCCAATATTCTCCATCTTATCCAAGTTAAATTTTCCTTACATTGATTAATTACACTACTTCTTTTAAATTGGATTTTCCTGTCTTCTAAAAATATCTGAAGCCTCTTTGAGCTCCTTTAAAATGTCCATGATCGTCTTCAATGACCAAGGCTAAAATTATTTAACTTTGGATGTGTCTTATCTAGGCAGAGCATGGGAGTAAGTTTATGGTATCTCATTCAAGATAGAAAATCTGTTTTGACTTTGAAATCATTTTCATAAAGTATGCATGAAGCATCTCACTTCGCAGACTTCAAAATTTTGATAATTCCTTCAATTTAAACTGATGTGCTAGTCCGAAAATTTCTATTGACCTTTAAGACCTAGAGAGCACATACATGAACCTTCCGTAGGTTTGCCCCCATCAGCGACTGTGGGGTCATGAAGGACTTAGTTCATTTCAGCCCTTTAATTTCCTATAATACAACAAAAAAGAGCAGTGGCAGAAGAAATCAATCCCAACTTACCCCTTGTCGAATATCAGCAAACACAATGTCACAAAACCAATGTGAAGAAATGGAGTATAGATTTTCTGCTGACATTTGTAAAATGTTTGTGTCGAAGTATTTTTCTAATAGAGAAAAGGTTAGAGCTTAACAAATTAAAGCACATGTTTCTTTGAAACTGTTATGTTGGTCATTTGGATTAACTTTAACAGCTTTTCTTTCTGTAAAAATATTTAACCCAAGGTGATCAAAGGCAATCCATTAATTATTCATGATTCACATACAAAGTTCTTTATTAAAAGCATATGGCAAATTTGTTAAGAACCTGTTTTTCAGATTATAGATTTATCTACTGTAATTAAAAATAGAATCATGTCTCAAAAATTTAGTTTCTGCCAACTATGTTTAGTTAGTTTCCCTTGCTTATTAAAAATGATAAGGCTCATTTTCTCCTCACAGTTGTTATAGGTATGTTTATATTTAGTATACATTTTAAATAAAAATTGTAAAAGATTTCATTTGCAAAAAGAGAGTCTATTATTTAAAAATAGACATAACATATTTATAATATCGATATTTTATTTATATCCATCAATAATTATATCAAAATAATTGTTTTTCAACACTTTTAATGCCACCAATATTTATTGAGGATTTATAATCAATGACACTTTAGTAGCAAAGAGTACACTTAGTCCCTAGCTATGAAACTAGAGATTTTTGGGAAAAAAATGCACGATCGCAGGGCTGAGACAACAGTGGTATAGAGTGCCCTGGAATATCTTGTGTAAAAAGTAGAAAAGTGCTCTAAAAATGACGGGACAGGTCAAAAGGGGATAGGAACTGAGTAAAACTTGGAAACTTTGAACATCAAAAGAAATAACAAAAGTGAAGTCTTGTAAACCATTACATAAAAAGAGGGATTTAGGAATCCATACTGACCCAAAAAAAGCAGAAAGAGAGAAATAAAGAAACAAAGACTCTACATTGTCAGTGGAATGTCAACTAACAAAATAGAGAAATGATTGACTTAGAAACCATCATCAACAACAAGGATGGTAATATTTGATTCAGGTAAGAATCAAGGTAAATTCTAAAATTATTCTAAAATCAAAATAAATTCTAAAGTTTATTTTGTGAGAAGTAGGATACTTACATAAACTCAAAGTATTACCCCACAAAAAATATTTATAGTTAATTTTAAAGTGCAGATACCTTGTAGACAACACATTAACCAAGTGATCAAAACTAATATCACCAGTAATGTGGTACATGGTCATTGAGTGCCTCTTGATGGACTGCATGGCGGAGAAGCAGAGTGCATCACTTCTGTGGTATGACTGGCCCAAATCCATAATCTGAGTCTACTCATCAATACGAGGAATATCTTGCAAAGTGACTAACCTGTATTTTTTCAAACTATCAAGTCAAATGAAAGAAAAACAAGACAAGTTTGAGGGAAACTAAAGAGGCATGATGCTTAAATGCAACATGTGATCTTGGATTTAATCTTGGATTTAACCAGACGCGAGCGAGATCTCTCAAGAAGGGAGAATTTTATCAATGTTAATTTCCTAATTTTGATAGGTGCACGTTGGTTACATAAGGAGTGTCCCTGTTTATAGGAACTAAACAGGGAAGTGTTTTAAGGGTTATCATGGACTGTGTGTTATTTCTTAAATACTTCAGAAAAATATTAACATACATAGAAATAAAAAAGAGAGAGAGAAAGATAGCAACTACAGTCAAATATTAACAATTAGGAAGTCTGCATGAAGGGTATATAGGAATTTTGTGTACTTTCTTGCAAATTTTCTGTAAGTATAACATAATTCGCAAAGTCAAAGTGTGACAAAGAGCAATGGAATCACGTGGAGAATTTCCATATCCCAGTGCAGAACTCCTGAATCAGAATGTGCATTTGTAATAAGACCTTCAAGTGATTCTTATACACAATAGTATTTGAGAAACACTAACTTAAATCTGACTTAGTTTGGGAAATGAGGCATAAACCAATTATAATCAAAACTTTTAGATTTATAATATTACGGATACATTTAAGAAGAGGCTATCATTAAGAGAAATTTACTAAATTATTTACCAATAAATGCTATGCTGTCTGAAATTTGCTTCAAAATATTGTGAGTTGGGGATGAAGTTGATAAGGGTATAGATTAAATAAGATTTAGCCTGTGATGATAATTGTTGAAGCAGGATGATGAGTACTTTGAGTTCACTAGGGTATTCCTCTCTTTTCTTTTATATGGTTGAACTCTTCCACAATAAAAAATACATAGGAAAAATATGTCTTGATGATAAAGAACATTAGGAAAGAATGAGAGGAAATGATTAAGTTGCCTAGGAAAGGATCTGAAAACAATATCTAGAGAAGACAAATTCATTCCTATTTAACATTATTTATATGATTTCCTTCCCTATATTTGATATTTTCTTCTTTTTTTTAATTAAAGTCATTACCATCATCATAAAATTAGGTTCTTGGAATAAGCAAGACCAAGCAGCAGACTTAACCAAAAATTTTAATACTGCTTCATTTTAAATTAATAGACTGTTATAGCAAATGTATTCAATCTATGTTTCATTAGTAATACGACACCAAGTACTATTATAGGAAGAGAGAAAATGTTAGAGGCAATTGTGCTTTCTATTTTTTTTTTCTACTTCTTGCTGGGTAGAATATTGAGGTAAGAGCAGAAGATGATCATCTTAGATTATGGGAAGGAATCTATATTTAGAGAATAGCAGAGCGAAAAAATGACAGAAGGTAACTTCACCAGGTCAGGTGACAGATAATGAAGGCTTGGAAACCTATCATTTCCCCAAATTTTAAGATTACACTAGGTTTTTCTTTCTGATAATTACATTTACAAAAACTTCATAATCATAATATTCACCTACTGTTAAGCTTGACCAGGTCTTTCCACCACATAGATTCTATATCCTCATATGTGAAGAGTCAATAATAATAATAATGCAAATATTTATTTGAGGTTAAAGGAAATAATTTACATGAGAAAAGTAAATTGCAAATTTTAAAATAATATGTACATAAATAATCCGATAATTTTGTCATTATTTTTCATGTTTGATTTATTATCTTTTGCAGTACTTTGAAATGGTTTACTCAATTACAACACTCTCAGTATATTGTTTTCTGAGATTTACAAGTAAAGATGAAAATATATGGCAGGTACCTATTATTTATGCTTACTTTGTCATATTTAAAACTACATTAATTGATACAATGTTAGCTTCATAAAAGTGACCAAATTTTCAATGGGTTACGGAAACTAGAAGTTTATTCCTGTATCATGTAGCACTCCAAACAAAAGACCAGAGGTGATATGGTAGTTATGTGGTTGGAGGCCTGGGCTTCTGTCATTTTTTCGCTCTGCTATTCTCTAAATATAGATGCCTTCTCATAATCTAAGATGATCATCTTCTGCTCTCACCTCAATATTCTACACAGCAAGAAGTCGAAAAAACAAAATGGAAAGCACAATTATTCTCTTTAAGAGCAATACTCAAAATTGCATACATCACTTTTGCTTTATGTGGTTGATCAGAAATTAGTCATATGACCACATCTAGCTATGAGAAAAGATGGAAAATATAGTCTTTATTCTGGATGGTCATAGTCAAAATTTAGCATTGTTACCAATTAAAGAAGTAAAGAATTAATTATTTTAATTGAATAGTTTTGTGGGAATTTTAGAAACTCCATCCTAAAGATTTCAATTAAAAAAAAGAGTCAACTGTTTGAGGGTTCAGCCATATGAAGGTACAAACACAAGACTCAAAATATGTAGAAGAATTTACTGAATATTGAACCATATTTTCTTCATTTTATGGATAAAGAAAGCATGACTGGGTTACTCACATAGATCACTCCAAAAAACGGGATAGTTCACGTTAGAGCCGAGACTAAAGACTTACTTTCTACATTAGTTTGTTTTCCAATAAGGCAATTTGCATACAAATTAGAAGTTAAGAATTATAATTGCTTCTAGTTTTTGTCGTATGATTATATCTAATAAAATTTTATGGCAAATATTGCTAAAATGCATTTGAGGAATTTCAGGAATAAATACGTCTCATTCAAGGAATATTCTTATTTCACAAGAAATAAGCTTGGCTCAATGAACAAATGACTAATAAAGAAAGAAATGCTTCATTTAGCATCATTTCCTTCTCAGGTACTGTCCTAAGCACATTATATTCATTAATTTAAATTTTCAAAAAGGCATCTCCCAGGGGAATGACATGTAGAATCAAATATTCTCAGGAATTGGAATGACATCGTGTAGAGTATAATATTTTTCATATTATTCATAGGAAAGTGGTACATACTATTTGATTTGCTCTACTCAGTAGGCAGCTGTACTGTATTTGTGATGACCAGAGTCGAAGTTCTACTAGTGACGTATAAAGCAGGGTACTCTCATGAACAAGGAAATCTAAGGAAATTCTATTCCCCATGAAAACAACTGTAAAAGACTGGATAAAAATACAGGAAAAATGTAAAAACTCTCTTTACAAGCATTGCTTAGTTGGCTAGCAAGAAAATTATGGCAAAATAAAAACAATAGCAGGAAACCTGGGAGTGAAGCAAGAATGGAATGGATTGTATCTGTGGAAGTTTTATAACCCTTAGCTACTGCTTTTGGAGGAGTACTGGGCAGAGGACAAAAGACATAAGGCCAAGGATCCATCCGATTTGCAAAGTACTTAAAGACGGAGCTCCAAATGCCATCACACTCCTTGTAAGTAGGCAGGAGAAATAACTGTGTTGTGCTGGAAGGAGCAACAAAAAAATCTTGTCTGACTGGGCTTGACATCAAGTATTATGGAGAAAACAACAATGTCAACAATCTCCCCTGAAATTTTTAATCATAAACTACCCAAAATACAGTTTTGAGATTGATTCATATTCCCACTCTGGTCTCAAAAATTCAAGCAAGGAATTTATTTTGAAGTGATCCTGTATTTGTGATGCTCCAGTCAACTGAAGGAGGGTAATTTCAATCCAGATCTCTAATAATTACTACAAACTAATTCCAAGAAAGATGAGTTCAGAATTAAAGATTTGAAAATATAAAAAGATAGCAAAGGGGCCAGCCCAGTGGTGTAGCCATCAAGTTCGCACACTCTACTTCAGTGGCCTGGAGTTCACTGATTTAGATCCCGGTCATGGACCTATGCACTGCTCATCAAGCCATGCTGTGGTAGGCGTCCCACGTATAAAGTAGAGGAAGATGGGCACGGATGTTAACTCAGGGCCAGTCCTCCTCAGCAAAAAAGAGGAGGCTTAGTGGCAGATGTTAGCTCAGAGCTAATCATCCTCAAAAAAAAAAAGATAGCAAAGGAAACAAATCTGGAAACCAGGAGTGTGAACCAACAAAATAAGCACAAAACTGAAGAAGACTCACAAATATTACAGATGTTGGACTTATAAGAGACAGAATACAGACTCAATATTTTGATTCAATTAATAAAAGACAGGTTTGAAAATATAAGAAAAAATAAGATACCATAAAAATGAACAAGAATATTTGACAAATAGTCAAGTATAACTTCCATAAGTACAAAGCATAGTAATTCAGACTCACTGGGAGATTTCCAGGTATTTTAAGATAAGGGCAGATGCCTGGTTATGAATCTCTCCATACTTCCTTTAAAAAACCTTTTTAAAGGAAAAAAGCCCATCACCTACATCTACAGTACAAGTAAAAAAAAAAAGGGAACTGTAAACTATATTTTGTTTACAAGTGAGGAAATAAATGCTCAAAATAAGTGGAAGCAGCGTCTAAGCCCATTCTACAGTGAGGAATTCAGTTGGAGCTACTTAGAAAACCTGTGAATGTGCAGGAATCCATTGGTCAGAGACCTCAAAAAACATCCACTAGCACCGACCACCAGAAGGAGAGAACCCAACTCTGAGTGTTAACAATTGAGAGTGTGTTTGAGAACTGAATGGGTCAAAGCATCACAGTTAGGGTGTTAAAAAGAAAGGAGTGGAGGGGGCCAGCCCAGTGGCGTAGTGGTTAAGTTTGCACACTCTGCTTTGGCGGTCTGGAGTTCGCAGGTTTGGATCCCAGGTGCAGACCCAGCGCTGCTGGTCAAGTCACGCTGTGGCGACATCCCCTATAAAGTAGAGGAAGGTTGGTACAGATGTTAGCTCAGGGCCAATCTTTTTCACACACACAAAAAAAGAAAAAGGAGTGGAAAGTACACAGAATAAGCGGCAGCCTTAAAAAGGGACCACTTCTGAGAGAGAGATTATCTTGTAAAGAACAGGTCCCCCTTAGAGCTAGCAAATAGTGGTGGAAAGAAAAATGTAACTAACTTTTCAGTAGATATAAGTGCACAGGAAAGATCTATGTTAGAAACAAAAGAAAAGTTTAAAATAACTTTAGAATTTGAATTGAATTTTGCAGTTTAAAACACATCGCAGAGCCAGCCTCGTGGCGTAGTGGTTAAGTCTGACACACTGCTTCAGTGGCCTGGATACGTGGATTTGGATCCTGGGCGCAGATCTACACCACTTATTAAGCCATGCTGTGACAGCAACACACGTACAAAATAGAGGAAGATTGGCACGGATGTTAGCTTAGGGCTAATCTTCCTCAAGCATAAAAAGAGGAAGGTTGGCAACAGATGTTAGTTCAGAACAAATCTTCCTCACCAAAAAAGAACCATTGCAGATTCAAAGAACTCCAAGAATAAGAAATCTCAGAAAAGAGATAGACTAATAATAAGAATAGGTAAAAAGGGCACTGATGAAACTAAGAAAGAAATTGAAGAAAAGTACAAAAAACTCTCAGACATAATGACTAAGTTACCAGATTCAGAGACAATAAATAAAATAGAAATGCTTCAAAGTATGGAAGGAGAAATAGAGAATAAAAATACTG
This sequence comes from Equus asinus, assembly GCF_041296235.1. Lineage (NCBI taxonomy): Eukaryota > Metazoa > Chordata > Mammalia > Perissodactyla > Equidae > Equus > Equus asinus. The sequence goes on from NC_091813.1 coordinate 39,980,273, forward strand.
AAAGCAATAAATGGAGAGAGATATAAAAAGGAGATTTGAAAGATCATAACAAAAGTTATATAATACAGCACTTTTCAATATGTGATTTGGGACAACTCAGGCCCCTAGACCATCTCAGATGGTCCAGGATGACAAAATTATTTTTCTGTACTAATACTAAAACATTATTTACCTTTTGAATTCTCATTCTTGGCTGTGTGCAGATAACTTCTAGAGGCTACATGACCTGTCATGACATCACTGCCCTGATGGCTAAGGAAATGTGTTTCTATATATTCTTGTATCTTAAAAAATTTCTCAATTTTAATTCCTGATTTGGTAAATAGTGACAGATAAAATACACGTAAAGAAAAACTCTCTGTGCTTCTCAATACATTTTGAGAATGTAAAGGGGTTCTGAGATCAAGGAAGCCTGGAAAATTCAACATACATATAATCGGAGATATTGCAGAAGGAAAAGAACAAATTGATGGAACAGAACTTACATTTAAAACTCTAATTCAAGGAATCTTTCCTGAAATACTATAAGACTCAAGTCTGCATATTGAAAGAGTATATGGAGACCTGGGAAAACTGACTTAGAACCATCAACTATAAGATATATACTAATAATATGTGCTATCTTGATATCAATTACGGGAATGTTTTTAAATAAAGCTCCTGTGAGACTCACACCTGAGATTTTGGCCCATTTTCAAAAACGAGATTGACTCTCAGTTGATGAATTGAGCCACAGTATTTGTTTTATAGAAGACCCAGGCAATTTATTTAGCTTTTGTGACCTGACTTTCATCCGTAAAATGAAAATAACAACAGCTCCTACCTTATACAGATTTTGCAAAGTGTAAAGAATTTATATCTAAAAAAGTAAAAGAGTTCAGACAGAGAAACCACTCAATAAACGTTAATTATTATAATCATTATTATTATTATTGAAGCAAACATTTAAAAAATATGATACACTCAAACTTCCTGAATCAAAATTTCCTGGTTTGTGACACAAACATTCCTACCCCTTAAAAATTTTATATGTAATTCTGATATCACAGTTTGAAAAATCATTTCATTTGCAATGCCTTGAATCATATTTAAGCATTTCCGTCATGTAAATCATTGACTGATTTTTTTTAGTATTCTAATACTCTTCGTGTTAAGAAAGCTTCCTTTCTTTCCAAGATTAACATGAAATTTTACACAAAAGAGGTATTTGTTTTTATCAAATGACATTTAAGATGTCAAAATTAAAATGTGATTTTCTCCTGTGCCTAAATGGATGCATTGATAATTTTCTTAAGTTTTGACTGCCCTTGCTGACATAAAACAGCTTAACCTGATTTTATTATATTCAAACGTTAATACACAATTTGATGTGATTTGTTATTACTTACTCTTTCTCTTGAGTCTCTTGAGTCTATAAAGTTGTTTTTAATCCTTTTTGAAGGAGCATTAGTTCAATAAAAATGTTTTAATAGGTGTTCTCTAAAAAATGGATTACATGATTAAATATATTTTGAAAATTCCAGTTTAAATGAATTTTAATAACTCCCCCTGCTATTGAAATTTTCAGTTAATTCATTAATCTGGATTGGAAATATTCAAAGAATAGTTATTTTAGAGAATGCTTCTAAAAATTATTTTATAGAGAACAATGTAATATCTTCACTCTCTAGAGTTCTTGCACTTTTTAAAATTTTAATATTTCTGGGGTCATTTAATTTGGTTTTGAGAGGGAAAGGAGGCAAACACCAGGGCTGAAATCGCCGTCTCAGAATTGGATCATGTTTTTGAAAATGAACTAAAATCCCTGAGGATGCATAGAAAACAAAAGAAAAGCTCAGTATGTAAGAATTGTTGTTTAACTGAAATTATTTCTTCCAATATTATTATTTGAAACATTTTAGATTTATTGCTATTCCTAAATTAAAACTATTTATAAAATATGGCAAGTGAAAACATTTGACCTTTTAAAAACACAATTAATGTAAGCATCCTCAAATAGTTATTGAATTTTCTAATACATATCAACCATTAAAAATTAGCCTTTTCATTCTTGTTCAGAAAGTTTTCGTGAATATATGTAATAAAATTGTATATACATATAGAAATATATATTTGCTTTTGAACAATTAACTATATGAGTATTTCACAATTCCGAAAGTAAAAGTTTACATTCCATTTGGCAGTAAGCGAAGAACAATGCATTTCATTCTATTGTTTCCTTTAAGGTCTGGCATACATGTTCTCATAAGATAACAAAGAATCTAAATATTTTAGAAGTTTCCTAATAGTGCTGAAAAGTCAATAATAACTATATATCAGCTTTTAGAAGTCAGTGACTAACGATAACGAAATAATCTGGATTTAATTTGCATTTAATACAAAAAAGGATTGGATATCAGCCAGTTTTCAGATTTATTGAGTCAAAAATGCTGTCACAGCTCATGTGTACACGGAACACTAGTCATTGATTTTGTTAATCTAACATAATATGGAGTATAATTTATCAGGACATCAAAATAGTAGCTTTTACTCCATTTCCTCTGTTCTATAAGGACATGCACAATAGACTCCGCAGCTATACATGCACTCTATTAGGGCTAATTGAAAATAGATGGTACAATTAACCTGCTTCTTAGTAAAAGGCATTAACACTTAATGTAAAAGTCTAATCACAATAAAAAGAGGTTCACATTGGAAGGAAATGTGGTGAATAATTCAAAATCATCTGATTTTCTCATACAAAGTAAATTAAAGAAAGGAAAAGTTAATATAACAACACCCAAAGCAGCAATGAGATCATTTGCATTCCTAATCTTTGCTTTCTCTCTCAGATGTACTCCATTTCAGAAGATTCCATAGATGATTTCACACAACGACTCACAGTATTTAGGTGCAACACACCAGAACTGAGCAGGTGGTCATGAAACAAACAAGCTGGAAGGTAATCCACTACAATACAAAGAATGAAAATTAACATGCAAACTCTTATGTAGGAAGAATGGCCTTGACTATTTGATCTTAAGAATTCCATTAAACACAGATTCTTTTGATGACATTCTATAATTAAACTCAAAACTCAATAATCTCTGAAGAGATACCAAAAATATTATTCCTTTTTTCGTTTTGAAAATAAGTCACCTAGAAATGGTGATCACTTCAAAATCTACAACTTTTAGTTGTCTCATAAGTTTTTTAAAAATGTGTTTGAACTCCTTTTAAAATGTCATAATGTAACATAAAATTCTTTTAAAAGAAAATTTAAAGTACATACTAAGTATACTTGCTACCCCTCTTCTCTTCTATTCTTCAGGCAGGCATCATTAATCAGTCTTTATTTCTTGCTAAGTCCAGTTTTAGCTCTAGAATCCTTTATAATAACATTCTCAAGCCTACAACCCTCAACACTTAGGGATTGCTACAATAAAAGGAAATCATTTGACAAACCCAGCTCAGGGCTCTCTTTCCTTAGGGGTGGAATAAATTAATAAATATATTAATCTTTCAATAAAATATTGCACCAAATTAATTATACAAAATTCATTTCCAAAAAGGAGACGTGTAGATTATTATAGGGGCATTATTTTGTTGTGGTATGAGAAAAATAATACCACTTATTTGAAGCTTTCAGGGAATTTCTTCTAAAAGAATGGAAATTCCAGATGTTATTAGAATTGAATCTGAACATAAGCATTATACTAAGAGGAAAACAGTGCAAGTTTCTATTTTAGGAAAAAATATCCTAAATTATGATGACTTGAATGGTTTTTCCTTGGAAGACACAATGAAATAGCAGAAGTGAAGGCTAAGTTTAGACAGAGTACTAAAGGTCTTCAAGAGTCCTGAGAATATTGGGCATAATCTAAAGTATGTTATGAAAACACCATAAAGTCTAAAACAATTGGTTATAACAGATTAAGCAGTAGGAGAATCAAAGGGGAAAAGCTCTTCAGAAGTGGAATGGTGGGGCCGGCCCAGTGGCGCAGTGGTTAAGTTCGCACGTTCTGCTTCAGCGGCCTGGGGTCACTGGTTCAGATCCTGGGTGCGAACACAGCACTGCTTGGCATGCCATGCTGTGGTAGGTGTCCCACACATAAAGTAGAGGAAGATGGGCATGGATGTTAGCTCAGGGCCAGTCTTCCTCAGCAAAAAGAGGAGGATTGGCAGCAGTTAGCTCAAGGCTAATCTTCCTCAAAAAAAAAAAAAAGAAGTGGAATGGTAACTCATTTGCACCCTGTCCTCCGTGGCAGGTGAAACTGTTCTGACCTTGATTAGAAATCCATGTAAACATACTTGTTGGATTTACTGGTTGGAAGATAAGGAAAGCTACTCTAGGGGTAGCTATGTACCGATTTCTAAAGAACACTTTTAACAGGATAGACACATGCCAGATTTTGTCGTGTGTTGTTTTGTAAATAGAACTGTAATTGTAGATTTATGAACCTCAAATATGCTGAAGAATGGATATCAGTCATGTGAGCTTTTTAACTATAGCTAGTGAGAGACCTCAAAATAAAGCAGCTAGGTTCACCTGACCTGAATCAACCTTTCGTTCTCATCACTCTGAACCCAAAATATGTCGTGTTGAGGAAGAGCAGGGACTTTAGGCAGCTGCATCTGATAGATTTGGGGCCTCCCGGAAGTGGAGGTGAATGTGGAGTATAAGGCTAATAATTCTCCCTCATGGTGTTTGCTAATTACTAGTAAGGCATGATGCCAGGTACAATTTGTGTTACGCCTCTATCTGTGTTACCATTTAGGCCTTTGACTTTGCTCAGGATCACATTAAAGATTTATAGGATTACCTCTAAAAAGGCAGAATCACAAGAGTGGACTTTGCAATTGTTATAGATATTACAAATAAAAATTTCTCTTAAAAAATTTTTAAAACACTATACGCTTTAATACCCTAGGGATTTGTAATGACCATGGGTGTGTTAGAAGAAGCACTCTGTGTGTATTAGAGGGAGGGAGATCATAACACCTCTTAAAACAGTGCAAACTCATTTGTCTGGAGGAAATTCATTGGTAAAAATAAGAAAAAATTTAAAAATAAGGAAGAAAAATCAGGATTCTCCTAATTGAGAAAAGTTAAGAAAACTCTCTCTCTCTCTCTCTCTCTCTCTCTCTATATATATATACACACGACAAAATCTTACTCAATTATGGAAATCACTTAATGTGATAAAAGATATTTAGAAAACACTACAACAAAAATCATACTTTGGGGGCTGGCCCCGTGGTCGAGTGGTTAGGTTCGCGCGCTCCGCTGCAGGCGGCCCAGTGTTTCATTGGTTCGAATCCTGGGCGCAGACATGGCACTGCTCATCAAACCACGCTGAGGCAGCATCCCACATGCCACAACTAGAAGGACCCACAATGAAGAATATACAACTATGTACTGGGGGGCTTTGGGGAGAAAAAGGAAAAAAATAAAATTAAAAAAAAAATCATACTTTATAGTGAAATGTTAAAATCTTTCCTTCTAAAATAAAAAAAAGGAACACAGATGCCCGCTATCATGAATTTATTTAGCATAAGACTATAGGTCGTTGCCTGAACATTAATGAAATAGAAGTAACAGAAACTATAAGTACTGGAGAGCAATAAGTAAAGGAGTGTTGTCTACAAACTGCATGATTACATATGTAGAAAATTTATAAATTTGCACAAGAATATTAGAAATAATCAGAGGATATTAGTAATTTTGCTGGGTACAAGGTCAGTTGTGGACCTATCTAACAGCACCAAACAGAGAAACAATTTTAAATGAATTCCATTTAAAATAGCAAAAATATTTAACACCAAGGTATGAAAAGCTTAAGAAAAGAGCTTTCTATAGAAAACAAAACAACAAAAAAACTGCATTAAGAAAAAATAAAGACAACCTAAACCACTAAAGGGATAAGGGTAGTCAGTGACTGGAAAATTTAATGTTGTAGTGATGTTACATGTCCTCAAATGTATCTATTCATTCAATGCAGCCCTAATTAAAATCCCAATAGGAAGTTTGTGGAAATTTGTTAATTAATTCTAAAATTTGTCGGTAAATGCAAGGAGCCAAAAATACCTGACAAGCTTGAAAAGAAAAGCAGAGTAGATTTATTCTGTTAGATAGCAACTCTACTATTAGCACAAGGATATTCACAGACTGACGGAACAGAATAGAGAGTTCAGACCTAGACCTATGCTCAGAGGATCACAGTAATAATCAGTTTGGTAGTAAAATGTCATTCTTTTCAATCACAGTGCTAGTCCAAATGGCTGTCACTACAGAAGAAAGAAAATTAAATTGACCCCTATCTTATACCACACCCAAAAATTAATTGTTTTGTAGTTCCAAGCTGAAAGTTATAATAATAAGTGTCCTTGAAAACAACATGGAAGCATAACTTCATTATCTTGGTGTAGGCCAAGTTTTCTTTTATAGGATACAAAAGACATTAATTGTAAAAAAAGTAATTGCTAGATGAGATTACATTAATAGTAGGAAATAGGGGCCATCCCCGTGGCCGAGTGGTTAAGCTCGTGCGCTCTGCTGCGGCGGCCCATGGTTTTGCCGGTTTGAATCCTGGGCACGGACATGGCACTGCTCATCAAGCCATGCTGAGGCGGCATCCCACATGCCACAACTAGAAGGACCCACAACTAAAATATACAAGTATGTACTGGGGGGATTTGGGAGAAAGGAAAAAATAAAATCTTAAAAAAAAAATAGTAAGAAATACTGCTCATAAAAAAGTACTAGCAAAAGAGTGAAAAGGCCAACAACAAAGCAAGAAAAGATATTTGCAACACCTAAAATTGGAAAAGGATTTATATTCAGAATATATTTTAAAATGGTGAAAAAGAAAAAAACTACAAAGCAATAAGAAAAGTTAGAGAAACCCAATAGAGAAAAGGGAAAACAACCACTAAACAGAAGAGGATATTCAAATTCCCAATAAGATTGCAAAAGAATTTCAACTTATTAGTCATTGTGAATATAAAAATTGAAATAAAGATGAGATAACACTACACAGCCATAAGAATGGCTAGAATTATTTTTTTAAAAAACTGAAAATATAAAGTATCAGCAAGGATGTGTGAAATGGGAATTTTTGCTCACTGCTTTTGGAAGTGTAACTTGGCAGAACCACTTTAAAAATAGTTTGACAGTATCTACCAAGTTTAATATACTCACACATAACGGTTCATTAATTCCATCCCAAGGTATACAGCCTTCAGAAACGCATTGGTATGTGCATGAAACAGCATGCACAAGAATGTCCTTGTCAGCCGTTTTCATGATAACCCCAACTGGAAACAACCCAAATGTCCATCAGCATGAACGGATAAACTATTTTTGGTATTGTCATGCAATGGAACATTATAAAGTAATTTAAATGAACAAACTACGACTACATACAACACAAATAAATTTTCCAAGCATATCGGTGACTGAAAGGATCTAGATGCCAAAGAAGAGACCATACCGTATGATCCCACTTAAGACATACACAACAGCTATAAGTATAGAAGTCAGGCCAACATTTACTTTTGGGAATGGGGAAAGGTGGTGATTGCAGGAGTACATGGTGTGGGGCTCTGAGCTGTGAGTAATGCCCTATGTCTTGTCTTGAGTGATGATTTCATGATTGTGTTTATTTTGTAAGAAGTCATCAAATTATATACTTATGGTCTATGTACTTTTATACATATAATACTTCAATTATAAAATCTGTGTTTAACAATTCTGTCCAAAAATATCATGCCCACAAATTGTCCATATCTTCAATTTGTTGCTTAAAAAAGTCTCAAGCAGTGCACACTCCTTGTGAAAGTTTAAAAATAGTTTTTCGGTGACACCGTGCTTCATGCCACAATTTATAATCAGAAATATGTTTCTAAATATTACAGTCAATTAAAGAGCTTTCTGTCCCATTTTCCTCTCAGAAATCATATGCAAATGATAAGAAAGATGGCTTTTATAAAATGCAACCTTAAAGTAAACAGATGACAGCAATATTCTATCTTTTACCAAAATACTTAAAAATGGACACCAGATGGAGGAGGCGTTAAGTGTCCTGGCAGAGCAGCAGCAGGGTAAACATAACTGCCTACAGATGGACGTACCTATGAAAGGCAAGGACTTCCTTCCTCAGAAACTTGTCTCTGCTCAAGAACTGGAAGGCTAGGCACCGTAAGCAGCAGACTAAGGCACAATTCTAAAGCAGGAAAGCTTTTAGATGCTCAGAATCCCATCTTCACGCTTGCAGGAGAGTGATGGGTTTATTTTCTGGGTTGGCTGACACCAGACACAGCCAAGATGAGGATGAAGCTCTGATCTGAAAAAAGTAGGAATCATTGGGGAAGCTCACTCAGAATTACACCTTTCCCCACCACTGAAAACCGACAGACAGGCTTAGAAATTTGCGGTAAGCAGAATTCTTAAGATGACCCCCAGTGAAGCAGACCTGTGAATATGATGAGGTATTATTCTCATGATTACAGTACAAAGGTGTAAGGAATTTGCAGATGTAAATAAGGTCCCTAATCAGCTGACTTTGAATTAATCAAAGGAAGATTATCCAAATTAGATGAATTCTTTAAAAGAGGGCTTAAGTCCTTCCCTGAGCTCTGAGATGCTCTCCTACTGGCCTTGAAGCATACAGCCCCGTGATGAACAGTCTATGGAGAAGGGCAGCCTCTGGGAGCTGAGGGCCTCCCTCCTACAATGGCAAGGAACCAGATTCTGCCAGCAACCTGAATAAACTTGGAAGAGTACCTCCAGCTCCCTATGAGAACTCAGTCTGGCCAATATCTTGACTGCAGCTTTGCGAGGCTATGAGCAGAGGACCCAGCTTAGCTATGCCCAGACTCTTGATCCACAGAAACTGTGAGATAATAATGTTTTATTTAAGTCACTAAATTTATGGTAACTTTTTATGCAGAAAAAGAAAATATATGTAATCTCCTAGGCAAGGAACTGAAGGATCATTCTCGACATTAAGGAAAGTGCTTCAGAAAAATCAAGGTATTTTAACTGTCGAATGTCTGCCTCATTGTACAATTGACCCATGGTGATGCGTAGTAGTTGGCATCTCATGTATGAGAGGAGAACTCTAATCAGTTCTCCAATGCCTCATTCCAGAATATAAATGGAAAACGATTGAAAACGATCAAGCTCTATCTGACCTGGAGGATCCAGTCTCACAAGCTAAGTCCTGAAGAAGAAAAGAAAGGCCCTTTAATTTGTGAAAAATTGAGTTAAAAGATATAAACGTGTTTAGGCAGATCAGCAATAGTCTAAAAAACTATTATGTACATCAGGAAGCAAATTCTAGAGGAAAATAAAATACCTGGTATATTACTTAGCTAAACAAATTGACTAAACATATTCCAGGGTGGGGGGAATGTAATTTTGGTATACTAATTGGCTCAGCTTTGAATACTGAGTATTGACTTAGAAAAACTCGCTTTATAAAACAATATTTGGAGGCTGCAAAGAAAATAAAGGTATAAAGGAACCAGACACTCATTTACTCTAATAAAATTTGTTACGTCAAAACTCAGTGAATCAAGACCTCTTGGGATAAGCATACTATTTAGAATAGCAAAATAGCTACCACAATAAATGTTAAACATTTGGAAAGGGTTGATCCTGAGGACCCATTGTGGCATTGGGAAGGAATGGAGTAGGGCGTTGCTGTTATTAACATCCTTTTGGCACTTTTTAGTTTTTGAAAATATGTGCAAACATCACCTCGATGAAAACAAAAATTAGATTTACGATGTCTAATGGTATGAGTATGATCTCTTTATCAAATTATGTTTTCCTCTATTTAATACTCATTGAAGCACACTAAGTGGTCCTTGGCGGACTGAAAGAGTCAATGTACCTCTTTAAGCATCTGAAGACAAGAGAAGGCTGAGCCACTAGGAAGCCTCTGGTCTATTGGGCAGAAGGAAAGAGTACCAAGGAAATAGTCTAAAAATCAAGAAAAAGAGGAAGAGAGTCTGTGTGTGCTCTGAGAGATTATTAAAATTATATGATGAACTGAACAGGCAACTGTACCTACTAGATAGTCAAAATCCTGTTTGGAAATTCTGATTTCTGCAACAAAAACTCAAAAAGAGAGGCATGATGTCCAGTCATAGATAGCATTGGGACTTTTCTGAGCTTTTAAATAGTCTTCTAATATTTTTGTGGAAACCTGTGAAAAGTTATAAAGTAAACACATTTGTAAATGGACCAAAATTAGAATGAAAAACAAGGAAAATCCAAGAAAGTCACAGACAGGAGACAGTATATTCCACTATTATTTGTTTTATATGATAATCAGCATTAAATGTTAAATTTAAAATTGCAGACAATCTCAATTTAACCTACTTAAAGATCCTGTATTTAAAATCGATGATATTTCAAAAAAATACTTCTTTTTTATTATTTGACAGTGATATACAGAACAGAAAAGTCACAGAAAATTATGGGACAAATCTGACCTTCTGTTTCTCTGAAATATCAGAAGACTGACCAATAAATTTTCAATACTCTTTTTTCTGAAAATGAGAAATGTCCTACACAGACACTGTTTTGATTTTGTCTCTGTATCTAATTTGCTTCATAAATTTAAAGTTACTTAGTCTTCTTTGTCATTTAAAATATTCTTCTGCTAAGCAAATAGCAGCGAGACAAGCTGTCTGGTTGTGTTTTTTTTTTTTTTTTTTTGTGGAAGATTAGCCCTGAACTAACATCTGCTGCCAATCCTCCTCTTTTTGCTGAGGAAGACTGGCCCTGAGCTAACATCCATGCCCATCTTCTTCTACTTTATACGTAGGATGCCTACCACAGCATGGCTTTTGACAAGCGGTGCCATGTCTGCACTCAGGATCTGAACCGGCAAACCCCGGGCCCCCAAGAAGTGGAATGTGTGAACTTAACCACTGCACCAGCGGGCAGGCCCCAAGCTGCCTGGTTTTGACAATGAGATCTTAGAGCTGAAAGTCTTTCTGGATGAGGTAAGGTAGGGATGGGGGAGGTGATGGCGCTGGTCAAATAGGGTAAGTCTGCACCTCCCAACCCTGCTCTACCTTGAAACCACAGGTTACTAGATTAAAAAGCAGGTACTAGACAAGCCTAATGGGCTAGGTTTCTAGATAACACATTCCATTTCTTGGTAAAGCAGTCAAGTTAATATATCAAGTTGAGTCAAGCTCTGATTCCTCTTCTCTGTAAAATTTAAGTTTAATGAACTTAGCTTAAATTTATCTTTTCTCTTTTTTGCTAATGTTATCCTCTATTTGCTTGCATAAAACAGTGCAGCTACTAACAAAAATACAAGTTAAAAATTAACATAGCATTAATTAAAACACTAATTAATTAATTAATTAATAATAAAAGGAATGCCAGATCATAGATCCAGATTATGGTATCTGCTATAGAATGAATATTTGTGTCACCTCCAAATTCATATGTTAGATCACTAATCCCTGATGTGATGGGTTTGGGAGGTGTCCTTTGGGGGGTAGTTAGGGTTAGATTAAGTCTTGCGGGTAAGGCCCTGGTGACAGGATTAATGCCCTTATGAAAAAGAGAAAGACTCAAGATCTCTCTCTGTCTCTCTTTCCATGAACATGCAGCAAGGAAAGGCCTTGTGAGTACACAGCAAGAAGGCGGTCATCTACAAGCCAGGAAAGGGGCTCTCACCAGACGCTGACTCTGTTGGCATCTTACTCTTGGACTTCCCAGCCTCCAGAACTGTGTGAAATAAATATCCATTGTTTAACTCACTCAGTCAATGGTATTTTGTCATAGTTTCCAGAGCTAAAACAGTATCCTACATGATTATTTAATTTAAGCTCCAAATTTGGCTTGAACTTCCTAGCAAACAGCATAATGATTCAGTTATGGGAATCATATTTTCTATTATCCAAGAAAAATTGTGCCAGATGAAATTAAACAGGCAAGAAGGATTTTATTCAGAACTATTGCAATAAGGAGAGAGGTTAAACTCAACTCTGTTGAAACTAAAAGGGAGGATTTTTAAGAATTTGGGTGAGCTAGTGAAAAAGTGTTGGAGGAGGTCAGTGAGCAGGTTGGTCAATGTGATTAGACCATCTGTGTTTGCTCACTGGCACTTAATGAAGTTAGGTCCCTACTCTCCTACACAGACAGAGAGATAGGAGCACTATATTTCATGACGATTTCAAACATTGGACGTTTCAAAGGGATGGCTCCTAGGTTTTTGAGAAAGACATTCTTGGGCTGTACAACTGTCAAGAGGCATCTCACATATCAAAGGGCAGAGAAACAATTTGTAATTATAAGTTTTCTAAAGTAAAGAAAAAGGAAGTCAGGGGTCTATTGTCAGGAAGATCCTGTCTAAAGTTTACTCAAGCCAAGGGGAGTTTTAAGGCCATCTTGGTCACTGTGAAGAATGTTAAGATAATTATTCATTATCATTCATGGGAAAAAGTTTATACCAATATCCATTTCTAAAAGAAATTTCTCATGTAGATCTCAATAAAGAGTCAATGTCACCCATGAAAAAGATATATTTGTTTTTATGCCAGAATTTTATGTGAATAAGAAAGGTAATAATTAAAATAGCTTTTGGGGCTGGCCTGGTGGCATACTGGTTAAGTTCATATGCTCTTCTTCAGTGGTCCAGGGTTCGCGGGTTCTGATCCAAGGTGCAGACCTACACACTGCTTATTAAGCCATGCTGTGGCAGGCGTCCCACATAAAAAGTAGAGAAAGATGGGCACAGATGTTAGCTCAGGGCTAATCCTCCTCAAAAACATAAGTTTGATTCTAGAATATTAAACTTATACAGTCTTTAGTGGCACAATTATGAACTTCCAAAAACAGATTTAAAACTACTAAAGGTATAAGAAACAAATGGTATATCCTTTTGATTTGGTGAATCTTTCATTCAAAGAGAATGAGTAAGAAAATGCTCCTGCATCATTTCATTGTAGCTCAGTATCTCTCTCTAAGCCATGTTAAGATACGGAAAGATATATCCAGCCCCAAAGCCTCTGGGTTCCTATTTATAATCTGTAAATGATTAGAGTCAATTATAACGTATCTAGAAATGTCTTAGGACTGTTGACATGTGGGGCTTTCATACAATTTAAAAATAAGTATTCTGTGTGTTACCATTACTTTAAAGTAGATAATTTCCCAAGTAATTTTGTATACACAATTACTGTTTTCATCTTCATGGTAATATTTAAGGTAAGTAGGGCATGTATCACTGTATCTATTTTACTGACACACAAATAGGATTCAGAGAAATACAAGAGTACTTTGGGTGGTGTACAAACCTTGGAGAGACAGCACGAGAAAAAATAAAGTACCTAAATCAAATACTACTTATGTAGAAGTTAGGAAGGAAGGTGACAGATATCAAAATCTCTTTTCTGTTTGGTCAATAACACTTAATAAACTGACTTCTTTGTAAGTCTCATTTTTTATTGCTTGCTTTTTAAAGAACGTTTAAATCAGCCAAAAACTGAGGATATTTTAGAGATAACTGAATTAGGCTGTGTCTGTGAATGTTCTTACTTGTCCCAGGAATATTCTGCAACCGAGAGACTAATTTTTCCTTGTCTACCATAGGATAGCAGAAATAGGTAAAAAATTTACAAAAAATAATGTGAAAATAAAACATTGGTTATAAAATGAGCATGTAATGCTAAATGACCTGATGTTATAAATAAAAACTAAGAAGTTCTAATCAGAAGTGATCAGGAAATTATTAACAACATTAACAAAGGACCTAAGCCATTTAGGATTAAGTTGGATTTCATTAGCCAGAGATGAACTCGTGGCATTTCATGTGGCATAAGTATAGGTGCAGACATGAGAAAAGTAAAGGTTTACTGGAAAAAATGGAAATAAGACAAAGATATCATGTATTCTTTAATACATGGATAAATTTTTAGAATCAAATACAAGTTTAGTAAAGTAGGGGAGAAACACACACACACCCATGTACATACACACCACACACAATCTAGAGGGTGTCATAATAATTAAACAGTTGATTGGATTTACAGAACAGAGAGGAAAGGAAAACAAGCACATCCAATAGAGAGTATGTATTTTGAGAAAGATACAGAAAAGATAGTAAAAGAAAGAAACTTGAATTCCAAGCTAAAATACTCAGGATTAAAGAAAGCATGGATTTACCCTTGGTTGGACATAAATATCTTTGTCCTAGAATCCAAAAAAGTACTTAATAATATCACTTTTCTTCTTATTACAATTTATTTCCATCAGTCTATATTTTAAAACCTTTACACTTAAATCACTTATTTTGTAAGCCATACAAGTTTATCTTTGGCAAGTGTTAAGTTCCTTGTTGAAATGATATATAATATTCAGAAAAAAAGCAATCTCATGCCAAAATCCACTATGACTTCTGAAATTCTCCAAAGTAAAAATAACTCTACCCTCCAAACCTAAAGACATATGGTAAAGAATTCCTTCAAACTGAACATATAATTAAAATAGGTAGTAACTAAAAATTTGAAATAGTCTTCCCTCTCAAACTGACCAGTGGGTGGCCATTTGATTTTGAATGACTCATTCATTTTTTTAACTTTTTATTTTGAGATCGTTTTAAACTTACAGAAGAGTTGAAAAGATAGCACAGAGAATTTAGTGTGTTTTTGCCCATGCTCTGCTGAGGTTAACATCTTACATTATGATATAAAATTATCAAAGCAAAAAAAGTTAATATACTACTACTAACTAAAGTACAGAATATATTCAGATTTCAGTCTTTTTTACTGAAGTTCTTTATTCTGCTTATAGAATTCCGGCTTGAAAAGGATTTTTTGTTGTTTTGTTCTACTTTTTATTTTTCTTTTCAATACCTTAGAGATGCATCTCCATCATCTTCTGGCTTGTATGCTCTATGACAAGAAGTCTGCTGTAATTCTTATCTTCATTCCTTTTTATGTAATGTATCTTTGTCCTCAAGATTTTCTCTTTACCTTTTGTTTTCAATAATTTCTATATGATACATCTAGGTATTTGTTTGTTTATTGTTTTTGTTATTGTTATTTAGCCTTCTTAGTGTTGTCTGTTTTAATTTAATCTGTGGTTTGGGAGTTGTCATTAGACTTGGAAAATTCTTGACCATTATTTCTGCAAATATTTTATCTGCCCTGTTTCTTACTTCTTTTTCTGAATTCTAAACTATACATATCTTGACTATTTCTAGTCTTGGGTGCACTGTTTTTTGCTTGGTTGTTTGTAACTTCTTCTCTTTGTGTTTCAGTTTGGAAAAGTTCTGTTGACCTATCTTCAAGTTTGCTAATTCCTTCCTCAGTTGTATTGAATCTATTGATGAGCAAGCCCACCAAAATTATTCTTTTTCTCTGTTCCTGACTTTTCATTTGCAGCATTTCCATTTCATTCTTCTCTATAGTTTCCATCTCTCTGCTGAAATAACTCACCTGATCTTTCATATCTTTCTTTGGAGTCTTTATTACTGTAAACATATTTAAATTTAAGTCAGTTAGTTCCAATAGAAGTGTAATATCTGAGTCTGGTTCTGATAACTGCTTTGACTCTTGGGAATGCGTTGTTTTCCCTTGCCTTTTGTGTTCCTTATAGATTTTTTTATTGAAAGCCAGATGCATTGAGTAGAGCAGTCAATGATTTGGTATCCAGTTTTTATGACTGGAAATGGGAACATCTTTCCCACTATAACGTCTTTAATACGAGTATTAGAGTTCAGCTGGGTTTGAGGTTTGTTGTTAATACGGTCATGCTCAGTGCACCACAAGTTTGTAATTCATCTAGCAATACATTGTGTCAAGATAGGGGCTGGTATTGCAAAGGGTTTGTGTTTGTTTTTATCATTGTTTTTGTCCCTTTGATGTTTGTTCCACTCTTGACTTTAGGTCTTTCCTTTGCACTGCACCTCAGAGACGGTTTCTTTCCATTCTGTTACCCCTCCCCTGTGCCTCTCTCACATTATTTTGCTCTTATTTGTTACTCAAACTTGTTAGTCTCAGGGGAGGGATGGGGCACTAGAGAGGCCTTCTTTGTCACTATTATTCATCAAGACTCCACATTTGGAAGGCACAATGTCCCTGTGTCTTAGCAGTATGGCTTCCTCAGCATTCCTGCCCCTCTCCCTGAGGTAGGTTCTAGGTCTGGCGCATGTTCCTGCCTTAGGAGGAGGGTTATTTTCTGTTCTTTTCCACAGGCTCCAGCAGGTTTCTGCCAGTAAGGGTGACAGTGTTTTTTGTCATTCCCCTGCAGATAAAGACTTGTTCCACAAGTAAGACAGAGGAGAAGTCTCCCTGGGAGTTTCATGCCCCTCCCACTGTGGCTGTTCTCCCATTTCCATAAGTCCACACCACACATTACTTAGTTAAATCTTGCAACAATGCAATTCGTAATGAGAGCACAGCTTCCAATTTCTGCAGCATCTATGACTTAATAATCTCTTGCATTGCACAATTGACCTCCATCAATCCATCAACCAAGCTTGCCGAATTCTTCTTACTGGCATCTGATTGCATCTATCCCACAGATCCCAAATAAGGCTATGCTTGCTTCTCTTCTATATGGGCATAAGTTTCTCTTTAGGTTTTGGGCTGGTTCATTGCCCTGCCTCTTGTGTTTCTCGTTCAATAAACCTCTTGAATTTATAATTTGCCCAGTATTTCTTATTCCTTGTAAGAGGCAGAGAAACATATTTCACTAGTTTGGGTGACTTGGGATAGCAAAGCATAAATAATGAAGGCAGAGCTCTAGCCTAAAAGATTTTACTAACTACCGAAGAATTAATTTTAGCATACTTACAAAATACATATGAAAAAATGGAAAATTTTTTATTAAACTATGTATAAAGTGAACATCTTCAGGAAATTAATCATTATAATAGTTATAATTAATGGCTGAACTTTCATGTGTCTTTTAGACTAAACTGGTTATTTTATTTATGCATCTCACTCTTTGAGTTTAGGGATTTTGACATATGCTTTATGGCACATCAGGTCAGTCCTTCATTCTCAAGTATCAATAACTAGATTGCCACAATTTAAGCATTCTGGAAATATTTGAGAAATTAAAATCAGATCAAGACTAGTGAAATAAAAAGGAAATGTCAAAATGCAGTAAATAGAGAAGTACTTGTTTCTCTGTTTATTTTAATTGTATGTAATAATTCATTAAGAAAAACAATTTGATTATCAAAAACATACAAAATATATAAGTTGTTAATCTTTAAGCATTACACATGGATCCTATAGAGGATTCACGTTTCCCTATATTTTCCCTTCAAACTTTGGCAGGAAGATATTTTATAAAGGAAAAGACATCTCAGGATTTTGCCCCTGTCCTAGTTATATATCTCTAAATGACTAGTAATCTTTTTATTCAATCTATAATGTTATAAATGCTAGTTGTAGATAAATGCAAATGCCATTATTTGCAATAAAATCTCCAAGATAACACAGGTTCTAGTCCCCACTAGTTAATCTGAAATAACTTTTACATAAACATAAATAGACTTTTCATTTCTGATGATTACCTATAAAATAGGAGTTTAATTTAATTGCCTAACTGTATGCCAATCAGCCTTCTATTAATGAAATAATAACATTAAAGAATAAAACTATAATTGAACAAAAAATTACAATATATCAACACTGAAAGACAATATCACCTTTCTTAATTTTATAATATTAGGTAAATTGTGAAAATGTTTTGTATGGCTTGCGTTTGAATTTTTAAAACATTTTTGGGTTTCAGAACTTAAATTCATAGGACTCACAATCTCTAAAACCCCTTAGCATTTAGTCAGGACACAAATATATCATAAAATGAAGATAAACTAACATTTATTATTAATTGCATTTCAAAATATACATGATTTTAACCTATTTCCATTTAAATGACTTTTGGATTAATTTTACATAAATTTAACACTTTTTATCAGAAGTTCACTTTATACAAAATGACATATTATTATTATATAGTCTTTTTCTATGGTCATTTTAGATTACATATCATGAAGACAAGGAAGTTTTCTTAATTATTAGTATGTTAAGAGTATTTATTATGAATGGATATTAAATTTTAATAAAACATGGCCAAGCATATACTGAAATGATCTTTTAGTCTGTTAATATATTTGATAATGTAAATCATTCTTACATTCCTAGGCTAATACCAGGCAAGGTTCTTTTTTCCCTTTGATACATCAGAGGCATATTATATTCCTTTTGGTGGTGACATTTTAACATTTTAGGAGCTTCAAGTAATGCTGCTAAAAAGGAGTGGGCAGTGGCTGGCCCAGTGGCACAGCTGTTAAGTGCGCACGTTCAGCTTTGGCGGCCCGGGGTTCACTGGTTCAGATCCTGGGTGTGGACATGGCACCGCTTGGCAAGCTATGCCGTGGTAGGCATCCCGCATATAAAGTAGAGGAAGATGAGCATGGATGTTAGCTCAGGGCTAGTCTTCCTCAGCAAAAAGAGGAGGATTGGCAGCAGTTAGCGCAGGGCTAATCTTCCTCAAAAAAAACAAAAACAAAAACAAAAACAGGAGTGGGCAACGCTTTATCTACTCTAAGGAAATCTGAATTAACAATACATTTTTCAAGTTGATCAAAAAATAGTTGGGCTAATTAAAGAAATATTTTCATCTGGATGTTTTTAACTCCAAGTAACAGATTCAATTAGAGAAATAAAGCCTGATTTTGCAGAATATTAATCATTGCAAACAACAAAACAAAAGAAACTGATACACACACACACACACTTGTGTTCACAGGGAAAATAACTCTTGTTTATGCTACTCAGAAAAACTATATGTACTCTGTTCTCAAATATAAATGTTTATTGATCACAATATTATATGATAGTAATAATAATTAATATTACTAAAGTCCTTCAAGAGGGCATTCATATCCTAGTGTGAACTAAAACACTATAAAATTATCAGCTGGTAAATATTTTCTGCTATTTAACAAATAATTATTAATAAATACATGTTTCTATAACACATAGACTGAATTTGTATCATTTTTCATAGTGCAAGTCACTGTAAACACACACATACATATTCATGTACTTTAGGAGAAAGTGTTACTCCATAAACTAACAAGCAATGTGTCAATGGAGATACACCAGAATGAGGGGCAGTGATATGTTTAAAATGCATTGTCAATGTTTCAATTTAACTAAGTGAAAACAATGTAACCAAGTTAATAGCATACTCACCACTTTTCTTCTCTGTTCAATAATCTCCTTTCTTTTGACTATAAAAAATAAAATCTTATCCAGGAAATCTAATTAGTTAATACATAATGAATCTCAAATTTCCAAAATAGTCCCATTTATCAGTTTTGAGAATCTTCATAAGTCCAATTTAATAATGTCATATAAATTTGTAATGCAATTTTCAATTAGATTCTTAAGCTAAGGGAGATCAAATTATGATCTGTGTGTAGGATTGTCTTATTCCTTATATTCAGTAATTGCATCTTAATTCTTCTATTCTATTTATAATTCCCAGTGATTTGGGTCTTATTTGGAAGTAATCTTCTTCAAATCCTTGTCCTTACTTCGTGTATTTTTAGGGTTTTTTTCCCCCCAAATCAATTTATCTTGCTCTCAGTAATCAACTTTTCCCCTGTGGTGTCACTTGTTCCAAATGATTGCTTTCATTGTAAATTTTAATATTTTAACTATACTTTCAAGTTGTTTTTTCCATGAACAATATTTTTCTCAATAATGTTTTTCAAAATATATTTCATATATGTAACAGCATCAAGATAGTTGCATTTAAGACCAATTACTAAAAACCAGTTGTCTTCTTGGCTTGAAATTATATTATACAGAAAATGAACCAAAAGGGAAGAAATATAAACTCAATGTTCTTTCTTAAACAATGGCATTAATTTTCAAAAATTTGCATATGCAGACATGATGAAAATATACAGAGAAAAGTAAAACGGTCCTGAAGATATAAAGATATAAGTCACCCTGAGAAAGAGGGTCTCAACCTGAAGGTAAATCCTTTGGGTCTAGCAATGAAAGGGGCCACCTGGTCTGGCAGCAGAAGCATTCTGGAAATGATTCCATTCAGTTAAGCAGAGAGTTAAACACAGGGAGGAGCCATTGTAGTGCATAGCAATGTGGCTCCACTAAGGCAATAAAGTTTACTGTGGAGTAGTGAATCATGAAGCCTAGAAGAACGTATGGCTCCTCCTTCATCCACAGGAGATCTCTGCAAATAGCAGGGAGAGTCCCATTGATTCCATGACCAGTAACAAACATGAGTCTGGCTCAGCATAAATCAAAAGATACGAGACAGACCGAGAGATTGATATCATTATTTACCTATTTCCCTACACAAAGGAGAAGACAAATGATGAATACAATAAATAAGATATAATGTGACAAAATCAGAGGAAGAAATGTGAGCTATTAAAACTCAGAAAATACCAGGGGAAAAAAGATGAATTACAAATTAACATAAAAGAAAATAGCCATTGAGTAAATTACGTGAGTGACATAGTGCTATCAATAAGAAAAGCTAACAGAAACAGAATTGAAAAAATTTTAAATAAATACTAGCAAGAGTTGGCAAAATAGTTTCAAGACATAGATTTTGGATTTCCCAAATGCAGAAGATATAACAATGGGAACAAAAACAAATATTTATATGTGTGACACATATGATGAAGATACTTTTCTAAAATAAAGTTAAATGCGTATTTTAAAAGAACACAGCACATCCCAGAGAAAAATATAGTTCAGACCAAAATTTATCCCAATGAAATCACCACATTGTAGGAGCATTAAAAATATATAAAAATACATGGATAAATTATGAAAATAGAATCTTTGGAGTAGTCAAAACAAAATAAATCACCTATGATGGAAAAATTTCCAGGCTGGTCTCAGAATTTTCCCAAAGTAATATTCAATGTTAGAATTAAATGAGAATAAAAATACCTATAAAATAATCAAGAGTATAAAACACAAAAAAATATTTTTATATTTTTTATCTATATAAGCTATCACAAGCATAAAGGCTACAGCTCAAATATTTATAAATATACAAGAACCTATATGATATTGTTAATAAGGAAACTTTTAGGGTCAAAGAACCAGTAAAGAGTATTTTATATATTTATTTGTAGAATTATGGTAAAAGACAAAATGTATCTTTTTTTAAAATAGACTTTATTTTTAGAGTAATTGTAAGTTCACAGTAAAAATGAATAGAAAGTACAGAGATTTCTCATATACTCACTGGCCTCAGAAACTAAGAACCTCCTCCAGTATCAACTTCTCTCACCAGAGTGGTACATTTATCACAATTGATAAACCTACAGTGACACATCATTATCTACCAAAGTCCATAGTTTACACTAGGGTTTACTCATGTTGTACATTCTATGGGTTTGGAGAAATATATAATGACATGTATATATGTCTATACTTTCATACAAAATAGTTTCATTGCTCTAAAAATCCTCTATATTCTGCCTATTCATCCCTCCCTCCCCTCAACCCCCAACCCCTGGCAACCAATGGTTTTTTTACTGTCCCTATGGTTTTGCCTTTTCCAGAATGTCATATAGTTCGAATCAAGTATGTAGCCTTTTCAGACTGGCTTCTTTCACTTAGTAATAAGCTTTTAATATTCCTCTATGTCTTTTCATGGCTTGATAGTTCATTTCTTTTTAGTGCTGAATAATATTCCATTATCTGGTTGTACCACATTTTACTTATCCGTTAACCTACTGAAGGACTCTTGGTTGCTTCCAAATTTTGGTAACTATGAATAAAGCTGCTATAAGGATCTGTGTGCAGGTTTATGTGTGGACATAAGTTTTCAACTTATTTGAGTAAATACCAAGGATCATAACTGCTGAACTGTCTGCTAAGAGTAGGTTTAGTTTTGTAAGAAACCACTAAACTGTCTTCCAAAATGGCTGTACCATTTTGCATTCCAACCAGCAATGAATAAGAAGTCCTGTTTTTTCCACATCCTCACCAGCATTTGGTGTTGTCAATGTTCTGGATTTTGGTCATTCTAATAGGTCTGTAGTGGTATTTTATTCTTGTTTTAATTTGCAATTCTCTAAAGGCATATGATGTTGAGTGTCTTTTTATATGCTTATTTGTTATCTGTATATCTCCTTTCGTCAGATGTCTATTCATTTGGTCAGAGGTTTTGTCCATTTTTTATTCAGGTTATTTGTTTTCTTGTTGTTGAGTTTTAAGGGTGTTTTGTACATTTTGGATATCAGTCTTTTATCAGATACGCCTTTTGCAAATATTTTCTCCTGGTTTCTTGCTTGTCTTCTTATTCTCTTGACAGAGTCTTTCACAGAGAAAAGTTTTTAATTTTAAGGAAGTCCAACTTATCAATTATTTCTTTCAAGAATCATGCTTTTGGGTTTATATCTAAAAAGTCCTCAGCATACCCAAGATCATCTAAGCTTTCTCCTATGTTATCTTCTAAGAGTTTTATTGTTTTGCATTTTACAGTTAGGTCTAGGATATATTTTGAGTTAATTTTGTGAAGGGTGTAAGGTCTGTGTCTAAAATCATCTTTTGCGTGTTGATGTCTAGTTGTTCCAACACTGTTTGCTGAAAAGACTTTCTGTTTCCATTGTATTGACTTTGCTGCTGTATCAAAGACCAGTTAACTATATTTATGAGGGCCTATTTATGGGCTTTCTATTCCTTTCCACTGATTTGTCTATTCTTTCACCAATACTACACTGTCTTGACTATTGTAGCTTTATAGAAAGTCTTTAAGTCTGATAGTGTCAGTCCTCCACCTTTGTTCTTCTCCTTCAATATTGTGTTGACTATTCTCAGTCTTCTGCCTCTCCATAAACTTTAGAATCACTTTGTTAATTTCCACAAAATAACGTCTTGGGATTTTGACTGAGATTGCATTGACTCTATAGATCAAGTTGGGAAGAACTTACCTTGACAATACTGAGTCTTCCTATCTATGAACATAAAATATCTCTCCATTTATTTAGTTCTTTTATTTCTCTCATCAGAGTTTTGTAATTTTCCTAATATATATCTTGTACATATTTTGTCAGATTTATACCTAAGTATTTAAATTTAGGGTGCTAATGTCAATACTGTTTTTAATTTCAAACTCCACTTGTTTATTGCTAGTATATAGGAAAGCAATTGACTTTGTATATTAACCTTGCATCCTGCAACCTTGCTATAATTTCTTATTAGTTCCAGTCATCTTTTCCTTTATTGTCAATTTTTTCATATTTTCTACATAGAAAATTATGATATCTGTGAACAAAGCCAGTTTTATACTTTCTGTGTCTCTCTCTCTATGTCTTTTATTTCCTTTTCTTGTCTTCTTGCACTAACTAGGACTTCCAGAACAATGTTGAAAAGGAGTGGTGAGAAGGAACATTCTTGCCTTGTTCCTAATCTTAGTGAAAATGCTTCTAGCTTCTCACCATTAAGTAGGATATTAATAAGTAACCTTTTAAAAGATGGGAAAATTAGAATGAAATGTTCTACAATGTAGAAGTGGAATGTAGAAGGGGAAAGAAATGATAAATAAGAAGAGATGTAGAGAAGGTTGACTCATTACCTCATCTATAAAAGCTAGCCATCAAAAGCATCACTCTGTGATTACAAATCACATGATAGTATAACAGTATAAAGGTAAACACAGGAAAATATAATTGTGTATACTCACATTAGTAGAGAAATAAAGGAATGTAAAGGACAGACCAAGGGAATCACTTTTTTCTCTTTTTCCTCTTTTTTTTCTAATAAGAAATTAACAGTTATGATCCTTATAGAAATAGAAAATTAGGAAATACCCTTATATAGTAATTATTATAAAGGTGACTATAAGACCCAAAACACTTTGCTAAATATCGGAAAATATATGCACTCAAATAACAAAATAATCAGAGCACCATATGAGAGTGGAACTATATCATAGAATTAATATGGAAGAAGTCTGATCAAACATATCTGCCATATCAACAAATTAAATGGACTTTAACCCATTAAAAGAAAAAGTGATCATATTGAAAAAGAAACCATAGCACAGCTTTACAGTGTATATAAGAGATATGTGTAAACACAGAACTCACACAAGTTAAAATATAAGGAGCAAAGCTAAATTATACCCCCATTATTAATATATAAAATTACTTATTTTCTCATGTACTTTCCAATGTTGAGTAATATCAGTTTTTGCAAACTATTTCCAATTTAAGAGGTTAAAAGGGACATCCTATTGTTTCAGTTTGCATTCATATACATACTAACCAATTTGATCAGATTTAAAGCTGCATTTCTTCTGTGAAGCATTCATATTCTTTTTGCATTTTTTTATGACTTTATTTTTTTAGAGCAGCTTTAGGTTTACAGCGAAATTGAGAGGGAAATACAGAGATTTCCCGTATATCCCCGACTCCCTCACATGCATAGTCTCCTCCAATATCAACATCACTCAACCGAAATGGTATACTTTTTACCCAGGATGAGCCCACACTGACACATCATCATCACCCAAAGTCCATAGTTTACCTTAGGGTTCACTCTTGGTGTAGTACACTCCGTGGGTTTGGACAAATGAATAATGACATGTATCCATCATTATAATATCATACAGAGTATTTTCACTGCCCTAAAAGTCCTCTGTGCTCTGCCCATTCATCCCCCTCAACCCCTGGCAACCACTGATCTTTTTATTGTCTGCCTAGTTTTATCTTTGTCCCATTTTAACTAGGTATTTTAACTTACCCTTATTAATCTCTAAGAGCTATTCTTCTGTGGATGGTAAAGAGGCATGTGCTACACGCTTAAATGATAGAAACTTCTATAAAACAAGAAATGTGAAAGCCAATAACTGAGCCAGTTATTTCTATAAATGCACTATCTGGTTTTCCCATTTTATGCTAATGATTTAAAATGGGAATTCTCCCCTGAGTCTTTTAGTTAATCAGGCCATGACAAAGAAACCTACATGATAATCTGGCATGCTCCACTAAGTGTAAAAAGGATTACCCAGAAAAGCATATTTATAACTATCTTCAAAAATACACACTTGGCCATCTTCAGTGCTTGTTTACTTTCTGACCTATTTCCTTCTGTATTGCAAAGTTTTTTTCTTGAAACTTACACTTTCATTCCAGAGAGAGGAAGATTCTGATCATGAGTGTATTCCATTTTAAAAAACAAAAGATGGGCCGGCCCAGTGGTGCAGTGGTTAAGTGAGCACGTTTCACTTTGGCGGCCCGGGGTTTGCCGGTTCAGATCCTGGGTGCGGACATGGCACCACTTGGCAAGCCATGCTGTGGTAGGCGTCCCACATATAAAGTAGAGGAAGATGGGCACGGATGTTAGCTCAGGGCCAGGCTTCCTCAGCAAAAAGAGAAGGACTGGCAGTAGTTAGCTCAGGGCTAATCTTCCTTGGGGGAAAAAAAAGATGTCAGGTTATTGTATTTTGGTTGAATTTTAATATATGAATAATAATTTTAAAATTCTAAGTTATATCCTCAATTATATATGTTAAAATTAGTTTTAATTAATCATTTCACATATTTTGGTGTTTCAGGAAAATCTGTTATTTTGAAAATCCATTGGATCTAAAACTTGACATATTCTATCTGCTCAGAAAACCTTCAAAAAGGCCCTTGACCAAGTGATTAAGTTCACGCACTATGCTTCAGCAGCCCAGGGTTTACCGGTTCAGATCCTGGGCGAGGACTACACATCACTCATCAGGCCATGCTGTGGCAGCATCCCACAGTGAAGAACTAGAATGACCTACAAGTAGGATATACAACTATGTACTGGGACTCTGGAGAGGAACAAAAAAAAAGAGGAAGATTGGCAACTGTTCAGGGCTAATCTTCCTCACCAAAAAGCATTAAAAAAAAATTCACAAAAATTTGATTTCTATTTATAAACCCTTCTTTTCCTCCTTCTCTCTGTCTTTTTCTGATATAAGACTGTACACATTAGACATGTTTGTGATTATATATATTCATTTATATGTTACACATGATTTGTTTCAGATAAAATACAATCAATCGTGATAAAAATACAGTAAAATCTAATTTTATCAAGTCTATATATTTAATTCAAAGAAGACTCAGTGGAAAATTAATTTTATTAACCAATTTTTAGAAGAATGTATGAAAGAAATTTAGAAGAAAAAGGAAACAAAGAATCTAATTTTTTACGTTTTTAGAAATTACTTAGATACAATTAATTGGAATTTGCTATTCTTTTCACCCTAACATATCATGACCTGAGAGCAAATAATCCAGTTTTAGCATGATGGGTTTAGTATTGCCTATCTTTTCTCATATTTATTTGTAGAATATCTTTATATTGCCTGAATGAATCCTTTTTATTAATGTATTCTATTTGTATTAGTATATATGTATATTAACAATTTTTCTCCTCCTCTTCTGGGTTAATCAAGTCTTTTTATTATCCTATTTCTCCATTAGTAGCTTGTAACTTAGTCTTTTTGAGATGCCGTTAGAGGTTATACTTTGCATCCTTAATGTGACAGTCACTTTAACTCACTACCTCTGTGACTTCCCCACATGGAGCCTCATTGCACTTTAATTCCTTTGCCACTCTCCCATCTTTTGCCCACTAGCCATCCATATTAATTCTGCAGGTATTTGCACATTACAAGATATTATTGTTATTGTTTTAAATAATTAATAGTCACTTCCCTTTACCTGGATATTTACCCTTTCCTGTGCCCTCGCATTCCTTCTTCTTTTAATGTGCTTCTATTAGTCTTCTAATGTGCCAATCTTCCTCTTTTTTTTGTTCCTCTCCAGAGTCCCAGTACATAGTTGTATATCCTACTTGTAGGTCATTCTAGTTCTTCACTGTGGGATGCTGCCACAGCATGGCCTGATGAGTGATGTGTAGTCCTCGCCCAGGATCTGAACCGGTAAACCCTGGGCTGCTGAAGCATAGTGCGTGAACTTAATCACTTGGTCATGGGCTGGCCCCTTTTTGAAGGTTTTCTGAGCAGATAGAATAAGTCAATTCTATTTCCAAATAGCCTAAAACACTTCCTTTAATATTTTTAGTGCAATTTTGATGAGGGCAGAGTCTCTGTTTTTTTTTGCTTCTCTGAATGTATGTAGTTCTTTTTGAAAGATATTTTCTCCAGGAAATAAATAGGGGAGGAGATAGTGAAAGCAAGATATCTTGAAATTTAAAAGTGGAGAAATTAGCTAACAAAACTATAGAATAATGGGGCCAACCCTGTAGCCTAGTGGTTAAGTTCGGCACACTCTGCTTCAGCAGCCTGGGTTCAGTGCCTGGCGTGGACCCACACCGTTTCTCGGTGTCCGTGCTGGAGCGGCGTCCCACATACAAAAAGAAGAGGAAGATTGGCAACAGATGTTAGCAAAACTATGGGATAATATGATAACTTTACTTAATTTTAAACCCAGTGCTACAATAATAATTAGTATGTCCTTCTGTTCTTACTGAATTTACTTCGTAGCAATTTCTCATTCTCTCTCTAATTAAGAACATAAATAACGTTGAGTTTGACTTGGAACATTTTATTCTACCACATGTAAATAGCTAAAAGCAGAAGTAAATCTGCACTAGTTAAGAATTATGACATTGTCTCTTTTTGTTATAACACAAACTATGTACTCCTCATGTTGTAGAATTTTTAAAGTTTTCATATGAAAGAAAAATACTGAACAGTTTTAGAGTACATTTTCTCTTATCTTAAAAATAAGGACATTCAGCTTTTTATTTGTAGTCTGTAATGCTATAATGATGAATTACTGTTTGCTGCACAGCACATTTTCACAGAGTAGATTTTATCATAAATGGCTTCAGCTACTAAAATAAAAGTTTAAATTTTGCAGTGGCAAAATTTTGTTCAGAACAATTTTACAACCAATAGTCTTGACTTTTAATGAGCTCGTATTTAAACAGCACTGAAGCCTCTCCCAGGTTATATTCTAAAAGAAGTAGGCTTTGAAGTTTTTACATTGCTTACATTATGCAATATTAATATGAACAGTGTCATATTATGTTGCTTTGGCATTTAGCTAAATTACTTAAAACATTGTTTTTCAGATTAATTTTATGCCTACTTTTATTTAAATAACCCAATTTTGTACAAACAAAAGCCATGGGAATCCAAGGAACAGGAGAGCTATAAAAGTGGAAAAGTTGTGTAAGGGAAATTTCAGAGGATAAAATAAAATATATCATTTCCCAGATAACAGTAACACACATCGATGTCTCAAGAACAAATTCTATTTTCGACCTACGTTTTTCAACCTTATTCTCATAGTTTTTCACAGAAAAAATCTTTTTCATCTTTTATCTTAACTTGAATGGTTTAAGACTAGTTTCACAGTAAACTATCACCTCTGAGTTCAGAGCATGAAATCAATACCTATGAAAAAATCAGAAAACTATGAAATACGCTAATAGCAGAAGAGGAACTGCTTTCCATATTCTTCTATTACAGTGGAATATGCCTTACCTGATTTTTACAAGCCAGATGGAATAACAAGGAGTGAAGTACCATTGAGATTTCTTTCCCACTTCCCAGGATTTCTGGTTGGTCCAGAGATTGCCAGGGTGATATCTTATGTTACAATTGTGTGTTCTTCATCATTTAAGTTCAAGGAAATGCCTACCAGAGAGCCATTCAGCCTAGCCAAGGAGGGTTTTCACACAAGGATTTACGCTAGAATCTACTTAACATACACTTTGACTAAAGAGCTAATATTAAAGTAGACAATGAAGGAGAAGTGGCTGGACAAGTTTGGCTGAGAAATGATGTTTTGCCTTTTCGTCACAGTTAGTGATTTACTTCTACTATAAATAATGCTTTCAGTTTCTTTTATTGATTCTGCCTGAAAATGTTGGGTTTCTCAGGGACTGGCCTGGGAACTCTTCTCTCCCACCACATAGTCTCACTAAGGAATGTCATCATTTCCCAAAGATTTAAATACTGTCTTTATGTAGATGACTGCCAAATTCACATCCTCAAGCAAAACCTTTCCTCTGAGCTCAAAATATGAATATCCAGGTGACTATGTGCCATCTCCAATCAGACGTCTTTCGGAGATTACAATTCAGACATCACAAGTGTAATATGTATAAAACAGAAATCTTGATTTTTTTCACCAACCTGTTTCCTACTTCATGTTTCCCCCATCAAGTTAAATATTACCACTATCCATTCAAGCAAGAAACCCAAGAATTGAATTATCCATGAGTCCTTCATCCAACCACACAGTCATCAGAATAAACAGTAATTTTTTCTATATCATGGCGTTTAAATAAATGTATCATGGAGTTTTATGACAGACAGTAGGGTGGGGCAGAGATTAAGTCTTATTTTGTGTATCTCCAAAGAAAAGAATCAGTGGCTGAAATTTATAGTGGTTCTTTAGGATGAAAATCTACATAAATTATCAGCATCAAAAATAGTATTTTTGTCCTGATCCTATTTTAAAGTATTATTTAAGTTCTATCTCCTTTTCCTCTTCCTTACTGCTGCCTGCTTCATCTAGGGCTTAACCATGGATCGCTACACAAAATAACCTCTCTCCCAACTTCCACATCTTTTCTCCCCTAGTCTAACTTAGACCGTAATAAAACCAACCACCTCATCTCTCAATCAAGTCACGTCATTCCATACTAATTAAAACCTTCCAGTGGTTTCTCGTTGCACTTATACTTAAAATCAAATTGTGCTTCTTACTGTGGCCCGTCATGTTCTTACCACTGCCTATTACCACAAGCTTCATTTTATCCACTCTCAACCTCTTTCTAATTCAGAAATCATCTTCATCTTCATTAAATACTTTGGGCATATGAAGAATTATTCCTATAATATGTTTTGTACCATTTTTTATGATTAGCTCCTTCTCCTTTTTCAGGTTCAGCTTAAATGTTACTTAAATAGTTCCCTGAGGAACTAAGGAAGATCTCTCCATTATTTTCTCAGTCTCTTATTGTTTTCATCATGTCACTGGTTACAAGTTGCAATAATTTTACTTGTATGATAGGTGTTCCACATTCCTACTTTCTCCATTGAAAGGTAAGCATTTTTTTTTTTTTGCCTTCTTCTCCTCCCCAAAGCCCTGCAGCACATAGTTGTATATTCTAGTTATATGTCCTTCTGGCTCTGCTATGTGGGACGCCACCTCAGCATGGCCTGATGAGTGGTGCCATGACCGCGTCCAGGATCCGAACTGGTGAAATCCTGGGCCTCCAAAGCACAGCATGTGAACTTAACCACATGGCCACAGGGCCAGCCCTGAAACGTAAGCTTTTTAATAGAGAACTAGTTATATCACGTTCACCTTTGTATCCTCAGCACCTAGAGCAGAATCCTGCATATTAGGCCCTTGGTGAATATTTGTGGCTGAATACATCCAGGAAGAGCTTATGAATAGGCAATTGGATATTTGAAATTCAGAAGAGCCTTCTAGGTCAGAGATATACATTTACTGAAATAATTAGAGCTATATA
Organism: Equus asinus; assembly: GCF_041296235.1. Lineage (NCBI taxonomy): Eukaryota > Metazoa > Chordata > Mammalia > Perissodactyla > Equidae > Equus > Equus asinus. The sequence goes on from NC_091813.1 coordinate 40,010,804, forward strand.
CTACACTAGAAAGAGGGAAATACGTTATATCAGTGAACATATCACATCTGTAATCAAGGTAATTCCTGACTACACTAGCAAACATTAGTGAATTCCTGAATTCACTTGTTTTAAGGAACTGGATCCCAGATAAAGTCATATTAGAGGTCTTATCTTAGGTCCACTAAATTAATTTCCTTATCTGCTTCTTAGAAACATTTAACCTTGTTAAATTTTTATTTTCTAGAAATTCCTAATAAAAGGCAGTGTCTCAAGCAAAATCAGAAGAGCTGTTACATAAAGGAAACTCACCTACCCTTGGCCTCAGATCACCAACAATTTCTCTGCTCCTTCCATCAGGTTTTTCTTCACTATTCCCATCTGTTGACTTCCCTCCCTGGTAGGAAAACACTTCAGTTTCCCGAGACTGGATCCTCTGAAAATGAAGGTAGTCCCTTTAATAGTGCCATAGGTACATTTCATAATAATTCTTTGAGTTTTTCTACAAAACTCTCTCGTTTGTAAGTACGCAGGTAATTTGAGGTGGAGGTAGGAAAAGGATTTGGACAAGACAGACAAATAAACAATTAATTCATTACACAATGCTAATGAAAGCTGACAGATTCCTTATTCATTTATGGTAAAAATTTTTCCTTCTTACCTTTGTTCCTCCTTACAACATGGCTTCCACAAACAACATTTCCCCAGGAAGGTGACCCACGTTGTGAGTGGTTTGAAAGGAGGACCTTGTAGGATGATTGAACCAGTGAGATAGTAAAAGAGGAAAAATTAGACACTAGCAAAGATGTTCTGATACATGTGTGTGTTTGTGTAGATGATATACAGATAATGATAGATGACAGACATATATGTGGGTATATGCACATATGTATGCACGTATAATTGTTTTTACTTTACATGCACACAAAAAATTAAACCAATCTCGTAATTACAACACAGGTAGAATAGTAAGTGATAAAATGCAAAAATGTACATTATAGAAGAGAAAAAGGAGGAAAGGAGGAGAAAACTACCTCAGAAAACATGGGATAATAAATTGTACAACTATGCACAAAACAATTTCTTATGAAAAGGGAAATACAGTTGAACTTGATCAAAAATCTCACCAAAATAAAACCTATTTTCCTTGTGTTGTAATGCTCTGCAGAGGAGGTTAGTCCTGTTTTGTGTATCTCCAAAGAACAGCCAATGGTTGGAAGTTATAGGGAGGCAGGGGTTGGTTCATTGGATGAGGTCGGCATTGCTGACATGAGAAGGAGTGGATACACACAGTAGAGGGTTTACCATTGATGGAAGAATTTAGACCTGAAAAGCACACTGCCTTCTTGGCACCTAGAAGAATGAATTTCTACATTGGGAGAAATATTAGAGTAAATGATGTTTTTAAGTTTTTATTTCTCTGTTTCTTATGTCACTACTCAGCTTTCTTAGTAAACACTTTTCCTTCCCTTCAGAATAGATATATTTCTATCAACAAATTTCTACACTTAGGCTAGCTGTCTTTCCTTAAAACTTTTATATAGAATAATAAACCACAAAGTAATGCATACCATTAACCTAGGAACATTAGAGACATCTTTGGTGAACAATAAAACAGGCTTGATTACCCATTTCAGCACAGACTGTATGATTTCACAGTCAAGTGATCACAGAGTGAATTAACTTAAAACAAAGCCATAAGCAAAAGAAAACTTCATGCAAAGGAAAGATTTTAAGTGTTTATAACAAGAGGTAATTTGGACACAAGACATAATCTCCTAACTCTGTTAAGATAAGGAATATCTTATTTTTAAAATAGATTTCTCTCTTCATTATATATTTAAAGAGCTTGAGTTTTCTCAATAACAGTCTATAAGCTTTCACCCAGAAAGCTAGTATTTATTTCTCACCTAGCATTTATTTACCATTTAAGAGTACTTTTATTTTATATGCTTTCAGAAAAAAAAATCAAGCACATGCCTAATCATGTATAAGAATCAAAATCCAGAATTATTTTTCAAAGTAAAATATTTGTTTTCATTTAGTGATGAAAACATTAATCTTATAATCGGATGTAGCTAAAGAAATCATAGAATCTGCAAGGTAGATTGAATTAAAGAAAATGTTTGGTCTGGCTCTCTGTCTCTAAAAGCAACTAAAGCACTTTTATTAATTATAATCCTCTAACCTATCCTGAAACAATTCTAGAGGTAATATTTAAATCGTCATATCTGGTTAGCCTGAACCTTCAGTGGCTACAATATTCTTCTACTAATATGTGTTCATGGTCAACTCGGAGGTAGGTATTTAACCTTTGGGACTGTTGAGGAATTTCTAACACAATTCAGAATCCCGACCTAATCACATCACTGCAAAGGTCTCCTGGGTCAAAGTCCACTTATGTAAAGAAGTTTGATATGGCCCTCTTGTCCTTCTGCCTATGCTGTAGCTATACTGGACATTTCTCAGACAATAGGAATGTCAACCTATTGATATCTCTGAATTTTTAATCACACTTCACCTGTAACCAGAAAGATCTACCACCTCCCCACTCACAGGGCAAACAGCTGTTTACCTTTCAAGATTCAGGTCAAGTCACCTTTTTGATCAAACTTATCCTGACCTCTGGCTCCAAAGGAATTCCCTTCCCCATTAGCTATAGTTTTTTGACATGTTAAAGTTGAGTCATTGATGCAAAACACCAATAGACACATGCAACACCAAGAAACACACGTAAAATTTCTTTAATGAAGGTAAAGTGTTTTATCCATTTACCCATAGGTGCCCACACAGAGTGGAAAGTGTGGTTGTTTATGTGATTAGGATGAAAACATCCCAGGTCTTCAAATCCCTATGGAGGGGCCAACATAGAAATTGTCTTACTTGGGGCAAAGATTGTGACAGGGCCCTCACAAATCTCCCTATGCTATCTCTCAGAGCTATCTCCCTATGCTGCTCTCAGATTCATTTGAAATGTTTGGAAAACTCTGGCTACATGCTTACCCTCTCAACTAGCTGCATGCTGTTGTAACCCTGAATGTTTAGTGAGACTTTCTGAATTGATAAGCAATTTCTGAGGAAGAACGTTCCTTTAACAGTCTCGTGTTTCAGTCGTTTCTGAATTCCATCTCTGATATATTCTACCGTATGACTTACATAGCTGTACTATCTCACCTATGCAATTTATTAGATTTGCTTATTCATAAATCTCTCTCTCCTATTAAATGTACATCCTTCAAAGGCAAGATAACATCTTCTTTGTCTTTGTAACACCAGTATCTATCAAAGTGACTGGCACATAAATATTAATATTGGTTGCAATAAACCATAAAAAGACATCATTTACTTCTACTTGCCTTATTATAAGACTTTTATGTGTTTGAAGATATGTGATAATTTACCATCACGTATTGCTATCTTGAATCAGCCAGTAAAATAAATAAAAGTGCCCTTTTTATATTGACACTGGTGAACATGCATCTTTTCTTACAACTCTTTATTCTCTTACTTTCAAAGAAAGCGTAAATTTCCTCGTTTTCCAATTTCCTACAGCTTACTCTTCTGTTACCATTCTACAAATACACTTTCCCCTTTTCTCTCTGCATGTACCCTCTCAGCAGAAATTCAAGAAGCCACTCTATGGCTTCTAAAATTACTCTGACAGATGACTTACTAATTTTCAGGTTCCGTCTCCACTTCTTTTTCATACTTTCATCCTAAACTTAAGAACTAACATTAACGTCTGCATCTCCTTCCATCATCTAAAATTCAATTACCTAAAATACTACTCTCCTACCCCAATTTCTCTATTTCTATTAGTAATATTATAGTTGTCTCAGTTATCCACACTTAAAATCACATGACTCTTTCCCTTGTACTGACATACAAGCAGTTGTTTTTCCTCATATTGTACAAAAATCTCTTTCTCGTCCTATTACTTACATCTTAAGCTACTAACTTTTGTGGTAAATTACTATGTACTGATAAAATAATTTTTTATTCTCGCAGAATCCATGATAAAAGAGTTTGGAAAAGGAATGCCTTGTCTCTCTGATCTGGGCCCAAGATAATTGCTCTTTTTTACATGTCAGCTCAGGGCTCCAAAAGGAGGTATACCTGCAAATAAAGTGAAAGCTACATCACCTTTTACAACCTAGCCGCAACGCACAGCATTTACTCCATATTCTATTGGTTACAAAGAAGTAACAAGCCTGTCCAAGATTCAAGGGTACAGAACACAGATCCACCTGTTGATGGGAAAACTATAAAACTTACATTGTAGAAACGCATGTGGAAAGGCAGAATTTGTTTTCACCATCAATGAAAAATACAATTTGCCATAGTCTGCTTATTGGCCACAAGTCTCATCATTTCTATACGCAAAATATATGCATTCTTTCCCCCGAGACCATCAGTCTCAGTCCATTACAACATTAGCTCACAGACTCTGTGTGCAAAGTTCAGATACTCACGATCTGTGTCAGGTCCACATGTGGAAGACACTCCTCAAGTGTAGTTCCTCTGGTAAACCACACCTACAGCCAGCATGCAATGGTGTGACAGGCATAGAGTAACAACCACAGATATTCTATGCACTGCTTGGGCGGCCATAGCAGAATACCACAGACTAGGAAGCTTAAAGAACAGAAATTTATTTTCTCACAGATCTATAAGGTGGGAATCCAAAATGAAGGTACCAAAAGGGTTGATTTCTGGTAAGATCTCTCTTCCTGGCTTGTAGATGACCACCTTCTCACTGTGTCCTCACATGGCCTTTTCTCTGTACGTGCACATCTCTGGTATCTCTTTCTCTTCTTATAATGGCACAAGTCCTATTGGATTAGGGACCCATTCTTCTGACCTCATTTAACCTAAATTACCTCCTTAAAGGGGCTATCTCCAAATACAGTCTGATTGAGGATTAGGGCTTCACCATATGAATTTTGAGGGGGCATAATTCAGTGCATTACACATTCCTTTTCAAAAATGGGGGAAATTGGAAGCACACAGTAGTCACTGGTCCACAGCAATTCTAAAATCCAGCCAGGATCATGTTCCCACTTCCTTGGTTAGGGCTTATCTGTGTTTTCTCAGAGTTCTCCATGTCTCCGGACTTTGTACTCTGGGGTTTTGCTTCCACACTCTGTGTAATCCCTTCTTTTCTATATCGAGTGACCCAATCTGCAACTGAGTATCTTTCTGTGCTTGCTTCCTGTCTGTAAAAGACTTCTTTTCATTGCACACTCATTAATCCTTTCCTTCAGTTCAAACTAAAACAATTTCTTTACAATGTTATAGACTGGATGTGCATTGATTGATAATCTACTCTTGTTAAAAAACAAAACAAAACCAAACCAACCAGAAACAAACAAAAAAATGGCCTGATACCTGTAGCCATTATGTGCACCTAGAAAAATAAAACATATTCCTTAAATCCAGGTTTATCTACAAACACATGACTTGAGCTGACCAGAATACAGCTGAATGGACTGGGGATATTCAACCAAACTAAGAGAAATCAATCCACAGGGTGACAGAATCTGAATAGATTATTTTGAACAAATGTGAATTTTAAGAAAAGACATGGAAACTCTAATCAGTTACTCCTAGATGCTAAATCCAGAAGACCATCCCAGAGTACAGCACATTATACCAAAGTCATATGCATGCCAAATTAGTGGTGAGTAGACATGTCAAGCAATAAACTTAAAATCTATATAATCCTGTTACAGAAAGAATAATGGAGTTGAGGGCAGAAAGGCAAAGAAAAGAAATAAAGTGAATCCAGCATAGACAGCTGAGTTTTCGAATTCCCTTGAGCACAGGCTATATTACTGCATCTGGATTCCATGATATTCTCACATAGACCTAATTACCCAACCCTTTGTTCTTCAGTCTGAGTAAGAATCGAGTATTCCAAAAGTGAAATAACACATTTTCAGAACTCCAACTCATATCCTTAAAGTAAGTGAGTAACAAACCTAAATCAATAAATGTGCAAGAGATCCACACATTCAAAAATATTAGATTTCTAATCCTGTCAGCTCAATCAGCTTTGCTGATGTGGAATTAGATTTTAATTAGCCCTTTATTACTAACTATAAGCAATAATGATTTTGAGTCTTGACCCTTATAGCGTTCTTTGATTTTTCTTTGCTTTTTATCCAGCTTTATTGAAATACAGTTGAAATATAACATTGTGTAAGTTTAAGGCATACATGTTTGTATTTGTCACATTTATATATTGCAACATGCTTATCACCACCGAGTTAGCTAACACCTCCATCACGTCACATAATTGCCATTACTGTTTTATGGTGAGAATATTTAAGTCCTATTCCTTCTTCTGGTGTGGTGATGCTCACTATCCCTAGATTATCCCAGGTAATAGTCATTTTATCCTATAAAATAACAGAGGAAAGCTGCCTGAGTGTTATAGGTATGACTATTCCCAGTTGCCTGTATATCATGTTACCTTAGATCTAATTTAAATCATGAGTCTTCAGTGTAGCATATACTACAATAATATATACTGGCATATATTATTGTTCTAGAAATATAAGAAATTACCTAAACTATGAAGATATTTTGCTTAAACCTTACTACAGAGCCATCCTTGAAGTAAAATTTTTAATTGAGCTACTAAGAATGAGTACTATGAAATAACGTGAATAATATGAAAATAAAATTAGCATGTGCATAATAACCAAGCTATGGAAAATATCTCATGCAGACAGAAGCTTGTTTTTCTACATTTATTAAATATTTATGTGAAGTATAGCTACATATCAGAAGATTTACTTAATTAAAAATTAAATATATATTTTTCATGTTATATTTATATTTCAATGTAAATTGAGGATATTTTGTTCTGAGTATGGCTTAAGATAATTTTTATACAGCAAAAGTACATAGTCTGCCAAAAAGAGAAAGGTACTGTACCTTGAGATAACATGGGTAAATTGATACATTATAGAAATTCTGCACATCATTTATACATGTCTAAATGTAATAGCATAAAATGCATCATCATAAATCATTTCCCTTTCATTATTTAAAGTATAGTAAGGTCACCTCCAAAGTTAAGACAATATTAGCCATTTTATTTATTATGGGATGGGAAATATAACCAGTAATCTCTTTCAGAACTGCAAGCACATTTTCCCTTTGAATTCTGTTTCCTCTCCCTCTCTTTTATGATATTTTGATGCTGGTTTTACCAGGGAAACAAAGCCCATGATAATGTGAAATATAAATTTCCTGAGCTAAATGGAATCCATTAAGTGAAACACTGAATGTTAGATAACACTGTTAGATAAAGAATGGCAAGTTACCATAAATTAAGCAATAGCCATTCAAGAGAGGATGACAGCGGAGTTTTAAAAATCTCAGAAGCTCATTTATCAACAACTAAAAGTATATCCTGTTTACAAAGATAGAATGTTAAATAAAGAATGTGAAAAAAACTATAAAATCCTTCTTTCCACTTTTCTTTTTGGCTGAGGAAGATTTACCCTGAGCTAACATCTGCTGCCAATCTTCTTCTTCTTTTTTTTTTTTTTTCACTTCAGGAAGATTAGCCCTGAGCTAACATCTGTGCCAATCTCCCTCCACTTTTTACATGTGGGACACCACCACAGCACGGCTGGTGAGTAGAGTAGGTCCATGCCAGGGATCCGAACCTATGAACCCCAGCTGCCAAAGTGGAGCATGGGAAACTTTAACCACTTGGCCACAGGGCTGGGCCCCTTCTTTCCATTTTCAACAATACATAAGAACGTATCTTGGAAATGATATAAAATCCATGCTTTAAAATTACCTTGGGGCAAGGGAGCTGGAAGAATTATAGTTTTATACCCATTAGTCATTCATTGGTTAAGGGCTGCTTCTAAAGGAACGTGGAATCTTAGCCTATTCCAACATGCTCATAGGCAAAGCATATTCTGGCAACCCAGAGGTGATACTCTGACCATGACGCAGGGGTTGACCACCAGCAATCAGGCTGACAGACACGGAAATGGTAAGCGGATCTGAGGGTACGTTGGCAGAGCACTGAAGGCATCAGCTACATTTCTTTTTCCCAGTAGAATTCCCATTCCATGTCAACACAACAGTATGTTTATTATGAGTATTTACAAAGTTCTTTTTACCTATAGATTTTTTATTACTATTTTTCCATCAATTTTATATTTCAATTATTCAATTTGGAAACATGGGTCAATCTCTGTGATTTAGACATAAATTATGCAAATCAATATTGGACACACCAGGAAAGTGCATGGCAATTACATGAGGATATATTAACAAAACACATTGCATATATTAATTAAACATTACTTGAATAAATTAATATAATATTTTTATGTAACATATTTTAGTGTGTTTACAGAGTAGCTAATTTCTTGTGCTACTAGGTGAAGGGTATGAGAGTTCTATATTACTTTTGCAACTTTTCAGGATGTTTAAATTTACATAAAGTTTTTTTAAACTTTCGAGAAGAACCTGGTTTTGACAGGTGGAACAATAAAAGCATGAAAAATAAAAAGAATAAATATTTAATAATCATAATTAATCATATATTTCATGTGTGTCACATAGATGTATCATTGCATAAGTCTCTTTTCACCTCAAAACTTTGGACACTTGATAGACTTTAAGTAGGATACACCGATTTTTTGTAGGCTTTAATGTGAAAAAAAACTACCCTAAAAGCATATGTGCTAGGCAGGCTATGAGGCGTCTTTAAGGTGAAATTGTAGCACAAGAAATTAGATGCTCTGTATTTGCTATTTTTCTAGAACTTAAAACAAAAAAAATCTTGGTGAGACAAATAATGGACTGTTTACGACAGCTGTTGTTAATTACTTTCTTCCATGATGACTGAAAAGCAGATGTGATAATTAAATGACAGAAGTGTCATATATCAGACAGAAGGAATAAGATCCTCATAGTACTACTTGAAGCAAGTAAAAATTAATCAATCATTCAGAGGAAATTACAAAATATTATTTGTATAGACCCTGTTGACCTGGAAGAACCTCCTTTGGCTGGGGCTGGTTTGCTGTTGTCCTTAGGTCTGATTCTCTGTTGATTACAGGGTGCCAAGGACCAGCTCACCTTCACATCTGGGTCTCATGGAGCATTTAAGAGAAAGGTCTGAAACATTCTCAGGGTTCCTACCAAATACAAGGCCTATAAATTTCTCAATTAAACATCTCTTTTTCATTGTGCGCCCCTGTGTATATGAGAATGGCTAAAGCTTTTAATAATAAAATACAAAAAAATGCATCAAAATAACACTGTTAACTTTTCAACAATAACAAAGATCCCTCATGACACTAAAGTGACCTCTAAAGTATTTTCTCTTGTAAATCACCACAGGATGAAGAGACATCATAGAGACATGTGGGAGAATGAAATCTTATGGTAGGTGACCTAGAGTTATATATTGCATGAAAACTTAAAAACACATATCCTTAAATCTATCTATATAATTTACAGTATAATAAATAAACTAAAAAGCAAATTCCCAACATTTCCTTATTTAACATAGATATGTCAATGTGTTTATATACTGAATTATATGATAAAGCCCTTGCAAGCTATAAATCACTCTTTGACGACTGCTCTCATTTTTTTCTGTCACAATGCATTTTCTAAATAAGGCATTATGTTTATAGTAGTTGAATATATGAGTCAACAGACAGCTCTTGAAGGTGATAGAATGCCAAAACAAAGCAGAGATGTTTGATAACCACCAACCGTCTGTTTGTGGTACATATCAACATGATGGACGTTATTCCCATTAGTCTAAATTTTCACAAAACAAAAGAATCAACAATTTAATGTAGTCTGTTCCAAAGTTCTACTGTTTTGAAACAGTTTGACATTTTGTAGTGAATAAAATAAGTAAAGCTTATTATAGCAAGCTCAACATAAAAGTATTTCCTATTGCAAATCTGTAGGTAAGGGAATCAATTCTTTATGTAATACCTAATGCTAGAAAATCTCCCTTATTTTAATAAAGGTACCTGTTACACCATTTGCTATTATGTGAATACATAGCCTTTCTTTTTGATTTCTATTGCCACTTTTCGAAATCTCACCCGTGAACACTTGAGCAACAATTCATGCCTTAAGAACAAGCTAATATTTTTATTGTTATAAGTCATCAAATGCACAGAAACCACAAAGAATATACACTGAGAAACCAAAATGAGTTGTTTCTTAGCCTACTGAAGGATCTAAATAGTAAATACAAATTAAATTAATTTTAAAATTACACTAAATTTTCATTGTTTATTTTACTTTAAATTTGGGGGGAAATCTAAAAAAACAATCCTGGTTATGTGAAGCATTTTTCATTTAAATAATCTTCTGTAAATAAATAAATAAATACATAAAGCTCTATTTATAGATTGAGTGTGATCTAAACTTCTTTTTCCAGGAACATCATGCTTATTTTATGGAATATTCAGCCAATACGAAAGCAGCCTTGAAAATTAGCTGGAAAGAAGGAAGAACAATGCACGTATTTCTGGATAGTGAATCTCTGAGAAAGCAAGCCTAGGACATTGCAATGCAACATATCAAATGCAAATAAAAGTAAAAAATAGAAAGCAATACCATTTTGTTTACTGGATAGTCATTTTTTTCTGGCTTAGGTATGTAGTATTGTGAAGGGGTAAAGTGCAAACAAAATGAAAGACTTAAAAGTAATAGCAGCAGAACACGACAACAGAATCAGAACACTTTATAGCCATATTGTTAGGAAAGAGTCCCAAGTTCTCTTTTAAGAACTTGTCGTTAATTAATCTATAAAACAATCATATTCATACTTCCATTTTTCAGGCAAGAAAACTAAGGTACAGAGATGTTGAGTTCCTTTCCCAGAATAAGGGGATTTGAATCTTTAGGCTATGAAAATGTAAATTTCAAATTTGGAACTACTGTGCTGTATTTACCCTGAATGTGTGTTTGCACATGTTTAAATAAATTCCTTAGTTTTTCGAATTCCAGAGTGAAAATGGGAACATCTGCTCTTGGATGGCATGAACTCATCTAAGGCATCACTCTTTCTTCCACTAGCATACTGTAACCGCGGGCCCTCCAGGACCAGTTCAACTGACCCCACCTTATCAGCAGAGTAATTAAGAGTGGTTTTTCAAGAATTGAGACCCCTTGTCTAGTCCAGGCAGGCTGAGACCACCAACCTATCAATTGTGCCTGCACAAATGCTCAATAAGTGACCTTTTTGACGTCAAGAAGTTAAAACTCCATCCTCAGATCATGGTAACACTGCCATTTTGTGAACATGCATGCCATAAAGAGGCGTGAATCTTGACTACGCTTGCACAGATCATCAATTACCTTACTTCCAATCACCTATTTCTACATTTCAAACCACCTTGCCCTTCATCACATAAATTGTGCCCCAAGCCCAGGATTGGGGAGACAGATCTGAGGGCGCATGCCCCCTGTCTCCTCACACATCAATCTCACAAAACAAAGCTGATTTCTTTTCCTGAAAGCTGATGCCGTAATCAATTGGCTTTTTTATGTACATCAGGTAGGAGAACCCCATTTGGGCAGTAATAATACTACCTTGCTTATAGGAGGAGGGAGATAGCTCTTAGTAATTGATTGATTATCCTTGCATCCCAAAATTAAAACTCTAATACTCTAAACCTTCAAACATAAACAGGACACTCAGTGTCTCCTATTTTGGTGTGACATCCTTAACACTTTGATGCAGCATTTCAACCTTAAATTGTTGCAGTATATGAGAGAGCAAAGAAAACACACATGTACACATACATGCACACACATACACCTAATCACAGAGAGTTTAAATAAGAATATTCAAATCGCATAGGAAATCTAGTTTAAGAAATCACAATGTGTTGACGTGCAATTAACAATCAATGTAATTTTTGTAGTGTTATGCTGATCATTGCTATTTGGGATTCTAGGTTCTCGATCTACACCTTTGTACCTTGTGCTTTTCCAAAAAGAAATATAATTTAATGTCCATAGTATTAGCAGAAAAAGATTTTCTTTTACATCTTCTTGTAATATTCAATATTGTATATGGGCAATTATATTTTTGTCTTCTAAACATAAGGCAAAGTGTTTTCTTTTTTTTAATTTGCTATTATTTGCTATTATCGAGATACCACTTTCACCCATGGGAATAATGTTCAGAGAAGGAGCTTATAAGAATGCAAACAGCTCCAGCTACTTGTGTTTTGACATTTGTCTACTACTAGGTGGTCTGTTTCTCAGGTTTTGTTTTTTTTCTTTTTTAAAGAAAACTTCTGGACCAGAAAGTTAGCTCATATTGGATTATAATTATGATGGGTCATGTAAGAAACAAGCAATCTGAAGCATTTATAGCTACAGACATTAAAGGGCAGCTCATCAATCAGATTCTCAAACTTCTCACAGAAAATCAGTGTTCTGTTTCAATTTTTTCTTTTAAAAGAACTAATCTTCCAGTTCAAAGACAGCAATACATCCTATATGTATTACTCTTTCTTTTGTGGAACTGTTTTTAAGGAAAATTTTGTTTAAAGCTAGAGGGAAATAAAGAGATGGAGTAGGATTTTCTCAGGTTAATATTCTTTTTTTTGTGAGGAAGATTAGCCCTAAGCTAACTACTGCTAGTACTCCTTTTTTTGCTGAGGAAGCCTGGCCCTGAGCTAACATCCGTGCCCATCTTCCTCCACTTCACATGTGGGATGCCTACCATAGCATGGCGTGCCCGCGGTGCCATGTCTGCACCCGGGATCCGAACCCGTGAACCCCGGGCCGCCAAAGCAGAACGTGCAAACACAACCAGGCCGGCTCCTCAGGTTAATACCCTTAAGTGGTATTAAGTAAGAATGTTTTGAACTATTTTATTTATATATTTTATAATATTGCTCTTATTCTGCATTACAAGTAGAATATAAAATCTGTTTCTTATAAATCACTCTGATGTTGTAGGGAAAAATATAAAAACTCAAATAATTTTGCCACTTCCTAATTATGTTCAAGTAAGTCCTTTTAGTTACACAAATTTCCGTATGCTTATCTGAAAAATGGGGATGTCATTATCTATTCTGTCTCCATTATAGGAGAATTTTAAGCTTCAAATCAAAACATGACCATAGAAAATCTTTGTAAAATTTAAGCCATTTTATAAATGTAAGAAACATACTTATAATTAAGACTGTATTAGGTAACAGAAATTTTATAAGACATTCCTTCTTCCTTTTGTCCCAGCACTCACTGTGTTATGTAAAGTACCAAGTACTACATCTTGTTTCGGGGTAGGGACTTTGGAATCAGATGGTTCTGGGTTCAGTTCCATCCATGCCCAGTTGACTCATCTTCAGCATGTACACCATATCTTAAAGCCACAATTTCTTTATTTATAGAATGAAGATTATAATGTTACTTACCTTATAAGTTTGTAAACAAAAGTAATTATTGCTATTATTTATATGTGTTAGGTCTATTTTTTACAACCTTGAAATCTGAAACTATAAGTCCTTTTTTATGGACAAGGAAATAGGTTCAAAAAATAATTTGGCTGAGCTACAAAGTGCGTGAAAGAAAACTAAACCCCAGGTAGGTCTGACCCCAAAGCCTGTGCAGTCCATCAGATTTAGCCATGGAAACCTTTCTATGAACAAAAATTATGGAGAAGCTAAACAGATTTGGACTATATTTTATGATGGAATAGCTCTGGTTGAAGCTGGTGCTTCTGGGGTTTATAGAAAAGATGCTCACACAGCCCTATTCTCTACTTGTGGCCCTTCTCTGCTGCAGTAGCGGTTAACGGGGCTCACAAGCCCAGTGGAACAGCCTGACAGCCACTATATGACATTACAAGATTCCATAATGACATGCAATGAATAAGCCAAATGGGACCACCACACGACAGAAAGTTCCCCTAATGTATACAGTTTTGAAAATCAATGCTATCATCTGAAAAAAAAAAATTACCAGTTTACTAAAGCAGCATCAGTCCCCATGCACCACATTTGATTGAGACGAGAACATTATACCATCCCTGGGTGCCTTGAGCTTCCGTGCAGTGAAAGAAGACAGGCTGGATAATATAGCACCCTGTAATTTTGCTCTATAGACTTTTCATTTTGTCTCCCAAAATGAAGTTGAACAACTTCTAGAGGTCAAGGCCCATGATAGATTGATAGATATAGATACACAGATTCCATGAAGTTTATCACAGGTTAGTCTTCAGTATAAATAATGCTTCAATAAACTCATTTACCAAAGTAGAATCAGGAACAGGCAAGTAGAAGACAGAATGGTAAGAACTGAGGTGCAGATAAGATCCTGAGAAAATAAGGACAATGAGAAGACACTTCACTTGCTAAGAGTTCAGCTGTAACAGGAACGAGTAAGAGCTTGAAGGAGAAATAGTTAAAGGGATTTTCTTTTCTCTTTGTCCTAGTGGAATACATTGGAGTCTATTTATCTTGAGGCACAGAGTCAAACATGGGTGATAATGTAGCTTCCCAGAAGAGGTAGGAGAGGCCAGGATAAAATAAAACCAGGTGGATAACTTAGACTTCATTAGGTGGAGTGGCAAATTTTACTCCATCTCAGGGAAAATAGGAAATATCCATGAGATCAAGTGTAGATGGATTTGTAAATGAGAGATGCTATGAAATTCAGGAAGTCAACACCTAATTGTTTTTATTTTATATTATGAAATAAGAAACAAGATCATCTCTGGATAGCGGGGGGGAAAGGTGGAAAAAGAGCCTTGAGGAGCACAGAGGAGATTTTTAATAGCCATCAAAGGGAATAACGAAGATGCTAACTAGTAACCTATAACCGAATTGCCAAAAAGTGTTGAACTGGCAGCTGATATTCAGAACCATGAATTTCTAAGGACTCCAGCAGTCTTTGTTCATGATTTTCCTTCAGCAGCACTTAGAAGTGTGGATATAGAAACAGAGAATGTGATTATGAGATTAATTTATGATTGGCATTTTGCTAAATGGTCCACGAAAAGGTAAAGTGAACGGAGCAGTTGAACACACAGGGAAGAGAGCATGGAAACACTGAAGAATCTAGTTGAGGAAGGAAGAGAAATGAGGAAAGGACTAATTGGGAAAACAGATAAACTCATAACAGAATGATAATGATGATATGAATAATATGATTAATGTGAATAGCTAAGAATTGTTTAGTGATTGCTGTGTGCCAGGAACTGTTCTTATTCAATCCTTATGACAAACATATAAAGTTGGTGCCATTATTAAAACGCATTTTACAGATGAAATAACTGAAGCACAAAGGGTTAAGTAAGCAGCCAAGACCACTCACATAGCAAGCGGTTAAAAGTTGAAGAAACTACTGTCAAAGTAGAGCATTTCAATTAACAACAAGATGCACATATGGCCAAGGGTTTCTGCTGGTAAAGTGGAAAGTGTTAATATAGTAGAGGCTTAATGATTACTATTTGGAGTCCCAAAATTAAAAAAATAATTTGCAGCAACTGCTAGGAAGATTGGTTTTTAAAATCTATCTCCTTTTCCTTATCTGTCAGTTCAAACCAGATATCTGAGAGGTTTTGTTCTCCATGTGTTTAGTTTTCTAATGGCTCTGCTAATAACCAATTTTATGAAGAGAACATTATCTGCACTTGTCCTCCTTGTAAGGATAATGAAGGGAATGTCGAGAAATTATGAGTGATAGATGGAAGAAAGTTCATTTATATGAGCATTAAGTTCCCTGGACTTTACGTGTAAAAAGATGAGCCATACACTAAAGTCTTCAAAACGCAGGGCAGTGGTGAGGAGCTGGATGGCAGTCACCAAGCAGTGTAGTGGTTGGTAAATAATAGCACAAAGAGCAAGAAGCAGCAAAGAAGTAGTCTGAGAACACCTTGTTTGCATCAAGCCTTTACTACACGGTGTCAGCACACCGAGCAGCCCCGGGGAGGCAGGGCCCACGCAGAAGAGTCAGATTCTGGGCAAGACAAGGAAGCAGTGAAACTGTTCTTCAAAAAAATGAGGATGGAAAGTAATTTCACTTAATGATTGGATGTGATGTCTTCATAGTATCTAGTGAAAATGAGGATGACATTAAAAAATGTGAAAGAGAGCTGACTAGAAACACATAATTGGAGAATCTCATTCAAGTACAGACATGATGATCTGTATATTTATGTGATTTTTCTCCAAGAATGTTTCTTGTCTAGTAGAAGTGAGAATAAAGATAGGGAAAAAAAGGCTTCGTTTTTTGGAGGTGGCCAAGCATGACAGGAATGAAGTATATAAAATTAAACAGCCCAATGTTCATTTTTTAATGATAGAATTGTTTTGAATTGGAGTCATTGAAGACTCTGAGTGGTGGGTCATGTCTGATTATTTCAAGCATCCTCACGCTTGGAGGAATGATAGAAACAAAGTCAGGACACCAGTTCTTGGGAGATATTAACTACCATCCTTGTGCAATAAAGACAGATTTAAAAGATACCAAACATTGCTATGAAAGGGACTAATTCATGCCCTAGAACATTTTCCATGCATTTTTTAAAATGCCATGCAGTCTGTGATTAATCATGACAGTAATGATCAAATCTGTACTTTATAATTGTAAAGATGAATTTAGTAATTTACCCAGACTCAGTGAAAGACGCAAAGTTTTAGTCTGTGATATGTATAAATGACAAATTAGTAATTAATAAATGTAATTACAGAGCAGAGTCACTCGAGTCTTCACGCAATTTATATGACTTGTTGGCTGTCCGATCATAGGCTCCTGAACTTCCCTAAGCTATGCAGACAATATCTATTTCATAGTAGGTGTTATAATAAAATGATAAAAGTAAAATACTTAACAGCACCTGGTATTTGGCTGGCTCACAGAAATGCTATTTGATATTATTATTGATGCTATTATTCTAATTTACTATAGATATAGCTACTGAAAGACCAGAAGAATGCAAGCCATGTGACAGACTCCCTGTGAGCTCAATTTGACTTTAGATATTGTGAGACGGACCCGAACGCCCTGGGAAGACATTCTGGTTGAAAGAATTCACCAGGGCTCAAAAGGAATAATAAGGCCAGTATTTCAGAACATAGTGAAAGAAAATTCTGGGAGCTGTTTGAATATGATACCATATTCTATCATAGCAGCTTTTTTTCTCTTAAAAATGCTGTACAGCACTCCTTGACTATGTTATTTGAAAAACTGGAAAGGTTTTATCATTGTTACTAAAAAATATAATGAAAATTGATCTTCTGTTTGTTCTTACGGTACATTACAATAATGAAAACTTAGAGTAAATTTCAATAAAGGCACAATTAGGCCTAGAGAAAAGATTTTTCATGGTAGGTAATAGAATCATCATTATCAGAGGTTATAAAGTCAAATAATATGATATGGATTCAAAAGCAGCTGCTTAATTAATTACTCTACACAAGCCATGTAATTGCAACCTAAAGCAATTTCATAAAGGGTGAAATTTTTAAAACTACATATTAAGTGTACTATAAAATATTAGCATATTAGAAATTCTAGATAAAAACACTTATATTGCATAATGATGAGAGGAATGTGAAAATATTTATGTAGACTATTATAATGAGTCTAGTTCTCCTTTTGATTCTTAGAGGATGTTAGAAATACTCCCTCTGGAGAAAGAGCTATTCACTGTTTCTTTCATTATTCTCTCCCAGCGTTCCCCCCTCATTACTATATTTAGACAGAATCACTTTTGAAGCTATTACCAAATATATTTGTAATAAAAGAGCAAGAGGGGAGCTGGCCTGGTGGCACAGTGGTTAAGTTTGCATGTTCCGCTTTGGTGGCCCAGGGTTTGTTCGGATCCCAGGTGTGGACCTATGCACCGCTTATCAAGCTATGCTGGGATGGCATCCCACATACAAATAGAGGAAGATTTGCACAGATGTTAGCTCAGTGAAAATCTTCCTCACCAAAGAAACCCCCAAAAAAGCAAAGAGCAAGAGGGACTTAGAGATTTGCAAAGGAAGTGTTACTGGGAGAATGCAGGCAATCTATACCCAGAACATTGGTTCTAAGTAATCCCCTTTCACTGAGTTCTTCAACAAGATAGATGAGAGACAGAGAGAAAGAGGGAGAGAGAGATCTTTAAAAATTTTATTTCTATGTGCCAACATTTTTCTAGTTATGGGTCATATAATAGTGAACAAGACAGAGTTCTGGTTCTCACGAAGATTCCTTTCTTATGTGAAAGACAATAAATCAATGCATAGCATAATATCAACAGATGATTTTAGGATCTGATAGTCCCCAGTCTTATGAGATAGAGATAGAGAAACATGTAAATACAAGTTTCACTTGAGGATGAAGTGTTTTCAAATATTACACAGAATTCAGAAAATCATATACACACACCATATAATGAGCACCTTAGACTTCATGGGCATTTGCTCTTTTTTGGTTAGCCATTCAATTTGTATAGGAACCTTCAGCAGACTAAGAGCTGTTTCTCAAAAAGAAAAAGTTATTTACTGAAATAAAATATGATTGTGTGTCCTAAAACCAATGAGTTCCTCCTGTCTTTCTCCTACCAAAATGTGCCATACGATCCACACAGCTTCTTGACCTGAACCGCATACCTCCTGGAACACTGGATACACTTGGGTAGAAGGGTCAAAGGACAGGGATTCTTGCAATGGAGTCTGAACAGTTTGTAGTCTTTACCAAGGGCCCAACTGGAAACAGGCACACTTTGAGATCACGCAATAAAAAAGTTCCGGAAATATACCCAAACATGTTATATTTTGCATTCAAAATCCATGGAAAATCCACCAGAGAACATGCCTGTCTGCATGGTAGTGGATACAAGGAATATTGACTTGTCTTTTACATGATTTTTTTTTCAAGGCATTTAAAGAGCCTGAGATTTACTCTTCGGGGTCTTTCAATATATCTCTAAAGCCCCCTAGATTTGAATCTCAGGTCATATCTATCAATATATCTGATGCTCATAATGTTTTACTAGGGCAAAATAATCAGTTTATCTGCCAACTAAATTGAAGCGTGAAAGCAGAGAATTTTGTAAACTTATTAAACAAGAGAGAGAAAGCACATTTCTATTGTGTCGAGGGCAGGCCAGTATCTGTTTTTGATGTTCTGTATTTTTTTGTAGTAAAGAAATAAACATTAGAGGCTGTCCTGGTGGCACAGTCATTAAGTGTGCACATTCTGCTTCGACAACCTGGGGTTCGCCGGTTCAGATCCTGGGTATGGACCTAGGCACTACTTGTCAAGCCATGCTGTGGTAGGCATCCCACATATAAAGTAGAGGAAGATGGGCATGGATGTTAGCTCAGGGCCAGTCTTATTCAGGAAAAAAGAGGAGGATTGGCAGCAGATGTTAGCTCAGGGCTAATCTTCCTCAAAAAAAAAAAGAAAACATTTTCCAGATAAATAGCTGTCTACCTGGTGACGTGAGCTGTTGATTTGCTATAGAACAGGATCTTATCTAGAGCAGGAGTTGAAACTCTAATGACCAACTAAACAACATGAAGCCCATACTGGGAATAAGACAAGCCTCCCTTAGAACTTCCATCTCCAGTATCAGGTTTGAGCACAAAGATTAAGACAATGCTTTCCCAGACATCTCTCTTCTATTAATAAATGTCTAGGGAGAGTGACAGAAGTCATCTGTTCTACGTACAACTCCAACCTTTCTGCCACAATCAACCTTGAATCTATTGAGACTAATTTAAATAGGACATTTAATCAGTTTGTTAGTCATCACAGGAAGGCCCAGAATTCCAATACATCTATCATCTTTTCACACTAATCTCCATATGACCTTTTATATTCCTATTGAGTCAATAGCACCCAATTCCTGAAACCCTTCAACCCCTCTTCAATTTCTGAAACAATTCAAGTAGAACACTATTGAGCCCCATTATTTTACCCTGTCCCAACTCCTAAAACACTGAGAATTAATGATACATCTTCATCATCAAACGCCTTTCTAAATATTCCCTATACCTTCCTGATCTAAATGAAACCTAATTCTTCCCTGAGGACTCTGATTTCTCTGCAGGAGTAACCGTGTATTTCCTCCACAGCTCTCAGGCCTCCACGAGCCTGTCAGTATGATGCATCCTCCTTAATTCCCCTTGCTTCTTTCATGCAGTTCTCCCTCCTTTATCTCTAAATTCTCCAGTTTTGAATCTCACGTCATCAAATTGAGTCATCGAATACACCTCATTTTTGCTGCCATACATATGTCCCTAAAATCTTAGTCCTGATTTCTCAATGATTTTATCTCATGCTCACCAACACTATATTCTACATGATTCCTGCTTAAATTCTTGTTACTTCAAAATGAGCCTAAATGGTCTTTCCAAAGACCGTGGCCTCTCAGGCCCTTGAACTTCTTTCCCCCACTGATCTGGTCTTTCTCTCTATGTCAGCTGTTCATTTCCACAGAAACATCTTAGACTGTGCCATCATCAAGAACTGTAAACACTCTATAATCTCATTTCTAAGTATCCAAACTCGAAGCACCAATCCTTTGACATTAAGAAGACTTCCAGGGTCTGGCCCCATGGCGCAGCGGTTAAGTTTGCAAGTTCCACTTCTCGTTGGCCCTGGGTTCACTGGTTTGGATCCCGGGTGCAGACATGGCATCACTTGGCAAGCCATGCTGTGGTAGGTGTCCCACATATAAAGTAGAGGAAGATGGGCACGGATGTTAGCTCAGGGCCAGGCTTCCTCAGCAAAAAAGAGGAGGACTGGCAGTAGTTAGCTCAGGGTTAATCTTCCTCAAAAAAAAAAAAAAAAAGACTTCCAATCCATGGATCCTATTACTTTTTTCACTGTCTTTCTTCCACTTAATGGCCTTTCTCCTTTTCTCACCAAACTTAAATTATATGGCATTATGGGTTGAATTGTGTTCCCCCCAAATCCATATGCTGAAGCTCTAACTCCCAGTACCCCACACTGCAAGTGTATTAGGAGATAGGGCCTTTAAAGAGGTGATTAAGACTAAATGAGATCATATTTGTGGGCCTTAATTCAACTTGACTGTTGTCCTTATAAGACGAGGAAATTTGGACACACACAGAGACACCAGGGATGTGTGTGTACAGAGGAAAGACCATATAAATACACAGCAAAAATGTGGACATCTGCAGGCCAAGGAGAGAAGCCTCAGGAGAAACCAAACCTGCCAACACTTTAATCTTGGACTTGCAGCTTCCAGAGCTGTGAGAAATAAATTTCTATTTTTTAAGTCACCAAGTCTGTGGGAGTGTGTTATGGCAGCCCAAGCACTGCAATACAGATTTTGGTACTGAGAAGTCGGGTACTGTTGTAACAAATGACTGAAAATGTGAAAGTCGCTTTGGAACTGGGTGATAGGTAGAGGTCAGAAGAGTTCTAAGTTGATGTTAGAAAAAAGCCCAGATCGCCCTGAAGAGACAATTGGTAGAAATATGGAAATTAAAGGTGATTATAGTGAAACCTCAGAAAGAAATGCAGAACATGTTACTGGAAACTGAATGAAGGGAATCTTTGCTACACAGTGTCAAAGAACCTGGCTAAATTAAGAGACAGGCCTCAAGAGAAATGAAACTTGATGATACCTTGATGTTGGACTTCTGGCTTCAAGAACTGAAAGAATAAATTTCTGTTTAAGCCACCCAATCTGTGATATTTTGTTATGGCAGCCATAGCAAGCTAATACATATGGTAGTTCATTAAAATTACTCTCTTTCATATATTTTCTTCTCCTTCCCCCCCACTTTTTTTTATCATATTTGCTTTGCAAAACCACAACTGTGGTTAAACCCAATGTCTGTCTATTCCACCCATGTAACATAAATCTGAGTAAGTCTGGCAGAAAGAAAAAAATGCATACAAAACCACATTGACTGGTCTTGCTTTAAAATTAAAACCACAGACGTCAACTGGACACTTAATTGTGTTGTAATTATCTTATATGTCCCTAATGCATTAATTTTTCTACTCTTTTAGGAGATTATTTCACATACTCTCTTCTTACCTCAAAATTCTAAAATTTAAATATCCTGGCTCTGAGATTAAAACTTTTCTTCTTATTTTACTGAGACATTTGAAACAATCAAAACATCATTTCCACCGTCTCTCAGTCTCTTATTTCCTCAGCTACCAGCATCTACACCTGAACATGCAGACTTCCTGCCTGTTATCAAATGTCTCTGCTTGTATCAGAAGATAATCCTTCCATTTCTTTTTAACATTTTTATAATTCTATGTTTATTTTTCATCCTTCAATACTAATTTTTAAGACCACTTTTTAGTTTACAGAAAAATATGCAGAAATTACAGAGAGTTTGTATATACACTCACCACCTCCCCCTAGTTTCTCCTATTTAATATCTTGCATTAGTATGATTCATTTGTTATAACTGGTGAAACAACATCAATACGTTAATATTAACTAAAGTCCATAGTTTACCATAAAGTTCACTCTTTGTGTTGTACAGTTCTATGGGTTTTGACAAATGCATAGCATCCTGTATGCACCATTACAGTGTCATACACACTACATTTCCTTCCGAGTTTTGGCAGTTATGAATAAAGCTGCTGTAAACAGTCATGTGCAGGTTTTGTGAGTATGTAAGTTTTTACCTCATTTGGGTAAAAGTCTAAGAATGAGATTGCTGGGTCTTATGGTAGGCCTATGTTTACCTTTGTAGAAACAGCCAGATTGTCTTCCAAAGTGGCTGTGCCATTTGGCACTCCCACCAGCAAAGAGTGAGAGCTCTTGTTGCTCCACATCCTCAGAGACTCTTGGTTTGTTAGTGTTTGGGATTTTAGCCATTCTAGTAGATGTGTAGTGCCATTTCATTGTTGATTTAATTTGTATTTCCCTAATGACATGTGATTTGAACATCTTTTAATATGGTTGTCATCCATATACCTTCTTTGGTGAGATGTCTGTTCAGATCTCAATCCCTTCCCTTTAAAATTTATCTTATTTGGTTTTGCCAACTCAACAACGTTATCCTTATATCTCCTATAATTCCTTTTTTTTTTTTTTTTGCTGTCTACATAATTACCTCCCTAACCAAAAAAAGCAATATCATTTTTTCATCTTAAAAAACAACTTATTACTGTTTCAGGGTGACATCAGTCATATGGTGGAGTGAGCTGTTCCTTTTATCTCTCCCAGTTAGAAATACAACTAAATGGGCATTCATTGATCTATGCAAGATACTACACAGCATAAGAGGACACCTGAGAGACTGTGCAGCTATACATCTGAATGTTGATGGATGACCCCTGGGAAGGTGGTGGAGTTAGGTGAGCACTCTCCAGCCTCCCGGGAGCCCTGTGCATGTGTGTTACTGCTTTTCTGGCTGGAGCACCCGCAGTAATGCTACAGCCCTGAGGGTGCAGGTGTGCCTTGGTGTGACTGTGGGAACAGGTGACAGCAGCCCTGAGCCCCGCATAATTGCTTTCCAATCCGTCGGGAGAGCCCAGAGAGCCACCACAGTCCCAGGGAGTGACCCAGGCTCGCACCCAGTCGGGAGGCCCATCCACCAAGCACAAGAGCTGATGTGACCAAGGAAAAGGCAATGGTGAATCTCCATGCCCGGGTGGAAGACTTCCAAGCTGCCAAGAATGACTACAGTACCACTGCAGCCCCAAAGGTGGGGGCCTGCCTTAGTGGAACTGTGGGAACAGATGGCAGCAGCCCTAAGCCCTCATGTGATCACTTTTCCATTCAGTGGCAAGTCCATAGTGCCACTGTGGTCCCAAGGAGTGGCCTAGGCTTAGACAGGCATGGCTGCCAGGGGTCACAGTAGGCTCCGAATACACAGCTCCTGCCTCCCCACCCCATGCCAGTGGCAGAGGTGGAATCTGGGACCAGATTCTATCAGTATGTGAAGGCACAAAACCATCCCATCAAATTGTATAGACAGGTGTATTAATACCACAGACAAGAAAGAAAAAGACAAACACCTAGAAATAAACCCTGAAGGCACAAAAATTTACTATCTAAATGACAGAGAATTCAAAATAGTAGCCATCATTAAAAAACTCTACAAGTTACAAGAGAACTCAGAAAAACAGTTCAATGAAATGGGGAATAAAATTAACTAATAGAGGGAATTCTTCACAAAAGAGATTGAAACTATAAAGAAAAACCAATCAGAAATGTTGGAGATGAAAAACAGAATGAAGAAGATAAAAATCTGGAGTCTTTAAATAACAGAGCTGATATTATGGACAACAGAATTAGTAATGTAGAGGACAGAAATATAGAAATGCTACAGATGGAGGAGAAGAGAGAACTAAGACAAAAAAGAAATGAAGAAATTCTCTGAAAAATATCCAACTCAATTAGGAAATTCATTATAAGGATTATAGGTATTCCAGAAAGAGAAGAGAGAGAGAAAGGGCAAAAAGATTGTTCAAAGAAATAATAGCTGGGGAATTCCCCAACCTGGGGAATGAGCTGGAATTATAAGTAAAAGAATCTGATATAACTCCTAATTACATCAATGTAAAAAGACCTTCTCCAAAGCATATAGCAATAAAACTGGCAAAAGCCTATGACAAAGAAAAAACATTAAGGGTAGGAAGGCAGAAGAAAATAACCTACAAAGGAACCCCTATCAGGCTTTCAGCAGATTTCTCAGCAGAAACCTTACAGGCTAGGAGAGGATGGAACGATATAGTGAAAATTCTGAAAGACAAAAACCTTCAGCTGATAATACTCTATCCAGCAAAAATATCCTTCAGATATGGAGAAATAAAAACTTTCCTAGATAAATAAAAGATGAGAGAGTTTATCTTCTAAAAGTTTCATTGATCCTTTCTACTGTCTTTTTTGTTTCAATTTCATCTATTTCTGCTCTGATTTTTATTATTTCCCTCCTTCTCCTGACTTTGGCCTTTGTTTGTTCTTCTTTTTCTAGTTCTATTAGCTGTAGTTTAATATTACTTATTTGAGAGTTTTCTCATTTGTTGAGGTTGGCCTGTAGTGCTATGAATTTCCCTCTTATAACCACTTTTACTGTATCTTATATGAGTTGGTATGTTGTATTTTCATTTGCCTCTGGGTTTTTGTAATATCTCCTTTGATTTCTTTATTGTTCCAATGGTTGTTCAGTAACATGTTGATTAGGAATAAATTTAACCAAAGAGGTGAAAGACCTATATACTGAAAACTATAAGACATTATTGAAAGAAACTGAAGAAGATATAAAGAAATGGAAAGATATTCCACACACATGAATTGGAAGAATAAACATAGTTAAAATGTCCATATTACCTAAAGCAATCTACAGATTCAGTGCAATCCCAATCAGAATCCCAATTCTTCATGGAAATAGATCAAAGAATTCTAAAATTCATATGAGGAAACAAAAGACCCCAAATAGCTAAAGCAATCTTGAAAAAAATGAACAAAGCTGGAGGCATCATAATCCCTGACTTCAAAATATACTACAAAGCTATAATAATCAAAAAAGCATAGTACTGCCACAAAAACAGACACACAGATCAGTGGGACAGAATTGAAAGCCCAGAAATAAAACCATACATCTACGGACAGCTAATCTTTGACAAAGGAGCCAACAACATACAATGGAGAAAAGATAGTCTCTTAAATAAATGGTGTTTGGAACCCTGGACAGCCACATGCAAAAGTATGAAAGTAGACAGTTAATTTTGCCATACATAAAAATTAACTCAAAACAGATTAAACACTTGAAGTTAAGACATGAAACCGTAAAACTCCTAGAGGAAAATATAGGCAGCACATTCTTTCTCATCAGTCTTAGAAAGATCTTTCCAAATACTATGTCTACTTGGGTAAGGGAAACAAAAGAAAAAGCAAACAAATGGGATTTCATTAGACTGAAGAGCTTTTGCAAGGAAAAGGAAACCATGAACAAAATGAAAAGACAACTCACCAACTGGGAGAAAATATTTGCAAATTATATATCTGACAATGGGTTAATCTCCAAAATATATAAAGAACTCACACAACTCAACAAGAAGAAAACAATCAATCCTATCAAAAAATAGGCAGAGGGGGCTGGCCTGGTAGTGAAATAATTAAGTTTACAGTGGCCCAGGGTTTGCCAGCTTGAACCCCAGGCACAGACCTATACACCACTTATCAAGCCATGCTGTGGCAGGCATCCCACAGATAAAAATAGAGGAATATGGGCACAGATTTAGCTCAGGACCAAGCTTCCTCAGCAAAAAGAGGAGGTTTGGCAGTGGATGTTAGCTCAGGACTAATCTTCTTCTTCAAAAAAAAAAAGGCTAGAGAATATGAACAGACATTCTTCCAACAAAGATATACAGATGACCAACAGGCACATGAAAAGATGTTCGACATCACTAATCATTAGAGACATGCAAACCAAACCTGCAGTGAGATATCACCTTACACCAGTTAAAATGGCTATAATTATGAAGACAAAAAAATACAGCAAATCTTGGACAGGATGTGGAGAAAAGGGAATCCTCATGCACTGCTGGTGCTTTTGCAAACTGGTGCTGCCACTATGGAAAACAGTATGGAGATTTCTCAAAAAATAACAAATAGAAATACCATATCACCCAGCTATCCCACTACTGGGTATCTATCCAAAGAACATGAAATCAACAATTCAAAGAGACTCACGCACCCCTATGTTCATTGCAGCATTATTCACAATAGCCAAGATGTGGAGCAACCCAAGTACACTTCAGCTGATGGATAGATAAAGAAGATGTGGTATATATACATACAATGGAATACTACTCAGCCTTAAAAAAAGCCCAAATCATCTCATTTGCAATAACATGGGTGGACCTTGAGGGTGTTATGTTAAGTGAACTAAACCAGAGAAAGACAAATGCTGCATGATTTCACTCATACATGGAATGCAAACAAACACATGGACAAAGAGAATAGATTAGTGGTTACCAGAGGGGAAAGGGACTGGGGGTGGGCATAAGGGGTAAAAGGACACATATATATGGTGACTGACAAATAATATACAACTAAAATATCACAATGTTATAAACTACTATGACCGCAATTAAATAAATAAATAATAGCTTATCTTGCTCTACACATCCTAATTGCTATCCCCATTTTCTGTTTTCTTTGCAGTTTCCCTTGTCTCTCCCTCATTTTGTCCAAACTTACAACAATCAAGTTTTTTTTCCCATCATTTCACTAAAACTACTGTTTAGAACTCCATGTGCTATATCAAATGGTTTACTCCAAATTCTTGCTTTCTTGATCTATCAATATTATTTCATATAACTGTTTCCTCCTTGTTGATAAATTTCTTTCACTTGCTTCTAATAAATGTGATAAATGCAGTTTCATCTCATTAATTTCTCCTTTGTAATTTTTCCTCTCCCCTCTCTTAATGGTGGAATGCGTCATGGCTCACTTCTTGACTGCCATTTTTTCTCCATATTCCATCCTTTGGTGAATGCATCATTCCTCATGATATTGAATACCATCTATTTGCTGATGACTACCAAATTTATATATCTGATCATACCTCCCACTCTGTCAAATGCCAAACTCATAAATCTAACCGCCACTTCAATATCACTTCATGGATTTAATACACACTTCAAAATTAACACATTCATCATTGATTACCTGATTTTTCCTCTCAAATCTGCCCACCATAGTTTTCATTGTATAAGTAGAAGATAGACTCATCCTCCCAGTTGTTCAAGGTAAAGACTTTGTATTAATTATCATCCAAACAGAACTTTTAGAATTAAAAAAAATAAGTTTATTATGCACTAAAAAGAATTAAATTATATATTTTTATAAATTATACATTTTATAAACATAAAATATTAATTAAATATATATTTTTATAAGTTATATAGTTATGCTTTCAAAATAAATCACATATATTAAAATATTTACTGACTAAAATTATTTACAATATTGGTGGACCTACAAAATAATTATATTATAAATACATTTTTTAAAATAAATGTTTTTTCAAATAAAAATGACATAGATCTAAAAACACAATTGGGGGAAATCTTAATATAAAGATACCATAGATCGTATAATTGTTCTTTCACCTTGAATGTATAATGTCATAAACGTGCTCATCCAGCTTGAACGTATAATGCCATATCCTATTTCTGGACCACCATTAAGGGTGTGTGGGAAGACAATTTGTCTTTGCAGTTGATACAGTGTCAGATATGAAGAGAAATGTCTACATCTGATGGTTGTCTTCTCTGTCAGCATTCCCCAGAGACTCTGGATTTCACCCAGATGCAATGACAGGATAGGACTTGGATTCTCTCCCATTGGGTGGAGATGAGTGTGTTTACATGTAAGAGAAGAATAAATTGCATATCTGGAAACCAGAAGAACGATTGTGGATGATGTTGGTAAATGATTAACTTGGCCGTGTCTCCCTCCTTCTCAGCATTCAACTGAACTCTATTATTTGGCCCCCATGCAGTTAAGGATGGCCATACAACTGAGTTCTGCCCAGTGTAATGGAGATGGAAGTAATGTGTACCACTTGCAGGTCCACTTATAAAAATTCCCCAGGATATATTGCAGAGGACCATGCTGTCTCTAAGGCCACATGTTGAAATTGGTAGAGCTATAACTTAGAAAGATCCTGGATCTCTGACCTCTAGCTAGAAAGAAAGTCAACCATTAGCTATAAATATTCATTTAGGATTCCAGTTTAGGGTGAAAAAACTTCTAATTTTATACAGAAAGTGTAACTTTACTTAGTACGTACATAGTTAGCAGAACTTATATGTAGTTAGTATGAATATACTAATCTATGATGTTACACTTCAGGTTAGTGCTTCTCTTTGAAGGGAGTTAGTAATTGGGAAAGACCAAAGTGGGGCTTCTGTGGTGCTGGCTTGGTGGCTGTGGTGCTTCTTGATAATATGTGCTAGTTATCCTCAAGTTGTTTAAATTCACTAAGCCATGATTTTTATGATTTGTACATTTTTTCTATTTATATACATGTCAAAAATACATATTTAAAATTAGAAGTCTTAGTATGAATTCACAAAGTATCTTATCTTTAAAAATCATTTCTACTTCTGTCCATTAAGAAAAATATTTATCAATAAAGAAGCAATAATCAGCCCCGTTCCCAGGTTGGGGCCTCCAGATGCAATATCCTCCTAAGCAGAATCAGAGTCCCTTGCAGAAATGGCTGATTTCAGGTCTAGGGTATGATATGTACCAGATAAACTTGGAAAATGTTTTCATAGCAGATGCAATTAAGCAAAAAAAAGAAAAAACCCAACAAACTATTACAGTTGCATCAAAAGACTAAGTCAATTTGAAGTGATTCCTACTGACCAAAGATGGTACTATTTGAGCATCAATAAGAATAATAACTAGCGGATTAAAATACATTAAGTATTTAACATTTTTAGTTCATAATAATTCTTAAAACAGCAGCAACCAATTGGGCACAGTTGGAGGAATCAGGGGAAATAGCTAATTGTTTTTAAAACTAGTAAATGAAAGAATCAAGCATTTATTAATCTTTCCTTTTATAAACTGTATTTCTACATAGCCAAATAGGAGATGGGGAAAATTTCTCATTATAGAAATACTTCAACTAATAAACAAAAAATAAATGATGGAATTAGAACAGTACAAATTTTCTGTACCTAATAAAATAATGGACCTAGGTATTTAATATCAACAACTGCTAATATCACAAAATGAGGGACAGCAAAACATCACATGCCTCCTGATAGAAGAGTGCAACGCCTCCCACGGAATCTCTTGCCAAAAAAATTGAACTGATTCATCACCAAGCCTTTAGAATCAAATATCAATTTAATGAAAATAAAGACATAGAATAATTTATTAAACTACAAAATGGTGATTCGACCAAGAAAATCTGTATAAGACTCTACCCACCAAATACTACTACTTGTTACAATTAATACTGAAGGTCTCTTGTCTTTAGTAAATTAAAAAAATAACAATAAAAGATGGAGTGGAACCCATTAGAATTTTTAATGAATTAATAGACAAAATCAGTCTATTGCTCTGTATTTACCTTACCTTGATATTGAATTTTAAAATTCACTCGTAAAAAATATATGACAATTGTGATCCAATTGTCAATCTACACTTAATTTTCTAAATAATAGGTGATTTACTTATTCCCTGTTCAGTTATTTCTAGATGCAGTAATAGTATTGACTTTGTGTTAAAAAATAAAGAGAGAGAATCTCTGTCTTACAGAGATACATGCTGAAATATTTATAAATAAAATAGAATAATATCTAGGATATGCTACAAAATAATAAGAGAAGAGGAGAGATGAATGGATGATAATGGAATAATGTTTATATTAGGCTTCAGTATACTATCTTATATACTTTTGTAGGTGTTCAAAATTCTTCAATATTAAGTGATTGGAAAAGTGTCATGATAATAGATACAATCTGATACCATCTATGTTTTTAAAAATATAAACTATACATATTACGCTTGAATATGCACAGAAAAATTCTGAAAGGATATATAGGAAACCAATAATGATGGTCACGTCTGAGAGTAGGACTGTAAGTTAGGACATTGGGGAAATTGGAGAAGAATACTTTAAATGAAATGCTTGGTTATTACATTATTATAACTTGTTTCATTTTATAAGAAAAGAAATATCCCATAGTAAAAAAATTGGAGAAAGACAAATATCATATAATTTCATTCATATGTGGAAGATAAAGGAAAATAATAACAACAAACAAATACATAGATACAGAGAGCAGATTGGTGGGTACCAAAGGGAAAGGGGTTGGGGCAGGCAAAAGGGTAAGGGACACATTTGTATAGTGATGGGTGGAAACTAGGCTAGACTAACATGATGTAGTCTACACAGAAGCTGAAATGTGATGATGTACACCTGAAATTTATATAATGCTATAAACCAATGTTACATTAATAATAAAAAATTCTATCTGTAACATTGAAAGTCCAATAAAATATATTTGTAGAGAGTTTGTAAAAAGTAGACTATAAATCATATCTTCTAATCCAAAACAAACAAACAAGAAAGACAACAGGAAGTTTGTCTTTGGATATCTGAACTTGTGATAATTTTATTTTTATTTCTTCTTTTCCTATGCATTCTAAATGTTCTATAAGGATTTTATGTCATGAAAAATACCTTTTAAACATCATTATGTAATATATCCACTCTTTAAAAACTTACAAACCAATCTTTCCATCAACCCCCACAGTTGACTCTCCTAATACTTATTATCCCATCTACTTCTCGTTTTTCCATAGCACTTATTATCTGCTTACATACAAATTCCTTATTTTTATATTATGGTTTCTTGTCTATCTTTGCTGTTTTTATTTAAACAGCCCAGAAAACTATGACTTGCACATACATGCTTAATTGATATTATTGAATTAACAAAAACGTGTCGTCATTCTCCAGGACCTGTTTCTCTTCTGAATTTAAAAGAATGATGAGCTAAGCGGGAATGTGATTGGTTCACCACAGCTGCATGCCTCCAGTCACTGATGATTTGCATTGTTTCTACTTTTTTCCCAGATACATGTTATGGTATCAGGTTTACCAAGTTGGGAGCAAAGGGAAGCTCCAGGGTTTTCATTTCAATCCATCCTACCTTAATATCCCTTATTTAAAGGTAAGGGAGCCAAATACATCCATTGAAACAACACTCCCAGGGACTTGAGAAATGACTGACGCTGTCTCGCATTGTTTCTCCGTTTCATTTGTTTGTTTTTAATTACTGTTCCTCTTCTTCACTTCGATTGCTGTGGTCTGAATGCCAGTTACTTTAGAGGAGCCCTGATACCATGCTAGCTTTTAAAAGGCACTTCCCCTAGCAGTCTGAGTTGCATTCCCTCAACTCTCCATAATTCTGAGCACACTGTTTTCCTAAAACCAGCCTGTACATTTTCTTTGACTACCAGATCATTCATGAAACATTTAGGCCACACCAGACCTCTAGCACCTCTCCTATACCAGACCTGCAGAACAGCCCTTTTGGGCCCTTTCATGGGCTATTTCCCTCCAGCACCATCAGTATAGTCTAGTCAGTTTCCCTACATTCCACTCCAGACTGAACCTCCCCTCCCTAAAAATCAACATTTTTGAGCCATTCTTCACATTGAAACAAAAATTCGACTTTACGTTTAAATCCATTCTAACCAACGACAATTTATGTTTATTTACGTCAGAGATATCTTTTCGGTTGGTGGCAGTTGGAGAGAGGGCATTGTTTCTCCAGTGGCTATAATTTTATTTTCCTTGATTGTAACTATCTAGAATGATGATTATATTCCGTCTGACTCTTGAATGAGGCGTGTAGATGGCGTGGGATAAGTGAACAGGACCTATAGTTAATTTCTGATATGACTATATTATCAGGAGTTGCTGAGTCCTTTATATCCGGGAAGTTGCTGCTTTTTGTATAATTGACTCAGGTTACAGAGTTCACAACTGAGCTAAATATAAACAGAATTACTGATGAAATATTTTGTACACATCCCAAGAGAAGTCATTGTTTTTAGGAAAGATTTTTCAATATTTTTACTATAGCCTATTGATAGAAATGATTTTATAAACAAGTTAATATATATTACATATGTATCATATACATAATAAGTAGCATAAATACATTGTAAGATTGATTTTTTTTTTTGAGGAAGATTTGCCCCGAGCTAACATCTGCCGCCAGTCCTCCTCTTTTTGCTGAGAAGACTGGCCCTGAGCTAACATCCGTGCCCATTTTCCTCTACTTTATATGTGGGACGCCTACCACAGCATGGCTTGCCTAGCGGTGCCATGTCCGCACCTGGGATCCGAACCAGTGAACCCCTGGCTGCCAAAGCAGAACATCTGAAATTAACCGCTGCGCCACCGGGCCGGCCCGTAGGATTGATTTTTGACTTGTGCATATTATTTAGGTTCCAGGAATACTGAGGAATAAGCAGTTACAGATCCCTACAGGTCCTCAGATGCTGCAGATAGAAATATAACTAATTTTAACAGACTTAAAACATAAAAATATTGATTTAAAAATCATTTTGGACCATGAAAAATGTTACATTACAACAATTTAAATGATATAAACACATGGTTTAAGAGCATGTCTAATACCGAGCATTCCTAGTATTTACATAGTCCACATGTTCTCCTATTGTCAAGTTTGTCTCAGAAAAGGATTATTTTTCTTTGAGAATACCAGAGTTTTGTTTAGAATTCTTTTCAGTTAGTAGTAATGCTGCTAGTCACTAGCAGACTGAGTACTAGGTGAGAGCACTACAGAGATGGGACTTTTCCATCGCACACTCTTCTTCATGGTCATAGTTCTACTTATCAGACAGCTTCAGAGTTTGCAATTTCCTAAGAAGTATTAATACGATTTTTACCAATGGAAGTCAATAACTAATAAGAAATTTTAATAGGCAAATTTAAAAACACAAATGTAGAGTCAGCCCTGTCTATTGAATGCCTCTGAGGACACTCTAAGGGTGCAAAGACTAACACGTAGCCTTTCTCTTCCATTACATACATCAGGGGCCGGCCCCGGGGCCGAGTGGTTAAGTTTGCGTGTTCCGCTTCGGCGGCCCGGGGTTTCGCTGGTTTGGATCCTGGGCGTGGACATGGCACCACTTGTCAGGCCACGCTGAGGCGTCTTCCCACATGCCACAACTGGAGGGACTCACAACTAAAATATACAACTATGTACTGAGGGGATTTGGGGAGAAAAAAAAAAGTTTCCCAATTCTACATACATCAGCGGGAAAGACAAAACATACACACAGGACAAAGGCTGGGAAACAGTTACAACAGCATAAAATATCCAACTTATTATCGTGTAAACTGAATAAAAATCATGGTGAGAAAGAGTCAAGGCAAAGGATTTAAGCATGCTGCACTTCTGTTAACACAGGTTTATTTTAGGTATCTATTTTGATCAGCAGAGAAAACCACTTCTAATGGTCACCCCACTGATGCATAAATATCTGGTAGTTATCCTTGTTGGTTCACAAACTGGTCCCCACACATGGAGGGCAAGGAGAGACCAAAAGAAGGGGCAGACCACTCCCAATTGGTCAGAGGCAGGTTTAATAAGCAAGGAAACTTACTTAAGAGGCCTGTCTTGGGTGGCTGCAAGATGAGTAGATCTCCAAACCCACCCATAAAAATCTTAAAAGATTACAGAAAGGCCTTAAAACTGGATTCAGTCGTGTATTCAGTCCAGAAGTTCTCAACAACACATTGCTATCACAAGGCTGCGTCCTTGGAAAGGGCTCCATGGGAACGGTGGGCAGAACATCCATTCCAAGGAGAAGGTGGGGCTGGTAAGGAAACTCTAATTGCCTGGGTCCAGCTTGTGCATCAACCAGCAGTCTTGTCCTCTCAATGAGCTCCTCCAAAAATCCTCCATAGGTCAA
The DNA here is from genome assembly GCF_041296235.1 of Equus asinus. Classification (NCBI taxonomy): domain Eukaryota; kingdom Metazoa; phylum Chordata; class Mammalia; order Perissodactyla; family Equidae; genus Equus; species Equus asinus. The sequence continues at coordinate 40,045,242 of NC_091813.1, forward strand.
TTCAGATATTATTTAAGAATATTCACATGTCAAAACTCCTAAGGAAGTAAAGAGTATAAGCAGATTTTTCTAACACCACAAGTAAAAGAAGAGAGCTAATATAGAAACGAATACAGGCATACCTCGGAGATACTGTGGGTTCAGTTCCAGATCACCACAATAAAGTAAGTCCATGAAGTTTTTGGTTTCCTAGTGCATATAAAAGTTATGTTTACACTATACTCTGTTAAGTGTGCAATAGCATTATGTCTAAAGAAAAGTACATGTCGTAATTAAAAAATGCTTTATTGCTAAAAAATGCTAACCATCGTCTGAGCCTTCAATAAGCTGTAAAAAAAATGAAATATCCGCAAAGAGCAATTAAGCAAAATGCAAAACAATGAAGTATGCCTGTATGTATGGATTATTGACTTATCTTTCTGATGACTTAAGGATAGGAAAAAGCATTTGGGATAGTTATGCACGCACACATATAGTTTCAAATTTTAACACATATTTGGGCAAAACTAAAAGAAACTATATGCAATATGATTTGTAGTAAAATTCATCCAAAACTAGAAACAAAATTCAAGAAGCGGAAGAAACAAAATTTAGAAATTTAAGGTAATAGTAGGGGCTGGCCCAGTGGCAGCATTGGTTAAGTGCGCATGTCCCACTTCTCTGCAGCCCGGGTTCACCAGTTTGGATCCCAGGTGTGGACATGGTACTCCTTGGCAAGCTATGCTGTGGTAGGCGTCCCTCATATAAAGTAGAGGAAGATGGGCATAGATGTTAGCTCAGGGCCAGCCTTCCTCAGCAAAAAGAGAAGGATTGGCAGTAGTTAGCTCAGGGCTAATCTTCCTCAAAAAATAAAAATATAAAAAAAATAAAGGTAAAAGTAAGCTTGAGCCAGGTAGAGGTTGTGCAAGAAACAAAGAAAACAGATAAAGTAAATTTGATAAGATTCATACCAAAACTAATTCATTATTGTTCACATTTTTCTCTTCTACTACACTAATTCCCAATGAGTACCGAAAGTAGAGCTCTGTATTCTGACTCTGTGTATTCTTTTAAACAAAACAAACAGAATTAATTTTTCAGCTTAGCAAAGCATATTATTTTGGCACAACAGGAATTCCATCATTTTAATAGGATAGGAGACAAGTGGATTTATATTCAATCCTTTAAGCTTCTACTCCAGAAGACTAAAATGTGCTAAAAAACAGTGTCTGATCCAATTTTAGAAAATATTTCAAATCCATTGAGATTCTCTGTCCTCTACACCTCTGGAACACGATTACTTTGAGAACATCTGTCCTTCACAAGGCGGCCTGCTTCTGTGTTGAGATATGGAAACAGAAGAAAACAAAGCAAGTGGGTTCAGGTGGTTCATGTGAAGAGGAGAAACAGGGGAAAAAAACAATTTTAGAGTGCTGGTTAAGCAAGGGAAAGATATAAATTGTCAAAGAAGTTAAAATTTTAAGAACTTAAATTTAGCAGTCTCCACTAGATTTCTCCTTATTACATGTCAAACAATAGTGGTCTTAAATTCAAAAAAGTTAAGTATCATATTCTTAAAATGACATGCATTATTGACTTTAGTTATAAAATATACATACCCTTATAAACATTTTCTGTAATACAGGATTTAAAACAAGAGAAAAATATTTACTCTTGGTCTTCTCAAATAATTATATTTTGACATAAAAAGCAACAATTTATAGCCTTAAAAAACTCTGTAAAGAGGTCCTATAAAATATCCATATTATTTCCTGAGAGCAATTTAACTGAAATATGAATTATAATTTTTGAATATTTGAAATATTCCCCTTTGATCTGTTTTTTCCTTCTTTTTATGCTTTATATAAATTGTATAAGAAATAATTGGCTTTGATTTTTGTTTTTGTTTTTTTTTTGGAGGAAGATTAGCCCTCAGCTAACTGCTGCCAGTCCTCCTCTTTTTGCTGAGGAAGCCTGGCTCTGAGCTAACATCCGTGCCCATCTTCCTCTAGTTTATACGTGGGACACCTACCACAGCATGGCTGCCAAGCAGTGCCATGTCCGCAACCGGGATCCGAACCAGGGAACCCCGGGCCGCCGAGAAGCAGAACGTGCGAACTTAACCGCTGCGCCACCGGGCCGGCCCCTAATTGGCTTTGATTTTAAAGGAGATATTTCACTTCACTGATGCTGTTTTCAGAACATGTATATTAATTTATGATTTCATTGGTTTTGATTTAAATAGTACCCAGGGGTCAAATAGCAAACTCAAACAAGCAAGATCTGAAAACTTCACAATAAACAGATGGGAAACACAGTTAAATGTTTGACAAAATGAGAAATGCTGCCACAATCTTTTTGGACTTCACTTACTATGAGAAGGTCTAAGCCGGGTCTGAGTTGTTCTTGAATTTGCCCCAGTTCTAAGGTGTAGTCGTCTGTTCTCTATTATTAACTTTCTAAGTTTTAGTTTTTCCCTACATTTCAAAAGGAGGAGGGAAACTAGCGTTGACAGCATATTAGCAGTGAGGTGGCACGCATGGGAAGTAACAGAGCTATAAGGGGTTAGAGCGAGAAGAAACAAAAAGCCATAACAGACTTCTGTAGAAAAGTGTCATTGCATGCCAACTCACCTCAGTATTTTCTGGAGTTGTAAAGGCGCTCAATAGTTAATATTCCTCTTGAAGCTCTTTAGCTATACTATCTAATTACAACAGGGACATAGGTAAGATATTTTCAAAAACTGTCCAGTCTGGTTCACACATATAAATTCATTTAATACATATGTGTATGTGTCTGTGTGTATGTTTCTATATACATATATTTTGAAGTATTTACAGTGTTACTAGAGTATTCCTACAACATCTCAATAGCATTAAATTCTCAGTCACTTCTCTGATTATTTCCAACACCTTTTGGTACATGACCTCCCTGAGTCTTCCCACTTGTAGCGTTCTCAACTGGTGGACCATTTTTCCACCACAGTTCATATACTCATGCTCCCAGAGTGGGGGGTAAGTGTCCTCCTTGCTTTCCATTGTTGCTTTTAGACCATTCCCCTTCCTTACTTTCAAAAGCAAACAACATTGAATTTTATGTCACTGGTCCATATCCTACACCTCAATAATACTTTCTTCTATATTCACGGATTTTTCTCATTTATATTTTAGCTTCCTGATAACTGTCAGTTCTTCCAACTGTATTAATTATAGGTGATATCATTATACACAAAGATAGTCATTCCTTGAATACTTCTCTTCCAATGGTCTTTCTCTGCACACTACCTCAGCTATTCTCTCCGTAGTCATGCCCCAGACCTTGCCATTATATAGTAATTTTCCTCCAAGCTTAATTTCAAGCATCCCACACTGTTATGGGCTGAAATATGCCCCTCCTACCCCATTCATATGTTGAACCGCCAGTACTTCAGAATGTCACTATATTTGGATATGGCTTTAAAAGGGGTAAATAAGGTAAAATAAGGTCATGTGGGTGGGCCCTAATCCAATATGATGATGACCTTATAAGAAGAGATTAGAACACAGACATTTGTGTCCTCAAAGAAAAGACTATGAAAAGACAGAGGGAGAACACGGCCATCTGCAAGCCAAGGAGAGAAACCTCAGAATAAAACTAACCCTGCCAGTCACTAGATCTTGTACTTCCAGTATCCAGAACCATGAGGAAATGAATTTCTGTCATTTAAGCCATCCAGTCTGTGGTATTTTGTTACGGCAGCCCCAGCAAACAAATATACACAATATCTACAATCTCCTATCTTTCCCACACATTTGTTTTATTACACAGTCTCCAAGGATTTTTCAACCCCACTATGACCTACATCTATTGATCACATTGTCCTCATCTCCCTGATTTTCTCCTTTCCCTCTTTTCCCAACTTAAATTTCATGTTTAATCATTTTTACCTTTTTGTTGAATTATAACATGCATGCCGTAACATACAGACCATATGTGTGCAGCTTGATGAATTATTACCAAGAGAATGTTCTCACGTAACACCCACAACCCTGTGACCATGTAAGCAGGTAACAGTGTGACACAGTTCATTGTTTTATCCCTCCTTGGCCTTCTCTTGCTTCATTGTACTTGTTTGGCATAAACACAGTCCTGAGTAAATCCAGTTCCCCCTCTACCCTGCATGTGCACCTGTATAGCTGACGAATCTGGAAAAAACCTGCAGCCATGTGAACCATTCTCACTCTGAATTCAAGAAGGGCCATGAGGTTGATTACCTTGGTCTACTCTCTCTTTGACTTGGTCTACTCTCTCTTTAACCTTCTAGACCAGGGGTCAACAAACTTTCTCCATAAAAGCCAGATATTGAATATTTTATTCTTTGTGAACTATATGGCCTCTGTTGTAACTACTCAACTAAGCCATAGACCATGTGTAAAGAGTGGGCATGGCTGTGTGCCAATATAACTTCATTTACAAAAACAGCCAACAGTCTGGATTTAACCTATGGCCTAAAGTTAGTTTGCTGACTCCTATTCTGGACCATAATGTAAAATCCTCTCTTCTTTCCTCAAACAGACAAAATCTCCCAGCCCATTCTGATTCTTAGATGATGACTTTGATTCCTAATCCAATTAGTAAATTGAAGCAATCTTTAAAAAGAATATTATCTCCCTCCATCAAATCTAGACAATTGTCAGCATTGTGGACACATATTGTTTTCTGTCTTACAGATTAACTTTCCATACTCCTACCCAAGGCCAACACTCTCGGCTATTCAATAGAGCCTATATCTTATCATCAACTAAAAAACATAACTTAAGCAATCTTTCATTCTCCCAACTGGTCAATTTTTCTCTTTCTACTGGATCATTTCTGTCAATTGCCAAAAACAAAAACAAAAAAATTACCAAAAGAAAATGTTTCTTAATTCTCACATCCCCTTCCAGCTATACACTTATTTCTCTGCTCCCTTTTCTATCCTTTGACAAGGTTTTCTATCCTTTGACAAGGTTTTCTATATTGGCTGAATCCAACTCCTTCTCTCTGTTTCCTCTTTAACCTACTCTAATCAGGCTTTTTATCTCACTCCTCTTCCAAAACTGCCCTTTTAAGAGTCACCAATACTATTCTCATTGCCCAAGTCAATGATCAGTTCTCAGTTCTGATCTTTCAGTAGCATATGGCATAATGGACCTCTTACTCCTTCCACATTCTTTCTTCACTTGGCTTTCAGGACACCTCACCTTCCCGATTTTTTCTCCTAATGCTGCTCATCCTTGACCTCTCTTGTTGGTTACTCTTAGTGTGATCACATCCACAATGTGGAGGGCTCAGCACTCAGTCCTTGACTTGTTCTCTCTTCTATCAGGTCTCACTCCCGTGGTTTGTGGTTTTAAAATGCTACCCATATGGCAACACTCAAAAATATTTTGATTTATAGCCAAGGTCTCTCATTTCAACTTCAGAGTCATATATGTAGCTACCTCCTCAACAGAGTTAGTTTACATTTAAGTAGTATCAACATATTCTGTTACTACGTAACTTAACATTACTGAAACCAAAATCTTAGTTTTTATGCTCTAACTCTGCTCTGTCTACAGTCTTTCTCATCTCAATTAATGGCAATTTCATTTGTCTGGTTGCTCAGACCAATATGTATTGTCATCCTTGCCTTCCTTTTTTTCACAATCCACACAAAATCCAAGTGAAAATTCTGTTGATTCTATCCTCAAAATACATACAGAACCCAACTACTTTTCCTGTACCCCACCGCTAACCTCCTGCTCCATCCTAACATAATGTCTCCCCTGGATTACCTCAAAAGCCTTTTCCTTTTTCTTTGACATTGTTAAAAACATTTATTTCCATACAGTCTATCATAAACAAGTCAGCAGAAGTTCCACTCTGCCACAAATGCTGTGTGAAATAAGTGCCCTGTGCCATCCAGCTGGTGAACTTCTGAACGATGTCCCACCTCTTCTGCCAGCCAGAGCACACACCTTGCGTGTTGCTCCTGTCCATTGATCTCTTCCAAATCCAGATGACTAAATACGTAGTCTTTTATCCCCAAAGTAAGCCAGGTAAATCACAAGAGAAATAAAGCCCCAGTGGATGGCATACTGGCTGCCCCTGAAGAGCTTGCAGCATCTGCTTGGCCTCTGCTCAATTTCACCATGGCCAGGGCAGGTTGGGGCGGTGCAGCGAGGACCAGCTGCAGCACAGACCCAGCGGAGAATCCGAAAAGGAAAGGAGATGCGCTTGCACCGCACTCAGCCATTATGACGGGAGTTATAAGCGTCGCCCCCAAAGTGTTTTAACTAATCTCCCTTTTTCCACCATTGAACCCTTACAGTCTATGTTCAGACTATCTACCAAAGTATTTATTTCAAAATATAAATTGATCATACTACACTCGTGCAAAACCTAGAATGGCTCCAAGAGTAAAAGCCAATGTACTTAAAATGGCTTGAAACAGCATGCATTAGCTAGCTCCCAGTTTCTTTATTAACTCCGACTCTTACTACTCTTCCTTCCTCTTACAGTACACTTGTTACCAAGCCTCTTTGAGTTCCTTTAACATGCATTCATGCTCCAGTCTCAAAGATCTTTGCACTGGCTTCTTGCTCTGCTTGGAAATGACTTCCTTCAGATAAGCTGTCGTCTTGCTCCCTCACCTCTTTCAGGTCTTTGCTCATTTGACACCTTTTCTTGTGGAGCTCTGTCCTCATCCCCCCAGTTGACGTTGCAATGCAGTACTCCTTGTCTACCCTCTGCTCTTTAGTTTGTTTTATATCTTATGGGTTTTCCTAGCACTTGTCTCCTTTTAATTTACTATATAACTCAGACATTTATTATAGTCAGTGTCTAACCTTATTAGAATGCAGAGACTTTTTAATTATTTTAATTTCCACAAGAAGTAAAGCAGTTCTTAGCACAGGAACACAGTCAAAAATATATGTTTTATGTTAAAGATTGGATAAGAAAATAAATATTTGGATGAATCAATATGAGAAACACAAATAGGAAGACTATCAATATCTGAAATTAATTTCTGAAACTTTGATAAAAGTGCTTTGGGAAGAATAAGAAATCAAATTGCATTTAACTTGATCACTGTTTTAAAAATGTCATCAAAATATTTTGTTACCACTTAAACAGGCTGCAGGTCTGTTTCAGTGGAATATGGAGAGATTCCTGGAAGCTTGGAAATTTTTAATTTCTTCACCATATGCCATGGTGTCAGCTCCACAATTCCCTAGTTATCAGGAGACTACCTCTAGCAGGCTTTTACTTAAATACAATTATTCTAGTTGCTTAATCTGTAGGTAAAATTATATATCAACCTATAAATTTAATAAAGTATCATTTTCATATTCTTATCCAATAAGCCATTCCTCTTTCTTCTATGATTCCTCAGTCTCCTACCTCAGCTTCCACTCCTACAAGCACATTAAAGTTCAAAATCATGTATGTGCTTTAATCACATATACAACAACATGTATATATTAAATTGAAAGATCATGGGGCAGAAAACCTCAACTATATTTAATTTCAATAAATTGATAGATCATCACATACAAAGTAAACCAGTAACCCACTTATCTTTACGGTGGTAATTTTTTTGGGTTTAAGAAAGTATTTGCAAGTAGACATAACGTTAATGTTGATAGTTCCAACTCTGAATAGCTTCCGGCCCCAGCTACAGTGCTCATGTGGACACAGAAAAAGAATAAATCAGTTAGTCATTTCTATTTTAAGACCTGATACTGGTTTAGCTAATAATATTAACAAATATTTGAACTCTTGAGTTTAAATTTTGAATTTGACTGCTCAGATTTGAAGTTTGAGGTTAGATTTTTCAAGCCAATCAGTGATTTTTATCTGACAAATATTGGAAATTGAGCTTGATATTCCAATAGTAGATATTAACTATGAGTGACTATTCTTCCTCAATAAATACTAACTATATTTTTCTCTTCATTGGTGTTCAGTTATGCAAACAATACATATAAATATTCTCATTGAAAAGATTCATCAGTTCAGAAATATGTAAAGTAAAACGTGAAAATCTTTTTTTAATGAGGCCCACTTTTCCTTCCTTATCTCAGAGGTAGTTTGGTGTATCTCCTTCTGGTTCTTTTCTTCTACATTGGCATAAATATATATTTATATAAACTTGCATATTTAAATTGATGGATTCATATTGAAGATATTATTCTGCAAACCTGAGGGTTTTCTTTTTTTTACCTACAAATAGTTCAGATATTTTTCCAAGTCCTTCTTAGGAATCTCTAACATTCCATAAACAGATATATTTTCAAGCTGGGTCTTATTACATGAGAAATATTTTTACTCCTTTGAATTTCTGAAACAGTTATGATACAAAGCCTTTAGAAAAATTTAAGTTAGAAATGAAATATAATTCCATTTCAGAAGGGACTTCCAACATTATGTTTGTTTTTTCTTTTATTATTTTCCATTTTAATTTAAGTAAATTGTAGACCAAGCAAAGAATCCGTACTTTCTTACATTTTCCAATAAGCAAATTAAAGTATATGTTAGCAATGTTTAAGGAGCTCTCTTCACATCACAAAGTATTTTTCTATAATTAACCTCAGTAAGTTAAAAAATATAATAACCTATGAATTTGCTATTATTTCTGTGTTACAGATAAGGAAATTAGCCTCAAAGAGGTTTAGCGAGTGGTTCAAAATTAGACAAAAGCTGAAAGGCAGAGCCTGAAATTAAAGGCTCACATCTTGAGACTCCAAGACAGGATCCGAATTTGACATTTTTCTCTTCAAACTTGCTGGGGATCTTTTTCCACCTTTGATTTTTGAATAACAAATATTCAGTGCTTTCTTTGTATTCTAGCATTAGGTATTCCAATACTTCTCCTTCCCAACATATTAAAAGTGGAATTTAGCAAGCATTCTAAATATCCCAATTATGAAATGTATTGTGTTTGATGATGATACATGAATGTTTTCCAGTGAAAGCATTGCTTTATCATTTAAGATGAGCCTAGCCTATATTTTAAAAAAGCATTTGAAAGGAGATAAAAGTGTGAGTTTCTGTTTGTTTCTATGGAAAAAATAATAGGTTATACATACTTAACACTCACTATATTAATATTTTCATGCTTATAGTATTTATATTAACACCATTACTGCAATAAATGATTTAAATTCTATATTGCACACGAAAAGCATAAATTTAGGTTAAGAAATGCCTGCAAGATAATATAACTGGTAAATAGCAAATCCATAATTCAAATCTCAGCTGTTTCATTTCAAAGATTTGTTCTTAACCTCTACATTACTATCCTATATGTTCATGTTCACTTAATGAGTTATCCCAATATTTAACTAGAAAAAAAATAGTGGTGTATTTTCAAGTCCTTTTGAAGAGGTCCAGAAAATATCCAGCCTCGTTAAGTTTATTCCCTATAAAGATATTCTTCAGAATGCTGAAAGCAATGTTGCTTTCATCTTTATTTTCTTAGCTATATAGATTTTGGCATTCAGGTCCATGTTAGGGCTTAGGATATAAATTGTATGCCTGTAAAATTTTCCATTTTGCTAATGTCTTTTATGTGGTAAATTCTTCTTGTTCCTTATTATGCTCTATGAGTGTAATGATTGGGTAATGATATCCAATATTCTGAATCATTTTATGTATATACACCATATGCATGCAAATTTGATTTGCCTAATATTCTGCTTTTTAATTTGCATTTTCATAGAACTAGTTGAGTATTATGAGGTAAAATTATATTGACTGGTTTCAATATCTTAGAAAGTTAAATCATCATTATATGGGAAATGTTTGAAGGTAATTAATTATAAATGAATCATGAAACATATTCTCAACGCACACATCTTGAGTTATAATGTGATCATAGTGACATGTCCTAAAGATTTATTTTAGAGTTATGGTACATACCCAATGCTTTGATTAAAAAAATTAAACTGAGTAATTTCAAGAGGTATCTATTCATTTTTTTTTAACTTGAAATACTAATGTGAATATGTTTATGTAATTCTAAGCTGGTACAAATCAGATACAAATGGCATAGGTATATAATGGCATAAAAATTCCAGAGACACCAAATGCATAACAATACAAATGCATTAGAGATTTTTATTCAACAAAAATATACCGTAATTTTTTTTTTTTGAGGAAGATTAGCCCTGAGCTAACTACTGCCAATCCTCCTCTTTTTGCTGAGGAAGACTAGCCCTGAGCTAATATCCATGTCCATCTTCCTCTAATTTATATGAGGGACGCCTACCACAGCATGGCTTTTGCCAGGTGGTGCCATGTCCGCAGCCAGGATCCGAACTGATGAACCCCAGGCCGCCAGAAGCAGAACATGCGAACTTAACCTCTACGCCACCAGGCAGGCCCCTACTGTAATGTTTACTGCCACTAACTTTTCTTTTATAAAAATAATAAATATAGGCTCCTAATCTGAATCATTAGAAACCATACATGTCCAAGCATGAGATATTTGCCCTTTATCTTCTGGTTAAAAATGAGAGCATTTTCAAATCAAAAGTCTTCAATTAGGTGTTGGAGCTGAAGCTAGCTGAAACTACGTAAGCATCCTGAGACTAACCCAAGTCCAGCTAAATATCCACAGTGTCTGATTTGAGGAATTACAGGCAAAAGAAACACTATGAACAAATATCCGAGGCATGAAAGAGCTTGGTGAGGGTAGAAGTAGATACGCAATTGGTTTTATTTGATCAGTGTTTCTCAGTCCTACCTGGGCACTAACATCAGTCTTGAGCTGGTTTTTTTTTTTTTTTTTTTTGAGGAAGATTAGCCCTGAGGTAACATCTGCAGCCAATCCTCCTCTTTTTGCTAAGGAAGACTGGCCCTGACCTAACATCTGTGCCCATCCTCCTCTATTTTATGTATGGGATGCCTGCCACAGCATGGCTTGCCAAGCAGTGTGTAGGTCAGCACCCAGGATCCGAACCAGCGAACCCTGGGCCACTGAAGCAGAATGTGCAAACTTAACTGCTGCCCCACTGGGCCAGCCCCAAGTCTTGAGTCTTTTTAAATATACAAATAACTAAGTTCAATATCAGTCGTATTGAAGCAAAATCTCCAGAAATATCAACAGATTCATATTTTTAAAAGGTTTCACACGTGATTCCTTGATGAAGGCTCCCTTCTGCACAAAGTGAAGTAGGAAGTGTGGATGAAGACAAAGCTGAAACATACTTAGGAAACAGCTATGAATGAGACACATGTACCAAAGAAAACCAAGAAGGATTGTGGTTTCACAGAGAAGAGATTTATAGATGGAAAGGTTAAGTAAGATGAGAACTGAATAGTTTCAGTCTTGTTTGGTAAGAAGCAAGTATGAGATGATTTTTAAAAGAGGAGTTACAGTGCAAGAGTTGCATTGAAGGATGAAACTGGAATTCTGCATGAGGAGAACCAAAGGAGAGTTGAGAAAAAAAGGAGAGAGAGACAAGTATGAATCTGCATTTTGGATAATAGTGGGATAAACTGGGTAAAATTACATATTGTCTTAAAATACATTTCACCCTTTTATTTTTGCATGTTTTAATGTGGCTACTAGAAAACTTCTAATTCCATACATAGCTGGCGTTATATTTCTATCGGACACTGCTGGCCTAGAGCTCACCTAAGCCCTGACTCAGATCTCTAATTTTCCTAGCGCTGACTTTTGGACAAGGTCAAGCCAAATCCAGAGAGAGAGGGTAGGTCACTGCTCCCCTACCATAAGCCCTAGGTGCCAAACGTGCTCATTTTCATGGAGAAAGAGGGACAAATCAGAGAATAAAAAGTTTTAATTTGAATACTCTTTTTTGTCCAATACTCTAATAAATGAGCTTTGGTTTAACTATCTGAGTAAATAGAGCATAAGTGTGAGGCAGATCTTTTTGGAATAATGGATACTCCCTACTTTTTCCTTTCTACCTTTGTCCCACTCCTCTCCCCTACTCTGCATTTTCCAAACATGGTTGTCTCTTTTTAGTTTTTTGGGGGTTTTGCTGAGGAAGATGATTCGCCCTGACCTAACATCTGTACCAAAATTCTTCTATTTTGTATGTGGGTCACTGCCACAGCATGGCCACCAAAGATTGGTATAGGTCTGCACCTGGGAACCGAACCCAGGCCACCACCAAAATGGATTGCTCCAAAACCATGGGACCAGCCCCATGGTTGTCTGCTTTTATTTTCTGGTGAGATAGTGGCAATTAAGTAGAGATACAGGAAACTCCTAATGGCCTGAGCCCTTAGGTGGACAGAAAGTATTCTTTAGAGGTGGATGCAGTGAGTTTTGAAAAGTTGTTTGGCCATCAAGAAAAGATACATGCACTCTGCTCCCTGAACTAAGCCTGACAGGTGGCAAAAATAAACAAACATAATTAACCAACATACAGAAAACAAGATGCAAAAAATAAATTTTTTAGCTTTGAGTGGAAACAGCTCCAATAGTGCTCCAATGGATGCCTTCTTTGCTGGGAACATCAAGAACCAGGATCGAGTTTTCCTCCTCAAATGCAGTGATTACATAGGTGTGTAAACTTAAATATTCCCTTAGAGGGAAGGGGGAGGCAAACTAATTGAAAATAAGTGGCCACCACATGGTAAAAATAAATTAACGATTACTTTCCACAAAAAAATGTTAGCACCAATTCTTCAATTTGGCAAAGTTGCAGAATACAACATCAAAACACAAACATCAGTTTTGTTTCTACATGTTCACAATGAAAAATCCAAAAAGGAAATTAAGAAGGAGACTCCAGGGGCCAGCCTGGTGGCATAGTGGTTAAGTTCACACATTGCACTTTGGCAGCCCAGGGTTTGCCGATCAGGATCCCAGGCACAGACCTACACACTGCTCATCAAGCCATGCTGCGGTGGCATCCCACATACAAAATAGAGGAAGATTTGCACAGGTGTCAGCTCAAGGCCAATCTTCCTCACCAAAAAATTAAAAGGAAAAGGAAGAAAGAAATTCCATTTACAATAGCATTAAAAAGAAAAATATTTAGAAGTAAGCTTAATCAAGAAGGAGAAAGACTTGTACACTGAAAACTACAATATGATGTTGAAAAAAATTAAAGACAACACAAATAAATGAGAAGACATCCCATGTGCATGGAGTGAAAGGCAATATTGTTAAGATGTTAATATCACCCAAAGCATTCTACAGAATCAATATATTTCCCTTTCAAAAGCCAACGATGTTTTTTGAAGAAATAGAAAAATCCATCCCAAAATTCATGTGGGATTTCAAAGACCCCAAATAGCCAAAATAGTCTTGAAAAAAAAAACAAAATTGGATGTCCCACACTTTCTGATTTCAAAATTTACTACAAAGTTACAGTGATCAAAACAACATGGTACTAGCATAAAAATAGACATAGAGACCAATGGAATATAACGGATAGCATAGAAATATAACCTTGCACATATGTTCAAATGATTTTTGACAAGGTTGCCAAGATCATTCAATAGGAGGACAGCCTTTTCAACAAATATTGTTGGGAAAACTGGATATTCACATGCAAAAAAGATTGGAAACTTTCTAAACGTGAGCTAAAACTATACAACTATTAGAAGAAAATATGAGAGAAAATTTCACTTGATTTGGCAGTGAGTTCTTAGATACGACATCAAAAGCACAGGCAACAAAAGAAAAATAAATTGGATTACATTAAAATTAAAAACTTCAGTGCTCCAAAAGACACTATCAACAGAGTGAAAAAGCAACCCACAAAATGAGGGGAAATATTTGCAAATTACATATCTAACAAGAGATTGCTGCCTGAATATACAAAGAACTCCTACAACTCTACACAACAACAAAAAACAATCTGATTAAAAATAGGAAAAAGACTTAAACAGACATTTCTTCAAAGAAGATATACAAATGGCCAATAAGCACCCGAAAAGATGCTCAGCATCACTAATCATTAGAAAGATGCAAATCAAAATCATGAGATACTACTTCATACCTATTAGGCTGGTTATTATGAACAACAACAAAAAAAAAAAAAACAGAAAATAAAGAGTTGGTAAGTGTGTGGAAAAATTGGAACCCTTGTTCACTGCTGGCGGGAGTGTAAATGTAAAATGGTGCAGTCATTGTGGAAAATGGTATGACAGTTACTCAAAAACTTAAACATAGAATTGCTGTATGACTTAACAATTCCATTTAAGGTTATATACCCAAAAGAACTGAAAGTAGGTATTGAAAGAGGTTCAGTACATCTATGTTCATAGCAGCATTATTCACAATAGCCAAAAAGTGGAAGCCACCCGAAGGTCCACAAATGTATAGATAAACAAAATGTGATATATACATACAAGGTTATATTATTGAGTCTTAAAAAGGGAGAAGATTCTGCACATGCTACAACATGAATGAACCTTGAAAATATTATGCTAAGTGAAAGAAGCCAGTCAAAAAAGGACAAATACTGTATTACTGAATTAAAGCTTCAAATCTCAAAGTAGAGCAATTATTCTGGATTATCTAGGTGGGACCAACCTACCCACATGAGCCCTTAAAGCAGAGAAATCTCTCACTGGTGTGAGAAAGATATAGGGGAAGAGGCAGTTAGAGGGATTCAAAGTGTAAGAAGGACTCGACTCTCCATTGCTGAGTTGGAGGATGAAGGGGGCGACGTGCTATGAGGGCTACCTTTAGAAGACGAGAACGATCTATGACTGAAAATCAGTAAGGACATGAGAACCTCATTCGAAAGTCACAAACTGCTGAATTTGGCCAACCAACTGAATGAGCTGGAAGCAGATTTATCCCCTGAACTTCCAGAAAGGAATACAGGTCTGCAGACACCTTGATACTGGCCTTGAAATACCTGAAGAAGAGGAACCAGTTAAGCGATGCTGACACAGACTTCTGACCCACTGAACTGTGATATAATAAATTTGTTTTACTTTTTAGCCTCTAAGTTTGTTGGAATTTGTTACAACAGCAATAAACACTAATACATCTCTTCCAAAAGTCTCAAGTAATTGGTTAGAGGAGAAAATGCTCCAAGGAAAATTTTTCTCATGTTAGGTTTAAACAGAATAACGGTAAAGGTTGAGATCGTCTTAGTGAGTCTTCCTACTTTAATAAGGAGTATAGACAGACGACATTGTTTTGTTGTTGTAGTTTGTTTGGATACCCTAGAAAGATATCTTGGATGAGTGCAAATTATTACAAATTATTTGTAATCCCTGTATTGTGGTATATGTATAAAAGTCTGTCTCAGGCAGACAAATACATATTTTCATTATGACAATTCTGGGAAGTCAGGGCAAGAGGGCTATCTTTAGACCATGAACCTATTCTCTTTAACCTTATTGTGGAATGTTGAGAAGTTATTATTTTCTTTACATTGCCTAACTTGTAGTTTGCTAACTTCAAAGGTGAATGGTCAGTCCTTATCTTTTTGACTATTTAACACAGGTGATCATTCTTTCAGTTCTCTCCCAATGTCTTATCTTGGTTTTCTCTGTTGAATTGGATCATCTTTCTCAGTCTCATCTGCTGGTTCAACTCTATGATTCTGATTCATAAATGTTAGAATGCCTGAGTGTTCAGATGTTGAACTCTTTGCTACCATCATTTACTCAATAGGCAATCTCATGTAGTCTCCTGGTGATAAATACCATCTATCAGTTGATAAACCTCAATTTATATTGCATCCCGGACCTATCCCAAGAGCTCTATAGAATAAAGTGTATAGAATATATGTATGTGAGAATATATGAATATATGTATACAAAATGGTATGAGAGAATATATTTTACTAATTCATGAGAGAGAAAACATATTACCATTTTGGTCTGGTTTTGGTCACTGCTCTACTCCCAGGATCTAGAATAGTGCCTGTCACTTAAGAAACGCTAGATATATACTTTTTAATGGATTGCCAACTCACCCCTTCTAGAAGGGAATTGGGATCCATATTGTCCAAAGGCTAATGTGTGTGTCTGGTGGTGGGGTATCTTTGGAGGATAAGTGAGGGAGTGTTGCTTACCCAATCTCTACCTCCATAGTAAACAATTACTTATTAGAATCATTTATAAATTATTACCTAAAAAATATGACATCTTAGCATAAGTATGACAATAATTTATTGTTCACTAGGACTGAGCCACTGTCCTTTGAGAGAGCAGTGTCATATCATACTCCCTTGGTATAAGAGCTTTCCAAGAGAAAAGATCACACATGATCTTGTCTATGACTCTCCTTCCTCATCACAACATTCTCCCCTTGCTCACTAAGCTCCAATCTCACTGTTCTAAAGCCGTTTCACAACCATTTCCTCTCCCTAGAGCCCTCTTTGTGCAAGTCTTCCCATGACTAATTCCTCACTCTTTAGGTATCAGCTTAAATGGCAGTGGTATGCTTATTAAATGGTATACTCCCTCTAAATGCCCAAACTTGATATTAGCATCCTTTTCATTGACTTCATGACACTTATCACAACCTGAAATTTATCTTATTAATTTATTTACTCATCTATTTGTATCATCTACTAGAATGGAAGGCCTTTAAAGGCAATGGCCCTTCTGAAATAGCATATCCTTAGTACTTAGCACACTAGCACCCATGAAGAAGACATATGACAAATAGTATAAATAAAATTACTTAATTAATTGCTACTAAACACCCAAAATCACATTATGGGAAAATAAGTTGTGTTAATATTGAGGTTTTATTTACCCCAGCATTTACTGAATATTCTATGGGTATGAATTTGAATCTTAGTTTGAGAAGCAGAAAAATAGTAGAGTGTGCTACGTAACTTCAACATTCCCTTTAAACATATGTTGTTGCCTTGTCATAGATAAAGAAAACTCTTAGATTTAAAAAAAAATGGCAGAAAGAATACATTTTACTTACATTTGAATTCAAATGTTATAAAATCTAGGCTTAGCAGCTCCTGAAGAATGCTTATAAATTATTGGCCTCTTTTGTCCTAACAGTATCAGAATTGAATTGCAAGGTAGAAATTCTTTTCCTACTCTTTGAATCTATATTAGAACTGTATTTTCCTTCTCTATTAAAAACGACTCATTATGAGCACATTCCATTTGCACTGTGGAAATAGTCAGTAATATTTCCTTTTTTTCCTCTTTAAGTGGCTCTATTAATTCTCTTGGAATAAAGTCTATAGTACTACTTAATATTGAAAAACCCCAGTAAGACATAGAGTTCCTGTTCCATTTGCCACTGTTGAAGTCAGAGAAGAAAATAATTTTAAAATGGGAATTCATCATTTAAGATGACATCCTGAAATGGAGGTCAGCACCTACATAATCTTGACTAACATTTGACAACCCTTAACAGCTAAAAAGTATAATGTAAGATATTTCCTTTTGGAAGAATAAGAGTTGGTCAAGCCAATTTTTTTAAATTGCATTGTAAAAGAGAATTTAAAATAGCTTTGTTTGGAAGTCACTTAGGTACAATGGTTTTCATGTACATATTTTCTTGACGTGGAACTGAATTTTTCAACTTACACAAGCATGTTCCTTCTTGATTCCTTAACATTAAGAAGTGTGATAATTGAGCTACTGAAAAGAACAAAGCACGTAGTGTTATTTTATGCATTTCCTTTTGCTGAAACCAATATTTCATAAAAGAATAAAGATCATAATTAAAATTTTATAAACAAGTTGAAGTTCAGAATTTAATTTCTAGTCTATCCTCTCTCTAAAATTACGATTTTTAAATATTTTGTTTTTCTCTGTTCCAAGCTACATAAAATTAAATGGAAAGTATTTGATCTGGTTGTTTAATCTAGTTGTACTGATCAATGGAGATAAAGTAACCTGCACAATAGTCCAGGAAATAGACAGCCGAGGGCAATGTCCTTCACCTTTTCATTGAGATTTACAGATACTTATTTCTTTTCATTTTATAAATTGTCAACATTTCAAGTACTAGAACAGATTTTTTCTTTGTTTGAATATTTTCTTTTAATTATACAATATGTGCATCTGATTTAAAGAATAGATTGAAACATAAAACAAGTGTATAAAATAGAAAATATATTATCAATTATTTTCCTTCACTGTCCCCCCACCAAAAAATATCTAAGTTAGGGCATATTATTTCATATAAGCATAAGTTTATCCAGAAAGAAACTACATAGCATATATATTTAGCAGCTATATTCATAAGGCTCTTTGAATCTTTCATTGTAAAATAAAACCCAAGTAAAGCAAAATAATGAATGTAGAGGTTAACGAATTATTATAAAGTAACTAATCTTATAACCATCAGCCAGGTCAAGAAATGGAACTGTAACAGCCATCCCAGAAACCCCTCCATTGTCCCATCTTAATCATGGTTCCTCTCCCTCCAAAAGTACCCACTATTCTGAATTTTATAATAATCACTTCCTTGCTTTTCATTATGAGTTTATAACCCAACAGCACATGCCCACTTTTTAAAACTTTATATTACTTTTAAGTCTCTTTTAATCTACAGGTTCTCTCTCCTTCCCTTTCTTTCCTTTACAATACGTTTCTTGAAGAAACTAGGGAATTGAACATATAGAGTTTTTCACAGTTCAATATATTCCTTTGTTATCTACATTTCCTACAAATTGGCAGTTGGATCCAGATGCTTGATCAGACTCGGGTTGCTTCTCTTACCAAAACCATAGTGGTGATATGTTCTTTCATCAAGAAGTACATAATTAATGTCTGTTTCACACTTTTGTTGTTGTTGTTGTTGTTAGCGTCCACTGATGCTCAACATCAGGGGCTCTAAAATGCTAATATTCAAATTCTCTTATTTTGTTTTTATTCAATAGCTGGAATGAATTTATAAGGAGATGGTTTCTCTAGTTACTATTTGGTTACTCAATGGTACAGTTAATAGAAAAGCATAGACAAACGCTTGACTCTTTTATTTAACCAGTTTTTGATATAATGAATTTGTTACCTATCATTGAGGTTATCAATTATTAATTTTCTTGCAAAATTATTATGAACTCATGGATTTAAGCACATTTGATAGGCTTTGGTTCATTTCAATTCTTACTCTATTGTAACCTCCTTTGACATGGCCCTACTAAGTCCCTGATAGTCCTTCCTATCTGGTATGCCAATTTGTTCCTGGCCCAGATCTATCATCAGCCATTTCTCTGGAAGCTCTGGATTTTTCAATGGGAAATTTTATTTCAGGTGCACAATATGCTTATTGGGAATTGTTTCTAGAATTCCTCAACAGACAAGATTAAATGCCCTGTAAGATCATACTAATATCTCCAATTCTAGTTCAAGACTAAAGGGTTTCCACATAATCTCTTGTATATTACAGCTGTACCTTCTTTATTCTATACAGTGAATACTGATTCTTAAGAAGAGGGAGGGTGATAATATAGAAATACTTCGTAACTAGTTTATTTGCCATACAACAGTCTCAGGCTAACAAAACCAATGCTACTCCAATCAATTGATTACTAGAAATAGTTTTAAATTATTTTACATTAATCATTCCTAATTTCTCCCTATTGTCAAATTATATAGTCATTATATGCTCTAATTTCTCCCTTTAAAGTTTCATTTTGTCTTGGTTCTACAAGTAATTATATATTTAATGCACACCAGCACTAATTATGTTGGTGTTTCTGTAGTCATTTTTGTTATCCAACTCTTGTTCTCTATTACATTCCATAGAAAGGGCTCATGAAAAAAGCATTCTTTGAGATTTTGTGTGTTAATAACAGTTTGTACATGCCTTTTATACTTGAACATAAGTTTTTTCAGATATAAAATCATTGCTTCACATTTTCTTTCCTTGAGTATTTTAAATATGCTATCTCATATTTTTCTGGGATAAAGTGTTGCTACCAAAGGGTTTGATGATCTAATTTTATTTCCTTTGTAAGTTGCAAGCCCTTTGTGACAGATGCTCAAAGCATTGAGGGGTTTTTTTATTTTAGTAAATTCACTATTTTTTTTTTTTTTGCTGAGGAACATTACCCCTGAGCTAACATCTGTTACCAATCTTCCTCATTTTTTGCTTAAGGAATATTAGCCCTGAGCTAACATCTGTGCCAGTCTCGTCCCTTATCTTATGTGTTGGTCACCACCACAGCATGGCTGATGAGTGGTGTCGGTCTGCACCCAGGATCCAAACCTGTGAACCTGGGCTGCCACAGCAGAGCATGCCAAACTTAAGCACTAGGCCACGGTGCTGGTCCCAAATTTACTATTTTTGTGCTGGTAGATATTCTCAAATATAAGGTATGTTCTTGCAATATGTATTACAAACCTCTTTTTATTAGTGATTTAAAAAATGTTTTCCTGGCCATCTTTTTTTCTTAAGGCATTATTTGTTGTGCTGATTTGCTTTTTAGGTTCTGTTCATTTAGTCTTCAAGTCAAAAATGATTTTTTCTTTTATTTCAAATTATTTTATGAGTTATATCACCTCATTCCTGAGTGTTTTCCTACTTCTTATGTACTTTGTTCATTCACGTTTTTGATCATTTTCTTAATATCTTTGTTTGTTTTGAACTATTAGAGTTTTGATATGCTTGAGAATATATATCTTGTACTGATTGATGCGGGGTCGGTGAGCCGAGGAGTCGAAAGAAAGATTTCTTAGACTCTTAAGATCTGGCAGTAGTGCTCTTTTATTTAGAGAATAGTGTAGCATGGGGACAGGACCCATGGGCAGTCAGAGCTTCTGCTGCCGCCGCTTCTGCTGCCCCCGCTGGCATGGGGACGGGACCCATGGGCAGGCAGAGCTGGTGCGTGGGGACAGGACCCACGGGCAGTCAGAGCTCCTGCTGCTGCTGCTGCAAAGTTGGGCTGAGAGTAAGGCTAAATTTAAGGCATAGGTATGTGAGTTATCTCTTTACAAGACAAAGAATATGTAAAAAAGTTAAAATGGTATCAGTGCCCCTATGGTCTGGCCATTTGGTGGTCCCACAACTTTTAGATAAGAATTAAACCGGATTGAGTAAATGGCAGAAGTCACCGCTTGAATTTTACCCTCGGCTAAAGACAAAGGAGGATTTGTGGGGGGGTCAGTTACATGAGGTTGCCAGACAGTAACCAACTTAAGTTCTTGCCTCTGGCATTGATTAAGAGCTTCTAGAGATAAGACCATCCCCCCTTCTTCCTAGCACAGAGAGGAAGGCATCTTCACAGATAGAGGTTTCCCTTAGAAATGTAAATGTTTCCCAACAAAGGGGCAAACAAATTCCACTCCTTGGAGCCTGAATCTCGTCTGTAGTTTTAAAACTAACCAGCCTAAAAATCCTCATCACTGATGTCATTCTGCTTCATAATCTCTTTTTTCCTATGGAAATGTTGCATGGAATTTGACACTAATACTTCTTTGTCACTCATTTTAAAAGGAAGCTTTTGGCTCAGAGAGCTTTTACTACTTCACAGAAACCACTTTTCTATTGTTTTTGTGTAGTATTAAAAAAATACGGCATCTTGCTTTCTGAGTTTTCCTTGTTCTGCTCCTCTTCCCCACTCTTCTTTCCATCAATTTCTCCCCAGTGAAGGGGACCTTGTTTAGAAGAGATCCTGAGTGGATCAGTTTTGAATGTTCATTGAAGCTAGGCTGCTTCAGCCCCTTTAGTATTGGCCATAGGCCCTTTGCTCTCATCCACTATTAGAATAAGCAAGTCTCCATCTAGATGCAGCCAGTGTTCTCAAATTGTCTCGCTGTGTATTCTGATGAATAACTTTGGACTATTTTTGGAATCTCCTTTCCTCATGTCTATCAGTTATCCCTTTGTTTTCCATTGCTTCAGTACCAATAACTGCTATATTTGTGGCTATAGCTGCTGGCATTTTGAAGTTCATGGGGTTCCCTAGTCACTGATGTTTAGGTAAATACAGTAACCAATACACAATAACTTCTTCCAGGCAATCTATGTAATAGTGGGGAAATAGAGAATTGAACATATTCTATCACTTCACCACAGGTACCCTCAGCATTGTGAACAGACTGGCTGTTGTCCACGTTGCTGATGGAGGACTCAGAGCTAAAAAATAAATGAAAAATGGTAAGAATCTGATGATTTTTCCTAAAGATTTGTGTTTCAGTTAATCAAGTTTGACATTATTAATCCTCTAATTAGAAACTGGGTCTAGTTATTTAAGGTGTAATTCTGCTTAGAATGCAGTCTAAACAAATTCTCCATGATGGAGTGATGCATCCTTCACAACCAGATCTAGTTTTCTGTCTTGTCTCACATTCCCTCTCCCTCATGGCTGCTCTCCAGAGCTGGCATTAATTGTGTTCTTCAAATATACCACCTCATTCTCACTTCAGGATCTTTGTTCTTTCTGTTCTCTCTGCCAGAAACTCTATTTTCCATGATATTTTATTGACTGTTAGGTTTTAAGTCACAAACTGTCTTCTCAAAGAAGTTTTCCTTAAAAACCTTACCTAAAGCACTGCCTGCTCTTGTCCCTGAGTTATTCTCTAACCCAATGCCCAACTTTAATACCTATTCCTATGTCAAATCCCTATTTATTCAATATTTTCACCTGTTTATTGTCACATGCTCCCAACACCACGAAACCTCCATGAAGGCAGGGGTCAACTCTTTTCACCACTGTAAGTGCCCCATGTAGCACAACCAGAGGCACTCACAGCTAGAATGTACAACTATGTAATGGGGAGCTTTGGGGAGAAGAAGAAGAAGAGAAAAAAGAGATTGGCAACAGTCGATAGCTCAGGTGCCAATCTTTAAAAAAAAAAGAAAGAAAAGAAAATGAAGATTAAAAACAAAAGGAAAACCAGAAGCCCAAAAATGGCATCACATCTGCCAAAAGCCCATGATACTAACCCTAGATTTACTGCTTGATCTACTTGTAGTTTCAAACTCTCACAGAAATGTAATCTTAATCGTCCAGACTGGTATGTCTTGGTCAAACATCGGTAAGGTAATCTGTCCTGTAGGTTTTCTCCATCCCTTAGAGGGAGAAGAGGCAATCTACATGATCAAATCTGTGCCAGTGCCCTTCCTCCTGAAAAAGGAGATGGCCTGGCCTAAAAACAATTCCTTCTTTTATTTTGCTAATAGCTCCCTTGCCCCACCCTTCTTCCTATAAAAACCTTCCATTTTGTACAACCTCCCAGAGCAGAGTACCCTTCTACTTGCTAGACTAGATGGGATGCTGCCCATTTCATGAACTGCTTAATAAAGCCAATTAGATCTTCAAATTTACTTGGTTGAATTTTTTTAACAAGACTCACTGTATAAAGCAAATAATTTTTATATGACCCCTTATTAATTTATATGCAATTTCTGATTAAGAGTGTTGCATCTCTCCTTTCTTTGCGTGCCTATTATTCCTCTAACCCTTGGGGTTTTATTTTATTTTATTTTAAGCCTTATTCTCACAGCCATCACCTCAAAGTTTTATATAATTTATTTCTACTATAAACACATTTATATTCATGGAATTTTTATTTTGAACCTATTACTCAAAAGCTGGTAACTTCATAAAGTATATTTGAAATGGGTCACTCATACTGGCACCACTTTTTTATAATCTTTGCCATTGTCAAAACAGCAAACCATTGATATTTTCATATATTGTAAGTGAGAGAATAATCTGTGTGGGTACAACTTGTTTTTCCAGAGTCAGGAAGATTTCTTTAGGTGGCCACAGTGGATAATTATCTCCCTTGGAAGTTCACAAGGCTGGCCCTAAGTGTAGGTAGAGCTTGCCAAGCACTACCGTTCCGGGTCCTCCTCTGCAACCTCACTCCCAGACAATCTTGAATCTCTAGGTGATTATTCTTAAAAGAATTCACGGACTGGCCTTGCGGCCAAGTGGTTAATTTCATGTGCTCCACTTCCATGGCCCAGGGTTCACGGGTTCAGATCCCGGGCGCAGGCCCAAGCACCACACATCAAGTCATGCTGTGGCAGTGTCCCAGATAGAAGAGCTAGAATGACTTGCAACTAGGATATACAACTATGTTCTGGATATTTGGGGAGAAAACAAAAGAGGAGGATTGGCAACAGATGTTAGCTCAGGGCCAATCTTCCTCACCAAAAAGTATACCTTAAAAAAAAAAAAGAATCCATATCAACTTAGAACCTCCTGGGGATTTAGATACTAATATATATAATTTATATATATATATAATTGCATTAATCACCTGCTTTAACCTCCCATACTTTCCCATTTAATTCAGAATAAAATCTAAGCTCCGAAAACCCAAAGTGTCTGCAGACTGGACCAAGCTAGAAAGAACCGGAGAGGCACATCCGTACTTTTCCTAGGCCCTCAAAGCATTTCTAAACAACTAGCATTGAGCATCTCTGAAAATCTAAAGAATGTAAAACCAAGAAAGATGGAGTCGGGATTTATTTCCAGCTTTGGCTAGGTATGTTTTGAAAATACTGGTATAATGGAGTGAACAATGGGCTATAAGTCAATACATTTCAATTCTAGTCTTAGAGAGACCAGTAGTTTATTATTTTTATGACATTAGGCAAGTTATTTTTCTGGGGCCAAATTTGTTCATGTGTAAAATGAAAGTTTGTCTCTGGAGTACTTTCTAGCATTGCAATAGATAAAAATGTATTATCATGGAAGACGACATTTTAGAACTCAATTATTCACAGTATGAAGGCCTTAGGGTGTCTATGGGCTACTATGCTTTAGTGGCTGAAAAGAATTTAGTAACAGAATTAAATGTAAGAACTGCCTGTGTACTGCAAACAATATTAGGAAAAGCATAAAATAATGTGAAAAAAATTTCAACAGTCCTTTCTCTTTAAGAGCAAACGAAATGAGTTGCTTCGAACAAAATCAAATTTCTTCACCTTCCATAAGAGTATATGATAGTACTTGTACAGAAAAATGGAAATTTCTGATCTTTATACACGTGAGATGAGATTTTTCTCAAGTTTTGATAAATGCATAGGTAAGTTAATATGCCAATGATCCTTACATCTATCCTACACTTTGATGGAATTCAAAGATGTACAAAAACTGGAAATATAGAGAATAGGAAAACTACAAAATTACATTTCTAATTTTGGATTAAAAAAATGAAGTGGTCTCTATGTTCATGTAACTTGATTCTTTAATACTGTTTCTTATACTCCCATCCTAAAAATAAATGATTCTGATTAATTGAGATGTTGTTTGAGAAAGAAAAATCATTTTCTCATCACCCACTGAGAGTTACAGTACTAAGATGCCATTATTAAGGGGAATCATAATTATCAGGAGTAGTAACATTTTAAACAGTATTATTAGGTTATAGAAGAAATTTCTATATATGAAAGGAATTGGAAATCACCTTCCAATGCTAAGAGATTATTACTCTAATTTGGAAAACAAAATTTTGCCATCTGATAAAATAGCTTCACACATTAAAAAGCAGGTTGAGGGAAACACACATGTGTAAGAATACTTTTGAATAATTAAGGCAAGAAATAGATGGTAAAAACCAGTAGGAAATGACTCTCAATAGAATAGAGAAATACAATCATCCTTTGTAAGTAAAAATGTTGATAAGAATATAAGACAAAGAAACAGAATCTGAAATTGGTCTGCAGCATGAAGCTGTACCCCACGCATAATCTCATACCCCCCAAATATGTTAATCACGCACTCGCTATTTAAACAAAGTTTTCTGTTCCCCTTTTATCTCCTCTCCCTAAAATGCCTTGTTTGAAGTGTGGGTTTGAACACAAAAGATAACCTGTAGTTGTTTGTTTACTAATTTCTTTCACTATGTTGAAATTTGCCAAGGTCAACACTACCTTACTTGCTTTTGATCAATGACTATAATTGTGAATCTATGCACGTAGACAGTGTTCAATAAATAGTTGATGATGATGATAATTTTCACTGGTTCTCTTATAATCTAGATTTATTTTCTTTCTCTTTCTAAGGGAAGATAAAAATGAGTTCAATATCTCAGTCTGCTTAGAAAGCACATTAAATTTCAACTATTCTTCCTATATTCTATATTTAACCACATAGCTTATTTGTAAAATAGGTTTCTCTTTTACACTATTTTATTAACCTGATTCACTTTTCAATTTTCCTGTCTCCTATATCATCTAGCTTAAAAGTAAATGATTTTTTAAGTCTTTTTATTTCACTAAAGTCATTAAACTTTACTTACTTATGTATGAAAAATATGGGGATCAGATTAATTCTCCAATTACTCTGCTTGAATGGGCATTATTGTGTGTGCATGTGCACGCACACGCATGTGTGTGTTTTGCATACTCTGATATAGATACATCTCCGTCTTCTACATAATTTGAAATAATTATTGTAAGAAAATCAAGTACAAGGTCACTGCCTAATTGGTTCAGAAAGTCAAACGAAAGAGGTTGTTTATTGCTAGCAAATAGCAATTCTAGTTTGCTGTCCTCAGCAACAGCAAAAAGGGAGAAAGTACAGGGTCCTATATCAATTATTACAGTAGCAATTTTCAGTTTAAGAACTACCTGGTGGGAAAAAGAATAATTTAATGTGAAGGCTAAGGAGTATAAATATTTCGCATGAACCAGTTATGAAAGTTAGATTACGCTGATTGTGTAAAACTGCACTTTCGAGAGGTTCTCTAGAGATAAACTTACAATTTCGATCAATATCTTTACAGAATTCTGCCACTGTTTAGTGAACTGCCACTCTTACATTTTCATAAGTAAATTCTTAGCTGAGTGCCTTGATAGCTCTATAACTTACTACATTTAATGCATTGATAAGGATAATAGTTCACTGGGGATGAACTGTGACCTTCTGGTAAGAAGACGGCATTCTTTTATCATATGCTCTTATACCCAGCTGACTTAAAACATGTCATTATAAAAGGGATTTGCGGTTGTTAAAATTTTGTGAACATTCATAAAAAATAATGAGTGAATTATTATTCCATTTACCCCCAAAATGATTATTCCATTCCCATTTGGTACTGGGACTTCTTTTAACATTGTGTAATTTGTATACTTGAGAGATTCCAGGTAATTAGCTATTTTGTTGACAAGGCAAAATTTCTTTTATAAACACTAATCTTGTTTATATATTAGTTTGAGAGTTTGGAATTTTAAGAAGCCCTTAAGTTATTCAATTGTACGTCAGGAATAAATCATTTAAATTCATTTCTGATTTGTGTGTGTATCTTTTTGTAACCCTAGTTTCTATGGTTGAGTTTCTATGGAGATTTATGTTAGAGTTAGCACAATCTTTTTTTTTTCCTGTTTCAATATCACTCCGACATAGCCCTAGTCAGTCAAGAAGACATAATATTTGAGGAGAAGAGTAGATAATAGCCACTAGGGTAAATTCACTCAGTTAACAATGGCACACAACTGGATACGGTCTCCATTCTAAAGTTTGACGGGCTCCATACTTAAAATGACAGATTAAATGAACATATTAAAAAATAATTTGTTTCTAGGATATGTATACTAAAAAGGTGTTTTGTTTTTGAGATAATTTTAAAATATTTTTTATTATAAAAGCAAAATATGTTTCTTACAGAGAAATCATAGAGAAATAAGCAAAGAAAAAAGAAATAAAAGTCTGCATTTTTACCCAAAATTATGAAAAACATATGTGTATTCAAACTTTGTATGTGAATCATACCATAGCATACTTCTGTAACTTTCATTTTTAAAATATACTTGAGAACATGTCCATGCCAATAGATGTATTTCCACAACAGAACTTCGAATACTTTTATAACATTCCATTGACTAATATCTCACATATTTTAGTGAGTTCCTATTTTGATACAATTTCTAACATACAGAAAAGTTACAAGGATACTATAAGGAATTCCCATATACCTTTGACCCATATTAGCAATTGTTCAGATTTCTCTATTTATCTCTCTCCTCTCTTCCCCCTCTGTCCTTATCTCTTTCCCTCTCTCCTCCTATACACTAGCACGTTTACATATATACAAATTATTATATTTTGCTGAGCTGTTTGAGAAAAAGAGAAACCACATCCCTTTGTGCCTAAGTACTTCAATGTGTATTTCTTAAGAATAAAGACATTACCTTTCATAAACAAGTACAGTTTTGAAAATCATAAAAATTCCAATGATAGTAAATTATTGTCTAAATCATAATGTCATCAATTGTTCCAATAGTTTCTTTTATGGATGTCTTTTCCGGAGTCAGGATCAAATTCAGGACCAACCCTGGATTTAGTCATCCTGGCACATTAGAGCCCTTTATTCTGGAATATGTTCTCAGCATTTCCTTGTTTCTTGTCATTGACACTTGGCAGTGTTAGGAACACTTCGTTTGTAGAATGATCCTCAGCTTGGATTTGCCTGTTTCCTTGTGATTAAATTTAGATTTTGTATTGCTGGCAGGAATAATGAAGAAGTGATGTGTATTTCTACGTGCATTTATAAGAAGGCACTTGATGTCATTTTGTTCCCATATTGGTGATTTTAGGTTTAATGACTTTTTTCAGTGGTATCCTCCAGGTCTCTCCACTATAAAGTTACTATTTTCCATTTTTAACTAATAAGTAATTTAGGAAGAGATCATGCAAATATCATGTTCCTTAGAAAAATTTCCTCCATGTGTTTCAGCATCCATAATTTCTGTGTTTATTAGTTGGCATTCTACTATAAGGAAAAGCGTTTCCATCTCCCTATGTATTTGTATCAATATGCTTCCTGGGTAATTATATTTTTCAATGAGTTTTGATCATTATTATAATGATTTTTTTGATGCTCATATTGTCCTAGATTTGGCCAGTAGCAGTCCCTTAAAAATAGCTCCTGTGTCTTTTTGACATGCTTTCATGATTTTTTTAATTCATATTTTCAATGAGATCATTGTAGATTCACAAAGAGCTGTAAGAAATAATGTGGAAATATTCCTTGCACACTTTCCCTGGCTTCTCCCAAAGGTAACATCTTGCAAAAACTACAGTACAATATCACAGCCAGGATACTAACATTGATATAACCCACTGATTTTATACAGATTTCTCAGTTTTATTTGTACTCATTTTTGTGGTATTTAGGTCTATACAATTTCATCATGTGTATGTTTGTGTAACACAAACACCACAGCAAATTTACTGAAAAGTCCCATCATCACAAGGACTCCTTGAGTTGCCCTTTTATAACTATTTCCACCTCTCTCCATTCCACCTTGTCGCTGACCCCTGGCTAACACTAATCTCTTCTCCACTTCTAAAATTTTGTCACTTCAAAGTTGTTATATAAGTGGAATCACACAGTACCTAAACTTATAGGATTGGTTTTTTTCACTCAGCATGACTCCTTGGGAATTCATTCGAATTGTTGCATGTATCAATACTTCATTCCTTCTTATTGCTGACTCATATTCCATGATATGTATGTTACACAGTTTGTTTAAACGCTCACTTGGAGAACATCTGGACTGCTCCCAGTTGTTAGCTATTACAAATAAAACTGCTATAAACATTCATGAACAGATTTTTATGTGAACACAAGTTTCATTTCTCTGGGATAAATATCCAAGATTGCAAATGCTGGGTTGTACGGTAATTGCATGTTTAGTTTTATAAGAACCTGCCAATGGTTCTCCAAAAGTTTTATATTTTTAAATCTATGACCCATTTTGAGTAAATTATCTATTAGAACAATTGTTTTAAATATGCATGCCCAATTAATCCAGTACCCTTTGTTAAAAGGACTAGCCTTCCTCCATTGAATTCCTTTTGCACCTTTGTAAAAACATCAGTTGTGGATATTTGTGTGAGTTCATTTCTGCACTTTTCATTTTTTTCCATTCATCTATTTGTCTATACCTCCACCAATACCACACTACAATGCCTTGATGACTATAGCTACAGAATAATCTGAAATCTTGGGTAGAGAATTCCTTCCATTTTATTCTTCTTTGTAAAGATTGTTTTACGTATTCTATGGTCTGTCCCATTCCATAAAAATTTTAGAATAAGTGTAAGCAATTTTTAATTTTCAGCATACATATCCTGTAGATATTTTGATACAAGAATATGTAAACGTTTCATTTCCTTAGAGAAATTGTAAATGGTATTGTGTTTTTAGTTTCATTTTCTTAAAGTCCATTGTCAGTATGCAGATGATTTTTGTCTATTGTTATTTATTCTGCAACCTTGTTGAACTCATTTATTAGTTCTAGGAGTATTTTCGTAGCTACCTAGGGATTTCTTATATAGGCGATCATACCATGTACAATAGGGGTCATTTCATTCCTTCCTTTCCAAACCACATGAATTTAATTTATTTTTTCTTGCCTATTACAATGACTAGAGCTTCTAGCACTACGTTGACTAAGAGTGGTGTGAGCAGACCTCCTTATCTTGTTCCCTATCTTAGGGTCTACCCAGTTTGCAGAGTTAAACATTGGGTCAACTGAAATCTGTCAGAGATTATACTTGTTTTAAGGATTTTGATAGTTATTCCAAATTAAAGTCTGTACCAAATTATACTCTCACTGGTAGGATATGAAAGTGTCCATTTCCATATAGCTTTATCAATGTGTTACACAGTTTTAAATCTGTATTGAGTTGTACAAGTAAAAACGGTATTTGATAGATTTAATTTGCATATATTCAATTATTACTGAGGTTAAATATTGTTCATCTTTTTCTTATTGATTTGTAGGAGCTCTTCCCATATACAAAACATTTATCATACATTAAATTCCTATTTGCTTTTCATCTCTTTCAGAAGTTTTTGTTCTGTTTCTTCAATGTGTCTGCCAATTCCTATGCCAGTAAGTATCTACTTTAATTCCTAAACTTGTATAATATATTTTTATATTTAGGTTGAAAGTCTTTTATTCAAAACTGAAGCAAATAATAACCAAAGGCATGAACAAAATTACCCTACACTCTTAAGAGCTTCTGAGACTCAAACATATGCAAATTAAAGCCTTCTTTTTTTATGCTTCTCTTAAAGCTAAATCATTCCACCAAAACCATCAGTTATATTTCAGCACAATAATTCCAAACATAATTTAACTGCTTACTGAATGCATTGTAGAGCTGTAACATCTAATATCGCAGTATTAGAAATTTTAAAGCTGACTTAGTGCTACACAGAGTTATCTTACCTAGAGTCAATGTTAGTCCTGGAGTCCCCCCAGGTTCACGACCACATTTTGTTTGCATTAAAGCCAGTTATGAGGAGGATATAGAACACAGAAGTGTGAATCATCTCAGCGGATTTCATATGAATCATCATCAAACAAAATGCATGCTGAATGACAATCTCTATTACTATTATTCACTATCTTTTACCCTAAGAGTTTATCTTTGGCAGGAGTTTTAACAGCTAACTACAAGCAAATGGTTGTCCAATAGCCGAGTATAAGTCCTATGTCCAACATTATCTAGGTACAGAGGGATGAAGATGTTACAATCAACTGTGAAGGTGTTCTCAACTGACAACAACAGGATGTTTATAAACTTCACAGTCAGAACATCTGATCTTCTATTCCCCAAGTATTCTTGAATTGCAAAGTAAAGAAAACAGTAACTCTTCTCTGGCTATTGTAACTGCTAAATTGGAATTATCTAGCTCAGGTGTACCAAGAGACTGTCTTGGAAATAAATCCCTTAATCCTCCCATTTGCTTATCATATTTGTTTGTTTGTTCTTGTTGTTCAACAGATGTAAATTATGTTAGCAAAGGTAATTGTTTAATCAGTGTTTTTAACTTGTTTTTCTGTTCATACAGAAAAATTGATGTGGACTTCAGATTTCACTCTGGCAAGAGATTTATTTTCCCTGGGCCTCAAATGTGTTACAAGAAAAATACAAATATATAAAGTTGTTGTGAAGATTAACTGAAGTAACACATGGCGAGTGCCTGGAATAGTGGTTGGCATATGCTGGGTGCACCAAAATGTTGGCATCTGGTGGAGTTCTCATTTTATAGATATTTTGTTTTAAAGTGGGACAAAGCCAATTTTTTTTTTCAAAACAAAATAGTTATTGACTCATTCCAAACCCATTTCTTGTTGCCAAATAGAGCTCAAATAACTCGGAATTCCTAAACAGGTCTCCAGAGCTATTCAATGTGTATAGAAGTTTGCCTCCATTTTTATCCTCCTAGCCTACAATGATTTAAAGAAAATCAAAGTGGCAAAAATCTACTATGTCAAACATTAATTTAGTTTTACTGATATTTTTAAAAGACATTAATTATTAATTATCACATTTCATTAAAAGTAACAAAATCCATCAGAATGGAGTAGAATCAGGAGCTGCTAGACAGCATGTTCTGGAAAATAGGCAGACCTCCCATTTCCACTGTAATCTGAGTTTTCTTTAAAATACAGCTTGAGCAAGAAACAAAGGATAGAATAAGGGACAGAGATAGAAACATTTGACCTAAGTTATTGGCAACTAAAGAAACATCATAAGGAGTAAAATTTCTATGCCCTAGAAATTCTCAGCCTGCCACCAAAATGAACATAGGGACCTCAACATGCAAGGCAGCTCAGTCTGATTACCTCCAGCATCTTACTGTCAGCTATTACTGGAGGCACCCAGGTGTGGACAGGATTACTGAACTGTTGGTATAGCTTTGCCATTTAATTACTGTTTGCCCTCCACTTGTCTTTTGAGGAGCTGATAGCTAGACCAAGCAATTGCTCTCCATGGTCCATTAGAGCTCAAAATGTTCTAATTGTTGACTTAGTTCAGTCACCGTTTGTGGAGGGAAATAGGTAGGCTCTGGCTGAAGACATACTTATTGATTGTTTTTATGGGATTGTAAATTTTCATTTTTGTTTAGACAATTAAATGAGATAAAGAGATCGAAGTAAAACCTTCGAGCAAGACCACACCTGCCTAGTTGGTGAAGATATAATCGAGTGCAAAAACAGATATGGTTCCAACTCTGAGGAGCTTACAGTTTTGTTGACGAGAAATATGAGAATAAAAATTGAAAAAATTCACTACAGCTCAGATAAGTCCTTCAAAATAATGGCACATGATGTTATGAAACTTTATAAAGAAAATTTCCCCTTGTCATGGAGTACAAAGATTTCCCTGAGGAGGAGATAATTGAGCTGGAATCTGAAGGAGAAACACAAGTTCACTAGATGAGGAGGGAGAAAGGGGAAAAGTGTTACCTGCCGAGAGAACCGCACTGTGAAAGGCCCTGACACAGAAGGGCGCTAACACCTCAACATACAATGACAGGAAGCCCACTGTGGCTGGAGTGCGGTGGGTGAAAATGTGGCGAGATAGGTAGTCAGGCCAGACTGTCATTCATCAGTCATTCATTCATTTGCTCCCTCGTTCAATGGATATATTTTAAATGTCAGGACTAGAGCAGCGAACATAATTGAAAACTTCTCTGAGCAAGACAATGGCAGGTAATATTAACTACTTTTCTGAGAGTTTAATCAGGCTGAAATGATGGATATGGCAAGTTTTCTAGTGAAATTGAATGTTCAAGAAAAAAAGCTTTCCTGAAGAACTGACGTTTAATGCGGGGCGAAAAAAGAAAAGTAAGAAAGAGCTATTCATGGTGAGAACAAAGAGAAGATCATTTCACACAGAGAAACAGCTTGTGAATGACCTTAGGAAAGTAACAAGCTGAAGTTACAAAGAACAGGGAAAAGACCAATGTGGCTGGAGCATAATGAGCAAGAGAAAGTGGACTGATGCGACACAGGAGAAAGGGGCGGGAGCTGGATCACACGGGATTTGTAGCTTGGGGGAAGGAACTTAGCTGTATTCTCAATGATGTTAAGCCTTTGAAGAGTGTGTGCTAGTGGTAGGGTGGGGGTGGGATCAGGGACTAGAAAGGTATGTCACCTAATTTTATTTTTAAAACATCACCCTGGCTTCTGGATATAGAATGAATCCTGTAGGGGCAAAATCAGAACACAAGTTATAAAGACGTGAAATCAGTCTAGCTGGGAAATGATGACTGTTTAGACTATAGTGTAGATGAACACAGGGAGATTGATCTCAGGTTGATAGGTAGTCAAGAGGCCGTGCTCATACATCAGGCTGAAATGAAGCAGGACACAAAAATGATCCTGATTTTTTGTCTTGAAATGTGGCAAGGGTGGTAGTGCTCTTAACTTAGATGTGGAAAATGGAAGAGAAGCATTGGAAGAAAACATTTGAAGTTCAAGAGTTCTGTTTTAAACTGTTCAAGGTTGAAATGCCCAAAGAACAGAGAAAAGACCAATGTGGCTGGAGCATAATGAGCAGGAGAAAGTGGACTGATGCGACACAGGAGAAAGAGGTGGGAGCTGGATCACACAGGGATTTGTAGCCTGGGGTAAGGAACTTAGTTGTATTCTCAATGTGGTGTTAAGCCTTTGAAGAGTGTGTGCTGATGGTAGGAGTGGGGGTGGGATCCTCTAAGTTGGTGGAAGATATTTTTGTGATTGTTGGACTGGGAAGTGTGGTAGTTGTCGTCCTACCCCTCTTTGCTGTTTCTATAAAATTCTACAATCTGTCTCCCTAAAACACCCAGCTCTGAATCTCACATCCATGGATTTTCACCCACCACTGTTCATTTGTTACTGTCATTTTCAGATCCTAGATATTCAACCTGTGTATTCCAAAGATGGCTGTGTTTGGGTCACTGTCACTCTTTCTACAATACTTTAGTGTCAATTCTTGATGATTTCAGTATCAACGTACTTGATCCTGATAACCCCCAGGCACCTTATATCCTTAGTTTACCTTCCAATGATCTTGCCTTCCACTGGGCCTTAGTCACATTCACGTGATCTTATCCTGGGGCTTATTATCACCAATAAAGGCAACCCCCCCCGTAATAACAATTACATGCATTTCCCTCTTTGATCATCGGTTTTTTAACTCACTTTCTCTGTTACCCCCCTCCTCTAATCTATTTATCCTATAATTGTCACCTGTCACTCAGATCTTTGGTACTTTCTCCCTGCTCCTAAACTAACTCAAATACCATGGTCTATTATTGTAATCCTTTTTGCACACACATTTGACTCGCTGGCCATGTCTAATTTTGTTGTACTCACCTAGTAACGTCATAAGCCTGTTTAAGCCAACTTTCTGCCTTTTATACACCTGAAATTGGTGCAACATGAATACAAAAGAAGAATAATATCCAACTACATTGACTGCTTCACTATAAATTCATAATCATAAACCTAAAATAGTCCTTAATGTTTCCTGGTAAAATCTATACTTTCCTATGTGCATCTACTCTCCTGCCATCCAAGATACAATTTCACAGGTTTTAATCTTTTCTCAAGCTTTCAGTTTCATTTGCTCCTTCTTCACTCTTAGATGATGACCTTGATTTCTACTTCATGAAAAAAAAAAATTGAGGTAATCTGAAGAGAACTCCCCACATCCCCGACCACACATCTACTCAGCTATCACCATTCGCACTCAGTCTGCCTTTCATGCTCATATCCAAAGCCAATTCTTCCACTTCTTTAGTGACTAGACATACACTCTTAACAAAATGTTCTACAACATCACTTAAGCAATTATCTTCTTTCCTAGATTACAAATTTTACCTTTCTTTTAAATCATTCTCATTGAATTTAGAGATGCTCGCTATTCATTAAAAAAAATGTTGACTCTACTTCCTTCCTCAAACACCATGCCACTTCTTTGTTCTCATTTGCAATAAAATTCTCTCTTCACAATTCCTTTTCCCCCATCCTAAACAAAACCATGTGAATCAGGCTGTCACCCACAATATTTCACCAGTACTGCTCTTACCAATGTCACCAGTGATGGCTACATGACTAAGCCTGAGGTTAAGTTTTCTGTTCAGGATCTACACAGCATACCACATTACATTTACTTGTCATGTTTCCTTAGGGTCCTCTTGGCTGTGACAGATTCTCAGACTTTCCTTGATTTTGTGGACATTGACAATTTTCAGAATAACTGCTCATGTGTTTTATAGAATGTCTCTCAATTGAAATTTGTATGGTTGTTTTTCTCGTTCTTAGACTGGAGTTATGTACTTTTAGGAAAAGACCGTAGCGGTAAAATGCCATTTTCATCACATCATATCAAAGGTATATACTGTCAACATGACTTATCGTTGTGGATATTACCTTGTTCATATGGCTAAGGTAGTGTTTGTGAGATTCATTCACCATAAAATTATTTTTCCTCCCTTTCCGTTTTATACTCTTTAGAAGGAAATCACTATGAGCAAACCACACTTAAGGTTTGGGGAGTTATGTTCCACTTTCTTGAGGGTGCAGTATCTACCTAAAATGCTTGGAATTCTTCTGCACAGATTAGTCCTTTCTCCCCTATTTATTTATTTATAAATACAATTATTTATTTATATCATTATGTAGTATGGATATTTATTTTATGCTTTGGGTTATATTCCAGTACTACTTTATTTATTTTGGTGTTCAAGTTGCTCTAGCCTTCGCCATTGGGAACTCTTTTAGTTGGGCTCCATGTCTCTTTCTTTGACATACCCTCATCCTTGTCTTGTCTTTTCCTTTTTTTCTAAGCACTTCCTTAATTTCTACCACCCAAAGATGTACAAGGCTCATAATTTAACTTTCCTGCCCCAGTGTCTTAGAACCATCCATCTCTCCAAGGAATCCTGGTTCCTGTTATTGCAGAATGGTATTAGAAACCAAGATCTGAGTGCTAGGTGTGCTCACTGTTATTAAGATCTTGTTTCTAAGCTCTCTCCCTGACAGAGCAAGTAAATATATCTGTGTACACTAACCCATATACATACACACAGCTATAAATATTTACTTATGTAGCTGTCTGTATTTATATTAAGCTAATCCTGAGTTCATATTAATGTTTCCAACTCTAACCCATTACCACATGGATCATTCTAGGTTCCCTCCCAGACTCATTTGTAAGCTCCCATTCCAACAGTGAAAACCCTGACTCCCACCATCTGCCATATACTTACTCAGTTTTTCAATTTCAGTACACATTTCTAGCAGTAATCATAATGTTAACCCATACCCTCACAGAAAACAACTTTATAAACTAAATTGTAGTATGTAATATACAGTTTCCCTTGTCCTTATTCTTGTAGACTCCACTCATTTCCAAAGATACTTTGGTCAGCATCATTTTCTGCCATCCCCTCAGGGAGGAAATTTCATATATTTTTAATATACTTAGATAATTTTGTCACACATTGTATTCCATCCTGAAATCCCTTGACTTGCAAATTTATTTTTTTTTAATTTGCATACATTATAGTTCAATCTTTCTTCTGTAAAGTTCTATGAATTTTCATAATGAATATTGTCATATATCCACCATTACATGATCATACAAAATATTTTCACCACTCTAAAATTCCAGCACCTAAAACTGTGCTTCATCTGTTCAACTCTCCCTCCCCCAAACCCCTAAGAACCACTGATCTTTCTCTTATTTTTATAATTTCAGCTTTCCCATATTTCATATAATTAAAATTATATAACTTTTAGCCCTTTCAGATTGACTTGTTTTACTTAGCAATATGCATTTAAGTTTCATCCATGTCTTCACGCATCTTGATAGTCATTTCTTTTAATCACTAAATAATATTTCAATATATGGATGTACCACAATTTATGTATCCAGTCACCTACTGAAGCACAACTTGGATGCTTCCAGTTTTTGATCATGATGAATAAAGGTGCTACAAACTTTCGTGTACAGGTTTTGGTGTGGACGTTATTTTCAAATTGGTTGGTTAAATATATAGGAGCACAATTACTGCACTGTATCGTACAATCATGCTTAGCTTTGTAAAAAGCTCCCACACTGTCTTTAAAATTGGTTGTACCATTCTGGATTCCCAGAAGCAATGGACAAGAGTTCTTATTGTTCCACATCCCCATCAGCAATTGTTTTTTGTCAGATTTTGGCATTTTATCCATCTTAATATGTGTGTAGTGGTATCTTGTTGTAATTTGCAATTCC
Source organism: Equus asinus (assembly GCF_041296235.1). NCBI lineage: Eukaryota > Metazoa > Chordata > Mammalia > Perissodactyla > Equidae > Equus > Equus asinus. Next base: position 40,083,128 of record NC_091813.1, read on the forward strand.
TTAGAGACAAATAATGTTGAGGAAATTTTCGTATGTTTATTTATTTTCTAGCTTTATTTTATATAAGATTTAAGAGTTCTAACACACTATGAAATTTGTAAATTTGTTTTTTCTCATGTAGCTTATATACTGCAACATAAAACCCAGATGGTTTTCATCTCCTTTGTCCGCTGAAATATCTTAGGCACAACTTTGCCATAAATTTCCTAATAAATGATTACAGAATGATTAAATTCCAAAATGCATTTAGGAAAGAGAAATAAAGTACACTAATGAGTAACAGCAGCCAATGAAAAACAGAACATCTGTGCTTTTAGGGAAGGAAAAAAGTCAACAATTGCTTGGGCTGCAGAAAAGATCAATAAGACAAAGCCGAAGATTAGTCCATTAGATCTGTAAGCATGGATGCTATCAGTGATCATAACAAAAAGTTTCTCAGCAGACATATGGGGATGAAAGTATTTTTTAAAGAAAAAACAAGTAAGAAGTGTGAAGTTTTAGACACAACTAAAATCACCTCATTCAAGGATTTTGCTTCTATGGGGAACAGAGAAATAGAGCAGTAATTGGGAACAATAAAGGCTCAAGAGAGAATATTTATTACACATAACAAATACTGAGCATGCTTCTGAGCTGCTAGTAACAACCAGTATAATAGAAATTGGTGATGTAGGAAAGGAGAAAATTATAGGAGCAAGTATATAGGAAGGTAAAAATACAGAGCAAAAATGGAGGGGTTTGGCTTTCATAAATCTAGGCATACATTATCCATTATAAGAGGAAGAAAAGAGGGAAAGTAAAAGAATGAGTACAGACAGCTGTAGATAGAGTGGAAGATTTGCTGGTGGGACATCAACGAACTTCCTTTCTATATTAATTTTTTTTTTGGAGGAAGATTAGCCCTGAGCTAACATCTGCTGCCAATCCCCCTCTTTTTGCTGAGGAAGACTGGCCCTGAGCTAACATTCATGCCCATCTTGCTCCACTTTATACGTGGGACACCTGGCACAGCATGGTGTGACAAGGTCCACACCTGGGATCTGAACCAGTGAATCCTAGGCCACCAAAGGAGAACATGAGAACTTAACCACTGTGCCACTGGGCCAGCTCCCATTTGTTAATTATTCTATAGAAAGGACATCAACTTATAGTGAGGAATAAAGATGACAGGGGCATAGAGATCTGTAGGAGACTGAAGGTAGAAGAAATAATTATGATATTTGTTTTGAAGAATGGGAAAGTGAACATATAGAGAAGCATAAAAATATTGTCAAGTAATATTAAATTTCCATCTGGAATTTATGATTGTGGATTTCAAGTACTAAAAGTCAGCATGTGCCTTTTTCTCTACAATTGCACAGAGGTGCAGTTATGGTTTTGGCATGAAACTAGATTTAACCACATAAGGTCATTGTTAATCTGGGAGGACTCAAGCAGAAAGGAGCAAATAGATCAAGGTTACATTTTTAAGAAATTGGTATGAAATTAGTATTATGTAATAAGAAATCTAACGTATATAAGAGATAATGACAATACAAGAGGCAGGATGACTGGTGAAAAACATGAGTCAATAAATTAGATGTCTTCATTTGGTTGTATAATTTCTGGACTTGAATTTACGAGAGAAATCAACTAGTAGAAGAGGAGTTGATGGTCAGAGATTTTCGAAGGAGAGAAATTATTAGTATTTCAATCAGGGCTGAGGAGTGGTGGAAGAAAATATCATTGTAATTCAAGTAAAGGAACTAAGACACAGAACTGTTGCTATTGAAATTGTCAATAATGGTGACGTGATTCAAGCAAAGATGAAAAGAATAGGGCCAGTGCTAAAATGATTAAGAATTAGTGAGAGGCATGAGCAGAGTTAGGGAGTTGATAGCAACAGAGATGACAAAGTCTAACTGTATGAACTTCAAAGGAGATGGAACATTTAAAGGTGGAGAAAGGGGTATAGTTTGGAAATCACACTAGTAAGCAAGGAGAACGTACACCCATTAAAGAAACAATAGGTTCTATCCTAGCTGGCTGAACTGTCCAGGTCACTGGTCACTTAGGTGTCCAGGAAGACCAGGAGCTTGAGGGCCTTGCCTGCTTGTAGCATGGTGATGGGGCAGCCTGTGGACAAGGTGCTCCGTCATTTGGAGTATCAGGCTTGACAATGACCTTTTTATTTGACAGCCTGCTAGTCTTAGGAGTTGAATCAGGAGAAAGATAAAAACGATTCTTATCTTCTCTAGAAAAGTGGTATGGAATTTCTATTGCCCATTTAGGGAGTTTATCTTCATCAAAGAACATCAGGAAGCAGTTGAACAATTTGAAACAGAAAGGGGGACATGAAAAGATTTAAGTTTTAAAAAACAATTCAAATCACTGTAGCTGATATGTTGGTGATACATGGGAAAGGAGTTAGAGTTATTCAAGGAAATCAATCAGAAAGCTCCTGCTAAACTCTGAGGAGAGATGACGGGAAATTGGATTAGGTGGTGCTGTTAGGGAAAAGAAGTGGACTTTTACCAACCATAGATTTGGAGAAATTGAGCCAAATTGTCCTAAATCTTGAAAAATTTCAGGAGCCTTCCTGGAAGAAAGAAGAAAAATAAAGTTAGACATCATTGTGTATATAGTATAACTACACACACAATCATATATTTTTCATACATCAAATTTCTCATATTTCAAAATATTATTTGTTAAGAGATTTTATTATTAACAAGATACTCAATATACTTGCCTTTCATGTTTAATTAAAAGATAATACTTGCAATAGGTACCATCCTTTTTCTTGCATTCATACTCTTTAAGAATTACTTTATAGTATCTATTTTTCTTTTTATTCCATCATAAAATAGGTCATAAACTGGGATTTATAAACTTTTCTTATATGTGATCATAATGTGGGGACCTGAAATTGGCCACCCCATGATATGTCTCTTTAGCATCAGGATTATTTGAGGCTGATTGCTTTTGATAAACTGGGACAGGGAAGGAGGCTCTGAGGAATGGAACTTGCCCTTTGTTAGGACACCTTTACATTTGTAAGGTAAATCTCTATCTGTAAAAGGTGCCTCCCTTTCTGTACCAGGAAGAAGAAAGGAGATGGCCTTCTCTCTGGAAGCTCCTAATCAATGCCAAAGGCAAAGACTTAAATCTGCATTTTATTGTGCTTCTCTGGTAACCTCCTGTAACTGACTTCCCTCCCCCTCCCAACGTTGGCATTTCTTTAAGGATTAAGCATCTTTCTTTAGGCTAGGAACTGATTGCTGCGCTCACCTGTGACCCCCAGCTCCAGACAATCGACTTGCCTCCGGCTACGCCCTCTAAGACAGCAGACCACTACCTGCTGTGTCCATCAAGCACTGTGCTGACAGGGCAATCTTGTGACTATTGTGGGAGGGACATTTCAATCACATGTGAAACACCCTGTTTGGGGGTATATAACCACTATGTGCACCCCACTTCTTCGGTGCCCTTTCTTCCTTCAGGAAGAAAGACCCCGGGCCATGGTTCCTCATAAAGTTTTGTTTAATTTTCTCTTGCTATTCTGTCTCATGTGAATTTAATTCATTCTTCGGCCAGACGAACCCCCATTTGGGGAGAGGAAATGTCTTCCTCCCCTACAATAACTTTTATATGAATTCATTTCATGATATTAGATATAAATAGTTGTGTAAAACACTAATTAAATGGGATCAGATTAATTTCTGGTTTTGCTTTGTTTTTTTAACTGACCCTTATAAATAAAATCACATCGTTGAAATTTTCAAAAATTTTTATCATGGCTACTGTTAAACTGCTTTTACAATGCTTAAATTAATTAAACGTAAATTCTGCTTCTGTACATCATGTGAAAGAACTATAGATTTACCTTGTTGATATGTTGAAGATACAGTGTTATGAAAGAATTTTTTAAGAAGCAACAAAACTCATTCAGTACGTTTATTTCCTTGTTGAGATGTATACAGATGGCTTATTTTTCTCCATGTCTGATAGTAACAAGTCAGTAACCAAAGGCCTCAGAGAGAATAATTTTAAAATGTATAAAAGGAGTTAAATTGTAAAGGAAGAAAATATTGGTAATATTTCCATTTCAAGTTCTTAACAATTCCCATTTGAAAAAATGTGCCTGGTATAAGACCCTATTATCATAGGAAGGTTATAATTACTGTTAAATATGGAAATAGAGTACTGTCAAGACGGTTGTGACTTTATGATCTAAAATACAAGAAAACATCCCACATTAGGATGTATCTTCCTCAGAACTAAGAATTTGTAGTGAATGAGTTTCCCTCCCAGAAGCGCAAGGGCAAATATGAGGACAATCTTGATTAGCAATGGCAAAGAGCCCATCAGACAAAAGGACCAACTGGAATTGCCAAAGCAAAAAAGAAAGGGAGAAAAAAGACAGTCTTTCCTCACAGAGATTACTTAAATGAGTTGCTAAAGCATGCCCTGTCTATACTACACAGACACAGCGTGCACAAAATTTTCATGGAATATTCTTGTTATGAAATGCTATGCAGGCTTTAAAATTCCATTATAAAAGAAAGGTATAAAAATATTTTGATATAAATTGATGACTGAGAAAAAGCAAGTTTCAGTAAAGAATATGTAGTATAATGTTAAAAAAAAAAGAAGACAAGTTTACACACCATGTCAGTTATTGCAATTTATTGTCTCTCAGCTCCAGAGCCACCCATCATTGCCCTACTTGTCACAATGGAGCTAGATGTTATAAATATCTTCCTATTGCCAGTAGAAGTGCTGGAGGGATGCTGCAGGATGAAAGAGGTCTCTCTTGCTGGTTCCAATGTGTCTTCTCTCACTTTTCTCCTCTGAGACTCAGTAGCCAGCAATCCACAGGAGCTCAGTGGTGCTCACCTCCAGTGGTACAGTAGTCTTGGTCCACCCTCTGGGAACAAGCTCAGTCCCAGGGTAAGCCGAGAAACTTCTTCACCTTCTAGTAGATTGCAGCCCTCCCTTCTTCAATGGAGTCTGAATCCCATCCTTAGAAACAGGGGGCCGCTTTCAAATTTATGCCTTCCTTGGCTGCTCTCCCTCAGCTCTAGGCTCTTCTTTCAAGTTCTCTTTTATTCTCTCTTAGTAGCTCATTGCCTAAAATTAGTGAATTAATTTTGATAGTAAGTGTTCCCTGTTCAGATTGGTGTGTGGTTTCTTTCTCCTGACTGGATCATTATTCACACACACACACAGGAGATTGGAAAGGTATATTTGAAAGAATTAGCAGTGATTATTTCCGGATAATCTAGATAAAGAGCTTGGCTTCGGGGTGCTCTTTATTTTATTCTGTACATTTTCTGTGTTGTCTAAATTCTCTACAACAAACATGCATTACTTTTGAAATCTGAAAACACAACAAATTTGAGAAAGCATTAGTAAACCCTCCTAAGCCAAGAAAATAAACATATATCCAGTATATTTAAATCATATTGGAAATCTGAATTCTAAAAAACTTACATTGGGAGATTTTTTGAATCATCCCAGTTTTATACTGAATTTTCTAAAAGGCTTAAAAGGAAGTTAGAAAGGAGTAAATACAGTAAAAAGAATTCAACAAAAAAATCTCAGACACTTATGATATTGCAATTGTTATTATAAACTAATTGCTGTTGCAGACAAGAAACGAAAAGTGGAATTACTTTTACAAACTTGTCCTAGATAAAAATTGCTCTATTTAGTGCTCTTTAAATGGGAAGTGACAAAATATAAACTGACCAGACAGTACAGTGGTTGCATTATCAGACTGCTGACATGACCTCTTTTACCTGTTCCCTCTGATTTAATGTCATCAGACACAAGGTGATTTAGAACATTCCTGGTAATAATGGAGAGGCTGACAGCAGATGTGTAGATATTTCTAATGCCTTTTTCCTCCCCTAAGGTTTGTTCTTTTTTAAGGCTGTACTGTGGAGACAATCAGTGTGTTGCAGAATGTAATGACAATGAGTAGAGAGAGCAGATTTCATGGACAGGGGGAAAGCCTTTTTATTCTTCCAAAAGCGGATTGCTGCCCAGTAAATGTAAAAAGTGAGTAAGTGTGTATGTGTGCCTGTGTGTGTACATATGTGTGTGTGTGTGTATACGTGTGTATATGTATATATATATATACATATACACATATATATTTTAGCTGTTTCTCTATCAGAGTTTTAAAATTGGCAACTTCTAACGTGCCACTGAAGTAAAAGAATAATGACTAAGTTCTCAGAGAACTAGGCAACTCATATTTCAGTTTTCATTAAGATGTTTAAAGAAGGGTGCTTAGGAAAACTATGGAAATGTACTAATTCATAGCTTTATTTTATGATACACCAAACCAAAAAATGTTCTAGAAACTAGAGCTTGTTATAAGATTCCTTGAAGTAACCTTAGTTCGTCTGTTTTGTTACAAATCAACGTACTCAAGGGTCTTCATATATAAAATGAGGATATTTTTCTCAATTACCATAATTAGATTTTAAAATTTTACCTAAAATTTCTTCAGGTTTCTGTGGGTGGCAAGTTAACACATATAAATATTTATTCAAATTTGCTTTCCTAACAATGCATATTAAATCATACATCTTTATCAATTTTCTGATAGCTTAACATTCCTTTCTTATCTATGCAAACTTGGAGTATCAATAAAACATATTGAATCACACTTGACCATCCACAGGTCAAGAAATGAGACGTGTAATTGTGAAACAAGATTGGCAGTATCAAGGGCAACGATAGCGTATTGCTCATTTATTCATGTTGTTTCCCAAGGATTTCTCTAGACAAGTTTGCCTTTAGCCGTATCATAGCTCCTTCGCATCACTGTGCCCTGACTTGCATGCCAGCAAGCACACTAACTTTAAAAACACACGAACTTCTGTTTTTTTCTATCCTTGAGCAGACAGGCCAGGCACAGCTTCCCAGGACCTGAACTATCCTGAACAATGCAGGAGGGACACACAAAGTCCTGTTGCTTCTTTCTGGCGAGGTCGCTAATTAACCTTTCACTCTTAGCCTGGTTTCCTAAATGCCTGAAGCCAGAGCAAGTCTGCTTCTTGATTTCCTCATCCACTTGGGCAAGTTTGCTTTTTAAACTCTTCATCCTATTGCTTACCAGTAGCTGGACCTGTCAACTCAACAGAGAGAGTAAGATCAGGACTGGATTCTTCCTTCAGCTACAATTATTTAAGCTCCATTTAACTCCCTCCAACATCCAAAATGACCCATCTTCCAAGGGGAGGAAGATGCCTGCAGCTATCTTAAATAGACTCTTCATTTTACAACTTATACACTACTTTATTATTTTCGTGTCGTCATTATCAAAGACCTTTTTCTGTACTCTGACACTTCAATCTTTGGCTCTTCAACTTGCTGTATTTCCGTTTCCCTTTTTCGGATGAATCCAAATTGACAAAGTCTGAATTATCTTTTACATCGATGGTTTTGTACCTGCTTAATGTGGGGACCTGGAATTGGCCACCCCAAGATATGTCTCTTTGGCATCAGGATTATTTGAGGCTGATTGCTTTTGATAAACTGGGACAGGGAAGGAGGCTCTGAGGAATGGAACTTGCCCTTTGTTAGGACACCTTTACATTTGTAAGGTAAATCTCTATCTGTAAAAGGTGCCTCCCTCTCTGTACCAGGAAGAAGAAAGGAGATGACCTTCTCTCTAGAAACTCTTCATCAATACCAAAGGCAAAGACTTAAATCTGCATTTTATTGTGCTTCTCTGGTAACCTCCTGTAACTGACTTCCCTCCCCCTCCCAACATTGGCATTTCTTTAAGGATTAAGCACCTTTCCTTAGGCTAGGAACTGATTGCTGCGCTCACCTGTGACCCCCAGCTCCAGACAATCGACTTGCCTCCGGCTACGCCCTCTAAGACAGCAGACCACTACCTGCTGTGTCCATCAAGCACTGTGCTGACAGGGCAATCTTGTGACTATTGTGGGAGGGACATTTCAATCACATGTGAAACACCCTGTTTGGGGGTATATAACCACTATGTGCACCCCACTTCTTCGGTGCCCTTTCTTCCTTCAGGAAGAAAGGCCCCGGGCCATGGTTCCTCATAAAGCTTTGTTTAATTTTCTCTTGCTATTCTGTCTCATGTGAATTTAATTCGTTCTCCGGCCAGACGAACCCACATTTGGGAAGAGGAAATGTCTTCCTCCCCTACATTACATATGCTTATAAAATCCACTTTAATTTTACTTCTCTTACTTGAAAAACTTGAAAGTCTCCATTATGGTACCTCTGCTATCAATTATCTCTAAATCATTACTTCTGCTTCAATCAGCTACCCTTTATGATTCACACTATATGGCTCATTTATCCATGTTGAAGTCTGAAACTTGCTTCCTTGGAAACTTTTCTTATCTCTGGATGTTCTTTGATGGTCTCAGATGCGCGCTTAATCACATGTGTACTAAACACTGTCAAATTCTCAACCTGATGCTAGGGCAGAGGTTCTCAAACTTGACTACATATTAGAATCAGTTGGGAACGAACACAATCTCCGTGGCTGAGCCCCACCCTAAGAGATTTTAACTTAACTAGCCTGGGGTAAAGCCCAGGTGTAGGTGATTTTAACACCCTGCTTTCCCCGCCCCCTACCAGATGATTCTAATGCACAATCAGGGAGCAGAACTTCCAGGCTGGATCATATCAGACAAAGACAGTGTGAGAGGTATGGCTCCTTCTTAGTGACCATATAATGTAGAGAGATACAACTAAAAGACACAAAACAATCAGAGCAAAATTAAATGTAAATTGCTTTGAACTTCATGTAAAAACCTATAGGGTGAAAAAAATTAAAATGATCATTATTATCAGAAAGAAAAAATCTGAGTAAAAAAGAGTAACCAGTGAAGGCTTTATAGAGTATGTATGACTTAAGCTGGATCGTGTGAATGGATTTGGGTAAATTCAGAGAAGGGTGAAGGAGATATTAAAAATTAGGAGAATAGTAGTGACAAATGACAAAAGCACTGAGGCATATTTAGCATTATAGGAAAGACCTGTTTACTAGAGTGTTTGTGTTTGAAAATTATGAGAAAAGGAGGTAAATAAGGTGGCAAAATCAGGAGTCTATGTGCCTTCTTGGCCTATTTCGACCAATCCTAATGAAACAAACATTAGGTAGTAATGGATTAATTAATAATGCTATAAAAACTGGTGTTTAACCTTACCATTGAAAGATGCCCATGAAATGATCAATTAGTTATATATACAAATAGGGACATGTTTTCATTAACATAGAAAATAGGGATATTCTCATCTACACGACAGAAATATTAATTATTTGGTTTTTAGAATGCACAGAGGGCCAGATTAGAAGAGATACAGGATGAACTCCCATTTTTCACTCCAGTGAAAGAAAACCTGGGAAATAAGGGAAGGACACCTTAATAAAATATTCTGAACCCTCATTTGGAAGTGTGAATGCAGCCCTGAGGTATGTAGGATAAGAAGCAGCAACCAGCAAGTGCTGTTGTGAAGATTTTTCCATTAAGAAAATGACTACAATAAGCATAAAGCCTGCAGGGCACGGTTTCCTGGGAGATGGATGACTAATGAACAATCATCTAAGTCACAGAAACCCACGCCCACGCGCCGCCCCTGCTCACAGAGTCAGGGGTACCAGCCTGCAACCAAACTATTAGAACCCCTACTATTTCAGAACACAGTAATGAGGCAATTTGAGAGTCCAGTCCAAACTCTGCTGTTTACAAACAGTGACTTAGGCAGTTGAATTTAGCTTTTTAATCTCAGTTTTCTTATCCATAAATTGAAATCACTAGAAAAGTATCTACCTTATGGATATGTTGTGTGTTATTTTTAATGCAGATAAAGCACTTGGCTCCTTCTATATCCTAGAAGGTAGATCTGTAGTCACAAGAAACACGGCTGTAGGAGAAGAGCTTCCTCACAGAGTTGGCCTCCACAAGATAAAGAAAGTCAATGATGCACGTCTTACTCCTAGAGAGAGAGACCACCAAGTCTGGAAAGATACTGTGACAAGTAACCTACACCTCTGAGCTTCATCTAATTAATCAGAACCCGCAATTAGCAAATTCCAGCTCAGTAAATATCCTCCTCCAGTGGGTGCCCAAAAGGGCTAGCCTACAGAATCATCGTAACTGCCACTGTAGGAAACAGATTTATTTACCATAAACCAAAGACATTTTAGAACATCACAATAAAGGTTTTGATGGGGAACTAAAACTTGAGAAGTGGAAGGAAGTTCACTTAGAACTCAAAAGAGGCATAAAAGCTTCTAAATACAGGTAGAAAATATGATAAGCATGGGTTTAGATAGTCAGGCCATGCAATCTGTTAAAGAAAGGACTGCCTAAAAGAGATACTATATCAGACATAATAAGTGAATTAATAAACAGAAATAATAACAAATGAAAGTAATAATGAAAATAGATATAACAAATATAAAATGAAAAATAATAAGATAGCAAATATATGTTAGATAGATTAAACAAACATGTATTTCAAAAATTGGAAGTTAAATACCAAAATCAGTGACAAGTTTTTAACCTTTTTGGGTAGGACTCAGCCCAGAAAGAGAGATACTAGTGAATTTTATTATAAGATATTTAGACCATTTGACCTTTAAAACTATTTGTATAAAATACTGTGGAAAGTAATAAAATCAATTTAAAATACAATTAACCATAAAATAAAATATTATGGAGCCTGTGTGAAAATTCTGAAAAAAATTAAAAGGCAATGATGCAATATGGAAGAGAACAAAGAATTTGCTTGGGAGAAGATGCATTCAAGGAAGAGAAGGGTGAGGAAAAAGGAGGAAGTAATACTTGTCTTATCAGTTCTAGGAAATTTAATATAGAGCATATAGGAATCTTTTCAAGAGACTTGGGGAGAAAAAGATGATTATCCATAGAAATGAAGGGAAAGATTCCTGAAAAAACTGAAGAGAACTCAAATAGCAATGTTTAATTTGTATCAGAAGCAGATATAGCACTGCAATAAATAGAGACATTGAGCTGCAGAATAGTCATGGGAAACTTACAAAATTCATGGAAAAATAACAAACAGAATGAGAATGAAAAATGATGTTAACTACTGGCAGGAAGAAGTTAAAGTTTCTGGTCTGGGATTCAGTCACATCTTTCATAGGAGTGACGCCCCCAGCGGGGAAATAAGCAGATAGCCCAGTGTAATCTTTGTGTCAACTGTGCTTCTGGGAAAATAAAGTAATGCTATTTACTAGGAGGAGGAGACTTTATCCCTGAATTGCCCTTAGTAAAATATCCCTGAGCAAGAATTCCCTAGAGTGAATCATACTAGAATCTCTGAGGCATGTTTCCCTGGGGAGCCTCACAACTTTGGGGTTGAAAATGGACATAGTTCAGAATGGAAATGCTCCCACAGTGGGAGATGATGCTACAATCCTTACCTGTGGATCCTATCTATTGTTCTGGAACAGAGGTGCATATCCGATGCAGGAAGACAGGCTCTGAGGAGCTACCCTTGATGTCTCAGAACTCTCTGCTTTGAGCCTTTTGATTTCTCATATCCTTGACAGTAATTATTAAAACTTGATATTGGATGAGCTCTCTGATCCATATCAGTCTGATCTGATAATATTATCTGTGTATTAGCTGAACTATGAATGACCTAAAACAGAGAAGGGTAGTAGCACTTCAAGGTAGCTGAACTTTCAGATGATAACTGAACAAATGCCAGAACATATACTCATATTTCAGGACACTTCTTAAAATAAACAAAAGCTGGAATCTACAAAGAGAAAGGCTTCATTGTGTTCCAGTATGTATATTTATATCCATTATTCCATTTCCAGGATGTCACACATACACACTGAAACCCACAAACCTTATTAAGTATATAGAGATGATATAGATATAGGTATAGATATAGATTTAGATATAGAGATAGGTATAGGTCCATAGATGTATAGATAGACATGGTATTTCACAGGTTCCAGGTGAGAAAACTAAGCTCAAATGCTTAGGTCACTTGTGTTAGGATTGCTTTATTTGAACTGAAAAAGTAATTTGCACTTCCAATTTAAATTCTTGCATTGGAACCCATAGGCCTTCCCGATTTAGGCAATGGTTTAGTTCCATCCCATCCTACAATAAGTAATATTATACTTCTCTTTGCATTTCTTTATTTATTGAGAAGATTCAGTCATGAAAACCACTCATTTTCACTTTCCATTGATTGAGCTACAGACTTTAAATAATTTGGGATCTTGGCTTAATCACTTATTAATTATGGACACAGGGAATAAAATAAATGAACATATCTAAACCACTCTTGATTCTTGAGTTTTCTAAGAGTAAATGACAAATATGAAAAAATATAAGTTTTTGTTTTGGTATTTTTTAGAAGGATACTGCAAGAGAATACTTCCCAGAACAAAGGGAAAGGATACAGGTAAATCCATTGCTCATTTCAGTAGCCTCTCACTCAATCATAGAATACTGGCGATTATGTTTTTGTGTTAGAGGTGGAAAAATTTAGGAAGAGAAATAGAGAATTTTGGCTTATAATAGAATTGTGAAATATTTTTTAGTTGTACTATTACTGGCACTGAGCAGAATCCCAGACATGCAAAACATATTGTAACTAATAAAATATAAAATTCTGTCTTTACAACATTCTCTTTATTGCATCAGGATCACAAAAGCACTGTGATCACTGAGAGAATGGGTCCTAATAGCCAAAACAACTAACTTGTCAAAGGCTTAACAGTATTAATTAGAGGAGCTTCCAGAGATATTATCAGTTGTATTTTAAATAAAAGGGAAATGAAGCACACAGGAATTAAATAACTTGCCATGATACAGAAAAATGAAGGTGTGATGTCACCGAGATATGTCTAATTGAAAAGTCTTTTCTTTACATATCCTCCGTACATCACTCCCCACAATATGTACTCCTTGCCTTACTGAATTACATTTTGAGATATCTTGGGGTAGAAAAATAAGCACAGAACTATGCCAATCAGGGCAGAATCTGAAAATTCACAATTGTTATCATTGCTATTTCATGGGCCTATACAAGTTTTTACAAGTAAATCAGTCTGAGAGATTAATTCTCAGTCCATAATACCTTGTGTGAGCTTAATATAGGTGTGTTAAGAGAGTCACTAGATTTCAAATCAGTGTGAGCCAAATATTCTAGTCTATTGACAAGTCTTGGTATTGAAAACTTTCTATCATATGCAAGTTACTCAGAAAAGTTTCTTAAATTCTCCTAGCTGAACTCTAGCAAACCATATGAACATTGAAAAGAAATCCTAGAGTCTTCATTCACTGGGCTGATTCATAAGCATGCGGATTCTCCTACTTGGAATAAATCATCCGTGTCACATGGCCAACTCTCAGTAATTTTTCAGGTCTAAGCCTAAATATCAATTCCTCCATGATATTCATCACTGTAAACATAGCCTCTCATTAGATAGCAAAGACTGTTGTTACAAAGTCTCATAACGCTCTGTATGCTCCTTTATAATGTTTATCAGTGGAATTATATAGTGTTTTGTGTTTGTGTGTTCAATTCCTATTTCTTTCAGTTGACATAAGCATCCATGGGAGCAGGAACTTTATCTCTCCTGTTCAATGCTATTGTCTCAGAGATGTCTCTTGGCCTAGAATAAAATACAGATTCGGTTATATTTGCTGAAAAATTAAATAATTTACAATATTTCTTAAGTATAATCTTGAATCAGACATACTGAGAGGCTAGTAGGTAGGAGGAAGAAACTAAGGTAATAAACTTGGTTGTCTCTTCAGGATCGAGATTTTTTGTTTTTAACAGTATAATTTTTGGGTGAGGAAGATTGGCCCTGAGCTAACATCTGTTGCCAATCTTCCTCCATTTTGTTTTTTGTCCTCCCCAACTCCCAGCACATAGTTGTATATCCTAGTTGTAAGTCCTTCTAGTTCTTCTATGTGGGACACTGCCACAACATGGCTTGATGAGCAGTGTGAATGTCCATGCCCAGGATCTGAACCGGTGAATCCTGGGCCACTGAAGCAGAGCATGCAAACTTAACCACTACGCTACTGGGCTGGCCCCAGGATTGAGATTTTAATTCAGCTCTGCCACTTACATTTCATGCATGATTCAATTTAATGACTCAAATAAGCCTGTAAAGGAAACATCATTATCCTTTTAAAGTAGAACATACTGAAAAAAATATATCCTATAGTTGTATACACAAAGTTTAGATTTCACCAAGGTTATACCAGGGCTCCCTTTGAATATAAAAAAAGCATCTGTACCTCAAAATAGATCCTCTGTTGAGGACATCAATTATCATTCAGTAAACTGACCTAAATTACTAGGCCTTCCTGTGTTCCTGAATGGGGAAACTCACTCTTTGCGCGTGCACACAGGCACACACAACATAGAGTTGTCATCATTTTTTGAATGCTTATTTTAAAAACCTCAGACAAAAAGCCATTTTTATTAGTTTATACAAGTTTAAGTCAGTTCAACTAACATTTTTCAGCCACAAGAATGAAACATCTTTGGTCCTTCTTAAGCCCACAATTTAGTATCTGTCTACTCTAAATTAACAACTCCAACTCAGGCAGATTGTGACAAATGTTCCAATATAAGTGCACCAATTTATGTGTCTTATGTAACAATTTGTGTTAATGTGATAAAATGTAGCACAGAAGTGATAAATACACTGTTTCTTCTTGCTTTGTTCTTTTCTCCCTTTTCTTCACTTAAGAGGTAATGGAAGATAAGACTTAAATGATCTGTTAAGGTGATATTACGAAAAGTCCCAATTCGCTTTGTGGAGAGTTTAAATATTACTGAAATTTAACAAATATTTCCTAAACACCATATACTGGACACTGCTGTACATTCAATGCGAGTTTTGGCCCATGTCCTCCTAGAGTGTGTCGTCAAATATAGTAGTAAATAGATGAATAAATCATGCATTAATTGATATATATATATATTTTAAGTAGCAATAACATAGGAAAGAGCAATACATTTCGTCTGACAGGAGTGGAGGATAGAAGGTAAAGGAAGGCTTTACAAAGCCATTGACCCCTCATGTTGGTTTAAAGGATAACCAGGGTTTCACAGCAGAATGAGTGCAGGAAGAAAATTCCAGAGGTAAGAACATGATGATAGCATGAGATGAGTCAAAGATTAATGGTCATTGTCTTGACTAACAAGTAATGTGTAAATAAAGGTTTAATAGTGTGGTTTTATTTTGTTTTAAGTAACTTACTGAATTAAGAAGTGAAGGTGGCCAGGATGTTTCTGAATCTTAGTGACCAAGAAGCAAGTACTTGATTTCTTACCAAGAAAAGGGAAATGACAATATATCTCACATTTTTACACGCCTACTATGACTTATGCATTATTTAAAACATGCCACACTTATGCACTCATTCAATTCTCATACCGACTTTTTATCATCTCCTATTTACAGATAAGGAGGCTAAAGCCCAGAGAAGATAAGTGGCTGGCACAACATCACACGGCTGGTCATTGGAGAACAAATAAGAGAGTCCCAGGTACCATGGCTCCAGAACTTGTGCTCTAATATGGATCCAGTCCTTAGAAAAGGTAAGCTGTAGAAGTAAAATAAGGAGTTCCATTTTGAATATGTTGATGTTGAGGTACCCGTAGAGTAAACGCATGTGGAACTGTTAACTTATTTTGGATTTTGTGTCTGAAATAAAAAGATATTTAAGGCCTAAAAATATAGATTTTGAAGTCAGTCAAATGAAGATGGTAGGTGAGATACCCCCAAAGAATGCATAAATTCTAAGATAAATTCCCAATGTTAGGAGACTGAGAAATACCTTCTATCAAGGGGATACCAATGAAGGAGAAATAATGAAAAAAGGTCATACAGCTAGAAAAAGATGCAGACTACATTGTCATGAAAGAGAAGGATGGTAAGTATTGAAAAGAGTAGAATTCCTCAAGGTTTAATTAAACCTTCATAAACTGTTTATACACAGAATGTATACAGTAGATTCTTAAAAGTTTTAATAAAATTTTATTGTGTTTTGTCTGACTGTACATGAACAGATGGTGCAAGCTAAACGCTGACCTTCATCTCTAAAAGTAATAAGAATGGGTGGGTGTGTAACAGTGTTTAATAGCTCTTATCTCAATGTTTCATTCGTCCTTTTATTTAGTATTATTAAACTTTATGAACTCTTGGAAAAATGAAGTAATTAATCTTTATAAAATCGCCTGCAGATAGGTAGATAGCTTCATCATGATAAAAGAAAAAGAGAACATATATTGGTTAAATGAAGATTGCACTATCAGCACTTTAACATTTCTGATCATCTTTTCAACCCACAAGGATAATTCTTACTTTTGCTTATTCTCTTTGTGGTATTCTGAATGTTTTAAGAAAAATCTACAAATATAAAGGACATTTATATATTACTTAACCATTTTAAAATAATTTAAACTGGATTTAATAACAACACAATTTTAAAATTTCTATTTCCTTATAACTTATGTCTTATCCTCAAACAAACTGCAGAACGTTATAAAACAGGTATACTCAAAAAATATTGTAAAAAATACATTTTTAAATGGACTCAAATAATCTATTTGTGGGTTTTATTTTCATTTTATGTATTGCAACATCTACTTTATTAACTTTGGAATTCTAGGTCAAAATTAAAGGAAAATCACCTACAGAGTTGAGATTCCTAATCTGAAGTTTTGTTCTTGATTACTGTTTTCTAATATAAGGGAAATTATTAAAATTCTTCTAGTTGTGTCTGTCCATCGTTCAAAATTGTCAAAAAAATTATTTCTCATTCTTTCATCAGATTCAATTCTTTGAACTTTTGTTTATTCACAAGTCCATGGGTTTGTATAAATTCTTATTTTAAAACTAAAACAACAGGACAGATACATTTCAATTCTTAAATAGCTCCATTAGTCACCTGTCTCCAGATAGAGATTGATAAGCACAGCATGCCACAAACTTTTGAATATATAGAAAGAAACTCTAAAATGGCTTAGAAAAATATAGATACAAATTGCCTGCCCTACTTTCCACATCTGAGAGTAGTAATCTTATCAGAAAAGCAAATGAGTTTAGACTGACTGAAGTTTTTCTTGAGTGTCCATATTGGCTTCTACCACTCAGTTCCAACCCCAGATTGTGTTTCTGGGAGCTTATGACATTTCTGTTGATACTTTTTCTTCTGGATTTCTCAAGATTCATAGTATGTTTATAACTTGGCAGCATTCCTCTTCTTCAATTATGAAAATAAGGGCGATCTGAATGTCAATTGTATTGTGTATGTTTGGGGATTTTTTGCCATTCTTCAAAGTTTTTCATCTTAATTTTCCAATAATTATATTTTATAGCATTTGGCATTTTGATGCTTAATTTTCCAGATTACCTAAGTAGACTAATTATGCACTTAAAAAACACCTGCCTTTGAAAAGAAACCAAGATCAAAATGAAAACACAACCCACCAACTGGGAGAAAATATTTGCAAATCATATACCCTATAAGGAGTTAATCTCCATGATATGTAAAGAACTAACACAACTGAACTACAAAAAAAAATAATAATAATAAACAACTCAATCAAAAAGTGGACAGAGGATATGAACAGATATTTTTTCAAAGAAGATATAAAGATGAACAAGAGGCACATGAAAAGATGCTTAACATCACTAATGATCAGGGAGACGCAAATCAAAAATGCACTTCAATCTTATGCCTGTTAGAATGGCTATAATCACCAAGACAAAAAATAATAAATGTTGGAGAGGTTGTGGAGAAAAGGGAACCCTCATCTATGGCTGGTGGAAATACAAAATGGTGGAACCACTTCAGAAAACAGTATGGAGATTTCTAAAAAAAATTAAAAGCAGAAATATCATATGACCCAGCTATCCC
The DNA here is from genome assembly GCF_041296235.1 of Equus asinus. Taxonomy (NCBI): domain Eukaryota; kingdom Metazoa; phylum Chordata; class Mammalia; order Perissodactyla; family Equidae; genus Equus; species Equus asinus. The sequence continues at coordinate 40,101,055 of NC_091813.1, forward strand.
ACTACTGGGTATTTATCCAAAGAACTTGAAATCAACAATTCAAAGAGACTTACACACCCCTATGTTCATCGAAGCATTATTCACAATAGCCAAGATGTGGAAGCAACCCAAGTGCCCAGTGACTGCAGATTGGATAAAGATGTGATATGTATACAATGGAATACTACTCAGCCATAATAAAAGACATAATCATCCCATTCACAGCCACATAGATGGACCTTGAGGGCATCAGGTTAAGCGAAATAAGCCAGACAGAAAAAGATAAACACCATATGATTTCATTCATATGTGGAATATAAACACACTTACTGACAGAGAAGAACTTAGTGGTTACAAGGGGGTCTGGGGGAAGGGTGGGCACAAGGGGTGCAGGGGCACATTTATATGGTGTTTGACAAATATTAATGTACAACTGAAATTTCACAATGTTATAAACTATTTAGACCACAACAAAAAATTTTAAAAAAAAGAAACACCTGACTTTGGCTTCAGTTGCGTTTTTAAGAAAGATCTCACCCATGATTTCCAAAACAAAGTAAAACCAGTGTTACCTGTTTTAAATTGTACACTAGGTCTGTTTTCAACAAATTTCAGCTATTGCAACAGCTGTCTTGCTTGAGCCACGCATTTTGATGATCTCAATCCTTGATATTGACTATCATTGATACAAATCACATAGAAAAATTGAAATAATTAGTGAAAACAAGTCTGTATTTTCAAGTGAAGAACATGATTACTGATGTCAAAAAATAAACACATGACAACGGGCTATTTCTATCTGTTTAACCTTTCAACATGAAGCTACATCGTTATCTCCTATTTTTTTAAATATAGTTTTCCCTTTGATCTCTATTTATTGTATCAGATTGCTGATCCAAATAAACTTTGATATTTGTGTTCAGACAATAAAAAATTACACCTAATATAGATTATTTCATTCTTTAAAAAATTTCTTCAAACCTTAGTCAGTTGATGAAAGGTGCTAATAAACATGTTAACAAGAAGATTCATAATATTTACTTTCAGTCATTGAAAATAACATGTTTTACCAAAACAAATTGTCAGTAATACTGCACTTGCAAGACAGGAAACCCCAATGTCATACTTCCTTATGCTTTCCTTTAATCAGACTGGAGTCATGTCTAACTGCATTTAGACATTAGAAGACATCCAAAACGCTCTGTCAGTTTCTCTTTAAAACACGCTAGTCTCTTTACTTTTTAAAAAAATATCTTTCTATTATAATCATCTTTAACTTTCTTAAAAACAGTTTAAATTATATTTTAGCTTTCATTCCTTTGCTTTAGAGTTTCAAAATATTAAAAATATAATGAAGCATTAAAATTAGGTAATTTCATCCCTACTTTCTCCTATACTTTGTAAATAATTAATAAAGATAGGTTTGAGTTAACCAATCATACTTTTGTTTATGCTGCAGGTTTTTTGCTCTTTAGGCCTTCTCTCTATGATCTCTTTCCTCCATTTGTCTTTTTATTGTATTATCTAAAATCTCATTTTTTATTCCCTCCCACTGATAATATTAAATTCTCTTCCATTATTTGCTCCTTATTTATAGTGATAATTTATGACTGCCCGTTAAAATAAGATTGAGACTCGATCAGTTTTAGCTAATAATTCCAAGGTTGAGCAGAATGCAAGGGGTGCCAAGTTAACCTCACACTGCCTTAGTGAGACGCTAGACTTGCTAGACCGCTGATACAGAACTTGTAAAAGGAGCTGCCTAAAGCGGACCTAGTCACCCTGAGCCCGTGGCCCATCTAAAGAGTCTAAACATTTGTGGCTTATGATTCCTTTCAAAAATATATAGAATTACTAACATTTTCCCTCTCTTTATCAATATAGGAGACAATTGCTTTCTTCTCCCTCAGGTCTAGTAAAAGGGGCTTCAAAAGAACCACCTGGAGAACTTGTATGTGTCCCAAAGAGTCTGAACGTCAGTCAATCGAAGTCTGATTCAAGCCTGGGAGACAGTGACCGCTTGCCCGAGACAGCCTATCCAAGGCAAGGGGATGCACTGGGAATGCTCTGCTCTTCCTTTGATGACACTCACTGAAAGTCATCTCAGAAAAGACTTTGCCCACGAAGCCTAGCTGCAGGGCTCTGGGCTCCAACAGTGAGAGCCTAGTGAGGCAGACCTCACAGAGTGAAGTACAAGCAAGAATCCCCTTGTGGTGTCCTATCATTCAAGCTGCAGCTCACAAAACCTGAGAGCTGGTGTCAGAAGCTGCTGGGCCCATACCACAAACACTGCTCTTGAATATTCCCGGGAAGTCTCTAAGAAAACATAAAAATGATCTGCAAAAGGCTGAACTTAAATATCTGCCAAGCACTGGCAGCTAAACACGACAGCAGTGGCCGCATAAGTGGCCACAGGTCCTTTCTCTTGTTCTTCTCTCCTCCTCTCACCAACCCTAGATAGGTCAGAGACCACGGTAACCTAGAGGAGAAGAAATACAAAAGTGAGATGGAGAAATAGAGCAGAAGTCTCCCACGATCCCTTACCCCATTGCAGCCTTCCTGGAGTAAATTAGGGGAAGGGAAAAAAAGATGTGACTTGTAACAAACATGTTTTATGTTTTGATAATTACCCTGAACATTAAGAGTATTCTTAGATGGAAAATATCTGGAGGACTTTTTATTATGCAAGAGTGATGAGAAAAGCTATGGTACCCGCCTAATTTCGATTTCTATACTTGTCACAGACTGATAGCAGTTTTTAGGTCAATATTGGTCCTCAGACCACACTGTGAATAGTATGCCTTTGCTTCATTCTGCTTCCTCTGCCTGGAGTTCCTTTTTTTTGACTCACACAGCAAATCTAAAACATTACAACCCTATAAAATCCAGTTCAATGGCTAACATCTTCATGAAACTGTCCCAGATTCCAATAGCAGGAAATGATCTTCCTCTGCTTCCGAAGCTCTTTGCCCAGTCTTCTTTTATGGCATCCAACTTAGAGTCGAGGCGCGTGTGTGATATTATGGCTTCCCTGCTAAAAGGCATGTTTCCTTCAGGGGAAGTCCATATCTTATCCAGGTGCCTATTCATTATGCTATTTTTTCCTCACAAACTCCCTATTCTTTTTATTCTCTTCACTTGTCTATTTACTAATTTAATGTTTAAATTATTTTTTTATCTGTGTCCTAAAATAAACTGTAAACTTTGTGACATCAAGAACCTCATCTAACTTCTTTAGCTCTCTATTTCTGGCAAATGTAGTAACAATAATAAGAAAACTTATGTGTAGTGTTAGGAATTATTCTAGGCCATTTAGTCCAACAACGCAATGAGGAAAGTATTATTATTTTCCCCACTTACTGATGAGGCAGCTCAAGCAGCTCTTTTAAGTAACTTACCCAGGGTATGACAGTTTCTTTACTAATTCAGAGGCTGGGAGTGATTGACACTTCAGTAGTATGTTTTCAGAGAATGCAATATTAACCCTATTTCTTATTTACCCCTAATGACAGGTATATCATAGGTGGTCAACACAAATTTATGAATAAATGACTCATTTCAAAGAAAGTACTGGTTACCTTTTAATTAAGATAATCGGTATTTCCAAAGACAAGGACTTCTTTTTCAGCACACAAATTACAATCAATATGATATTTTCTAAAAAATTTAATATTATTGCATTTTCAGAAAAACAAATCAACTATTGCTAAGTAACATATCTTTTAATAAACAACACTTTTGAGGCTCATAAATACTAAAAGGTAAAAGAAAAGCTGCTCATCAATTTACAGTAAAATAGTATCAATAAAATAAGATTTTTAAAATGGATTTCAGTTGGCTATATCATTGAATAGGTCAGTTAGGTTGGCATTGCTATGTAAAATCCAGCTAAGCAAAACTTTTGAGAAATAGTAATTGTAAGAGAACAAATATAGTTTAAGAACCTTTGACATTGTATGATAATTAGTATAATAGAAAGATAATTTGATAAGTTATTTATGAGCAGAATACCACTCAATGAGGCTTTACAAAGAATTTGTATAAAGAATCTAAATATACTTTTAACAGTGCACCACTTGTGCCTCTGAAATAAGAAATAGAGCTTTTTATTAATAAATGGGGGCTGATTGCTATCAATAGCCTTAGGCAAAAAAAAAAAAAAAAAAAAAGACATTGGTTTTTTCAATAGCAATTAACTGTAATAGAAAGTTTGCCCCCGTGTCATTCACAAAAAGGTGCAGACAGTGTTTCCAGAAAGAATAATGAACCTGAAATCCAGAGATGCTCACTGTGACTTCAGGTTCAGATTGAAGGTCTGCACTCTGGGATCATTTATATGTTTCCAGAGAGAAGAGCATGAGAGGCAAGAACAATTGAAAAGGATGCAATGTTATCATTAATATGAGTGGGATTAACGTTGAAAAGATCATCAGCAGTTTCTGCCCCTGTTCAGAACGTGAGGATTGGATTTTACTCAAGAAAGTAAATGGCAAACAGGACAAAATAATGGCTATTTAAGGAGAAAAAAGGGAGGTGATAGATCAAAGTATCCATTGTAAGTGTAATCTTACATGAGACAAAACACGACTGGGTAAATTACGAAGACAACATTGGTAGAATCTTATAACTTTTCTCCTCAGGTTATCAAGAAAACACACACAGACACAGACTAGGCAATCAGGAAATGCTAAACATTCTATTTCTTTCTTTTAGTTGCTCTTTAGAATATTTATCCAAAATTAGAAAACATAATATATATTGGGAAAGCGAATGATAAAAATTAATCTTGAAAATTAGGCAATTATTGTTTATTTCTATTGACTTATAGTGAGACATCTTTTAATATTGCTCTCCAGGGTCTGATTTGCACGAAAGAACTGCACCGCCGAATGCAGACTGTTGTCCACATTTCAGATGACTCTTCTAGTTTAGGAAGCGTTAGAGTCTAGGCAGCTTCTTCATGTGCCTTCAATTTATCATAAAGATTAATTTACCAAACTGAAGTACACTTAAATATCTGTGCAGAAAACAGTTGCTAAGGTGTTTTACAGGCAAGTTTGACCAAAAACCTATCAATTCAGTAACCTAGCAGTAGATTGGATGTTTTGCTTTCAAGATTTTATCTCAGTTTTCAGATAAAAATCTCAGACTACAGTGAAATTTATAGCTTTTGTGATCATAGGATCAGAGAAGATGCTCTTTTCTTCTTACCTCCTGGCATTGGCGTCTCCTTGAAGTATATAGAAGTGCTGTGAAATAGAATTATAGTGCTCTAACTTGAAGACAGCTAGTCATAAATTATCAGGTCATTATGAGCAAAGTCAATCTAGATCAACCCATGTCAAAGGAGATGGAGTAGCTTTCAAGATGCTGGACAAAGAGGAGCATTCAGAGAACACTATAAAAAAGAATTTGTTTACTAGTCTTTTAACCCAGCACAGTTGGATAGTAATCAACATGTTTAGCCTGAGAATTAATTTTTAGAATTTATTATAGAAGAAATATCAAATGAACAGAGAATTATCTTTTCAAGTGCCTTAAATACAGGTCAGCAATTTTACAATAATAATGAAATATTATTGGCCAACTAAAAGTTTGCCCCTTGAGTACTCTAATAAGGCAGGTTATAAAAACAGACAGAAGCTCATAAATATAATTCAATTATTTAATGGAAATAAAATCATTCAAAAATGAGAAACTATACAAAAAGGATTCCAAATGAAATCCTTTAAAAATAGGTGAGAGAAAAATATGCATACACCTGATATTAGTCAAGGAATACTTAAGAAACTTATTCTCAAAAGCATAAATAGAACTTATAAACAAAAAATGGTCAAATGACAATAATAATAGAATAGAATGACCACTAAATCTTCAATATGATAAATAGATTTCAAATATATTAAAGTAATACTTCATTGCATGAAATTTTTGATATTTTTCAAAGTAAACAGGAATCCACTTATACCAAAATTATTAAAAAGTAATGGCAAAGGAAAGATATCTGTTAAAATATAAAAAACATATATCAAAGGAATGTTTAAACTGAGAAAAAATCTGCATAATTTTGAAGATCTGCATAATCATGAAGAACAATGAATTTATGAAATAAGTAAGCATTTGGATCTTATAAACATTAAGTTCCACAGCTATTGAATAGATTAGGGCAATTATTTTGTGATTATTATTAAGATTATGGATATCATCCTTCTTTTTAAACGTTCTAAGCTTTTGATATTGATGCAAATTCTTTAACGTTAGCCTGGCCAAGATGCCATCATCTACTTGCTTCACGGATCAAGATAATAGGATTTTATTACATTGGAGCTGCTAATTTATCTTCTCCCTAAGAATAACTGAACAAAAACCTGGGAAATAAATGGCAAGCTTAGTAATATTAATCAAAGACAAATTTCTGCCAATCTTCTGTTACTTCATTAGATAACTCATCAAAAAATTTTTGAAAACCACCTAAAAATCAGGCATTAGGTTAATTGCTGGGAATATAGAGACAAACAAAATAGAAATGGTTTTAGGACACATAACTACACGTTGGACTAAAATGGTAATGAGGCTGGCCCAAATGATGAGATGCGTATGAGCAATTATGCAAAATAACAGTGGAAATATGATGAGTAAACAACTGAGCTCTTACTACATAATGAAGTTGAGATTGGTCATATGACTTTAAGGAAAGGAAAAAGTATTATGAAGGAATTGATAATATACCCTTTCAAAAACCATGGAACTATTTTTAATAAAATTATATTGTCTTCATTTTCATTAATTTTTTGCAACAAATTAAGTAATGTAGATAAAGCATGAAAGATGTTATCAATGGTTTGTGTCAATATCAACCAATTGATCACAGCTGGTTTTCTATGGTCTGGGAATTTATAAAGAGCACTTCTAAACTACTTAAGACTCATTCTCACACTGATGGAGTTAATGAGTGATAAATAACAATAGACTTAGTGGACTTTGGAGTAAAGTCCAAATAGTAAATGACACTAATAACATAAATAAAATATCAATATAAACAAAATAGTAATAGTAAATGTTGCTATCTACATGCCATTAAGTACTGTATTAAATCGATACAAAATCTGGAGTGTTTTTTGTATTCTAAGTCAGTGTTCTTTAAATAAAAGATTTATTAACCTGGGTTTTCAAGAGTAGGTGGGTAAGGGGAGGGAGTTTTAAGCAAATCAGCTTATAGATTTTCAACTTATAAATCTATTCCTTTCTAAAACTGATCTGCTTGAGAAAGTGCCAACAATGCATGCAGGTACCAGGCAGCTCTCTTTTCCATCTCATTTTTCACAGCCAGCCTTCTCCCACTCCCACAAAAGAATGCGGTTACTGGAAGACTCCTAAATCTTAAATTGATGCATTGCCTCCAAGTATGAAAACATCTGGTTGCTTCTCAGAGGAATATTCTGAAAAATTTAACTTTTCCGTCCCTCGCTTGTCAAATAATGAGGAACATCTAAGGGTGAGTCATTTGCAACAAAAACAAACAGAGCATCCTAAGAAACAGTGGAAGCAGAGGTGCCTGCATGTCTCATCTTTTGATGTTAGAGTTCAGAAGTTAGGGCTCGAGGTATGACTGGGATGCACAATAATGTGGTAATTTGAACTGAAAAGCAAAGTCAGTCTTTTATTCCTAACAGAATGATTTGGCTGATAGATTCACCAAGGAGGACTGGCCTTTTCCCACAACTTGAATGAACTAAATTTACAGCTTCAAAGTTCTGACAAAAATATATTAAAGCAGGTGATATGAAAAACATATTTAAAAAAAATACTGCATTGCTCATGCTGCATTGCTATTAACAATATTTCAATTTTTCAGCTTTTTCTGTGGCTATCAGATAAAACAATGTATCTCCAAACAAAAGACATGGAAATATAATTAACATTCATTTTATTAAACAGTACATAGGTTCTGTGTATATGTGTATAAACATATATCATTCGCTTTAGAAAAATATTAAAAAAATAGATTTTGTCCTATGAGGAAAATAATATAGTTATTGTTATTAGATATTTTCCCTAAAAAGAATAAATATACCTAAGAAAAGCTAAAGGGAATAAGGCCAGGAAGGTGGCAGGCAGTAATTACTTCCTAAATATATAGTGTTATAATATCCCTTCTTATTGTTAAAATTATCCAGCATCTTGGGGGCTGGCCAGGTGGCATAGTGGTTGAGTTCATGCACTCTGCTTTGGCAGCTGACGGTTCACAGGTTCGGATCCCAAGCACAGACCTAGCACCACTCATCAAGCCATGCTGTGGCAGCATCCCACATAAAATACAGGAAGACTGGCACAGATGTTAGCTCAGTGACAATCTTCCCCAAGCAAAAAGAGGAAGATTGGCAAGAGATGTTAGCTGAGGGCCAATCTTCCTCCCCACAAAAAATTGAATATTTTCATTCTGAAAGCTGGTCCAGTTATACATTGCTATGTTAAAAAAACTATCACAAACTTAAGACAACAGCCATTCTAATTTATGTCACAGATTCTGTAGGTCATGAATTTGCACAGCGCTCAGTTGAGTGATTCTGGTCCTTGTGGCAGGACTGTAATCACTCAGTGGTTCTTAGCTGGTGGATGGGCAGGTCTGAGCAATCCAGGAGGGCTTCACTCCCATGTGTGGAGATGGCCAGAGGGCTGTGCTTAGCTGGTCTACTGACGGACTTTGTACATGGCAACTGACTTTCCTCAGAATGACAGTCCCAGGTAAATCAGGTAGAAGCTGTAAGGCTTTTTATGACCTAACCTCAGAAGAAATATAGCATTAAACTTGCCATACTCTGTAAGTTGAAGCATTCACAAACTCTCCCAGTCTTAAGAAAAGGTCTAGGCCATATAAATCAATGGGAAGAATATCAGAATGCCTTTTAAAAAATAGTATTGTTTTGATGAAGAATTATATCAAGTTCCACAATCTCTCTCAATTCAGATTTTTTCCTGTTCAAATCGAATACAAATAAAACTAATACTGATACCAGCTCAACACAAGGTTGACATAAGGGAAGCCATATTGTAGAAAAGAAACCATATTCTAACTTCGAGTGCCCTCTGACTAACTGGCCCAGACATGCTCTGTAGATTTTGTGGCCCCTCCCAGCTGCTTTAAGATGGTAACTTTGTTCTTTTGAGTTCCTTAGGAATGTGATGACCCCCGGGCAGAGAGCCTATGCTGATAGGCATCGTTAATGATAACTGAAAGATCAGGGTGTATGGCTAGGGCATTACTCCAGTCTCTGATGCATATCCAGTCAAACAAAGGGCTATCAGGAACTGGGATCAGATGTCTGCCCTCACCAAGAGACCAGCCACCTCACCCACCTGGAGACCAGCCCCATATATAACTGGCCTGTAGTCTTTGTTCTGTAAGATGGTTCTTTCAGACAGGGGTCGGCCATCTTCCCTCTTGCTAGCAAGCTGTAATAATGTCCTTTCTCTCCTATGTCAAATAAAAATGGCAAGTAATTGGAATATATGAGGAAGCCATTTTGGTGTAAACCTAATTCGGCCTGACCTTGTCTTTCCAAAAGGGCCTGACCGAGGTCGTTGAGCATGCATTGTATATCTGCTTTAGAGATTCCCTATGGCAAGAGCAAAAGGCCCTTGAGATAAAGGTGCAACTTCAGTCCCCCTCCCAACGTTGGCGTCTCCTGAAGGACCGCCCAGCTGGAGACAATAGACTTGCCTCCTGCTACACCCACCAAGACAGCAGACCCACTACCTGCTGTGTCCATCAAGTGCTGTGCCGACAGGACAATCTTGTGACTATTGTGGGAGGGACATTTCAATCATATGTGAGGCACCCTCTTTGAGGGTATATAACCACCCTTATACCCCCACTTCTTTGGAGTGCTCTGTTCCTTTGTGGAAAGACTCTCCCGGGTTATAATCCTAAAATTTAAGCTCAGAATAAACTCACCCAAATTTTCATTTATAGATTGGTCATGGATTATTTTCGTCGACACCTACCACCTTGCTTCCTGACTGTTGGCATGTATTGCAGCTAGCAGAGGACCCTCCTTGGGCAGTAACAATACTTTATATTATGAAAACCTCAATTACTGTGTATTATTGTCACAATTCTATAAAAATATTTTATCCAAATATTTATCTGTATTTTTATTGGCATATCAACACAGAGAGATGTCTAGAATTATATTTACCTAAATCAGAAGATATACTCCCTCTGATAAGCCTAATTCACTGAAATAAAATAATATACATCAATATACTCTTTGTCCACCTGTATATGTCTGTTAGGTTCCTGACATATATCTACATTGTACGAGGTGCTATAGGGCTTACAAAAGCAGACAGACACTCTTTTTTCTTTATGAACTTACTTACAGGTAACTTGTGCATACTACACCTAAACTTCTATCTGAAAATACTTGGTCTATAAATCTGTGTTTATGGAGAAGGAGTAACACACAAGCTCTGCCTTATGATTTTTAGGATCACCGGATATTTCCCACTTAAAAATGTGGGGTTATTGTTTTTAGACAACAGAACATTTTACCCTCCAATTTTTTTTTTTTTAAAGATTGGTACGTGAGCTAACAACTGTTGCCAATCTTCTTTTCTTTTTTTTTCTGCTTTATCTCCCCAAACCCTCCCCGTACATAGCTGTATATCTTAGTTTCAGGTCCTTCTAGTTGTGGCACGTGTGACGCTACCTCAATGTGGCCTGATGGGTGGTGCCATGTCTGCCCCCAGGATCCAAACTGGTGAAACCCTGGGCCGCCGCAGCGGAGTGCACGAACTTAACCACTCGGCCACAGGGCCGGCCCCTACCCAAAAATTTTTATAAAGATAAAGCTAAAATGGTGACTATTGTGTGGGGGTCAGAACTGGCCACCCCAAAATATGTCTCTTTGCCTTGATTATTTTTAAGGACAAAAGACTCTGAAAGAAACTTTGAGCTTCTCCCTAACTGTTTAAAAGAATTTAAGATAGAAGGCCTGTTCCATGAAGGAGCTGATAACATAAAATAACTATGGTACAATGTAAACTAGGAGAGATAGACAGAAAGTTACCAGCAGGCCCATTTTTATCAAAGTTCTGTCTCTCATGTCACATTGTCTATAGGTGGCCCATCAAACACTTGTTTATCAAACATTTGTTTTTCTATCTCCATGTGAATTGACTTCCCCTTTGAAGTCCCAAACCACTACCCCCAACACTCTCCTTTATCTTTAGCTGAAGATGGTATTTAAGTTGGTGGCTTCAGCCATTTTTGCAAGTTACTCAGTTTTCCTGGGTTTCTTCTGAGTTTACAAGTTATTAAACTTTGTTTGATTTTCTCCTGTTATTCTGTCTCATATCAATTTAATTCTTAGACCAGCCAGACGACCTAGAGGGTAGAGGAATTGTCTTCCTCCTCTACAATTGCAGAGGAAAATAACTGTTTAATAATAATTCACACTCATGCTGAACCATTTTTTGGAAAGATTTTAGAGCATCTGAGGTAGTGGCCTCCTACAAATAAGAAAAAGTACATAGAAAGGAGAGGCGAGGAGGACTTCAGACAATCTTTGAGAACTCACAGTTTTGCCTGGAGCCAGCATTGAACGAGAAAACATGTAATGAGTTGCTAATTTTACGTTTCAGGCAAAAGTTACAAAAGGAGCTTTTGAAAGAGGAAATCAATGTGAATCAAATCATCAGAGAGAAATGAACTCTTTTGCATAAACACCTTCCAGCATTGCCTCAAAAATTAGGAGATGGGGCAAGATGAGCAAAATTGTTTTATTTCTTTAAAAAGGAAAATCTCCAGAAAATGTACAGCATCCAAAACTATGGATAAGAACAATAAGATAAAAAAGTTTTCACATTTATCCTTAAACACGGACTATTTTTTCCTGTTTATCCTTTAATAGTTTTTGTCTTGCAATTAAGAAAAAAGCTGAGATGATCAGTTACGACTACATTTTCTAGATTGTCAGGTAAATATTCTAGGCAGTGCATATTTTAATATTTTGATTAATAAGCTAAAGTAAAATATTCATTATTCAACCCATGTTATTTGTTCCTAGAGGAAAAAGCAACCAATGCAATTTGTAGGGAAAGATGTATTCACCATACAATCGTATAACATTTTTAAAGGTTACTTAATAATAATATCATTAATTTTTACCTCTGGGCCAATTTCCTTTTTTCTTTTTATTTATTTATTTTTTAGGTGAGGAAGATTCACCCTGAGCTAACATCTGTTGCCAATCTTCCTCTTTTTTTGGCTTCAGGAAGACTGGTCCTGAGCTAACATCTGTGCCCATCTTCCCCTACTTTGTATGTGGGACAACTCCACCGCATGGCTGATGAGTAGAGTAGGTCTACGCCCAGGATCCAAACCCACAAACCCAGGCCACTAAAGCAGAGTGCATGGAACTTTCACCACTTGGCCATGGAGCCAGCCCCTGAGCCAATTTCTTATCTTCAATATATTTATATCAAAATATTACTAAGTGCAGAATCCCACCTATAACCCAGCTCCTTATTTTATGGAACGTGTTAAATTACATACGGGCTTTATTGTCTACAATGTAGTGCTGATATCAGAACTGAATCAAAATTCTGCCCCATAACTACACAAATTTACGCAAAGATGTTCATATATATTTTGTTGTCATATATAAATGTCATAAAAATATATGAATGATTGTATTTGTTTTATTATGTGGTCGACAAATTATAAAACAGAGTCACAGAGTCACTTATCTGCTATCTAATTTTCACTTTTTAAAAAGAGATTCATATTGAGCATTAATTATATTTGCATTTAGAAAAAAAATTGTGATTTTAAAATGTTTGTATCCTCCCATCAGTCATATTTCCTTATTGAATTTATTCTAAAACACAAACTCATTTAAAAGATGTTCAGTCATACATTATATCTAATAGAATAAAACTTTACTCATAATCACTGATTGGTTAAATATTGTTGTACTCATTAAAATGCTTAAAGAATATTTTAAAACGTAGCAAAATCTCTAGAATACAATGTTAAATGAAAAAATAAGAAACTATATGCATAAAATGGTACCCTTTTTATATAAATTTATTTTTTTCTACAAATATGTACTGAGCACTTTATATAGTCCTGGTTGCATGGAAGTCCTCCATGAACCAAATAAAGCTTTCTGCCATTGTGGAACTTATGTTATGATGAGTAGAAAAATATAAATTATAGAAATATATAAATTATATATTACGTAAGAAAGCTCTAAGTGCTGTGTGGAAAAAATGAAAAAGTAAAGTAGGAAAGGGACACTGAAAAGTCTGAAGATTTAAGCAAAATTTTATCACTGTAGTCCACAATGAGAAGATGATATTAAAGCAAAGCCTTGATCAAGTGAGCGTGTTAAGTGGTTTACTGGGAAAAGTATTAGGGGTAGAAGTAATAGCCACGGTAAAGACTTGCTTGTCTGGCCTGTTTGATGAGTGATCAATGAAGCCAAAATAAACAGTAAAGAGGCAAGAAAAAGAAGAGTCAGAGAGATAGCAGGGGACTAGTCACATCAATCTTTGATCCTGGGTAAGATGGCTTCTACTCTGAGTAAGATGGAGAACATTTGCAAATGTTGGAACTGAGGAGTGATGTGATCTTTCCTTTGAACTTGGCCAGGCTAAACTGGATTATTCTTCTACTGGTCCTGAATGGTTTGCTAATGCAAATAATCCATAGTCAATCATAAATCAAAATTGGGGTGAGTTTATTATGAGCCAGGTTTGAAGACAACAGCCCAGGGCCTTCCTTTCCCAAGGAAGGAAGGGCATCAAAGAAGTAGAATGTACAGAGTGGTTATACACCATCTTGGAACAAAGAGCTTATATTACATATGATAGGAACATAACTTTTACTACCATCATGAGATGCTTAGCTGCACAGCAGGTCGGTGGTCAACAGGTCAGTGGTCACAAGGTGAGCACAGCAGGTCGAAAATTAATCCTTATTTTCAGGAAGAGATGCTTATCCTTAAAGAAATACCAATATGGGGGGGGGCGGGGTTACATCCCTACCTTTAAGAGCATCATTCTTGTCTTTGGGACATAGTAAATATTTAAAGCAGATGTACAATGCATGCTCAACACATCAGGCCCTTTTGGAAAAACAAAGGCCGTATTAGTTTTAAACCAAATGGCTTCCTCACATGCTCCAATATATCTTATTGCCTGTCATTTATTTATCAGGTTCCACTCCTGAGGCTGCAGTCAGTGAGGTGGTGGCATTGCTCAGCTTAAATGGTTTATGTGAATACCTCATGTTCTCTAATCCTCCAGCAGGCTGTCCTGTTTGTTTACATGTCATCCTATGGTCCCAAGAAGCAGCAACAGGAAGGTCCAAGGCCTCTTCAGGCCTAAATTCAGAATGCACATAACTTCATTTCTACCACATTCTGTTGGTCAAGTCATATTAGTCACAATGCCAACCCAAACTCAAGGGGTGACTCTACCTTTTTGTTGAAAAGGGGTGCAAACTGTTGTGACAACATTTATAATCTAACATCCTGTTCTCTGGCCATAACTACTTACATTCTTCTCACCAGCAAAATATGCTCACCCTTATTTCAAGACCCTGAAAATCTCATTCAGTTATGGCATCAGGCTTGAAATTCAGGATACTGTGATCTAAACTGGATCCAGATGCAGCTCTGTATCCTCTTTATCCAGAAACATATGAACTTAAAAAATAGCTATCTGGAGCCTTCCCTGGTGGTCTAGTGATTAAATTTGGTACTCTCACTGCTTTAGCAGCCTAGCTTCATTTCCTAGTCATGGAACCACACCCACCTGTCAGTCAGTAGCCATGCTGTGGCAGCGGCTCATAGAAAGACTTACAACTAGGATATACAACCATGCACTAGGGTTTTGGGGAGAAAAAAAGAGGAAGATTGGCAACAAATGTTAGGTCAGGGCAAATCCTTCCCTGTGTTTAAGAAGATAATTCTGGTTACAAAGCAAAAATCCCTGAAGATTTGCAAGTCAAGAGGCAGCAAAATCATTAAGAGTGCCTTTGTAAGAATTAACCTAAATTAAGGTTTAGATGTTTAACCTAAACTAAGAAAGCTGTAATAAGAATGGAGTATAAGTGGATATAATCAAAGATTCAAAGACAAATTAGGTGAAAGGCTGACATGAACTGGTGATTGACTGAATATTGTGGATCAGGTTGAATACGCAGATTTTTCTTTTTCAGATTTTTAACTTGAATCCCATTAGAAGTACTGCTCACTGAGGTAGGAATACATGAGAAGGAATTGTTTAGGGGAACAGTGACAAATTTAATATTGGATATGTTGAGCTTTAAGATGCCTGGAAAAGACTTAGGAGATGTGTCTAGGACACAATCAGATATCTAGTTCAATAAAGACATTGGGGTTATAGCCAAACTATGACCATGTCTCGAGTTTAGCGGTGTTGTCTGGAGCCAGAAGATCAAGTGAATGTAACGGGCCGAATGTGAAGAGGCAGAAAGAAATTAACAAACTTTGAAGACTGCTGATATTTAAAGGGTTGGGAAACGAAAGAAGAAGAATGGCGGCTATGAAGAAGCAACTACAACTATTGAACTTAAACCACAACAGTGAACCTTGTTATACAACACATAACTAGCAAATAGGGGTACGATTAAAATGCAGGCTTGTCTGCCTCCAAAGCCCATGCAATTTACACACCACCATGTGGACTTTTGTGAGTTGTGTCCTTTATAGAACAAGAAAATGGAAGAGAACTTTACTACCATTTGTATATCCCAGTAAACATCTTCATTCATGACTACTTAAAATACTGGGGAAAATAGCGTAGAGCACTAATCTTGTCTAAGACCATACAAAAATAAGTCAACTGCTAAGAATCACATATATGTATATAAATATATATAAGATTTTTATTACTAACTCTCTGACAACCTAAACAATTCTAAAATTTTTGTATTTAGTGTTAGATATTATAACCACAGGTCCACGTAGAGCCAGTTTGAACAGATCTCCATCTCTTATCAACAAAGTGATTAAGGATTGTCTTTCAAAAAAACTGCAAAGTCCCGTAGCCAGGGCGCGCACAAAAGAAGAAACCGTGACCTGAAATGACCTCAGAAACAAAGATCCTCCTTCCCACAGAACCCGAGGACTGGGACACGACTGGAACTTGAAAGCTGGACTCCTATCAGAAGCGAGGGGTCCCTCATTCAGGAAGATCCTATGTTAAAATTCTTTCTCCATCTCATGCAAAAATATTTAGAACCCTATCACAAATGTTTAGATCCTTACCACAAATGCTTGAAGCCCACCAATCAAAACCTGTCCCACCAGCATTTCTGTGTGCCAGCATGTTCTCCCTAACCTCTTAAATTTTGCCCCAAATTCTGAATCGGGGAGACAGATCTGAGAGTACATACCCCCTGGCTCCCTGCAGATCAATCTTTGAGAATAAAGCTGATTTCTCCCCTCAAAGGCTGGCGCCATAATTAACTGGCTTGTTTATGTGTATCTGGCAGAGAACCCCAATTTTGTGCGGCAACAATATTAATAGTATAGTTTCTTACTACACCTCCCCTTCTTGTAGAATTTCCACTTTAAAGGGCCTGGGTGTCAATCACTAATGTTTGAGAGGAAATTTTTGTCAATAAAATTACTGCAAATAGTTAAATTGTGCATATTGTAGTCTTCAATGAGCTTATTTTTAGAAGCCTGGTAAAGCTCCTTAATTTTCTTAATGTGATGGTGTTAAAACAATCTTTTTGTGGTTCTTTAGTAAAACCAAAAACTACTGATTTTCCCACTTTGGGGAGTGATCAAGATGATACAATGACCAATGATGTTCATTTTTAAACTTAATTTTAATAGTTTTGATTAAAATTCTCTCCTAAATTGGTACTTCATCTCGCAGACTCTACATTTCTCCGAATTCACTCTACAAACCCAAGGTTTAGTGTGGTTGTCTGCAGCCCAACAAGGGCTGCCAGCTCTTACCAAAGAGGTTTCCACACCTGACTGAGCATGGAAACACTTGAGAAATTCATGAGACCCTTGTCAGGGCCTGATCCCTAGAAATTTGGATTAATTGCTCTGTGGTTGAGTATATGCCTCAGTATTTTTTCAACAATTCTCCAGATGATAGTAAGGTGTAGCCACAATGAGCACCAACATCTTATCTGATCCACAATAAGTTTTAGATAACATTATTGCCTTTACTTTTAAAAATAAATATTTGCCAGTAAGTTACATAAAACACATTTTATGCTGCCCCTGTAAATTTAATAACAAAATAATTTGGTTTCTTCAGACAAGGCCTTTGAAAAAAGTCTTGGGCAACTGTAAAATAGAAAAGTTGTTTCAACCAAGGTGTACTTTGGAAGAATTAATCCATCAAAGAGATTTTAAACTATTTTAAATAATGTCTTTAATTTCACTTTTAAAACTGATCATGCACTCACTGAAATGAAACTAAGAAATGTCATCCCAGGCTATAATCTCTTGTGTGAAAGTTAAAGATCCAAACACTGGCTGAGAGTGGAGGTGAGAAGTTCCACCTTCAAAAATTTCTCAAATTCACCAAACATCCTAGGCTTTGGTGAAGCAGAATGACTGGTCGCATGTTTATCATCATTTTTTTTTTTTTTACTTCAAACTAAATGGAATAAAAGCCTTTCAGTATTTAAATGTCAGAAACTGTATGGTAGTCATAAAACCCGCCAGTCAGCCTGTCTGAAAATATTTTAAGGCAAAAGTCTTCTAAAGTTAAATCTACCACAGTTTGTTGACTGGATATGTTTAAGGAAGAAGGAAGATTTTCTAGCAAGTTTGCATATCCTTTGTGGAATCCTTAAAGATTCACCAGGAACAGAGACTGGCCAAGATGCAAGCAGACCTTCCAAACACAAAGTTTAATTGTATAAAAAACATTTGATCTATTTTCACAACATAAACCATAAAAACTTAGAGAAGCAAACCTTGTCTTCGAAAACCTTGACCTAACTGGGATTTAGGTAGAGTTCTCTTGGTTTTTTCATAGCACTTTGTGTGATACTATCAGTGCCCTAGAATACAAGAGCCTTGAGGTCAGGGATGATGTTTTATTTTAATTTGGGTCTCACAGGGGCTTGGTCCATAACAAATGCTAAATATCTATTTACTCAAACAGCAAGTGGATAGAATACAACAGTTCTTGGCATCCAGTATATTAATAATAGAAGATACGAATAAACGCTTTCAAAAAATAATATTTGCTGTTATTTTAAATGCAAATATATTATAAATATTTATGTATAAATTATGTGTAATATAAATATTAAAAGTATATCAATATATATCCAATAGAAACATTATAAGTAAAATTAGTTGACTTACTCCAATAGAGCATAATGACAAATGACAACAATCATGCTGGAATTCAACATCAACAGCAAATAATTAAACATTGAATGAACCTGACAGAAGACCTTTAAAATGTTGCCAAACTCTATTTGGATAAACTGAATGTTTACAACCAGCCTAATGATTTCATCAGTCTTAATTATAGTTGTGGTTTAGTAAAAGACTCACATCCACTAAAAGTAATGAAGAATGTGTCAAATGTTTGAAGGGAAACAATTAACCACTGCCCAAATGGTTATTGTTTTGCAAATAATCAGAAACTGGGGAAAATGATGGTAATTGCAAGAGAAAGTCTATTGTCTGTGAAACACCACAGTGATTCCCTTACACAGCAGCTCAGTGTGATGAATTCTTAAGATTTGTACTCTGCTTCTGCCTCTTTCCATGAAATTTTATCCAATTATTTTTTTTCTGAACATATTTTTTTAAATTTTCAAAATGACAAATTCAAAGAAGGCCGCTGTTGTTTAAATATTCATATCATTTTGCTTAAAATGCATGTAAGATAAATTTGTTTAAAAGGAAGTTCAAGTTTTTGCATAAAAGCTTCTTATATTAAAGTTAATAGAAAACTATATCAAGAAATTATGCAATAAATTATGTAAATCATGTAATAAATTATGTACACTATTAAGAAATTATGTAAACTGATGGATCTTTTGAGTACTGATCATGGATTATTTGATTGCCTTCAATATACAATGAAAGCATTGTAATATTTATATAGATATATAAATGATTTAACATCATTGGGTCTAAAATACTTTGTGTCTCACACTAATTAGTAATTTCTGCAAACATTTCCATGTTTTGAGATGGAATACACATTTAACATTTTAATTATACACGGCATTCCATTATATTAATCTTGTATACTTTGGTAGATATGATATTTTTGTTGGACATTTAGCTCATTTCCAACTTTTTTACAGTGGCACTGAGACCATAAATACTTTGCCTCATTTACTTTGAAATTTCTTCTTGAGGAATACTTTCCTGGGAGAATATTTCTAAAAGAAAAATGTAATTTTAAAGTATGTGCATAGTTTTGTTGGTTTGTTTCTTTATTGTGAAATTTAACTCTAGAAAAAAGAGCACACCAAATTTTAAGTACCATAGGAGACATAAATTCATGTACTCCAAAAGCCAATATGTGGTATTTACATTTTATTTTGTTTTGCAAGATTAATAGGATTATAATGGTAGCTTAAAATTGTTTTAATTTGCATCTTTTTAATTGCTACTGAGACTATATTTTTCTCTATGAAATGCCATGCTTCCCATTATTCTTTATGTAATAAATGTCATAAATTCTGTCTACTAATTACAGATTTAGATTATTACATGGATTTGGTATTAATTTTATTTCTTGATGCTTATATTTTATGGGTATTTATTGATTCCATCAGTTAATAAATCTATAGAAGACTTTTACTTCAAGATAGAAGCATGAGTCCAAGCATCTTAATTAGCTGCAAGGCCTCATGGCAAATAAGATATAAAAAGGAGCTTTTACACATCTAACAGTGCTAGGAAACGGGGAAGAGTACCTTCAACAAGCAGAAAGCTTTTAGCGGCTTCAATAATATGTGGTGTATGTAGGATTAAAACCTATGAACATCTCCTGTCTCAATGCAAGTAAATAATCTATATTCACAACAAATAATATTTCCCAGTAGATACTCGAAACACAGAGCATTAGGCCAGGAAGTGTAGACTCATCAAACCTTAGGAAGCAGGAGGTAAAACTACTCGCTTAAAACTTGTACCCGTTATAGCATATGAATCGGGTAAACTAGATTCAACGCGGTGCCATTCTGTTTTCACAGATGAAGTAACAGTAAGATAATAGTACAAAATAGTAATATAATAGTAATGTAATAATAAAGTAATATAATAATAACAAAGTACAGTATGTATCCATGACATTTTCTTAAAGTATTTGAATTCCAAAAGATAGTTGTTTTAAGTGTCCTAAGTGAAGTTTATGTTGCTTCTATTTAAGTATTTCCTTGTGGTTCAAAAAGTCATATTTTAAAATAATATTACAGATTTTTATATCAGTCACAATGAAGTAGCTGGGACTGGACATGCTCTCCTACTTAAAAAACTAGAATCTAGGAAAAAAATATTTGTAATAGTTGTTTTCGGAGACCAGAAAAGAGGCAGCACCAGACTGTGTTCTCTGAGAAAGAGAAACAAATGAGGTGAGGCCTATAAGTGCCCCAGCTTTAGGCCTGAAGAAACATCCTGGACCATGGTGGAGGGAAGAACTCTGGCAGAGCACGGCAGCCTCCTTGAGTTGAGGCAATTGCGATGGGAGTTCAAGGAGATTATGTAATTTGGAGGGCAGAGTACAGGAAAGAAGGATGCTGCACAGAAGAACCGCAGAACTTTGCAGTAGGGTTTGCACTGATTCTGTTAATGAACCGTAAGCTGAACACATACAAAGTGAAATTGCAGGAAGCTGAGCAAAGAACCATCAGGAGCTGTGAGACGAACAATTGGAAGAGCTTATCCAGAGCTGGAGAATTTTCCACTGCTTTCAACAACAGTGTAGAATAATTTGGAACAACTTGGACATCAGACAGAGACCCCCACAAGGGACACACCATGATAATGTGGCTACTTACAACTAGATTGGCTCCAACAAAACTTAAAGACAAAGATCAGGCTAATTGACAACAACAGCCTGAGAGAAAAAAGTTAAACTGTCTCTGAAGAAGGAAAACAAAATCCAGCACTGAATAATGTAAAACTCATAATGTCCAGATGTCAAATTAGTAGACATGCAAAGAAGCAAGGATCATGTGAACAATAATTGGAAGGAGAATCAATAAAGAGAAAAAGACCATGAAATTAAGGAAATCATGGAATTAGCAGGAAAGGACTGCTAATGTATTAAAAATAGATATATTTTAAAGAAAATCACAAACTTGGAGAATATATAAATGGAAGATATGAAAAACGACAAAATACATTTAAAAATAAAATATTAGCAACTTGTATTAAAAAAACTGAAAAAAATAAACAGAACATCAGTGATGTGAGACAAAATCAAACCGATCTAAAACACATGGGATTAAAACTCTGGGAAAGCGGTACAAAGAGGTTAAGTAGAAAAAATACTTTCAAAATTAATGCCCAAAAGTTTTACATTTTTTTAAGAGGAGAATATAGATGCAAAAAAATGAATAAAATCCAAATTTGATAAAAATGATTGGATATTTCAGCATTTCTCTGTCAGTAATTGAAAAAAGATGAAGGCAGAAAATTAGTAAGGTTATAAAATACTGGAACAACACTATCAGACAAATTGACATAATTGATTTATAGACTACTCCCACCATCACCAGCAGAATACATATTTTTTTCAAGTATATGGGGAATAATCACAAAGGTAGATCATATGCTGGGTCATTAGACATCACAATAAATGTAGAAGTTTGAAATCTAAAATCAATGATCTAAGTTCAATCTAGTTTCATATCTGACTCTGGTTCTGTTGATTGTGCTGTCCTTTTATGTTTTGCTGTTTTTTTCTTTGCTTCTTTCTGTGTCTTGTTATCGTGTTCTTCTTGTTCTTGTCAAAGCTAGGCGTTGGAGCCGGCCCAGCGGCATGGCGGTTGAGTGCACACGTTCTGCTTCCGCGGCCTGGGGTTCGCTGGTTTGGATCCTGGGTATGGACATCGCACCGCTTGGCATGCCGTGCTGTAGTAGGGGTCCCACATGTAGAGTGGAGGAGGATTGGCAGCAGATGTTAGCTTAGGGCTAATCTTCCTCAAAAAAAAAAAAAAAAGCTAGGCATCTGGTTTGGATAGGAGAGACACTGAGGTCCATAGCATTTATGCCTGGAAATGGGCAGAACTTTTCTTTTGCTGGGCCTTTAGTGTGCAGAGATTGAGTCAACACAGTTATGAGCAAATCAGAGTTTGGCTTTTGTGATTGTTGCGGTGACCCCTTGAGGACACACAATCTACAAAATCCACTTGCATTACTTTGTCTTTAGGATGGGGCTGTAATGTGGTAAGGTGGCGAGGGAAGAAGGATGTTCCCAGTTTTCTTACCAATTTGTACAGTTTCTCACATCTGTCCCAGAGGAGTACACCATTACATCCTGTGTCACCCAGAGGACCCTCTGATTCCTTAGATTTCAGGTTGTTAGCTGCCCTAAAAGTGAGCTTTCTGATGGGTTGAAGAAAAGCTGTGATTTTGTAGATTATGTAGCTATTTTGATGATTTTTTTTTAAATGTGGGGGAAACCCTCTTTCCAGCTCTCTGCATTCTTAACAGAACATTCACAGTTGTTTTAATTTGCACTGTTCTGGTGACTAGAGATATTGAACATCCTTTCGTGTGCTTCATCAGCATCATATATATCTTCTTTTCTGAAGTGTCTATTCAAATATTTTGTCTTTTTTATTAGTGAGTTGTAGGAGTTCATTACATGTTTTGGATACATATCCTTTGTCAGATGTATATTTTGCAACATTTTTTCTCCCCACCTGCGGCTTCATCTTTTGTTTACTGAATTATGCCTATGACATGTGCTTCCTGGTGTTTATTATGCTCAGTGTTCATTTAGGATACTGTAGCAAATTTCTGGTTTTTATTTTGGAATTTTTGGGCCATTGTTAGTTCAAATATTTTTTCTGCCTTATTTTCTTTCTTCTCCTTCTAATTCAATTATACAATTTTTCACCCATTTTATATCAACTAACACAACCTTGAGTCTAAGCACCTTTTGTGTGAGTTTAGGATTAGGACAATAAAAGGGAAGATTGTTGCTAAGAATCCACGTACCCTTGGATATCTAGGCTTTATTTTCTCTCCTAAGATTATTTAATAATTTATACTAGAATATATCACACCCAGAGAGAGTACTTCCCATTCCTGCGGGCTTCGCCTCTTTCCTCAAACTCAGTGCGGTTCCCTGTACTGTGGCAAACACCATCGGCCTCTTTTATCCCTCTTCAGATTCTCTAGAGTTATTTAGTTTTCTTTTTTGAAATGTTTTCCTTGACTTTTGTTCTCCTTTCTACCCGTTCACATTAGAGAAAATTCTCATGATTCTGTTGATAGAGCTAATTTCTCTGGAGATTATTAGGAGGGAAAAGAAAGGGCTGGGATTTCTAGTTCTGATACTGGTCTCAGCTAGGCTTCCTGTTTTCAAAGTTATGACATGAAATTAGTCTTTTTTTTTTTTTTGCTGCTGCTGTTGGAAATATTTTCCAACCATTTTCCTTATATTTCATTAGGGAAGGGAGTCCCTGAGATTCAGGTTTCCTCTGTCAAATTTTCCGTGAAATCCCCACTAGTAATATTATTTTGAACACTTTAGTATAAGTTGAATTATTTCTAATACAATTCTGTCACTTTTGTAATTCAAAAACTGAACTAAAAGGGAAAACTTTTTTATATTTATGTTTTTTGCACATGTAAGGAAAAAAAACAGCCCAGTGAACAATGCATTTTAAAAAATAAACAGAAAAATCATTCCAAAAAATAAATGAGCAATTATATATGGAAATAGGTTCACCATCACTTGTTATCAAATAAACATGTGTTAAAATGAGATACTAAGTTTTATCTCCTAGATCGATAAAAATAAAAAAACAATATTATCTAATGTGGTAAAAAACCCAAATATATAGAAATCTTCAAACACTGGTTGATAGGGTAAACTATTGTATCCTTCTCTTATTGAAATTAGCTACATACACTAAATATTTCAAAAATATGTCTATATTTTAAAATATGTCCTAAAATTAATTAGAATAATAATGCATACAGTGACAGTAAGGTTGCATACATGAGCAAGGATATGTGAAATAATTATGTGTGGTGCAATGTCATTTATAATGACACACAACCAAGAAACTACCTAAATGTACAAGTGTAAGTTGGTAAATAATTATAAAAAATCTATTAAAATAGAATAATATTAAGATATTAAAATCACATTTGAGAACTATTTTATGTAGATAAAAATGACTATATTGATATATGAAAAAGTAGGCTACACATAGTATGAGTTTTTTAGTAAAGAGCCCACATAGATTAAAACAAATAGTAAACTTGTAATTAATCAAACTTTAACTGTATATAGAGATTATTAGTATAGGAAGAGAACAGAAGTAATTTTATTTGTTTTCTGTGGATGTGTATATCTGTGTGTTTCTCTAATTTTCAAGAACTCTGCATTACGCATGTATTATTTTTATTTATTTATTTATTTATTTATTTAAAGATTTTATTTTTTTCCTTTTTCTCCCCAAAGCCCCTGGTACATAGTCGTATATTCTTCCTGGTGGGTCCTTCTAGTTGTGGCATGTGGGACGCTGCCTCAGCGTGGTTTGATGAGCAGTGCCATGTCTGCGCCCAGGATTCGAACCAACGAAACACTGGGCCGCCTGCAGCGGAGCACGCGAACTTAACCACTCGGCCATGGGGCCAGCCCATGCATGTATTATTTTTACGAGTAGAAAAATTAATTATTTAAAAATTTTTTCTGTATCCAGAAAAAAAAGTAACTAAGAATAACTACTGTGTTTGGAATGTGGGAGGAAAAGCATAACCAGAGGAGAAAATACAGCTAAAACTGTTGAAAAGTTATGGACACACTGCAGAAATCTTAGTATTGTGAAGAATCGTAAAATCAGAGAAGAAAACAGAAAGTTTCAAATAGAAGCTAACATTTAACAGTGACAAAGTATGCAGAGAAGTTCAGAAAACAGAGCACTGAAATACCTCCTTAATTTCTGAAAAGGTCTTCTTTATATGTTGAAAGCAGTTTTAATACAAGGGTGACATCATCAGAGGCTTTAGTTCTGTTCAGAGAATGTAGTTCCCACTTCCTTTAGAGGGTTATTTATCCACAGCCACGTGACTTAGAGCATCCCCAATAGGAGGCATATTTCGCCTTCCCATCAATGCATAGCCTGGCCATACAATTTATTCCAGGCACTGAAATGTGAGTGGAAATGAAGCAGATGCTTTAAAAGCCATTTTATGGTTCCACCAGTTCTCTTGCTCTTTCCCTTTGCCAAAAGAATAGAATGCACCAATGTAGGGATGCTCCTTAAGACTGGATACTGAAGATAGAAATAACAACATGGATTAAAGACTTGAATGTAAGACCTCAAACCATGAAACTTCTAGGAGAAAACATAGGCAGTACGTTCTTTGACCTTGGTCTGAGCAGCATATTTTCAAGTACCATGTCTGACCGGGCAAGGGAAACAAAAGAAAAAATGAACAAATGGGACTACATCAAACTAAAAATCTTCTGCCCAGCAAAGGAAACCATCAACAAAACATAAAGACAATCTAACAATTGGGAGAAGATGTTTGCAAACCATATATCAGATAAGGGGTTAATATCCAAGATATACAAAGAACTCATACATCTCAACAACAAAAAACCAACAAGCCAATTAAAAAATGGGCAAAAGATCTCAACAGAGATTTCTCCAAAGAAGATATACGCATGGCCAACAGGCACATAAAAAGATGTTCAACATCGTTAGCTATCAGGGAAATGCAAATCAAAACTACAATGAGATATCACTTCACTCCAGTCAGAATGGCTATAATTAACAAGACAGGAAACAAGTGTTGGAGAGGATGTGAAAAGAAGGGAACCCTCGTACACTGCTGGTGGGAGGGCAAACTGGTACAGCACTATGGAAAGCAGTATGGAGTATCCTCAGAAAATTAAGCATAAAACTACCATACGATCCAGCTATTCCACTGCTGAGTATTTATCCAAAGAACTTGAAATGCAAATGCATAAGGATCCATGCACCCCTATGTTCATTGCAGCATTATTCACAATAGCCAAGACTTGGAAGCAACCTAGGTGCCCATCAAGAGATGAATGGATAAAGAAGATGTGGTATTTATACACAATGGAATACTACTCAGCCATAAGAAATGATGAAATCCAGCCATTTGTGACAACGTGGATGGACCTTGAGGGTATTAGGCTGAGTGAAATAAGTCAGAGGGAGAAAGTCAGATACCATATGATCTCACTCATAAGTAGAAGATAAAAACAACAACAAACAAACACATAGCAATGGAGATTGGATTGGTGGGTACCAGAGGGGAAGGGGGAAGAGGGGAGGATAAAAAGGGGGATTAGGCTCACATGAGAGGAGATGGACTATAATTAGTTTTTGGGTGGTGAACATGATGTAATCTACACAGAATTTGAAATATATTACAATGTACATCTGAAAGCTATATAATGTTATAATCCAATGTTACTGCAATAAAAAAAAAAGAAATAACAATAACAAGCTTAAGCATGGAGCAGGAGCCAGTTGCTAACTGTCCACCTTAAGAAGCTAAAAGAAAAGAACAAATTAGATCTGAGGCAAATAAAAGGATGCATTAATGATAAAAATAAAAATCAATGAAATAAAACATAGACAAACAAGAAAGAAAATCAGTGAAATCAAAATCTCTTACCTTGAGGGCCCAGCCCTGTGGCCGAGTGGTTAAAGTTCTGCGCACTCCTCTTTGGTGACCTGGGTTTGGGGGTTTGGCTCCCAGGTACAGACCTATTCTGCTCACCAGCCACACTGTGGAGGTGTCCCACATACAAAAAAATAGAGGAGGATTAGCAACATATGTTAGCTCAGGGTGAATCTTCCTAAGGAAAAAGAAACTTACTTTGAAAAGATTGGTACAAATTATAAACCTCTAGACAATGAATCAGAAAAAGAAAAGAAGAAAGAAATTAACAATATCGGGAATGAGAGAGTAGACCTTTCCATGGAGCCTGTAAGGGTTTTTTGATTATTTTTAAAATATTCTATTTTTTCTTGCTCAATTTTGTAATTTCTGTCATTCAAGGAATTTGTCTATTTCATCTGCCATAATATTTATTGACATAAAATTAGAGACTATTTCCATATTATTCATTTAATGTATGTCAAATTTATAGGTATGTCTCTACTTTTCTCAATATAATTTATTTCTTTTTGTTTTCTGTATCTCTCTTTTTTTATTCTTGGCAAATCCAGTTATAGATTTACCAATTTAATTATTTTTTTCCAAGAACCAACTTTCAGATTCATTAATTTTTCTGTTGTTTGTTTATGCCCTGTTTCATTGATATCTGTTCATATCTTTATTATCCCCCTGCTTCTGTTTTGTGATAGGCAGTCTCTAAACTAGCCTCCAATTGTTTGTGCACCCTGGTATCCACACTCTTGTGTAATCTTGTCCTCTTGATTGTGTATTGTACCCAATAGAGCAGGTCTAGTAGAATGGACAAAAGTAGTAGGATGTCACTTCAGAGATTAGATTAATAAGAGATTAACTTCTGTCTTGCTACCATGTGTGCACTCTCTCTCTCTCCCTTTCCCTGTCTTAATTTCCCCCACCCCTTTAGCTAGAAGTAAGAAATGAAGGCTGTCAGTCCAATGACCAATATGGAACTAAATCCTGCCAACAACCCCATGAAGGAAGTTCCCTCATTGAGCCTTCAGATGAGACCATGGTCCCAGTTGACACCTTAATTATAGCCTTGTTCAAGACCTTGAGACAGAGGCACCAAGCTAACCCACATCCAGAGTCCTGACTCACAGAAACTATTAGATAACAAATGCTTGTTGTTTTAAGCCACTAAATTTGGGAGGAATTTGCTATGTGGCAATAAATAACTAATACAAATTTTGCTCCCTGGAAGCATATCTTAAAGATATCTAAAAGATGTGAGATGGAATTCAGCTTCCAATTTCTGTTCAGAGATATAGAGAGCTGTAAAGAGCATTATTCCCACCTTAAGAAAAAGGCTGTATAAACTTGTTGTGGTAAATTTTATGTGTCAACTTAACCGGGCTAAGTTGATAGCTGGTAAAACATTATTTATGTGTGTGCCTGTGAGGGTATTAGCATTTGAATTGGTGGACTGAGTAAAGATGACCACCCTCACCAATGTTGGAGGGCATCATTCCATCCACTGAGGCCCTGAATAGAACGAAAGGCAGAGGAAGAGTTAATTCGCTCTATTTGCTTGAGCTGGGACGTCAACATTCTCCAGTCCTCCGACATCAATGCTCCTGGTCCTCAGGCCTTCAGACTTGGACTTACACCATTGGCTCCCCTGGGTCTGGGACTGAATTACACCAGCAGCTTTCCTGGTTCACCACCTGGCACACAGCAGGTCCTGGGATTTCTTGGCCTCCATAATCTCATGAGCCAATCTCATTTTATACATATCTACATAAATCCTATTGGTTCTTTTTCTCCAAAGAACCCTGACTAATACAAAACTTCAAATTAACAACTTTTCCTGAACCTATCAAAGAGCTGAGGTCCGGGGCAATCAATTAACCAGAAATCCAGATAAAGACAGGTTTCTCCAGGGAGATCCAGAACTTGAGCATTTGCTTACCTGGGACAGATATTGATGAATATCATATAAGCCAATAAGAAGATTCAACTGGTTACTAATAACAAATTCCTAAAAGCCAAGTTTGGGCTAATATGAGAATGTGAAGTCCCTGTAGGTAGCAGATACATGGAATTCACACTCACTTATAGGTTTTTCCTCCAGAAACGCCACCAGGCTCACACAGGGAAAATATATGAGAATCCAGACAGCTTCCTGGTGATGCTGGTAGTGGAAGGAGAGTAGCAGGCACTGCTGAAACTGCATCTAGAAACATCTCCCCTGTCTCCAATTTTGAACACAGCCTTATTCTGTAGGGGGAAGGGAAACAAAAACTGTAGCCTGAGAATACTGCTGGAACCCCACTGCAGCTGCAGAGGTGGTACCCCAAAGACACTGAAACTCCGCTCAGACCCACCTTCCCCGTATCCCATGAAGTAAAATGCCTTGATGTGCAGGGATGAAGGCAGAAAAACTTATTCACCTAAAGGAAGAGGTAAAGATCCACTGGAGTTGGGGAAGGTAAACAGGAAAAATTGCTGGGGCTGGGATGGGAAAAAGTGCTAGGTCCAGTGTTACGTCTGGATGAAGGAGAGAAAGACTTGTGAAGGTCACTTCCCAAGACCCACATTCACAGTACCTGCTTAAGAGTGAAACTTAATCAGAACATCAAAGAATGCCCCGAGGACCCTCTCCAGCACCGTGCTAAATCAGCAGTGGACTCCAGCTGCACAGCTGCTTTCTGAGGAGCAGCACAAATGAAAGACCAAAAACCGGAGAGCAGACATGAAGAAAAACTCTCCGGAAATTTTGTGCCCACCATAAACACAAGGTATGGCTCAAAGGATTTGAAGCTTCTGGCACACTGAAGGTAATTATAGCAACAACAAATGTCAAACCCAGCTCAACTCTTAATCAGACCAACACAAACCACCACAATAAAGGTGTGGAAGAAGGAAAGGTATGTTCACCTGCAAGCATAAAATTATTTATCTCAGTTTCTGCTGTCCTATACAAGTCCAGCTTTCAGGAAAAGAATAAAGGCTTTTTCCTTCTCTCTGATGGATTTCAAGATTTCTCTCTATGACTGATTTTCACCAGTTTGATTATAATATTTGTAAAATATGTATTGGTTTGGGTTTCATTAAATTAATTCTTTTTGAGTATCATTGAGGTTCCTGGATCAGTGGCTTACAGTTTTCTTCACATTTGGAAAGATTTCAACTATTCCATCTTCAAATATTTTTCTGCATCCCCGTTTCTTGGAATTCAATAACATCTATGCTATATTGCTTGGTAGATTCCAAGAGGTCTCTGAGCCTCTGTTAATTTCTTTTTCATTCTTTTTTATTCTCTCCACGTTTTAGTTTGTATAATTTTTAGTGCAACGTCTTCATGATCTTTTCTAAGACCCCCTTCTATCTTCTGTTACACTCATACAGTGAGCTTTTCATTTCAGATTTTGTTTCTTTAGCTCTATAACTTCCATTTATTCCTTATTATATTTTCCATTTCCTTTTTCACTATGTTCCATTATTTTTTAATCAATGAGTGTATTTTCAATAGCTGTTTTGAAGTTATTTTATACTAATTTCATTATCTCTGTGTTTTTTTCCCTATGATTTGACATTTCTCTTCTCTATGAGTCACATTTTCCTGCTTGTTTGTATGTCTAGAACTTTTAGCTTTAACACTATACCTAGGGTATATTACACTATTGATGATCTGGATTTTGACGTCTTCCCTTAAAGATTGAAGAGTATGCTTTGTCAGGCATTTAAGCGGCTTGCAGATCACTTTGATCCATTAGAGGCTTATTTTCTAGCTTTGTTAGACATGCATATTCTAGGGCTATGAGTGTGTGGCAGTACTTTTGAGGTCTCTCCTTAACTAATCAGGTAGTCAACAATGTCTCTCTACTCTGCCAAGTTGAAACTCACATATCTCTCAGCCCTGTGTGAGCCCTGGAACTTTTCAGCTCAGTTTCTCAGTTGTTGTTTTTCCCTACTATATGTCTTTGTTGTTGTTGTTGTTGTTGTTGTGTTTCTTCTCCCCAAAGCCCCCAGTACATAGTTGTACACCCTGGTTGTAGGTCCTTCTGGTTGTCCCACTATATGTTTTCTGCCTGGCCTTGTACAATTTCACCATATACATTTTCAGATTTTTATTTACCCAAACATTCAAGTTAACCTCTTTGTGGATTTACAGAGCTCTTTTCATTTGTGTAACTCCTTCCTCTCTGATATTCTTTCCCACAAATTCCAGTAGCTTCAGTCACCCAGATCGCCAATCTCAATTAGTGGAACAGTATTGTATTTCTGCTTGTATTACCCTCTCTGGAAAGTGTCTTGAGAAAAAAATGAGGCTAATTCATGCCATATACTTCACTTCTCTTCGGAAACCCAGCCCTGTGCTATTTCAAGTTTGATATCTGGAAATAGTTTTGCCCAGCTTCTAGTTATTAATTTTCATAAGTCACGTCTAGTACCAACTATCACTGGGAGCGGAAGTTTCTCCATTGAATTTTTAATTTCTGTATTAGTTTTTATTTCTAAAAATTCAATTTTCAAAAATCTATTTTTTGTTTCTTTTTCTCCATAGAGATTTTCAAAGTTTATTTGCACTTTTTCAAATATACTGATCCATATTAGTTTATAATTTGTGGTGTTAACATAAGATATTTTTGTGAATTGATAATTGTGAGTTTGACAAACTATGCTTCGTTCACATATATAGTACCTTATATCATTGCTGAGTTAGTGATTTCTGTGTCCTACTCATTTAACTTAGAGCATAATTTTGGGGAATTTTCAAGGTCTAGAATATAGGTGCAATTCTACAGATGGAATTTGAGTTTGTTGCCAATGGAGACACAGGAGAACTCTTGACTCAGGGCCGTTCTCAATTACATTCAAAGCTTGAGGTTTTCTTGACCAGCAGCTAATGTGAATTATGTGTACAAATCTGTGGGAGGGCCATCTCGGAGGTATAACTTCTCTGGGACTTTTTTTTTACTCCACCATAACTCAGCACCAAGGCAATTTTCTTTGTTTAATCTTCCATGCATGTAGGAAAAAGTCAGATTTATTTCTGGGCCACCTTACACCCCAAATTGCACCTTCCTTCCTCCATATCCTTTCAAGTCATGTAAAAGTACGCTCAAGTTCCACAGATTTTTGCAAATATCTTAGGGTTAAAGCTCTGATTACTTTTGTAGTTTCTTGCCTTCACTGACATTTTTGCCTGATAGTAGGTTACCAACTTGTATTCAGAG
Organism: Equus asinus; assembly: GCF_041296235.1. Lineage (NCBI taxonomy): Eukaryota > Metazoa > Chordata > Mammalia > Perissodactyla > Equidae > Equus > Equus asinus. The sequence continues at coordinate 40,133,123 of NC_091813.1, forward strand.
CCTTTTAGAGTATTTAAAAGATCTAGTTTTTGGTCTGAGAAGGATTAGGCCAATATCCTAAATTCTTATGCAGTATCATAAATGGAAGTCCTATATCATTCTCTAAAGATACATTCCGAAAATATAAATTATGACATATACAAACAAAATAAACTTCAAACCCTGAGCAATCAAGTGAGCTGCTTTCTTTTGATATAGATGTACAAAAATATACAGATGAAAAGTTAGAAAATATTAACTGTGTTCCCAATAAAATTTAAGGTATGGCATCAATTAAGAAGAAGAACCAATTTAAAATGTGGAAAGACCATAAGAAGAAGAAAAATCCAATTTCCATATTTAAAGAACTAAGGAAGACATTTGAGAGAAGATAAGATAAATGCAGGGACATAAGTTCCCTGATGGAAATCATATTAAATAACACAAAAAGGAAAAAAATATTTTTGAAACATACAGGAAATATCCAAATGATAAGCTTATGAATAAAAAGAAACTTCTAAAAGAGAGAGCATATTGAAGCAAATTATTTAGCTTATGTAGCTGAAGCAAATTATTTAGGGCAAATTTTTTTTTTTAAATCCTGATATATGAAAAATATTGGCCTTAAAACTGAAATTATGTATTATGGTTATGAAAAATAATTGAAAGTCAAATCATAACTATGAATAATCTGGTGATATTTTCAAATATAAAAGAGTATAATTGTCCAAGAAAAAATCAAAATATTATCGTAAAACCAAAATGTAATTCATCAAAGCCTTTTCTAATATCTCAAATATTTCTAAGAATAGTAAATAGCTGAATAAGTTTTAAAACGTTAGAATTTGAAATTATATACAATTCTATAGAATTTGAAAATATACATAATTCTGAAGTACACACACACATTGAAATTATATACACAGTAATTTAATGCTGGAATGTGAAAACAATACAAAGTGAAGCATCTTGAGATTAGTACAGACTAAAGAAACAGATGCTTTTTTTTTTTTTTTTTTTGAGGAAGATTAATCCTGAGCTAAGACTGCCAATCCTCCTCTTTTTGCTGAGGAAGACTGGCCCTGAGCTAACATCCATGCCCATGTTCCTCTGCTTTATACATGGGACGCCTGCCACAGCATGGCTTTTGCCAAGCGGTGCCATGTTGGCACTTGGGAACTGAACCGGCGAACCCCAGGCCAGCAAGAAGCGGAACATGTGAGCTTAACCACTGCGCCACCGGGCCGGCCCCCAAACAGATACTTTTTTTAGACAAATTACTCAAAGACCTATGCCAAAACAATAAAAGCAAAATCCAATATTCACAAAATAATTGAGACCATAAATATTTGGAGATGAACTCTCAAAATTATCTTATGAATGATCTTAAAATGTGTTTAAATATTATTCAAAATTGCTAACCAAAGTAACTATTTTGACCCTTACAGAGATGTCAGAAATTAGAGAGAAGTTTGAAGGAGGCTAGAAGGGAGTAGGGAAGGGAGGGAGGGAAGCAGAGAGAAAATAAATGAAAAAGAGAACGAATTGATGAATTAAGTACTGTATTTATGACCTCAATCTGGATTAACAAGAATTAGTGGAGTTTTGTAAAGAGAGGAGAAATGCCTAAATATATATTTACAAAAATGACATTGAAAGAAATAATTTCCTGTCATGATAGTTATTAAGTATAATTTTAAGATTAGATTTCTAAAACTTCAAGATAAAAATGAAAATAGTTAACAGTGCTATCTCTAGAGTCTAATCATGGCAGAAAATAATGGCAAACAAAAAATTTGCTTTTACAATAAAATGCAGAACTAAAAATAAATTGTGAGTATGGCTACAAAACATAATAGAAGATTATAGAACCAACAAACAATACAAAATACATGTCAAAATGTGGACAAATAAACCTTCCTTTTAAAGGCAAGTTTACTACGTAGTATACAATAACAACGCCCAGCAATACTCTGTTAAAAAGAATCTGAACAAAAAGAAAATTTCAAAGGAAGACTAACAGTAAGGTAACAAGCAAAGATTCATCAAGCAAATGTTAAAAAGAAAACGTGGTAAAAAATTGGTATCAGACAGAACAAAGGAGAAAGCAAAGAGAAGTTACTAGGATAAAAAAAAAGTAGTTTTATACTGATAGAAAGATAAAAATCCACAAAAGCCTGCAATGATCATGAACCTTTTGCTGCCAAATTACATTTCACGAAAAATGTATAAAGCGAAATCCAATAGAAATGAAAAGAGAAATTGATGAAAACACAATTGTCATCAGAGAGTTTAGCACCCCGTTATAGATCTGCGGCAGTTCAAGCAACTTGAAAGTAGGAGCATGTGATTAGAGCCATACAATAAATAATGTTAGAATAATTTCAAATGTCTTATTCTCAACAAAGGCCACCCGAGGAGAGTTTGTTTTGTAACAGCCACAGGACACATGGAAAAGGAGCACCGAGGCGAAGCTTCCAGCGTCACTCCTCTAGTTCTGATTTCCTCCACAGATTTTGTCCTCACCGGGGGCGTAAGTGCACTGATCCTGGAAGCTATGCTGTGGCAGACACCAGTTAGAGTGCCTGCTCAGCTCACAATTCCTACTTCTGTAGAACAGTCTCTAAAAATGGCAAGCCCACCGCTGGCTCAGACACTTGCTCCATGACCCGCCGTCTAACCATAGCCGCTTTATTCCTAGGACTCCAACTTGAAAAGAATGCTCCATTTAATCCCATTGGTTAGCTACGTGAAGCCAGATGCAATGGCTCTTACATGTCCCTACCCTTGACTGTTTAGTGAAGTAACTCAGTATTCTTCAACCTCCATCTGTGAATCTGTATAGGTAGTGTTGGACAGTGGTTATAGCACAGGCTCTGAAGTCAAAGTGCCAGGGTCATATTCCGGTTCCACCACTTAATAGCTGTATATGTGCACACACAAACGCACACACACACACACACACACACACACACACATGCCTATACATTAAAAGTGATCCTCTTGCAATTTGGTTAAAATTGCTAGCCTTGTTAATTTGCTTCACCTTGAAAGCCATGATGCAAGAGAATATAATTGAATTTATTGCTTCCGTAAGTTTTCTCCAAATTGGTTACTGCAACTGTTCTTTAGGAAATTTGAGTCAAGACATAAATGAACAAATGTGCATGTGCACTCACTCATTTGGTAAGTGAGTAAATTGTGAGTGAAATGAAATTTGAAAATCTGAAAATCCATTTGGATTAAGTTAGGCTTACCCCACTTCCTATTTCAGGAGTATAAGTGAACTAAACCCAACCAATATTGTCTAAATCTCTTACAATAAAATGTATTTTTCCTTTAAGCAAATGGGTACTTTTCATTAATTCTGTCTATTTTATCCTTGGAATATTATCTTTCTTTGGCTTTCAATGGTAACACTCTTGTGCTTTTCCACTCTTTTCCTGCCTATATTTAAATTGTTGGTGTCCTCAGGGCTCTGTCATGGGCCTTCTTCTTTTCACATTGCCGAAGAAATCTCCCTCAGTCCCTTGGATTCAACTGCCAATAATACACTTACATATTTCAGATATCTATCTCTAGTCCCAGCACCCACTTCATTGCCTCCACTTATTGCTTGATAGAATATTCAACTCCATATGTCTGAAACTGACATGATGATCTCACCCCAGAGCTTTTTTTATGCTTGTGTTATTATCTTAATGAAGTGCATTGTAATCCACTCTTCTGCAAGTCAAATACACACTGGAGAACCCACATCTACTCAATCATCAAATTCAGCTGATCTGATTCTCTTTCTCCAAGATCTCTTTATTCACTCAATGTCTCTCCGAACGTGTTCTCCTAGGTCAGAATTAGTCTTCTCTGGATTTCTGAATATCCCTACGTGATTACTGCCTTTATTACACTGAAACCAGAACGAAAGTACTAAAATGAATATCCATAAATAACTTTATAGTGAACATTGGTTTATTTTAACATTTATTTATTATGTTATTTGTTTGAGGTAAAATTTGATCCAGGTAAAATGCAACATTGAATTAACCATTTTGACCAGTTTAAAGTGTACATGTCAATAGCTTTAATATATTTGTAAGGTAGATCCACCATCACCACTACCGAATTGCAGAACATTTTCATCTCCCTGAAAAGGAAATTCCATACCCATTAAGTAGTCACTCCCTATTCTCAGTCTGGCAACTGTCTGTCTACAAATCATATACCTCCAAATTCTGTCTCTATGTATTTGCCTATTCTGGACATTTCACATAAATGGAATCATGCCATATGTGGCCTTCTGTTTCTGGCTTACTTCACTTAGTATGATGGTTTCAAGGTGCATCCATGTTGTAGCACTTATCAGTTCTTTATTCCCTTTTATGGCTGAATAATATTCCATTGTATGGATATGTTACATTTTGTTTATATAGTCATTAGTAGGTGGACATTTTGAGGTGTTTCCACTTTTCGGCTACTGTGAATAATGCTCTATGAACATTGATGTACAAGTGTCTGTTTGAAAACTTGTTTTGAATTCTCTTGGGTACCTATCTAAAAGCAGTTGCATCATTTTACAATCTGACCAGCAATCTATGAGAGTTGTAATTTATCCACATCCTTGTCAACACTCGTTGTTTTCTTTCTTATATAGCTATCCTAGTGGGTGTGAAGTGGTATCTCTGTGTGGTTTGGGTTTGCACTTCTCCAATAGCTAATGATGGTGAGCATGTTTTCGTGTGTGTTTTGGCTAATTGTATATCTTATTTGGAGAAACGTCTATTTAAGTCTTTTGGCTAATTTTACACTGGGTTGTTTGGTTTTTGTTGTTGAGCTGTAAGAGATCTTTACATATTCTGGATAGTACACCATTATCAGATATATAATTTGAAAATATTTTGTCACATTCTGTGGGTTGTCTTTCACTTTTTTGACATTGTCCTTTGATTCACAAAAGTAATTTTAATTAAGTGTAATTTATCTATTTGTTCTTTTGCAGCTTGTGCTTTCAGGGACATATTTAAGAATCCATTCCTAAATCCAAGGCCATGAAGCTTTATTCCTATGAGTTTTCTTGTAAGAGTTTTAGAATTTTAAGTATTAAATTTAGGTCTTTGATACATTTTGAGTTAATATTTGTCTATAGTTTGAGATAAGGGTCCAACTTCATCCCTAATTCATTCTATAGGTTAAAGTTATAGAAGAGTATTGGGCTCTCATTAAGTTTTCCCACTATTCAGTGGTGATAATAGGTTTGATATGCCCAGCTGGATGCAGAATTTGGAGAAATAAAACTTTTCCTTATTTATCTTTTGGGGTAAGTCTCCTAAAGAAAATATTAAATATGCAAATCTTTTTCCTAAGGGCAAGAGGTATATCTGCCCTGCCCTTCAATATTTGCCTAGAATCCAGAACAATAGGTGATCAACAAATATTTGTACAAAAATGAATGGACAAATAAATCAATGAATTATCTCACCGTTTAGGAGTTAACTGTCTGGCAAACAGACAACTGTAATACAATATGATTAGTTTTATGAAAAGAATAAGTAAAATAATCCAAGTCAGTTTTGAAGGGTCAGAGAAATATTTCCTGAAGAAGTGACATCTAAGCTAAGAGTTGAAGGATGATTATGGCTTGCCAGGACATTGGGAAGATGGTTTCAGGGAGAGGAAAAGGCAAGAGCAAAGTCAGCGAGGTTGAAAATGACAATGGTACTCTTAGTTACTCAAATGAATTCATGGTTGAGTCATGGAGAGGGAATGGTGAAGAAACAGATGGCACTGAAAAAGTGAATAGTGATCAGACATTAATAAGCCTTATAAATTTGGACTTTATCCTGAGGCTAAGAAGAAGCCATAGATAATTTTGGTGTTTATGGTTTGGTTGGTCTGTTAAGAAAGGCTCTGTATGAGTTATTATTCTTGACTACAACTTTCAAAGAAAATTCAGGTCAAATTTGCAAAGGCAGAAAAGATACTTCATTGTATAACATGACCGAAAATCTAGAAGCAGGTATGACATTAGTCATGACTGGATTTTGGGCTCAAATATTTTTGTCAATAGAGTTTGATCTCACAGCTCAGACTTCTGTTGTACTGATTTCTTTCTTGGGGTCCATAAGGTAAGTATAAACTGGTGGTAGCTTCTATTTCTTATATACCTTATATTCTCTCCCACTGTAGTTCTGATTTAGTTCTGATGGGGACAAATGCTCATTCTTGAACCAATCTCAATGGGCTGATAATTGGGATGAATTATTTATTAGACTAACTCAAAATGTGCTGTGGAGTCCCCTGGGCATCTCCAAGAAATTTTCACAGGGTTTTTAAGGTAGAAACCATTTTTATAACGATAGTAAAATGTTATTTGCCTTTCTCACTCTCATTCTTTTGCAAGTGTACAGTTGAGTTATGTAGAGTCTATATGACATGATACATCATTACCATGTTGAATCCAGTAATATCCTATTAGGTCAAACATAAAAGAGATTTTCAAAAATGTGGCATAATGCCATGTGTCTCATTTAAAATGTTTTTGCTTTGGAAAACAGTAATTTGTATAATTTATAGTGATACGTAAAAGGTTTATAATTGTTATTTTAATTAATTATATTTAAAAATATTCTCTACTTTAGTTTCTAATATCATAAATATCAACAGATATGATCTATATACCCCAAAGCTGTCTGGGCTCATAAATAACATTTAAAGAGTATAATGGATTTCTGAGAGCAAAAATATTGAAAACCAATGCTAGATTATGATATAGTAACAACTCTCAAAATCTCAGTGGCTAACACAGAAAGATTTATTTCTCACTCACATTCTATGCTATCCATAGGTAGGCAAGTTTGCCCTGATGAATGCAGTCAGTCAAAAACCCAAGCATCCATCAGCTCAGATGGTGATCTCTGCTAGGCTAGGGGAGAATATAGAGACATGTCGGGTCTCAACAGGCAATAAAATGATTGACCTAAAATTAAAACGTACCAGTTCTCTCAAGTCAAAAGACTAAATTTTTTCATAACATCTAACCATAAAAAGAGAAAATGCAAACTTACCTTACCCCAGAAGGGAGGAGTCAGATATGTTTGATGAAGACTGTTAACGCCCACCACAGGATGACCTGAAAAGGAAAGTCAGAGTAAGGTTTTGCACTTATAAAAAGGAGGATACACGGAAACAGGGATGAAAAGAATTTTTAAAAGATAAAAAATAGGAGTTTTCTCAGCAAAAGTGGTGGAATAGGCTCCAGAGGCCCATCTCCCCACAAGAGCAGTGACTAAAATGGCAAAAACTGTCAGAATCACCTTTATCAAAAGTTTGCAACATGAAGGTGAATGCTTAATAATAATTTTTAAAAACCCTAAATCTTACGTTTAAGGAAATCTGTCAAATCACTAGCTGATCGCTAAGCTAATAAAACAAAGACTTGGTTGGCTACACATAAGAAGGAATAGAGAACAACTAGAAGGACCTACAACCAGAACATACAACTATGTACTGGGGGGCTTTGAGGAGAAGAAGGAAAAAAAAGATTGGCAACAGATGTTAGCTCAGGGCCAATCTTTAAAAAAAAAGATGGAATACAGAATTTACAAAATTTGTTCAGAAAAGTCGCTAAACAAACAGTAACTACAAGCAGAGACAATAAATCCTGGGAGTAGGGAGAATCTGATTTCCAGAGTGCTCACAATACAATATTCAAAATGTCCAGTTTTCAACAAAAAAGCATTAAGTATTGAAAGAACCAAACAAGTATGATTCATATACAAGAAAGATGGAAAAGAAATTAATAGAAACTATACTAAGAAATTCTAGACATTGGATTCACTATAACAATATTTTAAGCCAACTATTTACATATGCTTAAAAAGATAAAGGAAACCACATACAAAGAACTAAAGAAAACTATGTCACATCAAAGAGAGAATAACAATAGAGACAAAAATATAAAAATGAAACAAGTAGAAATCGTGGAGTTGAAACATATAGTAACTGAAGTGAAAACTTCATTAGAGAGGTTTCTTTCTGTAAAGCTAGTGAGCAATGACTGGCCCCAAGCAGTAGAGACACTCTGACCTGAGATATAGAGGGGTCTTTTATCTATGAGCCATAGATTTAAAACCACTATAAGTTTCTATTGCACATATTTTTCAACAAAAGATGATGAGTGCTAGGAAGGGTTAAGTATAGGATGCTATGTAGACACACATCAGGGACTTCTAATATTTTCTAGGGGTTAGAAAAGATCTCTTGAACTGGCTTTAAGATAAATCTGGAAAGATACATATATATTTTCCATCTTAAATGTGCTGGGGAGGATGGTAAAAAATGATCAAAGGAGTAGGAATTGCATTACCAAGGAATGGAATCCCAGGACTGGTAGGAGAGACCGTGGCTCTGGATGCACAGAAGGGAGTTTAGAATGTTTGAAATACAGAGTATTGGTCAATGACATATCATACAGGCCAGAGTTGAGAGTTGTAGAAACATGTGAAAAAACGCAGAGGTATAATATTTAGGAATAAAATTAAACTCAAACATCTTACAATTAAGGTACAAGGGATATAGCTCAGTAACAAAAAGGAGGTAAACTACTAATATACTGACCTAGAAAGGTCAAAAGCAAAAGGTGCAGAAAATGTAATTAATGCACATGAAATTAAAAAAAAGGTGGAAATATTACTATTAGAGAAGTGTAATGTGAAGTTAAACATTAAATGAAACAGTCACATCTTAAGTAATAAAAGACGTTATCTAAAATGACTACTGTAAGCTTTTAAAAAATATACAAAGAACAAATAAAGACAAGAAGAGAGTTTAAAGTTATAGTCTAGTCAAAATGTCTCTCAAGTGATGCCAGTTCTGAAATCAATAGCAGCCCAGGACACATACAGACAGAAAGTGTGCATGAGTGTTTAGAAATTTTCATAACAATTTGACATGATTGCAAAATTTTTCTTGTATCTTACAAATGGATTGATCTTCAATGGATTGGATTTTTTTTTTTTTTTTTTTTTTTTTTGCTGAGGAAGATGGGCCCTGAACTAAAACCTGTGCCAATCTTCCTCTGTTTTATGTGGGATGCCACCATAGTATGGCTTGACAGTGGTGCTAGGTTTGCGTCTAGGATCCGAAACTGCAAACCCCAGCCCACCAAAGCAGAGCGTGCAATCTCAACCACTACTCTATAGGTCCAGCCCTGAATTGGATTTCTTTCTAACAGTCTTTCACCAGAGGTAGTTTGCAAAATGCTGGTTTAGAATAAAATCAGAGCCATGCTCCATGTCACTGACGGCAAAAGGGTCAGGCCCATCCTGGTGGCAGTGTGGTTTGAAGTTTTTTGGAAAGTAAGTATCCATTCAAATCTTTTCTAATCCCCTAGGAATTACTAATAATATAAGGATATGTTGAATAAAAGGAGCCTTTCTGTGAAGGCTGTACCCCTTCTAACTTACAAAAATTACCAGGGCGTAGCTCTGCAGAAATGGAATATACAAGGGGCAATGAATGGAAAGACAGTTCTGTATCTAGACAAGGATCCAACCTGGCTGAAGTGTTAGGAGAACCAAGAGAAATTTGTGTGAGATTCTTTGGAGAATGAAAGCAGAAGTGAGGGAATGCTGGGGTTCAGAAGGGGAAAAGGCAGAGGAGGCCGAGCAGATATGTGTTTTCCCTTTGCATTTGGGGTTGGCTCAAATCCCTCACTCAAGATCTGAACTCAAAATTACATTCTTAGGTATCCTTGGGTCACCACTATCAAACCCTATCCAGCCAGTAACGAACAAATACTAAACCCCAGCGAACTTTGCTGAAAAGTTCAGCAAAGAAAAATCTTTACTGCAAAGAAAAAATTTGGAAAGCCTTTAGTTCAAAGGAAACAAAGATCTCTGTTTTGATTTTCATTCTATTTGAGCCCAGTTTAACTCATACTTTTATTTGTAGGAATAAGAGAAGGATAAAATCAAACGTTTCAGGGAAGAAGAGCTGATATTTCTGTTCTTACAGCCAACAGTGGTCTGACGTAAGCACTAAGTAAAAACACGACAACGTAGCCCCTTGTGGAAATTTAGGAAGACAAAGACATGTGGCCAGCAAGGGAAGCACGCATTTTGCCACTTTGCACTCCCCTGAAAGCAGCTGCTACCACACCACTAGTTAAACAATTTATAGCATCCTATTTCCAGATAGATGAGGCTATGCTAAGATAAAAATTTGGAAAACTTGCAGAGAGTCAGTTTCCTTATCTTCAAAGTTCTAAATGAGCCCCATGAGGCACTCTGGAAGAATGAGGGAACCAAAGTGAATACGTATTAACAACACAGGGAAGTTCAATTTGTTTTTGATTTGTTACATAATTCCAATCCTAGAGTAATACCTTGATTCAGGACTGCTCAGCTGAGAGAGCCAATTTTTAACTAGAGAGCTGTGAAAGTATCTGCTGAATAAGGAATTCAGAAAACTAACCTTTAAAATTACTAGATGTGACTTGCTAGCAATTACACTGCCTGGTATCAATGTTCACAAAACTTTTATGTTTTTAAAATTTTTCTAGATTGGCCAAAACTTACTCAATTGAAAGAAATGGAAAATTATATAATTTATAAAACCAGTTTCATAACAAAGACTGAAGAACAGTATATGACTCTAATGTCTATTGGTATCCATCAGTTTCCTCTGACGACAAATGCTTTTACTTTGTCGTGTTTTTATTCTTGTGTTTTCTTTGTTCTTCAGAAAACAAATTTAACTTTCTTTTAAAACAAAAGGTAAAATGTATTCATTTTTATGTAAAATCTTGTCTGAGCAAAACTTCAAATGACCACATATACAAATAATAAGGAATAAGCAAACACACAATAGCAGAGTATCTTCTATATTAATAGAACCATAATTTGTTGGAGGTGGCGAAATGTCCATAGAAGAAGCTGCATTTCCCAGAGAAGCAAGGAATGGTCATTTGAGAATTCCTGGTCATTAGCATTAATGGGAATTATAAGAAGGGATTTTTAGACAAGTGTCTTAAAAAATGATTTGAATCAGCAGACAAATAACTTTGTGGCTCTTTCTCCTCTTCCTTCTTCCTACCTGGAAATCACACATGACGGTTAGAGTTGCACTGGCCGTTTCAAAACAGGATGCAAAACTGAGAATATGAATCAGAATTAAAAGAAGGTAGAGATGAAAAACAGCACCCTGATGTTACAGAGCCACCACAGTATCTCTGAACTAATAAAATATGGACAATCTTTTTACAAGAAAAATAGATAAACTTACATGCTGTTTAAGTCACTTTGAGAAGATGAGCCTGTCTCTACAACTCGTAGCCAAACATAATTCTGATAAATGGTTAAGTCTGATAATTGGTAATAGCTATACAATGAATATTTTTTCAATTAAGAAATTAACTCTACATAAATATTTCTTTCAATTTATTTCTTATTAACTTATATTTAAGGAGAACATATTAAATGCCAGGATCATTCTAGGTACCAGGGATTCAACAGTGAATAAAACATAAAAGCCCCTCCTCTCTTAGAGCTTTCATTCTAATGAGCATAAATTAAAATTAGGCAAAAAATACACAATAGGACAGATGGTAATAAGTGCTATCATGGAAAAAAAAAGGATGATGGAAGGAAAGGGAGTGATAGGTTGGAGATGTACTGCTGTTTTAGGTCAGGTGGTCAGGAAGTCTTTTTAATAAGGTGACATTTGAGCAGACACTTAAGGGAGGAGATGACATGGATATATATATATATATGTATATATAAGGTGAAAATGTTCTAGACAGTGACAATAGTGACAGCAAAGGCTCCGGGCCAAGAGCATACTTGCAGATTTCGGGAAGCAAAAAGTCTAAGTAAGGGAGAGAGTCAGTCAAGTAATATGATAGCTACATTCCTAGATCAGCTCTTCTCCACCTTTAATATACATAGGAAGCACATGGAATTCTGTATTACTAATCAACCCCTCAGAAATGATGATGATGACGATTCTGGCCCAGCAAGGACTCAGGTGAAATTATTGGCTTCATACTTCTTCCCTTCTTGTATTCACAGTTTACAGTGTAACTTCGCAGTTAATGGTGAGTCCTACTGAGCCTGGACCTGAAGTGTCTCAGTGCGTTTTTGCATCCCCCTTAATTATGTCATTGCCATACGATGAGAGACACACGAAACCCAGCCCAACTCAGCCTACATCGCTGACCTCCAACTAACTCACAGGTGTGTCAGAAAGACTGGTTAAATTAGCAGAGCTGCCCAGCCCAGGAGAGCACAGACGAGTCTATTAGCAAGAGATCTGCAGTCACATGAGCCATAATAATGTCATTTAGTGTTAAGCCACTGGGTTTTATGCAGCAATAGCTTATCTGTACAATGTATACATTCAAAGGATATTGCCACGGGGAATTTTAAACACTAAATCGTTATTTATTTTGGAAGTCTACTGTTTAAGGCTTACTTATGATCTACTCACAAGTGTGAAATATGATCAAACAAGTATTATCTAATCGCAAGGACTATTTTGGTTATTCATCTTTAGACTCAAACTCCTTATTAAATCAAAGTTAGAGAGGCCATGACTTCTATCATATTTGTAAAACATAAAGTACTTGCTTGTTTTGTGCAAGAAAGATGCTGATGGTTTTTTGACAGAAAATATTAATTGAATAAGTGAATTCCTCTGGGCTATGATCATCTTAAAATATGAAAGCACAAGATCACGTTAATTTAGGACTACCCATCTGTAGTAAATAATCAGTTCAAATTTCTATCTTGATCTCTGTGTAGTACCTTACAGTTAGTTAGCCAAAGTATAGAAAGGCAACAATCCAGAAGATCCAGAAATGGTATGGAATGGGAATTTTAGGTGTCTGTACAAACACAGATATGTATTTGTGAATGTACATACTTATATACCTATATCTCCTTCCCATGTTCTCTCAAAAGCCCTGGAAATACATACAACCCAATGGCAATGAACACAGTTAATCCAAGATATTCTCCATTTAAAGGAACAAGAGATCCTTGGAAAATGGAAGATTCCAGGGTTGAGGCAAAGAAAATACAACATGACCCTAAAATATCTTGATCTGATACAGAAGAAGAAATTGCAGCAAGAATGAAAGGAACATAACTAAAGGACACAGGAACCAGCTTGAAGGGGCTCCCATTGGTCAAATCTGGGAAAATTTGAGCATCAAAATAAATAAGAGAGTGATAGAATATTCATGGGATCAAACAAGAATCTTTTATTGCTTATTTAAATATAGTGTCTGCTAGCTTTCTCTAATGCAAAATTACTATGCCCCTTTGAATTAATAAGTAATTTGAAGGGAAGATATTATTCATTTATTTTTGTCCCTAAAATTAATTTAATTGCTAGAGGGTTAAAAGCAAGTGTACAGTATTTTATCCCATGAATATTCTTTTACTCTCTTAATTATTTTGTGCAAAATTTCTCGGCTTTGGCCAGTGGGAGCCCATTCAAGTTGGATTATTTTGACATAGAATTTATGCAGTGAATTGGCTTATGCAATGGCAGAGGCTGATGTAGTGGTCTCTTTGAGGCCATGTTTCTGTACTGAATGCTGGAACTCAAAATTGACAGGACGTAAGAGAGACAGTCAGGAAGAGAAGGTCATGAGCAGGATGAAACTCCAAGAATATAAGCTAGAACTCCATGAAGATGGACTAAACCCATGTCCATTCGAATTGTTTCTGTCCCTGGTGACAAGGGTGTTTTGTAGAATATGCCAACCTCTGATCATGGAACTAAACACACTTACCTGTCCCAGAAGTTAGAAATGCTGAGAGAGGACCTTGGGAAAGGTAGAGCAATTGTAAGCCCAGATGTTGCTCCAAGCCAACAAGGTAAGTCAGTAGATCAACAACGACCTGTGTTAGCTACAAAAGGTCATCCTTCTTCCTATCACCATCCAAATCTCACAATAATTTCCCTTGTGGCCCACCTTAAACAGAAATGTACAAGGAAAGGGATTCTGGGAAATGTAGTTCAGCCTAGCCTAGTAGACATATTACAAGCCACCCCTTGAAAACTTGACAGCCCCACACATCTCCTTAAACCATATGTAACCTCTAAATAAAGACAATAATAAAGTCATACTTCTACATAATCTGATAAAACTATCCTACATATAACCCAAAACATACTAACTCTCCCCAGAAGAGGCTACAAAGTCCCTTTTCGTCCTTAGATGATATTCATTTTTCTCTAGCTGATTTACACTGTCTTTGATATCCTACAATTTAAGTACTAAGAAATAGAGTTAACTATTCTTAATACATTTTAGGTTGGGTGATAAGGAGATGAGAGGGAAAAAATAAAGATATTTGGTTACTATACATGTAAACATATTTATGTGAGTATAAAAAATAAATATTCACAACTATCACTGATTTCTGTAACTGGTCATGTGCTCATAGCTGGTTCTTATAACCACCTTCTTTCACTATCCATTCCATATTACCTTTGCCCTCAGTTAGCCCCTCAGTTGCTCAGATGTCCATGGTTCTTTGCCTGGTGGTATGAATAATGTTATAATGGGTATGTGTGTAAATATAAATATAACCAGCAAAGAGAGATCATGATGTAGGAAAACATGAAAAAAATGTTCAGCAATACGGAGTATATAACAAAGCATTTCACATATATCTGATCAGAATACCAGAAGAAGTAAATGGAAAAAAAGCACAGGCAATATTTAATGAACTGAATTTCAAGAACTGTGGAAAAACATGAATCCACAGATCCAGGGATAAAGCATATATAATGCAGGAAAAATAAAAAAGAAATCAACACATAAACTCATTGTAGTGTTAACTACTAATGCCAGATACAAGGAAAATATCTTAAGAACAGTTTGATGGAAAGGACAGATCACATGCAAAACAGCAGGTAAAATATAATGAATCTATATTAATATAAATAAAGGACCACATGAATAAATAAATGGGGGAGAAGGGATAGAAAGATTTCATTAATAAATATAGAAAGAAAGAGAGAAATAGAAAATCTCCATTAGACAAGCCCTACAATAACAATTGTTGTAAGCTGCATCCAAGGATGGGTGCTGCTATAGTTTGAATGTTTGTGTCTCCCAAGAATTCGTAAGAGGGAATCCTAATGCTCAATGAGATGGCATTAGGAGGTGGAGTCTGTGGGAGGTGCTTAGGTCATGAGGGCAGAGTCCTCATCGATGAGATTAGTGATTTATAAAAGAGACCCCATGAAGCACCCTAGCCCCTTCCACCGCATGAGGACATAGCCAGAGGAGAGGTAGGCAGTCGCCAGAACCCAACCATGCTTGCACCCACCCTGATCTTGGACTTCCAGCCTCCAGAACTCTGAGAAATAAATTTCTGTTGCTTATAAGCCACCTCCTCTGTGGTATTTTGTTATGGCTGCCTGAACAGTTGAGACAGGTGCTAATATCAATGAGCAGGTGTTTGAGGAGAGTCAAGAGATCTGCATTGCTTCACAGTATCTCCCCCAAAGTATTCATTAATTTCAAAGGGAAAAACAGTAACTTCACTGTGGAGAAACCTGGCAGAGGCTGCCTTAATCAAGTGATCAAGGTTAACATCATTGATAATAAAATTATCAATGTCATGTGCCTTCAGATAGAATACACAGAGAAGGGTACCTCATTTCAGTGGTATTCTCAGCAAAATTTACATCCTCAATCTAATCATAAGTAAGAGTATGTAAACAGACAATTCATGAGAAAAGAAATGCACATGGAATGTTGACCTATGACAAAATGCTTAACTTCATTTGTAATATCGCAAATGCAGGTAAAACTACATTTAGAGCAGCAACGGTAAACTAGGAAATTAGGACTGACTGGCAAGTAGCAATTAAATAGAAATAATTACCAATGCAGTGCAGATCTATAGGGTGAATATTATGGAAAGGAAGAAAATCCAGGCAGTTAAGCCTGGCTTGTGTGGCCATATTTCGCTCAAAAGTCTTCTGCCAACTTCAAGAGTTGGCTGAGAGGCTGAGCAGTTGAATGCAACTTTCTACAAACACATGGGACCAGGGAGAAAAAAAATGTTGAGGATTTGACAAGGAGGGGGAGGCTCATAAATAAACATGCTTTGAGAAGGAACCAAAAAGGTTATATTCTCAGAAAAATGTGAATTGGAAATGGGCCTAAACTCACAGGGTGGGAAGCCTAGCTTTGCACGATCTAAATTCCCAGTGAGATTAAACTGTTCTGGATCTATGAATTCCTCTATCTCCTAGAGACCAAATTAATACACTTTCAATAAGAGATCATTACCCCTCTAAAGTTATAAATATACATTATTTGAAAACCATCAAAAAAGGATGAGTTGAGACAAGGAGACACGATAGAAAAATCAAGAGGAACAGACCCAAGAGTTATCACCCATGAATTTAACATTAAACTGTGCTAATGTGTTCAAGGAAATAGTTAAAAGATTGATAACTTTCTAGAGCACAAGAACAAATGGGAATTCTAGAGCTGATAATTATAATAAATTAATAACTCAAATTGTGCTAGCAATAGCTTATGTTTAGGTATGCCATAATTATTCTCAGTGTTAGCTGAGGGTCAGGGGGCAAGGCAGATGTGCATCTCCTGTGTCAATGGGTCCCAGGGCTGTGGTCTTCCTAAGTATTCCTCTTCCTCCTTGCCTGTAGTTTGGGGCCTGGCCTGTATTACTACCCCTTTCTCAGGGGTAGATTTTACTTTTAAATATCTCATTACCCCATCGGCAATGGGTTTTCATCAATCACAGTTGGAGACATTAACATCTCTCTCAATTGCTGATAGAATACCCAGGAAGAAGAAATTAGTAAAGATGAAGATCTGAACAACACAGTAAGGAAATGTAACCTACTTGAAATGGAACACTTCCAACAATGACATATACATTT
Organism: Equus asinus; assembly: GCF_041296235.1. Classification (NCBI taxonomy): domain Eukaryota; kingdom Metazoa; phylum Chordata; class Mammalia; order Perissodactyla; family Equidae; genus Equus; species Equus asinus. The sequence goes on from NC_091813.1 coordinate 40,150,037, forward strand.
TTTCCAGGTATGCATGGAACACTTACCAATACAAAACCCTATGCTGGATCATAAGAAAGCCTCAACTAATTTCAACGGCTTGGAATAATGCAAAGAACTGGGTAATTGTAAATAAAAGTACTTAGAAAGTGTCTTCAGTTGAGTAAGACTCATGATCCAGAAGACATTACTTACAAGATTTTTATAGGAAGAAACTAAAATCTAACAATTCACTAATCTTTTTTCCACAGATGTCTTACACTATATGTGAAAGGTCATCCTCTACATATATGAAAATGGGGTTCACTTGCCACAGTGTAAAACATTTATTTTTGGTGTTTGCCCTTTAAAACATAGTCACACATTCTTCACTCTGAATCTATAAACACTTTAGTAGAACAAAAGGAATAACCATAGTGGGACATACTGTGGAACTGGTCAACCTTCTTTCCTATTTAGCAGTCTTGACTATCTCATTCTTGGTCCACTATCTCACACCATAATAGAATTATATTGTAAAGTCAGTCAAAAGGATATAATTCATGGTCAAATGGGCATATTCATTCAAACATACTATGGAGAGTATCATTTCATAATGCAAGAGAAAAAAATATTCTGGATCAACCAAGGCGACAATTGATTTTACTCTAATTTGGAATTCCCCAATTTAAAGAAGGACAGATTATGAATTCTAGCCCTTTGTTAATGAAAAGTTTGGGTAGGCAGGTAGATAATTTTTCAAATCCATATAAAAATTAGTTTTGAGTTTTCCGTAAAGCTTGTAGGGAATTTCTATTACATTAGGATATCTTTAAGTAGCCAGAAAGAGCTCCCCCTCTGAGCGTCTGTCAAAAAAAAAAATGTATTTCTTGTTCACATGAAGCAATGCAAAGAATTTTTGATACTCATAATTGCATTTCCAAGATCATAATATTTGGCAAAGATTGCCAAAGATACATTTGTAAATAAAAGTCTCCATTCATTTGAAAATATAACATCTAAATTTAACTCCTTAGAACATTAGTTCTTTCTTATAAAGTCAGAAATCAGAAGAACCTATAAAAAACTCTGTGGTATACATTTCTAATGCTTTTTTGATTGAACTGGCTGTCACAACAAGGTTTTTTAATAGAAGTTTTAGAATACTTTTTCCTCTTTGGTGAAGAATATATTAGCAGCAATGTGACAGAAACAGTAGCAGTGGCTTTCCAAGGACCAGGCAAATAGATTAGGGAATCTAATCAATTTTAGATCCCACCCAGCCCCAACTCACCTCCCTTTCAAGTCAATATATGATAGTGATGGAAGTGCTCCTTTCTGATTTTCAGAGGATTTACACAACTTACTGACATTCGTTTTGGAAAATACACCAATTATTTAAAAAATTCACTAGGCTGGCTATGAAATGTAAATGAAAGAACAAGGGCTAAGACATTTTAACACTTCCAAGGTGGGAGCATAAATTACATTAATTCTCTCATTCTCAGCTTCCTATTCAGTAAAAGTAAAATTGTTATTGTTATAGAGTTATTAGAGTCAAACAAAGTATAATGAGGTAAGTCCCTTCGCACATTGCCTGCTAAACATTAGGTAATAAATAAATGTTCGTTTCCTCACCCTCATTTTCTTCTGGAACATAATGCGCAATATTAGAGTAGAAGGAGCATTAGCATATTCTATTTTTCAAATAATATGGGACTATATAGTTTAATTCAGAATGGCTAACATTTATCCAGTCATTAAAAACACATATCTGTATATTTTTTGAGCTCCTACTGTATGCCAGGCACTGTTCTAGGATATTGGGATATTCGTGGACAATATTAAAAAAAAAAAAATCAGTGCCCTCATGGAACTTACTGTGTAGCAGGGCAGAGAGACAATCAACAACAGATATAATAAATAAGTTATTTGTGTGGTATAACAGAACATCCCTGGACTAGGAGAAACAGAAAAATAGGAAAAGATATGGGTAATTCAGAATGATAGGTAACATATTTGAAAGTGTGATTAAGGTAGGCCCTTTGAGAAAATGACATTAGAGCTAGAAGGTGAAGGAGGAATTAGCCATGTAGGTACCTGATGGAAGAGCTTTCCAGGCAGAAGCAAGCTGTAGCGCACAGGTCCCGAAGCAGAAACCTAACTGGAATATTCTAGAAGCCAGTGTGGCTGAAACAGCTTGAGCAAGTGTGTGTGCAATATGAAACAGGGATTCCAAAGGGAAAGAAAAGTGGGATTCTAGAACATAAAGGTCTTTGTAGGTCATTGTAAGAAAGTGAGCGCTTTCTCACAGTGAAATGTGGAGACAACAGAGGGTTTTGTGAGGAGGAGGGGCATGATCCATTGCTCGACATTTTAAGAGTCACTCGGGCAGTTTGAGAAGAACAGACGGAAAGAGGACAGATGTCAGGGAGACCATTAGGAGACTAGTTCAGTTACCCAGGTAGGAGAAGACGGGAACTCAGACTCAGCCGCTGTCATGTTGGTTGACAGAGTCCTGATGTCAACCACCATGGGAAACTTAACAATTAAAGGAAGTATAGTCACTGCTTCAAGAAGCTTTGAATCTGGTTTCTTAACTTCACTTCCAAACTAAACTATATTCATTTGAAAAATACACAATTGTCAATTCTGTAGATAAAATAGTCCAATTTCTACAGTTTCTTATTGTTCAACCTCGTAAGTTCCGTTAGGGCAGGGCTTTTAGTCTACTTAGCCTATTTTTGTCTATTTTAGGTCCTATATCCCCAGGGCCTGAAAACAAGGCCTGCCTGTTGGTAGAAGCTTGATAAATATTTGTTTAATAAATGAACGTGTTTAATTTTTAAAATGGGCTTAATGTAGCACTAAATTTTGTTATGGCAATTAATTCATTTACTCATTCATTCTACATTTGTTAAATATCTATGTGTTAGATATTGAACTAGGCATTGGACAAATGAGGAAATATAACATAGTCCCTACTTCCAAGGAGCTGACTTTCTGATGTGTGATAGACACCAATAAACAAAAGTTATTGCTACAGGGTAGTTATCATATAGTGTTTTGGAAATACAGAAGGAATTGATTAACTGTGCCTAGGAAAGCAACATATATTTTGATAAAAAGAGACAATTGAGTTAGGTCTTGACATATAACAATCATTTCAATAGGCAAAGAATTAGAAAAATCAGTATATTTTAAAAATAGCTGCTGCAGGAATTGCCAAGGTCTTACTCTGATTTCTGGAAACATTTTATGCTGTTCATTATTTGAAAAAAAAAAAAGACGAAAAAGTCACAGTATAAGCTTTGCCATAATCTAGATCTTCTAAATAAACACATAAATTCATTGTTTGGAGGACTATTCTGTACAGTGCAAAATTTATTGCTAACTGAAACATAATACAATTTTCTTCTTTAGGAATACGTTTATGCAAAAACAATGTCCAAAGGAAAAAAATGGTAGAAAGAGAGCTTTCGGAACTTGATACCAGAATTCCTGGAATTTATATTCAAGTAAATATTTGCAGTTTGAGTGCTTGAGTACAATTCTTGCAAAGGAATGCTGCAGGCTGATCCATTTAGTGAACAATTTGAAATCAGAGAAAAATTGGTTAACCTTATTCTTTCCAGAAAGAATGAATAAGCTTCCAAATTAGGAGGAGGACAGAAAGAACAGGAGAGGAAATGGAAAGGAATAGTGGGAATGAAGGTTACTCAGAATGACTTTAGGCTTGTCCTCGTAAATCTAGAACATTTCAAGTTCAATCTTGTGTCTGTACTTCAGCTCCTTGTAGTTTTGCTCTTTGTGTTAATTGAGTAGCCTTCTAGAAAGTCCTTGTGTTTGATTTTAAATCTATTGACCAGGCCGTCAAAGATTCCTGATAAAAAGCTTTGAGTTGTAAGACAAGCGCAGCTGTGCAAACCATGCGCTTGCTTCCACTTTGTGCCATTCATCTAAAGAGTTGCTATAAAACCGAAAAAAGGTCCATGTGCAGGTGAGCAAAGGCTTTGGGCAGTGACAGAAGGAAAACTCCTCAAGGCAAGCAACGTAACCATTTCATGATCTTGACTCTGTACAGAACTACTCTTAGAAATATTTTATATTCAGAGATTTTGTATATGCTGACTAAAGAGGACAAAACACACATTATAGAGACATAACAATGCAATGAAATCGTCCATCAATCTAACTCATTCATGAGTGCAGGATGAAGGCCAAGGCAAGCAGGTGAGCAACAAGCAGTCCTGGAACAAAATGAAGAGGGGAAGAAAATAGTGTCAAGTAGATGATTACAAAGACAGGTTCCTTCTTCTGCTTGCTGTGATTTCTATTTCCGTGGGTTCAGATGAACTCTACCTAGAGGAGCTTGTAGAGAAAAAGGTCAGATGTCCGATGGAAGCTGGCAAGGGTACTTCAGCATCTTTCCTAAGGTGATGGAAAGAGCAACAAGAGAAAACAGATTTAAGTTTTCTTTTCTCATTCCAACCTTAGACCTGAATCCTTGGAAACTTCATCCTCAGACTGTTTCTTTAGAGATGAGCACAAAAACGTTGATACTTTTGCTGTCTAGCTGGTAGTGAATTTCTGTTTTTAGGGATGATACTGATACCAGTTCATTCACAAATTGTAATCATTTTTAAAATGTTGATATTTATTTCTTGTCACTTAAGCAAATTTCTAGTCACACAGGAGGAATTTTACAAATAACTGTGACTCCTGGAGAGATGACCATAAGCAGAGAGGTCAAGATTTTATACCTTCTCAGTGATAAGGAATACCAAATATGTCCAAATTTGGTATTTCTTTTAAAGATCCAGACAGAAAATAATTCTTTTATTCTTTCAATAAATGCTTACATACGAAACACTTCTGTTGAAGTGGATATGCGTCATATTGTTTGTATTCAGATTAGTAGAAGATGGAGGTAATTAGACAGTGTTTATAACGCAGCATAATAAGTGCTTGGAGAGCGATGACAGAATACAGCGGGACATGCACAGAGCTCAACTGGTAAACAATGAGGCAGAAGGAAATCATTTCTCTATGAAGCTAAAGGCTGAGCAAAACCTTTAAGAGTAAACAGCAGGTACTGAGGAAGAAAGGATCAGAATAGGGCATTCCAGGCAGAGGAAACAGCACAAATAGGGTCTTAGAGACGTGAAAGCTTCATATTATTAAGAGCAATGAATATTTGAAAACTGTAAGATAAACCACAATTGGCATTGGCAAAGACCTCCATCCTAAGAAGTGGAAATTTTATGCTAAGAGTGTTTGGAAAATATCACAAAAATTAATTATACAAATCGGTATTCTAAAAATTGTGTGTATGCGTGTGCGCTTACAAGTAAAAGCTCTCCTATGGCAACACAAGTGATGGGATAGGGAATGAATGTGTAGAGCAGGCAGGCCATGTAGGTGTCTGCTGCTTAGTGAAGATACAAGTTAACAAGAGATAACTTCCAAAAACATGGCAACATGAGCATCTATTAAGCCTTATTAAGAGAAAGCCATCGTAGATTACAGATCCCCCCTCCCCGGCCCCACTTCCAGTATAAGAGATGATGAGAGGGTGTGACTAGAGTATCACTGAGACAGGCTCAAGAACCACTGGGATAAGAACACTTCTTGCATTTGTTGATTAAAGGAGAAGATCCAGCAAATACAATGGTAAGTCCCTCATATATCCTACAGACAAATGGCCACCTCTGGAAAAGAGTAAGGGGCAAAATGAGGCTTTCCTTAGGGTTGCATCAATATCTACGGCACCAAGATCCTGCTTGTTTTTCTGGCCCATCTTAATCTTGCTTTTCATTTATCCTAGCCAGACATGAGGCCACCACCACTATTATTTACCTATTTTTGCCCCTGATCTGAACTTGGAGGACCATTCTTAAAAGCAGTAATTGAGTATCCAGAACAATCTTGGTCAGTGGGACTGACTTTAATTCCTATTTGACTGGATTTCCACTCACAAATGGAGTTTACAAAGTAAAGACAAGAATTTATTAGAGAATCCAGGGGACCAGAAGGAGATGACAGATTTTCTGGAGACCCGAAGGAGCTTAATTTAGCATACACACACACCCTCCTATCATTAAAGAAAAATGAAACAACAAACAAACAAGCAAAAATGTGCTATCATCTATCCAGTGTCAACATTGCAATGAAGATAGAGCAATCAAAGATAAGGAAGAATCTTTGTGGGGAGTTGAAGAATGTGATTACTAAATTTTAAATGCAATAGAATTAACCGTTTGAAGATCGTGTCAAAGAACTAAAAGACAAACTCAGAAAATGCTCCTAAACTCAAAATAGTAACATCAGAAAAAAAGATAATGGTGGACAGGAGATATTCAGATACCTGACTTACATATAATAGAAATCCGGGATGAAGGCAAGAGAGCAGATATTATAGAAATTACACACAAAGAAGGAATATCACTAACCAGACAGAGAGAGCACAATTTTGTATAGGTACAATCTGCTAAATATAGTCATTGGTACATTGAATGCAGTACTGCTGTAATGTATGCTTATATTTAAATTTGTGTGTGAAACAGCAGTTTATTACCGAGAACTATTAAAATGCCAAAAAATAATTTCAATTTTTAAAAACGTCATCTTAAAAGGTGATGAAATCCATGAACTCATACAACTCAATAGCAAAAAACCAAACAATCCAATTAAAAAATGGGCAGAGATGGGGCCGGCCCGGTGGCACAGCGGTTAAGTGCACATGTTCTGCTTCGGTGGCCTGGGGTTCACTGGTTCAGAACCTGGGTGCAGACATAGCACCGCTTGGCAAGCTATGCTGTGGTAGGTGTCCCACATATAAAGTAGAGGAAGATAGGCACGGATGTTAGCTCAGGGCCAGTCTTACTCAGCAAAAAAGAAAAAAAAAGTAAAAAGAAAAATGGGCAGACGATGCAAATAGACATTTTTCCAAACAAGACATCCAGATGCCCAACAGGTACATGAAAAGGTGCTCCACATCACTAATCATGAAGGAAATGCAAATCAAAACTACATGAGATATCATCTCACACCTGTAAAATTGCTATTAACAAAAAGACAAGAAATAAGTCTTGGTGAGGATGTAGAGAAGGAGAATGTTTGTGCACTGTTGGTAGGAATGTAAATTGGTACAGTCACTATGGAAAATAGTATGAAGGTTCCTCAAAAAGTTAAAAATAGAACTACCATATGATCCAACAACTCCACTTCTGGATATTTATCTGAAGAAAATAGATACTAACTCAAAAACACTATCTTAAAAGATCTATGCCTTCTCATGTTCATTGCAGCATTGTTTACAACAGCCAAATATGGAGACAACCTAAGTGTCTGTGGATGGAAGGATGGATAAAGAAGGTATGGCATATACACAATGGAATGCTATTCAGCTATAAAAAAGAATGAAATCTTACCAGTTGTGACAACACGGATGAAAGTTAAGGTACGATGCTGAGTAAAATATGTCAGACAGAGAAAGACAAGTAGTGTATATCTCATTTATATGTGGAATCTAAAAAAAACAAAAAACCGAGCTCACAGGTAACAGAGAACAGATTGATGACTGCAAGAGGCAGAGAGTTGGGGGTGGGCAAAATGAATGAAGGGGGTCAAAAGATACAAACTTCTAGTTAAAAAATAAATAAGTCATGAGGATGTAAGGTACAATATGATAACTATGGTTAGTAATACCGTATTGCATATCTAAAAGTTGCTAAGAGAGTAGATCTTAAAAGTTCTCATCACATGAAAAAAATATTTCGTAACTGTATGGTGACAGAGGTTTAGACTTGTGGTGATCATTTTACAATATATATAATATTGAATCATTGTGTCGTACACCTGAAATTAAGATCATGTTACATGCCAAGTATACCTCAATAAAAATAAAAGATGACGAAATCTAATCTCTATTCCTGAAGGGGAAGAGGTCCTTTTTGGTAAATTATTAACTATTAGATACTAGGTTTATACGATGAGTAACATTTATATGAAATCTCAATAAAAATTATCCTCAATGGTCAGATATTAAATATTGGAGGACTTTTATTTAAAGTCCCTCACTCAAATCATTATTACTCTTTCATTACTATGAGAATCTTCAAAAATAAAATTAGGAAAGATAACTAAAACTCAATAAATTAATTTAAATGCAAACAGAAAAAAGAGGGACAATTTACCTCTTTACGTTTTTACAGATATAAGGCTTTCCTAAAAACCTCAACTGATTCCAAAGATACGTAGGAAACTAATCAGTAGCAGCAACGCATTGGCTGACTACAAAATAAAGAAACAAAGAATCAATATATTTCATATACAAGAGCAGTAGATATTCAGAAAATATAATTTTTAAAGGATTTTATTCACCATTACATCAAAACATTTACAGACATAAAATTAACAAGCCTGAAAATAATTTTTCTAGACCCATCTGAAGAAATTTCATGATCTACACAAGCATATAATATAGCAACTCTTTAAATGAAGGAAAGTAACATCGTCATAGATAGAAAGCCTTAGTAATGAAAATGATCAATTTTATCTAAATTAAATTCTCTAACATGCAGTTCTGGGAAAACTAAAACAAATTTTATTTAAGAATTTGAAAAAATATTAAATTTTATTTGGAATAATAAATCAATGAAGAGAGAAAAAACTGAAATAGTATAGAAATATGCCGAGAATTGCTCTCTAAGATATTTTTAAAGTCTTACCAAGTTACAGCAATTTAACAATGACCTATTACGGACTTGCATGGTATGCTTTCCGGCACTCTCTTCAAACTTGTATGCAGCCAGTTACCCTCTTCCCCTGCCCACTAGCTTTCAATTCCTCATATACCTCCAGCTTTTTTGAACATGCAAATATTCTGCCCTGGACAATATTAACTTCAAAAGTCTCATGGCTTGCTGCTTCTTCTCCACCAGGTTTTAACTTTAATGTACACTTCCAAGAGGCTCAGACATCTCTATCTTGTCTTCGCCTCCACTGTCCATGTTTATTTGCACCACGTTTTTTTTTTCCCATCATGTTTTTATGTTGCTTCAACACAGCAAGACTCCCCTAGGCCACAGGAATAATATCATATTCACTGTACTTGAAATATCAAGGGAAAATATTTGGCTGCCTCGATAGTGTGCACAGAATCCAAGGGTTCAATAAGTCTTCCTCATGCCTCTCTACACTTCTATTTACTCTACTGCCCCGGACCATAGTGGTGTGGGAGAATGTCTATGGGGCTTGCTATCTCTTAGAGAAACCTGTTCAAAGGAAGGGCATAGGATGTTTCTATAGCTGACTCAATGGTTTTACTTACTCCCCTTTGAAGTATGCAACTTGGGATATGATTTTAACAATTTAGGAAATAAGGCTGTTTGGAAAGCCCCAGCAGCTGAATTTATATTTCTTCCCATATATATGTTTTCTGCTTTTATTGGTAAGATCTAAATCTAGTTTGAGAAATCATTTGGATTCAGAAATTTTCCTCAAAGCTCCTGTCTTCAACTTGGAAAAAAAATTTTATCATGTCAAATACAAAAATTTGACACCTGCTTTATGGTCTCATCTTTACAACTTCTCTTAGGAAAGCCATAGTCTGGCCTAGTGGGAAGACAAGGACAACAAATTCAACGAGCATGTACACAGGAGTTGGAGAAACACAGCTGTTAATAGTTGACTACATCTTCCTGACCACACCTCTTCCTGTGTTTGTCTGATGCACCACTTTATACTTTAAGAATTTATCGATCCCGTCACCTTCATCTTTTTAGGGCCCAAGATAATTTGTAGCATACAGTAGGTGATGGTCTTGAAATAAATAACTCATCATTTGAAAAATAAATAAAAGTATACTTTGTATTATTTAAAAAGCAATCTTTCTCAATAGAAGATAGATAGGTAGATAGATAAATAGTTATATAGATAGTGTGTAGACACAATGAAACTTTTATCTACCTAAAAAACTCGGGGAAACTTTATGATATTTATGTAATGCTAAGAAAAGGTCTACATATTATGAAAGCAAAAGTAGAATTAATAGGAATAATATATTTTGGTACAAACTATATTTTGGTACATCAAAAACACTCAAATTTAAAACAAGTATAATACATAAAATATAATAGATAAAGATCAGGGATAAAGGTTTAATACCCTTAATAAATTTTTAAAAACTCTTACAAATCAAGAGGAATTCATTTCCACTTTAAGCTTAAGCATTCAGCCTATGAATTCACTTATTCCCCTTCACAAAATTCCACTAAAAAGAAAGAAGGAAAAAATGAAAAGAAATTCATGATCAAAGAGGAAATGATTCAATCAGCTGAATGTGCACATTGGTAATACTCTGGAAAATACAGTGAAAATGATATCTGGTTTTTTGTTTTTGTTTTTATCCAGTTTTATTGAGATATAATTTACAAATAAAAATTGTATATACTTCAGGTGTACAACTTAACATTTTGATATATCTATACATTGTGAAATGACTATCACAATCAAGATAATTAACATATCCATCATCACACCTAGAGACCATTTTTTGTGTGTGCAGTAGATCTACGCTCTTAGCAACTTTCATGAATAAAACACAGTATTGTTAACTATGGTCACCACATCGTACATTAGATCACCAGAACTTATTCATCCTGCATAACTGAAACTTCCTATCCTTTGACTAACATCTTTCCATTTATTCCCACACTTAGGCTCTGGCAACCACCATTCTACTCTCCTTCTATGAGTTTGACTTTTTTTAGACACCACATGTAAGTGAGATTATGCAGTATTTGTCTTTCTATGTCTAGCTTATTTCACTCAGCATTATGTCCTCCGGGTTCATCCATGTTGTCGAAAATGACAGGATTGCCTTCTTCTTAGGCTAATTGATATTCCATTGTGTATATACACAGCACATTTTCTTTACCCATTCATCCTTTAAGAAACATTTACGTTGTTGCCACATCCTGGCTATTGTAAATAATGCTGCAATGAACGTGGGAGTGCAGATATTTCTTCCAGATACTGATTTCATTTCCTTTGGATATATACCCAGAAATGGGATTTCTGAATCATATGATAGTTTTATTTTTAATTTTTTGAGGAACCTCCATACTGTTTTCCATATGGCTGTAACAATTTCAATAATTTCTGACTAAAGGAAAAATTAGGCAGAGCTCAGAAACCTTCATCTCTGTGGCAATGGAGCAGATTGCAAGATAACTGAATAGACAGTATTAACCAATAGAGGTGTGGAAGAAACTCCAAGCTCAGAGGAACCAATGTCCTAATAACAAATCCGCCATATGCATTGTTGAAAGTCTTCAGTTTTTCCAAAGCAAAAGGGCCCCCTAACTGTTAGACAGGGATATTGAAAGAAGAAACAAAATCATATGCTTCCTGGTAAAACTTCCGAACTTGAAAGGATGAAGACTGCACAAGCATCCGGAGAGAAAAATCAAGTATCTTATAAAGCAAAGAGTCTAACCAGCAATAAAATTCTCAGGGCTGAATATTAGAGAATGATAATATAATTTCTAAGCATCCTGAAAGGAAGATAATTTTAAACACAGAAATTTTACTCAAATTATCACTCAATTGACTATGCATGTATGCATTCAGGTATAGAGTTAATTAAAGCATTTTATCTTTCAGAACTATTACTTTGACTTTTTAAAAAGATTAATAAGACATATAAACTTCTAAAATCAAAAGAAAGAGAAGTAAAGTTACAGAAAAATATGGCGCAGATGAAGAGAATTTTTAAAAACATTATTATAGACAAATCATACCAATAAACTTTGAAAACTTTGACAAAATGTGTCAATATCTAAGAACATAAAAATGAGGAAATTAATCCAAGAAGAGAGGAAAAACTTTAATGGACTAACATCTATAAAAGAAATTGAAAATGTGATTAAAGATCTACCCAGACAAAAGCTAGATTTCATATCATGCTGTACCAAACCTCCAAAAAGTGATACCCTGTTTCCTTAATTCTAAGAAATGAGTGATTGTAGGAAGTAGTATTGGTTTGATTAAATTATTCTGAAAGACAGAAAAAATAAACCATGCATTAAATGAACATACATAAATGGCATATTGATTGCGGAAATATTAAAATGTGGGGAAAAAAATGGCAATTCCTCTTATTTTTTCACACTCACCCAAAGCCCAAAAGAAAGATGGAAATCTTCAATTTTTGTATGAGCTCTCATAAATTAGGTACTGAAGATAAACAAGAATAACAGATTAACATACGCATACAAAAACTTACTAATTGTTTATGAATATATTTGCCAAAAAGATAAATAAATCTTTACAGAATCAAAAGGCATATGTTAAAATAATGTTAGAGCTGTATTACTGACATAAACACATAACATATATTATGGTAAGGCCCTGCTATGATACAGTAAGAGGAGTCTATAAAATTTAATCATGCAAAACACTGAGTCACATTATTTCAAGTTAATGAAATGACCAGGAAGAGACTGTCTTAGCCCCAACTGAAGAGTTCCAGCATCTTACTGCATGACCCAATTCCTTGGTGGTAGCAGCAACTTTTGGTAGTTGTCCTCTTCAGGCTAAATACCAAACAGGGGTAATTCTAAGTTCTGTGGCTAACTGAGATCCTCTTAATGCTTTGGAACAAGTTTCATTGGCCCAATCCAGAGATATTAGACCGAAAGAATACTGGAAAGATTTCCAAGTCTGAGTTACTTCCTATTTTTCTGTTCAACTCATTCTTCCCTCCATTTCTCTCTTGCCTATCCCTAAAAGAAGAAAATATTAGCTTTTCCTCAGTTAGCTTTTTTGGTTCACTGTTGGTGTTGTACATTCTATGGTTTTGGACAAACGTGTAATGACATATATCCATCAGTATTTCATACAGAGTATTTTCACTGCCCAAAAATTCTCTGTTATCTGCTTATTCAGCCCTTCCCACTTCACCCCTGGTAACCACTGATCTTTTGATCCTTTCCATAGCTTTGCCTTTTCATTTCAAATATTTAAAAAGTTAAAAGGAAACAAATTTTTTAAATGCCAGTTGTATGTACGTAAGTGATGATTCGTAGAATAAGATGATGTTATAAAAGTGCTTACAACCCTAAGGAAAAATGAGCACATTTTGAGTGAACATAAATTTGAGTAAACAACAGATTGAGTTACTACCAATCTATGAAAGAGAAAAATATTCATACCTAAATGATATGTAATACTTATAAAATATAATTAATTATAGTTAAAATCATGATTTTCTACAAATAACAAAAATTGCATGTTCTACTAAGACCAAAGAAAGGTTTTAAGCAAAAGAACTAAAATAGAGGAACCAGATCTAACCCAGGAAAAAATTACCCTGTGGAAGGTACATTTGAACTGTGTCTGAAGGAAGCCAAAGAGCTTTTACCAAAGGCACAGTCCCTACTTCACAGTGAATAATGAATATATGTTGTTACTTGGATAAATGAATTCATCAAAGAAACATATTACACACCTGCAACCTCATTCCTGTAATAGCACACAAAAGAATAATACTTGCATGGCACGTGGGTGAATGGACAAAGTTGGTTGCATGTGAAGCCACGAGCCAAATTTACTTATGAATCCAAATTTATTGTGTCTAATGAAGGTGAGATACAAAAGATGATACAGAAAAGTATGAAACATTGTTCTTGCTAGTTATCTGGTTGTGAAATAAGCCATAAATATACAAGTAACTTTCAAATGAAAATTAAATAACAATACTAGATAAAATATATTCAAATTAAGAATAAATGCTAAATAAATAGTTCACAAATAATAAATCTTCTGAGTTAAGAAGATGACAGATCTCCCTAAAGCCTAAAATAGTTTGAGAAAAATCACTACTTTATGACAGTGGAGGAAAGAGTGGATCTCAAAAGACTAAAAAAAAGCATGTTGCAAATAGAAAGGACAATAAAAAGGAAGGAAATTTTCTGGGTATCAGATTCTCCAAATGCATAATTTTAAAAATACGAATATTAGCACCATTCAAAACCAAGGAAATCAGAGAAGTAAACAAGCAAATCAATAGGGTCGCCTATTGGATATTCCATATAGCCATGAGTAATCCATTTCTATACTAGAACAGAATCAACCGTGTGCCCTGAAAGCAACGAATCACATGACAAATTCTAGAACTTGAATTCAAGAGTTTTGAGATGCCTTATAAAAAACCACATAAACAAGATCCTCTGTTTGGATTTTTGCCAAAGTACAAGCTATGTGTTTTAATTTACTTAAAACAATTTTGTTTTTTTAAAGATGAAAGATAGAACAGGTATTATCCTGCCCCCTCTTTCCACAGCCAATCAATTTTGGATGTTTTGCTGAGTATTCCCTTCATCGTTTATCTTACAGCCACACACATTTCTCCCGCATCTGGTCTCCCCATGCCTACACAGACACAGCAAAGACTCTCATATAGAAATGTCTTTTTTAAGGATGATGATCTAGTATAAAACTTTGAACTTGAATTTGCTATGAAATTTTATTACACAGCTAATTCCATGGTCCATTATTTTCTTTCACATTTTCTTTACAGTCTCAGCAATATTTAAAACCAAGTGAATTTTCTAGATGTGAAATGAAAACTGTCCCAGGCACTGTGGTGTTCTCTGAGAGGAACACATAAAACAGTATATAGGTCTCTATCCCCTATCCCCACTTTTTGCTAAATAAGAGTAAATGTTCAATCCTGCAAAATTTAATGCTAGTTCAATCATTGGAGGAAATACAGCATGCTGCTTGAATATTTTTTCTTAATTTGTTTGAATAAAACAAAAATATTTAAGACAAAATGTCTCACTTTTTTTTATGACAACTTTTCAGAGCAAAATTTAATCTATTTAAATAATGTTTTAAAATAAATCTATTAAAATAATACTTGGTTCTAGTCATCATTTTAATTTCTTTCTGGCTTGTGTTTTACATAAAATTTCTTTGAATAACTATTATTAGAGCAGGTATTCTAGCTAAAGTGAGATGTCTCTAACTCTCCATTGACCTAGGGAGAGTACAAGTATTCACAAGTTTTCAACACTATGCAGATTCCAAGACCAAACAGAATTTTTCACAATATCAAAAAAAACTTTTCTCTAGTGCCTGATAAACACTTCAAAGGAGTCTGCAGATGTTCCAATGGGATCTCATCTTCCTTGTTTGAATAATTTTAGAAATGAGAACCATGAAGACAGCCTGACATGATAGAGAGATAAATAATGCACATTTTTATTTCCAGAATTTTACTTCTAGTGTGTCTCCCTTACCTTATGTATTCTTTTCCAACTCAAAACTCAGCACAGGCTGTATCCAAAATATTGTATCAACACTCTTTCCTCAGAAGTCCAGAAAGCAGGAAGGCAATGAGGAGAGAAAGCATTGAGCCAGGAGTGGGAGACTCTGCTCCACTCTGACTGCCCCAGGTTAGGGAGATGTTTCTTCTTGGCTTTATCTTTAATTTCCTCATGTGGAAAATGAGAAATAAAGGCATGTGTCCTGTCTTTTGGGGGACTCTTGTGAGAGTCACATAAGAGAATATTTGGGGGAAAAATTTGTAAACTTCAAGGTGCTGAAGTAATAAAAATCTAAAAATCATTAATAGAGTAGAAAAAAATAGTGAATTGCCACCTCATCCTGCAGGCAAATCCTCAGTACTTCCTAATTGTATTCTACCTCCTCCCTTTTTAAAATAAATTCAGCAGCCTGTGCTATTATACAAACTAAATTCATGCCAGTGCGGAACTTTTAAAAAATTCCACACATAGAAAAACACAGGCCTTTCAAATCTCGCACAGAAATTAGGTTTGGACTGCAGGTCTGAGACCTATTGCTCAATATTTATTGAGATAGACATGTGATTTAAAACTAAGATGAGGATTGAAAATACAATCATTATCCATCTATTTGGCATGTCTGTGAAAAGCTACTATGACCTATTTCATTACATCTTTTCTTTATGCTATTTACTATGTTAATTGAAACTTTATAATGTTGGAGGTATAGAAAAGATTCTTTAAGCACATAGCATATACAAGAATAAATCCACTAAGACTGTGCATTTTAGAGCTCATATTTATGTTATAGTACAGAATTACCCATGAGAACTCAGAGTAAAGACAAATGATTGCCATTTAAGGAGAATAGAGGTGATATCAGGTCTCCTTTATCGATTTGATTGTTCAGTTAACAAATTAGCAGTCAGTCCAGGACCACCTCTCAAAACAAAAGCCCTCACCTTTAGGAAAGATAACTAGTCCCCACTTGAGTCAGAGCCAACTACGGCAATCCTTTGATCCCTTGGTACTGCCATACTCGCTCTCGATGTCAGAAAAAATTTCTTGAAGACAAAACCTTTTATGTTACACCTTAAATTGTGGCTCAAAATGCAAACAATTCTCTATCTTAAAAAATCATTTATTAATAAATTTGATTGAATTTATCAGAATAAATTCAAAACTTTAAAAATAAAACTAATAATATTCCTAATTTGTGCTGTTGGAACAAGACAACTTTTTTAGGAGAACATTTAGTGTGTACAAGTGATGCTCACAAAAGTATTTCTTCCTTAAAAGTTAGATTTCATGGTAATGGGTTTTTAAACAGGTGACTAATGTTCTTGACAAGCCTGAAATTTCTGGAAATGTTCTCTCATTCATTGGAACAAAACGATTTAGCGTGAATCTCTGGGTCATGATATTCATAAGACTTTAGAAAAAATTCTGGAGCAAGTTTTCCTACTGTTATTTTTAGATGAGGTAAGTATGCTTAGGATAAACTTAACTATGTTCTGTGTTCTACAGAATGAGTAAAATACCATTTGTGAATATAACGCTTGCCTTAAAGGATTTTAATGGTTTATATAATGCCATACTTGTTTCAAAAATCTATTTCAAAATACAGTCTGTGTATGTATCCTCATGCTTTTAGAAGAACAGCTATATAATAACCAAATATTAGAGAGCATAGATAGATATTTTGCCAGTTTTCAAACTGCCTAATCATTTCAGTCACCAGCAAGTGACTTGCCAATAGAATTTAATGAAGCTTTACATGTTAACTTCATAAGTCTTTAGTGGATAAGTAGAAGCTGTAACACTTTCTTTTAAAATATATAGTGGACTACAGATTTAAGATTTATTTCACATAAGAGGAAAATAATAAATTTATAATCTCTCAATTTTTAAGACATGATTTTGGATCTTTTTATCACATCAAATAAAGCGGCTTCAGCTTTGCCTTCATACAGCCAAATATACAAAATTATATATACACACACAGAATGTTTCTGTTCAACAGCTGCCTCTAAGAACAAAAAACAAAGTTGTGAATTTTGCTGCTAAGATAATACAAAAGCATTTCTATTTCTCCAAATTTTTCTTGAATAAATGTTAATCTTGTCAAATCTGATTTTCAAGCAAGTGAAATTTAGCATTGTCCACCTAACTCTAGGAGTAAATATTGAGATTTGTTAATTTTAGTGATTTATTTTCATTTAACCATGGATATTTCAGTGCTTTTCATGGGAATCACACCATATAGCCAACATAAAGCTAATATTTTCTCCTAAGAAATCATTTGAAAGAACCCCATTGCATGGATTTTATTCCACATCATTAAATAAATGAGTAAATGGTGAGGCTCCTTTGATAGAAGGCAGGACACTGCTGGAGTGCCTGCGACATCACAGAGGCTGTTTCAGGTAAAGAAAAGGGCAGAGTATTGTTCCTCAAAAGATGAAACCCTATACTTTTTATTTGACAATACTCAGAGTCATGTGTTTGACCATTGTGTCATCTGCTGCCGTGACCAAATACGGCCATCATTACTGATGGTCACTCCAGGTCTCTCACCCATTACCACATAGAAGTTTTCTTATCTTTATCACTACATATTTGCTTTAAATTAGCCAATATGACTGTTCCTTTCAATACTCGTGCTTCTTTTTCATGAGAATTACATTTTTCTACATCAAATACCATGCATTACTCCATTTCTCCACTTTTTGTTGTGGGCACATGAACAGCATCCTTTCTTAAATGTACGAACTCTTAATGGACTACACAATCCTCACAGCAACCCATCCCCTCTTCTTCCTCCTGTCCTTGCTAAGTACGTTTTTTCTCCTTTTCCTCTACCTCAACTGTCCCCTCTCCGACTCCTCCCCACTTCTATTACCACTATGACATAATTGGGTACCTTTCAGTTGCTCTACACAGGGCTGCCTAAGCACCTTACAGATTTTCTTATCTTTTGGTAAATATTCTTCTTCTGTCCATCATAGAGATTAAGGAACTAAGATCTGGATAGTTAATCAGTTTGTTCTTAATTAATAAGCTCTTTGTTCTAAACAACATTTTCTTCTACAATTCATACTCAACTAGCTAACCCTACTTGACAGTGGCTGATTTTTAGGGTTCACCATCATTTTTGTCACCAAGGCAAAATTAGTAGGAAACAAAAAGTACCCATCATTTTAATCAGGTTGCAATAACCAAAAACATAGAAAGTAGAATTCCATTTTCTTTTTTTTTGTATTACAATCTCATTTATGTGTCTTGAGTTATGGAAACTCTCCTCTTAACCAACATAAACTTTTCTTTCTCAATTTTTTTCATTCCTGATTCCAAACTTTATGGCATCTTCTCAGTCTTCCATCCAAAGCATCCAGTCATTAAAAACATTTGAAAACCCTCACATCCAAAAAATACCGTACAAAGCTGAAAATATGCATGTAAATATCCATGATGGGATCTTTCGTATTTGTTGCACACCTCTTTGGCATGGATGAGTAGGTCTGCAGGTTAGAACTCTATCTGCTTTGTTGTTTTATTTTGAAAAGCATAAACTTCTAGAGAGTTCTTGCTTACCTTGGTTGGAACACTATCTACTGAAAACTAGGATACTTAGGTGTGATTTAAAGTAAAGAAAAAGCAGAAATGAAAGGCCTAGTGAGTGCTTGCCTTTCCATCCTACAAGTAATAGCTTATTCCCTTATTGGAATATCGTAAGCAAAATTCAAATTTAAAATTTATGAAGTTCATTAAAATTCACTCACAAAGTATATTATGAATGTGACACTTAGCTGAGGTTAAAGATAAATGTAACAGTAGCAAAATTAATATAAAAATGCAAAGTTGAAGCCAATTTATCTAGTATTTCACTTTCAAAAGATTTTCATGTATTTGCATACTCTACAGATAAATATCAATAGTCTTTAAACCAAAATAGCACATTTTTCAAATACCTTAAGCTATTTTACCAAATATCACCTTTTCATCAAAGACCCCTGAGACACATTCTTATCATGTATATTTATATGCTTGAAGGTAAGTAGAGGCAGATGTAATCACCATCAAAATGTAATTTAAATTTAAAGAAATCATATCACTTTTCCAATGCCTCAAAGTGGTGGAGACTGCTATGCTACTTAATAAAAATTTACCCTAAACTGATAAATCAGTGATGGATAGTTTCACAAAATTATGGCAAAGTTTTGAGTGGCTCACAATTTCCTTTACTATCCTCAAATGTGTCAATATAGTCTTTTCTTTATTTGGCTTGCCATTTAAATATGCAAATTTCCACAAGAAATCTTCCACAAATATAGTTCTATAAGCACAAAATTGAGATCAAGTGCTTATTCTGTATGTAAATGGCCATGACAGGCTTATGGATGTTCACCAAAAATCATAAAATACATCTGCTTGATATCTATATAAAATTGTTTTATTTAATTCTTAAGTGTTTCTTCTCAGGGGCTAGATCAGTCATTTTGTCTTTATTTAAATAGGTCAAACTGGGACAAATATGAAAAACGAATAAAGAAAAATAACTTATTTTTCATGATTGAATGTAGCGTATTTTAATCGACAGATTTTGCAATATTATTAGTTCAGATTTTTTCACTAAAATTAGCACCATTATAAAAATGAGACACATCTTTGCACATAGGTAGTACATTTATTTTCTTAGAATAAATATTTACCGTGGGAATTGATATAGAAAATGTTGGAGGATATCCCAGATGTTCCTTTTCAAAACCTTAAGATGGTTACATAAATGTTTCAAGGATTCATTTTGTTGTCTTTTCACCAGGAATCTCAAGTTATATGACTACAGCAGCCAATCAGATCGTGTAAATATGGAGAGTGGGCTAGTACGTAACAGGGATGTGGCAAAAATTAACAAAAGAGTGTATATACTATGCAGACCCATGAGGCCTATCTGAAGGCTGTGGGCCACCAGCTTATGCCTTCTACTGAGGACAATCTGAAAACCAAGATGTGCACTCATTTATGTCTACTTAATTAGCTAAAAAGGCCCTTTAGTCAATCAGGGACATAACCTTACATTATTTTAGAAGACTCAAATTCTTTAATCAGATACACACACACACACATATACACACTAAAAACATTTAGTCTTTCAAATTTCAGCTTTTTAAAATTAAAAATGGCTTGAACCGCACATGTTCATTCTCTCACACGACAAAATTCAGAAAGTGGTAAATCTGTTCTTAGGTAATTCAGATAATCCTGATGTCAGGGTTCTAGATCAGCTGCTCTGCCCTGCTTTTGGTTTCCCCATATGTGGGCAAGATAGATGTCACTACTCCGAGCATGACTCCAAGGGAAGAAAGAAAAGGAGGAGGGAGATTCCTTTAAATCTCTCATCAGTTCCCAGCAGAGTTCCTCGACTTTTCATTAAACTAAATTGTATCAGATGTCCAACTCTAAACTAGTGTCTAAAAAAAGAGGAGAAATCCAAAGATCTCCACGACTGAAATAAGGGCAAGAAATCCTAAAGTTTGTGGTGGGGCCCAGCTTTCCTTAGGACATCCATGTCAATTCCTTAACAAAACTGGGTTCTATTAACAAGAAAACAAAAAAAAATTTCTGTTAGGGACACAACTAAGAGAGCTAATCAGTGCGTCCCCTCAAGCAGCTCATTTTATTGACAAGTTTTTTCCTCCAAATTTCTCCAGTATTGTCACCTATTTTTATATAGCCTTTGCATATCCTGGTAAATAGTTCCTCTAAAAACTCAATTATCCTCATTTCTATTAACTGAGAATAGCTATATTCTTTATAAAGTAACCTAATTTGGCCCACTCTCTGAACCCCAAATCACCAAGAAGTTCAGGAACAAATTTACTAATTATGTCAAACATAACATCCAGATAGATAGGTCAGAGCTAAACCAGAAGGCGGGAAGAAAGGTCATACTCACAAATAGAAGGACTCTTCAAAGCTCACTATGGAACCTCATTGAAGTTACTAACCATGCCAGAACATCCAGAAATTTGAATCAAACAAACAAAAATCCTCCAAGATCATCTCCTACATGTCCAGAAGAAACTAACCTAAAATGCCAGTGGAATTCTAGGGTTGAGCAAATCCTTAAAGAAAAATGAAATCAACTTCAGACAGAAAGGTAACATACAGTTGCCATTTTTTTCCAAAATCACCAGAGCACTGGATATGCCAGTACTATATCTGTCCTTCTCAAATTAAGAGTCAGGCCGCACTTAGGGAACAATTTTATTTCTACATTAAAAATTTAAGGGCCAGCCTGTTGGTGTAGGTGTTAAGTTCATGAGCTCCGCTTTGGCGGCGCAGGTTTGCCAGATCAGATCCCAGGTCTGGACCTGCGCGCTGCTTATCAAGTCATGGCGTGGCAGGTGTCCCACATATGAAATAGAGGAGGATGGGCATGGTTGTTAGCTCAGGGCTAATCTTCCTCAAAAAAAAATTTAAATATATCACCTAACTTGATATGATATCATTTTCTTAGTTTAGAAAAGGAGAAGGTGAAGCAAAAAGAAAGCCATAGAGTTGGCACAAAGTCACACAGCTCCCTCAAGACTGGGTTCAGATCCAAAACTCTTTCATATCAAGCATAGTAGAATACACAACATTTTATGTAACAGTGAGATAAATGATGTGGTGATCACTTCACATTTTTTCTCATTAGGATAGTTGGTGGTTTCACATGTAAACCTTATGAGTCACTTCAAAAAGAAAGCCAACTTTCCAATTTTTCTTCATTAAACTTTAGAAAGTATAACTATGTAAAAATCACATTGTCCTTGCATTGTCAGCACCTGGATGAAAGATTCAATAATAATGTAAGCGATAGTTTCTATAAGAAAAATCCACATTGTGAACTATCGATCATTGCCCAGGTCTATGGCATACTGTCTTCTTCACTTCAATGGAAAATATGTCAAGTTTCAAAATGCCAGCTTATAAGCATGCCAAGAATTTAACAAAAGCATAATTTGAATTAAAAAGAGACTCATGATGTGTTTCAAAGAGACCAATTTTTGGTAAAATATAATACTTTCCTACATGCTCTATTCTCAATTTTTTCCTTCAACCTGAAATCTTGATTAAGGAATTTGTAGACTGACCTGCATTATAGATCAAACGATGTGTACTGACAACATGGCAAGGAGGTACATGTATCAGAGCTCAGAATTATTGAGATTTATGGAAATAATATCCATAGTTAAGGTGAGGAAGAGCTAATTCATAGGGCTACATGTCACTAAGAATGTACTAACTGTTAAGATTGAGGGAAGACAGAAATGAGGAAGATCACCAATTAGGGAACATAAAAAGGGTTATTCTAATGAAAAGTGAACCGTTGGGTAGGAATTACTGCCACTTGTTTTATAAGGATGTGCCCATTAATGCAAAGAAATATCTAGTACTGGGTATCACTCTAACTCACGACATTTTTCAGGTGAGTTTAATGAAAGATTTTTTTCATTACAAAAATACTCCATTCTACAAGGAAATTTACAAATAAAAGAGAATTCAAATGAGGAAAATCTGGTTTGGGGGCAATTTTTTAATTAAGAAAGTAAGATACACATACATGTAGTTGATAGAAGTAGAGATAGACATACAGAATTTTTTGGAAAATTATCATTCTTCCTCCTTGAAAAAACTCTAAGTATCATCTGCAACAATATTATATGACATTTTTAAATTTCTGGCAAATTGACATAGGTGACATATATGCTTTAATAGAATAAGACATCTATGGTCCACTGGGAAAACAGACTCATATAAAAAAAATATAGGTATTTGACAGTGTGGTGAACATGTGGACAAACTAGCAAGGAGACTTTCCGTATTGAAAACACATAGACTTAATTTTTTTTTAAAAAGTATTCAGTGCTACTCATTGTCATCTTAGGCACTAGGTAATTTAGAGAAGACAGTATTCATAAAGTTTTAGTTCAGGTGCCTTAACCTCAAGAAAAGATATACACATATGGAAAGTTGAAGGTAATATATAATTAAGTATAGAATAAATGTCTCAGATAAAAATTGCCTTAGGATGAGAGTGATTCTCAAGTGATCCACAGAATACTTACTAGCTCTGCATCATACCGAAAAAATTATTTTGAGATTAAACCTAACTGAAAGTTGTCATCTTGCACTTCACTCTGAAAGCTCATAATTCACATTAATACGCTACATTTCTCAATCTCAAAATTCATATATTAACCAAGCCTGTTAAATTTAACAGAATATTTTCCAGATTGCTTTGATGATGAACACAACATCTGTAAACATTTTGTGTAAACGCTTCTTCTTCCCTACACATTTTAGGAGGTGCCACTAAAAGAGTTGAGAAAAGGAAGAGGACTCTTTTAGATTGGTCTCAGACATATCAAAGAGATGGAGCTTCGGCTGAGTCTTAAGGAAGCAAGGATTTTTTTTTGGTTTGTTTGCATAAAGTAGAAGCAAATGAGGAGAACAAATTAGGCAGATAGAAAAGAAATCTAACATTTCAATCCAGAGTTTCAAAGGAACCTCAGAACTCACCCCAATAATGAAATTGCTCTTTAGAGTCCAGTTCCCTCCTTGGACACTTCTAGTAACTGGGAACCACTGCTTAGTTCTGGAAGCAACTTTGAGCTCGTTATCATAGTCTGCAATCAAGAACTAAAAGGAGCTAACTAATTATTTTCCCCTTTGACAGAACTTCCCTTGTGCTCCTTGGCTATAACACTCTCACAAGTCATTGGTTTCATAAACTAAACCTGCTCAGATTTTTTAATAGCTTTCCATATCGTATTTTTTTCTGCGCTTTCACCTGTCTTTGTTATCATGTCCTTCAGCATTTTGACCACCTGGTAAGCACAACGGGGTGAACTTCTCTGAAGGAACCCAAAATCTAATCTTCAGAAATATATTACTCTACTGAGTAAGAGAATCCCATATAGGCCAGATCTTAGCTCTCTCTGGCCTTTGTCCATTGGTTGTAGTACATGAAATATTGGGCTGTGTTTGTCAAGATGGAAAAAGTATATTAGGATGTGCCCTAAAGTGGGATAGAAAGGAGGAAACAGGAACAGATATGAGCCCGAGTTACCAACCTTAAAAAGAGAACCATAGAAGAGTCATCCAACATCTTAGATTGTCAGCCAAACCAAAGACAACTGATAGAAAGCCATACATACTTCTCTTCCATTTCTCAATGTAACTTGGAGATCACCTCACTAGGCAAGCACCGTAAGCATAGCAGTATAAGAGTTATGGATTGAGATAACACAATGGCTATGGTTATCGTGAAACGGCACATCCTAATTTAGTCATCGATCACCAGATCAATTCAGATATGATAAATTAACCTGAAATGCATGAAAGTAGTGTTTCCAAATCATCGTATGAACCGGGGGCCTTGACACAAAGTGATCCAGTTAGTGTGACAAAAATACATTTTATGAATATTTTAAGAGACTTGGTCATGTTAGGATTATCTTGTTACTGATGAAGGGAGACTTTATTTTTCATATTGACTATGTCTAGGATATTACCTTGTTCAGATGCTGACATAGATGATGACAATATCCAAAGCCACTGTGATCCATGACTGCTGAGGTGCCGTGACTGTGAAGAAAGTAGATAACTTTATAGGGCCCAAATCAAGTTTTTAACCCAAGATCATTCTTCAGATTTCTCTTTCTTTTCTTTTCCTTTTTTTTGGTGAGAAAGATTGGCCCTGAGCTAACACCTGCTGCCAATCTTCCTCTTTTTGCTTGAGGAAGATTGTCCCTGAGCTAACATTAGTGTCAGTCTTCCTCTATTTTGTATGTGGGATGCTGCCACAGCATAGCTTGATGAAAGGTGTGTAGGTCCATGCCCGGGATCCAAACCTGTGAACCCTGGGCCACTGAAGTGGAGCATGAGAACTTCACCACTATGCCACTAGGCCAGCCCCTAAAATTTCTTTTTCATATTATGTGTCTTTACTGATTTGAAGTCACTCAAAGGGTCATGTCATAAATGGCTATTTTTTAAACTTAGAACCAAATTCTCTAGAATGTAAGCTACTGTAGATGAATAAGAGAAATTGGGCATAGACATCCTTAATCAAGACATATGTGCTAGCTCTAAATTAAAATAAGAAGATAATTTAAGCTGAGTTAGGAAGCTTGCTTTATCTTCTCTCTGATTTGGGCTAGGGTCCCCAGCTGCCAGGGGCTGCGATTTGGAGATATATGTCTTGACCTTCCAGCTCAGCAGCCTGTCCTGCCTACCAAAGTCGAAACTCCGGCAACTCTGTGTGCCCTATGACACCAACTGACACCCTATTAACATGACAGACATTTTGAGGAGGGCTTTGTGGCCTCAGCAGATGTTTTGTGCTCCTGCCTCCCTGACACCTTGTCAGAGGCAGTGTCCATTCTCCCAGCCCTGCAGCCAAAATGCTTCCTTAGCCGGTGTCTCAACAGAACTCAAGCCTCCTCCCCAGGGATGGGGAGAGCTAACTATCAGCAGTTCCAGTCCAACTCCTAGGTTTTTTGTCCTTTTGGGCTCATGCTCCCTTGCTTTTCTCCTGAAGCTATTCTCATCCTCTTTTCCTATATCATTTCAACTTTTTATATTTGACCGCTTCTACCAGCACATGACTGCGGGCATATGGTCGACTGAACAAATAGTTTTTTCAATGAGGTATACATTTTATTACTAATGATGATATATAAATATTTGTTGATAATGAATCTGGGGCTTCTATCTGGAAGGTTCCATGGAATAATATACTTAAAGCTGCAATATTGAAAGAGTCAGCTAAATATACCTCTTTTCCTTAAACATTCCTGATCATCTTGATATCTTTTCTTCATAAATTGTGTCTTCAGAGAATAAAAGAGCAGGGGGAGTTTGGGGCAAGAGAAGCTAAGAACCTGAAGAAGTTATTCATATAGATTGCCATTTCAAAATTAAAAACAAATATAAGACAAACCCCTTTCTACATCTTTTAAGTTCCCTGGAGGGTATTTGTGTACCCTTTAAGTTTCACCGAGGTTCCACTTCACTTGGTTTAAGGAATGACCTTCAGAGAATGGAGACTGACAGAATGTTCTCTACACTGTTTCATATTCACTCCAGGAAATATGTAATCAACAGAATTGTCTAACATCAATCATAAGTAAATTGTTGATACACTTTTATTTTCTAAATAAAAAATTTGCATTTGCAATTTGTGTTTATTCTAGTTCACATAAATTTATTGTCTCACCACAAAATTTATTGTGACACCAATTTCAGGAGTAAGCATACAGCACATTAAACTGTTGATCCTGACCAAGTCTTCTTAGTATTTAATTTTCTATTTGGTTTGGAACATTCTAACAACTTAAGAAATGATATTACTTTGTAATAAATTCAGGCTATTTCCAAATAGCACACGCTATTCAGCTGCATTGTCCTCGTGATGGACAAACAGATAATTAGAGGAACTGAGAAGGCTGACACAAATGTCATAGAGAAGATGCCCAATGTTGGCATCTTTAGACATAAATATTTGTCAACTGACTTGCTTGTCAGATAGTAACTGTAGAACCTTAGGCAATTTATTTTTTTAACCCTCCATTTCCTTATCTGTAAACTGCATGCATTACTATTTATCTGGATATTTAATAAGCTTTTTAATATTTTCTATGAAGATACCCTGAATGGGGTCTGAAAATAGATGCTAGAAACCACTGGGCCCAAACCAATCCCGTTTCATCAGATTTTTATATAAACTGAGTCTGTTGATTATAAAATTAAATATTAAATAATAAGTCATTGAAAAAAGTTTCATGGAGAAAAACTGTAAATAAAAACAAACACTTAAGAAGAATAAACCATTTTAATCTTCTATTTGGGCATAGCTTAACGATAAAAATTAATCTCCTGGGTTTTCTATGTTTGTCTTCACATCTGTACTTTCCCTTCTTTATGATTGTTTTTTTGTAGCTTGAGGACAAACACTTAGTGCACAAAATAATATTTGTACAAAATTTCCTGTCATGCATCCTCATACACAATAACTTTAGAGGAATGCCTTGGATAGAGTTTTCATTCAGATTTGTCAACGTTATCAAAAAATGTCTTTCATAGTTTTTTTTTTTTAAGATTTTATTTTTCCTTTTTCTCCTCCAAGCCCCCCGGTACATAGTTGTGCATTTTTAGTTGTGGCATGTGGGATGCCGCCTCAGCATGACCTGATGAGTGGTGCCATGCCCGCGCCCAGGATCCGAACCGCTGAAACCTGGGGCTGCTGCAGCAGAGCGCATGAACTTAATCACTTGGCCACGAGGCCAGCCCCTGTCTTTCATAGTTTTGAAAAAGAATGTCTGATACTTCTGCTTTCTATAATATAGCAATATTTATGAACTAGATATCCTGAGAAACCAACGAATATAAACATCTAAACCAAGCTAGATAAAGTACACATTAAAATAAATTTGTCTTAAATTATTAGTGAAAATGGTAAGGAATTTAGAGAAATCCCTCAAGGAAGAGAAAGAGAGAGAGAAGAAGAATGAGGAGGAAGGGAGGAGGAGAGAGAAACTGACAATCCAGAAGTCTGTGTATGGAGTTTCAGTTTTAGAATCCACATGGTAGGGGACTGACTCCGGGATTCACACAGAAGGCTGTGACCTCTGAAAGATGACCCGGATTGAAAGAGAGAGCCAGGAGTACGTCCGCTTCCACAGTGGAAACAAGGTCACGTTTCTGTCTCTTCCTTGGTGGATAGGGGTAGAAGTGGCATTCCCCTCTGAGAGTTGTTAACACTAAGTAAGACTGCAAATTACTGTGAGTCAAAAATACATGTGCAATTAAAAAAATAGTAAATTAAATTGCATATACTTTAAAAGTACTTAGAAGAAGGTGTCATAGCGAAATGTCAAAAGATGGACAAAATAAGAAAAATATTTGAAACAAATATTAAAGATGGGGGCAAATTTCCCTAATAAATGTTGAATCATTCAAAAAAAAGACTAAAATATCTGAAATAAAAATGGACAAAAATATGAATACATAATTCTCAAAATTATCAAGTAAAAATGATTCTTAAATATATGAAAATATATTCAAAAAAGTGCAAATTAAAATTACATTGAAATATTATATATCACCTACCCGATTGGCAAGAATTTAAAAGTTGTCAACACTTCTGTTGACAAAGCTGTGGAGTAACAGGAACTCTTATATAACACTGGTAGAAATAAAAAATGGTGCAGACTTATGGAGAAGAAGTTGGCAATACATTACAAAACTGTATATTCATTTACCCTTTTACCCAGCAAATCCACTTTTATGAATTTATCCTTAAGTTATACCTCAATTAAAAATACATGTGCACACGTTTATTGTGGCATTAGTTGTAATCACAAAATTTTAGAAACAATCTGAATACACATTCATAGGAGATTGATTGAATAAACTATAGTATTCAACATAAGGGAGTACTACAAAATTATTTTTAAAAAAAGAATGAGAAAGATGTTTTGAACAGATATGAAGTGATTTCCAGGATATACTGTCAGCTCAGTGAAAAAAGCAAAGCACAAAAAACCCACTTATGTGTAAGGAAAGTAAGGGAAATTACATATGTGTGTATGTATACCTCTCTACCTACATATATATTTATCATGAAAACATTAAAAATACAAAAATCAACAAAGATGGAAAAAATCTAAAATGTAATACAAATAGACACAAACCAATCTGACTTTATTTCAAATATGCTGCAAAACCACATAGAAAGTGAGGGTAAAATTCTTAAGTTCTACATCTTGACAGTTAAATATGCATTTTATTATTATTATTTCATATATCTATTATCAATGATATGTATATTAATTTGGATATGTGAAATGTTTCATAATATAAAAGAGAGAGTCTTTAAGTGACATTAAGACACTTGTAAATATTCAGGGAATATTTTAAGAAAGGCTCTGTAATCACATGGGATCCATTCGAATTCTGTTATCTTGTGCAAATTCCTTGTGCAAATACCTCAGTTTATAACAGTAGCTATCCAGTAACACTACTGGAGGATTAAATCGTTATTAGACATAAATTGCTTGGAATAGTATCAAGCACATGATAAGAGATCAATAAATGTTAGTCAGTAGTAATAACATAGAAAACATTTCTCTAGAACCCAGAGTCTAGGACCACCAATTTGTATCTACACATTAGTGACGGCTGACGGCAGTATTTCAGTAACTGTATTCTATAAAATGGCAAATAACAGTGATGCTCAACTGGGCATGCACATCAGCATCACTGTTGATCCCCTTAAAATTATAAATAAATAAGACACAGAGATTTGACGTCACCAAAAACCTACTGAAGTTTTAAACATGAAGCCCAGGTCTACGTAAGTTCAAAAATGTCTTAGGTGATATTGATAAGCACTCCTTGTTAAGAAACCCTGTGATAGGAATATTGAGGGAGTGTATAGCTGCAAGGAAATAATTTGAAGACTGTCACTTCAGACTGAGAAAAGAGCTTCAGTTTTTCTTCTATAAAATAAGATTAATAATTCCTTATAAGCGGAGTAGGTGTGATGATTAATGGAGATAATATACAAAGCATACCTAGTTCATTGTTAGTACTCAATGAATGAGGGCTACTATCATTTTCTGTTCTTGTGGAAGGTTGAAAAAATACACAAAAAGAGGAAATGGTGTATTTATAAGAGATCATAGATAATGTAATTTAGTATCATATTTTAATGAGATCTGTAATTTTGGTAGAATTTTTAACTCTACTTTTAAGACCATTAGACCAAATCTTACAAAATACAAAAATACCACCTATTCTCACAAAGGTAATTGAAGGTCTTAGTACAATTTCAAATACTGGATTTATGCTGCTGACTTGCACACATAAATGAGTGCCCTTGTGAATTGAAAGATATTCAAGCATGTTTATCATAGTCAGAGTCTGCAACTGCATACTGATCAACGCCCCTCACTCATTAACATACCGACTCCTTGCTTGAGCTTCCATTTGCATGTTCTTCTAAAAGCTCCTTTTCTCCTGACTGTTCAAACAGCCAATGACCTTTGTAATCAACAAGAAAATTAGAAGCAGGTGGGAGCTTATTTTTAATGATGTTGCGACCAAATTGTTTAACTTAACTCTGAACTTTTTTCTTCCAATCCTTTTTAATGCCTGACAAATATTAATCATATGAAGTTAGATAGAGACTCTTTCTGTCTCTGACCAAACTCTGTAACTAACCCTGTGCTTTTATATTTAACCAATGTGATGAAAACATCTCTCCTCTATCAGTCTTTAACTTTTTCCTGGAGCTTCCAGTATAAACATGATGACTTTGGGATTTAGCTAATGTTCTGGCAATCTTTACAAATTTACCTAGATTATTATAAATGAAACTGATCAAGGACATTTCCTAGAGGATTGCAATTATTTATTTTAATGAGTTCATTTTAGTGGATCAGAAATAAAGTTCCTACATCATAAATGGCAAGTACTGACCTTGTTTTCTATCTCTTTTGCTTTAGAATATTCTTAATCATATTTACTTGAAATAACCTCCTTTCCCTAAGGTTTCTCAGAAGCGCCAAGCAATTTTTTTCAGCTTTATATTTCAAGTGTATAATGAATTAAATAATAAAGACTGCCAAGTGCAGTCATATTTAGATTATCTGCAAACAAATTACATGCCTTGTGAACCTACAATAAATTTAATCTCAGGCCAATTTCTCTGCACTGTTTAAGGTAGGTCTGCTCAGCAATCTCCTACTACTCAAGAAAAATATGCTCAAAGAAACCAAAATCATCTCAAAATGTATCATCCAAATCTTTTGAAATAAGTAGAAACTGACTTTATAGTAGTCCAGAGTTTTGGATTTGCCACAACTCCTTCTTGTTACCTTTAAGCAATTTAGTTTTCACTAGATTTGGTATCTCAACCTATCTAGCTCCGTGTCCATTACAATTATCATTTGAGCAAAAAAATAGATTATTATTATCACTGTTATTATTCTATATAGCAAATAAAATAGTCATTTTACCTAAACTGTAAACTAGAATATTGTTTTTAAAAAAAAGCCCTGTCAAATATTTCACCTCTCATTTAAAATAATCTAGAATGACCTTCCCTTAATGGCTTGCCCTTATTTTCTAAGACCATCTAAACTATTAATATTTTGTCAAAAACGCTGATTCTTTTCAGTTGTTCCCACATTGGTAAGTATTGTTTTAAACATTTATAACTACATATATTTAAAATACATACAGAAACCCAGAAGCCTTTATTGGTGGTGTCTAGAAAACTTCTAATCAAGGAGAAGCCTGTTTAACAACAAATTCGCTTTTAAAAACAAAAATCAAACCCACAAATGTTGTTTATTTTTATTTCTCTGTCATTTACATATTTGGATAATTACCAAATAATCTGAGGCAGCTTAAAGTAAAAGACATTAAACAATGTTTTTTAATTGCAATAGAAAATCAAGATCATAGGAAAAAGTTAAGAAAATCTGATTACCAAAAGGGCTTGTGTTTTTCAGAGTTCTAAATAGAACTATGAGCCTTATGACAACCAGACAAAAATGAAAGGAATAGAATAAATGACATAGCTCTCATACTGGAAAAACTAAACAAACAAGAAAACAGAAATTAGAATCTGTATTTGAGATAATGAACATCTAATCACTATCACATTAAACTCAAGATTCAGCTTAAGGTTTAATTACATTTTAAGGTCAAAGCTCTCTATGTCAGTAAAGCTTGTATGAATGCTGTACACTGCTAAGGCCATATAATGTCATATACTCCTACTTTAGAAATGTCAGGGGAGACAGAATATAAACAAATAACAATAAACCTATAAAAAGTAGAAGGAAAGATTTAACTCCTTTCTCTATGGCTTTTCTATGTATTTATGGCCTCAGGAAATCTCATTTGACATTTAATCAATTTCTTTGCAATATTAACTCAAATAGTGCATGGGTAGGCATGATAGCAGATCCAAGATAACTGGGACTTCAACCAAAGACTGTATATAAGAACAAGCACCTGTCCTTTATTTATTTTCTTTTGGTGAGGAAGATCGGCCCTGAACTACCATCTGAACCCAATCTTTCCGCTTTTTTTGCTTAAGGAAGATTGTCCCTAAGCTAACACGCGTGCCAATCTCTCCCTATTTTCTGTAAGTGGGTGCTGCCACAGCGTGGCTTGACAAACAGTCTGTCGGTCCGCGCTTAGGATCCGAACCCACAAACCCCCAGGCAGTGGAGCAGAGCATGCGAACTTAACCACCACACCACTGGGCCGGCCCCCACCTGTGCCTTATTGATGAGAATGTTTATTGAGAAATGAGTTGCCGGTGCTACTGAGATACAGCATCAGTGGAGAATGGGAACTAGTCACCCACCCCTGAGGGCACATGCCACTAGCTACATATAAAAGGCTTTGCTGACCCGTGCCCACTCAGCCTCTTCTCCTGTGACTAAACGTGTTCTGAATGTGGATATAGGAAGCCATGCTTGAGAGTCATGAGATATTTGCTAGGCTATTTTTGGGTGTGTTATATTGTTCTCTGCCCTGATCCTTTCTTAAAGCTAAATAATCTTGATGCTGGTGAAGCCTGTTGTGTTATGAGTTTGATTATCAAGCCAAAGCCAAAGACCACTGACCCTATTCGCGTCAAACGAGTACTAGAGTAACTAAAAAGTAGGTTAGGTGGCACATGGGATCTGGAAAAAAATAAAGCAAAAAAGGATTCTTGCTTTAAATTGGCAGTGTAGTGAGAGAAAATTGGTTTGAAATAAGGGTGATCAAGGGAGATTTCACCTAGGATATATTTCCACAAAGCTCTGAAGCATAAGGTGTAGCAAGTCATTTAAATTTTTGAAGGAAGCACATCCAGAAAGAGGAAGAGGAAGCGAAAAAGACATGAGGCAGGCATATGATTGGTGTGCTTCATGTTTACACAGCAAGGCAACTTCCAGTTTCCAGTTCTGCATGTAAGGAGCTTGAAAGTAGACACTCCAACCTAACAGCAAGTAAAAAAGCTGAAAAGACTGAAAACTCAACAACTCTTATTGGATCCAAAAGAGAGGGGAGGACACAGAGCAAACCACTACCCCCAAGATTGGAGAGACAGACAGGCAAACACAGGGAGTCACAGCTTACTGGAACAGAGACTCACCAGAGAGCAGAAACAACCTTGGGAATCAGTGCCAGGGGGCGAAAACCTGAACTGTAACTGAGGAATTGCTGGTGGCTTAGTGTGGACAAGTCAGAGAGTTAAAAAATCCAAAGTGACCCAGTCATAGGGAGACCCCACAATATTATGAGATTTGCTTTCTGGAACAAGACCAGGTTCCCATTGGAAACATCAGAGAAAAGTTCCTTTGTGCTTCTGGCAAAGGGAGAGGAAAAAACCATTTTGTAATATGCCAGATCACTCCGTTCTTAATAAGCCCTGCAATCAGGGGAAATTAGTTAATCAGAGCCTAGACTTCTGGGATATATGAGATTCCAACTGATCTGTGAGAAGGGAAGTATCCATATCCAGCCCACTCTAGGCATCCTGTCCCACCAAAGGGGGAAGAAGACAACAGAAATACTTGTGAAGGTCACAGTCCAGAGGCATAGGATCACGAAAAGACTGACACCTAGTCACAGGACTATAGAACACTTCACCTTTCCCCATATCTCATCATCATTATCAAAGGCCCATTTACAGCAGTTCCTTTTACCTGGTATATCATGACCAGCTATGAAGAAAAAGTTACAAGGCATACCAAAAGGGAAAAAACACAATGTGATGAGACAGAGTAGCATCAAAAGCAGACAGAGGAGGGACATTGGAATTAGCAGAATGGGAAATTAAAACAACTGTGATTAATATAATGGATAAAGGAGACAGTATGCAAGAACAGATGGGCAATGCAAGCAGAGAGATGGAAATTCTAAGAAAGAATCAAAAAGAAATGCTAGAGATGAAAAACAACGTAACAGAATGCTTTTGACAGGCTTATTAGTAGAATGGACATGGTTGAGGAAAGACTCTCTGAGCTAGAAGATATATTAAAAGAATCCTAGAAAACTGAAAAGCAAAGAGAACAAAGACTGATAAAAACAGAACAGAATATCCAAGGACTGTGGGACAACTACAAAAGGTATAACGTAGACATAACGGAAATACCTGAAGGAGAAGAAAGAGAGAAACGAACGGAAGAAATGTTTGAAACAAGAATTACTGAGAAGTTTTTCAAATTAATGTCAAACATCACATCACAGATCCTAGAAGCTCAGAGAACACCAAGAAGGATAAATGCCCCTCCAAATAATACGTAGGCACGCCGTTTCAAACTACAGAAATCAAAGATAAAGAAAATTTTCTGAAAGAAGCCAGAGGGAAAAAAACACCTTAAAATTAGTAAGCCTCTAGCCAGCTTAACTAAGAAAAAAGAGAGATGACACAAATTACTACATCAAAAATGAAAAAGGGGATATCATTCCAGATCTTATTGACACTAAAATGATAATAAAGGTAAATATAATAATAAATAAAGACAATAAATGATAATAAATAATACCATGAACAACTCTATGCCCACAAATTTCATAACCTACATAAAATGGGCCAGTTCCTTGAAGGACACAATCTACCAAAACACACAGGAAGAATTAGATGTAGGCATATTTAGATTGTCTATTAAAGAAATTGACTCACTAATTAATAACCTTCCAAAGTAGAAGGCAGCAGACCTGAACAGATCCACTGGTTAATTCTATCAAACATTTAAGGAGGAAATTATACAAATTCTCATAACCTCTTTCAGAGGATAGAAGCAGAGGGAATGCTTCCTAACACATTCAACGAGACCAGCATTCCCCTAATACCCAAATCAGATAAATGTGTTACAAAAAAGAAAACTACAGATCAATATGTCTTATGAACATAGATCCAAAAATTCACAATAAAATATTAGCAAATCAAATTCAACAATGTACAAAAAAAGTATACACCATGACCAAGCATGATTTATCCCAGATATGCAAGACTGCTTCAACATTTGACAATGAAATAAAGTAATCCATCACACCAACAGGTTAAAAAAGAAAAATTACGTGATCGTATCAATAGATGTAGAAAAAGCATTTGACAGAATCCAATGTCTATGGTAAAAAATCCCAATAAACTAGGAATAGAGGCAAATTTTTGTAACTTGATAAAGAATATATACAAAAAACTTACAGCTAACATCATACATAATAGCGATAAACTCCAAGTTTCCCACTAAAATCAGGTACAAGGCAAGGATATCCTCTCTCATCACACCTTTTCAACACTACAGTGCAGGTTCTAGCCAATACAGTAAGATAAGAAAAGGAAATAAACAGTATATGGATTGGGAATGAAGAAACAAAACTGTCTTTTTTCACGGCTGACATGATCATTTATGTAGAAAATCTGAAGAATCAACAAAAACACTCCAGATCTAATAAGTTATTATAGTAAGTTTGCAGGATACAAGTTAATATTCAAAATTCAATCACTTTCCAATGTACTAGCAATGAAAAAGTGGGATCTGAAATTATAAATGAAATTATTGGGTATAAATCTAACAAGATATGTATAAGATCCACAAGAAGAAAACTACAAAGCTCTAATAAAAGAAATCAAATAATAACTAAATAAATGAAGAGATATTCAATGTTAAAGGATAGGAAGACTCAATATTGTCAAGATATAAGTTCTTCCCAATGTAATCTAGAGATTCAGTGCAATCCCAATAAAAATCCCAGCAAGTTACTTTGTGGACATCAACAAACTGATTTGAAAGTTTATGTGTAGAGGCAAAAGGCCCAGAAGAGCCAACACAATATTGAAAGAGAAGGACAGAGTTGGAGCCTAATATTATCTGACTCCAAGATATACTGTGAGGCTACAGTAATCAAAGCAGTGTGGTATTGGTGAAAGAATACACACACAGATCAATGAACAGAATAGAGACCTCAGGAATAAACCCAAACAAATATAGTCAACTGATCTTTTTTGACAAAGGAACAAAAGCAATACTCTGGAAAAAAATTGTCTCTTCAACAAGTAGTACGGACTCTTGTTCTGGGAATCATAGTTGCAACACATTGTTTATAGCTTACTAGCTTCTACTTTGCTAGGAAAATTCTTTTCTTGGTATTCTGAAAGGCTATAATACTACTGTATTTCACTTTAATAGTATGCATATGCTTTTCTTAATAGAAAAAAAAAAGTTAAATTAAAGGTAACATTGTACCAGCCTAAGTTTATCTTTTGGCGCCTTATTCAATACCAAATTTTCTGTATTTGATATTCAATGATAAGGACAATTTTAACTAGGTTGTATTTAACACATTAAAGCTAATTTTAAAATAAGTTACCTTTGGTACTGTATTTTTTTCTTTCCTTAACCAAAAAAAGACAATAAAAATGCATGCATATTGAACACTATAAAAATTCCAAATAGAGTGCACACACAAAAAAGCTGCTGTAGTTTGTATTAGGAGGAAAATTAGCATACTGTAAGCATATACTTTTAGAAGAAATTAGGTAAGCAGTTACAGTCCCAGGAAATGCTTAATGGAAGTCTGAACCATTTTCTAACTCCTCCCTACCGCTTGTTTGGGGCTACTCTTACAAAGAGAACAATGTGGCAAACAGCTGGAACATTCAACCATATTCCTGTTAAACAACATGAAAAAAGAAAGGAGCTTTTCAAACTTTGTTTTCTAAGCCATAATTGCACACCTCATGCTGACAAATTAAGAAGCAAATAAGTCTATTCACATTCAAATAATAAGTGTTGAGCCTCTAAGGGTCAAGAAGCACTTCCCTATTGAAGCACGCCTCAGTTGACAATTGCCTATGTCAACTACATATGTGTAGGGTAAAATATAATAGGGAGGCATGACAGGAGACCAATGCACAAATGTTTATATTTGCATTGTAGGACCCTTCCACAGCTACGATAATTGTTCCAGATATACGGATAGAAGGTTTATTTTTTAAAACGGTCTTTAATTATACAGTTTATATTATAGTAGGCCCCACAACTTACAATGAAACAAATAAATATGACAGGGCCTAATATGATTACAAGGAGAAAATATTTGCAAAGCACATATCTTATCAAAGACTTATATCTAGACTTTACAAAGAAATATTACAACTTAATAAGAAAAAGATAACCCAATAAAAATGGGCAAAAGATATGAACATTTACAAAAGAAGATGTACAAATGGCTGACAAGCACATGAAAGATGCTCAAAATTATTAGTCATCAGAGAAATGCAAATTAAAACCAAAATGGGATAGCGTTTCATATCTTCTAGAATGGCTACAATAAACAAGATAGACAATAGCAAATGATGGCAAGCACACAGACTAATGGAACTACTCACAAGTTGTTGGTTGGAATGTAAAATGGTGCAGTCACATTGGAAAACAGTTTGGCAGTTCCCAAAAAGTAAAACAAAACTACCATACAACCTTAGCAACTCCACTCCTAGGTATGTATCCAAGACAAATGAAAACGTATGCCCATACAAAGATCTGCACACAAATCAGGTTACACGCAAGGTTCATAATAGCACTATCCATAATAGCCTGAATCTGGAAACCACCTAAATGTCCATGAACTGGTTAGTGGATAGGCAAAACGCAGTCTATCTGTACAATGGAATACCATTTAGCAATAATAAAACAACAGACTACTGACACCACATCCTGGATGAATCTCAAAAACATTATGCTATGGAAAAGAAGCCGGTCAGAAGTCATATATTATATGATTCCATGTATGTGAAATTTCCAGAAAAGGTAAACTTAAAGAAACAGATAGTAGATTAGTGGCTCCCTGGGCCTGGGGCTTGGGTAGGAACTGTAAAGTTTGCATGAGGCAACTTATAGGGGAGGAATGAGAAAATGTTCTAAAGCTGATTTATGGCGATGGTTGCACAACTTGGTAAAGTTACCAAGTCATTAAATTGTACACTTGAAATGGGTGAATCTTCTTATGTATATAAAATATACCTCAATAAAGTTGTTGACAATATCAATCTTTTTCCCATCTATTTAAGATTTTAAATTCAGATGTGAGATGAATATCATGGGGATACGCATGAAAAAGTTTTTTTGAATAAAAAGGTACGCAGAGATGTTTGTCCTAACAATGCAATAAATAAGTCTGATTTTGTTGACTGGTTTCACAATAGGGACTGGCATTTTAAATTAGATTACATGGAAGGTATTGTTGTAAACCAGATGGGAAAATTTTCAGTTTTCAGGAAAACTTTCATGAAAACATAAGATGTGAATGCAAAATACAAACGTTTCCCAAACTCTTCCATGTAAAATAAGGTGCCAACAAATGAAAGAATAACAGGTAAAATTAATAATTTTTGTTAAGCCCTGATAAAGATTCTTGGATGTACATTTTAGAAATGAAGAAAGTGATAAAATCTAATGCATTTGTAACAAAACTCTTTTAGTATTTAAGTGTTTCTAAATCTATGACTTCACCAAAATAAATGGGAAACTATTCAAATTATCAGATAGTAATTTTTTTTAAATAAAAATATA
Organism: Equus asinus; assembly: GCF_041296235.1. Lineage (NCBI taxonomy): Eukaryota > Metazoa > Chordata > Mammalia > Perissodactyla > Equidae > Equus > Equus asinus. The sequence goes on from NC_091813.1 coordinate 40,188,951, forward strand.
TAGTTTGGGGGTTATAACTGAGAAAGTGTCAAAGAATCGAGTGACATTAATATATCTAAATTATTCTATTTTCAGCCACTTATTTTACGTGAACATGGTCATTCTGTCCCTATAATTATCAATATATAAAACAGGTATATGAGAGATGCTAAAACCCATCTTATGGATACATGAACCCATGGATATATAAACTAGTTGGAAAAAGCTCTCATTCCTGGTAGGAAGAACATCAAGGGAAACAATACAGAGAGAGGCCTATTGCAGAGAACTCAGCATTCAGAGAATGCATTGACTAGACAAGGTTAATGACTAGATTTTAAATGAAAAAGAGCTAGAGAAGGAGAGAGAGAGAGAGAGAGAGAGAGAGAAATAATTTTGAGCATGAAAGCCTAAAAGACGAGGCAGAAGAGGGTAGTATAAATAGTAGGAATGGAGAGTTGATCAGAAGAGCTCCTTAGGGGGAAGTTATTATTTCAGAGTAGGTCAGTTTAACTGTCAGACCTGGGCGGCAAGATGCTATAAAAAAAAGTCGAAGAAGGTCCAAAACAAGATATAAAATCAGGGATTGAAATGGAAGCCATCTAGCTGTGATTCTTTAAAATATAATCACAGATAAGCTTTCCAAGCCTGTGATACTGAGATAAACAGATGATAATAATTGAATCCAGGTGAATACATCCATAAAGGAGTAGCCATAGAAGAGAAGTCAGAGAATAAAATAACAGATTGTTACTTGAACAATAGCCAGCCCTAGTGGATTGGTGGTTAATATTTGATGTTCTCACTGCTGGTGGCCAGGGTTCGTTTCCCGGTCAGGGAACCACGCCACCCCTCTTTCAGTTGTCATATTGTCACCAACTGAACTCTCTCCCCAACTGGGGAGAGACCCAAGGAAGAGTCTCCTGCCCTTCCTGTTGAGGTTCTTCCTCTATCAGCGTTACAATTTTGAAACGAGACGGAAGTTGAGCGTTTAATAGCACAAGCTTTAGTCAATGGCCAAAGAATGGAGAAGTGGGAACTAAGTTCACAAATCAACTTCTCAGCTCCTGGGGTGATTAAGCAGCTATTGTAAGGGGTCTAGGTAATGAAGGGGAGAAATATTCACAGGTATTTAGGGAACTGGGCAGGCTTCTAGAGGGAACAAGGGGGCCACCTCTTTTCTTTCCTTATGTGGTTGTATCCTGCTGTTGCCACAGCAGTTGTAAACTGTCATGGCACCAGTGGGTGTGCTCCATAATATGGTAATGTATTACAGTGAGGATATAATGAGTTGTGGGGGTCTACATCAGGTCAAGTCAGACTGCCATGTTGCCTTCCACCAGTTTTAACTGGTTTCAACTATATGTCTCAGCCATCTCCTCCTTCCTCTCTTTGTGGTTTCTTGCAGGCTAAAGACACCACATTAGGCTTGTTCTGAACAGGGTTGTGGTTAATGTCTTATGAGGCCACAGGCCAGGGTAACAATACTGTGGCAGCTGTGTGTTGCTGTGATGCTGAAAGCTATGCCACCAGTATTTCAAGTCCCAGCAGGGTCACCCATGGTGGACAGGTTTCAGTGGAGCTTATAGATGAGGAAGAAGGACCTGGCCACCCACTTTGGCAAAAATTGGCCATGAAAACCCTATGAATAGCAGTGGAGCCAGAAGGTGAGAATATGGCACAAAAAGATCATGCAGACTATACACAGGGTCACCAACAGCTGGAATTGACTCGATAGCACTAACAACAGTAAACTTGAACAATGAGAAATATAAATACGGGTATACATTAAAATAGATACAACTAAATAAGGCCTTATATTCAAAGCAAATGGTACCTTAATTTCCAATAGATCAGAATCCCATATTTTTTGTTTATTGGAAATGTCATAATTATTTTGGCATACTTAAATCCAGTAGTGCTAAATAATCATATAAAAAGTTAAAGACAGACAGAAACACCTCTTAGATTTATGACATTAGGCAAGTTTCTTAATTTCTATAACCTCAATTTCATGGTATCATTATGAGCATTAAACGAGATAAAGAATGTGAAGCATTTACTACTATATCTGGCATATAACCTGCTCTCCATAAATCCTAACTGTTTGGTAGTAGTTAGTACTATTCAATTATTTTGGGTGTAGAGGCAAATAGCACTGATCTCGCATGAAGCTGAAAATTGTATGTATACATTTGCACTGGTATTTTAAAATCTAAACTTGATTTAAAAAGAACCAAATTCACAGGGTGGGTGAGGGGTATTCTGAAGTTTGAGTCAAACATTTACACTTGTTCTGTAAGAGCATCACAAAGCTAATGTCGTAAGTACCTGTAACATGGTGGGCCTGATTTTCATTTTAGTTAAATCAAGCTTCACCTGCCTGGTTAGACAATCAGAAAGCAAAAAAAAAGAGAGTGGAAATAATATCTACTTATGAGACTGTTTTTGAGGATAAAATATTAAAGATAATGTACAGGCAGCATCTGGAACACTGAAAGCAACCTAACACAAGTTAACACAATAAATGGTTGCTCTTCTTCCAGTTCTGGAATAGATGCTATCATGAGACATACTGCCCTCTCTCCACTGTTTGACCTCCAATCTGCCCTCTTTCATCACTCGCCATCTCCACATGTTCCAGAGACCTTCAATTCTCCCTTTCTAACACACGAGTACTATAAAAAAGGCATCTTAAAGCTCCTTGCTTATCTTTCAAATGCTTTTTCAGAATCTTGTGCCACTGATGTTATCAAAGCACCAAACTGCAGAACTTCTTTTAAAAAGACTGACCCATAGGTGACCACTTAAACACTGCTGTAAGAAAAGATACAAGCAAGTTCAAAACACAAAAGGCTTTATTATTCACTTAAAAAAATGAAAGATGTTTCCTAGACAATTGATAGAGGTTTCACCTCTATATTTTATCCTATGCTGAGACGTTGAACAGGGAGTAACTGTTGTCAATCCGTTATTCAATTAGAGTTCCCTTTGTATTTCCTATGCCTCCTGATCCTCCCACCGCTAGGGCAGGACAGTGATGTGTCTTCTGCCAAAAAACAACACATCTTTTCCTGGGTGCCCACACCAGTGAAAGTGATCCTCAGCCAATTTTCATGAGTTACATTATATAAATTGATCATTTATGTCTACGTATGTGCCTCTTCTCTACCCACGCACACACGCATGGTAACCACCATGAGTTAAAGAGGAATGTGACATGCTTCAAAGTAGCCTGGTATAGTGTATATTTCATAACTCACCTCTAAATTAACAACCCAGAAGTATATTTATCATTCTATGTCATTCCAAAGCAGGCAACAACTAGGAGAGAACTGTGACATTTATTCACTGTCAATATTTTTAAGTACTATCTAGCATCAAGGGGCAATCTGTGTTTTTAAATCAAAAGGAAGACCTCATGGCATGATAGAAATGCTATCAGCTTTAGAGAAAACACGTGCATTTAAATCCTGGCTTAATCTTTTACTATTTTTGTGAACCTGAATAAAGTAAATTTCTTTATTCATGGAATTTTTGTGACACTCAAGGACAATAGTTCATAAGGGTTGTTGGCTTGGATGGGTAATATGATAGGTAAACTTCTTGTACCCATTTTTGTGTGCATATATATTTAACATAGCTTCTGTAATGCAAGTGTACTAACTCTTAGAGAGTTTACGAGTAAAATAAAGAAGCTTTTCACTATTAAAATGTATGCAAAATACACAATGATTGAAAGAGAACAGTCGTAAAGAAATTAATTAGCCCCACCACAATAATAATTTTTCAAATAGATCCACATGATTAACTCTCATCTAATGTCATAAACACTTACAGTTGTGTATACATGATCAAATCATCTAACAAATATGTTTACCCAGTAAAACGTGTAGTTAAATGTGTGCTTAGTATATTTTTATGGAAAACAATCTGATATATAACAAAACAGACTACAGATCTAGGCAGCATAATAACTAATATAAACTGACATTTGTCAAAAGGGTACTCTATATGACACATGTCCCAAAAGTTATGCATTTAATCCTTGAGTATTCTCATCATTCCCATAGTACAGATCGGATAAAAACAAGTAAACAAACAAACAAACAAACAACCTTGAAGCATACAAAGTTTAAGTAGTTGCTTAAGGTAACTGGGCCAACAGAGAGAGAAAATCACTCAGTCACTCTAACAGTGGTAGTGGGACAGTTTATACAGGGAACAAGTAGACTTAGAGTCATTCTCAACCATTGCATGAGCACTACAGAGATAGCCTCCAACTATGAAACCTCCAATAAAAACTCTTGAATATATATTTTTAGTAGTTATTTCCAAATAAATACTATAATCATAAGGATGGCTGAGATTACCACTAACTGAATCTGCAAGAGTCAACATAATTTTTTTACAGTGACTTAACAACATGAAAATCCATTGAAAGTGGATTCAGACTATTTTCAAGTAGAGATGGTGATACCTAATCGGTGTGACTTGTCCCTCACTTCATCTCTATTTTCTGATTGGAAATCTAATGAAAATATAGAAACAAATGTACGAGTTCAAAATTCCATGAACTAGCCGTGTTCTTCTGTGGATGCCAGTGTATGTGAATGAGTGATGAGGCAGAATCGAGGGCCTGAGATATAACGAAAACTGTCAATGATTTCTACTCTTCCCGGCTATACACCTTCACCCGGGTTCATGTTAGATTTACTGCACAGAGGAGCTGCTTTGTGAGGTGATCCAGCTGTTTGAAGATCCTCTCTCTAATTAGTTATCTTTTCATCAACAACGCCAGGATTCTATTTCTCAGTCATGAAATAGACTTCTATTCTAGAAGGTGCATCAGACAGAAAAATGCACTTTGGTTATGGAAAGGTGAGCTATATCATTAGGAAGGGCTAGAGAATGGAAGGGCATTAGGTGCTGTGTACTTCTGCGTTTTTTGCATACCTTCTGTCAACAGAGCCAGCACGGCTTGCATCAAATTTTCCAGAGATGCATTCAACTCTGCATAATCAGAGGACTAGGCAGAGAGAACAGAAACGCTGTCCTCGGCCTTATAGATTCACTCTGTGTACATCAGTAGGCGTCAGCATAAGATCTGAGAAAAGGACTCAAAAGGATGCAGGTGAAGAGTGGGGGCAGGAGGAGAACACGGTGGCACTGCTTCTGGGGAAGCATGAGGCCTGGACTGACCTCCTCTCATTAAAAGATGAGGAAAGAGAGAAAAATAGCATGAGGCCTGTGAAAAAATTGTGAGAAGCAATATAGGGAGATAACGTGTTGAGAATACAGAAGAACATATTTTGGTTAAAGATTTAGCAATGAAAACATAGTACTTTAGAAAGCACATGATATATTTTTTCAATAAACATAAAAACAGGACATGAAATCAATTATGGCTAGCAGCCTATAACCTCTCTTGAAAATGCCCAGAAAACACAATAAATAACAAAATACAACATAAAAAATATAACTGGCAAGTTATAGTTGGGCTTACCAAGATGAAATCTGTAAGGCATTAACAATAATTATAAGGGAGGTGGGGCTAAATGGACAAAAAAAAGAAAAGAACTTACTCAAGTCTCAGTATAGGGTTATTCCAGTTTTGCCTCATGATATGGAGACAGTCAAAGAACCCACTTGCAGAAGACACAAAGGTGGTGGTTGTTTAGAAGATAAAACGAGAATATAGAGGAAACAAAATAATTAGGAAAATAAAAGTTATGGAAAAGAGCCCTGTAAGATCATTGTGTGAAATGGTATCATTTCCATTATTTGAATTTTTAATCAACCCCATTCTCTAATTGTACTTTCCAAGACATAATGGTCCCTGAATGCCTGAGGAACTGGGCTTTTTTGTGGTAATTAAAAAGCAGTTTAGCAGATAGGAAACTAGTAATTATAAAAATAACGTACTAATTTTCAGAGAAGAAAAAGTTTTAAAGTATGCTTTTTAAGAGCTTTTTATCATGCTAAGATATTAATAAAATTTCCATTTTCTTAATTCTGAGAGGATTTTTAATCAATATGAAATGGAGGGCATAAAGTATAGTGATTTTTCCATATTTACTTTTTTTAATCAGGCAATTCATTAGACAGAAAACTCATTTGTGAAATACACAGGTAATTGACAGTTCATCTTCAATTTGATTTGTTGAAGTATTTCACTCAACTCTGAAAGAGATGAATGAACTTTGCCAGAGATGTCTAATGAATAAAGACAGGAAGAGTCCAATGCTTAAATAAAGAACAATAAAAAGAATTGTTCCAATTGATGCTTTATAACTTTCATCTCTTTGTGCTACAGATTAGCAGATTTTCCTTCATTATCCACAAGTAAATGGCTGTTTCGAAATCCCTTAAAAATTTGTTCGTCTAAATCACTCTATACCAAATAACTCTTTTGCCAAACTGTCTGGACAGGTCACTCCTCCAGGACCAGGGAATTGCTGCGAATCAGCTTTTGAAACCCCAATGGTCCTCTAAACCCACTTAGTCCCTATTCTTGTTACCTTTGCTGTGGATATTCCTCATATGCTTGCTCTCCTGAATGTGTGAGCCCAGCAGGATCTGCCAGGATGAGGAATGTCCATGTTTGCCTCTTTCATTATGGAGGTGAACAGGGGCATGGGTGGAGGGGAGGGTTTTTTAAAATTACTGTCCTTTCTAACAGAATGTTGCCACTACCACCCCACACCTCCCAATTCAATGGGCTGTGTTTGTATCTTTGTCCTAGCTTCTGTTATAGAAAATAACACTGTAAGGGGAATCAGACTAGTGTCAGTGTCTTGATTTGGGGAAAAAACTAAATGCTGCTGTTTTTGTTTAATATGAAAAAAAAATCTAGCCTTTCCTTTGGATAAAGTCTAAACCTTTCAATAGTGTTGACTGGCTCACATGAGGTTTTTTCCAGATGGCTCTTGTATATCGTTCTCTAGGTACCAGGGACTCCAGCCTGTTCTTACTTCTTTGATATGTTCAGCTCTCTCTTATCTCCCAGGCTTCATATGTGTTTTCATAGCAGAACAATCTTAACTAAAAACCTCTCTGTTCCTGGCTAATCCCTATTTATTCTGTAAGTCTCACCTTAAATGTTACTTCTTCTAGGAAATCTCTCATAAACGCCAAAGTCTGAGTCGGGTACCTCTCCTGTGAGTTTCTGTATCCTTCTCTCATAACATCTCTTATCAAACACACTGTATGGTATAGCACATTTCTGTCTCCCTACTAGATTTTAAATGTACCTCATGCATCATTGTGTGGCCATTAACTATCAGTGGAAGGGAAGGCAAGAGAAAATTGTAGTTTAAAAACTTAGGTGTTTTCTGTTTCAAATACTGTGTATTGTGTTAAGAGCTAAAAAACAAAACAAAAAACTGGGTTTTTTTTTTAAGTATCAAAACCAATTGAACTGTATTTCATCTCTTGCATGAGGTTGTTCCAAAACAGAGAGGCAATAAAAATTTGTTCACAAATTTTTTCAGATGCCAAAACTGAACAGAACTATAATAAAAGGCAGGAAGATATAGGAAAAAAATATGAAATGGGAGCAGACTGAAGTAACTCCCGGGGTTTGCTGAAACAAACCTAATGAAGGCTGTCACATTTGAGAAGGTCTCTGGCTATGCCTACCCACCTATGGCCTGCTTTCTCAGTTAACCTACATGCCATGCTCGTGGACCCATAGAAAATTCTGAATGGCCTCCCATTTCATTTTGAAGGCCTCTGGCCTTCTCACATTTAAACAGCCACTCTGGAAATGCTAGCACTTCACACATTCATGTCTCAGGGATCTTAAAGGTCAATGAGTTTCCTCAAGAGAGAGAAACAAGGCCTCTCTTCCCTCAGATCCCAAATTTAGAGTGGATTATCTACTCTGAGTCATGTGGTTGCTTTGTGAGGAGAAGGGCTGCAAATTGATCACATCTCATTCACTGTATTTACTGTCTGAATAACACAGGATAACATAGCTCTTGTGTGTGTTGGGGGAGGGGGGTTAGAAAGTAGGAAATCAAAAATAACTGTTTCTCTGACGATGCAATAAAAGTTTTGGGCTTTGTACCTAAAGCTTAGGTTCTTCATTTTAAAAGTAAAGGATTTTGTGCTGTTATTCTCCAACACTGCCTGATAGGTTTGATGCGGGTTTGGCGAGCTGAAAGAGTCAAAAGAAAGATTTCATGGACTCTCAAAGTCTGGCAGTAGTGTTCTTTTATTTAGAGAATAGTGTGGGATAGCATGAGGACAGGACCCATGGGAAGTAAAGAGCTGCTGCTGCATGGGGACAGGACCCATGGGCAGACAGAGCTGCTGCTGCCAACATGGGTTGAGAGTAGGGCTAAATTTAAGGCATAGGTATGTGAGTTATCTCTTTACAAGACAAAGGAAAGAATATCTAAAAAAGTTGTTAAAGTGGTTTCAGTGCAGGTGGGGTCTGGTTATTGGGTGGTCCTATAACTTTTAGATAAGAATCAAACCGGATTAAGTAAATGGCAGACGCCACCACTTAAATATTATCTTCAGGCAAAGACAAAGGAGGATGTTGGTGCAGGTTGGGGGGGGGGGGGTTCAGTTACATGAGGTTACCAGACAGTAAACAACTTAAGTCCTTGCCTTCCCCATTAAGAGTTTCTAGAGATAAGGTCATGCCCGCTTCCTCCTGGTGCAGAGAGGGAGACATCCCCACAGATGGAGACTTCCTTCACAAATGCAAATATCTCTCTCTCATCAAAGGGCAAGCAAATTCCACTCCTCGGAGCCTCCTTCCCTGTCTGCAGTTTTCAAAAGTAACCAGTCCAAAAGAGTCCTCATCAGCTTCACCCTAAAATTAATGATGGCCCGTGTATGGATGATTGACAGGGTGAGGGAAGAGGCAGAAAATTCTGGTTACTGTCTCAAATTATCACTCTATGTGTTCAATAGGACTATAAAACATAAAAGAAAATCAAAAGAATAAAAATTCACCTGCAGCCCCCTTACTGATTAATATTTGCTCTCCATTCATTTAGAATATATTGTTCAAATAAGTACTCTGAACTGATCATAAAGACCTGGCTATCAGATTATTTTGCGCTTTGGTGTTGAAACCTATCTATCTTCCTAAGCAAAATGCCACAGGTAACCCCAACTCTTCTAAAAGTTTCTTGAGGAAATTCCTCCCATGAGAAATAAGCTTCTCGTTCTGATTCATCAGCCTTGCGGGAACTGGAACATTGGGAATCACCCATTGTAACATGAACAGGAAGTCAGGAAGAAGGAGCACCATGGGCGGGCTAGCTCCCTGTGAGTGGCTTGGCTGCTGCAGAGAACACTTACCTGGTTAAATGCTGCCCAGAGACCAGTCAGTCCATGCAGGGTCCCCCAACCTAAACTCAATCTCAGTGCCTATAGTTAAGAGACCAGTAAATGGACTTTTAAAATCCCTAAGCACATTTTCATTTTAAAAGAAATATGTAGTCCTCAAATCATCCTGCCTTGAAGCCAAGGATAAAATATAAGGAAATGAGGACAGAGAGTTTTGCCACTTTTAAAAAAATTTCTTCTCTTTATCTACTTTTCCTTATTTAAAACCCTGACGTTAAGTTTCCATCTCGATTTGCCCTAGCAATAAGTGAGGGAGTGTGAGTGCTCACCCAGAGACGTATCCATCAGTACACAAGTCAAAGTGGTTGGAAAATATGTGCTAAAATAAAAACACCAGTAACAGTTGTACTACCTCAGAGAAAAATCACCTACTCACACCATTTATGTAGTAGATCGGCATTTGAGAGGCTATGTACTTATTTTGCCATATAAACAAATAAAAGCAAAATGAAAACAAAGCACAGTACAGAGTAATATACACTAAATTTCTAATTGCTTTCCTGTCACCCGTTGGTTTATAATGTGCTGAGTACATTGACAGGATAATAACTGAAGAGCATGACAAATGTTGGAAATTCCATACGCCGACTTCAGATCCACAGCCAGCATAAAATAATCACTTCATGAGTCAGCCAGTGCTTCCAGTTGTAATTGACACAACAGATTTGCAATTATGGTCTTCTCTTCTGCGTTTGCCTTTTATTTTTATTAAAGAAGAAGTATCCACAACATTTTTTGCATGAGGTAGCTATCATTTTCTAAACCAGTTCTTCAATGCCAGTGCTCGTTCTGATAAACCTAAACCTCTCTGACATGTTTTCTGTCTCAGAGAACATCTTTTGCCTGTAGCGTGAGGCAGTTGCCCCTTGCCATGCATCTTGGAAATGTAGCTCAGCCAGGAAGAGTCAATGAGAGACAGAGCTGGGTAGACGGTGCTCTGCCTGATGTGCCCTCACACCACTCAATCCTGGAACTGATTTTTGTATGCGGTATCTTAGAGTCATAGATGTTCAGACTGGCCATTCTTTCCCAACTGCCATTCAGACTGGAGAACAGCTGAGGCACAGCCTCGCGAGTCTCTGAGGATGTGTGCAATCTCAGAGGCAGTTGGTAGGGAGCGCTTCTCCCCTCCAAAACGCCACAGAAACTGTTGGTGTGCACTATCAACAAGGCAGATTGTTTTGCTTTCTCAGGATATAGGAGGATGCTAAGGTCTACTTTTTTTCTCTCATTATGATAGAAAAGAAGAGCTGTTACAGAAACATTAAAAATACACTAAACAGGCTTTCTAGCAGATCAGACACATATTTTTAACAAGTAACTCCAATGCACTGAAATGAAATCCAAAATTTTAATATGCAATAGAGTTAAGTTGAATGGAAAATAAGTATAAATTTAAGAAAAAATGGATAAAACAAAGAAAATCAATAACTGCAGGTAGAAAAATAACTAAAGAAGAATACAAAAAGAGTCATGGTCCAGTTTTGAAGTAAAATTTTATGTGGCATGAAACCCGGGAATAGAGAAGAGAGAAATGATTAAAGATAGCATCTCTTAATTGTAAGCTAATCAAAAAGGATTTACAAGAGAACTCAAAATCAGGAATGAGAGAGGCACTTTTTAAAAATTGGAAGCACTGTCTCTTATACATGCAGAGGGAATACTAATCTCATATCTGATCCTGAGAAGAACTGTTGGAGATTAACTCTTTCAAAGTTAGATGTATCATTTTTTAAGACCCTGGGGAATAAATAGAAACTGAAACTTGAAAAGAAGAGAATGGCCATACTCTCAACCCATACTTGAGTCCACAAACGTTCTCGAGTCCCAAGGGTAGACTAGGCAACTATCAGTTTCTGGGGGAAAGTCCTTCACTCGGAATAGAGAAGTAAAGACTGAGCAGGTAAGAAAAGAGAAAGAGCTAAAGGACTAAGACACAATGATAAAGGGGAAAAGAGAATAACATTGAATGACAAATAGTCTTTTGGTGTCTGTCCAGTCTCTAAGGGACCATCTCTATGCAGGACATGCCCAGATCTGGTTAGTGAAGTCTGAATTCATACACAGTGCATGGAACAATTTAATTAATTTGAGGGGGTACACAATGCCCAATTTATAAATCTTGATCCCCTCACTCCCCCCACCACCAAAGCCCATATACTTATTTCCAATTCCTGATGGCAGGGAATCTAGTAAACTTTCTTAGAGAAGATGGCAGTGAGCTCCTTCATTCATGCAAGTTTAACTTTCTATAACTGCCTATCTATGTATACATACAGAAATACATATGTATACACATACATATATGCACATTTCTTATTTATATTTGAAAGGGAGTGGGCTTTTTAGGCAGAATGAGTGTCTTGAGCAAAAGCACAAAAGCAAGATGGCAGGGCAGGTTAATATAATTTCCTACTGAAGTTTACAAGAGAGTGACAGTAGAGGATGCTAGGAAATTAGCTAATGATTAATTGAAGAATTTTATGTGCTATGCTAAGTATTTTGCATTTTAGCTTTCAGGAAAATAAATTTTTAAAGATCTATAAAGTAAAAATCTAGTACTCTCAGTCTTTTAAAATCAAGTTTTCTTATGAAAAAATAAATATATCACATGTCCCTTAATATCATTTTATTTTAATAAATTGAATATTGTGACTCAGAAAAGGAATCAATACTAAATTAACTTTCCAAAAAGAGTACAATTTTTTCCCACATAAACACACACACAAAGAGAAGCTTTCCAGGATGTCACTTATTTTCCCCAAGTAAGTTTTAGAGACAATTGACTGAGGAATGGGCAATAAAGGGAAGAATAATTGTAGAGAGAGACAAGGAGAAAATTGCACCAGGTTCTTCAGTTGCAGAAAACAGAAACTAACTCTGATTTTAACTTACATTTCTAAATGGATATATTTCTAGCAATGAGAAAAATCAAGAGGCATTCATGTCATCTATTATATCAATATAAAACATTAGAAAAATTTACTTAAACTTATTCTGTGTCCTAAATAAACCCTGTTTTGGAATATCTGCAATTTTAGTTCAAATTTATTGCTAATTTTTACATTAAAAATAACCATAGTTGAGGGGCTGGCCCCGTGGCCGAGTGGTTAAGTTCGCGCACTCCGCTGCAGGCGGCCCGGTGTTTCGTTGGTTCGAATCCTGGGCGCGGACATGGCACTGCTCATCAGACCACGCTGAGGTGGCGTCCCACATGCCACAACTAGAAGGACCCACAACGAAGAATATACAACTATGTACCGGGGGGCTTTGGGGAGAAAAAGGAAAAAATAAAATCTTTAAAAAAAAAAAAAATAACCATAGTTGGGACTGGCCTGGTGGTGCAGTGGTTAAGTTCGTATGTTCCACTTCAGCGGCCTGGGGTTCTCAGATTCAGATCCCGGATGCAGACCTACAAACAGCTTGGCACGCCAGGCTGTGGCAGGCATCCCACATATAAAGTAGAGGAAGATGGGCACAGATGTTAACTCAGGGCCAGTCTTCCTCAGCAAAAAGAGGAGGATTGGAGGCAGAAGTTAGCTCAGGGCTAATCTTCCTCAAAAAAATAAAAATAACCATAATTGACATTTATTGAATGTTTATCATTTGCCAGGCATTGTTCTCAGCACTTTATAAATACTTTTATTTAATACACACAATACTCTCATGAGGTGAACAGAATTATTTTTTCCATTGTACAGATAAAGACATTGAGCCAGAAAGAAGTTAAGAAATGGGCCCAAAGTCATGCAGATAATTAGTTGTAAAGTTAGTATTCCAACAAGCAGTTTGGCTCAGTGCCCATGCTCTTTACCACTATAATTTAATACTTCTAAATATTCTATACTTGTGATAAGTTTATTAATATTTTGTAAATAATTATTGATTCCCAATTATTCCTGTTAGATAACGTATTGTCTTCCCCTCTACTGTACATATCCTCTAGGAATTATTTCAGAGGTTCTACGCATAATAAATTTCCAGAGTCCATCTATATATAAACTTTCATATGTGAAAATATGTCTGTTTTTCCTACACAGTGGATATGATTTGGTTAAGTATAGACTCTTAGGTTCCAAATAGAAATTTCATATAATTTTCTATTGAGAGGCAGCAACAGCGCTATGCCACATTCTGGGCTGTGGTTCCTTGTTTTATCTTATTTCTACTTGCTTTCCATTTTTCAGGAATGTCCTAGATCTTAGATATTATAACATATTCTAATATTGAACCTAAGATATCCTAATTCTCTATTCTCTTAGAAATACATAAAGAATGTGAATACTACATTGTAAATTAGTGTTATCCCAAAAATATCTGTGTAACAGTTTGCTGCTTGGCATCATTTTGCACAAAAGAAATGAAGCAGAAAACATGTTTTGATAGTTTCCATAGATTCAGCTCTGTACTTGGAGAATGTAAATCTATAATTATACATGATTTTTTTTCCTACTTCTCGTAATAAAATGCAGCCAAGCTTGAGAGAATGCTAGGACCTGTAGCTGTTCTGTGCTCAGTAGCGACAATGTTGCTGAAAGATGAATAATGTCTTAAGGATTGATAACTCTTCAAAAGCCATGTGTCATGTTTCTAGCTTCTTCTTCACCTAGTGGAGGAAAGCATAAGGAGCATGGTAGTAGCAATATTTCCTAGACAAGAATAAAGTTAATTATTCATCAGATTCACGTGGAAAGTCTACTGGAAAAGTTATTCAATCTCATTGGCAAAAGTGTTGCAAGAAATACCCTGAGCACTTATTTTGGACCTTTGGACTCTGGTTGAGAATAGTCCTGATAGACTAATTCATTATGAAAGAAAATCCATATAAGACAAATTATCAAAGTTGAAAATGTAATTTTCATGGGAATGAATATTACACATTTATTGAAATACAAAATAATAAATCATATATAAATATATACATTTGAACTTATAATGCAAAAGAAAATAAATCGATGAAAATATTTTACATAAAAAGAAGACTGGCACCACAGTGTTAAGCAAGAAGAACTCTTGAGAAGAATAAAATAGGCCCCAACTTCACAAACACAAAGGTGCCTGAGATCTGCTGGCGGGGTTCTCAAAGTGCAAAATGATCTTCATAAATATGAAGAAATACTCCAATTATCACAATTATCAAACAGAGTATTTGGGTCTATCTACACTGGGGCTGTGACTGATGTCCAGCGGATGGGTACGTGGATTATCATCTCTGTCAAATATCCCTTTCTCTGTTTCTTGAACACTGCACTGTGTATGTTGCATGCCATCTTGAGCATGAATGACATGTCCTGTTGTCACCCTCCACTCAGGTTGTTCAATTATCAAGTGGCATTAGAAACTATATGTGTATATAGATATATATACACACACATCATTATATGAATATGTGTATATACATATATATATGAATGAAAGAGAAAAATATTTTTGCTTTTTGTGGTTGGTATGTAGTGGCAATATAAGTACTATTATTTAAATGAATAAAATGATTACAAGTTATCAATTATATTGATTTTTATAAACACTGTTTACATTCAGTTATAGTATTGGTCCCAAAGCAGGAAAATATATGAAAGAGAAAATAAATTGCCAAATAAAATAATTACATTCCAGACTTTTATAAAAATTCAGGGATCTGGACATGTGTCAATATTCTCAATATTCTGGTTGTGACGTTGTACTATGGTTTTGCAAAATGTTACCACTGGGGGAAAATGGGCAAAGTGTACAATGGAACTCTCTCTGGATTATTTCTTACAGCTACGTGTGAATTTACTGTAATACCAGTTAAACAATTGAAATTTGTATAATTGAAAAAATACTAACTCAAGGGCTTTGGCATGAAACGGACCCTCTGGTGTTCAAGGAGCTGGCTCACTCCTCGTTTTGGGCCCCGCATCTTCTTCATATTCCAAGCCTTTCTACTCCCTCTTCTTCCTACTCACCTACCCAAAGTAAATGAAACGCATTAAAAACAATTTCTGACAGAAATTACTCACGAAAAACCATTAATCAAGCCCCTTACCCCCATAGATATTTAGAAAATATTAGCTACCTAAGGACAGAATTTTCTCAGAAATTCCACTCTCTATATTTCACATTGCATATCTGATTATAGTAATAAAACATTTTTTATTGATGAAACAATCAATTTTCAATTCTCAAAAATGACTAAATAAATGTTATAAATGTAGCATTTGGTGCATCATATCAAATTGGAAAATAATATTAAAAACTATATTATTCTTAATTTGATTCAAATTTAACAATTAAAGAAAAAGAAAAGTTCTAATCTTATTTGACTTGGGTTCTATATTTTAGTTTTTAAAAATTCTGTTACTAGCAGATCCTCATCATTTGACTTGATATATTAATGTCATGAATAGATATCAATTTCCCGAACTGAGTGCAAGCAGCTGAATGATCCTGTTACTCACATTTGTTTTCATTTATTATTTCAGGTGCAACATCATAGCAGAAAATCAGGTTATTTCACACATCATTTCAAATCACCAAAAATAATCATGCATATTTTTGAGAGTTTTATTATTCCATTTCATAGTAAAATATGAAGAATATATATTTTCTCTTAGGTTTAAACTCTTTTCACCCGTTTGATTAACAAAATTAACTGGATGTAGCCCATTCAATGCTCCATTTCCTTTTGTAAAAGTTCAAACACAAAATCACAAGATATGTCATTACAAAGACTACTAGCAGAATTAAATGTGACATACAAAACATTACATCATTTTCCTTTTACCCTTTTAAAGAGAACATGTTGGATTGAGCTAATTTTAGATTTCGAATGAAATGTAATCACATCATTTCACCCTCACCTAGGGAAGTACAAAATTAAACTTTATGCATTAAGCTGCAACCTTAAAATTACAGAATGATCTCTCTTCTTTAATTCACTGGCAATATAATAGTTACATCACTTCAGAAGAGATTAGAATTTCAAGACAAGATCTACAGAGAATTTTAATTACCCTTACTGGTTTTCTGATAGTTTTATCAGATGACTATCAATTCCTTAAACAATGTAGGAGAGTTATATTACCTAACATCTTCTAGCTTGAAAAGCAAAGGAAAACTTGAACATACCCTTTGGTAGCCTAACCAAGCTTTTTATACTTGCTAAAAATGTGATTTTTTTTAAACTTTTACTTATTAAAGATATTTTCTATGTGTGTCCAATATGTTTCAGGCACTGTGTATGACAAATGGACAAATGGTGAATACAGTAATGAAAACAACCCAAATCTCCAGTTTCAAAGATTTCTATATTACTAGGGTTCCAGGGACTATTAGGCAATTATAATTGCTTATAGGAAGTGTGACAAACAGAGTATTTATTTGGAGACATAGGCTTACAATGAAAGGAGACAATATCCAGTCTAGTATCGGGAGCTAAGGAAAGTCCCCTAAAGAAAGTCACATCTGGGGCCGGCCCTGTGGCCAAGTGGTTACGTTTGCATGCTCCGCTTTGGTGGCTCAGAGTTTCGCTGGTTCACATCCCAGGCTCAGACATGGCACCGCTCATCAGGCCACGCTGATGTGGCATCCCACATGCCACAACTAGAGTGACCCAAAACTAAAATATATAATGATGTACTTGGGGGATTTGGGGAAGAAAAAGCAGAAAAAAAAAAAAATGTCACATCCAAGTGGAAACCAGAAATGCTGTGATTTTTGCTAATGGTTTGTACATTATCTTGAGGACAAATGATATCCTTGACCACATTTAAGCAAGGCAGTGTGAAAAATAAGATTTATATATTTTTTTAAAATCCCTCAAGCTCAAATATAGACAATGGACCAGAGCTAGGGCAGTTTACAAGATATACAAGGAATTTGTACAGTGTTTATAAAGCCACAACCCAATGACTTACTCGTGTAGCAGTGCCACAAAGAGTCAAACACACCACAGTTTGGATTTGGATCAAGGGAATGGTACCAGATAGATTTATAATAGCTAAGAACCAACCTAGTTAATAACTGAGTGGCATATTTCTTTTTTTTTTTTTAAGGAAGATCAGCCCTGAGCTGACATCCGCCACCAGTCCTCCTCCTGTTTTTGCTGAGGAACATTGGCCCTGAGCTAACATTCATGACCATCTTCCTATACTTTCTATGTGGGATGCCAGCCACAGCATGTTTTGATAAGCAGTGCTAGGTCCACACCCAGGATCTAAACCAGCGAACCTGGGACCCCACAGCTGAGCATGTGAACTTAACCGCTATGCCACCAGGCTGGCCCCCATTTTGACATACAATTTGTCTTAACTCTTTGTGATAGAACATCCTCAGTAATCACACAGAATTCTGAGAGATGAAAGGCCAAGCAGGTTTGTATCCTCTTGGTTTAGTACCATATGAATGCAATCAAACTCGCCATGATTCTGAAATTTTAACACGATTCATTTGCTGTGGTTCAGGCTTCGGAGGGTCCCTGTGATGTTCTCATACTTTGAAATCACTCTCCTGGCTCCCTTTGTAGAGGATCATTTCTTTCTTGTCCTGTTTATTTTAATTACCCTTAAAATAGAAGTCTCAACAAAATTTCATTGGGCTTTCTTTTTAACATCTTTATCTAACTTGTTTCCTCCTGTTTAGGGAAGTACTAAATCTCTGTGGGTGGGCCATAGATTTATTTCAAATCTTCTCTTATAATTTTAATGTATGAACCCTAGTTTAGGTTAATCGCCTCTTTAATTTTGGCATCTATATTAATCAGATCTGTTAGGGGTAACAAAACTCCAAGTTGAATTACCTTAAGGAAAGAAGAATGTGTCAACTCAGGAAACCAAATCATGGGAAGATGTTACTGAGTCACAGGAACAAGAGGGAATTCAAATGCCTCTCGAACTCAGTCTCTACATATTTCACCAACTTCCTCTGAAAGCCTGCTGGAATCTTTCAGACTAGCTTCTTCTGTAGGACTGGAAACATGGTTGCTCTAATCCTGTATCTCATGTTCCATAGCTTTGCCCACTAAGCTAGGCCAATCTCTTCCCCAGGCTCCTAAAGAAGTGCTGAGATTGCTCCAGCTTCAGTCGGTGGCTCACTCTAGACCAGACAGACACAGCTAGTGCTGTTGGGTCATATGATGGCAAGATGTCATAGAATCATAGAGTTGGAAGAGGAGAAGGAAGAGAAGTTCTTTGAAGGGAGATTTCAAGAAATAATGTTGGTTACATTGGCTGGCCCAAGATTATGCTAAGAAAAATAATTTAAAAGTTCAAAATTTTAATTGAAAATCAGTGGAGAACCATTAAAATATTTTAGTCAAGAAGATGAAAATCAAGTATTTGTTCTGAAAAAACACTCTGTCTGCAGTGGAGAGTGAATTGGAAGGGTTGGGACAGCACGAAAAATAGGAAGTCAATGGAGAAATCCAGGCAGGAGATGGTTTGTAGTTTTATAGTAATAACTGAGCTGGAGAGAATAGAAGGAATTTCAGGAACAGTTAGAAAGTAGAATCCATAGGATTCGGTGACTGAGATTTGGGAGTAAGACAGCACCTACAGGAGCAGAAACAAGTTTCAGGTAGCTTATCTGAAACTTTTAGTTTTGGAGTTGAGTTTAAGGTGCCTATGGAATATACAAATAGAAATGTCCACTACAGGACATCAGCAAGATGGCAGAATAGGAAGCCTCAGTCCCTTATTCCTCTTATAGTAACACTGATTTAACAATAATACATGGACCACTTCCCTTTGTGAGAAATCCAGGAAACAATTAAGAGGCTCCTACACTTCAAGAGAGAGTGAAACCTGCTACATCAAAGCCAGCAGGAAAAGCTGTGGTGCTAACTCTCCATAGTCCCTCCCACTAGCTCAGTGCGGCATGATCAGGAGAAAATGTCCAGCTTCCAGCTTCCCCCTGGGGAAAGAAAGAGAAGAAGGAAGGATCTATCCAATGTGAAGACTTTCTGGGAGGCTGCCCGAGGGACTGGTATCTGTCTTGCCTGAATCTAAGTACCGACAGGAAATGACATCAGGTTGGGCACTAATGAGAACAAGGGGAAGAGTTTGGACTAGTCCACACTCACTCACCATAGTCCCTTGCCCTGGCTCAGTGGGGGACAAAGAGGAGAAAAACCTCAACTCCCTGCTTCTCCCTAAAGAGAGAAAGAGAGCAGAGTGTGCATCGAATGTTCTAGATCTGGGGTGGGGTAGGGGGTCGGATACATATATGGATGTGAAAGCACGACCCTTGGTCGAGTATGTTACTTGAAATGGTGCATCTGAATACATAATATTCATTTTTAGTTATCAGATTCCAAACTTAACACTAGAAAAGTAACATTCACTTTCTATAATTACCCTTGTCTAGACAGATTACTCAGAATCTGAAATCTCTCTGTAGCTAGAGATTTTAGGTTACTCATCTGACAGCCAAAATTTACTTCACATTTTCTATTAAGCCAAGATTTTTATAACACATCATTAAGCTCTTTATCCCCAAGCTTAACTTTTAAGATAAAACTAAAATTCAGAAGTAGCAGTACTGAAGCACAAATCTGAATGCTATCCATGAGGGCAATTGTCAGCCTCTCTCTTGCACACTTCGGGAAAGTTCACTGTAACAAAAAATTTTAGAATACAGACTATATTTTTAAATCACGTGGCAGGTATCTGTTGATAAAATCCAATAGATTCTAACTTTATACATAATATAATCTATTAATGTCCTGGAGCCCTTTCTTGTTGATTACGTCCTAAAGTAGACACAAGTAGGAGGGGTATAGATTACAGAGTATTGAATGGCAGGGTTCATTTACACACTTTTTCTAAGCCGTCTACATCCCCCAGGGAGCAAGTTGAAAGGCCCAGTTGCTGGTGAGTTAGGAGTACTATATCCCTCTTTTGGTTTCAGTGGAGAGACTCACCTAGGTTACATCAAGTAATGGGTAAGGCTACAGTCAGGCATGTCTCAGCCACTTCTCGCAAAAACCCTGGAGAAGTGGAACAATCAAGTAGAAAGTGAAGGACAGAAAACCACATATAGTTAGGGTGGTTCAACCACACCTGGAACTGCAAAGTCTGACAACTAGGTTACGTTGTAATCCTTCAGCAACAACAGTCTGATGAACTGCGGTCTAGAAGTGTCTTTATACTTCTCAGCTCTTTTGAATGTACGTTTTTCTCTTTTCTTTACTTTCTCATCTATAATACTATTATCTTGTTTCTCCAGTCCAGCTTTATGGAAGAGCGGGCCTGAAGGTCCAATGATCCCCCATCATTCCACTATAGGGAGTGCCTTGAGAGACCAGCTTACAAGATACTGTGCAATAGATAGTTAGATGGGGACAAGTGCCAACTCCAGAATTGAAAATTAGGACTGAGAAGTATGTTGTTAGTTATGTGGAAGAGATCCCTGAAAGAGGACTCAGGGTGGAAACTGCTAGAAAAAGAGCAAGGCCTGAGACAGTGGCAGGCATTCTGTCCAGTAAACACTGGGGAGACATCCATTTAGGAAAAATAATATGGTGAAAAGAGAAAGGAGTTGATAACCAGAGCAGCCAATAAATGAGCATGCCCCACTGAAGAAGCTGTGCTAGGGTAGAATGGAGGGGAGCTTAGAGGTGAAAAATCAGGGGTCAACTAAAAACAGGAAACATGGAAATAAGCACCACAGGTAGAGAGGGCAAGTTGGTAGAGAGGGCAAGATGACTCTCCTAGGCCTGGGCTCCATCTGCTTATTTCTCTTATCTATATATTATGGGCTTTTAAATGCGTTCAGTGCAGAAAGTTCCAAAATACCTGATTCTCCATTTGTTTAGCCATCTATGGACTATAAACCTGATGGTGTGATTCCAGCAACTGCTACTTCCAAGGTTCTTTGGAGCTCAGTGATTACTTCCAGGCACAGAAAGTCATTGGTTCCAACGAAAATTTTAATGTACGATGTACCCCCAACTTCAGCTGTGTTTCTTCTGATAGTATGGGTGGTTGTCAGGGGGATTGTCTGGGTGGGGACTGAGATGATCTCTTTTTACTATATATATATTCATTAAATAGTGGGACTATGTGTGATTTTTGAGTGTTTTTAAAATGTTTTTCAAGTAAATATTACAAAAAAACAATTTAACTAATAACCATTCTGGACATGGTTATAATTTCTGAGTGTCTATCTGTATACAAGACATTTTATATGTAGGAATTACATCACTTTGAGTATAAATATTATAGCTGAGTACAGAAGTTTTCACCATTACCATGTTGTAATCCTAGCCTTGCTATGAATAAAAAGATCAGACAGATGCACCAGAAGTATATTAACAATGAAAGATGGAAATGGAGGAAAGAAAGATGAAGCTCATTTGAACACAAATATGCTTTACAAAACTGTGTAATGAATTCTAAAGAAATAATATTAGTAAAATGATGTACTTATATTTTTACACTTTAAATGTTTTAGTCATCTTATAATCAAGAAAAGATATGGCTTCAAATTATAGTTCTTATTGGAGTTTGAGGAAATACATATTTGGTTAATTTCATGCTGTTTTGGTGATCTGATTACAAATCTGGCAAGTACAAATATGCATACTGTAAACTGACTTTGAACAGGGGTTCTGCAGATGGCAAGGTACAACCACAGTGAAACAAGACATTGTTTTACTTGAATAATTGTTTTGGATAAGATCTGTCTTCTCTTCTATTTTCATTTAGTCACAATGTACTGTTTAATGTTAGATCACACCAAAACTTAACACTGAGGAGGAAATTACATTCTATTAAAATCAGAGAAAGGTTATAACCAAAAATATTTTTCATTGTAGCTGAAACAAAATTTTAAAAATTCAAAGATAATTGCTGTGTTAAGAAAAATTCATTGTTCTTTCCAAATAGCAAGTTATTTATGGAATAAGTTCTTGTTATTAACATTTATAATAATTGATAAAAGACTCTTTAGTTTATAAATACCATATAAAGAGTTTGGGAGGCTTAAACACTACATTTAATTGAATAAATTTTCATGAAGAGCTGTTCTTAAAGATTATCTAGATCTTATATATATCATCTTATATATATATATAATATATGTTTTGTGTGTGTGTGTGTGTGAGGAAAATTGACCCTGAGCTAACATCTGTTGCCAATCTCCCTCTTTTTGCTTGAGGAAGATTTTCCCTGAGCTAATGCCTATGCCAGTCTTCTTCTATTTTATACGTGGGATGCGACCACAGTGTGGTTTGATGAGCGATATGTAGGTCCACACCTGGCATCCAAACCTGCCAACCACAGGCCACCAAAGCAGAGCACACAAACTTAACCACTAAGCCACTAGGCCAGCCCCTATATGTGATTTTTGAAGGCTAGATGTTTACCAAACCACTCAAGGGGGCATAGCAAAGTCAAGAGACGAAAGGTTGAATCACCACTCAAGTCCAGTGTTTCCAGGACTTAAAAGAATGATAATAAGCTTTCTTCTTCTGAACACTAAAGATGAGAGCGAGAGTGAGAGAGAGAGAGAGAGAGAAAGGTGAACTCTGCTTGGGCTATGATGTGAACTCTTGGCTAAAGACAACCCAGACTAAAGAATAGCAAACCTTTCCATCTGCCTCCTAAAATAATTAACTCAAACACAATTCAGATCACTTAGCAGGCATAGCCTATTTCTAGGTAGTAGAAAATTGTGAGAAATAAGAGCAAAAGTGTCAAAATTTGAACTTTATAAACACATGGAAGGAATAAAAATTCATAATTAACTAGAAGCAGTTCCAGATTGATTTCTTAAAGTAAAAAACATTGAGAAAGTATGAGAAGCAAGGCCTGAAAGAATGCATAGTAGACACCATAGCAGAAGAGTTAGTATTTTGGAGACGTTTTGCTTGGTTAAGCCATCACTTTGTAAAAGTAGTCTTGAGCTATCATGGTGGCTTTGGCTATGGCATGGTGCAGAGGAAGCCTTGGAATCCCACTGAGGCTAGAAACGCGAGAATAGAAAACTCTAAATAATATCCAGTACCTGGAGTGAGAGTAGACAAGATAAAGAGCTTTCTAAGGAACCCACAGAAAGTTTAGAGACATTTTTCCTCCAACTCCCACTGTTCACATATTCTAGTTCCCTTGCATGTCACTAAATAGGCTTAGTTAGAATATTTATCATCCAAATTTTATCCAGTGGCTCCAATACCTGGCTAAGCATCACATGGGGATTGAATAAACTGACTCACTCTTTATGGCTCGAATCCCTATGAAAGCATCATAAGGAAAGTTAGGTGCATGCTCATAAGGAAAAAATCTGTTTTTACCCAGATTCTATATTTTGTGGGCATCAGAAGAGATATGACTGAGATCACCAAAAACAATTAAGCAGCTCACAGCCTCAGAGTTCATCAAAAGTAACACCTGTGAGGACTCTCCATCTGTCCCAGGGAGGCATGCTATCATCATGCTCAGAGACAGCGTGTTCAACCAAAGCCACAGGCAATTCCTAAGAAGACCCAGTGTCTGCTTAATCCTCCTTGGCAACACCGATTCTCTTGGCACAACACATCATGCCACCCACCTAGACTGTCATTATTGGTCAGCACCAAGAGCCACACAATTCTGATACTCTCCTATCTCCATCATTATTACACATATACCCCTCGCTTCTTCCCTTCTCTGAACAAACTATTTCCTTTATTCTCCAAATGTTCTAAGTCCTCTTCAAGTTTTATGTTATGATATAAAAACTCCCTTGTTCCTACAATCTTCACCAAATATTTGTTTCACTACCATGCATGAACTGAACTGATCCCAGCTCCCACAGAAAGTCCTGCAGCTCATTAATTTCATAACTTCGAGGAGAGATCAGCATGACTTTTCTTTTCCAGTACTACCTCTAACCATTATTCCTCCAGCTTCTTATAAAAACAACAGATCCCTAGAAGCTCTTGCCTTTCAGCTGTACCCCACTGCCTTGGCTCTCCCTTAACGAAAATTTACAGGCCACAACAGCCTTTCTTTTTACACTAGTCCCTGAATAACTCCCATGCCCATAGGAATCACCAGTCTCAGCGTGTTCCATCTTGCATCTTTGATCCCCTTACTTTTAGTAAACTGAATCTCTAGTTCCCTTCAATTACCCACTCATATTGCTACAAGAAAACCTGATTAAAATCCAGGACTCCTTCATCTCTGAAATAATAAATCCAAATATGCTATTCCCTTGCCATCATGTGCCTCTCACAGTTTTACCACTATATCTGTTCTTCAGACTCCTAAGACTCAACACATTATTCCTTTTACTTCTTTCTAATCTACCAGTAACTTGACTGCTTCCCGTCCTTACCCACCCAGTTTCAGTTTTATGACCCATCCCTTCAGAATGCTCCTTCCAAAAATCCAACTTTCCCATGTTGTTCTAGGCCAGAAACATTGAAAACTGGAATCGATCCATACTCTTGCTAGAAAATCACACAACCATGCAAATTAATGCCACTAATTCATTGTTTCTAGCCTCAACAGCAGTCTGTGTTTTCCTAATCAGCACCCCCTCCTATTTACTGTTAAGACTTTTCCCTGTCCTGAAAAATGTGACTCTGACCATTTTCCTTCATAATTTCAGCATTTTGCCTTGCTTTCCTCTCCACAGAGTAATGGAAGTCCACACATTCTTGTCTCCTTTCCTATGTTTATATTTAAGAACTGCCCCTTCTCTTACCTAAAATTAGTCCTTCTTCCTGTGTATCTTCAGTTTTCTCTCTATCTACTGTCCTCTGCCCTTAAGTATTAAAATCTGTCAAGCCTACTCCATGGGGAGGGGGCTTCCTATACCTTAATATACCTCCTTCTATTCATAACCCTGTTTTTATCTTTCAAAATCAAAGCAAAACATCAAAACACCTTGGAAAATAGATCTATACTTGCAGTCTTCACTTCCTTCCCTCCCTTGTATTCCTCATCTAGCTTCTAAACACCAACTTATTCACTCCTCAGCTGGATGTGAAGTGGCTCCTCAGGAAGGTTCCTCGAGACCAAATCCATTAGAATCCTCCATTTCTTACTTGGCACTTTTGGCTACTCATTTCTTCTTCAGACAGTCTATGCTTTTTATTTCTGAGACAACATACTCCTCCATTTTATCGTCCTCTTGTTTTTTGCTGCTCCTTAGTATTAGGCTTTTCTTACTTTGTTCATGTTTTGGGGCCCTTCAGGTTTTTGTTCTATGCACGCTTCTCACAGTACTATCTATCTTTTTATCTTGAGTGATCTTATCCAGAACCATAGCTTCAGTTAATTATAAAGTGATGACTCCCAAAGAGAAATTCTGAGACCTGATCTTACAGAGCTCCCTGGCTTTACATCCAACTTCTTCCAGATAGCCCAACTTGGCAATCCTCAAACACACCAAATACAGTAAGTCCAAAACCAAACTTCTTCTTTCCCTTGTATTCCATTTTCTGTAATTCTTACTATCTACCAAATTTCTCAATCTTGAAACTTAGTCAAAATCTTTGACTTTTCTTTCTCATCCTTAACCCACATCTAATCAATCACCATTGGTTCTATCTCTTGAATATCATTGTACCAATTTTTTTACGTGCTAACATCCTGGTTCAGGACACTATTACTTCTTCCCCAAATTACTGGGAGACTACTACACTCTTATTTGATGCTCCCTTCAATCCATATCCTGAGCCGCAACTCAAATACCATTTTAAAAATGAAAATCTTATTCCTTTATTCTTGCTCTTAAAAAGCTTAACTGCTCCCCACTATCCTCTGAATAATCCCCAAATTCCATACTATGACTCATGGCCCTTCTTTAAATGGCACTCTTTACCATTTCAGAAGTATTTCTTAACTCTCCCTCCACCACCCTATTGCTATGCTGTGCCATAGCAAGGACAAACTGCTGTCTTTCTCAGATTATGGCAGTTTCTCTGCTCCACCTTAATCCCAAGAAAGCTTCCTGAAATAGAATGTCTGATTAATCATCTGATTACCTCCTTCTTAACCTTGGATTTGATACTATTTTCACTGTAATGCATCCTCGAGCATCCCCATGGACACCTAAATCCAGAGCAGTGCATTAAATCACTAGTCCCATGTACTCAAGGGAGCCACTCTATAATTGATTCACCAAAATTTGAATTCCCATATCATCATCTGCTTGTATGTTTGCCTAAGTCATCTGATATGACTGCAAATTCCTAAAAGGCAGAGACCATATCTGTCATATTCATCTCCATATACCAGTAATTAGCACATATGATAAATTGTTTGTTGAAAGTATAAATGAATCAGTGAGTGAATTAATTAAATATCTCAAGAGACATATTCTAATTGTTTGGCAAGGCATAATCCAGCAGACTGTCTCTTTGGACAGAGTGCTCTGGTGAGGCCACTCAAGGGACTGCTGTCCAGTTGATAGATCATTGATTTTGGTTCATCCATTTCTAATCTAACCATCTATGTTCAACATAATGGGATCATGTGGTATAAGCAGGCCAATTATGCACAGAGTCACTAGAAGGAAGTGACAGGTCTAGACATTGCTCATATTCAAGCTTCTTAAAAGATGGCAATGCAAATGACAGCTAACTCACTTAGTCTGTCAAATGCATTATTATTCAGGCCATATTCCATTTAGATGTCCATTCTTCTAAGACACTCTTCTTGAGCTCCACTCTCAAAACTGTAAAAGGATAATTCTCATAGACATTTTCTGTGTTTTTGTCTCTTTCTAGGTCATGAGCAGTTTAAGAGAATAGACTAACTTGGATGTTCATGCCTGGTATGGTTTCTGGATAATAGTAGATGCTGAATGAATCCCTGCTGAATGTTGAATGAAGAAGTAAATGATGATATGCATGAAGAAACAAATTCCTAAGTCAAATCGTATGAAAATTGTAATAGGTCCCAACAAATTTTTGTTGTTGTTTTAAATACATGTCTACCTAGAGGGTAGGTAGGTGACCATTTTACTGGTTCATTAACAAACTTAGGTTTCCCAAAAGTAGATGAGTCTCCTGGTTATTTATATCATTCTAATTTATTGCTTAAATGCAATCAGATATTTGACCTTCAGCATAGTGCTCTACACAGAATACATGTACAACATGCTTCTTGAATGAAATTAATTGAATAGTGAACTACATTGCACTTGATTTAGATAGATTGTTTCCACATAAGATTACCGAAGAAAAAGACTAAATCATAAAATGCTGGGTGTTTTCCTATCCCATGAATTGAATCAGTCCATAATTAACAAAAATTAATAACATCAGTTGTGCTAGAATCCCAACTATAAAGGCCTTTTATTTTTAACATATCTAAAAACTAAAGGAATTTCCCTCCCCTGTAAAACTTGTTCTTAATGAATTGGTTCAATATAGATCCAGACTCTGTTATTTCTTAGAATTGTAAACTAAAATGAGAATGAAAAATACTTCTTCAAAATCAACTTGAAGTAATAATTGTCTTTCAGAATATCTGATTATTCCTTAGCAAACTGGTAAGAGCTGTCATCTGTAACAGTAACACTAATGTACTAAAAGTGAATATGGCTCCCAATTAAAATATATCTAGTGACAGATGGTCAGATCTTTTTATAGATGTAGGGGACCCATAATGTATAATACCTGAACTTTATGTAAAATTTCTTTTCTTTTTCATCCAGTGGCAGAGAGGTCCACGAGCAGCAGATGTCTGTTTCTCCTGATTAAAGTGAAAGACATTTCTGAACACTTTTTGAAATGCATTTTTTAATGCAAAAACATTCTAAGAATATTTGATATGCTTAATGTATTCTTCAAAATCACTACATGTATAGAACTAGACCTAGCTTCTAAATATCCTTATATCTGACCCATTTTCTATAATATAAATACTATGAAATAAAGATGCCAAATGGTATGAAGTTCACTTTTTTCCACTTTCTTCTTATGATTATTACCCAGTGTTTACAAGCTGAAGAGCTCTTAAAAATGCTAATGAAGGGGGCCTGCCCACTGGCATAGTGGTTAAGTTTGTGTGCTCTGCTTTGGAGGCTGGGGGTTCATGGGTTCAGATCCCAGGCACAGACCTACACATCGCTCTTCAAGCCATGCTGTGGCAGCAACCCACATACAAAATAAAGGAAGATTGGCACAGATGTTAGCTCAGGGACAATCTTCCTCAAGCCAAAAGAGGAAGATTGGCAGCAGATGTCAGCTCAGGGCCAGTCTTCCTCATCAAAAAAAGAAAAGAAAAAAAAAAGCTAATGAGGGGCAGCCCATTGGCACAGTGGTTAAGTGCACACATTCTGCTTTAGCGGCCTGGAGTTTGCTGGTTCGGATCCCATGTGTGGACACAGCACCGCTTGGCAAGCCATGCTGTGGTAGGCATCCCACATATAAAGTAGAGGAAGATGGGCATGGCTGTTAGCTCAGGGCCAGTGTTCCTCAGCAAAAAGAGGAAGATTAGCAGCAGATGTTAGCTCAGGGCTGATCTTCCTCAAAAAAAAAAAAAAGAAGAAAAAAATGTAATGAAAATCTTACTAAAAAGGCTAGTTCTGCTATTCAAAATATTACTACCTCTAGATAAATAGTATATTAGTTTATTAGTTCATCCTCATGTATATTTGCTCAAATGCTACCCCATTCATCATAATTATCCATTTTTCTCTCATGGGATCCCTCCTTTATCCATTTCACTGAGAGACAGTTTAGGAATTATATTTACCAAGAGGGATTTAAAATGGTATTTACTGCTCTAAGGCTAAGTCTGGTAGTACCTGGCCCTTCTGACACATGGCCCATAGAGAAGTCCCCAAAGGAGTCTCGCTCCTGTGAGAAAGCATATCTGCTTCCCTGGTCCATTTCTGCTCAGACTTTTTGTGCTATGTGATTCTCCACACTCCCCAGGGCAATGACACTTGCCGTGTATCTCAGAGGAGGACTCAATATTCCTTTCAGCTTTATTTCTTGGTGGCTGAAGCCTGTTCTTCTTATCATTTTTCAGATGGAATTTTGGAAATAGCTGGCTCTGCATCAGACATTGCCACCATATTCACTCTGTGCTTTCAAAACTAGACCCCTGCCCTACTTCCTTCCTGTTGAATCCCTTTTAGTTCTCAAAACCCAGCACAGAAATATGTTGCTTTTCTAGGCTTCTGTTTGAATATAATTGGTTTGTTAACCCCCTCTCCAGGAAAGTCATTTCTGTCCTGGTTTTCACCTGTGGTTCTGCTATTTCCTCCAATTCCTCCTCACCTTAGAAATAGGCCCCTTTACCCCCAGCAGGCCACACGGCAGTAAATATAACCTACCACTGGCAGCTAACATTGACTGGAAAAGAATACAAGTCCCACTTCAGATTATTTTAAATTAGTGATATTTTAGAATTGCATTATTTTCTTGATTATCTTGTGTGAACTTGATTGATTTTGAAGGCACTGATAATCACACAAAATTAGTTTTTTAAAAAAAGCTTTGCAGCAACATGGCAGAGTGAGCTGTTCCCTTTGTTTCTCCCCCTTTTTGACTACAACTAAACAGACACACACTGATCAATGGAGGAAGCCCACACAGCACAACAGGATGTGTGAGAGACACATGCAGCTATACATCTGAGGGTGGATGGACGGGCCCCCCGGGAAGTGGCAGAGATAGGTGACCACACCCTGCTCTCCTCTGACTGTCCTATGCATGCACCCAAACACTTTCCAACCTGATGCAAATGCCTGGAAAGTGGGAATACTCAGTGTGGTGACCGTAAGAGGAGGAGGCAGTAACTCTTAGCCCACTCTCATGGTCACTCACCTGGTGGAGAGGGAGCCCACTGTGCCCCTGTGCCATAAAGGAGCCAGGGTAGCCCAGGTCCCAGCAGGGAAGCTCTGCCTGCCAAGCTCAGTGGTCCTGTAGACTGCAGATGGTAAACAGGGACCTCAGCAGATTTCCATGCTGGGGCAAACACTTCCCAGGTGTGTACGAACACTCACAGTACAGCTGTGCTCCCAAAGAAGGAATGTGTCCCAGGTGACTGCAGGAATGGGTGTGGTAGCTTTGAGCCCACTGGTGATCACTTTCTGGTGGGGTCGGGGAGCTCAGAGCATCCCTGCTGCACCAAAGAGTGGCCCTAGCCTACCGAGGAAACCCTGCCTGACAAGGACAATCCACACAAGTGCCTGAATGCAGCCCAGGCGGGGGAAAGCACTCATAATACTCCCACAGCTTCCAAAAGATGGGGTGGGGCCAGAAACACTGCTCCTGCTCCCCCCTAGCAGTAACAGGTAAGAATACCACAAGGGCCCTGACAAAAGATTAGCTCATCAAACACCATGAGAAACTGTAGCAACAATTCAGACCAGAAGAAAAACAACAATTCTCCAGAAACAAACACTGAAGACACAGAACTATATAACCTAAATGACAGAGAACTCAAAATACCTGTCATAAGGAAACTCGACGACTTACAAGAAAACATAGAAAGACATTTCAACGAGCTCAGCAATAAAATGAATCTCCTCACCAAAGAGATTGAAACTTTAAAAAAAAAATCAAGTAGAAATTCTGGATATGAAAAATGCAATTAATGAAATAAACAAACATCTAGAATCATTAAGAAATAGAATTGATCTTATAGAGGAAAAAATTACACTTTTGAGGATAAAAATGCAGAAATCTTACAGGTGAAGGAGAAGACAGAACTAAGATTTTTAGAAAATGAAGGAATTCTTTGAGAAATATTGGACTCAGTTAGGAAAAGCAACATAAGGATTATAGGTATCCCAGAGGGAGAAAGGAGCAGAGAGCTTACTCAAAGAAATAATTGCTGAGACCTTCCCAAACATGGAGATGGTTTCAGATTTACAGATAAAGTTAATCGATGGTCCAACTTTATCAATGTAAAAAGACACTCTCCAAGGCATATAATAGTAAAAATGGCAAAGGTATGGTAGAAAGAAAGAATATTAGGAGCAGCAGGAAAGAAGAAAATAACCTACAAAGGAAACCCTGTCAGGTTTTCAGCAGATTTCTTGGCAGAGACCCAACAAGTTAGGAGAGAATGAAATGATATATTCAAAATACTGAAAGACAAGAGCTTTCAGCCAAGAATACTTTATCCAGCAAAACTTTCCTTCAGATATGATTGGGAAATAAAAGCTTTCCTAGATAAACAAAAGCTGAGGGAGTTCATTGCCACTAGACCTCCTCCACAAGAAATAATTAAAGATGCCCTCACAGTGGCAACAAAAAGGCAAAGGTCTACAAAGCTCTGAGCAAAGAGATAAATAGACAGACATGATCAGAAAGCTGCAGCTCTCTACTAGAACAGGGAGGCAAAGGCTCAATTACAACTTAAAAGAGAAAGGGAAAGAAAGCATCAAAAGTAATGATAAACACTTCAACTTAGCCACAAACTCACAAAATCAAAACAGAACAATGTGTAACAGCAATTACTCAGAAGGGGAGAGGAAAAGGAAGCAACCTGCTTAGGTTAATGGAGATAAGAAGCTATCAGAAAATGGACTATCGCATCAACAATATCTTCCATACAATCTTCACAGTAACCACTAAACAAAAACATCAAAGCAGAGCCACAATTCACAAAAAGAGAGAGAACTGAGAAATTCCTCTCAGAAAACCAACAAAATGAAATGGCAGTCAGAAATACAAAGGAAGAGAAACAGTGGAAACATAGAGCAATCAGAAAACAAGAGATAAAATGGCAGGATTAAGCCCTCATATAACAATAATCTCTCTAAATCTAAATGGGCTGTACTCTCCAATCAAAAGACAGAGTAGCAGGATGGATAAAAACAAGACCAAACAATATGCTGGCTCCAGGAAACTCACCCCAGCTACAAAGACAAACATAGGCTTAGAGTGAAGGGATGGAAGACAATACTCCAAGCTAATGGCTAATAAAAGAAAGCAGGTGTTGCCAAACTTTTATTAGACACAGCAGACTTCAAGTTAAAAAAAAGACAATGAGAGAAAAAGACGGGCAGTAATTTATGATAAAAGGGACATTACAACAAGAGGATATAACACATTAACATATATGCACGTAACACAGGGGCACCAAAGTACATAGAGCAATTATTAACAGACCTAAAGGGAGAAATTAACAGCAACACAATAATAGTAGGGGACCTCAACACCCTGGTTACTTCAATGGACAGATCATCCAAAAGGTCAACAAGGAAATAGTAGATTTAGATGAAACACTTGACCAGATGGACTTAATAGACATATATAGAGCATTCCATCAAAAAACAGCAGAATATACATTCTCAGCAGAATATACATTCTTCTCAAATGCCCAGGGAACATTCTCAAAGATAGACCATATGTTGGGTAACGAGGCAAGCCTCAATAAATTCAAAAAGATTGAAATCATCCCAACCATCTTTTCTGACCACAACGCTATAAAGCTAGAAATCAACCACAAGAACAAAACTGGAAAAGTCAGAAATATGTGGAGACTAAACAACATGCTATTGAACAACCATTGGATCATTGAAGAAATCAAAGAGGAAATTTAAAAATGACTGGAGACAAAGGAAAATGAAAATACAAGATAGCAACTCTTATGGGCTGCAGCAAAAAGCAGTCAGAAGAGGTAAACTCATAGCAACACAGGCCCACCTCCACAAGCAAGAAAAATCTCAAATAAGTAATCTTAAAATGCACCTAACAGAGCTAGAAAAAGAACAGGCAAAGCCCAAAGTCAGTAGAAGGAAGGAAATAATAAAAATCCAAGCAGAAATAAATGGAATAGAGACTTAAAAAACAGTAAAAAGGATCAATGAAACTAAGAGCTGGTTCTTTGAGAAGATAAAAAACATTGACAAATCCTTAGCCAGACTCACCAAGAAAAAAAGACAGAAAGCTCAAACAAATAAAATTAGAAATGCAAGAGAAGAAATTACAACAGATACTGCAGAAATACAAATGATTATAAGAGAATACTATGAAAATCTATATGCCCACAAATTTGATAACCTAGAAGAAATGAACAAATTCCTAGACTCCTACAACCTCCCAAAACTGAATCAAGAAGAAACAGAGAATCTGAACAGACCAATCGCAAGTACAGAGATTGAAACAGTAATCAAAAAACTCCCAAAAAACAAAAGTCCAGGACCAGATGGCTTCTCTGGAGAATTCTACCAAACATTCAAGGAAGATTTAGTATCTATTCTTCTCAAACTATTCTGAAAAATTGAAGAAGATGGAACATTTCCTAACACATTCTATAAAGTCAACATTACCCTGATACCAAAACCAGACAAGGACAACACAAAGAAGGAAAACTACAGGCCAATATCACTGATGAACTTAGATGCAAAAATCTTCAACAAAATATTGGCAAACTGAATACAGCAATACATTAAAACAATCATACATCATGATCAAGTGGGATTCATTCCAGTGACACAGGGATGGTTCAACATCCACAAATCAATCAACATGATACACCACATTAACAAAATGAGGAATAAAAATCACAAGATGATCTCAATAGATGCAGAGAAAGCATTTGACAAGATCCAACATCCATTTATGATAAAAACTCTCAATAAAATGGGTATTGAAGGAAAGTACCTCAACATAATAAAGGTCATATATAAGAAACCCACAGCCAATATCATACATAATGGTGGAAAACTGCAAGCCATCCCTCTGAGCACAGGAGCAAGACAAGGGTGCCATCTCTCACCACTCCTATTCAACATAGTACTGGAGGTATTGACTAGAGCAATTAGGCAAGAAAGAGAAATAAAAGGAATCCAAACTGGAAAGGAAGAAGTGAAACTTTCGCTATTTGCAGATGATATGATTCTTTATATACAAAACCCAAAGAATCCATCGGAAAACTACCAGAAATAATCAACAACTACAGCAAAGTTGCAGGGTACAAAATCAATTTTAAAAAATCATTTGCATTCCTATACACCAACAATGAACTAGCAGAAAAAGAAATCGATAATACAACCCCACTTACAGTTGAAACAAAAAGAATAAAATACCTAGGAATAAACTTAATCAAAGAGGTGAAAGACCTGTACATTGAAAACTATAAGTCATTACTGAAAGAAATTGAGGAAGACATAAAGAAATGGAAAGATATTCCATGTTCATGGGTCAGAAGGACAAACATAGTGAAAATATCCATACTACCTAAAGCAATCTACAGATTCAACGCAATCTCAGTCAGAATCCCAATGACATTCTTCACAGAAATAGAATGAAGAACCCAAAAATTTACATGGAACAACAAAAGACCCTGAATAGCCAAAGTAATCCTGTGAAAAAAGAACAAAGCTGGAGGCATCACAATGCCTGACTTCAAAACATGCTACAAAGCTATAGTAATCAAAACAGCATGGTACTGGCACAAAAACAGACGAACAGATCAATTGATCTGTTTAAATTCTGATTGAAAGCCCATAAATAAAGCTACACATCTATGGACAGTTAATCTTTGACAAAGGAGGCAAGAACATACAATGGAGAAAGGAAAGTCTCTTCAATAAATGATGTTGGGAAAACTGGACAGCTACATGCAAAAGAATGAACGTAGACCATTATCTTGCACCAT
The DNA here is from genome assembly GCF_041296235.1 of Equus asinus. Classification (NCBI taxonomy): domain Eukaryota; kingdom Metazoa; phylum Chordata; class Mammalia; order Perissodactyla; family Equidae; genus Equus; species Equus asinus. Next base: position 40,223,840 of record NC_091813.1, read on the forward strand.
ACACAAAAATTAACTCCAAATGAATTAAAGATTTGAATGTAAGAACAGAAACCATAAAAATCCTAGAAGAAAATATAGGCAGTACTCTTTTAGGCATTGGTCTTAGCCACATCTTTTCGAATACCATGTCTACTTGGGTAAGTGAAACAAAAGAAAAAGTTAGCAAATGGGACTACATCAGACTAAAAAGCTTCTACAAAGCAAAGGAAACCATTAAGAAAATGGAAAGACAACCCACCAACTGGGAGAAAATATTTGCAAATCATTTATCAGACAAGGGGTTGATCTCCAAAGTATATAAAGAACTCACACAACTCAACAACAACAACAAAAAACACACAAACAATCCAATCAAAAAATGGGTAGAGGATATGAACAGACGTTTTTCAAAGGAAGATATACAAATGGCCAACAGGCACATGAAAAGATGCTCAATGTCACTAATCATTAGGGAAACGCAAATCAAAACTACAACGAGATATCACCTTACACCAGTCAGAATGGCTGTAAGTATCAAGACAAAAAACAGCAAATGTTAGAGAGGATGTAGAGAAAAGGGAACGCTCATACAGTGCTGGTGGGAATGCAAACTTGTGCAACTACTACAGAAAACGGTATGGAGATTCTTCAAAGAACTAAAACTAGAAATATCATATGACCCAGCTATCCCACTACTGGGTATCTACCAAAACAACTTGAAATCAGCAATCCAAAGGAACATATGTACACCTATGTTCATTGCATCACTATTCACAGTAGCCAAGACATGGAAGCTAGCAAAGTGCCCATCAACTGCTGATTGGATAAAGAAGATGTGGTATATATATACAATGGAATACTACTCAGCCATAAAAAAAGACAAAATCATCCCATTTGCAACAACATGGATGGACCTAGAGAGTATTTTACTCAGGGAAATAAGCCAGACTGAGAAAGATAAACACCATATGATTTCACTTATATACAGAATATAAACAAACACGTGGACAAAGATAATAGTTCAGTGGTTACCAGGGGAAGAGGGGCAGAGGGTGGGCACAGGGGGTGAAGAGGAGCACTTATGGTAACAGACAAGAAACAATGTACAACTGAAATCTCACAATGATGTAAACTCTTATAATCTCAATTAACAAAATAATAAATAAATAAGGCTTTGCCTCACTTACCTGAATATTTAAGTGTATCCATATTTTTTTCTTGGGCATAATTACACATTTGAATTTTGTCATATTCTGACTTCTCGCTGTATGTATAGACAGAGCCCATTGGAATCATAGTTCAATCAATGCCTGACATGTACAAATTGCTCTGAAAATATTTTTGTGAATTATGCAGCATATTTTCTTGAATCTAAGGTACCATTTTTTTTTAAAGATTTTATTTTTTCCTTTTTTCTCCCCAAAGCCCCCCAGTACATAGTTGTATATTCTTCGTTGTGGGTCTTTCTAGTTGTAGCATGTGGGACGCTGCCTCAGCGTGGTTTGATGAGCAGTGCCATGTCCATGCCCAGGATTCAAACCAACGAAACACTGGGCCGCCTGCAGCGGAGCACACAGACTTAACCACTCGGCCATGGGGCCAGCCCCTAAGATACCATTTAATAGAAGATACTTTTAAAAAAGGAAAAAAACCTAGCTCAAAGGGCATAATTTCTCCCTATAGGGATGCATGTCCCTGTAAGGAAGTATAATTATGATCTTATACAAATAAACCTTCTCTCCACTCTGAGTCCTATTTTGCTTTCAGTGTCCTGTAGTTATGCATAGCAACAGAATGACACTGCTTTCATAATCCATGCTCCCAGTCTGGACCTCCTTAGCATTCTTCAGACAGACAGTATAATGTCAAGGTAAAATCAAAGCTGTGGCTTAATTCTCACAAGCACAAGTAATAACAACTACATTAGAACTTATTCATCTATCTCGAGAATGTCAAGTTTCTTTTGACATCAACGTAACAACCATTCTAACTTCAGAAATGCAAAAATGTGAACAACAAGAAAACACTGTTTTATGAATGCTTTTGTGCCTAAGTCTCCTACTAATATTAATGAGCTTAAACTATTTCTTTTTTCTGTAAACAAGTTTCCGACATAATTCTCAACACAATGCATTCTTAGGAGCATCAGAGCAGTAAAAGAGCAGGCAATAAAGCTCATTCATTTTAAATACTAAAAGGAATTCAGCACTTTATTCACGGTATTTTACTTTATGTTTGCCATTTGTGTGGTCATTGGCATCATAGTTAAATTATATGGAGATTCCCTCAGTTCCTCATTGCATAAAAAATACGTGTGGGGAAAAGTCTCTGTCTACAGGTGCAGTAAAAGGTCAGCATGACAAAAATTAAACTGTGTAATTATGTCCCAGAAAAAAATACCCAAATAGAATGAAATATCAAGGTAAGTGAGGCAAAGATTTTTTTTTAAATTTTTCACTTTGTATATTTATCAATGCCTTAAAATTGAGTCAAGTTCACAAAAGATATTTCATGATAAAACCCACAACAAATTGAGTATAGAGGGAACATACCTCAACATAATAAAAGCCATATAAGACTAACCCAGAACTAACATAATGCTTGATGGTGAAACATTGAAAGCTTTTCCTCTAAGATCATGAACAAGACAAGGATGTACACTCTCACCACTTTTATTCAACCTAGTACTGGAAGTCCCAGCCAGAGCAATTAGGCAAGACAAAGAAATAGAATGCATCTAAATCAAAATGGAAGAAGTAAAACCATCATTATTTGCAGATATCTCATACATAGAAAATCATGAAGACTCAATCCAAAATTGAACTAATCAACAAATTCAGTAAAGTTGATGTCAAATCTTAAGTGAGTTCACTCACCTGTTGTGCAGCAAGCCAATTTCTGACACAGGGTGTAGTGGAAGAAAGTAGGAATTTATTGTAAAGCACTGAGCAAGAAGAATGGGTAGCTAACGCTGTAATCCCAAACTCCCCAAAAAGCTACAAGTAAGGGTTTTTATTTGGGGTTTTAGGTAGGCGAGGAGGCATGTGGCCTTGCTGGTCAGCATTTCCCACCAGCCTGTGTTTGGCCTTGTGAGGTTGCTTGAAGGAAGGAGGAGGAGATAAGGGAATCTGCAGTTAGATATCCTTGGTTGTCTGTCTCCATAGTGGATGGTGGATTCTGGCACCAGGGAGCCAAGGAGTTGGGGCCAGGAAAGCTTCAGTTTTCTGGTATTCTCTGGACATGAATTTCCCTGTAATAAACTTCAAGGACCCATGATTAACCAAAACTTTAGTGTGAGCCCAGCATGAAGCCACCTGGGCTTTAACAGTTTGTAACTTCCATTTGGTTGTAAAGCTCAGGGAGTCAAAGGTTAAAGAAACAGATATTTACATATGGGTGTAACAACGTGGATGTGTGCTTTTTGTTGTAACCCCATATATGCTGGGTTCAATGTAGGGGAACTGATATCAGGACTGGTATCAAAATTGCAGGTTATAAAATAAACATACAGAAATCAATATATATCCTAGTGCTGCTGTCTCTCTGAAGAACCCTGACTAATCTGCATTATGGTAGGGACAGTGGTTATAGACACAGAAAGAGATTTATTGTCAGATACTGACGCAGGTTGTTATGGAGGCAGAGAAGGCCTGTGATCTGTGGAGACCCAGAAAAGTGGGTGATATAGTTTGAAGGGCTAAGAGCCCTAGAGCCAGTGATGTAGATTCTAGTCCAAGTCTGAAGTTCTGAGAACCAGGAGCACAAAGGGCAGAAGATCAATGTTCCAGCTCATCAGTCAGGCAGAGAGAAAATTCAACCTTCCTCCACCTTTTTGTTCTACTCAGGCCCTCAGTGAATTGGATGATGCCCATTCACACTGGAAAGGGCAAACTGCTTTACTCAATTCAAATGCTAATCTCTTCCAGAAACACTTTCATAGCCACACCAGAAATAATGTTTAACCTGGGCATCCTGTGACTCAGTCAAATTGATACACAAAATTAACCATCACAGATGGAAAACGAATGAAGTGAACACTACAACAGCTCCAGCTGGCTGCCCTGAGAGAGTTTCCAGGCTATGGCACAGAGAGAAGATACTAAGGCAGAGCCCAGCAGACTCTCCAATTTGAGGAGATATGGCTGAGACTCTGGGGAAACCAAGGTAACCGGAGTTCATACAACAAAGTACCAAAAAAGTGAGACCTGCACAGGAAGAAAATCCCAGAAGTCTACAGGGGGGTCCTCTGAAGTATTCCTCAGGGTACAGGTCACCACATGTGTGAGAGGAATCAACCTGAGGCCAGGAAAAGAACCATCTCAAATAATTAGAGAGAATGGTGTCCAACACCCACATAGGGCTGGGAATAATGTGTGTTCCCCCCAGCAAGATGCATAATTCATGGACCATGGATGCAGTACTCTGGAAATTTTTGCCTCAGTAGAGGGAAATAATTAGCCTAAACTGAGCACTGCTCCAGACTCTCCTAACAAATCACAAAAGCATAGTCCCAAAAGATCAAACTGTTTCCAAGTAACATAATTGCATCCCAGAACAAAGATCAAGAGTAGGACCCTAAATGTTGGCTTCAGAAGTCTGAGGCTAGGAATTAGGAGACAGCAGTTTAGCCAGCGAACATCATGAACAAACTCATGCTTCTCAAAGAGCATTAAAATTTCAGCACCCAAGGCTGATTGCTTGCCATAGAATCCAGTCCATCTGTTCTGCCCATCTTTCTCCATGCTGATTCTTCCGAATCTTGCACTAGGCTCACTTTCATGCCAGCTTGGATGAACTTAGCTTGCTCAATCTTATTGTTGTGCCAGGGTCAGGATTTTCATATTAACTCTCCTGCTGTATCCTAGCAATTGCTGGATCAATTACTGGGCCAACTTCTTATCTAACTTTGAATGTGATATTGAGAACAGAAAACTGAATAAAACCCAATATAATGTTTCTATCTAGTGAGGTTCAATAAAAGTTAATGGGTTTGATTTTAACGTATGTTAAGCTAAGCTTTTCTCGTGGTTTCTGCAACATCAAATGGCTTCAACACATGCCTATTTTTGTGGTTAGAAATCTCTTAGTCCTACTTGTAAGAACACAGATCTTCACTAAAGTCTGGGACGGCACTATATTTCTTTTAGCTGGGCTACAGCTGACTGGATGAAATGTATACACAATCACAGAGGTGGCAGCAGCTTTAAACAAACACAAGTGGAAATCCAAAATGAAATGGAAACCACAAAGTAAGAGGTCTTTGCAGACAAACAATTCACTCACAGCAGGATTCATACTGGTTATATGACATTGGTCTATATCAAGCAGAGTTCCTGAAAACACTTGACACTCCAGCTATCTATTACACATGCCAATAGCCCAAGAAAGGGAAGGGATGGGAGAGCGGGGAGAAGAAGGTTATTCCTAAAATGAATCCTTAAAGCAGAAGTTATCTTCATAACAAAAAAATTTCTGTAATGTTAACCACGCTTTGCTTTGCTTGCTTTCTTATCAGGAAAGAGGGACAAATAAATATTTCTTCTTCTTGTTTTCTGAGAACTCCGAAAGGAAGAGAGATACATGAAAACATGAATACAAACTGTAGACCCCTTCTCCTCAGCTTTTACTCCTTCTGCTTCTATTTTGTGCCTGTATCAAAGACATCTACGTGATTTGATGATTTTAAGTGCTGACATCAGAAAGATGAATGCCTTCAAGCAGCCTAGGGCTACAGGGGAAGTCTGCCACTGGAATCTTATTTATTTCAATTAAAAAAGTACAAGGGGTCAATTTTTGATATTTTTGTTTGTATATCCTTATAACACTGGACGAAACTATATCCAAGATAGAAATTACCTCAGGCAATTGTGATCCCATGAGCACTTTTCTTTAAACTCAGCAGGACTCGCTTATAAAATGCATAGCTTTGGAAAGGAATCAATTATACCACAGGTAAAAACAAGTCTCTCAAATACAAGGGTGATAGAGTTCCTCACTCAGACATTAAAAGTAATCACGCAACATGCATGCTAAATATGTAGAAAGTCCTAAATACTGGAGTGCCTCTTCCCAGCAAATGACACAGTGATGTGGCGGTTGCTGTTTTACTTATACAGGACACATAGTATATACTCAATCAATACTTAGTGATTGGCGACTGACTGTTGCTATCCAGAAAATTCTCTACTCTTGCTCCGAGACAAATATACGGAATAGTTTAGGATATATTTTATATATGTATATATTTGGGCAGAGAATATCTTTATGGATGGTTCTCAAACTTGGCTGTACTTTAAAGTCACCAGGCTTCAACCAGACCATCATCAACACCAAGGAAGCACCAAGGTGATTTCTATATTCAGGCAGTGGTTCCATCTTTAGCATGCATCAGAATCACCTGGAGGTGACTGTTAAAACAGGTTGCTGGGCCATACTCTGGGCACTATCTCAGGGTTTTTGATTAAGTAGGTGTTACGGATTGTTTGTGTCCCCCAAAATTCTTACTAAAGGGTTGAAGCCCTAACGCAAAATGTGATGGTATTTGAAGCTGGGGCCTTTGGGAAGTAATTTGGGTTCAATGAGGTCCTGAGGGTAGGGCCTAGTCTGATGTGGGATTAAATGAGACTAGTGCCCTTATGAAAAGAAAAACCAGAGCGCTCCCCCACCCAGCACAAAGAAGAGGTTATGTGAGCACATAAAGAGATGGCAGCCAACTACAAGACAAGAGGAGGGGCCTCAGGATGATACCTTACCTTGCTGGCAACTTGATCTTGGACTTCCCAGTCTCTTGAACCGTGAGCAATAAATTTCTGTTGCTCGAGCCACCCAGTCTGTGGTACTTTGTTATGGCAGCTCAGGTAGACTAATAACCTAGGTCCGGAAATTTGCATTCCTTACAAGTTCCCCACTGATGCTGATGCTGCTGGCCTGGCCGTCACACTTTGCAGCCGTTGTCTATGGAGCATGGCCTCAAAGATCAATGTAAACACAAGTCACCCAGGGATCTGGTTAAAGTCCACATCTTGATCCAATAGTTTAAGAGTAGGTGGGGCCCGAGATTTTGCATTTTTAACAAGCTCCCAGGTGATGTCGCTGGACTGTATTTTGAGTTGTTAGGTCATAGAGACGCTGAACCCTCAGGTGTTACTTTTGAGCTGTAGGAAAATGCCTGAAATAACTGCCGCAGCCTCTCCTCCAATATCTTCCAAAACCCCTTCCTGTCTCAAGACCTAGCTGAAGTTTGACCTCCTGTGAGAAGCCTTCCATGAGCAACAAAATTGGAAATAAATTCCCTTTTAAATCGTAACCATTACTGATGGGCTTTGCCTCTCGTTGTTTTACTGTCTTTGCTGCCTTTTCTTGAACATTGCTAGATTCAAGGCCTACACAAAATGCTTTGCAAACATTTTGTTTATCCTTAGAACAACAAGAGGATGAAATATTGCTAGCCCCAATTTAAAATGTGAAAAAAGAGAGGATCACAGAATTTAAATACATACCCTGAGGACACAAAATTAGAATGTGATGGGGGGAGGGTTGCTAATCAAATCCTACAAAGGCCGGGCAACCAGGACCGTGCCTTTAATCACAAAGCTGAGCGTCCTTAATTTGAAATGAAGTACAGTTTCATAATAAAAATATGACCCCACATGCTAAATGCTGTGGCTCCAACTGGGAGATAAGAAGAGTTGTCACAGAGTTTACAATCTAGTAGAGATGGGTATTGATCATATAATTGCATTAATTAATTCATAATTACAGAATGAAATAAGTGCTGAGAAAGAAACAAACACCATTGTACGAGAGAATGTGAGAATAAACCTAGGGTGAGGAAAGGGGTCTCCGGGTCAGAGAAAGTGTCCAGGAGCCTGAGATGCCTGAGCCAAGAGTCTAAGGATGGTGTGCTTGGAGAGAGGGGCTGCTTCCTTCCAGATAGATGAAATCACAAATATCCTATCATGAGAAAAAATCAGGTATTTTCCAGAAACTGACACAAGACCGCTGTGGTTGTGCTGTAAAGAGTTGGGAGAAGAGGTGAAAGTTACGCTAAGTGAGGTGTTATTTTTATTATCATAATTAACTGATTACACATGAATGACTTTATTCTTAACAACTGAGAGTTTTTAGCAGCTAAAATACAGCACATGCACTTAAATTTTCATTTCAGATAAATAAAAAAAAATTTTAGGTGATACCATGCATTGTTGGGACAGACAGTTAAAAAAAATCATTGTTTATCTGAAATGAAAATTTAAATGGGTATCCTATATTTTTAGGTATATGGAGATCATTCCTGAATTTTCTCTTAGTTGGTACTCAGCAATGTCTTGGGACACTCACTGGCTCAATACATCTTAGAAATGCCTCCATCACACACACACCCATTTAAGTGTTATGGAGCATGAACTACATATCATGCACGTTCTAAGTGCTGGAGCTATCACTTAAGTGAGTAAGACAGGCAACTGTCTTGTCCTGTACACACACTCACATGACAGACACCAAACACATACAAAACTTGCCATGTATCATTTCATTTAATCGCAATAGAGTTACTATTATTACTTACATACCTTATTTCAAGATAATTCTTACAGACAATAAGAATTAGGTCTTATTAACCTCATTATTATTGTGGTTCAACAGTAGAGGAAATTGAGGTTTAGAGAGGTTAAATAAGTTGCCTGTTGCAACGGAGCAATTAAGTGGCTGAGTCAAGGGTCAACGCATCTGTGACTCAAGAGCCGGCTTTGCTTCTCTGTCCTACGGCACTCCCTCCAGAAATGCAAGCCCAGCACATCTCCCCAGTTACGGCTTGGACATTAACTTTGTTATTCTGTATTATGTTATTTTGTTTACTTGTTTGCTTTGCTTTGCTACTTTTACATGAAAAGACCAAGGAGAAAACAGAACATCCTCAAAATACAATTAAATAGTTATTATTTGTTGCTCATTTGTTATCTGGGAAAGGACTGTTTCAATATTACCTTTTACTTTTTCCCACGCCAGTCACTCACAAGGAGACAGATTTACGGTTTGTAGATCATATGGCCTCCCTAGTTGGAAGCATTATAACTTCCCCCACAAATAGACATTGTCCTGCTCCATTTTTTAACTCTTTAAAATGAATATATCTTCAAGGTGATGCTTATACGATGATTTTTTGAAGAGCTTATGGTCTTAAAATTCTAGTATAAAGCCCCAAAACACAACGTCTTATAATGGAAGTAGCAAGAGTAGAGTTTTCATATTCTTTACAATTTTATCATTAATTTGTTGCAGCACTTTCCAATTCTTGAATTGCGGCTGTTCTAACAAAAAAGCTGTGAAACTTTTGAGCTTATTTATTGCTGGGTGACAGCCTGTAATATAGCTAGATAAACTATAGTTTACCAGTGCTTTGGATTTAAGTGGGGCAGTAAGGCTCCCTGACTCTAACATTTAACTTGATTTATGGTTTGTGATGTAGAAATACTAGAGCTCGGATGGCTTTAAGTGACTTTGAAAATTAAGTAAAGGAGAAAACGTAACAACTAATCTAAACTTGCTGTGAAATATTAATTATGCATTTCAAGTGAAGGAAGTAAGCAAGCAATAATTTAATCTGTGACATGAAATAAATCCCAAACTGTACTCTTGCTGAAGGCATTTTCTAAATAAACACTTGATTTTTTAAGTCACAAAGGAACGGAAGTTGAAACCATTAGTTCCTGTATTCTGAGCTGTTTATTAAAACATTTTTCCCCAGATATCTGTTTAAAAAAAAAAAAATCCAGTTTGAAAGTTGAGTTAGGGTAGAAAAACAGCTCTAACCTAAAGAGGAGTAGAGCATCTTTTAAAAGTATGCCAGGTGAAACTTCTTAATGATCCATGACAGTGTAAGATGACAGCTCCAACTGCTGAGTCAGTGTAGAGGCAAATGGAAATGTAAGGGCCATGGTAGCCTTTATTAACGACCTGCTGGAAACGTGGGCAAGCTGCCAGGGCCAGACAGGCAGCAATACTTCTGTGATAACGGAGCATCCCGACCCTCCTAGATATAAATTTCTCCAAACTCCCTAAACCAGAAATAATATCCTCAGCATTTTGAATTAGGCAAGACGCACAGGCATGTTATCCATATTATATTAATCTTCGAAATGTATTGCCGAAGGAGGGGACATGAAAGAGAACAGATTATCTCTACTGGAGGACTTAAGACTTGAAAAGAAAAAGGTTTAAAAAAAAATGCATCAGAGGCAAACACAACACATCCTGAATTGGCAAGTTTGCGGCAGTTTGCTTTTCCCGGCCTGGTGCACAAAAACACTGTAATAACAAATATCTTGCTATACTTGTTGCAAGAACTTTTTTTTTCTTGAGATCTCAAAGTTATAGTGAATGCATCCCTCAGCATTTGCATGGTAGGAACACCATTTTTTTTCTTTCAAAGATGAAAAGAGTTGAGTTACCCTAACTTGTCCACTGGACATATGAGGAGACATTAATTGATCAATTTTTAAGATAAAATATCAGTAACTTTGAACTATTATCCAGAAGTCAAGCCCTCAGTCTAGTCAATTTTGGTGAAGTTGAATATTTCCAGAAGGTATTTGGAGATTTCGAATCAAAGATAGGTATTTATGAAGCCAGCAGCAAATATAAACTACTTGTACATTATGGGATGAGACAGAGAAAAACTGAGGAAGAAGAAAAAGAAGAAGAATCTTTGCCTAAAATGGTTCTAAAACTGTGGTTCCCTACCAGCAAGCATCACAGGCATTACCTGGCCAAGCGTTAGAAATGCAAATTCTCAGGCTCCGCCTCCAACCTATTGAAACTAGTGAATCAGAAACTCTAGGGTGTGGCTGTGCTCAGATATTTTAACTATCCCTTTATTTAACTAACTATCCCTTTATTTAACTATCCCTTTAGGTGATTCCAATGCAGCTAAGTATAGGAACACCTCTTTGCTAAATTTCTAATTTGATCTGAGGGGAAAATATCCAGTCTTCACTGAATGAGACAAACATGAAGACTCACCTAAAATGGTAGAGGCCACCTCTCTTTAGCCCAAAGACAAAGGTCTTTAAGGGCAGACAGAAGTAATTATTAGAAAGGAAATGGTGTCATCGTCCAGAAGAGCTTTTGAAAAGGACTATAAAATAAAGCCACATAAAGCAACATTTAAAAGTAAAATTTTCTGATTCCATATATTGTTAAAGAAAAAGGCTACAAAAGAATAATAGTATGAGTTTTTGTTATTCTCATACTCATAGACACAAACACATGCATATACGCACACCCTTATTTGTAATTACATTGATTGAAAATATCTAGAAGGAAATAAATCTATTTACAGTGATTATCTTTGGTTGGTGAGATTATAACTAACTTAATTTCAGTGCTTTTTATGTTTGCTATGTTAAATATCTATATCTTCTATCACCTTTGAATTAAAATACTGCTGTGTGTTTTTTTGAACATCCTCTAATATATATCCAGGTTGGATAGAAGCTCTCTTGAGAAGTTAGCGTGGTAACCTATTATCATTTTCAACATTCTCAAATAACTGTGAATGGTTCCCAAACTTTTTGGCGAATTAGCTTCTCCTGGGAGATTCAACCAATTCTGGAGGCTGTATCCCAGCCGCAGAGGTTGTGATTTAATTGTGCTAGGCTGTGACCTGCGCTTGCGAAGATTTAAAAGATCCCCAGGTGATTCTAATCTGCAGCCCAGATTGGGAACCAGTAGTCTACATGGTTTTAACTACGTTGTTTACAGTGTAACCATCAAAAGGCAGAAATAGGGTCATCAGATTATGATCCCAGAGACGCCTAATCAGAGTGCAGAAGGACAAAATTCTGATTGTATCTTTTTTCATACTCCTAGACAAATTTTTAGGATCTTGCCTTCATTTGTAATCATCAGTGCTCTTTAACCCCACGGTAGACACAAGGCATCGGGGGCAGGTGTGCGCTGACAGGGTTTACTTCTCATGCCTAAATCTGGACTCACTATATCTTGCTGCACTGAGGTACTGTGGACAATCAGTGCAGCTTCCAGGCAGATGTGACTCAGCATGTCTGCTGCAGGACAGTGCAGGTGCCAACCATGTATGTAAACATCTTATGTAACCTGTCTGTGTAAATATCTTATGTAACGTGCACAATGTAAACATAGTTTGTTGGCTGTATGCCACTTTTGCCTAGTAGTTATATAAAAGCAGCCACAAGGGGAGCTGTTGTGGGGACCCCACACCCCCACCCACTGTCTGTCAGTCAGAGTGAATAAAAGTATGATTGCTTTGCCATTGGTTGCCCACACCTTCTTCCAGTTCCCGGAGCCCTGTGATCCTGCCCTCGGCTGTTTCTCTCCTGCTTACATGCACATATCAAAATTCACTTTATTCTTGTCAACTTGAACTCTGCATGTCAAACCATGTCTGTGAACATATATTCTGCTGCTCTGCATACCTCAAAATCCTAGACTTTGCTAATGCCTGAGTGTTTGAAACCAAGACCAGAAGTGTGTAGAGTTGGAAGGAATGGACCTTAAAAATCATTCTTCAGCCCTCACACAAGGAAACGACCTCCCAAGGGTGATTTCTCCACTTGGATCATCTCAGAATGTCTATTTTTTTTTTTAAATATCTTCATCACTAGTTACAGATTAACAGGGTAAAATAAATAGGTAAAGTCTGTAATTATTAGATATATGATGCATAGTCTTTATTTTATATGACATTTTCATGCACATGACAAATTTATATTGTTTTACGTATTGCATATCTTAACATAGTTAATTTTAATTTTAAAACAAAAACATACTTAAAAAAACAAAATTTGTGCTATTGATGTTGCTAAAATACATTAAAAGAGACACTGAGTCCTACCATTTATTTATTGATTTTAACATTCTTTTATCTCTAAGTGAGGGTTCATCTTGATACTGCAAGACAGAAATCATAATTGTCAAAGTAAGATTACTTAGATTTGCTTTAGGCCCCATCAAATAGAAACAGTTATAAGGCCAGTGACATAAATGTTTATGGAAAATTAATACAGATTTCACTTGAGACAGAAGCGTGACTGAAAGGAAGAAAACCCTACTACCCACTGACAGATACCCACATCACTCATTTTTCTGGAAGAATAACCAGGCATCCTCGTCATTATTTCTTGTTTTCTTTGTTCAAAACATTTTGTTTTTGCTTTGGGGCAGGTGAAATAACAGCCAATAAAATGGACATTTTTTTCAAGTATGGAGTGAAATAATTGCAAAATTATATTGGTTAAGGTAATGTTAGCTGCTGTAGACCAATTCTGAAATTTCAGTGGCTTAACACAACTATTCACCTTTCTCCCTCACTAATATAACAGTAGAACTAGAGTGTTCCTACTTGAACAGCTCTTCTGGGTAGATCTCTTCCAAGAAGCAATTTAGGGAAGGGGTCCTTTCATTCTATGGCAACACTTGGTCATCAAGTTTACCATGAAGCCCTCTCTGTTCTAGTCAGCAAGAAAAGATCATGAAGGTTGTCACGTGGGAGATTCATGCAGGCCAAGCCTCGGTGTGAGCCATACCATGGACTAGAAGTCTGCCTCAAGACTAGGCCCACAAAGGAGGCTGGGAAATTTAGTCTATCTAAACTTCCAGACAGAAGAAATGAAACTGATGGTCAGCTAACATTCTCTGAAGACATCCAACCATCTGGGTTTGTTTAAAAAGGCTGAGCAATGTCATCATAATGGAATCCTCACAACCTGAGCATTTGAGTTAAAATTCATGCAAACATTACTTTAATTTTTTTAAATAGTATTTTCTCTTCTTGGTACAATATTATATAGCACATACAGCTTGACATTATTGAAAAATATTATTGGGAAATTTAAAGGCCGTTAAGGTTTCATGTGATACTCTTTTAATTACCAAATAAAAACAAAATTAACTAAATACCACTGAAGAAACTCTTATAAAACCATTTCTCCTGGACAATATCAAAACATTATGATGAAGAATTACCAGAATGTATATTTTTCTCTGATTCTACAATTAAGCACGGATTAATGACTTAGCAAAAAATATCATGGTCTTGCAAAAGAAATTAAATTATTGCTCTTTTTTAATGTGAGGTGTTTTTTTAATGTCTATTTTATTTTGTTTTTTAATAGCTTTATTGAGGTATAATTGATATACAAAAAACTGCACAGATTTAATGTATATAACTTGATAAGTTTAGATGAAATTCATGAAACCATCAGCACAAAGTAATAAATATATTAATCACTTCCTTTAGTATTGTTTTGAATTCGCTACTGATGAAAGGAATTATATTCAACAATGTGTATATTCTTCTTATGTGGAAGAAATGCTGCTGATCAAAGTTTGGAGACCACCACTAACGCTTCTGATGACGATTTGAAGCTGTGTCACCCTCACATATGTACACACATGTATACATATAAATGCATACCTAATTAGAGTAAACATGGATTATATTCTCAGAAATCTAGTCAAAATAAAAAATTCTGATTATTTAAACAAAGAAAACTACACTTTTATTGGGATACTCCGATTGTATCATTCACGGCATAAATACCAGCTTCTAAGTCCTTGCATGGTGATCTCGTAGAATACTTCAGTTTCAACCATACGATGCTCAATTAGTAAGAAATGAGTGAAAATAAGATTATTTTCATTCCTTTGTGAATATTTTAATGTTGATTAAAAATCTTTTTATTGCACATTGCAGTTTGTTCATTGACAGAGAGAAATATGTATCCACAGATTTATGAGCTGAAAGATGCTGTTGCCCTATTTTTGGAACACCAGGGAAAAGACCAACTGCTTCAGACTTTTAAAAAGATAAATTTCAGGGGAGCTTGGCATATTTGGCAGATACAGTTAAAACTTTGAATACAATGAATCCAAAACTTCAAGGACCAAGGGCAGCATCATTTTTATCACATCGTACTTCAAGAACTTAGAGCTAAAGTACCGTTATGAATAGAGTGAACTGGTACTAAAAATATCTTTTCTATTTGTGACTTAGTGATACACTCATAGAAAAGATTCATGCAAATGATTTCAAGAAAATATCTAAATTTACATCTAGTTTGTTCCATAGGATGAATTCATGTGATAGATTCCTGATGTGAGAGCTAAAAGTCTTACTTAGAGACCTATGAGGAGAAAGATTCTTCCTGGTGTCCGATCTTCACCTCAAGGTAGCCAAGAAAAATATTTGGAAACCAAGGTTGATCAGGTTCTGAGTAGGTTACTGAGGTTACTGAGTAAGTGAGGATATCTCTTTGGAAAACTTTAAGCTAGAGTGGGGAGGAAATATTTTTCTGTTTTCCCACAAGTCAGTCACTATTCCTTTTTTATGCACTTGTGAAGTTTTTCTTGATACCGGCCCGCATATCAGTTTCTCTACATTAACACCCAGCATATATGGGGTTCAAACCAAAACAGTCATCCTCTTCCCCTGATTCTCTAGGTAATTTAAAGGCTGTTAAAGTTTCATGTGATACTCTTTTAATTACCAAATAAAAACAAAATTAACTAAATACCACTGAAGAAACTCTCATAAAACCATTTCTCCTGACAATATCAAAACATTATAATGAAGAATTACCAGAATGTGTATTTTTCTCTCATTCTACAATTAAGCACTGGATTAATGACTTATCAAAAAATATCACGGTCTTGCAAAAGAAATTAAATTATTGCCCTTTTCTACTGTGAGGTTTTTTTTTAGTGTCTGATTATTTTATTTTGTTTTTTAATAGCTTTATTGAGGTATAATTTATATACAAAAATTGGTATGTAAAAATCAATTTTTTCAAACCTTTGTATTCCTGAACTTCACAAGGCCAATAGAAGTTACAAACTGTTAAAGCCCAGGTGGCCTCAGGCTAACATTTGGCTAGTTATGGGTCCTTTAAAGTTTTATTTCAGAGAAACTGATATACAGAGAATATAAAGAAGCTGTAGCTTCCCAGAGCCCAACTCCTCAGCTTCCTGGCACTGAAATCCACCATCCACCATGGAAGCGGACCACCAAGAATATCCATCTGTGATTCCCTTATCTCCTCCTCCTTCCTGCAAGCAGCCTCACAAGGCCAAACACAGGCTGGTGGGGAAATGATGACCAGCAAGGCTACGTACTCCCCCCCACCTAAAACCCCAAATAAAAAACCCTTGCTTGTAGCTTTGCACGAAGTTCAGGATTACAGCATTAGCTGCCTATTATCCTTGCTCTGCACCTTGCAATAAATTCCTACCTTCTTCCACTACACCCAGTGTCAGAGATTGGCTTGCTGTGCAATGGGCGAGTGAACTCACTTCAAGTTCAGTCTCTCTCTTTCTCTCTCTCTCTAATTCCACTATGAAAGCTAGTGCAGAAGTGTGATATTTAATGTGCTCTATCTTCCCATTCACACAGATGGAAAAACTTTGTACTTCACACAGAAAAACCTTATACAAAGAGTCACTAATCACACTGATATAAGAGAATCCAAGGGGTAGGGAAGCTGTCTAAAATCCAAATGACTCACATTCTAAAAGTGCCATTACTTTGATTTACTTTTAGTTTTATTTCATTCATTTCAAAATTTCAAATAGTATAAAGAAGGGCATGAGGAAATTATGTTTATCAAAATAGTTTGCCACTGTACTGATGGTGTTAGCATTTCTAAACAAGACAAAGGATTTCTGAGACTTAAGGGGTGTTTTCTGTTTTTGGAAAGACATGTCTCATCAGCCTCTATATTAGCTTTTTGATAGGATTCCATTGTTTATCACCCAGTGAGCTAATTCCATCCTCAACAAGGAAATCACAAATATTAACCTTATGTTGGTTCAGGCAAGTGGGAAAGGAGATACCCTGAATTATGGATATAAAAATTTGGCCAGTGGAAAGGGATATCTGACATTCTAAATCAACATATAGGCATTCTACATGGAGAAAGCCTAAGCCTTGAAACAATTTGGTTCACATTCTGTCTGCCGGGTTGCTTCCTAAGCCACCTTGGACAGGTTAATGCACACAGATCCATTTCCCTCATCGAGGAGCACCAAAACCTAGTTTTAAATGCTGCAGTGAGAGCTGCAATGAGGTAACATAGATACTTGGCTTGACAAATTCACCGTATAGAAAATGCAAAATAAATGGTAGTTATTACATCAATCCCTTTTCACACTTGTTAGTCTGAGCTAGTCCTTAGTATAAGGAGTATCTCTTGCATTACTGACCACTGATTTTCTGGACCCAGAAAACTAAGGACAAATCCCTATTAAATGGTGCTGGGCCTTTGAGTATAGCAGTCCATCCATTGATTGATGACAATCTTCTGGTGAATGAGGTTGCAGGTTGCAGTCACCTTCTTGTAGGACCTGATGGGCTACCCAACATCGAAAAGTAGTATTTGCTATCAGTTTTCTTGAACCAAATCTTCCGGTGGATACCTGTCTCCTGTTGCAGTAGAAAGAATGATGGTCCACAAAAGATGTTCATGTCCTAATCCATAAAACCTGTAAATATGTTACCTGACTGGCAAAGGAACCTGTCAGATGTGATTATGTTAAGGATCTTGAGATGGAGGGGGTGGGGTATCCTGGGTATTTAAGCAGGTCCAATGTAATCTCAAGACTTCTAACAGGGGAAAGAGGGAGGCCTGAGGGTCAGAATAAGGAAAAGATGTGACTGCAGAAGCAAAGATTAGATTGATGCACTTTGAAGATGGAGGAAGGAGCCAAGGAATATAGGTGGCCTCTGGAAATCAGTTAAGGACAAGGAAAAAGATTCTTCCCTGGAGCCTCCAAAAGAAATTCAGGTTGGCTTACACCTTAATTTTAGCCTCTAAGACTCATTTCAGACTTCTGACCTCCAGAACCTTAAGATAACTGATGTTGTTTCAAGCCACTCAGATTGTGAAGACTTGTTATAGCAGCAACAGGAAACTAATGATCTAGATGACTAATGCCCTTTATCTTAATGAGTCACCAGGCCTTAGCTTATCATGTCTACCATGTGTGCCTTATCCCCTGAGTGTGGCAGTTCTTTCAAAGTCCAGCTCCATGTTCCAGATATCTGCCAGTCAGACCTTTCCCTGACCTCAGCCATGCTTACAACTGACACGCCTTAATTCCAATTTTTCTGTTTAATTCTTGAGGTGCAGTCATATGGTGTTCACCTCCAGGAAGCCTCTGAACAATGACTTGTAACCTAAATCTTACCTATATTCTCAAAATTTGAATGACAAGCTAAAATTTTGCCTGGCAAGCTAAATTTTGACCTCAATTTTGTATCAAAGCTTATTCCATCTACATATGCCATTTCTAAAGAAACTGACCAAGGGCTATGATCTTAAGTTTTTTAAATAAAGAAATGTATGTCTTCAACACATAACATGCAAATAATGTGCTATATTGACTTTCCTGCAGTAGGTGACAAAAATCAGGAAATATCTGTAGCCTTTATGTTGTAGAGTAAAGGATTAACTGCAGGCCTGAGCTGCCCCAACCATGCCCATCCCAAAGGTTTTCGAGACTGGCCCTTGAGTTAGTCCTGTGAGATGACCTCTAAGTCCTTCAAACAACCTGCCTGATAAGCATCTCTTTGCATATCTTGGGCCTTGGATCAGACCAGACAGTTTATGCTAACAATGTGATTTATGATAAATGCCTGTGTTGGTTCACCAAGGCCATCAGTTTGACCTCTGGGGAGGGGCTCCCAGAAACTGAGCAGCTAAGATCAGTCATGCAGGTGTTCCATGCCTGTGTGACTGATCTCTAATAACAACCAAGGATATCAAGGGCTGGATGAGCTTCCCTGCTTGCCAACACTTTGCATGTGTTGTCACACATTATTGCTGGGAGAATCAAGCACTGTTTGTGCATCTCCACCGTGAGAGGACAAACAGGAGTTTGTGCCTGATGTCTCTTGACTCTGCCCTATGCACTTTTTTTTTGCTGATTTTAATTTCTTTCCTTTTGCTGTAATAAACTATAACCATGAGTATAGCAGCTTATCTGAATTCTGCAAATCCTTCTAAAAATCATCAAACCTGATGGTAGTCTTGGGGCTCTCCAATACAAGGTCATAGACTTTTTCCTAAAGTGCAAATGATCAGACAGATGAATAAAAGCAGATACCCATAAACTTGCTAAATTAGTTTTATAATTTCATGATCAAATAACTTCATCTCCAGTCCTGACTTACCACTTCCTACACATACACACATTTATGTACAATTGCATGCGTGAGCACACACACAAACATACATACTACATTATAATGCCTTGAATAAGAAGACTATTGTTCTACGTTTGATACGTCTTTTCCCTGATGAACAATGAATCTAGTGAACTAGGCACAGCTTACTGTGTTAGAACATTTCACATACAAGTACTTCTGTCACTTCCTTTGGTGGATTGGTGTATGTCTGCATTATGTATGTGTCTATTTTATTTGTATACATATGTACAATGTATTTGTATGTCTATATTAATTGATTGAATATGAAATGAGGCAACACGTAAAATGACTATCACAGTGACTATCAGAGGGATGTTCATGAAATGTTCCTTTCTTCCTTCCTCTTTTCCTTCTTCCCACATTGGGACCAGGAGAAATTTCTTCCTATAGAGCCCTCAGTTACAATCTCTGAAAACCATGTCTAATAGAAAAATGTTTCTGAATTCTGAATCTATTGAATTGGAGGCATAATGTCACGTTGAAATGCTCTTAGAGAATTTAAAATGTAATGCAGAATTCAACTTCTTGCCCCTGTCACCAATCACAGCAGCATATTCCCACAACATTACTTTTTATACAGTGGTTTTAGACCATCCTGTAGGACTGGAGCCAAGTTAAATGGATGATGCATGTAATCTCCAAATTGGATAGATATATTATTTACATTGCAACAAAATAAAGGTCTTTGTGTTTCTCATAATTATACCTAAACGAAGCCTATTGATTGTACTTTTGAGGAGTCATGTTTTCTGCAAAAATTTAGCCATGTGTTCTAGTCACACATAACTTAATGACAGGGTTACGTTCTAAGAAGCATGTCCTTGGGTGATTTTGTTACTGTGCAAACATCATAGAGTACGCTTACAGAAACCTAGATGGTACAGCCCGCTCTACACCCTGGCTGTGTGGTACTACTGATATGGGACCACCATCCGTCGTATATACTACCCGTCATTGACCAAAGCATCATCATGCAGCACATGACTTTTTCTGAAACAGGATGTTTTAGGTTCTAGTTTAAAAACACCATAAACCCAAGACTTTCCTTTGGTTGAGTTAATGTAGGCTTCTAAATGTGATTTTAGTTTCCAAACGTGTGCCTGCAATGTCAATGTAATTGGTGACCCCTAACAACAGTCTTGTGTATGTGTACTTGAAGACTACAACTATTTCTGCAGTGTTTCTAATTAGATTTACTGTAGTCTAATAGTGATAAAGTCTATAAATTATATTTTACAAAAAAATTGAGACAGCATGAAATATGGTTGTAGTACAGAAAACAAATGACCAAAATGAGTTAAATAAATGCATGCACTTAATATTGATTATGAGTCTTTTTCATTTAAATAGAACTGATCACGACAGTGTGCTCAAATTGCTAAACAATTTATTTGTGGCTTTATAAAAAAACACATTTATGAAAGTCATGCTTGCTTTACTTTTAAATGTCATATTTGTCCTTCAGTTGGAAGTGCCATAAATTAGTTGTAAAGCAAAGCATATGACCCCATGCAATGTTCTAAATGAAATCCTTCCTACTAGGACAACAAAACATCTCAGGACATCAAGTGCTTCTAGCAATCAGGAGTGTTTTGTTTGTATTTGCAAATGTAACACTCAACTCTTTCTATTTTGTTGCTAAGTTTTAAAAGGCATACTGGAAAAGGGGGGAAGTATTCCCTTAGAATACACATGTTTAAATAGCTAGGTATTTTCTCACTCAGATGTTAAAAGCTTCTTTATACATTTTTTATTTCAAAGTAATTTTGTCATCCCTTTCACTAAATAAAAACTGACTTCCTTTAATAATCTTAAATAAATCATTAAAATAATTATTCAAAGGTTACAGAGAGGAAATTAATAAACACCTGTAGGAAACGTCTGGGTGGAGATTTTGACTCCTCCTACACAGCAAGAAGTTTGTGGAACAGAAACAGCCTTGGACTTGAACTCACAACAGACTTGGTTTTCAGTCTTGGACTGGCTCCTCCATTTGCCTGCCGGCATAACCTCGATTAAATTAGTTATTCATTTTGATCCCACTTGATCTAATACATGAGGACTCTATGTTTTTAATGACTTTTTAACCTGATGGTCATAAAGACGACAGACTGGAAAATAACTACTAGCATGGCAAAGGGAAAAAACAATGTCATCATGCTGAACTGAGTTCTATTTCTATGGGTTTCTCCCCTTGCCATCCTCAAACTGGGAAAACCCTTCCAATCAAAGCTTAAAAATAAATTTAACAACAGACAAGATTTCAATGGTAATGGTACATAGTATGTGGGGCTGGGGGTGAGGTGGAGAGTAAGATGATCAATTTAATATTTTACGGTACAACATTTCAGGATGATAGAAAAATCAAGATGAATTTCTTTAGTCCTATTTCAGGTGGCCCCATCTGTGTTATGTTTTGAGAAAGATAGTGTAGGGGAGGAAGACATTTCCTCTTCCCAAATGTGGGTTCGTCTGGCCGGAGAACGAATTAAATTCACATGAGACAGAATAGCAAGAGAAAATTAAACAAAGCTTTATGAGGAACCATGGCCCGGGGCCCTTCTTCCCGAAGGAAGAAAGGGCACCAAAGAAGTGGGGTGCACAGAGTGGTTATATACCCCCAAACAGGGTGTTTCACATATGATTGAAATGTCCCTCCCACAATAGTCACAAGATTGCCCTGTCGGCACAGTGTTTGATGGACACTGCAGATAGTGGGTCTGCTATCTTGGTGGGCGTAGCAGGAGGCAAGTCTATTGTCTTGAGCTGGGTGGTCACAGGTGAGTGCAGCAATCAGTTCCTAGCCTAAGGAAAGATGCTTAATCCTTAAAGAAATGCCAAAGTTGGGAGGGGGAGGGAAGTCAGTTACAGGAGGTTACCAGACTAGCAGAATAAAATGCAGATTTAAGTCTTTGCCTTTGGCATTGATTAGGAGCTTCCAGAGAGAAGGCCATCTCCTTTCTTCTTCCTGGTACAGAGAGGGAGGCAGCTTTTGCAGATAGAGATTTACCTTACAAATGTAAATGTGTCCTAACAAAGGGCAAGTTTCATTCCTCAGAGCCTCCTTCCCTGTCCCAGTTTATCAAAAGCAATCAGCCTCAAATAATCCTGATGCCAAAGAGACATATCTTTGGGTGGCCAATTTCAGACCCCTACAATAGCATATGCATATTAGAATAAAAATGTGTCACATGAGATGTACACTGGAAGTCTTTGTATTTTTGTAGTTGAGAAATGAGACAGTTTTCGAGAGCAGAAATCCTAAGAAATGCTTTACTGTAAAATATTAGATTTTAACAGGTTGGATTTGGTCTATGATCAAGGTTCTAATTGTATCCTACTGAATAAATATTACTATACCCATTTCTATTAACATTGTTATTACTGTTGTTACTGAGCAAGGCCTCTCTTCACCCATGGGCACAGAAGCTGATACTGTGTACACCGTCTTCGAGGCAAGAAAATTTATTATGCAGTGGATTGGTAAGGAGACAGAAGGACAGGGTCTCAACTCTGTCTCCAGGATCCAGGGTATAGGATAAGGTTAAGGGATTAGGGAAGGCAGGTTGGTATGCAGCAGCCCTGGCAGGATGAGTTTTGACTGGAAGATCAAAATTTTCTCTTCTAAGCATACTCCTGACTGGCTCCACGCCCCTGAAAGTTAGCTTTAACATTCTGTTGTTAAGAGGAGGTCAGCACGGTAAACAAGGGTAAAGTTGTTATTTAGATTTAAATCATGGCCTTATCTACTGATAAAAGTTTCTAGTGATTTAGTCATCCTTTCCTTTCTGGCACAGAAAGGAAGGCACCCTTACAAATGGAGATTTCTCTTAGAAATGTAAATTTCCCTTACAAATGGGTAATTTCTACTAGGTGTTCAGAGCTTTTTCCTGTGTCTCGTGTTTCTTAAAAATAATCAGCCTATGGGGCTGGCCCCGTGGCCGAGTGGTTAAGTTCGCGTGCTCCGCAGCAGGCGGCCCAGTGTTTCGTTAGTTCGAATCCTGGGCGCGGACATGGCACTGCTCATCAGACCACACTGAGGCAGCGTCCCACATGCCACAACTAGAAGAACCCACAACGAAGAATACACAACTATGTACCGGGGGGGCTTTGGGGAGAAAAAGGAAAAAAATAAAATCTTTAAAAAAAAAAAAAAAAAAAAAAATAATCAGCCTAAAATAGTTCTTATGCCAAAGCGGCATATTTTGGGGCCACAAATTCTGTTCCTGGTCCTGTGGTTACAGTGTTATTATAAATTCCCTACATTCTCTATATCACGTGTACTTGTGAAATAACTGTTTTATCTTTTTACTCATGACTTTAAAAACTAATATTTCAAAAAAGAAGGCAACTGGAAGAATGTAAGTACCCCAGAAACACAACAGACAGATGAGGCAAGAGTGTTCCTACTATCACAGAGTACAGAAAAAGTTTTAAATCTTGTTAAATAAAGAGGCAAGAGCAACATATTCTAAGGAAGTCATTAAATTTGGTTTATTTTGTTTAATAAATACAATGTATTTTCTCTTTAAGCACATTTTAGAGCTCCCTATATTGTTTGTGACTTTTAAAAGTTAATTGAAATGCCAAAGTTTTGAGCATGAAGCATAAATTTCACTTGACCTTTTAAGAAAAATTGTTCTTGTATATTCTTCAGAAGATGAATTTGTCTTCTCTACCAATCACGTTAGAATGAGCCAGGTGGCAGATTACTTAAATATCTCGCCTTTCACCTCTGGAGACTGGGGTTTAAATGTGGCTTAAAAGAAATACCCAGGAGTGATTTGTGTATATCTCAAAGCCCATACAATTGGGCTTAAGTAGCAATTACTTGCAGCTGTGGAGATGCTCTTTCAAAAAACAGAAATGTCATAGGACAAGATCGCAGGGTTTCAATAAAGATATAAAGGCCACCCAGACAATCCATAGGGGGATAAAGCTTATCAAAATAATGAACCTAAAGGTCTAGAACTTTCCTGGTCAATGCACACTACCAAATGAGCTTATTGGTCTTAAAAAAAAAAAAAAGAGAGAGAGAAAGAGCAACAAAGAAAAATGAGTAGTCTCAAATAGATCAGATTAAGCTGTGAAAACATCCCCAAAGACATGCAAATTATAATGGTAAATGAAAATAAATAAATAAATAAAAAGTACAGTTGACTAGCGCCCTCTAGTGTGCCTTCTCTCCTGCTTTATGTGGAATGGGATTTTTTTCTTTTTTAGTTTTAGTTTTTCTACATTATAAGTAGGGATTTGAACATAAATTCTAGAACTGAAAACTAAAAAAAAAGTAATTAAGAGCTGTAAATTCTTAAAAATCAAATACTAACATCAGGAAAAAATTAAAACAATAGCCAACCTAATAATATGATGACGTTGTATTAATGTCAATAAACTGACACCAGTGGCAAATTAAAGAAACATTGACAGACAGAAGAACGACACCACTTCTCCCTCCCCACGCTTGGGCGAAACAGCCTTCTCCCTGAAAAATGTTTTGCTTCACAGTCACTCTGTTTTCCATCCTAATTGTATCATGTGCCAACAAAACAGATTGTTTGCTAATTGATATCATAAAGCAAGACAGCCCAGTGAAGGATGATGATTCTGACTCCAGCGAGCAGCAGCTGATGTAGAGCATGATAGAAATGCTGTCATTTTCAACACAAACTGCCTAGAATTGACTTTTCACTGTAAATATAGAGAGACGTGACAGAAGCCTCATACACCCACCTTTATTTTTAAAAAATGAAGTGATGATTCTGTTACAATATTTCTGTCACCAGTTCTAGTTTAGCTGGTAGCATCTGAAAGAAAATAAGTGTAGGAGTATCATTCAGACTCTCTATGAAGCATTTACAGACAAGGTAAAACTTTGTGTCCAAAAACAGATATTTTCAGGAAGAATATGTTTGCTTATGGGTTTTGACAAGGGAATAAAATAGCCAGTGCATGAACTTTCTCTCTATTGAAAATTTGCAATGTCAATAAATGTCAATAAATGAGAATAGTAAAAATGTATATGCTACTTCAAGGATTATAAGGTCAACCATGGCATATTTGAAAAATAAAATTATTTTCACATTTCTGTGCATCTTTCACAGCAAAGTGCTATACTTCTCGATAGAACTTAGCCTGTCAGCATAGAACAGCAGTACTTAAACAAAGCGTGTGTATTGTGTGTCTGTGTGTGTGGAAACTGACATTATTAGGCATTAATACATGTCTCGGGTGAAATCAAATGTGATTCCACACAGAAAAGTATTTTGAATCTAGATCCCTAAAGAACAAGGGCCATATGGTGCAAATAATTCAGGCAGTGGCAAATGAGGAAACGAAGGCGTTCTGAGGAAAATGGAATGGCGATGAAAGGATTTGGAGATTTCCAGCTTATTGCTCAAGGAGGAAGATTGAAGAGGTAACACACCACATGTCATAACATACAGTGGTCTACTTAGCTTGTTCAAAAGAGCAATTATTTGTGGCTTAAAAAACTCACTTATCCTTTCTAGTTATTTTCACTTTTGTTAAACAATTCCACCTCGTCTCACCCTTGACTCTTCCTTTTCTGTTCTGCAGAGTAAAATCTGATCAATAAAAATAGATGGATTAGACTCATAGAATTTTCAAAGCAGAAGGGAACCTCAGAGATCATCTGGTTTGCCCACCCCCAGACCCCATCGCTTAGCAAATGAGGAAACTGAGGCACAGAGAGGTAAAATCAGATGTGTTTAAAATCACACAGCAAGTTAGTAGCAGAGCCAGAAGCAAGAAAAGTCTCTGGTATTCTAGCCACAGTTTTTCAAACCAGCTATTTTTGATGCAATGCAAAGTCTTTTAAAAAGGCCTTAAAATAGCTTAATTTTCTGCCTTTTTTTGGCTTAAGTTTCAACAATTTAGTTCTTAAAATGGGCAAAGGAGCATTGCCAAGGGAACAACCTGCAGAACGCATTGAAATCCCATCACAGTTGATGGCAAATTGTTTTGCCATCTAAGGTTAATCCTGAGCTAGTACCTGATGGGCTTTTAAATAAGCAGCAAACATCTATACATTTGTGAGTCTGCCAACTTTCACTCCAGACACTCTGATTTAAAAGTCATTAATTGACATAGTCTAGGGGTTTGGTTATATTATGAGTAACTCCACACCTCCATTTATTTTTCTTATTACTAAAACTCTCCCCTCTTTACCCTGAATTTTTAGAGGAAATTTTTGAAGATAGTCATTTTGCTCATGATCACTATTGAATACAGTCTAACATCATTCATTCAAGCTGCTTTTTTCTATATATTATTTTTACACTTATTCAAAGTTTTTGCCTTATTTCCAGACTATCAATTGAATGTCTGCTTTTATCTGGAGGCTCAGCTCCCCACATTTCTGGGATAGGAAGCTGATTTATTAGCACACTAGGCATATGTGATGCCATCAAAGTTGGATCCTTTGTGAGCACCACGAACAAACCCAGGAAGTGAGGAAGATCTGTATCCCATTGTGGTAAATACGGTTACTGAAACCAGTGTTCCAACCTCCCTGCCATCCTTCACAGGATGTCCTCAACATAAGAAGGGAGTACAGAAAAAAGCACATAGACTGAAAACAAAAGGGAGGGGGAATTTGAGTTCAAAGTGTTCCACATCCAATTTCGTTTCATTTCACTGTTCTAATCCATGTGACTTTATTTTCCCTCCCTAGTGAGCAGTGGTGCCACTGTGCCATATGCCACTGTTTGGGGCCATGTCTCCCTTAGTTATCCTTTAATTGGCTTGACCTATGGGAAGGATGGCTTGCAACCAAGCTAATTACATAAATCCACTCCAGGCTCCACAAATTCCACTATAGAGCTCTTCTGGGAGAATAAAAATGAAGGAACAGTTTATCCCAAGTTTCAAACTTCTTCATACTTTTCATATACCAAAAGCACGCATTTTATAGCATGGTAAAAGATAACAATAATTTTTCTTTGCTTATAATTTGAATTTTCTTTCCCCCATATAGTTAACACATAATTAAGACTAAATCATACTAATGTATGAAAAGCACAATTTAAATAGATAAAGTCAAAATTATAGTTAGAAAACTAATTTTAGGTTACCAATTTGAATTCAAGAAATTCTGCTAGGAAAAAAAAAAAATGATTGGATGCTCGATGCTCCTATAACGTTAGTAAAGTAAAAATAGTGGGAAAAAGTCAAGTTACCAAAGAAAACTCATTTTATAGTTCTATAAATGTAGCCTATTAAAAAGCAATAACAGTAAAGAGTCACATGTCAGGGAAAAAACTGCCTAAATAAATTGGTACAGGAAACTACCTGAAAGTTGTACTTAGGGCCAAAAACCGTGTGTCTCTTGGTATCCGGACATAATTTGTTTTTTTATGGATCATCTGTCACACCCATTTTATAGAGTAATGGTTAAATTTTATATACTTTTGGGACATATTGAATAGTATCTCAAATTTTTTGCACTGTGAAAATACTTAAATAGATCCATCTAAGAAAGGAATTTGAAGCATACATGATACTCCTAATTTTAGCAGAATAACAATAAACTATTCTTGAAATATTGAGAAGCATTATAAATTCTAGGCATTTGTTTCATAAAAGACAGTTATAATCATATTCCATGAACTCATCTATGCCCTCCAAGATCTCTGATTAAGTATGTCAAGTGGTAGTGACTAAGAGACAGCTTTTAGATAATCAATTAGTCCAAGTCTTTTTTGCGGAAAAGACAAGAACAACTGTAGCAGTACTGCATTACTTGAAAATAACTAGACATTTCTTTTCAAAACCATCAGCCTTGTTTATTGTTACTCTTCGATCTGCTTCAGTGATTACATTAAATGTGTTCATCTTTATATTATATCAAAATCTCTATTTTTTCATGCAGTGGATCCATCTTTTGAAAGAATAAAGAGATTATCTTGTAATATAAGTTTGAAAAACCAAATTAACAACACTATCAGCAACAAAAGCTCATGCAGATGACATTTAAAGCTAGCACTTTATTTTAAGGAACCATCAACCTTGCGGCATTACTTCCAAAAGGTACTAGTATTTGGAAATATTTTCTATAAGCTATAGGGACAATATTGAATGAACATGAAGTGTTTTTGAAGTACTATAACACTAAAGGATTTGAAAACTGAATTAAAACTTTACTATGTAGCTATAGCTAGTTAAAGGTTGATGAAAATAAAATGGCTTTGTTCCAAATAAAAAACTAACAAACATTTAAGGAAAATGATGGTAAAGCTTTGGGGATAGCACTAATTGAAAAAAGAAAAACATTTCTGTGCTTTGCACTTTATGGAAATACAGACTTCCAGATGGACAGATAGCTTCTGGAATAATGAGAGCAGGACGACGCACAGATGATCATCCATCTCCATTGACGAGAAGAGTTGACTAGTTCATGAGGCAGAGCTATATGTTTTTGTTTTGTTTCTTTGAAATTTTAACTATTTGATCATTTTCCCCCTTATATTCAGGAGATGAATACTAACATCTCCATATTACAGAGGAAGAAACTCAATCTTACAGAGATTTAGCAGCTTGAACAACATCATACGAATAGTAATTGGCAAAGCTAGACTGCAAATCAAATGTTTCTGAACCCAAATCTGATGATTTCAACTTTTAAATTCTCTCTAAAATGAATCTAAGTTATATATTCCAGCAACATTCATTCTGCTGGATACTACAGGGTCTCCAAATCACTGAGAGTCAAAGCTGAATGCCTGAGGACACAGAGATTTTCCAATACCCACCTCAAAAGTGATGCAAGTAATAATGAGACTCTGAGTAAAATATGAGCTGGGATAGAATAAAAGAGGATACTTTGTTTTTCTGTGCTGAATTGGCATTAGATTTATAAGCAACCAAATTTGTAGATTCGTAACAAATTTGTATCAATTACAACTCCAGGTATTTCCTTTTCATATAAAATGCTTGGCTAGCTTAATTGACCCCCACATCTAAATTTATACAAACGTATTTTGAGCTTCAATATTAGACTACAATGAAGACAATTTATATTTTTACTAAAGTTCATCATTTTAGTTATGTGTTTTCACACAGGCAGGAAGAATACTTTACCTACCCTTCCCAACTTTTTAATGTGTATAAATTTAATAAATATTCCTGATGCACCTTCATTCAAGGAACTGATCAAAATGCTGGAAAATACCTAATCAAGAACAGCCCATTACAGCAAGAATATCTACATTAATACAGTAATTTATATTATATGCACAATAATAATACCTGTTTTTTACATTATTTTCTTTTTTGGTGAGGAAGACTGACCCTGAGCTAACATCTGCGCCCATCTTCCTTTAATTTGTATATGGGACACCTCCACAGCATGTCTTGATGAGCAGTGTGTAGATCCTCACCCAGGATCCAAACCTGTGAACCCCAGGCCGCTGAAGCGGAGTGCACCAACTTAACCACTATGCTACCAGGCTGGCCCCAATGAGTAACATTTTTTGAACATTTAGTTTTGGCAAGCCTACTGCTATTAATACGCATTTCCTTATCTACTCCTTAAAACACTCTATAAAGTTGGGCCTGTTATTGTCATCATTTTATAGTAAGAACACGTAGAGGGAAGTTAAGTCATTCCCCTGAAGTGACAAAGCCTTTAGAATCAAACCCAGCGACTGCACACAGTTCGGACTGCACAGAGTCTGTCCCCAAAGTGTTTCAGTCTAGATCTGGAAGCCAGACACCCCTTTCTGCTGTGGTCACAAAGTGGTGAGGACTTGAACCCAGGAGTACCAGAAGCTCAGGTCTCAGCTTTGTGGTAATTGTCAGACAGAGAAAAGGAAGCCAAAATGAAATAAATAAATATATAAGTAAGCAAGAAAGACGTATAGGAGAAGAGGAAGTAAATAATTTGGAAAAGGGCAGCTCATGATATTCAAGTTCCAGACTCCAGACCCCTTTCAGCTTTCATCCTGAGGTAACAGCATCCCCTTTTAGTCAATGCCAGATAAACTTTCCACTGCAATGTCTGTAATATAAAAAGAGTATAGAGGAGAGGGAGACAGAGAGGGGAGGGAATTCTCCGAAACAAGGAGAGGGGAAACTTAGCCTTATAGACACTTGAGACTGAAAAAGGGGAAAGACTGGGTTCTGCATCCAACTGAAGGGCCAGGGGAGTATGTAAGCACTAGACATCCAGCAGGCAAAGTGGAAAGAAAGGCGCCAACAATTGCCCGACCACGTTTATTTTAAGGCATTTGACAAGGTGCCTCTGATCCCTCTTTGAACATTTAGAGACTTACATCTTAAGTGGTTGCATACAAATGGAGTTGGATGCTTATCTTTATCCATCCAGATGGTGTCTTTAATGAGCACCTCTGACTTGGAAGGACACTCTAGTTTCCATATCAAAGACTCATTTTTCTAATGTTCATGGTTTATCTTGATCATCCTTGCCCTTTTTATGTCCACTGTCACTGATTAGTTGACCTGGTTTTGAACATTTAGCAGCTTATCTGAAACTGGCAAAGGTGATAATTTGGAGATTTTTCTATGAGTAGCCTAGTTTTCACGCTTGTGTACAGTTACTTATATTGGAAGATAGCCCGTGGTGCGCCCAAGAAGGCTGGACTGAGATGCTAACATACGGAACCTTGTCCAAAGCCCCAAACAGAGAGAAGAACCGCATTCCTGCAAGTGGATCATTTGGTCTCACCTGAGTCTGTGCACCTTGAGGCATACTTGCATTCACGTTTTTTTTGTTTTTTGTTTTTGTTTGTTTGGTTTTTTTTTTTTAGCTTGGAAAGATTCACTGAGCTAACGTCTGTTGCCAATCTTCCTCTATTTTCTTTCTTATTTCTTCCTTCCCAAAGCCCCGGTACGTAGTTGTATTTTCTAGCTGTAAGTCTTTCCAGTTTCTCCAAGTGAGCCACCACCACAGCACGGCAACTGACAGACAAGTGGTGTGGTTCTGCACCCAGGCCACCAATGTGGAGCAGGCCAAACTTTAACCACTAGGCCATCAGGGCTGGCTCCATTCATTTTGTCATAAATTCCATTGTTTGGATAATAACATTTCCATTGCTGTTTACTTGTGTATTTTTGGTCATCGTTTTATTTTCCAATTATTTTTATGTCATTTAGTTGTAAATGACATTTGTAAATGACACATAGCTCAATTTTGCATTTTTAACTCATTCTGAGAATGTTTGAACTTTAGTAGCACTATTTTGCTATTTCACATTTGGTCTTATTCCTGACATAATTTTACTTCGTTTTAATGGAATATACATATTCTTCTTGGTTATTTATCTTCTTTCTTTGCTGCTCTTTCATAAAGAATTGAGTGCTCTTTACTGTTTCCCTCTCCTATTGACTTCTGGTAGTTAGGAAGTTCTGCACCTGTGTGTTTTATACTAATGTAGATCCTTAAAGTTGACATTACTTATTTATTTCTTCATCAAATCATTATAGCTAAGCAGTAACTATAACTTCTAACCCACAAAAAGCATAATATTTTAATCAATATCAAATTATAGAATAGCAGTATAAATAAAGTATACCACACACACCCTTTTTATCATGCTTACTGTCCCTCCCTAGCACCCCCTACTGCCAAGATCTGAAATTAGCAATATTCTTGGTTTAAAGAGGGCATTATTACTTTTAAGAAATCTCCATATTTTATGTTTCCTAGTAACTTACTAATATTTCACTATGTTAACAATGGCTATTTAAATCAACTGTATATTTATTGTTTTCTATTATTTTCTATGTTTTCTTTCTTGAATCATTTATTCTGATTATGATTTTTGTTTTTCTGAGTACATTTTTAAGTGATTTTTTTTTTGAGAAAGAAAGAATATGTGGGATATATTTCAATTTCCTGCACAGCCTCAAAGTCTTTATCTTGTCCTGATGTATAAACTGTAATTTTGTCAAATATTCATTTCAAAGACTTTTTACTCTCAGAACTCTATAGATATTGTTAAGGTGCATATGAGAAGTCTGATAATCTGAGTTTCAATCTTTTGTAGCTATACTAATTTTTCTTTCTGGAAGTTATAGGATTATCTCTCTTTCCTTTGAGTTTAGACATTTTACCTGAATATCTCTGTGTGTGTGCACGCGTGCGTGGTTATGTGTATATGTTTGCTATGAATGAAAATGTGTATGCAGGTATGTCTCTGTGCATCCTTGCACATGAGTGCTTTCATACAATGTCATAAATTTGCTGTTTATTTAGGGGCTAGATGGAAGGAGTCATTAACCTCTATGAGTTGAGTGACATGATATAAAATATACAAAATCATAAGATAAAATTGAACAAATCACATGTGTAAATGGAGAGTTTAACACCTTCTTGGTGTTTGTAGTATACTGCTGAATTTACCCCTAAAACCTGTCTTTCTTTCTCCCATAATTATGGAGTTTGAGTTGGAAACATAGTCAACCAGCTAGAGCCATTGTTTTCCAGCCTCCTTTGCAAGGAGGTATGGAAAAGTGGCTAAATCCTCAACGATGGATGGTAATTAGAAGGGATGTGTGCCACTTCCAGGTCTTGGCTGTAAAACATTAATGAGGTCAATATTCTTCAAGGAAAATATTGAATACCTGGAAGCTTTTCAACAAAGAATAGACACATATACCTAAATAAATTCCCTATTGTATAAAAGGTACAGTTATAATTTACAACAATGAAATTACTATTAAGCAAACTAGAAATAAAACATAAATATTAAACAAACAATACGTTAGAAAATATTTATTACATTGCATTGAAAACATATGAGCTGAAACTAAACTCTATTCAGGGGAAAATTCATAGCAAATCCAATAGGTTAGAAAAAGAAAAACTGAGTTGGCCTTACTATGCAGGTATTCAGAATTTACCAGCACAGCTGGAATTTTCTTGCAATTGACTTGCCCCAGCTTATTATCTCCTCAGGCCCCTGTAGTTCTAAATGTGGACGTTAGTAGAATCCATTCTAGGAACCCTATGTACTGACTGCCCAGGTGAGCTTCTCTAACACATGTACAGAATTGAATTATGGGCTAATATTTGCACTATAACTTGAAGATACTCCTTAAAACTGTCCATTTTTAATTGCAATCTTTTTTTCCCATAATAGATATCATGCATATGGGTGATAATGATTGACAGAAAGATGGATTTAAAAACAAAACAAAACAGGCGAAGGTTGAACGTAGGTAAATGATACAGTTACATGGAGCAGATTTAGTAGCATTCTCCTTACCAGAGCAGCAAGCTTTCCGGAAAATTTCCTAAGAGACATCTGAGAATAAATAGCTCCTATCCTTCACCCCTAAAAATACCAATCTGTTAACACTCCTGCTTCTAAACATCCGCTCATCCCTAACTTCACAATTCCCCCAAACCTACATTACAGTAGATCTCTGCTTCAAAGGACGAGGTGCTTCCTTTTCTTAGCAAGAAATAAGTTGTTTGTTTTTTCTTTCTTTTCCAGATTTAAGTAGTGACCTCTTGTTTAACACACTCAATGACACCCTAGACAAAGGTGAGGACTCCACCAATCCCTTGAGAAGATCCCTTTGTCATTCATAATAATTTTTAATACCCTCCTCTCTGAACAGTCTAAAAACAGGAAAATACCCTTCTGCGAAACAGATGGAAATAACTGGTAACAAGCCCAAAACACCCTTTAGTTCTTACTGTGAAAGGAATAAAATGCCAACTTTCCCAAGCCATTTTCTGAGGTATAACATAACTTGTTAGAAATTTGGGTCTAGGAGTAGTCAATGACTTGACTTAAATCATTATCTTTAAAAACCTGCATTTAAAATGGAAAATGAAAAAGAAAAAGAAAGAAATCATTGGATTATTAGAATAAAAATCAAGTGGCTATTTACAGAATTTTATGTATAGAAAAGCATATGAATAAACAGGAAGATATCATTCAAAAACAGTTCAATTTAACCTCATAAATATACTTCTGTACTTAAAATGTAAATAATATTAAAAGGAAAATGACAGAAAAAAACACATGCTAAAAGGTTCCTTTCATAATTATTTTAAAAATTACAAACTAATAAAAAATGGTTGTCCTACTACAAAAATATTCAAAGGACCAAATTAGAATGTTTATAAATGATAAAAATTAAATTCCTGATAAATTAATTCAACCTCCATTGTTCTCGAAAAAAATACAAATGTAATTAACAACCTGTATTTCATCTGCACAGTAAGAGATTTTTTTCTTCTGGAGGAGCAAGTTGTTTGCTTTGCTTTTAATAACTATTTAAAGCTGATAGGTGTAGGAGGAAATGGACACATACAGATGGAATAATGTAAAAAGATATGAACTTTACTAAAATGTTATCCAAAAGATAAAAATGTATATAATTGTATTTCAACAATCCCACTCTACAATACATTCTAGAATATTTCCTTAGAAAATTCAGGGAAACTAAAATTTAATTACAGAATGTTAGTGTGTTATTGGTATACAAGTAGAAATAATGTTGAGAACACAATATAAGTTTGATTAAAATACATTATGATAATCTATGCAACAGAATTTTACTGAACCATTAGATATAATTCGGTAAAATATAATTTCTTAATTCCATGCCAAATGTTATTTTTATTTGAAATAATAGCTTTGGACTTGAGCACTAAAGTCTGAAATTGGCTCATGTTTCAATTAACCATGATACAGTAGGACAGTAGTGTATGAAAAGGCTAGTTGGTTGCACGAGGATTTTGTTGAGGCCTTCAACGAGAAAGCATTTGTAAAAAGCCTAAATGGGGCCAGCCCGCTGGCGTAGTGGTTAAGTTCCTGTGCTCTGCTTCAGTGGCCTGGGGTTCACCAGTCTCGGTCCTGGGCGCAGACCTATGCACCACTTATCAAGCCATGCTGTGGTAGGCGTCCCTCATATAAAGTAGAGGAAGATGGGCATGGATGTTAGCTCAGGGCTAATCTTCCTCAAAAAAGGCAGAAAATATCAACCAATAAAGACTGTTACTAAAAACATTTAAAGAAGTAGTAGCTGCATAAAACTGGTGGGACAAACAGCCTGAAGCCATCAAAGACTTTTGGATAACTAAGAAAGACGATTCAAGAAAAAGATACAGTTGCAGCAGGTTTGTAATACCAAGAACTGGGTTGTGCTGTGAAAATTGTTGCCTTCTAGAGCTGTGCTTTACTTTAAAATAATTATGCATATATTCACTTTCATTGTTTTTGTTTTCTCCTAATGCCATCTTGTCTCTGAAAGTTTGATCTTGTTAACTTCTCTGATCCTTCCACTTTTATGTTTCCAACTAGAAAAAAGCAAAGAGAAAAATAAACAAGCGTTATGTAATGCAACCCAAATGGGCAAAATCCTGTGTGTTGCCTCCTACTAGAACAGGCCCAGCTGGCACGTGGGGTTCAATGTTAGCTTCACTGTGTGTTTTTCAGTCTCTGCCGTCAGCATCTCCAAGAGCTCCATGCTGTGGTAGCTGATTCAGCCAAGAAGATCCCTACCGAGATGTTATGTTACTTGAGATTGTTACTTAAATTATAACTGTTAACTACATACACTGAGAATTTGTTTGTTTCTGGTGGATATATTTTGTTTTGTATGTTAAAATTATTTTAATGGAAACATTTCTAGTACATTCTATTTTAATAGGTCACAAGGATCTATCTAAGGTCTGTTCTGAGAGACAGCTTTGATTCTTGCTTGGTGTTCTAACGTCACTAACTTTTCAGTGAAGGGAGGCCGTCAGGCAGCCTTAAACCTTATGCCACAGTCTACTGTTACGCTTCTTGTCACTTTGGAGAAAAAAATGAGATGAAGATATTAACCTTTCTTTGATAAATTCTTTATTTCTTTTTTAATAGACTGCTTTTTAGAGCAGTTTTCAGTTCACAGCAAAATTGAGTAGAAAGTACAGAGATTTCCCAATACCTCCTGCTCCAACTCACACGTTGCCTCCCCTATTATCAACATTCCCCACCAGCGTGGTCCATTTGTTACAAGTGATCAGCCTACAATGATACATCATTATCATTCAGAGTTCACAGTTTTCATTAGCGTTCTCTCTTGGTTTTATACATTCTATGAGTTTAGACAAATGTATAACAACATGTACACACCATTATTATATCATACAGAGTAGTTTCACTGCCCTAAAAATCCTCTGTACTCCACCTATTCATCCTTCCCTCCCCACTAACATTTGGCAACCACTGATCTTTTATCATCTACATAGTTTTTCCTTTTCCAGAATGTCATATTGTTGGGATCATACAGTATGTAGCCTTTTCAGATTGGCTTCTTTCTATTAGTAACATGTACTTAACTTTCCTCTATGTCTTCCTGGTAGCTCATTTCTTCTTCACACTGAATTATTCCACTGTCTGGATGTACCACAGTTTATTTTTCCATTCATCTACTGAAAAACATCTTGGTTGCTCCCATGTTTTGGCAATTATGAATAAAGTTACTATAAACATCAGTGCACAGGTTTTTGTGTGGACATAAGTTTTCAATGCCTTTGAGTAATTACCAAGTAGTGTAATTGCTGTATCATATATTAAGAATATGTTCGGTTTTGTAAGAAACCACCAAACTGTCTTCCAAAGTGGCTGTATCATTTTGCATTTCCACCAGTAATGAATGAGAGTTCCTATTGCTCCATGTCCTTGTCAGCATTTGGTGTTGTCAGTATTCAGGATTTTGGCCATTCTAGTAGGTATGTAGTAGTATCTCATTGTTTTAACTTATATTTCCTCTCTTGGTCTTTTTCTCTTTGGCTAAAACCATGGACTCAGATACACAAAATCAATAGAAACTCTCATGTATTTTACAAAACCTGCAGCCTAAACATTGTGAAACACGAGATGATTGGGAATGATTTTTTAGAAGTAAAACGATAATTTCAAGAAACTCTTCCTCTGGCCTCATTTCTATCTTCTATCTAAATAAATTGAAGCTAATTTGGATGCCTTTGTTTTGTGCCCTATGGCAATGCAGTCTAAAAAAAGAGGTACTCTTCTTTATTCAAATCAAATGTCATATTTTTGTGAATTGTTTGTCTTTCAAAAACAGTGAATAAACATCATGTGTTATGATAAAAAATAGCTTAAAGTTTCAACTTATTTGGTTGTCTTTTCCACCAACTCCCCCCACCTCCACCAAACTAATTTATTGTATCTCTATGAGATTCCCAATATTTAGAAACAAATTTAATTTAATTTTGGAAATTCATTGGACAACTATTTTACTTTAAAAAACCACGTTATTTTAAGCATGCGTTATTTGGATTTATCAAGGACTATAGTGGAAATCAGTAAAGGTGGGCAGTATTCTATTAAGTCATTCTTTCAACAGAGATTCACTGAGTGCCTACTAAATACTAGGCATTACTTTAGACACAAAACTCAACAAAAGAGACAAAAATCCCTGTCTTCAGAGAGCTAGGATTATAAGTGCTGATAAGAATTCCATACCCCGTACATGGGGGGATGAAAATTCATTACCTGTGCAGAGACCCTCCCATCCTTTCACAAGTGCCACGCGTAAAACCAAATCCCCACACCTTCCTTTGCCCAGGAATTCCTCCAGGCTACTTCCTTCCCTTTATGTCTTCCAAATATCTCTGAATTCTCTTAATTTAATTTGCAAGACTTCTTTTACATTTGTGATCTTTGCATTCAGTTCTGCCTTGATATGAGTTCTATTCAGGAAAACATTATTTTCTTCTAGAAGTGGGGTATTCACACATTTATAAGACTTAATTTCCCATGTTAAATTCATTTGGTACACTTTCCTCGTAATCATCTGCTCTTCCCTATTTCACCAAGCCCAGCAGGATTCCAAGGTTTTTTGGTCTTTGGTTTGCTTGGTTTTGGTTTTAAGTTTTTTTCCCGTCTGTCACTTCATGGTAATTCCTACAATATCTGTTTTTAATTTACTAATTTATTAGACTTCTACTATTGCTTTTAAGAACTTTTCCCTTGCGCCAAAGTTCTTTTTCCAGTTAAATGATCCCTTCGAGATTTCAGTAGAAAGAGGATACAAGACATAACAGTGACTGCTTGTGGCTACTCCCCAGAAATTGTACCTATGGACCTACTGAAAGCCATATGTCTTCTCTAATTTTTTTTTTTCATACCTCAAATCTGACCTCTCTATAATTTTTGAATTCTTCAGGTCTCAAGTCATTTGTCATGGCCCAAACATCCCCGTTTGCTCTGTCTTTTTCTGTAGCTGCAAAACTCAATTTCCACATTCTTCTTATTCCGCTTCCCTCAGGTACTCCCCACACCTTTTGAATGGGTTAAGCTCATTTTTTAATATTTCAACATCCTTCTGCAATTGGTCCCACATTTCTCTTACTCTACGTAGGGGAAGCACTTTGCTGGAGCCTAGGGTCCCCCTCATCCTTCCTTTACTTTTTCTACAATTCACATTTTGCTAAAAATTTAAAACCTGTAGTTAAAAAATGATCCTGGTCCTGTCCACATTTCTGATGTTATACTTCTAAAGCCTCAAAATAGTTCTCTATTCAGATATAGAATTTGGAATCACTCTCTTCTATGAAGCCAGCAGATTTTCTAAAGAAAATGTATTTTAGGCAGAGTTTCTCTGTTTTTCCTCTTCTTTTTATCCTTAATACCTGATTTCATAAAAATATGACTTTATTATTTTTCTCCTCAGTAACACAATAAGTTGACACTTCCCCCATATAGTATAGGCATCCATCCATCTTTGTTTCCTGATGAATTGCATCAGGTCCACTCATAGCTGAACTCCAACTTTGGTCTCTAAAATCCATTACAAAAGAGCAAGTTTATTTAAATAACAGTCTCTCAATATTGACTAAGGAAGAGAATTCAGAGGAAAAGAATGTATAACACCCACCAAGCCAAATATGTGTGTATCAAGACTGCTTTAGGGGGCCAGCCCAGTGGCATAGTGGTTAAGTTCACATGTTTCTGCTTCAGTGGCCCAGCGTTCACAGGTTAGGATCCCAGGCATGGACCTAGCACTGCTTATCAAGCCACATTGTGACAGGTGTCCCACATATAAAATAGAGGGAGATAGGCACAGATGTTAGTTCAGGGCCAATCTTCCTCAGCAAAAAGAGGAGGATTGGTGGCAGATATTAGCTCAGGGCCAATCTTCCTCAAAAAAGAAAGACTGCTTTAGGACACAGTTGAGCCCTGATCATGGACATGAATCTTTTGCCCAGCAGTGTCTCATTCTGACTATCTGTTCATCACTAAATATAAGAACCAGGCTTTTCCACAGCAAATTTTGCCAAAAGCAAATATGACCTCTCTAGCAATTAAAGATTCTAAGAGAGCTTCTCCCAAATCCTGGTGCCCTAGATATCTCCTCATTTAGAAAAATAAATATATATCTATATACTACATTTTCTGTTCTCTATTACCGCTGCATTAGTAAGATAACTATATCTATAGAGAAACAGTAAAAGCCTGGTCTGAATTACAGCATTAACCTACAGGTCATATGTAGAATCTGGAGTTCCACGAGAGCGATAATGTTTACTAAGAATTTTTGGGTAAAGTTTCAATTGACTTATCTCCCTACATATTCTATGTTTTAATTTTGTTTTAAACCATACCAACAAACGAGAGAGAATAAAATTTACTGGTGAGAAATACTTTTCTGAAGAAACTCATTATGTCCTCCTCAACTTTTTTCTCTACCTTATCTTCCGATTCTATTTGTATTTTCTTATGGCTCTGATATATTTATATATTTTTTCAATTTCATTTTAATTCACATACAATGCTAAGGCACCTCAAAAATTTGTGAGAAACAAGAAGTGCATATATTTAATTAAATAAAAATAATCATTTTTTATGTTTATGCTTCCTAGCACCTTACACACCATTAAGTAAAAACAATCTCTGTAGCAAGCCATGATTTCAGTATGGCTCTGACATTTACTAGTCACTTAACATTTGAGATTTAGCTTTAGCATTTACAATTTGTTGATATTAACTTCATTGTGGATATTGAATGGCATAACGAATACCAAGTGCTTGCTCACTATATTTCATACATTAGATATTAATCATCATTTGTTTTATTTTTCCCCACTAAACACCATCTTTAATCCCGTTAATTTTCCTTCTCTAAGACCCACATATACTATTTCCTGGGTGCAGGAACATTTTAACATCAAATCCTTGAAGCTTTGACCCCTCTCACCATTCATGTCACACATTTTCTGGTCTTTTCCTATAATCTGTACACAACTCCTAACCATTAACACGGTTCCGTCTTCCATCCTGCTACTTCTGCTATTAAATGTAGTAAGTCAGAAATTAATTGGGAATTGCCAAAGTTTTAACCTGAATTTTTTTTATTTCTCAAGCGTAAAGTTAGCTTGGTGCTAAAGTCAATTAAACCAGGACTATGCTACTATTGATGAAATGCCAACAGGCATTTCATTACCCTAAACATTTTACGTATTTGACAAGATAATACTTTGAGCTCTGCATAGAGTTAGACAGAAAAAATATTGAACCAATCTGGACACATCTCCATCTATTTACTCCATGTGCTGAAGACCCAAATATGGTGGCATAAAGATTAATGATTAATCAGTCATTTTTAAAGATGACTATAACAAATGGCTTCTTACTGTTTGGAGATTTTCATGCCATAAAATACATCACAAACACAAAAAGTGCATAAAATGTATTTTATGGTCTTAATAATAATAATATTTGATAAAAGCACACATGTGCCTACCACCCACCTTAAGAATTAAAACATCACCAATGTCTTTGAGATCCCCCATATGTCCCTTCCCAACCAGACTGCTATTCCTCCCTCAAGAGTGAACCATTCACTATTGTCAATTTTCTGGTATTTATTTTTTTTAATAATTACATGCTATATGTATGTTTCCCTAAATAATACACTGTCTAGTTTTGATGTTTTACCATTATATAAATGGATCCATCTTGTCTATTCTTTTGTGATTTGCTTTTTTACCCCTAAATATCGTGGTTGAAGTTGATCTAAATTTTTGTACTCATTTTCCAGGACATGTATATCCTGTCGTGTGAATATATGTATTCGCTATTCCATGTTTCTTCTGCCTGTTTGCTAGTTTGTCTTCTTTTATTTACTGTTCTATAAGTATTTGTGTGTTGTGTGTGTATGTGTGTGTATCTTTGTCTCTTTTTATTCCAGATAAAAATATATCTGAGTCACTTTGGGCTGCAATAACAGAATACAGAGACTATGTGGCTTCAACAACAAATATTTATTTCTCACAGTTCTGGAGGCTGGGAAATCCATGACCAAGATACTAGCAGATCTACTGTCTGGTGAGGTCATTTTT
The DNA here is from genome assembly GCF_041296235.1 of Equus asinus. Classification (NCBI taxonomy): domain Eukaryota; kingdom Metazoa; phylum Chordata; class Mammalia; order Perissodactyla; family Equidae; genus Equus; species Equus asinus. Next base: position 40,265,413 of record NC_091813.1, read on the forward strand.
CCTGGTTTGCAGACAGCTGTCTTCTCCTTGCATCATCATATGACCAAGAGGGAGAGCCTCTCTCTCAGTTATTTTCTTATAAGGACACGGATCCCATTCGTGAGGGCTCCACCCTCATGACCTAATTACCTCCCAAAGGCCCCATCTTCAAATACAATCGTTTTAGGGGTCAGGATTTCAACATATGAGCTTTGGGAGGACACAAACATTCAGTCCATTACAAAATCTATTGTCAGTAACACATAGGAACTCTCTTATCAGTAGTATGTATGGAGCAAATATTTTCTCTCCATTTGTGGTTTGTTTTGCCACTTCCTTTATGCTATACTTAGAAAAATAGAAGTTCTTAATTTTAATACTATAGAATTTTAGCCTTTTTTTTTAGTTTATTATTTTGTGTCATTTTGACAAAATCCATACCTACCATGATATTACAGAAATTCTCTTAAATTTTCTTCAAAAACCTTTAAAACATTGCCTTATATAATTCAGTCCTTAACTCATTTGAACTTATTTTGTGTATGGGATGCAGTAGGGACCTTTTGTTTGAGGAAGATTAGCCCTGAGCTAACATCCACTGCCAATCCTCCTCTTTTTGCTGAGGAAGACTGGCCCTGAGCTAACATCCATGCCCATCTTCCTCTACTTTATATGGGGGACGCCTACCACAGCATGGCTTGCCAAGCGGTGCCATGTCCGCACCCAGGATCTGAATTGGAGAACCCCAGGCTACCAAAGCAGAACATGCGCTCTTAACCACTGTGCCACTTGGCGGGCTCTCAATTTTTATTTTTTCCACAGAGGTAACTTATTTTCCTAACATCATTTTCCTCACTCATTAAGGCTTCAATTTGTATACCTTAAAATGTTTTATTATCTGATTAAGTCACCACACCTTGTTTCATTTCTTTGCCATTCATTTCTTTAACTCCAAATTCATTTAGCTTTTTTTGAACTTTTGTTCTTCCATATAATTTTCAAAGTTATCTTTGACACATTAAAACAAACTATTGGGATGTTGTTAGGATTTGAATACTTATCAATTTGGGGAAAATAGAAATGCTTGTGATAATGAGTCTGACATTATGTTTATGTCACCCTTATTTGTGAACATAGTTTCATTGTATATTCAATATTAGATTGCCAGGTATTCTCAGTAATCGGAAGACAGCATTTCACAACGTTTTTGCTTTTATCATTGCCCTTGAGAAGCCAGTCGTTAGTTTCCCTTCCTATGAAGGTAAGCTGTCGCTTATCCTTGGAGCCTTTTACGTTCTCTTTGGTGTTTTTCAGTTTCATATATCTGGGTGTAGACATTTGTTTACTTATCCTGTTATGCAATTTTTAAGATTCATTCATCCTACTTTGGAGTTTTCATTCCCTTTAATTCTGAAAAATTCTAGATTTTATCTCCATTGCTTATTCCTAGTCTAAATTTTGTTTTGGACTTCAATTAGATGAAGGCATAAATGTTGAGAATTTATCCCTTTTTTCTACACATTTCGTAATCTGTCCTTCATAGTTTTCTCTCTCATCTTTCTGTGCACATTCTGGATACGTCTCTTCTGATTTATTTTTTTATTGTATTAATTTTCTCTTCATTGCATCTCATGTTTGGTTTAGCCTGACCTTTATGTTTCATATATTTTTCTAGAAATGATATAATGTTCTTTTTCAGTTCCACTTGATCATTTTGAAAGTCGTATCTCTTAGTCATAATTTGGATACATTTTTTCACTTATTTAAACATTTGGCATACTTATTTAATATTCTGTGATGACAATTTCAGTATCACCAGTCTATGAATATCTCCATCTCTAGTTTGTGTTTCTGTTGACTCTAAGCGAGTCTCACTTCTTTCTTAGTGTGTCTCATGAATTTGTTTTTTGTTTTTGAGAAATCACGTTCCCTGGAAGTTTATTGTGGGATTATCTTGAGGTTTGTGTTGAATGTGTTTTTTCTCCAGAGAAGATTTGCATATGCTTCTACCAGGCACTTGAGGATCAATTTGAAATAAATTTTCTGGTTGTGGGTTTCAGGACCAGTTAGTGTTATTTCTAGTGCCTAACTCAGGAAGAATGGTTATGAATTCTCAGGAGAGATTTTCTGTTTGTTTGTTTTCTGAAGCTACCCAGAGGCAAAGATTTCTTAATATTTTACACCAAAAGAAAGGTTTGTTTTCTTATTGCAGTCACAGAATGTGTCACCCTTTGAGGCTTCTGGCTTAATTCTGAATCTCTCATCCACCTCTCCACTACATATGTCCCAATGTTTGTCACTCATATATGGCCCTTAAAACTGAAGCTCTAGGCAGCAGGAGTCAATTTGCAGAGCCCCCAAGGCACCATCCATTCTTCAATGCTTGCTGATTTTTCTACATTTAAGCTTTCTGGTTACAGCTTCTGAGGATTTTCTCGTTGTTTTGCTATTGATTGATTAATTTTAAATATTTTCTTGTATTTTAGGTGGTGTTCTACCAGGGAGGCTGGGGGAATATCACACTGCCCTTGTACTTTAAGTAGAATCACTTAACTGACAAAATGAAAGATGTAGTCCTTAGCATGGGACACATGAAGTTGAACTAAAGTATGAGTGGTCTATCTCCTAGGACCGAGTACACACCACAGTAGGCACACAGTCTATTTTCTTGCATGTGACATTTCTAAGACACAGTCCCATTTTAGGGGTTAAGGCTTATGCATTAACATTGGATCTTAAGTATCATTTGGTTCCCCTCTGTTTATCTGGTTTCCTTGTAATACATTACTGAGTATTATATCTGGCACCAGGCACATAGGAAGGCCCAATTGTCTCAGCAGTGGTTGTTGTCTATCCTCATTAATCTAAGCATATGAGCAAATCAAATTAAGGAGGCGTGACAATCAGACTCTTGAAAGAGAAGAATGTTTGTTTGAGTTGAATTGATAAAGAAGGAGGCAAATCAAATAATTTGACTCTAGAGCTCAGACTCTTATCACTGTACTATAATTCTCCAAAATTGCTGCTTCAGAAATGCAACTCGATTTCTAATTGGTGCATTCATAGGAATATGAACACCTACTCATTAAAAGCAGAAGTTCACATTTAACTGATAAAACCATGAGTTAGTAAAGCTGTTTCTAAAAGTAACTCTAATATGCAATAATTTTTGAGATTACCATCTTCTAACAAACACCAAGCTTGTCTCTAATATATACTTAAAAAGTATATGATATTCCAAAATGTAGCACTTAGTATCGACATATAATTATGTTTATTATGCTTTCCTCTTGAGAAAGGAGAATCACAATTTATTTTTTCATAAATCCTTAATACAATGGCCAAAAAAAATTCAAATCAAAACCTAGAAAAAAGAAGGGTCTGTGAGTTCTAGTTAATTTGGACATTGACCCAGAACTACTTAATTTTACTCACCTTTTCTTTATACTTTACTTTTTTTTTTTTTTTAAAGATTTTATTCTTTTCCTTTTTCTCCCCAAAGCCCCCCCGGTACATAGTTGTGTATTTTTCGTTGTTCTTCGTTGTGGGTTCTTCTAGTTGTGGCATGTGGGACGCTGCCTCAGCGTGGTCTGATGAGCAGTGCCATGTCCGCGCCCAGGATTCGAACTAGCGAAACACTGGGCCGCCTGCAGCGGAGCGCGCGAACTTAACCACTCGGCCACGGGGCCAGCCCCTATACTTTACGTTTTATATATATTTTTAATTGGGCACTTTAAGGAACGCTGCAAGTCCAGTACATCTCAAGGAGAGGGACAAGAAGAGAGAACAACACTGAGCAGTAAATTCAAAGATGAAAGAAAATATGTTTAGTCTATGTCATCCTAATAGCAATCCTCAAAGTATCGAACTAGACACAATAATTTAAAGTTAGAGGAAGCTGGATTCTGGAGTAACATAAAGATCATCTTTTAAAAGTATTTCTATTCCAAAAATAAATTTATTTCCGTAAGAAATAATGAGTGTCCCTTCCTTGGAGTATTCACAAAGAGAAGGTTGTATCTCTGAGATGCTGTACCAGGTGACGCAGGGCCATGAGTCTAGGTTCTTTCACAGAATCCCACTAAGCCTGCCTCCTTCCTGCTCAGAGCTCTTCTCACTGATGTTTACAGGTCTGAATGCTTGCTTTTCATTTACAGAGTCTCTGCCCGAAAAATGCATTTGTTCCAACAAGCATTTTGAGCAAAAATATAGCTCTTCACCATTCAGATATGGCCTGCGGGACTCAGTGGATCAAGCAGGAGATGACAGATGGAATTGGTTGTAGAAATTTTCAAGCCTTAAGAGAAAGATCTCCTAGGAAAAGTGGCATGTCTGCTGCCGCTTTTAAAGTGACAGAGCAATAGATCTCGGGCTGCCTCGGGTGCTGCCTGAAGAAACAATAAACTCTCTTTAAAGACCCACATGTCTCAGGAAATGCATCCAAAACATTCTGTTTAGAATATCCACCTTATTTCCTCCTGAACAGTGTAACTCCCCTACAGCTGACAAGTTGAGAAAAGCTTAATTTGTGTGTTTTAAAGGATATCTGCTTTAATAGAGCACATTGAGAGGTAATTTGGAAATTCTCCTTTTGGAAAGGAGTCCTCAACTATGTTTAAATAGAAAGTGTGTCCATTAGGGGAACGTTTATTTAATGAAAATAATTTGGAGTTATTCAATGACTCTCAGTAATACCATCTAAAAAGTTGGTATATAAAAAGCCTTAATCATCACTTTTATTGTTGTTATTATTATTTAATTCAAAAATCTAAAATTTACAGCTATTGTTTCTTTGTAATAAGACATTAGACTGTATCATTGCTAAGTAATCGTATGTTAGTTGACTGTCATTCAACCCATGAACACATAAATTGAGGTTCCCTATTTATTAAGACTCTTGATAAGCCTTTCCCATTAGAAAATGGGAATGATAAGACCTTCTTCACAAAATTATTGTTAATATTAAATTATTAAAATGCTATCACATGTAAATTCTTGGTACACTCTATGTCAATATTATTTTCTTACTTGAAAAGTGTTAGTATACTATTTATGACATTTAGTATTTAGGAATGTTTATCATATATTCTTTAAATATGAACACAAAATAAGTCAAAATGGCTAAGTATAATTTCCTATAAACCAAATGAATCTAAAAGTTTCATAATCCTTATTCTTGGCATCATTTTGAAATTTATTCACAAAACTTCTTCGAGCTGTCTCCAGGGAATTTGAAGAAACTTTCTCAGGATAAGGTTTTGTGATATTACTAGTAGAGAATCAGTAAATTTTTTTTAAAAAAACGTAAGTTTGTATACAGTAAAAAGCCAAAGCAATGCAGAGAAAATAGACAAGTAATTCAACATAAATGGAGATAATAATGTGAATAATTTAGAGATGGGGGAAGGGAATCCAGGCTATAGACATCTAAAATTCATATCTAAAATTCATATATTAATGCCTAGAAAGCCATGTATAGTTTTTATCACATAGAGCATAGAATATAAAATGGGAATTTCAAAAGAATATAGGACACACGGCTGTGTGTAAACGTGATGTTTCCTTTAAGTACCTCCAACTTTAAAAAAAAAAAGCAAATCTTGTGAATACATCCCTTTTGTGTAAAGCACTAATTTTTTTTAATGTTCTCATAGTTTCCTTTCCTGCAGGTACAGTATCAGTGAAGTTTGCCTACATTTTTGCTGTTGTTGTTGAAATTGTGGTATGTGTTTCATTTGTTTGATAGAGTGCTTGGGGGAAATATTGAGTTAAAATATCTTGAAGCAAATTACACACCTTCCAATACCCACAGCCCGCATCATTCAGAAGATTCACAAACTTATATCCTTGATTTCAGAATTCATACCACTTTGGTCTCTCTTTAGTGTTTTTAAATTGATATACTATTTTACCAAATATTCCTAAATCTTTCTAAACAGTTTGTGCATACAGGAAGTAACTTAGCTTAATATCTTTCTTTCAGTTTCTTGGATTTCTGTTTATTTGTTCTGCCTGTGTTTTGTGAGGCAGCTTTCATTTGGAACTTGGTTTATATATGCTACTGAAAACTGTTTAATTCTCTGGGCTTAGTAATAGTAGTATGAAAAATAACAGAGGTACCACTACATATCTATTAGAATGGCCAAAATCCTGAACACTGACAACACCAAATGCTGGCGAAGATATGGAGCAACAGAAACTCTCATTCATTACCAGTGGGAATGCAAAAGGGTACAGCCACTTTCAAAGACAGTTGGGCAGTTTGTTACAAAACCAAACATACTCTTACCATATGATCCAGCAATCACACTACTTGGTAATTACCCAAAGGAGTTGAAAACTTATGTCCACACAAAAACCTGCACACAGATGTTTAGAGCAGCTTTATTCATAATTGCCAAAACATGGAAGCAAGCAAGTAGGTGCATGGATTAATAAACTGTGGTACATCCAGACAATGAAATATTATTCAGCACTCAAATAAGTGAGCTATCAAGCCGTGAAAAGACATGGAGGAGGCTTAAATGAATATTTTTAAGTGAAAGAAGCCAATCTGAAAAGGCTATATACTGGATGATTCCAACTATATGACACTCTGAGACAGGCGAAATTTTGGAGACAATAAAAAGATCAGTGCTTGCCAGGGATTAGGGAGAAAGGAAGAAATAGGTGGAGAATAGAGAACTTTTAGGGCAGTGAAGCTACTCTGTATGACACTGTAATAGTGGATATGTCACTATATATTTGTCAAAACCCATAAAATGTAAATTACCAAGAGTGAACCCTAATATAAACTAAGGACTTTGGGTGATGACGCATCAATGTAGCATCACTGATTGTAACAACTGTACCACTCTGGTGCAGGATATTGATAGTAGGGGAAGGTGTTTGTGGGGGGGTGTGTCGCAGAGAGCATATGGGATCTTTCTATCCTTTCTGCTCAATTATGCTGTGAGCCTAATACCAATCTAAAAAATAAAGTCTACTGAAAAAATAAATAAATACCACATGGCATCAAATACACTTTGGCATGAAAATTTGTGATGTTGATAATGTTGGTAAAGCTAATGCAGCAACTCTTAAATATACATTTAGTCTTGAGAAGTTATTATATCCTTCTGGAAAACTGCTATATGTCAGGTTAAACACAACTCTTGCCTGATTCTTCTCTCCACCTTTAGAAAAGTTAAAAAATACCAGTCTCTGTAATTCCCAAGATTTCTAACCAATTTTCCCTCTGCTCTCTGCCCTTCTCTATTCAAAATTACATCTGATTTGTTTTAAATAAAGAAACTCATACTTCCCTGGAAAATGTGACATGGATTCATGATGAATATACAAGATTTCCTATCACAGACAAGGAAGTGTGCAATTGTGTTCTATTAAATTAAACTTTCTGATCAGCTGTTATTTCAAAGAAAAGGGCTTCTGATTTAATATTCCCACTACTAGAGGCTACCTGCTCACGTGCATGGATGGATTTGAAAAGAAAAAGAGAGAGAGAGCGACAGAGAGAGAAGAAGGATGAGGAGAAGGAGGAGGAGAAAACTAAAGAAAAGAAAACTAGAAAATCAGTAAAATACATTTTATTCTACTTCCATAGTAAATATGCTTTAATTGTCGATAACTCACATTGCACTTCAGATTCCTGGAGTTCGTAAGTATCATGATTTTAAATGCAGTTATTGAACAGTGGATGTTCAGACGTGTTGGCTAATGCAACAGACAAAATTATAATCAGGCCAGATTTTACTCTATTAAACTTTACTCCAGTGGTTAAGTCAGGCATGCTCTGCTTTGGCAGCTCAGGTTTGGTTCCTGGGTACAGATCTATACCCTCATTGGTGGCCATGCTGTGGCGGGGATCCACATTCAAAAATAGAGGCAGATTGGCACAGATGCTAGCTCAGGGTGAATATTCCTCAGGAAAAAAAAATATAAATTCTTTGCTATTGTAAATAACACTGGAATGATCATGTGGGTACATAAATGTTTTCAAGTTATGGTTTCCATTTTCTTTGGTATTAGGTTGACCTATTGTCTATCTAAAATGCATAATCAGCTAAAAATAATCATCGGATAGTCACTGGGGGACAACTAGAACTTCATGTGCCTAACTGTTGTTGTTAAAGGGAATACTTTCAAAGCACTGCAGTGACATCTTTTCTCCATAACACCGCTTGGTTGGTCCTAACTTCAAGGATATTTATAATATTTAGCAAAAGTTTGCCTACTGGAATATATCCAATTTTAGAATAAAGTTAATGAGAAATACTTTATGTTTATATAATATGAATCCTATATGAATGTAAGTATGTCTATACTACACATTTAGCAGTAATGATACTGAAATAGAATCTTAAATCAAATAAACAGAATCTGCTATAGTTTTATATGCTAATATGGGATCATTATTTCATTGGAAAAAAAATCCTTAATTAAATGATTTAAACAAAACAGGTAGAAAATAAAAGATAACTTTTCCAAAGAAATTATGCTTAGTGTACTTTTGTTTTCTGAGAAATAATCATTGTACCAAATCCTCTAATACAATTTGTGTCCTAAAGTACAATTAGCAAACAAATAATTGGCCATTTTACATTTCTTTAATCTGGTTTGACTTCTTTCAGTACCTTGGAGAATGAGAATTCCAAATACTAATTACACCCTAAGAATAGAACATGCTGTTCATATAAATGACATTTCTGAAAATATAAAAGAGCAACTAAAAAAAATCACATTTTGATAGCTGTGTGCTTTTTTCATTTTCTTTTGATTGGGAAAATAACGGCCGAAATATCCTCTCTTCATCTGAGAACTGTTTTCTCTCTTCACTCTACCCATGAGCCTGCACGAAGCACCATGATTTTTGAGTTCTCTTCTCTCTTGCCACTCTTGATATATCAAGGGGTATGGCTAAACAGAGCTCTTCACTGTCGTCTTGCTTTCTTTTTTTTTAATTTTAGAAATTAGAAACACACACTCACCAGTAAGTTCCTCCTATTTGGTATTAGGAGTTATAATAATTGAAACATGGAGGCTGTTGACAACCATATCTCTGACCCTTAAAGAAATACGTTTTACCTGCATCATAACCATACACAGACAAGAAAAAGCATAGATGAGGAGTTGGATAGAATAAAAGAGAGAGACAGAGAATGAGAAATCAACTTTGTAGTGGAAGCCAGTTGAATCTTGGCTCCCTACACGATTTTACCTTTCCTGGTATGAAATGAGGCACCTTAGTATCCATCCCATAATTTCCCCATTCTCCCAAGGATAGATAGAACTGAATTTCTGGTACCTTTAACCAAGAGCCCTAATTAATATAGTTATCATGTTTGTAGTTTTTTAATTTGTCTCTGTAATCATTACTACTTTGCCTTACGTATGGTTTTAAATGTGATTGCAACACAATTAATTAACACATGAATGTTTCTTTTCTTCTCTTCATTTTCTCATTCTTCTTTGTCACTCAATAATCCAGTTATTTGTGATGGGAAATTGGAATTATTTAGAGACAGAAGGAAGGCAGTGGACTTGACCAGAAATGCTGGCTAAACCTACCTATTAACAGGCTGAGAGTGGGGACAGAGCTGAGGAGCGCAAAGGTGCTGTTGGCTGGAGGTTGGGGAAAACTTCGAGGTTTTGGTAAGGAAGAGGCCTGTGAGCAACTGAAAAGTGACAAAAATTCAGGAGTAAAGGAAAGAGATTAGTGAAGTTACGCTAAATCTTATGAAATTGTCCCCATTTTTAAATTAGTTATGAGTATCATAACAACTCACAGAGATCTGTAAACTAAAGCTTATGATTTTGGCCACTTAAGCCTGTAATACACTCACACACACACACACACACACACACACACACACAATAGTACAGTATGACTTACTCAGTCATTGTCCACACTTTGATATTTAGCTTTGTCTTTTTTTTCACTTCAAATTGTTTCCAGTCTCCCATTTTGAAGACAGTAAGAGTAAAATTATATCCACATTTTTCAATGTCTACTTTCCCTACCTCAAGTGTAGAAAAAAATTCTTTGCTGCTGTATGTAATAAAGTGGGTTTATTTTTGTTTTAACCTCGTTTTGGGACTTTATATGAGATTCTAGGTAAGCCATGTGGAACCTCAGTTGTCACCAGGATTACGTAGGAGGCATTTTAAATTTCTATTTTCATTTTACAATAATATCACAAGTAACTGTACATGACTTATGCTTATACTGTCTTCTATGTCTCCATGCCTCTGTGGTCTTTTAAGTACTTCCACATATTTTGTCCGATGGGATCAGAATAACATCTTGTGAGGTACGGTGATATAGTTCATTGTTATCGCCATTTTAGGAAAATAAGAACCTAAAGATTCAGAAAGTCTGAAGGATTACCAAGGTCCAAGGCTGGAAAATGGAAAGCTAATAACAGAATTCAATTTTTTGCACTCTAAATTCAGTGTTCTTCAGTGTTCGTACTACTTTGACCTTGTCCTAGTGTTTCCATCATACCAGAGATATCTGTGCATAAGAAGTTGCCTTGCTTCATTATTTTTATACTTGGTTTAAAGTCTAAAAAAAATCTCTGCTGGACTTACAACTGAGTCCACTGCCAATGCTTTATGCTCCAACCCTAGCATATCATAAGAAATATTTATTATAGAAAAATAAATGTTTTTCTACAAGAGCTAAATTATATATAATCTATTTTACAAAAATACCCTAGCCTCTGAATATCTCATAATGAGTAATCCCCCAAGTCAATTTCAGTCCTTTTTCCCTTGCAAATTCTCCATAGCCTGCTCCCTCAGTCAGCTGTGCGGCTCTCTGCTGAAATGACTCTTCTGCTGGAATTCACTGATTTTATTAAACAATTAAAAGTGAACATTTATTTTTGGCTAAGCTACAAAGCATACAGAGAAGCTTTTAGGATGATGATAAGCACACACAAAAAATACAAAAGCCAGAAAGAAGGGTCTTGGTGTATTAGAGAAGACTTTTGGAAGGAACTGAGAAGTGATGGATGAACAAGAAGTAAGTGGCTGAAGAAAGGCGGGAGGTTGATCTTCCAGAAGATGGAGCAACAGGTATAAGGCCCAGAGGCAAGAGAGCTAATGGCATATTCATGGGTCTAGAGTGAAATAAGTGGCTGAGAGATGAAAGAGTGAAGTTTAAAAGTGGAGGAAGTGGAAAGTTAGGAAAGGTCTTCTATGACAGTCTAAGGAATTTAGACTGTATCTCAACTGTCCGTGAAGGGTTTGAAAGCATAGATTGATATGATCATATCTGCATTTTTTAATAGAATCCCACAATGGCAATGTTAGGAATGTTTTAGAAAGGGGCATACTGTAGGACCAGAAACCAGACGGGAAACTTTTAAGCACTTCACACAAAAGGTAATGGTGTCAGGTTTGGGTGATGAGTAGGTACAGGTACAGGATGGAAGTGGAGGCTGAGGGCAAGTAGAGGTGAAAGACAAAGTAATTTTAAAAGGCAAGGAAATGTCAGACTAAGCAGTGGTATGTGTCTTTAACATGGACATATGGTAACTTTGATGTGGGACAATACTGCGTGTCAAATCCCAAAACCCTCAATTACTGGTGCCGAGTGGCCTACAAGAAAGCAAAAGAAAACAATAAAGGGAAGTGGTGTGTGCCCTTCCTTGGTGTGCCATCAAATTTTGATTAAGGTAAAAATTTTACTTCTGCTTCAACTGAGGATACATACTTTTACAGTGATTTTTTTATAAAATAAAATATTGAGATGAGATTGAAGTATAAAATACTGTAAGTGGTATAATTTATCATTAATCAAGCAACAAAAAGAAATTACTTCTGGAAGATATGACAGTGAAGTCAGGGCAGTAGACAATTCTAATTAAAAGTGACACCATGCTTAATTGAGGGACCTACTGCATAGAATATTGAGATAATGGAAGAATTTTTCTTGTAGTTGTTCAATGTTCAAAAATCTCAGTCATCCTTTTAAACTATTGTTAAGACATCCTTCTACATGTGTGACCAAATGTTTGAATTGAATAAATTCTGAGAAACATTGTAGGTGAAAATGCACACAGGAATCTAAAGGATGCAGGGCTTTTAATGACAATAACAAAAGAATAGATATAGATGGTTTTAAAGTATGTGATAGATTATTTGGGAAGTTGGTCTAACAACCTAGAAGACCATGCTTGCTCATTATGGTAGTCATTAGTGCTATTTGCTATTATTTCCAGTTCTTTAACTTCTGGACACAAAGTACTATTGTGCTTCCTGGTCCCCTTGAGGTTGGATGAGATTATATGAGCAGTTTTTTTTTTTAACTTTTTATTGAGATTATGATAGTTTACAACCTTGTGAAATTTCAGTTGTACATTATTGTTTGTCAGTCGTGTTGTAGGTGCACCACTTGAATCTTTGTGCCCACCCTGACTCCCCCTTTCCCCTGGTAACCAGTAATCTGTTCTCTTTGGTTACATCTTTAACTTCCACATATGAGTGGCGTCATACAGAGATTGTCTTTCTCTATCTGGCTTATTCCATTTAACATAATACCCTCAAGCTCCATCCATGTTGCTGTGAATGGGATGATTTTGTCCTTTTTTATGGCTGAGTAGTATTCCATTGTGTGTGTGTGTGTGTGTGTGTGTGTGTGTGTGTTTGTGTGTGTGTGTGTATACCATAGCTTCTTTATCCAATCATCAGTTGATGGGCACTTAGGTTGCTTCCATGTCTTGGCTATTGTAAATAGTGCTGCAATGAACATTGGGGTGCATGGGACTTTTTGAATTGCTGCCTTCAAGTTCTTTGGATAGATACCCAGTAGTGGGATGGCTGGGTCATATGGTATGTCTATTTTAATTTTTTGAGAAATCGCCATACTGTTTTCCATAGTGACTGCACCAGTTTGCATTCCCACCAGCAGTGTATGAGGGTTCCTTTTTCTCCACAACCTCTCCAACATTTGCTACTTTTTGTTTTGGTTATTTTTGCCATTCTAACAGGTGTAAGGTGAAATCTTAGTGCAGTTTTGATTTGCATTTCCCTGATGATCAGCAATGATGAGCATCTTTTCATGTGCCTATTGGCCATCCGTATATCTTCTTTGGGGAAATGTCTGTTCATATCCCCTGCCCATTTATTTTTTTTTAGAGAAATCCTTTATTTTATTTTATTTTGTTTATTTATTTTTAAAGATTTTATTTTTTTCCTTTTTCTCCCCAAAGTCCCCTGGTACATAGTTGTATATTCTTCATTGTGGGTCCTTCTAGTCATGGTATGTGGGACACTGCCTCAGCGTGGTTTGATGAGCAGTGCCATGTCCACGCCCAGGATTCGAACCAACGAAACACTGGGCCGCCTGCAGCGGAGCACACAAACTTAACCACTCGGCCACAGGGCCAGCCCCTCCCCTGCCCATTTTTTGAACGGGTTGTTTCATCTTTTGTTGTTGAGTTGTGTGAGTTCTTTATATAGTACGGAGATTAACCCTTTGTCAGATATATGATTTGCAAATATTTTTTCCCAATTGGTGGGTTTTTTTTTTTGTTTCAATCCTGTTTTCCCTTGCCTTCAAGAAGCTCTTTAGTCTGATTAAGTCCCATTTGTTCATTCTTTCTGTTGTTTCCCTTGTCTGAGAAGACATGGTGTCCGAAAAGATCTTTTTAAGACTGATGTCAAAGAGTATACTGCCTATATTTTCTCCTAGAAGCCTTATAGTTTCAGGTCTTACCTTTAGGTCTTTGAACCATTTTGATTTATTTTTGTAAATGGTGAAAAAGAATAGTAAATTTTCATTCTTTTGCATGTGGCTGTCCAGTTTTCCCAGCACCATTTATTTAAGAGACTTTCTTTTCTCCATTGTATGCCCTCAGCTCCTTTGTTGAAGATTAGCTATCCAGAGATGTGTGGTTTTATTTCTGGGCTTTCAATTCTGTTATATGAGTATTTTTGATCAATGACTTAGGAAAAACAATGATGTGCACCATTATGGGCCTTTGACTGCCATCAGGGAATCTTTTTCCCTCTAGTAAGGCCAACAACACCATTAGCAATAGTGGATGTTCTGAGGGTCTGTGATCAGCTGACCAGCAATAGATGTGTAGTGTGAGTGAAAAATAAATTTTGCTGCCTTAAGCCACTGAGATTTTGGCATCATTTGTTATTACACATAACTTAGTCTTTCCTGACAGATACACTAATTAATAAATAGATTCATGGCAAAAAGATACCATTGAAAGTTATGTATCTCAGTAAAAGACCTGAGGCTGGTACAAAAAGTGTTGTGACACTGAAGCTTTTTCACTTTCTCTGACCAGTCCTGAGGATGTCCTGACCAAAAAGTAGGCTGACATGGTAGGTGTGGAGCACAAAGCTTTTTGGTTCTACAAGAATTTCTTACATACTATCTTTATGGATAAACTAAATAATGTAAATTTAGCTGAGATTCTTACAACCCAAACAATGTAGTATAAAAATAATTAAAGTATTAATTATTTTCAAAAATTAAGCAAGTATTTTCAAAAAAAATGGAAATATCCTATCAATCCTTTTTTTTTTTGAGGTGAAATTTACGTAAAATACAATTAACCATTATATATTATACCATTCAATGGCACTTAGTACTTTCATGATTTTGTAGTACCATCACCTCTATCAAGTTTCAAAAACTTGTCATCATCCCAAAAGAAAACTCCACATCTCTTAAGCAGGCACCTTCCAGCCCTTCCTTTCCCCCAGCCCCTGGCCATGAATCAATCTGCTTACTATTTCTATGGATTTACCCATTCTGGATATTACATATAAATGGAATCACGCAATATGTTACCTTTTGAGTCTGGCTTCTTTCACTTAGCATTCTGTTTTCACGGCTCACCTATCTTATAGCGTGTATCAGTACTTCATTCCTTTTTATGGCTGAATAATATACCATTTTATGGATAGACCACATTTTGTTTATTCATCCACTGATAGGCACGTGAGCTGTTTTCACCCTTTGGCTCCCTGTCAATCTTATCTTGCAAATAATTCTCATTACATGTTTTTTCTCGGGGACAATATAATTTATAGCACATAAAATTTGGCAATATGGGAAAGCAGGAGAAAGCCGTATTAAGCCTCATATTGAAACTAAAACCTGACTAAGTCATCAAACTTATTCTAGGCAAAAAACAGACAAAACTTTATTTATTGCACTAACACAGCAATGGTTATGTTTTTTTAAACCATATAATTTACACACAGACAGAGCTTCTGAAGAGGTCAACAATTTGGCCAGCCTTCTAGAAGGTGCTACTAGGAATTGAGTAGGAGGCCATGCCCGAGACATGAGAGAATAATCTGTGTCCACTTTAAAGGGCCACAAGAGCCTCGTGCCAACCAATAATGACCAGGTTTCACTAAGAACTGGAGGAGAGCTGTAGGTGGTGTGCTCTCCTGAAGCTCTCTGCTGACTACTGATCTACTCAGCTGCCCTGTGTTGAGCACACCCATCATTTCTTGGTGACCTTCAATTGATAAGCTACTGATCCGTCTGTGTCTAGAAGTTATTTCAGGGATTGTACCAGGCAGAGTGACTGCCAAGTGACTGCTTTAGTAGCAACAGACAGACATTATTAAAGAGAGAGCCTAGAGTGGAAGAACATGAGAGGGCTGTTTGCGCCTCTATCTGAGAAAACCACAGAAATTCTCAGAAATACCCAGGCTAGAAATAAATTGATGCAGTAAGAGAAGGAAATGAGATCCTGAAGTACACAGCATAAGCCAAAGCAAATAGGTCAAAGAAGCATAACTTTGTACTGTTAATATGAACTCACTTATAACGGTAGATGGCTAAGATTTGGGGGGAATTTAGCTTATAAGGTTACACTACTATTTTGTGAATGCATATAAATAAAATTGTGATGAATAAAAAAATTACTTAAAAGAATATTGAATTCATAGTAACAACTTTTCTATCTGCAGACACTGATCATAACAGTCTATGAGGATTATCAAATTAGGGGCACATTAACCAAGGGCCCTTCACACTTGAAAAGGCTCAGCGCTGGTCATGCTCCACTCGCAGCCGCATGAGGCAAATTTCTCTGGACT
This sequence comes from Equus asinus, assembly GCF_041296235.1. Taxonomy (NCBI): domain Eukaryota; kingdom Metazoa; phylum Chordata; class Mammalia; order Perissodactyla; family Equidae; genus Equus; species Equus asinus. The sequence continues at coordinate 40,281,475 of NC_091813.1, forward strand.
TCCTGGATATTCGCAGGAAAAGCTGAGTTTCCCTCCTGCTCTGGCCAACAATCTAGACTTTTCAAGGACATTCCAGAGTTCTAGCAGTTAGGAGTTCTTGTAGATTTTCCAAACTTTTAAATTGTATGCTTCTTTCCACATAAATTCAACGCTTTCTCTATAGATTGCCCAAGACTAACTCCTGCTTGGAAAGCACTTTCACATTCATAATATTGAAAACTAGTGGTACTAAATATTTTCCCCAGAAAAACTTTGAACTTTTCCAGATGTGTTTCCAATTTCCCTCCCAAATGACTTAAAGAATCCTCCTAAAAAGAATACTCTAGAAGCTGGAGAGGTGCTCGAATTTTATCCAAAGCTGTCACTGGGCACCAGAGAGAAATATTAAAATCTTGTATAAATTTTAGGAGACACTTTGGTTATACGTTTGTATTTCAGATGCAGCTAAGGCCCTGACAGTTGCCTGGAGGAACCACCGGCAGTTCTTCTAAATCAGCATTTGAAGGAGAAAATGGACAGAGTTCTCAATCCTCCTGCCAGCAAAGCAGAAATACAGAACGTCTCTGCTAGACTCAGTTACGGAAAACCGTTAGGCCTTTCTCAGTACAAAAATATGTATTTCCACAAAACCCATTTGGAGCTACTGCTTTCATCCATGATTGAGTAATAAAAGATAGTCACTATTGAAATCTAAAGCTTAAATGAGTCTGAGGTAAGAAAACATCGCACACATTCAGGGCATCATTTATATAGGAGAAATTCGTCAGGAGAAACCCATAAAACTCAAAGATATTAAGTAGATTTATTGCACCTGGCTTTAACGCAAAGGGAAACTATCAGCTACACATTGTGCTCAATGCTTTATAAAGAGCATCTGTGTTGCTTGGCTATCATCATTCAATCAACTCAAAATGCATGATCAGATTCCCTTTGTTGTTGGGTATTAACTAGGTCCTGCTCACTGAGAGAGAGAGTTTAGAGATGGGGTATAAAACAGAGCAACTATAGAAAGGATCCTAAGAGCCACACAATGTTTGGAAGAACAGCATGTCACGAATTCATCATGAATTCCAGCTCTCTCAGAATAGCTTAAAGGAAGGATGTTAGTGACATCACTGAACTTGAACTTTCAAAGCCTGGGCTTTTTGATAAAGTGCACTATTTTCTAACATGCTTCTGGTTATTTACTCACGTTCTGTGGTAAACATTTCTATCACCCAGTATTTCCATAAATTCTGAAATAAAGGGGAGGGGAAAAGTGCCAGGAGGGGCTTCTGCTTTCATGAGATACGTCACATACTTTGTAGCAAGCCATTTCTTATTTGCAGAAGCTTGTCTTTCTCTCCTCTGTCAATTCTATTTTTCAAATGATATGAAATTTAAATTTCAGTATGGTAAACTCCAAAGATTGAAAAAAGCACATTTTCCCATTTTTGGAAGCAATAGCTCATTTTAATTCTAGATGTCAGCCAGAGTAACGCGGCCTCTGGGGGATAGAGAGCAGGGGCCCCCCACTCACCCTGTAGCTTGTGCCCAAACACAATGAGACCTATGGGCACCTGCAAATCCCCAGGAGGCTAACAGTTTTCTTGGTCACTTTCAGCCACTGATTTGTGTCTCTAAGGAATGTTTTTTTTCCACTTGAGGTCTTTACAGCTGTTCCTCTTTGTCTCTACTTAGACTTTATAAGACAAGACAGAGTGCATTGTGAAGATGTTTTACTGGCAAATGGGAACCCAGTCTGCACAGTGTCAGATAGACCCTTAGGAATGGTTTCCATGGAGGAGGAATGGGGTAGATCTTTTAAAGACAAAAGACTGCCGGCCATCTTTGTCCCATATTAGGAAAGTCTCAGTGTCTCTGAGTGCTGCTGGTGGGCTGGTGATAACCTGAGTTGTAGTCACTGAAGCATGGGGCTGGCTGGAGGTTGTTTCCTGTGTAGTTTCGGGTCCATAACAGAATTACGGCTTCCAGGCACCTCTGCGTTGTATGCGATGTGGCTCAGTCAGGACTATGTCACCTAATTATATCTGCACTTGGGACAACAAGCTAGGGGGCCAGGTGAGAGCTACCATTGTTCCCAAACAAAGAACATGCCAATAATAAAAACAACACAATCATAATTTGTTGAGAGAGTTTACATAGAAGAAACTAAAATGTGACACAGTTCTTAACATCCATTCTGTTCACAATAAGGCAAAACTACCTTCCAAAGGGTTAAGCACCATCTTATTTTAAAGAGGGAGTCATAATACTCTTTTAGATGTTTTGGAAATTCTTATTTGACCCACATGTGACCTTCTGAGAAGAGGTAAAACACAGGATACGATGCTATTTTACCTGGAAACTTGGAGGAAAAAACACTGTCTAAAGAAGAAACTGAAGACATGAGGAAGAACCTAAATAAACCTCAAAATACATGTTCATTCAATCACAGACCTTCTAATATTGCAAAATTTTTCAAGTACTTTTCTCATCAAGCTTTAATAATTCCATCTCCAAAAGATGTTTTACATTCTTTTTGATCCAATGTAATATGTGCAAATCTAAATGTATAGGTTTGTACAGAGAGATAAGTCATTCTCTTATTATATAATTCAGTATTTTATAAAGATTCAGCATACGCGCGCACACACACAATAGTGGACTTTCTTTGTACATCTATTGATCTCCATTTATTCTCCTCTTTACAAACATAGGAATTGCCTGAACTTAGGAATTCCCTAGGGCCATATCCGTTGAAGGCTTATGAAGAAAGGCCTTTTGCAATCTATGACATGAGTCTTATTGTTTTACATAAGCCATTAAAATACAAAACGAGTAGTTTTACACATTTGGGCTATAGCCCAATGTCACTGTGCATGAGTCTTTCTTTTAAATTCTATCTCTTCTGAATATGTTTACAGAGAAAGAGACCTAAACTAGAATATTCAATACTGGATGGAATGCTCTGAAATCCTATCGTATTTTCAAAGTAAATCACGTGAAGAATTTAACACATCTAACATAGTTGAAATCCTTTGGCAACAATTCCTTCAATAAGGTGAGTCACAATACTATCATATTGCATTTTGATAATAATACCATTTAGTTACATTCTCACTCTATTATTCAAGCTTGCAAATTTACATAAAAGGGCAATGTCCTAAAAAGGCAGATATAAGTCTGTATTGCCAAGATTTAAGCAAGAATACACATTTCATATTTCTTAACAGTCCATACTTTTTCCAGGAAATTTACTATCAAATTCCTTTTCCATACTACATTCTAAACTATCTGATTTGTTTACTCTTATGTGGGTTTTTAGCCTGTGCATTCTCCTTCTTTTCTAAAACAGTTCTATAAAATTTTACAAGTCCTAATGGGATTCAAAGACATAAGCAAAATGCTTCTCACTATAAATACATTCTGAGACTTAGGAAAATTTTATAGCTTCACCTCTCCCTAGCTGGAATCCATTGTTTAGTGTGTGTTGCTTTTATACTTGTTTGCTGACCAGATCATGGAAGGCAAGAAACAGTAGATTTGATTCAGCTACACTACTCTTTCATTCAATAATATTTATATGTCAGGCATGAGGCTGTCCTATATATGATATGTGCTCTCTCCTTGGAGAAAACACTGTCTAGTGGGCATGACTTTCTGTGTGCTATATTATATTCCAAGATTTAGTAAAAATATTAATACAGTCATGTACTACATGTGACATTTTGGTCAACAACAGACTGCATATACGATGGTGGTCCCATAAGATTAGTACCATATAGCCTGGGTGTGTAGTAGGCTATACCATCTAGGTTTGTGCAGGTGCACTCTATGATGTTCACACAGTGATGAAATGGCCTAACAGTGCATTTCTCAAGACGTATCCCTGTCGTTAAGTGATGCACAACTGTGTGTATATGCACTCCAAATTCTGAGGCAATATTTTTGCATGTGGACGTACCTTACAAGTAACCAAAAGTATCTATTTTATTGCATTTATAACATACTCATAGAAATCAAAACTAAAGAAAGTTTTATCTACTTCTACGAGAAAGCGTTTTTTTTTACATGGGCATGTTTTATATTGTTTTTTCTTATAAGCTACTCGATGAGCACCAAATATTTATTGCATTAGAAGTAGAAGAAGTGAACAGAATGATATGTTAGCCATTCATGTATAATGAATTCATAAAGTCATTCTCAGTGTAATATATTCCCAATGAAATGAACAGGTCTATTAATTTCATTGAATCTTTTATGGGTATTAGGTTTGGAAAATAATCTGAGTTACTTGACCTGCAAATGGATAGTTTGTGGTGCCTTTAGGTTTATCAGTAAGGAAGTTTATTCAAAATTTGATTATTTTCCTCTTTAATCCCTTAATTATCTCATTTTTACATTTAAGATGCCATGTGGCAACAAAAATTTCGAGTTTTGGGTTATGGATTCTAGGTGTTATTCATTGCCTCTTCCTTGTTTGCTTTTTTTCTCCTAAATCTGTAATAGAGTTAATTTTCTTTATTAGGACAATCAGCAGCAGATTAAGCATAGTTAATAAAATCTAATAACAAATGTGTAGAATACAGTTTTCTTTTTAAATAAATGTTATTAGATGTATAATGCCCCTTAATGCCACTAACACTATGCTAAATGCAACTTAATCTTTCTTAGAAAAATTCATAAAACACTTTAGGATTTATAATACCTCAAGGTCATTATTATTAATACTTTATTATGGATGCATGAAAATGCTAATTACAACTTGATTAACTGGAATAACAGTGGGGAGAAGGCCATGGATAAGCTAAAATCCAAATTAAAACAAAATTGATCACAATGTTGTCAAAGTGATTTTAATGTAAGTTTATTAAACTAGTACTCAGTACTTAGGATATAAGTATTCAGTGCACTTATCATTCAACAGATTTTTACATGTAACTGTGGGTTTCTGATGCTATTATTAAATGGACTGTCCACTATGACAATATGTTATTATTCTCGTGTGAATGCACTCAGGAATGGTGACATTCTGCCTTCACAAAGTCACCACATTCCCCATGAGCTCCTCAAAAAGGCAGTAATCACTTTATTATTAACTGAGTTAGAACCCAATTCACAGTTTTCTGGAAAACAGTGTGAACACAGAGCTTGACCTGGAGCTTTCCCCAATATGAGGACAGCTCCTGCCCCAGCCTTATCAACCCCTCAACCTCCCCAAAGGAGAAAGCACGTGAAAGAAAGAAAAGAGAGAATGTGAACCTGAAGCTCAGCTTGAACAGAGACAGGTAGGAAAGATGCTAAAGAAAGAGGAGGTAAAAGGGTCAGGGCCTGGCTCTGGTACCATTCTAGTCTCATGAATGGAGAGACTTGGCAAAGAGAATCAACTCTGCCAGCCCTGCCCAAGGATCGGAATGGACCAATTAATGTCACAGAGTCAATCTCAACCAGATTAGTTTTCTCTCTGTTAATAGATGCAACGAGAAAAGAAAGAATTAAAGCGGCAGAAGGATCTTCTTCTCACTTACATGAATACAAAAATAAAGTTAAAACTACGTGTGGAATACAAATATAGTATTGTAGATGTCTTTACCAATACCACCAAAATATTACCATCTGTTAAAACAGTTGTTGCCTGCCAAACACTAATCAAAAGTGACTCTTTTTTTCTTTCGTTTCCTTTCAGTATTGTGTCATTTCATTGTCTTCTGGCTTCCATTTGTTCTGATGACAAATTTGTCATCATTCTTGTATCATTTCTTTTCCTAGAGGAGATGTGTCTGTTTCTGTGGTTGCTTTTAAGATTATCTCCTCATCTTTTGTTTTCAACGCTATCACTATGTTTTGCTGAGGTTTGCTTTCCTTGTATTATTCTGAGCATACTGAGGTTCTTGAATCTATGGAGTATATTTTTCATCAAATTTAAAACATATGAAGGTATCATATCTTGCAATTCTTTTCTGCTCCATTTTTTTCTCTATTATCTCTTCTGAGCCCTCAGTTACATCTATATACCTCTTGATATTTTCCCACAGATCAATGACATTTTATATTTTAAATTTATTTTCTTGGTCTTATAAACAAAGAAAGAATGTGAAGAATGTACTTCGCTGCATTTCTCTCATTATTTTTATTCTATTTTGACACTAGGTTTAAAAGAACAGTGGAAAATTAAGAATCTATTTGTTGCTTTCTTTTATTTTCCCAGAGAGTGCAAGCTGCTCCTATGTCTGGCAGTAGTGTAAGGGGCTGATCTTCAAAACTCTCCAAGAGTCAAATTGAGCTGTGGTAGGCTGGCGCTTCAATTAAGTAAAATTTGCCTCTGGCTAGCCTAACACTCAATCTCCTGTACCGCCAATGCCAAGTACCCCAATATTGCTGCCTATCAAATATTTGTCAATATTTGAGCTGAGTAAGCATTGGGTTACAGTTTCCAATAGTTTTGATTCTCCTTTGAACTCGATTCTGGCATGGCCCTAATCGCCAAACACTATAAGACTGCTCAGGACTGCATGAATTTTATGTGTTTTCCAATCCCCTCTCCACTGTTGTTTTCTTGGCAAAATTCTGGAATTTGAGGCAGAAAGATTGTGAATTGTCGAACTGAGTGATTTAGTTTTGCTTTTGAGGCTCCTCCGGACTCCAGTTTATCCCTCTAACCCATACTGTTGTTAAAGACTGCTTGTTTCTCCTTCAAGAGACTCCAAGTTCTCTTCATGTTGCAGCTCTGCTGCTCTACGTGTCCACGCCCTGATCAGGCAACGGTCCTCAGGTGTGGAAGTTCCCACAGGTTACCTGTAAATACTTGTTTATCTTTGTAATTTAGTTCAATATACCCTCTGTAAGTTTAGGACTTTGATACTTTTATAGAAAGCATGATTTTTATTTCATCTATTTCCTTTTGTAATTGTTACCATAGAAATAAAAGTCTTTCACATTCTTTCTACACCCTAACTGGAAGTGAAACTCCCCCCACTTTGCTGTTAGTAATACCAAGATAGGGCAAAATACATCTCAGCAGTAAATATTACGGAAGGATGATGTTATAATCTCCCAAACCTTAAGGAGTTCCTTCTTAGATTTTTAAACAAGCGAGTAATATGTTATTTTGATGTTTCAGATATGTTTTCATAGGTCTTCAAGTGTAAGAATTCATTTCCTTGAAAAATAAGTAGAAAAAATCCCAGCAGAAATGCAAAATTTCTTCCTCGTGTGGAGAGGAAACTGCTGAAAACAAGAGCATGAAGGAACACAGTTATGAGTAGAGATGGTGGAAACACCATGAACTATAACGATGTCACCTTCCCAAGGCACCCTGAGTGATGCTCCAATGGCAGTTCCACCTGCAGGAAGAAGCCTCAGAAAATGACTGACTGCTTAAGAAGCCTCAGAAAATGACTGACTACTATGACAAATATGGAAATAAAATATGACATGGATGTGCAGTTTTCTTCTATTTGATTTTCTCACAACATTGGTGTACTAGTATAATATTAGACCAGAGGAGAAATGCCAGAATAAAGACCAAAAATAATCAGTCTGCATTAGTCAAGTTTAGATTCAAATGCAAACAACAATAAAACTAAAAAAGTAGTGGCTTAAACCAGTTAAAAGTTGAGTACAAGAACTGGTTTAATTGCTATACAATATCATCAAGAAATAGTCTTATATCTTTCTGCTCCATGATCGTAGAGGAGGACCTCATGATTCCAGATGACTACTCTAGCTCCAGCCATCACATCAAGTTGCAGACCAAAATGCAAAAGAAAGGCAGATGGGTACAGAAAAGGTCCTTCCCAGCTAGGTCATCTCCCTTTAGGCAACATTCTGTCTTACATGTGCATTGGCTGGGAATTTATCTACATAGTCACTCTCTAATGAAAAAGAGAATGAAAAATGCAAACTTTTTGTTCTAGAAGACAATGTTCCCACCTAAAAAAGAGCACTCTTACTAAGAAAGTAATTAGAATGACAATTATAATAGGCAACTAATGGTCTCTTCCTCAGACTCCTCTCTCAAGAGTCCTGGAAAAAAGATTGAACAATAACAAATGAGAGTAAAATATGCACATTATAAATATCTATACCTTTTGCCACATACAGCAATGAAAGAATGTTAATCTATTTTGTGCCACATTAATCATCCTTAAGCTAATTAAGCCTGTATTAGTCAGGATCCCACCAGGAGACAGAAAACACACAGTGATTTGAACAGGAAAATTTAATACAAAGAATTACTGACTATAACGGGATTGGGGCAACAAAGTATTAGCTACTAAAACAAGTAAAGAGAGCTCTAAAGAATACAGAAGTGGCAGATATAGGGAGCAGTGATCACCCAGAAGGCTGAGATAGAGCACCAAAGGAAGAGAGCACCCACTCCTCCTAGCACTAAAATTCACACTCTGTTGGTGTGTGAATGGCTGTGGCTCACTGGATGTCGTAAGAGTCGCAGTGCAGTGGTGTTTTGCCAGTAGAACATTTGAGAAATTTTCCTCTAGAGTTCCAGAGAAAGCCATCAACAGGGAGACGCCACAGTTAGAATCACTATATAATTCCCCAAAGCGGCTACTGACATTGTTGGGGGCAAGCACTTCGCCGCAGTACTGCACTGTGAGGCCACCCGAGGGCGTGTCCAGAAAGGTTTTGACTGCTGGGTGCTCCCAGCCATGTGGGTTGCAGAAGCTGAGGGCTGGAGAAGCTGTTCACTGAAGGAACCAGAAATGGGAGAAGACAGAGATTGAGGAGCCCATGAGAGGAGCACTTTGAACCCAGAAAGCAAGCTCCTTTCTTCTCTTTGGCATCCTCTAGTGACAAAGTTTACAGTTGTTCCAACTGGCAAAGGAGGAACAGATAAAGTTGTCACAGAGAAGGCGATGAAAGAGGAATTTGGAGCTGAGAGGCAACAAATTGATAACTAATACAAGGTCTAAATCATTTCAGAGAGAGCATACAATGGGGCATTCCATCTTTTTCACCCATATCTGAATTTTAGCAGGTAGCATTATAAGCTGGAAAGGCTGATCTAACATATAACTGCAGCAGAAACAAAAGAACCAGAGAAAGAGCCACACAACAAGACCAACACTTTCCTCAAGTGTTTACTCATGAACTTGCAAAGGGTGGCTATTCCATGGAAGACAAAAATAACACAGAGCCAGTATACATGAGTGCCGAACTTTTCATGCATAAAGACCCCTTGATCTGTAAAATTAATGCTCTCAAATCTGACCAATTAGCAAAACTTCTTCTTTAAGATGGTGTATGGTCTTCTGCAATATAGAATCAGAGAAATAAAGAAAAAAACAGTAAAAGATAAAATTTATTTTTTTCTCATTAGGCAGTATTAATGATAGGGAAAATGTAATGCACAATAATAAAATTTAATAATTTTTACTTCTATTTCTTAATAACCATGATTAATGTTTTAAAGACTTGGAATATTTTCTATGTGTATGTTCATAAATATATAGACTTTCAAAGAAATTCATATTGTGAGGGCAGTTTTTTTTACTTTTTAACCTACTAATCTATCATGGATAGTTTCCAATATAATTATGGCCTAAGAGTATTTATAATTCACGCTCTCTGCCAAACAAAGAGAACGTCACACCAGGATGCGCAATATTAATATGAAAATATTACTTCCTGACCTTTTAGCTAAAAGCAAGTATAATATCAGATAGAGTAGGAAAGCACTTATTTTTAAAGAAAAAAAGCATCACAAAGCCAAGATGTTTCCAGGATTGATAAATATTTCAACTCATAATAAGGAATATTAATACCCCAAAATAATATCCATATTTACAAGTGATTTCCAAGGAATGGGAGACAGCACTGGGTGCTTCTATGGGACAAGCAGTCACAGGCACCTGGGACCAGCCTGCTGCCCAGTGCAAGGAGCTCAGTCTATCAGGAGATAGAAACGTCTCTATAGCTCATGGTTCTACCGCACTCCGTCTGAAGCAGTGGAGGAGGGTATCTGAGAGCCCAGATCTAGAAGGACAGACCTAGGTTCTGGTCTTAACTCCCCACTCATTAGTGCCACGTAGTGACATCTCTTAAACTCTCTGAGACTTGGCTTCTCCACTCCAAGAGATATGTAATAATACCAACACCTACCAACCGCAATACCAACTGTGAGAAGAATAATGGGTGTAAAGCTCTTAGTACAGTGTCTGGAACACAATAAACTCTGAACACACGATGCACATCTGAGCCTGTGCCCAGAGCGCTGGGCAAGATTCCGGTGATCTCATTAACTTTTTCAACCACTAACAAATACTGAATTTCTTCATATTCAAATACTGATTATGTATTAACCCAGAAAACTCCCTGAAACTATTACACATCATAAAAAAATAATTGAAAGACATTATAAAAGGTTTTAATATGTAGTTTCATAAAACAAATGGCAAGAATAAGTGTATAAAGCAACAAAAAGATAAACATCACTCTGCAGTTATTATCAAATATCTTTCCAAATTCCGAACAATAGATTCTGGAGATTCCTCCAGATACTTTCATTTTATATATACATGTTTTTCTTCAGGTACGTGTGTGTGTGTGTGTGTGTGTGTGTGTGTGTGTGTATACACGTATAAATACATATTTTTATAACAAAAGTCAACTTACATCCTTTGACAAGAAAACTTTTAAATATATTTTATTCTTTTCAACCGACAATTCTCAGTAATTCTTAAGAGAATCACTAAGTTAAACTAAAATTGACTCATTGATATTGAACCTCATCTTGTTCTTCAGCTACACCACATTAGATCAAATATGTTTTTATAAATAGTTCTATCCTTCTCTCAAATAAATTTTAATATGCTTTTTATGTACTATTGATTTATTATTGATATTTTATTATTCTAAGTTCGTAGCATTATTTTGTTTTCAATGCATTTATTGTTATTGTTGACATTCTATATGAGAGAGCGATTCCAGGTAATCATATGGTTCTGCTAGTGAAATAAAATTCTCTTTTTAAATACACGTATTTTTATTTGAATAGTGAGTTTTTTTAATGAGAAATAGTTATCAAGTAATAATATGAGATATATTGATAGAGAAATACTTAAATTTGGTAGAAAGAAAATATCATAATTTTGTATTTTGATGCCAAAAAAAGAAATAAATACCCAAAGTCTGTATTTTGATGCCAAAAGGAATAAAAAATTTTTAAATGTAAAAATCTTTTGAATAACTGCCAAGTGAACTTTAGCAAAAACATAATTAGTACTACACCATTATCAGATATTTTATTTCATAAATGAAAAGGCTTAATATTAGAAAAATAGATTATACTTACTTGCCTGAGAAATTGGTCAAAGGAGCTAAAAATATCATTTAATGATGAAGAAAAGAAATTTTAACTGTCACATATTTTTCAAAAATAAAAACATTTCATTGAGAATAGTAAGGTACTTTTTTGTATAATTAACATATATCTTAAAATACCAACACTATACTGGACGTTGAAATGGTAGAGACCTCACATAAGTCAAGCACACGTCTAGAGCATGACTCATCACTAATATTAACTCTTCTGGAAGTTCTAACCATTAAAACAAATGACTAAAAATACATAAATTCTCTAGTGTAATAAGCAGAAAGACTGAGAACACAAGGAAACCTCTCTTTCTCATTCTCCTAATTTTCTAAAAATGTCAGAAAAATATATTTAAACGAATAAATAAATAAATGAGTAATATTGCTGAAAAGCATAAGGGAGATGGAAGGGATGGAGCTGAGAAGGTAGGAGAAACCTGTAATGTGTAGGAAAGGAATGCTGTTTTATGAAAGCAGACATTAAAAATGCCAATAAACAAGATAAACATTTTCACAAGCAATAAACACCCTCCAAATAAAACACCAACTTTTATAGCTAAATTTCAGAGTTTATATCGCAAAGCTATTCTGCTAGGTGAGTCCGCAATGGTGCACATCCTCACATGCAGCAGGTTAAAGTATAAACTGCCACAAATGAGATGGAAACTAATTTCCCAATATGCATCAAAAGTCTTCAAATTTTGTGATGAGAATAAATATGTTCTGGGCCATCAAGTTGGTGAAACAAATATTAAAGACTTTAAAAGTGTATAACTTTTGAATGAGCAATTCTGCATTCAAAAATGATAATAAGAATGCAATAAAGGATGAGCAAAAAGATTTAGCTTCAAGAATTTCATCACAAAATTCTTTAGTAAAGCAAAATGTTTGGGAAGAACCTACATGTTCAGAACTAGATTGGTTCATTAAATCACGTTTTATTACTTGTACTATCACTACTACCACTAACACCAACAATTATAGTAATAAGGTTTACTAAACATTCAGGCATCTCAGGCAGCATTTCAGGTTCGTTACATGTATTATGTCATTTCATCCTTAAGAAACTTTATGAGGTTGTGTTAGGATTATTTTTATTCCTATATATAAACAGAGACACAAAATTTCCGCCCCCAAAGGCATTGTTTATAACCATCACCTACACCACTGTACCAGCACCTGTCCGTCTGCCTTCTTGGCCTTCTCCCACACTTGGATTCCTTTGGCACATGACTATGGTTCTTTTTGGTGTGTTCTTGATGTCCAGTACAGTGTCCAGTACATTACCCACTTAATAAGTATTTGGGGAAGAAAAGAGGAATAAAGAACAAAAGGAGAGAATGGGGTAGAAAGAGGCAGGGCAGAGAACACAAAGGATGAGGGGAAAGTAGAAGAAAAGAGGAAGAAATAAAGGAGGAAAAGGGAGAGGGAGGCTGAAAGGCATCCGGGAAGTTAGCCTAGCAAGAGAGAGTAGAAGGGAAGGGGCCCGAAATGGAGGGACGTCAAAACAAAAAACTACAGATTATGGAAATGTATGTTTTAATAATTACAAAGAAAAAGGGAAAAGTTTCTTGCCATTCTGATTAGAAGCAGAGGTATAACTTATAATCTATCAATAAACAGAATTTAATAATTTTTAGCAGCTCAAGTGTAATTTCACAACGTCACTTATGCAAACTCTGAGAGGAATAATTTGAGTTCAGAGGAATAGATTAATTTGAATAGACAAGTAGTCATACAGGTGCTTCAATGTATTGTTTGATGTTTTGAGAATCATGGAATTTTAAAGGCATACAGGATTTTAGGAATTTATCTTGTCCAACTCCCTTTTTAATTCTCAAATAAGGTATTTGCCCTTAGCCACATAGATGATGAATTAGAACACTAATCTGATTCCAATCTACCATTGTTTCCAACATATTCCTCTACCTCAGCGATTATTCTCTAAATTATTGGTATTAATGACTCTTTAGAAATTATTGGGTAGCTCTTATGGATAATTCTTGTTTATCATATGCCTGAAATCAAAAGCAATGTCTTCCTTCCCTTCAGTAATTAACAAACTAGAAATAAAAATTATATATTTTACAACTCATTCGGAATATTCTAAACCTATTCTTGTAATGGAAATTAATGTTTGTTTACAAACATAAAATTTCAAATAAAATAATAGTTTTCCACATGGTCTTCAGGAAAATACATTTCTATTTCACTAAAGTTTCCATGGATATAAACTGTCACCAACATATTTTAGCAGATACATAATGTTTTTCTCCATTACACGTGATTGGCACGGTTATGCGCTATAATAAAATCTGTCAGTGTAGAAATTCTTTTTTGACAGTTTTCTAAAAAAAACATAAAACTTGCTCTAGAAACCAATTAAAACTTGATTTACCCCCTCTATTTTTTCTCTTTATAGCATTTTAGTTAACTGAGAACTCCCTGTTAATTTTTTTCTAGCAGTAGTAAATTGACAGCACAGAGTAATTAAAGACCTGGAAAAAATTCTTTCTATAAACCCCTCCCTGCCTTCTATTAGCCAATACTTGTGCTAATGTGACAGATATGTCACTCTGGGACTGACATTTCAGGTCCACTGAATCATCATTTCACTAAGTTGTAGGATCACTTCTTTTAAGGATTCAATATGAGGCAAAAATGCTGTACTACTGAAAATGACATACAGGAAAGTGTCATAATGCTTGACAATAAATATGAAAAATTTTATATTGTCAATAGGTCTATGTTTAGAAATTCAGGAACTTAAGTTAAAAATAAAAACAGAAAGAGATGTTTAGGAAAAAATAATAAAGAAGAGACGACCAATTATCTTGGCAAACAGTATTGTAAGAGTGCTTTTAAGTTTAGATATCAGGACAATCAATCTGATCTGGATGGTTCTCTTTACAGTAATTAATTTTTTGTGGTTTAGTATTTATGCCTCCACAAAATATGTTGAAATCTAAATTAATGCTTTTGGTGAGACTTAGCTTAAATTCTTTCAGTATTCAGATAACACTGTACTTTCTCATGAAATATAAATTTAGTTAAGAATATCATTTGATTAAGAAGATTGTAAAATACCTAATAGTGCTCAAGCCCACATATTTTGGGTTTCATTTTTATTCTTTTCCATTGAATTATTCTCACTCTATATGTGGTTTTCCAGCTATAAAATAATAGAGTTCAGCTATCTGGTCTTAGACTATGACATAATGTCTCTCATAGAGACTCAGTTATCTGATTCACTAGAAAATTAACGCTAAAATGTAAAGCAAGAATCTTTTTCTAGAAACTTACATTTTAAGATTTGATTGTTTAACTAAACCTAAAATGCTATTACATAATATACCATTCAGAAAATATTTTTTATTCATCAAAAAAGATTCACTGAGTGACCATTATGTGCACTGCTCTGGCTCACGGCAGTGAGTGAAGCGCTAACCACGCCCAGGCAGAGCTCAGTCTCCACAGGAAACTTTCTACGTCTTTTTCTTCCCGTTTGTATCAAATATTTGCTGTTGGTCCCATTTGTTTGTCCACGCTGAACTGGACGAAACTGTGAAAAACAATTTATTGGTGGGGAAGCATATCAATCAAACTACATTCCTTATGTAATTTCCCTGGTACAATGAAGTTTCTTTATGAATAACTATTTAAAGAAAACCTGAGATTTAAAGAAATGAGACTATTCAGGCTCCCTAGAAGGAATGCATTTTAAAAAATTTTTCCAGTAATTAGTTTTATAATACAGTAGAAAGTCTTTTGTAAAATACACTATTATCTTCTAAATTGACTAAATTCTGGATAAAACCACATGGTGAAAGGAAATTCTAATTAATTTTACAAAAATTTGTCTTAAAAGTAGACTGCTTGTTCTGACAAGGTTGTTTGTGTAGAATGTTTAAAAGGTTAAAAAAGAAGCCAAGGGGCTGGGCTGGTGGCATAGTGGTTAAGTTCACGTGCTCCACTGCTGTGGCCCAGGTTTGTGGGTTCGGATCTTGGAGCAGACCTATACACCACTCGTCAAGCCATGCTGTGGTGGTGTCCCACATGAAAAGTAGAGGAAGATTGTCACAGATGTTTGCTCAGGGACAATCTTCCTCAAGAAAAAAGAGGAGGATTGGCAACAGATTTTAGCTCAGGGCCAATCTTCTTCACCAAAAAAAAGAGAAGCCAAACTGTGATAAGATTAGAAGCAACTAAGCTGAGGCCAGCCCTGTAGCTGAGTGGTTAAGTTCGTGTGCTCTGCTTCAGCGGCCCAGGGTTGCGCTGGTTCAGATCCTGGATGTGGACATGGCACCACACATCAAGCCATGCTAAGGTGGCATCCCATATAGCACAACCACTGGTACCTAAAACTAGAACATACAGCTATGTACAGGGGGACTTTGGGGAGAAGAAGAAGGAAAAAAAAAAAGATTGGCAACAGATGTTAGCTCAGGTGGCAATCTTTAAAAAAAAAGAAACAACTCAGCAACTAAGCTTAGCATTTACACTAAAAGTGATAACTGAAAAGCCACACAGTCTTCTTTTATAGTAGATAGATCACTGTTATGCCAGAAAGAACAGAATAGACTCTTTCCAATTTCAGAATACCATTTGATACAAATTCCCTGTATACATTATTAGTTTGAGATTTCATTTATGTACCTCCTTACTTAATGCACTGTTAACAAATGTCTATTGAAGGCCTGCCATGTTCCCATCACTGTTATAGAAATGAGGGATATGGCAGCGATGGAATAAATTCACCATTATCATGAAACATTCATTCTACATGGTAAATGAGACAAAGATCAGGTGGTGATAAGTATTTCAAAAGAAAGCGGGTAGGGATAGATAGCACAGAGGTCCCTCCTCTGTGAGAATGTGACAGTTATGCCCTCAGAGGGAATTTCAACAAACACTTGAGTGAAATGAGAGATTCGTTCATTAAAATATTTAAGGAGAGCATTACAGGCAAAGGCAAAAGCAGAAGCTCATAATACAAAGCTCCTTTATGCTGATCACCTCCATTGTAACACTGTAATTGGTAAAACATTTGACGATTTGAAGGAGAAATTTGCATTTATCTTTAGAAGCGGGTATAAGGCAAACACTGACGCTCTTTACCCGCCAAAATATTTCTATGGAAAAGATAATTAACAAAACAGTCTTTCATGTGTAATTTTAATATCTAGTGATGATATACATCTTTTACATAAACACATTTGCACTAGAACATAAGCACTATGAGGGCAAAGATTCTGTTACCCATTTTGTTGACAAGAATTCTAGCGTCTCAAATGCTGACTGTTACATTGTAGATGATTGATAAATATGTGATAAAGAAACGAAGAAATAATTGTGCATTGAATTGTTTTTGCACAAAATATTTTTTTCATATAAATACTAAATGTGAATATAGGTCTTCATGATTTCTTTTAATAGCATTCATTACTATAATACACACTATTCAATTGCCTAGGCAACTTATTAACAGTGTAAATATATTCTTTGTATCAAAAGATGCATTTGATTGAATCAAATGATGAAATTTTAATGTCTGAAGTTTTGCATCCAGCAGAAATTTAAGGACCAAAAACTTCAATAAATTTTGATAAAATGTGATTCTTTTTGAATTTCCAATAAAGTGTCAAATTAAAAAAAATGTGTCCTAGGCTTTTCTCTCCAAGTCACAAGGATATCCAAATTACCATTCAATTTCAAAGAAAAGATCTGGTATGAAAAGACAAAGAAGCAGAAACTAGTGAAGATGATCATTAAGATCTATTTGTAATTGAAGATGGAAAACAGGAAGAGTAGAAGAAATTGATGCAACATAATTATCCAGGGTTGTAATGAACCGAAGGGGGAAGTGCAGCTGAAGTATGCTAGACAAATTCAATTTCGTTTTTTTTTAAAGATTGGCAACTGAGCTAACAACTGTTGCCAATCTTCCTTCCTTTTTTTTTTTTTAAAAGATCTGCATCTGGGCTAACAACTGTTGCCAATCTCTCTCTTTTTTTTTTTCCTGCTTTATCTCCCCAAACCACTACCCCCCCCCACCCCCCCACCCCCCGCCGCACACAGTTGTATATATCTGAGTTGCACGTCCTTCTAGTTGTGAGATGTGGGACACCGCCTAAATGTGGCCTGATGAGCGGTGCCATGTCCTCGCCCAGGATCCAAACCCTGGGCCGACTCAGCGGAGCGTGCAAACTTAACCACTCGGCCAAGGAGCCGGCCCCTCAATTTCTATCTATAGGTCTAACCCATGAGAATTAGTCACCAAAACATTGGTTAAAAATAAATTTTCTACTTATATATGTATTTCAGAATGTGATTTACAAATATTATGTATATACATTTACAGCAGTTTTTGAAAGTTCTATACATTCTAATAATAACTTACTGTCAAACATATTAAGCACTTACAAATTATATTTAATTCTGACAGACAAGTTGTTTATTTCCTCAAAAGGACTTGTAACCATAATAGTAATTCCACATGAAAATTTTGGTTCCTAGATCACAGGCACAGGTGTGGACTACCAAGTAACAACATTAATAATCATAATTTAATAATCCTTGATTTATTTTCCTTTTTAAAATGGAACTTCTTATTAAGTACAATTAGATGCAAACTGTCATTTCCCATGAATTGCTTCTGGAACAAATGGGATCAATGTTGTTTCTGAGGAATGGCCCAGTCATTGGCAGCATGGCTTTTGAAAAATCCACATTTGTTGTAGGCAGACCGAAACATTCTCAGCATCTGGGGAGGAGTCACTTTCAGGAACTGCCACATGCAGGATGGGCTGGCATTCCAAAGAGATATCACAGGGTCTTTTTCCCATTTGGCACTGTACAGACACAGTCAAAGATGAGTAAAGGAGACAGATTACAAAGCAGCTGGAAATAGTAATAATAATGATAGGAACCATTTTAGGGGCACATATATATATATGAGACACATTCTGTTTTAAATACTTTACACATATAAATTTACTTAGTTCTCACAACCTTACACGGTAGATATTATGATCCCCATTCTATGGAGACCAAAAGTGAAGCACAGAGAGATGAGGTAGCTTGCTCAGGCTGTCTAGAAAAAGGGATAGGAAATTAACAAAATGAAGATAAAGCACATTACTCAGAGATCCATTGGAATGGAAAGGCCACTGAGATGAGGGTTCTCAGAGGAACATAGAGTATGATGCAACACGTCCAAAGACCTGAAATTTTTTTTAAATACAACTTTACTAAGTCTTCATTGGTGAGAAAATATAAACAGAGTTGTTTCACTTAACGTAAGAAAAAAATAAATAAAAAATTAACAACCATTTATTGGGCACCAACTAGCTTCCAAGCACTGTCTAAAATAATGGGTTTATAAAGATTATGACAGCACTTACATCACTGAAGAGTTTAAAATCCAGTGGGAAAGAGGTATATAGAAAAGAACTATAACTCAACATGACAATTGCGCTGATGGATGAATACGAAAAGCACAAGAGGAGCAGAGAAAAAATGATCCAATATGCCCTTCCCATGAAGAAAAGTCATTTAGAGCTATCACCTTAAGCATAAACTTTGTATCTAAGTAATGTTGGAAGGTATAGGAAACATAAAGAACATCATATGGATGAGCAATGGGGAGTGAGAAAGCATAGTCAAAGTATTAGGCGTATTCCAGTATCGCTCAAGATTTACCCTAAAGTAGGAAAGTCGCAGAAGACGCTATGGGACAGATAAATAAAATGCAAAGCAATTTAAAAGTTACACAGGGGCTGGCCCCGTGACTGAGTGGTTAAGTTTGCACACTCTGCTTCAGCAGCCTGGGGTTCGCCAGTTCAGATCCGGGGCACAGATCTACACACCACTCATCAAGCCATACTGAGGCAGCATCCCACATAGAAGAAATAGAATGACCTAGAACTATGTGGGGAGGAAAAAAAAAGAGGAAGATTGGCAACAGATTTGTTATCTCAGGGCCAATCTTCCTCACCAAAAAAACAAAAACAAAAACAAAATACCAAAAAATTTACAGAGAGACATCAATAAATTCTGTACCTGACAATCTGGAGGCAGAAAATAATGAGCCCATATTATTTAATATAAAAAATATCATCTCTATATTCTTTAATGCAACCTGTCTAATCAAATGATGGATAAAGCTAGAAAGTAAAAGATTCTAAATAGAATCTGTTAATGAACAAACTTTAGAGAGGATAAAAATTAATGGCATAGGTGTGGTATGGAGAGAAGTGTTTGAAATACGTAAACATTTATAGCTTGAATTCCTGCAACAGTTAATTTGGAGATGATAGAAAGTTCAATCCTAAACCAGAATGGAATGAACATTTTTTAATCATATATGTATTTTATCAAAAATATATACATACATATACATACACACATGTATGATTTTGTTTACTGTGGCTCAAATGACCAAAACTTGCAAGTGAGAAGTACAGTGTACACAGTGCATGGGTGCATGACAAAAGTAATAAGCTGAATTGAGACCATAAAAAAATCATTTAACCTGGTCATCAATACTTACACATTATTCATTAAATCAGCAACTACTTATTGACCACCTACAATGTTCAACAGCACATTCAAACTATTGAATGTTAAAAAAAGTATATGCCACCTATTACTAGGTCACTTCAGAAAATCATATAAAATCTGTATGTGAATAAAACACGACTAACAAAAACAATCAAATTAACATATAAGGTAAATTCAAACTATAATCACTGTCATAAGACTCAAAGTTCTCTGAAATTTAAGTAAGCAAGTGATCACATCTTATTTGTCAAATAATTACTAGGAATGCTAGAAATTACTGAGAAATGTAGTAATTGACTAGGCATTCAAGCATGCAAGATGGGTACAATTTTTAAAAGTGGATATGAACAGGATTGATATAAAACCAAGCTAGAAATTGGTCAACTGAATTGATGCTAATGGTTAAAGGTTAAATTGAAATGGACAATCTAAATGTAATGCCAGTTAAAATAATATATTATTGGGGCTGGCCTGGTGGCATAGTGGTTAAGTTTGCACTCTCCACTTTGGCGGCCTGAGGTTTTCAGGGTTTAGATCCCAGGCACAGACCTATACACTGCTAGTCAAGCTGTGCTGTGGCGGAGTGCCACATCTAAAATAGAGGAAGATTGGCAACAAGATGTTAGCTCAGGGCCAATCTTCCTCATCAAAATATATATGTCTATATTATTATATTTTAATTTCAATGCAAACATTTTATTGTTGTATTTTATTACTCTATTTTTGGGCATTAGAAATTCAGTTGTGCATATGTTGAATCCTCCTTGACTGTCTTCTATATCTATCACTTCTTCCTCAACTTTTTAAAATGACATCTTTATTAAATTTCTTCAGGGGCCAGCCCAATGGCTAAGTGGTTAAGTTTGCACACTCCATGTTAGCCACCTGGGGTTCACTGATTCAGATCCTTGGCATGGACCTACACACCACTCATCAAGCCATGCTGTGGTGGCATCCCACAGAGAAAAACTAGAATGACTTACAACTAGGATATACAACTATGTACTGGGGCTTTGGGGAGAAAATTTAAAAAAAGGAATATTGGCAGCAGATGTTAGCACTAAGGGCCAATCTAAAAAAAAAATTTCTTTTCATTTCCATCATTTATGTCTGTTACTAGTTTTATGTGAGATCTATTCTCCTTTGTGCTTCTTGTAATTTAGTCTTCATTTCTCAAATGATTTTGTCTTTTTCTTCTGTTTACTTCCTGAGTGCTGCATGTTTCTGTTTTCCATCCTACAATTTGGCCATCTTGTCTCAAAAATTTTGTATATTCATTTTCTGGTCTATCTTCATAGAAGTAATTGCTTCTTTTAATTTTTTAAATTCTTATTGGAATGTCTCTGCTTTGTGCCAACAACTTTTTAATGAGTTTTGCTAATCTTTAAAAAAAATTGTACTGCTGTTTTTTCTCGTGTCCCATAATATTTTTGTATGAATCTTATATAGTTTAATTTGGTTGGTTGTCTTTGAATTGGTACATTTTCCTAAACGACTCTTCATAAGCATTTTCTCTGGAGGGGATGAGTGGGCCAGAGTAGCTTTTCAGACTCTCCTGCTCATGAACTCCCTCTTATGTTGCTCCAGCCAAAGATTGTAACGTGACTTCTCTACCTTTCCTAAACTAACCTAGCTCAAGAGGGTTTTCAATATCAGCTCTGACTTTCAAGTTTCTTCACAAGCTGTCATGGACACAGTCTGGAATTCTTAGTAGTTTACTTTATGATTAGAATAGACGTTTTGCTTTTCCTTTCTGAGCTGCCATATCTGGGTCATTCTGATCTTCCCATATTATCTCCCTATTTGCTTATGAGGCATACAAGTCCTGTGCAAACTGCCTTGTTCACAGCAGGCTAGATGTGAGAGTTCCCCTCAGGGTTCTTCCTTAAGGTAATGACTAATTCCTGGGGATTTCTGAGATTTTCTAACATTATGCCCCTTCTGCCCAGATCAGATCTATGGAAGCATCGACAATACTGGGTTCTAGGGTTTTCTCAGTCTTTCTATTTTTCTGAAAATATACCTTCCAGTGCTTTTCTGGTTGTTGCTTTGTCACTCCATCCATCTACTTACAAACAACTTTTAAGCATAAATTCCTCTGCTTACCAATGGTTATACCTTTGTAATGTGTCCTCAGATACCATACTTTACTCTATTCCTATGAATACTCCCTATGTTTTGATCAAAAGGATTACTCTTTTTTCCCAAAGAAAATAACCTACATCTTCAAACTTCTGAATCTGTTTTCTCTATACAGAATGGCCTCCTCCTCCATCCATTGTAAAACTCCTTCATAAGTCATGTTACATTATGCTTCCTCATAGTGTTTTTCTTGATTTTACTCAATCAGTTTCTAATCTCTTTTCTAAACTCTCATAACAATTTGTTTTTTAGCTCTTTATGGATGGTTTCTTCTATCTTCTACTTGGTTTCTGTGCCAATATGTGTGTGTGGATGTGTTGTATTCTTCTGTCTTATCTTCCTTATCGAATAGGTGTTCTTTGAGGGTAGGTATTAATTGTTTCACTAATATTTATGTTACCTGGAGGCTATTCAAAATATGCTTCAAAATTGTTGAAGAAAAAAATCCATGTGTTTTGACTCTCTGCTATATATGCAGCTGTATACAAGTCATGGGGGATACAAGACACATAAAAATTACAAGGCAAGCCTTGAGGAACTGATAGAATATTTGAATAAATGAGATTAAACCCCCAAAATTGTTGTGACTATTAGTGAAGTTGGAATAGTAAAGACAGATAATTCATGGGTTCTATGGAACGATGAGCAAGTTTGTAAAACTTCTATGCTCATTCTTTTGTAAAAAAAATACTAAACATTATAATATTTATCCTGAATAAAATATTTCACTTGGTGATATCTGAAAACACTACTTTCTTTTTGTAGATTCTAACTGTACTTAATTATTTTCTTTTCCTTTTCTTTTTAATATGGCATAATGTGATGACTTTACAAAGAGACTTCACATAAAAATGTCACTACTATATAAGGCCGCAGGTTAAGACAGTATAGCAGACTGAATAACAACATTTACATGTTATGACAATGAGTTCAGGTCTTCTTACAATATTGGCTGTATTACAGGACATTTCTGAAACATTGCTTTGAGAGATTGGCAGGAAAATTAATGTTCTTAATGAAATCCACCTGAAGGTTTGATAGTGAAATGTGATGAGAGAGTCAAGCTTCAGTGTATTTCAAAGCTAAGATATCATTCTGAAAAGGAAACTGTGGTGTCAGGTGAGTGGTTAATTGGATGTCCATTTTCTTCATCGGATTTTTTATGATGGAAAGGAAAGAATATCACTGAGTGAAATTTGGACAGCTTCAAAAGTACAATAAAGCAAAATGAATAATTTAAAGTTTCAAACTCTTGGTTTTAAAGCTAAAATAAAAGACAAAGTCTTCCTATCATGAACTAGTGTATGACTCTTCAATTAGAGATGCAAGAGAGCTATGATTATAAGATTCATCTCTGAATATATACTATCATTCAGTTGAAAGTCAACTATCCTGCAGGTAGACACCATGGTCCCAGAACTTGTTTCACATCAATCTGCTACCATCTTGTATGATCCATGAAATCTTCAAGAGGATGCTATTAAAAGAGTTTATGACATTTAATACTATATACTCTTATATTCTCTGTCATCACTACCCTATGTACTGAAATACACACACACTCAAATTCCATTCTCACATAGAATTATTACCAGCTGGTTTAGAAATTTTGATTGATAAAGCAAAACTTTATGAAATGTGTTGAATCTCATTTGATGAATCTGCTGATGACAGTTATCAACATAACTTGGCTCTCAAAATAATCTACACGTAATGAATGCATGTGTTTTAAATTTAAAAAATAAAAGCTCATGGTCTAAGGGTCTCTATTTTCTATCCATCTCTCCTCTCCCTCCCTTCCTTCCATCCTTTCTTGGAAATTGAACTCTATTTTAATTACTAGCTTATGATTATTCAAGTAACAGATATATGGTAAAATGGAAAAGACATAGAAATAGATGTTCTGTTTTTAGTCCCCCCATTTCTGCCTGGGTTCCTTGCAAGGAACACCAGAACACTACCTATGCAATCCAGGGAAAAGGATGTCCTTCTTAACCAAGACACTACAAAACCTTGATGATATAAAAGAAATAATCTGCTATTTTCAATCAACTAATTAAAATGAAAATTTTAAAAATTAAAAGTCAAGTATAGGGGCCAGCTCCATGGCCGAGTGGTTAAGTTCACGCGCTCTGCTGCGGCGGCCCAGGGTTTGGATCCTGGGCGCGGACATGGCACCGCTCGTCAGGCCACATTGAGGTGGCATCCCACATCCCACAACTAGAAGGACCTGGAACTAGGATATACAACTATGTACCCGGGGGGGGGGGGGGGGTTTGAGAAATAAAGCAGAAAAAAAAAAAAAAGATTGGCAACAGTTGTTAGCCCAGGTGCCAATCCTTAAAAAAAAAAATAGGAAGATTGGCAACAGTTGTTAGCTTAGGTGCCAATCTTTAAAAAAAAAAAATCAAATATAAGACAAAACCAATAAATAAATGTTAGTAAATGAACAATATGTTCGAGAGAAATATTTACAACCGGAGTTACAGACAGGATTAATTTTTTTCAGACACCATGTGCTTTTTACAAATTTATAAGAAAATGGCCAGCTGTTCAAGAGAAAAACAGTGAGAAAAATATATGATTCTGCAATTCACAAGAGCAACTTCAGATGACCAATAGGCATATGAAATCATGCTTAAATTCAGTAATAGGAAATTCAAATTATTAAATTAAAAATGATTAACTTTTTACCAGACTGGAAACATTTACAAAGAACCAATTTTTGAGGTGATGTAGGAAAATTTACTTTCACATGTTGTTGGCACAAGTGTAATTTGTTACATTTTAAAACAGAATCTGCCAATATCTATGAAAAGAAAAAATACTTTTATCCACAGAACCAGTAAACCTATTGTGAGAGCCTATTGCATAAAATAAAGCTATGTATACTGATTTATGCTCTGTCATAAAGAAATAACAGGGACTAGATTTAGCTTCTTTTTTTCCTCACCACCAGACACACAAACAATCAAAAAGAAAAAAAAAAAAGCAGAAAAACTACATCAAACGACTGTATTCAAGGCATTGGGCATGACACAATAAAGGACAGTGATCCCTGAGAGAAAAGAGAAGAAAACAAGATAAACTCAATGATTTCCAGAGCTTATTGCCTTGAGAAAATGCCCAGGCCACAGTGCAAGGAGCCAGAATCCAGTCCCACTCCCTGAGTGGAGAAGATGGAGCTGAGTGTACACGGAAACCAAGGCAGCTAAAATTTCAGGATAGAGTACCAGAGAGGAGAAAGCCACACAGAGAACCCAGATATCTGCAGAGATTCTCTTATAATTATTCAGCAGATTTCTGATTAGCACAAGTACTAAGGAAACTACTCAAACCAGGGAAAGAATCACCCAAAAGGATTAGAGAGAATAGTAGTTGACAATCATATAGAGCATGGAATAGTATCTGTTCAATCCAGTGTTTGGACAATTTAAAAATTCATGGAACATGGGATGCAGTACTCAGGAGGGTCTTGCTCATCTAGCAAATCTTAAAAAGCAAAATGTAAAAGGATCAAACTATTTGAAGTTCCACAACTGTGTTCTAAAACAAAGCACCCAACAAGATGAAATCACATTGTCTGGCATTCAGTAAAAATCACCAGGCATGGAAAGAAGTGTGAAAATATGACCAATAAAGAAGAGAAAAATAAACTGATCAAAACTGACCAAGAACTGACACAGATGTTGGAATTAGCAAAGAACCCTAAAATAGTAATCATAGGTGTATTAATGGCATTAATGTCAAATTAGATACTGTAAAACAAAAGATTACTGAACTTGAATTCATAGCAACAGAAACTACATAAAAGGAAATATAGAGAGGAAAAAAAGAATTTTACAAAACGAAAAGAGCATCAATGAGTTGTGACACAATTTCAATTGGACAGTATGCATTTAATTGGATTTTCCATTTAAAGTGATAGAAGAGAGACACACAAAACATATTTGAACAAAAAAATCTGAAAATTTTTCCAAATTTGATGAAAACTATAAGCTCACAGACCCAAACATTCAAGGTTCCCCAAATACAAGTAATATATAAAGCTACACTTAGGCACATCAAAACTAAAGATAAAGAGAAACATCTTAATAACAGACAGAAAGAGACAATGTTCCATCCAGAGGAAGAGAACTAAGAATGACAATGGGTTTCTCATCAGTAATAATGTAAGTGAGAAGGGAGTGGAATACAATCTTTATACAGTGTTGAAAGAAAAACTGTCAACCTAGAATCCTATACCTAGCAAAATATCTTACACAACCAAAAGCTAAATTACAACTTCATACAACAGCTGAAAGTTTTCATCACCAGCAGATGCACACTACAAGAAATGATAAAGGAACTCCTTCAGGCAAAAGAAAATGATATAAGATGGAAATATGTATCTATAGAAAGAAATGTAGAGAACTGGAAATGGATGTACACAGAATTACATAGTATTACAGAGAAATTGTATATACATGGATAAATATCCCAGATTTTTTTCATATTATAGAAATGATTTTTCTTATTTAAAGCTCTTCATTCAGCTTCTACATATCATTTCTAGTAGCATCCCTTACATTTTTCTTGCCTCCCTTATCATCCATTTGCTTCTGCCTTTTCCTAGGGTCTTGTGAAGTGGATTCGGTCACTAATATTCTAGCTTACTATTTGTTTTGTTTTTTTCTGTCCCTGGAACAGCAGCTTTTCCAGCAAAGGAAAGCTGCTTTCCTTTGATTTGTGGTAAGGAGGGAAAGTATTCTGAAATATAAATGTTTAACTCCTTTTATTAGTTGTTATTAGAATTGCTTGGAGGCGATGTGACAAATAACATACCTACAGATCTATGTAATTTAAACAAGTACCTACATATATCTACAACACTCTAGTCATTTCTATTGCAAATTAAAATCAGATACAAGGCACTTAGGGATGCATTTAGGAATATGAAAACAACCATATTGAATGGAAAGTGGGATCTCTTGTGAGAAAAACAGAACAAAACAAGTTTTCTTTGGAGTAAAAAAAATTTTACACAAAGACATACAGGTGTTCTTTTTCATAGATGAGTATCATCAAGTTTAGATTGTCCTTATGAAGGTATATGCCAAGATTTATATTATAAGAATTAAGGCAATTCTGGTGGAGGTACTAACAGAAGTATTTTATAAATCCTCAAATAAAGTTTCAAAAAATTATTCCAAAGGGTAAGAGGATAACGAAAAGGAAAAATTCAATTGTGTGTGTGTGTGTATGTGTGTGTAAGTTATAGTCTATGGAGAAACTAAAGTTTTTAAAATCCTGAAAATAAGCTTCACAGTATTAAGAGAATAACTAAAAAAACATGAATTTTTGTATTTCCAATGATCAACATGATGAAGCATGTGAAAAATATATTGGTAAAATGCCTTTTAGCTCAATATTCCAATATTAATTGCTAAGTAAAATTTATGGTGAAATGTAGCTTGAGACGTTCCAAAACATACATAATCACCAAAGAAAATTTAAAGTGATGAAGTGGTTTGCTTTTGCCTGAAATATAAGACATTATTGACTTATATACTCAACTATGCACTTACTTGAATTTTGCAGCTATTTGCTATTTGTAGCTATTAGCTAATTGCAACTAAATGGTTTGTAATTTTAATTTTAGTCACTACTGATTCTCTTTTTCCTTTATTCTTTTCTATACCCCAAATTCCACACTTGTAACCAATAATGAAATTGTTTTTAAAAAGTTGAATATAGTAAATAGACTACTATGTAGTCATCTTTGCGTTAAGGTGTTGGAACGCTTCTGTTCTTCACTCTTTCTGATCTCACTCACCTTTTGAGAATAGTTATTGATTTTTAGAATAAACAGATATGCAGGGCAATCAAGCCAGAAGAATATTTTAAGAGTACATCATAATATCATGTCTCCCTTCACCCCACAAAAGAAAATCATATGAAGAGAAAGCTGATAATAATCGCAATGGGAAACAGCAAGGGAGTAATTATGCAAGCAAGAAAGAGAAAAGCCATAGGTTTTGCATAGAAATTGGAAGTGCACAAATACGGCAACTGATTTCATATTTTGACATCTTATGTCTTGGCCTTCCACCGATTCCAGTTCCAAAACACAAAACGAGAAACATAACAATAGTAATTTAAACAAGAACTTAGATCTGCTATTACCTGTTTTTTTTCTCCTTATGAAATGCACATGTAAACTTGGTAAAAAGAAATAAGGTGATATATAGCTACAACTTACAGAATTTGTTCTAAGACGTAGTTTGCTAAAATATCCATGCACTTGAACGCTTTCCTCAAAGGGACTAAGGCACTTAGCCCTGGGTGTACTGCAATTCCATAAATGCCCTGATGCAAAAGAAGGTGTGCAAGCCAGATAAAGCGGTCTGCTCTCCATCATCAAAAGGACCGCTGCCCCACCACGCCCAATTATTTTA
Source organism: Equus asinus (assembly GCF_041296235.1). Taxonomy (NCBI): domain Eukaryota; kingdom Metazoa; phylum Chordata; class Mammalia; order Perissodactyla; family Equidae; genus Equus; species Equus asinus. The sequence goes on from NC_091813.1 coordinate 40,309,932, forward strand.
TTTCTTTGTCTCTCCTATCTGTGCATGCCTCATCTGTGGGTTACTCTCAAGGAAAGAGATTCTCAAGCCAATTTTTCTATTGTAAAACCATTTATTATATATGAGTGGCCTAATGAGTTAGGACCCATACAAATACTCCACAAGAATCTAGAATATATATCAATTCACAATCTGGAATACAGATCAATTTGCAGAATAAGCTTAAAGGAGGCATTCTCTCATGCTGCATAGCAAATCTCCGTTGGCTCGACCTATATTTCCTCTCCTTCTCTATCACACCCAGGAGGCAGCTTTTACTCAATTACACCTGGAATTATGCTATCCTTTTACACAGAAGGTTAGAATGTGGAATAACCTGCAATGTGTCACAAGAATTAATTATGAGAATATTATTCGGGACTTATCTTAATTAATAAACTTTTTAAAGCAGTTTTAGGTTCACAGCAAAATTGAGTGGAAAGAACAGAGTTCCCATATATGGCCTCTTGGCCCCCTCACTACACACACAACCTCCCCCACTATCAACATGCCGCACCATAATGGTACATTTGCTAAAACTGATGAACCTACATTGACACATCCGAGATCTTTTTTAAAGAGCATATTCTCCAAAAGGATGCTCAGGATACATTTCTGTAGTTTCAGAACCAAGAATAAGTGTGCTTCTCTGAAGAGTGGATTGGTTCGACAGAGCGTATCATTAACCATTTGTTTTTCTGTGACTGTTTTTACCAAAAAGATGATTGAAGCCAAATTATTTGTTCAACTCTCAAAAGTCTCTCAGCATGTATTCTGTAAATTAATCTTAATCCTGCCAGGTTTCATTTCCTCCACCTTTATTTTCTCTTAACCATAAAATATTCATTTAGCTATTCCTCAAATTGTTGCAATTTTTCATTTTTGTAAGTCATATTAACTTCTTGGAACAAAAGGGGATAAAAACAAATGAATTACGTAAATTAATAAAACAATCTTATTTGAATTTATTTACTAGTTTTTCAATTATCATTTTCATTTGGGGGATAGATAAAAAACTATCAAGCAGTACATTTTATTTGGTATCAAATTTCAGAACAATTTCCATACTAGCAGAAGATACAAATTTTGAAAGGCTCATTATAAAAGAAATTGCATTTGCATTGAGTACAGTAATCAGGAGGCAACCTTGACACATATGTTGGGGACAGCACATAAACACATTCCCTAAACTATGCACAATATGTTTACTTTGTGAAGCTTTGTATAACAAGTACATGTGGGCATGATGATTATATGTTGACCTGCATAATTAAGAAAGTGATTTGCTTAACAAGTAATTTGTAATAAAATGCCTAACCAGTAATCATAAGCACAAGCCATATGTTTTTAAATATGACCCAGACATTTGCATAGTGTTTATGTACAATAAATTAAGGCAAAATGAAAAATCTGCTGACAAGAAATAAGTAGCAATAAGGGTAGAGCAATGTATTAAATCCTTCATTCTGGATCATTTAGGTAATGTTCCATTCATTTGAGATTCATGAGTGGAAGCCTTTACAGATTGGGCACGCATACCATAAATCTGGAGTTATCCATTATTAGGTGGCATTTTGCTGTTTGCAGTTGTACTTGTTTACTTTGTGCATAATTAACTGCATAATAGCTGTCTGTGTTTTGCACAGAATTTACACTCAGGCTCTCATCAAAACAAATGACTCCAGAAAGTAGGACACTTCCATTAAGTTCCCTGCAATCAGCATTTCCCAGTACAGGTTTACAGGAATGGTTTTGATTGTGACTGTTAGACTATTAATGTTTTCAGCAGCTAACGTGTATGTTGGAGTTTTAATTTATTAAACCTCTAAGATGCACAAAGAATCTGGATGGGTGAAGGCAGAAGGAAATAGAACATGCCTAAGAATAGCCAAGAAGGAAATTTCCATGAAAATAATAAGTGCAGAGCCAAGTGGACAGGCAATTGATCACTGTGCAGTGTAATACAACGAATCAAACACAGATTCCAGCAGTTCTTCGCGGCATACAGTTGTGACGGCCAAATCAACAACCTGAGGGAGAGCGGGTCCCCGAAAATGGGCTGTCAGATGAAGAATCAAGATTTACTCCAGCCACGCTCTTTGTTTGCAGCATATGAACTCAGAAGGAAAAATTACCAAATAAATCTAAACAAAAAGAAACTGGTGGAACTAAATACTGAAGAATAAGAGAAGTTACATTCATGTCTTTTAGATGAAACTAGATAATAGCATAGAGGTTGGAGCTTATTGGTTATGACTACTGGTTGACGCCGAAGTTGATAAATTTTAAAAATCATAATAAGAGAGGCTGCAAATGCTCTATTGAAAGTAGTCTCATTGTGCTTTTAGTCAAAAGTTGAAAAAAACGTTTATTGAAAAAATTTTCTTCCAAGAAATGGTCACCATAAGAGAAAGTAAAGAGGGAGAAATAAAATAGCTTATCCAGTTCTCAAAGCAAAAATAGTAACATTTTATTCATAAGTTAACATTATACTTTTGAAGATAAAGTATGAAATTTTTAAAAAATTGGAGCTTGAAATAAAGATGTGTTAAACCCTAGTTAATTTTCCTCCTTTCAGAATCCAAAACATTATTTAATGAAATAAGTGTAAATAATATCATGTCATATACATATGACTCCCAGAAATATTATTCATCAAAATTAAAATTCCACATTGTCCCCTTACATTTTAAATATGTACTCAGTTTTATAAAACATATTTTCTGCATTTTCTTATTGATATTTTCTTGTTAACTATTAGACTCTCTAAAGATGCAATTCTATGCATGTTATTTCTTGAAATTTTTAAGCATCACAAAATGTATCCAAATAATTACTTTTCAAAACACTCTGAAGCAATATTTTGGCTATAAAATTAGTTGTTTTAAAGAATTCAGATAATAAAATTCAAGAATGAATTCACTGGGATTCTGGGCAAGATGGTGGGGTAATTCAAACAGAATTTCTATAACTACATCCTACCACTGCTTCACATGGAATACATACTGATTTTATACATATATATATGTAAACATATATAATGTACAAATAAATAAATGTATAAAATACATATATAAAGTGTCCATGATAGAAAAAAATGATAAATACGTCTTTGGACCAGAAACAGATCAGAAATGTATACACATCTAAATACACAGAGATATAAAGTATGCTTATGGATGGGAAGATTTGGTATCACAAAGATACTAAACTAATTTATATTTTTAATACCACTCTGATAAAAGAAAATAATCAATATGGTTTTTTCTGGAAACTGGCAAAGAAATACTCAATTAGCATAGAAGAACATAAAAACATATGACAATTTTTAAGAAAAATCTAAGGTGAAAGGTATAATAAAGTTGACAGCCGTTACTCATCTGTCTCCACCACAACACCTTTTGTCTCCCGGGGCACTGCTAGCCCTGCTGGCCTTTTCAGCTGAGTTAGACAGCTGGCCCGGCTTGTGCTGGGCCTCAGCCCTGTGAGCATTCAGTGGTTATCTCTGGCTGAGGAGGCCTCACCCCAGCTCTTGCTGTCATGTAGCCATCTGTGGGTCTGTGCCTCATCTGAGGGAGTTTTCCCTGCAGCCTCTGCTGTGGGCCACCATTTTCTTCACCACAGTGGCTGAAATGGAAAGCCACTCACTCATAACTTAGTTACTTCAGAGTCTTTCTGTGGCGAATGAATGAATGAACTGTCTTTCAAGGCCAACTGAGTTCCTAAAGGCTTCAGGAAATCTAAACTTAAGAAAGCTAACACCTGAGATATGTGAAGTTAGATTGGAAGGGTTAGGAAGGTGTCTACTGAGTCCAGGAGGAGCTCAGCTGAAGAGTGTTAAGAATTAAAAATTTCAACTATTAATGGAGTGCATATTTGCTGTGCCAGCAAGGTTATTTCAGTGGGGTGTATCCTCTATGGGAGCAGGAAAACTAAAGGAGACTTTGAGTCAAAGTCTCAATTTTATTAATGGGTTTAAAAGTCCTTTGGCTTCAAGCACAATTCTTGAGGTATCTAATACCTGGCCTTCTCTGAGACATGTAAGTTTCACTCTATGCCTGTCCTGTCCTTTCTCACCTCCCCTACTTCCCACGGAAATTTCCCTGGGAAGAAAACTGTGAGGTTTTGTGTGTGTGTGTGAGGAAGATTCACCCTGAGCTAACACCTGTGCCAATCTTCCTCCACTTTGTATGTGGGATGCCTCCACAGCATGGCTGATGAGTGGAGTAGGTCCGTACTCAGGTTCAAACTTGCGAACCCGGGCCACTGAAGCAGAGCACACGGAATTTTAACCACTCGGCCACAGGGCTGGTCCCTGAAAACTGTGAGTTTTATGTCTCTTTCCTATGCAACTAAGTCTTACTCTACCTGGTATCTTACTCTAACTGGTACCTTTACTCCAGCTTGGTGACAAAGATTTGATGGAACACAGGATGCAGAAGAGAAGAAGATCAGAAAACTAGAATCTAAAGTAGGAAGTATATATAACTTATTGTGTTTATTACTTACATTAATTATCAAATGTTCTTCTCCAATGAACTTAATTATTCTAAAAATATCATATTTTTAGGATGCTTTAGATACCCGTTCGTATATATTAAGAAAAGGCACTAAGATTTCTACTTTGCTTCACAATTAGCGAACTGTTAGATGTGAATTAAATACATTTAAAAGGTAAACAACAAACTGAGAAAACACTTAATAGATGTGATGGGGGAAATTGTAACCTTTAATATGTAAAATGCAATTACAAATTAATAATAAAATATGAACCTCAGGAGAAAAAAGTGTTAATGGACATAAGAAAGTGTACTGTTCAGAGTTTGTACTTTAAAACAGAGTTCACTCTAGCTGAGATAAATGGAAATGCATTTATTAGAGTGTTAGTAAATGTATAGAATTTCTGGCTCCAATGCTATTTAAACAGAAGTGATGCAGCCAGCAGTAATGCCCAGCCACAGCAAGAGACTATTCCAATAGAAATAATGCTCTTGCTGCCACCTGCCACTGCCATGAGACACCCAGGAAGCCAGAGATCTGACACTACAACTCCCAAATACTGTTGCATTAGACGAAAACAAACAAGAAGTAAACAAACAAACAAAACCTAAGCACATGACTGTGTTTGACAGAGGACCCCTGATGGTCTGTTTGGGAAATAGATTTTAGTTTGTCAGGCTTTATCTTATGGAAGGCAGACTAAAAGAGAGAAATGAGATAATGTTGAGTGAGCTAATTTGCTGTCACAGTAGACAATTACAGAACAAATACAAATGGCCAAAATATATCAAACAAATTAAACTTGATCACTTATCAAGAAATGTATATGACAACAAAACATCATTCTTCTTTAAGAAATTATCAAAGTATCATCTTACAGAGTGTTTGCCAGAAGAGGTTGGAAGTATGTCCATATACTATTTCTGAAAATATAAATGCATAGGATATTTTTGAAAGAAAATTAATCACTTATGTCAAAATCTAGCCAAACAATTGTTCCTTTAACTAAATAATTTTACTTCAGAGAATCTATAGTAAGGGAATAATAAGAACATAAGAATGTGTCCATAAAGATTTTTCCGTAAATATACTCCTTACTTCTGATTCTGTAACAGTATAGAGGTTATATCAAAGTAAATATCCATCTTTAGTGAACTGTTAAATCAAATCTTCTTCTGTATAATGGAATGACCTCCAGGCTAAAAAATACATGATGCACACATGGGTTTGTTAACATAGAGAGATGTTTATGATATATCAAGTAAAAAAAAAAATTCAATTTATATGAGTATGTATTGCGTGATTCTTTTTGTTATGCTAAATTTATGTAGATATGTATACCTATGTGTAATTAGAAAATCCATAAAAATGCTAATAAAGAGTACCTGATATTGAGTACTTCAGTCAACTGTTTTATTTCAGCTTATATTTATTTTCCTAATTTTTCTAAGTGAACAATAAGTACTAATTTTTAAGAGGAAAAAAGGAGGAAAGCACAAAGGACATAGAGTAACATAGCTACCACTGTCACTTTCCTACACGTCTTTGTCATGGCATTATCATTGCCCACTCCCCACCACTACTTCTCTTCTAACTAGGATTTCCAGATAAAATGCAAAATTTCCAGTAAAATTTGAATTTCAGGTAAACAATGATTGATATTTTCGGATAGGTACGTTCCAAATATTGCATGGCGTCCTGCAATAATTTGCTAAATATAGCAACCCTGCTTCTAGCATTGCATACTTTGATATCTTCTAGAAGTTATGCAACAAGTGACATTTGCCAAAATGATAACAGAATTAAAAACATATATTTATAAAGCATGGAATTCATAAGACACTTTACATCAACTTTCATAGTCTTCTCAGTAACACTGAGCTACATAGAAGCAACAGGAGTTAGCGATTTTCAGTGATGTAGGACTCAATAAGAAGTGGAGCTGAGAGGCAAATCCAGGTTTTTAACCCAACTCTCGCCTGTTACATTAACATGGAGGTCTACAGAGGACTTCGGTTCCACTACTGTCATTTTTGCAATTTCATCACAATAATTCTACGAATTTTAAAATATTTGAATAGGAAAATTCCTGTACTTGTTGCTGCAGTGTTTTTCTTGTGGTAATCATTCAATTATGTAGATGATATCTGCTTAAACAGAATACAAGCAGGCTTTTTAAAAAATTTCTAATAATTGATCACCGGTACGTCTTACTCATTTGCACTCTGAGCCACTCACTCTCGCAGTTTCCTCTGCTTAAAATAAACCTGCCCCCAGCTGAAGCTCCTTTTTTTTAATTTTTTTTATTTTTTCTTTTTCACCCCAAAGCCCCCGGTACATAGTTGTATGTTCGTTCGTTGTGGGTCCTTCTAGTTGTGGCATGTGGGACGCTGCCTCAGCGTGGTTTGATGAGCAGTGCCATGTCTGCGCCCAGGATTCGAACCAACGAAACACTGGGCCACCTGCAGCGGAGCGCGCGAACTTAACCACTCGGCCGCCGGGCCAGCGCCCTGAAGCTCCTTTTAACATTCATGTTAGATGTCACTTTCTCCCGGAACTCTTCTCAGGCATCCCAAGTTCCTTGCCTCTTTTACATACTCACAGATCCTCCTGTAATTGCGTAGTACACTAGCTATCACCCTGTATTTTTGTGACCAGTTTGTTAATCTTTATTCTCTGCTAGCCTGTGAGAGCTCTCTTCATGCAGGTTCTTGTTTATCTCCTAATTATTATATTCTTAACAACTTGAATGCATCAATAAATAAATTAGTCTACCAATCCATCCATCCATGCATTGATCACTCAATAAAGAAGGAAGTATGGGGTCAGCCCAGTGGCATACTGGTAAGTTTGTACACTCCACCTCGGCAGCCCGGGTTTTGCAGGTTTGGATCACAGGCATGGACCTAGCACCACTGGTCAAGCCACACTGTGGTGGCATCCCACATAAAATAGAGGAAGGCTGGCACAGATGTTAGCTCAGTGACAACATTCCTCAAGCAAAAAGAGGAAGATTTGGCAACAGATGTTAGCTCAGGAGCAATCTTCCTCACACACAGGCAAAAAAGAAGGAAGTATAGGGCTCATGTATAAAGCTCTCTGCTTCTCTAACTTAATCAAGGAATATCTTTTAGAGTGTCCAGTGTGACAACAGCTAATGGATTTCTTTCATACATCAAATCTAAGTGGTATTATCTAAGTGATTTCCTGTAATAAGAAGAATTTGCACAGGTTTACTAAAAAGAAAATGAAAAGGTCGTTTAAGATACCAGTCAGCAAAGGAGAATGTTGGCAGAAAGCCATATATTTTAAAATTATTTTTATAATTATATTTCAACTTTTATATTTATGATATAAATATGATTTATAATATTTTTATTTTTGTCTGGTTCTATTGACATAATTGACATATAACATTATATAACAATGTTACATAAAAACATTGTATAAGTTTAAGGTGCACAACATAATGATTTGATATATGTATATAATGCAAAATAATTGCCAAAGTTTAGTTAACATCCATCACCTCACATAGTTACCAATTTTTGTTTTTCCTTGTGATAAGAACTTTTAAGATCCACTCTTAGCAACGTTCAAATATATAGCACAGTATTATTAACTATAGTCATCTTGCTGTACACCACAACCCCAGGGCGCATTCACCTTATGACTGTAAGTCTGTACGTTTTGACCACCTTCACCTATTTCCTCCACACCTCACCCCTGCCTCAGGCAATCACCAATCTGATCTTTCTATGAGTTTGTTTCTTTTTAGATTCCACATATAAGTGAGATCACATAGTATTTGTCTCTTTCTGACTTATTTCATTTAGCATAATGTCCTCAAGGTCCATCCATGTTGTCACAAATGGCAGAATTTCTGTTTTAGGCTGAATAGTATTATTTTCATATGTGTATATATATATAGACATGTATAACACAGACACATTTTCTTTATCCATTCTTTGTTGATGAACACAGATTGTTTCCATGTCTTGGCTATTGTAAATAATGCTGCAATGAACATGGGCTTGCAGATATCTCTTTGAGATAGTAATTTCGTTTCCTTTGGATTTATACCCAGAAGTAAGATTGCTGAATCATATGTAGTTCTATGTTTAATTTTGTGAGGAAATTCCATACTGTTTTCCATAGCTGTACCATTTACATTTCCACCAACAGTGCACAACAGTTTCCTTTTCTTCTCCTCCTGGCCAGCACAAGATGTCTTTTTGATGATAGCCGTTCTAGTTCTTACAGATGTGAGGTTATATCTCATTGTACTTTTGATTTGCATTCTCTAAGGATTAGTGATGTTGAGTATCTTTTCACATACCTGTTGGCCATTTGAATATCTTCTTTGGAAAAATGTCTATTTAGGTCCTTTGTCCATTTTTTAATTGGATTACTTGGTCTTTTGCTATTGAGTTGTGTGTGTTTCTTATATATTTTGGATATTAACCCCTTCTTTGACATGGGTCTTGGCGATGAGTTTTTGGATATGACACCTAAGACACAAGCAACAAAATCAAAAGTAAACAAGTGGGACCGCGTCAAACTAAAAAACTTCTGCACAGCAAAAGAAACAATCAACAAAATGAAAAGGCAACCTATGGAATGGGAGGAAACACATTTTTAAATATTGATCTAGAGAAATAGAGCAACTGCAAATACTTGAAAAAATTCCTATCAGTTTGGATATTCACATAAAAATGACCTACAGTGAGTTTGAAGTTACACTTCCCTATAAGAACCAGCATTGCTGAAGTGTATAGTACTGGTTTATTATTGATATTCTGTGAGGGAAATTGATGAGAGTCTAAAGAGGACTTACCAAGTGCTGAGATCACCCTTCAAGTGACCTGCTGTAGAGAGCATAGTGGGCTGATGGCCTCCAGCTGTCACATGTTGTGCCAGGTCACACTTCCTCTGGGTTCCTCAAAACCAATGACTGAGCATGGCAGAGTTTTTAGAGTCAGACCATTCCTGCTCAATGTGGGCCTCCTCTAACAGTAACTTTTTCTTGGAACTTCTTTTCAGCCTAGCTGAGTCTTTCTGGAAAAGGCACCAAAATCTAAAGCTCTTCCTGCCCAATCCCCCTTCCTTCGGGCTTTCCTTTCACGGGGTCAATCCTATACTGAGGTCTGCAGCCTTTCCCTGATTGCTGCTGCTCCCTCTCCCTTCATTCCTTCATAAGGATTTAACCCCAAATAAATCTCCTGCATGTCTCATCCCATTTTGGGGTTTTCCTGAGAACCTGAGCTGACACATTTGTCAAGCTCTAAAGAGTGTTGGATATCTTCCTCTTTTATGTCTGTCTTTCTCCTTTTAGACTCCAAAGAATACTGTTGTTATTGAAAAGGAATGATAATGAGTATGGATGAATAATGTGATTTCATCATTACGTAAAAATACTGCAAAGATGTAATTATTGGGCCTGAATAGATATTTTTATATGGAGAAGTCCATTTTAACATTTAATTCTTGCACACTGCCTTACAATATGTATGGAAACACTGGAAATCTGAAACAGTTCTGGAAAGTTAAAGCAAGTTCAAAGTTTTTAGTGTAGGTAATCATAGTTTCCAAAGCTATGGTGATAGCAATTGACCAGTATACTTAGTCTAAAACTATACAAGATGAGTCCCAAGGACTGAAATTCTGATCTTAAACAGTTTATTTCTAATTTGGATGTTGGTTTCTCAAAAGCGGAAATGGACAATATTGACGATGTGTTTAAAAGGAAAGTACTGTTGAACTGGGCATACTGGTGCAAGGAGGCGTTTCAAGCCGTTGATTGACTCTACTCACATATGTAAGGAAGATAGTGATGGTGCCAAAGACTCTGAGTTGTCTCAAGGATGAATTTAAAAGCTGCAATGCTCAGGGTTTCCAGCTAGTTCTTTTCCAATAAGGGCAATTTAACATTTAAGAATGTGAACAAGAAACTGACAATTCAAAAAGCAACAGACTAAAAAGCACCAAGCTGTAGATAAAAAAGATCAAGGAAAAGAGGATGATGCTTTGAAGAAAGTATGCCATGACAGAAATGCAATGTATGCAACGTCCCAGGTATTTTCATGTTTAATTGATGTTTATGTAAACCAGACCATAATAATTAGCAGTTATTGCATGCTTACCATGTGATAAACAATTTCCTGAGGTTTTACATTCATTTTCCATTTAACTCTTATGGGAGCTCTATAGCAGAGATACTATTTACCCAAATTGCAGATAAGGAAACTGATTATTTAAGAGGTATTTTCCCAAAGGCATAACAACATTAATTAATTGGTGGACCGTGGATTTAAACTCAGGTTTGAATGACCCTACAGCCCAAGCCCTTAGCTACAATACTGTACTGACTTTCAAATGTTCTGAACATCTCTTTTGGATGTCTCAAAAAAAAAAAAAATCCCATTATTGTCTTTCTCACCTTGGAAATTCTCTTTTGGAGATCACTATTCATTTAAAAAATATCTATCTATCAAGATATGTGTGTGTGTGTGTGTACCTCAAGCTGTCCATTGTATAAGAAATGATACTAGAAACAGCATGGAAACAATGAAACCTATTGTCTCAAGATGCTTCAAAGTGATGAGTTAAAACCGGTAACACATATGTATGTTACTAGCCTATTTAATCGTTAGCCTTGAAGACAACTAAATTCAAGAAGTGGGGAATCAAGAATAAAGTTCTTGAAAAATAACAATATGCTTATTTTATAAATATGCACACACACACATCCTAAATTCCCAAAATTATTGTATGAAATTAGTGGACTCTATGCCCTAATTCTACCAATTACCTCAACCATCTCCAGTAAATTTGTTGATCCTTGAGCATAGAGAGGCTTCTATCACCTCTATCCCCAGAGCAAATAATAAATATTTATTGATATAAATTTCAAAAAAATGCTTCTCTTTTATAGGATTCAAAGAAACATCAAGAATATATTTTCCTTAAGTAAAAATTACTCTTACTGCTTAGCTAATTATTTTCTTGCTATCAAGATAGCTCTGTCTTTCCTTAATTTGTAGCCATGGTATCCATTTCACCAATTTATAAATCAGCTTTAAATACCTAATGTGAGTTAACTAAATTTCACATATTCTATTCAGGTAGGTATAGAAGTCAACTATTACATTTGTTTTATATTCAATAATTCCAACATTCATTCCTTTTGATTTTATTTCAGTATTAAGATGGCTTTTTCCCATTCTTATTGTTCTTAAAACAGCTCCTTGATTTATTTTTGCTTTGTGTTCCTAAAAGTTGTTCAGTAGCCTAATTAGATATTCATTTTGACATTCCAGTGCCAGAAGAAATAACATTAACTCCATACTTATCCATCTGGTTATCAGTTATAGCCTGTGAATTGCTGCTTATAATTTTCCGGGGACATGTGGGCGCCCTTCCACTTAGGCTATTAAAATCCCTTACACTCTAACAACATGCTAATTAATATCCTCTAACGTTTGTGTATGCATAGCAAAACCTCTGCCATGTAGAGGAAATTTCACTTCTTCAATACTCAAATGTAGAAATTTTAGATTAAAAGTTAAGCCAGAAATTCTTTATATAATTACATCTTTCTAAGGAACCAAAACCTTTTATCTTCAATTTTATGAAAATGTTTAATTCACACATCATCTTAAAATTTAATATCCATCATTCTAAAAACTCTGTACTGTGAAGAAGTATCTTTTCCCCCCACATTCAGAGAAGGGTGTTTCCTAGCAACCCCATACAATCAGAACCAGTCCTTGGCTGAATTAGGACTCAAAGTGCTGGTAGAGGTAATCATTTGCATGAGAAAGAGACCAATGTCTGTTCTGATTAAGAACAACAGCTCTTTCCTAATATTGGTCAGCCGCAGTCCAAAAATCGGCAGCTGTTTAGAGATGTCTTTGTTTTCATGAAATTTTGCCTGAGGAAGGCAAACATCACATCCCCACAGACAGAGCACACAGGCCACTGAAACTTCAGAAATGAATCCAAGTGAACACAACCAGGGATCTCACCCGCTATTGCATTAATATGTGTTACTTTATTTTGTTTAAATTTCTTAACTCATTTCGATTTCCTTTCACCTTATAATGTAAGTATTCACTGTTGTTTATTACAAGGACTAAACACTAGATGATGATCTTATAGAGAAGGGTTATCACTTTATCTAATTTGGATCCTTTAAATAAACACGTATTTGCACATTATTTTTTTCCTTATTAAGTGACTACTGTTGTCCTTGCACACAGATTTCACAACAGTCGGTTTCAAATTCCTTCTGTCTCAATCAACATTTTCACACATCACAGTACCAAGTCAAAAGGCTTTGATTATTGTTTTCCATTTTAGGAGAAATTGTTGCATCCTTTCAGAATAAGAAAAAATACAAAACTTCAGTAGAATAACTTCCCACTTATTTAATAATCCTTCTTACTGTGGAAATCAGCTACTGGTTTTTTTTTTTTCTTTTTTGTCCTTGTCCTTCCAGACCCATGTCACTGAGGAGAAAACAGACCCGCTGTCAAATGGATCCTATAAAGTACATTTGGGACTCTCTAAAAACATGAAAACTATCAGAATCAAGTGAACTGTGATTACTGCTACTATTGAAGCCTCAAAGACCACAGGCTAGCAGGGACAGCCTGACCACCTCTGCATCCCAAATTTAGAAACTGTGTATGTTCCTACGTCTAAGTTATAGCATTTACTGCAAACACCTTCTTTATAATAAATTTATCCCAGAAGATTACAAAGTAAGCAAGCAGACAATAAATACCAAAATAATTAGACTAGTCTGAGAATATTTCTTGGAATTTATGAGATAATAAGTTACCCAATACACAAGTGAAGGATTCAGGGTACCAAAAAGGAATGAACAAGCTTGTAGGTTCTTGGGTTATTTATTAAAGCATAAACAGAGATCCTATTCTCAGATTGTATATAATTACTAGGACACACCAAAAAATATATACATCACATTAAAATATTTTTTAAAAGAATTTATTAAAGGAACATTTTTAAACAAAATTAGTAAAACTGACTAACAAATTTGTTGATCTTGAAATGTCTCAGAGGCCTTTCTTTTTGATTAATATAAGCCATATAATTAATATTTAATAAAGTTCTAAATCTCTAGAAATATGATTATCTATTTCACATGGTTTTAAGGAGATATAATTAAAAACAAAATCTCCTCCCAACCCAGAAAACCTCTCCACAAAGGTGGAAGAGAAAGAAAATTTTATTATTCAATAAGCATTAAATCAGAATGTAACATGCCTCACAGGGAATCTGCCAAGATATTGAAAAGACAAAAGAAAAAATCTCACTCTTTTATATAGCCAAGCAAATACAACCCATTATATATATATTTTCATGAATAAACAATAACTAGTCCTCAAGTAAGAGGACATGAAGCACCATTTGTCACAAATAGTTCATCCTTAAATTCACTCAGCAGTGTAGATGCCCATCTGTGTTAGCCAAACTGCTGGATCCGTAATCAAATACAATGGGTTCCTCTCTTGGTGAGTGTGGAGCTGAAAAGCACAACCAAGGTGGAAGTAGGTGAACAGAGGTTTATTACTTGCAGAAACAATGCAGAAGACTGAGGATAGCTCCCAAAGCAGTATCTTCCCAAACAAGGGTTTGAGGGGTCCTTTTATTGTCATATCAGAGCACAGTTCATGAATATTCAGTTAAGGAAAAGGTGGGAAATTGGGAGTTTATTGTCTAACAGCCATGTTCTTTTAAAGCACATGTGTAGCATACATACGTTACATGATCTAAAAAACGGCTGCCTTGCCCCTCCCACAGGAGGAGAATTTAAGATGTTAAGAGTGCAGGTGACTATAGCAGAGTTAGAGCTGATATAGCTGAAACAGAGTAGTTTATCTTGCAAGCAGTCTCTGTAGTTCAGTTCTTCCTGTTTCTCCAGAGCCTTATCAGAAAAACATCTCACAGCCTCCGTTATTGTTAACCAAATCCTCAGTAACCCTTTTTCTACCTATCTTCCTGGCTACCTGGTTACAAATCCAGATGAAAAATAAATTTCTCATATCTTTGTGACATGAGGTTGTTTTGTAAGGTGAGCAAGGCCACCACCTCAGTTCGCTCCTACCCTCCCATAGAAACTGGGAGACGGGGGTACTGCCTGTCTTGATGTTTACAGTTCAAAGAGATTCCAGGACATTGAGAAAGACATTCCTGGACCTTAAAGCTTCCAAGAGGTTTATTTACCTTTTAAAAAGGTTTACTACCTTTCCAAGAGACAGAGAAAAAATTTACAATTATAAGTATTCTCGAATAAACGTTGGAAGACAAGGCAAGGCAGAGGGTCTCCTCCCTTATTTTCAATGGGGAGAATTAAGCTTCTTAATTTTAATTTGTATTTGCCCTTACAATAAACATAATTCCACCCTAAACTAGCAAATCCTTAAAAAATTAGCAACTCTCAATTCACTTTAACATCTCTAGCTATGCACATTTCCAATTTTCTATCACTAACAATTTTACTAGCATTTTCTTTGTAATAATTTTAGTCCTTAACTCCCAGGTGGTTTCTTACAGTGTGCTTTGAACAAACTGAGGGAACAAGAAATACAGGTAAGAACTAAAAAAACAAAAAAACCAGAGCTAAGAATTCCACTCTGTGTTTAAGGAATGTAGACTAAATCTTGCTAGATAATATGGTTATACATCAAGAAGCTAATATCTAATATATCCATTAATAAGACTGCTTTTTGACAATTTTGTTTTCCAATTTCTTCAATAAAATAGCTTATTTTTCTGGTTATATAAACAATACATATTGTAAAATTGTGAATAGTATATATAAATATCAGGAAGAAAGTATGATTCATCTGATATCTCACATTTGCACTGAGCTATACCGTTATTATTTTGTGGCTCATATTTTATAAATTGCAATTGATTGCTCTGGATTTTTTTGTTTTAGGAAACAATGTGAAGCGCAATAAACACATGGCAAATATATATGTAATATTTAATGTTCCAAAAACGATTCAGTATGTAATTTCTATAGAATATAATTTCATCTTTTGGACTCTAAATCTTGACTGGACTTGATAAATGGAGGTGCCTATGTTGTACAAGATAGGTTCTTGTTGACAAGCAATATAAAATGGGTAATTTATGCAAAAGGAAATTTATTGGAAGAATATTTGGGGCATAGAAGTGGCAGGGTAGAGATACTGAATTGACAGAAAACTGTAAGGATCAGGCTTGGGACTCAGCAGAAACAGTGGATGCTTCAGAAAGCAAAGAAAGGCACAGGAAGGAAGAATCAGAGCACAAACCTCCCTGTCTGAAAGCCTGGTGATGGCGAAGCGGGGAGGGAATAACTTCCAGACATTCACTCTCAGACTTGCATCAATTGCTTGAGATTCAAATTCCTGGGAGAGAGCTCCTGATTAATCTTCCATGATGGAAGACTGCCTGCTCAATTGCCCTCCTAGAAAGTCTACATAGTAAGGAAGAATTATTTGCCCACTAGGAAATGAAGTACAATCAGGAAGGGACAACGGATTCTGTGCGACGAAAACATGTCAAATTACCTTGACGGTGCTCAACAAATATTTGTTCTCAATAAATTTTTGTTCATTCATTAGAAATAATTTATTTAATCATTTTAATAACATTGAACTTTAACATAAATGATATGACACTCAAGTTTTTATTAAATAATTTTAAAAAAACCTTCTAGGTACAAAATGTAAACCATTGTCATGAATCTCAACTGAAGTCTAAAGGTGTCAACACAGACTTTATTTCATACGAGGAACTAGCTCAGAAAGTTTCTCAATTCTTGACTACCTCCTTTCTGCTTTCCTAGTCAGCTATCCTCTATCTTACTCTATTACCAGCTTCCTTAGCTCTCCTGTTAGTTTTGAATCTTGTCTTTTATATATTTCATTTGGAAATTTTTTCAGTAAAGGCCATACTTCACTAATTATTTTTGAGCTTCCAGTCTCTGCTTAGCCCCTAATTCTCAAGGCATAAAAAGTACCTGAATAAAACAATAACAACAACAAAAACTGGTTTGGAAAATAACTGAGGAATATATTTTATATTTGACAAGTTCTCAAACCATGAATCCCTTTTATTTTTTTTAAAAAAGGCTGTATTGTACAAGTTCAATACTCCTGGGTTAATGCTCATTTTCTTCTAAAGCCTTTCCCCTCACTGCTTTTCCTAAAGGCGGAGCTAACTGTACAAAGCCTGACCCCTCATCCAAATGCTTACCCCAATTCAGTTTCTCTCTGGAAAAAAAATATGGGAAATGCACTTTCCCTTTGTTCCAGAAAATGTCTGCTTTTCTCCAAAGCACCTGTTTTCCCTGAGCACTCAGGTACAGACAATACCAGTGCCCACCTAATACTTATATACAAAAATATCATCAGAGTTATCCTGCTTTTTCCTTGATTTTGGAGTCCCCAGATCTGTGCCACCAGCACAGCTGAATTGAGCTCTGAAGACCCATGACTTGGTAACTTCACATGCCCCCTCCTACATGCACCCCCAGAATTTCTCTCTTGGTGGAATCTCTAATTCCTCAAAGGAATTGCAAAATGTTATTAAATGTTTATTTCTCTCTCTGATTCAACAGAGAGAGACATTGACCACGTTAAAGCTAGACTCAGAAGCATCTAGTAAAAATCTTAGCTGATGCAGAGACACTTTTACGGTACAACTAAATGGCTTATCGGGGAGAGGTGATGGGGTAGAGGTTTAATATTAGTCCTAATATCTGTGGAGAAGAGGGGGTTTGGAAATGGCTTTCAGACAGTCATTTTATCTGCTAAACCTTGCCTGGGTCAAAATCAACACAGATACACTTTCAGTTCTATTAGGAATTGACACAGGAGTCAAACATATGGAGATCAAAGTAACAGCTTTATTATTTATACATTTAAGGTGGAGGAGAACACTGTTTGAAACTGGCCTCAAAACAGACTGACTGACATGCTCTGTATAAATCTAGACCTTAGGACATCATATCCAAGAGTGTTCAAAAGACAGACACATCAGACACATTTGCAAAGCTACTCACTGCTTCATACCCACAGGCCCTGGTGTTCTGACCTTGCTACTAAGTGTTGCCTGTGGTTCAGCAACATGGGCATTACTTGGGAGTTTGCTGGAAACGCAGGATTTCAGGCTCCAACCAAGACCTATTGAATCAGAGTCTGCATGTCAGCAAGGTCCCTAGGGGATATGAATACACATTAATTTCAGCAAGTGCTGTTCTAGACTGTGCGAGATGGGCTTCAGTTTCCCATCTATCTCCGGGACTCTCCCTAGACAATTCTGAAGCAGCAGGATGGATCTTGAGAATCTACATTTTTAAAAATCACCCCATATAAGCCTTATTATCTTGGAAGTTTGAGAAAAATAAATCAGTGCTTCTGAAATATTAATGGCATGTGAACGACCTAAGGGTTTTGTTAAAAGTAGGTTCTGATTCAACGGGTCTAGAGTGAGGCCAAGGAATCTGATTTCTAGGAAGCTCCCAGGTGATGATAATGTTGCTGGTCCGCAAACCACATCCTGCAGGGCAAGTTTCTAGAAGTAATGCTTCCTTCCTAGCAGCAGGAACCCAGTAAACTTTCTACTGACTGTGGGCAGGCAGAGCTCAATTGAGTTGGGACAAGGTGGAGCCACACGTGCTAAGCAAAATAGCACCCATCAAATAAGCGCCTCACCCTCCTTGGTGGATGAGCTTCATCAGGAGGGCTTGGAAGACGACAGAAGACGCCTTCTCAATACTGTTATCACTTGAGGACTGGAACAATTATCTCCTTTTGGAAATACGAAGTCTAGGAGAACAAGGGTCTCTCAACCCATAGGCCCAACAGACCACGGATGTTGCTGGTCTCTCAGAGGAGGAGGTCAACAGTGGGACAGACAGTCTGACTGCCACCCTGAGGCTGTCACTCCAGTACCAACCACTGCTCCTTTCTGGACCCTGGGACTGCCGTTGAGCATTGGCTTTTGCCTCAACATGGTTCTGGAAGGGGCAAGTACAACACTTGAACTAAATCAAACCAACCGTGCCTGAGGGTGAGACCCTACTCCCCAACTATTTCCCACTTTAAATTATACCAACTGAATTTTCAAACCCAAGCTCACCCAAGATAATTTACTGGGTCCATATATTATCAGAAAAATATAATGATAACACTTGAGAAATACAGTAACAACAATAGCAAAATGTCCCAAATTTCAACAATAGTAACAGCCTACACTTTAATTTCCAGGCAGAAATTGAAATCCAAACATTACCTCACCTTCCCCTCATAAACTAAAGATCAAAGTAAATTCAGAATTATAAAGTTATTGTTAAAACCAAAATCTCTTCCCCCTAAATTCTTGAGCCTCATTCTAGACCCACTAAATCAGAAGCTCTGGGGCCAGAGCCAGAAAATTTGCATTTTGAACAAGGCCCCAGATGATGCTGATGCTCTTGGTCTGGGAACCACAATCTGAGAAACACTACATTAGAGGGGGTCAACAGGGTTTCACCTAGCAAGACCTAAGAGCCTTTTGTTGTTGTTGTTAATGGAAACTGTGCCTTTATTGAGGTAAATCTTTACCAGAACTAAAAGCCTTTCCTTTCTTGGCGGTCTGATTCCTTTCTCAGCGTGTTGCTTTGGTCAAAGTCAGCAGCAAAGCCTTGTTCCTAGCGCTCAAGCCTGCACTGATTGAAAAATAAATGTGTCACTAGTGAACAACAGACAGTTTCCACTTCTGCAACTGGAAAAAGTTGACACAAATCCAATTAATTAGGCTTGTTAGTTTGTTTCCAAAAATGAATGGTTTGGTCCATTTCTAAAGGTTTTCTAGCTCATGAACCTTGTTTTGGAGTTTAATGATGCTAATAAATCAGACCTCTAATCAGATGAGATTTAAGAGCAAAGAGGAAAAAATAGTTTTAATAATGACAAAGTTGAAATAGAAAATGCAACTTGGACCCACAGGAAAACAGTATTTCTAACATTCACACACCCCTTCCCAAATCTACTCAAAGGAGAATCTATTTCACATCTGTTGAGCTCTAAGAGCAGGGACAAAAAAAAAACAGGCTCCTGCCCTGTCTCTTAGATGGCCCTGGACCATTGCCCTAGGATCTCTGGTCACTGCTTAGAGGACAGGAGCAAGAGGAGAAGGCCACTGTCCTGTGCACACTTAGACTCAAGGGAGAGACGTCCTCCTTCCCATCATCATCGATCAAATTAGCAAGTTAATCCTTTGCCCTAGAGAAGAATGAGAGAGAAGACTGAGTGAAAGGGTCAAATTATCTTCCCAATAGTTCCTCTCCTATGGAGTATAGCAAAAATTTCTTTATGGAAATAGAAGGAAAGGGTAGAAGAATCCTAACACTTCTTAAGGGCTAAGAGGGGGTTGGCAGAATATTGGCTTTTTAAAATCAGAGCCACAGTTAGTCCCATTGGTTTGATTCTCTTTTAGTGACTCATATATTTTGTTTATTGCCTTAACATTAAAGAAAGGCATAAGATTTATTTATCCAAGTTTTAAAAAAATAATACTTTATATCATAATGATAAAGGAACAGTCTTGTGTCCATATCCCCCCAAAGCTCAGTTGGTAACAGCAGTGCCTCTCTTCTAGCAATTCCACATGTTAGAGTGGGAGCAGCCATCCCTGAACCAAAAGTGATCCGTTCTTCACTCCTGGACATAACTGAGCCTGGGATTGTTATCTTGTTCAAGCTGGACCAAGTTTTCTCCCCATAAAAATTTGAAATTAAAATTTGACAGTGCCAGCCTTAATCTGGTTATCTTGAATGAGAAGTGCTAATCACCACATTACAACAGAGAAAACTGATCTGCAGTGAGATAAAAGAAGAAGGCAGACACACAAAGATGAGTAGAGGTGACAGAAACAGAAGGCATTCCAGATCCTTTGTAATTTTTTCTAAGATTAGGATCCTTGCTCTTCCTTTCCATGAGACACCTCTAAGTTTTACTTTAAAAAAGAAGGTTGCTTTGACTTGAAATAATAAGATCCCCAGCTTACTCATGTTTCCCCCTCCACTTCGTCCTGTTTCCTGAGGTTCCCCAGTCACACATGCATCGACACCTGACATCTTTGTGTGATTATGACAATTCTCTCAGTTAACATCCCCTTCTTGCTCTTGGTCCACGGTTTTCTCTCTTTTGAAAATGAAGCAGGGGCAAGCCCCATGGCCTAGTGGTTAAGTTCAGTGCACTCTGCTTTGGTGGCATGGGTTCAGTTCCAGAGGGTGGACCTACACCACTCAATGGTGGCCATGCTGTGGAGATGACCCAGATACAAAATAGAGGAAGATTGGCACTGATGTTAGCTCAGGGCGAATATTCCTCAGCAAAAAAAGAGAGAAGCATATGCCATAATAATGCATTTATTGCTTAAAGAATTTCTTTTTCCCATGGTAATCCTTTTTAAGATAATGAATAATGCAGAATAAATGTTAGAAATACACAATGTTTTATTCTGTGTAATTCAGACAGTCTTAATGATCATATAATATATGACAAGTAGGCCTTGAACTAGAAAATGGGGAAGAGAAAGAGGAACTTCATAAAATCCATAATCCCAAGGAAATCACAATCTGGCTGTGAGGACATGTGGAAGCAAGCAGGCAAACTAACAAGCTTGTTACAATAGAATGAATATGATAAACTTTGAATAGCTGCGTTCACAAAGAAGAGGGAATGCTAAATTCTACTTTGGGAATCAGAGGAGTATATCACAGAGGATGTTAAATTTGAATGGGGCTTGAAAGAGAGGTAATGGCATAAATACAGTTACAAATCATGAATAGCACATACTCATTAAATAAATGCTGGCTGCACTTAAGGCTAAGGAGTTGGACTGAGGCCAGCTTATTAAGGTCGCTGCCAAGGTGATGGTTCAGCATCCCTGAGGCACAGAAGACATTTCAAAAGTTTTTAAAGAGAGGACTAATACCACCAGACCAATGTTTTAGAAAAATAACTCTCAGAAGAATGTGAAATGTGATAATATAGATGTGCTACTTAAAGCAGGGAATTCATTTAAAAGGCTATCGCAGTAATCTTGATGAGAGAGAAACTTCACCAAGGTTAGAAGGATGAAGGTAGAAGATGGAATCAAGAAATATTTTGGAGGTAGATTTGGGGATTTAATTATAAGACTCAATGACCAGAAAGACACTGGTGAGTAGAGAAAGGGAAGACTCAAAAACATACGATGGTAGTCTCATCAGAACAAACAGGATCACATTCTCCCAGATGACGCCATGACATTAGCAGATCTCCCATTTTTAGCAAGAAAGATGAACAGATATAGAGATATAGATATAGAGATAGAGAATGATACTATACAGATTTAGATCCAAGTACAGACAGGGAGAAAGATAAAGATATACCTGCTATTGCATAATCATTCTTATAAAGCACTGAACATTTCTAAAAATGTCTTAGGCATCATTTTTCACCAACTGCAGAAACTTCTATCTAAACCTAAGCAATCTACTCCTACAACCAAACTTACATGTACCTGCTCAGAAGCTGAGCTATAAAGTAAGGTGGTAAGTAAAACAAGAATATATATACACATCAAATATATATATATACGGCAAATATATTGTCAACAATCTAATGGAAGTACAAGCTTATAACACTTGGATCTCAAAAAATGATGCTATAAAATAAGAGGAAAGAAGCCTCGAGTTCCCTAATGAGCAGTTTAACAGGCCTATATTGGTTCTAGTCACCTGTGATTACTGAAATGTTATTTCTGAAATTTCCGTAAAGAAAGAGTCATCTATTTTCTCAGTATATTTAAGGTAAGTGGAAAAATATAGACAAATATATGGGAAATATGTTGTACTATAAATAATAAATGAACAGCGGTTCATCAGAGCAAATTTACACTGTTAAAATTTATACTATTAAAATTCCACTGTTAATCTGTGGAATTTATGCTGATTTCCCCTTCATTAAAATTAATGGAGCAAACTCTCTGTTCGATATGGGGGAAAAACACAGAATAAACCATATTTTCTGAACTGAAAAGTACTAAGCAAGTTTGGTAAGTCTCTCAGAAGTGTAAGAACAGACCTTACGCTCTTCTGTTACTCAGGATTAACTGTGCCAGGTGATTACCTCAAAGCAACATTATAAAAAGGAAAAGTTGCATTTTCATCTTTCTGTCTCATACAGAGATAAGAAGGCAAAAAATTCTTCTATCTCCATGAATAAATAGTATATCTTCTTCTCGGGTATTTTTTTAAAGAATGGAAAAATCTAATTTGTAACTAATACAGTTATAAAGTATTACGAAACCTTACAAGTACTTTGGTATTCAAAAGAACTGAAGCCGGAACACTGTGTATTTCAGTTGGTTGTTAAAAACGCCTATGGGCATCAGCTATAACTCAGGGATAATAATGCTCTGTAAGAGTTGTTTTGAGGATTAAATAAAAGAAGCATGTAAAAGCCCTTCTTAAACCATAAAACACTTCTCTACTGTAATTCCGAGGCTATTAGTCTTACAGAAAATTAAACGGGCAAGTCTTCTAGGATGCATGGACCACCCAGGACTGTCAGCCCCAGCGATAATTGCATATGCAACCCTCGAGTTTGGAAAATACTTGATGTGAAGTATGAGAATACAGAGAAATATTTTTCTCATGGGTATAAAATTAAAGAATTTTTCGGTACTTATGAATAGAGGAACATCCAAAGGACAACGGTAACTGTGATTCGGGGTTCCTGCATACCCCTCAAAAATGATGAGTGCGAAGGTTAGAGTTCTATAAATGGGAGTGTACACTTAACATTGAGCTAAATCCAAAATCTAGTAATAACAAGGCACTGTAGCCTGTCCATTAAGTGCAAAGGCATTGAAGTTAGTCAACCTGAGTCTACATCTTGGTTCCAATAAATTCACAGATGCCTGATGTTAGACCAATTACATAATCTTATTGAGACGCTCAAATTTATTGCTATATTCAACTGTATTTATTGAGTGCCTGCTGTGTGCGAGGCTAGAGGGCACAGTCAGGCATCACGGAGCTTACCGTAGTTGAGGGAGATAGCCAGTTGAAGAATCAGTACACCGAAGCTCAATGAATACCAGTAGATGATAAACAGTGGTGCAGTAGGCAAGCATCTAACCTACGCTGGAGAGATCAAAGTCAGGAAATGCTTCCCAGAGCTGAAAATACAGGGTGTAGAAGTTAGCAAAATGGAGATGAGACAGAAGGACACAATGATGCTGGCAGAAGAAACAGCTTTTACAAAAGCCAGAAGGAAAGAGATGGCAGGACATGATAGAAAAACTGGAAAAAAAAAAAATAAAGGCATCATTTTGGCTGGAGTAAGTCCGTGTGACAACAGAGTAACAAGGGATAAGGTCAGAGGCAGAAAGAGCCACATCATAAAGGACGTTTTGAAACTTTTCCAGGTGTTGGTACTTTATCCTAAGGCAAGAGAGAGGAAATCAGAAAGTTGTTCTAAACAAGAGAGTCACACCATCAGGTTTGGGGAAGTTACAGATGATTGCCAAAGGTTGCTGAAATGACAGGCTATGGTATTGGATCTGAATGAAGAACACGAAGACAGAAGAAGGCAAACATTGGGAGAAAATGGAAGATTTAAGAGACTGGAGGATTTGATGGAGTAAAAGCCGAGTGTCCAGAGTGAAACTGAGGGAAACAATGGAATGTAAAGGAGGTTGTCTTCAGAGAGTAGTTCCACGAAGACAATACTTTGGCGAAGTCATTTCCAGAGCTCAGAGGCCCTAGGTTGCAGGCTATATGAGCAAGCAGTTGAAGAGGAGTTGAGGTAGTCCTAGCAAGGCTGCCTGGAGTTACTAGAGCATCCTGTTATGATTTCTCTTGGACCATATTCCCCATGCAGGTGTTCTGGTTTTGTTTTTGTTGGTTGGTTGGCTTTTAGTTCTTTATCATGGCAAGCTCCCAAATTCAGATCTTGGCATAAAGAAGAGAAAGCAGCCACTTAGCCTAATCAAAATAAGCTTTTCTTGTGGACTACCCCACTCATTAGAGTTCTACAGGGTACTTTGGAGTCAGAATGCTAGTTAACAATAAAGTGCTATTGTTCTCAGTTTCTTTCTTTCCCTTGAGAATTTTTGGAGGAGGAAATGTTTCTGCTGAAAGTAGAATTAGAGTACTCCTGGGCCCCCTGTCCTGATGCCATCATTTTATTTTAAAAGCTCCCCATTCTACAACACTAAACAAGCGACAAAAACAAACACTTGTTAATCAAGTGTTTTTCAGATAATCAAAGCCACCAGTGGACCCAAGGAGTGAAGCCATTAGCAACAAGGAAAGATTCTCTTGAATAAGAATTTGAGATGATGCTAACATCTCAGTGTTTTATTCTGCACGTCATGCAGGTAGCATAATATAGCTAATAGAACAATTTCTTATTGGCTCAATCCAAATCGATCTTAGATTGGAGTACAGGAAAGGCAACATTTAAAGTCAAGTCAAAGAGCCTACTTTATTCTTTTTCATTTCTAAGGGGAAAAAAGATCTAAATGGTAAACACGAATAATTAGATTGAATAAAAGATATAAAGACCATAAAAGTCAACATTATCCACATTTTCAAGGATTAAATATAATAATGAGTAAATCCTAAATTGGGGAATGCTACAAATTAAAGAAAATTTGGAACTTCTGCTAGAAATGGGCAAAGAGCAGAAGTGGCTATAGCCTGTAACTTCTAGTCAAAATGACTCTACCCTATAGCTTTGCTCTTTGATGCATAACTGCATTTTGCTATGGAGTATCTCAAAGAGAATACACGTCAGAAAGGCATCTGATTTCTTCAGAAATGATCTGTGCTATGTGTTGGAATTAAAGGTCATATATTTTTGTTACGTAGTGTACACCACACAACAAAATAGTTCTCCATTATAAGGAAATTTTCATCCGATCAACAAGTATTTTGGAGAATATGCACTCTGATAGGTACTGTTCTACAAACTGGCCAACGATGAGGCTATGAATGTGGTAAACTTAGCACTGGTGCAATTTTAAATGCTATCCCAGATGAAATCACCAATATATTTGTGGGTTAGTCTCAGGGAGAAAAAAAAAAAAAACACCGGACACAGTCTCTACATTATTCTTAGCCAAATACAGAAGCTAAGCAAAGCAGATGCACAAAATTTAAAACAATTAAGGCAAAATCCCAAGGGCTGCATCCAGCATGAACCTGGGCACACAGCAATGGTTATCTACACTTGATTAAAAATGGTGCCAATCAGGATGAATCAAAGCCAATGAAAAATTGCCAACCTCAACTCTCTCCTAAATGTAGAAGGTCATGGCTGTTTATTGTATAATTAGAGAGGTACCATTAATCTTAATAGCTTCTGTTGCTTTTCTCCCTAGACAGCTTATTCAAGAAACTAGGCAGATAGGAGTAAATGACGATGTTAACTTGCTCAGAGAAGTCCAGTCACACAAGGGAAACCAGTGAAATACCTTTGTGTTCTCAGCCCCCTAGTGGGGAATTGAAAAACCCTTTACTCAAGCAAGCTGCTCACCAAGGCAGTACCCAGGCCATGAAGATTAGATTATTGTAACTCCCTGTTGGCTGACTTGCTCCATAAGGCCTTACATAAACTCCAGCTGTGAAGGACAAAGCTGCCAGGTTCCCTCTGAAAAGGGCAAAATTAACCAAAATATATTTCTCCCTATCTGAAATCCCTGTTAGCTATTGGCTAAAAAATAAAGTAGTGCCCTGATTTTAAATTAGTCTTTTAATTCAGGGGGTAATATCTGGCCCAAGTCCAATGTGCTTTTTACAATCTCTTAGCAATTTATGCTTCCTGGCCAGCTTCCAAACTCTGTCGAAACAAATCTCCTTCACGTCCCAAGACCATTTCAGGGCTTTACGAAACAAGGGAATTTCTATAATCTTTACCATGTGGAGTTCTGCTTTGATTACAATGCATTAGCTTTGGAATATATTAACTTAGATAAAACTTTGTAGCAAGTATTCCTCAGAATAATATGGAATGATGTAACTATTTCACATTAAATTAGACATTTCCTTTACAGTTTGGGACTTGGAGCTGAAATTAAGGACTTAGGATGTATAGATCAAACATTCTTTTAAAAAGTATCAGCTAGCATGCATGCACATACACATAGGCACAGGTATATTCACAAATTATTCATATTGCTAAGCTCTGAATGGAATATAAATATACACACACACACACACACACACTTTTGAGTGTGCTCCCTTGTTAAGAAGCAAATCAATCTTTATTAAGTGAAAGCAAAACAAACTAAAAATGGCATGAATCTTTTGGGTATACAAACAACACAACCGAGTGTATGATCTCTATTAATCAAAGCTGAGGATGTAGGTTAAACACCCAGACATATGGAAAGGTCAATGAAAAGTTTCCTTTATTTACACGGAGAGTTTACTGAGTCTAGTAAAATTCAGAAAAGACACCAGAACTAGAGGATTACAGAGACTCTTCAGTGGTACAGTTTCAGTCCAAAATTCTCTCCAGGAGGCCAATACTCCAGAAGAAACTTGAATAGACTTTCCCTAATATTCAGTAATCCTTTCATACTCCAATGTCAGTGGATCCAACAAGAGTTTCTGTCTTAGATTTATGAAACAAATTGAGTAAGTGGTGACTTTGTTGGCATCAACTTATGGCCAAAGACAACGATCTACCATCTGTCCAACACCTATTTTATGTCTGACATTCTGCTAAGCAATTTTTATACATCATATTATTTATGCTTTATAGAAAACTTACAAGGTACATATTATTATTTTGTAATTTGTTTTCAATAAATCAAGCACATCAATATTCCTCGGTACTATAACAGAGTCCCGAGGTCCCACAACAAAATATTCACAATGTGCAAGATAAAACCCAAAATTACTCAACACATGAAGAAGCAGGAAAATTGATCCATTCTCAAGAGAAAGAAAATCAATAGAGGCTAATCCCAAGATGACAGTAGATACTGAAGTTGTCAGAGAAAAACTTTAAGCTGGCTGTTATAATCATGCTGATTAGGCAAAGGAAATTACACTAATAATGAATGAAAAGTCAGTAAATTTCAGCAGAGAAATGGAAAATATTAAAAAGAACCAAACGTAAATTTAGAACTGAAAAATACATCCCTCCTCCAAAAAATCAGAAAACCCTGAAACACTGGTTGGGCTTAATAGGAGGATAACAGAATGGCAATGACAGAGAAAGAGTCAATGAACTTGATGGTAGATCAGTGGAATTCATCTACCTGAATAAGACATAAAAAAATTGGGGGAGGGGCTGGCCCCGTGACCAAGTGGTTAAGTTTGCACGCTTCGCTGCAGGCAGCCCAGTGTTTCATTGGTTCGAATCCTGGGCGCGGACATGGCACTGCTCATCAAACCACGCTGAGGCAGCGTCCCACATGCCACAACTAGAAGGACCCACAATGAAGAATATACAACTATGTACCAGGGGGCTTTGGGGAGAAAAAGAAAAAAAATAAAATCTTTAAAAGAAAATTGGGGGAAACAAATGGACACAGCCTTATGTTACTATGGCACAAAATCAAAAGGTCTACCATATGTGTAACTGGAAGGTCCAGAAGAAGAGGAGGAAGAGAGAATAGAGCAGAAAAAATATTTGAAGATCTAATAAAGGATTGTTATTCAACACATACAAAGAAATATTGAAAATTAACAGGAAACAAAAACACACAGGTTAAAATATGGGCCAAAGACCTTAACAGACACCTCACCAAAGAAGATAGACAGATGGCAAACAAGCATATGAAAAGATGCTCCATATCATATGTCATCAGGGAAATGCCAATTGAGAAAACAATGAGATGCCACTACACACCTGTTACAACGGCCAAAATTCTGAACACTGACAATACCAAATGCTGATGAGGGTGTGGAGCAACATAAACTCTCATTCATTTCTGGTGGGAACGCAGAATGGTTCAGCCACTTTGGAAGACAGTTTTTCAGTTTCTTACAAAACTAAACACACTCTTACCAAAGGATCCAGCAATCACGTTCCTCAGTATTTTCCCAAAGGAGTTGTAAAGTTATGTCCACACAAACACCCGCATGTGACATTTTTAGCAGCCTTACTCATAATTCCCAAAACTTGGGAGTAATCAAGATGTCCTTCAGTAGGTAAAAGGATAAATAAACTATAGTATATCTAACCATTGGGATATTTATTATTCAGCACTACAAAGAAATGACCTATCAAGTCAAGAAAAGACATAGAGGAACCTAAAATGCATATATGATATTGTGATTTATAAGAAATATATATTTGGTCTTCATCCACAGTTCCTGGCTCACAGCTCCAAAACCCTTGGAATTTCTTAAGTGTTGAGAATACGAAGGTGTCTTTTGTTATGTGACTGAGGCGACTTTTGGAAGCACCTAAGGGTGGGGGCTGGTTACCAGGAGAAGCAGCCATGTGATCAGAGGGTTGGAAATTTCAGTGCCACCCCTGACCTCCACAGAGGAGAGAGAGCTGGCAGGTGAATCAACTGCCAATGGCCAATGATTTAAACAATTATGCCTATGTAATGAAGCCTCCATAAAAACCCAAAAGGATGGAATTTAGAGAGCTTCTAGGTTGGTGACCACATGGAGGTGCAGGGAAAGTGGTATGCCTGGAGAGGGCATGGAAGCTCTGTGCCCTTTCCTCATACCTTGCCCTATGCATCCTTTCCATCTGGCTGTTCCTGAGTTACATCCTTTTATAATAAACCAGTGATCTACTAAGTAAAATATTTCTCTGAGTTCTGTGAGCCACTCTAGCACATTTAATCAAACCCGAGGAGGAGGTCGTGGGAACCTCTGATTTATAACCAGTTGGTCAGAAGTAGGTAACAATCTAGACTTGTGACTGGTGTCTGAAGTCCAAGAAGGGGTCATGGGAACCCCCAACACGTAGCCAGTCAGTCAGAAGCAGAGGTAACAACTTGGGCTTGCGACTGGAGTCTGAAGTGGAGGGGAGGGCAGTCTTGTAGTAGTGAACCCTTAACTTGTGGAATCTGATGCTATCTCCAATTAGATAGTGTCAGAATTGAGTAGAATTGTATAGAATTGTAGCACATCCAGCTGGTGTCCTGAGAATTGCTTGTTGATGTAGAGAAACAACCCCTGCTACCACCACATTGGAATTGGTACCAGAAACTATTTAGTATATTACTAAGTGATAGAAGCCAATCTGCAAAGGCTACAAACCATGTGATTTCAACCATATGACATTCTGGAAAAGACAAAACTATGAAAAGACTAAAAAGATCAATGGTTGTCAGGAGTTGGGAAGGTGGGAAGGGATGAACAGGCAGAGCACAGAGGATTTTCAGGGCAGTGAAAATACACTGTATGATACTCTAATGATGCACACATGTCATTATACACTTGTCCAAATCCATAGAATGTACAATACCAAGAGTGAACCCTAAGGTAAACTAGAGACTTTGGGTGATTACCATATGCCGATGTAGGTTCATGAATTATAACAAATGTACCTACTCTGGTGGGGGATGTTGATAATGGGGGAACCCATGAATGTGTGGTGTCAGGGAGCATATGGGAAAATCCTTACTTCCTTTCAATTTTGCTATGAACCTAAAACTGCTCTAAAAACATAAAGTCTTTATAAAAATTGTTAACATGTACTTTTGAGGAAATAATGGCTGAACACTTCTCGAGTCTGGTAAATGACACAAATGTATGGATTCAAAAAGCTTAGCATATCCCATGCAGAATAAATAAAAGTAAGTCAGGGGTTAGCCCTGTGGCATAGTGGTTAGGTTTGGTGTGCTCCACTTGGGTAGTCTAGGTTCATGGGTTCAGATCCCAGGTATGGACTTATACCACTCATCAGCCCTGCTGTGGTGGCAACCCACACATAAAGTTAGCTCAGGGCTAATCTTCCTCAAGCAAAAAAAATAAATAAAAGTAAGTTGGAGACCAATGAAACATTGCATAAAGGGAACAAATATTTGAATGACTACAGATTTCTCAAAAAACACTGAGGACAGCATACAATGGAAAACATCTTAAAAGTGCTGACAAGAAAGAAAAAGATAAATGTAAATCCAAAATTCTATACCCAGCCAAAAAATTATCCTTCAAGAATACAGGCAAATAAAGACATTTCAGATAAAAAAAAAAAAAAGAAAAACTGAGAGAATTTGTCACCATTACACTATGCTATTGGAAATGCTACAAAAAAGAAAATATTCTTCCAGCTGAAAATGATAACAGAGAAATTCAGGCCTTCAATACTAATGAAAAGCATTGGAAACCTAAATATCTGAGTAAAAGTGACAATTACCTTCTTAGTCTATTTAAAATACATATATGTGCTCAAATAAAAAATTATAGGATTATTTTATGAGATTTATAATATATGTTGATATAGTCCATACACCATTTATAGCATCAGTGGTGATGAAGGAAAGTGGTAAATGGACCTTTATAGTACAAAGTTTCTACATTTTTTGTGAAGTAAAATATTATGAGGTAAATTAATTCTAGAGGTAAAACAGCAACTTTGAAGTTAAAATATTAACTGACTATAGTGCAAAAAATGATAAATTAAAATTAAATTTTAAAAATTATCAAATATTCCAGAAGAAGGAAGGAAAATTGAATGGAGAAATAAAAACCAGAATATATTAGATATTTTAAATCCCCCTCTCCCAGTTGATAGAACAATGAACACCACCACCACAACAAAAATTAGCAAGGGGACAGCAATCTGAACAATACCATCTATGATTTTGACTTAATTTATATCCATGGAAGACTATACCCAACAGATGAAGAACACACATTTTTCATGAGCACATGGTACATCCACCAAGGTAGACAATATGTTGGACCATTAAACAAATCTGAATAAATTTTAAAGTATTGAAATTATTTTTGAATCACAAGATCAAATTAAAAATCAGTAATGAGATAACTAAGCAAATCAACATGGGAAAAATTTAAAATAGTCTCAATTATTAACATGTCAAGAAAGAATTCTCAAAAGAAATTATAAAATATTTAGAACTAAAGGATAATAACAATACAACAGTTGCACATTTTGAGATAAAGTTAAAACAATGCCTGAAGACAAAATTATATCTATAGGTCTAGGTCTCAAAATTAACGACCTAAAGTTCCATCTCAACAACGAAGTAGAAAAGGAATAAAAAATAATAATAGCAAGAAGAAGTTGAGAATGAGGGGGGAGGAATTAAGAAACGAAAGAGCTGAAATTAATGAAACAGAAAACAGTAGAGAGAGCTGGTGCCTTGAGAATATTTGCAAAAACAATTAACCTCTAGAGGCATCAAGATAAAAATTGAGAGCATGAACCAACATATCAAATCCTAGAAACACTGAAATCACGAGAGAATATTATGAACAATTTTATGCCAAGAAATTTGACAACTTCAAAGAAGTGAGAAAAAAAATTATTGAAATAGAATATATTAAAATTGATCCAAGACAATACAAAAACCTAAATAACTGTATCTCTATTTAAAACACTAAATCTTTCATATGAACACGCCTACCAGAAAATTTCAGGCCCACATGAGTTCACTGGTGAGTTCTATTAAAATTCAAAGAAAAAAAATGAAACTTACAAAATTCCTTCAGAAAATAGAGAAGGTGGAAATACTCCCCAACGTATTTTGTGAGCCCAATATCTCCTTTAGATCAAGCTCAAACAAAAGCATCACAAGAAAAGACCACTTCAGACTAATATAGCCACCAAAATCTTACTATATATGCTACTAAGAGTCACAAAACCCTTAATAAAATCTAGCAAATCAAATCCAACAACATATAAAAAGTTAATAAATCATGACTTAGTGGGGTTTTTCTAGGAATGAAAGATTGACTCAATGCCAGAAAACCAATCAGAGTAATTCACCATATGTATTAGTTTTCTATTGTTCCATAAACAACTACAACAATTTAGCACCTTCAAACAATGTCCATTTATTGGTTCACATTTCTGTATGTCAGCAGTCCAGGAATGGTTTAGCACTAGTACAATTTCTAACACATAGTACCAAACCCTCAGTCAATATTTACTAAATGAATGAATGAATGTACAACGATCGTACTATAACTAAGGTAAAGACTTCAGGAATTATATTTATTAATGTATCATATGTAGAATAATCTCAAGGAGATTTTAACAAACATTAGTGGGTGGGTGTTTCCAGTTCTTTTGTTCCCCCCCTTTTTTGACTTTTTATTATGGAAAAAAATTAAACATGCTTAAAAATAGAGAGACTGGTATAAGGAACAACCATGTACTCATTAACTGGATAATTGGATTTAACAAATGTCAGCAATTTTGCCATATTAGCTTCATTTTATATATATATATATATAAATTGTACAGATATACAATTTTTTGCAGAAATATTCTAAAGTAAATTCTAAACATCATGAGAGAATTCACCTATATGTACTTCAAAATGCAACTCTAAAGAATGAGGACATTTCCTACATAACCCTAAAACCATTATCAAAACTAACAGATCAACAATAATTCCTTATGAACAATTTCTTCTTCAATTTTACCCAACATATTTCATATCCAGTTTGTTCAAGTGAGAAACTATCTGATTTCCCTAATAACTAATGATGTTGAGTATCTTTTCTTGTATTTATCGGCCATTTGTATATCTTCTTTGGAGAAATATCTATTCAAATTCTTTGCCTATTTTTAAATTAGGTTATTTGTCTTTTTATTATTGAGTTGTTAGAGTTCTGTATACATTCAGGATACAAGTCTCTTAACAGATATATGATTTGCAAATATTTTTCCACGTTCTGTGGCTTGTCTTTTCCCATTCTTTCTTTTTGGCCATCTTCATTTTATTTCACCTTAAGGTACAGTGCTTTGACTAATGCCCTGTAAAGATGCTGACTGGTATTATCTTCTGTATCCCAACTTGACCAGGCATCTCAGCATCTGTTTTTGCTATAGAATAATTTTACTTCAAATGACACCCCCAAATTTTCACATTTATTTCATTAAAGGAAAACACAGACAACATTTTAGTATCACTTCATTTATGAAGTCAGAAAAGGTTTTGACATCTTATCTGACGACATATTATCCTTAGTAATTGGATGGTTAATTTCAAATAGTTATATTCTCCTCTTCATTAAAAGTTAGATGATGGGGCCGGCCTGATGGTCTGATGGTGTAGTGGTTAACTTCACATGCTCTGCTTGGGTGGCCCGGGTTTCATGGGTTCAGATCCCAGACATGGACCTACACACCAATCATCAAGCCATGCTGGGGCAGTATCCCACATAAAATAGAGGAAGATTGGCACAGATGTTAGCTCAGCAACAATCTTCCTCAAGCAAAAAGAGGAAGATTGTGAGGCCAATCTTCCTCACAAAAAAAGTTAGATGAAATTCTGTGTGAAGTCTTAAATGTAAATCCCTAATCCCCTTTTAATCTCTTATTTAGAAACCAGTCTGTTCAAATTTTCCCTCTTTTTATTTTATCTTCAAACTTCTTGTCACAGATTTGCATTATTCTTTTAATCTCTTCTGGGTTTTTGGTTGTGCTCCTGTCTCATTCGAGATCTTACATATTTTTGCTCCCTCTCATTTTTTGTTTAATTGGATCTTATCTAGCTTATTGATTTTTTAAAAGAGTCATCTTTTGGATTTATTTACCCTTTCTATTATGTTTTGACTTTTTTGGATATTTTTATTGATATAATTGACATGTAACATTATTAGTTTCAGATGTACATGATTTATGTATATATTGCAAAATGATCACCACAATAAGTCTAGTTAACATCCATCACTGCAAATAGTTACAAATTCCTTTTTTTTCCCTTGTGATGAGAACTTTTAACATCTGCTCTCTTAGCAACTTTCAAAAATACAATACAGGGCAGAGGATCTTAATAGACATTTTCCCAAAGAAGACATACAGATGGCCAATAGGCACACGAGAAGATGCTCAACATCACTAATCATCAAGAAAAGAAGTCAAAACCACAATGAGTTATCACCTCATATATGTTAGAATAGCTATAGTCAAAAAGACAAGGGATAAGTGTTGGTGAGGATATGGAGAAAAGAGAACCCTTGTGCACCGTTGCTGGGAATGTAAATTGGCGCAGCCACTATGGAATATAGTATGCAGGTTTCTCAAAAACACAACCAACTTTTTTAAGTCTCAAAAGGATGTCAATTGAAACCTGTTATAGACGAAATGCACTTCCTAGAAGTCAATTGGCCAACATGCAGAGCTGGAGAGAACAGATTGTGAAAATAGGTAAGTCCAGCTGAAAAATATCTTACATACTCAATTAGATCCAGCTGTTCTGCATTTGTGGCTTTCAAATGGTCGTCATCCACAGTGGAATAGATGTGTCCCTCCTTGCTAAGAAAATCCACAGCTTGGTTGATTGATGCTACAGTCATGTGCTGGAGCTGGTTCTCGAGATCCTGAAAGTTCAATCCTTCAGGTCTTGGGCACACAGTAATCAAATTCAGCACCTGGTTTTGGGCCACAGTGAGGCCATTTGCTGGCATTAAGCTATCCCCACCAGAGTTCCCTGCTTCACTCCTTCCTGGATTGCTGATAGGGATTGGGGGGGGGGGGGTCTGTCTGTTTAGGGCCTCAAAGTCTGAAATCAGGTGTTGGGCAGGCTAAGTTCTCATCTGGAGGTTCTGGGGAAGAATCTGCTTCCAAGCTCATTAAGATTGTTGGCAGAATTCAGTTCCTTCTGGTTGTAGGAGTGAGACCCCCTTTTCCTTGCTGGCTGTCAGCCTTGGGCCGCTCTCCACGGCTAGAGACTGCCCACATTCCTTACTACACCACGCCCACCTTCTTCCACACCAGCATTGAGTATTTCTCTCTTGTCAAATGCCGTTCTCACTTTGAATTGCTCTGACTTCCTCTGTGTCTGACTTCTAGACCTAGGTTTAAAGGGCTTATTTGATTAGGTCAGACCCACCCCGATAATCTCCCTGTTTTAATGTCAGTTGATTTGCAGTCTTAATTACATCTGCAGAATCCCTTCCTGGCAAGACCTCAATTAGTGTTTAATTAAATAATTGGTAGAAGCTGTGCACACACCAGGGGCTTGGCAATGTGGGAGCCATCTTACAGTTCTACCTGACACACGAGTTAATAGACTAAGTAGGCCATTTCAATAGGCATAGAAACGCATTTCAACTCAACACCAATTCACAATTAATATAAGAATTCAATTTCAGTTCAAAATCCATTCACAGTTAAAAGCTCTCAGCAAATGATGGAATCAAAGGAAACCTGCTCTGTCTGATAAAGGGCATCTACAAAAACCCTATAGTTAACATCATCCTTAATGGTGAAAAACTG
The DNA here is from genome assembly GCF_041296235.1 of Equus asinus. Taxonomy (NCBI): domain Eukaryota; kingdom Metazoa; phylum Chordata; class Mammalia; order Perissodactyla; family Equidae; genus Equus; species Equus asinus. Next base: position 40,345,907 of record NC_091813.1, read on the forward strand.
ATCTCTGTCTTCCTAAAATCAAGAACAAGGAAGGATCTCTAATCTCATGATTTCTATTAATGTTCACAGGAGGCCCTAATGATTACAGTGAGGCAGAATCAAGGAAAGAAGGAGAAAGGGAAGAAAGAAAGGAAGTAAGAAAAGTAAAAGTATCTTCATTTTTAGATGACATGATTATGATTTATTTAAAAAGAGAAAAAAGAAATCTACTAAACAATTACTGGAAGTAATAACTTAGCAAGGTCACAAATTAAAAATGTAATACATATAAAAATGTTTACTTTTATAATTGGTAGCAAATAATTGGGAAATGTAATTTTAAGAGAGCCCATATATAATAGCCTGAAAGAAAGAGAAAATATATTAGTCTCATTGCACATATTAGATCCCTAGAAAATTAGGAAAAAGAGCATTCTTATTCTTGGGATCTCATGAGCAAAGGAATCTCTGAAAATCTGTTACACCTAAAACACTATTTACTATTCACATTTTGGGGAAGCTAATAAATGGTGGCGTCTTGATACAAACTGTTTTCCTAGTCTCTCTTAGAGGAAGCTATGTTTCTGTGCTAGTTTCTTTATATCTTGGTTTCTATTTACCCTTTTTAAGCATTTTCAGCATAGTGTGACCATGAAAAAATGTATAAGTCAGTAATAACGAGTAAACTAGTAACAAGAAAGCTAGGAGGGGACAAAGTTAGATCCAGACAAATCATTGGTTTCCATTCTCAACTTTCCTATCTACAAATTGAGTTCTGGTGACACTAGGCCCTGGGCCCCGAGACAGAGCTGTAGGCCATGGTAGAACTTAAAACTTGGTGAAACTTCACAGGCCACTATTTTGCAACCTAAATTACCATGTTTGGGCAGACAAAAGACAATCCTTGAGCCCACCAATGGCAGACATTTAGCCTCTGAAGTGACCATCAATCAATTCTATAAGGTGAGAATGGAAATCAACTGATATGGCTTAACCCTTGCTTCTGTGGTCTTGTACATCTTGGAGTTGTGTCATAAGTATCTACTGATACTTATAAAAATAGTTCTTTCTGATATTGGCATAAGCATTATTAGTCTCATGACAAGGAAAACCAAGGGGAAAAGTTAGTCTAATGCTATAAAAAAAAATTATGAAGGCTTTCATGATGACAGTCCTGCCAAGGTTGATGTGTGTGCGTGTGTGTTCATTCAATATCCTGATGACTTGGAATCTATTTACTCCCTAGCACGTGTATTAAAGTTGACATGACCTTCAAAATAGAAATTTTTCCAATATACTAGTAGCCTTTGAATCGCTCCCCACAAGATTAAAAGAAAAAACACAGAAAGAAAACTGGCCCTAAGCATGCAATTCAAGTTGCTTTTGGTTTTGTTTTTATTGTTCCTTGGCTATTTAACTTAGAGAATCAATGTTCTTTTATGCTTGAATGAATAATTATATTATGGAAATAATTAAAGTCAGGGAGAAATTGCCATCCAATGTACAGAATTTTACATGAAATAAAAATTGTCAGGGACACCACACTTTGAATGTTGAAACACACCAGAACATCTGTAAAGATTATGCTAATGCACATAAAGATTACAAACTGATAATATCGTACATGACAAGAGTATCCTAAACTGAGGATAGGAAGAATAAGAACTTAATTAAAATGTATTAAACACCTACTGAGTTTCAGGAATTGTGCTAAGTTTCCCATTATATTATATTTTAACAAAGTGTTTTACTTTTAATTGCAACATACCTATACATGTGGTGAATTGACTTTATTAGCAAATTTATACAAGTTATGTTCGGTGTGATGAATTTCTTTCTTGAATACCTAGTTGTGCCACCTAGTGCCATTTCAATATCTTTAGGGAAAAGAGACTCTGATATATATTGAGGAAAGCATGTAAACATCAGAGGAATATATATGGGACAATCTTTTCTGGGGGGCGAGGGGGCGGTGATGAGACTTTGGTAGAAGGAGAGAACAGATAAATCTCTTTATTTTGTAAATCATGCATTTATTCAACAAATATTTATTGACTATTTACTGTGCACTCAGTTCCATTTTAGTGCTGCAGATAATAGCAGTGAATAAGACAATGTCTAAGATTTCTAGCTGGTTCTCATCCTTGAAGAAGAACATAGAAGGATCTGAAGTATAAAACCTAACTAGAGCTAAAAAGGGCTCATTTGGCTACAGTATGACCTGTCACGTATATCAGGAATCTGCCATTAATACTGTGGTAATTTTATTTGATCAAGGAGAATGAGAGAAGAGAAAGAGATTAGCTAGAGCAGAAGGAAAGAATCCTAAATACGAATTCCCATATGGACAGAGTTCTATGCCTTTGAATAACTCATTCATTTTGCTGAACTTCTTTTTCATGTGTAATGTGGGAAAAATAATATTAACTCATTCACCTTCCTAATAAGAGCACCCAGAGACTTAGTACGTAGTTCTGGATTCAGTGGAATAAAATCAAAATGATGATCGGAAAGGTTATGAGACCCAGAGGCAAGAATTACTCACAAAATGGCTGTATTTAGCCAAGTTTTATAATTTCATATTCCCAAAATATAAACATTTAAGATCCCATGCCTTTATGTAACAATAAATGGAAACCTGTGATATAAAAAGTTATTTTGAAAAGAACTGCTACTATTTATTTGTATCTAGAAACTATTTTAAATATATTGCAAAGAAAATTTGTGATGATGATTTTTAAAGAGCTACATTTCTATGTACTCAAAATGAAATGTAATTGTGAATACAGAAGCAGTGAATTTAATCATTATGTGTTTGCTTAAAAATATGACTTTCCTCAAGAGGCCAGTGAAATTATCTAGAGATCTGAATAAGGGTATAGATTATGCACATTATTCAACCTGACTAATGTCATTCTATAGAGACCTACTTTTTGCTTTGTGTTCATTTTGACATGAAAAACAAGTATCAAAATATCAGCTATAACTTACATAATATCACCTTGAAATTATCTCTAGAATTACTTCATTTAACAAATATGTCTTGAGGCTGGCCCAGTGACCCAGCGGTTACGTGTGCACATTCTGCTTCGGTGGCCCAGGGTTCGCTGGTTTGGATCCTGGGTGCAGACATGGCACCGTTTGGCAAGCCATGCTGTGGTAGGCGTCCCACATATAAAGTGGAGGAAGATGGGCATGGATGTTAGCTCAGCGCCAGTCTTCCTCAGCAAAATGAGGATTGGCGGTGGATGTTAGCTCAGTGCTAATCTTCCTCAAAATAAGTAAATAAATAAGTAAAAATTAACAGAAAACAAACAAATATGTTCTTGACCACTGATCTTACAGTGTTGTTACAAGGATCAAATGAGGAAATATCTGTAAAAATGCTATATAAATACTAATGTGCATTCTGAATGGTAGTTATTGAATTATTATCACTTCCATGACCTCTGCTAGGTGCCTGGGCAAAAGTTTTAAGATGTCCTCTCATCATTAGGATTATATGTGTACTATATTTTCAGGTAGTTGGAAATGAACTATATCTTTTGCAGCTTCTCTAACTATTCTTCTGCCTACCTCCTCATACTTAATAAAAGTGGACCACAATTGTTATCAATGAAAACGTACTAAAAGAATTGATTAATAAATAACTTTATGACTTGTTATTGGATCACAATTGTGTCCTATTCTATAAAGTACTATAGATTTGAAACATTAGATGTCATATATGGCATTAAAAGAGATTTCTAGAACTTTAAGTTATATTTAGGTACAGAATTCTCATCAGGTTTAGTTGTATTCACCACTAAGTGAAGTGGTTTATGATGCAGCTTTCCTTCAGGATTGTTTTCTCATGAATCTCGTGGTGATACGGGTTACATGACTGTAGGTGGAGCATGGATTACAATAGAAACCATCATTTATCATTTCTCACATTTGTCACATTTATCATTTAAAAGCAAAATATGAATTATTTGAAATTTTTTCAGTAGTTTTATATTATAAGGTGGATATATTTATAGAACTTATCTATATACAAGTTGATCAACTAGTCAAATCACCATTATTTGACTGTGAAGAAATAATCTATGGTAAATGCTTACAATAGGACTTTGAATACTTTAATTGGTAATAATGAACAAAAGATCAATCAAAATTTCCAGAATAAATCATATAAGGAAATCTTCATAACTTTGGATATGCAAAGATATTTTAGGACACAAAAGGATTAACTAAAAAAATGAGAGGGGCTGGCCCCGTGGCCCAGTGGTTAAGTTCACATGCTCTGCTTTGGTGGCCCAGGGTTTGCTGGTTCAGATCCTGAGCACAGACCTACACACTGCTCATCAGGCCATGCTGTGGCTGCATCCTACATAGAAGAAATAGAAGGACTTACAGCTAAGATATACAACTATGTATTGGGGCTGGAGGAGAAAAAAAAGAGGAAGATTGGCAACAGATGTTAGCTCAGGGCCAGTCTTTTTCATCAAAAGGTAAGTAAATAAATAAACAAAACCTAAAAATTACCTAATACATCATGTTAGTTTTCTATTCTGCATAAAAGTTACCACAAATTTAGTATCTTAAAACAACACACATTTATCATTTCACAGTTTCTGTGAGGCAGGAGTCTGGGCACAGTTTAGTTAGGTCCTCTGCAAGGCTTTAATCACAGTGCCTGCCAGGCTGCATTCTCATATAGAGGCTCAACTAGAGAAAGGCGCTCTTCCAAGCTTCCTCATATTGATGGCTGAATTCATTTCCTTGTGGTTATAGAACTGAGGGCCACAACTTCTTGCTGGCTGTTGGCTGCTCTCAGTTCTTAGAGACTGCCCACAGCTCCTTGCCATGCCATGTGGGCCTGCTAACAGGCTTCAAAAGAGGCTTCAAAACAGGCTTCTTCAAAGCCAGCAAAGGAGAAAGTCTTTAGAGCAAGTCAAGTTTACTAGCACGATGGAGTTCTCCATGATGTAATGTAATCAAAGGAGTGACGTCCCATCACCATTGCCATGTTCTGGTAGTAGGAAGTCGTAGTTTCTGCCCATACCCAAGGGCAGGGGATTAAATGAGGAAGGATCCTAAAAGTGACTATCAAGTCTTCTCTACTTTAAACATACTGTGTGATGGCATGCTTTAATATGTTTCTATTGGCTAAGGCAATGGTAAACACTTCGTAAGTGGTAGTTATTACCTGGTTTTATGCATCGCTTAATGAGAGGGATACATTCTGAGAAATGCGTCCTTAGTTGATTTCATCGTTGTGTGAATATCATAGAGAATACTTACACAAACCTAGCTGGTATAGCCTACTATACCCCTAGGCTATATGCTACTAATCTTATGGGACCATTGTTATAGACGTGGTCCATCATGGACCAAAACGTCATTATGCAGCACATGACTATCTGTAAATATATTCTCTCTCTCTCTCTCTCTCTCTCAATATGTAACAGAGTTTATAATGCTTTATCACAAAGTTTATTCAGTGGTATGTTGGTACATGTTTAAGTGGCACTCGAGGAGAGAAAAGCCTTGATGTGTAGCATTACCAATTTCCACAGTATAAATACTCCCACTTTGCCCAAGTCTAAGCTTCCATCATATCACTAAACGTGGTGTTGAGAAAGCTTTACATAAACTGCTCTCACAGGAAGGTATGAGCTGGCTCCTGCTCATTGGAATCATTGTAAGAAATAAATGAAATATTGATTACATTTAATATAGTATTTGTCATATAATAAGCAATTAATAAATGATCTTCTTCCTATGATTGCTAATGATGAGATGATTGGAATGGTGATGACAACGATGATGATGGTGATGAGATAACTTGAAACTCACTGAAAAATGGGGAAAAAAACAGAAAAAACTTGAAAAACTGTTATTTCACCTGCAAAGCAAATACAAAACAATCCTCAAAAAAGCATGCACCAATGTTGAGAGTGCACAATCTGTATTGTAAAGGTTTATGAACATCATCATGGAAAGTGTATTTCAAGAAAGTGTTTCTTTCTGGGTCAATTCATCTCCCTCACTCTTCCTATTTTCTGTCGACTCTTGTGCATGTTCAGAGATGGCCCCTCTGCAGGGTCAGAAGGCAGGTGGAGTTGTGTTTTGATGTACTTGTTAAGTGTGAATGGGAGTGTGGATTCAGAGGTAAAACCATGGAATCTGTTATGACAGGGAAAAGATGGAGGCTGAGGGTTAAACATTCAAGGAAGAGACAAACCAGTACATTTGCTGATTACATTTGATCTCTCTCATCTCCCTTTTCTAACATTCTCATACTCTTTAAAATAATTTGGTTTTTGGTATTTTAAATGTGATAAGATAATTTAGATTGAAAATTTGTCTAAATAAATATCTGCTCCACTAAACTGATAGATATGTAACTAGTTAGTAAAATTTCAGGAGAATCATATCTAATTTGAAAATGACCATAAGGTATGCAAAAAAAACAGGAAATAAAGAAAACCTGAATAATTTGGGAAGAAATAATCTTATTCCTTTCTAAAATGGAAGCATTTGGGACTTAGGAAACAATGCCTCAAACCTACCTTTCAACAATTATGTACAATTTAGCTCTATGTTTGAATTTTTTTAGGGCTAACGCTATCATCGAAGAGTAAATTTTAATGTTATTAACTTCCATTGTATTGTGAAAATTGATCAAGAATAAGACTGCAGAGTTCAGACCTAGAGAAAGTTCAGAGCATCGTATTGTTTTCTGGTGGCTCTAGGTATCAGGGGATAGAAAATGGGGTTTTGGCCTGACTATCATGAGTATTCCCACTTTTAATTTAATGAGGAGATTAATCAGAGTCAGAAAATTAGATGGTCTTTGGACTCCTCTGGAGAAAACTGAGAGTGAGCTGGTAGTCCTGTAGTAGAAAGCCAGGAGGATCAACAAGGCAGAGAAGAGGCTTCCATCATCATTGTCATCATCATTTATTGAGCAATTACTATGTGCCAGGTAGTTTATATGGATTATTTCATTTAACGCTCATGACAACCCTTGGTAAACATGTAATTATTATCTCCATTTTAGGGAGTTTAAGTAATTTGCTGAAAGTTGCAGAGCCCTCTAAGTGATTGAGCTAGGATTTCATCTGCAGCCTTTTGACTCCAGTGGCTAGGCCATTAATCTTAGCCTATGGTCATGAGCTACAATTGTAGAGCTCACTAATCCCCCACTCCTCATCCCCGGAAAACACCTGCATTCCTATCCCTCCAATGAGCCAAACCAGGACTAGTCCTTGGGACCATAGCTCCTCCAAGAAGCCCTAATGGATCATTAGCAGAAGGCAGATGAGCAGTGGCCAGCAATGGAGATCTCCAGCAAAATTGTGGCAGGCAGAGATGATCTCAAGTGGAGGACAGAAGAATTATTTCCTAAAACACATATGAGGCAGTAGCATTAGAAAGCCAGAAGCTCTCTAATCAAGAGGAGCCATATTTCCAGAGGGGAAAAGAGTTTTGTTCAATTGTTAGATATATGGGCAAAGTCTAATCTGAGACTGTGAAAGACAAGCATGTTTTAGCACATTTAATGCAGACTTTTAATCAGGCCTTATGTTATCAAATGTTTTCATGGAACACTGTTACACTATGTAATATCTTCAATTATGTACATAAAGGTAAATATATAATCTTAATCCCATAATGACAAATATACTTACTAAAAGTAATTTTAAATTCCCAGTTACATTCTCAATAAAGTTCTCACTTATAACGTCAGTATTCAAAATTCCCAGATATATATATAAAAGCAACTCCCAGAAATCTTTTACAGGAACCTGAAATTCACAGCAATTTTTAAAATTCTAGTAATTGGCGCCACAATAACAACAGGAAGTAGATGCTGTTATTGGCCCCATTTTGCAGATAAGGAACCCGAGGCAGAGTAAAGGTCCAAGTTTTCACAGCTAATATGAATCTTCATCAGGATCTGAACACCAAACGTGGGCTCTTACTATGCCCTGTTGATAATTCCTGTTGTGCCCTAAAGAAAAGGAACCAAGGTACTTACCTAATATTTACACTCTTCCTTTTCTACTCTCCAGCCCCAGAATCATGGGTGCAGACTTGTGGCATTGGATCAGAGATTCTGACTTTGCCATACTAAGAGATTGCCATCAGCCAAACTAGAGGAAAACAAAGCTGGACTTCCGCACTCTCATTTCTTAGTGCTTCTCCTCAACATCCGGGAACCTCGGCAAGTCTGCAGTTGATTTTGAAAATTGCACTAAGACGAAATTTCTTGTAACCCAGAGCAGGTAGGAGACTTAAAGAGACAAGAATGAAGAATTATGCTTGAAATTGATTATATAAAGACTGAGCATTACCATACATAAATAAGGAGACAGAGAGACAAGGAAGGAAGGAGGAATGGAAGGAAGGAAAGTTTTATGGAGAAAAGTAATTCATTGATGCACTTAATTAGATGTAGTCCTTCTTGATTCAGGACTATCTGAATGATTATCAGATATTATATTTTACACTATTATTATTATATTATATTATATAATCATTATTATTATATTTTGTTTGGATACATTTTCCATGAAGAATTAAGTAATTAGTAGGAAGGACACTGGCCTCATCCCCTAGAGTGTGGTGATTTCACAAGAAAGTACAGTATTTAGGGGCTGGCCCAGTGGTGTAGTGGTTAAGTTTGCATGCTCTGCTACAGTGGCCCAGGGTTCACTGGTTCAGATCCTGGGCATGGACCTATATACCACTCATCAAGCCATGCTGTGGTGGTGTCCCACATACAAAATAGAGGAAGATTGGCACAGATGTTAGCTCAGCAGCAATCTTCTTCAAGCAAAAAGAGGAAGATTGGCAACAGATGTTAGCTCAGGGCCAATCTTCCTCACCAAAAAAAAAAGGAAAGTGTGGTATTTAGACCTACAACTCTCATAACCTCCTTGGAATATTCAACCCAAGACTTTCACAGATAAGTTAATGTGAAAGTATGAAGTAATTATCCAAATAATGTTCTCATTTTAGAAATTCAGGGTTAAAAAAATGCATTTTATACTTTTTCCAGAAAGAAAAAAAACACTAGTTTTGCCTTATCTCTGATGAAATGGCTTAAGTGGGTAGAAAAATGTAGTTCCATTTTGAACATAATAAACAAATCCCCAAACTAATTTTGCACATTAATATGCATATATGGATATATGGTAATCAAATCAGATGTTGCCAATACATAATTATTAGGCTTAATTTAAAACCTTAATTTAGCTCTTGTATGGAAACTAATCCACAAGGAGTAAATTATTTATTACATAACTAAAAGAAGTTTTTGTATCAAATTCACTTTAATTTCTACAAATCTTATTTCAATATCTAATGTTAAGATGCCTATATATAAAGTTTATTATTACAAGTTGTACAAATTGTAGCATAAATATATATGTGCATATGTATCATTTATTATATCATAAAGAACATACGAATGACAGTTCCAAATGTTTCAATAGCCTGGTCGCCTTACATTTTCATTTAAAATAGAAATAAGCAGAATTTTATTTGCAATATACTTATTGTGTGTTTGTGCTTGGTGTGTGAGAGAATGTGTATGCAGACCTCGAGTCATATTTCCCCCTGACCCACTAATATAGATATGCCATTCATAATTATACATATTTCTAGTTAGAGATTGGAGAAACACATTGACTATGGTTATTATGTTCTCCATACCTAGCAAACCTTCTGTATATCTCATCTCCTGCTAGTTAATTCTTTCTGTGCCAAGAGGAGGAAATTTTGTGTGTGTGTGTCTACCAAATTGTTCAAATATAACTACAGGATGAAGTACCCCTGCTCCTTAATGGTAGAGTTCGCATCAGGAATTTACTTTGAAAATTAGCAAGCATACTGGAAAGGTCATTCAAGTGATTATTAAGAAAAAAAGGTAATAATAGTAATAATGCTCCTTGGGATTTTATGTAGGACAAAGTAAAAGAGCTTTTACTCAGGTTGAAAATGCAGCTCTAACCTCCTTCTTCCTGTTTGACAGTCCCGGTTGATAGAAAACAGAACTTGGGATATCGACACTTGAGTGGAAAACAAAGCCTATAGGTCATTATATTATATATATTTTTAAATAAGTGTAAGTTTCAAATAATGAATTAATCGTTCATTATGACAACTGACTCATGGGTTATGACAAGAGAAATGAGCAAATTATCGTTGAGAAAGGTATGTAAACTTTCTCATATCTAGTACTAAGTAAACTTCACTTCAAAGAATATATTTCTGTGGACTGTGATATAATCTTTAAGATTTACAGGACTAGGCTTTTCTTAAAACCAATTTGGTTTTAAAACCAAACCCAAATTCTTTTTTACTATTTTTCGGGTTATTTTTTTAAAGATTGGCACTTGCGCTAACATCTGTTGCCAATTTTTTTTTTCCTTTTTTTTAGATTCTTCTCCCTAAAGCCCCCCAGTACATAGTTGTCTATCCTAGTTCCAGGTCCTCCTGGCTCTGTTACGTGGGACACCATCTCAGCATGGCCTGATGAGCGGTGCTAGGTCTGTGCCCAGGATCCGAACCAGCGAAGCCCTAGGCCACAAAGCAGAGTGCAGGATCCCAACCACTCAGCCATGGAGCTGGCCTCTCTTTTCCTTCATGACCAGGAAACCTGACCCCACATTTCAGAAGAATGCCATGGTTCAGGTGATGCATCTTACCTTTCTTTTACCATTGAACTTTACAGTGTTGCTCCCAGATGCACTTGCTATAACTGAGGAAAAAAAGAGCAAAAGACACAATTTTCACGCTATTAAATGTATGAAGAAGGGCAATGAAACCATATTTCAACATACAGAGGATAGCAATTCATAAAAATTAGAAATTAAATACATGCAAGTTTTATAATTTAAAAAAGACTTCAATTTCTATTACACCTGGGATGGGTAAGGTATGGACCACTTCCCATTTTTGTAAATAAAGTTTTTTGTAACATAACCATGCTCTTCATTTCTGTATTATCTATGGCTATAACAGCAAAGTCGAGTAGTTGTGACAGAAGCTATATGGCCTGCAAGCCTAAAATATTTACTATTGGATACTTGATAGAAAAAAAATTTACTCCTGTTTCACTTGAATTTTATGTTGTTGAAGTCAAATGGATTACAAAGAAAATACAAACAAATGTTAGAGGAATAACGTTTTAAGAACTTTGAGTTTATATTTGGCTTGTGTTCTGAAACTTCCTCTAGTTTTCCTAATATTTTCAACTAAATTCAAAATATTGATTCTATTAAACTCAAAACAATTTAGGTCTCATATGTGTATATATCCATATATCCATATATACATGTGTGTAAGTGTATATGTGTGTGTGTGTCTGAGTGTATGTTGTGTGTGTATATAGCTCGCCCCGTCTTTGTGCAGTATGCTTTTAATATTAATCAAAAAGGCAGTTAACTTCTTCAATATTTGAATCACCAAATACCTGTTTGCTCCTTCCAGTGGCAGGTATTGATTGATAAAACCCCATCTCTCTCCAGCAATATAGCTATGCTTTATTGATATTTGGATCATAATCTAAAGCTCATCATTCTGGTTTGGCATTTCCCTAATAACAAGCTTTCTCAATTTGTCTCTACAGGGATTTTTGCCTCCAGGATTGTTTGAGTCCTGAAGGGAGTGTGTGTGTGTATGTGTGTATTTGTAAAAACAGGGCTGTGTTTTAAAGAATGTACATATAATACTCAGCTATTAATATAAATTTATATCAATATATTTACAAATATATTAATGTATAAATTGAAAAGAAATGCAAGTTAAAAATTAGAAGGAATTTTTTTCGGTTTTAAAGTCTACTTTTTCCTTTTTTCTGTGAGGAAGATTGCCCTGAGTTAACATCTGTTGCCAGTCTTCCTCCTTTTCCTTGAGGAAGATTGTTGCTGCACTGACGTCTGTGCCAATCTTCCTCTATTTTATGTGTGATGCCACCCCAGCATGGCGTGAGGAGCGTTGCACACGAACTTAACCGTTATACCACTGGGCCAGCGCTTTAAAGTTCACTTTTTGAGAGGGCCTAAGTTTCCCAGGCCATCAGTAGGATTTGAAAATTTTCTTGCAAATCTATGGAAAGCAAAAGGATAAAAGAAAAGTCTGTACCAGCTTATGAGAATGTACTTCTCTGATGATACAATCAGAGCAAATCTTTACACTCTTTCCCTTAAACACTTAATAGAATTTTTAGATAGATGTGAAAATATACCTTGGGGAACATGGCCCTAGGAAAAAGAGTTTAGTGCTCAAAACAACATGCAAAGTACCACCTGAGTACGTTGTTGCAGAAGTTCATCTAACTTTCAGGATGTCAGTAAATGAAACTAGAGTAGAAGCCGAATAATTTTCATGATGCTGAGAGCTAACAGTCATATACTCAAGTCACTCAGCCACCATTTCTCATGTGTTTCCCGACAATGCAACACTCTCTGAGGAAGGACTAATAAGCAGTAGTCCTTCTACTCAAGGGCTTTGCCTCCTAATTAGACGATAAACTAAATGAGCAGATGCACAAAAACCCAAAGTATTAGAAAGAAGTTTTTAAAAATAGCTTTTTAGAAAAATTTACTATGGCAATGCTTTTCAAATATTTTCTTACTGTAACCTATAGTAAGAAATACGTTTTATTTTAAAACCAAGTACACATACACAGATACACAAATTGTTCTCATAAAGCAGAAACAGAGGGTCAAGAAACAATATTTACCCTTATCTTGAGTGATATACTTTGTTCTATTCTGTTCCATTTGATGCTGTTTTTGATGCAATTGCCAAACATTACATTGACAACGAGTCACTAACAGGTCATAATCTGCAATTTGAAGAATACTGCACTAAGAGATATTATTAAGGACCTAAAGATTTTCACATAAAGGATTGGGCAATGGGGTACACAAGAAAGATAACTGAATTTGAAATCAAAAGATCTTGATTAATATTGCAGTTCTACTGTGTAAACTTTATGAGCTACTCTAAGTCGAGCAATTTCAGAGCCTTGGTTTTTCTTCTACAAAAACAGAAAATAAGATTCTGTCTATCCCATCGAATATGGCATTTATGAAAATAAACAGTGATAATGAATGTGGAAGTATTTTGTAAATTGTAATGTAACAAAAATTACAGTTTATTTGAATGTTTAAATAGCTAGAAATAGACCAGACCATTATACTAAGTTTTCAGAGACTCATGGGTATTTTTACAGTAATTTTAATTTTTCAATTTTATTTTTACAGCAAAGAAGATATTCTGCAGCAATTAGGGGGAAAGAGTGGTTCCTTAAGTCAATGCACATGGGAGCCTGCTGTCCAGAGACCGTGCTGTCTTCAGGTGATGCAGGACAGTTTTCCCGCCTCTATTAGTCTGCTGGGGCTGTCCTAACAAAATGCCACAGACTTGGTAGATTAAACAGCCATTAAAAAAAAAAGAGGGGCCAGCCCTGTGGTGCAGCGGTTAAGTTCGCAGGTTTCCCTTTGGCAGCCCGGGGTTCACCGGTTCAGACCCCAGGTGGGGACATGGCACCGCTTGTCAAGCCATGCTATGGCAGGTGTCCCACATATAAAGTAGAGGAAGATGGGTACAGATGTTAGCTCAGGGCCAGTCTTCCTCAGCAAAAAGAGGAGGATTGGCAGCAGATGTTAGCTCAGGGCTAACCTTCCTCAACAAAAGAGAAATTAATTTTTTTACAATTCAGGAGCCTAGAATTTCGAGATCAAGGTGTTGACAGGGTTGGTTTCTTCTGTGGTTTTCTCTCTCCTTGGCTGGTAGATGGCTGCCTTCACCCTATGTCTTCACATGGTCTTCTTTCTGTGCATATCTGTGTCCTAATCTCCTCCTTTTATAAGGACATCAGTAATGTTGGGTTAGGACCCATCCTAATGACCTTATTTTAATTTAATTACCTCTAAAGACCCTACTTCCAAATACAGTCATTCTGAAGTACTGGGGGTTAGGATATCAACATATAAATTTTGGGAAAACACAACTCAGCCCATAACACAATATAATTTCCCTTATTTGTTAGTTATGCTTTGCCACTTAATACTAAGGAAAACATGCTATTTATTTCTGCATAGTGTTTTCTGTATAATCGAAAATAATTCATTAATTTTTTTCAATGATTTAAAATGGAATCATTTCTATATTACCAAAATGGCCATATCTCATTGATAATTTATCAAATTATATTTATATTTAATAAGATCAATTATTATTTAACAAAAATTCTTTTTTAATGTTTTCTCTTAAGAAAAAAGAAACATTGTAAAAAAATTAAAAACAGCGCATAACAACTTGATTAATTCCGAACTGGAATATGGAGGCAGTATTTGTTTCTTTGGAGATAGAGATTTTTAAACAGAAATTAACATATTCAAAAAGTGAAATAAGAATGCCGAGAGAAGATATTAATATATTCACATATTTAGAAGTAAATAAAAGCTTTGATTGCTATTAAATTTTGTTTCGAGTTGCTTAGGTCCCCTCCAAAGGAAGTAGAAACTGTTTTTTTCTTTTTTCACCGCAGCCTGAGACTAATAAAAATTCATTTTAATTAGCAAGAATACATTACTGTATTTTCAGTTACAGATGCAAATGCATTCCCACAGTTTGAAGCTGTATGAAAACTTTATATTCTTCTTTAAATTTTTCTTAGTTATATAAAACTCCTTTATTCACAGTGAACATGACTATATTTCTTTAATGAGATTGAGCAGATGGGATTTCTGTCAACCTTTCTGGAAATGGTGAAAAATCATATCCCCTTATATTAAGAAAAAGTTATCATTACAGAAGTAGTAAATGCCCGAAAAAAAGGTGGTACAGATATCAGGGATTTTTCAAAAGATTCTCAGCGGAATAATAGGTCCCTTCTTGGAGAAGAGGAGGATGGCGTGCAGTAAACTAGCCTCACTTAAAGAACACTGCCATCTTTTGACTATCCAAGTAGGTCTTAGTATAAGAGATGTCCAGACCACATTTGCCCAGAAATCCTTGGAAGGAGCTGGAGGAGGAACCATGAAGCAAAAATCTAGACCCACTCTTGTCAGGCCAATTGGTTCAGGAGTCTGCATCCACCTCTCTGCTGAGGATGAAAGAAAATCTCTAATAATAAGCAATAAATGTAAAGAAAAAGTCTTTGGTCACTGTGGATAGTATATAATAGTGAGAATTTTACCATGCCTAGATGTGAAGTCATTTAGCAAATACTTATGTACTCACTCATTCAACTGTTTTGAGTACACTGTATATCTTGCATGTAATATACTTGGAGTGGAAATACAACATGAACAGGACAGACTTTCTGTTGTTGCCTCTGCCCCGCCGTAGTTCACATTCTACGAGGGAGAGGCATACAGTAAATAATATAAATGTGTGTAAGCAAATTCTAGTAAGTGTTTCTAGTGTAAATAATGGATGCTCTGACAGTGACCTAATTTGCATAGAATCATCACAGAAGTCTTTTTCAAGTAGGGTGACCAGTAATTTATCATCCCAACTTTGTCATATTTAAAAGTGATTACACTATGACCACAGATGTAAACCAAGTTTGTTCCAGGTAAACCAGAATGTCACCCAATCTCTGAGGCTAGTTTCATTTGAGCTGAAATCAAAAGGAGTAAAAGAAATGAAGAGTGCAGAAAAGCAGTGATAAGAGTATTCTAAGTGGTAGAACAGCACCTGAAGTGGGGAAGAGCGTTCCCTGTTAGGGGAACTAGAGAATGAAAAATGGCCAATGTGGCTGGCCAATAATGACTTAGAGCAAAGGTTGGCAAACCTCAGACCAAATCTCATTTATGCTTTTATAGTTTTATTAGGACACAACTGTAGCCATTTGTTTACTACTATCTATGGCTCTTTGACGCTGCACAGCTGAGTGAAAAGATGTGGAAAAGATTACCAGACCTGCATCTGTCTTCAGAGCTGAGCTGTCACTGCTATCATCATCCACCACATCAAACCGAGAGACTGCCACCTTTAGCCATCTAGACTCGCCCAGGAGGTGTCTGAACTGGACATAGGCCTTGGACAACAATTCAGACAGCTCACCGCTCCTCTGAAGGGGCCAGCTTTCATCTTCAATGAAAGCCGAATGAAGGAAGCCCATTCCTTCTTCATTCCCAGAGACCATTTCTACTCCTGCCAGATGTCTGCCAGGGCCCTGAAGTACCTAACAGCCCAATCCAGTCATTTCACCTTTGAATCAGTTATTGTGGCCCAGATTCCAGATCTCTTCTGAATTTGCAGCATCTTCTCAGTTACAGGCCTGCTGGTCATCAAAATAACTCCTACACTCTGCTCAACTCCTCAGTACTACCTGGACAAAAGTCTACTTCTTATTTTCAATAAATGTCAGACGCTGTTAAAAAAGAGTAGTTGACTAGTTACAGGCGACACCGTATGACCCATAAAGGCTGAAATATTTGCTATCTGACCATTTACAGAAAAAGTTTCCTAATCCCTGATCTAGGGAAAGATTAGCATGAAATGCAGTTGGAGTGGTAGGTGCCTGCTATTAAGACAGAAATCTCTCCGAGTACTCAAAGCAATCATTATTGCAGGGCTCCAATTCGACTACCCATAATTATAGAATGATAGAAGCAGAAGTACCTCAAGAGACAAATCTGCCATCATTATATAAATGGATTATGCAGGTTGATGGGACATTTTCCACATCATTCACCATTTGCTTTTTCCATTAGTAATTTCCTTAGATGAAATAGAATCTCTCCTTTAAAATAGACCTGTAGTTATTTCAGCTAAACAATAAGGGACATTTTGATAGCTTACAATGCCCTCAGCTGTGGAATATAGGAAAGAAAAACAATACATGAATGATTTCTACCCATTTATAATCTGTCTGCAGGACGGGAATAGGAAAGAGTGACATATGAAAAGAAAAAAGGGAATACAAAGATCCCATATAATCATGTGCCAATATAACCCATATCTTATGAAGAAGGAAACATAATTTATGAATAATGACTGTGAGATACCAAAGCTGTGGGGCTGTGTAATGGGGTTGCACAGGAAGTGACTTGACACAATGCAATCTGAAAGCACTCTTACCTTTAAGGATTTTTTTCTTTAATATTTCTTCCTTGACCACAGGAATGGGGGACGGGGATAATGGAACACAAAGGAAGAGAATACATAAGGTAAATATTAGAGAGACAGATGGCTTTATCTAAAAGCCATTCCTACTTTGGAGAGCATAGTGAGGGAAAGGAAGATCAGATACTCAATCCTGGAAGAAAACTTCGAAAACTTTTAGCTGCAAATGCTGAACACTTTCTGCAACTATGAATTATGGACCTAATCAATAAAGGAGACCACAGTTGTGGTAGTTCAGTGTGAAACAAGAACCACATGGACTCCACAACTGAGGATGAATGCAGCACAAGAAGAAGAAATTCAGACCAAAACTGAGTAATTTACCTTTGAGCCCTACTAAGCAAAGGTTCTGATCAAGTTTTAACTCTGCTATATACCTTTGGTGAAAAAGAATGGAGATTCCTATCCATGCCAAGGGTACGCTATCAAGTTAATATATCACAAAAATAACATAGTTCTTATTACAAAACTTGATTTCAGTAATTTTCAACCAAAGGCTTTCTTGTTTCATAAAGTCTTGAGTTATAGATAGATATCTTCAGAGGGTAGAAAATTCTGTTGTCTAGGTTCAGGTAGCACCATTACACAATGCTCTTAAATAAGGCTCATTTTTATCTGGATTTATATGAATTAAATTTCCTGACACACTCTCTTACTCTAGGTCCCTGGAGAATCTGTTCTGTGAGATAGGAGTTCCTCCTTGATAGATATTTAGACCAATTTTGTATTTAAAATATTTGTGTTATTAAAATATTCTTCTCTAGGATTAAATGCCAGGAAACTCTTAGCAATTGTTAATATCTAACCTAAACTGACTTCCGGAGATGACTTTATCTCGTCTTCTAGGATAGTGGTCTTTACTCAGGCCACACAGGTGCCACCAGTGATTAGATTTTCCATAGGAAATAGCAATACATTGCCAGCTGTGTTAGATGACTAGGAAGTTAGCTACGTAGTATTGCTGCCTCTGTATCCATTTTGTGTGGCCCTGCAGGGGCCTTGAACTGACAATAGCCCCTGCCCTGAGCACATGTCCCAGGTAACAGCCAGCAGAGTCACAAGTAAATGTAAGCTCCCGATATGACTCTCCCAACGACCTATGTGATAAGCATTCTTCCTTGCCTCCCAGGGCCTTCTCCTCCTGGGTCTCTTAGATACGACCCCCATGAATCTTACCAAAACCCAGCTTTTTTCGGTTTGAATTGCCCAATCCCACACTAGCCCAGGAACGTCAAAGCATTCCACCTTTGGACTCTAATAAAGGCATGTGTCCCAGGTCCTGCCAAGCTCTCTCTGCCTGCATCCCACCTTGACCTCCCCATGTGGTGTACCTCCTCCATGACTTGTGAGTGATGAATTTCTCTCTTTTACTTTCCCTTAATGTTCAGTCTTTGCTGAATCATGATTCATCATCCTGACACCCCAGGGCTCTACTTAATAAATGTTAATTTAACAAAAAATTACAACGTCTATCTCCAGAAACCTAGTACTGATCTGCTATTAAAAATATATATATATATATTATATGTTGCTAAAAAATACTCACTTTTAGTATTTTTGTTTTATTTGTCTTCAGAGGCACCCATAATTTGGTGTTGCTTTGATTATTTGTATATATTTTCTATACTGGGGAGAGGTGGACTTTGAGAGAGAGATAAACTTTGAGAGAGAAACTCAAAGCAATTGTTCACAGATTATATCTAGATTTAAATTGTTTTCGTTTCTTTGGACAGGAAGAATTACCTTTCACCCTCCTAAAGACTGTGTGTACTTCTGCTATTGCTTTTGCTTAACAATTTTTTTCCACCTACTATGTCCATAGAATCTAAGATGAATCCTCAGGAATGGGGCCGTTTTGAATATTTGGGAGAAAGATTTAGATTGTGAAATAGGGTCCATATCCTGAACTGGTAAAATAAACTCCATTGACACCCTTAAATATATTTCAGTCTCGTTGAAATAAAACACAATACAAATAGAGAAAATGCACCCTCTCTTACTAGGAGTTTTCAAGAAAAACTATTAGCTTATTTAGTTGTAGTTTGCTGGGGTCATTGCAATGAGCTAGAATCCTTCTCACTTTTTCTAAATGCCTTGTAATACTGACCTTTATTTCATAAAGAACATTTTTTTTTAAGGATAAACAATTTGGCTAAATGTTACAGTAGAGTTTGATATATTTTTAGAGTTTTATTAATTTTATTAAGAAAAATGAAAAATACAACATAAACACAGAGTATATTTTATTGGTGGACTTCACATCCATAAATTAAAAAATACAAGAACGAGTGAAATTTCTGTCTAAAGGAGAAATAAAGATTTGATTTTAAAGGTTAGATTTGTGCAAATCCATCTCACCAATTTTTTTTTAAATTTTGTAATATTAGTAAATTTGTTTCTTCAACCAATTTATCAACATCTATGAAGAACCCACTAAGTAGTAAGACCTATATATATGTATATAGCATTATCTCTGCCCTCAAAAAGCTTACAATCTTTTGGTGGAAATAAACAATTAAGAAAAAACAACCCGGACCAGCATGGTGGCACAGCAGTTAAGTTCGCACATTCCACTTTGGCAGCCCAGGGTTCGCCAGTTTGGGTCCTGGGTGCAGACCTACACACCACTTGACAAGCCATGCTGTGGCAGGCGTCCCACATATAAAGTGGAAGAAGATGGGCACCGATGTTAACTCAGGGCCAGTCTTCCTCAGCACAAAGAGGAGGATTGGTGGCTGATGTTAGCTCAGGGCTAATCCTCCTCCAAAAAATAGAAAAAACAACCAATACATGACATAAATAATAAGTTTCAAGTGAATTGGAATAAGTCTATGAAAAATTTGGAACCAAATGATAGGTATTTCCTTAAGGCACAGTATCATTTAAATATTTATTATAAAGCCCATTTAGGCTTCTGGTTTTTGGTATTTACACTGGCTATGCCATTTTTCTATACAAATAGAAAAATTTTATAAAATCTTTCCAAGATTTCCAAGAAAATCTACCAATTCTACTCCACTGGAAGTTGACTACAAGAGACCTGATGAGAGCAAGGCCCATTTAGCAGCACTGTTACTTTACCAGGTCTGACTTTGTTTAATTCCCAGGAAGCTGTGGGGTAGTTTGTTAATGGATGCATTTTGTAAATAGAATTTTCAAAAGAATGTTCACAGTTGGGCCTCCTGTTGTTTTCCATTGGTTTGAAAGGGGGCATTCACAGCTGCAGAAAGCAGTTTGCAATTATCAAATTGGCTTTTTCTACAATGTAAGATAACACTAACACATGCAATTTCTGGCACTTTCACAAGCCCAACACGCCAACCATTTGCGTTTTCGCATTAGGTGTGAACATTTCCTCTCTGGCTAATTGACCTTATCTAAGGTATAGAGGAGGAAAGTTGAAGAGTTAGAGAAAAACCCGTTTTCAAAATCAAACCACTGAACCTGAACCAGATTAAGGGCATCTGAATTAAACTGCCTGATGGGTAGGTTTGCTCCTCCCTGCACGCTGGTTTCTGCTTTTCAAATATCCCTCTAACAGAAGCATCAGAGGGACTGGAATGCTGCCAAATCCAGACATACTCAGGCAGATACACTTGACTAAATCCAGACAAGAGATAGAGGATTCTGTAGGATCTTACAATGAAATTACATCCAAATAACGCCACACAAGACCATCGTGATTAACATTGTGACAGTGAATGGAAAATGACTAGGATAGCTGAGCATTTATTTCCAAATGTATCTCAGTATTTGAATGTCATTATATTGACAATTTAAAAAAAATAGCATAAGGAAAAACAGTGCAGATGACTGATCTCAGAGTTTATATTGTCACAAGTAATGACACACGGTACTGGGTCTCAAATTGAGTCTTAATCACACACAAACCACCACTCTGGGAACAAATATGAAAGCTGATCAAAAATCTCTTGAATGACAGCACAGCAAAGTAGATGTTCGTGTTTTAATTACAATTAATAGAGTGTGTCAAATGGATAGTTCTTATGGCTTATGAAGATTAGTTCCTCACAGAGAAAAAATGGCTTTAATAGTTTGATAAGAAGAACATTTCTACTGGGCACACATCATTAACTTGACTTTATCTCTTCCGTAAGATATTTATTAAGCTACAAGTAAATATATTTATTAAGCTTCAAGGAAAGTTTGCATTTTTGTAATTTTCAAAATGGAAAGTGCAAAAGAAAAAGCTGACATTTATCTTGTAAGATGCTAATAGCTTAAGCTAGGGCCCATTTTTAAACATAAATTAATCCTAGCCTAAACCCCAATAATGATTCTGCATTGCTGTTGCTTATGGCACGGCAGATCCTTGTCCTTTGTAGGTTTAATATTTACTATTTCAATGATATGCTACTGGTGATGATTATCTATGACACAGATTAACCTATTATTTTTTTCAAGTGTAAATTTGAATCGTGTGTGCTAAAAAGCTGAGTGTTTGAGGAAGTCACTTAACTAGGGCATGTACTCATTCCCTGCACATTTACATCTGGCATTCTACACACAATAGTTCTATTGTAGTGATAAAAAGAACTTTCTTAGGTTAAATAGGCATTGAGTTAACTTGTTACCTATATGAAATACCTGATTCTCATCCCGAGTATCATTAAAATGAAACCACTCGCCTGTAATAACATGTCTATTTTCATGAAGTTGAGGATTAGATAGAATATCCAGAATATATCCAGACATATGTCATGTGTCTATTACATATTCTAAATAGAATAGATGTTTGAATTTGTTAATAACACTATCCATAATCTTTGCAAATGGCTAAATTTATGCACGTCACAAGAGCATAAAATTTCCAGCATTGCAAAAAACCCACCCAACCCGTGTAAGAACAGGAAATTACATATACGAAAAACAGTGGAGAACTGGTTGAGATGCAAATATTGAGGGATTCAGCTGGGTTCACACACTACCGAAGACAGGGCTAGGTTTACTACACAAATCAGACAATGTTTTTTTTTCTTTTTCTGCTTTATCTCCCCAAACGCCCCCTGTACACAGTTGGATGTCTTAGTTGCAGGTCCTTCTAGATGTGGGATGTGGGATGCCGCCTCAACGTGGCCTGAGGAGCAGTGCCATGTCCGCGCCTAGGATCCGAACCCTGGGCCGCCGCAGCGGAGCGCGCAAACTTAACCACTCGGCCGGGGAGCCGGCCCCCCAAATCAGACAATTTTAACACTAAAATTCCCATTGAAAATTACTGCTTCTGTTTTGCAATGGATCACAAACAGCTGGTACTGTAAATCCTAAGTCTATAAATGCCAAGAAACTATTTTAGTAACAGGTAATACTGAACATGAGCTATTTAAACCCCGGAACAGGTTCTGATTCAATTTAGGATGGATAAATCCACAAGAAAACATCCTTTCTACCCTAACAGCAATAAGAACAAAAAAACAGAAAAAAACTACAAAATAGTAACGTTATAAGCCCATCTGAGAACTGAAGTGATGGGTGAAGTAAATTCCAAAGGATGAAAGCCTTTTAAGGAAAGAAGGGACGCATGAACTATTTTACCTTCACAGAGCGCAAGAGTAAGAATAAACCAGCATAAGAAGAAAGTAAAAGAAAACAGCTGAAACAGTCATGCTTTCTTAAAGACCAAGAGATGACCAGGATGCAAGTTTAGAATATCCCGGACAAGGTGACTCTGTTGTTCTTCACTCTGAGCCTCCATCATGTGCTTATGAGAAAGATTGAGGCGAGCAGAGGAGGAGACCACATAGAGATCCCCCTCATGGTGCACAGCGCGAATCCATACTAACTTCTTGAAATTTTTCTTATGTGGATCAAAAGCTGTATGCCACTGTGTAAGGGGCAGGAACACCTCGCTTCTACTCCAGCAAAGGTAAACTCTAGAAGCAAAAACTGTCTGACCCTGGGAAAGGGTCAGGAAACCTCCCCTTCTCCTACCACAAGCCTTGCCACAAAGGACAAACACCAGAAATCTTCTGCTGGAACAAAGAGAGAAACTCCGTGCCACCAGTCCCAGGCAAAGGGACACTGCTGCTGATGGAGGTGTAGAAGCAAATTGGTGTGCCCTGTGAAAGAGGTTGGCTTCTGTTGCTGGAGGGGCAGGAAACTCCTAATCAAGAATCTCGCAGATATAAAGCAAAGTGTGACTGTTATGGAGGAGCACGGGATGCTGGGAAAGACCCATCATTATGACCCAGGTAGAGAGGACCCGCCTAAGACAAGGCTGATCATAAAATCTTAGAGACATCCCTTATTCCCACTACATGCCTCATACCTACTAACAAACAACAGCTGTATACCGTCGGAGGAAGGGAAATAGCATGGAAAGATCCCCTCTAGTGCATTTGTGCAGGGTCTGCTGAAAGCTGAGCATGGAGAAGGAATGTAAAGAAAATCTCACCAACACCCTACGTTCCACACTACACAAAAGGTAGCAGCAGCTCACTGTTGGGAATTGAAACCTGGGATGCACTAAAGGTAACTACAGCCACAGCAAAATCAAACCCAGCTCAACTACTGTCTGGTTTGACTCAACTCCCCAGAGTAATAGCCTGACAAAAGAAGACTCATGCACCTTTCTAGTCATAGGTGCTATTTGCTTCAGTCTCTACTATTCTTTTATACATGATTCCAGAATTCAATAAAAACGTATCACACACACACATACACAAATATAGCAGGGGAATGAAATGAATCTCTGTCAAGTGATAAAGCAGACAACAGAACCAGACACAGAGGTGACTTAGATATTGGAACTATCAGACTTTAATTCACGAATATGTTAAAGGATCTAGTGGAAAAGGACAACATGCATGAATAGTCATCACAGAATTTCAGCAGAAAGATGGAAGCTGTAAAAGATGCCAAAATTGAAAACCGAGAGTTAAAAAGTATGATGTCAGAGATGGAGAATTCTTTATCAGTAGGTAGGACACAGCAGAAGACAGAATCAGTGAACTTAAAAATAGGTCAATAGAAATTATCCAAATTGAAATAAGCAGAGGAAAAAATGAATAGAAAACAACAGCAACAAAAACTGGAAACGTGTATCCAAGAGTTGTGGAACAATAGCGAAGGATCTAAACCCTGGGCAGAGATTGCTAGTTTTCCTTGAGTATCTCTTATTCCCTTCTGACACGATTGTGGAAATTATAGTGAGACATATGGATACTTGGACAAACACTGAATTACCAGCCGACTTTGTATCTTGCAGTAACCATGCACCAAATTAAGGTCAGTGGGATTTGAGAAGAGGTTGTATGTGTGATTTTTAGGACATGCTCTTAAAGGAAGGGGAAAGCTCTTCTTTTCTTCTCTTTACCCTACTTGCTGGCTGAATGGTATTACAGGGAAGATTATAAAGCAACAGTTTTAACAAAATCTTGGGTCCTTGGCATCTTGGACTTATTATCTCAGCCCCTGGACTAATTATTCTGTCTATTATCTGAGAGATAAATAGACATATATTTTTCAAGCTATTGTCATCTGTGGTGGTATTATAACAGCCAAATATATATATTTTACTGAATATAAACTTACAGCTAGTGAAAACTGAGTGAAACTTGGAGTTTCTTTATAATTTCTGGATATGAACCTAACACAATAATGTCACTTCTCACAGATAATCATCAGAAAATACCAAAAGAATGGCAGGACGTATTATTAATCTTCAGAAATCTTTTCAAATTTAGACAAATGCAAGCTAACTAGTGTAAAAATGTTTAACAGCAAAATTTTGGATTTCTAAGCAGCATTCATAGAAAGATCAGAAATGACTTATGTAGCAGAAATATATCGGCCCCTCCAAACATATAATGAAGTTAGGGGGAAGGTTACTTTTCAGAATTTTACACATTCTAAAACTACAATTTGAGTACTATGGTAAATATCATGATTAGACACAGAAAAATGATGCATCTATACAATACTAGACAGAAACACAGAAGTGAATAACATATCCAAATACCAAGTTTGGCAACATATAAATTCCATCAAAAAGTTGGTTCTCTGAAGTAATGAATAATTCTAAAATAATTTGTCTGTGCAAATTTTCAGTGTGAAAAAAATCTGAGTTTGTCTAAAATTATGTAAAGCTACCCTGAAACACAAAAGCTATCAAATGATTATATTCTTGTTTATTTTCAATATAGATTTAAACTATTCTATCAAACTGCCAATAAAACTAATAATCTAATTTTAAATTTTCATCCTATTTTCTTCATTCAGCCATCCACTCACTCAGAAAAAAATTGACTGTTTACAATATGCAAAGCTCTATATTGTGCAAGACACAACATAGTGTATTTCAAAATGTTCTGACCGAGCTGATTGGGTTGATTTAAATATGAATATAGTACATATTTAAAATAGCTGTATAACAGAAATATAAATAAAAACTGTTTGGCACTGGTAAAGAAATCAGTAGCATTTCTTCTCTGGCTAGATTCCATGAGCAAAGGTATCATCAATGGGCAAAATTGCATTTTCATAGAAACTAAGAATTGGAAAGGATGTTGGAATGGAAAGGTCACCAACCATAAAGACTTAGAGTGTAACAGTGCTTTTGTAAGAGAAACAAATATGTTATAAGACATAGAAAGAAGACTTATTTGGGTATTGGGAAATCTGAGTTTTATTTCTTGGTTTTCCATTACTTCTTCCTGATCTTAGAAAAATTACTTTGCCTTAGATTTCTCATTTATGAGAGGAATAATAATCTCTGTTTTCTTCCACTTCCTTCATAACATAAAGTTATATTCTGTGTACATAGGCATCTGACACACGTGCTTAAACCTCTGCTCTAGACCATCTGGGGGTCCCCAACCTCCCTATATTTTCACCAGGTAAGTTGTGACTATCAGTCAACTACTCTTTAAGTTTTTATGCCATGAGGGGTGTTGAAAACATTCTCCTTTGTAATACAAATAATAAGGATCCAAGAGGAAGCTGGCCAGGGTTAGGGGGAATATAAAAACACTGCACAGAGTAAGGCTAGTGGGAGACTACAGTCCTCACTACTTCCTGGTCCTAATCAAGTGGCCTTACCAGTCTCTGAGAGCCCACAAGTTGTTCCTCACACACAAGCTCTAGTAACTTTAAACAGCTATGGTTATAGAAGGTCACAATCAAAACATGACTATTGATGGAATTATGAACATCCTAACTTTTTCTTGGGGCATTCTCATAATGTTTATGGATGCCACTCTAGGGACATTCAAGTTAGTAAACTGAGGAGCCAACCTCTATGAAGTGGGAATAATGGTCCCTGCTGTTCTTGTAGACACAAAGGATTTTGTTTCGAGACCCTTAAGTCTTTTCTATATAAAGGCACACTCCTCAAGAGGAAGGAAGTTAGCTTATTTTATTACTCTGCTTTCAGAGACATAGCAACATAGGTGCATAAGGATTTGGTAACCTGTCAAAGATAGGCCAGCATCAGAGTTGGGAGTAAAAAAATCCGAATTCTGTTATCATAGATATATTGTATTATTCCAAAATAATGTTGCATAAACCAATGTCATATGACTGTAAAATCCCAGAGTAGAAAGATTTATTTTTGAGAAACGTAAAACCTGGAAAAGGTTGGCAAATTCCTTTGTGAAATCACATTCCTTGGAAATTACAAGAACAATGTTGATGACTTGAATATTTCAAGAGATTTCTCTCTCTATTTTTTAATATATATGAATTTATATCCCACTTCATTCCATGAAGGATTTGAGGTGTCATACAGAGCTAAAATCATATAATAAAAAGGAAAGGGGGACAGCCCCAGTGGCCTAGTGGTTAAGTTCAGCATGCTCTGCTTTGGCGGCCTGGGTTCGGTTCCCAGGTGTGGACCTACACTGCTCTGCTACATGCCATGCTGTGCTGGTGGCCCACATAGTGAAAAATAGAGGAGGATTGGCATGGATGTTAGCTCAAGGGAAATCTTCCTCAGATAAAAAAAGGGTTGGGGTGGGAGGAGAAGAAAGCACAAATAAATTAAAGGAAAATGGTAGCCAAATAGCAAAATAAAATAGAAGAAAGTATGTGGTAACAACATGTCCCCATAAAGGTTGTTGAAAAAGCACAAAGGCAACCATAAACAATTACAAAATTACTTCTCCCACAATATAAACATATAATATTTGCTTAAGAGAAGCACAACTTTACCTAACATTGAGAGTTGAAAATGTTTCCCCTGTTTTCACCCAAAGCCTATTCATTGATTGATGAAATGGAAGAAATTCTTAGACAAAATACAATATCCAGCATCTTGTGACAGTTTCCTATAGGCCATAAGAGCAGAATTCACTTTACTAAATTTACTTTAGAAAATGGCTACAAGTCCTGCATGGGGTCAGTGTATGGGTATGATGGGAAGTGGAAGCGATAGTGGTAGGTAAATGATGTCCTCTAAATACATAGCTCTAAAGCTCTGTGATGGCTTTAGTTTCATGCAAAAACAAACCTTTCTATTTATCTAGAATGAATTTTGAGGTTCCAAGATGAGCTTTAAAGGGGGTACAGAAATTCTAAATTGGAAGACATATTTGGTATGTTTGCACATTTTTTTGGGAAGGAAAATTCATGACTTCCATTATATTCTCAAGGATCCTTGACCCCAAAAGGTCAGTTGCTACTGATGTAGAAAAGGAAGTTGGTGAACTATTTATCTCACAGTTAGTATTTCCCTTGGAGTATTTCTTTAAACTTATTTTTTAAACTCAGGTTGTGATGTGCTTGGGACAGCAAACTAGTGGTGGTGTTACACATATTGGCAGGAGCCTGAAGTACAGGTGTTGTGTTGCTAATTATAAGCAAAATTATAACTTTTAAAATCTTCTGAAAAAAGAAAAATAAAACCTGAGTAGAAGATTGAAGACATGAAGGATAGTTAGGAAAATTAAGAGGATTAAATCTTAAACTGTTGACATAGACCTGAGTTCTTAAATTATTTGTGCCTGAGAATGCAGTTAAATGGGGAAAATGATATACCTATCTTATGGGTGGTTTTGAGAATTAAACAGCTATTATATATAAAGTACTATTAATATGTTTATTGTTGTTACTACTGCTACTACCATTACTATTATGAATTGAGCATCTATGTGAAAAAACTGAATAACCATAGGGAAGTCTGAGATATTCCCATTAAAATACTTTTATTTGGGGCCAGCCTGGTGGCATAGCAGTTGAGTTCACACACTCCGCTTCTGCGGCCAGGGGTTCGTTGGTTTGGGTCATCTATGCAGACCTGTGCACGGCTTATCAAGCCGTGCTGTGGCAGGTGTCCCACATATAAAATAGAGGAAGATGGGCAGAGATGTTAGGTCAGGGCCAATCTTTCTCAGCAAACCCTCCCCCCCAAAAAACCTTTATTTACCATTCAACAAATGAATAAAATAATTCTCCATCATATTGTACACCTGCTATGTATTTGGTCTAGCATATGATTTGTATCTGGAGATTTTTCTGCGTACTAATTCACTCCAACTTCAGTGGTTTAAAACCAGAGCCATTTATATTGCCACCAAGTCTACACATTGACCAGGTGGTCCTTCTGATCTCGGCCAGGCTTGGCTGATCTGGGCTGGACTTGCTCGTGTGTCTGAGGCCGGTAGTAGTTAGCTGAGGCTGGCTTATCTAAGATTGCCAAGTTGTTGACTGGGCCAAGGTTAACTGGACCATATGTAGTCCGCCACCCAAATGGTTAGCTTTTTCATACTGTGGCTCAGGAAGTTTCTAAAAGGGATAATACAAACATGCAAACCTTCCTGAGATCTAAACTTAGAATGGGCACAATGCCACTCACACCATGTTTAATGGGGCAAATCAAGTCACAAGCCTGGACCAAGTTCAAAGAGTAAAGGAATAAACCACACCTCTTCATGGGAGGAGCTTCAAAGTCACCTTGCAAGAGGGATGGGAATAGAGAGAGGAGTGAAAACGTCTGGTTCTTTTTGAACTGCACTGCATTATTAAGTAAGAAATAAAAAATTCTCCGCAATGTCCATAGGAAAATTTGAATAAACCACCTAAGAAAAATTTAAAGTGTTGTGACGACATATTTAATATAAATTAGATGTAAAATGTTCTCCTATGTGAATAAGTAAAATATAAATAGAATTAATCTGCTATTTAGGGTTAGCAAAAATGCTTTGGTTTTAGTGTAAGAGATATCTGTCATCTTGGGGAGATGGAAGTGCATTTTGGTTTCAGGATCAAATATCTGTTCACCTATGACCAAAGCATATAAAAGAATATTTATATTGTGTTTTGCCATTGGAGAGACTAATTCATATGGCTAATCCTAAAGGACTTTGGGGGAACTAATGTAGACATTAAGAGCAAAGATTGAAATCAGACTATTTAAATTCAAATCCTGCTCCTCTTATTAGCTTTGTGACCTTTAGCAGATTACATAATCTTTCTTAATCTCCTTCTTTATGGATAAAGTAGGGATGATAGAAATACCTATCTCATAGAGATTTTATCTAAAACGAATTACACAAACAAGATAAGCCTCTTGCACATAGCACAAGTCACATAGTAAATTACTCAAGAAATGTTGGCTATTTTTATTGTAAATATTAAACTCGAATGTAAAATAAAAGGGCCCAAAACACACTGTGAAATATTATTTGAAATTCATTATTTATCATAATAAAATTCCTACTGACCTCAATTCTAAGGTAGTATTAAAATTCATGTTCTAAAGGAGTTAAGGAACCAGCTTATGATGTGCTTAGCCTGCAAAAACCTCCTATCTACGAAGTCAAAGGACAAGAAACAACAAATAAAATCATAAGTTACATAGGATAGTAAAACTGTAGTAGTGAAAGCAGACTTCCTATAAAGAGCTTGGAAGCGTTCACTGCCATTTTTACAACACAAAAAAGCTGTAAAACATGAAAATCAATGACTTTTCTTGGACCTATCAGAGATTTGAGTTCAGAGCAAGTTGCCATGCCAAAATCTGGAGAGTCAGGCAAATCCAGAGAGACAGCAGAGATGGGTTGACCTGGAGCAGAGACCGCTTGAGCCAAAAAATGA
The DNA here is from genome assembly GCF_041296235.1 of Equus asinus. Lineage (NCBI taxonomy): Eukaryota > Metazoa > Chordata > Mammalia > Perissodactyla > Equidae > Equus > Equus asinus. The sequence goes on from NC_091813.1 coordinate 40,376,081, forward strand.
TAGAAAAGCTTACACGGTTACTTTGGTGAATTGCTAGGGGCTGAGTTGGATTAGTATAAGAATGAGAAACATCTACGGGCCACACTCTTAGGTGGGGCCTCACACTGTCATAGGCTTTCTCTCCAGAAACTCCACCAGGTTTGAGCAGTGAAAATCCTAGGAAGACCACCACATGACTCTGACAGGAGGACTAGATGAGCAATCCTTGTGAAATATTCCCAGCACCTTCTCCTATAAAAGGCCTACTTTCCCCTGGAAAGAGCACTTTGCCAGAGTCTTATCCAACCTGAGGGAAGGGAATTCCACTCCAGCATCCTTTAGCCATTTAAAGCCAGTAGGAGTGGAGGAAGTTATACAGTGAAGGCCACAGTCCATAGACACAGGCCCATTAAAGACTGAGATTTAACTGGAAGGTAATAGAACTCTCCCACTCCCTCACACTTGACCATCACACCAACAGGGCTCCAATATAATAATAGTGGATCACAGCTGAGACACATACAAACACTTCTCTGAGGAAGAAACTTAGAAAGCCCAAAATGAAGATGGGAAACAAAAACAAGGACATTAGAGGCACATGAAGCCTGTGGCACTTATAGCTATAGAAAATACTAAGCAAAGCCGAACTTCTAGCCAGATTGACATAAATTCTCACAGAAGAGGCCTATTTATCTCTAGTACATTCTACCATGCTCAACTTTCAGCAAAAAACTATAAGACACATCAAAGGCAAGAAAAACAATCTGAACAGACAAAGTAATCATCAGAACCTGACTCAGATAGATGCCGATATCAGAATTAACAGACAGGGAATTCAAAATAACTAAGACTAATATGCTAAACGCTCTAATAGAAAACTTGGACAACCTGCACGAATAGATGGCTGTGTAAGCAGAGAGAAGGAAATTCCAAGAAAGAATCAAAACGAAATGCTTAAATAAACAGCACCATAACCAAAAGAACATCTTTGATTGGCTTATGTGTAGATTCAACAAAGCTGAAGAAAGAATCAGTGAGCTTGAAGATGAGTTAATAGAAACCTTCCAAACTGAAAGTCAAAGAGAAAAAAATGGAAAAAACAATCCAACATCTGTGAGAAAATTTCAAGAGTGTAATGTGTGGTTAATTGGAACACCAGAAGGAGAAGAAAGAGAACAGAGCAGAAGATATATTTGAAATAACAATGGCTGAAAACTCTTCAAAATTAGTGACAGGTACCAAACCACAGATCCAGGAGGCTCAGAGAACAATAAACAGAATAAATACCAAAAATTGCACCTAGCTATATCGTTGTCAAACTCCGGTAAACTAAAGACAAAAAGAACATATTGAAAGAAGCCAGAAGAAACACCTTACCTGCAGAGGAAAAGGGCAACAATTATAGTGGACTTCTCATAGAAACCACACAGCAAGAAGAGAGTGGAGTAAATTACTTAAAAGGTCAACAGAAAAAAGATGCAAATCTAGTATTCTATATTCAGTGAAATTATGCTGAAGTAAAGGCAACATAAAGACTTTCTCATACAAATAAAATGGAACATATTCGCTACCAGCAGATCTGCCTTGCAAGAAATATTAAGAATTTTTTTCAGGCAGAAAGAAAATAATATAGGTCAGAAACTTGTGACTACATAAAGAAATGAAGATTATCAGAGTAGAAATAAAGGAAGATTAAAAAAATTATTTTTCTTATTTTTAATTGACCAAAAAAGATATCTGTTTGTTTAAAGTAATAACAGTAACAATGCATTTGGTGACTATAGCATATGGATAATTAAAATGAATGAGAGCAATGTCACAAGAGGTTGGAGGGAAAAATTATAAGGGACATGCAATACACATGAAGTGGAAAAGTGCTATTTGACAGTATGCTTGAATTAGTTAAAAATGTCTATTAAAAACTCCAGGGGCTGGCCTGGTGGCATAGTGGTTAAGTTTGCACGCTGTGCTTCAGTGGCCTGGAAATCACAGGTCTGGATCCCAGGCATGATCTTACATACTGCTCATCAAGCCATGCTGTGGCAGTGTCCCACATACAAAATAGAGGAAGGTTGGCACAGATGTTAGCACAGCTGCAATCTTCCTCATGCAAAAAGAGGAAGATTGGCAACAGATGTTAGCTCAGGGCCAATCTTCCTCACCAAAAACATAACAAACCTGTAAGCAAACAATTAAAACAATTTTCCAAAGAAATATAATTGATACACTAAGATAGGAGACAAAATGAAGTCATATAGAATATTCAACTAAAACCAAAGAAAACAGAAAAAAAAGCACTGGTAACAAATAGAAAAGTTACAAACATGGTAGATATTAATCCAAAGATATCAATAATTCCTTTAAATGTGAATGGTCTACATATATAATTAAAAGACAGAGATTGTCAGAGTGGCTAAAACAAAGATTATATAAAAAAAGACTCAACCATATGTTAGCTACAAGAAAATCACTTTAAAAATAAAGGCTCAGATATGTTAAAAGTAAAGGAGTGTAGAAAAAGATACCATGTAATGCTAATCAAAAGAAATATGGAGTTTCTATATTAATTTTAGACAAAGAAGACTTCAAAAGAAAGAAAATTATCAGACATAAAGACAGGTACAACATGATGATGAATGGGTTAATTCTCTAAGAAGACATAATTCTAAACATGTGTGCATCTAAAAGTCAAAATGTGTGAGGCAAAAACTGACAGAACAGAAAGGAGAAATGGAAAAACACACCATTAGAATTGAAGAATTCAACTCTGTATCAGCAAATGAAGATCGAGCAGGCAGAAAATCAGTAAGGATACAGTTCATCCAAAGAGCACTGTCAATCAACTTGATCTAATTGACATTTATGGACTATTCCATCCAACAGCGGCAGAGTTTGCATGCCTCTCAAACTTGCATTGAACTTTCACCATGATAACTGACATTCTGATCCATAAATCATACCTTAACAAATTTAACAGAATATAAATCTCACAAAGTATCTTCTGCGACCACACGGAATTTAAACAGAAACCAATTAAATTAAACTAGAACTAATGGAACAGTAGGGAATAACCCCCAAGTATTTGGAAATAAAACAACACACTTCTAAAAGTCATGTTGGCCAAAGATGAAAATATATTTTGAAATAAGTGAACATAAAATATAAAATGAACATAAAAATGTAGCTCTGTGGAATGTGTGGGATGCTTCTCTTTTAAGCAGTGTTTAAAGGCAAATTTATAGAATTAAGTGCATATACTAGAAAAGAAGAAAGATCTAAAATCAATAACCTAAACTTTCCCTTTATATTATTAGATCAAGAAGAGCAATTTAAGTCTAAAGGAATCAGAATAAAAGATATAATAAAAATTAGAGCAGAAATCAATGAAATTGGAAAGAAGAAAGCATTAAAGAAAATCAACAAAACCAAAAATTGGGTTTTTTAAAAAAGACCAATAAAATTGATAAACCTCTAGCCAGGCTAACCAAGAAAGAAAAATAGAGAAGACACAAATTACCAACATCAGAAATGAGAGAGGTCATCACTGCTGAACCCACGGACATTAAAAGGACAATAGAGGACTACTATAAATAACTCTATTCCTACAGTCTTAATAATTTAATGAAATGGACCAACTCCTTGAAAAACACAAAGCACTGAAACTGACACTGGGAGAAACAGATAACTCAAATAGCCCTATATCTATTAAAGAAATTGAATCAATAAGTAATAACCTTCAAAAAAAGAAGTCATTAGGCCCAAATGTTTTCACCACTGATTTCTACAAATTTTATAGAAGAAATTTAAAAAGACAAAAATCAATGAACTATCAAGTCACAGAGAGACATGGATGCATCCTAAATGCATATTACTAAGTGAAAGAAGCTGGTCTAAAAAGGATATACACTGTATCATTTCCAATTACATGACATTATAGAAGAGGCAAAACTATAGAATAGTAAAAAAGATCAGTGGTTTCTAGGAGACCAAGGGGAGTGGAGGAAGGGTTAAACTCTAGTTGATAAAGTTGCTTTCCATTAGGGTATAGGTTAACAATTCTGATACTATTATATAATGTATACTGGAATTGAAGATTTAAGTGAATGTTTATTGGATGTTAGGAGTTGGATTTCTCACTGTTAGAATGGGAGTTTACAGATAAGCAAGGAGAGGAGGTGAGAATGCTCCCTGCGGTACTGCAATAGAGTAGAACACATCAGTATGGACTCAAGGTTAGCTTAACATAAATAGGAAGGGTTACATATATAAATATTTACAGATATGTGTATACATACAGGTTAGTGTTTGCATATACATTTTTTTCCTGTCAACTGAGAGGGCTTAGAAGCAATAAGACTTGGTAACAAGTGTCCAGATCTTGGTTTCTAATACCATTCTCCAATAAAAGGAACCAGAGCTCCTTGGAAAAATAGATAATTCTAGGAGTAACTGTATCATATTTCCCCAAAGCAGGAAGTATCCAAATGAGCCTGGAGCATCTTGTAGTATCAGAAGGTGAGGAATTATTGATGGGGGCGCAGATGATCAAGGGATGCAGAAACCAACTGAGAGGGCTTCCAATGGCCAAAACTGGAGTAATTTGAGCAAAAAAATAAAATAGTGCTGGGTGACAAATCAAAGTATCAAATAAATATCCATGAGTCTATATTGATGTAAATAAATTATTGAATTATTAAATAAATTGGGGGGAAGAGACAAATCTCCTATTAGAAGAACTCCAAATGAATTACCTAAGTATCCTTCACTAAATGAGGAAAATGTACATCCCTGCTTCTAAAATACGAGCTGTGCATAGTGACTTCCTTCCAAAGAGTACAGTATGAAAGAGGATAAAAATGTGTCACTTTACTATAGTGAAACCTGAAAAACAGTACTTCAGCCAGGGGATCAAAGTCAACATCAACAGTTATAAATCATGTGGATAGCGTATACCATGAATATGATGTGATGAAAAGAGTACTTTACCACTGTGATCTTCCTCCTCAAAACCTATAACACCAGTCTAATTATGAGAAAAACATCAAATTCCAGTACTTCTTAGGAAAGAAAATAGAAAATAGGGGATAAAAGAAAATCTGAACAAATTATGTTCTTTAGTTAATAATATATTAATATGTACCATATTGAGTTGTCAATACTAGGGAAATAGGCATGGGATATATGAGAACTCTATGTACTATCTTTAAAATAATTCTGTAAATATAAAATGTTCTCAAATAAAATGTTTACATTAAAAAATAGCCATAGCAGTGACCAAATTAGATCAACCTTACTTAAAACCTGCCTGCTTCTCAGGTAGAATCTTAGACTGCTGGGTCTATAATTTAGGCAGATTGTCCTTCTGAAAAATCAGATGAAGTACCTTATGAAGCCATGCAAATGATATCAAATTTATATGATGTTATTTCTGTGTTGTGTCTAAGTGCCCAGAACAGACTGAGCAAGGGAGAGAGGAGTAGGAGTTGAGGACCAAGGGAAAAAAGCCCAGGGCAAGATTGTGCAGGGCCTTATGGAGTTGCATTATATTTGGTTTTGATTCATTATGAAATGCACTTATTATGAAATGCAAAGCCATTAAAAGAGGAATGACTTAAGCACTCTCATTTGACTTAAAGAAAAAAACACAAAAAACTACTCCATATTCTGTATTAGGAATACATGAAAGGGGCCAAGGACCGATGTAAAAAGGCCATTTACAGAAATAAAGAAATTTTAGTGACTTGGCCACTAAAAGTGGATAAAGGTGGTCAGATTTTGGGTATATTTTCAATATAGGGTCAATAGGATTAGCAACTAGAAATACTGAATTGTCATTAACTAAGCTGGAACACACTGTGAGTTCATACAATGGAATACAATTCAGCCATAAAAAGGAGTAAAGTACTGATACTATGCGGATGAACTTTCAAAACATTATGCTAAATGAAAGAAGCCAGAAACAAAAGGCCACATATTGTGTAATCACATTTATATGAAATGTCCTGAATAGGAAAATCCATTGAGACAACGGTAGATTAGTGGTTACCAAGGGCAAGGGCAAGGGCAAGGGGCAAGTGAGGAGTGACTGGTAAAGAGTTTAGAGTTTCTTTTGGGCGTGATAAAAATACTCTAAAATTAGATAGTGATGATAGAGTTGTCGAAAGTGTCAACTGACACTTTTATTAAGTGATCCTGGTGTCAAAAGTTTAGTTTTGGATATAAATTTGATATGCAGATAATAAATAAGGGAGTCGAGGATATAAGTTGAGATATCAAGAAGGCAGTTGAATATCTGATTCTTAAACTTAGATTTGGCCTGAACTAGAGTTATAAAATTGGGAGTGATCAGTGTATACATGGTATTTAAAATCTTGACACTGGATGAAATCATCAAGGGAGTAAATGGGAATAGAAAAGAGAAATGGTCTAATGACTGAGCCCTTGCACATGTTAAAATGTCAGGAAGAAGAAACAGAACTAGCAAAAGAGAATGAGAGAAAGCACCTAGTGAAGTGTCCTAGAAATCAAGTGAGGATAAAATGATCAACCATGTCAAATACTGCAGAAGTTTCAAGTAATATGAGATCTGAGAATTCCTAATTAGATATAGGAACTTTGTTAGAGGTTACTGACAAAGTTGATCAGAATAGTTTCAGTGAAGATGTGAGAAAAAAATTCTGGTTAGAGTGGTTCAAGAAACAATGCTAGAAGAGGAAGTAGAGAAGATTTCTAGGAGACTCTTTAAAGGAATTAGTATCTTAAAGGAAAAAATATAAGGGAAAGAGAGTATTCAAGAGGTATTTGTATTTTATTTTGTCGATGCTGTTGCTGTAGACAGCAGAACAAAACAGCACTTGTATAGCAATGGGAGACAGCCAATAGAAAGGGAAAAAAATGAAGTTGCAGGATAGAAAAGACAAAAATGTTGGAGCGACATCCCTGAGTGGACTGGATGGATGGGATATCATGCACAATGGAGAGCTGGCCTTAGGGAGGAACATGAAGAGCTCACCCATAGTGATAGGAGGCAGGGCAGAGTCAATGGGCATAGATGCGTAAATGTAGTGAGAGTAGTGAGAGTAGATGAAAGTTATCTTCTAACTGTCTCTATTTTTTCCATAACATAAAGATCAAGCTCATCAGTGGAAAGTGAGGATGGTGGAGTGGTTTTAGATGTCTGTATGAGAGAAGAAAGTAAGAAATCATCTCATTTAAGAGTGAGAGATTGACTAGGGAAATATAGCACAATAGTCAGGCCTCACATTGATCATGGATCTAAAATGAAACCAATCATCATGTATCTGTGTGTATGTGTTGTTTTTGTCAGCCATGTTCAGTTGCTTGAGTACACGCACAGGGTAGGAGAAGACTTTATTTTAACTAAGATTGGTGGTTTAGTAAAGAGGAGATCATGAAGTAAGGTTGTTGAGGATGTGAGCAAGGGGGGAATTATAATAATTATAAGTCATGGAGTTTATGCTGATGAAAAAAAAGAGGACCTACATTGGGGCTACTAGAGCTAATGAACTGGAAGGATAGAACAAGGTGGTTGAGAATGGGATACTTGACAATGGGATTATAAAGGGGGTACAGTTATGGCTAATGACAAGGTCTAGAACATGCATGAAAGTGAGTGGCTGAGGAAGAGGGGATGACAGGATCATAGAAGCAGAGAAGGTCAAGAACAGGAAGATAGGGTGTTGGAAGGACGACCTACAGTGATTTTGAAATCTTCAAGAATGATGACCTAGGTAGTGTTAGCAAGAGTAACACTGAGTCATGAGCGAAAATCTTAAGAAATGAAGAGGAGTGACTAAAAATGGAGAGAGAGGCAGGTAAGGGTAAGCAGATGACTTGTAACAAGGCAAGAGAGTAGTAAAGTTTGATGACATAAGCCTCGAGCAAATGACTTTTAGGGATAAAGGAGAGAGAATCATTGCAAATTGCAAAAGGGAAGAACCTTCCCTTGCAAGTACAGAGGTAAAAGAGAGGCAGATAACAGCATCCGTTACTTAAGAGTGACACGAGAAAGCAGCGTCCTCAGAGGAGAGAGTTTTCGAGAGCAGAGCAAGAAGCCGAGGGAATTTCACAGAAGAGAACGATATGGAGACTCCCTTCTAAAGGCACAGTGAGAGTGTTTCAGGACATTGCCCAGAGCTCCGCAGAGATCAGAGTCTGTTGGATGAGGATAACATGGTGGACTATACAAGTAAGAATAATGGGCATGGTAAGGCTGGTCCTGAACATCATCGGGCTGAGAATAGGCCTGAGCTGCGAGGGTGCATGTGCTGGGGCATTGCATCTCATGCGTGTGCAGAGTATTAGAGGTTCCTGTTATTGTTGTTGTTATTTTTAATAATTGACCTTTTTAATCATCCATGCAATATGAATAATATTACTAGAGTCTGAGCTATACAGAATTTAGCCAAAATTGTTCCAAGATTACAAATCTGGAAAAATGTCTTCTGTTAATGAGGATCTGGGCTTCTGTGATATTCGGCAGAGTCCTATCACAGCCTATAATATTCTGGAATCTGCTTTAAAAAAATAAAGTGTATTTTTAGTGCTATCATCCCCAAGTTAAAAAGGCGGCGATCAAAAAGATGAAAAATATTTATTTTCAGATCTGATACCTGCTGCTTCCAATTTAGATTTTGGGTAAACTATCGGACCTGAAACAGCTGATTGCAAATGCAGGGTGTTCTAAGCTCCCTAATTAACAGCAATCAGTTCGGAGCAGCCTTATTCAGGGGCTCCTTTTCCGCATTGAGCTGCCCAGGGGAGACCTTGGGAGGCACAATGTGTGAGCCCTGTTAACAAGAACCTCAAACAACAGAGAAGCCCTGAAGTCTTTGAAGAAACTGTGAACACCCTCTGGGGAGAAAATTAGACGTGTGAACTTAAAAAATGGCACACAAACATTTTAACGCAGAACCGAAGACAGAGGTCAACAGGGGTATTTCCAAGTGAAGATTGCCTGTTGAGGAAGAAATTAGTTTTGAACATCAAAAATCCATGAACAAAGGGAGCAGAAAACAACATTAAATGAGGGTTCTTTCCTCAAGAAAAAAATGCCCTCGACCCTCCCCACACACAAACACACTAATCAAGCTTTATTCTGAAAAAAGAAAATCTCTTTCCGAATAAGAAAACCTAACTCTAGGAAATTAGCCATAAAAAGGGTTGTCTTTATAATCACCTCTAATTCTTGCTACTTCAGTAAGGCAGCTGATTTTGACTGACCTCTTGTTCTAAGATAGATTAGCTTTATTCTTATATTTATCTGCAATTTATCTTCTACTATTGTTATCTTTCTATCTTTCTATTTTGGGCTTTACGTATAAATGTAAAAGCCTTCAGACTAAGCACAATTTCTGCCATTTTTTACTCATAATGAAGGTCTTCAGGTGTAGAGTGTGCTGCAGTCACAGACCTTCAAGGGATGTATGGAGAGGGGACATCCCAACCTAGTGCATCCTTTTTATGACTGTTAGGCCTCCTCCAAACGCCATGCAAGTTTCTTTCATCTTAGTTGCTCTCTAAATCAGGGAAGTCATCTTTGCCTAGACTGTAGTAATGGTCTCCAAGTATTCTTGTTCAAGGACCCTGTTTAAGAAGTTTAGGGGCTGGCCTGGTGGCGCAGGCATTAAGTTCGCACGTTCCACTTCAGCAGCCCAGGGTTCACTGGTTCGGAGCCCTGGTGCAGACCTGTGCACCGCTTGTCAAGCCATGCTGTGGTAGGCATCCCACATATAAAGTAGAGGAAGATGGGCATGGATGTTAGCTCAGGGCCAGTCTTCCTCAGCAAAATGAGGAGGATTGGCGGCAGATGTTAACTCAAGGCTAATCTTCCTCAAAAAAAAAAAAAAGAAGTTTAAAAAACATGTACTCTCTTTCCTCACATTTTTAAGTTGACATCTAATTTTTTGTCTCATTAAGTTTAAAAGTTGTACTTTCTAGTTTACCTTAAATACTGGTATTTTATATTTATAAAGTGTTTTATAGAAAACTGCCAATATAACTCTTTTAAACATATCCAATGAAATGTGTGATAACATAATCATTCATTAAAAAAATACATGAACAATCTCTCCTTTAAAAGAAATGTTTCTTTGTTCCTTTTTCTTCTAGAAACTATAGTAATATATTACTTCTCTCAAAGAATTTTTCACAAATATATACTTATTCATTAAAGTATATTATTGATATTGATACATACATATTCCCTTAATGAGATGGACAAAGGCAGTTTTATGGTACTTTTATTAAAGGAACCGCCTCTGGTACCAGTATTTTAATTTTTCCTTTGTTTAGCATCCAGAAGATTTCAGGCTGGGAGAAAGGTATACCATTTCTTTGCAAAATGGGAGAAAGGGGAGGTGGAGAAGCAGAACCTGCATGATGCATCTACCCCAAACACTTTATCAGGCAGCTGGATTTTAGGAAAGAAAAGCTGGATGGTGAGCATTCAGAAATTGACATCCTCCAATCCATCTGTGCCCAGTCACCCCCTGGAAAGTTTCCATGTGCCACCAAGAGTGTGCTTACTCCACTTGAAGATCATCGTGTTAGTGGAAGCCATAAATGACTGCTTTTCTACCTGTTTTTTTTTTTGTGCAGAACCCACCCTGGTCTTGCCTGGCTTCTCTAGGGCAATCTCAGGACAGTGGGAGAGGATTGTTCACAAGGCGGGGGAGGATCATTCACGTGAGCACAGCTGTGGGGCACACTTGGCTCTATCAGTCTTGTGCTGCTTCTGATGAGAGAGAGGCAAAATCAGCACCATGAAAAAACTCAGAGGAGACAAGAGGGGACAAGACCAATCAAGACGACAGAGAAGAAGAGCTTTACAATTTGCTCCTGCCATGCCACTTCCTGCAATTGGCTTCTTCGTCATTGTTCCTTCCTCCTGGGAGAATGAACGACAGAATAAGTGAAGAGAAGTTTAAATTGCCCCTAATGTCTGGGGTTTCTTGCTAGCATACTAGCATACTGCTTAACCAAATCAGCCCTAGGTTGTGTTGCTACCAGCAATAATAAGCTCTGTCACCTACATCAAGTTCTTGACCCTCTCCGTCATAAATGCAGGTAACAATGGGAATTATTTCAAAATCTCTTGGTGAGGATTAAATAATTAAAATTTGCATATGATCTGCACAGTGCCTAGCATTTTGCAGATGCTCAGTCAATCCCAGCAATCATGAGAGTTCTCACATTTACCTGGTGAAATCCATCAAAGAATAGCTTTTCTTCAGAGCTGCGCTCATCCTCACCTTTCCCTCTAGGTCTGAGCTAATCCGCTCAGTCTGTGCAAGTCAGCAGCACTTCATTAATAGCTTTGTTGTAGCAGTGATTGCCACACCTTCCTAACTCTCATAATGGCCAGGGAAACGTATTGTAAAATACAGATTTTAATTCTTACGTGTGTATAATTTCATTCAGTAGATCTGAACTGGGACCTAAAACTAGCACACATTTTTAAAACTCAGCAGCTGTTCTGATAATCAGTCAAATTTGGAAGACTCTGACAAGATAACCTTCAATATCCTGTTCAGGCCTAAGTCATATGAAATTAATTTTCTGGTATTTTAAAATGCTTCTTTTTGTTCCCAATTTGTTGCTGTGTCTGGAGGGGGCAAGGAGAGTGGATCAATGGGGCCAATAGGACAAGAATTTCAGTTGGAGGGATTTTTTGTGTGGGGAAGGAAGAGTGAGTTTTACTTTGTACACAATATTATCTGTATTTAAAATCTCCTGAATCAATTGGTTTATCAACTGAAAGTTAGGGAGATATTGCAGTTCATCTTTGAAAAGGAAAGTTCATAGTTTTCATTGTTTAGCACATCAACAACCCTTAATTAATGTCAAAAGATATAACCTCCCTAAGAGATATTTATTTGGGGGAGCACTGAAATGCAAAATTCAACACAAGTATTTTTGAAAATGCACACTCTTCTTTATTCCCCTCACACACTGAATAGAGGCAGAGGAATAAAAGTCGATGAAAATAAAAGAGCAGAAGGAGATACATGTTTTTTAGAATGCCTGACAACAGTGTTCGTCAAATTTGTAGTTTTACATTTTTTTTCAATGAGGTGAATATTTCCAATCTCATTATATCTTTCTATCTGGGAATTTACTCAGAACATGAGATTCTTCAATGATTACTGATGCTTTGACAGCAAGACCACTACAAATTCAAAAGAAATATTACATATAAATAATTCAGACAGTATCAGTTCAAAAGTGTTGTTAAATTTAATGAAATAAGGCAAAAAGGAGTTAGCAGCATTTATTTCATGTGCATGTATTAATTATCTTCCAAGGGGTTCTTTTTGGGTCATAGAGATACTCTGAGTAAGTGTAGTTAGATGCACTTGTAGGAAACAAAAATGAAATTTCAAAGTGCAGTATAAAGCCAAATATTTTCTACATGCTTTTACGTAATTTCTCTTGCTATCATCTAGTTTAGTCCTTAGGCTAATTAAAAAATGATGTGAATTTTGGAAAATGTAGAAATTTCACTTAAAAGAAAGCATTTTACAGGGACCTCAGAGGTATATGGCATATGGCCATTTTTATGTCTATTCAAAAAAACCCTTTCTGGCCTTTTTTTTTTTGCCCCCCAGCGTTCCTTAAAGACCTTCATACAAAGATCAAGTGGACAAAAATGAGTTAAAGTTATCCAATGATAAATTTTACCTGGAGCACTTACTAGAAATTAAGTTGGCAGGACTTTTCTCTCCCTCTTGAAAATTATCTTAAGATTAAACATGGATTTAAACATAAATATGATATAACAAATTTCCTCCTAGAGAAAGCCAAACGATAATTTTCAACTTTGATCTTCTTCCGTACTCATTTTTATGTCAGTGACCAACGCCCTGAGCTTATTTTTGATTATATGTTGTCTTCTATATCATATTTCAAAAAGTTTCCTTTTATGACCTCCTGAAATATCGCAGGGCAGACTCAAACATGTCCCAAGCAGGCACTGAAATTTTAATGCATTTTTATGGGAACCAGTCTCAGCCCCTTCAACACAACATTTATTTGTCCAGAAGGATGTCAGTAGAATATCCTGCTATTTATAACTCAGTAAGCAAATTGTTCCCCTACTCCACGCATATGGGATTATTTGTATTTTTCAATTTAATTCATTAGTTTATCAATGTCATATAAATATTATAAATTGCATGTTGTGCATCTGAATAAGCCCATCATATTGGTTAATCTCACATACAATGACGTCCAAGTGGACTTTTTCGTTTCATGTGAGTCTTTTCTGAAGTTCAAAACCTTGTGGTTATTGCCACTTCCATTAATGTCTGTCTTGACACAGATGAAATAAAAATTCTTGCCACCAGTGTTGTTTATCATTCTGATCCCACTGCTTAGAATAGCACACAGAACAAAGTAGACAATAAATATATGTTGAAATATATATTGCAACTGCCTTTTTTTCTCTTTTATGAAAGATAGTTACAATGAAATTCTAGCAGTACTTCATTTTTTAGGTGTAAAAGCAAATGAAGGCATTAATTTTCAATATGTACAAAATGAAATGGAGAAGAAAGGGTAAAAAACTCCACAGCCCTAATTCTCCAGATCAATGCAACAGAGCGAGGTTTATATGTGTAAACCAGATAATTAACTCAGTTAACCACATGACTTTATATAGGTGGATAATTTAAATTTAGGGGCATGTATATTGATTCCTGCTTCACTTGAAGGATATAATTGTTCTCGTCACTTCTTGATTACAGCAAATCACTCATATGATTGGGATTTCCCTCCTATTTTGCTTCTTTTCAATGCAATTTCCATTTATTTCAGATACTTGATGTTTAAATTCTAAATTTAAATATTTGTGATTATGCCCTAGAGTTAAATAGTGGACTGAAACTGTGGCAAAGGTCCTACCTTGGAGAATTCCATTCTCTTCATCTGAAGCCCTCATTTAGTTTTATTGTGTAGCATAGTGGTCAGCAAACTACTACCCTTAGGCCAAATCTGGCTGCAGCTGTTTTTCTATGACCCCCGACCTAAGACTGATTTCTACAGTTTATAATGGTTGGGAAAAAATTATCAAAGGACGTGCCCAGTGAAAATCACAGGAAATTCAAATGTGAGTGTCCATAGATAAAGTTTTATGGGAACATAGCTTTGGTCATTTGTTTCTGCATTGTCTGTGGCCGCTTTCATATTACAATGGCTGAGATGAGTAGTTGTAACAGAGACCACGTGGCCCATAAAGCCTAAAATATTTACTATGTAGCCCTTTACAGAGAAGCTTTGCCCACTCTTGGTGTAGAGCATTTATCTCTATTTTCTCTCTGACAATATTATATATTATTGATGTCCTTTTTAGTAGTTAATTTTTTTCAAATTGATGCATTTTGGGGTGTGTTCAACAAGATTAGAAGATAGGTTGCACTGCTGTAATGACAATGATTCTCCTATGTTTACATCTTAGCATTTTAACAAACTTATAAACAATTGTTCTCAGAAAACATGACTTGCTTCTTTATGGCTAATTTCTATACCACGAGTTACAGGACCTATTTTTAGCCTAATGGCCTTCTCACTAGCAGTCTGTCCAGTGTTTAAGAATGTTATGTCATAATTAATTTAAATATTTTTGACAAGTAGAATGATATGTAATTAAGAACCTACCACTGAAATATCATCGACAAATACAATTACTATCCTCGTAAACCAAATATATAACCAAAGAATTTTCAGTGGATTTGCTAGGAACTGCATTGTTCTAAATTGGAAAAATGAGCATAAGTCCATTCTGCCAATGTCAGGGTTGAAAAGAGGAAAAATTCTGGACCAGTATTAGACCTTTTATTTCCTGACTGCATGTGATGCTTTCCACTTTCTCCCTCAAATGTCAATAAAACATAAAACAACTCACAGAAGAGTTAAGCCAGCTTTGTACAACCTCATTCCACCTTTAATCTTTTCATAAAACTATTTTTTAAATTATTTTAATTAAAAAAATACTCATATCAGTTTTCTACCTCAAGAAAATAATAAGGCAGCTTAACTGGTGTTAGAAGACAGACTATGAAGAAGAAAGTGAGTCAGAAGATAATGAAAATTACAAAAGTTTAAACAGAGAAGTGCAGAAGGAAAAAAGAATTTCCAGTTGACTCTTGCTACTGCTGGTTGTACTATCTTGTCTTTTCCTTGTTTTTCAAATTCCTTAGGGGCATGAAGGGTACCTCCTGGGTGGAAATCAATCAACTCAAGGGGAGAATTAATTCCCCTATGTGTCCTTGTTTCAACCAAAGGGCTTCTTACTCTCAACAAAAACTTGAAATTAATGTTGAGATGTCTCACCCTTCTCTCAGCATCTTTTAAGCTCTGTATTCAGAAGAGAAACTCCAATATAGTTAATAGTTCTAGATAAAGTAAACATGGCATTTAAAATTGGTGGGGAAAAGAGTTGGTAGTACGTGAACCTTATTGGAGTAACCCCGTAACTATTTATAAAAATAATAATAATAAGGTACCACACACCTTACTCAAAAATGCACTTTAAAAAATCTAAAGAATTACTCTTACAAATATGAATCATAAACTAATTTTAAAAATGGACAAATATTTATCTAATTCAGTGTGAGAATGCACTTTCTGAAGAGGTTTTACAAAAAAATAAGAAAAGTATAAACCACCTAGACAAAATGGACAAAGCAAAGCATATTACTCAGTGTTGTTTTGTGTACAATGGTGCACATTGGATGGAACCATATAAAACTTCAATTTTTGAGGGTAGAATATATTTGACTATTAAGAATTTCATATGGTTGCCGCTAATATACTCATGTGGGAGGCTGGTCAAAATTTCTCTAGGGATGTATGAAAATAGTCTCAGATATAATGTGAACTTGCTCTCATTTATTCCATGTTTTTTATATATATATATATATATATATACACATATTTTTTTTTTAAGATTTTATTTTTCCTTTTTCTCCCAAAGCCCCTGGTACATAGCTGTATATTTTAGTTGTGGGTCCTTCTAGTTGTGGCATGTGGGACGCCGCTTCAGCATGGCCTGATGAGAGGTGCCGTGTCCGCACCCAGGATCTGAACCGGCAAAACCCTGGGCCGCTGAAGTGGAGCACGTGAACTTAACCACTCGGCCACGGGGCCGGCCCCCATGTTTTATATATTTTAAGGAAAAGCTTAAGATTTATTAACAATGATCCTACCCACACCACATTTAAAAATAAGACTTTAGAAAAGTCTAAAAGCCCAATAATAATATAATGGTTAGATAAATGATAGAGCATCTTTAGAGTGGAAGTCTATGTAGCCAATAAAATCAGCAGGAGAAAATTGATCATACTAGGCCACCAGGAGGTGCTGGGAGGGTAGCAGGAAATATCTCCTTTTCTTCTACTCCTCAATAACCCATCCATCACATTCCCCCTTTCTAGTTGCTCCTGCTCTAATACCATCTTGCTCCACCTTCTGGAATACTATCTTACTAATACTGCTTCTATTTGTCCAGAGGTGATAAAAGAATAGAAGCTATAGTTGACTCCAACTAGTTCACAGCTCAGGAAGAAGGGCAATTTCATCACCACAGAGCCAAAGAAGAAGGGAGAGTCTGTGATGTGAAGACTATCTGGTGATGGTGAGATCCACAATCCTGGTTTTAGGAACAGTGGTCAGAAAGGACCACAGGGCAGCTCAGGGATAGTAGAGGTTGCAGTTGAGATGGGAAGTAAAGGTCTGCAGCTTGAGTTGAGCTCTAGATGGAGTAAATAATAAGGACAAATCTTTAGAACTAGGGACCAGGGCAGAAACCACTTGTAGTCACTGAAGTTTATCCAAATGTTCCTTGGCCTGTGAGTATGGTTTCCCGTTTTGTGATATTATCTTACTTTAGAACATTATCTACAAATAGTTCACATTATTCAATATTTTTCTTTCCATGGTTAATGTGGTAGGCTTTTTTGTATTTGTAACGTCATTTGTAGCTTTACAGGGTTTATTTGCCCTTCAAGTCAAGTAATTTTTGACCATTTGAATCTTTGAATTTTATTTTGTTTTTTGAGAGGAAGATTGGCCCTGAGCTAACATCTGTTGCCAATCTTCCCCCTTTTTTTTACTCCCCAAAGCCCCAGTACCTAGTTGTATATCCTGGTTGTAAGTCATTCTAGTTCTTCTATGTGGGATGCCACCACAGCATGGCTTGATGAGAGGTGTGTAGGTCTGTGCCCAAGATCCCAACCAGTGAACCCTGGGGCCACCAAAGCAGAGCATGCGAACTTAACCACTATGCCACTGGGCCAGTGCCCTGAGTCTTTGTATTTTAAAAAATTGACATGGAACAATGGTCAGTGTAAAGGATAATAATAATAATAATGGTAGTAATAAAAATAGTGATAAAACAAAATTTGTAATCAGTTAAGGAGAGAAGGGTATTTGACGTAATGATGGTCTTGGCAGTTAATTATTACGGTTTTCTATTTAGGGTAGGAGATGTTGAATATTGAAAAAAAAGGCCTAACATTCTTTTTTATATTGTTCCTTACCTGAATCACAATAAAGGGTATAGTGAAATTTCACTCATATAGGGAAAAACCTTTTTTTTCTTTCTGATATCATGGAATGCCCTTGAAAACAAATATATGCGACAGAATAATATGAGTATAATAGAATATTAGAAGGGGAAAAATAACTGGAGTTAAGGAAAAAATATATATCCTTTTAAGACACAATTAAATATGAAAAATTCTAATAATGCTTGTAAAATACCCTTAAAGTCCAACTTCACTTATAACATTTCCTATGGAAACAGGAGTTGGTTTTCTCCAACTCTTAGTATTTCATGACTGAAATACTCTGCAGTGGCCCAGCCCCCACAGCAGGGACTCAGAAGAAGACCCTTCTATGAGCTACAACTCCTATAAAGCCTTTCCTCCTGGGAGACGAGAAAACAATTTCAAGTGGAACTGAGCTGTGTCAAAGAATAATTGCTCCAGACGGAGTTAAATAGGCAAGGAAGACTTTATTCAAGACTATTACCAGGGGGGAAAGGGGTAGCAGGAGGGCAAAAGGAGTAAAGGGGCACATTTGTACCATGATGGATGGCAACTAGTCTTTTGGTGGCAAACACAATTTAGACTATACAGAAGTCAAAATATAATGATGTGCACTTAAAATTTATATAATATTATAAACCAATGTTACATCAATAAAAAATAATAATTTACCTGCAAAAAAAAAAAAAAGAGGGACCATGACAATAAAGAAGAGATATTGAACTCAACTCCCTGAAACAAAAGGCAGGAGAGTGCTTAAGCACTGGGGCGAGCTGGGTGAGAAGTGTCAAAAGACATTAGGGGCAAGGTTGGGCAATGTGATAAGGCCACCCATGTTTGTTAATTGGTGCTTACTGGAGTTAGATTCCTACCCTCCCTCAGAAACTGGGAGGCAGGGGCACTATCTTTCTTGATGATTATATTTCAGAGGGATGGGGCCCAGGTTCTTGAGAAAGACATCCCGCCCTCCCTTGTAGAAGATTAACATCTCAAAGGAGTAGAGAAAGAATTTACAAATTTCAAGTTTTCTAAAGGAAATGCTCTAAGAAAAAGGAGGTCAAGGGCCTGCAGTCACGAAGAAATCTGTCTAAAGTTTGGTCAAGCAGAAGAAAACATTAAGGTGTCCTTGGTTAGCTGCCATATGTGACCTACCAGCACATTGATGCTCAGCACACCAATTCACTGAGGTGGAGAAATTATCCAGTAAAAGAGAGGCATGCCTAGAGTAGAGGTGATGTATGCTGGTGTGGTACAATGCTGCCTAACTCCTTCTGAAGGTTTCTCTACACTTGCTAAGAAGCAAGGTCAGGAGTCAAATTAACCCTCAGTCTATACGAAATACCGATAATGGAAGATGACAGTGTTCAGTGTTCAGAGGCAGGAAACCAAGACTGTGTGGTAGCTTCAGTCTCACACCCACCATCAACATACATTTTGTTTGTTTTTCTAACTCAGCAGCTCAAAGCAGGGACATTAGAAGCCAAGTCATTATTCTTTTTATTTCTTCTGATTAACCACAGAGAACACATAAAACAATTTTCTTTACTTATTTGAATTTAGACTTTGGATGCTTTTAATGACTTTAATGAACAGTCGTGAAATAGTCTTTCTGCATTCAAAGTAAATGTTATTGAGAACTTTGCCTACTTGTTGACCCAAGTTGCCACTTAATAAATGTTTAAGTACTTAGTTCCAGGAAAAACCGTCTCCTACGGCTTTCTACTTTCTGATAAGGAGAATTTTCCAATGCAGAGACTGCATGTCTAAATAAGTAGTTAATCCTGCAGTTTCTGGAGCTGGATTCATGAGTCAAAATCCCAGTGTCTACACTTATGGCTGTGTACGTGAAAGCAAGGTTACTTCACCATTCTGTGTCTCTTTCCTCCTACTTAAAATAAGGTCATCAATAGAACTTACCCAGCAGGGCTACTGTGATAATATATGAATTAACGCGTATAAATCTTCGAACATGGTAAGCCTGGTACATGGTAAGCTCTGAAAATGATAGATAGCATCATTTCACTTGCTTTCTCTTTCTCTTTCTTTCTTTCTCCCTCTCCCTTCCTTCTCTCATCCCTCCTCCTCCCTCCTTTTCTCCTTCTATCTCTTTTCCTTTTCAATTTGGCTATAAGGAGATTTAGTGCTTAATCACAGCAACGATGCAGTTTCTCACAGAAACTACTTAGAACAGTGCTTAACCCATAGTAAGTGCTAAGTAAGTGTTGTTGCTGATATTACTTTTTTCATTCCTAGAACTCATGTTTCCTATTATGACTTGGGTTTTATTGTTCATATTTTATGTGTCTTTTATTGTATGGGTTCTTCAAGCATTTTATGAGTTCAAAGTAAAATAAATATAAAATAAACTATAGTAGAAAAGAATCTTCCATGGGTTAGAAGTCACAAATATCTGTACAAGGTACTGTAAGAGGACATAAAACTTGCTTTTTTGAAGTTCAAAAATTAAGAAGGTAACTTGACAAAAATAAACAAAATACCATGCTCCAAATACGTAAATGCTGTGGTTCTGGAATATTTTAAGGAAATAAACTTCAGTAGTAAAGTGATTTGCAAAAAGTTTATTATGAATCTTTGATAGTGGAATATATGTCCAAATACTAAATTTTCTGTAAATTATTTTGAATAAAATAAATGGTTGAAACTAATAAGAAAAAACAAAAAGTTGATGCTAGAACCATGCTATGTTAAGGATACTGAGTAAAACATAAGTCATAGATTCTAACCACAGCCCTCCCAATACATAATTGATTACGAATTCTCAGGCAAGACACTTTTCCTCTTTGTACCTTATTTTCATGTCAAACAATGGTAACAGCACCTGTTCTGCTTACCCAAAGGGATCTTGTGAAGATCAAGTGAGACAATGAATTTGAAAACTTTGCTAAAACACCGTACAAACATATGCAGCATACTAATGTAACTAGTAGTATAATTAGAAGATTGCATTTTCAAAATGTTAGAAATTAGTTGCGGTATCTTAAAAGTCTACAACTTTAAAGCAAACAGATGGATAAGAATAGCTCTGGGATGCCAAATTTAGCATGCCGTGTTTTCTTGTAGGTATGCCTGAAAGCTTTATCTAAAAAGAAATTGCAGAAATAAAATATCAGTGCCCATATAGTAAACGAATACAAAAGGGCTTGTTTATTGTCAAACATGCAAAAGAATAAAAATATAAACTAAATAAAGCACAAATGTATTCATCAAACTCATTTATGTGTTACTGCAACTGCAAATAGTTCAAAGGTAGCATTTACTATGGGGTTAAAAATCTTTGGCCTATTGCTTGATATCACCCATGCAATTAACCTTAACCACTTCTGCCTTCTACATACTGATCCTTAATAACTTCCATAAATGTGTTCCTTCCTCATTTCTATAATGGCCTTTCTACTTTTGGTTGATGAGAAAGTTTATAAATGCTTTGGCTTCTGCTCTCAGATGGCAAGAGCTCTTGCCTAATTGGCTGCTTTTTAAGTAGCTCTTAACTGCAACTGGTTCTTGCATGTATTTCCATTCCATGTTTCCTTTTCCTCAATTGCTCCCTATTGATGTTCTATAGACTTTATTAACTTATAATCATTTTTGTGATACTGAGTGGTTATGATTCCTTCACGGTGTTTCTAGGATTGGTAGCATAAGATTTGCTGGGTGATGAACTGTAAGAATTATGAAAATCATTGAAATTTTAAAATATTATGAAATTTTTGTAAAAAATGATACAACAGGAAAAATAGCCAAGTAAGGCACATTATATGTGACTTAATTCTAAAGTTAAGGGGAAAGAAGGAAAGGGTATGTATATTTAAACATCAGAAAGGAACATGGCTATTGACAAACAGGTGCTGTCATTTTGTGTAAGTTATAAAATCAGAGGTTTTATAAATATTTTAAGTATTGGGGAAATTTTGGTAGAAGAAGAGATGAAATTGAGGCAAGATAATAGAGTATATTTCTGAAATGTAAAAGGGGCTGAGAGGGCCACTTAGAGAAGACTGCTAGATTTTTGGATGTTCTAACACAGAACAAGCAAAAATTTTAGCTCACGTCCAGAAGGAGAGGTACTGGAAAAGCCTGATAGCTTAGGTGGAACTTTTTATTTATGATTAAAGAGAAATAAAGATGTTAATAATGGTTATGAATTATTTTTTCAACAGCAACAGTCATGTTGCCTCATGCTTCTGGGCCATGAGTTCACTGTGAGATGGACGCTACATATGTAAGCAAAAATTATACAATCAATGTGTTGCCAATCTGGGTAATATATGTCTTTTTTTACAACATGACAATAAACAAACCAAAATCAGAATTTTTTTCCTGACAAATACGGTACTTGTTGTGTGGTTATAAGGATGCTAGAAACGTGGGCAGTAAGACTTGAAAGAATACTGGCGCTCTACTTCCTTTCAAACTAACCCTGCCCTGAGATCCCTTCCTTACCCAGAAAATATAAAGGAAGGTGACAATTATTTCATAAAATTTAAGTAAGATTTTACTCCAACATTTTTCCCAAATAGAAAAAAAGGGGAGGGGAAGCAATGTGTGATTAGTAAAAGAGTAAAGAATCCAGGTTGATTTTGTAACCTATAAGTAGGATGTGGATAATGACAGTGAAGGAAATGATGAAATTGCTAGCACCTTACAGAGTAGACATGGGTGCTGACCATATGCCAGGCCCTGTGCAAGAGGTGCGATTGGGCTATCCCCATGAAAATACTGAGTATGCCGTGTGGCCTATATTTTAAGTTGGGCCACTCTAAAACTAACCTCAAAATTTGGCAAACATCCATTTAAACATATCTGTTTGATCCAATGATCAAACAAATGGACAGAATTATCATTTTATTCAAATGGATATTATTTTCCAGTTAAAAAAAAATAAAGTTAAAAAAAAACAGTAAATAAACACTTATTGCTTCTTTATCACATTAGCTTTCAGCAAGCCAGGAACATAGTTGAAACTCTGCAAGTGAGGTATTTCTCTTTCTTAGGTCACATGGGGCCCATTTTTCAGCACTCCAATCTAATGGACTTCTAGTGGCCTCCCTAAGCATCTAACTATAGACAAAGTGAATTAGGCAATAGGGAAAACCTGGCTCATTAGGATCCAATGTGCTGTACTCAGAATTAAATTAAAGAGTCTCACCTCATCAACTCAAGAATCCGCCATAACACAGACATGATGAACAAAGGCCATTGTTTCACAACAGAAGATGGCTCTGTCTTTTGGATTCTGAATGTACATAATATTTTGAGGTTTCTGGTGAATTTACGAGGTCATAAGAGTTGTCCAAAGGTTACATTCCAGAGTTGCCTATGGGTGTCTGGGATTGGGCTGCTCAATATATTTCAACTTATTTCTTACCACGTTTCATCCAAATGCTTCTGCAAGTGTACCTCTGTGCTCAGACTGTAAAACAACACCAGCAATGTGTGGGCTAAGAAAACAGTAGAAGTGAATTAGGGTGTAGATAGAAATGTTAAATTAGAGCCTGCCTAGTGCTCCATTTACTTCTGAAATAAATTGATATCATCAAAATTCTAGAAAATGCTTTTTATTTTGTAGTCATTCACACAAAAGTGATAATTGAGGCTATGGAATATAATCAACATACTTAATAGGAAAAATGACTGACTGGAGTTTTCAGATGGCTTATTAAAACAAAAAGCTCTCGAATCACAGCAAGAGAGAGTTCAAGTAGAACTGTTTTTATAAGAAAAAAAGTGACTTGGAGGAAAGCAATGACTCTCTTCATGGAGTGACTTTTTGAATGAGGGATTGAGTTTATTTTTTGAGATTCCACAATCAAAACTAGAACAATTTGCAAACAATTCCAACATCACTTCCCAAATATTTAACCAGTGGATTTTTTTTTCTTTTGTAGCAGATGATCTATTTTAATGGGATAATGTTCTACTGAAAATCCTTTTAGAAACATTGTTTTTGAAAGATACCTGTGGTTTGTTCATTTAAGCACCAAAATAGTCTTTTATTTTAACCTCTTTGTTTAGAAGTGTTACAAAATTTCCTGTTTTGAAATTATTGTTTTGGTTGTGTTTGCTGAACCACATCTACCCTTTGCTGGTGTCTTAGTTTCGGTATGAGGCATGTTGTCTGGCCACATGCCCAGTTGTACAAGCAATGCAGGACAGGTCCAGAGAGACTGAAGAAAAGACACAGAGATGGCATATGAGATATATAGGTTTTATTGGGACTTACATACAGGGAGTGTCCAGGGGTGACTGGCTGGACAAAGTTGCACACCCGCTACCACGGGCAGAGAGGGGGTTGCTTACATAGTCAGGGGAACAAGACTATGTGCTTGCCAAGAGGGACTGTTCTTGGTATGATTAGTGTTCCCAGGACCAGTAGCTCACGTGGAAGGGCTCTGTGTTCCTTCAAGACGTGTTGTCCTTTAAGATAGGTTAAGATCTAGGTTGGCCAGGCCCTGGATGGTTACAATTCCCAGAGAGCTGGCATCCTGCCCAGAGAGGGGCCAAGAAGACAAATGGTTACGATAGGGCACATAGGTTATTACTGAGCAAGAAAAGTCCTACACTCCACGCCCCCATGTGTCCAAATGGCCCTTACAATCTTACTGTGACATTCTTCCATAGAGTCCCTTGGGCCAGGCACATAGAGGAGCACTGTAACCATACACGACAACAGCAATAGAGAGCACAGCAAGAAAATAACAGCAATAACAAAAAGGCAAGAACGTCAAAGAACACTTTCTGCCATGGTAACCCCGTGGTTGAAGAGACAGGCAGCTCGCTGCATACCCAGCAGTTGGAGCGATTTTGTAAGTCAGCAATGGTGTGCGCCCAATCAGTGAAGAGGTTGGCAGATGTTGCCCTAAGGCTGAAAGTAAGATGTTTAGAGGGAACAAAAACAGGGAGGTCATGACTGTCCAACAAGACACACACAGTTGCAGTGTTTTGGATTACTAGGGTACCAGCCTGTGGTTTTAGACTAGGACAGCAATACGACACCGTGTGTCTAGTTGGGTTGGGCACCACAGGGGCAGTAGTATAAGATAAAGTAAGAACAATGACTCCCCAGAGGGAAAGGATGAAAGTGCCTTGGGGAACCAGAGGCCTTGGACTCTTGAGTCTGGAGGTTTTAGGTCGCCTCTCCATGATAAGGGGTGTCACCAGGATATCCTGTTCTAAGCCTGTTCCCAAAGGGGCTAAGAGACCAAACCAGCAGGACCCCACCTGCCCGTCCCAAGGCCAAGTGACCACGTGGGTCCCAGCAAGGAGTACCTGTGGCAAAGGCAAAAGCAAGTTGTTCTGAGTGCCCATCTGTGGTTGTAGTTTCTCTCCTTGATTAGCTCTTGTCTGTAGGTGTAGTGTTGTAGCGAGTTCTTGTGTCAACATCTGATATGCTTACTAGCAGCCATTGGAGAGAGGTGAGGGTCCACCATAATCCACCTGCCAGCCTTGGGCGGGTTGGTTGCCTCTGGTGATTTGGCCTACATCCTGGGGAATGGCCTGGGGTCTCTGCAAGGAAGAAGAAGGGTACGCCTAGCAGAGTTGCACCACGTCAGCATAGCACAGGGGGAGACCCCAGGCCTTGGCAATAGTCCATAGAGTCTTTTGTCCTTTATGTCCAGCCTTCTTGTGTAACCATTCTGCCAATCTCTCCGCTGGGACTTCCTCCAGGACACGAATCCGAGCTAACTCATCTGCTTGTTGGTTCCCTGGCAGCATTGTTGCCTGATGTGCAGAAATGTGATATACTGTTATTGTCATTCCCTGCATCTGCTGCCAGATGTCATCCCAGAGCTCTGCCCCCAACAATGGGTGACTGTTAATAGTCCACTTTTGTCACGCATTGGGCCAACCACAGGGTGACCCCCTTATAGACTGCCCAACTGTCCATACACAGATGTATTGGATTGAGCTCTCAAGGCAGCACCATCCAGGTGGACTACAATTCAGCCCATTGATTACTGTACCCAGATCCAGAATCCAACCACATGCTATTGGCCAAAGTCTGGGTGGCCACTGCCATCCACCGTGGAGGAGGGGATTGCCCCTTGTGGAGCCATCTGTATACCAGCCTCTGCCGGGATGGATCCTCCTGCTTCCTGTACATTTGGCAGAGTTTCAGGCATGGGCACCTCATCCAACGGCATTGTTTCTTCTGTGGTATATGTTACTGGTCCTGGGAGGGGATGCAGTTCTGCTTAGGTACCTATTAGTAAGGGTCCCTCATTGTTGTAAGTCTGCATGTCACTTTGTCAGTGTCTCTGTTTGGGCTGTTCCCGAGTGGGGCTTTTGGAAAGTGTCCCACAGCCACCCTGCAATGGGCAGATGGGTACAGACTGTGACTGGCAGGGAACAGGTTATGGGCTCCACTTGTTGGAGGGCCAAGTAAGCAGCACATAATTGTTGCTCCAGGACACTATATCATCTTTCAGCCCCTTTCCACAATTGGGACCAGAAGCCAAGGGGAGCTTGTTTATTGCCTTACCTCTGCCAGAGACTCCATCTGAAGCCCTCTGGGTAACTGAGAACATCCAATTCACATGATTGTCTCTGTGTTCAAAACACCCAAGGACCGAATTTGTTTTACTGCTATATTGGCTTGGGTGAATGCCTCCAACTCAATGGTCCCCCAGTGCCAGATAACTCCCTTTCACACCAACTTTAAAGAGAACGCAGTAGCTGGGCCACATGAGGAGCGAAAGGGTGCCGGTAACCCAATAAGCCCAGAAAGGTCTACAGTTGTTTTGTGGTGTTGGGTGTACAGAAAGCCTGTATCTTATCTATAAGGCACCACTTTTGTCTTACCTGACCAGACAACACCCAATTATTTGACAGATAACCCAGGCCCTTGTCATTTGTTGTCATTCACCACCCATCCTCGTTGGTATAGGCAGATGATGAGGGAGTGGGAGGTTTCCTGCAGGTCCAAAAAAGACTCAGAGGTTAACATGACATCATCAATATAAGGGAAGAAGGCAACAGCAGGGGGTTTTGTCTTTTGGGCCAAATCAGTGGCCACAAGACCATGACAAATGGTGGGACTGTGGGGATATCCTTGAGGCAGAACAGTGAAAGTCCATTGTGTGCCCTGCCAGGTAAAGGCAAACTGGTCTCAACTTCCTTCATCCAAGGGGATACTGAAAATGGCATTAGCAAGGTCCAGAACAAAATGATTCACTCCAAAGTGTCCCCTGTTGGTTCTAAGAGGGAGGTTATATTGGGGACGGCAGCGTACATAGGCAGTGTCACTTTGTTCAATTCTTGATAGTCCACAGTCATTCGCCAGGAACCATTTGGCTTCTGGACGGACCACTCTGGCCTCTTAAATGGGCTATGTGTGGGTCTAGTAATTCCTACTTTCACCAATTCTTGTACAGTGATTTCATGATGTCTCCCCCGGAGGCAATATTGTCTTAGCGCCACCACATGATGTGGTTGGGGCAATTTAACCAGAGTCCATTTGGCATATCCTTTTGTCACAGATTTTACCAGGCAGACCCAAAAGTGGAATTCTCCAGCACTAATCTGTAAGGTCAGACCAGTGAGGACAACCACACCTAGGATATATTCAGGTACAGGGTCAATATAGACCATATGCTGTTTTGGCAGGAGATGCCATATCTGCAGCGCTAGTGGCACCAGTTTCACCTTGACTGTGTCCCCATCGCAACCATCTATGACAGAAATAGGGCCTTCAAACAAGATGGATTTTCATGAATCAGTGTGCATTCTGCTCCTGTATCTACTAATGCTAAGATGTCTGTTTATTCTTAGTAGACCAATAAATTGTTATCACCATATGTAGCCTCCAGTCCCCCAATACCCAAACCACCTGCACAACACTGCAGGAGTGAGTTGTGGGAAGGGGAGGTCCCTTGGCCTGCCCTCTAGTTGAAGGTACTAGGGTGTTCCCATCCAGGCTGTTGGGGGCGGGGGCGTGCTGCTGTTGGTTTGGGACACTCTGGGTGGTCTTGTGAATCTTTGTTTTGGCTCCAGATTCAAAGCCACCAGAACAGCGTTTGGTTGTTTATCAGTTTTTTCCAGAGGGGTGCCTGCTACCACCAGGTCATGCCACATCTGTCTACGCGTTACTTTGACGGGGCCCTTACTGGTTTTGGCCCCTTTGCTGTCTCTTTCTCCTGGAGGCCCACTCTCTCTTCTGCCTGACCCTATCTGTCTCCCCAAGGTCAGCAGCGGCTTGGGCCTGCCAGGACACGAGGTGACCTACGAAGGGGCTTAAGAGAGAGATACCAAAGCCCATTTTGTTGATTCAGAGCCGTCTGTAACATGGTGTCTTTTGCCTGCAGTGAACAGTTCGTTGTTCTTCGGTAATGGTTGGAATAAACTGCATGTCTTATGTCTAGTTTCCTTAACAAATCCCGTAATTTTTCCATGGTTTGCCACGGGAGGGCAGGCATAGGTGTGTCCCCCTCATTAAGCCACGCCCCTTTGCAGGCAGCCATTAACCAAGTCGAGAGGGAGACCGCTCAATTTTGCTCATCTCCACCCCTGACAGCCAAATACCTTCCGCTTCAGTATCCCAGAGATGCAAAAGCCACCCTGGGACGCTTATCAGTCATGGCAGCTGCTTGGGGCCCTCAAGGTGGGTAGCAAACAAGGCCAGGATCAGGAGCAACCAAGTTGCTGGCAGCAGCCACGAGGTGGTGGTGCTCCAGCAGCTCCCGATGGCAGTGGGCCTGGTGTGGGCAGGATGTGTTGTCTCACGCTGTGCTGGCCATTCAGCTTGTGCTCCTCCAAGAGTGATTACTTCCTTCTGCAACTGCCTCACTTTTGCTGTTGCTTCCATCTCAGCTTCTGTTGTGAGCGGTCCCACTGTGAGAAGGGGCCACCCTATGGCTGTAGCAACTTTCCCTAGGCCCTTGGGCATTTTGGGGGCATCCCGGTACCCACACAATGGGCTCCATCCATGTAGGATGGCAGCGACTGGCACCCATATCAGGGACACTGGCCTGGTGGCGACATTCCCAAATATTGAGGACACTGGCCAACTTAGCATTTCCCCCATGGATTTTCCCTTCCTATTGCCCATAGTCTCAGCACTCATGGATTTTTTCCTCTGTCTCTTCGTTGGCTCACCAATTCAGCACATCCAGTTGTGCAAGCAGTGCAGGATAGGTAGCAGAGAGACTGAAAAAAAAGACCTGGAGATGTTGGATGAGACATATAGGTTTTATTGGGACCTACATACAGGGAGTGTCCAGGAGTGGCTAGCTGGATGGAGTTGTGCACCCACTGCCACAGGCAGCGTGGGGGTTGCTTATATAGTCAGTGGAACAAAGACTACATGCTTGCCAAGAGGGACTGTCGTTGGTACGACCAGCATTCCCAGGAACAGTAGCTCACGTGGAAGGGCTCTGTGTTCCTTTAAGACATGTTGTTCTTTGAGATAAGTTAAGGTCTGGGTTGGCCATGCCCTGGATGGTAACAAATCCCAGAGGGTTGGCGTCCTGCCCAGAGGGGGTCCTGGAGGACACATGGTTACCATTGGGCACAGTAGGTTATTGCTGAGCAGTACCAATACCAATAAGAACCACATGTTGTATGCAATGATGCTTCCAGAAAACCTTGAGGTATGTCATCATGCTTGCCCCTACGCTCAAAGTCAATAAATCGTATATATTGGTTTGTTTGTTGTTGGGTTTTTAAATTAATTTTAGTGTCTGCTTTTTATTTTTTCTGCATTTCCATTATGACTTGTTCTATACCATCTATAGTGAGCATATAAACCAAGCACGAAACTTGTTAGAACACAAAAAAAACAAGCGTTATCTGAGGAACTCTTCTATCAGTAAAATAAACACATAAGCTTGAGAATGCCTTGAACTCACACTATATAGTTTATATGGGCATAAACATACATGGCATACCACGCATTCTATCTAGGGCAATCCTGATATAAATTTCCAGTTCAGAATTTAAGATTGATGAAAGCTCTGAACAAAATATATTGTCTGTGATTCTGATTCATCTTCTTTATGTTTTTTCTGTGTGTTGTGTGCTACTTTTTTCTTTGGTAAAATATCGATTACCTATACCTGGGTCTTTATTATTTGAGGAAATACTAAATCTTGGTTCATGAGTCTGAATGAAGTTTGCTTTAAATACATTTTTTAAATCAGTTGCATTCAAGAGAAGAAGCTTTTCAGAATCCACTAAATGCTCAAAGGCACTGGTTACCTATTACCAGGAAATCAATTCTCTTTATATTTCTTTATATTTTGGTTTCATATGGATTTCTTTTCCTTTCTACTGTGTATCCTCCATATTCTCTGGCCAGTTGCCTTAGAGTTCTGATCACATTGTGCCAATGGGAGGTATATTTTCTATTACTTTTTATAGGGAATAAAATACACTTTGAAATTGTATTAATGCTGAAAATAATATGTAGCAAACTGGATACTACAATTTTTTTTTTTTTTTGATGAGGACGATTGGCCCTGAACTAACATCTGTGCCAATCTTCCTCTATTTTGTATGTAGGATGCCGCCACAGCATGGCGTGATGGGCAGTGTGTAGGTCTATACCCTGGATCTGAACCTGTGAATCCCAGGCCACTGAAGCAGAGAGCACAAACTTAACCAGTACACCACCCAGGCCGGCCCCTACACTACTTTCTTTGTGAAACAACATACTGTCCCCAATAGCTCAGATATTTTACTCAACTATTTTGCATCCAATATTTATGTAGGATGCAAATGGACTTTGGGGCAGCAATTATAGTAGCTGAAGGTCTTTTAAAATTACTTTCTGGTGTTCAGGTTCATTTCAACAGGGCACCTTGTAAAATATGTGAGTTTATGCCAGGGAGACATTGCTATGCAAGAAATATAGTTATTATAATTTAGGAGAAAATGAAAGGAAATGATGAAGTATTAAAAGATTGGAAATGAAGGAAAATTAAATTCTATAAGTAGATTCTTGGTATAGCTTGCTAACTCGGAGAGACAGAGCCACCAAGGAGATACGGCAAAATGTTCGGTACTTTTCAATTCAGTCACATTTATTGAGTGTCTAGTATGTGTCTGGGACTATAGTATACTTAGGTGCTGTGCATAGGATGCAAAATGGGCAAAACGTAATCCCTGTTCTGAGTGATTACACAAGAGGAGAGAGATGGATGGAGCGAATAATAATTCAGTAATTACTATAATAAATATATGCATAAGAAATTAGTTCTGGACAAAGAAGGGAAGGTAACATTGAGGAAGACATCAGAACTGTGTGTTCAAGAATGAATAGGAGTCTCCCAAGTGTATAAAGCTAAAGATAGACAATCCAGGGAGAGTGACCAGCATGAATATAGGGTAAGGGATGTCAGAAAACAGAGTCTGTTCTGGCAATTCTGAGCAGCTTGCTATGGCTTGACTTTAGATATCCTGTGATACAAGGTGAGGGTGAAAAAAGAGCTAGAAACCAAATCATAAAGGGCCATGAGACACAAAGGGCCCTATGACAGAAAGGATTGGCTTTTATCTGATGAGAGATAGAAAATAGAATTTAAAAGCTGGAAGAGCCATAACGAGTAGCATGATGAGACATATTTATGGTAAGAACATATTCTTACCTTCTCTGCTGCTGGAAGGTGAACTGAGTTGTGTGTCAAAATCCCAGACATAACAAGGAACTAAACTTTGATTGGCCAGTACCTCCTCTCACATTACAATGATTGTCAGATCATCCTGATATTCTGCCTTGACTATTGTTTTCCATAACTGGGAAATGAAGAGAAGTTTCAAGGAATCTGGGTATAAATCCTGCTGCATACTTACTGGACTGTGATCTGGTTAAAAACTTTCAATAGAAAGTAGCATACATTGCCAGAAGAAAATCTCTTGGAAGTTTTAACAGAAGACAAAGAGGTATGCATGCCACTGTTCTTCTGAGAGCTGACAAAGCAAGAACTCTTTAGGCCGCTATCTTTCTATGACCAGACCAAGCATCTCATTCAAATCAAACACCATTCCTAACAAACATGCTTTATATTGACCTTGGGAATGAAAGTGTAGATGGAACTCCAAGAAAATGACTATTTTATTTCTTCATTTCTCCATTATTGAACACCAAAAAGATATTGTAAGTCGTTGCTAAGATCTAGGCTATTACAGTACCTCCACTACAAAAACAAAGTATTTTTCAATACTGTCCTCTTCAGAGTAAATAGAAACAGAACCTTATTTTGTTCTCTGAGGTTCACAGTAGTTTGTCAGTTCTATATCAAAAGAAAAATACCTCTTTTATTGCATGAAACAATCAAGAGAACTAAAGAGACACTACACCAAATTTTCCAGTTTATAAAATAATGCAGGGAGAATTATGCAGTAAATCAAATGTTTTACTATTGTGTTGCACACAATGACCTATGAATTTTTCTTTTTTTCTTTCTTTTTTGTTCAGCACTATATCCCAACTGAAATGCATTCTTTTCTAACAGCTTCAAAATCATACACTTAGGTTTCATTTATGTCATAGCAAAATCTGAGTAAATGGCAAATTTTGAGTTGTAGGCAAAAAATGAAATTAAAATGCACTTAAATTTTAATTCTTTTTGAAAATAAAAATGCAAATCATGGAATAATGTGAAATTAATAAAATCAATTTGCTGTTCTACTTTTAGGCTATTTCAGGGAATGTTTGAATAAAAGAAAAGAAATTTTCAGTCTTTATAAAAGTAAAAGCGTTTTCCACGTACATGTGGAAATGAAAATAGACTATGTTTATTTATCACAGACTAGGTCGTAAGAACATTTTTTCCTATATTGCTACTTCCAATTCTGAAAATCTACTGCAGCTGAAGAAAAGGGGAAAATCATTTCTACAATTCAGGATTGTTAGCTTTATTCTGGAGAACTAATTAATAACTACTTCCTCACCAGTCTCGAGAAGCAACGTACACTATAGCTCATCATACAGAGCAATTTTAGAGTTTTGAGGATGTTTTTTATGTGCGTTTCTCAACATTGCGCACTTCACTAAGTGACTGTTGTCTATTCAACCTATTTTTACCAAACATTTACTATGTGTTATACACTTCCAGGTGCTCAAACAAACTTAGTGCTATCCATATCGAAGATATTCATACCACCAAGATCTAGTGAAGAATGTTTGTATTAGGAAACAAAGCCACCAAAACTAGCATGTGGAAAACTTCTGTCCCCACATTTTCTAGGCTCCAAGTATCCTGGCACAGAACTATGTAATGTTTCTTTAGAGCTTAACAGGAAAAAGTGGCTCAGTGGGGTTATTTCCTTTCTATGTAAACAGTGTTCTGTGCTATGGAGGCATGCAAAGGTGAACTCATAGGAACTCTGCTCTTAACAGCATCTATTGTTGTTGGGATGCAAGCCAATAAGAAAGGAAAATTGCAGAATGTTGTGCTTATTTTTTTTTCATTTATGAGCAATAGATTGCAGAAACACAGAGGGGCAAGTCTCCTCTTATTGAGAGAGTATGGCTGACAAGAAAACTGTAGAAGCAGGTCTTGAAAGATGGAT
Source organism: Equus asinus (assembly GCF_041296235.1). Taxonomy (NCBI): domain Eukaryota; kingdom Metazoa; phylum Chordata; class Mammalia; order Perissodactyla; family Equidae; genus Equus; species Equus asinus. The sequence continues at coordinate 40,409,155 of NC_091813.1, forward strand.
AAGGCATCACCTGATAGAGCTAGAGGGGAAAACCATTTTAGACAGAATGAATGAAGTTAATAAAGGCATGAAGATAAGACAAGAAATACTGTGTAGGGAAATATAACCACAATAATGCTATTTGTTGTGCCTAAATGGAGAAAGCCATGAGAGATAGTCAGAATTCCTTTGAAGACAATTTAAAATATGTAATAGTTGTATGGCACCATCAGGCAGAAAGCATATGAAAAATAAAATGCAAGATTCTTTTAAATTCACAGATCTTTAGACCTTGGTGGGAATGAATTTATATACCTTTAGAGCCCAAGGAACACAAAATCCAATCAAGTAAATAGAAGCAGAGTGGGTGGGGTTCGCAGTCTTGTTATCAGAAGGAAGAATTAGGTAATAGAGAATTTGAATTGAAAGCAGATTATGTACATGGAGCTTGTACATGTACAAGATTATGTCCATGAGGTTGCAGCCAAGCTGTTGGCTGGGACTGTTATCTGGAGGTCCAACTGGTGCTAGAAAATTAGCTTTCATGCTCTCTCACATGGTGGCTGGCAGAACTCAGTTCCTCACTGGCTATTGGCTGGAGGTCTCAGTTCTCCACCATATGAGCCTCTCCATAGGGCTAAGTTTCTTCTTCCAGATGTTCATGGAAAACACTTTCACTTTGATAAAGATTAAAATTTTCTTTCCTTTTATTCAAACATTTCCTGAAATAGCTTAAAAGTAGAACAGCAAATTGACTTTATTAATTTCACATTATTCCATGATTTGTATTTTTATTCTCAAAAAGAATTAAAGTGTAAGTGCATTTTAACTTCATTTTTGCCTACAACTCCATGTTTGGGGTCCATCTCAAATTACGGGAACTCTATATAGGGCTCAGTGCATTTCATCAGCAAAGAATACAAAACTTCAATCACAAAGCAGCTGAAACTCTCGTTCATTTAGTAAACCACAGGAACTAAGCAGGCAAACTCAGGAAATTTGCATGAAAAGTACATCAGTTATCTATTTCTGCATAAAAAATTACTCCAAAGTTTAGCAGCTTAAGATAGCTTATACTATTTCATCCAAATTATTAGGGGCAAGAAACGGGGAGTAGCTTAGCCATGTGGTCATGGCTCAGAGTCTCTCATGAGGTTGCAGCCAAGGTGTTGGCTGGGACTAAGTCATCTGGAGTTCTGACTGGTGCTAGAAAATTAGCTTTCATGCTCACTCACATGGTTGCTGGCAGAACTCGGCTCCTCATTGGCGATTGGTTGGAGTTCTCAGTTCTCCACCATATGAGCCTCTCCACAAGGCTAAGTTTCCTCTTCACAAAACAGCTGGCTTTCCCACAGTAAGTGATCCAAGAGTGACAGAACAGTCAAAGTGAAGCCTGCTGTATCTTTTATAACCTAATCTTGGAAGTGACATACTGTCATTTCCTCTATATTCTATTGATCACGAAATCAACACTAGTACAGTGTGGAAGGAGATTATAGATCTTAGAGACCAATTTACTACAGAAGGTCACTTCCAAAATTTGTTTCTGGTGACACAATTGTTTTCTTTGTAGGTACTCATTTTTTCACTTAGGAGGATTTGGAATGAAGTGCACAATTATTGAAGTTATCAAACTATAATATTTATATTTTTGTATTTTGTGTAGATTTTAACTATTTTTAAGGTTTAGATGATTTTGGCTTTAAATTAGCCTTGTAGTTCCAATTAAAATGTGTAATTAAAAAAATAGAATGTGTAATTGACTGATACAGATTTGTGATTTTAAATAGAAATCTTAACAAATGTCTGTGTTATACTGGATCAAATAAGAATAAATATATGAATAAACTTTATCAAACTCATGAAAACTTTCATTCTTAGTCAATATGTTTAAAAAGAGATTACATGTGAAAATTTATAAATACAATTTAAAATATTCGAAAGTGGGATTTGTAAATAGGGCTAAATATTGCTCAAAGTCCACTAAAAATGGTTGTTAAAATTTATTAGATTTATAAATAAAATATTAAAAATTTTAACCATAATTTAGAAGCTTAAGGGAGAACTTGGGTTTTAATGTGTAAAGGACTTCCGTGGACTCTTTATCTAGATTCCACAATTTTTCACACGTTCCATATTTACCTCATGCCAACACTATTCTTTCTCTCTCTCTCTCTCATTCATGTCAGTATAGACTCATCTTCCGATTTTATACAATAAATTATAATATGTTGCTATCAAACCTTCACAGTTTCGTCCCATAGGCACTTCTTCAATCTTACGTTGTTTTGACTGGTCCTCATCATTCTCTGAGTACCTCCCAACTTTTTGGTTTGAGAAGATTTTTCTTCATACCTGCCTACCCCTGAAGTCAGTTATTTCTTTGAGGAGCTCTGGTTTCCTTTAGCGGAGAGAGAATACTTAGAAAGCAAGATTGAGTGCTAGGTATGCTCATCAGTACTGTCATGTCACTGCTTCCTAAGCCCTTTCACAAGACACATACTCAATATCTTTTTCTACTTCTAGCCGTATATAATAATAAATGCATAAATAATATAATATCAAATATATACGTGTGTATTTATCATGTCAGTTCACATCTATATCCCCAATTCGAATCCAATGCCACAGGATTTACTTTATGCTTTTCCCTTTCCATATCTGTAGGTTCCTTCTCCAACACTGAGAAACCTGGCTCCTATTATCCTGAATACATCAACTTATTTGCTTAGTACCCTGTGTGTAACCAATACCCATACCAGGCTGGCCAGCATTTCTGTCCCAAACTTTCTGTAGGATTTGTCTCTGTAGACAAGTCCCCTCTGACTCACCTCTGCCTGATCCTGTCATCTCATTGCAGCTGCACAGGCTGTGTAAGTCCTGCCCCTATTCCAAGTGATATATTGATAGCTATGATAGTTATGAATATTGATAAAGTTAGGAATCATTCATGAATTAAAATTTTCAAATGCATTCCTTTATCCAAATAAGAAGTGCTTAATATATAAATGTTATACAGGCCTCTCCCAAGAAACTTTGGCCAACACAATTACTTTCTGCTATGAAACATGCCTTAGACACAGTACAATTAAAATCCCTGAATCACAACATTAATTATCTAGAAAACTACAATGAATCAGGAAATGGAGCAACTACTTACTTAACATCTCTTGGGTTCAGCTTACTCTAAATCTGTAGATTGGGGAGGGTTACTTTGAAACCAATCTCTGGGTCCCCTCAAGTTTTTGCAGAGGGAAATAGGCTGTCCCATAGTGAAGTGTAGAAAAAGTGTGCATCAGGTGGTTTTGAAGTCCACTACCCCTCCTACAACCAACCCAGTGCTCGCTGGTGTCTTTTCTGTGTGTTGGACTTTAATTTTACTAGAGAGTCCCTCTGCTAGAGATAATGCTTGAAACCACTGGTCTAGTCTTACCATTCTATGCATACTAGTTTTGTTTAAAGTTCTACCTTCATTCATTGAATCTTCTCCACATCGCCTAACACTGAGGTTTAGCGTTGGCAAAAGCAAGGATGAACCTGAGACTGTTACTTACATGAGAACACCGACTCCACAGAATAATTGTGAGGACTTAAGATGATGTATGTTGTATTCAGAACAAGGAGTTTAGACTAGACAATCAATAAATGTAATTATTTCCTTCTTTTTCTAGCACACCAGTGAACATCTAGTTGGTTCTTAATAGGTATTTGTTAAGATGAATTACGACTCAGCATTTTGCTGCTTAATACTAACCTGTCTTGCTTTCAGATAGCTTTTGCTGAAGGTTTACAACCAATTCATTGTGACCAATATTTCCAAAGAAGTTAGTCGGTTTTCAATTTGCTCCTTGTAGGTGGTTCTTTTTGGTAGTAGGAGCAGGGAAGGAGAGAAAGGTATCCAGAAAATTTTGAGTTAAGGTTACCCATTGAAGAATTTTATTAAATTAGGGAAAATGAACATGCAATAAATGAGATTCATCCTCTATAAAACAATTCAACTTAAATGATATTAGCAGCTAAGATATGTTGAACACTTTCTCTGGACCAAGTGTTTTGCAAAGCTCTTTATAAATCATCCTATGAAGTAAATAGTTATCAGTCTTATTTTGCAGATGAGAAAAATGGGGCTTAGGGAAGTGACGTAATTTGCCCAAGGTTAAAAAACTAGAAGTCACTGGATTCAAACCCTGATAATCTGATTTCAGTCTGCATAGTTAACTAATTACATACCATAACTAGTTACAATACCATAATCTGTGGATGGAAATTTGATTACTTTTTTAAAAAAGAATAATTTTTAAAAGGTATTAAATATTTATTAAGCTGATATGGTATGTCAGGGATCAAGGTAAGTGCTAGGGTTATAGCAGTGGATTTTACATTTCCTCTTCTCTAGCAGGATGAGACTGGACACATAAATACACATGCTAAAATTCTTGTCATGATGAACATGAGTATATTGACACTTTTAATTGACAGGCTTATCAGTCGCATTATATTCAGTCTGAATAAAGAGTTTCACAATAAAGAGCTTCTAAAAGCTGAGTGGCATGTAAGAAAACTAGAATTAAGGAGGAAGCTTAAGAGTAACACTTTTTCAGTCTTATCTAGGGGAGGCGATGATAGAACCAGCTAGGTTTCCTGGGCAGGTATCTCTAAAATGCAGATGGATATTGTGGACTATCAGAGCTCAATGATACTTACCAGGAAGCATACAGATAACATCCTTGCTGTGATTTCATGCTGCTCCTCTTGAGTTACATTTTCTAACTGTAAATGTTAAATGAGATAATAATTCATGTATGATATAGACTATTAAGACTTTGGTCAGTTTGAACAAATCCGCCATAGCTTAGTCAGTTGTCAGTGAACTAAACAACAAAGAAGCAAGCTTTTTATTATGCAAAGACAGAGAACGGACTCTGAAATAAGATAAAGCCCTAGAGTGTCTATGACTCTGCAGCCCTTCCAGGGCGAGCAGTGGCTTCTGGAGATGCCTGCTCTTTCTTAGTACAGCGTTTCTCCTTTCTTCTTCGTTAGTTTCCCTTCCTCAAAATATTAGGCGCACTTTCCTATTGGGTAGCAGCAATAGACTCTGTAATTCCAGCTGTTCTTACTAATTCCTGATAGTTTACCTTTTCATCAACACTTTTACGAAATACCTTACAAACGTGTGTTTGCACACACGCGCATGCACACGCGTGTGCACACACACACACACCCCTCTGCTTTCTAAGCAACCCTAGATTGTAGTCCAGACTCCTAACCAAATTCACTATTATAATAATTAGGTGATGTGTTAGAATTTTATCACAAATATCCTTGCTTTTAGAAATGAGGAAAAACCAAACTGCAAAATCTACTCTATAACCTTATCTCTTTGGCTAATATCTTCAAGGCATTCATTAAGAACAGCTCCACTTACTCAGGACTATTCCTGCCCTCCTAATGGGTGAGGCTTCCATTTAAATTGTCATTAGAACATACTAACAGCATCAGACAGACTCGTTGATTTGCCTTGGGATAATATAATCCAATTTAACATCAACAAAATAAATGCCCTTCTTGTAACATTGCTTGAACTTAATATTCACTCTGAAGTATAAAATTCAGCATTTTCTCTTATGAAATATGGTTGCTCCATACAAAGTTTTGAAATACTACGTTTTGTCCCCAATTCTATTTCTGTTGATCTCCACATTGCTGGATATTTAATCTCTCCAGAGCGCTGTACTCAACTTCGTAAAGAAAAGCTCTTGTAACTTGTCCAATTTTCATTAATGGCTTATCCAGGTAATCAAACTGTTCGTGAAACACAAGGATGTTTTTTGTGTTACCTCTTGTGAAGCAACTTGATATTAAAGAAAACAGAGAGGAAGAGAATTGAGTCATCTTCTCCAGATAATTTGCCTATCATGAAAGTCTCAGAAATAATTAAAATATTCAAAAATGTTTTTCTGTGTTGCTTCATAGACTACATATGTGTACTTCAAATTCAAAGAAGTATGTGAGGTGATGTGATCAAACGAATTAATATTCTTGTTAACAGGCTTACACACAAGTCCTTAAGGAGGAAATATTGCTTCTAATTAGATTAAAATTTGTTCCCTAAATTAATAAAAGTGTATAAACTATAATTAACCCTCCTCACCCTAGCATTGGCGTGCATGTCCATTTGGATGAGAATTGGTGTTACTGCTGAGGCTCAGAGATAACACTGGCTGATTCTTCTGAAGTTAAATCAGCAATTTAATTCAGTCATGGACAGAATTGTGCATTAATGTGATGCCTGGCCTATGGTATCAAAAATTGAAAAATGAAAAGAGAACCCAGGTATGAGAAAATAAACCTGTTCAAAAAAAAAAAAAAAAAAGAAACCAGAGCATAACTACAAGCTTGCTGATTTACTCATTTTTTTTAGATGAAAGAAAATTGCCTTGAGGAAAAAAAGTATGTTCTTATTTTAACACTTCTGAAAATAAAACTGTTGTTCTTGATTGAAAACTAATTTTGAATTATAACAGAGAATCACTAAAGTGAACTAAAAAATAAATATGGAGAACATAGTCTCCATGGTTACAAGTAATTGCGTTTTTTGGGAGAGGTTCCTGGATGCAGGTTTTGTAACCACTGCACCTGAGCCACCTGAAGAAGTGTTAAAAACACAGATTCCTGAGCCCCATCTATTAAAAGTGATCCCCCAGTACGGTTTCAAATGCTCCACAGGTGACTGCAATGCTCCCCTAATTTTGAGCACCATTGAGCAAATTCCAACCTTTCTTTGTTCCATTTGCTCATCTGCAAGGTACTCAACGGACTAAGCATTAATAAATTTTTTCTGAGCCAATAAAAGGAAATCAAGAGAGGTTACAAATAATGTTAATGCTTGTAACTGCAATGCTGAACAGAAGCCCAGCTCCCTGCTTCCATGTTAGTGCGGTCATTGCTGGTGGGCAGGATGTAAAGGCTTGGTAATCATGGGATTAGTTTTACTGTGGGGCCAGGAAAGGGGCTTCATCTTGAAACACACACACGTCTCCTGGTTATTGCTCACGGAAATGAGAGCCGGAAAAAGGAGCCATCAGGAAACATATGGACGATTTTGAGATGAAAGGAACATGAAGAAAAGAGCTGGTTCCTTCCAACATGGAAATGCTAATGCAGTATTCTTTTTCTCTGAAAGAAGCTATTGAAACGTGGAGTTGGAAGTATTGGGGAGCAAGAATATGCAAATTTGCATAATGAATCCAAAAGACAGTGGTGAACAAGCTAAAGGACTCAAGATTATCATAGAGGAATGATGAGAAGAAATAGTCTTACTAGAGGAACTATTGGGGTCCAAAGCATTTAACTGAAACATTCAAACACAAATGTTACCGTTATTTTATAATCCAAGCTGGGGAGTGGAGACAATGTTTAAATTAGTTCATTTTCCAATTATGTAGATTTCTGTATTCTACATTGTCATACAAACTCCAACCAATACCAACATTATACACTGTGTCAGCAAAAGTGCCAGCCCTTCTCTTGAATTAGGTTGATAGTTTGTCATCTCACTCTAAGTCTTGCTGCATGGGAAGTTCCCTCTGACATAAGCAACAAATCTAGGCTTCTCATTAATATGGTCCAAGATTAGGAGGCTCAGAACGACTTTAGGGGATGGGACACAACATTATTGCTCATCTAGAAATTTCCTTAAGGTTAGATGCCAAAGGAAATAATGCTGTCTTCCTAGATCACACTAGAAAGTACAGAGAATGTACTTTTAGGAAGAGTCATAGATGAAAGTGGGACAAAACAATGTCTTCTCTCTGATCCTTTTGCAGGAAATAATTTTTTACACACAGAAGGAAAATCCTAGCCCATCAATTTGTAGCTTGTGAGGGCTTCATTCAAGTGATGAATTCTTTGAAAAGTATAAGATTGTTCTTGCTTTGTAAATCAGCAATAGCATCCTAGTGTCTATACTTTTTCTCCCATTGCTGGGTAATATGCTGCCATTTGATACTCATGCTGGAGATACATCCTTGTAACAACCCACTTTTCATGAGAAATCATTAGAGCTGAGACATAAAAATCTACCTTGGTTACAAACATGCACATTTTCCTTGCTGCTAATATAAAATAAATGTCATACATTTTACCAGTTTTTCTTGCCCAAAGAGTTGATGTTAAGGATCCATTAAGAAAACCTAAATCATGGATCATTATCCATTCAATAGTCAAAAAAGAAAAAAAGTATCTGAGTGTTCGATGCTATTAACACACGCCGAATGCCAGTTTTAATGATCCCATTAAATCAGATGTGATGAATAGTTCATGAAGTCTGACTTTATGTTATTTCGGGAACTTCTGTTTATATATATACTTTCTGGAAATAATGGTCCAAGACCTGATTTGCCTGGGGGCTCTGCTGCTTTTTTTCCACAAGATTTCTTTGGTTCTCACTCCAGGGAGTTATAGTCTTCTATTCAGACACTGAAGACAGAAAAGGTCAGCTCACAAACACTGTTAAGAGGCCATTGTTTCTTTGCTTTCTTAAACCAGAGGTTGAAAATGAACAAGAAATCTGTTTGAGAGAGAAAAGATCTAACCTAAAACCCTTTCAGGGCCCTCCCCATATCGCATTCGTTACGGTCTGGGTCTAGTTCTGGTGGCAAACATTTCCTCTTCTGTTCTCATTGTAACCACTGCATCTCCAGTAGTTTGTCTGGAGGGTGTGGCTATAGCGCAGTATCAAAAGGAGCCAGTTAAGACGATTTTTCAAAGCTCCCTCACGAAGCTGGGCTCTTTGTTTAGTGCTGTCAGCCCAAAAACGAATGAGGATTAAATAGTGGGTTATCTGGGCAGGATGGTGGTGAGACTTGAAACTCTTTAGTAACACAAGGCTTTCCACAGTGTCTAGCTTGTCGAGAATTGCTGCTGAGGATACCAGAACCCAGGAGACCCCGATAAACAGAAACTATGCTTCTGGACAAAAGGAGAAGAGCTAATACATTTTAAGCATACTAAAGGAGGTCAAGATAGTATTTGCCATTCGTTTGATGTGTATATTGAGAGACTCCTAAGAAAAGTGAATGAAGCCGAAGAGGCTATGGTGGTTAGAAAGAAACTGAAACTAATCAGAAGTGAAGTCACCAGTGTGAATTTCCAAGGAACTGTACATATGAGAAATATACAAGCAGTCGTTTGGTAAATAACAAATTAGTAGGAGATTGAAAGACCTCAGGAGAAAAGAAAAAGGGAAAACGAAGGAAATACTACAAGGAAAGATAAAATAGGCAATAGGAATATGCGGGACAGGATTTAATCAGTAACTGAATTTCAGAATTCAAGACTGTCCCTCCTATTTTTCGATGTTTGGCACACACACAGAAAAACACTATTTGCATAATCCTTGATATAAATTAGGACCTAAAATTGTTAGTACACCAAGGTAATATTTATTGACACAAAAGTAATAATGATGGGGCCAGCCCAGTGGTGTAGTGGTTAAATTTGTGAACTCTGCTTTGGCGGCCCAGGGTTTGCATGTTCCGTTCCCGGGCGCAGACCTACATACTGCTCATCAAGCCATGCTGGAGCAATGTCCCATATACAAAATAGAGGAGGATTGGCACAGATGTTCACTCAGGGACAATCTTCCTCACCAAAAAAAAGGTAATAATGACAAATTTTTATATATCTTGTTAATGAATTGTCGACATGAGAAAAGTTAACTGAATCAAGCTTTCCTACTCCATGAAGAAAATCAGAATGAGAAAATCATAAACCCTCTGGGCTAAAAGAAATTTTGCGGTCACATTGTTCAGCTACCCATGCTTAAGCTACAGATGTCACAATCACCGATTGCTGACAAAACTCTTAGATGAGAAGATTTACAGAATTCCTGTAACAGCTTTACCCAAAATTGTAATTAGAAAGTTGACTTCTGTCAGTTATATTAAGGTACCTTAGAGGTACAATCCCGACCCAAATCTTGAAGGGGAAATATAATTAAAAAGGAAATCTTTTCCCAATCCAGAAATTCTCTCCCCAAGGTAGTAGAGATTTTTTTTTTTAAGATTTTAGTTTTCCTTTTTCTCCCAAAGCCCCCCCGGTACATAGTTGTGTACTTTTACTTGTGGGTCCTTCTAGATGAGCTATGTGGGACGCCGCCTCAGCATGGCCTGATGAGCAGTGCCATGTCCGCGCCCAGAATTCGAACCGGTGAAACTCTGGGCTGCCAAAACAGAGTACACGAACTTAACCACTCGGCCACGGGGCCAACCCAGTAGTAGAGATTTTATTATTGAATTTTGTTATTTTATTATTGAATAAGCATTAAACCAGATGTGATGTACATTACAGGCGATCCACTGAGATTGCAAAGACTAAAAGAAATCTTGACCTTTTATATAGCCAAGCAGATACAACTCATTGCATACAAGTTTCCAAGATAAATAACTATTCCTCAAGTGAGGGGACTTGACAACACCATTTGTCATACATAGTTTATCCTACTTTACCTGGTAGTTGGGGTGGCCATCTGTGTAACCTAAACCAGCTTGATCTAGAAGAAAAACAAACTTCTCATATTCTTATGACAGGAGATAGTTTTGTAAGGAGCCCATCAAATTTAGGCTCCTTCCCTCCCACAGAAGCTGGGAGATAGGGGTGCTGTCTCCTTGACGTTTAGAATTCAAAGAGATGGGTCCCAGGTCCTAGAGAAAGACATTTGTAATGAACAGACAATCTTGATGAAAGGCCCCTCTAGTTTTCAAAGGTATTTATATGCATTTCAGGAAGAGAAAGTACTCACAATTAGAAGTTTTTGAAAGGAAATGCTCTGAGAAAAAGGAGGAAAGGGAAATCTCTTCTCTTATTTTCAAGGAGAATTTAGCCTCTTCTTTTTAATTTGCATTTGTCCTTACCCCCTCCAGTCCTGTCACTTTTCCTGTACTACACCCTGAATCAGCCCAGCCCTCCACTTGCTGAACTTCTTTCTACAGTGGCTGATGTTGCCTGAAGTCCATGGAGGGCGGTCAGAGGACCCATGAGCCCCCTGAAATGGTTTTTGAATGTGCTTTTTTTTTAATGGGTAAAGAATTCATTGCTTTCAGTGTTTTCTCATTTTGTATTGTTGAGAAATCCCTCTACTTGCTTAGTCATCTAGAAATCTCTGCTCACTTGCTAACATAATTCTGATAATATCACCTTCCTCACAGCCTTCTAAAAGGCAAGATTCTCATTTTCCTATAGTTCGTGTACTAAGTCCAGCATTTACCTGGATCTCTGTTGCCAATTTCCAGCCTATTCTTCTGAAAATCTCCTTTAATATCTTATCTTCTTATGGTCTATGAAATCCAGTTGTCTATGCCACCTTTCTTCCACCATTTTGTTCACTGTCTGCTGATAGCCAGTCATTCCTGCATTAATAGTGGATAACAAAAAATAGCTACAATGATGAGCTATTCACCAGCTGGATTTCATAATTCCTTAACTTATTCTGCACTAGGGACTTTCACTTCTATTCATCTCTGTAACTATTCAGTTGGCCACAATCTGATCTTGACTTCTACCTCTAGATAATTTAACATACGTATTTCACTCTCTTATCATATCCTTTTATCCCACAACCTCTTCATCCTCCTGCGTTCTTGATTTCATCCTCCAGAATGCTCTGCAATTACTGATTGAGCATTGTGCCTTTAGTTTTCTGCTCTACTGGCTCCTTCTTTCTTCATCCAGACAAGCTCGTTTGACTTATGGCCCCCTCACCAACTAAAGAAACTTTCCTTGAATCATCTCTGTCTATTCTTCTGCTTACAACAACTTTGCTGAGTCCTCATTTTATGCCACATAAATTTCAAGTTGTTTGACATGGCATTTTGCATCTTAGCTCCGACTAGATTTTCCAACTTCATTTCCACACACCTCCCCTACACTCTACTTATATCAGAATTCTTGTTTGAGTATGCCTATCACTTTGATTCCCCTATTCCTTTATTTATTATATTTTTTGTGAAGAGAACATCTCTTTCACTTTTAAAGCTCTTTGCTTTTTTTTTTTTTTTTTGCTAAGGAAGATTAGCCCCGAGCTAACATCTGTTGCCAATCTTCCTTTTTTTTTCTTGAGTAAGATTAGCCTCATCTGTGCCAATCTTCCTCCACTTTATATGTGGGTTGCCACCACAGCATGGCTAACGAGTGGTATAAGTCTGTGCCGGGGATCCAAACCTGCAAACCCAGGCCACCAAAGTGGAGCCTGCCAAAGTTAACAACTATGGCATGGGGCCAGCTCCTTAAACTCCTTACCTGATTATTTTTCGCTGTGTTTAAAATTCCCTCTGCAGTAGGCCTGGTCAGGTCAGTGGCACTTAATGTATACCTAGACCATCACATCTTCCATCTGTTCTCTTTTTCTCTGTTTTCTTCCCATTTCAAAGTAATCTTTCAAACACCAGCTTGGAATACATCAAACAGTGCTTAAAATTTATTTTATTCATTTTATAAATAATATTATCCTCTACAATCTAATGCCAACCTCTTTTTTTAGCAATACCCATTTTACTTATATAAATCTTTTTCGGTCAAATTAGTTTATCCATTGTTCTAGAAACATAACTCTCCTGCCTCTACTTTGCTCATAATCCCTTGTTCCATATGCTTCATAGTTCTAAATCCAAAAGATAATTCAAAGGTTGACTCATCTCATATCCTCCTTTAAACCTTCCTTGGCCACTGTAACAATGTAATTTATCCTTTCTGTGATTTATAATTCAGTTGGTCTCTCACCCCATACTTTGTTTCTGTGCTGTTCTGTGTGTATAATTACCACTTAGTGATGAATGAAGTCCACATTTTGTGAAAAGTGTAGTTTGTTATAGGTCTCTAAATCGGTCACTATTTTTCTATTTATTCTATTGTTTTATATTGTTATCTAGGAGAAATAACGATGTGCATGGCTCATCAGGGAGGTCAGTGTGGGAAACACTTCCATCTGGTAAGCTTCAGAGCCGCCAGTCAGGCTGTCAGCAAAAAGCTTCTGACAGAAGCTGCAGAGAGAAAGAACAGTCTTAACTAGCCCTCTGAAAATGTGTTACTCTTTGCAAAGTAAAACTAACTTTGACCTTAAGATAGCAGTTTTAATTTATAAGTAACATAACACTACTTTACTTATGGGATATTTATTGCATAAATACGGCCTCTTGGACTTGAATCATTGTTTTAGAAAGTAATGAACGATGGTCGACATCACTATATAGTCATACTATTTATCCTCATCTGGTCTGACGTTTCTTGGAAATTCATATGTTCAACTCATTACTCCATAAAATTTCTACATTTTCCACTCATCTGCAAAGCACTGCAGTTTCTTGGCTCACACCCTAATGACTCCATGTCTCTGACCTCCTTCCTGTCTCAAAAAAATGAATAGTTTCTCTCCTTCCCTAAGTTAGCTTGTACTTTGGTTCCGTTTCTCATTGGTTTCTTCCCAAGCCTTATGTCATCAGCAGATAAAACTCTTCTCATTTAGCATCATTTTCTTCCTCCTCTATGTTAAGACAAATATGCAAGCCAACAAAATCATTAATGTACTATTTTCTCAATTTCTCTATCCGTCTCTACCAAAAGTCTCAGAAAAGAAGCGAATGCTCTACCTATTACTTGAAACAGCGTATTTATCTCCATGCAATTGCTGACTGGCTGTGTGGCTTTGAACAGGCCGTGTAACCTACCTGAGTTTCAGTTTCCTCATTTAAAAGTGAAATTATTCTTACTTCATAGAACATTGTAAACTAAAAAAAGAAAAACCTATTCAATATCTATCTCTTTGCAAATGAATCTAAAATATTTCTAGGCAAAATCTCTTTAACCTAGTCCTACGTATTCAACAATCTCTTGTCAAAGCTGCAGAATTTCCTTTTTTCTCCTATTTCATTCAAAGGTCCACTATTCTTACAGCCATTTCAGAATTATGCTTTCTTTTCCCCACCCTCTGTTATGCAATTAGTTACTAGGTCTATGTGACTGCCCCTTTCTCTTTTCAGACCTGGTTTGACTCTGGCCTAAATTATGCCGATGGTTTCTAAAAGTTTTCTTTCACTCTTCTAATCAGCCCCTCCTCCAATCCTTCTCTTATTTCTAGTCATTTTTTGTAAACTACATAAATCCCTCCCTCAAAATCGTTCAATTGCTTCCCAATAGCAACCAAAATAAATTAAAATGTATCATTCCTTCAATGTGATCTTGCATTCAAGCTCATAGTTTGCTATTAATTTTTTACTCCAGCCAAGTTGATCTATTTACCCTCCTTTGGCTACATCCGTTGCCTTTTAGCCTCTGGGCCTTTGCTCCAGCCCTTGCCTCCTTCCTGAATTTTTTTCATCCATTCAACTGTGGAAACCCAACTACTACATTCTGATTTTAACATCGTCTTCTCTGTAGCCGGAAATGATCTTGTTCTTTTCCGAACACACTGGTATTGTGTTTTATCCCTTTGCTGGCCTGCCTCCTCAGACAATACCACTGGATTAAATATTAAATGCCTCCCCACCCCAAACACACACCTGTGGAGGGATTAGTTCTGTTTACTTCGTATCTTTTGGAGTAGACAGTCAGTAAATATTTTCCAATGGATAAATGTTGAAAATAAGCATAAAATCTACTGCTCAATGATAGTAGCGATGTAGATATAGACACAGACATAAAGATATATGTGAATTTGTAATATTAATCTATGTAAACACATTCTCTTAAGTAGGTATAAGGCCTTACACTGATTTGCCTCTGACAGCCCAGCTGTCAGAGATTCCCCTGATCAGGGTATAGATTATAAATTATTTAAGTGGAAAGATAATTTACAGATGATATTATTCAACCCATTCATTTTATAGATGAAGAAATAGATGCCCAGAAGTAGTAAAGGACTTCTCAGTCTGCTTCTCTATAGTTCTGCTCACTTAAGCATTCCTCTCTATTCTGTGCCTAAACCTTTTTAGGATAGCATGTGTTAATTAGGTAATTAGGGCTAATTCCTCAAATTAGAATGTTCTTTTCTAATCTAGCAGATAAACAGAAAATTGTTTCCTCTTTAGTTTTCAGCTATCACTAAGCAAACATTGTCTCCCGATTTTCTTCCTGCTTTTCTCATGACCAGTCAGGAAACTTTGAGGGTAATTAAGTAAATAGGACAAGTCACAAGGTCCTCCCTTCCCTTCCTCTATCGGTAAGTTAGTTCAGGAATATTTTAGCTCTTTTTCTTGAAATACTTCTTTGATCTACACTTTCACTTTTTAATTGATAACAAAGATGTGACTCCCTATGAATGGCCATAACTGGCTTGGTCTCATGGAAGAAAAAATGTGGAATGATGTGGAACCAGGCTAGGACTTTCATGGGGCAAACATAGGGTGAAATGTATAGAGTGGCACATGCTCCTGTCTTCTAGGTGAACAGCAGTCCCCAACATGAAGCTTTCCCAGATACTTAGGAAGATCTTTCAAGACGAGGTGAATGATATGAGAAGAAGCCCCGTAATTGAAATGAAGAGATAGGAACCAGGGGAGAGAGAGTCAGAACTCAAGCGCACCAGAGCCCGGAGGGGAAACAGGGGAGCTCCATGTCCAACAGGAACCTAGCTTCTGTTATTCAAGTAAATAAGTAAAAATCTTTGTTACAAGAACCTGGTGGGGAATGGGGGGCAGGAGTAAAGTAGTTGACCAGAAACTGTGCAGGATAGATGACAATATAAATTAGAACAAGATATTGCCACTCAAGTCCTTAATCATGTATAATAGATATAAAAATGCCCAATTCATTAATATATGTGTAGATATTTGAAATCTTAAAAGTCAAAATCAAAACATAAAACTGTTATTATAAGACATTACTTTTTATATGACTGTATGCCCTGCTATAGGTGTTTAGTCTTTGTTATAGGTTTTAATGATATAAATTTATTGGTTCATATAATTTAAATTTTTATTTATAAATGAAATATTTCTCTAATGTGGTTCATAAAGTATCCATTATATAAAGGTGGCCTGGGGATAGCTAACAAAATGTCTGGACCAACTAGTTTATGATAACAGCCAAACTAAGGAATTGTAATCAGAATGGTAGCTAGATTTACCATGACTAGAGGCGAAACTCACTATTACAATGAGTTTATTATTTACTTATCTTCTTCGGTGCCAGGAATGCTAACTCCCGAATATTAGTCATTTAAGACATATTTTTGATTAATTGGATTATAAATTTTGTCTTATTTTATTTGACTATTTGGCTTATTTTGTGCTTGGGGATCAGAAAGACTTGAGTTGGAATCCCAGCACACCACTTACCAAAACTTGCCTAAGACTCCAGTTTCTCGCCCAAGAAGAAATTTACCAAGACCTACTTCATTTGGTTTTTTTGAGGATTTAATGATGTAAAATACATTGTTGCTAACTTACTCTCTGAGATAGAATTCCTCACACTCTTCTGTTTGACTTGGAGAGGTGAAATGAGGAAAACAGAGATGTCTATTCCATCATCACACGCAACAGCCCCTAAAAACATTTACCAAACACGTGTTAGATTGTGACGCTGTATAGCACTGAGAAAATCTTAGTTGCTTGTTACTGTTTGGGTGGTAATTTTCCTTAAAACCTTTCCTGAGTTTGAAAACAAAAGGACTTTTCTGACTGGACACCCTCATCAAGGGAAAAGATTGAATGTCTCATCAGGCAGTACAGCCCTGACTGTTTCAAGCACAAGTCCTCCTGGAGAACTCTTAGTTTTGCTCACTGAACCACAAAATTAAAGGACCATGGAAGAAATCCAGAATAGCTACAATGCCAAAATATGGATCACATAATACCGAAAGGCCCTAAAATTACTGTATTTACAAAACTGTTTAACAGATGAAAGAAATGAAAGTTTCATGGTCTAACAAAGGAAACAGAATTTTAGTTTAACACTTTTTCTCCTGTTCTCAATCATTTAATGGGGGCAGAGGGAATTTGCAGTTACTGAAGTAGATCAGTGAAATGATCATTTGTCTTTGAATAGAGTACTTTTATCCCAATAATTTCTACCATTGTGATGAGAGATAAGACGTAAGTCAATGACTAACTGAAAATTAAGGTCCAAAGAACAGGAAAAGAAACAAAACAATAGCTTATGTCACATTATACAATATGTGTGACAAAGTGAATTTTATACAATCATTTATTACAATCATTTAATGCCAAGTATATGCACTTAATTGTGCTTGATTTTTCTTTATAGTTATTAAAAATTAGTCCCTTTAAAAGCTACATTTTACTTTTTTATAGTTAAAGAACAGGGGAAGTGATCTAGCAGATAGAATAGAGAAGAAACAAATGGGTTAAAAGCTTAAAAGAATAAATGAAGGTAACTTTAAGGCCTTGAACTGAATGTTTATTCCTTAAAATTATAACATTTCTTCTCATATGTTTTCTAGATTTGATGCTAAAGAACAATATTGATACCCTTCGAAAAACAATAATGACAAAGGAGAAAATACCCAGAGTAAGAATTTGGACAAATGACATCTTGAAGTTCAAAAAATATTTGCTGAAGGTAAATAATAACGAATAAGTTACTAATCAGGGAGATTATTAGGTAAATTTTTAAAATGTTATAAAACATTTCAGACATATAAAAAGCATAAAATAATACAAGTGGACACATACGTACTACTTATCTTAGGAAATAAAACATAACCAATATAGTTGAAACTGTTCGTATACTTTGCCAAAACATATTTCCTTCTCTTCTACACACAAGTAACCACCACCATTAATTTGGTGTTTATCATTTTCATGAATTTCTTCATAACTTATGCACACACACAAAGTTATTTCTTTTTACTTTATTTTGGCTCATTCTGTCTTCTTTTCTAACATCTTATGTGGGATGCTTGGCTCATTAATTTTCAGACTTGATTCTTTCCTTATAAAAAGTTTAAACAAATGATTTTTTCTCTACTTACTACTTTAGATGCATCTCTAAAGTTTCAATATCTAATTCTTCATTGTCATTCAGTCCCAAATATGTTCCCTTTCCCATTATGATTTATTTGATTGGTATATTATTTAGAAGACGTTTGTTTTAAGTTATATTTAAAATTGATTCCTAATTTTATTAACACTAACTGTATGCCTATATTAAACAAATTTTTTGAAATTTTTTGAGATTTTATTTATGGCCTAGTACATGGTCGATTTTTGTAAATGTGCCATGAGTGCATGTGAAGAATGTGGTCACTGACTTCTAGCAAAAAATGTCCAACATCTGTAAAAAAAAAAAAAAACCCACTTTAGTTGAAGATAGTTTGCAATCATTGGAATTTC
Source organism: Equus asinus (assembly GCF_041296235.1). Lineage (NCBI taxonomy): Eukaryota > Metazoa > Chordata > Mammalia > Perissodactyla > Equidae > Equus > Equus asinus. Next base: position 40,427,478 of record NC_091813.1, read on the forward strand.
ACCTCCTATAATTCTACTGAAGTGCACCCAAAGGCACTTATAATGATAAATGTACAAGACCATTCATAGAGGCTTACTAGAAAAAAACTTCACATCCATCAAGAGAAGATTTGTTAATAAATTATGGAATTATGTAAAAAAATACTATTCAATCAGTTTTTTAAGTGAGGTGAATTCTTAGGTATAAACATGGAGGAGCATCCTATTATATATTTTTGAGTAAAAAATGTTAGCGTGCTATATCTGCACATAATATATACAAATACATACAAACTCACATACGTGGTTTTGGCTTTTGGGAGAGAGAAAGGGAGGGAAGAAAAGAAAAAAAGGAAATATTTTTTGACCTATTATTTATAACTTTCACCTATTATTTTATATATAGTATTAAATTCCTATCACACTTCAACAAAAGTGGTGGGGTAAATTAAAGGAATTGGGTGACATAATTATGAGAAATAAATTATGTCCCATAATATCTATTTATATTTCCTCTCTTTCTGCAATGATGATGTGCTTATTCAACAAAGAACAAGAAAAATATGAGAAGACATTTATGGAATCCAGTCTGGAAAACTGAGGATCAGAACAACAGCAATAAAATAGAATGATCATTTGCAGAAGGATTCAAGAAATAAGGAGATAGCATCAACAGGTCAAGGAGGCTGATAGACTGTAAACCATGAATTTAGGAAAGAATTAAGAAAAGTGCTAAAGTTCCTGAGATGGACAATAGGGTGGATTGTGCTGTCATTGACCGAGCTAAGGAGAACACAAGGAAGGACAGATTTTAGGGGAGGGAAGGTGGTTGTGAACGCTGACTTTATCTGTAACATTTAGGAGGAAAAGTACGGTAGACAGCTGACCACGAATGTCAGGAATTAAAGAGAAGTGCCAGGTTGAGATATATTATTCATAGTCGAAATCATGAGATTAAATAACATTTTCTTTATAAATAATTTAATTTTCAAAAGTGTAGACATTTTGCTGTTCCACTCTTAGCAGTTTCAGTCCTGATTAGCCACAGCTGAAATCATTGGTGTCTCGGCAATTATTCCAGCCTCACTGTCTAGTCATCTCAAGGTACTTAGTTTTCACTAAACCATTAAGACTTTTCAGAATACATTAGAAGTAAGCCGTAGGATGGCCATCATGGCAAAATGAATTTTGCACAACCATTTGTATAAAGAAGCTGAGCTGCTAGTGTACTAGATATGTAAGCTGACCTGATATTCTCGGAGGCTTTATTGAGGTATACTTGATATAGAATAAACAGCACATGTTTAAAATATACAATTTGATAAGTTTTGACAAATATCTACACTGTGCAGAAAATATCGTTTGTTGTTAGTGCTGTCAAATAGATTCTGACTCCTAGTGATCCTGTGCACAGCAGAGGGGAATCCTGCCCGGTCTTTTCACACCATCCTCTCACCTTCTGGTGCTGTATCAGACGGTGCTCTGCTGCTATTCACAGGATTTTCATGGCCTTTTTATTTTTTGGAAGTGGATGGCCAGGTCCTTCTTCCTAGTCTGTCTTAGTCTGGAAGCTCTGCTGAAACCTTTCTACCACAGGTGACCTACCAGTGGCATAGCTTTCAGCATCACAATACCACACAGATATCACAGTATGACAACCAGCCAGCTGGGTGGTGTGGGTCCCTGACCAGGCTAAGAACCTGGGTCGTGGGGTGAGAGTGCAGAATCTTAACCACTAGACCACCAGAAAAATATCTATCACCCCCCAAATTTTCTCTGCTCTTTTAAATTACTATTTCTGACCTTCCCTACATCCCCCCTACCATCTGTCCCTTGGCAACCACTGAACTGCTTTGTGCCACTATAGAATATTTGTATTTTCTAGAAATATATATAAATGGAATCATGCAATATGTACTAATTTTTGTCTGCCTTCTTTAAGAAAAATAATCTTGAGATTCATCCATGTTGGTGGATGTATCATTAATTTATTTGTATTGCTGAGTAGTAGTCCATCATATGGATGTACCATATTTTTTTAATCCATTCACCTGTTGAGGAACATTTGGGTTGTTTCCAGCTCTTGTCTATTACAAGTAAAGCTGATATGAACATTCCTGTAGAGGTCTTTGTATGAACATATGCTTTCATTTGTCTTGAGTAAATACTTAGAAGTGGAAGGACTGTTTCATTTTCTAGGTATATGTTTAACCTTTTAAAAAAGCCACCAAACTATTTCCCTAAATGTTTGTACCATTTATATTCTTAACATAAGTGTACAAGAATTTGTCAGTTTACCTCTATGTCAATAATTGGCATGGTCTTTGAAAATTTTTAACTTTCTCATATGTGTGTAGTTTATTTCATTGTGAGTTTCATTTGCATTTCCCCAGTAACTAATGATGTTGTTTAATTTTATCATGTGTTTATTTGCCATCTGCGTATCTTCTTTTGAAGCAACTATAAATCTTTTACCTTTAATTGGGTTGTTTGATCTCTATATATCCTATGTGCAAGTCTTTTTATCAGATATGTGATTTGCAAATGTGGCCTACATTTTCATTCTATTAGGAGTGAACTGAAGAGCAGAGGTTCTTACTTCCGCTAAAAACCAATTTCAGTATTTTCATTTGTGTATCATGCATTCATTTTCATTTGTGTAACATGTTTCTCACAAATCTTTGCCTAACCCAGGGACACAAAGATTTTCTCCAAGAAATTTTATATTTTCAGGTAATACATTTAGATCTATAATCCATTTTGAGCAATTTGTTATATTGTGGTACAAGGTGTTCATCAAAGTTCATTGTTTTGCATGTGAATATCCAATTGTCCCAGTATATGCATTGAAAATACTATCCTTTCTCCCCTGAATTACATTTTGAGGCCTTTATTTTTATGTTAAAAGGGCAAATATGCATGATGATATATGGTATTACATATTATAAAACTTTGTAAGTGCTAAAAATGACTTATTTTATGACCATGCTTTACCTTAAAATGAGGAACAAGTAAAAAAAAATGACCAGAAGTCTTCAAATGGATTGAGTTACACTTGAGAATCCCCTACTTGTTAATCCTTACAGTAAGACAGATATTTTCTGTCTGAAATGTAATAAGCTGACTTTCTAAAGGCTGGAATCTAATTAGATAATCCTATCCTATCCCAGGGGCTCTGGGCTTCTTGGAAGACCAAGGAGTGCACATCCCTTTCCGACTGTAGTCAGCACACAGCAGTAGAATATAGGATACTGCGTGTTGTCACACTCAACTTGAGAAATCATTATATCTTCAAAATTAAATTTATTGAGATTCATATTTGAGAAAAATCTGATTGTTGATTTGCGTTTTGGCATCTATATATTGCAAATCAAATGCAGTGGGTTGGTAACAACTAGAGCTTACATACCAAGGGAGATAAAGATTGTTTTGATCCTAATTAGTGTTGCCAGAGTGAAAGCTTACCCACATGTGATTCCTGTTAGGCTCGAGGTTCATTAATCACTTACATTTAGTGAGATTCTCCTGAGAGATGCTGCCGTGTGTTAAATAAATATTATGTAAAATTTAAAAAGTAATAATTTTCTCCAAAATTGAGCTCAATTCATCCTTCAGGGACAAGCGCACAACCCACAGGTGTGATCAGAGTTCTCAAGATTAAAGAGAAGCAGCTCGACTACGTTCTGTGTGAGCCTTCAAGGGAATTCCCTCTGTGCTTCTCCAGGAATCGGCTGTCATCTTTATTGTCTGAAGGAGAATCAGATATATCATATTCTGATATCTGAAGGCTTTGCTCGCCAGTCAGTCATTTACAGTAACTACAGTCTAGCTATCCACTCCTAAAGTGCAAATACCCCTGAGAAGCAGCTAATATTAAATTCTTCGTGTCTTAAAGGACGTATTCTTAAAGTGAAATTTACAGGCCCTGCCCCTGCCAAAAGCCCCTCAAAAAAGCCATCAAACCCCTTAAAAATGCCAAATGTTGTGTTCAGGAGAGAGTGTCTATATCATCAGATATATAGCAAATCCCTAAGTGAGTAAACTTTAAGAAGGACAAACTTGGGAGGGCTAGTTCTGTTAAATGACTTTCTGTGGGAGTGGCTTTATTCCTTTAGTGCTATATCAAGGATTTTTCATGTTTTTCATGGTGCTTATAATCTAATATGAGTGGCAACATAATATCGCATAGTATTATAATTTACTCAAGACCTCTTCTGTTTTCATTTAACATCTTTTGTTATTTCCCTGTTGCAAATAATTTTCTCTTTTTGAGGAAGATTGGCCCTGAGCTAACGTCTGTGCCCATCTTCCTCTGTTTTATATGTGAGACACCTGCCACAGCATGGTTTGATAAGCAGTGCGTAGGTCTGCACCTGGGATCTGAACCAGTGAACCCCAACCACCAAAGCAGAGCATACGAACTTAACCACTGCACCACCAGGCTGGCCCCAAATAATTTTTATTATATGTATTTCATGCCCACATTTTGGTACAATTCCCAAAAGTTGATTAACTCTAAATGAACACTTTCTGCAGCTCAGTTATAATTAAACCACTTTTCAACAAAATCTTTATTTTAATAAAAGGAGAATTCTCTTACACAGCGTACATGTCTGACCCTCCTTCCAGAATCCATTTTGGTGAAACACCTTTGCCGATGACCTATTTAGACATGGTTCAGGTTGTTCCCCTGGGCTTCAGAGACACTGCCAAGTGAGGAACTTACCTGACTTTAGTGGGCCAGCTTGGCCAATTCAGCTCTATTTCAGGAAAAGCAGACATCAAAGTCTACAATCAATGGAAGAGAATGCTGCCAAGTCCACAGTGCTCCTGGGAAAGGATGGCAGCAATTGCCTAGAGAAAGGATATTGCCTTCATTACCGCAGCTTCTGCTGGACAAAAAGAAGTTCTCTGTATAGGAGTCGGAGAGAACTCTGACAGAAGTCAGTATTGAACTCTGACGTGGATTCCTGGGGCAAGACTTTGAATGACTCTGGATATGAAAAGTCATACCAGGCACCAGTCAAAATCATGTAACAAACAGGACCCAATAGACATGGAAATAAGATAAATAGCAAGTGCTAAGCACTATGCCATATACTTGAGCTATACGCATGAGCAAAATGTGGCTTTTGTGTGCTAGAGGTATATCATTGGAGGGGGAGGAGAAATGAAATGAAAATATTAAATAAAACTGTAGGGAGAATTCTATAAACCCAAGTGCTCTACATGAAGAAGTTTACAAAAATTTACAAGTACAAATGTAAATGATTTTCAAATAATATAAAATTGTTCAATGTCATTATAATGGAGTTTGAATTTGTTGGTTGCTGAATGGCAGCAATAACCTGATCTTCTCCCCAACGAGGACCTCGGTTACACGGCACCGCAAGAAATGGCTACAGGACATGGATTTTGATAGCAACACTGCAACCATCCAAATATAGCATAGCAATTTTGTATGCCAGCTTTTCTCTCTTCTTCACTTTCCTTTCAGGTATCTAGAAAAAGAAAGTGGATCCTCCTTGTAATAAATCTAGGGATCCCAATTAGACTAAACATATTAAACTGCCTGTTCCTACTAGACACTGTACTTCATTAGAGCAGAGTCTATGTTTTCTTTATCTTTGTATATTACCTAGCAGAGTAACTGACAATGTTAGTGTTCAGTAAATAGTTTCTGAATGAGTGAATGAATGAATGAATGCCTGGATTTCTTCCCCGGAGTATGTTTTGGAGGGCTGCCAAAAGTTTAATTGACTTGTATAATGGTGTGGTTTCCATGTGTGTGCATGCATGTGTGTGACTCAATAGAAGGAATGGATATACTTTATTATGTTGACAGAACCTAGGCTCAAACTATTAATGAGATTTATATTCACCTAGAGGTTTCATGCAGGATCTTACAAGTATGCTCCACTATAATGTATCCTGTTGTATTAAAACCACTGTATAAATAAAACAGTTCATTAAATGATAGTTATTTCTGCTTTCTTGGAATTTAAACAATGGAGATATTCTTATGGACTTAAGCCATAGCATATACACACAATAGCAAATCTATGAAATAAATGAACTTGGATGTTACTTCTTTTACTAAAAAAAATTTCCAGTCTTAGGGTGAAAGAGTTGAGCAGAGATTCAAACAGCTGCCTGGCACTTATGCTGTACCACAGTTTGCCATGTTCAAGATTCAAACTTGAAAATATGAAGGGTATTAATTGAAGTAAATTCTTCTGTTAATACAGTTAACTTTCTCCCTTGGATAATGTCATGTTTTTTTTCTTTTCAATATAGCAAACTAAATTTTGGAAAAAATGAACACAAATATTTGGAAATTACATTTTTTAGAGAGTTTGAATATATTATTAAGCAAAGTGTGTTTAAATTTATATATCATTGTTATTAGGCAAGATAGTGTTCTTAAACTTGAAAATCATGTTAAATATTAGCCTAGAGAAAATGTATTGTAGTGGAAATTTCAACAGATACTTAACCAAAGAAGTGATATTGTACCTCTAGCTTAATGCTTAAGAAAAGGGCGTATAAATTACAGTGAACAAAATAAGGTGGAGTTGAAATGATCATTCTTAGAGTGTGGACTTGTCCATGCTTAAATATTCAAGTATACACTTGCCCTAGGAAATATCATGGAGTTTAGACCACTGATGCATTTAAAATAGTACTGAGATTTGCCAAATATTGCATTAATCCTTCAGTAATTTGATTTTCAAAAAAGGGGAAGAGAAGTAGGCTGCTGCCTATTTGTGTGATTTAGTTTATACTTTAACAAGCTCTAGCTTGGTACACTCTACTTCATGACTGTGCAGTACAAAGACATGACATTGATAGAAACAATGCAGTGATTCATTACCTCTTTTACACAAAAGATCAGTTGATTTCCAAACTTAAGCCATTACAGGGTTCCCTCTAGCAGCTACTTTTCTGGAGTCTTTCTGCCTCTCTCTCCACACCTCACCTCCTTACCACCCCCAAGGGCCAGTGGGCAGCCTGCATTTCCTTTTCTTGCTTTGGGAGAAGGACTGGCAGATTGAGGGCTTTGTTATCCTCAGGAACCCTGAATGGTTGCCTGTGCAATGGGACTCATTACTCACTTTGTAGAATTGGTCAGTTCTTAAAGATGAGTATTTTGTTGACCTCTATGCTTAATTTCCCACATTTTCTTTCAAGTTTTCAGATATCTTATCTCAACTAAGATAAAATGTTGTAAAATGTGACTTGCAATTCTTGAAATACAAAATAATTAATTTCCTTTTTCAAATGTGATGTGAAAGTCGAGCCCCAGGATACCAAATGATTTTCAGTAAATGCTTCACTGTAGTGTATATTAACACTTGGATATCACATCCACATTCTGCCAACTTCTAGATGCCAAGGCAGGACAAGGAAGGAGATGCTGAGATTACAGTAGAGTGCTCATCAGTGGGTTCAGGGCTCCCACTGAGCTGCCACTGGGTCCAATGCTCCTGCTTACAGCTGGTGGCAAGTTCCTGCAATCAGAGGCCATTTTAATCAGTCTTTGGCGAAGTTAGCAGTAACTGTACTAAGTGGATACATTTTCCTGGGATCGCCACTGTGGCTTTAGTATTCTGCTTGAACTGAGTCAGCCTGATACAATGTAGACAGGAATAGATTCGAACATTCTACTGGTTGTGAGCGTAGGTTTATTCTACAAAGTTACTCTGATTCTTCATCTAGGAAACAGCATTGTTAATTATTCACAAGGCAGATATACAGAAAGCATATACAGTATGTCTAAGACATTATTTAAGTGGACTCTAGGATATTCACACAATGGTGAAGAGTTGAGAAATATGGCATTTCATGTTTAATTTAAGCAACACGTGTAAGATCCAATCTACTGAATTTTTGAAGTTTTTTTAGCTACATGTGTGTATAATTTAAAATGTCAAATGAGTCTATAAGGCGGTGTTAAAAACCAGCAGTCTCTGCTCTTCTCCCCACCCTACTCCAGAACATTAGACGTTTTCCTCTCTTAGCTGGTTAGCTATGTAATCAGAGGTTTGCCCCATAATTCTCAAGTAACGTGTTTATATTGTTACTTCATGATTTCTCCCCATTTTCTATATTTCCTATTGACCTCCTGCTAAGGAAGATGAGGATATAGTCCTTTCCCACTTCTGCTCCCACATACTTCTTCTCTATCCATCTTTCAAATGTAATAATATCATAATTTTGTTTGAATCAGTATTCAGTGTTTATATTATTATTACTATTTAAACATTACTCAGAGATGAGCCATGAAGTCTTCTAGAATTTCATTTCCTGTCTTGAATGATGTTTTGTTCCCTCTGGGGTTCACAATTGCTTCCCTTTCTCCATTGTCTGAGTTTTCCATCTAACTATCACTAATTTTCCTCCTTAAATATAAATTTTCTCTCAGTTCATTTTTTTAAACAAAAGGGAGTAATCTCTCAGTGTTTTCAGTCTGGAAACTTATTTCTTGCTCATGGAGAAAACTTAGAAAACATACGAAAAAGTAAAAAGAATAATTCGATGGGTCCTCATGTGCTCACCACTCAGTTTAAGAAATAGAGGATTATGTGAAATACAAAAGTCCTCATGCACCTTCCCATGATATATCCCCACTCACTCACGTAATCTTTGTCCTAAATTTAACATTCATGATTCCTGTTCATTATCCTATATTTTTTCCATGTCTATATACACATCAAAGTAAAATGGTACTCCATTAGTTCAGGATATTTTTAAATAGTTTAGAAATGCTACCATACTGTTTTTAAAATACAAAATGGAAACCAAACTCAAAAATTCCTGGAGCAGACAAAACCATTTAAGCCACATAAGCAAAACTACATCTAACTTATTTCATAAACATAAGTGAAACTTAACTTAGGTTATTTCTTGTAAATGCCTCCAATAATCATAAATGAAACTGAAGTCATCTTCCTAAAGTGGTATAAGATAATCACTTTTAACAAATCCCCTGTTGTCTGGAAACCCTCGCAGTAATAACTCATCATTGTGAAGGTTAAACAGCGTCCTCATTTTCCTTTTATAAGCCATCCTGTAATGTAATGTCTCCAAGCTTCATATCAGTTTTGGGTTTGAAAACCCTCAGTTTGTGAATTGTTCTTATATGCACAATATACTCTTACTAAACACCATTTTCCTGATCTGGTTTTAATTGTTATTGTTTCTGGATTTTTAACAGTGTACAAATTTTTCATTCTTCATATTTTTCACTTGACGTTACCATGGTCATGAATTCATTTCTATGACACATGTACAGTTGGTCCTCATATCCATGGGTTCCGCATCTGTGGATTCAATCAACTGGGAATTGAAATACCCAAAATGGTTACATCTGTACTGAATATGTATAGACTTTTTTCTTGTCATTCTTCCCTAAACAATATAGCATAGCAACTATTTACAAAGTATCAGGTATTATAAGTAATCTAGAGATGATTTAAAGTATATGGGAGGATGTGCGTAGGTTATGTGCAAATACTTTGTCATTTTATGTAAGGGACTTGAGCATCTGAGGATTTTGGTATTGACGGGGGTCCTGGAACCAATCCCCCATGTATATCGAGGGACAACTGTAATTCTAATTCACTGACTCTCTGCTGTTCTTTGGTATAACCATTATGTTGAACATGCATAAAGCCCCTTTGTTTTTGTCCTTTCATGTCATTGTTTTTTATTACAGTAACACTGGTTGATAACATTATATAAATTTCAGGTACACAATATTTTTGATTTCTTTGTAGACTACACCATGTTCACCATGCAAAGACTAATTGCCATCCATCACTATACACTTGTGTCCTGTTACCTCTTTCACCCTCCTCTCCCACTTCTTCCTTTCTGGTAACCACCAATCTAATATCTATATCTATGTGATTGTTTGTTGCTGTTTTTATCTTCTACTTACAAGTGAGATCACATGGTATTTGACTTTCTCTGTCTGACTTATTTCATTTAGTATCACACCCCAAGGTCCATCCATGTTGTCGCAAAAATAGCAAGATTTCCTCTTTTTATGGCTGAATAGTACTCCATTGTGTATATATACCACATCTTTATCCATTCATCCTATGATGGGCACTTAGATTGTTTCCAAGTCTTGGCTATAGTGAATAATGCAGCAATGAACATAGGGGTGCATATATCTTTACACAGTCATGTTTTCATGTTCTTTGGATAAATAAACAGCAGTGGAATAGCTAGATCATATGGTAGTTCTATTTTTAATTTAGTCATGTCACTTTAAATCCTCTATGTGGTTCTACTCTTCCAAAGACAGAAAATGAAAAATTCAAATAGGTCTAATGACTTAATGGATACATTGGGAGCTTTAAGCCACAAAACAGCTCAATTTGCTATATAAAAGTTCCAGTCACGTGTGATTATCAAAGTCCAAATCTGCCTTAAAGTTTAAACTTCTCTCTCTCAGCTTTTCTAGGTATAAGAAAGAAGCTTGCAGTTAGCTAGAAAGGAGGACACAGCAGCTTCTTAGCTCCTCCTCTCTCAACAACCTAGAGTTCAGAAAGCAATCTTTCAAAGGCGAGGGAAAATCCAGGAGAATTGCAAAGATGTTCACTCCAACATTTTTGAGCAACTAAGCCAAAACCAGCAACTGTAATTTCCAGGCTTTTTTAGATGACCACAATAACTCCAATTGGTTTCAGCCACAGTTAAGTGATGTTTAGTGTTATTTGCAATCAGGTACATTTCAAACAATATGCTCTTTAATGTTATTAGAATGAATTATCTGCATTTGTTGTGATAATCATGTGGATTTTTCTTTTTGTCTAATTTAATCTGCTACTATGGTGAAGTATCTTTAAGGTTTTCTAATGATAAAATACCTTTGCATGTCTGTGATAAACCCAATTTATATTTGTCTACAGATTTGTGTATATTCCATACAGATATTCTTTATTCTTACATGATTTTCTCCTTTTAAAACTCTGATTAGATGTGTACTGAATATTCTCATTTCATCTCCCTATATAATTTCCATCTTTTTTTCACTCTGTGATTTAAATTTTATATAATATTTTTGTGTCTACCAGTTTACTAATTCTCTTTATACCCATGTTTAACTGCTGTTTATCCAGTTTATTGAATTTCTAATAAATTCACAAATTTTTCTTTAGGTTTTTTGCTGGGAAAGATTCACCCTGAGTTAACATCTGTTGCCAGTCTTCCTTTGGCTTTTTCTCCCCAAAGGCCCCCAGTACATAGTTGTATATTCTAGTTGTAAGTCCTTCTAGTTCTTCTATGTGAGCCACCACCACAGCATGGCTACTGACAGACAAGTGGTGTGGTTCCACACCTGGGAACTGAACCCAAGCTGCGGAAGTGGGGTGTGCTGAACTTTAACCATTAGGCTGTCAGGGATGGCTCTCTTTAGTTCTTTTTTAAATCTACCTTTTTAATTTTTATAGTCTCTTGGTTTTTAGTTATTAATATACTCTTGCATTTATTTCAATATATTAAACATATTTATTCTATATTCCACCACTAAAATTCTAGAATCTGTAGATGTTGTTGAGATGTTATTTCATGACTCTTACTCCTGTCCTGTTTTTCTTTACGTGATAAGTGATTTTGGATAATGAGGTCACATTTCTTAGAACTTTAACTTTAGGAATTATTTGGGGCATGGGTTTAAAGTTTGTTTTTCTAGAGATCTGATCCTAAGGTCCTGAACCTTGAGCTAATCTTAGTTTAGCAATGTCCAACAACATTTTGGAGTTTGAGTAGTACATCTTACTTTCAGGTTTAACATTTTGAGGATAAAATTTCTCATTTTCACGTTAGGCACTTTGACTAGAAATTTTGCATCATCATTATTATTTCCTTTTTTGCACCCTTATTTCTCACCTGGTTATTAATTCTGACAAATCAAAGGTTCAAAAGCCTAAAGTAGCAGGAAATGATTTTGTGTATAAAGGAAAGATATTCAATCATCTGATTCTACATTTCAAGTTGTGTATGGAAGATAATTGATATGCTTTCTAACAGCTTTCACATATTGATATTGAAAGTAGTTACATCTAACAGCTCTGTAATTTTTAAAATTTCTTGTTTTGTTGACATCTTATAGAACATTCATCTTAATTTTCTGCATCTCTCATTTTTGTGAAATTTTTAACTCAAATGTGGAAGAGCTAAGCTGTATTTATAGGTGTCAAAAATGGAGCTGAATAATCAATATACTATGTCATATTAAAACACTAATTAAAAATCAATTGCTGAAAGTGATGACAGTAATGGGTAATGTTGAAGAAAACAGAGATCGGCCAAAGATTGAAACAATTTGAAAAGCAATATTTCTATCATTTTTTTCTATTTCCATATGGCTATAATTGTATGCTTTTGTACTGCTCCATGAGTTAAGTGTAAAATTTGATTTGTTTTTTTCATTTAAGCCCCCTAATGGTATTTATAAAATAATAATAATTTGCTTTGTGGGCTTTAAATAAGTTGAAACCCACTGAGTATAAGCTTCAAAGAAATAGTTTACAAAATCCCAGAGAAAACCAAATCCTGGAGTTTAGATGTCACAGTTGGCAATGTAGGAGGTAAATATTTTGTGGTTTAGGTAGCATTTGCTCCCCCTAATACATCCGAAGGGCAAGTGTCACCAGGAGAGGTCCTCGGTGGCTAAGAATGTGCAGCTGTGAGTCAAGCTGCCTGAGCTCCACTCCTGCTGGCTGTGCGACCTCAGAAAGATCCTAAATCTCTCCAATTTCATTACCCACATCTGGTAAATGTGGATGAGAACAGTACCTACATCAGAGAGGCATTGTGAGGATTTTAGGAGGTAATATTTTGAAATCTTCAGCATAGAGTATAACACACAGAAGTGTCCAAATGGATGCTCATCTCCTCAGACTCTGAAAAAGTCAAGATTTTAGGAAAATAAGCCTAATTGTTGAAATGGAAGCTTTAGTCGACATCATGTTTATGTAGCCAACATTCTTCAAATAACCTCTTCCTGGCTTATATTTCAAACAGCTTTCAAGCAAGGAAAATTGGTTGTAGGCCGTGAAGGTGGGGAGAGTTCATCATCACCCAATCACTTGCTCTGCCATTTTCTTCCTTCCACAGTATTTTCAGTCTTTGAGGGGAGTTAGTGATTGAACATGTTGGTTTCATGTCATGTGAACCTGGTTCCTGGGAGACCAGATTTGATCACTTAGTATTTAATGACCCAGAACAAGAATAGCTTGATAGCATAGGGCCTGGAACAAAGTAAAAGCTCAATAAACATTACTTATAATTTATTATTATTTTAAATAATTTAAGAATGGATGTATTTTTTCCTTAACGCATGCAAGAAACTATATGGAAAGCAAATTTGGTTAAATCATCTAGGATAATCCAGCGATGTTTCTGGTGCTCCTCATGTTAGAAGTGCTTCAATTATCAGCTCATTGCATTTGCTGTAGCAGATGTAACCTTTTTTCAAAGGGCTTTCCCATTTAGTGTCTCATTTTAGTCTTATAATTTCCCTATGCAGTAGGACAAAAATTCCTGCCATTATATCACAAATGAGAATACTACTACACCAAGTGGCTGAGAGACTTGACTAAAATCACGGTGCTCCATGGTAGCAGAAGTGTAGGAGGAAAAAGAAAGCCAGGAGACCCGGGCTCTGGTCCTGACTCTCTCTAATGAGCTTGTCTTTGTATGTACAACAGCAACAAAAGGCGCTGCTCTATCTCAAGGCCTCCCAGTATCATTCTGAGACCCAAGGACAATAATATGTAAAATGTGAAAGTGTCTTCAAACCCGCACAGTGCTAGACAATATGTTATCATGTGACATGAAAATCATGCTATGTAGTTCAGGCTAAATCTAGCTCCAGCTTCTATGTAAAAGAAGAAAGATGACTTTTCTACGCCACTCTTGGAGACAAATATGACAGAAAAATCTTTTATGATAGGAAACAATTTTTATATTTCCAAAGGAAGGAAAGTTTTATTATTTTTCTACTCAGAGAGAAAAGAACTCTTAGAGGAGAAAGTTATGAACTTTAAATCATGATATTTGGGTTTAAATCCTGTCTTTGGCACCAAGTAACTGTGCAACTTTTCTTAAATTGTTAAAAAACATAGACCTCAATTTACTTTCTGTAAAGTGAAGTTACACTAGAAAATATTGAAGGTCTTTTTCAGCTCTGACACTCGCTGTTGCTATAATTCTGCTTTCTAAGTGGAGGGCCCTCGTGAAATTGACAAATACAGCAACACCTCAGTTGAATTGTGGGTCCTATAAAAGTAATGCTCTGAATAAGGGAATTTTCCAGTTCATGGAGTTAAGTTTATATCAGTTTCTTATCTTTCTTTTTCACATTCCTCCTCTCACCACTTTTTTGTTTTTGCTGACTCTCTCACAGATTTTTCTTGCACAATTCTCTCTGATACCCCCTTTTCCCAATAGCCCTCTCTCACCTTTTATTTTTTCCTCATTGCCCTCTTGCATTTCTGGCCATAAAGTTTCAGGACCATCCTTGTTTTGCAAGCCAAACAAGCACAACATGTTCAGTGCTCCACATTTTTACATTAACGAGAGGACCAATATCAGAAAGTTTTGGGGGAGTCTGTGATAAGCAGAATAATGGTCCCCCGAAGAGGCCTACGTCTTAATCTCCAGAACCTGTGCATGTGTTACCCTACATGGCAAAATGAACTTTACAGATGTGATTAAATTAAAGATTGTTAGGTAGGAAGATTACCCAGGTTATCCAACTGGACCCAATATAATCACAATGGTACTTATGAGGAAAAGAGGGAATCAGGAGAGCCTGAGTCAGAAAAGGAGATGTGACAATCAAAGCAGAGGTCAGAAAAAGAGATTTGAAGATGCTATACAGCTGGCTTTGAAGCTAGTGCAAGGGGCTACAAGCCAACAAATGCAGGCAGCTTCTAGAAGCTGGAAAAGGCAAGGGAATGGATTCACCCTGGAGTCTCCAGAAAGAACTCATACCGACTGAGCCCAGTAATGCCCATTTCAAACTTCTGACCTCCAGAACTGTAAGAAAATAAATTTTTGTTTTTTTAAGCCACCAATTTGTGGTAATTCATTATAGTGACAGTAGGAAACCAATACAAAGCCATCTGCTCTTCTCAGCATTTTGACTCATCTGTAAATTGGATTGTGGCTTAACTGCTAGTTCCCAGACAACTCTAAGAATGTGTATTTTGAAATTTTCCAGAATGCTCCAATACCCAAGCTAATTGCAGAAGTAAAAAAAAAAAAAATGAGATTTACTTTATGTCACAATGCAAATTGCATTGCATTTACATTTCCCTTAACCTACTGCTTGCATAATTGACATCCTCAGGTAATCGCAAAGAGCTAGTTTATAAGAGATTTCTACATAACGTTTAAGGTTGTTTGCAACCCTGAGCTTATATGATTATACTGTAAAAACAAATTAAAAATCAGCCAAACCTATCACCTCATATCTCCTTGCCTGAAGTGTGTTTTGTGTGACTGTGATTAACGAATGTATCATCTTAAATCTCATTGTCTACTATACTTGTAAATTTCTCTGAATTACTGATATCTGGATATTTCAGTAAGTGGGGCAATCTACTTTTAAAATCCTTTCTGCCTTATCTATTCATGCAGAACTTGGGGAGCAGCCCCCTCCCATCCAAACATACTCTATGGAACCATACTCCTATCCCATTGTGGAAACACCCTGTTTCTGGATTTCCTAATAATGACAGTAGGGATGGGAAGTTAGACAATGCATAAATAATAGTTATTCACTGATGATCATGGAGGCATACATGAAGGGAAAATAAATTCAGTAGCTTTCCTTGAAAATATAAAAAGTCACAGAGGAAAAGAGTTAGCCAGTCTTAGAAATAGAGAAAGATAATAACCTTAAAAAGAAGAAGTATATATAAAGAAAGAATGCAAGATTTCTTTCCAGTGTCATGGTGTACTGCAGATATTATATGCAGCCAAATATTTCAGAAGCATGCAATTAGTCATGTGAACCTAGGAGAAGAGGCTAGAGAAGTAAAAAAGACCAAATCAAAAGGGCCCTGATATACCAATGCTAAGAAATTTGGGCTTTATCCTATAGGACACAGGAAGCCAATGGAGTACTTTAAACAGAGAAATAACACAAATAATGTTGTGCTTTAAACACTTAGAACCCTATGTGTTTGATAGATTTGAGTGACATGGTTATATGTGCAGGAATCCAAGGTTAGTGGCTGTTTTAACACTTTGACTAAAAATGATGAGTCAATGGTGACAGGTCTAGAGTAGTGGGAACATTTATTAGTTGGAAAGTGAGGTTGATTACATGTGCCTCTCTCCAACACCAAGTCTTAATATTTAGTAGTCATGAGAACCACCAAATAAGAGGAATAAAGGATGAAAAATTTCATTTTAAATATATAAAGTCCCTAAGAAACTAAGAATAAGAGGAGATGTCAAATAGACGTTGACAAAACTTGGTTGAAAATATATTGGGGCATTATCAGTATATAGATGGAAAAGAGCATTTGGCTTTTATAGACTTGATTCCCCAGTCTCACCTGTAGGAACTGGAAACATGACTTAATCTCCCTGAGCCCCAGTTTTCTTATTTGTAAAATTAGTATTATAATCCCATAACTCATAAAGTTTTGTACAGTTTTTATACATATAAAGCACTTGGTACAATACTCATCCTTTTCTGTTTTCTGTTTTCTATTTTAATGTAAAATAGCCAAATTAAATGAAGTCATCACAATAAGTACGACAATGATACTACACGGGATGACATCAGGAAATGAAAAGAACAAAGCCACAGGATCACATTCATATTTAAAAGTTGGGCCAACAAGAAATCAATGGGGAGATAAGTATGAAAGTATGTGAAAGAGAGAGAGAGGTAAAATAACCAGGGGAGTATCATATTATGGAAATTGCAGGGGACATTTTTTGTTTCTTAGCTGTCCATTTTTGACCTGTGAAGGATAAGAACATGACATAGGATAGACCAATTGGATTTCCTCTCCCAAGTTTGAATTTTAGCATTGTGTTCAAAAGCAGGAAAAATTATATCAATACTTACTCATTCTGTAAGTGGCAACCTGACAAAACTGTTGGGTAGGCCTAATATCTATTTCTGAGTTGGCCTCCCAAGTCTTCCAGTTCACTTTGTAATATCTTTCCCTTGAGAGTTGATATGTGTTTCTCGCAAGCAAGAAGTTCTAATAGATATAGAAAGAAGAGAATAGTTACCCTTATTCAAGGATAAAGTGAAAGAAGAAATAATAGGTCTCCATTAGATTTAATAATCGGAAGCAGCCAAAATCTGATTACAGTAGGTTATAAGGAGTGTGAGATGTAAAGTAGTAGAGATAGTGAGCTTGAGTTGCTTTTGGGGGAAAAAAAAGTATGAGAAGAATAAGAAAAAAATTAAGTGGTACTAAAGGATACAAAATGAATGTCCTCATTTTGTTTGAATTGTTTCTTTCCTTAGATTGAGAGACATAAGCATGGCCAGGAGAAGCCAATAAAGAGGGAGATTTTTAGGATATAGGAGGGAGAAGGCTAATGAAGGGAACAAGAAAGGAAGGTGGATGAAAAGAGACTAAAACGTATGTGTGAAGGCGTTATTATCATACAGGCAGAAGCGCACTGTATCTTAGACACTAGATACACTTGAAGATGGTGTGAGGAGAGAAACTGAGAAAAATCGTCTGTTGACTTCAGTTTTCTCCTTAAAATAGGCAGCAAGATCACCAATTAAGAACGAATTTGCATGGGTAAAAAGGTAGTTTGAAAACCATAATAGAGAAAGTTTGGAGTAACTTTCAAGGAGGATAAGAGAAAAACATAGATAAGGACAAATGAAAGAATTAACAGAATGTGCTGAGAGTGGCATTGAAATTGACATCACAAATATATGTAATTTCTCAGCTGCCCAGATAAAGGAGCAGAAAATGCAAACTTTTGACCTAGAAGTTGGGATTTGTGACTAGACAGTTACGGTCAAAAGAAGGTGCAAAATAGAATCTATGAATTGAGGCTGGTGGAGCTTCAAGGTAAAAGAAAGAAAGGAGGAAAAGAGCATCATGGGGAAGGATTGGGGAGTGGGGTGGCTGCTGCTAGTTGTCTGAGAGAAAACTGAGGGAATCTGAAATTAGTTAACATGAGAGTTATCTTTGAGGTTGAATAGCATGTACAGTGGAATGAGAACCTGAGAAATCTAGAAACGTAAGTGGTTACAGAAAAGTGGACTACTATGATTCGGAGTTAATATTGCAGAAGTTTCTAACTAGAATTAAATCCATATTGAAACACAGAGAACAGCAGAGACGGAGGCCATTGGATTTAAGTAGAACCAAGAATGTCAAAGCTAAATTGTTGATCGATTGAAATCTCTTAAGATTGTGGCAGGACATTGAGAGAAGAGGAAGGAGCTATATCTTCTACAAATGAGAGAGTGTGAATAAATAACTGAGAGGTTGGTTGACAGAAGGAGAGGAAAATGTTAGTGCAGGTAGATGAGAGGAACCAGAGGAGAAAACATATTTTTCATTAGAATGGATCGATAAAGGGATAGAAAGCAGCAAAGGAAGCTAAGAGAATGTAAACTCACCCCTCTGAATCTACTGAGAATAAGGGGATAAAATCAAATAGTCAAGAAAAAAATAGATACATTTCTACACTTGATTGGATGAAAATTAGATGCAAATTACATAGGTTACATCATCACACAACCCAATATAGCTGTTAGTCATCTGGGATATTTTGGCTTTGGGTTTTTTTTGGTGTGTGTGATTATTCAAGATATGAAAACGACCATTCTTAGCAAAGTTCTTCATCCTCCCCAAGATTTCTCTCATCGGCAAGAATCTTATCACAATATTGGTGACTCTGGCTTAATAGGAGGTCAATTTTCTTATTTCATTGCCTGTCTTTATTAGGTAGTAATGATCTGGGATGTCTTGGCCTTCAGGATTCTCTTCTAAAAACTACATTTTGGTCGGTGTACAGCAGCTGGTTTTAAGATTTCTTTATGCCTAAATCTTTTACTCTCAAAATACAACTACTTCAAAACATACCAAAAAGTACACATAGTATACGAAATATTTGGAGCTATACTTTAAGACAAATGAATAATTGCTTAATAACTATGACTCGTGTATGATAATTAAAATATATAATCTAATGACAACAGTAGAAAACTTGGGTTTAAAAAAATGTGGCAAACAAACATACACAATTTTTGGTAAAAGCGTCAGATCTTGTTTTGAAATATTATTCTTAAGTCTTATATAAAGTGTGGGCTCCAAATTGAGAGAGAATTAGTTAAAACAGAAGCAACTTTACACAATAAGCCCACCCAATTGTTTCAAGCAGATGTGTACTTATCAAAAAAAACCCAAACTTTTGTTATTTGAAATTCAAGAAAATTATGAATATTTCCAAAAGATGTTTAGCTTCCTCAGAGTACTAACATAAAACACTCCATATTAAAAAAAATGTTATTTTAATAAACAGCTATTCCAAAAGAAATTACTGCAGACCATATTTTAATCTCTAATAGCATTTACTGAGTAGTAAATTCAACTAGAACCTAAGGAGTCAATTTATTCAATGAGGTGCACCATTTTGTTTAAAGCTCCTTTTCGGCAAAATTCAAAACAATTACTGCCCAGGAAATAAAATACTACTTTACATCAAGCAAAATTGAGCAAAGCTAACCATTTGTTCTTCTTCATCTTCAAAACACCCTGACTCTCTGCTTTGAGCCATGTTTTATGGTTCTGTTTACATGTAGCCCTCATGTTAGTCATACCAATATTTTTAACAATTTTATGATGGCCTCTTAACTAGTCTCTTAGCATCATTTCTGGCCCCTCCTTCAATCTATCCTCACAAGATGGTAAGAGTGATCTTCTCAAAAAGCAGTTCTAATTATGATATTTTTGGGCTTAAATCTCTCGTATGGCCATAACTGTAGTTTGCAGGCTTTATCTCTGCATTTTTCTCTGATTTCACCTCAAATCACTTGCCTATCTCCCCACTATGACCATATTCCTTCCATGCACAGGGACTTTGCATAAGATATCCCTTCTTCATGAACTGTGCTCTCTCCTCTCCCTCACTCAATACCCTCTTTACCTATTTAAGTCTTTCTATTTATCTTTTAGGATTCAGCTCACAGTTGATTGCCTCAGAGTTTTCCTGACACCCCATGTGCCATCAGACTTACCTCGTTGAATGCTGTGCTTTGTGCCAGCTTCATTAATGACAGTCTTCCCCACAAGACTCTCAGCTCCATGAGACCAGAGACCATGTATATACCGCCCATCACTGCATTGTCTATATCTACCTCAGCACCTGGCATACAATGGTCCTTCAACATGTTTGGATGAATGAGTGAAGAAAACAATAAATGAAATGACATTGTATACAAGCTTTTATTTGTCAATCCCTACTCTAAATTTATACAATTTTAATATGGAACCTTAGAATATTTCTACATTTAAAATAATCTGAGGGCTGGCCCAGTGGCATAGTGGTTAAGTTCTCACACTCCACTTCTGGGGCCCAGGGTTCACAGGTTTGCACCCAGGCAGAGCCCCAGCACTGCTTGGCAAGCCATGCTGTGGCAGCATCCCACATAAAACAGAGGAAGATTGGCACAGATGTTAGCTCCGTGACAATCTTCCTCAGAAAACAAACAAACAAACAAATAATCTGATGTTAACTGCAAATAAGGGTGTTATTTTAGGGAAAATTGTGGAAGAATTAGTAATGGGCAAAAGATTACTGAGTGTCCTTTCAATGAAATGTTGGTTTTTTTCTAGTAAAGCCTCAGAGTTATATGCTTATAAACAAGTCTGTGTTTTTGATTGTTTTGACTAGGCTGTGTTACAGCTCTGTAAGTTGTAGAAAAGGATTAGTAATATAAATGACTCTTGTCCATAGAAATGCAACTAAATGTTGTACTACTAGAGATATAATTAATTTTTGCCCTGCACAAAAGATGATTCCATATATTATTTTTAATGCCCTAATCAACCATTTTTCAAATTCATTTCAGCTTTCCTGATTGCCCATTTATGTTTATTCTGCAGATTCTCCTTCAAACCAGAATAAAATCTTATTGGTCTTCTAATTAGTTATTAGAGTTAAATAATATCTTTGACATATGTGTAAATATTTGTATGATAACCATTTTGAAAATTATCTTTTAACAGCTGTTTTATGATATTTAAAATACAAGTACCAAATCAAATCAACTCTCACTGTCATACATTCATTGAAATATGTTAATAATTGCATATTTATTGATTCCTGTGTTGGAAGTAGATTTAACCTACCAGTGAGTAGGTTCTCCCACAGGGCCCCTTCACTATATATATATATACATATACACATCCATACATACCACGTGTGTATATATACCACTATATACATACATACTTATATGTGGATTCATACCAATATACATGTATTTGCATACACATACATATGCATACATATGCACAGGGGTACAGACCACTATATATTCCCGTGTATACATACACGTTTGTATACATGCTACTGCGTATACATATACATACATACCATACACACACATACCACTGACCTCTTCACTGTATATACATATACATATATGAAATATTATTCATATGATATTATTTACATACTATATAGAAAACTATATGTAGAGAGAGAGTGAAAAAGAGAGAATTGCTTTTATTCTAATAAAGATTGAAAAGCAATAGGTATTTCTTTGTTTTACACAAGATCACTGGCATTTTATGTGATGTACACGTACAGGGACTGAAACAGAAGGAAGATCACAGCGGTATCAGGCTCTTTTTCCAGTTGTTAGTGAAATTCATTCCAAGATGTTGTTTTAACCAAAGGACTACCTCCTATCATAGACAACCTGAGAGAAAAAAATCATTATAATAATCATTTTAAACTGAAGAAAATCATTTAAATACTTAATTTAATAAGTAGTTTTCTAAGAAAATTGAATTGTTGTATATGTTCTTTTTTAAATAATACAAATTTTAACACAAAGAGGTTTTGATAACCAACTTCCTTTTTTATATTTTAAAATAATTCAGTCAAAAATATTTAATATTAAGAAAAGTAATAATGGGAAATAGATAGTTCTGGTCAAAATAAAAATTAAATACCTTTTTGAAGTACATTATGAAAAGCTAATTTTACATGCAGAAGATATAGTAACTACAAATTGTTCATTTTATTTTTTTTTTAAATTACACCAGACTAGTACAAATAACCAATAAAATGTTATGCTTGCACTCGTATGTTTTACATGTTAAGTGGCTTTCACATTCACAGTGGCTTTTACATTCATCATTTTCTTTCATCTATAGTCACAGTCAAGTTTCTTTCAAAAAGGTAGTCAGAAAAACTCAGTGGGGTTTGCTTTTTACCAAAAGGTATATTGAAGATAAAGGTTTCCCAAGACATGACAAACATGGTAAGTTTATATGTGCTGACACCTAAATACCTTCAGGACATATTTTAAGTAAAAAATATAAAGTGCAGATATCTATATACAGATTCTAGTTCACCAGTCGTGGGAAAAAAAAAACTGTGTGCACATGTGTGGGAAATTTCTGCATAAACAATTAATATGTTTAACTCAGGACTTTGAGTTGAGTTGTGTCATTATATGCCTTTACTTTGATTTTTTTTACTACTTGTATATATTATTTTCCACAAAGAAAAGGTTTCTCATCTTATTGAAAGTATATATTTCAGTGTTGCTTTATACATTCCCAGAGATTGTTCTCATGATCAGTATGATAAGAGAAGATAATAAAAATGAGACAAAGTGGACACGTGAAAGCCATTCAATGGATCATGCCAAACATTTTGGTTCTATAAATGGACCACAAGCTGAGCTATTCCTCAAAAGAAAATAGGAATCTAGAAAAATTCCCTTGGAAGTGGAAGATTTCAGAAGCAAGAAAAATCATTTTGAATCAGAAACATCGTAAACTAAGCATAAACCAGTTGGAATAACTAAGAAGATGGTGTCCAACCTCAGGATCACTGTACCTCGATAGTAGGCAAAATAATGGCTCCTCAAAAGTGCCTGTGCCCTGATTCTCAGAACCTGTAAATATTTTCAATTACATGGCAAATGGGCCTTTGCAAATGTGATAAAGTTTATGAATCTTAAAATACGGAGACTATCCTGGCTCATCCAGGTGAGCTCAATCTAATCACATGAGCCCTTCAAAGCAGAGACCTTTCTCTAGCTGGAGGCAGAAGATTTAGAGAAGGTAAAATGAGAGAGATTCAAAGCATGAGAAGGACTTGATATGTCTTTCCTGGGTTGAAGATGAAAGAAGCAAAGTGATAAAGCACCCAGGCAGCGTTAAAAAGTTGAGAGAGACTCATGGCTGACAGCCAGCAAAGAAACAGAAACCTTGGCCCTACAACCTCAAGGGACTGAATTCTGCCAAGCACCTGAATGGACTTGGAACCAGGTCCATCTTCAGTGCCTCCAGGAGGGAATACAGCCCTGTAGACACCTCGACTTCAACCTGTGAAACTAAGCAGAGGACCCAACTGAGGGATGCTATACCTGGACTTCTGACTACAGAATTGTGACATCATAAATTTATGTTGTTTTAAGATGCTAAGTTTTTATTTGCTACATCAGCAATAGAAAATTAATACAGACTCTAAAGTATCAGAAACCAGAATTTAGTCTAGACCAATAGATAAAAACAAGCTTACTTGCCTGTGACAAGGCAAAACGTTAATTACAGAAGATTAACAAGCTAAATGTAAAAAATAACAAATAAAAGTATCATAGAATGAGAGTTCAATAAAAATAAATTATTAATAGACATAGGCCAAAAGAGTTCTCCTTAAACAGTAGACAAAGTGTAAAAGCCATAACTGAAATATTGAAAAGCTTTGATTATACCAAGATGTAAAGGCTTTTACACATCCAAATTGCAAGAAAGAAAGTTAAAAGATAAGCCATAAACTGGGCTTGTCTTTTACACGTAGAACATTGTGAAAAAAAATCCTTCAAATTAGAAAAAAAAATACAAACCTACTCATAAAAAGAGAGAACAAAGGCAACAGAGAAGAAAAGAAATGCCACTGAACTATAAATATTAAAACAATGAGATACCATTTTTCATCCATGAGATGGGCAAATGGTGTTGGAATTTTAATTAATCCAACCTTTTAAAGCACAATATGGCAGTGTCTTAATTTTATATATGCCACTTCTTTGATCAGGAAATTCCACCCTAGAGATATAAAAAGATGTTAATTTCTCTAATGATTGTAACAGGTTAATATTGATAACTATATTGTTGATCTTACAAAGAAATGTTTATATAAGTAATAGTACATCTATACTAAGGAATGCCATGCATCAATAAAAAAGAATGTATCAAATCACTATATAAGGACATTGAAAGATCTCCCAGATACAAGTGCAAAAAAATTTTGGGGTGATTTATGTAGTGTATGATTTCAATAATTTAAAAAGTCCACACAAAAGAAGCATGTGTTTCTACATGTCTATATACACATACGCATACGTAAACATATAGAAAATAGTCTGAAAAGTATTGACCAATTAAATGATAGTTGTGTTTGAGAAAGAATCTCAGACTAGAGCAGCAGGCACTTGGCACTTAAGGATATTCAAATCAGTGCTGTTTGAGTAAAAAAAATAGCATTGAACTTAAATACAACTTACAGATTTCAAAGTTTTCTTAAAAAAAGAAGTAGAAAAGAAACTAAGAAGGACAAAGTACACTGAAGTCTTCGAGTGACGTGTTCCAGCACCAGTGAGTGAGGGCAAAAGATGAGTCTATTTCTGGCATTGGAACCAGGGAAAAGATCCTTGCACCAGATAAGACAATGTTCTTTATTAAGGAAAAACTAAGAGGGTGTTGCACAAATCCTCCTCTTCCAGCTGTGAGTAAGGATGCCACAGACAGTTGCAAAATGCTGTGATTCTCTCCCGAATCTCCCTTGAGCAAGAATCTGAGATCAAAGAGGTACTTCTAGGACCACCTCTGAGACACGACATCTCAATACCACCGAGCATCTAACTTGGACAGTCAAGAAACAGACCACATCTATTGTTGAAAACTTTAAATTTTCTAAATGTTAAACCTTTCCTATGCTTGTCATTTTTATTTTCTCTTACCTATTTCATTTGCGCTTATTCTTATGAAAAGAAAGAAACTGGGAATTGGGAAAACCAGCCAATCTTAAGAGAGCAATTTTTACCAAGATACTGAGTTGGTAATAGTAGCTCATAAAGGAAGGACAAGCAAGACACCTGGGGGTCACCGGTGTGGTAGGCAGAATACTGACTCCCCAAAGATTCCCTGGAATCTATGAATATGTTACTTTAGGTGGCAAAGGGGACTTTCCAGATGTGATTAAGGATCTTAAAATAGGAAAATTATCCTGGATTATCCAGGGGGGTCTCCTGTAATCACAAGAGTCTTTATAGAGGAAGACAGGTGTGTCAGAGAGAGAGTGAGAAGATTTGAAGACGTTGTACTGCTGGTTTTGAAGACGGAAGAAGGAGACATGAGCCAAAGCATTACATAGCTCCCATTGACACCCGGATTTTATCCTTTTGAGACCTGTTTTGGAATTTTGACATCCAGAACTATAAGATTAGTTTGTGCTGTTTTAAGCCACAAAATTTGTGGTAATTTTTTTCAATATCAATAGGAAACTGATACAACTGGAAGTGACTTTGAGGACTAAAACATTGAAAAGATGCATCATTTCCAAATGTATACACAAAAAGTTTATATGGTTCATCCGAAGGAAGAAAGAACTGTTAGAAAACACCTTCAAAAATGTTTTGAATAAAAGACCCTGATTTTATACATATTCATTAATTTTAATGCCCTTTAGTTACTAAGAGGCTTTAGAAAAACTTTTTGTCAAACCCCTTCATATCGCAGATAAGAAAATTGAGACCTAAAGAGGTGAGGTGACTTGACACTGAGCTATTAGCAAAAGAAAACTAAGATGTCCTGATATTTCCAATTGCTATAAAAAATGGAGGAGGAAAAGAAAGTGTAGCTCCTCCTCTTTTTCTCCAGCTATAAATAACTAGAAAATTTTAAAATTAAATAATATCAGCTACATGCTAAGTTTAGCCCAACCTATATGCATGGTCAAAGGAATATATTAGTAAAAGCTAGAAGGGCTCAATGCAGAGTCAACCGGTGAAAGAAGATGTACATAGAGTCAGACTTTAAAGGAAATAGACATTTATTTTCCAGTTTCCTCTAAATTTCTCTGGAGTAACTTTAAAAAGGTGCATTAATGAAAGAGAAGAGCACAGCAACAGATTCCTTTCCATGCTAATGGGTAGCTAACCAAAGACTAATAAAGATTCAGTGATCATGCTGATTAGGTTATTCTGGATTGTTTTTCACTCTGCAGGCAGTGCCCGTACCCCATTTCTATTACAAATTATGCAATTAAATGTAGTTTTGGAAATTGTATTTGCATCTATCAGAGAATGTCTATTTGTTGTAATGGCGTAGAAGGATAATGTCTTGGAAGTTCCAAGGATCAAGGTAATCATCTGAGACCTTTCATATAGGCCAACTTTTTGTAGTGATAATTACACACAAGGGAGAAGAGAACAAAAGTCTTTGTAAGAATTAATTGAATAAAATTCAAGATATTCTGAGTTGCAAGTCTTTTAAAATGACCAGTTCTTAACGTGACCTTGCTTGGGAACTCTCTAAGCCAATATACGATGATACTTTTATTTCCACCATTAAATCCTGACAACTAGACAACAAAGAAAAATTACGTATTATGCCAAACAGGGCTATCAAAATAAAAATATTGAAAGTCTGTTATGATGTGAATCCTTTTTAAGTACACTGGAATATCTTGAAATTAATGTTTCTTCATCTATAAGTGGATAGTTCCCAGCTGGCGTGTTTCCTGTCTAATTGAAATGCATAAGAATGAGTCAACACAACAACCTTATTTGTAATTAAATTTTGGATTTAGGTTAAATCCACTTTAATCATAAAAGCTCGTGGACAAATCTCTTCTCGGCAATAATTCAGATAGAAATATTCACATATTATGAAATGCTTATTTTTAGACACTAGCAACAAATAATACACACAGAGAAACACTTAAGACTATTATAATGAAAAACATTGATGCAAACTGACATTTACTTTGAGATGAGTTAATTCTGCAATTTCTCATACTAAAACATCATTTGTATCATCTGATATAATTCAGAATCCCTCGCCAGTCTGTAAGACCGGGAATAAATTCACATCCTCATTACTTCTCAGGCATCTTTTGATTAATGATATCTGTTCTAATGTAGCCCTATAGACTAACTTAAACATAATGTGGATATTTACAATAAGTAGAGGATAAAAAAGAAAGAATATATCTTTTAGTTAGAACTGATACTTGGGGAGCTTTCTAAAAAGCTGGAATTAAAGTGTAAAGCTTTTCACAGTTGTACATAGGCCTTGATCCCCAAGACCTGCACTGGGAGGGTCACTGTGAAGGAATATACACTGTAAAGAGATCGTCCAGAGACAACAAACTATCCTGAAAGGCCTTTCAATAAGATTGTTCCGCCATAACATTTTTAAAGGGTTCCCAGCGTCTTTAAGACAATCTCTCTGAGAGGAAAAAACAAACAATGCTGGTCACACACATTTTAAATAGAAAAAGCCTGAAATGTACACTTTTCTTTTTTCCTTTCTTCTTTTAGACCCTTAAACTAATATAACTAGGTGAACATAACTTCAATTTCTTTTCTTTTTTTCCTAATATCTTAACTGGTAAGTTATGATCTATTATAACGGAATATTGCAAGCTCAAACTCTTTGCAGGTATGTTTCTTCCTGAACAGGTCCAGACCAGGTAAGAGTCCAAGTGCGGCCGTCTCGGTGTGGTTTGGTGTCAGTCACCCAGGATCCTTCTATTTCACGGCTCATTCCCAGACTGCTGCCTACCACCCCCTACATGGTCACAAATTGCTCTCCATCATATCTGCATTCCTAATTATTAAGGAAACAACCAGGAGTCACAGACATCAATTCTCTTAATATTCCAGTGGTCAGAGCTGGGTCACAGGGCCACATATAAATACATTTTAATCTAGGATATATAGTCTTTTTTCGGGGTATCTTATATTCAGCCAAGTATCAGTGGTGAGGTTACTTTAGAAGGAAGAGAGAAAATAGATACTGAGGGGAAAATAGCAAGTCTTCGCCATATCATCCTACTCGAATTTTGAGTAAATAAAAATAATTCAGAATTATTTTTAATGGTTTTTCTTTATCACTTAATCCCTTGGCCTCTGTTCTGCTTCCAGAAGTTATCTCCCCAGGCGGTGACTCAGGCTCTAATCCTTTTTGCTCGCATCATCATGTATCTGCCCTCTGCCCTGTTGTCTGCTGGCACATCAGTATTTTCTTCTCCTGAAGCAAGATAAATTTACTTTAGATTGTTAAAGAAATGGACCCAAAGTATAAAGTAAATATACAGGATTCCATAATTATATAAATAAATGATTGAATAAATAAATGGGGGAGAATAGGCAAATCTCCCACGCAGAAGAATCTAAATAATTTTTGTAGCTACTTCACCCTCTGAGGTGGAGCAGAACTCCATATTCTTTAAGCATGGGCTATGCATTGTGATGTCCTCCCAAAGAGTAGAGTATAGAAAAGAGAGAAAAAAGAGTAACTTAGTGGAAAAACCTGACAAACTACCTCCCCCAGGTGATCAACAGTGATGCCATGTTGGTAGTATGTATCCTTGATATGATGTGATGAGAAGTGGCACTTTCCCTCTGTAGGCTTCCTCCCAAAGACCTATAACTCCAGACTAATCATGAGAAAAACATCGAACAAATTCCAGTTGAGGGAAATTCTACAAAATACCTTACCAGTACTCTTCATAACTTTCAATGTCATCAAAAATAAGGAAAGCCTGAGAAACTTACAGCTAAGAAGAACCCAAGGAGATATTACAACTGTTCAGCAGCTTAGCACTGTATTCCCATTTTATTCCATTATTTGAATTTCTTATGTGTACATATTTTACTTTTAAATTTAAAATATTTGTTTTAAAATTAAAATGTCACATAAATATAGTCCCTTTAGTCTCCGAGTCCTTACAGACTTTCAAAAACATTGAAAACGGTGACTGTAAGGAAAGATTGGTTTGGTTTCCATGTGGTTTTTTTTATTATTATTATTAATCTTGAATTTGTCTTCAAGTCTCATTCTTATCCCTTTTTTCCCCAAACTGAAATACAGATTTCCATAAGGATCCCAATTTTGGATATTAAAGTATATTTAAATATATTTTGTACTCATATATAAGCACTTTTTCTTCCCATTCAAATATTTTAAATAGTTTCTTTCAACTTTCCAAAAAAGAAAATGATTCTCTGGTTTCAGAAAAACAAAGTATATTTATCCAAGGACCAATTATCTTAGGAAGTTTTAAGTGTATGAAAGCAAAGGTGTGTGCTCAAAGTACTTTATCAACTATAAAAAGGATTATTATCACCTCCTACAATGCCTTAATATTACTTGTTTTAACAACAAGATTTGCCATTAGTATAATTGCTGCAAAGTAGTCTTTAGTGAAATATTTTAAGCAGGCAGTAAGGTGTGCTATTATACACTACAAAACCTAAGGGGGAAAAAAAAACTTTCAACAGAGATTCTTCAGTGCCTGTAATTTATTTTCCTCTCTAAATTCCCATTACCTTCTCAAATATTAGAAATTGTCCAACCCACAGCAAAAGCTTCAAATAGGGAATCTTTTAAGGAACGAGCCATCATCTGAACATTTCCTGAAATAGAAGTAATCTTGATTATAAGATGTAGAAGGAACACATGTAGCAATTAATTTAATTCGAGAACAAAAGATTATGCAGTGGGAAGTCTACTGGACAGGAGCAGAACCTTGATGGGGCCTCTGACATTGCATGACTCAGGGAGAAAAAGACTTAATTTTCTCCCTTGCAAAATGAAAGGCCTACATGGAGACCTAACAGAGAGCGTTTATGGTGTTTGAGTCGGGGAAAATGAGCCTGAGCCACTGTACTGCTGTTTCTCAATTTGGTGTAGTAACTAGTTGCCATGGATCCACAGAGCAATGAGAAAGCTAATGACTTCTCTCAATCCTGACTATTCTAAACTGAAACATACTATACTAACTCTTTCAGAAAGATTGTGATTCTACTAATTAGCATATGAATCACCACTCCCTAAAACCTCCTGTATACAGGAATCTTGTCCCTACATTCCCTCTAACCTTTGCAACTGGAGCCATGTCATCTCTTCCTGTGTGATTAGGTCCCTCTGAGATCCAGACATGTGATATCCTTAAACATATTATAACAGTGAAGTGCTCCTCCAATGCCCCTGCCCCAGCCAGTTGCTGAAATAGATGTTCAAAGCTTGAGCCGTGTGAATGCAGTCTAGCACCTTTGAAGCCTTGAACCATCAGCAGCCAGAATCTGGAATTTCTTTGCTACCCCCCAGCCTTGAGTGGGTCTAGTAAGGCCCCAGACACACCTGTCCACTAACTGGTGGCTCTGATCTACTCTCCTCATTCTACTTGTACTAACTTGGTATAATTGCACTCTTGCCACATTTCCCTGACCCCAGCCTAATTTGATTGGGACCATGAAACTCAGCCCAAACATTTCCAGTCCCATCTCCTAAGGAGTTAAACCCTGTGGTTGCACCTCCAACCACGCCTTGGGGTTTCATTTCAACTCACATAACAACCTCCTTGTATAACCAACCTCTATATAAGAAAAAAGCGATTTCCCAGGGTCTTCTGCAGTGTACACATTATCCCTCTTGCTTACGCCAACAACCTGAAATGGGCCTATGTATACTAGGCTTCCTTGGACATTGTGATTTGGCTTCCTGACCACCATCCTTGGGGACTACCACTAAACTTACTGGTCCAAATTGAGCTCAAAACATTTCCAGTGCTACCACTAGCTCATTGGTGAAGATCCAGGATACTTTACACCTAAATCCACATGAATTGTGACACACAGATCTGATGCTGACACTCTCTTCCCTACTTAATTGGATTCCTGCCATCTTCTAGAATTAGATACTGGCCTTATCCATGGAAAAGTCTTTTTTCTCCATGTACCAATTTTAAAGTTTTTATGATGTGGCTAGATAAAATAATGAACAAAAATTAATTTATTCCAAAGCCACTAAATGTTCTAAATGAAATATTTTACTTTAGATATTCTCCCTCTTACATAAATTCTCAGAATTTAAATGATTTGACTACCATTCATATGGTCCAGATAGTGAGGCTTCTGTGTACTTTAAAGAACACATACTTAGAGCTATAAAACCTAATTCTGACTTTTCACATTTTCTTGGTAATTCAACACCTCTAAAGAACAATGAAAAATGAACTCTTTTTCTGAGTGATTAATAAAACACATTCCACAAAGTGATACAAAATATCATATTTCATAGAATTTCATTATCAATGCATTACCTGTTATTTTTTAAAACAGCAAATTTTCCACATTAGGGCAATTCATTTATGTTTAATAATGGGTATATTAAATACTCTTTACTATCAATTTTGTTCATGTTATATTTTCTTTTATTATACTTATTAATGGTTTAATAGTCAGATTAAAATCTTTGGAAGTGTAGGACTTTCCATGACTACAATCTTTGCTCCGTTAATTTAGTGCTGTTATGTCCAAAATTAATCTCTTCAGTTCTATTCCAGCCACCTTTCTCTACATGTAATATAGGAAATGCAT
Source organism: Equus asinus (assembly GCF_041296235.1). Lineage (NCBI taxonomy): Eukaryota > Metazoa > Chordata > Mammalia > Perissodactyla > Equidae > Equus > Equus asinus. Next base: position 40,459,333 of record NC_091813.1, read on the forward strand.
AACAAATAGCTGCATAAAGCTAAAATATAATTAAGCATATATAAAATTAAAATCCATACTTCTAAATCTAAATGAAATTGACATCATCAGGTATTTAATGTCTATTTTAATACATATTAGGAATAAAACAGTTTATATCAAAAGACTTCAAACCCCCTTTTCTGAAGTTAGAATCAAGAAATATTGCCCAAAACCCAGAAAATTTTAACTGGATAGAACCTACACTTTACTTAGGTCTAGATTATTGGCTTATATTTTTAAATTCCTTTGTAACAATTTCTTCATATGATCTATCACAATCTTTGAACCTTTTGAGCCTGCTGTCTTAGCAAAGGTTTAAACTCTGTCAATCATTCAACAAGCAGATTGGCCCTGCTTGAAAAAGCCTTCATAGAAAAGAAGTCATAAATCAAGAGAAATACTCAAGGAAGACGCTCTTGAGGAATTACCTTAGAAAAAGATCAATTATCCTGGCCAGGAAAAGGGAGTTGGAGTTTTGTTTTTGGTTAGTGGGTGGGGTGTTTAAATAATTGAAGCTATATTTATCCTATTTTCCCTTTTCCAATATAACTGAAATACGTTAAAATCCTACCAGACTATTCATAATGGAATGATATTTCGACAAATAGAACTCGACAAGAATTCCAAGTTTTTTAAAACAATATTTCTAGAGCATATACAAAAAACTGCCTTGTACCTGGAGCCCTTCTGAAATTAGATAACACGTGGGTCAGCCCTCGCCACTCATCTACTGACTGGAGAACTAAAAAGTTCCCACCTTATGCCTCCATCTCAGCTCTGCTTTTTGTTTTTTTTAAGTGTATATCGGCAAACAGCTTCCTAAATCTCAGGGTAAAGGGATCAGTCAGAACCTAATAAAAATGCAGCAGTTAATTGTAGTGATTATGGATTACTTTGGACTGGTTTTCATGCTGCAATGAAATTCTCTAAGCTGCTGTGCTTTGTTATGGTAGTTTCAGATACAGTGTTTTATAGATTTCTACATGAATTTTTTAATAATTTTTTTAGTAGACCAGATAGCATAAAAACCCATATGATAATAAACCAGGGTTCATCATATTCACTCATGGAGTATATGATGGGATTTTACAGCATTTAAGCCACAAATCTTACTGAATTCCTCCTGAGTGCCAGATTCTGTTCTGGGCACTAGGTATAATAAAGAACAACATAGTCCATTATGCATATTACTCAACTTCCAGTAACAACTGACATAGTTGATCATTTCTTATAATCTTCTCTTGAGTTTTTGACACTATGCACTGTTTTGCTCCTACCCCTTGGCCTACTGCTAATGAGTTATTGTTGCTAGTTCCTCTTCCTGTACCAGATTTATGCATGATGGAATGTACTAGGGCTGAATTGAGGGTGTCTTTTCTCTCTCTCCCAGATGATCCTGCTATTCCCTTGGTCCTAAATACCATCAATATACTGATGATCCATTTACCTAACTTTTAGGGTTGTTTTTTGAGGAAGGTTAACCCTGAGTTAACATCTGCCTCCAATTCTCCTCTTTTTGCTGAGGAAGATTGACCCTTAGCTAACATCTGTAACCATCTTCCTCTATGTCATATGTGGGATGCCTGCCACAGTATGGCTTAATAAGCAGTGCTAGGTCTGTGCCCAAGATCTGAACCAGCAAACCCTGGCCACCCAAGCAGAGCAAGTGAACTTAACCGCTATGCCACCAGGCCACCCCCTGCCTTTCAGTTTTTTTGAAAGTCGGAAAATAAGACTCAAATCATTGAAGGTCAAAATTACCTTTGAGAATCCTTTGGGAAGTCACCTCCTTAGAGAACAACGTATTACCTTTTATTCCTCCAGAATTGACAGAGATTGCTATTTCTTTGATAACCAAGTAAAATATCTGGCTTGTATTTAGGATCAATGTTATAACAAAGACATGACTCTTTACACAGTAAAATCTCCATGTCTGGCAAGATGCCTGCACTGTGAGGGGATGTGGAGATCAAGAGGGCTTGAAAACCATTGGAATCACCTCTACAGGCTCATCCTAGAGGATATTCTCAGTGAGATGAAGGGAGGAAATTGTTCAAACTATTTCACTTGGGGTGGGTGTGTGGGTGTGTGTGTGTATGTTTTAATCTAACTACACTTTATCTCCAACCTAAACCTTTGTAATTCCCAGCCACTTCTACATCTCCCCTAAACATTTCACATCCATTTGAAATATAACATATCCAAATCAGAACTCTGATTTTCCTTCTAGAAACCAACTGCTCCTACAGCCTTCTCCACTTCAGTAAGTGCAACCTACTTTTATCTAGTTGCATAGAGCCAGAAACTTAATCACAATGCTTTCTTCTTCTCTCTGTCTGATCTCGCACTTATTAAGGCCACTTACAATTGCCTTGACTTCTATCTTTGAAATACATGTAGAATTGATTCACAGTTCTCCATCTACACGTCTATCACCCCAATCCAGGCCACATAGTCTCTCATCTCACCATGACACCTGGCCTTTCTGCTTCTACTTTAATTTCTACTCAAGTCTCTTCTGACACAGAGAGGCACAGATTTATTGTCCATGTATCTCAGAGAGAGTAATCTTGTTAATATACAAATTACATTATGTCAACACAAGCTCCTGCTTAAAGGCCTTTAGTAAGTTCCCTTTTTATTTCAAATAAAATCCAGTCTCTCTATCTTGAGGACCCCTCCCCACTGTTCCAACCTCATTGTTTGCTACTCTCCCACACCTGCCTTTCTCTGTTCCTTTTATTTTCATGAATATTCTAAGGTATTTACAACTTTGCAGCTATTTCCTCTATCTGGATAAATTTTTTCCCAGAATTCCATGAGCTCTTTCTCACCCATTAGGATTAGACTTCATTGCTATCTCAAAAAAGAGCTGTCGCTGACTGCCTTGATGTTTCCTCACACTCTGTGTTTTGTAATGCACAAACATAAGTTTTGTAAACAGTTTTATTGAAGTAAAATTGACAATAAATGACACATATTTAAGTGATAAGTTCTGACCTATAGATACACCCATGAAGCTATCAGCAAAGCTAACATAGTGAATAAATCCGTCACCTCTACAATCTTCCTCACGTCCCTCTGTCATGCCTCTGTCACACCCTCTCTGACTACTCCTTCTATGTCACTTCCAACCCCACCCCCAGGTAACTTCTGATTTATTTTCTGTCACTATATTTTGGATTTTCTAGAATTTTATGTAAATGGAATCCAATTCAAGCACTTCAGGCTGGAATTCCAAGCGTGTGTAAAACATTGTGCTGTGTGGAGGTAGAAATATGAAGAAAATATATTCTCTAACTTTAAGAAACTAAAAAGAGAAAAACAAAAATTGCAAACACAATTATAATGAAAGTGAAAAAATAGCTGTGTAAGACAGATATTAACACTCATGTATGGCTTTAGGGGAGACAAAGCCTACAGTTTATTGGTGGAATCAGGAAAGGCTTTGTGAAAGAGAGAGCATTCTGAACTCTGCATGGAACAGAAGATTTAATTTTACTAGATGGAGTTGGAAAGAGCTGAATAAGAAGCTATTCCAAACTGGTTAGGAACTATATCAGGCAAAGGAATAATATAACCAATGAGATGAAAGAGGGAAAGTGGGAAGTTTATGCGGGAAGTGCTGAGTGATGTATTTTGAGCAGAAGTTTCTAAGGATGTAAGGGAGACCATAGAGGCACTTTAGGACTGGTGCTCAGAGGGCCTTTTAAGCGAGACAAAGGAATGGGCCTTAATGCAGTCTGCACAAATTGCTTGGGAACCCAATTCCAATAAGATTCGATGTTAACTATCCCAAGAAATCAACATGTTCAGAAATACATTCTCTTTAACTTTCCTTCTGGAATTTTGGGGAATGTGCTGACTAAAACCTTGGGATAACTAACGGCAAAGGTCAGCCCTCAAGTCTTTTCACTGTCTCTCTTCCAGGAAAATGCCATTGGGCAGCCCAGGGGCTTCTCTTACTCCCCTAGTCCTCAGTTTTACCTGCTGCTTCTTGGTGATACTAGCTCACTTTTATAACTTTTACATATTCAAGATAAACCATAAGTTCTCACCAAAAATTTTAAGTGAAAAATAAGAATTTAAATTGTTAGATAAGAATCCACTTGTGATCTTCCTCAATGAGAGAAGAGTTTATGCCTCTAAGCTCTAGAATATGCCTGATATGACATTTGATGGAAAGTCAGGGTGACTTCAAAGCTTGTGCTCGTTTTACTATCTTAAACCGAAATATGGAAAACATGCTGATGTCCTGGAATCCACAAAATAGTGCATCTTCCTATCATTTTAGTAAAACTTTGGAAAATGTATTTTATTTTGATATTAAAACAAACCCTTCTCTATTATAGTATTTGGTACAAAAGTTTCATCAATTTGACAATCTAAAAGCTGTAACCTTAAAGGTGTTTGGCTGATTCCTATTTTGGTCCTAGGCCCTAGAGCATTTGTATTATCCTTGGTTTTTAGAATATTTAGTTGTGAAATTTTAAGAACCACTACACCCAAATATTTTTCCTTACTGACATAGAGTTAGAGACTGCTTACTCTCATGAAAGTCCATTGGTTTCTCCCCTGAATAAGTGTGATGGTTTGATATAGTTATATTGCTAAAAACATAAAAGTGAAATATTGCCTACTACTTAACTACCATGTTTGTAAAGGTTCATAAGACAGTCTTAATTTCCTGAAACTAAATGGGATGGCAAGTAAATTTATTTCCACTTCTCTTGCGTTGCAATTTGAAAGACTGGAGAAAATCCCAATATCTTTGAAAACTGCATCTATAAGCTCCAATTTTTCATAATCTAAAGCTCCAGAAATATTTTTCTGTGTTATTAGGTGGCATGTAACTTTGATTGTACTCAGCTAACTGCCTAAGGGATATTTTACTGTTGTCTCAAAAGATTCAATGCACATCTTGGCAAAATAGCTTAATTCTACTTTCCTAGTCCAATTTATCTTTGAGTAATTATATTTTGACTGTCCTAAATCTGAGCCACTATGCTTTCAGTCAGGCTTCAAGTTCCTCCCTGGTGATGGAATCATTCTGGGGCTGTGTTGCACGTTGTAGAGCAGATGCCACATTTCACCCTGGAGTATAATATAGTGGAATACAGGACATCACTCAAATAAAGAATGTTTACTCAAATGAAATAAATGGCATATGAAAAAGTGCAGGGGCCAGCCCTGTGGCCAAGTAGTTAAGTTTGCATACTCCACTTCAGCCACCTGGAGTTCGCCGGTTCAGATCCCGGGCACAGACCAAGCACCGCTTATCAAGCCATGCTGTCGTGGCATCCCACATAGAACTAGATTGATTTACAACTAAGAGGTACAACTATGCACTGGTGCTTTGGGGAGGAAAAGAAAATGCAGTGATAGCAATGGGAAGCTTATTGAGATCTTTTTTTGATACCATCACCTTTAGGCAGTCACTTATTTGTTAAAGAAATAGCTATTGAACATCAACTAGATGCAGCACACTGGCATTGAATTGTGCACAATCAACTTCCAAAATCTGCAGGCTAATAAAGAAAACAAACACTTTCCACATAATTATAAAGCAAAATGGGATATGTTACGAGGTAAGTAAATTTCCATTCTCTCATGAAAGAATGTAAACTTTAGAGTGAAGAGAAAAAAGGATGATTCACTTTCATGCAGAGCAGTATTTCCTAACATTATGTGATTCATGTGTGAATTTCCTGACCTCTCCCTGGAGATTTTATAGTCTCTAGTTTCAATTTATTGTATGTTATTTGATAAAGTAGGGGTTTAAACAAATATTTAAAATTTTCATGTTAAAAAAATATTCATGGTATAGAAATAATCCTTGTTAGAGGTTGAATTGTGTCCCCTGAAAACTCATATGTTGAAGTCCTAACCCTAGTATCTCAGAATGTGACCTTATTTGGAAATAGGGTCACTGAAGATTTAATTAGTTAAGATAAGGTCATACTTGATTAGGGTGAGCCCCTCAACAAATATGACTGGTTTTCCCATAAAAAGGGGAAATTTGGACACAGACAGGCACACAGGGGGCATGCCAAGTGAATACGAAGGCAGAGATTAGGCTAATGTGCCCACAAGCCAAGGAACACCAAAGACCATCAGCAAACCACCAGAAGCCAGGGGAGAGGCATGGAATGGATTCTCCTTACAGCTCTCAGAAGGAAGCAACCCTGAGGACACCTTGATCTCAGATGTCTAGCCTCCAGAACTGTGAGAAAATAAACTTCTGTTAGGCTACCCAGTTTGCCTTACTTTCTTAGGGCAGCCCTAAGAAGCTTTTCAAATCTTTAAATATTTATAAGACAAATTTTGACAATGTTGCATTTTACAAGTGATGCAGTGGAACATGATTTTAGTTATGTAACAAAAGAGATGATTTGCTGATAAATTTCAAGATAGGATATTTTATATATTTTCTCATGTTTGGTATTAGAAATTAAAATGCATATGAAGTATATATTAACATTTAGGTTGGAAAAAAGTTACATTCTTCATACTGATGCTTAAAATTCTTGAATTTTACACTCAAGTAAGAAATAGATTATGAATGCACTCATCTAGTCTTCACTAATCGCTGTACACACTCTATCATTATATACTCAGAGATTCCCCATCTGTTCCATTTTAAAGAGAAAAGTACTTAAAATATCTTTATATATTTATTTTTAAAACATAGAAATTAAAACACATACCATTCACTGAAAACCACAAAACGTTATTGAGAGAAATTAGAAGGACATACTGCATTCGTGGTTTGGAAGACTCAACATTGTATGTGTGATGGTTCTCACCAAATTGATGTATAGATTCAATGAGATCCTAATAAAACTCCAGTAAGTTTTATTGTGGAAATTGACAGGCCAATTTGAAAATTTATATGGAAATGCAAAGGGCAGAAAATAGCAAAGACAATGAAGAACTACACAAAGTAGTCATATTACTAGATCTTAGTACCTGCTATAAAAATAAAGTAATTAAGATATTGTGATATTGACATAGGAATGGATTGCCTGATGCATCAGAGTAGAAGTTATTGCCCCAGATCAATTTTCAATTTTCCCAGATGCCCATAGGATCCTTCCAACATGTCAAATCAGGTCTTTTATTATTCTGGAAAGTTTTCTTGGGTTACAGTTTTAAAAATTAACTGGGTTCCATTGCTTTATCTTTTTCAGAGACTCAGGTCATTAAATATTCTTTGCCTGTATTCCATTTCATTTGCTTTCTCTCTGGCTCCTTTTATTTTCTTTAACTCATTCTCATTCCCATTCTCTTGGTTATTTTCCTGTTTTTCTTCAATGCCCCTTACTAAATTTTTATTTTAATCTATATTCCCTTTGAGCATTTTGCAACTTAGCCTTTATTTCTGAAAAGGTTTTTATCTTTCCCTTCATATCTTTCTTGAATTCAATCAATTGTCGTTTCATTTTTTTCTTTTGTCCATTTCTCTTCCTAGATTTTTTATTTCTGATTAAGGCTTTTTCCATTTGTTTGTTTTTGCTTTTTTCCATATCCCTAAATGTTGGTTGGGAGTGTTATGGTAGAGGTTTCTTTTTTCATATTTAATTTTAGAGGAGATGAAAAGTTTTTATTTTCTGTTTTCTTCTGATAGTAGTTTTGTATAGATAAACGTTGCTTGTGTCTATGCATTTCATGAATGGGGTTGAAGTTTGGAGGTTAAAGGAAAGGATTCTAATCCAGGACCATTTCTTCTGTGAGTGTAGTTAAATTCAGTTTAATAGCTAGCTTTTGGTGGAGGCTACTGGAGAAAGAACTTGGTTTCTTTTATTTTTCAAAATCCTAAATTTTCTCCTCATGCTTCCTTTCCCTTTACCACTCAGTCTCCAAATGCCACTTCTGTCTTCCTTTTCACTATATTCCCCCCGTGCAATGTTACTATACTTACACCACTTCCTCAAGTCTCATATCCTAAGTCCATTTCCAATAGTAAGTACTTTGATATGCAGGATTCTTTCTTAGCACTTTCACACTTGGGGAGGACTTTTTCTTGAAGGGGATGATTTTAGCTTAATCCATCTTGTCTTTCCCATGCAAAGTCTTCAATAGCAGCTCAACAAAAAGTATAGCCAAAAATCGTTTATTTTAATAAAGACAATACTCTCTATCTTCTCGTCATGATGGAGGTATGGAAATAAATGAATTTATTTTTTCTTGTTGATTTGTAGGGTTTGGGGAAAGATTAGTAAAAGATTCAGATTTAGGTAGTCATCATTCACCATTACCTTAACTACCAATGTTAATTTTTTACAATTAAGCAATATTCCTACTGGGGGAGAATGTATCACTTATGAGTTATATTTGGCTGTTAGCAACACAAACCCGGAATAATAATAGCTTAAAGAAGATAAGAGTTTATTTTTTCCCTTAGAGAAGTCTGAAGGGAGGTGGTCCACTTTGACTACTGTGTAATGTCACCATTACCCCAGGATCCTTCACTTTTTTCTGCATATTCATCCTTAGCATGTGGCTTCCATTCTCAAGGCTGCCTCAATGTTGCAAGATACTGAAGACTCAGTCATCACTTTCACGTCCCAAATAGAAAGAAGGAAAACGAATCAAAGGTAAAACAGGGACATTCTCCCAGATGACTCAGCTTTCTTTAAATGTGTGCTCTCAATAGTCTGCCCAGTAACTCCTGTTATGTCTCATTAGTCACCACTGCCTGCAGAAGAGAGGAGGAGATGTAGTGTTTTAGTAAAGCACCCTTATAACCCCAATAAAGCCATTGTTCTCTTAACAAGGAGAAGGGAAAATGGGTACCTGAGAGGTGCTAGAAGTTTCTGCTCCAGGAAACAAAAGTCTTTGTTTGGATAATATGGGTGGCTTGGTTTTTCTCCATGCTAATAAATTTCTACTTCTAGGCATCCATTACCCTAAATGATTATGTATTTGAAATGCATAATAGCCAGGATATATTTAGTTCAGCTAACTCATTTTAAATCTGTACATGCATTAACCATATTTTATACTAATATGTGTTAGCTCAACTTTATAATCTAAGGGTATTAACTCGGCAAAATATGGCAAGTTAAAAAAAAATCTTATAAATTTGAACAACTGCTTTAGCCAGAGAAGTCAAATCATTGTAAATTTTTCTGTTATGCATGTGTTTGAATACTCGATATTAAATAACTATATTTTAAATCTAATAGCTCTAATAATAGTTTTGATTTATGTCTTTCTACTTGAATCATTCAATATTTTACCACTGACTAAAAATTTCTGGTTAGCAGTATAACTGTCATTCAGCTTCTAGCTTCAGAGTTAGAAATTTATTTATTTGATTAATACTCAAATTTTACTACTCTGAAGAGCTTAAGGCAGTGAATGGCTAATTCGAACCTTGAAATATTTAGCACTACAAAGGCAAAAAGAGGTGAGGCAATATATAGAGTGTAGAAAATTGGAGTAGAAAGCAGATGATGACAAGTTGAAGCCCAGGGAACACTCTAGGCACTGTTCTTGAAGAGCGATGCATTAGAGAAAGCAAAAGGCTTCCCCACTTTCCCCTTAATGGATGCATTAGTAATTTATTGGAGGTAAAATCGCCTCTTTCCAGAGTTTATTTTTCAGATCTCCAAATTATTGCATGTACCTTCCAAGCTTTCTCTCACCCTATCTCACAAAAACACATACCTGTTCATTTATACAAAAGGAGCATATACTTTTAGATGGTTCCCACATATCCTGAAGCTTATCTTAAAACCCCAAAGTTGAGAATCAGTGACCTTAGAGTTGAGTTTGTGAACTAGTTAGAAGCGGAAGGGAGGATATTATTCCAGGCAGATAACATAGAAGAGCAAGAGTTTCCAGTTGCCGTAGCTTCAAGTTGCAGAATTTGGGCACTGCCAATAATCTTATATTTATTTCAAAATAATAAGTCTTATAGGAGGATTGTGAGAATAAAGGAGTGGATAAGTGGTTGTTGTGAGATGATGAAATTATGTTGGCTTTTGAACTTTATATACTTATTTTAGTAATGGTTAGAACGGCTGATGAATTTCTAAGGTGCCCTACTGCAACAAACTTATTTTACTGTCCTGCTATCTGTCATTTACCCTCCTTTCTTTGCCTTATTTCTGCCTGTGACTGGAAAGTTCTTCTGCCTGGAATCTCTTTTCTAAGTACTCATTTTCCAAGAGTTAACCCTTTCAATCCCATTTTTTCCTGGACATTCATTCAACAATATACTTTCTTGTTGACTACTCGTGATGCAGATAGACACTGGAGGCCATGTGCTAAACAAGACGAGCCTAATCCTAGCCCTCAAGCAGGCTACCTTCCCTTAAGGAGAGGTAGTCACACAATGACTGATTTAATAATTTGTTATTTAGAGTCACAAGGAATGCTATAAAGAGAAAGTATAAGTCTATATTAGCCTGCTCAAGCTGCCATAATAAAATACAATAGACTAAGTGGCTTAACCAAGAGAAATTTATTTTCTCACCGTTCTGGAGGCTAGAAGTCCCAGATCAAGTTTCAACAGGGTTGGTTTCTGGTGAGAGCTCACTTCCTGGCTTGCAGATGGCCATCTTCTCACTATGTCCTCACATGCCTTTCCTCAGTGCATCCTCAAGGAGAGAAAGAGAGAGCTCTCTGGTGTCTCTTCTTATATAGACTAATCCTATTGGATCAGGGCCTCATTCTTATGGCCTCCATCAATCTTGAATTACTTCCTTAGAGATCCTATCTCCAAATACAACCACACTGGGAGGTAGGGCTTCAGTATATGAATTTTGGGAAGACACATTCAGTCCATAACAGGGTCTAATCAGAGCTTTTAACAAGGCACCCGATTTAATCTGGATTATTAGGGATTGTTATGAGAAGATAACAATTGAGCTCTGAAAATTAATTTATTAAAAAATAAGAGACAGGGGCTGGCCCAGGGGTGTAGTGGTTACATTCACATGCTCCACTTTGGTGGCCCTGGGTTCACCAGTTTGGATCCCGGGTGTGGACCTATGCACTGCTTATCAAGCCATGCTGTGGCAGCTGTCCCAGATACAAAATGGAGGAAGATTGGCACAGATGTCAACTCAGGGACAATCTTCATCAGCAAAAAGAGAAGGATTGACAACAGATGTTAGCTCAGAGTTAAACTTCCTCAAAACAAAAACAAAAGAAAGAGAGAAATCATATAAACAAAGAAAACAGCATATAAGAAGGCCCTGGGCTGGGATGCCATATTGGAGGAACTGAAGCAAAGGCAGTATTTTTGTAGTAATGAATGTGATAAAGTATGGTAGGAAGCAAAGCTTGAGAGGTAGGTATGTGCCAGAACTTATACGGCCTTTTGGGCCAAGTCAACAATTTGGTAGACATTGAACAACTTTTTAAGTATAGGAGTGACATGCTTACATATGCTTTTATAAAGGAAATTGCTCTGACTATAGTACAAAAAACCAGTTAAAGAGAATCAAGGATGTTAGTTATAAGGGTGTGGCAATGTTCCAGGTGAGACACAATGGTAGCTCAGGATAAAGTAACGACCCTGGAAATGGAGAGACAGATTGAATTGGATATATTTTAGAGGTAGAATTGAAATAACCTGGTGATTGATTAACTAAGGAAGGAGATGAAGAGGAAGAAGCCAAAGATGACTCAGGTTTCTAGTAGAATTTGGACCAACTCACTACTATGGAGAAAAATAAATCCTTTTGGTGGAGGTTGGATAGACACGGAGAGAGAACCACATGTTCAGTTTGGGACATGTTGAATCTTAGGTGTCTATGGTACATCCAGGGGGATATATGTGCTGCAGATCATTTTAAAAAGCTCTGGGATAGAGATTTTAAATTGGAGAACTATCAGCCATAGATGACAAGGAAGACATTAGTTCTAGCTGAGATCTCTAAGGGATAGGGTATAGAAAAGAAGAGCAAAAGCTTATGACAGAGCCTTAAAAAAAGTCAAGATTTAAAGCTCAATGAAAGCTGCTAAGGACACTTAGAAGGATTCGTCAGAGGAAGATGAGACAAAGCCAAAGGATGTATGTGTTTCAAAGGAGGGAGCAAGGGGGACAACTGCTAAGATTCAAGTAAAATGAGGTCCAAAATTTGATAAATGTATTAGCCAAACAGACTGAATAAGAGCCATTTCAGTGAAAAACTAGTGGCTGGAACCAGATTGGAGTGGGTGGAAGAATGGATGGGACACAAGAGATGGTGAGAAAACAGCAGCCCTAGGGACGTCCTGCCACTAACCTAAATGCATAACTTGAAACTCTTAGAACTATAAAAAGAATAATAAAAAATAAAGAAAGATGAATTTGAACTTAGAAGACTCAAATTTATTTAATTGGAAATCAAACAACAATGCTCATTTCCATTTTTTCCTGGTGCTGTAAAGATTTATGAGAATATTTCAGGGTTCCTGCATCCTTCGGGTAGCTTTTTACCAAATAACCAAAAGGACAGAAATTGAAATGCTATGTACTTTATCAGGGCACAAGAGCACAATTCCCAAAGATTTTTATTCTAACAAGAATGAAACTCAATTTGGGCAGAGAAAAAGTGAAACATATTGAAAATAAATGAGTAAAAGTCTAAAAAAATAGAACATATTTTTAAAAAATCTGCTGTGTATTGTGTTATTAAAAGGAGGAACTAGAAGATAGATATAAGTATAAATTATTTTATGGGTCCTCACAGAATATTTTTAAAATATGATTTTGCTGGTAATAGAAAATGTAATAATAAGTCTTTTTAGCATGTCTGTGGTGAGGTCTATAATAGATAGATGAAAGAGGTTTTCTGAGAAATAAGTGTCCTAAAGACTTTGATGGAAGCATCCAGGAAATAATATGTCCACTACTAGAAGAAGAGGTAATTAATACAGAACAAATTCATTGCAAAGGATTGTAGTAAGATGGCATGTTCTAATAGAATGCTGAAATACTAGTTTGCTAGAACAATCCACCATGATGTATGAGAGCAGTTTGGAACTCCAAGGGCAATCTACAACACTTCACTATTCAATTTTCCCCAAACTCATATTACTGCATGAAACAATATTTTGGGGTTAGACACAAGCAATTGTTCAATTTCCACTAAGAACAAAAGAAATAGATCGATACTAGAAAACATATAGTCAGAATTCTCTGTTAAATGAATCATTGCATGTTTCCCACAACATCTGTGAATAAATCAAGTGCTAGTCATAAAAATGAGACAATAAGAATCATTGTGGGATCAATTTGAAGATTTTAAAGAAAAGGGAAAGCATGTTCTCTGGGAAGAGTGAAATACAGTCCTACAAATAGACGAGAAGATACTTTTTGATTTTGACTCACTCTGAGTTTCACCAGGCTTAGGTATGGGAGAAAAGGGGAAGAAGAAAAATAGCTTTGTTGAAAAAGACTGAGAGAAACAGTTATGCTCTAGTGGAAAATTTTCTGAATAATGTCTCATGTAACCAGATTCTCTGCACAGTTCTAAATGTTTACATGCTCAGTGCCAATGGACAACTTTTACAATATCTATAAACAACTCTTATTGCAGACCCAAATATCTCCCTGCTGTGGGATGGCTAGTAAGCAAATACAAGCTGTCAAACAGCACCTTTGAGCCAGATTCCACACACAGAGCAGTGTGTGTCTGTGTGCAGGCTGATTCATGTGCACAGCACACCATTTTCCAACAGCCGAACTTCAACTTAAAAAGGAGGATTTGGGAAACCAAATCTGTTTGGTATAAATAAAATACAACTTCTCTCAAGCTATCCTTCTCTTTCTCTTTCTCCTCTCTCCGAAATGTCATAAAGAAAGCTCAAGTATCAGTTATTGATGGAAGAGAAAACTAGAAGTAGAGAAACAGTGCATGTTAAGTATTTGTCCCTTAGGTGGCTAGGGGAAACAGAAAGAGCACAGGTTGAGTGGGGAAAAGAGGGACAAATAAAGACTGTGGACTCCATTTCAGGGACATCTATCTAACGACACAGTTTTTGGAAAAGTAGACACAAAACAACAAAACGAGATATAAGTGAAATACAGAATAGTCACCCACGATGCTTACATCGAATGGCAGCAGGGAGAAAAAATAATTGAAACACTCTATTCTGAGGGGTTTTGAACTTTCTCATTGTATATCATTTGACTATATCACCTCCTTAAAGGAAACAAATCAAAAACACTGGCATATTTTAATAGTGGCAGCTGGTGTGTCTCCTAACTCTGGATGTACAATTCTGAATTCTACTCTTATTAACTATTAACAGGAAACACATCTCACCACATCTTAAAAATATTTTGGAAATCAATCAACAAATGATAGATTTGTAAGTTCATTGCTGTGTTAACATCACCAAAACAGTATCTGCCAAACCTGAGGATGCCTCTCTCCTCTGGTCATGACTGTTCTTAGATTCTTTTAATTGCATTGAAGTGGCAATGTCAGGATACCACTGCCAAACATGGGTCAATAAGCTTTGCTATTCACTAGTCAGTGCATTGTCCATATACTATCCAACCTGCTTCAGTCCTTTCCCTTAAGGTGGGGAGTTATCCTTAACAAGAAATGTCCTGAACTTCAAAGCTGGCCTCTCTTATACATATGTTGTGTTAGTACCATGGCATTTGCCTACAGATGCCCAACTGGGTATTTGTGATCTAGACCGGAAAACACCAAGGAAATGGAGAGGACTGGGACCTTTTTTATTCCTCATGCTACTCAGAAATGATAGGCTTTTGATGAAGTAGGATAAACCTTTCTTTTCCTTTATTTAGGCTAAAAAGGGCCAATCTCTCCCCAATCCCTGTACCTTTACCTATGTATCTAAATACATAAAGAGCAAATAAGCAGGATTATTTTAATCACAGGTTAGAGGGCATTTCTCATTTTCCCTCAGAGTGGACATGCAGACTGTATTTTAGGAAAAAAAAAAAGGGTAGAGAGATTTTGCTTGACGCTGCATTTTTGTGTTTTATTAGTATTCTCTCTTTCTATAAAAGAAGGAAAAACGGTTAAATATCTTGTCCTGAAATTCTCAGGACTCAATTGGGGAATGATTCTGAGCAACCTCTCTAACCTCAATGCTGGAAATGGTGTAAACTGTGATTGCCCACTTTCAAGACGCTTCGAAATTAATAGACATGACCAACACATGAAATACACAATAAAAGATAGTATCTTAGAAAAGCTAAATTATATTATATGCTAACTATGCCATGGGAGAGGGAATTTAAAGAGGAGGTATTCACTAGAATCTGTCCCATTCTTTCATCTATTCCTCCTGCTGAGATGAAAGCCATCTTTTCTCCTTACTACTAAAGGACAGTCCTACTTTTCTATCAATATTAAAAATGGCTCAAGTCTCTCCCATTTAAAATCACCTCTCCAACTTGATAACTTCAATCCTTTCTTCATAAAATTTCCTTAAAATAATGCTTATACTCGGAGTTTCCACTTTCTTATAAGTTGTTTACTTTTCAAGACACAGACATGAAGCTATTGGTTGACGAATGAATTATATGTGGGTGGTTGAAGCATAAAGTGTAGAAATCTCTTCTGTCTGATACTTGAACATCCCTTGGGGTCTGCTCTGTGCTGTTCGTGTCCTTCGTGAGTGGACACATCCTACCCCATGGCTTCAATGACCATTGTTAGGCTGATGGTTTCAAAATTTGGATCATTAGTACATTTTTATCTCTTGAGCTTTATATACACATTTGAAGACTAAACTGTTCACTCTATTATATATCTTTGAATTTCCCATTCATACATAAAATTGAATATGTTCAAAACTGAAATCATCTTATCATTCTCCCTTACCACTTCATACCCTATCAATCAACAAACCTCACTCACTTCCCTTCTGCTTCTCTCCAACATATTCATATTATTCTAGGTTATTATTTAGATATACCAAGACTGCCTAAATTATAGCAATAGTCTCCTTAGTTGTCTTGTCAACCTTAAACAGAGGAAATGGCAATTTTATTTAAGCAAAAATGAGTTTATTTGGGAATAGCAGGAGAATTGCAATTTAAGACAAGCAAACTAGGAAGAACCATAGGCCAGTCCAAAGAGACAAAGGATAGGCCAGCTTCTATTAGGTTCTGGGAGGAAACTGGGGAGGGCAGTTTTGAGCAAAAGTTCATTGGAGAAGAACAAGAGTTCAGGGTCGTGGTGGTTTCTCATTGGCTGCAGGAAGCAAACAGTTTGCCATTACTGAGGCCAATATGGAAATCTTCCTTCTTCTTGCTGGTTTGTGCAAACTGAGATGAGTGGTACAGGTGTGAGAGCTCCCCCTTCATGGCTTCCTGACTCCATTTTAAATCAGGCTTCCTTATCCATTTTTCACAGTCTTTTTGAATTCATTCTTATTTCCTCAAATCAATTTCCCACATACTAGCTAGAGCAATCTTTCAAAAAAAATTTAAAAATAAATAAATAAATCTGATTACATTTTACCTTTTCTAAAATATTTCATGGACTCCTCATTACCCATAGGATAAAATATGATTTTCTTAACACAACTGACATGGTCCTTTGTTATACGACCCCTAATTAGTTCTCCAACTTCATTTCTTGATACTTTTTCCTCCCATCTAGCAATCTAGTCACTCATCAACCTTCAGTCCTCTAAAGGCACTGGACTTGAACACAGATTGTTCGCTCTTGCTTAATAGACTCTTTCCCATCTTCACCTGTCATCATCATGTAACTCATACTGTTTCTCTGTAGACATCTCTTCATCTTAGAAGTCATCTTTTGAATCCATCCCATCCAGTACTTCTTCTACAATCGCCCACACTCTTGCACTCTTGATCACCTTTTTCTTAGCTCTGATTAGCTATATCTGCTATTAAGCTCAGTGGGGTTAGAGATTATGTCTACCTTAAATCTCTTAGTCCCCCATCATCAAGCACAATGCCTGACATACAGTACATGCTCAATACATGTGGTCAGAGAATGATATCTAAAGAAAAAGCTCTTGTAGAATTTCAGTGCAGGGGGGCATTTCAGGAAATAACGTGTATGAAACAGTTTTCTCTATGACCCTTTAATGACTGGCCAAGTTTAGCAATCCACTTATATTGATCACATGGCAGCACAAAAATATGATGAAATCTTACCAATTCAGGCCAAGAAGGAAAAAAATCAATCAGGACTGATTGGGAAAAAAAATTATGGCATGATGTTAAAATGAATGCAATTGTATTAGTTTTAACTAAGGTATTCCAAACTAGACTAACAAATTCTTACAGAGGTGCTAAGGAACTCAGTCTGAAAAAATAGAAATGCTTGCAAACTAGCATATAAATTGTAAGCGTGTGGGCGTTTCTGAAAGTGTTTCAAAATCACCCATCCACTTAAGTATTTTAAGCATTCCTCCTGTAATTTAGCTCAGGCTGCAATCTAGAACAATTTGAGGGAAAGATTTGCTGAGTAAAAATAATTTGCAATCAGCCCCCTTTTCCAAATTATTATAAACTTTAAATTTATAATATTAGCTGTCACAGTTAATGAAATTTCAATGCCTGTGAAATTAGAAAATAAAGTCCTTGGTCCTGCGTGGGGTATGTTACTAAAAAGTAAGCCATAGGACTTTTAAAAAGTATTATCTCCCAGCCATGGGGAAAGAGAAATTGTCCTCAACACAAGCAAAGGATAGCTTTCGAAAAGCCGCCAGAGACACTTAATTTGTGAGTTATCACTTGGTCCAGCAGCCTGAATTGGGAGAGAACGCTAGTCATGGACCACACCTGGACTGGCTCTGGGAACAGTCACTCACCTTTTGCTAAGGACATCATCAAACTGTGATTCCCAAGGTGGAGCCTGTGTGCAGAGAAAGGAGAGGGAGCAGGCAGACAGGCCCCCAGAGGGAAATATTTCAGAACAGCATAAATCAATGTTTACTCAGTTTACTTTGTAAATGAAGTGCCCTCATTATGTTGGAGGGGTGGGTTCTTATGTTTGCAAAGTCAAGTTGCATCACACAATATGTCATAAGGTTTTCCTAGAGCAGTTTCTATTTATACAATTCAATAATTGTAATTTTCATATGTGTGTGTCGAAGATATAAATTTCTGTGTACACAGATGCATGCCAATATTCTGCACCAAAAGCTGAAGCATTAAAAATATGATATATTTTATTATACTTATTCTCATATTTATCACAGTCATTTCACAGAAAAAAAGTGATCCTGTCTCCATTTTTAGGTTTTAAGAATTCAGAAAATGCTATTATTTTCATCCCTACATCTTTTATAAAATTATATCTAAACTGATGAGGAAACATTTTGTGTTTAAAACCTTCAGAGAAAAAGATTCACAAACCTCTCTCAATAGTACATTCTTGAAAAAATACCTAAAAACTTTTTCCTGAGGAAACTATTTTCTATAATAACATGAATTCCTCAGATAGCAGCAAAAGCCCATTTCCTGCTGTTAGCTCTCAATAGGAAGAAGATGAATAATTTTTCTTCATATCTTTGAACAATGTTTAAATTATTCCCCAATCTTCTCTGTTTCACACTAAATAATTCCTCACTCCCTGAGCACTTCTTCATGGGTGTTACTTGAAATTATCGTTGTTGATTTCTATTGCACTCAATTCAGAGTGTCTTTATGAGTTACAGAAACCTCGACTCAAAAATTTAATGAGAGTAAAACTCAGATTTCACATTTTTCATAGTCTTATTTGTAGATTCCAATCTGCTAGTCAAAAAAAATAAAAGAAAGAAGGAGAAAAAATAGCAACGTTACATCCTGGAACTTATTTTCTAAGGCTGCCCATGTTTGCTGTTGTCTTCATCCGCACCTGTCAGCCTCCGTCACCCCCACCTTCATTCCTTCCATTTGCAGAAAAGTGCAATGTTTTATCCACTGGAACCTCTAAGTTCTATTAATATCCCTTTGGAGTGGGGCCCCCGAGCCAGTAAAATGAGAGCCCCAAAGCCCTTTGTTAAGTTAGGATAATAGGATTCTGTTGTAAAGAACAATACTGATTTGTCCAGTGGACAGAGGGGAACAGTCTTAATTGGATTAGTAATGCGACCCTTGGGTCCCATAGAGATTTATAACGCTTATTTAGATAAAAGTTTACTAACTCAAAGGATTTGCGAAAGAGATGTGATTTTTTTTTTAAGTTCCCTAGAATGAAATGCGTTGTTAGAGAAGTGAATCTTAGTCACATTGCAGGTGATGGAACTTACATTTTATTGTTTGATCAGGAGCTCCTTCAGACCTGTGGTGGACGAGCCAGGCATTCTCAGTATGAACTTATTAATAGCCATACTTAAATAATCACCCAAGAGCCTCATTACTTGCTGGATTTAATAAGAACTTTATATAAGTTGATATAATGTATTTCTTTTAACGTTGAAAACACTCTATCCTCCTTAGTGGAAGACAGTCCATTGCACGGTTGAGGGTTTTCTGGGGACTTCTGGAGTCAGATTGCCTGAATTGGGATCATGTATCCTCCATATTTTAGCTTTGTATCCTTGGACAAGTTAAGCTCACATGCCCCACTTTTCTCATTTGTAAAATGGAGATATATTACTTTTTCAAACGGTTGCTACAAAAATGAGATGAGTTGATACTCACTTAGCTAGTTCCTGGAACACAGTAAGACCTCACTAAATTATAATCATGACTATTATTATCATCGTTTACATTTGTGACTTTTTTCTTTTACATGTGTAAGAATTTTATGCCAAACCTGACTCTTCCTCTTACTTTCCCTGAATAGTGGTAATCACTTTAAGTATGGTTAAAAGCTGAGTTATGTGCAAAAAAGTGCTGAAAGTTCTGCATAACTCAAAACCATGTAGTTAGAGAAAACACAACTATCAAATTGAAAAAGATTTGATAACATAATTTCCTCTAAAAAAATGTTGAAACAAACAGACGAAAACTTCAATTGAAAACGTAACTTTATGAAATCTTTAGTCCCAAATTTGAGAGTAGACACCAAAAATCTCTTAGAGGCAGAGGGATGAATAGAAGAAGTAAGAATGAACAAGGATAAATTTCCTCTATTTGGTGCCCGCACCCCCCTCTCAATTCCTGGAGAAAATACCAAGTAGTTTCTTTCTCCAGAAGTTTGAAATTTAGAGAGAGGAGCTCATGCAGGCACGTGTAGCCTTCAAAATGAGCATGAGAAACACTGACAGAAGCAACATCGACCCAGATTATTCCATTATTCACCACCTAGACAGGCTTAGGAGTTAGCAAGATGGTCTTTTACATGCAAATACTCCTGAGGGTAAAGCATATCATTCTTTTCTGCACTTCTTTCATCTAGCTACTTTACTTGGCATTTAGCTGCATCTGTATAAATGGTAATTTTAATATGAGGGAGGAAGAGGAGTTAACTCAACGTATTTTTACCGAGCTCATTCTGTGAGGGATGGATTAGCTAGACGATGCCAGACATAATGGGATGAGCATGTTTCTGCCATCAAGGAATAAGTACTTTAATAAAGAAGACAGAGAAATTAAGTATGTATAAAAACGTATAAAATGCAAAGGAAAATTATAATGTGCCATAGGAGACATACAGAGTGCTTTTGGTGGCCAATAGAGGGGGAATGATTGCATACAAGTTAGGATCAATAAATGCTTTACCTCCCAATAGGAGGTAAAACACAAAGAAAAATAAGATTCATGGGCCCTTCTGGTTTACATCAGAAATTGCAACAGGGCATCTGCAAATATACTTATTGACACTGTGTTTTAAAAACTTTAAATATGTTGCTATGTTTTAAAAATTGTGAATTTTCACATAAAAATTCCTGTTTCTAGGTTATCTTTAAAAATTAGAAGATCTGGGGCTGGTCCAGTGGTGTAGCAGTTAAGTTCGCATGCTCCTCGTCGGTGGCCCGGGGTTCAACGGTTTGGATCCCCGGCACGGACCTGCACACCACTTGTCAAGCCATGCTGTGGCAGGCGTCCCACATATACGGTAGAGGAAGATGGGCATGGATGTTAGCTCAAAGCCAATCTTCCTCATCAAAAAAGAGGAGGATTTGTGGCAGATGTTAGCTCAGAGTTAATCTTCCTCAAAAAATTTTAAAAAATTGGAAGATCTAGAAAGACTTGCCTTCAGGACCTAGGGAAGGGGCTGATGGGAGGCTGCCAAGAGCTATGGCATGTGCTCTGCAGATCACCAAAGTCCAGACACTGCCACCTGCTATATGCATGAGGAGATCCATCTGAATCCTGTCTGCATTTAAAAATCAAGGTTTTTGTTGCACGTGGTATTACTTCAGAACATTTAATATCCTTCTGTGCTCTATGACCAATTTTATAAACTAGGGGCAACTTGTGTTAACTATGTTTTAAGGGAAAGCAAGAATATTGCATATAAAACATAAAATATGCAAATACATAGTAGAAAACTAAAAAAGCAGGAATGCTTTAAGGAGTAGATATTATTTAAGGTGGACTTAGAAGAATGGGTAATATTTACTGACTGAGAAACTGATGAGAATGAAGCATTCCAGGTGGCAGCAAAGGAATAAAGCCAGATATTTGGGTCGGTCTTAAGGAACGCAAGTTGTCCTTTTTAAACATACGTGGGATATATTTGAGAGAATAGGAGGAATCTGGGATTCCAGGTGGCTCTCTACTCCCAACTTCAATGCAAGATGAATATCGACCATCACTCCTTGCCAGACAAGTTCCTGGGGCCAGATAATGGAATCCATATGATGGATCAAGGTGGGATCTGGGTGAAGAGTAAAATCAAGACTTTCCTCCTCTGGTCCTGAGGAAAACCTGGAGGCCAGCAACCAAGAGTCCATGGGCAAAAATCAGAAAAATGAAGATACTGGAAAAATTTAGTCTCTAGAGCCCCAAGAGGAAGGGCCAGACAGGCTTTGTTGATGTAACTGGGAGCACCTAGAGGTCTCTGGGGGCCCTCAGAGAGCCATGGATCGGGGGACAACTATGGGCCAAGTATTCTCTACCCCTGAGGCTGGAAGCCAGGATCATCACATCTAGGAGGCCCGGAGTACAGAGTGCCTTCCTTCTGGGGCCTCTGTACAGCCAGCCCTCAGAAAGGAGGACACTCACCTTCTCCACTCTCAGGATTCTCACTGCTTCAGAGAACCAGGCTGGTCTTGAGCCACAATGTAAGTGATGAATGGGCAGAGAAAAACAGCATGTCAGGAAACTCATCAGTCAGAAAAGACAAGTAACCAGAACACCAGATCAAGCTGCGACTAGTGAAAAAGAACTAACAAGGGAGGGAGTTGGTGGCTTGGATAAAACACTAATGAGAAATTGAAAAAATTTAATTATGGAACATACAAACAACAACCATCAAAAGAAAAAATGCACTGCTTGGAGGAATAAAAAATGATTATCAAATTCAAAAATCTACCAATTGATAAGAAGGAAAGGATAATTACCCTTGAGAATCTAACCAGTGGCCTACAAGACCGAAGGAATGAAAATCTCACAACACAGTAAAAATACAAAAAGGAGGAAATCAGGAGAAGATAAGACAGTTGGGGGGGCTGAACTGGGAAACCCAACATGCAGAGAGTAGGAATTCTTTCTTCAACATGCAAATAATAGGAATTCCAGAAAGAAAAAAAGAACAGAAGTAAAAAGAGACAGGAATTGAAAAACAAGCTGTTAAAAATCCCATTGGTTGAAAAAATACTTGAATCCATAGCTTGAAACAACATACTCAGAGAAATTGTGTTAACATTTCTAAACAAACTCATTGATTATCTCTTTAATTTAAATATGCAGACATCTATGTACAACCGACTTTGTTAATTATGTTATTCAATTCTTTGTATTTTCTTTGCTATTATAGCCATCCATTTCTGAAAGTGTGTATTAAACTCTGCCACTATAATTTTATTTTTAGATCATTTGTGCTTTTGATCATCTTTTCTATATTTATTTAGTTGTTATGTTGTTGGTGAATGGAGGTTTAAAATTGTTGATTTTTCATCATACCATCACAAAGTCCTTTATCCTCTGGTAATTTCCTCCTTAAATTAACATTAACTGATTATAATGTTATTACTGTCATTTGTTTCCTTCCTTCTTTCCTTCCTTTTTCCCTATTTTTTTTTTTTTTTGTATTTTCTGGCATATCATTACCAATATCCTTTAATGGTGTGAGCTATAGATATGATTTCTTACATATAGATAGTTGTGCAAGTTAAATATGTATCATTTACATAATACTTTTATTGAACTGTATATACTAAATCCTCTTAAGCTAGGACCTATCTCGGCTCTCTGGTATATTCCACTTACATTTGTTACTATTATTATGCTAATATCCATACTGTTTTGATTACTATAGCTTAATAATACATTTTAGTTCTTGATAAGACAAATTCTCCCTTACTACTTTTTTCAAATTTCTTTATTATCACTTTTAAGGTTTTTTTTTGCTTTGTGAAACTTAAGATAATTTAATGCTTCTTCAAATTCCATTAAATTTACTGACAAATGTGGTTAGAATTGATATTTTTACGATTTTAAGCCTATGCATCTAGGACCAGCATATTTTCTTTCACATGTGGTTTTGTGCTACTCAATAAGTTTTGATGGTTTTCTCTTTATAAGTCTTGTAATTTTCTTGTTATTCTATTTTGGGGATTTTACATTTTTGTCTTAATTAAAAATGCAAAATTTTTCTCATGCAGCCTTTAACTTAAATCAATTATTTTATTTTCTGTCACTTTATTTCATTCATTAAAATCTCCAGAATAAGACCATCTCCTTTTTCCCCTATGAATTTTATTGTTTAGACTGATGTTTCTGGCAAATATTCTTTGTAATATTTATGTGAGTGACTTTCATTTCTGTTTTCTATCGGGATTTATTAGGATCTGCTGTTGAATTTTACTAAATGATTTCTTACTAACTATTTGTGTGATTAAATAGTTTTACTTTTTAATTTACTGGTGAAATTCATTATAGTGATAGATTCCATAATATTAAAGTACACTGAAATAAACTTTGTTTACAATGAATTATTCTTTGGATATTCTGCTAAATTAATTAATATTTTTCTTAGATTTTTTTATGTCTATGCCTATGAAGAATAATGATCTATAGATTTTTTAAAATAAATTTTCTTTATAAGAATTTTGGTATTAAGATTTAGCAAGTATCATAAATTAAATTGATAAATCTTTTTTCTCAAATTCTGTTAATAACATCTAAATTGACTTTTCTGTCAAGACTGGATATAACGCAGCTCTAAAACTATTTGTTGCTTTTGTGAGAAATCATAACTCAATTACCTAAAAAATTTTAAAGTTTACTTAAGTTTCCATTTTCTTATCACTTCAATATTGATAATTAATATGCTCTAGGAAATTTTTTCCTACAGGTTTTTTTATTGAGATATAATTGACAAATAAAATTGTACCTACTTAATGTGTATAATGTGAAGATTTGAAATTTATATGCATTGTGAAATGATTACCACAATCAAATTAATGAACACGTCCATCACCACACATAGTTATTACCTCTTTATTTTTTTGATGAGGATGCTTAAGATCTACTTTCTTAGGAAATTTCAAGTATACAATACAATATTATTAACTATAGTCACCATGCTGTACATGAGACCTTCAGAACTTATTCATCTTATATCTAAAAGTTTGTCCCGTTTCACCAACTTCCCCGCCTTCTCCCCACCCCTCAGCCCCTGGCAGCCACCATTTTAGTCTCTATGTCTTTGAGTTCATCAGGAATCATTTCTATAGTTCCTACAGGTTTTTATATTGTTGCCTTAGTATTTAGAGGGATGCAAATTAAACTAACCACTTCACATCTGCTAGGAGGGTAAAAACCTTAACAAATATTAGTTCAAGTTCTTGCTGGGATTTCAGATAATAATGATATAGTCCACATTATCATTTTAGAAAACAGACTGGCAATATTTATTAACTGTAAAAATACAGTAACTCCACATCTAAACATCTATTCCATTGAAACAAATGTGCAAATGTAAGGAAAAATATGCAGACACACATAGAGATCATTTATTAAAGCCTTGTTGCAAGTGGCAGAAAAAAATTAACGTATTTGGAGAATGGATGAATAAACTCAACCCTCTCATGGAATATTATGCATGGTATAGGTTAGGTCTATCTTGGTTGATTTGAGAGGATGGCCAGCATATATTGTTAAAAAAGAAAAAAGCAAGATGAGAAATGTTTTATTAGTACAAGTCCTACAAGAAGCAGACACTAAGATGGATTAGACGTGAAAAATTTATAAGGATAGAATCTGTAAGGCAAAGGAGGTGGTTGCTGAAAGAGGCAGGGAAAGTCTCCTATGAAGGAGAGAGGGAGGACAGGAGGTTTGACGGAAGAGACTTCGACTGCAGTGCAGTCCTAAGAAAGTTTGGCCGGGCTGGTGGGGAGTTCTCCACCAAAGCTGCCGGTCAAAGGTCCACATTTTGCAGAACTGGGTCCAGCACTTTCAATCGCTGGCTGGGTGCACCTGGTAGAAAGTATGGTCTTTGTGCCAGCATGGTGATGGATTTCAGAGTTCAGTACCTGGGGCCACAGGTCAAATAAGCTCCCTGCCATCAGATATCTAAGAGGCAAATTTTCATGGCTGCCACAAATTTTTTGTGTTTTTATTTTTTTTGAGGAAGGTTAGCCTTGAGCTAACATCAGCCAATCCTCCTCTTTTTGCTGAAGAATATTGGCCCTGAGCTAACATCTGTGGCCATCTTCCTCCACTTTATATGTGGGACGCCTACCACGGCATGGCTTGCCAAGCGTTGCCATGTCTGCACCCGCACCCAGGATCGGACGGGGAGAACCCTGGGTCACCGAAGTGGAATGTGAAAACTTAACCTCTGCACCACTGGGCCAGTCCAATGCCACAAGTTTTAAAATGACTTTTTTCAGTATGAGATAATAACAGGTGAATATGTACTCATTGTATCATTGGTTACATTTGTCCTGGAAAGGGGATGGGAAGAAGAGAGAAATAAGGCCAAAAAATAAATAAATAAAAATTTACCTATAGAACTATAATTTTACAAAAGTACATAAGATGAAAAATTATGATTAATTTGTATAAAATAGTTTATCTAAAATATGTTTATTTAAATAACTTTGGATTTTTTAAATAGAAATGAATGTGTTTCACAATTACATTTCACAGTATGTTGAGTGTCATTCTCCCGTCTGTAAACTCAAAGCAATCCATAGCAAAACCATAGCATGCATTTTTATGGAAATTCATATGCTGATTTTTAAATTCACATGAAAATGAAAAGGACTTAGAACATTCAACACAACTTTTAAAAACAACAAAGTTGGAAAATTACCTGACGTCAAAATTTATAAAAATATAATAATCAAGTTAGTGTGGTTTTGGCATTAAGATAGACAAAGAGATCAATAGAACAGAATGTAGAGTCCAGTAATAGTTCAATATGATCAATACGTAGATGGTCAGTTGACTTCAACAGAAATGAAAAGGTATTTTAGTGGAAAAAAGATGTATACAAGTTGTCTTTTCAATAAGTGGTGCTGGAACAATTGGATATCCATATACCAAAAAAAATGTACTTTGATTCATAGCTTCCACTGTAAAAAAAAAAATGGATCACAGAATTAAATATAAACCCTAAAACTGTAAAGCTTCTAGAAGAAAATGTAGGAGAAAATCTTTGTGGCCTTAAATGTAATAAAAATTTCTTAACACAATACCAAAAGAATGCTCCATAAAATAAAAACTTGATAAGCTTGACCTCATCAAAATAAAAAGCTCTGTTCTTTGGGGAGGAAAAAAAACAACAACAAAACTACAAACCAGAAATTGGGAGAAAATATTTGCAACCCACATATCTAGTAAAAGATTTGTATCCAGAATATATAAAGAGTTCTCAAAACTAAAAAATAAAAAAACAAGGGGTCAGCCCCACGGCTGAGTGGTTAAACGCGTGTGCTCCACTTCCGCAGCCCAGGGTTTGCTGGTTTGGATCCTGGGTATGGAGCTACACACCCCTCATCAAGCCATGCTGTGGCAGCATCCCCCATGGAAGAACTAGAATGAGTTACAACCAGGATATACAGCTATGTCCTGGGGCTTTGGGGAGAGAAAAAAATGAGGAAGATTGGCAACAGATGTTAGCGCAGGGTCAATCTTCCTCACCCCCATCCTCCCAAAAAAGCATTCAAATTATTAAATAAATAAACAAATAATAAAAAAGCAACCCAATAAAATATGAATAAGATTTGAAAAGATATGTCACTGCAGAGGATATACAGATCGTAAGTAAGCATTTAAAAAGATGTTCAACATCATTAGTCAACAGGGCAATACAAATTAAACCACGATAAGATACCACATGTCCATTAGAGTGTCTAAAAAATAGCTGACCATAATAATTGTTCATGAGGCTGTGAAGGAACTGAACTGGAATTCTCATACACTGCTGGTGGGAATGTAAAATGGTAAAACCATTTCGGAAAAATGTTTTGAAATTTTCTTTAAGAATTAAGCATATACCCACCATATGACCCAGTCATTCTACTGTTAGGTATTTAAGTAGGAGAATGAACCCATATGTCCACACAAAGACTTATATTCAAACATTCATAGCAACTATTTGTGATAGTCAGAAACTGAACATAACTCAAATATCCATCAAGAAGTTATTGGATAAACAAATTGTGATATATCCTACTACTCTTTACTATTCAACAATAAATAGAATGACCTTTTTGTGTGTGTCTCTGAGAAAGATTGGCTCTGAGCTAACATCTGTGCCAATCTCCCTCTATTCTGCATGTGGGATGATGCCACAGCATGGCTTGACGAGTGGTATGTTGGTCTGTGCCCGGGATCCGATCCCATGAATGCTGGGCTGCCAAAACAGAGCATGCAGACTTAACCACTACGCCACTGGGCTGCCCCAGAATGAACTTTTGGTGTGAAACAATATGGATAAATTTCGAAATAGATATGCTGACTGAAAGAAGTCAGACAAAAAAAAAAAAAGCATATGCCATATGATTCTATTTATATAAGATTCTAGAAGATGCAAACTAACCTAGAATGACAGAAAGCAGTGTGAGCAGGAAAGGGATTACAGAAGGCTAAGAGGAAACTTTTGGGGTGATGGACATAGTCACCGTCTTGATCGTGATGATGGTTTCATGGTGTATACACACATCAGAAATTTTCAAATTGTTCACTTTAAATATGTGCAGTTTATTGTATGTCAATTATACCTCACTAAAAATGCTTAAAAGTATATATAATAAAAGAAATACTACACTTAGCATAAAATATTATATAAGTATGTGCATATGGGTATACGCACACGAAAAATCATGAAAGGAAGGTCTTTGAAAGAGGATCATGATTGTCTTAGGCAGGTGGGATTTCAGGTAATTTTTACTATCATCCTCCTATTTTTTATGTATAGTTCATTATTTTTACAATAAGTATATACTATTTTGTATAATGTCAATAAAGCTATTTTCATTGTGAAGAAAAGAGAGTTTCGAGTGATGAAATTGTTAAGTTTTTTAAAACTATGGGGCAGGCATTAATTATATGTTATTTAAGGTCACTGAGTGTAACTGTAGAGGAGGAAGACATATCCTCTACCCTCTGGGTCCTTCTGGCTGGGCTATGAATTAAATTCACTTGAGATAGACTAACAGGAGACAATCAAAGAAAGCTTTATGACATGTATACATGGGAGACACTGAGGAAAACTGAGCAACTCACCAAAATGGCAGAGGTTCTCATCTTAAATACCATCTTCAGCTAAAGGCAAAGGAGGGTGTTGGGGGTGGGGGGAGTCAGTTATGGGAGATTACCAGAAAAGCACAGTAAACAAGGGTAAGGTTATTATGCAGATATAAGTCCTTGCCTTCCACATTGATAAGGATTTCTAGACATAAGGTCATCCCCCCTTCTTCCTGGTACAGAGAGAGAGAGACACTTAGATGGAGATGGAGATTTCCCTTACAAATATCAATGTCTCTTACAAAGGGGAAAAATTCTACTTTTCAGAGCTTCTCCCATGTCTGCAGTTTTTAAAAGTACCCAGCCCGAAATAATCCTCATGCCAAAGAGATACATTTTGGGGTGATCCCCCACATAACCTTTACAATCTTAGAAGAGGTAGGAATTATTAACTCCACTTTCCTGGTGAAAAGCTAGGCATCTTGCCTAACATAAAATTCGTACATTTTGGACCTAGAATTTAAACATACATCTGAGTGATTCCAAAGACTTGTGGTCTTTTCATTTTTCATTATTCCATTCCTTTAGGGAAGTTGCTACCATATGACAACAAAAGTTAACAATAACATATTATTATCAATAATAACAAACCTTATGTGCCAGATATTTTTCTAAATGCTTAAATGTGTTAACTCATCTAATCTTCACAAAAACCTTATAAGTGCTAAAATTATCCATATTCTATAGATGAGGAAACCAAGACAGAGAGATTAAATGTCTTTCCATAAATCCTCAACTAATAAATGGTGCCACAACACTGCGAATGGCAGAGTCATCTTCTGTTAGATATCAGAGAGGTTGTGAAAATTTTAGAGCAAGGACTATCATGATTCAAGGTGCACATTGGGAATGTTCATCTTATGGTGATCCCAGATAGTACAAAGGGAAGAAAGACAGAGGGGACGCATTGTCATCAAGAAAACCTCAGGTCTTTGTGTCTTACCATGCTCACAACTTGGGAGGAATTCTATTTTCCTTCCTACTGCTTGAGATGAATTCTGGGAAGCACTGGTGACATCGCTCTAACAGGAGAAGCTGTTTATTGAATAGTCCTCTCCACAAGACTCAGGGATCCCGTTGATGCAGAAAACAGGAGGGCAAGGCCTACATTCTTCTCAGAGGAAGTCTTGAGGCCTGATGATTACAGGTCTCAAGGAAGAGCCTGCTAGAGGCTCAGCCTGCCTCTGGGATGAGCAGAAAACACACCCAGCATTCCCTCTCCCTGGCTTGCCTGGATGGGGCGTTTGTTCCCTAATTGTCCGTGTCGTGATAATATTGATGCAGAAGAAGGAGCTGGAGGAGCTTTTTGCCTGGGTCAACCTCAGGAAAGCAGGCACATGGCATTCATAGAGCCATGTAATTCATTTCATCTAAAATTTTGTAAGATGAATGTTACTGTTCCCATTTTCTCAATGAGGAAATAAACTCCAAAACAGCAGTGTCCATGGTTGCGTGGTCTTTTCCAAAAAGAAAAAAAGTCCCTACCTATTTCCTAATTTTCTCTGATTGTAATTAAAATTAAATTTAGTTCAGGAATAATTTCCATTTGCCTGAATGTGATGAAATGAGGGATTTAAAAAAAAAGAAAGAAAAGCTTTAAGGATGTAGAAGAAAGGAGTAGGCATCCTGGGCAGAGGGAACATTGGCAAAAGCATCTACTTCCTCTGTTTGTGAGGGTGCAGGGGCTCCTTCAGACCACATTATGATTTGCACAGAAAATTCTTATCAAACAGTTCTTATGTGCTAGGCATTTTTCTGGGCACAGAGGTTATAGCAGCAAGTAAGACATATGTAGTCTACCATCAGGGAGTTTATGCTTTAATGAGTGCTTCCAAAAGTAAATAAATAGTTTCAGAACATAATAAATTCAACAACAAAAAGTGTAATAGGATAGAGAATGATTGAGGTGGCTCCTTCAAAGTGTGGTGGTCAGAGGGTACCGCAAGAAGTAATGCCATGCAGTCTCTGGACAGTGATAGAGCCAAGAACTTGGTATAGCCCAGGCATTGTCCCTGCTCAAGGAACAGTAGGCTAACTGTGTTTGGGCCACTTTCATTGTGATTCACTTGCAGATTCAATGGTCTGTGAGTAGAAACCCAGGGTGTACCAATGTCATGTTCCTAATTCTGTCAATACCAGGAACCAGTGGACTAGGACACTGATCTGATACCTTCTTGTACCCTCACAGAAGTCCAAATCTTTGATCGCTTAGATAGTTCCTCTTGGGCAGTCTCATCCAGTCTTCTGGCTTTAAATACCCTCTACACAGTGATGACTACGCATTTATCTCCAACCAGACCTCTCCAATCAGATTACTAATTGACATCTCAAAGTTATTATGTCTAGAATCGAGATGCTGATATTCACCTGTCCCTACTAAACCCGTTCTTGTAGCTCTTCCCTCTATGTAAATGGAATCACCATTATTTCAGTTACTCAGGCAAAAAAACTGGGCCTCATCTTGACTTCTCCCTATCTCTTAGATCCAATATCTAATCGTTCAACCAATATTTGTCACTCAATTATAAAAGTAGAAGTGAGGATCTGACAGCTTCACCTCCTCACCCGCTCGACAGCTATCCCTTGGGCATGTCTTGCAGAGATCACTGCCATAGCCATACCTGGTCTTCATGCGTCAGTTCCTGCCTCCACTATAGTCTTTTCCTCACACAACGTCTAGCAAGTCCCTATTGACACGTGGGCCAGGGTTCATGACACCACCGCTCAGAACCCTCTAATGAGTTCCCAGCTCACCCTGAATATAAGCCAAACTCCCTGCAATGCCCTCACCCATGAAGGCCTGAGGAAGCCTACGCTTCTTCTCCTTCCACCCCCATTTCCTTTCTAACTTATCTCCTACTACTCTATCCTCTTCACCAGGTGCCTACAGAATGCTCTGGCAACTCACCAGGCCTATTCTGCCTCAAGGACTTTCAATCAGGGTTTCCTGCGCTGTGCTCTCCCTAGATATGTATGTGGCTTATTCCCTCATTTCCTTTGGGTCCTTACTCAGCAATCAGATTCCCAGTAAGAGCTTCCTTGGCCAATTATCTAAAATTCCAGTCTCCCTCAATGTTTATATCTCTCATGGCTGCTTATTTTTTCTCATATCATTTATAGCAATCTAACGTGGTTTGTGTTTTACTTACTTCTCTTTTAATCCATCTACTCCAACAGAATGAAAGCTCCGTAAGGACAAAACGTTTTGTCTCTTTTGCTCACTGTTGTTTGCAAAAGTCTTAAAATAGTGTCAAGTATTTAACAGTTGCTTAATAAATATTTGTTAGGTGAATGAATGAAAAATTGAATGAATGTATGGTTATAACCAAGGAGCGCTTAATTGAAAGGAAAACAAAGCCCAATAAGTCTGGTAATTTATTAAGTTTCTATTGGTATATATTATCGCTAGAGACACATTCTTTAACAAAAAATATGACTGCTTCACTGTGCATTCCTAGTATTTCATACGCGTGGTCTCAAGGGCTGGTCTCTACACAGATCTCATACCCACCGAGCACCTTGTTATGTGTTTCCATTAACGGAAAGAATATAGCTAGGATTTTATTTTACACGAAGGTGAGAAAATTCAAAGTGATAGTTGCCATACCAACTACAGCTTGGCCCCTGAGCTCATATGAATTTTTGCTATTACTTATATCAGCTCTTAACTTTTATGCCTTAAAATATATAAAGGCAATTTGTCCACCTTACTACTGCTGTGGGAATTGTCTACAATTTATGCTTCAGGGCGCACCACAGGACTGTGACATAACAGAACACACAAAATTCTCCTCTTTCTTTGGCATTGAGCAATAGGATGCATTTGCTTTACTGCTGAAGTCCACCCATAAAAGAGACTGCTCACTTTTTAAACTTGCTGCTCCACAATCAAGAGGGAGAAAAACTAGAATAACTTTATACTCCGCATCAGCCTCAGTTCTCCCCATAGCCTAGGCCTTATTAAGGTGCCTTCTCCTGACATATGTGATACTCATTTTTATCCATCTTATAGACTCCAAGCATAAAGCTTCCTCCTTAATCTTGCAATTCATATGGAAATTAGAGCCACACAGAATTGTCTGTCTCAGTGAGATTACTTCCTGTCGAGAGCTGTCTTTCAGAAGAAATAATGGTATTAAAGTAGCTGGGATGCCACTTTTTAGGACCTCTGCAGAATGAATATTTGATGCGAACAATATTTCATAACATTGTTTCTGCCATCACTATAGAAAACTAATACATTCCTAAATCCAGCTTCTGAGCCTTTGGTGCGCTGCTATTGTGTCAGATTTGTGTATGTTGTGTCTATAAGATTAGATCCTAATTAGACTAAACTGAAAGATAGGCTAGGTCAAATTCACCGAGATCTATGGCAGCCAGACAAGTAAGAGGACAGCAAGAAAGACACTGCCATTTAGCAAGCCGCAAACACTGGGCTCAGTACACCGGATCAGCAGTTCTGCTTGGATGAGAAATAACACGGAAGGAATCATTTCCTTTCTTTTTAAATTAATTGTAAATTTAACTATTTGAAAAGATATGTGTTCACATGGTTCCAAAACAAGAATATAAAAAAAGGTATGCCTGACAAGTTTTCTTCCCATCCTGGTAACCCATCTGCCTATTTCTGCTCCCGCTCCTCAACCAAAGGCCTGGCCGAGGGAACCCCCTTCTCACTTCGCCATACACCCTTCCCGAGGTACTTCACATACATGTGCCAGTAAATATGGAAAGTGCATCTTGTTTTTCCCTTTTGAAATCAGACGAAAACAAGATAAAGCTGCAAATAGATTTTAAGCACAGCTAAAATGTGCTTACATTTCCCTAGGATAATTGACAATGCCTTACCAACCCCTTTGTCCCCTTATTCCCCTTCCAAATAGATGATATGTACATCAACTTTTTTGTAAATGTGGCAATTAGGTATTTTTGTTAAGTTCATTTTTATGCTGAAGTGAAAAGCCATTTAAGATAATCTTGAATTAACAGAAAATACATTTACTGGTATCTCATTTTTTTAACCACAGAAAGATTCAGAATTATACAGAAAATTCTATTAGGTGCTATGGTGCAAATTAGTTAAAATATTGAATACATAAAAAGCTTTCTTTAATTCAATGGCTTATATTGCGGTTTAGTTTGTTAACAAGAAATTAATATAGTTATCTTCAATTTACAACTTACAATTTATAATGAGATTTTTATTTAAAAATATAAGATGAAGTTAATTCTACAGATTTTGTGTTCATCTTATATATAGTGATATATACAGCAAGCTCACGGTTAATTCTAAATTATAGTGTCTTATGTATTTTAGTTTCGGGGTTTTTTTTTAATGCAGAATTCAAATCTTAGGGCAATGAAATATGTTCTCTTCAGCCTGTCGATTTTAAGGGGCACGTGCTCTTTGAGATATTCCTCTCTTAGCGATGATAATTTTAAAATATCTATCAGTTTTGTAAAGCAGACTGTTTTAGAGGAAGAATGATTGAATTTGATGGGAGGAAAAATTATTTTATAAATAGTTCTGCCACATCCTAATAGAGTGTGACTTCGAGCACGTTACAGGATCTTCTGTTTTCTAAGAGTCTGGCCTGCCCCACAATTTTAACTCCTCTATGGGAATTAGATATGAAATAAAAGTGATAGAGAAAAAAAGGGAAATTATAACCAAGGGACTAAAACTAAAAAGAAAAATAATGAAATGAGACAGGTAAGAAAAAGTAGAGGAAATGTAACTTACAAGAATAAATATTTATAGTGGGTCTTTCAGACTTCATGTCTGTATGTTCCCACTGCCCTTCCCACAAAAATGTGCCACAAGAAAATCTGGGTTTTTTTCCCCAAAGGACTGACGTAGTGGTTGGTGATGATACAGCAGTAACGTGAAGGGAAAAACAGTAATATTTATTGTATATCTATTGCCTGCTGGCCACTGTGCTGGGGTCTTTACACATCATTAGCTCATTTCTGTGAGGAGACTTAGTGCAAACTACGACATTACTACAGTCAGGAAAACCCTGGTTGCCAGTTCTCTTTTCCTCTAGTTTGTTTATTACCATGATAGTTACTGTATGTGTCAAGATGACTGGGCCACAGAGCACCCAGATATTTGGTCAGGTAGGTGTTTCTGTGGGGGTGTTTCTGGATGGGAGTCACATTAAATAGGCAGACTGTGTAAAGCAGATTGCTCTCCCTAGTGTGGGTGGGCCTCATCCAGTCAGTTGAAGATCTGAATAGAACAAAAGGGTTGAACCTCCTCCAAGTAAGGGAGAGTTTTTCTGGCCTGACTGCTTTCAAACTGGGATATTGGCTTTTTCCCACCTTCAGATTCTAACTGAAACGTTGGCACTTGCTGGGTTTCGACACTGCCATCCTTTGAACCGGAACTACACTATCAGCTCTCCTGAGTCTCCAGCTTGCCAACTCACCCTGGAGATCTTAGGACTTGCCAGCCTCCATAATCGTGTGAGCCAATTCCTTACAATAAATCTCTCTCTCTATATATATATATCTTACTGCTTCTGTTTCTCTGGAAAACCCTGACTAATACAATTACCATTATTATGCTGCCAATAACTTGGCCTTATGGACTGAATGTTTGTGTGCCCCTAAAATGTATATGATGAAGCCCTAACCCCTAATGTGTTGATATTTGGAGATGGGGCCTTTGGGAGGTAATTAGGATTAGATGAGGTCACAAGGGTGTGGTCCTCATGATGAGATTAGTGCCCCTATAAGAAGAGACACCGGAGAGCTTCTCTCTCTCCATGCTTGCACAAGGAAGGGATCCTGTGAGCACATGTGGGAAGGTGGCCTTCTGCGACTCAAGGGGAGCGCTCTCACCAGGAACTCACCATGCTGGCACCTTGATCTTGAACTTCCAGTCTCCAAAACCATGAGAAAATAAATTTTCTGTAGGTGTTTAACCCACCTAGTCTCTCATATCTTGTTGTGGTAGCCTAAGATGACTAATACACTTGGATTTGTATAGTATTCTATATTTTTAAATATATTCATCATTGCATTAAAGTCTCATGAAAATCATGTAAAATAGATATTTACCTCTT
Organism: Equus asinus; assembly: GCF_041296235.1. Lineage (NCBI taxonomy): Eukaryota > Metazoa > Chordata > Mammalia > Perissodactyla > Equidae > Equus > Equus asinus. The sequence continues at coordinate 40,495,183 of NC_091813.1, forward strand.
TCCAGGTATGAAGAAACCAAGACATATCTGGCCACACAAAAACTGAACTAATGTCAAGGCAATTTAATAGCATATAAATGTTTAAAATGGAGTTCATATAAACACTATTTTGAAAAAATTAACTTAGTATTCTGGGTTACACTTTCCTTATATCCACATAATCTTAGTGTCAATCAGAATAAGCTAAAATTCCATTTATCTTTAGCAGACGCATAATCTTCCCCAACTTCCTCTCTGTTGTCATTAATGATAAGCAACACTCCTACATTCTCTTATCTGTTAACAGTTATACAGGTCAAGTTCTAGTCTTTGTAAAGCATCTGAGATGTTGATCACATAATGAATTCTCAGGTTATTTATGTTATATAGGACAACCTCATGAACTATAAGAGAATGGAGCAAAATCCAGGAGTTTCTCCAAGTTTCTAGTAAAAGCAAAAGAACAAGACAGTGAAATGTGTTCTCCATTCAAACTCTGAGTCATTGTTAACAAAAGTATAAATGTGAGCTTGCAACCTCAGAGATGTCAATTCTCACTCCTGTAAATCATGTTATTTTTCAGTAGTCTACAGAAGTCGAACATATAGTGCCATAGCTTTTCATGGATAAAGCTGACTTGTAGATTAAATTGACATTTTACCAGACTTGAAAAAATAGTGATTTTTTGTCTAAAGAAAAAATAATAAGCTGCAACATAGAAACTGGCAAAAATCAGAAAAACACAAGACAGAAATTAACATCCCTCATAATTTCAACCTAGAGATAAATACTATTAACATTTTAGGTATAATATTCTTCTTTTCTTTAAATATATTTAATATATTTTTATTATATTTGTACATATACAGACAAGTTTCACATAAGCCATCATCCCAACTACATCCATCCCTCCTCCGGCTTGTACAAGAAGGCAGGAGGAGAAAGGGAGAGACAGCCAGTTGAGAGAGTCATCAAGAGTACAGCATTCTAGTGGGAGACATTTGGAAAGACTATAAGAACAGGAAGCTATCATCACCTTGTCAATTAGACTTATGCTCAGTCTGAGGATCTGTCTTTCTGCCTGTAGAGATTTTTTTGCAGTGAAAAAGAGAATTGGAGAAAGGCCTAGTGAAGTCTCCTGTACTTCCATCATTTGGCCTAACAAGAATAGGTAAATTTCCTCTGAGAAAGTGGTGCTGTGGAAAATTACTGGGTTGAGAAATCTTGCTAGAATGCCATCTGAGAAAGCAGCTCCTCAGCCAGCTGAGGGAATTCCAGCAGCAAGTGACTGTGGAGAGTATAACCGACTGATGAACTTGGAAGCAGGTTATAGAGTGGGAGGCTAAGCCAGATGTCCTGGAAAAGTGGGGGTGAAGAGAAATGTGCGCTCATGGCTGACTCAGGACTTTCTGAAAAACCTACTGGTGTGTCCTTCAAAAGAGTTAATGGGTGATCTGAAGTGTCAGTCACTGCTAACTAGTAAAGCAACAACAACTGACTAGGAGGAAATCAGATCATGGCCAGCTAGTAAAGAGACATTTTCCTTGTTCCTCTATCCTGTTTACCTATCTTCAACCCTAGACCCCATAAGGGTCAAGAAGGGCATGTCTCAAGGCTAACCCAAGCTTCTTCTTCCTCTCCAAGGTGCTGCAACAGGAACAGGAGTGAAAGAGGAGGCATAGCTTGTTCCCCATCTTGGTCTGGGGACATGCTCTATAAAATCCAATTTTTTTAAATTTATTGAGACTTATTTTATGGCCCAGTATATCACTGGGTAATATTTCATATGGTCTTGAAAGCATATTCTCAGTCACTGGCATTAGTGTTCTATAAAAGTCAATTAAGTCATTTGATTATGTTTTAAAATCTTCTATATCCTTATATTTGCTATAGAAATATCAATTATGTTATAAATTTGATATTTTTCCCTTAAAGATTTCAGATTTTGCATCATGAATTTTAAAGCTCTATTATTAGGAATACACTCGTTTGGGATTATGCCTTGCTGACTAATTGATGCTTTTATTATTATAAAAAGTCCCTTTTTATATTTGATAATATTGTCTTTAAGTTTATTTTGTCTGATATTACTATTTGACATAACTTTCTATCACTTTACTCTCTACTTACTTGTGTCGTACATTAGTTGTAAATAGTATATACTTGGGTCTCGATTTATTCCTTTTTCACAAATTGCTCAGTCCATTTACATTCATTTAATTATTCATGTGGCTGGGCTAAAGTGTGCAATCTTGTTATTTATTTTCTATTTGTCTTGTTATTATTTTACCCTCATTTGTAAGGAATATGTTTGCTGTGTTGTAACTCACCCTCCCTGTCTCAGCAATTTAGAGATATTTTCCACTGTCTTCTGATTTCAATTGTTTGTTACGATGAGTTCATCGTCATTTATATGGTACTTTCCTTATGTGCAATGTGTCTTTTGTTTGGGTACTGATAAGATTTTTTCTTAATCCTGGTTTTTACCATCGACTATGACGTACTTAGGTGTGGTTTTCTTTGTGGTTCTCCTCCGTGAGATATTTGAACTTATAGGATATGTAGGTTGATTTTTTTTCACAAATTTGGGAATATTTTAGCAATTAAATCTTTGAATATTTTTTATACTGTCACTTTCCTATTCCGAAACTCCTTTCCCTCTGAGAGTCTAATCACAAACATGTTAGATGGTTGATATTATTTCACGGGTCACTGATTCTATGGTCATTTATTTGCAGTCATTTTTGTCTCTCTGATCCCCAGATTGGATAGTTTCTATTGACCTGTTTTCCAGTTCACTGTTTCTTCTGCAGTCTCCAATGTGCAAAACCCATTGAGTGAATTGACTGTGTCAGATATTGTACTTTCCCATTATAGAATTTTCATTTGATTCTTTTTTGATGGTCCCCATTTCTCTACTGATATTGCCCATCATTTCACTCTTAATGTTCATATTTTTCTTTAAGTCATTGGACATGTTTATAATAGCATTTTAAAGCTTTTGTCTTCTAATACCAATAATTGTGTCCCTTTGGAGTATGTTTATATTGACTGTTTTCTTTTTCATCAAGAGTTTTATTTGTCCATTTTTGCATAAGTCTAGGAATTATTGATTATACGTTAAATATTGTAATTGATACATTGTAGGTAGTCAGGAGCCAGCCCTGGTGGTCTAGTGGTTAAGAGTCAATGCTCTCACCACTGCTGCCCAGGTTGGTTTCATGGTTACACCAGTCGTCCATCAGTTGTCATACTGTGGTGGCTGAAAACTATTCCACCAGTATTTCAAATACCAGCAGGGTGACGCATAGTGGACAGATTTCAGTGGAGCTTCCAGACTAAGACAGACTAGGAAGAAGGACCTGGCCACCCACTTCTGAAAAAATTGGCTGTGAAAACCCTGTGAATAGCAGTGAAGCACTGTCTGATATAGCTCCAGAAAGTGACAGGATGGGCAGGGTTCTACTCTGCTGTGCACAGGGTTGTTGGAGTCAGAACTGGCTCAACAGCACTAACAACAAGGTAGTCTGGATTATGTTTTGCTTAGGCAGACAGTTTTATTGCTAGCAGATCCTGCCAGGCTTCTTTTCTTTTTATTTGTAAGTGGTTGGGGTTTTTGTTTTCCCCTTAGTCCTAGATGCAGCTCTTAAGTTGTAGCATAAATTTTATTGATAAGTCATGACCTTTCTTGGGACTTGAATGCCCAAGTTGCTCTGCAACACATCTCCTGTCTTTCTGGGCTGGACCTGCAACAACCTCTCAGTTTTGTATGACTGACTTTGTGTTATCTCCATGATCTCCCCACGGCCCACTTTGATAGCAGGTGCTCTCTGTTAGTCTTAAATGGACTCTTACCCTGAATTCAGCCCGTAGCCAGGGACTCTTGGAGAACCCCACACATATTTCTGGGGCTTTCCCTTTGCAATTCTCCTTTATCTCCAGTACCTTGCTCCAAATATACAACTGCTTCAGGAACCCTGAAACCTCATCTCTGCTTTCTCAATCTATGGAGAACACTGATCTCTGCTAATCTTCCATCTCCACGTGCAATGACCAGTAGATCCTTTCAGGCAAAAATTCAGTAGAAAATGAGTGTTTCTTGTTTTTGTGTGTTTCTCTTCTCTCAAGGATCGCATTCCTGCACTGCCTATTGTCCAATACCTGAAAATAGTTTCCTCATATACTTTGACCTGGATTATAGGCGTCAACAAGTTTTATACCAGTTCCTCTGTCATGATCAGAACCCAGACCCAGTTACTGAAATTTAAAATTCACTGCATGGGTTTAAAGACCAGATGAATACAACTGAAGAGAAAAAGATAAACATATAAAATAAAAAATAAAAATAAATTCTAAAACTTCTGAGCATAAAACACAAGGAGATGGATAAGCATGAGAAAAGAACTTGAGAAACTTGGAATGTAGAATTAGCAAATCTGAGATATGTTAAATAGATTCCCAAAGGAAGAGAATAGATGAATACTTCTGAATGATTTTTCAGAATTAATGAAAGACATACATCATCACACTCAACAATCACTCTGAACCCCATGAAGAGCAAGGGAGAAAATCCACACTCAGACTCAAGATGGTGAAACTTTAAAATAACTTAAGTTAAAAGATCACGGTAATCCTTAGGAAGTACTTAAATTAAAAACATAACATATACAATCATATGCAACTTTAATAAAGTAGTGAATAAAATAATTAAAATCATAAATTCTTTTTCTTTAAAGGGAGGAGACTGATACTTAATCAACTAGGCATCAAGCCAGATGCAATCAAAATGCTATACGTATTTCCTCAGCATTCATAATCACCATGCATACTGAGTTTCTTATTGTAGGTAGCTGTCACTCTCCTTTCTCCCTAAAGACTTTTTTGAGATGCTCGGAAGATGTATGGAACAGGCTGGATGTGCTGGTGAGTTGATAGCCTCAGGAGTAGTCCTCAGCCAGTGGTTTTCACATATACATGTCCCTTTGTGGATATAATCTCCCAACTATTTGGGTGGCACATGTCTGAGGTGTGTTTTCCACCATGTCCCTGTGGAGATGACGACTATTTTTTCATAGCAATGACATTCTAATAAATGCACTCTCTACTGGTTCCCATTCTCTCTACAAATGTTTTCTGGGATCACCCTCCCAAATTGACTATTTGCACTCTAATACTCTCAGGGTCTGATTTTGTTGAAATCCAAATCAAGATAGCATCCATTTAAGAAGTTATCAAAATAATTACATAATAAACTCAAAAAAAAGTAGAAGGAAGCAATTTGAAATAAATTCGTAAAAATAAATTTGAAACTTAGAAAGAAAATTTTCAGGAAAGAGTCAACCCACCAAAATTCGTTATAAAAGAAGTTTGAAATCTGACTAGATATAGACTCATAACCTTAAAAAAAATAGTTAAAATTTAGTCCCCTTCTCCTCCCACACATCATAAATCTAGATGTTCTCACAGGTTTTATGTTCAAGAACAGATAAATTCATTGTTATATATACTCTTGAAGAGATGAGATTAAGAGAATAAAATCCTAAATCATTCCATGAATCCAATGAACAAGAGTGGTAGTAAAAAGATTTCAGTCAAATTATGCCACTAAGAGCTAAAAATCCTAAACAAAATATTCAATATGTAAAGAGTAATACATCAAAATCAAGTTGGGATTTCCTTAGGAATGCAAGAATAGCTTAATATTAGAAAATGTAATTATTTAACACATAAAAGACTTGTGAATAAGAAGGACTAATATTAATGGATGCAGAAAAGATATTTAAAAATGTGAACATCTATTTGTATTAATAAGCAAAAGTCGTAGTATAAGAGAGCTTCTATAAGCTGATAAACATAATACTGGGCAAATAAAGCAGGCTGTTGTGAGAAATATTTAGTATCAAGTTTAAATATATGGAAAAATAACACTCTACATTTAGTATTTAGCAAAAGTATAGTTATTTGTTTGAAAAATAAACTCCTAATTCATGATACTCATTTTCTCTGGTGAAGAATGGAAGTTACTGGGAACACAGAGAGATGAAAAAGGCATTTGTGATGGTCAGCAAGATTCTCTTCTTCAGTTCCAGTATGGAAAATGCTATAAGGTTCTTTGTTTGGCTTAAGATGGGTCAAATGTCTGACTCTAAACCAATCAGATATGTCCAGAAAGGCACATTTACATGGTTTGAGAGGGTGCAGGAGCAGTCCAAAAAGAGAGAGAGGAGAGAGAGAGAAAGAGAGAGAGAGAAGGAAGGAGAAGGTTCTGGATAGTGACAGATATTCAACACATTCTTGCTTGGGGTTCTTTCTCATTACGAGGATTTTCTCTAAGCCTTCATCTTTGTCTTTTCTTGTATGCAGCTGACCATAGCATTCTCTAAAATCCCTAATTCATTTACTCATGGTTTGAATCTGATGTCTTTTGTAAGAGCAACTGAAAGCAATAATATGGCACTGGAATGCATAACTGATGACCTGGTGGCCCACAGTCTAACAAGAGGAAGAATGTACCAAATCTAAATATTGATCAGTGTTTACAACTTTTACTTTATCTATTATTAGTAGTCTTATTAACATACAAAAATAAAACTATATGGCTTTGAATTTCTTGGGAAGAAATTGTATTCAGTGATGTTAAAAAATACAGTCACAATTCAATTATTTTGACACATTCTTAATATGGTCCCCTTATATTCAAGTCCCAGGCAAAGGTACTACTTAAATATTGCTGTGCATAGACTTCTAGAAAGTTCTTTAATTTCAGAAATTCTGGAGTTGAAAAGCTACAGGATGCAAAGTACAAACTTGTTGAAATGTCTTCATTAAGGTTAAATTAAACAGGAGAAAGTGTTGATTAGATGTAAAGAAAACCTAAATGAGCTAAGTCTATGAGACTGTGAAATAGATTCCTTAGGGCAGCCTCTCAAAGGAGTCTTTCAAAATTACCTAAGCAAAATTCTTTCAGGCAGACTGTAGAATTTTTTTCCCTAACTTTTCAAACCTATAAGGCATTATGATCCTGAGTTTCCATTCTCACATGAATATATACATATATATATATATATATATATTCTAATCCTTGATGTAAAAATATCTTTGTCACCTGGACTATGCTGCCACCCCTGGACTAGCTTTCCGCATAATCTGCACACGTGCAGAACCAGGGCTGGCTGGAAAATGCTCCCAAAGCAAATGTCCAGTGTCTCATAATTAGGCCACGTTCAGAATTCTAGACGAATTGCATTACCTTTCTACAGCTGCTTGGAAGGTAAAGTTGTTTGCTCCCTTTCTCTAATAATAGATACCTATGAACTTTCTGATCCTTTTAATAGCGGTTCATAGAATCCTTATCCCTGGATTTTCCTTTGATCATCCTTTCTCACAATTTTCTGAACACTTAGAATCTTTTCTAGACTCTAGATACAGATGTCTACTGAAATCTATTTTCTGCTTTAGACTATTCAGAGTTTAGGCTCCTATGTTTCTTTGCCATTGGGTAATTAAATATACTGTATTCATTATCTGGTCTTGACAATAAAACCTCTGACTCCCTTGTTAATTTCTTGTCTATTTACTTACATTTGCTGTAACATCCCACTTACCCTGATTCTTGGGTTCACGCACATGTTTGTATCTTCTCCCTTGTCCACTCCCATGATCTCTGCCTTGTTCTCACTCTTTGTTTCAGAATCATATTAATCACATCTTCATGTAGATTATATAACGAGCTCACTGGAAAAAATGTATAAAGTAGCTAGATGGAGAATAACTCCTACTGATTTGGTAATTTATGTCTCTCTGCATTTCACAAAATAACTGGTACGTATTTCAGATCACACAACATGAAGAAACTGTCGAAAGCCCTGGGGCTAAGAATGCCACAATGATAGATTTGTTTTGTTGATGTGAAGGAAATAAGTTGGTAGCAGAAAGCTGGTGACCACAGAAAATAACCAACAATTTCCCTTGGTAGTTTCTGATGAATTTTCTTGAAAGAAAGTACAAATCGATGACCAAATTATATCATCTGTAAATACTTTAGGCTGTGGCCACAGGAAGTTTTATTTTATCAGACATATATTTAAGCTGGGCCAAAGGGGAGATCCTAACAGGGAGTAGAAAATGAGATTATTTTCAAATTTGTGCCTGGAAGGTTACTTTCATTTTGCCCTTCTATGCATAAAAAGAATAGAAAGAGAGACTCTTTGAGAGAAAAATCTTTACATAATTTTGAATTTCAGAAGCCCACTCTCATACCATCTCATACCTGAGCTAAACTCTAAAACATAAACTACTAAAGCAAACAATATGAATACAGTTTCAGTTATCCAACAACATAAAAATCTTTGTCTCTGGTATAACATAATGCCAAAAATCAGTTTCTATGTATGATTAACTATTTCTCCTGTGTAGCAAACTTCTGTGACACAGGAATGCATACAATGATCTGCGCTAAGAAGCAAAAGAAAATGAGTGTTTGTTTTAAAACAGCATCTTCTCTAATAAACCTTAGGTAAGTTACAGGCAAGCGCAACTCTGTTTCATATTGTTGACAAAAATAATCCATAACCAATCTATAAATGAAAATTTGGGTGAGTTTATTCTGAGCTAAAATGTGAGGACCATAGCCCAGGGCCTTTCTTCCCGAAGGAAGAAAAGGCACCAAAGAAGTGGGGTGTACAGAGTGGTTGTATACCCCCAAAGAGGATGTTTTCACACATGATTGAAATGTCCCTTTTACAATAGTTGCGAGACTGCTCTGTCAGCACAACGATTGATGGACACAGCAGGTAGGTCTGCTGTCTCTGTAGACACAGCAGGATGGCAGGTCTGTCGTCTAGAGCTGGGTGGTCACAGGTGAGCTGGGTGGTCAAAGGTGGGCACAGCAGTCAGTTCCTAGCCTAAGGAAAGATGCTTATCCTTAAGGAAATGCCAATGTTGGGGGGAAGTTGCACCTGTATCTTAAGGGCATTTGTTCTTGCCATAGTAAATTCTTAAAGCAGACATACAATGCATGATGTTATGAAATTACCAAACCACCTCATTATTATTTCCTTCTTGGTCCAAACATGATAGAGCTGAAGTTGTCAATCTGATTCCTGGCTTCCAGATTGACTCAGAACCCTGCTATATGACTAAGCTTGCAATGGTGGGTCAAAAATGAATACGGTGGATAAGTAGGGAAAGACAAAGCCAGAACTGTCAGATGAATATGAACTTCAGAGAGAAATCCTCACTTCTATCAACTGGGTCACCCCCCTAGATCTTGGATTAATGGAATAGCTCATCTATGACGGTTGAATTTCTGGAATCGCTTGTCAATATCCCCATGATGTAGGGCCCCAATCACTGAACTCGGAATATTCAAGTTTGTTGTAAGACACAGCTCTCTCTTTTCTCTTTCTCTTAGCCAGTTATAAAGCCTAGGATTCCACTTTACTCCCTAACCTACCTGCTGTTTAGTCTGCCTAGTCTCCAGGTTTCCTTTGGGCCTGTTTACTGAGTTGTCTGGGGTTCTTTCCTACACATGTTATTGTCTTCTTGGAATTGGTTCCTTCCATCATAGCGTATACACATACTTGAGTCATTTTGTTTTAAAAAGAATCCTGACGTACTCTTAGAATCCCCTATTTCCATATATAGCAGCTATCATATATAACATCTATCATGACTCTCAGCTGCATAACCTCCTCACCTGAGCTTTCTGCACCTTTTAGACAGTTTATCCACTGATTACCTAACTGTGTCTAAGGAGCTCACATTCACAGTTGGATCTATTCACCCCGGCCTTAGCTTAGGTATGTAAGTTTTGCACAAGCAATCAGTTCTATCTCCTAGTTTACACAATTTGATTAAAAAAAATGAAGAGTCTCCTTTCTCATCATGGTCTGCATCTGTCTTGGAATCCACATGGGTGTGCATACAAGTTGACACGCCTATAACCTCTGCCTTGGCTTCAATAAAATGAACCAACACCTGTGGCACCCTTCCTCAGAGATTAAGCACAGCCTTGGTCACTGTTCATATTCTCATTTAGAAATATACCCCAAACAGGACAGAGTTCAATAAGATAATTTTTTCCAAGATTGTTTTATTTAACTAACAGATATTTGTTGAGTGCCTATAATATGTTAAGAGCCCTTCTATGTGATAAGAATGCTGTAGTAAGTAAAGCATAGACTAAAACTTGCTAATTGTTGCTTTGGGTAACATTCCCAAATTTGGTTAATTGGGGCTTAAGCACACAGTGGGAAATCTAGACGGCTTCTACTCAGAAATGGTATTTATTCCTTGTTCTATAGTGTAACTTACATTCTAGATTCATTATATTGAAATACCCATTGGGCAGATTCAAAATGATTCCCTCTTACCCACAACTTCTGCAACATCCATGCTTCTCTAACCAGTAATTGGGATTGGGTTCAGCTTGATTTTCAAACACTTGTGGCACAATAGGCTTTAATATGAGTTTCTTTATATTTTAGAAAAGATACAGAATACAAATAACACAACATGCACAGCAATAGTTTAGCACAGGTTTCCAAAGCAGGGTTAGCAGAGTGACTCCCAAGTACGACTCCTGATGAATGAGTTCTTCTATGCCACTTGGGGCATGTGTAGTAACAAAAGACAGGAAAGCATGTGCATGTACCAGCTCAGTTCTGGAAGCCATCTGATCTGGAGCTCATACAGATTTTATACCTAGTTATCCTGGTAGTCTCCTCAGGAGAACTTGGTTAACTCTCATTCTCAGTGCAACTGCATGTTATCAATGTCAGTTACTCATTACCTCATAAAAAATCTTGATAGTGAGGTACAGGTACTTAATTTTCAGCCAAATTCCCATTTACTTTAGATCCAGTGTAGGTGAACTAACAACTCCTCGAGTAATATTTCAACACCTTGGTTTAATTCTCAGGTATCCTTGAAGCCAAAGGAAAGACTATAGAATTAGCGCTTAACATTTCCTTCTGGTTCTACTCAGCAGTTTTCATACCTGGTTCCACCTGAGGTGTACTATAACTCTTCCATGACAAAATGGAAAATATGTGGGTCTGCTATCACTCCTATTTTCTCTGAAATTGAAAACCACTTTCATTCTTCTCTTATTTTTACCTCTTTTCTGCTCCACCTCAGAGACAATATCATGGAACTGTTGTCAAGTAGCTTTCCAAACTGGTTTATTTCTCAAAGGGAATTAATCTAATCCCTTCATCATTGATAATATACTTCAGAATAGGAGTCAGGAATTTCCTAATACCTTCTTAGCTTTTTATTCACAGATTTAACATTAGCTATGACTGGAGTTTGCGTCATGTACCTAAGTATATGTTAAACTATGATGCTTTGCAACAATAATTACAAACGTGGTTTGACTCTTCAAAGACCAAGAAATTTAAAAACTAAATGAGATGTTTAGTGCTCTGTTTTCATCATCAAATAAATTCAAAAATGAGAAATTGGTCTCAAAGTTCATAATTGCCATATTTCTCAAAATATTCATTTTTTAATTGAAGTATAAAATAATACAGTAAAATGCACCCTTTTAAAAGTCTATGAGCTTTGAAAACTGCATAGTCATAACAATCACTACGTCAAAACACAGAATATTATCACCCTCAAATAAAATTTTTTGTTTACATATATATAAAATCATACAATACAGATATTTTTGTGCCTGGCTTCTTTACTTAGCATAATATATTAACAATTCATCTGTGTTGTTGCAAGAATCAATAGTCCTATTCTATCTATTGATGAGTAGAAATCCATTGTATGGATGCAATAAAGTTATTTTCTCTTTTCTTCCACTCACCAGTTGAAAGGCATTTGGTTATTTCCAGTTTGGGGAAACTATGAATAAAGTAACTATAAGCATTCACAGAGAAGATAAGTTTCATTTCTTTGGGGTAAATACGTAAGAGCAAGAATAAAGGGTTATAAGGTAAGTGTAGATTTAACTTTATGAGAAACTGACAAACTGTTTTTCAAAGTGGCAGTACCATTTTAAATTCCCACCAGCAATGTAGGAATGTTTCTGTTGCTCTATATCATCACAGTCACTAGGTATTGTCAACAATTTTAAGTTTTGCCTTTCTAATGGATGCATGGTGGCTTCCCATTGTGGTTTGAATTTACATTTCCCTAATGGCGTTGAAGATCTTTTCAATGGGCTTACTTGCCCTCAGTCTATCTTCTTTGGTAAAAGGTTTGTTCAGACACTTTTACCCATTTGTCCATTTTTTATCTAATTGTTTGCTTCCTTATTGACTTGTGAGAATTCTTTTTGTACTCTGGATATAATTCCTCTGTCAGATATGTTGTGCAAATATTTTCAGTACTCTGTTTACTTACTTTTCCAATCTCTCAACAGCATCTTTCAAAAAACAGGTTTTAATATTTATAACATCCAAATTATCCACTATTTTTTCTGAATGGTGTCTTGTCTAAAACATCTTTGCCTACTCAGCGTCACAAAACATTTGCCCTATATTTTCTCTAGAAATTTTATGTTAGGTCATTAAGCCATTTTGAGCTAGTTTTTGAGTATGATACCAGGCATAGGTTGAGGTTCATTTTCAGCATCATTTGTTTAAAACATTATCCGTTTTCCTTTGAATAGCTTTTGCACCTTTATAAAATATCAGTTGAATATATCTGTGTGGGTCAGTTGGTGGAATCTCTATTCTGTTCCATTGATCTCTGTGTCTATCCTTTCACAAATTCACCCTGGCTTTATCAATGTAGCTTCATACTTAATTTTGAAATTCGGTACTGTGAGTACTCTTAGTTTTTCTTTTTCAAAACTCAATTGGGCAATCTAAATCATTTGCTTCTCCAGATAAATTTTAGCATCAGCTTGTCAAAAATCTATGAAAAATGCTACATTGGAATTGTACTGAATCTACAGATCAGTGTAAGCTTAAATTGACCTATTGAAAGAATTGAGTATTCCAATCCATGAATATCGGATGCCTATTTGTTTGAGACAACTTGAAGGAGCTATACGAGAAATCTAAGAGACAACTAATTAAGGCTTAGGGGTTAAGGATGGCTTCCTGGATAGAATGGGAGACATTAACAGAAGATTCACAAAGTGACTTTGAATGAGATATTGCAAGTTTAAGTTTTAGAGACAGAATGGAGAGTTTTAAAAATATTAGCAATCAAATTAATATTTTCACTGAATTTAGGTATAAAGTAGTTGACATAGATTGCAAGTAATATTTCTACTTAATTTAAATAAGATCTTTTTTATTGTAAAAGCAGTATTTATTCACTGTAGAAAATTTTGAAAATTCAAAAATCATAATTTAAAAAAATTCTTAATTTTATCTCTTAAATGTAACTACTATGAATATTTACTTTATCTTTCCTGTCCATTTATATATAAATTAATTTGATGAGATAGTGATTTTAATTTGCTTTTTACATTACATACAAAATATAAATATTTTCCAATGTAATTAATGTTCTATGAAATGCAAGTTTGATGATTGTAGCATATCCATTATATAAATATGTAATAATTTATTTTATTTATGCCCAATTATTGGGCATTTAGGGTGTTTCCAGTTTTATATTATAAACACCATGGGGATTAACATTTGGAAATTAAATATTCATATACATCTGATTTTCTTCCTCAGGATAATTCCTAGAAGTCTAATTTAGTGAAAAGATATAAATATTTCAGCAATCTTGCTTAACTGTCAAATTTCTCTCCAGAGAAAGCTGTATTGATGCATTCTTCCAGCAGCTGTGGCAAGGACTGCCATTTTCCCATTTCAGGATCCTTCATTAGTACCAGTTGTTATAATTTTTTTAAATGCCATTTTTTTTGTAAAGAAGATATTTTACTATTTAAATTTGTTCTGTTTTTATTATTAGTTTTCTGGAATTTGGCCAGCAAAATTAAAATGCCTAAAAATAAAGTAATGCTACTGATTTCAACCCATTACTTAATGCTACGTCTCAACATTCTGTCATACTATTTTCATTTACCATTGTGTACCTATTAAAACGTGGTCTTAACACTTTTATATTCATATCCTGGATATGGAATTACAATAATGAAATATAATATTATTAAAAACAATCTTAAACTCTTAAATTACATATTTATGGTATTTGGAAATATAAAAGGGTTTATATTTCTGGAAAAACAGTTTTCCTAAGCAAGGAGAATTTATTTTGAATGGAGATATCTTGAATTGTAGCTAAAACTCTACAAGTGCATAATATATTTTAAAATAGTATTAGTTTATACTAGGAGTAATATAACGTCCATTAAAACATACTACACAGAGAACTACAGAGTAGGTGCTGATACCACATAATTAGTCTATAAAATACATGTCAGGCCTGCCTCCCCACATTGAGCATCACAAAAGAGCTTCACTGGTTTGCGCAGTGGCTTGATTTATTGTTAATAGGATACTATGACACAACACAATTTTACAGAAAGCATCTAAATAGACTGTGCAATGATATTGGAAAGAAAAGCGAAACCATGATTCTGCCCAACCACGGCACTGCACCCTTCGAGAGCAATTTCTCCTTGGATTGCACACCTGCTTTCTGGCCCATTAAGTCCTGCTATCTTTACAAGGAACTGAGGTTGTAATGTCTTTCCCAAAAGCATATTTTTATGGGACCATGCATAACAAGTACACACGAATGTGCATGCTGCAAACCTCAGTTTTAATATGTTCAATCGGACTAGAACAGGAAAATAGTCACCTTAGAAGATAAATCTCTTAATTGCTTAAAGCTTTGCAGAGCCATTTCCCGACAAGCACGGCAAGAATTCCCTGTAACTGTAGAGAATTATTATTCTGTTCACTTATGCATTCCTAGAAACATGATCTGATATCATTTTTCATAAAGAAGTGGTATTTAAGAATAATAACGTGAACACCGGATCTGATTTTATTTTTACGCATATCAAAATTCCACTGTGCCGAACGCCCGCAGTCACCTATCATTACAGTAATTCTGGTTGGCTATTTCTCCCCTTTCACTCATATGCACGGACCACTTCTCAAGGATGTTTTCATGGTTTGCAGAATATATCGAGTTAGCTAAGAAATCATTTCAACAGTAGGATTCCAGTGGGAATGTCAATGAGCTAAAGGCATTTTGGACAAACTATCTGCATTCCTGAGCTTTATTTTCTTTGTAGGATTAAAAACATTTGAGATGGAAGCAGCAGCGATCTGGACCTGATGGAACAATAGTCTTTCCTCAGAGATGTCTGTGTGTCGAAAAGGCAAGTCAGCTGCTATGAGATTATAAAAGTGCTTTCTAGGGTTCTTTGAAATATAATCTGGAACTCGAATTTGGATACGTTTTTACCTCTAAATTTTTATTTTAATTATTTTATTGTAGTCACACAGCTTTATAACATTGTGTAAATTTCAGGTGTCCATTATCATATTTCAGCTTCTGTATAGACTGCATCGTGTTCACCACCAAAAGTCTAGCTTCCATCCGTCACCAAACATAGGTGCCCCTTTACCCCTTTCACCCTCCCCCCACCCACTTCTCCTCTGGTAACCACCAACCTGTTCTCTTTATCTATGTGTTTATCTTCCATATATGAGTAAAACCATACGGTGTTTGTCTTTTTCTGTCTGACTTATTTTGCTTAGCATAATACCCTCAAGGTCCAATGGAATACTACTCAGCCACAAAAAATACAAAATTGTACCTTTAAATTTTTTGATACGAAGTTTCAGAGGTCATTGTTCTTGTGCTTCCTTTACTATGAATACATATGTGGAATTTTTTTCTTTTATTTTTACTGTCTTGACTAAGTCAGCTAAAATTAAAGGTTAGACAAAATTGTTTTGATGGACTAATTAAGGTTAAAATAGTCAACTCATTTTCCCTCCAGTAAATATAATAATTTATAATTTACATTTCCAATTAAGTGACAATATTTCTTAAAATAGCATATGCAAAACTATTTAAAATATTGACAAGGGATAAAAGGTACATTAGAAGCCTATTTGTCAAATTTCTAGGAGAGAATGGCATTTAAAAAAAGAGAATAAATGGCAACTCCAACTTCTAACTTAACTTGAAAGAGGACAACCTTTTAAATATTAGTATTTTGAATTTTTATTTAATTATGCTCAATTATAAATTATAAAAACCAGAGACACATCAGAAAACATAAATGTCCCAATGACCAGAAAATAATCTGGACATCATTATTTTAGTCTTGCTGTATATTTTATTCAGTTTATTCCTTTTCTCGTGTTTTCTAACAATATAGCCTCTCCATATTTTGTGAGCTTGAGATTGTTATTAGAAAGAGACAAAGAGAAGAGAAAGCAAGCTCTTATCAAGGACAAGAGTCAAGGTACCAAAGGGGAAATCAACCAGAGAAAGAACAGTCATCTGTTCTGTTTCTTACAAAAATGTAAAAATATATTATTTCTCAGCAAAGGAAACACACACAAAAAATTGTTGTTAGAAAAACTAAATAACAGGTTCAACTTCAATAAATAGTTATATTATTTTATTTACATTTTCACATTGTTATTTCAGCCTAGCAGGTGACCTAATTAAATATATTAAGTCCTTCATGTCTCTTTGTTACAACTGACTTGTAAAAGATAATTGGGAAATTTTGAGTGAATAGAAAAGGAATTATCTGCATTGTGCAATGAAAGTGAAATGAATAACAAGGACAACCAATGTCTAAAGCTTGTATCACACAATCCCAGTGAGTTTTTAAATTAAATAGTTCCGTGGTCAGCAGACTGACTCATAGAAAGGATTCCCAATTGTATCAAAATGCTCTGTGATTTAACTTTGGGGGAATACACATTTTCTATGCATGCTATCAGGGTTATGCCCCTGTGTTACAGGATCAGGTTTTCTAAAAGTTGCTTGATTACAGGGGCCACCCCAGTGGCATAGTAGTTAAGTTTACACACTCCGCTTTGGCCACCCAGGGTTCACAGGGTTGGATCCCAGGCACAGACCTGTATACCACTCATCAAGCCACACTGTGGTGGTATCCCACATACAAACTAGAGGCAGATGGGCACAGATGTTAGCTCAGTGACAATCTTCCTCAAGCAAAAAGAGGAAGATTGGCAAAAGATGTTAGCTCAGGGCCAATCTTCCTTACCAAAAAAAAAATTGTTTGATTATATGTTGTTTCTAAATATCAATCTACTTGAAAAGTGAAAACTCTAATCATTTAGCTAAGTTCCTGATCCAGTTTACAGCAAAACACTCATACTTTCTCTAACTGAATCCATCAAATATATCGCAGTTTTGTAAACCAGTCATTCCCAACCCTAATTTTGTAATGTTCACAGATACATATTTAAAATTCTCAAAGAACTGATTTTACTTTAATATATTTAAAATATAACATATACCACTTTTGCAGGGAATAGGAGCCTGAAATTATTCAAACACTTGCTGGGGGGTGAAGGGGGAATTGTTAATAAACATAAGTAGCTGCAAAAAAGATTGCATATTTATCTTAATCTTCTTGACAATCCTGTGAAATATTATTGTTATACTGCGTATTTTCTTACATGAGATACTTAGGATTCAGAGAAGTTAAATAACTTACCAGTATTCCACAACTCTGATTCAGAGCCAGAGCATTTTGATTTGCACATTTCTGTTGTTGTTGAGGAATAATGAGTTTGGGCAACTCCATGTGGTGAAGAAATGAAAATGGCTTTTAGATGGGGTTACATACAAACATTTGCTCACTTCAGTAATAATTCTGCTATCCATGTATTTTCTACCTTATGTCAAATATATTAACTGAAAAAGCTAAGCAGGTAGCTGCTCAGCACTAGGCTGATACGCATTCACATTCTCCTTTCACTCAGAGGAACACTTTAGTTCTCTGGTCCACGAAGCAGTGTAATGGTGAAGGATGTGGGAGTCAGCACTCCTGGCCCCCAATCCTGGCTCCAAGGCTTACCAGTTATGATAAGCTGCCTGGATTTTAACTTCTCTCAGTGACAATGCCCTCATCTAAAAGTGAGAATCATAATCAGATGCAGAGAGTGAATGTGAGAATTGGAAGAAATACACGGGTCATATTTCTGGTGAAGAATAAATTCAATGTTGCATCTCTAAACAGAGCTCCAAAAAGTTAAAGTCATATAGAAGAGATAGCTATAAAGTTTCATCTAGTTTTTATTGTATATATTAATTTCTGCTATCATTAGAAAAGAACGAAACAAAACAACACTGGGCAAAACAATGAAGGTGTTTTCCAATGTGGTGTTCATGGTTTATGGTGATACACTGTGAGCTTGGAGAAAAAAAGAAAACAATTCGTAACTGAGGAGATATTATTAGAAACAATAGTAACCTCAAGGAAATTTCCTATTTTCCTTTTGATTCACAGAGTAGCCCAGCTTCTTGCCTTTTTTTCTTAGTATGGACAATAATATTTATAGTGAAAATTGTCTTGTGGTGAATGCAACTTGCCAGGATAATTTCCACATGACTCTGCAATAGTAGGACCATGGCAAAACCAGTTCCTGATTGTCGTAAACTGGTGATGTACGTGTTCAACACAACTGTAACCAAGTCTGCCCCAGTTGCTGTAATGAAAATGTGTTATGTATTTGCACATTCATTATGTGAACTCTAGACTTAAAATTTCTCAGGAAAAGTGAATACATTTCCACCTTAGATTGTTAAAATTTGAAATAGTTTTGTTCAAATGTCATATTAAAAATAAGTTAATCGAGAATTACATCTGGAAAAGACAAAACTATGAAGACAGTAAAAATGTCAGTGGTTGTCAGGGGTTGAGGGGAAAGATGGATGAATAGATGAAGCACAGAAGATTTTTAGGGCAGTAAAACTACTCTGCATGATGCTATAATAGTGGATACATGCCATTATACATTTGTCAAAACCCATAGAATGCACAGCACCAAGAGTGAACCCTAATGTAAACTGTGGACTTTTGGTGATAATGATGTGGCAATGTAGGTTCATCAATTTAACAAATGTACCACTCTGGTGCAGGATATTGATAGTGTGGGAGGCTGGTGGGCACAGAGGGTGGGGGTGGGGGGGGGGGCAGGGGAACTCTCCGTATCTTCTGCTCAATTTTACTGTGAACCTAAAACTGCTCTAAAAAGCTAAAGTCAATCTAAAGGAAAAAAATCAAAGACAATCCCACAATTATTATTGTCTTACTAAATGTAGGAATCCTGGCTCTGTGTATTAGGTGTATTTATATCACAGAATTTGCATTTATATTTAATGTGTAAGAAATTTTAATTAAAAATATAAATGGCCAATGAACATGCAAATATACTCATTCATTAGTCATCTTGGAAATGACAGTAATTTAGAATGCAATATGTCTAAAGATTAAAATGACAAAGAAATAGGTGACAAACTTTGGCAAGGATGTGAAACAAAAGTAAGGATCATATGCTGTTGATAGAAGCATAAATGGTACGCCCACTCTGGAGAAGCATTTGGCAGAATACACCAAAGCTAAACATATACATGCCCCTTGACCCAAAACACATGAACTATTGTGGCCATAGCAGCATTATTTTAGCAGCCAAAATATTGAAACAATCCAAATCTTCATCAACAAAGGAATAAATAAATAAACAGTGATATATTCACACAATAGAAACTGCACAGCAATGAGAGTAAACAAACTTCAACTACACACAAGAGCATAAAGGAATATCACACACACAACTTTAAGCACAAGAGGCCAGATCTGAAAAGAGTTTGGACTTTATTATTCCATGTTTATTATGCACAAAAACAACATCAAAGCTATTCTACAATGTTAAAAGTCAGGCTAGAAGTTTCCTTGATGGGAGTGGTGAGTGGAGGGAGGCGGAGGGGAGCCTTGAGCCGCAGGCAATGTTCGATTTCTTGGTCTAGGTGCTGTTACATGATGGTGTACAATATATGAAAATTTCTTGAGCTGAATATTAATAACATACCTAATGCCCCACATTAGCTGAACATGACAAAGCATCAGGAGCATAGATGTTGACATGAAGTCCACTTCAAACTGGGAATTATGGTACCTTTGCAATAATCATTCTTGTGTTTCTATAGGCTGCAGTATTAAATATTATGCAATAATGGTTGTTACACAATACACTACATTTAGATTAACATTAGTTCCAAAGCTGTCAATTTATCTAAAAATTATGAGAAGCTAGTGATGGTCATAATGGAGGCTTTCTTTTGCTGAGATAGCAAAAGATGTAAGCACAAGATCTTTCTCTGAATGTTATTTTTCTCTATC
This sequence comes from Equus asinus, assembly GCF_041296235.1. NCBI lineage: Eukaryota > Metazoa > Chordata > Mammalia > Perissodactyla > Equidae > Equus > Equus asinus. Next base: position 40,515,455 of record NC_091813.1, read on the forward strand.
AAATATTTTCACACATATAATAATGTATTTATAATAAAGTATTTTAATAATTTTTAACAAGAGTGAAAAAGGGAAAAGACAGTCCTTGAGAAAATTTGACTTCTCCGCTGAAGGACTATGTGGAAATAAGTGTTACATGATTGAGTGGTTTTCTCTACACTAAGATTAACGGTTTTAACTGGTCATAAACTTTTGAAGCTACGCTTCTATGGTCATCATTTGGTTATTCAACATGTTATTGATTTTATATATTATATATGCCCCCCTTCAAACTATTAGTAGGTGTCTTAGATTGGTTCCCCAAAAACAGATGCTGAAAGATTTATGAAAATACGATTTATTAGGAATTGTTGCAGGAAAAAATCAGTAGGAGAATGGGGAAGTGGGACCAGGAGGGAATGGAGCCAGACAAGCCTGAGATAGCAAGCAAAGCCCCACAGTGCATAACTGTGGCTCAATCGGTCAGGGAGCTCTGGAAACACTGCAGGAAACAACTAAGAGTAGTCTGGATCAAAGGGAGAGAACTGCAGTATTTAAACACTCAGGTCTAAAATCCCGGACTAAGGGCTGGCTTCAAAGGGACATATCTTTTTAAGCATTTCTGGCTCCCTGTGTGCATGGCAAAGCAATGGCAGCCTGAGGCAGTCTTTTGACAGAGATTCATAGAGGCTGGCTGGGGAATGAAAGCCCGACAAGAGCAGGTGTGCGCAGTAAAGGGATCTGAGGGGATTGGACAGAGCACCAACGGCATCTGCTCCAGTAGGGTTGCTTTCTTTCAAAATCAAAGACAAAGTAGAATCATTGTTCACTTAATAAACTGTTCTTTACAAAACTTTTTTCCCTTGAAGAACATCTTTAAATAATAAGGATGAATTCATAGATTCATTCAATGAATGTTTTAGGCATGTATTAGTTACTAAACATCATGGTAAAAAGATTAAAATAGGGATAAAAAGAGTTAATAGAACATTGCCCCCTTTCCACTAGAGTAAAATATAGCTGGTGAGAAAAGAACAAATAAACTGCAGATATCTAGGAGAAGTACATTACAAGCTGCTAGGGAAGAAGCAGGAAGCACCTATCTAGACTCAGCGGGTGAGCTTCGCAGAGGAAGCAACCTCTGGTTGTATTGAGCCAGTGTTGGAGTTTTTAAGATTTTATTTTTTTCCTTTTTTCTCCCCAAAGCCCCGCAGTACATAGTTGTATATTCTTCATTGTGGGTCCTTCTAGTTGTGGCATGTGGGATGCTGCCTCAGCGTGGTTTGATGAGCAAGCAGTGCCATGTCCACGCCCAGGATTCGAACCAACGAAACACTGGGCCGCCTGCAGTGGAGTGCAGGAACTTAACCACTCGGCCACAGGGCCAGCCCCCAGTGTTGGAGTTTTGCATGTGAATGTAAGAGAAAGATACTTCATTAAGGGCCCAGGCAAGACCAGTGGATGTTATTGTGTGTATACTTTAACTTGGTACAAAATAGCTGATAGACTGGAATAAGAAGCAACGTTAACATATTGGATATTTCTAGGAGAAATTTAAAAGATTACTGTAAAAGCAAAGGCATGAGACAGTAGTAAAAGTATCAAAGCATTGAATATGGGAATTTAAGAATTAAGGGGTTGTCTTAGTCTGTGCCAGCTGCTGTAAGAGAATACTACATACTGGGCAGTTAAAAACAACAGAAATTTGTTTCTCACAGTTCTGGAGACTGGGAAGTCCAAGATCAAGGCGCTAGCAGACTCGATGTCTGGTGAGAGCTCATTTCCTGGTTCATAAACAGCCATTTTCTCACTGTCCTCACATGGTAAAAGGGGCAACAGGGCACTCAAGAGTGTCTTTTTTCTCTTTACAACTTTGAAATCTTAATTTATTTTATTTATTTTTTGTATGTTTTTTTCTTTTATTGTGGTAACATTGGCTTATAACATTATATAAATTTTTGGTGTACATCATTATATTTGAATTTATGTGTAGATTACACCATGTTCACCACCCAAAGATGAATTACGATCCATCACCAGACACATGTACCTAATCACCTTTTCGCCCTCTGCCCACCCTACTTCCCCTCTGGTAACCACCAATCCAATCTCTCTCTCTATGTGTTTGTTGTTTTTATCTTCTTTTCTAAGTGAGATCATACAGTATTTGACTTTCTTCCTTCGACTTATTTCGCTTAGCATAATATCCTCAAGGCCCACCTATGTTGTCACAAATGGCCTGATTTCAACTGCTTTTATGGCTGAGTAGTATTCCACTGTGTTCATATACCGCATCTTCTTTATCCATTGGTCCCCTAATGGGCACCTCAGTCGCTTCCAAGTCTTGGCTATTGTGAATAATGCTGCAATGAATACAGGGGTACATTTTTATGCATTTGTGTTTTTATGTTCTTTGGATAAATACCCAGAAGTGGAAAACCTGGATCATATGGTAGTTCTATTCTTAATTCTTTTAGGAATCTCCCTACTATTTTCCATAGTGGCTGTACCATTTTGCACTCCCACCAGCAGTGTATGAGAGTTTCCTTCTCTCCTCATCCTCTCCAACACTTATTGTTTACTGTCTTAATTATAGCCATTCAGATGAGTGTGAGGTGATATCTCATTGTAGTTTTGATTTGCATTTTCCTGATAATTATTGATGTTGAACATCTTTTCATGTGCCTGTCGGCCATCTGTATATCTTCTTTGGAGAAATCTCTGTTCAGATCTTTTGCCCATTTTTTAATTGGCATGTTAGTATTTTTTTGTTGTTGAGATATATGAGTTCTTTGTATATTTTGGATACTAACCCCTTATCTGATATATGGTTTGCAAATATCTTCTCCCAATTGTTAGGCTGTCTTTTCATTTTGTTGATATTTTCCTTTGCTTTGCAGAAGATTTTTGGATTGATGTAGTCCCATTTGTTTATTTTTTCTATTGTTTCCCTTGCCCAGTCAGACATGTTACTTGAAAAGATGCTGCTAAGATCGATGTCAAAGAGCTTACTGCCTTTTCTTCTAGAAGTTTCATGATTTCAGGCCTTACATTCAACTCATTAATCCATTTTGAGTTAATTTTTGTGAATGGTATAAGATAATGGTGTACTGTCTTTCTTTCTCATGTGGCTGTCCAGTTTTCCCAACACCATTTATTGAAGAGACTTTCCTTTCTCCATTCTATGTTCTTGGCTCCCTTGCCAAAAACTAGCTGTCCATATAAGCATGGGCTTATTTCTGGGCTCTCGAATCTGTTCATTGATCTGTGTGTCTGTTTTTGTGCCAGTACCATGCTATAATATACTACAAAATATAGTACAAAACTATACTGCTCTGGCTATGACTTCCAATACTATGTTAAATAAGGGTAGTGAAAGTGGGCATCCTTGTCTTGTTCCTGTTCTTAGAGAGATAGCTTTCAGTTTTTCTCCATTGAGAATGATGTTAGCTGTGCATTTGTCATGTATGGCCTTTTTATGCTGAGGTACTTTCCTTATATACCCATTTTATTCAGAGTTTTTATCATAAGTGGATGCCGTGTCTTGTCAAATGCTTTGTCTACATCTATTGAGATAATCATGTGATTTTTATCCTTCATTTTGTTAATGTGGTGTATCATGTGTATTGATTTGCAGATACTGAACCATCCCTGCATCCCTGGAATATATCCTAATTGATCATGGTATATGATCTTTTTAATGTATTGTTGTATTTGCTTTGCTAGTATTTTGTAGAGCATTTTTGCATAGATATTCTTCAGTGATGTTGTCCTGTAATTTTCTTTTTTGGTGTTGTCCTTGTGTGGTTTTGGTATAAGGGTAATGTTTGCTTTGTAGAATGAGTTAGGAAGCTTCCCCTCCTCTTCAATCCTTTGGAAGAATTTGAGAAGGATACTTATTAAGTCTTCTTTGAATGTTTGGTAGAATTCACCAGGGAAGCCCTCTGCTCCTGGACTTTTATTGCTGGGGAGGTTTTTGATTACTCTTTCAGTCTCCTTACTGGTCATTGGTCTATTCAAATTGTCTATTCTTGATTCACTTTTGGAAGGTTGTATGAGTCTAAGAATTTATCCATTTCTTCTAGGTTATCCAGTTTGTTGGCTCATAGCGTTTCCTAGTATTTTCTTACAATAGTAGGAGTCCCCTACTATTATCGTGCTACTATCTATTTCTCATCTTTCATTTCTGATTTTATTTATTTGAGCCTTCTCTCTTTTTTTTCTTGGTGAGGCTAGCTAAAGGTTTGTGAATTTTATTTCTTTTCAAAGAACCAGCTCTTGGTTTCATTGATTTTTTTTTTTTTTTTGTCTCTATTTCATTTATTTTCTGCTCTGATTTTTATTATTTCCTTCCTTCTACTGACTTGAGGCTTTGTTTGGTCTTCTTTTTCCAGTTCAGTTAGGTGCACTGTTAGATTATTTTAGATTTTCCTTCTTTGTTGTGGTGGGCCTGCATTGCTATAAACTTCCCTCTTAGAACCATTTTGTTGTAGCCTATAAATTTTGGCATGTTGTATTTTCATTTTCATTTTTCTCTAGGTATTTTTTATTTCTCCTTTGATTTCTTCATTGCCTCAATCATCGTTCAGTGGCATATTGTTTAATCTCAACATATTTCTGGCTTTTCTGATTTTCTTCCTGTAGGTGATTTCTAGTTTCATACCATTGTGGTCGGGAAAGATGCTTGGGATTATTTCAACCTTCTTAAATTTATTAAGACTTGTTTTGTGGCCTAATATGTGATCTATCCTGGAGAATGTTCCATGTGCATTTGAGAAGCATGTGTATTCTGCAGTTTTTGGATGGAATGTTCTGTATATATTTACTAAGTCCAACTGATCTAGTGTATCATTTCAGGCCAGTGTTTCCATATTGATGTTCTGTCTGGATGATCTATCCATTGGTGTAAGTGGAGTCCCCTACTATTATCGTGCTACTATCTATTTCTCCTTTTATGTCTGTTAATAATTTCTTTATACATTTAGGTGCTCCAATGTTATATGCATCAATATTTATGAGTTATATCTTCTCATTGGATTAGTCCCTTTATCATTATGTAATACCCTCTTTGTCTTTTATTATTTTTGTTTTAAGGTCTATTTTGTCTTATATAAATATTGCTACCCCAGCTTTCTTTTCATTGCAATTTGAATGGAGTATCATTTCCATCCCTTCACTTTCAGTTGTCTTTAGGTCTGAAGTGTGTCTCTTCTATGCAGCATATATAGGGGTCTTGGTTTTTTTCATCCAATCGTCTACCCTATGCCTTTTGATTGGAGCATTTAGTCCACTGACACTTAAAGTAGGTATTGATAAAATTTTACTTATCACCATTTTGTTACCTTTTTTCTGCATGTTTTATTAGTTCTCTCTTCCTTTCTTCTCTTGCTCTCTTCCCTTGTGGTTGGATGGCTTTCTTTAGTGTTATTTTTGGGTTCCTTTCTCTTAATTTTGTGTGTATTTATTATAGGTTTCTGTGATTACCATGAGGTTCATATATAATAATTTTCATATATAACGATCTATATTTAGTTGATGTTGCTCTTAGTTTGACCTCTTTCTAAAAGCTCTACTATTTTACTGCCCTCCTACTATATTTTATGTTTTTGATATATATAACCTCTTTCTGTGTGTGTGTGTAACTGTTACCCTTTTATCATGGAAATAGGTAATTATATTACTTTTGTCTTTTGACCTTCATGTTATCTTCATAGGTGGTTGATCTGCTACTTTTACTGTATTTTTGCCTTTACCCAAGATTTGATTGCTTTTTAAAAAATAATTTTCTTATTCCTATTTGTGGTCTTCTCTTTCCCACTTAAATAAGTCCCTTTTGCATTTCTTGTAAAGCTGGTTTCTTGGTGATAAACTCCTTTAGTTTTAGCTTGTCTGAGAAAATCTTTCTCTCTCCTTCCAATCTGAATGATAACCTTGCTGGGTAGAGTATTCTTGGATGTAGGTTTTTTCCTTTCAGCACTTTAAATATATCATGTCACTCCCTTCTAACTTGTAAGGTTTCTGCTGGGAAGTCAGCTTATAGCTTTATGGGGTTTCTTTGCATGTAACTTGTTGCCTTTCTCTTGTGGCTTTTAAGATTCTCTCTTTATCTTTAGTTCTTGACATTTTAATTATAATGTGCCTTGGTGTGGGCCTCTTTGCATTTATCTTGTTTGGTGCTCGCTGTGCTTCTGTAATTAGATGTCTGTTTCCTTCCTTAGGTTAGGACAGTTTTTAGCTATTATTTCTTCAAATAGATTCTTTGCCCCTTGTCTCTCTCTTCTCCTTCTGGGACACCTATAACACAGATGTTAGTGTGCTTGATGTTGTCCCAAGGTCCCTTAGGCTGTCCTTGTTCTTTTTAATTCTTTTTTCTTTTATCTGTTCAGCTTGAGTGATTTCCTCTACTCTCTCATCAAACTTTCTGGTCTGTTCTTCTGTATGATCTACTTTGCTCTTGAGTCCCTCCAGTGAATTTTTCATTTCCAATATTGTATTCTACATTTATGATTGGTTTTTTAAAATATTTTCCAATTCTTTGTTGAAGCTGTCACTGAGTTCATCCATTCTTCTCCCAAGATCAGTGAGCATCCTTATGACTATTAGTTTGTACTCTTTGGCAGATAGATTGTTTCTCTCTGTTTCTTTTAGTTCTTTTTTTGAGAATTTGTCCTGTATCCTTATTCAGAATGTATTCCTTTGTCTCCTCATTTTCTCTCTTTCTCTGTGCTTATTTCTATGTATGAGGTAGGGCAGCTATGTCTCCCAATCTTGGAGAGGTGACTGTTTGTAAGAGATGCCTTATGGAGCCCAGCAATGTACTTGCCTCTCATCACCAGTTCCAAATGTTCCAGGAGTGCTGCCTCTGTGGGCTATGTGCATCCTTCTGTTGTGACAGGGTTGCTCTTGCTGCAGGTGTCTGGGGAGTTTAGGTTGTCCCCTGGATGGCTTATTGCAATGCTCAGCTGTATGGCCACTATGGACCATTCAGTCACTTTATTGGGAATGGGGATCCCCAGCACAGTTGGCTCCAAGGACTAATAGCACATTCTTATTGCAATTTTTCTGTTAAGTGAGTAGGTCCCCAGTGTGGCTGGTTGCTATGCTCACGGTCTTACAATTGCTGCTGGGCTCTGGCCTGCAAAGCTGTTGTCAATTCTCTCAGGTTTGCAGCTGAGTGGGGCTGACAAGGAAGCACCCAATTGTTTCAGGCTTTGGAGGGTAGGGCTGAACCCCCATGTGGCTGTTTGAGAACCATGAGTCTGATACTACTGTCAGGCCCCACCACCTGCTGGGCCACACACACTATCAACATAGTCCTGCCCTGTGCATGTGCCCCAGCCCACTGAAGTGGACTCAATCACCCCACTGCAGAGGCCCCACACACTCCACCAATGCAGTCCTGCCTCTTGTGCACACCCTGCCCCATAGAGGTGGACCCACTCATCAGGTTGTAGAGGTCCCAGGCACCCCATGTATTTGGGCCCACAAGTTACCCAAGGGCTTTCTATTGGGTGGGGACAGTCCATAGGGTGGGCTGCCTGCCCTCACTGAGCTGGATTAAGTCAGTGCTCTACTGGATGGGGTGGACCCTTGCACTAACAGGCCAGGAGAAGAACTCCAATGGCATCTGTCAGTGTCTGTGTCAGTATGCCTGTATTAGGTCACAATAATGGCTGCCGCCAATGTCTTAGTCCCTGGAGAGGTCTCAAGTCTCATTGAGATGCTCCCAGAGCCTATCAGGCGGTTCTCTTTCACCAAAGGACTGTGCACCTTTCCCTCTGGTGATTTTAGGTTGTCTTCCTAAACAAGTGAATTTGTGTGTGGGCCCTTTAAGAGCACGGATTCTTTTTCCCCCTTACATCAGATAGGTTTTCTGGGGGCATTACTCATTGTAGTTAATAGCCAGCAAAGCAAGGTATTATGATATTCATCTTGATTGTGCTGAGTCCAAAAGCTGCTTATTGTGGTAATGCCCCCCACTCAGATCCCTGACTCCTCTAGGGAAGGCTTCATACCTCAAGATTGCTCATGGCCAGCCATGAAGTGCTGCAGCTGGAAGGGGGCTTTTTTCTCTCCATAAAGGAATTTCTGACTCTTTCACCTCAGTCAGCACCATCCCTTGCTGTGGGTTCACTTTTCAGTTCTCTCTTAGGGGTAATTGTTCTAAGAGTAGTTGTAAATTTGTTGTGTCCATGGGAAGAGGTGAGTTCAGAGTCTGCCTACACTGCCATCTTGACACTGTCCTCTCAGAGTCTCTTTTATAAAGGCACAAATTGCTTTTAAGAGATATTCATCCTAATGACTCCCAAAGGCCCCACCTCCAAATACCATCTCACTGGGGATTAATTTCAAGATATGGATTTGGGGAAGGGGGGACACAAACATTCCGTCTACAGCAGAGGTAGAAAAGTTTAAATCAGTAACAGATATATCTGATTATAGGTTGTTAATTGAATTTGGATGTGAAGTTAATAAAAATGAAATCAAGGAAACAGTTAAAATTTTGAATGATTTAGGTCAAAATTAAAGATTTAAAAGACTTGTCATAGTCCTCAATAAGGTGAAAAATTTACCAAGAGTTTCATAAAGAAAGAAAAATAAGCCGAAAGAGTGGTACAACTAATGAAAAGAGAAATCAAAAAATACCTTGAGAAAAATGAAATAGAAATACAACATGCCAAAACTTATGGGATACAACAAAATAATTTCATGGCAATAAATAATGACATCAAGAAACAAGAAAAATCTCAAATAAACAGCTTAACTTTACACCTCATGGAATTAGAAAAAGAAGAACAAATGAAGCCTAAAGTTAGTAGAAGGAAGGAAATAAAGGTCAGAGCAAAAATAAATGAAATAAAGACTAAAAAGACAACAGAAAAGATCAATGAAACTAAGAGGTGTTTCTTTGAAAAGATAAACAAAACTGACAAACCTTAAATTAGGCTCATCAAGAAAAAAAGAGAGAACTCTAATAAAATCAGAAATGAAAGAGGAGACATTACAACTGATACCACAGAAATACGAAGGATAAGAGACTACTATGAACAATTTTACACCAACGAATTGGACAACATAGAAGAAATGGATACATTCCTAGAAACATACTTCCTAGCAAGATGAAATCATGATGAAACAGAAAATCTGAACAGGGCCGGCTCCGTGGCTGAGTGGTTAAGTTCGCGTGCTCCGCTGCGGCAGCCCAGGGTTCGGATCCTGGGCGCAGACATGGCACCGCTCGTCAGGCCACGTTGAGGCGGCATCCCACATCCCACAACTAGAAGGACCGGCAACTAAGATATACAACTGTGTACAGTGGGAGTTTGGGGAGATAAAGCAGGAAAAAAAAGAAAAAGAAAATCTGAACAGACTGATTACTAGTAAGGGGATTAAATCAGTGATGCAAAACTTCCAGACACAGAAAAATCCAGGACCAGATGGCTTCACTGGTAAATTCTACCAAACATTCAAATAAGAATTAATACCAATCCTTCTCAAATTCTTCCAAAAATATAGAAAAGAAGGGAACATTTCCAAACTCATTTAACAGGGCCAGAATTACTCTGATATCAAAGTCAGGTAAGGACACCATAAGAAAAGAAAACTACAAGCCAATATCCCTGATGAACACAGATGCAAAAATCTTCAGCAAAATATTAGCAAACTGAATTCAACAATACATTAAAAAGATCGTACACCATGATCAAGTAGGATTTATTCCAGGGATACAAAGATAGTTCAACACCTATAAATCAATCAATCACTGATACACCACATTAAACAAATGAAAGATAAAATCACATGATCATCTCAAAAGATGTAGAAAAAGCGTTTGACAAAATTCAACATCCATTTGTGATAAAACCTCTCAACAAAGTGGGTATAGAGGAAAGTACCTCAACATAATAAAGGCCATATACGACAAGCCCAGAGCTAAATTTATACTCAGTAGTGAAAAGCTGAAATCTTTTCCTCTAAGATCAGGAACAATACAAGGATGCCCCCTCTCACCACTTTTGTTCAACATAGTATTGGAAATCCTAGCAGGGGTAATTGGGCAAGAGAAGGAAATAAAAGGCATCCAAATTGGAAAGAAAGAAGTAAAACTGTCACTATTTGCAGATAACATGATATTATATGTAGAAAACCCTAAAAACTTCACAAAAATACTGTTAGAACTAATAAATAAATTCAGTAAAGTTGGAGAATACATAATCAATATGCAAAAATTTGTTGTGTTTATATACATTAACAATGAACCATCAGAAAGAGAAATTAAGAAAACAATCCCATCTATAATTGCATCAAAAAGAATAAAATATCTAGGAATAAATTTAACCAAGGAGGTGAAAGTCCTGTACACTAAAAACTATAAGATATTGATAAAGAAATTAAAGATGACACAAATAAATAGAAAAATATTCTGTTATCATGAACTGTATTAATAAATATTGTTAAAGTGTCCATACCACTCAAAGCAATCTACAGATTCAATGCAATCCATATCAAAATTCCAATGGCATTTTTCATGGAAAAAAAATCCCAAAATTTGTATGGAACCACCAAAAACTACACATCCCTGAAAGAATCTTGAGAAAGAAGAACAAACTAGAATCATCATACTCCCTCATTTCAAACTATATTATAAAGCTAGAGTAATCAAAAGAGTATGGTATTGGCATAAAAATAGACACATAGATCAATGGAAAAGAATAGAGAGCCTAGACACAAACCCATGCATAAGTGGTCAATTAATTGACCCAATCAGTTCTTGGGGATATACAATGGGGAAAGGATAGTCTCTTCAATAAATGGTGCTCGGAAAAGTGGACAGTCACATGCAAAAGAACGAAACTGGACCACTATCTTACACCATACACAAAAATTAACTCAAAATGGATTGAAGACTTCAATGCAAAACCTGAAACCGTAAAACTCCTAGAAGAAAACAAGTGGTAACCTCCTTGGCATCAGTCTTGGTGATGATTTTTTGGATTTGACACCAAAAGCAAAGGCAACAAAAGCAAAAATAAACAAGTTGGGCTACATCAAACTAAAAAGTGCCTGTGCAGCAAAGGAAATCATCAACAAAATGAAAGGGCAACCTAATGAATAGGGGAAAATATTTACAAATCATGCACCTGATGAGGGATTAATATCCAAAATATATAAAGAACTCATACAACTCAAGAGAAACAAAAAACGATTTGATTAAAAAATGGGAAGATCTGAATAGACATTTTTCCAAAGAATATAAACAGATGGCCAACAGGTACATGAAAACATGTTCAACATCACTAATCATCAGGGAAATGCAAATGAAGACCACAATGAGATATCACCTCACATCTGTTAGAATGGCTATTATCAAAAAGAAAAGAAATAACAAATGCTGGTGAGGATGTGGAGGAAAGGGAACCCTTGTGCACTATTGATGGGAATGTAAATTGGTGAAGCCACTATAGAAAACCTTATGGAGGTTCCTCAAAAAATTAAAAATAGAACCACCATATGACTTAGCAATTCCACTTCTGGGTATTTATCCAAAGAAAACAAAAACACTAACTCAAAAAGATATATGCAGCCCCATGTTCATGGCAGCATTATTTACAATAGCCAAGATATGGATACAACCCATCCATTAATGTCCATTAATGTCCATTAGTGAATGAATGGTTAAAGAAAATGTGGTGTGTGTGTGTGTGTGTGTATGTATATATATATATATATATATATACACACATATACACAATGGAATATTATTCAGTCATAAAAAAGAAGGTAATGCATCGTTTTGACAACATGGACAGATCTTGAAGGCCTTACGCTAAGTGAAAAAAGTCAGACTAAAAAAGACAAATACCATAGGATCTCACTTCTACATGGAATTAAAACAACAACAACAAAAAGAGCTCATAGATACAGAGAACAGATTTGTGGTTGCGAGCGGCAGAGGGTAGTGGGTAGGCTAAATGGGTAAAGGAGGTCAAAATGTACAAACTTCCAGTTATAAAATAAACATGTCATGGAGACATAATGTCCAGCATGGTGACTTTAATTAATAATACCCTATTGCATATTTGAAAGTTACCAGGAAAGCAAATCTTAAAAGTTCTCATTATAAGAAAAAAAAATTTTGTAACTAAGCATTGTGACGGACGTTAACTGACTTAATGTGGTAATAGTTTGCAATATATGCCAATATTGAATTGTTATGTTGTACATCTGAAACTAACATATCAATTATACCTCAATAAAAATTAGAAGAAAAAAAAGACTTGTACAACCAGATGCTATGAACCTCTCAGAAAGAAGGGGCTCTGCTCTAGAGAAGAAGAGCAATAACTTTAAAGCAGCTGTGAAGATCCAGGAGAATGCTAATGTCATCTCCCAGACCTTTGATCAGTGTCCAACTGAGCAATCTACAGGGGAAGGAGTGCGACTGGGAAGTAGCATGCTTCAGTTAGGGCATGAAGGAGTAAAGAATGATGCATGGAAGCTTGCAGCGATGGAGAGAGGATCCCTGAGGACACCATGAAAATATATAGAGGGAGTAGGCCTGGATAAGAATGAGCCTTGGAGAGAATACATAAGAATAGTCAAGGAACAAGAACCTAAGAATGGCTGGGTGACAAAAGGGTTACATTTGGGATGAAGCTCAGGGACGAGTGGCACGACAGGAATTAATTGTCCCTGGGGTTATAAGTGAAATCTCTGTGTAGTAGCATAGTGTGTATGTGAGGGGGGTGATGGCCAGGCAGTGACAGGCAGATTGGGGTTGAGGAGTGAAAAGGGAATATTGAACAGGAAGAAGTCACATCGTAATATTACCCTCACCCTCATATCACAGCAAAGGAATCAAGATTAAAAAGGCATTAACTGAAATGATGATGGTGGATATGTTAATTATTAGTCTCCAAAAAGAAAAATATTAAAATATCTTTAATGTATGTTTTATAGTTTACATAACTGATCTCATTTATGATGAGATTTTATGTTTTGTCAACTGTGGGGAGATTACAGATTTTTTATACTGGGTGAGCCTTGGAGGATTTGGGGGACCTAAATTCTGAAATGGAAAGGGACCTTATGAGACAGTAGGGGCAGATATAGGCAGCATTTGACCATATATTACGACTTGGGTAACAGCTGCTTTGATGCAAGATAGAATTTTGGTAAAAAATTGGTTAATATTTCTCCTCAGGCTGGAATTGAAACATTGGAAAAGACTTGCCTTTCTTTTTGATCAGTCTAAAGTGCCCTTGACAGTAAGGCAGACATTAAGGTGTACTTTCAGATTTTAAAAATAAACGAATAAAATTAAACTAAAAAAAAAACAACAGCATAAAATTGTTAGTGAAATCAGTCAAAACACCAAATAGATCTTAGTAAATGCTACCTGAAATTTATCCTAATAGTCCATTTACTGGTAGCAATTGCAAACGGCAGTTCAGCTTATTTATTTTTCTCAAAACTGAGTATTTTCTCTCATTAACTCATTCACTACATACAAAAAATATTTGCTGAGACTTTGACATGAACCAGGACCAGATTAGGCAACAGGTCTACCAAGGTAAACCTATAACCACACAGTCCTCATATTCGCATCCCATACAGTTCAACTAGATTACCTCTAGTGACATAGGCAACAATGATGGAAAATCACAAGATTAAACTAGTAAAAAAGTTTTCCAAGATGATTAGAATATTCAAAAATCAAAAAGTCTTTAATTTTCACATTAATATTTTCAACTGGATATATTTAATATTATATACGTACAGACTTTTAAAATTTGTAATATATACTTAAACTTTTAATAGTTGCCATATTCCATCCTAGTGAAATCCCTAGTAACTTTCATTTAAACCTAAACCAAAGATATTTTCTCTTCATTTCAATACTAACATAAATTCTCTCTTTATCGCTAGACAGTGCTCACACTTTACTATGTAACCGTGTTTTATTCCCTCATTTTTTATTTCTGTGGCTTCCTCAGTCATGAATCAATAAATGATTGCATAAAAAGTCCATATTTCCTGACAGATGTGATTTTTATACTAGATAGAGGAGAGATAAACCAGTATATACCAGGGGTATAATTGCCAAAGTCAATTTAAAGGGGATGGGAGCTTTGGTCTCCACTCTATCTGTTATTATCACATTCAAAATATGGTAGCTAATAAAACGTATACTGATGTCAAACACAGAAATCACTCCCAGGGCATTCCATTCTTTTTTATTTGCAACTGCTATCATTGTATCTGATAGGAAATGGACCCTATCTGCATGGTGGATTTTAGTAATTTTAAAATATGAATTCTGGCTTTGTGACAATTGTCATAAAATGGCTAATGTGAAACATACTAAAGAATATTTCTAGGAGTGACAGTGTATATCTTATCCTATCTTACCCTATGTTTGCAGATTTTTTAAGCTAAGTTTGAAAGGCTAAAGGATATATTAATAATAAAGCCAAGTTTATGGTCTATGTGTTCATACGTCATAATCGTCCATTAGGAACTGAGAAGAATTCAGACAACACAAAATAAACCTTGCTTGAACCCATGAGCCTGTGTGTAGTACATGTGTTTTGTTGCTTGATTTTATTGTTATTGTACTTCATTTTACATTTGTAGTTCCTCAAATGACAGTTGATTAAAGTACTGAATGAGTTTGTGTATAATAAATGAGCATTAGTATTTCATTTGAAAATACCACATCTCTACATGTTTAGACTATTGCCCAAAGGTTACTCTGACAATGTTTTCCATTCTTAGTGCTACCAGCACTTGTGAGATAAACTCCTCACTTACCAGAAGACTGAATTTTCTGATTGAGAAATCTGTAAGATGAGTAACTGTTAGAAACATTCATTTCTCTTAAGGCTGTTGTCAACTATAATCTACAAAATTATGCTTAAATTATAATGTTCAACAAAAGTGAATTAAACAAATAAAAGGCAGCTACCAATGAACTAAGCACAATGTTTTTTCTATATTCTTGATGATCTGTTAAAAGTCTTCCATTACTTAACTGATTCATGACTTAAGCCGTCCCTGACTGATGTTAAAAGTAATTGTCAATCTAGTGATTTTTTAAAAAGTCAAATCAGTTATAGTAATTGGAAAAAATGGGCTCCCTTTCCTCTATTCCATTAAAACTGCCTTTATGAGGCAGTTAGAGCTTGTGGTGCAACATTTTGAGTTTTATGATGGCAAGGATCCATTAATTCAAGTTTTCATTTCTAAGATGTTTCTGTTGGTGTTACATGTCTTATATAGAGATTTACACGTACATGGTGATTTGATATGCATATCAAATCTCACATTTGTGAAATTATTATTACATAAGAGACACAGAGTCTTTACTTCAAACTCAACATTTTGTAGAGTCTCTCATAGTATGCATCTATTTTAATCTCCAAGCTGATTTCCATATAGAGATGGTAAAGAACAATTCAATAATAGACTTCATCATTACATAACATGGCCACAATGAGCTCAAATATCACTGGAAAATACCTACTATTTATATACTCACTTTCTAGGCCCAACTGTATTTAATTAGATCATAACTTTGGAAATTATTTTTCAGCATTCCCATATTTTTATATTGGCTTTCAGCAACAGTGTATTAAAAACTAAATTGTTTGTTTCAGATACACTTTTAACATATAAATGATTTCTAAATGTTTTAACCAGATGCTTACTAAAGAACTGATAGAATTGGAAATAGAATGAGACTTTTTTAAGTTCAGAAATAACATTTTAATTAAGATCACTCTTCCTTTTTTAACAGATGGAACTCTGTCAAGACATGCCACTCTTGTCTGTTCAAAATACTCCATATTCTATAAAGACTACTAAGTAATTGTTAGGTCAAAAGTGTGTGTATGCAGTCAGCCTTGAAGGTTTTCTGCAAAGAACACCTGGCAGCCAGCTATACAGCTTGTTCTATGAAAGTGTATAGCTTCTGTTTCAAGATCAAGCTCTTGTGATGTGTGAGTGAATGCAATATGCATATCAGTTTTCATTACTGGTGAACTGTCACTTTCTCCCCAATTTTAAAGACATCAAAATACATATTAAAAAAACATTCACCCATGGGCAATAAAAAGGCACAGCTTTTGGGATATGAGAGTATGGCAATTACACTGTATCTTATTTTATATTCAAAATACTCTTACGAGATATCTTGGTATCATTACATCAATAAATAAGGTAGCCAATTTTCCAAGAGTTAAAGTAATTTTGAGATCTATTTCACATTGGCCTTAGAATCCCTTCTACATGACCGATTTTCCCACTGAGGAGAGCTTCCTATTTCACATGTTTGTTGTAAAATCATATAGTAATAGAAGCTCGCTATTTTGTGATTTCTAAAGGTTCTCTTGGGGTATTTGGATAACGACTGATAAGGAGGAAAAAAAAAAAAAGATGAGTTAGGCTGAAAGAGATTGTCTTTCTTTCTGATCATTCAACTTGACCAAAATGCACAGCAGTCATCTAGGATACCTCTGTGTTTAGGACAACAATGTGATTTGCATGCCTTGAGAAGGGGCTAGAAATGCAAGTGATACAGTTGATCAGCATCACTTGAGGTAGAAACTACTATTGGGTTAACAAAAAGCGCTTACTGAGAAATCAGTGCACACATGTAGAATGGGAACGCAGCATAGCACTGACTTAGGTAATTAAATCAGGAAAATGTAGGGAACCTATGATTCTATAAATTACTATTACTAATTATGTAAATAAGAAAATCATTGTGTGATTGTAATTTTTCTTTCAAAGCAGTCATTGCAATGACTTTCAGTCATTGCAAATTTGGCAAATAAAGAAATTGGTATCACATTTTTTAAATTTCTACGCTGAGGGGGTGACTGGGTCCACTTTCAGGGGGTTGGGGTACATGCACAGGGCAAGACAGTGTTGACAGTGTGTGTGGTCCTGTGGGTAGTGGGGCTTGTCAGCTGCAGCAGACTTGTGGTACTCAAACAGCCCCATAGAGAATTGGCCCCACCTTCCAAAGCCTGAAACTTGCAGAATACACATTCTTTTCAAATGCACATGGAACATTCTTCAGGATTGATCACATATTAGGCCATAAAACAAGTCTCCATAAATTTAACACCAAGCAACATTTCTGACCACAATGGTATCAAACTAGAAATCATCTACAGGAAGAAAATCAGAAAAGTCACAAATATGTGGAGGTTAAACAAAATGCTACCGTACAACCACTGGGTTAACAAAGAAATCAAAGGAGAAATCAAAAATTACCTGGAGACTAATGAAAATGAAAATATGAGATGCCAAAATTTATGGGATATGGAAAAAGTGCTTCAAAGAGGGAAGTTTATAGCAAAACAGGCCTACCACGACAAACAAGAAAAATCTCAAATAAACAATAAACAGTGCACCTAAAGGAACTAGAAAAGGAAGAGCAAACAAAGCCCCAAATCAGTAGAAGGTAGGAAATAAAAAATAATCAGAGTGGAAATGAATGAAATAGATACTAAAAGAAAAGAAAAAAAAAATCAATGAAACCAAGAGCTAGCTCTTTTAAAAGATAAATAAAATTGACAAACCTTTAGCTAGACTCCCCATGAAAAAAGAGAGATGGCTCAAATAAATAATATCAGAAATGAAATAGGAAAAATTACAACAGACATCTCAGAAATACAAAAAGATTCTAAGAGAATACTGAAAAAAGTTATACATCAACGAACTGGACAATCTAGAAGAAACCGATAAATTCTTAGAATCATACAACCTCCCAAAACTGAATCAAGAAGAAATAGACAATTTAAATAGACCAATTACCAGTAAGGAGAACGAAACAGTAATCAAACACCTCCCCAAAAATAAAAGTCCAGGACCAGATGGCTTCCCTGGTAAACTCTACCAAACATTCAAAGAGGACTTAATACCAATTCTTCTCACACTTCCAAAAAATTGAAGAGGAAGGAAAGCTTCCTAACTCATTCTACGAAACCAACATTATCCTGACACCAAAACCAGACAAGAACAACACAACAAAAGAAAATTACAGGCCAATATCACTGATGAACATCGATGCAAAAATCCCAACAAAATACTCCCAAATCGAATACAACAATGCATTAAAAAGGTCATACATCATGATCAAGTTGGATTTATTCCAGAAATGGTTCAACATCTACAAATCAATCAACATGATACACCACAGTAACAAAACGAGGAATAAAAATCACATGATCATCTCACTAGATGCAAGAAAGCATTTGACAAGATAGAGCATCCATTTATGATAAAAATTCTGAATAAAATGGGCATAGAAAGAAAGTACCTCAATATAAAAGAGGCCATATATGACAAACTCACAGCTAAGATCATTCTCAATGGAGAAAAACTGAAAGCTATCCCTCTAAGAACAGGAACCAGACAAGGATGCCACTGTCATCACTCTTATTTAACACCATATTGGAAGATCAAGCCAGAGCATTCAGGCAAGAAAAAGAAATAAAAGGGATCCAGATTGGAAAGGAAGAAGTGAAACTGTCACTATTTGCAGATGACATGATTTTGTATATAGAAAACCCTGAAGATTCCACTAAAAAACTTTTAGAAATAATAAACGAATATGGTAAAGTTGCAGGATACAAAATCAGCATAAAAAAATCAGTTGCATTTCTATACACTAACAACAAAGAAGCAGAAAGAGATGTTAAGAATACAATCCCATTTACAATTGCAACAAAAAGAATAAAATACCTAGGAACAAACTTAATCAAAGAGGTGAAAGATCTGTACACCAAAATAACCAAAACATTGTTGAAAGAAATCGAAGGAGACACAAAGAAATGGAAAGATATTCTGTGCTCTTGGATTGGAAGAATTAACATAGTTAAAATGGCCTTACTTCCTAAAGCAATCTACAGATTCAATGCAATCCCTATCAAAGTTGCAACAACATTTTTCACAGAAATAGAACAAAGAATCCTAAAATTCATGTGAACAACAAAAGACCTCAAATTGTCAAAGGAATCCTGAGAAAAAATAACAAAGCTGAGGTATCACATTCCCTGACTTCAAAATATACTACAAAGCTATAGTAACCAGAACAGCATGGTACTAGCACAAACACAGACACACAGATCAAAGGAATAAAATCAAGAGCCCAGAGAAAAACCTACACATCTCCAGACAGCTAAGTTTCAACAAGGGAGTCAAGAACAGACAATGGAGAAAGGAAAGTCTCTTCAATAAATGGTGTTGGAAATACTGGACAACCACATGCAAAAGATTGAAAGCAGTTCAGTATCTTACACTACACACAAAAATTAACTCAAAATGGATTAAAGACGAATGTAAGACCTCAAACCGTGAAACTTCTTGAAGAAAACATAGGCAGTAAGCTCTTCAACATCGGTCTTAGCAGAATATTTTCAATTACCACATCTGACCAGGCAAGAGAAATATTAGACAAAATAACAAATGGGACTACAGCAAACTAAAAAGCTTCGGCACAGCAAAAGAAACCACCATCAAAATGAAAAAACAACCTAACAATTGGGAGGAGATATTTGCAAACCATATATCTGATAAGGGGTTAATACCAAAAATATATAAAGAACTCACACATCTCAACAAGAAAAACCTAAAAACTGAATTAAAAAATGGACAAAACATCTAAATAGACATTTCTCCAAAGAAGATACACAGATGGCCAACAGGCATATGAAAGGATGTTCAACATCATTAACTATCAGAGAAATGCAAATCAAAACTACAATGAAATATCAACTTATATCCATCAGGATGGCAATAATTAACAAGACAGGAAACAAGTGTCGGAGAGGATAGAGAGAGAAGGGAATCCTCACGCACTTCTGGGACTGCAAACTGGTGCAGCCACTATGGAAAACATTATGGAGATTCCTCAAAAAATTGAGAATAGAACTACCATATGATCCAGCTATTCCACTGCTCAGTATTTATCCAAAGAACATGAAAACACGAATGTGCAAAGATACATGCAACCCTATGTTCATTGCAGCATTCTTCACAATAGCCAAGATTTGGAAGTAACCTAGGTGGCCATCAAGGGACGAATGGATAAAGATGTGGTATTTATACACAATGGAATACTACTCAGCCATTAAAAAAAACATGAAATCCAGCCATTTGTGACAACATGGATGGACCTTGAGCATATTATGCTAAGCGAAATAAGTCAGAGGGAGGAAGTCAAATACCATATGATTTCACTCATAAGTAGAAGATAAAAACAACAACAAACAATCACATAGAGACAGAGATTGGATTGATGATCACCAGAGGGGAAGGGGGAAAGGAGGAGAGCAAGGGGAGGTGATTGGACACACGTGTGTGGTGATGGATTGTAACTTGTCTTTGGTTGGTACACATGATGTAATCTACACAGAGATCGAAATATAATGGTGTACTCCTGAAATTTATATAATGTTATAAATGAGTGTTACTGCAAAAAAATAAAATAAAATTTCTACATTGGGGAAATAAAATATAGATATTAATCTATTTTAAAATAATTTTTCATCACAAATTATTTCAAATATATGATAATTTTGATGAATAAACGAAAAGCAACGGGACATATTGAAGTATTTAAGGAAGCCGTTTGGTTTAAAACTAATTCAGCCTGACTTCGTTTTTCTAGAAAGGTCTGACGTGGTCTGTTGAGCATGCATTGTACATCTGCTTTAAACATTTACAATGTCCCAAAGCCAAGAATGATGCCTTTAAAGATAAGGATGTTGCCTCCCACATATCAATATTTCTTTAAGGATAAGCATTTCTTCCCAGAAACTAAAGATTAATTACTGACCTACTTTAACTCATCTCTTGACCACTGACCTGCTGACCACCGACTTGCCGTGTTCACCTGTGACCACTGACCTGCCATGCTAGCAAAGCATCTCATGACAGTGGTAGAGGAGACACTCCTGTCACATATGATGTATGCTTTTTGCTCCAAGATAGTATATAACCACTCTGTACACATCACTTCTTTGAGAGCTTCCTTCCTTGGTGGAAACATTCTCCTGAGCCATTATCCTCCAATTGGCTCATAATAAACTCACTCCAACTTTGATTTACAGATTGATTCTGGATTATTTTCATTGACCATTTGAAAAATGTTACATCATTTTATGATATGACTACATATATAACATATATATTAATACATGATTATATTAAAAAGTGTGAAGTATCCCCACCCTAAAACAAAGTTTATGCTTTAGTTGTGGAGAAAAGAGTAAAATATGTGAAACAATTAGAGAGGCATCAAGAACAAAACTCTGAGGAACGAATACATCATTCTCAAGAGTGAAGCTCTTCTGACTTAGCAGTAGTCAATGAAAAGAATTGGGACTAGTGAGACATGCCTGCCTGTGAAGAGAGAAATGGATTTGAGAGGGCAAAGAGCAAGAGAGAGGGGTCCAGAAGAGGGGTAAAGGATGACCAAAAACAGAGAGGCAGAAATAAGTGTGCACAATGCAAGCATAGAGACGAGTTTGACTAAAGTTAGTTTAATGTGGGAGAAGTGTGGGGAGAAAGGCTATTTAGTCAAGTCACACTTGGGAAAGCAAGACAGAGATGAACTTGGTGTGGTAGGAAATACGGTCATTTTGGTTTTGAACATGGACGTGATGAGATCAATAGTATTTCGGTAATTTTGAAATACCAGTAGAGAATTGGTTGACCTTCAGATGACTGAGAAACAGGGAAAATAGGCCATCTTTGAAATAATCTAGATACATGAAGCATTGAAGGAGAACAGGTGAATCAGACAGCGTCAAGGAAGAAGTAACAGATATTTTTACTTTTTTTCATAGCATACAAAGGAGAATGAACAACTTAACATAAGATATTGTGGTCAACTTGAAGAATGGCATTACCAAGTATATTAATTTCCTACCACTACTGTAACAAATGCTGTAAACTTAATGGCTTAAAACACAAATTTATTCTCTCTTTTATAAGAATTCTTGTGATTACATTAGACCCACTCAAATAATCCAGGATAATTTTCCACATCCAGATACTTAACTTAATCACATCTGAAAAGTCCCTTTTGCAATGAAAGATAACATATTCACAGATTCCAATGATTTGGATATGGGCATCTTTGGATAGCTAATATTCTGATTACCACGTTAAGGAATGAATAAGAGAACAATTAATATTATTGAGCCAGATACATAGTCTCACATACCTAATCTCATTTATCTCTAAAAACTTACAAGAATGGGGACGAGAAACATCCTCTACAACCTTATAGCTAATAAGACGCAGAACTGAGTTTGAACTCAGTTCTATCTGACTTCCGAAAACATCTTCTTAATGGAAAAGTTGGGAATCATGTTTTTGAATTATTTGGGCGAGGTGGATTGTGACGTCTGTTTCAAACATGCTGCTTTTGCAGTAACTATTATAGACAGTTGGAATTAAAAGACAAAAGTGAAGTATTAGAGATGCAGATAAAAATTTAGAACTAGTCAACAGAGAACTAACAATTGAAATTATTAGAGCAGATGGATAATTAAAGATAATTTAAAAATAATAATTAATGTTCTTAAGCGAGTTAGAGGGAGGGGAACGAAGATCAAAGAAGCAGAAAAAGAACCAGGAGAGTAAACTAGTATGGAAGCAAAAAGGAGAACATGTTAACATGGCAGAGAGCAAGAGTGTAAAATGCGACCGAGAGAGATGGCAACTGAAAGAAGGGCTTGGCTTTTGGTAAGGAGAAAACAATCTTTCAGATCAATAGTGCCTTTTGATTCAAAATATTTGGACAGTAACTTGTTACTTGAAAAAAAGAGACGCTTGCATTTTAAATAAAGCTTATGTGACTGCCTTATGAATCTTGTATCATTGAAGTGTTGTAGGAAAAGATGTTTTGGTATGGTTTGCTTTTCTCTTGAAAAATAGAATATAGTGTTGTATTTACATATGTTCTATTTTTCAAGAAAAAAGGCAATATAAAATCTTTTTAAACAATTTATTTTTTTAACAATTACCAGCTTGTGCTCCAAGTTCCCTTTCTAAGATCCTTTAAAATGGTGTGGCTGAGCTTTCTCCCCTTGTCTATTTCCCTTTACACTCACTGTCCTATTCCATATAATATACATAACACTACATATGTATACGTATATATTAATATATATCATGCTCAGGCAATGACTCCTGGCACAAGACTTAGAAGACAGCTCTCAAAAAGTGTCATTTAGATTTTAGATTACTTATAACGTCAAGTAAATATTAATCCAGCCAAGTGTATGTTGGTACATTCTGATATCACAGGAAAAAACAGAAAGAAGTTCACAAACATCTGCTGCAATGGAAAATGAGATTTGACTTTCAGAAAAACAAAACATAAGGAAAACCACCTAAACTTTTAAATAGATGTGCTAGTTGAATTTTTTAAATACATAAAAATATAAAGAAGGAAACCAACAAAAATGATACACAATCCACAGTTAGCAATTTTGTTTAGAAATTAATAAACCGATTATACACATGAGATGTGTGTTCCATTAAGAGATCTCTGCGTATCAGGCCATAAAAGATTTTTCCCAGAGGTATTGCTCAAAGCATCTAACAACTGGTACCTGTGTTGGCACTGGCTAATCAGCATGGATGCTGACTTAGGACTGAGCGTGGTCCTGAAGGGCCCCTGCTATGCTAGCACCTAATCCTTTAGCTGATGGATCTTGGGGCCATCCTAAGATCTCACTTTGGTGGCCAGAGTGGAGGACTGGTGCTACAGGAGCTTGGGTCATCACCTGTTTACTAATCATTGCAAAAGTATTCCAGTGTTTTAACAACCAGTAGGGCTGTAGAGGTGTAGAGTAGCTGGATTTCACCTCTGCAATTTCCTAGAACTTGGTATACTGGCTGAACAAATTATTAAGTGCTGAAAATTTTTCTTAAAAAAGTACCAAAGTTTAGAGTGAAATAGAAGAAAGCCAAAAGAACTGTCAGAGGACTGTAATGATTGCTTAGATCTGACTTCTCTTTTTGGGATGAGTTTCTACATGAATACATCTGTTGGAAACCACACAAGAAAGCACTAACGATAGAGGAAGAAGAGGACACCTGGGTAGTTCATTGCATCAACAAATCCAACCATGATAACCACAACCAGACAGTGGAAAAGGGGTTAAGAAGTAAAGCATACTGATGTGTGCACATTAGTGAGTTGTATGAGTAAAGTGACCATATATCTTCCTTTGCTTAGTGTGAACTCGATTTACATGTTATAGATCACGGGTATGTGTGCCTACACAAGAGACAGAGAGACATACAGACACCATGAGACTTTACCCCTAAATACTTTCGTGTGCATCTTCTAAAACCAAACTGATTAATCTATATAAGCAAAACACAAATATTGCATTAGGAAATTTAACACTGACACAAAACTTTTGTGTAACATATAGTTTACATTCAAATTTCCACAGTTGACCCAATAATGTCATTTATAGCTTTTAATTTTCTTTATAGCTCTACTTTTTTCTATTCAGCATATAATAAAGGATCATGAGTGACACTAAGTTGCTGTTGTCTTCTTTAATCTAGAAGAGTTCCCAGACAATTTTGTCTCTTATGACATTAATATTTTAAAGTCATTGCTAACTGTTTGCAAAATAATCCTCAATTAGTATTTATCTGATTGTTTCAGAATGATTAGATTTGCTTTATTTTTTAAAAAAAAGGTTTTGATATGCATATTTTTAGACCATAGTATTAAGTATATGTAAGTTTTAAAATATTTATATCTTCTCGTTTGATAAACCATATATAATTCAATAGTGTCTCTTTAATTCTTTTTTTATTGAGGTATAATTGACATATAACATTATATTAATTTTAGGTGTACAGTATAATGGTTCAATATTTGTATATATTGTGACATGACCACCACAATAAGTCTAGTTAACTTCTGTCACTCATACATAGTTACAAAATTTTTTCTTGTGATGAGGACTTTAAAATCTACTCTCTTAGCAACTTTCAAATATGGAATACAGTATTATTAACTGTAGACACCATTCTGCACGTTACAACCCCATGATGTGCATTTTAAAACTGGAAGTTTGTACGTTTTTGATCTTCTTCACCCATTTCACCCCTAATCCCCACTTCTGGTAGCCACCAATCTGTTCTCTGTATCTATGACCTCATTTTTGTTTTTTCATTTTTCAGATTCCACATATAAAAGAGATAATACAGTATTTGTCCTTCTCTGACTTATTTCACTTAGCACAATTCCCTCAAAGTCCGTCCACATTATTGCATATGGTAAGATTTTATTCTTTTCTATGGCTGAATAATATTCCATTATGTATATATGTGTATATACACACACACCCCCATACAAACCACATTTTCTTTAGCCATTCATCCATCAACAGACACTTAGGTTGTTTTAATATCTTGGCTATTGCAAATAATGCTGCAATGAACATGGGGGTGCATACATATTTTTGAGTAGTGTTTCACTTTCTTTGGATAAATACCTAGAAGTGGAATTGCTAGATCATATGGTAGCTTTATTTTTAATTTTTTGAGGAACTTCCATACTGCTTTCCATAGTGGCTGTACCAATTTACATTCCCACTAACAATTTACAAGGGTTCCCTTTTCTCCATATCTTTGCCAACATTTATCTTGTGTTTTTGGTGATAGCCATTCTAACAGATGTCAGATGACATCTCATTGTGGTTTCAATTTGCATTTCCCTAATGATTAGTGATGTTGAGCATATTTTCATGTACTTGCTTTATTGCTCTGATTTTTCTGAAGTTTGGGAGCTCTTTCATTTGGCTCCTTCTCACTTTGACATACCACCATCATTACTTTATTTTCTCATGAGGAAGATCGGCCCTGAGCTAACATCTGTTGCCAATCTTCCTTTTCTTTTTTTTTGGCTTGAGGAAGATTGTCCCTGAGATAATATATGTGCCAATCTTCCTGTATTTATATGTGGGATGCTGCCACAGCATGGCTTTATAAGAGGTGTGTAGGTCCGCACCCATGATCTGAACCCATGAACCCCAGGCTGCCAAAGAGGACACGTGAATTAACCACCACACCACCAGGCAAGACGCGTTTTTCTTTTTAAGCATTCTTTACTTTCTAGAACTATAAAATACTCTGGGCTCATGTTGTATATTTCCTGCTCCAGTCTTAGAACTTTTAGCATTTTTCTAAATCCTTGCTTTTCTAATTCCTGATTTCTTTCACTGGAGAGTGATATCAAAAACCAAGATCTGGGTTATAAGTATGGTTTTGCTACTGGGATGTCATTGCTTCTGTGCCCTCATCTGACAAAGTGAGGAATATGTGTGTGTATACTAACTTTATTTTTGAGGGAGATTAGCACTGAGCTAACATCTGCTGCCAATCCTCCTCTTTTTGCTGAAGAAGACTGGCCCTGAGCTAACCTCCATGCCCATCTTTCTCCACTTTATATGTGGGATGTCTGCCACAGCATGGCTTGACAAGTGGTGCATAAGTCTGCACCTGAGATCTGAACTGGTGAACCCTGGGCCGCCAAAGTGGAACGTGTGAACTTAACTGCTGCACCACCGGGCCCGCCCCTATACTAACTTTGAATATACACATATCTGTAAGCATTTCTACATGCATCCATCTGTGTCTAGATAAAGCTGATCATGATGCCATACTGGTGTCTTCAACTCTTATCCATTACCACATAGATCATTCTAGCCTCCCCCCTTGCTTGTCTGTAATCCCCCATTTTAACAGAGAATCCTGGCTCCCACTATCACCACCAACTTACTTAATTGTTGAATTCCAAAAAACATGTATAGTGGCTTCATAATTGTTAATCTATACTCCCAACGTTATCAACTAGATGTTGTGCTTATCTACAATAAATATCTTTATCTTTAGCCTCATAGACTGCACTCATTTCTTAGGTCAATACCCTTTCCACAATCTCTCTTTGGTATTTCACACATTTGTAATACAGTTAGATTCTTCTGTCAGAGTCTGCATTCTATTCTGGGCTCCACAACATCCTAGAAGTTTTTTTTTAATCAAACATTAAGCTTCATTACCTGTTTTGTAAAATTCTATAGATTTTGACAAATGCAGAATGTCACATATCCACCATTACAGTAACACACAGAATAGTTTCACTGTTGTAAAATATCCTCTTGCCATCACTGAATCCCTGGCAACCACTGATCTATTAACCATCTTTATCGTTTTGCCTTTTCTAACGTCATATAAATGGATGAAGTATTCTATAAATGTCAATTAGATCAAGTTGAGTGATACTGCTCTTCAGGTCACATATATCTGTACTGATTTCCTGTCTGCTTGATTTATCAGCTACTGACAGAAGGGTGTTGAAGTCTTTAACCATAAGAGTGGATTTATCTATTTCTCCTTTCAGTTCTATCACATTTTGACTCAAGTACTTTGATGCTTTGTTGTTAGGTTCATACACATTTACGATTGTTATGTGTTCTTAGAGAACTGACCCCTTTGTTAATACGTAAAGCCCTTTTTTTGCTCTGATAATCTTTCTGCCGTATAAGACCTAAAATTTAAGGCCCAATGTTATATGCTACCTTGATATCTGGTAAAATCGGGAGGGCCTCAAATGGCCTAAACACGAGTTCCCCTCCCCATTTGGCTCCCTCAGATAAGGTCCTCCTAGCCAAACAACTCCCATCCGGGGACCAGGCACCATTGCTGCTTACCCTGAGTAGCAGGTTTCAGTTCCCTGCCAATCAGTGGAATCACTCAAACAAGCTAAACACATCCTCCCTGCAGGAACCAGGGAACACCTCTTCCTCTTGATACTCCCAAGCTTGCCTCCCACAGGTCCTGGTTGTTCACTCTATTCTTGAGTGCAACCCCCTCGTGGTCCTGCATGGTACTCATGTCCTCCTCCCCTGGGCTGTGGGTATATGTGACTAATAAACAGCTGTGATTTCATGTGTCCAGTGTTGGGTGCTCTATGTTCAGCCACCTCCATTAACTCCAGGATGAGAATCCTTCCCTCACCAATGGGGTAAAGAGGAGGCAACTAAAACAATTCCATGTTTGGAGGTCAGCTTTGACTGAAATTAATAGAACTACTACAACTTTCTTTTGATTAGTGTTAACATAGCATATCTTTTTCCATCTCTTACTTTTAATGTATCTTGTCTTTGTCTTTAAAGTGAATTTCTTGTAGACAACATATAGTTGAGTCTCAAATTTTTTATCTGTTCTCACAATCTCCATCTTTTAATTGGTGTAATTAGATCTTTCACATTTAAAGTGATTATTGAAATAGATTAGTATCTACCATGTTTATAACTGCTTTCTACTCATTACATTTGTTGTTTATCTTTTTCTCCTTGTTTTTCTGCCTTCTCTGATTTTAATTGAGCATTTTATCTCATCCCATTGTATTATATTATGCTTTTTATTTTGTGTGTGTGTGTGTGTGTGAGGAAGACTGACCTGAGCTAACATCTTTGCCAATCTTCCTCTACTTTGCATGTGGGATGCCAGCATAGCATGACCTGCCCAGCAGCGGATAGGTCTGCACCCAGGAGTCAAACCTGCAAACCCCAGGCCACCAAAGTGGAGCACACGAACTCAACCACTACACCACCAGGCCAGCCCCTATTATACTTTTTAAAAACTGATTTTAGTGGTTTCCCTGGCATTTACAATATACGTTTTTCACTAATATAAGTCACTTGCAAATAATGCTATAACACTACAATTCCTGATTCTTCCCTCCCATTCCTTATGACATTGCTGCTATTCATTTCACTTATCCATATTATATAATCACTCAATTCATTGTTACTATTACTGCTTTAAACAAATTTATTTTTAAGTGTGAATGACAGTATAAATTTCAGACAATGTGTATTGTATAATGCAACTCTAAAAGCATTGAATGCAAGCAAATTTCATTTTATTTCTATAAGAAGTCTACTGTAAACTTAAAATTAAATATTTAGAAAGTTTTATGAGCAATATAGCATATATAGCTGTAAATATACAATTAATATCATTTGAATGTCAAGAAGGAATTAAAGTTGTGGTTGCCATTAACATATTCTTCAGCTTTTAAATCAGCAAATAAATTAGGACACAAAATTTTCATTATTATAATAAAATCATTTAATGACCCATAAACAGAGAGTACAGATTTCTTTTAAGCACTTATGAAATATTTATAAAAATTAATCATATTGGGCCACAAATATTTATAGTATTTATTCCCTGACATAATGTTCTATAATTTAAAGTTACTAATAAAAATTTAAACAACATACCTGATAATTCAGGAATTTTAAACATGATTAAAAAACTGTTAGTTGAAAGGTATAATTGAAAGCATAACATTTTTAGAAAATGATGAGAACTACCACACAACTAATCAAGAGATTTCATATGCATTCAAAGTAGGGTTGAAACCCAAAGTAATTTTAACCACCTTAAGTGATTTTATTATTTAACAAAATATTTGACTCAAATGTATTTTTAAAAATCTAAGAAGTGTGATTCTTACATTTAGCCAATACACATTGCCACCTACTAGGTGCCAGACATATTATAAACACTGGGGATAAAATGCTGCACCAATGGACGTTGTCCTACCCTCACGAAGCTTACACATATTAGAGTTAAAAGCAGAAATTATTCAAGATTAAATACAAGTAGAAATGATAAATAAATGCAAAAGATAATTGTGAAATAATCAAATATTAAAGTCTTGCAAGATAGTGAAAATTAAAGCAAATAATATGTTCTAATAATATATTTTAAAAATAAATTTAATTGTAAAAAATGAGACATAGCCATAAGTTGTTAGAGTAAATGAATAAAATACTATACACAGTATATTTGAAATTTTTGTGAAATTTATGGTTTCTCAGAAAACATAAATAGTGAAAATTGGCTCATAAAGAAGTCCATAAACATGCAAGAAATCAAAACAGTAAGCAAATATTTCTTTCAAAATAATCAAAGTTTTTTAAAACTCTTACGTAGCAGTATTTTCGTTTTATGTCACAGGAAAAAGAGAGAGATGAGAAGCACAGACGCCATTAAAATAAACCTGATATCCCAAGTAATATTCCTACTGAGCACATTGCATAGGATTTAAGAAGAAAACTTTAACAACATAATAAAGACTGTCTACTTAAACAAAAATTAACATTATATTCAGTAGTAAAACAGCAGTAACATTCTCATTAAAATCGGGAACAAGAACAGGATAACTGTTATCAGCATATTATTTAAAATTGCTCTGAAAATCCTTGCCAACTCAATAAGACAAGAAAAAGAGGAGGTATTTATTTATAAAATCATATGCATTTAGAAATCCCATGAAAATCTCTCTTAACATTCAGAAGATTAAAGACAGCCACAAATTTTTACAGAGGGATGTACAACGCTTAAATAAAAGGAGAGTATATCATGATTCTACATCTGCAGGTTATTCTAATATTTCAATTCATCCTATATTGATTCAAAGGATTAATAATCTTCAGTCCAAACTCCCTTTTGAAATCTGACACGGTGATTCTAAATTTCATTTGGAAGAAATCAAGACTGATGTCAGAAAAGAAAATGTGAGAAAAAAGTAAAAAATAAGAAGGCCTTTGACATTCAGAGATAAAAATGCATTGCGAATGGACACTAAAAATATTGCCACTCGCCTGGAATTTAACTAGAACCCTTCTCCCACCCCTCAATAAAGGACATTTTCCTACATATTTAGAAGAATAAAGGAGAATAAAAAAGAGAAAAAGAATATCTCAGCAAGAAAGAAAGATTATTTACTATATTGTAACAGTGATGTAAAGTTATTATCAGGGAAAAAAGTTTCTTTCGTCACGTCATGCTCCAAAATACGCCGTAGATTAATTATCACAAAATTCAAACTTCACAAATAGTAAAAATATATTATAGCTGAATATCTAATTTAAGCGTGGAAATAAACTTTTCCAGCATATAGGCATTGAAAGAAAGCAAAAGAGAAAATCCAATAGATTTGACTACGTATTTTAAACTTTCCGTACCTCTTCAAGCAACAAACTTTAAAACACCATTTGTCCCAGGTGTAATAGACGAAGTTTCCTATTCTTGTTACATGAAGATCTCATACAAATCAAACCTACCTACTAAAACCCCAATAGAATAAATGTTGGGACTGGCCCCGTGGCCGAGTGGTTAAGTTCGTGCGCTCCGCTCTGGAGGCCCAGCGTTTCGCCAGTTCGAATCCTGGGCACAGACATGACACAGCTCATCTAGGCCATGCTGAGGTGGCGTCCCACATGCCACAACTAAAGAAATACACAACTATGTACAAGGGGGCTTTGGGAGAAAAACGAAAAATAAAAAAATCTAAAAAGAAAAAAAGAATAAATGTCAAGGGACATCAAAAGACAATTCACAGAAGTAATTTAAATGTTTAATAAATATAAAAAATTTCAGTCTCAATAATAAAAGAGAATAATAAGTACATTTTTTCGCTTATCTAACTAACAAAGTTTTCTTCAACTACTCTTACCTAATTTTCGAATAGCTAAAGCAGCATTTGCCCTGTTATACCTTGGCAGGATTTTATTGTCAGATATTTTGGGGAGGATAACTTCAACAGCAATCCTTTATATATTTCTGTGCTTAGAACTAGTACGTACATTTCTATTTCAATAAGTAAATTATAAATTCAGACATGATTGCAAGCCAACCTATTTATAGTAGCTCTATTACCATAGTTTGTGCTGTGTAACAACTTACCACAAACTCAACGGCTTTGTAACGCCTGCTTAATAGCACATAGTTCTGTAGGTTAGAGGCCTGGCATGTTGTGGCCGTGTTCTCTGCTCAGGTTGAAATCCAGGTGTCCTCAGGCTGCACTCCTTTCTAGAGGCTCTGGGGAGGAATCCACTCCTAAGCTCAGTCATGGTGTTGGTAGAATTCAGATCTTTGTGGTTATAGGGCTGTGGTCCCTTTTCCTTGTTGGCTGTCCCTGGGACCAGTCAGCTTCTAGAGGCCATCTACATTACTTAGCACATACCCCTCCACCTCCCATCTTTAAAGCAGGCAGCAATGGCTAGTAACTTCTTGGGGTGTCAATCTCTTTGATTTCCTCTTCTGTAACCAGTTGAAGAAAAGTCTCTGCTTTTACAGGGGCTCACATGATTAGAATAGGCCCAGCAGGATAATTTAGATTAATTTAGATAATCCTTAGATTAAAGTCAACTGGAGCATATGCATAAAATCCTGGGAGTGATGTCTCATTGTCTTCACAGGTTCCAGTAATTAGGACATGGAAACCTGGGGGCATACATTCAGAATTCTGCTTACTACAGTAGCATTATTTTTAATAGTGAAAAATTAGAAAACAAGTTGGTTAATAACAATGGAATGCTTAAATAATGATGCGTCTGTATTTTAGACTATGAGGCAGCTATCAAAATTGATACCTTCAAATAATTATTACCTGGAGAAAAATGTTTGAAGTATAGTATTTAAATTAAAAAGAAGAAAACAAAATTTCCTAAAATATATGAAGCTAAAATACTGCAATGAAAGATATCTCTGTACCTTTTTTGACATACGAACTCTTTTTAGAATCTAGTAAGAGTCATAAATCCTTTCCCCAAGGAAATACATACGCATATACAAAACAGTGACTATAACATAGATCATCTACAGCACCCCAAGGGATCCCAGATTAAGAACCCCTAACTAATTATATGTATTTTTTTTATTTCAAAGATTGGCACATGAGCTAACAACTGTTGCCAATCTTCTTTTTTTTCCCCCTTCTTTTTCTCCCCCAATCCCCCCAGTACATAGTTGTATATTTATTTTGAGTTGTTTGTCCTCCTAGTTGTGGCATGTGGGACACCACCTCAAGGCAGCCTGATGAGCAGTGCTATGTCCATGCCCAGGGTCCAAACCAGTGAAACCCTGGGTAGCTGAAGTGGAGCGCGGGAACTTAACCACTCAGCCATGGGGCCGGCCCCTGATTATATGTATTTATAAAGATAATACTAAAGGCAATGTGTTCTCCCACCTTCGCTTTCACAATCAGCGACTGTAGACAGCGCCCTCATTCTGTGTTCCTGCAAGCAGTCTTTCATTGTGTTTTTATCACTCAGTATTCCTGAGAATCCCCAAGGGAGGCTTACATATTCCACAAATCTATTCTCATCATCTCTTTCTACCTCTTGTTCTAGATCACAGCTCAGTGCCTGGTAACCAGTTCTTGTGTAATTGCAGCTATCTTCAAATCTAATGAGCCACAAATGTGAACATGGTCTCCTTGAGTTCCCACAGAGTTCAGTTAACACAGGCCACAGAGTTTAACCAAATTTTACAAAAGGCTAGATAACATAAATATACTACAGAGCAGAAAACAAAAGCCCAAGGCTAGATGCCAGGAGATATTCCTCTTCTCTAAGTCATTGGCCATGCACCTATTCAGGACATCCCTGACATGGCATCTCACTGGCCATCTTACTCCTGAAACTCATCCGCCAATGTGTCCAAAGGGCCCTCTTATCTCTCAAAGGAGTCTCTTTAGTCATGTCCTATTTCTGCTAGGATCTGGTATGTGACTTGGCCCTCCCCAAAGGAAATCCTCTCCTCTTCCAATTCAAAATTCATTTCCTTTTCTCTTGTCTCATGTATTAAGCAACGTGGCATGATATTTAATTTTTCAAAGAACATGGCTAGGATGAGATAAACATAATAGTCAACAGTAAATTTCCCACATTCTTGGTTATTCAGTTGTTTCGACGTCCCATTCAGGGGACACTGTCGGTCTAGTTGTAGCTCTGTCTCCAACCTGGTTGAGTCCCTCAGGGTAGTCTGTAATCCTGTCAAGGTAAGGGAAAGATAAGGCTGCTCTGTCCCCCTGGGCAGGTCAAGCTTGCAACACTCTGTGGGCACATCTCTCCTAAAAACAGTATGTCTCAGAGATAGTCCACTGTTAATCACAGTTAGAAAAAATTCTACAGGCAAAGAAACTACTGAAATATATTCATCCAGCAAATAGGAACTAAATAATATGGTTGACAGCAAGTCTCAAACCTCTCACTTGAATTACTTAACTTGCTCAAGATAGCCTCCGGGAATGTGGAGGCCTACCCAGGGAAAACCTGCCACAGTGGTCCTGACTAAAGGGCTCTCCCAAAAAGGCTTCTTTCAGAGCAAAGGCAGAACCTGAGCCAAATGTGAGCTTCCATCCCCTATAGAATGCATCACTTCGGGAAATGTCAGCTTTCTAATGACGATATTTGAGAACTCCAGACCTCCTCTGCAGGAGAAGTAAAAACAGCCGACAGTAAAAGCACTGTAGTGAGAGTACTGACAGCCTTGAAGGAGCAGTTTGTCTTTGATCCACACACATATTCACCCATTAAAAAGTACATACGAAGAGACGCAAGAAAATAGAGACGTTATTTTATGACTTTTAGTTTATTTGTATACGTTTCTCTTTTTTATATTCTTTATATAATATATATTCACTTAAGAATATATTGCTAAAAAATAAATGCAGATATACTGGATCCAGCTTAATCCTTATGTAGGTACCTTGTAAGATTCTCAGTAATAATTATTCCTTCCAGGCAAAATTATCTTTTCACCATGTTTAAACTGAAAAACAATGATTTTTTTTTTCCAATGTGAACAAGAACAACCTAAGGAAAAAAAAACCCAGCAGTCCAAGATGTGAAATTATTTATCTTAAAATGGAAATATCTAATAATTAGTCAACTACTTAAGAAGAAATAAGGGGGCCAGCTCAGTGGCGCAGTGGTTAAGTGCGCATGTTCCCCTTCAGGGGCCTGGGGTTTGCCGGTTCGGATCCTGGGTGCGGACACGGCACCACTTGGCAAGCCGTGCTGTGGTAGGCGTCCCACGTATAAAGTAGAGGAGGATGGACATGGATGTTAGCTCAGGGCCAGTCTTCCTCAGCAAAAAGAGGAGGATTGGCAGCAAATGTTAGCTCGGGGCTAATCTTCCTCAAGAATAAAGAAAGAAAGAAAAATAAAGAAAAAAATAAAAATAAAGGAAAAAAAAAGAAGAAATAAGAGTGGCTGAATGGTTTACACAGAACCTAGTGGTGGTCATTTATTAACTATATTTGGACATGCTGAGTGTAACTGCTCTATGCTTCAACTAATGTGACAGAAGGAAGATGTGAATCTTTACCTATTTCAGAAACTTGTTTTGAAGAAGAAATTATTTAAATACAGGCTGTAAATAAACTGTTAAAATAACAAGAATATGAATAGGTTCAGCCAGCTGAGCAACAGAAAAGCAATCAGGAATGAGTGACTTACTGTTTACATGCTTACTCTTGATGACGGGCATTTAACACTCAAAGTTAAATTTAACATATAAGGCAGTTTCTTAGTATGCTAGACAGAAAAGGGACTGTATTTGAAATCAGCTAACTACTCACAAAGAAAACCACTGTAGAATCCGTCTAAAATAGTGTCATTCTTTAAAATCATGGAAACAAGAAAGAGCACTCAATGTGGTTGTCCCTCTCAGAAAGCTTCATATTTTAGGAAAAATATAAGGATACAATTACAGGTTCTTTCATAGTTTATCATCTTACTTTTTTATTTACACTATCAAGGGAACAATTGTTAAATAAGGTCTGTTGTCGAAGAGTTTGCCCTGAAATAGGTAAGTAAGTAAGCTTCATCTTCAGGATGCATATAGTTGCAGGTAAGTCTGAGGATGGGTTTGTTGTATGGAGTAGGGCAAAAGAACAAAATTTCGAAGGAACACTTAACATCAATTTTCAAGAATAAGGAGAGATGAAAAGCCCTTGAATTTAAGTGACTCCAACTTCCCAGTTCCAATGAACCTGTTCATTTCCATGGCTTTAATCACACAATAATAACATTTCACTGTAACAGATGTGTTCATGCAAAAATAATATGGCCTGGTGAGCCACAGACATCATACTCACAGATAACCACTCTTCTGGATTGGGCTCAGTTCCTTATTTCAACAAAACACTAGTAACATGGCCCGAGATCTCAGAGCTACCCATCTTTATGTATTAGTTCATCTTAGTATATTTAGACTCCAAAATACAGACAAAGTCAAGAGCTATATTTGGGATTTTATATGTAAAACTATAGAGTTAATAGTTTCTAAACACACAGCACTGCCAACTTCATAGCAATAAGGTGAACCTACATAAGCTTGAGTTTTGGGCCTTCTTACGATTAGAATGTTCATCATCAGGGCTGGCCTGGTGGTGCAGTGGTTAAGTTCGCATGCTCCACTTTGGTGACCTGGGGTTCACCAGTTCGGATCCCAGGAGTGGACCTAGGCACTGCTGCTCAAGCCATGCTGTGGCAGGTGTCCCGCATATAAAGTAGAGGAAGATGGGCATGAGTGTTAGCTCAGGGCCAATCTTCCTTGGCAAAAAGAGGAGAACTGGTAGCAGATATTAGCTCAGGACTAATCTTCCTCAAAAAAAAAAAAAAAAGAATGCTTATCATCAAGTGCAGGGCTGAACTTGTGGCATACATAATATCAGAATTGAAATAATGAAAATAAACTATTACTAAAAAAGAACAATTAGAAATTAGGAATATTCTAATTGGGATCCATTCTCATGCACTGGAAAAAATATATTGAATATCTATATTTTCCATTCTAACATTTAGGACAAACTTAAATAAGTTTTAATGTAAATCTTAGTTCACTGTGTGCCTTTCATAACAGAAGAAGCCAACTCTGTCATATTTCTGTTATAACTCCACCACCTGGCATTATGTAGGTGAATTATTAAATGACTGAATGGATAATGATATATGAATGCACATATGAAAGAATTCTCTAGTGTTTATCTGCTGCTGATCTAGATAAAATTTTAGCCAAATTTACTACTTTCCTCCACTTTCCTCCCTGTGCCTGTCCTGATCCATGTAAATTATCTTATTCCCTTTTCAAAATCCTAGTGTTCTGGTTCTTTTAGGAAAGGCAAAGGTATTAAACAGTTATGTTTTAATATGAAAGTCAGAAAAACCTTCATGGTTTTCAGTAATACTACCAGGCTGTGGAAGTGAAGAGTTTTCCCAGATTAAAGGACCTTCCAGCATAAGCAGTCGGTGACTGACGGAGGGAGTATAGCGATAGACAGTTCCAGGAAAGAACCAACAAGATATTTCTCCCTCCTGGTTACTTGCTTCCACAGAATGATATAATTTTTTAAACAACCAATATTACTACTTATATACTAAAATTGGATTATCATTGATATGCAAACAGCCACTTATTATCAGATGCCCTTAGATGTCCAATCTCAAAACAGGAAATTGTCAGGGTCTCCCTTCTTCTCTGTCCATGTTGAACTCTGAGAGTTTCTGAGGTTCTATTCCAGTTTCTACTCTCAGAGGTAAAAGGCCACCTTCAAAATGCATGAAAGTCCAAACTGAGTTGTTCAAGCCAACTTTGTCTCAATTTTTCCCCAAATAAATCCTTGTCATCTCTCTACCTCTCTGTATAATGTTACCACCACACCTAGGAATGAAGGCTTCACCACTTACCACCCTCAACCATTACTAGCAGTGGAGCCTTAACTAGACATATCTCCCTCTGGCCTTCCAAGGTCAGGTTTCCCCAAAATGCAGATAACTGTCATTGGAAGTTATCCACGTGAGCAAGCTAACACAGCAACAGGAGCTCTTCAATTCAATCAAAGCTTCTCTACTTAGCATCACTTAAAATGGGCTAACACTCTGAAGAAACGAACTAAAAGAAAGCTTTTTTTTTTTGTGGGCTAGAAGACTAGGAATCAGTGGAGGGCAACAGGAAAACACTGAAGATTCAGCAATCTCCCAATATCATTTTTTAAAGATTTTTAAAAAATGCTTTAAAGTATCATTTCTTTAGGTAAAATATGTATTTAACATATATGATAAATATATGTATTAAATATATATAATATATATCAATAAAGTGTAGGGTAGACATAGACACAGATTTACAAATTTAAAAGTAAAAATCCAAAGATTGTTTTAATGAGGGGGTTTCTAAACCACATTGAGTCCAGATGTTATCTAACAGAAGAATTTGGAGGGTAATAAACTTGGAATTGAAATCCCAGAATATGTACTAAAAGGAGATTAATCTTATTTTGTTACCATGTTCATGTTTTTGTAACCAAAAACGTATAGATCTTAAATATTCTAATTTAATTTAAATACTATTCTTTTTCACAAGAGCTCTATTCTTTATGGTTTTGCTGCCAGTCAACCTGTGAACTCGGAAAGTATCAGAAAGATTAGGAAATGATCTAAGGATGTTGATGCCACAAGCAAGAGTCTAGTATTCAGGCACGTAGTAAATTGCATTAGCAGGACAAACAGCGCATAGATGACTGCTTGTTTGTTCCTTTTTAAGATGGAAGATCCTTAACTGTTAAATAAGATCAAGGAGATAATTCCATAGGTCATATGTCCTAGAAAGGAAACCAAACCACAGTCCATACAGGTAGAAGGCTTAGATAAGAAGTGGCAAAGCTCTGTTTTAACAGAAGGAAAGATAGGTAAAGTCTAATAATACCGTAGGGAAAGTCGTCCAATCATATCTGGCTGTTTCTGTGTTCTGTGCAAAAGGATATAAAATCCCTGAGAAGTCTGGCTCCTGGTTAAAAACCATTGTGAGATTTTTCAGATCTGGCCACAGGCAATTACAAAGGCTTTACCTGGCAGGCCTCACAGGGAAGGTTGCCGCCCCCTCCCACCAGCAGACTGGTGCACGGCCAACACATTGCAGTCTCTGAAGGGAGCTGCAGCGTGGACCCAGGCGCCCCTGGCTGGCCCTGATCTCCACGTGTTCACATTCCTAGCCCCTTCATTCCTAGGTCTCCTTATCTGAGGTCTTGGGCAGAGGTCTTGAAGACTCTTCTCCTTTCTTTGACTTAGTACCCAGTGCTTTTCCACTCCTAGCCCCCCTCCCTCACACTTCCCTCAACCTCAAGGTCCCTAAAGCTGCCAAGACTTCTGCTCTCTGCTCCCTCCACCATGAGTCAGCCCCTAGGGCTGTGCTGATCCACCTCATCCTCCACTGGTATGCCTTTCCATGCAGAAAAATGAACAGAGGGTGTTGACATTTTCTCCAGTTTTAGATTCTTGCTTACACCATAGCAGTAAGTGATTCAAGGAGTAACTCTTTCATTTTTGGCTTGTTGCTTTAATCAGCTACTCTGCCTCCTGACCGCTCAGCTTTCTTTCCTGGTTTGGCTGAGCTCCTGACAGTCCCTTCTGAGAGGGTCGTGAAGGCTCCTGCGTTCAGTGTCACCTCAATTTTCTCACCTATAAAATAGGGATAAATATAGAGATGACATCTTGATAGGGTTACTGTGAGGATTAACTGAATTGAGGCGTATAAAATACTTTAGCACTGGAGAATATTGAATACTAAGATGAGTTGTTTACACACTGCTAAGCAAATGTAGTTAATTTTGTCTTTTTTGGATAGGTAATACATGAACGTGGTAAAAAAAAATTGCAAAGGAAAAATATGTATATAACCTAATGATAATCCTTTCCTCCTGATCCCTACTACCCACTAAGAACACATATGTGGTAGAATCCTGCAAAATAAGTGTTACTCAAAGGTTGGTAGAACTCTTAATCTCCCCAAAATATAAATAAGAAGATTTAATCATATAAGTGTAATATGCTATATATATATATATAATGTGTGCCCTATTTTAGCTCTTTTTTTTCACCAATTTCACATCTTTAAATGAAAATATTCACTATAGTTCTAGAGTCTAAGAATACTTTTCTGTGTATCATACCTAGCTGGTAAGTTATATTAGCTTCTTGTGAAACAAATACCAGCCTTTCCTTTGAAATATGTTAAACTCTTTTATTTACCCAAACCAGCCATTTATGTTCGTAGACAGGAAAGGCTTTTCTATTTAAGCAGAAAGAATAGTGAAATTTATCAATTAATACGTCTTAAGAAAAGGCTTTAGTTTTAATTCTTAAGGTGATATGCATTCCTCACTAGCCGTTATTATTAGGAATTATCTATTTGGTGTATGTGAACGCTTCTTGTTTTTAAGTTCTCAGGAATATTCTTTGAAATCAAAAAGAAAATAGGTTCATAATAAAAAATGAAACTAATTCAAAAGTGAGTGAATTTCTCTATCTTCCATTCCTAAGTAGAATTGCTACTACAAATGGTGTATACGTTTAACATTTCTGCCTCCGTCTTGAGAGATCAATGAAGAGCTCGCATACTTGAAGTCAGTCTGCCCCAACTCTGGCTCTCCTGCTGCAGCCATGTGGAAGTTGAGGGTCTGTGCGCTCCTGGCAAGGTCTCAAGCCATTTCTCCCTCTCAATACTCAATATACTTATCTCATTACACCCTTTCTCTCTGTTTATGTCCATCTCCACATGAAACTCAAGTTGCCCTCTTCAGGTCACATCTCCCACACTGTTCTGCACACCCCCTCTTCAATCTACCTTCCCTTCCTAATTCCTAAAACCTTCCTCTGGGTCATCCAGAATTCACAGCTAATCATTAGAAAATCCCTAAAATTCTCACTCCATCCCTAATGTTTCTATCCTCTCCCTGGTCTAACTGAGATCTGACTTTCCCCTGAGGAAACTGCTTCCCATGAAGATAACTCAAGTATGGACCTATCCTCTTCCACAAGCCTCCTAACACCAGGACTAGCAATCGATTCAAGGAGATGGGAATTAAAGAACACATGATGCTAGGTTGTATCTTGGGCCAGGAAAAAGATAGATAGTGGATCAGACAGTAGTATTCTACCAACATTAACTTTTTACTTTGATATTTATATTACCAAATAATTATATCACATATACATAATTATACTGCAGTGATGTAAGATATTGTCTTTGTTCTTAGACAATACATATTGAAGTATTTTGGAGAAAAAGGACATAATGTTCCAATTTAAAATGTTTCAAAAGTTATGTGTATATCGAGAGAGAGAGGAAAAAGTGAAAAATAAAAAGAAATGAGGCAAATGTAAACAACTGCTGAATCTGGATAGCCAGGATACAGACGGCACTCTTGCAAAATTTTTGTAAGAATTTGAAATTTCATCCAAAGAAAAAGTTGCAATCAATCAATCAAATTTTGGCTGACTCACAAGTTTTGAGCCTGAATGACTCGGAAGATGAGTGGTGCCACCAAGAATGCCGGAGGAAAATCTGAAGGGTGGAAGGGGAACATGGAATTGAATTGTGAACATGTGAATTTTGAGGCGTGACACCTTCAGTAGGATATTATTCTCAGGCAACAGCCAGAACTTTATATCCGGAAAAAAGACTGCCAGAGCGACAGATGACCTACTATTAGTATAAAGGAGCTAACAAATAAATCCCAAACTCTCCAGGAAAAAGGGTTGTAAGAATGCTTATGTGCAGGTTACTCTAAAAGGCCAGCAAACTCATTAGAAATCTCACTGAATAAGAAAATTCAGTGAAATATATTATTCAGAAAAGGATCTTAAAACTGTGATTTAATTCAGGCTGATCACTGTCCTTTGTTTCTCTATATTGTGTTGACTTACAAATATTGAAGGCTGGACTGACGTTAGTTGTGACTTTAATTGTGTGCAGGGAATAAAAGGGACATTTCATATGTTACCATTATTTGTTTTTTATTCCTGAAAGCACCAGAGAATACGTGGCCTTTAAATTATACTTTAGAAGTAGCTCAAGACTGCAGACGGCTGCATTTTAATAGACAAGCTTAATTGACTCCCGTTCTTGAATGAGTGATGTGTGGTCTCTCTAGTAATGCTGAATGCCACCTGTTCTGTAATCATTTTAATCATCAAATTGCCACACGGCATCAGTTATGGCTGCTACCAGTCTGTAACATGACAGACATTTTAAGGGCCATTTGTTTTTCTATTTATATAGCACTGATGAATTAAATTTGAGGAGATATTGATGGTCCAAAGGGGACTCATTGAGGGTAGGGATGCACTCTCCTGTTTCTAAAACAGTGCTTCCCCAACACCCAAGGACCACTGACCTCTCCACCATATCCCAGGAAAATGTGCTTCTTTTCTGCTATCGCACAGATAAATGTGTAATTGGTCTGAAACTATTTTTTCCTTTCTTCTCTTAAAAAAATATTTTTTATGATAAAACTGAAATGTTACTCACACAAACAACTATTTTGAGAAGTGGTTGCTATAAGGATGCTGCACACCAGAGGGGATCTTTTCAAAAGCTTCAGTCTCCAATGCAAATTCATTTCTTAGATCACACCACACAGCTGTACAGTAAGTGTATGTGCTCTTGCTGTAGTGACGGTGCGTTCTTTGAAGAAAACCTCCTCCATAAGAACATCAGTCAGGAGGCATAGAAAACAGACCATCAATTCCACTCCATTAGTTTTGTGCTTATTGCTTTTACATGCTGTAGTTTCATGCTTGTCTGAGAACTTTCATAATCATATTTGTTTTAAAAGAATTGGTTTTATTGTGTAACTAAAATAATACCAGAGCCCATAAAACAAGTAGCTGTGAGACTAGGAAACACTACTCATCATTTAAGCACAATGGTGAAACATTCCCCCATTTTAAAGCAAAAGGGTTTGTGGAAAACTATCTTGCTATTATCTTTCCTTCCTAGCGGTCATTTTAGCACTCGCCTTGGCATCAAAGTACAATTCAGTTTATTTACTCTTCCAACAATACGACTGCTAACAGTACAGGATTTAAGAAACACAGGAGAAAAATTTAATCAAAATCATGTTCCCATTGCTTCAGAGTCTATTTTACAATAGTGTTTCTAGTTTTTATGGAGCTACCCAGGCTGCAACTAAATTAATTCTTTTAATCATCTTATACAATATTTACTAAAGTAAAACTGTTACATAAAGCATATTTTCTGCTTTGTGAATATAAAACAATTGTAATTATATGGTGCATTTACTACACAAAAAGTGTGTTTGGTTAATTAAAAGGAGTATATCTATTATTTGTTTCAAAGGCATTCTACATTTTTAGTGCTACTGATGGTAAAATTTTATTTCCAACTCATTATACTAGATTCTATATGGTTTTCTCAACTGGAAAATGACTGACAACCATTCAAACTATTAGTGACAACATTTGTGACTGAAATTAAGCTCTGTTTAAATAAGCAAACTGAAGTGTAGATAAAGTATGAGAAAAGAACAGGAAATCTGCTAACAGAGACAACAGTCATCTATTGAACTAAGATAAAAAAACCAGCAAGGTGAGTAGATCTCACTGGTCGTTGAAGAAGAGCAGGTCCACTCCTTGGGGAGCCTCTCAGATGGACACAGATGGGGTGGGGGTTTAGACCTTGGGGTGGCGGTGGGAGGTGAAGGGAACCCAGAGGCTGTTCTCCAGCTTCTAATCCAAGTGCTTGGGGCAGAACAACGCATTCAGGGGCATTTTTAAAAGATTTTGTTTTACTTTTACAAATTTGCTATGTGACTCCTTCTTTAAATTCACAATGGAATCTATCTCTTAAATTTTAAAATGGAAGATTTCAAGTTCTCAAGATGTCCCAGAGAAAGAAATAGATAGACAGATAAATATAGATATAGAGATAGATTGAGAGAGAGACAGAGAGAGGCTATGCCTGTTAGGAAATAAGTGAATAATAAACTGATTTTTCTTACAAAAAAAGATATAATAAGTAAAAAAATTCAAATAGGTACTTCACTACAAAAGAATAAAAATAATTTGAAATTGAATTTACACTTATTTTCATTTTAATAAATTGTCAACCAATTGTTTAGACATTGTGTAAAAAGATATATTATCTATTAAGACCAAGGATTGTCTCTTATCCCACATTGAAAAAAATTATTTATTATGAAGCAATTAAAACATAGTATCTAGTCAGTTTCTATAACTAAGTTACAGAAAATGAAGTTTTTCTGTAGAGCAATCTTACTCATATATCCTCAATAAGGCTGAATGGAAGGTGTATGATGTATAAAGCATGGGCTAGAAAGAGATTTATTTAAGACATAGTACTTGCCTTAAGGGGGCTTAAAATCTGGTTGAAAGGAGCCATTGGAATATTTATAAAGGCATGTATGGTATCCATGAAGTGCTTCTACACACTGTAACAGATTAGAGATAACAGCAACAGAGCTAAACAGAAGCAATTACAATACTATAGATCTAGAACCATAGGTGTCAGAGGGAAAGACATGGAAGAGATGGGATTTGATGACTGACTAATTGTGGGGGAAAAGACAAAAAGCCATAGAAGCAATAAAAACAGCTACAATTCATGCATTGTATGCTAGAACGTAAGCTCCAATGGGCGGGGATTTTTATCTATATTTTTGACTGCTGTGCACTCATTTCCTAAAATTGTGCCTAACACACAGTAGGAGCTCAATAAATGTTTGTTGGATGATTGAACAATGTGCCAGATAACTTATGTGCAGTATGTTTAATCCTTATATAATTCTCCTGCAAGCTTATGATTTTTATTCCCATTTTTTAAATTAAAAACTAAGGCTCAGAATGGCTGAAGTCATATGGATAAGCTACTATTAAAATACAGGTTCTTATAATTCTAGAAGGTGGTCTTTCTTCAGCAGCATAAGGCTATTTTCAAGGAAAGATCCACTGCATAGAAGGCAGACCTGTAAGCTTTACCTTAACAAGTCATGTGATCTTAAGTAAG
This sequence comes from Equus asinus, assembly GCF_041296235.1. Classification (NCBI taxonomy): domain Eukaryota; kingdom Metazoa; phylum Chordata; class Mammalia; order Perissodactyla; family Equidae; genus Equus; species Equus asinus. The sequence goes on from NC_091813.1 coordinate 40,560,185, forward strand.
TTACTTAGTTTCTCTGTGGATCTACTCCATCTGGGGTCACAGGGCTGTATTTACAAATATAGAAACTTGTAGAAACAACGTCTGTTGGCCACACAGGATTGACTGCAAATGTCAGATTGGTCCATAAAAATGCTTTTGAAATTTGACGTGATATATAAATAAAAAATATTAATATTAATAATAAGGATGGTTCCAATAGTTTAAATGGTGTTATTGAAATAAATAAGAATCTATGAAAAAATATGGAAGGGAAATTTCTTTTCTTCTTTTTTTTTTTGTTGTTTTCTTTGAGAGAGTGATTTGTTTAGAGATATTGCATGGCAGTACCCATGGAACACTCAGGAAATGGAGATAGTGTCACACACAAAGATACAGGAATAAAGCTCGTAATTGAGGGCTTGTATTTGAAGTTATCTGGATGGTGGTGGTAGTTAAACTCATGAGAAGGATCAGGATTTTAAAAGAAAACAATATAGTTAAGTAAGGTAGACAATTTGAGAATGCTATGATGAGTGAAGAAAGGACTAGAAAGAGAAATAGAGGAATAGAAGGAGAAGCAGGGCAGTAGAAGGTCCCAAAGGCCAAAATGGAAGAACTCATACTCAGGAAGGATGGCCTGGCAACATCTAATGCACTAGCATCCAGTGTACATGGGACACATGATGTGGAAAAGCCATTGACTTTGGCACTTGACTTTAGTTATGTATGGGGAATAGTTTTAGTGTCTGATTGGGTAGATTCATCTTTATTTTATGTTTAATCTTTGGAAAAACCTGAGCATGTTTTAAAACAGAGGGAAGGGGATAATGGAGAAGATGCGATTGAAAATGTAAAAGAACAGTGAGGTTGTAACAGCAGGAACGATTGAAATGCATGGTAGGAGGGAGATTCTTAGAATCCTCTCTCTGTCCAAGTGAAAAGCAAGCAATTTATAAAGAAAGACAGTTGGGATGCAGACATATTTTGGCGTTGTGAGGAGGGAAGTTCATTGGCTCAGCTTCCGTTTTTAGGCATGTGGTGTTTAAAAGCACTAGAGATGCAGCAATGAACAAAGCCAGCACAGTGCTGCCCTCCCCAAACCTGTCCAACACAGTGGACAGCAGCCACTGGACAGGAGGAGGGGGGAGGCAGGATGCTCAAAAGTAGAAAAGGTGTTTGAACTGACGTGAGAAATGTGACAAGCAGTTAACGAGAAATTAAGAATTGCCAAATGATAGTTTTTGCTCAAATGATGAAGCTTAGTATTAGACAAAAAATTACATGATTTTCTCCAGTTAATTTTTGATAATCTAGACACAGGAAAAGACAAAAATGGCAAAAGTTAATGAATGTCAGTTTTATGATGTGTGGATTTTTTTTCTTTTTTACATTTGTCGATTTATTTGTCGATGTTAAATAGAACAAGACCTTTAAGAAGACTGACAAAAGCTGAGTGCTGAAACTACTGCTTTCTATAGAATAAATAATTGGTTTAAAAAGTTAATCAGTGAATCAAAACATTTATATCAGCTGTAGACTTCAAAGACAAGGAATTATGGTATTAGAACAGTTTGAGAAAGATGAAACTCACATCTGAGGGATGAGGAGAAATAGTAAAGGTCAAATCTTGCTGTGTCCAAGCTGGCACACCAAGTCAGTTTCTCCCACACCACAAACAACACTAATATTGATCAATCTCAGAGCATGAAAGTGAGCTGTGGGAAAACTTAAATACCATATCTAACTTCATTGTCAGGAAAGGGCAGGGTTAAATACGGGTTCCACTGATCAGTTAATACTTTTCGATTAAATAAGTAGGAGGTAAAAGATCTAGAGCTGGCCACAGGCGGCCTGGTGGTTAAGTTCAGCAAGCTCCACTTTGGCGACCCAGGTTCAGAATCTGGGCACAGATCTGTACCACTCTGTTAGCAGCCATGCTGTGCTGGCAGCCCACGTACTACGAAATGGCACAGATGTTAGCTCATGGAGAATCTTCCTCAGCAAAAAAAAAAAAAAAAGATCTAGTATCACAGGTTAGAATAAAAATGAGTTTTTAATGACTAAGTCTGAAGTCCAAGAGAAACATGTAGCTGAAGGAGAATTAAATCTAAGAGTTGTAATCACTTGGTTACCTAAACAGTAATTAAAAGGAGGTAAAAGTTAGTAAGGCCAGACCAACTAGTGTTTGGTTTCCATGTTTGTTTCATTATGGGCTAATGTTTATGTCTTCTCAAAAGCTCAAGTCTATGTTCATAAATTTTAGCAACTTGCACACGTGAGGATTTTTAGAGGGCCAATGAATAACACTTCTGCTTTTTCCACCCAAGACCTGAACCAACTAAGACAAAGGAGTCAGGTAGATGGTCATCAGCAATGTCAGCCTTGTCATTGACAGAGTTTGTAAAACAAGGTTCAGTTTAGGGAAAATATAGGCTTCTTAATAATGAACCTCTGAATTGGGCATATTTACAAAACCAGTTACAGCAAACTTGGAAGTGGCAGGACCCCCTTGAAAGGTCAGTGATGTGGCTGCCACATTTGTCACGTGGCCAAGAGAAACTCAGAGCTCATGCTCTGTGCAGGCAGCCAGATGCCAGGGGGTAGACAGAGAGAGGGGGAAAGCCACCATGTGTGCAGACCCATGTCCTTCTCTCTACACCCAGGGAGGTAGGGCAAACAGAGGCCAAGAGTGAACAATAATGGAGACCCCCTGAGGGGGGAAAAGGATAAAGAGGTGCTCCTATAATAATCCGGAGCTATAATTCAGAGAAAAAATACTTTATAAGCTGAGTATTCTCTTGGGGAAGTTGCAAATTCAGCCTCAGAAAGACTGACATTACAAAGCCAGACCTCAAAGCAACAGAAACTTACCAGCCTTTAATGGTCTGGATAACTGCCACTTCTCACTGGCAAGTTTTGACACTAGAAGACAGTGAAATGAGGCATACCTGGTTGGACTCTCTCACATCATAGAAAAAGCACACTCATGGGTGGGTTCTAGAAAGATGATTTTGTCACGTTCATAGCATTAAAATGAGCTCTAGAGAAACATGTTTTATAATCCTATGTTTAATTCTTTATATAATATTATCCCTTTCTCTGTAAAAACAGCCAAGTCTAATCTCCAGAAATACAGTTTTCAAAAAAGGTAACCAAGAATGTCAGATAAAATGAATGCCAGTATTCACAGCATGTGAATCCAAGTTCAAAATTCTTATCATTCACCAAGTCTGGAGAAATTCTGATGGGTTGCTAGACTATTTTTTTAATCTCCTCCAGAATCTTTTCCAACTTGAGTTCCAAGTGTGCAATCAAGTTCCAAAAAACTCTGAGACTTTGAAAAATCATCACTGTAATGGACAACTTTTCACTCTCTTCCTGTCAGCGATGAACAGTACGATTACGGCAGGTCACTTGATCTTTGTTATTGTGTCTCCCATAAGCACAGGGCCTGCCAGGACATACCTCGTTAAATCTTCCTTTTTTTCCTCCTGTCTTCCTTTTCCCTCACCTCATTTTCTCAAAATAATACTGTGTAACTGGCATTTTCTTTGAGAAGAAGGTGCTTTATCATTCTCGGTTTTGATTGAGAACATTAGTATTGTGAATATACCAATTATTCCTCACCTACTATGTGAAAGAATGGTGAGCTGCAGGCAGGAAAAATCCTACAATCTAACAATTGCCTTCAGTCTATACCATAACTGGAGAAAACAGCAGTAAAAATGTAGTATGTGAGGACCTAGTCCATGATATTAAAATCCACTCATATTCATACTGAACCAGACTCTAATGATACACTGTGTACTTCAAACATTTGACACTTCCACTGGCCAGATATTCTAACTAGCCTCAACTTGCCGTTTCTCAGATCTCCAAACCATGAACTTCTTTTTGTTAAATGATTTGAAATCTTGCAAGGTAATGGACCAAAATTAAGATTAATTTTTAATTATCATATCCTCTTAAGACATTTATGCTAACTAAATCATTATGTAAGTTTGCTTAAATACAATTTCAGCAATTCCACTTTTCTATCAGAATTAGAGTTTTCCTCTTTATGACTGAAATGACGGACAGAAGATGAACTAATTTAAAAAATTAAAGGTTTTCTAATATTTCCATTATCAATGCCTTTCCTCTTTGATTTCAGAATATGAAACTGAGTATTTGAAAATAAGCACCTTCCACATACACTGAATAGATAATTTCTGATAATTGTAGTAGGTATAGAATACAAGAATAACCTTCAGAACTCAAACTAGAGATTTTTCACAAAATAATTGAGTAGAAAAACCCATTATGCTCTCTTCTTGTAAAGAAATCACTTTCTTGTCTAAGAATTGAGATGGCTGATATAAGGAGCCTTATTATTCAAGCCAAAGGGTTAACAGATTAGCAAAGAGAGGTTGAAATTTTGCAGAGTGTAACATAACTCATAACTGTGATAAAAATAAAGGCAATTGCACTTACAGGCTTACATTATGTATACAATTAGACTGAATGCTGTCATTTGATATCACAGGATGAGAAGAAAAAAACTGAAAGGTAAAAAGAGACATACATTTATCTCAATGTGTATTTTTCACTATAAACTTATTGAGGAAATTAAGTGTTGTTCTATTAACTTAGAAACATGTTAAAATAAGCATATCACTTGCTTATTATTGCTAATGAGTCTATTTCGACTCCTAGTGACCCTGGGTACAGCAGAGCTGAATCCTGCCCGGTCTTTTTGGGCCATCCTCTCACCTTCCACGACTATATCTGCTGCTATTCATAGGGTCTTCCTGGCCGAGATTTCAGAAGTGGACACCTGCCAGACAGATGGGTGCTGTAGCTCCCTAACTGGGAAACAAAGCCTGGATAGAGCAGTGAGAACACAGAATCTTAACCACTAGACCACCAGGGCTGGCTATCTCACTTGTAGAGAAAGGCGAAGCACTCCTTACAAGGTGTCAGGTTCAGAGAATTGGGTAACATCAGTGCTTTTGACCACTCATTCGGGGCGAGGTCAGTAGTGATAAGCTGGGGAATTTGAAAATGTACAAACCCAAACAGAAAAAAAGGGTTGAGTGAATTATCAAACTTGGGCTTTTTGAAGCCAGCTAACTGAAATTTTCCAAGAGCTTCTACACACTTATTTACTTGCTATCCAATGTCATCCTGTAAGAACTGAGAGAAAAATTGACGTCACCAGTAAGTTTGTTCTGTGTATCTAATATTATATAGAAAAGTACATATTAGAAGATTAAACATATAAATATTAAGATTGGTTAATGTAGTCAATATTTGGATAACTTGAATTGGTTTCTAAAGTATTCTACTTGGAAGGTCACATAGTAACAGCATTTTAGTACACCTAAATCCTAAAAAAAAAAAAGGAGAGACCCTGCAATTTGAATGGCATTTTTTTTCTAATGGAAGATTCTACCTACTCTTCCAATAAATAAGTTAGAAGCTCTGGAGAGAGATTAATGATGTAAATAGCAAACTTCTATAACAGTTTTTGCTAAAATGGAGTTAGCTTTTAAAAATTACGATTAGTCAATTACAGAGAAAGGTATAACAAGAGAGTAAGAAATTAAACTGATCAGTTATTAGCACAAATTGCTGATGATCAAGAAAATTTAACACAAGGTAAAGTGAAAAGTTCCATATACCTTAAGCCATATTTCTGGAGAAGAATTTCACATTGTTATTCTAAATCAAATTTTATTTTTATATTTCAGTGGACATAATTCCACAGTGTCCCCAGGCAAGTGCACTATTTTACCAGTAAACTGCTTTATTATATTTCTGAAAGATGTCAAGTAGTATTTCTGTTAGCCACCTCCTGCTTCTACATTTCCTATGACTCTTGAAGAAAATTAAATAAATCTTTTGCTATTTATAACCTATTTTGAAATAGGGAGAACCATAATTTCTCATTGATTTGACTTAAGCAATTTAATCTATATTATTATTTGAATATATCCTCCAAAGTGGGTTCTTCTAGAGACATAATTATCCCCATTACCTCCTTCCAGTTGGTTAAAAGATGCCCTTCAGTTGACCCAAACTTTCTCAGTGCAGGTGATCCAAATTCACGCCAAACTCCTACAATCACACAGAAAAGGACTTACACCTGTGGGGCTATCAAGTCAGTCCATAGATAAGCATCCCAAAAGATGTAGCTTACCACTACCCAAGATTAAAAGCTTATTTTTAGTTTGTTATCCAGCACCAACCATCATTCCTCCAGCAGAGTCTCAGTCATTATCACTTTCCACATTTTTCCTCATATTGAATTACCAGAATTTTTATATTTTCTAGATAGATTCATTTGCAGTTTTAAGAAATACATTTCACTCTGTAATTTACTGCCTGTGTCTGTAAGCTAAAGGCATTCATACGGCTTCAACTCATATTTGCATTTGTAGACTTTTGTTTAAAAGGCATCTGACAATAAATTTTATTAAGCCATTGAGTTCCTCATATAAATGTTAAAACTACACAACTTCAAAGTCCAGAAGAGAAGAGTTTGCATACTTGATACTTTGCAATCTCACATTAATTTTGACACAATTTGGACGTCTCAAAAAGCCATTTCAAGTAAATTTTCATTGGAAGTACCAGTATGTTTCCCCGGTACTAGGGGTGGAGCATTGACGGGGTCCTGAGTGATTACAAAGATTACCATCAGGTGTTTCAAGATATTTGCTACTGGCCTTGTCCCCAGGAAAATAGGAAGAAATTCTGTTTTTTACTTTTTTCCTCTTCTTTCTTCTCTTTGAAGAGTTCTGTGCTTTATAGACCAAGAGTCCAGCTAGTGCTGACTATTATGGTCTGGCCTACAAATGTAATTTATCTTTAGTTGATCTATTCATCATTTGTTGAGCACTAACTAAATGTGGCATACAGCATCCTTAATGCATGAATGAGAACCTGATTAGTGGCCTTAACTAGCTCATTTTCCAGGGAAAAGGTGACATTTAAACCAGTAAATTCCAATACAAAAAAGATACCCGCAGGATATATAGAACTTAATTCCACCTGAAATCAGTTCTGAACTCCAGTTGATTTATAAATGAATATTTGGAAATGTAGTAACCTATGAGTCATGTACTGTGTCTATAAATACCCCATAATATCATACATGAACGTTAATTTTACAACCTAATTTGAAGGCTGTAGAAACCTCAAAATCATTAAATAAGGATTAATAAGCAATGTTATTAAGTCTGCTTATGACCCTTCACAGGGAATTTGAGTATAAAAATGAAAAATAAAACTTTAAAAAATAATTATTCAGTTCCTTTTGTTTGCAAAACATAAAAAAGGTACATTAGGAAAAAAGTTTTGTTCAGAAAGTAAACAGTTAACATCAATCTTTTATAGCTGTAGTTAGCTAATTTTGACTTCTCTATTTCACATTCATTCTGCTCTACTCTTATGGATGCTTCTCTGCCTTCTTCCCTGATATGCATTCCCAGCCCTGATCAAGGATGCGAACTGTCATTATTTTCAAGCACTTGTGTGCAGTCAAAGATTTTAGCTTCCCTGAGGCATCATGCTGTATCAACAGTTCAATAAACCTGCCAAATGTTTTACTTATGCTGAAGGAAAAACAGGTTTAGAAAATATTAAGCCCTTAATATTTTGTGGACTTATACGTAGTTATTCTTCAGTAGGAATAAATGTCAAAAATAGACTCTTTCCTCACAATGTCAAGCTCAGCCAGAGACAGTGTTTGTTGTAGGTCAATTGAACGCGAGGATGTATATCATTATTCCTTAGATTGCATTTGACTCCTATTTTGTTATGAATGGCTTTGTTCTAATTTGTTGGTAAAACACAGTGGGACTGAAATTATTCTCTAATGTGAATAGAGAATCAGAAGCAGCAATACGTGGCAGATAGATCTCTTTGCAGTCATACCCCAACTGACGCAGAGTTACTAAAGTCATCTACTGATATATTTAGAAATATTTATTTATTCTGCAACAAAAAGTAATATAAACCAAGGTTACTCATGGCTAGTGAATGTAAACAACCTGTGAGGATGGACTTCTGAAGATACACAGAAGTATAAATTTAGCAAAAGTTGCTTTTTCAAGAATTCTTTCCATTGTTTTTAATAGTTTGTTAGTATTATTTATTTATTTGTTTATTTATTTATTTGGGGGGGCAGAGAAAGATTTGCCCTGAACTAACATCTATTGCCAATCTTCTTCTTCTTTTTCCTCTCCCCAAAGCCCCAGCACATGGCTGTAAATCCTAGTTGTAGTTCCTTCTAGGTCTTCTATGTGAGCTGCAGCCACAGCATGGCAACTGACAACAGGTGGTGTGGTTCCACAACCGGGAACTGGACCTGGGCTGTCGAAGCGGTGAGAGTGCCAACTTTTAACCACTAGGCAATTATGGCTTACTCCATTAGTTACTTTTAACATACTAAGTTTGATTTAACCGAAGATCTCAGTTAAATTCCAGAGTAAGAGTAGATGTCATTTCTCTAAGCTACTGGGGGAAAACATTACACTGAAAGATTATCCCCAAGACCCACTAAAAACTCTGTGATACACTTAAGGGGTTACTTAGAAGTAATGCAGAAAGACATTCAGAAGGACAAGATTATTAGTGTTCAAGGATAATTTTTCTTCTGTCATAATCTATTCATACATTTAAAGCTATAGTTTGAAACAAAGACATTATATCTTATGCCTCTATGAAAATTGTAAAGGAAAATAGTTTATGAGTTATATTCCCCTCACTAGAAAAGCAAGTAAAATTCATTTCAAAACACCATACTGCATTTTTAATAGACTATATTGATTATATTCCTTATTCTCTTCAGAGAGATAACAAGGCTGTGGAGAACTAAGGAAAGATATGAGACAAAAGGTGAAGTGACTGAGTGAGGTGAACTTTAGTACTGCTTTTGTCTTAGGGGGTACCTGATCCTTCCAGAAGAGGCAGCTGAGAGGCTGAGAAGCTGAGCAGAACTCTCAGTCGACTCTGACCACAGATTTCAACAGACTCCTAGGCTAGACAGATACAAAATTGAAGTTCAAGCTACAGATTTCAAAATTTGCCACGAACACAAAGAAGCATAAATATAACAAACAAACAACTCATTCTTAGGCACACCACAGTAACATGACTGAAAAGCAAAACCCAAAAGAAATCTTTAAAACACAGAGAAAAAGACTCATTATTTGCAAAGGAGAGTCAATCAGACGTACAGCCAACTTCTCAATAGAAACAGTGGAAGCTAGACCATGATGAAGTATGATGAAATGCTACCTTCAAGGCACTGACAGGAAAAAACTACAGACCTTAATTCTATACCAAGAAAATCGTTTTCAAAAATGAAGAGAAAAAAGGACACTTCCGAGAAAAATTCTAGCAGAGTTCATTACCAGCAGGATACATGAAAGATGATTCTTCATGAAAATAAAAATAATATTAGTTGAAATAAGAGATGCAAGTGGAAAGGAAGAATGAAGGAAAGGGAATATAGAATATTTGGTTAAATCTCAATAATATTTATGGAATAAATAATCATAATTTGTGGTATTTAAAATACATCGAGAATTACAATATTTGACACATAATGTGAAAGTTGAACAGGCAATAAATGATGTTAAAGTATTTTAGGACTTTCGCACTCTCAAGGAAGGAATAGAAGTACTATTTATATTAGACATTGAAAAGTCAAGGAGATATTTTTATAATGGGGCAACCATAATAATAGTTGTAAAACAGCATAAAAATACCAAGCTACTTGGGGATATAGAATAACAAAAGACTGTTTACAAGGACATACCTAAAATAGAATTTTTTAAAAAGTTGAAAATAAAAGGCTGAACAAATGGTAGAGAGAGATTTGTTAAACAGTGTATAATGGACCCTAACAATAATGGAAAGAATTGATAAAATGCACTACATTAAAATTGTGAACTTTTCTTCATCAAAAGACACCATTCAGAGAGAAAAGGCAAACTGCAGAGTGGAGAAAGCTATTTTCAAAACCTATAACAGATAAAAGGCTCATATCTGGAATATTTAAATATTTCTTTGCAAATAAAGACTACAAATAGAAAATGGGCAAGATAATTCAATGGACACAACATAAAATACGATATCCACTCGACCATTAGATACATGAAAAGGTGCTCATGTTTTAGTGTCTGTTACCAATTAAGCATCATCGCCACCCACTTTTAAGTTCTCTGCATCACGAAGGAGAGGCCAACAGTTACATTTTCTAGAATCCCCTTCCCCATGGAGTTTAGAGCTTCCTAATAAAAGGCACTTGCATTCCACTTGAAAAGTGGAAGAGAAAGCAAGTTCTAAGCCGCAGAAAAGGGAGACGATATTCACAGGAGCTGCCTGGGGAACTCCTGACAAACACTCCTAAGTATATTCCCAACCACATTCCACACATACGTGCATTGAAAAAACATGCACAAGATTGCTCATAGCAGCACTGTGCCCAATACCAAAACAATGAAAATGACCAGTGTCCATCCACTGTATATATTTTGATTTATCCATAAAATGGAATTACTGCAGTAAAAATGAATGAACTGCAGATGTATGCAACAAGTACTGCATCCTAAGATAAATAGGTTTAAAACCAAGCCCATTTCTTTTAATTGTTCTTCTTTCCAATTTAAATATATCTTTCCTGGTATAAAGATGCAATGAAATATCAACCAAGCGGACCAAACAATGAAACTTGAGTCTATTTTTTTATTCCTTCTGTATCTTTACACTCTACATCCAATCAATCTCCAGATATTGCCCAGTCTCATAATATTAGGTCAAATACATTCAATATTTATTATGTGCCAGTCTCTATATTAAGAATTGGGTGTGTAAAATCTCATTTGATCCTGGCAATGATCCTATAAGGTAAGTGCTAATACCCCTTTTTCTCATGTGGAAACTGAGGCACAGCAAGCTTAAGTAGCTTGCCAAATCCCACAGCTGGGAACTGCTAAAGCCAGGATTCACACTCAATCACCTGTTCTGAGAGACTGTGTTCTTGACCCACCCACGAGCCAGCTCTAAAGTATCTTCAGAGTCTATATTCCTGCCCAGCTCTCAAAGCTGTCTATCTCTAAGATCTTTCTGCTTGTTATCTCGTCTCTAACCCACTGTCTATTGTGTTGCCTGATATCTTTCTGAATATCTTCACTAATTGTCACCCAGTCTACTGCCGTCTTTTAAACCTCCATTTGGCCACATTATCAGGAATTAATACGAAGTATAGTGTTTTCTTTGAAAATTATTCTGTGTTGAACTATATAATTCCATGCATTTGGGTTGACTGTATTAGCTAGAATAAGTGCTTGGGGGAAAACATAGCTTTAGTAAATCAATTTACCAGTATATTCGCCTTTTTTAAATTGCTTTCTTATTTTCTTCCTTGAAGCTAAACAGCACATAATCTGTGTCTCCTATGAAAAAAATCTGACCATCATAACTATGCTCTCTTTTCTATGTTTTTAACCCATTTACTTCTGAGAAGACTTGAGAGGGTTGTTCTATTAAATCAGCTACACCGTGGGACAAAGACCAGAAGAGATGTCACTATGCATTGGCTGCAGCTGAACACTGAGAACACCTCTGACGAGTGTAGCAGCTGAGACAAGTAACTGTTGCATGGGTTTTCTTCTGGTTCGAGGGAGAAGCTCGCATGCACCAGTAGTCAATGTCCCAGACTCCACGCCCCCAGGTGGGGAGCTTACAGGGGTGAGTGTTGAGCGAAAATACTCCAGGAAAAGTCCGCAGTGCCTTAACGTACTGTTCTCCTGGGCAAGTTGGCTCCCCATTGTCTGTAGAGCTAGACTACAGAATGAACTCGATTTGGCTCTTTACCTTCTGGCCCAAACCTGCCTCTGGGCCATATGTCTACCCTACTTCCTGCACTGTGGCCTCCTCTTTGGCCTGAACTACCGCAGTGCATCCTAATTGCTCTCCCTGCTTTCACTCTTACCCTTCCTATCGTCAGTTGTCCTTGCAGAGACAGGGTTATCTTTCAAAAGCATAAACATCATGCAGGCATGGCCTTGCTCAAAGTCCTCCAGTATTTCCCGGTACACTTAAAATTGAATGCAGAATCTCTTCCATGGTTTACAAGCCCCACATTTTGTCTCTTGGCTTCCTTTCTGACATCATCTTCTACCAGCCATGCCTGAGCATTGCCGGAAGATACCAAGCACACGTCTACCTCAGGACCTTTGCACTTGCTGCTCCCTCTGATTGAAATGCTCTTACATCAAATATTCCCATGGTTTTCTCAGTCATTTCTCTGTAGAGAGACTTCCCTTAGCCCTCCTATCTAATAAAAGATCCCTCATTATTCCTCATGCCCTTGTGCCACTTTATTTTATCATCTGGCACTTATCACATTATCCAACAGTATATTATCTATTTGATGATGTTTTCTTAGCCTTCTTTCCTCCTTAGAATGTTAGCAGGGACTTTGTTTCTGTTGTTTACTATTGAACCCCAAGCCCTAGAATAGTGCATACCACAAACTGGTATTCAATAAATTTTCAACGAATGAAAGAATGAATGAATAACAAGCATATGAATGAAGCATATAACTCCCTATAAGGATTTTCTCAGGCCTATAAATGAGGGTCTTGGAATCTTCTATAGTCCAGGTCATTTGTAGAAATGTTCTGTAGTGTTCAGACCATGCTTACCTCTGCCAACGTGCCCATTATCTAAGCTAGGCTTTTACTGGAAGGGGCAGCTCCAGGGCTAACAAGTCAAGCTCAGGCTCATACTTGTAATACTAGGACACTTAGTGTTGCACATCTCCAACTTGGGGAGAAATCCCCTATCTAGTACCCTGCGTGTAAGTGGGGCCTAGGTGTTTACTCTCAGGAGATCCACAAGTCCAGAAGTCTGTCACTTTTGCCATTCTCATCCCTCCTCTTTGTCTCAGAGAGTCTTCAGATATTTCACTTTCACTCAAGTCTGGCCCTCAGATCTTATACTCACCCCTGTTCTTCCTCTCTCTAGGACATTCTAATATGTACTCATTAATTAAATCAAAGCCAATCAAATACAACATGGCCAGGATACCTTCTTGAGATATGAAAGAAACAATAACAAGTAGTGGGAACAAAATAGAAATTAACATCTCAAGAAATGATCCTTGCTACCCAGCGCTAGATTGAAGTGAATTAAAAAAATTGTCAAGTACGTCCAGATCCACAAGCAGAGACAGAGAAATCACTTAGAAGTAAACTTTATTATTATAAGACCATTTTACTTCAGTGCAAATGTAAGGACAGTGGGAAATACCCATTCCAAGAATGACGAGTGCAATATAGTTCCAGAAAGCGGCCCTTCCCTCTAACTTTGGTGTCCTTCCATAATCATGATCCTTCACGGGGAGGGTGTCAGAAAATCTGCCTAACAGACAAGAAATTCAGGGGGAGAGGCCAGTTCTAGAGCATACACAGTTGACCCAGTCCACTGGGAAACGGAGGCTGAGCTTGAGGATGAACAAAGTCCTCTCATCTTGAATCCCCAGGATGGGGGCACCACTGGAGCCTGTGCAAAGGACTCTTTCAGTAAGACATCGCCCGTGCATGAGCAAGTATTCCTCAGACTCTGAAGGAACTATGCTTAACAACGACACTATTCTTTAGCAACCAAAGAAAAGTGATCAGATTTCATAGTTCAGACATATCCCTTGGCCTACATGAAGTCCAGGATGCTTGAAAAATCAGAAAGAATAAAAGGACATGGGGATTTGCATAATTAATTGAAAAAAATTAGAGACATGATCATATTTGTTCCTCAAAACGGCGAAGCAGATGATTTAAATATGTCTATATCTCCAAACAGACTGAATTTCTTGTATATCTAGATTGCTTTCTCTTTGTAACCCTAGTATGAAAAAAAGTTCAACAATTTATTGAAGGAACACTTGAATGTTTTATTACATATTCATATGTAAAACTAATGGGGTTTTCTGTTGAATATGTAATAGAGAAAGAGAATCTGTGTTTGCCCAAATTGTGCTGGTAACGAAAGAGAGAAAAGGTTGTTTTACCGTAGAAGAGTTCTCTGTGTTAGTCCCCAGTTCAGTTCTCCTCTGTCATGAGTTAAAGCAAATTTTAAAGGTCCAGGTCCCCACAGGCATTGCTCATCCACTGGCTCCTGGAAGCACTCATTTGTGTTCTACTTTGACTGAGGGATCATTTATGAGCAGCCTACTCAGAGCAAAGCATCAGTTCTCTCATTGCCTGAGACATATTGATCTTTGGGGAAAGAGTGACACAATAGTGAACACAAGGTAAGCAGACTCTAAAGTGAAAATATATCACCCCCATGAAACACAGAAATACACCGGCACCATGTGGGATCTCTATAAATCAGAAAGGAAATTCTTTACAAGCTTCTTCCTATCTGTCAATATCTATCACCCATGGAACCAGGAAAGCCTTAGGCAAGCAACAATTACTTTAGACTCAGCAGCTGGCAGATTCACTGACACCAGCCACTGGAACTGATCCCATCCAAATATTATGAATGTCTGCCTTCCAAGCTACCTGATATAAGTGTCTGTCTCTCACCATCTCTCCGCTCGGAGATACAATGAAAAATGGTCAAAGTTTTAAACTACTGTTTGGTAAGACTAAGTCTGTTAAGCTCCTCTCAAAGGAGGACTGGCCAAAGGTCCAATGATTTAGCCTGACTTATAGTTTCACAAATAATAAGAAAGTGACTCTGAGTTCACCAAACCAAGAAACACACTTGCTATATCCTGAGGTAAAACTTGCCAGCACTTAGAATTTCTCAGTTCCCAGTGAATCTGTTGACTCTCACCAAACCCAAGTTAACCCAAGATTTTTGAAGATTTTGGGGATTATATTATCTATTATGCCTTTCAAGGGAATAGAGCATTATAATTTGATGAGCTAATGCCACCTAATTTATAAATAAGGACATTTGCTACTGTGTTTTTCACAGCTATCTCCTACATTTTCTTACCTTGACTTATCCATGGCTTTCCCCTGCTGACAGGCCATTTCATCTTTGGTTGACTTTAAAGCAGGACTGCCCATTTTGCTACAGCCCAAATACATCATTTAGGCTTTAGTGGGAAGGAATAATCAAGCATCTCTTCCACGTGATTATTACTTTCAAACCATTAATTTTCAATTTCCATAAAAAGTTATTTTTGATGCTTCCATCTACAGATACCACTCTCTTCCCTTCCTTGTCATGATTATCTGCTTTATGATTGTTGCTCCACCTTTATCAAGGACTTGAGCACTGAATCAGTCATCTTCCCCTTGCCATAATTCCAGGTGGTAGTAATGGCCTATGTGCCTAATTATTCAATACCTTAATAGTTCCTTGATCCACTAGGCTCCAGTGAGATTTTTCACATTCTGTTTAAATCAACCACTCAGAGGCTTCAAAACCCAGATATTTTTTCCTTATCTAACCAACTCTTACATTTTAAACTGAAATATTTCCCCTCCAACCATAAATTGGCAGAGGTTAAGGCAAAAAGAGAAAAGGAAACATACTCTGCCTGGGGCTACTGGGATGGGTAGTCTGGAGGAAATGATGTGTAAAATTAGCTTTAAAGGAAAAGCAGGTAAAGCCTGGCCTGGCAGATGGTGATGAAGGTTGGATAGGATGAGAGATGACAGTGAATGAGGAAGAGGGAATTCCATTCAATGCAGATTCATGAGTAACGGGAAAGAGAGAAGAAAGAAACTGGTTGTGGATTAGCTATATGATGTTTAGTGAGGCTGGGAATGCTAATAATGAAGGTCAAAGGAGACAAACTATGGGTCTGATCATCTGTCTCGCTAAGGAATTTTAAGACTATTTGTGGGCAATGCAGAGCTTTTGAAAAGTGTCAAGCAGAAAAATGAAATGATCAGATATTCTGGGTGGTTACACACAGTTTGAATGATAACAGTCATGTCTTTCTTCAGTTCTGGGAAATTATGAGCCTTGATAGCTTTGAATATTTTATTTTCCCATCTCTATTCTCTATTTCTTGGTTTCCTATTAGACACAGGTTGAAAATTTTTTTCTTCTGTGTCCCTTAATTTCTTTTCTTATTTTCCACCTCCATATTTCCTCACATTGACTCTGAATGATTTCCTCAAATATATCTTCAAATTCACTATTTTTTCTTTGACTGTATCTAGTCTGTTGTTTAACCCATCTATGAAATTTTAAATTTCACTGAGTATATCTTTTATTTCTAGAAATACTGTTCGGTTACTTTCACTTCTCCTTGATTACTTCAGTAACATTCTACTATTGTTATATGAATTCTATCACTTTTACTTCTTCAACAATCTAAACATATGCATTCTGATTTTATTCTTTGATTACAAGGGTGTAATTTTCTTGTTTCCTTTTGCTGATTCTTTCTCATGGCAATAAACTTCCTTATATTCTTTAGAATTTTTTGTCTTTAACTTCATTTTCAAAATAAAATATCTTCTGAGCATGGGTGTAGTCCTGCCATGACATAAGAATACATTTCACTATGGGGTGATTTGTCTTGTAACTTTCACTAGAGCCTTTTAGGATTCCATTTTTACTTTATTCTTTTACTTTCGGGTTTCTAAATCTTAAGGGTTGTAGAACAATTTAAGACCCATCCTCACAAATCCTGCTATTTAGAGGTTCCAATATATCACAATTGGATTTCTTAACAAGCCGTGTTGAGAACAGATAGCCTACTTTGATGTTTTGACCTTATGAGAGCCATACTTTTTTGGCTTCTAGGAACCAGTCCCAACAACTATCTCCTATGTGACCTCATTCTTCTATATCTCTTTTCTACCATAAATTCCACTTTTGCATCAGTGTAATCCCCCAATTAAAAACAAATCTGGAATTATAGGTTTAAAAGCTTAGGATCAATGTAGCCACATAATATTTGTTTTATGTATCCAATTAAAGGAGATATAGGTATTTCTAGTTGTAATTCTCCTTAAAATATCATTATTGTTGTTGTCGTTGTAAAAAATCCCTCCTCAGGTTTAATTTTGGAAAATAACCAGAATTTGGTTAGGGTTAAAAAGTTCCAAAATTTTCTACTTGACTCACAAATATTTATTGATTCTTGAATATTTTATAAACAGACATAATAAAGGATAACTATTGTATATATTTATATTAATAAAATAACTGTTTTATTAGGATACGTTTCAAAGTAGCCTCCCTCAAGGATAAAAAAAAATTCATTAATTTGTTTAAGATTCCATCAAGTCAAAATTTCAAAAGAGATGCTCAATCATGCTGTTTCATCCAACGTTCATCCATCAGGAAGGCAAAGTGATATTGCTTGGAGGTGGACTGGTTTCCATCAGAGATTTTATGATAGATCTGATAGATTTATGACCGTCATGTTGATATATTTCTCTTGATAAAGAGGTCTCACTCAACTCAAGAAGCTCTTGAAATAAATATTCTCTAACCACTCTGAATATGCTAAGTTCCATCATTTTAAAAGATGTCTTTAGATATCTGGAAATCAATCACGAAAGAACACAATAGCTCCATAGTATGTCTCTCTAGGGCTGTTATGATAGACTTAAAATATTCAAAGAAAACCATAGTTCATACCCTCGTTGGAATTTTATGCAATAATATTTTTACTATCCCAAACTGCCCAGTAAATCTTTCTCTAAAGCTAAGTCTTCATGTAAATACTCATCTACCTGGGCATCACTTCAAAATTTATTCTTGCTTCCTTCATAAATTTCACATCTGGCCCATTTTGTATTGTACATAAGAGGTAAGCAAATTAAAGACATAATTTTTGAACAACTGATCACTGTTATTTGTTGTTCGGCAAGTTTCTAACAATTATAAAAGACATTTTTATAGTGATCATAAATCTCACTAAGGGAAAGTTTTGGGTTTTTTTTTTTTACAGAATACAAACGAATAGATATTGACAAATATTTATTTGTCAATAATTCATAAATAATGACAAAATCAGAAAATCACTATTTCGTGACACCCTGTAAAATAATCAAACCAGGCAAGCATCATCAGTTGATACTAAAACTATTAGGTAAAAATGTGTAGAATACTCACAGGATGCAAAAGTATCATATCACAGATAACTTGCTAATCACAAAGAGAAAATCTACCTTGAGAAAGGAATGAAGTCAGAATTACCTGGACGGCACTAACAATAACAAAATCTTAATAAATTAAAAAGAATAGAAATAGTTCTCTGGTGGATGAAATTCCAATTTAATTATTGTAGCTGTGGTTGTATCTTTCTTACCATAAACAAAAGCTTGAATAGAAATATACTGACACAGAAATTAGTTGAAATAGATTCATGCCAAAGCACATAGTTAAATAAGAACCTTTCTTCTCCCTGATGATATAAACTAGAAATTGCTAATAATGTACATGGATCTGTCATGTTCAGAAAGCAGGACTTAACATCACTTACCTGAAACAGTGAACTTAACCAATCTTCCCTAAATGATCAGTCCTAAATTATCTCATGCAAATAAATTAAATGATTAAAGTATTCAAACAAGTGACTAAAATAACACAAGCACTTCGCTTGAAAATCAGAAGCTGTACTCAGGGTGCTCAGTCTTGTGTGCATGTTGAAATCCCCTGGAGGAAGTCTGGGCCCTCCTCACATGACCACCTGAAGCACAATATCAGAGAAGCTGAGCCTGGACATCTGGCATCAGATGTTGAGAAACTCGCTGACTATTGTAATGCCCCCAAAGGGTTAAGTACCACTGGAAACCAGGGTGGGGAAGTGACTTGATAAGACCCAAGGAGGTAAGTACTAGAATTAGAGGTAAAAACAAACGGAGCTGGAGATGGAAGAAATTAATCCTAAATGGATGGCTCAGAGAAGAATTTGTGGAGGAGATAGAATCTAACTTAGATTTTGAAAAATAGTTGTAAATTCATCAGATGGGTTTTTGAAAGGGAAGGACATTCCTGGAAATAAGAGCAAAGCAGAAGACCATGGGTAGGAAAGTATTGAAGAGTTTGGAGAAAAGGCCAGGAATCCTGTTTCCAGGTGAATGGGGAGCCAGGTGACAACATAAGGAATCTGGAGTGGGAAATTTGAGTGAGTGAGTTTACATATACCAGAGATAATCTTAAAAGTCAAGAGGATGTCTAGGATAAAAGCAGAGATTTATTTGACATCTAGGCAGAACCTCTTCATTCTAAGATGTGGGGAGAAGTGGTGCTGTGGCTGTACTCCCCAAACCTGTGCTGGCATGGATGCGCTCACAGGTTGGTTGTCTTATCTGCAAGTAGCCTTATGTCTATACCCCAGTATCTGTAAAGATATATCATTCCGTAACTGGGCTAAGACAGGAGAGAGTTTAGAAAGCGCTGATCTACCCTACACAACCATTTTGCTTCATGTACAGGGCTGACTGCCTGCTCTCAGAGTTCCCATTTTCTATTAAGCTTACAAATTAAATAGAAAAGTGAAAATTAAAATGTTAATGAAAATAACCAAATACAGATGGGCCCTGACTTAAGATAGTTTGACTTACAATTTTTCTACTTTACGATGGTGCAAAAGTGATATGTACTCACTAAAAACCATACTTTGAATTTTGATCTTTTCCTGGGCTACTAATATTCGGTATGATACTGTCTCCTGATGCTGGGAGTGGCCCAGAGCTGCAGTTCCCTGTCAGCCACGTGATCACCAGGGTAAACATCCGATACACCTACAACCAGGCTGTACCCATCCAACCATTCTGTTTTTCATTTTCAGTACAGTATTCAATAAATTACATGAGATATTCAACAATTTATTATAAAATAGGTTTTGTTTTAGATGATTTTGCCCAACTGTAGGCTAATGTAAGTGTTCTGAGCACATTTAAGGTAGGCTAGGCTAAGCTATAATGTTGGGTAGCTTAGGTGTACCAAATGCATTTTCAACTTATGATATTTTCAACTTATGATGAGATTATCTGAATGTAACCCCATCGCAGAAGAACTGTGTATTAAGAGTGAATACAATAAAATATATGAGGAGAAAAAAATCATTTTAACAAAGTGTAACTTAACTCAGTGAGCTTTTTAGTCTTCCTTGTTTTCAAATAACTAACAAATTCCTTGGTGATTGAAAAAAACAAAAAAAAGGAAAGAAAAGGGCAAATGTTGAAGAAAGCATCTTTACTCAAATCTCCTCCAGTCCTTCAGCCACTCAGTTATTTTCCTGAAGAAACCACTGTCACTGATTAGCTTTTATTGTTCCAGAAATATTCTATATAGAAGCTGTGCAGAGAAATGGTAAGATGATAGGCCTAAGACTGCCTTCCTTAGAAAGACCCCTTACAAGGGTGGCCGTCAGCTGGTGTTTGGACACTTGGATTTGGGGAATGTTCTCACATACTCTAAAAACTGTGGCTTTCTCTGCCTACGCTGTACAAAGACCGTGGTTTATGCTGAACAGATTCCTTCTGGGAATCTGGAATTTTGATATATGCTAGGCAGAGGGTGCCCATGTGACCAGGCCCTAATAAAAAACCCTGGGCACTGAGTCTGTGCTAAGCTTCCCCGGTAGATAACACCTTCCACATGCTATCACAATTTGTAGCTGGATTAAGTAGTGACTCCATGGGGAGAGGACTCTTGCCAGCTTGCACTAACTTTCCTCCAGACTTTACGTCATGTGCCTTTTCCCTTTGCTGAATTGGCTTTGTATCTAAGCCTAGGAATGAATATGACTGTTTACTGAGTCCTGTGAGTCTTCATAGCAAATCACTGAACCTAGGATGGCCTTGCAGATCCCCCCTCAATACACAAGCATATATATGACAATTTTTACACAATGGTAACACACTATGTACACTGCTCTGAATCTTCTTTTATACAGTATGTCTTGGACATTTCTCTTATTGGTGCCAATAGGGCCATTTGTTCTTCTTAACAGCTAAACACTATTTCACTATATAAATGTATCGTAATTTAATTAGTCCTTTATTTAGGGACATTTGGGTGTGTTCAGTCCTTTGCTATTACAAAAACTCTGTAGTGAGAATTTTTATAAATGGTCCACCCCTCCTTTGTGTAAGTAGATCCATCTGTCTGAAAAAAACCTAAGACTAGCATTTGCCAGGTCAAAGGTGATGCATATTTTTACTTTAACAGCTAGTCACAATTGTGTTCCTTATAAATTTTACCTGCACCATTGTATGAACATGTCTGTTTCCCTTAGAATTTGCCAACACTGGGTTTTAAAAAACAAAGTTGGTGTTTGCTAATCTAAAAAGTGGGAAAAGATATCATAGTTTTAACTGACATTTCTCTAATTAATGAGGCTAAGCATCTTTTTTTACGTATAAGAACTATTTGTATTTTTTTTTCTGTTAACTATCTTATGCTCCGTTTATTTTTCTATTATATACTTGGAATTTTTCTCAGTGGTTTGTAGGGGTTCTTTTTCATTAAGGAAATTAGCATCTCTCGTGTGATGTGAGTTGCAAATGTTTTCTCCCAGGTTGTTGTTTACCTATTGGCTTTGTTTGTGGTAAACTTTAAAGCAGAGATATTTTATGATTATATAAATTTTTGTGGCTTCTTGGATTTGTGTGAAAATGGTATTTTCCTTAGGCCACAGTCCTTAAACAACATAAAGAAAACATTTATGTTCCAGACTTTCTGCCTGAAATATGAAAATATGAAAGCAAAAAAAATGAATGTACAAAAGTATATTAAAAAGAGAAAACTAAAATTTCTTAAATTCTATTTCAAGCAAAGATGAATTGACAGGTTAACATCACATTGTTTCACCCATTTCTGATCTACCATTAAGAACATTAACATCCCAGATGACACTTTCTAAGGACACCATATTTCAACTGCTTTGGCACTAAGGCATAAATAAATCTTAATTTCAGGCTCCAGCTGACATTTCAACTGGCTATTATAAATTACTTGAATTCTTTTACAAGTGAATTTGATTTAAAAGCTTCTAAAAGAAGCTGATGGACAGGATATGACAGTGGCCAACCCCTATGTTCTCTACAAATTTTAAACATGCCTATCTGAAATCACTCAATATTTGACTGAAGCCTTGTAGGAACTGCATTTAAGAAAAAGAAAACTTGATGCATATACCATCTTATTATACAGTATGTAACATCTTGGAGATTCCAAATTAAAACACACAAACAATAACAATTTTGTTCTAATCAATTGGCTGTTTCTCTTCCCTTCCTCTCTGCTTCCTACTTTCCTTCATTCTTCCATCTTTCCCTCTTCCTCTTTTCCCTGTGCCTTTCTTTTCTCCATCCATCCATCCTTCCCTTCCTGATGTTTAGTTTGTCACAACTAACAATAAGAGCTAATCTAAATACCATATTTATGTTGAGACCATGTGAAGTGGATTGTATTTATAGCCTCATTTGACAGATGAGGAAACTTCTTAAATAACTTGACCAATATCACAAAAATGAAAAGATAGGGACTGAAATCCAGCTGTGTCTAACTCCAGCCCATACTCTTAACCTATGCTTCCTGGTATATTAAAGTATAAATCGTCAGACCATATCTCATTTTTTATTTGTTTTGCTCACAAACTTCTGTCTTGCCACTTTCATTACTACATACAAGTGGAAACAAAATAACCTAGAAGTGCATACAAATCAAAAAGGAATATCATCAATATTACCCATGAATACTCTCCCTCATGGGAAATGAGCCCTCAATTTATTCTACACTTCTCACAAAATAGTCATAAGTTAGTGAAATAATTTGGTCACAGGCAGATAGTTTCCTATCTCCCTCAGCATTAAAATAGACTCTCCTGCCTAGCTCAGACAAGATTAGATCCTCATTAAGGCTCACACAGTTGGGCCGGCTGACATCGATTCCCAAGCGTGAGCTCTTTAGCTTATACCACCATCTTGACTATTTTTAATTTTTTCTTCACTCCTTTGTAACTTTTTATGTTTCCTTCTTCACTTAGCAAAAACCCCTCTTCCTGATCCTATCTTTTCTCTCCAACCCTCATTATTGTAAATTGCTTTTCCTTCCCTCTTGAACCTTGATAGTTTACTAATGCCTTAGCTTTAACTAATGGGTCCTCAGAACAGTCCTTGCATTCCTTCCCTCCACTCTCCTAACTTCATTTTTGCTGTCTCACTTTTTTGTGAAAATATCCAACTTCATTACATTTTTATTTACCTAATAGAACGTGAATCCCAAGTTCCTAAGCAAAGTGTGCCAAGTAGTTCCCCTCACACTCGGAGCTTGTAGAGAAAGGAAACTAATATATATTGATAGCTATTGTGCTAGACATTTTATATACATTATTGCAACCTCCCTTAAGATAAAGATATAAAACTGAAGCTCAGACATTTTAAGTAGTACATTCATTATTACAAAGCTAAAATATAGTGGAGCCAGGATTGGAACCTATATATATATATTGCTTGAAGTTCTTTTCTTTTTTTATTGAGGCATTATTGACCTATAACACTATATTAGTTTCAGGTGTACAACATAACAAATTGATATTTGTATATATTGCAAAATAATCACCACAATAAGTCTAGTTAACATCCGTCACCATGTATAGTTCCAGAATTTTCTTCTTGTGATGAGAAGTTTTAAGATCTACTCTCTTGCCACTTTCAAATATGCAATACAGCATTACTAACTATAGTCACATGCTATACATTACATCCCCAGGACTTATTTATTTTATAACTGGAAGTTTGTGTCTTTTGATCCCCTTCACCCATTTCGCTCACCCCTCACTCCCCACTTTGAAGTTATGTTCTTTTTACTCCACTGCCCAGACAAACTGCTGATTTTGTGGAATTTCAAGTACTGAAATTCGTATCTGACTCACTACTATATGAATCCTTTGGCTATTTATTAGTATGAATTCTTAGACTCCGAAAAGCTCAAAATACTTTATCTTTTCAAATTTTTGTGAGGAAGATTGTCCCTGAGCTAACATCTGTGCCAGTCTTCCTCTATTTTGTATATGGGACACCACCACAGCACAGCTTGAAGAGCAGTGTGTAGATCCATGCCCAGTATCCGAACCCATGAACCCCAGGCTGACAAAGTGGAGCGTGCAAACTTAACCACTATACCACCGGGCCAGCCCCACAAAATATTTTTTATTGTTCTTTTCTGCTTTGAACACAGTAAATAGTATGCAATTTGATACATTTGTTAAATATTGTCTTTCCAATTTATACAGGGTTTCCTTATCTGTCTCAGACTACGTATAGTAATTTTTTAGCTCCTCATATTTGTGAAATAAATATACACATATTAGACTCTCTACTTCCTAGCTTTATTTATCTTAAATATCAATGCATTCTTCATTCTTTCAAGGTTCACAATGGAATTTATTCATGAAGTGCCTCATTATTTCCAGTGTTATTATGTAACATTATATAACATTGGAATGCCATACTAAAGCAAATTCCTGATTATGAAATTACACTAATAAAAAGACAACTGAAATTTTTGTAATTATCCTAACATCACTTGTTCTAAAAGCAAATATATATTTAAATAAAATTTTAAAAATTGATAAGATTAGAATCGATATTCCTAAAATTAAAAATCCTTAATATGCAGGTAGGATGATTCATTAGCAATTCTAACCCCAAACTTTCTTAAAAGTTATCATAGAAATCCTGGTTAATAAAATTCAGATGCTTCATGCTGAAAATTACACCATCTAACATAATTTAAATTGTCAGAAATCAGTATGATTACTGATTTAACCTGAATAGAAACCTATTTTTCTTTTTTGAGAAGTTGCTGCCAATCTCCTCCATTATACTTGGCAAGTGTCTATGTCATGACAATAACCTCAACCATGAATAACAGGATTTTTATTTAAATGAATGCAGCCTTTATTATGTTTTCCCTTTTTAATTCAAAGTACTATCACTTTATATTGAGTTGTGGTCTTTTTGGCTTGGTCTTATCTTCCAATAGCTATAGTAATGTGAAACAACAAATTGAATCTTCAAACAAGTGCCCTAGATTCATCGTTACACTTTTCATAATTCTAACTCAGTCATCTATAAAATTAATTCTCGGACTAGATGATTTCCAAAATCCTTCCAGCTTGAACATTCTATGTGCCTCAAATGGATGGAAAACAGTGTACTGCCCAAGCATAGAAAATAATTTTCAGGTTCAAATACATATTTCAGAATTTCAAGCCCAACAGTTACTGCCATAAAATTTTGCCCAAAGTTTTATGTTTCAAAATGCAACAAATTATAACGTAAATGCCTTTTCTACATGTATGCAATTATGTAGAGAGAGGAAGGATATCAATGTTGTGTTATAGCCCTATCAAGAGTTAAAATTTAAGAAAGCCTAAAAGGAGTTGTGGAAGTTTGCTTACATCTATCGCACATCTGCCTTTCAATCTTGCTTGACAGCTTCCTTTCCTTCCCCTTCTCTCAAATCTTCCACCGAAGTAATGTGTCATTTGTCGCAAAGGAAAACTCCTGCGGGTGTTTCACGAGAATTTCAGTCAGGGTTTACAGCTCCCTCCTTTTGTTTACTACATTCTTTAATGTATTCCTTGGCAGATGGTAAAAGCAAAGTAATTAAGGAATACAGCTTTATTACTGATTATGAATTTGATATTTATGACCAGCAGGTAATTTATAATCTTTGATTCTAAATACCATTATCCAGAGCAAATGTTTTATTTACACATTCAAAGGCACAGTAACAAGATATTAAGGTGCACTGAATGAAAACAGAAACACAGATTTTTAAAGTTTTGACATTTGTCCTTAAATACTCATTCCTAAGTCCTTAAGTAAAAAAGTTAAAGCCATGAGACTTTTCATTTCCTCTGTTTTCGAAGTGCTTTCAAGACAATTGAAAGAAAAGGAAAAGCAGATGAGTAACAGAGCTTCTACATGACAAGAGAGCACGATGAAAAGACCTAGGAAAGAAATAGAAGAGTGATGGAATCCCATTTGTTTATTTTTTCTGTTGTTTCTCTTGCCTAAGGAGACATGGTATTCAAAAAGATACTGCTAAGATCAATGTTGAAGTGCATACTGCCTATGTTTTCTTCTAGGAGTTTTACGGTTTCAGGTCTTATATTCAAGTCTTTAATCCATTTAAGTTAATTTTTGTGTATGATGTAAGATAATGGGTTACTTTCATTTTCTGGAACATGGCTACCCAGTTTTCCCAACACCATTTATTGAAGAGACTTTCCTTTCTCTATTGTAATAAAAAAAATAGTGAAAGAAAAACTAAAAGAGGGAAATACAAAATTTGGTTAGGAATGCCCACATGAGAAAAAGACACGGAGTTATACAGCATTTCAAGGCCAGTGATTCAGATGGGGGGTAGCGGGGGGGGGGGGGGTGGAAAAATAAGCTAGTTTGTAAATTTTGTAAGGAAGAAAGAAACAAACTGAACTCAAGATGATGAGGACTTAGCTGGCTTTGTTTATAAGTAAGGCTGTAGGTGGGCTATGAGAAGGTAAATACATGATACTAGTAAGGTTAGTAGAAATATCCTAGTAAAAGCTTATGACTACCACAGTCATATTAAAGTTGAAAGGAGCATTTAGTGGAGTCTTAAATTATGTGTACAAGTCTTTTCCTTGCAATGTGTTATGTTATTTTTTTAAAATTTTGATTTCTTTTAGAGCAGTTTTAGCTTCCCAGCAAAATTGAGAGGAAGATACAGAGATTTCCCATATACCTCCTGCCCCGACACATGCATGGGCTCCCCCATTATCAACATCCTCCATCAGAGTGGTACAATTGACAAACCTACATTGACACATCATTATCACCTAGAGTCCATTTGGTTTACGTGGTTTACTTTAGTGTTCTCTTTTCGTGTCATACATTCCATGGGTTTGGCCAAATCTATAGCAACATGTATCCACCATTACAGTGTCATACAGAATAATTTCACTGCCCTGAAAATCCTCTGTGCTCCACCTCTTCATCCCTCCCTCCCTCCTAAGCCCTGGCAATCACTGATCTTTTTATTGTCTCCACAGTTTTGCCTTTTCTAGCATGTCATATAGTTGGAATCATATAGTGTGTAGCCTTTTCAGATCAACTTCTTTCACTTAGTAATATGCATTTGAGTTTCCTCCATGTCTTTTCATGAAGGGTCATGTTATTTTTTAAAATGTTTTTATAAACACAGTAATACCATTCAGAGGGTCAGAATGACAACACAATGAGAAGCTCTGGGGAAATGAGGCTGGGGGAAAGAAAAGTGGATTCATCATTCACTTCAGGGCAAGTACTGTGGAGTAAAATGGCAGGCAGAATCACACACATTCTTAAGTTGTTTTATTTTTCTTGATTTTTTTTTGTTTGTTTCATTTTTAAATGTTTTATATTTTTGTCAAACCCTTATGTTTAAATTTTTGTTAGTTTAATACAAAATAATATGTGTGCACTCTATGATTATGGATGTTTATTATCTCAATCGAATTGTATTAAATGATGTATGAACAAAAAAATAAATGAAGAGATTCATGCAGGAAGATTCTTCCATCTGTATACTGTGTAGAAAAGAATGAGCTAAGGATGAAGTTATCTGGAAAGGTATCACCATCTGCTCCCTCCACTGGGGCAGACATTTGCACAGCACCACACAGTAAAAGTTACAGATGATGTGGGAGATGGGTTTCTATAGTCACTCAGGCATGCTGGTAAGCTACAGCACCAGGATTTCCATTCATCCTGGTACAAGAGATATTTTATTTCCTTCAAGCATGATGATAAATAGCAAGTGCTAATGGCTCTCAGGGTCAGAAAGACATCAGGAAATGTTTGAGTGTGTGCCAAGTGGAGAATGCTTCCCCATCCAAAGAGGGCTGTTGCTACCCAGCACTGGTAGATTTTTGCCACGCAGGAAGATGATCCCAGCATTGTCAGATCTTTTGATTACACACACACACAAAAAAAAGGGGGGGAATTCAAGTTTTTGTAATATCTTTAAATTTCAGAAATCAATTCTGTGCTGGTCAACATTGTTCCAACCAAATAAAGCACATTTTCACGACAGAGGCTACACATTTTCAAGGGAGGAGGAACAAGGTTGTGAGGCTGATCCAAGTGAAATAGTCGAAGAGGAAACCTCAACCCTGAAGCTACTTCTGATCAAAGGTGTGTTTCCCTGCAGAAACACTATCAGAGACAGGGTCTCCCTTGAAAACACCATGCCCGTAATCCCCCGCATGCTGACCTGGACACATACAAGCGGAAAACCTTCCCTATACATACCAAGTATAGAGAGTAATTAGTATGTGCTGGATAATAGCATCTTCCACTCTCTCTCACTCTGTCTTACTAATGTGTATCCCAGGGCCATAGAGCAACAGAACGAGGAAAAACTAGGTAGAAGTTACTAATATATGGAGAGAAGCACCCTAACGATTGCCTGGAAGGGTGAAATCTTGTGATACAGTGAACTAAGCACAAAGCAAGTTGAGAGAGCTCAGCAGTTTTTAAAAACAAGATGTGAATACTCCTTCATAAGAAATTAGAATTTTTATTAGAAAATCCATTTAAAGAGCTATCTTTACTTGTAGCAAATTTAGTTACGAGTAGGCCATATATTTCTTTTTTACCTACTTGCCCTATATTGCATATATTTCACATTTTTACTAATAAGCGTAACACATTGCACATGGCAGATATTGTGCTAAGTTGATGAATTGATTTGCCATTGCACAGACGGAAAAAGCATAAGTACCAAAATACGTGTTTTTCTATCTCAACGCAAAATTTTCTATATGAAGACTTAGAAATCCACAGAAATCTTAAAACATTAAACAAAAAAATTAAATAAAAAGAAATATCTGAATAGGAAATAACAGCAAAAAATGATCGTTTTATTCTAGGTTTCTTTTACTTCTAATTAAAGTTGTCTTGAGTCTAAAAGTAGTTCAAAATTATAAGAGAATCAGTCCCACTTGCCTGAAAACAGTGGGGAAGAGCAATGGGAAGGAAATAGACAGGGGTGGAAAGTATGACGAGTCTTTAAACACGTACACATTTTCTCATACATATGGAAGAATTACAAAAACAGTACAGAAATTTCTCTACACTCTTCATCCAGCTTCCCCTAATGTTAGCAGATTGCATAACCATTGTACAATTAGGAAAACTAAGAAATAAACATTGTTGCAATTCTGTTGACTCTCGACTCTATTTGAATTGCACCTATCTTTATAATGTTCTCTTTCTGTTCCCGGATCCACTCCAGTGTCTCGTACTTCATTTAGTTGTCATATCTCCTCAGTATCTTGCAATCTTTGACACTTCCTCAGTCTTCCCTTGTCCTTCATAACACTGACACTTTGGGTAGTACTGGTCAGGTATTTTCTACCATATCCTTTGATTCGGGTTTGTCTGTTTTTTCATGCTTAGGTTGAGTTTATGCATTTTTGACAACAATAACACAGAAGTGATATTGTGCTCTTCTCAGTGCAGTATAACAGGGGTAGCTTATTCTTTTTAACAATTGCTGGTATTACATTATATGAAAGTCCAGAGATGGGCACCTTCAAATGTCTCTGTTCTTTTTATAAACACTAAGAAGAATGCTACAGTAAATATCTTTGAAAAATACATTCCATCTCATGTGTATGTCTGCAAATTAAATTCCAAAAGGTAGGATTTGTGGAACAAGTAGAATTCCTGGGTCTTTTGACAGACATTGCTAAGTTGCTCCCCATAAAGTTGACACTAGTTTACAGTTTCATAGTAATGTTCTCCTCACCTCTCCCCTAATTGGAAACATGGTTCTTTTTATTGAACTTAATTGCTTTTTTTTTTCTCAATCACCCCTTTAGCCCACATCCCTCCCCAGTTCCCCTCTGGTAACCACCAATCCAATCTCTGTCTCTATGTGATTGTTTGTTGTTGTTTTTATCTTCTACTTGTGAGTGAGATCATATGATATTTGACTTTCTCCTTCTGACCTGTTTCACTCCGTGTAATACCCTCAAGTTGCCATCCATGTTGTCACAAATGGCCGGACTTCAAGTTTCTTATGGCTGAGTAGTATTCCATCCTGTATATATAGCACATCTTCTCTATCCATTTGTCCCTTGATGGGCACCCAGGGTGCTTCCAGGTCTCGGCTATTGTGAATAATGCTGCAATGAACATAGCGGTGCAGGTATCTTTGTGCATTCGTGTTTTCATGTTATTTGGATAAATACCCAGCAGAGGAATAGCTGGATCGTATGATAGTTCTATTCTTAATTTTCTAAGGAAACTCCATACTGTTTTCCATAGTGGCTGCACTAGTTTACACTCCCACCAGCTGTGTATGAGAGTTCCCTTCTCTCTACGTCCTCTCCAACCTTTGCTGTTTCCTGTGTTGTTAATTATAGCCATTCTGACCGGAGTGAGGTGATACCTCATTGCAGTTTTGGTTTGCATTTCCCTGATAGCTAATGATGTTGAACATCCCTTCGTGTGCCTGTTGGCCATCTGTATACCTTCTTTGGAGAAATGTCTGTTCAGATCTTTTGTCCATTTTTAAATTAGGTTGTTAGTTTTTTTGTTGTTGAGAAGTAGGAGTTCTTTATATATTTTGGATATTAACCCCTTATCAGATATATGGTTTGCAAATATCTTCTCCAAATTCTTAGGTTGTATTTTCATCTTGTTGATGGTTTCCTTTGCTGTGCAGAAGCTTTCTAGTTTGATATAGTCCCAGTTTTTTCTTTTTTTTTCTATTGTTTCCCTTGCCTGGTCAGACATGGTACTTGAAAAGATGCTGCTAAGATCGATGTCGAAGAGCGTACTGCCTATGTTTTCTTCCAGGAGTTTCACAATTTCAGGTCTTACATTCAAATCTTCAATCCATTTTGAGCTGATGTTTGCGTATGATATAAGATAATGGTCTACTTTCTTTGCATGTGGCAGTCCAGTTTTCCCAACACTATTTATTGAAGAGATTTTCCTTTCTTGATTGTATGTTCTTGGCTTCCTTGTTGAAAATTAGCTGTCCCTAGATGTGTGGGTTTACGTCTGGGCTCTTGATTCTGTTCCATTGATCTCTGTGTCTGTTTTTGTGCCAGTACATGCTGTTTTGACTATGGCTTTGCAGTGTACTTTGAAATTAGGGAGTGTGATACCTCCAGCTTTATTCTTTTTTCTCAGGATTCCTTTGGCTATTGAGACTCTTTTGTTGTTCCATATAAGTTTTAGGATTCTTTGTTCTATTTCTGTGAAAAATGTTGTTGGAACTTTGATAGGGATTGCGATGAATCTGTAGATTGCTTTAGGAAGTACGGACATTTTAATTACATTAATTCTTCTAATCCAAGGGCATGGAATATCTTTCCATTTCTTTGTGTCTTCTTTGATTTCATTCAACAATATTTTATAGTTTTCAATGTACATATCTTTCACCTCTGGTTAAGTTTACTCCTAGGTATTTTATTCTTTTTGTTGCAATTGTAAAGGGGATTGTATTGCTAATTTCTCTTTCTACTCCTTTGTTGTTAGTGTATAGAAATTCAACTGATTTTTGCAAGTTGATTTTGTATCCTGCAACTTTACCATATTCGTTTATTATTTCTAAAAGTTTTTTAGTGGATTCTTGAGGGTTTTCTATATACAAAATCATGTCATATGTAAATAGTGACAGTTTCACATCTTCCTATCCAATTTTGATCACTTTTATTTCTTTTTCTTGCCTCAATGCTCTGGACAAGAGTTCCAATACTACACTAAATAAGAGTGGTGACAGTGGGCATCCTTGTCTGCTTCCTGTTCTTAGAGCGATAGCTTTCACTTTTTCCCCATTGAGCATGATAATAGCTGTGGGTTTGTCATATATGATCTTTCTTATGTTGAGGTACTTTCCTTCTATACCCATTTTATTCAGAGTTTTTATCATAAATGGATGCTGTATTTTGTCAAATGCTTTCTCTGCATCTATTGAGATGATCATGTGATTTTTATTCTTTATTTTATTAATGTGGTATAGCATGTTGATTGATTTGCAGATGTTGAACCATCCCCACACCCCTGGAATAAATCCCACTGTATCATGGTGAATAATCTTTTAATGTATTGTTGTATTCAATTTGCTAGTAATTTGTTGAGGATTTTGGCATTGATGTTTATCAGTGATACTGACCTGTAATTTTCCTTTTTTGTGTTGTCCTTCTCTGGTTTTGGTATCAGGGTAATGTTGCTTTGTAGAATGAATTAGGAAGCTTCCCATCCTCTTCACGTTTTTGGAAGAGTTTGAGAAGGATAGGTACTGCCTTCTTTGAATGTTTGGTAGAATTCACCAGGAAGCCATCTTGTCCTGGACTTTCATTTTGGGGGAGGTTTTTGATTACTGTTTCTATCTACTTACTGGTAATTGGTCTATTCAAATTGTCTATTTATTCTTGATTCAGTTTTGGAAAGCTGTATGATTCTAAGAGGTTACCCATTTCTTCTAAATTATCTACTTTTTTGGTGTATAGATTTTTGTAGTATTCTTTTATAATTTTTGTATTTCTGGGGTATGCATTGTAATTTCTCCTCTTTCATTTCTTATTTTATTTGAGCCTTCTCTCTTTTTTTCTTGGTGAGTCTAGCTGAATGTTTGTCGATTTTATTTATCTTTTCAAAGAAGCAGCTCTTTGTTTCATTGATTTTTTTCTGGGTTTTTTTTTTTAACTCTCTATTTCATTTATTTCTGTTCTGATTTGTATTATTTCCTTCCTTCTACTGATTTGGGCCTGTGTTTGTTCTTTTTCCAATTCCTTTAAGTGCACTGTTAGATTGTTTGAGATTTTTCTTCTTTGTTGAGTTAGGCCTGTATTACTGTGAACTTCCCTCTTAGAACCGCTTTTGCTGTATACCATAAATTTTGGCATGTAGTATTTTCAGTTTCATGTGTCTTCAGGTTTTTTTCTTTCACTTCTCATTTTTTCATTGAGCCAATTTTTGTTCAGTAGCATTTTGTTTAATCTCCACATACTTAAGGCATTTCTGATTTAATTCCTATAGTTGACTTCTAGTTTCATATTGTTGTGGTCAGAAGAGATCCTCGGTATTATTTCAGTCTTCTTAAATTTATTGAGACTTGTTTTGTGGCAATCCTGGAGAATATTCTATGAGCATTTGAAAGGAATGTGTATTCTGTGGTTTTGGGATGAAATGTTCAATATAAATCTACTAAGTCCATCTGGTCTAATGTGTCATTTAAGGCCAATGTTTCCTTATTGCTCTTACGTTTGGATGATCCATTGGTGTAAGTGGAGTGTTAAAGTCCCCTACTATTATTATGTCACTGTCTATTTCACCTTCTATGTCTGTTAATAATTGCTTTATATATTTATGTGCTCCAATGTTGGATGCATAGATATTTACAACTGTTATTTCCTCTTGTTGGATTGTTTCCTTTATCCCTATGTAGGGCCCTTCTTTGTCTGTTACAGTTTTTGCTTTTGTTTTAAAGTCATTTTGTCTGATGGAAGTATTGCCACCCAAGCTTTCTTTTCATTGTCATTTGTGTGGAGTATCTTTTTCCATTCCTTCACTTTCAGTTTGTGACTGTCTTTAGGTCTGAAGTGTGTCTCTTGTATGCAGCATATATATGGGTCTTGTTTTTTAATCCAATTAGCCATCCTATGCCTTTTGCTTGGAGCATTTAGCCCACTGATATTTAAAGTAGCTATTGATAAGTATATACTTACTTGCATGGTAATCAAAAACCAGAAACCTATAATAAATACACAAAAAATTAAGAGAAAGGAACCCAAACATCACACTAAAGGAATCCATCAAACCACAAGGGAAGAGAGCAAGAGAAGAAGAAAGGAACAGAGAAGAACTACGAAAACACCCAGAAAAAAAGTAACAAAATGGCAATAAGTACATGCTTATCAATAGCTATCCTACTTTATTTTATAACAATTTGCACACAGTTTTTTGCTTCCTTAATTTATTGTCTTTCTATTTAGGACTAAATTTTTGTCCCTGTGTTTCTAAAACAATGTACTATCTATCAGAAGATCTCAGTAAATATTCATTAAATGGATGAGTAAACAGGGTCAGCATTAGACTTCAATTCCAGGTTACTTTGCTTGAGGCATTAGATCACAACATGTGAAGTGCTGTTTCTGAATAAGCAATGGTACAAATATGCAATGAGGAGATGGATGAAAACATAAAGCATTGCCTCGGTAGCTCTTAAACAGGCTGCCAGCATTAAAAGAATCATCATTATTATCAAATAACTTTGAGCATCAGGGTCTCTTTAGGCTATAGGAGTTAAATACATCTCTTCCTACAGAATTTCTATATTTCTATATATTCAAGCTGATACTGGCTCAACACAAAGTTGACATAAGGGAAGCCGTATTGTAGAAAGGAAACCATTTTATAAGTTTTAATGACCTCTGATTAACTAACCCAGACCTGCTCTGCAGATTTTATGGTCCCTCCAAGGTGCTATAAGTTGATAACTTTGTTCTTTTGAGTTCCTTAGGAATGTGATTAACCCTGGGCAGAGAGCCTATACTGATAGAGATCATCAATGACAACTGAAAGATCAGGGTATACGGCATTGCCCCATTCTCTGATGCATATCCAGTAAAACAAAGGACTATCAGGAACTAGGACCAGATGTCTGCCCCAACCCAGAGATCAGATGGAGGCCCCACCAAGAGACCAGCCATCTCCCCCACCTGGAGACCAGTCCCTTATATAACTGCACTGTAGTCTTCGTTCTGGGAGATGGTTCTTTCAGACATGAGTCAGCCATCTTTCCTCTTAGTAACAAACTATAATAAAGAATAAATAATAATAAAAAACTGTAATAAAGGAATCCGTTCTCTCCTACCACCTTGCCTCCTGACTATTGGCATGTCCTGTGGCAAGCAGGCAACCCCCCTTGGGCAGTAACAAAGGCTTTTATTTGGAGGAGGGGATAGTTAGGGAGGGTATAACTGGTGGCAGAAGCTAGAAATGCATTTTCTATAGCTTATCAATGTAGTAAGATGTTACATGTAAAAAGAAAATTTAATAAACCTCAGCCAAGTTTCACATTATTAAAAAAAGGAAACATTTAACTGGTGACACTTTTGAATGATTTTGTTCTTACCAGTAGTTAAGGGATTGTTCAAGCAGGTATTTTTTTGTCTCTTAGAATTTCATCTTGAAGGACCTGCCCTTAGTAAGAACTGTTTGAGTAAGATTTCATGTTGAGAACCACCTGCTAAGGCGGGATTCTCACTCGACACAACCTGTTCACTCCGAAGCTACCACAGTGTAAAGATTGCTCCAGAAAGCAGCAGTATTCCCTTGGCTGTGTTCTCAGCCTCTTACATCAACTCACTAGTTCTTGAGGGGTGTTGGGCTGAGCTTTTTCCTTAGGGCACAGATCAGAATTGTTATGGATGCCTAAGTCCGCTAAAGTCTTAGAAAAGGGAGCTGGAAGAAAACTAATTAAAGGTAACATACTAATTACAGATATATACACATCAGCATTTTCATTTCCAAAAAAAAAGACTGTTTAAGACTCTTCCCCACAATGATAGGGTAAGACAGTACCTAGAAATAGCTATGTCCAGGAGTGTCATCTCAAAAGAGAAAAGCGTCAATTATTATTAAATTTTTCCATGTATGCCATAATCTTGTCTTAGAATCTTTAAAATTATAACTTTAAATATCTTCAAATGAGTGTTTACTTCATAATTAATGCTATTATTTTACTGCAGGAAAATCAAACCACACTTTCCCCTAATTATCTTTTTTTTTTTTTTAAACAGGGAAAGATTCTCAGCAGTGGTTTTGGCTTGACATGGGGCTTTCATCATATTTTGATATATCTCCCAAAGATTTTAATTAAGTTCAATTATAACTAATTTTTGGAAGTACATCACTCCTTTTTGTTAAATCACCTTTAAATCTGAGGTTACCTGAGCAAAAATTTAGAGCAATTATTAAGTGATTGTGACCAATATGTATATTCCCTTGTGATATTGGACACTGATACCTGGAAAAGAAAGCAGCCTCAGATGTTTATCTTGGTAGTTCCAGATTTCTGGCACTACCCAGACAACCACAGAGATGACCCTTCACAGTAAACCCAAACTCACCCTTTATTTCCCTCAAAAGCAATTTGAGCCTGAATGGTCCTCAACATTTTAACTTCATATTACCTCTCTCACACCTAACTCTTTAATTTAGAAAATGTCTTCTCTCTACTTCGTGCCTGAAATTCGCTTCACTGATAGAAAGTTGCACAGGAAAAACATTTTGCTCCTGTCTAAACAAAATCATGAACTTGGAATAAACGAACAGTTTAGTTGTTTGGGTTTTAAATATTTGAAAGCTTCTAACTACCTCTTTAAGCAGTAAAGCTATTTAAACCTCTAAATATAGTAATGAGCAATAAACACACACAGTTTGATACTTAATAACCCGTATATACTCTCGATTAAAGTGATTGCATTAAATGAGTTTTGCCTCATAGCGGGGGAAACTTGTCTAAATATATGTCATTTGTATTTCAGATTAAAGTCAGTTTTGCATGAGAATGTCATTGGAGATTGTAAACTCTATGGTACATTTTGTTGTGAAAAATATTGTCATTATTAACTACTCTTCACTCAATCTGAGCCATAGAGAATAAGTTAAGAAGATACACTGTTTTTGCCCATCATTTGCCTGTTTGAAGGCTGCCCAGCCCATCTGCCCAGGGCTCAGGAGCCAGAATTAACTTTGAAGAATCTAATAAAGTTTTCAGACTCTCAATCTATGTAAGTACAGAACAGTATAGATTTCAGCAGACAATTCTCCACCTTGATTTTATACAATTTTACACACTCATAGAAATAAGCTCTTTTTCAAGCTATGCTTTTTTGGAGGGACAAGTATTCATTCTGTCTGAAGTATACCTAATAAACAGCTTCCTGGGCAAAAAGGAGGTCATCCCTAGACCATCAGTTAATAGATGTACTCTCAGGGTGAAGAATCGCAACCCCACCCACTTTGAAGGAAGGTCAGCTTTTCTCATCCAATGAGTGTAAAAGGGTAGCCTCTGCTTAAAGCAGGCCAATCAC
Source organism: Equus asinus (assembly GCF_041296235.1). Taxonomy (NCBI): domain Eukaryota; kingdom Metazoa; phylum Chordata; class Mammalia; order Perissodactyla; family Equidae; genus Equus; species Equus asinus. The sequence goes on from NC_091813.1 coordinate 40,597,248, forward strand.
TGTGCTCCTCCTTCCTGCATCTCTCATATAGAGATGCACTATAATGTCCCTGGTCCTGTGTGCTGGAGAATGATCTTCCCTACTCTACTTCCAGCAGAAAAGCACAAGTCGTCCTACGGCTGCCTATGTAACAGTGGGTTTGATGTGATTGAATGGGAAAACTCTGAGCTGTTTCAGCAAAGGAAGATGTTTGATGATTCTACATAAGAAGGATCAAAGCTTCTATGTTTCTCCCCACAGAGCAACTGTTATCAATTCAAGACCTTCTAGAAAGTTCTTCTTGAAAAAGGAGCAGTCAGGGATTCTTACTGAGCATCCCTTTTGTGACAGATATTCTACAGACACCTATGGGAGATGCAAAGAGAAATAATATGTGGTCTCAGCTTTCAAGATCATAACCTAAAGGGCACATTTCCACAAATAGCCATAAGAAAATGGACAGAGGAGAAAGTTATCGACTTTCACTGAAGTCGATAGACTATTCGAATTTTACTCAAGAAAGTCTTTATCTTCTGATCCTGAAACTTTCCAGCAAGAATATTAAAATATGATTCAAATTAAAACAAAAAAAATCGAAAATAATTACACATACTTAGGACAAGTTTGATCCTGCATTCTGTTTGAATATATGTCCTTGTTAAAGTCCTCAATGTCCATGAGAGCCTGCCAATGTTCTCCCCAACCTCACTGAGTGTTAAAGCTTATTTCTTGGCACTGATTCACTGTCACTAAACAATGGTTCTCCAGGCATTTTTCAGGGAATATAACCCTGGCCCACTACAGCAAAACCAAGCAAAACTTGGTCAAGAGAAATAAAAGGAATAAGTGTCTGGAGGAATTTGCGTTAGTTTAAACCTGTTTGATTTTAAGTTACAGAACCCTTCCTTCCTTCCATTCCTTATAGGAAACAGAGATGGAAGTCAAGAACAGGGATGCAACCAGGCTTTAGAAATGGATTCAAATCTGTGCCTCAGGTGTGTTTTCTTCTGCATACCTGAGTCATGGCTCCCTCTGTCCATTGACCAACTTCTGCTACTTGAGTTCATAAGGATAGCTAAAGATGTTTAATCTTGACTACTTATAAGCTTATAGGTTCATCCTCCATAAGAGAGACTATCACCCGCCAACCTGTCTCAATTCCAAATACCGGGGGAAAGGACTATGATTGTTCAAGAGGCAGCTTGATTCATGCTGAACTAATAAATTATGGGTAAAAAATAGAATCTACAGTAAGGACCAGCTTGGTCTATCTTGGATTAGATTCCTACCCCTGATCCAGCCAAGAGGTCAGTACTATGTTTTTCAAAATTATCATAGAGAAGAGAAAGCAATCACATCATGTGTGGGTCAGTGGGAATTGGAAAGGCAACACATTAGGGTCCACAATAGATATTCAGGGCATCCAATTCTGTAGAAACTCTAAAATGTAGTGTTTAAGCAAAAGATGGCTTACTTGCTAACATTAGCAGTGACTACCCTGAACAAAGAGTCATGGGTGATGCCTTTAGCCTACCAGGAAAGTCTATAAGAAACAGCCTCAAGGCACTCAGTGTGAGGATGTTGCTGAGGACCTTGTTTACTATCTCATGTGGAAATACAAGAAACACATCTCCAGCATCTCATTACTGGGACAAATCTGTTTTTGTTTTATGAATCCCAGAGTATGTGTAACAAATCATGCTGCTCTCTTCCTATTTGCATCTGGAAATTCAGAAGTGCTAAGTATATTTTTAGTTGTCTTTTGTATATTATCCTTCCATCTTAATTCACCTTATTTTTTTTACACGTTATTTTTGCTTATGATCCCTTACTTATTTTAAATCATTTTTCCTTTGATTTTACATGCATTTTAAGCTATCCCTTCTATCTTATTTATTTAATTGATTGTGGCATAAAAAAATTTAAAGTTTAGAGAAAATTCTTCATGTTCATGTCTATATCTCAGAAAAATAACTTTTCAAATGGCCAAGCGGTATGGCTTTAACATAAAAATGCATTTGTTAATATAAAAATCATCCGAGGACTTGCTCAGCAAGTTACAAATTCTTTTTCTGTTTCAGCAATCCTAGCTAGAAATGGGCCCGTCCTGCATATCTCTTATGCTCTGTTGTAATTACTGCTTCCTGGCCCCACAAACCTTCTTCAAGTTTCCTTCCAAAAGTAAAGATAAAATTAAAAAGAAATTCTCACGTGGTTAGAAATTTCAAAACATACCCAAAAGGTACAAAATGAAAAGTAATGCTGTGTTTCAAGCAGCTTTCATGTGTCAAGAAAAGAATACCTGCCTGTGTTTCACTCCACAGGGAGACAGGCTTATACGTGACCCTCCTTTGAAGTACAGACTCTATATAGACTCTTTCAGAAACTCTTTTACTCCATCTCTGTACCAACTTACTCTTGAAACACAAGCCATTCAGGCAAGTTTTCAGTATAGGCTGCGTAGCCAGATTCCCAGATCCTCTATCTAGAAGTGCTGCCTGTTCTCGGAAGAACTGCGGGTAACCTGTGTTCCTTAGCTCTCAAGAGATGAAGTTTTCCATCTTTAGCTCAGACAAGGTGAAAAGGCCCAACCATTTGGCATCTTTAAATGAGTCATGGCCTCACAGCTTGGCATCCTGGCTTGTCATGGTCAAGCACCTCTTTACTAGAAAACATCCTAGTACAACTGGACCAAACATTTACTTTCTCCCCCATATCAACGTATGTTTGACCTGTTATAATTTATAAAACATGCTAAAATAGTGACGTATTAGCAGTTAAACTAAGATAAGCACGTTCTCTATTTCAGCCACACTGAATTTTTCTCTTCTCAGAGATACACAGCGTTGATGCTTCAGATGGCTGGCTGAGGAGTCCCAGGAGTTATTTACTGAAGTCAAGGTGATTGACCTTTGCCAGTGACTCACTGCTGGCATTTTAAATATTAATCGTCTATCTTTTATTCATTATCTCTATAAACAGATTAAGCACCTATCATGCAGCAAGCATTGGCGTTATAAAGGTTAACAAGACACATTTACCTTGTCCTTGAGCAGCTTAGAGCCCAGGGCAGGAGAAAGAAAAGCAAAGAATTAAGTTATGATTAAGCATGTGAGAGGGAAAAACTGAAGCAATAACCAAATGTTCTGCTCTCAGAGCACATTAATATGGCGAAGAAACCAATTTCAACTAACATTTTAAAGAGAAACTGTCCTCGGGGCTGAATTTTAAGATGGGCAATTAGAGGTTTGGTAACTAAAGAAAGGAAAGGACGGGATGTCACAGCAAGTGCCTCGGTGTACCTATGAAAAGGCCTATGGCAGGGCTTCCCAACCTGGGCATTATTGGCATTTGGGGATGGATAATTTTTTGTTATGGAAGGCTGTCCTGTGCATTGTAAGATGTTAGCAGCATTCCTGGCCTCTACCCGCTACATGCCGGTAGCAACCCTCACCCATCCAGCTGTGACAACAAAAACGTCTCTAGACATTGCTAAATATTCCCTGAGATAGAAGGCAAAATTGCCCCTGGTTAAGAACTGGCCTACAGGAGATGATAAAAGCATCGAATATAGGCAGAGACTGGCTGATGGCGACTGAGAAGGAGATTAGCTCTAGCCTGCTAAAACTATGCTGAATGATTTGGGATATGTCACAGGTAGTTACAGATTTTTATTCATATTGGTTTGCAATATTTCTCCAAATAAACCCTTGTTCAACATAGACAGTACAAGCAGTCTAACACTGCCTATATCACAGATACTAATCAATTTCCAAGTGTGCCCTAGGAAAGGTTGCTTCTAGCTTCTGCTTTATGTTTGGCTGTACAATTTCTCCCCAAATCCTGTATAATCCTATTCCTAGGAATTTCTTGGGTGCCACCATTGACACCATTCCATTCAATTGCCTCCAGCAAAAAAAAGGCAAAAGACTTCACAAAATTAAGTTGAGCCAAGCAAGAATGGCACCTGATAACTACTTTTTATAAGTCATTTAATAGATGGATGCACAAGTCAATTAAATAAGGGAAGGGAAGAAGTTAAGGAAAAGAGAAAGAGAAGTAAGAATGGTGGGGAGAAAGGAAGAATTCCGTCAATAAAGTAATAAAAAACATTTTTCTCACGTAGTTAGGAAATTGGCTCTGAAGAATACTAAGCAATAGTATCTTTGTTGAGTTCTATTGTCCCCAAGGGAACTATTTGAAGGGATTAACACTAGCTAGGCCATAAAAATTCTGACATGTTGCTGAAAAGTCGGGCTCACTATTTTATACTTCAACTTTGTGGTCAGTCCTTAAAAATAGCTAACAAAAGGAAAAAAGCAATGCTAAGTTGAAAACTGCTAACCCATGATTTTAAGGCAAAGGGCAGGACTTGTGCCTGAGTTCGAAAGATCTGATATCATGCACTCAGGATCAAACTAAACACTGGGTGCTTTTGAGTTTGGCCAAGGCTTTGAGGGTCTGACCCTGTGAAGCAGCTGCCTGGTAAGGATCAAAGGACAGCAAACATCGTGCAAACAAGTTTCCTGAATCTTAAGGGCAGGATTGCCACGTACATCAGGGTGCAAGGGGGAGGCGCTAGCGCCAAGGAGATGCACCTGAAGGGAGACATTTTCTTTGAAGGTAGCAATTGGAACAACCTGCTGTTGAATGCCTCTGCTCATCTCAGGAAATTTTTCAAGAGGAAAGAGAGCAACAGAAATAGACACCTCTGGATACATTTTCTTCAATAGTCATCTGGTGGCCTTAAGTAACCCAGGGTCTCCCTGAAGAGGCCTTTGTGAATCCTTTGATTCTGGTAAAAGGTGCTATCACTTCCTTTTTCCTAGGAGAGGTAGATAAAGAAATTATGAAGATAAGAACTGTATGTGGTGCAATGTGTTTTATTAAATACAATTTCACACTGCACTGGTTTCGTCTAGTTACTGTGCTTCTTGATTAATCTTTTTCCCAATTTCTTTTTATTGTGGAAAAGCACACATAATCTTTATCTTAACCATTAAGTGTACAGTTGAGTGATATTAAATACATTCATAATGCTGTGCAACCAACGCCACCATCCATCTCCGGAATGCTTTTTATCTTGTAAAACTGAAACTCTACACCAGCTAAACACCTCCCCATTCCCCACCCCCCCAACTCCTGGCAACCACCATTCTACTTTCTGTCTCTGTGAATTTGACTAGTGTAAGCAATTCATATAAGTGGAATCATAAGTGTCTTTTTGTGACTGGCTTATTCCACTTGGCATAACGTCTCAAGTTTCATCCATGTTGTAGCATGTGTCAGAATTTCCTTCTTCTTTAAGGCTGAATAATATTCCATTATATGTATACACCACATTTTCCCAGCACCATTTGTTGAATAGACTGTGCTCTCCCCATTGAATGCTCTTGGCACCCTTGTCAAAAATCACTTGACAACATAGGTGAGCATTTATTTCTGGACTCGCTATTCTACTCCATTTGCCTATATGTCTGTCTTTATGCCAGTACCGCACTGTTTTGTTTACTATAGTCTTGGAGAAAGTTTTGAAATCAGGAAGTGTCGGTCCTCCAGCTCAGTTCTTCTTTTTCAAGATTGTTTTGGCCATTTGGAGTTCCTTGAGATTCCATACGAATGTTAAGATGGATTTTTCTATTTCTACAAAAATGTCATTGGGATTTTAACATGATTGCATTGAATCAGTAAGTCGCTTTTGGCTAGTAACAACATTGAGTCTTCCAGTCCATCAACATGGGACGTGTTCCCATTTATTTGCCTCTTCTTTTTTCTTTCAGCACTGTTTTGTAGTTTTCATCCTACAGGTCTCCCACTTCATTGGTTAAGTTAATGCCTAAGTATTTTATTCTTTTTTATTGTAGTGTACAAAAATGGAATTGCTTTTGTCATTTTCTTCTCATTTTGTTCATTGTTATTAAGTAGAAATGCAACAGAGTTTTGTATGTTGACTTTGTATGCTACATCTTGTGTCCAAAAACATAACATATTAATTCTTTCAATGCATTAATCTTAAATCATGTACAAAACAATAAGTTCAGTTACAAGCCATTATGGCAATAATATTAGCTTTTATAATTGCCCATGTATTTACCTTCATTTAGATCTTATTTCTTCATATGGTTTCCAGTTACCATCTAGTGTCCTTTCATTTCACCCTGATAGGACTCCCTTGAGCATTTCTTGCAGGGCAGGTCTAATGGTCATGAGCTCCCTCAGCTTTTGTTTATCTGAGAATGTCTTAATTTCTCCCTCACTTTTAAAGGACAGTTTTTCCAGATATAGGATTCTTGGTTGATGGTTTTTTCCTTTTAATACTCTGAATATATCACCCCTTTGCCTTCTGGCCTTCAAAGTTTCTCAGGAGACATCTGATGATAACCTTACTGAGGATTCCTTGCATGTGACAGTCATTTCTTTCTTGCTGCTTTCAAGGTCCTCTCTTTGTCTTTGGTAAGTTTGAATATAACGTGTCTTGTGTGTGTCTCTTTGAGTTCACCTTACGTGGAATTCATTGACCTTCTTAGATGTTTATATTCACATCTTTCATCAAATTTGGGAAGTTTTCAGGCATTCTTTCTTCAAATATTTTCTCTGCCCCCTTATCTTTCTCCTGGGATTCCCACAAAGTGTATGATTGGTTCCCTTGATGGTGTCCCAAAGGTCCCTTAGGCTCTGCTTGATTTTCTCTAATCTTTTTTCTTTCTGTTCCTCAGACTCAATAATTTCCATTGTCCTATCCTCAAGTTTGCTGATTCTTTATTCTGCCTGCTCAAATCTCTCTTGTGAATTTTTCACTTCAGTATTGTACTTTTCAGTTCCGAATTTCCTTTTGGTTTCCTTTTAGGTTGTCTCTCTTTACTAATATTTCCATTTTATCCATATATAATTTTCTTGGCTTTCTTCACATCTTCCTTTGTTCTCTGAGCATCTTTAAAACAGTTGTTTTAAAATCTTTGTCTAGAAGATTTGCCATCAGCTCTTTTTCATGGACAGTTTCTCTTGGTTTAATTTTTTCCTTTCAATAGGCAATACTTTCCTGTTTCTTTGCATGCCTTTTGATTTTTTTTGTTGTTGAAAACTGGACACTTGAATCTAATAATGTGGTAAGTCTGGAGATGAGTTTCTCCCCTTCCCCAGAGTTTGCTGGGGTTTGTTATTGTTTTTATTGTTTTTGTTTTTTTCAGTGTTGTAGGCTGTCTCTGTGCTGCGGATAAGCCTAAGATGTGAACTTAAGGCCTTCTCAGGTCTTTTCTGAGCTTGCACCTTTCCCCGGGCATGCACAGCCATTTTCTAATTTTCCCAATATACGCAGTTGGCTTTGAATGTCCTAATCTTTAATGTTTGGCTCCCAAAGGGGGGAAAAAGAGAAAAATGAAGGGACAGGAAGGGTACTAGCCTTTTAAGTTCCTTGGAAGTCACTTCAGCAAGAAGGGGAAGGGCTTGCAACAATGGGAGAAGGTACAATAAAAATGGCTGCTTGCTTCTTTTTCTGCTTCTCTGTGATCAGAAGCAGCAATTGGTGATCAGGGCACAGATCCCTGATATTTGGAAAACAAAGTCCTTTTTGCCCACCCAGACTCCCTCAAGCTATATTTAGTTTGCTCCAGGAACATGTGCACAGCTCCCTGACATGAGGCTGGGGTCAGGGAACGGGTAGCTGCTACAGCGCTAAGAGATGAAATTGACCAAAATTAACTGCAATTTACTGTCTAAGCCTTCTGCTGAGAGTTTAACGACTTCAATAGACCACAGAGTTCCAAAACAGTCACATCAGACAGATTCTGGCAGCACAATTATTGTCCAGGTAGGGAGACAGATTCCTAGTATTTCCTACTCCACCATCTTAGAATCATCCTTGATTAATTTCTTTTTATACATATTAAAATATTTTCTTATTTTATGTATGTATATATCATATTACAGTTGATTAAATATTGTGCCCATGATCCTGCAATAAAGTGTTTGTGGGCACTGACCCAATGGTGTAGTGATTAATTTCATGAGCTCCACTTCAGCAGCCCAGGGTTGATAAATTCTGATCCCAGGTGCAGACCTACACACCACTCATCGAGCCACACTGTGGTGGCATCTGACATACAAAATAGAGGAGGATTGCCACAGATGTTAGCTCAGTGACACTTTTCCTCAAACAAAAAGAGAAAGATTGGCAAGAGATGTTAGCTCAGGGCCAATATTCCTCATCAAAAAAATTAAATAAATAAATAAAGTGTGTCTAAAGTAAGTTCTTTGTTAGAATCATGGCTCCTGGGGGTCTTTTTAGTATTATTCCAATGAGAAATAAAATTCATTTTAGCATGAAAAACTTTAGTCAGATATAAAAACTATGGTAATAGCAAGACATTCAGCCAACTGTTATTTCATTTTACCAGTTTTAGAACAATAAAGTTTATATTTTTAGAGCCTAAAAGAAGCATGTGACCCATTTTTCCAGAGTTGACATCCTGCTTTTCAAAGATCTTTAGAACTCCTTAGAAATTAAAGTTTGAAAGAGTTTAAAATCAAATTTCTGTAACAAATTGAACACAGATTGTTATCAAATAAATATTTTACTTTATATTTTTTGGTTATCCAAGTAATATCTGACCATGATAGACAATTTGACAATACAAAAAGCTCTAAAGCCAGAGAAAAGTCACTCCAATTCTACCATTCTTAACATTTTGACACAGAAAAAAGTTACCTCTGATCCCAGTACTAACACTTTAATGCAGTTTCCTTCACTCTTGTTCTATCTCACTTTTTCCTTGCATCTTTTGAGAAGTTACTTTATTTTACTCTGCTTTTAGGTTTGATATTATATGACACTAATTTGTTCAAGTTTTTGAAACTCTCCAGGAAGGTCATTTAATGGCTAGATAGCACTCCTTAAATGATTACACAAGTTTGAAAATGAATCAAATAGTAAGTTAACTTTTTAAAATTTTAATAATTATAATAAAACATCAAAGTTTTGTTAAAATTATTGACTTGGATTTAAATGTACCAATGTGAAAAATTCTGGAGGATTCTCAAATGAATAAACAGCATCATGTGTAAGATGATCCATTTGTGATTAAAGAATACATTTGTGTACATACCTGTAAGAATAAGTAAATATACAGGCACAGGAAAGGAAGGGTACACCTGAAAATAGTAAGACATTTACCTCATTCTACAATGAGAATGTATTAGTATATTATGCTTAATTGAAAATTTAAGTTTTTAAAAATAAAAGTAAATGCTCATGGCAAACACTTCAGACAATATGGAAGGTTATAAAAATAAAATAACTCATACTCCCACCACTCATAAAGAATCACTACTAATATTTTCATGTATAAACTTCCAAATATAAGGCTTTGCATACACATTGCATGTACATTTCTTATAAAAATTGCATCACACAAATGTTTGCAACCCTATATTTATTACTTCTGTACTGTATGTATTCCTATATTAATCAATTTTATATCAGAGCTGTAATCTCTTTAAATTTCCCTCCTGATGGTTACTTTATTTATTTTTTTTTTTGCCTTATAAACAATGATATAGCATCATATACCTCAACCAACAACTTTGCATATTTTTACAATCCTGTCCTTCCATGAAAGGGACTTGGGTACCAGAATTTCTGCTAAAGTGGTTCACTACTACTTAGCCCACATAAAGACAGCTTCTTTGTACCCTAGAAGTTAGGCTCCAGCTAAATTTGACTTCATTTGTCTAGAAAATGTGTTTAGTTCTCTTTCTTCTGTCTTCTGACGTATATGTCCCAAACAAAAATTCTTCTTCAAAGTCACTGGAATAGAGCTAATTTCCAGGGACTCCATTTTAAGACATTATGCTTCATACTTAGCCTAGGCTATTTGAGTTTTCCTTTACAATTGTTATAAAATAATCATAACTATAAGATAATGATTTACTTCAGAACTGAATTCCTTATTAATTATAGATAATTGGTGGTCTGAAAATATTTTAGTGTGAAAAATGTAAATATATAGATAAAAAGCTCTTCCGAATAAGCAATGAAAATTATAGATGGAGATTCAGAAGTACGAGAAGAAATATATCTCCATTACCAAATATTGCAAGCTTTGTACATTTGAACAGATATGGCATTGATCAGATAAATTCTAAGGTCCTTTCTAACATTCTACTATTCTATGATCAATATGCTTGCCTTTCAATGTTTTAAAAATACACATCCTGGGATACACTTGTCTAGTTATGTTAGAGATGGTCAGCTCTTATAATATTTATCCATATGAGGCATTAATGCTTCATTTATCAGGAATGACAGGAAACAAAGTTTGTCAACCAAATCATTAAGCAACATTTTCAGGTCATTACTCTTAATCCCTTTGGTACAAATATGTTTTTGTGGTTTTTCACACATTTTCTGTTGAAAATCTACTGTTGTGTATTACCATATATTGATAAAAGAACTTAATCTCATTAGGTACAATTATTGAACTACAGCAAAGTATGGCAATTTCAAAAGTTTTGGGGTTCGTAGAGCTATTTGCCTCTATGTTATCTGACCCCAAATTAATGTGTTAAGATCTATTAGTTTAATTACATACATGCTAAAACTATTGAGAAGAACTTGTCGGATTTTCCAGATTTTGTTTTGTCTAGTTCCTCTGTTGATTTCTGTCACTTTTCCCTGCTGTCACTGTATTTTGCTGGTAAATCTGCTTCTTTATATAATAACCTGGGTAGTGACACTAAGGTCCTCTGAGTTAAAACATCTGAGATTAGTGATACTCATTTGCTGCTTAGGTATTTATTTCACATATCCCTTGCTTTATTCTACATTCTAAATTTTGATGTTACTGGCCAAATGAGTGACATTTTAGTGTTCTTTAATTTCCTCTGAAAATGTGTATCACAGTATCTCTAATAGTCACCATTATTAATCATCTTATAATGGTATTCTGAAAGCAAAGCTGTTATAGACACAGTTAGAAGGAATTTCACTCCATACTATGAAGAATGTAGGAGAGAAATGGAAAATGACTAGATCCCTTGCCTTCTTACCAATACGAGAACATACTCCACCAAGTTTTCCACTCTGTCCTACTGCATTAAGTTTTTTCTTTATACTTGATTATTCCTTTGCATATACAAACATACTGTTATTTCTCCCATCTTCAAAATATTTTTTTAATCCCATTATTCTCGTCACCACTCTTAGTTTCTCTTTGGAGCAAAATGCCTCAAAAATTGTCTATCCTCAAAGTCTCCAATTCCTTTTGTTCCATTCTCCTATTCTTCAGTCTGGCTTTTGCCTTCCACCTCTCCAGTAAAACTGCTTCTTGTAAAGTTGTTCAATGATCTCCTGGTTGCTAAATCCAATAGGCAATCTCAATCCTCATCTTACTTGGCATAGCACCAGCATTTGACAAATTTAATCTCTCCCTACTCCTTTATACACTTTCTTAACTTGGATTCAAAAACCTTTTCCTCGCTGTTCCTTTTCAGTCTCTTTGCTTGCTCTATTTCATTCCCACAAATCTCTTAGTTTTGGAATGCTGCAAGATCCAGATTTTGGTCTTCTCTTTCCTGTCTGTACTTGCTCCATTAGAGACGTCATTTATTCTCTTGGTCTTAAATGCTGTATCTATGAAGATGACTCCCTCATTTATCTCTCTAGTCCAGATATGTCTCCAAACTCCAGAATCATATATCCAACTGTTTACTCAACATACCCTCTTAGAAGTCTAACTGACATCTCAAACCTAATATATCCAAAATTGAACTTCTGTTTTTTCCTCCCCCTGCAAAAAAAAAAAAAAAAAAAAAGCCTGCTTCGTCCAGCCCTCCATATCACAGTTTATAGCAATGTCAACCATCAAGTTGCACAGGCCAGAAGCCTTAGAGTCATCCTTGGCTCCCACACTCCATAGCAAATCTGTCAGGGAAGTATCTTTGTTGTTGTTCTTCTTCCATCAAAAAATAGGCAGACAACAATCAAGCAATATGAAGAAAATGATGAAGACTAAAACTAATTTCAAAAAGAATGATAAAGTTGTTGAAGATTTTTAAAAAGACTTTAGGGCCAGCCCCCATTGGCATAGTGGTTGAGTTCGGTGTGCTCCACTTCAGAGGCCTGGGTTAGCAGGCTCAGATCCCAGACATGGACCTCCACCACTCACCAGCCCTGCTGTGGTGGTGACCAACATATAAAGTGGTGGAGACTGGCACAGATGTTAGCTCAGGTCTAATATTCCTTAAGCAAAAAAGGAGGAAGATCAGCAACAGATATTATCTCAGGGCTAATCTTCCTCAGCAAATAAAAGGGGGGAGTCTTTAAAAAAGAGGAAAAAAGCAAATTACCAGAATCAGGAATCAACTGGTACAGATCCTGTAAACACTAAAATTATAACATAGTAAGCATGACTCTATGTCAAAATATTGGACAGCTAAATAAAGTAGACAAACCCCTTGAAAAACATCTTACTAAAACTAACAAGAGTAAATTGAAAAACCTCTCAAAAACTTTTTCACAAAGAAATCTTCAGGCACAGTCAGCTTCAGTGAATGCTCCAAGTAGTTTAGTTATAAAAACATCAATCTTATACAAAGTCTTACAATAAGAAAGAAAGAAATAACATCTCCTAACTTTTATTTTTGAGAGCAGCATAACTTTGAAGCCAAAAACAGACATTACAAAGAAAGAAGCTAATCTCTCTCATAGACATAATTTCAAAAATCCAAAAGGAAATTTCAGCAAACTAAATCTAGTGATATCACTGCTTTCTTTCAATTTTGTATGAAAGTTCTAGCCAGCACTGTTAGTCAAGAAAAATAGCTATAGGGGCCAGTCCCATGGCCAGGTGGTTAAGTTTGTGCACTCCGCTGCAGGCGGCCCAGTGTTTTGTAGGTTCAAATCCTGGGTGCGGACATGACACTGCTCACCGAGCCACGCTGAGGCAGCATGCCATGTGCCACAACTAGAGGGACCCACAACTAAGAATATATAACTATGTACTGGGGGGTTTTGGGGAGAAAAAGGTAAAAAAATTTTTTAAAATCTTTAAAAAAAAAAGAAAAATAGCTATAAAGATTGGAAAGGAACAGATGAACACACCATTATTCACAGATAACATGATGGTGACTATAAACAAACTAGTAGAAATAATAAATTTGCAAAGACACTTGATAAAAGGGTCAATATAACAGGGTTATTTTTCATCCACCAAAAATCTTCTCCTTTTTTTTTTCTTTTGCTTGAGGAAGATTATCCTGAGCTAACATCCATGCCAATATCTTTCTACTTTGTATGTAGTTGACTGCCACAGCATGGCTAACGAGTGGTGTAAGTCTGTGTCCAGGATCCAAACTCATGAACCCAGGCCACCAAAGCAGAATACACAAACTTAACCACTATGTCACAGGGCTTGCCCCATAGAAAGTGTTTTTATCTACCAATGAAAATAAGATAACATTTTATAAAGATTCTACTTACAATATTCTCAAAAAACATCAAATATCTAGGAAAAGTTTAATGAAAAATATGTAAGCTCTATACAATAAAAATTACAAAATTTGAGAAGCTAAAGAGGACCTAAATAAATGCAGGCATATACCATGTTCATGGAGTGTATCACTCAATATTGTAAAGATACCAATTTTTCCCACATCAGTCTTTAGGCTTAATGCAATTTCAAACAAAATGCAATTTTTCTGTGGTAATTCACAGGTTATTTATAAAATTTATTTAGAAATTGAAAGGGACAAGAATAGCCAAGGAGATCTTCAGGAGGAAGAAAAAAGAGGATGACTTCAAGTACCAGAAAAATATCAAGTGTAATTATAACAAAATAAAACTTAAGACAGTGAAGTATTTGTGTTAGTATAAACAAATGGACCAATGGCCCAGAATAGAGCCAAGAAACAGACCCACACATATCATCTGATTCATGACAAAGGTGACAAAAGAATACCATTTGGAAATAACAACATTTCAACAAATGTGTTGGGTCAATTATATCAGTGAAAAAACTAATTATTGACCTTTACTTCACTCCATAAGCAAAAATTCAATTCCAGGTTGGATGTTAGCCAAATGTGACAGTTAAAACAATACAGATATAAGAAGAAAACATAGGATAATATGTTTTGCCCTTGAGGTAGGCAAAAATTTCTTAAACTTGGCATAAAAAAAATGCTAAGTACAATTAGACCTTAAAAATTAAGATCTTCTCTGTAGTAGCATTGTTTAAAATAGCCAAGACATGGAAAGAACCTAAATGCTCATCAATGGATGAATGGATAAAGAAAATGTGGTATATATGCACAATGGATTATTATACAGCCATACAAAAGAAGGAAATCTTGCCATTTGTGACAACATGGATGACTCCAGAGGGTATTATGCTAAGTGAAATAAATCAGACAGAAAATTACATGAACTGTATGATCTAACTTACACATGGAATCTAAAATAATCAATATCATAGAAAGAGTAGATTGGTGGTTGTCAGAGGGCAGTTTGGTGGGCTGGTGGAAGAAATGGGTAAGGTGGTCAAAGGGGATAATCTTCTAATTATAAGATGACTAAGTTCTGGGGATCTAATGTACAGCACTGTGACTATAGTTAGCAACACTTTATTGTATATTGGAAAATTGCTGAGAATATGTCTTAAAAGTTCTCATTAAAAAAAAGAGGCATGATGTCAGCATCGGGGGGAGTGAGCTCTTCTCTTAGTCTCTCTCCCCTGAGATACAACGAAAAGGACATTCCGAAATGAACAGAGGACATTCACACAACACAAGAGATGTCTGAGAGATCCACTCAGCCATACATCTGAAGGTGAGTGTGCTGGAGACTCCCGCCCCCCGAGGAGGCAGTGGAAGGCAGTAAGGGGATATCTTCTCTCTCCCCTAAGTGGCAGCAATCTAGGGCACAGAACCTCACATGGCAGCCAGAATGTGACCCTGAGAGGAGAAGGGGGAAAGGCAGCCCTCCACAGGAATGCTTGTGCTCAGAGTTGCCTCCCAGCCTGTGGGAATGCCCCACACCAAGGTGACCAACCAATCGCTGGGGGCATCTACACCAAGCTGAGCAGCCCAGGCAGGTAGACAGTGAATGCAGAGCAGGCGCACCTGTGAAAGAAAGTGCCCACCCTCCCTCCTAGCACACAGGCTCAGCCAGTCAGCCAGAGAAGGGGATCCCTAACAGAGTGCATGTGCATACATGTGTAAAGTAGCAGCAGCCAGTGGGCAAACCCAGGACCCTGTTGGCACAGCTTCCAATGGACAGGCACATCTGTCACAGGTTTCAGAGGGCTCAGAAAACACAGCTCCTGCTCCCCCCAGTGGTGTCAAGTGCAATCTGTGACCAGATACTACCACTATGTCACAACAAAAGTCTACCCCATCAAATAGCATGAAGAGGTATAATAACACTCAGACCAGAAGGAAAATGACAAGCACCCAGAAATCAATCCTGAAGTCATAGAAATTTACAATCTAAATGACAGACAATTCAAAATAGTTACCATAAAGAAACTCAATGAGTTACGAGAAAACTCAAAAAGACAGTTTAATGATTTCAGGAATAAAATTAATGAACAGAGGGAATTCTTCACAAAAGAGATTGGCACTATTAAGAAAAAATCAGAAATGTTAGTGATGAAAAACACAATGAATAAGATAAAGAAAAATCTGGAGTCCTAAAAAACAGGACTGATATTATGGAGGACATAATCAGTAATTTAGAGGACAGAAATATAGAAATGCTGTAGATGGAGGAGCAGAGAGAAGTAAGACTAAAAAGAAATGAATAAATTCTGCAAGAACTATCTGACTCAAATAGGAAATGCAACATAAGGATTATAGGTATTACATAGGCAGAAGAGAGAGAGAAAGGAGCAGAGAGCTTGTTCAAAGAAATAACAGCTGTGAACTCCCCACACCTGGGGAAGGAGCTGCAATTACATGTAAATGAAGCTAATAGAACTCCTAATTACATCAATGTAAAAAGACCTTCTCCAAGGCATATATTAGTAAAACTGTCAAAAGTCAATGACAAAGAAAAAATATTAAGGGCAGCAAGACAGAAGAAAATAACCTAAAAGCAACCCCTATCAGGCTTTCAGTGGATTTCTCAGTAAAAACTTTACAGCCTAGGAGAGAATGGGATGATATATTCAAAATTCTGAAAGATAAAAACTTTCAGCCAAGAACATTCTATCCAGCAAAGCTATCTTTCAAAGACAATGGAGAAATAAATCTTTCCCAGATAAACGCAAGCTGAAGGAGTTCATTGCCAGAACATCTAGGCCCTCAAGATATGTTCAACAAGGCCCTCATACCTGAAAAAAAAAAAAAAAGAAAGATTTACAAAGCCTTGAGCAAGGAGATAAACAGGCAGACAAAATCAGAAAATTGCAGCTCTCTATCAAAACATATTAGCAAACAATTATAACATTAAAGAGAAAGAAAGCATCAAAAATAACTATATTCATTTCATTTTAATCACAAACTCACAAGAATAACTTAGATGGGGAAGGGGAAAGGGATGGAACCTGCTTAGACTAAGAAAATAAGAGGTTATCAGAAAATAGACAATCTCCTCTACAAGGTCTTTTATACAAACCTCACAGTAACCACTAAACAAAAAATCAGAAGAGACACAAATGACAAATAAAGATAAAACTGAGAAAATCATCATAAAGAAACCCCAAACTGAACTGGCAGTCCAAAATAAACAGGACAAGAAACAAGGGAAACATGGAACAACCAGAAAACAAGTGATAAAACAGCAGCATTAAGCTCTCATATATCAATAATCACTCTAAATGTAAATGGATTGAATTCTCCAATTGAAAGAAAGAGGGATGGATGGATTAAAAAACAAGACCCAACAATATGCTGCCTCCAGGAACCACATCTCAGCTCTAAAGATAAACACAGGTTCAGAGTGAAGGGATGGAAGATGATACTCCAAGCTAATGGCAAACAAAAGAAAGCAGGTGATGCTATACTTGTATCAGACAAAGTAGATTTGAAGACAAAAAAGGTAATGAGAGACAAAGAAGGGCAGTGAATATTGATAAAAGGGACACTGCAACAAGAGGACATAACACTTATAAACATATATGTACCTAATGCAGGAGCACCAAAGTACGTAAAGGACAATCAACAGACCTAAAGGGAAAAATTAACAGCAACACAATAATAGTAGGGGACCTCAACATCCCATTTACATCAATGGATAGATCACCCAGAGAGAAAGTCAACAAGAGAATAGTGGAATTAAATGAAAAACTAGACCAGATGGACTTAATAGATATACATATAGAATACTCCACCCAAAATACATTCTTCTCAAGTGCACATGGAACATTCTCAAAGATAGACCATATGTTGGGAAACAAGGCAAGGCTCAATAAATTTAAGAAGATTGAAATCATATCAACCATATTTCCTGACCATAATACTATGAAACTAGAAATCAACTACAAGAAAAAAGCTGGGAAAGTGATAAATATGTGGAGAATAAACAACAGGCTACTGAACAACCAATGGATCAATGGAGAAATTAAAGGAGAAATCAAAAAAACATCTCGAGACAAATGAAAATGAAAACACACCATACCAACTCATATAGGATGCAGCAAAAGCAGTCCTATGAGGGAAATTCATAGCAATACAGGCCCATTTTAACAAACAAGAAAAATCTCAAATAAGTAATCTTAAACTATACCTAACAGAACTAGAAAAAGAACAAATGAAGTCCAAAGTCAGCAGAAGGAGTGAAATAAGAAAAAGAAGAATAGAAATAAATGAAACAGAAACAAACAAAAAAAAACATAGAAAGGGTCAATGAAACTAAGAGCTGGTTCTTTGAGAAGATAAAATTGACAAACACTTAGCCAGACTCACTGAGAAAAGAGAAGTGTCAAATAGATAAAATTATAAATGAAAGAGGAGAAATTACAATGGATACCAAAGAAATACAAAGGATTATAAGAGAATACTATGAAAAACTATATGCCAACAAATTGGACAATCTAGAAGAAATGGATAAATTCTTAGACTAATACAACATGCCCAACTGAATCAAGAAGAAACAGAATCTGAATAGACCAATCACAAGTAAAGAGGTTGAAAAAGCAATCAAAAATCTCCCAAAAAATAAAAGCCCAGGACCAGATGGCTTCTTAGTAGAATCTACCAAACATTCAAAGAAGATTTAATACCTATCCTTCTAAAACTATTCCAAAAAATTGAAGAAGATGGAACACCTCCTAACTCATTCTACAAAGCCAACACCACACTGATCTCAAAGCCAGACAAGGACAGCACAAAGAAGGAAAATTACAGGAAAATATCACCAATGAACATAGGTGCAAAAATCCTCAACAAACTCTTGGCAAACTGAATAGAGCAACACATTGAAAGGATCATACACCATGATCAAGTGGGATTTATACCAGGGAAACAAGGATGGTTCAACATCCACAAATCAATCAATGTGATACACCACATTAATAAAATGAGGAATAAAAACCACACAATAATCTCCATAGATTCAGAGAAAGCATTTGACAAGATCCAACATCCATTTAAGATAAAAACTCTAAATAAAATGGGTATAGAAGGAAAGTATCTCAACATAATTAAGGTCATATATGACAACACACAGCCAACATCCTACTCAATGGGAAAAAACTGAAAGCCATCCTTCTGAGAACAGGAACAAGACAAGGGTGCCCACTCTCACCACTCTTTTTTTTTTTTTTTGTGGTGAGGAAGGTTCACTCTGAGCTACAATCTGTTGCCAATCTTCCTCCTTTTTTCTTTTTGCTTGAGGAAGATTAGCCCTGAGATAATATCTGTGCCAATCTTCTTCTATTTTGTTTGTGGGTTACTGCCACAGCATGGCTTGATGAGTGATGTAGGTCTGCACCAGGATCTGAAGCTGCGAACCCAGCCCACTGAAGCGAAGCACGCCAGACTTAACCACTACATCACGGGGCCAGCCTCTCACCACTCTTAATCAACAGAATACTGGAGGTTTTGGTTAGATCAAAAGACAAGAAAAAGAAATAAAATGTATCCAAATCATCAAGGAAGAATTGAAACTCTCACTGTTTGCAGACAACATGATTATATATATAGAAAACCCTGAAGAATCCATTGGAAAATTGTTAGAAATAATCAGCAACTACAGCAATGTTGCAAGGTACAAAATCAACTTACAAAAATCAGTTGCATTTCTGTACTCTAATAACTAACTAAGAGAAAGAGAACTCAAGAATACAATCCCATTTACAATCGCAAAAAAAGAATAAAATACCTAGGAATAAATTTAACCAAGCAGGTGAAAGACTTATACAATGAAAGCTACAAGACATTATTGAAAGAAATCAATGATGACATAGAGAAATGGAAAGATATTCCACGCACAGGGATTGGAAGAATAAACATGGTGGAAATGTCCATACTACCTAAAGCAATCTGCAGATTCAACACAATCCAAATCAGAATCCCAATGACATTCTTCATGAAAATAGAACAAAGAATCCTAAAATTCATATGGGGCAACAAAAGACACCAAATAGCTAAAGCAATCCTGAGAAAAAAAGAACAAAGCAGGAGGCATCACAAACTCTGACTTCAAAATATACTACAAAGCTATAGTAGTCAAAATAGCATGGTACTGGTACAAAAAGAGGCACTGATCAATGGGACAGAACTGAAAGCCCAGAAATAAAACCACACATCTATGGAGAGCTAATCTTTGACAAAGCAGCTAAGAACGTATCATGAAAAAAGAAAAGTCTCTTCAATAAACGGTGTTAGGAAAACAGGACAGCCACATGCAAAAGAATAAAATAGACCACTATCTTTGGCCATACACAAAAATTAACTCAAAATGGATTAAAAACTTGAAGGTAAGACCTGAAACCATAAAACTCCTAGAAGAAAACATAGGCAGTACATTCTTAGACATCGGTCTTAGAAGGATCTTTTTGAATACAATATCTACTAAGGCATGGGAAACAAAAGAAAAAATAAACAAATAGTACTTCATCAGACTAAAGAACTTCTGCAAGGCAAAGGAAACCAGGGACAAAATAAAAAGATAACCCAATATCTGGGAGAAAAATATGAGCAAATCATATATCCAAGAAGGGGTTAATCTCCAAAATATGTAAAGAAATCAAACAACTCAACAACAAAAAATGAATCTGATCAAAAACCGGGCAGAGGATATGAACAGACATTTTTCCAAAGAAGATATACAGATGGCCAAGAGCCACCTGACAAGATATTCAATATCACTAATAATTAGGGAAATACAAATCAAAACTACAATGAGATATCACCAGACGATCGTTAGGGTAGCTATAATTACCAAGACAAAAAATAACAAATGTTGGAGAGGATGTGGGAAAAACAGAACTCTCTTACACTGCTGGTGGGAGTGCAAACTGGTGTAGTTGCTATGGAAGAAAGTAAGGAGATTTCTTGAAAAATTAAAAATAGAAACACCATATGACCCAGCTATCCCTCTACTTGGTAATTATCCAAAGAACTTAAAATCAACAATTCAAAGAGACTTATGCACCCCTATGTTCATTGCAGCATTGTTCACAATAGCCAAAACATGGAAGCAAGGTAAGTGCCCATTGACTGATAAATGGATAAAGAAGATGTATGCATATATACAATGGAATGATAGCCATAAAAAGGACAAAATTGTCCCATTTGCTACATTATAAATGGACCTCAAGGGTTTTATGTCAAGCAAAATAAGCCAGAGAAAGACAAACACTGCATGATTTCACTTATGTGTGAAGACAAACAAACACATGGACGAAGAGAACAGATTAGTGGTTACCAGAGGGGAAGGGAGTCAAGGGGTGGGCATAAGGGGTAAAGGGACACACATGTACGATGACTGACAAATAATAATGTACAACTGAAATTTCACAATGTTATAAATGATTATGACCTCAATTAAAATAATTTTTTAAAAAAGGTAACTGTATGAGGTGATAGATGTATGTATTATTAATTAACCTCATTGTGGTAATCATTTCACAATACACAGGTACACCAAATCACATTGTATGCCTTAAATTTATACAATGTTATATGTCAATTTTTTCTCAATAAAGCTGGAAGACAAAAGAATGTAGCACAGATTCTGGCACTCAGGAGATACCTAATTAAAGAAAAAACGTTAGTAAGTTCTCTTAAAATCACAGCATTAAAACAGTGAAATAGCAATTTGCAGATTAGGAGATGTTGACAAGAAATATATACTACACAGGATTCTATTAGTTTTTTATTGCTACCATAACGAATTACTAAAAACCTAGCAGCTTAAACAACACAAACTTATTCAACAATTCTGTAGGTCACAGACATGGCTCTCACTGGGCTAAAATCAAGATGTCATCAAGACTGTGTTTCTTTCGGGAGGCTCTAAGAACAGATCCATTTTCCTACACCTTCAGGTTGTTGGCAAAATTCAGTTGCTTATGATTAAAGGATCAAAGTGCCCATTTCTTTGCTGGCTGTCAGCTGAGAGCCACATCCAGCTTCTTAGGGCTGACACATTCCTTGGCCCATGGACCCCTTCTTCTCTCTTCAGAACCAGCAACAGTAGGTCAAGTCTTTCTCACATCACATCTCTGACCCTCTCTTTTGCTTTTTTTCTACTTTGAAGGACTCATAATAAATTGGGCCTTCCTGGATATTCCAAGATACTCTCTCCATCTCAAGGTGCTTGACCTTAATCATATCTGCAAAGTCCCTTTTATCATGTGAGATAACATATTCACAGGTGCCAGGGGATTCGAATGTAGACATTTTTGGAGGCCATTAACCTGACTGCCACAGATTCAAATCTAGAATATAAAAATAACTTCTATAAATCAATATGGGAAAGAAAGACAACCAACAGAAACAAGACGACGAAGACTTGAACAAGTACTTCACAAAAGAGGACATCAAAATGGCTACTGAACTTATAAAAGGTCCTCAAAGTCCCAGCCAAGAAATAACAATTAAAAATCACAATGTAATTCCACTCCACATGCACCAGAATGACTAAAACGTGAAGTAAAGACAGTTCTAAGTATCGGCAAGGATATGGAATAATCAGAATTCAAATCTTACTGACCTGTAAATTGGTATAATCACTTTGGCAAACTCTTTGGTAGTATCCACTAAATTTGAACATAAGCATACTTTGTGACACAGTAATTCTACTCCTAACTGTATGTTAAATTAAAAAAATGCCTATAAACGTGCAATGGAAGACATACAAAAATACTCATAGAACCACTATTTATAATAGTCAAAACGTGACAACAAATGTTTATCAACAGGAGAATGGATAAAGTGTGGCATTGTCATACAATAGAATACTGGCCAGTGAGAAGAATGTAGGAACTACAAATACAACTCACAAATATAATATTAAACAAAATATGCCAGATGCAGAAGAGGACATAATTTATGATTTTTAACCATAAAGCTAATTTTTGATGTTAGAAATCAGGAGATTTGGGGAAGTAGTGACCAGAAGGTGACAGAAAGGAAGGGTTATATGTACTGGTAACGGTATGTGTCTTGATCTTAATGCTGATTACATTAGTGAGTGTACTTTGTGAAAATTCAGTGTTTTGTACTCTTATGATTTATGCACTTTCTGCACCTTATACCTCAAAATAAGAATTATATCACTTCTTTGCTCAGAATCCTGCAATGGCTCCCCATTTTTTTCATCGTAAACCCCCAAATCCCTACAATAGCTTCATGCCCTACATAGTCTGGTCCTCTAGTACCTTTCTAATCTCATCTCTGACCACTCTCCTCGCTCACTCTGCTCCAGCCCTATTGGTCTCCTTGCTGTTTCTGTTGTCGGCTCCTCTACCACCTGAGAGCTTTGGTGGTATCCTTTTGGTCTTCCTGGAATGCTTTGCCCATATATTTATCTCTCTATCTTGCTAGCCTCCTTCAAATCTTTGCTCAAATCTCACCCTCTCCATAAGGTCTGCCCGTCACCACTTCCGCTCCCAACACAAACACCATCACTGGCTTTTCTTTTTCTCAATAACATTATTATCTTCTAACTTACTATATATTTTACTCATTGAGTCTCACTATAAGCTATCATTTCTATGAAAACCAGGATCTTGTACCCCAAGGACCCTGTGCTTAATATGAGTTGAATGAATGAAGTGAAAGAATTAATCAAATAAACAGCTCAGTGTGAGGTATGTTTCCCTGTTGAATGCTTGGTAGAGCTCTCAGAGATAAATGATGGTGTTTACCTCAAACACTCTGCCCACAGCTGGCTGTTTACCAAGGGAAACAGACTAGAATTCCTAACTGGGAAGTTTCATTCAGTAAAAAACAACTCAGCCAAATATTAGGTATACACTTGTAAGAAAAGAATGACTTAGTCTTTCTCATTGCACAAAAGGGTTAACAGCAGTCCTGACAGCCATCTTTAGAAGGGCCTGCTTACAAGGTTGGCCCTTGGCTGAGATCTGGGAACCTGGATTCCCACTCTTCCCTAACTGAGAATGATGGTTTATGTGTGTAGATAGTCTGTGTGAAAAATGTGATTTATGCTTAAATGCTTGCTTTCCTTCTGGGAGTCTGAAATTTTGGTACATGTTAGGCAGAGAGTGCCTATAACTGATCCCCTGTAAAAATCCTGGGCCTCACGTCTCTAACGAGCTTTCCTGATAGACAGCAGTTTACGCGTGTTGTCACAATTCGATGCCGGAGCAATTAAGCATGTCTTGTGTGACTCCATGGGGAGAGAATTCTTGGAAGCTTGTACCTAGTTTCCTCCACACTTTGTCCCATGTGCCTTTTCCCTTTCCTAATTTAGCCTTGTATCCTTTTGCTGCAATAAATCTTAACCATGAGTATAACTCTATGCTAAGTCCCACGAGCGTTCCTTGCATATCCCTGAACCTGAGGGAGTTCTTGGGGACCCTTGACACACTCATTATACACCAATGAGGTAGTAGAAAATATGAAACACACTCTTCTCATTTTACACAGTGGCTCAGGAAATAAATGTCTAGGTTGGAAAGGAATGCAGATATTGTGATACATGGACTCATTCATTAGGGAGATGCTGCAGCAACCAGGTCAGAACTTGGCCACTGAGAATGTAAAGAATATATACTCAGTGGGAATGTCCTGGTCCCAAAAACCTCTAAAAATAAAAAAATGATATTCATGCAGAGAAATAGATAATATCTGAGCTGCTTCTGGTCACCTCTACTAGGTATCCAACAGAGACCAGGAATATGTCATGCATAGCGAAATTGGTCTAGAAAAATCCAAGGCAATGTGGAGTACAACTGTCCAGACCACAGGAGACAGCATCTGTCCAGTGATGGGTGACTGTCACCATGAGGGAATTAGACCCTGGTGCTACCAGGACTTTGAATTTTCAAGTCAGAAAAGCTTGTTTTTAATTAAAGTCTTCCAATGTTTAAACCTTGGCAACAAACTAAAACGTTTTTTAATGTGGCCAAAAAAGTGTATTCTATGTGGTCCACCAGTTCAAAATCTCTCATGTCTGACGTATAAAAATTCATGAATCTATGTCTTTAATGCATATCCTAAGCCATCAACAAAAGGAGAGAAATATAAACCAAATTTCAATATAAAAGTGCTGAAAAGATCTGAGATCATTACACAAAATAATTTTAGCTCTTTTTAAGCAGCAATTTGTTTTCAGGTAATACAATCAGAAAAGTACATGAACAACAGCAAAGAGCATCAAAGCCAACAACGTCATTAGAGGAGTTTGAATGAATTAATGGGACCAGAGTGTTTATTATTTTATCCCGTGGAATGGCAATGTTTATTTTCACGTAGATGCCAAATGGTAACGTTTGTATGTCACTAGCCCAAGACTCAAATATACAAGCGGGTAGGCCCTCAGCTGAGAGCTACCCTGTCCTCATTGATCCAACCGACTTTCATCTTCAGTTCCCAAATTACCACCGGGCTAAAGATCTGACCTCGCCAGGATTGGGAAAATGCACTCAACCATTTTGAGGTTGTCAGGAGTTTTAACTATAGATTTAAGACAACCATTTTGCCCCTTCTCTTCTCTGCTCTGACCATTCGCCTTTTCTCTGAGTTAATGATTTGCTCTCCCGATCAATCCAGGAAAAATATGCCTTTCTAGAAATGTTGATTATCTTTTCAGTGCGCTCCTAGTGAATTCTCTAAACTGGACTGCTGGCCAAAGCAGCGTTTCACCATCTCGTCCATTTTGAATGTGATGTGATTCGAAAGGGACTATTTATTTGTTTTTCCAGAAAAAGCTGAGTAGGAGGTGGAAAAGCAACATAATCAGAAGTAAAAATGCTCGTGTCATTATCCCAAATACACATGGTGATGATAACTACTCTGGGCAGTTCATTTTGCTCTCCCTCCTTTTTCAAGGTTGTAACTCAATGACAGAGCTCTCCTTACTAAAAATAAACCATTTGTCTTCCAGAAATTAACTATGTCCCAGATTTGTGTGAGGCCGTATTTCTCACAGTATAAAATCTCTGTGTTGATTTCTTCAGGAGTTCTGGAGAAAAGCAAAATGCTCAAACAACTCCATCTTGTGTGTGTTTATGTGTGTGTATACATATGCACACTATTCAATATACTATTCATAATATATATCTTAATTCAAGAATAGAAAATATTTGCTTTATTATAAGTCTTAGTGTAAAATATAATTTTAAACCTATCTCATTATATTGTTTCCTTTAAAATATGTCTTCTCTTATCATTTTCATAGGGCTAAGATGAAGTTTTAGAAAATAAAAATCCAAGATACATTTTTACCATTACTTCTTGAGAAAAATAGTACAGCATCAGCATCTTTTCTATTTTGAGTAGGAGATCAATTCACTTGAGATAAGAATGAGGCCTTTGAGCTGGGTGGAGCTGGCTGGGCCCTAGGAGGCCACAGTTTCATTTCAAGTCACTATCATTCATCTCAGAAGTAACTGGAATAGGTAACGGTCTAAGTGTTAGGGGCGTCAGAACAAACTCTGCCCAGAGATTCATTCTGTCACACAGTGCCCTCAACGTTTCTGCCAGAAATTCTACAGTCGGTAAATCATGGATTTATTGTGCCTTTCCCTCAACCTGCGTCTCTATTTTAAAACACAAATACCCCTGAAAGAGTAACAAATTAAATGTCTCACACCTTTAATAAACAGTGTAATCAGATTACTTTTCTCCTCAAAAGATACCTTAAAAGCATTCTCTGTCCCAGTGTCAGTGGCTCCTGAGAGGGTGAAGGGGGCCGTGGGGGGGTGGGTTTTACAGATGACTAAAAACAAACTTTACGTATTTCACATATTTTCCATCTTGGTAACAATGGAAAGACTTTCCTAAATATAAATTATTACCTCTCAAATTTTCATTTGAATTACTTCAATGATAATGAAATTTTACTAATAAAATTTACTAATAAGTTAATGCATTTTTACTAATATGAATATGGTACTATTTTATTCTGTAAGTGACTTTTTATATCTTTTAAAGGTGAAACCTTCTTTCTGGGTTTCTGACACAGGCCTGTCTGACACAGCCAGCATTATGCTTAAAGGAGAGCATATTTATTCTCAACGATGAGGAGTTTGGGTAGAGATCAGTGGGGAAAATACTGACATTAAATACAGCTGACCCAAATTTTAGTTCCAGCTCAGTTTTCTGCCCTAGAATTTTGTGGATAGTCATCTTTTCTTCCCGGGGAGAATATAGCCTTACTTGTATTAAATATATATTCAAATGTCTCTTCCTGGAGTCCGTGAATAAGTATCTGTGTAGAACAGAGTTAATTTACAATTGACCTGGGAAAGGTCTATCCTCATCTCTGGGGACTCAATGTCAGCTTTGACCTTTGGCCAAGATAAATGCAATGGGATTTATGATGCGCAGATTTAAGTCCAAAACTCCTGTGGACACCCACTGGGTCAGTTTTTTTACTGATGGTTTTTGTCTGGTTTATCTTGTTAACCAGCCTGGTTTGACTACATGACCAGAGAGACATCAACACTGGGAACTTCTGCCCTGAACTCTCCCCAAAGCTGAGATTCTTCATCCAGATCTTGATGGTTTAATTCAGAGACAAAGTGTGTCCTTGGATGAATAAGGGCCCTGCAAAGCTTGCACCTGGATGTCCATCAGACCCCAGTGCTTGCCTGCACTCTTTCTCTTGCTGTACTGTACTATTTGCCTGTAAATAAAAACCTTATATGCATATGCTCTCTTCAGTGTGGTGAGTCCTTTCAAATAACTGAAGTTCTGGAATCTTCGCAGTGTCTAATGCACAGACTCTAGAAATCTTTCAACATGAATGAACACATGTAGTCCATTGAAATCGGCCTGCAAAATTCCTCTTTCCTCAATCATTCCTCAGGTGATTGCATACATCAAATCATACTCTGCCGTTCTTCAACTCACAAATGATTCTTATTTTTCAAAAACTTTCCTCCAAATTAAAAATGTACAGTTATTTTCTTTTCTGTACTCTTTGACACTTACACATTGTACACAATCACAATAATATTGATAAATATACTTACATAGCACACCTAAAATATCCTCAGCAGGTAAATATTAAATTCCCAGGGGCTGGCCCCATGGCCAAATGGTTAAGTTCACATGCTCTGCTTCAGCGGCCTGGGGTTCACAGGTGCAGGGCACAGACCTATACTACTCATCAAGCCACGCTGTGGCGGCATCCCACATAGAAGAACTAGAATGACTTACACCTAGGATATACAACTAACACTGGGGCTTTGGGGAGAAAAAGAAAAAGAGGAAGATTCACAACACATGTTAGCTCAGGGCCAATCTTCCTCACCAAAAAAAAAAAAAACAAAAAAAGAAAAAGAAAAATCTCCAAAATTCTGATAGATTTAATATTTTACTGATTAAAAATGTTAGACATGCAGGAAATGACTTTGCCACAGACTGGGACAGACAGGAAAGTAAAATTCCTGATAAATGTGTAAGAATTTGAGAGCTTAACAAAAGGAATCAGCAAAGAATGTTCTTAATCTGCAGAAAATACAAAGAGCTGAGAGAAAACAGATTGCTCCTGTAATACCGAAGTAAACAAAAAGCAAAGATGCACTTGGCCAGGATAGATCAATGAAGGTTGCCTATGGGGAATCTCCCTTCCTTCAGCATGCTGGCTATGGCATGTCCTCTGGTGTGCTGGGGTCTGGTGGTCCACTTGACTGTGACATGTCTGTTCCATCCAGACTAACAGCTCCCACCAGATCCCTCAGTCAGGGGAGTGCTTAGTGAATGACTGGGCCAGTGGCCAAATTCTTCTCTGGCTGTAAATTACATACAGTGGGAACAAGTTTACTCTTCTAGAGAAGAATTAATGAAAGTCAACATCTTCTCTTAGGCAAAGAGAGCAATGCAGTGATTCTGCGACCTTTAAGGCAACTTCCATAAGCACCCATTGAATGGCAAAGTTAACTCTGCGGCATCCAGAAAGAATGAACAGTCAGCCATGGAGAAAAGGGAAAACTCTGCTTTAATCATTTTGTAGAAAGAGGCATTTTCCCTTCCCTTCACTGACCCCCCTGCTTTCCTCCTCTTCAGAATGCCTCAGCAGAGAATTCTGTTCTGTGACTCTAATGACAACTCCATCCACAAGTGTATGGAAATGTGAGGAAGATTAATTCTCTTCCTGCTATTCTCCATTTTTACCCATTTAAATATGTACGTATACCATGAGAACAACTAGAATTCCGAGTTTTGTTTATCCATAATATTTAACAGCCTTTTAATTGTCCTAATAATTATGAAACCTTCCTGTCATTTTGGTTTGATGTTTCCCCGTATTAATTATTTTACCTACAAGCCTTAGGGCCTCAATTGGAACAAAGATTGCGATGTTGCGGATGTAAATACTTGCCTGCTCATGGAGGTGCCTCTAGCACTGGTTGAATCTAATAAAGGTGAAACCCAAGCTGTCCTCTGCTTAATGACAAGTTATCACATTGTGCTAGATCTTCTCATGAGCTATTTTGGTTTCATATTTTTATGATTTAATAATACTAGCACCAAATTAGGGTTAGAGAAGAAAACTAGCAGGATGCACTCTAAAAGTTTCAACTTGAGAATAGCTACTGAGCTATTCTTACCTGTTCATTTATAAACTATAAGTTTGTGCAGAATGTGGTCTTTTGATCCAAGCCACATCCATCCCAGTGACTTGCCTGGAACACTAGACATCTGCACATTCTTCACCGTATCCTGGAACTAATGAGCAATACCACTGTTGGGCTATGTCTTAGAAAGATTCTTGGCAGGTCCAGACACTAGAGGTGAATTGCCAAGTGCTTCAGAGGCACTGAGAGATGGTAGAGCCCACCACCAGTCACATCAAAGACCAGGCTAAATGACTCACCACTAGCCTCTTAACTTCTCAGGTGCAAAGACGTTACACAAGCTACTGATGACTTGCCCTGTATTCTAATCTACTCATTAGGGTCACTTTCCCACTTCATTCCCATTAACCTTATTTCACAGGGGCTAGACAGTTTTTCATTATCCTCTGCCTTATTCTTCCAGGATGCCTCCATGGGCTTGATGCTTCCATCTTTCTTTCCTATACCCCTACATTTTACCCAGCACCCCCTCTCCCAGATATGACCTGCAGTCTTGGATATCTACTTCAGTCTGGGACTGCTTTGAATTTGCTATGCTCCCGTCAAAACTAGATATATAATTTTTATTGCTCTCCTCCAATTGAAATTCTAGTTCCCATCACTGCCTTCTTTCCTGCAAATCCCCTCACCCCTCAACTCAGTCTCTTCCCTCCCAGCATGCTACCCAACTAGTGCTGAACTGCGAGTATTTCAAACCCTCCTGTAAGTTTACACCACACATCCAATCCCCCTTCCACTTAAAAACGCCTCTGACTTCAACTGCTAAATTCCTCTCCTTCACCTGCTTCTGCAACACCATGAGCAGCAGCTATTTCAAAGGGTTTTTCAGGCCAGCCTTTATGGTCTGTCATTTTCTACCACTGCACTGCCTCTCCTTTCACTCATTGAGCTCTACCAGGCCTGATGAAAGGTTTTCTAGAGCTTGCACTTGGAAAGCAGTGTTTCCTGCTGGAACAGGTTGTCATTTTGTGATAAACTGGTTTTGAAGGTGTGTGAAGCCAACTCAAGTTGTGTGTGCATTTCAGACCCATGCTTCCCATGTCCTCTCTATAGGATTGGTGTTGTTCTATTTGATTGTCCGTCACCCATCTCTAGCCCTTCTTTCCTTTGGTCATCTTCATTTTCAGCTGCACTGGCAACCTGCCCAATCTCTGATTTCATCTTCTGCCAACATCTCCACATTCGTATGAGATTTGGAGCAGGCAACACAGCAGCTGGGTTGGGGAATGGGTCTGATACCAATGAAACAGACTAAGCAGGGAGTTAGCTGAAGAGTCAGAGATGCTGAGAGCAAATGACCAACTTGTTATTCATGAGCATGTCTAAGGGTATCATTTAGATTATGAAAATAAAGGTGTCAGGCTACATAAATTACAATTCTGATGTAAATTATCTACAGATTTATAACCCCAAGAACTTCTGAGGAAATATAACAGGGTCATTTAGATACACTGCAAATGCTTAAAAATGAAAATAAAAAGAGAATAGCAAACAAAATAAATCTTAAAACATACTGTATGACTTGGGGAATTAGGTAAGAGAGAATAGGGTTTACTGATCTAGTTGAATGTTTTCTGCAAATATATATGACAAAAGAAAATATTTTTCACTAACAAACCATTAGTAAAAGTATAAGGTACTTTTATTATTCTCTCTTACTGCAAATATTCTGTTCCACCACGTAAAAACACTGTAGCAAATTCGGGGGAGAAGAGTTTAACTGCATTAATCATTTCCAAGAATAAGGTAAAAAGTCTCAGAAACTATTTCAAAGAGAAAGTTTGATGTGCATGTGAAGTTCCAGCTAGAGCTGTGCTTTCAGTTTGAAGATGGTTATAAGGAAAATAAAAAGCTTACTCTCACAAAGTTTATCATTTTACCAAGAATGAAATGATGTTCACAGTGCCGCACAAAAAAAGAATAAAGTTTCCATCACTTCAATTCTTCTTAACAGAAGCTTTTGCAAATGTAAGCTTTTTCCATACTTTCCTAAACAGACAGTTGCAGGTATAATGCAAAACTATTTCCCTGATCTGGTTGAACGGTGAAAAACTATTCATTATAATGAAATCATTTCTCTTTACAAAATGTGCTTTCAATGCCTTCTTCCCTGTTACTTAATGAAGTACTGGAGTTTGGTTAATAATAGGCAAAAGCTTGGCTTACAGTCTCAAAATCGTTCTTCTGACAAGAATTCATTGAACTAGAACAGTGTTTATTTTTATGCATGCATACATTACCCCAAAATGGATATATAAAATGGAGTAATTATTGTTCTTGATAAACATGAATTAGAGAGCATTCATCCATTTGTCTTTTTGACTCACAAATACTTATTGGGTATCTTCTAGAAAGATGCTCCAGAAAAGATTTAATTACTATCATTACTATTAAGGTGCCTGACCCCTAGGGACCAGAATAAAGAACTCAAATATTCTCGTGTTTGAAAGGGATTCATATTTACAGCAACAGAATTCTCAAGACTACCACAATTCAAAAAATGTCTTATACCATTATTCTCTGCCAGTTTTCATCAGAAATGAGTTGTATTTGATAAAAGTCACAAGCCTGGTGAACATATCTGCCTGGGCATAAACATAGTCCTGAAAATATAAGCCCTCACTGGGAGGAAAATATTTGTCCCAGTCTTTCTCAACCTACATTACACTATATGTGTAACTGCACCATTCTGCACAATGATTGACACCCTCCTGCACCTTGCAAAACATTTCCACAAAGCATATCTCTTTAAAGCTGAATAAATCAACTCTAACCCCAAATTAACTCAGAGAGAAAGTATCCTCTGACAGCAAAGGAGGAAACTAATCTAATAACATATTTATGTCCACTGAGCTACAAGGATGTTACACTACCATCTGACATCTTGAAAATTCTTGGCCAAAAGTACATTTTTGTATTTTTTTTTATTTTACCTGAATTTTAGAACACAAGCTTGTTTTCAATGAGAGAGAACATCCAACCCTACAAGACTTTGGTCATAATTCAGACTAAATCCTTATAACAATGTTTAAAGTTATCCAGAAAAAGATGTCATTTCTTGGAAAACAGTACAAGAGTCCTCACAAAATTAAAAATACAACTACCATATGATCCAGCTATTCCACTTCTGGGTATTTATCCAAAGGAACACAAAAACACTAATTCAAAATGATACATGCACCTTTGCATTCATTGCTGTATTATTCACAACAGCCAAGACTTGGAAACAATCTTCATGCCCATCAATGGATGAATGGATAAAGAAGATGTAGTACACATATACAATGGAAAACTACTCAGCCATAAAAAAGATGAAATCCTGCCATTTGCAGCAACATGGATGGACCTTGAGGGTATTATGGTAAGCAAAATAAGCCATATGGAGAAAGACAAATACCATATCATTTCACTCATGTGTGGAAGATAAACAAACAAACAAATACATAGATACAGAGAACAGAGTGGTTATGACCAAGAGGGAAGGGGGTAGGGGAGGGCAAAAAGGGTAAAGGGGGATATCTGTATGGTGACGGATGGCAATTAGACTTTTGGTGATGAACACAATGTAGTTTATAGAAATCAAAACATAATGTAGCCTCAATAAAATTTATATAATATTATGAATTTATATGGTATAAATTTACATAATGTTATAAACCAATGTTACCTCAATAAAAAAAGTTGTAGCTTCATAATGGCAAAGGAAGTGATCAGCTCAGCTTACATATTACAACAATTGGAATTCAACAACTTCCCATGACTATTAGCTTGAGCACACAAGTAAGCCATTCCCATGTCAGAAAGGAATACATGAACTCTAAAAATCAAAGGAGCTAATTTATTTATAGGCATGTATAATAGATATGTATTGGCTGGTAGATTTTAAATGTTCCAGAGGTCAGAAGTTCTGACCTGCCATTGTGTTGTTTATTGATTCTCTGTAATCAATAGAGCAAGTTGAATTAAAGGGTACAAATTCTGCTACTAAAAATGATTCCAAGAGCAGATGGCAATGAAGACATGGAAGAAAAGCATCAGAACTGAAGCAGCAAACCATCTTGCCAGGGAATTACCCTAGGATCTTAGCAAACCAAATACATCAGTATCACTTTCTACCTGGTCTGCTGTGTCGGCAACTCCACAAATATCTGAGGTAGCTTTAGCATCCACTCAAAATGTGGTCACTTGGGAGCTTGTGAGAAATGCAGAATCTCAGGGCACATTCCAGACCTACTGATCAAAACCTGCATTGTAACAGGAGCCCTAGGTGACGTGAATGCATGATAAGGTTTGAGGAGCACTATTTTTTGAAATTCAGAGACACTGTTTTTTCTTGATTCAGAGCAATGCTACATTACAATGATTCCCTCAGACAAACCACCTTTTCAAGAAAGAGAGGGAATAGAGAAATCCCAGGGAGGTACAAAGGTTTTTCTTCAGAGTGTTGAATAAAAGAATCATGGCCCTTATTTCCTCTCATTGATGACTCCAGAATTTCTGTACAGAAAGAGGGATTAAAGAGTTTATCCAGAAGCATGTATTTTCCATAAGATTAGAAAAACATCTAATATCCATACAAAGAATGGGAAAGTGAACTAATGTAGACACCTGGAATATTCTCCTGCCTTATAAATATTTTTGCCACTTCTGAGGATCCACCTTTTATTTTTGTCACTGAATTATGTACAAATTTCCTCAGGAGAGGGAAACTGATGTCAGTAATTATAGTCAGATACTATATTTATGAAAAACTCCATCTGCAAATTTGAATAGCAGTTGAGGACATCCCTAATTGCTCTTGATCAATTCTAGGCATTTTCAATTGTTGTTCTGAATTCGCGTTTTCAATTTTTGGCAATGGTATAGTTATGTAAAAGGACTTGAAATGCATTTCAGCTACCCATTCATTCATTTAACAAATGTTCTGGAATAAGTACTATACTCCAGATTGAGCATAGGTGCTAACTACTGGAAATACGACAATGATAAAGACAGCCCCTGCCCCACTCAAAACATGGCCAATGGAGATGGAACACAAACTAATAATTACACTGAGATATTTTAAGTGCACAGAAGAGAACACAAGAGGTTAAAGTATTACAAAAGAACCTTCATAAAAATGTTCACAGAGGGGCCGGCCCCATGGCTCAGTGGTTAAGTTCACAAGCTCCAATTCGGCGGACCAGGGTTTCGGTAGTTCAGATCCTGGGCGTGGACATGGCACCCCTCATCAGGCCACACTGAGGCAGCATCTCACATGCCACAACCAGAAGGACCCACAACTAAAATATACAACTATGTGCTGGGGGGATTTGGGGAGAAAAAGCAGAAAGAAAAAAAAAAGATGATTGGCAACAGTTAGTTCAGGGGCCAATCTTTAAAAAGAAAAAATGTTCACAGGGAAGAAACAGATGACCTGTGACTAACTTCACTACTATATGCATTTCATTAAATTCCATTAACCTTTGTACGTCATAAGTATTTAAATCTGGCTTACAAGTGTCTCAAGGCACGCTTCTGAAAGCATCCCATTAGTGAGGGCAATAAAAAGCAGCCACATATTAGTAATATTAATTGTTCCTAGGAACATCGAAGGCTGAATATTTTGTAAATAGTCTAAAACATAGAACTCCAAATAAATGTCATTCTTGCAAAATATGTCACCTTGGGTGGTTTGCAGTTGTTTGACCTATGAATTCTAAAGAACTTACTGAAATTTTAGATATATAATGACAATTTTATCAGTGATGGTCTGTTAATGTCATTTACAAATAAGATCTTATTTAATCTCAAAGCATCACATTTGATAATAATGACTATGCAGCAAAAGGCAATTAAATCAATTGTAATGAATCAGGGAAGAAACTGAAAAAGACAAAGTATGTATAACCTTTTAAAAAGCTGGTTTTACATAAAACAGAAAAAATGAACAATATCATCGCTGGGCTAGGGCAGCTCTCAGTCCCCAACCTCATCTGCGATCAAAGATACTTTTACATCGGTTGATAAAATGGATCGACATCCTCCCAAGTAGAAATATGTTCTTACAGGGTCACGTGTTGGCTTATATAATGGATTATAATTAGGTAGATAAGGAGAGACTTCAGCATGCTTCTTGGTCTTTCTAAAATAATCGTGGAGGTGAAACTTCCTTTGTAACGATGTTTCATTGAAAGTACTCCTGAAGGCACCTCTACCTTTACGATGTTCAGATCTGGCCATTCTATTGGGATTCAGATGCTGGTGGACTATTATTGCAGGAGATGTCAGTGCACATGCATACACATGTGTAGATGGGTGTCTGGAGACTCGACTCACATTGCATTTTTAGAAATGCTATTGAGATTCTGTCACATTGCTTAAAATATTCTAGAAGATTCTTTTCTAAGTTATCTCTTAATCATCTTAAATGAAGCAAATCATTTTTCCCTCTCTGGGTAAATTTGATTTTTAAAATAGCAAGAGCCATTCAGATCCAAATCTGGTAAATTACATATATAATCACGAGAGATTTTTGAACAAATTCAGGCCATGGGAAAAAACATGATTATAAAGATACTGATTTTCTTATAATGCTTACAAACCAATTTCAAGGCCATTATCAATTTCAAAAAATGATAGTAACATTGGAGTAAACGTAGTCTCCAAAGACCACCACTAATAATTTTGTTCTAAAGAACTGATAATATGAGTTATGCTTACCAAGGCATGATTTATCGCTTCTACCTTATATTACATAAATAATAAAGTATAGCAGTTGGTTTATCTGATGGTATTTTCCTCTAGATCAAGTTTGTTAGTTGTAGGAATTATAACTCAAATTCATATTTCTAGTTCCTAGCACAGAGTTGGCCCTCAATAAATGTGGAATGAATGGGTGAACGAGTGACTAAAATGAGTAGTTTGGCAGAATCCATATAAAAGTGTGGACTACATCATGCATGAATGTAAGCAAACTTCTCGACTAGTCTGACCTAAAGAAATCCTACATCTATGTGATTTCTATAGGAATTCCTAAAACTGCCAAAAAAATAAGTGAAAGGCAATGAATAACAAAAACTCATTGTCTAGAAATCATTCTAGCAATATAATCTTAAGATGAAAAATTAAAAACAACACATTCAAATATTTATCATAGCCTTCATGCGGATAAATTATGACAGCAAACTAAGAACAGATACCCTGGCCAGAGTCCTCAATCTTTATATGGTTATGAGGATAGATAGACTTCACTCCCACCACCCACCCCCACCAAACACACATGCGCACACACACTCACAGACACACAACATTTGGGTTCTTAGACAATGTTATCGTTTTTCACAGAGCGTACTTGACTCTTTCAAAAACTATCCATTAATTTAAATTTGTCTATAACTTTGTAGATATATAGAGGATATATCATTTACACGGAGAAATATATATTGAATATTATGTATATAATTTATATACTTAGAGGAAATATATGTGCATTTGTGTATGGTATAAATAAGTAAATTATATGAAGACAGGTAAGAGAGAAATAAAGATAACTGGAGCAAAAATATCTACAGAACAAACTGAAATTTAAATTTCTAAGAATGTGTTGCCCACCACCACCCCCCCCGAAAAATAACTAGCAGATTTTGCTCCTACTGGAAATGTTGCATATAGAAAAAACATATCAGAGGTTTATAAAAAGTTTAAAATATGCAAAAATTTAGGGCCCAAAAGTCTCTAGTCAAAGCACGATGTCTCATCCCAGGCTCTATTCACACATGGCAGGGAATGGACTGACTGTCATACCTGAGGGGTTTTAAAAAATATACATACCCAATGTCAACAAAATTCTCATCCCAAAGTAATGAATATCAAATTTAATTTATTTCACCCTGCCAAAGTGCTTCAAGCAAACAAAAATACATGAAACCTTATGTTTTATGTGAAATCTAGCAGACTTATAAATAACAGATTCAAGGACTATAAATACAATTTTACTTTATATTTAAAAAGACAGATGCTAATGGCAGCAAAAATATAAGATAATTTGCTCCAGGAGTTTCTGCTCATCCAAAGCAAAAGACCTGCCCTATTAGAAATAATAAATACAAATATTAAAGGAAATTTAGCAACAGCTATAATTCATGACTACAAAAAGTCCAAAGACTTCCTTTGATACAATATAAGACTCTTTAGAATCCTGAAGCAAGAGAGTAGAATCATGGACACATTGAAACTTGATACTTCTTCAAAGGAAGTGTCACAGAAGGGCAGTGGAGAAAAATCTAAGAGTTCAGTTACACCAAGACAAATAAGAGTTTCACCACCTAGAGATATCTTTCTTCCAAGACTACAAATTCCGTAGGGAGATACAAGATCAACAGAAATCATGTGAAAGGAATTGCTCTAATCTTTCCTCAGAGGCTTCAGTGAGATGGAGCTCAGACTTCCAAGTACTGAAGCTGAAAAAATGAGATGGCAACCCAATTTCAAATCATTTAAACTGCCATCTATCCATAGAAAGCCAAAGCTGAATCAGATAGAGAACTATCTGATATGTGTGTCATCTCCAGTTTACTGTGGTGGGGACTGTGTTTAAAAAATTTATACCACAGTATATATATTGGCTGAGCACCAAACCGTAATTTAGAAAGAGTCCCAAGTACAATGGAGGCAATCCTAAAGACGTTGAGGACATACTCACAATTACAGATTGAAATCCTGCCAAACCATTACAAACAACTTGCTGTCACACCTCAAACAAAATTGGAGGTCCCGATGGCATTGAGATATAACAATTGGGGGAAGTCTACCCAGGGTAACACAGCACAGCATGAGGTTCAATTTTTTTGTTTGTTTCCTGAGGAAGATTCTCCCTGAGCTAACATCTGTTGCCAATCTTTCTCTTTTTGCTTGAGGAAGATTCACACTAAGCTAACATCTGTGCCAGTCTTCTTCCATTTTGTATGTGGGTCACCACCACAGCATGGCCACCAATGAGTGGTGTATGTCCAAGCCCAGGAACTGATCCTGGGCCACCAAAGTGGAGCACTCTGAACTTAACTAATAGGACATGGGGTCAGCCTCATGATGTTCCATTTTTTTTTCTGCTTTTTCTCCCCAAATCCCCCCAGTATATAGTTACATATTTTTTTAGTTGTGGGTCCTTCTAGTTGTGGCATGTGGGATGACACCTCAGCATGGCCTGATGAGCAGTGCCATGTCCACACCCAGGATCCGAACCAGTGAAACCCCAGGCTGCCAAAGCAGAGCATGTGAACTTAACCACTTGGCCACAGAGCCAGCCCCATGTTCTATTTTTTAAATCCAATCTTTATAATGTCCTGCGGGCCCTAAACATTATATATTCCTAATGAGAACCCAAAGGATCCCTTCACTAGCAATATTGTCAGGGTTGAAAAGCAATCATTTCTATATTTCTTTTTTGTCTTAAAAAAATTGAGTAGTGAGCCAAAGCTTCAAAATACATTCAGAGTCCTACTGCAGTCCAAAGTCTAGCCCAAGTGACCTTCATCTCTTACCAGTATTAGTGAAATGTCTTCAAACACGTTTGCTCAAATACTCCTCTCAACATTTTTAAGTCAACAACTAAAAATTTCACTAGGAGTTTAACTTGTTGCAAAGGATGAATTTTTCATTTTACATATATCTCATAGACTCTAAAGGTCATATTGATCTAATTTCACCATTCCCCAGTTAAATATATATATGAATAAGAACTTGTTTAACAGGTGAAAATCTTAAATTGTTTCTTTTCCTAATTGTGTGTTTCCACCCTGTTACCCACACAGAAGTCTTTACACTATATATATGTGTATGGATATATTTAAAATTCAGAGCTGTGCTGTGCAGTGTGTTCACCAACAGTGATTAGCCATTAGCCACATGTGGCTCCTGAGCACTTGAAATATGGCTAGTCCAAACTGAGAAGTGCTGTAAGATAAAATGCACACTAGATTTCAAAAAATATGAAAATTGAATACTAATTATCTCATTAATCATTTTTTATGAATTACATGACATTGAAATAATATTTTGACATGCTGGTCTAAATAAAAATATATTAAAATTAATTTCACCTATCTTTAATATAAATTTAAAATTACATATGTGGTTGCCACGTGTAATTCTACTAGAATTACATTTATATTGGACAGTACTGGTTTAGAACTTTCTACGGATTGCTTAACAAACTTTTCTGTAATAAAAATATATTTATAATGAATATTTTTCATTTCCTGGATCTATAACATTCTCAATTCTTTTAAAAGATGTGTTGAATTAAGTTATCTTTTTAATTATTAGTGGAATACAGTTGATAAAAACAAACTTTAAAATACTCCATAATTATTAAAGAAAAAGTGAAAAGATAAAATTTTATTGGAACTGCATACTCTAATGAGATATATGAAGGCTATTTTCCCCAATTAGGTGGTATACATATAGATGAAAAATTTATTGTATAATGATGAGGTTTAACAACAATTTGTTTTGTATTTTTTATTTTCATAGATTAAGTACTGAGACACATTAATCACATAAATAAATTGGAATAGCAATTTGTCTTATTTTTTTTAATGTTACTAAATTATTTGAACTTCATCCAAGTTTCACAACAAAGACTCATAGTGGTCTAGCAATAAAAATTATTTTAATAATCTATCAACTGATAAATACTTAATTTTGTTAACACAAGAGACTCAACCTTCAACTTTTTTGTTTTGTCTAGTAGTTAGAGTCATTAGATTTCTAATTTATGGGAAGTATACCACCAGAAAAGCATTACCAATATCCACTAAATAGCTAGCTATTCAGTATACCTATCATTCTGTCACTTAGAGCCTCCTTATTCTACCAGATACTATTAGAAAGGGTAAGGAAAAGTCAAAATATAATTATTTTCTAAATGACCTTGGTAAAACAATTTTTTAGATAAAATATTTATCACAGGGTCTGAATACATTTTTGCTAAAGCCATAGAGCTGCAGATTTAGTTAATTCATTTTCAGGAAAATATGAATGGAGTTAGGAAAATCAGATCTCAATTATCACACCAATTGCCCACAATTAAACTTATCTTCTGTCAGAAAGTCTGACTTGATTTTTCAGTTTAAATAATTGTTTTAATCAAGATCTATATGGAAACAATCCTTTCTGTATCCAAATTCTAGGATAGCTATAGAGATGAATAGATGGATAGATGAATGGATGAAGCACAGACTTGCCAGAAGTTGGCGACAGGGTGAAATAAGGTACTTTTCTCAATTTCATTTTGGTTTTACTCTCAAAGTGATCTCCCACAGGAATGGTGGTCTTTCTAGCAATAGAAGGGGGTAGAAAAGATGAAGATGTCAAATCAAAATTTTGGAATTGTCCTTTCATGTTTTACTCGAGAAGTTTTTACACCCTAGGGAAACGCACCACAGTAAAAGCTGGAATAGATAAAAAATAAGCCTTTCTTCTCAAAGTGAAAGGAGATATCAAATGAGAGATGGGAATGGTGAGCATGCACAATGTCTTGACCTCAGATTCATTATCAGGTAGCTAAATTTTAGGCAGTGAATTGATCTGGAAATTTATTCTTTTAGAGACTTTTGTCCCTGTAAGTTTTCAGATAGCCTCAGAGGTTGCATATTCTAGTTTTAACACCATTCCATCATTCAATAAATTGTCACCAGCATTCTATCCCTGACTCCTACAGCCAGATCTCAGCACAGCACACAGAATGATTCTTTCCATTCCTTATCAGAAAGTCACTCATAGGGGCCGGTCAGTGGCGCAGCGGTTAAGTGCGCACGTTCCACTTCTTGGAGGCCTGGGGTTTGCCAGTTCGGATCCCGGGTGCAGACATGGCACCGCTTGGCATGCCATGCTGTGGTAGGCGTCCCACATATAAAGTGGAGGAAGATGGGCATGGATGTTAGCTCAGGGCCAGGCTTCCTCAACAAAAAAAGAAAGAGGAGGACTGGCAGTAGTTAGCTCAGGGCTAATCTTCCTCAAAAAAAAAAGTCACTTGTCTGCTCAAAATCTTTCAGGGGTTTCCTAATCTCACACACAGTAAAAGCCAACTAGCTTGACAGAAGCCTACAAGGCTCTTAAGAATTTGCCCTTCAACTCCATTTCCCCTCTGATATCCTATCCTACTAACCTCCCTTGACTCAGTTTGCCAAATCACCCTGGGATTTTCACTGGCCCTCAACATCAGGCTCCCATCTCAGGAAGATGCTCCCTCTGCTAAAATGCTCTTCCCCCATCCCCCACCCCAAACCCAACCTCAATGACCCACTACCTCACTTTCTTTAGATTGTTACTCAGACAACTTCTCAGTGGAGCTTTTTCTGGCAGCCTTATTACTTACCCTTCTTATGTCCCTTTCCTGCTTTATTTTCATTCCAGAGTACTTATTGCAATTTGACTATATATTTTCTTGCTTATTGTTTGCTTTTTCACTCTCTATAGAATGTAAGCTCATAAAAACAGGATTTTTTTCTGATCCATATTCTAATGTATCCCTTAAACAGTATAAGGCATATATGAAGTGTCCAATAAATATTTGTCAAGTGAAAAAATTGTGTGACCTCTCTTATAAAAGAGGCAAATTTCTATGCACATTGGAGAACAAGGGTTGTTTCATTTGTTTAGGTGTTTTTTGTGTGTATGTATGAAATTCAAAGAGTAGTTAATACTTGAAATTATGTTCTAATGCATGGCATCAGGTGGTTCTCCAGAATGGACAGCAACATCTTGTCACCATAAGTGTGCAGATATTACTTGGAAAGTTACACAGTATTTAAGTATATTCATTCAGCGCTTAGCCCAATAGTGTGCACGTTCTTTTCAAATGGTTTCCTTCATTTTTACTAAAATTGTTTTTTCTTTGACTCTAAAGCAGTTTCCTTAGATTTATATGACATGATTAATGAAAACATTAACTTTACTAATGGTAACATATTAATTGATTTCTTTTTCATATATTTTATCACAGGTCTTGGGAAAAAGTATATGGGTGCTGCCCCTAAAATAAAATAACTTTTCCACATCAAAATGTCTAAAAGGATCGTAGCCAGAGCGTTAATCAATAGTAAATACATACGGTTGACAGCACATTGGAATTGGCTACCCTGAACTGTAGCCAATCGTGGATGTTATCAATTTTCTCCTTAAAAGCATTTAAGGCAAGTTTGCCAGCTGTCACTACCAGACTACTATAACTTTCCCTCTTGTCTTTTGAGTCATTTAAAAATCCCATTGGATTTCCTTCTATTAACAGGTTAACATATC
This sequence comes from Equus asinus, assembly GCF_041296235.1. Classification (NCBI taxonomy): domain Eukaryota; kingdom Metazoa; phylum Chordata; class Mammalia; order Perissodactyla; family Equidae; genus Equus; species Equus asinus. Next base: position 40,639,721 of record NC_091813.1, read on the forward strand.
TGTTACATTCCGCTCGAGTACTATTGACTAACGTTGAAAAATTACTACTCTGCCTCATGTCACTTGTGTAGCACTTTTTTCCCAGATATAAAAGTATCAAAAAGTCAGAAATGCTATCAGTCTTGAAGCATGGTTGGTATAATTTGATTGACATTGAACATACCTCAAAAAACCATGAACTATATATATATAGAACCATATATATGTTCATTCAACAATATTTATAAAGAGCTTACTCTGGGCCAGTTGCTCTGAAAAGATATAAATACAAAACAAAAAATTATACCTTATGACCAAAGATCTAAGTTAAAAGAATACTAACACAACAGAAAATATATGAAATAATTATGAGAGTCAACGAATAAATTCAAATGGGACTCTAGATTAAATTTATTTAAAATCAAACAAAAAAAAGATTTAACAATCTGAAGAATATTTATCCCATAAACAAATAGTGATATAACCTTATTTAAGAATCATCCCAATCAATATCTTTGGCAGAGAATCATAAGATATTAGTTTATCTAAATTATTCATTGTGTTTATGCTGCCCAGAGAGCCACAGAGAAAAACCTGGACAAAATTAAGGCGAATGGCTCATAACATTTTATTTTTCCTCAAAGTGTTCACAAAACATGAGATTTATAGGTTTAAAAGAAATGTAATCCTGATAAGAGATTCTAAAAAATAAGTATTATATTTAAAAAGTGGTCTTAGTATTACCAAAAAGAATAGTATCACATTTCAAGAAAAATACTGACACTAGCCTCTTTCATCTTGGAAGTTAAGGTCTTGTCTCAAATTTTCCTATAAGAGGGCAATTCACCCTAAATTAATATAGAATTCACAATGGATATGCAAATGACATTATGATTTAGAATGAAAGTTCTAATGAAGTCTTCATGAAATAGTGCAGTAATCGTGGAATTATTTTCTGTCTCTTGCCTAGACTTACCTTACCACAGAGGTTCAATGAAAATTGCTGAGGTTTTTCCTCACCAAAGTTGACATACGAAGAATATGCTTTCTAAATACCATCAGCTTTTTAAATGCACTTATAAAAAATATACAGTTCATGAAAAAAAGTATTCTTCTAATCTAAAAAACATAGGAAGCTTTTTCAAATGAGAATTTTGACATTTTTACTTTGAAAAAGACTTTGATGTCTTAGCATTCTTCGAAGCAACGTTTCAGAACAAACCACATCACATATCATTTGCACTCAGATATTTATTTTAAAGCATTAGTACTCCACAGCAGAATTAATTCAGTAGTGTTTCACAGTAGAATAAAATACATATATGAAGAAGAGAATATTTTTCTGAAATATTTTTTAAGATAATTATAATCTATATTTGAAAGCAAATTCAATGCACTTTTAAAAGATACGTTATCACAAGCATTTTCCTCTAATTACAACCTTCAAGGAAGAAGAATAACCAGTTTATACTTAATGTACATATAAGACTTGGATAATGCATATAAAATATTAAACAAATTATATTTTAAACATGATATTACCTGAGCATTATAAAGTTTGAAACTAAATATTAAATCATATACAATTGCATTAATTTTGCAGGCTAAGTGTTACTTCTTTAATTTTTGGATAATAAAAGTCAAAAATAATAACTTTTAAGTGAAATATCTAATGACATTTATACTACTCAAGCAACACAGTCTGCAGAATGCCTATTCAACCAAAGTAGAAAAAAACTGAGGAAATATTGACATCATAGCTTTAGTCACACAAACAGCTAAGCAAAAATAAGTTGTAGGCAAGAAATAAAAGATGTTGGATAAAACCAAAAGTGCTTCATTTTTGCCCTTGTGAAGACTGCTGACCCTGGCTTATGATTGTGTCGATGATGTCTAATATGCTGATGGAATTAAACATTCTAATTAAGATTTCATCTGCATGACAGAAAACATTCCATTATGTGTAAACTTCTTAATGACTAATTGAATTATGTATGTTATCTGCAGCGTTCAGTGGCTTCAGGATGTGGAGAAGGCTGTAATTTAAAATGGCCAGGTTTTCTTGGCAGTCAATTCAATGAGATAAAACAAGAAACTATCTTAATCAATGTCTTCTTACTCATCTCTCTCTCCTACCACCTCTGCAAGAAGCAACTTTAATCAGTGTTTGTCAATTCCCAAAATATGACCGATCTACAAAGCATGATGGTAAATAATAGCCACCTTCACTTCAAACAATTGTACTGCCACTCTACCCTCTTTCTGCAATCTGGGAAACAGATACATAAAAGCACACTTGTTTGGTAGGTCTTTCAAATCAAACGTTGGAGATCCTTCCACGTTATATCCTTTTGAAGATGGCTGCGTAAAGAATGTGCTTTCTGAAGCTAAGAAATATATCCAGAATGTAAAATCCTTTTATCAAATAATCCAAGTACCAGACAAAATATTCTATATTAAAAATAAAATTCAGAGCAGAATCAGGAAAGGAAAGAAATGGATCTGCTTTTCCTTCTCTTGAAACCTGCTTTCCATGAAGCCCCCCACCTACCCTACAGAAGAACAGCGTAAGGGGAAAAGAATCAGCCACCAAGGATGGTTGAGTTGTTGGCCAAGGAGACACTCTAACCTTGATAACAGTAGGAATGAGTGGTTGTGACTTTCTTGGCAAGTTTTAGGAAGGAGGTATATTCTACAGCATAAAATGTTACTTTGTTAAAGTTCTTCAAATGCTTTATGTAATGACTGTTCATTCCCTGTGGTCATTCTTTGCTTATAAAACTAGTTTCCCCTATGGGAAAACTCTTTTCATGGATAACATCCTAGCACATGATCCTTTTAAAGCTATAGAGCCAAGCAATTTTTCTTCTAACATTAAATAATACCTTGCTGCTGAATCCTGGCATCCTTAAGGCACAAATGGAGCAGCATGACATAATTGAGAAAGAGAAGGAGGAGGTATTGTTGGTCACAGCACGAGAAACAACTTCAAATCAGAGATTCTGTAAAACAGTCTGATGGTCAAGACACCACGCATATATTTATAAACTGAGTTCAGGTTAAATTGCTTGACTCCAAGTTATCTTTATTTTTTCCTATAAGGAATCTGAGATTCAAAAAATCACTTCTGCAACTTGGAATAATACTAAACTCTAAAAGTAAGCTCATCCGTCTCATTTTTCAATTGCAAGTCTCCGAAAATAGTCTTTATTTTGTAGATGTTCTAGACAATGGGTTTCTCCTTTATTGGAAAGAGTTTATTTCATTCTTCCACTAGATAGCCTCACAAAAATAGAATATTATTGATATTTCATATAGTTAACATTGCAAGTGGAAAAATATTGTAACTCCTTTACTCTCTTCCTTCTCAACCGATGACCTTGACTAGTTTATCAACAAAAACAATCAGCTCACCTAAATACCCACAACTTCCCTTGATCTCAATTTCTCTGTATCTTTAGTTAGCCTTTGTTCTCATGGCTGGATGGCATTTTAAAGTATTAGTGATGTGTTTCCCCATCCCCTGTCATGTTCAACCTCTTTACTTGTACTCAGAGGGCCTAGATTCAAGTTCAGACTCACTTTCAGTTAGAGATGATTCACTTTCCCACAGCTTTCAGGGCTGAGCCACTGCAGGGGTAAAGACACACTCAACTGATTGTAAGAATTAGATTCAGATGCATTTTTATAGAACTCCAAATGAAGATAAAAGACGTTACAGTGTGGGGAGAGGAGGATCTGAGAGACAAGAGCAACCAGAGCAAGTTAGATAGAAAGCTATGAGTATCATAGAAACAAGTGCAGATTCTTCCCTCTCCAGCCACTCAGTAAAGACCTCTACACAACCAAGCCGACAAGTGATCCACTGATTATCTAGCAGGAGAGATGCTCCACCTGTGTTCCTAGACTTTGCTCAACATTCCCCCATCATCATCACACCAGCAACCATCTGAAGCACACTGTATGGACAACCCCAATTCAGTTAGCCAGAACTCAGAAAGAGCTCTGGAATCATGGGGACATGAGACCTTGGACACCTCGAGTGATGGTGGTAGACTGAAAGCATAGCTTCTGTACCTCTCAGAAAAAGACCAGACAGAATCAATTGAAATCTCTCACTGAACTGAAGATTCCTCCTAGCCTCACCATCCCTCTAGGGTATAAAGATATGTCTCTATCCCTCACTCTCTCCCATGTAAATGGTGAATCTTTCCAACTGTGCTCCTCCACTAAGCTGCTCCCTCCTCTTCAAGACTTGGCTCCATTAATTTCCTGCCCCACCACTTCTCACTTTCTCTTTCACTCCAAGGGCCATTTTCCTTTCCTTAGCCCACACTAAAGCTCAAAAAAAAGATTCAAAGGAATTGCTGACCTAATTGCAAAAGCATTAATTCCCTTCTCTGAGGCCTACTTGCTAGACTGGTATTTCTCCTCTGAGAATTAAGTTAATAAGGGCTTAGATAAGGTAAGGGAAAAGGCAGAATGGTAACTCAAAAATGCAGAGGAAATCCAAAGGGTAAAGCAGAAGGAAAATCTTTTGTGAAGAGAACCAAGGCACAGAGTGGAAGGGACTCTGAACGTGAACTATCCATGAGAGTGAACTCCTTCTTTGTGGATAATCTATTATTCAACACTCCTGGAGACCTGTAAGGCTGCCTGAACTGCTGGCTGCATCCCACAAACTTTGATATGTTGTGTGTTTATTTATCATTCGATTCAAAACAGATTTTAACTTTTCTTGCAATTTCTTTTTGGATCCAATGACCACATAGAAGTCTTTCATTTAATTTCCCTAAGTTTGGGGTTTCTGGTTATCTTCCTGTTATTGATTTCTTATTTAATTCCATTGTTGTCAGCGAACAATATGATTTCAGTATTTCTTAATTTATTGAGAATTGTTTTATTGCCAGAATATAGTCTATCCTTGTAAAGTACCATGTACATTTCAAAAGAATGGGTTTTCTGTCATTTTAGGCTGTATTGTCCTATGGATATCACTTAAGTCAAAGTGACTGATAAGATTGTTCAGATCAACTGTGTCTAGTTTTTGTGGCAGTGGTGGTGGTTTTGGTCTAATTGTTTTATCAGTTCCTAAGAGGGGCTAAAGTCTACAACTATGATTGTATCCTTGACTATTGGTTCCTACAAATCTGTCAGCTTTTACCTCATGTATTTTGAACTTTTGTTATTGGGCCCATGCACATTTATGAATATTATGACTTCCTGAATTGAGCTTTTGTCACTATGAACTGTCCCTCTTTATCTCTGCTAATACATTTTGTTTTCAGATCAATTTTATCTGATATTAATATGGCAAATTCAGCCTTTTTTTAAGAGTATATCTAACAACTCTCTGAGTACTAGGTCCTGTGCTAAACATGTTGCATTTATTATTATATTTATACTCAGAACCAAGCTATGAGGTGGGTGTTTATATATTCTATTTTATTTACTTACTTATTTTACTTTTTGAACCCTTCACCCATGTCTTCCACCCCTTCCCTGAGACTCTGAATTTCTATCCACTATCATTTCTTTCATTCTGAATAAAGTCTAAGGATGTTACTCATCAATCAGCATAAAGTTTCAGCTAAGAAAGATGAACAGGCTGTAGGGATCCTCCGTACAAGATTGCACCTATAATCAACAATAACGTCAAAACAATTTGTTAAGGGGGGAGATCTCATGCTAACTGTCCTTACCACCATAAAATAAAATTTAATAAATAAAATTTATTAGTTAAAATAAAGACTGTCCTTTAGCATATCTTGTAATGCTGGTGACAAATTTTCTTAGTTTATTTTATCTTGAAAATCTCTTTATTTTACCTTCATTCTTAAAGGATATTTTTCAGGGAAATAGACTTCTGTATTGACAGATTTCTTATTTTTTTTTTTTTTTAGTACTTTAAAGATTTCATTTTATTCTCTCCTGACCTCCATGTTTTCTCACGAGAAGGCAGCTGTTAATGAGATTGTCGTTCCTCTGTATGTAACGTGTCATTTTCTCTTCTTTCAAGATTTGCTCTTTATCTTTGGCTTTCAACAGTTTGACTCTAATATGCCTCAATATAGGCATATTTGTCCTCATTCAGCTTAGTGTTTGTTAAACATCTTCTATCGATAAAATTTCTTTCATAAAACTTGGGAAAATTGTTGGTATGTCTTAAAATATTTTTGCTCCAATCTCTTTTCTCTTTTTAGTTTCCCGTTTTTGTTACGTTGGACGCTTTGATATTGTCTCACAGCTCACTAAGATTGTGTTCATCGTTTTCAATCTTTTTTCTCTCTGTTCCTCACCTTGGATAATTTCTATTGATCGATCTTCAACATCGCTTACTTTCCTGTCATATTAACTCAGCCATAAGCGCATCCAGTTAATATTTTTATTTTAGAAATTATATTAAGTTCTAGAATTTCCATTGATTATTTTCTTATTGTGTCTATTTCTCTGCTGAAATTTTATTCACTGAAAACATGTTATACTTTACTTTGTAGAGAATAAATATTTTAATCACTTTAAAATCCTAGTCTGTTAATTCCAGCATCCGGTTCATCTTGGAGTGGGACTCAGTAGATTTTACTTTCTTTGGGGAACGTCTTCCATATTCTTGGTACTTGGTATGTTGAGTACTTTTCGATCATATCTTCAACGTTACTAATGTTAATTGGTGAAGATTCAGAATTCTGCCAGTTTTCTCCAGTGAGTGTTGTTTCCTTCAACAGCTAATTAGTCTAGCTAGACCTGAACTTCAAACCCTGTTCCTTGGGCAACAGTTCCAGGCTCACCTCAACGTTGTGTTTTTAATCTGAGTCTGTTCTGCACATACATGAGTCAGAGGTGTAGGTAGACAGAGCTTCGAGATTCTCTGGTTCTTCATCGTCTGGGATTCTCCACACTCTTCAGCATTCAGGGTTTTCACAGCTTCACTTTCGTGGTTCCCTAGGCCAGAAAGAGAAGATTTTTCCACTTGAGCCCCAGCTGCCACTGTGCATTGTATACCGTATGAGTCACTACAAGTGTTCACTGTGTCACTCAGAGGGCACTTAGTTCCAGACTGCAAGCCTTGGAGAGGGAACTAGTGGTGTAGCTGATCATCTCCCCTCCTCCACGAAAATGTGCACATCTCACTAAAGTCTACCTACTTCCTGTTCACTCTCCAGAAGCAAAAAGCTTCAAAGAGTTGCTTTTCTCATTATGTCCAGCTTTTATTGTGTTTTCTGCAGTCAGATCATCTGGTAGGGTCTTGCCCTGACATACACGGAAGCAGAAGAACTTGGATCATTTATAACTCCCTTCTTTCCCTCAAATCCCACATTTAATCCTTCCACAAATCTTGCTAATCGTATCTTAGCAATATATGCATCCTCTGGACACCTCCATGACTACCACACTGTTTGAAGCCACCAACCTCTCTCACCTGGATTCCTGCGATAGACTCCTAACTGGTCTTCCTCTTGTTTTGATCCCCAACAGTGTGGAGACACCGCAGCCAGAGCAATCTTTCTAAAACATAAGCCAAATCATGTCACTCCATTATTCAAAATCCTCTGATGGTTCCTCATTTCACTCAGAGTGAAAATCCAAATTCCTGGGGCTGGCCCAGTTGTGCAGCAGCTAAGCTCGCACGTTTCGCTTCTGCAGCCCAGGGTTCACCAGTTCGGATCCCTGGTGCGGACATGGCACCACTTGGCAAGCCATGCTGTGGTAGGCATCCCACATATAAAGTAGAGGAAGATGGGCACAGATGTTAGCTCAGGGCCAGTCTTCCTCAGCAAAAAGAGGAGCATTGGTGGCTGATGTTAGCTCAAAGCTAATCTTCCTCAAAAAAAAAAAAAAAAGACAAAAAAATTCCAAATTCCTTTCAATCAGCTTCAAGGGTTTAAGTGACCTGTGCCTCTTTTAACTCTTGATATTCTAATATCCTCCACCTTCGTTCAGTCTTCTCCAGAGCACTGGCCTCTTTGTTGCTTCTCAAACATTCTCCTTTGTATTTGCTCTCCCTCTTCTGGAATACTCTTCTCTAGAAATGTCCATTGCTCATCCTTTCACTTTTTTCAGGTCTCTGATCAATGAGGATGCCCCTGACCACGCTGCATAAAATAGCCCACACCCTTCCCCACACAGCTTATTCTTAGCTGGCCTTCTGCCTTCCAAGCACTTAGGCCTGTCTTACCTATTGGCTTTTCATTAATTTGTTTCTTGTTCTATTTCCACTCACTAGAAGCTCCTTTAAAACGATGGTGTGTTTTGTACCCTTCTGTAAATCCAAATCTTAGAAGATTGCCTGATTCATAGTAAATATTCATTCAATAATTTACTAAAAGGAAGAATTAGTTTAAATTCCATTTTAACAATGAATGCCATTCATAAACGTATTCAAATAAGTGTCAATACCTATTTAATTCTCATGTACTAATATGTACTTTCATTTTTTCCTGTTTTATTTTTCAACACCTCAAAAAATATTTTGTAACTAATACACATACAAATAGCTCAGTTCTTTTGAAAGTCTCTTAAAACTTCAAAATCAACATCAGTTGTTTAAAACCAATTAAAAGTTTAAGTTGGAATAGTAAGAATTTGCCCCAACAGATTGTCCCAACGAGAGTGAAATTTACTCCTAAACTTAACATAAAAGTATGAATAGCACAGACTTGATTTACTTCATCATTTTTTTTTTTCTTATCTAAACCCCCTTGGTTTGAAAGACCTTTACTAAGGAAAGCACACTTATCATTCCAGGTGAACCGAGGTTACTTTCTCAAGTCATTCGAGGATACTGGATGGGAAATTTATGAGCACCCTACGCAGTGTCACAGCCCAGGGATTTATGACCAGGAAGGCCCACTTTGAGGCTGCGAGTGTCCAAGGCAATTGTCTTCAGTCTCAGATGAACACAGTGAGCCCTTTAGCATCACAAGACAAAATTGTCTCACATACCATGCCATTCAGATGGCGTTGGTATTGCCATTTAAGTCCTCTGGTTCAGTTTAAACCCTGAAGAATAGCAGCCTTTACTGGCTCATCGCCTAATTTGGGTAGTTATATTTCTATGACCTCACTTTGGTTTCTTCACAACCTGAGTGCATTCAACCCGTCTATTAACTAACTGAATCTGACCATTAGCCAGAGCTTTACAGTCAGTTTAAAGTCAGAATTCACTTTCCTTGTAGATAACTCCCTCTCTGATACCACTCCTTCTTTCATTTTGAATCTTATTTTACTTAATTGAAACACCCTTATTTGAGAAGTTTATAGATAAGTTCAAGTAATAGAAACTCCAGCTGGGTCAGCAGTCCCTGCCTCTCCTCTCTTCTGCTTTCACCATTCTCCCCAACTTTCCCAGATCTTCCCAGGGCTACGATGTAAACTTCTCACTGCCATAACGACACAACGCACTAAGGGAAGGTTGCTTGCCCTGTTGTTCTGACCAAGGTGGAGAAAATTCATTTTCCTCTTAGTTCCATGAAGAAGACAAAGTTATAGTTTTACAAATAAGAATTAATATTTTGTTTAGTGCCTATTATGTTAGTCACCTTACATATGATATTCCATTAATGTTCATAGCGAAGCAGGTCCTACCCTATTTTAAAGATGATAAAACTGAGGCTTGGAGAGCGAAAGAAGATTTCTCAAGCTCACACTGGCAGAGCCGGAACACAAACTCAAGTATGTGTAACTTTTTCCCCTCTACCACTGAAGCGTGGTAAAATCCCAGAAATGTCATGTAAAATCCTAGAAATGGCCAAGAGATCAGGTCTACGGAGCATATATTTCTTATCACAAATTAATTAAAACCATATACTGACTTGGTTGAACCAGCCTGAGGTACACCTGCCCCAATTCCTTTTCGATGGTTAATTCCATCTGTGTGGATACTGGCTAATGGAGGCTTGTTAAAACTACTCAAACTCCTAGTCCTCTAGAGAAGCAGACCTCGTGTCTTCCCTTCTGGATCTATCCCTGCTGCTCTGGGGGATTTGGACTCACTTACAGCCCACATGACCTTGATGATAAGGTCAACAAGGGCCATCTTTCCCGAAAGGCTCACGGCAAGATATCAGCTCTAATGGTCAAAAATCATCAGAAGTAAGGTTTGGATATCTGTGTTAAAGAATTGTATTCACGGAAGTAGGAATAGTCATCTGAAAGTCCCTACAGTAGAGATAGAGGAAAGTCAGGAAGTTAATGACACAGGAAACTGGCCTCGGGCCAATTGTCCAAACCTCAAGAAGGAAAGCAGACTGTATTAGGGCAATCTAACAGCAGGTGGCATGGAGCCAAACACCAGAATGAAGATATAGGGGATGCATTAAGGTTTTAAGAAGGACTGATAAGAGCAACGTGCAACCACAGGCTCAGGAGGGTATGAAGATGATAGCAGGGTCCCACGACAAGGTCTGAAATCCACAGCAATAAAACTAGAATCCTAGGTAATTAAACTGCAGGAAAATGTGGAGTCTTGGCTACAAAAACCATGGCAGGTAGGAGTTCTTTTACAATAATCATGGTAGAAGATTTGTAACACCAACAACAAGGTTGATTTCTTGCTGAGTTATAGATCCTTAAACTCTTCCCTACAAAGAATAAAACCAATCCCGGTGCCTGGGGAATTCCAAATGGGAAGATTCAGGTAGAGTAATGACCTAGCCTTCCAGACTTTATTTCAAAGGCCGTGTATTCCTTTAACTAGGCATCAGCAAACTTTGTCCATGAAGTACCAAATAGTAAATATTTTAGGGTGGGAGGGCCAGAAAGTTCATTCCTTCTGGCAACTACTCAATTCTGCCATTATTCTGCAAAAGCCGCCCCAGATCATGCATAAACAAATGAGTATTGCTGTGCTCCAATGCAACTTTATTTACAGATGTTGAAATTTGAATTTCATATAATGTTCAGGTGTCAAGGAATATTATTCTTTTTATGAGGTTTTTTCCCCCGAGTTATTCAAAAAGCTATAAACTATTCTCAGCTTATGGGCCATACCAAAACAGGTGGCAGTCCAGATTTGGCCCACACCCCATAGGTCACCAACCTCTGCATTAGATGACACAGCACCTTATAGTTTCCTGTGCAAAGGACCTCTCTAGCTCCCGCTTCATTTGTAGAAAAGGGAGCAGTGACAACTCCTCAGCTGACTGGATGGCCATGCACTTAACACACAAAACCCTCCCCAGTGTACATATATTTCTCCTTCACATTAATGGGAGATACAGTGTAAAAAAGTAGTGTCCACATCGTTTTTGTGTGCTTCTTTGAACTTCATTTCAAACTGACGTACACTAATGTACAGAATGGCAGTATCAATATTTATACAAACACATATGTACGCAATTAATTGCCTTCCAGGTTACTAGCTTTTTCCAACTCTCAGTTTTTCTGATTTAAGTTATGCCTTACCTTCCCTTCCCCATGAAATGATCTTCGATAATTCTATCACAGTATGAGTCTATATTATCACAGGCACAGTCATATTTCCCAGGAAATAAAGGAGAATTTTCCCTCTACACATGGTCATGAGTTGGTGCTCTCATAAAATGAGCCCAGCATTCGAAGGAAATCACCTGAGTCTGAAATCAGTTGATGAGCTAATCAAGTCTAGTGAACAAGCCAATGGGGAAAGAAACACAGCTCTTAACAACTGAATCTTTGAAATTTTCCCTGTGTTTCTCCATAAATGAAAAGTTGCGGGGGAGGGGGGGCGGTTTATAGTGTTTCTCGGCATTTTAAAAACTTCTTGAGTATCACAGTAACACATGCTTATTGGTATTTACAATCAAGCCTCTCCCCTCCATTCTCATATCCTATGGATACTTCTAAAACAATGCTTTAAAGAAGCTTCAGGGGGGCCGGCCTAGTGGTGCAGTGGTTAAGTTCATGCCTTCCACTTTTCGGCGGCCCGGAATTCGCCGGTTCGGATCCTAGGTGCGTACATGGCACCGCTTGTCAAAAGCCATGCTGTGGTAGGCGTCCCATGTATAAAATAGAGGAAGATGGGCATGGATGTTAGCTCAGGGCCAGCCTTTCTCAGCAAAAAGAGGAAGGTTGGCAGTAGTTAGCTCAGGGATGATCTTCCTCAAAAAAAAAAAAGAAAAAAGAACCTTTGGGATTCTGCTTCATGTAATTATTCTTTGCTACTGTCACACCTCTCACTGTAATAAAGTATGAAAGGGTTAAAGCAAACGTACCATCAGCCCTACCTAGAAATATCCTTTTTCCAACATATGAGAATCGAAATCTAAATTTGCAAAGTGAGAGGCAGGAGAGAAAAAAAATAACCCTCTGCGAAAGGGTTGCACAAGAAAAGAAAATAGGATTGAAACAAAAAATGCCCCAAGATAAAAGAATTTCCTTGTTTGACAATTTTGTACAGTTCATGCTTGATTATTCATCTAACAAACGGTAGGAGACATAGAAAAATGAATAAAGCAAAACCACTTATTATTCTATTGAAGGCCCAATAGGAGTTTCCAAAGTCTGAGGGTTTATGTCTTTTTTAAAATAATTTAATGATTTCACCACAACAAAATACATGCCTATACATTCATTCTATTTGTAAATAATTGGCAGAAATCTTCTCTAAAACTCTTTATAAAGCTAGCACTTGACTGCATCCTAAGCTTAACAGTAGCTAAAACAAAACTGGAAATTAAGTGAACAGATGCATCCTTACACACAGATTAAACGTAATGAAAATAATAACAATAGCTACCGTTTATTGGACACTAACCATGTATCATGCACAGTGCTAGGAAATTTAAATGCAATCTTCATTTAATCCATTCAAAACCCTATGGAGGAAGTAATATCTTGGTTTCTATTTTACATATGGTGACATGTTTAAGCTGCAATGGACCTTAAGAACTTTGAAGTCCTACTTATCCTTTCATAGAGAGAAAGAAACTGAATTCCAGAAGGCTGTCGCTTGCCATGGGTCACATCTCATCAACAAAATTGTGCTTAGCAGGACCCAATTTTTAGAGTCAACTTTCTTCCTGGCGCGATCTTGCCTCCCAGGGTTTTGCAGACTGGGCCTGTACAGACCCAAAGGTGGGGTCTGCATCATGGCCATTTGTTTTAGAGGCCAGAGCCTAGTAAACTCTAAATGTTCTTACTTCACTCATCAAGTATTTGTTGTGTGCTTAACAATGTGCCAAGCATGGTTCTAAAAGCTGTGGAGAGAGCAGTGAAGAGAATCCTAGCCTACCTGGCATAAGATTTCCTTGTTCAACATCTTCTGGGTAGAACACCTCTAGCTTTTTAACACCCAAACTTTATAGAAAATATCTTTCAATAAAATAGTTTTTAAATCAATATTTAGGAAATAAGGGTATTTAGAAAAAATATTTTTATAAAACTCAAATGTAAGTTTTTCACAAGACATTGCATGAAGAGTCTCCAGTTATATTGTGAAAGCAATTGTGAAACATCAAAATCACATGTCAGTATTTTGAAAATCATGGTGTCAACACAGGATATGTGTGTCTGGGGTACCTCTTGTTCTAAAAAGTGACATGCTTCTGCATATAAGACAACTCTTTGTTAACAACTACATTATCTGTTTGGAGCACAGAAAAGAATTTTTTTCATGCATTTTACATTCTTACATGATAGCTTTTTAACTGATACATAAATGTTTTAATTACTTGTTGAGAAATTGGTTATGAGTCTCAGCTTGACATATAATGCATCACATTTCCCATCCCCCCCCCAACTTGTAATAATGGGAATTAGGTTCCCAGTTTTCACATAATATAGGATTTTCGGGAATGGGCTATGAACATTAAGAGGGAGATGCCTGGTAGAAATCCCAGCTCTAGTGGAGCTTCTTTCTAGAGGGAAGAGAGAGACAATTAACACAATAAATGAGTATATTACCTAGTATGTTAGATTTTGATAAGTATTAAAAAGAGTAATTAAGCCAGGGGCAAAGTAGGGAGTATGTGTATATGTGGCAGCAATGAATGTAACTTTGGATAGGGTTCTTAAGAAAGGACTCACTAAGAAAGTGATAACTGAGAAAAATCTGAGAGAGGTGAGGAAGACAACCATAGGTTTATGTCAGTAAAGAACATTCCAGGCAGAGAAATAAGTATGAAGAATATTCCTAGTGAATTTCAAGAACTTAGAACTTGGCTGGAAGAATATAAGCAAAGGAGAGAGGGAAAGAAAATAACTACAAAGATGCAGAGGTGGGGGTGTGCGAGGAGTACATACAGAAATAATGATGATGGTAACAGTGGAAAACAATAGTTCTTTTTCTGGTATTGAACTCCGCAGTCCCCCAAGGTATTTTCATTTTCTCTCTTCTTTACCTAAGATAGCAGCCTTGCACATAAATCTTCCCCCATCTGCTTTCTTGAGAACTGTGTGATAATAGGAACAGTTAATTATGGGAAAGGTCTGTTTCACGGTCACAGTTATTACAGCAACCAATCAAATCCCATGGTACAAAGTTCCATTTGTGTGCCTTTTCATTCTTCATTTCCTAAACTCATGACTAGTACAAAATGGCACGTGGAATGTACCCTCCTCTGCTAAGGGCCAATATAACACAACACACTGAAAATGTTGACAGTCAGGATTCTGGAATCAGCCTTCCCCAGTGTTAAGAATAGAAGCCCTCTCAAAGGACTGGAGTCCCACTCAAAAATAGAAGGGAGGTGGACTTTGACGAGCCCTCTCAACACAGTGATTCTATTATTTCTCTCTGAGGATAGCTTGTAGGGGTAAATTGTTAATGATTATAAAGAAATTTTATTTTCTTCACAGGGAAATAACGTGCTACATAAATCATATATGGATTGCTGTCAAGTTGAAATGTTGCTCCAAACTAGACACCTCCTAACTAGGTAGTTTTTTTCTTTAAGTACCAGAGGGCTGCTGTCACGAAATTTAATTTGATCCTGAAATGCTTAACAAAGACCAAGACATAAGGGAAGCAGAGGTCAGACCCAGACACATGGGTTGGGAAAAAGAATGATGATACAGATTCTAGTGACAGCTCTGTGCTAACCCAGAGGCAGATGAGGAGAAAGACACAGAAACTTTGAAGGTGAAAAGGAGGATAAATCAAAGAGGGGAGCCTGAAGAAAAGAAAAGCTTCTAAAATAGCATTTCCCAGGAAAGTGGTAGGTTGAACCATCTTTTGTAATGATACCAGGATGCTTCTTTCTGCTGAAGAGCAGCTTGGGGTTAAAGAAAGGAGACCATCATTCAAAGGGTTTAAACAAGGAGAGGCAGGAAAAGCAGAAAGCCAATTGGAAACCTAGCCTGGAATGTAATCAAACATCATTGACTGCCCAATGTCTTATTACAAGAATAAGAGAAAACAGAAGTGATAATAGCGTTATTGGGAAAACAAATTTCATTGAATCATCTCATCACTACATGTATTTTATTCTTAAACTGCAGAATCAAGACCTTAAAGAAACTAAAAGTTACACTTATATAACCTAGTCTTTTTTGTTTTTAAAGGAAAATTTCAACATATTAAATAGATGTAGTCTTAACTTTTAAAGCAAAAATTTTAAACAGAAACATGTTTTCCAACTGTGAAGAGCATAAAATGGAAAACAAATCCTTTTGGGGAGAAAGCCGATTCCAATTTGGAAATGTGCCAAGAGAGCTAATGATCTCCCATCGCTTGGCTGTGATTCTGATGTCTGGGCAGGTCTCAGTGGGTACTGATGCTAAGGAAGACATGGGTATGGAATGCATCTTGTAGTTAGAATTACTTTTCTCTGGTGATTAGGAGTGAGAAGAAAACTCCATTTATCAGATTGCTCTTTATCAGGAACTATCCTTAAAAACAACTTAGGAATATTGTTCAAGTGTTTCAGAACTCCACAGAGCCAGGAATTGTGGTAAAATGAACTGTATACCTAGAGAATTCTTAATCATAAGAATGAGGTCACAGCATGCAGATACAGATGTAATTATGCTTTCCATACAGAAGGTCCTCCTTATCTTACTGACAAGAGATTTGAATGAGATAAACTATACTCTGTTAGCCAGAGAAAGATAAATATGCCGAACAGGGGAGATGACAGGCCCATGAGCATCCCTTCACTGCTCGGGTGAAGGGGTCTAAGAAATGGACAAGGAATGGAAGGCACAGAACTAGAAAAGTAGATGGTGCTTACTCAGACCAGACAGCACTTGTGCTTTTTGCTGCAGCAAATGAAATGGTAAGATTTGTTGAAGGAAATGGACAATTTCGATGCAATGGAAAATATGGTTTGCACAGTCATTCTGTGACTACAGCCTGTCCCAGTGTCCTCTTCCTGAGCTGTGAAGGCTTAGGCACTGAGCCCAACAGCCGTCTTCTTATGTCTTAGCACTGAGACCAGCCTTAGGTTCAGGAGTCTGGAATGAGAGGCAATTCTTTGGGTCCATCCTTATAAAAGAGGTGATATTTTTTAAAATATACAAAGAAAGCTTTGAGAAAAAACACATTCAAATGTAGAATGTAATATAGGCCAAAGTATAAATTAAATATTCATAAAATCAAGAACTTTTAGCCGTGATAGCTACTTCGGAGGTAAGGAAGCTTAATTTTATTATCTTCTGAATTCATAAATATAGTAAATTAAGGTGTTGAACAATTCTAGCACCTTGTACAATAAACACTTAATAAATGTGTGATTTAAGAATGATATGCTCACATTTTAGCTAGTTTATGGTAGAGTAAGAAATAAAAACCCCGATCTTCTCTTTTGTTCAATTCTTTGTCCATCACACACCACACCTGTAGCCCTTCCCCTCAAATTGCAAGTGTCACGGATATGATTCCATTCTCAGGTGTGCCATTAATCAAACATCTGATTTAGGCAAAGGTAATTTTCCTCAGCCTCAGGAGTGTGTGTTATCTCTCTCTTAAAAATTAAGAAGTCTGTCCTTCAGTTTAAATGTCCGTCTTTGCTGTTATTACAGTTAACTGGCAGCTAATACCAAACCATGAGAGAGTAATACATATTAATCCTCCTTAAAAATGATCAATTAGTAATAGATTATTTTCTTCTATAAATCCAAAAGTTTAACCTATGGATAAATATATCAGGAGAGTCTAATATTTGTGTTCTTTTTCTTTTTTTCCCCCCCCAAAGATTGGCACCTGGGCTAACAACTGTTGCCAATCTTTTTTTTTTTTGTTCTGCTTTATCTCCCCAAACCCCCCCTGTACACGGTCGTATATCTGAGTTGCATGTCCTTCTAGTTGTGGGATGTGGGATGCCGCCTCAACATGGCCTGACGAGCGGTGCCATGTCCGCACCCAGGATCTGAACCCTGGGCTGCCGCAGGGGGGCGCGCGAACTTAACCACTCAGCCAAGGAGCCGGTTCCTTTTTTCTGTGTTAAGATTGGCACCTGAGTGAACATCTGACGCCAATCTTTTTTTTTTTTCTTTTCCATTCTTCTTCTTCTTCTCTCCAAAGCCCCTGGTACATAGTTATATGTTCTAATTGTGAGTCCTTCTGGTTCTGCAATGTGGGACGCCACCTCAGGATTGCTTGATGAGCAGTGCCATGTCCACGCCCAGGATCTGAAACTGGCGAAACCCTGGGCCACCAAAGCAGAGCACATGAACTTAACCACTCGGCCATGGGGCCAGCCCCTGTGTGTTATTTTTCAATTAGCTCTAATATTCAGCATATGGATAATTTTTAAATTAAGGACTTTTCTGGTGAGGAAGATTGGCTCTGAGCTAACATCTGTTGCCAATCTTCCTCCTTTTGCTTGAGGAAGATTGCCACTGAGCTAACATCCGTGCCAGTCGTCCTCTACTTTGCATGTGGGACACCACCACAGCATGGTTTGCTGAACGGTGTGTAAGCCTGTGCCCAGGATCTGAACCTATGAACCCCAGGCCACTGAAGTGGAAAGCACAAACTTAACCACTATGCCACCAGGCCAGCCCCAGGACTACTTATTTTAAATAAACAGTGTTCTGCTTTTCTCCTTGACAAAAACCTCATTGTCTCCCTTTACATTGTGCATTTCTTTGCTCTATTATCCTTAAATTTTATGGATTCCCTCCCTCCTCAGCTTTAGGTAAACTATCTTTTTATTATTATAATATATTTTATGTTTTCATTAAACATTATGGAAAGTCAGTTTATGTGCCATCATATTTAATCTAAATTAATTGTGACATTCACATTGATTTTTCTCTTTAAATTCGTAAGATAGACAAAACTATTGGCACATAGAGGCATATATATAAACTTCATTAAACAGTTTTATAAATTAAAACTTGAAGTAAACTAAGTCACTTTAAAGAAACTTTTGGCAGGCAGATTTGGGTGTAGCTAATGTGCTGGCTCATTTTCCTCTAATTAGAAACACTCTGGGAAAATCCTAAGGGGGGATTACTATGGACGACGAGAAGTGATTTTGCTTTGGTTATCCAGGCCTTGTCTTCTCAATTAATTATAGTCATGCTGGGGAAAGTATGACTCCTGAGGCAATTAACATACTCTTTGGACAAAAAGAGTAAAGAAATCAGCAAAATTATGGTGACTGGATGACCTAAGACAGAGAGCAACTAATTTATGAGACGTTGTTCCAAAAACGAAATACAGTACAGTGAGAGGAAACCGGTCTGATTTATAGACAGTTATAGAACAAAGTGTTATACCATCAAAAAAAAAGATGGTTTAACATTCTGTCAGGAAACAAAAATCTTTTAAATAATAGAAGACCACAGAGGAGGGAAAATAAGAGGCTTCTGGTTTGTGTTTTTACCCAACGGAAGACAACTCCTGCACTTCCACCTACTTTCAATGCAGAGAAGGTGAAAAGATCAAGTGTTCTAAGTTCTAATCCTGACTCCATCGCTTACTATCTACGTGTCTTTGAGAAAGTTACTTAACCACCTCTCCTCAGTTTCCTCATCTGTAAAATGAAGACAATATTAGCTGCTACCTTGAAAGATTGCTGCGAGACAAATAAAAGAATCTACGTAAAGCACTTATAACGGCATCTGGCATGTAGTAAGTGCTATAGAAAAGTATTGGCTACATTCAGTGTTAATATTTCTGGAAAGTTCTTACATAATTCAACTCACGTCTTGCCCTTCCCCATCACCCAGCCTCTGTTTCATTCAAGTAGGTCTCCTCTCTGCCCCTACATGCACCTCACTTTTCTGTTCCTGTGTATATTCATTTCCTAGGGCTGCCGTGACAAAAATACCACAAACCGGATGGCTTCAAACACAAATGTATTGTCTTGCAGTTCTGGAGACCAGAAGTCTGTGATCAAGGTATCAGTAGGGTTGGTTCCTTCTGGAGGACCTGAAGGGAAATCTGCTCCATGCCTCTCTCCTGGCTTCTGAGACTTGTTATAATCCTTGGCGTTCTTGGCTTGACGCATCACTCCACTTGCTGCCTCGGTCATCACATGGATGTCTCACCCTGTTTGTCTGTGCCCAAATTTCCATCTTCTCATAAGCATACCAGTCATTGGATTAGGGCCCACTGTAATCCAGTGTGACCTCATTTCAGCTCGATTACATCTGCAAAGACCCCCTTTCCAAATAAGGCCACATTCACAGCTACCAGTGCTTAGGACTAGAGCACATCTCTTGGGGGACGCAATTCAACACACAACACTAGATTTTTGCTCCAACGGGTTCCCATTCCTGGAATTCTCTCCCTCTTATCTGTGTTCTGTACTTCTGTTCCTCCCATCTTTCATAGCTGACTTCATTTATAAAGCATCCCCAAATACTACTGCAATCATCTCTCTTCATGTTGCCATGTAGTTGAGAATTTAATGTTTCTGCTGTCTTAGTTCTGTCTGCCAAGCTGGACTCATTTTAAAGATCAAGTGGATCTTAGGACACTCTCCATTCCCCATGGTACCTAGCACTCTTCTGGTCAGAGGGCGGACCCTTCATAAATATTATTGATAGGTACATTTATTACAGTAACAAAGTAATAGACCTATGTATATTGTCTGCCTCTGTTTATGGAATAATTTGGGAGATGAAAAAACAACATATTCAAGTTGTGTCTTATTTACGGCATATATTAGACCAGGGAAATTAGCTTGAGGGCACTTTCATAAGCCATTTTAATAAAAGGCACATATGGTCCTTGTTCAAAAGCAAGACGTAGTTGGAAGACACAGAATAAACAGAACAATCAGAGGGCTTTCCTGAGTTTTTTTCTGAGTTTTATGTGTTCTTTCATTCTGGCATTATATAATTATAGACTAAACTTCTAAATTCTGACACAAATAACTAGAAAATAAGGAAACATATGACAAGGAGCTAATTGTGTAGGATAAACTATAAGTGCAAAATAGAAAAGAAGAGTCAAAGTCACTTTTAAACATAAAACCACTTGTGGACTTGGGGAGTGGTGGTTTGTTTTCTGTTGTTTCAGTGAATTCACAAAAAACACTCTGATGTCATTTGATAACTTGACGATTAGCATAATGTCTTACCATTTAGGGGATTTGCAGTCTGCGTCTTTCTGTCTTTCTAATCCATTTACAGAGTGAGCAACAGAAAGCTGATTTGCTTACATAAATGTCGTGTGTTATCACAGACCCTGCAAAGACCTTGACACAAAGTAGTTCCTCTTCTTTCTGCTACAGCACAACTTAAAATCTTAGGACCAGAAGAAACTTCCCAACTCTTCCCTCTTAGGATTGCTCTGACTAAAGAATTTCAACCTGTACATTATAGCTGAAAGCTGTCTGCCAGATGTTTTAACTCAGTGGTCCCAGTTCTGTTGGGCCACACAAGTCCAAGTTGAATCCCTCCCCCACATGATAACCCCTCAAGGAGCTGAAAGCAGTGATCAGTCTTTGCGCTTTCCCTCTCGCTAGCTGAAGCCGTATGACATGTTATCAAGACTCCTCCCTCCTAATCACAACCTGCTGAGTGTGCCCCACCTTGTCCATCTCCCTCTTAAAGCGTGATGCCCAGAACTGAATAAAACTTTCAGGTGCCCACTGACAGCCACCGCATATTTATAACAATAATGCCCCAGAAATACCTCATGTCTCTTGTCCATCCCACAGTGTGGGGCCAGGTCTCTACTGTAGAGAAATTACTTTAACAGTCTCCTTACTGGACCACTCACCACTAAAATCCTCACGCTTATCTACTTCCTTCACAGTAGAATTGTGATATAGAATAGTAGCTTTCCCATAATTTAAAGATTTCTGGGAGCTGGCCCAGTGGCACAGCAGTTAAGTTCACACGTTCCACCGCAGACATATACAGGGAGAATACCATGTGAAGATGAAGATGGTCATCTACAAGCCAAGGAGAAAGGCCTGAAACAGATTCCTCCCTTACAGCTCTCAGAAGGAACCAACCCTGCCAGCATCTTGATTTCAGAATTCTAGCCTCCAGAATACCAAGGTAATAAATTTCTTTTGTTTAAGCCCCCAGTTTGTGGTACCTTGTTATAGCAGCAGCGGCAAATTAATACATCACTTCTTATCCACTCTCCACAAAAGAGTCCTGAGCTCCGATGAATGAAGATGTGAAGAAACATTCATTAATTAGCTCTTGACATGTAACAAACAGCCCCCAAAATTAGTGGTTTAAAACAACCCCTGTTTCTTTAGCTCATTGTTCTGCTGATTGTCAAATTAAGCTGGGCTCAGCTAAGCAGTTCTAGTCTGAAATTAGCTGAGCCAACTCATACATCAAAGGTCAGCTGGTGCTCTGTAACGGCCTCAGCTGAGACATTTGAGAACGATGGGACATCCCTCCACATGGTCTCTCATCCTCCAGCAGGCTGGCCCCAGGAGTTCCAAGAAGCAAAAGAGGAAGTCACAACGTGAAAGAACGTAAGTCTCTTCTCACATCCTATTTGCTATAATCCCATTAGTCAAAGCAAACCATGAGG
This sequence comes from Equus asinus, assembly GCF_041296235.1. Classification (NCBI taxonomy): domain Eukaryota; kingdom Metazoa; phylum Chordata; class Mammalia; order Perissodactyla; family Equidae; genus Equus; species Equus asinus. Next base: position 40,661,574 of record NC_091813.1, read on the forward strand.
CCAGGACAGATTCAAGGGTGGGAAAATAGACCACTTCTTTATGAGAGGAATGCAAAGTCCCATTGCAAGGGTGTGGATACAGGGAGGGAAAGAACATGCGACAATTTTTGTAATTACCACATCGATAAATTCATTACCAAGTTATTGTGATCCTACAGAAAGTGTGAGGCACCAGGAAGCCAGTAGTTAATTAAAACCACATTATTTTAAAAAAGCAAACATGCTCCCTGCCTTTACGTTACATATTATCTGAGGTGATATTTAATGTGAGAAAATTGTTAAATATTTAAGATGAAGGTGTAAAATAAAAATATCCTACGGTAAGTAAATTTAATCAATATGTAGAAAGTGGGAGGCAGAAGATCTATCTTCTAGTTGAGTGGTTCTCCAACAGGGGCCATTTTTTTTTTTATTGAGTTATTGATAGGTTACAATCTTGTGAAATTTCAGTTGTACATTAATGTTTGTCAGTCACGTTGTAGGTGCACCACTTCACCCTTTGTACCCAGCCCCCACCCCTCCTTTCCCCTGGTATCCACTAAACTGTTCTTAGTCCATAATTTTAAATTCCTCATATGAGTGGAGTCATACACAGATTATCCTTCTCTCACTGGCTTATTTCACTTAACATAATTCTCTCAAGGTCCATCCATGTTATTGCAAATGGAATGATTTTGTTCTGCTTTGCAGCTGAGTAGTATTCCATTGTATATATGTACCACATCTTCTTTATCCATTCGTCTGTTGCTGGACACTTAGGTTGCTTCCACGTCTTGGCTATTGTAAACAGTGCTGCAGTAAACATTGGGGTGCATAGGACTTTTGGGATTGCTGACTTCAAGCTCTTTGGATAAATACCCAGTAGTGGGATGGCTGGATCGTATGGTAGTTCTATTTTTAATTTTTTGAGGAATCTCCATACTGTTTTCCATAGTGGCTGCACCAGTTTGCATTCCCACCAGCAGTATATGAGGGTTCCTTTTTCTCCGCAACCTCTCCAACATTTGTTGCTATTAGTTTTAGATATTTTTGTCATTCTAACGGGTGTAAGGTGATATCTTAGTGTAGTTTTGATTTGCATTTCCCTGATGATTAGCGATGATGAGCATCTTTTCATGTGCCTATTGGCCATCAGTATATCTTCTTTGGAGAAATGTCTGTTCATGTCTCCAGCCCATTTTTTGATTGGGTTGTTTGATGTTTTGTTGTTGAGTTGTGAGAGTTCTTTATATATTATGGATATTAAGCATTTGTCAGATATATGACTTGCAAATATTTTTTCCCAGTTAGTGGGTTGTTTTTTTGTTTCAATCCTGTTTTCATTTGCCTTGAAGAAGCTCTTTAATCTGATGAAGTCCCATTTGTTTATTCTTTCTATTGTTTCCCTTCTCTGAGAAGGCATGGTGTCCAAAAAGATCCTTTTAATACTGATGTCAAAGAGTGTACTGCCTACGTTTTCTTCCTTATGGAAAGAAGCGTTATGGTTTCAGGTCTCACCTTTAGGTCTTTGATCCATTTTGAGTTTATTTTGGTGAATGGTGAAAAAGAATGGTCAATTTTCATTCTTTTACATGTGGCTTTCCAGTTTTCCCAGCACCATTTGTTGAAAAGACGTTCTTTTCTCCATTGTATGCCCTCAGCTCCTTTGTCAAAGATAAGCTGTCCATAGATGTGTGGTTTGATTTCTGGGCTTTCAATTCTGTTCCATTGATCTGTGCACCTGTTTTTGTACCAGTACCATGCTGTTTTGATTACTGTAGCTTTGTAGTATGTTTTGAAGTCAGGGATTGTGATGCCTCCCATTTTGTTCTTTTTTCTCAGGATTGCCTTAGAAATTCGGGGTCTTTTGTTGCCCCATATGAATTTTAGAATTCTTTGTTCTAATTCTGTAAAGAATGTCATTGGGATTCTGATTGGGATGGCGTTGAATCTGTAGATTACTTTAGGTAGAACAGACATTTTAACTATGTTTATTCTTCCAATCCATGTACACGGAATGTCTTTCCATCTCCTTATGTCGTCATCCAATTCTCTCAGAAAGGCCTTGTAATTTTCATTATATAGGTCCTTCACTTCCTTAGTTAAATTTACCCAACAGGGATCATTTTTGTACCCCAAGGAATATTTGGCAACCTCTTGAGACATGTTTTTGTCACAAGTAGGGGGCAGGGAGATGCCATTGGCACCTAGTGGGTAGAGGCAATGGATGCTGCTAAACGTCCTACTTCGCACAGGACAGCCCCACCACAGAGAATTCTCCAGCCCAAATTGTCAATAATTACACTATTAAGAAACTTGTTTTAATCTGAAGGTTCTATCCAATGCCAGCAAACCTGGGGATGACAACTTCTACTCTCATTATTGTCACCCCCTTTCAGTTGTCTCTTTTACTTGAAACTATCAAGAAAAATCACAGCATTTCTTAAGCCCCTGTGGGCAGGCAAACTCTCTCTGTCCTGATGTCCCCTCCAAGGCACTAGGGATACAATAAGAATGACCCTGTTCTTCCTTCCAGGAGCCTGAGTCCAGGAGAAACAGTCTTCCCAAGCCATCCTGGCAGCACCTCCTCCATGAGTCCAGCACCTGTCCTCACCTCTGCTGTATATTTCAGCTGCTCAGTGATGTGTGTGCCTCCCATTAGACTACAAAATTCTGCAGGAGAGATCTTCTCTTATTCATCTCTAGATCCTCAGGGTCTATAAATGTTGTTGAGTGAAGCTCTTAAGGGAAAATCATACAAGTGTTTTACCCCAGTCACCATGTTGTCAAATCAGTGAAATATCTTATGTTTGAAACTTCAAGGTTGGGTGAAGAAGCATAAGAAAGGGTTGCCAGCATCTATACTTGCACATCTCAGATTCTGGCACCACTATGTATCCCTAACAAAAAGACAATATTAGCAGAATTAGAACTCAACAAGGTGTCTGTATGAATTACCAAATCTCCTTGTCAGGGAAAGCCTGGTCTCTTATGTGATAGCCAAGTGCCATTTAAGGTGATTGCTATTTTTTAGGTCACTGAATATATTTATGTAATACTTGATTTGTGACTTTTTTTCATCTGAAGTCTTTCCTCTTTTTTCCACTGGTTGCTGTGCCTAAAAATATGGTTTTAATATTTGTTTGAATAAATAGTCTGCTAACATTTTACTCCTACATAGTTTAATAGTCATCAAAAAGCTGTCATTTAAAAATACTTCCTCCCGTGTGCAAACATCTGGCCTACTCACTTAGCATTTGAAATAAGTAGTAATTATCTAGACTCTGTTTTGGCATGATATTGGGTAAAAACTTAAAACCCCAGCCTCTATTCCTAAACCTGGTTGTCGTTTGTTACTGAGCAGAATTCACCCGACAGGACCTCAGGAGTTCAATTTAGTACAGCATACTCTTGCCTCCTAAAATTCATAATTAAGTGCTTGGCACTGCTACGCCACATATTAAGCGAAATCAGAAAAACTAAAAATGGTTCTGGGTATTGGACATAGGGAAGGCAAGAAAATTCTGTGATTTGAATTCTAAGATTGTGACATCCTGGAATTAAAAACTGTTTAAAAGTGTGCCTAAAATGGGAAGAGGAGGAGAATATACTGAGCATATTGCTGAAGACACTTTCATGAGCAGTTTTTCAGATTCACCAATGAGGCTGGCCTCTTGGCATCACTTTCACTGATCTCCTTGGAGTGGAATCTTGTTGGAATAACACTGAGATGGTTTAGGCAAGTTTGTTAATTCACAGTGGGATGTACTCATTTATGACAGAGACTGGCTAATTACCAAACCTATTCTCTCTTTTTCTGGGGCCTGCAGGTGGAAATTCCTCAGCCTCTCTGCAGAGGAGGGCTATCACCCGGCTCCAGGCAATGGAATGTGAGCCACAGCAATGCATCTCATGTGTCATGATTCAAAGTCTTCCCCCCCCGCTGTGGGCTTGACATGGATGAGCACCTTCACCTCGGAAGCCCATTGTAAAGAGGGCAGAGCCAAATGACAGAAGGGGCCTGGATTTCCAAATTCCTGTTTGGAGGCGAGCTGCCAGATAACCAGGAACACTCACTTAGGCTTCATAAAGAAGTCTTACAGAAAGAAATTATTATGCTAAGTTACTGAGATTAGGAGATTTATCTGCTGTAGCAGCTAACATTATCTTAACCAATACACCATCTCTCTTATAATCTCTTGTTATCTAGAGGGATTTAAGGAGAAAGGGAGATTTACAAAGGGGAGCAATAGACAACAAGGGATTTACTTATTCATTTATTCATTTTTTTTTAACAAACACTCAGTGCCCTCTATGCGTTTGTTATTATTCTAGGATCTAGAGAGAGTAGTGAACAAAGCAGACAACATATACATCTACATGGAGCTTCCATTTTAATGGAGGAAAAGGGGACAAAGAGATAAATAAGTAAAATATCTAGCATCTCCAAGAGTAAGTGTACACAATGAAAAGTATCAGAAAAAGGAGAGAGCGAGCCCTGTGGGAGAGAGCAGTGGGTGGGAACGTGGCTGACTGATGGAAGCATGCCTAGTTTACAGTCCAAGTGGCATGTAGGGCCACTGCCTTACAGAGAGGAACAGGTGTAATGGGGGTTGTCTTGATGGTGTAGCGCAGGGGGTGGTTGCGAGACCAGGTGTGTCATGAGTCAGCTACAGGGGTAAGGGTGTAGCTGGACCACCCAGAGATTCCAGAATCCATCTTCCCATCAGGCTCACCCCAGAATACAGAGGTCTATAGGGACATTTATACCTTTAATAATAAGGGGAAAAATAGGTACTTATATGGAACATAGATTTCCAAAGCAGGAAAAGTGAGGAGAAACTGAGAGCATTAAATCTTCTATCTGCAATGCTTACCTTCTACATTTGCGCATCCACATGAAAGAAAGCTACAAACTATAGAGAACTCGAGGGTAAAAAATTTCAAAGGAAAATATAATTAGAATTCAGAACTACATTAAAAATAATAGCACAGTGACGGCAACACATTTGTCACAGTTTCTAACGATCATAAGAATTAAGGTTAGAAGCAAAAGAGGGAGATAATACTCAATATTCATGTACACCTTGCTTTAAGAAAACTGAATACATAAAAATTCAACCCAACAAATCACGTAACATAGGGAGTGATTTTTTTATGTTAAAAGTAAAAGTATTTATTGTTCTAGAAGAGTTACTTTATGATTAAATACAGAATTTTCAGTGAATGTCTATCCCAAATACATAAAAACTTCCCAAGCCAGGGATTTTTCTAGACCAAAAAGGACTCCTGCCTAGTATGAGACATTTAATATAAGGATTTGGAAAAACATTGAACATGAACACATTCCAGAAGCATCCATATACGTATGTCTCATGTAAGGACAGTATACATAGAAAATGTGTTTTCTCAATTTTTTTGCAGGGCATAGGTATTGTAGATATTCACAGAATTATGGTGAAGTGAACAGTCCCAAACGTTTGTTTTAATAAATATGTACCATGAAAAATATGTGCAACATTTCTCAATTGCAAGAGCAGTTACTGGAAACTATACTCTTGGGAACAGTCATCATCATCCAATATTCCAACCAATAGGAACAAAGCAAGGTCAACCAAAGAGCATTGAGTGATGCCATGATTGTAAATCAACTTCACACATGTACAGGATAGAGATTTATACCAGCTATGAAGCTGATAGCTATGAACTGTAGTAGATGATGTAGCAGTTTATAAACCACAGAAAAATGAATTAAAAATTAAATTGTCTGTGGCTAGGGATTAAAAAAATACTAAAGTAATACCCATTGAAAATGTTCACAAAATAAAGAGAAAAGCACAACTCCTGCAGTTGTGGTTAGGGGCCGCCGTGACATAAAAAGGGAAGGACGGGAGGGGGAGACTAGGCCAACTCTGTCTTGTGGCTGAACTCTTTCAATGAGGGAATCTCTGCTTTAGCCTGGAATTAACATTGGAGTTCAATATAAGTTTGGAAAATGGTTTTCCTGCTAAAGTTGTTTTATAAAAGTTTTTATCATTTTGTAAAATAATTATAATTTTATAATGAGTGTGATTTGACCACATTCATTTTACAGAAGAAAAAAAATCCCAGAAAGGCACAGTAATTTTCTCAGGGTCTTCCAGCTAATTAATGCTAACCAAGTGTCCAGATTGCCAAATCTTCCACACTTCCAGTTGATGATGGTCTTATCAATAATAAATATACTAGAACTCACAGCATATATTAGAGAAAGAGGATTAAAAAATTACTATCACAGAAAAACTAGAGATAAATACATAGGGTAATCCTTGATATTTACTCAACAAGATGAAAATTTATGTCCACACCAAAACCTGCTCACGGATGTTTATGGCAGCTTTATTCATAACTGCCCAAACTTAGAAGCAACCCAAAATGTCCTTTAGTGGGTGAATGGATAAATAAACTTTGGTACATCCAGACAACGGAATAATATTCAGCACTAAAAAGAAATGAGCTATCAAGCCATGTAAAGACATGGAGGAGCCTTAGATACATATTACTAAGTGAAAGAAGCCAACCTGTAAGGCTACAGACTGTATGATTTCAACAATGTGACATTCTATAAAAGGCAAAGCTAAATCAAGACAGTGAAAAAAAATCATCATTTGCCAGGGTTGGTGGAATGAATGGGGGAGAAGGAATAGGTGGAGCACAGAGGATTCATCGGACAGTGAAACTACTCTGTATGATGTTTTAATGATGGATACAAATCATTATACAGTTGCCCAAACCCATAGAATGTACACCACCAAGAGTGAACCATAATGTAAACTATGGAATTTGGGTGATTATGATGTATCCATGAAGGTTCATCAGTTTTAACAAATGTACCACTCTGGTGGAGGATGTTGATAATGAGAGAGGCTATGCAAATACCTTCCCCTCAGTTTTGCTATGAACTTAAAACTGCTCTTAGAAAAAGTCTTAATTAAAAAAATGTATTTGTATATGAGTGTGTATATACATATATACACATATACATATGTACACATATATACATACACACACACATATACACACATACACATATATATAGCCTATACTGTCTTACTATATGCCAGGCACAACACAATTCTAAACATTTTACAATTATTACTTCATTTAACACTGGAAATAAGCACTATTAGTAGCCTGTTCTATAGACTGGAAAATAAAACTCAGAAATATTAATTTGCTTTCCGAAGATCACCAGAGGGGTTGACATATTATACTCAATGATTTACGCCCCCTGCTCTTAACCATTCCAAAAGGATATATCTATAAAGATAACAACAGGGGTCCCAAGAGTGAGTTTTAGAGGGGCCACTAATACAAAATAGGACTGGAATAAGACTAATGTAAATGGTCAGAGAGATCAGATATTGAAACTTGCAAGATTTTCAAAGAGGGGCTCATGTCTGATATCCATTCATTTATTCTACAAATATTTATTGAATGTCTACCATGTGCCAGCACCATTCTAGTCAGTGGGGAGTCAGAGATGTATCATATCTCTGCTTCCCATAGCCCTTATGTTTTAGTGAGCAGAGGTATGCAATAAACAAGAAATGTATACATGTAAAAGAAAAACATCAGAGAGTAATAAGTATCATAGAGAATTCAAGTCTGGTGATATGATGGAGAGTGACTAGGTAGCTAATTTAGATTAATGAGACATTTAGATTGCTGAGAACCTGAAATGAGCTCTCTGAAGAGACAGCATTTGAACTGGCATCTAAAGGACAGGAAGTAGCCAACCATGAGAAGTTCAGTGAGAAGAGTATTCCAGCCACAGCAAACTAGACCAAGTCCAGAAACAGAAGAGTGTAGCTGGGGTCATTTTGAGCAACTCAGCGGAGAATGGCTTGAGATAAGGTTGGAGGGAAAGGCAGACAGCAAAGTCCCAAGCGGGAAATTTCCAAGTGCAATGAGAAGACATTGGATGGTTTTATGCAAGAGACTTACATGACCCAATCTACACATTAAGAGCATCACACAGCAGGTTGCTTGTGTGGAGAAGTTTGTAGGAAGCAAACGTAGAAGCAGGAAGAGTACTAAGGAAGCTACTCAAGAATGCAAGCCAGTTGAAAGATGATAGTAGTTTGGACAAAGGTGGTGGAGATGCAGGTGGGGGGGAGCATTGGGGGAGATGTTTGGGAAGCAGACACTGCAGAGCTTGCTGATATGAGGAGTGAGGGAGAAAGAGGAATTTGGCCTTGACATTGCACAGAGTTCAGATAGAACAATTGCTGAAAAAATGCCATGCTCTTAGGAAAAAAAAACTCATATCTAAAGCATTTTCAAATTATACAGAAAAAGAAATAATCACAAGAAAGACATGTGGCTGTAGTTCAAAGACAACATAATAACAGTCTTTAAAAAACCATTATATGACCACCACATTTGTCGTTCAAATGGTTACTGGAGCCTGACCAGGGAATTCAGATGAAAAAGTAACAGGCAAGAGGAGAGAGACTTCATAAAACTTAGAAATGCAGAAGTTAAATAAAGGCAGCTTCACCTCACTCAACAATATTTAAGCTTGGGTGATTTATGCATTCATTTCATTTTTATGAGTGCAGTTGAATAAGACTTTGGAGGATTTTCTTTCAGCAGATACAGCAGAAACTATCCCTTTAAGCGAGCATTGTTCCCTTCAAAACAACCTGAGAGAAAATAAACTTCTTCCACTGATACTGCAATTGCTCAACATTTTTGTTGTTTTACTTGGAACTCCTCTATGAGGTTTAGGTTCAGAGCCAGCAGCTCGTTCTCAGAGCAACAAGTCCATGTTCTTTGAGGGTGGGCTTATTCAGGGTCAGTATGAGGTTGGGAGCAGAGTAGATGATGACTTGAGTTCAGTCACTGTTTCTCTGTGAAATTCTCAGAAAGGGTGCAGGGGGTGAGCCCAAGCTCCGTGGTGTGTGCAGGCCATGAAGTTCACCACAGAATTTCTGTAGGATAAGTATGATGGACAAGTTAACCCTCTAGGTTGAATTTTTCATGAGCAAGGCCATGGCTACCAAAGAAACAAATCCAAATTCTAACCAGGGGCAATTTTTGGATGTAACTTTTTTTATCAGGTCAGGGACGGTGGTGTTTTCCACTCTAATTTTATAGTTTCTTTCCATATCACCCTAGATATGACACATTTTACCACTGATTCCTACATTTTAACATATTACATTCCCACATCTTGGCTAGGGGGCAGGCGGAGCAAACCCTAATGCCTAATGTGAAGGCTTCTCTGTGCCTGTTCTTCAGTACAAAAGACATGAACAAGTTTTCAGAACTTGCCTTATTTCTGAGTTTCATTTTTAGGAATACTTACACATCTTTGTCTAAACTTTGTTCTGTAGCTACCATTCTCAGAGTTAATTATGTGAATGCACTCAATGTCTGACCTTTTCAAAGACTCTGTGGCTCACAGTGTAAATGGATGAGTGATCCAAACATTTTCAGGCACATTTTTCTTTCCCGCAGAATGGAAAAATGATTGACGTTGCTTTTTCTCATAAACTTTTGATGTGTCTCACTTGCATATTTGTCAATCCACACATGGAAAAAGAAAAAAAGGACTTGCATTATTTGCTCTCAAAAATCGCTACTAGTTTACATGTTGTCACAAAACAACGTGTAATTCTACCCACTTCTTTTGCTGAAGCGAGAATGACGGGGCCCGTCCTCAAGGCATTGCTGCTGCAGGTGGAGTGGGATCTTTACTGCTCTTCCAACAGTTTGGATTTCATACCTGTACTCGAATTTACTACACAGGATAAATTAAGCGTTTACTGCATCCTTTCTTTCTAAATCATTTCATAATGATTTTACTTCCTATAAAGAGCAAATGGCAATATTTCATTTTTTAAGCAAGCCCACAGCAATTCCTTTCCAGGCCTAGACACCCCTCACCTTTTCCTTCCACCCCCAAATAAACACCACTCAGTAAGGAGATTTCTCCCCAAAGAGTTAGAATTATGGAAATCCATTAGTTGGGGGCAAGATTTCCAGTGTAGTACAGATCTGCACTCTAGCTCCAAAGAGGGAGGTCGGAGGAAGCTGATACAATGATATAGAAATATAGATATAGAAAGCTGATGTAATGATAAAAGGATCTTAGGAATGCCCCTCCAGATGGGTCTCAATGGTACATTATTTGTGCCCTGTAGTAGAGTCTACTCCACAAGAGAGTTGTAAAATGTTCTAGATGTGAACACTTCATGGACTCTCCTGCTGCAAATAAATATACAGAAGGATGAAGAAAAGATGCTTCAACAGTCCCTTATGGCTAACAGGTAGAAGAGCAGTCCAAATTTTTTGTCATTAACACAAATTTATTAGTTTGATCCAACTTGTGATCAACTAAAAAGTTCATTAGCAGGATTTATCTTTTATTTAAAAGCAAGGAGGTGGATTTAAAATGCATTATCCTTTTATTTTCAATGCTATTCTTAAAGAAAATTAAGACAAGTCTGAATTTAAAAATCAAGTTTAGCTATACCTTTATTTTAAAGATGGACCCTGGATAGGTAGAGAGCTTTCATTAGCATTGTTGATGGAGAATAATATGTGATGAAAGGGCTTTCTAGTGTGTTATAAAAAATTAAATAAGACAATCAAAAATATGCTGCTATTTACTGCCAGAGAAAGTTCGATTTGATTATGCTTCTTTAATTAATGCCTAGTAAGCCATCAAAACCAAAACCATTAGCAGACACTTAAACCTTTTAAAGCTATACAAAAGCTACAGAAAATTTAGTACATGGCTTAAAGGATTATTTCTTCTAAAGCTCACTCCAGTAACTGTAAGAGCGTTAAATTTGGGGCCAGCCCGGTGGCATAGCAGTTAAGTTCCTGTGCTGTGCTTCGGCAGCCCAGCGTTCACCAGTTCAGATCTTGGGTGCGGACCTACATACTGCTTATCAAGCCATGCTGTGTCGGGCATCCCACACATAAAGTAGAGGAAGATGGGAATGGATGTTAGCTCAGGGTCAGTCTTCCTCAGCAAAAAGAGGAGGATTGGTGGTGGACATTAGCTCAAGGCTAATCTTCCTCAAAGAAAAATAAAAATAAAAATAAAAATAACTTGTTCAACTTCCATTTTTTTTAAAAGAAAAAAGAATGTAAATTTCTCAAATCAACAAACAAGACCATAAGTAGATTCATCAAATATTTAGGATTTTAATAACATTCGGGATGTCCCTATAGTGCTCTCTTACTACAATGAATCAAATTCTAGGAATATGTAAGTGAACTTAACAAGAGACATGAAATAGACAATGCACGCCTGCTATAGATGCATGCAGCCATTCTGAAGAAGCACCTCCAGAAAAAAACTGCTTGATTATTCAGATTCGATCTTAACAAAATAGTTATCTGCATGCATGATGTAAATATTGATTTCAGATGTTTTAAAACCATAGGTAGCTCAGACCTGTACCCTTCTAGTTTTGAGATAAACCAATACAGCTTTGAGAAATCCCATAAAGAACTACACTGATGCAGGCCTACAATTCCATTCCTGGAGAGGAATAATCACTCTCCCAGATCCAGGTCCCCTTCTACTGAATCAGCACTTCCCTGTTCCACAGAATGGGGCTTTTGTTTTCGGAGAATCAGCATTTGTAGATTTCCTCTTTGTGTTTTGTTTTGTTTTGTTTTGTTCTGTTTCTCTTCATTGATAACCCCCTTAACTTGTTTAACATCTTTCTAACTTTGACTGCGGTTACTTATCATTTTCTTCATCATTTCTCTTTGTGTTGCTCTATGATTGTTGTCTTTCAACTGTTCCTCTCTCTTTGTCTTTAACTTTCTTCTCCTTTTGCTGGAGGATGGATGGTGAGTGAAACAATTTAATCTAGTTTGCCTAGGTTTGTTTTATTTTTTTAATGAGATTTTGTTCTTTCTCAATTGTCTCTCTTTCTTATACTTTTTGTGTATACTTATACTTATTGTGTTCGAATCCTACAAGAATCAGATGCCAAGACAAGATTAAATGTGCAAACATTGTATTGGGGAAATGACTGTAAGAGAAAGCAGAGCCAGGGGAGAGTGGGAGAGCCACCAGACTGCTACACAAGTTTGACTCCAGCGAAGGAAAGAAGGCTGGGGGGAAGCATCCTAGACAGTGTAAGGCGGGATCAGAAGTTCCACCCTTATCAGGAAAGTGTGAGACACTGCTGCACGCTCAGAGAATCTTAAAGATCTTGTAGTGTACACATCCTCAGAGATATCCATCCAAGTGTCTCCTCCTATCATTTGGGTTCCCAGATCTTCCCCAACAGGGCTCTGGCATTCCATGAGACCTGTCTCCTCTGAGCATACAAGTGTCTCTCAGCTCCGGGACCCCTACAGGTGATAAGGGCATCTTGATAGGCTACCTTGGAAGTTCCCTGGTTCTTACTCTTAGCCTGCTTGTTAAGAGTCCTCAGTCTTTCCTTACTCTTATCTCTCACTATTATTATCCAGGATTTCAATACAACGTAGCAGCAAACAGCCAACACCAATGATTTGCAGGCATTGTATGGTCTCTAGGTAGCAGCGGAATTGAGCCTTTATGCCTATAGCAGAGTCCTCAATAACAGCCTTATGTTAATATCTCCCATCTCAATTTTTCCACCCCTGTTTCCTAGAGTGACTCCTCCCAAAGTAACTACTTACACACAAATCCTTGTTTCAGGCTCTACTTTCCAAGGAACTCTAAGACAGTTTGTTCCTGGAATGTCCAGAGAAAGAAGACCCTTGGGATGGAATTCTGGACCTAGAACACTCACCAGACAAATGGGAAAATCTTTTAAATGCTAGTGATGATAAACACAGGTGGGCTAGAGCATCTCACAACTAAGACTCGATCACAGAGGAGGAGGAAGCATCTAGTTGGACAGTAGTTCCAGCACTTGAACATTATCAGGCGATAATATACACATAGATTGTGGAGTTGGCTGGTTTTTATTGCCTTGAAAGTCTTCAAGAGAGACCCCACAAGCATGCCAAGACTTAAAAGATTCTATACGATCTCTCTTCTTTTCACCTGAATGACCCCAAAAATAAATAAATTAAAGCAGACAGATTAGGGTGAATGTAAAAACTAATAGAAGACATCATTAGAGATTTTGGCACTTAGAATATGGCCATTGATCTATTGAATGGACTCCCTTGTGACTCAGAGGATGGGGCTGGAGAGGATGCACCAACCAAAACAATGGGGAGAAAGCAAACCATCCCAGAGTGGCCAAGGGCAGCCTGGAAAGGCAGAGAAGATTGCGTGGGGAGTAGGAGCATGTCAACCAATGGGGATGGCAGCTGCAGGTAAATACTAGCTCCTGTTTTTCACACTGACATTTCTGGGAGGCATTCTCTTTGTTGTGCAAAGGTTCTGATGAAATAGAGCCCATTTTGCCCACAGCAGAGATATCAATAACTCACTCATCTTCCCCATCATGCTCTCCTTACTCCCTCATTCTTGCCACCCTTTGTCACCTTCTAGATCAATCATATGTAGCCAAGTCCTTGTCTTAGGCTCTGCTTTTAGGAGAATCCAAACTAAGACAGACAGGACAATAATCAGCTCTATCAGCTTCTGGGATTAAGAAGATTCTGGAGAGGTCTGAGCCTAAGGAACTGTGCCCAGGGAACACCAGGCAGGCCCACAGTCCACAGTCATACCAGCACTGGTACACATGACACTGCCAGAGCATGCCCAGTGCAGAAAGTGCTTTGGGATTTTGCATTGCTCGTCTACCATCTTTCCTCAGCTCTAATATCTTCATTTAATTCTGGGTTACTGAATCTAAAGTTTCACTATATAACCTGGTGGTTGTTTAAAAACTCCTGCAACAGCAAGATAAAAGCAGTGGTCAATCACAAAAAAAAACTGAAGGGCTGGGCCAACTACTGAGTTAGAGATTCAGGCAAAGGGGAACATTATAGGACTTGTTCTTAGAACAGCTACTAGGTCGAGATGTGGTCACAGGAACAACATGGAAACTTTGTTATTGAAATTAGACCTCAATTTAAGAACCATGCTTATAACATTACCTTGAGGCCTCATTTCTGACAGCATTCATTCCAAACCCAGAAGTGGGGTTGAGCCCAGCCATGATCAGTCACTGGGAAGGGGGTGTAGAATTTACATGGTCCTGTCAGCACTCGAGATGACTTCACCATTTCAGAACTATTGCGACGCTCCTTAGAAGATTCAGCCCATGTAAAAGTGGGAATGAAGCCAGAACACAGACCCTGGACTATTCCTAGAGATAAGTTAAAAATTGTTCTATGAATTAAGCCTCAGAAATGTCTCCCTCCCTTCTCTCACTTATAGATTAGTGAATCAGACCCACTATCTAGAACCAATTTTTTCATTTTATTCTAAATGCTGGTTATCAACAGATTTTTGAGAATGTATTCTACAGACATTTATGACAATATTTACATTTATTCTCTTCTAAATGTCCTCTTCCCTTTTCTTGATCAAAGTCAGTATTAGCCTATTTTTCATATATAAGAAACACTTTGCCTATTAAATCATCACTCTTGACCTTCTATTCCTCTGTAGCACAACCCAAGTTTCTTTCATGAACTTCACCTGATCACTATGCTAAATATTATTTCCCCAATTATTATTACTTTGATAACATCATATTGGAATCTGGTCTTCAATGTCTTTTTATATACATTGTCACATATTTCACTTATACTCTTAAAAAACTTATTTAAGTGCTGCCTCACCCACATCTGTCTTCACTGCCTCAGGTTATTTCCTACCTTTCTTCACTTAGTCTCAACTTCATATCTTATGTCATATTATCACTTACATTCTAATCATGTCAAATAAAGCAATGGCATTAATGCTATAGCCCCCTTCCTGACAGATCAATTTGTAGACTCAACAGTCTTTGAAATGTACCCATAAAATCAACTTCATGTGTTAAAAAATGTATATTCACAAACTCACATAAATTCTTCTTTAGTGATGCTGAGACCTGCATGCGATGATTTAATGCTGCATTGTTCATCTATGGGAAACTATTATTTAGCTGCTGACCTGGCTGTAATAATGTTAATGTTAACCTTTTTCCTTGTGAAGCAGCATAAACAACACATTACGGAGATGGAGAGAGAGCTTCACACTAATTGTGATCATCTTTATCCAAACACACTTATAATGTTGCTATCTGATACTGTGTTGGGAACCAGATGAAGCAAGTTTTAGACATGGACATATTAATAGACCTGGCAGAGGCCATACCAGGAAAGACTAATCCTTGGGACCCAGGGAAGAATAGCTGAAGTTGAGAAAAGGGTAGAAGCAACACTAAAGGATGCTTATTCTAGCAATTGACAGGTAAAGATTAAAATCTGAAGTTAGGTATTAAAGTCAAATGTAAGTTAATAAGTGTCAAGAGTCATGGAAATAACCGTTATTAGACTAAGACCCTACAGAAGAGCCCGTGTCATTAATGAAATGAAATGCAAGACGCAGAAACTCAGAAAGATGGCAAGCTGATTTTTAAGAGGATAGCAAACATCTTTGGGGATCCAATTTTGGAGATAACAGGATCCAGGGGCTGGAAGCAGTGTTAACCAGAGAATATCTGTATGTAGCAGAATATCTATATAAGAGAACAAGACAGGTCCCCAGCTGCTGGGAACTGAGGCAGCAGAAAGGGACACATTCATGTATAGGCAACTGGATTTAAAGACTAATTGGAACAATATTCTCCAACTTCTTTCAGTTTAAAAGTTTGTTGATTATCTTTGTATTTGAACTACCATTTGGTTTGTTGACATTCCCAGGTCACGCTTCCCTTTTTCCCTCCCAGCACTCTGTGGACATTACTATGCTGTATTTGAAAAGTGAACATTTCAGACGAGAAGTCTGAGGCCAGCCTGATACATTTCCTTTGTTAGGCAACTTATTCTTTTTGCCTGGATACTCCCGAAATTATTTGAAACCTTCTAATTTTACAAAGATATTTTACTTCTTGTTATTGATGTGTTGTGTCAATTTTTCCTAAACACGCTAAGGAATTTTACTTTCTAGACTAAACTTGTTTTTAGTTTTTAGCTTTTCTGTTTATTTTATTTTTTACTCATGTTAAAATTCACATAAGAATAAAATGTACCATCTTAACCTTTTTTTTTTTTCTTTTTTTAGGAAGATTAGCCCTGAGCTAATTACTGCCAATCCCCCTCTTTTTGCTCAGGAAGACTGGCCCTGAGCTACCATCCATACCCATCCTCCTCTACTTTACGTGGGACGCCCACCACAGCATGACTTGCCAAGCGGCGCCATGTCCGCATCCGGGATCTGAACCAGTGAACCCCAGACCGCCGAGAGGCAAAACTTGCGCACTTAACCACTGTGCCACAGGCGCAGCCCCTTAACCATTTTTAAGTATAGAATTCAATGGCATTAATTCACTTTGCTATACAACTGTCACCACCATCCATCTCCAGAGCTATTCTCACTTTGCAAAACTGAAACTCTGTACCCTCCTCTCCCCACCCCTCAGCAACTACAATTCTACTTTCCATCTCTATGAATTTGACTACCTAGGTACCTCATAAAAGTGGAATCAGACAGTACTTTTTTTTACTTAGCATAATGTCCTCAAGATTCATCCATGTGTAGCTTGCGTGACTCTAGATATATTCAATATTTGTACCATCTAATGATAGGCACTAATCACATGTGGCTATTAAACACCTGAAATGTGGTTGGTAGGAATTAAGATCTGAAATTTAAATTTACATTTATTTTAATTAAAATCACCACATATGACTATGGCTATTGTATTGGATAACACAGATCTGTATAATCAGTATCGACTATTTTCCTGGTTTATCGATTTTGGATCTGATTTTTATTGTTTGATATATTATGGTTTAATTCATATAGATCTTTCCCCGTTTCCACCACTATCACTTTTTAAAATAAATCTCTCTCAGTTATCTCTGTAACTTTATAATAATGCACCAATCCTTCATCTTTAATTTTAATCTCTGAAAGATGTTCTCCAATTATATGTTTAAACATGAGTTTGTTTCATTATTACAATTCTCTTGTTAGAGACATTATGTTCATTCCTTCTGCCTAAAATCAACATCTAAAATTCTCTCAGGCATTTGCGTTTTTCAATATTGCCCTTCAACCCATCAATATATTTTTAGCAGTGATTTTTCTTTATTTTATTTTATTTTGGTGAGGAAGTTGGGCCCTGGGCTAACACCAGTTGCCAATCCTCCTCTTTTTCCTTGAGCAAGATTGGCAGTAAGCTATCATCTGTGCCAATCTTCCTCTACATTGCATGTGGGACACCTCCACAATGTGGCTTGATGAGTGGTGTCTAGGTCCGTACCCAGGATCCAAACTGACAAACTCTGGCCAGCCAAAGCAGAGCGCACAAACTTAACCACTATGCCACTGGGCTGGCCCCTATTTTACTTATGATTTTA
Source organism: Equus asinus (assembly GCF_041296235.1). Lineage (NCBI taxonomy): Eukaryota > Metazoa > Chordata > Mammalia > Perissodactyla > Equidae > Equus > Equus asinus. The sequence continues at coordinate 40,679,031 of NC_091813.1, forward strand.
ACTTCATTTCTACCATAATTCCTTTTCCTTTCATTTTTTCACTAAGAGCTCCATATTCTATCTTCTATTGCACCATATCTTCCCTCAGCTCTTATCTTTTCTTTGTATTCTTAGTTTATACTGATAATGGTTTCACAATCACTTTTTAAAATTCATCAGAATATATCTGCTCACAATTATCATTGATTTTACAGCAACAGTATTCTTATGATGCTGTTTTATTTGCTATTTGTTTTTTCCTATGACTTTGCACCTTTGTTTTATTGTGTCATTGTTTAGATCTGATGCCAATTGCTCTTTGATTGTTACTCATGTTTTAAAGCAATTATTTTTTCTGGACTAGATTTTTTCGAGAGTTTTATATAGCAAGGAGCTACTAGTCTCTCTAGATTCTTTCTTTTGTTAGAAACAAGCGATGGTGGTTTTGTACTCAAGAAGCGCTACTTAAGGCTTCTGAGGTCTGCAGTGCTGCTCTCTTCTCTTGGTCTCCCTTCTTCTTGATTTGACATCCCAGCTTCAAGCAACCCTTCCTCCAGGTTCAGAGCCCAGAGTCTCAGCCATCTCATCTCACAGGAGACAGAAACTACATTTCTATTTCTGGTGCTTTTTTATGCTTTGGGGTGACTTCCAAAAGAAAAAAAGATGAAACACTATCTTCACATTCCCAGTTACAAATCAGAAGTGCCCTTTCATTGACCAAATCAAAGGACCTTTCTCAACTGGTATCACAATCAGCTCTCAGAATAATCTTGTTCTATTAATTACTAACATGTCCCCTTGTGTTTTATTTTGTACCATCTTCATTCTCAAGGGATTTGAGATGTTTACTTTGCATTAAATCAAAGAACAATTTGAGTGGTATTATGGCATCTGGAAAGATTCTTTTTCATCAAACAGAGTTTATTTTCCAACACCTGAGTTGAGGGACTCTCTCATCCTTCTGGAATGTCAACCTCAGCAGGTTTCCTCTGAGAGGTTGAGGGCAGCCTTCAACTCCTTCTGGGAACGAGTTCACCTGCTGAGGTTCTCAGACTCAAATGCTTGTTCCACTTTTCCCTAGGTATTTCTCTTACAGAGCACTTTATGGAAACTTTGTTTTCTATATTTTATTTAATTGGTATAAAAGTGATATTCTAACAGAACAGGACAAAATCTCTAAGAAGCCTAGGTAGAAATAAGTTATTGGAAGTTTCTTAAAGATAACATTTCATGGGAATCCTGCCATCTGGTATCAATAGTTACTGTTTATCAATAACCTCATGTGTTGTGTTTATCAAGTGCTGCTGACATTTATTTCCAGCCAGGGCTGGAAAAGCCCAGCAGGTTTTCTCTGACAAAAGGTGTCATCCCTCCATAAGGTGTCATCTTTTCACCATTTTCAGTTCAAAATAAAGGCAAGAGGACATACAAAATTTAAGATCATATTTATATTTACAAACTTGGTATCCAAGGCTTTGGATAAATTAGTTACCAAACCTTGCACCAATATCCTTTGCCAACATTTTCTTACATTTTCAATGATCTGGTGAATCTGTATCATTTACTAAATTATATTCATATTCTACAGTTTTCCATATTCACATCCTTATTCATGCAGCTCCTTCCACCTAGAATGCTGTCCCAATTATCATTTTTATTTTGTTTTTATTTTTTCTCATCCAAGCTATCTTTCACAGTGCAGTTCAAAACGCACCACAATCACGAAGACTTTCTGATTGATACTAAAGAGATGTGATATTTTTTTCTTCTCCTAAACTCCTTTAACACATCCATCTTCCCTATAGTTCTTGCCATTGTATCCATTATTTGTGGTTATTTGTGAATTTGTTCCAAACCACTCCTTAAAGGAAGCATCCACAGCTCTCTTATCTTTTAGACCCAGAGACCCTTGAAGATGGTGTTACATACAGTATATGCTAAATTGAAAGCTATTGGAAGAATGTTATAATAACTTAGTTATTTTCTAGTCTTAAGAAACATGCATTTCCAAAATGAGGGAAAATATTGAAAAGCAAGGAGTTTCATTAATGTTATCTATGTGCTAGTCACTGTGCTAAGTGCAGAATTGTGGTAGAAATATTTTGAGGCACATACTCACATCAGAATGACCCCATTTCTCCAAAATTGCCATCCTCCCACAGAGTGGGTATGTGACAATCTCATTAATATTCCTTCACCCTCCATCCTAACTACAGTTGATTGGCCTGAGGTAAGCACAGACCCAAGTTGGGCCAGTTGCATTCAGTGTCATGGGAACAAAAGCCTGGGCACTGATATTCCACCACTCTACACAGGCAATCAGAAAAGACCTGTCTGTGGTGAGATGGAATAAACAGATATTGAAACTTCACTGGGCACCCCACCATCCACCTATCCCCACCCATTTCAGGTCCCACTGCATTTTTCTGTCCTCCCTGTTCTGCTCTCTCCTCTCTCAACTGCTCTCCCCGGTGATGAGATGCTTATTAACATTATGCTGAGCAATTTAGCTGTCTCTTTGTTTCACTGTCTCCTTCCAAATTATGCCCGTGATTTTCCCTATTTGGCAGGTTGAAAAAATATGATTATACAATACACCTTCAATACACCTTGGTTTGTCTGAACAAAAAAAATGATATTTTAAACAAATTTGCTCACCTCTAAATCAAGTCCTGCCAGCAAAATGACATAGGCTAGTGATATTCAATTACAAGTTTCAGAGAGTTGCAGATTTTCTAGGCTGTCATCTGTACTTGTGAGCTGCAGAAGGATGGTCATGGATCTTAAAGAACATTTCCAAGACCCTGCGAGTCAAAGCGACATGCTTCCTTTAACCAAAGCTACCAGGGTCTTCTAGGAATGAAGGTGCATCAGCTAAGGTCCTGGGCCTTAAAATGCTAAAGTAAACTTAGCTTTATGACAGCTGTTGTATTGGTTGGAATTAATGCAGAAATAGGAGACGCTCCGTTTTATTGTTTTACCATAGCTACTATATTTTGTTGAAATATTTCTGGGTACATTATCTTGAGTATCTCCTAGATGGTATTCATATTTTATTCCAATCATTGTACATAAATTATCTCATTTCATACTTAAAACAACTGTGCAATAGGTATTATTCTTCCCAGAAACATCTGAAAGGAGGGGAAAAAAGATAGACCACGGGTCCTGCTTTCTGCCAGTTGTCCCATGGACTACACGTTAGTTTTAGTGGGAAGAAATGTCCTGCAAAGAAATACATCACTAGTATAAGGATTTTAGTAGGAATGTTAGTGAGTGATATATGGATTGAAAAATCAAAATTACATTAGCTAAGTGGCAAGAAGTGTTATGTATTATAAAAGACATTGGAGTCCAATGCTAACATTTTGTTCTTTGGGATTGCTTTGTTTGCATGTTTAGGCTATTTAGGATTGAGGAGAGGTGAAGAAGGATTCCATCATCAACCCAGATCTATCTTGCAGAAATAAAGTGTTGTTTGGTTGCAGATCTGCGTGTTACTAGCTCTTTGTGTTGTTGCTACTCAATTCAGCTCTCTCTTAGATATTGTAATTGTTACTATTATTTAAACTGCAAACACCAGTAATACTGCATCATTCCACAGTCTGAATGAGCTATGGAGGAGAGCTAATAATCCTCACAAGGGGGTGGTTTCACACTGGGAAAGTGTTAATAGATAAAAACTGTGCAATTTGATGAAATCGGTATGATATCTTTATTATACCTTCTGAGCTCATTTGGGCAAAATTTGACACTCTAAATTGCTATAATTTGGAGCTCTCCAGTTTTATTATTAAATAGATACCTTAGATTTTATATATTTGCAAAGAAAACTTTCCTAATTTTTTTTAGTAATTAGTTATAATTATATGTGGCACTGCGGCATCGTTACCTTCTTTGGAAACTAAGAGATACAGGTCGACTTTTCAAAGGCAGATAAAGCGGAAGGCACAGAGGATCAGCTTGATAACAGCCTAGAGGTGGAGAGGTCAGGCTATGCTCTGGGGAGTGGCAAAAATCACTTTATGCAAGAACTGAAGATACTGCAGAAAGCTAGAGATAAAACTGACAAGACAGGTTGGGTGCAAATTGCGGAAGTCTTTGAATGACAGGTTGAAGAAATTGTATTTTATTCTCTAAGCCATGAAGAGATATTAAAGGTTAAAGCAGGGTAGTGATATAATAGAAGCAGTTCTCAAACTCTGGAAACAAAATTTGAGACATCAGGAAGATAGAGGGACTAATGGTGGGGAAATCATTTAGGAAGTAATTCCATATTGTAAATATGTTATAAATAGGATGCTCTAAAAATAAATGCCTATAGCTTTCATATTGTTCTAAGGACCCAGGTCACTCATGCTTTAGGACGTGGCATGATTACTGCCAAATTTCCACTCAAAATACTTGAGGGAACTATAAAGTATTAGTCAGGCACTGTTCTCTCCACTCCCACCACCTTACAAATAAATAGTCTTAATACAAACTTATAAAAAATGTTTAACAAAAAACAACATAAACCTGAAGTCTGCTAATTGCCAAAGACATGTTCATTTCATTTAGGTATTGTCTATAGCTGCTTTCATGCTGCAATGATGAAGTTGAAACAGAGACCATATGGCCCACTAAGCCTAAAATTTTGACAATCTGGCCCTTTACAGAAATAGTGAGCTGGCCTCTGTGCTGAACTGCTCTCTGCTCCTGGTGGGGGCCTTCTTGGTTAATCTCTGAACGACTACTCCAGCAACACCTGGCAGTTTCTTGCTAGTTTCCGCTCACCCTTCGAGTTACCACTGCTTTTTTTCAATTCTCTATTTCCAGGGCAGCAGCTGAAAATATACTATTTCAGAGAAGACCTGCCATCATGTCAGCCAGGACTGGCCAACAGACACGGCAGCCTCCATGATTACTTTGGTTACCTGTGAACATAAATCAAAATGTGCAATGTATGTCCAGGTGGAGGAGTGAAACATCCAGGACAACTCAACAGAACTAGAAAATAGATTGGCTAGGCCCCATTTCCACTCGCTTCCACTGCCCACTTCACACTGCTCCAGAAGAACTTCACTGCATAAAAATATAATAGCAAAGTCTTCAATGAAATTCCTAAAGATGAATAGGACTGGAAAATGGTAATAATTATGTTTCCACCCTTCTCATCTAATTGCAAAAAAGACAAAAGAGGAAGAAATATATGGTCAAGACACTTGCAATTTTGTCATCGGTGGGCTAATAAATGTCCCACTGAAATCAGTGTTGTATTTTGGAGCCTTGAAGTTATGGCTGTTTTCCCTCCCTGCAAAATGAAGAAGTAAGCAGAATGCTCTCAGCAAGCCCAAGCTGACAGCTAACATGCTCTTTATTGCCACAAAATAAGCAGGTGTTTTTTGACAGTGCACAGTCATTGATAAACTCCTAATATCTCTTATAATTTTGTGCCAAAAGGTCATCTTTATTCATTTCTCTGCACATTCAAATGAGAAAGATACACGGAATGAGAATTTTTTCAACCATGTCAGGAAGCCAGTGAGGAAATCATTCCTTCTTTTAATGTCTACACACTATCAGTGTGGTGCACTTCAGTTTGAAACTATAATCTGAATGAACAGCAATAAACACAACATGGAGAGAGCAGAATGACAGTCAAAATGTGGCAAAATGCAACATAACACAATTTTAGAACACTCAGAATGCAGTAAAAATATGGAAAAAGATTTGAATGACTGTTTTAGTGTGTCTTTGAAAGTTCTTAGCGTCCTTTTTGTGATACAACAAAAGCAAAACTTAAGCCACTGCATTTCATTGAACTCTTAAAGCAGACAGCTGACAGCTAGATTACCTTGATTTGCAGAGAACTGTCACCTAGCACTGTTTATTGCATGCTTCATTCTTTGTTCACAGCACTGTGGATCTGTGTGCAGGCTCAAGAGATCAAATGGACTTCTGCTCCCACTAGGGTCCCGAGCTAAAGAGCCAAGAAGAAAGGCTGTATAGCCAAAGACGTGAGCAAACATAGATTATTAAAAAATAAAATGCTTTCACTCAAAGGAAATAGCTCAGATGGTTGTTAAGTGTGTCGGCTGTTTAGAGAGAACAATTAATCTGTTGGTTATTTCCTCTGGTATGTGACAGCCTTAATTCAAAGAAGAATGGTAGTGTCTACTGCTATGCTCCAGAATTTGTATAGTGCATGACACTTTTTTTTTCCTAAAACACTTCGATGAAGAGGCATCCAGGTGGAATGGAAAAGAACATGAGCATAGAAGGCAAGCAAACAGAGCCAAAATTCCAGATATTCCATACCCACATATTCCATAGATGACCTTGGAGAAGCCCCTTGGCTCTTCTCAGCATCAGTTTTTTCAGCTGGAATCACAACCACTTCACAGAATCATTGTAAGAATTTAATAATGTATTTAAGTCAAGCAGCTGACTATTAATGTTACCTTTCTATTAATCCTTTTTTTTTTTTTTTTTTTTGCCTTCTGAACAATTCAGTGAGGTGGGAGGGCAGGTATTATGGTTCTTTTTCTTTTTTTTTTTTTTCCTGTATATGTCATATATCAGGTTAGAGATCGAGCCAGGAAAACAACTCAAGTCTCCCCATAGCTTGCTCTGGGTTCTTTCTGCTCTAACATTATGACAGTCATTAGAATGGCTGTAAAATGGATTGCATAAGGAGCCCCAGTGGGCAGGTTTTCACTAAGGTCCTTGTGCATTCACAAAATGGTACTGTGTTTTTATAGTGTCAAAACTTGTGATGTGTAGACAGGCAGGAAAGCTTTCAGCCAAATATTAATATTATCCCTGAGGATCCCAAAGGGGAAAGAAGACCCTGGAAAGGGTGGAGGCAGATAACCAAAGTCCCAGTTGGCTGAAATAAGCATGGGGCCAGTGTCAGAAGAGGACCCAGACGAGAAGTAGTATTTCAGAAAAAGTAAGTAAAAGTAACATAATCTAAGTGCATTTTGTGGACATGGTTGATGAAGACGCAGTAAGAAAAATAAGGAAGACTGTTCTAAAGATGTAGAAATAAAATTGCTCAAAATGCTCTTCCCAAGGCAGAGAGCTTCTTTAGAAGGTTCATTCTCTCAGACCTGGAATATTATTGTCTGTACTCATCAGAAAGGAACAGTGCTTTGAACACAGCCTTTGGTACTCCATTAGTTACGACTCTATGCATTTCAACAGAGGAAATTCAATACAATGAGTTAGTTTCCCATTAATAAAAGAGTTAAGAAGCCACACAGGGGATGAAGAGGCAACCCAAGGAATAATAACTACAAGAAGACTTGTCCCTGCAGTTGGGGACACAACAGGAGGGGTGGCATCGCCAGAATGCAGAAGCGCAAGCCACCCAGCAAGGGCTAGAGCCATAATGCAGTTGCCCAGAAGCTGAGACCATGGAAGAAGGGGCTGACTTATAGGAACTGGAGCCCCAAAAAAGATGTAGCTGCAACTAGAGACACTACCTGAGGTAGAGTATGAGGGAAAGAAATAGCCTCACTCCCCTCTCCCATTTCCCTCCAGTGTCTCCCATTGGCCAAAGCCAGCCAGAAACCAGAATACCCAGGACACAAGAAAACACAGCCTGCCCAGGTCCTCCCACGGCAATCCAGAGCCTACAAGGGGAGATCCAGGGATAAATGTGAGCACTGACCAGCATGGATAACCATGCTGAAATCTTCTGTACTCAGTGTTCTCTCTTCTCACCTATTTGGCTAATAAGACCAAAACATGTTTGTATTTCTATGTCAATACTGTCAAAGACGTAAGTATTCCCTACTTTGTGCCTCTATAAAAATGTTCTGTTGAAATAAATACATCATCCCATTATATTATCCCATTGTGTAATCATTTGACTTGTTTTTCTTGTTGTACTCAGTTTAAAGCAATTGGCAAAAATCATCTCCGTCTTACCTTTGTACACTGAGGGTCTAGCACAGTGCCTGCCACTTAGCATGTCTGATGAATGAGTGGATGAGTAGACTTAAGGAGGTAAGCTACTGTAACTTTTGTTCAAGTTACTATGAGTAAATTCAGGAATTTCGCTCAGAGCACCTCTAAGGAAACTTAGAGTAGAAATTATGAATAAGGTGAGGTCATCCAAAGATGAGAGATCCAGGAAAATCTCAACATTGAAATTAAAATTCAAAGTATATTTTAAAGACAGAAAAATAAGAAAAAATCAAATTTATCTAATTTCCCAAAAGTACCAAGTATCTTAGACTTTGCTTCCATTCCGGCTTTGTTTTTAACTGTCTTTTCCTCCCATTTCTGCTCCTTCAAATGTATCAGCGTTGAGCTGGGAGCAGAGGTGGGGAGTGAGAATAAAAAATAATTAGCTCAGTTAGAAGGACTATGAATATCCCCTTAGCACACAGGTCAACACTGGAAAGAGAAGCACTCTTTCTACTAATCCTTACTCTCTTCAGGGCAGCATGGCCACCAGCCATCCTTAATTAAACAAGCCATTCAGGAGATAAGCAAGAGGAGACGATTGGAGAACATGACAAACATTCCACACCATACAATCTCTGAGACCTGCACACTATAACTTTCCTGAGGTGTGTAGAGAAGAGGAGGAGGATCCAGTCCATGAAATGTTTTTACAACACTGGTAAAATTAATGCATTGGGGTCCCTGGAGGTTTCTCCCTCTCTTCCAGATTCCTGTCTGCCTAATTATGGTCCCTGGTCCTTGGTACATATCCATTCTATACACACTAGCTAGCTTACTCTCTCAATTTTTATCACATGTGATACATTTGTCTTCTCCTACTACAATGTAAACTCCGTGAGAGCAAGGACATGATGTTTTGTTCACCTTGCAAATATGTGCTTAGGAACTATTGTTAAATAAATAAATGCATTAAAGAACAGTATACTACACTTTCAAGGTGAACCTACAGTTTTCCCTTTTTAGAAACTGGCAAAAATGTTTTGGTCTATCAACTACCTGCTCATCTAGTCTAGATTTCTCTTTCTTACGAGCCAACATCCCATAATATTCTTACCCCCTACTCTTCTGTACTAAAATATTGCTTTGTCCATCTAGGGTGCTTCTTTCTTTTTGTACAAAATCATTAATTTTTGTATCTGCAAATGTTTACATTTATTTTAAATACGGAAATAAACTGGGTTTTCTGGACGCAACAGTATGCTTTGAAATACTCTGGCTGCCTGCTTGGCTGGCTGGCCGCAGGCAGCGCATATCCCTGGTTTAATCCCCCTGCAGTCTCATTGTTCAGGGTACTCATTGTGCACGTGTGTGTTCTCCGAGGACACCATTTTCTGCATGGTACTTTCTCTCTGTGCTTCTCAGAAGAGGATTCTGTCGAGTTTTCTATCAACCTCTCTTCCCCCAGCCAGGGTAAAACATGGAGCCATGACATTTCCTTGCAACTGAACATCCCTCCAAATTCATTGACAAAGACAGGGGCTCCAGTTTGAATATTTCACACTGAACGTCAGCAAGTCTTATACAGATTATGAAAGTATGCCATAGTAAATTAGCTTTAATATTCAGAATGACGTTTTGATGCAAACATAAGCCTATAGAACTTACACTGATTTGTTTAATACCACAATTAGTGACTCTAAATAGGTCTTTATTGCATTCAAAATTATCTATAAATAATTATTAAACATTTACAAAATGGGTAATTTTTAAATGAATTAAGTTATCCATTTAACTTCTTTTTGTAATAAACAAATAAGATGACTTCCAAAAAAGTGTGTACATATTCATGAAATTGAATTTTCTTATCATATTATGTAGAGGACTGTTACACATTATTGAATACTTAAAGGGTTATCAGAGTTCAATACTGAAAAAAGGAAAAAATTAAATCTGTTTAAAGCAAGAGTTAAATAGTATAGGCAGTGTTAAACAGATATTCCAATGAGAACATCCACAAATAAAAGCTAATTAGTTTTGATCCTTTAATTGGACGTTATTCACTCTGATGCGTGAATAATCTGCAAACCATACTAAATAAGCAACATGAGCATTTTCCCCCCTTTGTTCTACAAGTGAAAAAGTTTAGAAGTCTGCCCCAAAATTTCTCCACACACAATCTAGAAAACACATCATCCAGCTGAAGTACTCGCTAAGTACCAATGACTTTTGCTATTTGAGTCCTGTCTTCTCTTAATGCCAGCCTTGAAGAACTGACTGTTGCACCAGCAACGGCCCATGCTGCGTTTGTGTTGCCAGAGCATTTGAAAGAGGACTGTGCGGTCGCGGGCAAGGTCAAAGAAAGCATGTACATGTGGTGTCACCCCCAGGTTTCTGTTAGGCATGGACTTGCTGTTGCCTCCAAGTTAAGCACCAGGTTCACTTCAATTTGGAAGACAGCAGACAGGAAGCAGGAACCTGCATGTTCCATTTTTGTTGAGGATGACAGCAGAGGCATCTGGATTCAGGGGTATCACAGACAGTAATTCCGGCTTTTGGAGCCGACCCTCAGTGTGTGGGCCCAGCCCCAAAAGCAAGCAGCAAAGGACTTCGCTACAGAAGCTCTTCAGTGTGGAAGGCCATTCCTTGGAGGAACAGTCTCCAAGCCTAACTCTCTCTCTCCTGGGGATTCTGGGAGGTCCTTAATGCCTAGTAAGCAAGTCCTTTTCTGCCTGATCCAGTAGGAGTGGGCTCTTCTGAAACAGGGGCACCTGGGTGATATACTTATCGTCTCAACTTTGCTTCTTAGCATGCCCTCTCTCCTGCTTCATAAAACACTACTTCTCCATTCAATCATTCCCAATAGCATACAAATTTCCTATAATACCTCTGTACTACAAAAAGAATAAATTAAAAAAACTTTCTTGACTTCAAACCTCTCCCAGCTAACAACCCTTCTCTGTTCCCCTTCCCAAGTAAAATTCTTGAAAGAAGTACTCTCACTTCTAAATATATTTTCAACCCACTCCCACCTGGCTGCCATCTCCCCACATCACTGAAAGCCCTCTGTGCAAGGCTGCTTATGGACTCCATGCTGCTGAATTAAGTGGAAGCCCCTGTCATTCGACCTCTCACAGTTGGATTCAGTTGGACATTTCTTTCTTGAAACTCTCTGCCCTCTGGGCTTCTGTGACCACCTCCTCCTGACTTCCTTCATCTTTTCTTTCCCTTGCCTTCTCACCCTATGTGATCTCATCCATTGCCATGGCATTAGATTCCATCTTTATGTAGACAATGTCCAGGTTCCCATATCCAGATCACAAAAACAATAGCGAGGCAATGCAAAATTGTTGTACCTGAAATAGTCTTAACTTTACCTCTCAGATTGTAAGTTACCTATCAAACCATTTAGACCAAGTTGTTCCTCTGCTTAAAAACACCCACTGAAGATAGAATAAAATCCAAACCTCTTGTATGACCCAGCACCTGCCTTCCTCTGATTTACCTGGTGCCTCTCCATACCAGCGTTCCCAACCACAGCGAGCTCCTTTCAGCTCTCAGGGCACATTGAGATTTTTCCTACTTCCAACCTTTGCACAGACTGTTGTCTCTGCCTGATACACACTTTTCCTTCTTCTCTTTAAATGGGTTCTTCTCTTTAAATGGGTTCTTCTCTTCTTTCTGGGAAGAATGGAAATATCACCTCTTCAGAAAGGTCATCCCTGATCACATACAATATTGTTTCACTGGAAACTGGGTTCCAAACAGCTCACTTCACTGCTTTGGTTCCCAGCCTCTTGGGAGTTGGAGACTATTCCTTAGTATACACAGCCCCACAAATAAACAAATGGGCTCTTTGCACCTCCTCCATTTCTTCCTCTCTCTTCCTTGGTCCTTTCCTCCCCCTGCCCACCTGAATTTTTCTTGCTGTCAAAATCTGCTCACAGAGCAAAACTTTATACTCAGTATTATGCCTTGCTTCTTCTTTAAGAAAAAAACTTTCTAATTGTATTATCAAATACGCCCTCCCACGTAAGAGGAAAACATTTGTATGAAGTGGAAGGAGTACCATTTGATCCCCAGGCTTTCCCAACACCCAGGAAATCATACTGTTGGGATTCTAATTACTTCACTTCCCACTGTGCCACATGAAGTGTCAAGAGAAGATTTTTATAAAATACGTCATATCATTTTCACCATGTTACCATAGTTTTCCTGAACTGCTCAATGGAAATATCATATTTCTCAGACATACTTTCTAAATCCATCTGAGGGATGCAACAGGCTAGTGGATGTACCAAAAAAAAAATCTGCTCACAAACATGAGAACCAACATGCTCTTCCCTGCCCATACCCAAGGCCAGAGTAAGGTCTAACAGTTGAGTGGCATCTCACATTAGAAGCAGACAAGCAGTTTGCATAAACCAAAATAGCACTAAGGCGAGAGCAATACATCAGTGATGACATATGAAGAGATTTCACTGGTCTGACATTTGGATTTCTCATAAAAAGAACCATCAAAAAGTAGTAGGCAACAATATATTTCTAAGTTTGATGACATTTTTAATTGTAAATTTTATTAAATGCTGGAACCAATAATATTACTTGAAGACCAAGTACCCAAGCAATAACCCAAGATCATAAAACAAATCAATGTGGAAAAGATTTAATTTATATAAATTGAAGCAACTGCCAACTTTTCAGACACACGAATATGGGATGCCTGTTCTTAGCTATAGTGATATCTGAATAATTCCCATTGCCCTTAAAATGTGGGGTTTATACATAGCCCAAAAACCTGAAACTTCCATCTGAATCAATCAAAAGCTGCTGTTACATGAATTCTTTCATATCACATGTTATTCCTGCATCCTCACAAGCAATTTGCACTGCCAGTTAGAACAAAGCAACAGTTCTACAATGCACTGGCATTGCATATTACATTAGCTTTAATTAAGCCAGAATTTACTTCAGGGCTACTTATATGCCATTTCTTGAGACCAGCTTTGCAGAGAAAATCTCATTGGCAAGTACAATTATTCTTTTGCTGAAAGAATGCAGAATTTTGTTTCCAAAGAGACACACTGGACAATCAGTCATGTAATAGGCTTAGCCACTTGTCTACCCAGCTATTCTGAAGAAATTTCGTTCCTCCCCCCCCCCCCCATCTCCTCAAGGAGCCCATTTAAGGCTTGCTTACTACCACAGCGTAGCCACACGGCCACGATGGCAGCAGCCTGCCACAGGGGACTGCACACAGTAGGCACTAAGTCACATGGCTTCTGCCACCAAATTAAACACTAGGAGTCACACACAGCAGAGATACAATTTTAGAGATGTCATTCCAACCAGAGCCATGTTAAGCTGTTGGATTCCAGGATGCTTGCAGTGAAATTGGTTGTCCTCTAAATTGTTTCTTCTAAAAATGTAATTGCTTTGTTCTGGGTTCAGAAAGGCACGGAAGGGAGAGCATGATTTCTATCCCCTACTGCTGCCACCAACTCTAACTGCAAGTATAAGGTCTGGTGAAACAATGCTGTCGTCGTCTTTTATCTCAATGCCAGACAGATTTTCTTTCCTTGGTTTCCAGACAAAATTCACTTATTATAATTATCTTCTGAGCTGCCAGTGGCCACTATCTAAAACTTTATAAATGTTGCAGTGAGACCCTGTTGAGCTGCCGCTCATGTCAAGCTGGGCAGGTGACTCTCCCCTCGCCACCGCAGTGCCATTTCACTCACGCAGAGGCAAGTACACATGTGATGCATAAGCACAGTGGGAAAAGAACGGCAGTGGAAACTAGCATATTGCAAAGTGCACATGAAATTCCCTGTTGGTACATTTCACAAAATGCAAGTTGATATTTAAAACCAAAAGAGAGAGAGTTCTGTACTAAACCCTGTGTGAAGAAGAATGCTGGGTAGCTACCCACATGAGTGCTATTTGCAACGTGTAATTTAATTATTCTAAAGTATTATTAGCCACGTGAAATTCATGTAAACTTAAATATTTATATTGAGAACCCTTTCAAAGTCTATAGTGCCATCTGTAACGATTTTATTGATGTTTTTGATAACATCTATTCCCTCCATGTTTCCTTCTTTATTCTCTTTTAAAATCTTATTAAAGAAGCAGAATTTAATCATATGCCTAGACATATTGAAAACTATAGTTTTCAACATGATAATTTGATGACAAAATTTTAGGTGGAGAATATGGGAAAGAGGAATTCACTTATACACACAATTTTTGAGTTCAGGCCATTAAAAATGGACAAATTTTACACACATCTTTCAAACTGTGGAGTTTCTCTGTGTATACACTGCCTTGAGGAACTCTGGAAACCCACACTTTAAATGCTTTTGTCTTAATTTATGTTTCCCTACTCACAATAGCTTTAAATTAAACAGGAAAAAGATCTTAAATATCACAGATTTACAGTTCACAAATCGATATCAAGTACATCTTTTAATTGTCCAAAGTCAAACAACCAGTAACTGGAGGATCCTGGACTTGTCTCAACGTCTCCTAGATGCAGTTAGTAATATGTTTTTTCCCCGCCAAGTGTCCTGCATTAGCACTGGTTCACCAACTGTTTTCCAGATACATTAAGAAAGGTAAACGAGTTTAACACCCTTCACACACACAATCTTCTGGATTTTCTAACTGATGAGCCAGGAGCTGAAATTGATGTAAAGTTGGCTATGCTATGGAGTGAAGGGCACAGGTAAAGAGATGGAGGAGAATGAAAAAGCATTTCTGTGACTGTATTCCTGAGGTCAGAACTCTCCAGTCCTCAGGTGGAGGTTATAAAGGCAGGAGCCAAACGCCCATCAGCTGCAACACACACAGCAACCCAACTATGCAGGCTAGGAAATAGCAGTGCCAGAATAGACACTGTGGTGAGCCACGGTCATGCAGAGCACAGCCAACCAGACCAGCGCCTACGAGATCTCTGAGTAGCATGGAAAAGTATCCAGATTTTCTACACTGATGAAAGATCACAGAAGTTAGCTGAAAGAGAGAGAGGCTTACAAACAAGCTGGCAGACCCACCGGGTCTTGTGGTTACAACGAGGGGATGTCATAGTAGGAAGCAGATAACAGTCTGTGTGAGTCAGAAACAGTGGAAACCATGACGTTTCCGTAGATGCGAGAGCATGGAAGGCTGGTGATGCCCCAGGCCCAAATAGATAAATATCCAGTTTAAAAATACAACATGCACATATTCCAGGAACCAGATATCCTCCCTGATGCCATGTTTACACTGCAAAACTAATTCCAGTAAGGAGGGGAGAGAAAATTCTGAACTGATAGAATATGCCGGTAAGGGACATGGTTTTTTGTCATCAGGTAAAATAGAGGCACAAAATAGAGAATAAAATCATTACAGATGAATAAAGTTGCAAGAAGTAGCTCTAAGTACATGAAATTTTGTAACCTCTACACAAAGGAAAAAGTAGTTCGTTTCCAAAAAAATAAATGAAAGGGCATTTTCTCCTCTGAATTTTAAATCAAAGGCATTCCATCTCAAATGTGAAGGATTAAAATGTTTAATTCTTAAAGGAACAATAACTCTTCTAGAGCATTTTGTAAAACAGATGATTTCCACATTCCTTGACCCAAGTCCTAATTTCTCACTGTTCGAAGAAACATCCAGGTTTCTAACTGAATTTCTTCTACGTACCAAGTTTCAGGTAGTAACTCATTTCAGACTTCTAAGGCATGTGAAACTCGTTCTTGTTCTTCAAGCTTTCCATGAAGAAGATCAATGTTCCAGTGTTGGGATGTGAAAGCAGAAAAGGATACGCCACCCCACTATTGCCACATGACTCCCTCAGCCTTACAAAATAATGTGTTTAAAAAACCCCATACATGGAGATGGAGGTTTGGGGAAATATAACTCAACCATAGATAATATAATACAAAATATGACAGTGAAACATAAGTCACGGTTCTTTATTTTTTCCTGCCAAAGTGTAAACTTTATAGATATTTTTATCAAGAGAAAACAAAAATTGGAATCAACCCAGCATTGCCATCTTGTGGAAAGATCCGACACTCTCATGCCAGAAATTTTGTCCCTCAGGTGTTTGAATAAAAATGCCTCGGGAGGTTCCTCAGGCACTCCTTCCATTATTTAATAATCTTTGCTGCAAATAAGTTCTGCCTCATAGCTGACCTAAATCCCCGGGGTTATCTCCCGCAGATTCAGTGAGGAACTGCCGCCATTTATTGGGCTGTAATGCTTTACATACTCAGTCAAGATATTAAATCATGCCTGTGACTTTACTTTTCCAAGTTAAAAAGTTACACATTTATCTGACATTTTCACCAAATTCCTAGTTCCATCTCTTATTGTTTCCAAACTTTTTAAAACTTGGTCTGTGTTCTTTGTCTCATCTATATTTGTTTACACTTTCCTATGCAGTTTTTAAAGCATTTGAAAGGCCCATCTCTGTCTTCTTTGGGGAACACCCCCGACACTTCCTGCAGGGATGGTACTGGGTCTGAGGGTTCTACAGCTTCAATTATTCCTGAAGGAATGCTCAGAGTTCTAGAAGAGCCCTTATCCTCCAGCACCTCAGGCCTCTTGTCAAAGAAACCGAATCGTAGCATGGACACTCCAGAAGCATGTGCACACAGACACACAGTTAAATCCACCAAATTCATCCACCATAAATGTATTATAAAATAATTTTTAAACTTCCAAATTATTGGGCAATTTCTCCTTTCTTGATCACCACATTCTATAATATTGAGTTTCTGTTTTATGACAAGCGTTGTGAAAGATTCTCTCCCTTACGCACATCCTCCACAAATGGTCAGCCAGAAAGTCCTGTCAGCTCCACTTTCAGAATAAATCAAATATGACCATTTCTCACCACTCCTACTACCCAGAACTAAGTCCAAGCCAACATCATCTCTTGCTTGGATTGTTGAGGTAGCCTTCTTGCCAATATCCTTGGTTCTACCCATTCCTCCTTGCAGTCTCTTCTCCACACAGAAGCCAGAGTGACCCAGCTAATACACAAGTCAGATTGCGGCACTCCTCCCTTGCTCAAAACCCCCTCATGACTCCTGACACACAGAAGCAACCAAGGCCTTTGCTATGACCTACATGGCTATCAGAAAATGGCCCCCATTCTCTCTACCTCATCTCCATCACTGTTTCCTAAGTTCACTCTGCCTCAGCTATACTGGCGTCCCTGCCACTCCTCACACAGTCAAACCTGCTCCTGCCTCAGGGCCTTTGCTCTTACTGTTCCCTCTGCATGGAATGCTCTTCCCCCCAATATCCTCATGGCTCACTCTCTCAAGACCTTCAAGTCTTTTCTCAAAAGTCACCTTCTCAGTGAGGCCTTCCCTGGAAATCATCTATCATACACCACCCCTTCTCCCATTTAATATCTTCCTTTCTTGTGTTATTTTTACCCCTTAGCATTTATAACCTACTAGCAAATATTTTGCTTGTTTTTCCTGTCTATTGTTTGTACTAGTTTTCTTTTGCTGTTGTAACAAATTATCACCAATTTAGCAGCTTAAAACAACATAAATTTATCTCACGCTTCTGTAGATCACCAGTCCAGTGGGCTTCGTTGCTCCAGGTCTCACAAGCCTGAAATCAAGGTGTTGCCACTGGGTTCTTAGCAGTAGACTCTAGGAAAAACGACTGCTTCCAAAGTCGTTCAAGTTGTTGGTTGAATTCAGTTCCATGTGGTTGCAGAACTGAAGCCCCAATTCCTTTTGGGTTGTCAGCTGGAGTCTTTCTCAGCTTCTGAAGGCCCCCTCCCTTCACATTCAAAGCTATCGGGGGAGGTCCAGCCCTTCTCTTGATTCACATCTCTTTAACTACCCCTTTGGCCTCCTCATCCTGCTGTCCTCCTCCACCACATCTCTTTGAATCCAGCTGAAGATAATTCTCGGCTTCTCAATGCTCAAGTGATTAGATTGGACCCACCTGTATAATCCAGGCTAGTCTCCCTATTTGAAGATCCTTTCCCTTAATTACATCGGCAAAATCCCTCCACAGCAGTGTCTAGATTAGGATTGATTGCATAACCAGGTGATGGGAATCTTGGGGGACGTTTTTGGAATTCTGCCTACCATGTTGTCAGAGTACTCTAGTAGAATATAAATCCCAGAAGGGCAGTTTTTTAGTTTTGTGCAGTGCTGTATCTCCAGCATCTAAAAACAGTACTTGGGACAAAGTGGACAAACAGCAAGTAAATGTTGGATGAATGCATCTGGTCCAAGGATTCTTAAAATAAAGATGGGAAATCTGCAAAGTAATGAATAACAAACATGTAGGGCCAGCCCGGTGGTGCAGCGGTTAAGTGCACATATTCCGCTTCCACAGCCCAGGGTTCACAGGTTCAGATCCCGGGTACGGATATGGCACCACGTGGCAAGCCGTGCTGTGGTAGGTGTCCCACATATAAAGTAGAGGAAGATGGGCACAGATGTTAGCTCAGGGCCAGTCTTCCTCAGCAAAAAGAGGAGGATTGGCAGATGTTAGCTCAGGGCTAATCTTCCTTGGGAAAAAAAAAAAAAAACGTGTAGTGTGCCTGCATGAAGGCTTCTTTTTCTGAGAAATGGGTCCAGACTTTTCATCAAATTCTTAAAGTGGGTACACCTCCCAGTTCACCTGGGATAATCCTCACTTAGGCACCTTCTCTCAGAATAAATATTTATTGGACCCCACTAATCCTCTCAAAATGTTCAGATTTGTATGATAAATTTTATGATTTATAGGTTCTCAAAGGTGTGTATGATCCAACAAAAGTTGAAACTCTTCTGATCTCTTCAAGCTTTATATAAGACTGTATTTAAACTTAAACAGAAGTCTGTCTTTTTTCCTCATAAAATAAACATCTTGTCCCTTGAAAACACATGTGAAGGACTTTTTTACAATTAAGACAAAGACCAAGAAGTAGATCCCGACTCTAAAAACCCACCAGTTAACTATCTCACCAAAATACCATGCCACCCTGAGCTAACATCTGTGCCCGTCTTCCTCTAGTTTGTATGTGAGCTGCCTCCACAGCATGGCTGATGAGTGGAGTAGGTCCGCACCCAGGATCCAAACCAGTGAACCCTGGGCTGCCGAAATGGAGGGCACAGAACTTTAACCACTAGGCCACAGGGCTGGCCCCTAGAAGGTGTTTATAACAATAAGACCTCAATCATTTTAACTGTGCTCATACCTTGGTTATAGATGACTGATAAAAATATGGAATATTTAATAACTATAGTTTAACTGAACACATGGTAAATACTTCAGTGGTCCCCAAGTCTTTCCTTTATTTCTAATACAGTTGTGTATTGGGGAAGATTAACTTTAGGAAATCTGATGGCTATTTCTTTTTTACTCATTTTTCTTGTCTCGTTTTCTGCTTTTATAAAAATTTTGGGGTTTATCCACTTTCTCTTGGAGAAATTTGATTATGGCTTTACTGCCTGATTACCAACTCCATCTGCAAATTTAAGGGCAAAAGATGGCCTCTGTTGAGAAAATTGACTCTCTGTCTAAATGATTAAGGAGACTTTGTATGGCTTTATAAATCTGCCTTCCCTGCACCCTTGAAAAAATTATGCTTCATTTAGAGATTTTTTTTAAACTTCTGTTAAATGCAAATAGTTTCTAATCAGCCACTCAAAGCAAGGAATCTGTGTGTGTATTATGGTTTAGCTATAAAAAATTCATCTGCTGAGATTATAAATTCTATTTCAAGTTACATTAACAGAGCAAGATACCTCAGAAAGAATTCGGAATGAAATAAACATATGATGTCTCACTTCAAGCACATGATTCCTACAAGAGCCTCTTTACTTCTCGCTCTTCTTGCCCCTGTAATATAGTTTTTTTACCCCCTGTGCCTATAGACACCTTTTTTCCCTTCATGATCAAAATCAATCCACATTCTATCTTAGGGACCCCAGATGAGCACTTACCCATTTTTAGTGTCTAAGGACACAGCCCTGAATGCCTCTAGCTGTAACTGATCAATCCCTGGGATTAAGAAGATGAACCATTTTTGAGGAGGAAAAGCAAAAAAAAAAAAACGAAAACCTCTTCACAGTGTGAATCCCAAGATGTAGGATTCTGAACGGGTTAAGCCCACACGTGGCCAAGACAGCTCTGCAGTCCTCTGATACGTGGTAGTTAGTACCAGGTCTAGAGGTCTCTGAAGGTGACCTGAAGCAGCTTTAAAACGTAAAGAAACCAGCAGAATAAGTCCGAAGGTTTTCATCTGTGCCTCAATACATCTTCTTCAAAAGCAACTGCTAAATGAATAATAACATCACAGGCAGAGGCAAATGCTGTCAGTCTCATAAACTATGGGTGGTGGCTCTGCTCCAAGACGAATTGCTGACCAAGAAGCTCATCAGGAATGCGTAACCCGATCCTGGACCAACCCAGTCTTTCTCTTCTTTTCTTTTCTCTTCCCCACATCTACCTTTTTTGATAATTGTGGTTAAATACACGTAACATAAAATTTACCATTTTAACTTTTTTTTTTTGAGGAAGATTAGCCCTGAGATAACTGCTGCCAATCCTCCTCTTTTTGCTGAGGAAGACTGGCCCTGAGCTAACATCCGTGCCCATCTTCCTCTACTTTATATGTGGGACTCCTTCCACAGCATGGCTTGCCAAGTGGTGCCATGTCCCCACCCGGGATCCATACTGGTGAACCCCGGGCCGCTGAAGTGGAACATGCGAACTTAACTGCTGTGCCACAGGGCCGGCCCCATCTTAACCATTTTTAAGTGAGGCATTAAGTACATTCCCATTGTTGTGCTACCGTCACCACCATCCATCCACAGAACTCTTTTCATCTTGCAAAACTGAAACTCAGTACCCCTTAAACAATTGTTCCCCATTCCACCCCATCCACCCAAATTTACCTTCTTTATTAAATTAACTTCTTTATTCAAAACCTCTGCTTCTAAAATTGGGGGAAGTTCTGGTGGATAGAAAATATCTCTAGTATGTATGTCTTTTCCTATTGAAAATGCCCTTTTAAAATAAGTTTCATCTACCACAGTCTATTACCATATCAGTCAGGACTATTTGGTTTGCCAATGGCAGAACCTCAACTCAAATTTTTAGGGAGTAAAAATAGAAAATAAAATAAAATAAATTATGCCACTGCTTCATGTAGCTGTGGAAAGGGCAAGAATACAACTGAAGGTTAAAAAAAATTTCAAATATCTTTAAGACAATGTCTGTAAGACACTCTCTGCCATTTCTAATTTCTGCTTCTCTCCATGCATTGCCTTTGTGTTCCTCTGCTGTAATGGATGTCAATGGCATGGGGGGAAGATCGTATTGCTCCCGAGGGAAAATGGCATGTCTGGAGACATTTTTGACTGTCACAACTGGGGAATGCTACTGGAATCTAATGGATAGATGCCAAGGAAGCTGCTAAATATCCTAGAATGCACAGGACAGTCCCCACAACAAAGAATTTTCTGGCCCCAAGTAACCATACTGCCAAAGTTGAGAAACCCTGATCTACTTCACACCTACTCCTTTCTTTTACTCAGTAACATGCTATCTTCTATCCCTAAGCCACCTGTCTAGTGGTCTCACCATCAAAGGAGGTCTGAAATTTCTCCCCAGTTTAAATTTTTAAGACTCTCCAGGCAGGACTCTAATTAGACTTATTTGCCAATCAACTACAGCCAGGAAGGAAGGGATCATGGGGACAGGGCCCAGGATGGCCTCTCGAAGCCCCCTTCCTTGTATGGGCACTGTTCTCAGAGAGGGAACACCGCAACGAGCTGGGTAGACATTCCACATAGTGTGTACCACAAAATAGAACTTTCATGGCGTAACTGTACTTTTTAAAAAAGGTCTTAGTGTTTACTCTTTCTGTAGCAAATTTTCCAAGATGGCAAAATCCATAACTGGAATAGTTACCATACTTAGGTGCTTTTTTGTAACCAGCTAAAGCATTTAATCATCTACTTTTAAGCAGAAATCATTTGCCTAAAACATAAATTAATTCAAGTAACGAGATATGCAAAACAGAGGAGAAAAGCATAGATATTTATAAGGTTCACTTTTAAAATTGGCAAAAATAATGAATCTTTATGTCTGTAGTGATAAAGTTGGACTCCTCTCCTCTTAGTATCTCCATCTTCTGTTAGATTGCTTGCAGATCCACTGAAATTAGATGTCAGTGTAAATTATGGTGCAGGCTGACTTACTAGCCAAGGCTATGAAGGGTAGACGCATAAAAACAAGGTGCTATTGAGTGTAATTGCTTCTGATCTTAAAATTCGTAAGTGACAAAATTGATGCTGATGTGATATTTGCAGCAGGTAGTCCCTTTAATTGACACTGACTCACTTGGAGACCTTTTTTTTTTCTGAGTGGTTTTATTTTTTTCTTCCTAATTCTTAAGTTCCTGAACAGGAAAGTCAGCAACTTATAACTTGGATAGATCAGAGACGGAATGACAATATGTGACCGCAGATAGAAAAAAAACTGAGATCTCCAAACTCCTTCTACGGCCTGTGGCCCTGGAAAGTCTGAAGTGAGAAAATGAATCTGTGCAAAGAGCACTTGGAGATAATCCTTGAGAAGAAGTGAGCACTCTCTTGAACCTTGCTAAATTAGGAAGAAAGACCCATTTGCAAACATTTCCATTCTTGTCTACTTCAATAAGGAGAACGATGAAAAAGCATGATGCACAGGGCTCCCCGATGAAGGAGATGCATGGCTCTGTCTGCTCATTTAAATACTTAACAAGCCACAGGGAAAAAAGAAGACATCCCGTTCCACTGCCCATAACATATGTCAGTAAGTCATAAAAATAAATCATACCGAGGACGGCTTGTGAACATCGCTCGGCCTCCTGCGAGACATTAGCGCTTGTTCTTGAGCCAAAAAAGCAAACAGTCCAACTGTCTATCTAATATTTGTTCTTCCCCTGCCATGAGAAACAGTTTCCAGAAAACAGAGAGGACAATTAGTTCGTTCTTCCCCTGCCTTTATGGCAAAGTTATAATGTTCCCTCCAAGTAATAACTTTGTTATCTTATAGAACTTCTTTGAATTAAAGGAGGATATGTCAGTAATATTTTTAGGTTTAGCAAAACTCTAACTTCAGAAGGAAACGATAAGACACTGCCTTTATACTTTGTACGTATCAAATTAATAAATATTGCCTGAAGAGGAAGCTCTCTGGAATGTAATATTAAGTAGTAGGCCATTTGTTGGATGAAAACATAGTGAATGAGGTTTTTTTCCTGCTCTGTCATGGTTAAATTTGACTAAAACTGCAGAGCAATGTGTTTTCAAATAGTTCCTAAAATCTATCTAACTGGCTACTTGGGGAAATATTTGTTTAGACTGAAGTTTAGTCCCAGAGGCAGAAAATGAGTCCTTTGTGAGAAATTGGAAACTTCGAAGCAGTGGTTTTGCTCCTGAATCTTCCAGAGGCTGTGGCTCAACTGCAAGGAATTTTGTGCCTGTTCCCACCCAAAATATGAGAAGTGCCTGCTCATCAATGTTGCACAGAATATATTTCTCTGGTTCTCTCCAGTCTGATGAAGGATAAGAGGGGCAGAAAGGAGATAGCCAGGGGTAAAATCAAGTTACATTAGGGGCCAGCCCAGTGGCATAGTGGTTAAGTTCTCGCAGCTCACTTTGTGCAGCCCGGGGTTCATGGGTTCAGATTCTGGGTGCAGACCTACACACCCCTCATCAAGCAATGCTGCGGCAGCGTCCCACATACTAAATAGAGCAAGAGTGGCACAGATATTAGCTCAGGGCCAATCTTCCTCACACACACACACAAAAAAAGAAATCAAGTTACACTAAAACAATACGATATTGTTTGGCTCTAGGACTCAGGCATTACTGTCTGCCAAGTAGCCCTCTAACCTCCATCTCACTCCACCCCACCCCCAATTATTGCTAGCACTCCTGAGGAAAGGTCCCATATATTTGGAAATAAGCCCTCTGGACCACCAAGGGGCGTTTGACCTTTCCTCCTCCCCTGCTCCCACTCTCTTGAGAATATGTTTAAGGTCTGTGTAGCCCCGTCTGCTGCCTAAGGTTTCTGACACGGAAGGCACTGAACAGCATCCGAGCCCCACAAGGGACTAAGCCAACAACTTGACAGAATCTCTGAGGCATTGCTTTGCCCCAAGCCTTGTCTCAACTGCTGCTACATCATGTAACTGCCATAGACAATGAGGGCTCTGAGTTCTGTGCAGGGGTGATGCTTTGTGCAACTTCCAGAGGTACCAGCAGCATCTCTTACAGATGGTAGTGACTTTAGTGCTTGTTCTGCTGGGCCTAGAAACTGGCTGCTACTGTGGCCTGGTCATGCCAATATGGGACTGCATCACTTCCAGGAGGCTGGACTATTAATGTGCGGCAGCCATGCTGTGTTCTCAGGAGTGCCTGAATACACAGAACCGTGCTGGGTCTTCCCACCAGTGCAATGACGTCCTCTACCCCTACGTTGGTGCTGTATTATGTCTCTACCAAAACAGAGTTGTTTCATGTTTCCAATATTTTACTTGCCGAGAAGTGGTCAGGGAAGGCACAGAGCTGACATCTCATTACCCCTCACCACCAAGCCCCGAGCATTATTATTACAGCAAGCTCTGAGACACTGACACTCCACTGAGAAACAGGTTTTTCCATTGAAAGTCCTTTATCCCCAATAGGACAAATGCAGGCTGACTCCTATTGGTTCCTGTGCCAGAACACCATATCGGAAACCCCATGGGAAATGTAGCTTAGGCTTCATCCACAGACCTGAAGAAAATGCCCCGTGATCCACTTTAAATTCAGTATTTTAAAATTTAAAAAAAAAGAATCCATATCCTCTTACTGTACACGTGCAGAAAAACACAAACAATGAAGGGCTCATAAGAAACTAACTAAAAAGAAAAAAACCTAGTTAAACAAAAAGGAAATCTGAAGAACAAAGTTTCAACGCAGGAAGAATGGAATCCTGGGCTTCTTCAAACCAAGTGTGTATAAACCAACAATATCCTCATAATCTCTCTCTATTACACACTATCACTCTCTCTATTACACACACACAAACATTTGGTTAAATTCACCCAAAACCATTTCTAAGCATGCCTGGTATTTATTTCCTTGTTTTTTCTTTTCCATTCAAGCCATTCCTTTTTTGTACTTCCAACAACAAGAAAAATCAACTACGGCTGTTTCTCATTTCCCACCCTCTCCCTTTTCCCATTCAAAATAACACCTTTTACTTCATTCGTCTGCTTGTAGTACAGATACTCTATTAAACGATCAGGAAGTAAAAGATAAAATGCTTCAAAGTAAGCTTCAAAGCGCTAAAAAAATCACAACAAAGAAATGAAAATGTTAAACATCAAAGAATTCCATATGGTCACTAAAACTGAGGAAAGGGGCTGATTATATTGACATCTTTTGGGAGGGGAGGAGGGCTGGCAATGTGAAAATTGTTCTGCTTCAAGAATAACTGAAAATTAAGTAATTATGTTTTGAAAGACAGAGTTGTAAATAGGATGTGTTGTTCGCATTTGCTTCTTCGGGCTAGCTGGTTTTTTTCCATCATATGTATGCATAACTAAAGTCTTAAGAGCTTGTGCACACCTCCGCTTGCTTTCTCTAAAAATGCCTGCCTCCATCTTAGTCATTTAAGTCAGGCATGCGTTTTGCCACACAGGATGGTTGAAGCACGAGTGAAAGACTGGGCATTCCGTGACCTGAGATGGGTGCCCTCTTTCTGCAAGGTATAATACAGTTTCTTCAAACTGATAATTGTTGCCAGAAGGAATCACACTAAAAACTTAATCTTGCTCCAAAATTCTCTCGGTAAAAGCCTATAATTTGTGCAACCTGATGTATCCAACTGTCAGGAACAGATATATTAGCCTCACCTGCTCCTGTCACAGAGGACACTGGCCTATTCCATCGTTTTTGTCTCTTGCTTTAATGATTAGGACTATTTCCATCATCTCCTTCCACTCTTTGCTTCAAACATCCTACTGCTGTCATTTATCTAAAAGCTGAATACTAACAAGGAAATGTGCTTCATGCTGAATTTGAGTTTCCTTTGGGATTTTGACCACCACAACTGAATCTTTCTGTCTTTCTCCCCTCCCTGTTTTCAATCTTACCACCTCAGTTATATTAAATTTTCCAGCAGAGCTTAGTGATCACAGTTATAAAACTGATACCAAAAGATAAATAGGCAGACAAAGCATTCCCAGGAGATCCCATGGCAGAGGACCCCCAAGCTCAATGCCAGTTTAATTCCAGTTGGAACAGTTGGAACAGTGGCCCCACTTTGGAAATTAGGAACAAGTCCATGGGGTCAAATCCACTCCCAGTTACCAACCAGTGACTAAACTAACATTTTTCATGGAGCAATTTATTGTCTGTCATGGACCTTTGCCAAAGGCCAGACTAAAAAGACCGAAAAAAAAAGGAAAACCTGAAAACATTCCCAGTGTTGTTTATATTCAAGTCTGTTTAGCCATCAGCAATGGATGTAATGTTGCAGAGGAACCGAGGAATACAGCTTTGAGAAGGGGAAGAGGAAAGAAAGGAGAAAGGCAGGTAAAGAAAGAAAAATTGCCCATTTAACCAGCACACTGGTTGTGCCACCGCGTGAAGAAGGAAGGAAGTCAGAGAGGTCCACGACAAAAAGGAAAGAAAAAAAGAGAAGAGATTCCTTGAGACAGGACTGAAAATAAAACTAAACCTAATAAAATCAGTATTTCAAGAGAATCAACCTGAGTTACTTAATTCTTTTAGAAGTTTTAATTCAATGTAAAAGCTACAATTCCATGTTCACAAATATGTTCTAGTGTATTTTTCTTTCGTTTACAGCTGCAAAAATTTTAGATCACTTACTCACTATCACATTCAATCCTTTCATAACCTTAGGAAGCAAGCAAGATTAATTTCTAATGAAAATTGACAATAAAAACGTATATTTGTTAAGTATCTGTTACAAAATATGACACAAAAGTGGCTCAACAAACACATTATTACACTGAACTTCAATAAAAACTTTTCTATATTTAAGATTTAAAACACTATTGACGGCCGTGCTTTTTCTGGCAGCAAACGTAACTGGAAACGTTCGGTGACAAAATCAGCTGTAGAGAAGACTGAGTCTCCTCCTTGAAGAGATTAATTCTCCTCACATGGAAATACCTACAATATCTAAATGTCACTCAATGGTATATAAGCTTCAGTGGCCCATAAAAATATCACTTTCCTATGAAGGAAAAACAGGATTAAGATCAAAGAATAAAGGCCATATTTTTAGAACTTAGAGATAAATCATTTAAAAATATGTGAGTTGAATAAGCCAAGTGAAAAAAAGAAAGTTACTCATCTATTCTTGGCTTGGAATATGTATATGTTGTATTGTGCACTATATATTTGCTATTACATTTTTAAATATCAACTCAATTTCTACACTTTTAGCTATTTAGAATTTAATGACAATTAGATACTTTGATATAACCTCATTTTGTTGCTGATTCCCTAGGCTAGCGACCACATTTCTAAGAAGTAAAGTTAGGACTTTAATAAATAATCTTTGGACTTCTGGTAAATGAATGAAGTAAAAAGGAATTTCAATTATGTAAGACATTCTCTGATAATGTGATCATAGATCACGAAGAAGGACAGCACTGCCTGACGAAAAGCAAAGCTTCTGAAGTCAGACCGGGTTCAGGTTCTCTGTGTGCCACTCACTAACTGCGTGGCAGGACCAAGTCAGGTCTCCTCTCTGAGACTGGTTTCCCTCATCTGTAAAACTGGAATAATAATTCCTACTTTGCAGGATATTTTAAGGATAAGGGATAATATGTCAAGTGGCCAACACTATGCCTGGCACTGAGGTAGATTCTTAAAGGATAAGAAAGAATATCCCTGATTATCACCATCATCTTTTAAGATTATGTTCTACAAAAGTAAAGCCAAATTCTGATTGCTTGACTTGGTTGGTTAAATGCGAAATTAAACAGAAGGATGTTGCTTTTATTAACTCTTAGAAGAACAAAGCAATGTTTGGAACATTGTCATCACCACATCATCAATTCAGAACCATTAAAAATCAGCATTTTTCAGCACTTCAAACACAGGGGTAACACCCCCCAAATCTGTTTAATAGAGAAAGCCTCAAATAAGTCATAAAACTTGATAAGTCTCAAGATGCACCAGTTAATATTGCCATATGCTGGGCAAAAAGTAGACTTCATTAAATCTAGGAATTGTGAATTGTTTAGCTATATCCTCAGAGTTTTGTACACTTTCTATCACATAGGAGGTGCTCAATAACAGTGTCTTGTTGAATTAACTAGGAGCAGGAATTCAAAACTACAGAATATCAGAAATATGTACGTCACTGGTTTAATAACTTCGTGTTAAACAATGATTTTATTTTTAGTATTTCATGGATTCAACAATCAACAAATATTTGCTGAAAGCCTGCTATGTGTAAGGCACTGCCCCAGGCACTGGGGATACAGAAGTGAACAAGAAAGACAAGGTCTTATATGAGACAACGGCAGAGAAATAACACCGTGTCTAATACATAGTAAGCTCCCCGGAAATGAGAGAGCAGAGGAAGTCACAAAACAGGCATGGAGAGGACCATGGCAGCCTCTCTCTCTGTCTCTCTCTCTATATATATATGGCACATATATACACATGGCACGTGTATAAATGGCACACACACACCTAGAAATCTTTAATGTCTAACTCTATTACCCAGAAATTCACATGAAGAACATGAACATTTGTCAAAGTATCTTTTGTTGTATTTTTTTCCTCAAACAATTGGCTATTCATAAAATAGCCTTTCAAATTAATTTTAAAAAAAGTAGTTGCTGCCATCAAAGAATCTCCAAGAATCTTCAAACTTTCTGTAAATTGACAGCATTCTGCTCAAGCTGTTTATTCTCACAGAAGCGAGTCTTCGACGTTGACAACATGTTCGTGGACAAAGCAATAGTTTGCTAAAAAAAACCATTACTTTTGTTTTACTCAAGACCGAGGTAAGCCTGATTTGGAAAGAACAAAGCTTCAGTTTCCAAAAACGTTGCCAGGTCACTGCAAGACAGGCTCCTCCCCACTGCATGACGGCCAGAGGCTCCCCACGCAGCTGCTGAAAGATACAGATCTCTGCCACTGTCTGTCCTGTCTTGGGTCGTTGAGGATAAGGCAAAGCTACTCTGTTGAAATATCACGAGCCAAGACAATGAACACACACTCCCCTCCCATGAGCATGCCTTGGGAAGCAATGCAAAGTTAAGTGTGTGAGCTCAGGAGGCATCAGACTTCAAGACTCCAAGACTGGGCATCAACTTTATATTGATAACAATATTAATAGCTACCATTTATTGTGTGCTTCTAAGTGCCAGACATTGTACCAAGTGCTTTATATTCATTATCTTACTGACATACTAGACAGAATGCCAGTGTATACCAATGACTGGATCTGCTTCACCGCTTAGCAGCTTGTCAGGGAAAACATTTGTTCTTGCCGTTTCCTTCCACCTGGAGGGATTTAATTAGCTTTATCCTCCGCGCTTCTCTCCATTGCCTCACTCAACCCTGGGAATGGATGGCATATCTGGTTGGTGAATTCAGTAGGGGAAAGTGAGATTTCAAGGCCAAACTCTTGCTCTTTTTCTTTTTCAGGAAGGGCCCGCCAACAGAGAGCACATCTTCTCTGCTCCATCATGCCCTACCTCTTACAGAACACCACCCCCATTTAGAGAGGCCTGCTTAGGCTAGCAAGGCTATGCCTGAGGTTTGTTCTTAGCAAGTTCTACTGCCCACAGAAATAAGCCACATTCCAATATGTTAGTCATAAACGTGGTGGGGTTTTGATTTTCCAATAGCTGACATCTTGGCTTCCTTTTCAACTGGTTCAGAATTTGAGAAAGGAGAATCAGTGACACCTCAGAAGACATTCTCTGAAGTTATATAACCTTTCAGTGCCTTAATTTTCTTGTCTGTAAAATGAGAATAATAGTACGTATCTCATAGACTCATTGTGACAAATAATGAGATAATACCTATAGAGTACATAAAAGGCACATATGGTAAGCACATAATAAATATTAGCAATTATAATTACTGATATTGTTGTCATTATTATTTTTATTATTTGACTAAATGGTCTGCCAGATCTATTCCTCTTCTGATAATCTACAGATTTCTGTTAATATCACAGTTACTTTATGTTTAAGCAGGTCACTTTCTAAGACTCAAAAATAATAATAATAGTATCCTGATCACAGAGGGTACATGAGAATTATATATAAGAAAATACATGTTTTGTGCTTAGCACAGTGTCTGGTATATAAGTGCTCAATAAATTATTAGTATTATTACTATTGGTATTATTTTATTTTTATTATAGATCATCTCATTCTTCTCCCTCTCATTGCTGCTGTGTCTATTGTGTAACAGTATTTAATTAATCTGGTTTCTCATAAGTTACACGTGTATTTTTTCTTATACTGGTATGGTTATTATTTTCATTTAAATCCCCAAAATTTACTCTCCATTTGCCTAATTTTATTTTTTTGAGAAAGATTAGCCCTGAGCTAACATCTACTGCCAATCTTCCTCTTTTTGCTGAGGAAGTCTGACCCTGAGCTAACATCTGTGCCCATCTTCCTCTATTTTATATGTAGGACACCTGCCACAGCATGGCTTGACAAGCGGTGCATAGGTCTGCACCTGGGATCCAAACCGGCGAACCCCAGGCCACCGAAGCAGAATGTGTGAACTTAACCGCCGCACCGTGGGACCAGCCCCACCATATGTCTAATTTTAATAAAGCATAGCATTGCCCTTTTTTTCAGTAAAGAAATGTAGAATGTTTGCTTCAAAGAAAAGAAGACAATAACGAATTACATATACTTTACATTGACAGCATAGCTTCACATGCCAAGCAGATACTTTCTATTAGATTATGGCCACCAACACCCAACAGATAATAAAGAAAGAAAGAAAAAATATTTACGGACATCAAGTACATAAAAGACAAAGTAATTCAGAAAGCCAAGTTTCCTCTCTCATTTCATCAGAATAATTTGTCTGAGGTCTTGACATTTTAAGCCTTTTTAAAGACATTTAAGCCTTTTCTAGTTTTCTAGTTTTGACTCAGTGCGAAAAGCAGCACAGCTTTTTATTTCTTGCTGATAAATAAAAAGGATGATGAATATTTTTGACACTCAGTATGGTCATTATGAGATATAGCACATACACAAATATACAGAAAAGGAAAGCATGTTCTCTTTGAATTGAATCAAACCAAAGGACATGTATATGTAGCAGTTCTGTAGAAAGTACACTAAATCCTCAAAACACAGAAGAGGAGATAAATATCCTATCAATTCTGACTCTGATAAAAGTTTGAACTCAAGCTAAAGGTTTTATTACAATTTCAACACTATAAACTCATGTTGGTCTTCAACGATACATGTTCAAATGGAAATCATAATCATCCAAGTTGACTTTTCCACTTTAAAAGAACAAAAATTTTGGGGCTGGCCCTGTGGCCGAGTGGTTAAGTTCACGCGCTCCGCTGCAGGCGGCCCAGTGTTTCGTTGGTTCGAATCCTGGGCGCGGACGTGGCACTGCTCATCAAGCCACGCTGAGGCAGCGTCCCACATACCACAACTAGAAGGACCCACAACAAAGAATATACAACTATGTACTGGGGGGCTTTGGGGAGAAAAATGAAAACATAAAATCTTAACAAAAACAAATTAAAAAAAAAAGAACAAAAATTTTAGGTAAATTGGAAAAACGTTATATTTTCAGTGTAAAAATATTTCCATGGCTAATCACAAACTAATCACAGTTTCCATTACTATGAATACTTTGTGAGGGTTTGCTTCAAAGAAGAGTTATTTTAAATATAGACTATTAACACATTTAACAAACTCAAACTCTGTGACAATATATATTTGAGGAATTCCCTCATCAATGACTGGTAAATTGTGCCAGACTGTAATCACAGGATTAATTCATGTAATTCATGTAATTCATGCTATTCTAACGATAAGAAAGTCTTTCAAGGCAAAGTAAAAAGTAACATAACACAAAACTTAATACCTCCATGTTCAGTCATTTTGAAAATAGATTGGTTAGCCACGTCACCTTTATGTGTTTACTCTTCCCAGTCATTGCTGTTCCCTCAAAGAAAACAACAGACACATCTCTATCAGTCTACAGACATAACTTTAGTTAAGAGACCCTTTTTGTAGACCAGAGGAAAACTATTTGGAAGTAAGCCAGGAATTTTTTCTTTTCCCTCAAATTGATTCTATCCATGAAATGATATGACAAAAGAAATTTTCTCCATATTAATTTAAAGAATAACCAATATTCCCTAAATATCTGGCTGGGATTTTTCTTTAATGTTACAAAATAATTCTAAAGTTTATCTGTGAGAATAAATAGAACATAAATATAGCTAAGAGATTTTACAATTTGAGTAATAATGACACACACGGCTTAACAGACATCAAATCTCTTACAGAGCTACAATAATTAAGACCATTAGATACCAGAGCAAAAAGGAGAATGATAATACAACAATATTATATATTCCTCAAAACATATTATAGTATGTAAAAAGTTAAATACACAGTAAGTTAAACAGCAAAAATCAGTAAGAATATTGATATTTTTGTTTCGATAAATAAAGGAAGAAACGTTTAGATACCAGTCACAAACTAAATTGCACATGACAGAAATTCAACCACATAAAACTGAGCCAGCAAAAAAAATAAAAAGGAAACAAGGAGCAAAATGGATGTAAAGTTTTCTATGCCAGCTTCCACACCTGGCTATGACAGAGTGATCAGTCTCAGACATGCTCTCCTACCATAAAGCGCTTAAAACTTGGCAAAATAGATGAGGTAAAGGTTTCTAGGCATTGGACAACAAGTAATACAAACCTATGATCCTGGAAGAAAGGGAACATATGGTCTGAGCCTCATAGTCGCCTCTGCTTTCCGCCTCGGGGCAGAATATGGAGGTGGAGTGAAGGCAGAAGGCAGCAGATCCTTTGAGAGAAGGAAGCAGAGATGACAGTTTGCAGATTCTGAAGAAGATATGATTCACAGGGCACATTACCAGAAGGGTAGTAGGTAGGCAAAGATGTCTCCCAAAATTCTGTTCAGGGTTCTTCAGAGATCCTTAGCTGAGGGCTGAGCTATAAAGGCCAGGGGCTCTGCAAAGCCTACACGTTGTGTGGGACTGAGAGCTGAGTGGGTACACCAGAGGCTACACGATCCTGGTAGTTATGGGAGGTCTGGCCCAGCCAGGTTGGAGAGGCCTTCCTGAGAAATCACAAATTCCTTGAGACTCCAGAAAGGCCATTTCTTGGAATAAGAATCATTTATAGAAAAAGGGAAATGTCACAGGATTTAGGACAAAACCAAACAACCCACTCTAACAAAGAAAAACTAAAATCTGACCAAATAGAAGGGATTCAACAGAGATTTCACTCCAAGCCAGAAGAAAATTGGGTACTCTTTAAAGGAAGACAACATAATTCCAGCTTCCCACAACTATCACCAAAAATGTCTAGCATATGATCCAAATTGACTAGATCTGCAGAGAAGCAGGAAAATGTGATCCCTAATCAAGGAAAACAAAAACACTCAATGGAGACAAAAAGAAGGAAGCCAAGATTGCCCAGGTGTTAGAATTAGCAACGAAGACTTTAAAACAACTCTTATTAATGTGTTCAAATATGTAAGATTGGCATAAAAAGTGAATAGATAAATAATCTCAAAAAAAATGTTTTAAAGAACTAAATAAAAATTCTAGAACTGTAAAATACAATCTCTGAAATGAAAAATGCAATGGATGGGCCAAAAATTAGGTTGAAGGTTGTACAGTAAGTGTTAGTGACCATGAAGAGTGATCTATAGAAATTACTCAATCTAAAAAAGAGAAGGAAAAATAGTGAAAAAAATAAAGAGCATAAGTGACCTGTTCATTATGCATCCTAACTCATATACCCAATTTTGACAGGTATGTGGTGATATTCATGGTTTTAATTTGTGTTTCTCTAATGGCTAATTATGGTGAAATCTTTTCATGTGGTTTTTTAGTATCTATATGTCATCTTTCATCACTTCATGTCTTTCACCTATTTTGTAATTAGATTGGTGTTTCACTGTTGACTATTGCGAGTTCTTGATATAGTCTAGATACTAGTCCTTTGTCAGATATGTGATTTGCAGACATTTTCTCCTAGTATACAGGTTGTCTTTTTATCATCTTACCAGAATCTTTTGCAGATCATAATATTTTTCATTGTGATGAAGCTCAATTTACCAATTTTGCCTTTTATGAATTATTCTTTTAGCATCAAGTCTAAAAACTCTTTGCTTGCCCCCAAATACTGATTTTCTCCTATGTTGTCTCTAAAAGTTTTATAACTTTACATTTTACATTTAAGCCCATGATCCATTTGAGATAATATTTGTATAAGGTGTGAGACTTAGGTCAGGTTTCACTTTTCTGCCTGTGGATATCCAATTGCTCCAGCAGCGTGTGTTCAAATGGCTATCTTTTCTTCATTGAATTGGTTAAGCATCTACATCAAATGGAAGTTGGATATTTTTTGTGGATCGATTTCTGAGTTCTCTATTCTTTTCTCTTGATCTATCCCTTACCAATGTCACAGAGTCTTGATTACTATAACTACATAATGAGTCTTGAAGTCAGGCAGGGATTTTGATAAGAATTGCATTGAACCGGTACATCAATTTGGGAAGAATTGATTTCTTTACTATGTCGAGTCTTCCAATCAATCGATGAACAGTTTTCTTTTTATTTATTTAGGTCTTCCTTGATTTCCTACATCAGCATTTCATAATTTTCAGCATCTACGTCTTGTACATATTTTGCTAGATTAACACCTATTTCATTTTCTGTGGCATTTTGATGAAATAGAGCTATCATTGTTTAAAAATTTTCTGTCTTGATCAGCTGCCCTTTTCCTGGTCTTTCAGCTAGAAAGTGAGGTTTTGTTGTTTTTATTGTCTGTGCCCATGGGACTTTCTGGGTTGCTTATTTCTTCAGTTCCAAGTGTTGAACATATGTGGCCAAAATAAAATACCTATGGACATCACCACAGTGTCATTCCTTGGCCTTGAGGTCCCTGGTTGGTATGCCTTCTTTTCTCCTCCTTTCAGAATCTTCTTGTATTTGTTTTTTTATTAAATGTTCAGGGTTGTTAGTTGTACTTAGTGGGAGGACTAGGGCAAATGGTATCAAGTCCATCTTCTCAGAAATGGAGTTCTCCAAAAACAATCTTTTAAAATAAGAGCAAAATTAGATGACACGCTACCTGATATCAGGACTTACTATAAAACTATAGTAATCAAGATGGTGTGGTATTGACAGAAAGGTATATAATGTATCAATGGAACAAATTAGGGAGTCTAGAAATAGACCCACACATACACCAAAAAATTGGCTTTTGACAAAGACATCATGGGAATTCAGTGGAGAAATAAAACTTTTTAACAATGGTGATGGAACACCCAGATACACACACGAAATATAATGAAACTTGATCCCTGCCTCAGGTCTTGCACAAGATTAATTCAAGATGGATCACAGATCTAAATGTGAAAGGTAAAACTAAAAAGCTTGTAGAAGAAAACATAAGAGAAAATTTTAATCACGTTGTGGAAGACAAAGATTTCCTTGAGACAGAAATAGCATAAATCCTTAAAGAAAAAAATAAATTGAACTTAATAAAAATTAAGAACTCCTCCTTTTCAAAAGTCACAATTAGGAAAATGAAAAGGCAAGCCAGAGACAAATAGATGCCGTTCACAAAACATATATCTGACAAATGACTCGAGTTCAGAATATTTTAATGTTTCCCATAAATTAAGAATAAACAACCCAATTAAAAGTGTGCAGGATATTTAAACATACACCTAACAAAACAGGGTAACTGGCAAATAACACATGAAAAGGTATTTAATGCCATTACACACCATGGAAATGCAAATTAATACTACAGTCGGAAGCCATTTTTCCTGCACTAGAATGACTATCATGGGGGAAAAAAAAGAAATCTAGTGTTCCAGGGTTGAGGCAAACAGAGCATTATATCTATCTCTTGAAAAGTCGTAAGTTATGAAAAACTCTGCTACAACAGAAACCCGTTTAATGTTGCCTAACCCACCTTAGCCCAAACTCAATTGACACAAAGAACACACAATAGGAAATAGTAGTATATTACATAAATATTGTTATTTTACAAAATTTTTTAATATGGAAAATGTGTTATAAAATACACACAAAATTGGAATTTAAAAGGCATCAGATAAAAATGTAAATAGAACTTCTAACATTTCTGTTCCAAGCCCCAGATTATTAATTTTCATATGCCCTGGAGTTTCCCCATTTCTCCATGGACACCATGGCTTTTCTGAAAAATGACCATTTAAAGTATGTAACCCCCACCACCACCATCAGTATAATGTAAACTTCATGAGAAAGGGCCATTGTCCATCTTATTTACAGCTGTATCTCTAATGCCTAGAAAAGTTCTTAGCTAATATTAAATACATTGTTGAACAAATGAGTGAACTTATGTATGAAAGATTAAATGAATGAACGAATGAGTTGCTAATATAATAGAGGTTTTGTTATTTCATAGGAAAGGTATATAACGGGACAGTGAAATCTGCTTTGGGGAGATGTTTCTGGGCTAAGATTGAATAGTAAACAACCACTAAATAGACAAAGGAGAAAACAGGTAGCTTCGAGGAAGGGGGGGCAGCCTGGGGAGAGATTTGGAGTAATTGTGAGTTAAAGAGAAATCAATGTGAATAGAGAATGGGCTACTTGGTGAGGTCAGCAATAGCGAAATTGAAAGGACAAAGTTTAGATGAGAAAAGATCATACGTGCCATGATAAGGAGTTGAGATTTTTCAATTTAGAAAAATTCTCTTGGCAGCAAGGTCTAAAGTGAGAACCAAAACTGGAGGCAGGAAGGCCAATAATTTCACTGAACCATGTGAGAAATAAACGGAGAATGACTTAAAGCATTGGCTGTATGAATAGAAAGGAGGAGGTGCTTACAGATAGAATAAGGCAAAAATGAGGGACTTTCATCACATGTTGAATATAAAAGATTAAGAAAGGAAAGAAAATGTTATGTCCTAAAAATCTCAGTAGACGTTGGTGTTATACAATAAGAAGGGAATAATAACTACCACAAGTGAACATATGAATCTTGGCCTCTATTCCTTGAGTGCCTGTCACAGAAGCAAGTATGAGGCACGAGGACTGCCTCTTCCTCTTCTCATGCCCAGCTTGGACATCAAGACCAATCACAAATCCCTTTCCTGATAAGCTGGGACAGTGCTTCATAATCCTTCCCAGCAGAGCATTCCAATAATCACATCCATCAGAGTCAACCCGCCTTAGTCCATTATATTTCCAACACCCAAATGAAATCTTTGCATATATAACCCTTAGTAATCCTTGCAACATGGTTTATAAGTACTATTGGGTTCATTTTCAAATGATGAAACTGACGTTTAGTGTAGTAAGTATAGAAGCAAAGTATAACCTCAGGTCTCTCAGACTCTATTGCTTACACACACACACTCCTCCCCTTAAAATCCACTCTGTACAGTCGCACACCTGCTCTTGGAAAGCAGCAGGTGACAGTCTATATAATGAAGCTTTCCCAATATCTAGTACCTCTGGGACATCCGGTAAAGATTTCTCGTGGGCAGTTTCACATATATGGCTGTGGTTCAGGAATACTACAGGAACTCCAAAGGTAGACTTGAGAGTTATGAGCATGCAGGTGGTAGTTGAAGTTATAGCTCAGATGTGACCACCAAGGGTCAGCTATAGAGAGAGAAGACAGGACAGGAGAGCAGAAGAAAGCAGAGTGAGGAGTATGATGTGCACATGACCATTTAACTGGAGTTCAAGGACTTGTCTGGGAGCTTCTGGGAAGAGAGGCTCTTTTCCACTGAGTTTGGACCAGACGTCGGCATGTGGAGCCTGGGCTTGAGGCCACTGCCCTGGAAAGCAGGCCCAAGATATGAAGAGATCCAGTGCTGCATCCAGACCTACCCCTGGATTTTTCAAGTATGTGAGCCCATAACTTTTGCTTTTTTATCTAAGTCAACGAGAGTGGGGATTTCTGATACTTACGCCTGAAGATCCTGACCCTTTCTCACCAAGATGTTGAAAGTATCAGATGATAAAACCAATGAAAAAGAAACTATATGAATTTCTGTCATATGGGTTTTCCATCATCTTTAGTTAACACTTCTTCAATGACCCTTCAAGTTGTGAATTACAGGCTTTCTGCCCACTGTAACACCATCTTAAACTGGCTATGCAAGAACCATTTGGGTACTATTTTTCTTTCCTATACAGATCATGTCCTGTGCAGCTGGAGGATGTTGAAGATTATCCTATGTTATCAGACCATAAACAGCTTGAGGGAAGGGCCCACAGTTTAAGCATTTTATTCATGTTATCACAGACTGAGTCTATTACTGACAGTATCCAGCACATTGCAGGAGCACCATACATGCTTGTAGAGTGAACATGACATCAGAAGTTGTTCCTTATGTGCTGCACACATTGTCTGTTTAAGATTAGATTTCCAGGCCCCAAAGGAAAGCCCTGATACTTTTGCAGACAGACTTCCTAGTGCTTCACATGGCTTGGACTGATGCCAATGTTTTCATACATTATACTTAGATTGTTTGACATAACTGCATAAATAAGCCGTTATAGAAGCTAGAATTGAGGATTTGAAACATCCCTC
This sequence comes from Equus asinus, assembly GCF_041296235.1. Taxonomy (NCBI): domain Eukaryota; kingdom Metazoa; phylum Chordata; class Mammalia; order Perissodactyla; family Equidae; genus Equus; species Equus asinus. Next base: position 40,717,755 of record NC_091813.1, read on the forward strand.
AGATCTCAATGTCTTAAATGAAACTGTGATTCATCTTGCTTGGAAAGAAAGGGAAATTTTTTCTGAAAAATTTGTTTCACTATCCGTGATGGATGCCGTGGAGTTTCAATTTTCCAATCTCACCAAGCCTGGTGATTTCCTTTTGCTCTTTTACGTTGCTGCCAATATGTGTGCTAAAGTCTTTTATGATATACTGCTTGCCAGGTGCAGCTGAGTTAATTTTGTAAAAATTTCAGAATTGTTCTTTCTCTCATTGGCATTCATTATAATGAACACCTACAATCTGTGTTAATTTTCAGTTCCCTAGGTAGAATTTTTCACTGTTATAAGGTGAACCTAATTCCATAGGTGGCCATTAAACACCTGTGCTTAAATCATAGGCTCCTTCCCTCTTCCCTCTCCCAAATAAATTCTGGATTAGTGTTACCTTCTGAATATCCTGAATTTTATGTGATATCTAACCTCATGATCTCAACATTTACTAACCAAACAAGCAGCCTTTGGCATTAAGATTGAATGAAGCTGAGTGATAAGTAACAATGTCAACAGATTTCTTTCTTTTGGGCGACACAAAACTAAATGCACCCATGCTCACTAAGATGTACTGTTTGATCAGGAAGAAGGCAAAAAGCACTCTAATCTTTCATCACAATGCCCTTCAGAAACATCAGCGTGTGTGAATGCATATGCTGTTATCTTTGAAACTAATAAAAATCAGTCAGTGAGGAAATGTAGTAACATCCATTAAAGGCAGAGCTGTTCACAGTCTGTGATGCTCCATGAGCAGAGATGCACCCGGAGGAAAAACTTACCAGGTGGAACCCATGGACTATAGAATCTGCTTCACGAAAGCTGAAAAAACCAGTTTTTGGACAATGTGACATTTCATAGAACACATTCAAGTTAGTACTCTCATGAGAGGAAAAGCCCATAAACCAAAAGTTGCAAGCAGAGCATGACTGTGCAAAGAAGAGGGAATAGTAAACTTCATTCTATGGGATGCAGTAATGTCTCTTCCAACACGAAATTATAGGTCATATCGCTAAATGAACATCAATACAAGGGAGAGAGAAATTTTATTAGATTAAGAAAATGGAAATGACTTTGTACTTTTCCCAATAAAATATGAATTATTAAAAATACTATGAATTTATTAATGTCTTTATCTGAATTTCAGATACTAAGAAAATTCAGAGGCAATATTTTAAAATTAAATTTCACACTTTCCTGGAAAATTCACTTGGTGCAAATGAAGTCTGGGTCTGTATCTTCTTGTGTGGGTTTCCTACGCTGACTAGCACACAATGGGCTGCATGTAGTAAATGTTACATACAGATGCAATGATAATTGATTGATTAAAAGACCCATTCCAAATGTCAACTCTGCCATGAAGTCCTCCCTCATTCCACTTTCTTCACTTCAAAGATTCTATAGCACAACCCTGGCTTCTCTCATTGGTCATGTTCTAGAACTGTGCTTGGACCAAGATTCTACCTTCTTCATCTTTGCATTACCACAACTACACGCCAGAGGTACAGACTCAGTACATGAAGGCAGAAATCATTGAATAAAAAACCATAATCCTCACCTATTTATATTTAAATTTTAATTTCCATTTTCTCATAAGTTGATACTCCCAATGCTTCTGAAAGTTATCTCTGGAAGAGGGAAATAGGAGGAAAAGGAACATACTAAAGAGAACACTAGAGAAAGGCTCTACCACAGGCATCATTGCTAACCACTACCCAGCAGTATTATTTTACAGATAAATAAACTGAGGGCCATAAAATTTAAGTAGCTTATCCCAAGCTACTCAACAGCAGCTCCAGAATGGGACCCAGTGCTCTGACTGCTATGTGGGGGCACTTTTCACTCTACTCTGCTGATGCTGAAAAACGTCAATCTTATTAGGACTTGGAATATGTATTTTCTTTTATTTATTTTGTATCATTTGCTTGCCACCCGTATTTGATTCCTTGGTATGTGACCTTTTCCCAAACTCTATACACAGAGCAACACATACACTGGAAACAGAAAAAAGTAAAACAAGAAAAGAATGAAAAAATGAGTGACATGGAAATGAATGCTGTTTTGTAAGTAAGTTCTTCTTGGTATTCCTTTAAAATGTTCTCTTATTTTTAAGCTTTTCTCAAGACTGTATACACCTTGTCTCTCCAACTAGTGGAAGACGGGGGCAATGTCATATACTCGTTTCTATCACTGTATCAGCTGGCACTAACATGTCTCCAGGACTGTTCTAGGCACTGAGGGTCATAAATGAATTTCATAGAAGGCGACTTAATCACATATTGAATACATTAGCTAAGGGGGGAATTAAAAATAAGTAAACTTCAACTTTGAGGAAATTACTTATATTTTGGCCATCAGAAAAATCGGAAAACTAAAAAAAAAGGAAACAATGAATTTCAGTATTTATGAAAGTTTTATGCCTTTGAGCTTAATTTACCCTTCTTCTTTAAAAAAAAATGAATTACATATATTAAAGAGTAGGAGATGAAACACTGTAAACTTTCTCAGTGCCAAGGGCCTCTGGAGATTTTAATCCTGCTACGTGGAGGCATAAAAGAACAATGGTCAAGAAGACCACACAAGACATTACATGAATGTGCTGTGAATAATGTCTGGCACAAAGCAGTCTTTCAATACATGTTAACCATTATGAGAGACCAAGGGTGAACAAGACAAGCACAATCTTAGACCTCACAGAGCTCAAATGTTTCTGCATGTTTAACTAATTTTAACTTGGAAAATCAAGGTTAAATCAAATGTAGTATTACTCTTTACTTTATGTTTAAAACTAAAAGGCATAGAAAGGAAATAAATAAGAAAAACAAGGTAGATGGATTATAATTTCATTTAAAAAGAAAAGAAACATATTTGGCATTATCATTTTCTGATCTCTGAGTAAATTTCCACTTTTTAAAAAATAGATTCAAAACTTTAACAACCTCTAAATTTCATCTGGGGGAAAAATCAATCTTCTCACCAATGCAAAGAATAATATATTTTAGAATGTGAAATTCTTGCAATTATATACACCTACGTTTTACCACACAGACACAAACACAATCACAAACACACACACACACACACACACACACACACACACACAGGAATATGTAGATGATTCTGACTCAAGCTGTTTCTGTAAGATGTTGAAACGATTAGTGATTTTGGTATGTTCATTGGCAAATATATAGTGAAGAAAGAGACTTATTTACTATAAAAGACTTTTAATTATACAAACTGCTTTAAATTATAGAAAGTGTAGAAATTCCTTGTAAGCATTTGCTATCATAATTGGTTTTTTTCAAAATTGCATTCAACTTTCTTAAAACTTGTTATGGGCTAAGATAACGAAGAAATATGGGAAAATTGCACAGGTTTGGTGGTGCTCTGTGTGATTTTCTCTCTTTTCTTTATAAGACAGTTCTGCAATAACCAAAAGTGAGCAAATAAAAATGCCCCATGTGTCTTAACTTCAGTTTGCAAATTCACTTTTTGAAAAACCAGAATTTGTAGCCAACTTTTTCTAAATCAGATCACTCATCTTTCAAAGCAAACCACTTCTCTAAACAATTTAAACCTAGCAATTTTGCCACTTTCACTGTCAGCAAATGCTTTTACAGAAATGCTATGAACATTTGTTGGGTCTGGGATTTTTTTCCTTAAGTTTATGAAGTTGTTTAAACAACAAAGTATTCCAGTTTATGGGTGAGTGTCCCATAGGGTTTAGCGTGTATAACCACAGCCAGAGATGTCCCTATTTAGTATTCTAAACCGCAACTTCCTCTTCCAGCACAAATGGACACGTTTTCCTCCCACATGAATGAATTTATAGGGTAGCAGTGTGGCCACTCCAGGTGGTGTGGTTATCTGCAGATCACCACCCTCGGAGAATGCCTCCACCTCTCAGAGGGGATGATCACCAGATCTGTCATGCCTCCTGCTTCCGTACACGCTGATGGCAGCCACCAGAAACATTTGTGAGGCTTGAGCAGCATACGGAATTTATCTGCATTGCCCATTTGTTAATTACAAAAGCCACTAGCACTATTGGCAAGGCTGTGTACACTTTTATACTGTCATCATAATTACAAAGTTTTAGTATGAGGTTTTGTGCTGTGACACCATCGATCAAAGTCCATTTCCTGACATGTGTAGCAGGGGCAATATGTTTCACATAGGTCGTTTCTGTACTTGTATTACTTACTGTATTAGAGTCCTGTCATACAGCACTATTGCACACACTTTACCAAGCCCGCTGCAGCTGCCTGGGCTGCGTCCACTTTTATACCCTCTCAAGCATGCGCAAAATAGGGTGATGGGGTGCAGAAGACAATATTTTTTAGGAATTCTATTTTATTGACCAACAGGTACAAATCTAAATTTGGTTCCCTGGATAGAGTTTAAATATTAACACCTCAATCTTCTAAACCTCTTCATTCATTTAGAACATGCCTGATATAACCAGCCTTCAGAAGACCAAAATAGTTTGTGCATTTCCTTTCATGATTTACTTCACAACAAAAAAAAACCTCTGGGCAGTATAAATTGTTTACTTTTTAAGAGAGATGCAATGTCTTTTGTTCACTGCTCCACAAAACATGCTTTGGGCAGGAGACAGTCCTCGTGGAAGCAGAAAAACGTCTTTAAAAAAGAAAGGACAGAAAGATGAAACGATTTCTTTTCTGCATTTAATTCCATATTGAATTTGGACAAGTATTTCAAAGTCAGAATGGGGGTTGAAACGGAAACTGATAAAAGGATAAAATAAGTTGGTTAGAATTTAACAAAAATTAGAGTACCCTTAAGTGATGCTAAAGAAAGCAATGTGTATTTTGTACATGAAGCATAACAAGGAGAGTTTTCTCTAATTGCAAGGAGAAAGAAATCCCAACTATTGCCAAATTTAATTTCTTTCCCAGAATTTAACTAGCTGTGTGAGATTTGACATGCTACATCAGTGCATTAGGAAAATCAGCTACAATTACTGTCAAATGCACAATGTTCTGCTCTAAAACGCTTTTGAATTAGACCTATTTCAAAATATAGGAAGGAAACTGACCTGGCACATATTTATATCATGGGATATGTTGTTTGAAAAAATCTTTTGCTATCATAGTCTTCATATTTGGAAAGCTGAGGAATTGAATGTGTAAATTCATTCATTTCTAATCAGCTTCAACACAAAGGGAAATCCCAAAATTAGCAGAAAAGAGGCAGAGACAACAGGAATAACTTTAACGTGTACTTTCACCTTTTGTAAGATGGTTAAATTTATTATAGTTGTTATCCAACAGAAATGCAATAGAATACTGTCCTTTTAAGTGTTTTTAATATTAATTTTAACATAAGATAACGGTGCATATATGTGTATAAATAGATTCAAAATTATCTATAAAAGAGGATAGACAGATTAGATAGATAGATATGATAGAGGATAGATGATAGATAGATAGACAGACAGACAGACAGACAAACTATGTTTCTCAAGGCAAAAAGGCCCACAACATAATTGCAAATGATGGAATATGAGATCAAGTCAGCAGGTCAACTATTTATGTCAATGCATAAACTGTAGTTAAGTTTACACAGCATTTTATTCTAAAACTAAGTCAAATTTTCACTGATGTGTGTTCTTTTTCTAAGGTCTAACTGAAGCTATATAACTTTATTACATATATTCCCACTCTATTAACCCAAATTTTCTACCTTTAATTAAAAATTTCTAAAGATACTTGTTACTTCCTTGGGAAATAGGCCAGAGGTCCATTCTCTAACTACAATGTTTCATCTGTCAGGAGGAGAAATGTGGAAAGATATAATCACTAAAAATATTATAACTAGAAATTAGAATACCTGTTATTCATATTAATAGAATCACCAGCTCATAGATGACTTTCAGTTCCATTATCGTGGCATCTGAAGAGTTCATGATTCCGGAGAGGAAGCCAAATCGTAAAAATACGCATCCTAGAGAGTGCTTGACAGTACAACCTTTGTGAAATAACGGGAGAAAGAATTATAATCACTTTTGCAGAATGTCATGGCTCAAAAGAAAGATGTGACAGTGGGATAGATTGCTCCAGAGACCTGGAAGGTGACGTTAACTCTCTCACATGCATATCAGTTCATCAGAGAGCAAAAGGTATTCCTATCTGAAAGTAGCTGCACAGATCTTTGTGTAAATTAATGGTTTTAAACCATTTTCAGTGGTCTCCATCACATCATAACAATTTGCATTAATTAGGACCTTTATTTGTAGACTGGTCAGAGAACCTAAGGAATAAACAGACACACATACACACACACACATATCCCACACACCCAGAAGTATCTACCTTCTATAGACACAACTCTCTGAGCCAAGTGCTACTGCCATAAACATATCTTACTTACACTTCATTTTAAGTCAGTATGTTTATGTTAATTTATGAGGACTTAGAGGACCAGAATCCCTTCTATATATGCCTGTCGGTAAAGCATCAACATAATGCCACAAATGTTAGGTATTTTGTAAGTAAATTTTTATGGTGGTGGTGATGGTGGTTCTTTTAAGATCTTCCCTAACCCACTCAGTTTGGTTGAGTTGCTCCTTCTCTGTGCTCCCACAATGGCCAGTGAATATATGAGTCACTGCTCTTACAAAAGTCTTTTATATTAATGTATCTGCCTCTTTTTCTGGATTCGGACCTCCTTGAAGACACAAATTATGTCTTACTCATTTCTGGATATCCAACATCTAGTGTGTAGCCACCATTTGTACCTAATGCATGTGGTTTAATTGGTTGTTCACTCCATCGGCCCTTCCACGATGTTGCCTCCCATAATGCCCATCTACCTTCAGCCTTTACAAAGTGAAGTTAAGATGAATACACTTAAATGCTTGGCTTTTGTCAATCATTCTTTGTATTAGAAATATAACTTCAAATAGGGCTCTCTTGCAAGGTCAGGAGCAGTTGAAAGAAGCAATGGAAGGAGAAAGTCTTTGGATCACCATCAAGGTATTAACCATGTGACTAAACCAGGAAGCTAGCACACAATTCAGAAAAGCTACACTTCAAATGTAAGCTCCTCAGCCAGCCACTATGACACCCACAGAGTTACAGTGTCAAGCTCATTCTTCTTCTACCTTCTATTTTCCTTAGCTTGAACTTTGGTGCATCTTCTGATCCCCTTACATTGATGGAATAGTAGGGCTGACGGTTACATCTGTATTTCAGATTCACTGCAGCTTTCTCCAGAGAACACAGATAAGGACCACTGGTAAGAGGAGAAGGAATAGCCACATATAATTTTGTACAGTCACTCACAAGGTTAGTGGCCTTGTTGCCTCTTTTCATTAAGGATCTTGGAAGAAAGGATTGTGGAGTAGATAGGAGTCTTATTTATAGTCAGGTACACAAATGTGCCCTGCATACACGGCTGAAGTTCTTCATTCTCCACCTGATTGGAATATAAAAATTATAGCCTCATAGAGTAAGACTAATTCTTTTGTCTTTATAATTTCCTGTACTCCTAATATAGTACCTTACCTGCCATGTATCCTGAGTCCTGAATGTCTGTGCCAATAAACACTTCCAGATGTATTTATCATTACCTCACATCCTGCTGAGGCAGACACAGCTGTGTTGTTTGGAGTTTCGAAAACTTGGCATAGAAGTCTAAAAGGACGTCTCCCAGTTTAGGTGAGCCCCATTTTTATGCTACCTAACTGCAAACCATAAAATACGTGGATGCTTGGAATGGAAAGTTTCTTTACTTAGATTGGCTTCAGGGGTTCCAGAAATGCACTGAAGTTTGTACAAAACCCTGCCCCTATGTGTAGTTCTCTTTTTTTCTGGCTAAAAATCCTCATCAGATTTTGAAAAGGAACTATGCCCAAAAAGTTCGGAACCAAGAGAACTGATACATCAAAAAGGAGATTTTTCATTCATTCCTCTAGTCAAATATTTTCTAAGGGTTGCTGTCGTAAAAATACCTCTCCTATGCCAAGGGGAATACATGGCAAATGTGACAGCTAAGACTCCCCCAGAGGTTTACAGCCTAGTAGGAAGAAAAGGAACATACAAAAATGACCACAAACAAGGCAATAAATAGTTTTTATGTGAGTGGTCCAAAGGCCCTGTGAAATTTCAGAAAAGGGACATCCCTTTTGTTTGGGCACTTAAAGTGCAAAGTAGCATTCAAGCCCAGCCTTGGTGCTATATAAGATTTCTACGGACATGGGTAGGAGCGAGGAAGAGGGAGATGCATGGCATTCACACCCTAAGAAAGAAATAATCAAAGCAGGAAGGTGGGACAGAAATAACTTTGAACGTTGAAAAGACGTTGGAAGAAATTAATTTGACTCCAGCTTTTGTGGCATGGCAGTAGAAAATAAGTTTGGAAATATTGTGGTAGATTTGAAAATGAGGGAAAAAAATTGGACTATAATACACAAAACAAAAGAAGTCACGTAAAGTTCTCAGGGCCAGAAAGTTCATTATCAAAGCAATATTTTTGGAAGAATAACCCTGAGTAAGTACGCGTACTGTATTGTTGAGGGGAGGAGGGTAGGTCTGGAGGAAAAATGACCAGTTCAAGATTGGGGTAATACCCATATAAACTACCACTGCTAATAGCATTGACAGAAGGGATGGATAAGGGCGAGTTTGTGACCAAGAAATCAAAGGACTGCATGATTGATTGGGTCTCTAACCATAAAGTGGGGATAACAATGAATAGCTACGTCACAGTTTAAGTATTTAAATGAGATAATTCATGTAAAAACTTAGAACACTTTCAGATATATAGTAATAGTAGAATAAGCATTAATTATCATTGTTATTCAATATATGAAAGATAGGGAGAAATCAAATTCTACTGAAATTGGAGCCCAGTTATCTGATATACTTGTAAGAGCATTAAAAAAATAGGAGGGTTAAAAGGAGGAGGAGATTTAAGCAAAGACAGGGATATATATGTGCAGACCATAAGATTGGCTACAGAAATATAGGGTTGAGGTGGAAACAATCAGCTGACAAATAAAAGCAAGGCACTGCATGATAGGTTCTGGGAGAGAGCCCAGATTCCAAAATCATCCAGCCAACAATCACAAACTATGGGAGTGGGTGGGATTTCTAAAGAGTGAGAGCGGGAAGTGAAGAGATACAATGAAAGGTTCGGGACCTTTCCGAGTACCTAAGTTTAGCAGACAAAAGGAGGAGGAGCCTGCAGACAGGTAAAAAGAGCACTCAGAGAGAAAGGAAAAGAACCAGAAAAATGCTGCTCTCAGAAGGCCACAGAAATGGAATTCATTCGATCGAAGGTTAAGGTCCAAGACTTCCAGGCAAGTGAAGGAAAAAATCAATGAATATGATGATACAGAGGTGACTTAACATAATGCTTCTTCAGGATACGGGCATAGAGGGCACCCGCAGAAGAAAGTGGAGGTCAGATTGGATCTGCAGGTGGTGTAAGGACTAGGAAATGTGAAGCCAAGTTTGAAATGAGACAGTGCTCAGGGGCAAAACAGAAAGTCATACAGACAGACCAGCCAGGACAGCAAGCCCAAGAGGGTCATCAAAGGCAGAATCCAAAGAGATACTGTGTAGAAAAACTGAAGCGAAATGGAAGCAGTGCTGTTAGTGGTTTGATCACTTGTAACTAGAGTCAGACTGGATGCCTTATACTTGAGCTCTGCAGCCTCGAGGAAGTTCCATGCATCTGTGGGTCTAACGCTCATCGTGGGGAAAATAATAAGACCCACTGCAGGGTTATTGTGATGAGATAAACGAGATAAAGGAGATAATGATGGAAAGCGGCAAGTGTAATGACAGGCACATTATAAATGCTCAAAAACTGTTAGCAATTATTATTAACAATGGATAAGAGGTTCTCTGACAGGCTAGACACCGTAATTGCAGGTGCATTTTAGTAGAAACCCAAAGCTAAGACCAGGAGAGTCCACCTAGGGAATTAGATTCACCAGCCTGTTTGAGAAAGACCTTGAATATCAGTGTGACATGTAGCCATTGTTCTTTAGGAAATGGAAGGCCATTTATGTTGTTTTATCAATATAGCAACATGATTAAAATATATTTAAGAGTTAATCTTGAAGTTGTTTTCAGGAGGGTTTGGACAGAAGAACATCTTGTAAAATTCATTTCCCATTGCTAATTTTTAAAAAAGAGAGCAGTTTGGTTGTTTTAGTTGTCTGACATTTGCCCCTGAGTATTCAGTCCCCATGGACAATCCCTCTGTTGTTATGTGTCATTGTGACCCCTTCCACTGGGTATATATCGAAGGGTTTTAAAAAATTATTTATCTTCATCTATATCTTCATTTGTTCTTTATCTTTTTCTATTTATTATTTATCTTAAACTCTACTAACGGTTAAGATTTAAAATGGCTAAATTGTTGAATCATAGAAAAATGAGAGAATAACTGTACATGTTGCAATTGTCTCAGACACATCCGCTTTAACTCCATCATATTTAAAGCCAGTTTACTGTGCATAAACTGTTAGAACAGGACACATATAAAACATTAATGGTTTCCAGAAATGACAAGTATATTCTGCAAGTGAAAACTCAGTCTGTGACCCCCCTTTCCCTTCCCTGTGTGTCTAGAGGCTCACCACATGCCAGGAATACAGCAAGCCAGTCTCACATTTGCTAAAAAATAATTGCTATTCTTCTCTGTCTGTTCAGGCATGATGTTCTGAAATAAAGTACAAAGCACAGCAGCTTCAATTAACAAATACAACTACAATATTCTTCAATTCTATGTAGATTCATTTTACCCCAAGGATATTAGAACACATCACAAAGTTGAATATTATTCCTATAACATCTGTCATCAAAACCAAAATCATATAGTTAGATCCACATGAATCAGAGCAAACGCGCCATCCCGCAGCAAGAGTCAAACATCGCCCTATGCTACAGCCTTCAAAATATTGAGATAATTGATGGCTAGTCTTCTTTTCTTGTCTCATCACCAAGGTTTCACTTCAGAACAATACCACATGATGAGTCCACTTTTTTGATGCTAACATGTGAATATTGTTTTCATAATTTAGTATGCAGCGTGCTGGTCTGAATCGACATATTTGTAAGGGATTCCATCACGTCAAACAGAGAAGGGAAAATCTGACAGCAGGCATTTGTCAGATATGGGCAAATCTCTGTTGGATCCTGCCTTCACTGCACAGTCCCTGAAGCATGTAAAACTTATTCCACTTTTATAAAGCCAGGCAGGCATGAACTGAGGGTGGAATCTCAAGCAGAAATTCATGACTTAGTAAAAATGTGTATAATTTCCCCATATAAAAGAGAAATGGAAGGCACACCAAGAAAACATTGTTCCTGTGCAAGGTGATTAAAAATTCAAGAGCCCTTTTTGAAGTCAAAACCTCACAGAGCTCATCAAATTTGTTTAAAGGTAGACATCTTCAATAAGGAAAATTGCACACGAGAATTAAGTGGCGGCATTTTGGAGGTGCTGTGGTTCTTCTGTTTGTCTGCATTTAATACAGGAAAAAAACACTAAAACAGAGTGGAAACAGGTAGATTTACTTGGTAGATTAGCAAATTCGTGTGCTTTTCAAAGAAGGGCAATAGTTCCAACAATTTTATATGGAAATGCTGTCTTTAGAGACAAAGTCTTGGTTTTTTTATACCCCAAATTCAATGGCTGGATAACTAGATCTTCTGTGTTTTTGAAGTCACATTTCTTAATAAGCTGTTACTGGGACCCTGGAAAAATACTGATGTATTTATAACTGAACCTAGTGGAGAAAAATTTCAAACAAAGGAAATAAGATCAAATTACAATGGGATGAAGGCTCTTCATGATTTCACTAAAGAAAGTGGCTCACGTTAAGTATGATTTTAACTAGCTCAATAATTGAGTTACTTGTCAGATCATACAATTTCATTGCTCTGAAATTGTGCTGTGTGGTTAAGAGCAAGGGCTGCAGAGTCAGTCTGCCTGGGCTCAATCCCAGCTTTACCCCCTAGTAACTGTGCATGTCACTTATCAACCTGAGTCATGATTTCTTCATTTGTAAAATGCAGTCAATAACAGTGCCTACATCACGTGGTTCTGATGAGGATTAAGTGACTTAATACATAAGGAAGGCTGGGTACATGGGAAGCATTATGTAACCTCAAGTATAGTACACCCTCAGGAAAACCCATATACTTGAAGGTTCTTGTCACCATCTCTGTCTCTCCTTTATCCATCTGTCTTTCCTGTGATTCTACATTCATTCCTACTCTTTTGATCAGACCTTATCTCCATTATCATAACCAGTTCTGTATTTTTAGACAGCCACCCCTAATGGTGACTCATCTTGGAGCAAAGTGAGAGAAATAATTATTTTTATCCTAATATATCCTAAAGAAATGTCTTATAATTATGTATTTTTGCTTTCTCAGGTTAGTGTGTGGGAAAATATTTCATGAAACTGATACTGTGTATCATATTGATAAAGAACACCACTCTGGAGCAGACCATTGGAGACGGAGAGATGAATCGCAGCCCTTGTTCTCAAAATATTTATGGTATAATGGGAAAGGCAGACTAGCAAACCATTTCCACCCAGGCTGATTTGTGCCTATGATGTGGGGGAATTCTGAGTGGCAGCACCCATCAAAGACTGAGGCAGGGTTGGGGGAGGAAAAACTTCTTAGAGGAGCAAGAGAAAAACAGAATGATGACTTTCAAAGAAGGATGAACTTAGGGATAAGAAAAGTGGAGGAGGATGGGGACTTTGCAGAGAAAACTTAGAGATGTGACATAAGGACATTGGAGAACTGTGAGTTTTCTGGAATGGCTGAAACTTGGGTATCTGGGAGCATTAAAACTCAAAACTACTAGAGAGGAAAAGCCATAATAAGAGAAACAGGAGAGAAAGGATACTAGAGGAATAAGGTTCTCAAATAAATGAATGTAACTCAAAAATGAAATTACCCTTTCCCTAAGTCCATGGAAGGAAGGGTATTGGAGATTAATCTGGATGTAGCAACACTGGATGCATGTTTCAATGCAAGGTGACACACAGACAGTTCCTGCCTGATGATCTCTATCTTCTTTGTGAAGAAGGAATTGATGAGACCATCTATGAGAATAGGAGGGTGGATGGCAGACTGGGGATTGAAGAGAAAAGTGAGAGTTTGACACAGCTGTGGAGGAGAATGAAGGAGAGAGCTTCCTTGGTACATAAGAAGGATCAACTGGTAGTATTAGAGCCTAGAAGTAGTTGGAGAATATTTTTATGTGATGTGCACGTGGTGAAGTGATGTTTTTGCTGGTAGTATTCTATAGCCAAGATGCTTGAACCAGATGAAGTAGATGTTTGGCTTTCTCCAGTTTTAGGGTTTTTCTAGGTACAAGTAAGAGAAGCTGAAAGGGCCAATAAAGGAGGTAAGACAAGAGCAATTTATGTCATAAATAACGTGAGAATAATAAATAATCCAAGTGATTAAAAATATAAGTAAAGCCAAGAAAAGATGATTGAAAGAAAAAATGGTGTAGGTGTCAGGAGGAACAGTCAGGAGAAGAAAATAAAGAAATACTTCTGAATGCCTGCTATTTTCTTTTCTTTTCTTTTCTTTTTTTTATTGTGGTAAGAACACTTAACTTGAGAGGTACCCTTTTTTTTTTTTTTTTTAAAGATTTCATTTTTTCCTTTTTCTCCCCAAAGCCCCCCGGTACATAGTTGTGTATTCTTCGTTGTGGGTCCTTCTAGTTGTGGCATGTGGGACGCTGCCTCAGCGTGGTTTGATGAGCAGTGCCATGTCCGCGCCCAGGATTCGAACTAACGAAACACTGGGCCGCCTGCAGCAGAGCGCGCGAACTTAACCACTCGGCCACGGGGCCAGCCCCGAGAGGTACCCTTTTAACAAATTTGTAAGTGCACAATACACTATCGTTAACTATAGTACAATGTTGTACAACAGATCTCTACAACTTATTCATCTTGTATGACTGAAACTTTATTCCCATTGAATAGCATGTCATTTTCCTTTTTTTTAAATTGAGGTATAATCGGCATACAACATTATATTAGTTTCAGGTGTACAACATAATGATTTGATATTTGTGTATATTGCAAAATTATCACCACAATAAGTCTAGTTAACATCTATCACCATACATAGTTACAGAATTTTTTTTCCTTGTGGTGAGAACTTTTAAGATTTACTTTCTTAACAACTTCCAGTCAGCAATACAGTATTACTAGCAATAGTCACCATGCTGTACATTACATCCCCATGGCTTATTTATTTTATAACTGGAAGTTGGTACATTTTGACCACCTTCTCTGTTTCACCCGCCCTCCACTCCCCAGCCTCTGGCAACCACCAATCTGTTCTCTGTATCTATAAGCTTGTTTTTTTATTTTTTCAGGTTCCACATATAGTGAGATCATACTGTATTTGTCTCTCTCTGACTGACTTAATTTCACTTAGCATAATGTCTTCAATATCCATCCATGTTATCACAAATGGCAAGATTTCATTCTTTCTTATGGTTGAATAATATTCCATTGTGTATATATATATATATATACATATATACCACATTTTCTTTATCCATTCATCCATCCATGGACACTTGGGTTGCCTCTATATCTTGGCTATTGTAAATAATGCTGCAGTCAACACGGGGATGCATATGTCTTTTTGAGTTAGTGTTTTCATTTTCTTCAGTTAAATACTGAGAAGTGGAATTGCCGGATCATCTGGCAGATCTATTTTTTATTTTTTGAGGAACCTCCATATTGTTTTCCATAGCAGCTGCATCAATTTACATTCCCACCAACAGTGCACAAGGGTTCCCTTTTCTCCACATCCTTGCCAGCATTTGTTATCTCTTGTCTTTTTGATAATAGCCATTCTAACAGGCATGGGGCTATATCTCATTGTGGTTAGTAACGTTGAGCATCTTTTCATGTGCCTGTTGCCCATCTGTATGTCTTCCTTGGAAAAATGTCTATTCAGATCTTCTGCCCATTTTTTAATCAGTTTATTTCTCTTTTTGCTACTGAGTTGTATGAGCTCTTTAAATCCATTTTCTTTTAAAAGCAAAAAGATGGCAGAAAATTCAGTAATTTGCCAATCACTTGATCATCTCAACTTTGGCTAATGGTAGAAGTTTCTATCAAGGCTAATAAAAACATTTAAGTAAGGTGGCCATAAACTAAGAGTGAAGGGAGCTGCTATTAGTAATTACAGCAGTATAATAGTCATAAACCCAAAGTGCTAGGTGGTTAGAGGGGTAGGGTCACTCTACTCTTAGTGGCTTACAAAAAACATTTTGAGGGGCAAGGGCAGGAGGATGTAATAGAGGGTCAGAAAGACAAGATAGAAAACTCCAGCATAACTTTAGCCTACTTCACAAGTTTGTTTCCAACCAATTCTATGAGCAATTGTCCCTCATTGCAATAACTTTTAACAAGTTAATATCTCTTGTGAATAAAAATATTTCACAATTACATGAAAATTAAGTTTCTTAATTAGCCCTATTTTATACCTTCGTTAGGTATAGAATAGGTCGAACCAATTTGGATTCTTTGTTTTCAAGAAAAAGAAACAGACTCCAGTTATCTTAAGAAAATTCTAAAAGGGTAAAAGACTGTTTCTCTTGTTTCAAGAAGGGGACGGAACGTATCAGGTTGCAGCTCCTGGGGCTTCTGTGGCAGGAATTCAGGGATATGTTACCATTAGTTGGTTTCCACCACCTTCCATCCTTTCTTACCATTCTGGAGTTCAATTCCTGTGTGAGAGAGATTCTGGTCATCTCAATTTGGATCAGCCATCTCCTGCTGTGGTCATGGGAGTGGGATCATGCATTGAAAGCCTACCAGAGCGAATGCTGAGCAAATGTACCCCTGAGGTCCATTACATATGATTTAAATAGTCCTTGTTAAATGAGTAACTCCTGTAAATGGAATGCTAATTTGAATTCCCATCCTACAACCACTGGCCAATACTATGTCTCTGATTCAACTTCTTGTGCTCCAAACCTCAAAATGGCTACACTTCAGTCAGGACCTCTTTAGTAGACAAGAATTTCATCAAAATACCACTAATACATTTGGAGATTTCTACTGCTAGCAACCAAAGAAGCCAGGATCAGAAAATCTTCATGTGCAACACAGGTGCTCTGGAAAGTATATTTCCAAATGATCTTTCAGATTGACATACTCCTCTTCGGATAAAAGATCCAACAGTTTTTAATGTCACCTAAATGAACTACAACTACCAGATGAATACAAGAAAGAAATGCTCGTGGCAGGAGCCAATGGGAGAACTTGATTCACCAGTTTTACATGAGTAAAACTCATCAGCTATTCATTGTTACAGTTAATATACAAATGCCTACTCTATTCCTGCGGTCAGTTGGAGATGACAGTCAAACACATCTTTTTCAATGCCTGAGAGGACCACTCAAGCTGTTCCTATACCATAAAGATTTCCATAAATCCATTTTTACTCTAAAACGATGATGACTTGCCAGTAATTAAAAGTAAAATCTTCAAAATATGAAATTGCACCTCCACTTTAGTTATTAAATACATTTGAAACTCAATTATCCATAGCATCAATTTGTAATCAGCCATTTGCATCTTTAACAAATTAAGATAAGGTCTCTGCACCATTTATTTCAAAGTATGTGTATACACCTAATTCTTCTTGACTTATGACTTGCTTCTTGTAAAATACTTTTACATGGAAAAGAAAAAGAATTCATACTCAGAGCATAAGTCAGTTGGAGGCCTGTTCAGGAAAGTGAAATAGTTTTAAAATGTACAATGCCCAGAAGCAGGGTTAAATAAGATTGGGCTGTGTGCTGGGAGATGTTAGTGTTATGACCCGAGGATTTCAGACTCCAGAGAAATACCCAGGTCCAATTTCTAGCTGGCTAAAGAGCAACATTAGCATTGATTGTAGCACTGGCCGCAAGCCTTCGGTCTTGCCTTGTGGCTAAAACTGGGTCCTTGGTGGTAACACCAACTATAAAGCAAAAAAAGAAATGCAGAAATAATACAGAATGTTGATTTAACCTTTTGAACAACTAAAAACACATCAAAGGCTTGAACATTTGTTTAGATGTGGAGCTTGAATAATTTTTAGAGCCTGCAAATCTGTCCTAAAAAAATGTCTTATAAGAACAGTATTTCTTATGTGATTTCTGGTGCTCAATTTACTGTTGTTCTAAAAATCACCAGAGTAGCTATCTTCCAGTAACAGGTTTTTCTGTTTGATAAAATAAGAAACTTGAGAAAAGCAAATTGGAAAAAAAAGAAAAAACAGGGTGAGGAAATTTTAGAACTCTGATAATTTTCAGTTAAAGACAATTTTGTGTTTGCAATTCAAACTTGAACACACGCATCCCTTAATATCCAAAATAATTCCCTTTGACTGACTGTCCTTTTTTCTCTCATCTGTTCTCTTCTTCCTTCTCCCATCATCCTTTAAATGAAGACATCATTGTATAAAAGCATTCTCAGTTTCCCTTCTGTCCTTATACTCTGAGGTAGTACAGGCTTTTTCTCTGGAATGTTTTTCTCTAGACAACTAAGCAGTGTATAAAGCAAAGAGTTAGAGTTTTTCAACACCATAAAGAAAATAACTAAAATGCAGAGATCCAGAGATACCTGCAAGACACTTAACAAAGACCCAAAAGAACTGGGTTCAAATTCCTCGTTCATTACGTCCCATGTGTGTGACCTTGGCCAAGTCATTTTTCCTCTCTATTTCTCAGTGCTCTCATTTGTAGAAATGTGATCATAATATCTTCAAAAGTTTTGTTTGTTTGAGTGGAGTTGAATTTAAAAATATATTGCCGGGGCTGGCCCCGTGGCCGAGTGGTTAAGTTCGCGCGCTCCGCTGCAGGTGGCCCAGTGTTTCATCGGTTCGAATCCTGGGCGCGGACATGGCACTGCTCGTCAGACCACGCTGAGGCAGCGTCCCACATGCCACAACTAGAGGAACCCACAACGAAGAATACACAACTATGTACCGGGGGGCTTTGGGGAGAAAAAGGAAAAAATAAAATCTTAAAAAAAAAAAAATACTTTTATAAAAAAAAAAATGTATTGCTAAGTATTATATAAAATTTCAGTGCTATAAAAATGGCAACTATAATTGGATTAGAATAATTGTAATCAAAACCCCAGGGAAGCCCTATGAGTGGGCTAGACCAAAGCTAAGGCAAGTCAGAGGTGACATGGCAAGCTTTCACAGTCATGATCATCAAATATGCTGAGTGACAGTACACATATAAGATGCTGTACTTGAGATCTCTAGTTTAGTCCTTTGTGCAGTCAACATTTATGTGCCAGATATACTTCTAAACGCTGAATAAACAAGAGATATGGATGCAGCCCATCCAGCCAGGGTCTTAATATATAGTGGAAGAGTTCAATAGGTAACCTGACAACTACTGAACAGTTCAGTGGTGCTGTTATGGATGCCTGGACAAGCACAACAAGGACACCAAAGAGCGGCCCCAAACTCAGTCTGGGGGAGAAGAGGCAGATCACAGAGACTCGTCGGGAGAGACAGCTCCTAGCTTGCCAGAAGGAGGGGTGGACCAAGTGGTCAAGCAAAATCCAAGAGGCGGTAAGAGTGCAGGGCATAGCTGGACACCTGCAAGTTTCAGCACTGCTGGAGACCAGAAAAGATGGGAAAAGCCAAAATCCTGGACTACCTCAGGGTATAAAGGTTAGCAGAAGTCAAATCAGAAAGGGTATTTTGTGTCATATTAAGACGTCAAGATTTCATTCTTGGAAGCAATAGGGAATTGTTAAGGAATTCTAAGCAAAGGAGAGGCATAACAAGATTTGCTTTTTGAAAAGATGTGGCAATAATGTAGAACACTAGAGGAAGGTATGCTAGATAAAGATTTAATGCAATCATCAAACGAAGAGACACAAGAAACTGATTCAGGGAACGTGGTGTTTGGGTTGGGAAAAAAGAGAAATTGGAGAGAGATTTATGAGCAAGGAGCACCCCAATTTGGCAAGGATTCAACATGGTAGAAGGGCAAGAAGAAAGATTCAAGAGTGATTCCCACAGAGCTGCTTTACCAACTTAATTGGTGGTGGCACCATCCATGGACCACGAAATGCAGGAGGAAGAATAGGATTGTTAGAGGGAGGGGTGGTTGAAGTAGGGATCCTAGTGAAGAGAGGCAGGAGATGATGAGGTTCAGTTTGGAATATCTTCAATTTGCATTGGACATCTGAGCACAAATGACTATAAGGCAAGTCTGGAGCTCAGAAGGAAGATCTGGATTCAAGATACAGATTCAGAAGTCTCTATAAAAATAGTAGAAGAAATAGTAACAGATATAGTATCACAGTAGAGTGAGAAAGGGAAATGGGTTAGAGACACTGGATATAGTAAATCAGATAAAAGTAGAGGAAAGAAAGATGGTTATTGCTAGCAAGACAAAGTCTGAGATAATCTAAAGATCATATATTTATTGTACATTACATTCTTCTCAGTTCAATGAAAATTTATATTAATAAGTTTGAACCGAGTTATAGAGATCTCAATAAAATTATACTATCAGTAGCCAAAAAAATAGTCCAAAGCCTAGCAAGATGTATAGAAAGAATACTAGAATGAGACCCTCAGGCCCCTATAAATTAGAACTATCTCTGCTTCTAGCCGTATAATCTTGGACTAGTTTCCTAAACTTCCTGAGTTTTAAGTTCTCAATATTCAAAGTAAAGAAATTCAACTTGACCATTGAAGTTTGCTTTCAGCTGCAACGGTCTGTGATTCCACTACACCATGCTCTGCTTTCGCAGTAATTCACAATCCCTTGCCCCATCAACCATATAGTCATCCAATGCTATGTTTGTTCATTCATTCTTTAAACAAATATTTACTGAGCACCTATTATGTGATAAGCACTCTTCAAAGTGCACAGGATAGAGCAATGAACAAAACAGCAGAGGCATGCTTGGCGTCCTCAAAGCGTCTCAAGAGATCTGCTGTGGCTTGGGCAGGTGGAGAATGTGGGAGATTGGAGAGGTTGCATAAGTAGTAGGAAGTCAGGAACCCCCTTGAAGATGTCAAATAGGTGGCAGTTAAATACGTGAGTATGGACTAGATATATACATGTGGTTGCTGTTATGGACTGAAGGTTGATGTCTCCCCAAAATTCAAATGCTGAGGCCCTAACTTCCAATGTGAAGGTATTTGGAGATGGGGTCTTCCGGAGGTAATCAGGTTTAGATGAGGTCATGATTAGGAGCCACTGGTATGAGATTAGTGTCCTTACAAGAGGAATAAGAGAGATCAGAGTTTGCTCTCTCAGCCATGTGAGCACACAGCAAGAAGGCCGCCATCTCAAGCCAAGAAGAGGGCTTTCACCAAGAACCAAATATGCAAGCACCTTGATCTTGGGTTTCTCAGCCTCTATGACTGTGAGAAATAAATACCTGTTGTTCAAGCCACCCAGTCTATGGTATTTCCTTATAGCAGCCCAGGCAGACTAAGAGAGGAAGCATCAATCTGAATAAGGCACTAAGAGAGTGAGCATTGCTAGAAAAGACAAGAGGTCCAAGGACACAGCCCGAAGTGCTCTCACCAAGGTTGAGGAGAAAGTGACCCAGCATAGGAGATTGAGTAGGAGCAGTCATTCAGGACAGAGGAGGGCAGGAGAGAGCTGAATCCCAAAAACCTAGTGCTGAGAGTGTTTCAAGGAGGAAGGATGATCAATCGTGGAAAGTGAAGCTGGTAGACTGCATTAATGAGAATGCTACTTAGCAGTTAGCAGTAACCTTGACATGAGCTCTTTCAGGGGTGTGGTGTGGACAGAAACCTTATCTAAACACAACAGAAATGAAATGGAGGCAGTGAGAGGAGACAGTGCTTTCTAGGAGTAAGGGTTTTGCTATTAATGGGGACAGAGATATGATTCAGTGGCTTGAGGAGAATGTGGAGAAAAAGGTCTTTCTTAATGGAAGATATTATATTTGTATTGATAAAGCTTCATACAGAGAGTAATATTGATAATACAAAGAGATAAATCATCTTTGGGGTAGAACCCTTGACACAAGGGGATGATCCAGTGCTCAAAATAGGTTAGAGCCTCAGACAGTCCATTGGTTACATAAAAAAGGAAATGCACAGTATACGGATATGGGTAATTTGGCATATTTTGTGAGGGGTATGTGGAAGTTTTCTTCTATGCTTCTATTTTCTCAGTGAAATAAAAAACTCATCAGCTGAGAGTGAAAGATAGTGGGGATATTAGAGGTTAAGAAAAGAAGTATAAAATCCTTTATTCAGTGAATGGCTGGGGAAACGTGGTAGGATCCTTGAGCAAAACTAAAAACCTCCCTGAGATTTGAGGCCATAAACTGAAGCCAATCATTATGGTCGTGTGTTTTTCTTCAGCTCTGTCCAGCTGCTTGGAGGCAGCCTTGGGGTAGGGTGAGATTAGGTACATATTGAGCACCCACTATATTAAAGGCCCAGGATTAGGGATAAAAAGTAAGTAGGACATCAAGGAATTCACATTCTTTTGGAAACTGGAGGAAAATACATAATCAAAAAAAAAAGGCATTACAAAATACAGAATAATGATTAGAGAACATACAGAGAGAGGTGACTACATTCATGGCAGGGCAGCGTCAAAGAAGGCTGCCTGGAGAAGGCTGCCATAACCTCTCTCTCTAATTCGTGCACCAGGTGATTGCCCACCTTCTTGGGCTTCGTAACTAACTGAGAGAATGATTTGGTCATAGTAGTGACTTGTCGCAATGGCTATAATCCCAATTCAATCCACAAAGGTTGCCAACTGAGTGAAGTCCTCTCTCTCCCAGTCCTAGACTACGTGCTTGTGGACATCCTGAGATAAAAGGAAGTGAAGCAACATGAATCTGCTGATGTTTCTTCTTTTACACTGACCATCAGCAAATGAGAGGGAGAAATACCAGGTCTGCCACTTCCCAGATATGGTATATCCTGTTTAGGTATAAAAAATTAAGTAAATACCTTTTTCTTTGTTCCCTTTTTCAGCTCTACTGAGGTTTCGACTAAGAACCTCAATCTGGGATGGTCAGTGACAACTGCACACATCCCAGATTGCAGCCTACTCCACTCAGAGTGGGCGGGCACATCCATCTTAGTGGATTGCCACATCATTATAGTATGAGGAGTTTTTGATGTCCTGTGCTACCTCATTTTGAGTTTGTGAATTCCTCTATCAAAAACCTTAATGTTATTGATTTTCTCCCAAGGAAGTACAAATATTATGTTTTAGTGACCTAGATTCCTCAAGGAACCAGGATATTTGCTTCCCATCATATCTCATTGACATTAGCTGATGTTCAATGACTCGTTTTTTCATTTCTCTCATACTCTTACCTGTGTTTGTATTGCAAGAACTTGTTTTTCAGATGGCAAAGACTATTTTTAAAACATTATTTAAACTTGAGTGTACCAACTTACATCATTTTATTTCTCATCATTATGATCCCTTCGAAAGTAACATACAAAATGTGTATTGAAAGATGAAAAAATATTCTCCTGGCAGAAAATTGAGAATGGAACTTTCAGGCCAGAAGAGAAGCATATACAGAAGCAGTAGAGTAAGAGACGGAGTAAATCCCACAAGAAAAGACACCATTCTCCACAAGATATGTGCAGCAAGAAAGGAGGGCTCTAGCCCCAGCTCCAGAGGAGGCGGTGTTTTCTGACTAGCCCAGTCCAGTCATGATGATTTCCTTTTCCTTGCCAGTGATTAACTAGGCATGAACATGTGAAACAATTCTGGCCAATGACACATGAGGAGAACTCTGGAGGGGGAGGCCGTGCTATTGGTTTTCTTACTCATACGAAGAGACATACTGTCTCTCTTCTTTTGCTGGCCATAGTCATGTTTTCATATTTCCATGGAACTGTCACAGCTATCTTGCAAATAGAAGGGGCGCTACCCAAAAACAAGTCAATATGCTGAGGAAAGGAGAGTGAAAATTTGACAAGAATGTGAGTTCCAAATGACATCAACATTGAATGGCTGAATCAACCAACCCAGAAGCTGATCTCTCGGGACTTCCTTTTCTGTGATTTATTAAACCTAATTTTTAGAAGGAAAGAGGGAGGCAGCGGAGTAGGGAAGGAAGGAAGGAGAAGGAATAACTAAAATAATTATAGAATTTTGAAACTTTAAAAAAAATTTTTAAGTGACAGGCAAGAGTGAGCTTTTAACAACAATCGTTAATATGTTTTTCTTATTCAGATTATCCATTTCTCCTTGAATTAGTTTGTTCATATTTTTCCTAAAGATTTTTACATTTCTTCTGAGTTTTGAAATATATAGGCATAAAGTTTCTTAATGGACATTCTTATGATTATTGAATCTCTACTTACATCTTATAGTTGGGCTTATCTCCTTTTCTGCAGACAATATTTGGGCCTGTGCTGTTTATCTTTTTATATCAAATTTGACAGATGTTTATTTATTTCATTGTTCTTTTAAGGAAACTCTTTAATTTTGTTAATGATTTTTATTTTGTGGTCTTTTGTCTATTTCATTAACTTCTGTTTCCATCTCTTTAATTTGCTTCCATCTAAATTATTCCGTTTCTCTTTTTTTCATTTTATCCTGATTTTGACAATGACTTTATATTTTCAAATATTTATGTTGTCCTAATATAGAAATTTAGAATATCAATTGCTCCCTAGGATCCACTTTAACTGTATCTTCTAAGTTTTGATACACAGTGCTTTAATATTTATTCCGTTCTAAATATTTTCTGATTTCTAATTAATTTCCTCTTTAACCCACAAATTGTTTGTAAGTATAATCTCCCCTTAAATCATCATGCAGGATAGGCAGGACGAAAAGATTGTAAAATTTTTCCAATTTCTAAAATATGATTACACTGTGGTTGAGAATGTTGTTTTCATGATGTCGAGATTTTTTAAATTGGTTGTTTCCACTATAGCCTTCCACAAGTAAATTTTTTAAAATAATCTGTGTGTACTTGAAATAGTGTTCATTTTCTGTGTTGGCTACAAGCTTGTATAGATATTTAATCAATTGAGCTTTCAATGGGTTATTTAAATTTCCAATTCTTACTCTCTGCAGTTCTACTGGCTGTTTGTTCTGTGCTTCAGGAAGAAGTATATCAAACCTCTTTCTATGTTTGTAGGTTTGCCAGTCTCTCTTTGTTGATCTTCTTTACGTCTTTCTTTCAATCCTTTGTGGTTAGGAGCTTTGACCTGGGGAGATTAAAACATGAATCAGGAGTTCATGGACCAGCAGGAGAGACCAATGGGGATGCTTAGAACAGTGAAACCCAAGGCCTCATGCAAGTGATATAAGAGAAAGAAACAAAGTTCTATAAGTCTGACAAGAAATGGGCCCATTTATTTTTATGAATCATCTCTACCTAATTTTTAAACACCTCTGAAGGATGTGAACTCTCTTCTTTTAAATCTGTAAAATATTTTCAGGGGAAGCTGTGGAGAGAGAATCTTAGACTCCCTTTATTTGTGTTTCCTTTCCTCCCTTCCCTTACTAGCTCTGTCTCTTCATGGTCAAAGACTTCCTCTGTCTCTCTAACACTCCCTTTCAGATTAGCTTCTCATTTTCTCTATTGCCCTTTCTATCTTTTCCCTTAAATATTTCCATTTTTATTTTCTCTTTTCTGTCTCTGTTAATTGATCAGAAAGTGAAACTCTAGGATTCTTATTTGTTTCATTTATTGAATAATGCTATTAAAAATAATATTCATTCCATTCAAACATACATAAATTTTTGAAGAAAAAAAAAAGTGTCAGGTTTTTCTCCTTACCTTTTAAGATAATCATTACAATGTTTTTTACATTTATAGTTTTACAATTGATTTTCCCCCCTTTGGTTCAGCAACTAATGGTGGTTGGTTTTTTTTTTTTTATTCTTTTTACAACCTCACATTCCTATTCCACCCATTTTTTAATGAGCAGCAGAATTTGCAATATCATCTCCTTTTACTAAAAGATTCTGTGAAATATGTATGATTTTTTGACCTTTGAGATTATGTTGTAATTGTAGAATAGTTAAAGGAGAGCATGTGTGGCTAAGTTTTTTCAAAGATTAAAAAAAGTGTTTTCAATGACAACAGAAGATTGCGTCTGGAAAGGCAACTGGCCTAATTGGTGCAAGACCAGGCTGCTAAAATGCAACACTTAATTATCACAGAGCCACGATACAAAAGAAGGTTATACTGAAATGTAAAATAGCATATTAAATTCAAATAGTATGAGCATCTCCGAGGTTGCCTTGTCTTTGTAGTAGCATGGCAATGATGGATGCTTTGTTAAAGCTATAAATAACTTTGGCATTTACAGCTTTATCAAAGAGTAATTATGACATAAATAAAAAGGAATATACCTGCCTCTAGAATTTCCATACTCTTCTTATGGAATTTTCAAGTTATATTGAGCATACATACACATTCACACACATACATATTGTCATTTTTTTCCCCACGATCAAGAGATTACATGAAAAGACTATAGTTGGACATCATAGTAATCCCTACAAGGCTGCTTAAGGGATAGTTTATACATTTTGTGCAGTTTTCTGTCAAGGTGATTTCTATGGTAACCTCTATTTACATTCATTCAAATGATGGTAAAATCTGACGCATCCCATTAAATATTGATAGCAATGTTTCATCCCCTCTATCCACTCTTAAGCCCACTTGGGAATTCTCCATTTTATCTACTGACTGAAACCATTCTCCTATGTTATCAAGGCATCAAGCTTTTTACTGTTAAAATGTTAATTAGATTTTTATAACCATTTTTATAGTTCTGCTCTTCATCTCAATTGCTACAAACATATTTATTTACAATTCCATAATGTTCTCATTAATATGCTATGGAAATCTGCCATAGTGCACAGAAGTTAGCTTAATAACAAGCTGCAGAAATATATCCTTAAAGACATCTGTGAAACATCTGTAGAATTATAATGATGCAAAATAACTTTTCAGCAAATGAGATAATAAGCAGATAATACTTAAGGTCAGCATTTTTTATGACCATAGCCTGACTGCTAGTATGACTATTTCACGCATTTAATAGCACCGATACCACTACCTATTAATGGTTATTTGCTAAATTCCATGCCCATTAAAAGTGATACATATATAGCCCAGGAAATCCTGATGTCTAAAGTAATAGACACAATCATAGCATTTATTTATAAACATTTTCCTCCAAGACATGACATGGAGTGTTACCCCTGTCTTGCTCATCCTTGGACTATCCACTTAAACATTTATTTCTCATTTCACAGAAAACATAGACACTAAATGGCTTGCGTCTATATAACATATAACAGATAGGAAATGACAATGGAATTTCAAGTTACATCCGAACAGATATCCAAATGAATGTAATATGCCATCTTCTAAGAGTTTCTAGTGGAAATAGCCCTGAGTTTGTAGTGAGAAGATTATTTGTGTTACCTTGGGCAAGTCATTTATTTTATCAGAATATCACTACTTTTTTATTTGGAAATGGGAATAAAAGTAACCACCTCAAAGTGTCCAGTAAGGAATACATATTATTTTATGAACCTAATTTCCCCAAAGCCTAGAAAAGATCATAGTAAGCACGATTAAACAACATGTGGCTGAATGAATGTAGGTGGATGGATATATATGACCTCCTCCACACCAGCCCTATCGGATTAGGGCCCCACCTTATCTTTATCACCTCCTCACAAGCCCTTTCTCCAATATAGTCACATTGGGGCTTAAGGCCTCAATATATGAATTTGAGGGGATGCAAACATTCCGTCCATAACATCCAAAGTACTCACATAAAGACAGACATATAGACCAAGGGAACAGAATAGAGAACTCAAAAATAAACCCACATGCATACAGTCAAGTGACCTCCAACAAGAGTGCCAAGTCTACACAATGGGGAAAGGAAAGGCTTTTCAATTAATTTTGGGAAAACTAGATATCCACA
This sequence comes from Equus asinus, assembly GCF_041296235.1. Classification (NCBI taxonomy): domain Eukaryota; kingdom Metazoa; phylum Chordata; class Mammalia; order Perissodactyla; family Equidae; genus Equus; species Equus asinus. The sequence continues at coordinate 40,744,772 of NC_091813.1, forward strand.
TGCAAAAGAATGAAGTTGTACCCTTACCTTCCACTATATGCAAAAATTAACTCAAAATGAATTAAAGGCAAAACATAAGACCTGAAACTGTAAAACTCCTAGAAGAAAACATAGGAGAAAACTTTATGACATAGGACTTTGCAATATTTTCTTGGATATGACCCCTAAAGCACAGGCAACAAAAAGCAAAAGTTGATGAAAGGGACTACATAAAACTTAAAAACTTGTATGCAGCCAAAGAAACAATCAACAGAGTGAAAAGCAACCTATGGAATGGGAGAAAATATTTGCAAGCCATATCACTGCCCATGGGTCCTGTCCCCATGCCTACAGCTCTCACTTCCCATGGGTCCTGTCCCCGTGCTGCAGCTCTTCACTGGCCATGGGTCCTGTCCCCATGCCTACAGCACTTCGCTGCCCATGGGTCCTGTCCCCATGCTAGTCTCTGAATAAAGGAGCACTACTACCAGACCTTAAGAGTCCAAGAAATCTTTCTTTCCACTCCTCGGCTTTCCGAGCCCACATCAATACTAGCAGCATTTCAAGAATTCAACAGTCACATACCTGTGACTGGTTGACTACTCTTATGGACAGCACAGATGTAGAATACTTTTGTCATCGCAGAAAGTTTTGTTGGTCTAAAGTAAAAAGCACATGGCACATATTATACATATAACACGTATGTAAACACCATGCAAATTTATACTAATTACTTTATGTAATTACATTTAGTTCTTTGGTTCTCCTATTTTTTACATGCCACATTTCTCATGTTTAAATAGTATATTATATCTATTTATTCAGCTCATTTCAGGACTGTTTAATTTATCCATGATTGTGAACAGAAACAGGGATTAAGTCAAACTGTTGAGACATGGCAAATCAATTGACAGCATTTCTTTTGTTCTTTAAAAACTGAAAGGTAAAAAGTCTCTAGACGTGGTGATAATAGGAAATGAGGATAGCTCAGGGAGTTTTCAACACTTAGTTCCTTCACAAGAATTTTAAGATAGGCAACATAGCTATATCACCCACCAAGCTTCGAGAGACAATTTGACCCCATAAAAGGGTGGGAAAATCTTGGCTCTCCAGAATCTTGCCAAGAGGACAAGATAGAAACCAGGTATCTTGGGACCCTGCAGTCTGAATCGAAGTTGCTAAAATTAGGTTGGGAACTCACATACCTTCTTAGCAGCTCCAGATAGTCCTGGGAATAAGACAATTAATATTCCCTACCTTCCATGTTCTGACCTTTCTTCACATACTTCTTCCTCTACTCAAGGGGATGATACTTATATGGACAAGGACTCAATGGACCCATCAGGAGCATGTGATGGGGCCAACAGGGCAGTGCTTCTGTTTTCATATTCCACTTTTAATTTCTCCATTCTTCTATCTTAATCAGAGACTAAATTTCCAGTTACATAATATAGTATTTGATTTTCCTAGCTGATGAGTAGAATGCTATTGGAGTATTTACAGATAAACTCCATGCTCACTTCATGCAGTTCAGGCAGCATTTCTTTTATCAAAAGATATTGGTTCATTTTCAGTTCCCTTCTACTACAAAGGCTTCTGAATATTCCCTGAGGAGCTTGTCTGTCATCATTGGAAAGAAGAGAAAGAATAGAGATTATGCCAAAAGGAGTAAAATAGCATTACTTACATAATTCACCTTTATGTCATGTAACCACACTAGCACAAAAGAAGATACAGAGAACAAAGACCCGGATGACACTTCCACTAGTTGGTGAGAATTTAATCTCAGATTTCCGTAAAAGCCTTTTATCTTCTCCCACCCCTACCTTTTTTCCCCTAACTGACCCAATTTAATGCTACACAATCAGGTTAACTCAGCAGGAGATCCAGAAGGCAGAAAAACAGATTACTGTTCTTTCAAAAGGAGAGAGAAAGCCAGGAACCTAAGAACTAAAGTTGAAAACTTGGGAGAAATGATTTTAAAGGTAGGGGAAAAAAATAAAGAATGCTAGAAATAAAGTCAGAATACTCATTTTTCTTTTGGGATCAAAGAAAAAAACATTTCTGTTATATTTTTTGTGGTATCTACATGCACAACACTTGAATTAATTACAAGTTACCCTTGCCACATTAATAATAGCTAACATAAATTGAGGGCTTAGTATTTGCCAGCACCATATTTAGCATTTTCAATAAATTAAGGAACTAAATCCGCACGAAAATCCCTTATCCCCACCCTTCCTTGTAGAAATTAGAAAACTGAGTGTAAGCAACATGCCCACAGCTAGAGGACTTAGGATCACCAGCCCAGACTACTCAATTTCTCAGTCTATGCCCTTAACAGCTTTACTATCCTTCTTCCCATTGCTACAAACCATTGTTTTCAAAAAATCATCCATGGACCATGTCCATCAGAATTACTTAGAACTGTTGTTAAAAATAGCTTCCTGATACCCATCCCAGGCCAACCGAATCAGAACTCTTAGGAATGGGAACCAGAAATCCACATTATTACAAACTCTCCAAGTGTTTCTGAAACACTCATAAGTATATATTTAAAAGTTTAGAGCTCTTAACAGACAGTATTTAGTAGATTCAAAAGCAGAGGCACCTGGTTAAAAGCCAGGATACCTGGGTTCAAATCTCCCCTCTGCCATTCACTAGTTGTGTGACTTGAACAAGTTACTTACTCTCTCTGTGGCTCAGTTTCCACAGAGACATTATCTAATGGGTTTAAGAGGCACCTGTCTCTTTACAGTGATAGTATTATTCAATGAATTCATTTTTCACATTTATAGGAGAAGCCAAAGGATACAGACAATACTAAAATAATTAATGTTACACTTTGGATGTACTGCATTTGAATACTAATTTGATATTCTATTAACTTAGTCAAACAAACAATAACCAAAACAACAAATGGTGCCACATTGTGAAAAACTTGATTTTGAAAATGCAAGGAAATTATCTGGTTTCTTTTCCTTGATTCTATCTGAAACATATTTCTTCCCCTGTCTTACCACTCAGCTATTTCTCGTAAAATACAATATGCTGGTATACTCTCCTCTCTCACACTGACACTCTTTAACTCTATCCCATTTCTGCTATAGAACTTCTGGGGAGATTGAGATGAAAGGTAGAGGAAGAGAAGGGAAAAAAGAGACAGATAAGAATTCAAAAGAAATATTTGGGTAGCAAATTACTTCAATGTATACAAAGAAGATCAAGTTTAAAGAGTCTATTAAACCAATGCTTATCTGAAATAGGTTTAGCTATAATACAATGGAAGGTAAGATTTGCCGCAAAATATGGATAATCAGCCCAGAGATAGGGTGGAGTTTTGATTGTCAAATAACTCTGAATCTGATCCTTCTTAGTACTAGAAAACTCAGCCCGTTTGAGGCCCTGAATCGTGAAGGTTGTTGGGGGAAAAAAGCAAAGAGGATATTCAATGCTTGAAAAATAATATTTACTATAAAATGCTAAATAAGTATTTTCCCCAAATAACTTTTATCCTTGAAAAGAAAAGTCAAGTGTGGGCCGAAATTCAGTAGATGCACAAAGACCACACCTGGACACTTTCAAGAATCTTCCGATTGTCCGACAATACTATGTAGCTCTTCAATAGAGCTGCTCATTTCATAATAATCAAAAGAAAACAGCAAAGTCTTAGAAGGATAGGAGGCCAAGCAATGAGCTCCACTTCTGTATCTGTTAAATGAATCCCTCCACACAAGAGTCTTGCAAAGAGCTTAACTCAAATTCCTGCTTCATCAGAATGATGTGTCATTACTACGATGTTAAATTCCACAAGAACAGGAACCTCTTCTATTTTATTTACCTTATATCCCCATCTTCCAGGGCAGTGGCTGGTGCAGAAAAGGAATTCAATAATTGTTAAATTGCTTGTTAAGTTGCTGAATTAATACCGTAGGTAGGTCATGGACTTCTGCAGTTGTCCTTAAATAGTCAAAGTTGCAAATGCTAACTCTTTAGGTGTCAGTATAAATAAATAACGTCTCCTCCTTTAACCAACTTCACCCCTGCAAGCTTGTGAGGGAAATTAGAAATGATTAAGATTGAGTTCCATCACTTTCTCCAAAGAAGACATACAAGTAGCCAAGAGATATGTGTAAGGGTGATCGACAGCACTAATCATCAGGGAAATGAAAATCACCTCACACCTGTTAGGATGGCCACTATCCAAAAAAAAAAAACAAGTGTTGGCAAGGAGGTGGAGAAAAGGAAACCCTGGCATGCTGTTGAAGAGGATGTAAGTAGGTACAGCCGTTATGGAAAACAGTATGAAGGTTCCTCAAAAAATTAAAAACAGAACTACCATATGATCCAGCAATTCTACTTCTGGGTATTGATACAAAGGAATTGCAAACAGGATCTCGAAGAGATATTTCCACTCTCATATCCATTGCAGCATTAGTAACAATAACCAAGATATGGAAACAACCTAAATGCCCATTGACAGATGAATGGATAAAGAAAATGTGGTATATACTCACAATGGAATATTATTCAGCCTTAAAAAAAAGAAAAAGAAAAAGAGATCTTGCCATTTGTGACAACATGGATGGACCTGGAGGATTTATGCTAAGTGAAATAAGTCAGAGACAGAAAGACAAATATTACATGATCTCACTTACATGTGGAATCTAAAATAGTCAAACTCATAGAAGCAGAGAGTAGAATGGTGGTTGACAGGGGCTGGGAGGAAGGGGAAATGGATGGGTGATGGCCAAAGGGTACGAATTTTCAGTTATGCAAGGTAAATTAGATCTACTACAGAGCATAGTGCCTATAGCTAAGGATATTATATTATATTCTTAAAATTTGCTAAGAGGGTAGATCTTATGTTAAGTGTTAATACCACAAGCACATACACAGACACACACACAAATCATCATCATCATCATCATCATCATCATCATCATCATCATTATCAATGGGGCAGCAGGAATATTTGGGAGATAATGGATATGTCTATAGCCTTGATGGTGATGATGGTTTTATGGGTGTATACTTATCCCCAAACTCATCAAGTTATATACACTAAATATGTACAGCTTTTTATGTGTCGGTCATACTTCAATAAAGTCATTTTAAAAAAATGATTTTAATTAGTTCGATCACAAGTAAACATCCAAGTCTGTACTTCAATGTGCTAAGGAAGTAACTCAAAATTTCTCAAAACAGGAAAAAGACAGCTGTGGCTTTGCAATCAGTGGGCAAGCGGCAATCATTTGGGACCCCATTGCCTTTGGGGATAGTTCATTGCTCTCTGACTGTCTCCTTGCCCATCTGCAAACATTCTAAGTTTCCCTTTGAGCTATGTGACTAAGGCCTGTATGTCACTTTATTTTCTCTCATTTTGCCCACCCTGATTTTTTCTCAGCCCTTGGTTAATCTTTAACTCACTCTGAACAGGAAGGTCATCAAACAAGTGACCAAAGGAGCCTGAGGAATTGTACCCCTCAGACCCCTTCAGCCAGAGGTCCCTAAGACAAGATAAGCGATCCTTTGCAAGGAGCAACCTGAAATTGCAGACGTGCCTCTGGACCAGTTTCACCTCAGGACTAGATGCGACACTTCGCAGAGCATGTCTGTTTTATTATGCAGAAGCCACTTTCCCCTCCATTTACTCAGCGCTCCATCTAAACGGAATCACAAAACCAAACCGCATTGGGCCATCAGGAAGCGCTACATTTTTCCAGCGGAACATTAACAGTCTCAGGGAGCACATCTTTAACAAAGCACTATTATTATTTGCCTAAATTGCACGCTGATAATAAAGCACTTTGCGTCTGTGCTGAAAGATTTCATTTACGGTTTATTTATACCCGTGGACAGATAGAACCACTGTGTAGCATCCTTGTCAGATGGCTCAGGAATATAAATGAGAGCTGGTGGGGAAAGGGGAGCCTGCCTGAGCGTTCTTCCCTGGCCAGGGGCGCTGCTGACTTCTCCTCCTGGCGCTGAGCAAGAGCACAGCCTAAATCAATCAAGGAAGGGCCGCGAGGCGTGGTGCGGAGCTAAGCCTTATATTCTGATTTAATCCAAACAAACTAATGCCAAAGCAAAGCTGAACCTGTGGAATTAGGAGACCACACGGTTTATGTGAGGCTGAAGCGCTGGGTTAGTCTCTTGAAAATTCCCTCCTGAAAGAGAACAAAGTAGAGGAAAGGGGGCTGGTCTTTACAACTACAGCAGGTACCTGTGCTCCACACCAAAAGCCCTCGGCTTCCTGAGGTCAGTTTCTAAATGATATTGTGGCTAAACTATGACTCCTGAGTTTGCCTATAGACATGTCTGATGGATATGTGAGAGGATTCAATGCTTGCAAATTTTTTTAAGAATAAAAAGCCACAGCAATCTAGGTTTTGTTAAAAACTACAAGCTATTCTGTTTGGCCATTGGAGCACCTCCTGCTCAGGGTTTATCATCGCTGCTGAACAGGTACACAGACTGCAGCTGAATGAAGGCAAGTCTGAAGCTCGACCATTCACGACTGTGTTAGAAAGCTTTGCGATAGGACCCGGCCAGGAGCTGTTATCTTTATTGTGCAGAATGACTGAGTTCGACTTCTGGATCACTGGGTTGGGGTGATACTTTTGCAAAGAAGCAAACGGTGCTATTGGAAGTCCCAGCAGCTTAGGTGTTAGATTTGAAACAATAGAGGGGTTGGGGAAAGAGATGCTTGTCAAGTGATGCAGATAATGGAGAAAGGTAAGGCTAGATCATAAATCAGCTTGCAGCTACCACCTATGGCTTTGAAAGGGCACCATTGTTTCTTACTGTATCACCAGCTCATTAATAGGAGTCGGCAGTCATTACAGATGGTACAAGAGAGAGCTAAATTTACATTTTAAGTAGTTCATCATGGATTCCTTAGCATTCCGATTTCAAGTGCATGCCTTTCTAAAATACTTCAAGGGCACAGTTCAGGTTCATGTCGATACATGAAAGTTTTCCTTCTGTCTATAAAAAGGATGCTTGTTAAAAGTTGTGATTTCAGTACAATCGCTCAGGCTGTTTCACTAAGTGAACCTGTGACCCTTTGTCTGAAAGTGGAGATGGGAACATTTCCAACACGAATGATTATTCCCACTGACATTTGATGAAGTTAATGGACACAATTTACATGAAGGGCTGTATCTGAGAGTTCTCAGTAGGGGTGGCTGTGAATATTAAATTTGTAATGCAAAACCATAAGAATCAATTAAATTTATTATCACCATAAATAAAATTATATTAATAAAATCCTCTTATTTTGAAAATTTTATGGCTACCAGGATGGTTGGATGACTTTTCAAGGTCCACATCTTTCTACTCTTGATTGTCACGAATAACTGCACTGCCAGCAGGGTAAAAGGAGGACAGGTTCGGGGAAGAGTTTGTTGATAAACCAGAACAGGGCCTGTGGTTGCACAGTTGTAACTACGGTAGAGGTAGTTAGATCTGGTCTGTTAATAAATTCTTTCCTAAAAAAGCAAGTTCCAATAATAAACTTCTTGGCACATGGCAGAGCAGAATGATTGTGGAATAGCTAGTGGTTCTCTGTGGGAGGAACCAGTTCAACAGGTCCTCTCCTTTTCCAAAAACAGATTTATCCCACCATCTGTAAGACACTCAGTGGACTTCCCCATGGAGCAGAATGTATAGCTGAGAAAAATATGCCGTAAGAGTGACATTCAGGAGCCTTGATTAGGACGATACTAGAGGATTTTTAAATACATTTATTTTTCTCGTTATTAAAGTAACATTATTTTAAAGCAGTACATTATTCAGGATTGTGAAAATAGGAAAAATCCATATGAAACTAACACAGAGCCACTGTTAACCTTTTGGTGCTTGCTTTAGAGGACTTTTTCCTACTTATCTTAGAATTATCTCTAACAGTTGTTTATTCTTTCAGGAACATTGAGGAAATGATGTATGCTATAGTACTCCATTTTTAATGGAAAATGTGGAGGATGGAACAATAGGTTTGTTTTAATAAACAACATCAAAGGATTTTGGGGTGTTTGGGGAATTCTTCATGTGTGTAACCAATATGTGTTAATCGCTATGATCACAAGATTAATGAATGCTAGATGATTATTTAGAGGTCATTAACTGCAAGCCCTGCATGAGGGAGAATTCTGCAAATATTTTCAACTAGGATCTGGAATCTTACCAGAGTCTATTTTTTTCCACACCCCTGAAAACATATACTTGCTTATTAGCCCAACATCAAAGTCTCCGTTTCTGCACCATTTGCAAAAGAAAAGCTGCCTATGCCTCTCTCGTGCTCTCCCTGTTTGCTGATGTTGGTATACTCCTACCCACACTGTTTCTGTTCTGTCTCCACATCCATTCGTTTAAACCACTGTGTACTGAAAGCTCAGTCAAGCCCTGTGCTAGGCACCAAGACTATCAACCTCAGTAAGAATCAACAACTCCTTGCCTTTCCCTACATTTCAGAAGAGCTTCCAATTTGAATACGGTTGAAGAAACAAGATCTTAGGCTAGTTTTAAGGACTTCTTCATTTGATTTCAGGACTTTTTCTCAATTTTAATTGACTTGGTACATTGCTGAGGAGATGTGAAAAGCAAGTAACTCACACCTATAATCACAGTGTCCTTAGGATTTGAAAAAGTAATTTGAACTCTGAGATACTTGTGTGACCTGTAGGACACCCAGAAAGGAACTCGCCCTATTGCGGTTTGGTTTTGTGATGGAGGCTACTTATCTAGTCAGCTCTCTTGGAAGTCAAAGCTGATGGCATTCCCATTTGGGACCACCTAGACCAAACATCTATGTCAACACCTGGAGTAATTCTTCTACTTAAGACATTGCAAAGGAAACAGAGGGACTGATTTAGATTAGTTGGATCCATATGTAATGAAAGTTCTGCCTAATTAACTGTAAAATTGACTTCAGCTTTAAAATAAATATGTGACTGTAAAGTCCAACATCTCTTCTCTTGGGGGTCAAGGCCTTCCCGGCCACTTGGATGCTTCAGATGAGTAAAGTATTGGTTAACAATTTATTTATATTCTTAGTCCAATAAAAGAACTAAGGAGAAAATTAAATTCATGCCTAGGGACTTCTTAAACCCCATTCCCCAATATAAAGGAATATAGTATATACACTTATATGAAAGAATATGTGTATATATACTCGGCCCAGTAAAAAATCCTTGACAAAATAGCAATACTCTAAATTTTTTTTTCAGAAATTGGCAAGCCTCTTCAAAGTGATGGGAAAGACATTAATATTTGGTGAGGAATTCTACATAGTAGGGATAGTTAATGTGACCTTTATAAGGCTTACAGAGTTTAAAGCATTTTTCTGAAGTCACATGGCTGGTAATGGGTCCAAGTGAGTTTCAAAACCAGGTCTGGGGCCAGCCCAGGGGCACAGCGGTTATGTTCGCACGTTCCGCTTCTCGGAAGCCCGGGGTTCGCCGGTTCAGATCCCAGGTGCTGACATGGCACCACTTGTCAAGCCATGCTGTGGCAGGTGTCCCACGTATAAAGTAGAGGAAGATGGGCACGGATGTTAGCTCAGGGTCAGTCTTCCTCAGCAAAAAGAGGAGGATTGGCAGATGTTATCTCATGGCTAATCTTCCTCAAAAAAAATAAAAAATAAATTTCAAAAAAAAAAACAGGTCTGCATGACACTGAAATCCTTGCTCTTTCTACACATCAAACCGCCTTAGAAAAGGCAGTTCCCTGGCCTGAATCCCACACCATTCCCATCCTATGAAGATCTTTTTTTCTTCATTCACATCACAAACTTTTATTTAGCGCCTGTCACCCAAATGTTGTGATAAGTGTTGAAACCATTGTTTAACAATAATTGTAGGTAATTATCTTTATGGTGACCATTATTCAAAATTAAGATTTTAATAGTATTTTTATTTATGAAATATTCTGTCGTAATGAATTATACATTAGCTAATTTAATAGACAATCTTATCATCCAGATTTAGCATGCAGAAATATCGTGCCACATCAATTTTCTCTTATTCATTAAGAACTAGAATCTTGCGGCTCCCCCAACTTCCATCCCTTTTCCTTTCCTCTTTCCTTAGAGTTAGCCACTACCTAGAAGTTGGTGTGTATGATTTGCATGCAGCATGTTTTTATACCTTTATTACATATGTATCTCTAAAGGTCCAGTTTTTTCTGTTCTTCGTAGTATAGACCTATGGAGGTCTAAGCCTTTCTAACCCTCTAACCCTTCATGCAAAACATTGGTCACCAGCTCCATTTTTGTGGTGGAATAATGAGTGTCTGTTTAGCTGGTTCTACAGACACCATTGTCTCTCTATAGTGAGTACTGTGAAATCAGAGATTGTTATGAGACTGGATTTATACACTTGGTGCCTAGGGAGTAGGGAGAAAAGATTATAGAAGACTAACAGGCCCCTGGTTTGTTTTTTATGTTTTGTGATGCCATTGACTGAGACAGAATTGCTAAAATAGGACAGGTTTTGAGGGAGAGGAACCAGGCTTTGGTGACAAAGAGACTTGTAGATAGAAATAGTTGAATTGTGAAATATATTACAGAAGAGAAGTGTACAGTGTATCTGTGTATGTGTGTGTGTAAGAACCATAGATTTAATTCATATTCATATTACAACCTGAATGAACATATAAAATGCAGTTTCCTTATTTAGTCTAAATTTCAATAGGCCTTATTCACAAGTCCTATTTACTAAGGGGAGAGTGTGGGAGTAACTAAATGGCACCTCTGGTTTCGAGTTTTCTGATCACTAAACACTCCTTTAAAATTAATTCTCTAGGCTCTCTTATTTCCAGCTACCTCTCCCATAACCCCTTCACTATGTATCATGGGTGTGGGAGTGGAGTGTTCACCTGACTTCATGGCAGGAGAGTGAAGGGAGTCCTCAGATCCATATGGTATTCTCTGGACCTTCGTGGTCCTGATAGCAAAAGACCAGTTGGCTGTCCTCTGAAGTACAGTTGGTTAAGTTATGCACATTTATACCTTCTGTTGACATCTGTAATTTATAGAATCCATTTCTTGTCTGGTCCCTCTCTTGGTTTAGTCACAGCCTGACGGCCCCGTCTCTGCTGGCATCGTCTCTCCTTGTTACTTTATAGCTGTAGATGCCTTGGAGTCATGTCACTGTTCTCCACTTGGCCCTTCATGTCCAGAGTCATCCACTTCCAGTCTCTGCTATGAACCTACAACAGCATGCCCCAGGGCAGGTCCCAGCTCCAAACTCAGAGTCTGCACCAAGGTAGCTTTAGCAGAGCAAAGAAGTCTCTTCTCCCACTTGATCATGGGGCTCTGCCTGCCTATATTGAGGCCACTAACATGTTGGTGAAGGGCCACCTTACGTAGCAGTCTTCTCCTAAAGTTTCCAGCAGGGATGAGGTAAGCCTGTCTGCCCTGGTTGATCTCTTTCATTTGAGACCTGGGTGGGGAAACTAGAACACACATCTGACAATCTTGCTTACTTCCTCTCTTTTGCTTTTCTTTGCTTAACAAGCACTGAGGAGCAGAAGACATATTTAAAAAAAAAAAAAAAAGAGTCCTCTCTATTATCCTCCTTCCTGGCTCAGCCTCCTGCCTAAGCCTTAGGAATAGATGAGGTATGTTTGCAATACCAGAGGGAAAACTCAATGATTTGAATCCTTTAGGTTTAACCATTTATGTATTTAATGGAGAACTAAAGAAATTTAGCAAATCTACCCTTTCTACCTATAACTTGGCTTTTAAATCCATTTGCATGCAAATACATCAAGTACCAGCCCCCTTTTTCCAATGGGCCACAGGAAAATAAGCTGCCACTCCATTCACAACTGGAAGTGTTTGAAAAAGATTGCTATATAAGAATGACTCTCCCTCATTATCAAAATGGCTTCGGCATCATCAGAATGGCAGAGCAAAGTTCATGACTCAATGGTGAAAATCAAAATGCCTTCGTTCAATGTTGCAAAATAATATCTTTACTCCATGCAGATTTGGAATCCTGACTGAATAAGCAATAACTGATGGAATCTCTAAGAAAAGAGAGATGCAAGAGTTTAGAGGCAGAGAAAACCAAATACTGAGGAACATCAACATTTGAGCCGCAAATGGTAGAAGAGAGGCCAAGTAAAAAGCAAAAGCTTTAGGGAAAAGAAAGAAGGAATAGAATGAGAAGTGAATGATACCATGGAAAATTTCTAAAAGTCAGCAGTGCTACATGCTACACAAGGTCAAGTAAGGTAATAAAATCAGTCCACTGCGTCTGAAAATTAAGTGGTCACTGGCAGGTTTAGCAAGAATGGTTCTGATGAAGTTGTGGGGTCAGAAAATATTTAATAGGGCTAAGGAATCAAAGAGAAGTGAAAAAGTTAAAGTAAATTACTTTCAAGAAAATTAGTTGTTATGCGAAGAATAAATGTAGTATAAGAGAATGTAAGCACAGTCTCAGAAAGGATACTTTTAAGAAGGAAATTGTGTCTGTCAGGATAGGTTAGGTACTACTGCAGTAATAAACAATCTCAAAACTTTGAAGCTATATTTCCTCTGCATGTGACATGCCCAATGCATGTCATCAAGGGCCTGCTATGTCCATCAGAGTCATTCGGGAGCCCAGAAGAGAAGAGGCCCTGTCACTTGTACTCTTCGGAGCTTCCAGCCATCAGTGAAGCTCATCACTTGTCATTAGCCAAAGCAAGTCACACGACCATATTTAACTTCAAGGAGAAGAGAGAAATGTAACCATATAGGGTGAATGGATAGAAAATAGCATTCTCTGTGAATAGACTTATTGGCTACTGTGGGCAAGAGTGACTTGCCCACACCAAAGCAAGTCAGTCAGCAGAGAGGGAGAAGGAGAGGTTGAAAACAGACCAGAAGCAGAGAATTATTGAAAGAACATGGTCCTAGAGAGAAGAGGGAGAGGAGAATGTAGAGCATGAGTTGATGGGAGAGCTTGTGCGGAAGGGCTACTTGTTCTTAGAGACAGGCCGGAAGGAAGTGAGGATGGTCATGGATGAAGATGGGTCTGTGCAGTTCATTTTTGGTAGCATTTGGTTTTTTACATGAATTAGGAGGCAACATCAATGACTGGGTATGAGAATGTCAGGGTTAGAGTGAGAGCAGAGAAATTTGATGCAAGTTTAGAATTATTACTCTAGCAAATGGGAGACGAAGCTGCTCAAGAACTGCATGAGTAATTTCTGGTTCACAGCGTGAGTTCACATGTTTTCAGTAGGAATGTTTAAATTGCACCAATTTGAATGGTTGTCTAATTTTCTCCAGCAGTGAGAGGAAAGGAAGGTGATCTGAGATGGGTGGATCATTCAGTGTTTGGCACTTTGCAGGCCATGTGCAACAGACGGTTGAGAGAATGAGGATGTTAAGGGCATTGGCAAAAGAAGCTGAGGGCAAAAAACAGGAAAGTAGCTTATCAACTTGGAGGAAGAAGTGTTGACCAAGTTCTTTTTCCTAATGAAAATTATGACTTTTTAGACTCCCTGATAAAGCAAATCCCTTGGAAATATAATGGCAGCTGTTTATAGGAGTCCAATTAAATCAAGTAAGATTTGCGTGGTCTCCATGGTAAACTTCTCAGAAGAGACTTCTAACAGAACTACTCTGTCACTGGGAGTTACTGCTATGCAGGTGGCTAATAAATCTACCCCTTTTGATGAACACATGAATGTGTCATGGGAGCCTAATATATTTTATCCAGCAAGAAAAGATGGATTCTAGTAAACTTGGTTTGCAATTCTGAAGACATAAATCACCTTAAGAACGATCATTAGGACTAAAGACATCAACATAATAGAAAGCCTGGAACCACTTAAGGAAAACTTTTATTAGAACGAAGGAAGAAATATAAATTCAGAATTTATCTTTTTAGAATATACTTCTTTGAGATAAATACTAAACTGGGGGACATTACCTTTAGGAATATTTACTTCCCTAGTTTAAAATTCCCAGATAGAGCTAGCTATTGAAAAGCTATCAAATCTAGCATGCTGACATCCCACTGCTTTCCATTTACATATCCAAGAATGTGAGGATTATTTCTGTCGGGAAAGTTTGAAAGCTGAAATGATTTTATGCTCTTCTTCCCATCATTTTTTTTTTCCTTGGGTCACAGGTTATTTTCTTTGCTGCTTCAATTCCGAACTCAACTTGAATTGGACACACTTTTTATTATCTTGTATCTCTTAAATTAGGAGAAGAAGTATTATCTGGTGATAAAAATAGACCAGAAAAAGCATTATATAAAAAGGCCAGGTTGGTCTGATTCTGAAAACGTCAACCAAAAATGTAACCTGTGCTTTAGTTATTAGCAGTAAGGACTGGATCAAGTCCAGAAGAAAATAGTTTTAATCAATTGTTTTTAGGAGGAGAGTCTATAACCTACTGGCTCAAAAATCTTTGAACACTAAGTCTTGTAGAGATATAGCAGACTTGCCAAAATTGCATTACCGCTTCAAACCCTCACAAATTACACTGCACTTTAAGTTTTATTACCAAGTAAGACAGCACACAAATTCATTTCCATGTCTGTTACCAATTTAAATGAATGGCTGGCTCCTGCCAGCTCAGGAAGACACTGGAGGAAATGTTGCACAGATCATCGGTGCATGGAATAAATGATAGCAGGCCCCTTGGTCATTTAATTTCACAGCAAAATTTATATTTTAAGTAGGCTTTAAAAATATAATGTGAATTATGCTCTATGAGGGTAATAACTCAAAAAAGCAACCATATTAAATGCCTACTATGTACTCAGAACCATTCTAGAAATGTGGATGATACAGAATTAAAAGATAAAAGCTCTCTTCTCAGAACTTCCTCCGTGATTAGCCAAAGTAAACTAACATACGGGAAGATATTTAAGACTCTACGTAATTAGGGTTAAATTGCTAGGTACATCCAATGCTGTGAGAAGTCAAAGAAATGGAAGATTGGTAGAAAACTAGAATAGTCATAGGAGACAAGTTCTTGAAGCTCTGAAAGAGAAAAGAAAAATGAATGTCCCAAGCAAAGAAACAATACGGACAACAGCAAGAACTTGGGAATTGGGTTTGCAAATGTATGGGAGTCATGGGATTCATTTGACTAAAGGAGGTTTGATTAATGGAGGACTGTTGGAGGTGTTGAACATGGCCAAAGCACGGAAGAACTTAAAAACCCAGCAGAGGCACTAAATATTGAGCAGTGAGCAGTTGTAGTGTATTATTGTTGTTTCTTCCCCCAAGTCAGACCCCAAACAGTCCTGTCAATGTGGAGGGGTCATATATTCATTTGTAATCAGCGTAGGCTAGGAGTACTATTTTCCAGATTGAGTTGGGTTAGAAATAAAACCATTGTGGAGGCTAAAAAGCAGCTCAAAAGAGAATGACTGGGAAATGGCCAAAAGAATTGGAAAGTAGTCCCAAAGTCCCTTGGGAAAGGGGAGGGATAAGACCAAGACAGAAGCTAAAATGTGGAAGAGAGCAAAGGGAAGAAGATATTAACTTTTTAAAAAAGATTAAATTAATGGTCATAGGATAAAGACTAAAAGGATTAGGAAGCTTGTGAAATAAGAAATGAAGTCTATAAACTGATAAAAACCAAAAAGGGAAACACAGAGAAAGTGGAAGAGAAAATAAAATCAACTTTAGGGAGAAGGCAAAGGAATAAAGTATTGAAATAATAAGAGAAGGAAAAAACAGCAGGAGCCTAAGGCAAATATATCATGAAGTGACAAGGAGAAATGACAGCAGGTGAAAGGGAAGAGGCTGTGAAAAAAAGAGAGAGGGGGTGAAAAGTAGATAAACGTGCTGAGAGAATATTAAGACATCATGGGTAAATATACTGGAGAAGATAGGGTGGGGGGAGAAGACAGAAAAATAGCATCTGGGAAACAGAAGACATTCAACATTGCTTTTCCTGCCATCTCCTTCCCCTGAACCAGCACTGCCAGTCACAAACCTCAAGTGAACGCCACCAGTACGACAGACTCCTGCCTAGCTCCCGCCCTCCTCCAGACTTCCTAGGGGTGTTAGATAATTTTAAGGCTTCACATTTAGACTCCAGAACCTCCCTTACAAGAGGTTGCCACTCAGTATTTTTTATTCATTTTTAACTTTCTATGAGCTTTCCCACAGTCCAACTCCTAAAATTTCTCTCCCCACAAGCCCTCAAAACTACCCCTTCTGGGGATCCTCCGACCTCCCTGTGCCTGTTTCCTCCACTTCTCTTCACATGACTGTAAGATCTCACTGCATCTTCACTCAGTTTCTCAATTTCTTCTCTTACCCAGCCTTCTTTTGAGAAAAAGAAAGAGAGGACAGAAAGGAGACAAAGTAAGAAAAAAGGAAAGAAAGATTTCCCATTCTCTCTCGAAGGTTACTCCTTCCATGCATGCTCCCTTGCACCTCCTCACAGACCTTGTTTGATCTAGTACCCTGCCTCCCTAAATGTTCAAATTTTCTTTAGGTCTCTCTCCCACAAACTTCGGTCTTACTCAAAGTCTCTTTGCTTCAAAACATTTTGCTCTTCAAAACTTGGTTATCTGGCTTCTGCCTCCATAACAGTATGAACACTATTATCCATCGTGAACAAAAACTCAGAGGACTGCACCTCCTTCCTGAAACTCTCCCCTCTCTCTTCTACATCAGGATTCCTAGCTGCAAGCATTGAAAGTTAACTCTGGAGAATAAAGTAAAAAAGGGGTTTATTAAAAGGTTAGTGAGTGGCTGACAGAATCTTTGGAAGGGCTCAAAAATCAGGCTTGTGGGCAGAGCTTCCAGAAATAGGGCCTCAGACTAGCCTTTAAGAACAGCCTGAGACTGCTGCTCCTGCCATTGCCTCTACTGAGCAGCGTGCACTCCAGTTTAGATTCCTGCCAAGAACTCAACTCTCCTACGAGGACATTACTGCCAATGCCAACGCCATTTCTGACAAGAGACAGTCTTGCAGCCACTGCTGTCTGCAAAACCCCACTGTCTTTTTTCCCTCCTTTGCCACAAAAATGGATGCTCACTTCAGAACTGAAATCTCACACATGTGCAACTGATGAGCAGAGCCCAATGGTACTCAGTGCATATTAGTGTGTGAAAGAAGGAAAAATACAAATAATGGGAGATATAAATTAGAATCACAATCATTAACCCTTGACCAGAGAGAAAGTTACTCTGTCTTTGTCTCCATTTGAATTACAGACACACCCAGGGACCAACATGTCTGTGGCTCCATTACTGCTGTGCACTTCCAGGATGAGCAAAGAAAATTCTATCAGCTATCAACTGGTACACATCGATTAGAATTTTTTTTTAAACTGATGCCCAAGTCAGCTTGCTCCATGCTACACCCATATGTTACCCCAGATGTTGTGCCTGTTTCGTTTGAGAGGCTATTATGCCTGCGTCATCTTTGCTTCTAGAACATCTACGCCTACACAGTAATAATTCCTGCAGTCAGAGACATTTGAAAAGTTCTATAACTGTGAAAGGATGGTTTTTAAAATTTTCATAAGTCATATCCATTCACGGCTGATGTTTTCCTTAAGAAACTTTCTACATTAGCATCAAACCAATACAATAAAAACTCATTAATCCAAGCCCCACTCATTTTAAACTCCGTCCCCACTGATGACTCCTTGTTTCTGCTTCTGTTTCTTTCCTTTCACCTAGAATGCCTTTTTCATTCAACTCTTTTACGTCTATCAACTCCTTCCAAACTGAATTCAAGATTACCTATCTCAAAAGCCTTCTTCCATTAAATGCACCTGATTCGGATCTCTCCAGGGTGCTGCACCCTATCAGAACTTATGAACTCTGTCTGTTCTTCACTTTTGCAGTTGTGAAAAAGATAATTTTATTGGTTTTATGTCAATTTCCATGTATATATTCTCTTCCCAGCTAAGGGGATAGCTCCCAGGGAGAAGGGGCCACATCTTCTGCTTCCTGTATGTACCCCCCATCTCAGAACCTACCTCTGAACTACCCCTGAAGTAGGTGTCTAGGGCATTCCCCCAGAGGAAAGGGATAGACTCAGGGTAAAGGCAGAAAGTACAAAATGTAATCCATTCACTTGATAATCATTTCAAACCTTAATCTCACCAACAGAAGTCTGCCATGAGGAGCTACCAATATCTTACAATGTCATCTTTAAAGATGATGAGAAATGATGGAGCCACATAGGCAGCAGGCAACAGCTGAATTATTTAAACAGAAAGAAACTGTGTGGAGGGATTTTGGCACCGAATCTCTGTTGTGATCTATGACAGGAAACGTACTGCACATCTTGATGAACTGTCATAACCCAAGTTACTAAGAGAATAAGATACAGAATATTTCATCCCACAAACACAAAGAAATAATGTGTTCACTTTGTGGGGCTGAAATTTTAAAAGTGCTAAGGATTTTGTAAATTATCTGTTTGGCAACTTTTCATTATATATAATTTGTAACTTCTTTTCAAAACAAACTGTAAAAATGACATTTTTAAGAGACAATATGAAATTTGAACTCTGAGAAGATATTTGATGATTTTAAGAGCTTTTTGTGAATTTGGAGGACTGTAATAATGGTATTACGGCTGTATTTGAGTAAGAGTTCTTATCTTTTAGAAATATATACTGAAATACTTATGAATGAAATAATATCTGTGATTTATTTCAAGATCATAAAACAATACTTTATATACATTAGTTTAATTATCACAACACCTTGTAAAGTAGATGCTGTTCTGCTCATTTTACAGATGAGGAAATTTCCGCCTAATGTCACATAGTTAATAATTGACAAAGTCAGAATCCAAACTGAGAACTATTTGATACCAAATACCATGTTCATAAGCACAAAAACATGCTGCCTGTCTTAACACAACCCAAAAATAAGATATTCCTTTGTTGCAAAAGGAAATTTTTATTAAACAATCCACAGTTACAATTTGATGCCATGGCCCTTCCATTAAAGGCTATTCAAGGAAATGGAATTTATTTAAGAAGACAAAATATTCAGAAAATATACCAATCATCTGTGACTAATAAGATATTGCAAAAGGGAAAAAAGTTTATATTTATATCATTCATTACTAGTCATATCATATTATATGAAAGATTTCTGGCTAGGGTTCATCATCTCACTATTTCCCAGATCCATTCAGCTGGTGAATATACACTGCTTAGAAAAATGATTAAAAAATCAATTTAATTAAGCAAATATTTATTTAATAACTTTTACATTTCCAGCCCTGTATATGAATCTAAAAGTCTAGTATATGAGTTAGATATTGCCTTTTCTTGCCTCTCATACCTCCTAAAGAGCTTAGTTACTTAGAAAGGCTATAAAAATGACCAGAAAACAAAGTGTAATAAGTGCTGTGAGAAAAGAGCAAATTTCTATTGGAGTTCAAAAGATAGAGATTACTTTGAGTTGGGAGAATGACAAAAGTTTCATGGACAAGATAATATTAGATATTAATAAGACCTCAGCATTGTATTAGTCAGGGTATAGACTGAGCTTCTGTAACATAGAGCTCTCAAAATACAGGAGCTTAAACAAAATTGTTTATTTCTCCCTCCTAAGAGTCCATAGGTGAGGGTCCATGACTAACAGGGCAACTCCATCACCTTCACTCATGGATTCATGGTTGCTCCAGTTTTTGTCATTTTTCAGCCAGTGGGAAGGGGGAAGAAGAAGTCCACAGTAAAAAATTCTTTTCAAGTGGTAACCTTAAAGTTGTACTATCACTTCCACTCACATCCCATTGTCCAGAACTCAGTCACATGGCTGCCTCTAGCTGCAAGGGAGGCTAGGAAAAGTAGTCTCATTCTGTGCAACCACATGCCCAGCAAAAACACAGTTGTTGAGAAAAGGAAAAAGTAGAGAATCAACACTGAGTGCTCTCAGTAGCCCCCTGGCCAACCAAGTATCCATGTTCACCATTCTTCTTACATATAGAATGCACTCACCCCCTGCTCAAAGGAGGCAACCCAAAGCCCATTCTGACATTGCAGGCAGATCAGAGTCAGGATCTTGGAGGACATGCTGTCCTTCTTGTAATATCTAGATATGGCTCCACAAAACCCAGTGACCTATGAAACAATTAACAGGTTATCTGCTCCTCAACAGGTAATAAGCAAATGGAAAGCAGAAATGGGATCACCACAATAGTCACTCCCACCTGGGAAGAGGAAGAATGTAGGGAATCACCAATCATGGCAACCATCAAATCCTCCTGGACAGGAACCACAAATACTCTCAGCAACAGCAGTGGAGCAGGTTCCTTGATTAGTCCATCTCAGTGCCCTTGTTTGCTCTTTAGGAGTAACTTGGTCATTTTCAAAGGGCTTTGCCCTCTGGGAGACAGGGTGTCAAAGATTTTTCTTAATAGGGCCATAAAACAACTATTTGTGGTCTACATATGATATCTGTTGCATGTTTTTGTTTTCTGTTATTGTTGGTGTTTTCTATTTTACAATTCCTTATAAATGTAAAACAGGTGGAAATGTAAACTGGTACAGCCATTATGGAAAACAGTATGGCATTTCCTCAAAAAATTAAAAATACAACTACCACATGATCCAGCAATTCCACTTCTGGGTATTTATACAAAGGAAATCAAATGACTATCTCAAAGTGGTATCAGCACTCCCATGTTTATTGCAGCATTATTCACAATGGCCAAGATATGAAAACAAACTAGGTGTCCATCAATGGGTGAATGGATAAAGAAAATGTGATTGAGAAACACACACACACACACACAGACACTGGAATCTTATTCAGCCTTTAAAAAGAAGAAAATCCTGCCATTTGTAGCAACATGGATGAATCTGGAGAGCATTATGCTGAGTGAAATAAGTCAGACACACCAAGACAAATACTGTCTGGTATCACTTATATGCAGAATCTTTAAAAAAAGAGTCAAACTCATAGAAACAGAGAGTAGAATGGTGGTTGCCAGAGGCTGCTGGGGTGGGAAGAATGAATGAGGAGATGTTGGTCAAAGGATAGAAGCTTTCAGTTACAAGATGAATAAGTTCTAAGGATCTAATATCCATCACGGTGACTATAGTTAATAATTCTGTATTGTATACCTGAAATCTGCTAAGAGAACAGATCTTAAGCCTTCTCACGCAAAAAAAGGTAATTATGTTGTGAAGTGATAGATAGTAAATTACCTTGACTGTGGTAATCATTTCACAGTGTATACATACATGAAATCATCATGCTGTACATTTTAAATATATTACAATTTGATTTATCAATTATACTTCAATAGAGCTGGAAAAATAAATTTGATTTAAAACAATAAAACTAAAAAAAAGAAAGCAGGACATGTAAAAAGAGTAATATTCCGTAAAACACAATTTAATTTTTTATTAAATAAATAAATAATAAAAATGTAAAACAATTCTTAGCTCCTAGGCCATAGAAAATAGGTTATAGACTGAATTTAGCCTGAGAGTTGCAGTTAGCCAACCTCTGCTGTAGGGATTTTTGTTGGTCCATTTCCATCCATGTCTCCATCTGAATAGGGTGTTGGAGCATAAGCTCTGCTTGGGAGCCAGCCGCACAGCTCCTGCTGGTGTAGTTTAGGAAAGCCATGAGTCACGTTAGGTATTGAAACATCACAGCATGTCCAGGCCCATCACTGGTTGCTTTGGCAACACAATTTCCCCGCAAATGTACTAGCTTTCTTATCTATTTGCCTCCAGTCAGTTCCATGTAAAAGTAACCACAGCCAGAGCTCTCTTCTGGTTATGAGTTTTAAGCTTGCCACTCTCCTCTGTTAGCCACTGGCTTCTGTGTTCATCTTCCTCAACTTCATGACAGCTGCCTCACTGTCATCTGACACGACATGCTGGGTGCACTCTTAACCTGATCTTCATTGCTCGAAATCCCTGGGCAATGGTCTGCTTTCTTGCTGTTTGGTGGACAGAAGAAGTTGGCTTGTTCAGTCTCATGAGGCCCAAAAGTGAGCTCCAACTCATTTTAGATTGTGGGCCATAGGCAAAGAGAGCCTCCCTTAGCAAACTTCTCTACCTCCCATGTCTACTTGCAAACTGGCCAATCCCTGCCTGAACTTGGCTTTCTCATGCAGTAATTTTTTTTTTTTAAAGATTTTATTTTTTCCTTTTTCTCCCCAAAGCCCCCCGGTACATAGTTGTATATTCTTCGTTGTGGGTTCTTCTAGTTGTGGCATGTGGGACGCTGCCTCAGCGTGGTCTGATGAGCAGTGCCACGTCCGCGCCCAGGATTCGAACTAACGAAACACTGGGCCGCCTGCAGCAGGGCGCGCGAACTTAACCACTCGGCCACGGGGCCAGCCCCTCATGCAGTAATTTTTAAAAGGACCAAGGGAAGATTTTCAGTATAGGAGAAAGGTATCCCATACTAGAAGACAAAGAAAATGAAAACGGTCTTGAAGACTAAAGAAATGGGAAATGTAGATAAAGGAAGAGTTAATTAATGGATAAATTTGAAACAAAGGAAAAAGGAAACAAGATTAAGAGATTGGAGAGAAAGACTTGCCCATGCATGAAAGAGGAAGAACATGTGTTAAGAAGAGATGAAAGTGAAGACAGATAGAGATCAAGCTCTTCAGGTAAACAGGAGGAAAGCTGAAAGAGCTCATATCAAATGGTCTCAATGATCTTATCAGAAGAAGCAAGGTCTTCCATTAAAAATAAGGAAGTGTGTCTGAGCAAGGGTCTGAAAGGAGTGGAGGAGAATGGAAACACTTGATATAGGGATTTCCATCAGAAATGATTCTCCAATTTCAATGTGCACACAAATCACCTTGGGTTCTTGTTAAAATGCAGATTGTGATTCAGTACTGGGCCTAACCTTCTACATTTCTGTCAAGCTCCCTG
This sequence comes from Equus asinus, assembly GCF_041296235.1. NCBI lineage: Eukaryota > Metazoa > Chordata > Mammalia > Perissodactyla > Equidae > Equus > Equus asinus. The sequence goes on from NC_091813.1 coordinate 40,767,601, forward strand.
GGAAAGCTGATAACCACACTTTGGTTAGCAAGGCCAAAGGAAACCTGTTAGCAATGAGCAAAAGAATTGTGGCATGGGAGTAGGGGTCCAGAGTTGGAGTAGTCACACAAATATATAGTAATTTCCCCACTACATGATAAACATCAAGAGTGCAGAAACTATTTGCTGCTATGTTCTGGCATCTGACACCATGATTGGCACATAGAAGGAACTGAATAAATATGTACTGGATGAACGAAAGAATAAGTAGTTCTCTCTCAGGGGAAGTGGGCAATGGCAATTAACCAGTGTTGGAGAATCAAAGGCAGAAACGACAGAAGAACAGAGGAAGGGAGGGATGTAAGAGTGAATGCATGGGAAATGGCTGCCCATGGAGTCCAGGTAGAGAGGAGAGGCAAGTGATGGCAATATAGGGAATCAACTGGGAGAAGTGAAAGAAGATGAAGCATTACAATAAAAGTAAAATGCGGAGTGAGGGGAAATGAAATAGACAAATATTTAGAAGATAGAATTTGTAGTCAGAAAGAGCTATATTTCTACGTAAAAAGACCTTGACAACAAAGAAGTTTCAATTGAAAACAATGTTACAGTTTCACTGAAAGATAACTTACCATGAACGGATGAGATTGAGGAAAGTTTTAATAAATCTACTTATTTCACCATGTCAAAAAGTACATGAAGTTTCAGCATAGCAGTCAGTATCTTTAGTAACTAAACTCTCAGCCACAAATAATTGTTTCCACTCAACGTAATTACAATGCGGAAATAGAATAATCTTATACCACCAGTATAAGCATTGAGTTGACTTAACTTGGTAATATGTTCCCAAGTTTCACCAAAACTAATATCTACTTAGGTGATAAGGACTTGTATAGAAAAAGATCTAATCACATTTCATGTCATCTTGAGGCAAATTTATATAGCGCCATTAAAAATCTTCAAGGTTAAAAATCAGAATGCATAATGAAAATGCTAAGATGAAGAATGGCTTATTGGCAAGAGCATTATGACAATGTGTTCTGTAAGAAAGGCCTCTGTGGGGCAAATATTGAAAGAATTTAGTTTTTCAAAATAATTTTTGATGACCAAAAAAAATAATTTTGCATCCCAAACTGGTCTAAAAATTATTGATCTTTCCAAAAGGTTAGTTTAAATCATCTTCTAAATGTTATTGAAAGGATTCAAGATAGAAATAATCCCTATAACCGAGTATATGGAAAAAGGTCTCTATGTAGATGTGTGCGCGCACATGTCCACAGGCAAGCACAGCAGACATGCACCTGCTCCTTATCCTTGCACAGAAACACTGACAAAAACATACAACCTCAAGGCCTTCCGAGGTTGGGAAGGGAGAGAGAAGGAAAGAGAAGTAAATGTCCAGTCAATGCTGGGGAATCCAGTGTTTCCCATCTGTTCTATCATTTCATTTCTACATTTCATTCCCATAATTTAAGTTTGCAGCAATTATTATCCTCATTTTGAATACATGGAAACTGATGCTCAGAGAAATCAAATGACTTCCCAGGTCACACAGCGACCAACATATGCAGCCAGTCTGTCTCATCCTTTCAAGGTTCTTTCTGCTCTGCCACATTGCCTCCCTATGGGATTGTAATTATTCTCACCCATTCCATAAATATGCATACCTTTATTCAGACTAAAGGCACTGGAAATATAAATGTCTGCATTTGAATAACACATTCTCTAATAACACATGGTTCACGCCCAAGGTCTTGTATGCAAATAATGACAGCACTGAGTGGAGAGGGCAGGTGGAAAGTGCTGTGGGAGCATGTGGGAGGAGTGCCCAGCTCCAGGCAGATGGGTTCCGGAAGCCTCCAGACAATATCAGGTATTTAAGTATACTTATAAAGAATTAGTTCACCTTGTGGGCAGTAGGAGGAAAAGACTGACAGGCAGAGGTAACAGGCTGGGTCCATGTTCTGGAAGATGCACACAGTTGAGATAGGAAAGAGGGCCAGGAGACAGTGAATATGTTGTGAGCACAAGGTGATTGCCAATATCCACCTCCCCGGGCCTGAAGTGTCCCAAGGTACATCTATTTCCCTAGATACGCCACCCATTTTTCACTTCTGGAATCTTTTACACAGTAATGTGTATTATTCCAATGCTTGATTTTCAGAATTCACAGCAGGATTCAGCACTGAGAGCTCTTGTTTCACAAGGTTTCTTGGTGGATGGCAAATTATGGTATCTCGTTAAACAGTATCTGAACCCAGTAACTCAGGAGAAATTGGCCATCTATCCCTCAACTTTTGGATATCTGAAAGATCATAGAAATCTCACAACTGTAATGAAATATAAAATAAAACTGATATTTTATAACAAAAATTTAAAACTCAGGTATAAAACTAAGAAATAAAATTGGACACAAAATTTTAAGAAATGGTACATGATCTCTAGTTTAGTTGTAAACTACAATGTACCTAGTGTACTTTGCTTCAGAAAGGTTTCTAAATTCTTTAAAACATGGGAGATGTAAAAATATTGCCTTTTTAAGATAATCCCTCTCTCAATTGTCTCTCTTAATCTTTCAAATAAAAATTATCTTGCTCTAATTTGAAGTACTTTCATTTTTAGTGACTTTGAACATCTTTTTCATCTGTTTACTAATCACTGAGTTCCCTCTTTTGTGGGATTTCATTTTCTGCCCTTTACCAATTTCAGCTTGGGAGTATTAATACATTTCTTATCAGTTTTTATTACCTATCTGTACTTAAATTGTATAATGTCTTTCTCAGATCATTTGGGAATATTTTGTGATATGTCTTTTCATTTTGCCATTGAAACTTTTTTGTAGGGTTTTGGGGGATGGTGTAACAGGGAGGAATTAAGCAAGAAAAGGGAAAGTTGATATTAGCCTATCTAAGACCAATTAATTCATTTCACATCAGTTTAAACACTATGACTTTAGAGGCATCTTTTTTCCCCCTCCTTTTCTTGATTGAGGTAGAATATACATACAGTGAGGTACACAAACATTAAGTGAATTTTTAGATATGCACACATCATGTAGCCACCACTTGGATCAAGACACAGACCATTTCCAGCATCCCAGAAGGTTCGCCTGTGCCTCCTCCCAGTCCATTCCCTCTCCCAAAGAAAGGCACTATTCTGACCTCAACATCATAGTTTAGTTTTGCCATTATAAGGAAAACTTTAATAAGATCTCCTTTCAAAGTATAAACAGATTAATAAAAACTTTCAAGGCACATAGTCCTCTTATCATTTTAAAATTAATTGGGGTATGTTAATAGATAATCATTTGTGGTCTAGTGGTTGAGATTCGGTGCTCTCACCACCCATGGCCCAGGTTCATTTCTCAGTCAGGGAACCACACCACCCACCTGTCTGTTATCATACTGTGGCGGCTGCGTGTTGCTGTGATGCTGAAAGCTGTGCTAGTGGGAATTCAGATACCAAGAGTCAGCCATGGTGGACAGGTGCTTCTAGACTAAGAATAGGAAGAAGGACTGGCCACCCACTTCCAAAAGAATTGGCCATGAAAACCCTATGAAGAGCAGCAGAGCATCATCTGATGTAGCACCACAAGGTGAGAGGGTAGCGCGAAAACACTGGCAGGGTTCCACTCTACTGTACACAGGGTCGCAAGGAGTCAGAATCAGTTCAACGGCACTAAAAACAAAAAATAGATAGCATAATAAAGTTTTTAAATAACCTGAAAACATATATCTTGTTAACAAGTGGAAATTATGGAATGGCAAAGTTTTTATCTCATATGTCAAGATGAATATTTCTAAATACAAATCTTCTAAAACACTTACCTGTGAACAATACAGAATATCAGAATCACGTGTTATACACAAATCTAATCTTAAGATAATAATTGCTATCTGTTATTCCTATGACTCTTTTTTCTAATTGAATTCAAATTTCCCTTTTTATATTAAACTCTTACTCCTGTTATGGATAAGATGTGATTTTTCTGTTTCAGATAAAAAAATTATAAAGCAAATAATTGACTAAACCAAAGTTAAAACCAGGTTTTTTTCCCCCAAATAGAAGTACTGTAACATATCCAAGAAAACAGTGGTTTTCATATACTAATCCATTACTCCTAAGAGTCCAGAAATAGATAAAAACTAAGGTTTTTCCCACCAGTTACTAAGAATCTTATATACTAAATCTCCATTTAGAAAATGTGTTTGTTCTTTGTTTGTTTCTCACCACAATGGGGCTAACTTCCTTTGATAACATGTTTGGGGAAATAGAGGATACACATGTTGGGAGCGAGCATTATGTCCTAATATTTCAATTTGTAGCTATTAGCACTTAAAAATATTTAAACTTCATCTAACTTTCCCTTTTTTTCATTTTAGAATATTCTAGCAAGCAAGTGGCCCAGAAGGCCAAGTCCAATGCAGAGAATGAGAGAGAAAGAGAAAGCACAAAAGCAAGCAAATGAGCCAGTGCATTTACCAGAGGCCCAAACTGGCAGGAAATGAGGGTTCTGGAAGAGTGCATACTCGCCTGATCCTGAGAACAAACAAAAAACAACACAGAATAAAATGTAGCGAGGCATAGAAAGGCACCTGACCACAAGGAGTTAGCTGTAAAAAATACCTATTGCTTTTTTATCTTACTGATTATTTCTAAAAAGCGTATTTCTCTAAACTCTTTAAAATGTGTGGAATATAAATGACATTGTCTTTTTCACATTAAAACATAGACAATCTTGGTACTATGAGAGTTTCGATCTAAGGGTTAGCAGAAGGAGGTAGCAACTACGAATATGCTTTTTAGTCCAAGCCAGCCTCGGACCAGGGTGCTACATTCTTCCTGGCAGGGTGGAGAGAGAGGCAGGTCCAGCAAGTAGACAGGCTCCAGCCCAGGATGGCAGCACCTCCAGGAGACAGACGACCCCTGTGAGACACACCAACACTCTCAATGCTCCCCTAAAAAAATTGTCTACTGGTTTTCACCAGATTTAAGTTAGACTGTCAACTAAGCAGAGTAAACACAATAAAAATAATCTACAGATCTGAATAACTTGTAAAAGTTAGAGCCAGTAGAAAATCTAGGAAAAAGAGACCTGCCGTGGGCATAAGGGGACATCGCATCCTCAACAAGGTAATGATTTCCTACAGCACGATAGCTACTGATCTTTGCCATTTATTATCTTTGCAAATATTGTTTTTACATAGTTTGCAATTTTAGTCAATCCACACGAGCTTCATTTTTATCAACGTCATCCTTTAGACACTCTAGACATTGTGGAAAATATTCTATGTTCCAGGGTCCACAAGGACTCTGGAAGACGTGATCGTTCCTCCACCCCAGCAAGGAGCCAGAGTTCCTCCCAGCCCTGTAAGATGCGGTCCAGATGTGGGAGTCCCTCGGATATCAACCCAGATGCAGGGAGGGAGGGATTTTGAATTCTCTTAGAGGAGACTTGAGAATTTAACCTAACATAACCTAATTTAAGTTGTGAGAATTAATTTTTGGAACAAGAGGAATATATATATATAAAATAACTTTTATTGGGCAGTTTTATTGCTTTGTGGAATGAATGCATTCCAGGAAGTTTGGCTCAAAAGAGATAACAGAACACAGTGGGAAATGCATGGAATTTAGTTTCCACTTTCTCCACTTCAGGGGTAAATAAATTAACCTCTCTGAGACTTAACTTCTTCATTTGTGAGTGGAGGTACATATTTCTATCACAAAGGAACGTTGTCAGAATAAAATGAAGCTTGCTTATATACGTAATGATGATGTATAAATTGAAAAGCATTGAATGGTAGTTATTATTCCTATTTCTGAAAAGCACATCCCCTTCTTCATATTTTCCCTCCTGTGTCATGGGCATCTGAGCCATTCCCTTTTCTTCTGTAGCTCTTGTCTGGTTTCTGGATATCCTCTCAGTCATGGCCGACTTTTACTTCCACACTCTCCCCGCAGAGCTCAGGAATTTATTCTGTTCATGGTTTTCCCGACTGCATATGAGCAGAGCATATAACTTTGCTCCTGCTGCTTCTCCTTGGCTCCGAGATTTGTACTATCTCCTAAAGTTGTGTTGCACGTCACATTTCCCTAAAATAATCATCTAAAATATTGTGCACTGCCCCATAATCTCCTTAACTCCCAGCCTGCAAATTGTACCTTATTTTGTCATCTCTATAAGTTCTTTCCTACTTTTGGATTTACTCAGAATGAACACTGCTGCAACTTCGAAGAAGATAAATCCCTTTACTAGAATTTGAGAAAAGTTGTACATAAAGAAACAGAGGCAAAGTTGCAGAATCCTCCTGCCACCCTCCCCCTCATCATCATCATCATTCCAACCCTGCAAAGACCCCTAACCCATCAGTGGATGTAAATGAACTGAAAGCCAAAAATCAAAAACCCAGCTGTTAGATCTGAGAAGGAATTTAGAAATCATCAGCTCTACCTTCTTCAACTGGAAGATAAGGGAACAGGCCCCAGGTTGGGCAGGATACCACTGAGGGTCCTGAATGATGCCTATTTTCACTCTGTGCTCTGACCCAGATGCAGCAAGCTCCCTAGTTGCATGAAGCTTCTTCTACCTGCAAGTATCAAATGAGACCAGGCCAAATATTCCATTTTTTTTAAAGCCATCATGCCTATTTTTGACATGGAATGGAAAAATAAATGTTTGAGGAGAGGGGGAAAGTACCTCTGTGTGCTGTCTTGCAGTCCCCAAAACACATCACATCATGATTTCATTTGATCCTCACACCTTCCAAATGGAGGGAAGAGCAGAGCATGTGTCACGTCCACTTTCAAATGAGGAACCTGGAGCTGCAAGATTTTCTCAGGGTCAAACAGGCAGTAAATAGAAGACGAATTTAAATCTGATGGTAAAGTTCATGCCCTCCATCATTTAATTTCTTTTTAAAAAGTTTCTAAGTTACTATCCAATATTTTATAATAGAGTGGAGATTAACGACACAGGTTTTAAAGGTAAGCAACCAAAGTCTGATTCAGCCTTTACCATATTATTAACTGTGTGACCTCATGGAGTTATGTAATCATTGCTTTACACTTTGGTTTACTATCTATAATGGAAATAATAACTTAGATCTCTCACCAAGAACATGAGGAGGCAGCCCTGTGGCATACTGGTTGAGTTTGCCATGCTGCATTTTGGCGGCCCAGGTTCACAGGTTTGGGTCCTGTGTGTGGACCTACACCACTCATTGGCCATGCTGTGGTGGCGATCCACATAAAAGTGGAGGAAGATTGGCACAGATGTTAGATCAGGGCTAATCTTCCTCAGCAAAAAAAAAAAAAGAATGTGAGAACTAAGTAACAAACTACACGTAAAGTCCTTAGCACAGTGCCTAGCATGAACTAAGTCATGAATTGTAGATGTTATTATTCATATAAAATATATATGTATAAATTATATAAAAATACTCAGTCGAGGGGCCAGCTCCATGGCCGAGTGGTTAAGTTCGCACGCTGCACTGCGGCAGCCCAGGGTTCAGATCCTGGGCACGGACATGGCACTGCTTGTCAGGCCACGTTGAGGCAGCGTCCCACATCCCACAACTAGAAGGACATGCAACTAAGATATACAACTGTGTACCAGGGGGGTTTGGGGAGATAAAGCAGAAAAATAAAAAAAAGATTGGCAACAGTTGTTAGCCCAGGTGCCAATCTTTAAAAAAAAAAATACTCAGTCGATAAGTATTTCTATTTATATATTTATATTTATATAAAAATACTTAGGGGGCTGGCCCGGTGGCTTAGTGGTTAAGTTCATGCGCTCTGCTTCGGTGGCCCAGGGTTCACAGGTTCAGATCCCAGGCATGGACCCAGCTCTGCTTGTCAAGCCACACTGTGGCAGCATCTCATATAAACTAGAGGAAGATTGGCACACATGTTAGCTCATCTTCCTCACAAAAAAAAGGGGGGGGGGGTAAACCTTCAATCAAAAAAGAATTAACCTAAATGCATCTCTTTATATGGGTATAGTACAGGTAAACGCATGCCACATTTTCCTTAAAAACATGTCGAGTCCTTACAAAGATATTTCAGGGACCAAAATTTCTACAGCCTTGCTACTCAAAAGGCGGACGTAGGGCTCAGCAGCATCAGCATTACTGGGAGCTCATTAGAAATACACAATCTCAAGTCCCACCTCAGCTTGATGAATCACATGTGCGTTTGAACAGGAATCCCAGGGGACTTGAATGCACATAAAAGTTGAGAAGAGCTGGTCTACAGCAGATGCTGGAGAGTTGAGTGAAGCTGTGGTGCACAGACACTGAGATCAGTCAACTTCAGAGCAAAAGGCGTGCATTTCATCAGCAACAGCCTCTGACATCATTCCCTTCAAACCTGGGAAGTCCTCCGTAGCTAGGATACTTTTTATGGTGCTTGGTCTTATTGATCTATCATTGATTTGTTACTCTTCCTCAACCCCACCATTCCACCCCCAACGCAGAAAAATACATTTATATATACTTATCAGATCTACACAGTCTGAAAGTGAAAGTTAAACCTTTTTTCATATCTCTCCTTTTTCCTTCCCTACCCCAGCTCAGCCCAAAAGGGCAGCAGCTGCTGAGAGTAAATGTGGAGGCTTCTAAAATTAAATCAGGAAAAAAATTTATATTTATTACTGAGGTTGGAAGGGAAGTGACATTTTTAAAGGTTAAATTGGGTAAATTAATTGAAAACAGAACAAGTAAAAATCAATCCTCCTTGCTGAGAGTAAAAACAGGCTATTTTCCAGTTGTTTGATTTTTGTGTGTCCTTCTGTGGCTCTCCCCAGTTACAAGATCCCTTTGTGACTTATGGAGACAGGGACTTCATTCTTCTTTAATTCCCTCCAGCTCCGTGACATGGGCAGAGCTCTAACGGTTAGAATAGACTGGAACAGTGAGAAGAAGAGTTAACTCAGGCAACCACCACACTTGAGCCAAAAGGACTTCAATATGGAGGACTTCGGACTAAGCAACAAGCCTTCCAAAGCAAGAAAAGCCCATTTCTCGGCAACAATGAGAATGTTGTTATGAAAAAGGGATTTAAACATTTACAGGGTAGAATCATTCCTGGATTTCACTCATGGGCTTTGGAAGCATAACTATCATGTTCGATACCCGGCTCCACCATTTTCCAGGTGTGTGACTGTGAGCAAGTTCTTCCCTCCCTGAACTTCAATTTCCTCTACTTCGGAAATGGAGCTAATACTCATCCACTAGACCGATGCGAGGCTAACCTGAACTAAGATATGTGTAAAACACGTGGCTGTGTGCTACCGTTTAGCAGAAGCTTAATAACTCTAAGTACCTTTTACTACATGACATTTTATCCAGGGACAAAGATTTGATTATCACTAAACATGCTAGAAGAAAAGGTTTTGCTTGTAGATGCGGATTTCAGGGGACTGATGTCTGATTTCTGTGCACTGTGGTTAAAGCCAGAGGGAGAGGTCAGGAGTCAGTCAGCAGATCTTCCTTATTCCAACACCCTCCTGGGGGAAAAATGGTTCTCTACCTCTGATCACTTCACCTGAGAGGCTCCTCTGATTAAATTATATACAAAGTTGCTCTACTTTCCTGAAATTTTGCTACAATAATTAGTTATCGTAAAAATACACAATCTTATGGGAAGGTGATACAAAATAGAAAATTCTACTACCACAATATACAATAATAATTTCCCTCAATTCGTTTCCCCAGCAGTAGTCAATGTGTCAGAGACCACGTGCAGCTACACTACTATAAATGGCCAAGAAGTTTGAGCTGTTACACTTCTGATGTGAGGTGATAAAAGATGCAGATTTTCTTTTTTTCACTCCTGACCAAAAAGAGTTAAATTCCATTTGGGTAGTAGACACAAACATGTTTATCTTTTTGTCTCAAACACACATGCACACACACTCATGCACACACACACACACATAGAGTCCTGGAACAATGAGAGTGATATCTATATGCAAAAAATAAATCTCAGTCCATACTTCACATTTTATATAAAATATTAATTCAAAATATATCCTAGATGTAAATAGAAAATGTGTAACTACAGAGCATTTAGAAGAAAACATAGAAGAAACTCTTTGTGACAATGAGTTAGGCAAAGATTCCTTAGATTTGGCCCCAAAGCATGAAGCAAAAGAGAAAATACAATAGCTTGAACTTTATAAAAATTTTAAATACTTTTCTCTGCAAAAGACACTGTTGAGAAATAAAAGGCTTGAACTGGGAGAAAATATTCGCAAATTACATACCTGACAAGAGACTTCTACCCAGAATATGTTAAACTCTCAGAACTCAAGAATAAGAAAATAAATTTTAAAACTGAGAACACCAAGTGCTAACGAAGAGGGAACATAACTGGAACTCTGGTGAGAATGCAAATGGTACAGACACTTTGGAAAAGAGCTTGGTTGTTTCTTATAAAGTTAAACATACACTCATAGGCATTTTTCTAAGAGAAAGATAATTTGTATTCACATACATTGAGGTTCCATCTGTGTAACATTCTAGAAAAGGCAAAACTTAGGTATAAAGAACAGATCCATGGTTTCCAGTGTTTGTGGGAAAAGAAAGGAAATGACTACAGATCCTTGGCATAGAGAAATTTTGGGAAGTGATGAAACTGTTCTTTATTTTGATTGTAATGATAAAGAGATGATTTTATGCATTTGCTCAAAGTCATTGAACTATGTAGCACAAAGAGTAAATTTTATCACATGTAATTGAAAAATTGATTTAAAAGAAAAACATAAGCACCGAAGAGGAAGAAATAAAATTCTTATTCTTACAAGTTGTATGATCACATACATAAAATACCCAATAGACACTGCAGAAAAAATATTAGAAATAATGAGTTTAACAAGTTAGATAGATAGAAGATCCATACACAAAAGTCTGTTGCATTTGTCTACACCAAGAGATGTTACTGCTAGAAAATGTAAATTTACAAACAGACTTGAATAGAGAAAATTAGTTTATGAAAAGGCATTAAATATGGAAAAATAAATATAAGGGAGATTATTCAAAATAATCTGTGTGGACCTGATTCAAACAATTGAAGGGCCTTTAGAGCAAAGCCAAGACTTTCCTGAAGAAGAAGAAATTCCATCTGTGGACAGCAGCTTCAGTGTGTCCCAAGGGTTCCTGTGTGCCCATCCTCACAGCCCGCCCTATGGATGTGGACTTGCCTATAGCCAGCCCCACAATGGTCTAAGTCTATTCTTTGCAATAAATCTCTCAAAAGATATTTCCTGCTGGTTCTGTTTCTCTGATTGAATCCTGACTAGTACAAAGAAGGCTGAATTTTACAAAGCATCAATTTTCCCCAAAGTTATTTTCGAATTGAGTACAGTGTTAATCAAATTCCAATCTTTTTTCAAGTTACTTGAAAAACTTATCCTAAAAATTTTACAGAGGAACGAAAGCTCCAGAATTGCCAAGATACTCCTGAGGAGTAGCAAAATGGGAGCTTTGCCCTACTCGATATCAGCACTTATTATAAAGGACAATGACAACAATGTGGTATTGGAATAGGGAATTTCAAAAGAAAATTTGACCCAATGGAACAGAAGAGAGAGCCCGGAAACAGACTGGTAGAAACAGACTCCTAGATGCATGGAAATGTGATTTATGAAGTGGCATTGCAAAGAACTCTTGAGAAGAATGAGCTACTTCGCAGAACCCTAACAGTGAATCTTAGAAGTAGGACACTGAGTGAAAATAGCAAGTCACAGACAAATGTATATAGTATTATACTATTTTTATAAAACTCAGAGCAAGAAAACTAAATAATTCTTTAGAGATATATACATATTCATAAAAACTTTTTTAAATAGCAAAGAAATGATATACACACAACTCATGAGACTAGTTACCTCTGAACAGGAAATAAGACAGTTGGAATAAGAAGGGAACAAAAATATAGATTCAATGGTATTGATAACTCCTTTGTTAAAAGTTGGGTGGTGATAGTGGAGATATCCAAAATGCTTACCAAGTGGTAGGACATAATTCCAAATCAATTAGAATAGAAACAGCCAGAAGTGACCTGAACAGCCCCAAGGGTGCACACCCATTGACCATTAGCCCTAGTGTGTGTGTTCACAGTTCACTATGCTTCCTAATGTACATAACTGTTACATATTTTTATAGATCTTAGATAGTATACAATAAAAATTATGATGACCACCAGGTACATGAAAAGGTGCTCAAAAATCACTAATCATCAGGGAAATGCAAATCAAAACCACAATGAGATATCACCTCACACCTGTTAGAATGGCTATCATCAAGAAGACAAGAGATAAATGTTGGCAAAGATATGGAGAAAAGTGGAAATGTAAATTGGCACCACTATGGAAAAGAGTATGGACATCCCTCAGCAAATTAAAAATAGACCTACCCTATGATCCAGCAATTCCTCTTCTGGGTATATATCCCAAGGAAGTGAAAACAGGATATCGAAGAGATATCTGCACTCCTGTGTTCACTGCAGACTTATTCTCAATAGCCAAGATATGGAAACAACTTGTGTCTATAACAGATGAATGGATAAAGAAAATGTGACAGAGCTACACACATATATATATATATATATATATATATACACACACACACACACACACACACATATACAATGGAATACTATTCAGCCATGGGAAAGAAGGAAATCCTGCCGTTTGAGACAACACGGATAGAACTTGAGGGCAGTACATGAAGTGAAATGTCAGAGAAAGACAAGTACTGTATGATATCACTTATATATGGAATCTAAAAAAGCAGAGCTGTAGAAACAGAGTTGAATGGTAGTTACTGGAAGCAGGGGGTGGGGAGGGCAGGGGCTGTAGGTGGAGGAAATGAGGAAACTTCCAGTTAGAGGATGAATAAGTTCTGGAGATCTAATACACAGCATTGTGATTATAGTTTATAACACTATATTTATTCTATACTTGAAAGTTGCTATGAAAGTAGATCTGAAATGTTCTCACCCCAAAAAGAAATGGTAATTATATGACACAATGGAGGTGTTAGCTAATGTTACAATCGTACACATACTGCAATCTATGTGTATCAAATTAACAGGTTGTACACCTTAAACTTTCATAATTGTGTATGGCAATTCTATCTCAATAAAGCTGAAAAAAATTATAAGTAGATAAATATATTAGTAAATGCACAGAGGAAAACTTCAAAAATCATTAAAATATGACATTATAGTGGATTCTAAGTGCATCAAAAAATTCAAGGAAACGGTTTCTCTTTATCCACTGCCAGAAAACTTTTGTCATCATTGTTTGCAAACTTGCATGGCAATTAAAAATAATTTCTTCTCCCTAAAATAGAACAGAAATAATCTCCTATGTGATCCATATAACATACTAAAATTTCAAACTTCAGTATTTTTGGAAGTTCAGGATTCTGTGATTGAGTATGTGATCAAACAAGAAAAGAAAATGTATATTCATTCCCAAAATTGTGGGAATGGATAAAATATACTAAATGGGTATTTCCAGGACCTGTCAGAGTTTTGAATAAAAATGACCTCCTGCAATTAATTTTCCCATCATCTCCCTAACCCCCACGACCTACACCCAAAGGAACAAGAATAAGGATAGTCCTGTCAGATTGTAACCATGCCTCTCTTTTCATCACTGTATTCCTAGCACCTTGAACAGCGATTTATTTATAGTAAGTCTAACAATAAATATTTTTACGTTAATAAACAAATAGAAGAGGGGTCGGCCCAGTGGCGCAGCGGTTAAGTTTGCACGTTCTGCTTCTTGGTGGTCTGGGGTTCACCAGTTGGATCCCGGGTGCTGACATGGCACCGCTTGGCAAAAGCCATGCTGTGGTAGGCGTCCCCGTATAAAGTAGAGGAAGATGGGCATGGATGTTAACTCAGGGCCAGTCTTCCTCAGCAAAAAGAGGAGGATTGGCAGTAGTTAGCTCAGGGCTAATCTTCCTCAAAAAAAGAAAAAAAAATAGAAGAATACATGAAAGACTGTCCCCATAGCAGCTCTTCACAAATAAAAATACTAAGCTTAGTGAGGACAGCCACAAAGTTAGCAAAGAGCTGACATGTGGATAAATCTCTAATTTCCCTGTTGCTCCTTCCTGCCTCTCCTGCATGGGTCAGACAACAAACTCATCTCTAATTCCATTACAGAATAGATTGAAGACCAAGTCTAAATGAGGGGGATAGGGAATAAGTACTGAGTTTGCACCATAAGCAGAGTCACTGTGACTATTGACCATGAGTTACAAAAGAACCAGAACCTCTAGATTTGCCTCTGACCTCTAGACCTTCCAGAATATCATAATTTCACTTTACTAAAAATCAGTTCTGTTCTTTGACCTCTAAAATGCATTTTGTTAAACCCATAATGTCTAATATAATTTTGAGATATTCAAATTCACCAAAACATAACCCCCTTGCCCAACTATATCTACACTCTTTAGTTGGATTTAATGGATATCCACAAAAGAAGTCCAAAGGCATAGCATATAATGATACCTTAAAGACAAAATTTTAAGATAAAACACGCCAATGTCAGTCAAAAGAGATTAAAAATCATCCTTAAGGTTCCTGATGACTATCCTTACTGATAAAGAGGGCAAAGATCCACTAAGCAGTAGGATGTTTATAGAGAATGAATCCTCATAGCTTTAAAAGGTAAAAATAATGCAAGACATAGGCGGCAAAGTGGATGAAAGGGAGTAAGAGGAAGAAAATATGGACATTGCAAAGAAGCATTATTACAGTGTGATCTTGGAATTGTGAGGGAAAAAGAATGATTAGAAATATATTCTGAACCTGAATCTAATTCAGACACATGTAATACCAATGAATTAAATGTATACATTTTAAATTTTAAAAACTTTTCCATGTATACTACTTTATCTTTATAGTGACTCTTTTCTGTTCCTACTCTACAAAGAGGAAACTTTAGGTATTGGAAATTTAGCCAAGCTCTCCCAGAAAACTAAAGAATGTGTCAGGAGCAGAACCCAAACGTTCAGCTTGATATTTCTTCCACTCTAGACCATTCTGACTCTTTCTAAAGAGATCCAGAAATTGAATAAAAATGGTCCCAAATCAATCACTTCAAAAAATAACCATTGAATAGTCATTTAATCAGTAATTTGTACATGACCTCATCTCATCTATTTAACGGGTTTTTTTTTTTTTACTGAATCAAATGATGGCTATTATTGTACCACCAGAGAATACAAAGCAGCCAAGTGATTCAGTCAATTGAAGTGAATTAAATAAAAAATAGCAATTCTTGGGGCTGGCCCAGTGGCACAGTAGTTAAGTTCCCACATTCTGCTTTGGCAGCCCAGGGTTTGCCAGTTTAGATCCTGGGTGCAGACCTACAAACCACTTGTCAAGTCATGCTGTCGCAGGCATCCCACATATAAAGTAGAAGAAGACAAGCAAGGACATTAGCTCAGGGCCAGTCTTCCTCAGCAAAATGAGGAGGATTGGTGGAAGATGTTAGCTCAGGACTAATCTTCCTTAAAAAAACAAAAAAGCAATTCTTTAAGTTGTTTAGTAGTAAAAGATTTCAGACTACTTAATCTCATTAAAAAGAAAAGAACATCAGGGCCAGCCCCATGGCCTAGTGATTAAGTTTGGCACACTCCACTTCGGCCACCCAGGTTTGGTTCCTAGGTGCAGACCTACACAACTCATCAGTGCCCACGCTGTGGTGGTTACCCACACACAAAACAGAGAAAGATTGGCATAGATGTTGGCTCAGGGAGTGGTTAAGTTCACGTGCTCCGCTTCAGCAGCCCAGGGTTTCACCAGTTTGGACCCCGGGTGCAGACATGGCACCACTCATCAGGCCATGCTGAGGTGTCGGCCCACCTAGCACAACCAGAGGCATTCATATCTAGAATATACAACTATGTACTGGGGGGCTTTGGGGAGAAGAAGAAAGAAAGAAAAAAAAAAAGATTGGCAACAGATGCTAGCTTAGGTGCGAATCTTTAAAAGAAAATTAAAAAAATAGAAATTATTCCCGAATCCATTCACTCTATCTTCTCATAATAATGACCTTTCATTTTTATCCCTTTTACTATAACATACTTAATGCCCTAGGTGGCCTATAGTGTCAATTAAGGATATGGTGTATGTTGTGGGAAGAACAATTCTCTCCCTCATGTATATAAAATTAAAGTTGTTAGTCACTTTAAATGAAAAAACGTAGAAGGCTGTTTTATTCTTTTTTTTTTTAATTCAATCAAGGAAAAAATTCTATAAATGAAGAAAAAACAAGGAAGGTCATTCTGGTCATATAACAGATGGAAAGGCTGAAGAGGGAATGCATCCTAGAATGATGTTTGACATTATTAACATAAATAGAAATTGAACCCACTCAAAAACTTTAAACATAGTCCATTATATCTCTTAGCCTTGATTTGAATTGTAAAAAGTAACATTAAAATTAGCACACACTGATAAGTCACATTTAATTTTGCATTTTATTTTCAAAACTTTCAAGGTTTCCACACTGTCATGAGAACAATTCATGCTACATTTCAGCCGGGGGTAGACGCCACGGGGCTTACTGGACCAGAGGAAATCACTCGGATTTCATCGCTTTGCATTTATGAATGATTTGGACCTCCTCTTTTTTCAGTGTGGGGTGGGGGAGCTTATTAATCATTTTCTAAAACGCTAATGGACAGAAAAGCACATTTCCAGCTGGCGAAAAATGGCAGCGGCAGCAGAATGTAGAGCATCCTTGACACGATTATGGAACGCAGCCAGGGCTGGGAGCCATGCAGGAAAGAACGTACCTTCAATGACTTTGTCTATCAGTACGGTTAAAAGGTCGATGTGTATCAATAAAGAAGATCTAAAACTCATTTTTCTTTGCTCTGATGACAGCCTTCAGACTGTTTGATTAAGATTATCACTAATAACACCGGAACTTTTCACCCTTGAGCAATCTCAATGGATCAAATGCTGAACACCCATGATGAGCCATTGCTTGCAAATTTCATCAGAATCTTTTTCCAAGGTTTGTAACTACGAAACTTCACTTTTATTCAAACATTATCAAAGAAGCCTTGAAAAAATAAGATCAAAGTTGTCTTTTCATTTTATGTAAGAAAGCCCAGAAGGATTTAGCAGAAAGAACACCAGCCTAGATGAGGAGATCTGGCTTTTAGTCTTCACCCTAGGATAATCAGGGTGGGTAACCATCATCAACTAAATTAACCTATCTAAGACTAACATGTAAAATGAAGTTGACGTGATATTTAAGGTCATTTCCAATTCTGTAATACTGGGGCCAAGATTTAAACTTCAGTATCACTAAACATTTATATTTGTTGACTGCACAATGTGTTGATCTCCAAAGAAACAAGTACAAAATTTTCGGAAAGAACTATGTCTCTATCAGGTGGAAACCAATACAAACATTTTGCACCCCTGCCATCCCTCTTTGTTCCCTTGTCTTTACCCATTCTCTCCCCACCATGCCTCTCACCAAATTGTTCTCTTGTGTCTCCGCTCTTTCCAAATCTTGCTTATTTTGCAAACCCAAGCAAATCTTCATAGTCCCCAGGAAGCCCCCTCCAGCAAATCACACTAATATCCCTTCTCTTAAATTCAATTGTTCTTACAATCAATAACACACAGCTATATTTTGCTACTTTTAACTATTTAATGCCTGTTGTATTGGTCTTTGATGACATTGCAAACTCCTTCTATAACAGGGACTGCTAAGACTTTTCTGGATCCCATATAATACATGGCAAAGTACCTGTGTGTTAGGCTTCCATAAAGGTGCTATTGACTAATGAGTAGTCCAGCTTACGGATGTCAGAAACAATTACCATACATTTACCTCATAAAAATGTTACATCACTTAACAATTTCAATTCCCTTGACCATGTTCTAACCTTAACAATGAAATTCTTTTAAAAACTTTCTTCTTTGCATAACTTTAAAAGCACAAGAAACAAGATGTAGCATCATATCCTAATAACTGTCTGGCTAATGTTGAGAATTTTTTTTCTGGTCCATCTTTTTCACATCTACTCTTAACATGACCTAGGAATATGCTGGCAATTTTCTTTCTGACAACAGCACCACAATGATGATTATAATTTGTACTTATATTCACAAATCTATTTAATTTTTTTGACTTAATAATCAGGTCAATCTAAAAGGAGTCAAACACATTTATATATCTCAATGTGTTTTTTTGTCAGCTATGACACCCAATTTGTTTTTTATAATGGTCATTCCTAGACAGGCATCCTGTATTTTTATTATGTATTTTTTTCCTTGAGTCTATTACCTTCTTCTTTTTTTTTTTTAAGCAAATGTCATTCAGTCTTTGTAGGGACATTTTTCCAATATCAACATCATTCGAAATGCTATTTCTTTCCTTCTTTCTTGACAAATCTTATTACAATCTCTTAGCCTGTTATCATTCACTTCATAACTGATGACTGATATGAGGGTTAAAAACTCTGCAACTGGCTTCAAGGAAATTTCTATATGAATATACCCAAATCTCAACTCCACTTGAGGAGTGATTTCTTTCAGGTTAAATTTCTTCTCCATGTAAGAATCTCATTCTCATCAATTTTGTATTTTGAACATTCTTCTCCAAAAAGAGGAAAAAGCCTAATATGTTATATTTGTGATATATTTTCAAAGTACTTTGCACAACAACTTCTCTATATTTCCTATTTAAATAGAAAGAATTGTCTGATCCATCACTTACATGCGTCACATACACAAACAACACTTTAGTGAACTCAAAGCTACCCATCAAACTAGTAATTTATCACACTCTAGGCCAAGAAGAAGTGTGTCTGTCTGTTTTGTATTGAGTTGACATATATGGTCAAAGCTTAAAGAGTCTTTTTTCCCTTTCTTGTTCTACTTTTTAATTTTTAATAATTACATATGAAATAGAAGCTTATTTTCACAAAGGGAATGGACTCAGTGAAGCTACTTTGTATTATTACAATATGGTTCTTCATTTAAGGCTGTACCCACTTTTACATTATTTGTACATTTACTTTTCCTCTTCTATTCTCAGTCTTAGTTGTTATAATCTTTCCAAGCAAATGGAAGTGATTCGAGTATTATTTACGGTTTACATTCACAAGTGGGTCTCCAAATTCCGCTTGCATATCCTATAATGCATATCCATTCACACTTTTCTTGCAAGAAAGCCAACGTCATCTACACAGAATTTCTCTGCTCCCAGCACAGGACATTTTTCCACCTAATGACAAAAGAAACTAATTTATCCTACTAGTTACAAATCCATCGAACGCAATGTCCTGACAACTATTAGCAGGATACAGGTATGATTATGGGAAAACAAATCATTTGCCAAAAACTGCTTATGAAGTAGCAGGGACTTTTTTCATTCAACAGTTATTCATTTAACAGATGTGCTATGAAATGTAAACTCTCTAATTATTCCAAAGACTTTTTTTTAATTCTTTGAAGGATTTAAAAATATTGTGTATATTATTTACATATAGTTCTCCTTCTGATAATTCCTCTACTTTAGACTCACAGACTAAAGCCCTCACTAACAATGTCTTAAAGAAGGTAAATTCAATCAGTCTAGAGATACTTAGCAGCATTTAGAAAAAGCTACAACGCAACTGGCAACTTTCTGACTATAGGTTTATATGAACCAAATTCAGCATTTTCCCAGAAGAAACTAGAAGTATAACTACTGTACATACACTGGTTGAGTGACTGGCATAGGATAGCCTTCAGGCCTATTTCTTCAGAAAAATTGTTAATCTTCATGTGTTCTACCTACACTAAAATTAGAGCATTATCATATTTGACTAATTATGCAAAATATACATTTTAAAAGGTTATAAATGCACATAAAATAGGAAAAATAAGCATAAGTATAACTTCTTTCCCTGTGTGCCTTTTAAAGAACCTTGAACTAGACCATCTGTATGTACTGCACAATGAAACTCGACAGGTAGCCACTGAGCCTCTCCTCCATAGGTATGAAATGAGAAACTCAGAGAGCTATTGAACATTGCATTTTCTCAGTGGAACAGCACACACACATTTAGCACAAGGGCTTTTGCCACTGAGACACACTGGGGAAATTCAGAGTGTTTGACAGCTTCCACTTCACACCCCACAGCACTGTGCTATGCAGGCTGCCACACTCAGCTTGGAGTGGTCCCTAAAACAAGGGGAAGCACTGTTAAAAACCAGCAAAATGATAATGAGTGGAGCTGAGTTGCTTCATTCTCACACAGACACGAAAGGACAAACACAACCCATCACTTTGAGATGCTTCTTTACATACTGTCTGTTCTTTGCTCCAAGTCTCCAAAACTAGAGGGAGAAACACAAAAACTATCCAAATATGTAATGTTAGTTGTGAATATGTTTGCTTTCCCATTGGTTGTCTTATAGCATTGAATATTTCTGTTGGCAGTTATCTTAAACATTCCCATTATTCCAGGTCACCATTTATTTTATCTGTTTATTTTAGCAAGAGCAATTTCAGGTCTACACAACAGCATGCTCAGCATTTTTGTTCTAAGTTATTTATGAACCAAAGTGCAAACCTGGTGGCTTAAGGCTGGACATTCTGCACACTTGCAACTGTGCCTCATGAGAGCTATCATACTTCTGACATGATCTTATATTTGCCACTGGTCTCAGACTCTAAACAACAGGAGGTAAAAACCCAAGAAGCAGAAAAGAGAGACACATGCCAGAGAGACAACTTGGAAGTCATCTTGCTCCATCTTAACCTTGGGAGTTAATTGTAAAGAAACATTTTTCTAAAGGGTGCCATGAGTAGGCGTGTAACTACACCAACAAATTACACAGTAGAGTATTTTGCAAGCATTGTTTAGAAATAACTGTTCAGCATAGCAGCCATAATCATTAGCACATCATCTGACACTTATAAAAATGCATTGCGGCAACATTTCTCTAGGTAGCAAATGTTCTCAAAAATGTTTCACACAGAAACCCAGCTATTCCACAACTAAAAAAAAGAAAGCAATCCTAAATGAAAGAAAAAAGTCAAAGGTCACTGTAAACTCAAGTTCAATCAATATAATTAATATGTCTCTGTCTTGTTTGACACAACTCTGTTTTCTGCGGTACCTGGACTTTTTGCTCTGAAATTTCCATTATCCTTTATTACGTAGTATGTGTTTACACTTCTACATGTAACAATAACAAAACCCAAAGTCATATAATCCGTATTTATGGGTCTGAATAACAATATCAAGATCATAGATCTGAACTCCAGGTAACCCACTTAGCTTGGAGCTCCTTCACAGCTACAGGATGTGTAACAAATGCTAGTTACTGATTAGATTATGCAAAACAGAGACTGCAAGCATATAAACTGCTCTCAGTAGTGGAAGAAGTGTATGTGCTATCAATGGTGTGTTTGTGGTAAAGTGGTAAAAACCATGCTTGCTATATTTCATAATATCTGCAATTTTATGCCTCTAAACACTGTCTTTGTAGCACTAAAAACCAACCATAAATTACTGAGATGCTCATCAAAGGAAGCATTCAAGTCTTAGCCTAGATTACTGTTGGTAAGGCTATTTTTGCCCTGTGTGGTGGGTAAAACTAAGTCACTTCTATGGTGCTGTCATCTGCTTCGAGTCTAGGGTTCTAGTGATTTCGTATTTTATACATATGTTTACATATTGATCAAATATTTATTTTAACAGGCATCAATGTGATCAGGAAAAGTATAATGTGCTGTAAATTATTTATTGTACTTCAAGGACATTTTTTGGGAACCAAAGAAAGAATATTAAAAAAAAGAGTTACAGAATAAATCATTTTTTGTTTAGCTTTATATACTTTTAAAATCAGACTCACATACATTCTGCTATCTCTGAATTGCTCATGCCAATCTGTTTGGTCTCACTTATTTCTTTGTGTATTGGGAGTCAGAACTACAAGCTTCAGAAGTCAGTTCAGATGGTTATCTGCAATATCTCTTTGTAGTGCTCTTCAAGGTCAAATCCATTACAGCACATGTTCAGACTGACTTTGCACACTTAACTCCACTGGGCTTTCAGTGACATACTCAGTGTTTCACTTGAGAACCTGTTATCCATAGATACAGAGGATGTTAAAAATGATACACAGAAAAAGAAAGAAAGAAAAAAATCTAGTTCATGCCTACACAGTACATTTATGGCTGACTAATCTACAACTCCTAAAATCACCTAATAAAGACCATGCCACCGTTTTTAAAAATTAAAATCTTTTTTACCTCTAAATGGTGCTATTCTATTCCCAGGTCACCTGGGCTCCAGTCAGAGAGGCATGAAGTGTTGCCTCAAAAGACTTTCTGAGAAAGACAACAACATAATCTTGACATGGCATAATTTGCCACTCACTGAGGGGATGTGTGACCGTAGATAAAGTTCACCAAACATGGGCAACTGATTCAGAAATAGAAAACATAGAGCAATTTTCTTTTCCCATAAGGAATACAATACACTGAGCACTGTAGCTGTGCCCTCCAGGTTCCATTGACTTGGATTCTTCTTGGAGGATTTCTTCTTATTTTAAAAATAGAACTTAAGGGTGACATCAGCATCATGGTAGAGTGAGTGCTTCCCTTAGACTCTCCCTTCTAAGATACAACAAAAAGAACATTCATATACCAACAGAGGACATTCACACAACACAAAAGATGTCTGAGAGACCCACACAGCCATACTTCTGAAGGAGGAGGTGCTGGACACCAGGAAGTGGGAGGATGTAAGGGGATCTCCTCTCCCTCCAAAAAGGCAGTGACCCCAGGACTGCATGTGGCTCTGAGTGGAAAGGGAATAGGGACAGCCCACCACGGGAACGCCTTTGCTCTCCAAGTTCCCTCACGGCCCGAGGGAAAGCCCCACACAGAAGCTAAGCTATTGTGGGGGTGTCTTCATCAAGCCAGCACCCCAGGAGAGCAGATAGTGAGGGCAGAGCGAGAAGCTTCCAGGATCACGCAGGCAAAAGAAAACACCCCTCCCATCACCCGGTGCTCCAGCTTAGCCCATCAGCCAGAATGCCCATGGAAATGACAGAAAAGCAGCAGCTGTGAGCAGATGAGTTGCGGATCACAGCAGGTTCAGAATCCACAGCTCTTGACACCCACCCAGTGGCAGCAGGTGGAAGCTGTGACCAATGCTATTACTATGCGAGGCACAAATCCATGCCATCAAACAATATGAAAAAATATTTTAATACTCCAGACCAAAAGGAAAATGACAAGTAACCAGAAAGAAACCCTGAAGGCACAGAAACGTATAATGTAAATGACAGAGAATTCAAAATAGCTATCGTAAAAGAACACAACGAGTTATAAGAAAATACAGTTTGACAGTTCAATAAAATCAGAAACTTCTCCACAAAAGAGATTGCAACTATAAAGAAAAAATCAGAAATGTTAGAGATGAAAAACGCAGTGGATGAGAGAAAGAAAAATCTGGAATCCCTGAAAAACAGAGCTGATTTATGGAGGACAGAATTAGCAGCTTGGAGGACAGAAATATAGAAATGCTTCAGATGGAGGAGGAGAGAGAACACTCAAAAAAAGTGAAAAAATTCTCCAAGAAATATCTGACTCAATTAGGAAATACAGCACAAGGATTACGGGCATTCCAGAGAGAGAGAAGAGAAGCAGAATGGAGCAGAAAGCTTGTTCAAAGAAACAATAGCTGAGAACTTCCCAAACCTGGGAGAGGAGCTGGAAATACAAGTGAAAGAACCTAATAGATCTCCTAATTATATCAACATAAAAAGACCTTCTCCAAGGCACACAGTAGTGAAGCTGGCAAAAGTCAATTACAAAGAAAAAATATTAAGGGCAGCAGGCAGAAGAAAATAACTTACAAAGAAACCCCTATCAGGCTTTCAGCAGATTTCTCGAGAGAAACCTTACAGGATAGAAGAGAGTGGAATGATATATTCAAAATTCTGAAAGACAGAAACTTTCAGCCAAGAATACCCCATCTAGTGAAAATATCCTTCAGATGTGATGGAGAAATAAAAACTTTCCCAGATAAACAAAAGCCAAGGGAGTTCATCACCACATGACCTCTCCTACAAGAAATGTTCAAGACCCCCATATCCGATTAAAAAAAAAAGAAAGGGGTTACAAAGCCTTGAGCAAGGAGATAAATAGGTAGACAAAATTAGAAAATTGTCTCTATCAGAACAGTTTGCCAATAATTATAACATTAAAGATAAAGGGAAGGAAAATATCAAAAATAAATATAATCTCATCATTTTAACCACAAACTCACAACACAAGATGGAATAAGTTGTGACATTAACAACTTAGAAGGGGAAGAGGAGAGGGATGGAAGTGGCTTAGTCTAAGGAAATAAGAGGCTATCAGAAAATGGATGATCGCACCTACAAGATTTTTTATACAAACCTCACAGTAACCACTAAACAAATAATTAGAACAGATACACAAATGATAAATAAAGAGAAAACTAAGAAAATCATCATAGAGAACTATCAAAATGAATTGGTAGTCTGAAATACACAGGACAAGAAACAAGGGAAAGGCAGAAGAACCAGAAAATGAGTGATAAAATGGCAGGATTAAGCCCTCATAGATCAGTAGTCATTTGGAATGTAAATAGATTGAATTCTCTAATCAAAAGACAGAGTGGAAAGACAGACTAAAAAGACAAGACCCAACAATATGCTGCCTCCAGGAAACACATCTCAGCTCTAAAGACAAACACAGGCTCAGAGTGAAGGAATGGAAGACAATACCCCAAGTCAACAGCAAACAAAAGAAAGCAGGTGTTGCCACTTATATCAGACAGTGTAGACTTCAAGACAAAATAGTTAATGAGGGACAAAGAGGGGTAGTATATAATGATAAAAGGGACACTCCACCAAGAAGACATAACAGTTATAAATATATATGCACCCAACACAGGAGCACCAAAGTACATAAAGAACTATTAACAAACCTAAAAGGATATATTAACAACAACACAATAATAGCAGGGGACTTTAAACCCCACTTACATCAATGGATAGATCATCCAGACAGAAAGTCAACATGGAAATAGTGGATTTAAATGAAAACCTAGACCATACAGATATATGATAGGACTTGATAGATATATAGAGAACGTTCCATCCAAAAACAGCAGAATGCACATTCTTCTTAAGTGTACATGGAACATTCTCAAAACTAGACCACATGTTAGGAAACAAGGCAAGCCTCAATAAATTTAAGAAGATTGAAATCATATTGAGCATCTTTTCTGACCATAATGCTATGAAACTAGAAATTAACTACAGGAAAAAGCTGGGAAAGTGACAAATATGTGGAAACTAAACAATCTGCTACTGAACAACCAATGGATCATTGAAGAAATTAAAAGAGAAATCAAAAAATATCTGGAGACAAATGAGAATGAAAATACACCATGCCAATCCATATGGGATGCAGCAAAAACGGCCCTAACAGGGAAATTCATAGGCATACAGGCCCACCTTAACAAATAAGAAAAATCTCAAATAAGCAATCTTAAACTACACCTAACAGAACTAGAAAAAGAAGAACAAACAAAGCCCAAAGTCAGCAGAAGGAGGGAAATAAGAAAAATTAGAGCAGAAATAAATGAAACTGAAACAAAAAAAAAATACAAAAGAAAGGATCAATGAAACACAGAGCTGGTTCTTTGAGAAGATAAATAAAATTGACAAATCCACAGCCAGACTCACTAAGAAAAAAGAGAAGAGCCTCAAATATATAAAATAGAAATGAAAGAGGAGAAATTACAACAGATACCACAGAAATACAAAGGATTATAAGAAAATACTATGAAAAACTATATGCCGACAAATTGGACAATCTAGAAGAAACGGATAAATTCTTAGACTCATACAGCCTCCCAAAACTGAACCAAGAAGAAACATAAAATCTGAATAGACCAAATGCAAGTAAAGAGATTGAAACAGTAATCAAACACTTCCAAAAAATAAAAGTCCAGGACCAGATTCTCTAGGCTTCTCAGGAGAATTCCACCAAACATTCAAAGATTTATCTATCCTTCTCAAACTATTCCAAAAATTTGAGGAAGATGGAACACTTCCTAACACATTCTATGAGGCCAACGTCACTCTGACACCAAAGCCAGACAAGGACAACACCAAGAAGGAAAATTACAGGCCAATATTGCTGATGAACATAGATGCAAAAATCCTCAACAAAATATTGGCAGACCGAATACAGCAATACATTAAAAAGATCATACACCATGATCAAGTGGGATTTATTCCAGGGACACAGGGATGGTTCAACATCCATAAATCAATCAATGTGATACAGCACACATTAACAAAATGAGGAATAAAAGCCACATGATCATCTCAATAGATGCAGAGAAAGCATTTGACAAGATCCAACATCCATTTATGATTAAAACCCTCAATAAAATGAGTATAGAAGGAAAGTATCTCAACATAATAAAGGCCATATATGACAAACCCACAGCAAACATCATACTCAATGGGGAAAGAATGAAAGCCATCCCTCTGAGAACAGGAATGAGACAAGTGTTCCCACTCTTGCCACTCTTATTCAACATAGTCTTGGAGGTTTTGGCCAGAGCAATTAGGCAAGAAAAAGTAGTAAAAGGAGTCCAAATAGGTAATGAAGAAGTAAAATTCTGGCTGTTTGCTGACGACATGATTTTATATATAGAAAACCCTAAAGGATCCATTGGAAATCTATTAGAAATAATCAACAACTACAGAAAAGTTGCAGCGTACAAAATCAACTTACAAAAATCAGTTGCATCTCTATACTCTAATACTGAATTAACAGAAAGAGAATTAAAGAATACAATCCCATTTACAACTGCATCAAAAAGAATAAAATATCTAGGAATAAATTTAACCAAGGAGGCAAAAGACCTATACAATGAAAATTACAAGACATTATTGAAAGAAATTGATGACGAAATAAAGAAATGGAAAGATATTCCATGCACATGGATTGGAAGAATAAATATAGTTAAAATGTCAATACTACCTACAGCAATCTACAAATTCATTGCAATCCCAATGACATTCTTTGTGGAAATAGAGCAAAGAATTTTAAAATTCCTATGGGCATTACAAGACTCTGAATAGCTAAAGCAATCCTGAGAAAAAATAACAAAGCTGGAGGCATCACAATCCGACTTCAAAACATACTACAAAGCTATAGTAATCAAAACAGCGTGGTACTGGTGCAAAAACAGACACACAAATCAATGGAACAGGATTGAAAGCCCAGAAATAAAACCACTCATCTATGGACAGCTAATCTTTGACAAAGGAGCTATTACATACAATGGAGAAAGGAAAGTCTCTTTAATAAGTGGCTTGGGAAAACTGGACAGCCACATGCAAAAGAATGAAAGTAAACAGTATTTTTCGCCATACACAAAAATTAACTTAAAATGGATCAAAGACTTGAAGGTAAGAAGTGAAACCGTAAAACTCCTAGAAGAAAATATAGGCAGTACGCTCTTTGACGTTGGTCTTAGAATGATCTTTTCAAATACCATGTCTATTCAGACAAGGGAAACAAAAAAAAAAAAACAAACAAGTGGGACTTCATCAAACAAAAATGCTTCTACAAGGCAAAAGAAACCAGGATCAAAATGAAAAGACAACCCAGCAACTGGGAGAAAATATTTACAAATCATATATCCAACAAGGGGTTAATCTCCAAATATATAAGGAACTCATACAACTCAACAACAACAAAACTATCTAATCAAATAATGGGCAGAGGAGGGGCTGGCCTGGTGGCGTAGGTGTTAAGTTCATGTGCTCTGCCTCAGCGTCCCAGGGTTCACGGGTTCAGATCCTGGGGTGGACCTATGCACCACCCATCAAGCCATGCTAAGATGGCATCCCACATACAAAATAGAAGAAGATTGACATAGATGTTAGCTCAGCAACAATCTTCCTCACCAAAAGAAATTTTCAAATGGGCTGAGGATATGAACAGACAGTTTTCCAAAGATATATAGATGGCCAATAGGCACATGAAAAGATGTTCAACATCACTAATCATCAGGGAAATGCAAACCAAAACTACACTAAGATATCACCTTACCCCTGTTAGAATGGCTATAATCACCAAGACAAAAAATAGCAAATGTTGGATAGGATGTGGAGCAAAGGGAACCTTCATCCACTGCTGGTGGGAATACAAACTGGGGCAGCCACGATAGAAAATAGTATGGAGATTTCTGAAAAATTAAAAATAGAAATACCATATAAACTAGCTATCTCACTACTGGGTATTTATCCAAAAAACTTAAACAACAATTCAAAGAGACTTATGCACCCCTATGTTCATTGCAGCATGATTCACAATAGCCAAGATGTGGAAGCAACCCAAGTGCCCATTGACTGATGATTGGATAAAGAAAATGTGGTATATATATATACACTGGAATACTACTCAGCCATAAAAAAGACAAAATCGTCCCATTTGCAACAACATGGATGGACCTTGAGGGTATTATGTCAAGCGGAATAAGCCAGACAGAGAAAGACAAACACTGTATGATTTCACTCATACATGGAAGACAAACTAACACACAAAGAGAACAATTTAGTGGTTACCAGAGGGGAAGGGGGTTGGGGGTGGGCACAGGGAGTGAAGGGGCACATATATATGGTGACTGACAAATAATAATGCACAACTTAAATTTCACAATGTTATAAACTATTATGATCTCAATTAAAAAAATACACCTGATATGATTTTCTGAACTGACAGTTAAGGCAGAGGAGCTCAGGAGATAATAATATAAAAATAGATGGAGTTTATTTGCTGTTCCTTTCATTGTCTTTCATTGCTTCTTAGGAAACTCCAAAAATTATTATATGAGCAACAAAGGGAAAAAGTAGTTAAATCATTGCCACCATAAGTGACACTGCAGGAGCAGATGACATTTTGTGCTTTTATTATTAAAATGTCCATCGAAGAAAAGAGTAAGAGGGTAAAGCACATGTAACATTAGTGGTGTTTTTGTAAAACAGCAGTGTTTAGGAGCCGAGCTTTTCCTTAGGAGAGAGAGACAGCCTCCAGCAAGCCTGCAAATGTCTGAAATGGCCTCAAAAGCAACTGGGCCATTGCTCCAGCCACTTGCTCCTCTTCACCCCAACAACCTCACAACACAGATGCCAACAGTAAGCAACTACCTCTCAGGTCCTCTCAACAGCTCTAGTCACCCAAATTTGTGAGGAGGGCAGGGGCGGGCAGATGTAGCTGATACGTTTTATGCATGCTTCCTCTGCTAGATCCTCCACAGAGAGTTTTTAAATGTCCAGCTCTTAACTTCAGAGAAGCCAAACTCTAAAAGCAGAAGACAAGCTGCCCCGGTCTCCCTAAGAACTAGTTGTGGTAACTCACTTTATTAATTTCTGCATTCACCTGCTGAAGCTCAGAATTTTAATACCTCTTTTGACCTTTTATCTCTTCTGACCTCCTCTTGGTCCACACTCCATCCTAAAATACTCTCTCCCAAACTTGTTGTTTCCTTTCTATTCCTAGCATCCATTTCTCCCTTTCAAACCACTCTTGTACAGGCTCTTATCACCTAATAGTTAGTTGATTTCTAAAGCCTTCAAAGGTTGTTTCACTACTTATCAGATGTTTAGGTCAACACCTGTGAATGCTCTGAGAATTTCCCCTATTTGCAAGCTAACAAGTTAGTCTGCACAGTTTCATAGAAGCTGGAAGAAGACACCAAACTCCCAGGACAGAGATGAGTAAATTAAATAAATAAATAATTAATGTAATTACAAATAAATAAATTTAATTAAAAACAAGTTATTCAGAGCAATAGCACTAAGTAGCCAAAGTGTCACCATTCACTCCACTCCCCTGAGCCTCAGTTCCCACAGGGTAATGTGAAAGGATCAAGTGACTCCTACACATGCATGCCAGGAGAGGAGCCCTGAGCTTAGGGAACCCAAATGTTTTATAATGGGCAGTAAGCTCGCTCAAGCTTTGCTCTTGAAGGAGACATTGTTTTCATTGCACCAGACAATAAGTAAATCTGCCCTTTGCTCTGGAAGGAGACATTAGCTCTCTTTCAAAGTTGTTATCTATGTAAATTTGCATGAAAATTTAGTCCAGAGCAGAGGTAGCCAGTGGCCCCGCTCTAAAGATATACAGAGATGCAAGAGACCCATGCAGAATTGTCTCCCAACACATTAGCATTGGAAAGACTACTTAACTTCCCTAAATTTAAGTTGCCTCGTCTGCAAAATGTGAATAATAATACCTACCTCAATGGACTGTTGTGAAGATTAAATTAAACAATGCACATTAAAAAACATTTTAGCTCATCACCTGTCTCAAAGTACACAGAAAACAAACTTAATTATTGCTGTAGTATTCAACGTCTGTCCTTCCCTACCCAGTTGGAACCAAAATTGACTTCTCATTTATTTTTCATCCATACAATACATGTAGGTTTGGTCCGAATGGTCTGTTCACTTCCTACTAAAGAGGATAGTGTATTCCCATCTTTACAACTTTGCACATCTTCCCCCTGTCTGAAATCTCCCCCATTTCTCACCATAATCCCAACCACCTTTCATGGCCAGCTGAATCTCTGCCAATTCTTCAAAATTCCCCAACTCATCGCAGGCCCCAGAGAGCTTGCCTTCTAGCAACTCATTGTATTTGCATATACCCCTCAATAAATGCCAGATTTCTTTCACCTTATTATATTTACACACTGATGGATTTAATTTCTCCCAGCTGGTCTCTCACTTGACTTCTTTTTAATATTTCTACATGGGCTTTCTTGCTTCTCAAGTAAAAGTCAATTATGTGTACAAAATAAATTATGTGATAATATATTACATGATACAATTGTCAGCAAGAACCCTTTTTTTCCCAAGGCAATTAAGGAAAGCTTTTTTTTTAATTTATCAACTAAGTTTTATACATGCCATTCTCTCAGTAGTCCCTCTAAATTTTTTTAATCTTGAAAATAACCATTCCATGTGGGAAAAGGACCTGTGCTTATAACTTTAGCTAACTCCTTGAGCAAAACTAAAGTTAAGTAGGAACTGGAAGTTAATACATTCCTTCTGGGCAAGTGGCCTAAGTTGAAGTGAATTGAGAGTTCAGTGCAGGTGTCTACCTGTCACCAGAAATGGCCATCATCCCTGATGTTCTGGGCTATGAAACCTTAGTAAAGGGAACAGGATGAATTAAGCTGTTATTTGAAATGGCACGAATCGCTCCTGTTGACAATGCCATAGAGAATACAGTTTAGATCCTGGGGTAAGTCCCCAGGGAAACTTGTGCCTCAGGTCCAGAGCAGTTTGCTTGTTGCTCTGGCCACTTCCACGAAAACTCATTATAATTCCAAGCCTAGAGGCAGGGCAGGCAGCATGGCTGCAAGAGAGAGCTGGGGACAGCAGCTACGTGTCAGCACAGGGCTGTGTGGGAGCTCTTGACTGACATCTCAGAGGAAAACCCAATCTTGATTTGAGCCCATTTCCAAGGTTTAATTTTCAGAAAACTCTTTTATAATACAACATAGCACATCCTATCAACACATTAACTGCATCAGTTAGGAGCCTGATGCTTCCAGAAGGTAAAGAAAAGCTCTAGAGAGAAGCACTGCCCAACAGAATGCCCTGTGATGATGGAAATGCCCTATATCAATGTTTTCCAATATGATAGCCACTAGCCAAACACGGCTGTCGTGTTTTGAAAGGTGGCTAGCGTGTCTCAAAAATAAATCCCTTTATTTTATTTAATTAAGCAGCCACATATGACTAGTGGCTCCTGTATTGAATAGCATAGCTTTAGAACCTACCATGCAGCCGCCCTTACTTTCATGAACATTGTCTCACTTAGCCCTCAAACTAACCCTGCATGTTTATTTTCATCAATGAGGAAAGAGACAGCTATTCCCAATCATTAGCACCAAAGTATATAACTAACAAGTCGCAGAGCCAGAATTTAATCTGATTTTTATGACTGCAAAGTTTATTTTTCTCTTTTTTTCATTTGCACCACCTTGCCTTTTCAGGATCAAGTCCAAATTCCCTAACTCGGCATGAAAGTACTTTTACAATCTCATCCTAATCTAAGCCTCCAGCCTCACCTGCATCACCATCCCCTCCTCTCCCTCTGCTTTGGGAATACTTTTGCTGTCCAAATCCTAATGCATTTTCCTAACTCCTTGCCTTTCAATTCGTGGCACCCACAGGCTGAAAGACCCTCCCTCTACTTCCTGTCTCCCTCAGTGCCTGGTGAGCTCCTGTATTATATTCTGATTTTCTGTTTACATGTCCATTTCCTTGTCTAGAACATGAGCTGAAGGAAGAATGCCACACCCACCTTGTGCTCCCAGATGTAGCACAGTACCTAGTAAATACTCCAGAAGTATTTACTGACACATAAATAAAGAGGAAAATGAAGATATGAAAGAATGAAATTCATCGCACATTCATAGAGCCTGATAGTGCATGGCCCTCCTCTGGCAGTGAGAATTGTCTGAACAATGAGTATACTAAGAAGGCAAGATCTCTTCCTGAGTATGTCAAAAGGCCTACTTTCACATTTTGCGAGGAGGCAATGTATACATGACCATGGTTGGCAGTGAACACCACCACTGCTCACAACAGGTTAAAGGAAAGCAGGACCACAAGGCTACTGAGGACCAGCTGTTCCTGAGTGGCTGGCATTTGACATCCAAGCCCAAGGTGATTGGATAATGCACAGGCTGCCTAAATTCAGGCCTTAGGCATGCTTTCCCAACCCTTAGACTAGCATGTGCTAAACCACTGGGGAGGAGTACTCAACCTGTAGTGGGCACTAAGTTGGGTGCAAGGTTGTTTCATTCATCCATGGGGAAATGTGGCCAGCACCACCACTTCCCAAAATGGAAGTTCACCTTAACAGGACCAAGTGTGTGTTCTTCTGAAAGAAGACCCCAGAACTGGCTCCTGATTTAGCTTCTGTGAGTATCTCATGTGGGTTGATTTATGAACAGGTTTTTTCGTGGGGAACAGGCAACCTTCTTCAAAGCTCTCCCTTCTCACCACCACACACGCACCCAGTCAAACATGTAGACATAACAAGACACCCTTGAGCTGGCACCATGATACAAAAGCCCTGCCTTTCCCAAGAATTGATGGGTTTGGGGAATTGACCAAATTTTTATATTCCCTTTGTGGTAGCTCAAATTCTCTTCGAGAATGTGGGCCACCTCTGAAAGTCTTGGAACAGCTCCAGATCAATGGCTCTCTACCTTGACTGGACATTAAGATCACCTGGGAGCTTCTAAAATATACTCTTGTCTGAGCCCCACTCTCAGAACTTCCAGTATAACTGTTCTGTGGTGAGGTGGAGGCACTGACAGTTTATAAAAGCTCCCCTAGGATTCTAGTGTGCATCTGTGGTTGACATCCAGACCATGCCTCTGAGATCAGTAGCTTAACCACCAGAGGTTCCCTAGAGAGGAGGATGGTGTCAGCTTCAGCATTGCAGTTGACTTTTTGGAAGCAACCATTAGAGGGAGGTAACAAAACTGCACAAAACGAAAAGAACAAGGGGCTTTAGCAGAAAAACATTAGCTTATACCTGAGAAGTATATGGGACATTCCTGTACCAAGTTCTTTGCCCCAGAAGGTATCTGCAATCTGTGTTCCTTTTACAATATTGTGCAATCCCTGCTCCTGTGATTTGTTTGTTGTCATAATTCAATTCAACAGACAATCATGGAGCATTTATAATATGCATTCATTCCTCTGGTCCAGATACAGAGAAAAATGAGATTAAAAAATAACATTTATGGGCCAGCCCAGTAGCATAGCAGTTAAGTTTGTACGTTCCACTTCGGTGGCCTGGGGGTCACTGGTTCGGATCTTGGGTACGGACCTACGCACTGCTTATCAAGCCACTCTGTGGCAGGTGTCCCACATATAAAGTAGAGGAAGATGGGCACAGTTGTTAGCTCAGGGCCAGTCTTCCTCAGCAAAATAGAAGAGGATTGGTAGCAGATGTTAGCTCGGGGCTAATCTTCCTCCAAAATTTAAAAAAATAACATTTAGAACCTGAGAGTCTAGCAAGGGAAAAAGACATAAATAGTCTAACAGGATGTGGTACTTTAATTAGATATAAGTACAAATGTGCAATGGGAGTTCCAAGCATAAAGGAGGGAGTGAATTAGATGAACTCTGTCACTCAGAGTAATAGTCAATGACCTTACAACAGTCTACCTCACGCTTGATCAGGCATCAGTTACCTCTCCAATCATTTCCTACTACCCCCCATTGTTTATCCAGTGTCCTGCCTCAGTGTCTCCTCACTGTTACTGAAAAACTCCAGGCGTGCTCCCAACTTCAAGCCTTTGCTCAGGCAGCACTTATCCTGGAATGCTCTTCTCCTAAGAGCCACATAGTAACTCCTACATGAACTTCAAGTCTTTTCCCAAATGCTGTCATCTCCGTGAGGCCTACCCTGCTGACCCTATTTAAATCTGAGACCCAAACACACCTAGCCCCCATCCCTAGCTCTTCAACCTTGTTTACCCTGCTTCACTGTTTTCATTGCATGTGTCGCATTCTAGCATAATACACAATTTACTTATTACACTTATAATTAATTGTTTGACTTCCTGCACCAGAATATAAACTCCACAATTGCACGGATTGTTTTGCCCATCAATAAATCTCAAGTGCCTAAACAGTGCTTGGCATGTGCTAGGCACTCAACACATTATGTTGAATTAATCAATGAGGAACTTAGCAAAACTTTCCCCTAACAGTAGTTGGCTTCTTTTTTCTTTTACTAGAATTGAATTTGCTATTCTATAGCCACTGTGCTTCTGGGTTGGGACAGTTAATAATAGCCCACTGGACCTATGGTGGAGAGACTTTTCCCCCTAACTTCTGTGTGAGCACTGCCAATCATCCATCATTCAGTCCATCCATCAACAAACATTTATTCAGCAACTATTTTATGCCACATGCTGGGATCTGTGAGCATTCAAAGTTCTGACCTCAAAGGACTTAACTCCTGGTAAAAGAGATGAGGTTGTAGGGGAGAAAGA
Organism: Equus asinus; assembly: GCF_041296235.1. Taxonomy (NCBI): domain Eukaryota; kingdom Metazoa; phylum Chordata; class Mammalia; order Perissodactyla; family Equidae; genus Equus; species Equus asinus. The sequence goes on from NC_091813.1 coordinate 40,802,724, forward strand.
AATACTCCTCTACTCTTTTAGGTTCTTCTGGCTGATCTAAGAATTAAATTGACATGAGACTGAATAACAGAAGATAATCAAACAAATTTAATAATATATACATAGGAGAAACCCAGGAAAACTGAGTAACTCACCAAAATGGCCAAAGACACCACCTTAAATATCATCCTCAGCTAAAGGCAAAGGAGGATGTTGGTGTGGGGGACTGGCATTGGCCACCCCAAGATATGTCTCTTTGGCATGAGGATTATTTGGGGCTGGTTACTTTTAATAAACTGTAGATGGGAAGGAGGCTCTGAGGAGTGGAACTTGCTTGCCCTTTGTTAGGAGACATTTACATTGTAAAGGAAATCTCCATCTGTAAAGGTGTCTCCCTCTCTGTACCAGGAAGAAGGGGGGATGACCTTATCTCTAGAAACTCCTATCAATACAGAATGCAAGGACTTATATCTGCATTTGTTTATTGTGTTTGGCTCGTAACCTCCTGTAACTGACTCCCCTCACCCCCAACATCCTCCTTTGTCTTTAGCTGAATATGATATTTAAAGTGGGATCTTCAGCCATTTTGGCAAGCTGCTCAGCTTGCCTGAGCCTCTCCCATGTATATATGTTAAAAAGCTTTGTTTAATTTTCTCCTGCTATTCTGTCTCATGTGAATTTAATTCATTCTCCAGCCAGAAGAACCCACATTGGGTAGAGGAAATGTCTTCCTCCCCTACATTGGCCATAGTGGTTTGGGACTTCAAAGGGGAGGAAGGCAATTCACATGGGAGATGGAAACGTAAATGTCTGGTAAACTAATGTTTGCCATACCTTGCAAAGACAACATGACATGGGGAGGACTTTGATCAAATGGGCCTTGCTAGGTTCCTCCCTGTCTACACCTAGTTCATATTATACTGTAGTTATCTAATGGAACAGGGCTTCTTTCTTACATTCTTTTAGGTAGTTAGGGGCAGGGTCAAAGTTTCTTCCTGAGCCTTTTGTTCTTAGAAATAATCAGGCCAAAGAGACACACTTTGGGGTGGCAAATTCTAACTCCCTCAAGGTCAATACACAAATTAGTGCAGTAAGAGGCAGGATGTGCTGAGCCAGGAGAAGAGTACAGAGAGTCGTGTGACTTTGGAGTCCTTAGAAGGTGCTTGAAATATGACACCCAGGACAGAAACTCTAGCCATTCTAGCCGTGGGCAGCTTAGACACAGGATGACACTAATCAGTTCATTTACCAAAGATGGGGTTTCTAATTTTGGCCTCTAATAACCCGCTCCCCTTCGTGAGATGCCCGCCAAGGGAGCTGGGAGCTGTCATTAAGTTTTCTAAGCACACTTGAACTGACTTTTCTGATAACCTTTACCTACCAAATCAGGCATGAAAACCACTGAACAATGGTTAAGACACTTTTTATTTTCTTTTTTTTTTCCTGACTTTAACCCATTTGATTACTCGTTCTAAGCCACACACAGTAAAGTAAGTTTCGGAAGAGGACTCCGGAGCAGAGCTCAACAACAGCTTAGCAACTGGGCTCCTCTTTCAAAGCTCGTGTATGTCCTCCCCGTAAATGTAAAATAGCTTGGCTCAAAATGCACTGTTGGTTCCACATGGAGGTGAGCGAATGATGTGTTCCTAGGAATAGAAGCCCTCAGACAAACAGTGTTAATCGGTCTCACCACAGAGCATTTGGTGACAATAACACAGTTAATTTTAAAGAAGGGGAAATTAAATAGTGGTTGCAATAGTCCTAGCCATTCTTAATTATTATGGTGGCAAATTATGAACAATTTCCTGTCACTTTCCCTTCTAAAGCAATTATTGATGTTTGCCTTATGGCTGAACTGTGCTGAAAAACTCTCTAAGCAGGAGGCTGTCTGACTCAATGCTTTGTGGGCTCATATTCAGAAAGCCATTTGGCCTGCAAAGTTGCCGGATTATCTGTAAACACAGTGAAAGGAGACAGTGATTGCATGAAGCAGAGGGAATGCCAATAAGGCAGATGTCATGACAGGAACACAAAGCCAACATTCCACATGACCTTTTAGATAGCAACCAATTTACTTTGGTACCATCTCAAACAGAAAATTATGGTGTAATTCCTCATGTCAATACATAATTTATTTTGTAATAAATAACTACCCGCATATTTATGGCGCGCCTCTCCCCTCATTTTTATGATGCTCTCAGGCACTTTCTCTCCAGCACACACTGCCACCTAATCATTGCAAAGCTTTGTTTTTAAGGCTGTTCTCTTCAGTAGCTTGGTGATAACAGAGGAAAACATTATAGGATTAAAAGCTACTTTCCATCTCTATAAAGAAACCTAAATTATTTATTTTCTTATTTTCAAATTACCTAACATCAGGTTGAAGGATTCATGAGACCAAGTTAAAAAAATCAACGAGCTGCAGCATCAAGCCCTAACTAAAGCATATTTCTTAATACAGAAAAGCCTGTGCCTTTAAAGCGGCATTAAAATCAGGCAGTGAATCAACAAAGAAGGAGAATTCTGTCTTGCCCTGGGCTCCCACGCCTTTAAATGCATCTGCTTCTTTGTGGGAGGTCTGGGGACAAGAGCTGCCTCCCAAAGTCACCTCCTTCTCTGTCTTTACAATGCAAATGGAGTGAGTTCTTGAGAAGCTCTGCCCTTTCCCCTCCAGGTCAGCACTTTGAATCTCCCCCAGGCTGCCATTGACAGCAGACTCTCCCCAGCTGACAGCTGGTCACTGACCTAGCTGAAAGCAGTTGGTGGTCTTCTCTGAGCCTTGAGCCACAGATCACCTCATCCTGCTGGCCAAGCTATAACAGCGCACACAGTTAACGCTCTCCTTCCATGGCCTCTGTCAAGGACGAATGAGGCAGCGGGGAGTGGGCAGTGGCCCACAGGCACTGCCACCACCCCCTCTCACTGATGAGTCTGAATCACATTCCTGGATAACTGAAGAGTGGCTAAGGTGCAGCATCCTTAACAAATTCCAAAAGAATGGAAAATGAGGGCAACTCACAAAATAGAAAACAAATAACAGAGTATATGCTGCTTAGAAACAGACTGCTTTTGTATTTTTGGCTTCTACATATCTGTTTTTAGACCATTTTGGTACTAATGATTATGAACATTTGTTTACAATGTGGGGTCCCGACTAACTTCTGTAGCTTAATAACACAAAGAAGTGGAAAAGTTAATATGAGACACCACAATCACTCCTTTGCAAATGAGCCACCATGCCACACAATATACACACACACGTACACACACATTCCAAACCAAACGGAACAAACACATTCCTTTGGCTTCACAGGAGAGGCAATAACCCACAATGTGGAGAAAATAAGGGCTCCAATTCAAATACAACATATTGAGAAGCAGAAATCGATACTCAGAGGAGGTTTTACATAGCACTCATATTATTTTTAATGAGTTGCTGTATAGAACTACCACAAGTGACTGGAGTCCAGGATTCTTTGAGGGCTAATTGGCTTCATTCTTCCAGCATGCCAACAGAGTACTTTCTGCTCTGTTTGGAAAGCATGAGCTTGGACCTAGATCAATGAATCGATAAGAATACATTGGCCATCTAATGGGTGCCCAGCAGAAAGACCACTGCTGCATGTTTAGAGGAAATATTTTCTGACCACATGGTCATCCCTATGTCAAAAATGCCTTGTCCAAATAGATACTGAAAACATATTTCTGATATAATCTTCAGGATTCTCAATTTACCCAAGGTAAAAAGTCTGAGTCTTTGTGATTATTTTGTCAAAATAACAACCAATCATGACATTTACTTCTTTGAAATTAAAGCTTTCTAAAGCCCCTGTCAAATTATATGAACAAAATACATCTATGCATCTTTTCTTGAAGGATTTTATAAGGAATAAGATTTAGATGATACAGCACTTAACAGTATGTGCTGTTGTTTAAAGAAATACGTAAATTTAGCATTAGAGAATACTAAGATAAAACCAAATCCTTAAAAATCAAAGGTTTCATATTATTATCACTCGTTGGATTGAAGGAAAGGCTACAGGCTTTCTTATAGTCTTAATATTTGAAGAGTTATTTTTAGAAGAATTATGGCTGACTATTCTTCATCACTATTGAACTTAGATTTAGATAGAAGTGGCTTATGCTAACACAAGAGGAATTCAAATAACAGCAATCTGTATGTATGTGACCTCAAAGATCACACTTGGTTCAATTGCTGAATAGATACAACTGAAGAATCTGTGGCCCAGAAAGGCTAGGACTAGCACAAAATTATGCTACTAAAACAAACAACAAACATTTATTATCTCATAGTTTCTGTGCGTGAGGAATAGGGTCACAGCTTGTCTGGGAACCTCTGGCTCAAGTTCTCTCATGAGGTTGCAGTCTAGCCAAGCTACCAGCCAGGGTTGCAATTTCACTTGACAACTCAATTGGGCAAGGAAGGTTGGAAGAGAGATTAGTGATACACTTCCAAATTCACTCATGTGGTTGTTGGGAGACCTTGATTCCTTGCCACATGGGCTGCTGTCTCATAAAATGGGAGCTGGCTTGCCCCACAGGAAGTGATCCAAGAGAGAGCAAAGATTTCCCAAGGTGGGAGCCACAGTCTTTTTATAACCTAATATTGGAAATGATATTCCTCCACTTGTGCTGTGTGCTTTTCATTAGAAGCAAGTCACTAGGTCCAGCCCACACTCAAGGGGAAAGGATTACACAAAGGCATGAATAAGAGAAAGTGAAGATTGTTGAGGACCATCTTAGAAGCTGCCTTTCACACCTACAACCATAATCCCTGTTTCATTTTAAACCCATTGTTCTTTCCACTGCCCTGTGCAATGGATAAGTTCCTGGCATTAAAAGTTACCAAACATTGGACAGGGTATTTTAGATTAGAGAATCTCCATCTCAGATTATCTTTTACAATAAGACATTCTGTCACCTAGTTGAGAAGGTTCAATTTTAATTTCTCTGGTAGATAAGAAGTACAGTGTATATGGTGTGGTATAGACTGGAGTTTGAGTAGCTATCCATCTGAGTAATTAACTAGATGAGGCAATTGATTTTGTTTTCTAGGTCTAGTTTCCTCATCACTAAAAGTTGGAAACGGGACTAAGTTTCTAAGTTCACTTCAAACCACAGCAAGTAATATGTCTCCGATTCTGTTACAGCTTTAAAACAAGGACTCTCATATCTGGTCGTCTTGAGGATTGATCTAAAGTAATCATTAAATTAAATGACTATCCCCAAGATCTGACATAGAGGCAAAATGTGTTGTGTACCAAAATATTGCTCTCTCTGGCTTGAATTTCTTCATTAGATACTGTTTTCTATGTGCTATTAAAAGCTTCTGCTAAAATGTAAATGTGTTATTTGGAATAACAAATTAAACTATAACCCCAAATTAATATTTAACTGAATTTGTTTCTCTTGTTAACACTCATATCAGCTGATAAGGATCCAGAGAATGGGCTAAAGAAACAAGTAAGTTTTAATGAAAATGAATTTTTTCCAAAAAGGTTTTGGGGTTTAGAAAGACTCAGATGAACCTGTGTATTAGGGAGTGGGGAGTGGCCAATATCTTTAACAATAGAATATACAGACAGGCACATGGAATGATGAAGACAAATTTAGAGGAAATAAAATGATCAATATAGGCAGACTTCTGAGGATACTACATCCTTTTAATCCCTCTAAGTGGAAGCTCTTTATTTTAAACACTCCCCCATATTCATAAACTCTCATTACCAAAAATACTTCCTCCTCTCAGCCTCAGATACCATTCTCACAGTGACCCCTTGGATGGTGTCCTTACCTTTCCAGCTGCAGACCATCAACTCATTCTCCCTGCTGCTTTCTCTCTAGCCTTACAATCCCTCCCATCTACACTTCCATCCTTCTTCATGTTAAACCCTGACTAATACTCAAAAGTACTCCCTTGCACTTCTTTGTACTTCCCTCAACTCATCTCTCTCTTCACCATCACACTCACCAAAAAAACCCCCGAAAACCCAACTCTGAACCAACCAAACTGTCTAACTCCTCCATACCTACACCTGTGCAGCTGAATGATACTAGAGAAAATAAAAATTGGACATGTTGGCTTCACTATAAATTCATGATGACCAAAATGAACCATCAACCCTGCCAAGCCAGCCAGCTTGCTGTATCATTGGACGCTCCAAATCTACTTTTAGTATCAGGAACGTTGAATATGCAGGTCTCTCTGCCTAGAATTCACCCATCATTCACAACTTCTTTTCACCCTTCAAGTTTCAGTTTGAACATAATCATCTGAGAGAGGGTTTCTGTTACCCTGTGTATACACCACTTCCATCTCTCTATTCAGTTAAAACCTTTCACACTATCTGCTTATTTCCCTCATCATATTTACATCACAATTAGTAATTATATATTTCCTTGTTATCTACTTATCATTTGTCTTCCACTCTAGACTGTAAGCTCCTTGGGGACCTAGGACTATGATTTGTCAACCACTTATATCATGCACACCAGCTAGGACATAGTAAGTGTTCAATAACTACTTGTTGAATGAATGAAGGAATTAACATACAGTCTTTATGTTTTTGGCCAGGAGTGGCCCTATCTATATTTCTTCAGCATTCTTAAAGCTTCTCTCTTTCCATTTGTTTCTTTACTCAATCAGTTTCCTTTAAACACAGAGATTTCTAATGGAAACGCTGGCACAGACTTTACTTCAGCAGCATAAATGGCATCAGTAGCTGACATGGACCCTGCTGTTGCCACTGGCAACAATTAAATTAGCTATATAAAACCAACACAAGAGCTGCAGCATACATTCATTAAAATAACCATTCAGTCTTTCAGCAAACATAATACTGACCTGCGTGACTGTGCTTTTAGTATATGAGCAAGTGCTGAGCATTGTCCTGCCCAAGACAAGGCATTTACACAGCTCCTGACTCCTGTTTCAATTGTTGCTTAAAAGGGTTGCCTAATTAATTGATTTTATTGAATCTCTACCAGGCACATTTGTTCCTTGGGAAGCTAATGAAAAAAGCAGAGAAGCAACTTTCATAAAATACAAGAAAAGGGTTGTGGAGGTCCTGTTTTATGCTACATATCATTGTAAATAAAAGTATAGTTGGCATGGTTATTGACTGTTTAATGCCAAGAGATAGACATGAGCACATTTGTAGATCTTTGTGCTCACAGAAAGGCATTTTATCTGAACCAGCAGACTATTCTCACCCCCTTACATCTGTATGTGCTCTCACTCTCTCCTGACCACACTGGCAGCATACACCTTGTAAAAGCAAAGAGCCAGTATAGTAAGTGCACTTCTAGAAAAGTAGATGAGTTTACAGAATAAAGCAACCAGCATTGATATAATCCTCCACAGCTAATGAAAGCTGCCTAATACTTTACCTCATCTGATGCTTACAAAAAATCCTTATGTACACATTATTAGGCCTATTTTGCAGATGACAAATTGAGTCTCAAGGAGTGATGACCCACTCGATATTACACAGCTAGGAAGCCCAAGTCAACACTCTCTGAGGTCAAAATCTGCAGTACGGTTAAGTTACCCAGGCAAGAAAGTAAATAGGCCTGAATTAAACTAATAGACATAGAAATGGAAACAAAGACAAAGGGACAGACTTGAGAGGGATTTACAGAATTGCAGGAATTGTGACCGATATGAGGGAGGGTAAGGGAAAAGTGGTTTCTGACCCAGGTAGACAGATAGAGTGCAATGCCATTCCCCAGAATAAAGAGGAAGGAAGGGCATATTTAGGTGCGTGGGGAGTAGAGAAGAGAGGGAGAGAGATAAAGTGACACATTTAGGTTGGAACAGTTGAACATGGGATGCCTCTGGTATGTGGTACGCAGAGTTAGATATAGGAGTCTAGCTCACAGGAAATGTATCAAGAAGAAGGTCAACAATGTAAACTGCTGTCAAGGAGTGAAAGAAGATTTGGATTGAGAAGTTTTCATTGGAATTTGCAACTAAGAGATTACTGGTCACCTTGAAGAAAGGAGTTTCACTAACTTAGAGGTGCAATCCAGATTGTTGTAAAATAAAGAGGTGGGTACCAGGAGGGCAGACTAACTGCCCAACAATTTTGGCTATAAAGAGAAAACATACTGAATGTGTAACATATAGAAGAAATATAGGATTAAAATAATGGTTATTTGTTTTTCATCTTTTTATTACAAAATAAAGTGACACCCAAAGAAGCTGTAAAAATAGTACAAAGTATCCCCATATACTGTTCACCTAGATTCTCCAAATGTTAACAACTTATTACATTTGCTTTATTGTGTATGTGTATTTAAGTTTTCTGAACCATATGAGAGTAAGTTGTAGACATGTCGTCCCTTTAATGCTAATATTCTAAATATTTCAGTATGTGTTTACTCAAAAAACAGTAACATTCTATTACACCACAGTACAATTATCAAAATCAGGATATTAACACTAATACAGTTCTGACGAGAGTGACATCAGCAAAACGATGGCATATGAATTTCTAGTGTTAGTTTTCCTCCAGAAACACCAATTTGAACAATTATTCATGCACAAAAATAGCTTCAAAATAGCCAAGAATTCCATGTGAGGGAATGCAGCACCTGAGTGAAGCACAGAAATAAGAAAAGATGTTTATCGAAGAGGGTATGAAATATAGATTCTCACTACTCCATCACCTTCCCCAAAGCCCAGGCAGGCAGTGCAGAGAGAGGTATCCTTCCTGTAGGAGGAGAATGAAGTGAGCACTCAACTCCAGCCTGGACCTCAGAGCCACCATACCCAGCACCAACCAGATTCCTGCAGAAACCTTGCAGGCCAGGAGACAGTGGGGTGATATACTCAAAGTGTTAAAAGAAAAAACTGCCAAACAAGACTACTGTTCCTGGAAAGTTGTCTTTCAGGAATGAAGGAGAGACAAAGACTGTCCCAAACAAACAAAAGCTGAGGGAGTTCATCACTACTAGACCTGCCTTACAAGAAGTGCTGACAGGAGTTCTTCAAGCTGAAATGAAAGGATGCTAAGTAGTAAAATGAAAACAATGAAAATATAAAACATACTAATGAAGGTAAGTATATAGTCAAATTTAGAGTACTCTAATACTGCAAAATAGTGGTGTGTTAATCACTTAATTCTAGTATAAAAGTTTAAAGGACAAGGGTCTTAAAAATAACTATAGCCACAATAATTTGTTAATGGATACACAATATAAAAAGAAGTAAATCATGACATCAAAACCATAAAATATGGGGAGGGGGAGTAAAAGGGTAGAGTTTTTATATGCAATCAAAGTTAAGTTGTTATCAGCTTAAAATACACAGTTAAATCTACAAGATGTTTGATGTGAGCTTCATAGTAACCAAAAGGCAAAAACCTACAGTAGATACACTAAAGATAAAGAGAAGGGAATCAGAGCATATCACTACAAAAAATCATCAACTCACAAAGAAAGACAGCAAAAGAGGGAGAAAGGAACAAGGGGACTGAAAAACAGCCAGATAACAATAAGATGGCATTACCAATCAATAATTACTTTAAATGTAAATGGATTAAATTCTCCAATCAAAAAGCATAGAGTGGCTAAAGGAATTAAAAAATAATACGCAACTATACCCTGCCTACAAGAGACTCACTTCAGCTTTAAGGACACACATAGGCTCAAAGTGATGGGATAGAAAAAGGTATTACATGCAAGTGGAAATCAACAGAGAGCAGAAGTAGCTACACTTATATCAGAGAAAATAGGCTTTAAGTCAGAAGCTGTAAGGATAGACAAAGAAGGTCACTACATAATGATGAAGAGGTCAATTCATCAAGAGAATATAATAATTGTAAGTATACCAAAAGTTGGAGCACCTAAATATATTAAATAATTATTAACAGATATGCAGACAAAAATAAACAGTAATGCAATAATATTAGGGGATTTCAATACCCTACTTTCAACAATGGATAGATCATCCAGATAGAGACTCAATAAGGAAATAATGGACTTAAACTACACTTTACACTAACAGACATATACAGAATATTCCATCCAACAGCAGCAGAATACACAGTATTCTCAAGTGCACACAAAACATTCTCCAGGATAGATCATATGTTAGTTCACAAACTAAGTCTTAACAAATTTAAGAAGATTGAAATTATACCTCATATCTTTTCTGACCAGAATGGTACAAAACTAGAAATCAATATTAGGGGAAAAACTGGAAAATTCACAAATATGCGGAAATTAAATAACACACTACTGAACAAACACACAGCCAAATAAGAAATGAAAAGGGAAATCAAAAAATATCTTCAAACAAAAATGGAAATACAATATACCAAAATTTAAAGGGATGCAGCAAAAGCAGTTTTAAGAGGAAAGTTCATAGTGATAAATGCCTACATTGAGAAAAAGATCACAAATAAACAACCTAACTTTACACCTCAAGGAACTAGAAAAACTAAGCTCAAAGTTAGTAGAAGTAAGGAAATAAAAATCAGAGCAGAAATAAATGAAATAGAGACTAAAAAGACAATAAAACAGATTAATGAAACTAAAAGCTGGTTATTTGAAAAGGTAAAATAGACAAGCCTCTAGCTAGAATTACCAAGGAAATAGGTAAAAAAAAAAAATTACCAAGGAAAAAAATGGATACCATATGAAGATAAAGGATCACAAAAGATTACTCCGAACAATTATATGCCAACAAATTGAACAACTTAGAAGAAATAGATAGATTTTTAGAAACATACAACCTATCAAGACTGAATCATAAAGAAACAGAAAATTTGAACTGGCCAATAACAAGTAAAGAGATTGAATCAGTAATCAAAAACCTCCCAACAAAGAAAAGCCTAAGAGTAGATGCAAGATTTCACCGGTGAATTCCACCAAGCATTTAAAGAAGAATTAACACAAATCCTTTTCAAAATCTTGCAGAAAATTAAACAGGAAGAAACACTCCCAAACTCATTTTATGAGATGAGCATTATCCTGATACCAAAGCCAGATAAGGACACTACAAGAAAACTACAGGCGAATATCCCTAATGAATATAGATGCAAAAAATCTTAGCAAAATTCTAGCAGATTGAATTCAGCAATACATTAAAAGGATCATACGCCATGATCAAGTGGGATTTATTCCAGGAATGCAAGATTGGTTCAACATATGCAAATCGATAAGCATGATATACCACATTAACAGAATGATCAAATTCATATAATCATCTCAATAGATGCAGAAGAAAACATTTGCCAAAATTCAACATCCATTCATGATAAAAACTCGCAACAGATTGGGTGTAGAAGGAACGTACCTCAACATAATAAAGGCAAAATATCAAAAGCCCACAGCTAACATCATACTCAACTGTGAAAGGTTGAAAGATTTCCCACTAAGATCAGGAAGAAAACAAGGATGCCCACTCTCACCACTCCTTTCAATATAGTACTGGAAGTCCCAGACAGAGCAAGTAGGCAATAAAAAGAAATTAAAAACATCCAAATCAGAAAGAGTGTAAAATTGTCTCTGTTTGCAGATGATATGACCTTATATACAGAAAACCCTAAAGATTTCACAAAAAAACTATTAGAACTAATTAATTAGTTTAGTAAAGTTGCAGGATACAACATCAACACACAAGAATTATTTGCTATACGCTAACAATGAACTATCTGAAAAAGAAATAAAGAAAACAATCCCATTTACAACAGCATCAAAAATAATAAAATATTTAGAAACAAATTTAACCAAGGAGGTAAAAGATCTCTACACCAAAACTATAAAGCACTGATGAAAGAAATTGACAAGGACACAAATAAATGGAAAGATATCCCTTGTCCATGATCAGAAGAATTAGTATTATTAAAATGTCCATATTGCCCAAAGCCATTTATAAATTCAATGTAATCCCTATCAAAATTTCAATGGCATTTTTTCACAGAAATAGAAAAAACAATCCTAAAATTTGTATATAATCACAAAAGACCCCGCTTAGCTAAAGCAATCTTAAGAAAGAAGAACAAAACTGGAGGCATCACACTTCCTGATTTCAAACTACAGTCCAAAGCCATAGTAATCAAAATAGTACGGTACCAGCATTAAAAAAGACACTTAGACCAAAGGAACAGAATCAAGAGGAGGAAATGAACCCATGCATATTCAGTCAACTAAAATTTGACAAGGGATCCAAGAATTCTCAATGAGGAAAGGTTAGTCTCTTCAATAAATGGTGTTGGGAAAACTGGATAGTCCCATGCAAATGAATGAAATTGGATCCCTATCTTATACCACTCCCATAAATTAACTCAAAATAGATTAAAGACTTAAATGTAAGACCTGACATTATAAAACTGATAGACTAAAACATGGAGAATCATAAAAGCTCCTTTAACAGGTCTTGGCAATAATCTTTTTAATATGACACTTAAAACACAAGTTACAAGAGCAAAAAAAAGCAGTTAGGACTATATCAAACTAAAAAGCTTCTGCACAGAAAAGAAACCATCCAAAAAATCAAAAGGCAACCTATGAAATGGGAGAAAATATTTGCAAACCATATATATATCAAGGGGTTAATATCCTAAGTATATATGGAACTCATACAACTCAATAGCAAAAACACAAATAATGCAATTTTTTAAATGGGCAAAGGACTTGAATAGACATTTCTCAAAAGAAGGCAGAAATTGCCAACATGCACATGAAGATATGCTCAATGTCACCAATCACCAGGGAAATGTAAATCAAAATCACAATGAGATATCACTTCACACCTGTTAGAATGGCCATCATCAAAAAACAAGCGATGACAAGTGCTGGTGAGGATGTGGAACAAAGGGAACTCTTGTACTCTGTTGGTGGGAATCCAAATCGGTACGGCATTACAGAAAACAGTATGGAGGTTCCTCAAAAAATTAAAAATAGAACTACCATATAATTCCAGCATCCCATTTCTGGGCATATATCCAAAGAAAATGAAATCACAGTCTTAAAGAGATATCTGCACTTCCATGTTCATTGCAGCACTATTCACAATAGCCAAGACACGGAAACAACTTAAGTATCCATCAACAGAAAAATGGATAAGGAAAATGTGGTGTATATATACAAATAATGGAATATTATTCAGCCTTTAAAAAGAAGGAAAGCCTGGGGCTGGCCCCGTGGCCGAGTGGTTAAGTCTGTGCGCTCCGCTGCAGGCGGCCCAGTGTTTCGTTGGTTCGAATCCTGGGCACGGACATGGCACTGCTCATCAAACCACGCTGAGGCAGCATCCCACATGCTACAACTAGAAGGACCCACAACGAAGAATATACAACTATGTACTGGGGGGCTTTGGGGAGAAAAAGGAAAAAATAAAATCTTTAAAAAAAAAAAAAAAAAAAGAAGGAAAGCCTGTCATTTGGGGCAGCAACGGATGAACTTGAAGGGCATTATGTTAACTGAAATAAGTCAGACAGAGAAAGACAAATACTCTGTTTTCACTTTCATGTGGACTCTAAAAAAGCTGAACTCATGGAAACAGAGCGTAGAATGGTGATTGTTGACAGAAGCTGGGGGTAGAGGGAAGGGGGGTGGAAAGCGAGAGATGTTGATGAAAGGGTCCAAATTTCCAGCTATAAGATTAATAAATTCTGGGGATATAATGTATAGCATGGTGACTATAAATAACAATACTACATTATACACTTGAAAGTTGAGAGTAAATCTTAAACATTATCACCACACACAAACAAAAAAAGAATCATAATTATATGAGGGGATGGAGGTGTTGACTAAACTTACTGTGCTAATCATTGCACAACATATACATGTATCAAATCATCATACTTTATACCTTAAACTTACATATATGTCAGTAATATCTCACTAAAGCTTGGGGAAAGAAACACTGATACAATATTACTATCTAATCAACAGACCTCATGCAAATTTTTTCCCAGTTGCCCACTAATGACCATTAAGCAAAATTTTAAGAAATTTTACTCGACTCTAATCTAGAATCACACAGTGCTTTTACTTAGTTGTCATGTCTTTTTATTCTCCTTTAATCTGGAAGCTCCACATTATTTCTCTTTCATGACTTCGACATTTTTGAAGACTAGAGACCATTTATTTTTGTATATGGTCCCTTAATTTAGATTTGACTACAGTTGTCTCATGATTAGATTCACATTATGCATTTTTTAACAGAAAGACCACAAAAATGAGGTTGTCCCCTTCTCATTGCACCCTATTAGGAAGTGCAGACGTCTATTTGTCCCATTTCTGGAAATGTTAACTGTGATCATTTAATTAAGGTGGTGTCTGCCAGTTTTCTCCTCTGTAAAGTTACTAATGATCTCTTTGTAATTAATAAGAATCTTGTGGGAAAATTCTTTGAGACTATGTAAATACCCTGTCACTCCTAAAAACATTCACCTGCTAATTTTTGCACACAGAGATGATCCTTACCTGAAACAATTAATATATTGGCTACCAAATTGCGATTTTCTAATTCACTTTTGTCTTCTATTTGTTGGCATGTAAGAAAGAGCTTTTTCTCCACTATACATTCATTTTTTTCATGTATTTATTTAAATCAGTTTGGACTGATGGATCTCTTATTTTATTCTACAGGTTACTCTCATTATTTATTTTGATGCTCAAATTGATCCAGATTTGACCAGTGGGAGCCAAGAGAAAGAACTGTTTCCTAAGGTATCTAGTAGGGAGGAAGGCTTGATAAGAGAGGTGAGCGAGTACACCACTGATGGGCTGAGGTGCTGAAGAGAACAAAAGGAAATAGTATGAAGAACAAAAGTGGAAGGATAGTTTCAGGCAGGAGAAGACATAGCTCATCCACTGAACTCGTAGAAAAGAACTCATAGAAAAGAAGGAAAGAAAGAAAACAGATGAGTGATGGCAGTAGTCAAGAAGTTGAGAAGTTTGAGATAACCTCTACATTCTTGGAGAAGTAGGAGGTGAAATGTTTGCTAAGAGTGAAGAGGCTGTGGGAGGACATGATGCCAAATGAGAGTAGTGACAGTGTTACGGGGAATGGAGAGACAGATTACTAGCAACACATAAGGGAATCGCTGGTCCTTGCAGAGGTATTATTGTCCTTACTGTCCCTGATCTGTCGAGTTATCTAGATTTGTTAGATCTGTTTCCTGTACCTCTGCCTCCCACCTCCATACTGTGCAACAGCCAAGTTGTAAAAACAACTGCATTGATACACTGTTGAAATATTTTAGGTCAGTGAAACAGAAGTATGGAGGGGTAAGTAAGACAGTAAAGTTTTAAAAATAACGTACTTAAGCAATGGGATCACGTCATCTGCTACGGCTGGAGAAAGAAGTAAAAACAAAAGAAGCTGATAATGAAAAATATTGAGGGGTCAGGGTCCTGGGAGTTCAAAGAAATTTGAGAAGAGAGAGAGGAGGAATGGAAGTGACATGGTTGAATGATGGACGTTGGGTTCAAAAAATGGGATACTGGAGTTTAAAATAGAGGTGTTGCATGGCAATGTCTTCCCATTTAGTACAAAGCATGTCAAGTCTCACACTTGGTCCAAACAAGAAAAGAAGATGTAACACTTCACTGACTCAGAGGCAGCATCTATCAAACCTCCATCATTCAGAACTCAGTCAATATCCAGAAGGCGAGCAAAAAATGCTTGGAAAGTAGATGAGAATTTATGCACCAACCTCTTCCCCTTCACCAGATCTCAGCTCCTGCCTCCCAAACAGAGGAACAGCTCCCCCATGGCTGTAATATGTCTTAGACACGTTGTCTCAGTCCTCTTCTCAGTCTCTGGTTTCCAATTATAATCCACATAAGAGAAAAAATAGAAAAATACTGCAAAGCAAAGCAAAGAAGCCAAAAAGTCCACCAGCAGAGCATGGCCTAGTGAAAAGGCAAAGATTCCTCATTGTGCAGTAATGCCTAAAAGATAATCTTACTAAAGCAAGGATGTTAGAACTTGTCTCCATTCTGTTGGTCCTGAGCTATCTAGAAATGGTTAAGCCATACTGGGTGGACTCAGGTCAGCAAATCTTGAAAATAAGCACTACATTTTAAAAGTTTTCCATATTAAAGTGTAAAACAGAAATGGTCTTTGCTTGAAAGATACATTTCAGTTATTTGCAGTACTAGTCACTTCTGGGGAATACTGTGACTCTCCTTGAGACCAAATACAAGGACAGAGTTCAACGTAATGTTTATTGGACATGGTCCGCCATACGGGCACTGAGCCAGGTCCTTAATGTGTTTTATTTCTTGTAAGTCTTGTAGCAGCACGATGAGTGCTATAGTTTTCCCAATTTCATGGCTGAGAAACTGCAGCTTTGAAGGGGTTAATCTGCTTGAAAATGGAAAAGTCAGGATTCGAACCCAAGCTCTTATTCTAAAGGCTGTTTCCTCAATGACTACATTACTGTGACAAACTCTCTGGTCTGTATCCATCATAGGGAAATTCCAAAATCGACAACAACGTGCACATTTTTCTGTTAATATTTTTCGCCCCAAATATATTAATAAGGTTAGTGTACACAAATTCAGCCTAAATATTTTACTCAGGGGAAACTGTATATGCAAGTTGACTAAAAAATATGATATTGTTTACAGTCCATATATTTTTGAAGTTGCAAATTTTCTATTTTATAATTCTTCAGGAAAACTGTATTAATAGATGATAAATCATAATCATCAGTGATATGAAAGTTATTAGATCAACAGACCTATTTCCTTGGCAAGAACAAGATTAAGTCCTTGACGCGTTGATTCAAAGTTTGATTTTAGGCAAAGATACAGAATCAAAAATGATGTAAAGAGGATTTTTGCTATGTCTTTTGGAAAACAACCTACCAAAGCCTTTGTAAAAAATGGAATGGAAGCAAAATCATAATTCACTGTAGTTTAATTTTTTATATTTCTTCATATTAATTAAGAGATAAGAAACCATAAATGATTTGGACTCAAAGAGACAGTTACTGGTCAGTTTTTATGCTATATCCATGTTCTGTTTACCAGAAAACCATTTCTGTCCTGCTCTCCTTCACAGAATCTCAAAGCCCAGTAAAATGCAGAGCCACAGAAACTCCTGTGCCGAAACCAGATTATTCAGCATCTACCCTGAAGTTCTAGTTCACTCCATTTTTGCATTGCGATATTGCTAATATTCTAGTCCTGACTTCTGTAATGATCAATCTCAATTTTCCAAGCTAGAGCACAGCGTAGTTTTCAACGATGGAGAAACATCAACGAACCAAGAAAACTCATTTCTTGTGTGTGCCAAATGTCACAGAGTACCAGATGGGTTACTAGATTATCAGATGAGAGGGAGAGAGGGAGAGAACGAGGGAGAAAGAGAGAGAAGTGACAATGGATGTCACACTATCCACATCCAAAAGTCCTTTTAAGGAAGCTGCTTGATACAGTAAAAAACCTCCTTGGCTGAAACAAAGGTTTCATTCCCCTGATGCCAGAACAATCCCTCAGTTCAGAAATGTCAACAATTGGGGACTGCTTAAGTATACAAAAATGGTAGTTGTGTTTGTCACACCTAAACTGATTATTCTGGTATTAAATGAATACAACCATTCGTATTACATAGAATTTTATATTTGATTTTCGTCTACAAGGCATTTCAGAGATGTGTTGTGGGAATATGCATGTAGGCACTACGTATTTTAATAGATGATCATGATACCATTTAAAGCTAATTTTCTAAGCCCCAGATTTTATCTTAGAATTTTTAAGGAAATTGTAATGACTGATGAAATCTCAAGACCATAGAACCGTTTACTTGTTTGTCTACAGGAAGCTGTGTTAGAGCAGCACCTAGTGGCTCCTGGGACTTCTCAAATCAACTCTCTAGGATCAGGAAGGAGCAGTTTAAAAAAAAAAAAAAAAAAGCATTCTTTTAAGAAATATTAAGATGTAGATATTTAAGATAATGTACACGTGCTGCTGCTTTGTGCCTGTTTAAAGTTGTGTGTAATTTCTGCTTGGTACAAGTTGGACTCAAAACACTGACTTCTATTAATCTGGTGATTCCATCGTATGGTTAAAGAGAGTCTGCTTGGTTGCAATAACCAAAGAAGGCGTCGATATTTTGCACAGACATTATTCTATAACTAAAAATGACTCCGTGAAAAGCCTTTGGTAAAGAGAGGCTAACAAAAGATTTCAAATAACATATGTAACTGCCACAGAAAAATTTAGGAAGGTTTCTTTTAAATAGTTAGAAACCCTGAGGTTAATTTGAACCAAAATGCTATTCTATGAGGATCTTTGGAAATTATTGGGCTTGTTTTGTGTTTTGTTTGCAGGAGGATTCAGAAACAAGCCTTATAATTCTGTGAAAATCTATTACTCCTCAGAATTTGCTGGTGATCTGAAAATTCCTTTTTGTCAGGTATAATATTGAAATCCTTTCACCTCTTCCAATAATACAATCACAAATGGGGAAATTCTACTGAAATCATTTGCAGTGTCTGTGGAGGTCTGCAAGATCACAATCTTCAAATTGATTAAAGAAATGTTGACATTTAGACCATTCCCTGGTCATGTTATAATCATTGTCAGCAGCTTGAATTTGTGAGGTTTTTATTTTATGCTCTTGTCAAAATCTCTGTCACAAAAACGAGACCGAAAAAGTTTAATGCTTTATGTGCTCACCGAAGGATGATAATAACCCCGGTGCCTCTGACCTCCTCAGTGTTTCAGAATTTAGTGGCCAGTTAGTTCTCCTCATTCTTTTTGCAGCCTCAGCAGCCTGAGAAGCCAAATCATCAACCAATCAAAATGCAGAGTATAAAAATTGTTCCAAGCGGTCTCTCCCGCTGGAAACCAGGCATCCAGCACATCTCTGATCTCTCCACAGTCAGGATGGTCAAGTTGGGCACATAATTTAAACCTTTCCTGATGACACTTTAAATATCATGGAGAGCAAACAACACGAGCACTTCTGCCAAAAACGTTAAAATGTTTCATGGGCTTTGCAATCAAGATATCTGATGTTAAAACCAGAGGTTTTTTAAAACAAGTACAGTCACAAATTGTGTGTCACTAAATTCACTACAAGGCCTTACCACGTGGGACCCAGCCAAAAGTGGTGTCCATCTCTCTTTGATTATCTCACAGTTGTTTTATTCAACTATTGCTTACCTAAAATATCAATGCCAGAAGCATGGAATTAGAATTTGGACAAACAGAGCAATTGTTTAGAGACTCAGCTTTATTTTAGCATTTGCTGGAAGGCACTGCCCACATCATTAAGGAATTCTTATTGGAATGTTTTATACTTCTATACTTCTGTCACTAATTGCCCCCAAGAACTCAAAGGAGGTTTTGGAAGCATTTGGCGGTTTCTCCAAATTGTTCTTTCTATTTTTGTTGAGAGATGCAATCACCAACCACCATGAACTAGTGCAAACCACATTGCAAGAGCGACACCTGCGAAGATGGGCCGAAAAGTGCCCAAGAGATGAACTTTGCCTCATTTTAATGCTAAGGTCTCCACCCCAGGAGGAGCTTAGGCTTATTACCATAACCAGCGATGTATGTGGAAGCACGTTTTCCAACTGAGCCTGCGCAAGTGAATACCCACCTCTCCCTTTTGAATATTCATTCCCCATCCAAAATAAAAGGCCCCTGCTTTCCTGTGCTCCAAGAGCCACAGCTTTGGGAAATGACTCTCTGTGGGCTCATTATTTGCGGCAAATAAACTGTGTGTAACAACTACTTCTGGTGAAGGCTCTGATTTCAACTCACCAAGAAGCAGACCCACTTTCGCTGTTAACTCTTCCCCACAACATTATCCTGTTCTCTATAAATACAGAAAAGGGAAGCTTCTTTACCAAGGCCATTCTCCCACCCTAGACTGTGGGTCGACGCCCTTTGCTGCCTACCTAAATCTATCTCATTCACTGACTCAGGGGCATCCTTTAAACACTAAAATAGCCCCATTTCCAGGCTAAGAACAGGTGAGTATATTCTGCATTAGTCCACAAAAAAGTCAATGAAAAACAGTTTCAGAAAGTATAATGAAAAAACTGAAAATTTTCCACAAATTCTTTTAAGTAAGATGAGTCATTATTTTAACTACATAAAGACAAAAATCAGGATTTTGTTTTCACAGTTGATTACACTACAGGTGTCATTTGTCCTGCAGCTGCCTATTTGCCTTCTACTTTCTGTCTAAGACACACTTGCTCTTATACCAATATATTTTTGGATGTAATTAGGTGTGACTCAAATATGAAAGCATTTTGATTGCACTATAAGTCTAAATGGTAAATAATGTGAGTTTCCATCCTACTTGCTATAGCCTGGAAATCGTACCTTTTACCCTAGCATTTTCATCAATGCATACCTCAGCATATGATTTGTGAGTTTAAAAAACAGTGTCAATACAAGTGTAATGTTAATATCCTTATGCTACACAAACTACTTAAAATCAGTGTCAATACTTGATTACACTACAAGATGATGTTCTAAGATTAATTCCTTAGACTCTGGAACAATACGCATTTATTGAGAGAAGTAAACCTGTTTAAGAGTTCCAAATGGGTTTAGTGTTCTGCGCTTCCAGAAGCTGTAGTGAAATAGCCAAAAGAAACACCAAATGGTCCTAAAAAATGTCTATTGAATGCACACTCTCCAGGCAATGCTTTCTAAAATGTAGAATTTCATCAGTTCTGAATTGAAAAGATTGATCTGCTTGTCATGTTGAATAGACTCTAAAAGTAGTTTAAGCAACAATTGACCCTGAGCACAGTACCAGTGAGTCTTCTGGGCATCGGGCTGAAGGCAGCTCCAGATTTCTAAGATAACTGAAATTGTCTCTGTTGTGAAAAACAGCAAAGCAGCTCACAACAGACTGAAATGCTCAAGAGGATTTTCATAATTATGGCTAAGAGAAATGAGATTTACTGGAAGCTGCATTTACATCAGTATGGCTGTTTCTTTCCTCACAATTCCTTATGCTTAAAAAAAAATCAATTCCATCCACTTTTCATAATTCTATTTGCTTCCTTTTCTATCCTCTGAATACCAGCCCTTAATTTAAGCCATATCACAAAAGGCAACCATAAAATTTTTTTATTAGTGATTAATCTATTTCCACTACTGACTTGTAATTTTTGTCAGATATTTCATACTCCATTCATCAAAAAGGCATAGGTATGTGCTAGAATTCACAGGCTTTAGCCACTGACAAAATGTAGAGGTGAGATTCAAAGGAGGACAACAGGTAAAACAATAATGAGCAAAAATGCATTCTCTAAATAAAGAAGAATGCTCCATCCACATGAGCTATGCAAGAGATGGGAGCTGAATACTAAATGCATGGTCCTGATGTCCATAAATGCTAAGAACATAAACAACACATTGTTATATTCCTGTATGTTAATAACCTCACATTCCTCTTTGTCTGGGCAGTTTCCTTATTCTGTTCTTTCAGCTTCTTGTGACAGTACTTATTTGTTCTCCAGTTGGGCAACTTGGGTGAATAAAGGCAGAGAAGGAACGATGCAGCCATTTTGTAGCTGACACAACGTGTTGCTGATATGCTGACTCACCTGGTTGGTGTAAAGAAACATCTGGGCCTGCAATTGATTACCTTCCCTGGATCCTCCTTCAGGTTCTTTGCCTCCTAGGCCAGGTATCTGGGTTTAACACTACGACAAAGGGCCCCAGCTTCTGCAGGACACAGTCATCACTAAAGTCAGAGGCAACAAGAGCAAACAGGGTTTGAGTTCATCCTTGTGGGGTTCCAGCTTGCATTTGTGGGTTCCAGCCTGCTCACGATCTTCCCTTCCTCGCCGCCCGCCCTCTGGACTTCAAGCCCCAGCATCAGATGCAGAGGCAACCGCCTTACAGAGACTAACCAGCCCCCAAATTTCATAAGCCGGTTCCTTGTAACAAAAACAAAAACAAATTCTTAAAAATATATATACACATACAGAGTTTTGATATATAATATATATGTATATATATTGTACACATACATACAGATATATATATTCCGCTTCTGTGGTTCAACCCTGACTGATACGGAGTTTGGTTTAAAAAAAAGAAAGTGTTTGAAAAACCTTGTCCAGATTATTAATAAGTATTTGTTGTTCAATGTCTTAGTGACATTTAACTCCTGGAATCATTTCTCGTGCAGACTGAATAGGGTTCCCGAGGTCTTCAAGACTGGCTCTTCTCGCATTAGTTGAGATCCCAGGAGTCATGTTAGAGTCATGATCTAAGGACTGGAGCACTAATGTTTGAAAATATGTGATTTTTAAAAGGAAAAGAGGCTTTGGAGAATGCCCACGCACAAAATGCAAATTACACCTACAAGGACAGTGACTGATCAGGACTGAATGGTGGGCCACCCTAGATCAGTATAAGCAAGAAAAATGCAGTTGACCCAGTTGACTGAGTCTTCTATACTGATTCTTTCAGTGCCTTATATAGTAAGTAGGTTGTAAATATTAAGAAGATGAGGCAAACATCGCCATCTAGTAAAAAGTTACAAAAACATACAAGGAGATAAACTATATTTTCCACACACTGCTCTGGATATGAATAATTGTTATTTTTCCTTCAGAGCATAGCCGATTGGGTCATTTTTATAAGCATCAGTTAGGGATGTTGACTTGATTTCTACCAAAAGGCAATAACTTTCCACTAAATTACAATGATGTTTCAGATCTTACCAGCCACAACCATAGTCCTTTCTACACCTGTCCTTTTTCTAGGAGTTTATAATTTCGTGGTGATACTTCTGGTATTCTGCTTCTTAAACTAAGTAGCAACTGTTCTTCAATTGTTTTGTAATTTATTTTCAAAAACTAAATTTTCTAATTTTTAATTTTAAATAAGTTAAACAGAAAACAATTTTATGCAGTATGGCTCCAGCCTAGATAAAATCTGTGTAAACAATATTTTGAGAATTTTACTGTTCTGATTACACCATGCCATGAATTAAATTGAGACAGGCATATTTCAGAGAAAAAATATGCCTTCCTCCACAAATTTAATTTTCCCTTTTTTGTTTGGAACACATCTTATTGCATCATAGATAAAATTCATCTTAGAATGCGTCTAATTCTTAGGTATGCAGCTAACTGTCTTCTCAAAGATCCTTCCATCTTATTCCTTATTAGATTATTATTCTATCACAAACTCTTCCGGTCGTACACTACAAAATGACTTTCCTCCAATCCATAATGCTGCTGTTATTCTGATTAAAAAGAAAATACAAGGAATTAAAGTTTATTTTGACTCTAATGCACTAACAATCAATCAAGCTTGTCTCCTTTTTGACCATTTTTATTAGAATTTTATACCAACATGGCTACACTGAACCTGAGTTTATTTTATATTCCCCTTTCTCCATTAGTCAATTACATTGTAAATATATCTTTCTGACATCTCTGTAATAAAGAATGCCCTACCTGGAGATGTAGTTTATCCGAATTCAAACTAGCCCATTGTTCGGTCTTCCATTGCTTGGCACAGCCTCTGCATTATTAAATTACAGTATCTTTTTTCTAACCTACTTAGCTTCTATGCTGCAAAGGTTCAGATTGTTCTTTTTAAGAAAAAGAAATTATTGTTCAATGTCAGCCAACAACAAAAGTAAAAATACAAAAGTCTATTAAAAGGAAAAAGAAAGAAGTAGTGATGTTATTAAAGATAAAGAGGAAATGTGAGTCATTATCTAGTCATTTTGATGTAAGAGCATTGGGATCCAAATACCATAAAATAGGAAACACAGCAAGCATTTGTCTTCAACATTCTCAAGTTCCTTACCTCATACTTTATTTTTAATAATAGTGAAGAAACAATCTGCTGTCTTAAAAATCTAAGTTAGAAGTCAACTTTTCTATTCATGTTTTAATGCCTATCTCCACCTGAGGGGGCAAAAAGTATGGATCTTCTCTTATTAAAAAATGGAATCTTTTTCTTGAGGATGGAGAGTGCCACATCTTCATTGTTTTTGAGCCAAGTAGGCTTTAGGTAAAATCCACCCAGAAGTCTGACCAGGAGATTGAATTCTGGGAATTTACCAAGCCTGCTCCACAGAGGTGGTCTAAATGAACCTCTCTCTTAAATTTGAGAGGCAGCGCCTTCACTGATTTTGGACACCACAGCCTTAGGGTCATTGTGGACCCTTTTATTAACGTGTTCTGGGGGTCCAGCCCAGTGGCCAAGTGGTTAAGTTCACGTGCTCCGCTTTGGCAGCCCAGGGTTTCACCAGTTCGGATCGTGGGCGCAGACCTAGCACTGCTCATCAAGCTATGTTGAGGCAGTGTCCCACATAGAAGAACTAGAAGGACCTACAACTAGAATATACAACTATGTACTGAGGGGCTTTGAGGAGAAGAAGGAAAAAAAGAAAAAGAAGATTGGCAACAGATTTAGCTCAGGGACAATCTTTGAAAAAAAAAAGGTCTTCTATGTACTTGATTAAATTAGCACATTTATTCTAAAAAAAAAAAAAACAAATCCCAACTCTGAGAAATAAAACCAAAACAGTATCAAATAATAACATCTTGCACACTAGGCAATTTGAAGACTACAGTAATATAGAAGACATAGCCATTGCCTTCACATGAACTTTAAGGAAACAGGATATATATGTTTTCCAACTTTGGCTCTACCAGCAATTGAAAACATAGTAGATTTTATTTCTGTAGTTGTTGCAAGAATAAAGAAAAGATAATTACTATAGAAGAGCCAAATAGCAATGTGGAAAATAAACAGTGAAGAAATTCAAAGATTGGAGAAAACAAATTGGTTTTGGATAATTAAGAAAGGCTTAATAGCAGCGAAGCTTGAATTGAATCTATGAATGTGTGAGAATAGTAGACAGGGATGAGCAGAATTTTCTAGGAAGATTAAAAGACATAAGAAAAGGCATGGTGATAGGGAGCCCCAAAATTTCAATGGTATAAAACCATCACATTTATTTTCTACTCATGGTTCAGTGGAGAAATTTGTGGTTGGTGTATTTCTCTGACACATGATTCAGGTATCTAGGGTCATTCCATCTCAGAGTCCCACTGTCCCCCAAGGCCTCAGAGTCTTGCCATCCCTCCAACAGAAGGAAAGAGAGAGTTTGGGGGAGATACACCCACTTCTCAAGCACCTTGACCTGAAACAGACACACACCATTTCTGTCCAAACTCCATCGGTAAGTACGAGATAATGGACATACCTGGATTTAAGCAGATAATGGAAAATGTAGCTCTTGCCTGGGCTGTCACTTTTTAGTGACAACTGTAGGCTTTAAAGGAGGACCGTGCATTTTGATGGACTGCTGTCTATCTCTGTCACACCAAGCCTGGCAAAAAGGTACAGAAGGTGAAGTGTTCATCTTTTGCAGTCACCCAAACATGAGAGTTTCTTAAAGGTGCTACCACAAGCCGGAATGTACAGAGCTGGGGAAGAGTCTCAGCCAGAGAATGAAATAATCAAAGCAATATTTAAAAAGGGAAAACGGGCAGCAGTATCCAACAGGATTGCAAGTAGAATAAATATTTTCCAGAACAGACCAGAAAGCTGGCAGAGGGTACAGAAAACCCTTGTAAGAATTTGAGATATATTCCGAAGTAAGAAACAAAGTTGGTGCATGATTAGAATAGGGGTTGGACGATGAAAAGGAGGCAGACAAAGGAGAGAGGGAAGTGAAAGAAAATGCTGAACATTAAAGCTCATGTGATAGTACCCCTAAGGACAGGGAGGAAATAATTTTACAGAGGAGACGAGTCCAGGAACATGTTCAAATTATCCATGGGAGCATCTTCATGGAGCTGTCTAGCTGGTGGTCACACAGGGCAAAATGAAGATAAGAAAGGATCAGGAGAAGAGGCCTTGTTTCCTGACCCTCACCACTGTTCAATTTTTCCTAGGCTACTAGAGCATCTACAAGAGGCAAATGAACTATTCCGTGACATGGCAAATCTATTCTTTTTTGCCTGTCTACACAATCGATACCAATCGCTACAGCCAAATTGATCTGGCCGCAACTCGCATCAATTCTTAGAAGACTGAAAGGAATGGATCGGCGTGCCATAGGCTAGCCATTTCATATCCTCAGACATTCCCCATTCTGCCTCAAGAGTTATTAGGCCAAGGGAAGAGGAATTCAAGGTCCCCACCCTGTTCATTTTTTCAGGCTCTAATATCACATTTGTTTTTCAGGTTCCACAGCTGCCTAAGTAATTTTGACGCAAAAATTAAGAATCAATTTGTTTCCATTTTTTTTCAAAGTCAAACCAATAATATTTGAGCACCTTCTACACACAGGCAAAGCTCCATCTTGGATAAAGTAAAGTTTGTTAAATGGAGGATACTCTGATAAGAAGGGAAGAGACGCATAGCCACACACAATTACTCTGCAACTCTGTTCAAGCCCCTTCCAGTCCTATTAGAGAGAAGAAAGTAATGTAATGAGTATGTCCTCATTAGGTACCACTCTAGTGTAGTTGTTATAAGCATTATTTCTCCATTTTAAAGGAGCTTAGTAACTTACCCAAAGTGATATACCTACTAAGTGACAGAGGTGGCAATTAGAGCTTTGGTGTGACCCAAAGCTGAGGGTGTTTTGACACTACAAAGCCTTTCCTGGGGATCTAATTAGGCCCATTAAAGCAGCCAGGTAAAGAGCCAATTCCTGCTGCTATATGACCAAAATCCACAAACCAGCATCCCACACTCTTTTAGTTCTGACAGAGAGAATCAATTCAATAGTTAAGAACAACAAACATCTCCCCTGAACATGAAATCATACTAAGGTGGAATTGAATGATTGTTTTGAACCCTGAGTATAGTGAAGGAGAAGAAAGTAAACTCTAGTTTACTCCTGGTTCCTCAGTTCTGACTGTGAAGCAGCCTTGAATCTGCCAAATGTAGTCAGGTGTGTCCTTAAAACAGCAGAAAAATATACAGCCATCTACGTAAGAAAGCAAATATGCTATGAGATCCAGATCAGTCTGTGACCCATAAGGACATTTCTTTCTGCTCCTCCACAGACAAGCGGGACCCAGCAAGCACAGCAGACCCCAGCAGGGTGGTGTCTGAAGCCTGGACAGGATACTGCAATATCTCCAAGATTTTCTCCAGTAGGTGTGGTCTGTGTCCTCCAAATGCAATCACTTGAGGCAAGTGCCGCGGCAGGGCTAGCTAGGCAGTTTGGAATCTGACTGCCCGTCCAAACAGGGTTAGGCAAAGAGGGTCCAGATCTAAAGTCAATGTAGACAGAGATTAAGGAAAAGCTGAAGCAAGACGGGGTATGAAGCAGAGCCAAAGGGCAACAAAGGCTATGTTGTTTTTATCTAGTGTCATAGTGGAGCCAGAGAGGATTTTAAAAGCTGGCCATGGAGCAAAAACATATTTTACCTTGCGAGCTGAAATAACCACAGGCTGTGAAAGATCAAGGAAAATAAAAAGAATATTGTTATTGCAAGGGCATCACAGAGAGAAGCATCATCTCAGGATCACCCCTGAAACAAATAATAGAATGAGCTCGATCGGCTTCTCTTTAAGCCTTTGCTGTGCTCCCTCCCCCAGCACACACTCCAGATCAAGTAGCCAATCATTTCTTTTCTAAAACTCACTAGAATGTGTGCCCTTTCTTTGTATTACATTTCCTCAACACCATAAAATAAACTGTACTATAGAGTGTTTTAATTTCCTATCGTCTTTGGAAAATCATGCTAATAAGACATTTAGTGAAAAGAGTGGTTGCCCAGTAAGAGGCAATAATCTTTTATGAGTGCCGCTGTGAATACTATGAAAAAATATGTTGACCTTGAAAATTCCAGTCTTACCGTGAGTGAAAGAACAATGACACAAATATTCATTTAGATGAATGCTTACCATGCTTGGCCTTATCATTTTGAGCTACCCACATTTCAATTTTCCTAGTTATGCTCAGAAACTATGGTTTGTGATGGAAAGCAAGAGGATACTGTTGCCATGGTAGCAAAAACATTTTTTTCTCCCTCAAAAATAGTATGTCAGAGACCAGTGGAAAAAACATAATGCTAACTGCCCTCGCAAAGAAAATTAAGTTTAAACACAAGTTCTTACAATTTTATTAAGTGCTGTTTATATATTTTTCCATCTTAATGCACAAGGATGCCTTTACAATGGACTTACGAGTCAAAGTACAGGTTACTTTTCTCTGCTTTGAGCCAGTTGTCTGACATGAAGAATACATCACGTAAAGTCCATGAATGAATGAAAGAGTCCAGATTTACAATTGTATAAAATGATATTCGAAATAAGTTTTTAAAAAGCTGCCTTAGCTTAATATAGCTAATAAAAAAATGACAAACAAGCAACTACAACAAAAACAACGACTGTTATCCTTTTGAATTCCTCTGCCTGTCATTCAAATGAGCTATTACCCTTTTCAAGACTGGCTGAATAACTCAAACTAATGTACCAACCTGTGCCGCTCACATTCCCTAATGTGTTTCATTTTGGTGATATTACTTTTGCAGCTACTACACTGGCTTCCTGCAAAACAAAATCCCTAAAATTCTCCTGCATTCAATGAGCTGTTGACATTTTTTAATAAGAGAACACAACACTAATGCTGCTGTCTTAATTCTGCGAATTACTTTCCCGCCAAATTCTGTGGAGCACCGAATGTCACACACAAGCAATCCATTAGAATCACAGTCACCTCTCCAGCTGTTGTTATAGCTCCTGCATTTCCCATCCTCAGCGTATTTTCTCTTTTATGTACTAAGATGAATGTCAGTGGCACGTCCTTAGAGGAGCGGGTGATCTTTTTACTGCATATTTGAAAACATGTTCTTACTTCTTGTTTCTGCTCCATGACAGAAATTCTAACTCAGGAGTGTTCGTTTTTCACACAGTTGCCCTTGAGAAAATCAGCCCAAGATGTGTTCTAATGTAATTATCCCTTGTAAATTATCATATGTAAATGTACTTATTTAAGGTATCCCTGTGTTATTTATTCCTCCTACAGTGTTCATTTTGTCAATGTATTTATTGAGATTTATTTAGATACTAATCCATTCCCAGTCTTTATCCCAATGCTAGTTTATTCTGTGAGACATATGCCCCAAATAAATATCTTCTGCTGAACAAAGAATGAACAAGCTGGTTGTTGTATTACAGGGACCAATTATATTACTCTTTCCTGGGAGAAATCAAAAGCACACTCATTATAGCTCAGTTTGGCTGTGGGGAGACTTTCTGCCTGGTCAATGTTTTTCTTCAGTGCCAACATAGTGCATCCCTGTCTTTTCCTGTGTGATTATAATCAAGTGTGTTTAGAAGTATGGAGAAACCAGGATGCTCTTTGGAGAATAGACTTA
The DNA here is from genome assembly GCF_041296235.1 of Equus asinus. Classification (NCBI taxonomy): domain Eukaryota; kingdom Metazoa; phylum Chordata; class Mammalia; order Perissodactyla; family Equidae; genus Equus; species Equus asinus. The sequence continues at coordinate 40,832,051 of NC_091813.1, forward strand.
TTAGGTTTACCCCAAACTCCTATACCCCTATAGGCAGCCCCCTCAGCAAAAAAATAAAGCAATATTTGGTTCTCTGAGGAATAGTCACAGTAAAAGGACGTCTGTGTACTTGAGCTAAGCTGGAACTAGATGCAATGAGGTGAAATCAAGGGTGGCAGCTTCCTGTAGCAGGGAGCTCTCCCAAGATGATACCATCAGGACTTCCTAGGAGTAGTATAGAATGTATGTCTAAAGACCGCTGTGTCTTTTGAAAGTCATTTTCTGATTTCCTCCATCTTTATGATGTATAAATTCATTGTTGGAAATTGTACTTTGGAGTGTGATTTAAAGACTGTGCTTCAGCCAGGGCCTAAAAGCGGTGTAGGCTCCAAGCCCATTCCATCTTTGGCTTCATCTGTGAACGCTGTCAATAGACATGCCAAAAATGACGCAAATGGTTAGAAGCAATAGGTTAGAAACAAGATCCTTCTTCTGTTAGCCTCTACCCAGTACTCATTGATTATTTTTAATGTCTGATAGAGAATACATTAGACTAAACTAGCTACCAGTGGCTAAGATACATTAAATAGGAAGAACTATTTCTGCAGGAATTCAAGGGGATGAAAATAAATTATGAAGAATGAAAAGTGCCCAGAAAATCAGCCATACAATGTGTTCTGAAACCAAAAGATATTATCACAAAGACCAACTTGGCAAAACTCACCATAACCAAACTATACCTACTTCTATATTAAACTATGACAGTGGTGAATCAATTTAGCTTTGACAATAACCATTTTCTCAAGGGCTCATAGGGTGTTAGAAATTCATGTCATGAACAAAATAGATGGGACTGAAGCAGGACTCGGGGCTAAGAAGATTCATGTATCCAACCAGGTGCCTCTTTCCACAATGCCTTCACACACTTCATCTCATTGTTAGCTTTCAGTGAAATACGAAGATGATATGACATGAGTTAATCAGTTAACAGTCATGTAGAGAACAGCCAGTACATCAACAGGTGAAAGGGTGGCCATCTGTAACCAGCTGTCTTATAGAGAGCTAGTAATAACATTAATTTTCCTGGGCTGAACTGGGTACCTGTGGTTCTCATCCCCTCCTCAACTACTTGCGACAGGAGTTATCAAATACCTCTGCTCTCCTTTTCTTGTCTTCTCTTCTAGTTGCTTTTTCTTTGCCTAACTTTGCCTCTCCTCAAGAAAAATATCATATTTTCTTTCTTCCTTTGTCTACCTACATTTTTACTTGACTTTCCAGAAAACTATTTTTTTATCCCAACCCCATTTACTTACCTCCTAGGTACTCCTCAGATTTCTGAAATTGGCTTCTTCCTGTCTCCCAGTACTTCACAGAAACTGCTATCAATGTATCAATATCCAAATCCAATGACCTCTTTTTGAATGTCTTACTGGGCCTTTATGTAGACTCTTATATTTCTTTTCTGGAAACTCTACTCTTTATTTTCTACGATATTCCAAACTTTGTCCTCCTACTTCTCTTAATATCTCTTTTCCATTTCGTTTCCAGGTAATTCTTTCTCTGCCAATTCCTTAAATATTGGTTTTCCATGGGTACCACCCTTGGCCCTCTTTTCTCCTCACTTTACAACATTTCCTAATGTAGTATCATCTGCTCCCGTGGCTTCAATCATTACTGATGACTTTCAGGTCAGTAAGTCTATCTACAGCCTGAGTTTCTAACATATATATATAAATTGCCATATCTGTGGCAATAGCCACAAGAGTGTCATGCAGATACTTTGAACTTAGTACATCCCAACTAAACTCATTATTTTCCTACCCAAACTTGCATACTATATCTTGTAATTATCATCTATCCAGCTGCCAAAGCTAGAACTCTCAGAGTAATCCTTGACTCCTTCCTCCCTCAATTTATACATTCAATTAATCACCAGCTACAAAATCTGAGAGTAGGCATTTAGAAACTTACATAGCAATTTGACATTGCTGTAGCATCCAGCATTTTATTTTTCAAGTAATTCATTTTATCATATTTTTTTATATGGTGATCTACCTAGGTTACAAATTTTAAAAAATGAAAGAAAGAAACTGGCACTTCAGCATAGATCATTTGAAAAACACTGATGTAAACCATTTAGACTATCCTAACCTGATGTCCTTGAGAATGCCAATGGAAACAATGGGCAGTCTCTCCAGAAAATAATTTACATATACACTATAGTATAAAATTATGCATATAATATAAATGGTTCATAGATTCTCTAAAACCCATTTATAGCTCCTCTAGAGTTTTAGGGGTTCCAAATTCAGAATCCTAAATCCAACTTGACAAAGTCTGGAACTGCCTTGTCAATAGTCTCCTCTGTTTACGTATTGTGATAAAGCTTCCAGATGAGCATTAAAATCCTGGAACTCATAGCAAGAATTCAGGACACATATAATTACTGAGCTCAGAACCAAAGACTGGGCCTATTGAGCAAGTGCTGCCAGGAGCTTACGTGATTTGTAATAGTTTCTTCAGGTGGAATAGAACAGTGATTAACAGAAAGTTGTGCCATAACCTAACTACTCCTTCTATGGATTATAAAGTTTTTAGGCTCAGACCCACAATTTATAGGAGAAGAGCTGGCACAGAGATGTGACAGTCTATAACACTAGGGAACTAGAGAATTAGTCTCTGTAAACAGGAAGTCATAGACTAGGGTCCATCCCATTGTATAGCATATAAAACATTTGGCTGTTTGTCTTTATATACCTGACCTCACTTCAAATGGACTGTTATCATTAGTCCTCCAAAACTCAGTTTAGCACAGAGTACAAAGCCATATTTTCAGGAAGTGTCTGCAGAACACATATATTGTCAGTTTAGGGCAGGTCTCTATGACTCGATGACAGCTGTATGGAAAGGTAGTTTTGATAACCTCTGCCTCGGCCGAACCACTGGATGTTTATCCTTTCACTCTACATAGTATACCCCCTGAATAAACCTGTAGTTTAAAAAGGCTCATATAGGTGGTTAACTCTCCCAATTAAATGTCTAGTCCACATTTCTCTCTTAGACTCCAAAATTAAACCCAAGTAACCAAAGGACCTGAAAATGTAGAATGAAAGACATTGCAGAGAAATGGAGTCCAACAGTCAGAGAAGAATGTAAACAGTCCTGACAAGAAGGACTTAGGGTGATTTATTAGAGGTGTCACTAGAGCTCCATAAATTGCTAAACACAGGTTGAACTTCACAGAGTCAAGGTAAATACAAACAAAGCCTTAAATTGTCGATATTTTTATAACAGTCCACAATAGTCAGGGTAACACATAAACCCAAACATCGCAGCAGCTCAATGCAAGAGAAGTTACTTTCTTACCCACAGTCCAATACAGATGTTCCTGGTCAGTGAGCAGCTTTTCTCCGTGTAGTGACTTAGGGACCAGGATCTTTCCACAAGCACAGAGGTGCATACATGAGAGGTCCCCTGGGTGAGGACTGGAAATAGCCCACATCACTTGCATCCATGGCCACCTCTAACTGCAAAGGAGTCTGGGAAATGCAGTCTGGCTCTGAACCCAGACCCTAAAGAGTTAGTCAAGCTCTTCCATACCCGTTGTCAAAATGTGAAACCTAATTCAGATTTGTTCTGCTGATCTGAAAGATGCGAGCAATTTTCCAGGGATTAAATCAAGAAATATCTCTGGAAAGCATACAAATATCATTAGAATATGCAGGGATGCAGCTTCACTCGACTGACTCTAGACATTTCACCCAAAAATGTTGCCATGTGTATGTGGACCACATCTCCCAATGGGACAACTGAGAATATGCTCTTAGCTGTCCTCCTTCATATTTTACACCTGGCATGATATTTAGCTGCAGAATTTCTCTCTTTTACCAAATTCTAGCAATGCTGCTAGATATACCACTAGTAAATCAAAGTGAAAAACTATAATCCCCAACAATTAAGCCCTGAGGTCACTACAACTATCTCTTTTCTGCTGTCCAAGACTTACAGACCCTGCCAGCTTAATAGAGATGCTGTTTGCTCTGGCTCTTGTGCTCTTCATCATCAATCGACATTTAATGCCTCAACAAGGTCCTAAGCTGATTACCGCAGTCTTATCTTGTAGTGTCAGGATATCTGTTTACTTCAGCTGAACAAAATTCTGAGACTCCTCTGATGGACCAGGGCCAGGTCTGCTGTAGCCCCAAAGATGCATTAGGAAACAGGACAGGAAAGTACATCACTGTGGCACAGCCAGGATTGCTTTATCTGGTGGTGGGTAGACCCTAGCACACTAACGGACACCTCCACCAGCCTAACAGTATAAAAACAGTAAGTACAGTGCTCTGGCCTTCTCTGACCTAGAAGATTTCTCTTTCCATGAGGACTCGATTGAACACTGAATTGTGGACTCACCTCCAAAAGGCAATGAGACATCTGGGACCTGAGTGCACTCATTCACTTATATCCTTATCTCATATATCCTTTGCACATTTGCTGCTTCCCCAAAAATCGAAGCAGAAACCATTTAAACTAAGTTCACTTTATCATTCTCACCAACCTTTCAACCCAGCCCAAACTTTTTGGGTTGGCTATAGCTCAGATCTCTGATATACTTAGCTCTAACTTCTCTCACAATCTTCTTACTCCTGTCACCACCAATCTGCTAGATTTTTCCACTGCGATGTCCCACAACACGTCACACTCAACTTCACAACTTCTGCCCCATGTTACTCCCTATCAGAACTTAATTTAATGATGCTATCGTGTTTCTAGTTACCTGGTCTTAGAATAAGAATCATGTTTTACTCTTCCCTATCCTTGGTCCCCTTACATTCTAGCGGCCACTAAGCTATATTAACCTTTTCCCCAGAATGCTAAATTGCAAACAGCTGAATTACCCCTGATTAATTTAAGTAGAATCAGAGTTCATTCAGTGATGCTGAGTATCTCATAGAATGCCCAGAAAAGCCAATGCATGAGACCAGAGAATGAGGAACAGTTCCCCAAACTGTGCTGTAGCACCTTTTAGCACAATGTGACTGCCACCACCTCAGGGTGCAGTAACAACAGCTCGCATCACAGACACCAAAATGCTGGGCCCTGGATGCTACTTGCAAGAACTGTGGCTTCTGCCTGATGTCTCTGGGAAATGGGCACAAACCACTCCACTACTGCTACTACTGCCACCACCACCCTTACCAGAACGGAGTCTGCACCATCCTCATCTCTTCATACCACTAATGTTCAGTTTCCTGTCTTGGGTGTGTGGATCTGATTGGTGGAGCTCAGGTTTCATGTCTGAGCCACCTCTGTAGAGCATTGGTCACATGTATGTCATTCACAGCCATTGCAATTCTGAATAACCCAGAATCTGGTACCGGGAAGTGAGAATTATGAACTTAGCTCACTGAGGACTGAGAAGCGGCTGACTTTTAAATGCACTGGTGAGACATCTGCTCACACTAGTCACCTGCTGGATGCAGAATGCAGAGCAGGCAGCACCCAAGGTAGTGTTAGAAGACACGGAGGGAAATTCTCCATAAAGTTGTCATCTACTGACTCCTTGCTATTTTCAGCCACGTCCTAAAAGAGAGCAATGAACCAGAGCAGAGCTACTGGTCTGCAAACAGAGATGGAAGGAAATACCACTTTGCTCAAGGAGGGGCTTTCTGCCTGAAGCCTGCAATCTAGTTTCATTGAGTCTCACAGTGCCGAGTCCCGCATGTTGGAAAAAGCCAAGTCTTCCACACCTTGAACTGTAAGTATTATAAGCGATGGCTCGGAAGGGCAGGTCTTAGCAATAGACAGGTCTGTGGCCCCACAGCTTTCTCAAGCATTACAAAAGATGGAATAACCGAAAGTGAGAAGGACACTGGCTCCTTGATTGCATTGTTGAGGTTCTATGCCGCCTTGCACTCCAGGCTTCCAAGCTTCTTACTGCATAAGGTAAATAAGCCCTTATTTGGCTAAGGGTGCCCTTTTATAGTTGATAAACCAACTGATAAGGGCCAATAACAATGACAAATGTACATAAACCATCTTATGAACTATTCCTCACAGACTGCATTCCATTCTATTCCAGGTGCTTTGCTCTGGACTCCTGATCTCTCCAATAGGCTTAGGACTAATCCGTCAATTCTCTTGCCCTCTCCTTCAGCCCACAAACCACACTGTGTTTATAGCTGTAGCAGATCCTCAGCCTCCTAGCGCAATGCCTGACACACAATAGTTAATCTACACATGTTCGTTGCAGATGGGATGTGAATAAGTGCAAATCGCACTGGCCAAATAATTGGAAGATTATGCATCAACCCCCATCTGGCAAGTTCAACTGCATGAACTTAAACAACTCTGGTAATATTTCTGGAATTAGGGTTTTTCAGTCTGGAAGAATAATCTATTTTTTGCCTAGTGATAGGAGGTATGTGTGAAAGTCCTTTCAAAATTATAAAACATTATAAAGAGTATTATTTCGGTTATCCTTGTAAAATATTGCATAGAGCACCAAATTATGCTGACACATAAAATAACAGTAATTTAGAAAACATTACCAACTATATAACTCCACTAACAGGCAGACTATTTGGAAAGAATATTGAAAGATATTAGAAATGTAATCACCATTTAATTTTCAATGTTAGGACATGACCAGAAGATAGTAGTTCAGGAGGCAGAAATAACTATCTGCTACTTATTGTGTCATAACATAATATTTACTCTATAATTACATGTCAATATTTACTTGGTGATTACACAGCTTTTCACATGGTTGCTTGAACCCAATAAAATAAGCAAAAAGCAGTTATCTTGATATTCCCAGGGGATAGATTGGACAAAGATAAACTTTCTTGAAGGTCTTCCTTATTGGCTGATTTAACCTGGAAAATTGCTTTTATTTGGAGATCTTAAGTAGTTTTTGTGGCATAAGCTTTCATCTGTGAACTTCAAATTTCAAAATCAATTCCCAGGAGAAAGGGGCTACCCTTTTATCTGAAATTCCCTTCTACCTGCCTGTACTCCCAATATGTAGGGCAGTATTTTTCAAGACAAATAATATTGCTTGCATTTTTGAACCTGTCACATAATGTGATTGAAGATAAAGACCAAAGTATTTGAGGCTGCCTCCAAATCCCAAATCCTAAATTCTGAGAAGACTACTAATCTACATTTGTGGTTCCCTAAAACTATCTGTCTTACAGATTGTGGGGGAAAAAAATGCTTTAAAATCTTCTGTTTCTATTTTTCTACTTTGCATTGTAAAACATCGCTTGTAGATTCACTGGAGGCTTATTAAGATATGTTGGGACCAACATTTACTTTCAGATGATGAAAGGGTCTTCTCAGTTAGAAAACCAAGTTGTTCAGAAAAGCACCTCAGGATCCAAAATATTTCCAATCTGAAATGTTCCACCATTCCTGACTTATGGCAGATTTATCGTTTTGCAGGTACAGTGAAATTTACCAGTCTAGTATTTAAGAAGCCATCTGCTCAACTTAAGTACTTAAAGAATTTTAGAACTGAGGCAACTCAATTTGGATAAACAAAACAATCTATTAGAAGAAAAGGAGTTCAGCCAAGAAGGGAAAAGAATATTATAAAGCTTCTATGCACATGAAAACCCAGCTTCCAGGCTCAGTAGACTTGAATATGGAGGGGGAAAAAAGATTTAATTGCTGGAGTTTAATTTGGAATACTACTGGATATTGCTATACTTAATATATCTTCATATTTCATGATCAGCCTAATTGCTTCTGTTTATGATATGGGCAGGATAAAACAATTAAATATTGGTTGAGAAATACAACCTAATGGAACGTATGATGCCATTTTTATTGTTGAAATAAAATAACATATACACCACTCACGGCTAATAATAGCATTTCCTTCATATTAAAAAAAAAAGAGCAAATTAGTATTGGTTTCAGAGCTATTTCTATGTTTCAATGAAACTGCTTGAAGATACATGCTTTAAAAGGCTGAAAAGTTATTCCTAAAGCAATCCCTTATCACAATAGAGCAGAATTAAAGATACATGGCAGCAATGTACAACTTGAATCTCTCCAGTCCTTTGTTACGTATACTCCACATATTTCCAAAAGGGACATGAGGCCCAATAAGAAAAGCCGTGTGTGTGTGTGTGTGTGTGCACAGGGAGGCACATACATGCACACGTGTGTAGTGGAGGAGGAAAGAAGGAAGATGTTGGAAGATCGTATGTAGTTGTGCCTGGGAACCAAACAGGGAAACAATTATTTCTTTTGCAGAAAGGTGAAAAAAGGAAGCATAATGACTTTCAGAGCTTTTATTTTATTAGCTTTTAAAACACACAAGTTTGCTGTCAGAAGAATCAATAAGATTACGGGTCAATTCCCTAGCACAAACTCTGGCACAAAGTAGACTCAATATATATTAGTAGATTCACTCACTCATTCAACAAGTACTTATTTGGTACCTACTGGGGACCAAGTACTGTTCTGCTAAATGGGAATCAGAACAAAAATTTGTCACTTGAAATTTTTAGGGAAGAAAAAAGAAACTGTTAATTCTTAGATCTCAAACACAGATTTACAAAAGACCCAAAGGCTTCTAAGTGTTTTTCATGCCCGTCTTTGATAAAAGTCAAAGACTTAATGTTCAGTTTTGATTCTGTGAGGCATTTCTATGCAGAGCTAACGTATTACAGCACAGATGTGGAGGTTTCTACAGCTCTCACTTGACCAAGTATTAGAATTGAGTCTGTTCTGATGGAATGACATTTAGCATGAAGCCACTGAAGAGAATTCTCAAGATCCACATTCCTGGACTTTTCTTGAAGTTCAGGTACTTTGAATTGTTGATTAAAATATCAATTCGCTTTAGGTAACAGGAAACAGAAATAGAGGTGTGATTTGCAGCCCTCCTTACGAGAAATCTCTTTCCCACCTAGTTATGAGGCACCTAAAGCCTGAAATTCTACTATAAGAGATTTATTGTGTTGGGAAAAAAATGACATTCGTCAAGCATCCTTTGTGATACTTCTAATGCTTCCTCTACATGGTTTATTTGTCTCTCTTTAATCGATATGAACATCTTTTGCTTCCTACTCCATAACTCTAGCACCTAACACAGTGCCAAGCATATAGAAAGTACTCAAATGTTTATATAGTGAATGAATAAATATGCAGCTCCCAAGGGTACAACTCTTTACCAAATGACAAGGGTCTGCCCAGAGATTGCCAGCACAGAATGAATATGATTTAGCCTGACACATCGTGTCCTAATGGACAGCTATGAACGTCCCTGCCAGCAGCACCAAACCGCCTTCAGGAAGGAGCATTAGATCTGTTCAGGCGCTCAAACAAATTTGTCATTAAAGTCCTAGGGTCTGACAATACAAAGCATGACAAATATCACCTTTTCCTGGAGAAGTGGAGGGCAGGTACCATCAATCATCCTCTTCCACTATAAAACAATCATCATACGACTTGCCGCGAACTTTCATGGGCCCGAGGAAGTTTAGCTACTAAATGCACCCTGACCACTAAAGCAATTGAAAGAGTTTGTTCAGATGCCTTCATCTCAGACAAGACTAAGAAAGAAAGAGCTGAAGAGTCTAAAGCTCGTTGTCCATCTCCTTGTTTAGCGAAAATTAGGGCATCTAACTAAAAGGGAAGTTTTTCCTCTACATCCTAAAACCAACTTAAAATAATTTATTATTCAACCACATTTAACCAAAAAAAATTTGTGTGCCTACTAGGTGCCACAGAGATGAAACAACTAAGAGTCTCCATTTTAAACGACCTAATATTATAAAAGAGATATTTTCCACTGTTGTGACAATTCAGTAAAACAAAAGTATGAGAATTTCTAGCCTCATAGAGAAAATAAAACAAAAATAAGACAGTTAAATGAGGTAAAAATATAATGTGTCATAAGAGAAGTATCAACCAAATATTCTATCAATTATATCTCTTTAGGATACTTCCTGACATTTTTAAAAGACATTTAAGGAGAGAGGTAAGAAATATTATTTTTCTTAAAAAGAAGTAACACACACCAATGGTAAAGGCTTAAAACAAAAGACAGTCCTGCCCTGGCTGCCCCACTGCCTGGTCTCACACCACAGGGCAGAAATTTTCAATTCTCCAGGTCACATTATAATACTGACCTCCCTATTTCTAAATAATAACGTTAAACTGTGTCCTGGTTTACCAATTTTAGACAACATCTAGTAATTCCTTTTGTGGTAAATGAGGATTGAGCCCTTTACCCCACTATAACATTTTCCTTTCCAAATTTTCCCAGCATAGTCATTTCATAACATTTTGTTAAGTCAATCATCAGTGTTCATTGCTGAACATTCTTAGACAGATGTATTGTGATTATATTTCCTTTCTTGTACAACTTTGTGTTCTTTCTAAACCATAAAATTGCCTTGTTTTTCATTTACTTAGTTTTCAATGTCTCTCTCTCTAATCCTTCCCAAATATTCCAGCTTACCTGTGAAAATGCTGCTTATTTGTTTTCCATATGGTTCTTTGTATAGTTCATTTGGTCTTTCATATTAGATTGCATACCCATTCTATCCTTCTCTCTCACCCTCTACTCAAATATTACCTTCCTGGACTCCATCTTCCTGCTCCAGTAGGCTGTGGTTACTCTCAAGGACTGCTGTACAGCTGTCCTAAGACTTTCCTTGGCATATTTCCATGCTTTTCCACAGTTTTCCGGATCTCATGTCTTCTTTTTGGCTGTATGCTCTCATTTTGGTGAAGAACATCCTCCAGTAGCTTTCTGAGACAGGGTGCCTCAGAGGCACAGTTTCGGAGTGCTGGTACACATGAGAATATCTTCTTCATTCTACCCTCACAAATAATGGATAGTTCGCTTCCACATAGCATTCAAGGTTGGAAATCATTTTTCCTTGTAATTTTGGTGGCATTCTCCCATTGTCTTCTAGCTTCCAGTGAGTAGGTAAGATGTCAAAGGCCACTCTAAGCCAAAACACACCTTTTCACTGCAAAACTCCACACTACGGTTGTTCAAACCACTACTTCTATTTTTTCACCTTCTCTCCTCAACTCATTCCAATTGGACTTCCTCTGTCACCACTCCATTAAATCAGATGATTTATAATTATAATGATCAGAAAGACCCTTCCCTGGCCAAATCCAGTAATCAATTCTCTGTCCTCATTTTAATTAAGCTCTCAGTGGCATTTGACATTGTCGAATGCTCCAGCCTCCTTGGAACACTTTCTTCCCTGGACTTCTACAGCAAAACTATCCCATGTTTACCTCCTACCTTACCCCGCCTCCTTCTCAATCTCCTTTGCCAGCCCCTCTTCCTTTGACTTCTAATCATTGAATTAACCTGAAGTTTGGTCCTCAGCCTTCCTTTATTCTTTCTCCTCAGGTGATCAACCTCACTTCCATGGCTGAGAAACAACCTCCATATGTTGATTGCTCTGATCTCTCTCATGAGCTCAAAACTCATATATTCAGCACCCCCACTTGAGAGTCTAAAGAGCATCTCAAATTTAACATATCTGAAAAAGAACTCTTGGTTTTCCACCCCATGCCTCCCCTCCGTCAGCCTTTCCCATCTCATTGAATGGCAACTCCATCCACCCAAATAAATACTCAGGCTCCAAACCTAAGGGTTGACTTTGACTTTGACTTCTCTCTCCCTTGCACTCCATATCTAGTAAATTAGTAAGTCCTGATCGTTCTATTCACAAACTATATCCTAAATCTCTAGTCAAAGTTACCATCTCTCACCTGGATAATCTCACAGCCTCCAATATTTTGGGGCTCTCTTGCCCTTTGGCTTCAGGATAGGATTGGTCAAGGGCAAGCACTAGAAAAGACTGGAGGGCAGCCCTCCGGAGGTCCTCAGCTTCAAGCTGTGGAAACCCTACATCCTCACATTGTCCTTCCAGGCCTAGAGTGGTAACAGCTTCTTAGTGTTGCTAATTTTGGGTTTCCTCCACATCCTGTTAAATTCCCTGTATTGGAAAGTATTAGACTTCTTTCCATTTTCCAGGCTGGATTTCAGCTAAAACTGATTCTCTTTACTTATTATTTGCTTTCCACCACTAAAATGTAATCTACATGAAAGCAGAAAATTTGGTGCCAGAAAAACAGTCCAGCCTCTATTGGGTACTCAATAAATATATTTTAAATGAAGGAAGTATTGAAGCAATTATTCATAGGAACCAGTCATTTGAATTACACACAATTAAAAACATCAAAACTATGGTAAAACTTGGAATTTTATAAGGCTCATCAGAATTTTTTAAAGTTTTATAGAGGATCCAGAATAACTAGGATAAAGTCATCAAAACCAAAGTAAGAAATCAAATTAAAAATAAATAAAAACAGGCAAAAGGCTCAAATGACCTGAATATAAAGAAATTAATTTCTGAAGGTCATTTCATCTCATGAATTTGGGTACTAGCTTCAAGTTATTTTTTAAAGTTTATTTTATCTATAAAATACATGCTTTCATTAAATGCATCATTACTTTTATGATCCTTGTAATCAATCTCTTTTTTCCCCTTCTAAACGTGAGAAACAAATCAGACAGACACAAACATTTATATTGATGAGCTTTAAAGAATACGTGGGAGATGGCTTAAGGGGAAAGGAATTAAAGATAGCTTTACGATAAAATCTACATTCAGGGCAGAACTTAAATGACTAAAGATTCTGAGAGTATTTCACAGCTCAGAAAATACTCAATCCAGAGTAAAATGGACACAGAACAGGGCTTATATAAAATAAGAACAGATGAGTAATTAAGGCCTACTTTAAGACACCAAACTCTTTTCACAAAGAAAATTGTGATCAGGGAGCTTTTCTTTCTCTTTAAGTATAGCGATTTTTTAAAGCAGTAAAACAAAGATTGCAATTCAAAGCCCAGCTGGTTGCACCTGCCTCATATGTTGCTTTTGTTTGACACACACACAGAGGTTTTTATTTCATTTTGTTCGGTTTTTTAATTTGAATTTTTCACCAATATTTAAAAATAAGGCAATTTCACATAAACATTTGGAATTCTGATATCTCTCAAAAATTCCTGCAGGGCCATGATCAGCTCTGCCTGAGCAGTGGATGCCCCTTAGGCAGGCACAGACTCTCCAGGTAGCCCATCCCTTCTTCTCGGGCCTTATCTTCACCCACCTTCTCTAATTTAAATCTCCTGCTTGGCTCGCTAAGGGTTTGCATTCATGCACACTGCAGGAAAATACCTCATTTCACTTTCTGCTAATTTGAAATGGTTAGTGTTTGCAAGCTCAGGTTGAGGAGTCAGGTGAATAAAGGAATTTTCCAGCTTCAGTTACCTCTTTCCTCAAACATAAGGCCTCCTCTGGCCACCTCGGCATGTGCGCAGGGGAACACGGCTGCAGCTCCGTGCCTCAGGCAGCAGTGTAAACCCTTACTTTACACCACCAACATGCATGCCCTGGATTATTGGGGTTTTAGCTCCCTGTTTACTGTAAGGAAGCACCTTAGCTTCTGCAGGGCACTAGCCAATTAGCTTCTAGGGAAGAATTGTTTTATCAATGGTATGGATTTCATCCAATTTTCAAAGCAAATATTGAAATATTAAGTGGTTCTAACTCTCTTTATCTCATACTAACTGCCTTTAAAAAAGAAGATCATGTGATTTTTCTCATATTCTGAAATTTCTGTTTCTGCTAGGAAACATTCACTAATTCCAGTCTTCATGAGGACAAATGCTTGACATTTGAAACAAATCTTCAAAGCTGAAGACTAATTCTCATAACAGCCCCATTTATTTTTGCACTAATTGGTAGATAGTTGACTCTAAAAACTGGCTTTAAAACCGCATAGAAATTGAATGTTTTTAATGATTTAAGACATTAAAGCACGTAATTTACAATCCTAACAAGAGCTTTTGTCTCTTGTGGTCCCACTTTTACCTTCCTTGGTTCTACAGTTTTATAATGATAAGCATTATAAAAAGGCAGCTAAAGAGACACTTCCTGAATCCATATTTGGGTGCATGAAGGCAAAGATGCTGCCAATTAAAAATGCAGTAGAGCTCACTATTGTTGATTTATGGCTGTGGAGGACATAACTTTTTCTCATTTTGGTTATTTAATTTGGATAACAACCCAGTTCCTATGTGAAATAACTTGATTTTCCCCATTGATATGCAATTCTTCTAACACCATCATTTGGCATACTGACTGACGATTGGATAAATTTGCTCAACTTTTACTGTGAATCATTTAAATTACTCCTTTGCATAAAGATTTAAATTTGCTTTGGAGCAGCCATTAGAGAATTATTTTAAGCATTGTTTTGTTTTCTTTTTCATGATATGTCTCACTTTCTGCCTTGGATTTTTTTCCATCTGAAGGTTATTACTATTAATTGTCCTTCCCCTTTCACTGTACTAGAGTGCAACAAAAGACACCTTCCAAACTGAAGAGATGGAGGTTAGAGAAAGGGGAGAGGGTACAAATGGAACTCTCCCATCTACTTTCCCTGCAAACCTGAGCTATAATTTCTCTACCCCTGTGAAACCATCTCCCTCCAGGACCTGTACCACCCTGTCATCTAGGTTTTGGTTGAACAGGCAGGATCAAGAATCAATTGAACTGTTTATAAAATTATAGCTCCAACAATACCCAAAGCCTAGAAATCCATATGCCAGGCACCAGAGGAAAGCATGACAGTCTGTTTCTAATTTACCAAGAGGAACTTGGGTCACAGTACTAGACCAGAAGGGGGAGAAGGCAAGGCCCACCCTCAGGAAGATCTAGAAAACCACCCTGCCAGATGCTCAGTAGATATATAGCTACAGCAGAAACCCTTCTCTGGATCCTGTCTGCCAGAAAGTCCTCACCAGGAGTCACTTCTTTTGGCTCAACAACAGTAGCACATGCATTATCTCCAGGACACTGCTACAGACAATCATATATTCCCTGGAAGGATAAGAAGAATGGCATCCTGGTAACTGCCTATGAATGGATCGGATGTTAAAGGGTTGTGCTGTCCAATACGGTGGCCACTGGCACATACGGTTATTAAGTACTTAAAATGGGGCTGGCCCAAATTGAGATGTCCTATAAGTGTAAAAAACACTTAGTACAAGAAAAATCTCATTAATAATATTTATATTGATAACATAGAAATAATATTTTGGATATATTGGGTTTAATAAAATACATTATTAAAATTCATTTCACTTATTTCTTTTTACTCTTTGAGTATGGCCTTTTTAAACACAAAAAAATCTTTAATTACATAATGTGGCATGCATTATATTTCTATTGGACAGTGTTATAATCAAATATGAGTAAACTATTGCCTTATTATGATGGTTGATTTTATGTGTCAACTTGACTGGGCTAAGGGAGGCTCAGATAGCTGGTAAAACATTATTCCTGGATGTGTCTGTGAAGGTGTTTCTGGAAGAAATTAGCATTTGATTCAATAGACTGAGTAAAGTAGATCCATCCTCACCAATGCCGGTGGGCATCTTCCAATCCATTGGCGGCCCAAATGGAGCAAAAGAGGTGAAGGAAGAGTGAATTCTCTCTCTCTCTTCTGGAGTTAGGATGTCCATCTTTTCCTGCCCTTGGACACTGGAGCCCCTGGTTCTCAGGCCTTTGGCCTTAAATTGAATTATACAACTGGCTTCTGGTTCTCCAGCTTGCAGATGGCAGATTGTGGGACTTCTCAGCCTCCATAACCACATGAGCCAGTTATTAGACAAATTTCCCCTATACTTACATCTATTTGGTTCTGCTTCTCTGGAGAACACTAACACTCTAATAATATGTAGAATCTCAGCCTGAGAGAACATAGTTTATAAGAGGGGAAGGGTGGAGAAGTGAGCTTGAGACGGTATGAGAGCAAGGAAAGGGGAGGTCCAGGGCCAAGGGCAGTCTGGATATGCCTGCTCAAAGATACATGTCCCTGTGCAACGGGAGCAGAGGTAGGGGAAGGGGGACAAACAGGAACTAAACAACCATTTTGCCGGCTTCCTCATTTTGCCTAAGACTGGACTGTAGGGCATGGGAGTAGCTACCAACTACATGTTCCAATGTGGTGTAATTAGAAATCTACATGGTCACTAAAAGCTCTACTTAAATGGGGTTATCAAGTAAGAGTGTATTTTTTTCCCCATTTCTGCCTGCTGCTTATATGATTTAGGTTGTGATATATTAGTTTCAGTCAGAATAAACTGTGAAAACAAACTACTCTAAAATCTCAGTGGCTTGAAATAGCAAAAGTTTCTTTCTTCCTCTACCTGTCCTGCGGGTACAAGCAGCTGTGTTCCATCATGTCTTTACTCCTTCTGTCTGGGACTTTGCCAATCAAGCATGATGGCAAAGGGAGGAGAGGCATGGAGAACCCCAGGCTGGCTCTTAACTCTTCTGCTCAGAAGTGACACATGACACTTCTACTGACATTTTGTTGGCCAAAGCAAGTCACATGACTCTAACTGAGTTCAATAGGGCAGGGATGTATAATCCTCCTGTAGAAACAGTTGTGAGGAATAGAAATGCAACTACTGACAAATAGTAATACTACTGTCCACAATACTTAAGCAGTGGAGTCTTATGGAAAGATTGCTGTCTTGGAAAGTTCGGACATGCCCCTCTGTAGCAGACATCTTGTTGCCTCCCTAGTAAGGTACATTCTCTAAGAACTGCATCCTCCCTGATGTTCATATCTTCCATCTTCCCTTCAGATGACTGGACCAGGAATAGGCCCAGAGGCAAAGCTCAGACAGTGGTGAGTTCTTGAATTCCGGTGTAGAGTTTGGGTAGAGGTGACCATTTTCGTCCATATGCAACACAGAGAAAAGCTGGCAAGTGAAGCAGATGTAGGAAGAGATGCAGATATGAGACCATTAGAGAGACAGAAGGAGAAATCAGGTGTGGCCACCTTGGTCCCTGAGGGTGTTCACTTACCAGCCCCAGGTCCAGATACCTTAAAGCCTCTCTTTGCTTCATTACTCAGAGATGCCCCTTACCGTACACTTTCTATGGCCCACTTCATTTGATCTACTGTCTTTTTGGGTAGATTATAGTAACACAGCATCATGGTTACATACAGACTTTAGAACCAGACTGAGTGGGTTAGAAATTTGACTCTGAACAATTATGTGTAACTTTGGGCAAATCACTTTGTCTGGGTCTCCTCTACAAAATAGGGATAATATCCATAAGTAATCTCATTGAGTGTCCTGAGTATTAAATGAGTCAATATCTATCAAAGCAGTAATATAAAAATGTCAGCCATTATTATCATATTATTATTATACTCAAGAAGTTCAGAATCCTTTTTCTGAGACGTAGTTTCGTGATTATCAGCACCTACCTCATACAATGTCTCTTTTAGGAAAGTTAATTTTGATAAAGTTCTCTGAGGTCTGCAAATGATTAGGTTATGAGGGGCCCTCATTTTTCCAAATTGACTATCTACACATGATCCACATTCACCAGATACTTAATCTTACCTCAAATGTTCTCAGCACTGGTACATCTGGACAAAGGAAGAGGGGAGATATCCGCCAACAGAGTTTGGCCAAAGTGTTCACAGGTTCAGCTGGCAGCTGAAAGAAGATTTAGATAAGCATTCCAAACTCAGAGAAGCATCCTTATTGATTAGCATTTTTCTAAATTAGCACTCTTGAGATTTGCCAATCATTCCTAAGAATTATTTGATTTTTCTGCCTTTTTAGAATGGCCCCTACGTTGAAGTTATTCCAGGCATCCATATGCTCAAAACATATGGAAAAGAGAAAAAAAGGAATGTTTTCCAAAAAGATTCTTAAATTTTATATCTAAAAAAAATAAATTCTTGTTATAGGATGTTTTTCAATGTTTTCTCCTCTTGACTGAAGGAAAAATTAATTTATGGAATTTTTACTCTAGTGATATTAGTAGTGAAGATGTTGATTTTTACTATTAATTATAAAGGAAAAAACCCAATATTTCCTTCTTGGACATATGGACTTAAATACTAAGTCTCTGTCCTTGGAGAACTTAGGTTCTAAACAGAAAAATAGGACAGTGAAGAAATGTTTTAAGTAAGAATAACTAGTCATAGGTAATGCTACAGAGTTAGAGAAATTTTCCCCTAAGACTTTTACTTCTTCAGTTTGCTTTCTCCATCCCCAATTAATGCTTTCAGAAATCCTTTTCTCTTTTCCCCATTCCCCTTTCCAAAGTCTCAGAGATCTTCCTGGCCCAACTCTGTATGTGTGACAGAAATGAAGGCTGACAAACTTCCTCCGAGAAGAAGGTCTAGAACCCTTATCCAAGAGAAACATTTTGGGAAAAGGTGTGTCAAGTAGAACCGCGAATACAAGCAGAGCCTTCTGGATACCTGCCCTCCCTCTCCAACTCTGTAATCATCCAATCTGTCTCCAGGTGATGCTGACTCTATGAACACAAACACTCCAACAGGCAGTCATGGTTCCATCAGACCATGTTCATAAGGGAGCCCAACTACGAGCTCAATCACATTGCTAGAAAATAATGTGAGCGTTTATGAGTTTGGATTGAATAGTGTTTTAAAGTCAAAGACCTAAAGGACATCACCCCAAGAGTTGCTATACGTAATCATTTCAAGAAACCCTGGAATTTAAGTCTGCTTAGATAAGTTTGGAGGAATTCTATCATCTCTATTGAAAAACTTTATTCTATGCAGGATATAAAACCGCTGACTTCTGCTTTTGCCTAAATCTGAAGAAGTACCTATAATTGTCATAATGGGAGATGCTCATTCTGCCCTCAGGTAACTTGGGACTTAAATGTGAGTATCTTTGCTACCCAATTGTACCCTTCCAAATGAGTTCATTTATTTATTTGTTGAGCAATTTCTTCAACATCCAAACATCTTGAAATGAAAAGCAGAAATGAAGACAGAATTTGAGTAGCATTCACAGCAAGTGGATAATTTAGGTTCATACATAAAACAGTCAAATGAACTTTTATACAGCTGAACCTGTCAGGTCTCCTTAGAGTGGACACTTCTCAAATAGTGGACATTCATGGAGAACATTCTCTTTTTTTGCATGTACAAATGGAACCAAACAGTTTCAAATCCATTTAAGGGCCCAATGTTACGGTAACGTATGCCTAAGCTACGTAAGCCAAATGCTTCTGAAAAGAAATTCTGTGTTATTGGCATTATTAAGACCTGAATGATCCTAGAGTTACTTTCATAATTCTTTTACTGGCCAAAAACACCTTAAATATAAGGAAATCAATCAAGGAGAATATTCTAAACAAAACATTTTAGGTGCTACACAACCAGCAGAAAAGAGCAGTGAGGCAAAAAGAACTGATAAAGAAGAAGCAGCGGCAAGAGAAGAGCCTGGTTGGTCCAAGGGATACACTGAACCTCATATTACTTAGAAATTCGCCTGTTCTCTTTTGACTTCCAAGAACAGCAATAGTTAAGAGGTCTACTAGTGGTCTAGTTGAAAGGGCAAAACAGCCCTGACGCAATCCCAGATCATTAACTCTCACTAAGGAAAATCTCTCTGTCTCTCTCTTTCTCTCTCTCTCTCTGTCTCTCTCTCACTAAAGCTTCACAGAGGAAACAGATAAACATACACCCACATACATACTATGTCTATCAGGAAAGAAATCTTCTCTCCTTCCTGTTTTTTTTCTTGCTGCACACCCTTAGTAGTATCACTTGCTTAGTTGTTTTAAGAAAGCTTTCATGCATTTTGTAAACGAAGGTCATATAACAGAAAGACTGGTATAATCACTCTTGAATCTGAAAAGGGTAAAATTCTAGGCCATTTTCCCACAGGACTGGTGTTTCTTAGGCATCGCTTCTCAGTTATTCAATTAAACCAGAAGTCAGACAGGCACCCCCTGCAGCACTTCGTCTCTCCCTCCTCCTGCATCCCAGTAAGGCTGGATGTGCCAAGTTTCTGAGCAATTGATTCAGAACCAATTTGTGGCAAACAAATGCTTTCCCGCTACTCAGAGTGGAAAGATCTCTCCATGCACTTTTGTCTAGACAGTCTCGACTACAGGAATGTAATGTGTTTGCAGCCCTCCAGTGATTTATTAAATGCCAAATCCATACAGCACAGGCACTAAAGCTTAAGAAATGGAAAAATAGCTTACCCAGTGGACTTGTAATGACTTATTAAGATTATGTTGGCAGCAAGACTTATACAGTATCAATAAATAATAGCAATCTATCAAATAACTTTGGCTGAAATGGTAATGTTTAGAAATATCCCATTAAGGTGGGTGAAATGCATCCACTGGGGACTAGTAGCATAGAAAATATTCCTGTCTGGTGACGTGACAGAATCTCAGGGCTACTACAGCAATTCTGCTCGGAATGTCAGATGCCCTTAAAAAATAAGAGTAAATTTAAACTCTCCTCTAAACTCAGTTTCAAAAAAGAAAGGTGCAGACCAAAATCTGCCCAAGAAAAAACAGTGGCTTTTTACTATGGCAAACTCAGTACATTTTCATTTTTATCTCACAAATAAAAAATCAGATGCTTATCAGTATTCATATTTTTTTATATTTTCCTTTGATAATCTTATTAAAAATAGACTATCATGAATTCCCTAACCAAATGTTAAATGTCGACAGACATTTACAAGAATTATGAGAGAAGAAGAAAAAGGAAGATGGAAAAAAAATGTCTCAGGCTGAAAAGGAAAATCTTGTTTGATAATAAAAATATCTTTTGACAGATGTTTGCTAAATAAAATTTTCCCATACCATTAGAGTCAAGATATTATGTCGCTAGATATTTATCAGTTAAGCTCAGCTATACAGCAATGAGAAATTTTTTGTTTCTTTGCAAACCATAAGATATACCTTAAAAAGGCATCATATATTTGAAACTGATCATTACAGTACTTTCACAATACAGATTATGCACGAAGGTATTAACTATTACTATTCTCTAATTTATAACACTATGAAAAGTACTATTACTAAGAAAATAGATTTTTATTCACTTTCTTTGGGAAATGTTATTCAGAAATAATCTAAAAATCCATTAATCTTTAGGAAAAAAATATGTTCTCTTTTATCAACTTGGTGCAGCTAAAGCAATTTTCTCAAAAATAATGTATGATTGATTTTCTCAAATTGTTCTTTTTAATATTTAAACATTCATTATACCCAAAAATTATAATGAGATATTTGACAGCTATAAGATGTATACTTTATTTCTCTGAAGTTCTTCAGATTTTTCTCACAGAAGAAAAAGAACAAGTTGTTGCAAGTCTTTCCATATTGTCATTTCCGGAAGCCTCTTCTCCATCACAGCCACACCTCTTGTGAGCCCCCATAACTGGAAGAATTGGCCCCAACTGCTTTTAGTGAGGGTGTACTGGGTGGCAGGCACTGGCACTTTGAAAATTGTTATTTTAATTGCTATTCCTAAAAGAAACCATATAAGAGGTAACACTCAATGAAGTTAAGTAGTTTTCTAAGTTCGCACTGATCATCAGAGGACCCAAAAATCTATCTAGCTTTCAGCCCTCCTTTTCCACAAAATTAAATTTCACCAAATTCAGAGCTTTGAAAACAGGAAAATTGTGTTGATGCAGGTATTTTAAATATAGGTGGTCATAACTCGTAGTTGGCTGTCTTTCTCTGCTTTTGACAAAAGCTACTAGGCAACAACCATTTTAATTTAACTTTTAGAACTTTAGATTTTAAATTTCAATTGGGTTTAAATTTCAAATGAGAGGTGATGTGTACTGTGGCAAGAAAAAACTGTAGCTTGTGTTCCAAAATATTTTGGGCTTTTATAGAAATGATTTCAGAACCATACTTTTAAAGTCTCCTGCATGGTGTTAAATAGTAAGAAAAACATGTAATTTGATAATTTTGAGGTAACAGTAGAAAAGTTGACATTCCTGGTGGAGACTGGTTCTGAATGTTATTTGTTGGTTGACTAAATTTGAACTTTTTTCCCTAAATTTGTCTGGAGGCTGGATATCCTCTAAGAGCCCAGAACAACTGAACATAGATCCATGCAGGGGCAAACACGTGGTTGCAAAATTTCAGAAAACCTGGGACAAAAAAGAAGCATATTTCAAGTCAACGTTTAGCTCTCAGCAGCAACATTCCCAGAAAGTCATAAAACAATGCTTTCAAAATAATTCCCAGCATAGACTCCTATTCTTAAAGGACAACAGGTGTGAGTGTAGACGAACTCATTTCCACATGTGTAAATTCTCAATCCATCTACCTTCCAGGCAATCTTTCTCACAGAGTTCCCACAAAAATGAGAGAGTAAATAAGAGAGAGGAAGACAAGGGGCCCCCAAAACAGAAGATGCATCGCAGGAGAGCAGCAGGAGGGGTCCCAAGGACAAAGAGGAAGCCCAATGTGCCAGCCGTGCAGCAGGTCCAGGGAACAATGTCCTGAGACTAGAGCAGAACAGAAGACTCCAGGAGAAATTTCTTCAAGAATTAAAAATTAATTGAATATATTGAGACAAGAATTACACAGCAAACGTAAAACCAATTTTCAATCCAAGGAAACAAACAAAAAATGGAACAGAAAATGAATGATATTCTATGTGCTCTGTAGCTCAGCTTTGATTAGTATTGTATACTCCTCAGAATGTAAACATTAAAAAATGATGGAGCCAAAATGAAATATGTAATTTAATTCAAAGCTTGGGGCAGGAAGTATCCATGCATGTGGTTAGGGGTTAGGGTTACAAGATTTAGAAAATAAAAATACAGGACACCCAGTTAAATTTGGATTTCAGATTTTTTGTGTACTTATGTCTCAAATATTGTATGGATGGGGTGGATGGGATGAAAAACAGCTATATCTTCATCTTCTATTAGTCAAAACTAAAAAATCAGTACATAGTATTATAAGCCAAATAAGTAAGTACCAAAATATTTGAAAGCACTCACCTGTGGAAAGCAAGAAATTATGAGACTAAAGGTGACTGGTGCTTTTTTCACACCAAGTATTTCTTTGAACAATTTTATTCTTTCTTTACACACAGAATTTGATTAAACTACAAACTAAATTGTTTAAATAGATATGAAGCAAACAGGAGGAAATGTTAACTTTTTTCGTGAGGAAGATTGGCCCTGAGCTAACATCTGTGCCAATCTTCCTCTATTTTGTACGTGGGACACCTCCACAGCATGGTTTGATGAGCAGCGTTCAGTCCATGCCCAGGATCCAAACCTGCAAACACCTGCTGCCAAAGTGGAGCACAAGAACTTAACCACTACGCCACCGGGCCAGCCCCCAAAATGCTATAATTTGAAAAAGCAGGGTACATAGGCATATGTTATATTATTCTTAATCCTTTTTTGCTTGGAAGGAATCAGAGGTATCCAAGGAAATTTCAACAAATATTTAAAGGATATGGTCTCCACATTATTGGACTATTTGAGACCACAATGTGGAAACTATGGAGGAGTTTGGAGTCACATCTTTTTATTAACACATTCACTGAAAAAATATTTATTGTGCACCTATTATGTTGGGGAAGCAAACTAAGTTACAGAAAAATCTATTTACTAATCACAAAACAATAACAGAAGAAAGACCAAGTCAACAACCAATCATCAAAATTTCAGTCAACTGAAGGCAGTTGCCAAACAGGAAGTCACTCCTTCTGTCCTCAGAGACCGTTCAGGCTTATCCAGTCTTGAGTTGGGGACTGGCACGAGAACTCCCTGAGGGCAGGGATCCACGGTCAGGAATCTTTGAGAAATCCTTCCTAGTCAAACAGAGTGTCTAGAACAACCTGAGGAGGAGGTCAGGAGATATTTGTCGAAGGAGTAAATAAAATGAATCAATGAATAAACGCCTGGGATTAAACAATATTTTAGAAGCTCTCTCAGTAATAAAAGGCTTTACTGAAAGGGGGAAAAATAGGGTTAGACCAAGGGGCTACTGAATTAATCTTTTTTTGTGTAATTGCCACTTAAATGATACAGGGGTGATGGTAGCGAGAACGACAAGAAATAGGAGATCCAGAAGACAGTCTGAAGGAACAAACCACAGGACTTGGTAGGATAGGGGAAAGGAAGACGGAGGACTCAAAGACATAATTCAGAAGTCAGCCCAGGAGCCTGGACGACAGGAGGTCCCAGTCAGAGAAACAGCAATGTAGAAGAGCCAGCTTTGGAGGAAGTTGAGAATCCAGTTTTGTGCATACTAATTTATCTACCACACCTGTGGCCCAGTGACAGTCCTGCCTGTGGCATCTCAAATTGTTTTAAATGTAAATTTGAAAAGCAGACAGGCAGTTCCTGTTTTTTGTTGCCTGAAATATCATCGATTTGATTTCTTGAAAGTCTCTTTCACACAACTCCATGTCACCTTCTGCCTCCTTCATCAGCTCATTTAGCAGGCAGCCCTCCTTGAGGGGTTGGGAAGATCAGTCGAGCCCAGCCCCATCCTTGGGAAATCAGTTCGGCTCTCCTAGGCAGGAGTGCCATCTAGTGGTCAGAGAATGTCACTTCAGTCTAGACTGTACACAGGGATAAAGAGGGTGGAGGCCACTGAAGAGGGGGTGACATTCTGCTTTCAGCTCCAATTTCCAGGTGTGCCGTGGCAAAAACCTGAGCTTCTCATTGTCTAAATATGACTTAATGAGAGCATACTCAGTCACAGTACTAAGAAATGAAGGCCAATGTCTGTTTTTTAAAGTATTCTTAACAAATGATACCCATGTGGTCTAATGGGGAGAACAGTGAAGTCAGTATAGCTCTATTTTGGTTTTCATATTTGGTGAAGAAACAGTATTTGTAGCCATAAATACAATTTGGCTACTTTCATATCCCTAAGACAGAGGTTTACAAATGTCTGACTTGTAAATGTCTCACCCTTTCCTTCACTGCCTCAAAGTCGATCCTTCCTTTGCTCTTCTGCATAGCCCCGATTCACTCTGAAAAAACATTAAGCTGGCTTTGACGCCCACCGCCCAAAGTCATCTCTTTTTCTCAGAATGGCCAGAACATTTTGTCAAACCTTTGCAGCTATTTATATGCACGTCTTATCTCCCTGGCTAGGCTGTAAGCTTCTTGAAGCAGAATCCATTTCTGACTTATGCATTAAAAGTTCCAAACAGCTGATTACCAGTGTTTCTAACATCAGGGAGTCAAAGCGTCCTTTCCGAATCCCAGGCAAACAGTGGACTTCCTGGCCAGAAATGATGTGATCGGCACATACACGCAGAATTTTGCTCCTACACTGAGGGATTTCAGTGGTCCCTAGAAGCCCATTAACAAGCTGGTCCAGTTCAGAAATCCTGATCGAAGATGAACTTCTGGAACACAGCCTCTTCACAAGTTGGAGCATCCTGCAAGGGCAAAATAGGCACATGCAGAGATACAGAGTAAAGCTTGTAAAAACTGACTTCCCCTGCATTGTCAAATATCCACCAGAAAAATAGATCTGCTTCTGTTTATTGAGATCAGTAAAGGGCACAGCTGAAATTTCTCAAACGTGGGAGAATGAATGAAATGCAGAAATGGTCGTCCAAGAGTCCAGACGTGACCAAGACCCCTTATTTTGCCAGGAACCCGAGGAGGACTTGCCCACCACCCCCAACCCCAGCTTTAGGGGCACCCTGGCATCCTAGGTTTTTGACCTAAGTGTAAAAAGAAAATCTTTCCCTGTGTACTTATCACTATTAGAATTTTTTTGTAGTTAACACTTTCTCTCACAGACACATACTCTTAAGTGGGAAAAACATCCAAAACACAATAATAGATTTCTTATCCTAAATCTGCCCATGGGTTGGTTTGGATGGCAAATCTGGGATCTTTCGTTTCCACCTTAACCTTCCTCCAAACCCCCTTCTCCATCTAAGAGCTTTGATGACCTATTCTCAGCTTTGGACCTTTCCTTCCTTCCAAGAAAAGAACTAGACCAGAGAGTTCAGTGTTATCTTGACTGCAAGCACAGGAGATGGCTGTGGATTGACAGGTCCCTGCCCAGGGAGGTGAGGAAAGCTATTCTGGCACTTCACCAAGACCACATGAGCACGTCGATAGCCACAGACCCCGTGCTCCCTACTCTGCGTGGGGCTTCCTCCCGGGCTGGTGGAAATAGAAGTGTCTTCTCTCCACAGGAAATTTTGATCTTCCACAGTGATTTTCAATAAGGCATTTAAAATACATACCTGTTTTCACAGCACGGTCCAAGCACAAACATTTCATCAGAAGTTAGGCAAATAAAGTTTGAAGAGTTTGCAGCAAGAAGAAATTAGCTACAAACTTTACCCAGCAGTTCTTGCATGTGGAAGAGAGAGCAGATACTGAGGAAACATGGAATGCAGAGCCCCGTGCCTCAGTGTAGTTCTGAAATAACTGAAGCCTGTTACCCGAGAGATGATTCGACCTTGGGCAAGTATGGTGCAAAGGGACCTCAATTTCCACAACTGATTAGGGGTCTGGACCAGATCACTGTTAGCGCTGATACTGTCAGGTAAATGATCATCCCAGAAACAGATAAAGAAAAGATCTGAAGATTATTAAGGTGGCCAAGAGTCAGTGGCCAGTTGATGAGGGCAAGACAGGTCAGACATGAACCAGTAAACCAGAGCAAACTGAGGCACTCCCAATGTCACCTTGAGCAGGGATGATAGCCAAGATCATCTCTGGCCGGCATGACACTGGCACGAACATCCTGGAACAATGTCCAACCCATCCTAGCAGCCACAGGCCCATGTGAGGAACTGAATCATACTGCCAAAGTTCAGTCCGGAAAGGAATGCGCAGCAAGAGCTCTCAAAGAAGAAGAGGTATAAGAAATGCAGATTCTTCCACCTTGATAGAACTACAGGACCGTATATGGAGTCCTTAAGACAGAGAGTCTCAACTCGGGACTACTGACACTTTGAGTTGGAAAATTCTTTGTTGAGGGGGCTGTCCAGTGCATTTTAGGATATTTAGCAGCATCCCTGGCCTCTACCCACTAGATGCCAGTTGCACTCCCCCCACCCTCAGTTGTGACAACCAAAAATGTTTCCCAACATTGCCAAATGTCCCTGGAGGCAAAATTGCCCCTGCTGAAAACCACTACTTTCAGAACACTTTTCACGGCCACAGGATCAAATGAAACAACTCTGATTTTTCCTGACATCTTTATATCTTTCCCTATGCTCCCTCCTGAACTTGATCACTGGGGCAGCTCCCTGTTCTCTTAACCTTGATCTCAATTTGCTCTCTGCCTGATGCTTTGGCCTTGGCATTTCAAACCATCCTTTGCCTCCAGCTTCACCTTTATACAGGATTTAATGCTCTGTAGGCAAGCTCTAAATCAACAGCTTCAGACCCTTCCTTGCCTTCCCCCAAAGCCCCACAGGGGAGATCTAGACATTCCTTCTCTGGTGCACAGCACTGTCTCCTGAGACCCCCAGCGGTCCAGAGCCCAGAGCCCCTCCCCACAACTGGGAATCTGACAGGAGCCACTTTAAGGGATAAAGCTGTTCTCTCCTTATTTGGGGGGATCTCAGAGGCTAAGAAAATTGTTTTTGCCTTTCCTATACCATCTGTTAAGGAGATGGGGCAATGAGGCAGCCCCTCCCCTCTCGCCTGGGCAAGGTGCTAGAGCAAGCCCCCAGGGAGAGGACACAAGAGTTCCCCTCCACTCCCAAACACCCAAAGGCCCAACTCGCCTCATCCTGTCTGCTCAACGGGCCTCTGTCCAGCTCTAAATCTGAAGTTTTCCTGTTTGTGGGTTGACTTTGCCAATCACACCCTCAGAAACCTCTCTGGGCCACAGGGACAAGGTCCCTGACCTCAAAGGAGTTCCAACTATACAGCATTTTGTTCTTTTTAAGAATTTTGACCAGTGATGCAAGTTTTAAATAACTTCAAAGAGTTTTTTCCTTTTTTTTTCTTTTTTGCTAAGGCAGATTAGCCCTGAGCTAACATTTGTTGCCAATCTTCCTCACTTTATATGTGGGTCACCACCACAGCATGGCTGATGAGTGGTATATGTCCACACCCCAGAACTGACGCCACAAACTTAACCAACATGCCACAGGGTCAGCCCCTCAAAAGGCCTTTCTAATGAGGCATTTTTTCTAATGTTTCAAGTAAACATATTCCACATTACCAAATTTCAGCCATACCATGATTTACTTAACCAGATTCTTGAAGACAAGCTTTCTTAATCTTACTTCTTAACCCCCACTCCACTGAAAACATTCTCTCCCACCTTCTCCCAACTGTGCCATTGGTTGTGAGATACTGAGAAAGTTACTTAACTTCTTTTGCTTCAGTTTCTAGATCAATTGAAAAGATGCTAATAATTTTTGCTTCCTTTCCAGATAGATCTTCAGGTGTTAATAAGGTAGCATATTGAAAATGCAATCAATTCTACCAAAATGCCCAATAAAACTCCTAAAAAATATTTTCCGCCTCTGGCTGCCTAACAAACAAGGCCTTCAATTCAATAATGCATTATATTTTATTCCATACAAAAAATATACAGGATGTAATACTGTAGCGGAACTTTAATAGAACAACCCTCTTCTTAGCAACCAGAGGTGTCAACAATGAAAAAGACTCTCAAATGTGTGAGGAGGTCTCCATCAGTGAAGCTATTCAAGAAGAGAGTAGATGTCAACTGTTGGTATGGTATGGCCAGGATTCTGGTGTGGGGTAGAATGTGGAAGTAACTGAACTCTGAAGTGTCCTTTCTGGGTCTACGATTCTAATAGGACTTCTCTTTGGCCACCAATGATGTTTGTCATAATCTAGGATGGACAATTCATTTACAATGGAAGGCTTTTCCCTAAATGGGATATTTTTATTATTATGTTAAGATATCCTCTTTATCAGTGGAAGTGAGAGTCTTGGAACTGATTTTTTGCCCTACACGTAGAAGGCTAAAGAAAAGGCTAGTGTTAATATTTAAATAAAGGGAATAAGTCTTCTGTACTTTGAATCCTTTCCAAGAACAAGTGTTAAGAGATTTTTTTGTTCCATGGTCATCACTGTCCTTCTGGGAGCCAAGGAACTCATTCTCTGTGTCAGGATTATTCTGAGACCCCATCGACGTTAATAAAGAGGTGTCTACAAGGGCAGCTCGCCTAGAGCTCAGTGAATCTCAGGGCACCAGAGAACATCAATTCCGTCTCAGGATTTTCAATTTTCAAGATCCTTTTCTTTTCCCAACAAAATCTCAAGCAAATCAAAAGACTTGGCTTTCAAAAGTATTATTTCTGATATAAATCTCCTCTTTGCATCTCTGCAGTAAATCTATTTCTGCTCAGGGCAATGGGAATACCCACAACAGAATAAAGGAAGGGTCATGTACAAGAAAGCACAAAGATTAAACTTGCAAGATATCTGGCTACGTGTAATTACCTTGTATAAGACAATTCTCAAAATGGTGGGCGATTTTCATTCATGGAGCTGTTTGGTACTTTAGGGGTGGCACAAGCGTGTCTTTAAATAACTTTGTGAAAAGACTCAGCAAAGAGAAAGAGCGAACTGATGTAATATCCACCGTTAGTACGAGTGGCTCCTCTTAACAATGTAGGTCAGGTCAGAAACATCAGAACAGCAGCAGGTGGCTGACTTCCAAGTGTTAGAAATTATTGGTGCATTTTCTAAAAGCATGAACTATATTTTGAAAATAAAAGAGCTACTTCCATAATTAATAAGATGTTTATTCAGTTACAGGCAGTCTTTCACCAGACCTTTAAGTACTAGACTTATTTTTCATTTTATTATCAGACTACAGAGAGAATAGTGGTAAGCTGATAAAATGCTCTGTGGGATTTAGTATTCTTTTATCTGTCCTTCCCTGGCCTTCAGTTTACTCAAAAATTTTTTGTCTCTCAATAGTTTAATTACATGTGAAAAGATTGCAATAACACACTTGTGTTATAGCATATTAGAATTAAATGAGGGGAAAAACTTTTCATTATGTGGTTTTATTGTTATTCATTTGTTCATTCATTTGACAATAGTGACTCAAGCTGCTGTGTGTTCTCTTAAGCTCCAAATATTTTATATGCCAGAGCTCCATCCAAGAAGCTACACAATTAAAAGAAAAGAGTAGCTTGTTTTTCTAATACTATATAGAGATAGTAGAATTTCAACAGGTTTTATTTTCATCCACTATGAAGCTGTCTTCTATAAAAGCTACACTTTTGTTTGTGAATGAACCAATTCCTGCCTTTCCAGTACCCAATCTAACATCTATGTTAACAAACATCGAAATTAAAAGAAAATCGTTGTTCAGATGAATCTATTACATATGCAGTTAACCATTATAAATGAAAACAAAACTCAACCTAACCAATGGTTTAAGAAATTATTCTCAGTTTATTAAAACACACATACACCAGTTAAATTCAGGGAAGAGTTTAACTAAAAATATAATGCATTTCAAGCAACCGTTTTCCTCACCATAAACTGAAACCTTATCCTGAGTAAGATTATAAGAGGAACTAAGTCTTAAAGGCAGAACATCAGAAAGTTCCTTTGATACTGGAAATAGTCCATCCCTTTCTGAAATAGTTTTGCCCTTATGACTCTGCTCCCAAGGTAGGCTTTTCTGGCATAAGTAAATTTAGCTTTATTTCTGGAACAAGTAGTCTTTCTTCATAAGTGTCACACTGAGCTGGGCTGATTTAGCTTTCTGTCTTCTTTATACCAGCCTTAGCAAGTTTCAAAATATATGACCATTCAAAGCAAGTTGTATTGCAAGCTTTCTCATTTGTTTTCACTTATCAGAAAGTTAGAAGAACTACGTGTGAAGCCAGAGTTCTTCAGGCAAGACCAAGCCAAGGTCAGAACTCACTGGGTAACGGCTGTCTTTTACAAAGAACATGTACAAATTTCCAATCAAGGATTTAGGCCAGAACTCATAAATTGGGAAATTTTCACTAAAACTGAAAACAGATGAACCTCAAAGCTCTCTAAGCAAGGACTTAAGGGGATAAAAACCACATAGACCCCAAGTGTCCAAATCACTGAATTCCTCGAAGATTTTAAATATGCTATTTTCGCAAGGAGACTCCAATTTATTCTGGCAATATCTACTCATAAAGAAAATAGGTTAATATTAAGGTCACTACAAAGCAAATGCTTTTATTTCATGAGTACTTTAAGTTTTTCTTCCTGACATGATTGTTACATATCGCTGTGTCTAGATCTTTGTCTGCCTTGTATATCTGTGTGATGCCAAGTTCTTTTTCACAAAGGCTCTGGCTGATGTTGCTCATGACAGTCTGTGGTAGAGATTTATTCCTTGACCTTATACTTTGGAAAGGACAGCCTGAAATACTCAAGAAATTGTGGACTTTAGTAGATTATACCATGAGTTATTTCTCTTCCCCAGAGGAAGTATTACCAACCGAAAGCAGAGGCCAAAAGAGGGCCCCTCCTAATTGCCAATATGCTTGCAGAAGGGCCATTTGAGCAGGATGCTGGTTTAGAATTCAATTTGAGGCTAAGATGGTGGTCAGGTTACAGAGATTGTCCTCTGGCAACTTTTCATTCATTTTTGAAAACTCGTGATACATCAGAAGAGACTGAATCTAAAAAGGCATCAAACAATGGGTGCCAAATATCAAAGTATATCTTGTTTGATTTTTTAAAATATCACAAGCAAAGAAAATCAAAAAAATTTTTTTCCAAATTATATTCAAACGGAAATTTTAGACCTATTTCACATTTAAAATGTTTTGACATTCTGATTACATGTTTATATATGTATATAAATGTGTGTGTGTGTATATCTCCTGTTATTTACATACAACATGATTGGATTAAAGAACAGAGGTCACACTTAGCACTGGCTAATTGACTAAGGCTAATAAGAATTGTATTTATTTTTAATTATTTGCCTATGGACTGCTTCGTGATGATTTTTTAACATCAACATAAAAATTGCACCATTTAATTTTTCTGGTGCTGTGTCTCCTATAACATTAATCCAACAACCAGTTATTAAGCACCATGTACTGGCTAACAGTCCAGGTCCTGGAGGCACTGGGCTTTGCAAAGTAGGGATCTTCCAACTTGCTGGCAAACGTAATCAGTGCTTGGGGTTAAAATGGATAATCCAAACTGTAAATTCAACCCTAAATCAGTATGACGTTATGTCATTCTACTCCCATTCCTTCACTTTCCACAATGCTCTACGTTTTCATGCTGTGAAGAGGACATCACAAGGGAAACTCGTCAACCACTCCTTTGCACTGAGTGCCCATCAGCTCTCTTCACACTGCTCTAGATGCCCTCATCCACCTGGAGCAAAATGCAGCTTTCACTGCTCCCTAACCTGCTGAAAATATCCAAAACTGTCTCTGTGTCAGTCCCTCTCTGAGCTTCAGACCTACACATCCAATGGCCTCCTGCTGCTCTACAGAAAGCTCACCCTACATGGTCTAAAACTGGACTGACTGTTTGCCAACACACCTCGCTCCTCTCCAAAAGAGCTCAGCTCGTTGAATAGTGACACCAGCAGCACAGCTGTCTCCAGAATGCTGTCATCCTCCATACCGTTCTTCTCTCTCTCTCCCTTTCTCTCTCTCTCTCCTGATCTCTGTCTCACACACACACACACACACACACACACACACTCACACACTCAGTTACCATGTCATCAGTTCTAATGAGGAGAGCTTTAATTGTAAACAGAGGAGCTGTTATTCTGGATTCATCATTTGAGTGGTGGGAGTCTAGAGTCAAAGCAGTTGGGGTTAATGTCTTTCTTTAATTCTATGATACCATCAAATCTAAGAGCCATGTCCAATGTCCATTCCATTTCAGCCATTTTTTCTCCTCCATCCAGCTTTCTCTCTTTTACTTGCTCATCCCCACCAATAGCTACAGCATCAGCACCACTAAATTTCTGTTATTGCGAACCCTACGCATCTTAGTTATTCCTTTTTTTGTTGACTTCCAACCCATGCCTTTAAGATTTCACATTACTGAGCCAGCCTTGGTGGCCTAGCAGTTGAGGTTCAGCGCACTCTGCTTCTGCCACCTGGGTTCAGTTCCCGGGCACAGAACCACACAATTCGTCTGTCAGTAGCCATGCTGTGGTGGCGGCTCACATAGAAGAACTTACAATTATACACAATGATGTACTGGGGCTCTGCGGGGAGAGTGAAGAAGGAAGGAAGGAAGGAAGAAAGAAGGAGGAAGATTGACAGCAGATGGGCAAAAGCTATTAGGGCAAAATTCCCCTGAAAAAAAAAAAAATGATTGCACATTCCACTCAAATGGAATTTCCCCAAACAAAGACCTTATAGTGGGTTTCCCTAACTATTAGGAATTCTTATCAGTTCTGGCCAGAAAATAAGTGTTTAGACCTCACTGTAAATGAATGGTGGAGACTGGCAGATACGTGTGATTGAGCAGTGCCAGAGAAAGTGACTGTCACCAGTGAAGGCAGAGTCCAGGGGGACTGAATCCTACCAGGTGTCAAGAAAACAGAACAGGAACTTTCAAGACTTCAGTAAATGTTGTAATATTCAAAAAAAAAAAAAAAAGGAGAGAGAGAGAATGTGAAACAAACTGGAGAAGAAAGACAGCTTGCAGAACAAGAGGGGTGCAGGAGAATCCAACTGTATTCCTAGGGCAGGTACAGTGGTACAACCAGAAAGGCCATCTGCCTCTTTCTTGACCAAGTCCTCCACTTGATCCAAAAGGTGAAATAAATTGGAAAATTTTGTGTTATGAACACAACTATAAAATTTTATGTTGTAGACACAGCTGAAGTATGTCTTTAAGTCAGATGAGAGAGAGAAAGAAAATAAGCAATTGGGGGGCGGGGGGCCAGGAAGATATATTTAAAGTGTTTACATTACAAACTATATTTATGTACACAATTAGACCAAGAACAACCTTGATGTCCATCTTTTCCTTTCAGTTCTATCTTCTGTGAGCTCCTTTTAAACATCCTTGGGTTTCTTCATTCTCTTCATGATCTCATTCACAATATAAGAATAATAAGGGCTTAGTGTAGTTACAAGAATAATGGAATGTTTTCCAGCATTTTAATGTTACACACAATGGTAACCCAATGCAGCTCTATTGTTCTCATTGGAAACAAGTTTTCAAATATGGATATGTATATCATTGTACGAACCATCTTATTTTTGCCATCCTTGGCTTTCATAGTAAAAGGAGTATAACATTTTATTTTTTTCAACTTTAAAATAAACATTTTTTTTTCCCTTGGTAATCTTCTTAAAAATGTAAGTCAATATATTCTTACAGAAGGAATAACAGCTATGACTCAGGGCCATGGAAGAAGCTTCCCGTAATAAATTACAATGATTAGTGTGACTAGACAAAGTGCTTCAGCTCCTGTAGCAAATTCTTCCTGGCTCCTTTCATTAATCAGCCTGCTTACCTGGCTTTATCATTAGTGCCAGGCCTTTCAACTTGGTGCCTGAACCAATTAATACGTAATTTAAATCAGAAACATGTTTACAATTCTATCAGAGTACTCTGTAGTGACGGGGGTATGAGAACATCATCCTGCATTAATTCCATAAGTTTGTTTGTAACAGTAATTGATTATTGCTGACAATAATAAGCTTCCTGAAGCAAAAGCTACCTTTTTTCTTATTCAACATTCCTTTCTGCATGCAACAGATAGTATTATCTGCCAAGTTTAATGACAAGTATCTGTGGGATGAAAAATATCTTACTAAACTCACATCCACACTGCCTGAAAGATGATTCTTGAGGTTTTCAATCTATCACATCAACCTCTCAATTTTGGTGGTAAAGGAGAATAAAACTTGCAAAGATCCCAAAACTTACAAAGATCCCAAAATAAGAAGTTAAACTAGATGAACTTTTATTAACAGCTTATTCACTGATTTCATGACAGGAGAGGCGAATGAAAATACCTCCACTCGTCATTTTTCCCCATGACCCACAGGTAGATGTGTCTAGAAGATCATCCACATAGACTCCAAGGATAAGCCATCTGCCAGGAATGAAAGTGAAAACAAAGGACTTTGTTAAAATGTGTCAGGCACTGTCAACTGCTGATAACAAAATCTTTGATCATCCTTATTCTGGGTCTCATTGTAACCAAATGGCCACTAATAACTATTTAGAACCCCACACCCATATTAACATGGTTGCCTCAGACTGAGTATTACACTTCAATATATGTGACCATCTTCTCTTACAACAAAATCTTCACTTGATTCTTCCTGCCACCAGAAAATTCTTTCAGACATTACTTGTCGTTGCCCAAGAGCCATATACATCCCAACTCCCAATACATACACACACACACAAACACACACACACACACACACACAGAGTTCTTCTTTGTGAAGAATCCTGATTTTGTTCACTTTCTGTCTGTGTGCCTTGGGAGAGCTTAGCTCCTTTCCAGCCCTGGAGGGTGATCATGAGCGGGGTAAAGCTTAATTAATATAAACTAGTCATGATAATGGTCATATGATACAATTCTAGAAAAAGTGACATGAAAAGAATATGCTGGGAGACTTCTGGGAAAATTTTTCCTTACTTTAAAAATAAGATATATCAGAGAAAACAAATTCTTCTTTCTGCCCTTGGAGTTATGCTGGGAGCTACTGCAGGCACCTTGAAACAATGAGGGACAAGTCTGAGAACAAGTACCAACAGATTGAGGATGACAGAGCAGAAAGATGGAAAAATCTGGATTCTCGATGACATTATTGAGCTGTTCAGTTGTCTGACCTTGGAACCACTTTACCACTTCCACTTATGTGCAATAATAAATATCTTTATTCGTTAAGTCATTTTGTTATAACAAATGTTTATTTGCAGTTGAAAGTATCTCATCTGATACAACAGTCAAGGTTCTTTGTTCAATATATTTCCAGAAAAAACTGAGCTATACAAATGTAAATAAAAATAAATCAAAGTACAAATTGAACCAAACAATAAGACCAGTCTCACACCCTTACTTTTTAGCTAAATGTAGTAATTCTAATTGTCCATGTAATTTTATGTCAAGACACTAGAATCCTCTCCTGTGCCTACAGAGTAAGTAACTATCAGAATTCATTCCCAGTACACAGTACAACATGGAGATTAAGACCTCAGGCTGTAGATTCAGGTACACAGCGATTTGGTCCCAGATCTGCCGCTCCCTAGCTATGTAAATTTGGTGAGCAACATGACCTCCCTAAGCCTCAGTTCTGTCACCAGCAGAGTGGGAATAATGATAGTGCTTACCTCTCTGCATTAATGTTGACGTGATGAACTAATTCATGGACCCAACTCAGCACTTAGCATATAATAATGATTCGATAAATGTTGGCCTCCAACAAAGACAGTAATTATGCAAACACACACCAATACTACAAAGAAATAAGAGTTTAGGTCTTCAGCAGATTAAAAATATCAACCTACAAAGCACAACTATGTGATTTTATACTGGTAATGCTATCTAGAAGTACGAAAAACCAAAGAAACTCCAGGAGGACTTATGAAAAAATCTAAATCTCAGTTTTCCTCTCAAGAGAGTAAGATCAGACTTAGTTAAACAAGGATTGTTCAGATAAGGGTACGCTAGCTTTATTGACAGGTAATGTGCTCCATCATAGAAAAAATAACATTGTATCGTATCTAAAACCTATTGTGTTAGATAATTTAGTACATACGGAAAAAAGGCAAACTCTGCAGCTTTAAATATAGGAATCAAAGGGGTTGAGTATTAGAAATACTCAGAGGTTCAAAGGAGGGCTTTCTTTTTAACTCTGGCAGTAACCTTTGGTTGCCTATTAGAACAAAGGTGAAAATTATGATGACATAAACTAATTTTGAAAACAAAAGGAGAAGAAGAAGAAATACACTTCTAATAATCAAGGCAATATACTTGACAAAAGCTACTCAACTGTAGAGTGGGGGGAGGGGGAAGCAGTCTTTTCAATCGTTAAAAACTCTGCGCAATGATTATGGGTTGTTGACAATAGATATGTCCATATTAGCTGATATCTAAGCAGAAAAAAGCAATTAACAAGTTTTTTAATTGGAATTTGATTTAGACAGATTGTTAAGACTATTTGTTTACTTTTAAGAACAATTTGCTCTGATAATACTTTAAATAATTCAAAAATATTTATTGAACACCTATGAGATGCCAAGCCATGGACTAGGCATCCAGGCACCATGGATGAATGAAACATGACCCTACCTCAGTGCATCACAGTCCACCGAGGAGGACAGCCAGTGTGTGCTCTAACACAGATACGGCCACAGTGCTATACAAGATAATTATGGCAATGAAGTTTGAAGACTTAAAGATTATTTCATTTTCACCGATAATGATGCCTACAATCAAGACTAAAATAATTGTTCTAACTAATGATTATATCAACAAACAGAAATGAACACTAACGGATGAACTAAACAATTAGTTCCTGGGCCATTAACTAGCATCCAAGGTCTGTGTACATGCCTCCTTCATCAACCCCCCAAGGCTGGTTCCACACATCTATTTAATTCTCCCAGGGACTAATTTGGTGTCTTACTTGCAAGAGGCACTCAGTGTCCCTTGAATGAATTCCACATAATATTCTAAAAGCTCATTTGCTTCTTTATCTAGGTGGTAAACAGCAGCCCTGCCATCACAGTACCCCCTCCCTTAATAAGTAACAACATTGTTATGTAACTCATTGACTCTGAATGTCTTCATTTTTAAAATATGATGACTCCACTAACCTCCTAGGGTGGTTGTGAAGCTGAAATAAGATGACACACGTGAATTTTGCTGGCAAATAGTGAGCATCAATAAATGTTATTGCCTTTTTCCTTTTCTTCACTCCTCTCTCCTCCTCCATTCTATAGAAGCAAACGTGACAAAGATTTTTTTTCAGGTAATATATACAAAGGACAATTAACAATAACTAAGTACTTTTGAGCCAGCTTTGATTACTTTTAATATTTTTACATCAAACATATTAAATGTAGGTAGAATTATTTTATATCTTATATGTACTTTATTAAATTACGGATTGCAAATTACTTTATAAATAAGGCAAAACTATTTTGTTGAAGGAAATTATTGTACATGCAAATAGTACTAACATTCTGCTAAAAGAATAAATATTTTTTATAGGACCTAAGCTAGTTTTTCCATGGCCCTGAACCCAAGGATGAATATTAATGACAGAAACTCTTTTTAAGGGATTGACATGCCTCTATGACTATGGAATTCTGAGTTTGAAGCCATTTTTACCCCAGTCATAGAAAACAGATGCAGGCTGAGGGCCTAAGAGAAATGAGTGTTTGCCTACACCTGGCAAGTCGCCTGTTTGGGGTCTATTTCAGTTGACAGCATTTGGACTCAGTGTCAGCACGCAATACCCGCTCTGCGAAGCTCACTGCAAACTCCCAGAGAGAGTTAACCGTAATCATATCAATGACTTCACAGAGGGGGAAAAACACGCTGGATGAGTGCTCTTGGCCAATACTAGGCTTTGAGATCCATGAACATTTTCTTACATAATTCTCATGCAAATTTATAAAGTAGGCACTAATTGCCTCATTTAGGAGTAGAAAACTGAGGCTTTGAGGTTAAGTAGCTTTCTCAAGGTTGCAAACCTGAGTCTGTCTGATGGCAAAGGCTGTATTTCCAACCAAATCTCATTTTCCCCCCTTGTTTATCTTCTAGGGTTTTCTAGAACTATACCACTGTATTGTCTGTCAGCAAACTGCTTATTACCCACGTACCCAGAGTAACGGAACTTGCGCCTGAATGTAAATTAGCTACATCACCATACACACTGCTGAAGTCCATTGACACTTTTTGTGGCAAGACTTTCTAGATGGAAGAAATGGCTGCATTGATTTACGATCTGGTAAGCTCCTCATTGTCAAGCACTGCGTTGAGTAGCTGCTCTAGAATTTGGCCCGTCACTCTTCCTTCCTCCCTGTCTTGGCACTTGTCTTCTATAACTGTTTACTGTCTGTCTCTGCAGCTAGGCTATGCACTCCTTGTGCACACGGATTTGAGCTTATGCACTGTGTTCCCCTGGTGTCACTACCATTCAGTTGGAATTGGCATGTGGGGTGAAACCTACTTACCATCTTCACCATGAGGCTTTCCCAAGGGCTTTGTCCAAAGAGCAGACAGTGAGTGAGTACAATGGGATTAACAGACACCAGCACTTTGGAGAGTCCCACAGCTACACACCCTCAGGGTCTTTGGCAAGCAGCCCCAAGAAAAGTGTTTAAAGTTAAGAATGCTTCCTCTGGATGCCACTGAAAGTCACAAGGCAGCAGCTCACAAGGAAATACTTAACCAGGTAGCATTCAGGTTCTGCACCCACCTTCCCTGAAGTCTCTAGGGGAAAAGCACCAAGTCTTCTAGGGAGGAACTTTTATTTTTTAACCAGAGCTAATAACATTTGCTCAACTGACCAACCAATTGCCTGGTCCTTATACATTAGCCCTCTGTAACATGTGTGCATGTGTGTGTATGTGTGCATGTGGCCAGCATATGACCCACGCTGCCCCAACAGTTGCATTTCACCAGCAGCTGCTGAACATGCTGATCCACTCTGCAGTTGCTCCCCTTGAGGATCCTGGGACCACTCAGTTAATTCCAACACAACAAACATGAATTGCTTGCCTTCTTTTGGCCAGGAACACTGCTAGGAACTGAGAAATCTAAGATAATAATGTGTGGTTCCTGCTGTTTGGGACATTTCTGTCTAGTGGATGAATAGGTCATTTTAATATAACATGAAAACTGGTGCAAGAAAATTATGCACAGAGGCCAGGAGAAAGCCACCTGTAAGACATGAGGTCTAAGTGGAGTTCTGAAGCATAAGTGAGAGTGAGTCACACAAAGAAGAGGGACAGGGAATTCCAGAAGAATTCCAGGAGCGAGAAGAGCATGAGCAAAGCCACAGTCACTAAAGAGCACAGAGGGTGCAAAAGAACAAGACTTTCATATTGATAGAACGCAAGATAGGGGATGGTGAGACATGAGACTGGAGACTCCTAGGCAGGAGCAGAGAGAAATGGGTTTTATCAACCTAAGGAGGTCAGGCTTTAATTCATCCTGACAATGAAGACCAGCCTTTGGAACATATTTAAGCAAGAGAGGGGCAAGGTCATATTTGCATTTTCAGTAGGCCACCCTGGCAGCCAGAAGACCACTAGGAGGCTATAAAGCAATCACAGAGACAGATGTTAAACAGAAATTGAGGTTGGACAGAGGGCAGAATCAAGAGATATTTAGGAGGACCAAGAAGGATCTAGTGAGTGTTTGGAGGAGGGGTGAGCAAGATTGCAATGTCCAAATGGCCCACAGTAATGTCATCGACTGAAGAGAGCACTAGGGGTGGGGGGGGATTATATAAGATATATATATAAGATATTTTACATGAAAATCCAAATTTATGACCCCTCTTGAAAAACTTGGAGATCTGGCAACATTGAGCCCACATTCCACTGCAGCACCAGTTGTTGATCTAAGCAGCCCCCGTGCTCTTTCTTGGCCTTGACTGTCCTCTGCCCTCTGCTAAGATCAGGATCAGCTACTACTTTTCACATACTTGTACTGCTGTTTGTCTCAGAGCAGAAGAGGAAAGTGAAATATTTGTTGCATTGCTATTACTGTAAGACATTAGAATTAATACACTTACATTATCTCCTCGGTTCCTAAAGCGTGTACATTTGCAATTCCTGTTTTAGTCTTTTGCTTAAGAAAATAAATGCTTAGAATAATGCATTCCATTTTTTTAATGAACTAACACTACCTCCCTGTCTGTCACCTCTGAGTGTCACTATCTACAATTACCAGTTGCTATTCTCATAGGGTTAGTGGATGTTTGGGGATGGACAGGCATAAGTGACTTCCTGAAAGTGTGTACAGCTGGAACTTGAAACCTACCAAAGCCCTTTATTCATATATATTTACTACCTTTATCAAACTATTTGGGGGTTACGCTAAATATACAGATAAGATATTTTTGTCAAATAATGCAAATTCAAATACCAAACTTTATCCTACAGAATGTAACAACAGATGAAAAAAACACAACATGAGCTAGTGATTGATATCAATGGCAACGTATTTAGATTTTGGAATATCTGATGTATTCAATGTTTTCTTTCCATTTCA
Organism: Equus asinus; assembly: GCF_041296235.1. Lineage (NCBI taxonomy): Eukaryota > Metazoa > Chordata > Mammalia > Perissodactyla > Equidae > Equus > Equus asinus. The sequence goes on from NC_091813.1 coordinate 40,873,111, forward strand.
CCTTGGAAAAATGGAAGTGTGAATGTAATTTGACGAAATTTATTTTTATGTTTAACTAGGGAAGTAATCTCAGTGCTCAAGCCCAACTGTGTACCATTAGAATCTCACTATCTACTACTTGAGACAAAAGAATATCTGGACACAATATAATCCCCGTTGTTTTAAAACCCCATTTTAGTCAAACAGACGAACATGCATTTTCACTTTCATTATTTTCTCTTTACTTCATCCCCAGAGTGGTATAAATGATATGTGAAGGGGATCGAAAGACAATCCACAGGAATGGAAAGGCAAAAGGGACAGACATTCTGCTACTTCTTGCCATGGCTGTCTAAAATTCCAGTTTCCAAACCTGGCAGTGGTGAAATGACTCAAGTAGTTCTCAAAAAACAAGCAGGCTTTTCCCGTTATAGCAAAATTTTAATCAAGCTCTCTCTTCAATGGAGACATCCTGGAATGTTTTGACCTCACTTTTTCTCTTCACATTAATACAGTGTAGCAATTTATAACACTTTTCCATAGTTGTCAACATAGGAAGGAATATATCTGCAAAGCTTTTTAAAGATAAATTTGTGGTGTTTAAATTACACATTTAATTTTTTTCCCAATAAGAAAGAAAATCAAAGGGTAATCTTGTTATTTGCCATGTTTGGGATGAAGTTATTGAAAGAAAACAGGTTATGATTTATAAATAAGACGAATATATAATACATACATAATACATAATCCATATAAGAAGATTAACTTCTCGAACTTTCTCCAAGAAATTCCTAGAACATTGTCACGTGATCATATCTAGCATTTCCAGTCATGTAAGAGATGCTGGACAAGATCTCCTATATGTTGCTACACTGAAATGTCTAATTAATAGAAAATAGTATACAGCACATACACCCAACAGTTAGAGGATAGATCATATAGAGAGATCCAGAAATAATTAAAGAATTTAGCCCGAAAATTCATTCAACTCACCTACAAATGCTCATGCTTTTATAGCTTCTTTCAAGTAAGACTCACAGGGTACAATTGCCCTTCACTCCAAGATCAACTCTCCACCTTTTCCAGATACACAATTTTATTCCTGCTTTCTGCCCCCCAACACTTCTGGTTGCTTTGGGATTGGTTCACTTCTCCTTTCTAGGAAACCACTAACCCCATCATAGCTATTGATAGTTGAGTCTCCTCTCCTCCTGAGATAAACTACCCATCAAAGGATTGGTAAGGTCCTGGTTCCTATGGTTAAGGCGGAAGGACCCTAGCCTCTCCTTCAGTCAGTTGCCTTCTTTATTTCTCCTACAAATTTTTTTTTACTGTCCTGTCCAAACTCACTTTCTGTCCCCACCTGAACAGCCTCTGTGCATCTCTGTCTTCCAACATCTATACATTCTAAACAGTCCATTCCTCTTCCATAATTTATTGCACATAAATATAATGGGAGACCATTTCAGGAGATGATAAACATCCTCAACACTAAACAGAGATGTCAAAACATCTTTGACAACCTAGGTACCTCCTTCACTATCAGTTTGAATTGAAAAAGAAAATTCAAATAATGCTGAAATAAAAGATAGCTTGAATGCCCCTGCTGAGGTCTCAGAACATTGATTTCAACATTCACTATTAACTTCAATTAGACTAACCTGTGACTTTCTTAAAAAATCACTGATCCCAAATCTCTATTAGCACAATCAGCTTCATCCTTGCTTCAGTTTCTTGTGCATAGAAGGAAAACACTTTTAATGGCATTTGACAGAGATGCTGTAAGCCATGCATGTCACTGCAGATGGGGTAGTGACAATGAGAAGACAACAACCACGCATTAGCGAATCAATTGGAGTTGTCCAAAGAATGAAGAATCGTATCACAATATAAGAAATAGATGTTGTGATTCATCTGGAATTCTTCCCAAGAAAACAGCTTCCTATTCCCACACTAGTCTCTACTTTTCTGTGAGAAGGAATAATGAAATATAAATCATGTTATACAGTTACCCATTCTAATAAAACTAAGAGGCATCTGATGCATTTTAGAACACTTTGGAGCGCTTAGTCTGTTGTGCCTTTCCTTCTAAAACATATTGGCAATCGTGATGCTAGCAATCTTGTCACTCAAATTCATAATAATAAGGAAGCAAATACCTTAAAAGATAAATTGTCACTGCATTAGCCATCACATTTACATGTCTGTTCAATCCAGTAATTGCCATAAAAGCCAATCCTATTTTTAAAGGCCAAAATGTAAAGTAATTAAATTGTCAACTGTTTTGAAATAAGCAGCTTCATTTTAACGCAAATTTTTTTAAAAAATCCAGTCTACACCATCCAGTCTTGAATGACAGCCTGTTAACAAGGCAGAGGAGGAACAGGTGAGTGTTTAGTTCAAAGATTTCTGTAACTGCAATGAGCATCCTGCCGACCAGATTGGGCAACCACAAGGAATGGCATCTGAGAAAAGAATCTAAAGCTGCCCGCATGTGATTCAACTGCCCTGGCTTATTTTGGGAAGGAAAAACTCCTGCTTTATTTTTGCTTAACTCAAAAATGAGATCCTGCCTTTGAAAAGAACTGAATTTATAAACTAGGACAGGCTAGTTCAACTGCAACAATAACTCTTCCAACTCGCCGCAAATTCAAAGTAAGCCTACTTATTCACCTTAAATTCCACGGATTTCATAACTTTCTTTCTGGCCGTCTTTGAAATAAGAGAAAATAAAAGATCATGAAACTCATTCTCTTCTCAATTCTAAAATTCATTCCCTGACTTGAGGTTGAATACGGGCTTGTAGAATTCTGCAGTGGCTCAGCGGCCACATGGGGATGCCCTGTGGACAGGCAAACCCTTCCTCACACTCACCTGGCTCTTCCCTAAGGAGTTACAGAGACCAAATGAGACTGTGTTCTCCTGAAATCCCTTCGCCAGCGTTTCCTTCCACCATTGAGTTCATATTCAAATAACACTTAAGAGGACCACATAAACCAGTTGAGACTTACATTGATGCCAAAGACAATAGTCAAACAAATATCACACCAAGAGAATAAGAAAACAAGCCACAGACTGGGAGAAAGTATTGTGCACAAGAGACGTCTGATAAAGGACTATTATTCAAAATACTCAAAGAATTCTTAAAACTTAACAAAAAGAAAACAACCCAATTAAAAAATGGGCCAAAGACCTTAATAGACACCTTATCAAAGAAGGTGTCAGATGGCAAATAAGCATATGAAAAGATGCTCCATATTATACATCATCAGGGAAATGGAAATTTAAAAAACAATGAGATACCAGTACACACTAATTAGAATGGCGAAGATCCAGAACACTGACAAGACTAAATGCTGATGAGGGTGTGGAGCAACAGAAATTCTCACTCATTGCTGGTGGGAATGTAAAATGGTACAGCCACTTCGGAAGACAGATTGGCAGTTTCTCACAAAACTAAACAGACTTTTACCATACAATACAGCAGTCGCACTCCCTGGTATTCTCCCAAATGAATTGAAAACCTACATCCACACAAAAACCCGCACATGGATGTTTATAGAAACTTTATCTATAATTGCCAAAACTTGGAAGCAATCTAATATGCCCTTCAGCAGGTGAATGGATAAACAAAGTACAGTACATCCAGACAATGGAATATTATTCAGCACTAAAAATAAATGAGCTATCAAGCCATGAAAAGACATGGAGTGGGGCCCAGCCCCATGGCATAATGGTTAAGTTCTGTGCACTCCATTCCAGCAGCCGGGGTTCAAGGATACAGATCCTGGGTGTGGACCCACACCACTCATCAGCCATGCCATGGTGGCAACCCACATATGAAGTGGAGGAGGACTGGCATGGTGTTAGCTCAGGGCTAATCTTCCTCAAGCAAAAAAACAAGAGGAATATCAGCAACAGATGTTAGCTCAGGGCTGATCTTCCTCAGCAAAAAAATAAATAAATAAAAAGACATGGAGAAACCTTAAATGTATATTACTAAGAGAAAGAAGCCAATCTGAAAAGCCTGTATACTGTATCATTCAAACTATATGACATTCTGGAAAAGGCACGACTATGACAGTCAACAGATCACTGGTTGCCAGGACCTGCAAGGGGTGGGGAGGGGGAGGAAGGGAAGAATAGGAAGAACACAGAAGATTTTTAAGGCCAAGAAAATACTCCGTAGGATACTGTAATTATGGGTATATGTCACCATACATTTGTCCAAACCCATAGAATGTACAACAGCAGAAGTGAATCCTAATGTAAACTATGGGCTTTGAGTGATTATGATGTGTCAATGTAGGTTCATCAGCTGTAACACACATACCACTCTCTTGGTAGATGTTGATATTGGGGGAGGCTATGCATGTTTAGGGGCAGGGGGTATGTTGGAAATCTCTGTCCCTTCCTCTCAATTTTGCATCTAAAACAGCTCCCCCAAAAACCAGTCTTTTAAAAACTCATACTAAAGTAAAGAAAATCTGCAACTCTATTTTTGAGGCTATTATTGCTGTGAATAATTATAGCATAGAAAATATCTATCTAACAGTCCGTTTTGATCGTTTTCCTCCCTGCATTAAATTATTTAAATGAACATTGTCTCTGGCATAATTTTTTCAACTTTGACTCAAAGAGCAATGCAGTTGACAGCTCTTAACTTTGGTATGCCATCACTGCACAATCGAGACCTTAGATGGCCAAGATACCTTCTGTTTACTTATTTTCTTTACTGTGATCATTCTGCTACTCTGGAGGAAAATGTCACCTTCCGTTGTATTAGCACAGTAATAACCTTTTCTTGCATCTCAAGTGAAGGTAAGTCATGATAAATAATGTCAACCTTAATTTTCTGGTATTTTACACTAAATCACAGGGAAACCAAGTGTAAAATGCTTTGCCTCACTTTCTTCCATTCTCATTAATAGGCACAAAAATTTTGAGAGCTAGTGAAAATTTTCCAACCATCTGGGGGCCACCCCTTCAATTTTACAGAAATAGTAACTCAGGCACGACGAGAACAAAAGACTTGTCCTAAGTTGCTCATGTCTTTAGTGGCACAAGCCAGCAGAGATCCTAACTCCAAGCTGCTAGAGAAGAGCTGTTACCTCCCACCACCCTTATTCACTTGGCTTATGATCTACTGGGATGAATGACCTTATTGTTGAAGGAAGCCCAGAGTGTAACTAGTAACTTTAGATCCTCAAAACCTTCAGTGTTGAAAGAGACACTAAAGAATCCATGTAAGAGGAAGCCATCAGTCCAGCCCAAGGACTGATGCCAAACAGACCTGTATTCCAGTGCAAGAAGGCTCTAACCATGTGCCATCTCTTTACTCCAGGACGCTTTGCTCACTCCAAGGAACCTTAGTGGCAAGTGAGTGATGGAAAACTCACTCAAGGTGATTAACAAATGAAAGGGGAATTTATTGGCTTTTGCACCTGAAAAGACCAAGGTTATGTTCAGGCATGGTTGAAACTAGGGGTTAAAATAATGTCATCAGGTACTTCTCTTTATTCCTCCCACTAGAGTACAGCTAAAAACCCTGGTAGTTGTATACTAAACAAAAATAAGATGACTCTGAAAGAGGAAAGGAGAAGGCAGATTGGCTAAGGATCTTGAGACCCAGGGAATGACACAGTGGTGAATTCCCTGGGTTTTCTTTTTGCTTTGTATATTTCAGACTTGGAACTGGAAAAGTCAGAAACTCAGAAACACCAATGGTGCAGACAAAAAGAGTTTCCCCAGAAAACTGCCCTCAGCCAAAGGACCAGGAAAGGAAAGCCTAGCAAGGTAGTTTAGACAACAGCAGCCCTACTCCAGCCAAAGAGCACGGCAAAAATGGCAACCCCACCCACAGCCCTGTCAGCAAGACTACATGGGGTATCTCACCTTCTACCATTACCAGACTGTAATGACGTCCCCAACACCCCCAACTGGGAGGTGACACTTCGGTGGTGTCAGAGAAAGCTGAGTAGGGAGCTGGGATTTTCATCCCCAGTGGGCAGTAACAAGGTCCTTCCCCCATGATGTCGAAGGGGGCCACATGGGGAGCCTGGACTTCCATCCCTACCTAATGGTAAGGAGGTGACTCTCCAGCAGGAGTAAAGCCCTATCTCACAGTGTCAATGGAGGCCAAGTGGATAGAAGTAACGAGGCACCCCTCCTCCTCCCAGCTAGGGTGATGTCAGTGTTGGTCTCTGTGGAATCTGAACTCCCATACCCACCTGACAGTAACAAGGAACCCCTAATTCCTCCCCCTCCCCAGCGTGTCAAGGAAAACCAAAGGGAGAACCTACACTGCCACCTCACCTGGCAGTAATGGACAAGCGACCCCTTCCCCCACTGGCACAACGCCCAAGGAGGCCTTCTAAAATACTTCTAAAATAATAGGAATTAAAAAAGATCTAGAGTCTTATAACATAATACCCCAATGTCCAGGATGCAATAAAAAATCACTCACTATACCAAAAACCAGGAAAACCTCAACTGGAATGAGAAAAGACAATCAACAGATGCCAACACTTAAATGGCACAGGTGGGGGGCTGGCCCTGTGGCTGAGTGGTTAAGTTCGCACACTCTGCTTTGGTAGCCCAGGGTTTCACCGTTTCAGATTCTGGGTGTGGACGTGGCACCACTCATCAAGCCATGCTGATGCGGCATCCCACATAGCAGAACTAAAAGCACCTACAACTAGATATACAACCACGTACTGGGGGACTTTGGGGAGAAGAAGAAAAAAAGAAGAAGAAGAAGATTAGCAACAGATGTTAGCTCAGGTACTAATCTTTCTTTAAAAAAAATAAATAAATAAATGGCACAGGTGTTGGAATTCTTTCACAAGGATTTCGAAATAACCATCCTAAAAATGTTTCAATGAGCAATTACAAACACACTTGAAACAAATAAAAAAATAGAAACTCTCAGTGAAGAAATAAAAATTATCAACAAAGAAATAGGATATATAAAGAAGAACCAAATAGAAATTTTAGAGCTGAAAAATACAGTAACCAAAGTGGAAAAGCTCAACGGACAAGCTCAACAACAGAATGGAGATGACAGAGAAAAGAATAAGTGAACTTGAAGATGGAACAATAGACATTACTCATTCTAAACAATAGAGAGAAAATAGACTGAAAAATATGAGCAGAACCTCCGGGGACTCTGGGATTATAGCAAAAAAATCTAGTATTCGTGTCATTGGAGTTCCAGAAGGAGAGGAGAAAGAGATCCCCATGATCAGATTAGACCTCTGATCTGGGATTGCCTCTTCATCTGTCTTTCTGTTTTCCAGACTCTAAACTCTAAGAGAACGCAGATTCAGATTTCCATCTCTGCATTCCCAGTCCCCTCTACAGTGCTGTGTACATGGTGAGCAATAAATCTTTCTGTTTTCCTATGTATTATGTACAATATTTATGAGGCTCAAAATCAAGATTCAAATTTTGAAAACGTTTATTTTTACAGATAAAGTCAGAGTAGCAATTTCTTTTGAAAATACACCCACAACCAAATAAACTTTTGAAAAGTGGAAAAACTGTTTTGTTCCCATGAAAATCTTTTACCTGAATCGAATTTAATATTAAGAATGATACCTCCAAATGAATACTTCAATTGCCGAGCTCTGAGGGTCTCCTGAACTTTTTAATACACAGTGATGTCATTAAAACAGAGTACGAGGTTATGAAAGCATTTTTATGAAGAAATGGGCTCTTCATTCAATTTCTCATTTAGAGTGAAGTAATAAAAGTCAATTCATATTCTGAATTTTTGGAGACACAGTGGAAAATCTATGAAATAATTTCATGTTTTATGGATTCAGGAAACTATAGTTCAAAAATACATCATTTATTATCTTTACTTTTCTGCACTTGCTTTATTAAGCATCTAGACCAGAGAATACTAAAAATTCCCAAACAGAACTAAGTTCAGTGTAAGATATTTTGAAGAGAAATACGAAACAAGTTCTACCAAGTTGATCCTTTTGCCTTTTGGAAGGGGTCCATGTTAAGATTTGAGTGTACCCAACAGAAGATGTGATGACCACTTTTCCTGAGAGCTCAGAAGCCTTAGTAAATTGACTGTGATCTGACCTCAGCTTTATCAGATCTATGGAACTGACAGATTCACCCAAATGACTCATGCTTCTCAAACTCATGAGTAAATTATACCACCTACTTACAGGTATTCAGAGGAGACATGTCTTTCAATTTCCGAATGCTCCTGTCCTCTGCCTAACATTCTGTTCCTGGTATCAGCAAAACTGGGAGAGAAAAGAGTTTAAAAAATTGCATGTCTGTGCATAGAATCACAATACTGTGATTCTGCTAAATATGTTCCATTTTCCCCTTTGCCCTCCTGATATAAGCTAGACCTCTATGGATTATATCATTGTATCCTGGACCTCTGACTTCCGGTTCGAAACCCCTAGCAGGAAATCAGAGGGAGGGAGGGAAGGAGGAGATTGAGGTTAGGGTATTTATTGCCCTTCTCCCTCTCCTGAGGTTGCCTCTTTCTAATGAGGACCCTCAACAGAAGGTCACTGCATCTCTCAAGCAACCAGATCCACATAACTCTCTCCTTCCAGGTTCTGACAAACTCTTCCTCCCTCTATCCTGCAAACTTAGGGGAGGTGAAAATTTCACTGCTAACCCTGGGCACTTGCACCATCTCTTGAAATTCCCTGACATGGTACTCACAACTTCATAATAGTCTCTTAGAAAACACAGCCTCCTAGAATCATCCAGATTTGAGTGGGCTCTCTCTTTTCTGTTGGGACCCTGACTGACAGACACAACAAAAGGAGATGGCTAATCTCAAAAGACTTAAAACCATTCTAAGACTTCAGAAATGATCACAGCCCCATAACACAGCACCTCTCTCATAGGTGTGCCCACCCTGTTCTCTGTGCCTCTGTCTCTGCCCCTCTTTAGGATATTGCTGAACAGACACTGCCAACTTCTGGCTCTCAGGATCTCCCTTTTCTGTGAGCTTTGCCGAACTTCCTCTCTCAACCTAGATTTGTTCACAACGTCTTCCTCCAGAAAGGGTGCAATCATTACCTCTCTGACACTGAATTATAATCATGTTTCCCAGGTTTGCTTCTCTGACATTTCCTATGTTATCATATGGAATGTGAGGTGTTTTGAAACTCTTCAGTCAAACAATTAAACTTCTTGGTTTACTATGATAGGCAACTAATTATTCTAAATTTTTTTTCATTTTATAGTTTAACATTAAAATATTAATCTCAATTTCCTTATTTTAAAATTTAAAGGAAGGATACTGTTACCTCATATACTACAAACATGAACTTAAAACCTGAAAACTTCATATTCTAATTAAAATCCAATGAAATAAATCTTTTCCTAATGGAGAAAAGATTAAAGCCAAAAAGAATATCGAGGGGCCACCCCAGCGGTGCACAGTCAAGTTCACACGTTCCGCTTCAGCAGCCCAGGGTTCGCTGGTTGGGATCCTGGGTGCGGACCTATGCACCACTTGGCAAGCCATGCATTTAGAATTCATATAGTTGAGTTTTTGCTACAAAGATATAATCCCTTGTTAAGAAAGTAACACACATATTTCTAATTATAAATCATATAATTCAGATCAAGGGCCAAATGAAATACTGAATTCTAACTACAAATCAAGAACTCAACCCTTTAGTAAATTCTGCTTATTTAATATTTACTTTTCTTCATACAGTGAGAAGGACCATTCTTTTTTCATCCTGAGACTTTTCTGGGTTATAACTGAAAGCTTTTCTTGCAGAGCTTCAGAGGAACCAGGCCCTCGATGTTTCCCAGTAAATCATGACTTCAAGATGCTCCTCAGTTTCCTTCAACCTTGACTTTCCTCCAAGAATGCTGAGCCTTTTTCTGGTCTGTCCCTTGTACCTGCTTAGTTCTAAACTTCCTCTTTAACATGTAGAAACATAACAGCCAAATATTAATTAGCAATCTAGCAATTAAGTGACTTAAATATGCAGAATTGATCTTACACATTTAGCCTGACTCATTTATATACCATAATTGCAAAATAAGTTAATAATCTGCAAAAATAAAAATAGAAAAGTTTACGTCCGTAAGTCATTTTTCAATACTAGAAATATTTACCACTTCAACAAAATGGAACAGGTATTTCTTTTTCTTTTCTTTTTTTTTTTTTAGCCACAGCAAGATATTAGTGACATTTAGGGGAAAAATGATCCCTACTGAACAAGGCAGTTTTCTTACCATACAGTTTACAACATTAAGATTTATTTTTGCTTGAGGCGGACTTAAGATTAAAGAGATGATGTCGCTAACGCCACACAGGCTCATAAAACACTAAGCCATTACTATGACCTTAATATGGAACTTAGGATTCAAGACATCAATATTGCTTTATAATAGTCTCATATCCATTTAAAATTCAGTTGTAGTTTGTCATAGTTCTATTTCCCATTTTCACCTAAACTACCTTGAACTTTTGGTTGCACAAAATAATTTTTTATTTCTTTACTAACTGTGTACTTTAAAAAAATTCACAGGATCCAAAGGTGAAAGACAATAAAGTATGTAAAATATCAAAAACCATTCACTTCATTTTCTAGTTTGTGATCTTGTTCACTGCCTTTGCAGTGAGTGAAGGGCCTGCTCTGTGCACTTATATCAGACAATTTGATAACATGAGGATATCATGGAAAATTACTTTCTAATTTTTTAATTATATTATTTTTTCTCAAAGTTTCTTAACTGCACATGTTATCTATCTATCCAAAAATCACAGCTCTGCCATAACTTGTGCAGTCTGAGGATAATTTCTAAACCACTCAAAGGTTCAGTTTCTCCTCTGAAAAATGGGTCTTTGTAATGACTAAGTAAATGAAATAACATATGCAAAATGCTTAACATATAGTTTGGCTCACTTTTACTCTCCTCATTCCATTCTACATGGGGATCTCTAGATACTGAGCCAAGATTGAATGATAAAGATTTAAAACACTATAATGGGAAAAAGAATATTGTCACATCTACTTTGTACCAGTATAAACATCACAAAAGAAACTATCGTTTTATCCTTCATAGATGAAGACATTTTGCGTATTCCTATGCATTAACATACAGAGAGAATTGTTTTCCATATTAATGATATTTTATTAATCTGAAAAAATTTTGTGTGCTTGGGCAAGTTATTTACTATCTCTCGAACTCAATAACTTATCTATAAAATGAGTGAGGTTGAACTAGATCATCTCTAAAATGTGTTTCTATTCAAAGTTATAGTCAGATTATCTAAGTTTCTGAACAAGCTATGAGGGAGAGAGCCATGTAATCCTGGATATAAACCATTTAGAGTATTCCTGAATTTTAGTTAAGGGGAAGGCTGCTGTGACAAAGAGACCCTAAAATAAAATGGCTTAAATAAGACTCAAGTTCCCTTCCCTGTCAGGTAACTGTCCAGCCACTCTAGGCTGCAAGGCAGCTTTCTCTCCGAGATCGTTCGAGAGCGCTGGCTATTTGTTCCTCCACCATCCTCTAGGCTGGTGCTTCCGAGGGGAATTGCTTCTTAGCATTTCTTGGAGAATATGTACATTTCTCCAAATCCTGAATTCCGAGAAAAGTCAGTTGAGAAGTCAGGAAAATAGGAAAAAGTACCATAATTTCCCACAAGAATTAAAACTTTTCAACCTCAGAATCATTGGTTTGAAGGACCTCAAAGGAAAGTGGTCGCTGTTGGTCAGTCTTGTTGGTAGTTGCTGTCTTGCTCTAAGTGTGTGTTCCTGGCCCTGTCTGAGGCTGGTGGTGAGTCATTCCCACAAATAAAGTAAATATTAATTAGTTTATATACATCTTACACTTTACACAAATCTTATGAATGGTCTTACAAGAGATAACAAGTTTAGGAAGTGAAATAAGTCCTTCAATTGGCAATTTCAACACATGATTTAACATAGAGCTGTTATCCTTCTTGGGAGATCTGAATGTTACACTATTCAAATACCACTCAAATAATGTTTGCTGGCATTTTCCAGTGTTTGAATATTCCCCATAGGCTAAAGTTCTCTGAAAATATGCTAACACAAGAAACGCAAAGAGAAGAAGACATGAATGTTGGTGTGGAATATGCCAACAGTAAGTCAGAAACTGATCTAAAATCTGAATTGAAAAGGAATTTGATTTCAAAGAAAACCAAAATCAGGGCAAGCAAACCAAATATTTTCATCACCAAAAAAAAGAAATGAGCTTATATGAAGAAACGTGTACCCTAACAACCAACTTGAAGATACTTTTGGATGCACTTTTAACAATCCAAGCAATGTCAACACAAAACGAAAGAAAATTTTTTACTACTGCATTATTTGTAACAAAACAAAGAGCATGACTATCAGATAGGTCAATTACTGCTTTGCGTGTTTTAAAATATCATTGTGAGAAGGACAGTTTTTAAATATTAAATATTTGTGGTTCTCTATTTTATTTTTTAAATGATTATCATTTTGAGTTTATATTGTGTTAATGTTCTGGTAATGCTTTCTGTTTTCAAATGTCAATATCAGGTAAAGTTATTTCTACATGTTACTGAAGTATATAATCTTGCCACAATATATTGGTTCATAGTAATAATAAATAATGTATTTATCAATATATCTTTTTTAACAGAAAATCTCTGAAACTTTAGTATAATCCTGTTATAGAAAAAATATTCATTATTATGGTCACTTATATTTAAAAACACAAAGTGTAATAAAAAATACAGAATAACTTGAGATTTACGGAATTCTGGAGAATTTCTAGGAAATTGACTTTTCATCCTGAATCCCAAAGATTAATCTCCACAGGAAATATGAAAACATTATCCATTATCTTCATTTGCAAATTGAAGGTGGGAAACAGCTACATCCAGATTCCAACTTGCATGAATGACAAAGAGTGGAAACCAGGGAAAAGCAATTCCTTTTTAAACAAGTGGGACAGAAACCACTTTAATCACCATTAGGTGAGAATTTAGTCTGTGGCCACTCCCAGCCCCAAGGAGAGCTGGGAAATGTCTCCAGCGAGGCTGCTGTGAGCCCAAGAGAGCAGGGAGCAGATTTGTGGACATACAGTAGTCTGCCATACACCCAAATGTTTTCTGTTTAGATCCTTTATCATGTTTTCAAAAGTCAAGGTAAGTGCTAGAATATTATATTTTTATATATACAGTAGGACAGACATTGTTTTCTTTTTTCTTTGATTATACTGAATTAGGGGAGAGAAGGTATTTCAAGAGTGACATGATGCATATTTAAAAATACATGGAATATTTAAGGACAATCCAGAGTCAAGACCATAACTGTAACAGCCATAATGAGAAATAGTGTAAATATGGATGTGAAGATGAAAATAACAAAGATTGAGGGAATGTGAGGCAATATTAAGAGATTAAAGATATCCCTCCAGTGTAATGAAAAGGATAAAAGGCTGTTGTATCTTTTCCCTTGTCCAGAAATTTTTAACTATTTTTAGATAAAATTTTGTGTTTAAAATGTGTAGCACGCTCAGATAGATACAAATTGTGTTCGGTCATTATCAACCTCAGGGTGCCACTGTAGACACCAGAATCTTTACCTGAAAAATCAAGTAGGGGTCAAGACAGATGTCTACCTCTTACCTTTCCCGTAGGAACTCTGACCATGTCGACAGCCAAAAGCCTTGTAGAGGAAGGTTGAAGCCAGAGTAAGAAACAAGAATTATATTCACCCATATCTTATTTTACCTAAGTACTAGATAACAACAACAAAAAGAAAAACTTTGTAGAGTGTGTCTGATATCAATTTCCTGCTCATCTTAGCCAAAGAACTGGTGAAAAGCATTCTTTAAGTATGGTTGCAAGAAAAATGCTGTACAAATTGGGAATGAATGGACTTCTTCTGTCTTTGTCTTTGCCAACCCTCCTCTGTGTGTCATGCACTGTGTTTGTCCCTTGCTGGTCTAGGCTGACATTGACTTCTCTGTGTGCATTCCAAGTTACCTTGAAGGCCAGGTCTCTGCCACAGCATTGCTAAGAATCAGAGAGCTCATTCAGATGCTGCCTGCTTCACTTTTTCACCCAGGCGTGGCCCGGGATGACCATAATGACATGCCACCTGACCCTGTCCTAGGTTCTCTATATACTCGGCTACTGGCAGAAGGTTTTCTTAATTAGAGTTAAAGCAAAGTGCCGCTATAGGACAGAAAAACGATAATAGTGATACTTGCTAGGGTTTACTAATAAATATCCTCCTTTGTGATCTGTCTCGAAGTTCCTGCAGTAACTCTGTCTTCAAAGCATTCTTTAGTGATAGCATTTTACCAACAGCACCATCCAATATAAAAAGACATTAAGCCAGTGCCTACACAAAATATTACTTGAAATCCTTGCTCAATGTTTTTTGTTTTTGCGTTTCTATACACGTATAGCATGCAGCTTCTCTATACACGTATAGCACGCAGCTGAGAAAGCAGCCTAAAGTAATGACAGTGAATGCCTGCATGTGTACAGTACTTCCTGTAGCTATATAGACGTTAATTCCCTTTACCCAGCCCTGCTTCAGTGGGCCAGCCACTCTTGTCAATAAGCATCATTCAGTGGTTGCTTGATTCAGAAGCAAGTGCTAAAGCCTTAATGGGGAGCAGTCCCGACATTTGAAACACCTCAAAACTAATCCCTTACCATGTCTTCAAAATTCAGTGAAAATATTGTACATATTTTCTGATGTTGATGATTTCCCCACACTTTCCGCCCTTTGGAGGCTGCTGCGGAGACCCCACCCTGAGACTGACTGCCCAGCCTCGGGCTGCATGTTGAATCTATCCCTCTGTGAATGGAATGCAGGATTGGGGCATGCTGACCCCATTTGACAGTCCTCACATAACACTTGTAGCTACTAAATTTTACATTGATTCATTATTTCAAGAAAAAATGATTAATCTAAGCATTGCATTATTCCCAACCAATTTAAAGGCAGCAGTAAAACAGTGTAGAGCAGGAGACACCAAGACAGGAAATGAGGAAACCTCAGTTGCTTTCTGAGAGCTGTCTCCAGGTGACATTTGGCCAGTCATTTAACCTCTCCAGACTGCTATTTTTTCATCCATTACATGAAGGGCTCAGACTAGAGGATGACTCAACTGCCATTGTACCATTCCAGACAGAAAGAACCTTTAGAAAACAAATCAAGTGAAACGACAGCTATGATGGAAGGCAATCTATCCTCGTACTGAGAGTGTGAATCTGAAGTTGGAGAGGTTTCAGGACCCAGCTGGAGAGAATCTCTCGTCTTCAACTCACAGATTGGTAGGGAGGATTCAATCTATGATTTATGTCAAGCACTTAGCGCCATGCATGGTACATGTAACTAAATCAATGATAACAGTTATTCATATTTTTCATTTATAGCATGCAGTTTCGAATCTGAACAGTATACCAGATTCTTATATGCTAATGTTATCATAATTTAAGAGGTGTTGACATGTCCCACGGTTTATCCAAATCCTAGGGGAGGGAGAGGAGAGGAGAGGTCCAAAGACTGAGGCCTAGAGTATTGCTTTAAACAGCAGCTGAGAGGACTGGAAATGATGTCTACAAAGCCCTCATATATAGACACTCATTAAATGCTGGCTCTTAGTCCATTGGTGGATACTGGAAAATGTTAAATAATCAAAAGCCCATTGTCTTGGTTCACTGTAAATAATTATATTTACAATGCATACCCTACCGTGCTCTAAGATTTTCTTTCTGGGTTTAGAGTTTATACTCAGTCACTTGGCTAAAAAGAAATTCAATATAAAAAAGGGATAATACAAAACTATCAGAGGGCAAAATAGAACATTGCCAAAAAACAGTTATATTTGATTCCTTTGTTCAAATCATCCCCCAGAGAAACCTAATTCACATACTTTTGGATTTATGCATGAATTGAAAACTTGCAAAGGAAAGTAGAAGTGAAAAAATATCTTAAAGAGAAGTTAGAGCAAAGATTTATTAAGATTGGAAAAAAAGTAAAGAAACAGTTATATTTTTCATTACAAATTTTGAAGGATAGCCAATTTCTGTTTCCTGGATTTAATACTTGTGGTTTCCCCAACACAGCCATTTCACATTTGTTGTGGAAGCAATTTTTTTCAGCTTCTGGTAATATACCAGGATTGAAATAATAAGCTAACTTTGCAATACAGGTTAATGTTGTCCTAACATATAAGAAACATACTTTCTAGGATGATAATCACGCTCTCTTCTCGCTTTTAAAAATCAGTTCCAAATATTACCTACAAAGCAATCCCCTGCTGTAATGATTTTACATATCTAAAGCTCTCCTTTGATTGTATTACCTTCAAAATCAAAATTAAATTTCTTGCCTAGATGGTCAACATCATCTATCATAATGCTTCTAGAAATTCCTCTTTCATTGCTTCCCCTACATAAGGTCCCACTAAGATTCAGCCTTCTTTCCCACTTCCCTCTTCCACTTCCACTCTCCAGGAATTTCCTCCTCCTTACACTCTTCCTTTCTGCTCTATATATCTGAATGTGGGGTGTCTATTCATCTCAAAAATTGCTTCCTTCC
Organism: Equus asinus; assembly: GCF_041296235.1. Taxonomy (NCBI): domain Eukaryota; kingdom Metazoa; phylum Chordata; class Mammalia; order Perissodactyla; family Equidae; genus Equus; species Equus asinus. The sequence goes on from NC_091813.1 coordinate 40,889,667, forward strand.
AAATCTTTGTACTTCTCATCTTTCATCTAATACAAAAATTTCCAAGCTCCATACTTGCCTTTTGTAAACATATTTCATGAAAAATAATCTTTTCCAAAAACTTTCTTAAGTGTACTCCCATAGTTCACCATGATTTTTTTTTTTAACAGAGCATAAGTGGATGGTTTTTAAGTTAAAACTGTGCTTATATCTGTATTATGAGTAATGCCTACCTCACTCTAGTATTGAGTCAAAATACATAACCACCCCTAATAGCAATCAGTCAATAAATATTTCTTGAACTAGGCCCTGTTTTAGGCACTGGTGATCCAACAGTAGACGAAAGCTTCTGCTCTCTTGGAATTTACATTCTAATGAAGAGAAAGAGACAAACACATAAGCAATAACATCAAAAGCAACAACAGAAAGGACCATTTTAGAGAGTGATGTGTACTGTATGTGCTTCACAAACACTTGTAAAAATGGTTTTGACCATTACCATTTCCCTAAGATTCTTGAAATATTCTGAAAAAAAATCCCGAATGTGCTGATTCCAGATACTTTACACACAGTACATTTCAGACATGTTACCGAATACCGTAACCAGCTGCAAATTCGTATTCAATTATAGAATTTGGGTAGCAACACAAATCCTATGAAGGATATGGAGCGTGATGCTATTTCACTGCCACCTGGTTAATTAATTAATTAATATTAATTCCGGTTTTTTTTCTTTTGCCCTGCACTCAACCAAGATCCACGTTTTCTCTTGCTTGAAACCTAAAAGTTAACAGTGACGCCTCAGCCACTGTCATTGACCTTGAGTTGCAGCCAAGTCAAGTGAAGCCTCACATGCCGTCAGAGATGACATTTTAGGAGGGCCTACCACGGAGGATCCTCAGAACTTCTGTAATTACCTTCATTCCTTGGCTTTGATCTCTGTCAAAAGGAAACTAAAGCTTGAGAGAAGAGCGCCCCCTATGGGTTTACATTCATTTTCTTGGACTATTGTACTTTGGTGGAAAAATTTGAGAACTATTTCAGGAATATCAACAACACTACAAATAAAAGAAGTATTTCCTTTTTAAAGATTGGCACCTGAGCCAACAACTCTTGCCAATCTTCTTCATTTTATTTTTCTGCTTTTTCTCCCAAAATCCTCCCAGTACGTAGTTGTATATTTTAGTTGTGGGTCCTTCTAGTTGTGGCCTGTGGGATGCCGCCTCAGCATGGCCTGACAAGCGGTGCCATGTCCACGCCCAGGATCCGAACCGGCGAAACCCTGGGTCGCCGAAGCAGAGTGCACGAACTTTACTACTCAGCCACGGAGCCGGCCCCAAAAGAAGTATATTCTTTTAAAAACCTTAAATGTAAACTTAAGCCTTATAGATCTTATGTAAGTAATTTTATGTGAAGAGGTTTTTACTAGATATATATAAGAAGAAGCTCAGTATTTAAAAGTAATAGAGCTTTGCATTTTCTCCACTACAAAATGAAAGAAGGGATATGGTACAGATATAAAAAAGATAACTCAGCAGTTAAAATTTGCCAATTATATAATAATTGAATAAAATGTTGTCTTCCATTAATAGTCAAATAAACTAAATTCAACAAAAAAGTCATTTTCATCAAATTTATATAACATTAATGAAAACAAAGGCAATAAATATTTTAAATTAAATATTTAGAGCTTCTAGTTCCTATTCTACCTATCTTAATTAATTTCCTAAGATTCCAGAAAGAAATTCATTTCTAAAAGACCAACATTCCAGCAGGGTCCTCTGGCAAAATTTAATTTTAATTATGATTCATAATTATTAATAAAATTATTTATTTTTTTAAGAGAGCAGATAGAGTCTTCTAATCTAGGCAAAACCATTTGTGCCTTAGGGATCTATAATTTATTTCCTCTCAGCAAGATAATTAACCTATAAGGATGCCCTTATTTTCCTTAAAACCACAGGAAATTACCGTATTTTTTTTCAATGGTAAATGCATGTCCCACGTGAGGATTTTACACAGCACATTTTTTTTAAAGATTTTTTATTTTCCTTTCTTCTCCCCAGAGCCCCCCAGTACACAGTTGTATATTTTAGTTGTGGGTCCTTCTAGTTGTGGCATGTGGGACATTACCTCAGCATGGCCTGATGAGCAGTGCTAGGTCCATGCCCAGGTCCGAACCACCAAAAACCCTGGGCCGCTGAAGCAGAGCACTCGAACTTAAGCACTCGGCCACGGGGCTGGCCCCTAGACAGTACATTTTGGTGTGAGACTCCACCCCACCTTTTTTGGGTTTTATGTCAGTTATATCATTACACCCTGCAGCAATCATGTGAAATAGTTATTACACCCAATTTTAAGATAAGAAAACTGAAGAACGAGGTCAGGTGACATACCCAAGGTCACAAAGTTTTCAAATAGGCATAGGACCTCAATTTCTTGCCTCAGCCCCAGGTTCTTTCCACTCTGATTCTGAGAAAATCTTAGGTGGTATCAGCTGAGCTGGAGAAGGCAGCCATGGAAATGATATAAAGCAGGGAAATAAGATCAGTACACGAGAAGAAGGAAAATGAATGAGGATTCTTCAGAGAATTTCCAGTGGTCAACCCAAGTCACAGTCAATAGCCAAGACCCACATAGAAGCCTATGGTCACAGGCCAAGGAAGAGATCAAAGGCCAGAAGCTTCACCATCTGGGACTCTTGCTGCAATCAGCAGGCCCCCTGGTCAAGAGCAAAGTCACAGGGCATGGTCTGTTTGGGGGAAGTTAGAGGAGAAGCACTAGAACAAAGGGGTTTCTATCTGCCTCCTACGGGTAGGCCATGGGGAAACCTAATGGGGGCAATACACCCCCAACAGGAGATTTATACTCTTCTGCCTCCATGAAGTACAATTTCTCAGGTTTTTTATTTCCCTTATTCATGTTATTTTTAATATAAGAGAGAAGTTGAAAAGTACCAATCGCTTTCTTTTTTGACACACTTTAAGACATCAATTTAAGAAAGGTACAGTTTTGTCAGCTAGTTCAACTTGAAAAGATATGTACAAGAATAACGTTTAACACAAAGTCACTTTTGTCAAAATTTTAAAATATTTGAAAACAATATTATTTTCCAGAAATTTGATAGTCATAGATTTTAAGAAAAGTTCTGACCACAGAATCCTTAGGAACAATTACCGCTAAATGGAAAAAACACTGAATTGTTTTGAATAGGTCTTTCTATTTTTCCTTTCTTTTTTTTACTTGTATGTTTATTTTTTATTATAGAAAGTTTATGAGAAACATACACCGAAGAGGAAAGAATACTGTAATGAACTTCCACGTAGGCACCACTCTCCTGCACCAATTATTAACTCCTGGTTTCATCTATGACATACTCAGTGCTCCAAACTCCACATTATTAACATTTATTTATAAATATCGCAGTCTAAACTTCTAAAAATTTTTTCCTCAATATTATTATCACCTTAAAAATCCACAGTAATTATTTAATATTCTGAAATATTTGGTTGCTCTTCAAATACTGAAGGGAGGCGCTCATAAGCTAGAACTGTGCTCACAACGAATGCAGAGTGTTGAGCAAAATTTCCCTTTAGAAATACAAGATAAAATAATTTAATTTTCTAGCAGTGGTTGAGTTGCCTTAACAAGGTGAGGAAAGTGAGGTTTAGAGAGGTTCCATGATTTGCCCAAAGTTATATTACAAGTCAGTGGTGGGACAGAGGTTTGAACCTGGACTGTCTGGCTTCTGTGCCTATATATTTAACCATTAGGTAAAAATACCCTGCCAGGCCCTTGCTAACTGTCGGCCCCAGACTCTCAGTGATAGAAAAACTGAGCAATTCTCTGGCTAATTAGTAAGTCTTCTCAGGCTGTTTCTTCTCATGCAATCCCGTGAATCAATTTAACTGTCATGAGTGGTGACCAACAACATGCTTATGCACAGACCTGGAATAAGGTTTGCTTCCAGGACAGGAACCATCAGGAGCACAGGCTTTGTAATCGTACTAGACTGGTTTGAATCTTATCATTCAATAATATGATACATTTCACTGTAAGATTTTTGGCTCCCAGTATTCCTTTTCTTAACTCTATCTCCTCCTCTCCGGAAACCAGATTCTTAAAAGCCAAAGCTTTCAATTTGCATAAGCCAAGTATTTGGGATTCAAAAGTTAAGGCCAAAGGAAGCCACAAATACTAGATTCTAGCAAGAATGGGTGGAGAGCCAAGTTACTCTGTGCTTAGGGGGTGTGGGGCCCCAGGTAAATATTTTTTGCAGTGCCTCTGCCTATATAAAAGTTTCATTTAAGGGGCTGGCCCCGTGGCCGAGTGGTTAAGTTCGCGCGCTCCGCTGCAGGCGGCCCAGTGTTTCGTCAGTTCGAATCCTGGGCGCGGACATGGCACTGCTCATCAAACCACGCTGAGGCAGCGTCCCACATGCCACAACTAGAAGGACCCACAACTAAGAATATGCAACTATGTACCTGGGGGCTTTGGGGAGAAAAAGGAAAAAAATAAAATCTTTAAAAAAAAAAAAAGTTTCATTTAAAAATATACTATAAAATTCATAGACCCATGTAAGGTCTAGTGATTTATCAATGAAGATTTACAATAATGGATAGAGAAGAGGGACTTTTGTATTTGTTTATTGTCTAATCAATATATGTAAAGATTCTTCTTCCTGTGTTTGACATGAAAGTTCGACAAAGTTAGCCTGCCAGCATTATCCTGGCAGCTCCATCAAAAAAATGCCATGCCAGCCAGCAGGAGCCATCTGACCACCAGGCTGCCCTTCAAGGACCAGCCCAGTCATGGGACCAACTTCATAGGCTGGAGTTCTAGAGTTCCCTAGCTGAACCCACATACAACAGAGAAGATCAAAGAGTGCCCCACAAATGGAAAATGGGGCTAGGGCACACATGAGTTCCAGTCTAGCTCCATGGTGCCCATCCAGATGGCATTGAGGAGGCTGGCTGGGCCCAGACACCAGAGGGGAACATAGAAACTTAGTAGAATGTACCCAAATCATGGTGGGCCAACTGAGGCACAGATGCTGGAGCAGGCGCCCTACTTGGCCCATCTAAGGGCAGTACTTGCAAAGTGTCATCGAGTCTGGAGGAAGGCAAGAAACAAAAGAGGCTTGACCAGAGAATGAGGTCACTTGGGGCCCAAAACTCTGCAGACTCCTATCCTAATTAGCCCTTTCTCACATGGGATGGTGATTCTGTGGAGGTGAAATCATCTATACTTGACAAGAACTGAAGAAAACCAATTCGGGATCTTCTCCCAAAGATGACACACCTCAAATTGCATCAGATATAAGATCTTAAGCAATTACTTCACTACGCTGAATTTCAATGTCCTCATCTATAAAATAGAGATTATAATATCTGCCTCCAAGAATTGCTACAAGGATTTAATGAGCTAATATAGGATACATGTCTTGCTTATATGCGGCACTGAATAAATGCTAAAAGTTATTATAAATTTTTTCTTATTATTATTTAAAACCACAAATTGGGCACTAAAAATAAGAAGCAGCAAAAGAAATAGAAGAAAAGCAATTTCTCCAATACCCAAGAATTTGTCATTTAACTGGAGCAATAACAACTTGTAGATATGGGAAACCATTAAAAACCACTTAAGTATGAATCTATTAAGAAGGGTGAATGGAAATGCATTAAAGAGGCAGTTTTGGTAATTCTTTCCTATTGTAGTGATTGTCAGAAGCAACCTAGAAAACATGTCAGCACACTGAAGACTGTTTCATACGTTGCAAATAAACATAGCGAGAACCTTCTAACACTGATGGTTTGAAAATAAAGCCTTACTGGCTTTTAAACTTGACAAAGGAAAGCAAGTGAATTTCCTAACTCGATCAGGATACAAATATATCCGCACTAAGTTTATAAAAGGTTGGAGCCCCAGGCAAAAATGATGACAAGACAACTAACAGAGATGTGAATATCAGCTAAATCAGTTGCTTGGCACCATGAAGACTGTTAAGCTCTTTCAGGCTATAAACACACATAGATATTTGGGCTACCTTAAATGGAGGATTGCAGCTTGCAAGTAAGGAAGATAATGCCCACACAGCCAGCAGTTCACTGTTCACACAGTTCACACATTTCACACAGATTAGTATGCCTGTAAGCACACAGTAGTAGATATGACAACCCAACAGGAGCTCCGGTAGTCATTCCCTCTGTAAGGGGCATCCGTCAGTGCTACTCAAGTGCTCTACACAGTGGTGTGCTGGTAAATGTTTAACAACAGGTTCTATATGAGGAGCCTTGATCTGAAGGTTTTGTCAGTTTCTTTTGTGTAAAAATTCCCTTCAAGGCCAACTTCAAGCTACCAGTGTGCCATCACTGAATACAGAGATGAGGGAGACAAGCTCTGTGGGCTTTTGGGGAACCACTGCCAGTAACTCAAAAACTCTGACTCAGCTTCTCAACTCACCTACTCAACAGACTAACTTCTTGCTGCCATACTCTCCTCTCTCTACTCCCTACTTTCTTCGTACAGCTTTATCTTTGTGAACCTTCTCGCCACCAGCTGTATGTCTCATCGTTCAAACTCTCTAAGAAAGGGGGTCTCATTGAATTAGCCATTCCCCAACTAGTAGGGTGAGCTCCACATGGTTAGAGTTCTCTGGCCAGGCTACCTCCATCTCTAATCCAATCAGCTATGATTGTGTCAGCGGCTGATGCCTGCTACCAAGAGGAGTTTGTCCTGGAAGGTGCAAGAACTTTTTAGAAGGGAGTGGTCTAATATGGCAAGCAGCTTGAATGGGCTATCCAGTACTTTGCAACATAAGCAATGAAGCACCTGATTTGTGTTTGTGTTAGACCAATTGCTTTGCTATCATTTGGAAACCCCTTCAATCAGACTCCATCTCTGATGGCTTGCCCAGTTTCACACTGATCAGCATCACTCTACAGGTGGAGGTAGTGCGATGAGCTGCCAAGAGCTCTGAGTGGGAGATAGAACTGGACCTAGCTCCAGCCAACAATTACTTCCTGTTTTTCTGTGACCTTGGACAATCTCACTTAAACTTTCTGAATCTAAGTTTCCTCATTTATAAATGAGAAAATTGCTCCTGCCCTACCAAATTTTAGAGGATGTTTTACTGGAGTAAAAAGGAAGAGAAGGAGGAGAAAAAGAACTGTCCTCATAAAAGGGAATTTAAATTTTTTGTAAGCAAAGTTAACCTTTTTTCAAACATGTGGGTCTTAAGTGTGAAATTGGAGCTACTCTGCTTGTAAGAGATGGCAGCAAGGAGAAGGGGCTGGGGCCCAAACTGTGTGGCCTCCTTCCTGGGTGCTCTGCCCTCCCCTTACCCATGAAACCCTGGAGGGCCTCAGAATGCCACTGGAAAACAACTCGCCTGTACTAAGGTAAGAAATTTTGATGTCCATAACTTTTCCTTTTTTGTTGACTTGGAACCAAAAAAGGTATTTCCACACAAAAATGTTTGGTAATCCTAAGAAACAAAAAAGTACCTCTGAAAAATTTTATTGTGAGAAAAATAAATTCAGAAGTATTTTAAGAAGTAAGTTTAGAGGCTACTGGAATCATGATTTTTAATCTCCTACTGGAAGCTAAGTCATGAAGGGCCCCTACTTCTACAAAAGATAGAATAAAATGTGGTATTGTTGCTGAAAGGAGGACTGGAGAAATAAGTTCATTTTATCCTAATCCTCTTTCCTATTTTCCTCCTATATTTCTATTTACTGTGCCTCACACGCAATCTGATCTGAATTAGAATGAACAGAAAAAAGCCACATATGCAAAAGTGCTTATATTATTGTTATTAGTAGTAATTTTATTATATATTAGCCTCCAAAACCATTTGATTGACCTTATTGATGAAAGGAGGCTTTAAATGTTTAAAAAACATTTGAGTTGTTAGTTTTCTGTACGTCAAAATGTCAGTTTCAAATCTTTCTATTTCTATAGAGGGTACAAGTCTGATCAAAGTGAAGGTTGGGGAAAGAGGCAAACATAATAATAACGATAACAACAATCAATAAAAGTACTTTCACACTGTAACCTTTTAGTCATTTAAAATCAGATGAAAGTAGATCAACAATGTCCCGTTATCAATAATTTCTATAGTCAAAAGAGGAGGTCACAGATAATTTGATCATCTACCAGCCTATGTCAGATAGTCATTGTATCAGTCAGGGTCCCAAAAGGAAACAGAATTATTAGGAAAAATTTCAGGAAGGACTATTCACAAAAATACTAATTACAAAATTAGTTTAGTAGGTAGGGTATGAGGGAACTGCCAGGGATAATGCAGAAAGCCAGAACTAGCAGCAGGAGAGCTGTCAGCACACCCAGGCCTGAAGTGATGAGGGAAGAATGAGATTTCAAGTCTCCAGGAGGAGAAAGAATTGCATAGAGCAGTGCTGTTCAATAGTAATAGAATGAGACCCACAAGAGTAATTTAATTTTTCTAGTAGTCACATTTTTAAAAATTAGACAAGTGAAAATAATTTTAATAATCCATTTTATTTAATCCAATATGTCATTTCAACATTTAATCAAGAGAAAAATTATTAATGAAGTATTTTACATTTTTTTATAAGTCTTCAAAATCCAGTGTATATTTTGTACATACAGTACATCTCAATTTGGACTTGCCACATTTCAAGTGCTCGATAGCCACATGCGGTTAGTGGCTACTGTGCTGGATCACACAGGTACCGAACACAGACTGCCTTGATCTCCTGCTGGGATGGGGGTGAGAGAAGGAGGGACACTGGCCAAACTTAGCCAGAAGCCAGAGGCAGAAGAGTGCATTGACACAGTCCACATAGGTCAGGAAGTCTGAATGGAATACAATTTTCATTATCTCTAACCATCATATTGACTGATATTCCCAAGATCAGAAATGTACCAGCATGGATGTAGAGAGGTTTGTTAATTGACTACATGAAGTATTGTGTTAATTGCACCTATCTCATATGACAAGCACTCCTGCAAGTGCTAGGAATGAGGAGATAGGGATGTGAATATGCCAACCAGGCAAAATACCATGAAACTAATTAGTTGGGATGATCTGAGCAAGAATACGCTGATACCAGAATTCACTCAAAATATTAAGCATCCTCCATGGATGGATGGGCCAGGCACTGTGCCTAGTTAATGATGCTCTTCAATATTAAACTAAAAGGAAAATACTTTAGCCAATTAAAATATGTTGTCTAAAAAAAATGTAAAATAAAGGAGAAAGCCCAAAAAGGTTATTTGCTAAGCAAAGTTCTTATTTTATTAAATCAGATCAGTGCTGTGGATATATGAAATATTTATTAGCCTCTAATTTACAAAAAAGCTATCACTTTAGCATTGAAGGTAGTACATAGGTAAATGGAAAGGATGGACTTGGGTTCAAAATATCTGAATCTCCTCTACTAATAATACACTGTGTAGAGCTGAAGATAGTTTCTGTGCGTCTCTGTCCCCTCATCTATAAATTGAAAGTATAGGAATCCATATTCCCATATATATTATATATCCAAGACATCCATGTGTTCAATAATTTCATAAGCATCTACAATGTGCCAGATACCATGCTAGGTACTGGGTATACCCAAATGAGCAAGATATGGTCTCTGTCCTGAGTTTAGCAGGAAATACAGACATATTAACCCTAAGTCTGCTCATAAGCCTGGGTCACTTGCTAAACATTCTTACTTATTTTATTAATCTGCCTATAGATTCCTTTCAATTTTCTTGTCTTTAATCTCGGTTTTATCTTTTTCTTTTTCATCTTTATACCTCTAATTGCTTTGTCTTGTCTTACTTCACTGTCTAAGACCTTCAGTATGAGCTGAATAGAAGTAGTGATAGCAGAATTCTTTCTCTTGATCCCAACCTAGATAGAAATAATTCTAAAATCTCACTATTAAGTATGCCTATTGTAGGTATTTGATACGTATGATTTATCAGGTTAAGGTAGTTCCTTTCGATTCCTAGTTTGCTAAAAATTTTTGAATTTTGCCAAATGCTATTTCTGCAGCTATCGTTAAGAACTGTGAAGGACGTGAAATTTTACCCTGCTTGCAGGTTAAGTGAGCCTGCCACAATTTCATGGATGCTGGCAGAAGATGTAAGACTCCAGGGCCAGAGTCAAACGAAATTTTTACCCATGGCACAGCAAGCAGCATGAATATCAGCATATTCGTGTCAAGTCCCCTTGCCCCCAAGTCCCATGGGAAAAACCCAGAAGGGTCCACGTGGATGCCTACCCAGGCAGTAGGCTGCCTTATAAGAGAGCAATCCTGAGCTTAGGGAACCCAAATCTTAAGATGCCTGCCCACTGCTCTGGAAGGAGACATTATTTTTATTATACTGGAGAGTAAGCATGCCTGTCATTTGTTCCAGAGAGAAACACTATCTCTATTTCCCAAGGCTGTTTACTATACAAACACTTAAAAGATAGTCCAGAACAAAAGCGTCTCTGCTTGCAAGACATGCAAACAGGGGAACTGCGTCCCAGCTGTTCTTCTACTGTGGTGCATGATAACATCAACACCTTTTCTAGAGTTGAAAATCCTGCATTCCTTGGATAAATTCTACTTTATCATGGTGCAATTTTTATACATTTCTGGATAGCGATTTTCTAGTTTTTTATTTTTGTGTTTTGCATCTATGATTTAAAAAGAATTGTATCTATAACTTACATTTCTTTTATTGTCTTTGTCCAGTTTTGCTTTCAAAGATATACTAGCCTTATGAAAATGAGTTAGGTAAATTTTTCCCTTCTTCTAGTCTCTGAATGGGTGTATATAAAATAAGAATTTCTACTATCTGAAGATTAGGTAAAATTAGCCAAGAAAACCGTCTGGACTTTTGTGTCTTTGAGGAAAAGGAAACTGGATTATTAATTCCATTTCTTTAGTAGTTATCCACTTAATTCTTCTTATTGATTTTGGTAATATATTTTTTCTCAAAATTTATCCATTTCCTTTAATTTTTCAGACATATCTGCATAAAGTTGTCCATAGCATTATTTTTTAAATCTTCACTCTATTTGTACTTATATCCTCTCTTTAATGTGGATATATTATATATGGATATATAATCTATATATTTCTTATATATTTTCTCTCAAAAAAATCCCAAAGGTTTCTGTCTTTTTTCTTTTTTTTTGATCTGTCTTACTAGGAGTTTTTCTATTGAATTAATTCTTTCAAATTACTAGTTTTGGATTATAACGATTTTCTCTGTGTTTTTTACTTCACTAATTTTTCTCTCATTTTTATTATTTCTTTTTTCTAGTTCTTATATTCATTTATTCTTCTAGTTTCTGGAACATAACATGAATCATTTATTTGCAGAATTTATTCTTTTTAATAATGTTACCTCTAAACACTGCTTTAGCCACATCCCATGAGTTTTGATGTATAGTAGTTTTATTTTTGCACAGTTTTTGCATTGTGTTCTTTTGCTTAGCCCATAAGTTATTTAGAAATACATTCTAATATTTCCAAATACATGGCAATTTTTCAACCAACTTTTTCATTGATTTGTAGTCAGAGAACTAAAAAAAAATATATATATTCTCCATTATTGGTTCTTGGGGATGATATAGACATAGATATAGATCCAGAGGCGCACACAGTACACAGAGAGAGTTAGAAATAGATATATAGAGATTATTAACTTTACTTTTCAATGCTTCCATAACCTTACTTGTTTTTACATTCTTGATCTATCAGTTCCACTATGACTGAGGATTTGTTGGTTATTCCCTTTAGTTCTTGCTTTATATATTTTGAGAGTGTTTTGTTATATACACATATATATAGATTGTTGTGACATCTTGGAAGATTATTTCTTTTTAAAATTATTTGGTAGTGTTTCTCTTTACCCCATTTTCTTTTTTTTTTTTTTTTTACTTTAAATTCTGTTTTATTTGAGGACCTCAGCTTTCTTTAATTTGTATTTGCACATTACCTTTCAACATCATTTTGTCTTTGGTATTTCTCTTGGATGCAGAGTAAAGCTGATGAGTTATACAACCAAACTGATAATCCAACTTCTAACAGATGAGTTTAATCAACATACATTTATTGTGATAATGGCATTACTTGTGTATTTGGACTTATTTCCACTACCTGAATTTTTTCTTTTTGCTTTCTTTTTACCAAAGTGTTTCATAGTCTTTTCTCCACCGACTTGCTTCCTGTTGGATTGATTATTTTTATACCCACAATTTTTTCCTTTTCTTAATTTAAAAGCTGTAGATTGCCTTGCTATTATTTTGGTGATTCATATTAGCATATTAAGATTCAAACCTAGCCAAAAAAATTTCTAACAAGATCTTGAATTACATAGTACTTCTATCCTATCCATAATTAAAGCAATGAGTCAGCACACTGGGAACCCTTGAACAGCTCCATATCTTGTTACTTTTACCTCTACTTTTATAGAGAGCTTCTCTTAACTCTTTTAAACAAAGAAGGCATTTTTTGTATTCAATAGTTAAATTTGCCAACATATTTCATTAATTTCTGTGTTCATTCTTGTTTCCCATGCTCCACATCTTCCCTCTGTGTTCACTTTTTTCTTGCCAAAGAAAAATTCTTTTATTGAATGTGAATGAGAAATTCTTACTCTCTCTGTGTCTCAAATCCTCTTTATTTTGCCCTCATTCTTGCAGGATTTTTGTGTACACACTTCTAAGTTTACTTACATCTTCTCTCAGCACTTCTGGGATGCTACTCCACCCTCTCTGGCATCAATTGTCACAGAGTAAAAGGTAGCTGTTTGCCTAATTATTGTTAATTGGTAGATAATTTGTGTATTTTGGCTGATAACTTTTAAGATTTCCCCTTACTCTTAATGAACTGATTCCATGATAGCGTGTCTAAAAGTGAATTTATTTGGATTTATATAGTTTAATACTCAGAGTGTGTGATAATATTAATTCTGGAAATTTTATTAACAATTATATTTCACATAGTGATTCTCTAATATTTCTTCCATTCTCTCCCTGTCTTTTTTTGTAACTTGTATTAGATAAATATAGGAGCCTCTCAATTAATCTTTCATGTTTCTTAACTGCGCTTCCATCTTTTTTCTTTGTCCGTCATATTGAATGATGGATGAGCACGTCAGTACTGTCTTCAAGTTTACTGTTCTCTTTTTGACTGTGTCCCTTCTAGGGTCTGTCCAATATATTGCATTTTGATTTCATTGACTACATTTTTATTTCTAAAACATTTCGTTGGATCATTTTCACATTTAACATTACATTATTTTTTTTCCTCACTGGTTTTGTCTTATACTTTTCTGTTCTTTTAATAATCATTTCAAAGTTTTCTCAGGCTTCTCTAAAATTAATTAATCCGAGCATGAGTTCATGTTCTGATCATCTTTCATTTGTTTTCTATTCATTTTTATTTTGCTGTCTTCCTTAGCATCAGATTTTTTTTCACGAGTTTTAGAAATTTGGCCCATAGGCTATATTTTAGTGGAATATCTTTTTTTACTTTATTTCCCTTTCTTCCTTCTATGCTTATTCCCACATGTTTAATGGATTGAACTGCAATAGCGTCCACCAAATCGATACAGAACTAATTCTTCCGATGACAGTGACTGCCATGTGTGGTATCAGTAGATAGCGCCCTTCCTTCAGAGCACTTCTTATGAGGTCCAAATCTAGATTAGGTGCTAGTTTAATGCTCTTCCTCTTGGATACTATAATACAACTGCTATTTATTCTTGATTTCTCCCCTGAACAAGACTGTATACTCTGTGAAGGTAAGGACCCTGGCCATCTGATTCACTGTTATGGAATCCAGCATCAAGAGCAATGCCTGGAACAAAATAACATTCATTATAAATATAAACAGTTGCTGAATGAAATAAACAAATGTTTGCATCACTGAATAATGTGTCTGATGGTATTGCCATCAGACCATTTTCTCAGGACCCATGTGGTTAATTTTGGAGCTCTATGGGTCATGACTTTCCTACATGGCAGATGCTTACTCCTGAATAGTGACTTAGTAAGCACTTGACTTCTAGTTCAATCATTACTTCTTTCTGAGTTATTTTCACATTGGGTGGATCTGATGAGCCAGCAGCTATGAAACCTGGCAGGAGAAGAGGGTAATATCTCCTACTCTGCATTTTGTTCCATTGGTGTAATTACTATGAAGATTGTAGATTAAATTTGCTCCTAGCTATTATAATTCCCTCTTTGAAACCAAAAGATGAGGGATTTCATTCCACACAAATATCTTTTCACATCTTTCTGAACAGAAACCAACTAAAATTAGCTCCAAGTCATTCCTGGGCTGTTAAAATGGAAGTGCCTTCAATATACTCACTTCCTGTCAATACTACCTGACAATCCTAGAATAATTTAAGGCTTCTCACAAGTGGCTGTTGGGAAGCACTTGTTTCACTGTACCTCTATAGGTACTGAGATCATATGCTGAAGATCATATTGAGATAGGTTGTAAAAACATGGGACAATGTCCCTTGACATTTACAAAGTATTCCAATTTTACTTACATATATTGTTTGGTTTTCAAGATTCCAGGTAATTACTATACTGACAAATAAATACATACATGTTTCCTTTTCACCCAAAGGAAAGCTGTTGTTGTTTTGTTTTGTTTCATGTCAAGTTTAGTAGTAATTTTTGTCCCAATGTTTATACTAAGATTGTTTTTTAAAGAAAGCTTAATTTTTATCAAATACACTTTTTTAATGGAGTCATCATTTAAATTTTTTAAATCCTTTAGAATAGATATAGAAACACTATCATTAATAGGCCCTAAAATCTATATGCTTTCAAGATACCACTGAAAAAAATTCACCCTATTTCTGCTTTTCTTTATACAATGAGGAAAATATGGATTTTTTTCTCTGAGGTATTCGATTACTTCTCTAAATTTATCATATTTCTGGCCTCTTAATTATGCACAGAAAGTTCACAACAATTGTTTCTTCCAAATATTACAGCCATCTTTACAGTATATCCTTCATTGCAGGTAAAAAATACTTAGTATATAACTTGTGTTCTCAAACTCTCTGAAAGCTTCAAGTAAATTAAGGTTTGAGACATAAGTTATATCCTAAGCTGGTCTCTACCTGCAATGAAGGATGTACTGTAAAAATAGGTGGATGGATGGATAGATAGATAGATAGATAGATAGACAGACAGAGAGATAGGTAAAGAGAGAGATCCCATGGTTCCAATTTCTGTATGAGTTTTTTTTTTTTTTACCAATTGTACAATTTTCATTACAAAAGGCAGTTAGAGTCCACACTGGGTTACAGAGTAGATTGGAGAAAACTACAGTCAGGGAAAGAAAGTCAATATACTCTTACTAACTTCTCTCAGAAGCTGCTCATTTAAGCAGGTGTACATGGGGAGTCATTAAAGTTCACATATTCAGTACAATCACATAAAAAGTTATAATGACAACATGAATAACGTTTACAGCAACCACAGACTACGAAAACATTCAAAATTCTCGAAAGTTGTAAATTTAGACCTGAAGACTATCAGAAATAAAGTATATTTAAGTATATAATATTATTGATTAAAGTATATTTAATGCTAAAATATTGAAGGAAATGAAAAAGGAAGAGTCAGATATGAAAAAAACATAAATTCATATCTCATAATGATAGCAACAACAGACCGGCTACAAACTACGTGAGGAATTTGTGTCAATTCTTAGAGACTCCTAAGTGTGATTCTATGATGATAAATACATCATTATAACTAAAAGTAATTCGTTTCTACACAAACTATTGAATGCCTACTATGTGCACAGTGAAAAAGACAGTATTATTTGCCTAAGGGAATTCAGACTAATGGGAAATAAAGACAAATTCCAAGGGTAGATACATTTTTATGAATAAATCCTCAATTCTGCACATTAATAAAAGACACGTGCTTCCATAGTTTATAATAACAAACAAGTGATCTTTGTATATTAATAAATAAAAGCTTCCATTCCAATTAGGCACTAATGTAAAACAGTCACTCACTTCCCATCGGCCATTAAATTTGCCAGTGTGTATAGGAAGAGGAAAATTAACTGTTGAGTGCCACAAATTGGATATTATGTTTTGCAAAATAAGTGATATGAAATGCTTATAAAATTTTTTGGTGAGAAAAAATGGCCAGGTTATGTGCCTTCATTTACTCCGGATTAACACAACAAAAATTAACTGCTTCATAATTGATGAATTATAGAGAATCTTCTTTGCCCGGTATTATCCCATCCCAAGCAGTTCTCCCAAATTATGTCTCCCATGTTTCAAAAATTTAAACAATGAATCATCACTCACTCCAAAAAAGGTCACATAAGATAGTAATATTAATGACTCCCACTATCCTCTTATGCAGGAAGCATTAGCTAACACTCCCAAAATAGAATGGATGTGTACCATGGTCTTCCCTCAAAGGAAGTCTATACCAGATAGCAAGAGAGAAGAATGGAGTAGGCAAAAGCATTGTTTGCCCAGATGCCCATTGCCACGCCAGAGAAAGGCTTAGCAGAGCTTCTCTGCCCTCTTAGTAATTCACAGCAATTAGTCTGCCTTCTTCATAGGCAAACTTCCCCACGGACTCTCTAGCTCAGTTGAAATGGCTTGATTTACTTTCTGCTGATTTACATTACATGTGCCTGGCACAAGGAACCTTCATCTTGCATCTAAAGCTTAAAAGAGTCCAACCCCCACCATCTAATCCAACCACCATATGCACAATCTCAAATATTCCCCAAGAAGATAGCAACCTAATGTCAAGTTTAGCAACTACATCCAAAGACAAATTTGCCAGGTCATTTCAGAAACTGCCTGCCAGTCTTAGAAACCTTTTCTCCTCTACATCTCTTGTGAAATTATCCACACCTATTTATTGTCATTCTGCAACCTATAGACTAAACGGTCACCTAACCACCATCACTTGCAATTGTGAAAGAACATTAATGAGCTGGCCACAGCAACTTCTATTAGAAAAGGGAAAAAGAAAAGGCAGGAAATGGCCAGAATGGGCAGGAATGGGGAGGTGGTGATTTTTTAGTTTCCAAATACCTATGCAGTGAAAAAGGAAAAGAAATTGAAGGGGAGAGGAAGTTCCCTCTTTCATCTCTGCAATTGAACACAAGGCTAGGGCTAGAACTTGGGTCTTTCCTCTTCTGTACCCTGCTCTGTGCTCCTCCTGCCTTCAGCCAGCACCTCACAGGACCATGGCCTGCTGGGATAAGCCAAGCTTCCTTTCCAATGGAATGGAGCCCTCAGTGGGTCATTTAAGGTTGCAGTACTTTTTTGTTTGTTTTTTGCAAACACAGAAAGCACTGTTTCTCCTTGCTAAGATTAAATAAACTGGCCAACAGCACAGTCCTTATCACTATGTAGTTCCCTAAGGGCACAAGGAGCCCCTGAATATCCAGGTAGCCATCCCAGGGTGAAGTTTAGTGAGATGGTTATAAAATTCTGATGGGGCTTACAGTGTGCACCCTGAGCTGGCTGGTCCAGGATGTGTAAGAGGAAAACCTTCTCATCCTCTGGTCTAGATTCATACAACTAATTAGATATAGAAAAATACTTGTCCCCTTATAAACAAGTCCTGCCAATGATACCTCTTCACTCTCTCTCTCAAATCCATCCCCTCCTCCCACCTCCACTGCCACAACTTTCGTTCAGCTCTCCATCACTTCTCGCCAGAGCTATCATAACAGCCTCAACTATGCACTTATAGCAAAGCCCTGTGAGTGGTGTTTTACCTGTATTTCTATGATGCAATATTTTATGTTTCATGAGGACAGTCATCATGTCTTACCTGATTTTTCTACCAGCACGTTATAAACTGCTTAGCACATTAGTCAAAAAATTTTTGTAGAATGAATGCATCTCTCTGCTTTTCTCCCTCTGACCAGCCTCTCCCCTCTCATCTACTCTCCACAATGCTCCCAAAATAATCTTCTTAAAATATAAATCTGATCATGTAGGTGCCTGGCTAAAACCTCTTTATGATACCTGAAAGCTTTCAGGACAACATTCAAGTGATCATGCCTACCACTTGTCTTGTCTCTGCCACTCTCCCTCCCTGAGGGAAATATCATTTGCTCCATTCTTACCAGAGCAGTTCTCTATGCACCATGCTTTCTCACACACACCTCCAAGCCTTCATTCAAGTAGTTCTCTTCCCACGATGTGCTCACTACCTTGATTCCTTGAATTAACGTCTTCATCCTTCAGAATTCAGATCAAGGGTCAATCTCTCCAGGAAGGATGCCCTCACTCTTCAGTCTGGATTAGATGCTTCTCTGAGCTTTCAAAACATCCCAGGCATACTTTAGCCCAGCATTTATCACACTGAATGGAAATTTTCTATGGATGTATACACCTCCCCACTTAGACTGAAAACTCTTTGAAGGCTTAGGTATATCTTATTCATGTTTGAATTTCCATTGCCTGGTACAGTATTTGGACATATCAGTTGTGCAATAAATTGACAAATAAATATAGGAATGACTGAATCATGCTTTGCATGTTTCAAATCCCTTGTTACTTTTGATTCTCACTTTAGTCTCATGAAATTAAATGTACAGATACCAGAGTCCCTATTATGCTGAAAAGAAGACAGAAAGCGTATCTTCCACAAGATTATACCACTGGTTAATCAAGAATCTAAGTTTCAAATCCACTCCTTCTAGCTTCAAATGCAGTGCTTGTAATGTTAATATTCAAGGATATCTTAGCACCTCATCAGCACAGAAATTTAGCCATCTCATGGACCAAATTGTCTGAAACTCACTCCATTCTCTATGAAGTACTTGACGATGAACCTCAGCCTACCTGAATTACTATGAATTTCTTCTTCACTCATGCCTAGTCAGCCTTATGTTGGTCCGTCTGTAAGTGGTTTGCTCAGATGGTTACAGCACAATGCCGAGGAGAACAGTATTATAAGGTTAGGACACGTCTATGGAGCTAGGTTGGATTGACTCATCCAACACTATGCACACCTTCTTAACTCACACCAACTTCCTAGCAAGCAAAGAATCCTTGGCCAAGAGACTGGTTGAGATGATGTGAATTGATCCTGGCAGATCCAGAATTTTGTTGAAATTTGTTCACTGAACCCTGCATTCTAAAGCAAATAAGAAAATGAAGCAATTCTAAAAGCCAATTATTCTGTAGTTCCAGGAAGAGAGTGTCTTACCAAAGCAAAAGAAAAAGAGAGGGAGAGAGAGTGACAGAGAATGTCCTCCACATTTTGAAAATATTTGCTCGTTGAACTTCTAACATCTGTTTATTACTGTTGCAAAGAAAATTAATAATAGCATCATGCCTTGAAGTCCTCAACACTGCCTATCAACACCACTTTTTTCTGTCTTTCTTTGCTTAACTTTTTATAAACTGGTGGGAGTTTAGATACTGCATTTACTGACTGATTCAAAGAAAATTCTAGAACGTTTTCAAAATAAAAACTATAGCAATGATACCTCCTATTTACAGATCATCTAGTCAGTACTGGGCACTGTGGTAGGGTCTAACCACATGTTGACTCATCTACAAAAACCACAGAGTATTATTTACCGCCTTTTACAGATAGGACAACTAACATGCGAGAGGTTACGGGGCTTTCCCAATATCCCAAGTCTGAGAAAAGAACTCGACTTTGAACAAGCGCGTCTAATTCCAAAGACCATGCGTTATGCACTGCTTCACTAAGACGCATAGTAAGTGCTCAATAAATATTTCTGTGTAAATGAGCCAGCTGTGGCCGAACTTGTTTTTGCCTTAACATGTTGAAGCTGCTCATAAAAATTAAGCTTACTGACACCAGATCCAACTGTCTAAAATATTTTGTTAAGGAATGTACTTCAGGATTTAATCACATTACTTTCACCTCAGTGGCCAGTGCAACCCTGAATGTTTAATTATGTTACTAGTTTTATACCTAATCAATCTTTTTCATTAAAATCCAGTGAAGCAGACAACTGAGATAATTACTGCAGAATCATCTTAATTAAAAATTTTAACTTCTAATTAAGAGCCATTGTTTATCTCATGAGGAAACAGGATTCATGACAGGGTTGCCCTGTTCATTAATTTTTTAGCCTTTTTTGAGGTTGGACATAGAATACGATACTCCTACCTATGTGAGCATTTGTGTTTACATGTGCACATGTGCTTGAATATATTTAGGAGTGTTCTAATTGTATCAGAGAAAAAAATTAATAAAAAGCATGAAATCTGATGGAAACTCTCTCAGTGAAACGCTTGATCCAGTATTATGTCTCAGCTAATTACAAAATGTTCAAAAGTGAATTATTTATACCTCAATTGCTAGTTGAATACATAATTGTATTCACAACTGAACAAAAGCTGCCTTAAAACTTTTTCTCACAAGTTATGAATTTAAACAAAGACTGCTGAACAGCCACTGAAGTCTGGACAACATAAAGAAATAATTATTACTTCCCTAGCCTCCCATTTCAGGAACATTTCTTTTCACCATGAGAATCATGCATACAGGACTCAGAAGTAAGTCACAGTCTCCTTGGAGTGCAGGAGACTCCATCCATTCAGATGGTAAATACAGCCATGATGCATCGTCCCTCAGGAAACTCAGTTTCATTACTCACTGCAGTTGCACTGCAGCCTCCGAGTGTACGTGTGTTGTCGTATAATTCATAACCAAACATCGGCAAATGCTTTAAGTCACTATCCTTTACCTTGACAGTAAGAGACCATTCCTTAAATCTCCCAATCGTAGTGCTTGAATCCATTACTCTATTAAACTCGATCACAGACTTAAAGGAAATGAAAAAGTAGCCAATGGGTAGTGTGAGACCGAAGAGCCGATCATGTCCCTAAAGAAAACCGAGATGAAAGTAACATGTCTGACTGGCTGTTTCTGCGTATGTATGTTAGAAAACCTGGAAGAAGGGTGGGGCCAGTGGTGGGGGAGGGAGAAGGGAGTAAGAATACTGGAAAGATGAAATTAATCATTGGAATTGGCTTAAGGATAATTTAAATGTTATGCATATAAACCACACTGAAAAGTTTCTATGGGGAAATATTTGGAAGCCAAATGGCTTCCATCAGTTATGACAATGACCAGTATGGCCCCTCACAAAATCACAGTTGATGCAGGCAGTTCAAATATTTTGAGTTTAAGGGGGAAAATCCCACTCAATTTTTCCATGCTAACAGCTGACATGAAAGGTATGGGGGGCGGGGGAGGGGCAAGAAATAAAATTCAATTCATCATCTGTAACAGAAGTTTTAAACCATCCTCTGAAGAAGGAAGATATAGGAATTTGGGGAAGTGACAACCTGTCCCCACCCCAACAACAAAGTGCTTTCTTTCTCTCCCTACAATTTCCATTGCCCTCCACCCCAAAAACACAGGACACTATAGCTTTCTAATGAAGCCAGCAAATGTTTGCTTTGCACTTACTCTTGGATGATGGACACAGGATGATCTTTAAGTGTTTAGCGTCTTTCTAAAGGACTTCAAAGAATCCTTTTAAATTGGAAAGTGGACTAGAGTTGGGGGATAAAAATTAAACATTTCCTTGAGTACATCTTGAAAGTAATTGCCGCTCTCGGCATGAAAAAAAAAAGACGGAGGTAGAAGAGAGTTATATAGCCTAGGGTGTCTTGAGTTTTTTTCCCCAAAGTTACTAAACACGCCTGATTATACCAGGCTCCCTTTCTGTGAAGCATCATTCCTCAGACATAAAACAAACAACAAGTATAGGTGTTAATATGCCTACAAGTCAGACTTCCAAATGAACACCAGCACTCTAATTTTCACACAAATTCAAAGGTACGTTTTCTTCTGGGAACAATTTGTACATAGTTCCAGATGTTTTCCCTTCTAGAAAATAGCAAACTCTGTTTAGCATCCATTTTGCCGGTGTAAGTGATGGGTACTTTAAATCCCGTCTTCTGCATTGTGGCTCACTGTTATTATAGCCAGTGCCTCAAATGGACCTGTACTGTATATTGATGCTGAAAGAATCCGTTCAGTTAAGTTATTGACTGGCAGCAGATGAGCTGATAAGGAGAGCATCATTATTTTGCAAATGGTCAATGCAGGGTGCTGTAAAATGAAAATATAACCAAGGGATGCTGCACAGAAGTAACACATTTTATGGCAAAGGGGCTGATGAATAATGTGTCTCTGGAGGCCATGCACGCATCTCTCCCTGAACCAACTGTGACACACAGGACAATGTTATGCTGCTAGAAGTGTCCAGCCACCAGGGTTAATTGGCTTATAAATTCCTTTGGCAGCAGAATACTGATGGCTTGATAAATAGATTATTAAAATAAAGGAGCACAAGGAGCATAAACGGAAAGACTCTCAGATAGGTGTTGATGCTTCTAATTCCTAACTCAGCTCCTATGGAAGGATAAGCATAACTATCATTAGAGCCACCGTTTCTTGAGTACTTACTATGTTCCAGGCACTGGGCCTACTTACTGTGGTGGTTCATTTTATGTGTCAACTTGACTGGATCACAGGGTGCCTAGATATTTGCCTAAACATTCCATCTGGGTGTGTCTGTGAGGGTGTTTCCGGATGAAATTAGCATTTGAATGAGTGGACTCAGTAAAGCAGATGGCCCTCCCCAATGTGGGTGGGCATCACTCAATCCACTGAGGGCCTGAATAGAACAAAAAGGTGGAAGAAGGAAGAATTCGGCCCTTCCTGCCTTGTTGCTTGAGCTGGAACATCTATCTTCTCCTGCTCTCAATGTTCCTAGTTCTCAGGCCTTCAGACCTCTAGCTTTCCTGGATCTCCAGCTTGTAGGTGGCATATCACAGGACTTCTCAGCCTCCATAATTGCGTGAGTCAATCCCTTATAATAAATCTCCTTCTAGATATGTCCTATTGGTTCCATCTTTCTAGAAAACTCTGACTAATACAAATACATTCCCTTAGTTAATCTATGAGGAATACTCCTATGAGGAAGATATTATTATTCCCATTTTATAGACAAAGGAACTGAGCCTTAGAGCAGAGAAGTAACTTGCCCAAATTAGCACATGGCCAAAATAAAGAATTAAAATTAGTACTGCTTGACTCCAAAACCCATGCTTTAACCACTTTGCTCCATTGAGTCTGGTATTCAGAATACCTTGGAATATAAGAATTCCAGTTTTCTTAGAAGCCAAGGAATTGCAATTGCCAAAACAGATGCTTTAAAAAAAAAAAAAACTATTAAAAAGAAAAACAGGAGGAACTTAATTCCATTTTTTAAAATCACCCAGCAGCAAAAAAAAGAAAAAAAACCTATTCATAGAATAAGTCTCACTAATACAAGCTGAAATACAAAGCAAAATAAGTTTTGTGAATTTCACATTATAATTGTAGCATCATTAACGTTACAAGTATGAGTGAACTCATGTCTTTCAAAGCAGTCCCCGTACATATATAGGTAATGTAAAAACACCACAAAGCACATCTAATGGAAACACAAACTGAGTTATTAAAATTTCTCTTTGTTTATAGATATTATATTTATACACTTGCACCCTCAATTGTAAAATGATTTATTTAAAAGGGAGAGGAGACCTTCAACCAATAAGGTCTAAGTCTCATGTTCACAAAATGGTGAAACTATTCTAGAGAACTGGCCATTTGTAAGAATTATGTAACTTCTTTTTATTCACCAGATAGAAGATGGATGGATAGAGGAAAATTGAAAGGAATTTTCACTTACAAGCAAACATCAACATTTTAGATCCTTAAAAATTACCTATTCCTAATTCTCCAACACACAATTTAAGCCCCTCCAGGGCAAAGTAGACTATATTTAGCTTAATAGTTTCCTCTTGCTGCTGTAATAAATGACCACATTACAACATCACAGATTTATTACCTTATGGGTCTGGAGATCTGAAGTCCAAAATGGGTTTTATGGCTAAATTCAAGGTGTTGGCAGAGCTGCATCTCTTCTGCAGTTTCCAGGGGAGAATCCGTTTCCTCGTCTTTGCCAGTTTATAGAGGCTGCCTGCATTCCTTGCCTTGCAGGCCCGTCCTCCATCTTTAAAGAACATCACTTCCACCTCTGCTTCCACCATCACATCTCCTTCTCTGCCTCTGACCTTCTCACCTTCTTCTTATAAAAACCCTTATGATTACATTGGACCCGCCTGTATAAATCCAAGATAATCTTCCCATCTCAAGATCCTTAACTTAACCACATCTCCAGAGCTCCTTTTGCCATGTAAGGTAACATATTCACAGATTCTGGGGATCAGAATGTGGATATCTCTGGAGCACCATTACTCTGTCTACTACAAACTCTCTGTAAGACAACCACTGTAGTTTGCTGGGGGAAGGAGGGGAGCCAGGATCTTCCCTTACTAAGGAGATGACATTACTAACCATAAAAGTGGCCAAAGAAAGCTAGACCTCAAGGATCATCCCCAGAACTTCTCTTATATATTCACTGCATTTGGTGATCTCATCCAGTTTCACAGTCTTAAACACCATGTATATGCCAAGGATTCCAAAAATATCTCTCCTGATCAAACTCTATATCCAACTGCCTACTCAACACACCCACTTGGATGCCTCATAGGCACCTCTGACTCAACATGTCTAAAATTGAGCTCCTGACTCCCCCTCACCCAAACCCTAAAATTGGGCTCCTGACTCTTCCTTACCCAAACCTGCTTCTCTCACAGTCTTCTCTAACCCCTTTAATAGCAAATATCTCCTTCTAATTCTTAGGCCGAAAATCTCGGAATTATCCTTGACTCCTTTCTTACTTTCTCAACCTACATCCAATCCATGAGCAAATCCTGCCAGCATTCCATTCAAAATGTATCTAGAATTCCGTATCTTCTCATCTCCTCCACTGCTATCGCCCTGATCCAAGCCACCATCATCCGTCTTCTGGGTTTCTGCAGTAGCCTGCTACCTGGTCATCTTCCTTTCACCCTTTCCCCTTATAGCATATTCTCAACATAGCAGCCAGCATAGTCTT
The DNA here is from genome assembly GCF_041296235.1 of Equus asinus. Lineage (NCBI taxonomy): Eukaryota > Metazoa > Chordata > Mammalia > Perissodactyla > Equidae > Equus > Equus asinus. Next base: position 40,914,653 of record NC_091813.1, read on the forward strand.
GATAAAACCTAAGAGTAGTGGATGCTATGGGGCACAACCCCGAACCCCTCTGCAGGGTTGAAGCACTCGCTACTCCAGGAGCTGGGAGCATTGGCTGCCAAAGGCTTTTACTTGAGTCCCTTCTTGGAATTGTCCTAATCCAGTGGAAGCCACCTTGCTGAAGTTTATGCCCTTCTCAAGGTATAAACAATGACTGATCAATGTGGGGGTACAAAAGCTCCACACTCTTTTTCCTCACAACTCTGAAGGGCCATGCCAGTTCCAAGACTCCCTGTGGATCATCTGAGGCCTTGGTTGCAACTGTATTGCATTTCAGCTTCTCTTTCTGCCCACTCCTGCTCCCCAAGTCTCAGAGAAGTGTTGTTCTGAGATCAGTCTACTGCACATGACTGTACATCTCAGAGCCTGTTTCCAGGAGAAAACTTAAGATGCTAAATCAGATCATGTCACTCCTCTGGTCAAAACCCTCCAATTACTCTCCATTTCATGTAAAAGTCAATGTCCTCACAATGGCCTAAAGGTCCTAAGTGAAATGGCCCCTGTTGCCTCATCTCCTACTACTCTTGTCCCCACCACACTGGCCAAGCACATGCCCAGCACATTCCTTCCATTGGCTGTTCTTCCCTGAGGTATCCACACAGTTCACTCACTCACCTCCACTTTGCTCAAATGTCACTTCCCCAAAGAAGCCTTGCCTGACCTTTCTTTGGCACTAGAATTCCTCTGCACTCCCATACTCCATACCTTACTTTGTTTTTCTCCATAGCACTTACCCTGTCTAACATATGCTACAATACACTGTTTACCATATGTATTGTCTTTCTCATCTCACTATAAGCATTTTGTGTGTGTGTCTCTTTCATTTACTGCTGTATCCTCCATGCTTCAAACAGTGCCTGGTTCATAATGGGTCCTCAAAATACTTGTTGAATGAATGAATGAGTGCTGACTGTGTGTCAGGCACCTCCCTGGGCATATTTGCATATAGTATCTCATTTAATACTTACAACAACCCTGAGAATGAAGCATTATGATATCCATTTCTCAAGTGAGCAAACAGAGACTCAGATAATCACACCAGAATATCACGGACATAAGAAGTAATAGAGCCCAGATGTGACCCCCTGTTGGTCCAAACTTAAAGCCATACTCTTTCCACTATACTAGGTATTTGGGTACAGGAATTGAGCACATAAGGGTGACTGACTTGCTCAGACAGCCTGCAGCTACCCACTCTCTTCCCAAACAAATCTAATCTCAACCTAAAAGATAATTCTGAAACAGAGGTAGAGAGATTGAGACAGAAATCATGAGCATCCATTTTATAAAATGCCCACGTGTTCACTGTACTGTAGAGACTCTACACAACATTTAAAATTTCTAGCTTTGTAGTAATTGCTGATGTATATGCCCACAAGGAACTAATTAACATGCAGGTAACTGTTTGCACACACAAACCTTTCCGAAGCTAACTACATTGTTAGTAGTATTTGGACCAGTAGGGGGCAGGCAAGGGGTGTGTGTGTTGATAGAAAACAAAAGTCTGGGTTTTATATCTGAGTTAATGAAAAAAAATAACTCACTCTCTGTCTTCCACTTAACAAAAGAAAGCTTTATAAAGGAAGTAGGATTATAAGAGCTTTCTGAACTCCAGAGAGGAGGAAGTTTGGCAAGTTGACGCTATGGTCTTATTCAGCGTTCAACACCCATTAACTTCAGAGAAAGCTTCTAGCCCAGATCAGCTGGGCAGGATGCAATGCAAATGGGAAATGAGCCTGGCCCCACCACAAAAACCTTTAGCTCCACACACATGTGGGTCTGATGGAATCCACTGACATAAAAGGAAGGTGAGAAAGCTCTAAATTGGCTTTTACCATCTAAGGATGTTCACACACAAAGCATGCATTGTACCCACTAATGAAAGACATGTGCTAGAGTGGTTACACATTGCAACTGAATGAAAACTAATGACATGAAACAGCCACAGTGCCTCTAGACTGACCCCTGTAAAACCTCAGGCCTGACTTGTAACAGGCAGAGCTAAACCAATTTATCACTGAATTATGCATCATTTAATAAAGACTGGTGTGACTCAACCTGCCACGAATGCTAAAAGCTTGAGGAAATGGCCTCCAAGTCCTCTCTTCCTTTTCCCAAGCTCATCTTTAACCCTTCAGTAACTGATGGACCGGTTGAAGTAAAAATTTAAACTTTATAAACTATACTAAATAACCTTAGGGTAGTCTAACCTTGTGGTTCCTGGGGTCACTTACTTGAAAATTACTACTCTGGCACAGTTAACTCCGGTTTCTGCAATTCAGTGGAGTGTGAATTAAGTGAAAAGGGAGGCATTCTCTTTTTGAACCACCAACGGCATCTTGAAACTGTAGTTCAAAGTATGTTTCCATATGCAAAAGCAAGTGTTGATTTCACTAGCTTCTTTTACTGAGTCATTACCAAAACATATTTTAATTTAAATAAAAATGAATCCTATAGGCTTTTTGGCTCTGCCCATAGTTTTACATATTCAAGGAAAAAAAAGTCCTGCTAATTTCATCATTGTCATAGAAACAGCAAAATTAACACATTATAGGAAGATGTTTCAACAGGAGTCAATCATGCAGGGTTGAGAATAGGGACATCCACCTCAATTTATAGACCACTAGAGATAAATGATTTAGCAAAAATTCAGCTGAAGTCAAGGAAATCATAGCAATTTCTACCATCAGTCAAATACAAAAGCTTTTTAGTAATAGCCAAAGAACATAGTTAGATATGCTCTAGAAAGTTAAGAAACTTCCCAAAATCTTTCCTTATTTTATTTCTCTTTTCAGGATACAACCATTTTTTATGAGAAAAAATTTGTTCTGCTGTAGAAACGTTTAGGTCCCTTGAAATTTTATAAAGCTTTTTTTTTTCTTGACACTGCAGCAAGGATCATGTTTCTCTTTAACTGAACAAAAAAGGGGATGAAGCCAAAATGCATTTACTATTAAGTCCAGCAACCACAGCTTATGTCGAAGAGCACAGCACTTGCGATGCTCCTTCATCTGGGAAGACACTCTATTAAAAATCTTCCTATTGTGCTTTTGCATTTCATTCCTTCTTTTTCTTCCACCACGGTCACGAAAGCATCAAGAGTCTCCGAAATTTTGGATAAAGGATATCGAAAGGAACATTCACAGCCCAGAAAAGTGTCACTAATCATTAAAGGTTTGTCACCATCTTTTTATTAACCTTTATTTTTTTTTGAACTACTTTATTATTCAAGAAGTTTTAGACTCGGAAAAATATCTGGGATGAGAGACAAAGATTGATCTAAGCACTTTACGTGTATTAACTCAATTTGTACTCAACAATGACATAATGATAAAGATCCCATTATTGCCCACATCTTACAGCTGGAGAAACCAAGGCACAAGGAGATGACAGAATTTACCCAAGGTCAATAGCTATAAGTGGTGGAGACCAAATTCAATGCAAGGCAGTCATACTCCAGAACCCATGTATTTCTTCATGCCATACTGTCTCCAGAAAGGAAAACCTGAAGCTTTTATTTTAACAATAAACCAAGAAGAAATTCTTCAGTCTCTGTGCACTCTATGACGGTCCCAAAAGGTGAGATTATACATTTCAGTGCATTTCTCTCAAGTGAAATAATGTGGATCCTAAATTCATTTCAGAATTTTGTACAAAATATGAAGTATTCTTTTTCTAGGGTAAAGGTGGTTTATGTCTATTAAGAAGACAAAAAATATCATAATGAGAAGAGCCAGGATAAGAAGTTCAATCTTTCAGCTTCATTATTTTCAGGGTTTAGTATCATGGTTCAAAATTACCACATCAGAGAGTCTCAAAGCAGATGGACCCAGAGCAGGTTTTGACTATCTCCATCCCAATCATATTTGGGAAGTAAGCAAGATACAAATTAGAAGGCAACCAGAAAAGAAAAACAAGGCATGTTCTTTTGCAAAAATTGAGTGAAACCCAAGCTAATCATTTTAAAATTCAAATGTCTACCTTCAAAACAAACAGCAAAAAGGAAACAGAAAATAAATCTGGCAGCAATATGCATCCTTTCTCTCTACTCGGCCCTACTCCATATGATTCATCCCAACTTTTCCCCTCCCATTTCTGGATGCTTGACCACCCAGCAGCTTTGATTTCCATTTGCCATTATTTGAAAGGACTTTACACATCTTTTAGACATTTTGATTGTCTAAATGGAAAATTTGAAATCACTATCTCCAGAGACTCATGAGAAATCTGAAGGAAAAAAAGTCTAAAATCAACTTCTAAAAATGAGCATTTATAGGAAATTCTAGAGTGGAATAACTAGTCAAGTCTACCAAAAAGTTGAAGTTGATTACCCTTTATAGTAAATATTATTTTCTTTGAACTTTTTGCCCTCTATTATTACAAAGAATGAAAACAAATGCACGTGCATGCGTGTGCACACATGCGCACACACACTTTTCTCTTTTGAAAGGATTTGGCTTTGGCAGAAAAGAGTAAGAATCCTACTGAAGGCCTTGGATCACGGGGGAAGTAGGTAGGTGACACCCTCTCTCTGCTTCTCTTTGGCGTCTGCAGATGACCCAGAAGCAACATTCGCGAGAACAGTCTCTCTCCAAGGTGCTGGAGGCCGGCAGCGGTCTGTTCTCTATTTTACCTTCCTCAGATCAAGCATGGCGCTCTGCACTTTGCAGGAGATTGATTACTGTTGACTGGTTTATATTGTCTGGCAGACTTAGAGGGAAATTTGAAAGTTAATGAACAATTTAATTCTCCAGAGGATGTCTGAATCATCTGGAGAATTTTGGTAGTATAGACATGACAGCCTTTGAATACAACCGTGATAAAAGTAATTTCAAATAACATTAGAGGTAGTTTAGAGCCGTTTCTTATCACCCAAATTGCTTTAGAACAAATCTTGACAATGATCAGCAATGATACATTATAGGTGGCATGCCAATAGAAGCCAAAATATGAGACATCAATCGTGAGCTAATGTTTCTCTGATAGGTGTGATTTAAAGATAGACCATTATGGCCTTCCACTACCCATAAAGAACCATTTTATAAAATATTATTATTATTTAATTATGAGTGTGGCAGTAAGCTCCAGGTTTTTATGTATGCCCTGAAGTTATCATTAAAATATTTCAGATATTGTAAAAGCATGTACCTGTGTAAGCACTAATAATAATAATACCATGGCAGAGCAGAGCAGAAAGTTAAAAAAAAATAGATAAAGCCAAACTGTGCGTGGGGGCTTCTGGTAATTGGAAGAGTCAATGGCTATATGATTCAAGAAAATAGTCTCCCTCAAGAAGGAGACTCATCGTCCTGCATTTATACAGCAGCTAACCAACACTAAGCAGACTTTCCTTTGCATATTATTGGTGCCAGCCCGATGAGGCAGAAAATTGCATCGTGTCATTTAATTTCCCAATCTTTGTTTTCATTGTATTAATCTTTTGGCTTTGCTTCACTTTATAATTTGAAGGCTCAGCAAGAAGCAAACCAAATGGAAATTCAGCTTACTTTCATGTCTAGCAGAATGTGTTTGGTGCAGTTTCCAAAAGTTTAATTCTACGTAATACTGTCCATGAATAATAATAGGCTGCTTCTGCATGCAGACTTATTACTGTTTATTAAGGGTTGCCTTAAAGTTTCTGGGAAATGTGCCCAAAAGCCAGTCACCAAAACATGATTAACAAATTGGTTACAGAAGGAGAACAGATAAATTTTTAAAACAGAAGTATATCATCCTGTCAAGAAATAAGAACTAAAACCCTCAAGAACTGGTTTAACTTCAAGTGAGCTTGTCTTTCTTTCTTTCTTTATTTATCTGCCTTCCTTTCTTCTTTCTTTTCAGTTGTTCCAATAAAGAAAAGGAAATAAACATGAAACAATGTAGAAGATTCAGATTGTAATGAGTAGACAAGAAGTTAGTATATTGGGATATAAATAAGTAACATTAACAGTTTTTAGGGGTGTGGCAGTGCAGCACAGAGCTTTCAATTGTTTGGACTTTGGGATCAGACCAACTTCGCTTCACATCCTGCCATCTCTACTTTCCAGCGATGTGTTTTTGGTGAGTTATTTAACCTCTCTGAGCTTCCCTGTCTCACCTGTAAAAGAGAGAATCTGTAAGGAGTGTCTGGCAGGATTGTTAGGAGTAAATGTGAAATGCATGTAAATACCCAGCCCTGTGCCTGGCACCTACACCCTCAACAAGGGGCACGGGACATTGCTGTGCGAGCTATTCACTGTTGTTGCCATGTCATCAAGATGTACTCAACGATAAGTAAATGAAGGAATATAAAAATCAGCCGAGTCCCTTACCTCTGCCACAGTACTCTGGTGTCACAAAGATTGAATTTGAGAATGCTGGGCTTTGGACATGTTTTCTTTTCCTCCTGACTTGTGTATTTGTAGTGATTGCAAGCTTGGACTATATAACTGACCTCAAGACTGGAATATACGTACTACATAACTTTTTCATTGCTACTAATGTTACATCAACATATCCACTTCACCAAAGATATTGAACTGTTAATTCTTCTATGTTGGTGGGTCCATCTAAAACATGGTTTATAATGAGGCATAAATAACAAAGAAATACCCAAGAACCAAGGAGGAATGTGTGAAATCACATCTAGAGTAAACAGCAGGGTCACCTAGTTTCTTGGATCTCACAATCACTAAGACTCTCTTCAAGGCAACATTTTCAGATGTCCAGGAGGTCTTACAAACATAGGTAAAAAGAAAAGAAATGTAGAGAGAAATTCACTATACTTCCTCAAAGGAAAATAAGCTTCAGCTGAAACTCCCTTTCTGGTTAAAATTGTCTAGTTCTTCACTGATAACCACTTCCTTTGATAGATCTTGATTCATGATCACCAATTCCTTGGATAGCTCTCAACTCACGTGACACCCTGGCATTGTGGAATAAGTAAGGGAGGTATTATTGACTCCATTTTAAAGACAAGAAAAACTGAGGGTAGGGAAGGTTATATGACACGTCCAAAGCTATATAACTATTAAGTGGCAGATTTGATGCTTGAATCGAGGTCATCTTAACTCAAAATCCAGTGTTCACACCTTCACGTTGGCACTCAACACTTACCAACTTAAAACTCCTGCCATCTCCATTCACAGGAAAATACAGTGACTCAAGAAACAGCCTTAGTATCCATAGAAATGGACCAGGAAAGTCTATTTTTTTAAGAACATTAACTTTGACTTAATTGTTTGTGTTTAAAGAATATTTCACTCTGAGACATGATATGGGTAGAATTTTGCTGTGCTTACATTTGTTAACTTTCCTTAAAAAAAATTGCAGCATCATAATTTTCTTTTTAGTGTAAAAGATAGGAAACTCTTTCTTTTCATTTTCCTCAGGTTCCTATCATGCTGTTTGTGCCAACCAACCCATTACAACCCATTACATGTAGAAATGGCATTCCTCCCTCATCTGAGCTCCCCAGGCATCCACAGGTAGCAACTGAAAGTCCCGAGGCTTCCTGTGACTTAGACTTCACTTTTCCAAGAGTCCCTGGAAACAATGTCAAACTACAAGAATTTGCACTCCTAGTGAGCTCAAAATATCTAAGTTTGTTACTATACATCCTTCTCAGAGTGAGTCATCACTGTTATAAAATGAATTGGTCTTATATAAATGTCAATTCTAGGTTATATTTGTCAAGAAACTCAATCTGTTTCTAATACCTTGTTTGAAATCAGAGGATGGATGAGCTTCTGTCACACGGTATGACATGGTATAAATTTATCGAGCCTATTTTTTGCCCAACAGTCGAGGTGCCTTAGCAAGTTAATTACCAGCACTTTGTGCTAACTGACAAGTAACTTCTTAGCTCCATGAATGCTATCCCAAATAGTTAATCATGAAGCTAATACAGATAAGGTGGAAGTATGCATGAATCATCAGGACAAGCAAATTATACAGCAAATCATAAAAAAAAAAGATCATTACGAGCTCCATAGCTAATGTTTAAGGTTGTTCTTTAATGCTGTTGCCAATTGCCTTTTCATATTTTTTCCCCAAGATTTTTTAATTGTTAAGGTATCATTTTATTAGCTCAATTCATTTCCTATTAGTCTTGGAATTTAACAAGCCTTCATGGGAAAGCAAGTCTGGAAGAGATCTTATTAACTTTCCCTCAGGATAATAAGTTCCATATGGAACAAAGAAGGAAATCCAACTCCCAAAAGACAGAAGTCATTAGAGTCAATGGAGGGTTAACGTGATTTTTAATAGGAGGCCCATTACAATTCTCAGGACCCATAAACTTGGTACCACACTGGGCATCTATTTAAATATAATCAGAGTGGTTCCTTTATTATCCTCCTCTAAAGAAAAAGTAATGTCTTTCTCCCTATAGTCTCAGATTTTTCTCAGGGAATTATATAAGGCCTGTTATCCCTTTTCTTGTAAACAAACAAGACAATCATGCTTGTTTCTCACTAGTTAAAAAAAAAAACTTCATTCAGTTGCTCATTAAAAAATGAATTTGAATTTGGAATTAAGATACGTGCCTCTAGTGTGAAAAGTGGTAACATAAAATTGACATTTTATATAATTTTATATCAGGTATACATGCATGTAATACATTAAAATATATTTTCCACTATATGTATTGCTGAATATCCATACTTCATCTTAGCCCCCTGAAAAGCTCCAAATCTAGAAAGAAAAAAATAACATAATTCAAATAATTCAGGAAACTAAGAATGACCTCCAATTTCCATTACTGAAATTGCATGAGAAAACAAAGATCGTCATTTGGAAGGGCCTTTGAAGGGTAAAAGTATAGGGAAAGAAAAGTTGTATCAGGGATGATAGGACAAATGCTAGTTTGGGATTCAGAAGACCTGGGCTTGAACCCCAGCTCTGTCTCTAACCAGGAGAGTGACTTTGGCCAAATCATTTCACTTCTAAGATCTTTCATTTTCTTGCCTGTACAATGAGATGCTAGACGTGATCAGGGACAGCAAATAGATTTCACCTGCCGTCCCATTAATAGTAAACTAGTGGTGGCAGCCTGGAGGACAGTGCTTCAATTCTCAGAATGAATCCAGGCTCAGCAGGAAAGAGTGTTGTGTTCAATTAGTAATGTCTGCCATGGAAGGGGAAGGAGGGGAGCATGTGTAGCACAAATTTACCATTAAATTACCATTAGACTAAATGATTCCTAAAGTTCTCTTTCAACTCTAGCATTCTGTGATTCTATTAACTATAACATAGAAGAGTTTTTTTTTTCTTTTCCAGGATTTTTACTTGTCACAAATGATTAATTGCCCATCTCAACTCATAGCAAAATAATCCAATCCATTAACTTTGGATATATTGAACAGGATGCTTCCCAACTTGATGTAAGAGAGACTCAAAGTAAAGAAAATACATAAGCGAAGTTGGACACAGTAGGTCTGAAGACACCAAATGAGTCAGAGAAGTTTCTAGATAGAAAAGATCACCATTACTCCTACTTGCCTACCCTCACAGACTAACAGGCAAACACCTAATTAACTCTGTAGAACAAGAAAATTATTAAAGTTGGTGAAGATTTCCCTGGAAATGCTCCATTTTCCCCCAGTCCAATAACACAGCAATATTCATTGCTTATAATGAAGTATGAAGACTGGATAATGCAGATTAAATTATCACCAACTTCAAGGTTTTACCAATAAGCTGATTTGCAAGACAACAACATTTCATATCATGTGCTGTAATATTATTTATCAATGTTTAATAAGCACTTCATAAGTTTGGCAAGCAAATGAGAAATGGATTACTATAGAGAGGTGATGAAATATTTATAATGCACAATAGCTACCATTGCACTGTAGCTATTCAAGAAATCTTAATAGTAAATTGAATGGAAATATAATACTGTAATGGATGTGGAAGTGTTCAATCGGCCATTTGTAATGAAATATGGAAGTGTTTAAAGAGAGTAAATACATTTGCAATGGTTTTTGATTAGCTATACTATATATGATTCAACCATCCATTATGAACAGTGCGTGAATATTATGATGGTTTATAACATTTATAATAAAGTGGCAATCTTGAAGAAATTTTTTAGGAATCCTCACATGTATTACTAACTTTCAATAATTCAATCTGCATCATTACTTTGGAAAAAAAATTCTTTTACTCACATACTTTCCTAAAATTTTTAAATTGTGTTTCCTTAGTAAGTGGACCTTATTTGTGATTAGTGGTACTGTTTTTTATTTTTTATAAACCATAAATTTGACATCTCTTTTCTGCTCATATAAGAGTTTCTATCTATGGCAAATGGGACCCAAAAAAACAAAGAATGGTATTCATACTGGGTGTACAGAGCATGAGAAAGCTCTGGCCCACTCCTGCAGCCTCATACCTCACCCCTCCATTCTGGCTCTCCAAGCTTCAGCTGCACCTGCCTTCTTTAAAGGCCTCAAAATAAATCCATCTAGTTGTTGTCTCAGGCACTTCACGTGCATTTCCTTGGCCTAAAACACCTCTCCTGCTCAACCAGCCCTGCTCCGCTCCACCAGCCCCACTCTCTTTAGAGCTCAGCTCACCATCACTTCCCACAGGCCAGCTCTCCTGCCACAGGCTCTCACAGCACTCTCTACTTCTTTAAGCACTTGCCACAATCGTAACTAAATAATTAACAGTGTCTCTAAATTGTCTCCCATCTAAGTCTTCTACTAGAATGTAAACTCCATGAGGGAAGAGACTAATTATGTCCCAATTATCTCCAACTTGGGACAGAGTCTTGCATATAACAATGCTCAAAGAATAAATTAATAGACATATAAACAAAAAGCCCACTCACATTGTATCAGTTACCAATAAGAGAAGAACAAGGTAAAGCCCAAAATTACTTCATTAAATCTGAATTTGGTTTGATAGAGGCCAACTTGTACAGCATAATCAGAATATTATTCACAAGTTCGACTGTTTGATTTTTAGGTTTGCAAAGTGTTCCTGCTAGCAAACTGTAACTTGGAACGCGTGACGTTTTCACCTAACTCAACCATTTGCTAATCATCCTGCTCTCCACTCTGCTATTGATACGAGAGCCTGGCTCAAGATCTGGCCTCGTTTCTCTATCCGTGTCTCTATCAATAACTAGAATTTCACTCTCTAAAGGTAAGTACTCCTAATACAAAAGAAATATTCTTGTACATCTTATCTCTGCTTTATACTGGGCAAAGTAACAAAAAAAAACAGCACAACAAGAATAATAGGACCATATCGGTCAGGGATCTCCAGGGAAACAGGACCAACAGATCAATCTATCTATCTATTTACCTACCTAGAGCGAGAGAGACAGAGAGAGACTGAGTGATTGATTGATTTTAAGGAATTGGTTCATTTATTTTGAAGAGGTCAGTTGGCCCCTCAGTTGAGGGGGTTGGCCAGTCTGAAATTCACAGGGCAGCCTGGCAGGCTGGAAACTCAGGCAGGATTTCTACATTACAGTCTCGAGACAAAATCTCCCCTTCTCCAGAAAACCTCAATTTTTGCTCTTAATGCTTTCAACTGATTGGATGTAGCCCACTCCTATTATTGAGAGTAATCTCCCTTACTTAAAGTCAACTGATTATAAGTGAAAATCACATGTAAATCTACAAAATACCTTCTGAGCAACACCTAGACTAGGGTTTGACCGAACAACTGGTAGCTCTAGGAATCGACTACATGACTTGCTTCGGCAAACTGGACATAAGCTAATTCTAACATGAATTCTTCCGTGTGATTTTTGCAGTTTGATTTAGCTCAGTTGGCTTGTTCCCCACTGTCATGAGAATGGATTTCATCCATATAGGGGCTTCTCCATTATTTTAGACCCCAAAATTAAGATAGTGTGTGGTGGTGCAGACCAAAATCTAACCACCAATGTGGATCAGAGCTGAAGCATGAAGCAAAGCCACTGTTATTGACCCACAACCGTTGTAACATGAGGAAAAATAAACCTTCCTCAGGAACCACTGAGATTTGAGGATTGTTTGTTACACGGAAAAATTATTAGCAAAAGCTGACTAATACAAGACACTGTTGTGCAGCCTGCCACATTTTGACAGTATATGGCACTGTATCCCATCCATTTACACTACCAAGGGTAAACACACATTCACTGTAGTGTGACTGATTCTTACCTAGATAGTTACACAGCGTGGTCTCTGTCATAGAGATTTTATATTTTACAAAACATCATATAAGTATAGCTACTTAAAATTTATTTAGGACAATATGTTTCAGACAATCTTCTGAGCGCAGCCTATACAAAGGTGAATGTGACATAGTTTCTCCCTTTGGAAGCCAATAGACTAGTGGGGAAAGCTGTACCTGTCAATGTACAGAATAATGGGAGTTTGACATTAAATTCTACCTCCAAAATTCTGGCTATGCCTCTCTGCTAACCAAAGCCTTCCTCCCATCCTCAAGACTGGACTTGTGACTACTACATCCTTCTATTGGCTCCTGAGAAAGATCCATTCCCTTAAAACCAACACCCACATACCCATTCATTCACCTAAAAAGAAAAATGGCTTTGTTAAGAGAATACAACTGAATGAGTGTAGTATAATCATTACTTAGCATCCCATCTTTCCTCCTAGTCTTTAAGTCCTTTATGAAATTCAAGTCTAAATGGCTCTTCCAACATTCAAAGTTGTCTATCAGCCATCCCAGTCAACCTCTACAGCCTTATCTCCTACCACAACCAACATGAGCATTCCACTCCGGTCAAGTTCCTCACTGCTGCCCTACTGTGCTGACTGTGCTGCTCATAAAGAAGATTTTGTCTCTCAGCTTCACACTCACCCTTCTCAACTTGGGCTCCTGATGCTGGAACTGAGCTGTGCAAATCACACTTCTGTTTTGCCAGCTGATCCCTGGCAATAAGAGGCACTGGGGGAAAGGACTGGGAAAGGAAAAGGATCTTCTCCTTCCTGTCAGCTCTCTGCTTCTGTCAGCATCAGGAAGAGTCCTTTTCCCCGGAAGGGGCAGTTCGTTGGTTCTAGCTGCAGTAGAAATTCTACTTTGCTTTTTTTTCAGACTCCCGGAGCCAATCTTAGCACATCCCCTCAGAGATACCAGCACCAGTCCCTCTTCTTAGGATCACTCCTCCAAACTTCCAAATTCTAATAATCTCAGCTTCTTCTCTTTGTTCCTCCAACCCTAGAGATGATGGCTGCTTCCTGAAGCTACTGCCTCTATGACACCTCTTCATCCCCTTTTGCCTTTTCAATTCTCTAACACACGGTTAATAATTCTTTCTAGTAAATCCTCCCTGCTAAATAAGTGGTATGGTTTCTGTCACCTGACTGGATCCCAACTGACACCCTAATATAGCGTACTTACTCTTAACTGTTGATTTGGTTTTCATTTTGCTCTTATCCTATGTTTTCCTCTCAAGCCAAATGAATGGTTGCCCCTCCTCTCATCCTCTAGGCTTTGACTCTAGTCATGTATCCTTGCTGAAGACTTTTGCCCCAACCGTTCTCTCCCTCTGAACTCCAACTGTATCATTGTCACAAGAAGATACATTATCTATGGGATGCAACAAGGAGAACTGGAAAGAGACCTTCACTAGGGCTCAGAAAGCCTGGTTCAAGAACCAGCTCTGCTACCCACTAATCCTGTGAATGTGGGTCTCTCTGGGATTCAGATTTCTCACCTAGAAAAAGAGAGAGTTGGATTAACTACCTCTCAACCCCCTTACAACTCCACTCTTTCAGAACTCTGTATTCTAAGTTTCTCATTGGTAAATCCTGTCTTTCCAAGAAGATTATAATTCCCTCACAGCCAAAAGCTTTGCCTGAAACTACTTTTAGTATGCCCCCTATCTTTAGCATGCCTGGCACAGTTTTGCAGGCTGAGCACACAGTGAGGGCTCTCTAAATCCTTTTTAACTAAAATCTCAGAATTACATTAAAAATCTATGTGAACCAGAGATTGCAAATTGGTAGTCTGGGAACCAAATTCTGCCCACAAACATGATTTGTGTGGCTCACGGTGAATTTTTGTTAACTAGTTGCCATGATTTCTAAACTGGGAAATTTTATATACAAATCCAAAATGTATCCTTCTGATTTCACAGATGAGAAAATCTGCAATGAGGAGGTAAAGGAAATTGTCCAATGTCAAGGACTCTATCACAAGTAAAATGATCACTCAAATATGAATGCCTCTTTTGATTTTTGAGTTCCTGAACCTCCTTGCTTCTGTAAATTGATACCATGACATGGGGGTGGGGGAAAGAGTGCTATAACAAAGGAAAGTTTCAATCTTAAACTATATTCACCTTTTTCATTTGCCAAATCCTCTCATTTATCATCGACGTACAGCAGGTTTTAATACTCGACATGATAAGACTGCCCTAAAACTTTTTCAATGCAATGTTATTTTCAAGTAATTATAAATGATCGACATTTCATTTCATTTGTATTGGCATTCATAATTCACAGAATTCACTGTGATTGATTTTGAAGAAAACTGATACCAAAGTAGTTGCTCTCTGTAATGTAAAATTAAAAGCAGATGCATGTCTGAGGGAAATTTTTTCCTGCTGTTTTCCTAGTTATCAAAACTCTTGGACTCTATTCTGTGTTTCTATCCCACATGCTATGCTGTCCCCCTTACTAATTTAATTCACTGCAGCATTTAAAAGTGGTGGTTATGCTCTCTTAAAACTCTCTCTTTTGTTGCTTTCTGCTTTAATGTAATAACAGCGGGCTCATTTACTGAGCACTTACTGTGTGCCACAGCAGATTAAGCGCTTGATAAATGCTATCTTGATTAATACATGAGAGCAGCTTTGAAAGTAACATTATCCCCATTTTACAGAGAAAAACAAATGAGGCTCAGAGACGATAGATTGCTATCAATGACACTGCTTGTGTCTGGTGGCACCAGTGTTCCTGACATGATACCATCGCTCTCGGTGTTCTTCCTTCCTGTTTCCTCCACTTCTTAGCCTCCTTCACATGCCCTCTTCTTCTGCTGGACTCCAATATGTTGGTATTTCCCAGGCTTCTATCTTCATCCATGTCATCGACAAATATAATATGCCAACTGTACATGTCCATCCTAGACCTCTCTCCTAACTCAAGTCAGTACCCAGTTGTAGTTAAAAGTAGGATTTGGAGCCCAATGACACTGGCTCCACCCCTTCCTGACTATATGATCTTAGACGAGGTACCTAATCTTTCCAGGCTTCATTTTCTCATCTAGAAATACAATAATAGAGCTCCTCCAAGGGTTAGATGAGATATTACACTTAAGGCAATCGGTACTTAATACATATTCAATAAATATTAGCTCTTATTTATATTATTATTATTTCAGACTGCCTGCGTCAACCCAACATAAGTATCCCAATCGCCCTTCAAACTCAACCTGTCTACAACAGAGACTTCCTTTCCTCTCACAAGCCTGCTCCTCCTCTGCGTTCTCTCGTTCACGGTGAACGGCACTGCCACTCTTCACCGATTCACTCGAATTAGAAATCTAGGTACCTCCAGCTCCTAATAGATGCTCTCTCCAGGGGTTAGAAGAAAAATTGCCCCAGTTTTTTAGCTAACCTCTAGAATCTATCCTCCATACTTGTACAAGAGGCATCTCTTTCTAAATTTCAAATCTGTTCACGTCTGCCCACCTCTTTTAAACTTCCTCAGTGGATCACCATGATCTTCAGAATGAGGTCCAAATGTCTCCGCAGAGCACACACAACCCTCCAATATTCAGGCTCACCTCCCACCCTCTCCATTCCCCAAGGTACAAAGTTACAACTGCTGCCCTAAACAGAAGCTAGGCTTTTGTGCCTTGGTATGCCGGCAAATGCAAATACAGTTTCCAGAAGTCAGAAGTGCCCTCCTGGCTAACTCTGTCCTGCCCTTTTAAACGCTCTACTCAGCCCCTTCTTTCCACATCTTCCATAGCTCCTGAAGTCTGTGGAGCCCCCTGGGCGGCCCTCACCGCCTGCCCTTGTCTCTCCCTCAGACCCTTCACAGAGGACCCTCACTGCTGGTCTGCTGCTCAGTCTCACGCACTAGGCTCAAAGATTCCCAAGCTGAATCTACCAACTCTGCAACCCAGCATCAGGGACCACACCCGAGAGGCACTCAACCAGTGGAACTGCTGGGAAGCCAAGTTGGTTCTAAGATGAAAAATAGGCATGTTGATAGCGTGATTACAAATCTGTTTGTACAAACACAAAATTCTAGTGCCGCAGACAACTTTGCAAGTCGAATCAAAACCTTCTAATTTGCACATGAGAACCAGAGAATGGAGGAAGATTGAGTGACTTATTCAAGTTCATACAGCTGTTCGCACAGACCAGGCTCATCCTAGAATACCACTTTGGGAAAGATAAGTGAAATGAACCTAAGACTCAAACTAGAACACAATCACCCTCTCAGGTTGCACAAATAATTTATTTATTTACTTATAATCTGTCATGACATACAATGGGTTTTGGACCCTTTGGAGAAATACTTAAAAGGAAGTCTGGAGAAATACTTTAAAGGAAATAAGACTTTCATTTTCTTACAGCCAATGAAGGGATCCTACGATGTTGGAAGATGGAGATTGTGAAGTCAGGCACGAGAGTGAAAGCCAAAAGGAGAAAGGCTAAAATCCCTAGTGAGATTAGTATTTAATGCCCTGCTATAAGATCAGGTGCATTTTCTGAGAGTGTATTACAAATTTGCCAGCCAACTACTCGCGAGCCAACACAAACAGGTACATAGAATCTATTCTTAAATTCTTAAATCACAGTGTAAGATAAAGACAAACCAGTGGTTCCAGAGAAACATTCTTTTTCTTTTTCTTTTTCTTTTCTTTTTTTTTTTTTTTTGCTGAGGAAGATTTGCCCTGAGCTAACATCTGTGCCAATCCTCCTCCATTTTTCTGTGTGTGGGACACATCCACAGCATGGCTGGTGAGTGGAGTAGGTCCAGGCCCAGGACCCAAACCCAAACCTGCAAACCTTGGGCCACCAAAGCAGAGCACGTAGAACTTTAATCACTGAGCCATGGGGCCTGGCCCAGAGAAACATTCTTGATGCTGAAGTCTAACAGGAATTTCTCCCACGGGTCTTGGTGAAGAAAAAAAAAATGTGAAATGATGTCTTTAAAATAACCCTGAATTGGGACCAGCCTGGTGGCTTAGTGGTTAAGTTCCTGCACTCTGCTTTGGAAGCCCAGCGTTCACAGGTTCAGATCCCAGGCACAGACCTAGCACCACTCATCAAGCCATGGTGTCTCAGCATCCCACATAAAATGGAGGAAAATTGGCACAGATGTTAGCTCAGCAACAATCTTCCTCAAGCAAAAAGAGGAAGACTGGCAACTGATGTTAACTCAGGGCCAATCTTCCTCACACACAAAAAAATAATAATAATCCTGAGTTTCATAGTGTCACTTTGTAGAATATTATTCAATGAAGGCCCGAAACCTAAAACATTGCAGTTCAGGAAAATTGGGGGGATTGGGTGGAGGGCAAAATGATATGGGCAATACATACATTTCTCTACACAAAACAAGGTCCGCACTCCATGAGGGCAAGCAGGCCCCATTTTGTTCATTGTTGTTTTCCTTAGCACACTGTCTACCCTAGCAGAGAAGCTCGATGGCTCAAATGTTCAACCAAAAACCAAATGAGCAAGTCTGCATAAACAGTTCCTACCTCAGTCATTCAAGTGAGAAGAGTGAAATGTGAGAAGTTCCCGCTTTTCAAGGCAGAAGCAGGTTATTGACTGGAATCCCAGCAGACACCAGTTCCAAGCCCTACATTGGTATGCAAAGAATTTGAACAACAGTTTCAGAAGAAACATTTCAAGTTTGCAGTTAATACTAAATTGGAAGAGACAGCAAATAATGAGAAACAAAGCAGGCAGATAAAAGGGTTTTAGATATTTCAAGTACCTACCCAGCTAATAAATGCAAATGAAGTTCAGTGCAGATAAGCACAGAATTATGAGTCTGGAAGCAAAGAAGAAAAAGGAGGACTATCTGCTTAATGGAAATGAGCTGCATGGTGCTGACCAGGAATGAGATCTGGGGAATTACTGCAGGAGAAATCCCTCAAGCTTTCAACCCACTTTGCTGCAACGGAAAAGAAACATGATGATGAGCTGTATTAAACCGCAATACACGACAATCAAGTCACGCTCCACATTGGGTGAAAATGAAACCAAAGCAAGGAAAGAATAAGATTTTTTTTTTAATTTAAACTGTCATTCTGTTCAAGGCAAGACCATCCTGAATAATTTTTTTTTATCTCGACCTTAAGCAATTGTCTCCTACAGATTTATTGGAATGTGGTCTCTTTTGATTTGCATGTATTCTCTGTCATTTTCCATGCTGACCTACAATTATTCAAGGTTCCCAGAGCACAGTCATCACATCTGATAGCAGGAGCCATCACCGTAAAAATCAGAAGACACTTGGATTACGAAGGTCGAGTGGCTCTTTCTGCCAAAGCCTCACATTTTCTTTTTCTGTTGGTCAGAAAAAGAGTCACAGATTCATAGCTTTCAAAGCTAGAAGCTTAGAAGCTTTTAAAGCTTTTCAGCACACCTTTACGAGCCTCCTAGCTACAGCAGCTATTACTGTACCGTGTTACAGCTGAACTTCTCAGACTCAGAGGTCCAGTAATGTCAGCAGACCACGGTACAGTCCACTCTGGAACAATTTGCATCAAACAAACTCAACATACAGTTGAAGGGGACAGGTGTGACGGAAGGAGCAGCTAAGGGCTTCCCTGGCCAAAAATAGCTCTCCCTCTTCCTGCTTTGGTTCCTGAAATCCCATATTCGTTCGTTCCATAAATATTTCTTGAGTCCCTACTATGGGCTAGGTACTGTTCTAAGCATTGATGATACTACAGTAAACAAAAGAGACAATATCCTTGCCCTCACTGAGCTTAAATTCTGGTAAGAGGAAAGAGACAGCAGACAAATAAACACAGAAATGAGGTGGACACTCTCAAGTGGTGGGAAGTACTAGTAAGGTGAAGAACTGGATGATGTGGAGAAACACAGGAGAGGAGTGCAGGCACTATTTGAGGAGGATGGTCAAGAAAGACCGTTCGAAGGAGGTGACATTTAAGGACTTGAAGAATGAGGAGCCCATAGGGAAATTTCACAACAAAATACAATTACGAGCTGGATAGGTTAAGGCATTAAAAAAATAATCATTTACTAGAATCTCATTCCGAATTAACTTCTCAGATGTTTTTCATCCAACCACCTTGTAGAAGAGCATTTAAGAAAAAAAGAACAGAAGATAGATTATATTTAATATGGGGGAAGGACACAGTGGGTTAGGAACCCAGGATTCAGACTAATGGGGAGGTCCTTGACCTTGGTGAAGGAGAAAACAAGGGAAAATGTTTCCTGAAAGGGATAGAAAGATTCCAGACACAGTTATCAGAGCATGCTCCACTAGATGTAGCCACGTTCTCCCCAGTAAGAACTTTACTTCAGAGATGGCATTTTCTCCACCTAATCACGACTAATACATAGACAACTCATATAACTAATAGGGGTTCAATTTTCCTTTGAAATAGGAAAAGCTGCAGTATCCTATGGTGGCAGCCTCTCAGATGACCCTCAACGACTCCGCCCCCTGGTGCTCATGCCCTTATGTAATTCTTCCTCCTGAGTGCAGGTTGGACCTAGACACCCACTTCTGTAAATAGAATGCAGAAAAAGAGAAAAGATGTCACTTCCCAGATTAAGTTACAAAGAGACCATGGCTTCCATCTTGCTCGCCCTCTCTCACTCACTCACTCACTCTGATAGAAGTCAGATCCCATGCTGTGAGCTGCCTTGTGGAGAGGCCCAGGGGGCAAGAAACTGAGGGAAGACTGAATCCTGCCCACAGCCGCATGAGTGAGTTGGGAAGCAGATCCTCTCCCAGCTGAGTCTTCAAATGAGACTGCATTCTCAGCCAGCACTTCAGGTGCAGCCTTGTGAGAGAAACAGAGGCAGAGGCTTCCAGCTAAGCCATGTCTGGACTCCTGACACGCAGAAATGATGAGATAACAGATGTTCATTGTTTTAGGGTGCTAAGTTTTCCAGTAGTGTTACACAGCAATAGGCAACTAATATATACACCAAGACAATACTTTCAAATTGTGCGCTGCTTCCCTTTGACATTTTCTACTTTCACCCAACCCTGTCTCCCCAAAGCCTCCTTGAGCATCTTCTGAAAGTTGGGACTGGGATGAGGCTGCATGCAAAGGTGAAAAGTTAAACAGCAATAATAATAGTTGGCCATTAAATTCCATTTCATTCTTAATATAACCCCATAACAACATCACATGGAATATTAACAAACCCGAGCAAAGCGTCTGTTGTCTAATTTTAAATATTTGCTCAATCAGTCAGGATTTGATGATTTTCTTTCCCCGGTTAGTTTGGGGCATCGCTAAGCTCAGGTAAACAAGGGATACCATCTACACCTAAAGAAGAGAAGCACATCCCCAGCCCCCTACAACTGGGGATATAACAGCAAATCTCTCCTTTAGCAACTCTAGCCTGGTAGGCCCCTGAAGTTCCCAGCTTGACTCCACCACTCACAGAATCAAATAAAATGCAATAAACTCCTAACTACAACAGCAAAGAAAATTAAATCAATTAAGATCATTAAGAGTTTGTAATCCAAATTGAATTACTTTTGGATTAAACACCATCATTTCTCTAAGATAAACTCAAGTTTATTTAGGTGAGCCAAAGAGGAGCTTTTACTATATCTAAATGAATAATACACTCCCTGCTTACTTTGAAAACCTAAATTTCTCCAGAACATTATACAAGGTTGCTCCTCTAATCCTACAATAAATACAATACTAATCAAAAGAGACAGCCCCAATATAGCACTGCCACTGGCTATTAGCAACAAGGCACTCCACAGTAGGTCTTCTTGACCACAGCAACCACAGTGGATATCAGACTCTGCAAATTCAAAGGCAGTTCTGGACTACGAAGAATTTCCAATGCAAAGACAAAAACGACCTTTAAAAGGCCTTGGAAAGCATTCCTCCCTTGCCCCTTGGCCTCACCATGAGGGGAACCGGTCCAACAGGGATAATCCAAAGGAAAGCCTACGAGATCTCCTCTACTTCCACCTCTTTGTTTTAATCTTTCTACAACACTACCTACATAAAAATCAATACATATGCCAACGTTTTATCATCAACAGTTCTTTTCAATAGGCTTCTGTTCCGGGAATAGCCATAGATTCAAGGCCAAACTCTCTATTGCTCTGTGGTAGCACCACTGAATGCCAAGTAGAAATACCCAAATTAGAATTTGGCTCTAACAACACTAATCCTCCCCGCCACCATTTAAAATTTACCTTTGTAAATGGAACTTGATGGGAAGCAATGGGAAGACATCCTTTTCCTGTAAACCTCTCCTTGGGATATCTCATCTACAAAGGAAGAAATCTAATTTCAATTTTAAGGTTTCGTTTCCAGATTCAATAAAAACTCAGGCACATACTTTTTAATCTACGCCCCTTACATTTACACTCATAACCCTCCCTTTCACCTTCATGAAAATCCTTTCCAGCATTTACATTTTAAATTTCCCTTTTCTTGAAAATCACAACATATCTCCTAGGGTTAAAGTCTGGAAAGTATTTCAAATACACATATATATATATATGAATTTAAATTTCACTTTAATATCGACATTGCTAGATAGTATTTGCTTTGTTGAGAAAAGATAAAAGCAAAGCCTCAAATCCTATGGGGAGACCCAGAGACTATACCTTCTCCAACTCTCTAGTGTATTGAGTCATTAAAAGCTTTTTAAAGTTAGAAATTCTGTAGGAGTGCAAACTGGTACAGCCACTATGGAAAACAGCTTGGAGTTTCCTCAGAAAATTAAGAATAGATCTACCATATGATCCAGCTATTCCACTGCTGGGTATTTATGCAAAGAACTTGAAAACACAAATGCATAAAGATACACACACCTCTATGTTCATCGCAGCATTATTCACAATAGCCAAGACTTGGAAGCAACCTAGGTGCCCATCAAGAGATGAATGGATAAAGAAGATGTGGTATTTATACACAATGGAATACTACTCAGCCATAAGAAATGATGAAATCTGGCCAATTGTGACAACATGGGTGGACCTTGAGGGTATTATGCTAAGTGAAATAAGTCAGAGGGAGAAAGTCAACTACTCACGTAGGATCTCACTCACAAGTAGAAGATAACAACAAGAAAAAAACACATAGCAACAGAGATCGGATTAGTGGTTACCAGCGGGGAAGGGGGGAGGGGGGAGGATGAAAGTGGTGATTAGGCACACGTGTGTGGTGATGGACTGTAATTAGTCTTTGGGTGGTGAACATGATGTAATCCACACAGAATTCAAAAGATATAACGACGTACACCTGAAAGTTATATAATGTTATAAACCAATGTTACTGCAATTAAAAAAAATTTTTTTAATAAAAAATGAAATTTATGAATTGTTACAAAATAAGGTTAGAAATTCATTTTTCCTTTTTTGTTTGAATGCTGCACATAATTGCTTTCTGTTCCGTTGAGCCTGGTGCTTAGGCATTTATGAAAACAAAACTTTTGAAAAGTCACTGAGCCAAGGTATCAGGCCTCCGCCAAGCCCCAGGAGCACAAAATGGCAAAGCAGCACAAAGACAATGGTCTTTTATTCTTTTTTTTTAAAGATCTTTTTTTTTTTCCTTTTTCTTCCCAAAGCCCCCCAGTACATAGTTGTGTATTTTTAGTTGTGGGTCCTTCTAGTTGTGACAATGGTCTATTTAAGTGTATTAATGCTGCTAAAGTCATCGAATACAATGAAAAAATGGGAAGGTTGATGTAACATCTTTTTATGGAGAAAACAAAATTAATTACGATCTTTTCCCACACATGTTTATATTTAACTTTTCATTATCAGATTGTTAGTTGTGCTTTTTCTGCACTCTTTAAAAATAAAAATTATTCTAGCTTTCATCAAAACTGGAAGTATTTTCCATAATGTGCCAAATTCATTATGCTTACAGAAAAAAGCTTGTGAGCCAGTCACTGAATTTAAAGATTGCAGCATGAAAGGAAAGGTTGTTACAGAAATTTCCTTATGTTAGCACTCCTGACTTTTAAGAAAAGCAAAACTACATTCCTTTAAAAGAACTATCCACACAAATAATACACTATTCATTAGACCAAATAATGAATATACTGGTCAGAACAATCAATTCTGTACACCAAAATTAAGATTATGAATGTTTTAATGTTTTCATCTTATAAAATTATTTAATATTCTTCATTAACTTTTCCTGGGAAGATGCCAAAAATATATCTACATTAGATGGTCCAATCCCTTCCAGGCATAATTTTATTAAGCTTTTTTAGTAAAATGATTCTGTACTCTATAAATAAAAATGATTTAAAACTCTATCCTTCACAGAAGGGAAAACTTGTGAAATCCAAATAATGTCTGTAGTTTAATAGTACTGGACCAAACTTAATTTCTTAGTTGGACAAATGTACCATGGTTACGTAAGATGCTACCATTAGAGGAAGCAGGGTGAAGGACATACAGAGATTCTCTTTATCTCTGCAAGTCTTCTGTAAATTTCAAAATAAAAGTTTCTTTTTAAAAAAATTATCCTTTGAATTTCAATTTAAAATAGGCAATGGGAGAAGAAAAACTTCTAACATTTTATTTGGAACCTATCCATAAACATGCAATTAAGAGAGAACATGTGTTCTCAATTGACTTCTGACATTAAGCTTACTTTATAGTTCTGGAGACCACACTAAGGCAAAGGACTTATAACTCCAACATGAACACAATGTATTTGTAATCTCACTCCGACCACAGCCTTTCAAAGTCTCTGTAAATCAACTATTTTTAATCACAGAAAAGTAGGGGAAGCAGTTATTTCTAAAACAAAATTCTCCAAACCAGTAAACCACTTTTAAAAGCACATACATATTATGAAAAATCTGTAGTCATGGGACAAAGCAGAATATAAAATGTAGCTGTCTATGTTCATTATTTACATGGAAATATTAGATACAGAACTAATATCTACCTTGACTCATGAGAATTTTGAAGGCTTTGAAACTGGCAGAGATGTTATGTAACCCCTTAATAAATAGTGAAATCCCATTATACTGGAGTATAATGGTGTCTACATGTCTGCCCAATGAAGAAAACCATTGTCAGCTCAAACCCAATGCGGAAATTACTCTTCCCAGCAAAAAGCCTAAGGAACACATAACCCCCTTCTCCACTTCAGCACAGATGTAAACAAGAGAATGACTCAGATGGAAATAAAAAATGCATAACTGGGAAAATAGGCAGAAAACTGATAATCAAATCATAACGAGTACAAACATTTTGCAGTATATCAGAGGAAGCAACCCACAGAAGCAAGACAGATGATGGAGGCACAAGAGACCAAACTTTACTTAGAGTAACTGCAAATAGAATGAAAATTCTCTGCAATTAATAAAAAGAGTTCTGATAACAGGAGGGTTCTGATTCCGCCACAAATGAATGAGACAAGACAGAATAGCACAGAGAGAAGAGAGCGTGGAGAACCCGAACAACTAACAACAGGAGAGATGGGAACCAGACCAGAGCAGAAACAGTTCCCATGGTGATTAGAGATACAAAATTACAAGTCATCAATTCCTAGTCAGGAGGGGCCAGAAATGAATAGCTGAGCACCCTGGTATACCATTTGGTATTTTTGCTTAATACAATTGCACTTAAACCAATAATATAATAAAGTATATGTAACTTGCATTCCACAGGACGGGTTTAATCATTCTCAACACCTTTATTGCCTTAAACCTAAGTTAAAGAAACTCTCCAGGTCTTCACAATCCTGCCTGGTCACTGGGCAGAGTGACCACACTGACAATGGTGTTTACTCTGTGCCTGGAGGGGCCCAGGAGGGCAGGGGGTAACAGGCTGACCGGCCACCCACCCTCCAATGCAGAATGCTAGTCTACCAAGCCCTCTTTCTGGGTGCTACAAACTAAACGTCATTCACTTGGTATGTTTTACATTTTACATTTAAAATGAAGTAGCAATTGCCACCTGGCTCATAGGAGCGTAAAGTAATGTTCATTTTTTAAAAAAGAACTTTCTAAGATTTATCCATGTTAAGGACTGCTTGTTTATTATTACGCTTAATAACATAGAATATATGTTACAGATGTTATTTTGTATAAATATTTCATAATTTAATAAAGGACTGCTGAAAGTTCTAAAACAACATTTATATACATATTTGTGTGTATATATGTACATATGTATATATACACATATATATACACAAACAAAACATATATATTAGGCTTTATATTTGCTCTTCCAAAACTGTTTTTCAGAAAATGTTTCATTTTCACTCTGGTTTTCCGAAGAGGCAGCTAAAACTGCTGCATATTATTTTAGTTTTAAATACTCACATGTAAAAATCACAAAGCTCTCTGCGGTATCACACGCTGAGTCAGTGAAAGAATAAGGAACAACTTTCAAAACATTACAGTAATTCCACAGTTCAAAAAACTGTATACTTTATTAAGATTTCAACATAAATTAAATAATTTAATATTAGTAAAGATAATTATTTTCTAAATCCATTAAATCATAAATGTACCACATTTATAGACCACAGGCCATTACACAGGCCCCCAGAAGTTCTGAGCGTGCACTGAAAAAAATGAAAATTTGTATCACTTTCTTCTCACTTTGATGACTTGAGGTCAATTGTAAGCTTCTAAAAACAATCTAGGCTTCACTTGAATCAGCTTCAAATGAGAGGTCAGCAATGAAACAAGCAAGTGTTTTTAGCTGGAAGTCTGGTTTCAATGAAGAAGTATAAAAACACTCAAATCTTTAATTCCTTGAAGCATTTTTTAAAACCAAATGATTTAATAAAGGCATTTGGCCTGATTTCCTAAAAGGAATGTAGGTGCTAAGAAAATCAAACCGCAATGGAACTGGGGGATATTTTAGTGAAATGTAAATCATTAGACTATTCCAGACTAAAACTCACACTTGCCCAAAATATTTCCACATCTTCACAGTCCCCAGGAGGGCAGCCCTTACCAGAAAGAGGAAGTGGAAGAACGAAAGAGGTCCAAGCAGTGGACTCATGAACTTTCTGAGCACTCTTCACTGTTCCTCAACAAATACTCACTGAATGCCTCGGATGTGCTTGGCATTGAGCTACAAAGAAACGGTGATGAGCCCAACAATATAGCACCCTCCCTCCTGGAGCTGACACCTAGAAGGAGGGGCAGTCAACAAACCAAATATTTGATTTACCCTTCTGATAATGTCTAGGAAGAAGAATTTGAGAAGGCAGAGCCAGCCTAGACAGGAGGCTCAAATACATTTAGGAGACGGGGCAAGAAAGGACAGGAACATCCATCTCCTTAAAAAAACTAACAATAACAATAACAAAAACAGTGTTAGAAAGTACTTCTGTGTTAGAAAGTACTTCCGTGTTAGAAAGTATTTCACATGCATTATCCCATTTAACTTTACAGCCCTGTAGGGGATGCGGAGAGCAGGTTTTATTATCCCAATTATTCAGACTAGGAAACTGAGGATCAGAGAGTAAAGGGACTCACTTAAGGTGCCACCACCTAGGTCATTGACCCTTCTGTGGATAGTCTCCACTCTGGTGAACCCATGGGGTTCATATTCCCTCACTACACGATGGGAAGAATTTGCTGGGCTGCCTGAACAACAAGGGTGCATTCCCAGGAGACTTTCCCCGAATCAGGACTTTCCTCCTTCAATAACCTGGAAAGTACAAATGAAGCATCTCTTCCCTCAGGGGTCCAAACAGGAAATAAATACCCCACTCACAGTCCTACAGACTTAAGCAAAGCAAAAAAAAATCTCTTCCAAATGTACTTTGTCAAAAAGAGACCAGGTAAAATTATTTCAAAATATGATAATATTTCATAATAAAATAAAAAGTTGAGAGAGAGAGAGAGTAGGGCAACTAGCACATTTGCTCTCTTTTGTTGAATATTTTCTTCAAGGAAAATTAACCAAAGTAATCAGGACAAAACAGCTTCCCGTATCTACCGCCACATATCGAAAGGAGAACTTCTCTTTCTCTCACTTCTTCCTCCAAAACTGCAGCCTTGGATAAGACTGGCAGGTAACTGAATAACCTTTGGGTTTTTCTTTTCTTCTCATAAAACTGTCGTGCTGCACACATCTCAGCAACGTGTCTGTCTTCTCTCTACCAAAAGCAGCTCTATAAAATCGAAATACAATGTAAAAGATGACCTCAAGCGAGGCTCTGTGGTTTGGCTATAAAAGAGGTGCCGGTGCACGGGCATGCAGTTCCACCCCCAGCCCGTGGTTCCGGCTCCCGGAGAGCTTTGCAGGACTGCAATGCAGTCGAGGGTCTCAGTAAATGAAAGGAGGCGGGAGAGAGAGACAGCGAGGCTGCAATTTCCTGTGTGCACCGAGCCTGAGCATTTTCTATTTCAACTGAATATGAAGAATCATGGCCTTGTTTTAAGGCTGTAAGAAAAAGAGGACAGTTTAAAACCAAACGGCTGCTCTCTGCCATGGCAGTTCTATTGGCAGGCTGTAATTTGTCAGGGATAGATAATGGAAAGGCAGTTATGTTTGTATAATCCACGGGCTGTTTATCAGCTAGGGAAAGCCCAAAGATACAGGTAGCAGCAAATCTTTCAGTCTGGGTGAAAAAAAAATTTCAACTCTGTAAAAGAAAAAACAAAGAAATTCCCACCACTTTAATATAAAATACCGTTCCATTTCATAGTTTTATAGGTAATTCTGAAGCAAAGGGAAGAGGTTAATGGAGGAAAAGAAAGGATCCGGGGACAATAGGCATGTTTCAAATCACATATGGAACATGAATGTGCACTTCTCAAAAAGAGAGATTTCCATTCATGTGCTGACATATCTTCAGCCCGTAATTTGGAGGCAAATACCACAAATGACAGCTCTGAACAAATCACTCCTTTGATGCTAGGATTGCACCAGAAACCTTCTTTTAGGGGAAAAAGGTATTGTAATAAAGGCAGGCAATAATTTGTTACATTTTGGGTTTGTTTCCTTGTTATTCTTGGCTTTTCTGGAAGAATAAAGTCCTCAGGAAAACCTCACCCTTATCTGAAAATACTACACAAGCATTTGCTAGTTTCGCAATGAGAAATAACGTACACAGATACAAACATGATAGGCTCCTTAAGAACCATGTAAAGCAAACTCTGAAAACTGCTTCTTTATTCACAGATATCGATATTCACTTCTGAGTTTCCATTTTCTAGGCTGCATGTTTTACTTGGCGATATGATCTTGCCTCATCTTTTCAATGTCAGTATGTCAGCCTTCGATTGAATCAACAACAATGAATATTGAGCTTATTTAGTAATAAACAGAAGGTACATGCACAGACTACAAAAACACCATGTAAATGCATCTCAGAATACAGTAGCACTAAAATTCCATTTCAGCATATCTTGCAACCACACTGCATAACACTAAAGAGACTGGAGAGAAATGACATTTCAGACCAGGGTTTCCCTGTGTGGTTTCCATCCTGATCAGTGTCTGCAGCGTTTAAGGGAAAAGAGGAAAACACATAAATCGTAAGCTTTTTCTCCTGCTTAAACATCCCTTACTGGTATTTTGTTCTCTGTACTCTCAAGTGAGCTTCAAAAGTGAATCCAGCCGTCAGCATCCAGCCACGTGAACAGCAAACCATTCTAGCTTTTTATCTTCTGATTCTTTGGGGGAACACTCGCTCCCTGGACTCACACGGTCCAATTTTACC
The DNA here is from genome assembly GCF_041296235.1 of Equus asinus. NCBI lineage: Eukaryota > Metazoa > Chordata > Mammalia > Perissodactyla > Equidae > Equus > Equus asinus. The sequence continues at coordinate 40,943,516 of NC_091813.1, forward strand.
AAGCTCCTAAAGGTACTGGGGTGCTTCTCCTTCACAGGGTCCTTGCAGGATTCAGTGCAGCAACCCCCAAAAAGAACATCATGCAGCACCTCACACATAGCAAGTACTCATTAAATCATGCATTATTTTTGGTATTATCATAATTAGGCATTTTCTAGGGACTTTCTCTAGACCAGAATTTCTCATTCAATATGTTGTTACACACCCAGAGGCAACAAAGGAAACTGTATGCTTTTTAGGGGACATGCATTCAAATTTTGGCTTCACCACTTAACAAGCTCATGACCTTGGGTAAGTTACTTTAATTCACTGAGCTTCAGTTCACTCATGTGTACAGTGGAGATGGTAATTTAGTTCATAGGTTTGGTGTCAGGATTAAATAATAAAACTCCTCACCCCAAGAGGCAGAATAGCAGACAGGTATCGAGCATGGAAACTCGGTACAAATGCTGCTGCTGCCAACCACTACGTAACCGTGAGCATTCTTTATCTCTATGTCTCAGTTTCCACATCTGTAAAATGGGCATAATGATAGTGAATATGCCTAATACGGCAGTTGGAGGATTGAATGAGTTATAAATAACCTCCAGAAGAGCGTCTGGAAGGCAGCAAGTGTTAGTTATGATGATAGTTGCTATTTCTTCCTTTAGTAATGAGATATTTATTGAGCAACTGCTGTATATGTCACTGTGCTAGTCACTGAGGATACAAAAACAGACATGATCCTGCACTCAAGAAATTAGTCTGACAGGGAGGTAAACATTAATCCAATAATCACATAGATAAATGTGTACTTACAAACTGAGATATGTGCTTTGAAGAAGGGAACAGTTTTATGAAAGCCTAATTAAACAGGGCAGTCTTCACTGGGGAAGAGGCATTTCAGCGGAGAGCTGAAGGATGAGAAGTTAACTCGCCAAAGAGGACTGGGGAGATCAATCTAGGGACAAGGAGCTGTAGGTGCAAAGGCCTTGTGGGGAGGGAGCACGTTGGACCAGAGAAAATGATGGGAGACTGGAGAAAGGGGGAGCACAGTAGGAGTTGAAGCTGGCAAGGTACACAGGTGTCACACCATGCAGGGCTTAGGAGGCAGGGTGAGGATTTGAGATTTTATCATAAGAGGTTAGGAAACTTTGCAGGAATCTAAGCATTGGAAGCCAAGGGGTGTTGGCAGTGACATAACCCGATTTGCACCTTGAGAAGATCTTCCGGACTGATATGATTTGGATATAGGCTTAAGTATACTCAGCAGTCCAGTTAGGAGGTTGGTGGATGGGACTAGATCTGGTGGTGGAGACAGAATCAAATGGAAAAATTTGAGTGAATTTGGTTTTTGGTCTCTTAGAGTGCACCATAACAGTTAATTCCCTTTCCTTTGCCTGTCATTGCCTAGCACAAGTTTTCCATACCTAAACCAAGGACACAGCTAGACAGACATGTGTTATCATGTCACAGAGTGGGATGTGACCTAAAGATGGTCTGGGTCAGAAAGAAAGCGTAGAATGACAGGAGCGAGCTGAGGCTAGCACTCCTGAGGGCGAGTTTTCTCACATGGGCTCCCCAGACCAACCCCAGCCCAGCCAGAGCAGAGAGCCACCCTGTCACCCAGGAGTTCTGGGGGCTCATGGAATGCTAGATATGGGACAAGGCCACAAGTGCTTTCTACTCCCACCGCTGCCTCTTTGCTAACTGGAGAAAGAAATCAGCCCTGATTTACCTACGATCCACTCCTAGATGAACGTGAGTGATCAGCTGAAACAGCATCCAACAATCTTTTATGTGATATATACCTACTTTTTGTCAAAAACACTGCATAACATAACTTGTGGACCTTATCTGGTAGGGCTTCTTCTCAGTCATAGAGAATAGATCAAGCGTCAGTTTCTGTCCCTGTCATTGCTGGCATGCCCCTGTGGAACACTGCTTCTAAGCCTGACTCTCTGTAATAAGGTTGGTTTTCTTTTAAGGTGATGCTGGCTGGTAGCAATCATCTATTACTTTACACTGACTTTTAGAAACACAGATTTTCACTCAACAAGAATCAAAAATATATCAAGAACGTGCTACATCCCATGCCTATGTCAGGTGCAGGGGACATTGGACATCCCCAGTGTCAAGGGTCAGCAGTCCAGTGGGGACAGTTATAAACTGATTAATTACAACACAATATGCAAGTGCTAAAATGAGGGCATGAATAAAGTCTGGAAATTCAGAGCTGGATATAATTAATTTCTGTCTGGGATGGTACATAAAATCTCCATGGAATTTGTGGCAAAACACAATAAAAATTAGATAGCCTTTAGATTAACAACTTCCTTCTGGCATTTTGTGCTTACCCTTTAACCTCATTGCAATTGCCTCGTAGTTCCTGCACTATATTATTAATGGAAATGTTTCCCCTCATTATCCAGCAACTTTGTTACAAAGATAATTCTGTTCTGGAAGATGCTTGAGAACTTCTTGAGTTGATAAAAGAATTAACCTTTTAGACTAAGGCAGCCGCTTACTGCTGGGCACAACTCTCAGTGATTCTGATTACTTGGGAAATATAGAGAAGGTGTTTTGTATGTGTATTAGTACAGCCTAGCAAATAACTACGCATAAGAGTAAAATGTTCTTACAGTTAAGGGATTAAAGAACGATAATCCTCATAATCATTCTTCTAAAACAGTCAAATCTCAATTTTGGAGCTCCAAAAGAATAGAAATGTTAAAAAGTCTTTGGGGCCCAGGGCCAACACTACAGGAACAGAAGAGGCAGCCATCTGCATACGATGACTTGAGGATTGTGGAAGAACTATCTGCCCAAAAAATATCTTCCTCAATGACTAGGCTACTTGGTTATTAGTGGGAATGCGAAAATGATGCACTGTTACATTCTCCAACAGAGAAAGAAATGAATCAAATTTAAGAACACAAGAATTGGGGGATTTGCGGTATAAACACGTTGATGACTCATTCTCTGGGTTCTTCGGAAAGATGTCCTTCTTTCATCCAATCACTCTCCATAACCTACAGAACAGAATCCAGCAGGTTTACTCAAGCATTCAGGGCCCTCTGCAATCTAGTCCCAACCTACGTTTGCCAACGTGTATCTCACCTTCCCCCATAACAAGCCCTTTACTCCAACCAGACTAGCATAATCATGGTCCTCAGTGCCTGCCTTTCTCCTTCCCTCCAAGTGGAGACTGGGGCAGGCAGTTCTGCTGGAGGTAGCTACAGAGTCAGCTCCCTTACTTGAGGGATGTCTCAGCACCATTCAGTGAGTTCCAAAGTCCCAAATTATATTATCGGTAATCACATTAGCAACGGAACCAAAGAGTAATCTCAGAAACAAACATCTAGAAATAGACACCCGACACTGGGTAAAGAGCTAAGATCTTCCTGGGAGATCTAGATTCTGTGCCCTCAAAGGCGTTACAATGGATCAGGCTTTACTCTGAAAATGGCATGTTAACCAACCAGCTGGTTAACAGAGTCTTTGTTACCAAATGAAAGATAAGGGCATAATGAGAACAATAATAATAGCTGACAGTATCGAGCACTTGCAGTATATCAGGCACCATTCTAAATGCTTCACAGGTATTGATTCACTTAATCCTCACAGGAGCCCTCCGAGGTAGGTAATGTTTATTATGCCCACATTTTAGGTGAGAAAAATGAGGTCAAAGGTTAAGTAACTTGCTCAAATTCACACAATGGCCAAGTAGTAGAAACAGAATTTGACCTCAGGCTATATGATTCTAGAATCTATGCTCTTAACTCGAGAGCCAGGTAAGGAAATGTCAGACTATAGGTAGAACTATATATATAAAGTGGATCTTAATACTTCAGGGTTTCTGGGATAAAATATTTACTGATTAAAAGTCAAGAAAAGGGATATGCCTATTATTTTCTGTAATCACTGAATTATTTCCTTTATCCTACAAAAATTCAAAGAATAAAGAGCCTCCCTACCAAATATATCTTCAGATACAGGAAAGACGAGCAATGCCTTGTCCCAAATTACAGTAAAGTTTAAAGCATTGGATCAAAATTTTCTCCAAAAGTCCAAATGAAAGATGCACAGCCTGACCTATGAGGTTTACTGTGAATTTACCCCATTTGGCAAATGTCTTAATCTGAAGCAAGTTAATTATTTTTTAGGAGAATTTTCATTGAAAAAATATTTAATCTTATTTCACTTTTTATAATTCCCTTAATAGTTCTAAACATGTCATAATAATTGATTTATAAAGTAAATATTTTACTTGCTTGTTTCTAAGCTGCACAATGGAATAATATGCATCTATTAAAAATTAGCTTTATGAATAGTTTTTAGTAAGGATAAAAAGTCTTAAACTATACTGTTAAGTGAAAAGTGATGCAAAATTTTGTATTTAGTATGAATACATAGCTGGGAATATATATTCATAGGAAATAAGCTAGCATAAAATGTTAATGTTAATAAAATGGTTTTCTTTGGGTTGTGGTATGTTGGGATTTTTTTCTTTATGCTCTTATGTATCTCTATTTTTCTAGAATAAACATCTTTACATTTCTATTGAAAGAAAGCAAAACTTTAAAGTAAATATGAGCAAGAAAGTCGTTAGCAATCCAAGTTCTGTTTCTACACCAGCTCTTTCAAGGAATATTTTACCGTCTAGTTAAGATAATTCTCTTTGAACCACACACCAGATGTATGTTTACCTTTATGAGACCTTTCAGCATTTTATAGACAACCACTACTCCAGAACAATAAAGAAAATCAGGCATTCTTTCTCTGGGGGGGAAAGTTTTTTTTCGTTAATTTAGAAGAAATATAATGGGCTTTGGACTGTGTTTGAATCCTGGTTCAAATACTTTAGCAAATCAGTTAAGCTCTCTGAGCCTTAGTTTTCCCACATGTAAAAAAAGTGCTGTTAGAATTAAATTCAGCAGCATGAGTCAGGTGGCTCGCTAAGATGACTGCAGCCCCAGCCGCCATCTGACTACACTGAAACGCTAGCTTCCTTTTCTCTCTCTTGGCCTTTAAACCTGGTACAGCATCCACAATTGCAAGGAAACACAAGTGAATTTCACAAAAGAACTGCATTATATTCACCTAAAATATCATTGGCTCCAAACTGAAGGATAGAGAAAATTCAATTCTAACGTGTTTATTGTTCTTGTCAATATAGAATGATTCTAGTTCTTAATGAGCATTCAACTTTCTGAAGGAGAATGAAAAATGATGTCACTTGATTTTTAACACATTTTTCATAAAATAACTTGTGTTAAATTTATCTACCTTGCTTCTTTTCTTTCTGTCTGTGTGACTTTCCTTCTTTCTGTCTGTCTTTCTTGTTTACATTATTTTGGACATATGGAGCACGCAATAGTTACTTTATTAAACACCCAAAATGCTAAGTATTTTCTCATAGCTGGATAATATATCAGGTACAATTCGATCTATACTGCTAAAATATGTTGTAATCCACATATGTCAGGAAATATACAAGGGGAAGATTTTCTTCTATTTAGTGTAAATGATTAATAGAATGGGTTAGAACTCTCATGTGATGTTCATACCGGGCATTTTCTCCCTGCAAACACTTACAACCTGTCTCATCTCCTGACCTTCAAAGTTTCCTTAATAGCAATTCTAGTTCTTCATAATATAGTTATTATAACCAGGTTTTGCAGAACATATAGTCCTTCTTACCTAGTATCAGTGACAGGACAAATATAAAATATGATTAGATGAACACAGTTAAGATTTTTGTCATAAGTATGCAATTTCTTTTTTTTCTGCTTTTTCTCCCCAAATTCCCCCAGTACGTAGTTGCATACTTTAGTTGTGGGTCCTTCTAGTTGTGGCATGTGGGACACCACCTCAGCATAGCCTGACGAGCAGTGCCATGTCCGAGCCCAGGATTCGAACTGGGGAAACCCTGGGCCGCGAACTTAACCACTCAGCCACGGGGCCGGCGCAGTATGTAATTTCCATAAGCATTTATTATTCTTATATTTGTGGAGTTGGTAACTCTTCTCTCTCTCTTGCTACTTGCCACTTATTTTTTCAGAACTTCTATTAAATAATACCCATTCTGGGAAGGCTTTTCTGAACACTCCCCAATCCCCCACTCCTCCCCGCAACTCACCCCCTCAGATGAGATTGGGGCCTCTGATTATATTCTCTCATCATCCTCTAGATTTTTACTTTATATTGCTATCACAACAGTAACTACATTATTACTGGTATAATCCTCTGCTTAATGTCTATCTGAATAAACTATGACTTCCATGGGACAAAGATACACTCATCTTGTTCATCTTTGTCCTCCTGTGGTATCTGACCTATAAAAAATGCTCAGTAAGTAATTATTGAATAAATGAATGAATGAAGCCTTAACTTGTTGCCAGTAGAAATATCCAGGCTTATGCTTTCTGGTCTGAGTAAAACAGCCTGAATTGCAAGGGCCCATTTACAATCAAACTCTATTCACTGTATAGTTTAGTAAAATATGCCAAGGAACCATTTTTCAGCTTCCAGTAAATATCTACACCAAAATAAGCAAAATTTGGCTGCCATTCACACAAGGTATTTGTGTTACCAAAGAATATTTACAACTGCAGAGTTGACAGCAAAAGATGCTTTCTAAATCCAGATATGTATAGGCTACTGCTTTATCAAGTATTTTTTTTTTTCGTGAAGATTTACTATGAGAATTGGTGGAATTTCACACACAACAGGGGCTATTTCTGATGGTTATCAAAAAGTTCATATCCAATGAAGAGAGAGTACACCATGGGGCATGAACAAAATTAAAATGAGAAGAATTTAAGTTAGAGTGCTTGGAAGGAATATAAAGTAGAAATTCCTCTCGTGCACTAGGGTCAGACCCTCAAAGTTGCCCTAAACCCCATAACAATAAACAAGCCCAGAAAGCCAACCAGATCAGTTTTATGGGGCACGGTGAGTTTTTTGCGCTGAGAGAGCGTTCACTGTGGAGTAGCCTCTAGGATTAATCATTGCTTTAACAACAGGGTAACTCAGGTTACTCTACCAGCCTTCTGAAGTCATGATAAACAGCTTCATTCTGGGACAGGGACCAGGCATGGTGTCAACTGGGCAGCTTAAACTCCAGCCATGAGTTAAAAAGGAAATAATGGGAACACAAGAGTGAAAAGGGGAGTTTCAAACCCTCGTTCTAGCAGGCACCAAAGAATTAAAAAAAAGCAACACCAAAGGTTTAAGACAATAATACAGACTTTTTCCTAACTTTGTCCAACAAATATTATAGACTTTTCTATGCCAGGCACTGAGCACGATTTCAGTGACTAAGACAGGTACAGTGCATGCCTTCACCGAATTTGCAAAAGGTCTTCTGCAATACAAAATATCAGCACTAGTTTCTAAAGGGTATTGGTAAATGTTCTTTACTGATTTACCATTAATGAAATGCTATAAATGACATGTCTGTGTGCCTGTCACTTGGAAAGCTTTCCAAGAGTTGAACTAGACTTTGTGATCACAAATGACTACAATACAAGTGGCAAATGAGTGACCCAAATGATAAAGGCTATGAGAGTCCAAAAAGGAGGGCACGCAGGTTGGCAGGATGGGGAGGTTCCTGTGTGAGAAGTGGAACGTGAGCTGAACTTTGAAAGAATGGAGACCTGGAGAAGAGGGAAGAGGACCTTGAGGACATGAGGACAGGCACAAAGAAGACATGGAAGCAGGAGTGCTGACGGCATCCAAGGAGGAGTCAGTAGGTGGGTCTGACTGAAGCAGAAGGTACCAGTAAGGAAGCAATGAATGATGGAGTTGCAAAGGTAGGCAGGCTCCTTAAATGCCTTATACCTTATACTGTAAATCCTAAGCATTCAGAAGAGAAGGTTGAAGAAATCCTCACATTAGAAAGACTAATCTGGTAGTAGTTACTAAAATCTTGTTTGAAAAATGGTGCCAGCTGGCTTAATTAGAATCACCTGCAGCACTTTATGAATAACACAAATCCTAGGTCCCTTATTCCTAGAAATTTAGAGTACATCTAAGAGAATGGATATATATATTATATGTATATATATTATATGTATATATATATATATTATATGTCCATTATATGTAATATATATATTTTTTTTAACTCGTGGCTTCAGCGATTTCCTATGTGATCCTGAGGCACAGCCAGGTTTGGGAAGCATTGCTATAGAAGATGAAAGGAAAGCCTCTGACTGTGTTGGCTTAGGGAAAGTGACAAGGGCCAGGCCTAGGGAGAGTTTGGACAGGCCTGACCTAAAAGACAGGCTGACTATTCAGTCTAACTCAAAACTATAAGGTCTAATTGACATCTGGAAATATTTGTAGGAAATTTTGACCCCTAAGAGTACATTACTCTCACGTTGCTGTGCTCAATGTTTAGAATAAAAGGTTTATTATGCAAGGACTCTAAATGAATCCAAAAACTATATCTGCACATCTTGACTCCATCTGTTCTCTCCTACCCCTATCCCATGAGGAGAAGGCAGAGAACTTACTCCCTGCTCTAGCCCAACCCCTGCAATGGCGTTCGCACAGACTAGGTGAGCAATCATTTTTTCTAATGAATGCACAAATGAGTGAAATAAAACAGTCTTTTCAATCACTGGAAAAAGCAGCTAACATTCACAGATCTTTGGGAATCATGTCTAAAATGCCCATTCTCCAAGTGAAAACTGGAAAAATTCAATTACATCCACCAGAGATATTGAATGCTTTTGTATACTCTGGAGGGTTCCAAAATAGGCGAGAGACCTGGGAGAAACTTCAAAGAAAACGAGAGGTGAGGCACAGAGGCAGCAGGAGCAGCAAAATTCTCACAGTGGGCTCATTTCAGCCTGATTAGAAAGCAGCTGCCATCTGTGGACATCACGCCTTTCTGGGGATTTTTTACCTCCTAAAGTCTGCAAGAGACTTTCTGGGTCATGAAGGAATTCCTTCTCTTCCCATTTAAGAGTTCTAGAAATCTGAGAGACCATCTTTAAACGCAGAGTTTAGCATTTTAGAGTTGGCAGACTTTCCATATTTATTTTTCTGAAAATGAACAAGGCTGTGATGTTTATATAATCAATTATAATTCCTTTAATCCAGATTTTTAAAAATCATCTTAATTTGGCATAATTAGTTGAAATAACCATGTTGTTAAGTAACCTGCCTAGTTCCTTCATTAATGACCTTTAAGAACATCAGCCTGACTTTAAAAGAGGGAAATTGAGGCCAGAGAGTTGATGCCACGCCTGAGGTCTCAATAGTTAATCTGTTTCAGAGCCACCACTACAACCGAGGTCTTTGCGTTCAAGAGTAAATTCTAGAGTATGATGCTGCCTCTTTTAAAACAAAGAAATCCTAGGATCTAATGTATTTTAAGCCTAGTGCTTTTTATTACACAAGCGTTTTTTCTTCAGCAATCCAATAAGAAGCAATCCAATAAGAAACCAGTTTTAAACTTTTGTGAATAAGATTCCTAACTTTAAATAATTTCACTTTACCAAATAAGAGAAATTAAATTGTTCTTGAGACAGATTAGGAGGGGAAAGCATAAAAGATAAAAATAAAGTATCCTTCGTTTCCCCAACACAAGTTTTTACTAGACTATTGGTAGGGGTACCTCTGCCCCCACAGGTAGGAGTATTTTTATTACTGGCATTGTTTAAAATCGCTGGAGCATGATAACAATAGAAAGCAGACCCACCTGGTTTTGTTATGGTTTCTACCACCTCTCCAGATAATGCACCCCCTGACTGACTGTACCCGAGGCCACCAGCTCCCACCCCTGCCCTGCCCAGGCCACTGCAGAGGGCCAAGTGGGAGGTGTGCTTAGAAATAACCCAACGACACAAATCACTGCCACAAATATTATCACCAGGGGTAGAAATAATATTGGAGAAACATTGGACAACATTTAAGATCTTAGTAAAGGGTATAAAAATGGGTAGCAATGAACTAAAAGCAGTTCAAAGTGTATGTAGGTGACTAGTCGGATGAGAGGACTCTGAGTATAGTACATGGAAGTTCCACAGACTGAATGGAAGGCTGTTCTGAGGCAGCTCTTCAACCTCCTCAGACGAAAGGAACTGCCTCTCAGTGTCTTCATTAGGATCAGGCCCTGGTTTGCCTTCCCCATTCACCCATTGATGTGTTTAATCATTAATTGATAGGTTACTGTAAAAAAAGAAAAACAGTGAATGTAAACACTGCAGAATAAATTCTATGAAGCTGTCAGAACAGCTCCAAGTGTGACATGAAGGAAGGGTCCCCACGCACCTCACCCAGCCTCTTCCATTCCTGACTTTGGGCTGTTCAGGATGCTGTCTGGATCACGCATTCCTTCCAAAGCCCATCCAGTGCGGTAGGGAAAACATTTTAGACTCATGGGTAGGGGTCCCATGACCTGGCCTACTAGGCAGGTGTCACTTTCTTCACTCATAATTCAGGTTCTAACCCTCATCTGAGATATACAATGACCTTCACAAATAGGAAAACTGGCTTTGGGCAGTACATTTCTCCATCCCACAGTAAAGGATTCCGCCATCCAGGGTTTCAAGGTCAAAACACTAAGGTCAATGCTAAGTATTATATCCTCCTCTCCAAGAGTCTGCATGCACTTTAGTCATATCATAGGCTCTAAGAAGTCACATGTTGAAGAAACGTGTTTAACTTTATTTTACCAGGTGTTTCTGCAAAATCAGTAGAGCACAGAACCCTTTTTCCATAGAGCACATATTAGTATGAATCTATCTGTGGACCAGCATTCTGCATTCAGAACCAAGCGGAGTTAAGGAATTCAACCTTCCTCCTAAGCATATTTTCTGAGACACAACAGTCCTATGCAAAAGCACGTACTTACATTTGGTTGTATGACTAAAGGAATGACTTGAATTAAAGAATTCCAAAATATAGAGACCAGGCTAAATGATGGCCAAGCATGAAAGTAGAAACCCTTTGTTGCATTACTGGCGTTCATGTATATGTTAAATTTAATAACAGTAGAACAACGTTGAATATTTTATTGATTGTATGTGCTCCACATGTGCATGGATATACAAAGCCCATAAGCTTTCAATTGTTTACCTCAACTTTCCCCCACCAAGAATTCTCTTTCTTTTTCCAATTACGAAGTATCAAAAGGTTAAAAAACAAGTTCTACTCTTTTTTTATTCTCAATTTAAGTCAACGACGGTTTTCTATTGTATTTGGATTAAGAGTATCTCCACTGTACGAAAACAGCCACATTTCTTCATATATATGCAATCATTTAACAGGAAGTTTTAAAGCTTTGAAAATGCATGAGTATCAATTTAATTAATGTGCTATTTAACACATTTCTAACCACCTGTTATTCTGACACTACATTTAGCAGATGTTATCTTCGAGGCCAATTATATTTTTTCATCTGAGAAGGGTGTGGGAGGTGATAGATTATTGTTGCCATGTAAGAGGAATACTTCACATTCATTATTATCAATTTACAGCCTATTTTTTCCGGCACTTCTAATTTTTTTGTCATATTCTTTCCTTTACCCTTTACAACAACCTCCATTAGTGGACTTTCTCTCCTTGGGGGCTGTTAGTTACAAGATGCTCTGAATCAGATGTCATTAGCTGATAATGACATTCATCTTCTTTCAGAATTAGAAAAATCACCAAATAATGATTAAAGACAGAGGGTTTTAAAATATCCTAACCATATATCTCAATTCATTATTGATTTAAGTGATTAATTTTTTCATGATGAAACAGCATCCTGACCAATCAAATAGAATGTGTACAAGGTGCATTAATCATAGTTTACAGTTCTTTTATAGGTATGATAGATAGCGAACGTTTTGTGAATCAATAAACTGGCAAAAAAGTATTCAGGATTAGAAATATGGAAGCAGACCCACGATTTTTGTATGTTTTTAAAATTCCAGCAGTCTCTTAATTACAAACTCCATTTTGGGTTATATTTAAGGGTTTCTTTTATCGGCTCGTTTTTATCATTATGGAGCAACAGAAAATAAGTTCAAAACATGGAGCTATTTCTGTACTTTAATACTATGTCAAACTGCAAATAATGGCTAGCAGTGTGATTTATCCAGAGAAACAATATTTTAAGTAAAAACGTATAAAATGATCTGTATGTTTCATTTCCTTGGAGAAGAATCAAGATTTAAAGATTAACCCTAAAGTATGGTTGAAAGAAGTGGATGAAGATTTTGCTAAGCACAACAAAGATGTGACAATAAAGATTTCCTCTCACAATTCTGAATTATCACAGTATTTCTTTCTGTTGTTTCTTACTCTTTAGACTAATATGCATGTTCATACCATTAATTTAAGGACAATTGATTGATTTTTTATTTAATTTTACATAATTTTGTTTGTTGTCACTTTCATCTTGTCTACTTTAGTTCCATTTTTTATCCTTCTTGTTGGATCACAAGAATTGCATACATGCAGTTTCAGAGGACGGTCCAGACTCTCAGCTTAGCCCTGTTTCCAGCACGAGGAAATTGCCTATGTTGCTCCAATGGCTGCTCCTTCCCTGGAGCAAGTTTTCCAAAGGCAGAATTTTGAGCAGCAGTCCTTTCATCTTGACATGTACTGGAATGGAGCTTCCCAATATGCAGAGCTGGAAAGGGGCTCTCAAGGCAAGCACAGGATCACATCATTTGTTTTCCCGCAGCCCCTGGACAGAGTGGCTACAAAGAGGATAATTATGTGGGACTGAATATCAGGACAAAAGGTGATATATGACCAGTCTCATATTTGTGACACATGTAGCTCCTGAGCCCTCGGAGGACGGGCTGATCTGCCATGTGGGCAAGGTGGGAAACGCTGTCCACTGCCTGTCCACAGACAGTACCCAAGGACTGACCCCTAGACAGTGTGCTTGATCACAGGAAGTAGACTCTTGAAAATTTATCTGAATTCAAAATGTTACTTCTCTGAGTTTTGCATTTATTTGATTTCTTCTGAGAGTTTTAACCAAGAGATGCTTCACTTTACTCAGAAAATAGCCCAGTGCTTGAGAATGAAGAATCTGAAAATTTTCTGATGCCCCCAATGACATCCCAAATATAGGATTCATTTATGAAAGCATCCTTTTGTGGTACAAGATTAATATTAGAGAAGGGAGCTTGAAAACACTATTTTATGACATGAGCTTTTCACTGTGTTTTATTCAACAGACACTTATCCAGGACCTACTATGTGACAGGTATTTGCCTTACACTGAGCACTGAGAAAAAAAGGATAAAGTAGTCCTTGCTCTGAAGGAGCCTAGAGGGTAGTGGGGGAAGCTGACAAGAAAACAAATACTTTGGAATAGAAGCAATAGTGCCTTGACTCAAAAACAGATAAAGAACTGTAAATGTGTAAGGTCTGAGCACCTATTCCACCTGAGGAAGTCCGAGCAGACCCCAGAGACAAAGTGAATTTGAACTGAGTGTTGAAGAATTCGTAAAAGTTTTCCAGAAGAAGGGGAAATGTGTTCCAAGAAGGAGGAAGAGTGTATGCAAAAGCACAGTCACGCAAGAATTTGGTATATTCTAGGAACGATAAAAAGGTCCCTGAGACAATAGTGTAGGGCGTTTGAGGATTAAAACACTGGCAGGAGATGAAAGTGAAGAAGACAGATGCAAAGCCCCTTACAGAAAACATATGTCGTCTGCCTGGACTGCTGCGTCTTTTGTGGAAGTGCTTCCCTACTCTTCCTAGTTGGGGAGGCTGACAACACTCTGCTTTGGGCCTCAGCTGTGGACAAGTGAGCCAGGCCTGGCCAGTCGGAGTGCTCTAAACACTGGACTGAATGACAGGTTGAAGGATAGATGCATGATCCAAACTGGGCCAATCAGAATTCTCATCAGAGCTCTCAGCAGGTTCAGCTTCCTGTATGTGACCTATTCAGTCACAAAGGCCCTGTGCTCAGAAGGGTCCCGTGCTTGGTTCAAGGCTCTGCTGTTGTCATTTTGAAATTCTTAATAATTTTATCTTTGAACTTGTGTTTTGTAAGTGAAGTCCAATGGGACAATGGGGCATGCACGTGAGCAGAGGAAATACACTCTCCATCTGCAGGATAGCATTTACGATGCCCCAGGAGCACAGCATTCCAGTGGACCCATAATGTGTGGCAGTTCTGTGAGGTTCAACATGAGTACAAGGTCCTAAGTATGTCACACTTAAAACTGAATAAATAAGGGTGCTGACAGCTCCCCCCCATTTGAACAAGAACTGGTTTCCAATGCAGAGAGAAGGCAATGGCATTTTAAGAAACAAGACCAAATAACTTCATCACATCCTTTCTTATTTGTGTTACTTCCCTTTACTAGACAAACTCACTGAAAATGACGACATGGAGGGAAAGGAAAGATAGGGCAACCCAAACTTCCTTTTCTTTCAGTTCTTCCTTACCCATCAGTAAGCTGAAGAGCATTGGTAGAATGTGAGTGTATCGACAAGGAAATAAAAACAGTTTGGTTCGTTTCGTACATTTCCCCAGGTCTAGTAAGAATGAAATACATATGCATGTATGAAACATAAATTGTGCAATTTTGGTGCTTTCATGTATGAGTGAAATGCTCTTTTATTTGCATTGAAAACTGGCATTGCACAGTATAAAGATAAATGGTAAGATTCATGCTCAAAATTTAAAATTTTAGTTTTTCCTTACCTAGAAAGACATTAGATAAGAAATTTTAAAAATCATGACAAGTCAAAAGAGAAAATACAGAAGAAAGGAAAACACTCTATATTTTAATACCTTTAATGACACTTTTTTCCTGATTTTTGAACACCAGGCCCCACAAATTATGTAGCCAGCCCTGGCTATCAGGAAAGAGGCTTATTTTCTTCTGAGATTCTGAGTTAGAAGGGCAACGCAAGCTGGAGTTGCCTTTGACTATCTTCCCTGGCCAGGTAGATGAAGTCATTTGTAGTAAGAGAAACCGAAGCCAAAATGCAAAGAGAAGCATAGCTGAGAACCCACACTATAGTTTGAGCTCCTGGGTATGGCCAGACCAAAGTTAAGGGCAGCCTGTCTTTCTTTGTTACATAAGTCAAGAAATTCTTTTTCCTTTTTGAAGGGAGAGGGGCTTAAATAATTTGAATTGGATTTCTGTCACTTGCAACCAGAGTATTGACTAATACAGCCTGTATGCTAAGCATGGATGGAGTTCTTAAACACATACTCCTAGAAGCTGATGAACAGATGCTTCAGAGAGCCAAGAAGAAAGGTGATCTGGATTCTTTTTTAAATTAGTTTTATAATTTCAAATGATGAAATATTTATATAAATAATATTTGTGAAAGGTAGGAAAAATACCAATAAAAATGAATATGCATGTACTTAGCGCTCAATTTAAAAGTATCTACCAGTGCCTTTGACGGCACCGTGAGACCTTTCCCAATTCCAGCCCTGACCATTCTCACCCACCCACCCCAAGGTAACCACTATGAACATTGTAATTAGCCTTCTCTTGCTTTGCCATATAATTCAGGAGCTTTTCCTGGTGAAGAGGAATTAGAGGAGGCAAGACTGGAGGCAAGGAGACCAGGTGAGAGACAGCCTAAGTCTGAGCTTGACTGGTCTTCGTTCATGAGCGCTTTGTGTAGCCACCAAATCATGTTTTGTCAATTAAAATTTTGGCAACAGATAAATTTACAAAATTATACTTTTTTCACAGGTAAAAATGCATTTTTGTCTTTTTTTTAAAATCATGGGCAACTATTCAATCAGGGCAAGAGGAAAAGCCTCACTATACCATGACCCAGTTCCTCCAGCACAGAAAGGAGCTTTGGGCTTGGGCGAGGGGCACAGAGGGTAGTGGATTTGCTACCTGCCTCGCCTCACCTGACAGCCAGAAAGGGAAGTAGAAAAGAACAGGAGGAAGTAAGAGAAGAAAAGGACAAACAGTTCCATGTCTTGTGCTACATTATCCTCTTCCAACATGTGAAAAAGCCACCTGACCCACAGTATGGTGCTTCCCATGACTGTTACATAGGACTGGGCTTCTCCCTCTTTCAAATTCATTTTAAAGGTATCACAGGAATAAAAGAAGAGATAGTTAGCCAGAGAGATAATCCCTAATTGTAAAACGTTGTGCAGTGTGGCACTTAATTGGAGGTACATGGGAGTGGAGTTTCCTAGTGTAAGTGGAACCATCCTTTCATGTCCTCATGTTCTTGCTGGCTCACAAAACAAGAACCGCTCTAGCTGTGGAAACTATAGCAATCTGGATCCTACACACTGGCTTATAGTTAGAAGAGCAATTTTTCTGTGTTTTGTGCTAAGAGCCTGACATCCATTAGTCTACTTTGCACTGTTCAGTGGGTCAATAAATTCAAGGCTGCTATACATGAGTAGCCTCTCACCCAGGTTCTCTGAGCCCAATGGGTGTGAGTTGGGCCATAGTCCTTCAAGAAGATGGCAAGGGAAATATCACTCCGCAGGCCCAACCTATCCCCCATGAAGGTCCATCAGCTAAACTTGTGGAGGGGGTGGGTGGCGGGAAGAGTAGGAAGCCCATCTTGGCCCCACATCCTAGCCACATTCTCCAGTTTTATCCATAATAAAATTGCTATGCTTATTTCTGTGTTTTATTCTCAGTGTCCATTTCTTGTGTCTATTTCTCAGTTGGTCCAGAACTCAGAGGGGAAAAGGAATGGACTAATTTTTCCCTTCCAACGCCAACACCCAACATCCCTCAAATTTTATAATTTAGTTAACTATTTATGAAACTGCCTTATAAATCACAGAAAATTTTCCCTCCTCGTGAAGAAAATTAAATGGTACAAACAGTTATGTAACATGATTCTGAGGAGTAAAAAAAAAAAGGATAGCTATGTAAACTCTTACTACGAAAATTAATTTTCTCCATAACTCATAAAGTCTTCAATAAAACAAGATTTTTTACCCTCCTGTTTTTCTATAAGCCATAGCCTCCTTGAATACAGTCTCAGGATTTGTAATGCTCTCCAGATTCCATGCAACAATCTCCAAATACTTAAATCAGCAAAACAAGTTTATCCATGAGCAACCTAGGAGCTGCCAGCATCAATTAAAAATAAGTGGTGTAAAACAAAGTGATGAAGGATAATTTTGATGCAACACCATTTCAGCTTATATAATGCCTTCCGTCTCTAAAAACAAACAGACCCGACTAACAAAAAAATTTCCCTAAGAAACAAACATTTGTTCCATTCAATAAAAACAAATTGCTTTTATGTTATCTGAGAGGGTTCAGTCAGACAGAAATATTAGTGTTGAACTACAATATTTGAATATTTTGGCAGAAGTACTTTTAAACCATTCTTTTACATGATTTGATAAAAATGCCTGTACCATTGAAAAAATAACGGAACAGAACACTTTGCAACAGACAATCGAGTTACCATAAAATGTAAACATTATAAAAGCAGTTAAGCTTTATTATGCTGCTAATAGTTTAATTGGGACTTATTCCTTAATACCCTTGACATCATATCATCTTTAAAACCCAAAAGATGGGTTTTAAAATAACATAAGATGACTCCAAATGCTACAAAATATAATTTTCTATTTTAAAACTATTGTCTCCAAATAAATAAAGAAAAGTTGTTTCTAATTAAGTCTTCAGAAATCCTATGTACTCAGTACTTTTCAGGGCCAGTTTCCCACCCCCACCTCCCCCTCCCCCAGAGTTTAAGTTTGTTTTCATTAGTTCCTATTATGATTATTCCAAATCTCTTCCATATTACTCAGACCCCAGTGCTGTGTCCTCCACCTTTGATGAGCTCCATGCTGAGTGTAATAGCCTCTCATCTTCCTTCCCCTCCTACCCCAAATCTCTATCTTCACGCATCCTCCTTTCCCTCCCCACTTCTGTGTCCTTCCCATTCCAGACTACCACCAGAGGCTTCCCCTTTATTCCACCTTCCCCTCTATCTGCTCCAATTCCCTGTCCCCCACAACAGCTTCAACAGACACTTCTCCCTCTTCTACAACGGTGCTCAGAGCTCCTCCTTTCCCTTTCTCTGACAACTACCTAACAGACACTAGCAACAAATGCAAGTTCCAGATTCACTCACCTTTCAGAAGCCATGGAGGTCATGCCAGTGAGAGAAATGAGCTTGGTGGAAAGGATGACCCTCGGGGACAGGGACTGTGTGGTGAACCAGGAGAAAGTATGTTACTTCTAAGGTGGCCCACCAATTGTTGCCAAGAGGGAGTGAAAGCCCAGTGTTGTCAGATCTCCCAGTTTTCTCAAGAGAAATCAAAAATTACATTTTATATAAAACCTCCCAATTTTTAAATGTTGAAAACTTTTTCTTTTTATTCTTTGAACGCTATGGAGAACAACCATGTATAGGTCCATCAAAGCACATGTGTGAGGCACAGGAGCAGTCAGTCCACTGCCTCTGTCTACACTTGCTGCCTTCATGTCCTCGGGGTCCTACTCCTTCCCTGTTTTGCAGTCTGGCTTCCAACCACATCACTCTACTGAAACGCAATGCAACACTCTCTGGCTTCTTCTCAGTCATCACCATCCCTAAATTGCCACCACATTTGACATCAGTGACTGATGCTGACGACTGACTCGCTCTCCTGGAAATCCCTTCTCTTGGTGTCCATTACATGGTGTTTTCCTAGTTCTGTTTTTGCCTCTCCAGTCCTTGTCCAGTCCCTCTTCCTCCTCCTCACCTCCTGCCCCCTGCTATACTACCTCATAGCATAGTGCAGGTAGGTTCACATGGAGAGAATGCCCGGACAACAAATTCCACAAGGGCAGTTTTCTAGAGGACAATATCATTTAAGGTAAGCATCAACCGCGCTTTTGATGCAAAGGGGGATTTTGGGCAGTGTTTTTGATTCTTAGACGCACACTGAATCACCTTGGATGCTATACTCATTAAGGTGGGGACATTTAACTGGCCTGGGTTGTAACCTGGCCTCAGAATTCTTTAAAAGCTCCTCAGGTGATTCTAATGTGCAGCAAAGTTGAGCGCCACTGGTATACATGGTGACTAAGTAAGTGGGTGACTTCCCAAAATTGATGGGTTTCACCTAGTGCAAATTGCTGCTTCCTGGGTCTGCCAACCAGTGCAGCTCCACATATTCACTCAACAAGGACTGCTGAGTGCTAAGGCGTGCCCTACAGCATGGGTCTAAAGGAAGGCGATGGAACTGGCTGAGCCAGCACAGGTTGCTACACATGCTCTCTCAGATTAGATCTTGTATAATCTGAATAAACTTTTCTGTGAAAGTAAATGTCTGTTTTGTTGGAGTATAATTTGTGCAATCTTCTGTTACACCAGAGTTTTTCCTTGGACTTATAAATGGAAATCTTCCAAATCTGTTCTCTATCTCTCCAATTCTGAACACTCTTATAAACTTTACTTCTGCATTTCCAACTGCCTGGTGACATTACCACTTTTCTTCTCCCTACTACCCAAATCTTCTCCTCCTCCCAATTTTCCATTACGATGTTTCTGTCCTTCCACCCATTGGAGTATGAAATCTTGACACAATCCTTGAATCCTCCCTCTGACTTTTCTTTTACATCTAATATTGATTCTTCTCTCATGCTATTTCTGCCATCTGGCTGTGCCTCCCCATTCCACTACACCTTCCTACTTAAGACATTGCTACTTCATGCTTGGCCTACGGCAACAGTCCTCAATGCTCTCCCTGCTCCCAGCCTCTTCTTCAATCAGTTCTTTATGCTCTATGACTGTGTTTCCTCCTTCTTACAAACCCTTCCTTGTTGCACCCTTCCTGGAATAGACTCAGACAGACCTACAGCCTGGGTCTGCTGAGCTGTGTCACTCCACCACCCAGTCTCTTGAGTAAGGACTCACAGACGTGCTGAGCTTGTTCTTGCACGTGGTAAACAGGCAGACCCAAGCCAGAGTCTCCTTCACAGTCAGGCAGGTGGCCAGGAGGCTACAGTATCCCCCAAGAATGCAAAGATGAGCTCTTGCTCCTGGCCAAATCCTCACTCACAGAAGTAGATTCAGCAGCAGCAGAACTCCCGCTAGGAAGTTTGGGAGACCCACACCTCCACTTCGGAACATGCCAAACAGTCTCCTGCTTTACGTAGTTACTTCCAAATGGGTATGCTTCTGGATCCTTTGCCACTGAAGACCTTTTCATCCTCTTGTCATGCCTATTGGCATCTTTCTATATTCCACATCAGCCTTTGAAAGTGACAGCCCCACAGATCTCCAATACCCAACAACTAAGATCCATTCTCCTTGAGGCTGGCATTCCAGGGTCTTCCCAATCTGGCTTTATTAGTCCTTCTGGTCGTGTCTCCCACTACACCCATATTCCCACCCTGGGTTCTTGTCCCAAAGGGCTGCTTGGAACATTCATTAAAGTCAAGAAGAATCTGAATCACTGAGATGCCCCATCTAAAAAAGAGTATGGCCTTTCATATTTTCCATTTATCGAACTACAAAAACAACATTTCTGAAGCTAACACTCCAGCATAATGTGCAATGTTGGAAATTGTAATGAAAATTATTCTTGTTGATTTCAATAATTCCTGTCCATTTCTCACTTTAACATTATGATTATAATTTTACATAACACTTGATAGCACTCAGCAAAGTGCTTTGCTTATATTATCTCTTTAATCCACATAACAATCCTATGAACACTTACAGATGAGAAAAGAGACACGCAGAATATTATTTTGATTTTCCCAAGGTCACACAGTTTATAGGAGGCACAGATGGTTCGCAACCCCACATCTCCTGATTTTAAAATCTCATTAACATTCTACTACCCAGCTTTCCTTTATTTACTAATGTAAATCTCATTGTTCACCAAAACTCACAATGAAAATTAATAAACTATCTATCTTTGAGAATTTAAATGCCAAAGCTATACTTTCTTGATACTGTTCTGACTCTTTTAAAGCTGTAATAAGGGGTATATGCCTCTCTGTAGATCAGTGTCATTAGAAACCTCATATACCCAACCAAGACTGTCCACAGATGGACAAATGAAAGATGTAAAAGGCACTGGAATTGAACAAAAATGATAATAATGAAAAGGTAGGAAGACAAACAGCATTTCAGCAATTACATTGTTCTGCACAGAAAGCTGTCCGTCGTTAAACACTGGTCTCTTTATGTTGTCATGCAAAAATCTAATTGCACCCTAGAATTCAAATATGAGTGTCGGAATTCATAAAATCAACCAGAGCAATTGAAAGGCCTATGTTAATTATAAATCATAACACAAGTCAAGGTTAATTACAATTAGATTTTAAATGTTTTGCTTGAGGATGCTAAACTTATTTAGTCTGGAACATATTTTTAAAAATGAAATGCTTATGTATGAAATATATAACAGTATAGTACAGCTGCAGGGCGGGGGGGTGCTGTGCAGAGTACTACCCAGCGCTATTTAAACATCACATATTCATCTCAAAAGTAACAAAAATTTAAGCAGTTTGAATGTAAATTATTCTCAGGACTTTTTAGCTCTTGAAAGGAAAGGCAAAGGCCGTAATCTCTTCAGAGCTTCTGGGCAATAACAATTTTAAAAAATTCTAACTGGGATGAAGCTAAGATGCCAACATTCATTTCTGAGTTTGCAGCCAATTCTGTGCTTTCATAATATTTTTTCACTCCTGTGTTCTGTTCTAACAGGAGTGCTTCCAAACAAAGTCTTGAGTTTAAATCAAAGGGAAATTATTCAGAATTCACCCTACCAAAGTGTTAGTGGCTCTCTAGCTCCTTATAAGGAAAGATATTGGAGATGGGATTAGAACTTTTAGAAGTAACTATGAGGATGTGACGGACAGCAGTCTTACCCAAGTCCCAGAACAGTGGGCAGTCTCGTACGAAACTGAATGGAGATAGTCCTTAAGTAAAAAAACAAGCCCTTTTCCCTAAGCAGGATTTGAAGGAATTTTGAGAATTGTGCTTTACCTATGCAAGATATAAACATCTGGGGGATCTGGATGGAGGGCATACAGAGTCATTTTTGTAATTTTTTGAAAAGTCCAAAATTATGGTAAAATGAAGTTTAAAGATGTTTAAAAATTATTACTATTTTGGCATATGAAGTTAATTCAATCACCTAAAAGGTTTTACTTTCTAACCAGATCCATACTAGTTAAGGAAATTATCGTGCTGGAAAAAGCTTCAATAAATGGTCCATGGCCTCAATTCTCATCTTGGTTCTCAGTGGTATTTAAAGACATCCATCTCCACAGATAGATTTTTATTTTCACAGAGCTGAGTTCTATATAGAAGAAATATTTTAAAACTCCATGTGATATATGTCAATTATTTTTCAATAAAACTGGGAGGGAAAAAAACCCCATGGACATATGAGTTTGGCTGGTATTTGAAATCTGACTTAAATACACTGCTCTTTTATTGGAGGGGTTTATCTGCTCCCATAAAATTACTTCATAACATTTCTACTTTTATGGTTACTTCAAAATAAATCACAAAATTATAGACCTAAAATGGTCTATTGGGCTGGCCCGGTGGCACAGCGGTTAAGTGCACACCTTCCACTTCAGCAGCCCAGGGTTCTCCGGTTCAGATCCCGGGTGCGAACATGGCACCGCTTGGCAAGCCATGCTGTGTCAGGTGTCCCACATATAAAGTAGAGGAAGATGGGCACGGATGTTAGCTCAGGGCCAGTCTTCCTCAGCAAAAAGAGGAGGATTGGTGGCAGATGTTAGCTCAGGGCTAATCTTCCTCAAAAAAAAAAAAAATGGCCTATAATTATAGACTCAGACTGCCAGCACTCAAAACGATATTATAGATCATCCTATACTTCCAGGGATGTGAAGGGACCTACCCAAGTCCACATAGTACAATCGAACACATCACGTCACATCACACAACATAACACACCAGCAAACTGCAATATGGGAACCTAGACTGGCTCATATAAAAGACATTCTTGTAACAACAGGGAAATTTAAATATGGAATGGCTACTAAATAATGTTATACAATTACTGTTAATTTCCTTAAGTATAATAAAGTATTTCCATCGTCTTTATTCTTAGATAACACATGTTGAAGTCTTTATGACTTTAGAACTTATTACTAATTTTCAAATGGTACAGCATATGTATGTGTTGTGTTAATATGTGTGTGTGTATATATATTGAAAGGGCAAGACAAAGATATTATGGCAAAATGTTAACAATTATTTTGTTTAGGTGGAGGGCACATGGAATTCAAATTTTCTGTATGTTTGAAAGTACACAGTAGCACTGTACTTCA
Organism: Equus asinus; assembly: GCF_041296235.1. Lineage (NCBI taxonomy): Eukaryota > Metazoa > Chordata > Mammalia > Perissodactyla > Equidae > Equus > Equus asinus. Next base: position 40,966,741 of record NC_091813.1, read on the forward strand.
CCAAAAGCCACAATAGCTCTCACAAAGATTGTACCAAGGACTTTGGTTAGAGCTTTATTGACTCTTTTTAAGCAGACAGTTCTTAACGGAGTCTATTTTTCTGTTTTTCTAGAATACAAAAGATTATAAGCAGAAAGTCAAAAGAGAGAGAAATGGATGTTAAAGACAGTCACAATCCATCTGACAAATATTTATAAAGAGTTTACTAGACTTGGGAGACAACAATGGCTGAGATAAGATCCTGGCCCTGAAGGAGCCCACGATCCAGCTGGCGACAGAGACATGCAAACAAGCAGCCAGAGTGATAGCTAACATACCTAATACAGAGAAAGAGTATTAAGCAGTAGGTACAACTGTATTAACAACCAATGAGTAATGAAGCTCACAATGATGATCTCAAGTCATAAGGAAAAGGTCAAATTGTATTTCATACACATTTAGAATGATAGAGAAATTCACATTATATTTTATAAATATTATTGTGAAAGTATTTTATTACCTAAATGTTTAAAGCTTACAGAGAAATGTTTTTACATATTAAAAAATTTATTTTCCTGGATAGGAAGACTCAATATTCTTAAGATGTCGGTTCTTCCCACTTTGATCTACAGATTCAATGCAATCCCAATCAAAATACTAGCAAGTTATTTTATGTGTCAACAAACAAATAAATTTATATGAAAAGACAGAAGAGCCAGAATAACCAACACAATATTGAAGAACGAAGTCTGAGAACTGACAATACTTGACTTCGACATACTATAAAGCTACAATAATTATCAAGACAGTGTAGTATTGGTGAAAGAATAGACAAATAGATCAATGGAACAGAATAGAGACCCCCCCCCCAAAAGAGACCTGCACAAATATAGTCAACTAATCTTTGACAAAGGAACAAAGGCAATTCAATGGAGAAAGGATAGTCTTTTCAACAAATGGTGTTGTAACAACTGGACATCCACATGCAAAGAAAAATAAATCCAGACACTGGCCTTACACCCTTTGCAAAAACTAACTCAAAATGGATCACAGACCTAAAATGTAAAACACAAAACTTCAAGAAGATAACATAGGAGAAAATCTAGGTGACCTTGGGTTTGGCGATGAGTTTTTATGTAGAATACCTAAGGCACAATCCATGAAGGAAAAAATTGATAAGTTGCACTTCAAGAAAATCAAAAACTTCTGCTCTGCAGAAGAGAATGTTAAGAGAATGAATGGAAAGACACATAGTGGGAGAAAATATTTGTAAAACACGTCTGATGAAGGACTTGTATCCAAAATACAAAAAAAAACTCTTAAAACTCAACAATAAGAAAACAAACAACCCAACTACAAAATGGGCAAAAGATCCAATCAGATATTTCACTAAAGAAGATATACAAATGGCAAATAAGCATACCAAAAAGTGTTCAATATCATCAGTCATTAAAGAATTGCAAATTAAAACATCAATGGGCTACCACTACATACCTATTAAAATGGCAAAAATCCAAAAAACTAATAATATCAAATGCTGGTATGGATGTGGAACAACAGGAGCTCTCATTCATGGCTGGTGGGAATGCAAAATCAGAAGAGGTACAGCCACTTTGGAAGACAGTTTGGCAATTTCCTACCAAACTAAACATAGTTTTACTATACAACCCAGCAATCACACTGCTAGATATTTACCCAAGTGAATTGAGAACTTACATCCACACAAAAACCTGCACCCAAAGGTTATAGCAGCTTTATTCATAATTGCCTAAAACTGGAAGCAAACAAGATATCTTTCAAAAAGTGAATGGATAAACAAACTGAGGGACATACGTACGGTGGAATATTATTCAGCAATAAAAAGAAGTGAGCTATCAAGCCACTTAAAGACATAAAGGAGTCTTAAGCGCATATTGCTTAGTGAAAGGAACCAATCTGAAAAGGCTGTATACTATATGATTACAACTATACGACACTCTGGAAAAGCCAAAACTATAGTGACAATAAAAAGATCAGTGGTGGGGCCGGCCTGGTGGCATAGCGCTTAAGTTTGCACGTTCTGCTTCTCGGCGGCCCAGGATTCGCTGGTTTGGATCCGGGGTGTGGACATGGCACAGCATGCCAAGCCATGCTGTGGTTGGCATCCCACATATAAAGTAGAGGAAGATGGGCACGGATGTTAGCTCAGGGCCAGTCTTCCTCAGCAAAAAGAGGAGGACTGGCAGCAGTCAGGTCAGGGCTAATCTTCCTCAAAAAAAAAAGATCAGTGGTGGCCAAAAGAGTTCACAGAGGGGCGTAAAAGAGGGATGAATAGGTAGAACACAGGGGATTTTTTTAGGGCAGTGAAACTATTCTGTAGGATATTATAATGACGGATACAGAACATTATGCATTTGTCAAAACCCATAGAACCGTAGAACCCAAAGAGTGAACCCCAATTAAAACTATGAACTTTAGTTAATATTAATGTATCAACTATGGACCTTCTTTAATAATAATGTATCAATATTCGTTCAATTGTAATAAATGTACCACACTAACGAGAGAGGTTAATAAGGCGGGAAACTGAGCAAGAGAGAGATGGAGTATATGGGAACCCTGTGCTATCTGCTCAATTTTCTGTAAACCTAAACTGCTTTAAAAGATAAAGTCTATTAATTTTTTAATTTATGTTTTGTGTAATATTCGTTTTCCCCAAATGCCCAATAACGCAGCTCTACTGGAATGAGCATGCACTGCTCACAGTTCAGTCTTCACCCACACTAAACTGGCTTTTTATGAATTGTCAGTCACTTTTAGAAATGCTCAAATAATGAGCACATAAATTATGCGTCGGCCCTGGGCAGGGTTTTGAAAAGTGTGGTCTTCAAACCACCTGCACCAAAACCATTTGGATGCTTGTTAAAAATCGTATCCCTACTAAATCAGAACCTCGAGGGGTGGGCGATCTGCATTTTTAACAAGTTCCCTGGGGACTGTGATGCATGACAAGTGTGGAAAGCATGGCATTAATAGTGTATAAGGATACTTAAGGAATACTTTTATTTTACTGCTTATAAAAAGCAAACAATTAAAACATACCAGCTGCCCAGTAATTGAGAACAGGTTTCCCTTCATCTCCCTGGCACGAGATGACAATCAGTGACTTATTTTGCAGTTTCAGGAATTCCAGCCATAAGGACTAAATGCTCCAGAAGCACTTTATTATGTAACACCATGTTTTTAAAATGCTGGTTTTTCAAGAAAGAAATAACTAGATGGTGAAGACCAGAATGATGCTTATGGCCCTTTTGTATTTTTTTTTAATTGAAGACTTATGGATCATAGTTTTAATAAAGGATTAAAGAACAAGATTTCTGATGCTTCATCATTTATTATTTCCCAATAAATATTTTTTGAGAAAATTTTCAGATGACACTGCCAATTCCTTTTTTCCCTGAGAAAATTAATTTCTAAGAAATCATTTTGGTCTTGCCCTTTTCAGGAAGATATAATTTTACTGCATCTATATCAAAGAAGGTCACAGAGTCAGAATACAGGGCAATGCTTCACAACAATGCCTCAGAACCAGCACAGAGGGGGCCTGATCAATCCTAGTTGTCATCATTTCTTTCAGACTCTCCACCTTGCCCTTTTGTGACCTTGGCAATCCACCTTTAAGCTGTAAGGTATTGTTATTACCCCAATTTATCCCGTGGCCAAATGTCAAGCAATCTTAGCCATTCTGAACACAGCAGAGACATAGGTGTTTCAAACTTGTGCTTTTCCTTTCTGCATCCTTCTCTCTCCCTCCAACAAATCATTTCTAGTTCTTCCTTAGTGGAAATGATCTGATGGTCGTCCTTTATACTTATAATCTAAGGTAATGCTGCTCAAACTTGAGTTTGCATCACAACCCCCTGGAAGGCTTGTCAAAACACAGCTTGCTGGGGCCACCCCCAGAGTTTCTGATTCAGGTACGTCTTGGATGTGGCCTGAGAACTTGCATTTCTAATGAGTGATGCTGATGCTGCCAGTCCAGGGACCACACTTTGAGAACCACTGATATACGCTAATTTGCCACCTTTCTTCTCATATTTGTTCCAGATAATGTTGTGACAGGGGTTATAATTTATGTAAATTGTTCCAAGACTCATCAGAGTGAGAATCCTAATTAACAACCCCTAGATGGTATATTAGAGATGATGCAAATTGACAACTCCTTTTGACAGTGGTCAGGACTACCATGCATAATTATTTTTCTATTTTCCCAGAGAAGATCATGCAACAAAAATCTCAAGTTAGCACGTGAGAATTCTGGCCTTTTACTTGTTAACTAAATCTTAACTAGCCAAATCTCTCATCTGTCCCCACTTTCTGCACTTTCACTCAGGTTCCAATTGCCAGCCTAGTGGTCTTGGCTCAGCTATTGGACTTGAAACCCCTCCATGAAGACCTGCCTCTTCCCACCACAAATCCACGCTGCCACTGCCACCCTGCTGAGCCCAACCTGTCTGTCTGATCTCTAGTCCATGGATCCTCTCCATCTTGGCCCCTGAGGACCTGAGGAGTTCTGGTCCAACTGCTTCCAGGGCTCCCAGGTTTCCGGCTGTGTAATAAATCTCTGGTATTAGTCCTCTTGGCTGCTTCCCCTGGCATGATTTGGAGACGAAAGTTTACTCTCTTTTAAAGAGAATTAGAAGAATGCCAGAGCAGAGAGGCAATGGCCGCTCTGGGAATTAGGTAAGGGAAAGTGCCCCCTCAGCAGATGGCAGGAGAAAAGGGAGCTTTCACACATCCCAGCATACTGTTGAAGAACTGTCAAGTCCTACTTTTTTTTTTTTTAAAGATTGGCACCTGAGCTAACCTCTGTTGCCAGTCTTCTTTTTTTTTCCCCCTTCTTCTTCTCCCCAAAGTGCCCCCGACCCAAACTGTAAGTCCTTCTGGTTGTGCCATGTGGGATGCCACCTCAGCACGGCTTGATAAGCAGTGCCATGTCAGCGCCCAGGATCCAAACCGGGGAAACCCTGGGCCGCCAAAGCAGAGTGGCAAACTTAATGACTCGGGCACGGGGTCGGCCCCTCAAGTCCTACTTTTTTTATTTTCTCTATTCTCCTTAAGTAAAGTGCCAGCCAGAATTGTTTCTCACCTTCCTATAAGCGGGCCACACTCTGCTGAAAGATGTGGCCCTAGGAAAATCAAGATTAAATCCAGAGGAAACCAAGCAACAAGAAATGTGGGCTACTTCACCAGCAGAGGGCGGCAGACCATATTACAAGAAGGACCCAACCACAAGAAGCACTTCCCACAGGAAGTCCAGGGGGGTAACTGCCGGTAACTATAGGGTGGCTAAAGGGAGTCCACTGGAGTGTTACTATTGCTTCCATGTTATTATTCCTCATGACTGGAATACTAACAAGGAAATGTCAACACTGTGTAACAAAAGAGCACAAGACTTGGAGCTGGGCTCCAAGCTGGATTCCAGCATTTTCTAGCCTTTTGACTTGCCCAACAACCCAGAGCCTCCATTTTCTTATCAGTGAAAGGGAAGGAAAAAATAATAAAACCAATAGCAATTGCCTATAGCTCATCAACTTTGCAGGTTTGCTGTGGGGACCGATAAGTAAGAGGAAAAAAATCTATATGCACAAACAGTTATTTCCCAGGTTGTGAACTCAAAACAAAACTGTATTAACCCCAGAAGACCACTGCAGCTCTTCATTCCACAGGTTCCCATGCCCAAGAATTCTTTAACCTTAGCACAATTGTAGAAAGACACTTTGGGCACCAGCCTGCAGAGATAAGAGCATTTCCGGAGTAGGAGTCCAATCAGGGAGGCAGCAAATCCCACTCAGTAATTAATGGCACAGACCACTCCCCTCCAATCCCAGGTATTTATGTGAGGCTGGCCAAAGAGAAGCCAGGAGCCAGTGCAGAGAATTGGGAGGTTGGGGGGTTGGGGGGCAGGGGGATTTAAGAGAATGACCAAATCTAGGACTGTCTTTCCCAAACAATTACTGGAAAATTGCAGAACCAGTCCGCCCCAGGAAACCTCAGGGAAAATATTACTTTGATTGTGTGATTACATCTTTCACAGAGCCCGCAGGAGCACTGCCCCACACTGCAAGGCAGAAGCTAAGAGCTCCAGGAGTTACATTATGCTTTTGTGGGGTTGCTATGCTTGGCTATTGTTGAAAGAAGTACAAAATTTAAATGCCAAAGTTAAAATCACAAATTCTGAACTAAACTACAAGACAGAATTCCAGATGATTTCATTCTATTTTTATGTGACAGGCTATTAATTGCAATCACTGAACAGAATTTTAATCTTAGGACAGCTAAGGTTTCTCTTGCCTCTAAGTCCCAAACAACACTGTCCTCTCTGCTGGAGAAATTTCTCTAACCAGTCTTCCCGTCATTTGCCTCACAGGCTTGTTCAAATTGACACTTGAGAATTAATTTACACCTTCTCATTTTGTAAAAACAATCCTAAAAGAAGGTACCAAATTATCTATCCCATTTGAATTAAAAATCCAAATTCTGATTTTCAGTCTCTGCTACAGATTATATAAATGAGAACCCTTGAGGGGATGTTGAGACGAACTAGGCAAATTTTTCTGTCCTTTACATTATTTTCTCAACATATTCATGCTGGTTACTTTCAAATCTAAGTCTATCTCTTCCTTAAAATCCAGCGAACAAACAAATCATTATAAATAGTGCTTTTTAGGAAAACGAACTATATCACCACTGAATTCTTCTACAAGGAAGTCATTAATGTAGGTAACTGAATTAGAACAATCTCTGGAACAGACCTGTCTTTTCTGAACCTTAGAACAGATCTAGAGACCTTTTTAAATTGTAGCTAACACGTATTGAGATTTTTTAAAGCTAACACATATTTAAGACCAACATAAGTTTCTTTTGAATACACATGGTATTATGCTATTCACTGACACTGCCTGCTGTCTGCCTTCCGGACACGTGGTAATAACACACTTCCCCGTGAAAATAGGAGGGGCCAAGTGAATTGCTTTGGCCAATGATGTGAGAGTGCACATGCTCACGTCACTTCCAGGCAGAAGGCTATAAGAGCCAACACCTGATTGGCCCATTCCCTCGCTCAGTCAGGGTCCCCGCTCTGTGGCCTGGGCCCCCAGTGAAGAAATCAGGAATCTGTATCCCGCCCCTCCCCCCCCCCCCCCCCCCCCCCCCCCGCCGCGCCTCCCTCCCCCGACCTCGCGCCAAAATGGACACGTAGTGCCTAGGACTGATGGACAATACATTATTGCTGTTTTAAGCCACTGAAATTTTGGGCCTGTTTATACTACAGCATAATAAGCCTATCCTGACTGATACCATGCCAGAAAATCTTACCTGAATAATGCACCAGGACACCATCCTTGGTCCTGGCGGAGGGAAGGTGTCACCGGGCAAGACTGTAGATTTTGTTCTCAAAAAGTGGTAGGAAACTGTAGAAAGAGCTATGCTTTTAAAATCGACAGGCCAGGTTCAAAATCTGGCTCTGAAAACTTAACTACCCTTGATTATACAGGCAAATTCTTAAATTCGCTGAGCCTCAGTTTCTTCCGCCATAAAATAAGGATACTATCTTTCTTAAGTGAGAACCTATATGCAAATACCTTTCACATAGTAAATTTTCAATATAAATTAATAATAGCTGCTGTTATTATCACATGTTCTTATAAAAGAAAATCTGAAAATGGGCAGTGCAAGAGCAGAATAAACATTTCCACTTCATCCTTGAAAATGCTGTGTTAAGCACTGCCACTTGTATTTTCTAGTTAAACAAGCCCTGTACAGGAAATACAAATTTTATTAATAGCAGTACTAGCATCTTATGAATGCAAAAAATAATGAACATATAGATATTAAGTACACAGCAAGTCAATGATAGAGAGGGATTTATTTATTTACTCAATTTATGAAATTGTGACCTTGAAACACTTATGCAAAAAAGCCATTAATCCCAATTTGTAAAGTACGTGAAACTAGCAACAGGAGTGGTAATATAGATAAAGGACAACACAAGAAGAATTAGAATGGCTTTTAAAGGAACATTTGTCTGCTCCCTTCTCATTAAGCCTGTTTTAAAAGGTGAGGTATATTCCTGACCCTAAAAATTAAAATTCCTCACCCCAATCAATCTGGTTTTGTACATTGAGATATATTGCCTTCCTCCACAAGCTCTAAAAGATCTCATAAACCCTGGGGTAACCAGAGATGAATTTCTTAATAAAAATTCAATTTGCAGGGTTTAGATATTATTTACTTCTTGATTGGAGAGCAATTCGTGAGCCTTACCCAACATGGCTACATAACTTCTTCCCCTGGCAATGGGAGTAAAATTGATTGGATGTTTTCATGGAATAACACATGGATTGATCCGAATTTTTTTCTCTCCCATCTCACATCTCGCCTTGCTATTTACTTTCTGTCAAAATAATCCTAGCATGCCAGCCACCAGGCAAAACATAGATTTTTATCTAAGAATGTTCATCCTTGTTTAGTAAATGATTCTGTCTGTAACAGATTCTTTCTGCTCATCAAATCCACACAGAAAATAAAAAGATAACTCAGGCTTGTCCATTTGTTTCACCTTTGTCAAAAATGTGCTGACACAAATCCTTACTTCTCATTTGTACTGAGGAGTCCTTTCCTGATTTTGCACTTCCAGAGCCATTCGTTCTCTTCGATAATCACTCAAGACTTAATTATACCCTCAGAGCCAGAAAAGATGCCTCTACTGGCCACAAACCCATGCCTGCCGGTCAGTTACATGGGCCAGTTGGAGGCCCTGGCTCTTTGGACTTGGCCGTGTTTCATGAAGCACTGGCAAGACAAGATGGTCCATATGGGCTCTGCACCATAGGACGTTCAGAGCCTAAAGGGAAATAAATCCTATTATGTTCTCTCTGAATTTATCAGTTCGGGTCATAAATACTTGGACGGAGCTCTTCTTTCCCATGAGGGAGTTGTTGCTGAGAGTGGGAAGCATGAACACATGTGGCTCGGCAGTAGCATTCCCAGTAAGCTGTGCCCCCTGAACGACCTCTCTGACCAACTGTTCATCATTTAGCTAAACTTAAATTGGGGGGAGAGGGGTTTCAATAATAAAACTAAAACATTCAAATCTCATAGAGCATTGTAGGATGATTTCGTGCAGCCCCCGCGAGCCAATAACATGGAGAGGGTATTTCAAAGTTGAAAATTGCTTCTTTGAGTCTCTCTGAGGTTAGGACAGAGGACATGATAAAGGAGACATCTCATTGAAACTGCCAAGAAGCCTCCAGTGCTTCAGGCTGAAAGTCACCAGGCACGATTGGAAATTGGCTGGGTAGTCTGCATTTCCCTTGGGCCACATCCTGGGAAACCAGTTGTAATCAGGGTTGTTACTGATCAGAACCGGACTTTGGTTGATGGTGTATGAACTGGCATAAGGATGTGGGCTCCTGTGTGCAAAGGTACACAGTTCATTGACTTCACTTTCAAATTCCCACACAGTGCTCATCAAAACAGTATAGGAGCTGCCCCGGAGAAGAATATCCATCCAAAACAGTCAGTTACAAGATGGGCCAAGGAGACTGCAGCCAGAGAAAGAAATTCCAACGTGACAGACGTTTGACTGTTTTAAGTTCAGAAAAGCAAAGAAAATGCAAAAGAAGAATGAAGCTGAGGTTAGAAAGGCTTCTCTCCTGAAGGCCTTGCCCTCTCCAGCCGCTGCTCTGAGAGCACAAACTGCCACAGAGGCATTTCTAAGAAGATAATCAAGAACGAGGCTCTACCCCAAATGTGGGATCAGAAAGCTGCAGACATCTTGGTCCCAGCCTAGAATATCACAGGTCAGAGAGACCTGGCTTAGAAGCCTCTGGTAAGAAAGAATAATAGTTTATGTGGATAACATGCAATCCAAATAAAGGATACCTCCCCCTGCTTTAGGACCAGCCTCACACAGGGATGTTTTGAAAACAAACAAAAGCCTAATCTGCATCATTACTGAAAATTTTCATTAAGAGGAGCTGGTTGGGGAGCAACAGAGTTATAAATTACAACACACAGTAACACTTCCTAAAAATCCTCTGTACTCATCTCTGTCCCCAAGTCCTACTTCTTGACACAGCTGCCCTGTTTTCATTCTCTCTCTTAAGACGTTCCAGGATCAGTAAGCCCTGCTTCTCACTAACCCGTCAGCATCTTTCCTGTATCACTCAGATCGCTTCAGGCTCTTTCTTACGTTCAGTCGTCAGTCCTCTGCGGCTTCTTCAGTTTTTGTCTCTGACCCGTTCCACAGCTGGATCCAGTGGTTCTGCAAGGAAGACTCCCAGCTCCTGACAAGACAGAGAGGGAAAAGGCTTATGTAAATTTCCCTTTGAATATTCATTTTTTATTGTGTACACACATACACACACACACTGGGACACACAGACACTCAGACACCACGGTTATAGGCAATATGGAGAAGCTAAAGTCATTAAAATATTCACTAATGAACCAACTCTATTTACCCCACACCCCTCACAACAGCATCTGTCACTCCCGTGCTCTCTGAGGTCAGCATTTCGGTTAGCATCCGGCTGTATTAGTTTCATATCACTACAAACCAAATGCCTTAAAACAACACAGATTTATTCTCTTACAGTTCTAGAGGTCAGAGTCCAAAAAGAATCTTGAAGGGCTAATAGTGAGGCATTGGCAGGGCTTGTTCCTTCTGGAAATTCTAAGGGAGAATCGTTCCTGCCTCTTCTAACTTCTAGAGGTGCCACGCTTTCCTTGGCTGGGGTTGCATTGCCCCAATCTCTTGCTTCCATCATCACACTTACTACTCACTCTGATCTCCTGCCTCTCTCTTACAATGACTTTTGAGATTACCTCAGACCCACCCAAATGATCTGGGATAAGATCCTTAAGATCTCAATAGTCTGAACATAATCATATCTGCAAAGTCCGTTTTGCCGTATAAGGTAACATTCACAAGTTCCATCAATGAGGATGTGGACGTAATGTGGGGTTGGGGGGCATTAGTCACACAATCAGATGTCACAAACTTTATAAAAAGATCAGTACCAATTCACTGCAAGAGAACTGCAAAGTGCAACTGCCAGACTTGCAAAAATGAATGAATTCATAAAGTCAACAAAAGTTATGGTCGAGAACTGCTGGAATTATGAGCAAGGCCATTGATAAATGATGACTGAGCATAGACAGAACCCTTTCCAACTGAAAAAATAGAAAATCAGCAAGGATAATAACAGCTGGCTACAGCAAAGAGACAATTATTTAAATACCACCTGGTTAAGAGAGAATCTTAGGAAAACTGATGAAGCCCTCAAATTTTCTGCTTATGATGCAAAAATGTGAAATAAATGATATTACATATAATTGTCTTAAAAAATGTTTTTACTAAAAACAAATCAATGTTAATTAATTCCTTGTTCACTCTCAGTTTATAATTATAGTTATTGTGTTAATTTTATTTCCGTAAGAATACTTATTTTCATAATTTTTAGTTTTATTTCTCAAGACTTGTAACCAATTTAAACCTTTTTCACTATTGACTATAATGTTTTGGTCCCTATTCTAAGCAGATTCACTTTAAACGGCTATTTTCTGGTAAAAATTCACCTTAGAAAAAAGAGAAGGTGAGGGACATCCTCCAACGAAGACCAAAAAAATATCCTAAACTGGCAAGAAAGAGGCCTGAAGCCTGCATGCAGCGGAACTGGAAAAGCTGTGGAGACCAAGGCCATGTGCCACCTTAAGCAGAGCCCTGTTCCCATCTCGGCCAAAGATCTCCCCTTATGATAGCCTGAAACTTTAGCAGTGGGGGGAGAAAATCACTAGTCTGCTAAACTTCGCACTACAAAGTGATCAGAAAAGTCACAATGTCACATAGAAAAGTATTAAACATTTCTGAAGGGGGGAGAAAATCTACCATTTAGTGAGAGCCTCCAAAGTGCCAAACAGGGTAGGGTACATTCTCACTAATCCTCTCCAAATTAAGTTCCATCCACCATTTACTGATGAAGAGTTTCTACAAAAGTTGAGTAATTTTCCCGAGATCTCACAGACAGGAAATGGCAAAGTCATGGAGGAACTGGAGTCTTCCCCAGCCTAAAGCTATTTCTCCTTCACCATGGTTGCTAGCATGATGGCACGCCACGACAGGTGTGGCCTTGGTCTCCAGGACCTGCCTCTCCCTGTCACAAGGGACAAATGAGACTGACTGGATGGGTAAGACAGTGTACTGCCTTAGAAAGATCAGAAGCGTAAGAGAGAACATTTGGTCCTAAGCCCTTTGCAAGGCTTGTCATTTTTTGTGACTTCAAGAAATAAGGATGTTTGGAATGACTCAGAAGATCTCTGCTTCCTCTATAAAATGAGAATATTATTAATACTCGTCCTCAAATATTTGTTGACTTCAAGAAAACTCACCTTAAAATTCAGATCAATAATGGGGCTGGCCCCGTGGCCAAGTGGTTGAGTTCGCGCACTCCGCTGCAGGCGGCCCAGTGTTTCGTTGGTTCGAATTCTGGGCGCGAACATGGCACTGCTCATCGGACCACGCTGAGGCAGCGTCCCACATGCCACAACTAGAAGAACCTACAACGAAGAATACACAACTATGAACCGGGGGGCTTTGGGGAGAAAAAGGAAAAAATAAAATCTTTAAAAATAAATAAATAAATAAAATAAAAAATAAAAAATAAAAATCAGATCAATAGCTAGTAAGACTCAATATTAAATTGAAGATGTCCAGGGGCCAGCTTGGTTGTATAGTGGTTAAGTTCACATGCTCTGCTTCTGTGACCTGGGGTTTGCAGGTTTGGATCCCGGTGTGGACCTACACACCACTCATTAAGCCATGCTGTGGCGGCCACACTTTTTTGTATGTGCCACATACAAAAGAGAGGAAGATTGACACCAATGTTAGCTCAGCGACAATCTTCCTCCAGCAAAAAGAGGAAAATTGGCAACAGATGTTAGCTCAGGGCCAATCTTCCTCATCAAAAAAAAAAAAAAATGGTGTCCGTTTAATACTATCCCAATAAAGACACCAACAAAAATTTTGGAATGAAGCAAGCTAATTCTAAAATCGATGTGAAAAAATAAACTTGAAAAAATAGTCCAGAATATTCTAAGAAGGGAGACTAATGAGAATGCAAGCCCAACCAGAGAGAAAAAGATATTAGAAAGCTATGCTAATTAAAGCAGTATGGTATTACGACTGAAAGGACAGAACAAGAGAGCAGAACAGAGTCCTGAATGGACTCAAATACACACAGGAATTTAAGATATGATAAAAGTATCCTTCTAAATCAGTAGGTAAAAGATGAATTGTCCAATAAATGTTGTCAGAACAGCTGAGTAGCCATCTGGGAAAAAATATATTTCTACTCCTTACCGTTCACAAAAAGAAATTTTGTATGGATAGATGATTTCAACACACAAAATGAAACCATTACACTTGGTAAAAGAAAGCATGGGAGAAATTTTTACGATCTCCGATTAGGATGATCTTGAAAGTACTTTGAAACTGTAATATAAAAAATAATAATTTGACAACATAATTTTTAATTTCTTCTTGAAAAGACATCACTAAGTGGAGAAAAATAGCCCACTGTTCTCCTATTCTTCTTGCATGCCTCAGGGTATTTCCACTTGCTATTCCCTCTGCCTGAAAATGTTCTTTCTCCAGCTTGCAAATAACAAACAGGAGAACATATTTGCAATACTTACAAAGATTCCAACAAGTCAATAAGAAAATACGAACAACTCAAAGGAAAAAATGGGCAAAATCAGTAAGTCACAGAAAATGAAATACAAATGGCTTTCCAGCATATTAGAAGGTAGTCAACCTTACTCAAAATAAGTGAAACTCAAATAACACTATGATTTCACTTTTTAACTATCAGATTGGAGAGAAACAAAAATGTGATTGCATGTGATATCGGAGAGGTGAAACAAACACTCTCATACAAAGTTGCTAGGATTGTAAATAGTACAACTGTTGGTTCACAACCTGAGTTCCACAGGTGAAATCTGAAACTAGCACTGTACATGGAGGGCAAGGAGAGACCAAAGGAAGAGGCAGACCACTCCAGATTGGTAGGTGGCAGGTTTAATAAGCAAGAAAACTTACATACAAGGCTCATCTTGGGCAGTCACAAGATGAGTAAATCTCTGCACCCATCTGCCAGAATCTTTATCACTTTACTGCACTTCACAGACAATGCATTTTTTACAAGATCCTCCACCAGCAAAAAGATTACCACTCACTGAAGGCTCAGGTGATGGTTAACATTTTTAAGCAATAAAGTATTTTTTAATTAAGGCACATAGATTGTTTTTTTAGACATGATGCTATTGCACATTTAATAGACTACAGAATAGTGTAAACATATCTTTTATATGCACTGGGAAGCTGAAAAATTCACATGACTTGCTTTATTGCGATATGTACCTTATTGCAGTGGTCTGGAACTGAAACCACAATATCTCGGAGGTATGCCTGTAAGAGGCCTTAACTGGGTTCAGTCATGCATACTGTGCAGATGGTCTCAACAAGACCTTACCCTGTCAAGCCTGCATCCTTGAAAATGGCTCCGGTTGTGGGAATGGTGTGTGGAACACACATTCCAAGGACAGAGGAGGGGGTGAGGAGCATCTGATTGCCTGGGTCCAGCTCAAAAGTCAGCCACTAGTCATGTCCTCAAAGACCTCCTCCAACAACCTTTTTACAGAGAAATTTGGGAGTATCTATCAAAAATATAAATGTACAGGGGCTGGCCTGGTTGCATAGTGGTTAAGTTCAGCACACTCAGCTTTGGCAACCCAAGTTTGCACGTTCGAATCCCAGGCATGGACCTACACCACTCATCAGCCATGCTGTGGTGGTGACCCACATGTAAAGTGGAAGAAGACTGGCATAGATCTTAGCTCAGGGCTGATTTTCCTCAAGCAAAGAAAAGAAGAAGACTGGCAAAAGATGTTAGCACAGGGCTAATCTTCCTCAGCAAAAGAAATATATATATATATATATATATATATATATAAATGTACAAGGTTTTGACATATAAATTCCACTTATATAAAAATTATTAAGTATCTCTGAAAATTTTACATATACATATTCTGACCCTAATATATCCTGTAAAAATACTGTCATGTGGATATAAATAAGTATGTAAAGGGAAATTAAAATGTAACATTTGTTTGGGTAAAAGAAAACAATCGGATAAAAATCAAAATACCCTTCAGCTGAGGACTGGTTAAATAAGCGATAGCGCAGACGTACAGTGAAATATTCTGCAGTAGATAATGGGAGTGGATAGCTCTAAGTGAGTGAGCCCCAAGTTCTACTGCTATATGAAACAAACGGAGGCGCAGAACAGAACGTAGGGTATGCTACTATTTGTGAGTGTTTTAAGGAACATATGTATACTATTATATGTGTACATTGTAGGATGTAGGATGGACGAAAACTTTTGATTTTTTTATCATGTTCATATATTACCCATTCAAAAAATTAAGGAAAAAAAGGTTCAAGCAAGGCCTTGAAACACTTGGCCAGTTATCTGTGATTTACCATTGCCAGCATCACTGAGCCTTGTTGTCTTCATAGATAATGAAGAACTGACTATATACAATCTTTTTTTTTTGTTCGTTGAGGACTGAATTCAGTGAAGTCTGAAATTCAAAGGGGGGTAGCATGATGCAATGAAAACGCACACTTATCTATTTATTTATTATTTAAAGTTAAAGTTTATTTATTTTGTAAATATTGAATATAGAATTTATTTATTATTTAAAATTAGAAGATCTGGGTTCGGTTTCCAGCTCCATGTCATAAAAGCTGTGTGATCTGGAAAAAGGGACTTACATTTGGAACCTCAGTGTTCTCAACTATCAACAGGGACAAACACTATGAGGGTTTCTTGTGAGGTTCCAATTGGGTGATGATAAAACTGAAAGTGCCATGTAAATGTAAAGTGACATGAACAAGCTAGTTAATACATAATTAGTTTTAAGAATTAAGAAACTCAGTGGCCTGAGAAGAAGACAATCTTGAAAATCTTGATGAAGGCCACATGACAAGGAGAATTAAATAGACAACCCTCAGCTGCAGTGGGCAAAGAAGACATTCAATGTATCCGAGGAGAGGGTACTGTTCACACATTTGTCCAAAGAGTGGGGTGTGTGTTTGTGTGTGTGTGTGTGTTGGGGTGGGGGTGGAACGTATATTTTTTTCTCTTCAGTTTGAATCCCAATCAAGAAGTTATTCTTCCTCTTTGAGGAATTCAATGAATTCGACCCCTCCCTCTGCCCTGGACAATGATTAACACAAAGGGACACAACCCAGAGGCAGCTGGCCACAGAGCTAAGGGCTCAGCGAAAGGCGGAACACTCTGGCCAGCCATTTCCAGGGGGTCAGAAGCATTTCATCAAGTAAATCTGAAAGTCATATTTCCATACAGTTGTTCAAGATGTTATTTAAAATCTAAATTTGACTAAGCTCAAAAAAAACTTAAAAATCTGTAAATAGTACTAAGAACCCTAATATAAGGAAGAATAATATACATGAAGCAAGAATGAAGAGAATGATCAGCAGAACACAGACAAGTCAAAGAAATGAGGAATCTGAGGAATCTGGATGTGAGGGTTTTAGTACATCTGCAAATTCTTTGACACTCTTGTCACCAAAAGGTGACACCAAAAGGTGGGTTCAACCTCGCCTTGAGTTTGGGTTGACCTTAGTGACCAATAGTATATGGTGAGAGTGACACTGTAACTTTTATAGTTGTAGCACTCATGAAGTCATAGAGGGCCCTGTGCTGAGAAGGGCCCCTCACTTGGTTTAACGCTCCACTGTTGCAATCTTGAAATCCTTAATAATTTTTGACGAGAGGACTCACATTCTCATTTTGCACTGGGCCCCACAAATTAAGTGGCCAGTCCTGCTTCTGAGCCTGGGTCATAAAAGGCAATATGGCTTCCACTTGGCTCTCTGGAACACTCGGGGTCTAGAGCCCTAAGCCATCACAAGAGCAATCTGAATTACCCTGAGGCCACCACGCTGTGAGGAAATCAAAATATCCCCGCAAGGAGACCACAAGTGCTGAGACCACATGAAGAGAGAGGTGCCCCCGGATGCTCTAGGCTCCTGATGTCCCGGTTCCAGCCACTGTCTAACTGCAAACACATGAGCAACCCAGAGCCAGAACTGCCCAGGTGAGCCCTTCCCAAACTCCTGAGCAGAGACCCTCAGAGGTAATAAAACGGTTGTCATTCTAAGTCTTTAAATTTTAGGCTGATTCTTTTTTTTTTTTTACAAAACAACAGTTAACTGGAACACTGGAATATCCCAGACAATTTTATTCCTTCAACCATAAATTCTTCAATCTTTTTTGTGCAATAAAGGAGAGAGGAACAGTTAAGAAAGAAGCTGGGCCTGGAACCCAGGAAACAAGGCACATCCTGACAGTCACTGCCTGGGATGAAGCCTCCACCCAGAGCCTGGTGAGCCAGGGGTGCATCCATTCCAAGAGCCTAATAGAGGAGGTAAAGAGAGTGAAAAGACACCATATCTTATTAAGTTAACTAATCTCCATTCAGTCTGTGTGTCTCCTGGGATCAACCCTCAAGCCACTGAATCCTTCTGCAACTCCAGCCTCTGGTGGAGTTTGCAGGGCTAAGGAATAATGACCACCATTCATCTAGGACTCATCGTGAGCTGGACTCTCAACTGACACTAGCTCTAATTCCACAAACAACTCCAGGAGGAGGGTTTTATTGTCCCCATTCTAGGACTTAGGAAAGGAAGCTTAGAGTAATGAAGTAACTGTATAAAGCTGACGTCTACTGCGTGCTGATTTTGTGCAGGCTCTCCTGCGTGCTCCACACGCGTTATCCTACTGAATGCTCACAGCGGCACTCTAAAGCAGGGAATCACGTCATCCCATTTTACAACAGATGATGCCTAGTTTCAGAGAGGTTAGGGAATTTGCCCAGGGTCACAGAGTGGCCTTGAGAGAGCAGGATTTCACTGGGTCAAACGCTACTCAGAGTCTCTCTGCTGTGGCAACTCCAAAGGCTAGGCTTGGCCCACAGCACACCTGTTGCCTCTTGGCAAAGCCCCCCCCCCCACCCCCCCGTCACAAGAGGGATGGAAAGACAGTGGCCTCAACATCAAGAGTATGACCTTGGGCGGGGGAATGGCGTATCTCCCTCCACTCCCATGGCCCCGCTATATTATTATTGAAATGCACGGACTTTACAGGTTGGGGAATGCATAAGGCCTATTTTATAACAAATATCATAGTAAAAATGTCAGTGAGTTCATTTTGTGGCCTGCAAGGCTCCCACCAATGGAGTGTGCCATTCAGATTAAGCGTAACAAATAGTATACGATTTGACAGTGGCCTGGGGAAAGCTCTCTGGAAACACATGGGCTCATCTTGCCTCGACCTGCATAAAATGTCTTTATATATGTGTAGACCTGACCATTGTTTGGTTGCACTTCTCTCAGACAAGCAAAGTGATATCACTTAAAACAAATGCAGTCTGCTGCACTGTCCAGACTGGGCCTGTCACCGTTAGGAGGGTAACGGGGATCAACACAAAACCGAAGCTTTTCCTGCCTCTGGCTTATATTCACAAGTTCTTTATAACTTCCAAAGCTGATGTGCTGGCAGCTCCTCCGGTTAGCAACATCACCCCCATCAGACACCTCTTTTCCATCTCCTAGATGGGATCTTACACCATCTAGTCCCAATCATTGCTTCTTGCTTATTGTGTAAATTGCATTTATCACTCTAAAAGGACTTGAAACATCTTGACTGTTTTCTCCTAGGTGGAACTTGAAATGCATCTATTTCTGTTGCTACAGCCCTCGCTGTATGTTTATTAT
Organism: Equus asinus; assembly: GCF_041296235.1. Taxonomy (NCBI): domain Eukaryota; kingdom Metazoa; phylum Chordata; class Mammalia; order Perissodactyla; family Equidae; genus Equus; species Equus asinus. Next base: position 40,985,627 of record NC_091813.1, read on the forward strand.
CTGTCAGTTCTAGTTTACTTAGAAGTTGCCTCAGCAGAACCCAGCAGTCTCAAACTAGCTCACAAAAAAAGAGAATCAAAAGCCATATTTCATCCACGTATTGGCACTTGCCATCCATCCTCCCAATTTTACTCCACGTTTCTGCTGGAAAGGCCCCTGGCATCTGAGGGCTCTCCCTCCGGTGGCCAGCAGAGAAGCCCCCTAAATGCCTCCAGTTGCCAGAAGAGAACAAAGTGGTCACTTCTTGTGATCAAATTCAGAACTTCCTGTTGTCGCTGCCACCGTCATGAATGTACGTCACACAGCAAAGCCATGTGATCCCCAGTTCCCAGGTCTCCTATAAAGTCAGGAATATGCTTATCCCCAGGTGGGTTCTGGGAAACTGCCTCAGAGAAGTAAAGGCGGGTCTAGAATGCAGTGGGCAGGCTGTGGAGCCAGAGGTGTGGCGTTGGCAAAGTCATTTAACTTCTCTAGAGGGATAGCTTTCTTCTCTGTAAATGAAGATGATAATAGCTCACTTGCAGGACTCACGTAAAAATTAGAAAGAATGTCTGAAAAAACATTTTCATGCTTAACAGATAGAAGGTCCTCAGTAAACAGTAGCTATTATTGTTAATAATAGTAATGAAAAGAAACTGGCATAATAGCTTTCTTTAAAAAGGTTAGTTTTATGTTTAAAAAAGTTACATAAGCATGTTTTTTATTATTGTGGTCATAACAGTTTATAGCATTGTGAAATTTCAGTTGTACATTCTTGTTTGCCAGACACCATATAAATGTGCCCTTTCAACCCTTGTGCTCACCCCCAACCCCCTCCCCACTGGTAACCACTTCTGTTCTCTTTGTCCATAAGTTTGTTTATCTTCTACCTAAGAGTCAAATCATTCGGTGTTTGTCTTTCTCCGGCTTATTTTGCTTAACATAATACCCTCAAGGTCCATTTATGTGGCTGCGAATGGGACACTTTTGCCTTTTTTATGGCTGAGTAGTATTCCACTGTATATATATACCACATCTGCTTTATCCAATCATCAGTCAATGGGCACTTGGGTTGCTTCCACGTATTGGTTATTGGGAGTAATGCTTCGATGAACATAGGGGTGCGTAAGTCTCTTTGAATTATTGATTTCAAGTTCTTTGGGTAAATACCCAGTAGTGGGATAGCTGGATCATATGGTATTTCTGTTTTTAATTTTTTGAGAAATATCCATACTGTTTCCGTAGTGGCTGCACCAGTTTGCATTCCCACCAGCAGTATACGAGGGTTCCCTTTTCTCCACATCCTCTCCAACATTTTTTATTTTTTGTCTTGGTGATTATAGCCATTCTAACTGGTGTAAGGTGATATCTAAGTGTTGCTTTGATTTGCATTTCCCTGATGATTAGTGATGTTGAGCATCTTTTCATGTGCCTATTGGCCATCTGTCTATCTTATTTGGAGACATAAGCACATTTTTTAAACGGTCTAATGGGACTATCAGTCTTGTTATAAAAACACCACCGCTTGGGGCTGGCCCCGTGGCTGAGTGGTTAAGTTCGCGCGCTCCGCTGCAGGCGGCCCAGTGTTTCGTTGGTTCGAATCCTGGGCGCGAACATGGCACTGCTCGTCAGACCACGCTGAGGCAGCGTCCCACATGCCACAACTAGAAGAACCCACAACGAAGAATACACAACTATGTACCGGGGGGCTTTGGGGAGAAAAAGGAAAAAATAAAATCTTTAAAAAAAATAAAAATAAAAACACCACCGCTTACACATGCCTACTTCCTACTCCATGGGCAAGGCCAAACTGTTTTCCAAATTGGTTGGATCCATTTACATTCCCACAAGTCCATGGGCTCTTTGATTCTGGAAGCTTTTGTCCTTCAACACTGAGATATTTGCAAAATTATTTTTTGGTCTACATTCTGACCAACTTCTTCAACTTTATTTCACAACATTCCACTGAATTTTCATTTCTTCTCTCATAGTTTTAGGTTTCAAGATCTCTTATTGTTTTCAGAATGTTACTTCTTTATAGCCACTAATTTTTGTCTATGGCTGTAATATCTTCTTTCACCTCTCTGACTATATTAGTAACTTCCTTTGGTCATATTTTCTTCTTCCTATTGCCTTCCTAGTGTCTATTCCCTCCAAGATGTTTTTTTAGGTTGTTTCTATCTCTGTCTGCCTTATTGGATGCTTTCCTAAAATGTCTGAAGATCCTGGTTGTCTGCCTCTATTTACAAGTGTTGCACTAACAAGTTATTGGAAGCTCTGTGTGCGTGGGCAAAGCTTGGCAACTTTGTTCTCCTGCATGGTCATCTGCCTAGGCCACTTCATTGGCAAACATTCAATGTCAGGTGATGCAGATCTTTTCTCTTGGGCTAGTCAGATTTTTCAGACAAGTCTCTTCAGTCTCCTGTCTATAGGTGAAGCCTGACTCTACATTCTGGGAACTACTGGGACGAGAAGTGGACAGGGAGTGGAGTCACAACTGTCAATATCTAAGTATTCACTTTATCTCCCTGTTTTTAAAACGGTCGTGTTAGAGTAGGCAAGAAGCAGTCACCTGGTTGTGCAGAGTAGGAGAGAAGATCGTAAGATCTGTTTCTATGTTAATTAGGAAGATAGTTTATTTCTCTCTCAAAAAATAGTTCAGAAGTAAGCAGATGGTCCTGGATAGGTAGACTTTGCTCTATGAGATGATCAAAAGATCCAGGTGCATTCTATTTATTGCTCTGCCTTGTGCTAGGAGGTTCTCTTCATCTGCATGATCAAAACTAACTCATCACATGATATCTACCTTCCAGCCCACAGGAAGAAAGGAGAGAGAAACTGAAGGGCAATTAATTTCTTTTCAAAGGGCACAACCAATTATATCCCATTAGCTAGAATTTATTTATGTTGCCATATCTCCCTGTAAGAAAGGCTGAGAAATGTAATTGCCAAAGGGCAGCATGTGCTCAGCTAAAACTTGGTGATGAGAGGGTTCTATTCCAAAAGGAAGAAAGGTAGACTGGATTTGGGGACAGTAGCCCCAAATTTCTCTACCACGGCATCTCAAACAGATTTTCAATCAGTCCTATTCTTGGCCCTACCTCTACTTCCCCTTTTACAAGAACCTGTGACACCAATTCTGGCGCTTTCTTGGGGTTTTGCAGTGCTAATCAGATTGCTTTTTTCAACTTTCCCAACTCTGAGCCAGGGTTCAGATTTCTCAAATCTGCTTTACCCATTTGCAACTAATTCATCTGCACTCCAGCTTCCAGAATTTCATGTCTGTTATCTTCTTCTGCTCTCCTTTTCCTTCAAGATTTATTCCTTGTTAAGTAAAACCTTTTACTCTTATTTTGTGGGGATAGATTTGGGGAGGGAGTAGTGGTTAAATATATGTGTTCAATCAGACAATTTTAAACAATTCCAATTTTGCCAATTCTGATTTTTAATCAGGATTAATGGTGATAGGCATCTGCATTGGGTCCTTTCATTGGTCATCTTTCATTTACTCATTCCACAAGTATCTACTGAGTGTCTGTTATATTGCAGTCATTGTGATAGACACCAGAGAGACAATGGCTTTATCAACCTCATAGCCCAAAGGCAGAAATGGATAATAAATAGATTAAGAGGTAAATATGAAATAAAAATTAAGAAACATGCAATAAAGAAAACAAACATTACACTGGGATAGAAAATAAAGAGGTGGGAGAAATCCTCTGTGAAGTGATAATATTCAAGGTGAGATCTGAAGAAGACCCAGAAGCATATGCTAAACTTGCTTGTCTGAGGGACCAAAAAGACACTACAGTGACTTTAGGGCTTCTTATCTTTACAGCTTCTTACCTTCTGACTTCTAAATGCTCCCAGAAAATTCTTGTTTTTCCTTCTAAACTTACAGTTGGTAGTGGTATAATGAATAGAACATTATTACCCTTTGAATCAAAAGACAAGGGTTGAAGATCCAACAGCCATTTATGATAAAAACTCTGAACAAAATGGGCATAGAAGGAAACTACCTCAACATAATAAAGGCCATATATGACAAACCCATAGCCAACATCATACTCAATGGGCAAAAACTGAACCCCATCCCCCTGAAAACAGGAACGAGACAAGGATGCCCTCTATCACCGTTCTTATTGAACATAGTACTGGAGGTCCTAGCCAGAGCAATCAGGCAAGAAAAAGGAATAAAAGGAATCCAAATAGGGAGGGAAGAAGTGAAACTCTCACTGTTTGCAGACGACATGATCTTATATATAGAAAACCCCAAAGAATCCATTGGAAAACTGTTAGAAGTAATCAACAACTACAGTAAAGTTGCAGGGTATAAAATCAATTTGCATAAATCAGTAGCATTTCTATACTCCAGTAATGAACCAACAGAAAAAGAACTCAAGAATACAATACCATTCACAATCACAACAAAAAGAATAAAATACCTTGGGGTAAACTTAACTAAGGAAGTGAAGGACCTATATAATGAAAATTACAAGGCCTTTCTGAGAGAATTGGATGACGACATAAGGAGATGGAAAGACATTCCATGCACATGGATTGGAAGAATAAACATAGTTAAAATGTCCGTTCTACCTAAAGCAATCTACAGATTCAACGCCATCCCAATCAGAATCCCAATGACATTCTTTACAGAATTAGAACAAAGAATCCTAAAATTCATATGGGGCAACAAAAGACCCCGAATTTCTAAAGCAATCCTGAGAAAAAAGAACAAAACGGGAGGCATCACAATCCCTGACTTCAAAACATACTACAAAGCTACAGTAATCAAAACAGCATGGTACTGGTACAAAAACAGGTGCACAGATCAATGGAACAGAATTGAAAGCCCAGAAATAAAACCACACATCTATGGACAGCTTATCTTTGACAAAGGAGCTGAAGGCATACAATGGAGAAAAGAAAGTCTTTTCAACAAATGGTGCTGGGAAAACTGGAAAGCCACATGTAAAAGAATGAAAATTGACCATTCTTTTTCACCATTCACCAAAATAAACTCAAAATGGATTAAAGACCTAAAGGTAAGACCTGAAACCATAAGGCTTCTGGAAGAAAATGTAGGCAGTACACTCTTTGACATCAGTATTAAAAGGATCTTTTCGGACACCATGCCTTCTCAGAGAAGGGAAACAATAGAAAGAATAAACAAATGAGACTTCATCAGATTAAAGAGCTTCTTCAAGGCAAATGAAAACAGGATTGAAACAAAAAAACAACCCACTAACTTGGAAAAAATATTTGCAAGTCATATATCTGACAAAGGCTTAATATCCATAATATATAAAGAACTCTCGCAACTCAACAACAAAACATCAAACAACCCAATCAAAAAATGGGCTGGAGACATGAACAGACATTTCTCCAAAGAAGATATACTGATGGCCAATAGGCACATGAAAAGATGCTCATCATCGCTGATCATCAGGGAAATGCAAATCAAAACTACACTAAGATATCACCTTACACCAGTTAGAATGACAAAAATATCTAAAACTAATAGCAACAAATATTGGAGAGGTTGTGGAGAAAAAGGAACCCTCATACACTGCTGGTGGGAATGCAAACTGGTGCAGCCACTATGGAAAACAGTATGGAGATTCCTCCAAAAATTAAAAATAGAACTACCATATGATCCAGCCATCCCACTACTGGGTATTTATCCAAAGAGCTTGAAGTCAGCAATCCCAAAAGTCCTATGCACCCCAATGTTTACTGCAGCACTGTTTACAATAGCCAAGATGTGGAAGCAACCTAAGTGTCCAGCAACAGACGAATGGATAAAGAAGATGTGGTACATATATACAATGGAATACTACTCAGCTGCAAAACAGAACAAAATCATTCCATTTGCAATAACATGGATGGACCTTGAGAGAATTATGTTAAGTGAAATAAGCCAGCGAGAGAAAGATAATCTGTGTATGACTCCACTCATATGAGGAATTTAAAATTATGGACTAAGAACAGTTTAGTGGATACCAGGGGAAAGGTGGGGTGGGGGGTGGGCACAAAGGGTGAAGTGGTGCACCTACAACATGACTGACAAACATTAATGTACAATTGAAATTTCACAAGATTGTAACCTATCAATAACTCAATAAAAAAAAAAGAATTCAAAAAAAAAAAAAGACAAGGGTTGAAATTCCAGCTCCACCATTTTCCAGCCATGGGACTCAGCCAAGTTATTCAACTTCTCAGAACTTAATTTTCTCAGTTGAAAAGTGAAAAATTATAAAAGGCTTACCCTGAGAATCAAATTAGATAATTCACGTGGAAGTGTCTGCCATTTAGTAAGCACTCAGAAACTGCTGAAACTAAAAAATATTGAACACATTCCTAGCTAACATTAAACTTGGCTTCTCCCCAAACTGGAAAAAGACTCATGAATTAGTTTTCTACTCAGATAACGAGGCAAAAAAGAAAAATCTGTGAATGTTACAAACAAGAATCCTAAGTAATGAAATCAGAATGACCAGGTCAGATCCACAGCTTCCTCTGCTTAGAACTGCATCTGATGCTGACATCCAGAACCTACGTTGTGTAAGGCAGCAGGTACACCCCTTGACATCTGTTTCAAGGGTAGGGCTGTAACACGCCTCAACACTCTACCCTCCCCTACCTAGTCAATTACAGAACTATAGTTAATGGACTTATCTAATATGTTTTGAGTAATTCTCTTTTATCAGCACATATGAACTCTTAGAAGGCATAAGTTCCATAAGTTTGAATTTGAAGCACTCTTCTTTATTTTTCTTAAAATAAAACTTTATAACTTAATGTCCTAAATATCGTGAAATGCCCCAGCAGCATTATTTAGACTTAATTTAACAAACCTTTGTCAATCACTTCCTAGACACACAATACTGTGTTAATGTGCTGGGAGGAATACAAAGATGATCCTAATATTTGTGGTCTAGAATATAATAAAATACAGATAACCCCAAATTCTTTTCTGTGATTCAGAGGGCACCTTATGATCTTACAACATCCCAGAGTAATCATTAAGAATATCAGTTACAATTCTATATGGACCTGCTCATAAGGAAAGGCTGAATAAAGTCTATAAGATACGAAATTTTGGCAGAAGACTGAGTTGCTCTCTTCTCTGTGCTCCCACAGCATTCTGTTCTGTATAGAACCTGGAGATTTGTGTTATAGTATCCCAAACGCAGAGAGATTACCCTCCAGCTTCTGAAGCGTTCAGTAACGAGATCTGTGTCCTGTTGCATCCTCCTGTGCATTTTTGCATCCTCCATACTTAAATCAGGTGAGGCATGCAGTGTACACTTAGTAAATGTGGAGCCTTGGATGGATGGATGAATGGATAAATGGATGGATATCGAAGGGTTTCTCTTTCTAATTATTGCCTTAGAAAATATACAGTGGTAAATGTTGCTATTAAAGACACTACTAGCCCATTGAAGCTTAGCATTAGCATTGCATATATCGATGCTACCATTTCTACAGCATCATGTGTGACTGTGAATAAAGGGTTAACATCAGGCCTGGCTGAAGCAGGCCTGCCTGAGAATGACCACGTGTGCTATTGCCTTGTTTCCTTGGAAACAGTAGAGTTAAGATAAATGGGAACAGTTGTCCCTCCCTCTGTATTGTGCGAAACAAAAACCTGGGTTGGGGTATCTGCAAGCTGGCAGCAGACCTGAGGCTTGATGAAAACCATATACAAGATTGGTGGGGCAAATGGACTGTGGCCTGTCTGTGATAAGGTGACCCCACACACCTTGGCTCTCACACCTTGGCCCTGCATGGGTGAGGGGGCAAAAAAAGCTGCTCCTAGGGTAGCTGCTAGGCTTCCCCTTGAGTTGACAATGCTGTATCTCCTTTCTGTGTCTCCTGTCATGTTTTCTTCAGGAAAGTCCAGTAAGAGTGGTATTAGATTAAAGCCTGTCTGTGTCTCCCGAGTCTGATTTGCCAACTCAGACTCATAAAGGCAGCTGAGCTGTCACAGTCAGTAATCTTCATACTTGGCTCTCCTGCTCCCAAATGTCACTCTCAGCACAGAGAAGAGGGAGTTAAAAAAGAAAACTAAAAGAGAAGAAAAATCTCCATTACTGTATTCCCAAGAATGGAAAATAAAATGTTTGTAAATTTGGGTATGCCATGAACCGCAGGCAAAACCCAGACTGGCTCCCAAGAGGTCAACACGCTTGATGGTCACATCCCAGCAAAATCAGAACGGAGGGGATTAAAATTAATCCAAGTGGCAACGTCTGGAGTAGGCACTGCACAACTTAAACTGCGTCACCAAAGAAAGCCATTTGGGAAAGGAAGTGCAAAAGAGAAAAAGCAGGATGAGGGTAATTTGATGACTAGGAAAAGGTCAAAGGGGCATATTCGCTGAAGGTCCCTCTGGATCAGTGAAACAAGAGGGAATAAAGGCATATGCATGTTCATTGAAACTAAAAACCCTTTCAGGTTGTCCTCTGCTAAATTCTTATGGCCTGAAAATGATTTTAAATTTCTGAAAGCAACTCCTTCCCTTCCGAGTGAATGCTTAGCTACTTTTAAGATGCTTCACCGGGGTGGGGGGTGGGGGGGGGGGAGTTTGGTTTGTGCCTTCAGCCAGGAAGAGTTTTAACAGGGTCTAATATTCCTGCAGGCGAATGTAGTTTTCCAAGCACCCAACAAAGAGAGTCCATAAGCTAATGAAGACTAAAAAGGCCACACAGCTGACATCAGACAGAGCACCATCCAAAGCATGTGGCTCAGAGCCCTTATATCTCACATCCACTACACTGACCATCTTCACTATCCTTCATTTTTTTAATGTATTGAGAGCTCACCATGAGCAAATCAGATTGGCCCTATATTTCTTTTACATCTTTTATTCCATGTGTTTAGTGCCAAAGAGAAGTGCACTACAGGGCATTACTCTCCATGTACTTAAAAACATTTAAACAACCTTCAGTGGATCAATTCCAAGGAATATTGATAGTTTTAGTTACATCAACATAAAATCAAGGTAGACGTCTGTGAGATGATACACCTTCCTCCAATAAAACCCTAAATGCAATATATCTAAAGTAGTCTACACATACCAATATTATTTTAAGTAATAGATTTTAGATTCCTAAAGCCCTTTATATGTCATACATTTTGCATAAATCACCCCATTTAATATTCTCAATAACCCTGTGATGCAGTAAGGCAGATATTATTACTACTCAGTTCTCCTGGAAGCAGAAAGTGGTTTTAAAATGTCCAGAAGAACACAGAAAGTTGTTAAATGACCTTAAAATACAACCCAGATATTCTGACTTCTGGCAAAATACTGTTTCTATTACAAAACTTAATAAAAATTAATGCAAACTATTTTTTTCAGTTCACTTCTACAAAATTTCAAAGTCAGTAAAAACAAATAAAAGTCGTTAAACATCTGTTTACCTCAGTAATAAGGTAACTAAGTAATTCATCCATAAACTCTTAATGGAAAAATTCAAGCTTTTGAAAAACATGCAGCCATTTTTGTAAAGCTACTGGGTAAGGAACTTTATCTATTTCTTTTTTATTTCCCAGGAGGGATTTATTAGACAAATACCAAGTTTAAAAATTCATATAGCTCAAGCGCAAAGTTCAAAAATTTAATTCCTGCAATACGAACACTTTAATTTACTGGGAACAAAAATCAAAAAAATCAAAATTTGGACCCACTTCCTTTAGTACTCATTGTAACAGTTCACCAAGCTCTGTATTTTGTTTCAGAACAGATCTAGTGGGCATTTAAACCCTCTGAGGTAATCTTCAGATTTGCTTTAAATTCTTCTGGAAGATTCATACTTTTATAGTTGGGAAAAGAAATTAATGGCTTCTGTAAAGGATAGGAAAAAGTATTTATAATGGGATTTAGGGGCAGGAGTTTTGCAATTAAAAATACCATTTAAACATTTTACTTAAGTCCAACCAAACCGGAGTGTCAGCGCAATTCTATTCGTTAATTTTGACATGATTTACTGAGTATAATCCCCTCAAGTCAGAAGCTGACCTCCACAGCATTCAACCTTCCTGCAGGATCAAAAGGAATAATAAGAAACATGTTACTACTGTAAAATAAGCAAGTCTGGTGTTGTGTGCAGGTTTGTTCCTATGTTGTCAAATAGACAAGCATGCAGCAAATACTCAGCAATAACAAAATAAATGTCCAGAGACCTTTTTCCAACTACCAAGTCGACAACTCAGCAACTTCAAACAGATTTTTTTTCTTTCGGAGCCAATTCACTTGCAGGGTAGGCTGATAAAGCAGTATTAATCTCCTGCTTTAAATCAAGTTTCTGTCACTGGGCTCCATTAATCTCCCCCCTGTTATCAAGTGTCTCCATGGCAGGAAATTATATTTCTAAATTGAATTTTGTTCTGTTTCAATGTAGTAAGAAATATTTTCCAGACTACTAATAGGATGCATAAAGATTGTGACTCTGACAATACCGTTAGATAAATAAAAGCTATAAATTAAAACCACCTTCCTTCACCAGCCAGGATAATAGCAAAATAGAAAGCATTGATTACCTGAAAGAGTAATCAAATAAAAGATTTTAAATGAAAAGTGAGGTAGCAGATGGTTAACTTTTTAATTTACCTTTTTATAGCAATTGCCCATAAAGGTAAAAAGAAAAAAAATCAATGCAATGAGTCTCCTGGTGCTAATAAAACACATATTGATTCTTGGTGCATATGCTTACTCTACAAGATGCTAGAACTCGGTTCTACCATTGGTAATGGAAACAGATACGGTTTATGAGCACTTCAGTAGAGACAAATTTACAGTAAAGAAATGTCTTTGGGCTAGATTTACGGTGAAAGAACAAAAACTTATAACCACAGGCAACAAAGAGATTTCATTTTATGGGCAGGGATCCACGCACAGTGGACCAGGACAATTCAGCCAAATGGCAGTTGAGTCACCGGAGGAGGCCTTTAAAATTATAGTCTCCTTGTTTGTCGGTGAACAATACAGTGATTTCAATAAAGTTTAGATTTTTTCCACTGATATAAATTGCTTTGTACTGCCTCCTTTAACACAGGGCTGGGTTCTCCTTGACAGCGGCAATTTGGGGAAAGTCTCTTCAACGTATTATTGAAAGTATGGTCCCAAGGTGGGCCATTTAAGACTTTCCATATTTAGAGAAACATTGCATGAAAGAAGCTTTTCATTGTATGTCAATGTAAACAGCTTGCAGAACATATAATTAATACCTACACCAACACGCCTGAAGAATAAGTAGGATTTGACAAAGGTACAAAGGAACAGGGGGAAAGTTTTCCAGACAGAAGAGAAATGAATGGACACCAGCACCTAATTCCCACGGTAACCTATAGATATTGGCCTGAACAGGTAAGATATGCAGATCAAATCACTATACCATCTTTAACTTCACATTCAGAATATTTCAGACAGAATTATCACGGTCGACTGAAACCACTGTGACACATACTATCTTCATCAACTGAAGTATTTTGCAAGTCCATTAGATTAAACACATAACGGTTATTTATAATCAATAAAGGAACAACAATAATTTGAAGTCACAGATCTTAAAGTTTACAAAAGTAAAACTAAGAATTTGATGATAACCATAAAGAATACCTTCAAAATAATAAGTAAATATTAACTGGAATTGGAAAGCAAACTGAAATGGAATAAACTACTTTCAGAAGAGGAAGAAATACAACATGTTCTTTTTTATAGATAAAAGCAGATAGTAAAAGGGAAGTCCGCTTTTGAAAAATATACATCCTCCTCCTTTACGCTTTGAGTAGATCTTACCTATGTGTGTGAGAAACAAAGAAACTGCAGCATCCCAAAGCAGAGGTCATAAGTCACATTCCAGAAGAAGAACCAACTGGGAAGTGGAAAACTATGATGCTTATTTATTATGATTTTTATTTAACATAATTTTGACTAGAAAGCGACAAGAACATGCTCCTGGAATGGCAGCAAAAGAGAACAATGAACATTATTTTTCTATATGCTGCAATTTGACAACATATTTTTGCATAAACACCACCACCAGATGTCTAGCCTCTGGACTCACTTTTTATCAAAAAAGCCAGCCATCTCATCAAGTGTGACGTACATTTCAAGCATTTACACCATGCTCCGTTTAGTGCCTAAAGGTTTGGTGGGGTTCCACATGGAATTAATTTGTCATCCCAAAAGCCACTTCAGGACAGTCTCAATTTTAAGCTAAGTCCATCTGCCAAAATGTTGCTTCACCCATGAAATGGACTTGCTAGTGGGTAATTTTCAGAAGTATCTCACAGTCACCTACTGGTATACAAAATGTATACCTCAATCACTATTCCTTAAGGTGGAAAAAATCTGCATTGCCTAAATGGAGTACAAAAGAGAAGTCACAAACAAGAGTGTAAAAGCACTTCAGTCTTCCAGAAGAGAGATTCTTATACTGCACTTATTCGAGTTCTCCAGCCATCAGGCATTCTCCAGGGCTGAATGTTCAAGATTTTCATTTTCACCATTAAATGGTCCCTTTTTAAAAGGATTGCCTAAGCTGGCGAAACATATTGAGACACCCAGTTGTGTTGGTTCAAAGGCTTCTAGTTCTAAATGTTTATAGGTAGAAAAGAGAAGTGTGAGGAGCCCACTTCCCCTTGACTTTTCCTAGGATCTGAAAAAGCCTGGTGGAAGCACACCAGAACGTCAGGACGTGGCCAGAGGCTTCATTCTTCTACCATGAGACAAAGTTTCCTCAGGAGGGAAATGTTAAGAAAGGTATCAGGGGACTAAGGACCAGGCCAGTCATCTGTAAAGAGCTCCAAATACTTCAGAGATCCCAAATCAGCCGAGGAGAAAAAGACCACAAGAGTTATTCTATCTCTATCTCCAAAAAAAAATGGCTCCCATTCTCAATTTTTAAAATGTGAGTATCTTTAGTCACTTCGAGTATGGCTTTAAACATACTGAGAGCTTTGCTTTGAATAATGGTGCTGGATTCTCCAAGGGCATGTTTTCCAGGCCATTCTCCTTGAATGTCAAATCGCCCAGGATACTTCTTTATGAGAGCCTCACTTCCCGAAGATACCAATCCTTAAAACGTGAGCTGAATAGGAGAATAGATGCTTACTTATAAAGCATTTCGTCCAGTTCTAGCTGAGCGGGGAGGCCACCTCCAGGGCTAACACAGTGTATTTGAAGATCCACCTTTATAAATGACTGGTTAATCAAGTGTGAAAGCTTAAGGAGGGAAGAAAGTTCAGTGACATGGCTTCTTAATACCCATCTGGTTCCAAATAGCCAATATTTATATTAAAAGGCTGAAGCTAATAAATGTTTTCTTGTCTGGGTCAGTCTTAAGATCTAGCAAGACCTGCAATCTCCTAGAATTCCTTCAACTAAACTCTTTAGCAACATCTATCAAACAATCCACAGCATGCTGAGGACAAATTGGGATACCAATAAACTAGAAGAGCAGGGCCCTTGACCGTAACAGAGTTTTAAGAGTTTTGAATTCAAAAATTTGGAGATTTCCCATAAATATCCAGATTTCCACCTTTTTTTTAGGTTGGGTTGGAAGATGCAGCATCACTGGGCCCTCATTCTAGTCTGCAATAATTGATAGGTACTGAGTGGTTGCTGCTTAATCCTTGGGCCACATAATTTCCAAAATCCTTCCAGAAACAAATTCTGAGTGTCCTAAATATGACTGTAGTACATTTGTTTTTAAACTTTTCATTCAAATAGCATTAACAAAATAGAATTCCTAAGTGTGAAGCTTAGTGAAGAACACTCCTTTGAAGTTAAAGTGAATTCCAGAATTGTGATTATTTAAGATGTCAGGGCGGTTCCTCTCGTACTAAACAGGAATGCCATGGCAACAACAGATTATCAGGAGGGAAACACTAACCTGTTTCACGAGGGTCTAATCCCAGCTCATGCTCCCTGTTGGCAGATGAACAATCCAACGCTTGGTGAATTCTGTTTCACAACGATAGGAAGAGCCGACATTGAAGGATCAAAAAGTGACACTGCTATGAACATTTGGCTGCCACAAGCCAGCTATCCCTGTGGTAACTCTTCTGACATCTCCTGCTTAAAACCCAAAAGGTCAGAAGGATCGTGAGGCCCTATTGTGAGGCCCTGCTTTCACGGTCTGTATTCGCACTGAAATCAAGATCAAGAGACCCTTTGCCCTTCTGCTCCACAGGGGACTGCTGTCCTCCCTGAGCTCGCCTTAGGATACCTGCATTACCATTTGACAAGTGTTCTGCCCCAGTCCTGGGCAGCGGCCTCCCGGCCCACAGCGACAACGTGCTTGTTGAAGGAGATGTTGAGGGGGCTGCCGACTCACAGTACTTGGTCGTGTCAAAGAGGGCTGAGGCACGATCTTCACCCAGATCCATCTGCTCCAGCCTCTTGAAGACTTCTTCCAGGGCCTCGCAGGTCTTGTAGTCAAGCTTCTGAAGCTCACTCCTAAAGTTCTCCACATACCACCTCTTGGACCAGAGGAAGGTGGCCAAGGGCCACAAGGATGGGGAGACGGAGCTGACTGAATTGGGCCAGTGGCCCAAAGCCAGGCCAGGTCTGCTGCAGCCAAGGAGAAGGGGCTGCCCAGCACATGATGCCTACGCCCACAGGGCCTGTGGTACCGAGGCCGACAACTGCACCATGCATGATCTGACTGGCCACAGCCCCATCCAGCAGTGCCCCCTGCACCCCAGGCTGCTGAGCCTAGAGAGATGTCTCCGCTGCATGGACTGGGCCACCTCAACATGGACCAGAGCTATGTGTGTATCTTCATCACCATGATGGTGTGGAGCCTTACCTACCCCAGCTGGCTGACCTCCACGCTGCTGCTCTGAGCCTGCCTCATCTGGATGGTATACGTCTTCCACCAGCTTACTATGGTCAGCTCGCCCTTCATCCTGCTCTATGGGCTGGCGCTGTGTGGCCTGCACTTACACGTGGACCTGGGTCCTGAGCTGCTCACACCCTGGGCCCTGTCAGCCTGCATTAGCTGGGGCTGGAGCATACTTACTACCCCTGCCTGAACCTCAGCTCCATGTTGCTGTACACTCTGACCTTCTGGCTCCTACTATGCCAGTTTGTCAAGGAGATGCTGCTGAAGAAGCCAAAGGCCCCCACTGCACTGATGGAGGTCACCATAGCAGACACAAAGCCCATGCAGATGCAGACACTGCTCAGGAGCCTGAGGGAGCTGGTCACGGGTGTCAACCCAAAGTACTGGATCAACACGTGTGCCGCGTGTTCATCGTGGTCAGCTTCGCCAGCTGCCTCATCATCTACAAGATCATCTATGTGTTCCTCTTCCTGCTCTGCCTCATCCTCGTCCAGGTCTACTACAGCCTGTGGCAGAAGCTGCTCAAGGTGTTCTGGAGGCTGGTGGTGGCCTACACCAGGCTGGTGCTCATCGCCATCTATTCCTTCCAGTTCCAGAACTTCCCCGTGTACTGGTGTGATCTGACGGGCTTCACTGATGAGCAGCTGAGGGTCCTGGGCTGAGCATCCTCCAGCACCCTCACTCCTGACTTCTTCCTGCTCGCCCGCATCCTGCAGCTTCAATACTTCCACCAGCCTTTCCTGCAGCTCAGCAACCTGGAGCATGTCCCCCCTGCCCAGCACCGCCTCCTATGTTGGGCTCACAGGCAGCACGCAGTGAGCAGGACCCCATGCTGCAGCAACAGGAGAAGGAGAAGGAGGAGGCCCCCAGGGACAAGGGGCTGAGCATAGCTGCACCCCCCACCAGGTCTCTCAGGTCCCGGAAGCTGCAGCCAATAAGTGGGGCCTGGTGACCCAGTGGCTGCTGGACCTGCCCACTGGTTTCTGGAATGTCCTCACCCAGATACAGGTGTTCATGCAGCGCCTGCTGGAGCTGCACATCTTCAAGCTGGTGGCCCTGTACACCATCTGGGTGGCCCTGAAAGGGGTGTCAGTGATGAACCTCCTGCTGGTTGTGCTGTGGGCCTTTGCCCTGCCCTACCCCTACTTCCCACCCATGGCCTCTTGCCTCTCCACTGCGTGGATCTGCATCATCATCATGTGCAAGACGCTCTACCAGCTGAAGATCGCCAGCCCCCACGAGTACCCCAGCAACTGCACCAAGCCCTTCCCCAATAGCACCAACCTGCAGGAGATGGAGATCACACAGTCTATGCTGTACCCGAGTCCTGTTGACCACGCTAACTGGTTTGGGGTATAGAAGGGCTTCCTGAACCTGGGCTACATCCAGAACCACACACAGATCCTGTTGCTGCTGGTGTTTGAGGCCGTCGTGTACCACTGCCAGGAGCACCATCACCTGCAGCACCTGCGGGCCCCGCTGCCTGCGCAGGCCATCTGTGATGAGCGACACCCACCAGCAGCTGGACCGGGACCTGCTCGGCTGCCTTAAGTACTTCATCAACTTCTACAAATTTGGGCTGGAGATCTGCTTCCTGATGGCCATGAACGTGAGTGGGCAGCACATGAACTTCGTGGTCATCCTGCATGGCTGCTGGCCATCCTCACCCACTGGTGCTGCAGGTCACTGCCTGCCTCCAGCCCACCTACTGCCTCTTCTTGCTGCTTTCCTGCTGTACCAGTACCTGCTGTGCCTGGACATCCCCCCTGCCCTATCCATTTACTACCAGCGGCGCTGGAACCAGGCCATCCCCATGACCTCTGTGCTCATCAAGTGGCTGTACCTGCCAGACTTCTTCAGGGCCCCCAACTCCACGAACCTCATCAGTGTCTTCCTCCTGTTGCTCTGCACCTCCCAGCAGTGGCAAGCATACTCAGCCTAGCACACGGAGAAGTGGCAGCGTGAGGCCAGCATCAACACCCACCTGCTGGAGCCCACAGGGAGAGCCCAACCCTGTGCCCAACTTCATCCACTATAGGTCCTACCTCAACACGCTGAAGGTGGCCATCTTCCACTACCTCTTCTGGCTGGTGCTGGCGGTGGTGTTCGTCATGGAGGCCACCCACATCAGCATCTTGGGGCTGCGCTACCTGCTGGCCTCTACCTGCTGCTCTTCAGTACAACCCTGCTGCAGGACATGTGCCCATCTCATGCTGTGGGACTGTCTCATTCTCTATAACGTCACTGTCATCATCTCCAAGACCATGCTCTTGCTTCTGTCCTGTGTCTTCGTGGAGCAAATACAGAGTAACTTCTGCTAGGTCAATCAGCTTTTTAGCCTCGTGGACACCATCAAAGGTTACGATGACCCCAAGGAAACAGGCTGGGCAGGGACCAGAACTGCCTGCTCCTGTAGAGGGAACCTGCCTCCTCTGGAACAGCGTCTGCTTCCTGTTCCTGCTGCTGTCCCTCTGCATCTTCCGCAGCTACTACTTCCTGCATGTCAGGGCTGAGCTCCAGGCCACCGCCCTGCAGGCTTCCAGGTGCTTCACCCTCTACAACGCTGCCGACTTCAAAAGCATCGACCTCCACCTCCAAGCAGAGAAGTCGCGGGTCCAGCTTAAAAGACACATGCCACACAGGAGAAGCACAAGCAGGGCCGGGCGGGCCGTGGCCACCTCCAGGACCCCCTGGGCCCCAGCCAGGAGGCAGGGCCATGCAGTCCGAGGGGCCCCTCTCCGCCACAGAGGCCGTGGTGGCTACCCCGGCTGGACCAGGCCTCATCCATTCAGGGACTACTTCCTGTTCGAGTCCATCAGTAAGGAAGAGCAGGAGACCCAAGTCCCTAGGCCATGGGCACAGAGCGCCTTCCAGATGGCGTACCAGCGTGAGTCACCAATGCAGCAGGAGCAGGGATGGCAGGACGGCCTGAGCCAGGAGCCAAGGGAGGACCTGGAGACCGAGGCGGCGTGGCGCAGCCCTGTGGCGCAGCAGTGCCGGGCGCGGGCAGTCCGGTGGGCCGGGGGCAGCGCTGGCGGGCGCGTGGGCCACGCGCCCCTCCTCCCGCAGGAGCCCCTCCGGGTGGCGAGGCGCCAGACGGCCAGGGCAGCTGTGCAGAGCGGCGCCCAGGCCCCCCGGAGGCCCGCGAGGGGCCGAGCACAGCCCAGGCGGACGCGGGGCCGAGGAGCCACTGAGCAGCACGACCGTGGTGCACGAGGACCCTGAGCACCAGCTACAGCCCCCACGGCAGCAGCAGCAGCTAGGCGACGGCCCTCAGCCCGGGGCTTGCCTGCGCGGGAGCCCCGGGCCTGCTCGCACCCCGAGGGGCACTGCCAGCAGCCGCTCCGGACCCGCCTGCGCATGCGGAGCTGCAGGGGGCCCAGCGGCGGGCAAGGCCACGCCTGCGGCTGCCAAGGCCAGGCCTGCGGCTGCCAGGGGCCTTGAACCCGCGTAGGGCCACCCACTCGGAACTGCTGTGCCAAGTCATCGGCGTCCTCACCCACGTGGTCACCGCCTCGGCTGCCTCCCTGATGCTGCCCATGCTCATCTTCCTGAGGGCCAGGCTGTCCATCCCACGGCCCTGCAGGTGCTGCAGAATGACGGCCATCGTCTTCACCGAGGGCCTGGTGGTCAACTAGTATCTGTTCCAGTTTGGCTTCTTCCCCTGGAACAGCCACGTGGCACTGAGGCGTCCCCAAAACGAGTCCTCCCCGCCCTGCATCCTGGGCCTGGAGAAGATTGATGGCTGCGTCAGGGACTACCTGAAGCCGCTCATGGCCCTCTTCTTCCACTGGCCCAGCTGCTGTGCTACCACCTCTGGGTCCACAAAGAAGACCCGCTCTCCAAGGAGCACAACAGCGTTAGTGGGAAGGAGAAGGGGGCTGAGGAGGAGCCAGTAGCTCTGCTGGAACCCCAGACCAAGGCAGGCGCAGAGCTCCCGAGGAGTCAGAGGTAGCCGGGGCCCCCACCGAGAACGACACCCATGAGGCACGCATTGGCCCAGGCACGAGACCCCAGTGGAACTCAAGACCTGCAACACCAAGCGCATCAGTCTGCGTTTTAGGAGGAGGAAGCAGAGCCCCAAACCCCGAGGACTCGCAGCCACTGAAGCCCAGGGTGGGGAGGAGGAGGAGGAGGAGGAGGGGGAGGAGATGGGGGAGGAGGCGGAGGCTGCGGAGGCAGCAGCCACCTGAAGAGAGAAGCGGCGGAGTCGCCCCCGGCAAAGAGGGAGGGTTACGGGGCTCTGGCTGCAGAGCTTCTGCCTGACCCTGGCCCAGAGCCTGTATCGGCTCCGCTGACCTTTCTTCCAGAACATTCTGCACCAAGTACCGTGCGGACTCCGATGTCTATACCTTCATGTTCCTGGACAACGTCGTCGACTTCATCATCACCATCTTCACCTTCTGGGCTTTTGGGAAGCACTCAGTGGCCACAGACATCACGAAATCCCTGTCAGACAACCAGGTGCCCAAGGCCGGGCTGGTTATGCTGCTGTCCCGATTCAGCACTATGGTCGTCCATGGACGGAGCCCTCTACCTACACAAGATGTGCAAGGCAAGCTAGCCTTCCAGGTCCTCCTCGTGCTGGCCATCCACCTCTGGATGTTCTTCATCCTGTCCACGGTCACCAAGAGGCTGTTCAGCCAGAACGTGGTGGCCCAGCTGTGGTACTTTATAACGGGCATCTCCCTCACCCTGTCCGCATACCACATCAGCTGTGGCTACCCCACCTGCATCCTCAGCAACTTCCTCACCGAGAAGTACAACCACCTCAACCTCTTCCTCTTTCAGGGGTTCTCGTTGGTGCTGTTCCTGGCGAAGCTGCAGGCCATGATGGACTGGGTGTGGATGGACACCACACTGTCCTTGTCCAGTTGGATGTGCAGGGAGTACATCTACACCAACGTCTTCAGCATCACATGTGGCAGAGAGACAGAAAAGAAATACCCACAGCCCAAGAGAAGAAGAAATAAAAATCGTCAAGTACAGCATGGGCGGTCTCATCATCCTGTTCCTTGTGGCCATCATCTGGTCACTGCTGCTCTTCATTTCTCAGGTGCACTCTGTGGTCAGCATTGTCAACCAGCCCATCGATGTCACCTTCACTCTCAAGCTGAGTGGCTACAAACCCCGGTTCACCATGAGCACCCAGCAGCCATCCATTGTGCTCTTCACACACCAGGCCTATGAGGAGCTGCCCAGGCAGTTCATCAGCCGGTTTATCTCTGAGGAAATGGTCACAGCACAGACAGAGGATGGCGCTGTGGCGCATCAGCCCACAAAGCCAAGCCCAGATGAAGCCCAGATACAATGGCACTGCTGACATCACCCTGTGCTTCACCTGGAACTTCCAGAGGGACCTGGCTGAAAGCAGCACCATGGAGTACACCAACGAGAAGCACACCCTGGACACGGTCCCCAAGAGCACCATACGATGGCAGCTGGCCAGCCTGCTCGAGGGCACCTTGGACCAGTCAGTGGTCATCCCCACCCTCTTCCCCAAGTACATCCCCGCCCCCAAAGGGCCTAAAGCCAACCCAGTGAAGCAGCTGCAGCCTATGAGGAGGCCGACTACCTTGATGTGCACTTCCAGCTGCTGAGGGAGCATGTGGTGAGTCATCGAGCTGCTGGACTCCTGGGCCGACTGCAGCCTGTTCCATGTGGTCATCTTCACTGACAAAGTCAGCCCTCCCAGCCTCAGCTCCTTGGCTGGCTACGGGATCACAGGGCTCTACGTATCCATCTTGCTGGTCATCGGCAAGTTTGTGCGTGGCTTCTTGCACAAGATCTCGGGCTCCGTCATGTTCGAGGAGCTGCCGCATGTGGACTGCATCCTCCTCAAGCTCTGCCACGCCATCTTCCTGGTGCAGGAGACGTGGGAGCTGGAGCTGGAGGAAGGGCTGTGCCAAGCTCACCTTCCTGTACCACTCGCCTGAGACCAGGATCAAGTGGGCCCAAGAGAAGACCTAGGGGCCGGGCTCCTCACCCACAGTGAATGAAGGAGCCGGCCAGGAGGGTGGCGCTCCTCGGGCCACAGGAGCAGATGCCCTAGACCAAGGCCAGCTGCTGTGACACATCCTCCCAGCCCAGTGAGCCCTGCTGCTGCTGTCAGAAGGAAGCTGCAGCCCCTTCACAGCCCAGCGCAGGACTGTTGTCCCTTCCTGTTGCCCCAGTGCAGGCCATGGCCAGCCACACTGGGCCAGGGGGCCGGCCCTCCCTTCCCCATTCACACTGTAGAGTTTTCTAATTTATAACGTTTTTATTTATGGAAACAGACACACAGAAAAAGTTTGACTGGGAAAGGTAGTCTCCTGTGCAGTCTCTCAACCTCTGCTGGCCCCATAAGAGTGGGCCTTGGACCTAGGACGCTTCCTTATCAAGAGACAAGGAGGCCCACAGCCTGTACCAGGCTTATGGCCTTGTGTGGGAATATCTTTTCCTGTTTCAGACTCAGTGGGTGCTCCTTTGTTCTGCTTTAGCAGGTATGTCAGTGGCCCATAGGTAGGCCCCCAGCTTTCAGTATTTCAGACTCCACAGGGGAGGGGTTGAGGTCCTTCTGCTGTGGCAGGAGAGGGGTGTGTATAGGCCAATTGCCCTGTGTCAGCTCTCGGGGGCACCTGCTAACCACGAGTGACAACGTATACTGTAAGAGCTCATCTTGCTCTGTTTCTTCTCTGAGTGAAGGCGTTGCTTCATCCGGTACTCGACTATGTTGTGCTTTCCTTGGTGACTCCCATACCAAGATGCAATGGGCAGAAGTGTTTGGACTTCTGTTCCTGGCGGCTGGCACTGTGTTGATCTTTGCTGTCCTCCATGTATTTAGAGTCCTCCTCTGGTGTTAATTACACACAGGTGAACAGTGTTCTGCTCCACAGACTGCTGATGGGTACCTGGGTTTCTTCTGGGTGATGAAAATGGTCTAAACTGAGATGACATGATGGTTGCTCAACTCCACAAATATACTAATAGATGGACATGGTAACAATGTTCTTTGTTAAGAAAAATTCACTAAAATTAGAATTCTGTATAACCAATGCTTTCTGTAGCCTAGGTCCACGTAAGGATGATACTCTTAGAGGACTTATACTCCTAAGAAAGAAGAGAGGAGTCCATTAAGCCAGGCTTCTCATCTCCACTTTAAACATCCCAGTCAGCCTCCATATTCAAAGAGGTCAAGGAGCCTAAATACAAAGGGACGCTGTGATGAAAGGGATGGTGTGTATGAGACGTTCCTCTTACTCAGCCTAGTTTCAACACTATTTGCTGATCTGCCAGATAGGTTGGATGTCAGTTTACTGTCATCTCAGCCTCCATCTTATCTACAGCTCATGCAGGCTGGCAATGTAATTTCAGGCTTTCGGCTTACATTTCACTTAAATCAGATATTCCCTTCATTTTTTTTTTTTTAAGATTTAAACTTTAGCATACTGCTGTTTCAGTCCCCTTGATGCTATTTTTTCTTCTGCTAAATTCCTGGCTCCATTCAGAAAGGGGGAAGCGAGAGATCCCAAAATACTTTCTGTCGTTCAGCCCAGATGATGAATCCTCTCTTCTCCAGTTCTGATGGTGGTCAGCGAGCGTTGTAGGAATGTGAAGCGCACTGGTACCTCCAACATTGTTGTTGACTTAGCAGTTCACGGGGCACAGATAAAGTTGCTGTTAAAAGCAGTGTGCTCTTCCCTCCCTCATAGATGCCTGGGGTCACTTTTGTTTGGCATTTACGCTCCTTCACATTATTACAAAACCATACCCCGGAGTATTGCTAACTCAGTTTTCTCTTCACTCCATTCGATGTAATTTTCACATCAACGTATTTCTATAGACTGGACAGAGTTAGAGTTCAGCTTCTTCTAGCCAAAGTGTTTAAATCTGACTAGACAGCAGCAATTGCTTTTTAATCTAAGCAAACTGATCTGTCAAAGGCAATCAACTCAGGGAAGTTATTCCAGGAGGATCCTAATAATCCTGATGAATCACACTGCCCTATGTGAAACTCAGCCGCTGAACTGTTGACACGGTGTGTCACAAGTACTTAGAGGAATAAGGACATACAGCTGAACTCTGTGTTGACACACAAACTCTCGCCTCTCGTGCATAAGTTAATGATTGCTGCATTTGGTCTGGTGGAGGAGTATACTGTTGTGTGTTGTGATGTCAACTCATGTTTAATGATGTTACATCAACTAGACTTCATGTCGCATCATCCACGGTCCTCACAAGCATTTATCAACAGTGTGCTCAATTCCTCACTGTAAATAAAGGTTTGTCGTTGTTGTTGTCGTTTTTAAGCGTCTCATGTTTTAAACAAGGGTCCCACCCTCTTAATGTCCCTACCAATTTAGGGCTTTACTTACCAAGATCTTTAAGTACTTTATCTTGTTTAATTATCAGACAGCACTGAGAGGTCAGTAGAGAGGGTAACATCATTTACTTCGTTCGTTAGTCGCAGACCTTGGACTCTCACCTACATCTGATGGTTTCAGGTTTTGAGGTCTTCCTGATGCTGTAAAGCTTGTTATTGGAGCTTTTGTTCCAGTGCTAGGATTACTCGGGTGGGTGAGCAGTGTTGAGAATCCTGTCCCCGGGTGGGGCATGCTGTCAGGGTCCCTCTGCTCCCTACAGAGAAACCCACCAAACTTTAGACAAGGAAACAGCAGCTGGGAAGGCAGCAAGAATGAGTGGGGTCTGGAGGAGGGCAGGGCTGAAAATTCTCCCTAAGTGATGGGATAAGTGTTCTTTGAGAATGACCTCTACTTATTAACAGTTGGAGGAAAGCTTTAAGAGAAATTGGGACACACATTCAATACAATCAAAGGGCAATAAAACAGAAGACTGGCTACAGGGTAAACTTGAAAGAATAATATAGTAATAATAATAGCTAATGTATATTTAGCACTTGATATTTTCCACTATTCTAAGTGTTTTGTGTATATTAATTTATTAAATTCTCATCACCACCCTTTGAAATAGGTACTGTTATTCTGATGAGAACTGAGGGAACAGGAGTTGATTAACTTACCTGTGACCCCTCAGCTAGTAAATGTTAGAACCAAGATTCCAACCTGGGCAAACTTGTGCTCTGATTATATTGTGGTAATAATGATGAATTTGGGAAGACTTTCCGAATTATGAGAAATTTCATTTGTTTTTCTGACTTAAAAGCAATAATGAATATTTCCATTTCAAGCAGGATTACAGCCTCAACAGTCTGACTGACCATCCCATTAGAAACACTCAAAATTGATGCATAAAATTAAAAAGAAAAAACTTTTTAAAACATGCTAATAAGCTGGCCAGAAAATAAGAAATACTGAGATGCCTAAAATTATATGAAAAGGTGGACCCAGGTAGGCAAGCAGAACCCTGAAGTCAGTTTTCACTGTGATGATATTCACTGATCCTGATGACCTTGATCTTTGCTTTTCATAGGGTATGGAGCATGAAGACACAAGTTAAAGTCCAGGGCCTCACCGAGGTGAGGAGTCTAACAGGAGACCTCAGTGGAAAGCTGGACCCTCAGAGCCACTTTCCTATGTTAGAGACAACAATAAAAACTGACGACCCAGTCCATAGTGCTAGCAGAGGAGGAAAAAATTCTCTCCTAAGAATTCATAACCAGAAAACGGACCTTCATCTGGGTTTCTAGTCTAAATTCACACTACTAGAGTGGCACCAAAGAAACTGCAAGTTAAGAATATGGTTTAAAACAGCTTTAGGTTGGTAGTGCACTGAGATGCCTGCCAGAATCAAAAGCAAACTCTTTCTAAAGGAGCCAGACTCAAAGTCAATTCTCAAAGGATTCCCACAGATAAACTACCAAAGAATAGAAGCTCAGACCAAAATATCACAAAACACATGAATAAAGCACCATGAGTGTAGAGCCAGTAGAAACCATCGTCATAAGAATCAGACCCCAAAAGACACCAGATAGCACAATGATGCAACAGAGAATGACAGGTGTAACCTGGTAGTGCTTTGCTTCAGCTGTACCACTTATTTCTTGCTTTCTGTCCCTGGGCTTCTCTGATGTCAGTTAGGATGTCTTCAGAAATCAACCAGGCCTCATACATGCGTATCTGAAAGTACAGGGATGTTGCCATCCCTGGGTCAACCTTTGACCAATGGGGTTCAGAAGCTAATGGATAAATGCTCCCTTCTTTCATTCTTTGGGTGGACAATTCTGAGATGCCAGCTCTTCAAAAGGTCCTGATGAGATTGAGTCCTTGTTGTCCACAGTGGAGATAAATCCACAGGGCTCTCTTACATTGGCTTTTTCTCTTTCCTTGTTTGACTCTGCAATCTCCCACTCCTGTTCCCTGGGTTCACTTCCAACAATAAACTACTTGCCTGAGAATTTAGAATACAAATAAGGAACAAAAGACTAAACCATGAAAAGGAAGATATGGAAAAAGAACCAAATAGAACTTCTAGAAATGAAAAGTAAAATAATTTTAATGTAAAATTCAAAGGATGGTTAAACAAAAGAATAGACATAGCATAAAAGAACAAACTGGAAGAGAAATCAGAATATTTTGCATAACACAGAACAGAGACATAAGCATATGGACAATATGAAAGAGACGGTAGAGGGGAAATAGCTACAAAAGTCAAATTAGAATTCCAGAAGGAGAGAACGGGGAAAGGTGGGGGGAGACAATATTCAAAGAAATAATGGCTGAGTTTTCCAGACTGCATGATTAAAATCTTCAGATTCAGAAAGTCCTCAATTGCAAAAGCCAAAAACATAGAAAAGCTGAATAAAAAACATTAGTTAATGTTTTAATAAACATTAATATGTGGAAATAAAATATGAATAATTATATAAATTTAAATGGAAAAATAAACTCGTTTAGAAGTAAAGGCTATCAGATTGGATAAAAGTAAATAAAATCCACTTATGAGGATTTTAAAAAGAAGCTTGTGACATAAGGATAACAAATAGTTGAAATTAGAAGGATGAAAATATATACAGTACAAATAACCAAAATAAAGCTGATGTTACTATACTAATATTAGACAAAATGTACTTTCAAGGCAAAAGGCATTGAAACTAACTACATAATGAGAAAAAGTTGATTCACCAGTCAGATATAAAAATTTCAAACTAAGTTCTAAATAATATAGCTTGAAATTATATAAAGCAAACTGAAAAGAACTACAAGAAGGACTCCATAAACACACCAGTAGAGCTGAAGATTCTAACTCACCTCAGTGGTTGATGGCTCACAAAATCAAGTAGGAAAGTACCAGTAAGGATATAGAAGATTTGACCAATACAGTTAACAGGCTTTACCTAATGGGTATATATGGAACATTTTACCCAAAGAGTGGAGCAGTATTTCAAGCAGAGGCAGCAATTCGACTGATTCCAAACAAGTAATCCCAAACAAGATATAACTAATTTTAAATGACTGGTACCATAAATATTATATTCTTTCCCACAATGTGTTTCATAGAAGAATGAAGCACAAATGGCCAATAAATTCTAAAAATATTGCTTAACTTTTTAGTAATAAGGAAAACGAAAATTAAAATCACACTGAGATACTGTTTCACACCAACAGTACTGGCAGATTTTAAAAGTCTGACAATCTTAAGTGTTGGCAAGAATCTAGAGTAACCACGTCTCTTATAGACCACTAGAGAGAATATTAATTTGTATTACTACTTTGGAAAACAATTAGGATCATCTGTTAAAGTTGGATAAGTGCATTCCCTATGATCCAGCAAATCCACTGGAAAAACTCTGGCACATATGCAGACATACAAGAATAATCACAGCAGTATTGTTTTAATAAAAACTGGAAGCAATTCAAATGTCTACCCTAACCAAGGCCACGATAAACAAATAATAATGTTCACCTATGGACATGTGTGAAATTCCTCTGGGAAATATGAAGCATGAGATCATTGGGGTCATAGGTACACATACTTAATTTTACTAAATTTTTCCAGAATTCTTTTCAGAATGGCCCTACCAGTTAACACTCTGAATAGCAGGACTCAAGAGTTCTCACACTCTCACTAAAATTTGGTATTTTCTATTTTCTAATATTTGCTATTCTGATATGGGACCTAATTTTTATTTTAAATTTGCCTTTTTTGACTTGCATCTTTCATACACTTCTTAGCCCATCCGGCTTCTCCATCTGTAAATTGCCTGACCATGTCCTTTGCCCATTTGTCTACTGGGTTTCCTATCATTTTCCTGTCCACATGCAGGATTTGTTTGCATAGTCTATATGTCAATCCCCTGTTGGACTTAGACATTATGGATATCTTTTCCCAATTGTCATCTGCTAGCTTTCTCCATGCTGTCCATCAAATCAAAGAACCTCTTAGTTTTGTAATAAGCAATTTTTCACCTTCAAGTTTATGCTTTTTAGGTCTTATTATTTTTCCCCATGCCCAGGCCATAAGTCCTTTAAATAGTTTTAAGGTTTTATCTATAATTTTTTTTTGCTTTCTTTGAGAGGTTATTTCTTAGATACTTTATAGTTTTAGCAGCTACTGTAGGTAGTATCTAATTTCCAATTAAATTTTCTGGTTGGTTATTGCTGATAAAGACAAATGCTATTATTCTTATCTCCCATCAGTTCTAATAATCGTTCTGTTCACTCCACTTACTTCTTATGTACATAAGTGCAATATCTGCAAATAATTTCATTTCTTTCTTTCCAATGCTGATAATTTCATCATAGCATTGGCCAAATCTTCAGTCCTATGTCAAACATTAACAGTGACATGAGTATTCTTGTCTTGGGGCAGATCTTAGTAAGAATGAGTTTCTCCATTAACATGATATTTGCTGGAGAAGTTTTGGAATATTGTCTTCATCAAATCAAGGAAATTCTTTTAAATTCTGAATTCTGTGACAGTGTTTATCAATAGGGGTTGAATTGTGTCAAGTGTTTATTTCTACATTTATTGATGTAATCATATTTTTCTCCCTTATTCAAATAATGTTCTGATCTGCAGTACTGTTAAGATAATAAATGTGTGTGGTTTTAAGCCACTAAGTTTTTGGTAATTTGTTACAGCAGCAATAGGAAACTAACACATTATGTAATTCTCATAATTTTACATCTCCTTTATAAGTTGTAGTATAGAGAGGTTAAGTAACTTGCCCAAGGTCACACAGCTGAGGATTCTAGCTCCTGGTTAAAAACCTATGTGTGACTTTTCAGATCTGACCACAGGCAATTACAAAGACTTTACCTGGCAGGCCTCATGGGGGAAGGCTGCTCCCCCTGAAACATACCAGGTTTGGTGCACAGCCAGTGCACTGTAGTCTCTGAAGGCAGCGCAGTCAACGATTCCAGCAGGTCATGCTCTTCACATATTTGTATTCCTAGCCTTGGTGCCTTCATTCCTAGGTCTCTTTATCTAAGGCCTTGGGCAGAGGTCTTCCTCAGGTGCCGCTGCTGAGGCCTCCTTAGGAGGGGAGGAGGAGGAAACCTTGAAAACACTTTGTCCCACTGACTTTTCCCAGTACTTTCCCATTCCCAGCCCTTCTCCTTCACCCTCCCCACAACTGTGGGGTCCGTAAAATTGCTGGAGCCTTTAGTTCAGGTCTCCCTCAACAGTGAGCCAAGCCCTACGTCTACGCTGATGCACCTGATCCTGGATCAGTGCACCATTCCATGCAGACAACGCAAGGGGGGAATCAATGTCTTCTCCAGTTTTAGACTCTCACACCATCACAGTAGGTGAGTAAAGGCTTGACTCTTTCATTTTTGGCGTGTTGCATTAATCGGCCACTCCAACACCTGACAGCTTAGCTCTCTCTCCCAGTCTGGCTGATCTCCTGACAACAGCTAATGGTGGAAAAGGCGGAATTCAAATCCAGGCAATCTAACTCCACGGCTGTACTCCTAACCGTGATCCTCTACTGCCATCTTTTGTGTCAGATGACAGTCGTCTAAGGAACTGATGATGGTGACTTGCACAGGGCAACTGAAGTTGACTAAGACATACTGGACGACAGGTAAACTCAACAAGAGTTGGTGATGGATTGCATGTAGAAGATGAGGGAAAGGGAAAAATAAAGGATGACTTCTCAGTTTTCAGCTCAGAGCAATGACGTAGACGGTGGTGCCCATTTGCTGAGACAGAAAAGACAGGAATGGAGTGACAGGTGGCAGGAGGACAATGGGGAAACAAGGTCCTCTCTGGACATATTTAAGGTTTGAGATTCTTAACAAACACCCAAGTGAAGACGTCAAGTAGGCGACTGCATACAGAATTTTGGAATCTGAATGAGAATATCAATTTTGCTTTTTCTCTATTTCTAGATATTAGGACAAGAGGAATACTATATAAGAGAATACTGGGCAGACGCCACTTTAAGCATTCCTTCTCACTCCTACAATAAGCTTTTCAAAAAGAATCAGATATGGCCACTCTTCTGAGGAAAACATAGAGCCATCTTCAAATAGGGTTGGTACATGAACACAACAGTCTCCAAATCATGAAAACCACCAGGAGATCAGAATTCTCAAATGACCAGAATGTAGAACTAAGCAAGCTAATAATGCACTAATTAAAGATCTGAGAACAACTCAATGACTAGTATGCATTGGCCTTATTTTGCTGTTATCATTTTTAACCTTTTCAGGTATGTGTTCAAACAACAGGCTGATTATTTGTCTCCAAATCTGGGGGGGAATTTAATAATTCAGTGAGGCCAAATATTTGAAGCTGCCTTAGACACTCAGTGTATATTAAACCCTTCCTCCCCTACACTAATACACTTCTGTAGCTCATCTTTACATTTAATTATGTGCTGCACTGCACAGTTTTAAAACTTGTCTCAAATATTCCTTCCAAATGAATTTTATTTCCTTTGAGGATAGGGACTGGGTCACCGACCCTAAACCAGAGTTGCAGACATTTAAGGGGAATTTGTTGAATTGACTTGGAGAGTTTTCTCCACTAACTGTATATTCAGCACCCACCTAGGACTACTTCCCCTCCATTTCACTCAGCTAGACTCGATTCACTCACACAAGGATACAGCAATAGTCATTACAGTCTCCGTTTATGGTTTTAATGGTTTTGCAACATTAGATGCACAACGTATTTCCAAGCACCAAGTATGCTTGAAATTGAACATTTTTATAAAGATAATAAAAGTTAATGACTACCCATGATCTATGATCTGACAATACATCTGTTCTTTTTCATCTTGAGATGGTAAAATACCCACCCTAGCTTATTGTGGCACAGTGGGAGAGAAGAAATATAGTCCTATTAATCATTCTTAACTATCAGCTTATTAAGTTATAGTTTCCCAACAGGCTTGTCTTACATGACTGTTAATAGGCTGCAGGTGTTTTTCTAAAAGAGTCTTTTTATTATGCAGTTATGTCATAAAGAGACAGCATGGAGTAAAAGAAAACCTAGTGGACTAAGAATCAGAAAATCTAGGTTTAAATTCTAGTTTGGTTAAATAGCCCTGAAACCCTTAAGCAAGTTACCACCTCTCTGTTCTTCAATTTTCTCATTGGTAAAATAATGAGGACTGATTATAAATTAAATAAATTTGTGCCAATTTGCACTGGACCTATAGGCAGGTAACCATAACCCAGGACCTAAGAATTTCACAAAGGACATTCTAAGGAAATCTGTCCACATTAAAATAGCTTTAAACCACACTGTAAAATTGGGATTTCTGATACTATTGTTAACCTTAAAAGTGAGTTTTGCTGCCTAACAACTGTGGAAGTGCACAAGAAAGAAGAGTGTTTCACATGAAAAAAAATCTGATATACTGACATACACCTAAATTGTGGTGAAAATAACCAAAATTTTATTATCAGCTAAAAACGCATTCACAGAGACAACTGTTATATATAAATTCTCCAAATGACAAAAGGGTTGCAGTCCAATACCATGTAAGTCCATTTCTGGGAAACTTTATCAATGGAGGTTAGGTTTCTAGTTTAACCCATAAGAGCATGACTCCTGATGTAGCTGAGCTATGTAACATACTAGGAAACGCTGAAGTTCTGGGTCCTGAGGAAGGGGCTTGGTTCATTTGAAGATGAGTTTCCTTCCCTATTCTTGGGAAGAAGACCGGAAGCAAGCAATTACTCAAACAAATGTACCTTGGTCACACCTTTGTGATTCTCTTTTTAGCACTTTCACACTCGGGTGGGGCACACAGCCCCAGTTGTGCTGGTAGAACAATCCCATCTGGTCTGACCTACCAAAGGGTTCAGTGTTCCAACAGCCCATTCTCGAGCCTTCAAACAGTAATTCCACAACCACGGAGCAACTGACGGCCATTTCAACAAATAGCCCAGTAAACATTACCACTCCTCGACTATAACTGGTGTTGAAAAAGATCACCTGTTATTTACAAAAGCAAAAATATCAGAAATCTAAGGGCTAAAAACTTTAGAGACATGGTCAAGTAAATTATGATACACCCACACAATAGAATATTACGCCACCATTTAAAAAATGTTTACAAGTAAGTTGTGATGACATGTGAAATGTTTAAAATACAATGCTGAATAAATAAAAAAAGATACTAAATGCTATGTTTTTTATGAACTCAACCACGGAATAAATGCATTGAGAAAGACTAGAAGCAAATACAACTTGTTGAGTAGTAGAACTATAATTTATTATTTTTTCCAAGTTGGTACATGAATCCATGCTTTCCAGATTTCCCCACTTCAAGAAAGTACCACTTTTGTTATTAAAAAAAAGGGAAAACTGGGCTGGCCTCAATGGCCTGGTGGTAAAAGTTCAGCATGCTCTTCCAGGGCCTGGGTTCAGTTCCTGGTTGTGGAACCATACTACTCATCTGTCGGTGGCCGTGCTGTGGCAGTGGCTCACATGAAAAAAAAAAAGAGGAAGGTCAGCAACAGATGTTAGCTTGTTAGCTCAGGGTGCATCTTCCCCAGCAAAAAAAAAAAGAAAAGAAAAATTGAGGAGAAAAGTGTGAATTCAAATAAAACTCTTTAATCAGTAGAATTTTAGAGAGCTATAAATAGAGCTAGTTATTAGCAATGTGGAAATAGAGCTTTGTAGACAAAGAAGCATTCCTTTCTTTGATTTTGTTTGCAAAAGAGTTTAATTAGAAGACATTTTAAATTAACCACATTATAAAATAAGTTATGTGATTATGAAAATATTGCTTATGGCTACTGCTATGGCATTTTATAGATCTAATAAAACCTACTACTGATACTTGCTTCTCTTAATTAAAGATACTGGATGTTTCTTTTAATGTATGTATGATATAGAAAATAACACAGGCATGTGATTTAGACAAACAGGAAAAAAAAGCTATATAATGAAAAAGTCTTCATCCCATCTTACAACTTTCCTAGATGTAGCAACTGTCTCCAGCCCAGAAACTTGTCTTGCATATAAGCCCAGGAATATTGTATTTCCACCTTAACCACTCTTCTATATTACCTTATTTTATTGAACATACCTTAGAAACATTTACATACGAGTATGCACAAATCCATTTCATTCTTTGTAAATACTAATTACTATTCTATTGTATGGATGTAATACAATTTATTAGTAACTCCTTACTGAGAGACATTTAAATTATTTCCCGTTTTTCTCTATAACAAACAAAGCTTCAGTGAACAATCCTATACAAATATGTTTACGTACACGAACAAGTATATCCATAAGATAAATTCACAGAATTGATGAGTCAGAGTATGGGTCCATTTTAAAAATCCGATATTGCCAAATTGCCATCCAAAGAACCGGTACCAGTTTACACTCCGGGGTAACATTTCTGGTCAACATAGATTTTTTAAAGCAAACTCCAATGCTGCCAATGGCCCAGAAGGTGACATAAATGAGTGAAGCAGGCTGGGGTAAGAAAACGGCAAACCAGGAGCACATTCAGTCTTTGAAAGAAGTGGCTTCCACTCAACTCCAGCCTACTAATAATGCCTTCCTAGGAATCTATGCTCAATGTTGTTAGATTGTCTGATTTCGCAAAAGCTAAACATCTGGACTTCTGCATGAAATCTTCAGACTTTTTTTAATGTTGACAACTCATCAAAATTTTAGAATTGGCATGACAAACAAAACACATGCGTGAGTGGGAATCATCTCTTGGGCCTCCAACTCGTGACCTACGCTTTAAAGCTTTCATTTCCCCCCATGACATCCAACAACGATCCTCGTGGCAGCAGGATGTGTTCAGCATATTGTTTTAAAGCTGGGATTTCCTTAGACTATATCACATTTTGCTTTTGGATAAAGTAGATGGATTTTATTAACTACATGGTCACTATCCCCTCAAATTATTTGAATAACTTAATCTACTTCTTGCCCAGATGTTTTCATTAATCGGTTTCCTAAAACATGCTCCCTTGCCTTATATTTTTATTCCTTTAGAATGCTATGTTTCTCTCTTTTCTTTCATATATGGATTTCCCACGTTTTAAGAGTTGAGTTCCTTTCCTATTAGTGCAATCTTCTTTTACCCAAAGAAGAAAATCTTTAATCATTTTTCTATATTCCCATGCATTCAACATGTCCATCTACTTACAAAAGAAATTGTGGGAAGAGAATAAATTAAAAAGACTTTCTTCCTCTAGTTTAAATAGATTTCTGTTTTTGTTGTTTTTGGTGAGGAAGATTAGCCCTGAGCTAAACATCTGTGCCAGTCTTCCTCTGCTTTGTATGTGGGATGCCTCCACACATGGCTGATGAGTGGAGTAGGTCTGTGCCCAGGATCCGAACTCGCAAACCCAAGCCACTGAAGCAGAGTGCATGGAACTTTAACCACTCGGCCATGGGGCCGGCCCCTTAAATAGTATTTTTAATCTGTATAAAATCTCTTTATACTAACTACATTCTTATAGTTAAAAAAATTAAGACAATATAAAAGAATAAACCCTGAAACTGCTAGATCTATATCAAAAAATATTCAAATTCATGGATAAAATACCATGAGACTTCTAATGTCTTATCTCTTCTACATAAATACTTGCAAAATGACCAATCTGACAAAGCCAAGGTACCATACAATTATAAACAGAAATAAATCTTGTAAACATTAAATTTAGAAGCAATGTAATATTAAAGTCAGTTACCTATTTGAAAACTCAGAAGGCAATGATCTCTTCTACAAATAAATTTTGAAAATAAAAATTGGAAAATTAGCTTCATTTATTGTAAATAAAGCATCTGAATCATAATTTCAGAGCTAACAGTAATTTGTAAAAAATTCCTAGTTTATAATGTAATCTGTTGAGATATTTTATTAATATCAAAAAAAAAAACACACAATAACAAAAGAGGACCAAAAAACACGTACGAAAGAAGTTTTACAACTTAGCAAAGCTTTCAATGTATGTCTATATACATATATATGTATTTATACTGACATATACATTATCTGTTATTTGTCAGTGATAAATACACTGCTGCTCATATGAGAAAATCTGTACATAAAAGCCATTCCACCAACAATGATGCCATTGGATAGTCTATTTTCAGTTCCTAGAGGCAAGGTTCCAAACATTACAAATTCCTCTGTCAGTATTTCTGAATATGTGAGTGTTCTGACTTCTCCTTAAAAGGTATGCTGTAACTACTCAAGTGTCTCTTTTCAAAAGAAAACTGACTAGACCACCCTAAAATTTAAAAACTCAGTGCTGTGTATTAGGCATATATCACTTGAACTCAACATTTTAATTACAAAAAGCAAATTTAAGAAACAAAAGTGTACAGATTTAAATTGTAATCTGCACATCGGATTACTTCTTCAAATGTGTCATCAGAGCTCACACAAAAGTAATGAAAAGAAATACGGTAAAATATCACATTTTAATTTTACCTAAAATATAAATTAAATAAGGCAGAAGAAAAACTTTGAGACTACAATATATGTGGAAAATTGACCACTGAAAGACACAAAGAATTCACACAATATAGTATAAGCTTTACTATACAAATTAGATGTCATTTCATAGGTGTTAGTCACATCAGTCTAAACTTTGTTATATATTAAAATATTAAAAAGCTAAAAAACATCATTGTAATATAGATTCAATATGGGAAAATACATATTTGTGGCTTTATACACAATCGAAATTAATCCATTCTATACAATAGTTTTCCAAAATATAAACAGCACTTTACATGCAATAGAACATACCAGCTGGATGTCCTAATATAATTTAATATATAGGAAAATAAAGAGAAAACACCCTTTTAACAAGACAGTTACATAGCAGAGGTGGAATGTACATTAAGATTGTGGTTTAACACAATCTTGGATAAGATTAAAGAAATATGAAAAAAGAACAGTTTCTACTACTTTCAATTAGCATTTTTTAAAATAAAGACTATTGTGATTTTATATTTCTAATTGTATTACAAACTGAGCAAACATAAAAGGAAAAAGAGAGGAGGGGAAAAAGAAAACCTGATCCTCTCTGAATTTTAAACATCAGCCCTGCCTATGGGCTGCATTCGGGCTGCTTTTCTGCTGACAGTTTCCTAGATTACTTCTGCCACTCTGAATTGCGCATCAGTAGTCAGATGAGTTTTCCAGACTTCATTACGCCATTGTGTAACCATAGCTGCCACAATGTAGTGCCACAAGAAGTCTGTCTTTGAGTATTTCTTTACTTGGGTATTCAGGTAACTTGAGCATGTTGATGCTTTCAAAGAAAAATATACCACAATTAAATAGGACACCTATGAAATTTCTGACTGTTTGTCTAGCAGTGAAACACCACTCAAAATTAACATGAAACCACCCTCTCAAATTTGCATTCAAATTGGAAAACCCTAAAGTAGTATTTAAAAAGAAAAAAACTGCTGCATTGCAGTTTCCTTTAGCATGCAAATGTAGTGGAAGAAAATAAGTTCCTTTCAGCCTAAAATAAATAAGCATTAGAGCAATTTGAGTTTGAAGTGATGGTATAACTCAGTGATACTTATGACACCGTAACTTTAGTGATACTTGAACTATATTCAATTAAATTATAGGTAGTTTCCCCAAACATTTTCCCCACCAAAAAAGGCGGCGGTAAGGAACTATGCAGCTACTTATTTATCAGTGACTCCAAAATGGTGAATAGAGATCACACTGTTGAGGTTTTCCTCTCAATGCAGCAGTACATTAGTTAGACCTATGATCATTCAACATTAATTAAAACAATTCACGATGCATGCAAATGAGCCAATTTCACATACCATGTGCTTGAGGTTGGTAGGAGATTTGGAGTATATGGCACAGCAGCAATTGTGAAGTTTTGCAATCCACTTCCACCCATGATATTAGCAAAGCCACCGTGTGGGACCCTGGAGCTAAGAGTTCATATCTTAATAAGTTATAATTATTACAG
The DNA here is from genome assembly GCF_041296235.1 of Equus asinus. NCBI lineage: Eukaryota > Metazoa > Chordata > Mammalia > Perissodactyla > Equidae > Equus > Equus asinus. The sequence goes on from NC_091813.1 coordinate 41,021,814, forward strand.
GAAAATCTTGGTGATAAATGTATTTCAAATTCTACATTAGGTTAAGAATATATTCAACTCTAGGACACTGACAAGATAACATTTTTGAATCCGCAAATCTCCAACTCATTACTAAAAGCTGTTTTCTGGCCAGTCAGGAGGCTTCCATGGAGACACTCCCCCCCCCGCGTTTCTATAAGCCACACCACGCTTTGAATTGGCCACAGCACAGACCCTACTATTGCATTTAGCACACTGCATGTACATCTGTTTTCTTTCTTGTATCCCCCTACTAAACCGGAAATGATCTGAGGGCCCAAATAGGTCATATTTGTATCTGTATCCTTGGGGTTAGCAAAATGGCATCTAGGAGACATTCATTAAATATTTGCTGAGTAAATGAATGTTTGCCTGATTAACTCAAGCAACAGAAGCTCTCACACATAATCCAAATGATTTCCCTGTTTGTGAAAAATATCTAGGGCCATCCAAAGGGTTTTTGTTTTTTACTTTTCACAGTGGGAAAACTAGAAAATTCTTCACATTTCTCTTTCCAGGGATTCAGAATATCAGATCTATTTTTTTTTTAATGTCACCTAACATTATGAGTTCACAGGAAGGCTAACACTTAATGCATAAACACTACTAGAAAATTTAATCTTGGGTACACGGCTGTAGACGATGTAATTACAACTTCCTAAATTCAAATGTTTCCTTTGAAAGAAAATTATTACTTCAAATTAGCCTTTGTATGTATCATGATTAAACATACTGATTGAAAAAACTTCGCTGTTTTTTTTTTTTTAAAGATTGGCACCTGGGCTAACAACGGTTGCCAATCTTCCTTTTTTTTTTTTTCTGCTTTATTTCCCAAATCCCTTTCCCCGGTTACATAGTTGTATATCTTAGTTGCAGGTCCTTCTAGTTGTGGGATGTGGGACGCCGCCTCAACGTGGCCTGACAAGCGGTGCCATGTCCGCGCCCAGGATCTGAACCCTGGGCCGCCGCAGCGGAGCGCGCAAACTTAACCACTCGGCCACGGAGCCGGCCCCAAAACTTCGCTGTTTTTAAAATGAGATCTGTAGTGCTTTTTACACTAAATTAGAATAACTTACATAAATTAGAATGACAAAGAAACATTTAATGCATAGGTATTATATGCATACTCAAAGGCAGAAATCTGACTAGTATTAAAAATGTTTTCTAACATATGATTCACAGTACAAAGCATAAATCAGTTCATTAAAAAAACTGTTGAACCCCGAATATCCAAAACAATCTTGAAAATGAAGAACAAAGACAGAGGTCTCATAGTTCCTGATTTCAAAATTTAAGCTACAAAGCTACAGCAACAAAACAGTGTGGCACTGACATAAGGACAGACATATAGACCAGTGAAATAGAACAGAGAACCCAAAAATAAACCCTCACATATACGGCCAAAGGATTTTCAACAGGACTGCTAAAAACATTCAACAGGAAAGGACCATCTTTTCAACAAATTGTCTTAGGAAAACTGGATATCCACTACAAAAAAATTAAGTTGGACTCTTACCTAACACAATATATAAAAATTAACTCAAAATAAATCAAAGACCTAAATGTAAGAGCTAAAACTATAAAATTCCTAAAACAGGAAGTAAATTCTGATATGTGCTACAATATGGACATACCTTGAGGACGTTATGTTAAATGAAATAAGGCAGTCACAAAAAGACAAATTATGTGTAGTTCCACTTATATGAGGTACTCAGAATAGTTAAATTCAGAGAGACAGAAAATAGAATGGTGGTTGCCAAGAGCTGGGAGGAGAACAAATGGGGAGTCAGCGTTTACTGGGTACAGTTTCAGCTCAGGAGGAGAAAGTTTGGGAGAGAAATGGTGGTGACAGTGGCACAACAAAGTCAATGTACTTAATGTCACAGAACTGCGTAGTTAAAATGTTAAATTTTAAGTTATGTATTTTTTACCACATACACTAAAAAAAGAACATGAAAAAAATGGACCAGAATTTTCTATTTGAAATCACTGATGATACATATACATTCACAGGGAAAAATAATTAACAATTCAATATAGATGAATACCTAAAAAGAGCAGTTTTCTTTTCTAGCGGGAAAGCAGTTTAGTTGCTGTTAAATGCTTTATTGACGAAATGCCTGAGTTTACCTTAGAAATCCAAGTGAATATTAAAAGTATGCTTGAATCTTGCTAATAAAACACTAATGCCTGAACAATTCCCACTTAGGGCAAGAGACTATCTAAAGAAGACCTGGATATGTCTGTAACCTGAAAATAAAATTCAGCATTAGCTAACCTATGTAGATTAATCTATGCCTAAAAAATTAACAACAGCAACAAAAATGAAAAAGGATAAAAAGCCAAGTTGTTCTCAATTTCCCATAGAGACAGAATTTTGAAATAAATATACTACTTTATCAGGACAAGATGAGAAAATAAGCCTTGACACTGATTCTTACACAAATTATAGCACAATATTTCAACAGCAGGATGATCAATCTAATGTCTTTCATATAACTAAATTTTGAAACATCAGCTTAAAAAATCAGAAGATCTCCTTTTTTTTTTTTTTTTTTGAGGAAGATTAGCCCTGAGCTAACTGGTGCCAATCCTCCTCTTTTTGCTGAGGAAGACTGGCCCTGAGCTAACATCCGTGCCCATCTTCCTCTACTTTTTTTAATATGTGGGACACCTACCACAGCATGGCCTGCCAAGCGGTGCCATGTCCACACCCGGGATTCAAACCAGTGAACCCCAGGCCACTGAAGCGGAACGTGCACACTTAACCACTGCGCCACCGGGCCGGCCCCCAAGATCTCCCAATTTGTAACATCTAAATTGAAATTATTCTGTAAGGTGATATTCACAAACCATCCTTGAAACCTCAATTCTCTTCTAAACTACAGCCAAATATGACCGGGCCCCATACTTGAATAATCAGTGGATCTTATGCTAAGATCACGGCTCATCAAGCTTAAGCATATGTGAGAAAAATAAATGAAACAGTCTTTGGTTGAATATCATGACAGCTGGATTATACAATGTAAAATTACCGTTAATAAAAATGATATGATTCTATTTTATACACAAAGAAATCATCAAGTCTGATTTTCATTACTCCTAAAGGGTAATGAAACCAAAGAGTAAGACATTTAAGACAGTCTTACAGACCAACAAAATATTGTCATTACTACAAAAGTTACTTTCTGTACTGATTCTTGGTTCTACACTTGGAACACACTTGAATTTTCAGTAAGGTTGCACTAAATTATACTCTGGACATGGATTAAGACATGTTTAGTATGCAAATATAAACAAATAGACAATCAGAATTTTCCAAAAAGTGTTAAAAGGAAAAAAATACACACTTTAGGTTTAGAATGGCAAATGCAATACCTATACTAACGACTACGGGTCTAATAAAAAGGAAAGTTAAGGTTTTAGAGAACGTATGACTTAGTTTGAATTCATAACAAGGACTCTACATAGACTAAGTGTTGACAGGTGGCTCCTTCAAGCTGAAGGTGAAGCTTAGCTCTGTGCTGTCTCCCCTTGGCGTCGAATCTTCACCCACATCCTTCACCTCAGTTTAAATGGATTCACGCGCTACACTTCATGACCAGTTAAACAATAAACAGCGTAGCTCTTTTCAGCACTGCTAACAAAGACTATACTACCGACACAGGAGGGGCACTCTGCATTGCTAATTCAAGTATTTTTTTATTCTGCAAGAGCAAGTAATTTAATAGACATTTTTAGTACCAAAAAACTTGAATGATTGTTTTCTGCATTTAAAACTCACACTGACCAAATCACGGGGGAAAATCTAATTCATGAAATGGTGTTTAGATATAAACCATTTAGAAAAATAATAAAAGAGTGCTACCTCACAACATAAGCCAAAATAAAGTCCAAATGGCTTAAAAATTGGAATGTAAAAACAGAAATCAAAAAAAGTTACAGAAAAAAATGTTGACAAACATATATATATAAAATCTTGGCAGCAGGGAAGGATTTATAAAAACCATAAAGAAAAGTATTGATAACTGACTTGCAACGTAACTTAAAACTTTCATTTTATAATTTTTTTTTTTTGAGGAAGATTAGCCCTGAGCTAACATCTGCCACCAATCCTCCTCTTTTTGCTGAGGAAGACTGGCCTTGAGCTAACATCCATGCCCATCTTCCTCTACTTTATACGGGGGACGCCTACCACAGCATGGCTTGATAAGTGGTACGTAGGTCTGCACCCAGGATCCGACCCAGTGAACCCCCAGGCACCAAAGCACAGCACACAAACTTAACTGCTGTGCCACTGGGCTGGCCCCCATTTTATAAACTAAATTTATAACTTAAATTACATGAAACTTGTATATTTAACTTAATAAAGTTAAAAGGCAAACAGACTGGACAAATATTTATAAAGTTGATGTCCCTAATACATAAAGAACACTTAAAAATTGAATTTTTTTAATGACAGGATAATGCACAAAAAATAAAGACAGGCAATTCACATGACACAAAATAATTACATAAATAAGAAATTATATGAAAATAAAAATGATTACATCCTGTATTGACTGAATAAGGGAAAGGCCTTCTCATTCCCTGCTGATGTGAATACTGAGAACCTTCTGGAGGGTAAATGAACAGCACGTATCACAGGTGCAGAAATTTATATACTTCTGTATCCAAAAACTTCCCTTCTAAGAATTTATCCTACATAAATAATCAAAGTGGCCCACAGGTATATAAGCACAAGAATTCCTTATTTGTTCAACACTAGTCATAAACAGGAAAATTTAACAATAAAGGACAATATGAATTAACGGAGGTCCATTGAAGAGCAAGCAGCCATTAAAACTATCAGATCTACAAATGGAACAATTTTTAATGATATATTGATAAATTCAAGTTATGGAACAGAAACAAGGTTTTTAAAAAGTAAAAATTTATATATGTGGGAAAAATTCTGGAAGAATAACCAAAATGTTAACAGCAATTATCTTCAGAGACTGAGCTCAGAGGTGATTTCTCTTTTTTAATTTGAATTGTCTCACTTTCTTACATAGAAATTATAATTTTTGTTTAATTCTCTTTATTAAATTACTCAAATCTCTTGGTATTTCTTGGCACTATGAAGCCTAAAAAAACAAAACAAAACCAACAACAAGGTTTTCTTTCATATCTTTAGTCTACAATCTGTGTATATCCATGCTTTATTTATGCTTTAAAATTAGATGTATAGTGTGACTCCAACTATTTTTCTAGTTATATAGTTAAAAGATTAAAAAAATAAAGCAAAATGTTAATAGTCTTATTTCTGATAATGGAATTAGTCAAAAGGATTTTCACTTTCTTCTCTTCTATCTATATCTTCCATTTTCCAAATTTTCTATAATGGTCATGAACTACTTTTAAAATAAGAAAACAGTTGACTTGAAATTACACATATATATTTCATACAGATATACACTCACAATTATGTTTTTAAAATAGGCAAGAAAGGGGCCAGCCCAGTGTCATAGAGGTTAAGTTCGCACGTTCCACTTCTTGGCGGCCTGGGGTTTGCTGGTTTGGATGCCGGGTGCAGACATGGCACTGCCTGGCAAAAGCCATGCTGTGGTAGGCATCCTACGTATAAAGTACAGGAAGATGTGTATGGATGTTATCTCAGGGCCAGTCTTCCTCAGCAAAAAGAGAAGGATTGGCAGTAGTTAGCTCAGGGCTAATCTTCCTCAAAAAAAAAAAAAAATTTTTTTTAAATAAAAAAATAAAATAGGCAAGAAAAATTAAGAAAAATAATTGCATCAAATTGTTTATAGTGGTTATTGCTGGTAGACGGTGGTTTTCCTTATTTCTTCTAATTTTCTGAGTATCCTAACTTTCCTAGAACTATGCACATTTATAACAGAAAAACTGAACTATATTTTTATAAAAAGAAGGATGCAGATGAAATTCTAAGTTATCAAGAATGAAGATCAGGGGGCCGGCCCAGTGGTGTAGTGATTAAGCTTGCGCACTCCACTTTGGTGGCCTGGGGTTTGTGGGTTTGGATCCCAGGCATGCATCTACACACTGCTCATCAAGCCACGCTGTGGCAACGTCCCACATACAAAATAGAGGAAAATTGGCAGAGATGTTAGCTCACGGACAATCTTCCTCAGCTGCATAAAAAAACAAAAAAGAATGAAGATCAAACTCTTTCTTTACATCTTTCAGATATATAAATTAAGAGGTTTAAATCATCTAGTTTTCTAATATCTATAATATTTAATTGGTTCCAAAACTGGACTTTTCAAAGAAGTATGGTATCACAAATTATTTTTTAGGCCATGAATCTCGAGACTTTAAAAGTTTGATAACAACTGGAGAAAAACTGAATAAAAGGATTAGCAAATTATAAAATACAATACCTATGCTAATAGTTATGACTGGAACAATCTGTTTTTTAGCAAACAACATTTATTTTTTAACATTAAACAAACATAACTGAGCATACTGTATGTGTTTTATCTTTAATGCCTGAATAAATCTCTGTTTAATACCTTAAAAAGTGGAAAGGGAGGAAGAAACTGACAATTCAGAGTAATAATTCACTTGGTTGTTTATCTCTAAGCCAATAGAAAAGGAATACATTAAATTCTTTCCATATTATTGTAAAAAACTTCTTACCTGCCAGTAACAAACTGCAGGAGAAGAACTCGCTCCTCTGGAGTAATGTCTTCCACCACTTCCCAGAACCACTAACAACAACAACAACAAACTCAGCTCGTGTTTCAGGGCAAGTGCAGACTGCCTAACACCACCGAAATATGCAACATTCATAAAGCATATTCTATTCTATGAGACTCATTTATCAAAAATGACTTTATAAAAAGTTTTCATAGGCAATATTCCCAAGAGAAGAATTCAGAGAAAAACTTGACTCTGTTAATTAATGTAGGTTTCCATCCAATAGTGCTGAAAAGCTTACAAAATTAAATGGCAAAACTTAACTTCGTTCTAAGCTCTAGAGAGATTGTACCTGAATAACCGGATCTTCTCTTTCATAGCCACTGGTGTATTCTGTATTTTTCATCCAATCACTCACGTCAATTTCTGGCATGCCAGAAAGCAGCAGCTCCTTTGGGGAAGAAGAAAAGTATTTCATTAATCTTCTTCAGGGGAAAAGAAGCTATTACATTTAAATAGTAAATTTGCCTTAATTAGAAACTAATCCCATATAAAACTGATTTATTTTTGCCACAGTTTCTGCATGTCATCAATAACAAGCATGACATGGGAAAGAACACTTGACACTGATAAGCTCCAACAGTGTGAGATGTGGAGATGTGTCCACGTTGATATAATTTAATTAAAACATAAGAAGAGACAATAGTTTACGTTTATATATAAACACATATGCAACAACAGTTCAGATGCACCAACAATTTTATGAACATTATCTTTGGTTTATGTTTATTCATTATTTTACAAATTTGTTAAATCCTATAGAGACCGACTTTCAACATGAAAGTGACAAAAAAGACCTGAATAAAGCCTGAGTTGAGCAAAGAAAAAGATCATCAAGAAACCCTATCACTAGGAAAAAGGAGGTAATACAATAAAAATAGCTATTATTTTTTTAAAAAACAGATTCAGGCCTCTATTCTGGAGTAATTCATATCCTTTAAAGTCAAGTTTCCCCAAGATGAGAAAAAAATGCAATTTTCCTAATTACTTTTGGTAGCCACCTTTTTGCCAGGAAGAACATCAAACAAACAAAGTATTAACCAAATAACTAAAAATGAAATTAAGAATGGTAAAATTTCCCATTATGTCTTCCAAAATAAAAGAGAACATGAAAAGAGCTTGTCCACATCTCTGAATCAGTCCATATCTCACAGTCGGATGTGTTTACACACTCAGGTAAGGCACTGACTAGCCTACTCTTAACCCTGACGGGCCAGAAGGCAGGGTTTGCTATTACCGAGACATAGATACAATGTGGCTCAAAAACCACAACTACTCATAACATACATCTGACTGGTACCGACTGTGCTCTAAAGAAGGTTAACAATGGTTAACATAAGGTGATGTCTGAGAAGTCTTGGGGGTTTCTAATATCTACTCAAGGAGTCTGCAAGGTTCTCCCTTTTCCAACTTATCTGAGGCTGGATTTTCTCCATATAGTTCAGCCAAACATGTCACAATAGATTATATGCAGAAGCTGATGTGAGAACCCAGTTGTTTTCTATTAAGTCAGACATCAAAGAAACGTGCAGAAATGTAAAACAATGCCACTCTTCCCACTATTTTTGTTTTATTCTGGAAAATGAAGTTTTCATCTTTAAAATGTTATTTACATTAATATGTAATGGATTGTTATTTTTATAAGAATAAAATATTTTACACATCTGTTTTAACTTCAAATACAGTAACTATCAATTATTATAACCCACATAAACAAAAACTCTTGTTGAAAGGGGATCCTAAGACCACAAAGTTTGAGAGCTTCTAGTCTAGGGTACGTTTTAGCCCTCTCCTTGCCATAGTATTATAAGATACTTTTCCTGGATGAAGACGTTCTGGTTAATGTCCATTTATCACCCCCGAACACCCTCTCCACCTTTTTTCGCACTGCCCTGTGCCCCAGGAGGCCACTCCGTACAGACTGGCTCTCTTGCCCGTCGGCTTCAGGTTGGGTTCCGTCACTGAGAAACAGGCAGGAGTCTGGAGGTGAGGGTATTTTCTGCTCCCTCCTGCTTCAGCCCATCTTTGCAGTAGCCATGTCTCCACAATAACTCCTCCACCTGCCTCTTCAATTCCAGGAGTGACAAAGGCTTTCCACCGGAGCTAGTCTCTGGATGCCTCATCACATCCTGTTTATTCTTAACACTGCCCACACCTCTGTAATAGGCCCTTGGTTCAAGTTTCATTATTTGAACTAGCAGGAGAAATTGTGTTCCCTAGCAGGACCCTGATACACATCTGCCAAAAGGGGTGGGGATGAATTTTATACTTTTCTTACAATCCATGAGTTTAACCCTCTTCCCTTCTAGGCTGAAGATAAGCTTTTAATAATACTGAGTATGCTTGCATTGTTAATAATTATGAATAAAAATGACTGTGACTTTATTCTCTCAAGAAATTTGAGGTATTTCATAAAATGTCATATTATTTGTTATGACTCCTAGTGAAGAGGATGAACGATCTTTATTAAACTGTTGAACACCTGGGCAAAAAACGTTATTAAACTGACTGAAAACAAGTAGATGAAATGGGAATTCCACAATGAAAAGTACATATAACACAAAGTCCCAATCAATAATTTCTTATTTTTTTAACATATGACAAAACTGAATTAACCTACTGGAACTGGGTATAACATATAACCCATTCTAACGTCAGAAACTGAATCATGCAAGTGTTCAGAGCCATCAGCTCACCTAGTGGCCCAAAGTTTTAATATTCTGGTACCATCATGGATAAATTCATAAGCAGCACAATATGGAAGGACAGTCCCTCTGACACTGGGTAAGAACCTCTCCACTGTAATAGCATTGTATATGTATTAATGACAACAATGTTGTCACCCTTTTTGAACCTGACAATCATCTCTTGACTTGGAACTGCATTCTGTCCACAATGGACAAATACACCTCCGGTTAGGACAATGACGCTACTAGATACCTCCTTCTCACTAAACCTCTAGAATCTAACGTGTAGCCTTTAACTCAGATGCACATTTAGATGTTTGTGTCAACTTTTGAAAAAAGTTTCCTATCCCAGTGTAGCACAGCCCTTTCCTACGAAGGACATAAAGTCCCACGACAGGTTCTAAAACCAAGTCCCATTTATAACTCATGCCACTGAGAGGTGGTGTGGCAATGCTGAGGAAGAGAGACTGGGCTGTCTCTAACACACGCTCGATGAACAGGAGCAAGTTCTGTACCTTCTTTGTTCTAGTTCTCCTCATTTGTGAAATGGGAATGGTACCGCTTACCTCAGAGTTCTGTTGTGAAGATTTTCAAAGTTAATACACATAAAGCGCCTGGCAAATACTAAGTGTTTAATCATCATCATCATCATCATCACTGCATAAATCAGAGCCACGTCTACAACACTGCTCTTCCTAAATAATGCCACCATCTCAATCAATCAGCTCAACATTGTAAAGCCAGAAGCTAAGACGGACTAGGAATCCTGACCTCACTTCCAATATAAGAACCACAATTGAAAACTTACCAGTAGCAGACCTAAACGTGAAAGATAAAGGAATAAAGTTTTTAGAGGAAAACATAGGGAAATATCTTCATGACCTTGGAATAAGAAACAGTTTCCTAAACAGAACACAAAAAGCTCCACTCATTAAAAAAAGAAAAGAAAAAACAAGTGAACTGAACTGTGTTAAACTAAAAACTTTTATTCACTAAAAGACACTGAAGTAAGAGAAGATATTCACAACACACATATCTACCAAGATTCCTATACAGAATATATAAAGAATCCTACAAATCAGTAAACAAAACCCAGAAAACACAGTGGAAAAATGAACAAGTTACTTGAACAAATCCTTCAAAAACAGAGTACATAAATGGCCAATAAACACATAAAAACACTCAACCTCACTAGCCATGAGGAAAATGCAAGTTAAAATCACAATGAAATAACACTACTGATCCACTAGAATGGTAACAAAGAAAAAGACAAAAAATATCAAATGCCGGTGAGGATGTGGAACACCCACAACTCTCATATCTATTAGCAGGAGTGTAAACTGACACACTCTCTGGAAAACTATTTGCTAGTACCTACTATAATGGAATATATGCACACCCTATATGCCAGCAATTCCACTCCAAGGTATATAATCTACAGCATGCATACAAATGTTCTCCCAGCAACATGTACTACAACATTTGTAGCAGCACTATTTCAAATAGCCTGAAACTGAAGTACCCACCCAATGTGTATCAAGAGCAGAAAAGAAAAGAAAAAGCAGATTGACAGAATGAAATACTATACAGCAATGAAAATGAACAAATTACAACTGCATGCAACAATATGTATGATTCTCACAACAAAAAGTTGAGCTAAAGAAGTCAGATATATTCTAGGTGATTATTCTATTTATATAAAGTTCAAAAACAGGCAACCTAATCTATGATATTAGAAGTCAGGAGAGTGGTTACCCATAAGGCTGGACAGTGACTGGAAAAGGACATGAGAGGGACATCTGAGGTGCTAGGATTTCTGCTTCTTGATCTAGGTGCTGGTTTTATGGTATACAGTTTTTGAAAATTCATAAAGCTATACATTTACAGATGTATGTATTTTGCTCTACGTATATTGTAATTCAGTATCAGGAAATTATGAGGCAAAGTTTTTATAAGTTATTTCTGTTGTTATGTGTTTTTTACATGTAGGTCCAGAAAATAATGTAATTCTCTCTTTTGAAAAACTTCACAAGGCTATTTATTTATTTATTTTTTAGTGAGGAAGATTGGTGCTGAGCTAAGATCTGTTGCCAATCTTCCTCTTTTTGCTTGAGGAAGATTAGCCCTGAGCTAACATCGGTGCCAATCTTCCTCTATTTTGTATGTGGGTCACCACCACAGCATGGCTTGACAAGTGGCGTAGGTCTGCACCTGTGATCCAAACCTGCAAACCCAGGTCACCGAACTGGAGTGTGCCAAACTTAACCACTACACCATGGGGCTAACCCCATGAACTTACTTCACAAGGCTAATTTAATCTAAGTGCAGTATAGGAAAAGTCAGATTTCAGTCACGTCTAATAATAGTCATAAGTACTCCTCCATTTTTAAATACTAAAAATAGTAACTTTTTTGGTTATCCAAAAACTAGATGAGTTTATGCTAAACAAAACCATTAATCTTAAACTTAAAAACACAACTGAAAAACCTCAATACTGTTATTTACTGAAACTAAGTCACAATGGACTTCAAAATTAATTAGCAAATTTTGTGCACTGTTATACTAAGATATACTATGAATAATAAGTTGAAAATACTGGTATATATGTAAAATTAAAGGTACACACTAGTGTACTTACTCATATATTAAAACGAAAGGCATAAACTAATTTCAAGAGAAAGAATAAAAATCAAGGGATACTTTTCCATTGACCTAAAATTTACTATTCCAAATTATGATTTTTTAAATAAGAAAGCAGCTACACTCTATTTAAAATATTGTGTTTTACTAAGGATTTAGACAACTCAAAGAGTTTGAAAATAATTTATTACTAAAAATAGAAGAGAAAAAGGAAACAGGAAAATGCAGACATAAATCGTACAAAATTAGAAATCCCATTAGATCATAGTTAAAGGTAGGTAAATTAAAGGAGCAAAACAAAACATTCATTACAGACTAGCCAAGAGTGGACTCCACATTGGTTTAAAATAGAAAATTATAAAATTATATATATGATAAAATAAGAAGCTGGAGAAGATAACACAAATACAACAAGAAAAACCGTCTTAATCAATTCTTCTTTTTGGAAGCATAAGCAGTTAGTATCAGTATCCTTGACCTCATATGGCCAAAGAAGACACTCAGGAATCAGGTGAAGACTGCTTTTGGGAGGACTGGCCTTCAACATCTCCCATGCAGAATACTTTGGAAATACTTTGCATTTTTGTTTATCACTACCTCACTCCATTTCACATTAAGGAACTGCTAATCTGGTTATTAAGTTTAAGAGAAGCACAATCACAAACCTTATAACAAATCTCTAAACACAAAATCAAACCATAGGCCTTATTATACATTATTCCATTCATCATAGTACTTCAAAATTATCTCTGAATTACATCAACTGGAGTTTTGTGTCCTGTGTAACAACAGAAGAACTGATGTTTTTCCTTACCAACTCGTATTCATCGAAGAGTTGTATGAGGGACGGCGGAATGAACATATGAAAGCCCTGTAAAAAAGCATTGATCTGAGGCTGGATGGCTCTTGTCATTCGAAGTTCAGTAACAAGCTGGACATACTCCGCCTAGGAAAATAAAAAAGCTTTTGTGATGATTTTGTTTTAATTTCACATATTTAAGATAATGTTGATACAATCATTTCTCATTTAATAGGTAAAAGTTTAAATTAATTTAGCAACAATCATCATACATCTCAGCAAACAGGTAATCTACCATTCACTAAGCTAATGTTTAAGCCAATATCCTAGGAATCAATCACCCACGATTTCTCTCACACATCTCTCAGTGAGTGCTATCAGATCTACCTCCAGAAATTATTCTCAACCTGACCTTGTCTCACCACCACCACTTCTTGTGCCTTGGTGCAAGCCATCATCCTCTCTCACCTGGATTACTGCAACATCTGGTGTCCCTGTTTCCATTCTTACCTCCGTTCTGCTGCTTCTCCACACCAGAGTGATTTGAAAAATATATATGTATTTTATATATAATACAGATCACATAACTTTCCTCTTCAAAATCCTACAACGACTTCCCACTTAAGAGGAAAATCCAAATTCCTTTCCCCATCTGTTAGACCCTAAATGATCTAGCCTCTGTCTAGCTCTCTCATCTCACCGCCTTCCACTCTCTCCCTTGCTCACTCACTCTATTCTCCAAACACAAGCTTGTTCAGGCCGCAGTGTCTTTATGCTTCCTGGTGTCTCTCACTGAAATGTCTCATTAGAATGTAATATTTCTATAGGCAAGGGCTCTGTTTTGTTTACCAGTATATACCACAGCTCCTAAAAAAGTGGCTGCCACTTTGTAAGTGTCAATAGATATGTGATGAATGCATACATTCAACAAATTCATTTAATACATACTTAGAACTTGACCAAACAGCTCATTCAAGAATAGCCAATTTGATTCTCACTTAAGGTAAACTACTTTCACACATTTTATTTTAGACGAGATCGGGCGCATTCAGGGTGGTATGGCCATAGACACATTTTATTTTAAAAAACATCATCGTCATCATAGAAAACAGTGTCCCTTAAAATTTAACTGGTAATAAAAAAAGATATTTTAGCTCAGACCAGAATAAATGATCATATCTATCTATATATAAAAACTCTATCAATTGTTACCATTAATTTTTTTTTTTCTCCCCAAAGTCCCAGTACATAGCTGTATATCCTAGTTGTAAGTCCTTCTATTTCTTCCATGTGGGATGCAGCCACAGCATGGCTTGATGAGTGGTGTATAGGTCTGCGCCTAGGATCCAAACCGGTGAATCCTAAACCACCAAAGCAGAGCATGTGAACCACTACACCACCAGGCTGGCCCCCTATCATTAAATATTTTAAATTATGTCTAAGTGAAACTTAGTGAGTTAAAAGCAAAATGTATACAGTTTTCCCCTCCCAGGAATAAATGCTGTAAACACAGAGGGAGAAAGCCTGTGTTAGACTCCTTTCTCTTTTTCCTTTCTTTTGGCAGAAATCTGATGATCTGATTTCCCACAAAAACTCACAGGCACTGAGCCAGCAAGTTACACATGACTACTGGCTATGAATTCTCTACACAACTCAGAGCTACTGAAGTGTCACAGGGGATTCCTCACAGCTCTCCCCAAACCCTACAGAGACCCCTGTACAACCTGGCACAGGGAAGGCTGCCATCTCTGCTATTCAATTGACTCCTACTCCTACCACACCAAGTTTTTCTCCACTATTTAAGAATTAATCATCCTTTTACGAACAGGAAGCAGACAACGATGCCCACTGTCACCACTCTTATTTAACATAGTATTGGAAGTCCTAGCCAGAGCAATCAGGCAAGAAAAAGAAATAAAAGGGATCCAAATTGGAAAGGAAGAAGTGAAACTGCCACTATTTGCACATGACATGATTTTATAAATAGAAAACCCTAAAGAATCCACTAAAAAACTTTTAAAATAATAAATGAATACAGTCAAGTCACAGAATACAAAATCAACATACAAAAATCAGCTGCATTTCTATATGCTAACAATGAAATAGCAGAAACAGAAATTAAGAATATAATCCCATTTACAATTGCAACAAAAAGAATAAAATACCTAGGAATAAACTTAACCAAAGAGGTGAAAGATCTGTGCACCAAAAACTATCAAATGTTGAACGAAATTGAAGAAGGCATGAAGAAATGGAAAAGTTATTCCGTGCTCTTAGATTAGAAGAATTAACATAGTTAAAATGTCCATACTTCCTAAAGCAATCTATAGTTTCAATGCAATCCCCATCAAAGTTCCAACATTTCCACAGAAATAGAACAAAGAATCCTAAAATTTATATGGAGGAACAAAAGATCCTGAATAGCCAAAGGAATCCTGAGGAAAAAGAACAAAGCTTGAGGTATCACACTCCCTGATTTCAAAATATACTACAAAGCTATAGTAATCAAAACAGCATGGTACTGGCACAAAAACAGACACACAGATCAATGGAACAGAATCAAGAACCCAGAAATAAACCCACACATACATTGACAACTAATATTCAACAAGGGAGCCCAGAACATACAACAGAGAAAGGAGAGTCTCTTCAATAAATGGTACTGGGAAAACTGGACAGCCACATGCAAAAGAATGAAAGTAGACCATTATCTTACAACATGCACAAAAATCAACTAAAGATGGATTAAAGACTCGAATGTAACATCTGAAACCATGAAACTTCTTGAAGAAAACACAGCTGTACACTCTTTGACATTGGTCTTAGCAGCATTTTTTCAAATATCACACCTGACCAGGCAAGGGAAACAACAGAAAAAATAAACAGATGGGACTACCTCAACCTAAAAAGCTTCTGCACAGCAAAGGAAGCCACCAACAAAATGAAAAGACAACCTAACAACTGGGAGAAGATATTTGCAAACCATCTATCAGATAAAGGGTTAATATTCAAAGTATACAAAGAACTCATATGTCTCAACAACAAAAAAATCAACAACCCAATTAAAAATGGGCAAAAGATCTGAACAGAGATTTCTCCAAAGAAGATATACAGATGCTCAACAGGCACATGAAAAGATGTTCAACATCATTAACCATCAGGGAAATGCAAATCAAAACTACAATGAGGTATCACCTCACTCCGGTCACAATGGCTATAATTAACAAGACAGGAAACAAGTATTGGAGAGGGCGTGGAGAGAAGGGAACGCTCACACACTGCTGGTGGGAGCACGAACTGGTGCAGCCACTACAGAAAGCAATATGGAGTATCCTCAGAAAATTCAGAACAGATCTACCACATGATCCAACTATTCTTCTGCTGGGTATTTATCCAAAGAACTTGAAAATACAAATGCATAAAGATACATGCACCTCTATGCTCATCACAACATTATTCACAATAGTCAAGACTTGGAAGCAACCCAGGTGCCCATTAAGGGACAAATGGATAAAGAAGATGTGGTTTATATACACAATGGACTACTACTCAGCCATAAGAAATTATGAAATCCAGCCATTTGTGACAACATGTATGGACCTTCAGGGTATTATGCTAAGTAAAATAAGTCAGAGTGAGAAAGTCAAATACCGTATGATCTCACTCATAAGTAGAAGATAAAAACAACAACACACACAGCAACAGAGCTTGGATTGATGGTTACCAGCGGGGAAGGGGGGAGGGAGGAGGGCAAAAGGGGTGATCAGGCACATGTGTGTGGTGATGGATTATAATTAGTCTTTGGGTGGTGAACAGGATGTAATCTACACAGAATTCAAAATATATTACAATACACACCTGAAAGATATATAATGCTATAATCCAATGTCACTGCAATAAAAATAAAATTTAAAAAAGCTTAAAAAAAATTAATCAGTTACCACATCAACTACGTCAAATACACGCTTTAAGGAAACAGTGGACATAGATGACAATCAGAGCACAAAACGCTGGCATTAATAGCTGCACAATTAAACAACAAACATAAACCAAACCTAAAATCTCACCTTGTTCTAAGGTATTAAAAGAGATGGTAGAACTTCGGGGTGGGGATCTTGTATCCCCGACATATGCATATTCTAGGAGTCATATTTGCTCCTATCTGAGGATTGGTGTTAGTTCTCAGAGGACATAAAATAACACCAGATGCCATAGGATGAAATTGGAGAATTCACCATATTAAAGAATGAGTTAGTACTTGCACTGGCGAAATAGTTATGTTAATACACAGAAAGTTTTCAACTTAGAAAGCCTCAGCATAGAGACAAAAACAAGAACAAAAAAGAACCTTAGCAACTTTTTTCTAGCTCTGCCTTGAGCCTGACAACTGATATAAGACAGGTAAGCACAAAATAATTACAACAGGAAAAAATAAAAACACTAAGATTAAGGAGATTCAACTTTCAGACATTATGTTCCAGTTAAATTAAACGTCTAGTTACAGAAACATTTTGTTTTAATAATCTCCTACTCTTCTGAATGTGTGGAATGAATAATATCACCCTTCAGAAATCTTCCTTAAACTTTTAACTTTTTTCAGGCTTTGAACTTAAATTATGTCTTCTTATCAGAGGCAGTGCTGATGTCAAAAACTGACATATTTTTTTGAAGCTAGTTTTCTTCATGAAAACCCTTTTTTGAGACCAGCCCAGTGGTGTAGTGGTTCAGTTCACATGCAGGCACAGACCTACATAGCGCTCGGCAAGTCAAGCTGTGGTGGCATTCCACATACAAAGTAGAGGAAGACTGGCACAGATGTTAGCTCAGTGACAATCTTCTTTTGACAAGCAAAAAGAAGAAGATTGGCAACAGATGTTAGCTCAAGGCCAATTTTCTTCACCAAAAAAAAAAAAAAAACTTTTTTCACTATTTCTTTAAAGATATCTAAATAAACCATATTTATTAAAATAATAAACAATTTTTAATAATGAAAACAAGATGCTCTTTTTTCTTCCCTCCAAGTAGACTGACAAACTAGGCCACATTTGTAAAACTGTTTGGAATAGTTATTTTTTTTTAGCAATTAATAGTTTAATTGGCATTCTTATTGGCATAATCCAATTCACTGTTTCAATAGAAACCCTTTGGTAATAAAAGCTTCCTTCCTGGGTTTACCTACTTAATTATTATTGCTCTGGTACATAAGAGTTCTCACTGAAAATTTCCCCACTGAGAACTCAAAAGAATACCAGGTTTCCTTTGTAGGAATAAGTAGATATAAGAAAAAGGAGAAGCACATTTTTGCAATGTAACATTTTTCAATTTATTCTTTATCAGCATATTCTTACTTTTAAGGTCACAAATTAGTTACAAAGATTGACAGTCTGGTAAAAATCCTATTACTTCAGTTTCATTGGAATAATTTCACTCATTGAAAATAGTGATTCTTCAAGTAAGCATTTCATAGATTTGGTAATTTTCAAAGTGAATTTTTAGAATATACTAATTAAAATGCAGGGAAAAGTATATCCTCCTTGCTGACAGGAAGATGGTAAAGATAATTTAAAACGCAATCTAATAATACATACATACACACACTCAATATGGAGAGCCTCAGATCTAAACTGTTTTAAAAGCTTTCAGAGCAATAAAAAGATTTCTCACCATTCACTTTTCTAAAGATATGAATAAGAATCCACATTAAATCAGTAATCTACATACGCAAGCTTGTCTTTTGTGCTTGCATGTGCATCAAATGCATTTGTGTGTGAAATAAATCAAGTGAAACTAGCAATAGAAGATAAGGTATTAACCATACAAAAACGAAGTGGGGGAACACGTGCTAAATTTGGATCTGCCACCTCCTTCATATTCATTGCCTTAGTCAATGAGGCCTAGCAGTTACACAATCATTCAGACTTCAATTTAAACTGAGGGGCCACTAGTTACTAACTTTGAGCCCTTAGGCAGTTATTTAACACCTAAAGAAATACAGAGTCGTAGTTCCAAGCTCAGGCTTGAAATGTATAGATGGCCTGGGTTCAAATCCTAGCTCTACCACTTGTGAGCCATGTGATCTGGAGGAAAGCTACCTAACCCCGCTACGCTTCAGCTTCCTCGCCTGGAGAAAGGGACAGCCAGGCTTCAGATGACTGTTTAAGTATGAGTTAATAGACATAAGGCACTCTGAACAGTGCCTAGCACATTACAAGTACCGAATAAATGTCAACAGCTTTTAATATTAAAGCTGTTTCCACAGTGAATAAGTAGAAATAACTACCTAAAAAGGCTGTTAGAGTAAATGAGAACTGGACAAAGAACACATCTCAAATACACGCAATATAAACAAAGTACTCAACAGGCAGTAGCTATTACTATCACCAGGAAACAGAACTGATGGTAACGTGGCTGATGAAGAGGAGGACGACAACACCACCAGTTGTTCCAGGGTCCACCCCACACAAGTGGCAGTCACCCTTGAGTCCTTCTTCTTTCTCACCCTCTCCAACAATTCATTACCAAGTTCTATAAATTCTACAGCCTCAAAAGCTACCTCATTTCCTCCATCCTCACTGCCACTGTTTAAAATCCCTCGGGCATGCTCCCAGGGCCAACGTCACAACCGCCTATCAGCGGCCCTGACTCCACTATTACCCCATTTCAATCCATTCTTCACACAATTGAGTTTTCGTTTTTAAAAAAAACAGAAATCCGATCATGCCACTCTCCTCAATAACACGTGCAATCATCCCCACAGCCTTCAGAATAATTTTCGAAATCCTAATTGTGGATGCAGTCCTTCAGAAACTGGGCCCAGTCTACCTCCTCAACCTCATCTTTTTCAACTCACTTTGCAACCTAACCTACGATCTACAGCTCTGATCTACATATGGTTCCCCAAACACACCGTGCTCTGTCATCTCTGTGCCCTCCTGTAAGCCCAGAACGTTTCCTCCTCCCCTGTACTCCTAAGTGACCACTTAATGCTTCTCCTCTATAATTCAACTTCCATGCCACCTCCTCCATTCCCTGATGTCCTGCCCCAACTCACATACATTTTTTTTCCCTCCCAGCCTAAATGAACTTTTTGATTAGTACTGCAAAAGTGTTAACACTTAAAACCCATGTAGCTTACTCTTCAGTTCTAAGAGCTGAAGATCTAAGGAAAAAATGTTACTTCAAACTCAAGATTTTATAGTTCTACAATTTCAGCTTTTGGTCGAGAATAAAAAAGTGAAAGTGAAGGGGCCAGCCCAGTGGCGCAGTGGTTGAGTTTACACACTCCACTTCGGCGGCCCAGGGTTCATGGGTTTGGATCCCAGGCATGGACCCAAACAGGGCTCATGAAGCCATGCTGTGGTGGCATCCCACGTATCAAAAATAGAGGAAGACTGGCACCGGTGTTAGCTGGGGAACAAACTTCCTCAAGCAAAAAGAAGAAAATTGGCAACAGATGTTAGCTCAGGGCTGATCTTCCCCACTAAAAAAAAAAAAAAGGAAGAAGAAAAAGTGAAGAAGCGAAAGCAAAACTTTTTTAAAAGATGAAAATACTATTTAAATGTAAATGTTCCATTCCTGGTAATTCAGCCACTTTCAAAACTGAAACCAAGGTGTTTTTTCCCTTTAGATTTTAAAACAAAATTATATTTAAAAGAGTAAACACAAAATTAAATTTAAAAGAGTATGACATTTCAAATGTGGAAATGATATATATTCTTCTGTCTACATTACTTGTATTTATTTAAGGTACTGCTTTTTAAACAAACATATTTTCATCTATTTGGTTTCACTCTATAATTATCAAAGTCTTTCAATAAAACTTAGGAATAAATGACTCCCCCATGTGGAGATCAGCTCACACAGACTTTCTCTTACTAACAAGCTTGGGAAGTCATTTAAGTTGCAGTATGCCCACAAATTTTGAAGCTGAACTCCAAATGTGACAATTATAACTTTATGCCTAAAAAGATTAAGTAAGTAAAAGGCTAACCCTAAAATAACAGAAAAGTTCATGAAAGAATGTATGTTAAAAAATAATATTTCTAAGAAACACGGTTTGAAAATTTTATTTATAAATTAATTTTTAAAGCAAGTGATCAATTTAAGATGTAGGTATGTTTCTAAAGATTTTTAATATTTTTTAAATAATCACGTTGTTTATTGAAAAAGCATTAAATGTTTAAGCATCAACAATTTGATATACAATTATACTTGACTCTTCCTAGCAATATTAGAAAATGAAAAGGCTCACTTTATTGTGAGAAATGTTTATATCAGAAAAGTGAAAGCTAAGTAGAATTAACATATTAGTAATTAAAATCCTGCTTTTACCTCTATTTCCACAGCTCATCATTTAAAAAAAAAGTTAGCCTGTAATCAATCAATCAGTTAATATAGTTAAATAAAAATGTATTAAACTTAAGAAACAAGTTTCAAGCTCTTTAATATTGCAATAGTATTCCAGCCTCAGACCAGACTCACGATGAAAGATATATCCTCAATGTGAGTATATTCTTATTCTTATTTATTCAATGTCTTCCTTCTTTCTAGGTTTCAATAAAAGACAAATGCAAAAGAATAAAATATGTATTTAAAAAATCTAAACAAAAATCATGTCATACTAGGAGGGAGGCTGGTAAGAGATACAATTATAAATATAGCTAGCTATCACGCAATTGTTAATGTCATTCAAAACATATCTGAGGGAGTGACAAACCCACTCACCAGATACAGTATTCACAGATAAGAAGCATGCTTGAGGTTCTCTGGTGAAAAGCAATCACTTGCTTATAATAAAGACTCTATGATTTCATTACCCTTAATTGAGAGTACGTCTCTAGTGTAAAATAAAATAATAAATGCACTACAGGGTACACGATCTAATAATTAGAAGATTCGTGAAAATATTTTCATTCACTGGCAAGCTCATATAGATTTTAAAAATTAATTTAAAGCATTTTACTATTTTAATCTTCTAGAGCTTAACATGATTCATATTAAAAATCAAGAAAGGGGGCTGGCCCCGTGGCCGAGTGGTTAAGTTCGCACGCTCCGCCGCAGGTGGCCCAGTGTTTCGTTGGTTCGAATCCTGGGCACAGACATGGCACTGCTCATCAAACCACGCTGGGGCAGCGTCCCACATGCCACAACTAAAAGGACGCACAACAAAGAATATACAACTATGTACTGGGGGGCTTTGGGGAGAAAAAGGAAAAAAAATAAAATCTTTAAAAAAAAAATCAAGAAAGATCTTCCTCAATGTGATTAATTTTGCCAAGAGTATGAAGAACATTAGACTTGAAACTAGGAGACGTGGGTTTTGGCCCCAGCTTTTCTTTAGGCTTCAGGTTCTCATGTGTAAAATGAGAGGGTAGATCAAAAAATTTGCAAGTAGAAATGCACAAAAACTCAGCTCCTGATTTTATTTTCAAAAATTAAACTTCATGTTTTTTTAATATGTATACAGTATTAAATCTCCAAAAGTAAAATTATGCAGCTGAATTTGGTCTCCAATTCCCTGTATATATCTGAAACTAAGGCTATTTCTATAGAAAACTTTCCAAACAATACCAACTAACTTTTGTGTTGCTGTTTTCAGTTTATAAAATGCCGGTCACAATTCTGAACGGGAGGCATTATTAATCCCAATTTTACAGAATACAAAACTGAAGCTCAAAGAAGTTAAAATGAGGCCAAGCCTTATAGCCTTTTTTAGGAAAAAAAGCTATATTTTACTAAATCTCTAGTCTACAAAGTGGTTCAATGGACGTTATTTTTCATAGTTAGTTGACTAGGAAGTTGTCTTGGAATTATAATCCAACTAAAGGAAAGGAAAAAGGCTGTTTAATCAGAAGTTGCTACTGTAGGTAAATGACAGAACTGGAATTCCAAAACCAGATTTTCTGACTCCCAATTTGCCATATAATGTATCAAAACATAAAATAAAACTGTATTATATATAAAAGTAAGATGATTTTCAACAGTGAAATTTAAAACACATGCCGAGGGTTAAAAATATGTACAGATGGATGTCAATTATTTCTTAGTAAAATTGGAAAAGAATATTTATATGTACAAACAGGAGATATAATACCAAACAGAAAAAGTTATAAAAAAAATCAAGTTCAGAGGTCTAACAGATTTACTGGATCCCAAAAGCATGTACAAAGTTTAAACAATGGGATTTCTTCTTTTCTCTATTGGAATTCTTAATTTTAAAACATGAAGTTTTCTTTTTTAGTGCTGGCAAGTCACTTCTGACTCTTAGTTACCCCGAGCACAGCAGAGCGGAACCCTGCCCGATCTTTTTGAACCTCCCTCTCACCTTCCGGCGTTCTATGAGACAAGACTCTGCTGCTATTCATAGGGTTTTCATGGCCAATTTTTTCAGAAGTGAATGGCCAGTCCTTCTTCTTAGTCTGCCTTAGTCTGGAAGCTCCACTGAAACCTGTCCACCATGGGGGACCCTGCTGGTATTTGAAATACCGGTGGCATAGGTTTCAGCATCACAGCAACAGCAGATGCCACAGTATGACGACTGACAGACAGGTGGTGTGGTTCCCTGACCTGGAAACGAACTCAGGCTGCAGTGGTGAGAGTGCCAAATCTTAAGGTTGGCAAAAGCATGAAATAGTGATTACTTACATAGATAATTTACATAGAGATTATTATAAAACATGAAATAGTACAAATATGATCTTGATATAAGCTTTTTTTTTTAATCGAAATTTATACAACCAACTGAACTGTGATCTAGGCTGTTTCAGAAACGGCCTTAGCATATCTAACACAATATTGAAATCATCCTTTCTAATTCACAGTTTGATATTTGATAGTTTCGTTACTTTAAATATTTTATCTATTATAAAATGTTACGAAACTCTAACAGTAAAAGTTTTCCTAGCTAGCGGAGGAGAATTTGGAGTAATTAGCAAACTATCAGGGCCATGTTAAAAAATGGCTAATGTAAAAACTTGAATACTCACTTTGTTATTTTGTGTCACAAGAATACTTCCACCTCCAGGTTTCAAAGGCACCTCTTCCATTGCTCCAAACACATCAGTCTCCACAGAAAATGTTAATTCTAGACCCAGATCACTAATATCATTATCTAAAATCCACTGCAAATTTTTGGCATATTCTGGATCAATGGATGCCACATCTTGGTAATTTACAGGAATACCTAAAAATGCAAACATACAGCAGTTATATTCTAAACGTTTCTGTCTTTCCTTACCTATTTAATGGTAAAATACTGCCCTCTGCAGACACTCTGTAAAACTGCAAAATATAATCCAATTCACAGCATGATTTAAATGGAGGCTAATTCCTGAATCTGGAAGTCTGTGAATTTATGTTTCTTCCGCATTTTTACAATGTACTCTTTCTTTGAAATAGCTATTCAGGAAATTATTATAAACTTCAATTCTCTTAAGGATATTCATATTAAAATGCATTCTTAGCATAAACATATATACATTAAAATGAAAAAAAAATTTTTAGCAAAAAGTAGGTTGTTTTTCCTCTCCCTCAGGCCCCCCAATGCCTTACATACACAGATAGTCTCCAATCAAAACAAAAATTTTCTCATCTAAATTGTCACCATTTATCTTAGTTTTTCCTAAAGACTATTAAAAAAAACATTTTAAATAAATGCCTATGAAATAACAATAGAGCCATACCAAGAATGTGCTTGTAGAATGACCTTGTGAAGTAAATGTTGACCAGCTGCCTATGGTTCAAAGCTAATCCCAAGATCTGTCCAGCAAACCGGAAATAGTTCAAGTGATCAGGATTGACATAGGAGTTGCTATTAGGCTGAAAAGTTGTTCCTATTAAAATAAATACAATGTAATTTATTTTTAATAATCTATTCGCAGAAGAGAGATCACTTCAAAGCAGATAAATTAGCTCACATATAATTCCAGCAAAGCTAAGATTACATTACGTATAAACAGGAAAGTTCTTTGTGGAATACATAACAGGCAGTGGAATTGGAAATACAAAAGACCATCATTAACTCACACAGACTTATCAGAGTAAGTCTTTGTGCAGAAAGAAAATTTTACGACACTTTTAATTGAAAGTAGTTAGAAGATGTGTCAGAGAGATCCTGGAAATAATATAGTTAAAAGATGGTACACACACACACACACACACGCATGTTTTCCCAGGCAGTGTGGAAATAATTACTAAGCCGTGGATTAAGGCAGATATTGTCTCATTCATCTATACATGTCCAGTGCAGTAGGTATTCACTACTTTTTGCTCCAAAGCAACAGAGCACTACAAGAGAATAACTAAAAATTTTAAATGTACAACTGTTCTTCAGTGATAGATCTAGTCAATGAACTTGATGCTTTTCAACAATTATCAGAAAATCACCTAAGTCCACAAGTCAACCAAGTCTTTCTCACAACATATAACCAAATTTAAATAAGTACCACTGAAGTAAAAATAAAAATGGCAAGGGCAATAGTTATCCATTACTGTCAAAATCTAGTGCAATGGAATCTCATTCCACTTGTATGAAAAAGGGCTAGAAACAGATACTGGTGATGGTTACACAACTTTGTGAATGTACTTAATGCCACTGAATTGTACACTTTAAAATGGTTAAAACGGTAAATTTTACATTACGTATATTTTACCAGTATAAAAAAAAGTCTCAAAAAAAACCCTAGTGCAATAGAAAAACCTAATAGCAAGATCTCAACTTTAAATAACTCTCTTTCCTATTTTTCTGGGATCATCACAAACTCAGATTACAAATTCTCTCATTCATTCAACAAATATTTATGGAGCTCATGCTACTACTACTCTTCTAAGCACCTGGGCTAAAAGAAAGAATACCTAACGGAAAAATCTAATGAAATGGCATCAAAGAAAAATAAAGGAAAAGTGGAAAAGTATTGGAAAGTGAAATGTTTGGTCATTTAATATACAAATTTTGACAACAATTCACTTTATGCTTCACTGGTCTTTGATTTATCAGTCTTGGCCCTGGACTAAATTGCTGTGACCAATTTACAGAGATAAAAAGTACAAATTTGAAAGCTTATGGCTGAGTGACTTAAGAGGGCCACATGAAGCTAGTCATTCCCTGCTAAGTACCTTCTGAGAATCATTCCGAGTCATGATGTAAGACTGGGTAGTAAAAGTCAAAGCAAAGTTTTGTGAGATGAAGAAAGACTTCAAAGACAAACAAAGCCATAATTCCAAAAATTTAACAGTCTGAGAATAATCACAAATATTATTTACCTATTAAAATAGTGAGTGCTTAGGGTTACTGATGAACCAGCAAAGATTTCTGATGACTGAACCTTCCCTCCCTAGGGCTATGTACAATCCTTCTCTAAGTACTTTCTGGGAAATCTGGGTTAATAAAAAGGATAAGGAGAAATCAAAAGAAAAAAGAGGAAACAAATGGGGGAAAAAATCTTCAGGAAAGAAATAATAGTTTTTATCTTGAAAACTTGTTAAAAGAGAATATAAACTTTATGTTATATTTTAAGTTCAAAATAAAAGTAACTGTGACACTCCCATTGCCTCAGAAAAATCCTATTGCACAAGAAAATACCCTCTTCACAAAATAATAACAACAGCATCTAATATTTCTTTCTGCTTTCTGTGTGCTAGGCACTGGGCTAAGCATTTTTACACACCAGCTAATTGATTTCTCACTACATTACAAAACATAGGTTATCACCATTTTCAAACAAGGAAATTGAGACGGGAAAAGGTTAAATTTACTGGCCCATGATCACAGCAAAAAGAGGGGCAGAGCCAGGACTCACATCCAGTCTAACACCAAAGGCCAAACTCTTAGCCACTATGCTACACCACTTCTCTATAGTAACAACCTTAATTTGATTAGAAAGCAAGCTTTAAAGAAATTATTATAGACATTAGGTCTATCTAAACATTTCCCACATTCAAGAGTTCTTCATTTTATTTTACAAAAAGGATAAATCACAGTCTTTACGGTCTATGTGCTTCAACATCCCCGCTGCTATAAATTTGTAGTATGAAGAAGTATGTCAACTAACGATTCTACACCAAATCTGTTTTTCAGGTATGAAACTAAATAGCGTCAGAATATGGGACTATAAAGAAAAGAAATAAACCTAAAACATAACGCTCTACTGCCAAATCTTGCTTCAAGGATTAGTCCTAAATAAGTAAACTGAGTGTCTCATCAAACTTGGCATAAAATCACAAACACACAAAATTCACCTCAGAGTAAATAATCAGAGTTTACAGAGTTAAAGCAGGCAGTCCCACATTCCCAAATAAGTTCGAATACGCCAGGTGTGTCTGAGGAGCCCAGCCCGCAGGTGAGACGGGCAGCTCCCTGGCATCGCCCCCGCCCCCCTTAGACTCATCCTTCTTATTCAATGGAGATTTGCTGCTGGTTTGGTTGGATGCAGTCAGAAGCTACATTCATGAGCATTCTCTCCTTATAAAGAGAATTTAAACACTGGAAAAGAAAAGACCTTCAGGAAATAAAAGCAACTGTGCAAAGCATTTAAAAACGAAAATCCCACCTTCACTTGGATACGTCTCTATTAAGTTAGAGAACTCTCTACTACACCTTGCACGAATGAGGTGATGACCACGCATTTAGCCTGCACTATCACATTTCAGTTCTGTAGGTTGCAAGCACCATTTCAACAGAGTTCTTTAACCGTATTATATGGTTAAATAAGAGCTTTTTAGTTGCCAGGTCTTGTTGTTTTAAAAGAACTGAAAACTAAGTTACTATACATAAATAGATTCTAAGTTAAGATTTAACATCATGATTTCCAGACTTTGTTTTTTTATGACCAATACATTTTAAGACTTGAAAATTCAAATAGGGTTAGCAAACTTTAATTTTTCCAAACAAAGACTTGAATTTTTTTAATCCATCTACTAGCAGGATTTCACAAAAGGAAATTTTAACTCAAAAAAGTAGACTAAAGGACAATCCTTAAATTGATTAAATTCAGTTTTATTTTACAAAGGACTGATGAAAACTTCCTTGGGGCCAGCACTAGTCCCTGAGACAAGCAATTGATTAGAGGAAAGAACGTCAGACTGAGCCAGGTTCCACTCATGATCCTACCAATCACTAACTGTACTAACATCGACAAAAACTCGGAATTTATGTTTTCTCTTCTATAAAATGGAAATACCCCACCTAGCTCACAGGGCTACTATGGGAATCAAAGGATAAAATGCATCGAAGAAGTCTGAAAATGTGACAAGTCACAGAAAAAGTCATCTAGACTGTACGACTTACCATCAGCTGACTGGGTAAACAATGCATAATCGGGATTGACTATTTCATTAGACAGAATATCAAACCACTCACGCACAACACCTTGACCCTGAGTTCAAGAAAATAAAATTGAGTATCAACAGAAATATAAGGAGAAATTTTTTCCAAATAATAAAATTAAAATCATATTAAATTTTTTCCGTTATCAATTAAATATTAAAATTTATTCAAGTCCATTTCCATCTTTGATACAGTTATCTTAATAGCACTTATTTTTATACCCACCATGCCTTCTTCTCCATGGAACCGTACAGCAATTCCTTGCTTTAGCTTTGCACAGTTGGCTTTTGACACAACTTCACAGCTACTCCTAAAAATAGAATCTAAATATGTAGCATTGGTTAATTTTATATATTAAAATTTACAATAGCTAGTATTTTGTGCCTCACACACACATCAATTTCTCTGTTAAACATACCTCTGTGAACCAGCAGGATATCGTTTTCATTCACTGGCCTGTGCACCATGTCTGAATCCGGGTGTCCTGAATGCAAATGTTCATAGAACCATTCGCAGCGATCTTTAAATGGCTACCCCAGCAGATAACAATGAAATATGTTAGCAGTATTTCAGTCATCTAACTATCAGATTTACTTAAATACATGCTCAAGGCCCTCTCTACAAATAATTATTCTTAGATCTTTTAATAAACAGTTCTAGACAATGTTCTGACATTTCAACAACTATTCACAAAAGGGCAGATCTTAGTGGAAATACTCTTGACTACCTAGAGAGTGTTTTTAAAAATTCCCTACATTTTCAACAGAAAAGACTTCATAAATTAGGTTATATCTAGGATTTAATATCACATATGTAATTGAATACATTACTCTCAATTTCTTTTATAGTCAACAAGGCTTATAAGAATGAATTTCTACACCTAGAAAAATCATGTTCTATTTCATTTTTCATGAAAATAATCTTTTACACCTGACTTTATTCTTATTTCCATTCTTTGAATACATAGTATAAACCCTGAGTTTTTTTCTTTTTGTAATGCAAGTCCTAACTTAAGCTTTGACTGCTGAGGCATCCACCACAAGGAGGCATGCACTTCAAAGGCGACTACCTAGAATAAACACATTACCAGCCACATGACTAGATAAAGAGCCAGGCCACCTCCCACCTCTGACAC
Organism: Equus asinus; assembly: GCF_041296235.1. Classification (NCBI taxonomy): domain Eukaryota; kingdom Metazoa; phylum Chordata; class Mammalia; order Perissodactyla; family Equidae; genus Equus; species Equus asinus. The sequence continues at coordinate 41,051,132 of NC_091813.1, forward strand.
TCCTTTTTCTCAGAAATTTTGGTTGACTTCAATAACTGACCATTGTGGCCACTTGTTTTCTCTCTTCTCATGCTTTAAATTCCTACTCTCATGTTTTAAATTCACCAATAAAGAGTGAACCCGCAAAACCCCAGGCCCCTACCCTCAACCCCAACAAAAGCAGAACCCCAGGCCCATGTGCTCTCTCTCTACCCATGACCTCCCTATGTGGCCCCAGGTGAGCTGTGTAATTCCCAGCTCCGGTAAGCAATAAACTTTTATTTTTTCAAAGTTTCCCGATGGTTATTACTGAAGGGTGTCTTACAGTCATAATAAGAACCACAAGGCTGGTTATTGATAGGTTGAGACTGACACACAACAACTGGCGTAGTCAGGGGGCCTGCACGACTGCCCTTGCAATTAACTAAGGGGAATGCTCTTTACCTGCCTGCAACTTGCTTACTAACTACCTAACCCAGGTGGGTAACACCACCTGGGAAAGAAGCACCACTTGCTGCAGGTCAGTCACGCTGCTATGTGCTTTCACACATTGCCTCTGTTGTGCGTTGCCTGCAGTCTCCAACCCAAAAGGTCATGGCTGCCAAAATAACCCAACCCAGAATAGCGAAATAGCCTTGCAACCGGAAACTAATGGCATCACCAGAGGGGAAATACAAGCGAGGCCTACAGTCCCTGTGTCACCACTTCACCCACTACTGTCATTCTTCATCCCCTGACCTGACGAGATATGTATCCAATCTCTGGCATGATGTTGCTCAAGAGTTACTGGACAAATACAAATGTCCTGAACATCTGGTGTCAGCACCTCCTAAGAACCCTGAGGAGGTACACCAGCTCCTTGATAAATGCAAAACGCCCTGGAAGGTGTGCATTTTGGGCTAGCGGAGGCAGACCCCACACCCAGAGAGGTCTCCTGGGATACCCTGGAAAGGAAAGTGGCCACCTATGAAGAGGGCTCACAGTCATTCAAAATTTTCTGGTAACAACACATAAAACTAAGGCTATAGGATAAAAACAACAAGTAGAAACTGAGATAAAAAACTATACCTTAAATAGAATTCAAACCATTCTTAAAGATTTTATGCAGCAGGAAGGAGAGAGGGGAACTAATTGGCTATTTTTTTTTCGTATTGGTCTGAAATGGGTTCTGAATTGTTACTTATGGCTGCTAAAATACCACAACTGACCAGTATCTCTAAAAACTCTAAAATCCATGACTCTCATAACATCCATCCGAGCGATATGCTCATTTCCTGAGATACCAGCTATCCCCCTGGCTTTCCCCTGAACAGAGAAGCAGCAGCAGCACACCTCCCAAGGTGGCCCTGCTACCAAGGGCAAAGATGACAGAGTTATCAAGGCCTCCAGCAAGGAGAAGAGGGAAAGGCAAAGGCCCCTAGAGCCACTGATACTCCCACCGGGGCCCTTCTTCTCTTCACTTGGATATTTATTGCCTAGTGCCATGGCCATCCTTCCATCACAGTGATCACTGTTAAGGCTCACAGTGAATGGAAAACACTAAGATGAAGCCGCCCATCTCCTTCTGCACAAAACTGGCATGGTCCAATGAGTTTATCATTTCCATGACCACAGGAACCCAATGACTCCGTTTCATTTCCAACCCTGAAGAGGCTCCATTGGACCTGGAGTCCAGAGAGAATTATTTCCACAGGGTACTCCCCCTAATTACAGGGTAACACTACAACATTTTATTGAGACTGCCAAAACCATCCCAAAGATACTAAAACTTCTGGGAAAAAACTTACATTCTTTCTCCGCCCCATGAAAGTGTAAATCTTACCATGTCTTTGAAATGTAAACACCCCAGGAGGTAACTAAAATTCTGTCCACAATCACCTGAGACTGAAGGAAAAAAAGGTGGGGAAAGAAGCCTTTTAAAATACAAAATGCTATAAAAGCTCTCTTGCCCAAAATCTAGTCCACAGCCTCCTTAAGATTATTTGTCAGGAGAAATACAAATCTTAAAAGTCTTCTCAACAAACATTAGTAAAAAGCTTTAGTCACTGAAGCGAGTAACCTTACTTGTTACATCTGCCAATGTGAATTCAACCATTATTTATAAACTTGTGAGTCTTATACTGTTGTACCTGATTTGTGGCTAAAATTTTGGAACAAAAGCTAGAAGGTCTCTGTGTCTATCTGGATGTTTATGTATGTCTATGGATGTATGTTATATATATGTGACTTTTTTCTCTCTCTACCTCCAGTAATTTTGGTATTGCCAAAATTAATTTGTAAAAGAGCTCCGTTTAACTGGCTTAAAAATAAACAGTTATGAATTCAGTATTTCTAAAACTCAGAAATACAGAAACTAATCCAAATGTTTTTCAAGTTCACACAATTTGGGATAATCTTTGGTAAATAAAAGCTAGTTTAAGTTTGGTTTAATTAAAATAGGTATGTCTTCAGAGTTATCATCAAATGTAATGCAAATAAACAACTTTTAATCCACCTGGGTTTACTAGTCAAACAAATTCATGTTATCTCTACCACAAAACTTATCAGCAAGAAAAGTAGCTTGTGATGATAGCTGACTTTTTCTACTGTCTAATGAAGTTTTCATGGGTAGTCTAAACATAATTGTTGGGAGGAAGTGATTTAGAAAGACGTAAGTGGGACAAGAGGTCTCAGGTGAACTTTTCAGCAATAATTATATGTTACGGTATGTCTACTTAAAATAGTTTCCCAAATCTTTGGTAACTTCCACCCTTTGAATTTTGCTAAGTTAAATTAAATTATAAAAATCCACTGAATGTCTAGATCATTTCCAAATAAGATAAAATACTGAAACACTAATTGCTAAACAAGTCTATCTACTTTTGCCCTCTTATGACAGAGGAACTAAAGATGTTCGGCTCTATTAGTAGCTATGTCTTGTGCCACGCTGAAAAATCATTCTATAACGAAATGTATGTTTCAAGAAATTATGAAATGTATTCATAAATTTGCCAATCTAAAGAATGCTGGTCTAACAGACGGTTCACAATTGCTTACTTCTTACTTTTCACTAGAAATTCAGGTTTCTAAGGGTTAAAACTTCTAACTAATGTATGTAATTAAAGCTACTAGAAATAATAATGGAAATACCTCTGTATGCAAGGAAAGTAGGATGCATTTTTGGCTAAGAGAAGGTATGAGGTATGGAGATGCATTTTTGTTAAAGGTAAAAAGAAAACAAATTTATCCCAAAATAAAACTCGTTTTTTTTAGAACAGAAAAGAGGAAAATAAAGGACAAAACTGCATAGAAAGTTGGGAAGAAAGAGAAAGATAGAATTTTACCTTGGATGGTCAAGTTGGCTAAAATCAAATTGTTATTATAAGAGGTAAGCTTTAATATCAACAGTATGCTTTTCTTTTAGAAAAGAACAGTAATTTTCTTTCATTTGATAAAAGGACAAAGTTTTCTTGGAGTATTGATCTGCTTCTGAAAAGAGATTATGAAAAGTTTTTCTTTACCTTCAAAGTAATTTGTCTAGAAAGCAAAGATTTTGTGTTTCATCAAAATAATTTCTTGTGCTTCATGGTGTCTTAATCAGGTCTTTGATTACTTAACAAAACAGAGTCTTCTTAATATTAAGAGAGCTAAGTTTTGCTTACAACTTGATATTTGCCTTTAAAATCTTTTGTCACTTTGGTTAAGTAAATAATTAAGCATTGTTTCATAAAGATCTGTGATCCTATTTAGTCAAGTGAAGTGTCCAAAACCTTTCAACAGTTTTGACAAACTTCCCAAAATCAAATTCCAAACTAAGTCTTTTCTTTTTTTTGCTGGGAAAGATTTGCCCTGAGCTAACAGCTGTTGCCAATCTTCCTCTTTATTTTTTTCCTCCCCAAAGCCCCAGTACATAGTTGTATATTCTAGTTGTATGCCCTTCTAGTTCTTCTATGTGAGCTGCTCCACAGCATGACTACTGACTGACAAGTGGTGTGGTTCCGCACCCGGGAACTGAACCCAGGCCACCAAAGCGGGGCGTGCCAAACTTTAACCACTAGGCCAACAGGGCTGGCGCCAAATGAAGTCTTTTTGACCTGGAAGTAACTCTGGGATTTTCCAAAGGCCTCCTAGAACATCTCAAAAGATTTGTTCTCTCTTCTTATAAAAAAAGAGACATTTATTAACCTTATATGATATGTTAAGTTACATGAGGAGCACTGTCAAATAAGAAATAATGTTAAACCTTCTTTATGGATATCCCTGTATGGATATGTATTATTAACATAAGTGTTCCAAACATTATATGAAATTCCTAAAAATCTGTTGTAAATTGTTATCAGTCTTAATTCCAGCTACCTTAAAATGTTGTGTGCCACAGAAATAACCAAATTTCCTTGTGAGCTGCATTATAATGAACTCTCATCAGATCTTAACCATGGGCATTTTTAAATCTTTTGTCATTTACAGACAGTTACTGTTTTACACTGATGCTTTCGCTAAAGTGCTTCACCTTTAAGGAGATTCATGGAAAGGACTCTGAGAAGTACAGGTTTCTGGTAACTTTCAGGTCATACCACTAACCTAAGAATTTATAGAACTCTACAGAAAAACTGGATTCATAAAACTGCTAACCAAAGTTAAGATCAAGAATTAATTACATAGGATTTAATGAACTGATGAGGATAATTATAATCTTTTATGACTTTTGTTTGAACCATTGCTGGTTCTTTAATCTTTCGTTTTCCAGAGTTAAGGAAGTTTTTTCTCTTAAGCTAGTTATGACTTACAGCAATTTGGTAAAGTATACCTCTGTGAACAAAGATGAAGCAATTACTTTTTTCTTCCTACCTGATCCTTACAGAATTTGGAAACTCTCAGTGAATATTCTTATATTTTCATGGCAATATGGTTACTTACGTAAGTTCAATAAGAATCTATTCTTCTTGTAATAGGACACAATTGGAAACCTGGTTATATTACCAAAGCTTTAACTGGAACGTCACATTTGAGAGAGAGTCAGATATAACCAGGTAACTTTAAGGAACTGAGGATGACTTTCTGGAGCCAATAAAGCCGCTTGGTACCTTGCTTACAGGGTTCCCAGCAGCCTTATCAGGTGAGTAAGGAAGGTCAGTTCCCGGCAGGCCCAAGAATCTCCGGATATTTTAGGGACCTCGAGAAAAGAGGAATTCACTCAAATCTGTAAGTATTGCAGGCAAAGTCTGATGTCGAGTCCTTGGCTTGACTTCCTAGCCTTGAGAGGCTTTTAAAAGTTCAATTTGAGATTCCTTAGGAAAAGTCCCAGCAAAGTAAACTTAAAAGAGTCTATATGGTCAATTACTATTCCTGCTGCTCTTATGTAAATAACCAGGCCAAGTTTAATGAGACTAGACTTATTTTGAAAACAAATTAGTCTTGTTTTGATTATCTCTGATAGAAATGAGAGTGATTATGGAGAGAAAAAATTACATTTCAGTAATACACCTTTGTGGATATCAGATTCTAGTGCTGTTAATTGTCTTTGAGGTTCTGTTTTCTACCTGTAAAGTGGACTGGATCCTAAATTCTTCTAGTTTCCTCCAACATTTGGCTACAACTTTCCAAACCAACATTTCCAATTTTTCTCCCACTCTCTGACTTGGCATCATTGAGAACTAAAACTGCCTTTTCCCCAAAGTCACACAAGCTAAAATAGGACAACTTGATATAAACTTTAGAGGAATCACCACAACAGCTCATATACTGACACTCTTCATGCCTGTTGCTGTGCGGGCCACTCAAAAAGCTTACTTGAACACCCAATGGCATGATCAGACACATTAAAACTGTAAAGATGCTTTGAGCCTAACATCTAAAAGTCTTAACTGGCTGCCCTCAGGACTTATATTGGGTTTACAATTCACTTCAACCATTAACCTTTGTTTTTCCACTGAAATGCCTCTTATTAAATACCTGATTTCTCACACAGTATAGGCCTAACTTCGGGAGCCCAACTGCAGGACTGCCTCCTGAAATGAAATACAACTGTTTAACTGAACTGACCTATTTTCATGGCTGGATGCTTCAAGTTTGGGACAACGGTTACAGACTGGATTTCAGACTACTGCTTGTATAATTATTATAGGACTTGCTACTATAATTCTATTTAGATGTGTACTTTCCGGGTTACAACATGCCCTACCCCTGACTTTCAGCTTATCAGGTAGGCAGTTAATGTCCTCATCACTGGCTGATGCGCTGGTATCACAGGATGGATTGTAGTGTAAACCCTAACAGGTGCTGTTCTTTTTCTTTTTTTGTAACACAAGTGCCTGACTTAAGCTTTACTTGCTGAGGCATCCACTTTAAAGATGTATCCAAGTCAAAGAGGCACCCACTTCAAAGACTGCTATCTCAAATAACACATTGTCAGCCACTGACTAAAGAGCCAGGCCACCTCCTCACACTGAAGCTCCTTTTTTTCAGAGATTTTGGTCGATTTCAATCACTGAGCATTTTGGCCACTTGTTTTTTTCTCTTCCCACCTTTACATTCCCACTCATGTTTTAAACTCACCAATAAAGGGTGAGCCCGCAAAACCCGAGGCCTCATGCCTGACCCCAATTAAAGCAGAACCCCAGGCCCGCTCTCTCTACCTTGCTATATGACCCCAGGTGTGCTGTGTAATTTCCAGGTCCTGTAGGTAATAAACATTTATTTTTTCAAAGTTTCCTGATGGTTACTGCTACAGGGCATCATAATAAGAACCACATCATAAGAAGAACCGCAATCATAATAAGAACCAGAAGGGCTGGTCCATCCACAACAATGGTTATTGATAGGATGACACTGAGATACAACAGAATATATGCAGCAACCAGAAGGAATTTGTTTCCCTTTTTTCTCCCCTTCCTCCACCCTAAAACTGAAGAACAAGATCTCTTGAATGATAAAGAAAATCTCTACCTTTTGTCCATCTACCAGATATGCAAACTGCAAGTGATTTGTAATTTTTATGATCAATCAGTATTACTGAGCACCTAGTATGTGCCAACACTGCAGGTACATAAGAGCTGTGAAATCTCAATTTCGTTGCCAAAAACTGTTTAATACAGTTAAAGAGATTAGATTAACATAGAATAATACAATACATATATAATATCAAGTTCTAAATAGTGAGGTGCAGACTACAGTGCACTAAGAATTTAGAGAGAGTGCAGATGAGTGGAGTACAGGACTTACACATGGGTAGGACTTGCTCAAGCAGGAAGGAAAGAGAGCACACCAGGCTAAGGGAGACAAGGAAGAAGGCACAGCAGGAGAAACTGTGTCTCTCTGGAGGATGAAGTGAAGGCACTGGCATAACCAGAGTCCTATTCCTACACATACTGAAGGAAATAAGTTTGTATAAATAAACTGAGGACATAATTATGGATCCTGAGAATCAAGTAAAAGATACAGAGGCCACTGTGGAAATTTGGTCAGAGGAATAACACGATAAACGCAGTAATTAAAATGAGTATAAAGGGAGACCATCTAGGCAGCAGTTGACATAACAGGCATTGAGTGACAAGGTCCAGGTCTGGTAGGAAAAAGGGACAATAAAGTAAAACTGAAAGACATTACTACTTTGAATAAAGATGAAAAGTAAGAGAATCTCTAGGGATAGAACTTAACAGGAAAATCCTCCCCTCACAATCTACCCCTACACTCCTAGAAGGCACTGGTGGAAAGATAACGAATGAGGTTATATATTCTGAATTTAAGATTATTTGGAATGTAACTACTAAGGGCTAGAAATAAATACTGGAATGTGCTGCAGTTGAGACACTGCAAATAGTCACAAAAAAGGTGAAGTTAGAGATAAGGTAAGGTTCCTGGTTCAAGAGATTAAAGATACAGGGAACACCCCCAAGAATGGAGAAGTATGATCACAGGTCAGAATTGAGAATTTACTTAGCAAATGATACACAAAGCTAGAAAAGTCAAAGGAGAACCAGAATGGTGCAATACCACAAAAGCCAAGAGTTTCAAGAGAGAAATATGATCAATATCCAACATCACAAAGAGGTTATCTTTCAGGCAGTTTTTAGGACACCAGTACATTTCTTCATCTGAGCTAAACTAAGTATTAGAGACTTAAACATCACTTTTTATTAATTCTTAATAAAAATATTATTCTTATAAAGATAACTGGTGAGAAATTAACTTTTTTTTTTTGGCAGGGGAACATTCACTCTAAACTAAGATCTGTTGCCAATCTTCCTCCTTCTTTCGCCCCCGACCCCCAGATCTCCAGTACATAGTTGTGTATAACTGTATCTTCTTCCAGTTCTTCTATGTGAGCCACCACCACAGCACGGCTACTGACCGATGAGTGGTGTGGTTCTGAGCCCAGGAAGCAAACCCAGGCCATCAAAGCAGAGCACGCCAAACTTTAAGCGCTAGGCAATCAGGACTGGCTCAACTTCTGCCTTTTAATATCTGCTCTTTCAGTAAGAAAAGAGTAAATGTTCCCTTTTTAAAAGTTAACTGTAGTAATTTAACAAATGTATAATGTTGTTCATACTTCTAGTAGTCTTTCACATTTGGAATAAAGCACTGCTGTTATTATATACAGTACTGGGGATATAAATTGAATATTTCATTTTTAATAAACAGACTAGAATGTAAAGTACTTGAAATTTTAATGTTGATTATTTCTAAAACTTTGGTAAAAGAGGAGGGAAAATAACACTACACAGAAATAAAGTATTTAAGAATGGGCTTTGAAGTTTGATATACATGGTCTGAAATGCTGCTTCTGTCGCTACTAGGTTTGTGACCTTAGGGAAATTACTAATCCTCCCAGAAGTTTAGTTTTCCCCACCTGTAAAGTACAGAAATAATACCCACTTCAAGGGCTAATTGTGAGGATTAAATGAAACAATACAAATACAGAACATAATAATGATAATTATAATCATAAAGTAGCTAATGCTTATGCACCTATAAGCCAGGTACTGTTTTAAGCACTTCACGTGCGTTTTCACATGTAATCCTGACAACACTACAAGAAAAAGGGACTCTTATTATCCCCATTTCACAGAGGAGAAAATTGCAGCACCAAGAGGTTAAGTAACTTGTGAAAATACTCAACATCTAGAACACTCAATAAATAGGTGCTGTCCTTATATTACTCATAACAATGTTAAAATTATTGGACTAAATGTTTAAAATGACAGTAAACTTACTTGCCATTATAAGATATTAAATGTTAAACTATATCCTTTATCTATAAAATGTGAACCAAGAAACAAAAGGAAACGGTAATTTTTTAAAAATAATTCAAATGGAACAGTAAAGGTACAAAATGCCAGCCTTCAAAAGCTACTAAGATATCTATAAGATAAAAACATCCACACACATAACAGGGGGTTGGCCCGGTGGTGTAGTGGTTAAGTTCAACGCTCTCCACTTTGGTGGACCAGGTTCGCAGGTTTGGATCCTGGACATGGACCCACACCACTCATCAGCCATACTGTGGCGGCAACCCACATATAAAAGTGGAGGAAAACTGACACAAATGTTACCTCAGGGATAACCTTCCTCAAACAAAAAAAGAGGAAGATAGGCAAGAGGCGTTAGGCCAGGGCTAATCTTTCCCGGCAAAAAAAAACACAAACAAAAGATCATCCCACACAAATATATATACACTTACAAAGCCAAAGGGCACATGGTTGTATGCAACCTTTCTGAGTACCTGCATTTCCATAAAATAATTTACAAAACAGGACTGATTACAGAGGTCTCTCCCTCTAACTATAGCCTACATGAAAACCAACAGAACAAGAAGTCAACCCCTTAGCAGAGGTAGTTTTTGTTTTTACTGGTTTTGGTGGGTTTTTTTTTTTATGATACAGCCCCCAAGTTATAGAAAATTTCTAAGAACAGTAGTATACAAAGTTTTTTTTCCTGATGTGAGAGTAAGTTGCCAACATGATGTCCAGTCACCCCTAAATATTTCAGTGTGTGTTTCCTACAAATAAAAGAATTCTCCTACATAACCAGATAACCACCATCAAAATCAGGAAATTAACAATGATACAGTATTACGTCTAATCCTTAGATCCATTTCAAGTCCGCCAGTTTCCTAATAACGTCCTTTATAGTACCATGACTCATGAATTGCATTTAGTTGTCCTGTCTCTTTCACTCTGGCACAGTTCTTCACTGTTTTCCTAATTTTCATGATCTTGATACTTTTAAAGATTGCAAGTCAGTTATTTTGTAGAATGTCCCTCAATTGGACTTAGTCTGATGTTTTCTCATGACTAAATTCAGGGTGTGCATCTTTGGCAGGAATACCAAGGAAGTGACGCCATGTTCTTCTCAGTGCATCCTATCAGCTGGCACACCAATATGTCTGCTTTGACCACTGCCCAGCTTCTCCACCGTAAAGTTCCTTTTGAATCTTTGTAACTAGTAAGTGTTCTGTGGGGAGATACTTTGAGACTGTAAAAATATCCCATCCCTCATCAAATTTTCCATTCATTCATTAATTTTTTCAGTACTGTTCTGATTTTATTTATAATATTTTTCCATCATTATTTATGTTTATGTTTGAATTGATCCAGATTTGGCCAGTAGAGTCCATTCAAGCTAGTTCTGAGTCATTTTGACATAACCCCATCAATCTTTGAAGAACTTTCTTGCACAATAAGATGTTCCAAGCTCATCTTGTACTTTCCCTGACCCAGCCCTGAAATTAGCCACTTCTCCAATGAGCCCTGGTTCGTTGAGAATGGTATTGAGAGACCAAGAACTGGGTGCCAGGTTTGCTCTATCTATCTACAATGAAAACTGTAAGTTCACACTGATTTCTCCAATTCCTCTCCAATAGCACTGGTTCATTCTATTCTCCTCCATTTTGTAAGTCCTTTCTCCAACGGTGAGAAACTAGGCAGCCATTATCTTTACTATACTTTCTTATTTGATCAACCACCCCACTCTGTATATAACTAATTTCCTGTCACCGACCTGGACCTTTACTGCATGGATGCCCTGGCCCCCACTCGGGCTCTGTCAAACTAGTCTGCGCAATTGTCACTGTCTTCCACATCAGACATCCTCCACATGCCGCTGCAACTCACACACTCCATGCTGAGCCCCTCTTCTACACAGACACTCTCTTTACCACGCCCAACCTCCAAAACCCCATGCTGGGCCACATCTATACACAACACCTTCCTCACCCCGGTCAGGCAACAAAATCCCCTCTGTGGGTCAAAAACGTGGATAGCTAACACAGATGCTTTTTGACTTAATTGTTCAGGAAGGGAAGAGGGAAAAGGAAGTGAAAAGCAGAGATAATAATAAAAATAGCAAACTACTTCTTTCAAAAACTAAAAGTTTCTTTCATCTATAATCTCATTTGTCCTAGAATGGAGTCACATAGCACAGGTGAAGAAAATGAACTTAAGAACCAGATGAACTTTTAAATTCTGGTTCTCCTACTTAGTAGCTAAATGACTTAAACAAGTTACTTAACCTCTTCAGCTTCAGTAGAAGAGTACTCATCTCACATGACTGCTAGGAAAATAAAAGAATCCACGTAAAGCAAGTCTACAGTACCTGACCTAAAGTTAGCATTCAGTAAATGTAAGTTATTATTAATACCTTCTCTTTTACATCATTATTAAACAGATGTCAAAAAAGACCTATATACACGTATATAATTTTACAGGAATTAGTTCTTAGCTTTCTTTAGATTCTGAAAGGGTCGGTGTCCCTAAAGACATTTTAAAACACCTATCACATTTATCTTATGACTACTAACCAAACCATAGCCTCCAGTCTAGCCTAATTTCTGATAAATTACTTTCTAAAATTTTGCCGGGATCATTCATGTCATTCTCCTGAAGCAAAGCTGTCAGTGGCTCCTGACAGTCTAGCAAACAAAGAAGATTTTCCAATATGGCAGTCGAGGAAGGCTCAACACAGTATGAGTGCAACCTACCTTTCCAGAATCATCTCTCATTCCTCACCGACAGAAAATTTGTGCTTCAACCACTGTAGTTTTATACAGTTTTCCATCTACGTGCCCTGGCCCAAACGTAGGCTAGAATGCTCACCTTCCCCATTTACTCGCATCAAAATTTAGCATGTTTTAAAAGGTCCAGCTTAAAATCCACCTCCTGTTTGAAATTTCCCTTGACTACAGCAGCCAGAAGCAAGTTCTTTCACCCTTAAACTCCTAAAGAACCAGGTAATACTGTAATCACTATTGTATAGGTACATTTATTATCTCTCCTGATAGACTGAATTAAGATCCACTTGGAGAAAGGACTTATGCTTTCTATCTCCAAAACGACTCCCAATTGTAGAACACATATACCAGTCACTACTTAACACTTATTCTTCACCATAGTTTTATGAGGTTGGGGTCATTACCTCTATTTTATAGATGAAGAATCTAAGGCTCAAGGATGTTGGAAATGTGCCCAAAGTGACAGAACTGGTAAGGAGCAAAACAAGCTTTTCCCCAGCATGTTTCATGAAACATGAGATATGTGGAATGAACCCTGGTGGGGGAAAGCTTCTTGGATCAAATAAGTTTGGAGGATTAACAAAGTTAAATCACTATTTTTATCAAGGTGCTTCTCAAAGCCTTTACCCAGCTGCTGATATGCTTTATAAATTCCCAACAGGACACATGTCACATTTCTCAAATCTATTTGGGGACAAAATTCTCTTTCCATGGACCACCAGCTTTATAGGACTAGTATTCCATAAAACTCCTTCCAGGAAATGTGGCAACATGTTCTGTTGTCTTTGCACAAGCCTTGTACATAGTAGGCACACAATACACGCTTTTTCAAGAACAAAGATTACTCCTCATAGTAAAGTAACAGACTAATGTGCTTCCACATACTAAAGTAAAGAAAAAAGGTGATTTCACTACTCCCATAGCAGGAGGTCTCAAGTATAATAATTACTTCACTAAACAGTACTCAAATTAAGAAAATTAATTCTCTTCAGACAGACTAAAAACGACATTAAGAGAAATTTCTACCTGTGCTTTTATGATATGCATGAATCTTGACATCAATTCAGGACATTCAAGAAGAAAGTGAAAGTGGTCAAATATAATTTTGGGATTTCTAAAAGAAAAATATATTTTGTTTAAATGTACAGGAAGGATGAGTAGCATTAAGTGAAACGCAAATTCAGATATACAGACACTGAAACAGAAGAAAAACACATATTAATCCACATCTACTATACTTTCTCTTGTCATTGAACATTTTTGATTAGCAACAGAAGTAACATTTTTTCTGTTGACACGAAAACTATAAATGAAGAAAGAAAAGGCTAAAAGTGCAGTCCATGAGTCAGAGAAAGCCTTACCTGTTAACAAAGCATTTTAAAACTTCATCATGTTTGCAGACAAATTCAATGAAACGGGGTGAAGTCATTCTGTAGGGGGTAAAAGACAATCAGAAAATATAGAGACAAGTTGGCAATCTATCAATTTGATAACTATGTATTGAACTGGACTGGCTTCTAGAGGAAAAAAAGAACATGGGTTTGGATCATCTTTATAAATTTAGGAAACTGAGGCATGTCTAGCCAATTTATAACATGTAAAAATATACATAATAACTTTTCATTAACAGATGATATAAACAAGTGACTTTTTAAAAACCTTGAGATTTTAAGCATCTCTGCTCTACACATTTCAAATACATAATTAAGTGATCCTATACAAACTGACAATCACCATTCTGTATGTTAATAACTTATAAAATGGTTAAAACTCAATTATTCTGTACTAATTCTAGAGTAGTACAACGAGTATCCTAAAACAAGATCAGAACAGAACCTAAAGTCAACAAATTATTATTTGTTGTGACCAAAATTACAAAAAAAATCATAGCTTTTCTTCACCTATCAGAGAAGGAAATAATAAGCAGAAACCTTCTTACCCTGGAGGCATCTGACAAGAACAGCACATGTAAAAAGCTTGAATGACAGCACTTAGCCGGTTGGCTGTCATGGAAATCACATCCTGACAGTCTGCACTGGCTTCCTGCTTCCCTCCAAGACCATCTGGTTTAGATTCCCCTGTGCCAGGGGATAGATTTTCATAGCTCCCGGCCCCTGGAGGTTCAAATGGAGGAATGGAAGCACCATCTTGATCTTGGCCTTTCTGTTTCAGTAAAATAGAGGTGATATCCGTCGAGTCCTTTTTGTTTTTCATCAATTCTGTAGCTATTAAAACTAGCCACTCATCTAATGAGTGCCAAAGCAATTCAAGAGGCTAAGAGAAAAAGAAAAGTGTTTTTCAAACATCATTCTTAAACTCCAGGATAAAAAACCCACACAGCCAAATAAATATTATAAAAGAGAAGATGTACTCCAGATACTTCTGTTTTCCCCAAGTTTATGGGACAGTAATGCCTAAAGGTAAGTAACAAAAACATATGAATGTCATATAAATGACAATTTCTTTATTTATAGCAAAAATTTAATTTGCATTTATTTATTCCTTGGAATAAACTGGGAAAACTAAAATCTAACAAAAAAATTTATAAGCAATCTTTCTTCTTTTAGAAATTTTCAAATATTTAGTTTTAAAAGTATACATCTCTTTTACGTATACATCCCCCTAACCTTTATGGTATTAATGTTGTGTCAACAATTTTCAATTACAGCTTTTTCCAATTAAAGAAATGAGAATTCCTAAAAAGCCTAATAAACAGCTTGGTTTACTGGACTCTTTTCTTTACATGTAATTCCTAGAACTCTGGAAACTTATAAGAAATTTTAAAATATGATGATTTTATATATACACGCACACTCACATATATATACACACTTACCCACACATACAAAATCCATCTCTAATGACTGGTAACTATCAAATACTGACTAGCAAATTCTTAATTCCAGGTCAAGATTAACAGCTTAAAAAAGAAAAAGGAGGGGAGAGAGTAAATTGTTTCTTATTTCTACACTATTTAAAATATTCCACCATTTGAGAATAAATGTCTTTTGTAAATTAACAGCAAATAGAATTTTATTTTTTAAATATTATGGGATCACAAATGTTACAACAGGACTAAGTACAAGAGAAGATGAAATATATACATCATCTCTGATAATTATAGTTTATAACACAAGCAGAAATATAAATGCCCAACTACTTTTAAAAGACCTGATAACGGGATCTAATGTACAGCACTGTGACTATAGTTATCAATATTGTACTGTATACTTGAAAGTTGCTATGAGAGTAAAGCTTTAATGTTCTCACTATAACAATAACAAATAGCAATTATGTGAGGTAAAGGATGTGTTAACTAACCTTACCGCAGTAAACACTTCACAATATAAATATGAATCAAATCACCACATTGTACACCTTAAACTTACACAATGTTACATGTCAATTATATCTTAATAAAGTTGGGGGGAAAAAAGACCTGCTAGAACATTTTTAATCCCAAATAAAGATTAACAGTTAAGAGGGACAGTGGTAAAACGGTCCTTCATTGCTACACTATTTTATTAAACATTCCTATTGAAAATGATAAATTGTCATTCTGCAAATGAATGTAGAAGTTAATCTTGATTCTTATATGATCACAGAATGCTACAAACTGGACCATACGCTTCAGAAAGACCTATCCTTACAATATTTCAACTAAAAGAAATAATCTTCTTTCAAATACCACTATGGAAGGAGATTACACAACCATATTTGAAAATTTAGCAAGAAACTAATTACACCCTGAGCTGGAATGAGCACCGCTCTCCCCACAAAGAGGGCTTTTCCATGGTTAGGCACAGCAGTGGGAAGATTCAGGGTCCCCGAGCTGCTCAGGGGAAAGGCAAGAAACACCAGCTTCCATAAATACTGACATGACACCTTCACATCTTAATTCTAATCATGATCCAAGTTTGAGTCTATGGTTTCTCTTCATGAGCAAAACAGTAAACCTGCTATAAAAGATGAAAAAGAATTTTTTTTTTTGAGGAAGATTAGCCCTGAGCTAACATCTGCTGCCAATCCTCCTCTTTTTGCTGAGGAGGACTGGCTCTGAGCTAAGATCCATGCCCATCTTCCTCTACTTAATATGTGGGACGCCTACCACAGCATCGCGTGACAAGCGGTGCCATGTCCCCACCGGGGATCCGAACCGGCGGACACCAGGCCACTGAAGAAGAAGGTGAGCACTTAACCACTGCGCCACCAGGCCGGCCCCAAAAAAGAACTTTCTATGTCAGCAAAACTATTTAGCTTTACCTCAGAAAATGAACTTCCAAAACAGAAAGAACAGGTGGTTATGTAAAAATGCTTGAAACAAAAGAAAAAAGGAATAATTGGTCTCCAAACAAGTAGGGCTAAAACCTAGAAAATCAACAGCCTAGGTGGAGATGAAGTCTAGGGCAGGAAATGACGCCTGCTGCTTACGCAGATGAGAGCAGAGCCTGAACCTACGACACTCCTATTTTCAAGTCCTAAAGTGCGCAAAAATTAAAGGCGAATTGTGAATACTCTAGAAATAACATCAAAAAAAACCTCAGATCTGTGGGCCGGCCCAGTAGCACAGCGGTTAAGTTCGCACGTTCTGCTTCAGTGGCCCAGGGTTTGCCAGTTCGGATCCCGGGTGCGAACATGGCATCACTTAGCAAAAGCCATGCTGTGGTAGGTGTCCCACATATAAAGTAGAGGAAGATGGGCATGGATCTTAGCTCAGGGCCAATCTTCCTCAGCAAAAAGAGGAAGATTGGCAGTAATTAGCTCAGGGCTAATCTTCCTCAAAAAATAAAAAAAGAAATAATAAAACCTCAGATCTGTGTAAAATGATAGTGATGATAAAGATACGAAAAAGCTAGAAAGAGTCTTCAATAAAGGAACACAGCGAAGACTTAGAAGAGAACGAGGAAAAAAAAGAAGAGAAGTAGTAAGTCATCTTAGGCCTTCTTTACTTTTCTCTTTTTCACACTTTTTCTTTCTTCATTTATGCATGCACTAAAACTTAATCCCAACCTTGAGGTATTTTTACCTAGACAATTGTCTCTTTGAAGGTTTGTTCAGAAAATTCATTCCTCAATACCAAAAAGAATACTGTGAAAATAACTTTAATTTCTAACTGTGGCAGCCACAGACAAAAAAGACTAAATTTTAAAAATCAAAAATAAACCAAAGAAAACCATATCTATTATGCTTTCTATATCCATAAATAATAATGATAAAATATTAGATAAGATACAAAGCACTGTACATATGAATTGTTACTAAAATATGAGTCAACGACTACAGAAAATATCAGTAGGCTTCTTGGCACGGTGAAAATCTTGCCTCATTTCACATTATTGAGTGATCTTTACCACAGAATCATATTCTACATCAAGTAACAAGCATATGAAAATCATACATGATTTTTCAAAACATTTCAAGTTATATTTCAAAGCTATAATATATAATCCCAAACTTGGACAAACAAAAAAAATTTTAAGATCCATGTGCCAAAGTGAGATACAAATTGAACAGGAAACCATTACTAACTTAAGTTCATAAGAGTATCTTGAAATCCAGTTAGTCTGACTATTTTCAACTTGATAAAGTCAAATGTCACAACTCGAAAGATAAGATCTCAAAGTTAAAAGTTTCTCAATCTTCCTTGGCTTCCAAATTTTCCCAGTTAAGTTCTATGAAACTGTTGAGAAAGATTTCTTAATATTCACAACAAAAGAGCCTATCAAGCATCAGGAAGCCTAAACTGTCTTCCCCAGCTCACACCATGCTACCTTCTCCTTCAGAAGCTCCCCTGGCCCCAAGGCACTAGATAAGACACTGAAAAAATGGCTAAGTGTTAAGATTAACTTAAAGGATTTCTAAGACAAATCAGAAAACTACCAACAGGATGTTAAACAATTTTATCTACTAAAAACACATGGCCTATAAACCCACTCATTCTTAATGGAAAACCCATTAGTTAATCCTAACAATAAAGTGACATGTTAGAGTACCTAGTGAACAAAATGCAAAGTAGGGACCAATTGTTACCTTAGACAAAATGTGGTAAAAGTTAAAATGGTATTTCCAGTCTAACATTGCAGCAACTCAGCAAACAGTTAAGACTTTTACAACTTGAGTCACCCTACAATGAACGGAAGACCTTATATACATGGATGACAATGTAGTTTCTATTTTATCCTTATTAAGTAGAAGGGCAGAACATTCTGCCATCTTCCAAAGAGTCCACATTTAATTCATAAAATTAGATGGAAAGCAACTAATAAATTCCTTAAGAATAACACTTTACGTTTTAAAAATTTAGCTGAGTTTTATAATAAAAATGTTTTACCAAAGTGAAAGGTCAAAATTTAAGAGAAAACAAGTGGTCAGAGGCAAAAGCAGTTGTCAATGATGCAGAAAATATCATCTTAAAAAAAAATAAAAATACTAACAAATGAAATAGAACTTTATATATTATATGCGTCAAACGACAATCAAAACAGAGTCTGAATTCCATAAAAAAAAATCTAAAAGAAACACAGTGATATCCTTGTCTATTCTGTTATATCTGTACTGATCGGCTAGGTAGAAAACTAACATTTAAATCAAGCATTAAATGCCTATACAAGGCTAGCACATAGTTATTTTCTGGTATCATTAGCAATGGATGAAAGATTCAAATTTTAAGAAAAGAAAAATCAGACAATAGTGAGTATAATCTATGCCCAATTTGGATAATGGTGACCATATCTATACCTGATTGAATTTTCTATTCGTCATTATAGATGAGTATGAATCAAATCGGGTAGATTCTAACAACATGAGCCATGCCAGAATACATTAAGAACAACTTGGTGTAATATCAATATTTGAGCAGTGAAATTCACTTAAAACAGCATTGACAAGACAGTGCATCAACGATTTAGATTCAAATTTTACAAAGACAGCAAGTCATCACTCCTAACTAGTGTTCAAAGAAGAGGCAGGTGAAGAGCCAAAATTTTAATTACAAGAAGATGCATAACTTCTGTCTTCCAGGAGGTGGCACAAGAGGGGAAAAAAAGAAGAAACGCACAGACACGCACACAGATGAAAACTCTCCTACACTGACTTAAAAGAGAGTGAAGCAGACAAACATGCACAGACACTTGCACCTACCTTTCCAAAAGGCTATATTATACCTATTCCAGGTATTAAAGAATCTACTAGCCTCAAATGCTTACAAACCATTTATTTGTGTCTGCCAAAAATTTTCCACGTAAGAGAAGAATCATTTAGCATAAATCATTAATTCAACTTGGAGCTTTACAGACAGTTAAGCTCTCAATCATCACTAGTTTGCAAGGAAGTGGCACATGAAAATGTTTATATCACTGTTTGGATAAAGAACCTATATTTATACTCAAAAGACTGTTTAAAGAAATAGAAGTCTTCATGATTCCAAAAGCAAATTTTATACTATGAAAATCTCAAGATAAATTACCTTTAAAAAAATAACATGGAAAGTTATTAAAGTACACATTTGTCCAAAATCTGAGTTATTTGAAAATTTAATGCCACACACAAAAAAACATTAACAATAGCAATTACAGCCATGTTCATTTTGTTTACTTCATAAAATTATAATTTAACATGGGTAGCGACATTGCCTTGGGTTTTATATGGAATGGTTCTTCCAAGAATTCCATCCATAAATATGATTGTATAGAAGCAGCAGCTGAAGCAAAACAAAACATTTTAAGAAAATATCGCCACAATTCTTCCTTGAAGTGATCTCAGGAACTGTTAGTAAACCCAGTAAAGGAAAGTAACCTTACTTTAAAAACAGATACACAAACACACACAATAACAAAATCTAAAAAATCTTGGATATTTTCTTTCCTTCCGGATAAGAAATTTTTTTTTAAATCATGATGGCTGCATATTGCCACATTAAAAACATATAATCCAATAAAAAAGTAGATTTAATTAGATTTAAACATTAAATACCTCCACGCTTAGAAGAAAACACTAACGAATTAAAATTTTACTTGTAAGGAAAATATAGAAAGCTCACCAACTAAGACTCGCTGTTGATTAGACAGAAATGAAAGGAGAAAGATGTGCCTAAGCTACAAAGCAACACACGTATGAACCAAATTTATGTCCTGTTGACGAGGTTTCTGATTAATGAACGCACGCTTTGCCAAATTCATCTCTTTTAAGTCTATCTCCCTAAGAACGTCACATCCTTTTCTGACCTTGAACACCTGGCTTCTTGGAGTTTTATTCCCATTGTAGCCCATATCGATTCCATTATTGGGAGAGGATGGACCAATTCGGAAGACATGACAAAATATCCTCACAATCCTTAAAAGGCTCTTCATTTGGGCATCATAATTACTAGATAGGCTGAAAGTAAAAATTAAAATATGAACAGATTAGATGGAATAAAACACATTACATCTTAAAATACATACTTTAAACATTTTCACCACATCGAACATGTTTCATAATATAACTAGCAAAATTCCTTTCCTAAAGGGGCCATTCTGGTGATGTACTGGTTAAGTTCGTGTGCTCTGCTTTAGAGGCCAAGGGTTTGTGGGTCTGGATCCCAGAAGTGGACCTACACACCACTCATCAAGCCATGCTGTGGCAGCAACCCATATATAAAGTAGAGGAGGACTGTTACAGAAGTTAGCTCAGCAACAATCATCCTCAAGCAAAAAGAGGAAGATTGGCAACAGATGTTAGCTCAGGGCCAATCTTCTTCACCAAAAAAAAAAAATTCTTTTCCTATCATGATACAGGATGGAATATTTTATTTAACAGGAAGTTATCAAATATACATTATTTGGATTGCACATGAGTGAATTATTAATTTTCAAGCAACCAGAATATAACCAATGAGCAAAACATAAAATATGAAAAAAAATCACCACTATGGAACAGGTGGTTTCCTGAGGCACCAACTTCAAGGCACTCTCCAACTTTCACTTCCAAAAGTATATTTGTAAATTAAACTGATTCTTTAAAACTCTAGGAACATTTCACAGAGAAGCAATGGTAGAAATGTTGGTTACATTCTTAGGCCGAGCCACGACTCAGCTGCAGAGGCTGAGCTCCCTACTATTCTATCCATAACCCCATTTCTCCTCCTCACCCCAGAACAGTGACCAATTGCTCACGTAAGAACAGCCACAAATTGAATAATCTTAAAGTTAGTGACAATCTGCATTAGGGTGGGTCTCCACATAATCAGTTGTCTTATGACTCTACATAAATATAAAACATATACCCCACTATGGGGGGAAAAAAGGACGCAGATCCAGTTAACATTAAACCATATGAAATATAATTTAAACTTTCTCTGACAAATCAAACAGCCCTTTAGAATGCCATAGTGCCTAGGGATTGGCCATCATCATGAACATCAATCATCACTCTTTTGCAGGGAAACTGGAGGAATTAGGCTCCATTTGTATGGAATCTAATGAGAGATCTTAAAAAAAAAATTTGCTGTTGCTGTTCATGGGGTGGTTTCATTCCGAAATCTCTAACATCAGTTATCTTGTATTACAACAGTTGCACAAAAGCAGAGTAAAGAGTTGTATAAATTTGGGGGCCGATTGGTATGACTGTTTTTTAATAAATTTAATTATCAAAGCTTACCCTCTCTTCCCCTAAGTGTATTTTACCCGGTCCTTTAAAATCTTCCTCTATGATATATTTATGTATCTTTTAATCTTAAAAAAATAAGGATTAGTAATGTGGAAATAGCAAATGCCTACTTATAAATATTCCAGTTTGATAAGTGCCAAATTACAGAGTATCTTCTATCCTGGTGACACGTGAACCAAAATTTCTCAACATTTTCACTTCAGTATTCATGTTGTTTTCTCATTCTAAGAATTATTATTAAATGGTTAAAAATAGTCAATAAAAATTAGCTCTCAGTTACAACTGTTAGTATAATATAATAGCCATTACTACCCAGACTGTATTTGACTGGGACCACTAGAGCACATTAGCAAAATTTTTTGTTTTAATAACTTTGAATCAAATGTGTATAGAATCATTAGTGTAGCTTGCATTGATTTTTACACATTTGTGTTTACGAAACGTTTCTAATTTTATATCCTAAGATTGCTGAGACTGACAAAGTAGAAATGTAGTTTGGTTGAAACTATTTCCTTCAACTGTGCCACAGCTCTTGGAAAAGTCAACTACAATGACTCTCAAATTCTTCTATGAAAAAGGTGTGAGTGTGATTTTCCTCTGCAAAATTACCATACATATAAATATTTGTTTAAAGTACCCAATCGAGGGAACATTTCATGAGCTATCTTAAGGTAAGAAGTATTTTCTTACATAATGGAATCTGAATATCATTATCAATTATTAATACAGTCTACTAATTTTATACTTTATCGAGTTTAAACTTCTTGCAAGCTGATTTGCTGGTCTAAAAAATGTCATTTTTCATTTCCAACCAAACATCTCTTTTGTATTATACAAAAAGATCATAAAATCCAAACTTTATCATATCCTTCTCCAGTTATCCACAAAATGACAATTTCATTCCAAGCCACCAGGTCTCAACATGAAAGTTTAAAAGTTAGTTTCCTAATTCAAAGCCTTATCCACGTACTTAACTTCGGTTTACATAAGAGTACACTTTCCTTCAGTATCTTACTTAGCAAATAACTGTGCTTTCTCTGTTCATTTGCACATTGATAACTACCTTACCTTCAATCATAAATATACAGAAAGCAGGATAACACAGTGAAACACAACACGACATGCAAAAGGGACCTCAGTAAATATTTATTCTCTTTAGCAAATATTCCTAGAATCAGTTAGAGAAAAGGCTATCCATTTTTCCAAAAGTGTGTTAAATAACAACTCACTCATCACTAATTAACATAAATTTGAATCAGTTAGTTTCTTAATTAAAACTTCTATTAAAGTGGCTAAAATTACACCACACTGTGAGTTAAGAAACATAAATGAGGGGGTGGCCCTGTGGCCGAGTGGTTAAGTTCGTGCGCTCCGCTGCAGGCGGCCCAGTGTTTTGTTGGTTCGAATCCTGGGCACGGACATGGCACTGCTCATCAAACCACGCTGAGGCAGCATCCCACATGCCACAACTAGAAGGACCCACAACGAAGAATATACAACTATGTACTGGGGGATTTGGGGAGAAAAAGGGAAAAATAAATAAATAAAATCTTTAAAAAAAAAAAGAAACATAAATGATTCAAAAATAAATGAACAAATGGGAGATATTGTGCAAAAGTACCATTAAACATAAATTGGCAGGGAGAAATGATTTGTATCTGAGATGTTCTTAAGAATCTACCTTGGTAGCTGTGAAGATGGTAGAAAATATATATATTGGTTTCTGCCCCCAGTTCCTAGCACAAAGCTCCGAAAACCCTTATAATTTCCTAAGTGATAAGAGCACTAGGTGCATCTTTTGTTCTAATATTTGGTCTGTGACCCTGGTTCCTGACACGCAACTCATAAACCCCTTGGAATTTCCTGGGTGACAGCAGTGTCCTTTGTTCTACTGAGGTGACTCTTGGTGGGCCCCTGAATGGGGGCTGGTCCCCCAAGACCCAGCCATGATTAGAAGCTTGGAATTTTCAGCCCCACCTCCATTCTCCAGAGAGGTGAGAGGGGCTGGAAATGGAGTTAATAGTCAACATGCCTACATGATGAAGCCTCCAGAAAGGCTCAAAAATACAGGGCTCAGAGAGCTTCCAGGTTGGTGAACACATCCACATACCAGGAAGGTGACACACCCCAAACTCCACAGGGACGGAAGCTCCCACACTTGAGACCCTCCAAGACCTCGCCCTACGTATCTCTTCATCTGGCTGTTTACCTGTTTCCTTTATCAAACCCTTTAATAAACATAAGTAAGCTCTTACCTGAATTCTGTGAGCTGTTCTAGAAAATAACAGAATCTGAGGGGAAAGAGGTCAGAGGAACCTCCAATTTGTAGTCAAGTCAGAGAGAAGTTGTGGGTAACCCGGGAACCCACTACTTGCGATAGCATCTGAAGAGGGGGGCAGCCTCATGGGAATGAGCCCTTAACTGTGAGATCGGACCTTATCTCCAGCTAGATAGTGTCAGAATTGAGTTAAATGGTAGGAGACCCAGCTGGTGTCGAAGAAATGCTTAAGGTAGGGAATAAAAACCCACAAACATCTGGCGTCAGAAATGTTATGGGTGTGGGAGAAGGGTGAAAGTAAAGGAGAAACACAGGAGGGGGACTGGGTTTTCCCAAAACAATAACAATACAATAAATTCTAACACAATACTATCAACCAATACTCACTACCAATCCCAACAAAGAGCTATTTACAAGTCAAAAATGACCATAATAACAGATTCTATAAAGCATTTTAAAGGTAGCGTTGTAAGTGGTAAGGTGGTACAGTTTAGCAAAGTAGGGGTTTTTTTGGTTTTTTTATGATTGGCCCTGAGCTAACATCTGTTGCCCTTGTTCCTCTTTTTTTTACGCTCCCCCTCAAAGCCCCGATACATAGCTGTATATCCTAGTTGTAGGTCATTCTAGATCTTCTATGTGGGATGTCAACCGCAGCATGGCTTGATGAGCAGTGTGTAGGTCCGTGCCCAGGATCCAAACCAGCAAACCCAGGGCCAGTGAAGCGGAGCATGTGAATTTAATCACTCAGCCATGGGGCTGGCCCCCCTAGAAAAGTAGTTTTAAAACTTATTCTGGCCATGGATCCCTTTTTCCTACCTTGTTGCTCCTGTTCCACTAATCTTCCTGTCATTTTGAAGAGCTGGATTGGAACCCAGGATTCGCTCTTTATTAGTGAGGGTATGAATCCTGGTTCTTCTATATACTAGCTTGACAATTCATTGAACTTCAATTTTCTTAGGTGTAAAATGGTGAAATGTAAGTGTAGCACCATACAGCCTAGGTATGTCGTAGGCTGTATCATCTAGGTTTGTGTAAGTACACTCTATGATGCTTGCACAATGACGAAATCGCTTAACGACACATTTCTCAGAATGCGTCCCTGTCATTAAGCAACACATGACTGTGTATAAATGCAAGTAATATAAAGGCATCAATTTCATGGACTTAGCAATAAGCCATTAAACCACAGACTCTTGGAAAAATAAAGAACTGAACTGAGGGAGACAGTTCAAGGAGGAGATTTTATAAGGAATCATGAGGGTTTACTGGGAGGCTGAGCAACAGTCTATAACCAGTTTTATAAATTAGTGATCAAATTCCTAAACCACTTTCTTGATTCTTCTTCACGCACATTTTACTTATGTGACTAGTCTAAGCAATCATTTTATAAAATTTTAGACACATATGCCCAAATCCACTTAAGTCAGTCTCTATTTTTAATCTCTAGAGAGACTAAAGTCTCCTCAGTAATAAGCTGATTGCTCTGGTCCTTTAAAACAAAACAAACAATATGTCAACAAATTTTTAGAACATCTTACCACTGACAAAAGGCATCCAACAAAATAAACTATTCCCAGAAAAGCCTAAAAGGAGACAAAGCTGACAGACACTGCTATCCATTGATTGATTACATTTTGAAATACTTACCTAAGCAGTTTATGACCATTTGTTGTGGCCACTTCAGCAAGGCTTGTTAGAATCTTCAGGTACTGGCTTTCACTTTGTTGAGACAAATGTTCCAGAACTTGCCGTAACTAAATATATTACAAATTTAAAAATGTGATTATATAATAATCCATTAAACTTTATCAAGAAATTAAGTACCTATTAGTTTAGTAAGTATCCCAAAGCCAATGAGCTGAAATTAAGTCCTTTACGCTTATTTTGCCTTACATAAATTCAAAAGCTAATATAGAGATTAGATGACATAAAATCTTTATTCAAAATCACCCAATAAAAAGTAATAAAAAATATAAATAGATTGAAGAGAAGTCACCAAGTGTATTTATGGAAATTTAATTCTAAACTTCTAAAATTTAAGAGAATTTTAAGTACTGCAATTTTTCAAAGAGTAGATCAATTATAAATACAGAGCTCAGTACACTAGTGATCACCAACCATAACATGAGATTCCTCCTTAGATTCTTTTCCTCTACCTATGGGGAATATTCTAATTATCTTAAGGAGAGACCAAAGACCCAGAGGACAGAAGGGCCAAATATCACCACAAATATTAGTTTTGATATAATTCATATTTATCCTATAATGCAGATAAGCAAATTCAAATTATTAAAATATTTATAATAAAATTACTAAGCAAAACTGTAAAATGCCATATACACTAAGCACGAACAAGGCTTGTTCATTTACAAGCTACTTAGCACAACTACATTACCATGTTTTCTCGGAGATCTTCATTCTGTGTCATTTGAATAATTGTCTGGAAAAGCCTAGGGTGATACTGAATTAACACTTCACACGTCTCCCCATATCCACCCTAAAAACGAAATTTAAAATTATCTAAGTTTAAAAACAAAGTTCCTAAAGGAATATCTGTTTCCTCCACAAGCCTGACGCCAAATTTGTGGGTTTCCCACACCGAGCAATTCTCTAATTCTCTGTGGACACCAACTGGGTGCCCTACAATTTAATTCAATTCTGACGCTAATTACCTGGAGTTAGCGCAGACCCCACAGGTCAGGGGCTCAGTCCCACAAGTGTGCCCCGACATCAGAAGCCAATCACGATCCAGGCCACCCATACATCGGACTAACCAGTTATAAGTCAGGAGTTCCCACCACCCCCTCCTCGGGTTTGAGAATTTGCTAGAATAGCTCACAGAACTCAGGGAAACACTTTACCTACTATTAACTGTTTATTTTAAGGGTACAACTCAGGAACAGCCAAATGGAAGAGACGCATAGGGTAAGCTATGTCACCTTACATGGAAGGTACAGGGTACATGGAAGGGGCACAGAGCTTTCATGTCCTCTCTGGGCATGCCACCATCCCAGCCCTTCAACGTGTTCACCAATGCAGAAGTTCTCTCAGAACCCACTGCTTTTTCCATTACATAGGCATCATTTATTAAATTACTGGTCATTGGTAACTGAGCATCTCCAGCCCTTCTTCTCCCCGGGAGCGGGGGAGGAGGCTGCCCTCTAATCATACGGTTGGCTCCTCTGGCCACCAGTCCCCATCAGGAAGCTATGTAGGGGCTTTCAGCCAATAGCCATTTCAATAATATACAAAAAGTCATTCTGATCACTCTGGAGATTCCGAGGGTCTTAAAAGCTGTCGTGTGAGGAACTTGGATGAAGACTGACATATATTTCTTATAGTATCATAGTTCCTTTCAAAGATCATACTCTTCACAGAACAAAAATCTTTGCACCCACCCTCTCGTTTGAGAATGACGTGATTTTACCAGTCTCAGTTTCTATTATAAAGTAAGGTGTTAAGACGATACATCAACAACGTACCTGTACACACAAATCCAGAGGGGTTACTCCATTTTTATCTGGCAGATATTTGGCTCCTCGTAATAGAAGAATCTGGGCTGTGTCTCTCTGACCATGGCTGTAAGAAACAGAACCAAGTCAAAAGTAAATATTTTTAATTTAAAGTCCTTCCTCGTGAATTATGAACAGTTACCATGTATCAACAGAGGATTAACAATTTCAAAAAACTGACGGGAAGACCTGCACTCCATCCTCAACAATCAGGAAAACTGCCCAGTGTTAAGTTATACTTTCACTATGTAGATAAGAAACTGACCTATTAAATCTTAAAACTGCCTTGGGACACGTTACCCACAATAAAGCACAATATTCTGGGATAAGGAGCTGCTACTCAGGCTTATGCGTTACTTTTTTCTTCCAATCACTTCCTTCTCAACTCTAGCCTGACCTTCTTCCTACCACACACACCCAAGTCTCTAGACTTCCTAGTCCAAAAGAACCTCACTACCCTAAACAAGAGTACATTTTATGGCACTTTAATACTTATTAAAAAAATAAAAAGGAAGTAAGGAAGGAGAAAAGACAAATATCAAAGTAAAATAATGGTGGGAGGGTAGGGATTAATTAGTCAAAAATACAACCTACCTTCCAACCTTCATTTTATCAACCCACTCAGTTTGTTTTCTGCTGAGAGCCATTCAATCCGACCTAGAAGCAACTCTCCTATCCACAGGCCCCATATTCGCCAACTGCTCTCTTTCTAGTAGGAGGAAAATTAGTAACTGCCACTCTCTCAGCTAGGAGGAAGCGACTTTAAGGGTAGTAACCACTAGACTCTAGGTCTCGTTATTCAATGAGCTAATCTGATTCTAGATAAAAGCAATAAAAAACAATTTTACAACCCAGGGACATCAAACTTTACAGCTAATTTTACGAAATGCCCAAGGAAGTCATACATTCTGAAACAGAATCTGATGAAAAATCTTTATTTTGTAAATAAGAAAAGCTACTAACTCAAGCACAGGTGAAACCAGAACTCAGATCTCTAGTCTTCTAGACCAATACTCTTTCTCCAATACCATTACCTAAAAAGGTACACCACTTCACAAAGAAAAAGACTATGCAGATTTCTCAGAAACTTCAAAAAAAAAACCCTATTCATTCTTTTCCACAAAATTACACTGGAAAAGTATAATTTATAACCAATTATAATTAAACAATTTAAAAAAACAGGATCCTACTATGAATCTGGTGGCAGAGTATAGGTCTATCACTCTCTCGATACTTTACTGTAATACTGATTACCTTCCTTAATATAAATATCAATAGGCCAAAACTAACTTATGCACAATATCTAATTTACTCCAGAAAAAGCAAAAAATCAAGAAACCAAGTAAATCAGCAATCCCTCCAAGAGCAACAGCGACTAGTTTTACTAGTGTACATCAAGAAAAGTCTTCATCAAGCATCATTTGTCATTGAGCTGGTCAGGACATTATACATTACAGCTAATAGTAGTAACTTTACAATTAATACTGTTCGACTCTTTATAATGTTTAAAAATACAGGCTAAGTAAAAAGAAACTAACCTGAGCTTAATTTATTTAGGGAGACAGTGATGTCCTGGCTAGTATCCAAGATTCTGAGAAACCCAGATTTACAAAGCTATTCTGTTCAACTTTACTCACATTTCTTTTACAGTTATTTAATATCCATGTGTCCCATCTCTCCAATTAAAGTGCAAACTTCTTGACAACAAACCTGTTCCACAGCACCAAGTATGGCAGCTGTCTTATAATACGTACTCAATACATCTGTTGAATTATATTATAGATTTTAACTTTAGACAGCATTCATTTGACTAATAAGCATTAAATAAGGTACAGCACTACTGAAAATAACAAAGAGACCTGAATCATAACTTAATTAGGATCCACTAGATGAGATACATAATGCTCAGTTCTTTGTACAAAGTCTGACTTAACCCTGATACTGTTATAAAATAACTATTTGATTTTTTTTTTTTTTTTTTTTGGTGAGGAAGACTGGCCCTGAGCTAACATCTGTTGCCAATCTTCTCCTTTTTTGCTTGAGGAAGATTGTCAATGAGCTAACATCAGTACCAATCTTCCTCTATTTTCTATGTGGGACGCCACTACAGCACAGCATGATGACTGGTATGTAGGTCTGTGCCCAGGATCTGAGCCCACAAACCCCAGGCTGCCAAGGCAGAGCACACAAACCCAACCACTACGCTACTGGGCTGGCCCCTCACTCCATTTTTTAATTAAGAAAACTATAACTCAAGAGTGTAATAGAATTGCTCAAGATCAACAGTTACAAGACAGAGCAGAATTTGAATCTAGATCAGTCTAATTCCAAAATTCTTCATCTATATCATACTGTTCCACCAAGACAGATAAACATAGAGTATGACCTCAAAGAGTAAACAACTTAGTACTCATGAGAGTATGGAATAAGGTGCCAAGGGGATGTATGCTATGACAACAATATGATGGAGATCAAACAGTATGAACAGACAAGATCACCATGTGCAAATAGGACACTTTTCAATACTGTGATTTTAAAAAAGTCTCAAGGGGCCGGCTCCATGGCCGAGTGGTTAAGTTCGCGCACTCCGCTGCGGCAGCCCAGGGTTCGGATCCTGGGCGCAGACATGGCACCGCTCGTCAGGCCACGTTGAGGCGGCATCCCACATCCCACAACTAGAAGGACCTGCAACTAAGATATACAACTGTGTACAGGGGGGGTCGGGGAGATAAAGCAGGGAAAAAAAAAAAAAGAAAGATTGGCAACAGTTGTTAGCCTAGGTGCCAATCCTTAAAAAAAAAAAAAACGTCTCAAAATAATTAATTTTGTACCATATATAGCAAAAAGGATAATTAGCATGAAGAAAAAGAAATACGTCTACTATGACATTATAGAAAGCTGGAGCAATTTCTAAAACATTAAAATCTCATCTATAATCAGGTAACATTTCATTTAAAAAATAAATTAAAACCAAGAAAAAATAGCTAATAATATACAAAATCCACATAACCCAATTAGGGCCTCACGTGCCTCGCCTGTAATACTGCAAGAGATGAAGACTATCCCCTAACAGATGGCTCAGAGTGTTACAGAAAAGATTTTTCAGTTCAAATAATTGCAAAAATTTGCTCAGTGAATAATTATCCTTTACGATTCAACTTATTTTTTCATATTGATTGAGACAAGACTCCCCTCAAAGAAATGCCAATGTATTTCCTGGAAACTAAGAAGTTGGCAAAGATTTAACTAATAAGGAACCTGTGGGGCTTCTAAAGCACTTAGGACTGATTTCTCAAGCACTGTCTTCTAAGTTTAGGCTCTTTCAGCAATATCATGTGAAAACTAGGCTAAAGTGCATAGAATAAATACATTGCAATTTTTTTGGAACTGCTTATGAAAGAAAGAGACCATATTTTCTAACGGTCTTTTCCTTTTCTAAAGGGTTACAATCCTGGGTCTATGGGCTGTTTTATGTGGCTATTTTGATTTTGAGTTCACTAATTTAAAGTAGTTGTTTGGCAATAGCTACAAATGCATGTTCAGAATCTTACCCCTTTCTCACTCTATTACAGATCTCTAAAATTCCATAAACATCCCACTGATTTCCCGCATCTATATAAGCCCAGCTAAACTGCATTTTTCCTAATAGAATAAAAGTTATCTGCAGGTACAGAAAATACTTGAAAATCATTATACATCCAAACTTTTATTTGAAGAACCCAGTTAAGGGAATTGGAAGTATTATGACTGATTATAAAACCAATCTGATAATTTAAGAACTTGAAGCATTTGAAGATACTGTATTACAGTCCTGAAAACAAAGATGCAGGGGAGGGGGATCAAAGTGTGCCCACAGGACACAGGAAAGAAAGCTAACGAATAATGTGCTAAATACCTAGTGAAGAAAAGTGGCTGGGAAAGAGTTCCCAGCACACTTCCACGTCAAAATCAGTCTGACAATGACTCGCTCACAGAAGCACTACCTTATTAAACAGTGCTCAGAATTAGAACAGAAGTAATATAAAGAAAAAAAGAAAATGACTGTATGGTGGGAGAAGCATCATATTTCTTAGAAAGAAAATCCTGTATAGCAATGAAACTGAATGAGGACAATACAACTTCGTACTTACAGGGAAGTGGAAAAATGTGTCAGACCTTAGTGAGCACTTACCAACTGCTAAGGGCAAATTACTCTGCAGGGTGCTTTATATGAGCCACCTCATTTAATTCTCACTAGAGCCCCACAAGGCAGACGTCAGCATTTCCACTTCACAACCAAACAAAGCTTCAGAGGTCAAGAAACTTGACTAAAGATGCACAGCTTTACAGCTGGGATTTGAACCCTGCCTCCAAAACCTAGGCTCTTTCTCCTATGTATCTCAATACTTTCTGAATTTAATTCTAAATTTTAAAAAAAGTTTTCGTTAGCTAATCCTGGAATAAGACATATGATGATACATCTTGTAATACCTCTCAATCAATAAAAACTTACATTAAGTTTAGCTTTTATCTTAGACCCCTAGAATTTGTCTGCAGGGTCAACTTGTTCCATTTCCCACATTCCTTTCCCTTTCATTTATGAGAGATAATACATTGGAAATAATTTATATATATATTTTTTTAAAGATTTTATTTTTTTCCTTTTTCTTCCAAAGTCCCCTGATACATAGTTGTATATTCTTAGTTGCAGGTCCTTCTAGTTGTGGCATGTGGGACACCACCTCAGCGTGGCTCGATGAGTGGTGCCATGTCCACACCCAGGATTCAAAGTGACGAAACACTGGGCCGCCTGCAGCAGAGTGTGCAAACTTAACCACTCGGCCACAGGGCCAGCCCCGGAAATAATTTATATTTTTAATGTATACCTATATCTAGATATCACAGGTACCATTAAAAGTCTGTCCTACAAATGAACCATGTTCCATATCTATCATCCTGCTACAATGATGAAATTATTTTCTAGTTTCAATTTTAACCAGACTTGCTAAACCATCTTTGTTCAAAGAGATCTAATGTTTGCTAGCTTAAAACATAATGCGGAGAGCATCACGGCACAGTGAGTTCTTCGCTTAGATTCTCCCCCTTAAGATACAACAAAAAAGACATTCATATACCAACGGAGGACATTCACACAACACAAAAGACATGTGAGAGGCCCACACAGCCACACATCTGAAGGTGAAGGTGCTGGACCCCCAGGAGGAAGTGGAAGGAGGTAACAGGATCTCCTCTCCCTTCCTCAATGGCAGTGACCCAGAGCACGGGACCATGTGCGGCTCTGAGAGGAGACAGGGAGGGGCAGCCCTTGGAAGGACCACCTTCACTCTCCAAGTTGCCACACAGCCCAATGGAAAGGTCCACACAGAGGCGGCTAAGCACTTGCGGGGGTGTCTTCATCAAGCCCCTGGAGAGCAGATAGCAAGGGCAGAGCAAGAACGCACCCAGGATCATACAGGCAAAAGAAAGCGCCTTTTCCACACCCGGCACTCCAGCTCAGCTGGTTGGCCAGAGCGCCTTGTACATAAGATAAAAAAGCGGCAGCTGTGAGAGAGTGAGCTAGGGTTGCAGAAGCCTCAGAATTTTCAGCTCTTCAACACCATCCAGTGGTGGCAGGTGGAGGCTATGACCAAATATTCTCACTATGTGGAGGCACAAATCCACGCCATCAAACAGTATGAAAAAATATGTTAATACTCCAAACCAGAAGGAAAATGACAAGCACCCAGAAATCAATCCTGAAGGCACAGAAATTTAATATAAATGACAGAGAATTCAAAATAGCTATCATAAAAAAACTCAACGAGTTACAAGAAAACAGAGATAGTTCTATGAAATCAGGAACTTCTTCACAAAAGAGATTGAAACTATAAAGAAAAACCAATCAGAAATGTTGGGGATGAAAAATACAATGGATGAGATAAAGAAACATCTGGAGTCCCTGAATAACACATCTGACATTATAGAGGAGAGAATCAACAGTCTAGAGGATGGAAATATAGAAATGCTTCAGATGGAGGAGGAGAGAGAACTAAGATTAAAAAGAAACAAAGAAATTCACCAAGAAATATCCAACTCAATTAGGA
Organism: Equus asinus; assembly: GCF_041296235.1. Lineage (NCBI taxonomy): Eukaryota > Metazoa > Chordata > Mammalia > Perissodactyla > Equidae > Equus > Equus asinus. The sequence continues at coordinate 41,084,615 of NC_091813.1, forward strand.
AACGCAGCGTAAGGATTATAGATATTCCAGAGGAAGAAGAGGAGAATGGAGCAGAAAGCTTGTTCAAAGAAATAATAGCTGAGAACTTCCCAGACCTGGGGAAGGAGCTAGAAATATAAGTGAAAGACACTAATAGATCTCCTAATTATATCACTGTAAAAAGACCTTCTCCAAGGCACATAGTAGTAAAGCTGGCAAAAGTCAATGACAAAGAAAAAATATTAAGGGCAGAAGAAAATAACTTACAAAGGAACCCCTATCAGGGTTTCAGCGGATTTCTCAGAATAAACCTTACAGGCTAGGAGAGAGTGGAATGATATATACAAAATTCTAAAAGACAAGTTGCAGGGTACAAAATCGACTTAAAAAAATCAGTTGCATTTCTATACTCTAATAAAGAACTAATAGAGAAGTCAAGAATATAATCCCATTTACAATTGCAACGAAAAGAATAAAATATCTAGGAATAAATTTAACCAAGGAGGTGAAAGATCTATACACTGAAAACTGTAAGACATTATTGAAAGAAACTGATGATGACATAAAGAAATGCAAAGATACTCAATGCACATGGATTGGAAGAATATATAAATGTCCACACTACCTACAGCAATCTACAGATTCAATGCAATCCAAATCAGAATCCCAATGATATTCTTCACAGACACAGAACAAAGAATCCTAAAATTCATATGAGGCAACAAAAGACCTCAAATAGCTAAAGCAATCCTGAGAAAAAAGATCAAAGCTGAAGGCATCACAATCCCTGACTTCAAAATATACTACAAAGTTACAGTAATCAAAACAGCATGGTACTGGTACAAACACAGGTACACAGATCAATGAAGGAGAAGTGAAAGCCCAGAAATAAAACCACACATCTACTGACAGCTAATCTTTGACAAGGGAGCTAAGAACATACAATGGGGAAAGGAAAGTCTCTTCAATAAAAATGGTGCTGTGAAAACTGGACAGCCACATGCAAAGACTCAAAGTAGACCACTAGCTTTCACCATACGCAAAAATTAACTCTAAATAGATCAAAGACTTGAAGCTAAGACCTGAAACCATAAAACTCCTTGGAGAAAAGATAGGTAATACCCTCTGACATCAGTCTTGGAAGGATCTTTTCAAATACTCAGACAAGAGAAACAAAAGAAAAAATAAACAAGTGGGAATTTATCAACTAAAGAGTTGTTGCAAGACAAAGGAAATCATTAACAAAACAAAAAAACCCACCAAGTGAGAGAAAAATATTTGCCAATCATATATCCGACAAGGGATTAATCTCCAAAATATATAAAGAACTCACACAACTGAACAATAAAAAAACAAACAACTCAATCAAAAAATAGACAGAGGGGGCCAGCCAGATGGCAAAGTGGTTTGGTTTGCGCATTTCGCTTCCGGAGCCCAGGGTTCACCAGTTCAGATCCCAGGCACGGACCTATGCACCACTTGTAAAGCCATGCTGTGGCAGGCATCCCACATATAAAATGGAGGAAGATGGGCATGGATGTTAGCTCAGGGCCAATCTTCCTCAGCAAAAAGAGGAGGATCGGTGGTGGATGTTAGCTCAGGGCTAATCTTCCTCAAAAAAAAAAAAAACAACGGGCAGAGGACATGAACAGTTTTCCAAAGAAGACATACAGATGGCCAATAGGCAAATGAAAAGATGTTCAACATCACTAGTCATCAGGGAAATGCAAATCAAAACTACACTAAGATATCCTTACACTCATTAGAATGGCTGTAATCATCAAGAAAAAAATTAACAAACGTTGGAGAGATTGTAGAGAAAAGGGAACCCTCACATGCTGCTGGTGGGAATGCAAACTGGTGCAGTCACTATGGAAAACAGTATGGCGATTTCTCAAAAAACTAAAAATAGAAATACCATAGGTCCCAGCTATCCCACTACTGGGTATTTATCCAAAAAACTTGAAATCAACAATTCAGAGAGACTTAGGTACCCCTATGTTCACTGCAGCGTTATTCACTATAGCCAAGAAGTGAAGTAACCCAAGGGCCCATCAACTGATGATTGGATAAAGATGATGTGGTATATACACACAATGGAATACTACTCAGCCATAAAAAAAGACAAAATCATCCCATTCACAACATGGATGGACCTTGAGGGTATTATGTTAAGCAAAATAAGCCAGATGGAGAAAGACAAATACTCATACGTGATCTCACTCATATGTAGAAGATAAACTAACAGACAGACAGAGAGAACAGTTTACTGGTTACCAGAGGGGAAGGGGGCTGGGGGTGGGCACAAGGGGTGAAGAGGCACATTTATATGGTGACTGACAAACAATAATCTACAACGGAAACTTCACAATGCTATAAACTATCATGACCTCAATTAAAAAAAAAAAACCTATTGAGAATACAATCCTAGCAGAAAGTACTTCCAAGAAATTCTTTCACCATATCCCTATGCTCAGACTAACTATACAAATATCGCACCTGTGCACAACACTAACATACCTATATTTTGCTATTATACATGGCATTGTTTCATATATGATATTTTTAAAACACACAGTTGTAGTGATTCATTCATTCAAAAATATTTACTAAGCATCTAAGTGCAAAGCACTGTACTATACATTAAATATAAAGTGGTGAATAAAATAAATAAAATTCTTGCTTTCATTGAGCTTTCAGTCTCGTAGGGGAGACACACTCTAAACAAGTAAATAAACAATTGCAAAACATGAAGTGCCATGAAGGAAACAATCATGACGCTGTGAAAGAAAATCTGAGGGGGCCAGTCCAGCAGCATAGTGGTTAAGTTCATTCACTCCACTTTGGCAGCCTGGGGTTTGTAGCTTCAGATCCCGGGCGTGGACCCACACACCACTCATCAAGTCATGCTGTGGTGGCATCCCACATACAAAATAAAGGAAGACTGGTATGAATGCTAGCTCAGGGACAATCTTCCTCAAGAAAAAGAGGAGGACTGGCAACAGATGTTAGCTCAGGGCTAATCTTCCTCACCAAAAAAAAGAAAGAAAATCTGAGTAGAGGCCAAGTTAGACCAGTCAGGAATCCCCTTACTCAAAAGGAACAGATACACAGTGATGTGAAGAAGTCAGCCACACAAAAAGCCTAGGGAAGAACATTTCAGGCAAACTAACAGCACATAGAAAAGTCTGCTGGAAAGCATCCACTGCATTTGGGGAAGTCAAAGAGAACCAGTGTGGCCGCAGTACAGTGAGCTAAGCAGGGGTCAGACCACACAGGTCTCACAGGTGGAGGCACAGTTTGGATTTTATTTGAAAGGCAACAAAGAGGCACTGAAAAGTTTTGGGATACAGGGTTTAAACACAAAGTGACAAGACTGATTCATTTTTTTTAAAGATACTTTGGCTGCCAAGGAAAGAACAGATGGGAGAGAAACAACAGAGAAATCTGGAAGACTGGCGAAGAGACTATTGCAGTATTCTAGACAAGAGGGGACAACTTAAACAAGGCGGCCTCAGTGAGGGAGAGAGGAGTGAAGGGACTCAGAACATACGCTGAAGGTGGAATTCACAGAACAAGCTAACAAATTCCAAGTGGAGGGTGAGAAAGCAAGAGAGAAATAAAAAATAATGATCCAGTTTCTGGTTTAAACAACTGGAAGGATAAGGGTTCCAATGAATGAGAAGAGAAAAGCTAGAAGAAAGGTCTGAAAACGAAAATCAGAAGTTGTATTTTGGACATGTTAACATCTGAGGTTGTATGAGACCTGCAAGCGATGATGTAAATCAAGCAGGCGGACACTCAAATCTGAAACTTCAAAGGTCTGATCTAGACATAACCCCTCAAGATAAGATATGATTTCAGGGAATCAAACAATGATATTATTCATAAATTCAGGACACTACAAAAAGAACTGATTTTCCAGCCAAGCAACAGAATCATAAGTATAATGTAAGAAAATGGCTGGATTCTGATAAGATCTAGAAGTCTAGAGATCCAAAAATCCTTGTATTCTAATTCAAGGTTGTTCAATGATGACCTGAATCACCCTGATCAAAGTAACATCAGAGACTCTAAGGAGAAGCTAAACAAGAAGAAAAGCAAGTCTTTCAGTCTAAAACAAACCTTCAGTAAAACGATATAAAAAAATGATGTATTTGTGTGTGTGTGTGTGTACAGAGGGTATACATGTATAATTATTATACTGTTAGTTCCTGAAGGAATGGAGTTTATGTATTACTGTATCACTAATGCCTATAATAATGCACAGCACACAGCGACTGCTAACAAAATCTTTGCTTATTATGTGAATGGACCCATGAACAAAATGTGTGCTTCAAGAAAAAAAACCGAGAGAAGTTCAAAAATAACTTAATGCATAACTTAATACCTAAAAAGAATGACCGAAGAACCTTTTTAAGTTACAAATCCAGAGAAAGCAAAGATACCACTATGGACCAAGACATACTTTAATAGCCTTTCCTACTGGAACTCAGCTGGTACTTAATAAAGAAAACCATGGAAATTACTGGATTATTGATATGTCATGTTTTTAACTTATTAAGTAATTAGTCTAAAGTTTTTTTGTTTTGTTTATTTTCGGATGTACATCATATTCCTAATTCTGTGTACATCATGTTCACCACCTCTAAACTAATTATAGTCCATCCCCTCACATGTGAGCCTAATCACCCCTTTTTCCCTCCCCCCTCCCCCCTTCCCCTATGGTAACCACCAATCTAATCTCCAATGCTATGTGTTTTTTTGTCGTTGTTTTTATCTTCTACTTATGATTGAGATCATATGGTATCTGACTTTCTCCCTCTGACTTATTTCACTCAGCATAATATCCTCAAGGTCCATCCATGTTGTCACAAATGGCCAGATTTCATCATTTCTTATGGTTGAGTAGTAGTCCATTTTGTGTAAATACCACATCTTCTTTATCCATTTGTCCCTTGATGGGCACCCAGGTTGCTTCCATGTCTTGGCTATTGTGTATAATGCTGCAATGAACATTGGGGTGCAAGTATCTTTATGCCTTTGTGTTTTCAAGTTCTTTGGATAAATACCCAGCAGTGGAATAGCTGGATCATATGGTAGATCTATTCTTAATTTTCTGAGGATACTCCATACTGCTTTCCATAGTGGCTGCACCAGTTTTGCACTCCCACCAGCAGTGTACGAGGGTTCCCTTCTCTCCACATCCTCTCCAACACTTGTTGTTTTCTGTCTTGTTAATTATAGCCTTTCTGACAGGAGTGAGGTGATACCTCATTGTAGTTTTGATTTGCATTTCCCTGATAGCTAATGATATTGAGCATCTTTTCATATGCCTGTTGGCCATCCGTGTGTCTTCTTTGGAGGAATCTCTGTTCAGATCTTTTGCCCATTTTCTAATTGGATTGTTGGTTTTTTTGTTGTTGAGCTGTATGAGTTCTTTGTATATTTTGGATATTAACCCCTTATCTGATATATGGTTTGCAAATGTCTTCTCCCAATTGTTACGTTGTCTTTTCATTTTGCTGATGGTTTCCTTTGCTGTACAGAAGCTTTTTAGTTTGATGTAGTCCCATTTGTTCATTTTTTCTTTTGTTTCCCTTGCCCGGTCTGACATGGGACTTGAAAATATGCTTCTCAGACAAACGTCAAAGAGTGTACTGCCTATGTTTTCTTCTAGAAGTCTCATGGTTTCGGGTCTTACATTCAAGTCGTTAATCCATTTTGAGCTGATTTTTGTGCATGGTATAAGGGAATGGTCTACTTTCATTCTTTTGCATGTGGCTGTCCAGTTTTCCCAACACCATTTATTGAAGAGACTCTCCTTTCTCCATCGTATGCTGTTGGCTCCCTTGTCGAGTATTAGCTCTCCATAAACGTGTGGGTTTACTTCTGGGCTCTCAATTCTGTTCCATTGATCTGTGTAAGTTTTTGTGCCAGTACCATGCTGTTTTGGTTACTATGGCTTTGTAGTATAATTTGAAGTCAGGGAGTGTAATACCTCCAGCTTTGTTCTTTTCTCTCAGGAATCCTTTGGCTATTTGGGGTCTTTTGTTGTTCCGGTCTAAAGTTTAAATAATCAAGCAAATCAAAGGCTCCCATCTATAACATACAAAAACACTGGCAACAGAAAATACTTTTCCTCATGCAATTAAGTAACAGAATGATAAAGGTAAACATCTTAAAAGGGAGCTTAGTACTTGTGGGAAAACAAGAAAGCTTTAGAAAATATACAGAAATATTTGTATTTGGAAATACAGTAGAAGTACAACATTCTTTAATGAGAGCATCTGGAAATATAAAATATCATACCTGCAAGCAAAGTACAGTGGAGTGGCTCCTGACACATTTGGCCTGTTAATATCGGCACCACTGTCTAGCAAGCACTGCACTGTCTGGGGGGAGAAGAAACAAAAGTAAAGCCAGAGAAGTCAAACAAAGACACAATTATCACAATTTTAATCCATATAAGGAAAGTTCCTGCCACAACTTGAAGCTTTAAAGAAGAACGAGTAGGAACATGACAATTATGATGGCTGAACCAATTCAACTTCTTGGTAAGCTCCCTGAGCCTCTCAGGCTCTACACGATATATGTGGAAATATCAATGCAATAGAAACTGTGTGAATCTGGGAAGGCTCTAGAATATCGCTGACACGTGTAGCTACACAGGACTTGAAATGTGGCTAGTGCAACTGAGGAACTTAATTTTTTATTTTATTTTATTATAATTAAGTTTAAATAGTCACATGTGGCCAGTAAATTGGACTGTGCTGCTCTAGATATTTGAATTTAAAAACCAAAAATTTTGCCTCTAAAGACAAAAGTACCAGAGCTCTAACTTTCTAAAAATCAGAGAGCATAATTATTAAAATACAAAATGTTAAAAAACTAAGCCCTTTTGCTATTAACAGTAGCCAATACTGCCTCAGTTTCTCTGACAGTCATTCATATATTCTCTGTCCCCTAAGCTCTACTTCTGCAATCATTTGACTCATACTAAGGGACAGTAAGCTAATATAAGATCCTAGAGATACACATCTGAAGGTTAGGGATAGGGTGAAGCTCTCCTGAAAACCTTAACAAGGAAAGTCTTTTCTGGTTCTATTCCTATGAGCCTCATTTGAATTTCTCCTGCAGAAAGGAAGAAAATGAGTAAAAGCTTAAGTTTCTGGAATTAGACTTTTAAATATTACTTCTAGATTGAACACGTTTATGTTTATTGCTGCTCTGAAACTTAGTACAATGTCAGTAAAATAAGACGATAAATCCACAAGGAAGAACAGGAAAGAATACAACAGCAACTAGATAAGTCAGTAAGCTTTGGGAAAATAGCAAGCCAGTGGGGGAATAGTAAGTGACTTAGCAGATCAAAGAAAGCTGAAGTCTAAGAGCCTGCAAATGGGGATTCCAACAACAAACCAGCAAATTCTTGCTACAGCACACACACATACAAAACATAGGAAGTGGAAGTACCAGGTACCTTGGAAGATAGGAACGGTTACATACAGCTAAAAACAGCAGAAGGAGTTGAAAGCCTATAAAAACCCAGTTGGAACCTCCCCTAGACCCTTCCTCCCCATCACATACAGTTAGCCACTATCCCTCCTAATAGCGTCTCAGAGGTAGGGAGGCTTATTCTCAGGACAAGGTGAAGAGGGAGGTCCTGGACTGGCAGGCAAGAAATACAGGTAAGAGCAGGGATGAGGAGCCATGCTGAAAATAACTCGTTAGGTGAAAACCAGCCCCCACATTCCACTAGGCTCCCAGAAATCCAGCAGCCAGACTTAAAGCCTGAAGCAGGAAGAGACTGAAAGTTTCCTCTCTGGAGAGTGGCACCAGACAACAGTCCCACAGACAATGGCGTTACAGATTCACCTGTCAAATAGCCCAGCTGTCCCCTAGGGGACCTTCAGCAATGCCGGAAGATTTTTTTTATTCTCATGACTAGGGTAGGAAGAGTGTAATCGGCAGCCAGTGGGTAGAGGTCAGGGATATGTCTAAACATCCTACAACCTACAGACAGGCCCCACAACAAAGAATTTTCCAGCCCAAAATCTCAATAGTGCTGAGATTGAGAAACCTTGGCATACTATGAGGACAGTCAATAAACCCAGCCATGTACACAACGCTTCCAGCCAATGTTTTAGTGCCTCACCACGACACAGGAATGGACAGACAACATTAAAGAGGCAACCGAAGCAGGCCTCTAACCCGAAAAACAAAATTAAAACCAGAAAAGAAAGTCAGAAAAACAAACACAATAAAGGGAACCAAAGAAAACAACAAAAATTAGAAAAGTAACTAATACCCTCAGAGAGAAAAAAACATTACAGCCATGACAACACAATACTGGGGGGAAAATATTCAGAGAATAAGAAATTAAAAATATGATGGAATAAAAATTTAATAGAAGTTTGGAAAGACAACGTTGAAAAACTTTACAAGAAAAAAAGTAAAACAAAAAGACAAAGAAAATAGGAAAAATGAGAAAATTAGTACTGTAGATCAATCCAGGCAGACATAGCATAGAAAACAAGAATGCAGAAAATGACAGAAGTGAGAGAACGAAGGGAAGTAATCAGAAATAATATCAAAAAATTTCCCAGAACTGAAGAACATGAGTTGCCAGATTGAAAAGGCTCACCGAGTGCCCAGTCTAGTAAATTAAAAGATCTTCAACAAGGCACATCACAGTGAAATTTCATCATACTGGAGATATAAGATTCCAGAGATAAACAATAATTAGATAGTCATTAAACTTAACAGTAACACTGGAATCTAAAGGATGAAATGTCTTCAAAACTGTAAGGTAGATAACTTCCATGTAGAACTCTATAGCCAGCCACATTATCATTCAAATACATGGTTTTAAATAAAAAACATACTTTAGCTACATTAAGATTTCAAAAAAATCACTTCCAGTGCACCTTTTCTCAAGAAGCTACTGAAGGATACTATCCTCCAAAACAGGAGAATACACCAAAATAGAAGATGTGGAACCCAGAATATTGGAGATCAAAAACAGGAGAAACTAAGAAATTCTCAGGTTTAGAGGAAAAAAATAGAACTGACATTATCTAATGAATTTGTCTGTGTAGTATACAATACTGAGAGATATCTTGTTGGAGCACATAGGAGGAATTACTGATTCATAAAAAGAAAAGTGGGCAAAGCCAATTATTAACTTTAAGAAAAATAATCACCCTAGATAGAAAATGTTATTATAGTTCACTATTTGACTCAGCAGTAAACAATATTTACCTGACTATATATAAATCTAATATTGTCTAACCAAAGTTTACGATATAGGTAATTTTAGAAATGGAGAAAGAGGGCATGGGAAGACGTAAAGGAATTAAACCCTCACTTACCGTAACAGGAAATGACTCAGTGGTATCTAAAAGAAGTAATTAAGAAAGAGCAATAGAACCATATTCTTTGGAAATAGATACCAGAAGAAAAGCTAAAAAAAATAAAAACTTGCCTGGTGATCATCATTTGACAAAGAAGAAGGGTGGTTTAAGGGACTATCATGTTTTATTACAAAGATTTTGATAAAAAATATTTTAAAATATAATATTCATGTATTGCTACTTGAATTTACTTCTATCCCAAAAGGAATTCTAAAATCTACGTAATAAAAACATTGTTACATAGAACTTAATTATTAGCTACATAATTCCTTTATGCACAAGGAAAAGTGGTCAAGTACAGCTTTCAAATATAAGAAAAACAAGCATTTAGGTCATTATTTTCTAAGACAAGGCCTTTGGGAGCCTTTTGATTATGGCTCTCCCCTTTTTGATTTTTGACCTAGAAGCTGCATCTGTGTGGTCCCAAAACAGGAGTGAGATGGACAGCAGCAACAACATTCACTAACTGTTATAGAGAGTACAGACAGAAAGCCATCTCTCAAAAGGCTCAGGAGAGATGAAAGCAAATACATCGAAAATATACATTAACATGCAATTAAAACCCAGCAATCCAGAGAGAAGCTGAAATCAAGTGATTATTAACAAAACATACGATGCATTCATAAAAATTATATATCTGTTACAACTACATAATGATATTATAATGTGAAGAACCTTACCATTTGTCTGGACACTGTGCTAAAAAGCATCTATCATTTCTTTGAAGGCATCCTGTGAGGAATTTGATATTCTCTCCACTTTTACAAGTAGGAAACTGAGTCTCAAATAGGTCAAGTAATGTGCACCCAACACACAAACGGGGAAGCAGGGATTAAACCCTAAGCCACCATGTTCATAACCACTATGCTATTTACCAAAAGACAGGAATTCTTATTTTTTCTGAATTCAGATTACTTAATAGTATTATGGCTAATTCAGCATATCTTCATACACTACATTAATCTCAGATGATCTACTAATTCCCCTAACTAAACAATGATTTGCGAGTCAGGCTCAAGGGCCTAGTCAGCTATTTACATCTAGTTATAAAATAATGCCCTTTCTAAAACCATATACTTTTTACAGTACTTCTGTATTTTTATTTATACTGTAGAGCTTACAGTATAAAAACAATTTAGCCATGAGACTAACATATCCCTCTACTGTTCAACAAAGTGGTGAGACAAACTTCAGGCAAATTATAGCAAAAAAGCATGATTTACAATATGAACTGTCACATGTTCCTATCATATCCTTACATATAGGAAATATCCTACAAAGACATTAAAAATTCTTTCTGTTCTTAAGAGAGAAAAACAATTGATTAAGAAAGCAGAAATAGCTCACTCCAAGTATTTTCTTTACCATTCATAAATCTTTCTGATTTTCTAATAAAATTATCCTAATTAAGATCCTCAAACTATGCAACCATTAAAAGAAACACATATTTTGTATGTGTATGTGAGGAAGACCGGTTCTGAGCTAACATCTGTTGCCAATCTTCCCCTTTTTTGCTTGAGGAAGACTGTCCCTGAGCTAACATCTGTGCCAACCTTTCTCTATTTTGTATGTGGGTTGCCTCCACAGCATGGCTGACAAGTGGTACGTAGGTCCACGCTGGGCATCCATATCTGTGAATCCTGGGCCACCAAAGCAGAACTCACGAACTTAACGACTATGCCACCGGGTCAGCTCTAGAAACACACATTTCTAAAAAGCTTTCAATAGCTTCAATTATAGGTAAAACGTTGCCTGGAGATAAACAGGGAGAAAAATCCATTTCCCTCAGAGTAAGGATAAAAAGTATATAAAGGGATTTGAATGCGAAGAATAAAAAACTGCCTTGCAGCACTGAAATCAGTGAAAAGCCATCAATCTTTGTGATTTAAAAAAAAAAAAAAAGTCTGCAGATTTCTTTCTGTAAAAGCTCTGAAACAGGAGGAGAAAGGATAATGCAAAATCCAATTACTGATTAAACAGCATAACAGGAGGAGCAAGAAAGCAACAGACAACCTAAATCACAGGTTTTCTTAAAAATTTCCAGTCTGTGTAAAACTATACGTATACAAAGGGTAAAATAACTTTGAAACTGGTAAAACTCAGGTAGACAAAACTCTGAGCAAGTATTAAATTAAAATGAATACATAAAAGCTCTTGAAGAAACAATACTACTTGAGGATTTTAAATTACACAGAAGCATAAGGCAAAAACATAACTGAAAAGAATAAATTCTGCAGCCAATTACTGATATCCCTAGGGATTCTCAAATGCAGAGATTTTCAGTGACAGATGCCAACAAATCAGATATGACGTTTTATAAGAATCAGCACTATCAATATATGCTCTACTTAAAGGTACAAAAGAAAAAAGTGACAAACATTCAGAAATGGAAAGAAAATAGCAGGAAAAAACCACGCAAACTGACATTGCATTTGCCTAGTCCTCTCTCAACAAAAATTTCAATGTCTATTACGTGCTGTGGATACTCTAGGTGGTGGAGTTACAGCAATGAACAAAATGGACAAAAATCTCTGCCCTCATGAAGCTTACCTTCCAGTGGAAAAGACCAAGAGACAAAAGAAATACACAAAATACGTAGCGTGCTAGAGGGTGATAGTTCTAGCCAGAAAAATTGACAGGATTCTCTTTGACAGATTTAGATTCAATATGTTTTAGCAAATTTGTCACCCCTAAAGCCCTACAAATACTTCTGTGAAAACTAAACTGTGTCTGTTTAACAGACTGTAGGCCACCAGGTCCAAAAGAGCATAACTGTGATTTACGATGGTCATAAGTTTTTCTGTTTTCAAAATTTTATGGCTTCTCGTTTACTTGTAAAAATTCAGCCTCTCAGCTTACAATTTAGTAAATACACACGTGTAAAAGTACACCAACATAAGTATCTGTGACTGACGGCTCATTATCTACATTTTTCAAGTTAATACAACACACATAATTTCAAGAACTACACTGAACTGAAATCATTTTACGTGCCTAATTTCGATCACCAAAATATGCTTTTAAAATAATTCATCACTTCAATTCCCTGTCCAACCCTCCCTACCTAAAAAAAAAATCCAAAAAACAAAAAACAAAACTATTCTCCTATTCCCAGATAATCTACAATGGGGGCTTTCCTCTTCACAGAAGAAGAAACTGCAGGGGAGGAACCTTGAAATAACACTATTGAAAGGGAATTTTCCTATAGCCTTCAAGAAACCCTTAAGAAGAAATAACACATTTTCAACAGATTTCATGACCTTTCAAGTGATAAAACAATATCCTGAGTGGAAAACTAATGCACAAAGCTAATGTTTGGGTCAATCTCAAAAGTCATTTAATTGAAGGCAGTGACTAACCAAGACCACCTGTGCCCAATACACTGATAAATTACAAAGCAAGAAACCCACGGCAGCTCTACTTTATCAATGTCAACTCTCTAAACAACACTGATCAAAGTAAAATGGAATAGATATTCACTATTAAAACTACAAGTAAAAATCTCAGTTGTGGTATTATTATTTGCTAAAAGAAGACCAAACAACAACAAAAAAGCATCTCTGTTTATCTTTTATTAAAAATAATCCTGATGACATGACTTAACAGCAATGCAAAAATAACTTATGCAATAAGAATAATGGCCAACTCACTAATCAGTCACGGGTTTATACAGGTCTTCTCTAGAAACCATCCACCTAAACCTATCAAGACTTTGAACCCTTATGTAATGTCTAGCAAAAATCAATGTTATCCAGTTGTGTTAGAAAAATAACAGTAATAGGAGAACCATTATTTGCTCACATTTCCCAGAAGTGATTAAGGGAGAATTCCAACATTAGGATAAACAAAATTCTTTAATTCTAAAAATACATTCTGAAATGTTAGTCAGTCTACCTTTGTGCCTCAAGGCTGAATCCAATTAATGTTTTTGCAAAAGCTTTCAATTAAGTGTGCATGGTTGTCCTGTAATTCTCTGGATAAAAAGCTTGGGAGCTAGCTAAAGATATCAAGAAAGCTGACAATGTGGGTGAGGAACATGTTCCCTCAAAAGGCTACAATTTCAGTAAAAAACCCAGACAGTTCTAGCAAAGATAGTCTATAACACCAGTGTCAAACAACTGCTTTTAAATTTCAGGAGCTTAAATCTACTCTAAGCAGGGTTCAACTACCATTTTAGACTGTTTGTGAAGCTTCATATTCAGCTATACAAATTTAACAATATAAAGTTTATTCTGATAATTGCTTTTTTCAGTGAATTCATAAACTAATCCTGCTGTGTACTCTAACTTACATAAATTGAGATTAAACCATTTGATAGGTCTCTAGGGTTTATAAATCCAAGCTATTCCAGGAAAACAGTTATCAATCATTTGTGGCAATTCAATACATTAATAAATCTTAAAGAACTAATGACAAAGAAAATAGTTACCAAAAAGTAAGTTCAGTTTATGCCCCAAAAAATTGGAGTCAATTATATCTGTGTAGAATAGTAATAGGTTTTACTACACTTTCTAAAACTGAGATTAAAAATTAAACAACACTCTAGGCCTAGCTTATTGAAAAAAAGGAAATGAATTAAGGGTCCAGATAGTGCTCTCTGTACTTTTCTTGCAGAATCACGTCATCCACATTAATAACGTCAGTAATAGTACCAATACTATTATGGCTCTTACGTGTTTTCCAAAGTGCTCACAGCACTTTCCTGAATTATGTAATCAGTAGACAGAAAATACCTTAGGAGGTAGATAAGGTGAGGGGAAGAAAAAGTCGTCAAAGACTGTATAATAAGCCAGCTGAATAACCAAACTCTGAAATGATTTTTTTAAATCAATATCCAAAGACAAAGCATAATTCTGGTATTGTACAGCTAATAACAGCTAACGTAAGGAAAGTTAAAAATTAAATTACTAAGGAGTCATGACCATTTCTTTCATCTGATCATTTTTAAATAGAAATAGAAGTAGTTCAAAATCATAGTGCTATTATGTTGCAGGACAAAAACGGTAGGAATGCATTCTTCAACCGCCCAAACCGCCTCCTTCCAACAAGAGGACGATGGGACCTTTATTTCAGTTTACCTCCAACAAAACAGATGCATCTCTATGAAACCAGGGCAAAGATTACTCGATTTCTTACTTATGACAAAAAATCATCTTTTTTCCAAATCTTTCATCTTTAAAAAAAGTAACACAAATCTGAAAAGCATTTCTTGTCATCAGATGCAAGAATATAGTACTCAATTATAAATTCTACAAAGCTTTAGAACTCTTAGCCAGTTGCTCAAAATCTTTTCAATGCACTCCTGAGATCTATCCTAAAATGAGATTAGAAGGTAGAATGTAAAGAATTTATCATATCTGCCTCTTTGATTTAAAAAGAACAGACATGCTTTTAAAAATATTTTAAAATGGAGTTTCTTTCCTCTTTATGTTTTATATTTTATTCAATAAAATAAATTAATCAAAAAGCAAGCTTTTAAGCTTAAAAATAAAATAAAATCTTGAAACCTATGTGCACGGGTATACGTCTACATGGACACAAGTCTGAAGACCTTTTCATGAATTTAGGCAACAACTGGCTACTTTGAGACAAGGAAAAGGCCATTTTCACTTGCTGCTAAAATAAGTCACTAGGATACCTGACAAAGCATTTTAGACTCAGTGTTCAACTTATGGAAAGATACACAAAGGGTTAAAAAAAATCAATAATCCCTTACCCTGTAATAACTTATCATATCTCATAGCCCAGTAAATCATATCCAACTCAAGATAAAAGGATATGCTAACCCACTGAGATTTGAACATGTCCCAGAAATACATGAGTAATTATGAGATGGAGATAATAAGAACACAACTATCAACACAGACTTTTACAGGTATATTCAGCCTGGAGGCTAGGAAATAGACTAATTTTTCAAGATTCCTTCTTGCCCTAATTGAAGAAAGAGTTAAGATGCATACAATAATTCAGAAAATAGTGTTAAACATTCTCTTTACTTGATCCTTGCAGATAACTATAATTGACCAACTGTAACGGGATGGGATCTCACTCACCAATACAATCAACCACAAGTCACCAGGACTTTTTGTACCTTTCCTCCTCTACTATATCTGCAAAATCTCACCCTGTGAAACTCATCACCACAGTGAAGGCAGGCTCTCTTATAAATCTTCTGAGAATACAATTCTTCAAAGGCATTTGACTATGAGGCATTCTCCCTTACTTTACCACACCTGCTTTAGGTTGTAAACCATATGGAATATATTATACTTATACTAACTACTCTTCAATAACTTCAGAAAGCAATTCTAAGTTTTTAATGCAGTCTGTAATGCCCATGCTTTGAACAAATGTTTTGTAATTCTTGCTTCTTCACTGACTCAGGCAGCTAAAATTAGCTTTTGTAGATCATTTCTAATCTGAATTCCAGTTTTTTCCTACAAAAGTTCCTGGGCAACAGGTAGGGTTTGCAATCTTAGTAAACAACACTCCACTCATCTGTTATAGCAGAGAGTGTTTACATTAAAGTAGGTGCTTTTCTGTCCTAGGAGAGCTACCAGCAGGACTCACTCACTAATATGCAACAGTTGCTTAAAATCCTGGGCCATTCAAGATTAAGACATTTCAGATAATTTTTTTTTCCACACAGAATACGTTTTAAATTCAATAGTGTTGACTCTGAGGAAGTACAAACTGATGAGAAAGAATACTGGGTTGGTTTTCAGATGACAAAAGACAAAAAAATAAAAATGAACATTGATGTTCAGAAGAAATTCCAGGAAAGAAAAAACCAATCCTACATCCCTCCTTTTCTCCAACTCTTAATAAACATAAGACAGTGTCAATCTTGGCCTCACTATCTTAAAGAATCATGAACTGAGGTCATACCTACAGCATCTAAACATGGAGAATCCTACATCCTGAACCCAGTTTAGGAAAAAAAATTTGCAGAGATGGAAATCCAGATTCCACTTAGAAATTCTCTCAACAAAGTCTCATAGAGAGTGTGTACAAAAAAATCAATACAAACAAACAAACATTGCATCTTTGTAGCTGTTGGCGGTGATTTACGTTTTCGGTTGGTTTTTGTTGTTGTTATTGTTCTGGTTAGCAAGTAAATAAATAACATTCTATTATCAATAATGTTAAATGTGGGGGAAAAAAACCTGAAAGTAACCAGGATAGGAAATTAGAGCAAAGCAGAAATTTAACCTAAAATCTTAAGCTAACAATCTTCATATAAGGCAACAAAGTCTCCTAACAAGATAGAAAACTATTAGCAATTTCAAAAGCCAGATGTTTATATATGGCAATAACAGAAAAGGATTGCCACAAAACATATGTATGATTTTAGAAATCTAAAGTAAGAAAGAATACAACTGTCACCACTCTAGTACTTGCATCATATTCCAAGACAACAGAAAAATATGATAATCCAAGTTGAACTATTCAGGCAATGTTGGTGCTCACTTTCTTCACTATCTAATGCCAATAACTGAGGTTTAAAGGTAAAAAATAAAATACGAAAAAGTTATTTGATAAAACAGAACAGAATAAACATAACTTAAAATTATGTGAACATACTACATTGAAAAATGTTAGTATATTCATATGAAAATCTATGAATCAGAAATAAAACTGAAATCCAAATCACAAATATTTTAAACAGATTTAAAAGCATTATTTTCTATTCCTTTTATCCACATAGAATACATTAATCAGAAGTCCATATGATGCAGAAAATGCTACAAGATTTTGCTATGACGCTTCATGTTCCAAAATAATGCAGAGAAAAACTTTCCATGAATTCCAAGTTTTCAAAAATAAACACATGCAACTTAATTTAAAGTCCTCATGGCTGAATTTACCGTCTTGTGACCATTCTGGCAGGCCACATGCAGTGCCGTCTGCCCCATGGCGTCCTCAACGTCAACGTCACTGACGTGCTGTACAAGGTCATGGAGTAGTTCTGTCCGCCCATTCACAGCCAGCCAGTGTATCTGTGCAGCCATTTAGTTACTTAACATTTGTGCAAGAGTGTTTCATATAAAAACAGCAGATAAATAACACTATTATTTCTCAACTTTGAGCACATGCATATTAAATATTAAAATCTAAGCACATATACTTTTTTCCTATTTTTTTAACGGGGTAAAAATATGCATCAAGATGTAGGTTACACCACCATCTATTTCAAAACCAAGTGCTTCATGGTTCAAAGTAGTTAAGTATCCTAGACTTAGGATCACCAAATACTCTGCTTCTCTGATGACCCTGGACTCTATGCACAGTTTGTCTCTAGAGAAAAGATAATGGATATTTTTCCTTCCCCAGAAGCAAACAAGTGAAAAAGTAATTAACACAGTAGGTGTCATATTCTTTACTTCTGGTATTTGACCAGTAATGCATGTATCATACATAAATAATAAAATATATAGGGAAGATATAAAATATAAAACACCTATAAGTCTATCACTCAAAGATAATCAATGTTAAAACTGTGGACTATGACATTCATGTATTTTTTATTTGACCTCTTTCCATTAAAAAATCTATCATCAAACTTCTGTTTTAAAATGGCAGCCTGAACACATGCATCAGTCTACTCTTCCCCAAACACCACTGAAACGACAGAAGAGTACTTTTTCTTAAACAACAGACCATTAAGATAAAGAAAAGGAGAGAATATAGTAGCAACAAATCTTGGAAGCTGGAAGCTTTTGACTTGTCAGAACAAAAAGCTGAGTCCTAAACCAGTAGTCAAGAAAGCCAAGAAGGAAGGTGATTCAGATCACAGAACTCCCCAAAGGCTTAAGAACCGGTAGTAAGAACCCTCCTCATGCAGGGGTGAGCGTGGGACTAAAAACACATCACTTGAAAGTTCATACATTAAGATTTAGCCCCTTAGATCCCTATCCTTCCCCTACTCTGCAAGGCTGATACCTGCCCCTCCCCAACCTGGCAGAGCACAAGAGGCTTCAGAGTCTCTAGATAAGAGACACCAGGGACGCTGAAGCAAGAACATCACGCTGGAAGAGAGAGACCAAGTGCATGTTTACACACTGAATACTGAAATCCCAAAGCCTTCCCCTCTACCCAGGGTCCAGAAAGCTAACATGCTCCTTGCACTTGGAAGAGCTTCCTCTGAGGAATCCGACCAGCTCAGGAGTAAATGCCAAAGAAACTACCATCAGGAAGGATCCTGAAGGCAAATGCCCAAGCAGATCACTCTACACTGAAGCCCAGTGAAAAGACCTCACACATTCAGACAGACTTTTCAGACAGCTTCTCCCTGTTCCACCAAACATTTGACAAATGCATCTAATTTGAAAGACAAAACACAAAACAAACAAAAAAGAAAAAGTAGAGAAGAAAAGGAACCATGAATATTCAAGAAAAAAACTGCAAAAGAAAAAACTATATTTAATACGCTCAGGGAGAAAACATACTGACTACATCCTCGAAACAAGAACAGGAGGGGCTGGCCCTGTGGCCGAGTGATTAAGTTCGCCCGCTCCGCTGTAGGCGGCCCAGTGTTTCGTTGGTTCGAATCCTGGGTACGGACACGACACCGCTCATCAAACCACGCTGAGGCAGCGTCCCACATGCCACAACTAGAAGGACCCACAACAAAGAATATACAACTATGTACCGGGGGGCTTTGGGGAGAAAAAGGAAAAAATAAAATCTTTAAAAAAAAAAAAAAAGAAACAAGAATAGGATACTATTTTTTCAAAGGGACAGGGCAAAAAAAAAAAGGGAAGAAGAACTCTTGGAAATTAATACTATGATAGTCAGGCAAACTCAAAGGAAGACTTAGAAGATAATATTAAGGAAGTCCCCCAGAAAGCACAAAAAGACAAAGAAAAGGAGAAACAAGAGAAAAGACAACAAAAAATTAAAAGGCTAGCCCAAGAGGTCCAATATTCAAATAATAGGAATTCAAAATGGAGAGAATAGGGAAAACACAAGAGTGGAAATCATCAAAGAAATAATTTCTGAAAATTTCTCATGAGAGTTTCCAGGTTGACAGAGCCTCAGTATTATCCAGCCAAATGGATAAAATTAATACAAACCAAGACATATAACCATGACATTTCAGAACTCTAAGGACAAAGTAGGTTCTGTAAGTTTCTAGAGGGGAAAAAAACAGGTTTCACACAAGCCATCAAGAATCAAAATGGCACCAAGTTTCATAGAAGACAACAAAGCAATGCTTTCAAAATTCTAAGGGAAAATGATGCCCAGCCTAGAATTTTAGTCATCTAAATTACCAATTACATAATCAGACTCAAAGACTCAAGTAATATTCAGTCATGCAAAATGTCAACAAATTTACCTCCCATGCACCCTTTCTCAGTTAACTACTAGAAAATGTGCTCCAGTAAAGTGACAGAATAGTAATTAGGAAAGACAGACACAGAACCTATATAACAAAAAAACCAAAACAAGAGAATGGCAAAAGCAATCTCCAGGAAGATGGTGAAGAGACATTCCAAACAGCTGTGAAGCAGGCCTAGAAGTCAACCGATTCAGCTTCGAGAAAACAGAAGTCTGCATAAGAGACTCCTTCAAAACTAATCAGGAAGATGAAAGGTACTGAATACATACTATGTGGATATTCACAAAGCTCAGGGAAAATCTGGTAATGAATTAATAATAAACACTCATAAAACTTAAAAAAATTTTAAAGCTGCAATATGGCAAGAAAGAGAAATAAAAAATACATAGATTGGAAAGGAAAAGATAAAACTATCTCTATTTGCAGATGAGATGATCGTCTACACAGAAAATATAACGAGCATACAAAGCCAATCCCAGAAAGTTCCATACAGTATGATTCCACTTATACAACATTCTTGAAATGACAAAATTTTAGAAATGGAGAACAGATTAGTGGTTGCCTGGGCTTAGGCTGGGAGTGAAGGGGAGGAAAGCTGTGGTTATAAAAGAATAACACAAGACATCTTTGTGGAAGCAGAAACGTTCAGAATCTTGACTGTGATAGTGGACACATGGATCCACATGGGTAATGAAACTGTACAGAACTTAACACACACACAGGTAAAACTGGATACAAGTAAACAAAATTGGGGAAATCTGAATAAGATAGGTTGTATCAACGTCAATATCCTGGCCATGGTATTATACTACAACTTTGAAAACGGTTATCACTGAGGGAAATAGGGCAAAATATACAGAGGATTTCTCTGTATTATTTCTTATAACTGCATATGAATCTACAGTTATCTCAATTTTCTTAACGCAATTATTAACTACATGAAAAGCAAATGCTGTGTAAGAAAGTAACTACAGCAAACTACTTGGCCTAATTACGAATAATTTTATACAGACAAAAAATGAAAACACTGGGGCCAGCCCCGTGGCCGAGTGGTTAAGTTCACAAGCTCCACTGCAGGCGGCCCAGTGTTTCGTCGGTTCAAATCCTGGGCCCGGACATGGCACCACCCATCGAGCCACACTGAGGCAGCGTCCCACATGCCACAACTAGAAGGACCCACAACGAAGAATATACAACTATGTACCGGGGGGCTTCGGGGAGAAAAAGGAAAAAAATAAAATCTTAAAAAAAAAAATGAAAACACTGAAAAATGATCTAACTAAAATTATGACTAGATTGAAGGCTATGAGGGAAATGTTCTTGTACAGGATGGATAATGGGAGTGGCTGAAAAAGAGAGCAATCACCTTATCTTCCAGAAAGTCAATAGGTGATGCCTAAAACTGAAAAATCAAAAGGTAGCAATATTAGCATGTTATTTAGATATAGGGAAACAAAATTTTTAAACCCATTAAAACCGTTGAGAGGAGGTGACTCCTGAGTGAGAAGTTTGGAGGCTGGGGAGGAAGGTCAAGAGAATGTTTTCTTTTAGGGGGAGGGTATCATAAGGTAGATGTATATTTATTTGAGGTATAAAGCCATATAATTTACATGCCATACAATTCATCCATTTAAAGTAAGCTGTATTTAAAGTATACAACTTACTGGTTTTTAAAGTATATTCACAGACTTGTGCAATCATCACCACGACCAATTTTAGAACATTTCATTTCCCCAAAAAGAAACCCTGCACCCATTAGCAGTCACTGCCCATTTCCTCCATTTCTTCCAGACAGATAAGGCAAAGATCTCACCCTGACTCTGCCACCTGGGTAAAGTAAGTCATCACTGCCTTCAGTAGTTCTTATGGATGTTCTTTTGCTTTGTTCTCATAGAACTCTTTGTTAGAGGCAATGAATTCTTTGACAGTAGTTGGGGGATGGTATAGGCACGTTAACAAATATTCCATCACTCTTATTGTCTCACTTTGATAATTCTGAGTTCAGAACAAATCAACTCAAGTCTAAATACCTCACCCCTACCAGCAATATAAATAAGGCAGGGAAAAGTCTACAAAGCCCTGAGCTTATGGTTTATGGTGCTGAATGATGGAGCCTTGGCAGACACCAACATTTGGAATTGTTCTTTTGTTTGGCTCTATCCCCACCTTATCCTTGACAATGCACCTTGGCAACATTCAGGATGGGTAAGCATAGAATATACTTTATTGAAAAAAAGTGGAAGAGTGACTTTGAAGGTGAAGAGAATTACATGCTTTAAGTCTTTGCCAACCACTTCCATAGAGCTAGAACTCTCTTCCCGACTCCCACTGCCAACCCTACAACCACCACTTCCACCAGTCTAACTTCTATTTGACCCTTTGGCCTCAGCCCATGTGATGCTTCCCTAGGATGCCTCCTCCAATGCCCGAGGTGAGGATGGGTCCCCTCCTATGACTTGGATAGCATCTCCGGCTCCTATGTTGACATTCATTACACTGTGTCACCACTGCCTGAAGACTTTCCTGTCTCCTTTGGAAGTTTGGGGACAAGAAGGATCAGATCAGCCATATTCACTGCTCTATCACCACACCAGTGAAGTGCCTAGCACATAGTAGGTATTCAAGAAATTCCTGTTGAAAGAACAAATGAATGAAGAAACATGAGGAGTCCTTTGTGAGGGTGACCAGTCTAGAAAGCATGCAGTCAACCGTTCTCTCCTTTTGTGAGAAAAATCCTGGGACTCTTGGCTCCCCATTGAAGGTCTCTTCCATCTCAGAAGCCCCTGGCTTTACTGTCCCACGTATTTGGTGGCAACTGTTCAATTCTGCAGCAACACATTTTCACCATCTCATCTTGCTTCAGCTGATGGGGTCAATGGGCCCGGCTGTTGAATTCATTTCCACTATGGTGGTCTGGGACTAGGTAGAAACAAATCTGGGGGCCAGAACAGTTTCCAAGAGGAGGAGGCACATCACACCATTCACAGCCCCAGGAGAGAACATCAAGGTCGGTCCCAGGCAGGAGTGTAGAGACTGTTCTATAATAAGCCTTATAGAATAATTTCACTCTTCAAATATATGCATGGATAATTTTTCAAATAAAAATTTGATTTTTAAAAATTTTCTACTCCACTGCCCTTAAAGTTCAAGAGTGAAGGGGAGAAATTAGCAGATACAAACTTACGTGATTAAACATATTATGTTAATATTGGACATTTTTTTTTCTGCTTTATCTCCCCAAATCCCCCCAGTACATAGTTGTCTATCTTAGTTGCAGGTACTTCTAGTTGTGGCATGTGGGACGCCACCTCAACATGCCATGTCCGCGCCCCAGATCCGAACCAGCAAAACCCTGGGCTGCTGCAGCATAGCGCATGAACTTAACCACTCAGCCACGGGGCCAGCCTCAATATTAGGCATCTTATCTTGCCTATGCCAGATAATGTCCTAAGGATAAGCTTTGTCAATTTCATAGTTTAATAACCCTCTATGGTACCTACAATATCACTAAGCATCTTGTAGATACTCAGAATACAGTTTTTCTTTACAGAGTAGATGGTGCTATATTGCTAATATATAAGAAAAATCAGGATTATCACAGAAATTGTGGATTCCATATAATAATCATGATTGAGCTTTTTCTTTAATAAGTCATTCACAAAATAATTCAAATCTTAGGGAAGCTGTTTTTAATGCCCCAGCCCCCTACCTCACCAAAAAGAATTTAATCAGAAAGGCCTCAAAAACTGGCATGGCACATAAATACTCAATATTCTTTAGTCAAAAAATAAAAGATTAAATATCTACAAATACTACCAAAGGAAGGCAAAAAAATTTTTTCAGCTTTATTGAGGTATAACTGACAAATAAAATTATAAGATTTTTAAAGTGTACAATGTGATGATTTGATATACATTGTAAAAGGACTCCCATCATCCAGTCAATTAATACATCCATCACCTCACATACAGGAAGATAAAATTTAACGTCTTCTGTCATGACTTCAAGATAATTTCTCAATAATCACATAATTCTATTTTATCTCTACTTTTGTAATAAATAATGCTCCACTAAATAATGACAATTTGATTAACGTTTCTGGATTTCAACAATCTGTTCAGAAATATCCCACACTACCTCCCTATAATATCTATGTAGATGAAAAATACATTAACTTTTTTGGAAAAGAAAGTCATATGGCAAAATGAATAAAAATACTAGTTTTGAGTAAGATATAACAAGTCTGAAAGGATACAGGCCAAAATATTAACAGTGATTATCTCTGAGTGCAGAAACACAGGTGAGTCATCACTCCCTTCATTCCTTTCTTTTCCTTTCTGCCTAGCCATCCAATTTTCCTACAATGTACACATGAAAAGCATTTAAAAGGACATAATGAAAAACAGCTCTCCTATAATGAACTCGTAACACACCCTAGCAGAGATGCTCCTAAGAAGTCTCTTGAAAGTCAGTGACAAAAGCTAAGGGAATAAGACTTCAAAATAAATGAAAGGTCATAAACTTAAAAAGAAGGAGAAAGGAGCAATGTGGTGAACCGTAACTTCCCCTAATAAAATAGAGCTGAGAACTCTATCTCAAACCATTCTGCATCTTCTTAATCATCACAAAGAAGTAACTTGCAGAAACACTTGTACTACACTTTACATTACTATCACCTTCAATACTAATTTCTAAAACGTATTTTAAAAATCTCAGATAAAATTCTTAGCACTTACTGCTGTAAGGCCTTCATTATTACAAATGTTGACATCAGCACTGTATTCTAATAATTTACTCATGCATTTCTTCTGCCTGAAAAAGAAAAAGAGACAGTCACGGATAACTGGTCCCAGAAAAATAAACAAATGACAATTATTTTACTGAAATATTAAGTACACTCAACATTAGTCGATGGCAAGTATCAATGTATATCTGCAATATTTAAATAAACACTATAACATTTGAAATAGAATACAAAATTGTTTCTATGACTCAAAGATAATAGGATAAAGAAAAGGCACAATGAGGTTTCCATGTCATTGGGACAAATTCATCATTCAAAATTCTGAGAACTTTCTAGCATTGACTGAATATCTGGAACAGCAATCTTCACTAGAAATATAAGACAATGTAAGTCCAATGGAAGGGGAATGGATATAGCAAAACGATGCCTCAATGTTGTATCCTACATCCAGATTGCAAAATATTTAAAAGTTAATACTAAGATGAGTTACAAAAACATAACCACAAAATTAATAAAATTCATGTCTATGCATCCCCCCACTCATTTTTTTCCGATTATTTGTACTATGGTAAAATACACATAACATAAAATTTATCATCTTAACCAATTTTATGTGTACAGTTTAGTCATATTAAGTATATTCATACTGTTGTGCAACCATCACCACCACCTATCTCACGAACTCTTCATCTTGCAAAACTGAAACTCCATACCCATTAAACAGTAATTCCCAATTCCCTCTCCCCTTAGCCCCTGGAAACCACCATTCTACTTTCTGTCTCTACAATTTGGCCTTATCTAAGTACCTCATAAAAGTGGAATCATACAGTGTTTGTCTTTTTTGTAACTAGCTTCTTTCACCTGGCATAATGTCCTCAAGGTTCATCCACACTGTCGAATATACGTCAGAATTTCCTTCCTTTTTAAGGCTGAATACTATTTCATTGTATGTATATACCACATTTTGCATACCCATTCATCGCCATGGGACAGTTAGGTTGATTTCATTTTAGCTGCTGTGAATAAGGCTGCTATGAACATGGGTGTACAAATATTTTTCAAGACCCTGCTTTCTACTTTATTGGGTATATACCCAGAAGTGGGACGGCTGGATCATACGGTTACTCCACTTGTAATTTCTTGAGGAACTGCCCAAACTGTTTTTCAGAGCATCTGTGCCACTTTACATTCCTACCAACAAAGCACAAGGATTCCAATTTCTCCACATCCTCATCATCACTTATTTCTTTCTGGTTTTTTGATAGCCATACTAATAAGTGTGAGTTGGTATCTCACTGAAGTTCTGATTTGCATTTCCCTAAAGATGAGTGATACTAAACATCTTTTCACGTTCCTATTAGCCATTTTCATCTCTTCTTTGGAGAAATGTCTATTCAAGTCCTTTGTCCCCTTTTAAATTGCCTACCCATTTCATTTTGCTGACAATGTTTCCCCTTAGCTTGATCCATTCCTAGTCACTATTCAATATTCATCTCAATTTTCCCCTCATTAAATAATAAAATGAAAATTCACAGTTTGAAAACTGCAAATGATATACACACACAATACACATTTAAAATACATGCTGGACTATGCTCAGTACTGAATTAAGGCAATACAATCCACAGCATGAAGAGGTTTATGATCTAGTTAAGTAAACAGTTATACATATAAAATATAGTGTACATGTAATAATATATTATGCATATGTTATATAATATAGTATGTATATATAGTATGAATATATACAAGTATACTACATACATAGTATACGATATAGAGTACATAATACATATAGTATATACGTGTATATATTACTCCTTACTCAATTAGATCATGAATTATATCACTTTTCTTTAACCAACTCAGTACTAAGCATAGGTAGGTGCTCTCAGTAAAACTCAACAAAACTTTATTGATTATTAAATTATCAATCATATAAGTCAATAGCTAAAGTTTTCATTGACTGAATAAGCCTTTCAAAAGAAAAGAGAACTATGGCCCAGCCCCAGTGTCCTCGGGGTTAAATTCAGCGTGCTACACTTCAGTGGGCCAATTTTGGTTCCCAGGCATGGACGTACACTGCTCTGTTAGCCACCATGTTGTGCTGGCAGCCCACATACTAAAAAATAGAGGAAGACTGGCATGGATATTAGCTCAGAGTGAATCTTCCTCAGCAAAAAAAGAAAACTAACAAATTACTTTTCTTGGTTTGATTTTGGGATCAGAAATAAAGTTAAATATCATTTAAAATCAGCATTATAACCGAAGAAATTAAAGCTCTCAGCAAACTTGTAAGTCCAAACATTTACAAAGTTCCTTCATCTAACACATTGTTATAAAAATCTTAGGAAATAAATCTTCAATAATCTTGAGACAACAGACCAGACCGTCCTATTAAAATGAACATGTTGTTTAAAACGTTTGCGTGTGTGTGTGTCTGTAACCATATTGCTGGATTTCTAAAACCTACTCAAAAGCCTGCCATGGACCACTGGCCTATTACCAAAATAAACACTTAGGTGGGAATGAGCCAAAGAAACAGTCCCAAAGAAGTGTTTAGGGTAAGAGCTGCTGAAGAAAAGCAGCATCCATAATGTTGCCCCACACACCCAAAATGAACTGCAAACGGTACAGGACAATATGAGAGAAATATATCCTCTTTTTCTTACCTAACAGTCATTATTCCTATTTTCCAGAACCTGAGTAAATCAAAACAACCCAATAAGTGAGCACCTATTTTGCTAAGAATTGGAGCTAAAATATTAACTAATACACGGGCTCTGCCCTTTATGAGCTCACAATCTAGCCGAAAAAATCAGGTTTCAAATCTGACCAATATGCAACCTAAGGATACACAGTAACTCTGAAGTCTTCCCTTTTCAACATTCTCATGCAATCGTAACCAATGCTGGATCCTCCCATACAGGAAGCAAGTATTTTCCTGCCCAGATACTGCAACAATTATAGGAAGCTTACGGTAACCCAAATGACACAGGGACCAGTCATCCAAGTGCTTTGTGGCAGCTTAATGGGTCTTTTACTGGAAAGGAAGGCAATTCGGTACTAATGCTCCCAGCATTAACGGGTCAAGAGAGAAATGATAAAGCAGGCCAAGAGAAATACACTACCCATCTGACAATGATAGCGAGGGAACAAAACAAAAAACTAACCCACCAAAAAACAGATGGAACAGCAAAAGGGGCAGAATTCCCCTGACTTCTGCTCCAGTCTAGACAAACTGGAACGCATAGAGAAATTACAGTAAGAAGCTATTTCTGAAAACATTAGTGGCTACAGAAGTAACAAGTACTCAAGTCACTCAGCAAACATTTACTGAGCACCTCTAAGTTGGACAGAACATCCATTTAACAAATAATAAAAACCAAAATAGTTAAGAATTGAGTATCAAAAGTAATATTTACAGAAACAGAAAGGCATCCAAATTAGATGTTATGTGAGGCTTATGAACTACTCTTATTCCTTTTCTCTTCATTGACTTGCCACGTGAATCACGTAATATCTGTCATATTTCTTTACCTTTAAGATGTAATTGCCTCCAACCTAAATGATCTCACCAAAATATAAAAAGATAAATATATGAGATGATGGTGACAGATGTGTTTCTAACTAGATGAGAGGAAATTTTTCATAATGTATATGGATATCAAATCATCATGCCATACACTTTAAATATCTTACAATTTTATTTGTCAATTATACCTCAAGAGAGCCAGAAAAAAAAGGTAATCTGGGCTGGCCCAGTGGTGTGGCAGTTAAGTTCACGCATTTCACTTGAGCGGCCTGGGATTCAGTGGTTTGGATCCCAGGCACAGACATATACACCGCTTATCAAGCCACGCTGTGGCAGGCATCCCACATGCAAGATCGAGGAAGATGGGCACAGATGTTAGCTCAGGGCCAATCTTCCTTGGCACAAAGGGGAGGACTGGTGGCGGATGTTCACTCAGGGCTAATCTTCCTCAAAAAAAAAACTCTAATGTCTCCTAAATGACTAAGTCTGTTGCTAAATGGCAGTAGATATTTTATCTCTGCTGTGCACCATCTGTCCTTTCATTTACAGTTGCTGAGACAGAATACTGAGATATTTTTCTATGTAACTTTTTCAAAGAGCTTTGTCACTGCCCTACCAACACTTGGGATAATGTATCTAGACCTGAGATCAATTCAGCAAGGAAATGAACCATTTACTCTATGACCTTGGGTGTGACACACTACAACATACCTGATGTGGCCAATTACTACAAAAACAATTGTTTAATCAGCACATTGCTACCTATTAGAACAGTGGACAACTAAACTGGGTCACGTGGTAAATCAGGAAGTGGGGCAGACCACAGACAGTCAAAGGACCACGTCTTCCCCTGTGCAACCTGGACGTCACTACAGTGTTCCATTTTTCGGTTCCACTTTAATCCTTAAATGCAATAATTTGGCCTCAGATTGACACAATGGACAATTTTAGCTCCATGTCCATCTCTCTTAGGCTGCCACCTCTACTACCTAGAATCCCAGTTTAAAACAGGAAACAAAAGTATTTTCAAGAGTAATCAAAAGAAGAGACACAGAATATACATTCATAGAGAAGTTTTATAGCATTCAAAAATTATGTTCCTCAAGCCCTAAATCAAAACTACTTACTTTCATTTTAAACC
This sequence comes from Equus asinus, assembly GCF_041296235.1. NCBI lineage: Eukaryota > Metazoa > Chordata > Mammalia > Perissodactyla > Equidae > Equus > Equus asinus. The sequence goes on from NC_091813.1 coordinate 41,113,772, forward strand.
TAATTCCAACCACTTTGGTCTGGTTTCTCATTCCAACAGAATTTTAAGAAATGAAAAAACAGTGGTAGAGGTAGACACAGAGATGTGACATCTGAAATTCTTGACCAAAAAAGGAAAAACCCATGAAGAGTATAGTAGAGTTTAAAATAGCACAGAAAAACATAATGATGTTCATAATGATGACCAGAGTTATCAGGAAGAGGCAAAAACATATGCCCATTTTGAAAATACTGCTTTTCTAACAGGAAAAAACTTACTTAATAAAAAAAACTTTAACGGAGGGCTAGAAAGCACATTATTTATTTAGAAAACATTTTGTTATAGTTAAAATGAAAAATAGTTTGAGACAGAAAGGAGAAAGCGGCCCTTATCTAGAAAGTTCACTCTAGTACAGCGTGTTCTCAAATCATTACACATACGCTGAGCATACTACATTTGCTCTGTCTTTAATTCCATTAATAAAATCAACTCAACAAACAATTTGGAAAAATAAGCCATGGAGTTACATGTGGCCAAAGATTAGCAAGACAGACACCACCAAAACAAGGAAGTGAAAATTACACTTTTCAGAAAATACAATGTCGTTATAATACAAGTAAAACTGAACTTTGACAAATATATTTTCAAGAAGGAAAATACCAGCAAACAATTTAATAAATTAAATATGCTAGTTATTTAAAAGTTGTATATAACAACCCAAGAGCCTCTTCCCAAGGCAAATATTGGGTGACAAAAAAAAATCACCAAATCAAGGTAGAGTGCCTTGAATACTGTTAGTCATATCTGATAACACAACTTAAGCTACATAAGGACACAAAATACTTACCCATTTCTAGCTGCCAAATGCAGGGGCGTACAGCCTGAGATATCTTGATAGTTTGGATTTGCTCCTTTCTTCAACAGCAGAACCAAGCATTCCACCGATCCACAGCTAAAACAATATGAAAAACAGTTCAGATACATTCAGAAAACAGCCACAGCTGACAAAACTTAAATAAAGAACAAAAACTTCTATTAAACACATTGTTTTTGAAGTTCATTTTGATTTTACTACACTTTGATTTAACTTGTCACAAACAGTAAATATCCTTTACTTTCAAAATGGCACATTCTACGATGAAAGCTATGAAGTATGTGAGAACTTCAAATAAAGCGAAATCAAGTATTAGTACACAAAAGAAACCATAGAGCAGTCTCAACTTTTTGGCCTTCCAGAAGTTAAATTTACTATGAAAAATTAATTTTGACACATCTACCTAAATCCTGAAAGGAGGCCAGATATCAACTAATTCATTGATTACACCCTGGAAGATTGTGGATAAAAACCATTCTCAAACCTAAGCAAAAAATATAAACACAATGACTTCACATGCAGTTAGTACATAAAATCTCGTAATGGTAGGATAAAAGGAAAATTCAATGACTGTACCCTCTTAAGTACATCCAGTAAACACAATCCCCATGCCTAACCTCCTCTGATGCGATCTAGAATCCACCAAGACAGTAGATATGTGACTTGAGTCCAATCTCAAGGTTAACAATCTATCTAGAGAAAGAAGGCAAGCATAGCACACTAAGCCCTGAACAGAATAAAGCGTCTGTTCTCATGTCTCCCAGAACTACTGTGCGACAACACTGAGTCAAAGCTTCCTGATCATTACTCTAGACCAGACTTTAATCCAAAATATCTTCAGTCTTACTTCGCTGCAATGTGAAGCAAGCTTCTTTTCACACGTCCAAATGCATAATTGACATCAAACTTTGAATTTGATAGTAGTTCAGAAACAGACCTACACCAAGAGAATTAAAAGACAAGTCATCACACTAAAGAGATGGTTTTTAAAAACAACACGGGGCCAGCCTGGTGGTAAAGTGGTTAAGTTCGCGTGCTCCACTTCAGTGGCCCAGGGTTCACCAGTTCAGATCCTGGGCATGGACCTAAGCAGTACTTATCAAGCCATGCTGTGGCAGGCGTCCCACACACAAAGTAGAGGAAGATGGGCATGGATGTTAGCTCAGGGCCAATCTCCCTCAGGAAAAAGAGGAGGATTGGCCGCAGATGTTAGCTCAGGGCTAATCTTCCTCAAACAAACAAACAAAATAACTCAAGTTAAAAGCTCTTTAATTACTCTTACCAATTATTAAGAAGGTTCTGTCCCACGTCAACCTAAAATCAAGGCACTATTCTCTTAAGTGTAGCATGGTAGCCAGCACAGCATCATCCCAAAACTGACTGCCCTGACCTATAAACTAGGGCTGAAGGTTTCCTGGTCTGCCGCTCTGGCTGTGTGGCCTGCTCTCAGGACACCTAAGTTGGCTTCAGCTCTCCCTAGATTCTTGAGAAACAAAGACAGTAGGGCTGGCTGCTCCCCTTGTAGGAAGTTGAGCCTATCTATATTACTTTTGGCCAAATAAGAAAAATCAGACAAAAACATGTTTTAGTTATACCAGACAGGAAGTTTCAAGCAAAAAATCATTTATATTTTAAACTTGTTTCAAAATAGTTTCTCTTCACTTTCTTCTCATTATAGCAAACTACCCAATGGCTAACCACAGCAGAGCTGTCTGCTGCGGGGTAAACGTCTCATCACATAGCCAGATAAGTGTATCTCACATGTGCCCTGCAAAAAGAGTATCACCACTACATCAATAAAAAGAACATCCATGGAATGGAACACTACGGAAATCAGTTGTCCTTCAGCCCTGACCTCTTGCTACTAAAGATCAGTAGTGACCTCCAGCAGAAATCATCACAATGTTTTTTTCACTGTCAGAGACCAATCAAATATTTGACTTAATATCTGCCTATTCATTTAGAAAATCTCTTACCATAGAATGTTACGGTTGATATAGATCTTGAGAAATCTTTTTTTTTTTTTAGATTTTTTATTTTTTCCCCTTTTTCTCCCCAAAGCCCCCTGGTACATAGTTGTATATTCTTCGTTGTGGGTTCTTCTAGTTGTGGCATGTGGGACGCTGCCTCAGCGTGGTTTGACAAGCAGTGCCATGTCCGTGCCCAGGATTCGAACCAACAAAACACTGGGCTGCCTGCAGCGGAGCACGCAAACTTAACCACTCGGCCACGGGGCCAGCCCCCAGGAAATCTTATTTCTTATTTCACAGGCAGAAAAGTATTAACAGAGGCTAAATAGGGCAACATCTACATACAAATTGTGTGTGTGTGTGTGTGTATGTGTGTGTGTGTGGCTGTACACACAAAATTCAGGAAAGTTTCTACTTCTCAAAAAGTGTAAATTTGTGAAATAGGCACTCACCTGTGTTGATCAGCCATGACCATTGGCATTAATGTATAAACAGCAGTTTCATTATCTGAGTAAAAAAAAAAAACAGAAACAGAATTATCTCCTTACTTTTTCCAAAGGGTGATACTTAAGACTACTTTAGAGTTTTATTAGCTCTACATAAAAAGCAAGAAGACATGGAAGAACGTTAAGGATAGTACAGAATACCAGACGTACTGCAAAATTTACAACAATGCAGAATTTCTTATCCCTTCTAATGCTCGTCCTCTGTACATTGTCACAAAAGTACTTAGCTTCTGGATTTGAGGGGGAAATTACAAACCAAATATTTTCTGTACCTTTAACAGCTGAAATTTCTTTTGCTTTCAAAGAGGTGTTTAATGACTTTGTTTTATCATACTTATATTTAGTTTGCAGGAATTTTAAGTATATATGAATATTAAAGTTATATGAGCTAAAACAATTTTAAAACATTAAATATACACCATACCTGCTCCCTACCAATACTATAATAAAAGAAATTATTTTAGAAGCTTTTATGAAACAGCATTAAAGTCTTACTTTTACTTATTACTTTACACTATTAACATTTTCATTTATATCTTTTATAGAATAAAGTCACAGAAACCTGGTCCAAAAAAAAAAGATTAAAAGTCAACAACATCTGGGGCCAGCCCAGTGGCACAGCGGTTAAGTGCGCATGTTCCACTTCAGCAGCCCGGGGTTCGCCAGTTTGGATCCCAGGTGCAGATGTGGCACTGCTTGGCACACCATGCTGTGGTAGGCATCCCACATATAAAGTAGAGGATGGGTATGGATGTTAGCTCAGGGCCCTCCTCTTCCTCAGCAAAAAGAGGAGGATTGGCAGCAGTTAGCTCAGGGCTAATCTTCCTCCAAAAAAAAAATAGTCAACAACATCTATGATGCCATATTATATACTTATGTAAATTTCAGCTCATGTTTGAATTTATTTTTATATATTACTAATGGTCATTCCTCAATTCAATACATTTTAGAGGTTTATGATTTTTAATAAGTTATTTACAGAGAAGTAACCTTGACAACTCCCATTCAGCCCTCAGAAAGTTAATACCAATGCTAAAATTAATGAGCTAAAGTTTGAGGAGAAAAAGGATATTTGCATAGTATCAAAGTATCTCCCCAAAATTTTGATTAGTTACAAAGGAAAAATGGTAAATTTACGGCAAAGAACCCAGCAGACACCACCTTAATCAACTGATAAAGGGTAACATCACCAGAAATAACACATATCCATATCATGTAGCCCCTGATATGGTCCACTGAGAAGGGCACACCACTTTTGTAGTATTCTTGCCAAAAATACATAGCGTTAGTCTAATTATGAGAAAACATCAGATAAATCCAAATTACAGGGAATTCCACAAAACGGCTGATCAATCCTCTTAAAAAGTCTCAAGGCCATTAAAGATAAGGAAAGACTGAAGAACTATCTCAATTTGGAGGAGGCTAAGAAAACACAACAACTAAATGCGATATGGTATCCTGGACTGGATCCTAGAGGAGAAAAGGGACATAGTGAGAAAACTGATGAAATCCGAATAGAGTCTGCGATGTGGTTAACAGTATTACACCCATGTTTATCCCTTAGTTCTGATAACTGCACTAGGGTTGTACAAGATATGAACGTTAGGAGAAGCTGGGAGAAGGGTGTATGGGAACTCTGTACTATTTATGCAACTTTTCTACAAGTCCAAAATTACTTAAAAAAGAAAAGTAAAAAAAAAGAAAGAAAAAGATGCAGAACTGTTATCATTAAAAGAGTTTTAAGAGATGAATCAACTAAATATAACGTGGACTTTGTCTGGATACTGATTCAAACAAACCAACTGTAAGAAGCTATTTTTGAGAGGGGGAAAACTGAATATGGACTGAGTATTTGATGACAAAAAATTATTGTTAGTTGTGTTGGCTCTAATGGTGGTATTATGATTATGTTTGAAAAAATATATATTTAGAAATATTGGGGATGGCCCCACAACATAGTGGTTGAGTTTGGCATGCTCCGCTTTAGAGGCCCAGGTTCACAGGTTCAGATCCTGGGAGCAGAACTACACCACCTGTTTGCCATGCTGTGGCGGTGACCCACAAGCAAAATTGAGGAAGACTGGCACAGATGTTAGCTCAGGGCCAATCTTCCTCAAGCAAAAAAGGAGGAAGACTAGCAACAGATGTTAGCTCAGCACAACTCTTTCTCAGCAAGAAAAAAAAAAATAAAAGAAATACACTGAAGTATTTAGAGGAGAGAAGAAACAAGTTATTACCATTTCTTCACGTTTTTTCCTTATTTTACTATTTGTGAGTATATACACAAAAAGCAATTTAGTCCTAGTCAATGTTCACAAGTTTAGTATGCAGATGCAACAAAATTCTTTCACTATAACATAGAAAAATAAAATAATACCAAGGAATCCTATTAGTAATAGCCAACGTGTTTTAAATCGTGATCTTAAAGGCACTGTTCTAAACACTTTACACACAGCATTTCTTTTATCCTCATAGCCATCTTATGAACTAGGCACTATTATCCCCATTTTACAACAGAGAAAACTGAAGCACTAACAAGCTGTGTGGTGGTGGCATTAAAGGGCTAAGTGGAATTCTAACCTGACTGACTGCAGAGCCCCAACAATAAAAATCCTACAGTGCATCCAGTATACATTACATAGCATAATCAAAAGGTCCACAATATTTAATATGTGCAATACTCTCTAATTTGTTTTATTCTCTTCTATTTCATTTTTTTAAATGCTGACTGCAACCACTAAACTGTTCTCATTAACCACCAGTGAGTCACCACTAGGCATTGAAACACACTGCTTTCAGCCTCCCTGGGCACGGCAACACTCTTTATCCCTCATATAATACACACCCCAATAAAAATCCGAACATCTAAACCATGATAATTTCAATTAAGTCACCTTATAGTAAATAAAGTCATAAACAAGAAATGCCCTTATTTGTGAATGTAAACTTATAAATCAAGACAGTACGTAATTTTAAGTGAGCATGAGTGAGCATCATAAGGTTTGCCTGGGTTTTACGTATAGGGTGTTTATTAAGATAAAATTAGATGTGGATCTTACTTTTTAAGTCACATCTAACCTTATAAATATATAGCTCACCTACACTAAAAGGTATGAAGAAACAAATATAGCCACAGCCACGGTGCTAGACGGAGACTATCCAGGAAACGCTATACTAAGAAGGAACAGAATAAAACTTGTCATGAGGGGCTTCCTTCTCCACACTCATGAAGATACCTTGAGGAAGGCATATAATTAAAGTTTTTAGAGTGATAAGAAAAGTTTACTCTCTCACTTTATCAGATATGTTGGCCATTTTTATTAATAGATAATAAAATTTTATTAATAGATAAAAGTTTCAGAACTCAACAACTACAAGGAAAACCTTAAAAAACAGGGAGCTCAGACTCATGGAAGCGATTTTGGAAACATTCATGATTATCCTAAATCAAGATTCAAATATATGCTAAAATGGGCTCACGTCCTATTATTCTATTAAACAAACTACATTCATTGTAAATGCAGTAGTTTGAGAGTATTTTTTCCACATAAGTAAACAATGTAAACCAACTTTGTAAAGTCCACCAAGAATGCATCTCCCTAAAGTAATTTCTTTCCCCTCCTTCCTCCCTCCCAAGAATATCCCTGTCAGCCCTGCCCAGGATGAGTCAACAGGCCGCACTCATTACTTCGTGGTAATACTCAGCTTTTCATCATCCCAAGGAAACATAAATGTGACCACCCAGTATCTCACTCGGTACATCAAATATCTGCAGTTTAATCCTACGCAACAAACTTGATTTTAGAGTAATGAACTTGAGTAAAAGCTCATTAAAAACATCCCAACCTTAATAATTTCTTTCAATTAGATCATTATGAATCACTGAATTCTAAGGCAGAATAAATATCTGATTATTTCCTAAATTTAGAGAAATCTCAGAACTTCTGCTTAGCCCTTAAAACGCAAGTACAACAATCTGGATTTTCATAATTAAAATATAATATATTTATACACACACACGTACATACTCGAAAGAGCCAATCAGAGAATTCAAAAAGATTCATCAGAACTTAGGGACAGAGATAAATTAAAGGAACAAGATGAGCAAACTTATTATAATCAAAGAAAAAGAAATGTAAGCAAGACACCACTTGGCCTAGTAACATGAGAAAAAGTTTTATTTTCAATCACTCTAGTTTCCAGGGGCTCTCAGACTGTTGGTGGAACTTTCCAAAGAGTAAGCTGAGAGGTGGATACTCAGAGCCTTAAAAATGCTGATCTAATTAGATCTATAATTCTCCCATGTGTTAATCCTGAGGAAATATTTATAAAGGCAGACTGAGACTTAAAAGAGTACAATCGTGCTCCTCATAAAATCTACCACAAAAACAAAAATTAGACTGAACATTTGTTGCATGTATCCTATGAAATCCTACAAAGTCATGCATATTTAAAGATATAAAAAACGTTACATGTTTTCTAAAAGCAAAATAAAAGACTATATTTAGTATGATCTTAATCTGGTAGAGAAAGAAATAATAGAAGGAAATAAAGAAAATACTAACATTGTTTATTTCTGGGTGGCGGAATAACAGATTTTTTTATTTTCCTTTTCAAAATTTTCTACAATGAAAATATATTACTTTCAAAACCAGGAAACATTATCAAAGTCTTCTAAATAGCATTTATTTAAAAAAATGAGATTTAAACTAAGCAATACAAATTGCTGTGTCAATGAAACTATACAAGCAGTCTTCTTCATCAACGTATACCAATAATTTGACTGTGGAAAATGACCACAGAAATATGAATCCACTTCTTAAGTAAGAAATGGATTCAAAGGTGGAAGTTGGAAGGAAAGAGAAAGAAAGCTGAAGCTGCAAATCTAGTTATTAAAATCAGGATTATTTTCAGTTTACTTCATACTAGCAAAGTACCAAGCACAAAAATGTTTTTGAGAAACAGTCACCACAAACCATCCGTATTCTGAGTCATAAGTAGAGACCAGGGAAAATTTCTCCAAGAGAATTACCCCCAAAGTCCCCATTTCCACATTTCTTTGATAGCTCTCTCCCAAGGTCCCCCTCCCTTCCCTAACAAATCACCTCTCTAGCAGACATTCAAAGAAAGTTTTGGAAAAAATGAAATAAGATAAACACACACCATGTATTTTTTAAAAACTCACCAGCCATAAGCCCCTTAGCCCTTCTCTCACTTGGGCATACAGAACCAAAAGCCTCTTAGGGGCAGCATGCGATCTCTCACTGTCACTAAAACGTCTGATTTCATGAGGCTGCTAAGAAAACGAGTTCTTTCTGACCTTCTTTATTACCAGTGTTTTACCCGTCCTGAGGGAACCCTGGCACACTAAACTAAAATTGCTGAACCACAGGGATCACGCCTTATTCCTCTTTGTAGAAGCTCCCCAGCCCCACTGACGTCTGACGAATAAATGAAGAGCGCAGGCATGCATTTTAAAGTGTATATACGCATACACACAGCACTTTAAGAGTACAGGTTGGTTTCATTGACATCCTTTTATTTATCTGTTCATTGTCAAAATACAATAGTGCTCCACATTTTCGAAAACAAAAGCTGCTTAACCCGCACCCCTCCCCCATCCCCACCTGCAGCTTAAAGCAAACACTACTGTTTTTGAAGCACCTCTCTAGCCCCAGCAAGCAGCGTTTGTAAAACGGCCCACAACTGGAACGTTTTCTGAATCCAGGGTTCCGCCATCTGGCTGATATTTCTGCCCCTTCGCCAAAAACCCTTGATGGACAGTCGGGAGAGACTTCGGTCTGTCCTGCTTCTTCCCTCAGCAGGACCGCACTGCCCGGGCCCCTCCCGCAAACTCCCACCTGTCCGGTCGGGAGAGACGAGCGAGGGGTGGCCGGGGCTCCCGCCCAGCCGCCCAGCCCCCCAGCCCCGGGGAAGGAAAGTCAACGTGGGCGTTTGCTCAGCTTTCGGTTCGTTTTCCCAGCGGACCTCACCGCGGCCGGAGGAAGCCCCGCCCTCGCCCCGCCGGCCGCCCCGGCGCCCCCAGCGCCGCGGCCCCGCTCACCGTCCGGCAGCTCCACGGTGCGCGCGCGGCGCAGCGAGCGCGTCAGGCGATTAAGCTGCTCCATCGCTCTCTCCATCCTCGGCGCGCCCTCCGCGCTGTCCCCGCCGCGCCGGCGGCCTCCGCGCCAGCGCCCTACATCCCGCCCCGGGCCCGACCTGCGGCCGGAGGCGCTGGCTCGCCCCAGCCAGCGCCCGGGGCTGCGGGGCCGCTCGGAACTGCGTCCTCCGTCCTGGGGCTGGGGACTGCCGGACCGACCACCGAGCAGACACCCGCCGCCGCCGAAGCTGCCGCCGCAGCTGGCGCCCTTCCTGCCTCCGCCACCGCTTCCCTCCCGGACTCGCACGGCCTTCTGGGAACTGTAGTTCCGAGGCGGCCGAGCCGCGCGCCCTGGGCGGAGCCACGCTGGGTGCGCCTTTGGCTCCGCGCCCCAGCAGCGCAGACGCCGGGGTAGGGCGCTGTGTGCTGAAAGCAACGAAGTAAGACTGAACGTACACCGAAGTTCCAGAGAGACTTCCTGGGTGTCCCCACGCCCCCTCCTGCTGCCCTCCAAAGTTGTACGGGGGCAGCTTTCTGCAATTCTGTCACTCCCCTGCATAGCAGATTGGGGATTTGCACAATTGTTCTAGCTATCATCATCATCCCAGTTTTGGTACATTCGTTTCCCAGGTACATGAACTGTTGAAATATTATATTTTCATATGTCAAATTTAAAGAATAATAAAGTCAAACAAACGCAAAAGCAGAATACAGTGTTTGTTGCATTGCAAGTAACTTAACTAGAGCTTAATTATTTGTCTCCCCTGCTGGGCGACTTGATAAGGGCAAGGACACCACTCTATCTTGTGCCTTATATTCCGATACTTACCACGGCACCTGACACAAGGTTGAAACTGGGGAATATATGGGTGAGATCTTGAAAGAAAATTTTAGTTTATTTTGGTAGATGAGGTGTCAAGGTGATCCCACTGGGAAATCCAAAGAGTTTCACTTTGTGCGTGGCAAAAAACTTGACGATACCCACAACGTGTGGAAGAAAGGAGTTATAAAGAAATTGGGGAAAGATCATATTTGTCAGCTCTACACAGAAGTAGAGCACAGCCAGGATAAGAACAAAAATTTGAGCACCTGAAACAAGAAAGAATTAATCCAATCCAAGTGAATATGAGCCTGGCTAATAGCACTGACAATGAAATGTTAAGGAGGAATTTTCTCTTCTTGGACATAATCAGTGCAAAGATGATGCTGCAGTAAGAGAGAAGCAAAGAGCTTGGACTTTCTCAGCTTCTCCTTCCTCCAAGAGGCAAAGCTGTTCCTACATACAACGAATGGGCACATGCGTGTTGATAATGTATGTTGTCTGGTCCAGAGGGAGAAAGAGAGTCTCACCTGCCTATCCAGCATGTGCAGGGGCAGATGGTGGGTGGCATGGATGTTGCCTGCCAATGCCACCCTAAATCCAACCTGCATCTGTGGGTTACTTGTTCCAGTGGTGCAACAGGCTCAGGGCAGACCTCCTAACCAGTTGGTTTAGATGAGACCTAAACCAGTCTGGCAACAAGGTGGAAGGTCAAAGCTTCAAAAGAATGACAAATGCTATGGGCTGGTCTGGGCCATGCCCAACACTTTGTAACCTGGTTTCAACTAGAAATGCTCAAGCCTTTCCTGGCCTTCCCCATACCATTCAGAAAGTCAAGATCCCCGCTGCTGTACAGGAATTAGCACCTTAGCCCCTGTCATCACTGCCACTCCTTAGGCTGTTGTACCATATAAATCACTTACAAGGTCCTGTGGGCACCAAGCCTGGAGTTTGTGTGCAGGGAGAGGAGCACCCAATAGCCTCCATGGTGGGCATCACTCCCCATGCTGGTCACTGTTGGCCATGGGAGTGGAAGATGCTGGAAGAACGTTACAGAATGCTGCTGTGGATTATCAGTTCTAAGTTCTGAAGCATGACATAGTCTCTCAAAGAGCTCTGCTCCAAGATGTATGAAGCTGCAGTACTACTGTAGGCTTATCACCTCCTGTCCAATGGAACTTTCTACAATGACAGAAATGTCCTATGATCTACACGGTCCAAAATAGTAGCCACCAACCAAATGGGGCTACTGGGTCCTTGAAATGTAGCTAGTGCAGTTGGCTTTTAAATATGTACTTAAATGTAATTAATGAAATTAAATAGCCTCATGTGCCTAGTGGCTACCATATTGGACAAGACAGCCTACCACACCAAGAAGGAAGCTCTTCATGAGGTGACAAAAAAGCCAAATAGCTCCTCATAGGTTATTAGCTAAAGAATTGAAGATTTTCTCACTTGTCCTGTGGAAGCTAATACCAAGAATATCAAATGAAAGCTTCAAAAGTTTATTTTGGGTCCAGTGCCAGTGGCCTGGTGGTTAAGTTTGGCACGCTCCACTCCAGCAGCCCAAGTTTGGTTCCCAGGCATGGACCTACACCACTTGTCTGTCAGTAGTCATGCTGTGGCAGCAGCTCACCTACAATAAGAGGAAGATTGGCAACAGATGTTAGCTCGGAGCGAATCTTCCTCAGCAAAAAGCAACAACAAAAAAAGATATGTTGTATGATACATTCCATTATCAAAAGCAGAAATCTTTTCAATTATAAGAATCCAGATTTTCTGTGGCCCAGGTTTAAATTCTTTTTCTATTTCTGGATTTGCTTTCCCTCCTGGAAATATCCAAGCTTAAGTTTCTCCATTTAAAAGAAGAAAACAGTCAATTTGACAAAAGGCGGAAGAAGAGCAGGAAAAAAAAAAAGCAAAGAACAAAGAATAATCATTGTAAAAACAAGCCACAAAAAATAAGATGGTAGAAATAAGTCCAAGTATATTTGTGGCCATAGTCACAGAAAATATAAACAGAGTAAACTCAATGGTTAAAAGACGGAGGTCTTAGACTGCATGAAAAGTTAAAACAAAACAGCTATTTGCTATTTCTAAGACACCCCCATTTCCAGAAGGAAATGGGAAAAAAGACATACCTGATAAATATTGACCAAAAAGTCTGGTATTGTTATGTATCAGTCAGGGTTGTCCAGAGAAACAGAACTAATAGGATGTATGTGTATATATGTGTGTGTGTGTGTATACACACATATAAAGAGATTTATTATAAGGAATTGGCTCATGTGATTATGGAGGCTGCCTAGTTGAAAATTTGCAGTGTGGCCCAGCAGGCTGGACACCCAGGAGAGCAGATGGTGCAGCGAAGTCTGAAGGCAGTCTGCTGAAAAATTCCCTCTTGCCAGTCTTTTTGTTCTATTCAGGACTTCAAATGATTGAATGAAGCCCACCTACATGACAGAGGGCAATCTGCTCTACTCAGTCTCATCAAAAAACACCCTCCAAGTGCACACATAAAATTAACCATCAGGTGGGGCCAGCCCTGAAGCTAAGTGGTTAAAGCTCTGCGCGCTCCACTTCGGCGGCCCAGGATCACAGGTTCGGATACTGGGTGTGGACCTACTCCACTCATCAACTATGCTGTGGAGGCATCCCACATACAAAGTAGAGGAGGATTGGCACAAATGTTAGCTCAGGGCTAATCTTTCTCAAGCAAACAAACAAACAAAAAAAGCGGAAGATTGACAACGGATATTAGCGCAGGGTGAATCTTCCTCACCAAAGAAATAAAATAAAATAACCATCACAAACAATATTAATATCAGCAAAATGAACTTTAAAGCAAAAAACATTATTAGAGTCAAAGAGAGTCACCAAGAAGTTTATAATAGTCCTGAATCTATACCTAACAACATAGACTAAAAATAAATCTACACTTGACACAATTACAAGAATAAGTTACACCACCAATAGTGGTAGATTTTTAACACAATACTCTCTGAAACTGAGAAAGCTAGCAGAAAAAGATAGGTAAGGAGATGGAGGATTAAAAAATTCAACTCTGAGCCTCATCTAAGGCGTGTGTGGAACATTCCTTCCAGCTAACACAGAGGGAATACACATTCTTTTAGCGCACATCTATTTACAAGAACATAAAGGGCACTAGTGCTGGTCTTCAGAACAGTGTCGGTTAGGAGACAACAAGGAGATCATGACAGAAGCCAGACTGGGGTAGGTTGAGAACCTCAAGGAATGGAGTGCACAGAGGGAGCTCTCAGAGGAAGACAAAGCAACCTACAGGTCAAGGAAGGCAGGTGATGCAGGAGCCAGTAAAAGGAACTCCGGAGCTGGGCTACAAGTCTCACTAAACCATGCTCTCTCATTCAGTACCCGTGTGACAGAATTTTTAAACAAAAATGCAGGATCCTGCCCTTGCCCTCTTCGATTTCATCTTCGAATATTAAGGCCATTATTACAAGCTGCAAAGATCTTTTTGGATCCTGCATCTACTAGTCAGGTGTTTGGTATCCTTCTGTGCTGTAGATCACGTGCAAATTTGACAAGCTCCCCCTCTGTAGAGATTTAAGTCACCGATACAAGTACTGAAACAAGAGACGGCCAAAGAAAAAAACCATTAAAATTGCCACTTAAAAATTCCCCCAGATTATCTTTGATTCATTAACGAGCTCTTTTGGAGAGAATGTTTCATCATCTATTAATAAATCAAATTGTCTACATATCAAAAGTCATTTAAAAATAGTTGTGTACCTTTTGATCCATTCATTTCACCTCTGGAAATATAGCCCAAAGAAATAATCATAAATAAAGACAAAGATTTATAAATAGGTAGATTCACTTATTCCTTCAGAAGTACGTATTAAGTACCTTCCACGATCTAAGCACTATGATAATAAACAAAAGTACCAGCGTACTCTCTATCGGACAGAGATATTTCTGAAATAAATATTTTTAAAATAATTACACTCATGAATACATAATTACAAATAGAGATAAGTGCTCTTCAAGAAAGAAAAGCATTCAGTGAAAGCCTAAGAACATCCAGAAAGGCTTTCCCAAGAAATAGACACTTAAGCTACAAATCAAAAGATGAATAGGAAGTATGTAGGCAAAGAAGAGAGGGTGGTGAGGAATGTACTAGATGGAGAGAATGGAATTTGTAAAGATCCTGTGGTGCATGGAATGTTCAAGGAAGCTAAAGAAAGTTGCCTTTCTGTTAACATCTCTGAAAGCCAAGGATTGAAAGGAAGACTGTGAGATGAGACGAGGAAGGAAGCAGTCCATCAGGACTTTGAAGGCCATAAGGCCTTTAGCATCAGAGCAGTGGAAAAGCATTAAAGAATTTCAAGCTGATGGGAGTAATATGATCAGATCTGTGTTTGGAGGGAAAAATGTCTCTCCACAGCATAAAGAATGGATTGGATTGATGGTAAAGTAGATAAAGACAGACTAGTTAGTGGGCTACTAGTTAGTCCAGGGGAGAGGCGATTGTCTTTTGTACTAACATGTGGCTCTGTAAGTAGAGAGAACTGGATAGGTTGAGAAATGTTTGGGTGATAAAATCAATAACACCTGATGATGGTGGGAAGGTAGAGTTAACTTGTCCAAGATTGATCCCTGCAGGTTGACCTCCCAGAGAGGAACTAACTTCCGGAAATCTCAATGGAAACTGGATAAATCTTAGAGGTAAAGGTAGTCTCCCCCAGGAGAATATTGATGGGTTGGCTCAGGCCAGGCAGGAGAGAGGAGAAATAGAGAGGCAGCTGGAGGGGGATGTGGAGTTCAGGGAAGGCTTTTTGTTTTGTTTTTTTTTACCAGAGATCCTATAATTGAGGGTGTTTTAAATGCTCTGGTTGAAAGTAATTGAATATTTCAGAGAAAAAGAAATGTCTTAGAAATATCTTAGACTGGGTGGTTAAAAAATACCATAGACTGGGCCGGCCCAGTGGCACAGTGGTTAAGTTCGCACATTCTGCTTCTCGGCGGGCCGGGGTTCACCGGTTCGGATCCTGGGTGTGGACATGGCACTGTTTGGCAAGCCATGCTGTGGTAGGCATCTCACATATAAAGTAGAGGAAGATGGGCACGGATGTTAGCTCAGGGACCTCCTTTTTCTCAGGAAAAAGAGGAGGACTGGCAGTAGTTAGCTTAGGGCTAATCTTCCTCAAAAACAAAAACAAAAACAAAAACAAACCATAGACCGGGTGGTTTAAACAACAAACATGTATTTCTCACAGTTCTGGAGACTGGAAGTTTGATATCAGGGTGCCAATATGGTTGAGTTCTGGTAAGCACCCTCTTCCAGATTGCAGACAGCTGTCTTCTCGTTGTATCTTCACATGGAAGAAAGACAGCTAGCGAGCTCTCTAGGGTCTCTTTTATAAGGACTCTGACCCCATTCATGAGGGTGCCACTCTCATCACCTAATTTCTTCCCAAAGGTCTTACTTCCTAATATCATCACATTGTGGGCTAGGATTTCAACATAGAAATTTTGTGGGGCTGCCCAGTGGTGTAGTGGTTAAGTTCCTATGCTCCACATCAGCAGCCCAGGGTTGATGGGTTCAGATCCCAAGCATGGACCTACACACCACTCATTAAGCCATGCTGTGGTGGTGTCCTACATACAAAATTGAGGACGATTGGCACAGATTTTAGCACAGGGACAATCTTCCTCAAGCAAAAACAGGAAGATTGGCAACAGATGTTGGCTCAGAACCAATCTTCATCACCAAAAAAAAAAAAAAGAAGTGGACCGGCCACATGGCCAAACCGTTAAGTTGGCATGCTCTGCTTCAGCAGCCTAGGGTTTTGCCAGTTCGGATCCTGGGCACAGACATGGCACTACTCATCAGGCCATGTTGAGGCGGCATCCCACATGCCACAACTAGAAGGATCCACAACTGAAAATATACAACTATGTACTGGGGGGATTTGGGGAGAAAAAAGACAAAACCCTCAACATAGACATTTTGGAGGTACCCAAGTATTCAGTTCATAACAAGGAATAGCTGATGATATAAGATCTAAAGCACAGGAAAACTTATAAATAAATAAATAATAACTGCTCATGATGGATACAGAGAACAGATTGGTGGTTGCCTGAGGCAGGAGGTGGGGGGTGGGCAAAATGGGTGAAGGGGGTCAAATGGTACAAATTTGCAGTTATAAAATGAATGTCATGGGGATGTAATGTACAGCATGGTGACTATAGTTAATAATACTGTACTGCATATTTGAAAGTAGCTAGGAGAGTGGATCCTGAAAGTTCCCATCATGAGAAAAATAATTGTAACTATGTATGGTGATGGATGTTAACTGGACTTATTGTGGTGATCATTTTGCAATACATACAAATATTGAATCATTACATTATACACCTGAAACTAATATAATGTTATGTCAACTATACCTCAATAAACATAAATACAAATAGAATCTCTTTAAAATAACTGCCTTAAATATCTAACAATAAGAAAATTGTTCAAGAATTTGTGGTATGTATAAAATGCAATATTTTGCAGCTATTAAAACTGGTACATAGGGGCTGGCCCGGTGGCCAAGTGGTTAAGTTCACGAACTCCACTTTGGTGGCCCAGGGTTTCGCCAGTTCGAATCCTGGGCATGGACATGGCACTGCTCATCAAGCCATGTTCCGGCTGCATCCCACATGCCACAACTAGAAGGATCCACAAATAAAAATATACAACTATGTACCAGGGCGGGATTTGGGGAGAAAATGGAAAAATAAAATCTTTTAGAAAAAAAAAAACTGGTGCATATGGCCCAACAACTGAAGAATGGATAGAGAAGGTGTGCTATATATCTACAGTAGAATGCTACTCAGCCATAAAAAAAAGACAAAATCGTCCCATTTGCAACAACATGGATGGTCCTTGAGGGTATTATGTTAAGCAAAATAAGCCAGACAGAGAGAGACAAACACCACATGTTTTCACTCAAATGTGGAAGATAAACAAACACATGGACAAAGAGAACAGATTAGTGGTTACCAGAGGGGAAGGGGGTGGGGAGGTGGGCATAAGGGGTAAAGGGGCACATATATATGGTGACTGACAATAATAGTATACAACTGATATTTCACAATGTTAGAAGGTATTATTACCTCAATAAAATTTTTTTTAATGGTGCATATGAGAAAAGGATAGCATTGTTTCCAAGGGGAGGGCGAGGAGAGTGATGGGGATGGAAAACTAAGTGATAAGGACCAGCCATGAGAGGGAAACTCATCACTGTATACCCTTTCAGATCTTTCTAATTTTGACTTCTATGAGTTCATTCCATATTCAAAACTGTGAAAATAAAATAAACTATTTTAAACAATCAGAAACAAAACATATATATATATATATATATATATATATATGAAAAGTACATAATAGAGTGGGCACTATAGTTGCCTCCAAAAGATTGTCTCCCTATTTTTGATGACAATCCCTATTTCGTTTTTTCTCAGTGGAGGGTTTTAAAAGTTTTATGAAGGAAATTTTCTACATAAAAGTAAGGAAAATAACAAAATAAAACCCAGTATATGCGTTACCAACCAATCTTGTTTTCTCAATATTCGCATTTACTCCTCAACCCTCACACCATATTACTTTAACATAAATTCAGACATCATAGAATTTTATCTGTAAATATTTCTTAAGTATCTCTAAAAGATAAGGACACCAAAAAATAATTATGATGCTATTATTATACACAAAATATTTGCAAAGATTCATTGGCGTTGTCAAATATGCAGAGAATATTCAAATTTTCTTAGTTGTCATCATTTTTAACAATTGGTTTATTTGAATCAGAAAGCAAATAATGCTCACAAATCACACTTTATTGATATGTCTCTAAAGCCTCTTTTATTCTAAAGGATTCCCCCCTCCTCTTTTTCTTTTTATCTTTCTTTTTCTTTTTCCTTAACACTTACTTATGACTCCTAATTTCATTCAGTGTTCCGACTTTTGCACAGCCCATGTGCTGACGCTACCCCTGACTCTAGGAGCATGTGGATCAGGGGTAATCTCATCCCAGGCCACTATCCATAGTGGATAGTTTAGAGTTCAGACCAATGAAAAATGAGAAGTGGCTGAGATCTTCCACGAAAGAAGCTCCCTTACTCTTCTGAAGAATGTTCCAGAACTCAAGTGCTTTATCTCTCTCTCTAATATCATATTTATGGCAAAATATTGATCCTTTTCCTCCTAAGATCAGGAATAAGGTAAGAATGTTTGTTTTCATCATTCCTCTTCAACATTATACTAGAGATTCTAATCAGTGGAAATAGCACTGAAGTAATTTGATATTCATTTGGAGGAAAAAAAGAACCTAAATCCGTAGTCACATCTCACACAAGTTAATTCAGGATCATAAATCTGAACATAAGAGTTAAAACTATGAAGTTTCTGGAAGAAAATATAGGGAACTATTTTCATGACCTGGGAGAAGGCAAAGGCGTCTTATAGAGGACACTGAAAGCAAAAGAGCATAAAAGCAAAAATTCGATTTACTCTTCAAAATTAAAAACTTATACTCATCAAAAGATACCATTATGAAAATGTATAGGCAAATTCTCTATAGGAAAAAATATTTGCAAAGCACACATCTCATAAAGAATTTGTATATGAAAAACTCCCACCACTCAAAAGACAAACAACCAGTAAGTAGAAGATGTTTGTTCTACAGTGCTCTCAGGAGACGTGTGGCCCCTGGAATAGTAAGAGCTAATATCTCGTATGATGCACAAAGGTAACAAGTGTTTATTCCATCAAAGCAAAAGGCTTCTTCCCTAAGACCAAGAAGAAATAATACAGTGATCAAGTGGAAGATGCTCTCCTTTCCAGACAACACATGTGCTTAGTACACGGGAGAGAATTAGTCCTGAAAAAATCTAACTGCAGTCAAATAATTTTTTGTATTTTCTTGAGTCCTGAGATAACACACTACAAACATTGAAGACACATATATTAAAGATACATATCTAACTCTATGAATTCAAAGAACTATAGACACCAATTCTCTTCTCTGCATATCAACCACAGGAAGTACATGCCAACAGCAGCTGTTCCTCATGGCTATGAATTGCAAGCCACCAGAACTTTCTCAGGAGTAGATTATTGCAAACCTCCATGAAGTTTAAGATCAAAAATGTATTAGCTCTCGGGAGTAAATTATGGGATTTCCATAAATCATATAAATCGTGATTGTGTAAAGTAGGAGCTTTTGGCTACGACTAAAATAATTTTGATGTTTCACACTTTCATATACCTATTACAAAAATTTCATGGTTTATGCTAATATTAAAACAATGCTGTGTCTTCCAAAGTGAAGCCTTAGGACATAAATAGAGATACACAACATCCAAAACGAAACTTACACTGAGAATTTTAAAACTTTAACCATTAAAGCATTTGTAGAAGTCTCTGACTTTCATAATAAATGAAATAAAATCAGTAATTAGTGCTATGAAAGAGTTTTCTAAATTTTGTAGTAAGTTTACTGACCTTAATGGTCATGTGAGAGAGCATGAAAGATCATGTTTCCTACCAAAAAGCAATAGCGTCAAGAAAACTAGTATCATCAAACTTATGTCTATCTAAAACCATTTTTATTTGTGTTGAGTTTTTTCCCACGTCAGTAAAATTCTGCCTTTTTCAAACATTCAATTTGGGTTAGATAAAAGGTGTTGTGAGTTCATTCCATCATCAGTAACTTAGTCTCAAATTAAATGCAAAATTATATTTATGTGCAAGATGCAAGGTGGCAGTACAATAAAGAATAAGACTTTTCTTTTTTACTCTCAAGGAGTTCAACTTCTGGAAAGAAAGTTAAGATGTACAAATATGATAGAAATACATAGCCAACAGTGGAGAGTCCTTCAAGTTGTGCCCAAACCCCTGGAGATGTGAGGGAGAGAATCATCCATTCACTGTAGGGAGTAGAATCAAGGAAAATTTCATGCCTGAAAGGAGGTCACATTAATACATGGGGAAGAGAAAAAAGCAGGTCAATCTGATTAACAACAAATAATAACAGTTGATGCTTGTTGAGCATTAATAGCTGATTTAGCTGAGGCTTATGGGTAATTGGAGAATTAAGGCCAACACGTCTTAGTTAGATTTCAGTTAGCCTTGAATGCCATGCTTAGGAGCCTGAAGCCAGTCCTGCAAGCAGTGAGAAGCAACATAATTAGATGGTACTAGAAGAGAGTGGCAACAGTTGAATGAGTTAAGAGGCCGCTACAGGGGCCGGCCCCCTGGCCAAGTGGTTAAGTTCACACGCTCCACTCTGGCAGCCCAGGGTTTCACTGGTTCAGATCCCAGGGCATGGACATGGCACCCCCTCATCAGGCCATGCTGAGGCAGTGTTCCACATAGCACAGCCAGAGGCATCCACCACTAGAATATACAACTACGTACTGGGGGTTTGGGGACAAAGAAAAAGAAAAAAAAAAGAAGATTGGCAACATAGTTAGCTCAGGTGCCAATTTAAAAAAAAAAGAAAAAGAGACCACTACAATTATACAGGTGAGTGGAAACAAAATACTGTATTAAGGTAGGAGTGAAGAAAAAAGATGGATGTGAGTACTGTGAATTGACACAATGCAGGATCTAAAATCTAAAGGGACAATGGACTAGATGGGTAAGAGTTAAAGATGACTGCAAAGTTAGTGGTAGTCAGGAGTAACTTCTTTGTGTGTGTGTGTGTGTGCTGAGGAAGACTGGCCCTGAACTAACATCTATTGCCAGTCTTCCTCTTTTTGCTTCCTCTACTTTGTATGTGGGTCACTGCCACAGCATGGCTGCTGACGAGTGGTGTAGGTCCATGCCCAGGAGCCCAACCCAGGCCACCAAAGCAGAGCACCCTGAACTTAACCACTAGGCCACTGGGGCCAGTCCCAGGAGTAAGTTCTTTTGAGGGAGAAAAGCTTGTTCAAAAGTTGTCAAAAGTTTTAAACAGATTTTCATGGAGCAAGACAATTACTTTAAATTCAAGTCTTCCATTTCTCATGAAGCTAGGTCTAAGGCATTCAAATTTAGTGTTAAGTATCTTTGATTCTGTCTTTCTTCCACTTTGGTGCCATGGACTTATAGATGAACACATGTTATCATGTTTCTCACTATTTATGTCCACATAATGTGTCTCTACCTCCAAATCATCACATTGTATAATCTGAAGAGCCTTATCAAGGCTGAGTCTGGAGTAGGGGATGATGTTTTGCTAAGTACATTTAATAAATGCATCTGTTATCTGAGTACTGGTTTTCCACATTCATATCAGTGTGGGTTTAATTTACATAAAATCACTTTCAACTGCCCATGAAGAATTGATTTGTACACATTTTCTTCAAGACAGATAGCACAGTGAAAAAACAAAAAGTGTAATTTCCCAAGGAAGAGTGGTTTGGGACTAGGAATTGGAGACATGCGCATTCTAGCACTGACACTGACATCAGAAAACTGGGATTCATTCAAACAGTCTGGTTCCAAGTTTCCTCATCTGCAAACTGAGATTTATTAATCAGACTTCTTCAGCTACAAGTGACAGAAGTGTGACTTCACCTAGCTTATATGAAAAAAAGAATTTATTAATACAACAGGATGGTTCATGGACCCCAAGGGGAGGAGTCACCATTAGAACTTTCTCTGGTCTCTGTCAGAGTTATCTTCCTAAAAAACAACTCGAAACAATTTACTTACCGCCTCAGAATCTGCAGCTGTCCCCATGCTCCATAATTTAAAGTCTAAACTCCCAAGCATACTATTCAAAGCCTGACACAGTCTGTTCTCAAACAACGTTTTCAGTCTTATTTTAATAGTTGACAGTACTTATTGAGGCCTTCTGCAACCAGGCTTTGTCTCAGAAGGAAACAAGGCGGGATTAGAATTCCTGGATCTACCCCTACCGATGGTGTGTCTTGAAAAAACTTTCTTAACCTCCGTCTTCACCATTTGCAGAATGGGGGTAATTACAGTATCTGTCTTATTTCACTTATTTCATTGTGTATTTCATGGTAGGAAACATGGTCTCACACCTTACGACTCTTCTTGATGGCCCGTTCTTGGACCAGGGTGTAGGGTCAAGCTATTTAAATAGGTTGCTCTCTTAGGAACCATGTGCATGGGAGATACAGTTCCCAAAAGGTAGGAGCTGAGAGACGCAAAATAATTTGCCCAATACAGAGCATATAGAGTTATTTATTCAACTCTAAAAGTCTGTATCTGGGGACTAACATCATTTGGCACATCGTTGACATCTATTCTCCTGAAATGTTCTGTTAAATTTTTTTTTTTTGCTTCTTTTGTTTGTACTTTCAGACTCGCATTTTTCTCCTGAATCCTTCCTCATTTTTAGCACTACCACACTCCCAGAAATTCTTGATTGATTGAGTATCTTAGTACTTGTTGCTTTTAGGAAAAAGGTAAGCTGAGTTGATCTAAGAGAGGTTGCTGTCCTCTCCACCCTCCACAATAGCCACCATGGAAGACTGTGCCTCCTCATCACCCACTTGACCCAATCTAGCCATTAGGGACAGGGTCAAAAATATTTGATCAGCCTCCCCACTCTGAGCCTTGGAGGTGGTGGATTTCATGTTATCAAGGGAGGAACAGTTTCCTTACAGCTTTATTTTACCTAGACACATACACAGCTCCAAAGTCCTTATTTAGCCTCAGCTTTACTTAATTAACCGTTGACTTCTGTGCCCCAACCTGCTTTCTACCCAATCCCACAGTTTCAGTTTAACCCCTACATTTCACCATTTTGGCCAATGGTTCTTCAAATTACATTTCTGACTGAGTATGCCTATAGCATTCACAAAGACGGCTTGACTTTATATGGAAATCTTGGCAGAAAAACAAAAAAGATGATTGGATCTATTTTTTTCTTCACAATTACCTAGAATGTGGATATCTGGGTATGCGAGTATATAGATTTAGAAGTAGAATATAGCAAATCTTTGATGCTTAATGGTAGTTTTTTAGCTGAGCACTAACTCAATTGGAGAGGGGTGATTTCTTTTTATCTTCCTGAATAATCTATACAGAATCTTTAGTTTCTCTGGATTTCAACACAATAGATCCAGTGATACCTCCTGGGTCATTGTGGAGAGAGCTTTGGTGGGGATGGGGCAGAACGCAAATGAAAGGGGAAGTGGGTGCTCTAGACTAGATGCTTGAGAAACAGTGGTGGTGGTAGGGGAGAGCACCTGCACTTCTGCGCTCAGACCCAGTGATGCTTGGAAAAGTTTCCTGTTAGAGGATTATATGGCCCCAACCACCACATTTCTGGAAGGAATTGTTCCCAGGAGCATTGAGGGTAGGAAGGGGTCTGATTCTCAATGAGGGGCCCACATGGCCATGTGCTACCTACAGTGATGCTCAGAGAAGTGCCACTAGGCTGGCCCCATTCTAACTACTATACTAGCTATTCTATTCTAAACAGTTTTTTATAACTGGGTTGATTATAACCCTTAAGCATTTTTAGAAGGTATCATCAGACTGTACGACTAGAAGAAATAGCCTTTAATCCTTCTGACACCTCTTTATTTCTCCAAATCCCTATTTCATTTTGTGTTCAACAGATGGAACATGTGCAGAGCCTTCATGTCCATGCTGAAGAAGATACTGATAAATATAAGGTGCTGTCTTGGTCTATAAGAAAGTGACAAGTGAAAGCTGGTGGTGGAGATGGGGGAGAGGTGAAATACATGGCAGAAAATAGATGAAAACATGCACGTTTTAATTCACTGAACGCATGTTTATTGTATTTCTGTCCTGTTCCAGGTGCTGTTCTAGGTACTGGGGATATAGCAGTAAACAAAACAAACAATAGCTCCCTCCTCATGGGTTTACATTCTAGTAGAGAAAGCTTAAAATGTGAAAATAAAAATAAATAATATAATAATAGCTATTCAAAGATGTTATGGGGGAAAAGAGGCAGAAGGAACCACAAGTACAAAAGTTATGAAGTGGAAAAGAGTTTAGGGTGTTTGAGGAATAACACAAAGCCCAGTGCAATTAGAATACACTGAGCTCTGGGGAAAGTACTAGGAAACAAGGTCAAAGAGGTACTGGAGTAGGTAGATCACAGTGTGATGGACCACCAAATGGTTTGAATCAATGGAGTGACGTAATTGGGTGTATATTTTTAAAGGATTTCCCTAGCTACTGAATAGAGAATAAACTGTAGGTGTACAAGCATGAAAGCTAGCAGGTGAGTTATTAGGCTGTCACAACAATTCAATAGAGGGATGGTAGTGACTTGAACCAAGATTATTTCAGTGAAGGTGGTGAGATATGATGATTTTCAAGAATTTGCTGGTGGATAGGATGACGGGTTTCAAAGAAAGAGAGAAGTCAAGAGTCTAAGATTTAAAGCCTAAAGATTTTGGCCCAAGTTACCGGGAGACTGGAGTTCCCATTTATGGATGATACGGAGGACACTGGAGGAGGAGCTGGTTGGAACACGGAGGAATCAAGACTACTTTAAATTTGAGATGTATATTAGACATCTAAAAGGAAATGTCAAGTAGAAGATTAAATATATGAGTGTAACATTGAGGAAAGAGGTCACGGATAGATATATTACATTTCTCATCATATTTACATTCCACATCTCATCAGCATTAGCCAGTATTAAAACTGCAGAACTGGATGAGACCCCTTAGGGAGTGACTGTAGGCAGAGAAATTTGAGGTGATACGCCATCCAACATTCACAGATAGACAATTGTAGATGGATCTAGTAAAGCAGTCTAAGTGATGAGTGTAAAACCTGATTGGAATGAGTTTAATGGGAAATGGAACAGCTCTTCTATATGGGTGAAGATAGTGTTAATTGGTAGAACATTTGGAGGACAGTTTGGCAATAGCTATAAAATTCAAATGCACATATCTTTGACCAAGCAATTCAGCTTGCAATTTATCCCATAGATATACTTGAATACATGCAAAAGAACATATATAAGGATAATTTTTAAAAATTATGGTAAAATTTACTACCTTAACCACTTTTAAGTGTACAGTTCAGTGGAATTAAGTACATTCACATTGTTATATAACTGTCACCACCATCCATTTCCAGAATATTTGTCATCTTGCAAAACTGAAACTCAGTACCCATTAAATGATAATTCCCCATTCAAATTCTTAAATTTTTTTAATATGCCTGTTTATCTTTAAATAATACCCATCCGACTCCTGTCATTTTCTAGTTCCTTCATCCTCTTTTATTTTTTCCTATATTTATTTCCACCTGACACATATAGTTGTTTCTCTGTTTCCCCCCACTGGAATGTATGCTCCCTGAGGGCAGGAACTTGGTTTATTTTTGTTCATTGCTGTATCCTAAGAAGCTAGCATACTACTTGGCAAGTGTAGGAGCACAAATATTTGTTGGCAAGCATGAGGTTTAGAGAGAAAAGCATTCCTATTCTAATTTGCTGGTTAACAGATTAGACCCTGTCCCTGAGGATACACATTCTCCAGGGGTTAAGCCCCAAGTTCTTTGCTTCTGCTTCTCCCCAACTATCAGTTCTCTACCAGCACAACTCTTTTCTTAATACAACTTTGATCCAATTTCTTATCTTTTGCCACCACTTCAAATTCTTAGTCCCCTTGTCCTTCCCCTGTGAACCCCTGAAAACTGCTACCTCCAGTCCATTGATGTCTCCAAGATGCATGAAGATATCAACTATTTGTTCCTTTCTCTCCAAGCTTATTAATATTATCCTGAAAACACACATGAGGTTTCTGGAGTAGAGACAGATCATTATTATTCACTTAAAAGCCAATAACCACCCTGTGGTTCTCCATGTCCCAATTCTTTCCCCTGAGGTGATACAATAAAGGCTAGATATTACTCTACAAACATGGGGATTATACTGTAGGAGAGGAATGCTCCTCTCACTCCCACCACTCACCCCCACCACCCTCTGACCTCCTCAAAAGAGAATCTGGACATTCATACAAAAGAGAGAGGCAGCTGTCCCCTTCCCGACTGAAAGTCTCCTTGGAGATGGAATGGAAAGGATCCTGGATTCTCATGTAAATAAATCTCTCAGGGGAAAGAGATTGTCTTCCACTTTACAACCCAGGGATACCTCCATGATCCTGGCTTTCACACTCCCCCAACTGTAGACACATGACTCTCTGAGGGCAATCTCTCTAGAAGTCTCTCATTTAATTGGTCATAAGTTACCTTTCGAGGCTTGCTGGAATCAAGTTTCAGTAACATTTGTTCAGAAAGCCCTAGCTGTACAGAAACATAAAAATATTTTTTCTGCAGCCCCACACCATCTTACCCTCCAGCTTAGCTAGTATCCATCAAAGACCTTAGTCACAAGCATCATAAACTTACTCTGACTGATTTAAGCTGAGAAGGAGTCACTAGGAAGCATATAGCCAGGCCTGGGAACCAGGCAAGTCCGAGGAGACCTGGACAGCAGCCAGGGTTGCTCCACAGAAAGAGTCTGATGTGACTGCAGAGGAATGCCAAGCACCACAGCCACATCGCAGCTATCAGCTGTTAGCTGCTGACAGCAAACACTGGATGCCACAGCAGAACTTCTGCTGCTACTGCCACCACAAGAATGGAGACTCCATTCTTCGCATCACTGGTTTCAAGTTTAAACTCTGGGGTTGGAACATCTGATCGTTTTTGTCTCGGACATGTGTTTCCACCCTAGCTTCAAAGGAGGGAGGCTAGGAAAGTGAGCCTGTCTTTTTAGCTTCTGTGGTGGGAGGTGGACTCTGACTGTAGCTGAGATGTATTATGGAGAGTTGACCCCCAAAAAGAAGGGAGTTCTGATGCTGGGCAGCCACAAAAACAACAAATACCCACTATCTTGCTACTGTACCTGTATTCCTTATCTCAGTCTTTACCTACATCCATCCAAATGCATAAGCCAGAAATCATGGCAGTATCTTTGAATTTTTCACCCATACACCCAAGAGGTCTCACAGTTCTGTTGCTTTTCCACCTTAAGCATTTCTTATTCCTTCCAGGCTCCCAGATTTATTGAGATATAATAACATTGTATTAGTTTAAAGTGTACAACATAATGATTTGATATATGTATATATTGCAAAATGATCACCACAATAAGTTTAGTTAACATCCATCACCTCACATAGTTATGTTTTTTTTCTTGTGATGAGAACTTTTAAGATCTACTCTCCTAGTGACTTTCAACTATATAATACAGTACTGTTAACTATAATCACCATGCTGCACATTATACCCCCAAAGCTTATTTATCTTATAAGTGGAAGTTTGTACCTTTTAACCAACTTCACCATTTCCTCCACCACCAGGCCCCCCCCCCCTTTTAAGCATCTCTTGTATCTATCCTTTTATCTCTATCCACATTACCATGGCCACAATCGGGCCTTCATCATTTTCTCTTGCATATATATCCTCCTTGGATATTTGCTGTAGTATCCTACTTGGTTTGCCTGAGCCTGGCCTCATCCCCTGCAATCAGTCTTCCTCACTGTTCTTACACAAATGTCTTTCTAATATTTGATGATATCATCTCCCTACTTAAAGTCTTTCAAGTGGTCTTCATCACATTCAGAGTAAAGTTCAGACTATTGGAAGGGCAAAGACCTTCCGAGGCCCCATTTTCGGCTTCATCTTCTTTCACTGTTCTGCTATATGTATGCTTCTCTCCAATCATGACAAAATACTTGTTCTCCAAATAGGTAGATCTTTGTCACATGTGCATGCGCCGTTGCTTCTCTCTGGAATGTCCTTCCAACCTCATTTACTTGCTTAACTCCTACTTTTGCTTCAGGACTCAGCTCATGCCACCCCCTAGATGAATGAGAGGCCTGCCCTCACTGATCCCACAGCTTATTCTACACACATATGTTACAGCTTAATCACCATGCGTTGGGTTCTTTTGCTGTCTGTTTCTCTCACTAAGTGATTTCTTAGAGGTAGAGACTTGCCGTCTCTATACCCTCATTGCCTTGAATAGTCAATAAATATTTGGTGATGAAATAAAAAGCATCCCTGGAGGCAGGAAAGAAATTTCCACTGGACAGAAGAAACTGAGATGTGAGCAGATTAGATGAGTTGTCCAAAACTATACAGCTAGTAATGGCAGAGCTAAAACTAGAATTCTTAGTACCTACCTTACCAATCTCTCCTCTCTTCTATAACTTCTCTTCCACAAGGCATATTGCCTTTTATGAAAATCTCACTGCAGATTTGGTTCTGGAAATTTGCTCCTACACATGGAAGGGACACATACGATTTTAAGTAGAAAATATTCAAAGATATTGTCCCAGTACCAACTCTTATTAGTAAGAGGTCAGGTAGCACCTCAGGAAAAGTTACACAGGTTTTATCAATTTCATATACACAGAAATTCTTTCTGTCATAAAGTATTTAAAAGTCAATGTCTTATAACACAGTCAGTTGATCTGCCTGAGTGATGTCTAAGGTGACGGTACTTACATGAAGGCAAAAATCTGGGTTTTGAGAAAGACAAATACTATGTCATATCACTTACATGTGGAATCTACAAAATACAAACTCAGACAAACAGAGAGTAAAGTGGTGGTTACCAGGGGTGGGGGCTGGGGGAAATTGGGAGATATTGGTCAAAGGATACAAACTTCCAGTTAGAAGATCAACAAGTTTGGGGATCCACTGTACAGCATGGTGATTATAGCTAATAATACTGTGTCATATACTTGAATGTTGCTAAGAGAGCAGATCTTAAATGTTCTCACTACAAAAAATGTAAATAAATGGTAACTATGTGACAGGATGGAGGTGGAAGCCAATGCTATGGTGGTAATCATTTTGCAGTTTATAAATGTATCAAATCAACAGGTTGTTCACCTGAAACTTACACAATGTTATGTGTCAATTATATCTTAATACATCCGGAAAAGAATAAAGCTGGCACAAAGAAAAACAAATCTGGGTTTTAAGGGAGCAGGTAACATTTTAAGATGTTGACATGTCAATAATATGGGGTGGCTTTGTGCCATTACCCTTGTTAAGCAAATCATGATTGTTTTGGTCCCTGCTAGTGCTTAGGTCTGTAATTGTAGTAATTGCTCAATAAAAGTTACAGAGAGCAATTGACAGGCAGCCACGAGCACATGGATGACTCAGA
This sequence comes from Equus asinus, assembly GCF_041296235.1. NCBI lineage: Eukaryota > Metazoa > Chordata > Mammalia > Perissodactyla > Equidae > Equus > Equus asinus. Next base: position 41,143,190 of record NC_091813.1, read on the forward strand.
ACAAAGTTGTCAGACTCTGCATGTGAGGCTGTAATTATAGGACCAGGGCAGAATCCACCATAACTCAAAGTCTAATTATGGCTCAGTACCATGGCACTTGGAAAACTAGAGAAGCATTTCCAATTCACTATTGCCAGGTGTTTTATAGCCTCAGGTTAACAAATTATCATACCTACATGGACTGTGGTAATAATAGGCAGTAAATATTTTCACTTATCTTTGAAATTTCATCCTTTGTATTGTTTTCTACACTAGGAAGGCTCAGAAGCTTGTCATTAGAATGATGGGACAACAGATTTAGTCCTAAGATGAAATAGGTATTTTAAATAGAGGAGTAAATTCCTATTTAATGATTATCACTCTCTCTCAATAGAGTTAAGCTTAAAAATCAATTGGCAGAAAAAAATTATGCAATATGATAACATATATGTATAATAGGACTATATATTTATAAATTTACACATCAATATTGTCATTTTTTAAAAGTCTACAAGGATAATACCCATGAACCTGATGATGGTATCGCCTCTGAGGAGGGACATTATATTGAGAAAGGAAAAGTTAAGGTCAGATGCAGCAATTTGTACTTTATGTGTCTCTGTATTTTCTAAAGTTTTTAACACAAATATCTCAATTGTATTAAGTATTAATCTTTTTTTTTCTTTTTTGAGGAAGATTAGCCCTCAGCTAACTACTGCCAGTCCTCCTCTTTTTGCTGAGGAAGCCTGGCCCTGAGCTAACATCTGTGCCCATCCTCCTCTACTTTATATGTGGGATGCCTACCACAGCATGGCGTGCCAAGCGGTGCCATGTCCACACTGGGGATCCGAACCAGCGAACCCCGGGCTGCCGAGAAGCGGAACGTGTGAACTTAACCGCTGCGCCACCGAGCCGGCCCCTAAGTATTAATCTTGCCAGTTAAAAAAACCCCAAACTTTTGAATTCAGCAAGACCAAGATTTGGCCCAGGCTAGATAGAATTTCCCATGCCCTTAAAAGCTCTCTTACTATGACAGGATTATATCTTAAGCACGTTTACATGACAGAGTCTAGAAGTAATTTCGATACGTATCTGGCATTTTATTATATAGATGTAGATGTAGTGTAATCTTATTCATGTCTTTTATTTTGTTTCCAACTATTTAAAACAACTTTTAAAACTTTTTATCATGCGGTTTTTCGAACACAAACAAAAGCAGAGAGGATATATATAAGGAACCCCCAAGTATCCATAACCCAGCTTCAGTGATTATCAATTTTTAGCCAAACCTGTTTGCCTAAAAGGGAAACTTTACTTTCTCTATTCATATAAATTCTTCCTCTTTGTAATCCTCTTTATCTAAAGATAAAGAAGAGATTTTGTGAATATCTGGATTCTGATTCATTTGCCATTCTCAGCGACTTTAATTAACGTTTAAATTCAGCTTCCATTAATAACATGGTTATTTACCAGAGTTTCACAACTATCTGGGGCAAACTTATTTAAAATCTAAATCCCCTAAGATTTTCTCTGTCCCTGTGACAGTTCAAAAATCTAAAAATCTTGTGCAAAGAACTACGATGATAATTATGTATATAAAGCTATCAGTGTACATTGACAGACAGTTATAGAATTGAGTATAATAGAGAGATCATAAAAGAAAATAATTTGGGAAAATAAAAGTTGCATCCACATTTACCATTTTCTTTCAACTCATCGTTTTTGGTTTTAAGAATCTTTTGGTCAAATGAAAATAAACTCAGGTGGCAGATGCAAGCCCAGTTCACTATTTCAGTACCTCCACATAGCATACTCCTGGAGGTGCTTTGCAACTTAAAATAATATTCTTCTCCAATGTATGGCAGAGTAGAACTTAAAGGCCAAGACCGTGAATTAGGCTGGAAAGCAAGGTCAATGGAGTGTAATCACACGGTGTTTCAGATCAATGGTGATTCAGGACCATGGACAGTGACACATGCGCCCTCACCTCCCTTACCAACCCTGCGGTAGACAGTTTGCTCCTACAAAAAGACATCTGTTACTGTCTATCAGGAGTGGCTAGAGCAAAGGCACAGACATGGTTCAGAGGCCAACTGCAGAGGCCAGGCACCTACAATCTAGCATCTACAGAGCCCAGGCAGAAGCACGGTAAATGTCTTAAGATCCAAAGACAGATATCCAAGAATCACAGTCAGAGAAAGGAAAAGTCAAATCTGAAGACAAAAGGAAGGAATGGGGTACAAACTGAGGCTGAATAAAATAGAAAAGGGGAGGCATTCAGACTTGGGACTAGAAACAGCACTTTTAAGTACAGAAGCAGGCAAGAAGGTCCACACAACAGTACAACTTGAATAAGGTCTTCCTGCCCTTTTATCTAAATTCAATTCAATTTAAGTCGATTAAAATCCACAAGTGCTCAATGCATGCCAACAATAGTGAGATAATAGTTTTAAGCAGTAATCCTGGTGTGGACAGATAAAAGCTAACAGATTTGCACTGCTCACAGGCATGAACAGGATTGACTGGATGCTATTGATTATACCTGTGACCTAGGTGGTCTTGACATTTGGAAGCAGATACCTTAATTCACTACTAATTCTTTTGCACTAGCCAAGAGAAGATAAAGCAAACAGAATGAAAAGAGGAGTGAGGTTGTGGAAAGGAAATCGAGTTGGGAAAGGGAAAATTGATAAGTACTGACATGATAATTCCCATCCTCATCTTAGGTATTTAATTTTAAAGTGACTTTATATGGACCTCCTTTAGGAAGAAAGCCACAACTCTGTATGTGTGTTTATGTGCATATAAGTTGAGAAAAACTTTTATCTTGATTTTATCCAAAATAGATAAAGGGATGCCAACACAATTGGGAGAAACAGACACGTAAACATAGTATCAAGAGAAGTTTTTTCCATTCAAGAAGAAAGTCACCTCTTAAGGGCAAGAAGAGAATCCTTACACTCTTTTTTAAATATTTTAAGTAAAGAAAAACCTCATTAGAAGACAGAAACCCAGAGTACAGTGAGTAAGATTCTTAACATTAGAGACTCCTCTCTCAGAGACTGACAATGCTGCCAACTTAGTGGGAAGAAACTGTAAATAGAAGTTTGGCAAATAAGCAAGCAGAAGTAGTGGAGGACCATACATCTACTTCAGTTTGCTGCATCACCAGCATAATTATCACGGATGAAAATGTCATCTGGCATTAACATAAGCCTCTTCATTGACCTCGACAATGGATTTGGTATGGTGTGACTGACTATGTGGATGTCCTCAAACTTCTTCCAGGCTCCATGTGTACTTTTTTAAAAATTTGTGCTTTGTTGGTTATAGGATACCTTCCTAGCTAAGAGGCTCATTCTCTGTTCAGAGACATACAGGAGACTATACTCCTGCTTAAATCACATTCAAGTCTTGCCTAATATCTAGGAATATCAAGGGCCAAGCCTGGACCATAATGATTTTCCTCCTGCAGATGCTATACTTAGGAGCTTTGAGCCAACTCCTAGAATAGGGATCAGGAAATTTCTTCTGTAAAGTGCCAGATAGTAAATATTTTCAGGGCTTTGTGGACCACATATTCTTCTGCATCAAATATTCTCCTTTTTTTCAAAGACAATTTTAAAGATGTAAAGAACATTCTTAGTTTAAACAGACTATGAGCCAGATTTTACCCATAGGACGTAGTTTGCCAGCTTCTGCAAGGAAAGAGGTTAGAAGCAGATTAGAGTTGTTTGGCCTAAAGAAAGTAGTGGGGTGAGGGCACGTCAATGAATCCAGGGAAATATAAATAACTTTCTAAAGAAGATGTGCTGTTGTTTTTTCCAAAGGATTGGTATGGCCATGTCGTCTACATTTTCTGGGGTTTTTTGGACAACTGGAATTAATTTGTCCCTTGGAAAAGGATACAGTTTGTCCACTCCATACAAGCAATGATGTCTATAGGAGTAAACTGATAAGAAAGACTGCTGACAAACTTAAGTGGAGTATTCACTATCCTCCCTGATTTGCTTCCTCATATCAGAGCTGATCAAGCAACAATTCAAGAGAAGAAAACTTTTCTTCTATACTATGTGGAAAAAATCTGTATGCGTAGGTTTGTGCGTATATTTATATATAGGAAATACATAAAATACATGTGTGTGTTTACATAGGCAATAATGAATATATAAAATATGTATATATATAATAAATACATATAAACACACATATTTCCTCTAGTTTACAGCTCCTATTTTTGTAGAACACAGCTTTCATATATAATTTCAAAAGACATATAAGGGAACTAAGAGAGCATAATTGGATGAGAAGAAATGGTCATTACACAGCCATCTAGTTAACTAGTTTTCTGCAGTCATCACCTCCCACCCCATAAGGTACTGGACATACCCACTAATGTAGCAATGAGGTCTCCAGTGTCGCATTATAGAGCAGTACTCATGTCTGGAGTGAAGATGGTTCCACACTTGCCTGACAACCATTGCCAAGGTACACTTTACCCGTTTCTGTTTAATCAATCAGCTGCTCCTCTTAGGGGAGGAAGTTTTTCATAAACGTATGTATGTAGATTAAACTTGTTGTCAGGGAGGTGACAAGCCTGCAACAAATGGATCCCATATGTGCTAATTACCTTACAGAAGACAGAAGTTATAGAGGGATTAGGGTAATGACTTGGATGGATGAACAAATAGGTCAGCTAGAGATGAGTGAACTGATTTGTCTAATATTAGAACCGAGCCCTACAAACTCCCTGCCTGAGCTAAGTCATTCAATTGCTTCTGCGACTTTAGAACTTAAAGTACAGTTTTAAACCTTCAGAGTTTTAAATTGTAAATAAATTGTCCAGTCATCTCCCTCTTGAAAATTAGGAGAGATGTAAAAACACACTCTCCAACAAAACTTCACTCCTAGACGGTTATGATTTGTCAAAAGATTCTCTACCATTCTGTAAGGCTTTCATGATTTCCCTAAAACCATTGTAGGAAGGCTCTGAACACTAGAATTCTCCACAACTGCATGGGCTGCAGTCATGAAGAAGTATCAGAATTAACATAAAGATGTTCCTCCATGACATTTATCAGCAGGTTGGACTCTATGATTTGCGTAGATGATATAAGGTGACAAGTGAAGCAGCCAACACAGAGGGTTCGCTGATCTAGGAGTCATGGGACACAGACCCTTAGTTCATTTCTACCTTTAAGGGCTTTGAGAAGCTAAGACATTTAACCCCTCAGTGCCTCATTTTTCTCTTTGTAAAATTGATTTCACATGCTAGTATCTATACCTCCGTTAATGCTAACGTAATCTAAAAGAAGGAAAAGGAGAGGTTCTTTACTTTGCACTTCTCCCCGCCTTTCAAACACACTCTTCTCAATCTTTATCCTGCAAAACTAAAAATACCAGATTCAGTGGTGGAATGAGAAGGATCATTGGTTAAATAAAAAAAGAAAGCTAAGTTATTAGGCAATATGATCTGATTGAACACTTGTTTTAATTTCTTTAGGCAACCAAAGACCACTTCTATAAGAGCTGCCCAGACATCTCATCTCTGTGTTGAGAATTAAGTTAGAGAATTGAAATAAGACCAGTTTATACCACCATAGGAAAAATCAAAGGTTATTCACATGATTGAATGTAGTGGCCCCTATTGAGTCAAAACCAGCATTTAGCTACACTGGACCTCACTTTTTTTTTGTTTTTATGAAGAAGATTCTCCCTGAGCTAACATCCATTACCAATCTTCCTCTTTTTTGCTTGAGGAAGATTCACCCATAGCCAACTTCTGTGCCAATCCTCCTCTATTTTTTATGTGGGTCACCACCACAGTGTGGCCGATGAGTGGTGTAGGTCCATGCCCAGGATCAGAACCTGCGAATCTGGGCCACTGAGGCAGAGCAAACCAAATTTAACCACTATGCCACAGGGCTGGCCCCTGGACCTGACTCTTAATGTGGTTTCCTCATTTCTTTTTTTCCCTGCCATCTCTCACACCTATACATTTCCCCCAACCATGCATCAGAAGCTTTAGAAAAAATAGTATGTTATGTGTCTTGGATATTCGTCCCCCAGCTCAGCTCCATTAATTCCCATTGGAACCCTCCAGAAATAGAAGTTACAAAAAGAATTCCAAGGAACACTTTATATGGAACTTTAGGAGCCAAGAAGACACAACTTGACATTAGCAAGGAAGAGAGGCATTCTCCACTTGTCTTCTCACAGGACAACATAATGTGGCATCATCAACAATAGCTTCAGAAAATGCAGGGCTGCTTCAGCACCTCCAGATTCGGCAGCTCTGAAAATAACGAAAGATGGCATCTTCAATAGATTCAATACTGTGATGGATGTGGGCCACAAAGTCAGGGACTACTTCCAGGGCTTTTGTTCTGGGGCGGCATAATAGCTAGGTGGACCTGAATTCCTGAGCATATGAGTGGGCTTCCTAAGCTGATGTGAGACATGACCTGGGAATTTAGAGGAAGCCTGGAGGTCCTGTGATAGCAGGTGGGAGCAGGAAGTTAAAACGTGATTGACCACATATTTGACTCCAATTGAACCCAAAGGCTGGTGACGACTGAGGAATTCAGCTTACGTGGACTTTGTGGTAAAATCCAGATTTCGGATATTCTTCCCATGGTGTTCATAAACCATGGAAATGCACAAATTTCATCTTCAAACTATATGCCTGATTTGGGGGCAGAAATATAGTTACCATATTCACATGTTATAATCAGAGAGGTGTTAGGAAGAACCCTTGCTAAAAGAGGTGTCATTTTAATTGATTGCTGAAATGACACCATAAATAATGTATTCCTTTTTGTTAAGCACTGCTCTCTGAGAGCAGATCTGTTCTGTTATCAGGAGAAAAGGAGATGGAAAGGGAGTGGTGCGGGTAGTGAAGAAATGAAAATGAGAGGAACAATGGGGAAAGTGTCTTATGCCTCACAGTCTTAACTAGGGCTGCTCCTCAGGCTGGAAGGCAGGAGGAAAGGGCCCTTTCAGTCTCTGCTTGTCTCCCCCTCCCCAGCGTGTCTCTGGGCAGTTTCTAGTTATGCTGGTGAGATGGGTAGCATGGTTTAGTGAAAGGATCACTGGATTTAGATACAGGGCACTTGGTTTTAGACCTGTCTCTCTAACTAGCTAACAACAGGCTCTTGGGATTGGCGGGGGCTGGGGGAGGGGGTGGTAAGTGGGGTGGGGGGAGGGCGGGGGAAATGTGTGTGATGGGAGTGGCCATGTGGTATTTGCCAATTTCCATTATGTAAATATTCCAAACGTGACCTATTTCAAGGTACCAGCATGATGTCAGTGAACATGGAGTTGTGAAGAGATGTGAAGTGACACACCATCATATAGTATTGCCACCATATAGATACAACAAATGCAAATAACCTCAAGAACATAGATGATAGTAAACTGTAGTAAAATAATTAGGAAATGAGGAGTTCTGAGTATTTCTTACTTGTGTGCTTGTGTGATTTTCATAATACCTAAATTTTATTGAATTACCACTGTGAGTCAGAGTTTGTTTTTTTAATTGAGGTATAACTGACATATAATAAATAGTGCATATTTAAAGTGTACAATTTTTTGTGTGTGGGTGTGAGGAAGATTGGCCCTGAGCTAACATCACCAATCTTTCTCCATTTTTTATGTGGGACATAACCAGAGTGTGGCCTGATGAGTGGTGCTGGGTCCGCACCTGGGATCCGAACCCGTGAACACCAGGCCATCAAAGTGGAGCATGAGAACTCAACCACAACACCACTGGGCCAGCCCCTAATTTGATAACTTTTTACCTACATGTGCACCTGTGAAACCATCAACAAAAACAAGATGGTAAACATATCCATCACCCCCAAAAGTTTCCTTGTGCCCTTTTGTAATCCCCTCCTGTCCTTACTCTAGTCCTCAGGCAACCGCTGATCTGCCTTCTGTCACTACAGAGTAGTTTGGATTTTATAGAACTTTATATAGGTAGAATCATACAGTATGTACCCTTTTGTTGTCCTGCTTCTTTCACAGCCTAATTACTTTGAAATTCATCCTTATTGTTGTGTATACCAATAGTTTATTCCTTTTTATTGCTGAGCAGTATTCTATTGTATGAATATACCATAATTTGTTTGTCCACCTGTTGATGGATGTTTGGGTTGTTTCTATCATAAAGTTCAGTGATGCTCTTGTCATTAAAAAATTTTTTTTTACTCTTTGGGTTTCATTATGGACCATTTCTATTGCTATGTATTCAAGTTCACCAATCTTCTGCAATGTCTAATTAGCTATTAATCCAATCTAGTATATTTTTTCATCTCAGACACTGCAGCTCTCATTTCTAGAAATTCTATGTGGGTCTTTTTTTATATCCTCCATGTTTCTACTTAAATGTTAGAACACATAGAATATAGTAGTTAAAATAAATAACTGTTTTTCTGCTAATCGTAACTTCTGTATCTGTTCTGAGTTGGTTTTAAAGGATTGACTTTTCTTCTCATAGCTCCTGTTTTCCAGTTTCTTTGCATTCATGGTAATCTTGGGTTGGATATTGTGAATTTTACTTGTTGAGTGCTGCATATTTTCGTACTCCTCTAAATTTTCTTGAGCTTTTTCTGAGATGTAGTTAAGCTACTTGAAAACAGTTTGTTCCTTTTGGGTCTCAATTTTCACTTTTTTGAAGTGGGGCCAGAGCAGTATTTAGTCTGGAGTTAATTATTCCCCACTACTGAGGCAACAAACACCCTTCTCAGTAGTTTACCGCAATTCTGAGTTTTTCCAGCTGGTGGTGACAGACAGTATCTCAGATCGTGTGTGGGCAGAGTCCTAGCTCCTCTAATCCTTTCAGATAGGATTATCTTTTTCCACCTCAGGTGACTTCCTTATATGCATGTGCTGATCAGTACTCTGCAGACTACTCCAGAGGGACCCTTCACAGAGCTCTGAGCTGCTCTCTCTCTGCAACTCTCTCCTCTCTGGTATTTCGTCCTGAGAACTCTAGTGGCCTTGGTCTTCCTGGACTCTAAGCTCCGTCTCCTCAACTCAGGGAGTCCTGGGCTCTGCCTACGTTCTCCCACTCTGCTCCATGGCCTAGAACCTTTCTCAAGTCAGTAAACTGGAGACAATTGTAGGGTTTCCCTCGTTTGTTTCTCATCTCACTGTCTTTTGCTACCAGATGTCCAGTGTCCAGAAAACTGTTGTTTCATACATTTTGTCTGAGTTTTTAAAACTTTTTTTTCAGGTGGACAAGTAAATCCATTTCTTGTTACTTCATCTTGGCTAGAAGCAGAAACGATTACCTTTATTTTTAGTATAATTTATTTCATTATAAGTTAACACAATTTAAATTTTAATAATGGATGTGTAAATCAACTGGCTCACAAAATTCCTGAAAATTTAACAACTAGCTCTCACGAGCCAGTATAACCTGCCTCTAGCACACCTTTGCTTTAGCTGCACTTTCTACATCTATCGGACAAAGAGATTATTTTATGTAATTTAGGATTACTCCAGTTTATCAAGCCTGAATTCCACGGTCTTAAGGAGAATTGCTCTGGTCAGATTTATTCAATAATTTTTAAAAACAAAATAAATAAAATAAAATTAATAAATTCTTCAAGATTCAGACTCAGGATTTAAGCTACCGCACTACTCTCTTCTCTATATTCAATAGAGTCTCCTGCCTCTCTGCAGGCCAAGGCACATTTCCATCTCAGGCCTTTGTTATCTCTGGACTAAGAAATTACTGCAACTGGTATTTCTGATTTAAGTCTTATTCCTCTTCAATTCTACTTCCCATGGCATCAGAAGCTTTCTAAACTCACAGATTTGACCAGGTGTCTTCCCATTACCTGCAGGATTAAGTCCAAGCTCCCTAGGATGATATATAAGCTTTTTGCAATAAAAGAAATACAACAAAATAAATCACTTTCAAAATCTTATTCCTATTGGTAGTATGACACATCCATGCCCCTCATGGCTCCATGGAGGCACAGGGTGCCTTCCTGCCCTTTGACTTTTGACTTGGCCATGTGGTTGCTTTGGCCAATGGGATGTTAGGAATGTGATATGAGCAGAGGCTTGAAAGGAGCTTGCACATTTGGGCTTGTGCTTCTGCCATCACTATAAGAAGAACATAACCTGGTAGCCTTTGTCCCTACAGCCTGAGCCTAGAATGACATATGTGGGCTGGACCCACAGCCTGAAGCAGAGTGCCTCAGTCACACCCAGCCTAGACCCGTTCATATGTGGTTGACCTCCAGACCAATGAGCATGAAAATAAATGCTAATTATTGTAAACCACAAAGATTTTTGTGGTTGTTTATCATGCAGCAAAAGCTGATGGATACAATAACTAACCTTTTAACTAACCTTATTCCATGCCAGGAACTTTCACATCTATTAGTTCATTTAACTTTCCCAATAACCTGTGAAACAGTCTTTCTTGCATTGTATGGATGGGAGAAATGATATTTAGTGAGCTTATGTTACTTGGTTAAGTTTATAAACTAAGTAAGTTTGGTGGGTATGGGATTTGAACTCAGATTTATCTTTCCAAAGCACACACCTTCATTTCCTACTGCTCCCCCAATTTCTTCTATTTTCTGCTTTAGCAATACTCTAAAATACCATTTCTATCTCTAGCCTTTGCACATGCTGTACCCCACTAGGCATATGGTAGGTACTCAATTTTTACTGAATGGCTAATGAATAAATGACTGTGAGGAATGCCTCTCTTTTGTCACCCAGATAATTAAAAAATAATCTTCAAAACCTGGTTTACAGATCACGCCTATGTAAAATTTTTCTCCATCTCTCCAATAATTGCCTCCTTTGTGCTTTTCAATCTTTACCACAGTTCAAAGATTCTACCTATCATGCTAAATTACAATCATTTCATGACACATTTGTTTCCTTTACCTTAACATTTCTCAATATTGAGGTTCAAAATAATTCATTTTGTGTCCCTAGGGCTAGTCTGCAAATAGCACATGCCTAATTAGCGTATGTTTTCATTCTAAGCATTCTTCGTAATCACCAAAATAGTACTAGATCTAAACTTCCAGGAAATCCCAGTGAATTTAAGCATCATGACCATCTGGTGATGCTATCCACATTCATAAGCAGACACTAAAGAAAAACTTAAAACTAGTAAGTTTCTTTTTTCTTTCTTTTTTTGCTGAGGAAGATTCACCCTGAGCTAAGATCTGTGCCAATCTTCCTCTATTTTTTTGGGACACCTCCACAGTGTGGTTGGTGTGTGGAGTAGGTCTACACTCGGGATGTGAACCCATGAACCCGGCCGGGCCACCGAAGCAGAGCGTGCAGAACTTCAACCACTTGGCCACGGGCAGGGCCCTAAAACTAGTAAGTTTCAAGGGGTTTGGGAAACTTCTTACCTGTGCCCTAGGACTTCCCACCTCTCTTCCATGCCCCTCTTGAAAATCACTACATACGGAAGGATGTTGTGATGGGAAAGCACTGCACTTGTGAGTGGCATACTTGCAGGGGGAAAAAAGGTTAGAAAATCCTGCGTTTAATTTCAAGGTTTCAGAATGATTCTTCTTAATCAAAGTATTTGAAATGCATAGAGTTTTATAAGGAGAATAAAATTACCTAAATTTTGAAGTAAGTACTTTTTAACCCACTCATTACGATAGAGCCTGCAGAATGGACCAGCTGGATAGTATTTTATCAAAGAGTAGCAACAACCACTAGATGTCAGCACTTATGAACTGTAAGCCTGCCAAAGGCTCTGATGTCGATTTACTTTCTAATTTATTTTTTAAGATTATTATCTATGACACAAGAAAATTGGAAATCGCATGAAATGTTTACTTGAAATATGTAAAATAATATATTCAGAAAATAATAGAGTAAACTCAATTATGGTGACAATTCTGATAACAAGAATAAAAGTCTCATTTTAAGTGATCGTTTTGCAAGCCCTGGAGGTCCATGAACTGGCCTCTTGCCAAAATAGGAACAGGACAAAATTTTGCATGTTAGGATTCTGCACAGGCAATACCCTGTCATCTCAAGAACCAAATAAGTGGACTTTGAATTTATGTGTTTGGGATTTTCTTCAGGTCATGCAGGCAGGACCTTCTTCTTCACAAAAGAACCACACACTATGATCATGCACATGCACCTTCCCATGTAGCTTCTTGCCACCTACCCAGCAACTGTCATCAGTTTCTCCTTTTAGATTTAAGCCATGGAATCACTAAATTCTCTAATGCTCCTCTTTTGAAACATGTTCATCAAAACAAATAAAAATGAGTGCACCAATAAGCTGCTTAAAATACAAAAATTTTTCTTTTTCTTTTTTTCCCTAGAACAGAAAAATCCTTCTTGGGCTGCTTCTGAATAGCAAAACAAAGTAAGATGCATCAAGAGCAAGGAGCATGCCAAAGGTGTGTTCACTGGGCGGGGTCTGTGAGCCTGTGGCTGAGAGTAATGCAAGTCTAATTAGCTGCTTAATGAACCATTATTAAGCTGTCTGGGTTGAGTGAGGAATGTACACACTTGGCTCAGCTGACTGGCATCATTTTGATCACAGTCTGAAATAAAACAATAGAATTTGTTAGGCCAGTAGATAGATACTTTCACAGGTAGCCTCAGAGATCTCTTCCATATCTGAGGTTCTATAACAAACCCATGAGGCTAATTAAATACCCCCTGCTTCTTGCACCACCCAAACTTAGTTTTAAGGAAATGAAAATGGTTTCTATTCTTATTCAAATATAAAAACAGTAAAATCACATCACAGATTTAACATTTCTATTGAATGTGCCTTATGACAGAGAAGTAAAATAAGGTACTAATATTGCTGTCCATTTTCTCCAACTTCAAATTTTTGTTTACATGCTCTGAGAATTTCGTTTTAGACTATTAAATTATTATTACACACTAATATTCTCTTTCAATAATAAGATTTATATTCTGCTTTCTAACCATAATTATTAGCGTTATTGAAGCTTAATTCTGTGTTTAAATGAGCTCAATGTGTATGGCTAGTCCTTTCCTACATAACTTGATCATTTATTTTCATTTATCTCTTAAAGATGAAGCAAAAAATTTTTGAAGTGCTTCTGTTTGTTTTAGTAGAGACTACATGGAGGGTTAGAGATAGAGTTAGGGTTGTTTGACATGTCTTTTCTTGTTTTGTAGAGTCCATATTTTCTTTAATCTCTTTGAGAATCAAAGGAATTATGTAAAACTTTGTTCTTCCAAAGTGTGCTCTTCATCTATAATTTACTTCCTTTATTCCATTTTGGTTTTGTTCTAGCATTTCTGTACAGGTCCTATATGCGTGTCTCCTGCTATTTGCCAAACACAGCATGGTGGAATTGTCTTAATGCCTTTATTTATTCATTTGGGGACCATTAAAATCCCTACCTTAGAATGTGAGCTGGAGATTCCATTTTGATGCTTTTAATTTTATAAACAGTCCCCTAGTTGCCTAAGGGGGTGGGATAGTGGTGGTAAAAAACATGTGGCTGTAAGTAGCCAAGTGTTAGGGCTTTATGTTACTCTCCAGCACTGTCTGGCTATGCCAAATTATGAAAAAACATTTTATTTTTCTTATTCAGTGGGATATCCTTGGGTGCTGGTTTATTCTCTATTTGAGTGAGTCATATGGTTTGGTGAAAAATCAGGTTGATATGACACCCCATAGTTTGTTAACCATTTTCTTCTCTTTTTTCTTTCTTTCTTTCTTTTTTTTTTTTTTGCATCGACTTATCTTTTTCTCTACCCAATCATCTTTGTTCCTCTGCTGCAAATTTGGTTCCTAATATAGAATCCCCTCTCTCTTACCCTTCAGAGCCCTCTCACCCTGATTAAGGAGCCAGATTAAAGAATTTTTTAAATGGTAGCTTGTGGCCACAGGGTCTATTGCAACTGACCATCTCCATTGGGGGATTGGGCTCCACGCGGCTTAGTTTTTGCCTTTCTCACTGCCTCCCATGCTTTCAGCCTTGCATCTTCAAAATGGGCACCTTGTTACCTTGACTTAGTTCCCACAACACTATAAAATGACCTCAAATAGGGAAGTGCTTTTGAACAGCATTTACTAAACTCTTAACTCTAAGAATTCTACTTATTATGTTATGTACTCTATCATGATCTAATTTTTTCAAGAAGTTTGTTTCATTTCAATAACTTAAGATTAATGTTGAAAAAAATTAATCAGCTTTGATATTGCAGCAAATAGCATTTTAGTACATTGGAAATTTAAATGTGGAATGGACATATGCAAATAATAAGAAAATGCTTTGTAGAAAAAGTGGATAGAATTACGATTAAAGAAGTAATGGTAGGGGCCGGCCCCGTGGCCAAGTGGTTAAGTTCACAGGCTCTGCCTCAGTGACCCAGGGTTTCACCGGTTAGTATTCTGGGCGCGGACATGGCACTGCTCATCAAGCCACGCTGAGGTGGCACCCCACATGCCACAATTAGAAGGACCCACAATTAAAATATACAACTAGATACTGTGGGGATTGGGGGAGAAAAAGCAGAAAGCAAAAAAAAAAGATTGGCAACAGTTGTTAGCTCAGGTGCCAATCTTTAAAAAAAAAGAGAAGTAATGGTAATAAAAATTTTTCCAAATGAAGATAAATATACTAGAACAAGTACATAGATGGAGGAAGTGCACTAACTTTATTGAAATACGATGAAAACTGCAGTCAATAAAACCTAAACGTCAAATTGAAGAAAATATTGAAGGAAAAGGAGTCTAGAGCTTCGTATTGAATTAATTGACTGACTTCAGAAATGTTACAATGTTTGAGGATGCTGGAAGTGCTTTTGCATTTATAGAAGTGCTCTGATTTCCCCAATTATCATGTTCAGTGGACCACAGGCATCAATCACAAGTCCTTTAAACAACATCCTAGGTGTTTCTATGTGATGGTGATGGTAGTACAGATGTTCATGTGCACCCACACAGATATTATAACTTGAACCAGACAACTTCCTCTTGATGCACTAATTATTCTTCAGACCCCTTCCAAGTCACTGTTCAGCTAAGTAGGAGCGTACGAGTTCTAAGCCCTTGGGGAACCCTACAGAAACCGGAGTCTAAGGAATTTGAGCATCTCCACACCACTCTGAATCAACTGTTCATTTTACGCTAACTGCCCCATGGGTTTGTTTTGCAGATAGAGCATCACTATAGCAGAGTGAGTTGTGAGATTAAAACATTGTTCTACGAATCAATATCATAAATAATATTTTAGTCCCAATCCTGCTTCTTCTTAGTGGTGTGAAACACAGCCCCACTTGTCTCACGTTCACATGTCCTATTATTGTCCAAACAACCCTTGGGCTAATCCTACCATTCCCTACATCTCTGCTCAGTATGGTTCTGGGAGGCGATGAGAATTGGCTTGAGCTTCTATTTACTATCAGGACTGGGGTCCCAAGTCTGTTCCCTTGCCTAGCCCAAGTGGCTCATGCTCTTCTTTGATAAACATTGCAGGACTGAGTTCCTTGGCAATGCTTTCTGGGCTACTGTTTTCAGTATTGTCCTGATGTCGGCACACTTCTTTGCATCTCCAGCCACAATGTGCTCCTGGTCTTTTTTGTACTGACCCCAGAGAGGAAGACAGAGAAGTGACAAAGTGTTCTTTTTTAAATGATACCTTTTTGGCCTCCAAATATAACACTTACTACTAAATGATTATTCACTCTACTGAAAACTCCCCTCCATGAGGGCAGGCACGAAATCTATTGTTCTTTTCCATATCTCCAGGACACTTCCTGGCACATAGTAAATGTTTAATAATATCTGTTCAGTGAATGTTCCAGTTCCCTTAAGGTTTGGCTAGAGAGTATTTACATGACAACACTGCCTTTAAAAATATCCTTTCTGGTGGGCTTCCAGTCCAGACAAGATGGCCTACACTTATCTCTCCTTACTCCTAAGTACAGCTATAAATCCTGGAAATAATGAAAGAGGCAATCATAGGAGGATTCTGAAAGGTGAAAAGGGAAAAGCAGACTGGCTTAGGGACTCAAGACTGGAGGAACAATGCAGTAGCCAGGTATCTTATGATCCTCCTCACCCAGCAACAGAGGGCAACCCAGACCCCATGTCTCCCGAACCCCAATCTTGTGGCAGAAGATGCCCAGGTAGGCTCTCCCTCCCCTGATGGGACAGGAGTCCCACTAACAGCACCAAGCAGGCTAAATGACACTGGCAAGGGAGAGAGAGTGGAAGCTCCTCTGGCAACAAGTGGCCACAGGGAACTACTCTTTATCCCTGTGGGCGGAAGACTTCCTTTCCCCACCTATAGGCACAGGTCGGGGAAGGGGGAACGGGGGGTGCCTTTCGTCCCCACAGGTGGCACCAGCAGGTATCAGTGGGAAGCTTAGTGGCACTAGAAAAACCAAGCAGACCAAAATAGCACAGCAAAAGCTCTGAAAATTACATTGTCATTGGAACCACAGTCTACAAGTAGACTAGGACCTGCATGCTAATCCTAAACAGAGTGACTGCCTGCTATGACAGAACACTTAAATAGGACCTAGAACTTCCTAACACAACAGCCCAAATGTCCAGGATGCAACATAGAATCACCTGTCATACTAAGAGCCAGGAAAATGAGAAAAGACTTGAATGAAGTGACACTTGAATGAGAAAAGACAATGAAATGACACCAACACTGACATTAATCAGATGTGGGAATTATCTGACATGGATTGTAGAACAGCCATCATAAAATGCTTCAACAAACAATTATGAATTCTCTTGAAGCAAATGAAAACAGAAAATCTCAGCAAAGAGATAGAAGTTAAAAAAAAAGAACCAAATAGAAAATAAAAAACTGAAAAATACAATAAGCAAAGCAACAAAATCACTGGATGGGCTCAATTGTGGACAGGAGATGACGGGACAGAAGCAGTGAACTTGAGGACAAATAACTAGAATTCATCAAATCTGAATGGAAAAAAATAGACTGAAAAGAATATCCTTTCCCTGATGATCAATAAGAACCTCTCTTTTGCTATGTGGTGAATTGTTGCGCTCCCTGATGCATTAATCCCTACCCCCATCCTCCATAGAAGTTGAGTGGATTTCATCTCCACTCTTTGCCCTACAATCCCAAAGCTTTCTCCAAGGATTCCCGGGACTCTAAGCTAAAAGAAAAATTTGTAACCTGCTTTGAGCTTTGTGTAACCAATGTCGCTCGCTGACTCTTTCCATCTCCCATCCATCAGATACTTCTCGTGGTTCCTCATATAAAATAGCATTAAGTTGCTCCATCAGGACCCAGAAGCACAGTCTCCTAGCTGAAAGCTATTTATGACAATTCTTTGAGCTCCAGAAGAAGTTAGCTCTGTACGTTTGAGAAGTAAATATTTAAATCTAAATAAATAACCATTTATTAAGATAATACTATAAATTAGCTGTTCACTCTACAACGTAAAAAAATGTACAAGAAGTGATATAAAAAACATAATTTTAGGTACAAGTCACATTACTTTCAGAGCGAATCTTAACTTTTATCCATGACTTAATCTTTGGTTTTCCTTGCTGTCTTTGAGAAAAATAGAAATCTCCTACTTCCGGTATTTTGGACCTGTTCTCAATTATGTTTGCTGCTTCAGTTTCTATGTTATACTTTGGGAACAGTTTCAACATCTAAAGCCTTACTTTAGCTGTTTCAGCTGCTTTGTAACTTTAGGGTTTTAGAGCTTAGACTGAAAGTCTGCTGTTAACTAATTAGCTCTAGCTAATTACATGCATATTCCAATTGTCCTCGCTATCTATGCCTGAATCCACGGTAATCACTGGGACCTGAATTCTTGGCACTTCTCTCCCTTGTCAGACTTGGCTTTCCTCTGTTCTGAAGCTTGCCTGCTAAACCCTCTCCTGTCTGTCTCTCTCTTCAGACCAGAAGAGTAACAGAGGAAAACATGGACTCAAATCACAAATCACAAAATGTGACTCCTGGTACTTCCTTCCCCTAAAATCAGGTTAAGCTCATTATGGTTATTCACACACAAAAAAACTCAACAAGGGCTCGTGGTGTTCTAGGCAAGGTACTGGTCTATTGAGAAAGCAGTGTTGGCAGCAACCATACTTAAGCATCTCCCAGTTAAGTCTTTCTTTCCACCTGATCTACTGGGTTTCATTTTCATGGTACTTTGCATAGTTTCCCTAGCTTAAGGATCTACTTTCTGTGTGTCCATGAGCAATCTATTTAACACCTACCTCCTCCCCTGCCCAAATCTCAGTTTATGCATTTATAAAATATAAGGATTATATTAATAATATATGATTTTGTGGTAAAGATCAACTGTATTACATAGCACCTGGAATATAGTAAGCATGATAAATGTCATGGCTGTTGTCACTTTTCTTATTTCTATTCTTGAAATAAGTTGTTCCCATCTTCTTTATATAATAAATTATAAATTCCATGAGAACAGGGCAGTCTTATTCATCTTTGTATACCATTTCAGGAAGCTCTACCTCCTCAAGCTGATTGACCCTCTTTCACAGCTGCTATTGCCACCACTGTCATCACCAGTGCCATAGACTGTATCACACTCCTCCGACTAGAACTTTCTGCTACATGGGCTACAAAAAAAAATCAGGCTCAATAGCCTTCCGCCTTTGGGGAAATCCCTACTTGCTTTATTATGATGTCACCAGGTATACCAGGAGAGAGCAGAGATGTCCCTGGCTCTGTTTTTCTCAAAATCCCAACTCAGAGTCACAGAGGATTGTCACTGGGGCCTCGGCATCTGCATTTCTAAGAATCACTATGTGACTTCTTGAACCATATATTAATTCCTAGTGGATGATTTAACATTATTAATTCATATAATTAATCATGATTCTACAAGATTTATTGAATCTCTTCAAGCAAGGTGAACTTTCAAGCAAGGTGAATCTGATAGGAATCTGTATGGCATCATTCTATTTCTGTTCCTGTAGATTATCATTGGGAGGGAGGGCATGGACATAAGACAGTAGTCAGAGGTAAATGCTTCTCCCACAATCATTCTACCAGGCCTAGCACCCAGCCCCTGGAATTGAAGTTGACTAAATTTTATGAGGTCCCCATTTTATAGTAATAGTTGCCTTTTCATATATATATATATATATATATATATATATATATATATATTCTAAATGTGTCCCAATACAAATGTACTGATATCCATACCCAACTTAAAACTGTCTTCTAGAAACACGGCTGGAAGCTTCTTGTCCCTGTTACCACTCTGGATTTGACAGGTTTGAAGCAGTGATTTCAGGTAAGTGGGTCACTCCAAGGACTAGACTTGGTGAGAAGTATTAGGAAGCTTGATTGGTTGTTGATCTAAGCCCTAGTTTTCAATCTAGCTTTTTTGTTCTAATCTCCATCTGTCTCGCTTCTTTGTATACATCTTAATTGGTTTAGAACTGGGAACAGGAAAAGGGAGTGTTATTTAATGTCTCTTTAAGCATCCCTAGCAACTAGTGACAAATCCAAGGCAAGAAGAAAACTGGTGCACAATAAGAAAGTAGGTAGAAAAGTGAGACTGAAATAGGAAAGTAAAATAAAAACAAGGAGATATTTTTAGAATAACTACAAGCGATAAGAATGGCACTAACAACTGCTTTTGGTGTCCTTCATTATAGCCTGTTGAGGAAGAGACTATGTAGATGCTAAAGTCTAGAACATTGATTTCTTTCCTCTTTACTATGCTGCCTTTATTTGCAGGTAAAAAGTTAGTAATTTGCCACTTATAGAAACATAATTAGAGGTACAGATACAGGGCACGAAGGAACTTTGTCATAAACAGAGGTGGATTAACTGATGACTTTTAACACCTACCCACCAAAAGAGAAAACTTTCACATATTTCATAACTTTTGTATAATTTAGTTCATTGGTTCTCTTATAAGTGACCCAGAAATTATGATTCAGAGGATTTGAATTGAGGTCCAGGAATTTAAACTTCTCTTAAGCTCTCTAGGTAATCTTGATGTGGACGATCTGCAGAATGCTCTTTGAGAAACATGAAGTGAGTAGCCTCAGATTTTCTCCTCTGTAAAGAGAAATGATGATGCTCACTTCATAGGTTTATGAGATATGAATGAGATGGTGTACACAAACACTTAGAACAGAGTCTGACACTTAGTAAGAATTCAACACATTAATTCTTCTTTTCTATTTTAGAAGGTATTTCCCACTATCCAAATGAATTACAATATAACTTCTATCCACTCCATCAGATCACAATGAATACATTCTGGTATTCAGCTGGATTTACTTCTGAATAGATTTTCTGACTGCTTAAGACTGGTCTGCCACTTGCCCCAGGTTAACATCCATTATGCTGTGTTCTAATAAATGGAAATTAAGATGGCTATCACAATATTTTTATTCTGTCCCATAAATTGAGCCTATTGTTCATGCCTTTCTTAAATACCAAGTACCATTTGTACTTGACCTTACCTTTCCATGGCTTGATCTGTAGGGCTGAAAGCACAGCAGTTTCAGTTACGAAGGTAAAATTAGTGGAAGAAATGACCCTGGGCAGATCATCAGTTTGGAATTCTTCACCAATCAATTCTATAATTACAAAAAAAAGTGTTTAATATAATCTATGTTCAAGCTAAATAACCAAAAAAGCTCTGTGTGAATATGCAAAGTTTTGAAGCATCTTTTCTTTTCCTTCTTTGACATTTCAAAATATGTTGCAATGAAATAATCTAATATCTTTCTTTTTTCAACAGATCTATTTTTATGGACAATCCTTGAGCCCTCTGAACTTTTATTGCAGGAGAATCTAGTATTTAAAACTTGAAAATAGGCTCTAAATCTTAGCAGAAATATCTCCTTCATGCCCATCACCACCTACAACCCTGAAGGAGGTTTTTAGTTTAAAAAAAAAATTAAAAAATTATTTGCAATATATTGTTTCACATGTTGTGTTTCTGACAAAGCTAAAAGTAGATGATGCCAGGCAATCCTCTTCCAGATTAAACAATGACCATACAACAGAACCTTGAATTGTATTGCCTCAGTACCTCTTATAATTTATATTTAAAGTTCTGAGTAACCTTATTGAAAGGAAAACTGTCAAAAAATAGAAGTTCCTGAATTTATTTTTATTTGTGTGTCATTCCTTAACCTTTTTATTCAGTTTCCAGTAAGTCAGTAATAATCTTAGGTAAAGAATATGGGCACAATCAGCAAAGTATTCTTCATCTATGCTCCCCAAATACCACTTCTGACCCTCCCACCGTGAGAGTGGCTCAGAACAAATTTGCCTGTCCTGGAAATTCTTCCCCAAGTGTCCTGGTTAGAAAGCAAAGATAGGAAAAATTGTGTGAGAAGCCACATAAAAAATACTAGCTTGCACGGCTGGCCCCATGGCTGAGTGGTTGGGTTTGAACACTCTGCTTTGGTGGCCCAGGGTTCGGATCCTGGGCACGGACATGGCACCGCTCATTGGGCCATGTTGAGGCGGCGTCCCACATGCCACAACTAGCAGGACCCACAGCTGAAATATACAATTGTGTACTGGGGGGACTTGGAAAGAAAAAAGCAGGGGGGAAAAAAAAAGAAGATTGGCAACAGTTGTTAGCTCAGGTACCAATCTTTAAAAAAAAATGCTGGCTTGTGATTATATGTGCAAAAAGAGTTTATTTACCAGGTTAGCTCTCATCAGAGAGAAGGTGGGTCTGGATGAAAATGGAAGGGTAACCCAGAGACCATGGAAAAATGCCTTGGCCCACTTCTCTAGAGTATGTGAGTAGCTTCCCACAACCTGGAGACATCATCTAATAGAAGCTGGCAGAGGGTCTGAGGGTAGGAATTCACATCAACTAACTTTTGCTCTTTTACAAACCACCCAAACTGTAGTGGCTTTAAACTTCAAAACACTATTTCTCATATATCTTTGGTTTAGCTGGGTGATTCTTCTGGTCTAGACTGGCTTGACTTGTGGCTAGATCTTGGATGGCCTTACTCACTGGGGTAGCAGTTGGCCTGTTGGTTGATCTAGAGGGCACTTCAGCTGGAACAGTTCATCTTTGCACCACACATTCTCTCATCCTCCCCAAGTCCGAACTTCTGCACAGAGCAGTCTTGGTTCCAAAAAGCAGCGAGAGAGCAAGCCCCAGTGCATAGGTACTTGTCAAGCCTGTGCTTGTATCTCTTCTGTCCCATTATCCAAAATACGTCAGGGACAAGCTCAAAGTCAGTGTGTATGGGGGCAACCCAAGAGCATAGAAATAGGGAGGGAAATTATTGCAGCCAGTTTTGCATAGACTCTACCACAGAGTTGGGAGATACATTTGCCTTCTTTATACTTTTATCTAGGGTTGGACTTAGTCGTCAGGTTTGCCACTTTTGGTACTCTATTCCTTAAAACTTCAACTTCTATTAAAGTTCTATCTAAGATCATTGAAAAGTTGGTCTTGGGATATTTTCATTTTTGACATTCCTGTTAATTTCAGGAAGAGAGATCTTACCATTTTTCTGAAACCTAAAATCTATTAACATGGACTGCAAATATTTCAGGTAGAAATCACTAATAAACATACTGACACTACCAATTACCATATTGAATGCTGTGTCAGTCACAGTAAACCAGGTTATGCTGTGGAAAGAATGAGAACAACTCCCATAGATCAGTAGCATAACCAAGAAGTTTTAAATCTTTTTCTTGCTATATGTCAATTTTATGTTGATGCAGGCTCTGCTCCACATAGTTCTCACTTTAGGACTCAGGTTGATGGAGGCTCCACCAGCTGGAAAATCACTGGTCACAACAGCAGAGGAGACACTGAGGGTTCTTACATTGGCAACGAAATGTTCTAGCCAGGAACAGACATTTGTCATCTCCATCTCTAATCCATTGGCTAGAACTAGTCATATGGCCATGCCCAACTGTAGGTGAGACTTCCTTGTAGCCAGAAGAGGAGATGTGGATGTTGGGGAAGTATCTTCTATAGTCCACCCTTCTTGTCACCACATAGCCATGTGTCTCTTCTTCCTAGACACAGAATCTGTAACCTCCTTCCCAAGGGAGACAACCCCCAAATCCCATCCAGTTATGAAATGAAGCTCAAAATTCTGGATCTTTGACTGATTCACAGTGGTCTCCTCATTGGGTGCCTATGTGAATAACCTTGATTCCAATACATATGAACCAAAGAGGGAAGATATCTGTCTCCCACGGCCTGAACACACTCAATGTATAATGGCAGAACTGACACTGCAATCTACACTCTCATTCTAAAAGGGAGAAGAATGAAAGACACACAGTAGTCACTCATCTAAAGCAATTTGGGAATTCTGTTGGGCGGATGCTGTGAGGTCCCCAACCCAGGTATGGGGAAATCTTCCTTGATAAGGTCCTGATTTTGCTCCTTAAAAGGAGCTCATTTGTTTGTTGCTCTCACAGCTTCTGCCCCCCTCTCTCCCCCTGAGGCTCCCCCCCCCCCACCCCGGATGATTCTTCCTTTTCCATTACTTCTTTGACCACATCAGAAGTGGTTGTTGGAGAATATGCCTTCCTTCGGGGCTGCACATGTTTCTCAACTCTCTCTCTGTGTAGATTCTTATGAGCTTAAGAGAAGTTGAAAGTCTAGAACATTTTCATGCAATTTTACACCAGGTTGGTAATGCCTTTGGAAGTATAACTCTCCTAGAATATAGGCTTTTCTACATGATAACAAGCCTGTTATTGATTCCACGTGCTATTAACAATATCCACAGTTTATTTTGATTTGAATTAGTTCTCTCATGTCTCTCTCTAATGGTGGATGGGTTGAAAGAGCCATATCTTACACTCTTTTTCTTGAGACATCTCATCCTAATGAAAGGATTTTTGGGTGTCACATCCTTGATTTCATGTTTGCCCTGAGATATCTTAATCCCCTTAGAGGCTAAAACCATTTTTTCCCCTGCTTTTTCTCCCCAAATACCCCCCAGTATATAGTTGTATATTTTAGTTGTGGGTCCTTCTAGTTGTGGCATGTGGGATGCTGCATCAGTGTGGCCTGATGAGCAGTGCCATGTCAGTGCCCAGGATCTGAACCAGTGAAACCTGGGCCACTGAAGCGGAGCACGCGAACTTAACCACTCCGCCATGGGGCCAGCCCCAAGAAGTTGGTTTTTGTTTAATTTGGCTTCTGCTTCAAGGTCAATTTTTAGTTAGCCAAAGGTTTTCAAACTCTTACGTTTCATCTCATGCATGAGGTGAAAATGTAGCTGCTTTTTAAAATATTGCAAGACCTTGGATTTCTGACCCTCTGGTGGCTATAATAATAAATATATCCTTTCTGCCTCAAAAGCGTGGGAGAATTGGATGAAAGTAGTGCAAGTATTCATTTATTCAATCTATTCTATGATTATTTATTGTGTACCTACTCTAAAGAGTAAAAGCAAGCAAAAACATCTGTCTTCGTGAGGCTAAATTAATATTACACTGTAGCATATGAAAATGATGCTACTGATGTGCTATCATTAAGTCTTGAATCTTAGTTTTCCAGAACTAAGGGAATGGAGATAAATTTCCTACTAATCTGTATAGTTTCTGTTTTAATAGTGCCTTTAAGCGATAGCGGGGCAGTATTAGGGCTGTGTGCTGTCCCCAGCATCCGGCCTGGATGCTCAAATCCACTGGTCTCCAAATAGGATGAGCACAGAAGACAATCCAATGAAGAATGAGAAATCCATAGTTACAATTTGATTTTTATCTCATTATTTTAAATTTCTACTTTGTACATGGTTTACAATGTACAAAATGTATTAGTACACAAGTACATGCACAAAACCTGTAAATAAATGAATACATATATATTGGAAGTGCGTGCTCCAATTTTTTTTACTGATGGGGTGCCAACATAAAATTTTAACATCATGGCTCTATTAATTTAAAGTACAAGTAAAATAGAAAGTTTAGACAGGAACAATGATGTTTTCAGAAGTTGGAGGTAGATGAGCAAGTTCGAATAAAAAAAGTTGGGGTCTACAGATCGATGTAGGCTATGAACTATAATAATAAATCACCTTCCTGTCAAGTATTCCTTTTCTCCTGGTCATTTTATGTGACCAGACTACCCACTCAGAGGAGGCTTTACTGGCTATTTCTAGTCAACTGCCTTAAAGCCCTGAATTAGGCAGACTCACCCAAAGTTTGGCATTTTAGACATTAACAATTTTTAAGTGACATCTAATTTTTCAGAAATTTATTGAATTTTCAGATAACTCATGAGATTTTATAAATTCTGATTAAGAGAACATTAAAAATAAGAAAATGTTCAAACAGATAAAATTGGAGAGACTAGTATGATAAACTACCATATACCTATTATTGAGATTCAACATATCAAAATTTTGCCACATTTGCTTCATTGATCCATTCTCTCATTTTTTGAAGATCATCTTTTTTAACAATCGAGTTTTCAAAAAATGGAAAGGTTTTTAACAGTGTTTTCCATAGAAGTAACATTAATAATTTGTTACACTTTACTGTTTTTATTAAAAAATTTTTGAATATGTAGTATACTCCCATGGTTCAAATATCAAAACTACATAACAAGCATATATTATGTCTTCCCCGACTTTCTGTTCCCATCCACTCTGATCTCCCTATCTGTCCCCCAATCGGCAACTGTTTCATTTTTTGTGTATCCTTCGAGTGTTTCTATATGCAAATAACAACAAATATAAATATATATATTCTCATTATCGCCTCTCTTTTAAACACAAAGGCAGCATGTGTGGTGTTTGCCATGCAGCTTCTTATATTTAACAATGTATTCTGGAGTCCTTTCCGTATTAAGTATACAGAGAGATTTTACATTCACTGTATCAATGTGCCATTGTTTGTTTATTAACCCAGCCCCTGTGGATGGACACAGGTTACTTCCATTCTTTCATTACGATAAAAATGTTCAATCCTAGTACACACATAATTTGCTATGTGAGCACTTATATCTGTCAGATACTTTCCCAGAAGAGGGATTCTAGGTCATAGGGTTTATTGATAATTTAAATAGATTTCACCAAATTCCCCTTTCTAAACGTTATGCCCCGTGTGCACTCCCACAGCAGTGTATGAAAGTAGTGGTTTACCCACAGCCTTACCGACAGAGTGTGCTGTCAAACTGCAGCAGTTTTGCCAGCTCCAGAGGCAGGCACAAGTTGTCATAATTTTTACAAATGTTAAACTCTCAGCCCATTTTTCATTTTTCTCTTTGACATTTCTATAGGTGAGGGAGAGTTCAATAGATACCTTACAATTTGGGTGACAGTGCTTGCTTTATAAACTTTTAATTTTGAAAATAAGATAAGTTATATTTGTGATAGGCATACAGAAGTCTAAAACAAACATTTGTGACAGGAGTTATTTCTTTTACTATAATACGTGGGAGAAAAACCCCTATGTGGATCTAGTCAGTTCTCTGCAGAAAGATGCTTATTTTTCAGTGAAGAAGCAAAATCATCTAGTTCTAACAATGACAGTTATGGGTTGACTTGTGCCCTCTCCAAAAGACGTTGCAGTCCTAACCCCCACTACCTGTGAGTGTGACCTTATTTGGAAATAGGGTCTTTGCAGATGATCAAGTGAAGATGAGTCATTAGAGAGGAGTCTAGCAAACAAATACAATACTATCCTTTCCTTATTCTTAAACTCTATTTTAAAAATTATTTTAGAGCAGAAGAATAAATATGCAAAGAACCTGGTTTTTCAATAATATAACACTAAATACTTGTAATTCATAAATATGATGATATGATTTCTGGGATTTACTTTCATATACTCCAGTCATAAAAAAAGGGGAGTAAGATATAACACACTGCATCCTATATATATATATATATATTTTTTTTTAAAGATCTCATTTTTCCTTCTTCTCCCCAAAGCCCCCCAGTACATAGTTGTGTGTGTGTATATATATATATATATATATATTTTTTTTTTTTTTTTTTAGTTGTGGGTCCTTCTAGTTGCGGCATGTGGGATGCTGCCTCAGCACGGCTTGACGAGCAGTGCTAGGTCTGAATCCAGGATCCGAACCCTGGGCCACCAAAGGGGAGCGAGAGAACTTAACTACTCAGCCACGGGGCTGGCCCCTACATCTTATATTTTCTAAATGTGTTGTTAATTATTTGCTTGAAAATGTAATCAAGGTGCACTCTCATGCACTAATTTAAAAACAACATTTCTTTCACACCCACTAAGTGCCAGGCACTGTTGTCAGCATTGGAGATATTAAGAATCAGAGCCTGTTCTCTCATGGAGTAACCATCAGATATAATTTTAAGAGAAAAGCAAATTATCACCATGGCTCCACGTAGAAATATTCGCTTTCAGAAAGAAATTGTCAAGAGCCATACACAAATGACAAATCCATTTGCCTTTAACTTTCTCTTGAGGCTTTTCAACCATTTCTAATCATGCTAAGATATTCTTTAGTTAAGTTCTTAGCCTATGAAAGTTCATTTTCTCTCATTCCTAGCACCTGATATGAAATAATACATTAAGTATTATAATGTCTCATTTTTTATTTTTATGACAGCAGCACGATGCCATGATGATAACTGCTTTGAAATCAAAAAGAAAGATGACCTCTTGATTGTTTAGAATACCAACTCTAGGTTACGTTTTCATTTTTATTTTCTGTTTACAATTCTTCTCAGGACTTTAAACAGGTATACATAAATATACCTAAAGTCTTCTAAGGCACCTACAAGACATAGTTATTGAAAAAAAAATTGTTCATTTTGTAAGTGCATCATTTGTAAGCTCCACTCATAAATAAAAAATTACTATAATGCTTTTAAGTCAAAGCATATTATATTTCAGATGGTGATATATAATTAATTGCTCTGTTTTTCATTTCTAGTGATCAATGTCTGCATCCTTTCCCACTAAATTATACTTGGAATCATAATGTAAAGTATGTAACATTATAACAAATCAATTGCAATTGATTGATACAATGGTTATAACTAAGAATTGTATCTAAAAGAATCTTCTGTACTACTCCATGATAAATGTCAAAAATACTTCAAAAATACTTCACGTACTTGCCAATGAAAAAGCATCTTTAAAGTCAGTCACATTCTACACAGGCTTAATGGAAAGTTGGGCAGTCATCTAGAGAACTTGCCAAAGGTAGCCAATCTGGAAAATTCTTAGGGGGGGTCACAGTGGGATTTTGCTTCTGATCAGTTTGACTGCACTTATCTCACCCTCAGGCCAGAAGTGTTTTTTCTAGATGGTGGGTATCCCTGACAGATGAACTGCTTTCCTAATCCTAATCCAGGAAGTGGATTGAAGAATATAGTCATCACCACACAGCAGTGGTTTAGAGATTTGCCTTTTACTCATAGGTTATCCAACTAACTTGCCTTTATTAATCATGTTCAAAGTTTTCCACTTTTGTTTTTATATCCACATACATATGTTTATTTTTGAACACATCTGGGTTTAGGTTGCTGAAATATTTAATCCTTTTAATCAGTTCTACCAAATAGCCTGTATTTGATCAGACCAGATCACAGATCACAAGGCTATGTTCACTTTTGTAGCTGGACAGGCCAAGGTTGACCAGGACTATTTGCTTTTGAGAGTATAAAGAGAAAGCTTGAGTGACAAGAAGGAAGTTATTGGGAAGAAAATAATATGAGAGAAGGCAGTGACATTTTGAGATGACATACCAAAATACCATGGTTAGTATTTTGTGATAAATAATTAGATATTTTTAGGTTTATATATTTATATTTACATAATTATATATAATTAAATATATTTAATTTATAATAATTTAAATATAATTAAATATATAAATATATTTAGATATATTTAAGTTAGATAATTTTGTGATATGTGATAAACACATATCACAGTACTTTTGGCCACAATCTTTCGGCATTTTGTGAGATCATTAAGGTACGTGTTCAATTTGTGGTTGAGGATTTTATCCTTGAGGAAAGCAGAATGTAGAACACAGCTGACAACAGCTTCCGCAAACTTCCGACACTATCTAGGAAGCTCCCTGGTTTCTGAGATTCATAACCACTGATTACTTTGGGTTGCACAGATAGGAATTCACTATCTCGTGGTACCTGCAGAGCGTCTGTCAGCTAAGGAGGGCTGAGGAGACGATTTGGGACGTTCTTCCACTTTCGCTCGCCCTCCCTCCCCGAGCAGCCCAGGACCCGGCGCCGCGCGCGGCCGGAGCGGAGTCTCAGGCCCGGACACTCGCAGGCTCCACGAGATCAGCCGGCGGCAGGCACCGTGCGCGCGCCCACACCGCGCAGGGACGCGCCTTCGGGGCGGGAGAGGCGGCGCGCGTCCCCGGGCGCCCGCGGGGCAAGCTCCGGCGCCGCGTGCGCGCCGGGCCGGCCCGAGAATGAATGGAAAGTTCAATCTCGCGCGCTCGGCGCGGGCAGCCAATGACGCGGCCGGGAGCGGCGGCGGGCAGGTGTGCGCGTGCCGCCGCCTGACGCAGGGCTCGAGTCGAGCCGCCCGGTGCCGCCGCCGCGCCCCGCGGCCCCCCCGGCCCGGCCCCCTCCTCCCCGTGCCCCGCCACCCGCCGGGCTGCGGCGGCGGAGCGGCGGCGACAGCGGATTCGGCGGCCGGCAGCCGAGCGCCGCCCTCGCTCCCCGGCCCCTCCGCGCCGCGTCCCCTCGCCGGCTCCAAATGTGCTGACCCTCCCGGCCCCGCCGCGCGCCGCGCAGCCCGGTTCTCCGGCCGCCGCGCTCCCTCAGGAAGTGACAGACGCCAGGCCCCTTCCTCCGGCCCGTCCCCCCGGACTGAACGCCACCCGCGTACTCACACCCTCTCCCCGCTCACCCCCGGGCTGGCGACGCGACCATGAGGCCCCGGAGGTAAGCGGCGCGCCCCGCGGCCGGCCGGGCGCGAGTGGGGCCGGGTGTGCGCGCGCTGCGGACGCCGCTCGCGGCCCCGGGGCCGGCACGTGAGCAACGTCGAGGGGAGCTCGGTGCCGGGGAGCAGGAAGAAAGGAGGCGGCGCGCGCGCCAGGGACGGGGGAGGACGGGGCGCGGTGGGGAAGTGACAGGTCTCGCAGCAAGTTGCCGTGCGGGAGCCGGAGCCCGGTCCTTCCCTCGCCGGCCTGATTTATTGCCCCCGTGTTACCGCGGAGATGCGGGCGCGCGATGTACTTCCGGGTTCACACCTTTCTTTCCCCGCTCCGCGCCGCTGGCTCGGCGCTCGGTGCGGGCGCCGCGGGCCCCGCCCGGCAGCTGGAGCGGGCTGGGGGCGGCAGGCACGGGCCGGGAGCGGGCACGAGCGACTCGGGGCGCGATGTTGCGGCGCGGGCTGGGGGCCCGGGGACCGGTCCGCGCGGCGGGTGCGGGCGCCTTGGACACGCCGGGCCGCGCCGCCAGGGGGCGTCCGCTCCTGCCCTTCGCGCACTCCGCCAACGGAGCTGCTTTGTAGCCGGCAGGCGTCGGGGATCCTGTTTGCTTCGGTGTCGGTGATGTAAATTCATGAATTAAAATTAAGGATTTGAGGAGATCGGAGAAAAACGCACTTGGCTTTCGGTTGCTTTTGAAAAGAACAGAACCAAAGACGAAACGATGCGTTCGCAGGAGCATTAACTGACTACTGACTGGAACCCTGGATGCGGGTGCATTCCGAGGATTTGTACTCCAAAAACTTTTTTTTTTAATTGCACGTTGGTAAATACTGAGTGTTTTCGAGTAACATCTTACAGTATGTATTTAGTGTCCTCATTGCGGAAATTTCTTAAATGTAAGTAATAGTCCGCCATTTTGAATTGTTTCATGTAACACAGACTGAAATCTTAGGTTCCTGTGTTTCTTTGAGTTCCTATCTGTGGATTTGTTTTCGTCCATAGGTTTTTAAGGTTGCCAGGTATTACTGTGCATAGAACTAAATTCTCTAGGGCGATTTTTATATTTACAATTGTTAATGCAAGGGAAAAATAAATTATGCTCGTGTTTTATTGTAGTTTTTGTTTCTTGGTCACAAATATTGTGGAAGTTAAAATTACACATGACAACTAGTATTAGAATGAATTTAACACGTTTTACAACGTTGTTGGCAAAGTATGACTTAAAGTGATTTTTACTCTAATCAAAAGAAATCCTCATGTTTCATTTTTTGTGCAGATTATTACCATATTTAGTTAGGTGGTAATACAAAGACTCTTTTTAAAATGCGTCTGTTGGTAAAGCGAAATTTTAAGTCCACTAATAAGTTATAAGAGATCACAATTTAATTTATAAAAGATTTCAGGGAAACTTTAAAATTTAAAATTGAATTCTTGGCAGTTTATGCCAGTTTTATGTGATTTTCAAAATATAAATTTGATTGTTATGAAATTTACGCCATGTTTTTTTTCCTGCTATGGATTTGTACAGAATTGATAGAAGAGTCATGCTACAAATTAACATAACATGTAATAATCAGTATTCCATTTCGATTAATAATTAGACCCTTGTCCATTTGGGGGACACTTCTTGCTTCCCAAATTCTTTATCTGTGAATGTATAAAATAGGACAGTCCAGTGTGCCTCAATTTCCTAAAGAGTTTTAGAAATTAAACAGGCACAGGCCTCTTTCTAGTACTTGGTGGGGAGGGGAAGATGCTACAAATGAATGAAATGCTTTATTTGACTTTTCAATTTTACATATAGGATCAGCTAATCGTTGCTTGATAATAAAATGTCATAAGAATTTAAGGGTCTGAATCAATTTGTAATGCATATTGGTTATTAGAACTGTTTATAGGTGCTTTTCAATTAATAGCTCTGGAACCAAATGATTCAAGGATCAATTCTCATTAATCCTTGTCAAATCGTAGAGTGTATTATTATATGTCTGTGCCAAACTTCTTTCAGAAACAATGAAAAATTTGTTGTGAAATTAATCAGGATTTAAATAAAAAATCTGTTATGGGGGAAATACAGCTAACTATACTTCTTTGTAAGTGGAGCAGATTGAATTTTAATATGGTAATGCTCAAAGTTAGTTTTCAGAGTGATTTATTTTAAAATGTGTTGCACATGTGAATTTCAAAAAACCACCAGAATTTTAGTAAATATAGTGGATTTAATGGTTTTCTTTTCCTGTTTACCCTGAAGAAAGAGAAGATTAAACAGATCTTACCTGTCTGATAGTTTGATAATGTTTGGTATCTGATCATGTAACTTTTTTTGGTATTTGTAACACGCTGCTATTATAATTTAAAAACCATGATTAAGGGAAAGATAAGTTATTAAATAAAACATTTGCATAACAGTCTTCAGGTATAGGACCGAAGTCTCTTTAAAATTGTTGAAGGGCTATTCATAACTACCAAAATTGGGGACTGTATTAGAAAGCTCAGGTCAAGAAATGATCTATAAACATTTCTCTTAATCCATAGTGGAAATGATTGAGAAAAAAGGAAAGTGGAGATTCAGAGATGAATCAATTTAGAAGTAATTAAAGCTATTGATTATGAAAGGGACATTATAAATTTTTGGTCAACTAAAGAGTTGTTTTATTTGGTAATTTTTAGTAGAATCTTATTTTCTTATAAAATTCTATCATCCATAAATGCCCAAAGTTTTTATATTTAAATGGTTTAGAACCTTTGCCTGATTTTCTTGCCTTTTAAAGGGACTATATTTTCTTTACAAATATGTACTGTTTTTGATGAACGACAAGGAAAAAAATTTCTAGCTTGCCAAACAGAACAATGAAAACTCTTTACATTAAGACACTTGATTGATTTATATGAACATATATAGGAATATATGAAATATAGAATCATAGCGGTTTAAGAAACTTGCCCAGTATGTACATGTATACTGTGTTGGATTTCTCCGACACAATGACTCTCTCTGAAGTCGCTGACCATAGTGCTGAACCAAGACAGCCATATTGGTCACTGCTAAGTCGGACTGAAAACTGTACACAGAAATTGTGTAAAGGTTCAAGTAGCATAATCATTGTAGGAAATATATACATATATTTCACATATGCTTTTTCATGTATTCTTTTTACTCAGCTGTATTGAAATCAACCAGAAATTGTAAAAAGAAATTTTATCCCTTAAGTATATTAATTTACTGTATAACACTGATTTTGAATAATGTCAGTGAAATCAATGGAATCAGTGCTAGTCTTTCTCTTTCTTTGAAAGCTGCTGCTTGCTGATGAAGACAAGATTTTAAAACCAATTTAAGCAACCAATGAGTTCTCTCAAAAACTGTGCAATTTTAGTTGACATCACTGTAAGGTTGAGTATGAACTTGATGTTTGTAATTTTTGATTCAGGTTTATATTCTAGCACCATCAAAACCAACGTCAAAACATGTGATTATCAAAATTAATAAAATTAGAAATCACTCATGAAGTAAATTCTACTTAAAAACAATAATGTATACAATTTTCTAAATGTAGAGAAAAATATAGATTGTGAGATTATAATGATCTTGACTTAGCACTTTGGAGAAATTTTCTATTGTTTGAAGCAGGACAAACACCAGGCTGTCACTGCTTAAAATATTATTGTGTTCTACATTGTGAAATGAACACTGGTATGAAACCATTGTAGAAATTACCTGAAAGGGAATGTTGTAATACGTTTAATATTTCAGTAAAATGTGCTATTTTAGGCATAGAACTTTCACATTATTTTCCTAAAAATAGAATGGGTTGATATGCAGGATCATCAAATTAAGGGTCAAAGGTGACAAACCAGGACAAAGGGCATGCAGCTCATTTTCAAGCAATCAGTTTCTAGTTTTTTCATGGCTGAACAAAAGCTTAATTATATAGAAAAAAGGACTTAGTGTTGAATGACCAGTTCTAATGGTGGAAAAACATGTTTTAAATTTTCTAGATATTTTCAAGTCAGTATTTCTTATTCGGGAATGCAAGACCTGAAATGCTAATGTTATATATGTCAAAAAATTCCCACATGTAACATTTTTTTCAAATTCTACAGAAACATTTCAACTAGAATAATGAAGACTGTATAGGTTAAAAACAGACTTTACTGTTTTTGTAGATTTAAAATTTTAAGAAAAATCTGTAAATTATGTTTTATCTTTTTGCATTAGTCTCTTAGTATAATCTCCTCTGCTAGTTAAAATCCTATTATTTTAATTTAATATTACATTTATTATACCTTTAGATCATCACTGACAGTGATGTAAAGGTGAGCAGCCTCTAAAACATCTCTTGATCTTTATTATATTAAAATGTTTATTGAAACTATTTCAGATGCATTAAAAGTTCTCATTTAGTTGTTAATCTCTTGTGATATAAATTTTTAACTATTAAATATGTTGTATGTTAAAACTTAAAATGTATCAAATAAAATTTTCTTGTTAGAATCTTAAGTAGGAATGTTTGAGTTTACTTAGAATCAATTTTATTTATCCTATCAAGAAGCTACTTTAAAGCTTGTATCTTAAAGTTATGATGGACCTTCAACATATATGTGATTAACTTCTTTAAGACAGGAATTTTGCCATTCTTTTGACACTTTTTAATCTAAAAACTATTGTTTGTTTTTTTTATTCAGTGTTATCTCAACAGTGACTCAGCTATGAGCTTTATTATATAAAATTGTTGTTTTATATGGTGGAAAAGACAAACCATTTGCATTAGCAAAACCAACTCTACTGTGACTCAGTTGTGTTACGGCATTCACATTGAAGTTAAAGAATTCTGTTTACCAACTGACATTTGTGCCATAGTCAATGCCTTAAACAATCTTGACAATGTGCCAGTTGACTTAAATTATTATCCATTGAAATTTTTTATTTTCTAGAATAAACTATTTTTTCCTACAGTATCTGAAGAGAATGCTAGAGCTGCCCATATCTTACGTAAAACCAATAAAATTTCTATTTGTAAAATGGTTGAGAAAGTTAATTCATCTCTGATTCAGCAGTGTTATAAATATTGGCTTCTAATTTGAGGTTAAGTGTTTACATATGTATTATAAATAGTAAAAATAATAGTGTATTATGATTTACTTCATAAATATGAAAATATCAATCTTGAAATGTTTTTTCTAAAGTAATATAATTTTTTTCATTTTCTCAGATAATGTTCAAAATATTTCAGCAAATGTGAAGTTTTCTATTTTGACACTGCAATACCTACGTTTTTTCAACTGTATAAAGTCACACGAAATTTTTTGTCGTACTTTGGTTTTTAAGTAGATTATTTTCTTTAAATTTTCTGTACCTATATATAATTGAGGGTACAGCATTTTCAGTTTTATCTAAGATTACAGTAGGAAGTTCAGTTAAATTACAAAATAATTTATCCTGATTTTGCTTAGGCAGCATTTGAATTTAGTCTATTGTCTAATTTGCAAAAAAATAATTACAGTGAAGGGTTTTAATACATATTAAACATTCCTATAGAAGACAGTATGAGAAAACATTTTCATAAAGCACACACATTCACTTCAGTATTGAATTTCCAGATCTAATATTTTATTTCATATGTATATATGTTATATTTAAGTTATAGCCAATGTAAATAAGTATTGTGCTTTAGGTTTTACTCTGGTGTTTGTGTAGTGTGTTTGCTCTGTGATGTTAAGTGGAGTCATTTAGGAACTTTTCCCTCAACTATTCGAAGAAAGGGAAGTCACATTGTTGCCTCCTTTGCTTTCCAAAGAATGTATTTAGTTCAATGATAGTTGAGACGTACTGTAAATAGACTGTAATTTTTGTCATAAACCATAATGTGAATGTTTTATTTAGTAAAATATAATGTACTTTATACTTACGTTATTTTAGAAAATACTGATAATAAGAAAAACAAAATTATCTTAAATATTCTTTTAAATGTTGAGAAATTGTAGTGATGAGAATAAGTAATGAAATAATTTTCCTTTTATTATGGTGAATATTCTTGGTTGCTAAATCATTTTTTGCCAACTTAAATTAACTTTTGCATTTTATTAATATTAGAAGTAAAAGCGTGTAAATTGAATTGAAATAAAGTTCTGAGTAACATGTTATGTAGTAGTACTTTATTTTATTTTTATTACTACTCAATTCTCTGGGCTTAACAGCTTGGCAATTTCCTAATAAATTACAGGGTATAATGAAGAGATAATCATTTTCCTTTACATTGAATGGTTACAACAGTGGATTAACAATATGTAAAGTACTTAAGAAGAATTGTATATTATAATAGGAGGGAATATGAAATCTGAGTGTATTTGTGATGAACAGTAAAGTTAGGCAGTTTTGTAACAGTAAGTCTATATATTTTTCAAAGTTACTGAAATTACTTTATGTGTACATATTTTGTATTTTCAATTGTCAAGTAATTAATTGCCTATCACATGCTCTTTTTATGGAAAGATAGTTTTTAAGAAAATTTTGTATACAAGTCCATTTAATTCATGAAAGGCATCCTAGAGATAGTCAGCCCAGGTTCAGAAATTTATGAAGTCTTTGATTCACTAAAAAAATATGTATTGAACGGTAAAGAATGCAAGGATTACAATGATTAGCTAAATACACCAATCCCTCCTACCATAGAGCATGGCATCAAGCTGGGAGAGAGAACATATTCCTGGGCTATTACAGTATGACATTCAATTACAGTACAGTATTACATGGTAGAGGCATTGTACTCAGTATGGAACAACAACAAAAAGAGATCTAAGTGGAAATTTAAATGATGAACAGGGATTATTCTAGTGAAGCAGCAGAGAAATGTATTCTAGGATACCAGAGTTAGAGATTTTTGCTTTCTAATATTTACCAAAAATTATAGTATTAAATAAAAATACATGTGTATAAAATTACAAAAGCTGTTTTTGGAGTAGTCATGCATTTAAAGAATTATTTTAATTCTTTGTTATTTCATTTAAAAAAATAGTCACCTATACTAAGAATATGAACATTTACTATTGTAAATATTTTATCTAATATTTACCTGTCTAATTCCCATCATAGTTGTTCTGTAAACATTGGGTGAATGGATTTTTAAAAACTTAATTCTGTTTTCTTTACCACCTCTTTTGTTTTTGAAAAATTTTAAATCATTACTTAACATCAGTAAAATATAGTAATGTCTGTGAAATAATTCCATCTTTATTTTCCTTTGAAAGGGATGATGATTTAAGACTGTCAATAACCAAAAAACATATGTAACTTTGGATAGTGAAAAATCTTAATATCTTCATCATTTGAATTGACTGGCTTTCTCTAAACGCAGAAAGCTCATAGTTAGAGCTCTTAAATTAAGTAGTGGTATTTAGCTAAGTTTTTTACACCATTTGATTTTTACTTTATAAGTCTACCATTTATATCATCTGAATTACTTAAAAAGGTTTTTTTTTCTTTTTTTTACAAAACCCATCAATTGTTTTTACACATCTTTAGAATATGTTGCTTTGAAATTTTCTGTCAATATAAGCGGAGAAGATTAAACATGGCCTATGGGCTATTAGAATAGAAAAGGTTGGGCTAGTGTTTTGCTGAAGTTTATGTATACTATTTAAATACACCCTCACATAAACCAAATGTGCAAAATAAAACAAGATTGTCTCAATGTAAAGGAAAGCTGTGTTTCAATAAGTTTTGATAGTGCATTTTGTTAATGTTAGGGTCTGTCATTATCTTTTGTCTTGGTTATAAACACAGGATAACTTCAGGATTTCATGTCCAGAGGTTCGTGTGTCTTTTGTTCACATGCTTACTCTATTCTTTTCAACTCTTACTCAGTGGGATTGTCATCCTTTGTAAGAAGAATCTTGGGTCAACATTCAGTAGAACTCTGTACTTGGAAAAGCTTCCATTTCATTTTGAAAAGAAAATTAGAATGCAGCTTAAGGAAATTACACATAATGGTTTCTTTTTTCATGAGTTGGTATAGTAGATATAGTGTGTAAAACTTAGTTAAGGGAAGAAAGACAACCCTGGGTGGTAGCAGGTGAGTGGATGCATGTACAAACCAATCTGTTTTCCAGACCTTAATAACTCTGACCCAAGGATAAAAATGATAATTCAGTGGCCATCAGGAGTTTCTCTTCCAATCACTATACTTCATTATTGGGTGACCTCTTTATTGCAAGTTTTACTGTGTTGTGACATCTACCAGCGGATATATCAGAAACAACTGTACTTACTCATATTTTTTAAAGAAGAACTGTTTTTGCTTTTTAAAATCTAGGTTAATGCATATTAGATACCTTTAATTAAATAATCTTAATGATTAAAATGTATTACCATTAAAGTAATTTTTTCTCAAAAAGTATTTGAATGTAATAGGGAGACCCATAATCAGTGGTATAGTACCACAATTAGATTCTCATGATTTAGTTTCTAAAATATATATGAAGAGAACAGTTAAATAAGTTCATCAAGAAACACAATATTGTAGGTTAGGTTGATTTTTTAACTATGGTAAAAAAAAAAGAAAATGGAATTCTTGAGTTACAGTGTAAAATTAAATATTAAAAAATTTTAAAACTGCATTGTTTGTGAAATCAGGTTCTTTGACTACATCTTAATGGTCTTGTTTAAAATGTTTTTTAAACCAATGTCCTTTAATAGGAATGAAAGACAAATTGATGCCAATTGGTTATCTAATTTTGCTAGGTAAGTCTTAAATTGTAAAAAAAAGTTTACAGGTCACTTCACAGAGTCAAAACCTAGGCATTTTATTGCTTTCTAATGAGCCATTAAGCTGAAGAAGAGGCAATTAAATAGGCAATTAATGTAGTACTGACTTGAGCTCTCTGATTTTAGGTTCTTCAGAAGACGATGAGGTCATTCAACCAGGTTTCATCAGCCCCAGGTTAGTCTTTTTTTTTAATTAAATATGTTATTTCATGTTTTAAAAAGATCACTGGAGGCATATGAGAAAACTTGTCTGCCCTCAGGAATTCTCCATTTTGGCAGAATGGGTAACAATCCTACTGTACTCCAGGCCACTTCATCTGTATACTGATACTCTGACCAGAACTGCATGGATGAAATTTTCTAATTAACTCCTTTTCCTCCTGATTTTAGCAGTATTGGATTTTGTGATTCCTTTTCCCATAACTCAGGGAAGATGGAGAATAGATATTTAAATACTTATGGAGCTGAGTGAAAAGTATTTGTGGTTTGTTCATTTTTGTAACTCCCATAGCACATACACACTCACAAATATTTGTTGAATGAATTTAAGAATAGAGACTTGGTGCTGTTTTCAAATAACTTACCATAGCATAAATAGCACAATATGTTAGACACTTTTCAGGGAATTAGGGAATTTCCCTGACCTAGGGAAGCTCTATTTATTTTGCTTTTCATGAACATGTATCAAGTTTGTTTCTCATTATACTGCAAAAATGAATCATTTGAACTTTTAACATTTTAAACCTAGACTTTTAAAAATATATATCCTTTCATTTATTTAGGTGTACTGTAAAAGCTGACTTTTGATATATAAATATTTTCTTATGTTACTGAAATTAACTGAAAATTTACCACACTTTTTTTCAGTAACAATTTTATTTGATGGTAATATATTACTCCAGCTTCTACTCTGATGAATTTAATGTCTTGGCTCTACTCTTGACTAGTACTACTTTGAAAATACACTTAAGAGCTGTGAAATGACAAAATTTATGAGCATTAATAAGTACAAGTAAAAAGATGTTCTGTTATTAAACTTAAATATAGGATTATAGATAATGAGGAAAGTAGGGATCAGAAAGTTTAATGAGGAAGCCACTGATAGGCATTGCCATTTGACAAACACTTTACTTTTTCCTAGAGTGAATCCTTTGACATAGAGAGGATGCTCTAATGGGTGTCATGAACAAGAAGATTCTGAAAAGTTGCTACAATATTTTAATCTACCATCTAGTTTCCCCTTACGATTGATTGTGGTTTTTCTCTAGGTGCAAGTTGGAGGCAGTGCAGAGACTTTTTTCTTTTCTGTTGGGAAATAATGTTAACACCAATGTGTTAAGTGACTGCAATAAAGTTTCATGTCTGTGTTTCCTTGTGATTAAAAAAGGGTTGGCTGGGGAGAGGTTCCACTTTCACCAAAAGAAAAGTTATTTCCAGTGATTATGTTTAAACTGAAAGACTTAAACATCAACTGGTCCAGTCTCCTCACTCACTTTGCAGATGAGGAAACTGAGGCCCACAGACACTTAATGATTAGCCCAGAGTCACTAGGTCATTAAGTGGGACTAGAACTCTGGCCTCCAGTTTCTAGCTGGATGCCTTTTCTCCACATGTTTGCTTCCCACAGAGGCATCTTTAAAGCCTGAAGATTTCTTCTCACTTGCCTCCTCTTTTACTCCTGCACTGGTCTTTGCTTTCTCACTTTCCGTCTACCTTCTCCCAGATAAACCCAAAGGGAAAATATTAAAAGAAATACCTGGGAAACAGACCACACTCTTATTTCAGTTGATATTTTCTTTTGATAAAATTAAGTTTTAAAGAATAAACTTTCATTCGTTGCTTTGGGAGGGGGGAAAGAATTGTATGTTTACATTATTTAGTGTCATTTCTACAGACGCAGAATAGTTACTGCAAAAAGATCTTTAAATTATGAAGCATACATGGTCAAGTAGTACAGGTGAAAAACGGACTCATTTTTCAAATAAAACATGAAATTTCCTTTTGTGCTATTCTGGGCAAAGTAATGTGATGCTTGCTAAATGATTTTTCTAAACTATTACTGTTCTAATTAAAATCATTTAAGAAAGTATTTGTTGAGCACAGTTCAGAAAATATTTGAGAAGAGTAATAATAAAGTTTTTATTTTTCCTTTTCATTGGGGGAGAAGTATGTTAACAGAATAGGATGTTTTGCTATTCCAGTTTTTTAAAAAGAAACTTTCTACAAAATGGTGGGCTTAAGGTAATGCCCCTTTCTGAATTAATTCTGTTGCTCTAAATACTTTGCCAAAACAAAACTGACCAAAAAGAAGGAAACAATTGCAAATGCTTGTTTTTTTGAAATAAATGAAAGTGATTTGTCTGGAAAACTTAAAATTTATGCTGATCGGTTTCTGTATTTCCATAATTTTATTTAATTATACTATGGAAATGTGTTGATATATAAGGAAAAACTTTAAGAGCTTTTTACAGCTGTGTAAAACTTCTGAAATTGGAACAATTGTGTTAAGCCAAAGCATTTTGCGTCCAGATAAGGAAATTAAATGAGAACGGAATTTTGCTTTGTGGAAACAAAAACAAAATGCCTCCATATTCTGAAGTGCCTCTACTTTAAGACCAACGCGCCCAGCCGAGGACTCCTTTCATTTGACTCCGTATTGTAAGAATTTCAAGAAAGTTATTTGCCAGTCAAGTAGTTTACTGGAACGCGGTGGAGGGATCAGGGGCAGTTTGCCCGACGTGCGGGTCCGCAGCTTCTAGGCGGGAGACCTCGTGCCGCGGCCGGAGAGCGGGGTCCCTAAAGTCGCCCCCCGCCGCCCCTCCACCCCGTTCCCAGCCGACGGCTTTTCCTGATCCTCCAAAGGCGCACGGCGACGTTTTCGTGGCTTCCCGAAAGGACGGCGCCAGGGTCTGTCTGAAGACAGCTCCATTTTAGGCATGGCCTGGTGGGGGGGGTGTGGGGGAGGTGATGGTCATTTTCTCGGGTTCTCCTGGCCCCCCCCAGCTTGACTTCACTTTTCTTTGATTGCGGGGGCTCTGACATCTCGCAGATAAAGGGATCAAATTATAAATGATATATGTCAGGAAATGTAGTAAAAGTAGTAGATTGTGCCAAATGTTGCCTTCAGAGTGGTGAAGGCAAGGGTTTCTTTTGTTTGGTGTTCTTGGGGACGAAATGACAAATGGAGAAGTCCCTTAATTAGTAAGAAATCATCAGCCTTCTTTGGAACGGCTCGACTTTCCAGCGTGGAGGTGGTGATGTGCCGAATAAAGGGAAAGGTGCCTGGAGGGAAAGGGGAGAGGAAGTGGCGGGGCGGGAGGTGGAGGGAAAGGGCAGCTCCGCGGGCCTGGGGGTCTCGGCGCCCCGGCGCGGGCCGCGCGGAAGGGACGGGCGGCGGAGACCGCGGGGGCTGCAGCCCGGCCCGGCTGC
Organism: Equus asinus; assembly: GCF_041296235.1. NCBI lineage: Eukaryota > Metazoa > Chordata > Mammalia > Perissodactyla > Equidae > Equus > Equus asinus. The sequence continues at coordinate 41,185,209 of NC_091813.1, forward strand.
GGGAGGAGGGCGCGGGTGGAGCCGCCGGTGCGGGGCCACGGCCCCTCCTCCGAGTTTAAGAAGAACCGAAGCATTGTTTCTGCTTTCATAGAAGTCACTCATTGCTTGTAGTTGCAACAACGACGGTGGGCTCCGGCCCCTCTTTCGGGTCTTTGCATTATACTGTTGGAATTAAAGAAAAAAAAACAACTGAGAAAATGTGTACTTCGTTTTTTAAATGGAGAAACCTTAGATTGCGATAACCAACGGGCGTATGATAGGTTATTTCCTTCATCCCCCTCCCCCCAGTGCGTAGACGAGTCTTTGTGGCTACTTGAACTCATTTTAAAGACATTTTGAAAGAACTATGATAAATCAAGCTACTAAAACATTTGGCTTTCACAAGTACAAAACATGCGTTTTGAGTCAAGCACAGGTCTTTCAGGCACCAAAAACAAGTAGGAAATGAGAAAAAAATTAAAACCAGAAGACTTCAGGAAGGTGACAAATTGGAAAGCATTCTAGGAGATTCATAGGACCATTTTATGTGAAAGAAGCACTCTATGAGCTTAAAGAGATTATGGTCAGTTTTATAAAAGGATCTTAGGCTCAGAAGATTGGGGGCGGGGGGGGGGGGGTGCAGAAAAGACGAATCTATTTAAAAGACAGTGCCATATCCCTGAAATGGTGAGTGGTCTTTTCTGTCTCCTTTCTTCACTTCTCTCCCTTCCAATTTCATTCCCTCCTACTCCCTCTATCCTTTCCTCTTCCTTTCTCTCCCCTACCCCCTAGGTATGTTAATGCATTTGCCTTAAATTCTTTGTGAATGAATGTTAGAGGATTTCTCAGAGTTCCCAGTTGGAAAAAGCCTTCTACACAACTTGAAAGGCTGATGTCCCTCTCAGGAAATGAATGAGTCGATAACCTCTGACACCAGTGACCAGTCCAGTGAACCCTACCTTAATTCCACTAATACTGGAGGCCCCCAATCAGGCAAGACTGTGAATCTCATAACCATCCCATACAATGTGGTTCAGTTATGGTATTTCACACTTTTCAAGTGTATACTGATAGGTTTGAATTTCAACAAATTTAGCAACCAACAAGAATTCAGAATCCACCTATATATTGTTTCTGATTTTATGATTAAGCTATTTTCTAATTAAAAACAAACTTACAGATAAAATATTTACCATAAATATATGTCAGTGACAAAACTATACTGGCCTGTGAATTTTATGTTAATTACTTTTACATAAATAGCACTTCCCCTCAATTTATAATACTTTTTCAGATTATCTTTCTCTGTTACTAGATGTTGGTTTTTAAAAGTAATTCATTTAAAATATGAAAAAACATAACTTATTTTAAATTAGTTTTTCTATTTCATATTCTGTGAAATGTTTAACCTGGAACGCCTTCATTAAAGTTCCTTCATTATAGGTCAGTGTAGTCAGTCGATTCTACTATTAAAATAATGCCCAGTGAATGTTATGTTAGCAATAATTTTTTTGAGAGCTTGGAGCTTTTGTTACTCTTGCAAAAGCATTTGGAGTTTTACACTTTTTTCCCTCCCTACCAGCTGGCACATGGTTATTTCCCCCAAAGTAAATAAAATGGAAAAGCTTTGCCCCATTTCTGAGAAACAACAAAAGAAATAAACGGAGCAAAAATCTTTACAAATTCATCAGTCTTGACTGACGCCTTTTTCCAGGAACAGCTGAAAATAACATATATTTAAATACATCCTTTTCAGATCTGAACCAATTAGTATAGATTTATATTTAGTTGTTTAATATGGTGAGGAGGTGTAATTAGGTGCATTATGTGGGTTTCCAAAGCTTTTAGATTCAGAATCTCTACATTTTAGCTTGTGTGAAACAGTGTTAGAGTGAAACAGAGTTAGGAGTGTGGACATGTTTGAGAGACGGGGAGGGGGATTGCGGGCATGGTGGGGGAGGGTCGACTCCGTGGCTTTGCCGAAGGGAAGTGGTATCTGTAGTTTCTCCGTAAACTGCTTGTTTAAGAAAATAGGGGGTGGGGTGGGGGAAACAGTGGTGGTGCGTTTTAATGTTTCGAAAACGGGTGATATTTTACATGTTCAAGGAAATAAAGCATTTCCAGTTGATCTATAATATTTATTGTAGTCGATGAGGGCGGTAATATTGGCATCAGCATCTAGTAATCAACAAATCGTTCGAACCAATTTGAAAGGTAAAGGGTAAGCATTTTGAAACTGGGGGCGGCCCAGGGAAGGGACGCTGGGAACCGAATCTGTTATTAAATTTTCGTTCATTCGAGCCTTCTGTCCACTGGTAGTGGACTTTTGAAAGGTCAGGGTCCAGTCTACACGAGACGAATTTACCTTTCTTCTCCCACTTGCCCCTCTTTCCTCGCCCCTCCCCCCGCCCGCGCCCGCTTTTTTCTCCCCCACCTCTTTCTCTGGCTCTGCAGCCGCCTGTGCTGGCGGCTCCTCTTCACCTCCCCTGCCTGGCGCTCCCCTCCCCCTCCCTGCCCTGCGTCGTCTTGCTCTTGGGGAACAATCGCCACTGATTGAGGTTCACTCCATGTTAGGCTGGAAAACTGGGCTGTTATTTAGGAAGTCATTAATCACATCTCCTCCCCCGGAAAGAGATGGCGGAGAAACCTGTGAAGTACAATTCCTTACCAGCCCCCTCCAAAATGTTCCGAAGTGATAAACCCAAACACAATTTGACTGCATGAAGGTGATAGCGATTTTTCCGGTAGGATTTTATTTTAAATTAAAAAAAATTTCAGGGCACCATCAGGTAATTGTGTGCTTTTGTCTTATTGTAGGTGTATGTTACCATTATCTGAAGTTTCATGGAGATGTAATTAGGTTTAATTAGATCTTTGGTAAATTATATATTTTTCTCTTTAAGAATTGAATTAAATGTGAAATGTGCGTCCTAAGTAGGGTTACTGTTATCGAGCAGCTGAATTCTTAGGGGAAAAAAATCGAAAACTCAGTTGCTTTATTTAAACGGCTTTTTCCCCCTAAATGAGATTACTTAGACAGGCTTGTGTGTAAGGCACGCGTGTGCACATATATGACTGTGCCGTTTTTCTAAATCGACGATTCACAAGGACCTTCCATTGTGTTTAAATAAAAGCACAAAATCAGCATTCTGATTTATCGTAAAGAAGCGTCCCAAATTGTCTTTAAGATAACATGTTTGAGTTTTTCGTGTTCATTCATAAATTATTTTGATGTCAGCATAGATGAAATGGCGATTGGTTATCTCTTCCTCTCGCCAGCCCCTTAAGGATCCGAGGTGAAATTAGTAGCAAGAAAGCATGTAATTGACAAAGTCACGTGTGCTCAGGGGGCCAGAAACTGGAGAGAGAAGAGAAAAAAATCAAAAGAGGGAAAGCACATTAGACCATGCGAGCTAAATTTGTGATCGCACAAAATCAAGATGTTAGATTGATGCAGAAGATCACTCCGTTCCAAAGGGAAAGTTTTCATCTCACGAGTTTGGAGCAGAGGGCCCGTGGGGCAACATGGCCGAAGGTTAATTTTCTTTTCTATTGTTTTACTGTGATTTTCTCTCTTCCTTTCTCTCCCTTCTCCCTCTCTCTCACCCTTCTTTGCCCGTCCCCCCTTCCCCTTTTACCCCAATACTGGGCATCCCCCCCACCCCCCATCGCGCTATGGGGCTTTCTGCAACCTATTGTTATAGATCTCCAAAAATGTTTTGTACCGCCCACACTGATTCACAACTTGAAAAGCTTTCAGGGGGCTATTGTTTGAATTGTTTGAGTGTGATTAAGCGCAGTTTCAGTTAGTGAGCCCAAGAAAACTTTTATACACCTGCCCCCTCCCCCATTCCACCCCAACTTTAATTGAAAGTTATTGGGGGGGAGGGGAATGTACATTGCAAATAACCCTGGATTCACTGCTGCCGCATGTGCATTACCAGTTCTAACCATCTTCACGGTTTCTCTTTCCTCCTCGTGCCCGCCGGAGAGAATAGTTTCGCTGAAAAATTCTCTTTGTAAATGGGATCAGTGTTAAATCAGCAATATGCAAGTAAAGTATCGCATGCTGTACTGTAATATGTGGCTGAAAAGCGGAGTTAAGTGAAAAAGTACACGTATGTACAGAAACGTGGAAGTTACTGTGATCGATAGAACAGTGTGGCTTCCCCCTCCCCCGCTTTCCCTTTTAACCCTTTAATATTTTAATGTTTTAAATATTTTCTGTGGAAGAGAAGAAGGAATCCACCGTTTAGTAGCGTTTTTTTTTCTATTTCCTCTCCCCCACCCCCCCAAGGAGTTTTTTTCTCTTTCAGTGAACAGTATAGGAATACGAACTAACTGACTTTTTTTGTCCTGTTCTACTCAGGCGGGGCAAGCAAAGGTGGTGGCGAAGAGCCCGGGAAGCTGGCGGAGCAGGCAGAGGAGGAATCCCAGGTTTTGCACGGAACTGGCCACTGTAAGTGGTTCAATGTGCGAATGGGATTTGGATTCATCTCCATGATAAGCCGAGAGGGAAGACCCTTGGATATTCCAGTCGATGTATTTGTACACCAAGTAAGCCAAACTTTTTTTTTCCGCCTCTTCACCTTTTTCCATGTGGAGGAGCTGATCACTTTTGTCAATGGACCTAGAATAGTGTGTTCTTAGGTAGATTGAAAGACAAAATTTTCCTTACAATCACAAGTTAATCCAGATTTCAGGGTACGTGTATGGGCCCGTTCCTAGGTATCTTTTTCCAGGTATCTTTTCCTAAACAAATGAAATCTTTGAAATTTCACTGCTTGGGTGCTGGGTGACTTTATTAGCAAGTTCCGCTCTTCATTCGACAGCAATTTCGCACAGCGAAATTGCGGTAGTGTAGCTTCCGGTGTTGTCGGTTACAATGTACTCTGTCCCGTAAGCCTGGTGAATGAGTGGGAAGATGAATGAAGAAACAGTGATCATTTTAAGTTAAAAAAAAAAAAAACCCACAAAACACCAATTTGCTGTTGTAAGAACTCTGTAAGTCCCCTTATTTTAGACGTCTCTAGTCACAGTAGCTTCCCCTATTATTTCATCTCTGCCTGCCTGGTAGTCATTTGTAGATTCAAATCAAAATAATTTGATTTCACAGTAAAAAAAAAAAAAAAAGAACACTGTTGGCCTAGTATGGATTTGAAGAAATGCAAGAAAGGATGCTTGGTAATCAAACATTTTAGAAATATGCCCCTGTAGGGCATAGGTCCAAGGATACTGTCTCTTTAAGAGACTGAACTCAAAAAAAACATGTGGCCAGAGGCGGCTCTAGTTTGTGTGTTTAAAATGTGTTACTCTGCTACTTGGGGTAAATTTCCACCATTGCTTATATTGTGTTGTAATTTTTTAAGATGCTTAAATACAGAACATAATGTCATTGCTTCTCATTTTCAAAATTTTACCCAGAAACAAGCATATTAATACCTCTTCCCCTTTCACTCCTCTCTATTGCTTAATCTCTTTGTAGTGAAAAAGATATTTACAGTTTGCACACTTGATTATTTCATCAAAAGAAGTTAAAGAAATATAAATTCTCTGTAATAAATTCTTAGGTAAGAGTAAAAGGATTTAAGACTAAAGTTTGTTTTGGTTTGACATCTGAGTTAAAAAGAATGGAGTGAATGGCTATCACTACTGCAGGTTGACGCAGATACGTGTAGGAAATACTTAGTATATTTGCCTGAAGATTATATACTTTATTTGATACCATGTTGTATGTTCCTGGTAATATTTACAACCTCCTTTCCCCCCTAAGGAATATCATCTTCCAATTAAGTATATAAACAGTAGAAACACATGAAACCATTCTGTTTTGATCTGTTGTCCTGTGGTGCTTGGTAGCTTCCTGACCTTGCTGTGTGGTGTGTGTTTTCCTTTCCTAAAGGCCTGGCCATCATTATTGGCTGTTTACACGTGGAAGGATCAGCATAATCTGTGAATTGAAACAGGTTTAAATACGTAAATAGAAGTCCACAGACAGGCTACTGGATTTTATGCCTCCTACTTTATATTGCAAAATGAAGCCACATTTTCTGCTTTTTTCCTCCCTAAACAGAACAACTGAAATCATTGACAAATCCATTTTCTCTCAGGCTCTGGCTTTCCCCCCTTTGAACCTTCTTTAGGTTGTTAAATTGTTCTTTACGATCTCATAAATTTGTTTTATAGATGAATGAAAAAAAATAGCCCTTTTCTTCTTTGTCTGATCACACCTTGTTATAATTTGGTTTTCTATGTTTACCTTTTAATATATTCAAATATTAAACATTTTGTTAACCAGTATTAATTCTAGAACCACAAGACATCTAAATTTAAGCTATTTAATGGTTATATGTAGATAAATATTCCTATGTCCACTGAATTAAGAAATAGTGTATTGCTGGAAAAGTTTTATTTATAGATAACAAACACTTTCTAGAGTACAAACATTAATTAATATTAGACTTGCTTTAATCTTCTGTTACATATCTTCTATTTACTAAAAGAACAACATTAAAATGATGTATGTGATAAAAATTTTCTGAAAATATATATGTTTGTATTGTTGAGAAGACTATGTCAAGATACATTCTTAGGAAGAAGTATGTAAAAAGTCAATAAAACTTAAATATTAGCATTTTTGTGATGTAAAAAAACAGGGCAGTGATAATCTTTAAAATTAGAAAGTGACATTTTAGGGGATTTTTTTGATAGTTATAGTATGTATTTGTTTTTTGAAGTATGTCTCAGTCTTTTTCAGGGAAAAATCACTTAGGTATCAGTTGCTTTATTTTTTTGTTTCTTGACTTTGATGCCTAGGTAAAGGGGTTTCTGTCTTATATTGGGACTATATAAATTGCATATAAATCATATGAATAATTGTTTTGAAGAAGGGAAGAATCCTATGGATTTTAGCTAAGCAACTACAAGTAACAATTAGATGGTCATGAATGATGTGTGCAGGTATCATGTGAGCATCACTTAACACAATCAGGTTGCAATTCAGGACCATTTTGTAAAAGCTTTTACAACATTTTTATTATTTTAGCTGCCATTTTTACTGTATGAGCATTTTGAAAGCATACTAGGTTTTGTGTATAATTGTAAATTAGATTTTTTCCCCATTGTGTCTATATGCTATTTTGTTATTAAAGAATAGGCATTGTAGATAACTAGGAATTTTAAATGTTCAACTGGACTAATATCTAGTTGTTATTTTAAATATATGAAATAGTGGGGTTTTTTTTGAGTGTTCAGAAGTACATGTGCCATTGATTTTTTTGAAATTATTCTGAAACACGTTTTCAATAGTATATATTTGGGGAAATAAAAAAATAAATAATTTTGGTTTCTTTAAAATAATATTTAAAAATTCATGCCAAGGTACCCAGGATATTTTTTTCTGTTTTAAAAATATTGACTGCAAAGAAATGAGCATCAAAAAAAATTCAGTTGCAATGAAATGAAGAGAAGATGTGTGTGTGTGTTTTTAAAATAGAGCTGTACATAGTTACATGGTTCTATTTAAGATCTGTTGGCGGTAATACATTCAGACTTTGTTCTAGTTTCTGTAATGTCACTAACTCCTCCAAAATAAACGCCTGCCTTAGGTGGTGTGCTTTCCCTCTCTTTAGACTCGTTGATAAATGCAGTGAGATTCTGCTCTTTGAGGATGGTGTGGGACCATTGGTGGTTTAAAATGACAGGCTTCCTTTGACTTCCTAATGTTCACTTGTGATTTAAATAACCATATTTTTATGGATTGTTAATGACTATATGTATTCTGACACGTTAATACCGAAACATTGTTAGCGTTCAATAATATTTTATTTTTAAAAACTTAACAAAAATGTTTAAATATTATACTGTGAATGTTGTCAGCTCACTGTTCTTGATATTCTTGATAAGGTGTTCCTTAGATATTTAATATTTAAAATTTGAAAATTTTGATGATGATTTAGTTTGTATATAGGATAAATTTGTAGTAATTTCTTAGGAATCCAATATAAAACACAGAGATTTGTTTCTCAATGGAAGAAGGCATATACATGGTTAATACAGATATGTAAGTCTAAGTTCTTAGTAAGATGATCTCATCAATTAGAATACAATTATTCTGTAAGTACTGATAATTAATACTCCTACCCTAGTTTATTGTTATTAATAATTTAAAAAAATTTTCATCCACAGTTAGTTTGTGGGATAACATGTTTAAATTGCCTGGAAAGATCTCTGGCAACTTTTTGAAATATTGTAAGCTTTTAACAGGACTTAAATATTTGGTGGTACTTTAGATGAATCACATGGTAATTAAATATTAGATCTTTTTTGGAGAAAGGCAATGTTACCCAATAACTACCTGTTGATGTTTATCATATAAGTTTTTGACATTTGTTTCCAAAGTCATTATCTCACCTAATAAGATAAAGTGATCAATTTGAACTTTATTTTGTTCAGCCGGGGGATAGAATCCATTCTCCTTATTGCCCTTTATTCAGCTCATTTGCATAATAGTATTTTCTTCACTTGGGTTACATATTTGGAATTCTTTGCCATCAAATATGGTACAAAGGATTTTAAGCATAAATATATTTCATTTACTTCACAATTTATGTAAGAATTTTTTTTCTAAAGGGAAAGAGTACTTTCAAAATTACTGCAATTTTGCAACCATTACTAAGTGAGCTCAAATATTTATTAATAATTTGGTTTTGAAGTCTTCATTTACCTTTCAAGTATTGATATGTTCTTCTTATGCTCTTTATTTCTGATTTATAGTTTCATCTTTATGGAGAATACAAGTGTCCATATTAAAATATTTTATATACTTTATGTTCCTTTTATTAGTTTGTTCGGAAAACATCTCAAAAAGTAATGGAAATAAAAGAAATAAGAATAAATATTGTAACTGAAATAAGTTCAAAGCAATTTTATTAATAATGTAAAGGATATGAAAACATTTGGAGATGACTAATATTTAAATATATGAAAATTTTAAGTATTATATACAGTTCAATTGCTGTAGCATGGAGTTCATGTCTCAGTTTTTTCAAAATTAATTACACAATTTATGGATATAAATTTACTCCAATGTGTTCATGTTTAAGGGCTTTTCATAATATTTCATCACCAATTTATTAGGCACGTTTACTTTTCTCATAGGTTAGCATGAAAACATTTTTCACATGCAGAATTGATGTGATTATTATTATTATTGGGTCTATTGAAAATGTCATTTTCAAAAAAAATTAGACAGAGAAATCTTGGAAATTTAAAAATGTGATCATATAACGTTAGTGAGTTATGCATTTTAATATTTTAAAAATCTTTCCAAAGCTACCAAATTTTCAAGATGATTTGCCCAGTGGACCAATTCAGAAGAGTACTAAATGAAATGCTTTAAAGCTGGTTAATCATAAAGTCCCACTTAAAGGCATTTAAAAATCAAAAATCAGACTTTAATTGTCTTAAGAGATATTGGATACTTTTCTTCTGATTTTCAAATGCTGGTCCAGTTTCAAGACTCTTTTTTTGTGTACTTCTAAAGAGAGCTTCTCGTTCAATTTAAATATGAAATGTGAATTGGGTACATATTTAGGACATAGTCTTTCCTCCTTCTTTTAAAGATTGTTGGTATAATTCAAATATTTTCTTCTTTATTTTTGATTCTTCTTTTTTAAAAACCACTCACAACAAACAAGGCAATAAATCAAAGAACTGTTTTTAAAACAAGCATGTAAGTGACAAACCACTTGAAAGTATTCAGCATAATGTCTTTAACTCATCTTGGAGTTCTTGGGTTTCATAAGAATTCAGCAACTTCTTTTGTTACCTGCACTAAACATGGTAGATTAAAAAGTGTCTTCAGTTGTAAATTTTGTTGCTTTTGAGCAGCAAGGAACCCTTACTATTTGAATTTGTTTGAATTCTTTCTGTTCAGAAATTATGTAAATATTGCAGATAGTTTTGCATATCTTAACTGAGCAGTTCTTTTGGTACTGTGGTTAACTTAAAAGTTGCTAGTTAAGAATATGGTGTACTGTATTTTTATTTCTAAACCAAGAATAACCTAAACAAATAAAGTGAGGATATTTCTGATTAATTAAACTGGAAATGTATTACTTTAAATGTGATATTCTATGCACTTGATTTGGAACTAAATATGAAATAAGTTACTTTATTATTGTCAATTCTTGTACCTTGAGATATTTCTCACTGAATTTTATAAGTAACAGGAAGATCAGCTTGTTCAATATATGGTTACTGTGGCTTATGACGTTAACATATACAGTCCAGAAGACACTTCAATGATTTGTATTCCTCTCTAAAATAATTTGATTATAACATCTTTTAATATCAGAAAAGTTGATAACAGTAATATATTCAGGAAAATACTTTGCAGATCACTGGGGTACATTTAGAAATGATCTTTTAATGAGTACTCTGTGAAATGAGTCATGAAAGTGTTTGTTATGTTGCATTTTGATACATCAGGATTAATTTTGTCTTTTATCTAGCAACAAATTGGAAGATTATCTGATCTCCCCCCCATATCTAAATATTTGACAATTTGGAAATACTGTCTAAAATAAGATTTACAGATAATTGAGAGATTTAATCTTGTATTTCTTTTTATAATCAGCTGCAAACTGGAGTGATAATACCTAACTTTTCTGGTCATTGTGAAGAGTAGAGATACTCTTCTATAAATTGCCTAGCAAATATGTGTTGAATAAATAAACTAAAATGTAAACTAATCTTTACCACAATAAAATCATGGATAAGTGACTTTCAGTGGCATGTATTTATGGTGGAAAATTAAATTGATATCTTGTTTTATGTGCTCTCTTTAAAATTGGGCAAAATGTGTTGTGTAATATTAATAGCTTAATTTCCATTATGGTGAACTACAGGTGAACTACCATAATGTTATGGTATAGAATATTATTTAATATTGTTTAAAATTCCAGGATATAAACTGAGACTTGGAAATAATTTTGTTATATAGATATTTTTGTTTTAATGGTTAGTTGTGTCATGAGGTGTTACATGTGTATTCAGGTGTGCATATCCCGTTTGTGTATTCTTCAGTATAAGCTAAGGAAAAGAATATTGTCTTAAATAGACCTGCTGTGACAAGTTAATACCTTTTGCTCTATTAACAATTATTTAATTCTTATGAGTATTCAAATTCCAGTTTATTATATGTCTGTAGGGGAAGTATGTTACCTCATCAGTGTCTCAGTGTTCTTATAGATGGGGGGACAAAAAGTACACATTTGTATAGGATTATTATGAGGATTAAATGTTATTGCACATGTAAAGCATTTAACACAGAACTTGGGAGATAATAAGGACTCAAGGATGTTTGTTGTATGTGGTTATAATTGCAAAGGAGAAGAAGTGTGATAGAGTGAAGGAGAAAACATCAGAAATGGAGGTTTAGGTTTGGCTCTGCCAGTTGATGGATTTCTTACTTTTAGCTAGTCACTTACTCGGAGCCTTGCTGTTCTATGGGTAAAATGTGGTCAATAATATCTTTTCTCCCTATTTTTGAGGGTTAGGGTAAGGGTAAGTTGAGGTAGTATACATGAAAAAATTTAAAAATTGTGGCAATCCCAGATTTTAGTTATAACCTGTATTTCAAGCACTATATTTTTATTGATGCTTTCACTATATACGTTGTCAGAATTTTTAAAAGGTAGTGAGCTCATGCCATTTGTTTTTTGCCTTGTCAGTTTTATTGGGGTATAATTTATATAGAATAAAATTCCCCATATTTAAGTATGCAATTAGATGAGTTTTGACAACCTATGTAACCACCACTACAGTCATGATACAGAATATTTCCTCACCTCAAAAAGTTCCTGTGTGTCCATTTGTAGTCACCCTTGACGAAAGGAGGCTCACTTGTCCTATATGATTGTTGATATGTCATATTAACTGGTTTATTGACCTGGTTCCTTCTAACTTTGTCTGGTTAGACGTCAGCTACAATCCAGTATCCTTTATCAAATAGAATCCACACTTATTTTCATGTTTTTTGTTTGTTTGTCTTTAGCTGTTTCTGCTTGGAGATTACCTCATCACCAGTAGTTTCTATGCTTATAAAAGTGAGATTAACTAGTGTGCATTTCACTAATCTTCAGCCTTAATTTCATTTATCCTTATAGCTCTTTTTCATACAATATAAACTGACTGCTTACCTAAAGGCCATAATTAGGGTTATTGTTATTCATATTTCTTGTCAGAAATTTAATGTCTTTCTCAACTGAGTTTTTGTGTAAACATTCTTAGAGGTGTAAATCGACAAGATGGCTTATTGTCATATAAAAGTATTAACTTTTAAAGAAATGGTTTACTCTAGAAAAATTTCTGGTTCCATAACTTATCCAAGTGTTTCTTTTAATTGATCACATACTAAGTGTAAAGCAATGTTGATGATAGATTTAAGAGTCTGCTCTCCAGCTTGCTATAAATTCTTTCTATTTTGTTTCTTTTAGCAAACTTTTTAATAATATTTTTTCAATTAATTCTCATTCTTTTCATACAAGGTATAAAAGCAAAGGATCATTTTTTCCCATGTACTATTCACTTTCTTTTTACAAAATCTAATTATATAGACTCTACCCATTTAATTTGGGGATAACTATGATGAAAAAATAAATTTGTTTTAAAATTTTGAGCTACGTATAATGATTTCTCATCAGTCTTAAAATACATAGTTTTCAGATTTCATGCGTAGAAACTATCTTTACCAATATTTAGAATCATATTATTTTATTTTGCTATTAAAAATACACTTAATTTGTACCAGCTGCTTTAACTTTTTGTTATAACAGTCCACTTTTTAAAATCAAAACCCACTTAAATTTATTACTTTTGTTAATCTTGAAGTTGGCCTCTATTTCAAAATCTTGTAAATCTAACTTGCTGATAACTCTTAAGATTTTTGTTCACTCTGTGCTGTATAAGACTCTGTGTAAATTTCAAATTAATTTTGCTTTGGCCATGATTTGTTGTTCATGACTATTTCTTTCCTTAAGCTTTGAAAGCAATTCCCTAGGCCATTACTGATAGCAGCTGGAATGTTCCCAGATATTATAATGCCTAAATTCTTTTATCTTAACATTTTTCAATTCAAATGAATCGCTTTGTCTTTAGTTCAGTCTGTAACAGAAGTCTGACAACACAGCTTATATCTGTCACTTTAAATACTTACTAGATCATTGATGTATTGTGAAGCTTGGAATAAATATTATCAACTTTTTTCCAAGGTATGATTATAGTAACACGTAATTTTGCTTACAATATGGAAACACTGGTGCTTGGAAACTAATTCCACTTTTCAGCAACTCCTTTAAATAGATTAAATGATATTAGAGACACACATACCTAACACAGTTCAGTGTAAGCCACACATTTAAAGAGATAAATGAATGAGTATTTTTCAATTTTAACAGGAGAAAAACCGGTTCTCTTTTTAGGATTGGTTAAACTATGAGTCAGAAATTTAATCACAGTACTGACCTCATTTTTTAAGCTCTCTAATTAAAATTTTTAGTTGAATCTCAAGACAGTTGGATTTGCGTGTTCGCCCCTTTCACTGTTTCCTCCCCCATGCCATTGAAGAATTTTGAATGGTGAGGAATTTGCGCCCTTTGGCTCAGGTTGCAGACCCACTTGATCAAGCTAGAGAAGCCGGGGTCAGAACTATTCATCGCTTATCTTTTCCTTGGGCCACTTGTAAATCCTGCTTTTCTGCGCTGCAAAAAATCTCTTTATATTAGACTTATAATAAAGCCTGGAGTGTGAAAATGGGCATAATAGTTGATGCTTGATTGTGACTCCACGTGGGTTAATTTCGCTATTTTTTAGAAGTTTTTTTATTGCATTGCACCTTATTTGATGCATATAATTTTATTTCAACACGTTATTTCATAAGATATTATGAAAGCATCCCTGTTGGTAGTGAAAGTGTGGTGATATGATATTCTATCTCAGGTTGAGATTTTACACCTTTGAAATGTAGTGATTACTTTTAAGTAAATTGAGTTAGCTAATTTGAGTCAGATCTGTAAAAAGCCCCAAAGTATTTTGTTTTGATGTGCTTAATTTCTAGCATTTACACTGACACTTAAAACTTGCCTGAATCAATTATAGCACAAGTTTATGAACTGTATCAATAATGGTGTAAAGACTTTAAATGTAGACCGAGGTTTAAACAAACACAAAACACTTTGTTCTTATCTCAGCATCCCTTAAAAGTATACAGCTCTGGTTCAGGACCTCAGGACCACCCATCACCCTGGACATTGGATACTCCTATTTATTCAAGAAGCTTGTGAAGTATCTGTGTGCCAGTGGGGGATGGTGTGTGTATCTGTGTAGGGAATCAGTTAGATGATTTTACCCCAACAAAAGCAGCAACATTGTTTATAAACTGAATTATGCCCCTGTAGAATTTTCTAGTTGTAAAACCTAACTTACATTAAATGCTTGTTATTTTATGTAAGTGCTGGTTGCAGTTTTCTCATTTTTGATGCTTTCAGAAGGTTAAAGTGGGCCCCCATTAAGATTAACCTCAATCCATTACAGCTTTTTGGCTTGCAGGCCCCACCCATTGGCCTTGGATAGCTAATACCAGCTTTTGTTTCTTCCTGTAGAAAGGAAAGGAAAGAAAACTGTTCTTTCTCTTTCATTGTGTAAGTCATGTGACTTCCCTTTTAGTTAGTTACAGATAGGGTTGAAGTGAATCTCAAAATGAATATCAAAGTTTTATGTTTATATGAAATATTTATTGAAATGTGCCTCTTATTTAATTGATGTGTTTTATGCATTAAAATATTTGTTTTGAACAACTGTACCTTATTTTACATCCATGCTGTTGTTTTTATGGAAGCCAAAAAAGGTTACTAAATAGATTTAAAATATACTGTTCTTTTTATCTACATCTTCTAGTTTCTTAGTCTACTTACTTTTCCATCTGTTATCTTTTAGCATCATTTGAGGTTTCTGAACTGTCGCTTTTTTCTCAGAACTCACAGTGTAAAGAAAGTAGGTGTGGTGGTTGAGATGATTTTAGCAAGGAAAAGTTGCTGGTAGGGAAAAAAAAGAAATGTGTTATAGGACTGCATGTAAGTGTAAGAAGGAATTAATTGGGTATATTTCTTCTTGTTCTTCTGTCTCACCTCTCAATAGTAATAAGCAGGGTAGCTAGAAGTTTGGGAGAAAATGCTATCCAGCTCTTAGAATGTTTATGTCAATAGACTAATTTCATTATGAACTTAGGTAACATGAGGATAAATGTTGATGTTTAGTTCTAATTTGGTGGTTTAGTCATGATGTTATAATTTAGTTATGAACCATTAAATATTTAATCTTTAAGCTTATTTTAATTTGTTCTTAAGCTATTTTTCCAAACATTTAAATTCTATTTTAGTAAACAATATAACTGTCACCAAATGCTAAGTAAAATATTTGAAACAATGGTACTTTTAAAAGAAGTATCCTCTCAATGATTTTTAAAATATAATTTCTTTGCCACATGATATTTCCATGCAAGTAAGTACTTTTAAAAGACTTCTAAGAAGGATACCATTCTAAAATCTAGGATGCATTTTTATTTAAAATATTATATTTCAATAAAATGTTCCAGACTATTGTTACATAAAAAAAGCATTGTTTCTTTTTCATAGTTTTGTAGTTCCTAAAGGGCAGTAATATTTAATCCTATGATTTTGCCATTAATCCAAGATAACTTGGCTAATTAGATTTGAAAATATGAAAAATTTATTGAGTTATATAGAAAAGCTGCTTAAGTTTCTTAATAGCAGTGGGTTATCAGCTTTTCAATAACTAGGATCTGATATGAAGTCTGTAATTAATGTGCTGGTCCATGCTTTCATTTACGTTAGAATTTATAGTACGTGATTTATTTTGCGTGTGCTTTACAGTTAAGTATTTCAACTTCTGTTTAGTTAATTAATTAACTTTTAAATATTTATTGCTATTTTATTTAATGTTTAAATTGTCACTACAATTTTGCTTTTGAGAAAGGTTTAGGATACTAAATCTTTCAAATCTGCTGTCCTCCACTTACCATTTGGATTGCAAGGTATGCATAAAACACCAGCAATCTATGACGAAGTATTTGAACCTAGTACTCACATTTATTGTTGAAATAATCCATGTAGTATCTTAGTGTCATTGTAAGTTTAAAAAGTTAACAAACAAGAACGTACTTATAAAAAGTTGCTACTAGGTTTTTTTGTGTACTACTTGCTTTTCTTTTTGCTAACAAAATTTGATATTAAAAGATGAAAAGTTAAGTGTTTTCTGTTTTATAGCTCTGGTTTTTTTCCTGCAAAAATTTTCTTTAGCTTGTGTGGAGAAAAGTAGTTTTTTAAATGAATTGAAATGGCTTTAAGTATCTTCTTGGTTAGTCAAAAGTCCAAGGCTCATTTGTGGGAGTAACACCATTTGGGACATTGCCACTTGTTTTCATGTGGGTTACTGTAACTTTAAGGTTGATGAAAGATTTAATTCTGGATTTTCTTTCTCCTAAAATAAACTTTATAATAAATGGGAAAGAATTTTTCAAATAGTTGAAATATATGAAGGGCCAAGTAAATATGGACATTTGTTTCAGTACATAATCTTTAGTTTAGGGTTGGGTATTTCTTTTTTAAAAGATGTTCTGATGTTTGAAAATCTTAACAAATAATGTTTGGGAAATTGTCTTGTTAGGTGTTGACTTTTCCATCCTTTCTGTCTTTTCTTTTAAAAGTATCTGGCCACTATTAAATCATTAATATGGGTAAAAGTAATCCAGAATTTCCTATGAGATTCAGTATTCAACATATATTTATTACCCAAATTTACAAAATCCATGTGGATTTTGGGAAATCTCCTAAGACATGGGATAATGTTTTCAGAATGAGATTTTAGAATAGAGCTTATTATTTTGATTTATATTTTTAAATTTTTAGCTGTAAGTAGAGAAAAGAAATTATTCAAATTATTAAAGCATTATGCTGTCCCCAAATTATTCCCTGCCCTAACATGATTATTTCATTTGCCACCAGGAATTATTACAGCCCTGAGTGGCCTTTCTGTAGTCTCCTCCTCCCCTTCTTTCCCCCTCCCCCACTCCCCTTCGGGAAGGAAGCCTGAGGCCCTAGCTCTAGAGATACCAGGAAAAAGCAATCACTCAGCAGAAAGGGTCTGTCTTTAGCAGAAGTATCATCCCCTTGGTGAAGACTGTAGTTGAGAAGAGGTTGATAGCAGATAATAGAGTTCTTTAAAATTTATTCTAAATTAATTTAGAGTTTATTTTTGGTGCAGCTGGATATTGCTGTCATTATGAAAAAAGAAGTCTGTCTGTCTGTTTAGGCATTAGCAAAGTCAGATCTAGTCCTTCTCCACTTCTCTCCGTTTACTTAGCTTTGGTTAATTTCTTCATACCTTTTCTAAAGGTTGTTGCCAGTGATTTTCCTAACAGTGGCGAGGACAGTGAGTTCTGAACAAAAGAAATGAATGGTTAGGTAATTTTAACATTTCTAAACACTTACTGATGTTTGCACTATTTACCTAAATTTCGAAAGAAAGTATATGTGAAATGTTTTACTCTACATCATTTGTCATCTAAAGATAATGTTTGTATCTAGCATATATTTGCTTAGAGGAAGGCTTTTGAAACCACAAACTGATTCAAAAAATAGGCTAACAATGAAAATAAATTGATATTGCTAGATCTAGAAATGTTTAAATTATTTACTTCCTTAGAGAGATTGTTCACACAATCTCTTTTTTTTTTCTTCAGGATAAGTAAAAAAATGCAGATTCAGTGGGGTAAACCCTATACCGTAATGTAAGATTTCTGAAGGGCCCAAGTTTCTTCTGTTGTGCTGTAGATATTTCTGCTAGCATTTCTTCATCTTTTTTTTTTTTTTTAAAGATTGGCACCTGAGCTAACAACTGTTGCCAATCCTTTTTTTTTTAATTTTTTTCTGCTTTATCTCCCCCAATCCCCCCAGTACATAGTTGTAAATCTTAGTTGCAGGTCCTTCTAGTTGTGGCCTGTGGGATGCCACCTCAATGTGGCCTGATGAGCGGTGCTATGTCCATGTCCAGGATCTGAACCAGCGAAACCCTGGGCTGCCGAAGTGGAGCACAGGAACTTAACCACTCAGCCATGGGGGTAGGCCCCGCATTTCTTCATCTTAAAGGGCAATCCCTTTACTTAGCTCCACATGCATTTGTTTAAGTCTCTTAGGCTTGTTAACCCTAGTTTGAAAAACTTAAGCAGAATGGCCATGGAATCTCACAATTAGCTTAAAGAGGATTTTAGAAGTCATAATTTATATTGAAAAGATAAAAATGAATATTATGTAATACTTAGGTTTTATGGAATGAACCAAAGATATTTTAAAATTTTTGAATATTTACTATATTATATTCAAAAATATAATAGCAAGTACATTTAAGGTAATATAAAAATGGCTTGTGTAAGTAAACTGTGGATAGAATAACTTTAAAAATACAGTTAGAATGTAGTCTTATATTTCTTCTATTGGTCCAACTCCTCTCCAGATCAATAAATGTTTGTATTTGTTTTGTTTTAGCTACTTGCTAATGCTAAGTTCCCACTACTGCTACTCCAGTTTGCCATCCTTTGATCCTGTCTCCTGATCATCCCACGACTGTTTGAACTCTCCTCTATGAAGGCTTCTGTTGTGCCAGCACAAGAGAACCCTTCAGCTACAGCCAGTCTGTATTGTAGCAGTGATAGTAATCATGACATCAATAACAATAACACAGGATGATAATAATAGTATCATGTGACTTTTATAGAGTATTTGCATGTGCCAAGTACTGTGCTAAGCATTTTATGTCCATTAAATTTTCACAACTCTGAAAGATGGTTCCTACTATGGTCTCATTTTTACAGATGAAGAAAATGTTCTTAGAATGACAAATTGCCTAATCTCACACTATTGAGTCAGCAGTATGACTCCAGAGCAGTCTTCTTAAATCTCTGGGTTCCAGCCACATCTTTTAGCAGTTTTAATTTTATATTAATGTGCTTATCTTATGCTAAGTGCTGGAGATTCAGTTGTAAACAAAAAGCAGAGAGGGATTCTGACTTCATGGAGCTTAAAGAGCAGTAGGGGAGACAGATAATCAGATCCCACAAGTGAAAGTAAATGACCGCTATGAGTGCAATGAAGAAAAGGTACATGGCGCTGGGAGTATATCCCCGTGAGGGCCCTGACCTGGTCTCAGGGTTGGGAGGGCTGCTTTGGGGCAGTAAATTTGTGATGAGGGGTAAAAAATGAGTAGACAAAGAACAAGGAAAAGAACATTCCAGCAGAGGAAGGGGGTGTGCAGAGGCAGGAGGGGAAAGGCAACTTTATTGAGCGTTAGCTTTACAACATATTACGATTACACAGATCAGTAATATCCAGTCCCTGTCTTTAAGAAGCTTGCAGTTGTGTGTGTGTGTGTATGGGTGTGTGTTTGTTGTGTGCTACATGTGTGAGCAACACTTAACAGAGTGATAAGTGCCAGGTTAAGAGCATTAAGGTAGGAATTGCCCAAGCTTTTAGTAGCGAGAAAGACTTTATAAAGGAAGAGACCATTTGAGGTGGGCCGTGCAAATACCTAGGAATTTGGCATTCTGGGAGGGCGTTCCATATGCAAATAGGCGAAGAGAGAGAGGTGAAAGAGCCTCTTGAAAAGACCAGTGTGTCACTAGGGTGCGAGGTGCTTGATGGGTAGAAGGAGCAGGGAAAGGGGGTGGCGGGGGAGTGGTGGAAGATGAAGCAAGACTGGGCCAGCTTGTGATCCGGCAGATTTATCCTTCTTTGGTCTTCATCTGGACGTTGTTATTTCTGAATTTCTTTAAAATACTCACTCCCCCAAAGCTTCATTGATTGTTTTCTGAATAAAATTTAGACTTTTTAGCCAGGCATCCAAGCTCTTCAGGATTGGATTAAATATACTTTTCCCATCTTTCTTCTCCTTCTTCTTACTTAAATTGTTGGCTTTTCCAAGTAGAACTTGTCACTTTGTAAACATACCCTACACTTCTTTGTCTCTTCCCCTTTGCACAGACAGTACTGTGTCTTTCCCCTAAATTCCTTCCTATCTTCACTTTTGGAAATCCTTGCCATCTTTCAGAATCCAGCCCCAAATTCAGGTCCTTCCTTCTCTGAGGCTTTTCTCATCATTCTAGCTAGAATTGGTTACTTCCTTCTTACAGGCTCCAAAACACTTTATAAATAATACATCACTTGTCATAAATTGTCTTCTGGTATATTTTGTTTTCTTGTTTCTCCTACTAAGTTGTAAACTCTAAGTGGGATTGTTTTACCAAATTTTGTATTCCCTACAATATGTAGGTGCAGGCTTTTCATATAATTCCTACTCAAAAACATTTCCTGAATAGTGAAAAAGAGTGTAATCCATCAGGAATTTTTTCCCTATCTTTCACTGGATAAAAAGATAGGAATTATAGGGAACTAGCTGGGTTCATATTGTCCAAGAGAGCATGTGGGAACTCTTATTGTTTAAGAAAACGTAGTGTTCAACTTATCTTCAGTTAGTTCCCTTTTAATATCACTCTTACATGTCCCTTATGCATTGAGTTATATATGGTAAACTCTGCATTTGTGGGCTCAGAACACTTTTGGGCTTCTGCTTTTTCTTTTTAGCAGAAAAGATGGTGGCTTCTGTGCTATATTTATTACCACCATTTACTGCTAAGTCTAAAGTGTGCAGAGTTTGGAGGGGAAGGAGTGTCTGTCTAATTCTCTTTTTAAGTCCAGAGAACATTGACATGAATATTTACTAAATGTTTTAAGTGGCAGTGTCATTAGGGGGATGAGATGATGTTAAACGTAAATACGGTGAGACAGACCTGGGTTTAAATCTCAGCTCCAGTGCTAACTAGCCATTTGAAATTTACCACATTACCTTACTTCACCTTGGATTTCATATTATAGAAATCAGGGAGCAATACTAACTTTATAGGGTTGGGAGTCTTCGGGTTAATGTATTTAAGTGTCTAGCCTAGTGCCTGAAAGGGGAAGAAAGGGTATCCCAACTCTCTTCCTCTTTTTGTTTTTGTTTTTTAAATGTTTAAAAAATGTAGATATGCTACAACTGATATAGTACAGAGAAAGATATCTCGTGTAAGAGGTAACAGGGCCAAGGCTTAGCAGATAAATGAAACTAACCACACAATATGCAACTTAATGGGGAAAAAATGTAAAAATCTGCATCCTAGTTAATAACTAAGTAAAGTTTTGTGGTGGACACTGCTGGTTGCATACCCAGCATCCATTTCTTCCATTCTTCCTTCTGATGAAAACCCTGATTCTTTTGTTCATGTATCTGCCTCCATCTCCCTGTATCCTTGGGAATGGTGACTCTATCTCCCACGTAAGGGGTAGCTCCTATCATTCTAAGCACATGGTATTCTCCTGGTGACTACTGTTAAGTCCAGGAGCAGGGATGAGACTTAAGTTGGCTTATTCAGTCTTGAGGGAGCAGTTATTTACATTTCACTATTAACAGACTCACTGTTGGGTTTTTTTTTATGCTTTTTTTGGTGAGGAAGATTGGCCCTGAGCTAAAAGCTTCCTCTTTTTTTTCCTCCCCAAAGCCTCAGTACATAGTTGTATATCCTAGTTGCAGGTCACTCTAGTTCTTCTACGTGGGACACTGCCACAGCATGACTTGATGAGTGGTGTGTAGGCAGGCGCCCAGGATCTGAACTGGCCAACCCCGGACCACCGAAGTGGAGTGGCCATGGGGCCAGCCGTTTGCTGTTCTTTTACTTCTGCGATTCTTACCTTCTCTCTGCCTTTATTTTATTTCCTTGGGTAGAACTTCCATCAGTAACAATTCCTTTTGTACGTACTGATTTCTGTTCTGGAGGACATGCTTCTCACCCTGCCCTATCTCAGGCTTTCTACTGAATTGGGTTACTCAGATATGAAAATTTAATATCATTTCTAACTCATGACTCTTCTGTATTCCTCATGTCCAATCAATAGTTGTTTTTTTTTTCTTTTTTTAATAATCTCAAAATGCCACCCAACTTCCTGTCCTACATACTTGAGATCTTAATGATCAGAGCTTAGTCTTGGTTGGCTGCTCTAGAGTCCATGCTTAGAAGAACAAGAACCTGAAAGGTGGGCAAATGGGATGAAGAAGCTTTGGGATTAAAGGCAGACATTTGATATGCTTTGATGTTAGGATCGTGCAGTGGTGAGCTTCTGCAGGTAGATCACTTTCCAAAGGGAATGTGGTAGCTGTCAAGCCTTCGCTCTGTCAGTTTATTCATCAAATAATTGTTGAACACCTACTTTGTGAGATACAGCAATGAGCAGAACAAAATAAATGAAAATACCTGCCTTCGTGTACCACTCCCAGCTCCTCTCATCTATTTTGTATCTTTATCTCCACTGTAAAAAATAGGAACACAGACTAACAATATTCAGTACATCATACAGCGTCTTTTGTTTTTAAAAAAATCGCATAGTAATGTTTAAACTCTGGCGATCAATCTCAGGAGAACTGGAACAAGAAGAGCGTAAAAAAGGAAGGTGTTTTGTTTCGGGGGAAAGGGAAAAAATAAAAGTAATATAAATGAGATGATTACTCTAAGTCTGAATTCTAGATGATTACTCTAAGTCTGAATTCTAGAGCATTCTAAAAATCATACTTTGAGGTACCTATAGCAGTACTGTTAGTAAAGAGAAATAGATATTAATGATCCACAGGAGAATTTCTCAACCTTGGCACTTTGGGTCAGGATGGACCTTTTGGGTCAGATAATTCTTTGTTGTGAGGGGCTATGCTTTGCTTTATAGGATGTGTAGCAACATCCCTGACCTCCACCCACCAGATGCCGGCAGAACACCTGCCCAGTTGTGACAACCAAAAATGTCTCCTGACATTGCTAAATGTCCCCTTGAGGGCAAGATTGCCCCCATTTGTGAACCTCTGATTTAACAATTTGGTAAGTGCTTTACCAAATATATAATGCTTCATAATTAGTATCTATAATCTTTGTTTAGACAGAAATACAGGATAAAATGATTTTAGAGGGGCTGGACATTTGGGATAAGAAATTACCAATGAGTTCATATTTAAGCAACAATATGGACTAAAAGCAAAATATGAAACATTTTAACATTTTTATTTTTAGAATGTTATATATTGTATTGTTCTGATTATAAATGTGGTACATTATAGGAAATTTAGACAAAGAAAAGTATAAAGATGATAAAAATCATCCATTATCCCACCACCCAGAGATGACCATTGCCTACCTTTTAGTGTATTTTCTTTTATTCTTTTTCTCCCCTTTATAACTTAAAAACAAATGCTGTTTTTGAATCATTTACTTTCTTATGCTGTTTGCCGAAAAGTTTTTTACAGATGGGGAAAAATAAATTTGAATTCTCCTTGTCAAATTATTGCCAGTTATAAATTAGAGGAGTTTAAAACTAATTAAATTATAATAGGTAAGATAGAGATTTATAAATTAATTTGGAAGTTGAGAAAAGAAAGTAGAGAAACATATACTAAGCACTTGAGTGACAGATTCTAAATAATATTTGTTGATAAAGTGTACATCTGTTGAAGTAAGAATAAGCCTAACATCCTACATTACTTTTTACTTTAATCCACTCATAAGTTCACAAGTCTGAATATGTGAGACATTTATTTATTTATTTATTTATTTATTTATTTATTTTTAATTTTTTTGCTGAGGAAGATTTGGTCTGAGCTAACATCTGTTGCCAGTCTTCCTCTATTTTGTATGTGGGATGCTGCCACAGCATGGCTTGATGAATGGTGTGTAGGTCTGCCAGGATCTGAACCCACAAACTCCGAGCCGCCAAAGTGCAGTGCTCCAGGCTTAACTACTACGCCAAAGTATTATTTATTTATTATTTAAATTTAAATCCTTTGAGACATTTATTATTTAAATTTAAATCCTTTGGGAAATTTTGTCATCCAGGAAAAAACAACAGAATTATGTTAATATGTTTTTATTTTCACATGCAAAATATGAAAAAGATTGGTATGTGTATTCATTTTGTTTAAAAATTTAGAAGGTCATTGTTAAATCTTCAACTAGTTTTTCAGTTTTATAGGCAAGTTAATATTTTTTTCTCCTAACTGATATAGAATTTAATTCTGCTAACTGTATTTAGAGATGAACTTCACTTCTAAAATATATTATTTAAAATTCTGTAATATAGTTGGCTTAAATTTAATAAAGTTCCATGAAATAATTGTTATTAAAATGTATAAGTTTACACAAGTTTTGATGAATCTGTATATATAAGCAAAACATATTAAGTACCATTTGCAGTTGAGAGGTGAATTTTTATTTCTTTGAGAAAGGAAGATTTTCCACCACAGAGCAAAGAGGAAGAGTGTTCTGTGGAGGGAAAATGATGCAGGTGTTAAAAGTTAGAAATAGTCCTTTGAATTTGAAAATTTTATATGACATAAGGAGTTCCCAGGAGCCCTCTCAACTTTAAATTCCCAAATTGGTTTCAGAGATGCACAAATGTATATATTCCTTTTTATGCCCAGAAGATCATATGCTGACCTAAATTTGCGGCGAATATACTTCATGTTCTGTCTTGCATTATAGAAATTAAAAACCCAGGTTAAAGGAACAGTTTTCACTTAATATGAAAGGAAACAGCCTTTATACCCTTTTTAAATGTTCCTTTCTCAACAGCGATTGACTCATTATGTGCTCATCCACATATTTATTGGTTGTCACCCATGCATCTTCTTTATACACTGAGGTGCCCCCTCTGCACTCAAAATGAATTAACCTTTTTATATCGTGTGTACTTAAATTGTTGGCCGTCTTACTCATTTTCTTAGCACATCCACTAGGAAGAGCCCATCCCTAATCTACACTTACTAATTTTATTCCTACCATATATTAAAAGGTATGCCTTCTGCTATCATTTTCTGCTACATATTTCACGCTATAAATTTTCTCTTGTCTCCTGATTGCTTGACCCATTATTAAGATAATGCTAATCAGAATTGAGGTTCAACACCGCAGTAGGTTCTGGAACATCTTATTTTAGCTAGCAAAAATGTAGTATCACAAAGGATGCAGGACATATCCTTCCACATTATAAATTCACCTTAGCCTTTGTTTCCTTTGCACTATTATTTCCCATCTTTTCTAAAACCGTGCTACTTTAAAATCTTTCCCTCGTTTTGCTACTCTCACCACTTTGTGTGTTTTTTTCCTTCTCTTTCTCAACTTCCACCCCCCACTCCCTCTTCCTTGTGTAAAGAGCTTCTGTAGGAAATTGATAATCGGTGTCTTTCTGCTTCAAAGTCTTTAACACATGGAGCTGGCTGCTAAGAGAAATTGACCAGGTTCCTGTGATCCTTGTCAGTTTCTCTGATTAATCAATTTTTCTTTACTGGAGAAGCTGCTTTTAACAAAGGAAAACTAGCTTGAAATTTCAGTCATTTGCCCATTGCTGCCTAGCTTGTATCTGCTCTTCTTCTGTTCCTATCACTTTATCTTTTTATTACAAACTTTTAATTCTTGGCTTTCGGTTACCTCATTTGCACTGGAGAGTAAAGAGCCAATTTCATGTAATTCATATAGCTTCAGTAATTCCAGCTAATTCTAATACTTGCACAATTTAATTTATAAATCTGCTTGCTATTCCAAAGGCAATGACTGTAAATCAAAATGAATGCATTTCTTTCCTAATTCTTGTTGACTTTCCTACAAAAACCAAGGCCAAGCAATTTCAAAGCACTTAAAAGGAAATCATGCTGTCATAGAAACTAATGCAGTGAGATCCAGAAAAACCAGGGAGACTTCCTGCATTGCTCTTTTTATAGGGATATTTCATTAAACATGTCAAGTACTGTTAGGTATAGAGTTAAAAGAATTTGTCTTTAGGTCATGGACAAGTTTGAGCAGCCAAGTTAGCCTGAAAATAGAGTTATAAGAGCTGATGAGAAAATTCACAAAATGGCCAAAATGTATCTGGAATATCCCTTAGGCATTACATAAAGGTGTTTGCGCATAGTGGTATTAGATATGGACAGGATTATCATAGGAAGGAATTAATTTGAGTGGCCTTAGGCTCAGTGGTGACACTGAATGATGCCTAATGCTCTAAAGCATGTTTTGAAAACAAGTAGTTCTATGGTGTATTAGTAAGTGTTCCCTGAAAGAGAAAGAAAAGGCCTTATTCAATGAGTTTGGAAAATTCTTGATTATGCAAAAATCAGCTTGTTTCTTCATGTACCACGTGACTTCTTAATGCCTTCTTATAATATAGTATGCTATTAGTCTCCAAGATGGAGATATAGAATGTAGTATTCTTCCATACTTGTTGAACATTTCGCTCACTCTTTTTTTTTTTTTTTTTTCGTAGTAATTGTATCATGGGACATGGTTTCATGGGGGCAAACACTGAGAAATTCTTGGCCAACGGCCTGTAATCTGTGTATTAATAAATATGAATATCTTTGCACTTTAGCTCATAATTTATTGTTATGAGTTCACTGTTAAAAGAAATTAAAGGTCTTTTACACATCTTCTAAACATTTTTAGTGATATATTTTTACTTTACAAAACCAGAGACATAAATAATGTTCAATACATCCAGAAAAGTTGGGAGAAGGTAGTTCATCATATAAAAACAGCCTAACAGATGAGCTTAAATCAGGTAAGTATTTAGAAAACATCAGCTGTGCATCTGGGCATCTTAAAAGCAGAGTTAAGATAGCTCAAAATTGGTAAATGGTGGTGGTGGTGGTGGTGGTGGTGTAGGGAAGCTGAAATTTGGCCAGGGTAGGTTCTGTGTCAGGTGGGAAAAAAAAGAAAAACAAAGATAGGTGATACACATCCATCTATTACTAGCAGCTTCTGGGAATCCCTCTGGCCTCTAGGCCCTGGCTGCATTGAGTAGCAGCAGAATTTGCTTGAAGGCATTTACGCCAGTTACTCAATGGGACAATATCAGGCATACTCTCCTGGCAAATTTTAGTGTCCTAGAGTAGTGATTCCAAGCATTTTTTTCCCCCCATTTTTAAAATTTCTGATCTGTGGCAGGCCAAATACCTTTGTACAAATTCTTTCCTCAGTTTATATACTTGTGTGGTCCAGTAATGAAGCTCTTACTGACCAGCACCCGTCCTCAGATCACACCCGCACTCTTACTAGCCCATCACTTCTACTCTGCTCTCAACTTGAAAATGTCTCACCACTTACAACTGCCTAAAATTCTTCCTCCTGAGGACTAAACTCTTTGTTCTACAAATAGAGAAGAAAATGATTTAAAAATATAAATTCTGTTTCTGTATCAGTAGTTGTAATTTTGGTAATATTGGTGAACCAGTAAACATTAAAAAAATATAATTAGTTGGTAAATGTTTAATAATTGGCTTTCCAAAAATAAATTGTATGTGTTATAAATTCTACTGATATAGAGGATGTAGAACACAATTTACAAATAACAATACATATGCAGTACTCTTTATTATAAATTACATGTAGCCAATTGATTCTCAAAGAATGCTTTTGTTTATTTTTTTCTGAACCCACGTATCTGTAGCCACACTGTGCTTGCAACTGATGAACAAGTTTCGTTCTTACGTGAATGTTAAATGATATTTTTTTATACTGAGTAACAAAAGTAAAACAGCAAAGAGAAAGATGTATGTCAGAACTTCGTTGTGAACAACTTCTTGGCAGAATTGGATAACAAGTTTTTAATACTGTAAGAATATTTCCTCAATTTTTGTGTTCTTTACACTAACAGCTACAGACATGATACACTGTTATGTTTAATCTGCCTTGTTAACATTTTCCCCATCACTTTCCTAAGTGTCTAGACAATCAACAAAACAATAAAGCAAGCCCTGATTTGTAGCATTTGCCGATTTCCATGGTGTAAATACCTCCACCATGGCTGATTTCAAGCTATCAATGTAATGTCAATAAATGTGGAGTTGGGAAGAATTACACAGTGACACACTGTTACATAGTAATTCCACTGTACAGCTTCAGTAGATGTAAATGACCTCAGGAACATAGATAATAGTAAAATATAGTAAAATAATTAGAAAATAATAAGTATGTTTTTACAATTTTTTAAATATAATTTATTTGAATTTTTTTTTGTAATTTAATTTTTAATGACGGCTGTCCTTAACAACTGTCTCATTGAATTCCTCCAGATTTGGCTGTCAGCTCTATTGAGCTGCTACAAGCCAGCTCCAGCACAATGCTGCATTGCCTTTTTCTTGTCTTTTTTTTTCAAAGATTTTATTTGTTTCCTTTTTTCTCCCCAAAGCCCTGGGTACATAGTTGTATATTCTTCATTGTGGGTCCTTCTAGTTGTGGCATGTGGGACGCTGCCTCAGCGTGGTCTGATGAGCAGTGCCATGTCCGCGCCCAGGATCTGACCCAACGAAACACTGGGCTGCCTGCAGCAGAGCGCGTGAACTTAACCACTCGGCCACGGGGCCAGCCCCGCCTTTTTCTTGTTTTGCCATAGAAGGACACTTATCTGTAATTACTGTCATTTCATAAGAGGGATATCATCTCTGAATAAAGGGAAAACACTAAGGAAGACAACTTGCAAGCATAAACATTGTTCTTACTTTTTACATTTCTGCAATGGAGTGTTTAAAACGTCATCTGAGTTTCTACACGGCTTTTTGGGAACCACTGTCCTGGGTAGGATAGTAACTTGCAAATGAAACTAATTTTCATTTAAGTCTAATGAATAAGAACCAGTGATCACCCAGATACTTTTCTGTTTTGGTAGAGGTAGTAAGTTACTGTTAGCTCTGAGAACTTCATAATCTGAAGGGGTGAGGAGAGGCACTCATAGATAAGAATGTAGACGACAGACCCCAAAGACTTAAAATTATGTCCAGGCTTTTTTTGAACCTTCCACATTGCATTGATAGGTAGGTGCTATGTAAGAGAGATTATTACCCTGGAACTATTATTTTTGAACTGTAGCTTAGTTCTTGAGCACTATTTTGTGCACTACCTCCTGCAGTGTATGAGGTATACATTTTTTTATGCTTTTCTTCCCCCTCTTTTCTTTCCTTCTCCTTCAGTATTGAGTTAGTTTTCTGTTGCCACAAACTTAGTGGCTTGAAATGACACTCTTTTATTGACTCACAGTCTCCAGGTCAGCAGTCCGGTACAGTGTGGCTGGGTTCTCTGCTCAGAATATGTCAAGGCTGAAATCAAGGTGTCAGCCAACTGTGTTCTTATCTCTAGCTCAGGGTTCTCTTTCTAGCTCATTCCTATTGTTAGTACAAATCAGTTTCTTGTGGTGATAGGACTGAAGTTTCCATTTTCTGGTTGGCAATCAGCCAGGTACTACCCTCAGTCCCTAGAGGCCACAGTCATATTCTTGCCTCATGGACCCTTCCATCTTCAAGTCAGCAATGGTGGGTCAAATCCTTCTCCTGCTTCAAATCTCTCTGACGTCCCCTTCTGTCACCAGCGAGAGAAAGTTTCTTCTTTTAAAGAACTCATGTGATTATAAAGAGGTGAAGACAAACTATAGTCTCCTTTTTGATTAACTCAAAGTAACTGGTTAGTAACTGATTATATCTGAATAACATAATCACAAGGGTGATATCCCATTATCTTTACAAAGGAGGGAATTACACAAGTGTCAGGGTAATTGAGAGTTACGGAATTCTGTCTAGCACAAATACTAAATATATCATATCTCATTTAGACACGATGGCTATGTTAAAACGTTCAATGTTGAATAGTTGGAAAGCCTTAAAAATTATATCTGAACCTAATGGCTATTTCCTTCAGAAGAGAAATTAATTTTTGGTATACATAAAAACTTAATCTCTTGTAATTATCAGTTTAAAATAATGGGATGAAGATATTAACATCTAGAAAATAGTAAAATAAAATAGTGAAGATGGTATTGTATTTAATTCTTAAGCCTAAGTAGTAATTATGCAATTAAAGAGACAACTATTTTGAACATTATCTAAATGTTGGTTTAGAAAATCAGTTGAAAGATACCTAAACATTATAAAAAAAATGAAGTACCTATTATAAGTAAATAAAATATAGAGCCTTGTGCCAAACAGAGACAGTCCAACTAATATGCTTATCTAAGAAGGGGGAATTTCACCACGGTAGAGGGAAATATCTGGCTACGGAATCTGTTAAAGATTTTTGGCAAAATTTATCGCATTCTTGATAATACTGCAAGTATTGATGTGAACAGAAATGAACATGTGCAAAAATCAGCCGATGGTTGAACTTTGATATGTCCATACAGTGGACAACCTTGGAACCATTCATTCATCTAATATTTATTGACTATCTACTATGAGCCAAACATTTTGTTTAGCTCTGAATAAATAACATAGTAGACATCAAAAAAGTAATGTGAAGAATAATTAATGACTTAGAAAATGTTCATTTTGTAGTAAGTTCTATAAAGCAAAATTTTAAAAATATGACCCTAGTTTTGTTACTGATATGCATAGAAAAAATTGAAGAAAAGACATACTTTTTTTTTTAAGATTTTATTTTTCCTTTTTCTCCCCAAAGACCCCTAGTACATAGTTGTATATTTTAGTCGTGGGTCCTTCTAATTGTGGCATGTGGGATGCCACCTCAGCATGGTTTGATGAGCAGTGCCATGTCCGTGCACAGGATTCGAACTGGTGAAACCCTGGGCCTCGAAAACGGAGCATGCGAACTTAACCCCTCAGCCATGGGGTCAGCCCCAAAGAAATACATTTTAAAAAGATAAATTTTGATTGGTTCTTTTAATTTTTTTTATTATTATTTTTTTATTGAGTTAATGATAGGTTACAATCTTGTGTGATTTCAGTTGTACATTAATGTTTGTCATTCGTATTGTAGGTGCACCATTTCACCCTTTGTGCCCACCCCCCACCCCACCTTTCCCCTGGTAGCCACTAATCTGTTCTCTTTGTCCACATTTTTAAATTCCTCATATGAGTGGAATCATACAGAGATTATCCTTCTCTAACTGGCTTATTTCACTTAACATAATTCCCTCAAGGTCCATCCATGTTATTGCAAATGGGATGATTTTGTTCTGTTTTGCAGCTGAGTAGTATTCCATTGTACATATATACCACAACTTCTTTATCCATTCATCTGTTGATGGGCATTTAGGTTGCTTCCATGTCTTGGCTATTGTAAATAATGCTGCAATGAACATTGGGGTGCATAGGACTTTTGGAATTGCTGACTTCAAGCTCTTTGGATAGATACCCAGTAGTGGAATGTCTGGATCATATGGTAGTTCTATTTTTAATTTTTTGAGCAATCTCCATACTGTTTTCCATAGTGGCTGCACTAGTTTGCATTCCCACCAGCAGTGTATGAGGGTTCCTTGTCTCCACAACCTCACCAACATTTGTTACTACATTTGTTACATGGAATATTTTTCTGACCATAGAGTTTAATATTGTGTTTTTTCTAAGTATTCAGAGAATAAATCTCTGAATTTAAAAAAAATGAAGAAGAGAGGAAAATGTCCTTTTTCTCAGAAGTGAGAGAAAAATAGCACGGTTTGGTTATTTTGGAGAGCAAAAGCCTTTTATTCACACAGGAGGAAAAAGGGAGAGAGTGGAGGAAGTGGACAAGGTAAATTACATTTAGTAATTGTCTAATAAGGGTCAGACACTGTATAATGCAAGTTTATTATTTCATTTCATTTAACCTTCATATTCATCTGGGTTAGAAATTATTTCATTTTAAAAGAAGATTGAAGCTCAGAAGGTTAAATAAACTTGAGTGAGGTCGACTGACAAACATTAATGTACAATCGAAATTTCACAAGATTGTAACCTATCAATAACTCAATAAAAAAAAAACTGAGGGAAAAAGAAAAAAAAAAAAAAAAAACTTGAGTGAGGTCATAGAAATAATAAGTCCCAGAGCTGGTATTCTCATCTGTGACAAAAGAGCCTTTCCTGTTATATTTTTGGTGAGAGAATGGAAATTTAATTTAATTGTATGTTTACAGTAGTTGCATAGTTTCAGTGGAGATGTTAGATGTAAGAAGACCTCAAGTAGTATGTTAAATGTCTCTTTTATAATCAAAGCACCTTTCCATCCAAATCTGAGGTTTGATTTAATGATGAGAGTAGAAAAGCAAAGAACTTTTTTTTTTGTGCCAGGGAAGATTTGCCCTGAGCTAACATCCATTGCTAATCCTCCTCTTTTTTTTTTTTTTTTTTTTTCTGAGCCACTGCCATAGCATGGCCACTAACAGACAAATGGTGTAGGTCTGTACCCAG
Source organism: Equus asinus (assembly GCF_041296235.1). Classification (NCBI taxonomy): domain Eukaryota; kingdom Metazoa; phylum Chordata; class Mammalia; order Perissodactyla; family Equidae; genus Equus; species Equus asinus. The sequence continues at coordinate 41,217,552 of NC_091813.1, forward strand.
GAACTGAACTCAGGCCATCAAAGTGGAGGGCACCGAACTTAACCACTAGGCCACTGGGGCTGGGCCAGCAAATAACTTTATAAATTAATATAGGCTTATTATTAAAGAAAATCAGCAGTTTATTAAGATGCCAAAACTAGATATTTTAGAGTATGTATTGCATAACTATTCTTCTAGGTTATATTTGTATAAAGGAAATATTTAAGGCTATGCTGTCCAATATGGTAACCATTTATAACATATTGCTCGTTAAATTTAACCTTGGGGGGCTGGCCCAGTGGCATAGTGGTTAGGTTAGCGTGCTCTGCTTCAGCAGCCCAGGGTTTGTGAGTTCGGATCCCAGGCACAGACCTAGTACTGCTCATCAAGCCATGCTGTTGTGGCATCCCACACAAAATAGAGGAAGATTGGCACAGATGTTAGCTCAGAGCCAATATCGCTGAACGAAAAAATAAAAATAAAAATAAAAAAAACTTTAATTAAAATTAAAATTTTAGTTTCTCTTTTACAGTAGCCACATTTCAAGTCCTCAGTGGCGACATGTGACTAGTAGCTGTCATATTGAACAGTACAGATATAGAACATTTCCATCATCACAGAAAGTTCTATTGAACAGTCCTGAGATTCTTCATTTTTATTTTACAGGAAATAATTTAAGGTTGGTAGTAAATTTTTTAATTTTCAGAATTTTTTACCTGTCTAATAAAGATAGTCATACTACAGTTTCCCTATTTATATTGCTTTGGGATTAGAATAAAATTAGAAATTAATTAAGACATTGTTCATAATGGGGTTTTTTTTGCTGAGGAAGATTTGCCCTGAGCTAACATCTGTTGCCAATCTTACTCTTTTTTTTTTTTAAGATTGGCGCCTAACAACTTTCGCCAATCTTCCTTTTTTTTTTCTGCTTTTTCTCCCCAAATCCCCTAGTACATAGTTGTATATTTTTAGTTGTGGGTCCTTCTAATTGTGGTATGTGGGATGCCACCTCAACGTGGCTTGATGAGTGGTGCCTTGTCCTCACCCAGGATCCAAACCGGTGAAACCCTGGGCCAGCGAAGCAGAGCACACAAACTTAACCACTTGGCCATGGGGCTGGCTCCTACCAATCTTCCTCTTTGTATGTGAGCCGCTGACACAGCCAGCCACTGACGAGTGGTGTAGGTCCATACTTGGAAACTGAACCTGGACTACTGAAGCAGAGCACGCTGCTTTTATTTTTCCTTCTTCTTCCCGAAGCCCCCCCCCCCCCCGTACATAGTTGTATATTTTAGTTGTGGGTCCTTCTAGTTGTGGCCTGTGGGACACTGCCTCAGCATGGCTTGATGAGTGGTGCTAGGTCCGTGCCCAGGATCCGAACCAGCGAAACCCTGGGCCTCTGAAGCAGAGCACGTGAACTTAACCACTTGGCCGTGGGGCCAGCCCCCTAAATAGCCATTTTTAATATATTAATTTCAGGATTTAAAAGGTAAGATCTTAAGTCCTGTTTATTTCTTGTTAGCGTCGGAACAAGTAACAATTCTAAAAGCGATAAACTGATCATCTTATAAAATGTTACTATTCCTTGTAGCATTTTGCAAAGAAACTGTTTATCTCTAGATGTCATTGAACTACACCAGTACTTGATAGAACATTCTTTAACGTTTAACCTTACTCTTAAGTGAAGATTCATGGCAAAGTAAAATTTTTCTTTTACTGTGACTTAGCAAATCAATATTTAACTTATTTATTTAGTTCTATTTTATGCCAGGCATTGTGTTAGATACTTAGGAGGCAAAGATGAATTGTCATGGACTCTGTCTTCAAGGACCTTGCAGCTCAGAATAGGAGAAAAAACTATAAATACAGAAGTGCATTCAGGTGATGTAGATGCTGTCTGGACAATTTGTACATTGGAATCCGAAAAGAGAATATGCTTGACTTGTCAGAGTGTTAAAAATATTTTATATGAGATGATTATTAAAGTTAGCCTTGTAGGAGGAGAGTATTTGTCAGTCAGATATCCAGGGGAAGTTGATTCTCAGCAGAGTGAGCATTCTCCCCAAAGCCTGGCATTTTTAGGACACTTCAAATGGTTGAGTATGGCTGAAGGGCAAGGGATCAGCATGAGAGGCAGTTGAAAAGGTGGGCGAGGTGGAAGGTTTGGCTTTTAACTTATTGACACTGGAGAGCCGTTGAAGGATTTTGGGCAGGAAACTAATTTGGACAGATTTTCACTGTAGATGGTTTCTGCTGCGGTATTATATTCGGCATGGATTTGAGGGAGATTAAGAGGACTGCGGCTGTAGGAGAAAGGTGGCGAGGACTCTAACCAAGGTTGGAACACTGGAGATAGAGAGGAAGATGAGAGATCTTAAGAAAAACATCAAAAACACTCAAGATTTGGCAAACTGTTAGTTGTGGAGGACGAGAAAGGAGGAAGGTAGGTGAATTACTACTAGATTTCTGACTTCCGTGATTGGGGGGATGGGAGAGGCACAAGGATGGAAATTACAGGAGGAGAAGGAGCAGCAGGTTTTTGGGACTTGTTGTAGAAATGTGAGCGTGAAGGCCCTGGAACCATCCAGTTGGATATCTATGGGGTCTTAGAAGAGAAGTCTGGATTACAGTTACAGACTTTGAAGTCCTCAGATTTAGGTGGTAGTGAAAGTGAGGTAGAGAGCATTATAAAAGAAAAAAATGTAGAGTGGGAAAAAAAGGATCCAGGAACAGAATTTTGGAAAGTACCAGTAAATAAAAGGGATTAATGACATATTTAGGGCCGCCTTTATAGTGTTATAAAGATATTTGGATCCACAAGGAGCTTATCTTTTTTTTTTTTATGGAATTAAAGAGCAAATGTATATGCGCTTGTAATGGGAAAAATATTACTTAACATATAAGTAAATGCATGAAATGTAATAGGAACTGTAAAAGATTATACTGAAACTACAAATAGCTTGGTTTAGATAATAGAGACTTTTCAGATAAGCATTTTGAACAAGATTAAAATAAATAAAAATAAAAAGCATTATATAGTATGTATTATACATATATCTATACATACATACACACACACACATGCCATCAGGAACACACGTGAATCAGACAAAATTGGAGTTATTAACTTGTGGCAATGAGGGATACAACACATCATGTGGAACCTTGGAGCATCTCAGTGAGAGGGCGTTAGAAAGGACTTCTAGGATTTGGGTTTATGTTGGGTGATTTGGGGGGAGAGTCAAGGAAGCAGATGTTTGTCTTGGATTTGATGCTGTCAGAAAGCAGGATTAATTCTGTGATTGTGTATCTTAATAATTCTTATCTAGAAGGCAGGAAGAAAATAGTGGTGCTAAAACTGGAATTGGTAGGAAGCAGACATTTTAGCCAGGAAAGGGGGACATCGATTTTTTTTTGGTTTGGGCGATATTCTTGATTTTGTCTCTTCAGATAAAGTCACAGAGGGACCTTGTCTGATGTTGGTGTTCTTTGAAATTGTTTACATTCAAAATAAAACGTTACGTTTAAACACCCTAGTGCTGTTCTGAGGACCAAGCCGACTCCCAGCAGTACAAGGTCTGACTGATAGTGACAGGCCAGCCCCCGGCTGAGAGGGGCTGCTTTTGTCTCTCTCAGTTTGTAACCGTGATAAGGGAAGAGGCGAGTTCAGCAGACGCTTGGTGGCAGAGACAGAGATTGGGTGTGTTGGGAAGTGCTCTAGTAAGTCTGTAGTCGGGATACAATAAAGAGAGTAATTATGGGAGGTTTGGAGAGCTGGAAAGGGAAGGAGAGACCAGTTGGGAATGGTTTGAAATGATCAACTTGAATATAGTCCAGGAAGATCCCTGAACCACGTTATGGTATGATGAAATTAGTGTTTGTGGACGATACAGCTGCCTTGAAAAATTATTAAATACCTAAAAATGATTTTAATGAACATTTTACCTTTCTTGTAACTCAAAATAACTTTATTTTCTTAGAAGTGTTTATCCATAGGCTTTTTTACATTGTTATGGTTAGAATTTTATATTCTGAACTTTTAACAAATTTTTGCTCAATGTGCCATCCTACACTTTATATTCTATGTTTTTACCTTGATTGAAGTGGATCATTCCCATAGTCGTCTATGTGGGTATCAGTTTTCTCAGAAGAGGAAAGGCAGTAAAAGCAATAATATAAAGGAAATGGCAAACATTTGGGAGGAAGAATTAACAAGCCTCTATTACTGATAAGATAGAGTAAAGGAAGAGAAGAATAAAAACTTATGAACCTTTGACAGTGACAAAATTGAAGGATATCTGTATACATAGTTTCTCAGTTGGATGGTGTATTATAATACAGCATCAACAAAAGTATATAACACCCACCAACACTATTTCTAGAAGATATCCTGAAAGTTACAAAATATACTTGATTGTTAAAATGATAAAGTATTTTTAGGTTGAAAGGTTTGACATTTGGTGACAATGGTAGAAAATAATGATGAGGGTAGAATTTGCTAGTGGTAAGAAGTTCATACTCATGTTGGAATCAGAATTTATAATCTGCATGTGGCTGGGTTTACATCCCGTAAAACTTAGTCTGAGAGCATTAGCGAAGGCTGCTACTTCCAGGTTTAAGATGCTGGCATCCCCATTAGTGTTGGTGGTACTCATCGACTAGCCTTTCATCCTTAATTTATTCCCTTGTGCCTTTTTGATAAGGTTGTCTTCTGTAGATGGCTTTGAAAAAACTGTCTTATTTATTCACAGTAATAAACTGAGGAGAGAAAGGTTCCATTATTGGAAAAGCCTGATTGTTGAAAGATTGTTTTAACCCTTTTTATACTGTAAAATTTAAGTATTTTATTATACATATAATTTGTTTTAATCATATATAGAATAGTTTTAGATACAATACGTAATACAAATGAAATTATACCATAACAGAATATTAAAATTAAACATGCCTAATTCATGGCCCATAATTTTAAGAAGCGTTTCATGTTATGAAACTCCATAAGGAACAAAACCTAGAAATGATTGAAGTTCAACTAAAAGAGGGATGTCAAATTCATTAATATTTTATTATCATTTTACTCAGATTTTTCAATGTTAAACTTTAACAGGGAACATACTTAGCAATGAACATACCCCCAAATAAGTTAGGATTAGATGATTTACTTAATCTAATTTTACTTTTAGTATAATAGTTTAATTTATTGTTAAAATATAGACAATAATAATGAAGTTATTATTTGTGATTTAAAATTTTTTGACCTTCGCCATTTATATTTAACTGCTTTTTTCTCTCCAAACTTGCCAGCTGTATCATGTTACAAGTTCGGATATAAAAAATTAATTTCTTCTTGCCCATTCATTTCCTCTTAGAATCCAGTATCATTAATCATTCACTGATGTTTGCACTTAAAGTCAATTTTATATATAAATGACCTATTATTTATAACAGTAATGATGGCTGTTTATTTAATGAGCGAAATCTTTTATTCCAAATATATTTTAATTTCATAAAGTACAGTTTACTTAACATTGGAGTCTTAAACATTTAAGTAAAGTGAGTAAATTATGTATAAATTACATATGTACCTGAAGAATAGAGTAAACCAGATTTTTTTAATATTGTGCATAACATTGGATGTTTTTCATGCTATTTTTATTATTAATTAGACAAATTGCTTGTAAAAACTTGTTAGGAAATTGAAAGGCAAGGTGCACAATAAGAAAATTATTTACATGCACAGACAAAGGGTTAAAGTCCTTGCATTGTAAAGAAGTCTTGTGAATTAGTAAGAAAAAAACAAGCATTCTTGTTGGAAATGGGCAAGGGACAGGAAAATAGAAATTCAAAAAAAGTATAAATATAGAAATTAAGGAAAAGTATAGAAGTTTCTGGAGTATAGTTTGGCAACACATGTCAAAAGCCTGTAAATAAGGACAGGTGTACACAAAGATTTTTATCGTAGTACTTCTTATAATAATAAAGAATTGGAAACAACGAAATGTTCATCATTAGGTGATTAGTTAAATTATGAACCTCCATATAGTGTAATACTGTGTAGCCAGTTTTACAAAATGATGTTTTCAAACTTAGATTGTTAAACTGTATTCAGAAGTGTCCTTGATTTCCTTGGAGGTACTCTGAGGACCACTGGGAGAGGGGGAGTCTGGGGACAACTCAATGCTGCTTCAACCAGAGCAAATTTGTCTGTGTTTTTTATACAGAAGTTTCAAATAAGAATTTGCCTGGTTAAAGGGTGGGAGAGGGGTGCAGTTGGCTCCTGAAGACATGACCTTAAAGTGTTGAATGCAATGGAAAGACAATTACTTTGCCCAATGAAAAGTAGTGGTGTATAAAACATTGGGTATAGTAGGACCTTGGTGCTTTAAAAAATGGTTCTATCTCCATCTATCTATGCATATGAGAAAATGGAAGTTTATGATGATAATGTTACGTAACATAATGGTGAAACAAAAATGGTAATAGTGATATGATGGGCTTTCAGGAGATTTTCACCCTCTGTTTTCCTTATCTGTCTTATCTTATCTTAAAATGAACAGGTACTGTTTGTGATGGAGGGGGGAAAAGCAATAGCAATTATTTAAATACTTTAAAAATGTTATCACATTTACATGCAAAGTCCCCTTTTAATGTTGGTGTGGTCTGAGTATAGGATTTACTACATGCCAGTTACTGTTCTAAGCAGTCGACATATATTAACTCACCTGATTCTTGTAACAACCCTATTTAGGTATTATTATTATATACAGAGAGCTTAAGTAACCTGACCAGATTTGTGCTGCTGACTCAAATATATTGACACGTCGCCTCTTATTTTCAAAGAATTCCATCTGCTTGAACCCCAGTTCATATTACTAATTCCCTTAAATTCCAGAAATAGTTTAAAAACAGTAGATGTGAAAACATATATAGATGTGTTGACATGTTTGTATGTTTTATATTTTGTTTGTATTTTCAGTTTTTTTATCTCATCCTGTTAGAAGCCTCTGACTTACTGCTATTACTTCACTTATTGCCACCATTGTACGCTAACAGGAAACTAGAGGATCTTCTGAGTCGAGCAGATGCCCATTCTTATTAAAACATTGTAGAAGCCTGTCTGTGGCAGCCCTGGCCCTGAGTTACTGTGTTTGTTTTTAAGCAAGCTGAGCACCCTACTTACGTGGATATATACAGTGTCTACAAGCTGTGCCTCTGGAACACATACAAATCATTTGCCCTTGAAACATACACAAATCACAGTTTTTTTATACTTGAAGATGGCATTTCTTTTGGTATTATTTCCTGCTCCAGACTTCCCACTGTCAGCAAGATTTATGCTTGACTTATTTATGGTAGTAACTGCTTGTGTTGAGCCATCCACATATTCTCTTATCTACGACCCTGTGGGCCTTCACAGAGCTGGGTAAAAAAGCTGGGAGAGGTCTGCGTGCATTTAGACACCAATAATCCCTGTGTGTGTGCTTTTTTTCAACAGCAGCTGGTTCATTTACAAAATACTGTTTAGGTTTGATGAGTGTCAGAAAAAAATTTTATCAGGATTTTAAGGGAAAGGGACATGTGTAAGAGAAAGAATAATTACAAGGGCAATGAAGGATGCTGAACAAATGGAAAAGACATGAGAAAAGTGTAGGAAAGTGTGCAAAAGAAAATATCATAGAGAGTAAAACAGTATTATTGAAAGATGATGACCTAATTAAGGAAGTATTATGATATCCCTGAGAATAAAATGGGCCCTCCTCCAAATTTTTCTTGATATTAAAAAAAAATCCATATCCCTAGCTGATAGATAATTTTTTTAGACAAGTATTTAAATGTCATAGAAAGGGGAGGAGTGATAAAATACATGGCATAGTCATAAATTAATGAAGCCTTTGCTTAAAATGACATCTTTTTCCTTTCTGTCTGGTTATTTGGAACAATTTGTAGTAATGTAAAAATTGTAATGTGGTGTAGCTGGGACATTGCCTTACATGCATCCAGGGAAAGAATTAGAGCAGAGTTGTGGAACTTGTTTCATGCCTGGAAAGATCCCCTGGGGCCTTGTGACCCTTCTGTGATCATTGGAGCAGGCTGGGCACTTGAAGAGACCCTCTGATTTTTTTCACAGGAGGAGGTTTGCTCATTCTTTGCCCAATCTCGCACCAGCCGTAAAGGTTTTTCCCCATGGCATGTAATATCCTGCTCTCTGATACATAGATTGAAGATGAAGATGGGCTTGGAGTTAATAAAAACATTTCAAAATAATATGGTATCTATAGTCATTACCTATGTTAATTCTTTTATATTAGTAGAATGGAACGGTGTAGAGATGTAGTCTATTTTCAAACCTCCTTTGCAAAGTATCCCTCAGATCTTTATGACGTAACTCTAAGACGGTGACTCTCTACAGGGTAGTCACTAGCCCATGTGGCTATTTAAGTTTAAATTAGTAAAAATTAAATAGAATGTTTGGTTCCCCAGTTGCACTAACAGAATTTTAAGTGCTCCTTAGCCACATGTAGCTAGTTAGTAGCTACCATCTTGGACGGTGCAAATATACAACATTTCTATCATTGCATAAAATTCTGTTGGTCAGCACTCCTCTAGAGGATAGATGGGCATATATATGAGGGTGTGTGTCTTTCGAGGAGGTGATTGGTGTTGCCTCTTCCATGGCTTTTAAATTATAAGTTTATTGTGAGGGAAATCGTGGTGTTTTTTCCCAAACTGGGCAGTTTTCCCTTCTAACTTTGACAGTATATTACAGTGACAGTAGATTTGGGACTTAGCTAACTTTACTGTGAGGAAACTTTCATTCAAGTTAATCAGTAATAAAGACTTAACTGTGTTAAGCTGTAAACTACTATAAAGTTGGGCTTCTGGGCAACAGCATTGTGTACATAGTGAAAAAGAACACTAACTTTGAAGACAGGAAACGTGATCTGCTCCCAGTTTTGCCACTGACTAGTTACGACTTTGGGCACTTTTTCCCCCAGGACTTATTTATTTTATAACTGGAAATTTGTACCTTTTGACCCCCTTCGCCCATTTTAACCACCCCCACCCCCTCACCTCTGGCAACCATCAATGTGTTCTCTGTTTTTTGTTTTGTTTTTTTAGATTCCATATATAACTGACATCATACTGTATTTGTCTTTCTCTGTCTGACTTATTTCACTTAGCATAATGCCCTCAAGGTCCATCCATGTTATCACAAATGGCAAGATTTCATTCTTTTTCTATGGTTGAATAATATTCCATTGTATATATGTACCCGCATTTCCTTTATTCATTCATCTGTCAGTGGGCACTTAGATTGTTTCTATATCTTGGCTATTGTAAATAATGAGGCAATGAACATAGGGATGCATATATTTTCCTCAAGTTAGTGTTTTTGTTTTCTTTGGATAAATACCCAGAAGTGGAATTGCTGGATCATATGGTAGGTAGTTCTATGTTTAATTTTTTGAGGAACTTTCATACTGTTTTCTATAGTAATTGCACCAGTGTACATTCCCACCAGCAGTGTACCTTTTCTCCACATCCCTTTTCCCCCTATCCTCACCAACACTTGCTTTTTATTGTCTTTTCAGTAATAGCCATTTTAACAGGTCTGAGGTGATATCTCATTGTGGTTTTGATTTGCATTTCCCTGATGATTAGTGATGTTGAGCATCTTTTCATGTGCCTGTTGGCCATCTGCATGTCTTCTTTGGAAAAATGTCTGTTTAGACCCTTTGCCCATCTTTTAATCAGATTGTTTGGTTTTTTGCTATTGAGTTTTATGAGTTCTTCATTTATTTTGGATGTTAGCCCCTTATCAGATATATGATTTGCAAATATTTTCCTCCATTCAGGAGGCTGCCATTTCATTTTGTTGATGGTTTCTTTTGTCTTGCAAACTTTTTAGTTTGATGTAGTCCCATTTGTTGGTGTTTGCTTTTGTTGCCTGAAGACTTTGGGCATTTATTTTTCTAAAGTTAATTTGGTATGTAGTTTCTTCATCTCTAAATTGTTGGTTTAAATAAAATATTTGTAAGTGTCTTTTGTTATAATAGTTAATTCTGGGCACTTTGTTCTCTCAGATGCAACTTTTATAAATGACCCATGGTTTTGAATGGAAGAGTTAATACAAAGAGAAAGAGAAAATGTGATGAAGCTGCTAGGAGAACCCTGCCCTTATTCACATTCATTTTAAGACAGAGCAGTTGGCTGTAGAAACCACTAAACCACTGCCCAGGATTACGAAAAGGACTCTATTGGTTTTAAGTTGTAGCAGCTTATCATAAAATATTGCTTTCATCATGTTCACTCCTTCTGCATAAAAACCTTCATTACCTTTGGAGTCATCCAGATCTGGATTTAGATAGCATTTCCTCTGATCACTAGCTGTGTGACTTTGTGCAAGTTATATAACCTGTCTGCCTTGTTTTCCTGTTGGATGGATGAAATGAAGTGATATCTTGATCTCCTGGAGCTTGCGGTCACTTCAGAGGGAAAGACAAGTTATTACAATAATAGGTAGGAAAGTCTGTCATAGATGTGTACCAGGTATTATAAAACAGAAAGGAAGAAGGGGCAGCCCGGTGGTGTAGTGGTGAAGTTTTGTGTGCTCTGCTTTGGCGACCCAGGTCTCATGGTTTTGGATCCTGGGCGACCTACACACTACTCATCAAACCACACTGTGGCGGCATCCCACATACAAAATAGAGGAAGACTGGCACAGATGTTAGCTCAGGGACAATCTTCCTCACCAAAAAAAACAAAAACCAAACAAACAAAAAAACAGAAAGGAAGTTTGTCTACCTAGGACCTGGCCAAGGTAGAGAAGAAGAAAGTGTAGGGGGGTATTCGAAGCAGAATTAGTAGCATGTGCAGAGACCCTGGTGTTTGAGATCTATAGCTAAAGCATGGAGAAGGAGTAGAAGAGTTAACGCCTAGGAATATAAGCAGAGGCTAAAAAATAAAGGACTAAGAAGTTAAACTTCATGCTGAACACTAGGAACATGTTGGAAACTTTGAAGCCTGTGTATGTGAGCAGGGTAACGTGCAGGTATGGGGAGAGAAAGAGCTAATCTGTGCTTCGGGATGTTCACAATGTGGAGAAGGGATTGAAAGCAAAGCGACCAGCAGGAAGCTACAGTTCCAGTTTAAGTGAGAAATGATGGAGAATTGTATTAGGAAAATGGAAGGAAGGGAGCAGATCCCACAGGTGTTATGGAAGTAAGATCTGTATTAGTTGAACTTGATGCCTGGTTGATGTGGGGTTGGGGGAGATGGAGCTTTCTGTCTCGAGCAATGGGGTGGATGATGATGACTTTTTATCAGGTAAGGAATACATTAAGAAGAATTGACTAGGGAGGTAATATAGGTGTCTAAGACTGCCTGGCTTAAAATCCTGGCTTTGCCATTTATTTATTAGCTTTGTAGCCATAGGTGTGTTACTTAGTCTCTTTGTGCCTTAATTTTTTCATTAGCTTCATTTGCACATGAGTTAATGTGTGTAAAATGCTTAGAATAGTTTCTGGTGTGTAAGCATTACAGGTGTTCACTAGTAGTAGTAGTGGAGAATATGAGTTAGTTAAGTTTTAGGCGTAATGAGGGAAAGTCATGTGGAAATATTTACTAAGCAGTTAGATATGTGAGGCTGGAGCTCAGGAGAGAAGTCTAGGCTGGGGATACTATAATGGGAGTTATAAGTAGTAGTTGAAACTAAGGGAATAGAGAAAATATCCTGGGGAAAGCAGATGTAGTGAGGAGAAGGCCAAGATGGGACATTAGAGAACAACGATAACTTCAAAGTCAAGAAAGACCAGCTTATGGGTGTAACTGAGGAGGAGCGACCAGAGGCATAAGGAGGAAAACTAGGCCTCAGGGTCCCAGACACGAAGGCAGTGAGGGAGTGATTTATGTCAAATGCTGTAAAGCTGACAAATATGATAAGAGTGAAGGGTCCCCTGGATTCACACCGAAGAGGTCACAGGTGACCTTAGTGAGACCTTTCTGTAGAGTTTGGGGCAGAGGTCACTTTCCCGAAGACTGAGGAATAAATGGGTGAGGAGGTGGTAAATTTAGATCTCTCTGATTTTGTTTTTTAAATTTAATTTTATCAAAGTGATAGTTAAAAAATCATAGTTAGAACAAATAGTTTTATAAGGGTTAGCAGGAAAAAAGGAAAAGCAATCCTATGCCCCTTTCCTTCCCACCCCCACTTCTGTTTTTTTTATACAGGAAACTAAATTAAAACTGTCTCGCTGTTTCCTCTGGTATTTACTACCATGTTTCATAGTGCTGTTTCTTTTTCTCCCCAGATATTATCTATAGACTTCCTCCAGCAGAAGATGAAGATTCAGCTCTTTTATACCACTGTTTCCCCCGTTCTTCAAAAAAATGTAGCACAATTTTTCATTAAATCAATATTTAGTGTTTACTTTATTGTAGCTACATAAATGTTCACAGAGGAATCACAGGATATTGTGATTGCTTTTCCTTTTTTTTTTTTTTTAACAGCTATTAGAGTTAATAATTGCTTTTTTTTTCCCCCCTAATTTTCTATTTACCATTAATATGTCTCCAAAATCTCCAGCAGAGCTGGGAAGCTACTCAGTAGCTTCAGACATCTCAGATCATCTGCCGATTTCCTTTTTTTTTCTTGGAGCATTGCCTCCTCAAGCTTACCACACTCTCGCTCCGGTCTAAACTTTGTTGTTCTGTACAGTCCTACTGGACAGCTGTTGTTCCCAGGCTTTCCTTTATTCACATTTGGGAATTTCCTTTGCCTCTTTACTATTTCTGGATGTCATGTCTTCATCTTTCTTGGTTTTCTCCCATGTTGTGATAGAACACATTCTTAAACTGTTCTTAAGAAGGTGTACTACTAAGGAGGTAAAGTTTTCAAGACTCTTTGTGTCTGATAGTTTGGCTAGGTATAGAATTCATATAGAAATACTCTTCTCTCAGTTTTGAGAATATCTTTCTGTTATCTTCTAGTGTTCATTGTTGCTGTTGAGGAGTCAGATGCCATTCTGATTCTGGTTCCTTTTTATAAGACCCTACCTTCTTTTTCTTTCTCCATAGGAGATTTTAGACCCCACCCCCTCCTGCCTCCCCCTCCCCACCCCCGTCCCCAATCTGGGTTGTTCTGAGGTTTCACATTGATGTGCAGGGTTTTTAAATTAATTTTTTTCATGACTTGATCTTTTCAATTTGAAAACTCATGTCCTTCTGTTCTTGGAACTATTCTCAAAGTCTTCTCTTCTTATTTCTTTCTTTCTGTAACTCCTACTGGTGGATGCTATATTTTATTTTAAGCTTTCACTCCTATTGTTCATCATTTTTGCCTCTGTGCTCTTTTTGGAGTAGTCAACCAATTTTCTAACACTTCTGTTGAGTTTTTAGTATCTCTAATAATATATTCAATTTCTAAGAGCCCTGTCTTGTTTCCAGAAGAATACTGACTTCTTTCATGGATGCAATATAATCTTTTATCTGTCTGAGGATGTTAATTGCAGTTTTTTTAAGATTTCTTCTCCCTACATGATGTTATTTTCTCCAGGCTTTTTTTTTTTTTTTTCCTGTTTTTGTTTTTTTTCTGGGTTTTTTTTTTCTGTTGGTTTGGCTCCTTTTCCCCATGTGGAAATGTCTGGTGACTCTTAGCTGTCTATTTTTAAGAGTGACCAAGATACTTTGTTATGTGACAGTTTTGCTAAATGCTTTGACACTACATAATATGGATTGCCATCCACCATGATTTTCCTTGCCTCCCACTCACCAACCCATAAGATAATATCAGATATTTTAGGTTTTGCGTGTAGCCACAATTCACTTCTAGATTCCTTTTTCTCAACCAACCAGGGCAGTCTAGGTTATGCTTTGATAACAATCTCAAATTTTCAGTGACATACACAATGAAGGTTTTCTCTCTCTGGTACTATGTGTACAATGTATTCTGCAATGCCTTCTGCTCATGGTCCTCACATCAGGACTCAGACTAATGGAGGCTCCATCGTGAAACTTGCTACCCTAATTGTGGAGGCAGGAAAGGGGAATATGGCAGATGGTGTACTAGCTCTGAAAGCTTCTACATGAAAAGTATCCAAGCCACCTCTACTCACATTTCACTGGCCAAAGCAAGTCACGTGGTCATGCCTAATTTAAAAGACAGTAGTGAAATGCAAGCTTACCGTTTGCCCTGAAGGAAAAGGACAACCAGATTATTTGTAACAGCTGTAATGGATACCACAATGGCATTCCACTTATGCATGTTATGCTCTTGCTATTTTAATGGATTTTACAATCTACCCATCTTCCAAGAATGAGACGTCTAAGTTCCCTTCCAGCTTCAAATTCTATGGCTGTGTGACTTAAGAACTGCCACTCACCCCTGGTAACTTGCTGAAAATTAGTGTTCAGTAAATGTAGAGAAAATAAAAACATTACTATTTCATAAAAGATGGGAGCTATTTTCCTTAGTAGCAGTTTCCGTAAAAGAAAAAGCAGATTCGGAAGCTTGACAGAATTGTAGGACATTTTTGTTTCTGTGTTGAGTCGCTGGCAATCTTTAACAACTGCTTGCATCCTTGAATTATAAATGTCCATTGGTTTCAAATGACCAGATTCCTCAGCTAGTTAAAGCTTTTTCTTAGTTGAAAATAAACATGTGTATATTTAAATATATCTTTTTAAAAATTGTTATTCTATATTGTCATAAAAAAAAATACCTGAAATATGTCAGTACCCTTCTGTCAGAAAAAATTGCAGTCACATTTTAAAATTTCATGCTTTATGTTCAAACTTTGTTTGAATTTTATTCCTAACATTATCTTTGTAAGCCCAGTAACATTGTAACACCACATTGCTAAATCAGTAAACTTTTCTCTTATATTCAGTTCAGTAGGTTAAGTGATATAATTTTGTGTTCCAAACTGCTGAGTTGTTCAGTTTACACTAAAAATAAATTAGCAGACACTTTTGTTCTATATTTGAAAATGACACCGTCTCTTGACAGCAACCGTACACTTTGCTAAATTTCATTATTTGAAACACATGTATATTTGAAAACATTTTATTTTTGAAAATAAGGACCACAGCATCAAATAATGTTATAATATTTGCTGGCCTTTGAATGATGATTTTTCTACAAAAGTTTTGGGAACTATCCACATGATGGAAACAATTGAAGAGTTCGTTGTTGTTAGTATAATGGAACTTGTTTATCTTGAGTCTGATGACTCAACGCAGTTCTTTTTAAATGTCCTGCTTTTGGTCAAGAAATAGAAAACTCTTTCTAGCATTAAAGGTAGTCATTTTCACTTCGCACACACTGTTACTCAGCCATAAAGAACTCTCAAGGTATTATAACAAAGCGTGGTATGTGTTCACTTGTTAATAAACAGCTGACAGTTACATTGTGTGCCTGGATCTTGCCACATTTGTGTATCTAGTGTAACTAGATACTAGTTATTCTAGTGCTCTAGTGTAACTGTGCTTGTTTGATTTTTTTTTTTGTGAATGGCCATAAGCAAGCCAGAAGCTTTAATGAACGAGCAATACAGAGCTGTGCTATTGTAAATCAAAAGCACAAGTTTTAATACATGCACTGAAAGATACCCGTGGAAACTTCTGAAATCTGTACAGTTAAAAAATGTGTAAACCTAGTGGTACCAAGGAACATGTTAAGATTCCCTGACTTAGAGTATAATATGGCCAGATTGTATGTTACGGATTTTAAGATACTTTAAAAATATACTAAAAGAGAGAAACTCAAATCAATTACTGTAGAATCACTGAAGGATTTTTCTGAAGTTTGGAGTTCCTTTAAATAGCACAATTTAAAAATCGCTCTTCCACGGGGCTTCAGATGGGGGTGAGCAGGGGGAACTGTGGAAAGCTGAGTTTTTGGTGTTGTTTTGTTTTGTTTTATTTACATTGGCTAAAGCCAAAAAGATAAGTTTAGAATTTTTGTTGTTGTCTGTGCAGCTTGAGAAGTTCCTAATTTTTCCCTCAATTCTAAAGAGGAGTTGGGCACGCTTCTCCTTGATTCATCTTCCCTAATACCTCTCGCCATCAAGGATCATTGTAATAAAGGGTGAATATCAAACTATTTTCAAAGCCAAATCAGCTCCATGCAGACGGCAGAGACTGTCTTGGAGGAGACGATGAAGTATAATTCCTCTCAGAAAATATGCTAAAAATGAGAACAGCATCTCCATGTCAATTGTTCTCTTTAGTTTCCTGACCTAGGCTCCCATGTGTTGTTCTCTAAATCACCTTCCTGCTGCCCTTCAAATTCAGGCATCAGCCCAGCAACCCAGTGTACACTCTGAAAATAATTCTGTAAATTCATTCCAAAGTTCTTATATTCAATTATTCTTATTTCCATTCATGTTCCTTATTCATTGCTTCTCATTCACCTCTCTCTCTGTCCTCCCATCCACCTTCTCCCGTTTTCCAATTATACAAGTAGAATAAAATAGATTGTAAATTAGAAATTATAGGAAATATTTGATTTTCTAAAATTTCTTGGTAATGTCCAATATAGTGTCATGAACATGCTGGTTTTACTGAATACTTTATAAATATTATAATAACTTCAATTTCAACTTATTTCTTTTTTAAAATTTAAATTTAAGGGCCAGTCAGGTGGCATAGTGGTTAAGTTTGCATGCTCTGCTTCAGGAGCCTGGGGTTTGCAGGTTTGGATCCTGGGCAGGGACCTAGGACCACTCGTCAGGCCACCCTGTGGCGCATTCCACATAAAATAGAGGAAGATTGGCACAGATGTTAGCTCAGGACCATTCTTCCTCACACACACACAAGAGTTAAATTTAAGTATGCCAAGATATCTCTCATTCATAAAGTATCTCTGTGTCAAAAGATGTATTTTTACAGGGGCTGGCCCAATGGCCAAGTGGTTAGGTTCGCGTGCTTTCCTTCAGCAGCCAGGGGTTTTGCTGGTTTGGATCCTGGGCACAGACATGGCACTGCTCATCAAACCATACTGAGGCAGTGTCCCACATGGCACAACCAGAAGGACCTAGAACTAGAATACGCAACTATGTGCTGGGGGGCTTTGAGGAGAAGAAGAAGAAAAAAAAAGATTGGCAACAGATGTTAGCTCAGGTGCCAATCTTTAATCAGTAAATAAATAAAAGATGTATTTTTACAAGATTCTTGAATGAAAAACTTGAAACCTGCAAAGAAGTTGAAAGAATCTTAACAGTGAATAGCATTATACCCAACATGTACATTGTATAATTAACCTTTGTATACTTGCTTTTTCACATAGCTCTGCATTTGTTACCTCTTTGTCAATCCATTAATCTATCTTTTTGATGCATTTCCGAAGAAGTTGCAGGCATCAATACACTGCCCCCTAGGTCCTTCAGCATGCATATCATTAACTAGAGTTCAATATCTTTTGTGAGATAGAATTGATAGACAGTGAAATGCAAAAATTTTAAGTGCGCTAGTCAATAACTTTGACAACTGTCTCCACTTTTGTAACCTGAAGTACTCTCAGGACATTGAACGTTATCATCACTCCAGAAAGATCCTTTGTGTCCCTCTTCAGTCCGTCTACACACCCGCTCACCCACAGGCGACAACTATTTTAATTTTTTTCCTACCATAGATTAGTTTTGTCTGTTGTAGAAGCTCCAATGAATCGAATCGCACAGTCTGTCCTCTTTGTATAAAGCTGCTTTCACTCAGTATTGTTGGGAGGCAGTTTTCCTGTGGTCTCAGATTGCTGCCCGCTTTGTGACTGAGGCACTGACTCTCCTTTCCTCAGGACTTTCTTTTTTTAGGGTGTTTATGTAGCAAACTGCCTTGGAACATAGACCAGAGTAAAGGGCAAGCATGCTTACTGCCCATTAGAAAAAATTCAGGTTCCCTCAGGCCAGGGTTCCTCTCTTGTAATGCAGCCTCCGTGTGTAGGTTTCATTTGACCTTCTTCACATCACCCTGTGGGAACGGGGGCTTGTAGAACCAGTGCAGAAATATCGATAACTGGTTACCGCTCTTGTTCTGTGTAATAAACTGTCACTTGTCTCTGACTCTGTAGTACCATGCCTTCTCCCAGCATCTGTGAAATTCTAGCAGGCTAATTATCTAGCTTGTCTTTGAGGTAAAATCAAAGACCCTTTATGGTTCTTGACGAGTATTGTGATGCGTATACCAGTAATTCATTCGTTTTTGTTACTCGGTAGTCTTCTATTATACGTACATAGCATAATTTGTGTTAGCATAATATCTGTTGTGTTATTGAAAGATATCTACACTGTTTCTGGTTTTTAGCTATTATGGATAAACCTGTTATAAACATTTGCATACGTGTCTTTGGATCAACATGTGTTTTCATTTCTCTTGGGGAAATACCTAGGAGTGAAATACTGGGTTATAGGACAGGCAT
The DNA here is from genome assembly GCF_041296235.1 of Equus asinus. Taxonomy (NCBI): domain Eukaryota; kingdom Metazoa; phylum Chordata; class Mammalia; order Perissodactyla; family Equidae; genus Equus; species Equus asinus. The sequence continues at coordinate 41,235,943 of NC_091813.1, forward strand.
ATATTTAATTCTGTTAGAAATTGTGAAACTTTTCCCAAGTAGATATGCCATTTTATACTCCTGCCAATAATGTGTGAGAGTTCTAGTTGCTCCATAAAATTGACTCCAATTCAGATTTGTGAATTTTTTTCCCATATTACCAAGTAATTCTCCTATACCAGCTGGGTGTCCTACAATTCAACTCAATTCTGACACGATCTGTCTGGAATTAGCATCAGATCCCACAGGTTAAGGGCTCAGTCCTAAGGCTCCCCTCCCTCCACGTTACATGCCAATCACAGGTCCACCTTGTCACCTGTGCTTCTGATCAAATGGCTATAGATTGGAGGTTCCAATAACCCCCTCCTTGGGTTTGATTAATTTGCTAGAAGGGCTCACAGAACTCAGAGAAACATTTTACTTACTAGATTACTGGTTTGTTATATAAGGGTGTATAACTCGGGAACAGCCAGATGAAAGAGATGCATAGGGCAAGGCATGTGGGAAGGTGCCCAGGGCTTCTGTGCCCTCTTCAGGCACACCACTCTCCCAGCACCTCTGCTTGTTCATCAACCTAGAAGCTCTCTGAACCCGACCTTTTGGAATTTTATAGAGGCTTCATTATGAAGGCATGATTGATTAAACCATTGGCCATTGGAAATTGAACTCAATCTTCAGCCCCTCTCCCATCCCCAGAGGTCAGGGAGTTGGGACTGAAAGTTCCAACCCTCTAATCACTTGGTTGGTTCCCCTGGTGCTTTCCTTGTGTCACCTCATTAACATAACAAAAGACACCTTTAGGAAATTCCAATGGCTTTAGGAGCTCTGTGCCGGAAAGTGGGACAAAGACCAAATATATTTCTGCCTTTTTGTTTTTTCCTTATTGCAGTGACTAGAACCTTCAGCACAATGTTTAATAGAGATAGCAAGAGTGAGCATCCTTGCCCTATTCGTAATCTGTGCAGGAAAGTTTTCAGTATTTCATTATTAAGTTTGATTTAGCTTTGGGTTTTTCATAGATGTCATTTACTGGATTGTGGATGTTTTTTTCTTTCCTAGTTTGCTAAGAGGTTTTGTTGAATTTTACTTTATTTTCTCTTTCAATTGTTGCCTTAATTTTCAAAGAATTGTCCATTTCAGCTAAGTTGTCAGTTTTATTGGCAATCATTTATTCATAGTATTCCTTTATTATCCTTTTAATGTCTCTAGGATTGGTAATGATAGGCCCTCTTTGATTCCTGATTTTGGTAATTTGTGTCCTCTTTTTATTAGTCTACCCTAGGGGTTTGTCAATTCTGTTGAAAGCGCTGATTTTTGGGTTTCTTCATTATCTGTATTTTTCCCCCTATTTTATTGATTTATACTCATATTATTTTCTTCCATTTACTAACTTTGGATTTGCTTTGCTCTTTTTTTCTAGCTTCTTAAGATGAAACTCTCACACTGATTTGAGACCTCCTTTTTTTTTTCTAATATAAGCATTTAAATCTGTAAATTTTCCTTTATGGATAATTTTAGCAACCTCTCACAAATTTTGATATGTTGTATTTTTCATTATCATTAAAATTTTGAATTTCCTTGTAATTTCTTCTTTCATCTATCAGGTTCATCAAAAGTATCTTCTTTAATTACAAATATTTGTACTTGTTTATCTTATTGATAATTGGTTTCTATTTTAATTCTGTTTTAACTAGAGAATATACTTTTTAAGATGTTCTGAAATATATTGAGACTTTTTTAATGGCTCAGCTTATGGTCTATTTTGGTGAATGGGCCACGTGGAATTGCAAAAAGTTATATTGGCAGTTGATGGGTGCAGTTTGTGTATATATGTATAAATGTCAATTAGGGCAAAATGGTTAATAATGGTTTTTAAGATCTTCTTTTGTCCTAAGTGGCTTTTTTCCTAGTTCTGTCAACTGCTGAGAGTTGCCTATAAAAAACCTCCAAATATGATTAGTATTTGTCTAGTTCTCTTTATAATTCTGTCAGTTATTGATTTATGTTTCCCAAGGCCTATTACTATTATGAAATGAAATAATTATTTCATTATGAAAAGAAATAATTCGTTCTTCATTTTTGGTAATACTGTTTGACTTGAAATCACTTTTACTGTTATTAACACAGCTGTAGGCCTCTCGTTGCTTATTGTTTTGGTGGTGTGTCCTTTCCATCCTCTTTTTTTTAAGTTTTCTATTTTATCTCTTTTCTTCCATTTCTGTCTTCTTATCTGCTGATATGTTATTTTTAAAGTTCCATTTTAGCTCATCTGTTAACTTTTTAACTATACTTTTCTATATTACTTTTAGTCGTTGCTCTAAGGCATGCATTCTCAAAGAGGAGGAGATCACAAGAGGGTGAAACTTGGATTTGAGGGTGGGGAGCAAAAACCTCCTAAATATGACATGGTTTGTGGCCCTCCAAAGAGCCACAGAACATAAACAAATATTCAGTATATCTGTGCTATTGAAATTTCATGGGGGGAGGCAAATAGGAAAAAAGGCTCCTTATGAGGGGCATAATGAGAAACAGGTGGAGAAACACTGCCCTAGGTTTACAGTGTACATCCTTAAATTTTTCATAATGTACATAGACTTGATAGTCTACCACTGCCAAGTAAAATCAGAGATGTATTTTTTAAAAATCAGTCATTATTATTTATTTCCATGACATTTTAAGTTATGCCCCTTTTTTAAGACTATTTTTTTAGAGCAGTTTTAGATTCACAGCAAAATTGAGAGGAAGGTACAGAGATTTCCCATATACAGCATACCTCATTTTATTGAACATCCCTTTATTGTACTTTGCAGATACTGCATTTTTTACAATTGCAAGTTTGTGGCTACCCTGTGTCGAGCAAATCTGTCGGCGCCATTCTTTCAACAGCATTTGTTCACTTCATGTCTCTATGTCACATTTTGGTAATTCTCACAATATTTCAAATTTTTCTACTATTATTATAGTATGGTATGGTGGTCTGTGATCAGTGATCTTTGATGTTACTGTTGTAATTGTTTTCCACTCCGTGAACCGTGCCCATATATGATAGCAAACTTATTATGAATGATGTATGTGTTCTGACTGCTTCACCACCTGGCCATTCTCCAGCTCTCTCCCTGTTCTCTGGCCTCCCTATTCCCTGAGACACAACAATATTGAGATTAGGCCATTGATAACCCTACAATGTCCTCTAAGTGTTTAAGTGAAAGGAAGAGTTGCACACCTCTCTCTTTAAATCAAGAGCTAGAAATTATTAAGTTCAGTGAGGAAGGCATGTCAAAAGCAGACACAGGCTGAAAGCTAGGCCTCTTGCACCAGTTAGCCAAGTTGTGAATGCAAAGAAAAAGTTCTTGAAGGAAATTAAAAGTGCTACTCCAGTGAACACACAAATGATAAGAAAGCAAAACAGCCTATTGCTGATATGGAGGAAGTTTTAGTGGTTTGGATAGAAGATCAAACCAGCTACAACACTCCCTTAAGCCAAAGCCTAACCCAGGGCAAGGGCCTAACTCTCTTCAATTCTATGAAGGCTGAGAAGGGTGAGGAAGCTACATGAGAAAAGTCTGAAGCTAGCAGAGATTGGTTCATGAGGTTTAAGGAAAGAAGCTGTCTCCATAACATAAAAGTGCAAGGTGAAGCAGCAAGTGCTGATGTAGAAGCTGCGGCAGGTTCTCCAGAAGATCTAGCTGAGATCATTAATGAAGGTGGCTACACTAAACAACAGATTTTCAATATAGTTGAAATAGCTGGAAGAAGATGCCATCTAGGACTTTCATAGGTGCAGAGGAGAAGTCAGTGCCTGGCTTCAAAACTTCAAAGGACAGGCTGACTCTCTTGTTAGGGGCTAATGCAGCTGGTAACTTTAAGTTGAAGCCAGCGCTCACTTACCATTCTGAAAATCCTCATGCCCTTAAGAATTATGCTAAATCTACTCTGCTTGTGCTCTATAAATGGAAGAACAAAGCCTGGGTGACAGCACATCTGTTTACGACATGGTTTACTGAATATTTTAAGCCCACTGTTGAGACCTACTGCTCAGAAAAAAAGATTCCTTTCAAAATATTACTGGTCATTGACAATGCACTTGGTCACCCAAGAGCTCTGATGGAGATATACAATGAGATTAATGTTGTTTTCATGCCTGCGAACACATTTGTTGGGCAGCCCATAGATCAAGGAATAATTTCGACTTTCAAATCTTATGATTTAAGAAATACATTTCATAAGGCTATAGCTGCCATAGATGGTGATTCCTCTGATGGATCTGGGCAAAGTAAATTGAAAACCTTCTGGAAAAGATTCACCATTCTAGATGCCATTAAGAACATTTGTGAATCAGGTAGAGGTCAAAATATCAACATTAACAGAAGTTTGGAAGAAGTTGATTCCAACCCTCCTGGATGACTTTGAGGGGTTCAAGCCTTCAGTGGTGGAAGTAACTGCACATGTGGTGGAAATAGCAAGAGAACTAGAATTAGAAATGGAACCTGAAGATGTGACTGAATTGCTGCAATCTTGTGGTAAAACTTTAACAGATAAGAAGTCGGATGAGCAAAGAAAGTGGTTTCTTGAGATAGAATCTACTCCTGATGAAGATGCTGTGAATGAAGACTGTTGAAATACCAACAAAAGATTTAGAACGTTACATGAACTTAGTTGATAAAGCAGCAGTAGAGTTTGAGACGATTGACTCCAATTTTGAAAAAAGTTCTACTCTGGGTAAAATGCTATCAAACATCATCACATGGTACAGAAAAATCATTTGTTAAAGGAAGAGTCACTTGATGTGGCCAACTTCATTGTTGTCTTATTTTAAGAAATTGCCACAGATCCCAACCTTCAACAACTACCACCCTGATCAGTCAGCAGCTGTCAACATCGAGGCAAGACCCTCCACCAGCAAAAAAGATTAGTATTGGCTGAACGCTCAGATGATGGTCAGCATTTTTTAGCAATAAAGTATTTTTTAGTTAAGGTAGGTACATTGTTTTTTTAGACATAATGTTGTTACATACATAATAGACCACAGTATAGTGTAAACATAACTTTTATATGCACTGGGAGACCATAAAATTAGTGGGACTCACTTTATTGTGATATTTGCTTTATCCTGCTGGTCTGAAACTAAGCCTGCAGTATCTCTGAGGTATGCCTGTACCCGCTGCTCCCACCTTCGCATAGCCTCACCCATTATCAACATCCCCTGCCAGAGGGTGCATTTGTTACAATTGATGAACCTACATTGACACATCAAAATTGCTCCAAGTCTATAGTTTATATTATGGCTCACTCTTGGTATTGTATAGTCTATAGGTTTGGTCACATGTATAATATGTACTCATTATTATAGTATCTTAATGAAGTATTTTCACTGCGCTAAAGACCCTCTGTGCCCTACTCCTTCACCACCACCCCAACCCCAATTCTTTTTACTTTCTCCATAGTTTTACCTTTTCCACTAAGTCATATAATTAGAATATAAAATGTGTGGCCTTTTCAGATTGGCTTTTTTTCACTTAGTAATATGCATTTAAGGTTCCTCCATATCTTTTCATGGCTTAGTAGCTCATTTCTCTTCAGTGATAAATAATATTCCATTGTTTAGATGTGCCACAGTGTATTTATCAGTTCGTGTACTCAAGGACATCTTGGTTGCTTCCAGGTTTTGGCAGTTATGAATAAAGCTGCTATAGACATTCGTATGTGTGTTTTTGTTTGGATGTAAGTTTTCACCTGCTTTGAGTAAATACCAAAGAGCACAGTTGCTGGATTGTATGATAAGAGTATGTTTAGTTTTGTTAAAAAATTGCCAAACTGTCTTCCGGAGTGGCTGCACCATTCTGCATTCACACCAGCGCTGATTGAGACTTCTGTTGCTACATATCCTCACCAGCATTTGATGTTGTCAGTGTTCCAGATTTTGGCCATTCTAATAGACGTATAATCATATCTCATTGTTGGTTTAATTTACATCTTCCTGATGACACATGATGTGGAGCATCTTTTCTTAAGCATATTTACCATCTGTATGTTTTCTTTGGTGAGGTGTTTGTTAAGGTCTTTGGCCTATTTTTTAATGAAGGAGTTTGTTTTCTTATTGTTGAGTTTTAAGAGTTCTTTATGTACTTTGAATAACAGTCCTTTATCGGATGTATCTTTTGCACATATTTTCTCTCAGTCTATGCCTTATCTTCTCCTTTTCTGAATGTTGTCTTTTGCAGAACAGAAGTTTTTACTTTTAATGAAGTCCAGCTATTCAATTATTTTTTTCATGGATCATACCTTTAATGTTGTGTCTGAAAAGTCATGGCCATACCCAAGGTTGTTAGGTTTTCTCCTATCATATCTTCTATGGGTTTTATAGTTTTGTATTTTAAATTTAAGTGTGTGATTCAGGTTGAGTTAATTTTTGTGAAAGGTGTAGGAACTGTGTAGAATCTTTTTTTGTTTTTTTGCATGTGGATGTTCAGTTTGTCCAGCACCATGTTGAGATTTTCATTTTTTGGTGGGGAAGATTTGCCCTGAGCTAACATCCTTTGCCAATCTTCCTCTTTACTTTTTGCTTGAGGAAGACTAGCCCTGAGCTAACATCTGTGCCAGCCTTCCTCTATTTTGTATGTGGGAAGCCTCTGCAGCATAGCTGGTGAGTGGAGTAGGTCCATGCCCGGGATCCAAACCTGCAAACTGCCAAAGTGGAGTGTGTGGAACTTTAACCACTCAGCCATGGGGCCAGCCCCAAGATGTATTTTTTGTAAGTGAGATCTAATTGAAATATAGAATTCTTTCAATGTGATGAAGCATGAATATCATTGAAGCTTAGATTTGATAGGATTTTTAAAAATTTCCTTTGTAGCCATCATGTATTAAGTACCTCTTATTTTCAAAGAGAAACAATAAAATTAGATGTCCTACAATAAAAGGATTAATTTCTTACAATTCATTGTATCAGCTAAGAAGTTTTACAGAAAATTTAAAAAAGTGAAACAAAACAATTAAAAGAATAAAAGATGAGCATGAGTAGAGTAGGGAGGCCTGCGAGAGTCCTATAGCTTCAAGATTCTAAACCTTGATATTGTGATTATGATGTTGAGGTACAATTGAAATATTCTGGAGAATGTTAGACTAGGCATCATGGTATACAAGGGCTTTTGGTGTCAGAGATCTGGGTTTGAGTCCTGACTCCACCATTCATCACATTACACCTTGAGTCTTTCAAAATCCTCATCTAAAAGAGAGAAAATCACAGCTACTTTGTCCTGCATCCCTCCCTCCCTCCCTCTTTCCTTTGTTCTCCACCACCTGGATTCTCCTCCTCTGCCTTGAATATATATTGAGCACCTGCTATGTTTCAGGGATGGTTTTAGGCATGGGGATGTAAATGAAAAATTATGATACTTCGTTTCAGGAAGTTTGTAGCCTTTTTAATCAACAGACATATGATAATGCAGTATGATAAGTGTTATCATGGTGATATATGCCGTGTATAATTGGAGGACTGGAAAAAGAGTACCTGTATTTGCTCTAGAAAGTCATGAAAGGGTTTGAAGATGAGATAATGTTTAAACTGAAACTCAGTAATGTGCAGACATTTGCCAAGTAGGGGTCAGGGGCATGGATAGTTTAGATCACGTGAGATAACAAGTGAAAGCTTCAGCACAGTGCCTGTTTTTGAATAAGTTCTTAAACCTGTATATTTTCTTCTATCTCTCTGGTACTTGGGTCAGCAGGTACAGGAGCAAACTGGATGCTTATAAAAATAGTATAAACTATTTATCGAGCTGCTCTTCCATGTGCTCAGTACTGTTCTAGGCATTTTACATTAATGGTTTGGAATCTCGCAATAACTGTAGTAGATATTTTTTATTCCTTGAAGAGATTATTATCCCCAGTTGATAGATAAGGAAACCATGGCACAGGGTTTTTTAATGTGCCTGTGGTCATGCAGCTTGTGGTTATAAGTAGCAGGATTGGGACTCAAATCCAGCTTTAATCCCTGCATGCTTTGCATTATGCTTTTTTTGTGTGTGTGAGGAAGATTGGCCCTGAGCTAACATCTCTGCCAATCTTTCTCTACTTTTTATGTGGGATGCCACCACAGCATGGCTTAATGAACGGTGCATAGGTCCGCTACAGATCTGAACCTGCGAACACTGAGCTGCCGAAGCAGAGCGTGTGAACTTAACCACTGCACCACTGGGCCAGTCCTGCATTATGCTTTTTAAATGCCATTCTAGTAGTGTTGCCAGTTTTAGTGTGTTCTCAGTTTTGAAGTATAGGCCAGATGGAGGGACTTCCTTAAGGCTTTCTTTAATATTCAGGAAAAGTAGAAAAATTTCATTATTTTTGATCCTATTTGTGTGAAATTTAGTGACTTGACTAAGGCTAACCTGAATTTTACTTTCTGAGGTAAAACTGAGTAAATGTCGACTTCTACAGTGCCACGTATTTCTTTTCCCTTCTGTTTTCTTATGGGATTTGAGTTAACTAAGAACTAAAATCTTTCTCCTCTTCAGTAAGTTGAGAAATAAAGAATACATGAAGGGAAGTTGCAACATTGACTAAAAAATAGTTACCCATTCATTTCCATCTGTGTCTATATAGACAGAGTGAAGTCATAGAATTGGAAAAAAAAAATGTTGTAACAAAGGATAGAGATCTGTATTCTACAACACAAAGAAAAGAAGGAGACTCACCCAATGGTAAGCAATTTGTCTTTGGTTGTGTGACACATTAGTTGTGGAGCCAAGGCTAGATCCCACATCTTCTGGTATTTAGTCCATTGATCTTTCTGTAGTGGTCTTGTGAATGCCTCAGACTTAATGATTTCTGGAGTATCTCGGCATGTAAATCAAAAACATATAGTCCTTAAGAGTCTTGGCCATTACTCATGCACATCATGTAATATGTCTACCACTGCATGTTTTGTAGTAATTAATTGCCCTTCACTAATCGTGTATTTTTCCACTGATATCTTAGAAAAAATAGTCTTAAAATATTGAAAAGAAATACATATATTTGAATTTTCATTAAGGTTTTTCTACTCCTCAGCCTACTAATATTATCTGTTATTCCAGAAATCTGGTTTTTTTAAACATACCTTTATCACCCTGCCTTATTGGATTGAAACCCATGCAACGGATTTAACGTTTAATTATATTCTCATTGTGCTACTTAACAATGGAGTGAGTCACTTAAATTTATTGTTGTTATAGTTGGAGAAAGTCTATTAATTGAGTTGTTCAAGGATTGGTAGTTTAAAAAATGCCAGATTTTGATTTTTACATTTGTTGTCTCCCAGCCGACTATGTTAGATAGTCCTCCTTCTGATGAAGCCCTTGGAGCAGGCTGGCAAAGATGTTTGTATTACTCTTACCACATGACTCTCCATTTTAACAAGAAATTGTTACATGGGGCAAGTAATAATTTATAGCAAGTGATATGTATAACTTCTGAAGTGTTTTGCAAAACCAATTCCTCCTTTCATTTTTCAGTTTAGTTGTAACAATCTCTTGCTAAGACTGTGACAGTTACCTTGTAACAGGGATGCCCACATACATTTGTCATGTCTCTGCATCCAAGGTATTGCCAAAGAAGTTACATTTTTGAAAACACAGATTTGATCTTGCTACTTCTAAAAGCAAAAAAAGTATCAGTGGTCTTTATTTTAGACACAAAGAAATGCTTAGGATGTCAATCCAAAATTTCCATTATCTGGCTCTTACTTGCATTTTCCAGCCTCGTTTTTGGTCACTCCCTTCACAATCATACACCTAAACAAAGCTCCTTGCCTTCGCTAAACATGTATTAGCTATCCTGCTACACAAGCATATGGTTAAACCGTTAGCTCAGTTTGGGTTACTATCTTCAGTCTCATGAAAATCTCCCTCTCTCTTCCTGCACTCAGAAATGTACCCATGTTTAGTAGCTGCCATAATGCCTTCACCTAGTTAGAGACCTCTCCTTGGTATTCCCTTTAGCTCTGGGAAATTGTCTTATATTATTCATTTCATAATTCCTTTTTCCATCTTCTGTAATCTCACTCTTAGGGACCCTAGTTCAAGTTGGATGTATGTCCTTTTGGATTCATCCTCGGGACTTCTGGTCTTTTCTGTCATATATTTCATTTAGGGAGGTCTGTTTATTCTATGTCCCCAGAGATTCTCTAACCTTTTACTTCCAACTCACTTAAGTTCCGCCATCGTTTTTGACTTTCTGAGAGTGATTTTTTAATTCCCTGGTTGTTTTTGCTCTTGTTTTATTGATGTTATATCGTCTCAAATATCTCTGAAGATACTAATTAGATGGTGTATAAAATTTCTTTTTTTCCTTCTTTTATCTGGGCCTTTCTTTGTTGTGCTGCATGTTTTGTGATTCTTGGTTGACCCTTCAGATATATGAATGAGGGGTAAGAAGGAGGGGTAGGAATGATTTAAGGTCGAGTGGGTAGGGAGCCAGCTCTTGCACCGGTGGCCTCCCAGCTGTACGAATGAACATGAGTTTGTGTGTAGGATTCAGTATTTCATCAGTTGCCCAGATATTTCCTTCAGTCTCTTAAGGAGAGACCTCTCACGTTATTTGCACTGGGGTCATGCTTCGCTGTTTTCGCGTGTGTAGATAGGAATAGGAGTGGGAGGATGAAATGGCTATCTAGTCCGTATACAGACATTTCATTGATCCCCCTGTTCTCTTTTGCTCTTCATTGTATGTGTTATGTCTCAGCATAGTCTCTCTGGGTGCTGTTAGGAATGTTGGTTCCTACTTCTCTTGCAGTCCCTTTTGTTAGTTTTGTTCAGGTGTGGCTCCTTCAGCTCAGTTAACCAGTCAACAGTTTCTCTAACTTCCAAAAATTTCTTGAATTCTGCTTTCTGTTGATGGCACCCCTCTCATTCTCTTCATCGTTATTTTACTGTCATTTTGATGGCTTTTAAAGAGTAACATTAGGAACATGTTTATTCAGCCTGCCATCTTGAACTGCAAGTCAGCTTATGCTTCCTGGAGAAGAAAATATACTCTTACTTCTACGAAGAACCAAGTATAAAACTGTAGCAATACCTCAGTGCCTTCCCAGTCTACTTGGAGAGAAAAAGCATGTGCCAAGAGAGATAAGTAATCCCATTTCTAACTGGAACCTTAGGTGGAAATACTTGGTAAGTAAAGTATAGCCTTTGGATGGCTCTCATTTGACTCCATATTCCTTGAATCCATATTCTTTGAAAGTCATTTAGAAATGATTGAGAAGAGGAAACGGAGTATAGCAAGGACATTGAAAGTCAGTATTTTTATAATTCTGAAATAAACTTGTGCCACAATGAATTTAAAACTTTGGAATAAAAGGAAGTGAGAAGAAAGGGAAGCTTCTTTGGGGGGAGGAAGAGGAATGCAAATTAGACGTGTTAGATCAGTTAACTTAACACATGCTCATTCACAGTTGGCCTGTCCCCATTTTAAGTGCCTTATGTCTTAGTAGGCATGTCAGCAACTTCTTCTAAATGCTTCTTCCTTCATTTGGTCATTCCTTTGTTCATTTATTCATTCAAGAATTGCAATTCTCTCCTATAGAGAATAAACCTTTATTTAGTCCAAACAAGTGTCTCAGATGACAATGTAAACCCAGACACTGAAAGTCCTGCTTTGTACAGGTCTTACATGTAGATTAAACAAAAATCTACATAAATCTACATTCTTAGTTCACACAGGCAGAACATCATGGATTGTGAGGCATATCAATGAAGATGATTAGAAAATATGGGTAGAAAAGGGAAGAACAAGGAAAATAGATCTATATGAACTTCTGAATGGAGTCAGAGAATAATGTATTACCATGAACCATTATAATCCTATCAGCATTTTATTCCAAATTTACCATACACAGTATCACCTTGACACTAAAAATACAAAAAGTTATTTTATGTAGTTGAAGTAGGAGCTGGAAAATTTGACTTTGTGTGAGCAATTCACTTAATACCTTAGAGTTCAGTCCACCTTTTTTTTTTCGAGTGAGAGTTGGACTAAATCATCTTTAGGGATCTTAGTGATGTTAAATCTAGAAGGCTTTTAAGTATTGAATGACAGCTATCGCAGGCATTATTCTAAGACCTTTGGGTAATACTAAGATATATATATATCACCATCCCTGGCCTTCAGGAGAAGATAAAGCCAAAAAAAGCAAATAAGAAATAAAATGTCCACAAATATCTACATTACACAGCAGTGTATTATAAAAAGTATATAGAAGAAGCAATTAAATGAAAGAGGAGAGAATTTCCAGCTTGGGGCAATTGAGGATGATTGCATAAAGGATCATTTGAACAATGCCTTGAGTCTTGAGTAAGTTGTTTTTTTTTTTTTTTCCTTTTTCTCCCCAAAGCCCCCCGGTACATAGTTGTATATTCTTCGTTGTGGGTCCTTCTAGTTGTGGCATGTGGGACGCTGCCTCAGCGTGGTCTGATGAGCAGTGCCATGTCCGCGCCCAGGATTCGAACCAACGAAACACTGGGCCGCCTGCAGTGGAGCGCGCGAACTTAACCACTCGGCCACGGGGCCAGCCCCTTGAGTAAGATTTTTATAGACAGTTAAGACTAGGAGAGTGTGACCCCACCAGTATAAGCTGGAGTACAGAGATGTGAGAAAACGTGAAGTGTGTCCAGTGAAGTACAAGTCAGCTGGCTTTGTTCATGGAGAAGTTGTGTTTTAGAGTGACAGGAAATATAGTTAGAGGTAAGGTTATGAATGGTCTCACCTACAATCTAAGAGAGGTATTGTAGATCTTTGAGACAGGAGACTGAGAGGCTGAGAATTTTTCAGAGAGAGTATGCAGTGTGGAAGGTGCTGTGGAGTAGGGAGGAGACTGATGCTGAAGTATCAATGAAAAACTATTACACTTATCCAGCTAGGAGACAGTCAGACCTGAAGTAGGGCGGTGGCAATCCAGTGAAATTGCTGGAGCAGATGAAAGAGATTATGAAGTAAGAATGTCCAAGAGTCAGTAAATGGTTTGGGTAAAACTAAGGATTGGAACCAGTGTGACTGGAAAAATGGAAGCACCTTTAATAAAAATTGTCAAGTCAAAGGGTGAAGTTGATTTTTGTGAAGAAATGTGAACTAATTCACTGTCTTTTAACAAACCTTTCCCATCTATGTAGTAGCAATTTTGATATAGTAGTAAAGATAGAGTATTCTACGTGAATCCTTGTCTTTTTCTTGCAAAGCCATTCTAGTTTCTTGGGGATATTATTATTTTCTTGGTAATTATTATGAATCTAAATTGCCTTATGTACTAATTTGGGGAAGGAGGAGTGTATGATAGAATACCAAAAAGTATTCTTTCAGAATATCATGAAGAATAGCCAGAACTTAGTGGTCCATAAGAGTGGAATTTTACTTTAGATTTGGAAAAGCAGTTCACTTATAAATGATACCTATCAAAAATTGTAATAGTAGAGAATGAAATCAAATTAAATGCACCCATACACTAGGAACCATAAGGAAGTAAGTGATAGAATTTTTATTACAGAAGCAAAACGTGAACATACGATAGTTCTAATTAAAACTACTGTTCCTTTGTTTTCTCAGTTTCAACAGTTGACCTGTGCTGCAGTTTATCTGATTTGATAATCTGCACTTTTCTTTCCTTTTTTTTTTTCTTAAAGATTGGCACCTGGGCTAACAACTGTTGCCAATCTTTTTTTTTTTTTTTTTTTCTGCTTTATCTCCCCAAACCCCCCCTGTACACAGTTGTATATCTTAGTTGCAGGTCCTTCTAGTTCTGGGATGTGGGACGGCCACCTCAACGTGGCCTGACGAGCAGTGCCATGTCCGCTCCCAGGATCCGAACCCTGGGCTGCGGCAGCCGAGCGCGCGAACTTAACCACTCGGCCACGGAGCGGGCCCCTACACTTTTCTTGAGTGGGGAGCGAGAAAGGAAATGAAAGCAAAAGAGCTATTTATAATTAATGAGGAGAAAAAAAAATAGAAGATTTGGAAATGTTACATAAAGCTTTAAAAACAATAATTTTTTTTGTTTTTTTAAAAGAGTGTAGGCAGTTGTGATTTCTTTTTCTGATTTCTACATAGTATCAGACAGCAGAAAATGTGCTGCTGAGTCGCAGACTTCCAGCTGAAGGATTTCTCAGTGGCAGATAACCTGACTAGAAACTGGTTAGAAACTCTGTTTTCTTGTGTCATATTGCTTTAATAAGGCATAGTCTCCTTTTGCATTTAATTTTGAAGTGTCGTTTTATTTGTTTCTTGTAATTATTTGGTTATATGTAATTATTTAGCTGCCTTTAATGTCATGGACTTAGGAGGGGTGAAGATTTTTCTGGTCCAGTATTTCCCTAAGTGTGTTAGTTATCTGTGTTTATAAAGAAAGGGCTCTGGGATCAACTAGGTCGGGAAATTGCTGAATTAAACACAAACAAGATTTTTATTTTGGTGGTAGTTAGAGGGGAGGGTATGGAAGCTCAGAGACTATTTAATATGCTAATGTGACTTAACTAAGGAGAAACAACATAGAGCATTTCACATATTTATTTACCCACAAAATCCTTTCTTCATGGAGTCTTTTTCGAAAACATTGTTCTTCAGGACATATGTGGGGAAACTCAAAGCCCTTAAGTTTATAGATAAATAGAAAAGAGCTAAAATGGCTCCTTCAGAGTGCGTAGCTATTTACTTAAACAACTAGACTTGCGCCAAAGTTTCCAACCATATTTAGTTTTGCTTCCTTTTGCCCCGAAATGCAGAAAAGTCTTTAAAAGCTACTTGATATGCCAAGTTGGATCTGTAAAATAATTTACATAGGGAGATTTGAAGAAATACATAAAACTAATGATTTAATTTTTTTTTGTATATTTTAAATTGGCACATTGACTTTGTTGGAGAGAGTTAGGTAGAAAAAGCCTATTAATATTTGTAACCAAGATTACACTTTTGCAATAAGGAACCTTTTTTTTTGCAGAAATCAACTATCTTTCAACTTATAAAAATCTGTTTCCTTTCAAATTATAGAAAGCTCAAACAGTATAATAATGTGTATGTCAGAAAACTTCCCAACTTTCCCATAAAAGGACTGGAGAAAATGACTGTTTATGATTTGCTGTCTGTTGTTCCAGACCCCATCTCTATGTAAAAAAACATGTATCTTTTAAAAACTTCTTTACATAGTTGGCATTATGGTAGACACACTGTTCTTTACCCTTAATTTTTTTGTTTTTGAGGAAGATTAGCCCTGAGCTAACATCTGCTGCCCATCTTCCTCTACTTTATATGTGGGACGCCTGCCACAGCACAGCTTGCCAAGCGGTGCCTAGGTCCACACCCAGGGTCCAAACTGGTGAACCCTGGGCCGCCGAAGCGGAAGGTGCAAACCTAACCGCTGCGTCACTGGGCTGGCCCCTACCCTTAATTGTTTTGCTCAACAATATTATGTTTATCTTCCCACACTAATACCTGTAGATCTTCTTTTAGTGGCTCAACAGTGTTGCATTATATAGCTCTACTATAATTTATTTAATCAGTTTTCCATTGATGGACATTAGGGTAGTTGTAATATTTTTACCGGACAATGCTGTAGTGAATTTGATATGGGTCTTTTTTTTTTTTTTCCCGAACCTCTGTGCAAATATGTCTGTAGGAGAGTTTTTGAAGTGGAATTGCTGGGCCAAAGAATATGCGTATTTAAATTTTTTTAAGTATTGCCAAATTGCCTTTAAAAAATGATATTAGTTTGTCCTCCCACTACCAGCATTGCAACAGGAAACTTATAATGGTATAACTTGTACTGAACTTAAAAAAAAAAAGACTTTATACTTTGTAATGGGTAACAGAGAATATCTTGCTATGTTAAAATCATAGAGATAATTTGTAAAGCTTTAATCATCATGATCTCTCTCTCTCTCTCTCCCTCTCCCCCTTTACAGAGCAAGTTATTCATGGAAGGATTTAGAAGCCTAAAAGAAGGAGAACCAGTGGAATTCACATTTAAAAAATCTTCCAAAGGCCTTGAATCAATACGGGTAACAGGACCTGGTGGGAGCCCCTGTTTAGGAAGTGAAAGAAGACCCAAAGGGAAGACACTACAGAAAAGAAAACCAAAGGGAGATAGGTAATCATTTTACTTCGTTAGTTTATGACTTTATTGTATTTGGAAAAGATTTCTGAAAATTTACTTATATTTTTATGATGTTATTGGACTTTGCATAGCCCAGCCAAAATAAAATAAAATACCACCACTGCCACATAGTTGAATAGAATTCATCAGTATAGGCTTTCTTGCAGTTTGAACTGACTGCAGAATATACTTAACTGAGCTTTCAGCATTGAGCACTGGGTAGTCTCCTGACTATCATTTCCACCAGACCATTCTGAGACCACAAATGAGAAAGAAGCTGACGTTCCCAACAGACAGAAGTGCCCCTCTGTACATCTTAACACTTTTTTTCAAATGCAGATACACTTACTGCTTTGTCTGTTTTTAAAAGATAACTCGTATAGAAAATTCAAACAATATAAAAAACTGTAAAGAAGTCAGGAGAAAAATCATTTGAAATCCTGACTAGAGGTGGGAATCATAATATGTATGCAGTATTTTTGAAACTTGGATTTGTTTTTTTAACTTAACAGTATATCATGGAACATTTCATGTCAATCATTAGCACCTGCATAAACTCCCACTGTGTGAATGAACCAAAATGTAAACAAGGCTATGTTAAATTAATTGCTAAATTTAGACTGTTTCCAGTATTTTGAATGTATCAGTAGTACCACAGTGGGGATCCTTATATGTACATGTTTGAAAAATTGTCTGATTAGATCCTTAGGACAAATACCTAATAGTGAAAAATCTGGATCGAAAACTATGCACTTTAAAAATTTTGATATCGATTTCCAAAATGCTCTCCAGAAATGATTAGGGCTAATGTACAACCCCTTTAGAAGTGAGACTGCTCATTGAATGATGTCATCTTTTTAATCTTTTCCAATTACGTAGGTTAAGAGACGCGGCTCATTTTTTCCTTTGCATCTTTTGATTAGATTAGAGGTTAAATATATGTTAGTTTTCCTTTTTATTTATTTTTTTAACTTTTTTTTTTTTTTAAAGATTGGCACCTGAGCTAACAACTGTTGCCAATCTTCTTTTTTTTTTTTCCCTGCTTTTTCTCCCCTAAATGCCCCCAGTACATAGTGGTATATTTTTTTGTTGTGGGTCCTTCTAGTTGTGCTATGTGGGATGCTGCCTCAACATGGCCTGATGAGTGGTGCCATGTCCGTGCCCAGGATCCGAACCCACGAAACCCTGGGCCGCCAAAGTGGAGCGTGCAAACCCAACCACTCGGCCATGGGGCTGGCCCCTCATTTTTATTTTTTTCTTCTATGGATTGTAGGTTTCTTGTCCTTGGCTCATTTTTCTGTTGAGAATTTCATTTGCTATTATTGATTTGTAAGTTCTCTGTTCAGGAAAAAAATCAGTGTTCTGCTTTCCTATATTGGGAAAAACCCAGTTCTTCCTGAATGTGTTTTTCTCCTGTGTGTCTCCTTTACTTTTACACAGAACACTTCACCTCTGGTCACCAAATGTGTGGAGATTTTTCTCCACTCCAATCAATTCTCCATCACACCAGCTGGGTGTCCTAGAATTTAACTCAATCCTGACACTATCTACCTGGAGAGAGCATCAGATTCCACGGGTTAAGGTCTCAGTCACACAAGACTGCTTGCCACCACGCTTCAGATGCCAAAAGCAGGTGGTGGGTCCCCAGGTTACCCAAAGCTTCTGTTGGATTTGGCTACAAATTGGAGGTTCCCACAACCCCCTCATCAGGCTTGATTAATTTGCTAGAGTGGCTCACAGAACTCAGGGAAACACTTACTTACATTCACCAGTTTGTTAAAGGATATGATAAAGGACACAGATGAACAGCCAGATGAAGAGATCCACGGGGCGAGTTCTGGGAGGGTCCCAGGTGCAGGAGATTTTGTCTCTGTGGAGCTGGGGTACATCATCCTCCCAATGTGGATGTGTTCACCAACCTGGAAGCTCTCTGAACCCCATACGTTTGGGATTTTATGGAGGCTTCATCAAATAGGCATGATCAATCATTAACTCCATTTTCAGCCCTTCACCCTTCTTAAGAGAATGGTAGGTTTGTGGCTGAAAATTCCAAGTTTCTAATTGTGACTTGCTCTTTCCGGTGACCAGCCCCCATCCAGCCATCCAGGAACCCACCCGGAGTTGCCTCATTAGAACAAGACAGTCCTATCACCCAGGAAGTTACAAGGGTTTCAGGAGCCCTGTGTTAGGAATAGAGGTCAGAGACCAACATTAGAACAAGAGATGCTTCTAGTGTTCTTATCACTCAGGAAGTTACAAGGGTTTTAGGAGCTCTGTGTCAGGAACTGGGGGCAGAGACCAATATATATTTTCTATTATCTCACATTCTCTTTGTATATTTACGATGTTAACCTTTTGTCTCAAATAGATAATATTTTTTTTTTGCTTGTGAAATGTATTTTAGCTTTAATTTTAGTGACTTTTAAAAATAGTATTGAAGTTTTGAACTTTTATACTGACATGTCTGTCACGCTTTCCTTAATGCTATCTGACTTGATTGCTATCTGGCTTTCCAAACTACCAAATTAAAAATATACTTCATTCATCTATATTTTCTAATGTAATTTTTATTAATTCATCTTTTACATTAACTATCTCTTCTCTTTGTATGTAATTTGTTTTTGACGGGAGGACTATAAGTATCTGGATTTTCTTTTCTCTTCTCTCCAAATTGCTAGCTAGTTATCTCAACAGCATTTATTGTCTGGTCTATATTTTCACACTGGTTTGAAAAGCCATCAGTAAGAGAATAAATTCAGTTTTCATCTACATTTTTAAGAGCTCATTTTGTGTAAAAGAAAGTCCATGAAAATGTGTGAAGGTGTAATGATACACTTACCTGTTAAAGTGATTTTCTGTTCCCAAAGAGAGAGATAGTATATACATACAAGTAAAGCAATGTAAAATAAAATAAAACAAAATCCTTTATTTTCCCTTGTCTTTGAGGTAAAATCTTTAAGTATAGTTCTGGCATGTTTTAATTTTTGTAATTTTTTATTTTGGGGGGAAGATGAGCCCTGAGCTAACATCTGCTACTAATTATCCTCTTTTTTTTTTTTTGCTGAGGAAGATTGGCCCTGAGCTAACATCCATACCCATCTTCCTCTACTTTATATGTGTGACACCTGCCACAGCATCTCTTGATAAGTGGTGCATAGGTCTGCACCGGAGATCTGAACCGGCAAAACCCAGGCTTCTGAAGGAGAGCTTGCTAACTTAACCACTGCACCACTGGGCTGGCCCCAGTTCTGGCATGTTTTACATGTGTGCTGGATTGGAATCAGTAAGAGAGGGAAAGTAGTGGAGGGTGAGAGTAGAGAAGTAAGACAGCAGGACATTCCTTCATGTAGGACCTTGTCAACCATTGTAAGGACTTTGGTTTGGGGGAAGATGGGAAGTCATTGGAAAATTTTAAGTTGACAAGTAACATGAGCTGATTTATCTCCTTAAAGTATCCTTCTGGCAGCTGTGATGACAACGCAAAGTGGAGAGGCAAGAATGGAAGCAGAGAGACCACTAAGGAGGCAGCTCCGATAATGCAGGAAAGAGATACTGGTGGTTCCGATTAGGATGGTGGCAGTAGAGGTGGTAAACAAAAATCTTGATATGTTTTGAAAGTAGAGACAGCAGGATTTGCTATCGGATCATATGTGGACTGTGAAAGAAAGTGAAGTGTTCAGGATGACTTCAGGGTTTGTTTGGCCTGAGCAACCGGAAGGATGAAAGAACCATTTACCAAGATGAAGAAGACTAGAGAAGGAGCAGGAAATCATGATTTCAGATATATTTAGTTGGAGATGTATAGTAAACATCCCAGTGGAAATGTAGATTAGGTGGATGGATGCATAAGGATGGAGTTCCAAGCTAGAGATAAAAATTTGGTGGTATTCAGCAAAAAAGGTGATATTTACAGCCTTAGGACTGAATGAAATCTCCGTCAGAGTGAGCATACATAGAAAAGAGAAGAGGACTGAGCCGTGGAGCATTCCCTCATTTAGGGGATCAGGAAGAGTAGGAGGAATAGCAAAGGGCACTAAGTAAGAAAAAGGGAAAGAGGAGGAGAATCAAGAGAAGATTTTGTCTCAGAAGTCAAGGAAAGAAGTGTTTCAAGGAGAGGGTATCAGTAGTGTTAAACAGTGCTCATGGTGAAATGATCAAGTAAGATTACCAACAACACTTGACCATTTAGCAACAGGGAAGTCATTGGTGTAGTTGACAAGAGCAGATTCAGTGGACTGGTGAGAGTAAAAGCCTAAGTGTGTTGTGTTCAACAAAGAAGGAAAGGAGAGGAAGTGGAGACAGCAAGAACAGATCATTTTTTGAGTTTTCCTCTAAATGGGAGCAGAAAAATGAAGCAGTATCTGAGGGGAAGAAATTATAGCATGTTTATGTGCCAGTGGGAATGGTCTAGTAGAAAAGGAAAGATTGAACATGCAGGGGAGGGAGGGCAATGGCTGGAGTGATTTCCTTGAGTGGGAGAGAGGATCAGGATTTAAAGCACAACTGAGAGAGCTAGCGAGGACAGATGGTTCATTCTTCAAAACTGGAGGTAAGGCACAGCATACGGGTACACATACGGGTGGGTAGGTAGATGTGAAGATGGAATAAGGTAAGATTTCTCATCTTTTTATGCTGTTTTCCTAGGGAAATGTGAAGCAAAGAGGAGGTTTCAAAATTAAAAAAGAAAGGAGAAGGTATGAAATCGGAAAATAGAAGAGTGAACACATTATAGAGAAAAGTTAGAATTCCAGATTATACAAAAAACCCACTTCAGGTTAGTGGGCAGTGTGATCCTGTTTTTTCTCCTGCCATTGTTGACTTCAATGGCTACAGCTGTGAAACAGGCAGAAAGATGGATTTAACTACAGCTGGGGCTTTGGTAGTGAGCATGACAAAGGGAAAGAAGCGAGGACGCTGAGGGTGTATGCAAGGGAGTGGTTGCAATGATGGATCATAGAATATAAACTGTTTAAGGAGTAAAGACATTGAAAAAGTGTCAGGCTCATGGTGTGTAGGTTGCAAATGGGGTCAAAGAATTGCTGAAGTTGGAGTACTAGAAGGAATGAGCTGACAAGGTAGAAGTTGGTGGTGGTCAGAGGGTGAATAACTGCTCCAACTGCTGACGTTTGTTGTTTGTTGTGTTCTTATTGTGATTAAAGCTTTTACACATTTGATATCTAATGATTTCTAACTAAGTACAGGATGTCCATCATTTTTGTCACTAGAATTAGCAGTTCCCTGTGCCACTTGTTTTTATAAAATGATGGATACAAACTGCAATAAAATATTCAAATAAGCCTAGAGACTCCTGTATAGAAACTGAAACAATGAGAAAACAAGATGCGACAGTGTTAGCTGATGGCTGGAACAGTTACCAAGGCAGTGATTTGCTCTCTAAATGTTTAAAAGACTTCAGAGATCTTTGGTAACTTTCTTGATTTTTCCCATGGTCATTAACCATGTCTACTTGCTGAGACACCTTTAATAATGAGAATAAAATTGTGCTTTGATCCAGATTTTCATGTTTCTTAGCATAATTATGTAAAGTAGCCTCAAAAATCTTAAAATATTCTAGATTTTCTAGTTATTTCCCATTGCCTGTTTTTTCCTTACGCTTTTGCTTGATTAAGTATTTTATTGTATTTCAAAGAACCAGCTCTTGGATTAATTTCTGTTACACTGTTTTTTCTTAATACTTTCTATGATTATTCTTATGATTTTCTCCCATTTTATTTTATTTTTACTTTGCATTATGAAAGTTTTCAGAATAAAAAAATGGTATGGTCAACATCCATATATATACCCATGTCATATATATCAATAATTATAAACATTTTTGTGAAAAGTTTTTAAAGTTTCAAAATATTTTACAGATGCATAACACTGTAATATCATGCTATATCATCCCTGTCAAAATAAATAATACTTCCTTAGTAGCATCTAGTATCCAGTCCATATTAAAATTTCCCCAGTTCAAAACTTATCTTTTGTGGCTATTTTTTTCAAATCAGAATCCAGTTAAGGAACATGACTTTAAGTTAGTTTTTATGTCTTAAGTCTCTTGTAATCTAAAACAGTGCCTCCCTACACACATGTTCTTCTAGGCCAATTTTTTTTTCTTTCAGAAGATTGGCCCTAACATCTCATGCCAATCTTCCTCTTTTTTTTCTCTCCCCATGGCCCAGCACATAGTTGTGTATCCTAGTTGTAAGTCATTCTAGTTCCTCTATATGGGATGCCGCTACAGCATGGCTTGATGAACAGTGTGTAGGTCCACACCCAGCATCCGAACTGGAGAACCCCAGGCCCCTGAAGCAGAGTGTGTGAACTTAACCACTCGACCAGAGGGCTGGCCTCAGGCCAATTGTTTTGTAGAATGTACCATAATCTAGATTTATTCTAGTTTCTTTAAACTTGTTTATTGAACACAGCTATATTGCCTATAAATTGGAAGTACTATGCCAAAAATGGTTAACTTGAATCTAACAAAATCCTTTCAGTCTGACTTTGAATTTATAGGCAATATAAGGGTCAGAGGAGCAAGCTTGAAAACACCAGGGTGAATCCAGATCATAGTCTGAGTTTGTCGAATAGTTTCTTATGATTAGGTTGAGGTTGTTCATCTTTGACAAGAATGTCATGGAAGTGACGCTCTGTCCTTCTTATTGTATCCTATCAGATGGCATACAATTTTGATTTTTCCCATTATTGATGATGATGTCTCTGACCTCTTGGTCACGATGATGTCTGCCCAGCTTTTCCACTTTAAAGTTACTTTTCCCTTTTGTAATTATTAGCATTTTGTGGGGATACACTTTGACACCATGTAAATATCCCAGTCTTCATCAAACTTGCCATTTTTCATTTATTTATTATATTAGTACACACCTTGGGTTTCTGTTTTTTCCAATGAGTTATAGTCTGTAACCATTATTATTTATTTTAATGCTCAAATTTCCCAGATTCAGCCAGAAACAGCCCCTTCGAGCTGGTTTCTATGTCCTTTTGACAAGTCCTCATCATTTTTTGAGTACTTCTTAATTACTGACATAAGATACTTTCAAATGCATTTTATAGCCTACAAAATATTTAAAATAATGATATTAAATAATTGATTTGATTTGCTGAAGTACTAGAAAGCTAGAATTTCTGCTAATTTCTCTTAAAAGAGAAAGTAAGTGTTGGTATATTTCTGTGTATTTTGTTTGCTTGGAGTGTTATTTTTATTTTATTTTTTAAATTGTCCTATAGTAAAATTGACTTTTTTTCTTTTGGTGTCCAGTTCTATGAATTTTAACACATGTATAGCTTCATGTGGTCGCCATCATAATCTGGATTCAGAATAGTCTATCACCCCAAAAAACTCTCTCTTTTATTCTTGCTCCTCTTCCACTTATAACTCTTAGCAACCAGTGACCTATTCTCCGTCACCGTAATTTTGTCTGTTTGTGCCTGGAATAAAAATGTTTTTCCCACCAGTTTTATTGAGATACAACATTGTATTAGTTTAAGGTGTTCAGCATAATGATTCCATATATGTATATATTGGGAAATGATTACCACAAGTTAACATCCATCACTTCACATAGTTACAATTTTTTTTTCTTGTGATGAGAACTTCTAAGATTCACTCTCTTAGCCACTCTCAAATATACGATGGAGTATAATTAACTTTAGTCGCTCTGCTGTACATTAAACCTCAGAATTTATTAATTTTATAGCTGAAAGTTTGTACATTTTGACCACCTTCACCTATTTCCCTCACCCTCCAACTCCCACCTTTGGTCACCACCAGCCTCTTTGTTTCTGTGAGTTTGTTTTTTCTTTTAGATTCCACATATAAGTGAGGTGTTAGAGTGTTTGTGTTTCTCTGTTTTACTTATTTCACCTAGCGTAGTACCCTCAAGATCCATCCATGTTGTCCTGAATGGCAAGTTTTCCTTCTTTTTTGTGGCTGATTAATATTCCGTTGAGTGTGTATGTATGTATGCACGTGTGTTTATATGTATAACATTTTCATCATCCGTTCATTCATCAGTGGGTACTTAGGTTATTTGTATGTCTTGCCTATTGTAAATAATGCTGTAATGAACATGGGGTGCGGATATCTCTTCAAGATAATGGTTTCCTTTCTTCTGCGTAAATACCCAGAAGCAGAATTGCTGGATCATGTGGTTATTCTATTTTTAATTTTTTGAGGAACCTCTATACTGTTTTCCATAGTGGCCACACAAGTTACATTACTAGCAACCATGGGCAGCTGGGTGTATTTTATAGGCTGCCTTTTCATTTTCTTAGTGGTTTCACTTATGCAGAAGCTTTTTGGTTTGATATAGTTCCATTTGTTTATTTTTCTTTTGTTGCCTTTGTTTTTGGTGTCAAATCCAAAAAATCATTGCCAAGACTTATGTCAAGGAGCTTAAACCTTATGTTTTCTTCTAGGAGTTTTATAGTTTCAGGTCTTACGTTCAAGTCTTTAATCCATTTTGGGTTTTGTATATGGTGTAAGCTAGTGGTCCAGTTTAATTGTTTTGCATGTGTCTGCCCAGTTCTCCCAGTGCTGTTTATTGAAGAGACTATCCTTTCCCCATTGTATGTTTTTGGTTTCTTTATCTTAAATTAACTGACGTATTATATGTGGCTTTGTTTCCAAGCTCTCTATTCTGTTCCATTGTTCCATTGATCTATGTGTCTTTTATGCCAATACCATGTTGTTTGATTACTATTGTTTTGTAATATAGTTTGAAATCAGGAAGCATGATGCCTTGAGCTTTGTTCTTTCTCAAGATTGCTTTGGCTGTTTGGAGTCTTTTGTGGTTCCATACAAATTTTAGGATTGTTTGTACTATTTTAGTGAAAAATGCCATTGGAATTTTGAAAGGGATTACATTGAATCTGTAGATCACTTTGGGTGGTATGGACATTTTAACAATATTAATTCTTCCGATCTGTGAGCATAGAATGTCTTTCCATTTATTTGCGTTTTCAATTTCTTTCATCAATGTCTTATAGTTTTAAGTGTATAGACCTTTAACCTCCTTGGTTAAATTTATTCCTAGGCATTTTATTCTTTTTGATGCAATTTTAAATGGATTTGTTTTCTTAATTTCTCTTTCTGATAGTTCATTGTTAGTGTATAGAAACCAACTGATTTTTGTATATTGATTTTGTATCTGGCAACTTTACTGAATTTGTTTATTAGTTCTATCAGTATTTTGGTGGAGTCTTTGGAGGTTTTAGTATATAATATCATGTCCTCTGCAAATAGAGACAATTTTACTTCTTCCTTCCAATTTGGATAACTTTTATTTCTTTTTCTTGCATAGCTGCTTTGGCTAGGACTTCCACTGCTGTGTTTAATAAAAGTGGTGGGAGTAAGCATCCTTGTCTTGTTCCTGATCTTAGAGGAAAAGCTTTCAGCTTTTCTCCATTGTGTGATATTAGCTGTGGGCTTGTCATAAATGGCTCGTTTTATATTGAGGTATGTTCCCTCTATACTCATTTTAGTAAATGAGGGTTCTTATGAATGGATGTTGAATTTTGTCAAATGTGTTTTCTGCCTCTGTTGAGATGATCATATGGTTTTTATCCTTCATTTTCTTAATGTGGTGTATTACATTGATTCATTTGCAGATGTTGAACCATCCTTGTATTTCTGGAATAAATCCCATTTAATTGTAACGTGTGATCCTTTTAATGTGTTGTTGAATTCAATTTTGTCATATTTTGTTGAGGATTTTACATCTATGTTCATCACAGATATGGACCTGTAATTTTCTTTTCTTACGGTATTCTAGTCTGCTTTTAGTATCAGGATAATGCTGGCCTCATAAAATGAGTTTGGAAGTGTTACCTCCTCTTCTATTTTTTGGAAGAGTTTGAGAATTGGTATTAAGTCTTCTTTAAATGTTTGGTAGAGTTCACCAGTGAAGCCATATGGTCCTGGACTTTTCTTTGTTAGGAGGTTTTTGATTACTGATTCAATCTCCTTATTAGTAATTACTATATTCAGATTTTCTGTTTCTTCATGATTCAGTCTTGGTAGGTTGTATTTTTCTGGGAATTTATCCATTTCCTATAGGTTGTGCAATTTGTTGGTGTATAATTCATAGTAGTCTGTTATGATCTTTTGTATTTCTCTGGTATCAGATGTAATGTCTTCTCTTTCATTTCTAATTTTATGTGAGTCGTCTCTCTTTTTCTTCTTGGTAAGTCTAGCTAAAGGTTTGTCTATTTTGTTTATCTTTTCAAAATACCAGTTCTTAGTTTTATTGCTCTTTTTTATCGTCTTTTTAGTCTCCATTTCATTTATTTCCACTCTGATCTTTGTTGTTTCCTTTTTTCTACTAACTTGGGCTTAGTTTGTTTGTAATCTTTTGAAATTGGCTTTTTTCACTCAGTATAATGGCTTCAAAATTCATCCACACTGTTGAGTGTATCACTAGTTTATTCCTTTCTATTGCTTAATAGTATTCCATTATATGGGTATAACAGTGTTTATCCATTCATCTGTTGAAGGGCATTTTTTTTTTTTAAAGATTGGCACCTGAGCTAACAACTGTTGCCAATCTTCTTTTTTTTTTTTATGCTTTTTCTCCCAGAATCCCCCAGTACATAGTAGTATATTTTAGTTGTGGGTCCTTCTAATTGTGGCATGTGGGATGCCACCTCAAAGTGGCCTGATGAGCAGTGCTATGTCCGCACCCAGGATCCAAACCAGTGACACCCTGGGCCGCTGAAGTGGAGTGTGCAAACTTAACCACTCGGCTACGGGACCAGCCCTGAAGGGCATTTGAATAGTTTACAGTTTGGCAATTATGAATAGAGCTGCTACAAGCATTTGTGTACAGGTTTTCATGTGAACATAAATTTTCATTTATCTGGCAGTGGGATTGCCCAATAATATGGTCACAGGTGTATGTTTAAGTTTATAAGAAACTGCCAAATTTTCTTACAGATTGGTTGTTCTATTTTGAATTCCCACCAACAATATAAGAATTCCAACTGCTTCGCATCTTTGTCAGCATTTGGTGCTGTCAGCATTTTTTTATTTTAACCTTTCTAATAGACGTGTAATGATATCTCATCATGATTTTAATTTTCATTTCCCTAATGGCTGCTGGTATTGAGCTTCTTTTTGTATTTTTGTGTCATCCTGATATCCTCTTTGGTGAAGTGTCTGTTCATATATTTTGCCCATTTTTTACTGGGTTCTTTTCTTATTGTTGCATTTTGAGAGCTCTTTATATAAATTGTGTTTACATGCCCTTTGTCAGATATATGATTTGCAATATTTTTTCCAAGTTTGTAGCTTGTCTTTCCAATCTCTTAAACTCTCTCACAGAGCAAGAGTTTTAAATTTTGATAAAGACATTTATCAATCTTTTATTTTATGTCATGTTTATTTTTTGCTGTGTTTAAGAAATCTTTGCTTAATCCTAGGCCGCAAAGATTTTTTTCCCCATGTTTTCTTCTTGTAGTGTTTTAGTTTTACATTTTGCATTTACATCTACGGTTTGTTTAGAGTTAGTTTTTGTATGAGATGTGAGGTTTAGGTTGAGGCTCATTTTTGGCCTTTGAATAATATAAATTGTTCAAACACCGTCTGTTGAAAAAAATATCTTTTCTCTTGAAATCTTCTTTTTTTTGGTGAGGAAGATTGGCCCTGAGCTAACATCTGTTGCTAATCTTCTTTTTGCTTGAAGAAGAATGGCCCTGAGCTGACATCTGTGCCAATCTTCCTCTATTTTGTTTGTGGGATGCTTCCACAACATGGCCTGATGAGTGGTATATAGGTCCACGCCTGGGATCCAAACCCACAAACCCCAAGCCACTGAAGTGGGGCACACGAACCCAACTGCTACACCCCCAGGCCAGCCCCTAAAATCTTTTTTAAATTAGAAAGTTTAATGTAATTTCTGTCATTTCAGGTTAAAAAATTGAAACTTTAACGTTTTTATTACCTGGTGTTAAAATATTTAACAAATTCAAAATTTGGTTCCATCACTCAAGAGAACTTATTTGTCCCATTCTAATATTCATGTATATTGTAGACCCATCTTTTATGTCTTTGTGGCAAGAAATATAAAATAATTTTAAAGATTATGCTTTAATTTTGCATAAACTACTTACAAAAGAAAGTGGGCTTATTTTTTTGAATCTGTATTAAAATTCTGCTGAATTTAATGTTTTGCCTCCAGTTACTAGCATCCGGTTATTCAATAGGAGTGTTACCTTGTTGTCTTCTAAATCCTCTACATTTAAAATATTTTCTTAAAATTTCAAATGAAATAATTTCAGATTTATTTTTGCTGTTTACTTTTTCTTATGTTCATTTTCAAAAGAGGAAAGAAATTTAATGACCACTGTAAAGCTCTTTATAATAAAATGAAGGCTGTTGTTAACAAAAGATTTAAAAACTTTATTTTTCTTTTCAAAAACTAGCCTATATTTAGTACCTTTTTATTCTTTTAAAAAAACCACAGTTTACTGTGAGGATAAAGAAATAATCTTTAACAGAATGAAATTGTGGGGGAAGATAGTAGAATATTTATTTTATTTGTTTGCCACTGTTGATTTTTTAGTATCCATGTGAAATAATCATGTTAACCTATAATATAGAATTAAATATTTTATATAATAAAATTTTAGCTTATACTAACAAGTGTGTATACTAGTAAAAAGGATGTGGACTGAAACAACTTGTCCGAAAATCTTTCTATATAGGTTAAATTATTTTAATTCTTAATAATTAAGTGATAAAAATATGTATAATTTTTTAAAAAAACATTTGAAGAGCATACATACATGGTAGATGTATATATTGGGTGTATATATAGCCTTGTATCTTTTTTATTGTTTATGGTTTCTTTTTTTACCTCCTTTTTTATTCTAATTTTTTTCTAGGATAGTGACTATCTTTTTTGTTCTCCTTAACCTTCCACATCTTTTGACCCAACCACACAGTCCAAGAAGTGCTATTCATAACAACGCAAGTCCCCTTTCAACAATGTTGACTTGAGATTTTTTTTAAATAACTTAGAAAATAATACCAACGTTCTACTGCTTTCATTCCATTTTATGAAATATTTCATTTGTATCACTGCATTAGCACGAGTAAGCTTTTTGATTTTCTACATGAGTTGAAGGTTTAATGTATTTTGTTTTGAAAGAAGGTTAATTGTTATGATTTTCAGTATTATTGCTTTTGGTGTGGAAGTGTAGGAAATTGCTTTCCTTTGACCATATTAGAAAGACTTGTTAATTTAGCATTTTTGAGATGTTCTTCATTTAGACTTAAAAATTGATTATGAAATTTGACATTCCTTATAGTCTAACATTAAAACAATGTTCGAATGCTATATTATTATATATTTACCATTTATGATCAGAAAGACCAAAGTGAACATAAACAGAAGCTCATTATCTATGTCTAATTTATCCCACCTTAGAAGAGCTAACTTGCCTTTTTTTTAAATAAAAGTGAGGATGTGTGATAGTAAAGCTGTTTTTACAGGGCCATAATTTTGTGATTTCAGATTCTTTAAATTTGCAAGAAGGTTTTGGAAACGATAAGGTTTTTTTTGATCGATTTATGCTTTCCTCATTGAAGTACTGTGTATTTTCATTTGTTTATTAAAAAGAAAAAGTACTTATTTAATGCCCTCATTCACCTTTAGAGCAAGTGAACTCAAAACTAACTAGCGGTAACCCTCTTCCACCCTCTTTCCCACCTACCCTGACAGCAGAGATAATCTCTTCCACTCATTATCTCTGTGGTATCATTTCAAGTGTTCCAACTGCTTTATGGTCAGGAATTCAGGAATTCTAGCGGTGTATATATATGTATAGTTGCTTTTTTTTTTTTGAAATCTATGTAGCCTTCCTGAAAATAATACATCTAAAGTTAGGTTTATGATGCCATTTTATTAAGGATATCTGTTTTACATTGAAAGTTCTTTCAATGATTTTATTTTTATATTTATTATATCTTAGAACCTGCTCTCAAAAGAAAAAGAAAAATGCTCTTTAGATGCTGGAGATGTTTGAAAAATGTAAATCAACAAATTCCAATAAATAACTGTTTCACCCTGATACTTGTGTGATTAGATTTAGGAATTTGCTGTTTAGTAGGTTCCTATTGTGGAAGAGAAATCTCTCAGGCATGAATTGATAGTCCAGATCCTTTGAGGTCTGTCTATTCTGACCTATGACCCCTATTCTTACAAGGTCAACATCTGAGGGCAGGAGATTAAGGCAGTTTAAAGACCGGAATGGTAAATGGAATGGAAAAATTAGCCAGCACATTTTGGGTGCAAAACATCAAAGTCATCAAATAGTTTGCTTATTTTAAACCTGGCTTATGGGTGTAACAAGCTAATTTTACTGTGTTTGTTGGAATCAGAAAAATTCAGTAACCATAATTCACTTCAAGATTTTACTTATATAATAAACTTTAACTGTGTAATACAAATTTAGTCATAAAGCTTAACCTCAAAATATCACGAAAATGCAAAAATAATTTGTCATAGTTTCAGTACATTCTAGTCTTGTGTCCAGACTGGGTACTTAATTTAAATTTAAATTGGGAAAACATTTACCTTAGCTTTTTGTATGAAATAATTTTAACTTATCAACAATGTAGAATAAAATATATATATACCTATATTGGCTGATAATCTGAAGTGGTGAGGATTTAGTTGTAATTGTATACTATGGACTTTTAAGAAAAATCTATTTTTAAAAGACAGGTGAAAAATAGAAGAAAATAAGTCAATCAAGCAGAGACAATTTCTGCTTTTTTCTCTTTTGTTTTTCTTAGACTTTACTCTTTTATATTTTACCTCTTTTCCCCTAAAAAAGTTCCTTATGCCTTTAATTGTGTGTTTCATTGTAATTTCAGAATATAGACTTTAAATCTTCTTAGTTCCTATGTTCGGGTCCCGTGTAAGTAATTCCCCACCACCCTTGATTTTCCATTTGTTTGTATCCTGGACAGCTGTGAATTTGCATCTTCTGCTTCCTACTAATGACAGGCAAAGGCTGGGGTTGAATAACTGGACTGTTGCATCCAAGTTTCCATTCATCCATATAGTGACTAAGAAAATTAGTAAAACCAATAGAATACACAGGTCTCCTTAATTCTTCTGCATTTTTAATTCTACCCCAAATTTTCCTTATTATAGACTTAATTTTAGGGTGGTTTTCCACATCCTTTCTTCTTGTGATTATTTGGCCAGAGATCTCTTAATGAGGCAATTATAGTTGTTTCCTTCATTCACATTATCTTAGCAGATGCTCTCCCTGCTGTGACCTCTGTTCAGACCGCGCAGACAATGTGCCATTCTCATCACCCTCCGCAAGACATTGTGTGGGGCTGGGCTTCATTTGGCGCTGCATAGGTCTCCCAATATGCCTGGTGAGAATGGTCAGAAGCCAAGTGGCACGTAATCACAATTTTAGGTTGATTTTCTGATTGCTGTTTTATGCTAAGCATAATAAATAAATAAAATAATGCCTATAGGAAAAAATGTTCCAGATGCAACCCTAACAATATTTCAAGTAGAAATTGCGTGTTTAAGAAGTAATTTTACATAGCTTTCTTCCTTTCGCCTGTGGTCTTGGTGAAAATGAGATCAAATATTTATTGCATAGTTTCAATACAAGGGATTATGAGAGTTGGGTAATATTTCAAGACTTGGAAGTTCTTTCAAAAAAAGGAAATTAATTTAGCCTTTAATACTAAGTATGTATATTTTTTAATGAACATATGACATTGTTCAGTGTCACTTTTAACCTTTAAAAAATATAAATTCTTATGTTTATATCTGCCGTGATGTCTAATCTGTTCCTGTGTAAACACAATAAGGAATGATTAAGATGGATATTAATAACAGAAAATTTCCTTACTCTGCGCTGCTGAACCCCTCCACTGAAATACTAGTCCTATGGCCCAAGCCCGAGTAACAATCCTGGGAATTACAAAGTTGTTAGCAGCCTCCTGCTAGCCTTTTAAAATTCTCCATTAATAAGGAAGTACAAGTCAAATTCTGTTCTGGTGAATTTGAAGAGCTTATGCAAAGGTTCTTCTAAATTTACACTGGAATTTTAATTTTTTGAAATTTGATTAAAATAAACAGATTAAGAGCTACAACTTGACCTATTCTCCTAAAGAGATTTTTCTTTTTGTTGGTATAAATGGGTAAAATAAAGGTAAAATAAAATACCTTATTTGTGTTATAATTTATAATATATATAATAATATATAAATTTTAATCTGCTTGCATTTATCAGTAAGAAGTAATAATTGAGTACAGCGGGTTCCACTTTTGTAAAATCAGATTCATAATTGATGTTTCTCTATAAAGTAATATTTTTAACATGCATTTTCACATAATGAAGAACTGTTTTTAAAGGCTAGATCCTTTGGATATAAGGAGAGAATAAGTATTAAATTGAGAAAATGTTTTGTAAAAGGAAAAATGCTCTCATGATCATCTTTTCTTAAGAAAAAATCTAGAACAAGTCAAGCAAGAATTCAAGAATTTTGGCTTCTAAAACTTTTCTTTAAGTTAGGTCTTGTCTGTTGTGTGATTATTTTAAATATATGACTTAAGGAACAAAATCAAGTGTTTTCCTTCCTTTTGGGAGGGAGAGTTATTTGTTGCCTCTTAGTAGCTACAGAAAATGTTTCGAATCTCTAGAGATGCTAAAAATATACTTCTGCACTTCTATGAAGGCTAAAAATATTATCTATACTTTTTACAGTTATTTTTAAAACCCTCAGGTTTTCGAGAATCTTATACTAAAGACAACTGAATTTCATAGCTGTCCTCATTAACTGGGAAAGCAGGATATGGTCATAGTTGGAGGAGCTCAATCGCCTTTTGCTAAATTTGAACCAGGGGCTCTTTATACCTAGCCTGCCTCCTCACTAGCCCTTCTACACTGTCCCGAATAAAAGCCTCTATGTATAGCAACTTTTTTATAGGACCATTGTATGGAACTGCTGTTAAGTCAGTTCCTGCTTTTTCCTTCTTGGCTGACTCAAGATTCTGTTCTCTGATTTAAGCGTTTGCTTTTAGTTTCCTCAGATATAGTAGCCCATTTAGATTCTCCTCTTATTCACAGCAATCTGATTTTATATCCATGGTTATCTACAGATAAATTATTGGAATAAATGGAATAAATAAAAGAATTTAACAAGATTGCTAGTTATTAAGTTAAATATACAAAAGTTGAACTGAGAACAACTGAGTGTCAGGAATGGAAGGACAATCCCATATCCCAGGAACTCACAATTAGAAACTGTAATTTCAAAAAAAGGTTTGTTTTACCATTAGAGCATAAACCATGATGTACTATACACAGGAATAAATCTAACAGAACTATGAAAGACTTTTATGGAGAAAATGATAAACTTACATTGAGAAATATAAAAACAGACCTAAGTAAACAGAGAAAGGCATTTTGTTAATGAATGGCAAGACTCAATATTTTAAAGAAAGTAATTCCCTGTAAATTAATCTAAAAATTCAATATAATTCAATTCAAACTTCCAATAAGGTTGATTCTGAAGTTGATTTGGAAGTTCATAGGGCCAGTAATAACCACACAAATTTGGAGATGAAAACCAAAGTGTGGGGGCTCTTCCTACCAGATACCAATATTTATTATACAACTATGTAAGTATATGTAGTTAAGTGAGATGACGGCCCGGTGAAAGACAAATAGACCATTGGAAAAGAGAATATATATACATCTTGATATATGGCAGACATGGCATTTCAGATCTTGGAAAGTAATGGAAAGAAGATAAATGGTCCTGGGAATATATCTGCCCATAGAGAAAAAGTAAAATTGGACCCCCTACCTCATACCATATTTGAAGACCTAAAAAGTGTAAAACAAAGCTTTGCAACTCCATTAGAAGGAAATATAGGAAAGCATTATTATGACCTTCGGTTTGGGAAAGATTTTTTTTAAATCTTAAAGACACAAAAAGCACAAACTATAAGGGATAAGATTAAATTGACTACTTCAGAATTTAAAACTTTTACCTGGCAAAGGTTTCAGTCAGGAAGTTAGAACCACTCTAAGTATTATGGAAACTGAGGATTTAGATTTTATACAAATGTGGGTGTTGCTGGGGAAGGGAAGTCAGTGGATTAGAGAAATAGTCACTAACCAGTCTTCAGAAGCCCTGGACTAGATAGACAAATCAGAACTTGCAGAGAATTCCAAAAAGCCAAGCACATCTGGTATTGCAGGGGAACTGAGAAGAGGGGGCCCCTGGGGAGAAACTGCTGCCTCTGTGTAGCTACAGCCTCTGGGTTTGTAGACAAGGGATGGTTGCAGGCTGCTACTGGTCAGTGGGACCAACATCAAGAAGACAGGCTGGGCACAGAGCACCAGAGAGAACAAGCTGGGACCTGCTGGGCAGATCTGTGTCTGTCTGTTACCATGCCTATCCATGACGACCCTCCAAAAATAATGGCTTCTGCTTCATTTTTGCCTTCCATATCTTGTACAAGTTTCTCTTTTGGCTGACTACTCTAATCTGGAAAATTTCAGAGAAAGAGATTCTGGGAAACATAGTTACCAGCCATAACCAAATTGACATAAAACAGTCCAGTACCAACAATATAAACAAAGTTAGAAAATAAGTTATAGAGTGGGAAAAGATATTTCCAATATGTGTAGTTGATAAAGAATTAATATCCAAAATATATAAAGGACTACAAATCAAAAAGTAGTATAAACCCAATGGAAAAATGAGCAAATAAACTAATTTATAGAAGAGCAAAACGTTACGTCACATGAGATCTTGTTAGAAATGCAGATTTTTAGGCCTCATCTAGATTTATCCCAGAGTATGGCTCCAAGCAATCTAGGTGTTTTTTTAACATATCCTCCAGGTAATTTTGACGGGCTCTGAAATTTGAGAACCACTGGCTTAAGGAGGAAAAAAGGAAATTTATTGACTCACATAATTTATAATTCCAAGAATTAGAATCGTTTCAGATACATCTGGATTTGAGTGCTCCATCCAAGTGCCAAGAGGGATAGAATTACCAGCAATTCTAACAAAAGCCCTGTCCTGTAATGTGAACTCTGATTTGCTAGACTTGAGTCATTTGCCCACCCCTTGAGCTGAGGAGTGAGGTGAGCCCCATCCAGACAAAAAGGATTGAAAGTAGGAGAAGAAGGACTCTCCAGAAGAAAATTCAGGTGCTATTATGAAAAGAGAGATTGGATGAGGTTAGGAAAAACAACTCATGTCCATAAAACAGCACTACACCAAAGGAGCCATCTGCAAACGGTTTTCCGTTTTCCAGCAACACAAGGACTTGTGGCATAATGTAAATCAACACACTACTTCCTTCATTGAGAAAGTCTTGCTACAAAAATAATGTCACCTACAGTAAATTTTCATTTCATGTGTTTATAAATTTACTTCTGCTGTTTGTTTACATGTTTCTTCCTTACTTGTTTCCTTTCCTCCTTCTGGAACTCCTGTTATCCAACTGTTAGTGCTCCTAAATTGGTCTTTACGGTTTCATATCTTTTCTCTCAGCATTTCTTTCTCCTGTCCTGCTTTTTGTTGTAAGATTGTTCTTCTTAAACATCCAGAATATTGAGTTCTCAGGTGTGACTATCTCCTTTCACTGTGTTTTCTGTTCAGTTTTAAAAATTTGAAATCATGGTTTTTGTTCCAGAGAGGCTTTTTTTCCCCTTTTCTAAATTAATTAGTTTATGTTAAAATTCTCTTCAGAGAATTTCAGTGGGGGCCACATTTTCTAAAAGTGCAACTTTCTTCCTCAGGTTACATTGTCCTTATGAATTATTGTTTTTTTCTTCCAATTGTAGCTTTTCTTCCCTTAACAAGAGTACAGAGCTGGCTTTTAGTGTCTCTTGAGCAGACAGAAATCCCTGAGCAATGGAAAGTGTAGTTTCTGCTCTTCTGAGCTGGCGGTAAACAAACTATTAAACCATAACCCTTCTGCTAAGGGAGATAGGAGGATGGAGGGATGCATGGCTAAGGCAAGAACCTCTCTCTATCTTCCTCTGCTCACTGAAGAGTATATTCCATTTACCAAAGGAACAAAAAGATGAAAGCATGTAGGAATAAAGTTTAATAAGACATAATGCAGGAATAAAGCTTAATAAGAGTTATGCAGGACCTAAGTGAAGAAAACAAAAACTACACAGTTAGCGTAAAAAAAAAAGTTGAGTAAATCTAAACACATGTATAAAGTCTATTCTGGGGTATATTACCTTTATGTGTGTGTGTGTATGTACTATTGAAAGTGAGATTTCTTCCTTTTATTTTTATAAATTTTTTCCAAATAGTATTGATTTTGTATAATCATTTTGTAATCGGCCACCTTACGAACTTCTTTTATTGATTTTGATAAGTTTTCAATGCATTTATGATTCTCAAGATTTGAAATATTTTCACCTACAAATAATTTTGCCTCATCTATGATCATTTTTGGCATATCCAAGTTTATTGCTCTTTCATTCGATGAGTTCTTCTAATTTGTTTCTGCCTTCATTTATTACCATCCAGTTATCAGATAAATATTGATCTATATTTTTTTCTGGTTTATTTCTTTTAACTCGTAAATCCATATAAAATTTAATTTGTCACTTTATATAATATGAAGCTCTCTTCTGAATTTCCCCATACTCATCATTTCTTGTTGAACTCTTTCCACTGATTTGCGAAGCTTCTTTTGTTATGAATTCTTCTGTATATTACTTCTAGTTTGTATGTTTCAGGGCTCACTAATTTTGCATTGTTGTCCTGACTTTGCTTCCACCAATTGTTTTAATTTCCATATTTTTTTGTAATGCCTTTTAATACCTAGAAAGCAAGTCTCCCATTGTTACTGTTGAAAAATATTCTTGTGTCTGTTCTCATTTATTTTTCTGGATGAAGTTTAAAATCAAGTTGTTGAGGTTTGCCATCACTACCAAGAGAATCCCATTGGTATTTTGATAGGAATTCAAGTTGTTTTATTCATGAAATTCTTGTGGTACAGGAATCCCAGTTTTGCAGTTGATAAATCTGAGGTTTAACATTATAAATAGAAATTTTAATTTCCATAATGAAGCCATACATCTAATCATAGCTGTAAACTATTGCTTTATCTGTTTTTGTTCATGTTCTAAGAATTGAATTAATATGGTCATGGAGATTGTTTTAATGGAAACAGTTTAATATCTATTCATATTTGTTAAAAAATTTACCTCTGTTATTTAATATCTACAACTGTATAATGGTAAGCAAAATTTGGATGTATGATATATGATAGAACAGTACTGTCAAAGATGGAAGAGAAAAATAACACTACAGGTATATGCATTATGGATAGTCTAACAGTTAAACTGCTAAGAGGAGTGATAGAAAAAGTGGGTAAATAATCCCAGCACAGACTGAGAAAAATTCTAGGAATACCTGAAGGCAGTGTTTGTTTATTCAATGTGTATTTTATATAGGTAGGTCTGTTTAGGGCCTGGCTGACCCTAAATCCACTCATTTTAAATTGTATTAAAAAATTAAAAAGCTATCATATCTGCATACACTTGGATGATGCTAAAAATATTACTCATTTTTTGGCTCTGGAAGGAAGTCTAGTGTCCTATAGTGCATGGCCAATCTGCTCTGCCAACTCCAGTTGGTGGGATGCTGAGCAAAACCTGGGCAGAACTCAGAACTGTAAACTTGACCATGCGTCTCTCTAAAGGATCAATGAATGGTGTGCTAATACCACTCAAAAAAAAAATCTAAGACTTAGAGGTTCTTTCATCCATGTACTATTTTCATTCTGTTTTCTGAAATGGTATTTAAGTTTTTGTAGTTAGTAATTTTAAATTGTACTAAATGAGTAAAAAACATTTTAGAATTACTTTATGTTTTTATATTATCAGGACAATAAATGGCCTCATTAATTTTCTTCAAATTTTTTTATGTGTCAGAGATCACCAAAATAGCTGAGAAATGTTGATTTAGGTACTTCGTTTTATTAGGAAATTCAAGACGTATAAAATGTAAGACTGTGTTTTACAAATGATGCTATAAAAGGTATATAGGGCTCACTTAGGCTAAGTAAATATATATAAAAGAAAAGAAATGCAGTTATTAATGACTAAAAGAAATAGACATCCAGGGACACCTAGTTATAATTGAATTGCTAAGGAATGTCCCATTCTAGCTTTGTTTAGTTCTCTCAAAGGACTTTTTAAAAATTTCGAAGTGTATGTAATAGAAAGAGCAATAGGCCATGAAACCTACAATCTGAGTTCCTTTGATATGAAATCTCCATGATGATAGGATCTGATCTTCCTTAATCATCATTGTATATCTAGCTCCGGGCACCTGTGTGGTATATAAGTCCTCAGTAAATATTTCTTGAATAAACTACCTGTGACCTGGGCCAATTAACTTCCCCTCTGCTTCAGTTTCCTCATCTGTAAATTCATTCATTTCACCACCTTTTCTTGTGTACCTGCTATGTGCCAGGCACTATTCTAGGTACTGATAATATAGTAGAGAATGGGACATATAAGGGTTTTGCCATTCTGGA
Organism: Equus asinus; assembly: GCF_041296235.1. NCBI lineage: Eukaryota > Metazoa > Chordata > Mammalia > Perissodactyla > Equidae > Equus > Equus asinus. The sequence goes on from NC_091813.1 coordinate 41,274,625, forward strand.
GCAAATGTTTTAGTGTGAGGCGGATAAACAAAAACAGACATACAGTCACGCATGCTTAATGATGGGGATATGTTCTGAGAAATGTGTTGTTCGGCAATTTTCTCATTGTGTGAACGTCATAGAGTGTACTTACACAAACCTATATTGTATAGCTTACTACACACCTAGGCTATATGGTACTAACCGTGGGACCATATGGGACCACCATGGTATATGCAGTCCATTTTTGACCGAAACGTCCTCGTGTGGCAGATGACTGTACAAATAAATGCGTAAGGTAAAGTCAGGTATTGACAACTGCTGTGAATAAAAATAGCAGCAGGGTAAGGGAACAGAGGGTAAGAGGAGGACTGTTTTAGGTGAAGTGGTCAAGAAATGCTTGAGGAGATGACACCTGAGCAAAGACCTGATTGAAGAGATGGAAGAAGCCTGGTGTAAATCTGGGGAGAGTGATTTCTATTCAAAAGGCAAAACCTGTGCAAAGACTCTGAGGTCAGTATGATGTAAGTGATTAATGGCACTTCAAGGTGTAAGGTGACAGCCAAGAAATTTGCAGGGGCCAGGTTATACAGCGCCGTGTAGCCATAGTTGTTTGTGAAGTTTGATTTTATTCTTGGTCAGATGGATAGCCAGTGACAAGTTTTGAGGAAAAGAGTGACATGACCTATTTTTTGTTTTGCAAAAGTCACTCTGGCTGCTGTGTGGAAAACAGATCCTGGTGACTCAAGAGTAGAGGTAGGCAGACGACTTTGGAGGCTGTTACCATAACGTAAATAGGTGAGGTGATGATGGCCTGGACAGGGATGTGGATGTGGAAAGAAGTTGTCAGATTCTGGACGCGATTGGAGTATCGCAAGAATTACTGGTAGATTGGAGGATACGGAATGTGAGGGGAAGAGAGGAATTAGGATGACTTCTAATTTCTGGTGTGAGCAGTTGGGTGAAGGATGTGCAATTTACTGAGATAAGGATAGGGGCAAGCAGGGCTGGAGAAACAGCAGTAGTGCTTTGGACGTATTAAGTTTGAGCTGCTTCTAGAGCAGAGACGTCCAATAGACATTTGGATGATTTTTTCTGAAGTTCAAGGTGGAGGGACGAGGTGGAAATATAAATTTTGGAGCCATCACTGTACTAACAATATTTAAAGTCATGAGGATCAATGAGAGCACTTTGAGAGTCAAGGACTGAGAAAAATTTAGAAGTTGACATTAGAAGGTACAGCCAAGAAAGAGTGGGCAGAGAAAAGGAAAACTAGGAGAGTGGTTCCTCACAAGCCATGTCTCAAGAGAGAAATGTCTCAAAGAGAGGGTGATGAGCTGTGTTGATATGTGGTTCAGAAGGTAAGATGAGAAGCAGCCATTCAATTTGGCAGGTCAGTGGTGACTTTAACAAAGGGCTGTTTCTAGTGCTCATAGGTGAGAGAGAGATTAGATGACTACTTTCTTATCTAGCAAGAAAAATCACTTTAATATTCATTTATATGCTTTTGTTCTTTATTTGGGAAAAAAGGAGAGATTGAAATCAAAACATAAAGTATTATCATTTAAAAGGTCACTGGGTTAAATGATTTTCCAGATCCTCCATCCTTCAGATGTTTGATGTTAATAATTAAATTTTCTGAAATCATATACGTAATATACATAAAGTTTCATTAAAAAATAGCAGCTGTATTTTATATGCTCACAATAATTACGTCTTGTGAGTGCATATATTACTATTTATTTTAAAAAGTCTTTCTCCCACCCCCTAGTTTTCATCCTCCCAATAGTTAACCACTGTTCTTAGTTTCTTATTTATTATTGTAGAGACTTTTAAATGTACATACAAGTAATTACAAATGTATATTCTGTTTTCACAAAGGACAGCATACTAATAACATCCTGTTTTGCCCTTTGCTTCTTTTTCAGTTTATTTTTTTAAATAACCATTTGTTATTAAAGGGGCCAACATAAGCATTATATAAAACTTAAAAATACACACAAGCGAAAAAAAGAAAAGAATTATACTCTCAGGACCAACATGAAAACTTTAGTATGTAGTCTTCTGGATCCTTTTTCTCTTTTTTGCTGAGAAAGATTTGCCATGAGCTAACATCTGTTGCCAATCTTCCTCTCTCTGTTCTTTTTTTTTCCCTCCCCAAAGCCTCAGTACATAGTTGTGTATCCGAGTTGTAAGTCCTCCTAGTTTTTCTGTGTGAGCCACCACCACAGCATGGCTGCCGACAGACAAGTGTTGTACTTTTGTGCCTTGGAACTGAACCTGGGCTGCTAAAGTAGAGAGAGGCCAAACTTTAACCACTAGGCCATCAGGGCTGGCCCTGGATCTTTCTTCTATCTCTATGTGTGTGTGTGTGTTTACATATGTATTTGGCAAAGTGTATAGCTCTTTTATAACCTGCTATTTTTTAGTCAATAATCTTGTTTACAGTGTTATACATTTTTTCTTATCTAAAACACATGCCATATTCAGATTTCCCCAAATAATTCCAAAATGCCTTCTATAGCTGATTTGCTCAAATCAGTATCCAAAATTGATGGATTTGTCTATTTTATGTAAATATATAAATGCAAATATATATATATATACACACACACATTTAAATTATGAATTGAGCCATTTCTCATTATGTAGCATCCTTCTCTATCCCTAAGAATATATTTTTGCCTCAAAGTTTATTTTCCTTCTTCTTATTAATAAAATCAGCTTTCTTTTGGTAAATATTTGTCTGATGTCTTAGCTGCTAGGGTTGCCATAACCAAATTCCATAGACTGAGTGGCTTAAATAATTTATTTTCTCATAGTTCTGGAAGCTACAAATCCACGATCAAGGTGTCAGCAGGTTTGGTTTCTCCTGAGGCCCCTCTCCTTGGCTTGCAGATGGTGCCTTTTCACTAGGTCTTCACACAGCCTTTTCTCCATAACGCACACATCCCTGGTGTCTCTTCCTCTTCTTATAAGGACACCAGTCATAGTGGATTAGGGCCCCACCTTTATGACCTCATTTAACCTTAATCACCTCTTTAAAGGCCCTGTCACCAAATACATTGGTGATTAGGGCTTTAACATACAAATTTTGGGGGGAAACAATTCAGTCAGTAACATCTGATATAGTTTCTTCCATTGCTTTCTTTTCAATCTTTTCATATTGTTTTGTGTTATATGACCCTTATGAGCCAAATATGAGTGATTTTTGTATTTTTTAAATCTAATCTGACAATCTATATTTAAACTGGAACATTTGCCCTGTGCACATTTACTGACATTATTGATATATTTTGACGACAAGTTTTGTGCTGTCTATTCACCTTGGATTTTTCTTTCTTTATTTTGTTGTTCTCCTTTCTCCTTGTTTCACTGATTGAAGTTTTAATTGTTTGTTTTCTTACGGCACCTTTCTCCCTAAGTAATGCAGGGGTGAAACAGTGTATTTCTAGTCTTTTAGTGATTCCCTTGAAATTCTACCATGTTTACGTGAGTTAACGAAGTCTAAAGTTTGTCTGCAATTTAAGGCTGATATTCAGCAATTATGCACTGATTATAGCCATACTGTTTATTTTACTGATCATTCTGATTGGTTATAATAGTTGTTAAATATTTTTGATATTACTTCTGCTCTCAATTCCCTTCTACCAAACAATAAGACATAAAGTACTTTAAGGCCTAGGAATCGCCTCCAAACATATAGGCTATGCTTCAACTTTTGTTTTTTAACCTTATACATTATCATTATCATCATCATTATTATTAGAATCAGTCATTGTTACTTACCTGCTTAATAAACTGTATACTCACTATTTTTCTTTTATCTCTGACCTTCCTTCTGGGATCAGTTTTCTTTTTCTCAATATGTATCTTTTAGAATTTTCTATAGGAACATCAGTTTGTGGAAACTATTGTTTTTATCTGAATATATCTTTATTTTACTCTTATTCTTAAAAGCTGGTTTCACAGGGTATATGTTTCTAATTAACATATCCTCTCTCAGCGTTTTAAAGATCATATTATACTGTTTCTTGATTTCCATTATGGCAGTTAAGATATCTGCCATCAGTCTAATTGCTATTTCTTTGCAGATCATTATTCTTTTCTATCTAGCTGCTTGTAAGATCTTCTCTTTGTCCTAGGTTTCTACAGTTTTACTATAAAATGCATAGATGTGGGATTCACTTTTATTTATCCTGCTCTCTATCTATATGTTCAAGTCTATCATCTCTTCTGGAAATTATCTCTTCAAGTAGCCATTATCTCTTCAAATGTTGCCTCTCCCTTATTCTCTCCCTCACAATCTCTCTCTCTCACACACACATGCATTTGGTGTATGATGTCCTTTAGACATTCTTACTCTATTCTCAGAATTTCTTGACCTCTCTTTTACATTTTTAATCTTATCTGTTTATGCTGTTCCGTGTAATTTCTTCAGATTTATTTTCCAGTTTGCTAATCCTACCTTTAGCTGTGTCTAAGTTACTGTTTAATAATTTCACTGAGTTATGAATGTCAATGATATTATTTTAATATTTAATAGTTCTATTGAATTTCATATTTTCAAATATGCCTGGTTATTTTTGCTAGTCTCTTGTTGATTATTCTTTTTTGTGACTTTATCATTTATTTCTTTAAAAAACTTTGTCTCTAGCTATTTTGTAGTCTGTTTTTGACAATTCCAGTACAGTCCTTGGAAATCTAAATCTGTCATTTGTTGTTTCTGCTGACCTTCACTCATGGTGGTTTATTTCTTAGTGTATTGTGATCTTTGATTAGAGGCTTATAAATATTTTATTATAATCTATGAAAATAATGCAGGCTTAAATTGATAAAACTTTCCTTTATTTTTTATTTTTTTGTTTTTGTTTTTTGGGAGGAAGATTGGCCCTGAACTAACGTCTGTTGCCAATCTTCCTGTTTTTGCTAGAGGAAGATTGTTGCTGAGCTAACATCTGAGCCAATCTTCTTCTATTTTATGTGGGATACCACCACAGCATGGCTTGACAAGCCGTGTTAGGTTTGCGCCCAGGATCCAAACCTGCAAATGCCACCAGACCACCAAAGTGGAGCTCATGAACTTAACCACTGCGCCACCAGGCCTGCCCCAAGAAAACCTGCCTTAGAAGGAATTGTCTTTGCTTCTCCTGGAGCTAGGAATTTCCATAGCCCTGATCATTATGACTAATTTCAAGGATGCCTGCCTTGGTGTGGAAGCAAGTGCAGATGCTGCTGACCCATGTGTCAGTCTAGTCACCTGTTATAGCACTAATCTCATCATTCACCCTCGGGGAAGCTGTACCTTTCCTGTTTGTTTATAGCTCACTGCTCCCTGCTCTAACTTTTTCTCTTGGTTTATTTGTGGGGGCTATTTTCATCATTTTCTGTAAGCCCAGCAATGCATGAAAATGTGCATTTTATCCAGGTGTTCTTTAGAGTATCTGTGGTCATACTGCTGGAAATAGAAGTTCTTAATGTTATCTTTAGTGGTTTCTGATCTGTGTTTTAAATCATCCATTGAGTTTTTAGTTTCAATTACTTATTTTTTCTATTTCTAGGTATTCTATATATTTTTTCACATCTACTTGGTGATGGCTGAGAGTCTTTTGCTCCTGACCATATTTTCAATCCCTTGTTATTTCTTTAAATCAGTGGTTCTCAACTGGTATGGTACCATTGCATAGAAGGTGTTTTGAAATTCGTGGGGAGATTTTGGTCATTTCCCCTACAGGTGATGGTCAATGATGAGAAAGGGTGTTTGGGCCATCTCCTCAATTTGGTCACTGAAAGAGTTACTGTTGTGTAGGGAGTCTAGACAATTTCAGTGTGTGAGACAGTCTCACACAACACACATATATTGTCTTATCTACATTATTGCTTTTGGATATTCATGCCAGCACTCATATTGGTGAAACACCTGTCTATAAATGTCCAAGCATGAAACTTGATTCTATTTTATATTTAAGGACAGGTAACTTTTTGGTCTATTCTAATATATACCAAATTTTATAGAAATGAAACTACATTGAGGGAAGGTTATACTTTGTTTTCTTTTAAACTTTCCAAGAATTGTTTACCTTTCAGAAAATCATGTCACTGACAGTTGTGCCACTGTTAGTATTTGAGTTGCCAATACAGCACATCAATATCAGTGTGCATTTGTAGTTGTCATATGTAAATATGTTGCAGAGCAGATTTGAGACTTCTTTTAATAGATTTAAATTAAAATATTATCAAGTTAACATGAATAAGGGCTATTCTAAAATATTTCATATTATTGCCATTTTACATATTTATTAATTGAGGTAAAATTTATATATATATATATATATATATATAGTGAAATGCACAGATCTGAAGTGTATATATATATTTGGGTTTTTGTTGAGGAAGACTGGCCCTGAGCTAACATCTGTGCCCATCTTCCTTTATTTTATATGTGGGATGCCTGCCACAGCATGGCTTGACAAGGGTTTTGTAGGTCCACACCCAGGATCCAAACCAGTGAGCCCTGGGACACCAAAGCAGAACACACGAACTTAACCACTACACCACCGGGTGGCCCCTGAAATGTATAATTTGATGAGTTTTGATAAAATGTACGCTCATATAACAAATATGACAATCAGTATATAGAATATTTTCATCATCCCCGTGAACTACCCTGTGCCTCTTTCTCGCTGATCTCTGCTTTCTATATGTATCCACTCTTGATCTCTGTCCCCATAGATTAGTTTTACCTGAACTTAACATAATTGGAATAAATCATGCAGTATCCCACTTTATGTCGTTTGTTTTACTCAACATAATATTTATGAGTTTGATTAATGTTGTTGTCATTAGGTCATTTTTATTTTAATTACAGTGGAGTTTTTGTATGAATATACCACAATTTGTGTATCCATTTACCTGTTGTCAGACATATGCCTCATTAACAATGTGTTGCTGTTTTGAATAAAGCTGCTATAAACATTCTTGTAAAAGTCTTTGTGGACATATAGTTTTATTTTTCTTGAGTAACTACATAAAAGTGGAAATACTGGATCATAGAGTAATTTTCGTAACTTCATAAGAAACTGCCAGTTTTCTAAACCACTTCTGTTTATGAGTTCAGGTTGTTCTGCATCCTCTCCATATTTATAACTTTAATGTTTTAATTTTAGTCTTTCTATTGATTGTATAGTGGTGTATCATTTTGGTTTTAATTTTCATTCTCATCATAATGAATGAGCATCTTTTCATGTACTTTGAGCCATTTGTATTTCTTCCTTTGCTCGTTTGCTTCTTAAATGGAGTAGCCTTTTATTACTGTGATTTTACCTTTCATGTTTAGGTCTATTACTCATAAATGAATTCATTTTAATATGTGGTATGAAGTAGAGGATGAGATTCATTTTTTCCCCTAATTTTTTCCCGTTTCCCCTAAAGTTCATCTAATTTTTCTAATGCCTTTTTGATGAAGACTTGCTTTATTTCTTTGGTTTACCATGGCATCTTTGTTGAAAATCAATTGGCTGCATAAAGGTGGCATGTTTTTGGATTCTGTTCTCTTATATTAACCTATTTGTCCATCCTAATGCCAATACCACAGTGTCTTGTTTATTGTATCTTAGCTGGGGGTGATTTTACCCTGTTGGGGTCATTTGGCAATATCTGGAGACAACTTTGGTTGTTACAACTGAGTAGGGGAATTGCTTCTGGCATCTAGTGAGTAGAGGCTAGGGAAAATGCTAAAAATCTTATAATGCACAAGACAGCCCCCACAACAAGAATTATACGGCCTAAAATGTCAATTCTGGGATTGAAAAACCCTTCTGTAGCTTTATAGTAAGTCTTGAAATCAGGTAGAATCAGTCCTCCAACCTTGTTTATGTTTTTCAAAATTGCCTTGGATATTCAAGTTCCTTTGTATTTTTATATAAATTACAAGTGAACTTGTCAACTGGAAATTTCATTGGGATTGCATTTAATATATAGAATAATTTGTTGAGAATTTACCTCTTAACAATTTTGGGTCCTCAGATTCGTTAAATTCATATATAACAATTTATTTAGGTTTTCTTTTATTTCTCTCAGTAATGTTTTGTAGTTTTTAGTGTGAAAAGTATTCTGTATCTTTTGTTAAATTTACTCGTTGAGTATTTTATGTATTTTGATGCTATTATATCTAATCTTTTAAAATTTTTTCCTGTTTGCTGCTAGTGTATAAAAATACAATTGATTTCTTGATGACTGTGTTTACCTATTAATTGTATTACTTTTGTAGATTCCTTAGGATTTTATATGTTAACAATCGTGTTGTCTGCAAATGAAGATGATTTTTCTTCTTTTTCATCTTTATGCCTTTTATTTCTTTCCCTTTTTTGGCCTTATTGCATTGGCTGGGTACTTTAGTAAAATATTATTTAGAAGTGGTGAGAGTGGACATCCTTGCCTTTTCATTCTTTGGAGGAAAGTATTCGGCATTTCACTATTAATTATGATAGTAGTTTTTTGTTAGGTTGAGGAAGTTTCTTCTATTTCTAGTTTCTGCAAGTGCTTAGTCATGAATGAATGTTGGATTTGTCAAATACTTTTCTCTGCATGTACTGAAATGACCAGGTTATGGAGGGTAATCTGCTTTACTCAATGTCTCTTGAATTAAATGTTGATCACATCTAAAAATGACTTTCACAGAATCATCTAGACTGGTGTTTGACCAAGAAATGGATACCATGGCCCAGCCAAGTTGACATATAAAATTAACCATTACAGAAGGCAATTCAGAATAGTCTCTTTATTCTCTTATATTGTGTTTTTTCAAGGACTGGTTCCTTTTTATCTAACTTGTAGAATGTTTTTGGCATAGAATTATTCATAATATTCCTTTATATCATTTTAATTTTTGTAAGACATGTAGCAATATTCCCTCTTTCATTCCTGATATTGGTAATTTGTTTCTTGGTCGGTTTTACTAGGAGCTGATTAATTTTATTAATGTTTTCACACAAATTTTTGTCTTTGTTAACTTTTTCTATTTGTTTTCTCTTTCATTGATTTCTACTCATAATTATTTAATTCATATTACTTACTTTGGGTTTATTTTGCTCTTTTTCTAACTTCTTTTTCTTTTTGAGTAGCCCTGAGCTAGCATCTGCCGCCAGTCCTCCTCTTTTTGCTGAGGAAGACTGACCCTGAGCTAACATCTGTGCCCATCTTCCTCTACTTTATATGTGGGATGCCTACCACAGCATGGCTTGCCAAGCAGTGCCGTGTCCACACCCAGGATCCAAACCAGTGAACCCCCGGCTGCCGAAGTGGAACTTTCGAACTTAACTGCTGTGCCACCGGGCCGGCCCCTTCTCACTTCTTTTTTTTTTTAAAGATTTTATTTTTTCCTTTTTCTCCCCAAAGCCCCCCAGTACATAGTTGTATATTCTTAGTTGTGGGTCCTTCTAGTTGTGGTATGTGGGACGCTGCCTCAGCGTGGTTTGATGAGCGGTGCCATGTCTGTGCCCAGGATTCGAACCAACGAAACACTGGGCTGCCTGCAGCAGAGCGCGCGAACTTAACCACTGGGCCACGGGGCCAGCCCCCCCTTCTCACTCCTTAAGATGAAAACTTAGACCATTGATTTTAAACCTTTCTTTTCTAATGTAAACATTTAAAGCTTTAAATTCCCCTCCTAAGCACTGCTTTAGCTGCATCCCACAAATTTTAACATATTTTGTTTTGATTTTTGTCACTCTTATGATTTCTTCTTTGATCTGTTATTTAAAAGTATTTTGTGTAATTTCTAAAATATTTTGGGTTTTCTGTGTGTCTTATTTATTTCTAAATTTAATTCCGTTGTGATTAGGAAACGTATTTTTATAGGACTTTTGAATTTTTGAAAATTATTGAGACTTCTTTTATGTCCCAAGACATGTTCTATCCAGGACAATGTGCCATATGCACTCAAAAACAATGCATCTTCTGCAGATATTGAGTGTGTTGTTAGGTAATGGTGGTTGATAGTGCTGCTGAAATCTTCTGTATCTTTACTGATGTGTGTGTCAACTTGTTTTATCAATTACTGAGAAAGGGATGTTTAAATCCAACCATGATTGTGGATTTCTCTGTTTTTTCTTCGAGTTCTGACAGTATTTGCTTCCTGTGTTTTGAAACTCTGTTAGTAGCAAATTAGTTGCGTTCACATTTGGGAGTATTATGCTTCCTGATAGATTGACTTTCTGTGTTTATGAGATTTCCAACTTTTCTTATAATATATCTCATTTTGAAGTTTCCTTTGTCTGGTACTAATATAGCCACACTAGCTTTTTTATGATTATTGTTTGCATGGAGTAATTTTCTTTATCAAACCTGACAATCTCTGCTTTTTAATTGGAAAATTGAGACTATTTGCATTTAATTATTGATATAGTTAGACACAAGTCTACCATTTTGCTGTTTTCTATTTTTCTCATTTGTTTTTTTTCTCTATTCTTCCTTTTCTGCCTTCTTTTTGGTTAATGTTGTTTCGTGTGCTGATAAAATGTAAGAACCTTATAAAAGTATGAGTTTGTTCACCCCATGTCACTCTTTGTGCTATTGTATCGTATATTTACTTCAACATAACTTATAAATCCCACAATTCAGTCTTATTACTTTTGCTTTAAATTGGTATTTATCTTAGAGGTAATTAAGAGTAGAAAATAGATAGCATTTTATGTTTATGTGCACATCACCCATTTCTAGTTCTCTTCATTTCTTTGTGTAGATCAAAGTTCCCATGTAGTAATATTTCCCTTGAGCCTGAAGAACTTTTTTCTTAGCATTTCTTCCTGTGGAAATTTGCTGGTCAAAAGTTCTCTTAGATATCTTTATTTTCTTCTCATTTTTGAAGGATAATTTTAACAGATTTGGAATTCTCAATTGAAAGTATTTTTTCTTTTACTGCTTTAAAGATGCTGTTCAGTTGTCATTTGGCTTCCATTATTTCTGAGAAGATGTTAAATGTAATTCGTTTCTTTTTCACTTGGTATGAAATGTATCCCTTTCTTCTCTTTGCCCTTTTATTTGGATTTTTAGTAGTATCATGTGCCAAGGTGTGGTTTTCTTTGCATTTATCATGTTTGGGGTTCTCTGAACTTTTTTGATCTGTTTATCCAAGACGTTTCTCATATTTAAGACATTTTTGGCCATTATTTCTTCAAGTATTTTTTTTTCAGCCCTATTCTCTCTTCTCCTTCTGGAACTCTAATTACGTATATAAAACACTATTTCATATTTATCCCACATGTCACAGAGGCACTTTTCATATTTTTTCAGTCCTTTATTTTCTCTGTAATTCATTCATGTTATTTCTTTTGTATGTCTTTAAATTTACTGACTCTTTTTCTGCAGTTTCCATGATGCTGTTACCCAATCAATGAATCCATTTTAGATATAACTTTCAGTCTTAGAATTTCCAGTTAGTTTATTTTTTATAGTTTTCTTTTTCTTGTTTTTTTTTTGTCAATTTCCCTTTTTTTCTTTCATTATGTCCTTTTTGCCCTTCATGTTGTTGAAGATATTTATCATAGCAGTTTTGAGCTCTTTTCTTCTATTCCCAACATTTGGGTCTTTTCAGAGTCTTTTCTATTGACTTGTTTTTTCTTGAGTATGGGTTGTTTTTTCCTGCTTCGCTACCCATCTAGTAATTTTTTTTATTGTATGCAGAATGTTGTGGCTAATAGGTGGTAGGGAATCTGGGTTTTTATCTTCTTTACAAAGTGTTGAGTTTTTTCCTGGCAGGCAACTGAATTACTGGTGGATTTTTATTTTGCCAGCCTTGTTTTTATTCTAGGTTAGTGTTGATCTATTTTGGTTCTGTGTTTGGTCCTAGATGCAGCCCTTCCTCTAGGGTATGGTCCCTGTTCCTAAGACATGAGCTTACTGGGATCTCAACTGGATTGCCCACAGTGCTGCAGTTAGAATCCACTGTGGTCTCTCCCTTCTAGCTGAGTGGAGCTCCGTATCTCCCAGCCCTGTGTGACCTTGGGTATCTGCTTATCTGTCCCCCAAACAACAGCCTCTTTCTGCTATGCTTTGCCGTCTCACTCTGTGTATGGGGGTGGGGATGCTCTTTTATACAGATCTCTTCTCTCCAGCAGTCTGTCCCACGAATTCCAACCGCTTCATAAACGCTGATCTCAGATCTATACCTCTTCAGCTCACTGACACCACTGTGCTGTGCTTGGTTCCATCTCCTGACCCTTAGTCCAAAAGTCTACTCAGGCAGAAAACCAGGCAAACATGGTGCTTACTTTAAATATTTCCCTTCTATAAAGCATCACAGTTTTCCATTGTCTGTTGTCCCATCCAGTGCCTGTAAACAATTGCCTCGTATATCTTTTCCTGTTTTATAGTTGTTTACTGAAGAAGAGCAAGTCTAGTAACAGTAAATCTGTCATGATCAGAAGCCCACTGAACCTATGTATTCCTAGGTTTTTTTGTAACATAGAGATAAAAAAACTTTATATTATAAAAATTGCATATGGAAATTATTTATTTTGGGATTGCAAGTTATTTTTCAGCCTTAGTGTGTCACTGTCTCCAGAAACAATTTCTTTATAACCTTTTGAATTATTTTTTGTCTTCCAATCCATCAGCTATTCCCCATCTCCTATTAAAGGATATGGTTTCCAAGGTCCTTTTATATACTTGACACTGAATTTATGTCTCAGCATGTGGTAGAATTAAAAGATACTTGGATGTTTTCTGCTATACTTCATCGCTATTGTCCATTAGATTACAGCATGGAGAATTAATTGGATACTGCACTTATGAAATAAGGTCTAGCTCATTTGAAGAGTGTTGTATTTTCTCATTTTTATATGTTGGTTTTTACAAAATTTGTCTTGACGTGTTATGCTGCTTCAGTTAAGGTGGTTTTCCTTTCTCTTGTTGTATATAGGTATACTCACACTAATTTTTATTCTAGTATTCTCCTGTACCTCTTTTATTTTTCTGTATTTGTATGGAATGGCTACTCTTAAATCCAAATTTATTTATCATAGACAAGTACAAGCAGTGACAATTTCATTATGTCTTCTAGTGTGATTTTGTTACTGCATTTTTTGATTGAAGTATGTATTATTTTACTATAAATTATTTTTTCTCCTATATATCACAGTTAAGGAATATATATGCATATGTAATGTGTATATGTAGATTATATTATTTTAAATTTCTTTCGGGATAAGAATGGGGATATTACAAAAATATTTATTAAAAAAAGTAGACATTGACCTGATAATGTTAGGAACCATTGCTTTAAACATATTAAAACGTATTTGTTTTACAGTCAGAATCTGATCAACCAAATGCCTGAGGCCTTTGGGTCTGATTCTACTGGCTAGAGTTCATGGTGCCCTATGTTCTTTTGTCTTTTATGATTTTTCTTTTTAAACCAGTCATACTTCTTGGACTTTTATCTATAGGAATTCTTTGACTCCTGGCTTGAAAGGCGAATTTTTTGCAGAGTGTTTTTGTGTTTGCTTTGTCATGTGCCAACTGAGAACCATTTTATAATACTCAGCTTAGGCTGTATCACTGCTTGAGCTGCAACACCAAACACAGTCTGGGTGGTGGTTATTAGTTCTCAGGGGAGATTTGTTTTCTCTTCCTCCCAGTGCCAGATTGGGGGTAGAAAAGTTTCCATATGCCCTCACCTCTGCAGGGCAAGTTTATTTTTCATTTATTTACATTGGGAGTGCAGTTTGGGGAGGTTCTAGCTCTGTGGGGCATGATTCCTTATTAGACTCCCAACCGCTGGGCAGATCCTAGGTGTTTCCTGACTCCTCTGCTCCACCATCCCCCTTGCGAGGTCAAACCTCGAGGTTGGCAGTATTCGGTAGACGCCTCCGGGGTGAGAGGCTGTTTCAGTGCTCCACTTACTGCCCTAATTTTCTGCCTTCACTTCATTTTTTACTTCTAACCATCTCTTACTTTCTTGCCTGATCAGTAACGCATTTCAAAAGATGTTTGTAAAATATTTTATCCACTATTTTTAGCTGTTTTCAGTGGTATAGTCAGAGTATTTTTATATGCTACTTTGAAGGGAATATAATTCATTGATTTTTTGGGTATGATTAATTTTTTTAATTTTCATTTTTGCTAGTGTATTTTAAAAATATGTGTCTTTTTTTTTCTCATTTTGTGAATTTCCTGTGCGTGTCTTCAGTCTGTTTTTCTATTGGACACTGGTGATTTTCAAAAGAATACATAGTGTACAGCTCTTGAAAGGGCTGCTTCTCCGCTCTCTGAGGAAGTGAATCCTCTGAGAAGATTTTTTTCCTAAGATATACACGTTTGACTTTGAGGAAGTTAAGTTTGATACTGGCACTGCAGTTCAGTTGTAGTTACTTAATTCTTTTGTGTTCATTGTATGTTCCACCTGAGGTTTCTTACTACCTCCTGCTTGCTAAATCCATCAGCCTACTTTAATACCTCCTCTTATTTGATCACTCTTAGCCACTTTCTCCAATACAAAACTATAGTTTTTTTTAAGCTAGGGAAACGCCTGTTTTCTTGCCTTCCTACTGCTTCTCTGACTATTCCTTCATAGACACCTGACTGATTCTTCCACCTGTAAGTTCTTAAATAGAAATATTTCTGAAAATGTTATCTGTAGTCCTCTTCTCACTCTTCACATTTTGCTAGTTGACTTCCGTCCCATGACTTTAACTGCCGTCTATCCTTTTGATGATGTTCCCAAATCTGTGAGTGATCCTTAGCATCTCCTCCAGTTTCAGACTAGCAGTATCTCCAAAGATGCACATCAACATATAGTTACCTTTTAGTTCTCCCATTACTACTTCTTTGAAAACTCCTTATATAGTGATTACTGAAGCTTAGTTAAAAAAGTCAAAAAGATTTCTCGGAAGATGAGTAAATAAAGGGAAATTGAGTTGAGTTTGGTAGTTTTTGCCCAGGAGATGAGGCTTCTGCCATAGGGTTAAATGATAGCTCAGTGGGTGCCTATTAGTCTGCAATATTGACTGGAATGCGTGACAGTAATATCTGATACAAAAAGTATGGTAGGTATTAATTAATGCTTTTATTTCTTTTTGGCATTAGTCACCCTATACCTTTCCCACTGTAATAATGCTGCCCTTTGGTACTAAATACTGTCTTTTTTTACCTTCAGGTTCTAACAGCTCATAACAGTTTTCCTTTTGATTACTTTTATTCTTTTATTACACTATTTAAAAAAATAATGCATGGTGACTGATTTAATAAATGTTTGTTTGTTTCACTTACATTATCCAAGATAATACTAATATAGTCGTCACTGGTTGGTGATTGAGAGGGCCAAGTGGGTTGACAGATGTACCCAGAGTATCAGTTAGCATGACCATCTTTGTCATTGCATAAAGACAGAAGGCAAGGGATCTGTCCCCAAATGAACAAGAAGCTGAAAAGACTGTTCATAGGTTTAGAGAAATGACCAAGAGTAAGCTGCTTTTTTTTTGTTTTGCTTTTAAAGGACAAAAAGATAGTGAAGATTTTAATAATACTTTTTCCTTTCCTTTGAGCCAATCAAGTAATGTAACAATAAACACTATGAATGCAATGATGAATGATGGAACTTAAAGGAAAGATCAATCAATATTGGAGGAGATCTGAAAACTAGGGGTCAAAATGGCCTTGAAGAGAGAAATTGAGTTTGAGATTACAGGAAGACATCAAAGTGGGAATATTTTGTGAGTGATCAGCATAAAGAAAATAGTTTGTTTAAAGGAAATGGATCAATTTTTCAAAGGAGAGATAATAGACAAGGGTAAGTTTAGATCTTGGTGAATCCAGGAAGGTACTGAGAATAAGATAGGAAAATAATATCAGAAAGGTAGAAAGAAAACCAATATAATAGAATATCCTGAAAGCCAGATGAAAGAATAGTTTGTAGAATATAGGAACAGTGAGCAAATTTCCCATACATAAAACTATTATACACAGATTAACACCTTCATAATTTTCTTCATCTACAAAATTTTCTGATAGAATTTATTAAAACAAAGTTACTCTGAAACTTATTTGTAGGGATTCCAAGATATAAATCAGAAAAATACTGAACATTTCAACAGTGATCTACACACAGGAAAAAAATGCATGGCATCTGCAACAAGGTCAATTAATTTACTACCGCCACATCAAAATGCAAGAGTAGGACGTGGTAAAGAACATCCCAGTGGACAAGGAACGATAAATACAAATTAATTATAGGGCATCCATAAGATTTGCAAAATATCATTATTAGACCATTTAGTTCTTTCTCTTAATGTTCTTGGAAAGGGGGAGATATTTTAAGCTTTTCCTGTTATTTATTTTTGCTCTTCCCCATCTAGTTCATGAGAGCTTCAGTTCTTCTACCATTAATTATCTTACCACTACTGGGTGGAAGTGTTTCAGGAATACAATATCCAAGATTAGGGAAAGAAATTGCACCTACCATTTATATAGAGCTTTGTAGTTTGGCAAGCATTTTAAAATATTTATCTCACTTGAGACCATCAGCAACCATGTCAAGTAAGTGGGAATTATTATCATATTTAAAAAGGATTCCTGGGTAATGAAATTTATTTATGGATGAGGAAACCCAGGAGATTAAGTGATTTATCGTGGATCACTGCAGTTACAGGCTGAAATCCTGGGCTCTCCATTATTAGGTTTGTGGTCATGAGCAATGTATATATCAACTTTGAAACTCAATTGTTTTTCAACTGTAAGTTGAAAGATTTTTAAAATATTAAATTATAAAATATATTTAGTATTCTGCTCAATCTTGGTTTCCATTTTCTTTTCCAAGCTAGCCAACTTGCCTTCCTAAACATAACCTCCAGTTTTCTACTGTCTTCTTATTCATGCCATATATTCACCTGGCATGTTTTCTCTTCCATCTGTATAAACCTTACTCATTTTTATTAACTTTTAACTAGCTGTTATAGCCAGACTAACTCCTTTACAGAAACATTCCTGTTGCTCCCAATAATTGTGATCATGTCTTCTCTTGAAAAGACAATAACATTTTCTGTTTCTTACAAAATTTATCAAATTCTACATTTTATTAGCCACCGGTATACCGGGAAGAATAGTCATCACCATTTGCCATCTGAGTCCAAAAGACCCTTTTAAAGCGTATTTTAAAAGTCATTTTACAAATAATTAACAGATATAAAGATAAAGGGATGTTATAAAAAAAAAAACAACTATAGTGGAAATAAATAAGAATTTAAATGTAAAAAGCCCAAATTTTATTCCGTATTTTTCTGGTGTGAAGATATACATATCCCAAATGGGCAGTATCCTTTGAATGCAAGTAATTGCTCATGGATGAGCCTGGAACATATCCATCTTATAAATATTGATCCAGATTTCAAGTATATTTCTAAGAGGTTCCAGCTTTTTTTTTTTTTTTTTACCTTTGTTCTTCTACTTGTCTTTGTATCCTCAAAATGCAATACTTTGAAAACTTTCACGGCTCATAATTTTATTGAGGAGAGGGTAGTCATTTTTTTCAGTCCATAATAGCCAAACATTTTCATTTGTAGACGTTGATTAAAATGATCAATTCAATGAACTTTTTCATTTCTATACTGTTTATCTCCTTTCAGTCAACGTCTTCAGCATTTGTCTACTTATGAACCATGTCAAGTAAATTTCCAGCAAAAACTTGATAACAGGTGAGAGAATACTGTTACATGTCCTTTTAGCAAAAATTTCTTGTCAAAAAATATTGCATGATGACATCCTCTCTGTAGAGTGACTAACTGGGTAACAAATTCCGTTTTTGTCCATGGAAGTATGTTGTTCACCCATTGATTCTCGAGTTTGAGAAAATACATCTAGGATATTGTCTTATGTAAAAGACTCATAAACTGAGATTCAGCTTATACAGTTCATTTCCCCGTCATCTTTAGAGTCTGGAGTACTGCTGTCTGTCTTTTTGTATTTGTGTTCTTGTGTGTCTAACAGTTGCAAAATATCTTGTATCAATTTTCTTCTCTTTGCCATTATAGACAGAAAATGAAAAAGCCTGAATTCTCAGCTGTGTTCAATGAAAGGTTAAAAAGAAAAAGACTATGAAAATCCTGTCTTCTAAGGTCTTTTTTAACTTCTGGGAAGATCAGATAATATGCTGGGCCATGCAGTAAGAAAACTGAAGGATGATGAAATAGTGATGATTTATTTCACTGTTTCATCATCCCTCTAGATGATCACATAGTTTTTAAATTTTCTTTTTTTTTCTGTAAAAGCCTTAAGTTCAAAATGGTTATCAGAAAATAATTTAACTGTATAATTAATAGAGTATTATAGAGGCAATACAGAATAATATTAAACAGATTAAGTTCTCTGGCAACAGTCATGAACTCCAGGATTGCACAGGACAATTGAGTGATCATTGATATAATCTCCATTCCAGATGACCACGTGGTGTAGTTGATATTTAGGGTTATGGAATTAGAGAAGAATGTTGATTCTAGGTATTTAAAATCCTCTCCTCCTTCTTTTTTCGTCCTTTGAGTTCCTTCTGTCTCAGTTGCCTCTCCTCCCAGCTCAGACTGACTCATTTCAGTAATGCTTTTTTTATGAGCAAACTAGTCCCTCTCACCCTCTTGTCCCTTCCCAGCATCCACCTTGCCAGCCCCAACTCTAGATAGATTTGAATCTCTTCTACCTCCCATTGCCCACTGCTGGGTTGGCAGATATTTCTCGGAGAAAGTCATAAAACCAGGCTGAGTTGCCCATTACGAGGGTGGAGAGATTCCAAGTTCACACACAGTTCAAATTGGGAGAGAATCAAGAGTTCAAGTCCTAGCACCGTCTTGCAAGTGATGGAGAATTAGTTATTAGTAGAGCTAAAAGCAAGAGCTCAATTTTCCTGACTTTTATTTCAATGTTTTCCAGCATAGTGAACTGAGAAGTAGGCAAACTGAGGTGAAAATTATATAAAATACGAGAGAAGAGAAAAAGCATTAAGGTGGCATAAAGTCCTGTAAGGGAACTATTCTTTCTCCACACGCCCTCCCCCAGCTTTATTGAGGTATAATTGACAGATAAATTGGTAAGATATTTAACGTGTACCTCATGATGCTTTGATATACGTGTACATTGTGAAAGGATTCCTCCCATTTAGTTAATTAACATATCCATCACCTCACATATTTACCTTTTTTTATTTTTTGGTAAGAACATTCATTTAAGTTCTACTTTCTTAGCAAATTTCAGTTATACAATATCAACTATAGTCACCATGTTATACATTATATCCTCAGACTTTATTCATCTTACAGCTGAAAGTTTGTATCCTTTTACCAACCTCTCCCTATTTCTCCCACCCCCTACCCTCTGGCAATTACTTTTCTATTCTCTGTTTCTATGAGTTTGACTTTTTTTTTTTTAAGATTCCACATATAAGTGAAATGATACAGTATTTGTCTTTCTGTGTCTGATTTATTTCACTTAGCTTAATGCCTTCAAGGTCCATCCCTGTTGTCGCAAATGGAAGAATTTCCTTCTTGTGACTGAATAATATTACATTGTGTGTGTGTGTATGTGTGTGTGCGCGTATATACACCACATTTTCTTTGTCTATCCATCGGTGGACACTTAGGTTGTTTTTGTGTCTTGGCTATTGTGAATAAGGCTGGGATGAACATGGAGGTGCAGATATCTTTTTGAGATAGTGATTTCGTTTTCATTGACTATATACCCAGAAGTGGCATTACTGGATCATATGGTAGCTATATTTTTAATTTCTTGGGGAGCCTCCATACTGTTTTCCTTAGTGGCTGCACCAATTTACATTCCCACCAGCAGTGCGCAAGGGTTCCCTTCTCTCCACATCCTTGCCAGCATTTATCATCGCTTGTCTTTTTCATAATAGCCATTCTTACAGGTGAGAAGTGATAGCTCCTTGTGGTTTTGATTTGCCTGTCCCTTAGGATTAGTGATGTTGAGCACCTTTTTGTGTACCTGTTGGCCATTTGTATGTCTTCTTTGGAAAAACTTAAATTTTCTTATTAGCTCCTTTTTAGCATAATGGGAAATAATTCTCAAGATTGTGAAAAAGCGTAATGTTTCAAGGTATAGGAAAAATAAGATCACTGAGACAAAACACAAAAACTAAACTTGGGTCCAATAACCCTGAGGATTAAAGTTAGTTGTGCATCTATCTTATCTCTTTTCTAGATTCTCTGTGATTAAAGAGCAAGTTATAATGATGTCATAATGATCTTTGCATCTCATCCAGTGGCTTCTATGGTGCATATTTACTGTATGAGAATTAAAGGACAGTTTTCAAAAAAAGTAACATCATGACTTTCATACAGATATAAAATGAGCAAGTGTTAAGGATTTAGTTTTACTCAGTTAAATGAGGGAAACAGGCAGATGTTATAAACTGTTCAAAGGACAATCCAAAGAACAGACACATGTGTAGATTAGGAATATTGAAATTAATATACAAATAGAGGCAAAACTAGCTTCTCCCACAGTGAAAAAAGAAAGTCAGTTGAGCCTGACAGGACAGAATTTGCCTCTTCATAGGCAATAACTTTGCATTGCTATCAGTTACTGGCAATTTGAAAAGCTGTAGAATAATTCCCGTAGAATCAGAATCAGGTAATTCATGAAGTGTGAGCTCTAGATCTAAGCAATGCACAGTTTTCTACTGAAGCACAACTTTTCCCCTACACATGTTGTGTCCAATTCAATTATGAAAATAAAGCATATAAAGAGAACTTCATGTTCAGTGTGATAAGTAAATAGCACTTTGCCGTTTGCAGCTATCGTATTTTCGTATTTTTAAATATTTATGAGTGTTATGAAACATATACATTTTTAGAGTAAAAAGATGAAATATTATTCAGACAAGTTTACCTCCTTTCACCACATCTGTCAGGATATTTTCAAGATTTTTTTTGTTAGAAAAATTATTCAGTGGCTTTGTTTCTTTTGTCCCACTAAAAGAATAAACCAAATTCTTCATGTAAACTTCTACCAGCCAAATTGAAAGGATGACCAAGGGAGATGAAAATTCTATCATTCAAATGCTCAAGGAATTGTCTTCAAGACAAGCCATTTTTTGGCTTAGAGAATATGCACGAATAATTTGTTAATGTGTAGAATCTAGCCCTACTGGTTAGCACTTATTAAGAGTCTCTGGACATGTGTAAACAACCCTGGCTTGGTCCGGGGACGTGTTGCACTTCTCATCCCTACCTTCAGTTTTTATCTCCTTCCTTGGCTTGACAGCTGTCTCTTTTTATATTAGTGGCCATGTGTTCACAGGGTCACAGCCTTAAAATGTTCAAATAGGGAAACAAGATTCCTTAAGGGATCAGTGATCAGAGACAAGATCTGCAAGGGTGCCTTAGCAGCTTGACTATCAAGCTTTAGTCATATAAAAAGCTGGATGACATGAAGGGCAGCTGCAACCTGTAAGGAGGGAAAAAAGAAATAGCTACGAGGCCAAGAATACTTTACCTGCCTTTACCTTAAGCTTTAATTTTCAAGATCAGACCTACATGGATAGGAGATAATATCACAGTTTGTAGAGCTTACCTGAACATAGTAGCAATTTTCCTTGTTCAATTTTCACCTGTCTGCCTCCATGGTGAGGTAGGAACACTGATTCTTGGCAAAGGGCAATCTATAAGGTCACTCACAGGAAGACCAGTTGGGTTAGAGGGGGAAGTGGACAGAGGTCATTTACTTCTCATCTGTGTTTCGTCGTCTTCCTCACCAGTAGCTGGTGCTGGATGTGGAGATCAAAGTTATTGATCCTTAGAAGCCTTTCCTTGGTGATTTCAGCAGACTAGTTTTAACTCCTTCTGATTCCTGAGTAGCTATAGAGATGGAAGATGGTTTGGCATAATCTTCGTTCACCTCTCACCTGTGTTAATCCTGAGGGTACATTTTAGATAGACCACACCAGGCAACATGCTCTAGGACAATGGGTCCTCTATAAATATTTTTTAGTGCTACTCACATAAACATTTTCAAAATGGCAAGTTAACACGTAGTTCTTACTAATTCAGTAATAAAGCAATAATTCAGTGTTAATATTAATTCAGTAATACAACAATAGGGAGGTATTTTAATACTATCTTCATAGAAAGTCAAATACTACCAACGTTATTATTTGCATGAAAGGTAACTCAGTCATGGTAACTTCAAAGCTTTGAATAACCCATTTGGCTAAAAAATAATAATAATAACTCACTTGGCTAAAACTAGGATAGCATCTTTTAATCGAGCCATCTTTTTGCCTCCAGCTTGCAAACAACCAGTATAAATCTGGAACTGTTATCTAAGCTTCTTCAGTCCAGTTCATCAGTCATGCCACTGAAATTGATTCTTGACCTCTGTACATCTTTCCTTCCTTTGAAATTTCTCATGCTGTCTCTTCCTTCTATGTTTTAACAGAGAGCTTTGTGTGATAAAATAAGAGCTAGTCACCTTTTTATTTTGCAGTCCTTATTTATATACCTAAGGTATTTTTTTATACCACAGTATTTTTATTATGTATTGAAATAATCTCATATATTGTTTTGGTGTTTAATCCACCTCTCCAGATAAGAAATTATTGCTTCACTTATCAAATAATCATGGTGAAATTCCTCTTAAAATTTCTTGTGCTTCTGGCCAAATCTTTAATAGTAAAAAAAAAATCTCAACATACACATGAGGAGAAAGATATCACTTTAGAATGACTTGTGAAATAACATCAACCATAAAAATAAGGCTAGTTTACAGAGTTAAAAGAAATCATGTGATGGGCAGGAAAGAAAAACATTTATAAAAGTGGATACAAAAGCAGTAGTGGAATTGTATTTCTTCAGGCTGAACCGATGCTTATTTACAACAGATGTCGCACCTCTGACACTGGTGAATGTGACATGGTCTGGGGAAAAGCAAGCAGCCCTGGGGGTTGAAGTTTTCAGCAATGCTGCTGTAACAGATAAATGAACCAACATTTTCACATCGCATGTTATAATCTGATTCTTCCATTTAAGCAAACACCTAACGTTGACCATTTCAAGATAAACTAAATATTGAATTTTGTCCCTTTCCTTCATATTTGATACCAGCACTACTCTTCTAAAATATTCTATACCTAAAGGTCAGGGTGACCAAATATGGTAGATAAACCAACCTTGGTTCTGACAAGGATGAATTTAAACCTGCAGTTTGGATAGTTGTAACACCATCACTGCAAAAATGCATGTGGCTTTTATTTGTGTGTGTGTGTGTGTGTGTGTGTGTGTGTGATGTCCTGACCTGGACACTTCTTAGTTGTGTTGGGATCATGAATGCAGTGCTGGCAGAGTGCCCACTGCATGTGTCCTATTTCATAACAAACCGCTTTTACGCCCAAGAAATTGAAAAGCATTAAGTTATCTGTGTGTGAGTACATCTTTCTCCTTGTTTTTTTTTTTTTTTTAACTTTTCCATTAGCCAGAACAGATTACCTGTCTGGGATGTTGTTTGTACCTAAAAGAGCGATAACATTTCTATTTCAAATACAGATTTAACTTATGCCCTAGAATTCATTGTTGTGCTCCTTCTCGAGTTATGGTACGAAGTTGCAAACCCTCAAAAATGATTTTTTTCCATGGAATTGCCACAAAATCGACTGAGGACTTTTTTAACATAATGGAATGAAATACAAAAATGTCTGGCTCATAATTATACCTGAATGAAGTGCCCTTACATGAAAAAGGCTCCCTTTGCCCCTATTTCTCCAATGATTTCTCTCCTCTTTCCTGTCCTCTTCTCTCAGAAAGCTACATGTTCCATCCGTACTTTTGATACCCTGCACTGCCATTCATCACCTGTCTGTCCCCCACATTTTCTGTGTTACCTTCTTGTTTTTATAAGATGATGAAAGGTTTGCGAATAGAGCTATTACTGTATTTTAGCTGGTTTTCAAGATACTTCGGTGCATTTTTAGCTGGCGTTATGATACAAATGACAGACCATGGGATTAATCAGAGAGGTTTTCCAAAAACTAATAAACATAAGACAATCTAGACAGCAGTCAGGAGAAGACATCAAACAAGATAAAATATGTAAATATATAAATCTTACTATCCAGCTAACTATTCACATACATTTCATTAGTATGTAGTACAAAGTTGTGCACATGCAGTAGATATTCTTAAGTGCTTATTTTTTTCTATTTTTCATTTGAATTTATGAAAATGATTGCATGGGTATTATAAGCAGTTGAATCCACTGATAGGCAAGGAATCTAGATATTTTCTCATCATAGAAGCAGATGATGAAAGAGGTTAGAACAGTACTTGGTAAGTAAAAAAATACCCTTTGAACTCAGTGCAAACCCCAAATCAGTTTAGTAAATGGTCTGAAAACTGAGGTTTGGAGGAGACATAGCGTATTCATTTCCACTGCCACCAATTTTAGCGCTTTGAATTCACATTAGTTCCATGCCACAACAGACTGACCCTTGCTTACTATGACAAGAAGGAGGCAGTACAGAGCCATCCAAACATCTACTGTTTATTATGCACCAGAAAGAACTGAATGCAGTTATACTGACTAAATTTGGCTTTTTAAAAATTATGTTGAAAACCTACCATTAGAGTGGTCTCCCTATGCAGGTTTTAAACCATCTATTATGACTTTCTTTTTTTCTAAGTATAGAAAACAGAGTGAGCAGTAGTTACTTTATCAGTGGCACTCTTAGGCAAAATGTAGTTTAAATATTAGAGTTTTTGAAAATTCCATGGCTAATAGATTTTATAAAAAGCGGAGATCTTGTTATTATATTCATAAGAAATTAATTTTCTATGTAATAGCCAACTGAATTTGGCCATTAGAAATGTTTGCCAGAGTATGTCTATACTAAACAAGTTTCTATGCATTTGAGAATTATTTTAGATGCAGGCAGCAGAAGATGGAGAATTAAAAGAGTTATGGGAAATCAATAAATGTTAATTGGTAATGATGGTGAAGTTTAGAGAAAGTAGCAATTGATTCAAGAGCTGTAAATTATCACCCATTTTGATGACATGGATGCCTACACATTGAACCCATCCTTGATTGATGAACAAAGAATTGAATAATGGCCTCAGAAACAGAGAAACTACTTCAGAAGCTAAACTCAGTAGGTTTCTGTAATGTTTTCCTTCCAAAATAAGCAGGAATCAGTGATGGGAAAAGGTGGTGGGCTTTTGTGCTGTCACAGCCAGGAATTCCAGGGAATCGTGTTTAGTTCCCAGAAGGAAATAGATAGACACCTTTTTCCTTCCTTCCTCCCTCCCTGCATCCTTCCCTCCTTCTCTCCTTCCCTGCTTCTTTCCTCAATGACCTATGAAAACAGTATTTTGGGAGATTTATCCTGTGTGAGCCACATTCCTTGTGGTTGGGGTTAGGGAGTGATCCCTTGCTGAGGTTGTCAGTGCTAAACTCGGGTTTGGATACAGTTGTGGTTCAACAAGTAGCTGTTTCACCATCACCTGGGAAGCTTTTAAAAAATACTGATGTCTGGAGCTCCACTCTCAAAGATTCTGATTTAATTGGTCTGGAGTAGGGTCTGGGCATAAGTATTTTTTAAAGACTTCCAAGATAATTCTACAACTACTGGTATACAGGTTCACTGTAAGATGACTAACAATAATAATGAAAGTAATATTACAAAATGGAAGTTTTATAATTTCTATTTTTCTTTTTTAATGATACAAATAATATATAAATTCTTTCTGGGGGGCTGACCCAGTGGCACAGCGGTTAAGTTCACACGTTCCACTCTCGGCAGCCCAGGGTTTGCCGGTTCGGACCCTGGGTGCGGACATGGCACTGCTTGGCAAAATCCATGCTGTGGTAGGCGTCCCACATATAAAATAGAGGAAGATGGGCATGGATGTTAGTTCAGGGCCAGTCTTCCTCAGCAAAAAGAAGAAGATTGGCAGTAGTTAGCTCAGGGCTAATCTTCCTCAAAAATAAAATAAAATAAAATAAAATAAAAATTCTTTCTTGTTATTTAAAAAAGAAACTATACAAAATTTATGGAGTGAAAAAGTCCTGGGGCTGGCCTGGTGGCATAGTGGTTGGATTTGTGTGCTCCACTTCAGTGGCCTGGGGTTCACAGGTTTGGATCCCAGGTGTAGACCAAGCACCACTCATCAAGCCATGCTGTGGTGGCATCTCACATAAAACAGAAGAAGATTTGCACAGATGTTAGCTCAGCGACAATCTTCCTCAAGTGAAAAAGAGGAATATTGGCAATGGATTTAACTCAGGGACAATCTTCCTCACCAAAAAAAAAGAAAAAAGAAAGTTCCCCTTTACCTTACCTCTATTCCCCTCCCCAGATGTAACCACTGTTAATTTGTTGTTTATCCTTCCAGTAGTTTTCCCATGCCTTTAAAAATGCATGCAATTACTTATAATCATATATCATGTTTTTGAAACATAAATGGGATTATACTATATTTATGTGTTATCCTGTCGGTTGCTTTTTTCACTTAATTTGTCTTGGAGATCTTTCCATGTCAATACGTATAGATCTACTTCATTTTTTTAAATATTCTTTGACTTCATTCCTTTTAATATTTGTAGAGTGTTTCTCAGCATATGTGGACTTAAATTTCTTTTTCATTTTCATGTATTTATAGCTCAGTAAAGAGCAGGACTCTGTAGCCAGACTACCTAATTTTGATTATAAGTATTTATTATTGTTAATAGTATTATTACCATTTAATTGTTCTATTTTGTACCAATATGGACAACACTCTAGTTAATATCTTAGTACCCAAATCATTGTGCTTATCACTGACCATTCCTATAGGGCAAATTCATAGAGTTAGAGGTGCTGGCTCAGAGGATATGTGTATTAGTATTTCGAAATATACTGTCAAATTCCCCAAGAGAGGCAATCTCAGTTTACATTCACTCCAACCAGTAGAATCTCATTGCAATATTTATTGCAAGGCCTAAATAAATCGTTCACTTCACACTATGACTTCATGGCCCAACGGAAATGTCAGGCTTCTTTATTTTGACTGGAATTTCATGAGTCATTTTGATAGCTCTAATTATAGTATGTCAACCTGAAGTTCCGATTTACAGCCTTAAACCTATGATCGAGGAGAATGGAAAAATTACTTACTAATTTTTTGGACAGAAATTTTCAACATGTAAAGTACAAGACGGGTAGAAATAAAACTGGGCATTGGCAATGAAAAGTCTGGACTGGACTAGTTCCCACATTTCATTTTATACTGGGGCTGGCTCGAAAAGAGATCACTTCCCACAGCATAGTGACAGAACAGTAACCGAATTCCAAGAAAAATCGACTTCAAATTTGTGTGTGTATGTGTGTTGGTGTTTTGAATTCAGGACCTTATATTTTTTAGAGTTGCACATAATAAAATTTACATCAATATTGCTGAGTATAAGGTTTTTATATAATGAAAATGCAAGCGAAATTTATTATTTTCAACTAAAATTTCCTTCTATGTCAACTATCGTGAATCTTTGTTTTTTCATCCACACGTGTAGATAGTGTAGTACCTTCTTTACTGGGTTTAGGGGAAGATTAAATTATATAACACACTAAAACCCTTTTGCACAGTATCAGAACATAGTAAGCTCTTAATAAATTGAACCTCTTATTATTTTTTATTATGATTTTAATTCTGTTAATAGTATGTTCAGCCCTACTGTGTATAGCTCATTTTATTTTTAGCATGAGTTAAGGTAAATGAGGGCATCTGTATTTCAAGAGATACAAATAAAAAATTTTCTGGCATTAAATATGTATTTGCTTCATAAGAACATTTTTTAAAAAACATGCATCATCGCTAACCAATATTTTTGAAAACTCAGTATTTTTACCACTGCGCTTAGGAGAAATATGTAAAACTTAACTTTATTAAAGTGCTTTATTATTTAATTGGCTTACAGTCTTAGGAGTTTGGATATAAGACAAATGAAATAAAAGAAACAGAAGTTCACATAAAGAATAGGTTGCTTTGGTAGAGGTCAGAAAAATGTGTGCACTGTTAAAAGGCCATTCTAGCTTCGAGATTCATCCAAGTTTTCTAACTCCTCGCATTTTGGGGCAGATCCTGTGGAGCGGATAAACTATACCCAAGTGCAAATTTAGATTGTTTGGAAGCTATCAGCACAAAATGGGGCCTCCTGGAAAGCTGGTCTTAGAATCTGTCTCTCTTGCCCTCAGGACATACAGGGTGGGGTAGGCAGATTGCTTCCATCAAAGGCTACACTCTGGGTCCTTCCCCTTTTTTCAGCCCTTTGGGTTCTCTGATGGCATTTCTGCTCATCCCACCAGCAGACTGGGATGCAACACTCCCAGGTGTTCGGTTGATTGACACAAAATTGAATTAGATGACAATTGTTCAGACATATTAAAATCGAAAACTAAAGACTTGATGAATGTCATTAGTATCATTTCTGGATTTTAGTTGGACTGTATCAGGTTAACAGTGATAAACAATCTCTTCAAAAAGTCAGTGAGCATTTCTTCAAATTAGTTTCTGAAATTCTTTCCAATCTGTGACTTTTCTTTAGCCCCTCTGGCCTCCCATTTGGAAACTCTGTTGAACCTTTCTCTCGTCTTTCTTTCCCAGGGATTTTTCTGAACTCCTTTCCTATATTCATCCCTTCTTCCTGCCCCATAGCTTGTACTTCTTTTTCCACTCTATTCTCTCTCCTTGATATTGCTTTCAACATTTCCTTCTTCTTGAGAAGCTTACAGATCACTGTATCCTTGTCCTTAATGCCCCCATCAAACCCCCCAGGATATGGACTTAAGTTTCCATATAAATTCTTAAGTTAACACTTTCAAATACTTAGAAGCACCTAAGTTATATTTTCCATTACGCTTTTAAACAGGTGAAGCTGGCTTGGTATCTGTATCTACTCTCCCCAATTTTTTATCTCTTTTGGGATCCCGGGGGGAATATACAATTGATGAATTCTTTCACTTACATTATTGAAGTATCATTAAAAAATTAATGTCTATATTCTAATCTAGTGATCTTCAATTGAGCTCAATTCTCACCATTATTGCTGGTTATCATTTGAATATATAATATACTTATTCTGTGGTTTGGACCCAAAAAATGAGAATTTCTCTAAGGGTCATAGCAGATCTAAATTTTATTTCTGAATCGAAGTTTTCAGTTTTATTATGGAATCCTCAGAACTTTGGCTATGTTTTGATTAACTTGTTAACTAATGTGGTGTTTGGGTTTAGTTTATTAAGACTCACCCAGTGCCTTATTTCATAATGTAACCAAGTAGTTCTAAAGCCCTAAAAGATTTATTTTTATTTATTTTGCCATTTTAGGTGCTTCTATCCTACTACATCTGTTGTTGGCATTCTCCTTTCCTTTAAAAATTTTAATCTTATATTGATAGTCCTCTAAAAAATTGACTCCAATTTGATTATTTGTCTTTCATCTTAGAAAGCATCTTAAATAAGAAGTAATATTTGTAGAATGTGCTAGCTCATTAGAATTAAAGTATTTATAAAGTAATTTTATAAAGAACTTGATAAAGTTCTAAGATTAATCTGAACATTTCTGTTTATTTTATCTTTACATTTGCTATGTGAGAAAATATTCTTAGTGCCATTGGTTCATCATTTTGTAAAATACTTGATATGAATCATTTTCCTTTTTATGTTGGTCTCTGGGAACGTATAATGAGTATGATTATAGTCTTCTTTGTGTATAGCCTTTTACTTGTGAGACTGTGTCCTTATATTTCTTAAGCATGTGGCTCTATGTGGACACATTGCCATTTTTATGCTTGCATCACAATGTAAAATTCATTCAAACTCACAAGACCAAGCTGATTTGGAGAGGTGTGGAGAGTGAACAAAGGGGACTAGGACCACGGAGAGCTGGTACGGAGTGTGTGGTGCGGTATCATTTGTGAGCTGAAAAGTGGCTGAACGTTTCCATTTTGGTGTCAGTCCCTTGGGAAGGCAGGGGTTTCATAATGGGGTGTGATCTGCACTCTTGGTGAGAGTGATTGACAGTGAATGGTTAAAGACAAGTCAAGAATAAATACCACTCCTCCCCTTTTAAGGCTAATAAGCACAGATACACTGAATGCAAATATTCTCAGTGTGGAAGGCAGTCTGGTCTGATAGCACATATCTGAAAAGCTAGGGGAGTGAATTAACTCTGCGGATCAAAATGCAAGGAAACCAAAATTATATAGCATCCTTAAAAATAACTTTTACAACCCAAATGTAGCGGTAAATGCACATACAGCATATGATGGAAGACCCATTTGTAAAAGTGGAATCCTCACATCAGGCCTTTGGTAAATGAGTGGGCAAAACGGTCCCCTGAATTGGATAACACAGTGCATACTACAGTGACGGATGAAATTGGTGTGTCCACGGGACAGCCTGCTCTATTACTGAAGCCTTTAACCTATTTTCTCTCTTGGAAAAGGAGCTCCTGAGTGGATGTTCTCCTCAAGGAAGTGAATGTAATTCAAAAGAAGATATTTTATAGATGGGCAAATTTAATTTAAGAATTCACTTATCCATTATAGAAGAGAAGGATGTGGGAAAACATTAAGTAATATGGTGATATTTTTCAAAGATGCCATTTTTGAGTGTGTTATTTTGGGGACCTGAGTTTCAAACATTAATCGGTAATTTTTATTATTCTTTAATTTTGCATTATCTCTTAGAACACATGGCTGAAACCATATTGAATCCGCATTATTATATTGTTTCATTAAGTTGTTATATTAAGGTATGTAGTTGTACAATAAATTATTTAGTGAGGAAAAGCGATTTCTTGGTTTTTCCCTTTAATTTTTGAAAATATGATGAAGTCTTTTTTCCTGACGTAAATACTTAATTATTGCAAAGAATAAAGGCCCATCTTGTGAATCCATTATCCTGAATTCTGTGAGTTAATATTGATAGCTGGAGAAGGAGGCCACAGTTATCCTTATTTTATCCTTTCACTCATAAGTTATCCCAGAAGATGAAATAGTAAGTATCCTGCACATACTGCTCAGTGGGTTAGTAGTAGCTTAGTAGTTTTCCTTTGAAATATATGGTACTATAAGTCATTAAGCTTGCTATGTGCACACAGTGTAATTAAAATTATTTTGTTGTCGTTATGATCTTAAGCTGATTCTTACAGTTACCACCTATTTTGCTATCATTTAAAAAAAATGTTGTGACTTGGTGTTTCATAATGAGAATTATGGAATCATAAATGTACTTGGAAAATAAATAAAAAATAGAAAGCTCTTAAAATATTTCATTTGGAGACAAATTAATAAGCAAATTCGTACTCATCAAGTAGATTAAAAACCTTTATAAGTATAAAATTTTATTTTTTCCACTTTATGACGTTTCATTGTTTTTAATATGAAATTTTAAAAGAAAGAAAATCTGATTGAAATTGAGCAAATATATCTTCCAAATAATTTACTTGCTCAGCATTTAGAAGCTAAGTCAAATTTTCAAACATGTAGTACAAAGCTGTGCCCCCAATGTGCATTCAAATGTTAATTAAGGATGGATTTGTGTTTATTTCAATTTAGAAGAATTTACCCTAAAGGAAAACTAATTTCTTACAGAAAAAAAAGTAAATTTTTCTCATCACTGAACTAACATCAACCTTTCTTAATCCGATCTAAGTATTTAGAAGCTTTCTTTTATAGCATTCTTCTGATTCACATACTTACTGCCTTACTCTAAAATTACTTGGTAATTTGCCAGAAATCATTCACCGCAGACATCTGACTTTCTTATTTACCAAATTTCGCTGCGCTACCTAATTTGTACAAAGGAAAAAAATTCTTCCAGTTCAGCTGGGTTCCACAGCCAAAATAATTAACACCCAAAGAAATGTTAAACTCATAAAATGTAATTTGGTCTATAATTTTCCCAATTGCTGAGTGAATTGGCTTTGCATGTTATGTTAACAGCTGTATTTTTTAGCGATCTTCTTTTTAAAACCAGCTGGTTATTTTTGTTGAACATGACTGCCCTCTAGTGGAGTAAACTGTTCTTTTAAAATAACCTGTCAAATCTAAAAAAGAACTCGTTTCTCTACAGAAGTGATAAATATTCTTTCATATTTTAGTCCTCTTGTTTTTCATCGACTGTTGTGTTGAGTACAAGTAGTTTTACAACTTTGCTGAGCATTTTGGTGATGCTAATCTTTGAAGCAGTGTATGATAAATATCATTACAGACTTATTAAGAAAGCACATTAAAAGGAGTTGGTCTCCTTGACCGTTTGTGCGTTTTAGTATCTTTTTGATTTATGACATGTATTTTATGATACATGTTCCCTACTTCTAAGATGTTTTCATTATTCTTGTTGCAGATGCTACAACTGTGGTGGCCTTGATCATCATGCTAAGGAATGTAGTCTACCTCCACAGCCAAAGAAGTGCCATTACTGTCAGAGCATCACGCACATGGTGGCCAACTGCCCACATAAAACTGTCGCACAGCCACCCGCCAGTTCTCAGGGAAGACAGGAAGCCGAATCCCAGCCATGCACTTCGACTTTCCCTCGAGAGGTGGGGGGAGGGCATGGCTGTACATCACCACCCTTTCCTCCGGAGGCTAGGTCCGAGATCTCAGAATGGCCAGGCAGGTCACCTCCAGAAGCTTCCTCCATGAAGTCGTCTGCAGCTGCAGAAGAACAAAGCAAAAAGGGGCCTTCCGTTCAAAAAAGGAAAAAGACATAACCCTTCTTCTTAGCGTATCGTGTTCTCTCCCCAGTTGGGAAGTCTACCTCATGCAAGTACAGGGGGACAGTATTTCACAAGCAGCAGCTGACCTGGCATTTTAACTACTGTTGAGGAACTGTGAATTTTTTTAAACAGACAAATCACTCTAAGCAAATTACACTCGAGCAGGGTGTCTGTTTTATGTCACCCAGAGAAGGAGGGACAGTGTTGATCTATATGTGCGTGTGTGAGAGGGGGAGAGCCCGAGCCTGTGTGTGTGTAGGAGGATTTGATATAGGAGTGTAGACATATATATAAAGAGGGCTTGTCTTTATATATGTGTATCTAGAGATACAAGCACACACCCTCTCTCACAGAATTGGACATCCCCAAGCATTGAAAACCCATGTGAAGCATTTTAGATGGTTTTGAAAATCACCCTGGAGTTTTCCTTGAGATACCACTCCCTTTATATTACACAAAAATAAAGACATGATGTTACCTTTTGTGTGAACCAAAGGATACTTCAGATCTCAGAGCTGCCAATCATATGGTACTAAATGTTCTTAGACATCAGTTCTCCCAAACTTGGGATTGCCTCTTTTTCTTGATATGTGTAGAGCTTGTCCCCCATCCCCCAAACCTTGAAGGCAGTTCCTTAACTCCATATGCCTCTGACTGCCATAGCTTTTTTTGAAACTGGGATACATAACTCCAGAAAAGACAATGAATGTGTAATTTCTGTGCCGATATTTCAATGTTTTTAATTCATATGTTTTGATTGTAAATTAGATGCCTATTAAGAGAAATGAAGGGGAGGGCAATGTATAAATGTAGTGACTTGATTGTTTTCAGTGGTATTTTGATACCAGCTCATTGTAATCTTTTACACATTGTGAGGTTTTTAAGGGATTGTGGCGACAGCAGCCTCCCTTGACCGTGTCAGTCTTTGGAACCATCACCTTGAGCAGGGGGCCCTCCTTGTTGACTACTGAGACCTTGGAGGAAAACTCCAATCATTTGGTATATATCTTTGGGGCTGTTTTTATTCCCCCTGGAGAGTTATCTAACTTGTTTCTAAAACAAATAAACAAAACAGCACAGATATGAATAAAATGCCAGGGTTGAGAATGAAAATTAAGTGGATGCTCACGATTGCCCAATACATATGACCTTGAGTAATATTAAAAAGTGCAGTGTTTGGTGGCAGGCGACTAGAGTGATGGATCTGGGGCAGAGGTACCAAAACCTCTCCCACCAGAAAGCTAGAAGTATTTTATACGAGAAAATTGATCTTATGGAAGTTCCCTCTATTACACAAGCTGGAGTAACGTATATGGTGGATGCAGGATGAACCTTCAGTGCTGAGGATAGAGACGCTTGTCAGGTTGGTCCTCAGTTATAGTAATCACCTGGCAGGGACCAATCATTACATTGGTCTCTTTAGGTTTCAGTAATGGAAAAAGATGATTTTGGTGTCATCCTGGTTCTAGATGTTATGAGTAAATTTCTGAAACACCTCCAAGAAGGTACCAATTAATTTTAATGCTTAACATTGGCAATAAATATAGTTTTGTATGAGCCTGTTGGTGTAAGCTCAGATAATCAAAAAAAAAAAGAAAATAGCATGATTCAAATGAGACACATTCTGCTGAACAGTTTCCGCTCCCTCCCCAACTCGTCCTGCCATGGGAGACATGTACAGTTGCTGCTGTTCAGCATGCCACGCATAAGGAGAAAATGCCTCAGGCTGGGCTGCCAGTCCTTCACAACTCAGCCTGAATTTCACGACAGTGTTTGTGAGAATCTCCATGGTATATACTGAAATATCAGTGTGCTGTGATGCAAAGCTTACCTTTGACGATATTGAATGTGATATATAGCTGTAGAGAAGTACTTCCTTGCCTTATGTGAGGATCGTAAGCTTATTTAAATTATGTAGACAAATCAAAGTGGCATTGCTTAATTTTTAGCAGGTATACTAAGCAGGTTAACAGTAAAAATGCAAAACATAACAAGTCACTTTGAAAATTCAAACCAAAGTTCCTTGACCTTATAGAAATAGGAAATTATGGACTTGAGAATTGGACATTCCCTGTTTACATATGAAAAGTTCAGAGCTGAGATCGTGGTAAAAAAAAAAAAAAAACCACCCAGAAACATTTTATAACTTGGACCTTATGGGTGCAATTTGAAATCATTTTAAGCATCTTACCAGACTGAACTAAGAGCACATACCAAACCTATCTTATGATTAAAAGTTGGGGTTTATTTTTTATATAAGAATATTATCACTATTACATAACCTACTCAGGACAAAGAACTTTGCTCAGGGAACATACCATATAATGTTGTCGTCGTTTCTTTACAGAATAGTCTACAGTCCTGCTTACTCAAAACAAACCAAATGACTTAGACCTTTGTGTAAGTGTTATGTACTGATGCTAGTAATAACTACCTCTGAGTTTGACATAGATCAAAATTTCCGAGTGTCAGATATCAGTTCTCCTATTTTTATTTCATGTGAAAAGTACTCTAAAGCAGAATTCCTGAACTCCTTGCACATGTGAATGTCACTGATGTGAGCACAGTGTCCATTTACATGGGTGAACTATTATCCTGTTTACAGCAAAAGGCTACCTCATAGCTGATGCATAGCACACCTTTATGCTGCTCCAGCCTTACAGTGGCTGATAATTCTCTGGTACACAACCTTTTAATCTATATTATAGATAGCAATTCACAACTGCATGTTTCTGACAAACACTTGTGAATAATGAAGCATCTCATTTAGTTAGCAAAGTCTCCAAGCATTTCCCTAAAGTGATCATGTATTTAGTTTAAAGACTTATGGGCACCCTTCCACTTAAGCAAAACAGAAGACAGGAGCAATCTTGGAAATAGCTGCTTTGCCCAGAGGTCGGGGGTGGGAAGGGGTGGCAAGAGGAGAGGTTGGTGTATGAGTGTATTCACGCTGGGCAAAAGCGTAAAAGATGCCAATCTCCTTCGTTTGTGTCTGTGCTGCCCTGAGGCCAAGCATATTGCAGCGTTGTCGCCCTAGGCACGTAACTCACTAGCACCAGCTTGCCGAGGAGTGAACAGAGTGAACGTGCAATGCCATTTCTAGCTACTGAGGGGGAGGTCTGTGGGAAGCATCAGTTTACAGGGGTTACTGCTGGGTTGGGCAGGAGGTCTGTGAATTAGTTGCCCTGTGACCTCCCCGCTATGTCAACACAAATGTAATTC
Organism: Equus asinus; assembly: GCF_041296235.1. Lineage (NCBI taxonomy): Eukaryota > Metazoa > Chordata > Mammalia > Perissodactyla > Equidae > Equus > Equus asinus. Next base: position 41,310,573 of record NC_091813.1, read on the forward strand.
CTAAGAAAGATGCACTACCAGCCTCTGAGCCCTGTGAGCTATTCATTGCTACATGGCAGATTATAGTAGAAGCATTTTTATGCTTGCGTTTCTAGTCTTCACTAGAAGACCTTGGATGTATTTTTTACAAGTGAGAGATTAGAAAGATTTTTACCTGCTTATAACTTGGACGTTTGGCGTGCAATGTAGCAAAAAAGATCCAGAAACATCACGTTATTAGCATTGGTCCATCTACAAATATAGGATGTTTTATTGCCGATATTTTTTTCATATTCTGGCCCAGTTTTATTTTGCACCGGTGTGGCCCCAAGTTACTGCTAGCTGTATTTAGTTTGTGAATAGAAGCCCATAAGTGTTAGTAGTCGTAACATTCACTGTAAGATGAATTATACAGGACATGGGAAATCTCATTAAGTCTTAAACTTAATTTAAATTAATTTATCTGTTTTCTCTAAGAAATGTTTATCATAAAATATATATGTGTATTTCCCCTTTGGTTATAAAATTTGGGAAAGTGTACAAGTGCAGCTTTACTGACTTTAATTTTCTAGATGTCTTAATGAGATTTATTTGTTTTAGAGAAGAACAACTTGTTAAAAGCATCAAATTCTATCTTACATAGCTGTCAACAGCCTCTTTAAGACGTGCTGGTTGTGTGATCTGTGTCATAGTTGCTCAATTAGAGTGAGAGGTTGACCTATGAATCATTTTTAAATTTTCTATTTGGAACAAAGCTGCAAAGTTATGGTAAAGTACTGTACTGTGAGAAACTATTACAATATTTAATACATCTGTGGCTTAACACTTGTGAGAGTGACCAGCTTGAACATGATGGTGTTGACTACCTCTTGAATTACTTCCATCTATCAACCACTGGCACCCACCACCAAGCTGGCTTTAATTAGTACGTGTTGCTTTTTTGGTATTAACAACTCTAACCATACTGGAGACCAAAGTGAACACTGATTTCTGTATGTCTTTAATACGGTGTTTTATCTAGTGTTTTTAAATTATCCTGTGTAGTATTTAGATTACCTCATTGTCCATTTTGACTCATGTTGTTTACAAGTGAAAATAAAAACACTTGAACTGTATGTTTTTAAAGGACAAAGAAGGAGTAGATGCCTGCAATGGCATTTCACTCGTGTACAGTTGTCTTGATGGACTAAAGTACTGTTTGCCTTTCTGCAGACCATGAATTTTATATTCTCATTTCATGCCTAAAGTCTTACTCTGTCAATTATGGATATTTTGAGGTTTAAAGCAATTACTTGATTAAAAATAAAACATATAACGTTGGCATTTATGATGAGTTTTGGAGATTTTTTTTTAATGATTTGTGTTATTGCTGAATTAAGTGACTGGATAAAACGCTATTCAGGCAGTATTTATGCCAATCTGAGCATAAATTAAGTAGTTTTAAGATATCCTCAGATAGCGGTGATTATAAATATGGAACTGACGGTACCGATGTTGAATAAATTCAGTCTGGATTTGTTCATTCATTCAGAATGAATGAAGAAGGAAATGGGTCCTATCATCATTAGGAATCGTCCTGCATTAGCCAGCATGGAATGTGCAAACTTGTGAATCCAGACACGGACTTCACGTGGTCAGGAAAAGTAGCCTGAAACAAAAATATTCAGACCATTGTGGAGAAACCATTTTAGACTTTTCCTTCATTCTCATGAATGTCATGAAGTTATTACATAAACATTGCAACCATGTTTATTTTCATTGATAATTGTTATTTAAAAGAGTAGCTTTTTGTTAGAAAAGCAGCATTGTACTTTACTGTAGAGAATATGAAGAACCTTGAAAGAAAATTAAAATAATACATAACCCCATCACCTGGAAATAACCAATAACATTTTTTATTAATTTCAAATATGGAGAACACTTTAAAAATACGTAATCTCATCACCTAGAAATAACCATTAACATTTTTTATTAATTTTCTTCTGATCTCTTTTTTTCAGTAAATTGTATCTAGATAGATTTTAAAAATAAAACTAGGTTATATTATCTATGGTTTGGAACTTTACACTTTTCCGTTAACATCATATAATGTTTTGTCACATCAATAAAAAATTGTCCGAAAACAACATTTTTGATAAATGCATATGTGGTTGGAGGAAGTGAGATTCAGTGGGGCAGGAAGGATGGTTTGGTTTGGATGGGTAAAGGAAGAGAATCCAAGACAGAAGAAACAGCATAAACAAAAGATTAGAGTCGAAACAAAGCAATGCATCTTTAAACAATCAGTAAAGAGATGGGACAAAATTAGTGGGACAAAGTATAAAAAACAATATTTTTAATGCAGTGGAGGGTAACCAATGCAGCCAGAATTTGAGGGGTCTCCAGCTTCCAGTTCCCTGAGGGGCCACAGGGTGATGGAACCCAAACAGGAATTCTGAATGAGCTGAGAAAACAGAAATTCAGAGCTGCCAGCACAACAGAAAATTGAGGGGCAAACCCCAGAGATGAGGCCTCACATGAAGGGAACCCCCAAAATCTTAATACAGATTCCTTTCAAATCAATGACTGAATGTTAAGACTCAGCAAAAAACAGCAGTTGAGAGCAGGGCCACAACTAGAATGAGGAGAGAGAGGTGCCTAGGGCATAAGATTTAAAGCGGCCCTCACTTTCAGGGTGGTACCTTGCCCTGGGTGCCTTCCTCGTGTCACCCTTGTCCGGCCCCTGGCTGGGAGGCTGAAGGAGTTAACAGATTTCCTTGGCCATCTAGTGCTGGAGAGAGAGAGATTGTATTTGAAGCCTCAGAGTGAGATGGGCCTTGGCAAACACCGGGGCTTTTGTCTGGATCCCAATAGGCCTAAACCTAGGAATAAGGGTGACGCCCTAAGAGGGTAGGCTGTGCGCTAGGGAAGGGGCAAAATTGAAACAGACCAGCCCTAACTAAGCCTCCAGTTAACTCTGGATGGGACCAAGGTGACCAGCTTGTACACTACCTACCTACCAAAAGAAAACAACCCTCCTTGGAAAAAGATAACATTACCCAGAGCCTTTACAAATTTTCATTTACAATATCCAGCATCCAATCAAAAAGGTATAAAGCATGCTAATAAACAAGACTGATTTTCTGGAAACAAAGAAAAACACACACAGATAACTCATACTGCAATTCTCATACAAAGACTTTAAAAATAACTATAGGAAATAAGTAGAGAAGATATAGAAGTCAAACAGAAGCTTTAGAATCAAAAATTATAATAACTGAAAATAAGAATCCACAGATAAGTTTAACAGCAGGTTCAAAGCAACAGAACAAAAGATTAGTAAACAGGAAGGCAGGTCAGTAGAAAGTATCCAGATTGATAGAAAAATTTTAATGGAGAAATATGGGTGAAACCAAATTGCAGAGGTTTAAAAAATAGCAACGCAGCCTATACTACTTGTTTGAAATTGAGTGAAAGGAAGGATAAATGCAGCAATTAGAAAGGTAAGAGTTAAGGATTTTTCAAGATGGACAAAATTGACTGGTTTTTTTGTTTATTGCTTTATAAAAAAATTCACTATGGGAAAAATACTTAAGAGATCAGGAATAATCTGCTAAGGTGTAGAAAAGCTACAAGTGTTAACAAAGTTACTATAATTATCATGAAGTTACTTCCTTAGCAAAGTTTTTGCAACATTATTACAGTTTCTTCCCAACTGTCTTGCTAAAATGGTAGCATTGATTGGACTTCTGCTCTTTCCTCTTATTCCTGAAGGTGGATATCTTTCCCAACACCTCATGGATTTGAAACCTAGTGAATCTGACAATAAAATGATGGACGGACAGACAGACAAGCTAGATCGATCCCAATGCCAGGGAAAAGTATCCCTTTGCTTCTATATCTTAATAGCATCGTCTCACGACCTTGTTGGTTGCTCCTTAAGGATACCAAGCACATGTCTGAAGGCAGAGGGAATAGATCTACTGGAGACATGGACGTTTCTGGAAGATAGCCTAACTCTGAAACTACTTTCATGAAAGAACACGAGGGAAGGGACTTCTCGCCACTTCTTTTGGTTGCTCTCTAAGTGGCCATTTTGTGGGGGACACAAGGATAATTAATTTTGGTATCTTAATGGAACTCCCTAGAGCATCACTGAAAAGCTGGGGCTTTGGGTGATCTGAATTTTTATAAATGTTTAGGAACACCCAAGCATATTATGCCGGTGCACCCACAGGCTGATTTGGAGAAATATAGTTCACCACTTTCATCCTCTGCAGAGAGCTACACTGGGAGAAAGAAGTTGTAGTGTTTAAATGATAGAGGGGAGAATTTTTTTTTTCTTTTTTGAGGAAGATTAGCCCTGAGCTAACATCTGCTGCCAAGCCTCCTCTTTTTGCTGAGGAAGACTGGCCCTGAGCTAACATCCATGCCCATCTTCCTCCACTTTATATGTGGGATGCCTGCCACAGCATGGTGTGCCAAGCAGTGCCATGTCCGCACCCAGGATCCAAACCACTGAACCCCGGGCCGCTGAAGCAGAACGTGCACACTTAACCGATGCGCCACCCGGCTGGCCCCTAGAGGGGAGAATTTGACAACTATAATATAGGGAGTCCAATATACTTCTGTCGTTAATGTTTCCTTTCTTTTTGGTAATAAACAACAAATTTAAGGCCCATTCAGATGATAGGAAGCCCAAGAATCCCAGGCTTTCTTTGTGTGTACACAGAGCCCTGTGGTTGCACTACTGACCCCTGTTTGTGCCTCGTGTAAACTTTTTGTAAGAGCCTTCGTATGAAGCTTTTGCCTGTGAGGCTGATAATCAAAAAATTGCTTATGTGACAATCTACCATTTCGTGATAGATCCTGCTCCTGTTTTCTTGTTATTTTCATGAAATTGATTTTTTCTTCTCTCAAAAACTCTTTCTATGGGTCTCTTGTCTGCTTTGCTTTCTAGAAACAGTTGAAATTTAAAAGAAAAGCTTTTACTGTTACTCAAATATAATTTCTATTATCCTCAGTTTAGAAATCAGCATGTTGCCTTTTCTAATCCTCTCTCCCTCTCTCTTTCTCTCTCTCTCTCACACACACACACACACTTACTGAAGTGGTTTTAGGACCCTAGAAAATGGTGAATGTTTCTGACACTGCATGTCAGGCATGTTTCTTAACTCAGTATTTACACTGAAAAAGTTTCCTATTGGGACAGCCCGGTGGCATAGTAGTTAAGTTCACATGCTCCACTTCCACCGCCTGGGGTTTGCAGGTTTGGATCCTGGGCACAGACCTAGCACCACTCATCAAGCCATGCTGTGGCAGTGTCCCACATAAAAGAGAGGAGGAGTGGCACAGATGTCAGCTCAGGGCCAATCTTCCTCACACATACACACACAAAAGTTTCCTGTCTTTAGGATACACGTGCATATGTACTTTGTTTCTAAAATTAATCAAAGTTTCTTGAAGATGTGAGCTGCTTTCTGAAGTTCCAGGGCCTCCATTTCTGTTTAACTTCTGAGCTGCTTAACGTCTGTAGCTATCTGCCAACTCCAGTTTGTAAAATTCTTTGAAGTACCAATTCCAACCTTGGGGTTTTTGCTTACACCCCAAATGACATGGTTTGTTCTGCTCTTTTGTCAAGAAAACTGGACTGACAGCTAAGTGTTATAGCAGCAGCAATGCTGCAAAGTCAGAGAGCAAGGAGAGAAAAGTTTGAACCTAAGAATCAAACCATATTTACATCTGACTTGGTTCAAACAGACGTATTATTGACATGTGGTCCTTTCTTCCTGATTTTCCGTATTTTCCTCTGGAAGTGTGGCTTCGCTACTGTCATAGCATATTTCAAGTTGTGTTTATCACTTCTTTCTTTCTTTTTTTTTATTTAAAGATTTTATTTTTCCTTCTTCTCCCCAAAGTCCCCCAAGACACAGCTGTATACCCTAGCCGCGGGTCCCTCAAGCTGTGGCACATGGGACGCATGGCTTGATGAGTGGCATCAGGTCCACACCCAGGATACGAATGGGTGAAACCCTGGGCTGCTGAAGCAGAGTGCAAACCCAACCACTTGGCCATGGGGCCGGCCCCTATCACTTCTTTCATTTAGATCATCATGCCACATAGTCAAGCCATTACAGTTATCATCGCGTTGGCTCCTCAAATTCTCTCATTTTTTTGTGAAATTAATTCTGTACAAATAATTTTCATTAGCTAGTCCAGGTGTTAGTTTAGCTAGTCTTGTGTGAAACTTGCTTCTGCCACTCAACCAAAGCAATCCATTTAAAGCAATAATAATAAAATCTAATTATGACAGGGGCTGGCCCCGTGGCTGAGTGGTTAAGTTCGCGCACTCCGCTGCAGGCGACCCAGTGTTTCGTTGGTTCGAATCCTGGGCGTGGACATGGCACTGCTCATCGAACCACGCTGAGGCAGCGTCCCACATGCCACAACTAGAAGGACCCACAACGAAGAATATACAACTATGTACCGGGGGGCTTTGGGGAGAAAAAGGAAAAAATAAAATCTTTAAAAAAATAATAAAATCTAATTATGACAATAATAAACTTTCTCATGGTAGAAAACTTGGAAAATAGAAAATTTGGAAAATGTGAGAAGCTGCTGTTGAAGCATTCTGGAGGTGTGCCAGCACTCAATCCACTTCCTTAGGTTTGTGTTTTCCTTTTGTTTATTAATACTGCAAAGCATTAAAGGGGAGACGTATCAGACTGCCCAGGAAAATCTAACATAGAACGAAACAATTAGAAGGGACACTGGAACGTCATTTGGCTCAATATTTTGTCCTCATCTAGGATCACGCTGGAACCTCCCAAATGGTTATTCCCAAAACCTGTCAGAGGAGATGCAACAAGTTCCTTTGGAACCCCATGACAATGCCTAAACATTCCAACACAATCCCCAGCCCCACCCAAAAACAAAACCAATAAGCAATAAAACCTGTGAGCCACTTACACTGCTAGTGGGAGTGCAAACTGGTGCAGCCACTATGGAAAACAGTATGGAGTTTCCTCAGAAAATTAAGGATAGACCTACTATATGATGCAACTATCCCACTGCTGGGTATTCATCCAAAGAATTTGAAAACGCAAATGCATAAAGATACATGCACCCCTATGTTCATCTCAGTATTATTCATAATAACCAAGACCTGGAAGCAACCTAGGTGCCCATCAAGGGACAAATGGATAAAGATGATGTGGTATATGTACACAATGGAATACTACTCAGCCATAAGAAATGATAAAATCCAGCCATTTGTGACAACATGGCTGGACCTTGAGTGTATTATGCTGAGTGAAATAAGTCAGAGCAAGAAAGTCAAATACCATATGATCTCACTCAAAAGTAAAAGATAAAAACTACAACAAACGTATAGAGACAGAGATTGGATTGGTGGTTACCAGAGGGGAAGCACGGACAGGGGAGGGTGAAAGCAATGATTAGGCACACGTGTGTGGTGATGGCTTGTAATTAGTCTTTGGGTGGCGAACATGATGTAATCTACACAGAATTTGAAATATATTAGGATGTACATCTGAAAGTTATATAATATGTTATAATCCAACAGTACTGAAATAAAAAAAGAGGTAAAAAAACAAAACAAAACTGTGATACAAGGTCAGTTCTTTAAGAGATGTCATTGGAAGTGCCATATTAAGAACCTACAGTGCTTCTTTTTAATTAAAAAATATTTATTAATGGAACACTGTCTCTACTAAAATTTTCTGTAGGGCTTCTGTAAAAAATAACCTAAATAACATAACACAATCTAAATTGTGTGCCCTAATGTAGTCCATTGTAGAATGGGTCTTTGGAAGTTGTGGCTAAGATGTAAATCTGATTTTTAAGAAACTGTCGAAGAACTGGAGTTTCATAATCCTGTGACTGAAGATGACGTATGATGCATTTCAGTTACTGCATGATACCACCAGAGGGCACTCATCACTCACTCTCTGAAACAATAGAATTATATTTTACCTCACCTCATGTCTTCTGTTTGAATTTCTGAATATTTCATATGACTGATAAACTTACCCAGGAAAATTTCTGCCTGGAAAATGTGTCATTTTAAATAATGACTTTACGGGCTTTTATGCAGAAGACAGAAGTTGTTGATGTGGAGTTCGCGATGCTGAAGATCTGGATGTTGATGCCGGTAACTTGTCAATAAGCAGAGTATTTTATCCAAGTATTGCTAGGTCTTCTTGTAATAAGGAACTTCAAAACTGTAAACACCCATATTGTGTTAAATACTCATCCTGCATCACCACCCCATAAAAATCTCATCCACCTTTCAAAATGTAAGAAATACAAAACTTCTAAAATTTTTGTTTGGGATTTTATTACTCAAAACTTTGATGTTGTTCTTCTCACTTAGATTTCTCTGTAGGTCTGTGTGTAGTCCCACTAGCTGAGAAGAAACTATATCTTGTTAAAATAGCCACATGATCACACCCAGGTGTTCTAGGTTTGGGATTTGCACGTGTGCACCTAGAATCAAGGACAAATTAGACGCCATTTCCAAGAGAGTTTCCAGGTACAATTTAGTGAAGAGATATTTCTTTCATCTTAAGCTTCCATCATGCGTCACTGGTTAATATAATAATAGCCTTCACTTTTATAGTGCTTTATAGTTCACATGGTGCTTTGACATTTGGTTTTCACGAAACCCTTCTAAAGTAAAGATGGCAGATATTAACATTACCATACTACCGAGAAATATACAATCAGGCTCCAGGAGATGACATTAACTGCTCGGGTCACATAATCGGGCTTGGAGCTAGAAAAGACACCTCGGAATCCTAATTATTCTCTTCTCCCAGACACCAGAACCAGGCAGTAAGCTTTTTTCTGACTTTGTTACTTAGGAGGCTACACAGAGTCAAAGAAAGTGACTAAGGGAGTTGGAAAGATCGAAATCACACACCAACAGTGCTCAAAAGATACAGACTTCCAGCTATGAAATAAATAAGTCCTGGGGATGTAACGTACAACATGGTGACCACAGTTAATAACACTGTATTGCATATTTGAAAGTTGCTAAGAGAGTAGTTCTTATAAGTTCTCATCACAAGAAAAGAAGCTTGTAACTATCTGAGGTGATGGATGTTAACCAACCAGACTTATTTTGGTGATCATTTTGCAATATGTACCTATATCAAATCATTATGTTGTACGCCTGAAACTAATATAATGCCGTATGTCAATTATATCTGAATTTTAAAAAAGAATCAATTTTCCAAAAATAGGTATTGATGTATACAGAAAAAAACCCCACACACCAACAAGATTGCCTACATTTGCTTTGGACTGAATGTTTTCATCTATGCTGCCCTCTGCTGCTATTCACTTTTCAAACCCCACAATGACACTCCTGCTTCTTTTTGTTTTTTAAGACTGGCCCTGAGCTAACATCTGCTGCCAGTCTTTTTTTGTTCCCTTCTTCTCCCCAAAGTCCCCCAGTACATAGCTGTATATTCTAGTTGTGGGTCCTTCTAGTTGTGCTGTGTAGAATACCTCCTCAGCATGGCTTGATGAGCGGTGCCATGTCCGCGCCCAGGATCCAAACCGGTGACACCCTGGGCCACCAAAGCAGAGCGCACAAACTTAACCACTCGGCCACAGGCCAGCGCCTCCTGCTTCTTTGTATTTCCTAAAGCAGGAAGCAAGACCAGGAAAGCATCACCTGTGAAGTCTGGACCAGCCCACAGGTAAACCCAAATCACCTGGGATGCCTGGACAAGGGAAGGTTTCTGGACTTGCCTCCAGACCAGAGCGTCACATTTACTACCCATCTGAATCATCTGGGGGCCTTTTCAGAATCCTGACGCTCAGATGCATGACATCAGACTCTCTGACGCCGTGTGCAGCAGGGTCAAGAATCGCTGTTCCAGGTGTATTGAGACAGTTATCTATGAGCTCCTGGAGTCACTGATGCCGTAAGTGACTCTTATAAAAAGGTTGAGAACGATTGGCCTGGAGCCAAAAAAAACATACAATTTGCTTTTGATTGAAAGTCATTGGTTGTGAATGAGAATAAATGGGTTCTAGTTTCTCCTGGGCTCAATTTTCCCAGCCATAGTATCCTCTCCTGCTAATAAGAGGGCTGGGCTAGTTAAGGGGACCTCAAAGTGTAGTCCCCTTAATGGCAGCATCAACGTTATCTGGGAATTTATTAGCAATGCAGCTTTCTGGGCCCTACCCCAGAGGTATCGTATCATACTCCGGGGGTGGGGCCCAGCAAGCCGGGTTTTAAGGAGCCTTCACGTGATTCTGATCCTGCTTGAGTTTGAGAACTTCTGGGCTAGTTGAAATTTACATACTCTACCTGCTCTGAAATTTGAGAATTCTGTCCCCTCTGGATGCAAACATTCCAGAAGGGCTAAAAGGGGTTTTTCAGCAAGGTGACTCCTTTGATGAGAACTTTTGAGAAACCCTTTAATAGTTTAAAAGGAAACATTGAATGCTTGCTGAGGAAAGGAGCTAGTACAGCTCTGAGTGTTGACAACGATCATGCAGCACGAACTCAAACCAACACAGCATTTATGAAGGACAGGGCAAGATGAGACGGCCCTGGATAGGAAGGCCAGCCAGAAGTGGGGCAGCCGCTGAGACTTTGCCTAACCGCCAAATCATCCTCAACCAGAAAAAAAAAGTCGTGACTCAGTTGGATGATGAGGGACACGTGGAGCAAGGAGACACCACGTCAGGCTGTAAGAAGGGTGCACACTTGGAATTATCGACACCAGAGCTGGAAGAGTCCTCATCTGGTCTACCTTCATTTTACGGTTGAAACTTAGACTCAAATAGGTGCTGTGACATGCCCAGGGTCTTAGCATTCTTTAACAATCAAATCCTGTCAGGAACACAGTCTCCTGAGTTTTTGAGAATTGCTCCCTCCACTGCTCTCTCTGGGGTCTAGAGAAACTTCTCTCCATTCTTCCTCCTGTCAAAACTTAGCCATCGTGTGTTCCACGCATATGCGTGCCACCTGCTCACAGCTCTCCAGTGGTCACCATGGGGAGATAAGCAAGATGTTAGTTCAAACTAAAGTGTTCAATGTTGACCACAGCTTAACATGTTCTTCCTTCTCTTCACCTCAAGGAGAGCATCATTTAACCTAGCGCCACTGTTTTCCACCCACCGGCCACTGCAGAGGGGCCCACAGCTTCCTTCTCCTGCCTACTGCTTTCTGGGGCTGTTTGTTGAAGCCAGGAGTGGCTCCTCTCTCTGCCCCAGCCCAACAGGTCCAGAGGGACTGTGTCCTGTGAGCACTGGGCTCCTTCAGTCATTTCTGCTGTGAGCAGGAGGGGCCGTGGCAACCATCCCTGGCTGCCTGTCCCTCAGGTCCTGCTGGCACCGACCCTCTGGCTCTCTATAAGGACTGTGGTTGCCAAGATTCCAGAAGCCTTAAGGACTCGACTTGGCAACCAAAGGAAAAAGAGAAAGGGGATGAGAACAAATATTTACTGAGCGCCAACTATGGACGTATTTGGAAAGGTTCTAGCATACGTGTGAGGACACGGCGGCTTTAAAAGCTTAAACAGCCTGCCCAAGATCACATGGTTGGGGCCAGTGTGCAGAACCGCATTTGTCTGACCTCAAAGCCATGTCCAAGGAGAAGGACTCCGCCTCCTTCAGGCCTGGGCTTTGAGCTGCCTTGAGCTAAGAGGGAGGTCAAGGTGGACGACACAGATAAATCTGCTTGCGGCATCACGTAACTCAGACCCCGTATTTATGCACTACTTTAAAAGTCAACGTCAGATTTTAATTTTTTTCAGAAAAAAATGCCTCCCTATATAAATAAATGTACAAAAATTACAAAGTATTATATTTTTTAACTTCAGCATGGAAACTCCTCGATAACCTAAGGCAAGAAGCTGAGAAGAAGCTGGTAGCTGCACACTTACTCTCTAAGAGGACTGGAGGACTGTGAACAGACCCTGTGGGCTGAGAGAGGTGGGATGGAATCTTGGCCCTTTTCCTAGCTGGGCTGTCTTGGCCAAGTCGATTTCTTTGAGCTCCAGTTTCTACATCTGTAAAGCGGTGATTGTAGTAACTCTCTTCCAAGATTGTTATGAAAATACTAAATCAAGTATTTTAAATGGCTGTAACAATCTCTGGTAAATAGTATATTTAACCAGATAAATAGATAAAGCTCAATAGATAGCTAGGATTACTATATAGCATTATATTGTTATTATTCTTACTAGCAAAACATATCAATCCTAATAAGTAGAAGAGTTAAAAGAGATCAGATGAGAACAACAAAAATGGTGAGAAGCACATTGAAAAAGGTTGGCTGGGTCCCCAAGATAACAGAAGCGATTTTAAGAGAAGTGAATTCAGAGCAGATGAAGAATATCCAGTGGTTCTGTTTGATGTGCAGTGTCGCTGGCTTGTCGGAGGTCGGACCAGAGGTTCGTTCCCTGTCTGAGCTTCTTCAAAGGACCACGTGTTTCTCCTCAGTCAGATTCTGCACAAATGGCATATTAATGTGTAAGCACCAACAGGCGTGCACAGCTCTGTAAGTTTTCATCATTTGCAGGTAAATATCAAGGAGTGGCTATAATCGTTTTCCCCTCAAGGCTCCTTTCCTATAAGAGCCGTTTTTATAGTTGTGGGACTTCCATTCACTCAGGTGTGAGGTAGTTTAGCTTAAGTTCAAACCACACTTGGTTCTGTTGGCCTGTCATGCAAGGAATCAGAGCATAAAGTCCTGAGTCACGGTCCTTCGTTCTCCTGGGAGCAGGTCCTGGGAGCTGGCCCGGCGACGTTAAGTACCACAGTGTAACAAGCAAATAGGAGTAGAAAAACAGAAAGCTCAGCTGAAAGCTGGAGAGAGGTGAGTCCTCTCATGACAGGATGAAGGAGGCTGGGAGATCTTGATGGTCAGTGTGATACCTTTGCCCCTCGTAAACAGCAGGGAAATATTAATGTAGCGTCTAACGTCTAGGATCCAGGGATGGAGCAAGCTGGTACAGATGATGTTGGAACTGTGAAAATGGCCCCAAAGTGGAAAGAGAACCAGGCTGATGAGTAGAGTAAGAGCACGGGTGGAAAGAAATAGGTTTTCCGCAGTTGTAAGGTGGGACGAGGGAAGTGCCCAGACCAAGCACACATTGGGGTTTGGGTTGTTCATTTGCCGCCCGCGTCACCTTGGACCAGTGCCTCAGCCTTTCTACACTTCCCTCCCATCAAAGCGGGGATGCTAGTGCCTGTCCTGCCACCCTCACGGTGCTGTAGTGTTCAGATACTGAGTGGTGAAGGGAAAGCGCTTTGTCAAATTCCACAATGATCTGAAGGGACTGGGAGAACCTGAACAAACACCCCTGCCGTGGCCGTGACACAGCATACAACCGGTCACACTGCGGGGTGAACCCGTGGGAAGTGGGGAGGAACTGACTCACAGAGGGTGTGACACTTCAACTGGGAGGTGTAGAGTTTATCCTGGGGCACCGCTGGAGGCGGCTGAGCAGGCATTTCAGGCAGATGGGCTGGCCTGTGATGAGCTCAGAGAAGGGTGAGCAGTCCCCGCCCTGGCTGGGGTACAGGGGGAGGAGAGACCGGACATGGAAGGGCCTTGGTGGCCCTGCTAAAAATGTGGGCTTTCCTCTGCAGGTAAGGAGGCCCCATCAGAAGGTCTTCATCTCTGTTTGCAAATTTTCAGATTACTCTGATAGTAGCACAAAGGTGGGTTGGAAAAGGCGAGGCTAGAGATAGAGAAACCAGTCGGGGCTCTGCTGCTGTGGGAACCAGGGGGCAGCCACAGACGCCAGCAGTGGAGGCGCTTCGAGAATGGCAATATTCATTACTTTTGTTACATGTTAAAGTAATGAACACTTTTCTTGGAAAATAGCTATTTTACAAAGCCAAAAAATCAGCCAGAGTAGTGGCATTGCTCTACACTTTTGCAAATCTTTTAAAAGTCTGGCTTAAGAGAAGACAGAGCTGGATTTTCACATCTTCCTCTGCATTGTTTTGGTTCAAGTATAGGAAGAAAATCTGGCCTCACACAGATATGTAGGTGGAAGAGAGAGGAGTATTTTAATAGCCTTTAGAGATAATTGTGAATATTCTTGATACTACAACAAAACTCAGCAAGGGACACTTAACTTACAGTGGGCTGTAGTCGTATCTGCCCACAGAAAGCCCCCAAGTGGCCATAGATGGAAACCGTTAGGTCCCACAGCTAGGCTTACATCAGAGGAAGGTGTCCCAAAGCAAGAAGTTCAGGGCTCAGAACCCAGGCTTAGGTGACAAGGCTTATTGAGCAACAGAATTAATTCCTTTTATGGTAGTATAAAATGTCCCTTCCTTTTGGGTCTAGTCTTGGGGCTGATTGTGGCAAGTTAGGTGCCAAGGACCTTTACTAAGGGCCAAGAGATGGGCTGACAAGTTACCATCCCAATAGCTAGGATAGATGATGGAAGAAAACGTGGTTTCTCCAAGAATAGAAAGACTGGTCCCTCTTGCCCACCACAGAATAGACCCAGGGGAGATTTTTGGCCTCCTTCATGTGACTCCTTGTGTTGTTGAACTTTATGAAACTAGAAGGGAATGTTCAAATAAGGTGGGAGAAAAAGTTGAAGTCTATACATCCCCACAGTGAAGCTCTCAAGCCTTCTCCATTGCCACATCCAGTCAACAGTCTACACTGCCTCGTGGCCCTCTCTTTTCATGGCCAAAGGCAGCCAAGATGGCAGACTTTTGAAATTAAGTGGAACTGATTAAAAGCACCCCTTCTGCAGGTCTGCTCAGACCACCTAAACCAGAGCAATTCCCACAACCTCTGAGGGTCACTGAAGAAATCAACTACCTGTAAGAGGAATGAAATAAAAAAAATACACATTTTCTAAGTAAGAAATTTATTTGATCAAATGACAATATATGAAGATAGTTTAAACCATAAGGCTCTATTCAGACAAGACGTAAATTTATTATAAAGTAAATGTTATCCATGTAAATGGTACCTAAAAACAGAAAGAATGAGTTTCCTATAAATAATGTGTCTGTATAAGGCATTCATAAAATCCTTGTGTACTTTAAAACTAGGTTGCAAGTATAACAAAAACCTGTCAATAGTATACTCAAAAGGAGGTCTCAGACGACACAATATGTGGTTATACACAGGTATTTGGGGTTCTGTGACAATCAAAGCATGGCTACCATCAGTGAGAAAATGTGCTGTCCTGTGAGCAGAACCAAAGCTGTGATTATGCTGAAACCTCGAGTTTCCTGCACAGAATCCTATCCTTTCAAATCCTTGGGAATTTGAATCAAGCAGGTGGGAATTTCTAATAACTTTAGTTTGGGATAATTAGAAAAAGAG
Organism: Equus asinus; assembly: GCF_041296235.1. Lineage (NCBI taxonomy): Eukaryota > Metazoa > Chordata > Mammalia > Perissodactyla > Equidae > Equus > Equus asinus. The sequence continues at coordinate 41,325,880 of NC_091813.1, forward strand.
GTTGGGAAACTGGAGTTGGAAAGAGAGAAGGGAGGGGAAAGTGAGGCATGGCAAGGTCAGAGGTTTCTGCAGAGCAGCTTTAGAAATGACCAAGGAAATGGATGAAAAAAAATTACAGTGAACCCTTGGAGCTGCACCCTGGGGTCTGTAAGGAGGAGGGCACGGAGTTGCGAGGTCGGGACAGACCCGCATGCCCAGGTGCTCAGCTGGGCACCACCGCACCCAACACGACAATCTTCACTGGAGGGTGGAGACATTACCTGGGTGCATGGGGGACAGGGCAGAATGTGTAGATTACATCAACTCTCCCCAAAGATTTTTCCACCCTCCAAAGGACTTTGTCTTTGGGGCCATGATAGGACCCAGGAGGCAGGAATCAGCAGCTGCAAGTTATAAAATCAGAAAAGCTTCAGACACGTGGAAGGAGAACCAGACACGGAGCGGGTCTCCTAGTGCACACACTGCTGAGAGCAAAGCACGAAGGTGTCCCGTGATTAAAGTGAGACTGAACCACAGGGAGAAACAGAAAAGATCCCAGAAAGCCAAGGATGGTAACTGAAAAATCATGAATATAGCACCCATTATTACCCATTTACAATATATAAACCTCACCGAGAATCTATATAATGTCTGTGCTATTACTTCACAAATATAAATATTTATGAGGGCTTTCAAAATATTACAAATGACATAAACTTTCTGGTATAAATGTTAGACTCTAGATTCATACAATGGACTTGATATCATTACATTTAAACCTAGTAGATTTGGGGTTATATATAGAATGATTTTTGCAGACCATTTTCTAAAGCTTGGTCACACAGCTGAGTGAGTGCCAAAAACACAGGAAGCATCTTATGGCGGCTTTGGCAGCAAACATGGTTTTTGTCTGTGTATTTGTGCCTTATACAAAGATACACTTGTTCATTTGTATAAATGAATTTAAAGTCATCCATAGGAGATCTGACACTTAAAACTCTTTTCTATTTTCCTATCTGCTTCTTTGCTGTCAACTCTATGTGGGAGGGCTACTCAGCGGCTTGTGGCTTCTTTTCTCTGAATCTCATTGTCTTCCTTCGAGGTGTGTATTTAAAAATAGTTTCATGTTTCCCATTCAGGCTAAGTGGCTCTTTTAAGATTCCTGATCTTGAGGTTACAATCTTTGTTATCAGTGACTGTGACGCTCATGTGCACACGCACACACATATTTTAATAAAAACCGTAAGTGACTTTATATCATCTAATTATAGCAGTGTGCTTTTCAAAATGTTTGCTCCCAGCACTACAGAAAATAACCTCCAAACACATCCAGGATGATCATCACAGTTGACCCTCTCTGCTGTCTGAGGCTCACAAAGTGAGACAAACCTGAAGATGGGTCACGGGATGGAGACCCCAAGGTTCTGTGGATGCAGAGAATATTAAAAACGCGGCCTCTGCAGCATCTACACTTACTTTCTGCTCAGGGAAGGATGTAATATCTAATTACTCTAGAGAGTGATTTCATAAATTAGTCTTCTGCATGTGTGACTTTACTCCCATAGCTAAAGGACGGCAGTATTAACACCATTACATTGTCACGACACACATGATCCCAGGCACAGAGAGAGTTCAACCTAATAGAGCTCGACAATCTTAAAGCCAAGCCTCAGTCATTTACCTTTGCTTCATTTCCCCAAAACAAATTTCTAATTTACAAACTGAAGAGCCCACTATCATAGGAAAGTGAAATCAGCTTTTCCACTGTGCTGTTAACAAGCCAATATTTGATAAAGACGTTAAGAGCTGGACTCCCAGTCTACGGCTTCTCAATGAGTAATCCACTGTGTAAATTTAACTCAAGTGAAATTACCAAAAAAATTAGCTAAAAAAATGGCTTTAGGAATATGGGGTAACGCTAGAGTAGCTTATTTACCTTCTCTAAACAGAAATCACCTCTTGACAAGAGATGCTGCTTTTGGCTCAGTTCACCTGGAAATAATTTCATTTGGAACTTCTCTCAGCTATTTAATATAAGAGGGGACTAACTCAAAGTCGGTTCTAGTGGATGGAACAAAATAAACATCAGTGGGGCACGGCGTAGCACAGCCAATCAATGGGCTTCACCCCGTGGAGTGCCACAGTCACACGGGCCAGACTGACTGGGGGTTTAAGCAAACTTCTCATTTCCCAAATACCACCGTTTCCTGAAACATGATTCTAATAGAAAACAGAGATCTGGAACCAGGGCCCTCACAGCAATATCTAGGTTGGGTGGCCATGGCATGGCCTGTGGCGAACTGTCTGCCCCCACAGCTGTCTTCACATTCACAGCTCTGGCACCGGGTACTGGCACACATTTTAAAGAGACATCGATGGCTCTGGGGGTACAATCTGAAACTTCAGAACACCAACTGAAGGATGAAGCTGCTCTGACAGTCATGTCATTCTGTGACAGTTGCTTGGCCACTTGACTCTCCTATCTTCCCTACTCCAAGTGTTCCTCACCCTAGAGTGTGTGGGCAAGGTGGCTCCAAATCACACGTAAGCTGAGTTTTGCTAAACGTCGACACTGAACTCAGAACTGTTTCCCTCTGTTAGCTTTCCAGCCTTATGTTTCAGACCAGTTTATAAATAGCATAATACGAGGGTAATGTGAGCAAAGCCGTATGAGTTTGGCTCATCATCAAGCTGTCTACACAATGTGCAAAGAAATAAGGTGATTTGGAGGAGTAATTAATGCGTCTGGCCTGGGAGGAAAAATATACTCCAGCTGAATCACATCTTTCTTTAAACTTTTCCATCCAAAAAATCAACGGAAGAAAGCCCGCTTTTTGTTACTTCAACCTCAATGTCAAACTTACATTGTTTGTTAAAACTATCCAATGGACAACCCATTGCCATGGTGGAGAAAAAAATCGTCTGTGAGGAAAATGAACCACAACTCAGAAAAATAAGTGAAAGCATTTGCAGCGACAGAGCACTAAGAGTTTTTAAAGTTAAAATGATAATATATCTAGAAAATACTGTGAAAATATATATCTCAGAATAGAAGTAGGTTTAGTCAGAAGGCTCAGTAAAACAATTACTTAAAAAGCTGATCAATAAACAGGAGAGCTAAAATACCCTTCCCATTTTCAAATCCTCCTCACTTTCCTGCCCTCAGACTCCACCCGTCTGGATGCACTAAAACAGAGTAACCGAAAAGCTGTGAAAAAGTGCTGGTATTTTTCAGGATCTCTTCAAGACAATTTCCATCTTGGTAACTTGACTCCTCTCTCTGATCAAGGCAACTGATGGCCTTTAAACGCATTTGGAGACACGGGTTCAAAGACCTCGTCGTCATCTTCCACCCCTTCTTCTATTGGTTTCATCTTGGCGGAGGCTCGCTGGTGTGGGGATGACACATCTGTCAAAGACACAGAAAGGACAACCACGTAATGTACAGCCTGCCCTGACACCGGTGATGAATAAATGACAACCAAGAGGACATACTGGAGTTTACGAGGAAGCCATTTGGTTTAAAAATAATTTGGCCTGACCTTGTTTTTTCCAAAAGACGTGGACTCTTGGGCACGCATTGTACATCTGCTTTAAACTTTTACAACGTCCCAAAGACAAGACTGATGCTCTTAAAAATAGGGATGCAGCTTCCCCCCATATGCCATTTCCTTAAGGCTAAGCATCTCTTCCTAGAAACTAAGGATTAACTACTGACCTGCTGTGTTCACCTTGTGACCACTGACCTGGTGACCATCGACCTGCTGAGTTCCTATCATATGTGATGTATGCTCTTTGTTCCAAGACTGTATATAACCTCTCTGCAGACCCCACTTCTTTGGAGAGCTTCCTCTTCCTTCCTGAAGGTACTCTCTGGACTATATGGTCCTTAGGGTGGGCTCATGGTAAACTCACCCCAATTTTGATTTATAGATTGATTATGGATTATTTGTGTTGACATTGGCGTGATGTAGTAATTATAAACTCCAACTGGAAAATAAAACTCTCCAAGAATCTATAGCTGGTAACGTATTTTCAATCCAGCATTTCAATAAAGCAACCAGTTCAAGAAGTGGTTCTCAGTCGTGAGAACAGACGTGGAACGGATTCCGCTGCATGAGCTTGTGTGATATGAGCTTCTCAAACACACACAGTTCCCAGTGGGCTGCCCTACAGTCTGTTTAGGACTCAGAATGCATGTTCCTATGTTCATATCATACATGGTGATTTGAAGCCCTCGAAAGCCGATTATTTAACTCCTTAATTTCCTTAAAGAATAGTTCTATTCTAAAACTATAGAATCTAACATCATCTGTAGCACCACCTAAAAGAACAGTGCTTGCCACCACCTGTCCAGCCGCTCCTGGACTGATATGGGAGAAGGGAGGAGGGAGAGAAGAGGAGAGGTGGCAGGGGGAGATGGGGAGAGGCCCCACACAAAGGAGGGAGGAGCCAGGTGGAGGAAATACAATCCCAAGTAGCAGCAGGGGCAGGAGCATCCCCAGGGCCTTTTAGGACGCCATTATACCAAAGGAACCAAGCAATAAATGATTCATTCATTCAGCCCCTCATTCAATAATGCATTCACCAAATGCTTATTGAGCATCTACCATACAATGGACGCTATGCTTGATGTAGAGAAAAATACTGCCTAAAACTAAGAGTGGAAGTTATCATAAATAGGTGCAGAGACTTCTCAAGACACCTAGTGAGCAGCTCACGAGACAGCATAAACATAAACTCCCCTCCACACAGTTCCCACATTCAATGTCAGGATCCACATGGTCGGGGCTCCATCTGCTCCATGCACACCTGTGCTGTCTTCTTGTTGCCCTCCAGCAGGGCGGAGTGGCGTTCAGTCAGCCAGCAAATGCTGAACTCAGGCTGGGTGTAAGGGTCGATGATAGAAGAAGAGTCAGTGAAATCCGACTCTTCAAATACTTGCAATACAGAGAAGGAGAGGAGAGGGATCCTATTAAGACACAAAGCAGAACGGCTACAGGAAACTGATCCAGATCAGCTGTGAATCCCTGGCAAGAGGCAGTAGCACAACAGGGCTGGCCGCCCTGAGAGCACGCTGCAGGGAACAGGAGGGAGGGCAGGGGCCAGCGGTCTGTCACACCGCACGGGGGAAGCTGCAGACACAGCGGTCAAGACTGGCGGCTCAGGAAACACTTCCAGGGGTCACATCCCTGCTCTGCTGCTTCCCAGCTGTGTGACCTGCCCTCCATTACCAAACCTCTTTGGGCCTCAGTTTCCACACCTGTAGAAGGGAGATTTTCACAGGACTGCCTCATGGGGTTGTTGGGAGGATTAAATAAAATAATCATGTGATGTGATTAGCAGGGTGCCAGGCACACAGAGAATGCCACTAAATGTCATATGTTGTTAACTGTATAGTTACTACCATACTTCTGGGGAAATGCCACTACCAACAGCCACATCTTCCGACATAAAAAGATCATAATTCAGCAGGGCTGGACGTTGGTATATGTGCTTGTTGTACATCCACGGAAACTGTTCACTTTCAAACAGTCAATTAAAATACTGAGTTTCTTGAAAGACAACTACTGACATAAACCGTAGAAAGTAAGCCTCTATTAAAATGGCCCAAGAAGACGATTCCGCCACAGAGCACAGCACGGCAGACCCTCTCAGACAAGGTCTTTTGATCCTTTTCCGCACAGGTGACATCAAACACACCAAACACAACGTCTAATTCGAATGTCTACTCAAATGCAATGGATACTATCTGTGTGACCTTGAGCAAGTTACTTCACTTTTCTGAGCCTCAACTGCCCCATCTGTGAAAGAGGAACAATACTAATACTATCTACTTCATATGGTTGTTAAGAGGATTAAATGACTTCACAGGTGTAAAGTTCTTAGATTGGCACCTAGGATGTCACAATCACTCTGATTCAATAAAATGAGTTAATTAATATCGTCTTTGGAAGGCAATGGCCTAAATAATTAGAAAACTTGTTAAAAGTCATCATCGCCCAGAGGAATGGCAAATAAAGGAAATGGGACTTGTGTTTGAATAGGGGTTTGTGTTCCTTAATCTAAACCGTCCTGAGTGCAGCAAAATTGTCTTTTTTAAAAAAAAAAAAAAAAAAAAAACAGCCATGGCTTCCATCAAATTTCTAGCCTCAAGTTATGATTGAGTCTCCTGAAATGTTAACTTAGGCTGAGCATTTGCAATCAGAAATAAACTCTTAGAACAAAGAACAAGATGGCACATCTAAGCGCATTAAATCAAACCAATAATGGAGAGCATTCAGACCTAATTGTTTAACACACAGAAGAGGAACACGCCCAGTTTATTTTGACTGGGGAAGTGGGACTAATTGATCTCCAGTTTTGAAGCCTATCTATCAAACCAGGGGTGACATTCTATAGCATCCATAGGGGCCAAAATGTTATCTGAGCCTCTCAACTACCTCACCAGTCACTGCATTTTTGCATTGAGAGAGAATGAAGAGAGGACCCAGCACAAATGGAAATGACCCAGAGAAAACTTTCCAAGAACTTGCAGCTTCTCTGTGAATGTATTCTGTTCCCACTATATTTGTCCAGGAAAGGAAGAGTTGTAGTGCTTACCACATAACATTAAAAGATAGGAAGGCGAGAGCCATCACATTCCTGGGGTGGCATTCAGGGGTCTCCAGGTCGGGCCTCGTTCCCCTTGTAGTCCAAGCTCTGGCAAACTCACCGCTCCCCAAGTCCAACCCATCCTCCTCCTCTTCTCCTCTTGCATTTCCCTCCACCTGGAATGGTCTCTCCACTCCCATCCCTACCCCCTAAATTCCTATCCACTCCTCAAGGTGGAGTCCCAACCCCGTCTCCTTCATTCGTTGTCTTGCCTAACTCCTTCTGTGGGCAGATTCTGCTCTCTTCTAAATGACTAAGCCCTTCCACGTTCTGCATCACACTGTGGTCACAGGTACTTGCATCTCTCCCTTATTGCATCCAGATGCTAATAAGCATCTGGAGGGCAGGCACCACAGCCTCTTCTCTCCTGCTGCCTCTCAGAAGTACCCCATACCGCCAAGTCCTGGAGAATTACTTAGTAGATGAAAAAAATCTCTCCTCTGAAACGCCACATGGTGCCTCCAGAAAGCTGATCCTGAGGACTTGGGAAACCATCACATTTTCCTTCTGCCGGGTCAAGCCCCGCCCCCTATAGAGGACACCATCAGCATTCCTCAACTGCAGGCAGGTCTCGGTTGTGGTAAAACCTCACTCTGAAAAAGTACTGTAATCACTATATTCTGAATCACGTCCCCTGATAATTGACTGACTCAATGGTGCTTACAGCATGGGCAAGAGTACTGTTCCCACAAGTCAACACCAATGACGTTCATCAGTACCCTCACCTTCTACAAAGTTTTCATCCAATCAGCAAAAAGAACCCCAGAGTGACTACTAGGTGCTAGACGCTGGGTTAAATGTTGAGGAAATAAAGTCGAATTGGAGCAATCCGTCCTTACCACACCCATACTATTATTTCTACTTGCTACTCGGAAGTTAAAGCAAAGACCATCTGGGCAGCCCGTGAGAGAAGGCAGAGTGGCGGCTGCTATGGTGAAGGCCTTTCTCACCGGGAGTGAAGGAATGAGAAACACATCCGGGCAGGATAAACCAGGCGGCCTTAACAGCCAGCAAGACTGAATTTGTCTGCTCAAGTTCCTTGCACACCGAGAATACCAGACTCACTTTCGTTTCAGGCTCTGTGGCTGAGCTGGAGCCCTCAGCTCCCAGTTCCCACAGTAACAAAGACTTGTTGCTCCTTCTCCACCCGGCAGATGCACCACAAGGCAACAGGAACGCAGCCTGACGTGTAACTGCCAGACACTGAGTGGCAGCTCAGCAGGACTCAGAGTCACAGAGAGGGCCCACTCTGGACCAACCTCAGTTAGCCTGGGCCTCCTGCACCACCGAGGGCCACGGATGATGTCACCTGGCCCTTCCTGGGCATCTGCCACCGTCACGGTCAGGAGAAAGGCAGGCTTCGAGGAGCAAGGAGCTCACCTGGCCCTAGACCTGGTGTCGTCCAACCTCAGCAGGAGACCTGCTGGTTCAGTGCAAAGGCCCAGAGGCCAACACCACAGTGCTGGAAATCATTTCTTTGTCCACTAATAAATCCAAACCCAATTTGGAGTGTTAACCAAAAAAAGAGAGAGAGAGAATATTCTGCTTCAAGGACAGTAGCTTACATTACGCAAGTTGAAATTAATTCTTTCTACAATTGGCCTGGTTTTTCATCCATTTTATGCACCGATGCACCACAAGAAATTTGCCCAGAAGGCCAAAGACCTTGCCTAGATGTGAGAGCACGAGGAGAGGAGAGGGGAGAAAGTGAGCTCATCTTTAGTTAAGTGCTTTTTCCAATTACTTTGGCCCCCCGAGGACATTATGATGAGGTTCACGACCTCTGTATAATCCTTTACTCTTCATTTATTCCACATTCTAGAGGGGCAAATAATTCCATATCCATAAATTTTCCAGAAAACTGATTTTTACCCTTCTTCTATTAAAACCACTTTTACAGTTGGGAGACAGAAGCGGTTAACTACATCCTTCGGTATTTATTATAATCAAGAAGAGATAATTAGCCTTTTTTTTTTTTTTGCTATTAGCTATAATCACCTTCCAATTGGCTCTGGCCGCTAATTAACACAGTTTACTACAAAAGCCGGTAAAGGGGCCGGCCTGGTGGCGCAGCGGTTACGTTTGCACGTTCCACTTCGGCCGCCCGGGGTTCACCAGTTCAGATCCTGGGTGCAAACATGGCGCCGCTTATCAAGCCATGCTGTGGTAGGCGTCCCACATATCAAGTAGAGGAAGTTGGGCATGGATGTTAGCTCAGGGCTGGTCTTCCTCAGCAAAAAGAGGAGGATTGGTGGCAGATGTTAGCTCAGGGCTAATCTTCCTCAAAAAGAAAAAAAAAAGGTATGTAAAACAAGAGTCTCAGACTGAACCGCAATGCAGACTCATCAGGTGTGAAATTGTTAAACGGTTATGTCAAGAGTTACTGTCGCGTGCAGGATGCTTCATATTACACCAGGTGGCAAAAAAAAATCTCCTCCTGAAAAGACTTACACATCCCTTCCAGAGATATCAACGCATGGAAGGCACAGCTAGTGGAGCAGAGTTTACGCTGAGCTGTACACCATATTCAGTGTGTTCAGGTGAGCGAGAGAACTGTGGCACCAGGCAGCAGGCCCGAGAGTAAGAAAGGAAAACTCACGCTCAGAAACACAGGCTTGAGCAAACGCAGCAGACAGACTCGGAAGTAAGAGCCCTGAAGCAACAGTGGACACCTCCACTTGTGCCAGATCACAGCGGGTGACAACACCGTGGACACCCACAGGGGATTTGGGTCTGGGAAGCAGAGGCTCTCCTCAGCAGACTGCTCAGACAGCGGTTAGTAGCAGATCCTCGCTGAAGAGGACAGAAGCTTACTATTAAGACCCACTGCCCAGGGGCCAGCCCCGTGGCCGAGTGGTTACGTTCATGTGCTCCGCTTTGGTGGCCCAGGGTTTGCCGGTTCAGATCCTGGGTATGGACCTACATGCCACTCACAAACCATGCTGTGGTGGTGTCCCACATAGAAGAACTAGAATGACTTACAACTATGATATACAACTATGTACTGGGGCTTTGGAGAGGAAAAAAAAAAAGAGGATGACTGGCAAGAGATGTTAGCTCAAGACCAATCTTCTTCACCAAAAAAAAAAAAAAAAACCAACAAAAAAAAAGACCCACTGTGCATCCTTGAGGGTCATTGCCTACAAGTGCAAACTAGCCATGGGCCTCCATGGAGACTGCCCCACCAGACCTTTCTCTGTCTTCCTAACGTCCAGAGTTAAAGAACCATAGGAAGCCTTTTCATACACAGACCAGTAAGAATTAGTCAAAATTCTTAGTGAAAAATCAGGTAAGAGAGATTCCCCTTGACAGAATTCTGTCCTTATTAAGCTTATTTCTATTTCAGTATGCTTCTAATTACATGAGGGCCTAAGGGCCTCTTCGGGCAAGTAAAAGTAAACAGACATATTTGTTGTTCTTAAATCCAGAGTGAAAGTCACACTTGTTCCAGAGAATGAATAAGTGACGTCAAGTTGGATCTTCAGTAAGTCTAGCACCGTAATATGAAGTTCATCAAGTGACTTTTCTCTCTGCTTAGGAAACACACTTCTTAAAAGGGAGCAACATTTTCGTAAACTATCCAATATAATGTAAATTTTTTTTCCTCTCGTCTGTTAACTTTGATGATATTTTCTTCATTCCTTTCAAAGTGTTCTTATTTTTATTATGTTTAGCCATCTGGCCAACTGCTTTAGCAAGTAATTAAAAATCTTACAGAGGTTTAGAATTTTAATTAGATTATATAATTTTTGATGAATGGGGACGAGGAAGAATTTAATGGCTTCTTTGCTAGAAAAGATCATCATCCCTTTTCCTGCCTTTGCCTATTTATATCTTAAGACTTTTTTTTTTTATTGAGGTCATAAGATTTTTTGTAAATGAAGAAATTGAGTTTGGATTGAAGCTCTCTGAACAGCAAGGCTGAAGGGGAGGTGCGGCCTTTCTACCTAATTTCCATTCGAGGGTCTCAGCAGCAGCATTGAGGGACTCGAGCGAAGAAGCGTACAAATTAGGGCAACCGAGGAGACTGGAGGAGGTTAGCGGCTCCCATTAGGTTTTCTTTGGCCCAAGGAGTCATTCTCAGATCAATTCCTGACTACTCTGATGGCTGCTCAGGGCCCTGAACTGCACAGCCACACGTGTGAGCGGCCAAGGGACAGTGCAAGTCCTACAAGTCCTTCCTCCCCACAAAGAGAAAGCTTTAGAGTCTCAGAGATGGTGGATAAGCTCAGGAGAACAGGGAAGACAGTTCTAGGATGGCAGCTGTGCAACAGACCCAGAGAATAACCAGTCCAGGATGAGGCCGGAGAATGGGAGCCTCTGTGAAGGTCTCTGATAAAAAGGGGACATGGAATTAATGGACTGAGAGAGTGGGGATATAAGACAAAAAATTCAAGGGTAAGAAAAGAAAGGCAACTAGAAACACCCTTAAAAACAAAAAGTAGTCTGAAAAGGCATAGTTCCAATACAAAACAAGCACTCAGAGACTTCAAAAAGAAAATGGATTTCACCTTAAAAAATGAGGAAGAAGAATCTAGAAGATAGTGGGGCTATGGGGAATCAGATGGCCCCAAAAGCAAGGCAATAAAAAAACTTTAGGGAAAAAAGGAGGGCAAAGTGTGAAGTAAGCTGTGGCATGATTTTTATGCTGTGTACAAAAGGAGAATCCATCTGAATTTGATGTTAGGAACAGACTCCATTGAATAGAAATCATGAAATCACTGGGACCAAAAAGAAAGAAATGTAGTGACAGCCTACTAAGTGATTCTGAATAAAGCATAATAATATCAACATTGTTTATTTGCTTTAAACTTTGCAGAACAACCCACAGATAAAGCAAGGAAGATTTAATAGCAGTTACCAAAGAGAAGAGAGTATTTAATACTGCTCAACTGTATACTTAAGAATGGTTGGGCTGGCCCCTTGGCTGAGTGGTTAAGCTGGTGCGCTCTGCTTTGGCAGCCCTGGATTTCGCTGGTTCAGATCCTGGGCGCGGACCTAGCACTGCTCATCAGGCCATGCTGAGGCGGCGTCCCACATAGCACAACCAGAATGACCTACAACTAAAACATACAACCATGTACTGGGGGACTTTGGGGAGAAGAAGAAGAAGAAAAAAAAGAAGATTGGCAACAGATATTAGCTCAGATGCCAATCTCTAAGGAAAAAGAAAACAAAAGAATGGTTAAGATGGTAAACTTTGTTATATTATTTTACCACAAAAAAGTTTTTTTAACAAAGAGAGAGCAGAATGTATATGTTATCAACCTAGGTTGTTTAAAGGCTAAAGAAGAGATCCATGACAGTTCGAAGGTGGAAGGGAGAAAGAATAAGAAAAGGCTGGGATGGGGGCCAGGCCCGTTGCCGAGTGGTTAAGTTCGCAAGCTCTGCTTCGGTGGCCCAGGGTTTCGCTCGTTCGGATCCTGGGCGCAGACATGGCACCACTCATCAGGCCATGTTGAGGTGGCGTCCCACATGCCACAACTAGAAGGACCCACAACTAAAAGCATACAACTATCTACTGGGTGGGATTTGGGGAGAAAAAGCAAAAAAAATAAAAAAGAAAAAAAGAGACTGGCAAGTTGTTAGCTCAGGTGCCAATCTTTAAAAAAAGAAAAATTAAAAAAAAAAGAAAAGGTTGGGATGATAATCTCTTCACCTTTAAAAGAGCTTCATAGAGAAAAAGAAATGGAGGTTTAAGTGGATTATTTAATGTTACAAAAGTAAACAATAAAAGAATAAAAACTAGCGTCATCACCATCCTGAGCAGAAGGGAGAAGGGAAGTTAAAAGTGAGCTAAGTTAGTTAGTAGATAAAGCTTAAGTGGATAAATCAATAAATGACAGCATATTATTTAGTATTTTGGACAAAAATTGGGTTACTGTGATCACAAGCTAACTGCTTGGAGGGAGTCAGTTCTTTTCACTGAAAGATTTTTTTTTGTGCTATTTGATATCTGTGTGTATATTAACTCCACAATTTTTTAAATGTTTGATTAAAAGACTAAAAATGTATAACTATATAAAATCCCTTTACAGTCATTTACAGACGAAAAAATGCTGTGTGAGGGTAGGGGTCATCTCATGGACCAGTGGGTGGGGGTTCTGGAGACAGACAGCACAGCCCCTAGTGGCTGGGGGACGAAGGACCCAGGGGAGGTCAATGTCATATTCCTCAACCTTAAAAGAGGAAAATGCAACATTGACCTCACTGGGTGATTGTGGGGATTAAACGAGAACACGTTATGAAAGTGGTCAGGATGTGTCAGCGGCTACAGCAGTGGCTGAATACTCCCAGACAAGTTTATAGTCACACATGAATATGAATATTTATAAGGTAAAATGCAAAGCAAGAACTTAGACAAATTCAACACTTATTTCACGGCTGGCTGAGTGGCCTTGATCTGGTCATTTAATCCCTTTAAGCTGCATTCTACTCATCTACAAAGAGGGGGTGCTGCTTTCACTAACCGTCCCGGTGGGGCTGAGAACCGTTCACGGGCTCTCCCTCCGTCTTCCTGCTGCCTGATCACATCTCCTTCCTATCTCTCTGTATAATTCACGTAAAGCTTGTTGTTTATAAGTCTATGGCTGTTCCCAGGGGGAATGAAATACAAAGTGATTTGAACAGATTATTTCATGAAACCAGCTTTGAAACTAAGAATGCTGTATTGGCTTTTTCTATCTTTCCAGGTAAATAAATAAGAGAGCTGAGAGAAACCCATTATGTCAGATACGTTGCCAGTCTTCGCAGACAAGAATACCAACCAGATGCAAGCTAACTTGACTTAAAGCGTATTTGTGCAACTAGGTCATAGGAAATTGGAAGAGTGTCCACAGCACCATCTTGACATTAATAACAAAAAAACTAGAAAAGGTTTTTTTGTCAGTGAGAAATCTCTCTCTAAATATTTCATGGTATCTTTAAAAAAATCATAAATTTTAATTACAATTTCTGAAAAATACATGGTTTAAGCTTTTCTGAAACATAATCTTTCAAAGATGAGTTCTAACTGGCTGCATTGCCTATATTACCTCAAGATTTAAGAAACAAACAGGGGCCAGCCCAGTAGCACTGTGGTTAAGCTCGTGCACTCTGCTTCGGTGACCCGGGGTTGACAGGGTCAGATCCCAGGCGTGGACCTACACACTGTTCATCAGGCCATGCTGTGGCAGCATCCCACGTACAAAATAGAGGAAGACTGGCACAGATGTTAGCTCAGGGACAATCTTTCTCAAGCAAAAAGAAGAGGATTGGTAACAGATGTTAGCTCAGGAACAATCTTCGTCACCAAAACCAACCAACCAAACAAACGAAACAATAGGTTATTTAACTCCAATTAACTAAGATTAAGTTCTGCAACTTTCAGGGAAACATGTCCTTGTGTTGCCATGACACTGCCTTTGCTGGCCCCACTTATTGGTGATGGAATTGCCAAGTACAATCAATCTGAGCGTGTGTATGCCTGTGTGTGTTTTACACGTTACATGTAGGGAACTAAATCTCATAAGGAAGAGAAGATGACAAGAAGATGACAAGTTCCCTTGATGAGCACCTTGGTTCAGGAGCAGAGAGCTCATATGCAGATGAGGGCATTACATCCTTCACACTCATCCTGGACATCCTATCTCACGATCACACTTCCAACAGGAGACTCAAGTATATGAAGCAATAGGAAGGGAAAAAGAATTAAAGTAACTGGATTATGTGCTACCAAATAAGCAGAGAGGAAGCAGTTTTTCTCAGGCTATCTCATTACTTCACTTTCTGGCCTTCAAATGATAATCTGAAGTGGAATACAGAATCTGCGTGGTAAAGATCTTGCTCTGGATTTTGCGTCATGTGACGTGTCAAAATAGAGCACAACATAAGAAATGGGATCAGCAGCAATTCCCTTAAACAGTTCACTTAAAGCTTCCCTTCACCTTTTACTCAACTGTATTTCTGTTTAACTGAACATTTTCTGTGCAATGTTAGGAAACACGTTCGTGGCATTCTATCCCAGACTGGTCGAGATCTTTAAAAGTAGAGCCTTCACCAGAACCCATGAAAGCCTCCAGACCTACCCACCAGTAGATGGGAGACACAGAAACATCTTAATCATAACCATGGCGACGCAGTCAGCAAAATTCCAGAACGCAGGGAGGGAATTCCACACCTCACTGCTTCAAGTGTAGTTCAGGGACCAGCCACATCGACATCATCTGGGTACTTGTCCCAGGCCCCACCCCAGTCTGCTGCATCATAACCTTTAAGATCTCCCAGTGGTTCATATGCATAGTTATGTTTAAGAATCGATGCTCTAAAGGACAAACCACACAAGACAAAAGAAAAAAAAAATGCAGAAACAGGGGCCAGCCCTGTGGCCAAGCAGTTAAGGTCACATGCTCTGCTTTGGCGGCCCAGGGTTTCGCTCATTTGGATCCTGGGCACAGACACGGCACTACTCATCAAGCCATGTTGAAGCAGCGTCCCACATGCCACGACTGGAAGGACACACAACTAAAATATGCAACTATGTACTGAGGGGATTTGGGGAGAAAAAGCAGGAAAAAAAAAAAGAAGATTGGCAACAGTTCTTAGCTTAGATGCCAATCTTAAAAAAAAAAAATGTAGAAACACACACAGAGACACAGACAGATGGAACGGGAGCCCAGAGATGCAAAGAGACTTTTCAACCAAGTGCAAGGGGTCCATGCTGATCCTAATTTGAAAAATAATTATGAGAAATGTTGATATGGGTTTTCATGTTTAAATCTACTTCTATATTTGAGTTAATGACTAGAGGAAATAATGTGATGGTTGTTTAATTAGGAATATATATAAAATAAACAATTTTTAGAGAGCAGCATTGATTGTAATTCTGTAAGTATGAGGCAAAGTGAAAGTTAATTAAAAGATAAATGACTGGAGGGGCCAGCCCAGTGACATAGTGGTTGAGTACACGCACTCCACTTCGGCAGCCTGGGGTTTGTGGATTTGGATCCCAGGCGTAGACCTATGCAACACTCTCGTCAGGCCATGTTGTGGCAGTGTCCCACATATGAAATAGAGAGAGACTGGCACAGATGTTAGCTCAGGGCCAATCTTCCTCACCAGAAAAAAAAAAAAGAGGAAATGACAGGAGAATATTATTGGATAATTTTTAACATTCCTATGTAGAACCCCTGTATGAAGAATAAGGCAAAAATTTTCATCGAAATGGAAATTAACCAGACTGCGAAAACCTATTTGTAGCAATTCTTGGTCATAATGAAGGATTCAGGGGACGGTAGGTTTCCCCAAAGAAGGAGCCTGGAGGGGAAAGAAGTGACTTTGGGTAAGTGGGACCTTGTCACTGAGTGTATGCGGACTCATCTGAAAAGGGGGGAATAATAACAGCCGCTGTGCCTGGCTGGCAGAGTTGTCAGGTTTAAATGCAACAAGGGGTGTGAAAGTGACCTGTAAACTGTAAAGTACTAGGCAAATGTCATATGCATTTTCCTTTTCTGTTTAAAATGCAGAGGCAACATGGTCTAACAGCCTGGGCTTCGGAATGAGACAGGATACCTAGGTTTGTGTCCCAGCACCTCCCCTGTGGAAGTGGAATAAGTGAACAAGCATGTCCTAGTCCCAATTTTCCCATCTGTAAAATGGAATAATACTAACGTGGTAGATTGTGTTATTGTCAAGACACCTGCTTTCCCTCCGTCGCCAGCCCCTTCCTGCATGACCCCTGCAGGATTAAAGATCCACCCACTAACAGCAGTTTTGGCCAAGTGACTTCTCTGGTCCAGGGAATATGAGTGGAAGTGGCATGCGACACTTGTAAATCGGAGCTTTAAAAGTCATCAGTAATTCTGCCACGACTGTCTTCCCTCTGCCATGAGAATGGGAGTGACCCCGGCAGCAACTGCTCCTCTCCTAGAGTGAGCAGGACATGCCGGGAGCGGTACCAGCATGTACATGAGCCAGAAGGCAGCCTCGTAATCACAGCCAACGATTTGGGGGACTGTCTCTCAGCGCCGCATCATCTGGCGAAGCTAATACAGCTCTCCACGCAGGATGAGAGTGGAGATTAAATGTGATTACGTATGGAGCACCCGAAAAAATAATAGCTGCTATCGTCAATAAACGTTGTTCCTTCTCTCCATGGTGAAGTTGATACCATTGCTCAGAGCGGCTACCACGGTTGCCCCCACTGGCCCATCAGAAACGCGGAATAAGAAGAGCTTAGTCATTTTTTAGGAACCTAACATTGATAAAGGCCTACCACATGCTCAAAATGTGAGAAATTTTATTTCAGCCTAACAGTCCTAAGAGACTGGTTTCGTATTCTCAGTTTTACAAGGAATGTAATTTTTAATCTGGAAAAGTAGATGGCATATATTGATGGGTCTGGCAAAAGAAAAATAAAAACAGCCTTCCGTAGTTCTGAGCTAACACCTAAGCAAGAGAAACAAGAACGAACCAGTTTTTAATGAATTACATGCTGGGGTGCATTAAATAATTCATAATTAGCATCAATGTTGTGCTCAAGTACTAACATCTTTTGTTAAATGGCAGGAGTGAAGCCGAGAAACTCAGAATGAGGACTGATCAAAGGGAAGCAGGTACAAACACGGGTCTGTTGTGCAATTCACACGCACACGCTCAAAAACATGCGCACATCGGTAGCTATATGCATTTGGATCATATGTAAGATTCTGCATAACAAACCCGAGGCTGCAATAATCAAACAACTGAAGCAGGGTGCACCCATTTTTAGTACGGCAGCATACAACCAGACAAGGGAACTGAGAGGTAAAACTGCGACCCTGCTCTCCAGGGGAGCACACTTCTGTGCAAACTCTGAAGTTCTAATTATCCACGCAGGGAACGGCTGTTTGGCTTAAACTCACGATTCACGATAAGAGGGAAGGAAACAGACCAGGAGCTGGGACCAGAACCAGGTCTGTGTCGAGATACGACAGCTCATGTCAGATTCGAAAGCTCATGTGACTTACTCCAGGTCACACAGCTAATAATTATTGGAGCAAGACCTGAACCCAGGTCTGTAGGCGTGTGATCAATCCATTGAACACCTGGAAATACAGGTGTCTGGAGGCAAGTACAGTACTCATCTTGAAGGTACTGTACAGTGCTTAATCTTGAAAACATGTTTTAATTCTATTTAAACAACTTACTCCACATAAGCCTTTTTTGGTAAAACGTTAGCCCCAAAAGATTTAGATTATACAATAAAATACTACAGGAAAAATAAACTGATTTTAAGAAAATAAATGGTCACACTATATATATTGCTTGTTCTCAGTGCTTCTTAAGCAAGACTGTAAAACTAAAAAAAAGAACTACAAAAATAAGATATTCTATAGGAAAAATAATTCACATACAATATTTAAGTATAATTCCCTTTCGGTTGACCTTTCTTAATATAGCAATCACTATACGTATAATTAAGATGGGTCCATTTGAAAATGCTTATTGACCACTAAACTGTTTCAACAAGGCAGATGATACATTCGATATGCTACCAGATTTCAGAGATGGTCAATCTCAGTTAGTACTTTCAATAGTTACTCTGGAATAAAATACAACTATTTCCAGATTCTCATTTGTGTCGTTCCTGAAATCTCCTTTAGGCCCACAACCCATTTCTATGTCACAGACTTTGCATTGGAAACTTACACCAATTATATGGCCTTGTCAAATTCCAGCCTCTCTTGACTATGCAATACTTAAAATCCTTAATCCAATTCATCTAAAGCATCCAAAGTTACAAGATCATTTACACAAACATTAGGAATGCTCAATGTGTACCTGCATTAAAAGTTACTTTGGAGTAATATACAATTGGAAATATTAATAGTTTTTAGGTTATGCAATGGGAGAATTCATCTGCCTTTTTGCTATTTCACATGAATTTGTTCAAAGTTCTTATACTATCATTCCTGGAATAATTCTGAAAATAATTTTAAGCATTAATTTTAAGCATTTAATTTAAAATTAAATTTAATTTTAATCTCATTTTACTTACTATCTTTCAACATCCATGACATTAGTGTTACTTAGAATGCTTTAAAACAATCTAAACAATCCAAGATTCTTCTTGGAAAACATGCCTCTTGGTGGGTGTGTGAATGAGGTAACTCACAGGGGTGTTGAGTGGTTTCCTTCATCTTCTGGAATACTCCATTACCCAATCACCTAACTCTTGGTGCTTCCACTGTGATAGCCAGCCAGCAGTGAAACATCCAGCAGTTGGTTCCCACCATTTTTAACACATTGCTGGGTCTAGGCTTTCACTGGAACTAAAATCATGAAAACAACAAAGCCAAATATCCAGCAAACCATATGGACTCTTCCACACTATGCCAGTGAATCAGTATTTAAGAAGAGTATATGGCAAAACAAGTGAATAGTTTCTGAGATGGAACTAAGAGTTCTAAAGCTGGATTTTAGCTGATGTGCAATACGGAAAATAAAGTCCCTAGGAAAAATTTAATTATGTTTATTGTTACCTTTAGGTTGCCAAATAGTTACTTGCAAAGTAATTTTTCTGATCAAAGTTGCATCTGTCTATTTCTAGTGACATCCATCAGAATCCGAGAGTATTATCAGTTTGAGGATAACTTACGAAGAGAGGACACGCTGGAGGCGCCCCGAAGAAACTGGTGTAAGCCGTCTTCGCTGTCACTGGAGCTGGCTATGCTGTTCCTCATTTCCAGCATGGAGATCTGCGTGCAAAGGCTGAGCTGGTGTTCCAGCTTTTTGGCCTTCTACAAAGCAAAGTTTTAAGATTTCTGAGAACTGATGGGACTTAGATCATATATTCCCTCTATGCAGCATTTATACTTTTCCTTGAAATCAAAGATTACCTGATACATAGTAAGTACCCAATTAAATGTTAGCTATAATTTGTATTATAAGCTATTACTAAAATACATTATAAAAAATTTAATACACTCAATAGCCTACTTACTAATCTGAAAAATAATAAGTACCAACAGAATTTGATAAACCGCCTAGATAAGATGACCATAAGAGAGCACTCACGCATACTCACAGCCCCTCGAGAACAGTACTTATCACAGAAACAATATTTTGCAAGTTGTTGTCTGTAATCATTTTAATTTCCTTTTAAGAAAATGTGGGGATATGAAGATCAAAGTGTACATTGTTGAAGACCTACACAGCTCTGAAATTCCTAAATGAATTGCCACAGGCTTCCGTCCCAGACCTCTCTTGTCACTTAGGGGCTTTCCGGGAGCGGGGCTGATCAGGCGGAAATGCAAGACTGGAAGAGACCTGGGTGAAAATGCTAACTTCCCGGTCGCTCGCTGGGGTTTGTCAGCCTTTCTCAGTCTGCAGCCTCCTCACCGCCCTGCCTTCCCCGGCCTACTCCAACCCCGCTCCCTCGCCTCACTTACCATCTTCCTTAGAGTGTTTAATATGAAGAGGACAGACCTCATCACCTCAAATGGAGGTCCCTGACATTTAGAGACACCTCACTGGATCACAGCAAATATATTACAAAATACTTCCTTACTCTTGAGAAATGATTCCCTGAAAGGTCTCTAAATTACAAGTGTTTCCGTTTCACTTAACATATGAGTAATTGATGAAAATTTAGGAAAATATATATGGCACAAAGTGAGGTATATCTCACTATACATATTTATTTAACAAAATAAAGACACTCAGAAAAATACTTACTTTATCATTTAAGGTGGGATCATTCAATGAGTACAGCTTATTTGTAATGTCTTTTCCTATAAGATATCTAAATATTTCATACAGGAAAGGTTCTGATTCCAGAAAGTAAGTTAATCTTTCTCTTGACCAGCATAAAAATCTGCAGTTATCATCTGCAATAATGGTGACCTGCCGAAGAAACAACATAGAAAGAAACAAGTACATCTATGGGTATGAATTCTGACTGCAGTAATCTGGGGGAAGGAAGGAGTAGAATAATTTAGTGGATATTATTATAGCCATGATTTGTCATACCAGTTAAATTAAAATAAGACCCAATACACACAAGCTTCTATGACTAAATATAAAATTACGTTTAAAAGCAATCTTCAGGCTAAATAAAAGCACATACTCTGAGTTTTGTTGTTTTGTTCTGCGAGGTGTGGTGACAATGTGTGGTGACAATGGCCAGTGTGTCAATGCCGCTACTGTAAAGTGCGCTAGACTGATGTTCCAATTGGACAAATAATTTTTGGCTAAATATTTCTTTACACCCTGACAATTACAACAGAAGTTTACGAATATAGCTTCAAGCAAAAGAAGTGAGGTAAGATTCGTGAGGCAAGTTAAGCATGAAAGAACTTCTGTCTAGCTGACTGTGTACACACACACTCGAGAATGAGAAAATGGCCTCCTGTGAATTGGTTTTAAGGCCCGGGCTATTACTGATGAATGTGGCTAGTGAGGGTCCTTCTGTCATAGGTATTTCTTGTGTGTGACCTTTCAAGGCTAGCTCCCGGGTAGCCCACTGGGGACACTCAGAGATCCCACAGTTAGCTCAGAACTGGGAAACCATACCCTTTCCCTATGTACTGTTAAACGGAAAGTGGGAAAGCACTGTAATCACACTACACAGAGCTCAAGTATTCCTCAAGTAAATTGTTTCCCAAGTGAGGGCCATGGCCACACTCACAGCTCAGTGTCAAGAAGCCCTTCCTCCCACGCAGGTCCCTTCCCATCATTTAGTCCTCCTCCTCTGAGCTTCATGATGCACACATATCACTGAATCCAAAATCTACTGAATCTGTTGACAGATCTGTCTCTCCTGAGCACTCTGATGGCAGGAATAATGCATCCTCCTGTCTGAATGCCCGGCTTCCAACACAGAGTGGTGCTCAACGAGTATTTATTATACGAAGGAATTCACAAAAGGATGTCAATACTGTTGAGACAGAAACCATTTTTCCTTCCTCAGCATTAAACCCAATGCCTGTCCAAGTAGGAGATTAATAAACGTTTCTTAAATCGACACTAAGTTATATCTGAGCCTCAGAACAAATATTTCCAAGGAGTGCTTTCCCCTTGGCTAGTCATAAAATTAAACATATTTCAGATGACACGGGCATATTTATGTATACCAAGAGAGAAAATGGAAAACACAGCTTCTCTCCTTATGTCAACAGCTAAAATCTGATCTTTAGCAAATCAGAAGGTTTGGCTACTTTAGAAAGTGGGTCAATACTCCTAGAAAAAAGTTTGCACTTATTTATTATATTAAAAGTAGGAATCTCCAAAACCAAACACATTTGGATTTAAGAAATGTATCAGCAGCTCTATGATTCAATAAAACACTAAATTCCATTCGTTCTTTCAAAACACATTATTATGTGTGAACTTTATGCCAGACACTGACAAGGCACGGAGGTTAAAATAGGGAACAAGACAGACAAGATCCTTGCCCTGTGAAGCTTACATTCTGGTGGAGAGGGCTGAAAAAAATAAAGAAATATGACACCCTCAGGCAGCAATAAGAGTTTTGACAAATACAGAACAGGGGAAAGTGGCAGAGAATGACCAGGGAATGACAGCAGCACATGATGCCACTCACCTTACGTATTTTACTTTTAAACATTTAGGTGCTTTTACATTTACCTGTAAGTGGATCCTCAAAATTGCCTTTAAGATAAGACAGGTAATATTCTCCCCATTTTTCAGATGCCAAATGAGAAGCACCAAAAAAACGTATTCACGAACACGTTAATTAGCAGTGGAGTGAGCACTTCTGACTTCCAGCCCAGACACATTTTCCCACCAGGCCAAAATCTACCCAATGTGCTCAATATTCATCAAGACCATCACATCGAAAGTAATCTGGCCAAGTGCACAAGGTTGGCTCACCCTTGAGAGTCCCACATGCAAAGAACAGCTAAACACAACGTAAGGAAGTCTACATTCTAGTGGAGGAATGTGATAACAAGTAAAGATGTACAACAAAAAAAGACAAGGTTTATAGGAAGAGAAGTATATAGTGAAGCCAGTTATGCAGAGTTCCTAGAAACAGGAGGAGATGGGTAAGTAAACACAAGGCAACTAAAGAATATTGTATAGGAGGAATTAGAGAAAGGTGTGCACTGGGTACTCACAGTGGCCCAGTCACGCACCCAAGCACTGAAGAAAGGTTTAGGACGGTTGGGGTTCCTTCATTCTGCGAAGATGTCATCCACGACTTTGGAAAATAAAATTCATGTGCAATGGGGGAAAAAGTTAAAAGGGGAGTTGGAAATCATCCAGGAGAAAAAAACGAAATTGAACCTTGGTGATGTATAACGCATTTAACTTCTTCTCTTCAACAATTTTAACAATCTCCAGCTTCTACTGAGGCAATGATATTTTTAATATATACTATAATTTGCTTAGCAAATCCATTTCCTATTGATGGTTGAAAAATACTTTAAACCTGTTTAAATTGTTACCAAATTTAAATTTAATAACAGTATTCAAATAATAAGCGATACCTACAGTATGCATGAATAACTTACAAGTCCATAAGAGCAGGTGTTTAGTTGGAAGTGGGAAGGTAGCATATTGACCAAGGTCATTTTACTTGACAGCTAATGTTTCATTTCTGCCAAGTAGACAGTTTCATTTAATGATTTCCTGTCACAACAGTTAAGTAAAACATATTTTTAATGAGGAATTTTTATTAAGCAATATAGGAATTTTTAAAGCTTCTGTAAAATAAATTTGCTTCTTAAGTTATTAGGGTCCCTCAGCAGTGTCATGCTTGAGTTCTTGAGAAGAACTTTCGTGAAGAAATAAGAGCAAGCAGGGCAATAAAAGACACAAAAGGATTTCTTTCAGGTGGAGAATTAGACTAAGGGTTTGTCACCGGGTTTGCTGTGCGACCTGAAGGCATTGGCTCAGTCCCTCACTTTAGATTCCAAACCAATTCTACACCTTCACAAAATGAGAAGACATTACATAAGAACAAGGGTGTCTGAGGGAATGGCTCAATGTGCTAGCATCGGAAACAGCAGTCTGACAATACAACTGGTTGACTGTCCCCAGGGGAGAATTTATTCTTTCCTTCATGTATCATACATTTCACACACCAGGAACTCGAAAATGCCCTAGAAGTGGTCTATTCAACTGATGCTTACTGAGTTCTCATAAGCACCAAAATACAGCAGAATCAACACTGGCAGATGAAATTGCTACGCAGCTTAACCAAGAGATTTACTTACTGCTGAGATAAGGTTTTATTTAAATACCCATTAAAACTTAGCATTCCTTATTTCACAAGAGCTTGGACATCTGCCTCCAAGACATTCTTTTCCCCTTAAAGTCAATAAAGCTTTGATTTTCAGGCTTCACAGCACAGGACATGCTATCGACTATGGGAAGGCAGTAGTGGGAGACAGAATACAAAAGAAAAACATGTAAACGGTGAAGCTCACTTGATATAAAACAAAGGCACAAAGAAGAGGAAACCAAACACAAAAGACAACTTCCACTTTTTGTAATAATGATAGTCAAGATTCTATCCACAGTTCTAAGGAAGGACTTTGATCTGTAAGTACCCAAGTGACTGTCAACACTGAGGGAGCAGCTGTAAGTTCAGAATCTGTTTTCTCAGCTCTGTCACTACACCTGTCATTGAAGTGACCACATGTAATTGTTCAACATTTGTGTGCAATCTCAAGGGACAGTCATTGAGTTCACTGGCCTTTCTTTCCTCCTTTCACCCAACTGTATAATTCACGAGCACCCCTACCAAAGAATGAATTTAAAGAAATAAAAATTCAAAGGAAGTAGCTCCTTGTCAGCACACATGTAACCATTCAGAGTTACAGAATAATGAGATTAGCAGGTAAAAGTCTGTGGGTGGAGAAGTTTGACCACTGATACTTTAAAGTGTCCTCTGCCACAGGTAATGAGAAGTGGGCCCTGGGAGCACATGACATTTTTCATTGGGAACTTGCTTCAGAAAGAGGCAATGGACTCCTACACAGATGTGCAACAGCTATTTTTACTCTTGACTATCTGCCAGTGGGAACATTTTGTAAACAATCACCACAATCTCTCCCAAGGGCTTGTTCTAATGGAGTCTGCTCCAACTGTACAAGGCACAGGTTCGAGGATGCCGGAGGAGTTTTAATGCACTGACCAATCAGGAAATGCCACACCAGACTCTACGCAGAGGAAAGCTGACTGGTATTTGGAAAGGCTGAATAAATATCCTTCACCTGGCTATGGTCCCTGAACTTTGGTAATGTTTTTGGAATCTTCATAGCAATAGCAGGAACATTTCTCAACTACCAAATCCTAACCCCCAGTTCTCAAGAAGAAAGAGAATTGTAACTGGTGGTAGGAGTTCCTTTCAGTTAACTTAATTATAAAGACAGTCATGCGATGCTTAACGATGGGCACATGTTCTGAGAAACGCATTGTCAGGCAACTGTGTCATTGTATGAACATCATAGAGTATACTGACACAAACCTAGATGGCATAGCCTATTAAATACCTAGGCTATATGGTATTAATCTTACAGGGCCACCATCTTACATGTGGTCCATCGTTGACCAAAACATCGTTATGCAGAACATGACTGTATAATATAATTTGAAGTCTAGTGGAAAAGATAGCACATGTTATATCCCTGGCCTCTCAGGGGCCACCTGCTTCTGGAAACAAAGAAGGTTCAGTTCCCGTCCTCTCCCCAGATTCCAGTCTCTTCAGGATTATATGAGACTGAGCTATTGTGTAAAACCACCTGCTACTGTACACAAATGGATACAAGAGAGGAAAGCTGGACTGTGGAAAAAGAAATTGTAAGGAGGTCACAGGAAAGAAGTGGCCCTATCTGAGTCTGTAGATGGTGGTGATTAAAGATACAATAAGAACATAAATCTCAGTGCACAGCCGACCTTCACAAACACACAGTGAGCGTGTAAACTAGAGGAACCAGGAGCCAGGATACAGCATTCGCTCTCTCCTTCTGTATCTTAAGCTCAGTCAGCTTGGGAACAGCACTGTACCCAGTTAGTGAAATTATATGAGACCTTCTAGGAAATACACTTAATTTTAACAAGTTGTGCAGTTAGTAACCCAGGAAGGTTACTCAGGCAGGGCAGGTGGGAGCAGGGCAGGGCTGAAATCATTGTAACTAAACTACACTGTGTCTGTAAATTTTCCCTTTTATCTCCCAAATTGTATAGCATCTCTAAATGAGACTCAAAAATAAGATTTGTCATCAAGAAACACTGACGTTTCCTCCCTCAGGTGACAACATTACCTTCTATTCCATTTCTTACCTACGTAGATTTACCCTCTTGCTCATAAGCAACCCCGTTCTCAGGATATTTCCTTCCTGCTGTTTATCGAGAGGCTGAGATGAAAGGAAACGCTCACCCATTTTCTTGGTGACTTTCCTACCAATAAGGAGGGGAATAAAATAGGAGGACTGGATACTTACAAAAAGAATCCCAACAAAGTGCCACATAATGGAGCAAATGTTTTTTAAGATAACAAAAAGAATCACGCGAGTGGTACACATTCTAATTATTTTAACTCTGAAAACCTTCATTCTTTGCCCTTAAACATATTCATTAAACATAAAAGAGTAGAATGATTAAATTTTTTCATAGGGATTAACAAAAGAAGTTCTGTAGGGCAAAGCCAGTTTTCTGCTTTTCCCCAGTAAAAGTAACCAATGACAAGTCTTAGGAACACTGACTATCCACAACTGACATTTTCCTTTTTTCTCATAATAAAGGCATTAGATGTTTTCAATAGAAAAATTGTAGAAATTCAAATAAGCAAAAATGAAGAAAACAAAAAAGGAATCAAACTCACAAACCAGCAATGTGTTAATACTATGTCCAAATTTGGGTACCTCTTTCTAGACCTCTCTTGTGCACATATATGCACTATTTTAAGTTTTACAAAAATGGGATCATGCTATACATACCATACGGTAATCTCTTTTTTCAACAAATCATGGCCACTTTTCTATTGATATCCTTTGGATTTTGAATGAGACATAAACTAGTTTCAATCTTCTTAAAAATCATGCCAAAACATACCTGGAATTTTTCACCTTTGTGCATCTGAGTTGATCTAAATTCAGGAGAATCTATAAAGGCACAGGGGTAAATGTTATGCAGAAAATGTCCTCGATAGGAGACCTTCATTCTGATAACAGAAATTAATGTTAATAAACACATGATGTTTCACCAATAACATGACAATCCTTAAAATTTCCATAATCTTATGGCTTTGCATTTTATATTCAAGTTTGAAAGACTCCACAGATGACTGGCAAAATTAAAAGCACTTCCTGAAGCATAAGTGTTTATTTCAAAATAAATTTCACCAATAACAAGAAAAACAAAAAGACAGCATCCTGCATCGCATCAGATGTGTGCCCTCCATTGGTTATCATTGCTCTTATAGCTGGAGTGACCATATAATTTATTACTCAAACTCACACACTTTTTTTTTTGGTGAGGAAGATTGGCCCTGAGCTAGCACCTGTTGTCAATCCTCCTCTTTTTGCTTGGGGAAGATTGGCCCTGAGCTAACATCTGTGCCCATCTTCCTCTATTTTGTATGTGGGATGCTGCCACAGCATGGCTTGATGAGTGGTTTAGGTCCATGCCCAGGATCTGATCCCACAAATCCCAGGCTGCTGAAGTGGAGAGTGCCAAACTCAACTACTACACTACTGGGCCGCCCCCTCAAACTCAGACACTTTTGAGAGAGAAAGGGGTGGTATGAATAATTATGCCAGAACAATACACACTGGCTCTCTCTCCAGAAGACTGATGTTGCTGGAAGTTGCATTTTTGTGAAATTCAAAAAATAAATCACCTCTGAAATATGCATAAGCTTCTTGAAATTTAATGCCTAATTTAAACCTACTTCAGCGTTGACTCATTAATTTTAAATAAAAGGTTAAAAATATTAATTGAGGGGCTGGCCCCGTGGCTGAGTGGTTAAGTTCGCGCGCTCCGCTGCAGGCGGCCCAGTGTTTCGTTGGTTCGATTCCTGGGCACGGACATGGCACTGCTCATCAGACCACGCTGAGGCAGCGTCCCACATGCCACAACTAGAAGGACCCACAACGAAGAATATACAACTATGTACCGGGGGACTTTGGGGAGAAAAAGGAAAAAAAAATAAAAAAATAAAAAAAATATATTAATTGAAAATCCTGACATCAACAAGATTCAGGGCAGCAAATTCTACGTAACATTAACATGTTGCCCTATTCTAAAATGCTGTGGTAAAATGAAATTTCACCAGTGACAAACTCTGTGACTACTTCCTCCATCAGTTAGCAACATGCCCTTCCATTCATTTCCTACCCAGACGCTATGATAAGACTCAAGGCAAACTGGGAATTTCAACTTCCACAGACCACTTACTTTCCCTTCAGGAGAATACTCAGACGGTCGTCGACTGAGGTTTTATCCTCTGCAGCATAAGTCTGTCCCTTTTTCAAGGTTTGGATCATGCAGAACTGTCCGGTTAATCTTCTGAACAAATCTGGAGGCACACGGAGCGGTTCAAACAACCGCCGGTAGATACCGCTGAGTTCCTTTTCAATCTTCACCTGAAATGCAGCAATGGCTAGATGCTGCACTAAAGCGGCAACACCAAAACACTGGCTTCCGTGGGCTCAACACGGTTTTGAGAACAAACAAATGGAATCTTACAGAGAGCAAGTGGTGACCTAAGCTTACTTGCTAAAAGGGCATTTTTGCGGTTGGACTGAACTCTGAGAGCATATGGGAAAGATTTGCACTACTGATCACATCTCTTCCTGTACACCATTAAGCAACTGTGGAGGTTTTGAATGTTGTCACAACATTCACCTCCCTGATCTTAGCAAAACGTTCTAAATAACACAAGATCCTTTCATTTTTAGAACACTTGCTTCACAGAAAGAAATTATATGAACTTTGAAACATTACAGCAAGAAAATAAACACATAAAACAGGCATCAATGTGGAAAGAAATTCATGCAAACACACTTTCAGCACTTTATCTACATGTAATTATTGTTTAATGCATCAATATAGGAAAACAAACATCCACGGTCGCAAAGTTTGCTTCTCATTTCTTATTCTGAAGCGAAGTGGAATATAAAAGGGTTCCAGCACAGCAATTTCATCCTAAGCTAAAATAAACTCTGTAGACTGGAGAACCCCTGGAAAGTAAAGCTGGCTACTGGAGAAGAGAAAAGGAAAATTGTCCCTATTGTCAGACTATCCAAGGCCCAGGTCACAGCCCATCTGTGGGCCCAGCACGAGTCTGGGAAAATGGTGCTGCACGTGAGCGAAGACTGGTGCTCAAACGATCATCCATCCCAACGAAATCCATGGCTGCTACACTATGAAGCCCGCAGACCCTGATCATGAGAGCTGCTCAGACATGACTGAAGCATTTGCAATGCTCTTACTTGTCCTGCTGTTTCATGCTAATGAAGAATCAGCATTTATATCCTTCAAAAAAGTAGCCTGATAGTTCAAGAAGAAACAAAAGCACAGATGCTAAGCGATTTACGTACGCAGTGTGATCATCACATCAGCAACTTCTGAACCTTATATTCAGAACCTGGGATTCCAGCAAGTTCTGATATTCTGAAACTGTAATCCTCACTATTACTTTCATCTAACTCCTCCACTCCAGAGCTCTAGTAATGAGTATTTAAAATAATTTATTCACAAACGTGTCTCATTTCCAGAATGCACGCTAGCCAATGAGGCACAGTTATGAACATACGAACTGAAAAACCTATTGACTCATATTCATAATCTGCTCATCCTACAAGGCTTAGCTCAAGTTCCAATTCCTTCACAAAGCCTTCTGAAGTCTTCTCTTTGAAAGCATCCACTCATCAAATGTTTTTTTGAGCACCTATGATGTGTGAATCATGGTTGACAGGAACAGAGAATACGACAGTAAGTGTGGTAGATGATATTACTGTTCTCAGTGATTTGCTGCTCCCACCTCCTGTAATATGATTACACATTCCCTTGCCCCACCCTACTCCCACATTGTCAGACTTGGCCATGTCACTTGCTTTGGCCAATGAAATGTGAGCAGAAGTTTTAAGAGATACTGGGTGTCTCTCTTTTGTTCTCTTGTACATTTCTCTCTGCCACGAGAGCGCACGTCCAAACAGAACTTGCTGCTTCAGCAGAGACTTGAAAAGAAGAAGACACATGGAACAGAATCACAGCTGCCACACAGCTGCCACAGTCCACGTCTAAGGTGGGTGAGGAAAAAACCTGTTGCATCATATGTCACTGAGATTTTCGGGTTGTTTATTACACAGCATAAGCTAGAGAAAATGAAGTAATACAGTAAGCAACCCAGGTTACAGTGTTTGAGGAGGCTACAGTTTAGGAGAACGCCTATTACATACATCATCTGTGCCATTCAAATTGTAATTTCCTATGAATTGTCTTATTTTCTAATAGTTTTCTACACACGTCTGGCCTTGAACATAAGATTAGGACAAGTATTACATCTTTTGCTTTACTGAATATTGGTGTGCTTTGGACAGTCAGAAACTATGTATGGAGCGATGTCTAGGAGCCATGCTGTTTTCCTATTCTATTTACCCCTTTTTGTTCTTAGTATGACTAAGGAAACACAACAAGATCAATTGGAGTTGAAAAGAAAAAGTTAAATACTAGTGTTTTGGTAACAACTCACCAAAAATGGTGACTTCGTTAAATGAATATTTTGGGCGTAAGAAAAAAAATATACAGTCATTACATTTAAAAAAATGGCATAAAATAATAACATGAGCTATTCGTCAATCATTGGTATGTTCATGGAAATCGCCTATGAATAATTAATTTTATAACTAGGCAAAGATATTCCCAAGTGACATCTAAATATCAGGAGACAAAAGAAATAATGAAGTTATATGACTAAAAAAAGAGAGAAAATTGTCACGTTCTCTCATGTCCAAATTGCCTTAATGATTTAAAAAGTTTTAAAAACTTGTCTACAGAACAAATTTCATGCTATTCAAATGTTTCACCTTCAGGTGTATATAAACAAAAAGTCTAATCTTCAAAGAAACGATATTAAAAGGAATAAAGATGTTACATGTTTCTTCACAAGTCTGAACAAAGTACCTTAAAAGGTTTTAAGCTTTAAAATCTCTTCCTTATTGATTAATTTTTAGTAATTACCGGTCTTTTCTTGTACAAAAGATATGAAAGATGCAAAACGTTGACACCCAGGAACACAGAGTTCCAGATCATGATATCCAAGGCACATCGGTAGAGAGTGGCCCAGACGATATAAAGGGTACACCCTGTTGAATAACAAAGTTCACACGTGAGATGTCTAGAACAGCTTCAGAAGGTAGCTTAATAAATTTGCTATCCTCTGTATGTAAAATAAGCCAAACACATTCTAGAAATATCGAAGCCAAACAACACACTAAGTTACATTTTGGTTTTTGTCTGATTACGAAAAAAAAAACCCATACTTTGTTGCAGAAAATTTGTGAAGTATAGAAAATTTTTTTTCTTTTTTGAGGAAGATTAGCCCTGAGCTAACTGCTGCCAATCCTCCTCTTTTTGCTGAGGAAGACCGGCCCTGAGCTAACATCCGTGCCCATCTTCCTCTACTTTATATGTGGGATGCCTGCCACAGCATGGCTTTTGCCAAGCAGTGCCATGTCCGCACCTGGGATCTGAACCAGCGAACCCCAGGCCGCAGAGAAGCAGAAGGTGCGAACTTAACTGCTGTACCACCCAGTCGGCCCCTAGAAAATATTTTTTAAAAGGGGAAAAAAATCCATAATTCTACTACATACTTAAAACCAGTGCTGATACTTGCAATTTTTATGCATTTTCATCTGATGGCAAACCATAGAATATACAATCTAAAAATCTACTCTTTTACTTACTGCAGTGATTTTTTTCATTTCATTAAAATTCTTCATATACGTAGTTTTTAATGACTATAACTGATTAAACCATAGTTTATTTAACCATCTCCCTACTGGTAGACAAATGATATTTTTGGGGTGTAATTTTTGATAAGTAGTCAAAACAGCTTTATAAATACAAATTTATCTATTTTTGAGACTGCTTGCTTAGAGTGCATTACCTGACAGTAAGTCAAGGGAACGAAATTTATAGATTTTGATGACACTGAAGAATTGTTTTCTAAAAGGTTTGTACAAATTACAAATTTCCAGTTTCTTTTGATCAATTTTCTGATGGGAGAGTCAATATATATTTTTAATTTAAAATAAATTATCAATATGATATATCAGTGACACATACAGACATAAAAGCTAACCTCTCACTTTAAAAAGTTATTTATTTGCAATTTTTTATTTTATCAGAATGATTTGGGGCACCTGAATAATGGCCCAAAATATAAAAATTTAGATGTTCTTTAAATAATATTATCTAGCAATTACTTAAAGGAGACGGGGTAACATAATGGAAGGACTGACTGTGAAGCTGGAGGGCCAGCATCATAGTCCTGGTTTAGCCACTTTCTCCTGGTCTTAATCTGGGATGAGTCATTTAACTTCTCCAGGCCTCAGTTTCTCTATTTATAAAGTTTTGGACTAGTGATCTCCTTGGTCTGTTCCATCTCCAAAACTCAGTCTTAAAATTCATAATTAGCTTTTGCTTTTTTTTTTGAAAGATTTTATTTTTCCTTTTTCTCCCCAAAGCCCCCCGGTACATAGTTGTGTATTCTTAGTTGTGGGTCCTTCTAGTTGTGGCATGTGGGACGCCGCTTCAGCGTGGTTTGATGAGCAGTGCCATGTCCGCGCCCAGGATTCAAACACTTTTGCTTTTTATAGGGTGTTGTTTTTGTTTTTACTCAACATTTGCTCCTCCTGCTGCAATTTCTAGCTTACTCAGAGGCAACAGCCACAGAAGTCCCTCCAGTGACCTTCCGGCTACCCTTCCAGCCTCTTCTTTGACCGTTCCTCGTCATTTTTCATATATTTTGGGCACAATGAGCTACTCTTCACTGTCCCTCAATATGCTGAATTTCCCTCTCCCCTGTGCCCTTTACCTGGCTACCACACATGCTCACAATCAGAGAAACCCTGCTCATCCTCCAAAAGCCAGCTCCAACGTCATCTCCTCAGTGGGATCTTGCTCTGCCTTTCCACAGAGCCCATCCTCTCTATTTCTGCCCGGCACTGGCTGCACACCAGCATCCCAGCATCTGACATGTCATATGTGACTGCCTATCTGATTTTCTCTGGCCCCCAAAAGAGTGTCTTTCTCAAGGATGGAGACTGCCTTCTTCAACCTTTGTCTGACACATTACAGGTGCTTAAAAATGCACCTGAATAAATGAATCATCAGGAAAATAATCACATAGAGAGTAATTTATCAAGAATCACTGTCTAAAATAATTCAATTATTTTAGTATTTTGACATGAATTAATTTAACCCACTTCATCAGGGTTACTGGGGCCTCCAAAAATGTTTAACTTGAGGGGCCAGCCCAGTGGCACAGTGATGAAGTTTGCATGTTCCGCTTCCGTGGCCCAGGGTTCGCCGGTTAGGATCCTGCTTGTCAAGCCATGCTGTGGCAGGCATGCCACATATAAAACAGAGGAAGATGGGCACAGATGTTAGCTCAGGGCCAATCTTCCTCAGCAAAAAGAGGAGGATTGGCAGCAGATGTTAGCTCAGCACTAATCTTCCTCAAAAAAAAAGTTTAACTTGAACTATTGTGTGTGGGTAATTGCTTTTGTTTCCAATGTTGTTTTACTGGCCACAGCAAGTAAACATCTATTCAAATAATCAGTTAAGACTATATAGTTCTTACTATGTCCCAGTACTATTATAAGTCAAATATATATGTGACACACACTCATTTAATTCTCAAGTCAATCCCAGGAGGTGCTACTATTTTTCCCCTCATTTGACACATGGGGAAACTGAGGCATAGAGAAGTTACATCCCTTGCCACAGTTACACCGTTAGCAAGTGTTGGAACCTGGATCCGAATCACACAATCTGGTTCCAGAGTCCACATTCTTGCACAAGAATGGCTTTTCTGATATCTGGAAAATCTAAGCAACATAGGAAAACACACTTAGTTTTATCTAAAGTAAGTAAAGGAGGATGCGGCATGTGGAGGCCTATGCTCAAAGATATTTGATATATTGCTAATTCTCACATGAAGACTTACATTTTTGGTATGCTACAGACCTGAAGCCCCCCGGACAAAACGCAGCTGACGCCAGTTACAGAAGTTCCATAGTATCTCAGTTAGAATCTTACCTATAGCAAACATCGCCCTAAGAAGTATCATATGAAGGTGAAGAGCAGTTGGAATAATCAACCCAATTGCAAAAAAAACATTTGCTACATGAAAAAC
Organism: Equus asinus; assembly: GCF_041296235.1. Lineage (NCBI taxonomy): Eukaryota > Metazoa > Chordata > Mammalia > Perissodactyla > Equidae > Equus > Equus asinus. The sequence goes on from NC_091813.1 coordinate 41,359,865, forward strand.
TAGATGATGTATCTCTCTCCAGTTTTCACAAGTGGTCCCATTGGAAGGCACAGGTGTGATACTTTCTAACTCAGGTGTAAAACCTACTGCTGTTGATTCAGTCAATGGGCTGGACTCGGTATAATTCATCTTGAAAGCTCCTGTAAAAACAAAGAAACAAAAAGACAGTCATACAAATGGTAGCTGTACCTTATCACTCCTATAGGTAGTCTATCCAAATTATTTCTGGGAACTAAATATTGGTAAATAGACTTCTCTGGTGCTTATGAATTAGACAGATCCGTGTTCAAATCTAGTTCTGTCACATATTAAATGTATCCATTTACTTATCTTTGATGATAATAATACCTCTTCTGACTTTATGATTAAATGACACAAAATATATAAAATACTTAGCATTACAGTGCACAGCTATTCCCTGACACATATATGTATCTGTATCTGTTTATATCTCTTTATATCTATATATCGGTATATAAACATACATGGTGGGAGAGAGAGAAATGAGGGAACCAACTAGTCTCAAAAACAATCACCAATGTTCATAAACCTCAGCAATAACGAAGTTGTTTAGTACGGCTTCCATTATATTCCCACTAGTGACACTGAATCCAAACACATGAAAAATAACGGGAAAAACTGATTTTTTGAATACTCTCAAAAAATTAACACCCTAATGTTTACTCTTTGAAGGCTTAGGATATTTGGGAGGCTCTAATTTTGTCCTTAATCATTACATCATACATTTATTCATTCCACACTATATATGCACATAATAAACACATTATCATCATCATTTATATATACACGAAAGATACATTTACTCCTTCTTTTACTGTGTAATTCAAATCTCTATTTTCTTTCCCACAAAAATTCTAGTTGGCAGCATCTCACAAGTTGAAAAGTAGTAAACTTGCAGATTTCCTACACGTAGGAGGGGTCATGAACATACATTTGAATATTTAATATTAAAATCTGGAGCAAATACATTTCAAAGAATATACATTTTCCACATATTTACATAAACCTTAACACAAAACAGCACTATTTCCAGACCATATTACCTGCCCTTGGTCTCTGGTGCTTAAAAAACTCTTTCTATTATTAATTATACAAATTGGGCCCTGACAAAAACTATATAGATTTACAGGATACGTGAACTGTTCTGTTTCAGGGAAAGCATTCCAAATGGGGACCCAAAATACCTTCAAATTTGGTTTAGAAATATGAATTTCTTTCCAAATAAGGTCATACAATAAACTGTACTTTTCCATTTTTTTCATCATACTAAAATAAAGGTTTTAGGGGGCAGAATAATTGGTACAGGTTTGAAAGGATGTTAACAAATAAATGTGACAGAATTCCAAATCTCTTAAAATGATAAAAAATACACACAAATTTACAACTGTGAATGAAATCAAGTCAATTAAAGGTCTCTTCCCATCCTTCTGAAATAGCTCATAAATATGAGAAATAGTTGCCTTAGATATTGATTTGCTGCAAAAAGGAAAGAACTCATAAAAAGTCAACTACTTTCCAAACGTCTGAATCAATAAAAACATAAGCCTATTGGGATGGGGGGGACATCATTATTTTAATAACTCCATTTATGAAAAATTTGCTTTCAAGGACCAAAATCAGAATTGAGTTCATAATCTCTGCAGGAGGGAGAATGATATTCAACGTCCTCTATCACTCATATGCTAATGTCAATGTCGGCTTATGTATTCGCCTTACATAAGCCAATAATACCTAACATTTCTACGGCTCTTTAGAATGAGCTTTCACTCTCATTGTCCTATTTGCTCTTCTAAACTACCCTATGTTCTCTCTGAGGCAGGGATAATGTCATATTCATCTTTGTATATCCAAGGCCTAACCTCTGTAAAGAATGCCAGGGGCAGAGGTGGAAGCTATACGGAAGGGACACAAAGGCAATGATCACTTTCAGAAATCACTTTTTCAGTCTCCCCAAACCCCAAAGTAAAGACAGGAGAGGGCCTCGCCTTCCTGAGGTTGAGCGAGCCAGGGTCTACACCACAAGCCCCAGGAGCCACATGAGCCAGGGAGAGTCCCTTCTGCTCCTTGGGTCAGCTTCTTCCTGGGAACAGGGACAGCTGGACCAGATAGTCTTTGAAACTCCCTCAAGTTTTAATAGCCTGTGGCTCTAAGACACATCTATATAGTAGGTTAATTAATACATATTTCTCCCCACACCCACCCGATTACATCTGTATTGCCAACGAATCCACTGTAGTTCAATTTCAGGCTCTTAGAAGTTCTTCAAGTGGCACTAAAAATACCAATTTCTGGTCAAGAGAAATGCTAGGAAAACTATGAGCTACTGACCCCAGAACCAGGGAAATAGTAATATGAATTTTCAAAGGGGAGGATAATCCTACAACATATTTTGATGCACCACACCTTATTAAAGAAAGAATATAGTCTATATATTTAATTTTCTGTATGCATTATGTATTGTATAATAATTAACATTATATATTCATTATATATAATTTATTAATTTGTATGTATATCTGTATTATTTATCTATATGTCTATTTTGAAATAGTCAGTTGCCTATTGTCAATAAATATCGGTCAGATCTTGTCTGTTTCAGCTTCCTTTGATCATTGCTTAATGGATTTATGTGGCTTACACTGAACTAATGCTTATATACAGAACGAATGGGTCTAATGAGGAAGGTTAGACTGGTAAATTGGTAAACGTTCAGATTAATTTTGACTAAATCAAGAGAAATTTTCTTTCTCCTATTAGTTTCTCGGAGTCTAATTCCTGAAATCACCAGTTCTGGTAAGGTCCTGTTTATCTATTGGTTTTCAAATTGGTATAAGCAGGGCTAAATGGTGAAACTAACATTAACCCTTCACCAAACTACAAAAATGAAAAAGCAATGAGCAAAAGTCGCGCTAGTAGACTTACTCAATTCATTCCGTAATTCTAACGGAACCTTTGCACATCTTCGGAACGGCAAGGGGCATTACGTTGCTAACAGTCTTTTCGCACTTATTCTTGCTTCAAAGCAAGCAGCTTCCGGGACTCGTCTGGCCAACAACCCGTTTCCCAAAGCCTCGGAAACGAGGGTGCGGGTGGGTGGCAAGGATCACGGGTTCCCCAGCCATCTGCGCTCCCCAGGGGCCCCACTCACCTCGCTCCTTCAAGAAGGAACGTCACCGTCAACTGTTCTCCTTGACCCGGAGCTCTCGGTTCACGAGGGTGTGCGGTGAGCGCCGTGCCCCACCTCGAACAGCCAGCGCCGGGAAGGGCTGAGCGACACGATGCGCCCGGCTGCGCGCTGCCTCCGCCTAGGACCCGGCGGCCCTACAGGAAGGAGGGGGAGTCGTTGTAGGTTCGGGGACCGGGAGCCCCCGGAGCGAAGCAAGGAGGGGAGAGGCCGAGCTCACCAAGGGCTGGCCCGCGGCACAGTGCGGGAACGGGCACCCGATGGAACCCGAGCGCCCGGGGACGCTGGCGCTGCCAGACCCGAATCGCGGCAGCTGGCGCCTGAGGGTCTGTGGCCGCGGCGCTCAGACCGGGGGTGAAGAGCGGCAGACAAGGACAGGGAGCCCCGCGAGGGCGGCTCCCCGCGGCCGAGGCACGGGGAACGGGCGGCCGCCGCCGGGGCCGACAAAGTTGCTCCCAGCGGAGCAGGGATCCAACTTTCGCTTCTCGATTTAGCCCCGGAAGCTCGAGGCTGCAAATAGCCGGGCGCGCGGGGGGGAGCCGGCGGCAGCTGCGCCCCCAGCTCCTTACCTGGCTTGTCCCTGGCCCCGAGCCTGGGCGGCGCCGGCTGAAGTTTGGGGCGACAGCAGCGGGGCGCGGGGCACACGGCGACTCGACGGGCGCCCGACGCGAACGCCGCGGCCGATGGGCGGGTCGGGAGGCTCCTCCGCCCGTGCAGGGTCCCCGCGCTGGCAGCGGCTTGGACTAAAATAGTCATCGCGGCGGCGGCGGCCGGGGTTGGGGCCGCACCGCGCACGCGCCCGCCACCCCGGCGCCCCCCGGCGGGCGGAGCCCCGGGCCTCGGCCAGGACTCCCCGTGGGCTCCTGCAACTCCAGCGCCGCGTCTGCACAGCCGGGATCAGTTTGAAACACCCGCTTCTTGCTGTCCTCGTTTCCTCTCTACTTCTCGATTCTGTCCTTGTTTGGGCATGAGTAGGGGGGCGGGCAGCATCTTGCGACCAGCGACGTTGGTTGATCATCCCCTGGGAGGGTAACTCGAGCAGTAGGGTGCCCGCAGGGAGAGAAATCAGGATAAGAAATGAGAACTAGAATCTTCATTCCCCCTCAGAGTCGAGCGATCCACTCGTATAACTCCTTCCTGGGACAGTTGCCCGCATCTGAGCACAAGGAGGAAGGGCCGGGAAAGCGCGCAACTCGCATCTGAGACTGGCGGCAGAGGCCGGCGGCGGAGGCTGGCGGTTTGGTCCACACGGGCCCAGGACACCGCCCTCGGGGACCCGGCGAGGGGCCGGAGCAAGCCAGCCCTGCTGCTGCCAGGGCCACGCGCGAGAGACTTTGACAGGAGCCACTGTTTTGTTTTCCAAGAAGGAGGGTACTTATCCGAACTTTGCATTCCCTTGGCGGTGCAGGGCACTCCATTGTAGGCGAAGCTCCACCCGAATTTGCCACGTGAATTTGGTTGATTTGGGACCGTAACTGGAAAACAAGATATGAAAGTATGCTCCAATCAACCTTTACTGTTTATAGAGGACAACTATTTTGGGTAAGAAATGCAGGGCAAATTAAGGAAGAATTGGCATGGGAGGAGGGGTTGGAGGACAAAAGAGGGAGGTTAGATGAGCATTCAGTTTCTACCCCAAGTGTCCCATTGTGGGATAGAATTTATGCTAATTATTAGGGTATGAGGTCGTTCATGCGTGCCGGGCATCATCTAAATATAAAAAAGACCGCAGGTACGTTATAAAGTAGAAGCTGGAGGTGCATGCACACTTGCCAAGTCTCTGCGGTGGGCAGGCAGTGCAGTATAGCGTCCAAGAACACGGGCCTTAGCACAGGACAGACTGGGTTTGAATCCTGCCTCTGCTACCAGCTAGCTGTGTGACCTTGAGAAGTTACTTACCTTTTCTGTGCCTCGGTTTCCTCTTTTGTACCATGGGGATGATGATGATGATGATGATTGCACTTGTATCTCATAGAATTGTTTTGGAGATTAAATGATTTAATACATATAAAGCCTTGGAATGGTACGTGGTACATAGCAAGTTCTATGTGTGTGAATATATATTATAAAGCTCCTTCTCGAACATGTTTGAAATTTGCTATAACTATACAAGATAGGTTTTCAAGGCTACTTCTTCAGAGTCTGTTTCTTTCTAGATGCTCTGCCAGCCTTTTGGTAGCTAGCACTAAATACATTTTAAGATGTAGCTGTGATAATAAATGGGCACAAAGATTTTGCATGGATATTCTTTGGAGGGTGGCTTATAATAATGAACACTGGACATAACCCCAATTTTAACCATAGGGGACTAAGTAAATTATAGGACATGCAAACCATCTTGTTCTAAGCGCCATCAAAAATAATTTGTAGAAAGATATTAGAGACATCATGATGTCTGCAAATTGTATAGAACAGAGGTGGGCAAACTGTGGCCCAAAGCCCCAGCCCACTGCTGCGGAGCTAAAATGGTTTTTACATTTTTTAATCGTTGAAACAAATCAAAAGAAGAATATTTCATGACATGAGGATTATATGAAATTCAAATTCAGTGGCCATAAAGTTTAATTGGAACCCAGCCATGCTCATTCCTTTACAGCTGCTTTTGTGCTACAAAGACAGCATTGAGGAGTTGCAATAGAAACCATAGGACCCTGCGAAGCCTAAAATATTTCCTGTCTGGTGCTTTCCTGAAAAAGTTTACTGACCCTACATATAGAATGTACTTTGTGCCAGGCACTGTTATAAATGGTTTAGATATATTAAGCCGTTGAGTCCTCACAATAGACCCTATGAAGAAGTAGTTACTATTCTTATCTGCATTTATAGATGGGAAACTGAGATAACAGAGAGGTCGAGAAGCCTGCTCAGGGTCACACAGCTGTGTGACCGAGGTATGAACCAGGCAGTCTAGTTCCAAAGTTTGCACTCTCATCTACTAGCTACAGTTTCTGCCACTTTCTATGTCTAGCCACACTGCCTCCCATGGTGAGATAGATGTTAAGTAGAAAAAGGCAATTTACAAGAGTGTGCCGAATATTACAAATCATCCAGGATGATAAGCACTAAAATGCTTATATTTGTTAACTCCAAGTGTTGATTTTTCTTTTTTTTTTCCTCCTTTCTTCCCTCCCTTCCTCCCTTCTTCCCTTCCTCTGCCCCTCTTCTTCTTCCAGCTCCTCCTGCCCCTCCTCCTGCTGCTGCTTCTGCAAAATTTTCTACAATGATTGTATGTTACTTTTATAAGAATTTACAAACATATTTACTGAAATAGGACAGCCCGCCTTCTGGCTTTTGCAGACTGGAAGGCCAGCTTCCAGAGGCAGGGTTAGGGAGTCAGCCGTTCCAGGACACACTCACTCCTTACCTAGCAGGATGAGATGCCCATAAGGTGTTTAGATCACGTAAAGATGGCGTACTCTTATGAAAAGAGTATCGAATACAATATCACAGGACTTGAGTCATGGCCTTTGATAGAGTTTTCTCTGAGTCTGTGTTCCATAGAAAGAGGAGACTGAACTAAATCTAAAGCCCTGATTATAACCCATCTGAGGACTAAAAGGTAATTTTATATTTAAACTTCTTATCACTGATATGTGAATACCAGCTCTATAAAATTGAAAATAAGAATTTTAGGCACAAAAACTCAGATTTTGGAGTGCCTTATGCTCCCTGGCCTCCTCCTGCTGGTCGTGGAAAGATCAGATTGAAAGATTCTGAGCACTATTTGAAAACTAACAGGATGCAAGGAGGCAACTTGCGCGGAAGTATAGAAAGAAAAGGATATGAGGCATAAATAGCAAAATATAGGGTAGCCGGTCTCCTCTGTGAAAACTCTGGCTAGTACAGCTTAGATTGACATAAACAGTTATTTCTGCCTTTATTTCTCTGTGGGTATCCTAGTCTGCTTTTACTATTTGGACAAAACCTTGTTGAGATTTCAAAATTCAGATAGAGTCAGTTTTGTGAAAATAAGCCCTGAGAGAGTCACTAGTTTTAAAAGTACATTTATAATGTTAAGTAGCATTCTCTTCCTTCTCTATGTCTCCCCATGGTTTACATCCGTGTAGATGATGTACTTTCTTTCTACTGTTAATCTTAATTGCATGGAGACCATAGCATCTTCTGATATGGTCTCATAGCAGACAGTTCTCATCAAACATGGGTTATTAAACAGTGATTTAATTAGATTCTTTCTGTGTCCAAGTTCCTCTTGTTAAATGTTACATTAACTTTTTCATTGACCAGTTTGACAACCAACCTCATTGACTGTTTTTAAATTTCTTTTCATTTTTTAAAAAAAAATTAATAGACTTTGTTTTGTTAGAGCAGTTTTAGGTTTATGAATGATTAAGCAGATAGTATAGAAAGTTCCTATGTGCCCCCTTTCTCCCCTACTCACAGTTTCCCTTATTATTAACACTTTGTATTGGTGTGAAACGTTTGTCACAATTGGAGAACAAATATTGATACATTATTATTATTATTAGGAAATCGACAAAGTATTTTTTTTCATTATTAGTATAGCAGTCTTTAAAGTGTGGTCCCTTGTCAGCATTAACTGGGAATTCATTAGAAATGCAAATTCCTCCCGCACCCCTCCACCTCACCCCCAGCACCTACCTCACTGCCTTAGAAACTCTGGGGGTGGGAGTGGAGCAACTCCCAATGATCTGGATCTTTTTTAAAAATTATTTTATTAGTGTCATATTGGCTTACAACATTGTATAAATTTCAGGTGTACATCACTATATTTTGGTTTCTGTATAGACAGCATCATTCTCACCACCAACAGTCCGGTTTTTATCCATCACCATACATGTGTACCCCTTTACCCCTTTCATCCTCTCCCCACCTGCTTCTCCTCTAGTAACCACTAATCTGTTCTCCTTATCAGTGTGTATGTTTGTTTATCTTCCACATGAGTGAAATCATACGGTATTTGTCTTTCTCTGTCTGACTTATTTCACTCAACATAATACCCTCAAGGTCCATCCATGTTCTTAAGTGGCACAATTTTGTCTTTTTTTTATGGTTGAATAGTATTTCATTGTATATATGTACCACGTCTTCTTTATCCATTCATCCGTTGATGGGCACTTGGATTGTTTCCAAGTCTTGGCTATTGTGAATAATGCTGTAATGAACATAGGGGTGTATATATTTTTTTGAATTATTGATTTCATGTTTTTTGGATAAATACCCAGTAGTGAAATAGCTGGCTCATATGGCTTTTCTATTTTTAATTATTTGAGAAATCTCCATACTGTTTTCCATAGTGGCTGCACCAGTTTGCATTCCCACCAGCAGTGTATGAGGGTTCCCTTGTCTCTACATCCTCTCCAACACTTGTTATTTCTTCTTTAATTTTTCTTTTCAAAGACTGGCACCTGGGCTAGCAACTATTGCCAATCTTTTTTTTTTTTTTTCCTGCCTTATCTCCCCAAACCCCCCCCCCCCCGTACACAGTTGTATATCTTAGTTGCATGTCCTTCTAGTTGTGGGATGTGGGACGACGTCTCAACGTGGCCTGACGAGCGGTACCATGTCTGCGCCCAGGATCCGAACCCTGGGCCGCCGCAGCGGAGCGCGAGAACTTAACCAGTCGGCCACGGAGCCGGCCCCATGTTATTTCTTGTCTTATTAATTACAGACATTCTGATGGGTGTGAGGTGCTATCTCATTGTAATTTTGATTTGCATTTCCCTAATAATTAGTGATGCTGAACATCTTTTCCTGTGCCTGTTGGCCATCTGTATATCTTCTTTGGAAAAATGTCTGTTTATATCCTCTGCCCATTTTTCATCAGGTTTGTTTGTTTGTTTTTAGTCTACATTTATTTGTTTATTTATTTTTAAGATTTTATTTTATTTTTTATTTTTCCTTCTTCTCCCCAAAGCCCCCCAGTACATAGTTGTGTATTTTAATTGTGGGTCCTTCTAGTTGTGGCAGGTGGGATGCTGCCTCAGCATGGCTTGATGAGCTGTTCTGGGTCCGCGTCCAGGATCCAAACCAGTGAAACCCTGGGCCCCTGAAGCGGAGTGTGTGAACTTAACCACTCAGCCATGGGGCTGGCCCCTCAGATTGTTTGGTTTTTGTTGTTGACTTGTATGAGTTCTTTATATATTTTGGAGATTAACCCCTTGTTGGAAATATGATTTGCAAATATTTTTCTCCCAGTTGGTGGGTTGTTATTAACAAAAGTTTACATTAGGGTTCATCTTTGTGTGTACTGTCCTGTGGGTTTTGCCAAATATATAATGTCATGTATTCATCTGTGAATAATAAATATCTGTTTGCTCTCTTCTCCTGGTTTCTGACATAGAACTCTGAAAACCCTTATAATTTCCTGGGTGTTAGTGGTGTTTGGAGCATCTTTTCTTCTAATATTAAGTCTTTGACCCCCAATTCTGACAGTGATCCTGAAACCTGCATAATTTCCTGAGTGATAGGAGCATCTTACCCAGAGCTCCTAAATTCCCTGGAATTTCCTGGGTGATAGGAGGGAGGGTTTTTTGTTCTAATGAGATGACTCTGGGTGGGCTCCTGAATAGCTTCTGGATGGGGCCTGGTCACCAAAAAGACCCAGCCATGATTAGAAACTTGGAACTTTCAGCCCCACCACCCTCCATTATCTGGGGAGAGGAGAGAGGCTGGAGACTGTGTTAATAACCGATCATGCCTATGTGATGAAGCCTTCACAAAAATCCCTAAACTGAGGGATTCACAGAACTTCCAGGTTGGTGAACACATCCACATGGTGGGAGGATGGCATATTCCAACTCCACAGGAACCTACTGGACCTTGCCCTGTGTACCTCTTCATCCAGCTATTCATTTGTATCTTTTATTATATCCTTTATGATAGACCAGGAAATGTAGTTTCCCTGAGTTCTGTGAGTTGTTACAGCAAATTATCAAACCTGAGGGCAAGGTCATGGGAACCCTGATGTATAGCCAAGTTGGACGGAAGTGTGAACCTGGGGGCTCACTGCTTGTGATTGGTGTCTGAAGTGGAGGGCAGTCTTGGGGAACTGAGCGCTTAGCCTGTGGAGTCTGCACTAACTCTGGATGGTAGCGTCAGAATTGACTTGTAGGACACCCATTGGTGTCTCCCGTTGGAGAATTGGTTGGTATGGGAAAACTCCCAACGCATTTGGTGTCTGAAGTGTTGTGAGTAGAGGAAATAGAGTTTTCCTTTAGTAATGTCATGTACCCACCATTAAGTATCAGATAGAATAGTTTCACTGCCCTAAACATCCTCCACCTAGACATCTCTCTCCTTCCTCCCCTCCTTAATCCCTGGCAACCACTGATTTTTTTTTTTTTGCTATCTCCATAGTTTTGTCTTTTCCAAAATGTCATATAGTTGGCATCATATAGACTATTGACTTTTCAGACTGCCTTCTTTCACCACACAAGGTTCCTCCACGTCTTTTCATGTTTTGATAGCTTTTTTTTTTTTTCTGCCCTGAGCTAACATCTGCCGCCAATCCTCCTCTTTTTGCTGAGGAAGATTGGTCCTGAGCTAACATTCATGCCCATCTTCCTCTATTTTATATGTGGTGCGCCTGCCACAGCATGGCTTGACAAGTGGTGCGTACCTCCGCGCTGGGACCCAAACCAGCAAACCCTGGGCCGATGAAGCGAAATGTGAGAACTTAACCGAGGCACCACTGGGCTGGCCCCATGATAGCTCATTTTTCTAATCACTGAATAATATTCCATATTATGGATGTACGACAGTTTGTTTATCCATTCATCATTTTAAGAACATCTTGGTTTCTTCTAGTTTTTGGCAATTATGAATAAAGCTGCTATAAACATTTGTGTGCAGGTTTTTGTGTGGACGTATTTTCACCTCATTTGGGTGAATACCAAGGAACGTGATTGCTAGATTATGTGGGAAGACTATGTCAGCTTTGTAATAAGCTGCCAAACTGTCTTCCAAAGTGGCTGTACCATTTTCCAGTTCCACGAGCACTGAATGAGAGTTCTTCTTGCTCTACATTCTTGCTAGCATTTGGTATTGCCAGTTTTTTGGATTTTAGCCATTCTAATAGGTGTGTTCTTTGCTTTTTAAACTGACTCAGTTGGTTAATTTGTTCAGAATAACCCAAGAGGTTATGCACTGAATAGGTGTTTTATCTCTTAGCTAAATGAAAAACAGGAAGCAGTATCTCAAAGCACAGGGGGGTAATCTTTCATATTATTGTTGCATCCCAAGGAGCATAGTCGTAAAAATGGTTAAAACAATGTCTAAACATTTCTAATACGAAATTCAGGGGGAGGCTCCCTAAAAATGTTGGATTGCATTTGGTTCACCGAACAATGAGCCAAAGGGTTCAACTCTTAAACGAAACACGATTAAAGTTCAAAAGAGTGACCCAGAACTTTAAGAGGACGGTGAATTATGAAGGTGGTCAAAAGAGTGGGGGTTTGGAATTAGCTTGATTTGAACCATGGTTTTACATCTAATAAGCTGAGTGGATTCAAATAATTTATTAAGCTTTTCTGAGCCTCAATTAGTTGTCTGTAAAACCAGTAAAATAATTCTTAGTTGACAGGATTATTTTGATCTTTAGAGACTGTTTTTAAAAATGCCTGGCATCCAGCTTTTAGTGGCTTAATTGTACATCTCTTCTATTCTCCTTATAGTGCTGTGCACATGGTACACAATCAACAAAATTATTAGAATTTCAATCATCAAAATTCCCTAGTTTGGGGCCGGCTCGGTGGTGCAGTGGTTAAGTTTGCATATTCAGCTTCGGCAGCCCAAGGTTTGCAGGTTCGGATCCTGGGTGTGGACCTATGCACTGCTTGTCAAACCATGCTGTGGTAGGTGTCCCACATATAAAGTACAGGAAGATGGGCACGGATGTTAGCTCAGGGCCAGTCTTCCTCAGCAAAAAGAGGAGGATTGGCAGCAGATGTTAACTCAGTGCTAATCTTCCTAAAAAAGAAAAAATTTCCTAGTTTGATGAAACAGTTAAAATATCCTATGAACACGTGAACTAGCTAAGATGTAGTTTCATTTCCTTGTATTTGCCTGTTTTAAATAGATGGAACATAGCATACACAAGACTGATATTTTAAACAAAGTTTGTAAATTGCAAGAGTTTGGCGAATGCAAAAATTTCCAGTGGTTTGGGATTTCCTTGGAGTAGCCAGAAATGAGATATTGGCTTCAAAAGCAAACTCATAAAATTTGCAACAAGATGGATTCTAGAAACCGGGGACTTGGCAGAGCTAAGTTACAGTAATTCACCATCTTGGGCTTGGCGGAAATGTGCATACAGTGACTGTAATGTCAAAGAACCGAGGCCTGATAGTTCCTCTGTCTGTTCCTCCTCACGTAGCTTTCCGTCTAAAACAGAAGAGTTGCATTTGTGAATTATTTGTTTTAAATATTAGCAATAACAAACAAAGGCCATCAGTGAAGCATTTAATAGGGTTTCCTAATCTTTTAGGAAGTTATTTCAAAGAGAAGAAATTTATTATAAGTCAAGTAAGCATAATGGAATCACATTTTAAGAATGTGTATATGAAAAGCGGATCAGAGAATTAGCCGTGAATTTACAATCAATTCCCAAAGAAGCCTCAAAGCTGAAGCCCATGGGGCCAGCCCAGTGGCATAAGTGGTTAAGTTTGCATGTTCCACTTCAGTGGTCTGGAGTTTGCCAGTTCGGATCCCAGCGTTGACCTATGCACCGTTCATCAAGCCATGCTGTGGCAGGTGTCCCACATATAAAATAGAGGAAGATGGGAACGGATATTAGCTCAGGGTCAATCTTCCTCAGCAAAAAGAGGATTGGTGGTGGATGGTAGCTCAGTGGTAATCTTCCTCACCAAAAAAAAAAAAAAAAAAAAAAAGCTGGAGCCCAGGTTGGATCCTCAAAACAGAACTGGATCCCAGGCCCATGGAGATACCCCCAGAAGAGCAGGTACAAAAGTCTGTCACCAACCACTGTGATGACCTCTCTTGTGTTTTGTTCTTTCCCTTTGGGGAATTTCTAGAAATTCACAGACCCTTGACACCTCTCTGTGAATCCCAAGTTAAGCACCTCTACTTTTAGAGAGGAGAAATGCAACAATCCTGAGGATGACACTTTTAAAGGTACTGTTTTTTTAGTGTGTAAATACCTTCTTTATATGAGATATTTGGTGGTTAGAAAGGAAAAGTTGTTAATGATAGAAAAATAACTTTCAGCAATTCTTAGTAACGTAATTTGATGGTATAGATGAGATTTTGATTGAAAGTGAAGCCATGGAATGACTTTTAATCTATATCTGGTAAAAGCAGATAAAAACACTTTCAATCATAGATTTTCTACTGAGTAATATCATTCTGTTACGTAATTAATTCTCAAAAAGGGCTGATTTTGGAGGCCAATATGAGGCCTGATCATAGCCCACCCGGTAATTGATATCAGCTAGAAACAAAAACCCCAAGCAACACATTATAAAGAGGGAATAATAAAATAACGTTGGGAATAATGACAGTGCCATCCGGTACTAGTTGATGTGCAAAAGCACTCAGAGTTCCCAGGAGAAAAGAATTATTTAAATGCAAATTTTTATTATTACTACTACGTAAATTGTTGTAATAAATTCATGAAAATAAGACACCTCACTAGCTTAATGCATATATAAAACCTAATAAAATATTTATGAGCCCACACCAGCAGTTTTATCATTTGGCATAAAAAATGGTAAACAAGATGAAACACTTCTTTAGTCCAAGATCAAACATACTTGATACAATTTAGAACCACACAAAATGATTACGATGATATTTGGTTTGAAAACTACAGAGACCCTCACACATTTTCATAGGAGAAAAAAGATCGTGCTTTGAAAAGATATACATTTTACAGTCATTAGTCTCTTTATATGAGAAGACTGGAATTACCGTGGGCGGTGCATTTTCTGACAGAACGCTGTTTTGGTTTACATGCCATAAACAAAACTATCCTTATACAGTTTTACTGCATACCACAACTTAGGGATTTCTTAATACTTTTTACATCAACTACAGCACTTTAAGTTATCTGAAGAGAAGTGTAATAAATATATTATAAGTTCAGAAAATGGCATCTAAAAGCAACAGAGCATTCCAACGTGAGTCAGGAAATCTTGGAGATGATTTCATGACTGTTTATTGAATAAATAAAACTGTTAATACCTAGAAAATTGATGATGAGTAGGAAAAAAATCTAGTAGAAAATATTACTATTAATAACCGTTATAAGATGCCATATGATGAAATCATTAAAAATGCCTTGGCATATAATACTTACATTATTAATGATTAATATTTTGGCATGTGAATCCCACATGTTTTAAAGTGATATTACAGAAATGGGATTCCCCTGGAGCATTAATTCTATCTCTATTATGGCCTTTATCACTTGCTACCTTTTATATATTTATGTGCAAGTCATATTTCTCCTTCTAGGTTGTAAGTTTCTGGAGGGTAGGAAGTATGTCTGATTTACCTTTCATATCTCCATGGTACCTAGCACATGACTTACGTATCTTCGGAACTCAGTAAATATTAGTTGATTGAGTAACTGAGTGCAGTTACTTTCAAGTATTATTTACTTGAGTACTTTCAAGTATTATTTACTTTCAAGTATTATTCTCCAATAGAAGAAATAGTATATATTTTTTAATTGTGTTTTACAAGTTAAATTATTATGAATGGAGAAAATAACAGGAGAAATATATATCAATATGTTAATAGAAATTGGGTTAGAATAGTGGAATTATTATCTTTTTCATTTTTCTATTCCAACTTACTTATGATATGGTCATATTTTCTTTCTAATAGAAGGAAAAATAACAAAATGACACTTAGTACTCTGCTAGATTAGATCACTTCATGAGAATTATGGTGACTTCTCCAACATAATCAGGACACTCCACTCCCATACCCACCCTCTCACTCCCCACTACTGCATTCCTTTCCTTCCCCCTCTCATCTAGCCAATTAATAATGGAATGGGAACAAGTTGGAAAAGATAGGTTGGAAGGAGTGGGAAGAAATGATGGTTTAACTCTGATATGCATTGAATCATCCATTCAGAAACACTGAGTGGTCTGATGGGTGGGAAATACGTGGGGTCAGGATGCAGCAGTGGGAGAAGAATGCAGAGACCTCAGTGTCAGAGGTGACAGCAGGACCAGCCACAGTCTTGGGGCCATCAGCCCAGATGCCCAGAGACCAAGTGGCCAAGCAACATCGCAGTCAATCCAGGGAGCACTCAGAGGACAGAGAGAAGCCAAAACGTCTCTCCTGCTCTGCCATGAGGCCTTGTCAACTTGCCCCTACACCCCCGAGCCAAGAGGGAAACACAGAAAGCCTGAGGGATTCATTTTAAACGATTGTTTAAAATGGGAAGAAATTACTTTTAAGTGGCAGGATCAAGTGTTTTCTGCCATCACTGGAAAGAAGATGTGAGAGCAGGATGAGATTAATGACAAGTTAAAAGAAAGGTGTGTGTCACATCTGTTTGATCAGTATCTTCTCAATTTATACCTGCTGCACATTTTCTTGTTTTCAAAAATAATTTAATGAGCACTTGCTATATACCAGACACTAGAGCTGGTAGTTTTTGCACAGAAAAGTATAATTATAATAGATGTATAGAGACTGGCTTTAGGTGAAGTCAGAGGAGCTCCCAAACTATACATTTTTGAGAAAAATGAGATACAAAGACCAATTATATTATTTATCATTTAAAATGGAATTACCTACAGGGAACGCAATAATCCATTGCATGTTTCCAACACAAAGAGTCACTGAGCTAAATCAGCTTGCAGATTTTCAACCCAAAGAATGATCTTGCAACCTGAAAACTTATAACTGTGCATTCTGGACAAGTGTTGTTCAAACTCACTTCAACAATATCAGCAAGAAAAATGTGGCTCTAAAAATCATTTAAAGAAGTAATAGTTCTGTATCATGTGGAAAAAAATGATATTAGTACAGGTCTTACATTTTATTTCATGAGAACACTGCCAATGGCACTGATGTCAAATTGGAGGGAGATTCATGTTAAAATTCAGATATGGATTTAAGAATGATGCAATTACTTTCCTTCTACTCCACAAATATTTAGAAAGCAGCTACTATGTGGCAAACAAGATGGAGGAGGTTAAAAAGAGAATCCTTTTCTCAGAAAAATAGATACTGTGCTTGTGCATTGGCTAAACTTTTATCTCAGATGAACTAATTTGTATCCCATAGTAATACCCTGTTCTTCACAAACCCCCACGTACATCACACCAAAATATATCTTCTGTATCTTGGAGACCTAACTGGCTACTGGAAAAAGCTTCAGTTTACAAAGTTTCCCTGTATATAGAGCTTTATTCCATCTTGAAAAGGAGAGAGAGAAACAGCACTACAAGGGGCGCTGAATTCATTTCCCTGTAACATAAGGGGCGAGCGGCACATAAAGCTTGATGGCCTGAGATAATGAAGGCTTCTCAGTAAACGTCCTGGAGAGATCTCAAGTGAGTCACGGAAATGTCCGAAATGAAATTGGACAGATCCAAAATTTTAAAAACTTATTTAAATTGTAACAAAGAAGCTTGGCCATGCTCTTTCATTATATAAACTTATGGCCATGTTAATAGAGTTACATTGAATCACACATTTCTCTTGTAAACTGCATTTGAGCTCAAGCTGATGCTTGGGAAGAAGAAAGGTTCATGTTGGATAATGTTCCCCATGCTACCACTAACAAATTCAGCAGATGTGGAACTAGCATTTTGGCTTTGAGTTTTCTTTCAGTTCACCTTGGGGGCATTTTAGTTCTCTTCAAGTCACTTAGAAACACCATGGTCAGTGTAGCGTGAAAAATGCAAGGACACCAATTTGGAAGACCTGGCTTGAGTGTCACCATCTACTGTGATCCGACCTCTCTAATCTTTATCCATGAGATGGAATTCTTCCAAGGAACAAGCAAACGAATCACATGTAGGCACATGCTTTGTAAACTATGAGGTATTAAATAGATGTAAGATATTGTTTTGTAATTAATTTGGGAAATAATTTTATATTTAATAAGAGTAGAAATCTCAAGTTAGGTGACTCAAAACATCTGCTGTTATGTCCAGTGCAGCTAAAATCCTGCTACAAAATCATGTAAAAATAATTATTTTTCAAAGCCTATAAATAAAATAAGATTACATTTTTTAAGATCACCAAAGCTTGAATTGAAATAAAGGGAAAAATTATAGTTCAAGACACACATCATCAGTTCTTAAGGGAAAAAAGTTCCCTGTCAATCTTTAATAGCAAGTAGGTTTTAAAACTAGTCAAATTTAGCATAATAATAAAACTTCAATTTATGTTGAAACCATGCTGTTATTATATGCAAATGTACAACCCAGCATTAAAATGATGGCAATACTCATAGTAAGATGACTAAGAGCTAAAGTAACTATTTCAATCTTGCCAGATCTTTTCATTATTATGAGGTTTTTGATCTTGAAATAATACACAGCTATCAAATTAAATCTGTATTTTATTATAATAGATTTCAATGATATTTACTTGTTTTTATGGATATGTATGTGTTAAATTTCAGTAGAATGAACAAAAATAATGGAATTAATCGGGCCCATTGATATCTTTCTTTTTATTTTTTAAAGATTGGCACCTGGGCTAACAACTGTTGCCAATCGTTTTTTTTCTTTTCTGCTTTATCTCCCCAAAGCCCCCCATACACAGTTGTATATCTTAGTTGCAGGTCCTTCTAGTTGTGGGATGTGGGACGCCGCCTCAATGTGGCCTGACGAGCGGTGCCATGTCCGCGCCCAGGATTTGAACCCTGGGCCGCCGCAGGGGAGCTGGTGAACTTAACCACTCGGCCACGGAGCCGGCCCCTGATTTCTCTAATTTGTATAAAAACTGTCTTACTGAAAAATAATATTAACTTGGAACTGCCATTTCTGAAGGTTAATTTCTTCTATAGCCATTGCAGTATAACGGAACATGGAACCCAGTTAGAAGTGCAGGCCAATGCCACATGTATATTTATGCCCTTGGTCAAACCAGGAGTCTCAAGCGCATAACACTATGTAATGTAGTATAATGATGTGTACTGTCTGCCTAGGATGTTTTTCTTATGGCTCTTGCCAGTTTAGTTTGGGATTTCATCTTGCAAGTGCTGTGTCAGATCAATTCTGCCCTTCTGCTTCTGTGCAATGTAACAGTATGACATCCAGAGCTTATCCGGATGAGCAGAGAGCAAATGAATTTCTTTCTGCTCCTCTGTTGAAGAAGAGAGAAAATTCTTCAACCTCTAAGTGCTCAGAGAGCATCATGCTATTCTTTATGGTAGATTAATCTCAGGACCATGAGTTCTAGGGGTGCAGAGTCCAGGGCAAATCACACTGGTCCCGTCTCCTATTTGCACAGAGGTCAAATCAGGTTCAGAGGAATAGCTCCCCACGCCCCCTGGGGCAGGGAGAGCCTCCAAATAGCCAGGTGAAATAAAGGCTGTGCAAGAGGGGTCTTGCTTGGGGTGACTGAGGGGGGGTGGTTTATAGCTTCATTTTAAGCCAAAACCACTCCCTTTCCCCTTCAGGACGAAAAATCACAGAGCAATCACCCCAATTCTTTCCAGTCACAGGAACAACTCTTGGCCAGGGCCAGCCTCTGGGCATGTGAGCTGTACAGTCACAAAGGGCCCCAGGCTTACCAGAGCCTGCACTTGGTTTAATGTTCTCCTGTCTCCGTCTTGAAATTCTTGATACTTTTTGAACAAGGCGCTCCATTTATTTATGCACATACGGACCGTGTATACAAAGCCATAGAGCATTTTTAACACAGGAAAACCATCAGGTCCTTACCTTACTGCGCTCTTACCAATGATAAACGAATCACAGTAATTTAGAGCTGGAAACGATTACGCTGAGATTATGAGATTAAAATGAGCCCAACTTTTAATAGAAATTAAATTTTAAGTGTACTGTGATATTGCACTTCAGGGGCACGTTTCCGGGATATCTCCTTTTTCCTTTCCATCTGGGTTGATTAGATTATTTTGAGACAGTAAAATGTGGTTTGCTAGACATTTCAAACCAAACATACAGAACAGATACACAGAAGTCACTACAGGGTTTTGAATTTTTTTGGCGTGAGAAAACCAGGATGCAAACCAAGGTGTCAGATGATAGCGTATCTGTTAATACCGAGGGACGGTGCCAGCCCTACACAAAGGTGTGGAGACAGTGAGGTTTCACAGCATGTCTTTACCTCCTCTTCCAGCATCCCTTTATCCTATTACATTTGCGCTCCTTCCTTCTCATCCTAAAAATGGTTAGATTTCTGGAGAACTTCTTCTCTTCCCTCTGCCACACGATTTGAGCCCAAAATGGACATCCTCTTTCCGTTGCTTTGTTCTCAGCTGACTTTCATGGTTAGAAAGCTACCTGATAATTAACCCCTGTTAAATTATTAATACAATTATTATTAAATTAAGGTGTGACTTCTACTTGGGGTGCTCTTTTGATATTTAATACTAGAAAGTCTTAAAGACTCAAAGAAATGCATTTCTCCCAGAGCCATTGCGAAGTCCGCTGACAAACCAGTGGGTGCTTCCTGAAGGCCTTCAATAACACCAGGCAGAGAGCCGCCATTGTGTCTGCTTGTAAGAGCTGCCCGTGATGGCCATGTGTGGCTGGGAGACAGAAGGACCCCTCCAACTATTCCTTTACTTCATGCTGAACTTGAATAGCTTAGTAGTTCCTCCAGACTTATGATTCAGACCTTATCACACTGTCCCACTTACAGCAGATGCTGACATACAGAAAAAGTAATGTACTTTACATAACCCCAATACTTCTTCCTCCAGCCTCCTGGCTGACTTTCCTTCCTAGGTCATTGAGAAAATAGAAGCAACCATGAGAGAACTTTTACAAGCTCCCACCACATCTTTCACTTGCCAGCACTGCACTGCCATATCGTCTACCTTCTCACCTGACTAATGATTGTCTGCATGCCTGTTTTAAGATCTCTGGATTCCATCATCACTCACCTGCTCAAGGTCCTCATTCCAGCAATTCACCTCTCCTTCTGGATCATTCCCATCAGCAAACAAATGTCATTATTTCTCTTATCTTAAAAACAGCAAAAACATCCTCTCTCTTGACCCTACCTCCTGCTCAAGCTACTGTCCATTTCTAGTTCCCTTCACAGCAAAACTTGAAAACCTTAGACTTGCTCTTCAATTTCTTGCCTCTTATTTCCCATCATTACTTCAGTCAAGTTTTTGCCCCCAATCCTTCCACGAAAACAGCTCCTGTCAAGTTCTCCAGTGACTTTCATGATGCTCAACCCAATGGTTTTATTCTCAGACCTCATATCACCTGACCTGAGCCACATTTAAGACAGTTCATCACTTGGTTCTCCTTGAAACACTTTTTTCACTTGGCTTCCAGGACCCACATTCCTGATTTTCTTCCTGCTTCGCTAGCTGCTCCTTCTCTGTCCTTTGCTGACTTTTCCCCATCTTTCTGTCCTCTTAACAATGGAGTGCCCCAAGGAAAGGTCCTAGGACCATTTTTCTTCTGAATCTACACTCACTCCCTTGGCTATCTCATCTATTCTCAGGGCTTTAAACATCATCTATATATGAAATACTCTCAAATCTTTCTCTCCAGCACAGACCTCTCTCTTGAACTCTAGACTCATCCATTGACTCAACTTCAGTGTCTAATAGGTATCTCACACTCAATCCTGATCGTCCCTTCCAAGTCCACTTTTGTCCCCTGTCCCCCCAGTCTATTCTAAGTAGGCAAGCCAAAGTGATCCTATTAAAACATAGGGCAGATCATATCACTCTTCTATTTAAAACTCCCTAATGGCTTCTGGTAACTTTCAGAATAAAAGTCAAGTCCTTACCCTATTAGGCCCCACCCAATCTGCCTGAAGTTGCTTCCTGGCCATCTCTCCCTAGTGCTCATTCTGCTGTGGCCTTGCTGGCCTTCCAGCTGCTCATAGAACAGGCCTGTCATGCTCATACCTAAAGGCCTTCTCATTTCCTCTTCTCTCTGCCCGGATTGCCCTTCCCCTAGATATCTGCATAGATTGTTCTTTTGCCTCTTTCAAGTCTTCGTTCAAACATTACGTTCTCTCGCTGGCCTTCCTTGACCACCCTATTAAAACTGCAAAGCCCCTTCCTGTCCACCTTCCCTGATTCATCTTTCTCCATGGCACTCTCTCTTTCTAACTCTAGGTTTTTCTGATGTATTTTATTATCTGTCTCCCTCAGTCCCAGAATGTAAGCTCCATGAGGGATGGGACCTCTGTTACCTGATGGAACCCCAGTGCCCAGGTCAGCACCTGGAGCCATTAGCAGGTGCTCAATACACATTTGTTAAATGTATGATGATAGATCTTTCTATCAAAGAACATGGCCTATGTGTGATCTTCAGAAAATCCGTTTTCCAAAGATAGGAATCAGATCTGTGACTGAGGATCTGTCTCTTTCTTAAGCTCTTCTTTACAAAGCTGAAGGAACAGCTATAAGGCAGACTCCTGTGTTTGTGTGGTGGGAGCATTCACTAGGAGTCCCTCACTGTCCAGTCAAACCACTCACTCTGGCCCTTTCATCTGAGCAGGTGAAACTGAAATGCTGTGCAACACTTTTTTTCTCCCCAAAGCCCCAGTACATAGTTGTACATCCTAGTTGGAAGTCCTTCCGGTTCTCCTATGTGGGACGCTGCCACAGCATGGCTTGATGAGCAGTGTGTAGGTTTGTGCCCAGGATCCAAACTTGCGAACCCCGGGCCATAGAAGTGGAGTGCATGAACTCAACCACTATGCCACTGGGGCAGCCCCAATTGTGCAACATTTTTACTGCTTGCTCACAGGTATTCCTTTGACTCACTAATTATTATGTAGCTTTGTTTTCCATAAGATGCCTCTTTTTAAATATGTTACTGTAAAGATTAAGCTGATGAATTATTTGTAGCAATAAAATAGTCTTCAAGATTGGTATATTATCATCTCTTGCATTTATTCTACTTTCTAGTCATATTAAATAACTTCACACTTGAAATAAATAATTGCTGCCCACTACAATAGTACATTTTGCTTTCATCAGGGGTGCAAAAAGTGAGTTCTGGAAAGACTGATGTGGACAGTAGCAACCCACTCTCATGCCAAGAGAACTTCTGGCTGCTCCTTGAGAAGCAATGCCCAACTCAATAGGACAAGACTATAGATTTGAATAAATCTGAGGAAATATTTGAGAATGCAAAATTTCATTCTCCCAGTTCTGACGCAGAAAAGGGCAAACTGCCCAGAGTTATTCATCCTCCCCCATTTATTCCAATAAGAAATACAGAAAAATTTGTAAAATTTATTCACAATGCAGAAGTTGAGATGAATAAAACAGCTGGCAATGACATCTTGCCTCTGAATTTGATTTATAAAAATATTAGTAAGCTCAATTTTCTGTATTTAGCTATTTCTTTGGGGGAATGATGAAGAGAGTCTTGTTTATAATTACAAAACTTCAGACTTCAACGTCATTTATCACAATGTTGTCTGGAATTCCGAAAATGTCCTGTCAGGGGTGTTCTAGGCATTTTTGGACTTGACATTTGATAGAAGTTGGGCAACCGAATATCGTAGTGGTATCTTTTTCCTATATATATCCTGTCATTCAAGGCATAGAGTTTATCTGCAATGTCACTGCCAATTAAAACCGAAAACAGGCGAGAGATGTAACGGTGTTGAGCGAAGAGCAAATATAATTTCTTTCTCCTCCAAGACACATATCGACAATCAGTTTCTGCTGTGAGGGTTACCTGAAAAACCATAAGACCACATGTAAGCAAAGATTAGGAAGCAAGAAAAGTTCTGCCACACTTTTTTCTTTTTTCTTAAGATTGGCTCTGAGCTAACATCTGTTGCCAATCTTCCTCTTTTTTTTCTTCTCCCCAAAGCACCCCCCCAGTACATATTTGTATATTCTAGTTGTAGGTCCTTCTAGTTCTGCTATGTGGGACACCGCCCCAGCATGGCTTGATGAGTGGTGCTAGGTCCACACCCATGGGCCGCTGAAGTGGAATGCACTGAACTTAACCACTAGACTATGGGGCCAGCCCCACTGCCACACTTTTTTTTTGCCCCCAATTTTAAATGAATTTCACTTGCTCCTTTTTTTTAGGATTAAAAAAGCCTACTGACCCACAATATATTGGAAAAACAGCAAGTCAAACTACAGAATTTATTACTATAGATATAATTTACAACATGAATAATCACAACGTTGTGCCCATCTCCAACTTATCCATTTTCTACATTCAGGGATCTATATTTTGCATTTTACTGAAGTAAGAGCCACTTGATACTGAAAACTAATAAAATTGGCTAATGTTAGAGAAGTATTTCCAAGTCAATCCCGAAGACCTGGGACATTTAGCCCTAATCCAATTTTTGTAGTACAAAATAGAATTTATTTACCTATTCTGAATATGTATATGAATGTGTATTTGTATACACACACGTGTGTTACAAGTGTTAATCATAAGAAAACCGTATACCATAATAGACAGAACCTACTGAAATGATTATATTTCAAAACTACCAGACTTGGCAGCAGAGTAGTGACAGGAAGTTTAGCATTTTGTTGCTAGAAAACAAGTGAAATCCATCAGGATTAAAAATTTTAAAAAATCACTTAACTTGTAATAAAGGGTAGATTTGTCATTCTCAGTGATTTTCTAAACTGTCACAGTGGCAGTGTTTAGTTTACAGTCAAATCTCAATTAATTATATTTTAATTCTCATATATGCAGTTAAGCAAAGGAAAATTTAAGAATATTTATCACGGACTCTTTTATCTCATATATAATAATCATTCTTCTCCTTGTTGCTGGACCTGTATAAAGTGAGATTAATGAGCAAGAGTCAAATGGCACTGGAAGCGATGCATGCTGCAAAGTACTTCCCAAGTTATGTATAAATGATTCCTCCATCATCTGCTCTTATGTTTGTCTGCCTGTTTTTAAACAAACCTCGCTTATCTGTGTGGAAGAAGCAGTGTGCACTGTGTGGTCGTTATCCCTTACCTGAAAAAGGCCTTCCTCTGTGGGTCTCAGTGAGTCCCACTCAGGAGAATCCAGGAACTGGAAGGGGAAAATGTAATGCAGAAACTCGCCATCAACTGTCACTCTGATCCTACCCAAACACAAAGAACATCATTTATCAGGGAAAGAGAAAGCCAGCACAAAACTGGGGGCAAGGGGTGAGAGCAGTATTTTAGATCTCTGATGACCTTTCTGGCTTTTAAATTTTTAAAGGGCAAAATATTAAATTCATACATTACAATGAGTGACAAAATCTCCTATAAGATTCATGTACTGATGTTCTTCACACAGTTAGGATTCTAGAAGACTGGGTGAAATTCATCAGAAAATTCATCAAGCTATACACTGATGACATGTGCCCATTTATGCGTGTGTATTATACTTCAATAAAAAGTCTCAATGCACTCAGTCAGATTTTAAATTAAGTAAGAGAACATGGAAGAACTGTAAATATCTCCGTAAACTTTTAACCTTTTAAAAACCTAAACACATTATTGTTTCCTCCCCCAAACTTTCTGTTTGCAATGTGTATATCTATATCTGTACCTATATATAAATGAGGTACAACCTCCCCCCGCTAGCAAGTGAGCAATCGCTAGAATTTGCTGAAAAAACTTTTTCACTATAAAGTTTAAATGTTCTCTATTACACAAAAGAAAGCCCTATCAGAGTCTGTTTAAAATACTTTGCATGCCAATGTAAGTATTCTATTAATTCAAGCTGACGTCATCCTCTTCTTGACTCTCAGTGATTAGCATGTCCAGACAAACCAATTCATACATTTGATTTCTAAGAAAAAATATTAAAGCTCTAGATTATATCTTGCTTCAAGTAAACAATATCAGGTGCCCTAAATGCCTGTGTTCCATGAGTCATGTGTCAAGGGCTTTCTCATGCCTCAGGGTGCTAAATGCCGCCCAGGACTATCCTACGCCACGATGGAAAAAGGTAGAACAAAGAAACACAAGCTAATAACTCAGAGAGAGGAAAGACATGTAAGCACCAAGAGTACACACCTTCCTGAAACAAGCAGGGAGAGTTTATCAATGGAGGTTTTCCCTTGCATGGCATAACAGTGCTCCTTTTCCAAAGTAACCACTTCAGAGCTCAGAGCAATTGTTCTGAAGACGGGCAAAGAGGTCCCCAGAGGCTGGAAAATGGAGCTGTACAATAGCTGGAATTCTCGGGCAAAGGTTATGCTGCGAACTTGATATGCAATATGAACAAACTGCATGAAGCAGATGACAAACAGTACAAAATTCCAGGAAAATATGTCAGCTGCACAGACATCTACCCAAGCCCAGACAGCGGAGCAGAGAAAACCCAAGCCCAGCAAACTGAAGACGTAAAGGAGGCCGAAGAATCCACTGCCACCCATAAAACCTACGACAAATAAAATACTGGCAAGATGGTAAATGGCTCCTTCGGCCTCTTGCTTCCAGGTGGTGCAGACTGGGTGTTCATCTATTAGGTTCTTCCATAAAGTTGAATTTCTCTCCATGGCCGGACCACTGCGTGGTTCACTTTCCATTGATGTGGGATGATACTGAAGCAAGTAATTAAGTCCCTTGCTTTTCCATCATCAGAGTTTCGCTAAGTCTTCACAAAACCAGAGATAGCCTGGACGCTGGAGTTGTGGTGATTAAGGGTTTGCTGTGTACTGATCCTGAAAAACTAAGAATCCCATGCTAGCTTCTTTAAGTTCATCTGGGCTCCTGGTTCAGTTCTAGTCGACAAATATTTTGTGGTTACTGTGCAAGAAAAAATAGAAAGGGTCTAATTAAACAAGGAGAATTGAGAGGTATTTTAATGAATCACTAGCATTACTTAATCAAGTTGACAGACTATTTTCTATGAAGTCAGAATATTTTAAGCACAAATGCTGTCGCAAGTGTTAAATTTCCAAGGTTTAAAATGCACTTTTTTAGAGTTGTGCTTATTAATAATAAATTATTTACAGAAATTTTAATATTTCTTTGAATTAGCTAACTACATATTTTTCCAGAAAGCTAAGTACTATAATCAGCTAATCTCCATAACGGTAGTTCAGCATACCTCAGAATCACTTGGGACAGTAACTGGGAATGCAGGTTCACAGACTGTTTCTAGACATATTAACTCAGAGTCTCTGAGGATGGGGCCTATGTGTTGGTATCTTGAACAAGCTTCCCACGTGATTTTGATATGTCAATTGATGGCTTTCTATGGCCCACCCTTTAAGAGATACTGTTTGACAATATATTATTCACTCTTTACAAATGAATTCAAGGCTCAGAGAGGCCAAGTAATTCATCCCAGGCCATACAATAGTTGGTGGCAGAGCAGACTTTCAGCACTTGAGCCTATAAAGCTGGATTCAATCACGTGACCTCTCACGAAATATTTTAAACTGGGCATTATAAGGAGCCCTGATGAATCAATAAACATAGGAAACACATAATTAGGAGTCAGATTTTAAGAGCACATAGTAGACTGTGAAATGTTTAATAAATTACATCAAAATTATTTGAGAAATATAAATTCAGTTCTACTTTACTATATTAGAACCTATTTCAGGTTGGAGGTTGCATCCTTATAACGAAACCAATAATATTAAGATTCCTGCTACTTACACATTTATTTACCAGATGGTCAAAAATGTTACTGACTTGTTCCTCTGCACATACATTCTCTACCCTTTCAGCCATATGGGAAAAATGCTAATAAGTGATCTGACTCAGGAGAGATTTAACCATGATGACAGAGCTGCAGGATATGTATCATTTACCACCAGGTTTCTTAACAGTAAATGGTTTCCATGTGAAGCATTCAGTAGACTGATTTTTTAAAGTCATAATAACATTCAAAAGCCTTGAACTTGTGTGCTATATTTAGTGTTTTTATTTTTGAGATGGATTATTTCCAGAACACCTGTTAATAAAATATCAGATATCACAGATCTGGTCTCCTAGAAAAAAAATACACATATGGAGGTGAAAATGACTTAGGTGAAGTTAAAAAGGGGACAGCGTAATCACCAACAGAACTAGAAGTGGAAATAAAGGAGCTGCTGTCGTTGAAGTTCCTGGTTCTTCATCTTGGATAGTGATTCTTTTCTCAGCAAGTAATGACTTCAAGAACACCACCAGGTGAGTCATTAAAAAAACAGTAACACAGACCCCTAACTTACAGTCATATTGTTGTTTTTACTTAAGCTGCTTTCAAATGCACTTTAAACATTCTGCATCCCCCTAAGGATTGCCTCCCCCCATCACTCTGTGGACGATGAGATTGAAGGCAGACCAGCCCCCGGAACATGTTTACTTTTTCCTCTTAAACAAAACACAAAACTATATATATATATTCCTGGATGTTCACAACAAAGAAAAAATTTTTAAAAATACAATGAGTAGTGAGAACTGCAAAATACCAGCCTGCAAATGTCAGTCTCCCTGCTGTTTTACTTTTAAAACTAGGATATTTGAAACAACAACAAAACACTAGGATATTTTAATCAATTCCTCAGGATACCGAACACAGCCATTAAAGCCAATATTCAAAAGCACTGCTAGCAGAGCTCTGAACTTTGGTTTGAACTTCCTTAAAATTTATAATTCTCGACTCAATGTTAAAATGAAGCTAAGAGAGAAAGGCCATATAGAAATGTTGGTAGCAATTCAGACGGAGCTTATGGGAATCTTGTCCCCTTAACATCGTGACTTGAGAGAGATGGTGGGTTACTTAAGTTCCAGCAGTGTGACCAGCTATGATTATAAGAGGAAATGTGTGGGCTGGCCCCGTGGCCCAGTGGTTAAGTTCGCACACTTCACTTTGGGGGCCCAGGGTTTCACCAGTTTGGATCCTGGGCACGGACCTAGCACTGCTGCTCATCAAGCTATGTTGAGGCGGCATCCCACATAGCAGAACCAGGGGCACTCACAACTAGAATATACAACTATGTACTGGGGGCGGGGGGGGGGGGTTGGGGAGGAGAAGAAGAATAAAAAAAGATTGGCAACAGATGTTAGCTCAGGGCCAATTAAAAAAAAAATAAGAGGAACAGAAGCCTTTTCCGGTTGGCTTCTGTTTGAATAAGCTGCTACCCAACCATCTTCCTATCCTTGATACTGTATCACTCAACACAGCGTGCTGACTTGCCCTGATTAAATTACTCCACACCCAGCCTTTCTCCACTTGGTGTGTTTTTATTCAGTCACCAAAACAGATGAACTTTATTAGAAAGGGAAGGACTGACAGGGGCAGGTGATGAGCATGAGTGTTCCTCTGATACGTGCCAGCACCACTATATGAATGTTGAATATGATTCATCAACCAGCTGCTGCTTTAAAGGCCTGGAGGCCTTAAGTCATGTTTTGGGGTAAATAAATGCTGAGATGCCAAAGTGGCACAATGGATTTCTTAAGCAATAAAGGTGATCTTCCCTGCAAAAGAAGTTAGCATACAGAGATGCAAATGAGGGAGACAAAATTAAGTGCACATAAACACAATAATTCAAGCTCACTGCTTTTTCCTCTTTAAATTTTAAGACCCTGAGCTCTAAAGGAATAAGAAAATGTAAAGGAAGGTCCAAGGATGCGCAATGAAATGTGATAGAAACTTGGTGGCAAACTGATGAGGGTTAGCTCAGAAACTGCATTTATCTGTTCGGAACTTGTACATTTATTATGTCATTGCATCACATTTACTTCCATGAGGGAGGCAGAATCTAAATCATGCCCAGCTTACAAATGAGAGAAGCAGGCTACAAGACTGGTTGAGTGACTTGCTTCAGGTAAAAGTGGCAGTAAGTCGCAGCAGTCGGGTGGAAGCTCAAGGCCCCCTCCGCTCAGCTTCATGCCCTCTCCAGCAGGCAATGCCGCCTTTCAAGGCTGTGAATCTGATATT
Source organism: Equus asinus (assembly GCF_041296235.1). Lineage (NCBI taxonomy): Eukaryota > Metazoa > Chordata > Mammalia > Perissodactyla > Equidae > Equus > Equus asinus. The sequence goes on from NC_091813.1 coordinate 41,389,067, forward strand.
AACGTGTTGGGAGACAGTGGGATATTCTGCCAGGAGTGGTCTGCCAAGAAAATAATAATCCTAACAGTGGATATTTAAGACCTGCTATATCCGCTTGTACTGCTCAATCCATAATGCTTAGAATACTGCCAGGGACATAGACAGCCACTCATGAAATAATTTGCTGTATTACTGGTCAACATTGACTGAGTTCCTCTCCTAGATTCCAAAATCCTTAAGGAGCAAAGACAAATGTTTTTATATTTCTGACCCTGGCACTCAATGAATGTTGACTGAATACATTGGTAGAGAAGTACAAACACTCTCCCTTCTCCATTCCCACTCTCTATCCAATTTAACAGCTATTCTAACACCTTCTGTCACCTAGGGGATCAGAAGTGGGGATGATCTCAACATCCAAGACAGTTCAGTACAAAGACACTAAAGAGTAGGGGCATCACTTATTGAAATGTCTCGCACAACTCCAAATTCATAGGGGAATTTTGTCTTCTTAAAAGATGAGTTCCTCAAGAGCAGTTGAATTCCTGATCTGATTAAAAACAACTACTCTGGGAGCTTGTGGTATTGAGTTAGTTTTGGTTGCTAGGCAACCCAGAAGCTCAAAATTCCATCAATATTCTGCTCATTAATTGGAATCAGATCCTAACTTTGGTATGTGTTCCATATGCGAAATAATCATTTACTTAGAGCTGTTTTCTTTACTTATCCTCAGGGAGGTACATTTACTCAGCAACTACATGCCAGACACATTTAAAAAACTATCTCATATAATGTTCACAACAACCCCATAAGGAAGGTACTATTATCTCTATCTTACAAATGAGAAAATCAAACCTCAGAGAAGGTAAGTAAATTGTTCAAGGTCACACCACTAATATTGGAACTAAGATTCTATCCACGCTGACTGACTCTGAAGCTCACAGTCTAAACCACATCATTCTGCTTCCACAGTACCAGGTTTCAGAAAATGTAGGCTTTAGTTTCCTCTCTGCTACTTAGATGAACTCAGGCATGTTTATACATCAGTAAAACAGGGTAATACCACCTATTCTGTCTACTTTAAAGGGTGCTAGGACAAGAGAAGAAGAAAGGAACAGAGAAGAACTACTAAAACACCCAGAAGAAAAGTAACAAAATGGCAATAAATACATATTTATCAATAGCGACTTTAAATGTCAATGGACTAAATGCTCCAATCAAAAAGCACAGTTTAGCTAACTTGATAAAAAACAAGACCCATACATATGCTGCATACAAGAGACAGACTTCAGACCTAAAGACATTCACAAATTGAAAGTGAAGGGATGGAAAAAGATACTCCATGCAAATGGCAAAGAAAAGAAAGCTGGGGTAGCAATACTTACGTCAGACAGAATAGACTTTAAAACAAAAACTGTAACAAGAGACAAAGAAGGGCACAACATAATGATAAAGGGAACACTCCAACAAGAGGATATAACACTTGTAAATATCTATGTACCCAACATAGGATCACTTAAATATATAAAGCAATTATTAACAGATAAAAAAGGAGAAATAGATTGTAACACAATAACAGTAGGGGACTTTAACAATCCACTTACAACAGTGGATAGATCATCCAAACAGAAGATCAATGAGGAAACATTGGCCTTAAATGACACATTAGACCAGATGGACTTAGTAGATATATATAGAGCATTCCACGCAAAAACCACAGAATACACAATCTTTTCAAATGCTCACATAATATTCTCAAGGATTGATCACATATTAGGCCACAAAACAAGTCTCAATAAATTTAAGAAGACTCAAATAATACCAAGCATCTTTTCTGACCATGAAGTTATGAAACTTGAAATCAACTACAGGAATAAAATCAGAAAAGCCACAAATATGTGGAGATTAAACAAAATGCTACTGAACAATGATTGGGTCAATGAAGAAATCAAAGGATAAATAAACAAATACTTGGAGACAAATTAAAATAAAAATATGACATGCCAAAATCTATGGGATACAGCAAAAGCTGCCAAGAGGGAAGTTTATAGCAATTCAGGCCTACCTCAACAAACGAGAAAAATCCCAAATAAACAATCTAACAGTGCACCTAAAGGAACTGGAAAAAGAAGAACAAACAAAGCCCAAAATCAGTAGAAGGAAGGAAATCATAAAAATCAGAGCAGAAATAAATGAAACAGAGACTAAAAAAACACTAGAAAAAAATCAATGAAACCAAGAGGTGGTTCTTTGAAAAGATAAATAATTGACAAACCTTTAGCTAGACTCATCAAGAGAAAAAGAGAGAAGGCTCAAATAAGTAAAATCAGAAATGAAAGAGGAAAAATTATAACAGAGACCTCAGAAATACAAAAGGTTATAAGAGAATACTATGAAAAGCTATACACCAACAAATTTGATAATCTGGAAGAAATGGATAAATTCTTAGACTCACACAACCTTCTAAAACTGAATCAAGAAGAAATAGAGAATTTGAATAGACCAATCACCAGTAAGGCGATCAAAACAGTAATCAAAAACCTTCCCCAAAATAAAAGCCCAGCACCAGACAGCTTCCCTGGTGAATTTTACCAAACATTCAAAGAAGACTTAATACCTATCCTTATCAAACTCTTCCAAAAAATTGAAGAGAGGGAAGCTTCCTAACTCATTCTATGAAGCCAACATTATCCTGATACCAAAACTAGATAAGGACAACACAAAAAAAGAAAATTACATGCCAATATCACCAATAAACATTGATGCAAAAATCCTCAACAAAATACTAGCAAATCAAACACAATAATACAATAAAAAGATCATACACCATGATCAAATGGGATTTATTCCAGGGATGGTTCACCATCGACAAATCAGTCAATGTGATACACCACATTAACAAAATGAAGAATAAAAATCACATGATCATCTCAATAGCAGAGAAAGCACTGACAAAATACAGCATCAATTTATGATAAAAACTCTAAATAAAATGGGTACAGAAGGAAAATACCTCAATGTAATAAAGGCCATATAGGACAAACCCACAGCTAACATCATTCTCAATGGAGAAAAACTGAAAGCTATCCCTCTAAGAACAGGAACCAGACAAGGATGCCCATTTTCACCATTCTTATTTAACATAGTATTGGAAGTCCTAGCCAGAGCAATCAGGCAAGAAAAAGAAATAAAGGGGATCCAAATTGGAAAGGAAGAAGTGAAACTGTCACTATCTGCAGATGACATGATTTTATATATAGAAAACCCTAAAGAATCCACTAAAAAACTTTGAAAAATAATAAATGAATACAGTCAAGTTGCAGGATACAAAACCAACAGAAAAATCAGTTGCGTTTCTATACACTAACAATGAAGAGGCAGAAAGAAAAACTTAAGAATACAGTCCCATTTACAATTGCAACAAAAAGAATAAAATACCTAGGAACAAACTTAACCAAAGAGGTGAAAGATTTGTACACCAAAAGCTATCAAACATTGTTGAAAGAAACTGAAAAAGACACAAAGAAATGGAAAGATATTCCACGCTCTTGGATTGGAAGAATTAACATAGTTAAAATGTCCATACTTCCTAAAGGAATCTATAGATTCAATGCAATCCCTATCAAAGTTCCAACAACATTTTTCAGAGAAATAGAACAAAGAATCCTAAAATTTATATGGAACAACAAAAGACCCCAAATAGCCAAAGCAATCCTGAGAAAAAAAGAACAAAGCTGGAGGTATCACACACTCTGATTTCAAAATATGGTACAAAGCTATAGTAATCAAAACAGCATGGTACTGGCACAAACACAGATACATGGATCAATGAAACAGAATCGAGAGCGCAGAAATAAACCCACACATACAGTGACAACTAATTTTCAACAAGGGAGCCAAGAACATACAATCGAGTAAAGAGAGTTTCGTCAATGAATGGTGTTGGGAAAAGTGGACAGCCACATGCAAAAGAATAAAAGTAGACCATTATCTTACACCATGCACAAAAATCAACTAAAGATGGATTAAAGACTTGAATGTAAGATCTGAAACCATGAAACTTCTTGAAGAAAACATAGCAGTACGCTCTTCAACCTTGGTCTTAGCAGCATTTTTTCAAATATCACATCTGACCGGGCGAGGGAAACAACAGAAAAAAATAAACAGATGGGACTACCTCAACCTAAAAAGCTTCTGCACAGGAAAGGAAACCATCAACAAAATGAAAAGACAACCTAACAATTGGGAGAAGATATTTGCAAACCATCTATCAGATAAAGGGTTAATATTCAAAATATACAAAGAACTCATACATCTCAACAACAAAAAAGCTAACCACCCAATTGAAAAATGGGCAAAAGATCTGAACAGAGATTTCTCCAAAGAAGATATACAGATGCTCAACAGACACATGAAAAGATGTTCAATGTCATTAACTATCAGGGAAATGCAAATCAAAACTACAATGAGATACCACCTCACTCCCATCACAATGGCTATAATTAACAAAACAGGAAATAATAAGTGTTGGAGAGGATGTGGAGAGAAGGGAACCGTCATACACTGCTGGTGGGAGCACGAACTGGTGCAGCCACTATGGAAAACAATACGGAGTTTCCTCAGAAAATTAAGAATAGATCTACCATATTATCTAGCTATTCCACTGCGTGGGTTGACAAGCGGTGCCGGGTCTGCACCCAGGATCCGAGCCTGCGAAGCCCAGGCTGCTGAAGCAGAGTGCGTGAACTTAACCACTATGCCACCAGGCCAGCCCCCATTTCTTCTTATTTTTTAATGTTGCTACTAGAAAATTTAAAATTACATATGTAGTTTGCATTATATTTCTCTTGGACAGTGCTGGTCTAGAGCCTCTCAGGTAACAGAGACAGGAAATGAAAAGACCTGGCATGATGCTGTGCAAACAGTACATATGTATAACGTATAAGTGTATAAATGTGGAAGAACTATCTAAGATTAAGAACAGAGAGTTGATATAAATGTAAATGATACTGGCTGCAATATTCATATGCTACAGTCATTCAGATGTTATCCAAGGCATAGATGTCACCATCTGGTTTGTGCCTATATAGGTGGCCAACTCCACTATAGTTCTTGGCCCCTTTATCCTACCCAGGAAGGCAAGATTTTTCCATTTGCTTTAGGAGAATTCCACTTTCCCAAGCAATTACAATACATGATTTTATTTTTCCATTTCATCTTCCGATGATACCTCATGGAATACACTGGAAATCCCAGACACATCATCCCATAAATTTTGTACTGAAGATTGGATTGTGGCCTTCTGGATTCCAGAGGGTCCACACTAGCCTTTGTTTTCACATAACACATGAGTCTCTTCATGCACCACCAGGCTCCTAGGCTGGAGTATGCCTTTGACCTTCCATCACCAATGAGAGCGTGGCTTTTCTTGAGACTTGAGGAAATTAGAGAACATGCCCACAGGCTGTCACGGTCTTCTCTGATTCTCATGTCTCAGCTAAAGTCACATTTGATTATCTCCAGCCATGTTTGATTTCTTACTTTATCACATACTGTGGTAGGCAGAATTCTAAGATGGCCCCCAAGATTCCTGCTGGTGCACATGCCCTATAATCCCCTCTCCTTGAGTGTGGGCAGAACCTGTGAATGGGATGGGATGGATGCTCCACATTATAGTCCCTTCTGTGATTATGTTAAGTTATATAAGACTCCACTGTAGGACTGGAGAGGGACTGGAAATTAGAGAGACATGTTCCTACTGGCCCGGAAGAAAGCAAACACCATGTTGTTAACTGCCTGTGGAGGCCACAAGGCAAGAAAATGCTGGTGCCTCTCTGAGCTGAAAGAAGTCCCCAAACAATAGTTACCAAGATCACAGGGACCTCAGTCCTACAACCTCAAGGAGTCGAATTCTTCCAACCACCTGAAAAGCTTGGAAGAGGACCCTGGACTCTAAATGAGGAGTGCAGTGTGACTGGCACCTGGATTGCAGGCTTGTGAGGCCCTGAGTAGTTTAGCCATGCCTGGACTCCTGACCCACAAAAACTGTGAGATAATACATTTTTGTTGTTTTAAGCCACTAGGTTTGTGGTAATTTGTTACAAAGCAATAGAAAATGAATACAAACACACACGTGCAATTATGAGTATTCACTATCTATGAGGCTTTTCATCTATCTTTTATGATAGACTTGGGATACAGGTCTATGGAACAGAAGACGCTCAATCCTTGCTAGATTTAAATCAGGAAAATCAGATGAGAACGGTTCTTCAATAGTATCTGGAAAACAAGATGCTATGAGAGACCCTGGGAATTACATTTAATTCACGGTGGTTCCAAGCACCACTTCACAGGTTTTCCTTTCATGGAGTCAGGTGGCCCCAACACTGTCAAGCATTTGGACACACGCGCAAATTGCAGAATAGTTATGCCATTCATATCTCCAAAATTCTTGCAATACTACGTATCCTGGGCTGACTTTCAGCTCAGTCAGTTCTCTGTGAAATTGAGCCATAGGTATACAGCAAACACTTGATGTTTCAAACACATCCAGAGATGGACCCTCAAAAGACAGCCCATAGAGACTGAAAACAAATAGCTCTGTAATTCTTCTAATTGTGTGACTCCACGAAGACCAGATGAGGTGAGATGGGAAATTATTGCAATATCTAGTTGCCATCTTCATAATCCTCATATACTCCTACTACCACCACTACTACTACCAGCATCTAACATTTACTGAGCATTTACTTACTAAGTGCCAGGCATATTTCTAAGAACCTTAAAATACTGTCATTTAATCCCCACAACTTTTTGAAGTAGATAGTTTTATTGTCCCCATTTTACAGATGAGAAAACTGAGGTAGTTAAGTATGTTGCCTGAGGACACACAAATAGAGCCCAGCTTCATTCCTAGGCAGGCAGATGCAAGTGTCTGCTCTCTCAACTGCCATGACGTACTGCTTCATGTTCTCTATGAATCTAAATATCTGGACTTAAGGGAACAAATCAACATTCTTGATCTCTCCCTTCAGTTCTAGGTTCAATGAATTTATAAGTCTTCTTGAGAAATTACAATTTTTCAAGCAACAGAGGGATAGGAGGGTGGGTCCTATGTTGAATCACTCAGCGCCCCACAATTCTTGATTGGAAGAAACAGCAGTAAACTTCTCCTTTTCAAGCTTGTCATTTGATTGTTTTAAATAAACAAACCTCATGCTCTGTTTCACGTTCTTCTGACTTCTCCATATCCTGGAAATGGTTAAAGGCACAAGCAGGAAACCATTCACTTTTTGTTGTTAGGAAGATTGGCCCTGAGCTAACATCTGTGCCAATCTTCCTCTATTTTATGTGGGATGCTGCCACAGTATGGCTTGACAAGTGGTGCTAGGTCTGTGCCTGGGATCCGAACCTGTGAACCCCAGGCTGCCAAAGCAGAGTGAGTGAACTAACCACTTTGCCACTGGGTCAGCCCTGGAGCCATTCACTTTTGATGGCCTGCCATTATGTCATGGAGTAGGTTCACCAGAGATTCCTGATGAAAGATGCAAGAGAAGCTGGATCCGTGGATACATTATGTAGTCTTCTCTTGATAGGAATCAAAGACAGACACATTTGCCTCTCCTCCAGGTGACATAAACGCAGCAAACATACTCCCTTTTCCTACGTTTATTTAGTTCAGGTTCTTATGTTCGTTTCTGGCAAACATGTCTAACAAGTTCATGTGTGCTAGCTAATTGGCTATCATCTTTTCTTTTTTGTTTTTTTCTGGCTAAATAAGCAGGTGGTCCACACACCAGGGTCAGCAATGTTTGAAACCACCAAACCAGCCACTACTAGCAGGAGAAGGAGCCCATCTCTGGGGCGTGGGGATTCTCTTTCTAGGTGTTCCTATAGAGATACAGCTTTCTCTTGGATTGGGAGAAAGACTGTTCACTGTTTGGTTCTCAATCCACATGCTCAACAATCTTTCCATTTCTTCTATTTCTTTCAGCCTTCTTATTATTGACCTTGCAGTACTAGAAGTTATTCTAGCCATTGAGGTCTCTTATTTTGCTGGTGCTGCGTGTCATGATCTGCAATGCGGATTATTCCCTATTCCTGCTAGTCAGGAAATGCCACATGTTCTCTTGATTCTTTCAATGTGTTTGATTATCTCAAGTTTCTCTTCAATATTAAAGCTTTCCTCTGCACGTACTATTTGGCATTTTTCAATCAAGATGCTTAGACATGTGTGAGATGTTGAATAAGTGTGTTTTTATATAGAAAGGTTCACAAGTGTGTAAGAACAGCAGAACACAATCTTGTAGGCTAACATGCGGTGAACCAAGGTGGATGTTTGAGAAGTGTGTGTGTTTTGTGTTTTGTGCATTCTTACATGGCTAAGGTCAGCTGGTTGCAGCTCAATGTGTTCACTTGGTGTTTCTGGCTGGGTTAGTCATGCATAAGCAAGCGCAAGATTCACATTATGTTCAAATTATTCCCTGATAGATCAATTGCATTGGAATGATACTTGTTTGCAAAAGAAGCATTATAGCATAATTGGCTGTATCATTAAGTTTCAGATGGTCAGTAAAATAGTATTAATATTTGCAATAATGCAATAAATCCCTGCCCTCATGGAGCTTGCATTTTAGTGAAATTCAAATGTTGACACTAAGCCTAGTTTTAAATTATGAGATCTATTTTAAATAGCTAAAAATACGTCTTATCTGCAAACAAACGTAAGCTACTTAAAACATTTAAAGTCAGTTGTTGCATACTAAATCTTTTAAGAAATGCTACATTTTATAAGACAGTCTAAAGTCTTAAAATCAGAATGCAAATAAGCCTGTTTTTTAGAACTTCCATCAAAGACCAAAAACAAAAAAAGACAAAGAAACACCAAACATTATATGTGTCACCGGAGTAGCATACTATATAGTAATGTGTCAGTATCCTTCTATTTATATGAATGCAAAGAAAGACATACAGAATGATTTTCACTTAATGTTAAGGGTAGTTATTATTTCTAGATGGTGGGATACAACTTTTACTTTCTTCTTTGTATATACCTGTATTGTTTGCATTCTTTATAATAGTTTTATAAAACAATAAGGTGATTTTACATTAATTTGAAAAACTTTAAGTACAAAAATTTCAACGAATATAATAAAAACCCATGAACCCAACAACCAGAATTAACAAACATCAACACTGTCATCTTTTTGGATCTTCTTCATAATAAAAAAATTCCACAAAAAACTGAAGATCACCATGGCTTGTTCTCTGGTACCATTCCTTACCCACTTGTTCCCTGTATATAACTGTGTTTATCCTTGGAGTCCATATTGAATTTCAAAAATGCAATTTAAAATCAAATGCTAGATTAGAAATATCTGTTTTTTTCAGCTTCACACAAATATTTTTCTGATGGATAATTTTAAACACACAAAAACAAAAAATAGTATATAATAAATCCCCCATCCAGCCATTACCCAGATTTAACAATTATCAAGATTTTGCCACACAGTGCTTTTAAAATTAAAAGCAAAAACTGTAACCTCCTGTTCATCCTATGGTTTGTTCAGTCAATAAGCAAACACCTACCAAGCAAGATGGGGACTAAGATTAGCTGTGTTCTTACCATGTGCCAGGCACTCGGTCTTCCATACACTGACCCATTTCGGAGTCACAGCAACTCTGCAACCTAAATAGTATTATCAGCATTGTTCAGGGTGGAAAATGAGGCTGAGAGAGATGAAGATTCTTCCATAGGCTCAGCCAGCTGCTTGTCCTTCTAGAATTTAACTCCCTCCTCCCAATTTCAGAGTGTGTGCGAGAGTCACTAGAGATTATCCTTCTGTTGAAGAACACAAAATGAGAAGGTGTCACTTTGGGTCTATGTGAATTAATCCCCGAATGCTCTGGGTTGGAAGAGGATCCAGCATTGTTAATGGGACTTTGTCAGCAATTTTTGGTTCTTTATTTAATTTAGAAAATACCTGTTGTAACTTTCACTTTAAGACATTTTCCTATAACTACTTAGATAAAAGAAACATTTTCCTTAAAAAAAGAATCTAATTAATGATTCAATATACTCTTCCATTAATTGGAGGTGAATTCTTACTTACTCTCTATAGCTCATAATCCCAGCTGACCAACAGCCATAATTACAGAAAACGATTTCAATTACAATTTGCAGGCTTGCAAATCTACCGTGGATATTTTCCAAAGCAATTTTGAAACTTCTTGCCTGCCACGTTGCTTATGTGTTGTTATACTCATATACTACAGCAAATGCTTCATAACCATTCTTGGGCTTTCCCGGAGACTGTTTGAAAATAAACAGGTGTGAATGCTCCAGCGTGTCAACCCTATTAGTCAGTTTTGTGGTAAGAAATATCAGATTTTGGTTTCCCATGACACATTTTTATTTACTAGCATAGAATGTCACCATTTAGAAGCACAGGATGTACAATGATTCAGCTGTTTTGAGAGATTAATAAAATTAAAGAAACTCAACTATCAAATGTCTCCCAGTTTAAATGTATAAAATTTTAGTACAGATAATATCTTACTCTAGATTTCAATTAATATTTGTATTCCAAATTCTTCAAAAGACAAACAGTCTCTCAGGGAAGCAAAGAGCCTTTAGGATCACCTGGGATCAGCCAGACCTCTTCATTTTGCAAATGTGGACAGAGATCCAATTTGTGTTTTGTTTAATATTTTGTTTCACGTCGTTCTTGTTTGGTTTTCTATTGCCACAAAGAACAATGCCAAGTTACTGTACTGTCACACAAGGATATGTTCACGTAACAGTCCCTGGTATTCAAAATAACAGAAAATAGCCACCAAACCTTAGTATGATCGGAGAACAATACTTTAAGACTGCCATAAAACTCAATTGCAACATGCAAGCATGCAAATTCAAAATACATAACTACAAAAGTCAGAGTAAAATGTCCCGAAGGAAGACTGCCGCATTCGAGAAGTAAAACCAAACTAAATTGTGTTCAAAAGCTTCTACTTTTCCATTTATTATTTACATATAGAACTTTTCCACTTTTTGCAAATGTCTCCTGGCCAAAACAAAATTTTTGGCCATAACCCTATTACTAACTTTGGTTCTGTGCCTTTAATCTTTTCCTAAAATACAGACCCTCAAAATGTATGATACTTCTGGAACCGAGCTTGGTGATGAGGGAGGTAATTTAGTGGTTTCCATATTTCTTTTTCTTTTTTGGCAGGGGGATTCCCCAATTAGAGAAAGCAGGTCAGCGTGCCCTTCGACGAGGGATCTTTCTCGTGCCTCCAGCTCAGTGTGGAAACACTGACCCTGGTCAGGCCCTTTGCAGACGAGGGAAGGAAACTCCCAGCCGGGCCACGACGTCCCCAAGGTGAAACCAAAGACCGTCAGGGTCCCTTGGACCAGCTTTTCTCCTTTAAAAGTCCGGCCTTTTTCTCTGCGCTCCAAGGTGCCTGGGGCGAGAGGGTGACCCACAGAAGGTCTGGGGGAAGCTGCGCCTCGGGGGCGGACGCCTCGCGTCCCCGGGCCGGCGCGCGGAGCCCGCTGCAGCCGACGCTCAGCCCGCCCGGCCCCGGGCTCGCAGGCGGCCCGAGCGGGTTAGAGCGGCGCGGCCGTGGGCAGCGCGTGGGCCCAGGGCGCCGAGGCACGGGCGCTCCGGGGGCAGCAGCCGCGCCGGCCAAGTGGCGCCCAGCGCCGCGAGGGGCGAGGGGGCGCGCAGCTCCGGGCCGGCGGCGGCGGCCGGAGCGCCCCGGGCTCCCCTCCTTACCTGCGTTCCAGGCCCCGCGCGGAGTTCGGGCCTGGCGCCCGCGGAAGTGTCCCAGGCGAGCGCGCCGGGCCCGCCGGGCGGCTCGCGCGCTCCTCGCCGCCCCGCGCCCCTCGGCGCCCGGCGCCCGTCCAGCAGCCTGCTCCGAGCGGCGCGGCGCGGCGGCGCGGGAGGGGCCGGCACGGGCGCGCGCCCCGGGCGCAGCGGGCAGGGCGGGGGCGGCGGGGCCCGGGCAGCCCCGGCCCTGTGGGCGCAGGCGGCACGGCCTCGGGTTGCCCGGTTGCTGAGAAAGCTAGTGGCCGCTGCGCACCGAAGTTTGCAAAGACGGGTTCCCCGAGGTGCACACTGCTGACGGTTATAAAACAAACCAGGTATTCGTTGTTACACTAGGCAGACAGCGATGGAGTTGACTCCTGCAAGGAAGAGCAACTGTTTGCGCGCCTCTCACCCCCACCCCCACTCCACACACCCCATAAACAGGAGATCAATGACCAGAGAGGGGAAGGGAACATTTGAGTGCATAGGACAGAGAAAGCTTAATATTTTGAGTCAAATCAATGAACATCTAAAAAAGGGAATGGGTAAAGAGCATAGACAATCACTGAAGGAAAAATTTGAAAATACAAATGGTCAAAAAGAAAGTTTAAGTGAGTAATAAGCCAAATGCATGCAATTTAAAACAAAAATCAAGTGCATTTTTCCCCGTATGAAATTAGTGGTTTAGTTTGGTTTGGTTTCAGTGATCAAACCATACGGTGGTTGGTGAGGGATCTGTGAAACACACAACTTAAGGATTTCCATCTCCTCCCTTCTCTCAGAGCCCTCGCTTTCATTTTATATAACTTTCCTTCCTTCCTCCCTTTCTCCCTTCTTTCTTCCCTGCTTCTTTTATCTTTTAATCCCTGTATAGTTCTCCTTAGTTCTCTTTCTCTATATCCTTCATTTTCTTTTTATTGTAATAATTTATTATACAAGTAATACATTAATCTAACATCATGTATTAATGTCTATTCTGTGGCATCAAACTACATTTGTCAGCTATCTTTTTTCAGACAACAAAATAATTTAGAGCTTTTGCTCTTTCATATATATATTCATTCTTTTAAACTACTGCATAATGTTATCATATTATATCACAACGTATCCATCCTCTTAAGTATTTAGATTGTTTCTAATATTTTGATATTACAAGCAAATGCTGTGTGCATGATTCCTTGGGCGCAGACGTGATGATCTCCCTATGGTAGATACCAGAAGAGGAACTCTGGCTATGTCCATTTTATGTGGGTTTTTTTGTATTGAAATATAATTGACATGTTAGGTTCAGGTGTATAACATAATGATTCAATATTTGTATATATTGTGAAATGATCACCATGATAAGTCTAGTTAATAACCGTCACTATACATAGTTACAAAGATTTTTTGTGTTTGATGACAACTTTTAAGATCTCCTCTCTCAGCAACCTTCAAATATGAAATAACATGAAATTATTAATGATAGTCACCATGCTGCACATTACTCAGTATGTCCATTTTAATTTTATTAACTACTGACAAAGTGTTCTCCAAAGTGCCTGTGGCAGCTTCTACTCCCACCAGCTGTGTAGGGAGAGCTCCTTTCTGCTTCTCCTGTCCGCACAGCCCCCACTGACACTTCATATTACCCAACGTTGAAATTTTTTCTCTAGCTTTCATATTTCTTTTCTCATCCTGTTCTTCCCCCGCCTCCTTTTCTCTCTTACCTCTCTCATTTTCCCTGGCTCTTGTCCTCTCTCTATTTTCCTTTACTCTTTGCTTTCCTCATCCTCTCACTATTTTTTTAATTTATAATTTTTTAATTTTTAAAATTTAACTTATAATCTGATTTATCACTTGACAAAAATCATGAAAATATCTGTGTCAGCAAATATACATTTACAAAATTATTGTCCATGGCTGCTGCATATTCTATGTCACTGTCCCACCATACATTTTTTAATTGAAGTAAAATACAGATAACATAAAATTGACCATTTAAAGTATACAGTTCAGTGGCATTTAGTACATTCACAATGTTGCACCACTTCTTTCAAATTCCAAAATATTTTCATCACCCCGAAAGCAATCACTCCCCAATCCTCCCTTCTCCCAGCCCCCAGCAACCACTAAGCATCTGCTTACCATCCCTATGGATTTGCCTATTCTGGATATTTCACATAAATGGAGTCATACAATATGCGACCCTGTGTATCTGGTTTACTTCACTTTGCTTAATGTCTTTGAGGTTAATCTTTCTTGTAGCGTGTATCAGTACTTCATTCCTTTTTATGACTGAATAATGTTCCATTAAATGGGTACACCACAATTTGTTTATCCATTCACCAGTTGATGAACATTTAGATTATTTCTACCTTTTGACTTTTGTGCATAGTGCTGCTATGAACATTTGTCTATAAGTTTTTATTTGAATATCTGTTTTCAGTTCTTTTGGGTATACTTCTAGGAGAGGAATTTCTAGGTCATGTGGTAATTCTATGTTTAACTTTTTGAACCACTGCCAAACTGTTTTCTATAGTACCTGCACCATTTTACATTCTCACTAGCAAAGCATGAGTGTTCCTGTTTCTCCATATCCTTGACAACACTGGTTATTTCCTGTTTTTTTGTTAAATATTGCTATCCTGGTGGGTATGAAGTGGTATCTTGTTATTGCTTTCATTTGTCTTTCCCAATGACTAATGATGTTGAACACCTTTTCATGTGTTTCTTGGAAATTTGTATACCTTCCTTGGAGAAATGTCTATTCAAGTCCTCTGTGTATTTTTAAATTGGGTACTTTGTCTTTTTGTTGTTGAGTTGTAAGAGTTCTTTATATATTCTGGATACTGGACAACAGCTATCAGATAGATGATTTTCAACTATTTTCTCCCATTCTGTGTGGTGATTTTATTTCTTGATAGCATCCTTTGGTGTACAAAAGTTTTTAATTTTGGTGAAGTCTAATTTACATATCTTTTCTTTTGTTGCTTGTGCTTTTGGGGTCATATCTAAGAAACCATTGCCAAATCCAAGGTCATGAAGATTTACCCCTATGTTTTCTTCTAAAAGTGTTATAGTTTAACTCTTATATTTAGCTTGTTGATCCACATTTTGAGTACATTTTTGTATATATTGTAAGATAGGGGTTCAAGTTCATTCTTTTGCATGTAGATATCCAGTTGTACCAGCGTTATTTGTTGGAGAGTATAGTCTTTTCCTATTGAGTGGTCTTGGCACCTTTGTCAAAATCAATTGACCATAGATGTATGGGTTTATTTCGGGATTCTCAATTCTATTCCATTGATCTTTATGTCAGCATCACACACTGTTTTGATTACTAAGGTTTTTTTTCCTGATTTTTCCTCCTTCTCCCCAAAGCCCCCCAGTACATAGTTGTATATTCTAGTTGTGAGTGCCTCTGGCTGTGCTATGTGGGATGCCGCCTAAGCATGGCTCGATGAGCAGTGCCATGTCCGCGCCCAGGATCCAAACCAACAAAACCCCAGGTCACCAAAGCAGAGTACGCGAACTTAACCACTTGGCCATGGAGCCGGCCCCCTCTGATAAGTTTTGAAATCAGGAAGTGTGAGTCTTCCAACTTTGTTTTTCTTTTCTTTTCTTTTTTTTGGTGAGGAAGCTTGGCCCTGAGCTAACACCTGTTGCCAATCTTCTTCTTTTTTTTTTCTCCTCAAATCCCCAGTATGTAGCTGTATATCCTAGTTGAAGTTCATTCTAGTTCTTCTGTGTGGGATGCCACCACACCATGGCTTGATGAGCAGCATGTAGGTAGGTCTACGCCCAGGGTCTGAACTGGTGAACCCCTGGCCGCCGAAGCAGAGTGTGCAAACTTAACCTCTTGGCCATGGGGCTGGCTCCCTTGTTTTTCTTTTTTCAAGTTTGTTTTGGCTATTTGGGCTCCCTTGGAATTCCGTATGAATTTTATGATCATCTTCTCCATTTCTGCAAACAAAAAGGTCATTGGGATTTTGATTGGGACCATAATGAATCTGTCCATCATTTTGGGTCTTATTGCCATCTTTACAACATTCACTCTTTAGTAGATGAACATGGGATGTCTTTCATTTATTTTTTCTTTAATTTCTTTCAGCAATGTTTTGTAGTTTTCAGTGTACAAATCTTGTAGTTCCTTGGTTAAATTTATTCCTAAATCTTTTGTTCTCACTCTCCATCTGTCTGTTTTCCCTTTCTTTTTTTTTGTTTGTTTTTTGCTTTTTAGTCTCAGAAGCTGACCATTTCTCCCATTTAAATATCAAATCCATTACACAGCTTTAGATGAAAAAATTTCTTAGAATTTTCTTAGAATTGCCTAGACTCCACCTCCTTGCCCTTCCTGAGATCTTCTCATGGAAGGTCCTTGAGCTTCTCTTCTTTGTGCACATGTCAGAGCCAAGGCTGTCAGAGCTGCTTCCACAACTGAAAGTGGCAATGTTTTTAGGGGGGTAGGAGCCCCGCAGTCCTTAGGGCAGCGGGACCTGACCTGGGGATTCCTCAGGGAAATAGAAAACCTTTTGAGATGCAGTCCAGCAAAGTCAGCCGACTCGACTAGATCTCCGTCAGCACCCAGGAAAGACCTCAGTCATTTCTAGTGCTATCTGAAGCAAGTGCTGTGTGATATGTCTGAGTTGTTCTTTAGTATGCTTTTGGCTTTTTTTCTGTGCTTTCCCAATGTGAGTTGTCTCCATTTAAACATGCTTCTAGAATCAGTCCCTTGGGAGATTAGAGAGGTCCCAGCTTTTGAGTGAAGGTCACATCCTATGGACAAAATCTGCGACTTTATCCACCCGGAAGCCATTAGTGTCTCTGTTTAACAGCAGGAATACCTGCTCGGAGTAGACTAGGGGATCTCAGAAGCATTCAAGATTCGTATAAGTTTAGTGAACTGATACCCGGGGAGCCTCTGATTCGTTTAGAATTTCACTGCTTCTGAACATCCATCTGGAGATATTTCCTGAAAGATGAACCATGAGCTTCTGCATAGCCCAGTGAGGCTCAGGAAATTTTCAAAGTCTCATTCCTCATCCCAAGATATATTCTTATATGGTGGCAAAAGATTTAGGAGGCAAAAGATTTAGGATAGAAGATTGAATTTTTTGGAAACAATGATGCCTAAATTTTTGCATCATCAAAAGCATATCATCATTATTTTTGCATAAATTTTGTTCTGAACAAGACCTAAGTTCAAGAAATTCAGTACGTAATTAAACAATAGTTACTTTGCAAACAGTAAATAAAACATTGATATAAAAATTATAGTTAGATCTAGACAATATCATTATGGAGATGATTAAAGAAAGATAAACACTGATCCATGAACACATGAGCAAGAACTGAGCATGAAATATTCCTATTCCATCTGATCAAATAAAAAATTAATTGTAGTCAATTATATCTCAATAAAAAAATTTAAAAATTAATTGTAAAGTAAATAAAAATGGAGAAAGTGACGATAGTCAATATATGAAGTAGACTACAAATGAAGAATAAATAATAATGAAGAAATGACTTAAATGTTCACTTACCAAATGATGCAATTCAAATATATGCAAGCACACAAATAAACCTTTTTTTAACAATATTATAACCATTCAAAAAGAATAGTCTTCTGTGCATCCTGTAAAGAGGGTGTTGCCACATGAGCAGCAGTAAGTGGAACACAAATCTTAATGGCTAGGCCTTATAAGCAATTGTTCTCTCTCAGAAAATTGGGTGGAGAGCTAACTACAACCTAATGGCTATTTTTCTGCTTTGTGTCAGAGAAGTTCTTAGAAAAAATATGAAGGGCAGCATTTGAAGTCCAAGTCAGTATTTGGGAGGAGGCCTCCCTCTGCTCCATAGCAAAAACTCAACCACCAGCCAATCTTTGAGGCCAAAAACTGAATGACTGGTGACCCTGCCATTTATGGGATCTAGGAAGAGCTGAGGTTTTCTTGGCTTGGTTCATGGTAGGCAGCAGGGACCACAGTTGTCCATGTCTCTCTCTGCTCCTCAAATCACTGCATCACTTGCAAATTCATTCATTCAACAAATATTTATAAAGTACCACCATGTGCCAGGCACAGTTTTGGGCACAAACAGGCTGTCTCTCATAACCCTCACTATGGCTCTATGGTCATCGCCACAGCATGTCTATGGTTTGAGGCAGGCAGCTCATTCCAAAACCCAAATTCCAGAGAAAATATACTCAGGAAAGAAAGCAGATTAGCCTTAAATATATTCTGCCCACAGCTCATATTCTTAAACCTGACTTGAGTGACGTGACACAGTTGCTTTAATGTGTGGGACTAGTGAATTTTCTATCTTATAGATAGTAGCTGGAATGGAGGCACAATGCAAAGGGAAAAATACTTTATGTAAAAGTGTCTCACAATAGTAAGCCCTCTGTTAGGGTTTGTTTTTGCTATGATTTTAATTAAGAAAGCACGTTTTAAAACTCAGGGGACTTAAAAGATTTTTAAATCACAAATTATCTCTGAATTCCAGAAGGGAGCATTAATGTTCAGAGTTAGTAGAGAAATGGAACGTTGCTGAAAAGTAGAAATACGAACCAACTAAAGTGAAGAGAAAACAAGAGGATGGAAATGTGGATTCCTCTGTAAGGACTTTAAAATTTTTATTGATTTTCTTTCAATATTATACTATATTCCAAACACAATTGTATTAAGAAATTGTAAGTGAAAACTTTATTGTTCAGATGTGTTGGTCTTTTTGAATTATACCTTTCATAAAACTTGGTAGAATGTTTGTATCAGCATCATCTTTAACAGTTACAAGACTGAAAATTGCCCAACTTTAGACCTTGACAGAAGGTCGTCAGAATAAAGTGTGGCTGAAGCACAAACTCTAAATCATTCTGAAATTAGACTGATAATGTTACCATTGGCCTGGTGATTAAGCGTGGTGGGCCATTGTTGAATTTTCAGATTAGCAGAGCCCAGAGAGGCCTTAACGGATCTAGAGGCTTATCATTCCTGTTAATTCTTCTTAGGTTTTAATATGAAGTGTCCTTCTGAGGACACAATTAAGACGATAAGATGATCTAGCTGATTTTGACGTTAGGTATCATTAGATTTTTTACCTTGTCTTTTTCTTTTAAGGAAAGAGAAAAGAAAGTATCTGACTCCTTAAAAGTGCCATCCTAGACTGGACTTGGAGGAAGCATCAAATAGTTCCTGTCCAGGATTGCGTTCATTAAGCGAGATGATGCAAATTAAGCCCTTAGCACAGCCTGGCTCATAAGCTGTTTCATCACTGTTATTGTTACTATTGTCCATATCACAGATTTGTGTATATATGAGTTTTGTAAGGAAAAAATATAGTAAATATGTGACTTTGCTTATATTCTTTATTTATTTTGTATACTTTTCTGTTTTTTCCTTTTTTATATTGACATTGTGGGTATAATCAGAAAAAAACAATTAGAAGAAAAAGAACCCTTTAGAAAGAGCAAGGCCACAAAAGAAAGGATCCTGACTTTATGGTGGACCAGCAATTTGAGTAAGTGGGCTCTTTCGCAGGCCTGTTTACACAGAGGCCATGGGGGGCTCTGGTGGCCACAAGTAGACGGCACCAGCCATGAGGAACATTTCCCTGATTATCCCCACAGGCAGGTGGGGGGGATCACTAGGTGCGCTCTGTGCACTTCCTGCAGGCTGGAGGTAGGCGTGGATCCTCTCACTGATGCCCTTGAAGTCATACGTGGGAAACTGACATGTAAAGTCGACGCCCTTGGGGCCCCTTGTCCAGCAAAAGTGCCTATTGAACAGTCACTTTTCCTGTGACTTGGGTGTCTGGGCCTCCTTTCCCCATCATTAGATGAGAGGAAGACAGGACAGTCTGGTCCTCCTTTAGAGAGGCGTTCCAGGAATCAGCTGAGTGCTGTCTGTAACTAGCTACGAGCAAATCTCTCTGGCTTTGCTACATTTATTAGCGATGTCCAGGGTGGATTCCTAGAACCAGGAGATGAAAAGGACTCTCAGGAGGCCCCCACCCAGCCCCGTCTTCAAGGAGGGCTGCAGCCAAGCCAGGCAGACCTCCAGGCTCATTCTTCCTCGGCTTCCCTGCATAACTTATTTATGGCCTTAAAACCCAGCGGAATCAGTAATGTCTTTTCTATCCCTCTCTAAATCTTTCCACTCTTAAACCAAATCCCTCCTGGGACTTCTTTCAGACAGGTTCCTAAGTCTTCTCTGGACTTCCTCCAACTTCTCTGTATTCAGTTCAAGCTGAGGAGCTCTCAAAACTCAACATTTCCTCTAATAGATGCTAAGCAGTCTTGAGCGGAGTAAAGGAAAATCTGTGTCCTCCAATGCCATACAAAAGTGATTCTAGGCAAAGGGACATATTGTAGAGGGACAATAGGGGCTTTTGTCCAAGAGAACCGAGATCAAAACTCTCCTCCACAGTCCACTGCTGGTGACCTCGGGCAAGTCATTTACTTTGCTTTGCCTCAGTCCTTCCCAGGTAAAAAAGGAATACTAATACTTCATAAGATCACTGTGAGGAGTAAATGAGATAATATATATAAAGTGCTTGGTTTATATTGTACATGTTTTCATACAAAATTGGCTTAAATACAAGCCAGTTCAGCTAATGGTCAATAGAAGAAATGTGTTCTGTTCCAAAACTGGAGAAAAAGGTGACTTTAGTGGATTTACTGAAAAATAGAACTTCCTGTACTCCAAGAGACGGTCAAGAGTAATTTTAACTATAATTTTTCCCTTCAATGCTGACTTTAAAGGCAAGCTCCATGATAAGATCCAACTTCCCTGGGTAAGAGTTTACCTTCCAATTTTATAGTTTTCAGCAGTTTACAAAGCAGTTCTGATAACCCATTTTTTTAAGCTTAATGATTTTTGAAACATTGCTCCAAAGATAAATAACTTAACACTTATAGTCCTCAAGGAGGGATAACTTGATTTAGAAATATCTCCGTTAATCTCTGGAAATCCCTTTGAAACTGGAGGAAAAAAAATAGATGAGCAGTGTTTGAAGTAGTCAGTACCTAAGAAATAAAAAGTACATCCGCAGATTTTTAGGACAAAGTAAAAAATGTCTTGCCAAGGAGACAATGTCCTTCAGATCTAATAACAAACAATGAAGAAAACCCTGGAACTTTAGGATGTTTCCCACATGACCATCAAGGTAAATAACAGGTAACAACTGCCAATATTGGGTCAGGCACTGTCCTAAGCAGATTGCGTGTATTAAGGTATTTCCGCCTACACATTTATGGGCAAGTATTGTGTCCATCCTCACTTTCTAGATAGGGATGCTCAGGCACAGAGACATTGAGTAATTTTCCCACAGTTTTACAGCACATGTGGCAGACCTGGATTCGAACTCAGGCAGTGGGTTCCAAGAGACAACAGCTTTCGCCCCTGTACTGCATTGCTTCTCTGTAGTGGCGCTGGTTGGGGACTTCTGGCACAGCCCTGTCTTTATCCCTAACTTGGGAAGCAGTATAGTACAGTAATTAAATGCACGTATTTTGGTGTCTAAAGGATTCATCTAGTGGAGAAGAAGGAAGGGGCAAGTGACTGCCATCCCTGCTCCCTCCATCTCAAACCCTGGCTGGTAGAGACTAAAGTCTAAAGGATTAAGATATTTAGAATAGAAATCACGTTCTGTACCCAAACACTGAATTGTCTTGCCACCTTCTGACTCAGTTTGCTGTAGTCAAATCATACATTCAGAAAGCTTCCTGTACATCAGCTCTCTCACATGCACTATGTGGTGGGTTTTTGTTTTTTCAAGTAATGTAAGTATACATGGATAAGGCAGTGTGAATTATGGAGAAAATTAGTTAGTGTCGTAACTCTTCCAGTTAACACTAATTCAAATAAGATGTATACTTACTATTTCCTCTGATTTGGTACATAATCTTTATTACCATCTAACGCATAATTATTATATCCATTTAAGAGTTAGGCAGCCAGTAGGAATAGCTGCCACTTATTGAGTACTTACTTTGTGCTAGGAGCTTTAGTTAAATTATCTCATTCAATTTTTCAGTGAGATTGGGTCTTTACCCGTCTTTGTTGATGGGAAATTGAGCCTAGAGCGGTCTCCAGCAATCAGCTTCAATTCTCCCTATAACCTAAAGTGATGGAGGCAGTGTTAAAACTTTGGATCATTCTGATACCCACGTGTGTGTATTTTACTAGAATCCTTTACTGCTTCCCAAGTTAGGGATAAAGACAGGGCTGTGCAAAGCTATGTTTATACCTTCTGACCTGCTACACTACAGCTGTAGAGGTCAGTGTCTCCCTAATATCTATCTAATAACTATTTTGTTACAAAATTTGCATAGTCGTTGATCCCCTGAGTACCCTGCATCCCCAAATTAATCCCTAATCTGGCAGATTCCATACTCTGATCCTCACTAAAAAATCTTCAAACTGAAAAAACAAGAGGCTTATTTATGGCTCTCTCAAAAACTATCATGCAGAAAGAAAGGAAAATCAACTGACACCTTTCTTCAAATGTGGACAACAAGCTTTGCTCTAATTAGCTCACCTACTGGCTCTGAGTTATTTCACAGTAGCAAGGTCAAAAATTCTTGGCTGTGTTGATCACATTTGGAAGAAACATAAAGTTTTATAGAAATCATCTCCAGAGTGTTGTTTTGTTTCTGGCGCATCAATACAACTAATTCATCAGCAGAATGAGCAAGCCATTCTTGCAACAAAGCCAGGCTTCCTTCGATGAAACAGAGCCACCACAAGCTGTTCTCCAGAATCTGGGAAAGGATCTTATTAGTCTGTTGTGCATGCTTTGCTTTTGAATTCAGTTGGCCACCAACAAGTATGTGATTGTAATTGATGTTTCACGCAACAGGAAACCTAGTTACAGGACATCGGTTCCAGGTTCTTGCTGGTTTATCTTTCAAATATGCTTTTTCTACATTACCTAAATAACACACACACACACACACATTCACACACCATTTCGGGCCATATGAACTTCTTCATCGTGTGACCTGTTCACTAACCAAGATGGATGATTGAGAGAAGAAAACACAAGTGAACTAATCCACACTAGAAATGGGAACCAAAGCAACTGATCCCAGCTTGAGTGGTTCCTATTTTCCCTGTGTTTTAGAAACACGCACACAGATGGGTCAGATCTGGTTGCCGTGTGTATAGACAGCCAGTAGCAATTCTCTATCAGTACTGAGCTGACAAAGGAGACCTAGAGAACAAAGACAGTGGGCAAGTGGTGATAAGAGAGGTTGTCTCTCCCTTCAGTTTTTCAAGACACACCAATCCCGTATTGAGCAAAAGAAAACAGAACTAGTCAACATGTATATAGCCCTATGACACATTCCCTATAAAATATCTCCTGCAGCTAGGTAAATTTTATAAAGGATATATGGTGCATGATTCTCCTGATGAATTGGGATTATTGGTTTAAAGACAAGTTGATCTTTAGGAGTAGGGTGGGGAGGTCCTCTCTGGAAGCTATAGTAACCTTTCCGAGCTACAAGGATGCATTATCACTTCCCGTGGACTAGGGTTGACTAAATTGTACACTTGTGTTCTAGAAGGGACAAGAGAGCTTGGCCAGAGTCACAACAGAATGGTATGAGACGTGGAGCCGCCACTGTTGCAAGAAGGAAAGAAGTGGACCTAGGGACTTAAATATATTCAAATGTAAAATTGCCCTTCAGCTGATCCTGGGTGTGAAACTCTTGAATTAATCTTACTTATACCGTGTAGAAAAACAAATATCTACTAGGCAAAGGAAAAGTCATGAAAATTCATCTGAACAACTGAAAAACAGGACATGTAGACAACCTCTCAGTTGCGGCTTTTTTAAATCCACCCAGTATGACTGGTTAGTCAGCTCCTTTAGGATTCATTCGAAAAACCTCTTTTGTTTCTTGATCAGGACAGAGAAATCATTTAAAATGATAAACTGACATGTTAAACACCAATCTCAAATTTAACTGAAATTATATGCCCCTGCGAAGCATAATAATCTCTTATTTTGTTTTGTCTTGACTACGGAAGGGCAAAAGAAACATAAAATTTAAAAAAAAAATTCTCAAATTCCTTTTACCTTGTCAAGAAGAAAGGGATGAGGGAGATTGCAATTTGTAGAATTTCCATTTAGTGTTTGAGCTACTTAAGCAGATATCTTAAGTTGGGTGAGGCCACATAGAAAAGTCCCCATTATTTTGTGCCCTTTAGACATGATGTAGCTCCTCCCAGGAGCTCATGCCATGCCCCTTCTGAATTAACGGAAGTCACTGGAGTTTATGCCAAAATTTGCTCTGAGTAACATGTCCCCGCTGAGACAGCTGTGGTGTGGCTGGCAGCAAGCCAGGGCTTTGGGGTCCTTTGACTCTAGTCTCTTCATCCCATGCTGAGGAAGCCCAACCAGGGAGTGAAGAAACAAAGAAACACTCCATTGCCTGTGGTGGTGGAGTGAGGGATGATAGGACCCTCCTCTGTCATTCAGAGAAGCCTCTTTCAAAAGATGAGAACTGCCCGCTTTCTACCTGGGACGGAGGATCTGGCGCAATTAGACATTCAGTTTACAAGGTTTTACTTTCATCTCCTTTAAACCTCACCCTAAGCCAGTGAGGGAGGCGGGAGCTGGCAAAATGCAATACATACACAGCTCTGCTGTTTATTGAGCATGAACCATGGTCCATGGGACTCTGCCAGGACCATGCACACAAAGTAACATCCTGAGGTCCCTGTTCTGAAGGGAGTGACATGCATTCTAGTGGGTATGTAGCAGGGGAACAGACAGTAAATTGTGCATGAAATTTCTGTTAGTGTTGGTATCCTAGAAAGAGGGTAAGTTTGGACTGAAGGATTCAGTTCTGGGAAGAAGATGGCGGGGGTGGGGGGAGATTGAGGGGTTTTCATACCAGTAAAATGATTTGCTGTATGATGTTTTAGCAATCAGTATACATAATTTTTCTTCATATCCATAACATTCTAAAAAATATTTGGGGGCTGGCCCTGTGGTTGAGTGGTTAAGTTCAGGCACTCTGCTTCAGTGGCCCAGGGTTTCGCCAGTTCAAATCCTGGGTGTGGATATGGCACCGCTCATCAGGCCATGCTGAGGCAGTGTCCCACATGCCACAACTAGAAGGACCCACAACTAAAAATACACAACTATGTACCGGGGGACTTTGGGAGAAAAAGGAAAAATAAAAAAATCTTAAAAAAAAAAATATTTGAAGTGTCTTCAAAGATAAAACTACCATGTGTTTCCCTTAAAACATAGATATGAGAAGTAACCAAATTATCTAAGAAGTTATATTAAATTTATGTTGGCAGTGCTGACTTCACTTTTAATTTTTTTAATTAACTATTAGATAGATCAAAAGAATACTTATAAAATATATGTAAGTCGTGGTTCTTATTCCTGGGCACTTAAAAAATTCTATTTTGAAAAATTTCAAACATACACAAAAATGAAGAGGATGATGTAATGAACCCCTATATCTACCACCCAGGTCCGTCAATTGTCAACACATGGCCAGTCTTGTTTCGTGTGACCCCTACCTACTTCATTATTTCAAAGGAAATTCCAGATTTCCTATCATTTCATAATACTTAACTACTTAGAAATGTGCATAAATACTTAAAAATGCACCTCTAAAAAGATAAGGACTGTTTTAGACATAATACTAGAATCATATCTAAAATTAATAATTCCTCAATATAGGTAAGTATCTAGTCTGTGTTCAAATTTACCTAGAGACCTTTATAACAAATATAGATACTATTGTGGTTATCTATTGCTGTGTGACAAACTACCCCAAAACATAGAGGGTGTAAAGAAGAACCTATTTTTAGCTCTCATGTAGGAAAGTTTTTAATCATTAAGTCGATTTCTTTGGAAGGATTCAGAAATTTTATTTCTTCTTGAGTCAGTTTTGGTAAGTTATAATTTTCTAGAAATTTGTCTGTTTTATCTGTTTTAAAAGGTATAAGCATAAAGTCATTCATAATACCACCCTTTTATGGTGTCTATGGTATCTGTAGTTATGTTTCCTTTTTCATTCCGAGTAATGTTTATTTGTACCCCGTCTCTTTTTTTCTTTGTCAGTCTTACCAGAGGTTTATCAATTTTATTAACCATCTCAAAGAACCAACTTTTGGATTTGTTAATTTTCACTATTGTAAGTTTATTTTCTGATTGTGTGTGTGTGTGTGTGAGGAAGATTGGCCCTGAGCTAACAACCATGCCAATCTTCCTCTATTTTGTATGTGGGACACCACCACAGCATGGCTTGATGAGCAGTGGATAGGTCTGTGCCCGGGATCCAAACCTGTGAACCCTGGGCCACTGAAGCAGAGCCCAACCACTATGTCATCAGACTAGCCCCATGTTTTCTAGTTTTTAATTTCTGCTTTTATCTTTATTATTTTTTGCCTCCTTCTTTCTTTGGATTTATTTTGCTGTTCTCTTTATAATTTCTTAAGTTGAAGCTGTTCACTAATGTGTAGCCTTTTTTCACTCCTAAGAGATGCAACAAAGGTGATATATCTCTCTAATTATTATTTTAGCTACATACCCAAAATTTTGATATATAGAATTTTCATTATATTTTAGTTCTCAATGTCTACTTTCTGTTATAATTTCTTCTTTGAACAATTGATTATTTAGAAGTATAGCTCTTTGTTTTCAAATATGGGATATTTCTGATTATTATTTTGTTGTTGTTGTGATCTATCTGATACCATTCCTTTGAAACTTGTTGAGACTTGCTTTTTGGACTAGTGTGGGATTCTTTTTTTATTACAACTTTTTTGTTTCTCTTCTTCCACTCATTGGCAGTTATCTTTGCAATCCCCTGGGAGATGGGGATTATTTCTGATACTGAGCAACAGGCTCCCTCTGCTTGCTGTGATCTGAACCTATTAATCACAATGAGTTAGAGATCGAGAAAGGAAGTTTAATTAGACTAACTGGCTAATCAGAAAATGGGTGACTAATGTCTCAAAAACTCATCTTCAAAAATTAGAGAATCTGGAGGCAGTGATATAGGGAAAATGGGCAGTAAGGAGAGGGTCCAAGGATGTTGGTCTCCAGGCATGACAGTTTCCAGGCATCACATTGTTCCATTCTTCTGTCAACTGTGATGGATACCTTGTAGGGGTGGTTCCTGCCTGTGGTCAGCCTATTCCTGGAGAGAAACTCACCAAACAAAGTTTTAATTTATCAAGATATCGAGGAATCCATCTGTAAGCAGAGGCCATACATCAGGAGAGCATGTGAATTTTTTAGAGTACATACAGAGCAGCAAGTAGTCAGGGGCTGGGGCCAATTAGCATAACAAGATGGCCTCACTTCTGCTCACTTACATTTCTAGTTCATCCTTCCATGGAGGGTGTACCCTTTGAACCCCAGCCTTACTCTCTGTTCAGGCCCTGGGTTTTATCTTCTCTCCCCAAACCCCAGAAGGCTGTGTATATCAAAGCTCCTGTTAACCCAGTTCAGTACACACCCTCAAGATGAAAGCAGCGTCAGTGTGCTTTCCTCTCTGCTTCCCCCCCTTTAGTTTTTGACCTGACTATGCCTTACAGTCTATTCTAGTCAGTTCGTCGATGCATCTAAGAAGGTTTTTAAAAGATATATATTATCCAGCACTTTTCATTGGCTGTGAACCTAGTCGACCATTTGTCCATCAATAGAAGTCTCCATGGGCATCTTATTTGATTACTGTTGAATTCCCATAACGTGCCATAAGTAACATGCTCAAGGGGCTTAAGGCTTTGCTTAAGGATTTGAGGCACTAGAAATACTGTTAGGGAAACATTTAACATAAAATATGCAGAGTGGATGTGGATGTTCTCAAGTATTAACCAAACCTCTAATAAAGGAATACACATTGAAAAGAGAGAAATGGTATTTATATATATATTGTTTTGGTGAGGAAAATTGGTCCTGAGCTAACATCCATGCCAATCTTCCCCTACTTTGTGTGTGCGAGGCCACCACAGCATGGCTTGGGGAGTGGTGTGTAGATCTGTGCCCAGGACCCAAACCCGTGAACCCTGGCCCACTAAAGTGGAGTGCATGAACTTAACCACTATGCCACCTGGCCAGCCCCCAGAAATCATATTTTTTATGGTGAGGAAGATTGGTCCTGAGCTACCATCTGTTGCTAATCTTCTTCTTTTTGCTTGAGGAAGATTATCCCTGAGCTAACATCTGTGCCAGTCTTCCTCTATTTTGTATGTGGGATGCCACCACAGTATGGCTTGATGAGCAGTGTGTAGGTCTGTGCCTTGGATCTGAACCTGTAAACCCCAGGCCGTGGAAGTGGAGCATGCAAACGTAACTGCCATGCCACTGGGCCAGCCCCTGAGAAATGATAGATTTTTAAGTTCCATTCAAAGTCCTCAACAATACAACCAATCAATCTGAATAATTCCAACATGACCCCTACATGTTCACTGAAAAGATACATAGAAGTATGCACAGCAGCAGTTTTCAAAAACTGGAGAAGAAAAGAACCAACAAATACCTACCAATGGTAGGATAGATAAATAAATAGTGAAATGCTACATAGCAATGAGAATGAACAAACTTAACCACATGCAACTTTATGAATGAATCTCATAACTGGGAGAAGCTCAATATGATAATATATAAGTTTGTGTGATTCCATTTAGGTGAAGTTCAAAAACAGACAAAACTGACTTATTATGTAAAAAGTCAAGATGATTGTGACCCTTGAGAGAAAGTTAGTGACTGAATGGGCACATGAGGACTTCTGGGAATGTGGTCATGTTCTATTTCTTTATCTGGAAGCTTGTTACATAGGTGTGTTCATTTTGTGAAAATTAATTGAACTGTACACTTTCTATGTGTGCACTTTATATACCTCCATAAAATTTTACATTACAAAACATCCAAAATGAAATATAAAAAGCCATAAAATTTATTTAAGAAATGAAATATCTACCTGATGCAGCTCTTGGTTTTAAAAAAAAATGGTTTGTGCTAACAAAAAGTGTTAACAAGATGAAATTGTAGCTGTTTGATGACTTCTTCCAGAAAGCCTGGGACCTTGATCGTGAGATGTGGGAATTGGAAAAATGGAGATACTTATTCTCTAAGATTGGGAAAACACAGCTTTCCCCTGCCTGAGTTACAGTGTAGAATTATGAAGCACACCATGCTCTTCTCATCAGGACATCCCAAGTTTGAGCCGTGTGTAAATCTTATTTTTTATTTGTCCTCCTTCTCCTCTAAGCTTGTTTCTTCATTTATAGAAAGGGAATATTACATACCTACCACCCTGTCTGGCACCTGGTAGGTGATCTTTTATTTTGATTACTTTTTTAATGAAGTATAATTGACATTGAACATTATATTACTTTCAGATGTATAACATAATAGTTCGGTATTTGTATATATTGTGAAATCATCACCATAATAAATCTAGTTAACATCCGTCACCATACATAGTTACAATTTTTCTTCTTGTGGTGAGATCTTTTAAGATCCACTCTCTTAGCAACTTTCAAATATGAAATACAGTATTAACGATAGTTGTCAGGCTGTACATTACATGACTTCATGACTTATTTATTTTATAACTGGAAATTTGTAACTTTTGACCCCCTTCAACCATTTTAACCACCCTCCCACTCCCTACCTCTAGCAACCACCACTCTGTTCTCTGTATCTGTGAGCTTGGTGGGGTTTTTTTTTAGATTCCGCATATAAGTGAGATAATATGGTAGTTGTCTTTCTCTGTCTGACTTATTTCACTTAGCATAGTGCCCTCAAGGTCATCCATATTGTTGCAAATGGCAAGATTTCCTTCTTTTTTATGGCTGAACAATATTCCCTTGTATATATATATCACATTTTCTTTATCCATTCATCTGGCAATGGACACTTAGTTTGTTTCCATATCTTAGCTCTTGTAAATAATGCTGCAATGAACATGAGGGTGTAATTATTAATAATATTATTAGAATGTTGTCAAAGAGCAAGTTTGGTTCTAGTTTGTGTTTCTTTAATTTCTGCAATGACTCATCATCTGAGTGCAAGTATTTTCTTGGGACCCCTAAATTATTCCTCTGCTTCTACCACAAAGAAAAATCGAAGTGGCTTCCATTCCCTGCCCTTGCTATCTCTCTAAAATCTTCTTTGCTGCCAGTAAAGCATCATCATCTTACTAAGAAACGCAGGGAGTCATTTCGTCCTAGATCTATGGTTCATCTTGGGCTAGAGAAAAATCCCAAGTTCCCTAAGAAAGAATTCCAACTTGGCTTACTCGTCAAGACTTGTCAGTGGATTCCTGGATTCTTTACAAGATGGATTTGGTTCTTCATTTTAATTTATGACCTTACTTTAAACGTAGATTATCTCTTATTCTGTTGTTTGTCAGGATTCCTACATTTTTCATTTTAACTTCATTTTCTGCATCGTAGGTTTCCATTCTGAGATGCAGATAAATCATGCTGTCCCCACCTGTTTGTAATGTATTAATCATCCAGTTGTCTTCAGTGGGCTTTTCATATGGTTGCCCATTTTACATCTGTTCATTCCTTTCTTGTGCAAGATGCACAGCCTACTCCTATTTTCTATTTCTTTTTAAAATCTGATGTAAAATAGTGTATTTTTTTCCTATGACATTTTCATTGATTGAAGACTTAGAATTTATTTGGATTAGGGAGATTCCATTATTTCTATTTATATTATTGCTTTATGTTTCATGGTATTTCATTTCCTCCAGGAAAGCAGCACCTGCAGTGACCTCTCGAACGATTCTCTCAAACCTCCTTCTCAGGGAGCAGGCAGGTCTCACGTTTCTTCAGGGCAGAGATGACCTGATTCCATTTATCAGCTAATCCACAGGTAAACCTAGTGATTCTTTTGTGATGCTAGGATAGAGAGAGGAATTTATTTGCAAGGCAAATTAAAAAAACTGAACAAACTTTTATACTCTTAAGACGGGATGCTGGGAGAAACTTATTCTTCAAAAATTTGTACCTTTTCTGAAGACTCAGTTATTCCCTAAGTGGACAAAATTGTAATTTTTACTTTAAAATTAGAATTAAGATAGAGACTATTATTAGAATCTTGTATAGACATTTTACAACTGCTACTTACATTACTTTAGTCATATCGTAACAACCATGACATCATTGATGTAATCTAATATTCCTTTGCATTTTGGGTTATGTTTTGACAGTGACCTTTATCTGTGTTTTTGAAAAGATAGATAAGAGATTGCTGTGTTTTTCCCCCCAGACAAGCATTTGAAGGCTATTATTGGTATGTTTCAAGACTAAGGTTTCTGTTGTCATTGAAGTAGACAGTGAAATTATAAAACACACTTGCAAGTACTCCCAAACAGTTTATCTGCAATTCATGCGTCTAGGATTCCTTGGGAAGCTTAATTTTCTCTGCTCTTTTCTCTTTCCCTGGTTCTCCAGAGTCTTCTTAATGTCAGTGTTCCTAGGGTTCCATCTTTGGTCTTTTTTCTTCTCACGTTACGTACTCTCCTTGTGTCTACAGTCGTCACCACCACCCACACTGCTCAACTCCACATGTCCATCCCCGTTGTAGACCTCACTTCTAAGCCTCCATTTCTCTTATCCAAGTGCTGGTTCCTCCTAGAAGATGTTTCCCCTCAGATCTCAGGACCCGAGAATGGGTGGTTCCCTGAAGCTACCAACTTGCTTTTAACTTAGGGTCTCAATGAAACGTGAACTTGATTGTGTTTCCCTCTGCTTTGCCACTAGGAAGTTCCAGGCAGATTTGGTGGGTGCTCTGAAGTTGTTTTTGCCTTTTGTGTATTAACCTCACTTCTGTCTTAATCCTCTTCACCTCAATTTTTCATCTATTTCTTGACTTTTATCCTGCTATAATGTATGTATTGTATAGCCTTGTTTTGGAATAGTGAGTGTATGGATACAATATATAACCACATACGTATCTATCATAGGTATATTTACCCCTTCTGACTATCTCCACCTTGGTGGTCCATGTGGGTATACCTTACATTCAACATGTTGGAAATTTATCCTCCTCCTAAAATTCTCTGCCATGAACTAATCCAACTCGTCACTCAAACTAGCAGTAATCTTAACTTAATCTTTGACTCTTCTTTTTTCCTTCGCCACCATCACATCTGATTAGTTGTCAAATGCTCCCAATTTATTGTGGGTTTTCCTCTCCATCCCCATTGTCATAGTCACACCTGTACCACTGCAACAGTCTCTTGCCACTTCAGTTTATTCTGTGTTCTGCTTCCAAACAACCTTCCTAAAATATATCAGATCTTGTTAGTGCCCTATTTAAAACCCTTCACTGTCTCCCTATTACCTACAAGATAGTTTCAAACTACTTTGTATGATGAACAAGGCTCTCATGATTTGAATGGTGATCTCTTTTCTGTCCATAATTGTAGCTTATTCTCCCTTCTATGGGTCCATCTTGAGTCACCGTTTGCCACAGGTTGGATTCCCTTGGAAGCAGACTCTGAGACAGAGTTTGGAGAGTAGGATTTTCATCAGGGCATGCCCTTGGGATTACCACCTGTAGATGAGAAGGGAAGAAAGCAGAAAAGGGCTGAGAGAGAAGTTGGGTTGTGACAAGTGGTATGTCGGAGCTAGCTTGCATAGAGATTGGTAAATGCTATAAATCAGAGTTCTCCCTCCTCTAACAGAGAGCCCACTCACTGGCTTACCTCTGGCTGCAGTGCAATCTCCATCAAGGCTTCTGAATCCACAAAGTGTTCAAAAGCTGGGAAGGCCTTTCAGAGTTGTCTAAATTTGAGGTGAGGGGGCTGGGCATTTAGAACCTCTGTGTCATCAGTCATTGGATGAGGACTTCCCCTGAAGAAGGCAGGACCTTGGGCAAACTTCTTCAGCTGAGGCAATTCCAAAAGAGGTCTGCCAGCTGAAGGCTGTCTGTAGGCACCACCACAGCAGCTGGGACAGTAAGTCCTTCAAGAGAAGCTTACCATGGTTTCCATTTGGGCTCCCCATTTGCAGCTCTCTAAGCACCACTGGCTCTGCAGTGTTGGGAGCCAAGTGGCAGAGTGAGGCTCAAGTTTGAGATTGGCCTTTGGCTCTCATAGCCTGGCAGCTGTAACCAACAACAGAGTCTTTTGGCAAAGTCAGAGTCCCTGGTTTTCCCTCCATCCCTTGAACTAAGAATTTAAGAATTATGGATTGTCACTCTCCTTTATTAAGCTAGCCACCCAAAATCCTTTAATTCATCAGCTTCTTCATACTCTTTTATGGCAATGGTTCTCAACTGGGGACAACTTTGCTCCCGAGGGGACACCTGGCATTGTCTGGAGACATTTTTGGTTGTCACAACTGTGGGAAGGGATCTAGTGGGCAGAGGCCAGGGATGCTGCCAAACATCCTACAGTGAGTGCACACGCAGGACGGCCATCACAACAAAGAATGATCCAGCCCCAAATGTCAACAGTGCTGAAGTTGAGAAACTCTGATCTATGGCAATAAACACTCAGTGGGCATTTCATTCCCGATGACCATGGGGAAATATGAAATGAATTGTTTCGCCTCTGCAGGTTCTGAACGGATCAGAGTCATCCCTCCCCCTGTGGTTCCCGCCTCATCCTTCAATCCTAGCTGAATTCTTATTGCCTTTTTCCTTAACCAGGCCAAGTAATCAGTCTCAGAATCTGCCTATTTCTCTGGGAGGTCTATTGCCTGCAACCATCCCTGTATCAGTTAGGATGCTGTTGCAAGAAAAAGAAACCAACTCACCTTGACTTAAACAGAAGAGAAATTTATTGAAAGGATACGGGATAACTCACAGAAATCAAGAGGCTGGATTCTTGTATGCCATCTGAAGTTAGGGAGCCCAATTTGTCTAGATCCTAGCCATCTGGAATTATACCACAAAGTTAGTCTGGTGAGAACACTGCCACTGGCAGTCTGAACATTGAATTGTCCAGCCTGCGCATTGGACAGGATGTTCCATCCCAGACACTGGGTCATTGCAGTCCCTCAGCACTGGGTTCTGCTGACACTGCTGCTGCTGCTGGAGAAAATCCCCTCCTGTTCCTGCTCCTCTGCCCCCGATTTCAAAGTCTGGCACAGGAATATCGAACCTATGAGGCCTAAGATGTTAACTGCAAGTGACGCTGAGAGAGTATCTGGCAATTTCAGCTTGGATTGTGGGAGGTAGCCTTTACCTGTGACCAAAACTCATAAGGAGGGGACTCTCCCAGACACACAAAATATTTAGATGCTGGAGAGCAAAATAGTGACAACTGTTAGGTGAAAAAGGTGTTAATTGCTCCTAACATTTGCATACATTTCAGGCCATTTTGTTGTAAACATCTCTAACAGCAAAAGCTTGGTATATATAGCTTTCTCTATTTTTCCAGTGTATTATCTCAAGTTAATTCATAGGGTTCTGATCCTGTCATAACTGCTGTTTACTTTATTATACACACTCACACACACCCACACACTCATACCTTGGGTGACAGCCTGCTTACTATATTTATTTCCTCAGTATAAAAATAGAAGTATGTCCCCTAAGGATCTTACCTTTATTATTCAAATTCATTTCAACATGTGTTAGCAATGCCAAAATAAACAATGCTGGAAATAGTTTCCTAATGAAATAAAGCTAGACAGCATGACTTTTCATTCCTGTCTTTGATTAATTGTGTGCTGTTTTCTCTTTTATGAAAGATAAATCCACATGTAAAGTTATATCAAGGCAGAAAAACAAAGAGACTCTTTTTAAGAGATTTTAGTTTCAGTGTGACATTTTTCTATTTTTTTTTTTCTTATTGTCACTTGATGGATCTTTCCATTCACCTTTTCTGACAACATCCAAGATGAAAAGTTCTGTGCTTCATAGATGAGCTGATGATACCCCGACAGGGCTCTGCAAGAGTTTCTGGTTAGTCCATCTTACAAAGTGCCAACATTGTCTGGAAGACTCAGAAATTGCCTGTGAGGTAGGGCAATGACTGAAAAAAAACCCCAAAACACGTGAATTTAATGAGGCATCCTGAAGGAAGGATCCAGAGGCACATCTGTTTTGACTGTCACATGAAGACTAAGGGCAGTCAATTTGCCTATCAGTATTGGAGATGTTTGGGTATGTTGGTAAGAACCCATTTTAGGAGTTAACATACCCAAACATAGGATTGCTTTTCCATTATCGCTCAAGGTGTCTTTCCATATTGCCATCTATCACCACCCCAGTTTTATAGGTGGAGAATTTGACTTGTAGGAAAAGCAGACCACATACTCAGAATTAAAAGTCAAAGATTGAAAAAACAAGTGATCCAATAAAAACCCAATGCTTTTCCATTTATAAAGACCAGCGCAGAAAGGAAGCAAGGAAATCCTTACCAGTCGGAGGCTGGAGAGCACAACCCCCAGTTTCTTAACTCATCAGAAGGGCAGGCTTTCTTTGTCTTCTTTTTAAATAAACTTTTTATTTCAGCATAGTTTTAGATTTACAGAGAAGTTGCAAAGATAGTACAGAGAGTTCCTGTATACCCCACACCTAGTTTCCCCTATTGTTAACATCTTACATTAGTGTGGTACATTTGTCACAATTAATGAGCCAATATTAATATATTATTATTAACTAAAGTTCATATAGTTTATTCAGGTTTCCTTAGTTTTTTAAATTGTGCTATAATTGACATATACGATTATATTAGTTTCAGGTATACAACATAATGATTTGATATTTGTGTATATGGTGGAACCATCACCACCATAAGTCTAGTTAACATCCGTCACCATTAATAGTCTCTTAGTAACTTTCAAAATACAATTCAGTATTGTTAACTATAGTCACCATGCTGTGCATTACATCTCCATGACTTATTTTATAACCGGAACTTTGTACCTTTTGACCTCCTTCACCCATTTCACCCACCCACCAACCCCTGCCTCTGAGAATCACCAATCTATTCTTTGTTTCTGAGTTCGGCTTTGTTTTAGATTCCACGTATAAGCAAGATCATATAGTATTTGTCTTTCTCTATCTAATTTATTTCACTTAGCATAATGCCCTCAAGGTCCATCCATATTGTCACTGTTGGCAGGATTTCCTTCTTATTTAACGGCTAAATACTGTTCCATTGTATAATTATATATATGCTACATTTTCTTTATCCATTTGTCTGTTGATGGACACTTAGGCTGTTTTCATGTCTTGGCTAGTGTAAGTAGTGCTGCAATAAAAATGGAAGTGTATACATCTTTTCCAGTTAGTGGCTTCATTTCCTTCCGATGAATACCCCAAAGTGGAACTTCCGGGTCATATGGTAGATGTATTTGTTTTTTTTAAAGATTTTATTTTTTCCTTTTTCTCCCCAAAGCCCCCCCAGTACATAGTTGTATATTCTTCATTGTGGGTCCTTCTAGTTGTGGCATATGGGACGCTGCCTCAGCGTGGTTTGATGAGCAGTGCCATGTCTGCGCCCAGGATTCGAACCAACGAAACACTGGGCCGCCTGCAGCGGAACACGCGAACTTAACCACTCGGCCACGGAGCCAGCCACCTGGTAGATCTATTTTTAATTTTTAATTTTAACTTAGTCTCACTGGTTTATTTTGCTTTTGTTGTCTTTACTTTTGGTTTCAAATTCAAAAAATCATCGCCAAGACTGACATCAAGGAGCTTATCGCTTATGCTTTCTCCTAGAAGTTTTATGGTTTCAGGTCTTAATTTTTGTGTATACTGTAAGAAAGTGGTCCAGTTTCATTATTTTGCATGTGGCTGTCCAGTTTTCCCAACATCATTGTATATTCTTGGCTCCTTTGTCATAAATTAATTGACCACATATGTGTGAATTTATTTCTGGGCTCTCTGTTGTGTTGCACTGATCTACATGTCTGTTTTTACGTCAGTACCATACTGTTTTGATTAGTACAGCTTTGTGATACAGTTTGAAATCAGGAAGCATGATGCTTCTAGCTTTGTTCTTCTTTCTCATGATTGCTTTGGCTATTCAGGGTCTTTTGTGGTTCCATACAAATTTTAGGATTGTGTGTTCTACTGTGGAAAGTTGTCATTGGGATTTTGATAGGCATTATATTGAATCTGTAGATTGCTTTGGGTTGTGCAGACATTTTCACGGTATTAATTCTTCCAATCCATGTGCATAGAATTTCTTTCTATTTATTTGTGTTGTCTTCAATTTCTTTCATCAATGTCTTATAGCTTTTAGGGTACAGGTCTTTTACCTCCTTAGTTAAATTTATTCCAAGGTATTTTATCCTTTTTGATGTAATTGTAAATGAGATTGTTTTCTTAATTTCTCTTTCTGATAGTTCATTATTTGTGTATAGAAATACAACAGATTTTTGTATATTGATTTTGTGTCTTGCAACTTTACTGAAGTCATTTATTAGTTCTAACAGTTTTTAGGTGGCATCTTTTGAGTTTTCTATATATAATATCATGTCATCTGCAAATAGTGACAGTTTTACTTCTTCCTTTCTGATTTATGTGCCTTTTATTTCTTTTTCTTGCCTAATTGCTCTGATTATAGCACTTCCAATACGATGTTGAACAAAAGTACCAAAAGTGAGCATCCTCGTCTGTTCCTGCTTTTAGAGAAACAGCTTTCAGCTTTTCACCATTGAGTATGATGTTAGCTGTGGGCTTGTCATATATGGCCTTTATAATGTTGAGGTATGTTCCCTCTATACTCTATATACTTTGTTGAGAGTTTTTATCATAAATTGATGTTGAATTTTGTCAAGAGCTTTTTCTGCATTAATTGAGATGATCTTATGATTTTTATCCTTCATTTTGTTAATGCAGTGTAGCATATTGATTTGCGGATGTTGAACCATCCTTGCATCCCTGGAATAAATCCCATTTGATCATGGTGTATGATCCTTTTAACGTATTGTTGAATTTAGTTTGCTAATATTTTGTTAAGGATTTTTGCATCTATGTTTATCAGGGATATAGGCCTGTAATTTTCTTTTCTTGTGGTGTCCTTGTCTGGTTTTGGTGGCAGGGTAATGCTGGCCTCGTAAAATGAATTTGGAAGTGTTCCTTCCTGTCCTATTTTTTGGAAGCATTTAAGAAGGATTGGTATTCATTCTTCTTTGAATGTTTTTTAGAATTCACCCATGAAATCATCTGGTCCTAGACTTTCGTTTGTTGGGAGGCTTTTGATTACTGATTTAAATACTAGTAATTGGTCTTTTCAGATTTTCTTAGTTTTTATCTCATGTTCTTTTTCTATTCCAGGTTCCCATCTAGGATACAACATTACATTTAGTCATCATGTCTTCTTAGGCTCCTCTTGGCTGTGACTGTTTCTGAGGTTTTCCTTGTTTTTGATGACCTTGAAAGTTTTGATAGTACTGGGTAGGTATTTTGCAGAATGTCCCTCAATTGGGGTTTGTCTGATGTTTTTCTCATAAGTACAACCTAAGATCCCCTCCTCAAATTGACTTGGATGAGCACGGAGGAGTGGCCTCCTGATGCTCAGGATGGGGAGAGGCTATCTCTCCTCTTGATTCCCCAGAAAGGGAGGTGAAGTATTAAGTTAGCAAACTTCAAAAAGACCGTTTGAAAGGAAGGTCGATAACCAATTCTGAGAGTTCATGGTGTTCATAAACATTCATAAGGGGTTACAGTACTTATGCTGGGGAATATAATATTAAACATCTCATTGTTGGTTAAGATTTATTTTAGAGCACAGGACACGAAGTTCTGTTGGTTATAGTGGGGCTGATTCCCTTGTCAGCTGAGACTAAGAGCAAATAGGACTTTCCATGTTCATACTCTAATATTGAAGCAAAGACTTAAGTTTGTGACTTTCAAGTAAAATTTAATTAAATACATGGATGTGAAGATCTATAAAATAAGGGAAATATTCAGGAAATGTGAAATACACAAAGCAAATACACTTAGATTTTCTTTTTTGATGGGAAAAAAAAGCAAATATCAGGGCCTTATTCAACTACTAGCAAGATGAGGTCTAGTAAAACAAAGAGAAAATCTAAAGATTAAAGGAAAACAGGGTCAATATAAAAGATATACATTCTTCTTTCCTTCTATCCAGTAAGGAGCACCCTCTTACAATTGTTGATTCACTGTGTGTTGCTATCTATTGTATTATTCATGCAAGATATTTTCCCTGGTGGACATATATAACCATTTCTGTGAAGAAGTTCCCATATCACATTTAGAATAAAAGAGAAATTTTTAGCAAATGCAAATTCAAGATGCTGCCTTTCTTTGAAGAAATAAAAGAGCCTTTACTGTAGGAAAAAGAATTGAAATTATGAAGTTATTAGCTATTCAAGAGAATGTTGAAGAATCTGATTAAACAGTGTTTATAGATAAATATCCATTTTTTTTCTCTTTGATAGTGTAGATCTAACCCTTTAGGTTTTTATAATTAAGGTGAATAAGGAAAGTTTTGAGTAAGAACTTGAAGCATCCTGCCCTAATGACTATCACAGTACTTAGACAAAAGCAAAACCAGCTTTCAGGAGTGTTGAAAGAAATGATTTGCAAACGGCTTGGTACTGGGTGCAGGTCTTATTTAATTTACAACCAGCTGTTCCCTTTACCTCAAAGGTTATGAGAAATCTCTGCACTGATGTCATTAACCTTATGAATGGTTTGACTAGATTTCTGGGTTCAGTTTTACACCTCAAAATAATTTAAGGAAAAATCTGCACTGGAAGTTTAAAATTGTCTCCTTAACAGAGACTCTATTCACAAAGCTGCCAAGTCCTGACAATTGATAGCAGTGGGCATAGCTCAAAGAGTCACCTAAGGAGGCGGGAACCCTTTTTTGTGTGCCAAATACTGTACTCAGCATTCTACGTAAGTGATTTTGTTGAATCTTCTGAACGACCTAGTCATTATTATGTAGATGGTACAGACTCTAGGGCACAGAGGGGCGACTTGCTGAAGGTCACACGGCTTATTAATGGCAGAGTTGGGGTTTAAACCTAATTTCTATCAGACTCCATGTTCTTTCAAGTAATCTTTTCTCTTTGGTTTTCTGCAGTGTCATTCCGATGTCTCCAAGTGTGGGCTTTGATTTTAAATCCTGCCTGGACTTTGTCAGGCTTCTTGACTCTGTGGCTTAATGTTTTAAAAAGTTCTGGGAAACTCTCAGCCTTTGTTTTTTCCAATATTGCTCTGCTCCTTTCTCCTCTCCTTCTGTGACTCTAATTAAATGTATTTAAACCTTCACATAGTAGCCTCTATGCTGGTTTTTCTTCTTTTTTTAGTGAGGAAGATTGGCCCTAGCTAATGTCTGTGCCAGTCTTCCTCTACTTTGGATGTGGGTCACCACCACAGCATGGCTTAGTGAACGTTGTAGGTGTAAGCCCAGATCTGAACCTGTGAACCTGGGCCACTGAGGTGGAATGTGCCAAACTTAACCACTATGTCATTGTGCCAGCCCCTATGCTTCTTACCCTTTCTTTTATGTTTGTCACTCTTGTTTCTCTGTGCTTAACTCTGGACTATTTCTTTGGAACAATTTTCTGTTTCACTGATTCTTTTCTTTTTCTCTTAGATTGGTACCTGAGCAAACATCTCTTGCCAATCTTCTTTTTTTTTCTTCTCCTTTTTCTCCCCAAAGCCCTCAAGTGTATAGTTGTATATTCTAGTTGTAGATCCTTCTGGCTCTGCTATGTGGGATGCGGCCTCAGCATGGCTTGATGAGCCATGCTAGATCCACACTCAGGATCCGAACCAGCAGAACCCTGGGCTGCTGAAGTGGCTTGTGCGAACTTAGCTACTCAACCATGGGGCCAGGCACCACTGATTCTTTCTTCAGCTACCTGTCTATTGTTTTCTCAATTTTACTTATTGTATTTTTTCTACACTTTCTACTTGGTTATTTGACAAATCTGCGATATCACTTTTTAAATTTCCAGTTTCTTGTTCAAGTTTCCAAGATTGTCCTTTATCCCCATGAACATGGTAAGCAGAGTTTTATGATAGTTTGTGCCTAATAATTCCACTCTTTAGAGTTGCTTTGGGCCTCTTCATGCATTCTGTTGTTTCTGCCAGCTCTGGTTCGTGTTGTTTTATCTCTTCATGCACCTCATTATTTTTGCTGGGCATTGTATTTAAAAAAAAGACTTATAGAATTAATTTGGACCTAAGATGAGGTTTTCTTGCTCTAGAAATCATTTCTTCTGCCAGGCCCTGAAGGTGCTGGTGGTCCATGGACAGCAATCTGCAGCCTCATTCCCATGGTATAGCCCTTTGGAGGCCCAGCCCAGAACCTGAGGGGAGGGGTCTCAGCAGCTTCTAACCCTGGTATGTACTGGACTCTAATTTTTGACACCCCCTCCCACCACTTGTCTGCTCTCACAAGATCATCTTTTGGCTGCTGCTTCTAGACTGAGGATATAAAACTGAGGCTAGTAGAGGTTCTACCTTCCTCTTCAAAATTTTGGCCTAGTAAGTCCTTACTTTTATTTATTGCTATGATGCTTTTAAGATTCAAAAAAAAAATTCATCTAGATTTTATTGTTTCCTTCAGTAGAAGAATTGCTCCCAATGACCTCATCTGCTGTTTCCAGCTCCGAGTTACTCTTTGCTCTTTTCATGATAACCCTCTGCTTTCCGGATCCACACCAGCAAATTATCCTGTGCTGAAAAAGTTTAAACTAAGCTCAGAGAAAGATGAAGCCTGAACCCCACAATGCAAAGTGAGAGCTAACTAAATGCCTGGCAGATGGCCAGCTGTCCTGCAATGTTCATTTTTCATTTTTATCATGAGCCCCAGGTGATTCTCATGCACACTACAGTTTGAGAATCATTTAGCGAATTCATGTTCTTCATAGCTTTGTTGACAGAAGAGTGTGCCTGCGAACCTGTGTGTCTGTGTGTGTGACTATAGTCTGATTATAGATTATCTGTTGTTTTCAGTTGTTCGGAGAATCCATAATCCAGACCTGACTGGACCATAGTTGCTAAGAGTCATATATGCTACATTCAGAAATACACTGCCTCTGCCCTTGCTCTTCCCTCTGCCTGGGATTTTCTCTCCAGACCTTCACACGGCTCTCACCTCACTTCCTCAGGTCTCTCCTCAGAGAGTCTTGTCCTCATCACCCTTCTAAAATAGCCCCTGTCATCCTCTATCCCCTGACCCTGCTTTATATTTCTTCGTATCACTTATTCATTTCTAGCATTATAAAATATATATCTTTTTAGAAATTTTAATTGTCTGCTGCCTCCCTCACCCCTGCACTAGAAGGTGAGCCCAGTGGGAGCCAGGGATCCATCTGCTTTGCTCACCATGTTATCCCCAAGTTTCTGCTTTCTCAATTAAAATGCTTTGCCCTATTTTCTGCAAAATAGAATACTAGTGATTTGTTAGTGCAAACTACTTTTCAATTTCCTTTTCATGAGAAGAAATTCAAGAAGGCATTATTCTAACTTCATGTTTTTGCACTAATTTTTCAGTTGAGAATTCTTTCTACAGTGAAGTATATTTTAAACATTGTGCTTATCACACAAACTTGGTGATATAAAAAAATCAAAGGAAAAAATCTTCCACAATTACCTTATTCTAACTAGTTGGCTGTTTTGCTTTTTCCTGCTGTGGTTGAATTCTTATCCATGTGGATGAACTTTAATTTTTAAGTCAGTTGCAGAGGTCTGCAGAACTAATTGAGAAATATAGGTGACATCTGTCAGAGTTTCTCAGAGCTAGGCATTCAGGGTACTTTTTTCCTTCTTCAAATTTTTTGTTTTATCTCTTCTTTTATGTTTTAAGTATCCAAACCTTTAAACATTATAAATGATATATAAAAAAAAAGCGTTCAATGTTTTAACTTTAAAATAATTATATCAAAAATCCAGAGTTCCTAAGGACTGTGAGAGGATCATGCCAACTTGCAAAGGACAGGGAATAAAAAGCCAGAAGGCGATATTAAAATGGTTTCTTCCTCACCATATTCAACAAGGCATGAAAATTGCTTAAATGTAAAAGAAAGCTTATCTTATGAGGCAAATAAAGAATGACTTTTCCAAAAACGAAAAATCTTGAAGCCACGTACCTACCATAATACTAGAGATGTGATACTGACCCTAATAATCATATCATGTTCATTTTTTACTCAATTGTTTGAGCTTAGAAATGTCATATTCTTGTATCAGTTTAAACAAACTCATGGTCAGTCCAACTATCTGGGCATTTTCGTAGTGATGACACTGGGATGTATCTCATCAAAATTCAACAGCCAGGGGCTGGCCCCGTGGCCGAGTGGTTAAGTTCGCGCACTCGGCTGCAGAT
Source organism: Equus asinus (assembly GCF_041296235.1). Taxonomy (NCBI): domain Eukaryota; kingdom Metazoa; phylum Chordata; class Mammalia; order Perissodactyla; family Equidae; genus Equus; species Equus asinus. The sequence goes on from NC_091813.1 coordinate 41,432,114, forward strand.
GTCCCACTGTTTCATTGGTTTGAATCCTGGGCGCGGACATGGCACTGCTCATCAAACCACACTGAGGCAGCGTCCCACATGCCACAACTAGAAGGACCCACAACAAATAATATACCGGGGGGCTTTGGGGAGAAAAAGGAAAAAAATAAAATCTTTAAAAACAAAATTCAACAGCCAACTGTTAATAAAGAAGAAAACACCAAGTTCACTACATTGCATTACAAGTCAAAAACAACTGGTCAAAGAAGCAAGTTTGCCCAATGGATAGCAACTTGTGAATGAAAAGGAAGTACTTTTTCATGCAAAAACATGGATGAATCTCAAAAACGTTGAGCTGAACAAAAGAAGGCAGCTGTGTACTGTACTTATGCATGGTGCCATTTAGATGAAATTCTAGAAAAGGCAAAAATAATCCATAGTGGCAGAAATCAGATTACTGGTTCCCTGGGGCCAGGGGGAAGGGAACTAAATGCAAGAGGGCATGAAGAATCTTTTTGGGTGATGGAAATATTTTATATCTTGATTGTGGTCATGGTCACGTGAGTGTATACGTTTATCAAACTCATCAAATTTTACACTTAAAATGGATGCATTTTATTGTATGTAAATTATACCTTAATAAAGTTGATTTGGAAAAGATATTACATCCTTCTTTCCCAAAACTTTTGCACTTCTCATCAAAACAATTCCAAGATTTATTCAATATAATGATGATTATTGCATTATCTGTTAAAGATGTCTTATTTACTGTGTATGTTAACACTCCTAATAATGATAATATTATTAGATATGTTTTATTAAACTGCTGTTCATGTTATTTAGTAAACATCTTCTTTAGGATCTGCCTGATATGAGCATCCACATCTAAACACATGCTCCTGAGAGCCTTCCAACCAAATTTTCTCACTGGTTTATGCTGATCTGCTAAGAAATAATAGAGAGATGTGACAGGTTTCATAATTTTAATACATTGTGAAGTATACAAATGTGTGTTTAAATACATACTAAAGGAGTAGGGGGTGAATGCTGATTTCTATTTCAGTCTCTTCGGTTAGTTACTATTACAAATATTTGTTGAACATGAGTTCTTTTTCTTATTACAGCTAGGAATTGGAATTACATTAACAAACTAGGACTACCAAGGGAAAAAAATAGATAGAAAAAGCCCAAATGAAATTATTTACATTGGGAATCTCATAGTGGAAAAAGAAGAAGAAAACAAACTTGGCATTTCTCAGAAGTCTTGGAATCACAATCCATGCTAGCTGGTTCTATTGCTGACTGTTAATAAGCCAGCCACTTTTTGCACTCAGATTGAGAAAGTCATTATTTTTCTTTATTGGTTGTAATTCTGCTGATGCTGATGCTCCTATTATAGCAATTCTCTAGCTCAGTTGGCTAAGATTGATTTGTAGACTCTGAGTCTTTATTGATAACCTTTCCTGACCTAGTAAGATTCACAGATCCTCATTATGACAAAAGTCAAAAGTGCTTCATGAAACAAAATGTTTGGAACAAGCATGCAATTCTGTGAACATGGCCTGAAGAGAGGTTTCTCTGCCATGAGAGACCACGCTACCTAAACCAACAATTCTCCTTGAAAAGCCCAGTGTAAAATACACACATGTATGTATTTATTCTCCAGCAGGGCACATCTAAGTCTCTGTTCCTGCATTCTTTGCCCTCCAAGGAAATCCAGGCATGCCTTGAATTCTGATAATGCCTGTGTCAAAACAAAAACCACTAAATCTTGTACATATCTATGTTGACATAGATTGAGATCCTTTTCAGCTCTCATAGCAAAATTGAATTCCTGCATAAGAGAATGGGTTCCTTCAATAAGGTGTAATCTCTTAAATCTTTTACCATTGGTTTCTTATCATTAAATCTGGAGAATTGTGTTTTGGGAATGTGAATGTGTTAGTGAAGAAAATAATGCTATGAAACCCAGAGAAGCAGCTTTTTATTGGTATTCATAAGAACCAAATCCTTATTTCCTGGAAGAGCAAAGCAAATGATGACATTCTCTGCAGTAACTTCATCAGCTAGTTCATAAATTTCCTGGAGTGTCCACCCACGGTGTATGGAAGCCTGCTTTACATGCTCTGGAGCATTAGGAGAGGAAAAACTGGAGGAGGCATTTTGCCCCAAGGAATGTAAATTTTAGTTAGTATTAAATGAGTAAGTGTAAAAACATGATGTGTGTGTGTATACATATATGCACATATCTACATTATCTACTATCTTCCTCCTCCTCATCATCTATCTTCTGCAGCTAAATATAGAGATTAACTAGGGGTGGTGGTTGTGTTCAGGGCAAAGGGGAAGTAAGTGGTTTAGAAAGTGCAGTTAAGGTGATTAAAAGAAGAATCTCAGGGCTGGCCCCATAGCCGAGTGGTTAAGTTTGCGTGCTCCACTTCAGCGGCCCGGGGTTCGCTGGTTCAGATCCTGAGCATGGACCTACACACTGCTCATCAAGCCGTGCTGTGGTGGCATCCCATATAGAAGAACTAGAATGACCTACAACTAGGATATAAAATTAGGTACTTCGGCTTTGGGGAGAAAAAACAAAAAGAGGGAAGATTGGCAACAGATGTTAGCTCAGGGCCAATCTTCCTAAAAAAATTTGTTAGTACTGCCATAGTCTTCTACTCCATCCTTTTAGTTTGACCGTGTATTAGACTTTGAATAGACATAGGTGTCTCTTCCTCCAACAAGAGTACAGAAGGCACTTGTTATCTGAGAGCACCAAAGGACTCACCTGGACCTTCAATACTCCCCATCAACCTTTTCATTTTAGAGAAAACCATAGCCTAGAGTTGACACTGGCAGAATTTATGGTATCTTTTAGTATATTCATTTGTCTTTACCAAGATCTCTTACCAGTTGGGGTCTGAAGACCAAGCTGATGTCCCAAGGAGGACCCTCTGACACTTGGTGCAGAAGCCGCCCTGGCCCGACTCCTGTCTTCGTCAGGCTGTCTTACAGGGGCCTTGTAACCCTTCCTTGCCACCTAGCCTTCATCAGGAACATTCTAGACCATATGCACATGTTCCATAATCTTGAACCTTGAAAAACTAGAACTGAGATCTCAATCTTTTCCTTCCAGAAGGCTTCTTGTCTCCCTTTGAAAATAACCACCATTTTTCAAAAAACTTCACGCTCTATGTAACAATAGGAGTGAGGCATGTGTTACAGGAAGAGGCCTGCACACTCTCCAGGCCCTTCCTAAATCAGAGACGTGTTGAACCTGCCCATCTGCATCCCCTCCACGTCTGTCAAGCCAAGAGTCTAACTCAGGGAAGTTCTGAACCAAAATTTAAAGCTGCCTGCTGCATGTTTTACCTGAAAAAATTACATAATATATGCACTCTAGTGCATATCTATCCACATTTAACACTAAAATACTCTTTAAAAATTTGTTTAATCTCTCAAATATTTATGTAAATTTGACAACTTGAGAAAGGTCCTGTATTTATTCTGTGGTTTTGCCTAAATCCTGGTCCATTGTGAATGTGGGGTATAAATATTTAAGTTTGAAAAGCATGGAAGTGATAATTGACTTGCAAAAAGTACAAAACAAATGCTTCAGAAACTCATGGGAGGAAAGAAATAATTTGTTTGGAAAATATTCAAGGAAAATTTGATGGAAGAAAATTTGTCTTCAATTATGGCCTCACTGGCATAGACTTGAGCCAACTTTGCACACGTATCTTTCATCTGTGCAATGCTTTTCCTTTCCCAACCCTTCTGCCTACATTTCAAGATGGCAATTTGTGTGGAATTTTCAAAGAATGGATATGATGAAGTGTGCGGTGTTGAAAAGGTGCAAGTAGTATGTGTGGAATGGATAGACTATTGTGGCTGAATTACGTCAGGTTTATGGCGTCAGGTTAAGGCACGGGTGACTCAGATGTCAAGGGCACATGTGATGGGAACTCTCCTAGCATATGAATCTTTGCAAGAAGAAAGATCCTTTCTCCCACCACAGAAATCTGTGCAGACCTTCTCTCTGCCTGCTTCCATTAAGGAGAGTACAATATCTACTTATCTCTCTTGTGATATCATCAGCCATTGCTAGGTATAAAATAATGGACCCATTATTTTATCAAGATTGCAAAATGATGATATTCTAGTTCTATAGTTTCTTCATCATGTATTAACTTACATAATACCAATTTTGTTTGCTTTATCCATTTAGTTACCGTTGAATTGACTCAGTCCCCTAGAAACCAAAGTTTGAAGGAAAATTTTCATGCTCACGTTTTATTGGGAGATACAATTCAAGGACAGCGTGAATGAAGGAAAAGGGGAAGTGAGGCAAGGAAGGAGGAAAAGCAAACGCAAAGTAGCATGTTTCTGAGGTGACATAGCCTCACAAAAACACACAACTGGTTGTTTGGTCAAATAGGACGATAATCTTCCTGAGCGCCAGTGTGAAACACTATATCTGGGAACAGTCCATAAGGGAGGAAGGGAGGCAAACCATCTACTGAAGACTTCCCGCATCCTGTCTCTCATTGGTCAAATTCAAAGTTCACTTCAAGAGGTGTTAACTCCTCTAACCTTCCAGGTTGAGCCATCAGACTGCCCAGGACAGCACTGGGGGAAGCCAGATCCCATGCACTAATGTTTAATACTGTATCTGAGCCCAGAAGCAGTGGGAGCAGCCAGCATCTTTCTACCCACCCCGTCAGGTTGGACCTGGGCCCATACCTGTTGGGCACCAGGTATGTGTGTCATACCCCACAGCAGCAGGTGTGAAAGCCACCATGCTCAGAGCCCAGCCCTTCCCTCAGGGGAGGCTGAGAGAGTTGGCAGTGTTGGGAGAGCAGGAAATAATGGTAGTGTTGGGGATGTCCATTGAAGAAGTGGCCAACCCTCAGGGGCAGGTAGGGCTGTGCAAATATGGGGAGGTGCATAAACTCAGTTTTATATTCTCTGAGGCATACTTCATTCAAAAAACGCAGAATAAATGCTTGACTTTTTCCCCTTCGAACTATTTTTCAGAGTAGTGATTGGTTCCATAGACCCTCCGAGGGTGATCAGTGAGGAATTTTAATTTTGTTTTGTTTTTTAGGAGGGTGGACATACCACTACGAATCCATGAATTTTTAAAACTTTTAATTGATTTATTTCAATCCATTGAAATTGATATTTTGCACATATGCATATTTTATAAATGTGCAAATTGTCCCTTCTTTGGTCAGTGGAAGCCACTTCAGGTTGCTTTCTGACTTCTACTGACAAGTCAGCAGAAGTTTTTGAGAGCTTCCTTGCTTTCTGGTGCGACAAGGTGTCTTGTACATTTCCTGCCTCAGACCTGGAATCAACCATTTCTGCAAGGAGCCCCAGTTCTTTTTGATGGGAATGGTGTTCAGAGTCACAATCTGAGCTCTAAGGGTAAAGTAGCAGATGATTAAAGGTAAACCCAAATGTTAGGAATAGAAAATTTAGAAAAAATTCTCAACAGGAAAACTAAAATTTTGACAAAGTCATATAAGGGAAATGTATTTTTATTTCAAATCTAGAGGAAAACTCAGATTTTCTCTTGAGTGACTTGGCAGTCTCCTATTTAAAGACTCTCTAGAGAAAACCTTTCATTCCACTGATCAACCAATATTATTTGGGTACTTTCTGTTTGCAAATTACGTTGGGCACTCTGACCTCTCACAGGTTTTTAAAAAGTGTACACAGGTCCTGAGAATGGAAGCTTGCAACCAGCCAGGGATCTGTGTACACACATTCTACAAAGGAGGCTCTGTCAAATGTAATGATTGAGTACAAATGGGCCCAGGGAGAATGGAGTAGGGGAAGGAATTAATTCATTTAGCAAATAGCCATTTACTTTCCATGTACTGGCTCTGCCATGGAGAATTCAAAGGTGAATTTAAATACGAGGTTTATCCCTCTAGGTACTTCCAGATAATTTGAAAGTAAGAGAAGAAGATAAATTAAAATACTGTGTCTTAGAGGCTACTAACTCCACAGACAGAAGAGGGAGAGACCTACAGCCAAGGTGGAGTTGGGGGAAGGCTTCTGGGAGAAAGAAGCATTAAACTTGGTCTTGAAGGATGACTTCCCCAGGTGGAGAAAGGTTGTGGTTCTGGAAAAAAGTACATTCAAAGAAACGCAAGTGCAACACCAAAGAGATGAGAAAGGAAATGTCTCAAATCAACGGCAAAATATTTTGTGTGTTGAAAACAGAGAACGGGTGTGTGGAGCAGGCTGGTGATGACGAGGAGAGTGGAGGAAAGTGAGTCTGGAGGTGCACGTAAGCAGCGAAACTGAGAACAGGGTTATATGCCAGGCCAAGCCATTTGAGTTCTTTAGATAATTAGATATGATTGCGTTCATGTGGGAAGTATCAATAAGAATACAATTTTGTCATTTCCTTCATAAATAAGATGTTGACCGTAAAACAACTTTTGAACTTAGCTGGGCAGGGCAAAGACCACAGTGTTCTGAACAGACCAGTGGACATTGGGAAGACGGGGTTCAGGCTGGGGGTGTGGGCAACACAGTTGGAAGGCGGCTGCTCCAGACAACCATGAGGGCCCCAGAGCTTTTTTTGTTTTACTGTAGCTCTAATTTCATCTACCACAATTCCTCTCTTGACTTCTAGTTTTGACTCCAGAGTGACTTTTCACTAGGAATTCTCTTTCTTTCCCAGTTCCTGAATTTGCTGATGATTTCTGAGTGGCTGAATCTTCTAGGACAAGGATCACTAGTTAGTAGTGGGAGTTATCTTTGGGTCCCGAAGTCTCACTTGGTAGATCTTGAAGCTGATAAGAGTGCAAGCTTGTGGCAGGGTTTTAAGATTGATCTCTTTGAGAATAGAAACTTCCATAGGAAGTTTAAAATAAGGTCTGACAAATGAGACCCTGTGGACAGTGTCACACTGCTTGTATTAGGATAAATCTAAGCTTCATTAATAAAGATACTCCAAAGTAATAAATATAATAATAATAGCAACAATAATAAATGTTTTTTCTCTCTCTCACATAGTAGTTTCAAAGTCAATGTGGCAGGTCAGTGGGACAAGCTCTGTTCATGTGAGGACCCAGGTTTGTTCCAAGTTTTGGCTCTGCCATTCCCTGGCCAGTGTGCCTCAAAGTTTATTTGCATACAGATCCCCTAGGAATCTTGTTAGAATGCAGATTCTGTTTTAGTAGATCTGGGGTGGACCTGAGAACCTGCATTTCTAACAGTTCCCAGATGATGTGGTGCTGCTGTTCCCTGACCACACTGGAGCAGCAAGACCCTAGGGAGTTACCGTGTCTGCATTGTCAAAGCTGAGTCACTGCCATGGTCAGGGTCTAACCTGCAGAAAAGGGAAAGGCAGGGTGGCGGAGGCCCCCTGGATGACTTGGAGGTGGCACATATCACTTCTGCTCATGTTCCCTGGGTGAACTCTGAGTTACATGGTCACACCTAAATGCAAGGACATTTGGGAAATGTAATCTTGCTGGGCAGCCATGAACACAGCTACAATTCTATACTTTTGAAGAGTGGGGAACAGTGTTGGCAGACAACTCACAGTCGCTGACACATTCCTCTATCTAAAGGCCCCTCGTGCACCTCCCAGAGACCCCTGATGGTCACCCAGTAAGGTGAGGTAGACTCAGAGAAGTGTCCAGGACACTTTCCAGACCTGCTCTTCACAGCATTCTTTCCTTCAGCACATTCTTGAAATATTCCACCCCCAGAATTTCCTAAGTTCGGAGGTGGCCTGTTTAGGAGAGAATGCATGAGTAGACTTTCTCATTCTACCTTCATGACTTTGGAATGAACAAGATAACCAGATTATGCCTCTTCGAGATCTACTTAATGCTTCTGTTGAATGCTTCTTGTTTTGGTGAGAATAAATTGATGCTTCAAACCCGGTATCATATTATTCCAGCAAAGATAGTCTTGCTGGGCTGGATCTACTGTGCGGCAAGTTTTCCTGTCCCAGGGGTGAGATAAGAAAATAAACAAGTCCAGGCCAGATGCACAGGCAGCCTGAGAGAGAGTCATAATCACAGCATATTCTCCATAAAGCCTTGGTTTATATGCAGACAGACGGCAACATTAGATGGTCAAGTGGCTCAAGGATATTGAATGAAAAACATACTGTTTGTGAGTGATGCTATCTGCCCTTCTATTTTTATTTAACTGATTGAAAACTGTCCGATTTATTCACTGAAGGAAATTTTTTTTCATTTCCTGACACTCTTCTCAATATTCAAGCAAATGAAATAGAATTAACTAAAAATGGAATGATATAATCTATTTTAGCCAAAAGGCTGGAAGGGCAAAGAAAAATTGAATAAGCACTCCATGGCTGCTTTAATATGTTCTTAATAAACGAATATGTAGGGAGAGATACTAAACTGCTGTCTGAAAAAAAAATTAAATATGTATATTCTCCCCTCAAAATACAGGCCTAGGGAAAAATGAGCCCTTAGTTGGATTTTTTTCCCCAGCACGTCATTTCTATGCTGTCTTTCATTAAAATGAAAATTTTCAGCCCAGGATCAGAGCCTTGCCATAGTTAGGGCCCTGAAATATTACTTTTGAAATCAAATAAGGCTACCATATCCTTCCATTAGCCCCAACAGTTGCTTCCAATTATTGTGACCAGATTTTCTAATTTGTGCTTTTTAGAGGAACAATATTTGTATTTCAGGAGGAAAGCTAAGAAGTGAATCATTTTATACAGATGCTCAAGGCTGTAGCAGCAGTCTAGAAGAGAAGGAAAATTCTCCCTGGGTTCTGAGTCAAAGATGTAGATTTAAATGCCAGCCACTTAGTTTCCAAATAATCATGATAAGGATGAAAAGAATGATGATGAAGATGATGATGATGACCACAGCCAGCATCTGTGGAATGCTTACTGAGAACATGGCACACTATTCAATTGCTTTCCATGTATTAGCTCATTTAATCTTCATGAAAAACTCTTTAAGGCAGGCAATATGATAATCCCCACTTTATAATTGAGGAAAAAATGAGGCACAGAGATGCTAAGTAATTCTCCTGAGGTCATACAGCCAGCATAGCAGACACCACTCACCAAAGATCTGTTTCTTCTTTGTAGGCACATAGCCAGCTGACATTTCCCAACCTCTTTTGCAGTAAGAGTGGCCAGTGGGCTGAGTACAGCTGATGGAATGTGAGAGGTGTGTGCCATTTCTGGAGCTTTTTAGAAGCAGGAGTGCCCTCCATGCTCTTTCACCTTTTGCTGGCTGGATGAAAATAATGATGAGGCATGGGGGGATGGCAGCCGCAGGTGGAAGGACCTGGGTCCCTGAATCACTCCCATCAATCAGGAGCACCTTCCTTGGAGTAGCATGTAGATGAAAAACAAACTCCTACTCTGTCTGAACTGTTACACCTTTGCGGATCTACTTGTTACCACGACACAGCCAGCCGTCGCTAACACCCCAGGAAGTGGGGCAATCTGGATTTGAATCCGGGCACTCTGGCTGCAAAGTCCACCTTGGTTAAATCACTTAACCTACTTCATTTGAAAAATGGGAATGATTGTTACAACCTGTCTCTCCAGGTTTCTAAGCTAGTGTCCTGAGGTCTCCAGAAGAAAACTGAATTCTGTGTAGTTCTTGTGGTAATCTGGGACAGAGTAAGAAGTACCCTAGGCAAGGTGTTCTGCTTGTTTTGGGTTAATATTCTACCCAGGATCAGAGCCCTGCCAGAGCTAGGGCCAGAGTACTCTCTCTCTGGGGCCCTTAGTCATCAGCTGGCCTTCTACAGGCTCCATGATGCTCTTTGGGTCATTCACCATTTCCAGATGAGACATCTTTTGGCTCAGGCCAGACCCAGCCCATCCCTTCTCTGTGATGTGTACCATGGCTTTCCCTTATAGGCTTTCCCTTTATAGGGGGTTTGCCCTATAACAGCACCAATTCTCCCAACTCCACTCCCTCCCACTCTAGCTTTTTTCTCTTTCCCATCTGTCTGCTGCTGAGATCCCAGTGGGACTGAAGCCAACTTGCCTGATTTTTCACCCTGATAGTATCGTCCCTGCCGACCTGAAAGGGTTGTTGTAAGGATGAATTTAGGAGGATAAAAGTTATATATTATTATACATATTATATATACAAATGTTTATATAAAGATTAGATGTTATTAACATGTTTAAATCTTTAATTCTCATGTGAAAGAGGGAATTTTATTTTGTTTCAATAGATACTAGTTGAGGAAATGATCCAAAAGTTTTTTTTTTTTTTTTAGATTTTTTATTTTTTCCTTTTTCTCCCCAAAGCCCACCAGTACATAGTTGTATATTCTTCGTTGTGGGTCCTTCTAGTTGTGGCATGTGGGACGCTGCCTCAGCGTGGTCTGACGAGCAGTGCCATGTCCACGCCCAGGATTCAAACCAACGAAACACTGGGCTGCTTGCAGCGGAGCGCGCGAACTTAACCACTCGGCCACGGGGTCAGCCCCGATCCAGAAGTTTTTTAAACAATAGTTTTTAAGTTTTGATTTTGCAGGTAAAATTAACCTAAATACACTATTGTTATAAGAAAGTTTTAGAAAGAATTGGAGTGAAAAATGAAGATGGTGTTGGAGTGTATAAGTAATTACCAAAGTTCGCAGTCGAGTAGTGTTAATAGCTGCAAATGGCATATTCCTTAGCACTTCTGAATGGCAGAGACCGCCGGTTCCTTTGCGATTTCTCATGTTGCATTGTAGCACTGCAGTGAGCTGTTAATTACAAAAGGCTGATATGAAGCCTTCACAAAGCTATAACTCCTGTTTGCTCATCTTTGGCAGATGTGGTTCCAGGGCTTTCCGAGCTCTGCCCATGGGGTTGAAAGTGTTTCTGTAATACTCCTATCAGTTCATGAGGAGAGGCTCTCTTCCAGATCCACTCATCCTGGTCGATTTTAAGGAATCGGGTTTCAGCTTCCAGGCAAAGTGAATTCAGAATAAATGAAATAGAAACACCAGGATGGAGAGGACACTTTCATTTGCTTGAGTCAGTGCCCAATGCATTACAGAGACACACATACATAATAATTTTAGATTTATAGAAAATTGCAAATATAGAACAGAGTTCTTATATACTCCTCAGCAGCTTTGCCTAATTTTAACGTCTTTATATAACCACAATATATTTGTCAAACTAAGAAATTTACACTGGAGTATTATTAACTCAACTACAGACTTGGTTCAGATTTCACTAGCATTCCCTTTACCACCTTTCCTGTTCCAGGGTACTATCCAAGATATCATATTGCATGTCATTATAATGTCTCCTTAATCTCCTCTGGTCTGTGACAGTTTCTCAGTCTTTCCTTGTTTTCTGTGACCTTGACAATTTTGAAGAGAGTACTCAGGTATTTCGTGGATTGTCCTTCAACTTTTGGTTTGTCTCATGTTTTCTCATGCTTAGACTGGGGGTAGGGGTTTGTGAGAAAAATACTACAGAGGCAAAGTGCCGTTCTCATCACATCACATCAAGGAGTCTGTATGATGAACTTGACTTATCACTGGTGATGTTAACCTTGATCACTTGGCCCAGGTAGTGTTTGCTAGGTTGTTCCACCATAAAGTTACTCCCCCGCCTGCCGTAGTCTATCCTTTGGAAATAAGTGGCTAAATCCCTGGGGGTAGGGGCGGGGGGTGGATTAAGCTCCATCTACTGGAGTGTGGAGTATTTACACAAATTATTTGAAATTCTTTGTAAGGAGGATTTGTCTGTTCTCCCACGTTTATTTCTTCAATCATTTATTTATTATCAGTATGGACTTGTGGATATTTATCTATACTTTGGGTGATAATCCAATGCTATGTTATTTATTTCTTTGCTCAAATTGTTGCAGCTTTGTCCACTGGGAGCTCTTTCAGGTTCATTTTTGAGTCCCTTCGACATGCCCTGTCTTAAATTTTTATTTATTTATTTTGTGAGCACTTCCTTTCTAGCACTCAAAGATGCTTCCTGCTTATCTGGTATTTTACCTGCCCTACACCCAGTCATTTGTCCAAGAAGCCCTGGTTCTTTTCATTGGACAATCCTATCTTATATTGAATACTACTCTGGAAGCTTCAGCAGTATTCTGTGTAGAGAAAATTGTGGCATAAAGTGGATCCACTTTGGGTGCAGACTGAGCTTTAAAGTACAGTGGTATCAAGTGGCCCTACAAGGGGCTTCAGGGCAGGGGTGGATCCAGAGGATTGGGAGTGTGTGTGAGGGGACAGGGATACATGTATTTTTCAGTCTTTCAGAATTGATGCAGAAGAATGCAAATCCCTTCGCCAAGTCTCTCAACAGGAATTGGGATTCCTAAGTCAAATTTATCTATATGCCTTTGTGGCTGTTATCTGTGACTGTTAGTCTTCCGGAATTAATCCTAATGCCTCTATTGCCAACAGTTGTTTCAGTTAGAAATCTCTTTTCTCAGTCATAAATTGTTGTTGGAAGTTGCTGTCTGTGGATGGTATAAACAATGAATAGACTGGAGATGTCCTGTGGAGATTATGTATTAGAAGAAGGTTGAATAATAGCGAATGTTAGTAGCCGTGAGATGATATTGAAGAAAAATGGCTGGCTGGCATTAATAAGTAAATAACTTTGATCAGAATGTTCCTTAAAAAAAGTTAAGTTTACTGTTTTTGTAGCAGGATAACCTATTGATATGCTATTTTTCTGCCTTATTCATACTGTCGTAGAAGAATCAAAGAATAAAGGATTAATTCTCATCTACCCCCCCCATGTGGTATAATATGATGGTATAATAAGAAATATATGTTTGGTCTTTGTCCTCAGTTCCTGGCACAGAGCTCCTAAAACCCTTGGAATCTCCTGAGTGATAGGGGTAGGAGGAGTGTCTTTTGTTATTCATAATAAGCCCCTCTCAATATAACCTGAGTTTATGCCAATGAGGCGACTCCTGGAGGATGGAGGCTCCTTGCCAGAGGAACCAACTGTGTGATTAGAGGATTAGAACTTTCAGCCCCACCCCCTGATCTCTGGGGCAAGGAGAGGGATTGGAGATGGACCTAATCACCAATGGCCAGTGAATTAATCAATCATGCCTATGTGATGAAGCCTGCATAAAAACCCTAAATGATGGGGTTCAGAGAGCTTCCAGGTCAGTGAATGCATCTGTGTGCTGACACACCCCAACTTCATAGAGACAGAAGCTCCTGCACCTAGGACCCTTCTGGGCCTGACCCCATGTACCTCTTCATTTGGCTGTTCATCTGTATATCCTTTATAATAAACCGATAATATTAAGTGGAGTTTTCCTGAGTTCTGTGAGCCATTATAGCGAATTATCAAACCTGAGGAAGAGATTGTGGGAACCCTTGATTTATATCCAAGTCAGTCAGAAGTACCAGAGGCCTGAGACTTGTGATTGGCATCTGAAGTAGAGGCAGTCTTGTGGGACTGAGCCCTTAACCTGTGGGGTCTGATGCTAATTCTAGGTAGTTAGTGTCAGAATTGAATTAAATTGTGGAACACTCAATTGATGTCCGGACAGTTGAAGAATTGGTTGGTGTGGGTAAAAACCCCCGCATATTTGGTGTCAGAAGTGTTGTAAGTAGAGAAACAGTTTTTTTTTCTCTGCTTCTTCTCCCTCTGTTTCCTTAACACACACTCATGCACGTGTGCACACACACACACAAAGACATCCTCACCCCCATACATCAAATGTTAGATCTTTGCTCTTGTGCTCTGGGATCCACAGCTCCTGGAAGGAATGGACAGTTATTTGGGACTGAGGACCAAACTCTGAGGAGCGAGGATTTCAGCAAATTGTCTAAAAGGGGGAGGAAGGGTGTATTCTTCAATAAAGGAAGGATGGAATCTCTAGAAACTACATTATCCTGGAGTTGTCTGAACTTTGGTACAGGGGGTGGGAGGCATGGAGTGGAATGTCTACATCTCAGCTTGTGAACAGCAGCGAGCACACTGAGAGGGACATCACTGAAGAGTGCCTGGGCCACTGGAAAAGAAGTGGTAGTGAAATAGCAGCCACAGACTGAGAGCCTCTTGTGGGGCTCTTCCATAATTCAAGGGAGAGCAAGGAACCTCCAAAATGATGACAGTATATATCAGCCTTGGTGAATGATGGATGTGGACAGAATTGCTTTGATTAGATAAGAAAGAAAAATTACAGCATCTGAACTGGAAGAATGGCTATCGTGACTCACAGGACTCAGCTTATGGATGTCCTCATGACTATGATTTACTACATCAAAAGGACACCAAGCACAATCAACAAAGGGAAAAAGTGCATGGGGCAAATCCAGGGAGTCCAGGTGCAAGCTTCCAAGGGCCCTCTCCCAGTGGAGCCCCATAGCACATGCTTAATTCTCCCAACAATGAGTTGTGATAGCATGTGTGAAATGTTGCAAACCAGGGAAGCTCATTAGAGACTCAGCATCCAGGGTTTTTATTGGGGACACCCTTTGCCTGGCAGATACCCAAATTCAAGACTCCCAGAGGGAAAGTCTGTGATCATCTTAAAACACATTGTTTGTACAAATGGTTTAGATACAATGAGCCACTCTTATCAGTTAATTGTGGGAACTCCCCTAAAATCTAAATTCTAGACATCAGCCAAGGGCCAACTTTGTAAGCAGGCCTTTCAAAAGACAGCATCAGTCCTGCTATGTTAACTCTTTTCTGCACAGCATGGTTTGGGATTCTTTTTAGGTAGGACAAGTTGGTAGAACTTTTGCATTACTCTCACTTCCCTTTGGAATGTGTAGACACCATTGGTGGTTTTGATTGGCCCTTTGTCTCCATTGTACCTTCAGGATTTTTAATTTATGGAGGTGTCTGAGTGACAACACAGAAAGTCTAACGTTATTGAAAGAAGAATTGATTACTTACAATTCCCAAGGGAGGGTGGGGCATGCCATGCCACACAGGGGCACATGGGGAAGCACCAGGTTTGGTTAGGAGGCAGAAGGAACAAAAGAAAGCATGGCCCAGTGTCTTTATTGTGTTTGTTGCAGGAAAGGCAAGGCTGGGTGGGGAGAAACAGCTTAGGATTAGCTAGTTTGAATAATGTCAGCAGACTTTAGGCTATAGGGATGGTCTCTGGTTTTCTGGTACTTGGCCCTGGGTTGATCTAGGGGAGGGTTGGTGTGAGAGTTAGATAAAGGAGGTGGTTGGGGATTTGGACTTGGGATTTGTTGGTTTGTATATGAAAGGCACATTTACAGATGAGTTGCTTGTTATCTCTGGGACATTCTTTCCCTGGCCAGAAAAGCCCCCAAGATGTCAAAACATCATAAAATGCAAAACATGATTACTATACCCTTAATCCAAGTTCTTATTTGCATAACAACCATGTGGCCATTTCCAGTTAGCCCCATGTATCTCCATCGGTCAGATTTCCACAAATAGGCAGATCCACTTACAAAAACCAAGAGTATTGTTGATATAGTTAGTGATAACTGGGACTTGTCATAGCTTCTTAAGGAAAATGATTTATGAACATTGAAGGAAATGTTTTAGGAACATTAGGAACATTTGAGAAGATGATTGGGAAGAGAAAAACAGAGAGACTAGGTAGAAAGGTCTATTTTATGAGAGTGGATAAGTCATATGTGAATATTGGTTAATGACTCGGTTTGCATGAACTAGAGTAGAGACTGAAATAAATCCATTTGAGTTAGAGCAAAGGGGAAGGAGATTTTGTCAATGGTTGTTCTTAGATGTGTAAATTGAGAAGCAGCTGGGAGTTACCTTTTGTGTTAGAAGATGAAGTGTTCAAAATCATATATGATAAAGGGAAGCCTTGTATCTGAGAGTGAGGGAATGAGAATGACAAGGAGGCTAGGGGTGGTTTGTGGGTAGGAAGGTTAGTAAGGAGGTTTGTAGAGAAACAAGCCAGGAACAAATAGAAGTTGGAGGTTAAGAATAAAGAAAGGGAAGACAAATCCTCCAGTGTTGGCAATGAGAAGAATGGATGGCAAAAATGTGGAAACAACCCAAGTGTCCATCAACAGATGAGTGGATAAACAAAATGTAGTACAAATATACCCATGGAATATTATTCAGCCATAAAAAGGAAGGACATTCAGATACATGCTACAATATGGATAAACCTTGAAGATATTATGCTAAGTGAAATAAGCCAGACACAAAAAGACAAATATTATATGATGCCACTTATATGAAGTACCTAGAATAGGTGGATTCATAGAGGCATAAAGTAGAATAGTGGCTACCATGGGACTGATGGGGAGGAGGGGAGGGCACAGAGCTTCTGTCTGGGATGATTAGAAAGTTCAAGAGAGAGGCAATGGTGATGGCAACACAACACTGTGAATGTACTTAATGGCACTGAATTGTACGCTTAAAAATGGTTAAAATGGCAAATTTTAGATTATGTATATTTTACCATGATAAAAATAAGGCAATGAGAAGAAAAAAACGATTGAAGAAAACAAAAAGGATGAATGGCAGCTGAACAGGGAGACGATGAGCACAGAGAACAAGATTTGTAGTGGTAACTCCAAGAGATGAGGGAATTTGATGGTTGGTAAAGCTGATGCCAAAATCATAGACTGTGTTCATGTGGGCCTATCAGTTTTCTTTAGTGACTGGGCACTGACTGCTCCATCATCCCTTGTTGAGGGATGAGGTGTGAATGTGTGGTTGGGTACAAGGAAGATGGCAGGGAGTACTGACAGAACAATATAACTTGTTCAATGCTCCTGAAAAACAAAATAAATGACTTCTGACAACAATTGGTGTTTGGTCTGCGTGTGTGTGTGTGTGTGTTTGTGTGTGTGGTAGTAGTAATAAAACCATGGAGTATAACCCTAAGAACAGTAAAGCAAAGGACTGGCTGTTTTTGTGGAAAGAATTCTAGATCAGGCGTTCGGATCTGGGAGTGCTTGTTCTCTCTCTGCCTTAACCGCTCGACCCTGGACAAGTCACCTCCTCTCTGGATCTCAGTTTCCTTGATTGTCCTTCATTTTCATCTACAATAAGGAAATTAGTCACTTTACTTCTATTTTTTAGTAGTTATCCTTAATACTTAAAATTCATACTTGTCAGTTTTGTCTGAAATGAATTAGTAGCTCTCCCTTTGGGGCTGGCACTGTTGATAGCCAACCCAAAGGCCAGTCTTCATCTCTTCCTTGTCACAACGGTTGCCTCCTGCTAAGGTGTTGAAAATACCAGAGGATCACCTTGCCAGCCTATCTTCCCTCAGGAACATGAACAAGAGACAGAATCCTTACCTGTGGGGCTGAGGGAGAGTCTGCTGGCTGGGAAATGTTTCCTACCTGGAAACAGGAGACAGTGAGCAATGCCACTGTTCCTCATCTGTATCAATTCTCTTCAGTGAGATACTGCTATGTCTGCAGCAGCCATCTTGCAATTACGAAGGGAACCAAGTTGAGACCCAGAGGACTGCAAACAGAAATTTTTGAAAGAGCCTGGATCCTTGGAGTCATCCCTGAGCTACTGAACAAAACCTGGGGCTGTCTACTTTGAAACTTCTTATAGAGATCCCGGTTATTTAGCCATTTTTGGTTGGATATTGTGTTTTTTCTAGCCAAAAGTATTCTACATGATGCAATCCACTTCCTGAAAAATGTAACAATGTTATGAAATAGAACAATTCAAAGACGACTTCAACATACCTCCATTAAATTTACTAACCCGCTCCTGTGTCTACCTGCACCCCACTTCCCTTCTGTTACAGTGGATGGCCTGTCCGTGCTCCTGGATAAAGACTGCCCCTCCACGTGTGCACTGGTCCCATCCCCTTCTGCTTACTCAAGGACATGAGTGTCTTTCCTCATTGTCATTTTTTCCCTCTCTTCTGGATTATTCCCATCAGCATACAAATACAGGGTAATACCTCCCATTCAAAACAGAACAACACAAATCTGCTTGACTCCATTTCCCAGGACAGTCGCTTCTCCGTTTCCTTACTTACCGTTACACCAAAATTTTTGGAAATATTTCTCTATCCTTCGCATCCTCCACTTACCCGCCTCCTCTCTTGAGCCCACTGCATTCAGGCTTTTGTCTCTGCCACTCTTCAGAGATGCTTATGACAATAATGACTTCCCTGTTGCCAAATCCAAAGGCCAATTCTCAGTTTTCATTTTTTTTTAACTCATTAGGAGAATTTGACACAATTGTTCCTCTCTCTTTGAAACACTTTATTCACTTGAATTTCCCTCTTGTCCTTTGTTTCTCTTCCTATGTACTGAGGTTCCTCTTTCAATCTCCTCTCAGGGTGCTTTTCAACTTCCTAACCACTAAATGTTGGAGTGCCTCAGGGCTCTGTCTTCAGAACTCTTCCATTCTCTAGCTCCATTTCCCAGGTGGTTTTATTTAATTAAATTCATCACTACAATGATGAATCCCAAATATCTCAACCCCGAATGACAGCTCAGTATATCCAACTGTCTACTAGACACCTAGATTTGGTTGTCTCAAGGGCATTTCAAATTTAACATTGTTTAAAACTGTGTTCTTTATTTTCCTTTTAAAACTGCTTTTCTCATTCCGTTTCTATCTCAGTAAATGGCACCTCCATTATTCCAAATGATCTGGCTAAAATCTTAGCGTCATCCTTGATGCTTTTAAAGAAATTTATTTATTTATATTCTACATCCAATCAATCATCAAACACCTCTTACTTCTACCTCTATAGCTACAACAGAAGTAGAACCTATTCTTGCCCAAGCCACTGTTAACTCCCACCCATATTATTGCAGCACATTCTAATCAGGTAAAGATTGAGCCTGGCCATGAGGAAATTGTTCACAAAAGTACTCTTGTCTTGGCCTAGGATTATTCAGTTAGTACACGGTATTTAATACCACAAATAAATAATAGAATCAACTGGATGTAAGATCTCTTTTCCACCATAATCACAACAAGAATTTTTGATCGCTTCTCCTTCCTAACACTATCGTTCTTCCCCACGTTTGTGAATAAGGCAATAAATAGGAGGCCTTCTCCTCTTTTTTTTGCTGAAAGATTGCTTCTAATTTTTAACGTTGCTTCACCTGGACAGGCACATGACTTTCCACTTTTCTTTCCCCGTATGCGGTGCCTCAGAGGGTGCTGCTGAAGGCTGTCTTGGTTTGACCTTGCTGTCTCTCACCATTAATAAACCTGAGGGAATCTGAAATGGTAGGGAGCAGCAGGCTCGCCCTCGCTTGGTCCCTCACAGAGCAGAATACTGTGGCACTCATTAAATATTCAGCAGTCTGTTCCCAGTTTAAAACAAACAGAGGTGATCTTTTCAGACCGTCTGGTGGGTCTGCATTACAACAGAAGAATGACTTTCCTGCCTCATTAAACATTTAGGCTACTTCTTGGCTTGGTGCAGCTGCCTGTCAACCTAACAGCAGATAGAGTGCAGCAGCACACACTCCCTTTTCAGAATAAGGAAACTTCCATCATATTCTTATGGATGATCTGTGGCCAAAGTCACAGGAGGGGGAATGGAAACATCAGGAAGATAACTAAGTGCTATTCAACTTCCCAGAAAATTGGCATGTGTTCTCAAGAAACAAGTGTTAAGACTTTCAAGTGTGTAGGATGCTTGACACCAGCATTATTACCATTTATTTCTGCTTTGAAATGCATTCTGCCTTGTTTTCTAGTCTTGATGAAAGCCTGAGAGATTTCTAAGAGCTTAGCTAAAACCATTCATAAACTTGCACTAATATTCGTACTGATGATAACCTTAAAGACTCTAAAAATTTAAGCTCTTCTGGTACCTTCAACTTGTTCTTTTGCATTTGGAGCTGTTTGGCCCTCCTCAATTTTACCATCATTATTTAATGATTATTATTTTGTCATATTCATTGTTTTAAGAGTCTATAAATGATTTTGGATGTCAATGGCTGCTCTGTAGCATATATCCAAAAGTCCCCAAGGAACTACTGAGTGCCCTGGGAATTCAAGGAACCGATGTTCCCACTGAACTAGTTAAATAATAACGAAAATAGTAACTGCTATGTATTTGTGAAGTGCTTTAAAGTTGTGCTTATAACTTCAAAAAAAATTTATGAGACAACTTTTCATTTCTTCTTCTACTCCTAAAACCGAGAAAAATTTGTAAGACATGAAGTTTGAACTCATTTTAGATATAAGATCTCAAGCTATTTTGTTTTCCCTTCCCTTTCTCTCCCTTCATCTATTACGCCTTTCTTGCCCTGTAGCCTTCTCCACACGATCCTGGAGAACCTGATCCACAAAGTCTCTGTGCCTAGATCACATGCTGCTCCAGGCTTTGGTCAGACTCCACCCTGGCGCAGGGGCTCTATTGGTCTTAGTGTAGTTTGTCATAGAAGACGTTTCATGGGATAACCCTGCTTTGGCCTAATTCTTCTGCTTCCTGTCAATTTAAAATTTTTATTTAGTAATGAAATTTTCAAGCTGAATCTGATCTCAGAGATTGTCTAACTTCTTTATTTTATAGATGTGAAAATGAGATCTAGACAGGCATGCACTGCCTGAGGGTTATTTCAAGTCCTTCTCAATTTTCTCGGTCTATTTGCTGTCCCATGGGATAAGATTTTCCTGTTTGTCCCCAGACCCCTGGCTTTTGATGCTTCACTTTGCTCCACGTACCATGACCTTTTCCAGGGCTTGTCTTTCTGGATTGTACATATCTCTCTCCCCCTCCATGGCATCTCTCCAGCTCCATTACTTTGTGTAATGGGAGGGTGGGGTGCAGAGGGTTGACCCTTGACCCCCAGATCTTATCATCTTCTGCCTTAAATAAATTTATTAAATTGAGAAGCAGTCATGTATAAACAACGCCCCACTTTCTCTGATGGTACAGTCAAGAAATGTTTTCTGAGTCTTTGTCCTCATATCATAGGGCTGGCTACAAAGTTTCCTATCAGATCTCCATACCTTGTTCCTGTGAGTCACATGTAATTAACACGCAGAAAAGGTGACCCCAAGAAACTGCTCAGTTTAAGTCTTGTCCTCCTTCCTTCAGTTAATGTCCAAATTTGCCATTTAGATTTTATCCTTTCGACTTAATTTTTCTGTCAGAGATTTTTTTTTTTCGTATTCTTTCTGTGGAACGTATGTGGCAAGAATTCTCCCTGGCCCAGCTCCTGTGCATACATCTTCAATAGGATCCCACTTCTCCACGTTCTTTTGCAGCTTTGCATTTTGCTTTGTTGACTCTTGGTTCAGATTCTCTGCATTATCATGTCTGAATGGAGAAGCAGAACACCAACTTGTTCATTTGCATGGAGACATAAAATACTCAGAATCAGCCTCCTCTTCCCTGGACAGGGCTGGCTAAGCCTCACGTACCTGGCTCCTTGACTCGCCTTTTTCTAGACTTTGGGCTGAACAATAGTTTCCTAAGCATATTACCCCTTGCTGTCAGATTATGGTACAAGGGAGTAAAGTACCTTGGCCGCATTCCAGGCCCTGGTCACTGTGATAGAGTGTTGCCAGCTCTCAGCACATGATGTGAAATGAGAGACCCTTGGATGTTTATTTAAGTGGATCTATTTTAATTTCCAAGTTCCTAGCAACATTTTCCAATGAAATTTGGGTTGCTTCTTCTAAAGTTGGCTTGATTTCTCCCATTATATTTATTGGCTTCCCTCTGAAGGTGACTTTTGTGGTTCTTGACTCCCTCATCTCCTTCTTTTGAGGGTTTATCCCAAGTTTAACAAATACACAATAGTTTTGCGCTCCCATATTTAGGAATGTCAGTGGTCTCCAGAGTTTAATATTCTCCCTATTGCTTGTACAACTAACCCCTGCCAGCTCTCCTTGCTTCACTGTGTTTTTCTTCATTCCATCACTGCTCTCTGTAGACCCCTCTCTGCCTTCCTCCTGGATGAAAATAATGGGGATAAAGAGTGTGGTCTCAGGTTTCGTGGCACAATAGCAACCTTACTCTCCACTTACCTGGTTTCCAAAGCACACGTCCACTCTCAGTCAGCACCCCAGAACGCCACACAGAGCTGCAGCAGATTTCTATGCTAGCCGTTGTAGTCGATTCCTGGCTCCTGTCCACCCAGCTTCTAACAAAGCTTGGCACAGAGAAGTGCCATTTAGACTGAGGGCCTTGCTAGCACTTCAGCCTCCTCCACTTGATCAAAAGCCAATGAACTTGAACTGTGATGGTTTTATTAGGGGTCACTAGGAGAACTCAGTCTCATGGAGGCCGCTTCTGTACTGGCTAAAACAATTGTCAGGCCATTTTCCAGCACATGACTCAGTGTCACTTGTATGAGATCACATGTGAGAAGTGTCCTTTAGGATGCACTGTTAGCACTTGCATAGCATTTTCTTTTCCGTTGTTTTCATAGCTAATTATGTAGGTGCTCATCTCCCTTCTCTGCCCCTCACTAGATTGTAAAGTCCTGGCGTGCCAGCCCTGAATGACTCATCTCTACATTGCCTACTGCCTTGTGCCCTAGAAGGCGTTGAATAAAATGTCTGCATGAGGAATTTCACAAAATATTTCATACAACTGTGATTGAGAATGTGCAGGATCTTTTAGGGGTGGTGAGGAATTGTTAGGATTGCAGAAGACCTTTCTGCTGCTATGAGAGGTTTGAAAATCTGTTCTGAAGTTCTTATAGCAAGAATGCATCATCTTTTGAAATAGTATTTTCTTTTTCTTTTTTTATTTTATTGAGGTCATAATGGTTTATAACATTGTGAAATTTCAGGTGGACATTATTATTTATAGTTTCTGTATACACTGCATCATGCTTACCACCAATAGCCCAATTTTTATCCATCATCATACATATGTGCCCCTTTACCGCTTTCACCCACCCTCCAACCCCCTTCCCCTCTGGTAACAACTAATCTGTTTTCTTTATCCATGTGTTTGTTTATCTTCCACATATGAGTGAAATCATGCAGGCTTTATCTTTCTCTGTCTGGCTTATTTCACTTAACATAATACCCTCAAGGTCCATCCATGTTGTTGCAAATGGGATGGTTTTGTCTTTTTTATGACTGAATAGTATTCCATTGTATATATATACCACATCTTCCTTACCATTGATCCATTTTTGGGCACTTGGGTTGCTTCCACATCTTGGCTATTGTGAATAATACTGCAATGAACATAGGGGTGCATAAGTCTCTTTGAATTGGAGATTTCAAGTTCTTTGAGTAAATACCCAGTAGCAGGATAGCTGGGTCATATGGTATTTCTATTTTTAAGTTTTTGAGGAATCTCCATATTGTTTTCCATAGTGACTGCACCAGTTTGCATTCCTACCACCAGTGTATGAGGGTTCCCTTTTCTCCACATCCTCTCCAACATTTGGTATTTTTTGTCTTGGTGACTATACCCATTCTAACGGGTGTAAGGTGATATCTTGTAGTTTTGATTTGCATCTCCTTAATGATTAGTGATGTCGCACATCTTTTCATGTGCCTACTGGCCGTCTGTATATCTTCTTTGGAAAAATGTCTGTTCATATCCTCTGCCCATTTTTTGATTGGGTTGTTTGTTTTTTGTTGTTGAGTTGTATGAGTTCTTTATATATTTTGGAGATTAACCTCTTGTTGGGTATATAAATTGCAAGTATTTTCTCCCACTTTGTGGGTTATCTTTTTGTTTTGTTCCTGGTTTCCTTTGCCTTGCAGAAGTTTTTTAGTCCAATGTATTCCCATTTGTTTATCTTTTGTTTTGTTTCCCATGGCTGAGTAGACACGGTACTTGAAAAGATACTCCAAGGACTGATGTCAAAGAGCGTACTGCCTATATTTTCTTCTAGGAGTTTTATGGTTTCCGGTCTTATCTTCAAGTCTTTAATCCATTTTGAGTTAATTTTTGTGTATGGTGCAATTATGGTCTACTTTCATTCTTTTGCATGTGGCCGTCCAGTTTTCCCAACACCATTTATTGAAGACACTTTCTTTTCTCCATTGTATGTTCTTGGCTCCTTTGTTGAAGATAAGCTGTCCATACTTGTGTGGTTTTATTTCTGGGCTTTCAATTCTGTTCCATTGATCTGTGTGTCTGCTTTTGTGCCCGTACCATGGTGTTTTGATTACTATAGCTTTGTAGTATATTTTGAAGTCTGGGATTTGATGCCTCCAGCTTTGTTCTTTTTTTTCAGGATTGCTTTCACCATTCAGGGTCTTTTGTTATTCCATATAAATTTTAGGATTCTTTGTTCTATTTCTGTGAAGAATGTCTTTGGGATTCTGATTGAGATTGCATTGACTCTGTAGATTGCTTTAGGGAACATGAACATTTAAACAATGGTTATTCTTCCAATCCACAGGCATGGATTGTCTTTCCATTTCTTTATGTCATCTTCAATTTCTTTCAATAATGTCTTACGCTTTTCAGGGTATAGATCTTTCACCTCCTTGGTTAAATTTTTTATAGATATTTTATTCTTTTTGTTGCAGTTGTAAATGAGATTGTATTCTTGAGTTCTCTTTCTGTTAGTTTGTTATTAGGATATAGAAATGTAACCGATTTTTGTAAGTTGATTTTGTACCCTGAAACTTTGCCGTGGTTGTTGATTATTTCTAATAGTTTTCTGATGGATTCTTTTTCTTTTTTTATTTGAGGAAGGTCAGCCCTGAGCTAACTGCTGCCAAACCTCCTCTTTTTGCTGAGGAAGACTGGCCCTGAGCTATCTGTGCTCATCTTCCTCTACTTTATATGTGGGATGCCTACCATAGCATGGCTTGCCCAGCGGTGCCATGTCCACATCTGGGATCTGAGCTGGCGAACCCTGGGCTGCCAAAGCAGAATGTGCAAACTTAACCGCTGTGCCACCGGGCCAGCCCCTGATGGATTCTTTAGGGTTCTCTATTTATAGAATCATGTCATCTGCAAACAGCAAGAGTTTTGCTTCTTCCTTTCCTATTTGGATACTTTTTATTTCTTTTTCTTGCCTAATTGCTCTGGCCAAAACCTCCAGTACTATGTTGAATAAGAGGGGCAAGTGTGGGCATCCTTATCTTGTTGCTGTTCTCAAAGGAATGGGTTTCAGTTTTTCACTGTTGAGTATGATGTTGGCTGTGGGTTTTTCATATATGTCCTTTGTTATGTTGAGGTACTTTCCTTCTATACCCATTTTACTGAGAGTTTTTATCATAAGTTGTTGGGTCTTGTCAAGTGCTTTCTCTGCATCTATTGAGATGATTATTTGATTTTTATTCCTCATTTTGTTAACGTGGTGTATCACATTGATTGACTTGTGGATGTTGAACCATCCCTGTGTCCCTGTTATAAATCCCACCTGATCATTGTGTGTAATCCTTTTAATGTATTGCTGTATTTGGTTTGCTAATATTTTGTTGAGGATTTTTGCATCTATGTTGATCAGCAAAATTGGCATGTAATTTTCCTCCTTTGTGTTGTCTTTGTCTGGTTTTGGGATCAGGGTGATGTTGGCCTTATAGAATGAGTTGGGAAGCGTTCCATCTTCTTCAATTTTTTGGAATAGTTTGAGAATTCAAATATTCTTTGAATGTTTGGTAGAATTCTCCAGAGAAGGCATCTGGTCCTGGACTTTTGTTTTTTGGGAGGTTTTTGGTTAGTTTCAATCTCTTTACTTGTAATCGGTTAATTCAGATTCTCTGTTTCTTCTTGATTCAGTTTTGGGAGGCTGTGTAAGTCTAAGAATGTATCCATTTCTTCTAGGTTATCCAATTTGTTGGCGTACAATTTTTCATAGCATTCTCTTATAATCCTTTGTATTTCTGTGGTATCCATTTTAATTTCTCCTCTTTCACTTTTAATTTTATTTATTGAGGCTTCTGTCTTTTTTCTTAGCGAGTCTGGCTAAGGGTTTGTCAATTTTGTTTATCTTCTCAAAGAAACAGCTCTTAGTTTCATTGATCTCTTCAACTGTTTTTTTGGTTTCAATGTCATTTATTTCTGCTCTAATTTTTATTATTTCCCTCCTTCTTCTGACTGTAGGCTCAATTTTTTTCTTTTTCTAGTTCTCTTATGTGCAGTTAAGATTACTTATTTGAGATTTTTCTTGTTTGTTGAGGTGGGCCTTATTGCTATGAATTTCCCTCTTAGAACTGCTTTTGCTACATCCCATAAGAGTTAGTATGATGTATTTTCATTTCATTTGTCTCCAGATTTTTAAAATTTCTCCTTTGATTTCTTCATTGATCCAATGGTTGTTCAGTAGCCTGTTGTTTATTCTCCACATATTTGTCACTTTCCTGGCTTTTTTCTTGTAGTTGATTTCTAGTTTCACAGCATTATGTTCAGAAAAGATACTTCATATGATTTCAATCTTCTTAAATTTATTGAGGCCTGCCTTGTTTCCCAACTTATGGTCTATCTTTGAGAATGTTTCATGTGTACTTGGAGAAAAATGTGTATTCTGCTGTTTTTGGATGGAATGTTCTATGTGTATCTATTAAGTCCACCTGGGTCTAGTTTTTCATTTAATTCCACTATTTCCTTGTTGACTTTCTGTCTGGATGATCTATCCATTGAGGTAAGTGGGATGTTGAGGTTCCCTACTACTATTGTATTGCTGTTAATTTCTCCCTTTAGGTCTGTTAATAGTTGCTTTGTGTACTTTGGTGCTCCTGTGTTAGGTGCATATATGTTAATAAGTGTATGTCCTCTTGGCAGAATATTCCTTTTATTGTAATATAGTGCCCCACTTTGTCTCTCACTGCCTTTTTTATCTTGAAGTCTGCTTTGTCTGATGAAGTATGGCAACACCTGCTTTTTTTTTGCTTGCCATTTGCTTGGAGTATCATCTTCCATCCCTTCACCCTGAGCCTGTGTTTGTCTTTAGAGCTGAGATGTTTTTCCTAGAGGCAGCATATTGTTGGGTCTTGTTTTTTAATCCATTCAGCCACTCTGTCTTTTGATTGGAGAATTCAATCCATTTACATTTAGAGTGATTAGTGATATATGAGGGCTAGATGCTGCCATTTTATCACTTGTTTTCCAGTTATTCTAAATTTCTCTTGTTTCTCTTCCCATGTATCTCTGACTGCCATTTCAGTTTGGTGACTTTCTATGATGGTTTTCTCTTTATCATTTGTGTCTTTGTTCTGATTTATTCAGAGTAGTATTTAAAGGGAAGGATACTGTGTGTTTTGATCCAGTCATCTTAGGATAGACACATGACCAAAGGCAGGAGTTGATGTGATAAAGGAAAAGCCACGTGGCTTGCTTCATCCTCAACTTTCTTCTTTCTTTCTGTGTTTTCCCTAAGTTCTACATTTAAGTTATTCCTTTTAGGGAAACTTTTCAGTCCTGTCTAATCAGAGAGGAAATGTGAGGTGGAGAGAGAAATTCTTACAGGGAGAGGTGTGGCATTCTGAAGAACGTGGATGTTCTTTGAAATATATTAAAGTACAGCTTTGCATTTTCTGACCAGAAGTACCTTGTTTGCCTCAAGGGAAGATTAGGAGTGTCGCAGCAGGAATACAAAGAGAGAGACTCATTATCTAGCCTTTGACATCTAGAGTAGGACTTCTGGGTCTGCAGAAAAGCATTCATTTTAAAAGGCAAACTTTGTGGAGAGAGAATTCTTTAGCATCTATCAAGAACCATCCTTTGGACTAGATGACAATAAAAGACCGGGATAGAGAGAAGTCAGCCTATGACATGAAGTAGCTGGCATATGTGAAAAAGGAGGGAAAACTGAGGGAGGGGAAGCAGGCAGTGAGACATGTGTGTCCTAACCACCCCTCTTCAGGCTGAGTTCTAGGAGTCATGGTAAATAGGTGGAGACAAAAGCAAAAGGCTTTGTGCCCTGCCCCCTCTGACTTCCTATGAGGTTAGCAATAGCCACTGGTTGGCACATTCACTGACATGCATTCTTGAAGGAGAAGTTGGCTTGACAGTGGGCAGCTTCTAGCTCTCCATAGCCTGCAGGAGGTAAGCAGGGAGCCAGAGGCTCTTATGTGGCCCACTGAAGAAATTCAGAGCTTCTAGGAGCTTGAGGTCAGGATGAAGAAGCTGCAGAATCAGGGGAAGTGGCCAGCATGTTGGAGCTGGGTGGTGGATGACAGAATGTTGTTCCTAATGGGCAGGCAGATGGGTCTGTTGAGCCTCAGCAGTCACCAGAATGGGACAGAGAGCTGACCTTAACTGTGTGACAGAGGACTTGACCCTGGAAGGAGGTGAGAGAGAGACTAACTAGAGGAGAAGAGCTGTCCTTGGTTAGGAAGTCGTTTGCTCCCTGAATCCATGGGTCGTATATTACTGCTTTGAGGTAAATAGTATTTTTATTTTGTGGCTGAAGAAGCTGCAGCTCCTGAAGTTGAGAATAATTTACCCAAACTCATCCAGGGGCTAGCTGACTCAGGGCTAAACTGAGCACTCAACTCCAGCAGTTCATCCAGGTGCTTAGCATCACTTTCTCTGCTCCTCTGAAGCTTTTTCTGTTTTCTGGTTTCCATTTTTAGATGTCTTGCCTAATTTTGAAAGATGCCCAGAATTCTTCCAAGATACACACTCCAAACAAATAAAATGCAATGTGGTTTGATACTGTGGTAATCACTCAATCAATTACCTTTTAATCAAAATGCTGTAGTAATCCCAAATTCCTCACAGGATAAAAGTGGCTATTGGGGGACCCTGATTAGTTCTCCCAGTTGATTTTATGACTAATTCATTTGGAGCTTATTGGATTTACAGTTTAGACTCCAAACCCAAAAGGATATAGTTAGAGCAGAATATTGAATTTTCAACTGCCTCACACTTCATGCATCTTCCATTTTTCTCTGTTTTGCATATGGTCAGAGTCTGTGATAAAGATCTATCTCAATACCTCTATTTTCCTTATTAATTAACCAAAACAGGGCTGGCCCGGTGGCGCAGTGGTTAAGTGCACACGTTCCACTTCAGCAGCCCAGGGTTTGCTGGTTCAGATCTCGGGTGCGGTCATGGCACCACTTGGCAAGCCATGCTGTGGTAGGCGTCCCACATATAAAGTAGAGGAAGATGGGCACGGATGTTAGCTCAGGGCCAGTCTTCCTCAGAAAAAAAAAAAAAAGAGGAGGATTGGCAGCAGTTAGCTCAGGGCTAATCTTCCTCAAAGAAAAAAAAAAACAAAATAGAAATTCCATAACTTAATCAGGATTTTGTCAATTTACATCCCCAAATTTTTCTTGAGAGTTAAAAAAATACACATTCATCAGAAGGAAAAAACCAACAAAGGAAGAGGTGACGAAGGAGTTCGCTCTCGGCCTGAGAAGGAGGCACATGTGTGTGGTCAGACTCAGGGCAGAGCAGCCTAGGGAGCCGGGTAGTTACAGCCTGTCATGAGCCAGTACATCCTGACCATTGGCTCCCCATCTCCTCTCTCTGCCGGAATTTCCCCAGTAGGTTCAGCTGTAAAACCTGCAAGACCAGAAGTAGAGGGAGGTACACATCGGCTGTAGAAAAAGTCTGATTAAATGCCACTCCTCCTCTTATTCTGTCGGGAGATAAAATATGTATTTACATAACATATTTAATTTGAACTTTAAATTTCATTGGTGTAATACATATTTTGCTTAAAAATGAGGCTAAGTGTTCCTGTTGGGAATTATGCTGCCGCTTACATAAGTCAGACATAGGGGTTTTGAAATGGCTCAATCTCTATAAAAATATAATAAACTTCACGTAAATAGTTGCCTGCTTGGGCTTTTGAAATTGCTTAGTTTTTATTTAAATTTGAAAATATTGGGAATGACAAAAAAGACATATTTAGCCCTGGAACTGACTGTATTTGTCTTTCAAACCTTGGATGCCAACGTGACATGTAATGTTTCCGGTACTCCACAGCCAGGCACACAGCCCAACCTGGGTTTTAAAATCTGGGGACTAGAGCTTGGTAAATGCTTTTGCTGGACGATGGCCGTGGTTGGGATCTTTACTATAGGACAAGACTTCAATCATGATCCCAAAAGGATGATATCCACACCACGAGGGAGCTAAATTTAACGAGTCTTAGGAAACAAAATGATCACCTTTCTTAAAAAAAATAACATCCTTGTCATATATGCAAATTCAGCAGGAGTTAGAATATATCAGGACTTCTCATTTAGCTGATTTTTTATTTAATGTAATTTAAAATAAATTTAGGTACATTGAATAAGTACAGCAGAATTGCCACAGCATTATGGGAATTTGGAAACTAGAGAAAAAAATTCTCATAGTTTCCCCTAAGAAGTAACATCATTTTGGTCTGTTTAATGGGTGATTCCCCAGCTGACCCCGCGTCAGAATCACCGGGGAAGCTTGTTACGTCGCCAATCCCCGTGCCTTCCCTGAGTCAGAATCTCTGTGGGTAGGACTCCTGGGATTTATATTTTTAACAAGCTCCCCAGTTGATTCTGATTTGCAGCTGGGAGATTAACTTGTTCTGTTACCCAGGGGATCATTTTGTCACCAGTTCATCTGGAGGGCCCATTCCAGGCTTGGCTGCACAGATCATCTGTGCCTAAGGGCAGTGGGAAGCCACTAAGGGCTCAAGGCGGGAGGTGACTTGATCTCATTTGCTTTTTAAAGCTTTCTTTGGAGTTAGTGAGTAGACAGAACTTGAGGGGAGCCAGACTTGGAGTCAGAGAGATAAATTATGACACATGGTGAGGATGGAGCGAAGTGGACACAGCTGAAGCATATTTAGAAGGTGGAATTGGTAGAACCTGGTGATGGCTGGATTTAAGAAGGAAATAACCAGCCCTCTTCCAGGCTTACGGAATATCAAGAGGACCTCCCAGCTTAGGAAACAGGTAAGGACCTTATCTGTATATATCTTTTACTACAATTTGTCTCAAATACTTTGCCAAAAGTTGGTGTTTAATTATGTATTTTAATTTGGGCAAAATATAACTATCATTAAATTATAAGGTAATCTTCAAAAGGGAAGAGTAGTAACTTCACAATGGAGAAACCAGGCAGACACTACCTTAACTAAGTGATCCAAACCAACAGTACCAGGAACAAGACAGACAGACCATGTGCCCCCTGACGTGATGCACTGAGAAGGGCCCAACATCACATCTGCAGTATTCTTGCCAAAAATGCAGAAATTCATTCTATTTATGAGAAAACATCAGACAAACTAAAAATGAAGGAGAGTCTACAAAATAACTGGCCAGTCCTCTTCAAAGGTGTCAAGGTCATTGAAAGGCAAGGGAGAACTTGGCACTGTCACAGACTGGGGAGGCTAAGGAGACATGACAACTAAATACAATGTGGGACCCAGGGCAGAAAAAGAACCTTGAGTGGGAAAACTGACAAAATTTAAATAAGCTGTGTAGGTTAGTTAATAGTAGTATATTAGTGATAGTTTCCGGGTTTTGATAATTGTACTATGATTATGGGAGATAACATTAGGGAAATCTGGGTGAAGGGCATATGGGTTCTTTCTACTATTTTAGCAGCTTTTATGTACATCTAAATTAAAAATTTTAAAAATTACAAGGGACATTCATCTTTGCAACATTTTAAAAAATATTAGTAAAAGACACTTTTAAAAAGGTATGCAGTTTCTGGGATAGATGATACTGGTGCTTGAAACAACATGTATATGAGGTGGCCAATATCTATGTGAATTAGTTCTGGTTCCTCTGTGTCTAATAATTTTCCTTCTTCACCAGTTTGGACTGCTTCAGGCTACAGAACTTCCGTATTTCCACCATCTTGATCATTGCTCTCATCTGGGGCTCTTGACATTGTGGGGTGGCTGAGAGCAAACTCCCGTGTGACAAGTGAGGCCATGTAAGAACACTCCTGGGCTGACGTGCTGAAGGCAAGAATGAGAGGTAGACAAACTCTGTCTGTAATAACTGTTCCCTCATTTCCCTTCTGGAATCATCCCTTCCCACAGCCTACCTTCCTACTCTGACCATTCTCTCCCTTGCCAAGCAGACCTGAAACACACTTCATTTACATGTTATCCCACACAGCCTTGCTATTCGCTGGGAAATGGCAAAAATCAGCTCAGAAGTTCAGGTGTTAACAAATGAGGAAGCCCCTCCCAGTTATCTTCCCTCTCAAAAGACGTTCGCATTTAACAACTGTCGCGGACAAATTAGAGGGAGTTTTACACTCGGAGGCAAGACCAGAGCTGGGAAGTTCCTCATGTTCTGAAGTCATCAGGTGCTTGCAACCTATGGGGACTGAGGTTGCAGGGGACCTGGCACTCTGGAAACGGCCAATAGCAGGGCCAACACCTGAATGGCCTAGGGGAAGTAACACCTGTGCTAACTTCTATCCTTTTCCCCAGAATTTAGAGTTGTTATGTTTTGATGCTGACCTTGTTTTCAGGTTAACCTCGGTTTGACTCCCTCTTCAAAATGGCTGGAAGCTGTTGCCTTTGATCCTCACCAAAGCCTTTAATACTTTGGAGCCAGAGAACAGTATTATATTTTTCAGTGCCATCTAAATGTAAGTCACTTTCTAAATCACATATTACCACTAAAGGAGTTTGTTTACAATTCCTATGGTTATTTGGCGTTAATTTCCATAAACGGCCGCCAAGACATTTTCTCTTGAACAGTAGAGAAAAACGATAGCTTTCTTAGTCGGGGCTCTGAGCTCCTGAGCAGAGAGAAGCCCCTGAAGTGGATTCAGGGTGGTATTCACCAGATGTAGTATCAGCAGTCTGATCTACAGAAGCAGGCGCAGTAGAGGGGAGAGGGCCCTCTGTGTCCCGAGAGGTGAACTCTGACAAAAGGACCACTGCTCAAAATAGCCCTTGTCCTTCTTGCTGGGACCTGATAACCAAGCTTTAATCTCACTTGCTCCCTGTCACCTGCCTTTGCCACTTGACATAGCAGTTCTCCAGGTGGCTATTCCTGGATGGTGTTCCTCCAGAGAGTCATTGGCTCCTTTTCCTCTTTATTTCACTACCAGAGTTTGTTTATTTTGACAACTTTATGGAAGTATAATTTATACACTGTAAAATTCACTCAAGTGTACAATTCAATGGCTTTTTTGTAAATTTACTGGGTTGTGCAACCATTACTGTAATCCAGTTTTAGAACATTTTCATCACCCTAGTAAGATGCGTTATGTCCAACTAGTTAAGCCCCATTTTCACCCCCAACTCCAGGCAACCTCTTATCTATGTTGCTCTGTCTTTACAGATTTGCCTTTTCTGAACATTTCATATGAGTGGAATCTTACAGTGCGTGGTCATCTGTGTCTGTCTTCTTTCACTTAGCATTGTGTTTTTTTCTTTTTTTTTTTTTAAGATTTTAGTTTTTTCCTTTTTCTCCCCAAAGCCCCCGGTACATAGTTGTATATTCTTCGTTGTGGGTCCTTCTAGTTGTGGCATGTGGGACGCTGCCTCAGCATGGTTTGATGAGCAGTGCCATGTCCGCGCCTAGGATTCGAACCAACGAAACACTGGGATGCCTGCAGCTGAGCGTGCAAACTTAACCACTCGGCCACGGGGCCAGCCCCAGCATTGCGTTTTTTGAGGCTCATCTATGAGGTAGCAGGTCAGAGGTTTTTCTTGTGAATGGGTTCCTGCTGCCCCAATCTCAAAATTCCTTAAAGGTGCTAAGACCACACGCTCTTTAAATGGTTCTCCTGCTTCTCTTTATGTTCTCCTTCAGTCGTGTTCCACATGGCTGTCAGGTTCCTCCCTGTTCTTTGCCTGCTCTGCGCCCCCGATGGCCTCACCTGGGCTGAGCCGCCCTGCCCTCTCCAGTCTGTCCTGCTACATTCAGGTCTTTATTTAAATGTTGCTTCCTCAGAGAGGTCCTCTCTGACCTCTGGCTAAAATTGCATTCCTTGTATGACTATTCACTTGCCTTACTTTGTGTTTCTTCATAGTTCATTAATTTCTGAAATTATATTCTGTTTACCTTTTTAAAAAACTTTTTTAAAATTGAAATCTAATTGACAACATACTAGTTTCAGGGGTACAACATAATGATTCAATATGTGTGTATCTTGTGAAATGATCACTGCAATAAGTAGTTAACATTCATCCCCACACACATAGTTACAAACTATTTTTCTTATGAGAACTTTTTAAGATCTACTCTTTTAGCACCTTTCAAATATACAGTACAGTATTATTAACTATAGTCACCATGCTGTACATTACATCCCTATGGCTTATTTATTTTATAACTAGAAGTTTGTACCTTTTGAACCCCTTCACCCGTTTCATACTCCCATCTCCCAACCCTGCCTTTGGCAACCACCAATCTGTTCTTTGTATCTATGAGTTTGGTTTGTTTTTTCTTTTTCGATTTCACGTATAAGTGAGATCATATAGTATTTGTCTTTCTCTGTGACTTATTTCAGTTAGCATAATGCCCTCAAGGGCCATCCATGTTGTCACAGTGGCAAGATTTTCTTCTTTTATGTGGATGAATAATACCCCACTTTATAAATATATATATGTATTTGTATATGTATATATGTATATCACATTTACTTTTTTCATTCATCCATCGATGGACACTTAGGTTGTGGCTGTATCTTGGCTACTGTAAGTAATGCTGCAATGAATGTTGGGGTGCATACATCTTTTTGAGTTAGTGTTTTCATTTTCTTCAGAATACCCAGAATTGGGATTGCTGGATCATATGGTACTTCTATTCTTAATTTTTGAGGAAACTTCATACTGTTTTCCATAGTGGCTGCACCAATTTGCATTCCCACCAACAGTGCACAAGGGTTTCCTTTTTTCCACATCCTTGCGAACATTTATTTCTTGTCTTTTTGATAATAGCCATTCTAACAGATGTGAGGTGACATCTCCTTGTGGTTTTGATTTGTATTTCCTTGATTAGTGATGTTGAGCATCTTTTCACGGACCTGTTGGCCATCTGTATGTCTTCTTTGAAAAAATGTCCGTTCAGATCCTCTGGCCATTTATTAATCGGATTTTGTTTTTGCTATTGAGTTGTATGAGTTCTTTACATATTTTGGATATTAAACCCTTATCGGATATATGATTTGCAAGTATTTTCTCCCATTCTGTGGGTTACCCTTTCATTTTGTTGATGGCTTCCTTTGCTGTGCAAAAACTTTTTAGTTTGCTGTAGTCCCACTTGTTTATATTTTGCTTTTGTTGCCTTGCTTTTAGAGTGAGATCCAAAAAATCATTGCTAAGAATGATGTCAAGGAACTACTTACTGCCTATGTTTTCTTCTAGCAGTTTTATGGTTTCAAGTCTCACATTCAAGTCATTAATCTGGTTTGAGTTAATTTTTGTGTGGGTATAAGATAGTGGCCAAGTTTCATTCTTTTGCATGTGGCTGTCCAATGTTCCCAACACAATTTATTGAAGACATAGTTCTTTCCCCACTGTATATTCTTGGCTCCTTTGTCATAAATTAATTGATCATATATACCTGGGTTTATTTCCGAGCTCTCTTTTCTGCTCCATTGATCTGTTTGTTTTTACGCCAATACCATACTACTTTGATTACTATAGCTTAGTAACATAGTTTGAAATCAGGAAGCATGATGCTTCTAAGCTTTGTTCCTTTTCAAGATTGCTTTGACAGTTCAGGGTCTTTTGTGGCTCCAAATCAATTTTGGGATTGTCTTGTTCTATTGCTGTGAAAAATGCCATTGGAATTTTGATAGGAATTGCATTGAATCTGTAGATTGCTTTGGGTAATATGGACATTTTAACAATATTCTTCCAATCCATGAGCACAGAATTTCTTTCTATTTATTTGCATCATCTTCAATTTCTTTTATCAATGTCTTATAGTGTTCAGTGTACATTTCATCTCCTTAGTTAAATCTACTTCTAGGTATTTTATTCTTTTTGATGCAATTATAAATGGGATTGGTTTTTAATTTTTGTTTGATAGTTCGTTATTAGTGTTTAGAAATACAGCAGATTTTTGTATATTGATTTTGTATCCTACAACTTTACTGAATTCATTTACTTGTTCTAACAGTTTTTAGGTGGTGTCTTTAGGGTTTTCAACATAATATGATGTCATCTGCAAATAGTGACAGTTTTAGTTCTTTCTTTTTGATTTAGAAGCCCTTTATTTCTTTTTCTTGCCTAATTGCTCTAGGTAGAGCACTTGCAATACTATGTTGAATAAAAGTGGTAAGAGTGGGCATCCTTGTCTTGTTACTGATATTACAGGAAAAGTTTTCAGCTTTTCCCCACTGAGCATGATGTTAACTGTGGGCTTGTCATATATGGTCTGTATCAGGTTGAGGGATGTTCTGTCTATACCCACTTGGTTGAGAGTTTTTATCATAAATGGATGTTGAATTTTGTCAAATGCTTTTTTTGCATTTATTGAGATGACCATATGATTTTTATCCTTCATTTTGTTAATGTGGTGTATCATTTGTGAAGGCTGAATCATCTTTGCATCCCTGGAATAAATCCCACTTGATCATGGTGTATGGTCCTTTTAATGTATTGTTGAATTTGGTTTGTTAATACTTTGTTGAAGATTTTTGCAGCTATGTTCATCAGGAATATTGGCCTGTCACTTTCTTTTCTTGAGGTTATTTTGTCTGGTTTTGGCATGAGGGTAATTCTGGCCTCATAAAATGAGTTTGGAAGCATTCCTTCCTCTTATTCTCTTTGGAAGAGTTTGAGAAGGATTGGCATTAATTTTCTTTGAATATTTGGTAGAATTCGCACATGAAGCTATCTGGTCCTGGACTTGTTTGTTGGGAGGTTTTTGATTACTGGTTCAATCTCCGTACTAGCAATAGGGTTGTTCAGTTTTTAAATTTTTTTGTGATTCAGTCTTGGTAGGTTATATGTTTCTAGGAATTTGTCCATTTCTTCTAGGTTGTTCAATTAGTTGGCATATAGTTGTTCATAGTAGTCTTATGATTCTTTGTATTTCTGTGGTATCAGTTGTAATGTCTCCTCTTTCATTTCTGATTTTGAGTTCTCTCTCTTTCTCTTGGTGAGTCTAGCTAAATGTTTGTCAATTTTGTTTATCTTTTCAAAGAACCAGCTCTTAGTTTCATTGACTTTTTTTTCTCTATTGTATCTTCCAGTCTCTCTTTCATTTATTTCTCCTTTTATCTTTGTTATTTCCTTCCTTCTGCTAACTTTGGGCTTCATTTGTTGTTCTTTTCCTAGTTCTTTGAGGTATAAAGTCAGGTTGTTTATTTGAGATTTTTCTTGTTTCTTGAGGTAGGTGTTTATCACTATGAACTTCCCTGTTTTGACTGCTTTTACTTCATCCCATAAGTTTTTGTATGGTATATATCCATTTTCGTTTGTCTCAAGGTATTTTTTTTTTTTAAAGATTTTATTTTTTCCTTTTTCTCCCCAAAGCCCCCCGGTACATAGTTGTGTATTCTTCGTTGTGGGTTCCTCTAGTTGTGGCATGTGGGATGCTGCCTCAGCGTGGTCTGACAAGCAGTGCCATGTCCGCGCCCAGGATTCGAACCGACGAAACACTGGGCCGCCTGCAGCAGAGCGTGCGAACTTAACCACTCGGCCACGGGGCCAGCCCCTGTCTCAAGGTATTTTTAATTTCTCTCTTGATTTCTTCTTTGACCTATGGTTGTTCAGTAGCATGTTGTTTAATCTCCATATATTTGTGAATTTTTGTTTTTTTCTTGTAATTGATTTGTTTCATACCGTTGTGGGCAGAAAAGATGCTTGCTTGATTTCAATCTTTTTAAATTTAAGACTTGTTTTGTGTCCTAACATATCCTCTAACCTGGAGAATGTTCCATGTGCACTTGAGAAGAATGTATATTTTGTTGCTTTTGAATGGAATTTTTTTTTTTTTTGGTATATATTTTTTGTATATATTTGTTAAGTCCATTCGATGTAATGTGTCATTTAAGGCCAATGTTTCCTTATTGATTTTCTGTCTGGATGATCTATCATTGATGTAAGTGGCATAAAGTCCCCTTCTATTATTGTATTGCTGTCTATTTCTCCTTTTCGTTCTGTTAATATTTTTTAGGTGCTCCTATTTTGGGTGCATAAATACTTACAAAGGTTATATCTTCCTGTTGAATTGACTCCTTTGTCATTATGTGATGACCTTCTTTGCCTCTTATTACAGTCTCTGTCTTAAAGTCCTATTTTTTCTGATATAAGTATAGCTACCCCAGCTTTATTTTGGTTTCATTTGCATGGAATATCTTTTTTTCACCCCTTTACTTTCAGTTTGTGTGTATCCTTACATCTGAAGTTTGTCTCTTGTAGGCAGCATTATAGATGACTCGTTTTTTTTTTAACTGAGATATACTTGACATATAATAATATATTTCAAGTATAGAACATAATGATTCAATATTTGTATATATTGTGAAATGATCACCACACTAAGTCTAGTTAACATCAATTGCCACACATAGATGGGTCATTTTTTTATCCATTCAGTCACTCTATGTCTTTTGATTGGAGAATTTAGTCCATTTACACTTAAAGTAATTATTGATAGGTATGTACTTATTGCTGTTCATTGTTTTCTGGCTGTTTTGTAATTGTTTTCTTTCTTCTTCTCTTGCACTCTTTGTGATTTGATGATTTTCTATAATGATATGCTTAAATTTCTTTATCTTTTTTGTGTCTACTATAGGTTTTTGCTTTGTGGTTACCATCAGGCTTACATAAAACCACTTATATTTATAACAGTCTATTTTAAGTTGATATCATCTTAAGTTTGAACACATTCTGAAGATCCATATTTTACTCCCTCCCCCACATTGTTTTTCATGTCACAGTTAACATCTTTTTAACTTGTGTATCCAATAACAAATTATTGTAATTATAGTTATTACTACTTTTGTCTTTTAACCTTTTATACTAACTTTATAAGTGATTGACCCACCACCTTTATGTTAGATTATTCTAAATTTTTCTATATATTTATCTTTGCTAGTGAAATTTACACTTTCATATGTTTTCCTGTTACTAATTAGCACTCTTTTTTTTTCTTAAGATTGGCACCTGGGCTAACAACTGTTGCCAATATTTTCTTTTCTCCACCCTCCTCCCCTGCACTTTATCTCCCCAAACCTCCCCTGCACACAGCTGTATATCCCAGCCACAGGCCCTTCCAGTTGTGGGATGCCGCCTCAATGTGGCCTGACGTGTGGTGCCATGTCCGCGCCCAGGATCCAAACCCTGGGCCACCGCAGCAGAGCACGCAAACCCAACCACTCAGCCACGGAGCCGGCCCCTAATTAGCACTCTTTCATTTCGGCTTAAAGAGGTCCCTTTAACATTTCTTGTAAGGCTGCTCTAATGGTGATGAACTCCTTTAGCTTTTGCTTCTCTGGAAGACTCTTTCTCTCTCCTTCAACTTGGAAGGATAACTCTGTTGGGGTAGAGTATTTTTGGTTGGAAGTTTTGTTTTCTTTCTTTTGGGGCTTTGAATCCATTATTCTACTCCCTTCTGGCCTACAAAGTTTCTACTGAAAAATCTCATAGTTTTATGGGAGTTCTCTTGTTTGTAACAAGTTGTTTTTCTCTTGCTGCTTTTAAGATTCTCTTCGTGTTTTTAACTTTTGATAGTTTAAAGTGTTTTGGTGTGGGTCTCTTTGGATTCCTCTTATTTGGGATTCTCTGGGCTTCCTGGATCTGAATGTCTGTCAGATTAGAAGCCTGCCCCTCAGGCCAAAGCTTTAAGATAAGCAAATAGGGCTCTTTCACAAAATGGCTGGGCACTTGTCAATTGGCTGCCTCTCTGCTGGGCCCTGGGGAGTAGCTGGGTAGAGTCCCTGCAGCTTCTTAAGAACTGGTTTTTAGGTGGGTGAAATGAGCAAACAGGGTCAAAAGGTAGAAACTTGCAGCTATAAATAAGTTCTGGGGTGTAATGTATGACATGATGACTATAGTTAGTAATACTGTATTGTATGTTTGACAGTTGCTAAGACAGAGGTTAAAAAAAGCTATTAGAATTTCCTGTAGTCTTACAGTTTTTCTTTATCTTTCAAATTAAAAATGTGACCAGACTGCAAAAACAAACAAACAAAAAACTGTTTCTCAGTTCACTGTAGTCTTGTGGGTCTCATGGATGTAAGCCCCATTGGCTTTCAAGTCTAGATGTTTTGGGGGCTCATCTCTCAGGTGCAAGTCTTAAAAGTTGGGGTGCCAGATGTGGGGTCCAAACCCTTCACTCCTCAGGGAGAAGCTCAGAGTTGTGAATTCCCTCTCAACCATGGGTGGCCATGCCAGGGGTGGGCTTTATGGTGAGGTTGTGTCTCAGCCTCTCCCACTTGTTTGCATGTGGGTTTCTTCTCATTTGCTGATGTGTAGGAGTTGCTCATCTAGTTTTTGGGTTTCTTTCAGAGGACGTTGTTCTGCACATAGCTGTAGCTTTGGTGTGTCCATGAGAGGAGGTGAGTTCAGGACCCTCCTATGTTACCATCTTAAACTGGAACTCTGTTTATTATCTTGTTACTAGACTAGCCAGCCCTGGTCTAGTGGCCAAGATTCAGTGCTCTCACCACCTGTGGCCTGGGCTCATTTCCCTATCAGGGAACCACACCACCCATCTGTCAGTTGTCATACTGTGGCATCTGCGTGTTACTGTGATTCTGAAAGCTATGCCACCAGTATTTCAGGTACAAGCAGGGGCACCCATAGTGGACAGGTTTCAGCGGAGCTTCCAGAGTGAGATAGACTAGGAAGAAGGACCTGGCCACCCACTTCCAAAAAAACTGGCCATGAAAACCCTATGAATAGCAGCAGAGCATCATCTGATATAGTGCTGGAAGGTGAGAGGATGTTGCAAAAAGACCGGGCAGGGTTCCACTCTGCTATGCACAGGGTCGCTAGGAGTCAGAATCGACTCTATGGCACAAACAACAAAAAAACTAGTGGGTAAGAGTGCAGTCTCTGAGGTCCAGCTGTCAGGGTTACTGCCCTGCCTGCCCACTTCCTGGCTGTGCAACTTGGGCCTCTGCCAATGAAGGCTAAGGGTAACACATGGTTTATAAGTTTTGCTTGAGGACAAACATATCTATACACAGAGTGCTTAAGCAGGGTGGCACAGGGGACTCAGCAACATAACTTATTGTCTCTCTCCTCCTTCTGGAGGGTCAACTTCACGAGGGTAGGACTTTTTCTTTTTTTTTACCCCCAACTCCTGGAACATAAGTGGTTGCAGAATATAGCTAAGTATTTCTTATTCATTGGTGTCAGCCCTCATCCCACTGGCCTGATCACCGCCTTAGTCTGTTGCTTTTTTTTTTCTGCTTTATTTCCCAAACCCCCCCCCCCCCGTACATAGTTGTATATCTTAGTTGCAGGTCCTTCTAGTTGTGGGATGTGGGACGCGGGACGCCGCCTCAACGTGGCCTGATGACCGGTGCCATGTCCATGCCCAGGATCCGAACCCTGGGCCGCCACAGCAGAGCGCGCGGACTTAACCACTCAGCCACGGAGCCAGCCCCAATGACTGTTGCTTTTTTACAGCCC
The DNA here is from genome assembly GCF_041296235.1 of Equus asinus. Taxonomy (NCBI): domain Eukaryota; kingdom Metazoa; phylum Chordata; class Mammalia; order Perissodactyla; family Equidae; genus Equus; species Equus asinus. Next base: position 41,473,415 of record NC_091813.1, read on the forward strand.
TTCTCATAGCTTTCCAGCCTGTTTTTAACTCATCTTTGAGTCTTTGTAACCCTTCTGGGCACTGGCTATGTGGTTTTCCCTGGGGGACTCCCCAAGGCTGGTAAAATTGTCTGATACACATGGAGATGGGTGACAGGCTTAGCTGAAATTTATCCCTTCAAACTAGCAGCACCACTTGTGTGTAACTGCTAAGCCTTAGTGGGAGTGTTAGGAAATGTGACTCATCACGAAGTCTTACAGTATTCCAGGTGTATACACATTAAATGTAGCTTTTTTCCCCCAAAACACGATAGACGAGCGTAAGACAAAAGGGCAGAAAACAGGACAGAGTGGAAGGTGGCATCTAATATGGAAGATACTGAGATCTGGGAAGGAACTCAACCTTAAGTCTTACTTCCAATGTTTAAGGCTTAAAAAAGCTACCTTTGGTGTGTGGGCTCAGATGTCCAGCTAAAATCTAGATACAGAAATTGGCTTGGGAAAGTGAGCTCACAGTTGGAGGCCAATTATAAGTGTATTACTTTGTTCATTCTTCATAATTGCCAGTTACTAAATGACAGGTTGGGACTTGACCCTGGGCCTGACTGATGGCTCCTGTAGCTCAGAGCCTACACACGGTATTTCCACCTCTTCTGTGAAGCAGGAGACCTCAGTGAGAAAGGATGGCTGGATTCTGTGCAGGCTGGAAAATGCTCTGGACTAAGTGGCTGCAACTCAGCTGTCTGCACTTCAAACAAGCCAGCTGCTCCAGGAAAACGGCTACCTTTGGCGTAGCCATGCAAATGCATTTTATTTATTTATTTTCTACTGTGCTGGTCAGCAGATACGTGGCAGTTAGTCCATGTTAGCATCTCTTCGGGTAGATGGTGATGACGTCAGTCTCTGCGTGCACTGCTAGCTCGTGGCACACTTCTCCAGGGGGTCATGGTGAATCATACGTTCAATGACAGCCATATTATATACACTACTTATTTAAACAAACGGTAACAGAAAACATGATTCTAGAAGAGAAAAACCAGACCACATAGCCACCTTTCAGCTGTGCTTGGTACCTAGTGATATGCCTGACAGAAAATAGTGCGTCTAATTTTAGACTGCAATTTGAGAGGTGGAGAGAGCTTTAAAGAAAAGCACAAATATGGAAGATTTGGAAATAGGACTTACCTGGAAAAGTACAAGTTATTGGAATAATGAAGTAATCTTTTAAGCTACCTTTTTAAGGTTAAGACACTTCATACAAAATAGTAATCATGTTGGTCATATCTGATGAAGTGAGACAAAGAAGAAACTGTTTTCTTATAAATTAGATGGGCATTTCCCAAACTGATGCCCAAAGGAACAGTGTTTCATGAGATGTTAAAAAAAAAAATGCCTTAGAAATTTTTTTCCGGACCATAGTTTGAGGAGTGGTCTATTCTCCTTTCAAAGATTTGGAGTGGAGAGGGGGCCAAATTATTTTGTTAGAGTATGACTATTTTTATTTCTAAGAAGTGGTCTGTGGGAGGAAAAACAGCTTTGGGAAATGCTGAAATTTCTGATTGTAAGATAAGTTTGGATCAGTGTATTGGTTTGGATAGTTCACTCATGTGGTCTCTTGGTTTTATATCCTGGCTACTGGTTTCCAGGAATGCTTTGTATTCAAACTGATGACAGGTGAATAAACTGAGGTTTCAGGTCCACTGATTTCTAAAAGGAGGCATCCAAACCAAAAGAGCCCCTGATCAGATTATCAGCTGACCGAGCGGTTAATACGTAAGACAGTGAGCACCTCTCGTAGCTTCACCCCCCACAAACAAGGGAGCCGGAACAGACACACTCAACTTCTTTCCAGCGCCAACATTCTATGACTCCATTGTTTGCAAACTAACTTGCGTGGAATGCAAACTGCTTATTCCCATGGAAAGTGACATGATCCAGAATGACTGCACTTCTGAAATTGCCGCTCAACACAAAGGAACCAGAAATAAAGCCTCCCGTTCTTAAATAACATTTATTATTGTTGCAAAGAAGTCTTTGTCATGAGAACAGTTCTCACATTATTGAAAGCTATATCAGTTATGGTTATAGAAGCAAATGTCACTGAGGGGCTATGGATGAAGTATGCCAGACTAGACTCTTAATTCAGCAATCGAATGTTCACAATGTGTTGGCTGCCGTTTAGCTATTTATCCAAACATGCCCTTTTTTTTTTTTTTTTTAAAACACGTGCCTGCACAGGGTGGAAAAACAAACACCAAGGGCTCGCTAAAAAGGAGAAGCCTAAAAAAGATAAAATTCCCGTGGCAGTTCCGTTCAACTGCAGTCCATGAGTGCAGGAATAGTGTTTGTGTGGGGGAGCAGGATGCCCAGTGGTTTCTCGGTTTTAACGGTGGGAAAGCCCTTGAGGTTTTCTGCGGCTGTCGTGGGGAGCGGGAAGTTCCATTTACTGAATCCAGTCGATGTTCAGGCACCGTGCGATGAAGGCAAACATATCTGAGACTTCTTCTATCACTTTGGCCGTGGGCTTCCCGGCCCCGTGGCCCGCCTTGGTGTCCACGTGGATAAGCAGGGGGTTGCTCTGCTTCTGGCTACGGCCCACGATGTACTGAAGGGTGGCAATGAACTTCAGGGAGTGAAGGGGGACCACGCGGTCGTCGTGGTCAGCAGTGAGGAGGAGCATGGACGGGTACTGGATGTCGTCTGCCTCTGGTAACTTCACGTTGTGCAGTGGAGAATATCTGAAAGGGAAAGATACTCTCATGAGGCTGGATGTCAAAAACAGAGTTGTTTGTTCACTAGGATAATCAAGGAGGACCGGTGGGCACGCTGACCTATGCGGTTTACCAGCCTAAGTGCACTAGCAATGAGGACAGCAGCTAACTAGTACACGGGCGACCACTGCAGACCATGCTTGTATCGTCCTTTAGGCCATAATGGCCAGGGCGACTGGCAACTGGGAGCTGTGTCATTTATTGGTCTCCCACTTTGGAAAACTGTGTGAGAGAGAAACTCACAGGGCTGTTGAAATAACCCAAACTATATGCACACTTACTGTCTTGAGTTGAATATTTTCACATTCTGTAGATTTACTTTTTCACTGCTACAAAGTGGACTGATTGTCTTTTAAACCACTGATTGTGGATACAATAGGCATAAGCCTTTCTTGTTGAAAAATTTGGAATCCACAGTGGACAGCAGCTTTTTGCCCCTTTAATATCTAAAACTCCTTTATTCCAGGCTCAGCTTGGCAGTCTTAGGAAGAATGCGGGTCCTCGCTGGGCCTGGTTTCCTGTCTGTAAACTGGGGAACCTGGGATGGATGGGTTGCTGGCCTCCTGCTGGCTCTCAGTCCAGCTGAAAGAAACTGCCTTTGGCCAAGGGTGAGAGCGCGGAGGAACAGAGGCAGCACCTTCTTAAGAACAAGGTAAGTCTCCAGGTGAACAAAAATGGTTTTAAGAATAAAAGCATAGTCGAATTAAACAGTGATTAATAATAGTTAAGTGAGAAAAGTCTCACTTCTCCTTCTAGATGTGTATTTTCTCTAATTTGAACTATAGCTTCTTCCTATATTCAGTTTTTTTTTTTTTTAAAGATTTTATTTATTTTTTTTTTTTCCTTTTTCTCCCCAAAGCCCCCCGGTACATAGTTGTATATTCTTCGTTGTGGGCCCTTCTAGTTGTGGCATGTGGGACACTGCCTCAGCGTGGTTTGATGAGCAGTGCCATGTCCGCGCCCAGGATTCGAACCAACGAAACACTGGGCCGCCTGCAGCGGAGCGCGCGAACTTAACCACTCGGCCACAGGGCCAGCCCCCAATATTCAGTTTTTACCAGTGTGTCAACAAGGCTATTTGTGCATTTAAAAGTAATAGTTTTTTGGTTTGTTTTTTATTTTTTATTGAGATATAACTGACATGATATTAGTTTTAGGTATACAACATAATGATTTGATATATGTTGTGAAATGATCACCATTGTAAATTTAGTTAACATCCATCACCTCCATATAGTTACAATTTTATTTTCTTATCATGAGGACTTTTTTTTTTTAAAGATTGTCACCTGAGCTAACATCTGTTGCCAATCTTTTTTCTTCGTCTCCCCAAAGGCCCCAGAACATAGTTGTATATTCTAGCTGTAGGTCCCTCTAGTTGTGGCATGTGGGATGCTGCCTCAGCATGGCCTGATGAACGGTGCCATGTCCACAACCTGGATCCGAACCGGCAAAACCCTGGGCCACCAAAGTGGAGCGCTTGAACTTAACCACTCGGCCACAGGGCCAGCCCCGAGAACTTTTTTCCCGGGTACTTTTATTGAGATCATAATGGTTTATAACATTGTGTAAACTTTTTCCCTCCTAGAGAACGGAATTTAGTAGTTTAAAGTATTCAATCAGGAATTCAGCTAAAATGCCTGAATTTTTCAGAGAGCTAGCCATAAAAAAAAAAAAACATATAAAATGAAAGAAAAAACTTGAGAAATCAAAGTTATTGTATCAAAACTTAGAGTTGACTGAGAAGACTGCGACAGAGGACACAGGCTTCTTGTGCTATTCCAAGGGCGATTCCTAAACGCTGCTGATAAAAGTCTCCAAACTCCTACACGTGGGAACTAAAGAGAGTGAAGAACCAAAAAAGAATGGAGCTCACAGTCTTGAGAAGCTACATGTCTGCCATTTTCTCATTGTTATCGCCAAAGTGGTCGAGGGACACGAACGTGGGAAGTTGCATAATATTTCAATTATGTGACTTATGGTTTCAAATACATGTGGTTATCCTGAGAGCACAAATAAGTTTAATAGCACTTGCATATAGTCCTCTATTTCCTCATTTCTTAATTTAGAAGAGAAAATCCCATATACATTGATATAAGGTATAATGACACTTTTTATTAGTTTTTGCTGCTGTGACAAATTACAAATTCAGCAGCTTTTTAAAACACAGATTTCTTATCTTACAGTTCTATAAGTCAGAGTCTTAATGGCTCTATTGGGTTCTCTGCTCTGGGTCTCTCAAGGACAAAATTAAGTGTTGACTGGCTGGGTTGTTATCAGATTTTTTTCCAGAATTTTCTATTTCCAGACTTATTCAAGTTGTTGGCAGAACTCAGTTCCATGTGGCTATAAGACTGAGGTCCCCAGTTCTTTGAAGGCTGTTGGGTGGGGGTCACTCTCAGGTTCTAGAGGCTGCCTTCCTGCATCTTCAAAGCCAGCAGTGGGGGTCGGGTCCTTCTCATGCTTCCAATCTCCCTGACCTCCCTTTCTGCCGCATCGCTGACTCCAGCCAGAGAAAGTGCCCTGCCTTTAAGAGTTTGTCGTTAGACTGGGCCCACTTGGGAGAATCCAGGATAATCTCCGTATTTTAAGGTCAGCTGATTAGTAACCTTAATTTAATCTGCAGTCCTCTCACAGCAGTACCTCGATTAGGGTTGAATTGAAGAACCAGGGGACAGGATTCTTGGGGGCCATCTTTAGAATTCTGCCTATCACACCTCTGTAGTTTGTTTTTGTTAAAGACTAGATCAAAATAAGAAAGACAGCCAGGTACTCCGATGACTTCCCCGACTTCTGCAGTAAATTATATGGAAATATGAGACACTGAAGGCGACAAAGAGTCAAATACTTATCCATCTGACTGTTTAGTATGATATCAAATTGTTAGCAACATGTATGTCAATATGAATTAAAACCTGACTTGATAAGCCAGTCGAAGTGTTGTTCGCTGTCCGAGCACCCATAATCGGTGGTCCAGGCATGACCAATGGTATATTTATGGAACTTCAGCATGTCCATTACTCCAACTTGAGCAATAACACAACCAAACAGGTCCGGACGCTGATTTGCACAAGCAGCTAAAAACCAAGACAGATAGAAAAGGGAGGCAGTCCATCGTTAAACATCCAAATAAACAAAAACAAAACAACACTTACATGCTTTCAGAACCGTGGTTGCCTTTTTTCCTTAGAGCACAGGAAGAAACCAGCATAAATCACCTGCCTAATGGCATACAAGCTTTTCCCCCTCCTTCCAATATATCCTAGGGATGGGATGTTCTCATCAGTTATAGAGATTTACTCCCCAAAGAATCTCAAGGCGGGGGGGGGTGGGGTGGTATTTGAAAAACTCAAGGACTTTCTGAAACCCCTGTGCCCCCTCCTCCCATCCCACTCACAGGGATGAGGGAGGTTGAGGAGCTTGTTCTGGCTCTCAAAACTAGCCTGTGATATAATAAGAAATATGTATTTATACGTCTTTGTCCCCGCTTCCTGGCACAGAACTCCTAAAACTCTCGGAAATCCCTGACTGATAAGGGTGAGAGGAGCATCTTTTATAATCCCTAACTAGCCCCTTTCAACCATACCTGAGTTTTAGGCTGATGAGGTGACTCTCGGTAGTCCCCTAGACAGCTTCAGAATGGGGGCTGGTTGCCAGAGGAACCAACCATGTGATAAGAGGGCTGGAGATCGAGTTAATCACTAACAGCTAATGATTTAATCAACCATGCCTGCCTAATAGAACCTCCATAAAAACCCCTAAACAATGGAGTTCAGACAGCTTTCGGGTTGGTGGACACTGAGGTGCCAGAAGGGTGGTGTGCCCAGAGAGGACATGGAAGTTCCGCATGCCAACCCCTACCCCATAGGTTCCCCTATGGATCTCTTCCATCTGACTGTTCCTGAGATCTGTCCTTTATAACAAACCAGTAAATGTAAGAAAAGAGTGTTCCTAAGTTCTATGAGCTGTTCTAGCAAATTACTGAACTCAAGGAGGGGGTTATGGGAACCCCCAATTTATAGCTGGTCGATCTGGTGTCTGAAGTGGGGGCAGTCTCGTGGGACTGAGCCCTTACCATGTGGGGTCTGTGCTAACCCTGGGTAGTGTCAGAAGCAAACTGAATTGTAGGACACCCAGTTGGTGTCTGGAGAGTTGGAGACTTGGCTGGTGTTGGGAAAAACACCCTACACATCAGGTGTCGGAAGTATTGTGCATAGAAGTAGTTTACATGGCCCAAGGCAGAAGAGGGCCTAAACCCAGCTCAGGGCTCTAATCAATACTGGCATACCTTGTCCTGTTTTAAAAATATTCTTCATGGGCCGGATTGGTGGCTCAGCAGTTAAGTTTGCACGTTCAGCTTCAGTGGCCTGAGGTTTGCTGGTTTGGATCCCGGGTGCAGACTACCCACCACTTGTCAAGCCATGCTGTGGCAGGCATCCCACATATAAAGTAGAGGGAGATGGGCACAAATGTTAGCTCAGGGCCAGTCTTCCTCAGCAAAAAAGAGGAAGATTGATGGCAGATGTTAGCTCAGGGCTAATCTTCCTCAAAAGAAAAAATTAAAATAAAAATATTCTTCATTGTATACTTAACATACTTTAATGTTTTTGATAATTCAACAAATATTTATTGAACATCTGCCATGTGCCTGGCACTAGGCCTGGGGATATATAAGTGAATTTTTTAGTGGGAAAGATAAAGACGTGAACAAGCAGTTATGGTGTGGCAACAACTTGCTGAGAAAGTTCAGGTGCTATGGAAGTGGGGTGTAAGGTGCCTAACCCCAGTGTAAGGCAGTTTAGGGAGGCTGGGAGGAAGTCACATCAAAGCTGGCATGACTAGGAGTTAGTCAAAGGATCTGGACTTTTCCTGCCTCTTGCAAAAAAATGTCATTCCCACCCCAATCCTGATTTCAGTGCTTCTTCATAAGACTGAATCCTGAGTGCCACCTTTAGAGACCCTGACTCTCACTCAGGTGAGAGGGGCAGGAACCTGTCCTTTTACCTAAGCATTCTGCATCCTATGGAGGAACTCCGTCTCTGCAGGTTCCTTAAGCAACCAGGTTTGTCAACAGACATAAACCAACGCCTGAATATAAAACTCCGAACGTAGAAAGGAGCTATTGGATGAACCAGTAAATGACAAAACGATTCTCCCACTAAGGGAATAAGATGATATTTTCAATGTCCTTTCCCATTAAGCCTCAGATTCGCCCTTAGTTCTTCCTTCTTTTACACTTCATATATAACCCATATGCAAATTCAGTTGGCTCAAATTCAAAATATACCCAGAGTCTGACCACTTATCATGACTTCCATCACCACACCCCAGGTCCAAGCGACCACAGGCTCTCACAGGGACAGAAGCCTGCTACCTGGCCTTCTGTCTACCTTAACACCATAACAGGATCAATGCATGATCCTGTTAAAAAACAAGTCAAATTATGACACTTCTCTGCTCAAAACTCCCCCAAAGGCTTCTCCTTTCACAGAGCACAGCAGGTCCTCTAGACTGGCTCTGAGGTCCTGCCTGGTTTAGCCTCTTGTCACCTCTCTCGACACTTCCCCTCGCTCACGCTGCCCAGCCACAGAGGTGGGCCTCCTCACCGTTGCTGGAACACTAAGCCCATGCTGGCCTCAGGGCCTTTGGTGTACTGCCTGCCTCCTCTAACTGGAATAGGCAGAGGTATTTGTTTTGTTTGTAAGAACCTGATATCAAGACCTTTTCTAAATTTAAACAAATTATTTTGGACATATATATTTTCCCTCCATGGGAAAATGTTTTTTTCAAGGCTATATTCTATCAGGGTAAAGAGTAAGAACAGAAATTCAGGTTTTGACATGATTCGGTATATTTCAAAGACAAGGAAACTAAACGACCCTGACCACCCCCCTCCAAAACAGTGGATTGAAAACCCCGAAAATTGCCACATGCATGTTTTAGGTTGAGCCTACATGTGCCACTCCATATTTCTACAATGGTCCCTCACATCCTAATGATACTGGATGTAGGCCCCGGCACCAAAATTCAGGGCCCCCATAAATGTTTACTACAATGTTAAGTGCTACTGAGAGACAAAATGCAAAGCGAAATTTCATTAACTACCAAGAATTAGGAAAAGCTACTTAGAGGCAGTGCCACATAGAGGTTAAGAGAGTAGAACCTAAAACCACAGTGTCAGGCCCCAACCCCAGCATCACCATCTTCCAATCGAGTGACACTGGGCAAGCTACTCAACCTCTAGGTGCCTCAGTGTCCTCCTCTGTAAAATGGGGATAACACCAGTCCCCACCTCACAGGCTGCATGCACATCAAATGACAGCATGCACGCCAAGGGCTCAGCCCTGGGCCCTACACACAACGTGCTCAGCAAGTGTGAACTATTACTGTGAACTATTTCAGTACCATTACGCTGGGGAGCCATCTTTGTGTGTACCTCATTTTCCATCATGACCCCTCTCTGTGCCCACAGCATTTAGCATTCTGTGGCTTAGGTATTCAACGAATGTGTAGTGATGATCACATCTTACAAGTTCTCAGGAACACAAGCAGAGGGGTTATCAGGCTCAGTCCTGTGCTGGCTGAACCCTAGAAACCTGTGGATCCAGTTTGGGGGAGAGGAGTTCCACCCCAGGGAGGAGAGAATTGCGGTCCAGCCCAGAAGAGCTCAGGGCAGGGAGGTGGAACAGCTTTTCAGGCTATCCTGAGTGGAGTCAGTATAACATGGGTTCAGCTGTGTCTTTCTGTGTTGTTTATCAGATGCTCAAACACCAATGGGTTTTGCTTTCTTTGTACCACTGCTCCCATCCATGAGCCAAAATTGAGAGCTGCCTGCAGACAGTGTATCTGAAAACCCCAAGTGTGTTAACTGGTACAGACAATGAATAAAAGCCAGTTCTCACCCACTAAGAGGCCTCCATTTGAACCTCCATTAATAGTCAGCCTCTTGGGAGCGGTGTAACCCTCCTTGATGAGATACTCCGCAGCACGCTGAAAGTCATCAAAGCAGTTTTGTTTGTTGGCCAAGATACCACCTATGACGTGCCAAAGTGAAAGAGAGTTAACAAAACAAAGCATAAGAAAATAACAGTTTAACCTAAAGAGAATTCAAATGATGATAGGGCACAGTTTCAACTACTGATCAACTTAAACAACTTAACAATGGGCTACATTTAGAAAAATGCCTCAATTTAAATTTTGTTACCCATGGTGGAATTCTATCATCAATACCACAATCACTAATCCACATGGTGGATTTGTATTTTTCTAAAAACTCCCAGAACTTAAAAGGCAAATGCCCCAATGGGAAGAAAATGATCTGTTATGTCAGAGAAGCATGAGATTGAAAGAATGTAATGAAAAAGAACGTCAGGGCTGGCCCTGTGGCTGAGAGGTTAAGTGTGCGTGCTCTGCGTCGGTGGCCTGGGGTTTGCTGGTTTGGATCCTGGGCATGGACCAACACACAGCTCATCATGCCATGCTTTGGTGACGTCCCACATAGCAGAACCAGGAGGACCTACAGCTAGAATATACAACTATGTACTGAGGGGCTTTGGGGAAAAGAATAAGAAAAAAAAAGATGGGCAACAGATGTGAGCTCAGGGCCAATCTTCCTCACCAAAAAGTATACCTTAAAAAAAAACCCCCAAACCCTCTATTTTGGAGAAGCTGAACTTCAAAATGGAACAAGACCTTGCACAGTGTTCAATTCTCTTTGAGCTCCACCTGGCACAGGAGTATGGGGCCGTGCGCGTCCCCCTCTCCCTGGGAAGATGCAAGCACTTTGTGCAGAGGTGCATTTCTCACTCCTCCTGGCTTTGCAGGAGCTTGAAATGAGTAGCTGATGACAATAAATAAGTTCCCCAATTTTGCCCTTGGTTACTTATTTAAAGGACTTAAGCAGGAATGAGATGGGGAGGCAGGTGCTGCACAGAGCAGCCCATGATGGTTTCTCAATTCTTGAATGAAGAGGATCTCACATATCTCCCCAGAGAACCGGGCTTTCTCATCTAGAAGTCATTCCGATGAATAAAACCACACAAAGAAATTACTTAGAGAGAGGAACATTTCAAGATCTCGGAATATCTAAAAGTAAAGGCCAAAAGTCAGAGGTATGGTATGCCCTTACATAAACAGATGTCAGAAGTAACCGCCTATGAAATGAACAAAAAGCAGACGCAGATCTAATCAGACATTTGAGATTGACCACTTCTGCAGAAATTCAATTAAAAATGAAGCAGTGTTACTGAAGAAATTTTTTCATAGAAAAACAAATGTTAAGATTTTAATAAGAAATTACCAGTGAATTAGAACAGCTAGGATTACTTAGTTTCCAGGAATAATATCATTTTGGGTATATGACTATATTTTTTAAAGAGCATTAAAATTTAAACTCAATTAACTGAAGGGAATTTAGATTTATTAATGTCCAGTATACTGGGGTCTAAATGGAAAAGGTCCATTTCTGGTCCTTTCACTGCCTAAATTTAAAGAAAGTTTATGCATCAGTCTAAACACAGTCAGCCTACTTTTAGCTTCAGTCAAGCTCCAAACTCCCCTCCCCCAGGGCTTGTGGACAGTAAGTTGTTAGTGATTAATACAGAGAAGAGAAAGAGAGAGTTGATCAGGACCAAGGGCGCACTTCCCTATTGAGCATGGTGGACACCTGAAGACCAGAGGGGTTTTATGGAAAGAATTCAGGTTCTTTGAGGAGAGGGCCACAGGGTCAGGAGTCCACGCAGGAGGGTGGGTGTGTGGGTGTGTACACCTCAAACATTTTGTAGGAAATTAGGCAGGTCAAGGGGTCCAGACTCAGCACTGGATTTGGGATGTAAATCAAACATGGTATATAGAGATTTCATTCTTATTTATTCTCTTTTTTGTCAGCCATCTCTTAATATCACAGTTTCATGGTATGATCTTAGTGTAATTAAACTCTAGTTATCAGGTCAAAGTCAAAATTACAGAATGAACTCTATGCCCTTTCAAATACAATGACAATTGATGAAGTCTGTGGGGATGACCTGGCGGCAGCCGACCTAAGACATTCAAATAGTTTGTTGTCTGACATCAGCCCTTGGGGTGCATGCTGAATACCCAGGGTTAGACCTGGGCTTTTCTGCATCCTGACACGTAACAGGTACTTATGAAACATCTCTTCACATATCTCCCCTCATTTTGGCTGATTGGATTTGATGCAGAAAACCAGAGCCTTTGGCCTCAGGTTCAGGAAGGTGGAGAGGAACAAGAGAACGCACAGATCTAAAGGGTGGTCTCTCATGTTCCAGGAGAAGACCCTTTTTGCCTGGTGCTGCTGACCAACCCCAAGCCCTGGTGGCCACCTTCATCCCAGAGTAGGCCTTCTTACAAAGACGGCTGATGATGAGAGGGGAGAAGCCGGGCGCTGGTGGCAGTGAAGGTGGCTCCCCACATCCTCCCCACAAGGACACAGGAATAAGGCAAGTGGAGAAGGTCGTCTTCAGACCGTCGGTTAGTCTGTGATTTCCAGACACACAAAAGCCTGGGAGAGGGGCTGTGCTCCATATATGAAGAAAAGAGACAAGCTTTTAAAATAAAGATCATCAGGGGCCGGCCCGGTGGCTGAGTGGTTAAGTTCACACACTCCACTTCGGCGGCCCAGGGTTTAGCCGGTTCAGATCCTGGGCGTGGACATGGCACCGTTCATCAGGGCATGCTGAGGTGGCGTCCTATATAGCACAGCCAGAAGGACCTACAGCTAAAATATACAACTATGTATTGGGGGGCTTTGGGGAGAAAGAAGAAAGAAGAAGAAGAAAGATTGGCAACAGACGTTAGCTCAGGTGACAATCTTAAAAAATATATATATATATTTAAAAATAAAGATCATTCTTTAAAAAACCTGTGGCAACCTGGGGAATGAAGGTGAGTACATAAGCAATACCTCAATCAACTAGAATACATGCTTCAGGAGGCCAGAGAATGGAGAGTGAATCATTAAACCAGAAAAACAAAACCAACTGAGTTCTTGCGTCTAAAACCTTCACGGGGCAGTCACAGCAGCAATGTCAGGAGGATGCCATTTCTCAGCAACATCGGGAAAACAGAGAAAACAAGCAAAAGGATGCCCACACTGGGAACAGGGAAGCTCTATTTTATATCTCTTTTGTTTTAAGAGAAAATGACCTGTTTTGAAGTCCATTTTGGGATAGGCAAATAAAGCAGAACGGTCAAAGCCAGGCTAACAGAAGACAGAATAAATAAGAAAAAGTCCCCGCCCTCAGACTGCCTTCTGACAGTGATAGATAAAAATGTACGCACATGCATTGCTAAAAAAATTTTTTTGATTCTAGTCTATAGGGAATGCTTCTGAAAAATATGTACTTCATTAAAATAGACTACAGAGGAAAATAAAATGTGAAAAAACGGAGCTGTTTTTAAAAGGGGAGTAGTGCCTGCAATGTGCTTGAAATTATCCTTATTTTTCATCTGTCTAGCCAAAATGCTTTTCTGCTCCTAACCCCCTCAGCTCATTTACCATAGCTTTGACTATGCCATATTTTTTTGTTTCTGTAGAGAAAATATCTCACCTTTATGCCACGTCTCTCCATATTCGCCACCTCCTCTGATGTTGGCCACAGCAAGGACACCGCCCATGTGTCTCACAAAGATAAGCCTGGACACACTGAGAAACAGTAAAAATAGTTAACCTTTCATTAACCTCCTAGTAAGGATGGTGCTGTCTCCCTTCATCTCAAAATAAATAAATAAATAAATAAATAAAACAATAGCCCCAAAGACGTTCCATATGTAATATCACCTAAATAGGAGCCCAATAGTTTTATATTACTTGATTAAAGTGAAAATATATAACTCCTGATTAACGTTTAACTGCAAAGCTCATACATTTTCATGAGCATTCAGAATATTTCATTTTTCTATATTGGTGAATATTTCACTATACGAAGTGGGAATATGCAATTCATAATGCAAACAGAAAAAACCAGAGGCCCTTATTTCATACTGAATCCATATTTTTTTTTTTTTTTTAAATAGATTTTTTTTTTTTTAAAGATTTTTTATTTTTTCCTTTTTCTCCCCAAAGCCCCCCGGTACATAGTCGTGTATTCTTCGTTGTGGGTTCCTCTAGTTGTGGCATGTGGGACGCTGCCTCAGCGTGGTCTGACGAGCAGTGCCATGTCCGCGCCCAGGATTCGAACCGTTGAAACACTGGGCCGCCTGCAGCGGAGCGCACGAACTTAACCACTCGGCCACGGGGCCAGCCCCCTGAATCCATATTTTATATTTTTATTTTTTAAATTGTTTTTGAGGAAGATTAGCCCTGAGCTAACATCTGCTGCCAATCCTCTTTTTTTTTTTTTTTTTTTTTTGCGGAGGAAGACTGGCCCTGAGCTAACCTCCATGCCCATCTTCCTCTACTTTATATGTGGGATGCCTACTACAGCGTGGCATGCCAAGCAGTGCCATGTCCGCACCTGGGATCCAACCCGGCGAACCCCAGGCCACCAAAGCGGAATGTGCTCACTTAACTGCTGCGCCACTGGGCCGGCCCCTGAATCCATCTTTTAAACAACTATCTTGGGAACCAAAATACCACCAGCCATGTGACACAGCCCTGGTGGCAATGGTGCTGGCTTATAGGAACACCCAACAGTGGCCCTGCTACCATTTTTTCCAGTCTCTCTCCAAATTGTTACAGTTGGAAAAAAGAAAGCTGTTTCCAAAACATGGATTTTAAACAGGTTTTCCAGTTTTACAGAAATTTAGATGGGGAGTTAGACAACAATGGGTGTATTGAGAGGTAGAGGAGATCAGTGGAGTGTTCAAGGCTCGAGAACGTTTTCTAGAAATAAACAGAAGAAACCATAGCACAAAGCTTCCAGGAAAAAGAGTAAGTTCTTTGGAAAATTTGGATTTTATGTTTTTCTCCTCTTCTTTCCCCTCTGACCCTAATGATGCTGAGTGACATTTATTTTTCTATTTGCTGTGAGTTAAAATTAATTTTGCTTTGAGAACTATTTCTGAAAATTTCATCACTCTTCCTTTTAGTTGGGGAAACCATGGGCTTCTGCAACCTGAGGCTCTAGATGGTCTGGGTGCTAACTTTGTGGATCTTGAGGATGAAGAGGAAAGGAGAGTGGGGGTAGGTGTCTGACCATACAACCATACTGTATTGGCCAAATGGATTTTCAATCACCTGGTCTTCTTGTCAACATTTTTCATGCACCCCTGATGGTCTCTACTGAAATTACCAGCATAGCTACTGCATTCTGGGATAAAAATGGTACAGGGCCCCTTCCTTACTTGTATCTAGATTCCTGACACAGCAGGCTTAATAAATAAAGGAAAACTCTGCTTTATTGCTCTTTGCAGATATCACATTTTTTACAAGACCCCTCACCAGCAAAAAGATTACGACTTGCAGTTTTAGATTAACCCTCACAGAGAATAAATATGGCGTATGGTTTTACCCCACAGACATGGACATACCCATGAAATAGCGAATCTCATTGCCTGGGAAACTCTCGGACAAGAGATAGGAGGCCCGTCTGCGGCTCAGGCCCTGCCCAGCACGATGGCTGGTCCAGAGGAGGCATCATAGAACGTAGAACGGCGGTGTCATTGTACAGCGAATGAAGAGCCACTGTTACTACCCTCTTCTAACTCGTTTCCCTTCAATTATCTTATGAAAATACTGTTTTACATGATGATTTTGCACTTTGATCAGCTCTTCACTAACTAGAGGATAAAATCAATCTCTTGAGCTGCATGTTCCAGGCAGTTCACAATTTGGCTATAAACGACTTGCGGGGCAGGGACTATATTCATATACTTCATCCAATCCTAAATCATCAGCAGAGTGCTCCACTGATATCAAGTGCTCAAAACAAAGTAACAGTTTTCTTCTATTCAGATTTGGGACAGCTGATTGAATCTACTCAATTTATGTCCTGGTAGTCACTAGTCTATGACTTTCTTCCCTAATAGGATCAGATTTCATGTGAGGCTCTATTTAGAAATTGGCTTCAAGCTGGTCTTGCTGGTAGGAGATTCCTTGTTTTTATTAAACACGCTCAAAGCAGATTCCATCTTATACTGTGAATGGGATATTAAAATCAAGTTTGCAAATAACTGATAGAAGATATTTATGTAAACAAGAGCAAATGTACAAATGCAGACTTTTCTCCCTGAACCTAAGTTATTGGGAAATAATCGCAGACCTCAGGTGACATCAACCTTCTGTGGCATCTACAGCCTCAGCATCTAGTTCTCAAACAACCTATTCCACTGAAGACACAAGGCTAGCTTGTAATGATCCTGAAATTCCTGATCAAAAATGCACGTAGTTAACACATAATCCTGCCCCACCACAAAAACAAGCAAGAAATATAGAGTTTAATATATTAGAAAAACATGATTTAGTAGACTAGTCTCTGGTTTCTTTCTGCTGTATGGAGAGCATCAAATACACGCTGAAGTTCCAAGAGTGGTTTCCAAGAGTGGTCCATGCTTACCTGTAGTTGGGTGTGATGGATATGTTGAAGCCACCATAGCCATATAAGAACGCAGGATGAGAGCCATCCAATTTTATGCCCTTTTTATGCACAATAAACATTGGAATCTTTGTACCATCCTTGCTAGGGTAGAAAATCTAGAACAGAAGAAAGCAGAATAGATCTAGTATTACTTAGTAAACACTTGCATGCTTTTAAATGAGAAAAATATACAGGGAGTAAATTCTCAGTTCAAGATGTAGAGTCACACAGCAAAAATCCAGTACCACTCAGGGTGTTTGATGATGAAGCATCTTTCACTTTTTATGGAGATGGTGTGGAGTAGTGAAAAGCACATGGGTCTGAAAATAGGAAGATTTTAAATCTGAATTCTTATTCCGTAACCATCTAGCTAACTGACCTGGGGAAGCCATTTATCCTCTCTCAGCCTCAGTTCTTCATCCCAAAATGGGGCCATCACGGCCACCTCTTATGGCCTTTGCGAGGCCCACCGAAGGGAGCAGACACTGAGTCTCTGCTCCTGATTGTCCCTCCCAGCGCTGGACAAGGGGGATTTGGCCGTCCTAACCGAACAGTTCAATCTAGGGAGACTTCTTTTCTAAAAAACAATTTCATATTCAACTTCCTCTCTATACGTTAGGACACAAATCTTCATTTTTCTAGGTTCAGCCATTTAAATAAATGCTAGCAACAACAACACATATATTAGCTTAGAGAGTAGATGAGGAGCAAAACAGAAATCCTATTATTATTGCTGATAAAATAAAGACATTTTCTCCAGTATTTTTAATTAAGGCTCATGAAACTTTCCTGCATCTGGGCAACCTCAGGCAAGTTCAGTCAACATTTCTATATTCATTACTTTATGGATAAAAAGGAATAAGAGGAAAGGGGTAAGAAAGAGAACACTGAATGCTATTCAAGGGATAAGCCATAGAATAAGTGATAAGCCACCAAAAGCTGATAATGGCTTCTTCCAGACAGAAAATCTGTAAATAGCTTTCTCTTTGGGCAAACATGGTATCTTTACCCCAACTGACACCTGGCAAGTGCCCCAGATCGGAAATGTCTTGCTGACCTCACGTTACAGTCAAGAACATAAACCTTTACGCGTAAGGTGACTTTGCAGCCATATTCTACCCAAATCTTTTTAAGGTGGCAGTTCTGTTGTAGAAAGCTGCCACAAAGTCCTTGGAAACAAACAGTGGGGGGCAGGCAGGAGAGAGGGAAGGAGATGAAGATATGGAGAAAGGCACTATAGGGCCACAGTAAATGCCTGCAAGTCTGCAGTTTCGTGAAACTTGCTAAGAAATAGTAGTAGAAAAAGCATTTGTTTCTGACTTTGAGGAGAAGTACTAGAGAGACATAAATTTGACAGTTTAGGAAACATGGAGAATATTCTGCAGAGTTCAAAATTATCAGAAGGGACACAGTTTTATTAAAGTCATCTAGTGCCAATTAGCAGCCGCTAATGGAGTGTAACTGTGTGGGTGGTACAAATAAATGCAGAGTAAGAGGAAGAGGTTCCAAGTGCTTGGCTGAGGCTAACGAGCTAAATACTCCAACTCAGACTTGGGAAGAATTTGGAGCGCTCTAACCACAGAGGCAACAGCACTGAAGGAGTAAGGCGGCAAATGTCTCCCACAATTCTACCTTAACTGAATCATCTGTTCGACAAAAAAGTGTTCCCTCCAGCTAGCCCCCAACTTCCCACCTGTCCTCAACTCCTCCCTGGCACCTAATCCTCCCCAGTCCAGCTCACCCCCTCAGGAAACACCTCCTCTGCACCCCGCTCTTGAGCCAGTCAGCAGGACCGATGCACCCCTAGTCCCCACTAGGCTGACTCTGGGACCCTTCTTCCGTTGGCAAAGTGCCCCATCTTGTTGCTGTGTGACAGTTTGGCTTCCTCCTCTGGTACCACTTTTCTTGCTACCACCTGTTGGATATCCAATGCCTTCAGGTTGGTCTGCAACTCTCCCATCTGGCTCCAGGACAAAGGCATCCTTTTCGAATGCCATCAAAAGTACAAAGTCCCCTTTATGCCCGTAGTTGCAAAAATATATCCAAATTTTAAGTTGGTGCGGTTCACATGTTAAAATAACATTTTGAACACTGTCCAAAAGTGAAAGGGCACTGTGAAGATGATTACAATAAAATCATCTTCAAGAAGACTCCTTACAAGAAGGCTATTTCGGACATGAAATAAACATACACCACATGCATATGCGTGTATATAGATTTTATCCAATCTCTCTCTCCACACACACAACAGTATTCCATGCCATTTCCATTTATAGAAGGACAATTGATAAACCTTAACCTGACTCTCCAGTAAAAGGGCAAATTGAATCCTGAGTCTTGAAACTATGGAAGGAATCCATGTGGACATTTTAGAAATAGTCATTAAAAATAGCCCAGCCATTTTCCACCATGCACTTTCTACTCTTTGACTTAACGGAAACTGGATTCCTCTTGAAGCCACTTCCTTCAAAACTTTTCTTTAAGAGGCTCTGTGAGTATTTTCTTTCTCACTGCTCTGGATTTGCTCAGTTAGGGGGAGAAGACAGCAAACTCCTCATTTCCATATGTTCCCCAAACCAGGCCAAACCGAAAAGCTCCACTTAGAATCTACACCAGTGGTTCTTAAATCTTATTGGCCGGGGCTAAGCCTCTGTGATGTTTCCCAGGCTTCACTCTCAGAAATTCTGATTCCACAGGCCTGGGTGGAGCCCCTAAGGCTGTGGATTTAGCATGTCTCCTAGCTACTCTGATGCAGGAGGATCTGAGCTCAAAAAACTAGTCATACCCTTTGATTTTATCACTCCCTCTATCCTTGTCAATTCTATCTACTAAAACCAGGGATTTTCCCACAATCCTTGACAATTCAATATGTGACTTTATACTTTATCCAGTTCTGCGATTTTCTTCAGTGTCTTTAACAATAAAATTGATGACCCGTCCAGCATCCTGACCTTACAGATGCTTGAATCCTACCGATGTTTGAATGCCTTAATGTCAAGACCTTTGCTTCTACCCCAGCGTATTCACTTGTTCATTCAAATATCTGCTGTGTGTCCATTATGTGCCAGGCACTGTGCTAAGCACTGGAAGATGTACAGATGGACAAGACTTGGATAATTCCTTCCCTCGGGGGACTTAAAGTCTACGATACAAACCAAGAGGCACTACAGACACCCGTCACCTTGGCCCTTAGAACTTGCAACTCTTCTGTGAGGAACTCTGATGCTCCCCCTCTGACTCCAAAGTGTTCTTTCACCACCTCCTTCCCTTCCTCACTCCTGAGGTAGCTGCCTTTTTAAATTTGTGACTCTTATTACAACATGCAGTCCTTATACTCTCTCTGGCTCTGTCAGCCTCCCTTGGGCTTTCTTGCCCAGCTTGTGACCCTTAGCGAGCCCTTTAAGTGTCATTAATACCTGAAATCCTCTAATTCTAACCTGACTCACTGGATTCCTTCTCCTCCTCCAGGCTGCTGCCACTCAGGAAATGCCAACTCACTTCATCACAAATTAATAAGACTTGAACTCACGGGCTCTGAACTTATTATGCCTGATGTCTCTTTTTTTCTTTCCCTAAATGAATTCCGTATGTTTTTCCTTCCTTGTCTTTTCCTTCCTATGTCTTTCCTAAATGTCTTCCTTATACCTCCATTAATCCTAAATCAATTCCAGAATAGCTGTTTCCAATGTTTGCCATTTTCTTCCATCCCCAACACCACCCATGTGCATCCCCTACTCTCTGGACTTGCCTGTCTTCAGAGGCCATGTGGTCGGGATTCTTGAAAAACCTTCCCCAACCTCACTTACCCTCTACATCCCCAGAGAAAGAAGGCTCACTCAGTCAGCCTTGATTCCATTCCTTACCAACTCCACCACTCCCGCACTCTTCCGATTACCACAACTTTTTCTTTTTGTATTTTCTCCCTTGTCTTGGCATACAACAGACTCAAATTTCTCCTGTTCTGTACGATAAAACAAAAAGCTCAAACCTGTTGTATTGACCTGTCTGTCCCTCAAAGCTAAAATTCCATCTTCCTCTTCCTTCCTGATCAAACACGTCCACAGTAACCGACCCCCACAGCTCACACCTTCCTATCTCGTTTACTCCTGTTTCCACCACCACTCTCTCAAAGGACATCCATGAACATTGTCTTTCTCCTTGCCCCTCCATCCTTACCTCTACCTCAGTGGTGTATATGCTTCCCAACTTTTTCATAAGCTTATAGACACACCTATTTATACACATTAACATACACAGGTTATTATCATGTGGCAATACAGAATCAAGCTAACATTAGGCTGCAACTTATTCTTCCTCTCCTCACTTAGCAAGATATCACGGAATTCCCTCCAGGTTCAAACACCCAGATTTACCTCACTAAAAAAGTGGTTGCCTAGTATTTCATGGTATGAATGTACAAAAATTTATTTAACCATTTGCTCAGTGATGGATATTCAGACTATTCTTTGTTTTCATTATTATCAGCAATGATGGAATAAATCCCTTTTAGACAAATCTCGTTGAATCCTGCTATGATTTCTGTAGGATATATTCTTAGACATGAGATTACTATACCAAAGTGTGTGTGCATTTAAAAATTCAATAGATTCTGACAAGTAATTCTCTAAAAACTGTATCAGTTTAAGCTCCTAATGACAATGATATACCTAAGTGTCTATTTCTCATCAGCAGTGGATGTTAAAATGGATTTTAATTTTTGCTAGTCTAAAAGGCAAATATTACCATCTCAATATTGCTTTAAGATTAAGTTTTTAAAACTACCAAACATTTTGATCTATTAGTCATTTTATCTCTCTTCCTCAGGATCTGAAGCCCCAAACCCTGGGCCACCAAAGCGGAGCACGTGAACTTAACCACTCGGCCATGTGGCCGGCCCCTTCCTACCCTTTTATTGTTACTTTTCTCATTCATTTATAGAAGCTCTTCTAACATTAAGGATATTAGCCTTTTTTCTACCACATGTTTTATTGTATTTCCTCCCAGTCTAAAACCTGTTTTTTAACTTTCTTTGTATACTTTGAATACAGATACCACATATATGCATGCGACCCCTTCACTCGAGGTTATAAAAATATTTGTCTATATTTTCATTTTAAATTTTTACATTTATATTTTTAATCCAAACGGAGTTTATTTTTACATATGGTCTGGCATCTAACTACTTTTCCCCAAACGGCCAACTATTACACACCATTCACTGAAGCATTATTCTTTCTCCCACTGCTCAGAAATGCCATTTTTGGACTGGATTCTTGCCAGGCCTCATCTGTCTTGATCCCTATCTGCCAACTGCTTCTTTGGCTTCCTGGGTGGAGTAGGTCTCTGGTTCTTTTTTTATTTCTCAAATTCTTTTTCAGTCTACTTAACTGATCCATCACCAGCTCTTCTTCCTTCTGCCAAATGCTACTGTTTTGCAATTTTCTATACTTTGGTCTCTTTTCTCTCTGCAAATTCCTCCTTTGCCATCTCAGAGAGTGCCGAAAAAGTACCCTGAGCTGAGGACCTTTCTGTCCACATGTGCAGGCCCACATGAGGGGCTGCTTAGAAAGCCTCTCGCGTTGCCTCGACTCACGGGCTGTGGTCTCACGTGGTGGGTGGCCCGTCCACACCTCCAAGTCAACATGCCCTAGATACGGCTGTGTCCGTGGTCCTCTCCGGGGCTCTCTTATACAGGCTAGCAGTGGTGGTCTCTGATTTCACTGGCTTCTCAGCCCCCCAAGTGCCAACTCTCAGAATCATATCTTGTCAAAAAGGACCCCCACACTCAGGCACTCATTCAGTCATTTCAATTCTCACAACCTGGACCCTCTCCTCCCATTTGTAGTGGCAAACCTGCTCAGAATTCTCGATTGCACTAGCCTCAAAACCAACTGGTCTCCCTGACTCCTCTCATTTGCTAAAGTGGAGTCGTGGTAGGAATAGACCCTTAAAGTATTATTAGTAACATACAAAAATTATAATGAGCTATGTGTATATATATATATATATATATATAAAAAATAAAAAAGCCGTAAGTGCGTGATGAATAGACAATTGCCAAAGCTTAAATCCATGTGTTGTTTTTCAATTATTCAATAATTTATTGCCACCACAATACTCAGGTTCAAGTTAAAAAGCAAAAAAGATTTACTTTTTTCCTCATACTTGTAACCAAATGAGAGAGAGCTGACAATACACATCCATTCTTTTTGAGTGTCCACTGTGGGCACAGCCCTTTGATGGAATGCCAAAGCTTTTACAGGATCCTTAATGGACAGGAAAACAAAGTGCTCACATGGGATCTAACAGGCGCCCACCTGAGTAATAGAAAAAGTCTGTCTGTCATCCAGGGCTAATGGCTCATCACGGGAAGCTGACGGGCTCTGTCTTCCCTTCTTCCTGTCAGGAGCAGAGCAAATGGGTTGTCTTGATAGATCCAGTTCAACAAGGAGCCAGGGACAGCCACAGGCTCTGTCCCCTGCACACCCTTCCACCTTAACAGGCTACAAGCACCACCAAAGAATCTATGAGAGACAGACTGTCTTTGGAAGCACCCATGAGATCTCATGAGAGGGACTCTTTTAGCCTGTTTCAATATGAAACCTTCATCTGGGACACTGCAAATAAAAAACAAACATCATCCAAAGGATTCAAAGCCACAGTTAGTGCTGGACGTTAGTGAGCCAGCCAAAGGTTGGTCAAACACTGAATTAAGAAAGCGGCCTTTCTTAATTTTGTTTTCCTCCCCTTTACAATTTAAATTCTTCACTTTGGAGACTCTCACAGCAGCATAACGATGTTATTCCACATCTAAAACCAAGACCATTCAGTGCGGCAAGGCAATAAGGAGCCACACCCTCTGGGAAGCCCACAGTTTCTCGACAGAGGACAGCAATGGGTATTTTCTGAGCGGTCTCAAGGCTGTGCCACCTCGTAAAGAAAGCTGGTGTCAGTTCTTTCTCAACCCTGGGGAATTAAGCTGATAATCCCAAATCCCAAACATTCGAAAGTGTTTCAGATACAAGGACCTCATCTAGCTGGTCACCCTCTCTCATTTTACAAATGGCAAACCTAAGATCCACGAAGATAAGATAGCTGCCAGTTACACTGCCAGCTCATGGAAGATTACCACCCAGGTCTCCGAAGGCCCTGGCCCAGAGTTTATCCTACTCTATCCCAAAGGAATTCACTTCAAGCAATTACTTACTTGTAAACAGCTTTATTGGGTGTAATTTAGCAAAATTTTGCAAATGTTAGAACCTCTGGCAGAGATTTAATAGATTTTTTTTTAAGATTTTAATTTTTTTCCTTTTTCTCCCCAAAGTCCCCCGGTACATAGTTGTATATTCTTAGTTGTGGGTCCTTCTAGTTGTGGCATGTGGGATGCCGCCTCAGCATGGCTTGATGAGCAGTGCCATGTCCGCGCCCAGGATTCGAACCGATGAAACCCTGGGCCGCTACAGCGGAGCGTGCGAACTTAACCACTTGGCCATGGGGCCGGCCCCTATTCTTTTTTTTTTTTTTTAAGACAATGATCACCCATCTCCAGAGAATCCAGGGGTTGAATATTCTGCCAGAGATGCTTTGCTTTATTTGCTTTTCTGTTTTTGTTACCTTCTTGAAAAGGAGACTTATTCAAGTGCGTGAAAAGCCATATTCCAGATACAGGAGTTATTATGTATTTATTCTTTTAAACAAAATGAGTCTGCTTGGAAAGACGATCCTTCTCCAAAGAGTTATCAGTGTTACCATCTTGAAGACAGATTATTAAAATGATAATAAAAATCCCACTATATCCTGCTATGCTGTTCTACTAAAAAAAATTCAGTTTCAATAGCAGTATTTTAAAAGGCTTAACAGACACAATTCATTTCACAAATGAAACAAAAAATGCTTGAGAGAATCATGAAGAAAACATCAACTTTCTAAGTAATTAGTTACATTTAAAGTAGCTTCTTTTGCTTAAAATTTTTGCTAAAAATTTGTTTAAAATTTTGCACATTTAAGACCACAATCTAATGAATGATTGTTTAACAGATAAGAGCTCATGAATCCTTGAGCTGAATCCTTTAAATTAAAAAACTACTAAGGAAAAGAGAGAAAAGGTATACATTTATATAAAGTACATAGTCAAAAATGTCAGAAGTGACCCATCCCTATCGTCAAATGCGACCTTCCAGAGGCATCACCCAATACAAAGGGGCGTTATTCTGGAAGCGTGCTTGGCACCAGATGGCAGTCACTGAACATGTGTGTGTGGCTGTCTTAACATGTGAATTTGGTTTCAAACAGATGAAATAAAAGCATCTTCCTTTAAAGGAAAAACAGGAGCAAGTAAACAAAACAAATCAAGGGAGCATTACTGTTCTTCAAGGGAATGACATCAGTTATGAAAAGATCAGCTCTCTCTACTAAAATGATTACTTTTCTTGAGATGAGTACATTTTGTAATAAAATCAATTTTGCTCAGACATTCAGACATGCGCAACCATTTAAGCTCCCGAAAACAAACAATCTTCAGCTCCACATTTGATCTAGTTTTCAGATTTGGTGCCCCCGAGGCAGATGCCAGGCCTCTGATGCTCACCAGTACCGGGATGCGTTAGTACATAAAACACAGAGGTAAACTGCCCAGGGCACGCCCTTCGGGGAGCAGAACATCTGGTGACAGCAGCTCCTGCCTAATTTTAGCACCTGACAGGTTTAAAGGAGAATGTTCATAAAAGGGTGCTGAGCTTCCCTTTTTATCGGAGTTGACAGAGGCCACTTGTGTGGCCTGTGCTAAGTGCGGCAAATACGTCTGACAAGGAGCAGAGCTGCTCAGAAATTCCACTGTCAACGCAAACGGGAACAAGACATTCCATTACCCAAAGAGCTGGGCAGAAGGCAACCTCTGTGCCCCGATTATCTTGTAAAACAAAAGTATATGAAGAACTTCCTAGGACTTTTAGGAGGCACTGCACATTTCTGTTCTGTGCTTAGGTTAAAAATGCTAGCCTGGCATTAGAAGGTTGTAATCCTATCTATTTTCCAGGCATTTAATTTGGGAGGAGGAGGGTGGAGTTTAAGAGTCTCCTTTGGGCAGAAGTGGGGAAATTTCTGTTGCAGATCGTTTAAGTTTGCTTTTCAAAGGATGGCTGGACATTTTTCTAACAGTGGAGATTTAAAAACTCCCATGGGCCACCTCAGTAACAGCAAAGTCAGTCCATTGAAAAATCTGCTTCAATTTTTGGTACATTTCTTGAGCACCAACAATGTGCTAAGTGCTGTACAGATAGTCTCTGCAGAAATGCATCAGCTCTCAAAGGCTCAGCCGTCTGTTCTTTGGAATAATGAGCTTATTCCCAGTCTCAAACTGTGGAGCAAGAAGTGAAATAGCAAGTGGAAGGTTCTGAATACAGGAAAAGAAAGACAGTGGTAGAGGCAGAACTGGATCGCGGCACTTTGATGTGCTTATCTGGAGTTTAGAGGTATTCAGATATTTTGAGGTAGAAAGACATCGAGGACTACAGTGAATAAATATGACGATGGCAGAACATAAAAGCCGTCTTCAGTTCTACTGCTCTGAGCTCTTGTGGTTGATGCAAACACATAATCAGACACTTTCATAAAAGCAAAGGACCTACTATACGCAGAGGTTCAGAGAAAGCAGCTTCTGTTTTTGTAATAGGCATTGTTTCTAGGGGTGTTCTTGCAGAGCGCATAAAATGCCCCATAATAAAGGCTCCCCACAATGGGATTTAGGCTGCACGTGGAATGCATGTGTGTTTGTTTTGCTCTTAATGAAAACAGTAGGACGAATCCATCATCAGCAGGTTATGAGCTCTGCACTGTTTGCATTCAGTAAACATTTGTTGAATGAATAAATGAGTAAGAATTGCATATCAAACATTCTCTTTCTGATCCTCCAAGTACCTATATCAGCTTGCCTCGGTTCCTGAGGCTCAAAGTCATCTTGAATGCCTCTCACACACCATCTTATCCCTGCCTGACTGCAGGATGGTCTTGTCTTCTAACAGGACTCCTGCTCCCAATCCCCAGGCACTTGTTACCAGATTCATCTCCCTGCGATAAAAAAAAATCTTCCTTTCACTTGAGGTCACGCCCCTATTAAAAACATGTGGCACCTCATTCTCTGCAAAACGAAGTCCACGTTTTAGACCAGTGATTAAAACTCTCCACTCCCTGCCTTCAACCTTTGTGAATCCTTCCCAACTTCAACGTCCTCTCCAACGAAACTGCCATTTCACATCTCCAGACCCCCACTGCCAATGTGGCATGCCTTTACAGACTAAAGCAGGACTGAAATAAGAAAAATTTCATTGGCTTTAGGAATTCACTGGGTTGACCCCTCCCTCCACTCCTACCCACTGCAGGCATCCCTGAAGCTACATCTCTGGCAGGTTTAACCTTTGCTTGGCTATTTCCAGTAATGAGAAAGAAATTTTCAACAGCACCAATAATAGCTCATTTCATTTTGGAGCCTTTCTAATTGTTAGAAAGTTCTTCTTTACCTGAAAACATCAAAATAACTGAAAACACAGGGAACAAAAGTTAGCCAGGTCTCTGGAGCCAGAACCTAGTGACAGTAAATTCCTATATAAGCTGGCTGTCAACTAAAGTTTCCATAGATTTAAAAACAAATATTAAAATGCCTGACAGTTTGTATATTTTTCACAATAGAGTTTTCCTTAGTTCTTCCTTTGGTCAACATATATGTTATTTATTTTACTTGATTTGTTTAAAACACTTACATAGTTCTTACCATGTACCAAGCACTCTTCTAAGAGCTTTATAAATATTCCCTCATTTTAATTCACATAAGGTCTATACCATGAATACTTCCATTTTTTAGGGGGGGGTCACTCTGACCCAGAGAAGCAACTAGTCCAAGTTATACATCTCATAAGTAATGGACTCAGGATTTGAACCTGGGCTGACTGACTCTAGACTCCATGCTCTAAGCCACTGTAATCCCTTGGCCCCCCCTGTACCCTCTGTGGCACAGCTATTGTGCCCTCCTGTGTCTCCCTTCTGTGGCTGTGCATCTGTTCACCTCTGTACCTAGCATGGTGCCCCAAAGACAATGGGCACTTAGAAAACAACTGCTGGATAAATCCATAAATGAATCCTCAAACTGGGCCCTATCCTTCAATCAAACCACATAAGAAAAAGTATTCTGAATGGCAGTTCATTAAAAATATCCGTAAAAATAGAGCAGTCGAGAGTCTAGCATCAAAATGCTTGAAGCTGAAAAATAATAAAATACAAATTAATTCTGGGTGAGGCACTTACGAGACTGAATAAGCTTGTATAAGGTCGCAAATTTCCAACTTATTACCAACGAAAAATATTTAACATCTGACATTTTCCTAACGTGCAGCTGTTAATCTATTAATTTAGCCACGCCATGGCAGATGAGCTTTATGGCTCCTCAACTGTTTAGTTATGGTAATTTACTGCCTGAGATTGCACCTGCATCATAAAACAGGAATACTTGAAATCCATTTCAAATCCTCATTAACTCGAAACTGCGGCAGACCACTTATTTTATTGCATTAGAAAAGTAAAATTAATACTCAAAATGTTGAAAAGACAAACTGAGCCAGAATGTTCAATAACAGAAGAGGAGTGTGCAGCTTTAAAACTATGTTGCTAGTAGTTATGCACTCCTTAAAAGGGTGAACTATTAAAGAGAGACAGATGTTAGTGAGGAGAAAGGAGAGCAGTGTTTGTGCAATCAAGCGGTTCGCGGCTGTGGGGGGTGGGGATGAAACAGAACTGCATAGAGCCGAGAGTGGCCCTGAACTGAAGACACTATTGACCGAAGCCTGAGAACTAGGAAGCTGGCACAACCATCCAATTACCACTTTCCATTTGTACATCCGAGGGGAAACTGAGGTACTGGGAAACACTGCGAGGAGCAAATGCACACAAAATAATTTTACTGCAGAAAAATGAATGCCTGGAATACTGAAAAGGTGAATATGGAAGGAAAATTCTCTGGCACCGAGCGAGACATTTATGTGAATTTCTGCTGGACACAGCCGATGCTTCAGTTACCTCTGATCCACTTCTACCTAGAGTCTCTCAGACAACACAAATGCAAATCGCCAAAGTAAACTCCTCAGGTGAGTAAGAGGCAAGAAAGAAACCCATCACAGATGATTTCCAGTCGCTTAAAGAACATCATTAAGAAGCTCATGAGCACCCACAGTGCATTTCACTACCCCCACCGGGAAACACAGGGCCAGAAATGAACTCACGCTGGTGACACCAGGCTGCAAAGAGGTGGTCAATTAGAAGAGACAGAGCAGAGGCTGGGAGGAGCATCACCAATAGTTCTGGGGGAGGCAACTCACCAGGGGGCAGAAAAGAGGAAGGGGAAGAAAGGCAGGCAAATCACAAAGTTCAGAAATCCTGCTGTGAAGGTACAAGCACAGATTCTTCTCTGATTTATATTCTAAACTTGACTGTGTGAAGTGTTTTATATTTGTGCAGCAGCATAAAAATCTTATCAGCGAAGCCTATATAGTTTTTTCTTTTTTGATGGCTATGAAATGCCTCCCACCACTGTGTTTATCCCAGCACCATCATGATAGAAAGATCTTGCCTATTCATTTCAAAATGTTTTAAAATGTGGAAATAATATACTTTTAATTATACACACACACACACCCCTTTTTATTACCACCAATAATCAAGGGGCATTAAGGTAATAAAAAATCAAAGTTCATGCAAAATGAAAGCTTAAGATGAATAATCAACTCACGTTCATGGAAGATCTAGAAAAGAACATTGTGCTGTACGAATGATAGATGGCTTTCAGGATGGTGGATGGGGACCATCTGATGACTATGAAGCATCAGGGGTGTGTGCAGAAAAGCTGGCTACAAAGCTAGCACACTGCATAAAAAAACTTTTATTTAGTGAATTTTGTGTAATATCCTGTGGGGGATTGGAATTGGCCACCCCAAGAGAGGTCTCTTTAGCATGAGGATTATTTTGGGCTGGTTACTCTTAAAAACTGCAGACATGAGAGAAACTTTGAAAAGTGGAAGTTCCCCTTGCAAGAGACATTTACATTTGTAAAGGAAATCTCCATCTGTACAGGTGTCTCCCTCTCTGTACCAGGAAGAAGGGGGGATGACCTTATCTCTAGAAACTCTTATCAATGCGGAAGGCAAGGACTTAAATCTGCATAATAACCTTACTCTTGTTTACTGTACTTTTCTGGTAACCTCCCATAACTGACTCCCTCCACCCCGACCATCCTCTGTCTTTAACTGAGGATGGTATTTAAGGTGAGAGCTTCTACCATTTTGGTGAGTTGCTCAGTTTTCCTGAGTTTCTCCATGTATACATGTTATAAAGCTTTGTTTAATTTTCTCCTGTTATTCTGTCTCATTTCAATTTAATTCATAGTCTGGCCAGAAGGACTTAGAGTGGGTAGAGGAAATGTCTTCCTCCCCTACAATCTCTACTATCTAGTAATTAACACACAAAGCCCAGGCCTGTAAGGAGACCCCTCCGTTAGAAGCAACTGGGCTCATGGCTCCACTCACAGCCTCTTCAGTCCATTGGTACCTGACTTTCAGTGGCTGCTCTCACCATCAAATGCTCACAGCCAATCCCAGCACTGCCCAACCCATATCCCCTGTGACTTCTCTGCAATACCATGCCAATCTCCTTGAAACTTCTCCCCCGGCTCCCATGATGCAAGCTTTCCTGGCTCCTCTTCCCCTGCCCCCATCCTTTAAACATGAGTGCTCCCTTGAGAATTTGGTCCTCTTCCCCCTCTATACACATGGTTGTGGTGTTCAGGCTGTGCCCATGGGGTCATCCACTACCACCACTGCCAGCCCTCATGACTCTCCCTGACTCCTGACCCTAATTCTTTGAGCACCTGGTAGATGCCACATGTGCATCCAGCACAGGCCTGTTCAAGGGCTCCCACTGTACAGGGGACAAAATCTCCTGCTCATCTCCTGCTACTGGGCTCCAGTGTGGTGCTGAAGATACCTCTGCTTTTGTACAAGCTCTCCTCCCTCCACTGCCTTTCCTGTCTGCCCAAAGCCTTTCCAGGAAGCCTTCTCCCAGGAGCAGTCTTAGATGCTCCTCCTCCTCTGGGCTGTCTTAGGACCAGTGATCAACTTTCCTATCTCTCCTACCATCAAATTGCTAAAAATATTTGATTGCATCCCCATTTTCCCTAGTAAACTCTATCCTTCTTTATATTCCCAGCACTGTCAGATACAGGTAGTAGTTTAGTAAATGTCTGTGAAATAATTATTTTTATGTACTTAAGCAATCTTTTCACCTAGTCATTCATTTCTCTCTTGAAAATTCCATTTTATTTAAATTCGTATTAGTCAGTGTAACTATCACTATCTTAAGCATCCTTTGGCTTCTCTCTCTGAGGCACAGGGACTTCTGGGACCTCACTTAGACTAACATAGCATGGAAAGACATTACAAGAAATATAAACAATGAAGAAGACAAGAACCATACATACAAATCAATAAAGACATTGAGAAGTGAAGAAGGAAAAGGAAATTGAATGCATGACATAAGAGGCTGCTTTAGAAACCATGTTAGAGAAGACAAAAGCCACTTAGAAGGGAGAAAACTTAGCTTCAAAAGTGTGAGCAAAGGAATACAAAGAAATCCAAAGTAATGATCATAAACTCTCATAAAACATAACAAGGAATCAGTCAATTGAATTTGCATGCTGGTAGAATTGCTTTTGTCTTGCTCAACTTGTCTAAGTTTCCGACACATTTGTAAGCAGGCAATAACAGTGCAACAAATGTGTGTTAAGAAAACATAAAGAAAAACTTACTTGGATGCTGTAAAAGGGAGAGGCGATAGTATTTCCCGCTTGGGTCATAGACTATGACCCAAAACACTCTTAAAGACTAGATCATACAATTCCAAAGAAGTACAGATGGCAGTAAACATTCTTCTTCTGACAGTATTTGTTGGTTTTGAACAGAGAGAACCAATTACCATAGGAGAGAAGAGGGAGATGGTCCAAAAAAGAAATATTACAAGAAGCAAATGTTCCATTTTTATGGGTTTCTGGCAATGATTACTAAATAATTTCAGAGGGCACCATCTATCCCGGCCTCTCATTCATTCGTCAAGTATTTACATGTATCTACTCTGTACTCTGGGCTCTGGGGACACAGTAGTGGGCAAAACCACTTTCTAAAGGGAAGACAGTCGAACACATAAACAAATGAAAAGATAATGTCAGCATGTCAGCTGGTGATACGTGCAATGGGGAAACAGTAGAGCTGATGTGAGGGACGGATCTCTGATCAGGGCTGTGAAAGAAGTGAAGGAGTGGGCCAGGACTAGGGGGGAAATTCCAGGCAGGGAAAGAAAGGGGTGGGGGAGGGAGTGTTGTGCTTGGGGAGCACGTGTGCATACAAGCAAAGCGAGGAGCCCAGTATGACTGCAGCTGAGTGGATGACGGGCAGAGGGCAAAGGCCAGACTGTGGGCATTATTCAAGGCTGGTCAAACTAGTAGACAAAGATAATCATGAAGGATATGCTATTTATTAAGTAGCCACATTATCCTATGAAACAATAGCAAATAGTCACTTTCTTTTGACCACTGATCTCAGAACTGGCTGCCCTGCCTGCTGATACTGACCCCAGCCAGGAAGTATGGCCGCTAATGTATCAAGAATAACACAGATCATTCACACAAACTCATACCACCACAAGCTCCAATACTGTGGGGCTACTATGTTTATAGGAGATTGTAATTCACTGATGTCACCCCAAGGGAAGAGTCTGGCTAGATTACACTTCTATTTTTCCACTGATGAAAGAGTACCACATTAGAGGCAATCTAGTAGAGAGCGCCAGTTTCATCTCTACCACAAACTAACCCTACTACTATTGGCCCTGTAGCTCGGGGCAAGACCTGTGGCTATGGAGGAGAGAGCAGCCATAGAGGGGATCCCGTCTCTCCATGAAGGGCTCTACTCAGAGGGGTGGGAGAGGGATGGAGGTGGCCTGAAGGGGTATGACAAAAAGGTCCAGACAAGGAGGGGCTGGAGCGAGTGGATGGAAAAATTAAGGAGAATGAAGACAGGGCCAGTGCCTGGCCACACTGTGATGCAGCCAAGGGGGCCACTAGTGGCCAGCAAGCCCCCGTGCTGCTTCCCTGCCCTCAGCATCATCCTGTCCTCCTCTCACAGACCCTAGGCACCTGAGAACTAGAGAAGCCCGAGCCAAGCTCCTGGATCCAAATGGGTCCAACGAAGAGTAATGGAGGTCCGAGAGCTATGGGCAGAATTTGGGAAAGCCCAGTGGGAACAGATGTGTAAGATGAGGCTGCACAGATCAGCCTGCAGTTATCAGCCACTCAGGCTACACAGAAGATTGACTGGCAGTTGTACACACTGTTTATTAAGTAAAGTAGAAGAATAAACAGTTAAAAAACAGCATGTTCAGGACAAAAACTCCTATAATTTTGAGTCCACCAGAGAAAATAATAAGGTCCTTGGAGAAAAAATAGTGACTATTCACTAGGTTTTCTAGAGCTGCTTATATTTTTAAAGAACATACTTGGAAAAATGAAAGCTTAAAAATAATGGAATGGATTTCTATTGACAGAATTGCAGGTGCTGTGGTCAAAGGATGGGGCTGGGTGCAGAGGCAACCCCCAACCTGCACCAAGGCCTAGTCTGCCTTCTCTGGGGAGGGACGTGTGGTGTCAGCAGGTGAGTCCCACGTGTGCCGTTCTCTCTCCTTCCAGCACATGGAGGATGGCCATCGCCATCTGCCCACTCTGAAGCTAGTTTCTCCTCATGACATGGTATTGGCCAATGATATGTGGCTGGGGGTGGGAGGTGATACTCCTAGACAAAAGGACTGCAGGGCCACTGAGGGATGTGATACACTTTCTCTCTGTGCCATGGAGACGGGCAAGGCTTGGTGGCAGGGGTTGGGGGATGGGGCAGCTCCTCAGGCAGGGCCTGGAGGAAGCACAGGCTGATGCCCAAGGGACAGCATGTGGGAACGAGATAGAAACTTTTCTGACTGCAAGCCCCTGAGATTTTGGAGGTGCTTGTTAACTGCAATGGCCTAGCCTATCTTGACTGATACAAAAAAGAGCAACAGGAAAGAACTGTTCGTAAGAAGCAGAAAGTTCTAACACTCAGTATTTGAGTCTTCCCTCTCCTAAACTGAATACACAGCAAAAAATGTATATATTTCAAGGTTTTTTGATTTTATTTGAAACTCAGAAATTGTTTGGAAAAAAATTAGGTAAGAAGATAGAGAATTCAGGGCCTATGAGGTCTCACAGAAGGAAAGGGAAGAACTTGCAACTCTGAGGCTCCTAGGCACTGGGCAGACAGGCTGGGTTTCTTCCCTCCTGGCAGAATGGAGGAAATGTCCCTCCTTCTGTGAAGGCCAATCCCTCCACAGGGCTTGGGATCCCCTCACCTTCTCAAGGAACTTGGCTCCTGTGGTGGTTCCCTTCCTACTGGAACCAACTCATCAACACACCAAAAACAATCTGGTTTCTCCCAACTTAAGGAAACATGCCATTGACCTCATACACCCTTCTCACCCTATGTGATTAAACTTCTCAAAAGCCTGTCGACACACATTGTTCTCCATTTCCCTCTCCGCTCATACCTGCTCCCCCATCCTGAACTTACTGTCATAAAGCTATGGAAGGCTCCATTTGTAAAATGTTTTATGAAATTAAAATGTGATTTTTTTGATTGATTTGCTTTCTTAGCACAGCTGTACAAGTTGTTCTACAAGAATAAAATAACAAATTTAAAAAGCAATCTGGAGGAGGAAGAGAGTGGAAAGATATAAACCCACAGCTGTTAAAAGTCAGAGATGCTCAGTTAACTTATCAGGGATTATTTTTTTTCTTATAAATTTCTTAAACTTTTAAAATATAAGCTTTCCAGATTATAGCATTAATATAAGATTGCTGTAACTAGGAAAATAATGCAATACAATAATGTATGGAGGCAAAGCGAATCCCCCCATCCCTCAGTAACACCCACCCATAAGAAACCAATATATGAACACCACGTGCATCCTCTCGTCTTTCTCGATAGGCCCTGTTCAGCCACCAGTCTGCCTCCACTGCTCACTGCAAGTGTTCTTGTCAAGATCACCAATGAGACCACATTGTCAAACCCAAGAACTCTCTTCCTGCCTTATTTGACCCACCAAACACACTGGTTGTCGTCTGCCACTCCCTCCTTTTAAAACCCTCTCTTGACTTGCTCATCTACTCTGGGGTTTGCTAGTTTTCCTTGCACCCCTCTGGCTGCTTCTTTTCAGGCTCCTTTGCTGGCTCTTCCTTCTCCAACTAACCTCTAGATGTGGGGCTCCTCGGCACTCAGTCCTGAGCCTTCTCCACTCTTTATACGTTCCTCCATGTGATTCTCTCCTTTCCCCTGGATTTAAATAACACACTTATGCTGAAGATGTCCACACCTACAACTCCAATTCAGATCTCTCCTTTAACAATTAGACTCAAATATCCAACTCCACATCAGACATCACCAGCTGGATCACAATTTAATAGGCACTACAAACTTGACATATCCAGAACATTTTTCCTCCCAAACCTGTCCACCCCAACCTACTGCCAACAACTTGATACATGGTAGCAGCTGCGCAGATCTGAAATCTCAGAGCTGTCCTTGATGTCTCCCTTTCCCTGTCCCCTCCACATGCCATCCCTCAGTGTGTCCTGTGGACTCTACCTTCCAGATGTATTCTAAACCCCTCCTTCCCACACCCACTTTAGTCCAGGCCGCCTCTCTCTTACCTAGTCTGTTGCTCCAGACGTCTGTCAGCTCTCTCTGCATTCACATCTGCCCCTTCAATCTATTCTCCACACAATGGAAAATGATCTTCTTAAATCAGAACATGTCACTTTCCAGTATAAAACCCTGCAGGGACTTCCACTATCCTAGGGACCCCTAACAAACTCCTAACATAGCCGTGAGGCCCTGCCTTCCCCCATGCCCACTGCCCATTTCCCCCTCACTCACCATGCCCCAGTCTTCTCTCAGGTCCTCACTAAGGCCAAGCAATTTGTTCTCAGGACCTTTATCCTAACATTCTGGGCTGCTCTTCCCTCATTTTCACCCGGTTATTCCCTCTTAGCCTTTAAGTTTCCACTTAAATGAAAACTCCAGGGAACTTTCGTTGACCACTCCATGCACACTGGGCTCCTCTGTTCTTCTCCCAACAGTCCTTGTTTATTTCACTCACAGCCCTTGTTCCAACTTGTAATGTTCACATTTATTTTCTGTTCATTGTTCTTGCCAATATTCCCATAAAGGCAAAGACCCCATCTCTCTAGGTCACAGCACATGCCCAGTGTTTAGCACAATACTTGGCACAGAGTAAATTCTTAATAAATACACAGATTAGATGAATGAAAGTGGTTCTTCCTCATCCCACCTCCACTGGTCAGTGCTGACCAAGAATTTCTGATGGAAGGTGAGGAGGAGGAGGAGACCTGCTGGTAGCCATACACGGACTTGAATTAGGTGTGAAAGTCTAGACAGGTGAGCAGAGGGAACTCCGGCGACGCCCCACAATGCTACTTTATCCTTCCTATCTCTGAAGATTCTGAGCAGTGGTTCAAAGTTGGCACTTCCAACACAGCCACAGTTTATTTATACTTTTCCTTAATCTTTTCCAGCTATTTAAATTGGCTATATGCACATTAAACTTTGGAGTTGAACCAGATATATTCTATGTAAAACATAGAAAAATTCAGGGTCCACATGTCGGCAGCACATACATGATTTTTACTTGCTCCGTAAAGGGTTTTCTGTTTAGGATTCAATTTCAGAATTACCCACTACCTTAACTGGGATCAAACAGCATATTCTCTGCTTAAAAATATGTTTGTATACATACTAATATTTGTATTTCCTCATATATATATATATATATATATATATATACACATGTATACAAACCAACAGGGAGAACACAAGGTTTTCATCTATTACTTAACTAAGCAGAAGTGACTGGCAGATGATGTTAAATGCATAAGAATTAATATGAGCTGCATTGATCCATACAGCCTGAGTGGATAATTTACATTCTTTCTTTTAAGACATTAACCAAGGTAAATGATGATGCATTCTCTAGGGCCTTAATAAAGCCACAATGTTTTATATCAATTTCTACATGAAGACCCAAAACTACCCACCCCAGGGTGCACAACTGTTGAACTGTGACAGCCTTACCAGAGAAGCCAGCACAGCTTCTCAGGGCAGGTGGTACCGTGCTTAGAAGCACTGCAGAATTGGAGAGGTGGGCTTAAGCACCAGTTATGCCACTGCGTGACTTAGGGCAACCATCTAACTTTTCTAGAGTCCTCCTCTAGAAAATTGAGATAATGAGATTACTCATCTCAAAGGGTAGTTTTCCTCTGAAGAAATGAGATAATGCATAGAGAACACTGGCACAGAGTCTGACATACTGTGTGCACACACACAGGCTGTATTTTCGAGTAATAGCTGAACATCTCCTTTCCTTGTCTTTTGCTTTAGATTGAGTTCCCAAGGGTAGAACAAGAAGAGAAGCTTCTACAGAGGAGTTGGGACTTGGTTGAATACTAAAAAAGTGTGTAGAATTTCAGAAAATAGAATAAATAAAATGAGCAGTGCCAAGATGGAGCACAAAAGAAGGACAGCCAGGTGGAGGTGAGTCTGAGTAGGGTGGTCAAGGGCTTGGCTAGGAAATGAGCCTGGATGGTGTGGAGTATTTGGAGTGGGAACTCAGGACAGTGAGTTGGCACCCTGCGGGGCTGCATGAAGGAGGGCATCAAGAATTGGGTAGAGGAGGGGCTGGCCCCATGGCCAAGTGGTTAAGCTCACACGCTCTGCTGCAGGCGGCCCAGTGTTTCGTTGGTTCGAATCCTGGGCGCGGACATGGCACTGCTCATCAAACCACGCTGAGGCAGCGTCCCACATGCCACAACTAGAAGGACCCACAACGAAGAATATACAACTATGTACCGGTGGGCTTTGGGGAGAAAAAGGAAAAAAATAAAATCTTTAAAAAATAAAAAAAAATAAAAAAATAAAAAGAATTGGGTAGAGGAACCCACACTTGACACAGACAATGACCTCCTCACCTACGTGTGTCCCCAGTTAGTACCCTCACAATGCCTTCCATTTCATGGTACTTTACCATCATGTTTATCACTGTTTCAATATTTCTAATCTACCTCTTCCATGTAGTCAGCACTAGGAGTGAACAGAGAATGATCAAGTCTACTTCTCTAAACCCAGATCAGGGTACACTTGATCCAAATCAAAAGATTATGCTTATGGAAATGGAACATTTTTCCCTCCCTTCTTCACAGACAATGATAGGCAGGCCGGTAATGGCTTTTCCTCCAGGGAGATAATGGAACATCCACAGTGCTTGGTCTATTTTTACTCACGCCATCATCTATTTACCACCAGCATAACTCTAGGCAAAGGCAGAAGCGAGGGAAGGAACCGCAGCAGGTGCAGAGCCCACACTAAGCTCCTGTGGTCTCTTTTCTCCTTTTGCCCTAAAAGCTATAGTAGAGCAGGAAGGCAAAGTACACTTGTCTAGCTGGCAACCTACTTAAGATGCAGCCCTGGGGTTTAGGAGTGATACCACCACAGAAAAGCGGGAGAAAGATAACCCCCAAATCTCTCCTGCTGAGCCTTTTCAGTGCAGAGAAAATCGAAACAATGATCAGATTCCCGTTTCTAGATGGCCCCCTAATCCTGTTAATACTTGTCTAACTCACCTATTAAGAAGGCAGAAATACATGGAGAGACACTGCCATGGATGTCCCCTTCTAAACAACAGCAGTAAAGAAGGTCACCTGCTTTGGACACAGGAGTTGTTTTCCAGGTTTGCTGCACAAGAAGCCAAAGTCTTGGGCTAGAGCTTCCAAAGTAAATCTGTGAATATTCTTCTGAATTTGAATTAGAAGCAACCTGGTGCGAGGATTGGCGTTAATGCCAACCCCTGAGAAATATCTTGGAGGGATCCAAGAAGAGATAAGATGACAAAAGTAAAAATATAACTAAAGTTTTATTTCACTTCTGAAGATACTTTAAATGGAGTTTCAACTGCTACATGGTGACCAACATTTAAGACTTAAATAAAGCCCCTCAGATTAAGATATAAACGTGTCTATGTATGTGTGCATGTGTGTGTATACTATATATGTATATACATATATATATGATGTAAATAAATGGATAAGGCAATGAGACTCTCCATTAAAATGCCACAAGAGACTGGAAAAGAATATTTAAATAATCATAATGATATTTATGTCATTAAAAAATGAACTTATGGGCCCTTATCATCTCCCCTTTCACACAGAGAGTATTTTTAATGTTTAACATTTTCCATAAGAGTCTACAAAGTACTCAGTGGATTCTTACAATGATGTAGAAACATACTTTTAGAAGTAAGGGAACTTAGGGATTTAGATTCCTTTAGGTCTAATTTGTTTATTCTAAAGGTGAAAAAAAACCCCAGCTAAGTTATTGAGAACACAAATAACTTATCCTCATAACAAAATGCGCATGATTAGCATCACTCTGGAGTTCTGTGTTCTAGTCTCGGCTCTGTCAATTATCAACAGTGTGACCTTTGTTGGAACACTGACATCGACTGAGTTTTAGGGTCCTCGTCTGTAAAGTGAGAATGCTCAACTAGAGGAGCTCTAATGTACATGCAGTGGAGCAAACAGCTTTGTCCAGAGCCCAAAACCGTATTAGTGGGAAAACATACCACCTAGGAGCAAGCACAAGAGGCAGCCATGGAAGTAGGAACCTAACTACCTCCCAAAAGGCTGATTCGTGCCATGCTTCCATTCCAGTGGGCGGGCCCCTCAAGGATGGCCTGTGTACACATCCTTTGCAAGGACAGTGCAGGAGGGTGGCTGGGAGCTGGTTATCCCAGGCAAGAAGACTCTAGCACAGAATCAAACAGCTGGAGAGCCATCTGGACACTAGCTAACCCACGTCCCCCTCACGCCAGAGAGAACCCCTCAGAGTTCATCCTGATTTTAATGCTCCAACAGTCCACACACTCTTGCATCACACTTCTGCTAAAGTCAAGACAAGGGTTCAGGAACAACATATACTCATGTTCTAGAAGCAACATTAAATGTCTTTCTTCGTGGGAGAAAAGCCTCTTTAAAAGGTGCTTCTCTCTTTGTAGTGTGTCATTTCTGCTGTCTATAATCATAATATTTGAAAATTCAACTTTTTTGGAGTCTTCGTTTTTCCAACCCTGATCCTGAGATTTAGGTACCTGGCTACCAGGTGGTGTTTAGGTTCCTGGTCTCAGGGTCCACACCAAAAAGTTTTTGCTGAAGGCCTGTTTTTTTGCCTTGCATGGCAGATTGCTAGTTGTCCCCTAATATCCATTCCCCCCATTTCCTTGATAATAAGGCACATTTTTTCTGGGAATAAAACTACATCTCTAAACCTCCTGGCACAAGGTGTGACCACATGAGTACATTTTCACCAATAAGATGAAAGCAGACATGATGTATGTTACCTTCTAGTGAACACCCTTATAAGACAGCTGGCATGTACCTCCCCTCCTTCCCTCTTCCCTCTGCCTTCCTGCTGGTTGGAAAGTGGGTATAACATGGCTGGAACCCCAGCAGCCTTCAAGGACCATGAAGTGACCCAGGGAACGGCCGCCATGTGTGATGAAGCAGCAAGAGAGGAGCTTGGATTCCTTACACCTTGGACACCACATCGGCCCTGGACTGATTCTGCTTGCACTTCTTTTATGTGAGAGGGAAATAAATATCTCTCTTCTTCAAGCCATGGTTATTTTTATTTTTTTCCCGTTGCTCACAGCTGAATCTAACCTGAATAACACGCCTTGAGATTCAGATTCATTTTTAAAACAGAAATAATTATGAAAATGGCAAAGATATGTATGATTAGCACACATACTATTCATAGATGGTACTACGCTATTGATTCAGTTCTAATCAGAAGGGAGTGACTTTCTACTTTGTTTTTATAGGATAACAAAACATTTTTCCCAAGATGGTTTTCTAGCAAGGAGTTGGAGCTAGCTGTTAACCGTGAGTGACCTGAAATCTACGCACCTCAATATCAGCAAAGATCAGCAACCTGCAACTTTTATGGATCTCAAAAGTGATGACTCCTAGAAAAATGTAAACAAAATTTAAACCTATAAATTCCAGTATTATCTGTAGATATCTAAATATTGAAAACTTTGTATATACTTCAATGAGTATAGTTGTCACCTATAGTACCAAGTTTATGCACAGCCTGATCTTTGACAGTTATGACCTCTAATACAACAATATTATTAAAGAACAATCAACCTGGACGGCCTTCTAAAAGTGAATCTAACCTTCAAATTAAATCAACACCTGTTTGACTCATTAACATGGCGACAAAGCAAGATGAGCAAATTCCCATGATGCCGAGTCACCACTGCATCCCCCAGGAGAGCCAACCAATGGGGTTCTTTTCCTGGCCTCCACCCTGATGCTGTAAGTCACCAGGCACAGGTTCAGCTGCTTTCCCGGTCCCCATCTCACTGCAGACCTCATTCATAATTTAAACAGGACCCATTTCCTCAGAGCAAAGTTCAGAGAAAACTCAGCACAGGCCTGAGTCAGCCTTGAGCTTTCCATCCCTTGCCACAGGGAAGCCCACAGAAGGCTCAAGGGATCTCCCCAGGTCTATCACTATGGGGACTGGCTGCTCAGTTCTCAAGACTACCTTGTGATTTGTACTGAAAGTGGGTTACATATTCTCAGGCTGCTGCAAAGTAATGTCCTTTTTTAAAACATGGAAGAGGATTTATTTACAGTGGAATGGAGACTGCAGCAACGACAGACTTGGGCCCCATAAGTTATTTCTCTATGATAAAATAGCAAGAAAACAAAGTCTCTTTCTTATCATCTTTTACAATCAAATTATTTGAACAGAGCTGATATGTAAAGGAGAAAGAGACATAAATATGTGCTCTCTGAATATGAAGATGATGCCCTCAATCTAGAATACCTACATGACAAAGAGAACTCGAAAGGGCAGGAATCTGTGTATGCAAGAATATGTCACTGTGAAGCATAATACCAAATATAACATGAACGCTTAGGCAATAAATTGTCGAGAACAACTGATTCAATTTAAAGAAGTCTCCTAATCATATACAAGCACAGTGACCCCTCACAAAGTTCTTTCTGAAAATATTTCCCCATTCACTCTTCACTAGCATGTTCTGACCTACACCTAATGGTAAGAACACAGTGCTAAAGAAAAACATCCTCACTAGTTCAACAGTCAATTCACCAAGGACGTGGATGAGTCAATATTCAAAAACTGTATGTGCCATGTGCTCAGCACAAAAGTTAATGAGTATTAAAACACTAATTAATGTTCTGAGAACATGTGCTCTGAATGGAAGAGCCTGTATGCTAGCAACCACAAATTGGTTATCACCAAGGTTAGAAAAATGTAGACTAAATTAAGAAAAAAATTCCCACTCCTTCTACTCCAAGGCATCTTGGTGAACCCAAAGAATCATTTAATTTTAACATTTCTGTTCAGCTACACGGCACCCTTTGGGATGCTCTTGATGTCTCATATGCATCACTGTAGGTAAACCTCAGGAAAGTAAGATTTCTATTGAGTATAACAAAACAGGAATCAAGATAATAAAATCTATGTTAATACTTATAATTCTTATTATTTTCGTACTACAGTCATGTGCCACATAATGACATTTTGGT
This sequence comes from Equus asinus, assembly GCF_041296235.1. Taxonomy (NCBI): domain Eukaryota; kingdom Metazoa; phylum Chordata; class Mammalia; order Perissodactyla; family Equidae; genus Equus; species Equus asinus. The sequence goes on from NC_091813.1 coordinate 41,515,510, forward strand.
CAACGACTAACTGCATATACAATGGTGGAGCCATAAGATTAGTACCACAGAGCCTAGGTGTGCAGTAAGCTACACCATTTAGGTTTATGTAGGTATACTCCATATGATGCTCGCACAACAAAATCACCCAACAACGCATTTCACAGAACGTGCCCCCAATGTTAAGTTAGGCATGATTGTATATTGATTTAAGTTTGCTTCTGCCCCATAAAATTAGATCTTCCTTCCAATTCATTGCCTCTGATAAAATGTGGAAACTGTTGTTAATGGAGTTTATTCACAGTACACTCAGTTCACTGTTCTTTTTCAGGTTTCTAAATTTTGTCTTTCATTTTGGGAGGAGAAAAGCCAGTCTCTTAGCTGGCTGAACAAAAATGAGATACTGAGAAACCAAAAAGTACATTTTTGCTACACTACTTTCCTTTATCATGCCATGTTCAACCACAGGGCAAACACTATTCCATCCTCAAAAGACAACTGCCAGAGGCAACCCTATTGCCCAGGATGTGCAGGGTGTGATTCTTTTCTTTTTGAATTTACTGTGAGATTATGAAATTACACTGCTGTGAAAAGGCAGAGGCAGCCTCTGAATGAAGGGTGGTGGTACTGGGGACCACCACTAGTGGGGAACTAGGAATCACAGAACTACCTGTCCCTCAAAACCCTGCCCAATTCCCACCTCTGCTGTGAAGACGGCCTCCTTGACCCCGGCCAGGAGAACCTCTAACACCACAGTGCTGACCGCAGCCTGCACCTTTCCCTGGACCACTGTGAGAACATCTTTGGGGTGGCTGATCTTCCAGATCTGTATGTCTCAACTTTTCAGTCTGACTGTAATTTCCCAGGGACAGTGCTTGTGTCTGGAACTTCTCTGGATTCAAATAGGACCTGGCGTTGCATGTTGCATCATAATTTTTTGTTGACAGACCAACTACCATATCCCTTTTACTTCACTTTGTTTAAAATGAAACATATTATTGGTTATAAATGCAGACAGATTTTTCAGGGAAATCACTTATCACCAAACTTGTTTTACAAATGTAATTCTAATGCTCAGTATTTCAACTTCTTTTTAAAAGACTTGGGCACAGAGGTTCTAATTGATATTATGTGGTCGTGCTATTCACAGTAAAAAACAGGAAAAAGAAAAGATTAGTCAACTGCAGATTGGATAAACCTACCTAAAACTAAATTCTTCTATGTACCCCAGATTAGAAGAGAAACGAACAGTTTTTCAGGATTTGACTTTCAAAATTATATTTCTGATACAGATCAATTTTTCTACCCAGCGTGGTAATCAGGAATGGATAAAGGCTATAGAGACAGCAGCTTTGTTCTGTGTCTATCAGGAAAATATGACACCATATCCTTCACCTCGCCCATTCGAGATGCTCTGGGTCCTGAGAGAATGTACATCACACAGCAGCCTTCTGTGGTTTCTTTGGCCCTGTGTTTCTTCGACCCTTCTCTCTCCTTGGCTTTGTCTCTCTCACCCACTACACCACGAAGCAGATGTGCATGGTCATGACCACCATTAACTGCGTTCACTAACCAAGCAGGGTAATCTGCACTGCAGCATTGGCTTCAAAATGTTAACGTGCCTCACAGAATGCAAGGAGGAGTGACAAATAGCCCAGGGGATCTTCTTTCCAAATCACATATGGAATAAATATAAACACCAGAGTCAAGTGGGATCAAAAGTGGCATTATCCTAAAGTAACTGAAAACAAAAATAGAATATTTTTTCAAAATGCTGTGGTTTCTATTACACACCATCAGGATGTTTTCCATCCATGCACAAATCCCTCTCTAGGGCCTGCTTTTACAAGGGTAGGTCATGGTTGGCAAGCCCGCTGAGAGCCTAATCAACATGTGAGAACATCTGTCACGCTCACAGGCCATGTCACAGCTCTGCTGCACACACTTGAATCTACACCACTGCCAAAAGGATTGTAAGTGGTACAAGCCTAGGGTGCTGTGACATCACAGTGCACTGCAAAAGCGCCTGTACACAATGAAAGAATTCTATTTTAACAACTCAGTGCAATATGTATGATGTGTATCATGAACCGATATAAATCTTCTATTGGCATTATACATAGAGGCTATACTCTGCCCACAGGCAAATCTCCATTTTCTAAAGCATGGAAATGATGAGCAGTGCATTAAAATCTGTAAAGCAATGCGTTCTCTCTAGTTACTATCTCTTTAAAAATTTACCATGACTCTTTTTTTTTTTTTCTTCTTGAAGCAGTCCAAATAAAAGGTTATAAGTATTTGAGTAGCTTAACATCAGGGAAGTTTTCTTTGCGCAGTGGACAGCCAGGCACAGCAGTTCAGTTTTGCAATGACACAGGCGACTGGCAGCACCCAAGCCCGTTTCCTCCCCAGTTTAATCTGGAAGATTCAGGCTGCTATGTACATGGCTGAGAGCTTCCTACTCCACGCGAGCACTCGCTCAGGCGTAAAGTTTTATCTTTTCATTTATAAATGAAAAAAAAATGTATAGTAGGTGGTAAGTAGTTTCTGTGTCACCTGTAAAGAATATTACTATTATCAGAATAGACAAAAATAGCTACTCAACAGGAGACACAACTCCAATCACTGTCACTGAGACGTAAGAGTTATAGCCATCATTGTTACCGGTGCCCCTCCCTCCCCCAAACTCCAAAGGTCATTGTACACTTGGGCACTAACTGTTTGTGGGGGTGGAAAAGGGAGGAGAGTAAGGTGTTTTTATATAGAGCTGAGAGGACCCTGTGGTAGAGACGAGGAGAAGACAGGGGGTCTTGAGTGGGCAACTCAATTCGAGGGCACCTGAGGCTGCATACTTGAGAGCAGAAGAGGGGACGGTCACTGGGTGCTGCCCGGGCATCCTTGGCCTTACTGATGGGAGTGGGAGAGGCAGTGTTGCACACACATGCCCATGCACACACACACTCTGGCCCTGGGGATGCCAGGCAAGGACTAGAATTAGGCCCTGAGAAGACCAAATGTTACAGACGATAAGGACACATTTTCTCCTTGGAGAAAAGGAAAACAGCAAAGAATGACAGCCTAAAAGTGATTTTAAAAGTCTAATATAGGACTAGGGTGAATTAATGATCACTGTAAGCACCAGATAGGGGCTATAAGCCTCCACAAAATCTCTCTCCAGGTGATGGCTCATCTTGAAAATGAAACAAGAAGCAGGCCAGAATACAGAAGACTATAAAAGTCTGTTACATTTATTTCTAATATCGATTGAAAAAAATCATTATATGTGCCAGACACTTAATATACATCATCTCACATAATCCTACAGGAATCCTGCAAAGTAGATACTATCTCTACTCTACAGCTGAAAAAAATGTGGCAGAAAGGTTAAATGACTCGCGCAATGTTACCTAACAAGACTGTGGAGATTTCAGGCATGTCTGACAGAGCTTCATGACAAAGGCCCTTTGCGGCTACTGGAACATTCTGATTTTATAAATACTATTTATACAGACCAGGGATGAGCCAACTTTTTCTTAGAGGGTCAAATACTAAGTACTTTAGGCTTTGTGGGCCATACAGTCTCTCTTACACTCACCCTGTTAAAGTGCTAATTTAATTAGCAGCCAGAGACACAATGTGAACAAATGGGTGTGGCTATTCTCCAATAAAACCAGAGGCCAGTCTGCTGACGCCTGACACAGAGCAGGGTTGGAAACCTGCAGCCCTGAGCCAGACCCAGTCACCATTGGTTTTTGTACAAAGCTCTATTTATTTACAATCTAGATCTAGCCTATCATTTAGACTAGTTCTAGACAGGTGAAGGGTAATTCACCAAGGTAAAATAATGCCCTAGTTTCACAGAAACATTCTCGGGAGCATCCTGTGCTGTTTGTTTTAACTTTCCTTCACAACCAACGGTCTGATTCCTAATCTGTGGTCTGTGTGGTCCAGCCCTCCAAGTGGGAGAGCCCTGATAAACACCTGGTACCCAAGAGGTGACCTCTCCTCGCAAAGGAACAGAGACGTTCTGCATCCTTAATCAATAAGTGATCCAGCTTCTGGGAGACTCAGTACCTTTGGGGCAATTTTTAACCTGAAAGGATGGTGAGCTTGTGGTGCCTTGACAATTAATTAATTAATTCATTCATTCTAGTACTTCATGGTGTGCCCACTTTGTGCCAGGAAGAAATATATATGAACTTGAGGCCGAAACGACTGACTCATAGCACCTGAGTCAATCCTTTATATAGAGCAAATCTATGTTGTTACTTATGACACCACAAGACCCGAACTAGAACACAACCCACTTCCAAGCAAGCAGACAAACTGTGTGGCTTTGATAGCTACTGCAGTAAGATCCCCCAGACAAGGGACTCTGGCTTCCTGTCAAGAGTGGCAGGTATGGGAGCAGACCCGGCAGGCTCAATGCCCAGAAACAGCAGAAGCTCCCAAAATATCTGTGGTCTGTATGACTGTGGATTACCTACATGGCTTCTGACAAGATGAGGTGTGAATGGCCTGGATGGAAAGTCAGATTTTGTAACTCTCACATTATCGAGATCAAATGCTCCTCCATACCTGGATTGTCTGATAATCGGAAGCATCAATTCCCTTCACAGTCACCTCTCGGAAGACTCTTGGCTCCAGCTCCTCTTTGGTAAGATCACAGTGATAAATGATACCTAGAAGGGAGCAGAAGTCTTAGTTGAGTCCACAGACTCGCTAGACACAAGATCACAAAGCACAATCGGACGCCATGAAGAGCAGGAGAGCAGCACTGGTCAGGAACAAGGTCATCAGCACTGCCGCGTCAGGGTCACAGGACAAAGAATGCTCACAGCAATTTGGCACGTGGAGTGCTGTGTGAGCATTCTCTCTTCATCTTCACCATCAGATGAGGCCCTCCTACTTTTTTTAAAAAAATTTTTATTGAGTTAATGATAGGTTACAATCTTGTGAAATTTCAGTTGTACATTGTTGTTTGTCAGTCGTGTTGTAGGTGCACCCCTTCACCCTTTGTGCACACCCCCCACCCCACATTTCCCCTGGTAGCCACTAATCTGTTCTCTTTGTCTACATTTTTAAATTCGTCATATGAGTGGAGTCATACAGAGATTGTTCTTCTCTATCTGGCTTATTTCACTTAACATGATTCCCTCAAGGTCCATCTATGTTGTTGCAAATGGGACGATTTTGTTCTTTTTTACAGCTGAGTAGTATTCCATTGTATATATATACCACATCTTCTTTATCCAATCATCTGTTGATGGGCACTTAGGTTGCTTCCACATCTTGGCTATTGTAAATAATGCTGCAGTGAACATTGGGGTGCATGGGACTTTTGGAATTGCTAATTTCAAGTTCTTTGGATAGATACCCAGTAGTGGGATAGCTGGTCGTATGGTAGTTCTATTTTTAATTTTTTGAAGAATCTCCATACTGTTTTCCACAGTGGCTGCACCAGTTTGCATTCCCACCAGCAGTGTATGCAGGTTCCTTTTTCTCCACAACCTCTCCAACATTTGTTACTATTAGTTTTAGTTATTTTTGTCATTCTAATAGGTGTAAGGTGATATCTTAGTGTAGTTTTGATTTGCATTTCCCTGATGATCAGCGATGAGGAACATCTTTTCATGTGCCTATTGGCCATCCGTATATCGTCTTTGGAGAAATGTCAGTCCATGTCTCCTGCCCATTTTTTGATCGGCTTGTTTGATTTTTTGTTGTTGAATTGTGTGAGTTTGTTATATATTATGGATATTAAGCCTTTGTGAGGCTTTCCTTTTTATAGCTGTAATCTGAGTATACATTTTAGAAGATTCTAATGTATTCTGTGAGTATGAGACGAGGTAAACATCTAACTGCAGAAACCTAACAGGTGTTCCCCACTCCAGTACCCTCAGGAGTGCAGGTCAAAGAAGGGATACTTCATGTGGGGCATTTTACCCCAGGTGATTAAGACGGAAAACTCAAATGGTCTGTCCAAAGTCAACAGCCAGTCAGGGTCTCTTCATGGGAACTCTGGGGCTCCTGCTACCTGATCCCCACTCATCTGTGGACATTGTGGAAAGCAATCAGGGACTAGAGATGATTGGGTAGCCATTTTAGAATCGCTTTTTAAATTTTGCATATCCCAGAAATGGTGCAGAACACAAATCATTGAATATACACCAAGAATTCCAGCTTATTTAATCACTAATTAAAATTCCATTTCCTGAAGTTAATGCTACTACACTCTAACATTTAAGAACTAAATCAAAGAAACAGTAAGACGAGTCATTACTGTTTGAAAACAACGACACTGGTGTGGTTCATGAAGCAGAATTAGTCATCCAGAGTGGCCGCTGTGGAACAGCCCTCCCATATAATACTTTAAACATACACTGTCAAGTAGATGAAAAAATCAATGTAGTGATCCCAGTACTTGCTGAAAAACCAGAAACCAAATGGTACTCCCACAGGGCACATTCAGATTGATTGATCATGTATTAAAATGGTGGCTTGCTTTCTTCTCAACTCCTCTATGTATATACCCCACTAACAGTTGAGAAACAATACTCTGCCCCCCTCTGGCAAAAAAGATATTTAGGTTCACTAACAGCATGCCTGCTAATCCCTATGAATGTTATCTCAATTCTCATGCTTACAGACAAATTATTTTAAGGTACCATAAATAGGGAGCACAATTAACATTGACAGTGGGAGATGTATAATGTGACTGAAGTATTGGCTTTCTTAGTTTAAGTTCTACCTGGATATTTGTTGAAATATATTTTTATTTATTAAAGTACTTTCACACTACACTCTGGGCACATGTTCTAATTCACCAGAGACACTGAATACCGTACTTGCCTAGATGAATGTAATCTTGAAGGCAAAGGCTTTCTTCACTTGAATGTTAATTTTTTGAAGAGCTTCTTGACTGGTGCCTACTCCCTTTCTCCAAAAGACAAAAAGCATCTGAATCCATGAAAAAAACTCCAAACAACAACAAAAAGAGATAGCAGACCAACCATGTGCCATTTGAGCACCTGCCTCACCTGGCGTCTTTGGTACTTACAGTACAGTGAATGACAAGGGACCCAGGAGCCAGGATTCCCAGCTCTGAGTTACTGGGCCAGTGACCTTAGACAAGTCACCAAAGTACTAGAAGGCAAGTTCCCTACTGAAGACAAGGAGTAGGAAACACACTCTAAATCTTGTTTATCTAGAAAAATTGAGACATCAAATACTCTAACAGCAGAATGAAAAAAGTATACAACAGGGGCTGGCTACTGTTCAGAGAAAGGGCCAACTGTCTGACCTCTGTTCTTCTGTCTTGTGCAGAAGCGGCACCTCGGAGGAGGCTGGGTGAAAACTGAAGGTACCAGGGCTTAATCTATTTGATAAATACTTTCTATTTACAGATCCACCTGTGTTAGCCCAGGTTAGCCCACTGCACATTCACAATGTAACAGGAATCCCTATAATTTAATGATGATTTGTGCCCTGTCTGAATAGGCTTGGTAAGTACAAGGAAGATGGGGTTTGGAGAAAACATTCTAGAATCAAGAACCAGAGAGGACTGGTTAGGTAGTCCTTAGGAAATAAATTTCAAAGTTTAGGGAAGAAAGAGAGAATTGGATTATGGAAGTCCCTTATGCCAGAGGAGGTGTCTAGATTGGAGGAGGCAGGTCTCCTGAGCAAAACAGTGCTTCAATAAGCCTACTGTAGCAATAGGAAGGAAGCGGGGACGATCACGTCAGATGTCCCTGCTATAATCTGAAACGAACCTAAGAAAGTAAAAGAAGTGGGAGTTAAGAGGAAGGGGCAATGCTTGGGGAAGCTGAAAAAAAGAATCAGAGGGATCTGAAAAACACGATATGTAAAGAGAAGTCAAAAGAACTTTGTAAAGATGATCCATGTGGATACTGTTTTATCTGATTATAGGTTGGCTTTTAAGGTTATTAAAAGAAAAAAGTATAAACAAAAACTAAAATAAGTCTCTCAGAAAATTTTTGCACTATTTACCCAAAAGAGTGGAAAACTTACTTATGTCCACACAAACACCTGCACATGGATGTTTACAGCAGCTTTATTCCTAACTGCCAAAACTAGGAAGCAACCGAGATGTCCTTTAGTAGGTGAATGGATACACTGTGCTACATCCAGACAATGAAATATTATTCTGCGCTAAAAAGAAACAAGCTATAAAGCCATGGAAAGACATAAAGGAACCTTAAATGCATATTCCTAAGTGAAAGAAGCCAATCTGAGAAGGCTGCATACTATATAATTCCAATTATATGACATTCTGGAAAAGGCAAACTATGGAGACAGTAAATAGATCAGTGGTTGCCAGGGGATGGGGGGAGGGGGAGGGAAGAAAAGGCAGGGCATAGAGGCTTTTTAGGACAGTGAAAATATTCTGTAGGATGCCACAATGATGCACACATGTCATTATACATGTATCCAAACCCACGGAATGTACTACACCAAGAGTGAACCCTAGGGCAAAGTATGGACTTTGAGCGATGATGATGTGTCCATGCAGGTTCATCGACTGTAACAAATGTACCACTCCGGTGGGGGATGTTGATAATGGGGGAGGCTATGCATGTGTGCAGACAGGGGTATATGAGACATGTCTGTTCTTTCCCCTCAATTTTGCTGTAAACCTGAAACTGCTCCAGAAAAAATTAAGTCTTAAAAATATTTTTGGGGGGCCGGCCCGGTGGCACAGCAGTTAACTGTGCACGTTCTGCTTTGGCAGCCCAGGGTTCGCCAGTTCGGATCCCAGGTGCAGACACGGCACCACTTGGAGAGCCATGCTGTGGTAGGTGTCCCACATATAAAGTAGAGGGAGATGGGCACGGATGTTAGCTCAGGGCCAGTCTTCCTCAGCAGAAAGAGGAGGATTGGCAGCAGATGTTAGCTAAGGGCTAATCTTCCTCAAAAAAAAAAAAATTTTTTTTGTCTTTCCCCAACAGTCTGGGAAAGGTTCTTGGATTTCTCATCTCTGTTTCCCAGGTCCACGCACCTGGGACTGCTGTACTGGATTACTACAATGCGCAAGTCTGTTTGGAGCTAACCTCAGACAACCCTTTGAAGTTGCAGGAGTACAGAATTAATCAGCTCAACCACTAAGTGGTCTGAGTCACAGGGAATAAGTGCATTGTCCTCCAAATTGCCCCGGCCCCCCGCTTTCTCCCAAGTGTGACTCAAGGTACAAAAGTCCAAAATGGCTTGGGCCCAGACATGTCTCCACTATGTACCTCCATGGGAAACAAAGTCAGCTGGTGTGCATCTGCCACATGCACCACGTGTCCATAGCAGCTGGAGCTGCAGTTATTTTCGGCCCTGGGGCTTTACTTAAAATTTAGTTGCTATTGTTTACTGCAGTAGTGGACAGCGAACCTTCAGAGACCAGCGCACAACAGCCAGTATGCTGACACGTAGGTGTACGGCTGTGTAGGTACACACACTGACCATTCTTGCTTCCGAGAGATCTAGTTTAATTACCTGATGGCCACTTTTGCATTTGGACCAGAAGGCCTGAGTCTGGAAGCCCCGTTCTCTGGTTTTAGATATCAAATTGTATTAAGGAAAGAAAAGAAAAAGCTCAAGGCAAAATGACTAAGAAAAGACAAAGGAGAAGAACAAAGCGTTACAGTAACAAATTAAAGCTTGCTCAGAAGCTGCCTGGCACTACAGAGCTAAGAACACACTTCCCTTTTCAAACTTCACGGCCACAGATAATATTTCACTGCTTGGCAAAGAACCCATCATTTTATACTAGGACAACGAGCCCTTTCTCCCCCAGGTAATGACGAGCTTGTTCCTGAAATAAATGGCCACTTGGGGTCACTGAAGGTGGTTTACAGGCCTGTGGGGACTCTGGCTTTTATTAAGAGCAAGTGATTCACCCTTACTCTGTTGTCCTTATTGCCCTTTATCCATTTAAACGGTTTATGCTATGAGATTTTCCAAAGTAAAATTTCTGGAACCAGTCTAAGTTGAGGAAATAAACTGTGGACTCTGCAGCAGTGGGTTGGGAATGGCTATCTGGAGGAAACAGATTTTTCTTGGGTCATGTCCACTGGCTGCCACTGTACCCTAGGCTCTGGAGGAGGAGGGGTGAGAGGCAGGACACTCTGATGGAGGCTTCTTGACACCCAGACTCCTGGCCCTGGGCATGGTTTCCACATCCTCATGGGCACTTCTCCGAGCCCCCCTATAGACTCTGAATGGCATATGGACAAGGAAAGCCAGCTGGGTGTCCCAGGTATACCATCAGACCTGCCTACAGAACATCACTCTTTTGGTTTTAATAACTCTGACAGCACCTGTCATGACGATAAGATTCCTTATAGATTGCCTACTCTGTGACTCCGAGGCACAAAAAAAAAGTGGCTGAGACATCACTGTCAGCTGGCTAAACCCCAGAAGGATGGAGCCACTTTAACCCCTGCCTGGCTCTCCCCTATGTCTGCTTTATTTGCCGAGGACTAACTACTGTAACAAAACTGGGCAGGACAAAAAGGGCTGTGAAGGAGCTTAAAAAACAAACAAGGAGGGGGCCAGCCTGGTGGCGCAGTGGTTAAGTTTGCACATTCTGCTTTGGCAGCCCAGGGTTCACCAGTTTGGATCCCGGGTGTGGACATGGCACTGCTTGGCAAGCCATGATGTGGTAAGCGTCCCATGTATACAGTAGAGGAAGATGGGCAAGGATGTTAGCTCAGGGACAGTCTTCCTCAGCAAACAGAAGAGGATTGGTGGGCGGATGTTAGCTCGGGGCTAATCTTCCTCAAAACAAAAAAACCAAAACTCCAAAAAAACAAACAAGGAAAGTACAGAAATTATTTCAGCCAGATTGCCTTTAGGATAGGGTCTGCCCAGTCAACTGCAAACTGCCAATGGAGCCAGACTCCTGGGACAACTCAGAGTGTGCGTTATGGCTTCGGTTATAACAAAAACAGTGCAGCCAAGTGGAGAAGCAGGAAAAAAACAAAACAAAGCAAAATGAGTGTGACCAAGTCAAAAAAAGTTAAAAAGAGAGCTATGTTTGCTTTGGGGAAAATTAACCCATACTGTGAAATGTAAAATCACAATTTACAAGCATTTTTTTCTTCTCTACTAGACCCAAGTAACAAACTTTTTTTCTAAATGATGTAAGAGTATACTTTTAGAATTATATTTTAATTCAGTTTAACAAAAGCAGAATTTATTCTCAGTTTATTCTAGAAATAAGTTTTTTAATGTCAGATGTGACTACAGATTTTTATTTTATGCTTTTAGTTATCTGCACTGCGTGTGTCCTGGTATACATAGACTAAAGGCTGAATCTAAGGTCATATTTGTTCATACCAATTTTTCAAATCAGCCTAAAACAACAGTTGGTCCCGTCCCCAGAACAGAACTCAGGATATAAGAGAAAGGAGAGTATGGTTTGAGGGCTGCACCTTTCTCTTTGCTCTGAGCGTCTGTTTTACTGTTTTACTCCCAGGAAGTAATTTTGGCTGTAATGCAGCATATGTGATTTTCAATAACACAGCATTACATTTCCATTTCCCGAAAGAAACCCAAACATTAGTGTGATTTTTAAATTGAACAACACTGGCGAAAAGACTCTCACCTGGAGATAAAAAGGAAGTAAACTGATAGAAGATTTCTGTGTCCTTCTTCTGGCCGCTGTACCCCACCACGCTGCCGACGTCCAGCGGGAAGGTCTTGAGGAGAGCACCAGTGGCCAGGTCGTGAAGCTGTAGGATGTTCTTCACGTCATGGAGGTAGCATAACACCAAAAAGTTGGACCTGACGCAAGCTACCCATTCTGAAAAGATATGGGTGGATTAAACCTAATGTAGTTTCGAAAATTAGCAAAACATTTATTTCATTGAACAATAGTTCTTGAGCTACACACGGGGCTATGCAGCAATGAGACTTGCAAAGTGACTTTATATTTGGTTTTAATCATTCATAGTTTTCAGCATATTCCTTCATTTTCATTAGTTTGCTGAGGAAGACTGGCCCTGAACTAACATCCATGCCCATCTTCCTCTACTTTCTATGTGGGACGCCTACCACAGCATGGCTTGACAAGTGGTGCCATGTCTGCACCTGGGATCTGAACCAGCAAACCCTGGGCTGCCGAAGCGGAACGTGTGACTTAACTGCTGTGCCACTGGGCTGGCCCCGAGCATATTCCTTTAATAATTCGTCATTGTCTAGTGCAGATGAAACAAAACATTCTCCACCTTGAGCCATGGGATTGTGATAATCCAGATAATGCATACTACAAATAACCCTGCCTGCTCATTTTGTGTCCAATATCATGTTATAGGAGATATCAGGAGGAAAACAACAAAACCCAAATCATGACCCATGTCTGTCAGGGTTGTTTATTTGACAAAAATGTATCAAGCCCTTGGTATGTGCCAGACACCCTGCAAGGTGCTAGAGCTATAAGAAGATACGTCACTTCTGCCCTAGAGACACAATCTTATAAAAATACAAGTAGTAGTGTGTAAACAAAGGAAAGTGAGTGGTAGGTAGGGACCCAAATCAAGTGACAGCCCTTAAGCAGGTGCTGAGCTGCACCTCAAATACACGGGTGTGGCGATGGGGGGTGCCGAGGGTGGTGTCAGAACAGGACAGCCCTCTGGGGGACAAGGTGGTGGGAAGACAGATGACTCAATGAATGAAGGTCAGAGCTAGGAAAGAGGAGAGAGAAGGAACAGGAACGAACAGCAGGAAAGAAGGGAGGGAGCGAGACTGGTAAACAGAACAAGTGAGAGATCCATTTTTAAGAAGAAAAAAGCTGCTCAGTTTGGGGTGGGTGGCGATGGTGGCGGTGGTCTGATGGCGATTCCGTGAGCCAGGTAGAGGGGAGGTTAGCTCTGACTTAGCTGTTACTGAGGAGCTACTGTTTGGACAGAAGGGTGACATAAATAAAGATGACACCAGTGAAGGATGTAGAATAATGGACGGATACGGAAGGATGGACCAGAGACCAGGAAGAACACTACTGCAATATCCCAGTCAAATCAAATCAAGCTGCGGATAAAGTTTGGAGAGGAAAGGAAAGAAATGAAAGGCATTTTCCAAGAAGAATCACCAGGATTTGGCGACTGTGGGGATAGAGAGAGTAAGGTAGAGAAATGAATCCTCCCGAATTTCCAGGGTTCTGAGTTGAGTAACTGTGCTGTCAGTGACAGAGCTGGGAGAGTGGAGGTGAGCGAGGTGATGGGGGAAAGGAGAAAACAGATCGGCAGGCACAGAGCACAATCCATTTCATTTTGGACAAGATCAGCATGAGGTAAGGACAGGCCATCTGGAGGGAGAGATGCTGCGGTAAATGGAAGCAAGGACAAGGCTGCAGGTAACAGCTCAAATGTGGAAAAGACAAGCCTTTTTGGGTTTCATGGTGGGGGGTGTGGTGGTGGGGTTCTGGACACTGCTTACTTTTATAACCTAAGAAACCTGTAGTTCATGCTTATAACGTGATCAATTATCAACATGAATAAGACATGAACAAGCCAGAAGGAACTCAGCATCACCAGAGGCCTCGATCCCACCGGGCTGTTTAGATTATCACAGCAAACTTTTCCTCAGGTGAGGATAAGAACTCTTACGTCTAAAAGTAATTTGTTCATTGCCCAATTCAACTTTTTTAAACTGTCTCAATCAAGCAATATATTTCATATGGCCTTCATATTTTAAAGAAAGTATGGGGGGGGAAATTGAAGTAAATTATTTCTGTCAAAGAAAAATCAATCTGTGTTAACTACGAGTACATCAGAATTATAAAACAGACAAAGTGAATCAGAAAAGGACAAGGTGATTTGTAGTCTGTCGTTAATAAAAGCTCTGACTTTACAGCAGTACTTTATGACTCATCTCCAGTTTTTATTCTCAATAGGGCATTCTGTGCTAATGATATATAGCAAATTCTACTGTGCTTCTCTTTGAATTGATGAGTTCTAGTGAATATTGAAGGTTTCCCCTTTCCAGTCTAAAGAACTTATAACCTTCCAGTAGGAAGGGTATAAAAATATATCACCCCCCAAAATCTCTGAGCACCGATTTGCATTTCTTTAGATCTACAAGTGAGAGAGGATGTCACCTTAAGGCACAGTTAAAACCACTTTTTTTTTTGGCTTTAAAAGGCAGAAAATTCACACGTCTTAGGAAATATTTTCATCTCTGATGAATCCCCATATGAGAATCACTCTTCCACCCTAACTTGCACCTGAAAAGCACCCAGGGCACCCTACACAAAGACTTATGCCACCAAAGTCTCACTCGGACCCACCAACGCATGAGATCAACTCACGTGGCGCTTGGGAAGCACTCACTGAATGTGGCCTCTTACCATCCTTGGGCGGACGTTCTGTCTCAGTTTGGACAGAAGCCATCAGGCTACCAAAGTCACTGCGAAGCAGATTGCTCACACACAGATGTGAAAGGAAATGGCCAAAAACCTGTTCCACGACTCAACCAGATATAAAGGAGGGTCAGAGAGTGACTGGAAGGTTTTGAGAAGACAGGTGAAGAGATTTCCTTGGGAAGATCCCCAGTCAGGCTGTGAGTCCCCCTTCCCACTGGGGAGAACCCCAGCCTGACAGAGACAGAGCGCTGGTGCCTAATCGAAACCCAGAAGCTAAAGGGACTGTGACCGGAACATCCAGAAGGCAGAAGGGCTGACTAAGTATGAGGGGAAGAGCCCGGGATGGGCTGCTGCCTGGGGGTTGCAGATGTGATTTTTGTAGGAAAGAGCACAGATGACGTTGTCCTGGGTTCCATCTAATAGAACTGCCTGAAGTGGTGTGGAGACCTCAAGACAGAAGAGGGTGGAGGGCGCTGCTGGATGCCCAGGGGCTGAGGAGAATCTCAAGCAAACACCCACAGCAGTGCCTCCTCCAGGGCCCAGGGAACTGCAGAGACACCGGCCGCAGGAGCCCCACGGGAATCACTCCCTGAGTCTGCTGTCATCATGCGCCCCCCTTCCCCGTCCACCCAATATGCAAGGCCAGGCTTAAATAGCTGCCAGGCACAGAGCACCCCGGCTTGAGCCAAGGGAGGAAGAGCTCCTGACCTTTCCAGGACGTGAACCTGGATCTGTCTGACTCCATTCCTGTGCTTTAATTCACTGAAAAACACATGTGAGGACTGCTTTATCTGAGCCGGGGCCACTCTGCAGACCTCAAAAGGAATTCTTTTCCTAACTACGTATCTTCCACCTTCGCGTTTGGGGACGGTCCTAGATTTTACCCTCATTCAACCCGTCAGCAGAAGTTCACCTTCAACAAGCAAACTCTTCACTGGCTTGAAGGTACTGGACGCTCCTTTTGTGTAAAAAGTAGTGGCAAAATTAGCGAGTCTTATTCTAATCAAATCCAGCTTTCAGGCAATAAATACTTTATAAAGCAGCATATCGCTTTTGGAAAATCACAGAGAAAATGAATAACAGGGAACTTAAAGGCATTCTGAAACATGATTGATACAGAAGTGAGGTTCTGAAAAGTTGAATGTAGCTCAGTGCACACAGCAGCAACTGCAACAGATTTCAATTAAATCTGACAATAGTCTATTTTCTTTTCTACTAAGGGGACTGTAACTCCACTCTAAGATCTATAATAGGTATAATACAAACGGCCAAAGGCTATTCAAAAGCTAAAAGCTAAGGATTCTGAATCCAAATGGTTTAAAAGATTAAATGTTAGTGATTATCATCAGCCAATAACTAGACAAAAACAATTGATATTTTAAAAAAAACTACCTTTGAAAGTCTGGATTCACACCTTCAGGGTTTTTATGAAGACCGTGCATGGTATTGTACTAACTACAAAGACGCCATACAGTAAATACTTGGTTGTGCCGTTTAGACACTTTATTCCTGAGGATTAGAGGTCAAAGGTTCTTTACCTTGTAACTGGTCACCAGAGAACGAGAGATGCCCCAACTTGGTGACGTTCTCAGCAAGAACAAAAGCCCAATTTTCAAGCAGCAGTCTTACCTAAGACGTCTTTCTCGTGCTCAGGAACAAGCACTTTCCACTTAGATTCCTCAGGGTCCGTGAAGTCGATGTTGATCAGGCGATAGTTGGGAGAATTGCGGTTCGTCTTGAAGGTGAACACCGTCCCCTCATTGGTCACGTAGTCATACTCCCCTTCGAAGTTATCGATCAGCTTTACCCACGTCAGGATTCCTGGCGAAAGACCAAGCCCCAGGTCACTTCTCCAGTGTTTGAAAACGCGGTTTGTGTGCAATGGGAGGGAGGGTGGATCTTTTCTGTGTATAGAACACACAGCAGACACAATATTTACAAGTTCCAAGGCTTGACAAAGAGCAAGGACAAACGTGGGTAAATTTTAAGTTTTTTAAAAAATGGGAAGGAAGCTTCTCCTGAAAAGCCTGGCAATGAGCGATCTCCTCTCTGCCCACTACCCTGAGTAATCTGGTAAACCCTCTTCCACCTGAGTGTGTCTCCAATCTGAGTGCCTCTCTCTACCTCTGCTGCCATCACCCCATTCCAAGTCTTCCTTAGGTCACTCCTGGTCGATGGCAGTGGCTCTCAACCAGGACGATTTGACCGCCCCACCCTGGACTTTCGGAAAGGTCTGCAGGCATTTTTGGTTGTCACAACTTGGAAGGTGAGAGGAGAGTTACAACTAGCAGCTAGTGGGTAGAGGACAGAGATGCTGCAAAGTGTGCTTCAGTGCACAGGACAGCATCTACAACCAAGAATTAGCCTGCCCAAAACATCAACAGAGCCAGGGGTCAGACACCCTAGTCTGCAGCATCAGATTCCCGCCTGGTCTTCGCACTGCCGCTCTTGATCTTCTCAGTACACAGCCACTACAATGTCTTAATATCCTAAATTGGTCAGTGTTGGTGCCTTTCCTAGAAACTTCCCATTACTCTTTGAATAAAATCCAAATTCCTTTCCACGGTCTCCATGGTCCTGTATGTTACAATCCTTGCGCACTTAGCCAACGTCAGCTTCTTCCAACTTTCACCTCACCCTCTGTCCTCTGGAGACAGTGGCTTTTGTTAGGTTCCTTAAAACATGCCTCAGGGCCTTGTCACAGGCTGTTTTCTCTGCCTAGCCCACTCTCAAAGGCAAGGCACCTCTGATTGGCACCCAGATCATTTCTTCACAGCACTTTTCTCAAGATATGTGCTTATATGTTTGTTTATAATTTACCTTTTTTTATTCACTATTTAATACTCAGCACCTACATAGAGTGGCTGGGACTTCAAAGACGCAAAATAAAATTGGTGTTGAACGAAAGGAGGAATACTTTCCAGTCCTTTAGTCCTAAGAACCAGTCTGGAGATGGTCATTACTAAAATAATCTTAAAGGTGTCCACTATCATCATCATTTAAATGGTTCACTAAATGCCACTTCTAATATTTAAAAAAAAAAAAAACGCACTGAGAAGACATCTGCTTCACAATGTATCAGACACAAAGGTTCAGAGTACATCTCAAAAGTTTTATAAACAAAAATGTCCTTTGACCTCTAAAGACTGAGAGGCAATGTTAGATCTTAGCTATTCTCCACTTAATCTCCTACCTTCAATTTCACAGTGAAATTGCTATATTAATTTGGATAGTTCATTTATATCCCTGGCGATTTTACATTCACTCTCTCCTTCACCTCTGTTGCATAATATCTCTATATCATTTGTTGTTGAATTAAATTTATGAGGGAAAATGTAATCCCATGGTAGAAAGAGAGTTTTTCAGTTACATATAACTGGATTAGAACCTCCACCACTGTTCAGTTGTGTGACCTCGAGCGATCTTTTTATCCTCTGCTAAGCCTCATTTTCTCAACTGTAAATGAGGAACAGTAAGTGAATGTGAAAATTATTATTAAATGACTGCTAATACCTACCCCACAACAACAGAACAAAGATTATTTTAAAATAAACAATTGAAATTAAAACTAATAATAAGCAGTTAAAAAAAATCTATAGTTTTCCTACACGTTACCAATAACCAGTTAGAAAGTATGGTGGGGGGTGGGGGACACACCTCATTAACAATAGAAGCAAAATTAATAAAATATTTAGAAATGCACCTAACACGAAATGTGAAATCTGTATGAAAAAAGCTCTAAAATGTTTCTGAGGAATCTTAAAAACAACACAACAAATAAAACCTGAATAACTGGAAACACATAATATATTTCAAAGGTGCAAACAATCCCAGGGGAAATCTATAAATTTAACACAATTCCAATAAAAATCCAAATGAGATTTTTAAGGAATTTGACCATATTATTCTAAAATTCTATTCACATAAGGATAGTCAATACATTTTTTAGAAAAGAATGAAGAGGAACTTCTTGCACTATGATGCTCTGAACAAGCCCCTCTCCCCCACAAAACTAATCATCATCCTGACTTTTATGGTAATCACTTTACTTTCCTTTGTTCTTTTCCTGCCATAATATGTATCCATAAACACTATAGTCTAATTTAGCCTTATTTTTGAACTTCATATATAATGAAACCATACAACATGTATTCTTTTATGTCTGACTTCTTTCACTTGACATTATGTTTGTGAGATTATTCATCCTATGGTTATCGTTATTAACTTTTGGCTAAACTCTATCGTGCTCAAAGAACATCCTCTGTATGATTTCAATCTTTTAAAATTTGTTGAGGAAAGCTTTATGGCCTAACGTTTTTTCTTTAAATGATTTTTAAATGTTCTTGTATGTGACTGAAAAGAATGTGTATTTTGCAGCCTTTAGGTGTGATATGATAAATATGTCTCTTAAGTCATTTGTTAATGATATTGTTCAAATCTATATATTTACTGATTTTGGGGGCCATTTTTTTTCTATCAGTCACAGGAAAGTTCTGTTAAAATGTTCCTCTATGATTGTAAAAATTATCTGTTTTTACTTGTATTTCTGTTAACTTTTGCTCTATTTTGAAAACATGCTGCTAGATACACAAAGTTAGAATTATTATATTTAATATAATTCATAAAACTGAATGGAACCTTCTATGGTTATGAAGTTTTATCTCTAATAATGCTTTTTAAAGTATGCTTTGATATTAAGACAGCTAACTCATTTTCATGATAATATCTTGGGCCAGTTGTCCTCTGCAGAATGGTTGGTCCCAATTATGTAGTTTATCATTGCTGGAAAGATTTGTTTTTTTCCATGTCTCTTAACCACTCATATGCTTTTCACCTCTTGGTGGGTTGCATTTTAGGTAATTTCTTTACATCTATATTCTACCTCATTAATTCTCTCTTCAGGTATGTCTAATATCTTCTTTAACCTGAAGAACAGTCTTTAATCTGAATAACTGAATTTTTTTAATGCTAACAATCATATTCTTTATTTGCAGAAGTTCTACTTAGTCCTCTTCAAAATCTGTTTGGTCATTCTTTACAGTATCTTCTTTCTTGCTTATTTTTTATAAAAGCAGCATCACATTAATCATTTACTTTTAAAAGCTTGTTTAATGCACTTATTTTACATTAGGAATCTGATAATTCCACTGTGGTGTTTCTGCTGGCTCTATTTCTCACGTTGGTGAATTTCTTCATCTGATTTGTGATTTCTGACTGTGAACTGATTTCCCTTGAAACATGATCTGTAGAAATTCTTGGAGGCCTGAGTTGAAGTGGCACTCTTCCAGAGAAGATTTGTTTTCAGCTTCTGTTTGATTCTTGGGAGGCACTTTAAATGAAATTCCTGGCGTGGGGAGTTTTGGACCTCACAGGGACAGTCAAGATACCCTGCACCCACGTGAAGCTCAGCCTTTCTTATCTAGGAGAATTCACACCCTGCCTCCCCTTCTCCTTCCCCAGTGCCAAGGTAAAGACGGTAGGTTTCCTTCCTACACCCTCCCTGCTCCTTAGCCCGCGGCTCTGCCACTGGGAGGTTTATTTCTCAATCACCCTTACACTGAGGGTATCTCTCACTAGACTCTCCACATGCATGGAGAAGCAGAGGCTTTATCTTCCATCCCCATTGCCCTACGTGGCATCAGAGGGAAGCCCAGCAGAAACACTCAGGGACTATTCAAGATTCCTGCTTTCATTTTATCTTCAGTCTCTATGATTTCTCTTTTTTTGTGCCAACTGAGCAATATACTTCAAACGATGCTTTATAGGCTTTTCATAGCATTTCAACTGGGAGGTGATTCAGAATATATAATCTGCCAAACTCCTTCAGACAGAAGTCCTTATAGTTAATTAATTTTCATAAAAGGTTAACCTCTGCATTCGAGATACAAATTTTTTTTTTCAGGGACAAACTGCTAACCTCAAAAGCAGATGACCACTCAAAGATAAGTGTACCTTAGTTTACATAAAACAATGCTTTAAAAGGAAAAAAACCTAAAAACCATTCCTTAGAAGCATAAGTGAAAAATTAGCTGGCAATGCGAAATTTGCAGATAATCAGAAAGGTACATTTATTTATAATAAGAAAGATGAAACTCAATTTTCTGGACTATGATATTTGTAGATACAGAGACTTGGTTCAGGGAAATGTCAGATTCCTTAAATGTTCTCCTGACAACAAAACATTTCCTGATGTGAAACCTTTATTTCTCATAGTAACCATCTTACGGTTTCTGCCTGAAAAGGCCTTGCTGCCATCGCAGAGGTATTTATTATGACCCTACTCCCGGCAAAAAAGTCACTGAATATCCACCAAAGGCAAAACACAGTAGAAATTTCCTTCAGTATCTCTGCATAATCAGGTGAGCCTGAAGATGTGGCACACTTGTTTTAAATAATCAAGCTCCAATGAACACCAAAACAACAAAGTTTGTGGGCATTATCTACCACCAAATTCTGAAGCACTAACCTTAGTCATAAATACAGACTACAAGTCACAAATTTATTCAGATTTAGAAACATGGCTGGATTGACACAAATCCAGCTGTAAAATCTGAAAAGCACTTCAAAGTCCAGGCCCTCCTAGGGCAGCGTGTTTAAACAGGGAGCTGGAGAAATCGTTTTACTCTCCTGAAACTCCTGTTCCTCAGGGCTTCCGCTAGGAAATAATTCAAGAGCAATGGCATTTCAGTTGAACAATGGGGCTCTTTCAGTTTTGCTATTCACAATTTAGAACACTATTGATTTAAATGGAAAACAGAAAATTTCTTCAGGAAAAAAGAAAAAAGATGTGGCTAAATTCCAGAACCACTTCACTTTTTGCCCACCTTTTCTGAGGTCCTTTTGTCTGTAAGTGGCATTATTCACTCTGAAGTCAACAGAATTCAATTTCCAGACGTCTCTGCAGTAAAGTTAAAATTACTTTTTATAAACCTGCTTCTCAGTGGGGGGATGATTTGTTTACTGAGTGAAGATTAGCTTAAAATAAGTCATCTTATGCTTTCCCCAGAGCAAAGTCATTAGTTTTACTGCTTTCTTTGAAATTCAATGGTATTGACCATGTTTCATAGAAAATGTTTTGTAAGCTCTCTAATAACAGGAGCTAAAAAGTGCTTTTATACTTTATAAAACATTAAAGCCTTCTCATGGAACAACGAGAAATGCAAAGCATGGATCATGCTGTGAGACGGAGGTGGGCAGAAGCCTGCTCTTCCTGTGCTCCCTGGCCTGCTGCCTTCCTTCCAGCACAGCTGCCACACGGTGATGGTTAGAGCACGGGAACATGGCATGGGAGCTCAACTGACCTGGGTCTGAATCTTTCAATAGTATCAGGAAAGCTAATTGGCTTCCCCTGCATCAGTTTCCTGGGGCTAACAACACGTGCTCCTCAGAGGTTGTTGAGAAGGCTGAATGAAATAGCTACATTCGTAGCTCAGGATTTGGCACACAGAAGATGCTAAATAAACAATACTTCCTACTATTCCAAATAACCCCAGCATTCTTCAAATGACAAAAATAAGCTAAATGTGACTTCTGCATAGCACAACATGCCAACAGCGAGCTTTGAAAATCTAATTTCCATCTCTCACAGCACACAGCAATTTTCCTAGGAAAAGCCCTTATAATCACTAATTTTATAATTAGTAAAAATACTAATGTTAATACTATTACTTCTTATTTTACTTCAAAATTCACGTTTTGCTTCTTATTTTTATACTGTCTTTTGATGTTCTAATTCTCATTGGTTTTTTTGCATTCCCACTCTGAAATATACACTATTTTCTAATAATTCCCTGCCTCTCACAGAAGCCCTGTTGGTCTGGCTTTTAATGCTCAGATGACTTTGCTAAACTTTGGACAACTCATTTGTTTAAAGCTTCTCGAATGTTTATCTCCTTCTTTCCACTCCACCCCTAAAAAGATGCCCAGCCCCACCAGGCATGAAGCACGAAGTCAATATTTTCTTAGCTCCCTAGAAACAAGAGGTCATCCACAATGCATTAGCCAGAGATGGCAGAATGAACAATTTAAATGTCTGACAAATACCGAGCTTCCTTTCATCATGTGTTAGCATGTAGAGTAGACTAATTTCTTACATTGGAGAAAACCAATTTTCAATAATTCATGAAAGCATTAAAATGAAGACATGGTGAGTGATGAAAATGTCATCAATCTAAAATGATCAAACTTTCAGCAAATAAGGAAAAACCAGAGAGACAGGTTAGTGAAAGTCTGGACGAAGTAAAGGATAAGCTGATATTTCCTTATAAAAATCAGTATGTCAGCACCATCCACCTTTTCCTCCCAAACACTTCATAAATGCTGCGACATGAACAAAGGCCACTTCTGGCCCATTTTGAGGATGGCTACATTGAAGCAGAAGGGTGTTACGTTACTAACAGGGATTTCAGACATTTATAGTTCTTTTCACCTAACAATTGCTTCCTAAGGATTCTATTTAAAAACCTCTGATATAATTTTAAACTTATTCAAGATAGGGCCAAAGGCCAGCCTAGTGGCATAGTGGTTAAGTTTGCACTCTGCTCTAGTGGCCCAGGATTCACAGGTTCGGATCCCAGGCGCAGACCTAGCACCGCTCATACGTCATGCTGTGGGGGCGTCCCACATACAAAACATAAAGGAAGACTGGCACGGATATTAGCCCAGGGACTGTCTTTCTCAAGCAAAAAGAGGAAGATTGGCAATGGATATTAACTCAGGGCCAAATGTTCCTCACCGCCCCCCCCAAAAAAGGGGGCCAAATGGCCAGCATCTTTTTTTGCTGCTGATATAAAATAGGGAACAAAGTGTCTGACCTTCTACAGAAAAAATGAAAGAATCAAAGAGAAAAGGGAACGAACGGAAGAAAACACAGAGGAAAGGGAGGGAATTTAGAGTTTTCAAACTCAGAGACGTCCCAACTCTGATCCTGGGCATGTGCTCTCGGTCACAGCACCGCTGATATGCCCTGAAACCCTGCACTGGCAATCTCACAGCTACTGTCCAGCCTGCAGAGGACACTTGATGGGCAGGGATGATGGGACGGGCTGTCATCACCTCTATCACCCAACACAGCAGCCGGCACAAAGTGGAGCATTGATACATGTCTGCCTCATAACTAAGTATAACATTTACATCATCCTACATTTCAGACTGATCATTACATATATTTGTTGATCATGTAAAGACAATAGAAGTAACCAAATTTAAATTTTAAAAAACATAGCACTCTTCCACTTTTCACATGAAAATGTTTAGAAATATATCATACTAATTTAAATATGCATAAAAGTATGTTGAAAACCGCCACTTATATTTTCAGGGTATAAATTAAGTTTTCACGAAATTTTTAAAAGTCCGCATATTTGAAAGAAAAGAGACAGCTCTAAGATCCCATATTTAACTGTAATGTAGACAATATGTGAAAATTTATTCTAAATTTAGTCTATAGGAAGTAACTTTATATATATTCAAAATAGGGTTATTTACAACAAACTTAAGAAACAAGGTACATATATAATTCAAAAGAAACAGTCTGGATGTAGAAAAGCACAGAAAATGTAACTAAGAAAATCCAGACACAAAGCATTTTCTTGCAAGGTTCAGGATGATTAATTTCAGTGAATCTGCAGGCATGGATCACATTAGAATCACAGGAGCCAAGACTCAGCTGTCTTTTCTATTGCAGAACTAATAAAACATCATGCCAGCCTGGTGTCCTAAGTGATACCTTCATACCTCACTTTTGATTTTTCTTTCTTTCTTTCTTTTGCTGAGGAAGATTAGCCCTAAGCAAACATCTGTTGCAAATCTTCCTCTTTGTTTTTTTTTGAGGAAGATTAGCCCTGAGCTAACATCTGTACCAATCCTCCTCCACTTTATATGTGGGTTGCTGCTGCAGCATGGCTGACAAGTGGTGTAGGTCCACACCCAGGATCTGAACCCATGCCACCCAAGTGGAGTGTGCCAAACCCAACCACTATGCCATGGGACGAACCTCTTCACTTTTTTTTTTTTGACAATTATTTAAGACCTTTATTAACAGGTGCTTGCAGTTTGTTGACTTTTTTGAAAAAATCAAGTTGTAAACTTTTATTACAAATTAAAAATGAGGTTCTTAAAAATCTCAACTTGACCGGATATGAAACAATTTAAAAACCTTTGAAGGTGTATTGAGAAAAACCAGGCTTTTTTTTTTTTTTTTTTTAAAAACACGTTTGTCATTACCAAAAAGAGACATCTTTAGGTAAAAATAATAAAAACCCCATGCTGCATAGATAATGCAGATAGTTCTAGTTATCTGGTCAACGGGCAAAAAGCAAGCATTTAAGGTCTTCAGCTCCAATCTTTTGTTCATTTCTTATTGCTGGAATTTCATATTCATTTCTTCTTGTTGGATGACTAAACCGGACGATGGTAGAGATGGTAAGCCGGCATTTACTCAGCCCCGCCCTGCTCAGCCTCGGGAGCGGACGAATTCTCAGCGGGTTGATCGCCTGCTGTTGTCTCTTTGCCATCTTGTGGTTTAGGGTTTTCTGGGCATCTGCGTCGGTAATTGAAGTTGCGGCGGTACCGACGTTGAGGTGGCTGCTGACCTTGGATCTCATTGCCTTGATTTTCCTTATCTTCTTCATTGCCATCCTCTCTAGGCTGTCTTTGGCGAGGAGAGCCCCTGCGGAATCGTGGTCTATAACCCCGATACATATTCTGCCTCACTGGTCTACCTTGTTCTCCTGCACCCTGGCTGTCAGCACCCTCCATCACTTCTTGCACAGGAGGGTTGGAATACTGTGGTCGACGCCCATAGGGTCTCCGCATGTAGTAAGGTGGGAACCGTCGCCTGCGGTAGGGCCGGTGCTGTTGGGCCTGGCCTTTGGGAGCGCTCTCCGATCCCTCATTCTTTTCCCCACTCTCACTATTCTGGTAATTCTGCTGGTCATTGCGTGGAGGACCCCTGCGACGTGGATAGCGTCTATAATGGTTACGGTCTGCTGTATATTTACTGCCTTGCACTGGAACTCCACCAGGGCCTGTAACATTTGCTGCCTCCGCACCCTTTTCTCCTTCAACAACATCAAACTCCACAGTCTCTCCATCTCCTACACTGCGAAGGTACTTCCTGGGGTTATTCTTCTTTATGGCAGTCTGGTGTACAAATACATCTTCCTTGGTGTCATTCCTGTTGATGAAACCATATCCGTTTCTTACATTGAACCATTTTACTGTTCCCAAAACCTTCGTTGCGATGACCTTCTTGTCCCGCCGGCAGGCGCCGCCGATGTGAGCCCGCCCGGGCCGCCGCTCCCTGCGCCGCTGCCCGTGGTGCCGGGCTTGGTGTCGGCAGCGCTGAGGGCGGGGGCGGCGGGCGGCTGCTGGGTCTCGGCCTCGCTGCTCATGGTTGCGGTGATGGCGACTGGGGCCGGCTGCGGCAGCTGCGGCTCCTCCCGGGGTGTGATGGTAACTAGGCCGGCGGCGGCGGTGGGGCTGCTCAGGTCTCTCTGGGGTCCGCTCTCCGCTCCCGCTACCGATCGAACTCCGAACCTCTTCACTTTTGATTTTAAATAAGGAACAGGAAAAAGAGAAGCAGAAATCTTCTGCTCATACAATATACAGGACTGGAGAAACATGGTCTGTTCCTGTTCATCATTCTCAGAGTTTAAAAAGGACAAAAATTTAATTAAAAAAAATTTAGGAGGCCAGAAAGGTAAAGATTCAAAATGCTCACAAGAAAATTAACAGATTCTGATGGAGGATGGCCTATAAAGTGGGGCCACCTGAGCACAAGGATCCATCCCTAAAGGGGCAGGGAGAATCACTGAAGACAAGCTGGTGCCCACCTACTCCAAGTCTGTGTTACAGAAAAAGTATTCTGACACTTGTTAAAGTGGAAAAGAAGACTTATACGATGTATAAGAAGAATTATATAAAGAGGTAAAGAAGATTATTGCAATAAGGGAGAGAGACTGGGCTTAACTCCAGAAGCAGAGAAGACAACTGGGCATTTACAGCCAATGAGCAGAACGAGGTGGTCAATGGATGAAAAGTTACTAAGAGGAGACATCAGGGTAGGGGGTTTCTTGCTAAAGCAACTGAATAGGATTCTGGTGAGGGCAGGTCAAGGTAATCAGATGTCACGTGGGGGAGGGGGTGATGACGAACTTAATCAGATATCACGGGTGTTCAGATATCAAGGGTAGAGGATTCTCTCTGAACTGACTTAGTGGGATTCTTGCTACAATTGGCTGTGCAGCCCCAGCGAGGATGGGGCGCAAGGATCCCAGGTTAAGGTATCGTCAAGAAGGCGGCCCAGAGGAGCCTGACGAAGCTGTGGTCAAGGACAGAGTCTTTGTCATCTGCCAGGCACTGTTCTAGGTGCTGGGGACTCCACAGAGAACAAGACAAAGTCTCTGATCTCATGCAGCTCACAAATCCTCACACAAAGGGTGTTTGTATGGAGAGAAAGAGAAATCAGAAGAGGGGAGAGGAGCAGAAGGAGTAGAAGGAAGGGTATCAACCAAAAGCACCAGGAAGCCTGGAAACTTCTCGGGTAGAAATCACTCTTCCCCCAGAGAAAGAAGACAGCAGCTCGGAACATGTCCTGGCAGCCAGTGCAGACAGGGGTGCAATACTCTCTGGAGGGGACCTGCTTATCTGTTTGGAACACTTGGAAAACTGCACAAACTTCTGAGGCCCAGATGATGAGCCTAGCACCATTTCTACAGAGTGGTGGACGAGGTGAGTCAGGGCAGTTACCTGCTCGGACAGGTAAAGAAACAGCCACCAGACACAAATGTAGTTCCTGTGGAAAGGGAATGGCCCAGAGTTTGTGACAAGAGTTCATTTTATTCTTAAGTTAAAATACTGCAATGTAAGGACAGAAATGAGGTTCTCCAAAGAGAGGCAAAGGGTCAGAGGAGAGAGATCCTGCTCACGAAGCAGCAGGTAGGAAGATGGTCAGTAAGTCTGGAACAGAAATGGAAATTTACATGACAAATGTAAACAATAAAGGAATCCAGATTCACAGAGAATTATTTTTTAATTTTTATTTTTTTGAGGAAGATTAGCCCTGAGCTAACATCTGCTGCCAATCCTCCTCTTTTTGCTGAGGAAGACTGGCCCTGAGCTAACATCCATGCCCACCTTCCTCTACTTTATACGTGGGATGCCTACCAGAGCATGGCGTGCCAAGTGGTGCCACGTCCACACCCGGGATCCGAACCGGCGAACCGCGAGCGGCCAAAGCAGAACATGCACAGTTAACTACTGCGCCACCAGGCTGGCCCCTCATAGAGAATTCTTAACTCTCAAGATGCTGAGATTTTTTCCATCTTGTATTTACGTAGTTTTATTCCCCCCATGTGCTGGCTTTTTCTACAATACTAGTAGCTAATGGCCACTTTTTGTGCTTTTGCGCTTCTCATTTCAAAATACACAGGGCAGAGGTTTTCTTGGGAGACAAAGACGCCAGGAAAGTTAGAAAAGAGCTACCTAAGTGAATTACTTAGTATTCCAGACAGGCCATTTAGGGAAGCCCTAATAAGTAAAGAATTAATTTATATGAAAATGCTGATAATTCTCCCTGCCTTTAAGGTAAAAAAGATTAAAGTCACAGCAGAAAGGCTTTAGGTTAGCAAAAGTGGTATAAATTTCAACAATATAAAAATTAAAGATTTCATAACGTTAGATTTAGTTTTCAGTCACCAACTGTTCAAATTTAACTTATTTAATAGTTAACTAGCGGGGCTGGCCCGATGGCCAACTGGTTAAGGATCCTGGGCGTGGACATGGCACAGCTCATCAAGCCATGCTGTGGTGGGGTCCCACACAGCACAACCAGAAGGATCTACAGCTAGAATATACAACTATGTACAGCGGGGCTTTGGAGAGAAGAAGAAGAAGAAAAAGAGAAGATTGGCAACAGATGTTAGTTCAGGTGCTGATCTTAAAAAAAAGCTAACTAGGACATTTAGCATTTAAGCTAAATGTTAATTATTCTTCCCCTTTGTTTAAAAGGATAACAAAAACGAAGAAGCAGGTAAGGAGACAGCAAGAAAAAGATACTGGGCTGTAGTCATGGTCACCAACTAGGCATATAAACCCCTGAATTTTCAATTATCAACCTGCAGAATTAGACAATTTCCCTCTGTCTCCCACTATTTATTTTTTCACACCTATTTATGTTTTCTTTGATGAATGGACTCTTTTCTGATTATGAATCTGGTCTTGCAGAAAACAAGTCAATACCCAGATCTGTGTTTAGAGCAGCTTTGATACCAAAGATAAACGGTTATTTTAGGGCGTCCTCCATCTCTTTTCCTCTGCTACCTAAAACCAAAGTGAGGTGAGTCAAAATAGTCCCCTTTCAGTCAAGAAAAGGAAAAAAGAAAAGACTACTTGAGAACCTACTATATGCCAGGAATCCTGCTAAGCCCTCTTGTATACATTTTCATCACTCCTCATGAAGTAGATATTATTTGCCCACTTGCAGTTGTGGAAACAGGAAGAGAGAGAAAACAACTTTTTCAGGGTCACCAGTTATTCAGTGGTGGAGCTGAGATTAAAATTAAAATCTGATTTGAAAGTCTTATGGTTATGGTCCCAATATATCCAACCATAATTAATAGGAATTATTTAAAAAATTCCAATGATCACTATCTCAATCTGCTATTTCTCTCCTGTTATAAACTAAACATATTTAATGTCTTCAAGAGTTAAACTCACACAAGGTACTTGTTTCTTTGGAGTCATAATAATATCATTGACTTATAAGGAGCCAGCCATCAATTAAAAAAAAAAAACCCAATCTCTCTAATCTTGTCTCATCCTGCTCTCTCCAATCTTGAACCCAAGTTGGAAATTGACATCCATTTCATCTTTTTTGGTACCGGTCAATCACTGCAACTGTCAAGAGCTTTCAGAATCCCAGGACCACCATCTAAAAGAATAACGACTCTGAGTTTTATATTATCCACAAATTTAAAGGTAGTAAAGCAATAATTTAAAAAAGATGACGGGCCCAGCACTACACCCAGAATTTAGTGGCCATCACAGAAGAATGCTCTCCAAATTGATCCCAATCCATCAGTATGCAACTCAACAGCGTCAAATCCAGCTATCCCATTATTCACTTCAAATTCTGCTTTCTTCTTTAAAGGATATTACATTATTTTCTAAATGCCCCAATGAATTCCAAACAGTGGTCAGTTTACTAACCTTATTAAAAAATGAAGTTAGGTTAGTATTGTTAAGACTTCTCTGCTCTCTTCCTCTCCACGTGGTTTTCCACGAGCTTACTGTAATGTCTTTGACATGTCAGCTTGGCTAGGCTAATGTCTGAGTTAATCAATCAAACACCAATCTAGGTGTTACTGTGAAGGTATTCTGTAGATGTGATTGAAGACCATAATCAGTTGACCTTAAGTAAAGGAGATTATCTGAGATAATCTGGGTGGGCCTGATTCAATCAGTTGAATATCCTTATGAGTAGGTTGAATACCCTACTGGTTTCAGACCTACCTAGCCAGCCCCACAATCACATAAGCCAATTCCTTGCAATAAATCTCTCTCTTTTTTTTTTGCTGAGGAAGATTCACCCTGAGCTAACATCTGTCTCAGTCTTCCTCTATTTTGTATGTGGGTTGCCACCACAGCATGGCCACTGATGAGTGGTTTAGGTCTACACCCCAGAACCAAATCTGTACTGCCAAAGCAGAGCATGACAAACTTAACCACTAGGCCATGGGGCCAGCCTCCAGTAAACCTTCTAATATATATCACCTACTGGTTCTGCTTCTCTGGTTAAATCTTGACAGATACTTTCACAAACCATCGATATCTCACAAACATAAAATACCTATAAATAACTTTAATAAGAAATATGTGGTTCTTACATAACTCTGAGAGACACAGTCTCAAATAAATGTATAGGTTTACACACGGTCCTAGTCAAATATACAGTTGGACATTCGTTTAGATCACGACAAAATAATTGTAAAGTTCCTCCAGAAGAATTAAAAAAGGGAACACTTTGGAAAATAATAATTGCTAACATTTACTGAGTCCTTACTCTGTGCTGGGCTCTTCCCTTAAACTTCACAAAAATCACCTAGGAAGCAGAGAAGGCAACAAGCAAGCAACTTAAGGAAAGACCCAGTTGGGAAGGCAAGCCAGGATCTGGATTACTTTGTAAACAGGGTCTTCCAATCTGAATGCATCAGGGCCATATAGGGTTTCTTAGGTGTTTCCCTTTCTTCTTCTTCATGTCCATCCGTGGTGCACTATCTAGAATTTTGTTGATGAGGGCCCAGCGCACCTCGGCAGTGCTTTCCTTTTGGAATCCCAGTCTCTGGGTATCACATTCTCTTCTCTAATTCCTCACTAATGCAGCAATGATCAGCTAGGGGTGAAAAGCATATAAGGTGGGAAAAAAGATAAGGACCAAGAGGTTAGGAAGAAAACAGAGGGTTTCCTCAAGTTCAGTCGACACGTAAGTTTCATCCAAAGTATTACTGTATATGAATATGTAGATGAAGTTTTCCTTTCTATTTGGAGTAAATGAAGCAATTTGTGTTTTTTAATTCGTTAACTTGCATCTTTTAATAACAAGCCTATCTAATAATTTAAAGATATGATGAAGTCATAAAGAGAAAATGAAAGCGCTCTCTGGAGGAAGAGCACTGTAATTGGAATTTTTAATAAACTGGAGAAAGGCAATCACAGCTGTGGCTGTTGCTTTTAGCCTTAATCTTCAGAGGTTTGCTCAGCTCTATATAGACGTAGACTTGCAACTCAAGTAAATAATTCTTGGGTGGTGGTTTAGTCTTTTTAGAGAATGTGAAAACTCACGTGGATGATCTTGAGATCAAAGTGGGTATACCTTTCTTTTTTTTAAACAGGAAAAAAAAGTAGCTTTATTAAATGGATAGATATTTAACACTAGAATACATGTCGTTGACTTCATCCCGCTACATGTGTGAATGATGCTCAGTAGTATCTAAGAATGTTAGGATGCAGATCTCGCTCAGAGAAGTTTAAAAAAGATGCAGTGCCCAATGAATAAAAACAATTTATATATTTTATCATAATGTAATATAGATTCGATACTAAGAATGAGGTAATCTAATTAATAATTAGAATGCACTCGATATTGTATATTTTGAAAATCTGTGTCAACCATCTCTAAAATCTATTTATTTTACATTAACCCAGAACAAGGTATAATTAGCTTAGTGTCCTTATCTGGGTGCCAGTATATCCCTGATAGAGTTTTGGGGCCTGGGAATTTTCAGCACAGTAAATCGAGCAGTTGAAATCTTTAACGCTTGATGATGGTGGTGGTATGATATAAATGTTGGAAGAGAACAACATTTAAAATGAACCGTCTCCAGAATTTGTAACTGGCTGGTTCTATGCTTATTATCATGATATATGAGGCTTTAGGAAGCAAAATCAGGCTGTTATTGTGCTCAGGCTATTATACGTGGCTCAGTAGTGAGGAGCCATCTCCTGACTACCTGTTAACCTGGTAAATTCTCACTGGTCTCCCATCTTGCCTGTGACAGCCTGCACCATTACATCAAGACAGCTGTTAATGCTTTACAGACCAAAGGGCCAGCTTCTCCTTAACACTCTCCATCTGCAATACTCACAGGGCATTTTCACTCACAACCATGCAAAAAATATGGGTAAGCTCAATCTGCAGAGAAAATGCTGAAGGCAACAAAGAGCTTCATTCAATCTTCTTCATTTGATGGAATAATAGTGATAAAAAAAAATCATATGAACCGAGATGATGTGGCTGAATGGAAGAAGATTTCTTGGGAAATCAATTAGAAGATCAAAAGAATTGCTTTTTAATGGAGCTTCCTGGAATAATTATGTGTGTTTGAAAGATAACTTACCAGTGATGCCATTGGATTCCTGCTGTAGGTCACAGTACCAGAGTCGGTTTACTGGATCACATCCCTCCCGTATTGACAACAAGACATAGCGACCATCGTCAGACAACTAGGAAGGAAACAAAAGCAGTGCAGGGGGCTGATTAGAATATATATTTTGTGAGAGCACTGTTAAATCTTAAGGAAAAAATAAACGTTAACCTCAAATGTCGTATCTTACCCCAAACTTATGATTGGATAAGAAAGTTATATTCCACAAGCTAAAGAACATAGCCTTCATTTCCTAAAAAAAGATTTAACATACTGTGGAGATTATACATTAAATTTTAACCAACAATTGGTATCTCAGTGTAATGGGATTATGGCTGATTCAAAAAATTTTTAATCTACAGCAAGTACTTTTTCAAAAAATAAATTTATATTACTTGCTTAATAAAAAATAATAAAAGTAGACAAAAACAAAAAAACAAAAAAAACCCAAAAAACAAACAAAAAAAGAAAGTTATAAGAAAAGGTAAACATCAGTTTTAACTTGTTTTACTCTTAATCACAGTTTAACAAAACACCGTGAAATACTTAAGCAGAAAATAACAGTATATATAACTGAACATCATGACTCAATGTGATTTTTATTTAAATTTAAAGTCTATTCTTTAACTGAACATACATGCGATCTGCCATTTTGAATATTAATATCCCTGACTGAAGTTTTGTCACGGGTTACATATTTTACAAGTTTTCTAAATGAGTAAGAATTAGCAAAACGGGCATGGATGCAAAGAAGTTCATTTGTGGTTCACACTGGTCACATCAAAAAGTTTCTATTGAACAACTCTATGCATATCTTTACTCTCCTCTATCACAAGATATCAGAGATAAAAGGCCTATGCTTCTGTGGATTTCTTTTATAGTATTAAACAGGAGAATCTTAGGTAGAAAAAGAACCTTGATACAAAATTAATGCAACAAATAATATAGTATGGTTTTGAGTTGTCAAGATTGATATATGTTATCAAACTAAATATATCCTTTTGCAACTAATTTTTTTCATTCAATATAATTTTAAAAATCAATCCATGTTGATATACATATATTTACATTATTTAACTGCTGTACAGTATTCCAATCTAGGAATATATCACAATTAATGGATCTATTTTCCTACCAATAAACATTTACATTATTTCCATTTTCCTCTTTTGTGGTTTTAGTTCCTATTACAAGCAACACTGTAGAAAAATTCTTGAATGTGTTTATTTGTGGCCTTACCTAAGTGTTTCCCAGAGTATGTACCCAGAAGTAAAACTGCTCAGTGGTAGAATAGGCACATACTCAACTTTATTAGATGTTGCCAAATTATTTTCCAAGGTGGGTGTACCAAGTTACATTCTTACATATCAGTGGTGTATGAGAGTTCCTGTTTTCCCACATCCTACTGTGTCATCTTGGCTAGGCCACGGTACCCAGATATTTGGTAAAATGTTATTCTGGATGTTTCTGTGAAGGTTTTTTTTGGATGAGATTAACATTTAAATTGGTGGACTTTGAGTGAAGCTGATTATTCTGCATGGTGTGGGTGAGCCTCATCTAATCAGTTGAAGGTCTCAACAGAAAAAGACTGACCTCCCCAAGCAGGCAGGAATTCTGCCAGCAGATGGCCTTTGGACTCAAACTGAAACTCTTCCCCCGGTTTCCAGCCTGCTGGCCTACCCTGCAGACTTCGGCTTTGTCAAACCTCCACAATCACATGAGCCAGTTCCTCAAAATAAATCTCTCTCTCTGTACACATATCCTGTTGGTTCTCTTTCTCTGGAGAACCCTAGTACACTTACCAACAACTGTTATTCTTTCATTTGTTCATTCAAAAAATATTTGCTAACCAGCTATTATGTGCAAGACATTTTTTCTAGGTTTTAAAGATAAATCGATGAACAAATCAGGGGTGGGGGGGAGTTACATTCTAGTGGAGGAGACACACATAAATATGGAATTATGTAGTATATTATAAAACGATAAATGCCATGTAGAACATGAACAGGTCTGGGTAAAGGAGCCAGGATGTGTGGGAGGAATTGTAGTTTTAAATATGGCAGTGAAAGTTGGCTTCATTAAGGCAGTGTCTTTCCGCTGTCTTCTGACTTGCACTGTTTCAGATGAGAAATCATTCCTTATCCTTCTCTCTATATGGAATGTGGATTTTCTTATCTGGCTGCCTTTAAGATTTTATTATCTTTGGTTTTCTGTGAATTGATTATAATTGGCTTTGCTGTTGTAGGCTGCTTGAGATTTCTTGAGCTTCTTGGATCTGTGGGTTTGTCTATTTTATCAAATTCATATCATTTTTGGCTTTTTTCCGCATATATATTTTTATGTTCCCTCACCTCTACCCTAGGACTGCAAAGACATAATGTTAGATCACTTGGTATTGTCCCACAGGTCAATGAGACTGTGTTCATTCTTGTTTCTTTTTTCCCCCCCTTCGAGATTTAGTTTCAATTTTTCTGTCTTCGAATTCATTGACATTTTCTTTTATAGTATCTAAACTTCTGTTAAGGCCATGAAGAGAATTTTTCAATTCAGATAGTTTATTTTCCAATTCGATTCATTGTTATATTTTCTATTTCTTTGTTTATTACATTAACATTTTCTAAAATCCTTTAAAAATTATTTGTATAATAGCTTTTAAAAAGTCCTCATCTGCTAATTCTACTAAGTGTCATTTCTGGATCTGTTCTTTCGACTAATTTTTCTCTTGGATATGTCACATTTTTCTCCTTCTTTATACATCTAATAATTTTTTTTATTGGATTCTGAACAATTTGGATATTGTCTGAATTAAAAAAACTTTTTTTGGTCTCCCTTTAAAAAGTTTTGAGGCAGTTAATTTGTTGGTGGATCAGCTCGATGCATTCAAGGCTTGTTCTTCAAGATTTGCTGGGTAAGGTGTACAGCCCTACTGCTAAGGCATGGCCTCTCTGGGCTCTTCTCTGCTGAATACCCTGGGTGTTCACAAGGTCTTTCCACTTTGGTTAGAATGTGAAAGTCTCCCAGACTTGTTAAACCTCTGGTAGTTGTCAGCTTGCAACTCCCTGGTAGTTGTTCTTAGCTTGAATCACGGAGTCTCGTCCTATGCACGCACTGCTTAATAGTCAGCCAAAGACTCTAGGGGATACCAAAGCAGATTTCTGGGACTCCTAGTGTGTGGCTCCTCCTTTTGGTACTCTGCCTGCAAATTCCAGGGGCTTCAGTCTTCCTGAATTCCAGTCTTTGGATCCTTAATTCAGTGAGATTGCAATATCCTGAGGGCTTCTTCTCCTAGTGATGGAGTCTAGAAAATGCCTCTAGGCAGAAAGCTGGGGCAATCATAGGACGGTCATCTCTCTCACAGATCACAGTCCTGTGATGCCTGTTGACAAATATCTGTAAACAGTTGTTTTGTCTATTTTGTAAAGTTTTCTAGCTATTTATGGCAGGACGGCTAGTCCAGTACCAGATACACTGTCATGGCCATAAGCAAAAATTTGTCATTATGTTTTTATTTTTTAACTCATTTCTAATTCTTTTTGGGATAATTACATTTTTTAGGGCATATTATTCTGTACGCTTAAAATATATAGATGTAAGAATTAAGAAAGTAATTAATAGAGGATGAATTAAAAAGATAACACCTATAATTAACAAAAAGCATAACAATGATACATTTCCTTCTGTCTCATTACACAGTAGGATATTTTTACTGTTTCTGTTTCCTATTCCAATAACACTTCTATGAACTACCTGCAGCCTTTGGGACATGCTTCTTTTCTTTTATACAGAGGTAAAACTGTCAGCATAACGTTCACTTTGACTTGTTGCACTGCTCTTATCAAGCCCACATACACCGATTCCTGGTATCAGTGCAATGTGCTGATATCAAGCTAAATGTCATCTAAATGAGCGTGTTTGAGCACAGAATACTTACGGTTTTACTTACTAACATAAGTTTTTAGACTTGTAGCAATTGGATTCTAGCTCTCCAAAAACATCCATCCACTTTCTATCTACAGGTTTGTTTTAAGTAGACCAGCTGTTTGTCAATCAGATTCTTTGCATTTATAAATTAATCATAATGGCTATGCATGTCTAAAACGTCCAGCGTTTTTTTGTTTGCTTTTTTTTTGGTGAGGAAGACTGGGCCTGAGCTAACATCTGTTGCCAATCTTCCACTTTTTACATGAGGAAGATTGTCCCTGAGCTAACATCTGTGCCAATCTTACTCTATTTTGTATGTGGGATGCCGCTACAGCATGGCTTGATAAGCAGTGTGTAGGTCTGTGCCTAGGATCTGAACGTGTGAACCCCAGGCTGCCAAAGCAGAGTGCATGAACTTAACCACTACACCACCAGACCACCCTGAGGTCCAGTGTTTTTAAACACTTGGCAGTACACTGGATGTTATAAGTTAAACATCTCTTTCTCAGAAAAAGTATTTTAAAGCCAGAGTAATTTGTACCTGAAATAGAAGTGGGATTCCAAGTAAATTACAATTTTGGAAAAGATTCTAGAAAGTCTTGTTTAATTTGGCTACTGTTTCTTGTTGACTTTTTTCTGAGTTCTGAAGCAGTCTCCTTTCCCCAAAATGAATCACATTTTACTGTATGAGTTTTTGTCATAAACTACACATAATATCAAATGCCTCAGGTGCATTCTCTTCACCTTTTTCTAGGCTCCTTATAGTCTTTTCAAAGATCATCAAACAGTGTTGGAGAAACTTCATATAAATTTCTGATTTACACTCACTCTTCTCTCTATTCTGATCCTCAATGTATTTCCAAATTGCATGTCATTATGTTTTTTGGGGGTTTTTTTTGGTGAGGAAGATTAGCCCTGAGCTAACATCTGCCACCAATCCTCCTCTTTTTGCTGAGGAAGATTGGCCCTGAGCTAACATTTGTGCACATCTTCCACTATTTTATATGTGGGACGCCTGCCACAGCATGGCTTGACAAGCGGTGCGTAGGTCTGTGCCCAGGATCTGAACCTGCGAATCCCAGGCTGCTGAAGTGGAGCGTGTGAACTTAACCACTGCACCACTGGGCTGGCCCCATATGTCATTACGTTTTAAGTGGTTCTCTCGTAAATGAACATATGACTTGATGGAGTTTTAAAAATCCAACCTAATGATCTGTATTCTGTTTTCATTAACTGTTATTGCTGATGTACTGGCTTCCACAGTCTTAATTTTGAATATTCTATACACCTTGCTTTTCCCTTTTCTGCTCTTCTTTGTACTGTTAGTATAAATTTCTTTATAGACTTTTCCACTTCTTTGACTGCTTTGGGAGTTATACAGTCTATTTCTAGTGTTTTATACATTTTCCTTAAGCTTTTCATCTACATAGCTAATAAGACAATGACCAGAATTCAGGTTCCACCTTATTTTTAAACCATCCTATATTGAGCATATCATCAGCAACCTCACTACTTTAACTTTACTAAATGCAGTAGAAAGCAGCCTCATTAATAATACTTCATGCTTTTGTTCTCTTGTCCTTTAAATAAAGACAGGATCTTTACAGCTTAGTGCTTAAAGTCATGCTCCATCGATCATGAACGATGGTCAAATCAGTTGCAATGATTCAGCCCACAGAAAGACAGGGCAGTAAAACTCACTGCATGCACCACACCAAACCTTCGATGACAGCTGTCTCAAGCACATCTAATGAGTTTTTCTCAGCATTTCTGGCTGGACTAAATAGTTGTAGCAGTTTATATTTAATCTAAGGCAGGAAGTCCTAAGGTACATCGCTGT
Source organism: Equus asinus (assembly GCF_041296235.1). Lineage (NCBI taxonomy): Eukaryota > Metazoa > Chordata > Mammalia > Perissodactyla > Equidae > Equus > Equus asinus. The sequence continues at coordinate 41,553,542 of NC_091813.1, forward strand.
TGGGACGCCAGTTAAGTCAGTCTTTTTCACTAAACTCTCTTCCACACAACCCAGACGTTCCATGGCCACTCAACAAATTTGCTAAACTGGAAACAATTCTGAATTTTCAAATGCGAAAGGTCTCAAATTTCAAAATCATTTAGTCATTGTCACCCCAAAGTATACAGATTAGAAATACACCTTCTTCCACTGAAATTTAATCAACAACAGTACATAATGAACCACGGCCTCACATTCAGACTATATTTCAAGGCAATTTAAAAAATGAATTTTGGAAATCATTGGGAGGGGAAGACAAAAGTCCTGCCCGTGGGAACACGTGAATCTCAAGGGAATAAAGTGACTTTCCTGAAATCCAGATAAAAGGAAAAGAGAAAAGCAGGAGAGCCAACGGCCCCATCAGGCCTTCATGGAACAGTGTAAATTCCAGTTCACTAAATATTATTGTTTTTTCTTTAAACAATATGACATCAGTTAGAATAACTCTGTTCTCTGGAAGCAATTAATCTGATTCAAAAGCACTGACTTTTTACAACAAGGTTGCAAAAATGCTGGTCTGATCAATTATGAAGTATGTAATTCTTAAACTTGTGCTTTTCACGGCTTCCTTCTATTTTATGTCTATATTCTTTTAAACAAATTTTCCTTAAGTCAAAATGATTTTATTTCATGAAAATATATCATTTATGAAAATAAATATCAACAAAAACCAAATTCTAAGAATTACTGTAAATGAAATATTTACACTTGCTGTTATTAAATCCATTAATTGCATTCCAAACAATAGCAACAAGATGAAAGCTAGAATTATTTACCATTCTTAACACTGACAATTTTTGAAAAAAGTATTTCCCTTTAGATACAATTTACTTTGACAATCTAATTCTGTGAAGTCATTTGTTGAATTACATTTAGAGTACTCATTAAATATCATTAGAAAATGTTAATTAAGGAAGAAGACAGTAATAACGTCTGTATTGATAAAAGTTTTGGAAAAAGGAAAAATGCAGATGTACGAAGAATATGGATTCTACACATGGGCTAAATGACATCTGGAAATCCACTGGTACTTAGCGTTTTATTATCCATAACTGGATGAACCTTGAAAGACAAAAAACAAACCCAAAGGCCATCCCCTTGCTCCTGGGGGTGGATGAGGTCGGAGATGGCTACTGTCACCACAGGTGGCTGGTTTTAACAGGAAAATCTTGGTGTCAGCCAACTTTCCATATCCTTTACCAAAGAGATGATTTAGCACGTGCCACCAAACCCAGCTGTCCACTATTGGAGGAGTCAGGGCTGAGGCTGTTTTCAACCAGCATTTACTGACAGTCAGCCTGCTGCTGAAATAGATTCTGAAATGCACAGGACAGGGCCTTCAAGAGGCCATGGTCAGGCGGGAGAGACAGACAGACACGCAGACACATGCACACACTCATAAAGTAATGCTTTAGAACAGTAATCATGAGAAGTAGGAAGCACGATGAGAGGGCAGAGGAGCATCTAACTGGGAGGGGAGCTGGGAGGAAGAGTGAGAACTGAGAAGGATTTTGGGAAGGGATGGCCCCTAAGTGATTCCTAAAGGAGAAGTAGAATTACTCTAAAAGTGGTTGCTTGAATTCTTCCATTCTTACAACTGCCTTGTTGGTATTGGTATCTCGTTCAGAGAGCTACGTCTAACATACACTCAAGCTATATATGTTCATTCTCAAGTACACATCTCACCGACAGACATCAGCATGCGCAGTGGATGCTGTGGTCTGCCCTCCAGGACGAAAGTACTCATCCCTCCAGCGGCTGGGTGTTGGGACCAGGCAGCACTCAGCTGAGAACTCCCAGGCCTTGTCAAGTTCAAAAGAGCCACCTCTCCGGAGGCCAGGCTCATCCCACATGCAATGACTGATTAACGCAGGAGTTTAGGCCCAGACTGCTCATCCCCAGTTAGAAAATGCTGAAGGCCTAATCCAGCCCGAGAGCTCACTGAAGGACTGGCTCAAGTCTTTGTAATGACTACATCACTGTTCAACTCTCCTCTCTGCTGCCTTTGCTCCCCAGCACAGGCGGAGATTTTGAAAGCATTCCCATGAAACTTCCGGAGTCTGCTTTCCACGAACCTGACCTATGACAGCATGCAAGGGGTCAAAAATACCCTGTAAATAGGCAGCGTGTAGATTAGCACAGCCCACAGCTACTGCTCTTCCACTCAGTCTCCTGGGCAGGCCCAACAACAGTGTGCATCTCCTTGCTGGAGTTCTGAAGCAACTAGAAACGAAACAAGACTCAACAGACAGAGAACTAGACATCAACTCGATTGCTGACAAGGTGCTCACTGCAGATTGTGGCTTAGGGCTGTCAATCAGCTAGGCTGTGAACTCCCAACCTCACTGTGTCTCGTCACTGAGAAACCCTGAGCTGAGGTCAGAGGGGTGGGGAGAGGAGTGTTCCCCTCTAACCTTTGTGGGTTCTCAACTGGGCACGTTTTACGCTAACCAGAAGAAACCTTTATAAACGTTGGCTTCTATTTTTGGAGAAGGCACCTAATAACAGCTGCCATACTCACCTATATTTATCAAAAAGTAAGGCATAAATAAGGTATGGGGGGTATCAGACTTTATACTTTCATTAAAGAAGCCACATTAATTTCTTAAGAAATTTTAATTGCGCATATTATGGTATTAAGCTACACTGAGATAGTAATACCAAGGAAACCCTTGATAGACTTCATTCAAGCAATTGATGGAGTAGGCATTTTCTACTTTATTCTGTGCTAGTCCAACAAACACATAATTCACGTGACTTAGCATATTCAGGAATATAACCCCTACAAACCCAGGAGGCATAAAATCACAGAACGTAGAGAGAGAAGCAAGAACCAGAGCACAGCTCAGGGGAATCTCATCCCAGCTAATATGTTTTTATGAAATGTCCTCAGTTAATGCCTCATGTAGGTGTGACAGTGATCCATTCAGACCAGAGTCTGGCTCAAGCTGCTCCCTGGTCACAGAGGTCATCAGCTCTACCATCTATTGATTTGAGGCTTTTTTAAAAAAATGAATCTACAGAAATAAGTGCAAAAGAATATGTCAATGATAGCAGTTTCTCTGGAGAATAAAATCTTTGTATTTCATTTTAAACAATAAACCAATATTATTTACTATTACTAGCATTATAAAAGTTTTTAAATCAATGCATTTGGCTATTCTCAGTTTCAATATTACATAATAAGAAGAGCTGGGCTTTCCAAAGGACCTGAATAAGCTAGCTTTTCTTCATGCATCTCATGTTAGGAGAAAATTAATAGAAGATCATTTATTAATGTTTTAAACTCCCAATCATTTAAATATCTATAAAGTTATGTGTCTTCCAAAAGGATGGGACACATAACCAGTATTTTTATACACGTAGAATATGTAGATTTTCACTAAACACATTATCATTTTCAAAGAAAAACTCCTAAGCTAGTTTATGCTGGAGCTACTGAGCTCCAGTCATGTGGTCTTGTGTGAATGATCAAATCTTCACAGACACGAAATTTCTTTTATATATAATTTTTTCCTACTTAGAATCCAATAAGAAGAGGGTGGAGAAAGTTTTTTCATAATTTGAATCCAGATGCACTTTTTCAAATTGAGGAAAGACTTTTCTTTTATATACTATGATGAAAGAATTAGCTGTGTGTATAAAAAAGTATACAAAAAGCAGTGAGACTTAAAATTGTCTGGGAAATTAACAAAAGGAGTGAAAACGGATTTTAATAGCTTTGAGAGTTAATCATGTTCCTCTCAGAATAGGACACTTTATCAATTTTACTTCATAGACTCTTTTGGATTCCTTTCATAAGGGTTGTGAATCATAACATCATCTCTTTAATATTAAGTATGTTTCCAAAACTTAACCTAGGAAAACTTTTAAATGTCAAACTCATTACCTGTAGTGATGGCTTTTCATTTACGGGACTCATTATGGATTTGTAATAAAAATAACAGTGTCAGTAACAGAAGTACAGGGGCGGTCACAAGCACATGTGAAGCATATTAACATAAACATCGCTAATAGGTAGTTGTTAAATCAACTACTGAGGGCCCCCAATACAGTGAATTACCACAGCAATAGGGGAAAAAGAATCATCCACACACTGTATGATGTGTTGTTCGGAAGGCCAGAAACAGATAGGAAAAGAAAACCCATTCAGAGTAAAATAAATACTGGAGGTCTTGACATGATATAGCCACTACTGTTTCTAAGCTACCTGGCTGTTTCTCTGGCAGATAAGCTTGGTTATTCAAGAAGCTACTGCATGTTTTCTTTTCTCCCTTACTGAGCAATAAGACGGGTCAGGTGAGAAAAGTGATTGATTAACAAATCTATATTACTGCTACAAAAACCAACTCTCTCTCATCAGGAGGTGTTCTCTGTGCCCAGAGCAGCAGTCTTCCAGCCTTACTCACGTCCAGGTCTTTATTTTGGCCTCCTGACTTTCCTGCCTTGACACCCATGCTGCTGAGATTTCCCTGCGTCCTACTTGGTGTGATGGATATGATCACTCTATGCGGTGCCGATGAAAAAGAGGACACAAGCGAGGAAGCTCGGACACACACAGTCCAGTCAGGAGTCCACCCTGGGCCTGACAGAGAGACAACCACCCAGTCGCTCCTGTGATGAACTGAGGGAATCAGTCTCTAGGAGTCAGGGGAGAGTGCAGGACTCCCTGGGACAGCACAAGGAAATGAGGGGTCGCCAATAAGACCACACGCTGGCAGCCTCAGGCTCAATCACTGACCTTGTCAAGAGGACATTCATGTCTTCAAAATGACACACAAACCGAACATGGAGGAAATTCTGTCATGAGCCCTCCAACCTCACTGTATTGTTTACAAATGTGCATACAGAATAGTTTACTACATCAGAACATCTTCTGTAAGGGCCCGCGCCTGCCCATCTCTGCTCCTGAGTATCACCTGGCCCTAGCACAATGCTGGATGCAAGTAAGGGCTCACTAGGCATTTAGGGGATAAATACATGGACTGTGCCGACCAGGAAGAGGGCTGCTGAACCGTCACTGTGCCAAGTCAAAACTACACAAGGAGTAAGGGGCAGGTGAGGCAGAGCTCCCCGAGGAGCATCTGTACCTCACTGACTATGTATGATGCATAAGGTGAGGCCGGGTACACACCACGCCTAGACGGTCTGCATACATGAGCCTCAGCAGGGGAGGGCAGATAAGGAAATCAACATTCACTGAGTGCCCATGGTGAGTCAAGGTGCAGGCAACGATTTTACATGTTCCTATACCTGTAAATATACATACAAATTGTACACAAATATATATATTTTTTAATTATTAGGGATCACAAGTAAACATAGAAAGATGGTTTATGTGACAAATAGCAAGATTAGGATTACCTTTGTAAAAAAAGAAAATCAAACTTTTTTTTTTCTCTAGAACTAGGTAGAATAGAGTTAGGTTCTCAATGTAGGATTCAGCTGGATAATCACAAAGAGGCTGGGCATTTTCTCCTTAATCCTTTCTAAAGGGACTTGATACATTTTCAGAATCTTCATTCTAGAGCACCCCCTGCTGGGAAAGTGCCTCAAAATACTTGATTTCTGGGTTTTTTTTTTTTTTCAAATGCTCTACAATTCACTTTTAAATAAAGAAGATTTTCTTTCTTTTTTTGTGTGTGTCCAATAGAACTTTCTAAAACATGACGAATTCTATCCTCCCACAATCCCGCCCTCCAACTAAAGCCTCATAGTCTATGTTAAATAATAATTAACATCACTGTCCTTTCAACCAAATGCTAGCTATCTGTTGCACATTGCCCCCCGGGCATGAGGGAGCTGCTGTTCTGTGACCCAGCAGCACGGAGGTGTCAGGGGGATCAAAGGCAGGAGGCCCTTGGTCGGCAGGTGAGGAGGACAGTGGTGAACACTGCCCACACTTCCAGGATGGAGTGACCTGTGGATGTGGCTTCCCCTCAGCCAAGAGGCACCAGGAAGGTAGCTGGCCTCCAGTCATTTTAAAGGTCCCAGCTGAAAAAGGATGGGGGTTGAGGGGAGTGGCAGAGAGGTATGAATCTCCAGGGAATCCTGCTGGGAGCAGAAGCTTTGCCAGGGCAGTGCAAAGGTCAGCCAGAGAGTTTATAACCCACATCAGAAAACGACAAAGTACAGAGGTTCCCAGAATGGAAGGGATCTCACCACCTACAGAAGGACGCCATAGAGAGCTGGTGTCTGGACACAGCTCACGACTGTCAGCAGCCAAGAGAGATCACACAGCTCCCAATGAGCAAAAATTCTATTCCTCTTCTGCAGCTCCTCCTCCCTGCACCACCACTGGAGAAACTAAATCTGGAGGTTTACCCGGAGGTAACAGAAGATCCTGTCATTGCTCAGAATGGCCCCACTGTCACACTTAAATTCCAATGGTCCAGTCTGATCATCCCCCTAAGTTTCGTCCTGCCCCTTCACATTCCCTCACCTCCCGTTCCCCACCCCCAATTTCCAAGCAACTGCTGATCTGCTTTGTGCCATTAGAGACTAGTTTGCATTTTCTAGAGAGTGTTATATAAATGGAATCGAACACTATGTACTCTTTCTTTTCTGGCTTCTTTCACGGAGCATGATTATTTTGAGATTCATCCACGTTGTTGGGTGCATCAATAGTTCACTCCTTGTTAATGCTGAGTAGCATCCCATCATAGGGATGTACCACAATTTGTTCATTCATGCACTTATTAATGGGTATTTGGGTTGTGTCCAGTTTGGGGCTATCATGAACAAGGCTGCTATGGCTATTCATGTCCAAGTCTTTCTATGGTAGGAAAAAAAAAAAATAGCCAAAGGTTCCCAGAATTGAAGGGATCTCACTACCTACAATGACTAGCTCCTACCCTACATCTGCTAGTCCCCCATGTGCTCACCAAACTTGAGCGGGGGAGAGGGAAGAAGCATGTACACCGGAGAGTCAATATTCTGTTTTTGACTGCAATGCACGTTTAGTAACAGTTCTAATACCCAAAAGCATCCAGAGAGCTATGGGTTCTGCTGGGTAGGAGGCAGTCGTCCTGGGGAGAGATGCTGTCAGAGGCAACAGTGGAAAAACTAAAGCTGCTTCCTGATCGTAATTTCCAGACTGCTCAAGGCCAGAAAGACCTGGCCGTGCAGGAAGGTAGAGGAGGTACAGGTGAAGGAAGATGAGTCATGAGGAGACAGCATCTAGGACACAAAGGGAAGCCCTCAGTGAACCTGGATTGCAGCAGCCAAAGGGGAGGAGGACGGCAGCTTGCCAGAGACCCACATGCCTCCACACACCCAGCCAGTCACCCACCCACGTGCCCCTCCAACCATACCCACAAAGCCTGACACCCCATCTCCTACTGTTCTCACATCCAGCAGCTATGTTCTCACCCAGGAAGCCTGCTTCAGGGTCTATGAGATGCTATGACTAATCCTCCATCCATAGACTTTCAGAGCTGAAAAAGCCCTGGAGGAAAGGAAAGAAACAGACTTGGAGAGATGAAGTGACTTGCCCAAGGCCACACAGATAGGATTAGAATAAAAATCTGATTTTTGCTCCACTACACTGCATCACTCTAACACTGGCTCTCCGTTCAGAGATACTGTTAAATATATTAATAAAATACGAGGTGCAAAATGACAATTCTAAAAGCAACTACCTGAAAAATAAAGGCAACGATTGCAGCACATACATTTGGTGCCTGGTTATGAAAAGGACTACTGGCTTGTCTCTAAGGCACGAGTCACTAAAAAAAGGCTGTTAGGAAACTGTCTACTTCATTTCCAGTGAATGCCCTGATTGCTTATCTGCGCACCAGTCATGGGTGCTTCCGGTCCAGCCAGTCAACTTACACCAGCTTCTTGGACTCCCCTGGGCTTTATCATACTTCCTTGACAAGTACAAGAAACTCCCACATCAAGATTTTTTTCATAATCTAGATTCCTCTGACCTGGAACTGAACCATCAATCCAGGATGGGCCTGAGGCTTCTGAAGGCTTCATACGTGTGAACTATAGCACTTGTGTTGAAGTGACAAAGAATGCTCCTCTATGCAGCAAGAAGGCCCTCTCAGCTCAGAAAGACCACACATAGTAGGGTGAGGAAGGAAGGGGACACTCACATAGTCAGCAGGACCTGCCCAACCAACCTTGGCAACTGGTGAGGTGACATCTGTCTAGCAAGACCCTCCAAGTAGTTGGAACACAACTTAAGGGAAATCTACACCCAGTTCATGTTTACTGAGCCCACTGGTTTTCTTAAAGACGTCCTCTGCAGAATTTGCTCATTAGGGCCCTGATCCAATAGAAAGTTCCTTAGGACTCACTATATATGTCCCTTTAGTTTTTCTTATAACTTCGTTTATTACTTCTGTGCAGTACAGACGCATCTCTTCATTTACTGCCATTCTTTAAATGGTCATTGCTGCTGTTTTTGCATGATTTCTTTTCTTTTGATCATGGAGGCCGAGTGCATGGTGGTTAAGATACAGGCTGTGGGGTCTAACGTACCAGCAGGCAGTTCCTGCCATGAACCTGTAAGTTAATTACCCTTGCAGGTATGTTATTTTGTCCATGCAACGGAATGGTCACCACCTCTGAAGGTTGTGGTAAAAATTATATTAGACCAGTTACACGGAGTGAACATCTATTGAATGAATGGTAGAAGGACCACCTGAACTATTTAAATCTGCTCTTCTTTTCAGTTGTCTAGCTGGTAGAATTGAATATACACATGTTAAATGCATATATTATATGCCTCCACTGTATTTTAAAAAACTGGCTGCTCATAGCAGCATTATTCACAATAATGCTGTGGAATCACCCCAAGTGTCCATAGATGGATGAATAGATAAACAAAATGTGGTATGTACACACAATGGAATATTATTCAGTGTCAAAAAGAAAGGAAATTCTCACACATGGATGAACCTAGACAACGTTATGCTAAGAGAAATAGTCAGTCACAAAAGGACAAATACTACAATGATGACATTTATAAGCAGTACCTAGCGCAGCCAAACACACAGAGACCGAAAGCAGAATGGTGGTTACCAGGGACTGGGGGTGGGGGATGGGGAGTTATTGCTGAATGGGGACAGAGTTTCAGTTTTGCAAGATGAAAAGAGTTCTGGAGATAGATAGTGCTGATGGTTGCACAATAATGTGAATGTACTTAATGCCACTGAACTCTACACTTAAAAACTGATTAAACTGGTAAATTTTATGTTACGTATATTTTACCACACTGTTTAAAAAAGAAAAACAAAACTAGCTGCTTCAACCAAATGCTAATAAAGAGAGCCAAGCAACTAGAGTTGCAGGTGTTTTCTACTGTTAAGCTTGTTTCTTTTAGACCAGTATGCGAAAATATAGGAATATTCTGGCATTTATTTTCAGTATTCATGTTATTGTATCCATCAAATAATTTTACCTTAATTAAAACAGGTTTGCTGCAATGAAATTATTAGTTTTGAAGCATAAAAATTTCTCCAAGAGAGCATGTTTTGGTTTTACGAAGAATCCGAAGGAATAAAATCTGATTATTAAAGATATAGTTCAGGTTTTCCCCATCAAAACCTCTCCCCCAAAAAGGGTAAGAGAAACACAAGACCTAACATTTAAAATTTAAAATTTAAAATTTTTCTTGATAGCATATTTATCTCCCTAATTATTTCAGTCAGATGAAGATAAAAATGTCTATTATTTTATAAACAAATACGTATTATCTGTAGTAAGCAGAAGCCTTAGGTATGAGAAGCTGGGCTAAGAAGGAAACTTAGTAGAAGCAATCTCCCCATACAGAGAGCCATTAAAAACAAGTATGTGAGAAATATGACAACAGTAACTACACAAGAAAAGCCTCTAGGTTGGGGAGTTAGGTGGAAAAGAAAAAGCATGAAAAAAGGGCAAAGTTGTAGGTAATAATAAGTCTTAGAAATTCATTGTTAACACACTGCATTAAAGCCTGGCCAATTTTTTCCATAAAGAGCCAGAGAGTATTTTCAGCTTTGCGAGCCTTTGAGGCAACTAGTCAACTCTGCTGTTGCTGTCGTAGCTTGAAAGCAGCCACAGACAACATGTCAACAGTGTGGCTGAGTTTCAATACAATTTTATTTACAAAAACTGGCAGCAGGCCTGATTTGGCTTGATGGCATTAGTTTGCCAACCTCTGGTCTAGAGAAACAAAACTTAAAAAAGGAGAATTTGGAATAAGGTATGTCAACACACATGGACTAAAAACACCATGGATTTCTATTCCATCCTCCAATGAACCAGACCCACGAGCAGAAGTTCAAACATGAATGTCCTTTTCTTATCAAAGTATTAAGTGTCTCTCAGAGAAGAGGTAAGTGGCTCAATAAGCTAAAAAATTTCTCATGGGTTCCTCAATCCCACTAAAAATGGGATGATAGTCCACATATATTAAAAGACTCAGAATGCTTTTATTTCTTTTAAAATCTATTTCTTGGGGCCTGCCTGGTGGCGCAGCAAAGTTCACATGTTCCACTTCAGCGGCCCGGGGTTCACCAGTTCGGATCCTGGGTGCGGACACGGCACCGCTTGGCAAAAGCCATGCTGTCATAGGCATCCCACATATAAAGTAGAGGAAAATGGGCACAGATGTTAGCTCAGGGCCAGTCTTCCTCAGCAAAAAAAAAAAAGAGGAGGATTGGCAGCAGTTAGCTCAGGGCTAATCTTCCTCAAAAATAAATACATAAATAAATAAATAAAATAAAATAAAAAACTATTTCTTAGTACTCAGAAGTGAGCCAACAAGAAGAATCCAATTCTTACTCCAAGCACCTCTAAGTTTTTTCACAGTTGATTCTCAAGATACAGAATAAAATCTGGGCCAGTAACTTAGAAACACATCACTTCCATAGAGGACAGTTATTGTCAAGACCTCAAAGAATGTATGAACTATCTGTAAGATAGGAAAATGTCTAAAAGATACTTATTTTAATGTAAAAATAAATGAAAAATATGCATGAAGAGCACAGTTGTGTGAAAAAGGAAAACACACACATTCTCTCTCTCCCCCCACATTCACACCTACATATAGAAGGAAAATTTTTGGAAGGATATTCTCCTCACCTCTGAGAAGTAGGATTCTGAGTTTCAAAATATTCATGTCTTACTTTACGTTATTCTGTACTTTAAAGTTTCTTTTTTTTACCATAAGCACATATATCTTTTAGCGTTAAGATTTTTATGTTGAGATTACAGTTAAAAGGTTTATCACCTTCATTGTTAAGAGTCAACTTGAATATCAATATTTTTAACAAAAGAATATTCACTCAAGGGACTTCTATCACCCATAAAGATCATCATATAAAGAGAATATTTATATATATAATCCATGACATACGGTCTTTGAGAGTAGAATTTCACAGCGGTACAATACCTCAGCTCCACCCATCCACTTGGGCTCATCAGGAAACTCAGCACACAAAATATCTTCTGACTGATCGGTCCCCAAGACATGGTAGCAGAGCTTTTGGTGGAGATTGGTGGATGTCTCTGTGCCTGCAGGAGTTAAAACTGTATATTGAAGCACATTTGACAATTTCAAGAAAATCTATTCCACCCATATTGTACCATGCTAGAAACATTTTAAAAGTTAAGCATCTTGTTGCAGAATGCAAGGTCAATATACAAAAGTTAATTGCTTTCCTATATACCAGCAATGAACAAGTGGAACTTGAAAGTAAAAACGCAGTACCGTTTATGTTAGCACCCCTCCAAAATGGGGCACTTAGCTATACATCTAACAAAACATGTACAAGATCTACGTGAGGAAAACTACAAAACTTCCAGGAAAGAAATCAAAGAGGTAAATAAATGGAGAGATATTCCATGTTCACGAATAGGAAGACTTAATATTGTCAAGATGTCTGTTCTTCTCAACTTGATCTGTAGATTCAATGTGATCCCAACCAAAATCCCAGCAAGTTATTTTGTGGATATTGAAAAACTGATTCTAAAGTCTATGTGAAATGGCAAAACAACCCCAGAACAGCCAACACAATATTGAAGGAAGAGAACAAAGGTGGAAGACTGACACTACCTGACTTCGAGACTTACTATAACTAATCAAGACAGCGTGGTATTGGCAAAAGAATGAACAAAGAGAACAATGGAACAGACTAGAGAGCCCAGAAATAGACCCACATAAATACAGTCAACTGATCTTTGACAAAGGAGCAAAGGTAAAAGAATGGAGAAAAGATAGTCTTTCCAGCAAATGGTGCTGGAACAGCTGAATATCTACATGCAAAACAATCTAGACAGAGACCTTACACACTTCACGAAAATTAAATCCAAATGGATCATACACCTAAAAGTAAAGGCAAAATTATAAACTCCTAGAAGTTAACATAGGAGAAAATCTAGACGACCTTGGGTTTGGCGATGACTTTTTAGATACACCACCAAAGGCCCAATCCATGAAAGAAACAATTGCTAAGTTCAAGTTCACTAAAATTAAAACCTTCAGTTCTGTGAAAGATACAGTCAAGGGAACGAAAAGACAAGTCACAGACTGGGAGAAAATATTTGCAAAAGATATATCTGATGAAAGACTGTTATCCAAAACATACAAAAATCTCTTAAAATTCAACAATAAGAAAACAAACAACCGAATTAAAAAATGGATCAAAGACCTTAACAGACACCTCATCAAAGAAGATAGACAGATAACAAATAACATATGGCAAGATGCTTCACATCATATGTCATCAAGGAAATGCAAATTAAAACAAGGAGATACCACCACACCTAACAGAATGGCCAAAATCCAGAACACTGACAACACCAAATGCTGGCAAAGATGTGGAGCAATAGGAACGCTCATTCATTGCTGGGGGAAATGCAAAACGGTCAGCCACTCTGGAAGACAGTTTGGCGGTTTCTTACAAAACTAAACATATTGTTACCATACAATCTAGCAATCATACTCCTTGGTATTTACCCAAAGGAGTTGAAAACTTATGTCCACACAAAAACCTGCATGTGAATATTTACAGCAGCTTTATTCATAATTGCCAAAACTAGGAAGCAACCGAGATGTCCTTCTGTAGGTGAATGGATAAACTGTGCTACATCCAGACAAGGGAATATTATTCAGTGCTAAAAAGAAATGAGCTACCAAGCCATGAAAAGACATGGAGGAAACTTAAACATATATTACTAAGTCAAAGAAGTCGATCTGAAAAGGCTACCTACTGAATGATTCCAACTATGTGACATTCCAGAAAAGGCCAAAATATGTAGACAATATAAAGGTGAGTGTTTGCCAGGGGTGGGTGGGGAGGGAGGATGAATAGGTGGAACATAGAGGATTATTAGGGCAGTGTAACTACTCTCTCTGATACCGGAATGGTGGCTGCATATCATTATACATTTGTCCAAAACCATGGAATGTACAACACCAAGAATGAACTCTAATGTAAACTATGGATTTGGGTAATTATGATGTGTCCACAAAGGTTCATCAGTTATACCAGGTGGATGGGGGATGTTGTAATAGGGAAGGGGCAGGGGAAGTATGGGAAATATCTGTACCTTCTGTTCAGTTTTGCTGTGAACCTAATACTGCTCTAAAAGAAAAAGTCTATTTAAAAAAAAAGTTAAGTATCAGGCGGGTATCACCCTGGAGGTAATTCACACATATTTGCTGATTTTGGAGGTTGTTATGAAACTGAACTATTTTTTTTTTCATTATAAAAACATACCAAGCTTTCAGGACAATGAAGGAAAAAAGCAAGATAATACCATAATATTAAAAAAGGCTTTAGGGTATACTTGGTGATTTTCCACGGCTTTTCCAGGAACACTGGTAAGAAGCTTAGCGTCATTCGTAAGTCCCTCTATCACATAGGCTGTTGAGGTCCTCTGCATAAAAAGGCAGCAAAATACAGCTGGGAGACGATGTTGGCTTTCTTAAATCAACTACAATTATTAATCATCACCATTTTTGCCACTGAAAGCTAAGGATAAATAGTAACTTTCATGTTTTTCACAAGTTAACACTGTTCTCTAACAAGAAATAGCCAGTTATACACTTTTTTTGTTCTCCCAGAACTTGGAAATAGCCAACATTTCCTAACTCAAGGCACTCTTAACACAGGCAGCTAATTCAGTGTATAGAGCACAGAGGTCTTTCTTCAGCCAACATCCTTGAATAAAGAGCCTACTCTTAGCTCCTCCTGTAGTTCATTGGTGAATTAAGAAGAAGGTATTGCAGTAGTCTCATCAAAAGGCAGCAAAAGCTAATAACAGCCAAAAGAGATAAAAAGTGTTGTAGCCTTATTCCCAATTCAACTAGGGGGAGGAATCAGAAAAGAAAGCAAGCACCTTTAAAGATGACAAAGATACAGCAAGTCATGACAATGGGGCAGCATGTGCAGTAGAAAGCAATGGAGCAGCTCTGCTTCTTGTCAGCCCCAGGCCCTGCAACAAGTAACTGAAACTCTGCACCCAGCTCCAAATCTCTAACAAAGGGATTGTAAAAACCATCCGTCAAGACCAACCAAGACAACATGAGAATGCCATACACCATGTAGAAATATGGGGTGGTATAAGGAAGAAGATGATGTTGACAGCTTGTGCCAGCAAGGTACAAGGTGCAGGGCCCTTCTTGTCCAGGAAGATGAGGAGTGACAGTGGAAAGAAAGAGGAACCACTTGAACACAATAGGATCTTTGTGCAATTGAAGGGGAGAAGAACAAAGGTGTGCCCCGGAAATTAACAAGGAGAAAACTGTCAAGATGAATGCAACCAACAGGTGATCTGTAACTCCTGATCAGGAGAAGAGAGATGACTACTGCGATAGGAAAATTTTAAAATCAGTCAACATCATTAAATAATTTGGTTTTACTAAAAAAAATCCATCGTCTCCATGATCCCCTTGGGAGATGTAACACATTTGTGAAGGAGTAATTGCAATAATGGCCACAATTCTTCACAGTTTGCTGTATCTGTTTCCCCACCCCTTGAAGAGGGGCTGCCCCCATGACTTACTTTAGCCAAGAGAACATAACAAAGTAATGTTACGACAGTAGCAAGCATAGGTATCAAGGAGGTTGTGCCTCTTGACTCTTCCCCTTGGAATCCTACTAAGCTGCCATGCAAACAAGCCCCAGTCCAGGCTAGTGTGCTAGAGGATGAGAGACCACATGGAGCAGAGCTGAGGCCCCAGACACATGAGAGTCAAGCCAAGACCAGCCAACTGACCCGCAGCTGACCACAGATACATGATAGAACTCAGCTGTGTAAACCCAGAAGCACTGCCTGGCCAGCCTATAGACTCATAAGCAAAAATAAATAGTCATTATTCTAAGCCACTAAATTTTGGGGTGATCTGTTATACAACAAAGCTAACTAACACAACGTCCTCTGAGGAATCTTGCCTCTAGACCAAACAACCTCTATTGGAGTTTAGCTTCCTTTTTAAAGTCATGTGAAGTCACACTTCTAGTTCATAAAAAGGTGCTTTCATCTGAAGTCTTAACTCACCATCACTTTTCCCATCCTGTTGGGGGTAGGAGTTGTAGAACATTCCCTTCCCGTCGTGGGTCCAGGCCATACAGCTGAACTTGACTCTTTCAAGCACATCTGGAAGTTCTTTGGCGCCATCAACTTTCATGAACTTGATCGTCACCCAGTCTGAGCCACTGGCACTTAGACCATAGGCAAAATATTCACCATCTTCACTGAATGCATAGCCTATGGGACAGAGGCGAGATCATCAAACAGTGAACATGGGGAGACAACTCCTAGCCTTGCCCATGGCCCTCTTTGCTGTCTGACCAAGCTCTCTGTCATACATGAGGCAGAATTCGGCAATAGAAGGAGCAGGAAATGTAGTGAGGAACTCTGAGGGCTGAGCTCAGGTCTTACAAGGAAGTCACCTTATGACCTTGGACAAGTTTCCAAATCTCTCCAGGTCTAACTTTCTTCATCTGTAAAGTGAAGTACAGTCACGCGCCACATAACAACGTTGTCAGGAAACGACAGACCACATATACGATGGTGGTTCCATAAGATTAGTACCATCGAGCCTAGGTGTGTAATAGGTTGTACCATCTAGGTTTGTGTAAGTGCACTCTATGATGTTCGCACAATGATGGAACTGCCGTTGACTCATTTCTTAGAATGTACTCCTATTGTTAAGCGATGCATGACTGTACTGAATTATCACTAAGATGCTTCCATTTTTAAATTTCTTTAATTCAATAGGCAGTTCACTTAAAAGCAGAGCTCATCTGGGACTTTCAGCATTTTTTCTCTATACTCTGAAGGGAATGAAGGGAAAAAGGAGTAAGGAATATAGAGTAATGACTGAATTATGATGCATTCCACGTAACAGAATTACACTGGAGCCATTAGGTAATTTTTGGAATAGATGCCAAACTATTTGAAATCACTCTTTACAACCTCATTTTATGAGACTTGCTGGCCCTGAAGGATTAATGTCCACACCATCTGATCACTATGAACCCAGCTAAATAAAGGCAGAGGGTGGGCAACGAATGCTCACAGTGTACATTCCAAAAGTGACCGTGGAAAAAAAAAGACAAGCAACAGTCCACAGACTGTTCTGTTATGTCCTATTCCTTAGGGTCATGACAGACAGAACACTGCAATCAGTGTGGAATGTTTCCTGACAAATATTTACATGTTTATATTGGTTTTTATAATCATAAAGTATATATAGCATTTAACACCAGACACTGACACAAGAGATCTCCTCTTATGATGTTTGCTAAACTTTACTGGGGGTTGAAAATTATTCTAAGAAACCCAACTATTTTCAAAGGTTTTCTACTATTTTACAAGGAATTTCTATTAATGGGAAATATGTTTAAGATTTCACAAAGCCTACTTACTAATCACTTATAATTCCTATAGAGTATCCAGGCTCATGGGTATATAAATGCAGAAAAAAGTCTAGAAGGTGATGGGGAGAAAATATTCATGCCTTACTCTACATAACACTATAGTGTTTGGATTGTTTATATATAATTAGAAAATTTTCAGGAAAAATTGAAATAGAACATTTCGATTTAAAATACATGTTTTAAAAAATCACATACTATAAAAGAATCTGAAGGTTTACCCATACTCTATCTTCCTTATAGAACCATTCTCAGAAAACTCAAAGACTGAGACCAGGCCTCATGTCCAATTTACTTTTCCATCCACCAGGGCCTGTACATTGTGAGCATTCCATTAAAAAGTTACTGGAGTGAATTACCACAGCAATAGTGAGACTCTATTGTCATGAAGTCATTCTGGATGAGTTGCAAGATAGACTTTTGTTACAACTAAATGAATTCTTATACAGGGCATATTACTGCACAGAACCAGTGTATAAAATTCATTTACAACTCCAAGCTTAAATTCATGGAAGAATACTCTTACAAGCTAGCTGGCACCTTATTTTCAATGCTGATTACTTTTAATGCTAATTAGATAAAGGATCATCATTTACATACACAGACTATTTGTGGAGGGGAATCACTAAACGACTGAATGCCTTTATATAAGGGTCTTTGCACAGATCTTGGAACAGGCTCTTTAATTCTCACCTAATCCATTTCAGGACTTAAGTGGTCCAGCTGCTCAGTTCTGCTGGGCTGAACCTACAACTGTGCTTTTTCTATGAAACAGAGATGTCACAGGGGAAATGCTGAGCCAACTTCACTAAAAACAGCTAGGATGCTAACAAGAGATGATTCTCAGAGTGTACAATTATTAAATCATAGACTCAGAGAATAGCCTACTTTCTTACCCTAGAACTAGTGCTTATGGCACAAACCTGGGATAATCTTCTTTAAGGCCTGAGAAGGAGGTTATCTTGGGAGCAGAGTTATTTAGGATACACACAGCAACTGCAGGCAAAACTTATCCAGTTTTCAAACTTGCATCTTCAGGGGACAGGGTACCAAGTTGTCTAATTTCTACAAGATTCTATTTTATACTTTTAATGCTAACATACTAACAATCAACCAAATTTTAAAACTCTATCACATCCCCCCGCCCCCAAGGAAACAGATCTCATAAATATTCCTTCCTGTTTTATATGTATAGTTGGAACATTCTTTGCACAGCTTAAATTACTTATAGAAGATGATTAACATTTTCCCAACCATAGATAGGTCTCAGAGATGTTACAGAAGATGATGATACTTCAAGATTCCAGAAGCCCTAGAAGTTAAACTGGGTCTAGTGTGAATTATTCTCCAGTTCTACTTCACGCCATCAGAAGAACACATGACTACTCACGTGTTCTAAAGATACTATGCAAAAAAGTAGCTTTCCTGATATTGAACGTGCATCTGTTCTACAATATGGTCCACATTTTGCCTGGTATTTCAGAGATGAGGTGACTGTAGCAATGTCAGAGCCATAAATGAGGGCCCCGGGACTCCCATGGGCCTGGCTGTGCAGCACTCACCTCGGAGCGCCACCGTGCCATCATCGGAGAGTATGTTGGGGTCAAGGAACACCCTGGCTTCACTCTCTAAGGAATCCTGCACATATAACACTCGTTGGTTCTGTAAACCTGTATTGTAAAAATAGAAATACCTGGGGGACAGAGATGGTCTTTATTTAGCTGTGGAGTTTTTTTATTTGTGGAGTAAAACCAAACACATATGAGCAAAAAGAAAAACAACACACAAAGCTACAGCTGCAAACAGGCCATCCGGGGCCGTGGGGACTAGAGGGGAAGGTCCCAATCATCTCCCTGTACCTAGAGTTTGTTACCTGAATTGCTTTAGATATTCAAATAACTTACTGTAATTCTGCACGTTGGCTAAACAGAGACAAATGAACACTGCCTTATTTGCTAAAATTAAAACCGATGTCCAAATAAAGCAGTAATTTTTCTTTCCAATGGAGAAGAAAGCAGATTTTCTAAAGTGAAATGCTGATTCCTTTCCCTACGCAAGCTGCTAGGGGAGGGGTCAGCAGACCGTTTCTGTAATGGGCAAGATGGCAGATATTGTAGGCTTTGAGGGCCCTACAGTCTCTGTTGCTATTACTCAACTCTGCAGTTGCAGTACAAAAGCAAGTCCTACGTCGCTTAATGATGGGGATATGTTCTGAGAGATGCGTCATTAGGCAATTTCATCACTGTGTGAACATTACAGTGTACTTATACAAATGTAGACGGTATGGCCTACTACACACCTAGGCTATGTGGCACTAATCTTATGGGACCACCACTGTATATGCGGTCCATTGTTGACTGAAATGTGGTGCATGACTGTACATATACAAACGGGCGTGTCTTGTGCCATTTAAACTTCATTTACAAAAACAGGTGGCGGGCAGGGTTTGGCATGCAGATGGTACTTTGCTGATCCCTGTGAAGGGGAGTCTAAGAAATTCTAAAGTACATTTGTGATGGTGGTTCCAAAGAGACTTTAAAAAAAATACAAGAGAATATGTTTATGTGGGTGTGAAAGGGAGAAGGACAAGAGACGTGAATTAATAGATGCCACCTCTTGGACCATTTCCATTCTTGGAAGGAAGAAATGTATATATAAAATCTTTTCAAGTATAAGCCAAAGATAATTAATTTTAGAGGCAAACAAATCTCCATTGCTTTGTATGAATCATCCTCTCTCACCAATTACTAGCCGTAAGACAATAATTTCCTACAATCTAGATTTCTTCCTAGGACATACCTCTACTAAATTTCTTAACCCTTATTTTAAGATTTTGGACAATAAACAAAAAAATGCTATTCTCATATTCAAGCACAGAAATGGATTGATTTTATGATGAATTAATTTCATAAACTGATAAGTTATTTAGAATTTGTGTTTTAAAATTTAAGAAAGCCTTTGACTAGAAAAGTAAAAAAAAAAACTGAATTAGAGCATCCTCACATACCGTTTTCCCTTTCTGAAGTGGCAACTGTACTTGGGATAGTCATACAGTTCAGTCATTCTCTCTTTGTATAAACCTCTGATAGGACACTGCTCGAGAAAGGGCACAGTAATCTTGTTCTGGGCCTCCACGAAAGCCTGCAGAGAAAATGTAAACAGACAAAGCAAGTCAGATCTGATATTTTCCACGTGGCATGTTATCCATTAATATGTATCAGTGAGATCCAGCAATACCACTGCTGGGAATATGTCCAAAGGAAACAAAAACACTCTGTCAAAGAAATATCTGCTCCCCCACGTTCACAGCAGAGTGATCTATGACACCCAAGACGTGGAAACAACCGGTGTCCATTGATGGATGAATGGATAAAGACAATGTGGTATATATACAAGGCAATATTATTCAGCCGTAAGAAAGGAGGAAATTCGCCATTTGCAACAACATGGATGGACCTTGAGAGCATGATGTTAAGTGAAATAAGCCAGACGGAGAAAGACAAATGCTGTATGAACTCACTCACATATGGACTCTAAAAGAAAAACAAAAACAAACTCACGGAAAAAGAAATCAGATTTGTGGTTAACAGAGGCCAGGAGTAGGAGAAGGGGGACTTGGAGGAAGGTGGTCAAAAGGTACAAACTTCTAGTTACAAGATAAGTAAGTGCTAGATAAATAAGAATGACGAGTATAGTTAACACAGATAGAGGAAAGCTGTTAAGAGAATAAATCCTAAGAGTTCTCATCACAAGGACAAAAAATGTTTTTGCTTTTTCTTTTTTTGTATCTATATGAGATGACAGATGTTAACTAAACTTAATGGCGTAATCATTTCACAATATATGTAAGTCAAATCATTATGCTGCACACCTTAAACTTACACAGTGCTGTATGTCAATTATATCTCAATAAAACTGAGGGAGAAAGATTAAAAAATATATACCAGCAAAAGCATACTTTCCTTCAATAAATAAGACCATCTAAGACTCACATAGCACTAACTACATACCAGGCAAGTATTAACTCATTTAGAACTTAATAATCCTATGGAGAAAGTTCTTTTATTAGCCCAACTTTATGGATAGAGAAACTGAGTCTCAGAGTGGTTAAAACATTGCTCAACATCATACAGCTAGGAAAGGCTTCTCAGTCAGCAGCTGGTGACCCCAAAAGATGTCAGAGTTAAAGAAATAAAGTTAGGGGCCGGCCCCATGGCTGAGTGGTTAAGTTTGTGCGCTCCACTTCAGCAGCCCAGGGTTTCGCCAGTTCGGATCCTGGGTGCAGACATGGCACCACTCATCAGGCCATGCTGAGGCAGCGTCCCACATGCCACAACCAGAGGCACTCACAACTAGACCATACAACTATGTACTGGGGGGGAGGGGCGTGGTGCTTGGGGAGAAGAAGAAGGGGGGAAAAAAAAAAAGAAAGTTAGAGATACCCAGGTTCAATTTTGTTTTTGACTTACTACCTTGTTAAATTCAAAGAACTTTGCTTAAATTTGAAACTAAAGAATATTTTTTTAAAAAAAGGAAAATGGGTGGCACTGAATAAGAATATCAACAACAATGGTTTATAAGAAGGGCAAGAGACAGCCTACAGGAAGTCTAGAGACCCTGGCAGCAAGGGCAGCAGCAGTTTTTACAACAGATCAGTTGCATCCAAGTATACCTTATTTGTAACCAAGCAGTCAGAAAGTTTATAACACTACAAAAACTTGGCCTCATTATAATTCACATCTGGCTACTAGTAAGAAATGAAACAAGAATAACTATATCAGCTCTAAATTCAATTGAATCTTTTTTTTTTTCTCGAGGAAGATTGGCCCTGAGCTAACATCTGTTGCCAATCTTCCTCTTTTTGCTTGAGGAAGATTGTCACTGAGCTAACATCTGTGCCAGTCTTCTATTATATGTGGGACGCTGCCAGAGCGTGGCTTGACGAGCAGTGCTAGGTCCGTGATGGGGATTCGACCCTGCAAACCCTGGGCCACCAAAGTGGAGCACACAAACTTAACCATTACACCACCAGGCCAGCCCCCTGCAAGGGAATGTTTAATCAGACGTCTATAAATAGGTAAAACCTCAGGAGAAAACTTCAGGAAATTAACAACAATATACATTGATTGGCAGACAAAAATGTGTTATTTTTTGAGTCTACTTTTGGACAGATCATCCAGGTTTAAGGGCCCATCCCAGCTCAAAACGGTCTTTAAATGGGATCTCCTACAAAAACCACTAACCTCGCTCTGGAGAACCATGATTCTATGCTGAGAGAAAGCTGTTCTAAAACTCAATGTTTATAATGCACTTGAAAACAAGAGAGAAAGTGTAAAGTATAAACACTGATGAACAACATCTTTTGCAAGAAGATCAATTCAAGAAATACAAAATTGTTATGGCTCACATTTCTTATTTTATTCAAAGAGAAAATAAAATTTACCAAGTCCCACAGAACTACAATTCCAATTGCCTATTTCTAGGAATTGGCACACTTCATCCTGGCCTGCTTTCCTGTGGCACTCAAGCTAAGAATAGTCGTTACATTTTTAAAGAGTAGGGAAAAAAAACACCAACAGAGATCTATGTGGCTCACAACATCTAAAGTATTTAATATACGGCCCTTTACAGAAAAGGTTGCTGATACCACTCTATTTCATTAAAATGAGTGTCAACGAGGAAATTGGCTTCTGCTTTTTAGTTACAAATCAATGCACAGCTGCCAGGCCATTCAGGGGCAACATTTTAGAGATCACAAAGTGTGTACAAGAGCATTACCTGATTTTAGGCGGGAAGGAAATGCCACGCTACGCTATGGACATGGAAATGGAGGCACACGGTATTGAAGTCATCTGGTCAAGGTCATGCAGTGAGCTGGCAATAGCACTCAAGTTGGAATTACTCTACTCCAGTCATTCTAACAGTGACTGAGGCTGACTCCGTGCCTGATACTGGATGTGGAGACAAAGCAGACCCACCCGGGGGAGATGGCGGGCAGCCTGAGCCTCCTATGATCTGCTTCTGCTTGTGCTGGGCCAGGCAAGTGTGTCAGGGTGCTGAAGCACCAACAAGGATTTAATAGGAAACTAGCGTGCATCACGACTGATCTTGGCATTGTAGATGGAGGGCAACAAGTCCAAGACAAGATCCCTGCCATTGAGCTGCTAACATTCCGCCAGAGGAGACAAACGACAAGCCAGAGGGTTGTGGAGAGCGGTTGGTCCTAAGGATACACCCAGGGTCATCACGAGCAATGCTGCTACTCAAAGGAGCATCCAGAACCCACGCTGGTCCTGAATTGTCTACTGCCAGCCCATGATGAGACAATTACAGAGACTGAGAGGGAGCGCTATAAGCAACTGGATGTTGCTGTGACATCTTTGTGACATTTTACAAAAATACCAATCGACAGTGGTTTGGGAATTTAACAACTGGTCATTCGCCACAGATCCTGGGAAGCTCTGGGAGGGAGGACACCTACTTCCAGCAGGGCGGCCAGGGAGGCCCTTCTGAGGTTTTGAATTGAGGTTCAACAGGTGAGAGGGAGCAGCCATACAAGAGCAGGGAAGAGAGTTCCAGGCAGAGGACGGCAGGTCAGGGCCCTGGGATAGGAGTTAGTGGCGTGAAGGAGAGTAAAAAGGTCAAGGAAGCTGGGAATGAGTGAGAGAGGAAGCACCAGCCATAGGCAGAGACCCAGGCAGGAGCTAGGTCATGTAGCACCTGCGGGGCAGCCAGCAAGTTTAAATCTTCATTCTAAGTGCAAACAAGCTAAGACTGGGTAAGGAGATAGCTACATGCAATCTGGTTTACTTTTAAAAAAGACTACTCTTGCTTTGGATGAAGGATAGATGATAGGAGAGCAAAAGTGGAAAGAGGGAGGCCAGCCAGGAAGCTGGGCCAGTGGTCCAGTGATTGATGAGGCCAAGTGGAATAGCGTCTCTTAAAAGGAGTGGGAACGACCATTGTAATGGGAACGAGGACAGAGAAAATGAGCACAGAGCACAATAGTGTGCAGATCTGTTGGCTATTTCCCAGAAGAGACTTAGCAGAACATTCTAGCTACTTGGGGTTCCCACCTTGAGACCCCAGCATGCTGAGGGTCTTGGCTGGCCCCTCCTCTTCCATTGGGGGTCCTGTGAGCAGAGAGCCCTGCAGACATCATTTCTCTAATCCTTCCAATTTGTGTTTGTGTGAGGCTGCATCTAGGCCCTATCCTGGCTCTAGGAGGACCACAGTGGGTCCAAGAGTCATAGGCTGCTCAGCACATTCCCTTGGAAAGGTGGAACTGTGTTCTCCAATTGTTTGTCCATTTCGTTTTGCTCCTTTTAGATGTCTCCTGGTACAGTCACCACTGCTGCAACAGAATCCATCTCATGCCAAAGCAGATACTTTGGCTTTTCTTGTTTCAAATGTTCATAAAACCGTTACACCAGGCATAATAATACTACTAAATAACTAAATAATTCTAGAATTGGTACATTCAATTTTGTCACCTCCCACCCACAAATGTTAGTCAATTACTCTTAGAGCAGTATTTAAAAACTGCACCCTTGCAACTCAACTATCTAGACACAAAGCCAAACAAGATTCAAATTCCCGGAAGTCTCAAGTTCTTTCATAACATACATCTTCATAATTGAGCAAATCCTTGTCATGAAGGTGGTGGTAAATTTTCTGAAAAGGGGCTGTGTAAAATTTTGGGTTCCACAGAATGCCAATAATATTTCTGATATTTTAACCAAGAAAATACCTTCTTGGTCATTTATGGATTTAATAGTCTAGCTTCTTGGTCTAAAATTTAGAACAAATTTGGGGGAAAGGGAGAAAAGCTAGAAGGATAAAGGAGGAAAAAAAACTAGCGAAATTACACGAAGATAAAGAAGCAGGGTAAGGGGAATTAAAATTCTCTTTGTTCCTCAGGAGTTGCAGCATCCACAGTCACACTCCAGGGTATTAACACAATAACTGAAACCTGAAAGCCCATTAATGACACTCACAGCTGAGCCTCTAAAGAGGATCAACAGTTTAGGTTTTAGGGATGAATCCAAACACATTTTCCTAAGAAGAGGTGCTCAAAACTATAATTCTATTCACATATATATCATTCTATTCATATCTCATTTTTCCTTGACTATTAGAAACCTTCAAAGCAAAGTTTCAGTTACACAAGATGATTAAGTTCTAGAGATCTGCTGTACAAAATTGTGCCCATAGTTAACAAGACTGTATTGTACACGTAACACCTTAAGAGGGCAGAGCTCATGTTAATTTAATTCTTATCATAATTTAAAAAAAAAAAAAAGCAAAGCCATCTGGCAAAGAGTCACTCAGTTTGGGAGCTGGAGATTCCTTTACCCCTAGTGTCTTCAGAAAGAATTCTGTGTAGTTGTCCTCATATGTACTATATTTTAATTCACAAAATACCTCAAGTCCTCTTACAAGTAGAATTCTTACATATATGACTCAAAATGATGCATAAAGTTACTCATGAAATAGAGATATACAAAACACTATGATTATATAATATGGGATTAAAAAAGATGAATTACAGATAAAGAGAAGTGCTACAGGAGAACAAAAAGGAGAAACTACTTCCAGGATAGGGCAGGGGGCTGAGGGGAGTGGGGCATGTAGGCAGTAAGATGACCAGGAGGGACTTCTAGGTAGGAGACCCACTCAGTGGGTATCAACCTCCACTCGTCTCAAATAGCAACAAAAACTAGGGATGGTGCTGTCTACATCCCACAAGCTTTGAGGAGTTTCTGCTGCAAATGAGATACACACATATATGTGTGTGTGTGTGTATCTAAATATATATATGACCTTGTTAAAGTACCAATCAGGGGCTTCTGGAGAAAAATGCTTTCACAGCATGGCCCGGCAGAAAACCACAACCACAGCCACATGTGAAGCGCTGAGCAGATCCTGGAGGCCAGAGGGGGCAGCACACTCAGACCCTCTCTCTCTGCTGGGAGTTTAGCAGAATTTGGAAATAACTCTCCAAGTGCAGGGAGATCCCCATAAAAAAGAAGCTGAGAGGTGGCAGAGCTCAGCCTGAGGCTGCAGGACCCAGGGAGCTGGACAGTCACACGGAAAACCGGAGGCAGGTCATGCCAAACAGAAAATGAGATGCAGCGGCTCCAGGAAACACATCTAGAAACTCAGACTATAAAGGAATGGAATAATGTATTTTAAAAGACTAATATGAGGAATCTATACCTATATCCTTATTTTCTAGTACTCACTGAATATTTACAAAAATTAGCAGTACATTAGACACAAAGGAAACCTTAAAGCCCAAGAAGCATTGTGACCGCAATGCCATTAACCTCAACTACGTGAGGTGCCTTTCTCTTCCCAGCCCCACAAACCTCCTACTCACTCCCAAGGAGGAGAAATACTGAATTCAATTGGTGAGAGGCCGAAATCCACTGGGCTTGTCTTTTAACATTAAAACCCCAAGGTGAATCCCTTTCTTCTGAGACCATCTGCTCTCAGGTAAGGAAGGCTCCCAGTGAGCTTCCAGCTGCACATGATTTGTTAATCACATGGGGCCTTCCAGAAGCCCAGCCAGATCTTTCCACCTTCTCTGCCTATCCCTGTATGGGCAAATCAACTCATTCCCTCACTGGGGCTGGTTACTGTCAATCAAGAGGGAAGGAAGCAGAAACCCTCATTTTGACCTTAGACTCAAGCCTCGTTCTCAAATCTAGTCATTACCAGGGAGCCCATTCAGAGCCGAAACTTTAGCCCCATTTGGCTCAGTTCTTCGGTGCTCACACTACTGACCAGAAACCTGGTAAGCAGAGAGGTGCTTTGCACCTCAAATCCAAACCTAACTAAAAACTTGATCATGGAGAAGTTAAATACATACACATCCTCTCTTAAATAATTCTTGTATCGATGAGGGAATTACAACAAGAATATTTAGAAAGTAAGAAAAGACTATTAATTAAAATTCATGGGATATGGTGAAAACATTTGGAGTTGACATCTGTTTCTTTCTCATACCTTTGGGAAGTCCCACTGAGAGAGTGGGGGAAGGGGTGTGTGTGACCTCTGCTGCCAGCACAGCACCCGTCCCCTAGACCAAGGACTACCCAGGGCCTGGGAGGACATCTACACAAGAAAGGCTCGAGGCTGTTCTAAAGGCTTTTATCATGTCTCCCACACTCATTGGGGCAGTTCAGCTGATCTAGTCCCACAGCGCTGACTTCAGGAGTGTACCTGGAACAGGCTCGGGAGACAGTGCTGGTGCCTAGGTGTGCCATGTACTGAAGGACAGCGACCACCCTGTGACTGATGAGGTATATCTGGCCCAGGTGAGGTGCTCTGTAACCAAATAAAAAGGCTGGGTCTGGAAAGCGACAGTTACACCTTCAGGAAGTCTGGGGTTTACCCTCTCTCTCGATCAGATGTTATCACTTCTGGGTACTGGTAGTGGGCACCACCACCTGTCAGAGATAATGTTACTGATACCTTGGTCTGCATTCTAAATATGCCATCTCCTTTCTACGTTCTTCATAGAAATAAACGCTGTTCATTTTCATAAGCAGAGCCTTTGCATCAGTTCTTATCTACAGGCCACAGTCAATGAAGCAGTCATGAAGCAGGCAAAGCAACAGAATCATTCTACAGGGACAGAGACGAACGCTGGAAGATAGAAGTTACATCACCTCATGAGATCTGGGGCTATGTGGACTGTGTGAAACCTAAAGAGGTAAGGCCCACCTTTCCCCAGCACAGGGGAAAGGCTGCTGGAAAACAAATCAGGGAAAAGCAGATGACCTAAAAGACAGAGAGAGACAGGTTTCCAGAAATATCATGTGCACTCCTGGATCAGGCTGTGCCCAAGGCGCATGCACCCTGGTCATCAATTATGTGAGCCACTGAGCTCATTTTTCACATGAGCTAATGTGAGTTGAGTTCCTGGCACCGCTAATCGAGTCCTGACTAATACAGCTCTTTTAGGAGTCCTTCAGTTTGCCGGGCAAGGTGAAGTTAGTTGAACATGAGCAGCCTGGAAGAGGAGGAAGTGACCGGAAGCGTGCCCAAGTACGGGCTGGGGAAACCTGACAAAAGCGTCTACACTAACAGTGTCTCATCAGTAGACAAGAAAGAAAGAAATTAAACACTCAAATCAAAAAGTTGTAAAGTAACAAAAGAAAATAAAATGAAATTAATCAACTAGAAAATTAAAAGAGTATAAATTGTAAGTCCTAGAACCACTGCTTTTTAAAAAAGAAGTTCACTCCAAGTTCTGGCTAAACTAATCAAGGAAGGGGCAGAGAAGTTACAGATAGTCAAAATTAGAAACAATAAATCTAACCACAGAGATGGGGAGAAAAGTCATCAGGAGAAATGTTACACATAATGTCATGCTAGTAAATTTTAAAATCTCAGTGATACGGACCATTTTCTAGGAAACACAAATGACTAAAACGGATCCAAAAAGGAAGATCTGAACAGAGCAATAACCATGAAGGAAAGTGGAGACGAGCCCAAGAATTAATTGCAATAAAAGAATTTATCCCAGATAACTCTAAAGATGAGGTCTTTCAAATTATCGAGCAGATAATTTCCATGCCATTTAAACTGTTCAATAATAAATACAATGGCAAGCGTCTTTTAAGCACTTAATGGTGTCTACCACTTTGCTGCGTGCTTCAAAAGCACTGCCACTTAATTGTCACCACAGTCATACACAGTAGTTTTCTACAAATTATAAATCAGAAAATTGAAGCTTAGAGATGGGAAAAAAAAAAATGACCAATGTCACCCAAATGGTAAAACGGTGGCATTAAGATCCAAATCTGATTTTCTACCTTTAAAGCTGTTCATTAAATGGACCATACACTATGGCCTTTCCATGAATAAATACATTCCAAGATCTCCAAAGGTTCTCATTAGCTGCTGGGGGGAACAGGGTGGAAAGAAAATTCTGGAATAAGGGATACAGCTTAGGAAGGTACTGAATGTCTAGCTTGGTGGCAATGCATGCCCCAAACAAGGTCAGCATCAGCCACATTAAAAACAAGGAGAAAGGTATGAGATTTTACAGAGGCAGAACTGGAGCTCCAGAGAACTCTGTGTCTGATTAAATAGAGAGATGCTTCAAATGATCAGTGCCATGCAATATTATAAAGAGTCTCAGAGTCTTTATTATGACTCAAGCCTTGGTTTCCCCCCATGGGAAAAATTAGAACCACAAACACTGTCCCCCTAATTTACAAAGACACTATAAACAACAGTGAGGCACCTACTACCACTTCAGCTCTTTGCACATGGGCCTCATATATTTCAAAGGTGTTATTATTGCTCTCTAATCATGTCTAAGCATTCTCTAGTGGTTTCTGAAGCTTTCTGGATCTTAAGAATTACCTGGCGAGGTGCTTGGGAAACAGAGCTTTCTCCTGAAATCAGATGCTCCAGAAGCACAGCTTGGGCATTTGTATTTTTAACAAGTGCCCAGGTGATTTTTATGACTGCGTGCTTTCTCCTCTGGACACAGAAGAATGGGGTGATGAATGGATTTTAGATACCTAAGTATGGGGGAAAAAAAGAGGCTGGGAGAAGTCTGAGTTATCTTAGTTCTTTAGTTGTTAGTTCTTTAACAACTATTTTCCCAAAGATACCATATCTGATATGAACATTTCTCATAAGCAAAGTGTAGATGATTGAAACCAAAGCTGAGTACCTGCCTGCAGGGAAAACAACACTGTTAAATGTACACAAGTGCTTTAAGCATTTCATCAATGGTTTAGGGTCTGCTTTTCAAAAATGGAGCTTTCCCTGATAGTGAACAAACAAGGCTGGAGTCCTCGCCTCCACGCAAGATGTGGCTCATCCTCCTTTCAGCACTGACCTCCAGCAGCTCAAAGGTTAAGTGGCGCACCACCTCCAGTCTCTGGTTCTCCCAGGCTTGAATGTAATTCCATGCCGGCATGGACCACATCTGTCTTGCTATGACAGCATATCCCTTCCTCCCCTTCAATTTAACCAAATGCTTGGCACAGAGGGCAGACAGGTAAACTTAGGGCAGGAGAGGAAAGGCAGAGAATGAGCCTTTATATAGAGAGAAGGAGGAGAGAATGACTGTGATATTTGGGGTAGCCAGCATCCATTCTCCTCCCCCATGTCCTCCCTTCTTAGCGGGGTGGTAACTCCAGGTAGTTGTCCTGCTATGACAGAAGCCAGAGGGTCCCTGGGGCTTGCACCAAATCTCTTCTCATTGCCAGCAGCACAGCCAAGGCTGCAAGCACACGTCTGGAGTTTGGCCAATCAAAACTCCCTCTGCTGGGACGCAGTCACTTGAACAAATGACAGAGGGCTGAATGACTGGAGAGCACAGATGCCATTAGCAGTGCCGGGCAAAAAGCAGAAATTCCTGCCACCAAGCCCTGGAGCTCTCTGGCTCCCTCCTGCTCCAAGCCTGGCCTTTCCATCTATCCCAGAAGCCGGCCTCCTATTCTTGTCATAAATTCCCTATTTGCCTAACTTGGCCAGAATCAGTTTCTGCTGCTTGCATCAAAAACTTTGTTGCAGAAAGTAAGAGTAAGAAGATAGAAAAAGAAAAGAGAAAGCAGTGCTTTTGAAGATGGTCGGGGACCAGCAATGCCTTCATGCTTTGGATGATTATCCCATCCCGAGATCAAAAGGAAGTTGTCCTCTAAATACATATTTCAATTGTGGATTTACGAGAAGTATGTTGATAAACTATAATAAGGCTAAACATTTCCATGGGAGGTGGTGAGACATCTAAGACCTTAGAAGTCTTGGAGACTGAGATAATATGTGATAATATATTTACCTAAAGCACTTCCTGTTTACTCTAGACAAGGGATGACATACTAGTAATTTTCAATGCAGGTCCAAACATGAAACATTAATGAATGGGTGCAAGGGGGGTTCACAAGGCACCAATTAAAAGGGGGCTCTACCAAACAGCTTTAAGATAATCTTCAGCCTAGTTTAATCATTGCACATTAGAACAATGAAACCACACTTAGAAGTCATAGTTCCACTGGGGGGAAAAAAAATTCAATGCTCAGAACTTATCTTTTTCTAAAAGACCTAGAATTCAAAAAGCAAAAAGACCCTGCTCAGTTTTGTGGGTGAAAATGTAGGCAGCATGCCCAACCCGCACCATTTTTGTTTGTACAGAGTTTTGCTGTGGGTGGAAAATGAATTTTTACATGCATTTCCTCGGCTGGGTGTCATTAAAAC
Organism: Equus asinus; assembly: GCF_041296235.1. Lineage (NCBI taxonomy): Eukaryota > Metazoa > Chordata > Mammalia > Perissodactyla > Equidae > Equus > Equus asinus. The sequence continues at coordinate 41,584,687 of NC_091813.1, forward strand.
GCTGGAGCTGGATGAATTGAGTACGATTATACTTATTTTATAGATGAAGAAGATGAATTGCAGGTTAGATTGTTTGCTATGTTCACAGAACAGAAAATGGAAGATCAAGGGCTACAACTCGTGTGTTATGACTTCTAGTCCCATCTGGCAAATATTCTGTTCCTCCACACTGCCTCCCAGAATAACATCAGAAATGCCTGCAAGCTCAGGGGACAAAGGAACTATCCACAAAAGGGATGTTCACAGTTTGTCTTAAAGTCTTCAAAGGACACTGCAAACCCAAACCAGTCTTGTATACCTTCAATTAATTTCCAGTATTCCCCGGCTCCCACAGTAAGCGTTAGCTGCCGTCTTTTGGCTTAGGGACATTGAACCAGCCTTCCCGGCACTGGAAGTCCCAGGACCAAGCATCCACTCTGTTGGCTCTTCAGCCAACAGCCCAGTGGCCTGATGCAGAAACGCAACTGGACAAATCAATCTCTGCTCACCTCGCTCCCCACCAGCTCTTCCGTGCGTTACTCTGTTCCACTAGGGAAAGCAACTTGTCCAGGGAGGTCTAGCCCAGACTGACCCCAGAACAGTGCAGAAGCTCCTTGTGCTACACATGTTTAGGGTTAACCTTAAAGAACAAGAACAAAAGCAAGCAAATAAACAGATTTCAGGATAGGAAAGGAAGGACTCCAGGGAAGATCAGTGTTTACCTCCCTAAACTTGATTCTCCACAGACCTCTGTGATATTAAAATTCCTCCCCAGAAATCCTAGGCTACTGAAACATCCTAGAGACATCAGAAGTCCTGTAACAGTTAACTCTTTCTTGCCAAGGAAGGAAACAGTGAGGGCACAGGGGAAGAAAAAGGTGATGCTTCCAGGTTTCTTACCCTGCAAGGCTGAAGCACTTCTGTTCTCTCTACTTTTCTGTGCCCCTTGTCAGCAGGTACAACCTCCAACTATTCAGCCAAAGGGGAGAACGGGAAGGGAGAGCAAACAAGGTCCTAGGAAAGAAGGTCTATGTTGTGTATTCCTCTGATCCTCTCTGAAACAAATGGTAGTTTTATTTTTTATTTTTATTTTTTTTTTAGAAGGAATGAACATACACAGAAACAAATGTTTTGTTTTGCTTTTGCTGGTTCCCGTTAGAGTTCTCCCATGATCCAGGAAGGAAATGGAGCTGTAGTTACTCTCATTTTGCCCAGGGCGGCTCTCAGGGAGAGAAAAGAAATCAGTCATTTGATACATGAGGCTGATATTCTACTTTTGGTTACCTTGTATGCCAAAGCCCCAGGGCGGAGTTCGGAGAGCCAGACTTGACACAGTTAGTTACAATTAAGGCAGCTATCCCTGGAAAGATGTAAATTCCTTCTTTTTCTGTGTATCTCTCTTTCAGTAACTCAGTAACAACTTCCAGAATATTCAACTAAGAGGCCACAGCCACAGTAAGATGGGGAGAGTCCTCAAGAGGTCACAAGGACGTTGTGACTATCTAGACTTTGGTGCTGCAAAACCAAGCCCAGTGATGTAAAGAGAAGAAGTGGTCATTATCAGGAAGTGTGGTGTGGACTGACTGCACCACAGTGGACAGAGAGGCCAGGAAAAATGAATCCTCATTTCATACTCTCACAGTTACTGAGAGTGAGATGGCGGCATCAGCGATGAAAGCAATGCAAGCAAACTCCAGGCCTGAGAGCAGTTCCCTGGCCAGGATACACGGAAGTGTCTACAGTTCCCCCAGACATGAAGTCCATGTGCACAGTGAAGAACACACAGTGATTTTTTAAAGTCTCTGGATTTGGCAACTGGGCCATTGGTGATCCTGAAGAGAATGGTTTATACTGATGGGAGTGGTGACAAAGGAAGGGGGCATTTCGGCTACATCAAGGGGCACGCAGAGTACAGACAGGCAGAGGAAGAGGGGAGGCGGGCCCATGAAAAGATCTGAACAGGGCACACCTGAAGGGGCAAGGAGACCACCTGAGAGGAAGAAAGAGGCTTCAAAAAGCTAAGGCAGAGTGTGGGGTTTGGGGTTCACTTGCTTGTTTGCCCTGGGAAACTAGAGGGAAATCTAAGAAGTTAAGGGTTAGGAAGTCAACCACATGCACGTTAATGTCACTGGATAAAGGATGGAGGATAAAGTCTTGTTATTAGTCGACTGGGGCTCAAGTTACCTCAGTATCAAAATAGCAAGGTGTAATAACACGGCTGCAAACTTCCTCCTAAAATCTGCAAAGGCCAAGCTGGAAAGGCCTGTTGAATGGGAAGCATGGCCTAACTGCCTGTTGGGACCTGCCTATCTAGTCTTCAAATCATTTTTAATGACTGCAACCTCCCTCTCTGTCTCCTCACGCTGAAAACTTCCAAGGTTTTCCTGGTGCCCCGCTTACACCATTGAGATTTCACTGTGGGTCAGACACTCCACGACCATATCACACTTAGTAGAAATCTAAAGTGCTTTTAACCCAGAGCTTTCCCTTTATCTTATTTTTGCTGTTTAGTTTGTATTTCCATATAGATTGTCCAGAATCTTTTTTACAAAGGTAGTTTTAAAGTTGTCATCATTTGGAGCACTGTAAACCTGCATCTTTCTCCCACTTAATATTCTACCACAAGCACTCTTTCATGTTGTGAGCAATCTTTGTAACCCCAAATTTTAATAGATGCATAGACTGTTTCACCAAACAGATTCACCATATTCTGCTTAAACACTACACTACTGTTGGAAATGGAGATTATTTCCAATTTTCCACTATTACAAGTAATGCTCCAAACTGGCCCTTTTCTAGACCTCCAAGTTTCTGAAGTGACATTATTACTCTCCAGTAGGCTTGAAATCTCTTCTCCATTCTCAAGTACTTGCTTTTCGTTGCTGCTATCAGATGGGTTTTTCATTACTGATGGCATATATGAGTGCTACTGATTTTATCTTTATTTTTTACATACTCACTTCATTGAGCTCATTAATTCTAGTAAGTGTTCAGTTGTTTCCCTTAGGTTTTCTAGATAGATAATCATATAATCTACAATTATTGATAGTTTTATTTTCTCCTCTAGAAATTCTAGTTCTTGTTTTATTGCCCTAGTCAAAGCTTTGCAAACATTTACAAATAGTAGAGACAGAGACATTCTAGCCCAGTGTTTAGGTTGTTTTGAATGATATTTGTTATCTTATTAAAGCATTGTTATTTCCACTTTTAGTTTTGGATTTTCTTTAATTTCTTTTACATACCAATTAGGATAATTATAAAAGTTTAGTCTATCAATATATTAATATTAAACTGTTCATGAATTCCTGTGACTAATTCTGCTTTTTTCATCTATTAACTTTTATTTATATTCCTTACATCTATAGTCACAAGAAAGGTTGGTCCATTCACGTCCAATATGGTAGCCACTAGCCCCAAGTGGCCACTGAGCACCTGAAATGTGGCTGGTCTGAACTGATATGTGCTGTAAGTGGAAAATACACACTGGATTTTGAAAACTTAGTTTGAAAAAAGAATGTAAAATATCAATATTTTATATCGCTATGTGGAAATAATATCTTGAGTACACTAGATTAAATATATTATTACAATTAATTCCACCTGTTTCTTTTTAGTTTTTTAATGTGGCTACTAGAAAAATACGAATTATATATTTGGCTTACATTACACGCCTGCTGGGCAGCACTGGTCTACCGCTTCCTCTCTGCAAAGTTTCTCTGTTGAGTTTTCTTATCAAGGTTGGATTTACCTCAAAGAATCAACTGAGTTTTGGAGGATCCTGTACAATCTGGAACATTTGCTATAAAATAGGGTTCTACGGGCCTTAACAACTTGAAAAGATTCACCCAGATTCAACGCCCCCCACCCCTGTTTTTGAGAGTTTTCTAAGTCACAAGTCCGCTCTGATGTTCTTTTATAAAGGATAGAGCCTTAAATGTCAGACACTGTCAGAAACAGATTACCTATATTAAACACAAGATTAAATCGAAGACCTGGTGATAGCCTTTCAGATCATAGCATAAAAGATATTTGTTCCTCACTTCCTGACTGGTTTTATTGAAAATGTAACAAGCAGCTTTTTCTTTGTTTTGGAGGCTATGTGAAGATTCTCCTTTTTAGACCAAGGTATTTATGGCTAATACACTTTTGTGTAAATGAGTAGAAAATGTCCATGCTGTTCTTCTGCTCATTAGAAGAACACACCCTACCTTTTCAGTCTGAGACCAAAATTTAACTCATCAAATCCCAGATGATATACTAGCCCTGGTCAATAACGAGCCTGTTTGGAGAAGAGTGAGAAAGGTATGTATGGAGGATGCAGAGGGAAGGCACAGCTGCACAACCCCTCTGACACCTGAGGTGTGCTGTCTGAACACGTTAACGTGGGAGTAGGGGGCCAGCCCTGGATCCACACACGAGGACCCACAAAGTCACACAGCAAGCATGGACATGAGTAAATTCCTATAGCTTGCATTTACAGAGCTATTACATCCAGAGTCTTGTTTTCTTTATCATTATCTTTTCTTAAAGATTGGCCTTGAGCTAACATCTGTTGCCAATCTTCTTTTTTTTCTTCTTCTTCTCCCCAAACCCCCCTGTACATAGTTGTATATTCTAGTTGTAGGTCTTTCTGGTTGTGCTATGTGGGATGCTGCCTCAGCATGGCTTGACGAGCAGTGCTAGGTCCGCGCCCAGGATCTGAACCAGTGAAACCCTGGACTGCCGAAGTGGAGCATGGGAACTTAACCACTCAGCCACGGGGCTGGCCCCTTTTAATATTTTTTTAATGCAAAATTGACAACCTCCTGGGCTAACTGCGTTCTAGTCCTGTCTCCACATCTACTGGCTGAGTGACTTTAGACATGTTACTTAATCACTCAGAATCTCAATTTCTTCATCTGTAAAATAGGGAAAACAAAAAGATCTATTTTAGAGTTTGTGAATTAAGTGACACAAGGTATGCAGAACTACTGGTAAAGCGCCTGGCATATAGGAAGCATCCAATAAGTGCATACCACAAAAATTATAGTGTATAAGCCAATGTCACTGGCTTCTATCAAACGCTGACTGTAAGATCACTAATCAGTGAAGTTTCATCCACTACTAAGTGGCTTGTCATCCATGGGACCAGCCATTATCCATTAAGGAACAGCAAAGTGTGCATTTATTAACATGTAAACCAAAACTGGGTCATTCTGACATTGCTGAATCACTCAGATAATCACCGTCACGGGTGAAGAAATCCAGGTGGTACCCAACATTTCAGACAAAGTAACCATCACAGACAGGGTCCTTGGGACAACTTGCCAAAAGATACACAAGAAATTCATTCCCTTCTCTGGTGCTTTCCATCCATTCCAGGATGGAACTTTAATTTTGCATTACCCTGATGATTAATGATATTGAACATTTATCATGTATGTATTTTCATGTTTATATCTTCTTTTGACGTGTATGTTCAAGTCTTTCCCCATTTTTACTGCACTTTTTGTCTTTTTGTTGTTGAATACTGGGAGTTCTTTTTATGCAGCTGCCTGTGCCTCTCCACTCCCAGGCTCAACTCCTGTCTTAGCTCAGCCCAATGCTGGATGATCAAGGTCGTCTGTAGCAGAGTCAAGATCGGGAGCAGACCCACACCTGCTCCCTGCTCCCCCTGGCCTCATCTGTGGAACTAGAGCCTTTGCCTGCTCCTAAACATACCCATCTGTTTCTCACTTGGGAATCTTTACCCATCCACTTCTATAACCCAGTGCTTCATGAAAGAAAAATGAAAACCCAAATACCGATCATTCTCACCCATGAGAACTTTGTCTTTCTTGAAGGGAATTAGGAAAGGGAGAGAATGTAGGATGACAGATAGAAGTAAAAACCATTAGAAAATGTCAAAATGGTGGTGCACTTACTTCAAGGACAAAGGATAGGGAAGAAGTTGTAAGAGCTTCTACACTGGGCAAAGGAGAGAAATACTAGCCACAAGGAACAGGGGAGGGTAGTTGAAAGGAGAGCAGACAAGCCAGTGCGTGGGAACGAAGGAAGAACAGACAACACAGGATATACCTGAGCAGGAGCAACCTCTCCCTGCCTTGACTTTCTCTCTTCCATAGATCGTCATGCCCCACTAAGCCCTTCACCCACTCCTTTCCTCGTCAAGCTCTTTCCAGGATATGAAGGTGGTGGAATCTGCAACCCCAATCAACAGAGAGGGTGTGTGGGGAGTGGGGATGGGCAAGGGGAGAATCCTAATCCCACTGTCCAGGGCCACATCAGGAGGGAATGCTTTCCTGGCAAATCTGACCTGCCTTAGAAATCTGAGCTCAGTTCTCCAGAGAACACTGGTTTATGTGGTGGCAAGGGAGCACAAGACACAAGAGGAGCTAAGACATAGGCTTTTGGAGGCTGACCTGGAAAACTACCCAGAGTGCATTTCACATGTTTTTAATGGGAAATGTACCCTGGAATTCCAAAGAAGCTCAAATACACTTTTGGAATAGTGAGTATATTAAAAATTATATACATATTCTTATGTACTAAGTAACATGTAAATACGGTTATAAATAAAGAGTCAAGGAACTTGAGGTGGATTGGAGAAAGACTACTCTCACCCAAGCAAACTTCATTAACCACATACACTGTATACAAATGACAAGTCCCAATTGACAAGTCCTGAGCATTCCGGGGAAGAAAAAATATCGACAAGACATAGCACTTCAAGACAGCTTCATTAATGAAATCAGACTTCAGCTCAAAATACTACAGCTTTCTCCAAAAGAATAGGAAAGCTTTATGTTTTTCCATAGGGCAGAAAATTCTCCCCTCCACTCCTTTACTTCTATAAAACATAAGAATGCTTTTATATTTATGATTTAATTTTTATTGTTATTACATTAAAATCAATAAGTAATCTAAAGCTAGCATTCAGTTTTCAAGACCTGATATTTGTTGAATATACAAGATTTTCTTTCCTTTGGAAAAAACATATTAGGCAATTTTTTTCCATATTATCTTTTTCTAGGTTTTCATATTTCTTTGGTAAAAAAATCCATTTTCTTTCTAATATTTTCATCCCAAACAGCTGGTTCATCAGTGACACTATAAACCATAAACATTATTCAAAACAGTTACTTGACCTTCTCTGGGACTAAAAATGTTTTCATCTTTTACCCACAAATCATTTAACAAAAAGTGGAAGTACCAACAGGTATAATCACCATCCCAGGGCAGAAAACACAGGAAGATAGCAGGAAGGAAAAGCCACAGTCACTGATGTCCAGGGTTTGGTGCTGGCTACTAGGCTGCCTTGTCTTTAATTATAAGCCCCAATTACCTTTGTCTGCTCGCTGTCTGGATCTTCAAGCCACGCATAAGGGTCACAAATTTTATGGCCATGATAATCCTGTACCTGCAAAAGACAAAATGTGGTATTAATTAGCATCTCACCCCAATTAAATTAGTATTTTCTCAATGTGATGAAGAAAGAGGAAAGCGACAAAAATACCCCAATTGGCTCACTGGCAACATGTCTGCCCAAATTACCACATGAACCAAAGTTGGCAGGTTCTCAAAGGTGTCCAGCCACCCTTCATGAAAAGAATGTTTTAGCTGGAGAGGGAGGAAAGATGAAAGGTCAGAATGGGAAACAGCTCTGTCTGTATAACACAAAACAAAGGGCAGCTGCTGTGCTAAAGAAACTTGAAAATGTGTTGTCAGTGGCACCATACAATGCACGAGGGATGCAAGGAGGGCACGTTTGTAAGGGAACCGCACACACGTGCGTATTTTCCCGTTCTTGCTAAGCTTACTAATGATTAGAAAATCTCCCTACAATATACAATATGATCAGTTTTGCCTCTAAATCTAAACTGCCAAAAAGCAAGTTACTACTGTGCAGTGTGATTTTAATTGACCTGAAAAAGCTGACAAATGCACTTAAAGAACACTTCTAAAACGGAAGCCTTTCTTCCTTTTTGTGTATTATAGAATGGTTTCTTTCACAGTTTATGAAAGGAGGCACAAAGGCATCACTTATTCAGACTACCCTGATATTTGCAGAAACAACATTATGGTGTAAGCAGGGCCTGGCTGGGGCAAAGACTTGGGGAGCTCCCACAGGGGCTGATGATCAGAACCACTGGGACCTTCTTAAAAGCCCAAATTCCTGGGCCTGGTCTTAAAGAATGACCAAGTCTGGAAGAGCAACTGGGAGCCACCACTCCCCAGGCGAGCATGCCTAAAAAAATTTTCCAAAGGTAAAAATCATCATAAAACCTCTCCATTTCCATATTATCATGATTAATCTAATTAACTGAAACCACAATGACAATGTCTTCCAATCAAGGCTCTCTGAACAGCTCTAACATCCTGGTTAAGGCTTCTCGCAGGAGGCTGTCGGGAAGATCACATGCACTGCAGGTGAATTTTTAATCTGTCTCCTTCTTGCTTTGTCCTATAACACCAGAAGGTAAGGGCTAGTCCTAAGGAAGGCAAAGACTCTCCTGGAAAAGGAAAACTTGAACGTTGTTTCTCCTGTTGGCCAGCTGAGAAGAATCTCTCCATGCCTAAAAGCCCAGGCTTGTCTGCATCTGTCCTCCCCTGGTGCCAGGTGCCAGAACACCTGGGGACTGCCCACCTGGAAGAACAGGCAGTTAAGGTGGAACACGCAAGAAATGTTCTCATTAATCAACTGACTAACAAGCACAAGGGACAAAATACCAGACTAAAACCTTTCCTGATGAGTCTTTCGAAAATTACCAATTTTCAATCCTTACGTAAAGCTTCTCTAAACTTTAGCAGATTGTCACCACTGAATGAAAGCTCTCTATCTTTTCTTCTCATCCCTGAGTCTTTTACATTTTACAACCTTAAAGCGGTTATGAACTGTGCTTAAAATAGCAACTGTCTTTCTCTGACAATAAGAAATCACAAAAATGTAAAGTTGTAAAGGATCTTCCAATCCAACATTTTTAGGAGGGATGGCAGGCACAAGATGGCAACCTGCCCGGGGCCATACGGAGTTCAGAACCAGAGCTGGGATTAAAAACAATCTGCCAAGAGCTTTTCCCAAACATTCCTCAGAGGGCACAGACCAGGCACTTTAAAATGTTCCTTGATTACGATGTTACTCAAATTCAGACATATCCAGAAATCTAACTTTTCATAAGGAAGTGGAAAAGATTAACTGGAAATCCTGTTAGTTTTACGACTAAGCGAAGGTGTTGCCAACTGCCAGACCCAAAGGAAAAAACATCTGCTGAATATTCACATTGTTGTACCCAATGTTTTAAAGCAACCTTGTAAGAGAGCTGATGATATTTCTATTTTACAGATTATGGGATGAAATTCAGAGAGGTTGGTAAGAGTAAACATCCCAGATTTACTGTTTGCTCAGAGATCACACTGCGCCATAGATTTCAGCCACATTACCTCGTCTGGTCCTCACTGTGAGGTTATTACTAATCCATTTTCCTGATGAGGAAGCTGAAGCTGGAGAGAGCTAAAGCAATTGACACAGGCCAGATGGTTAATAAGTGGTAGGACTGTGACCCACCATGAGCCAAGCTCAAAGCCTGTGGATTTAACCTCCTGCTAATGAACGAGGCCATGTGTAAATTGGCAGGTGGACAGCTGGACCCTGACTCAGAAGCCAGTCATTCTACACTATGCTGCCTCCCGAATAGTGTTTACCTCTGAGGAAACAAGTCCATCTTCCCAGAACCAGCATTATCATCTAAAGCAGATTGAGGTCAGTAGTTATTGAGCAGACATTTTTCTTTCTTTCTTTTTTTTTTGAGAAAGATTGGCCCTGAGCTAAAATCTGTTGCCAATCTTCCTCTTTTTGCTTGAGGAAGATTGTCACTGAGCTAACATCTGTGCCAGTCTTCCTCTATTTTGTATGTGGGATGCTAACATAACATGGCTTCATGGGCAGTGTGTAGGTCCACGCCTGAAATCCAAACCCTGGAACCCCAGGTCCCTGAAGGAGAGCATGCAAACTTAACCACTATGCCACCAAGCCAGCCTCTGAGCAGACATTTTTAACCAGGACAAGAAACGGATTCTTTCCAGGACAATCCCAGGAGCCAAGTGCACTCCCCTACCGCCACGTTTTTCTTTTACAAGACCATCCCCTACAAGTGGGGTGGTATCATAGCCACATCCCCTGAACTCAGGTTGTGCAGTATCTGATTCTCCCATCTACGTTTGCAAGCCATGCCTCATCTCTCCAAGAAGCTTTAAAAATAGAGCCCTGATAAGGCACTGCTACTATTCAATATTTTACTTGTACTGTTCATCCACTCGCCCGCTGCCTTCAGGATAAAGTGCAGACTTGTACACACAGCAGGCAGAGCCCATCAAACTTGGTCACACTTCCCTTTTCTTTTCTTCCAGCCCCTATCCAAGCTAATCCACCCGTGAATGCTCTGGTCACAATGGCCTTCCTGCCATCCTACAAACAAATGCAATCCCAAGACCATCCAGCCCTACATAACTATGGCTCTATTTTAGTCACATGGCCAGGAATGTCCTTTCTACCTTATCCAGCTGGCCACCTGCCAGGCTGAATTCATGTATTATCTCCTCCCCCTGATGGAAATGAACCCCATCCTCCTCTGTACTCTCCTCTTCTCTTATACACTCTTCTATCCCTGTAGCAGGCCTGCAACCCGACAGCAACACTCTTGGGGAATGGGCAATGGCATTACACTGGAAGCACCATGGTTTCCAAACATCTGCTCGCTGGGGCAGAAATCCACCCAAAACGGTTGCATGCTCCAGCCCCACAGTTTGGTAGGAGACTGCCCAGTATGTGGCTGGAAGATGCTCAAGGGAGAGACTCAGAGAGCTACGGCAATCTCCAGCATCTGCTGGAGAGAAACAAACCCTTCCTAGAAATCAAAGCTACAGTTTGAGCCTAGGGCTTAGCAATCAGGACTCTGTCACCAGAAAAAGATATCCCCTGTAGGCTATCAGGGCTGGGATAAGCACCCTGAGGGATCCACAGAGCAGAGTCCGGGCGGGACCAGAGCTACATTCCCTTGGCCCTGAGGCTTAGAGTTATCATGAGTTCTGGTGAGAAGAGACTGGAGAGGATTAAAATCCACAGTGTAGTACCCTTTTGAGTTAATTGTTCATAATCTTTTTGATGTCTTCACAAAATCCTCAACCATTTCAAGAACTATTAAACATACATAAATGAACTGCAGGATTTTGATAACCCAAATAGGGAAAAACTTAGCAAGAAGCAACCCCTCCGAAAAACAAAGTAAAACAAATCTAAAATGGCACTCATCAAACCACAGAATGGGTAGTTCTTTCTATTTTCAACTATCCTGAAAACTCAAAGATCCTCAAGAACCAAACTGTGATACTCACATGTCTTCACATTACTAAAGTCTGGCACACTGCAGGGCTGGACTTTCATGTGAATGAAAGAACGAATGAATGAATGATATTCTCACTGAAGAAGCAAGTAAGCTCTGTGGTTAGCCAAGCCAGTCCTAACATTGCATATATAAGAAGACCTATAACAGGTAAGTGATCTGCCAGAGGGCATCAAGCTAGGGAGCTACAAGACCGGAACCAACCCTCAGGTCTTCTTACTTGTCCTCTTTTCCATTCCAGCAAGATTGCTTTACTCCCATACACAAAGGAAGCAACCCTTTGAACCACCAGTAAATTTAATAAGCAAGCAGCTGAACAGACAGAAAACACGGTTACCAGATGGCCACTGGTCAAAGAAACCATGAATGCACCCGGGCCACTGGGAAGTCTTAACTTAAAACCATATGATCTTTACTCTAAAGCCTCAGTACCCTGTACCCCAAAGTGAGATTTGCTTTAAAGTGCAGACTTTCTGGCATAAATCGAGTCAAAATAAGCAGAAAAAAATTAGAACTGTATTATACAAAAATACTTCTATTCTAATTCTAAGTAATCTGAGAAATTTGGCTATTCCTAAAAGAATCATGCCCATAACATTGGATTCACCCCAGTTCTCAAGATGCCAGAGTAATTTTTACACAAAAAAGGTGTTTGCCCAGAATTGCACCCACTGCTTAGGTAAACGGTGGCTAACCCCTCCGCTAGGCAAAACTTTAACTCGTTCTGAAAAAGGCCATCCCCTCTCCTTCCTAAGCCCTCTCAGCCCCTATTAACTCCTTTTCTTGTTTAGGAAAACTTGAATCAGCACCGCCACACTACTGGGTCCCTGCTCCAGCTTCCCCATCACACTGTCTGGTCTCTGCATCCCCACCGCCCACCGCCCAGCCCTCGGCCTGGGGCAGGGGAGGCGCTCAATATACGTTCTGAAATCGAATGAATGAACTTCAACTCTAAGGATTTTAGATTTGCAAGTTCAAAAAGTTTGCTTTTGTTTTTCAATTTGACATCATCTACACACATACACACTTTCTCCTACCACCATATTTAAGCAAGAGCCTCCTCCAGTCAAAAAAAAAAAGCGGTGACACGTTCTGTCTCCCCACTCCCTCAAGGCGCCCATTCTCACCTGGGCGTCTGCCCTTGAGCCCATTGATTTCAGGCAGCGGCCAAGCCGGGGCTGATCACAGGCTCGGCCGCCAGCAGGGGGACAGTGACGGCCACCAGGGCTCCCGCGGCTCGGGAGGAGCCGGGCGCCCCCGGCCCGGTTCGCGCAAACAAAGGCCGCGGGGGAGGGGAGGGAAGGAACGCGGGCGGGGGGCTGCGGGCGGGGGCCGGGGGCGCGGGCAGGGCACTCACGGCGGTCTCGTCGCGGTACACGTCGGGGTACTGGAAGGCCAGCATGGCCGGCGCGGGCTAGGGGCGGCGAGGGGCGCGGGCTCCGGGAGCGGACGCGAGCGGGCCGGGCTGGCGGCGGGGCGAGGCTGCGCGCGGGCCGGAGCGGGCGGCGGCGGCGGCGGCTCTCGGCCAGGGCTGGCACGACCGGCGGCGGCGGCGAGGACGTGCGGGAAGCAGGAAGCCGCTGTCGGCGAGCCGGGAGCCCCTCCCCGGCGGGCGGGCCCAGCGGCGGCGGCGGCGGCGGCAGCAAGAGGGCGAGGCGGCGCGTTGCGTGCGCCAGGCCGGGCGCACAGCTCCCTCTGCAGGAGCGCCGGCCGCGCCCGCGCCACCGCCCGGCCCCGGCCACCAAGCGGGCACATGCCGGACCGCCGCCCGCGGCCACCGCGCCGGGTCCCCCCGCTGTCCGCCTCGCCCCTGCTCCGCTCGCTCAGCTGGCCTCCCTCAAGGAGAGTGAACAGCAGGGTTTGCTCATGAATCCTTTCTCCCTCTCCCTGTGCCCGGGCTGGGTAGGGGCGGCGGAGAGAGACCTTGCCTCTCCCCTCTTTGAGAGCAGAGCGCTTGGGGTGGCCTCATTTCCACGGCCTGCGACGCTGGGCTTGGAAGGGAAGGAGGAAAGGATCGTGATGACCGTGAAGGAGACACTGCACTCCCACGCGCCTGGTGGGCACTGGGTGGTTGGGCATCCGGATGAAGGAGGTGTGTTGGGGTGTTAGTAGGGCAATAGATGAGCCATTATCTGAGATTTACCAGTTGAGAGGGGACCGAGGTGGGAGGACTGGAAATTATCTGGGGTCTTTTCTTCCTTCTGCCGGTTCCTTTATTCCTTTCCTGCCAACATGTTTGTTTATTGAGCACCTACCATCCTCCCTGTGGGGAGAAAAGGGTAGTAGACAAGATGCTTGACCTCAAACTCACGAAATTTTTTTTTTAAAGATGGCACCTGAGCTAACATCTTTCGCCAATATTCTTTTGTTTGTTTGTTTTATTTTGGTTTTTGTTTTTCTTCTTCTCTCCAAAGCCCCCCAGTACATAGTTGTATATTCTAACTATAGGTCCCTCTGGTTGTGCTGTGTGGGATGCCCCCTCAGCATGGCCTGATGAGCGGTGCCATGTCTGCACCTAGGATCTGAACCAGCGAAACCCTGGGCCTCAAAGCTGAGCACAGGAAGTTAACCACTCGGCCATGGGGTGGGCCCCACTCATCGAGTTTTAATAGTTCTATTTCTTCATCCTTGGGCTAGTGATGATGTGTGTTCTGGTCTTGCTTTCTGGACCATCCAGAAGAAGCTTTATAGCCCCAATCATCAGAGCTGTGGTGTGTGTGTGATGTGTTTTGTACTCCTGGCTTCTTAAAAGTCCTTGGGGGAGGGCATTGGTGTGACCAGAAAGTCCTTCACGTTCTACATTGCAAGTGGACATGGTAACTATTGTAAGCTTGTGTCTTGTTGTGCTGTGGTCCAATTCCATGCCTCCCCTGTGGTTCAGTGTTTCTGTTCATGGTGGGATGTTTAATAAGCATGTTTTGCGTCTGTTTCCAGACCCCCTCCTTGGGCAGCCTGAGAATCCTCAGTTCTGGGAGAGCTCACGCTAATTTTTTTTTTTTTTTTTTTGGTGAGGCAGATGCACCCTGAGCTAACATCCATTGCCAGTCTTCCTCTTTTTGCTTAAAGAAGATTGTCGCTGAGCTAACATCTGTGCCAGTCTTCCTCTATCTTATATGCAAGACACCACCACAGCATGGCTTGATGAATGGTGTGTAGGTCCATGCCCAGGATCCAAACCTGTGAACCCCAGGCAGCCAAAGCAGTGTGCATGAACTTAACCACTATGCCACCAGCCAGCCCCAGAGTTCACACTATTGATGCTAAATTTAGTGTAAAGGAAGACAGGAACATAGCCCTCTGCAGGCCAGCATTCCTGATCCCAGTCGCCACCCCTGCCTTGCCTGCCTATCACCTGGCCCCCCGGGTTACCAGACACTGCCCTATGCTTCTCCCATTTGTAGGGGGTTCTTTAAGAGCAACCCAGGAACACCTGACCCAACAGATCTCCTAATAACAACAACAATGATGTTAATGGTTGATGCTTATTGAATGCTGCTTATATGCTGGGAAATTGTCTTAATTATGAGGTAAGAATTAATATTATCCCAGTTTTATGGTTGAGGAAAACTGGGGCAGACTTTGCGCAGGACTTCACCAAAAAAAAAAAAAATCAAAACCAAATCTCTCTGGTGCCCAATTCTCATCCTTAACCACTCTGATGGTGTCCCTCCTCATCAATAAGTAGAGATACTCTCTGGTCTACAAGGACGTTCATTAGTAGGTCCCTAGGACTTCATTTTAGCAGGAACTTAGGTAGAAATTATGGGAATTGTGGTACCCAAAGGACAAATCAAACCTCAGGTATCATCCTCTATTTCCTTCCAGGCAGTTATCCTGGTGCCCAGTTCCTCATGCATTGAAACCCAAAACTTTGTATGTGGCACAGACAGTGCAATGGTCTCCCGCATAGATTGTCTGCAGCTGGACTAGGGCTGATGGCGAGGAAGACAAGGAATTCCCCTCCCGTTGGCTAGGTTGATTGTACACTACCTACATTTGCCAAGTACTTGATATGTGTGTTGTCTGCTTCAATCCTCCTAACAAAGCCCATTTTACAGATGAGGAAAAGGAATCGCAGCAGTTTTAAAGGAATTTGTCTGAAGTCATCGCACAACTAAGACAGAGCCAAGATCCAAGTTCGTCAGTTGACTGCAAAGTCCATGCTCTACCCTATCTGTAGCAAATGAAAAGAAGGAAGTATTTGAACCATCTCGGAAATGCAAGTGCCACCTCAGAATAAATGCCAGAGCACGCTGTCACCTCACTAAGTTAACAGTATTCATTTGTATTCTGATGCCTAACAGTTAAGGACTCAGACCGTGACTTTTTCTTGAACTTGTTTTATTTAAGTAGAGAAAGATGAAATGATCTATTCATCTGTTTTAAATTTAGACTTGAGAGCTTAAAACTGTTCAGTAAGTACAATACATAATAGAAAAATATGCAGTTCAAAATGATTAGCTATAAAAGTAGAGAGGTAAGAGATTAGGAGGGAACAGAGAGGGAAAGAAAATGACATAGACAAAGGAAGATGGAGAGACAGCATCCCAGATTTGCTAATATCAAGAAAGGTGAAGATTAAACACAGGAAGAGAATACGGAGACAGATGAGAAACACGTGAAAACGCATGCAGAAAATCAGAGGTGGACACAGAGAGTCTTTGATGGAAAAACACCTCATCTTATGACCTTTAGAATATTAATGTTAAAAATTTTAACTTCTATTGGAACTTTTACAACTCTGGAATAATTAATGATGTGACCTCTTGGTGTTTTTTCTCACTAATTTAAACTAAGCAGTATATCTGACCTGCACACTCATGGTTCTCTACCCTGTTCAGTGACTCCAGTTTTCTCAGGAGTTGCTGAGGAGCAACCAGAATGTTTTTCCATTTACTACCGCTTCTCACGCTGTCCTCACAGGGATCATCTTGAATTAGTTAGTTCTAAAGAGCTAAACCTATATTCAAGTGCACTGTGCTGGTATTATTTAACATTTATAATTCAACCATTTCACTATAACCCACAAGGAAGTTTTGTGGCCTCTAATAAGGAATACATGCTGGGGGAGCATTACTGTTCAGCCCATTACCCTCTGCACTTTGGGAGATTCAGTGCCCTATAAAACCGAAAGAGTTTGGCGCCTTAGCTGGTTTAGAGGTTGCCCCAAACCTTAGGACCATTTAAAGTCTCTAAGCTGTCTCTTGCTGATGGCTCAAATTCCATTAAAAGGCAGCTGACAGAATTCCCAACTCTATACTGGCCTTACCGTTTTTGGTGGGGGAAGTGAGAAAAAAGAGCCACTTTATTGTTTTCATAAAAGTACCGCATGGAGGCTTCCAGTTTGGGCTTAAGGCAGACTAGATAGGTCCTGCTAAAGAGAGAAGTGTTACTCCCTTGCTAGGCTCCCAGGGATACCCCCCTTCCTCCCTCCAAACAAACCAGCCATTGAAAAACATGAGCGTTGGAAGCAGTGGAGTCACCAGGATAAAGAACTCCAAGGGGCATCATTTACATTGCACTCTATGTAAATGGTACCTTGTGGAGCTGTGCAATGTAGTCTCCCTGTACACACTCCAGAAAGATTACCCTGAAAACAAATGACTATATCTGAGTTGTCTATCACAAGGGGCCAGTTTTGAAGGAAAGCATCCTAATGTAGGCCCAGAAATTTCCTAGTGATTAAATCAACCAGGATTTAACTCGGGGAGATCATGCCAGGAAACTATATTGGCTTTTAGTCTGCTAACATTCAGCAACAGTCTGGTACTTATTTGCTATCTTCTGTATTGCAAGGGGCTGCAAGCCTGGCAACTACGTTTCCTAAACTTCCTTGTCAGCTAGTTTCTGGCAAGGTTCTATCAATGGAAGGAGACAGAGATGAGAAGGGGGAGGAGAGACACTACTTTTCTCTTTTTGCTTACATTCTGGAAGTGGCAGGCACCAGGAGATGGCTGCAGGCTGCCGCCATAGCACCAGAGTTGGATCAGCAGTGGGGAACCTTGAGCCCCCAAAGCATCAGCAGCAAGTTTGGCAATTTCAAAGGGACGGAGGACTCCCAGACTTTTGCTGCATCAGGGCGGTGCAGGCTGTAGGCTTCCTGTGAAGAAGTGGCAGTAATTAGTGACAGTGGTGCTGGGGTAGCAGCAGCAGCATTGTATTCATGGCATCTGCATGACACTGCTTAACTTTTTGCTCCTCCAACCTTAGGAGAAAGAGCAGCTTGATGATTTTCAGTCTACCAAACATCCGAGGAGAAAGTAATCCCAATCTCAGATAAAGTAGTCCAGAATATAGAAAAAAGGGACTATCCCCCAACTCGTTTATTAGGTTCACACAAACTAGATATAAAAATCTGATTAGAACAGTCTGAGCAAAGAGAATTATTATGACTAACACAACGTATTAACATAGATTCTACAATATTAGCAATGTACAGAAAGGACAATCCATCATAGTTTAGTTAATCTATCTGTGGACTGCAAGGTTGGTTTGACATAAAAAAAAATCAATATAATTTACCACATTAGGATAATAAATGAGAAAAATCATGTGATTATTTTTATAGAAATATTTTAATTTTTTAATTATTCAATATCCATTCATGAGTTATGAATAAAGATAGTATGATTATGTATGTATATAATTTTTTTAAATCTATGCATAAATGGTTAGAATTAACAGAATTTAGGGAGCTGCTGATTAAAAATGGATATGTAAAAACCAGTTGTATTCTTATATACAATAAGTTGATGCTAAAAAAATGTCTATTAATATGGAAAAATTAAAATTGGACTTATGGCTTATATATAGAAATAAATTCCTCCCACAACTAGAAAGACGTGCAACTAAGATATACAACGGTGTGCAGGGGGGGGTTGGGGAGATTAAAAAGCAGGAAAAAAAAAGAAAGAAAGAAATTCCAGGTAGATTAAATACCAACAACAAAAAAAAGAGCAATAAAGTTCTTAGAAGACAAAACAGGAAAAAAGTATCTTCTTAGTTTCAGGATGGGGAAAGATTGCTTAAACAGAAACACCAATCATAAAGGAAAAGAAGGATAATTTTGATTACATTAAAATTAAGAACTTCTGTTCAACAAATACATCATAAAGAGAGTGAAAAGAAAAGTTTACATTAAGGGCAATAATATCTATACCACATCTAACTATCAAAATCTAGTATGCAGAATATATTTTAAATTTTCTAAGAAAACAGTTATCAGCCCAGTAGAAAATGGGCAAAAGATTTAAACAGGCTCTTCATAAAAGAAGAAATCCAAATGACCAATTAACTCTTGGAAAGGTGCTTCATTAGTAATCAGGGAAATGCAATTTAAAACCACAAACCCACTAGATTAGAAAAATTAATTCTGAAAGCACCAAGTATAGGAGAAGATATAGAGCGAGGGCAATTCCTCTCATGTACTACTTGGAGGGGTGCAGTTGTTAAAACCACTCCGGAAGACAGTTTTGCTGTACCTAGTAAAGTTGAACATGCGCATACACCACAGCTGGCAATTCCACTGTTCTGTATTATTTAGAGAAATTTATACATGTCTGCACCAGGAAACATGGAGGAGGATGTTTATAGCACCAAACTAGAAACAAAACATATGTCCATTAACAGTAGATTGAATAAATAAACTGGTATATGTGCACAGTGGATTATACAATACATATTACTTTAAAATAAATTTCTTAAAAAATTAATATTTGCTTGACTTTAACAGAAGAAACCAAAATAAAACCGATGGGATCACTGAACCTCAGATAGACATTTCTTTCAAACTAGAGATGTTAGTTCTCGAAAGAGCTCTTTAGACTTTATGGGGTAATAGGAAAGAAGAAAGAGACCTGCATTTCCCCCTACTTTTTGCAGAGGCACCAGTTGAATAAATTGTTGTTTGAAAAATCAAGATGTCATAGTCTTTATGGGGTGTTGGTGGGTGTGGTGTTCTTAAGTACAAGTTTAAACCTCAGATGGTATTTATTGATTTCTTATTCTCTGTCCACTGGGTTGAAAGTCATGGTAGAAAGAAATGGTTTTAAATTCATGTTTAACTGACCTTGAATTTCCTGGCATAACCTTGGTGTCAGAGACACAAGTGGCCCAAGGCTACTCTATAGGCTTGTTTTGTCAACTTACCTGTCAGATAATAGAGAGAATCTCTTCACTGGATAGCCTACTAAGCTGGTGCCAACTCAGAGTTTCCTTTGGGAACTTTGGGGACCAGAGACTGGCCTGATTGTTATATATGGCAAAGGGAAGGAGTGGAGCCCTCCTCTGAGACAACGGGTGCCCTTCAGGTTGAAGGTGTGAGCAAACTTTAAAGCCACACTATGGGACCAAGATCTAAAAACCCGGTTAGAGTTTGAAGCCTGCCAGATCTGAGAGGTCCAGAGGCAAACATCAAAGTTAGAGTACGAGAGGGTCTGGCCCGGTGGTGCAGCGGTTAAGGTTGCACGTTCCGCTTCTCGGCAGCCCGGGGTTCACCAGTTCGGATCTCGGATGCGGACATGGCACTGCTTGGCACACCATGCTGTGGTAGGCGTCCCACATATAAAGTAGAGGAAAATGGGCACGGACATTAGCTCAGGGCCAGACTTCCTCAGCAAAAAGAGGAGGACTGGCAGTAGTTAGCTCAGGGCTAATCTTCCTCAAAAAAAAGAAAAGTTAGAGTATGAGACCCAGAGTTTGTGGCAGGGAAATCAGAGCTCGTGGAGGTTGTGAACTGTAAAACAGAAAAAGAAACAGAGAGGGGCAGGAGGGCCTTGGAGAAAGTCCTGAGTGACTGATGACTGCTCACAGTACTGAGAGCATTCACAATCAGCTATCACAATTTGTGGTTTATTTAAGGGCCAGTGAGAGAGCAGGGCATGGGTAGTTCCACAGGGCGTAAAAGCTCAGAGGTGAAACACTAGTAAGCATGCTGACTGTGATGTAATGTAAGGAAGTCTCCATTTTTATAAATGAACAGTATCGTATACCTTGCCAATAGGACAGAGCCTTTGAATCCCTGCTAAGCAGTCACCCGGAGCCTCAGGATGTCTTTCTGAATACATTTCTTTTAAGAGCTAGTCACTGTCCAGTGAGGCTTCTGGGTTTATACCGATGTCTTAGAGTTCCAGTGTTCCCTTCTCAACACTTGCTGTCCACGGGGCTCAAGGAGAGCAACTCTGGCTGCTCCCAGGACCTCTTTTCACAGCTTACATTGGGTACTAGACTCAAAGAAAAACTTTCATAGTAAATATAGCTCACTTGTCTTCCCTTCCCAGCCCACCTATGGGTCAAACCAAACAAATCACTCATAACATATGAACATCTTTTTTAGGTAGAAGCCTAATGATTTGGAGTCCAATGGATAAAGAAGGAAGCAATGTCTTCATACTCTCTTCACCTTAGGGCAAGATAGGATATTCACCCATCTAGGTGGCTGGCGGTAGATGTGGGGTAAGGGCTTTTCAAGGTCCAAGACACCACTGTGTTAGTCCCCTGCCAACCCTATGTCAAGTAGTGGTGTGCAGGAGAGAGCAGGCTGTCACTCAGGCCAGAAGGATCTGGGGTGCCAGCTGTAGATTCCAGGAAGAGTGTCTGAGACACAGTTTGTTGTGATCCTTTTCTCTAGTATCAGAAACGGGCCAATTGCTTACGGGTCCATATTCTTTGAAGTCAAGTAGAAACTAATTCCTGATTGTCACACTACTGAAATCTGCTCATCAGAAGTGTGGACTCGCTTCTGATGGTTTCTTTGTCTTCTCAATGCAGCCCCAATTTCATAGGCAGTTCCTCACTCCTTATTCACTGACAGATTCTGGTTCATACTTGCACTTAACCAAACTCACCTAAGCCCCAACCAGCAGGGTTTCAAAGTTCGCTGCTCTGCCCTCTGCTGGCCTGACTCAGATTTCGTAGCTTTGCTTTTACTCCAAGCTGAGGTGGCTCCTGTAGTTAAGTATAAGCCTTCTGATGAGCGCTTCACCCTAGATTAACTGTTTGACCCACTCCCATTGCCTTTGGGTCCCTTTTCTTATCTGGAAGTTTCCCATCCATAGAGAACTTGCAAATGCTTATGCTATTGTACAGTTTCTGCAAATGTTGTGTGAGGCTTCTGGAAAGGAAGACTTCCCTTCTTAGGCTGCCCATCTGCTGGTGGTTTAATACCTCCAGTGACATTTTCTTCTAAGGCCAAGGCCTGAGGCTCACTTTACTTTCTAAGTCACTTATCCTCTCTTGGTCCTCAATACTTCACTTAGATACTTAAAGTGGAGTTAGACATCTTTTGCCTGAGGTACTACACCCTACAAGTTTGCAGTAATACCAATTGCTTAAGACCATCCCCATGAAAACACATGTGGATACCACCTGCGACTGCCAAGAACAATCATTCTGTGTGTACACTCAGGACTACCTGCCTTCAATCTTTTCTAGAAAGAATGCATAAATATTTAAAAAATATTATCTGCTATAAGCCCGTCTCTTACCACAATACAGTACAAACACAAGACGTGTTATTGAGAATTTCCCTGGAAACTCAAGATTTGCTGTAATAATTCAAAACCTTCATAAGAATAGGATTTTCTTTGCTCTCTATCCCTTCTTGACCTTCCTAGAATTAGCTCTTCAAAATCTATTCTCTTGAAACACTTGTGTATGTGCGTGTGTGTTTATACATATATACCTTTCCATCGTTGAAATCAGCTTCTCTCCAACAGGTTTTCATAAGTCTAAGAGTTCTTGATCAGATTTTTATTTGCAGGCCTGCAGATTTGACAACCCACTAAAATCTTCTCCCCTTCAGATTAACACCACAGCCTCAATTCTAAACTTGACCTGATATTGCTCTATTTACCTAAACTATTTCTTTTGCATCTGTGTCAGTTGTCATGGACACCCATTCCTCATATATATTGTTTCAATGATTATGTTGATATTTCTGGAATTTTCCAATTATCGCTCATAGAAAAATTTTACTTGTTATGCATATGGAAGTACAACTAGGGAAATGCATAAAAGAGCCATTTTTAGGATAAAATGCAAATCTTGGGTTAGGCCTCAAAATTTCGCCTAGTTTTCCCTTAAAAAACAAAATATAAGGCTTTCTCAAAGAAGATATTCACTTAACAGATATGTACACATAACATCCATGTACAAGGGACTGAACTAAACAATGAAATTATAAAAAGATATAAAATATGTTGTCTTGTTCTCAAATTATCTCAGATTATTATATTAGGATTTTGATGGCCATGTCAGGAATAAGTCTTTCATTTAATAAATATTTATTGAGTGTCTGCCACATTCCAGGCACCATTGTAGGAGTCAGAGATTCAGTTATATTCTCATGGAGCCTAGATTCTGGAGGAGAGACTAGTGAAGTAGGACGTATAGGATAGGATGCTGTGGGGGTGCAGAGGTCACCTAACTCAGTCTTGGAGGGATAGAGAAGGGTTCCCCAAGCTAGTAAGTCTAAGCTACCATAGGGAGAATGAGTAGGAATTAACCAGGTACAGATCAGGTGTGGTAGGAGGGGAGGTGAAGAATGTTTAAGGAGCATCCTATGGAAATGCTGAGAACTGGGGGCTGGGGCACATTTGACTTGAAACCACTCAGTCCTATAAAGTGGGAAAGAAAGAAACTGGTTTTCTAAGTCTCTGAAGTTTTAGGATCTCTTTGTCACCTCAGGAAGGCATACCCTGACTCTTATCCTTTGTATCACATCCTTGACATTATCTGACTCCTACACTATTATTTACTATAAAACGAGTGCACAACTCTCTCAGTTCCCTATCAGCAATGAATACAGGAGAACTTTATGATTTGACCAGTTTTCTTCTCCAGCTTCATCCCTCCTACTCCCACATGGCTCAACGTGCTCCTACTGTACTGAACTCTCACGTTCCAGTGTGCTCTACTCCTTGAAGAGACCCAGACTGACTGCAGCTGAGGTGTCTTTAACACATGAATTGCAATGTTACCACCACCGGCAGCCAGGGGGCAAAAGGGGATGGGGCTTTTAAGGGGGAGACTTGAAAGCAGCATGCAGTGCTTCCTCTCACATTCCATTAGTCAGAACCTGGTCACATGGCTACACTAACTGCAAGGAACTTGGAGGATGGACCCGAGCTATCTGCTGGGAAGAAGAGGATTTTGGGGAACAGATGGTGTAGCCTCAGCCATTGTAATAGAGGGAAGAGCTAGTGGACTGTGAATCAGAACAGCTGCTCACACTTTCTCCTCAAAGCCCTTTGTCTTGTTGCCTCTGATGATCTCATAGTCCTTGTCTTCTTTCAATTTCTAACTCCCTCATGCAGATGAATATAGGCCCCCTGAGGTTATTTATCTTAACTCTACCCACCAATCTTTCCTCAACCACATTCAGTCCTTTGATCAATCTCCTCTGACTTTCTGCACAACAGGTCATTCTCTTGCCCAACTCAGCCTGTTGAAAGGAAAGAGTCCAACCCTTCTGGTCAGTTGGGCTAACCAGAAAGGCTGGTTGGTGATTCAGTAGGTGGCGCTCTGTGTCAGCAAGACAGCAATTCCAAAACAACACATATAATGAGCGCCAGGATGTAGTCACACTCAGGAGGACTCAACAAAAATGGCTCACTTGACCTACTTCCTCAAGACTCAACTTTCAAAAAGAGTGACCACACCCAAACTGACTGGCGGATTGTTAAAAACAGGGATGACAACACGCTCTGGACTGACTGCCAACAAAAATATTTCCTTTGTGTGGATGCTTTCTTCTTATTGGACTCAGGAAGGGCAAAGAAGTTCAACCTGTCTGGGTTGGAGAGCGCCGTGAACTGCTCTCCTCGGGGTTCCTCTTCAGGAGTTAGAGAAAGGGGCGTGTGTGTTGTTTTAATGGGAGTTGGACCTACTCCTTTCATAACCACTGGTTAGTCCTCTTGGCTGTTAGGAAATCTCAGGGCTCCCCATCAAAGGCCTCGTTGTTTGGTTCTTTCTTTCTTTCACTTGTGTCACCCTATCCTTTCACTCAACAATGTCCCCTGGGTCGTTTTGTATAACACCGTGAAGGTGTGGATGAAAGTGGTAAAATAAAGACTTGGAGATACCCTTCCTCATCAAGTTTAAAACTGACGTTCAGCAAAGATGAGAAGGGATGGGAAATTTGTCGATGAAGAATTTGTTTTTATTTGTTTATGTCTCTCTCTTTGTTAAAGATTTTATTTTTCCTTTTTCTCCCCAAAGCCCCCGGGTACCTAGTTGTATATTTTTAGTTGTGGGTCCTTCTAGTTGTGGCATGTGGGATGCCACCTCAGCATGGCTTGATGAGTGGTGCCATGTCCGCACCCAGGATCTGAACCAGCGAAACCCAGGGCCACCAAAGCAGAGTGAGCGAACTTAACCACTCGGCCATGGGGCTGGCCCCTGTTTGTGTCTCTTGGGGCATCTCCTTTCTGTCCAAATTCAGATATATTTTAAAATTGTATATTCATAGAGACCTCCACTGGCATGTTAAATAAAAGAGGTGCTACCCAGAAAAAGAAAATCTGCATCTTAGGCTTCTTATTTCTCTCTTCATTTAATATCCAAGCCTCATAGAAATGTGGGTAAAGAATTGATTTTCGCTAAAACCAATTTAGGTGTTAGAGTGTATGAGAGATTAGGATTTTGATGTTGTCTGAAAACATCACATAGTTATTTTGACCATTGGAGTCCTAGCCATATATGAAATTAAGCTAGCCCTATAAACGTAACAGTTCTTTAACTAGTATTCCTCATCTTTTATTCTGTCAGTCTTTTTTTTCAAACCTTTCCATAGAACATCTTTTCCAAGAAGGCCTCCTTCAGTCACCTCTGCTCGACTCCTATTGTTTCTTTATATTTTATATAGGTATCCCAGATGTGGCTAGGCCCCTGGATCAGTCAGAATAGGCCAGCTTATGTTGGGGCAACAAATAATCCCCAAATCTCAGTGGCTTCGATCAACAAAAGTGTGTTTCTCCTTCATGCTCTGTGTCCAGCGTGGATCAGTAGGGGGCTCTGTTCACGTGTAGATACTCAGGGACCTGATCTAGACCTGAAGAGGCTCTGTAACATGTGTTCCATGATCATCATGTTAGGGTGAAGAGAACGTAGTGAAATATACACTGGCTTTTAAAGCTTCTGTCTGCATGTGGTGGGTCACTTCTGTTCATATTTTATTGGCCAAAGAAGTTACACGGTTGCAATTAACTGCAAATCAATAAGAAGCAAAGTCTAGGTGAAATTAACAAACACTACTTTCTATTTGAATATCTCAGGGAAGTAGGAAGGGGAGGTTAGTAATTTTATCATTTTACATATAGGGAAGCCAAGGTTTAGAGAGATTAAATCATTTAATTTAAGGTCATACATCTTTCCTTTAGATTAGGTTATCATGACAGCCAGTTTTTTTTATTATTAGTTATCTACAATGTGTCAACATCGTGTTCATAATGTTTGAATTAACAAGTGCCAATTCTGTGGAATTAGCCTGGTGCTCAGAGTAATAGAAATCAACAAGCTTTTTCTTTAGCCACGTTGCCATCAGCAGTCGAGAGAACTTCAAATCCTTTAAAGTCTCCCTTCTCAACTAATTCTAAGAGTTGCAGGGGATATTTACTATGTGCTAATAAATATGGTCAGCCAGGTGCCACGTGGTCTTCTGTCCTTGCCCTGACTCTCCCTGGTCATGGTCCCTGCTAAGCCCTCAAGGCTTGTGTTGAAGGAACTTATACCCCTCCCAGAGAGATGAAATGGGTTGAGGCCTCAGAGGAGCTGTCTCCTTTCACCTAAGAAGCCAGTGCCCACAGTGTGAAGAGCTCCTTTAGTTTTTACTCACTCCTTAGTTTCAGCTCTTTCTCTTTCAGACTCAAACATGAGACTTTAGCCACTCTGTGACGCACATTAACCAGTACACAGGATCTTTCGTGTGCTCGTGGGTCACACTTGTGGGCCTCAACTGTTTTCTCTCATGAAGAGGAACTCTTTCCCAGACGGCCCTTAAGTCACTCATGCAAACAGACACCTGGTGAGCCCATCTTACCCATCTTCCAGACATGCCCAGACTTGTTTGAATGTCATATCAAATGGACCTACTTGCTACAATATTTTTGGAGAGGCATAGACTTGTTCTTCCATAAGATGGCAAAAATATTACTGGTTAACGTAATGAATTTAAGCACGTCAGTATTTCATGATGTATGCAAAGAGCACTATGCATTTCAGGTGCTCTGCCACCTAAACAAGTGAGAATACATAGCTGGTTTAGGAAAATAAACACTGAACTCCAAGGCCCAAACCTATATCCAAGTTTCACATCTGTTTCCTTTGAGTGACCTTGGGAGAGGGACTTAGCCTTCTCAGCCCTTTTATCATTCATAAAATGAAGGAAGTAGTATGGATGGATTTCCAAGGACTTCTTCAACTATGGGGGTTTGTGATTTGTGGAGTCAAGATTTATTATTTGCAATTATTGTCAACAGGTGGCAGCAAAAACCTACTCTTGAGTGAGTTAAGGCGAGCAGGCTAGCTGCCTTTGATTTATCCCTAGAATTTCAGAGAACATTTAATTTTGTTCATTTTAAACATGATGAGAAAATGAAAGTTCCACATTTAAAGATTGTGTGGTAGAAAGAAAATATGTACAATGTATGTTGTAAAATGAATTGAAAGTAGGGCTCTTAAAATGAATATGTTTTGTAAACAATTGAATTTAGTACCTTTCTTCCAGTCATTTTAAACGTGACCGTCGCTAAATATCTTAGGATCCTGAAACTGACATATAAGTGATATTCAGAAAGAGTCTTTTATATTTTTATTTTTAACTTAGATATAGAGGGATGAACTAGAAACTTTAGGAGTTTCTTTTTGAATGTTGGATTAGTTTGGCATTTTTGTGTTAAGTTGGAAAAAAGTTAATATACTTAGCAACATACAATATCGTTACATTTTGCATTTTATCATAGCTTTACTCTCATTAAAATGAGTTCCAAAGAACTATTTAAAAAAATGTAAAACTTTGTTTATTAAAGTTTTGCTGACTTTGACAGTTTGAAGTGAATGAGCTGTTTATGGAACTTTCACACATTTTTACTACCCATAAGTTTTGTTGCAATCAACTAGAACACTAATTTAAAAATACATATGGGGGCCGGCCCCATGGCCAAGTGGTTAAGTTCGCGTGCTCTGCTGCGGCAGCCCAGGGTTCCGCTGCTTCGGATCCTGGGCGTGGACATGGCACCGCTCATCAGGCCACGCTGAGGTGGCATCCCACATGTCACAACTAGAAGGACCCACAACTAAAATATGCAACTATGTACTGGTGGGATTTGGGGAGAAAAAGCAGAAAGAAAAAAAAAAAAGAAGATTGGCAACAGTTGTTACCTCAGGTGCAAATCTTTTAAAAAAAAAAATTAGGGGCCAGCCTGGTGGCGAAGCAATTAAGTTCGCACGTTCCGCTTCTTGGCGGCCTGGGGTTCGCTGGTTCGGATCCCGGGTGCGGACATGACATCGCTTGGCACACCACGCTGTGGTAGGCGTCCCACATATAAAGTAGAGGAAGATGGACACGGATGTTAGCTCAGGGCCAGTCTTCCTCAGCAAAAAGAGGAGGACTGGCAGTAGTTAGCTCAGGGCTAAACTTCCTCAAAAAAAAAAAAAAAAAATTAAAGAATAAAAAATAATTAAAAAAATAAAAATACATATGGATAATTTATTAAAATGTCAATGCTAATGTATTTATGCCACTTGATTCCATTTCATTTAATATTATTAATAAAACAATGGTATATGCAACTGGGTAAAATGCTACCTACGGAATAGACTATTGAAGATAGGAACCATATTGCAGGCAGTCTCTTAAAGGACTTTGCAATTTTAATAATGTGAATATTTAGATAGTATGTTACTCTTTGAAAATTAAAGAGAGAATGTGCAAACTATAGTCTTGACTGCTTTCTGAATTACAGATTTGTGCGTTCAACCGCCTCCTTGACATCTCTACTTAGGCTTTGTGTCCACAAAAAAGGCTTGGTGTGGATAAAAGAGAACTTTATGTGAATATGTAGTTTACTTAGTCACTAAGTTACTTAGATAATCCAGTCCCTTGATTGGGAGATTTAATTACATTGTTTGTTAGCAGTGATTAAGTCTTTATAAAATTCTTTATATTAAAAAAATACATTTGTTTAAATCAGCCGCCATCAAATCGACCATCAAGATTATAGAGCAACCAATAGACAAAGGACGACAAAGAAATACAAGGCATGATCCTTGTTCGTTGATCAGGAATCTATGATTCATACAAAATTCTGAAAAGTATTCAAAATTTTATTGAAGTACATCCTTCTCAGATGAGTCACAAATTCCCATTTTACAGTTGAAGAGATTTAATGATGAAATGATGGGCACAAAGCCCATACTTCCCAAACTTCACATTATTTTTTTTTTTGTATTTAAACCAGCACTTACTCTGAACCATGTGCCATAATACTCTTAGGTTGTAACCTGGTGTCGGTAGCTGCACTGCCGAGGGAGGTACCCTCTGGCTACATGTGGCTATTTAAATGTAAATACAATTAAAATTTAGTTCCTCATTCACACTAGCTACGTTTCCAGTGCTCAGTCACCACATCTGGCTAGTGGCTACCATATTGGACCGCACAGATACAGTAGGTTTCCACGATTACCAAAAGTTCTAATCGATAACACTGGTCTAGAATGTGGAACACTACGATCCTCTACGTGCTCAGGTGTCATCTTTCCTGTACATAATGCTTTACTTTTACAACTGACAAAATATAAAATACACGTTGGAAGGAAATTATACGTTTGCTTTGAAATTGCTCTCCTCAACTGATGATTTCTCTTTGTGTAGTAAAGCTGATGTTAATTATTGTTTGGGTGGAATGTGTCACAAGAAATAAAATATGGTATCTTTGAAAGAGAATGTTTCTTGATGAAATCCTTTTATAAAGTAACTTTGTATTACCTAATATAGGAGATATTTTTTTCTTCTATCTAAAAGGGGCTCATTCTTTTTTTTCTGGCTGTTACTGGACAGTTTTGCCACCAAATAGAAAAGTTAGGCAGTAGCACAATAGATTACACTTTGATCCACCTCATCTTGGAGTGTTTTGGCTGCCTATTATAGGACATTTAATCATGGTAGACTCTGTGATAGCTGGTTCCTGATCTACCAGCAAACCCTGTCAATCTAACTATTTATTCTACGTTAGAATAACTGTGGTGAGACAGCCAACCTAAAGTAGCTATTTATTCTCCCTGAGGGCCTGGAGTTGTGGAAACATGTTAAATTGAGCTGTTTTTCCCCCACTGAGAATATCTACTACATTATTTTGTTTTGGCATGATATTCTAGAACAATATTTAAGAATACTATAGTCCCCTTTTTATAGGCGAAAAGAACTCAGAGAGAAGCTCTTAGTAAGGATGAATACATCTTTGCTGGATGGCAAAATGGTTCTAATATTTCAGATGTAGCGCATGGTGAGCATAACCAGACCGAATCTTTGGATCCAGTACTTGATATTACGATTTTTTTCATGACACCTAACATTGGCTGGTGTCATTTTTAATCTGTTTGAAATATTAAAGAATAAAAAATGATTCCAACAATTCTAAATTATCACATCTTAGTATCCAGAGTACTAGATTGGGAGTCAGGAAACCTGACATGCCTCCCGCACAGATTTACTCTTCTCTTGAGTGTTGAAGGGTTATAAAATCTAGTTACCTCGCCTGAGCACTGGGTTGTCCATGCTCCTTTGTTTGGGGAAAGTAGGAGGGCTTTAGAAACTTTGCTGGACATGCAGAATTATGAAGGAATATCAGAGCATACCTCCTGCATGTATTTTTTTCCAATAATGAACTTATCAAAACAATCACTATCTAATAGAGTGCTATCTACGTGTCAAAAAAGGTAGATGGAAAAGAGCTTTCTCTATCACAAGAGCTAAAGTAGACCTCTTCTCACTTTAAACATCAACTCTGATTCATGCCTGGCTTACTGTCAATCCTAAAGTGGATGGTCATGTATGACCATGCTAGTTGTACCATGGACAACCTGCACAACCGTATAAGATGATAGCACCGTAAAAGGCCTTGATTAAGGCATTTTAGTTACATCATCAGAGATCCTCAGTCACTCCAAGAAGTGATGGGAGAGTAAACAAGAATATTCCTTCCCTGGAGCTATTGTCTAACATCACTTTGGGGTCATTTAGGTGGGAGATACATGCCTGAAAGGTATGGTAAGCACTTTCCCTCTCTGGGATGTTCCTGGATATAAGTTCAAAACTCACTTGCTCAGACTTTGAGCCAGTGGAAGTCTGGATACATCTGCTCTGACACTCCAGAGATATAGAGCAGCTTTAAAGCAAAAAATCAAGAGATGTCAATGATTCTTAAAGTCCTACGTTCAGCTATGCTGATATCTAGATCACTTTAAATTTTAAGTTACTGGGAAATTTTGGGCAATTATACCAAATTTCTGGCTGTGAGACTGATCTCTTCTTAGGAATTGACTGATCAAAAGCAAGGGCAGATTGCGAGCAGATGGGTGGATATCTGAGAAACAGATTATTTGTGTTCAGCTAGCATTTTCTTGTAGGGGGTCTTCATAGTTTGGGGGCATGGAGTCATGGGGCTTACGTTTGCCACTAGCCTTGCCTCTCAGTTCCTTACTAGCTCATTCATAAAATGAAGAGTTTGGGTGAGAATATTTTCAAAATCCCTTCCAATCTTCAGATATAACTCCTTTTTTCTTGCATTCAAATTCCTTGAAAGAATATGTCATAAAAGAATACTTTGGATTAATACTGGCCCACAAAGACTGGCATATATTTTTCAGACGATGAGAACTTTCATGCTTGAAGAAATCTTTAACATTGGTATATTAAATTGCCCCTCCCTTATTCCTGCTTAATTTACTTTTTAAAATTAAACCCTTTATTTTAGGATAGTTTTACATTCACAGAAAAGTCACAAAGACACTACAGAGAGCTCCCATATATGTTGCACCCAGTTTCCCCTATTGTTAACTTCTTACATTACCAAGGTACATTTGTCATAACGAATGAGTCAATTTTAATATGTTAACATTAACTAAAGTCCATACTTTATTCAGATTCCTTTAGTTTTTACCTAATGTCTTTTTCTGTTCCAGGAAGGATTCCATCCAGAATACTACATTACATGTAGTTGTCATGTCTCCTTAGGCAACTCTTAGTTGTGACAGTTTCTCGGACTTTCCTTGTTTTTGATGACCTTGACCATTTTGTGGAATACTGGTGGGTATTTTGTAGAACATCCCTCAATTGGGATTTGTCTGAGGTTTTTCTCATGATTAGACTGGAATTGGGAGTTTTGGGGAGAAAGACCATAGAGGTAAAGCGCTGGTCTCACCACATTATCTCAAGGGTACGTGATGTCAGTAAGACTTATAACAGTGGCTGTTGACCTTGATCACCTAGGTGAGTGGTGTTGGATCTCTCCATGTAAAGTTGCTCTTCCCCCTCCTTTCCATTCTGTACTCTTTGGAAGAAAATCACTTTGTGCAGCCCACATGTAAGAGGTGGGAAGATTTAACTCATTTTCAAGTCCCCATAAATTGAATTTTAGAGTAAAATCTTCTCAATGTTTAGCCACATTTTTGAGACTATTAGGTAAGTTTAGCAGCAAATAGTCTTGTAAGTTCTAACTAACCCAGAACAAAATAGTTGGGGGGAAATGAGAAAGGCTATGACTTGTCCTCTTTAGCATTTTTTTCTCCCTTCTTTTGATTGGAGTTGTACTCACTCTCAAGAAGTGCAAAACAACATGATTCCCACCTCCCTCTCCCTAAGATCTAGTGAAAAGAATCTGTTATTCTAAAGGTGGAGGAAAACATGCTCCTTTTCATTTACTTTAGGAAAGGATTGAGGAGATCTGGGTCAACAGCATTTTTCTAAATTCAAGCTATGTGAATCTTAACATTTATATTAAACACAACATTTATATTTCTGTGCTCTGCACCCTTGAAACTTCCTTTTGTCTCTACCCCTTTAGGAGCAATAGATTCCTACAGTGTGAATGTTTATGCCAAAACAAAACATTTTCAGCCTATTATTTTATCCTATTTTTTAGTTATGGAAGTAACATATGTTTCTTATTATAAAACATGAAAATAATCCAGAAGTATATAAAATATAAAAGTAGAAGTCCTCCCTGGCTCTCCATATGGTAGAATTTACTCTACTATTAAATGTTGAATTCTTTTTGGCTTTTAATCAAAGATTCTTGGTGTTGGGGCTGGCCCCGTGGCAGAGTGGTTAAGTTCGCGCGCTCCGCTGCAGGCGGCCCAGTGCTTCGTTGGTTCGAATCCTGGGCGCGGACATGACACTGCTCATCAAACCACGCTGAGGCAGCGTCCCACATGCCACAACTAGAAGTACCCACAACGAAGAATATGCAACTATGTACTGGGGGGCTTTGGGGAGAAAAAGGAAAAAAATAAAATCTTTAAAAAAAAAAAAAAAAGATTCTTGGTGTTGTTTTATTAAACAAACTCTCCTATAATGTAGCATACAGAAATTAAAAGAGGAAAAAGACTTGTTTGGAATTTGGCTTGGCTTGTTCATTTGTTACTTATTTAAGCAAATATTTATTGGGCGCTAATTTTGTGCTGGATGCTAGCACATATGTGGGGGTATAAATGATGCAAAAGCAAATCATTTGTCCTTAAAGGAACTTACAATCAAGAGAGAGGGCAAGATTTCCATAAACAAAAAAGAAGTAAACAAATGTCTTCATGCTAGCACATTTGTCACACACAGAACTTTGAAAAACTAATTTTTGCTTTGTTAATAAGATTACGCCCTACTCACAATATATTTCTTAGTTTAATTAGTTTATTGAATTTGGAACAATATTAAAAGTTCTTGAGTTAATTTTTAAAAATGAGTGAGAACTGATTCTCTTTTACTATGTAAGACACTTTCACTGTTTTTCTGAAACTGCATGTGGTAACTCTATGGTTTTTTTCTAAGATGATGAGAAAAGATTTTTTCCACTGATCATGCCATGAAGGGAAGATGCTGACTCTAATATCCTAGTCTTTTCAAGCTTATTGGGTACACCACAGTTGAAACTTTGGATAACAAAAGAATTTCTATGGAATGTTTGGTAGCTAAACTAATCTCCTACCATCACCTTATCTCTAATGATATAAGAAAATGTACCCCTGGCAATAACCACTCATTCAGTAAACATGAATTAATTTTCTCCTAAATCATCTGTGATTAAATCAGCTTTGAAGTATTGTATCAGGAAATTCTAAAAGATAAAAAAAAAAACCCCAAAGAATTCATTTCCGTTTATTTACAGACCTTTTCAATATACACAAAAATTGTTTCATGACTGTAGTCTTTTTTGTGTGTGTGTGTGAGGACAATTGCCTCTGAGCTAACATCTGTTGCCAATCTTCCTCTTTTTGCTTGAGGAAGATTGTTGCTGAGCTAACATCTGTGGCGATCTTCCTCCATTTTATGTGAGATGCCACCACAGTGTGGCTTGATGAGCAGTGCTAGGTTGGTGCCTGGAATCCAAACCTGTGAACCCTGGGCTGCCAAAGTGGAGCACACAAACTCAACCACTACACCACCAGGCCAGCCTCTGTAGTTTTTTGTGTATATAGAATTTTACATTATTTTTTACTTTATGTTTCATCAATGTTTTTCCATGTCCACTCATCACACTTAATATTTTCATAGTTGCTTAATAGTCACAGCATTGATATTTTATTATTTAATTAGCCTCTATTGTTGGAAATTTAGATTCTTTCCAGTTTCAAATAGTATACATAATGCTGCTCTAAGCATCTCCCTTTATTTAGAGATACTTTCCAATAATATGATTTTCTCTCTTAAATTGTTTCCTTAAGGTAAGTTTCCAAGAACAGGATATTGTATGGTCTGGCATTTGGTAAGCATTGTCAGGTTGTTCTCCACAAGAAATGCTACCTATTCACAAAGCCTAGAACAATAAATGGACAAAACTATTTTTCTGAAGCCCTGCCAATACTGTAATGATGAAATTCCATTGGTGCTATGCAACAAAAGTCAGTTTTATTTTTTATTTTACTGGTAAATCTTGGAGTTATTTGGAAATCTCTCTTTACTAATGGAAGACATATGACATCAATCCACAGATTGTGCCTCCAACGACAGGGCTGTGTTCACAGGGAGCAGAAACCCACTGCAGCCACCTAAGAACCTCCACTGAGACTAGCCCTGTTATCTTCTTCCCTCTCTCCCTTTCTCCTTTTCTTTCTTCTAAATTAGGTTCTGTTCTCCTGAAACTAGAACAGGACCAACACAGGTGAAAATAGAATAGTGGGTACCAAAGTGATACCACCTTAAGGGGCCTTGGACTCCCTGAAAGTGGCCTGTGAGGTTTTGGTTTTCTACAGGGAAGAGGAGAAGATGGTGCCATGTTCCAACCATGGAAATCTTGCCGAATGAGAAGAGTGACTGCTCCTCTCATAGGAAAGATCTCGCAGACGATTTCCCTTTTCCCCTGGAAACACATGTATGGTCATTGGTGTTGCTCATAAAGAGAATTGAACTAATGCAAAGGGAAAAAGAGTTCTAGAATATATTGTGAGCAAAACAAATTGCTTAATAAGGTGTCAACAATACCAGCTGGGGTTGCCCAGGACATTCCATCACTACTAAAACACAAAAAGGCTGGACCCCTTTTCAGAGGCAGCTTCCGAAAGAGAGCTCTAAAGTGAGTCTACTGGGTCCCACAGTCTGAACTTTGACAATTATGTGAAATGGAGGACAAAGAAGGGGTTATCAATAATAATAATTTATCAATGGGAGTGTGTTCTCTACCTTTCAATGTGTCTCAAACCCTTCAAATGGCACCATTGTCTCCTTAAATAGAGCTGGCCAGGCCACCCCCCCGGGAATCTTTGTTGCCTTCCTTGAAAAACATTTAAAACAAACAAGCCCCTTTCTCTTCCCATAGACAGTACAAGCAATATGAATGGTTATCTACCTGTGAAAAGCACAACAGTCTCATTTTACCTGACTTGAAAGGGTCATCTGTACTGTCAAGCCCAATTAACTTGTCTTACTCTCACACAAAGAAGGAAGGTTACCGAAAGGCCACATCTTGCCCTCTATCTTGGCTGCTCTGGTACAATGACCTGATCAAAGGCCATCAAAGCATCAAGCCAATAAAGGCAGACCCTGCTTTTTTTGGATGCTGGCATAGTGCCACCCATGGAAGCCTGTGGCTTCTTACTGAATGGCTCAGACGCCAAGACAGGGTTTTATACACACAGGGCCTCCCAGAGGTTCAGAGAGGCCCTGGGCCACTTCCCAACTTTACAACAGGGTTATAAATAATTGTGGTATATTTTAAATGTTTATGGTTAATAAATGAATGCTTTTAATACAAAAGCAATGCAATGTAATTGGGCTTTTCATAAGATAATTATAGGATTTATAAAAACTATTTCATTTAAAGTGCACTGTAGGTGGGATGCTTGTAATGAGACAGAAGGTTAAATTTGAATGATGAACATCTTCTGTCAATCAAAGACTTTCTTTAGGGGAAATAACCTAAAGCTCACATTTGAAGCCCTGGGGGAATGGGAAGCTTGAGTCAATTGCCAGTCCATAGCTCCAGTGACACCCCTGAGACAGATCCGATATGTGCGTATTTCAAGCACATTACAAAACTCAAATTACTTGTTTGGTCCACAGAGCCTGTGTCAGTGCTAAAAATCCATTGGACACTCAAATATATGTTGGTGTATTTGGTTCTGTTTCATAGATTTCTAAGGCTAGAAAGAAATAGACAAAAAAGCCATTTATTTATTCTCTTTTTCCTAGGAAAGTTTGACTCTAAGTTACTCTAGATGCTTAGTTACATATGCATGCCACTGCGGTTCTTGCTTCCTTTAATGGTTCATTTTGATGTTTACAAATTTGAATTTTGGAAGCAAAACTAAATGGGACTGGGATGATTTGATCTGGAAAAAGGGAATTTGGCAGGATTTCCAGATGTCCCATATGGGCAGGGTTCTCTGGTAGTTC
The DNA here is from genome assembly GCF_041296235.1 of Equus asinus. Taxonomy (NCBI): domain Eukaryota; kingdom Metazoa; phylum Chordata; class Mammalia; order Perissodactyla; family Equidae; genus Equus; species Equus asinus. Next base: position 41,621,143 of record NC_091813.1, read on the forward strand.
TGTTTTTAAAAGAACAAAGACACACACACTCGCACATGTATATGCCGTTACCCACATGCACTCACACACACAATGTTTGAGTCCGGGTTAGACACCACAGGGCATTACTGCTAGCACAAGTCTTGTCAAAATATAGACCATGTTCTCCAGGTTTAGATCTGACAAACCTAGCAAGGATGAACACTGATAAGGGTCTTTAAGTACAGAAATATCTTCTGTATAAAGTTGAAAACCAGATTTTTTACATTTTGACTAAGACTATAAAAGAATAAGTAAATTTAAATTAGGTTGGACCAGGAAAAAATTCCAGACAGAAGAACTGTTAAACTTCAGAATACATTACCAAGAAAATTTGTGGAATTGTATCCTCTGGTGGAATGAGGATCTTAAAAACAAAACAAAATATTTTCTTTGATGTCAGTGGTTTGATCTTTACTCTGGTACAAGAGAGGAATGAATGAAGAAAAATTATTCAAGAGCTCTCAGAACTTTAAAAATATTATAATGTTCAACTTAAAAATTAAATTTAACTTTCCTGAAATATCTCTAATATCTTTTTTTTTTTTTTTTGCTACTCCTTTCTGATGATCCCAATTCAGCTGGATAGACTAAGTCAGGACTTGAGTTTCAAAAGTACAACTGAATGTATCTCTTTTCTTCAAACAAGATCAGAGTTGGAATTCTGTTGACTTGAGGCATTTTGAAAATGACAGTTCAATACTTATGAAGGAGGAAAAGCCAACAAGAGATGAACCTGGGATTATTATGAGACACTTTAGCTGGAGTAAGGTGATGGCAAATGGGTGTGGCAGAGCTCCACAGAACTTTGTACAGAAGCTCTTGATATTCCGTAGAGTGTGAGCTGATGGTGCTTTTGAGCAGGGGAAACTCTTAGTGCACGTAACAAAAACAAAGAATAAAATGTTGGGTACAGAGGCTGAGCATAGGACATATTGCCTTGACTCTCTTTGTGTTCTTTCCTTGCCTCTCTCCAAGTTAATAGGCAGAGCTGCTGTTCCAGATAAGTGCCGACACCAAGGTGTCCATGTCTGGTAGGCTTAACAATTTTAGTAGATATTTTTAGATAAAAGAGAGGCTTATAACCTAACTAATCAATGCATCTGTTGAACAAATGATTTTGAGAATATCTTTTGACACCAATATCTACTCTGGTAGGCAGAATTATGGTCCCCCAAAGATGTCCATGTCCTAATTCCTGCAAACAGTGAATGTATTACCTTACATGGAAAGGGAAATGAAGGTTGCAGATGGAATTAAGGTTGCTTATCTGCTGACCTTAAAATAGAGAGATTTCCTGGATTATCCAGGTGGGCCCAATGTCATCACAATAGTCCTTATAAACCGAAAAGGGAGGCAGTAGAATGGGTCAGAGTGACGCAGTATGAGAATGACTGGGCCCACTTTTGCTGGCTTTGGAGAGAGAGGCAGAGGACCTGAAGCCAAGAAACGCCGGTGGCCTCTAGAACCTGGAAAAGGCAAGGAAATGGCTTCTCCCCTAGAGCCTTCAGAAGGGAAGGCAGCTCTGCCAACTTCTTGATTTTAGACCAGTGAGACCCATGTTGGACTTCTACTCTAAAGAACTGCAAAATAATTAAATCTACATTGTTTCAAGCCACTAAGTTTGTGGTAATTTGTTGCTGCAGCCATAGTGCACTAATATACCCACCCTGCAATTCCAAATGACATGCCTCTCACCACACTACGTGGTCCGTTGGAGGAAGAAAACCAGACCCATGATTATTTAGTAGCCTGTACACATGTACCATTCATCCCTGGCAATGCAGACTATTTGTGATACTCCATACTTCCACCCCAATGTAAAGACACTGATCAACCTTATACTTGCCTCTCCCACCTCTCCAGCAAAAGCCTTCTTCACTGGCCTCTAAATTGGTGATTTTGTTTCTCCTTTCATCAGAGCACTCATGATAGAAGGCTTTCACATGCATGACACATTTTGTTGGGACTACTCAGGATTAGGCTCAAATCCCTGTAAGTGCGCTGTGATGACAACTGTATTCCTTTATTTCTAATTCAGGGTTGGGGTCACAAGTGAGAGGTTAGTTTTATAGAAACAGCCATTCTAATTTAAACAAAATGCAAACCACGCACAACAAATACCCAAAACCTACATGCTAAGATGGAAAGTAAATGACAGTTTAGGCCAATTAAAAATTTGATTTATTTTTCTATCCTATTAGATTTTTTGTGTGTGCTGTTTAGGTTCATTGGACTCACGAATATTCAACAGTGAGACTAAAAGTTGTCTCTGTGGAGGGAATAACGAGATCATCCACCAGATTATTCTTCAGGTTCTTTTCCTGTAAAACGAGAGTGAAAATTAGAATGATATTATGCTTTGGCCTAAGGAACTGGTGGCAAGAATAAGAATGCTTTTGAATTATGTCACAACCTTGGGAAATAAGATACTCTGAGATGTGGGTTAGGAATACCCCTATCTACCCTTTATTCCTACTATATGTTTCATACAATTAGTCTCTTGAGGATTTTTGGTGCTATGATAGCTAACATTTATTGTATGCTTACATGAATTGTTACATTTAATCCTCCAATATTACAGATGAGAAAATGAAGCAAAAAGAGATCCAGGAAATTGCCCTGGACCATAAAGTTAGTACTTGATGAAACCAGGATTTATATCCAAGCCTCTGGACTTTACAGCCTGAGCTCTTCACCATGGAACTTTATCACCTCTCAAAGGATGCCCCCTACTTGTGAAGAGATAAGCTTAACATGCAGTAATCTTGCACAACACACAGGTCTCCTTACACCAGGAATATGCTAACTTTCTTCTCTGCCTACCCAATCCTTACTTAACACTCAGAGCCCAACTCACTCCACTTCCTTCCCAAGACCTTTTTCCTTACCTGTGCAAGCTGGTCTGTGGGAATCAGGTACTCATGTAAATCCTTTGCAACACCCAGCACAGGGCCTTGCACATAGTAGGCAGCTGCTAGGTAGTGGAAATCTCCCTGGTTCTTGTCTCAAAAGAGTGGGATTGTATCTCTACTTTCCCACTTACTGGCAGTGTGGCCCAAGATTCAGTGACCTCATCTGTAAAGAAAAAGAAAAAAGAAAAGAGAAATAAGTAATATTCATCTCGTAGATTTGTTACAGAGACCAAATGGGCCATTGCTTATAAAAGTACCTTGTAAATTAAAGTACCATTCAAATACGAGGGATAATAGGATTAAGTTAAATAAATTGTGTATGGCATTTCTTGAACTAGTCCTGAGATTGTTGAATTGCGTCCAGTTTCATACAGGAGCACATGATCATGAATGCATTATAATGCCACTGAGGAAGGCTGCGAGAGCAGGATTGTTTAGCCTAGTAAAGACAAGGCTGAAGTGAGCTTTCAAAACAAATTCCAAGTGTTTATCTATTCAATAGACGATTGTGAGCAACTCCACAGAGTCTTTGGCCTCAAATTAGAGCAAAAAGGGATTTGGTCCAGACGTAAGGAAATGCTTCATGAATATAAAGACTGTGAAACCTACTATTAAGGGAAATTGTGGAAACAAATAACAGCCACAAATAAGTTACTTCATGCTGCCAAATTGACCAAGGAGAAAAAGAAACATGTTTATTTTTCAAAATGTGGATGTTCTGAAGCAATGAAATATCTTCCCTCACTAAATTGACATACTTTTGGTCTTGATGGCACTATAAAATTAAATTCTTTACAGGAAATTTAAAATATAAGAGATGGCATCTCTTCTGAGGAAGAAAACAAAATGGAGAAACTGAAAAATAGAACTATTCAAGACTACTATAAAAAACTTTTGTAAAGATAACAGAATCTCTAAGACATTGTCTCATTGAAATTAAAGCCATCCCATATATATCACTTCCCTTTCCCCCTCAGTCTGCCTCCCCCATCCCCTGCAACAGCCACTCTATATTTGAGTACACGGCACTATTAGGCTAAAATTGGAGACCACAACACCCAACTTGGCATAGCAAGTGGTAAGTGTCTAGAAGGCAGAATGGCCTTAAATACTTATATGGATATTACACTGAACAGGTGAAAACCCTAATGTCATTACAGACATAGTTTCAGTTGAGCTATACTTTGCATGTGTCTTTCAAAAAGATGGACCATTTCTGTGACAACTGAATACTGACAGCAAATGTAACCTGAGTCCAGTTAAAGGTCGCTGACCGGGGGCTCCGTGCTCCACAATAAGCTTATCAGGGCCATCTCTTGAAATAATAGTCACTTCCAGATCTCCTTCATCTTCTTCACTCTTTGCCTTCCTCCCACCTCCCTACCGGAGCCCACCCTTCCCTCTTGGGCATGTATCCTTCAGCAAGGTTCTCTGTTTTCTTGGGCTTTTCCTGTTACCATTACAAAGCCCTCAATGTCCTTTATGGAGTGTTGTCATCTAACCTTGAGTCAAAGGCCATTCTTGCCTCAGGAAAAAAAGAAAATCCCCTTCTCAAAAAAGGAGAGGGTATAGTTTTAAAATAAACACTAAATTCATATATCCCGAAGAAAATTTCTAGACTAAGCAATGTCATTTCATAATTTTCTTAGAGAATCTGGGCATGAAAAATGTTTCTACCAATAGGTAGAACCTGTCATGCCAGCAGTGTTCATTTCATTTCCTGGGTAATTGACTCAAGACTCAATTTTCCTAAAATACAGAAGTGGATTATTCAACGAATGCTTCTATTGACTCTGCCCAAATAATTACCAAAATAAGCTTGTGCCATCGCTGCTCCAGGTCTTATGACATTTTGGGCACTTAATGTCTTGTGCAGTTGTGTTTCTCGTTCCAAGGTCAGCAGTTCTGTGGAAAGAAAAATCATCAGTCTTCTATTGCAGCAAATGTAACTAGTTGATGGCCAAAGACAAGCTTATTAGTGCAGTGAATTGCCAAAATCCCTAAGGAAACATATAAGTATTGTTCGTGGCTGGGTGTACCTGATGTGCCTGTTTAGAGTATAGTCCAGAGTAGTTTATTCAGTTTATTCCAGTTTCTCTGCAGAATGTCTGCAGTGTTAAAGCCCTACAGGGGACTTAGAGTGAGTAAGACCCAAGCCCTGTGCTCGGTGGCCAGGAACTGTTCTGAGAACATTGAAACTGGGTCCTTTCCTACAACATACATGGCCTGTATCGCCTACTCCCAGAGCCCCTCTCTGCAGGCACTTCCACTGACTTTCCTCCTGCCTTGCTATACTCCAGCCACATCAGCCTCCTTTCTGTTTAAACTTGCCAAGTAAGTCCCCTGCTCAGGGCCTTTGTCCTTGTTGCTCCGCCTGCCTGGCATGCCCAGATATATATGACACTCCCTGCCTGACACTCCCTCCTCACTTCGTTCGGATCTCTGTTGGGATTTCCCCTACTCAGAGAGCCTTCCCCACCAGCCTATCTAAGAGAGCATCCCTTTCACTCCCCATCTCCTAACCTTGCTTTAATTTTCTCTATATACCGTATAGATTTTGTTTTATTCACGGCTACATCTTTGGTACCTCGGATGATACCTGGCACATTGTCGGTGCTCAACAAACATCACTAAACTGATGAATGAATGGATGGATGGATGTTTAACCTAATGTGGGGATTGGACAGATTCATGGATAATTACAGCACAGTCACTGCTAGAAGCCTCATCTTCTATCTTTTGATGAGTCCTTTTATTTCCACTCTCCTTAACCCCCAAACTGCCACTCCCCCATTCATCCAGCATCATGGGCTCCCTGTGATGCCATAGAACCTTCTTCCACCACTAGGCTTATCTAAGGAGGGAGGGGTGTTTTTCCCCTGTGGATAGAAAGCTCAGAAGTTTCCTTGGCTAGCATGCATTTAAATATTGTAGAAGAGTTTCTTTCCTAAAAGGATTCAAATGTAGGCCAGGCACCCCATCTTTACAGTATTCCACCCAAACAAGTTAGATATTTTGGGAATACATAGGATCAGACTCAAACTTAGTTCCCTTTTTTTCTTCTAAGTTCTTATCTGAGTGAATTTAAGCTTGAACCTAGCTGTGACAATTTGGTGATCTTCTCTGGGAGAGTTTTGTGAAACATCCCAAAGGCCTGAGTAAGGCCAATAGTGGTCCCTCAGGACACTCAGCTACCATGATTCCTGGAAAGAAGGGCCAGAGAACTCGCTAGCATTTATTAAGTGCCTACCATATTCCATGCACTGACCTGGAGATTTAGAACATCACTTAGGCTCTCACAGGAGAGGCCTTCCTGTTTGTTATGCACGACTTGAGAAGGCAATCAGAACACCAGTAGCCTATGAATCTACCTCTTGGGCCTCAGTCATCTTAAGAGCTCCAGACTCACACATGCTGTCTCTGGAATGACCAAGCATATTAGGCAGTGTGGAGCCTAAGCTGCTGTAACAAAAAGCCCATAAAATACATCACCTTAAATAAGAGCAGAGTTATTTCATTTTCATGTAACAGCCCAAAGCTGTTCTAACAGGGCTGGAAATGCAGCACTGCCCTCTAAGTTCACCTGGAACCACTGCCTGTGAGGTTATCTAGGAATCAGGCTTATGGGTTGGTTCTGACAACGTCAACACATGCATCCATATCTAGATCCAAGGCAGCTGGTCCAACTGTTGCCATTTCTAAGCCAGAAGGAAGAAGAAAGGTAGGCTAAGCACTTTTCTTCTTTAAGGAAAACATGAGGAGCTACAAATGCTGTCTTTTTCTTACATCCCATTGGTGAGAATTTAGTCACATGGTCATACTTGCAAAGGAGGCTGAGAAATGTAGTCTCTAGCTGGGCAGTCATGTGCCCAGCTAAACTTGAAGGGAGTTATACTACTAAGAAGAAGGGGAGAATTGTTCCTGAGGAATAGTTGGCAGTCTTTTAGCAAACTAGGTTGTTAATTAGTTGAATTTTACAACTGAGGAATAAGTCCTTTAGGTGATCTAATGGACATGTGCATGTTTTTGCATGACTAGAACCTTTTGAATAACTTTCCTGAGTTTGGAGAATTTCCCACTTTATGACTCCTGCCTCCCCATGAGTAAAGATGATGGCTTGTTTTTCCAGTATCTCTTGCAGGTAGCACCCAAGCATGTGACCCAGGCTCTACTGACCTGATACACTGTACGAGACTTCAATTCAGAGCTAAGCAGCTTGAGGAGCTTTGCAGAAAATCCATTTTCCGGTGGGGGTGGCAGCAGGGGCCTTTGATTTGGGGACAGCTGTAGCGCCTGTTCTGGGGTTAGTTATTTAAGCACAGATAAGTCAGAAGAGGAAGTTTGGCTGCTCCTGGCCAATTTAGAGTTTCTTTCCCAACTTTTGACTTGGTTTGGGTTTCCTTTGCTTTGAACCTTGCAGTCAGAACACAAATAGAAACTGTGTGTGTGTTTATTGTTCCCCTCAGGCTCTTCCTAGAAGTAAGGGTTCTAACTTGGGATAGGGATTTTGGTTAACGTTTTAATCAGTTGTGTCCTGGTAATGGTTTTTGTGGGATAAAAGCTCTATTTGTATCTCAGTCATTATGGACAGCGAGTTAACTCAAGGCTTTAAGTGAGGTTTATTATCTTCAGAGATTAAGGCAGTAGTTTCTGAACAAATAAAAAAAAGATCTTGCTTAATTAAAGGGCTTCACTGGATTGTGCTCTTCATCGTCAGAAAGCTCTGCTGCTGGCTGTTATTTCCTGTGTCAAACTTCCTCTCATTCCTCGGGTTTGCACTTATGACAATTCGAAGGGCTGTGTCTCAGCCACGGCCACCCACACCTCTTGCCCACTGGCACCCATTGGGGAAAATGTTAAAGAGAACTCAGAACATATGACCTGGGTGAGAAGAACCAAGGACTCTCACCATGTTCTGTCTTGTTTCGTTTATTTATGTCTCTTCATAATCTCTGCCTGCTCTTCCCTTTGAATTTTCCATCAATTCCAGTCGTAGGCCAGGCTCATAACTGGATCCAAATTATAAGACATAAGAAGTATGTCAGGCGTTTAATAGACATTGGTTGAATTGGATTAAATGGGATGGAAATATGCCCTCACTGAGACATAGACCTCTTAGGGATTGTTTGGTTGCAAAAGCCAGAAACCTAGATGACTAGCTAAAGCCAAAAAGGGAAATTTATTGGAAGGATACGTGGATTTCTTTATGAGGGATAGGCACGAGAAGTGGAAACTTACCAGGAATAAAGGAGAATGATCTTTGGGGTGGTAAGTTGTCTCATTTCTGAAAATTTGCTTTCTTCTTCTCTCTTTCTTTCTTTTTCCAGACTGACTTTTTTGACTTCTCAGTGTACATGACAGAAAACAGCATTTCCAATCCCACATGAACTCCCCTTTCAAGTGCTCAGAATATGTCAACTATATCCACTCTGTTCCCAACACGTTCAACACCTGGGCACTGGCTTTCTTTCAAGCATTTGACAGACATCATCATCAATAAAATTCTTCTCCATTGACCTTGGAGGTTGCCTCACATTCTGTTTAATACAGAGTTCCAGATAGCCATTTCCAGCTGTTTGAAAATGACTGACTCTGTTCTAATTCCTCTTTCGGTGGACAGTCCTCCAAACATTTTAAGGGAGCTGTGGGGTCTTCTGTGAGTAGGTTGCTCTAAGACTCAGTATCTCTAATTTCTTGAGTTATATGGCATGGTTCTGAACCTCCCTCACTCTCCTGGTAACAGTGAGTTGCATCCAAAGCTCATTGAACTTACAGAAATTCAACGATATCTGTGTTGCAACAAATAGCAACAACAGAGGTCGGGGATGGGAATCCTCTTATCCTCCTCTCCTCCTTTACACTCGCCGTTCCCACAGGATTCATAGTGAACCAGGGGAAGAAGCCCATAAAACATACACACAGGGAAACCAAAGGAGTTAATTTTTGACTTTTGACCTTCACACGACCCAGATCCTGGCAACATAAAATCAATTTAAGGAATTTCCAAAGATGAACTTTACCACGCATGACTGTAGTGTGGTGAGTTTAGAACTTGTAGTCCACCTCAAAGGAGATGCCACTCCATTCTCTTCTGAAGGCAGTGCTGTGTGCCTTTCTCTCACTTAGAGAATAGTCTTCAGAGTTAAAAGCGGGACTCCCCACGTAGTCTTTGCCGGAGGAGAGAATGTAATTATTATCAGTTCTTGATGCTACAGTTCTACATATGCAGCACCTCAGCAGTACTGAAAACCAAAAGTCTTGCATCTCCTCACACTTACTACAATAAAACCCAAAGATAATGCACCCACTCATAACATGAATTCAAATATAACACAGTTGGCTCCCATCCAACCCCTGTTCTCATTGACCTTGCATTACATTATCCCACTAGGTAAAAATCATATGCTGAGGGTGTGATTGTACCGTAATTTATAAGATAGGCAAAAGCACATTGCGGAGGGTGCAGTACCAAGAAGGTTCTCAGTAAATGTTAGCTTTTCCAACCTCAGCAGCTGCGTTATTGTGCCAGGTGCTGGCCTTTATCTGAATCTCTATATTTTTACCTCATTGTTTCTGGTCCATAGTTCAAGCCTGTCATGATTTTTTTGGTCCAGTTTCCATCATCCAATGTATTTGCTCTTCCTCCCAGGTTTGCATGCTTCTGATTGGCCAACTGACTTTTTGAGAGTATTTTCTTTTCACATGTCCAAACTGGGTGGGAGATGGAAAGATAAGATACACCTGGACCAAAATACAATACTGGTAGATATGAACTTCCCTCACACTGTATATCAGGGTGTCAAATGGTTCCAAACATTCTAAAATGTTAATTAATGATTACCAAAAAATCACATATTGAAATAACTTTCTAGGCTCAAGATAGAGCTGCTCCTGCCTGGGGTGCAAAGTCAGCAAATCGAAACTTAAGATAACTTTCACATGCCTGTAAACGCTCTGCTTGACCTGAAATGCAGTATATCCGGTCAACCAATCCTCAAACGCCCAGCCAGCTCTGGGTCTTCTCACTACAAAAAAGATTAACTCTTTGGCTCCAGCCTGACATTTTCTACTTTTCTCTTCCTTGTTCTTTATTCTTTATCCTATAAAAGCTTCCTGCCCTCCACCCCATTTTGCAGTTCTCCGAAAGGAGACTGTCGACTTTGTGAAGTGTTTGTTTGTATCACCTCAATTGTCTTTTTTAATCACTTTTCTAACACACGTAGCAAGTTGAAACAATAAAACAGAATTGCCATAGCTGGTTTTCTGTTACACAGTAAATATTCTCAAATAGCAGAGAGAAATAAAAAGAAATTAATATTTTCTTGTGGTTCACTTATTTTCTCTCAAGTTTAAGGCATAGTGAGGTCAAGAGTCTGCCTTACCACTCTCCACCTTTGCCTCTGCCTGCACCAGCTTCGGTTATAGTCATGCCTGTACGAAGCCTGCAAGGGCACTAAAGGAGGAAAGTACAAAAAAATTCATAAAGGCTCTTTCACCATAAAACTCCTAGAAGAGAATATAGGCGGTACCCTCTTTGACACTGGTCTTAAAAGGATCTTTTCGAATACCATGTCTACTCGGGCAAGGGAAACAAAAGAAAAAATAACCAAATGGGACTACGTGGGACTAAAGAGCTTCTGCAAGGCAAAGGAAACCAGGAACAAAACAGAAAGATAACCCACCAACTGGGAGAAAATATTTGTAAATCATATATCCGACAAGGGCTTAATCTCCAAAATATATAAAGAGCTCACACAACTCAATGACAAAAAACAAACAACTCGATCAAAAAATGGACAGAAGCTATGAACAGACATTTTTCCAAAGAAGATATACAGATGGCCAAGAGGCACATGAAAAGATGTTCAACATCACTAATCATCAGGGAAATGCAAATCAAAACTACACTAAGATATCACCTTATACCTGTTAGAGTAGCTATAATCACCAAAACAAAAAATAACAAATGTTGGAGAAGATGTGGAGAAAAGGGAACCCTCATACACCGCTGGGGAGAATGCAAACTGGTGCAGCTGTTATGGAAAATAGAATGGAGAATTCTGAAAAAATTAAAAATAGAAAGACCATACCACCTAGCTATCCCACTACTGGGTATTTACCCAAAGAACTTGAAATCAACAATTCAAAGAGACTTATGCACTCCTATGTTCATTTCAGCATTATTCACAGTAGCCAAGACATAGAAGCAACTCAAGTGCCTAGCAACTGATGATTGGATAAAGAAGATGTGATATATAAATATATAACGGAATATCATTCAGCCATAAAAAAGACAAAATTGTCCCATTTGCAACAACTTGGATGGACCTTGAGGGTATTACATTAAGTGAAATAAGCCAGACAGAGAAAGACAAACACCACAGGATTTCACTCATATGTGGAAGATAAACAACACATGGACAAAGAGACCAGATTAGTGGTTACCAGAGGGGAAGGGGGTTGGGTGCGGGTGGTAGGCATAAGTGGTAAAGGGGCACATATATATGGTATCTGACAAATAATAATGTACAATTGAAATTTCACAATGTTATAAGCTATTATGACCTCTATGAAAAAAAAAGGCTCTTTCAGAAGACACTCCAAATGATTAAAGATGGCAACACTACAGTACAGGGAACGGAGCCCTTCAAGAGATTTGAGACATCCTGAAGGAAGAGAACATTGACCTGTATTATTTCAGGAAGGGTTTTGATACCATGTGATACCAAAGAACAATGCCCAAGTGTGGGGTAGACAGGAAGAGAAAAAGAAGAAACTGATTTCTCAAAGAAGGGAGAGAGCTGTAAGGAGAACCACCATGATGAGCGTCAGGCTTAAAGTGGCTTGATATTTATATAGGTAATCTAAAAATAGAAAATAGAATTGGGACATTAAACCCCAATATGCCCCTCCTTCCTTGCAATTTTCGAAGGTGAAGGTCAATATTTCATAAAACCACTGAGGTTAATCAGGAAACACACACACATATATGTATGTGCACATATGTATATGTTTGTATATATGTACACACATATATCTTTTATATATATATATATAAAATACTGCCTCAAATTTTTAGGGCTGAACTCCAGTGTACAGAGGAGCAGTGTGGGACAGAGGACTGCTCTAGGATAGGGCGTGGTGTCTGGAACCAGAATATCCCAGGTTTGAGTCTTTGCTTGGCTCCTTACTGTTCCTGGCATCATAATAGAGAAATGACAGTATGTTGGGTTCTGTAAAGTCTAGGCAAGTTATTCATTATTAGGAAACATTTGACCACTGACTTTACAGTTCTCAGCCAAATGTTTCCATGATCCTACGAAGATTCATGAATATGATCTCCTTTTAATTATTCAGTAGACAGGAAAATGAGCATAAAGAAGAATTCCATTTCTTGAGTCAAGAATTCCTGGCTGTGCTCTCTGTGTTTATTCCACTGATTTTTTCAATAATTAGGAAAACAGGAATAAGGGAACACCATGAAAATAACTCAACTTTGAAAAATTAAGGTGGCCAAAACACCCAATTGCAATATGTATTTTTATACATCAGAAAAAGTAATTTGTTTTGTAACAGTGTGTCAGGAACATCCCTGGGGGTCATCTGTCCTAGACAAGTTGTATTAATTATCAGTCCAAGTCCAGAGCTGTAAATAGAAATACCTCCAGGTATTTTGAGAAGAAAAGCATTTAATACAGGGAAATAGGCACTTTGAAAATTACTGGAAGGGCTGGAGGCCAACACTGAAATTACTGAGCTTAAGAACAAGCTGCTACTAATTCAGTGGCTTCTCCAGCACCCACCCTCCTCTCGACAGCTTTGCTTCTCAGCAGGAAAAAAAAAAAATTAAAACTACAGATCATCTCTACTAACAGTTGTAGAGAAAAAGATAACTGATAAGAAATTTCAATGTGTTACTAAGAGCAAGTGTTCAAGGTGCAAGGTGGCACAGTCATGATGGTTGGGTTGAAGTCCTGAGCTGATGGTGGAATTCTGTGCTCTGAGTGGTCAGGAAGACACAGACACCCAGTCACTTTCTTCATTTATGAACCATTTTAATGAGAGACACTAAGGTTTAACATAACCACTCTGCCTGCTCAGTGTACAATTTTGAAAATGGCGAAAACAATTTGAAAACAGATAAAACAAAAATACTCTTTGCCATTAGGGAGAGAAACAAAGAAAGAATTATTCAATTGCCATTTCTTCCTTACATTCTAGAAATGTTTAAACCAGCAATTTGAGTGGCCTTTAAAGTGAAGTGGAGGGAACTTCAAGATAATCACGCTGACTTGAGCTCGGAAAGTACCATTCACACTGTTCTAGAAGGCAGCTTAAAGAGTGTCTGAGGCATGCAGCCCCATGTAAGTTGAAATTGAAAGTTGGCTCTGAAGTAAATTTTACAAATCTGGTAGATTGAATCTTAAATAATAAAATTTTCTCTACATTTGTTATATAGATTTCTTCTATGATTTTAATATTGGGACCTGTGTACCAATACCACGTCCTCGCTGGTACCCTCTCCTCACAAGCTTTCCTCTCTTGTATTTGGTTTTCCTCTTGCAGTCCTAGGCAAATAGCTACTACTTTTTTAGTTGACAGACATTATCCGAACTGCCATCCTTACAATGAGATTCAGGCGAGGATGGGCTTGGGCAGGGAAGGAATCAACCTGCGTGTAGAAACTTACCATTTTGCCCGGTTCTTGCCTCATACGCTCTGCAGGAAGTGACGGCAACAGGGCCAAGGCTGGGAGGTCAGCCGCACGCCCTCTCCATCTGGTGCATGGGCATCCGTTCTCTCAGAGTGGTTTGTTTCTGACGGTTACAGCTGCTGGATAAACACTTATTTTTTTCAAAATGACTCAGATCTTTATGTTCTGTTGCTTTAGGGTAATACCCATGACAAATATTAGGACCTGAGGGTGCAGGGCTAGAAAGATTGGACGTGATGACTAGCAGCGCTCACTTTAGGAAGCAGTATCGGAAGGTTATGTAGCACACCAGGTCTGATGACTCAGCCACCTAAATCCCAGAAACCTGCATGGCGTATTTCTACAAACCATCTGCCATCTGCCACCATAACATATTATATTATGGTAGAGAGGTAATAACAGTTGAATTTTATGACAAAGTTTTGGTGTCTAGAGAGTCCTTGTGCTGGGACCTTGAGGCATAATTGTGATCAATTCTAAGTATAGATAGCACTGTTATTAATTGCTGGTATCTATTGAGGTTTATGACGTGCCAGGCCCTTTCCTACAGGTTTATGTGGGGCAATTCTGTGAGATAGGCACTATTATTTTTTTTCTGCTTTTTCTCCCCAAATCCCCCCAGCATATAGTTGCATATTTTAGTTGTGGTCCCTCTAGTTTGTGGAGGTAGGCACTGTTATTATTATTCCCATTTTACAAAGGAAACTGACGCACAGAGAGGTTAAGTAATTTGTTCAAGGTCACACAGCAGTGGTGTCGTCAGAATCTAAATCTCAGCCTTTGGGATCAGATTCTTCCTCAGGATTTCTGTTAATGTTACTGTTGTCATTCTGGTCACCTAACCTTAAAATGTTAGATCTAGGAGGGATCTTAAAAGTTATAGAGCAACCCATTCGTTGTAGGGATGAGGATAAAGAAGCCCAGAGAACATTAAAAGATTGTCTCTAGGATCTTTATCTGGATCATGGCAAAACCAAGGCTGTACCCAATGTTGTTTTTTCTATTACATCACGTTTTGGCTTTTTTCTGCCCATTGTTCTTTATTGCTAATGAATCACCAAGTCTTATCCACTTCCTTCCTAGCTTTTCTGATCTCTGTCCCTTCCTTCCTACCCTCACTGCTGTCACCCAAATCCAGGCACTGGTTACCTTTTGCCTAGAAGATTGTGGTTGACTCTGGCCTCTCTTCCTTCAATTGGGTAGAAATGAGAACAAAAGTAATTAGTAATTATCAAATCCACCTTTCAAAACACGTTGCTTCTACTCCATTCAGTCATTTCCTAAATGTTGCCAAATTTCTCCTTTGTCATTGCTAATTGCTATTTTTTAAACATCTTTAGACATTATTAATGCTCAACACTCCCTCGTAATTAGATGCAATTATTAAAGCACAGTTTATACTAAGCTGGAGTTTTTGTGTTTTGCTGTGTGAGCCATACATCCCTGCTAACTTGTCCTTGATAAAAATTCTTTACTTTTTATCTTTGCCCAACCTTAAAATTTTTTTAAAGGTATAAAACATGTTCATCACCGACAACTCAGTGCAGATAAATAATTATAGAAGAAAAAAATTAAAATGCTTAGAATCATATTCATCCATTCAATACAAGTACATTGCGGTTTATTGTTTCTCTTCTATTTGTAGATTATTCTTTTTTTATGTATGAATTTGGGAAAACACCTAATTTTCCTCTTTGGTCAAATGTAGATAATAATATCTCTCTTACGAGCTTGTTGGAAGAATAGAATGAAATATATATGAACATACCTGGCATGTAGTAATTGCTCAATAAATGGTAGCTGTGAGTTATTTTTACCTTTAACTCTTCATTACGGAATTAATTTTGATGTCAAGAATGAGAGAGGGGAATAACATGATTTTTTTCCCA
The DNA here is from genome assembly GCF_041296235.1 of Equus asinus. NCBI lineage: Eukaryota > Metazoa > Chordata > Mammalia > Perissodactyla > Equidae > Equus > Equus asinus. The sequence continues at coordinate 41,636,679 of NC_091813.1, forward strand.
AATGGTTAAGTAATTGGTTCAAACTTTTAATTTTGAGATAATTGTAGATTCGTATGTAGTTGTAATAAATAATATAGAGAGATCTCCTGTACCCTTCACCCAGTTTCCCCCAGTGGTAACATCTTGCAAAACTATAGAACAATATCAACCAGGATACTGCCATTGATGCAGTCAAGATACAGAACATTTCTACACCACAAGGATCCATCCTGCTGCCCTTTTGTGTGGATACGTCCACTTCCCTCCTGCTCCCATTCGCTCCCTTACCCTCTTGCAACCACTAATCTGTTCTCCATTTCTGTAATTTTCTCATTTCTAAAGTGTTACATAAATGCAATTGTATCATATATAACCTTTTTGGATTGGCTGTTTTCACTTGGCATAGTCCTCTGGAGAGTCATTCAGACTATTGCTGTATCATTGCTGTAACAATTCTTTCCTCTATAGGTTAACTGAGAGAGAATAGGCCAATTCGGAACTCATAGCATCTCCATGAATTAGTCTCTTTTTTAGTCCCATGGAAATATTTTGACATTTTCTTTATTTACTTACTGTACATTTTTTGTTAAATTTATTTTTATGTATTGTATACAAATATATGTATTATGGATCTACCTAATGTGAAATTTATTGGAAATACACTTGAACATAGTCTGCAAAGATTCTTGGATTAAAAAAGTGCCATTTTCTGAAGTACTCAGTTAAGTTTATTGTTCCTATGGGTTTTGGCTTGCACTGGTTTTCTCTATTAAATTCCCATTTTGGATTTCCTGATAGGACCTGGAATGATAGAGGGGCATTCTATTGCCTTCTCCTCTCTGTTGGTCCACCTGCCCCAATGCTGACTTTATTTTAATAGAAATTTTGTTATACATCCTATTTAGTGAGAAAGAGAAATAAACGAATCTTGCCAAAAGAAAAAAAATTGGAAATTTTGAAGAACTGAGGCATGATACGTTGGTTAATATCTCATAAAGATACAACCCATTCCTTACATAGAGACCACGGGAAGGACAATTTATGCTGTGCTCTCTAAATATTATGTTTATTATAGGTAACAATTTGTGAGATTTATCTTTCTTTCATTCAAAATCACTGTGAATCTTATTACCCCAAAGATCTAAATTAACTCCATGTTTCCATCATTCTCTCAGTTAACGTTCTGACGTGGTACAACTTAAATACAGTAAAATGTACACATTTTAAGTGCAAAATTCAAAGAGTTTTGCACAACCAAGATAAAGAACATTTTTATCACCCCTGAAAGTTCCTTCATGTCCCTTCCCATTTCCTCACCCATCCCCAGCCTCTAGCACTCACTAATTTGCTTTCTGTCATTATAGACTAGCTTTGTCTTTTTTAGAGCTTTATATAAATGGATTCATCCAGTATGTACTCTTTTGTGTCTGGTTTCTTTAGCTCAGCATAATGTTTTTGATGTTCATCCATGTTGTTGAGTGGATCAGCTCTACAATTCGTGTTTTTATTAGGGCTACTTATCCATTCATTCAAGAAATATCTGCTGAGTACCTACTATGTGCTAGGCACTGTTTTTCACAATGGGACAACTGTGAATAAAAAAGAGACAAATCCCCACACTCACGGAGCTTTCCTTTTAGTGGAGATGGGAGGTGAGAGCTTCCTATTTGTACACAAATGGTATAATTACTACACAAAAAAGTGGAGCAGGAAATGAGTGTTAGGGAATGCTCAGGCAACTTAGAAAACGTTATCTAGGAAAACTCCACTGAAAGCGTGTTCTTGAGTATAGAAGGAGATGAGAGAGCAGGCATGAAAGTATTCAGGAGAAGATCTTTCCAGGAGGAAGCAAGTATAAGTCTTGATACCTATCCAGAGGGTCTAAGAAATCCAGAGGGGCTGAGGAGGAGTGAGGAAGGGAAGTGAAGTGAGAGACAAGGTCAGAGAGGTGAGGGTAGGGATGGGGTGCAGATGTTTTAGGGCCCTTTAAGCAGTGTAAGAGTTCTAACTTGGCATGAGATGGGAGACATTGGAGGTTTTGAGTGGTGGAGTGACACGGTCTGACTCCGTTTCAGGGGATCGCTTTGGTTGCTGTAGTGAGAAAAGACTGTGGGGAAGTAGGGAGACTAGTTACAAAGCTGTCGCAACCATCCACACAAGAGGTGATGATGGCTTGGACAAAGGTGGCAGTGGTGGAGGAGTGACCAGCGGCCATATTCTAACCATATTTTAACGGCAGATTGACTGAATGTGTAGTGTGGGAGAAAGAGAAAAGTTAAGGATAACTCCAAGGTTTTCGGCCTGAGTGATTGGGAATGCAGAGTTGAACCTAGGAACAAAGAGAGAAATTGGTTGTGGTTTGAGGGAGAAGGACAGGAGTTCACTTTAGACACGCTAGATTCCAGATGTCTGTTGTCATGTAAGCAGATATGAGTCTGGACTTTGTAGGAGAGATTAGGACTAGAAATAAATATTTGAGATTGACAGCAGTATATAGATTTTCTTTTCTTTTTTTTTTTTTTGGTAAGGAAGATTGGCCCTGAGCTAACATCCATTGCCAACCTTCCTCTTTTTGCTTGAGGAAGATTGCCCTTGAGCTAACATCTGTGCCAATCTTCTTGCACTTTGTATATGGGATGCTGCCACAGCATGGCTTGATGAGCTGTGAATAAGTCCACATCCAGGATCCAAACCTGTGAACCCCAGGCCTCTGAAGCAGAGTGCACACTTAACCACTATGCCTCCAGGCTGGCCCCTATAGATGGTTTTTAAAGTCATGTGACTGGATGATATCAACAAGTGTATGGAGCACTGGAGAGGTCTAAAGACCAAATTATGAGACACTCCAACATTTAGATATTGCAAAAGTGAGGACGAACCAGGAAAGGAGACTAAAAGGAGCGGCTAGTGTAATAGAGGTAAAATCCGAGCGAGCCTGTGTCCTGGAAATCAAGTAAAGAAAGTGCTTCTAAGAAAGGGAAGTATCAACTACATTAAATGTTGCTGATAGTTCAAATAAACTAAGGACTGAGAATTGGCCTTTGGATTTATCAACTGTAAAAATGGTTTAATGAAGTAGTTGGAAGTAAAATTCTTATTAGAGTGAATTTAAAAAAGAATAGGAGAAAAGACATTGGAGACAGTATGGACAATCTTTTTGAGGGATTTTGCTGTAAAGAGGAGTGTGGAAATGGCAAAGTGACTAGATGGGAAAATAGGATCAAGAGAAGTGAATTTCTGTGTGGGTGTGAGAAAAATTGGCCCTGAGCTAACTTGTTGCCAATCTTCCTATTTTTTGCTTGAGGCAGGTTGCTGCTGAACTAATGTCTGTGCCCATCTTCCTCTATTTTATATGGGACGCTGCCACAGCGTGGCTTGATGAGTGGTGCTAGGTCCCTGCCGGGGATCTGAACCTGTGAACCCCAGGCCACCAAAGGCCGGCCCCCAAGAGAAGTATAATTTTTAAGATGGGAGAGTTTTCTTCCCTAATGGGAAGGACCTAGTAGAGAGGGAGAAGTTGATGAAGCAGAGGAGGGAGGTGCTGAAGTGATAGAGAGCAGAAGCTACTACAAAAGTGGAGGGGTGGCACCAAACAGGAAAATGGGCAGTTTACCCAAAGTAGTAGAAGGAAAGGCAGAGTCATGGCCCCAGGTGTAGGTAAAAGGATAGATACGATGGAGAAGATACTTGTGGAAGTCGTCTTTTAATTGCTTCCATTTTAAGAGTGAAAGAAGGAGCAAAGGTCAAAGCTGAGGGTGAAGATGGAGAAGGAGAAATTGGCTGTTTAAAAGAAACAAATTAAAAAGTTAACAAACAGATGGCGTGGGGGAGTAAGTGAACGGACTAGGGACACTTAGTATGATTACTCTGTAGCACAAACGGCCCACTTGATATTTTGTTATAATTTAAAGTGAGACTAGTCAACAGGGTGATGCGATTTTCTCCAGCCTCATCAGATTTGGGAGCGCACTCATGCCACATTTGCACAAAGGAAGAGTTGTACTCAATTGGAATTGACGTGTTTCAGTTATCTATGGCTGCATAACAAATGCCAAAGCACGGTAGTTTATTGTTTCTCATAAGTCTGTGGTTTGACCTGTTGGTCTGCTTCACAAGGTGTCAGGCAGGGCAGCAGTAACATGGTGGACTTGACTGGGCTGAAATGTCCACAGCAGCTCACTCATGTGTCTGTACGTTGGCAGGATGGCTGGAAGACTGGGCTTAGCTGGGATGCTGGGATGCCTGGGCTTCTCTGTCTCCAGGTAGTTTCAGAGCCTTTTCCATTCCACCTGGCATCTCCAGCAGGGTATTCAGACTTACTGTATTTCAGCTCAGGGTTCCAAAAGTGAAAAAGTAGAAGCTGCCAATACTTACTAAGTCTTATGTTTGGAACTGGCCCAGATAACTTCTGCCACATTCTGTTGGTTCAGTGAAGGTGAGGACACAAGAAGGTGTGGTATGTTGGAGGCTATCTTTGGAGACTAGCTGCTGGAGTTTATCCTGTGGTTTTCATTGATTCGCATCTCTTCCACATGTAAAACACACCCCCTTCCCAAGACCTCAAAACTTTCATCTCACATAGAATCATGCTCAGGCTTTGAAGTCTAGGATGTTGTTATTGGGTGTAGATGAGATCCTTTGGGTACATCTTCTCTTGAGCTGAAGATGTGTGAAGTAAAGAGACCACATCTGATCTGCACTGACCCCCAACCCCAAAATACAATAGTGACACAGGAACAGGAGAACAGGAGACACTCCCATTTAAAAGGGAGTGGGACAGGAAGCCTATGAGAGGCACTGGTCCATATCAATTCCGAAATCCAGCTGGAAATATACCATCAATTTTCTCTGTTCCAGGGTCAAGGAATCTACGTTTATTAGGGAAGAAATTTGCTCTCTGAGACTAGTCTTGTTTCTTTTCTTTGGGCTCTTGGTTCCACAGAGACCATCTTTCTTTTCCCTAAGACATAACCCATGTTTGCATCTGAATAGCATTCTCAGCCTGATTCTTTCCTGTTAGAAGTTGGGGCCCCAAAGTCACTTTTCCATTTGGACTATTTCTGTCCCTTTCAATCCAAGCTGATATAATTCCTTTAAAAACTTTGTGGGTTTGTGTATCAAATTATAATCCACTCCATTAAACAAAATTCTTATTCTGCTTGGAAATCTCCTTACCCAGATCCACTCTTCATTAAAAGTACCACTTCTATCTCTTATGACACAATAGGTGACAATTTTGCCGCTTGATTGGCCAGCACATGACCCAGGTCCTCTGTTTTCCAGCCTCCAATAGGAGTTTCTTCACTGTTCTTCCAGTCTTCGCTAATAGTCTTGTGAGGCTCTTCTACCTTCTGTCTGTTCCCAAAGACAACATCATTGCTTTTAGGTTTCTATTATGTCAGCAAAGAACTTGCAGAAATAAACTCCGATTTGTCTATTGCCGTATTGCAAATAGCCCCAAAGCTTAATGGTTTAAAGCAATAGCAATGTATTATTTCTCACAATTAGGTGGGTTGACCAGGCTGTTCTTTTGCATCACGTGGTGTTGGCTGGGTCTACAGTCATCTGGGGCTCAGCTGAGCTGGTGCCTTGGCAGAGACAGCCGAAAAGCTGGGCTGGTGTCTCCATGGAGTCTCTCTAGCAGAAGAGCTTAATTTCTACATATCTGAGGGCTCCCCCGAATGCAAATACAGAAGCTGCCAGGGCTTGTTAAGTCTTAGCCCTGGACTGGCACAGTGTTACTTGCACTGCATTCTGTTGATCAAAGTGAGTCACAGATCAGCCAGGTTCAAGATGGGAGGGGGCTCCCAAAGAGCACGAATGCTGGGAGGCTTATTTCATTGGGAGCAATCTTTGACTACCAGATACCATACCAGATGAGGCGGGTGAAGTGGAGGGGCCGAGGAAGCTGAGAAAATATGCCAGGGATTACTCTTAATGATGAACCATGGAATTGAAGATAAATAGGGAGAGAATAAAGGGTTGGAGAGAGGGTCAATGTAAAGGTGGTAGAACCACTGGATCCTCATGGAATTAAAAGCCTTCTATTGAGATGGGGAGAGAGAGTGAATGGGAAAGTAAGGAGTAGAGTGTGGAGAGGGAGAAACTTGAAATTGGGTCATGGAGGAGTTGTAGGTATTGGCGATGCCAAAGTCTAAGGCAGTGGTTCTCATCCCTCATTACACATTACCACCACTTCAAGAGCTTTTCAAAATTACCAATGCCTGGGCCTCTCCCCAGACCAATGAAATCAGTATCTCTTTTGTGGGTCTGAAACATCTGGGTTTTTTTTTAAAGCTTTCCAGGTGATTCTAGCATCCATTTAGGGCTGTGGACCAGTTATCATAGGTGAGGCACTTCAGAAGCGCCTAACACAGTGTGTGCCAAGCACCACCCCACACCTTTACTTACATTCCCTCACTTCATACTCACTGAATTCTATGAGATACACACGATTATCTCCCTTTCACAGATGAGGAAACTGAGGCTCAGAGAGGTTAACCAGGTCCACCTGACACCAAAGCCATATTCTTAGCTTTCTAATTTCTTTCCTCAAACAAATGTGTGGGTTTTGGGTAGAATAAAAGGTACTGAAAACGTTCTTACAGATATGTTTAATTTCTGCTTCTTAGGCAAGTGTCTATGCATATTGATTATATATTATTATTTATTTAGGCAAAATTTGCTTCACGACTAGCTGATATCCCTTTCTTGTTAGTTCAAATCTCCTGGAGTTTGAACACAATTAGATAGAAGGAATTCTAGGATTATTTGCATGAAGCACCCCATCTCATACATGCGCATAAAAATTGTACCCAAGAGCTGTTAGAGGAAATCTGAAAAAAATATTTTGTACTTAGTACATATCTACCCTTTAACAAAATCACCATTATTACAGAGATGAGGTGAAAATACAACTTCTTCTTGTAGTCTTTTTTTGAGGAAGATTGGCCCTGAGCTAACATCTGTGCCCATTTTCCTCTATTTTATATGTGGGACACCTGCCACAGCATGGCTTGCCAAGCGGTGCATAGGTCTGTTCCCAGGATCTGGCCAACCTGGGGTCACCAAAACAGGGTGTGTGTGAACTTTGCTGAGCCACTGGATGGGCCCCCCTTGTAGTCTTTTAAACAACACTCTTTTGTTTGGATATCCCTATAATAACTGCTTTTATTTAATCTGTACAAGGCATTTTTAGAAAGTAAGGAGCTGGAAAGAAACTTAGAAGATAAAAACCATATAAGGTGCCTGAGTATGAATTAAATTTGACTGGCTATTTGATAGTCAAATAGGTGACTCTTTAGGGACTGTAGTCACCATCAGTCAAATCTCAATTCAGGAGTGCCATTTGATACTAACATTTTCATTCAAAAGGACCAAGAACCTAAAGTTTTGACAGACAAGGAAGGACATTTTGGGGTGGCCTGGTGGCAGAGCGGTTAAGTTCACACGTTCCACTTCAGCAGCCTGGGGTTCACCAGTTCAGATCTCGGGCATGGACATGTGCATCACTCATCAAGCCACGCTGTGGCAGGCATCCCACATACAAAGTAGAGGAAGATGGGCATGGATGTTAGCTCAGGGCCAATCTTCCTCAGCAAAAAGAGGAGGATTGGCAGCAGATGTTGGCTCAGGGCTAATCTTCCTCAAAAACATAAATAAAAATAATGAGGAAGGACATTTCATTTTCAAAGAGTCTCTCTCACAATCTATTGATTGCATCACTGTATTTACTATCAAACCTTGGCTTAAATTCTACTTCCTCTAAGAAACTTCTTTGACACGCTGAACTCCCCCCTGGTCACTCCCTTAGGTTGTGCTGATTCATATTTATGCCAAAAACTTTTGTGACACCAGTCCACCCTATCATTTGTATGTTTCTCCAACTGAACCACAAACTTCTTGAAATCAAAGAGCCTATATTTTTCTTTCTTTCTTTCTTTTTTAGCTTTCTTGCCCTGATGCTAGGTATAATACTAAGTCTATGGTTGGCACTTGACTAATAAATAAGTGTTGACTGAATTAGTGAATGAATGACTAGTATATTAGGGTCTTGGAAATATTCCTAACCATTGAAGATAGCGTTAGGAAGACGGCTGGACACTTTCACGCACATGATTTAATTTAGTCATCACCATTACTCTAGGACGAAGGTATTATTAATATGACCACTTAACAGAGGAAGAAGCTGAAGCTTTGAGGAATTAAATCATGCTTAAGTTTGCATGGCTGGAATGGCTGTGACTCAAGTTCAGAGCTATTTGTTTCTAAGGTCTTTGCCCTTTCCATCTCTCTGAACTGCTGCCGTGTTACTCTGGCTTTTTTTCTAGGACAGGTGATAGGAAACCAACTTAAACTAGCTTGGGCTAAAAGAAAGTTTTTATTGGAAGAATCACAAAATAATGGGAAGGTTCAAAGAAGCCAGGGTCTTTCTGGGAACATCGGCTAGGGAACTGGGGCGAACAGACTGTCAGCTACAGGTGGTCTCTGCTCAGGCTCCACTCTGCTGAGAGAGCTTTTCTCTGTGTGTGTGTGTGTGTGTGTGTGTGTGTGTGTGTTGGGGAGGGGTAGGGGGAGGGCAGATGGGGGAGAGGGTGTGGTGATCACCAGTAGCCCCAAACTCAAATGCTTCCTCCTTCAAGACTCCAGGGTCCCCATGTATGTATAATTTCTTAAAATCTCATTTGTCAACTGATTTTAAGGCGCATCACAATATATCTCTCTAGAGAAAGAAAAGCAAACTATTCAAGTGGTTTTAGAATACAGCGTCCTAAAGAGGCATGTTCTTGGCCTGGGTGATAAATGGCCTGCATGGTACCCTGAAAGAAGACAAAGGTCAGGCTCTGTCACATCCTCCCTGCCTTCATCCAGCACTACTCACACCTATTGCCAGATCTCTGTGTTCACCCAGTCACCCTTTTGCTATTATTAATTGATAGGTTTCCAGAAGATTTCCAAATAATTTTTAAAAAATTATCTAATATGGTATTAACAGATAACCAGGTTTTTAATGCTTTAAGGATGATACTGATGATATCTTCATTTGTTAGAATTGACATTTTTCTCTACAACTGACTAAATATTTTATTAGTACCAGAAAAATATGACTGAACTAACATTATCACCGTGCCAGTATTTTCTAGTCATTTTAAGGTCATATGGTACATAAGAGACTTGCAGTGGTTTTCCATTTTTTTTTATTTGCCGCAGATCTCCTTGTTGAAATAAAAATCAATCCAGTTTCTCAATAGGCAAAACAGATAAAAGCAAGGCTTTTGTTTTTTCCGAGGGAATTCAGAATGGGACTGTTTTCCTCCCCTGCAACCCTTCTTTTAGGTGGCCTCAGACAGGGTTCTCAGGATGGAATTTGAACACCCTGGTGGAGCAGGAGGATCCTGCCCTGGAAGCTAGAAGACCTGTGTCGAAGAACTGGTTCTGCTAGTAATTAGTTGTGCAACCTTCAGCGAGACATTTAACCTCTATCTTTTTCCACGTGTAAAATGGGGATAATAATACTTGCCCATTCCATCTGCCAAGGCGGTTGTTAGGATCAAACAACCCAATGGATACAAAAGCGCTTTACAAATAGTAAAAACTAGTATAAACATGTAAAACACCTCATTGCACTTATATTTCAATAAATATCTGTTGATGTAGACAGAACTTTGTAATCTAGGAGACAGAAAAAAATCACTATAAACTCCCCATTTAAAACCTTTTTGTGGCTCTCATAGTTTGGAGGGAGACTACAATACGAATATTGAAACAGAGTATCTTTTTAGTGTATATAAGGAGGACAATATCAATTTTACTAACCATCTCATGTTAGCAAGGTGACCTAGCATTGGTGACATGCTTGGTCCTAGAAACACGTTAAGACAAGTCTACGGAAGAAAAGAGGGAGAAAAGTCTGGAGTATAAAGGTAAATTGTGTGAGCAGTAACAATAAATTCATGAGCTCATGGGAAAAGAGCACTTGAATTAATTGGCATCACCATCCTTCAGAAGCTGTTGATTACTCCAGGAACAGGGTGTAAATCCCATGAAATGAAAAGCCGGGCTGCAAAATATCAATCTATTTTAACCTGCTGTTAAGAAGGGAAATGAGTGGCGCTGTGCAAATGTTGTATTTCCACTCACCAAATGCAACAATTAGACCCACACTTTCATGAAGTAACCTGTGAAGTGAATAAATCTTCCCCTCAACGGTTTCATGTCATTGGTTCAAATGGTGTAACGTTTCTTACAGAAAGAACTTAAGGAGAATAAATCCATTAGGGAAAGTGGGGGAATTTATTGTACTCCAAGGCTGTGCTTTTAAACAGACCTCGACTGTACTAACACAAAAAACGACCCTGTGTTTAAGGATCGTCAATTTCAGGTTTGCAATAGGCATTGTAAGGAACCAACACACTGTGTGTGTATTTCTTCCACCTCTCTTTACACGAGGAACTGGGCTGCTTTGTGTTTGCATTGCACCTAATGCCTGGGAGCTCGTTCCCAGGAGATCAGGGGAAAGAACGAGTTCCCCAGGTCAGCCATTACGATTTAATTTTTATTTATTTTTCTAGTAAAATTTGAACTTTCTTCATTTCTACAACTGTGGAAAAAATAAAATCTGTAAGCTGACACACCATTTCTGTTGGCCGCCTCAGAAACTTCCTGAGAACACCATTTACAAGTTATATCATTTCCCTCAAAAGCGCCAAGTTTTTCTCCTTTTACTCTAGGGGCTAAAAAGAAAGCCACTGTACCTTTTCCACAAATATCAACAGTTCAATGGAAAGCTGTTTATTTTTCTCCTGAAGCACATTAACGCTACTGATAACAACAGCAGCTTTTCAAACTCAAGGCAAGACGAGAAGGAGCCAGCCCCAACTCTCCAGCAGGACCAACAAATGCTTTTTCACCTCAGGCTGTTTGTAAGAAAGGATTTTCTTTTTTTCTCTTACGGGTCCGTTTTCCCATTCACTGATATTCACCCCTAACCCTACTGCAGCGAGAATAAAAAAGGGCTCAGGGACACTTTAAAGTTGGGCTACTGGAAAGTTAAAGACGTTAAATTGTAGAATAAGCATTGGATACAGCACATTAAGGCTTTTCCCATCAGACTAGATTGAGATATATTTTCTCGTAGCCTCCTTGATTGGGAGATTATTTTAGAATAAATTTAAATATATAAATTCAACATGTAAATTAAAATAAATTGCGTTTCTCATCAATGTTCTGGAACATTCAGGCTTTAGCTAGAAAACTTTGTGTCCAGTGCCAGAAAATCATAGCTTTTAGGCAGGAGTTAACTTTTATCTCCAGGAAACAACTGACCTCGTGAGTTCTTTAGCTATCTCAACCATCAGGAGTGCTAAATTAATAAAGGTAAGTCTCACATTGTGGATTATGCAGTAACCAAGTAAAGCCAACTGGACACATGCGGGTCATTCCAGAAAAGTCAGTCCTATCATGGGTGGACAGGCAATACTTTCCATAGCGGCTCAGCCGATGAATCTATTCAGTTCTTTATTCCCTCAGTATCTATAACAATTCCTGTTGCCTTCCTTTATTTTCTATTTTTTTGAGTAATCTTGAATCCTTTTATCCATCTTCTCAATTCATATGGTTGTTTTCCATCAATTCCAGTACTGACAGCAGTTTTTCATTAAAATCTGAAAGATAGTCATAAAACTCACAGACTATTAAAACCAGCAAGTTGCTAAAAATCAGAGCAACCAGAGAAGGGATGTGATCTTTCCAAGGATACACAGCTAATTTTTGCCAAGTCATTGGAAAAGCCAAGATTTCTGGACTATGCCAATCCACTGCTTTTCCCACCACACTAATCCAATCTATAAGACAATTTCTGGGTGTAAAACTGTTGCCTCTACCTATAGATACAGAGTTTTCTCCCATATATTTCTCTCTGCTCTCTGGACTCCTATTCTACTTGGGGTAGGTACCATAACTCGATTGTCTTTTCATACCCAGCATCTCATATAGTGCCTGACACACAGTGGGTGCTTGATAACATTGTGTATCACTCCCACTTACTATTTATTTATTTATTTATGTTAAGATTGCCCCTGAGCTAACAGCTGTTGCCAATCTTCTTCTTCTTTTTTTTTTTCCTTCTTCTCCCAAAGCCCCCCAGTACATGGTTGTATATTCTAATTGTAGGTCCTTCTAGTCCTGCTATGTGGGACGCCGCCTCAGCATAGCTTGACGAATGGTGCTAAGTCTGAGCCCAGGATCTGAACTGGTGAAACCCTGGGCTGCTGAAGTGGAGCACACCGACTTAACCACCCGGCCATGGGGCTGGGTCCCACACTCACTATTTAATACTTCTCCAACTGGCACATAAGTCTGTCTCCCCAGCTTGACGAAAGCTCCTTAAGGGCATAAACTATACCCTATTATTTTGAAGATATTACAGTTCCTAGTAGCAGTTAGCACATGCAGACTTTGTTTTTTCTTTTAATTGAAAATCACAGAATAATGTCATAGAATGACATCAATCCAATTTTCTGAAGAAGTACTATGGTAGGCTGAATAATGGCACCCCAAATATGTCCTTGGGAACTGTGAATGTTGCCTTATACGACAAAAGGAACTTTGCAGATGTGATTAAGTTAAGGTTCTTGATTTGAGTTATCCAGGTGGGTCCATTGTCATCATAAGGGTCCTCATAAGAGGGATGCAGGAGGAGTCAGAGCCAGAGGAGAAGGTGATGTGATGACGGAAGTAGGGAGAGGAGTGACGTGCTTTGACGATAGAGGAAGGGGACACAAACCAAGCAATGCAGGTGGCCACAAGAAGCTGAAAAGGACGAGGAAACAGATTTTTCCTTCAAAGCCTCCAAAAGGTCTCAGCCTTTCCAACTCCTTGACTTTAGCCTAGTAAAATGGTTTTGGATGTCTGACCTCCAGAACTCTAAGAGAATACATTTTCGTTGTTTTAAGCCACTGTATTTGTGGTACTTTGTTACAGCAGAATCCTAGGAGACTGACAACAATTACCATGGAGGCAATTGCTGCAAACCGACAAAAGCGTGACATACAACCATATACCTGACAGACACACTGAACAGAGCTGGAAGGAACTTTGAAAAATTATCCTTTCTGATCCCCTGACCCGAGGCAAAGGATAGCCTGTAGGATAGATGGTGGAAGCTTGTCCATATGTCTTTTAAGATGCTTAGGAACAAAGACTATATTTTGTTTTGTTTTTCCAGACTGGCAGAAGATAAATTTCTGCTTGGCTTTTGCTCATTTGAAACACACATTATTTTTTGTTTTTTGCCCAAAGGAGAAAAAATACTGAGCTGTATAGCTGATAGGCAGGCAACTTCACCTGCAATCTTGCTAACATAGATTTGAATCTAGAGATACAAATAGTAGCAATTAAGCAAAACAATCCAACAAACAGATGGTTTTGGAGACAAAATATCTAGTTTTCTTTAAGCCAATTCATTTCTGCTGTGGTCTAGCCCTGACCTCAATTCTACTTTTTAATCCCACAATTTGTGGTGTGTGTGTGTGTGTGTGTTTGTGTGTGTGTTATTCATCTGAACTAAGCTTACCCTTGGCTTACGAAATGTGAATTGGAAAGCTGTTCTCAAAACGAGCTCCCTCCTGGAGGATTTCCCAAAGCTCAGCCTGCTTTAATTACTTCACCAAGAAGTTTTCAATGAACTGTTTTGAACCTGGCATTCACAATACACTTGCCTTGTACTGAGCGATAGCTTTATGACAGGAAGCTTTGTTAGCTGGACCACCCGGGGAACGAAGCTTGAATAGAATATGGCCGCCTGTCGATTTAAGAATGTGGGCTCCTCTCATGCCACACCTGTGTACCCTTGGCTGCTCCCAGCTCCTGTTCATTTCCCATGTAATTCAAGGTGTTGAACGTAATCCACAGAGCTTTGCATCAATAGCCTCCTTGATGGGTGCTTCTCAGACCCTGACTATGCCAGAAACCTCTTCTCCTGTAGTCTAAAGGTGCTCGAAGGCTGTGCAGATGATGCCTTCAAATGATATCTGAGATATGACGGGATGGTGTTTATGCAGCAGTTCCACAATAGTTCGAGAGTGAAATCTTTAGGATTCCCTAAACAGCCCGTTTTAGTTTTGACTGAATTTACCATCTTCACAATTGAAATCATAATAAAAGTATTACTTAGGTTAAAATAGTCAAACTGATGTGAACACAATTTCTCTTTCTGACAAGATTCCTATAATTTCTACTCATTTGTTTAGTGTTTCAAACAAATCAATAGTCTTAGCTTGCCTCGATGCACTGCGTTCCTTCTTCTGGCAATACATCACCATTCGGTTTAGAATCCATTCATCCCCTATTTTTGTGGTAGGAGCCTAAGGGTAAAGAACGTTAGCCAGATATAAATTTTATTCCTTTGGCCACAGTGATTGGTTCAGGGGTAAATGTATGATCTAAGATGGGCCATTCAGAGCAAATTTTGGACTTTCACTAGGAATGCTGGGATAAATGTTTGTTCTTTTAGATGGATTCAAACCCAGAAGAATGTAGTTCTCAAACCTGGTGTCAGTCATTTGCCACTAACACTGAGAAATGAAGCCCAGACCTGGGGAAGGAAAAACTGCTTCCTGGTGACATTGTTTGAATCCTAAGTCAAGTTTCTCCTGAATCGTTCAGTTGCATAAGCCACCAAATTCCCTTTTTTGCTTTAGTGCTTTTGAGTTGGGTTTTTAGTCACTTGCAACTGAAAGAATAATAACTGTTATAAAGATAACATTATAATGATACTGAAAATTCAGATGTGGTTCAAAGACGTCTGTGAAAGCCAATTGAGGACCAAATCCTTGAATTTAAACACTTTCTAGGACTCTCAGAAATCAGAGTGGTGGGACCCTTACTACTGCCAGCATACTGAAAAATATAAAAACCATTTATTTGTTCCTGAAAACCTTTTCTTTAGTAATTTGTAAATACATAGTTGGCCTCTGTGGGAAAATGATTAAAATGCTAGATCCTGTTTGCTTAAGCAGGCCCCATTTCTTCATCAGGTATATTGGACACAAAAGCATGGGATGCATTCCTGCTGCAAAATTCAAGTTGGGAAAAAGTAAAAATACATTTATATCTATCCATGAACATGCCTGTCAAGATTAACATAGAATATTTACAGAAATGGTGAGCTTTTAGAATAGACTTATACAGAATTTTAACCTTTTTCTTAATTATGGTTTTTTACTGAATATTAGACTAACTTTAGCTTTTGGCAATGGAAATATGACCTGAAAGTTTTCATTTTCCTTGTAAGGATCTGAAATTTTGAACTACTTTTTTTTTTTTTTGAGGAAGATTAGCCCTGAATTAACATCTGCTGCTAATCCTTCTCTTTTTGCTGAGGAAGACTGGCCCTGAGCTAACATCTGTGCCCAGCTTCCTCTATTTTGTATGTAGGACGCCTGCCACAGCATGACTTGATGAGTGGTGCGTAGGTCCACACCTGGGATCCGAACCAGTGAACCCTGGTGGGCTGGCCCCTGAAATTTTGAACTTTTAAATTTATCTTTGAGAGGTTTATTTTGCCTCTCTTCCAAAGATAGATAACAATGACTCTTTCAAACAAATCTGCAGTGTTGTTGCAATATTGGTTTTTTTTTGAGGAAGATTAGCCCTGAGCTAACAGCTGTGCCAATCCTCCTCTATTTTTTTGTATGTGGGATGCCACCACAGAATGGCTGATGAGTGGAGTAGGTCCACACCTGGGATTCGAACCCATGGACCAATGCCGCCGAAGCAGAGGGCATGGAACGTTAACCACTCGGCCATGGGGTCGGCCCCTGCAATACTGTTTTTAAAAAACAGATGGGATTTCTTAGATTAATAAAAAGTTCTAGTAGACAGGATGACAAAAATCAAATGAATAAGAACAAAGGATAGCATAATTGTGCTGTGATAAAAAATGCTTTTAGACATTGACATTATTTTGTTAAATTCTAAAAATTAAAATGATGATGTTAAGAAGGAGATTGTTTTGTTTAAAATTCTATTTCCTCTTTGTGTCTATCTCTTACAGAGCTTCCTTGATGATTTTTTCTTTGTTTCCCAGCTTTCTAATTCTCTTTTCATTCCACTAATGTATTAATTTGGGACATATGAATGACATTTTTATAGGTAAAAAGTGGTTGAAATTTTCAGTAATTTGATATAGTTTAATCTAATACAATTTACTTTTTAGAGAAAATTTCAGTTTTTAATTTCAACTTCCAGGGTCTTCTTCCTGCCATGATCTTTGTTGTTGTTTTTTGATGAGGAAGATTGGCCCTGAGCTAACATGTGTGACAATCTTCCTCTATTTTGTATATAGGATGCCATCACAGCACCACATGAGCAGTGTGTAGGTCGGTGCCTGGGGCCTGAACCTGCGAACCTGGGGCTGCTGAAGCAGAGCATGTGAACTTAACCACTATGACACCAGCCAGCCTATTCCTCCATAATCTTTATAAATGGATTCTAATTTTATCTGAATTGTGATGAGACTATGTCTTTCTGGGACAAAAAACAACAACAAACAAAAAACCTCCCAGCAAGTTCGTTGTCAGAACTAAGTTATATCAATTGTTATGGATTAAGTTTTGCTCCTTCCAAACCCATAAAAAAAAGATATGTTGAAGACCTAACCCCTAGTACCTCAGAATGTGAATTTGGAAATGGGGTCTTTACTGAGAGCATCCAATTAAAATGAGATCATTAGGGTGGGCCCTTATCCAATATGACTGGTATCCTTATGAAAAAGGGAAATTCGGACACAGGACAAGCACAGAGGGAAGACCATGTGAAGACACAAAGGGAGAAGATGGCCCTGTGACTGGAGTGATGCATCCACAAGACGAAAAGTGCCAAGGACAGCTGGCAGACAGCAGAAGCTAGAAGGGGCAAGGAGAGATTCTCTCTGAGAGCTGTCAGAAAGAGCGGGGCACAGAGGACGGCTCGATTTCAGCTTCCAGAACTGTAAGAGAATACCTTCCTTTTGTTTTAGGTCACCTAGGTTTTGGTATTTTGTTATGGAACCCCTAGGAAACAAATACAGAAACCATTGGCACATGGACTTTGCAATGATTTACCGGCTCTCAAATAAAAGTTGACTGTATTAAATAAAAACTTTTTTCTGTCTCCATAAATTAGAGGAGAAACAGAGGAATAGACAAGTTCCTCTTGTTCAGTGTTCACAAGAAAGTTTCTTTTCAATATTATTTGATGGAATATAGAGTAGAGTTCTAATGACTGTTTATTCTTTTTTGGAAACTCTATTCAAATATATGTGGCCTGTAAAAAATATGAGACTCGTTGCATAAGACCAATTTTAGCCTAATACATATGTAAATGGTTCTCAATGTATAAGAAAGATTTTAGTAATAAAAAAATCATTTTATAGAATCCCTCACATCAGAATAGACATGGAGCCTAGTTGTACGGTTGCAGAAAAGTATCAAACTTTTTATGTTTTAGTGAAAATTAAGATAAATTACATTATAACTATACTAATGGCTGAAAGTTTCATATTAGGCAAATAAATGTCTACAGCTACTCAAATTACACGTCTCATCCAAAAACTTCAGTAAGAAGCAATTTTAGATGGGTTCAAAATAATAAATATCATGAAATTTCAAATGGAGATTTGGCATAGTTTTGAGATAAATATGACTGGATACACACATGTGCCACTCTTTTCTGTCTTCTTACTTTTAATGAGATTCTAGTGATGACAATAATATGGCTACACACAGGAAATAGTTTCTCTTCCTTCTTTTCTCTCACTCTTTCCTTTAAAACATTCACATTAATTTTTATTGATACTGATGTTAATATTTTGGCATCCTTCCCAAGTATATTGCAAAAACACATCAATAAAAATTTAAATTAAAAAAAATATGTAGTCTAGGGGCCAGACAATAATGGCGTATTCCTTTAAAAATAGGTATAAGGTAAATTCTAGAATTGGAACTTTGACCTTAACTAAACATAACTGATATTTCTATCTGGTGTGTACTTGACATAGGACTTACCAAGCCCAAGATAAATTTATTTATGGAGACATAACTTGCCCTTTCGTGCTTGTACCTTTGTTGGTAACTTGTTTAAACCAATTTTGTATTTTCTTTGCATGTTTGAATTGATTTGCTAAAAATTATCTGCTGACAAAAAAGTACAGCTAAAACTCAGAATTCCCAGGTTGTGGGACTGGTTCAGAGTCAATTTCCATTTTCTTTCAAGATTTTGTACAAGTTGCAAGAGAGGAGACACAAACTATCTCATTAATTGTAATCAAATATAGATATACGTTTTAAATACATGGAAAAAAGTGGCATTGGCATAATCTGCATATTCTTCATTTTTGTATTTGATCTGGTTATATTTTTCTTTGAAGAGAAGTCGCAAGAGTCAAGTATGTTTATAAGGTGAGTTAAGAAAACTTGTAACGTGTGAAAAGTCAATTTCTTTAAAAATTCTCACCAACTAAACCCTGATTTGTAAGTAGGAAAAGTTATCAGTTATTAAAAAAAAATAGTAATACTCCCAAAGTGTATACTTCTGCCACAAAGAAATTAAGAATTAATATTTTACTCAGCACATTTAGTCATTGTGGAAATCAATGAGAAAAATCACAGTGGAAAGTTATGTGAAGATTCATGTAAGGTTAAATAGCCATTAAGAAGGAATTAATTAAGAGTAAGAAGATAATAAAAAGAAAATGTTTGCACGCTTTCATTATCTTAGTATTGATTATCTATTTTGTAAATTTTCATGGTTGCAGGCCACTTCAATCATTATCATTCAACCCTCTGACTCTGTCAGAGTGTGCTAAGATAGTAATATGAGATTAAGCTAAATGCATACCAGAAGGTATAGTAGCTTGAAATGCATTTCAAAATTAATTAGAAATTAATTTCGTTTATCAGTGGCGGTGGGAACATAATTACAGGCAATTGAAAATTGATTGTGTACATGTGCTCATACACTTGTGTTTTTCTACATGTTGATAGAATTCTGTGAAATGAAGAAAGGTCTTCAAATTGGCTGCTTCTGCCTTATTCTATGGTTGGATATTCAATTGACATCACGGGTTACAATAGAGGGCAGATGATATTATGTAATGAAGTCTAGACCTGCTAGACTATTCAGCATTGACTCGGGGGGTGGCATGGCTCCCCTCCAAAACCTCTCTCATGAGCTGACCTTGTTATTTTCACCTGCATGTCTCAACCTATATTGGGTTTAAAATGTGAGTATCAACTGAATGGAAATAGAGATTTTCCTTTCTCTCCTTCCCTCTCTCCGTCTTTTCTTTAGGTTTGTGTCTTGTATGCACGTGCATTATAACTCTCTTTCGATTACCCAGACCTCACGCTGGACCTTGACAATGTCTGAAGAAATCCTAAATTGCTAGAACATAGGGAATATAAGTGGCTTCCTTTTATTTCTGGGCTGCTTGCCTTCTTGAGAATGCATGAACAACGTTTTTATTTGAGGGTTTGCTTGTCCTTCTTTAAACTGACTGGCAAATTTGCTTTTATCTAGAAAGTCATGAAACGGGTACCAGTATCTGACTTTTTGACGCCCCTAAATTAGATGAATGGCCTTATTTTCACTAACTTTCACTTTGATATACATATTTTTGAAAGCTTTCCCCCTTTCCTTCCTTTTTAAAATTGGATGTGTCAAACATGCCCGGACCGCTTTAGCATAGCTTATCTGTCTGCTGAAGGAGTGCTGGAAAATTTACATTTAAACAGCACCTCCAAGAGTTCTTAATGATGTGGCGCTGAAAGGCAGCTGGCTGGGGTCCAAGTCTGGGGTTTCACTGCTCTGGGAGGAAGGTCAGTTTATTCCTAAGGGGAATGGAAAAAAAAATACTATATACTCTGTATATCCTACAAGAGAAAAATTACAAATTCAGATGTAATATTTAAAATACTTCCTTCTTAATTTCAAAGTAACTCCTTCTAGTAGCCAGTGAACTCCCAATGGTTAAAATTATTAGCTTAAGATGTTTTGCTTTAGTTTAGACAAAAACCTCTAAGTGGCCTACTTTCATTTTCGTCTGGTTGAACAGTTTGTGGTTATATTTAAAATAACCTTTTAAATGATCTTGGTAAGGGGGTAAGGGAGTAAAAAAAATAAAAAAACCCACCAAACCTCAATTTTTGAAAACTTTTTTTCCTGAAGTCTTCTGCCTAATTGTTCCAATAAGGACGCAAAAATTTATATCAATTATGTAAGTTTCTTTTAGTCTCAAAAGCAACAGAGAGCAAAAACAAGAAAAAAAAATGCAGGCAAGTTTCGTATTATTTCTTAGATTAGCTCCTCATCTTGTTTTTCATGAATTTTGAAAACAGAGTGTGCCTATCGGAGGTGGAAAGAACACGGGCTGTGACAAGAGCTCAAAGGAAAATCTCAGTGACATAGGACCACATGCCAACTAACAGGGGATTACTTATGGGTGATGTGTGTGTTCCCTAGTGATCCCTGAAGCTCCCCGCGTGCGATTAACTGTCTGGTTGGGAGGTGAACGCTGGGCCAGGCAGATTACTATAACGACTTTTCTTCACAACCAAGTCATTTGTTAAATAAAATCTATGGGAAAACTGATGCCATAAAAAAAGTTAAATAGCATCAAGAAGGCCTTATCACTCTTCTTATCCTTGAACTCGAGAGACTTAATGATCTTCAAATATGTCGTATTTAAACAAACCCCTTTTCAAACGAAATGAAGGATTGGAGAGTGTAATCACCACCACAAACCTTAAGGAAGTGGCATAAGAGTTCTGCTTTCTTGCCTTAATTTTGATAACAATCGAATGTGCTGAGGAAACCTCCAGGTCCTAAAGTTAAACATTTTCTCCCATTTTCCACAGCGAAAATGTTGAAAAAAATGACAGCTTCTGTTTTTGGGTTTTTGAGCACAACCCATGTTGTTTAATGTGTCCAGAAGCAAGCTTTGTTAATGGACATCAGGCATCTCAGAAACTGCTCAAGGACAGCACGCACGTTATGCTGAGGTTGGGGAGGGTACCTCTGTGCCATCACACCAGGAACCTTCTTATAACTCTGTCCGAAGAGTCACTGCGTGAAAGACCAGAAGGCTGCCGTCTGCTTTGTGATATCCTGAAATATTGTGCTATCTCTGCTTGGCTTCTCTAAGAACAGAATTTTATGAAGTCTGAGATCACCCTGACGGACAACCATTAAAATGTGACTGTTTTCTGTCTGTGCATAGGTTCCGGTAGAGTGATGTTCCTTATTCTTCCTTCGGGTTACAGACCCCTTTGAGAATCAGTAAAAGCTATAAAATCCAGGAAAAAAGGCACACACACATACACACAGAGAAATTGCATATCTTGTTAGGGAGTTGCATGAAGTCCCTGAAGCTTGTCCATGAACCCCTGATGCACAGAAACTATACTTCGTCTGATTGATGAATTCATCTTGCATTTTTATAACCTTTCTAGGGCACCTGCATTTTATTGGTACTTTTTGGTAAGGGAGCCAAGACTCCTGTAAAAGCCACAAAAAAATGAGATTGCTTAAAATGGAGTAACCAAGAAAGAAAGAAACTAAAACCCCAACAACTCCCAAGATTCAATTCCTTCAGGAAAATCTGTATCATCTGTCACTTCTCCAAGTGCTGCTCTTTTATTCTTAGTTGGTGGGGTTTGGAGCCTTTCCTTCCCTTTGCTGCCTCTCCCTGCTTCTATCTTCCCTTTCACGGACCCCGACAGGGACACGTTCTTATCTGTTCTGTTCAGAACTAGCGTGACACAATTGTAATTGCATGCTCATTTAATTTGTGAAACCAGGGTTCTTTCCTCCAGTGTATGCATTCTTGTGTCAGAGTGCCTTCCCCTTTCTTCTGAAAACATGTCTTCAAGAAGAATAAGTTCTGAACTCAAGAAATGTTTTCCTTTCTCAAATTAGCTGTAGATACAGCACATTGACTCATTTCAAATGTGAGAGATTGTACATGTTTTCATCAGGACCAGTGTGCCCTTTACCCCGTAAAAAGCTAAATATAAGCCTGTCTCACATCTCCCTCCCCCTTAGCAGTCCTTATCTAGTCCTTATCTTCATCCCGTGAAAAGAGCAACATCTGAAAGATCCACGACTCTTTCTTACCTGAGGGAAGACCTGTGGTCGTGTCTCATGGAAATGGTTTCACTTTAATTGCAGTTTTCCAGTTTTCCACTAGTTGGGGCTCTATACAAAGGAAAGAAAACTCAGGGACTCATTGGGAATCATTTACAACAAAACACATTTTATATGATACCTCTACAGTATTTTCCAAGCCCCTGGAAATAAGCTCTCTAATTTTGTCCCAATATACCAATCATGAGGTTGTATTATATTGTTGGATCAGTTGTATTTGCTTTGCCCACCTTGGTTAGAGAAGTCTAAACCAAGGTTACTGCTTTTGGTATGATTTGCAGAGAAGCAGTTCCCCCAACACGTTGTTACTACAAAACATGAAATTACAAAATGAGCCAATGGAACATTTGGTACATAAGTAGCAAGACCATCTTCTCTGTCAGGTTTTTTTCCAGTACAGGGCAGCAGCCACTTACCTTTAAACCTGATGGCACAAAGTCCTGCACAAATTAGACCCTTAGTGAATATGGTTTGTTTTCTTTCTCCTCCTAAGGACCAGGGTTTGGACAAGATTACCAATATCAGTTCTCTCGGAAAACTGTTAGAAACTGTCTTGGTCCATGCTAACGTTTGGCTCTCTCTCCCTCTCTCAGCTTTACTTTCCTGGTGTCAGGTTGAAAGATTACCTCGGATAGACATAAATCATCAAGGCCTCCCAGCGCTTCTCTTACACTTGCATCTTGTTTTAGGTTTGTTTTTCCTGTCTCTCTCCACCTCCCCGGAGATCCTTTGGCAAATCTGATAAACAATGCCTTTTTCTTGCTGAAGGCAGAAAGTCCAATGGAATACAATGGGAGGCCAGACTTGGCTGAAATGCAGGCTGCAGGTGTTCTCTGCATTGTGGTCATCTAAACCAGATGCTGGGAGTTGAAGCACCTGCTTCCCTTCTCTGTCTACGCTCTGGAGACCACCACTCCCGGGTAGGCTAGGCCAGAGAACCAGGCTGAAGAGAATAATGTACACACCACAGCGCCCTTCTGACAGATGAAATGAGGTGCCCTAGAAACAGTCTCACAAAGTTCCCCTTTAAGTCCTGAAATGGATACAGTTTGATTTTGCTGCTCTCTTTCTCCATTTCCTGATCTGACACCACCACCCTCTCAACACACACACACACACACACACACACACACACGCTTGACAGCATACTCTACTGGAAGCAGATGCTCAGAGGCAATTTTATTTTTCTCTGGATTACATTATCTAGAAAGACAAGACTGGCCATGGACACGAGGGTGATGATTTTTATGGTTCTGATAACAACGAGATGGACGCCAAAAGCCTTGCACAGCCTCAGATTTTATGAACATTTCTATAGGTGCCATAAATCTCTGACCAATCCAGAAAGAACATTAAATCTCCTATCTTGAATGCTGAACATTAAATAAGAGATCAGGGAGAAATTGGTCCCTGTGGGGAGATGACGATGCTAGAAGCAAGCACTGGCTGCCAGAGAGCTTGGTTCTGGTATTTTTATTGAGAAGATTCTAAGTTACATTATTTCAGTTCTAAATATTAGTAATAATTTGACTGCAGGCATGTGTATTCAAACCCTTAATAGGAAACCTGTATGAGTCAAGTTTTGTCCTGCTGTTACTATTTTTATTTCCAATTTCAATGTTACTTTTTGTCACAAATGCCTTTCTAGGACAGAGTTACTACTTCACGTATATACAGAGGGATATATTTTCTCTGTATATCCTTGTACTGTGTTCTTAAAAGTTAATTGAGAAAGCTTTTGCCTTGAGAATTGAAGCCCTGACCCCACTCCGCTCTGGAAGTTTCTATGCAAATACACACAATAAAGGGACAAGAGCTTCAGCCTGGAGGAGAGGCATGTCTGGAGCCTGTGTCCTCCTCAAAACCATCTCCTCCGTCCAAGAGAAACTTCTCCTTGTCTGTGAGCTTCTACTGATATCACAGCTTCAGGAAGCCCTTTAAATTTGCTCCCTGTTGCTCCATAACACCTGGACATATTTTTGTTGCTGCATGCCCAGACCAAGACTACATTAGAAAGAATAATTTTTGAAATGAAGGATCTGGGGTATATTTGGGAGCACGAGAGGCAAAGAGGAGTGGTAGGGTGAGAGAAGAGTGACAAACGAAAACCAATTAGTGGAGACAACTTAAAGGAGGCATCTGTGGTATTTGGTGAATATTCATAAACCAAAGGGTTCACGACGTATTTCCAAACAGAGAGAGAAAAAAAGACTCCTTCTCTTCTTCATCTCATGCCCACATTCTTCTTGGCCAAAGGTTCATTAGAAGAGGCACCCAGACATAGCAAAGCTAGGGGAAGAGGGTGGTTCTGGTAAGCGAGAAAGGGAGCCACAGATGCCCTGATGTGCAGATGTGTTGTGAAGTCGAATTTGGAACCCACTTGGGGGTAGCTAATGGGGAGGAGGGCATTGCTTAGACGGAGATGAATATGGAAGTGGAGATTACGACCTAAGATAAACAATGCATCTTTTATTTAATATCATTGGAACTGTTTTCACTTATCTGCACGACTCTTTTGTGCCTCTTAATTTGCCCTTGAAGTTCTGTATCTAATCATTAGCTGAGCAACCAGTGAGTCTCCCTCAGTCCCCCACCCCTTTTTACAACCAACTTTAATCTTTCGACTCAGTGAAAAACATGTTTCCCCTATCATAACTGGTTTAACAAAAATTCTCTTTCAAGTTTAGATTGCTCAGATACAATGCCTTTCCTGCAGCTTCATGCTAGAGAAAGGAATTTACATTAGAAAAAGAGAGATTTATGATAGCATTGAATTTCCATTTGAATATGGAGAGTTAATAACATGCATATGTTTTTTTTATTATTATTATTTTAAAGTTGAAGCTACGCCATAGGCAAAAGGAAAGCTGCAAACTGCGGGGCTGGCAGGGCTCAATGAACAGTTTAATCTGGATTTCATTCACAAACGGCAGGCAGCTCAGTCCTAGGGACAGGACTGCTGCGTTTCCCCAGATCGGAACTGGAGTAAGTGCCAGGATTTCCTGATTTGTTTACATTTCTCAAAAAACTTTTTTCCCCCGGACTAGGACAGAATTAGACTTCCTTTTCCACTTTTGGCTCCTTCCAAGCTATTCTTGCTCAAAGTATTCTCTCCCCTTTCCCTGCATTCTTCTTTGTTGGAGTCTCAGCTGGTTCTTTTGTTTCACAAAAACACGGAGACGCAATGAAAGATGTCGGCGGAAGAAGAATGGTCATCGTGACAACAATAAGCCCACCGTAGCTGGGTTTTCCCGGACACAGCGTAGTCTGCCCAACTTTTGCGTTTAAAACCTTTTGTTCTGTCTCCCACTAAGGCTTGGAGAGGATTCGGAGAGGTCAGGGTGTGACACATCAAGTGACCTTGCCAAAGTCCTTGTGCTTTAAAAGGAGAAATTGAAAACACCTCCATTCACATAAACCGTCCCGATGTCACTCAGATGGCGAAACTTCAGCCGGATCTAAGCATGGGACACGACTGTTTCCTCTTCGGTGGCCAGGCTTCTAGGACCCGTGGCTGGGCGCCTCCAGTCCACCCTGTTATCCTCTCTGCTCTGTTTGGTTTCACTTTCACCATCTTGACCATCTATAACCGTCACAAAGGCTTATTTTGAAAATCTACTCTAAGTTCGTTTGTTTATAAATGTTTGGCAATCTGAGGATTAGTTCCTTTTCTTAACAAGGGAGATGTAGGCCGTGGTCAGTGGCCAAAATGCATGGATGAAAGGCTCCCAGATCTTGTTGGGGGTCACGAACAAGAATAAGTCAGGGCAACACAGATGCTGTTTGAGGGAGAGGGGGTGGGTTCATGAAGAGAAGGTGGAAGTCTCTTGTTTATTGACATTTCTATTTCTTTTTTTCTTGTTGCTGAGGCTAAAGACCTCTTTTGATTTCACTAGTTAAGTCGTCTCTGTTTCAAAACATGCTTCCATTCTGGCCCTAGGGATACACTTGAACATTGTCTCGGAGCAATGCTACTCTCCCTTCTTGGACACCTTTCTCCCAATCTTGTGTTCCCGGGACAGCCAGGGTCATCTGTCCTCTCTGTTTGCTGGAAATCGAACCCAACTCTTGGCGGAGAATCAGATAACTTTACTTGCACTGGAGTACAGCTCTAAATATTAACACCACCCCTGGGTTATTTGTGTCCTGACAGAAGGAGAAACTTTAAGGTAAAGGATGAGTCTCTAATTGTGAGATTTATGATGTCAATGCAGCAAAATGTCTTTTAAGTGCTCCTGAAATCACATCATAGGGAGGATTGTGGTTAAAATATGGGTCACGTCAGGCACATGTGTTTATTTCTATCCCCGTGTGTACGTGTATAGATGTACACACGCGGAGAGACATAGCTTATCACGAAGATCTGACTTCTGCTGCTGTGCGGACTGATGAATGACCAAGAAGCTTTTCTGAACCATATCCTAAAATAGCTGAGTTATGAATGAAGACGGCATTTAGCTCTTCTGAAATATCCTTTCAGAGCATTCATTCCTTCGCTCCAGTGACTGTGGGAGCGCCTGCTTCTCAGGAGGCCAAAATAGACTTTCTTCTACGACCTCCTGCAAGTAAGGCTGAACAAATGTCTATGTTTTCACTATAACCTAAACACACAGTAAGAGGCACCCAGTGGATGAATGTGCGAGAAGAGAGCTTAAATGAACACTTGCACATTTAGGCAGATCAAAAGAATAAAATGTCTCTTTTTTTCTGCTCCTGGTTTCAGACACAATACTGTAGGTGTAAGTGTTACAAAAGAATCTGAAGTTTAACCTTTTGATGATGTGAAGGACTCTGTTTTGGATTATCTTCTGTAACAAGCACTTACGGAATGATCAGCTGACAAGCGTATACGTAAAGCGCATATTCCAAAATCACATAACGCTTTCACCAGGCTTTAGAGAAAGATGAGTAATGACATGAGGTCCAATGTCAAATGTACCTTCTTAGGGGGGAAAATATCCTGCAAACAAACATGTGTGATGGGAAGAAAAAAAAGATTTAGAAAAATCTCAATAGAAAACCTAAAAACCGTTTAAATCACATAAAGATGTAAATTAGATGGTAGAATGATACATTTTATTTATTCTTTTACTTTTTAAACCACTTTATTGAGGTATGATTAGCATATAAAAAGTTATACATATTTAATGGGGCTGGCCCCCGTGGCCCCATGGTTAAATTCGCACGCTCTACTTTGTTGGCCCAGGGTTTCATTGGTTTGGGTCCTGGGTGTGGACATGGCACTGCTCATCAAGCCATGCTGAGGTGGTGTCCCACATAGAAGAACTAGAAGGACCTATGACTAGAATATACAACTATGTACTGGGGGCTTTGGGGAGAAGGAGAAAAAAAAAGAAGAAGATTGGCAACAGATGTTAGTTCAGGGCTAATCTTCTAAAAAAAACCCAAAGGTATACATATTTGAGGTCTACAACTCCATGAGTTTGGGGGAGAATATGATACATTTTATATCATGTGCGTTGGTACTGCAGATATCAGCATTTTCTAATATGGTTGATACCATGTTGAATGTTCTTATTTCTAGGTCTTCATTCCTGGAGAAGACTGGATGCAGCCTGCTCTACGTGAGAGGATTTCCCCTACATGTATGAATCCAGTAAATATTCTTTAGGACCCTCAGATTTCTCTTGTTTTAGTAAAAAAGGCCAACTGGCTCCTTTGACAGGACCCTTAGGAGTCCAGCTTGGGGAGCTCCGAGGCCAACCCAGTGGCTCTTTTGGGCTTGTCTCCAGTGTTAACCTAGACTCCTGCAGAGAGGAGACATGGATTGGCTCCATGACAGCCCCAGTCTCCCAGACACTGGGAGTGCTGAAGATGGGATGGGTTTCCACATAGCAAGGACGTGTACTGATTTTCCCTTACAATTGTCAGAAGCCTGAGCGAGCGCATGTGCCAGGCGCTCGAGAATAGTCTGAGACGCGGTAGACTGCATCACCTTCATATCCTGTTACTAAAAGATTTTCCCTCTCCTTCAAAGGTGTGCTTGCCCTTCTCTGGGAGCTGGCAATGTAGAGAGGCTGCACAGGTACACATTTTCTAGGTCCTGATTTCTGTCTTCTTACATGCCATATTCTTAATTCAATAGCCACAAAGCTATTGCACATTGAATAAGACGTAAAAATATAGTAGTTTCCAATCCTAGAAACATATTTTCTTTTCATAATTGCCACATTTACATAACTTCAAATGCTCACCCTGGTGGGTGAGTGGGTGAGAGCAGATTCCAGTTGCACATAAATGACTTCCCATTCTTTTAAAGCAGTTATTTTGTGCTTGATAATGTCATGTCTCCACGAGGGCTTGGCAGTCTTCACTGCATGAGCAGCTGGGTTCTTCTTGGCTTTCAGGAAAGTACTATAGACATGGTGGCTGCCTCCTAGATTCCTGAAGGAGGCTTAGAGGGAACTGCTGCCTGAAGCCACTGTTTCTGGGTAGTTTTAGTCAGTAAGAGACCAGCAGAGTCTCTGGACACGTGGGCAGCAGTCAGCAGAAGGTGACGTGCGGGCAACACAGAGTAAGTTAGCAGATTTAGGAAGCGTGTCCTATAGGTCTTAGTCCAGCCTGCATTGTACTTCTTCACTCTGCACCTGGAGCCTGTGTGGGGCTGAATGCAAAGTCTGGGGGTCTGTGACCATGGGAGGCTGGCAGTGGGGTTCTAAGATCCACTGCAGAAAACTGGAAAACAGTCTTGGTATGACCAGGGTGAAGATTTGGCCTTCCTAACAGATCTCCCCATTCCACACTTGGCAGGTGGTGCAGACGCCTCTCTTGCAGAGGAGAGAAAGCTGGGACACATGGGAAGGGTGTGATCATTCAAGGCCACTTTGTGATTCACAGGCAATACAAGATGGAATCACTGTTTCCAACTGTGGCACCCAGGGGGGCCTAGGCATTTTTGAGCCAATGGCAGAACTACCTTCCTTGTTTCCTTGACCCCACCCCACCCAGCTCTGATACCCCTTCCCACCACTTAAGCTTGACACATTTAGCTCCCCTGGAGAGAAAGGGACCTTGGCTGGGACAAAGTCCACACCCACGGCTCCCACCCCCCTGGGGCAGTCTTGTTATCTCTCCTTGGAGTGTAATTTAGCACCACATGACACTAAGATGTGATAACCTGAACTCTCTATTACTTTGGGAAAGACTGAGCAAAAAATGCTTGTTGGAATAGCTCTGTTGATTGTAGCTACAAGGTATTCTCTTAGAAGAGGATGGAAAATAACCCAGAGCCAAGAGTTGTTTTGGATGGCTAAACTGAATTCAAAAATAGGTGAAGATCTGCCCACGCATTAAGAAAATCCTCAAAGACATGACAACTGTCAAGGTTGCACTTCTTAGCAGTTATCACCTACTTTTTGTTTTCTGCTTCAGTAGCTCTATAATCCTGCAAGTTTCATTATTAGGATTTCCTGCTATACTTTTAGTTTTCAGTTACAGATTGACTAGGGACTGCCAGTATGTCTGGCCTACTGATGTTTGCTGGTAGATTATCCTTGTAAAAGTTACTATTGTAAGGGTTCATTTTTAAAGGTAGTCAGGAATGACCAATCAAATACATTGCACGGCCTTATTACTCCTGATAGCCCAACAACTACGAACAAAGCAGAAAGATGGCCTCATTTTAAACAAACTTTATTGTTTAAAATAAAATGACAAACTAAACAAACAAACAACCAAAAAAATCCCCCATGGTTGAATTTACCGAGCTGAGGAGTTCAGACTTTGCCCCAGTTGGGGACTGATAATTGACATCTAGTTCACGAATTCATTTTCCCTTTTCTCAATGTTGAATGGAACTCACTTTTTAAAGGCTTGTGATTTATTGTCTAAAATTGGAACTGGGACAAATTCAAAGCAGAGTGAAAGGAAGTCTGCAAAACAATAGCATTGAAATTCTTCCCAGGGCTTTTTCAATTGTGAGAATTTAGTGCACCTGAGTTGCTAAAATGTGGCAAGACATGGAACTTGACATAGTGGCAGCATGCCTAAGTGGTGTCCTTTTGAATCTCAATCTAACGAGGTGGCCTCCTTTGGTGGAATGAACACTAATGGGGATGTTTTCCTATTTTGTTGAAAATATTCTACCATTTCCCAGACAGTAAAACATACCCAGACTGAACAAGGCCTGTTCATAAATGAAAATAAAAACACATGTTCCAGTTCTCAATACAAAGCTTTGGGGATTCTTTTGAGTATTTCTGGTGTACCAGGCTCTAAGCAACATGCTTTACATGCGTTAATTCATTAGATCTTCACAACAATCTGAGTGGCATAGGCACTATTGTTATTCCCATCTTACAGATAAAGAAACAGAGAGGTTAAATAACCTGCTTAAAGTCACGTGACTAGTAAGTGGCAAAGTCAGGGTTGGAATACGGGCAATCACTCCATTGCCGTGTTCTTAACTGCTTAGCGATATTGCCTCCTAAGAAAAGTAAATTGCTTAGATGAAAGGATATTAGGTATTAAGGGCCTGACTTGTGGTCCAAAGAAGTCCAGCATACCCAGTTTTTGAGATGAATCCCAATATTGTTCTGCTGCTGAATAATAGGGCAGGGCGGATAGATTGGGTCCTGCTACATTCTTGGTATACGGCTGATATTCCCAATTCCGTTTAGTTTTGTTCCCAATCTGCCTCTTTCCAAAAGTGATTGAAGTAGCTTGCACACACATATATATCCTTATTCCAGGCCTCTATAGAGCTCCAGTCTCATTTCAACCTCCTCCTAATTCTGCTGTGTTCTGGCCTTTATGCGCCCCAAACATCCACACTGAACTCTCCGGTCTCGCCCCAAACTAGCTCTTCATCTGGACTTCTCCATCTCTGAAATGGTGTCACCCAGTCACACAGACTCTGAAACTCAGGGCCAGTTTTATTTCCCTCTTTCCCACACTGTCCCCTCCTCAGACCCCTCCCCAGGCAAACAGTCATGAAGTCCTGTTGATTCTCTTTGCCATATCCCACCGCTATTGCAATGAACCAGATTTCTAAAACCAGATTTCGGAGGGATTTTGGAATAAATTCCCAACTAATTTGCCCACATTCAGGCTCTCTGCTCTCAGAATAGTCACCAGATTAAAGTTGAGAGTCAATTCCTTTGACAAGAGTTTTTTGTGCTCTGTGATGTGCCAGGCACTGTTCTCTAAGCTGACACATTACCTCCGTGCTACAATTTTGTTTTCTGAGTCCCCCTTGGTAACCTCCTACTTCATACATCTTACTCAGTGTCTTCTTAATCTAATCCTGCACTCCACCCCTGTGAGATCCCAACTTCTTAAAAGACTGCAGTTTCCGATAGCCTACCTGCCTCTTTGGAAAGTAGCATATTGTGGTTCATTCTTCCAACAATCAATATATGTTTACTGAAGCCATTTTATGTGCCAGAGGCTGGCCACACAACACAGAACAAGAATGACAATTCCCTGTTCTCATGGCGCTCACTCTGTCATTGAGGCAAGTGGTTAAATAAACGAGTGGGATAATTTCAGACAGTGAGAAAGACTGTGAAGAAAACAAAATGGGTTGCTGAGAGGGAGGAAGGGAAGGGCAGAGGCTGGTTTAGATAGGATGTTCAGGGAAAGACTTGAATGATAAGGAGCCAGCTGTGCATAAAACCAGGCAACATGTCCCAAGCAGAGGAAGCTGTAGGTGAAATATCCTCCTGGGGCCACCAGCTTGGAATGTTCCAGAAACAGAAGAGAGGCCAACAGGTCAGAGCCAAGATGAGGAGAGTGGGAAGAAAGGAGGTCAGCGGGGGACAGAGCACAGGGGCCTTGCTGCTGTGGTCCTGAGAAGTAGTTTTATTGGGTCTTCCCCAGTTGCTGGCCAGCTGCCTGATACTCCAGATCTTCTGCTGTCTTCGTCAGACCGACTTTCGCCTTAGCCCTTTCCAGTCTGGTTTGTCCTGCCCTCTCCCCCTAGACGTACCCGTAGACCCTTGGATGCCACTCATTGGCCACGTCATAGTCATTAAGCAGGCGATGCGCAGACGGCTCATCCGAGGTGAGATGGTGCCATGCACATTCTACCTGTCCTTCAAAGCCCAGTTCCCATTCCAGCTTCCTCAGGATGTTGTCCTAAGTGATCCCCTCTGGAAAAAGATTCTTTGCCAGCAGCGTGCCTTGGTCCGAGCCATCACCAAGCTTTCCTCATTGTGGTGTCGCTTTCCCTTCCAGATTGTACGCCTTTAAAAGTAGGAACTGTGTCTGGTACAATTTTATTCCATTCCAATTAAATAGCATGGTGTCTTTTCTCTGTAGCCATATGAGAATAACAATGTGTTTTGGAGAATAAACTCTTTGTGATGTTATCTGGCTATTGTCGTGAGGATTAAAAATATTTGTGAAGCAACTAGAATGGTACCCGGCACATAGTAGGTTCTAAATAAATTCTAATACTATAATCTTCGTTGCACTGTGATTCTGTGCATAACTCTTTATGTTTAAATGATGCTACTGCATTGAATGATTTCTAAAATGTTTCCTAGTTCTAAAACTTGATCATGGCTTGGATGAACACCCTGAAACATCTCAGGAAGAGACAGAATCTTTGGCTATTGGGTAGCTTTCCCTGGTGGGAAGGCTTGTAGGCAATGGAGATTCTTTTATGCGATTGGTGGTAACGTGCAATATGTTATTTTCAATAATGAAGCAATTGCATCTTTATACTTAGTAATATTTCAGGCATTTTGAGTGTAGAAGCAGTGATAATACTTTTTTCAAATGTGCACTTGCAATAGCAAGCACTGTCAAGGATGCAGATAAACAGAAATATTCACACGCTTCTTGTGGGTGTATACATCAAGACAGCCTCTTTGGAGAATGATTAGAAAATAGCTAGGAAAGTATAAGGTGCACAGATTATAGGATTCAGCAATTCTGCCCCTATAGAAACTCTAGCACATGTGCACAAAGAGGCTTGTTCTAGAATATTCATGAGAACTTTGCTTGTCATCACAAAATTTGAAGCAACCCAGTGGTGATGAATAGAAAGGATAAATAAATTGTGTTATAATCAATTTCAACTATTAAAATAAGTGACCTACATATACAAAACAAATATCAACGTGGATAAATCTCAAAAACATAATGTTTAGTGAAAAAACAAATTGCATAATAATAATACTTTATAATACCTTTGAAATAAAGTTAAATACATGTAGTATATTATGTATATGAACATATAATGTAAAAGTATGAGAACATGAATGGGAAACACCAAATTCAGAGTAGCGGTTAACTGTGGGAAGGATGGAGGGAGGAAGGGTTGGGAATTAGGAGAGGGGAATTTAAGGGGCTTCAGCTGAATATGGACAGTCTTTTGTCCTTAAAAAAAGATTTGAAATAAATAGGGCAAAACATCAAGATTTGACAAAGCCGGATGCATAAATCAGTGCTTATTATTAGTCTATTCTTTCTGTATACTTGTAATAATAAGAAAAGAAAATATAACCATTAAAATATACCTGTAAATAGTTGGATTTGAAAGAAAAAGGACAATTTAAGCTAGTAGTGAAGTGGCTATCTAAAACTTCAGTCTTGATGTTTTTCTTTATGTTCACATAAGGAAAATGTGTGGATCAGAGTTTTGAGACTAAGTATCAATAATTACAATGAATAATAATAAAAATAGTTAAGATGACATATTTGAAAAGTGTTTCTTACTCTTACATCCTGGAAATACAAAGCTTTATCTTCCTTTAGACAGATTTTATCTTAACCAAATGCCCATTTAGGTACTTAATTGTGTATTGTCTTTTACTTTCATTGAAATATTTCACGTGCTTATCTTATCTTCCCAGCTGAACTGAACTAGAACTCTCATCAGCCAATTTTTAATCTGGAGCTTTTCCTGTCAACCCCATGCTGCTTTCCTACTCAATAAATGTTTTTTGAGGGGATGAATAAATAATCATAACTTTAATGCATCAGTTTCCCTTATATGAGAAAGCTAGGCACTCCTCTGAGCACAGTAGGATTATTTTCCTACTAAAGAATTTCATTTTTCTCTAGGGAGTTAGGACATGACAGCATTGTTTTCCCAATATGTGGGTATCCCAGTTTGTAGAGTGCTGCAATAAACAAACAAACTGACCTGATCCTTTATTCCAGAGTTTATAAAAAGGCACACTTTAGCTCTTTCTGGAGAAGGCAGCTGGCCTCCAGTTACCATCACGGCCCAAGGTGAAATGGTTCCCACCCAGCTGTCTGGCATCACTTGTTCTCATCCAGGAAACACACACCTTGCCCCTCCTTCTCTTCGATTTTGATTGACACTTGTATTTCTCAAAGGCAAAAATCAGATTTTAATATTGAGGACTGAATACTTATTGAATTCTCAGTGCTGGCAGGAAAAATTAGAGGATACAGGCAAATTTTTCAGCAATGTGGATGAAAGCAATCTTTACTTTTCTCTAATACTGAGTCCGGCTTTGAGGTTCTTTAGTTCCACCAGATATGAAGCCAAGCCTTTGTAGTGTGTCTTGTTTTGGTTTTTTTTCTTCCCTCCTTTTTTGTTTTTTTTGATGTGAGCTGGCATCTCTCATGAAAAGATAAAGGCATCAATTAACTATACTACCAAACCCCAAGGATAAAAGCTATTGTTGTGAATGGGAGTTAGGCACACACATGGTATCAAGTAAGGGCCTGGAAACAAGACTGCTGCCAAGGAAAACAGATGTCTGTCTCCTTTAAGGAGCCCAAATTATGTGTATCTTAGCAATTGCTAATCTCCTGATTGACTTAACAGTGATGATATTGATGAGGGAATTTGGGTTGAGTGCAACCGTTGCCATTACCATTGTCACAACAAAATTTAAAAACAATTCAACCAACCAGTAAGGAACAACAACAACAATAATAAAACAATGGCAAAGAAGCCATCCGAAAAGAGAAAAGGATGCGTCGAATCTAGAAATGACAAAGGGTCAGACAGGCTCTGCTTCTACCCTTTGCTGTAACGGCAAAAGTCCAGATGTGGGTAGGGGAGGAATTCCCCCACGTAACAATGAGTAATAACGACTCACTCACAATCATAGGATGCATGAGACAATGATGAATAGTATATTTCAAGCCTATAGAAGACAATCAAAATGGTCACTTTCTTCCAAGTGGAATATACTAGCAAAATTGGGACAGAAAGAAAATTCCGCTTGAGGTTTTGCACACTGTTTTTCCTGTTTTCCTGACATGGTTATAAATAAGAAAAAGTGCAGATGTTCAGATTCTCTTCTCTGTCGCATGACCGTGTTTCATCCTTTTATTAGGTTGCTCTTATGCTTCCTTTTATGTTGTTGTTTTTAAACTCCCTTGCACATGCTGTCCTCGGGACCTTTGGATTCCTTTCTTTCTCTCTTTCTCTTTCTTTCTCTCTCTTCCTTCCTTTCTTCTGCATTTCTCAGGATTATTGGGAGAAGAGTAAGAGAGAGTTAGGCATAGATCATGAGCCAGAATCAAGAGGAGCGAGATGAAGTAAAGAGTGCCTGTCTAGAAAAGAGAATGAAATTAGTTCTGGCAAAGCACAGTTCACTCTCACTGTCCCCTTAGAGGCCAGCTTAGTCCTTGTTTACATTCATACTAAGGAGGCATATCCAGAAATACATCGACTTGAAAGTTAAATAACTTCAGCGTGACCAGGCTGGTCATGAGGACATGAAAAAAGTTCTGAAATCAGTTGAGAAATTCAGGTTCACTTTTAGGAAGCAGGGGATCCAGTTTCATAAGTAATGCCTGATATCAACACAAGATTAGACTCAAACTGACTTGCTCCAGAGCTGAGCTCCCTGCCGCCTCTTCCCGAGGGTTTGAGGAACAGGCATAGAAAGAGGTCTGTTGCCTGAGCGAGAGACTACAAAGTCATTTGAACTGCAGTGCAGTGGGCTTTGCTGTGTTTTTCTCTACTTCGTATCAGTCCCTCTGGCAGAGCCCTGTTAACCCATGTGTTTGACTCCAAGCTCTTTTCCCTTTTTAAACTGAATCACCTTACTCTTGTGAAGCTCTTATGAGATTCACAGTTCCTATTAACAGCAAAAATGATGTCCAAGTTCCTGGTGTTCACTGCCCAGTGGTCCAAGGCTGTGTCTACAAGATACCAAACACCTAGATGTTTCCAGATTTTGGATGTTGATCTGCCTGATGCCAAACATCTGGATAGTTGAAAACATCAGGATGTTTGGCATCAAGCAGACAAAACATCTGGATGACTGCTTGAGTTTTTCACTTTTTAGCTGGATGTTTGGTGTCATGTAGACACAAACTGAGGTTCTGACTTCATCTGGTAACGGCTCCCAGGCTGCCAGGCTGGCTCCAGATTCCTTTTATTCCAACTGACATTTTTACAAGAAAACTTTGCATTCTCTGTGATGCCCGTTGCTTGTATGCTCAGAAACAGATTCATTACTCAGAAAAAAACAGCCTGAACAACCCCCAAAGGCCACATGTTTGAGCAAGGGTTCAAAGAAGCTGGAGAATTTCAGAATCACCACGGTCTTTGTGAGCAAAATCATGATACAGCTTTAGCAAGAGGGGGTGGCTGGAGAGATAAGAAGGTCTCCCACGTGGTCAAAGTGTCACATTCATTCTACCAGCCCTCAATTTTGCTCACACCCATTTCAGCCAAGAAGTCTTGTTTCCATGCTGGCACAGGTGGTGCTTCCTATATTGTTGGAGGTAGATTAAGGGCAAATGGCCAAATATTCCATAAAACACACCAGTGATTCCACAGGTAAAATAGTGAAGATAGCTTAGAAAACATCATTTCCTCCAGAATGTTCGCAAATAAGATGCTCAACTTTGCCTAGTTTGAAAAAGTTTCACAATCAAAATGAGTACATATGCACTTCTCCTCTTTGCAACAATTGTGCTAATGATGAAGGTAAATTATCAACAACTATTTATTGACCACCTTCCATGTGTCTGGCCGTCATGAACTGCCTGATTTCACACCCTTCCTCATTCCCGTTCTTGCCAAGTGTACTTATTAGTTTCTCCGATGAGCTCATACCTGCCCACTTGCTGTGAACAGTCCTGCTCTAAGGCACAGAAGGATCTCTGGCCTTTGCAAGCTGTTGGAATAGGTTCAAGCTACACTCCTTTCTCTTATACCCTCCATGCCTGACGTATAAGATCTCTTGCCTGAGTCTTGCTCCTCGAAACCTCAATCTTTGGCCTGTGTTTTCAGTCTCCATTTGAGTTCCTCATCATTATTTTTTAGTCCCAGAGACTAGATTCTTTATCTCTGGGCTCCAGTCTCCCCATCTCTGGATGATGCTTATTAGCTTTGGAATTACAGGATTTGCTGCTTCCTGCCTGCCTTAATAGCAACCAGTTGTTGAGTACAGGATCTAGCACCGAGCTGACCTTTTTTACCTACTAGCTTGTTAAATCCTCATATGAGGTATAAACTGCTATTTCGTGGAGTAGAAACCGAGGTTCAGAGCAATTTACCACTTGCCCAGGCTCCCGAGATAGAAGCTAACAGAAACAGAACCAGAAATTCAAGCCCAGGCATGACCCCAAAGCTCAGACACGTAACCACTATTCAGGACTGTTTCAGTTTATCTTGTAGACTTGACCCCTTGCTTGCCTGGCCCACAGTACATCTCCACGTTCAGCGTTTTGACTTTTCTTTACTTGACTGACTTTACTTGCCCCATGCCTGACATGAATACACTCTTTCATTTATTGGGCAATGTATCTTGAGTGCCCACTCTGTGGCGGGCAATGTTTTGTACTAAGAATAAAGTGATGAATGAGGTAAGACCCAAGCTCTGCCTTCGTGGGCAGACAGGCTTAGCGCCTAGCAAGGGAGACAGACAAGTAA
The DNA here is from genome assembly GCF_041296235.1 of Equus asinus. Classification (NCBI taxonomy): domain Eukaryota; kingdom Metazoa; phylum Chordata; class Mammalia; order Perissodactyla; family Equidae; genus Equus; species Equus asinus. Next base: position 41,674,681 of record NC_091813.1, read on the forward strand.
AAAGAAAACATCAATGTGGTGCAATAAGTACAGTGACACAAGGAGCTATTTTTAGTACCTGGTGGCTGAATTCCCAGTCTTGAGCCTTTCTGGTCATCCCTGCTACTTGTCCCATTTGATCCTCTTTTTCTCTCTCTGACTTGGCTGACGCTGGGTCCTCTGAGTGCCCCTTACCAGCTGGCTCACTCCCACCCTCAACTGAGGCAGATGGAAGGATGGAAGGTCAACAGCCTCAGGGCCACTATTTGGGGGAACTTAGAATTGAGTTCTAGTCCCCAGATCCAGAAATCCCTGTTTCAGGCATAACTTCCCAGCTTCTCCAACTTCCTCCAACCTCTTTTGCAGCCTGGGAGGTACAGCTTCTGGGGTTCTGAGATTCTAGGTATGAGCTGTCTTGTTGCCAGTATTTTCATCAGCGGTCCGTGAGATTCTATGAGAGTTCAGCTAAAAGTCCCAAGGTTTTGCCTAAGTCATCTTCCTCAGTACTTTCTAGGTGTTCTCTAGAATTGAGGCCACAGTATTCCCTCACCCCAGGTCAGGGATGCTATAACCTGTGGACCACATGACTTCTGACTTGGACTGTTGTTCAAAGTCCCTTTTTGCCATGTTTTGCCTCCTGGATGGGACCTCCTGATGCCACGGTTTACCTGAATTTCATGTGAATTTTCTGCCTGTGAATCTATCTTGAGCTTGGGACCACCAACTGCTCCATCCAAGATCACTCACTGTAGCCTGTTCGATTTTCCCTTGACCTTGTGCAATACTGGTCATTTTCTTGGAAACATGGAGACCAAAAAGGAAATGTAATCTCTCTCGGACTAGGGATCAAATGTATAAGTAAATACTCAACAAATATTTGTTCAATAAATTAAAACAAAAGTCAAAACAAGAACTGGTGCCAGCGCTCAGGTAGCACAGATCCTCACAAACATTGGTCACTCAATAACCATTTGCTGATTTGAAACTGTTTGAATTGAATTGAATTATGATATATCTGGGGAGGTAAGGTCTATAGATATGAAACAATTAAAGAGCAATAAAAGACAGCACACCTCGGTGTCTCTATCATATTGACTGCTCTGTGGATAAAAGAATCAGAATTGTCAGCAAAAAAATTATAAAAATGAAGGACTTGAGATGTACTTTGGGCTGTTAGTACATTTCACATTTTTCCAAATGAGTTTTTAAAATGATTCTATAGTAGATATATCACCTTCATTTTACCAAAAAAAAAAAAGTTAAAGAGGGTTGAGAGATTATTTAAAGGGTATTCATGTTTGAAACACTAACTTTGTTCTAATTTGGCAAAAATTGATTGCCTATTACATGCCATGCTTTATTGCCAAGAATTAGGCATATGAAATGGACAAAAAAGACATGGTGTCTCCTTTGGGGCACCGCATTGGTGTATGGGCTATAAATGAGAAATTAAAGGACAATGGAATAAATTCTAAAAAAGAATTATGTAACAAGTGCATAGGAGCCCAATGAATGAGTGATATAACCTACCTTTTTGGCCGTGGCAGAGGTGTGAAGACATCTGTAAGAAAATGTCACAGGCTCTGAGTCTTGAAAGATGACATTTAGTTTGCTGTGCTGGGGAGAGAGAAAGTATCATAGAGGCGTTGACTTGTACTGGGAAAGAACACAGCAAACACTGATGTTGGACAGGAAGTTTAAGAACAGACTGAAGAGCCAGCCCTGATGGTCTAGTGGCTAAAGCTCAGCACTCTTACCGTTTTGGGGACTCAGGTTCATTTCCCAGTCACGGAACCATACCACCCGTCTGTCACTTGCCATGCTGTGGTGATGGCTCACAGAGAACTAGAAGGACATACGACTAGGATATACAACCATGCACTGGGGCTTTGGGGGTGGTGGGGGGAAACCAGGAAGATTGGAAACAGATGTTAGCTCTGGGTGAATCTTTCCCTGCAAACAAAGAGAAAAACAAACAAAACCAAAAATTGTGCTATTAAAAAAAGAAAAAAGAACAGGCCATGAAGAGCTCAGCACCTTGCCAAGGTGGCTAAAGAGGGACTTCGGAACTTTGTATGGGCTTATACTTCCAGACTATGGATTCTAGAGCATGTTTCTCTCTCCTTTTCTTCTCTCCACCTTAGCATCCAGACTTGTACTGTCTCAGCTCAGCTCTTGCTGTCTAGATTTATTCTTGTGCAGGGACCAGCTCTACAGAGTCCCAAAGGAGGACTGCAGTTTCTGCCAGCTCTCCACAAAGTTGCCTGTGACCCCAGGCCGTCTCTAGGAATCTTACCCTGTAGTTAGGTCTGTCTTTGTCCTTATGGAGGAAATCTAAAAGAATGCCCATGATCCTCTCAGTCAGAATAATTGACTTTGCACATTCCTGATGATATCCAGAAAAGTTCAAAGCACTTTACTGCATAGAAGGGACAGAGAAGAATATGGTTCTCCCCACCATGGTGTTTATTCTGACCTCTGACTCCAGAAGCATTTATTTCTAAAAGATGGCAAAAGATCAAAGTCAAGCATGTAAGTTGTACCTCGTATTCTATAGATTTGCAAATGTGATGCTTTTCTCTAAAATATTAGGCAATTCTATTTTCCATTTTGGTTGGGCAATGGTTTTTTAATTTCTTTCTTTTAGGAGTCAGAGTGGCCCGACAGAAGGCATTTCAAAAGTCACTAAACCATGGCAAGGATCATCCTTCTTCCTGGCCCCATGACAGTGCACTCCAAGAATCCCAGGTGCTTCTTTCTATTCTGGGAGTGGGCTCCAGTTTGGAGATTTGCACGGTCCATTAAATCATCTCTGTGTCCTGCTGAGCCTTCCCAATACGAGCCCAGAACCCTCCATATGTGCGTGAAGCTGATGGAATTTCCTGCCAGGAAAAAATAGAGCCTCGGCTAAGTTCAACACATCAGGGTTTCATCCCTCCACAGCATTTCAAAGGAAATGGTACCTGTTGGGAACCATGTCAGAATTTCTGCTCAACTGTCCGCAGGTCAGACTCTGCTGTGTGGTGAAGTCTGTCTGGGTGCTGACTGAGTTTACAAAATGGCGCTCTCCCCCATGGATTTTTATTTAAAAGAAAAAAAACACTTTTTCCTTTTACAGTCACTTTATTTTTTTCATCTTTCCTAAAATATTTATTTTTAACTTCATATTTTCCATACGTCTAGTCTCACTTGATTTCTTACCCAGCGCTTCTCAAACTTGAGGGCACAGGAATCACTTGGGAGATTTTGTTAAAGAGCAACTTCTGATTCAGGAGATGGGGGTGGACCCAAGATTCTGCATTTCTAACAAGTTGTCAGGTGATGATAATGCTGCAGGTCCATGGATCACCTCAGAGATCACACAACCACACAATATTGAGTTCCTTCTATGGACCACACATTGGGAAAAGTGATAAGGACACCCACCAGAGGAAGAGGACAGAGGTGTACTCTACATTCTTATAATCAGTATACAATCCCAATTAATTAGTAAAATCTGATTTTGTTCTTGATTGAGAATTATAAGTGACCTCAAATTGGACTCCTTCATCTGATTTAATCTATAGATTATTGATTTACTTGTAAGCAGAGTCTTTTAACTTTCCAGGAAATATAAAGTGGTCACCATTAACTCTGATTTCCCAAGACTTGTTCCCCTTTCAGGGTAAGTGAAACACGTAATGATTTATCCCTAGAGGTGAGTGCTTCCCAATTTTCTTCATTTCATGACATGATAGAAAAATACAGTGCCAGTGTGTCACCCAGGGGAAGCTGCTTGCCTCTGGAGTGGCTCCTGGCTGTTGGAAAGCACCTGGCCCAAGGGCTGCCCGATGGAGATCAAAACTTTGACATGACAGTAACCCATACACTCAGCCCCTTGATTGGCAAGCTGGGTTTTTTGTATTTCCTCAGTTTCAGAAATTCCTTTTTAAAATATAAATGCCATGAGGAGAGTAACACCAAAGTCACTATCAGTTAGGAGGCTAGTGGGGATTAATTGAGAGCTAACCTAAGTAAAGGAGGAATCTGTATGACGTAGACCATGCCAAGGAGAAAGAGGCAGAGGGCAGGGCAGGAGAAAAGGGACGGTGGAAAGTCACCAAAGTTGGGTTCACCGTCTTCAAATTTTGCTAAAGGCCTGCCTATTTCAGCATTGATCACACTTGACCCAAATATTTCCCCTTCCCCCAGTATACATTATGAATCTACATAGAGACCAAATATTAAAAAGTAAAAGCACAAGAAACATGGGCAACATCTGTCTTTGAAAAGAATATGTTTTTTCCTCAGTGACTTGAAAGGCAATGACATTAAATAAAAAATTCTTTTGAAATGTTTCTTTGATAAGGAATTAACACCCAAGCCCATGTGGATGGATAATCCCCTCTGGCAACATGTGTTTTCTTCCTCGTAGGCCAGAGCCAGCAAACATTTTCTATAAGGGGCTAGATAGAAAAAAATTTTAAGGTTTGTGGTTCATGCAGTAACTGTAGCAAATATTCAACTGTGTAGCATCCATAGACAGCACATAAACCAATGGGCATGGATATGGCCTGATAAAACTTTATTTACAAAATCAGATGGTAGGCTGGATTTGGCCCATGAGCTGCAGTCTGTGATCGCTGTTATGGACAAAACCTTATGTGCTAATTGGCCAAAAATAAAAATTGAATGTGGAAAAGAAGAGAGCATATCTACTTGCAGGGCATGGTGGACAATCACAGACTTAGGAGAACAGACCCTTCCAGAGCACCAGACGCTGAACACAAATACCCAACCAGGGCTTCTGGAAAGTGGTAGCAGGCTTGGAAAATTGCCCAGGAGTAGGATGTAAGTGGGAAAATTGAAACTTAGTTAAGGCAAATGTTCTATGAAATGATCCTTCGAGGTCAACTTGGCAGATTGATTTAAAACTGTTTTGCGTAAGTTTTTGTTGTTTTCAAAAGTTTTTACCAGCCCTCTGCCATAGCAATTGTCATGCGTGAGATGACACTGAGAAGCAGCTGTTTTCAGAAATACTGCACAGTTGGTATAGGTTGTATTTTCATGTTATATTAAAAGTCTTCTTTGACCACATACCAATCAATCTCAGTCTTTGAGCCTGTGAAGCTGCGCTAATTTAGACGTCTGTGGTTCATGAAGTGGGACAATCTAGCTGTTTAAACTGTATTCTGAGTTTCTCAAAAGAGGCCCAGATATAGACTCTAAATATTATGATCTCAAAATACAACACATAGATAAGTGAACTGTTTAGGATTATAAACACAAGCGTATATTTGTTGTAAATACTATTCAAATATGCACAAATTTAGAAGTAAAATTTTTCTTCCTGTGTGGCCCTACCTACATTAGCTATTAAACTGCATTTTAAATGTAAATTAAAGGTATCTAAATACCAGCGCTTTTATGTTAATTGCACAAGTAACAATTTACTTCACTCGATTACGTTTCCGTTTTTGTTTTGCTTTTACAGGAAGTGAAATCCTTGTCACCAGATAGAACTGTAGGTAAGACTGGCATTTCTTGTTGGTAATAAGTGTGTTGTTCACATTATGCCTTTTAACATTTATCCTAAATCAACCCTTTAATCTAGGAGTCTTTGATCCTAGTTCCTTTCTAGAGTCTTCAATACCAGAACTTCCCTCAAGTTATTCTTGTGTAAATCGATATCATGGATGTTAGAAGCAATAAACGAACAACGCCACATCTAATATTTATAACAACAGGGATTATTAACTTAATTACCTTATCCTTTTGAAATATCTGAGGAAGAATTATGACCTCTGGGACACCAGCCACAGTCACCTAATCTATTTCTTAAGTTATAGCAGCAAAGTCTCCGGCAGGCATCTCTGCGTGGTCTGGCTTATTGCAACCACGATTGCAGCATTTAGCAGGGTGTCCTGTCATGGACTTCTAAAGGCATGATTTCAGGAGTTTTGAATTTCCTTAAAAAGTAAAATTTCAAAATTAAATTTGGAGACCAATGTGGAAGTAACAACGTTTTGTTTTGTCAAGTGAGGACAATAAGCAAAAATCTTTCATCTATTGTATCTATAACTTCAAAAAAGGAAGGGCATTTGAATACCAAAACAGTAAGTAGAAAATAATCTCAAATTGAAGAACAGATTTTTATGAAAAACTCACTACATTGTTTTTATTTTTTTTCCTATTTTAATGTAGGTTGGGAAGCAAATGCATAAATGAGAAAGAAGATAGAATTAGGAAGTCTTAAAATCTTAAATAGAATTAGAAGGGTTATTTTTCTATGTCTAAGTGAAATCATTTGAAACTTTTCCTTTATAGTAAGTGAAGTTAAAAGAGTGAATGATTCAAGAGTTAATAAGGGTCTTTCCCTCAACACTGTAATTCTACGGGACTTGTTTCTTCAACAGGATAGGACATTCCTTAGAACATCATCCCTGCAATTACAATGCAGGGAAATTTATCTCAATATTTTCTAAATTTTTCAGATGGTCAATGAAAGCCTTTATTCAAGAGAGCTATTAATATGGTGATTTTAACTGGTAGTGATAATAATAACCATATACAAATATTAAGGAATGGCAGTCCTACTATATAAAGTAATATTTCCTGGTAAATCTATTTTTAAAGCATTTTAGATGGAAAACTATCATACCCCACACAACAAAAAATTTGAAGAAGATGTTTTCAGCTCCTTTCCTATTCAATTCTCATTTCCTGTCCATTGGCCTCGAGGGTATAAGCCAACCAAAATTTCAAAAGCTCTTAGAAAAACAGAGGCTCTGTGTGTGTGCGTGTGTGTGTGTGTGTGTGTTTGAGAAGTAGAAAGACAGTAGATTCAAAACAGATTAAAAACTGTCCCTTTTTTTGTAATTTGCCTATCTTTTCCAAAGGCTGAGACACACACATGCTCTGGCTTTGCGAATTTCCCTGTGAGAGGCAGAGCCTGATGGATAACGTGCTGTGATGAGGGAATCCAGTGGAAGTATTCACTGAAGGAACATAGATGGTTTGGGAGACACCAAAGCTATCTTATCATCAGGGTTATCAATAAAGCTGCTGTAAATATCAACACTTAATCCATTACATAGTGAAAAACGGAGGATGCTAACTGGGACCTGGACTGGGTATGAGCCAATGATTCAATACCCTTTGGGGTTGGAGGGTCAGGCTGAATTGTACCACAGAGTGGAGCTGGAGAGTAGAAACGGGTTGCAGCAGCCATGCCTAGCGTTACGAGTCAGTGTGTGTTCAGACGCAACAGTGAGCATTGCTGTATGGATGGGCTTACGTGAGGAGAGAAGGAACCATTAAAAAGTGAAATCCTTGCATTGTGAGATTCTGCAGCAATACAGGAAATCGACATTAGGATCTGTGGTTTCCTGCAAATGGGGAATCTAAGAGAACATCAAAAAAAGGCCATATGTTTCAACTATCAATGGAAATGTTACCCAAAGATTTCTGTCTATAAGTGTCACGGACAAACATATGGGATAAAACAGGAGGTCAGGGAACAGTAATTCTAGAAGATAGGAAAAAGGTGTATGTAAAATATTTGCTCAGAACATCGATGATAACTTGTCAGGAGGAGTGGGGCTGGGTAATGAGTTAATGAAAAAAGAATAATGAAAATCATAGTTCATATCTAGCGAGGAATGCTTCTGTTTCAGACACTGTGTGAAGGGCTCTCTTCAGTTTACTAAATCTGGGTTTCTGAACCAAGACAGGGTGGATTAATAAGGAAATCAGTTATCAGTAGCTGTCTTTTGTTATCACTACTGGCAAATTTACTATCTTTATGATGCATTCCAGGTGACTAATATCAATAGATTGCCCTCTGGTTATTAGAAAGAATGAGGTCTAAATACTGAAAAAGAATAAACAACATACAGATAAATATTTTGAAATGACCCAGATTTGGAAAGTCCTAATACATTGCCAAACTTTCAACATTTTCCTCGCCACAGAATGACTCTTCTGAGAACAAAGTAATTGCTGACTTCAAAGAGCTCTGAGGAAGTTCAGTGGATGGAAAGAATTTGGCCAGTAACTGGGTGAATCAAATCTAGAGTTTTTCTTTCTATCACTGGCGCATGCATGTGTGTGTGTCTGTGTGCGTGTGTGAGCGAGTGTGTATGTCAAGCACATGAATATAACTATAAAATTGAAATCACTACCTGAAGTATTTCTCAAAGCCAAAAATTCATTGGAAAATGGGAATGCTGCCTGTGGGTTGTTCCATACCTTGGCTACTCCTGGACAATGTTAATTATGCACACCACTGGTTCCCAAACCTAGCTGTGCCTCAGAATCATATGGGGAGCTTTAAAAGCAACTATTCTAGAATTCTACCATAGTCCTACCGATTCAGGCTCTCCAGGGGTGGACCTGGCATATATGTGTATATATATTTATACAAATGATGTTGACACCAGCTTGGGTGAGAGCTTACATTTAATTCAGGGTGGCAGTGAATCTTGTGAACCACTCATCGAAACAGCGCAACTGATGCTCAGGTTAAGTGGCTGTTACTTGTTCCTACTGAAGTTATCCCCTTCATAACAGCAGATCTGGGGAAACCCCTCAAGGCCTTTAACTCTAATGGACTGATTTCTCCAGACTGCCACATGAGACCCTGATTTGGATTCTTGTCTTTCAAAGCTCACGTTCCATTGTGAAATCCTAAGAGAGCCTGGTCAACCTGGCTTTGAAGTTGGCTAGCTGATGTCTCCCAAATGGATTTGGGGAACATAACTTAATATCTGCCCTCAGCAAGATGCCAATGTGGATTACAAACAAGCAATTCAAACCTGGAAAATCTCCCAAATGCCACATAAGGCATTATGAATAAGCTCTTGGCGCCACTGATTCCTCCTCTTTTAGTTCTGTGCTTATACACTCTCTTAAATTTAGATTTAGAAATCTCCCCATGATAAACCCAGTGTTTCAGGCTATTAGAGCTCTCCACTGGACAGTATTGCTTGCAGAGACAAAGGCACCAAGCTGCCTGCCAAAAGTCCTGAGGCCATAGCTGATTGAATTTTTTGGGCCACTAAGTCTCACTGGAGGACAGCCCACTTTGATCACTGGTTTTCCTTTCTTGGAAATTATTTTGGTAAATCCACTTCCACCAGCATCTCATATGGTGTGTTCATGAGTTTGGCAGAATAGAGCAAGGCATTTTCAAGATCTCAGCATTCATCCCTTTCTGAGAGAGACAGGGAAATGTTCACTTGTTCTCATCCTTGGGAAATGGCCCCTCATGAGTCAAAAATGCTTTGATCTTGGCCAGGGAAACTCCAGAGACATTGCCTTTCTGCTTTCTGTATTCCAATCCTCCCTTTCCTTTTGGGCTTCAGCAGTTACGGAAGTTGGGAAGAATACATTGCATTTATTCATTGATCAATTCACCTAACATTTATTTCTCATTGCCATGTGCTAAGCTACTTTGAGAGATACAAGGTGAACCACGGAGAGAATAAATTATATATAATTTCTAATGGAAAGTAGAAAGTGATTAGTAGCACGAAAGAATAACACAAAAATTGCAATGTGAGCTTTGTAGTCAGAGCTCATATATCATATAATGGAAGAGAAGGTTGTGGGAGGAGGTCCCCTCTCTCTCCCTCTCTATCTCTAGTCCCCAACACTATTGTATGTATTATAATGTAACTCCTGAAATGCCTTTGAGGTCTTGAGTCTCAGGAGTCTTTTTTAAAATGTCAGCATCCACAGGGTTGAGGAGGATAGAGGCTAGCTTTTCAGTAGAATGCTTCAGGTCACCTGGGAGCCTGTTGAGTGTGAAGTTTCCTGCTTGCACCACAGAGAGCGGGATCACAGTACTAGGGTGAGTCCCTCATGTTGTCTCCAGGTCCATGAGCTAAATTCTCCCAGGAGTTAGGCCAGTGTCTCTCCGTTAGACACTCAACTCTTCAAGGGTCAGAACCCTGACTTAGACTGATATTATGTTTCCCACAACACCTAATCCACCAGAAGACAAGAAGAAAAGTAATAGTTGAGCACATAACAGCACACAATTTATGGCATTTAATTCTCATTGCAACCTGTTTCACAGATGTGGAGGCACACCGAGAAAAACATCAAGTGATTGACCTGAGGTCATAGGTGGTAAATGGTAGAACCTGGCTTTGCACTCAGATCTCCTGACTCCAAGTCCAGGGGTGTTCCCACGTTGTCTCACAGGGCACATAGTAGTTACTCAATCAGTATCTGCTGAATAGAATTGAACCAGAGACAGAGTAGTGCTTCCAGAGTACTCCTGAAGTCCCCAACTAGGACGGTGGATTCATCTGGTTCTCCTTGCAATCCTATTAGTCTGTGCCATGAAGATCAGTGAAGGAAGCTGCGTGTCTGGCACCTTTCTCTGGGCAGGTGCCCAGAGCTGGGCATTGAGATACAGAAGTAACACAGACACAGACATAGCTAGATGAAGTCTGCAGCCCCACCCAGCCCTGCCATCACATCATGCCCATTCTCAATTCTGTAATTCTAACAAGGGCTGAGATGCAGCGTGCTACTAGCAAAAGGTCTTTTTCTGGCCCTGCCCTTTGAGACAGAGAAAGGGAAAAGTCACCTCATCAGATTCCACTGCTATTTTCTCAAAGTTGTTGTTATTTGTAATGGTTGCATTCGCAGAACTCAAATCCCATCTGAACAAGTTACAGCATCTAGAAAAGGCACCATCATTAAATGAGTAATCAAGGTAGCTGAGGAATTTGCACCTGTAGCCACGGTAGAGTTTTCTGCAGTACATCTTTATAATGTAGTTTTCTTTCAAGATATTAAAAATCACCGTAATCTTTCATTTGATGTAACTTCCATTACTTAAAGGATGTTTTTATAATAGACTAGAAAACAACTATGGTAGAAAGAATATGAATTGAATATTAGATGGCTAAGTTGACTAATGTCTGCATGGAAAGTTGTATTTTGAGGTATTCAAATGAGAACTCTTCTATCAATTGAAGTTATTATTATTCTCATCAAATGTTTTCTGTACTCTGAGATAAAAAGTGTTTACAAGCTTTATTTCCCTTTCATGGTTCAAAGCCTTTATCTTGAGTATTAGGACCTTTTGGCTTTCTTCTTCAACACTGTGATTCACTGGTTTCCTGTCATTTCACTCTGCAGGATCTGGTTTTCCCATTGACAGCCTGCCATATATTCTCAACGACAAGAATTAGCCTGAAGTTATTTGGGGCTGACAGTGGCTCCCTGACTTGTTTGGGTCTACAGGGAGATGGCCACGACCAAACAAAACAACAAGCCAAAGGAAAAGCTACCAGGTCCTCCTGTATTTGGACAGCCCAGATGTTATTTACAGCCTTGTTTATGAAGTGTTTTCTTGACCCTGCTGGCTAGGATCCACACACTTTGTCATTTTAGAGCACACACGTCCTGTCACATGGTGACAATGTGCCCTGAACAAGTAAACAGGCTTGAAGACTATTATAAGGGTAGAAAAAATCTTTTAACATAATATTGTGCTCCGTGTTCCATTTCCAGAAATGACAAAGGAAAGCATAGAGGAAGAGAATTGAAAATGGGTTTATTTTTAGGTTTTTCAAATAACTATAACCAATGCAGCCATTTTGAAACTCCTACTATGTGCAAAATGCAATGACTAGAGAAGTAGGATAGATCGTGAGCCCAGCTCTCAAGGCCCTCAAGCTCCCATTCCAGTTAGAGGCAGATGTTACTAAACATAGTGAACCACATATAACCTGAAAGTGCAGTGGCTGTAACACTCCGGAGAGGTACAAATATTCATTCTAGAGTTATTTATAATACTGAGAATGTAGGGAATCACATCCCCCGAGTTAAGAGAAGGATGAACTAAATTAAAGTCTGTCCCTACAGTGTTGGGCTGTGCTGCCCTGTTTACTTCCACCACTATAAGAGGTCTTTCTGGCCAAACCTCCTCCCCAGCCTCTCATCCCCCACAGCAGTGTACATTCTGTTGTCTCAGCCAGTCTCCCACTTCTGATCACTTCCCACACCTCTCCATCATGCCGTGGTCAGCAGAATCCTCTGCACACCTTGTTCAGAAATTAAGCTCTGAACGTTCTTGTTCTACCGGACACCTGAATATTCCCTGACGATGGTGCAGTCCACTGGTCAATCTTAGGGAGAGGCTGTTATGTCCGCATGCCCCAGCTCTGACAGAACCTGGCGGTGGGCACGTATCTTCCATGCTCCTCCCTCAAAATCTCCAGCTCTTTTCATGCTCACATGCCATAAGGAACCAGCGGCTATCTGTCCTTATTGAGGTGATTAACTGACAATATGGTCATTCTTCCTCAGTCCCTAGGGATTGTAGCACATGACATACTACACCTTTCCATCTGGCACCATCCTTGGGGACTTTACCACCCCCATAGCTGATTTAGCTAATGTGCTGTCCTCATAGTTCCTTGACCTCCTCAGTTCTGAGATCCCTTTCCTTCGTTACACCAATGTCTTCCATGGTTATGCCCTAGAATTTGACATTATCAGTTGTCTCCAAAATTCCAAGCTTCCCACTCTTTACCATCTCCTGCTTTTCCAACTCACTTATTGTAGTACCCTTACTCCACGCAGGGCCCACCAATCCATGGTCCCTACCATTTCTCAGTGCCCATTATTCACCCCACTACATGTCCTGATATCTCTTTTCCTATTAAACTCTATGGTTCATTGCTAGAGTCACTTCTTCCCATATGCCCTCAACCCCGACAATGAGTTGATAGTGTCTCCCAAAAACTCATGTGCCCTCAGAGCCTTAGAATATGATCTTATTTGGAAATAGGGTCTTTGCAGATGTAATTAGTTAAGATGAGGACACACTGGATTGAGGTGGGCCCTACATCCAATGATCGGTGTCCTCATAAGAAGAGCAGAAGGACACACAGAGACATAGGCACATGGATAAAGGCCATGTGAAGATGGAGGCAGAGAATGGAGTTATGCTGCTACAAGCCAGTGAACGCCAAGGATTGCCAGAAACCACCAGAAGCTAGGAGAGAAGCATGGGGCAGAGACTCCAGAAGGAACCAATCTTGCTGCTATTTTGATTTCAGACTTCTGGCCTCCTGAACTGTGAGAAAATAAATTTTTGTTGTTTTAAGCCACTAAGTTTGTGGTAATTTTTTCATGGCAGCCCTCGGAAACTAGTGGAATGTCCCCTCTGCCTCTGCCATACTCATACAGCAAAAATCCCAACGCTGATTAAACCCAGTTCTCTACTTTCTCTATGCCTACACCTAACTGGCATATTTTAGGTGAAAGAAAACTCACAAATTTACTAACTGGTCTCACTTTACAATTTTGACCACAGGTCTTACATAGTCTCTTGACATTTTCTGGTAATTCAGCTACATTTTGTAGTGTATTTCTTTTTCCATTCTCTGAGGCAAATATTTTATCCTTTCTGTTCCCTTCCGACTGTTGACTCTGCCTCTCATTACACTGAGAAAATAGAAGTAATGAGAAGAGAAATAATCATTCTTCCTGCCACTAAATCTACCAACCTACCTGCATTTGTACACAAATTTTTCTATTTTTCTTCCTGTTTTACTCATTTAATACCCAATATGCACTCATTAAATGGGTACTATATGCCAGGCAGTGTTAGAAATTCTCGAGATAGCAAACAAATGAAGTCCCTTCCCTTTTGGCGATTTCATTCTTGGGTAAAAGACGAATAATAAATCAATAAACACACATTCAACGTATTACTAGACATGAAATGTGTTACGAAGGAAAGCAAAGGAGGTTGAAAGCATAGCCATGATCAGGAGGCAAGGTACAATTTTAGGAAGGATATTCAGGGAAGATGTCTCTTATTAGGTTTGAGCAGAGAGCTGAATAAAGTGAGGGAGGGATGAACTGCCCATGCTTCTTTCTAAGACTAACACCTTCTGCTCTGAATCCTATCCTGCTTGTCCTACTTGGAGCCTTTTCCCTATATCCCACATCCCTCTTGCATTACTAATATCACCTTCTTTCCTGGATCGTGCCCATCAACATACCAACATGGTATAATATCTGCCATCTTGTAAAACACTCTCCTGGAATACACATCCTCATGACTTTTCTCTTCTTTATTATAAAACTCCCCAAAAGAGTTTCAGTATTAACTATCTCACCTCAAATAACTTCAATCATGCTTTCATTCCTACCAACAACTTCCATCATGTCAAGCGCAATGGTCAATTTTTTTTTTTTAAGATTTTATTTTTTTCCTTTTTCTCCCCAAAGCCCCCGGTACATAGTTGTATATTCTTTGTTGTGGGTCCTTCTAGTTTTGGCATGTGGGATGCTGCCTCAGCGTGGTTTGATGAGCAGTGCCATGTCCATGCCCAGGATTCGAACCAACGAAACACTGGGCCGCCTGCAGCAGAGCGTGCGAACTTAACCACTTGGCCACGGTGCCAGCCCCTCGCAATGGTCAATTTTTAACCCTCATCTTTTTTTACTTTGCTGCAGCATTTGAAGCAGTTGATCACAAACTCTCTTTTTAGAATCATTTTCTTCAGTTGACTTCTCTAATACTCCCATCTCGATATCTTTCTCTACCCTCACAGGACTCTCATTCTCAGTTTCCAAGTGTCTAAATGAGGGAGCATCCCAGGGTTTAATCCTCAGAGCTCTTTGCCTCTGAATCCACACTCTCATTGCTCTAAAAACCATCCATATGCTGCTGACCCAGATTTTATCTGCAAGTCCTCAGAGCTCCAGACTCATAAGTGTCCAATTTCATGGTAAATGTTTCCACTAATAGACATACCAAATTTAATGTGTACAAGAACCCAAACTTGATTTCCTAGCCTAACAAGTTCAATTCTCTGCCACTCTTTCCCATCTCATTTACCCCTAGTTGCTCAGCCCAAAATGTTAGATATCCATTATCCTGAACTTCTTTATGTCTTTCCATATCCAAATCTAGCACCAAACCCTGTGAACTTTGGACATGATTACTTTCAAATCACGTCCTCCTTTTAGCACCTCTCCCACTGTCATCCTAGCCTAAACCCCTGCTGTCCCTCTCTAGTCAGCAGTAAGCTTCCTAACTGGCTTCCCATTAGTCTACCTTGTCCTACTCCCATTGTTTACTGCCCATACATTGTCCAGAGTGGTCTTATTAAAATATGAATCAGATCATGTCATTCCCTTGTGCAAAATGCTCCAGTGACTTTCCATTATAATTAGAGTTAACTCTAAAGTCCGTATTATGACTCATGATGTCCTACATGATCTGTCCCCTACCAGTCTCTCGAACCTCAGTTCTCATCGCTCTGCTCCAGCCGTGCTCACCATCCCAGAGGTCCGCACCAGGGCGAGTGTGTTTCTGACCGTCTTGTACTAGTGCTTCTGTCTGCCTGGGAGGCTATTCTCCTTTGTTATCTACATGGCTTCTTCTCTCACCTCATTCAGGATTTTGTTCAAATTATTTCCTCTCCGAGAGGTCTTATCTGATCATATTACTTAACATAGACCTGCATCTATATCTTAGCCAATTATTTTCCATCTCCTAACCTGCTTTATTTTTCTTTGTGGCAATTATTAGTACCTGATATTGTGTATATTTACTTACTTACTGGTTTATTATCTTTCTTACTAGAATATAAGTATCAAAGGGTTGGGAGTTTATCTTATTCACTATTTTAACTCTAGAATCTAGAACATTTATTGTTTGTAAATACTTGTTTAATTAATTGAGTAAAAATTATTTTATGAAAAATTTAAATGCATGGAGCAAATTTATAAAATAACAGTAATAATCAAAATAACTATTCATGACTGAATAGATTCCAGGCGGTTTGCTAAGTGCTTTACAATGTGATCTCTTTAATCGTTATATTAACCTGAAAGCCAAGGGTATTGTAATCTCCTCTTAATAATGAGGCAAGTAGAGATTGAAAAGTCTAAGAAACTCGCCTATGGTCATACAATAGTGGGTCAAAGAGCTGGAATTCTAACCTAGATTTGTCTGGTTCCAAAGCTCCAGTGTATAAAATCTCAACCTTGTAAATGCTTGTTCTTATTTATGATACGAAAAGGGCTGGTGATGTTACCAGCAGTATGCTGGAGGAGATACGCTAGATGACATTCCTGATTAAAAAAAATTCTTGGACAGCATAAAAATTCTTCATTGAGAGGCCTGCCCCATGGCATAGTGGTTAAGTTTGGCACACTCTGCTTCGGCTGTCCAGATTTGTGGGTTTCGATCTTGGGTGTAGACCTACCCCACTCATCAGCCATGCTGTGGTGGTGACCCACATATAAAGTGGAGGAAGACTAGTACAGATTTCAGCTTAGGGCTAACCTTCCTCAAGCAAAAAAAGAGGAAGATTGGCAACAGATGTTTGCTCAGGGCCAATCCTCCTCAGCAAAAAAAAAAAAAAAAAAAAAGAGCACACTTCGTTGAGATGGCACAAAAGTAAGGAATTCACCAAGCACATAAAAGAAGAGAAAACAGGAGCCCTGAGAAATAAACAAGTGCCAAAAGTGAGTTCTAACTGGGGGAATTCTGACTAAACCTGGGAAACGTGAGCTTCTCCTCTGACTACTTCTTGGGGTTCAGGAAATGAAAGGTAAACCTCAGAGCTTCACCAACAGGGAGAATCCTTGTGTCAGATTCAGAGTATCTCAAATGGCTGCATCCACTGTGACAGGGTGAATAAGAAATCAACTCCACTGTATGGAGAGGTACAAAATAACTTGCTGCCTTACCTTTGGTTGCAGAAAGGAGGAAAAAAATTCTCATTGAGCATTCATAATCATATTATGGAAAGATTATCTGTTAGAACTCATACTTCCAAGCTGAGAATTTAAATAGTTTCCAGTTGTTAGCACATCTAGGTCACTGGCAGAAGTAGATATGGATCTGTTCTAGAGAACTGGAAGCTCAATCCAAGCCTCAAAGATTCTTACAGAGAAAGTTTTAAGGAAAATTAGCAACTCACAGTCAAAAATCACAAAACACACTAAGAAATAACACAAAGGAGAATTTCAGAGAACAGATACTGACAACAGACTCTGAAAGATTTGACCCGTTTGAGATGTCCAATGCTCAATATAAACTATACTTAATATACTTGAAGAAATAAAAGAGAAGTTGAAAATATGAATACGGAACAAGCAGAATTAAAGTAAACAATGGAATATCTAGAAATTAAAAAGGTAATACTTGAAACACATTGTTGGATGATCACTTCATCAGCAGATGGAATACCACTGAATAGAGAATTACTGAGCTGGAAGATGGAACTATAGCCCGTCTTAGGGGGAGAAAAGGGCCATGGGGAGAAGGGCTGAGCCAGTAGGCTCAGGCGAGGAGGTGAGGGAGAAGTAGGGGACAGTCACCCAGGGCATTCTAGCAGGCTAAGCATGGAGGCCATCAGGACAAGCAGCCTCCAGATGATAACAGGCAGCTCTGGACAACAGCGAACACTATCAGCATTCCCCAAAGGACCAGCACGAGACCGGGATGTCCTTCCACTCTAACCCCATAAGGACATCTAAGTCACATATCTCCCTCCATACACTTGGACACCCTCTTAAGGGGCATGGGGCTCTCTGAGGGTTCAAGTGTTTTTATCAAAATGAGATACTGTTACTCATCTTTTAAAAAATTAGCAAATTATATTAATATGAAGTTAGATTAAAAATTTAGTTAATTTTTATCCAAAAAGTGGTTGGGGCTGTGAAAAAATTATATTATAGACAAAATTATAGAGCTACGTTTTCTCAGCACATCTGAATATATGACCACTATATTTATGATCATACACATTTTATTGAAACTGGCTAAAATCCCACCTAATTAATTCAAATCTAGTCATTGTTATTCCTTGTAAATTTATAATATTGATTGGAAGATAAAACTAAAGATATGGGGAAAGTTGTTTTATTACAAGTTTCATTGTTTTCATGCACATGACTCTAAAGCAAGTTTTACGCAGCACTTCGATCATCTAAGTAATACACGTCTGCTCCTTTGTGTCTGGTCCAGAGACCTGGCTTCAGTAAACCTTTTAAGTAATTCTACACGTTTGGTAGGTGAAGGAGAGAGCCAGAAGTAAAGGATGTTTCTCATTTCTTATGAGAAAAATTCCTGGCACCTGGATGTCAGAAGTCAGAGGGCATCTGAGATGGACCTGGGGTAAGAGTTGAGACACTACGCCAGCTCCAAGATTGTCCTGGTGGTCAACACATCTTCTGTCTCAGGGCAATGATTTTGTATAGAATAAAGGATTACTGACTGGGTAATGAAAAGAGGGGTCTTCAGACCCCAAACCCACACTCACAGTAGGTGTTGGAAGGCCAGTAAAGATCTAAAGACAGACGCTGACCTGGAGGTGCCAAGTCACGATGGCCGGAGGGCGATGTCATCATCCATTTTGATGATTCATTGAGGCTACCAGTCTTGCAGTCACGACTGGCCCAAGGGCTTAGGGCTGATTAAGATATGACTTGCTCTGAAAGAGCTCCTAAAATTATTCCCAGCAGCAGAGGGTTAAGATGAGAGGAAAGAAAGTTTTCCTACCGGCATGGACTCAATGGTTGTATACTGAGTAGGGAGGACAGACCAAGTAAGAACATATCGTTATAGCTCATTTGTGTCTTATTGCTCTCATCCTTGAGTCAGGAAGAATAGTTTACAGAACTCAGGACTAGGAGGTCAGGTCTCAAAGACTCAAACTGAGAGGCATGGTGGGCGTTGCCAAATCCGGCCTCACTCTTGCAAGAGAAACCTGTTCCGGCTCCATGCCCTCTGCCCGTATAGCACTTCCCCTCTCCTAGCCCTGCCATGACTGGGAGCCCGCTCCTTCAGGGGGAGGCATGTTCTTTGCTGGACCAAGGGCTCTCTTTGTTATAAAGGAGCCTGATGCTTGATTCACATGGTTTGCGTCCAGTTTGATTACTGGAATCACCCATAGCAACTGTTTTCCTCATCCAAAGAGCATTCCTGTCCTCACCTGTATTCTCTTCTCTATATTCATTTGTAATCTCAGTTGATTTTTAGTAGAACCTGTCCAAATTCTGCTAACATTCTCGTAGAATTATCTTTCCTGCCTTGTAATTTTGTTGCTTTGAAATTTCATCTGTAGTTTGTTCAAATCTATCTTAAACGTCACTTCCTTTTTAAAAGCTATCTCTAATAATAATACTAAAACACTCAAAATGTCAAAAGTTATAATTAATTTTAATCTGATTCAATGCAAACTTAATGTTAGATATACCACAAGCTCTGAGGAATAATTGAACAAAATAGATAAAATCCCAAAGAACTGAAACTTATGTAACTGAGGACAAGGAAGATGAGCTCCCTCTTCCTTACGTCCTTGAGGAAGAGGTCTGACAACCATTTCTTATCTCCCTTTAGTTAATGCCTAAGTCAATTCAATTTCTTAAATAGTTCTAAAAACATATTTCCTCCTTGGATTCCTACCATCACTGTTAGCTAAGATTTCATCATCTCTTGCCTGTATTCGTTTTTTTTTTCTATAAAAATTGGCACCTGAGCTAACATCTGTTGCCAATCTTTTTTTTTTTCCTGCTTTTTCTCCCCAAAGCCCCCCAACATATAGTTGCATATTTTATTTTTGTGGGTCCTTCTAGTTGTGGCATGTGGGACGCCGCCTCAGCATGGCCTGATGGGCAGTGCCATGTCCACGCCTAGGATCCAAATCGGCAAAATCCTGGGCCAACAAAGCAGAGCTCGTGAACTTAACCACTCAGCCGTGGGGCCGGCCTCCTCTCATCTGCGTTCTTATGAAATTAAAAAGAAAGCAGAGGGAAAGAGATCAGTTACTGGAGGCTCACTATGTGCTGGGCAGCTTGTCATACGGCAATACAGGAATGAAGAAAACACAGTCCTTGTCCTAAAGAAGCTCATACTCTAAAGGGGAGACAGACATGCAAACAAGTAATTATATTAAACTGTAATTAGAACAATAGCAACGATATGAGACACAGCATCCGCATTGAGGAAGGAATGATTAACTTCCATGTAAGGATATTAGAGAATGCTTTCCAGAAGTCACTTCTGAGCTGCCAGTTAAGGGAATAGGCCAAGGCATTCCAGAAGAAGGAACAGCAGATACTTGGCCTGCTGTGGATGATCTGGCTCCTCCTACCTTCTGCTTTCTTTACCTCACTCTCATGGGCTTGGGCACTATCAAAATGCTTATGGTTCCCCATACATTCCACGTGGCTTTATTCCTTTCTATTTTGTGTGTGTCGTCCTCTTCATTCTTACCTTTATCCCATAAGTGATGATAGCCAGGGAAGATTTTAAGCAAAGGAGAATCGTGATCAAACTTTGCTTTAGAAATATTATGTTTGTGTCTCTGTTGAGGTTGAAGTGATGCAGAAAAGACAGTAGCTGTAAAAATGGTAGAAACCAATTATAAAACTACTGCGAGAGTTAATGAGACTCTAAACTAAGGCAGTTACAGTAGAAGGGAGAAAACACGATGGATATGAGAGATGTTAAAAAGGTGGACTCAAAAGTACTTGATGATTTATTGAGTGAGATGAGTGGGAGAAGAAGAAATAGGATGGAGTGACAGAAATCTATGATGTCATTTAGGTTTCTGCCTTGAGACACTAGGTGTTTGGCATTGCCACCAAAAAGGCAAGGAATCTAGGAGGAAGAGCACATTGTTGGGGAGATTCATTCCACTCGGATGTAAGTGTCATGTGAGTCTTCTTGGTAGAGATGACTGTGAGTAGCTGGATTTGAGGCTAGGTTTCAGGACTGGATTTCAGAGGTCTGGGTAGGGGTTTATATGGAGAGACATCTTCAAATAGGGAGAGTTAAAATAAAGGGAATGCATTTAAAAAGTGGAGAAAATGTGAGTGAAACTCATGGTTGACTTCTAAGAGGAGGGCCTCAGTGGGGTCACTGCTACAGTAGAATCTTTTCTCATAGTCGTCCAACTGGACAGAATGCTACAGGTCCCAAAATAAAATGGATGTCCATTTCTCCGACCAGAGCTGACTGAGAATGCCCCATCTGGGACAGGGAAGGTCCACCCTCTCAGACTGAGGCCCTTAAGCACTTGCCATCCTGAAAATAGGATTATCTTGGTGCAAGAAACCTTCCTGGATGTGCCATCTGAAAATATGACTTGTAAATAGTTTAACGAATAAGGTGCTTTCCTCTCTAAGTAATTACAGTAAGACTTGCAAACTTAGGTAAGATAAGTTATGAAATTATTTTGAAATGAAGAAAGGATGTGGTGTAGTAACAAATGTAAAAAAAGGAAGTCTTCACAGCTGTATAAGAGGTACAGAGAATGTCCGTATTTCTCCAGTTACTGTTCTACCTAGGGCTACACTGACTTGTCAACACAACGCATTGACGGAGTCGGCAGGTAGAAACTATCTTAGAATTGTAGAGAGAGACACATCCAGCAACTGTAATGAAATAAAAATCTCTCTTAAGATCACTCAATGACATTTATTCTGATGAACACACAGTAAAGACTTAACCGGTTCTTGTTAAATTGATCAATGACTTAACTGTTTACCATCAGTCTTCTAAACTTCCTTTGCTTTTCCAAGGGAATTAGTCTTTTGGAAAGAGAAAATGTTGACGATTGGATTTGGATACATAAACATTGTCAGGGTTATTCCTCCTACGCGCCTGGCACACAGTAAGTGCTTAGTAAATATTGAAGGAGGAAAGAAAGGATGGGAAAAAGGGTGAGAAGGAGAAAGAAGAAAAAGTTAAATTAGTAACCTCACATACCTTTGCTCTCAAGACTTTGGGCAGTGTTAGTACTTGTTCTAGGACAGTGATTTTTAACTTTGGCTGCATCTGAATCACTTGAAAAGCTTAAAAATACAGAGAGACTCGACTAAAGCTCCAACCTAGATCCATTGATTCAGAATTTCAGGAGGGGACATCAGGCCATGTATAAATTTTTAAACTTCTGCTGATGATTGATTCTGTTGCATACCTGGATTGAGAATTGCTACCCTCAAATCTGATAGATCCTGGATACACAAATTAGTGAAGTTCCAGGCTAGTAGAACTGAGAGATCAGATCATGAACCCAGAGTATCCTTACCAACATGGAGGGTACCATGAGGCTTCCTTAATGAATCTTGAGTCTTGTTTTGACCGTGGTAAAGTCATGGTTGTCGTCACCTTTCTCACATAGCCCCACACTGTTTAGTAAATGGGGGTAGAAACCTGGATTGGTTCTTGACTAATTATTATGTTTGAGGAATTACTGATTGCACCAAGTGTAACTATCCTCTCCCAGCAATGCTAGCCTGGAAATGGTTCTTACATTCTTGTTGTTGTAGTTTTCTCAAAATAAACAAATTTCCAGTTCCTCTGCAACTGTTTGGATAAGTGAAATCACTAAACACATTTCTTAAAAATCACTAGGCACCCGATAATTGTTTATAAAGTCGTAAGTACTTGAATTTATTGTAACATCTCTGATGATCAACCTCAACGTTTAGCTTTTATTTTCATCCTTACAGGAAAAGAAAAATACCAGCAAATTGACTCTTCATGTTTCTCAGTTATCTAAAAATAATCCTTCGATAAACTCCTCACCCCTAATTCAAAGCTGCCATTGCTCACGAGGCAGAGAGATGGGCAGGGACCCCTGAACCAGACAAGACCGTGCCTGGGGAAGTAGGCCTATTGTAACTCTCCTTTTTGGGCTATTTGCTCCAATTAAAACATGGCTCTACCATCTTGGAAACTTTAATAAGAGGGAAAGAAGTAAGAAAAACTGTATTGACCCATGTTAGTGGCCACCTAAAGTAGTCATTGTTTCCTATATCTTTGAGTACCAAGCATTCTCTAAATGACTGAGACTGGTTTGAAGCACACATTTTTCTCTCTCCTGAAAATTTCCATTTTTACTTTTCAATGGATTAATATAAATAGATTTACCTAGGGTTTAAAAAAATAAGGTTTTACTGCCACAAATATCAGAAAATGTTTTTCTTTGCATAGATTTGCTCTCTTTGTATGGTAAAAGCCCTGTCTGGATACAAGAATGCAATCAATGCTTTTATGATAGAAAATCAGCCAACTGGAAATCCTTCCTTAATTCCAAAGATAAACGTTGCATTCATTTACTGCCATTGTTGATTTTTCTAAACTCAGGTTATCATTTCGGTGGAGAAAAGTTGGGTTTGCTTTGAACAGACTGTTCATAAATGTCAGCTGGAATTGGGGTTGGAAGGGGAGAGGCTCCTTAGATCATTGTAAAGAGCATGAAGTTATGTCTGATGGGAAGGACAGGCTCAGGAATAATCAGCTCTGAGAACAATCTTCCAGGGAGGGGTGGTTCACAGCCCCAAGGAAAAGCACTCCTGACAACTCAACAGATGCACAGCCTGAGAATCAGACACACACTGATGCTTGGGGAGATCCGTGGGCAAATGTTGCCATGTTCTATAACAGACTAGTCTACATCTAAAAATATACATTTCTTCTATACAGGAAGCATCCCATATCATTGTGTAAGCTGGACAGAAAAAAGGCAGTTTTCAGGAAACTCTTGTAAAACGCCAAATTAAAACTTCCTGAGTATTCTCTATGCATTCCTCTTTTACCATGACCTGATGCGTAGAAGTGATTAAGATTTCTAGGCATAGTTAATAATGATCCATAAACCACATTCAGAAGAAGAAAGATAGTCATTGCTGTAGATTCATATTCATAAGTTTATTACATTATATGCACATAGAGGTACATGCTCCTTCACTAACAAGAGGGGTGATCAATATTTATCAAATAGCTCCAATATTTTAATTCCTTAAAAATTTGAGATGGTGGTGGAAGTTCTAGTAAGGAATCAGATGGCATATTAAAAATATTTAACTGAAACTAGTTTAAAGAAAAGATCATTTACAATGGCATGATCAAGATTAAGGAAACCAGCAAGGAATGGTGAAAACACCAAGGGATTAGGAACAGCAGGAAGCTATTACCATCACTGGGCCTGAATGAACAAGGAGGGCAGTGTAATCAGAACTTGGGGGCCTGGAAGAAGGCTGCTTCAATAGGAGTGAAACTTGGCGAGGCAGGGAAGGAACAGTGACAAAAGTAGGAGAGTGACTCCATCTCTTTTTTCCCAACCATCTGATCTCCTGCCGATGCCTTCCATTGGTTCCCTACTCATCAGGAAGCCAGAGGGCAAGGAAGTAGATGATGCAGCCCAAACAGTTAGCCTTTAAGACCCAGAGCAAAACAGAGAACAGATTTGGGGAGGTATATGGAGAATAACCACCTCAATGGGAGAGCAAGCATCCACAGAAGAGTTAACTAATGATACAAAGCAGTAAATGGCAAACATCAAACCTATGGACAATCAGTATGGACAACCCGGGAAAGCACAGCCTAGCAGTTAAGAGCGGGAACCTTAGAAGCAGGCAGGCAGGTATTCCTTCATATCCAGGCCCTTACCACCCACTCTGGTACTTGTAACTTGTCAGGATTGAATCTCTCTGGGCCTCAGCTTCATTCAGAAGTAATAGTGCTTACACTCTAAAGTTGTTAGAAGACTTAAATGAGATAACATACATAATCTTTTGGCTTTGTACCTGGCACTTAGTAACCACTCAGTCAATGTTAATTACTATCATCTTTGTTATCATCATCATCATCATCATTAATAGAGGAATTTAGTAGAAGAATTTATCAATGGCTACTGGGGTGAGAGAAGGATGGGTAGACTTTGGAAGTAGGGAGAGAGAGGAAGGAATTCTGGTGAGGTTTAGTGGAGAGGGGTGGCATGAACAGATTAGGAAACAGGAACTCATGGGGCATGTTCATGGGGTTGTATCAGGAGCAGCGGATTTGGATTGGGAGTGATAAATTGTAGGAGGGGGTGGCCCAGTGACGGAGGCCCTTGAACATCAAGTTAAAAGTTTGGCTTTTATCTTGTGCATTGTGTAGGAGACAACCAAAAAAAGAAAATTTTAAAGAAAATGACAAGGTAAGAGTAGTGTTTTTAGAATGTGGTATAATGTGTGTGTTTATCATATTAGTGTGTTTATAATGTGGCAGAATTTAAGATGAACGTAGGTGGGAAAGAGTCAGGTTTTACAGTGAATTATCAAATTCTTTGGAAAAACATGGGGAAAATTAATATAAGTAAAACCATTGATTAATATCTATTAGTTATTGTAAGTACACTTACCCATTTATCCTCCTACGGTTACTGCTACCTTCGTATTTTCTAGGTCTTGGATGTTGCTTCCATTAAAATTTCAATCTGCGTCTACATTCAATAATTCTAGACTCAGTAATATTTGACCAATAGTTTCTTATAACTCAAAAATTTTAAATAGAATAGTTATTCTTTGGTTCATGGGAGAAACAAGGGCTTTTAATGACAAAAGCATCAACATTTTCCGGATTTACAGTCTTTCAGTTGCCGTGTTTTACAGGTCTTAATGCATCTAATCTTCACAACAATTCTATGGAGACATTCTATTACCATTCCTATTTTACAGATGAGAAAATTATGGCCCAAAGCATTTAAATAACTTACACAATACAGACAATCAATAAGAATTAATAGTAGAATCTAGGTTTGTACACAGGTGTCTGTGCTACGTGTTTCCCAAAAAAGACACTCGCAGAGTGCACAGCTTCAATTATTAAAGTTTGATCATCTCAATGACATCATTTCATCTTGAGCTACACTGTATTTCATCTCTGTATCTTATCTATTATATTTTCAAAATCTTTTGCTATTTACAAAGTTTACATCCATGATCATATCTGATCTTTACCACGAGGAAATACATTTAACTAATTTATTAACTAATTTGTTCAATGTCTCCAACTAGTAGCACAGTTGGGACTTGAATGCAAGTCTTCAAACTCCAAATTCTGTATTCTTTGCACTAAACAAAAGAGATTTAATTAAGAGCAGAAAACTTAAAGAGGTATCTATTTACTTAAGTAATAATCATTTACAAAGTACAGGTTGTGTCTCTGACAACATCCTGGGTAGTAATACAAAGGGAAAAATAATCTCTGCCCTTAAGGTACTCATCAAGTAGAGGGGAGACAGAAAGATAGATGAAGAATGAGATGAATTATCGTCCCGTTGGTAGAGGTAACTAGGCGAGCACTAGGAAAGGACCTGCCCAGCCTGGAGTAGGAGGAGATAGAAGTTTTGGTGGTTCATGACTGGTGTGGAAAACAGGTTTACTAGAGAAGTGACATACGAGTTGAATTTTGAAGAACATACGTGTAGAGGTGGCAAAAGCAGAGAGCTTGTGTGAAGATTTGGAGACATGGAGTACATTGCATTGGGGAGGTGCGTGAAGCCTGACTTAGTACCAGCACAGGATAAAGAGATGAGGCTGAAGAGCAAAAAAGTGGCCCTTCAGCCTGTAGTAGGGGAGTGATGTGCTCAGATTTGCATTTCAACAGCCTTGCTTTGGCAGCAATCTAGAGGATAAATTGGACAGGACTGAAACTAGGGGTTCAGATACCGTGTGGGGGGCTTGTGTCAGCTGTAGTAAGAGAAGGTATTGCATGGAGATGTACAGGATGCATGGAAGGAGAGGTAGATTCAAGAGTGAGTAGGAGGTAGAATCCTCAGGGCTTTGGGACTCCGGATGCAGGAGTAGGGGAAGGAGAAGGACGCCTAGAATGATTTCCAGATTTCTGGCTTGGGCAACTGGAATTTAGTGGAAGTAGGAAATTGGTGGTGGGACGGGGAGGGGTCATGGGGAAATGTAGACATAATGTTCCACACATTCTGTGTTTGAGATGGCTGTTGAAAATCCAAGTGGAGATGTCTCATAGGAAGTTAGATATGTTTGGAGGCAGAACGTAGTCTGGGCTGGTGATAGAGATTTACAAGCCAGCAATACATAATTGCTGCTTAACAATGATAACAGTCCCAAATATTCATTGACGACCATGTGTTAGGCATTAATTTTTCTGGGCATGCCAAATGTTTTATTGTCTCATTTATCATCACAAGAAAATTTTATGGAGGACACAAAATTTATGGTAGAGGAAACTGACGTTCAAAGAGTTTATGAAATTAGCATGGAAGTCATGAGGATGGATGAATTAGGGAGATTATGTAGAAAAGAAGAGAAGACACAGACAACAGATTGGAGGGTGGCAGAGGCAGAGCGAGAGGGGTGGACGAAATGGGTGAAGGTGGTCAAAAGGTCCAGACTTCCAGTTATAAAATAAATAAGTCCTGGGGATGTAATATACAGCATGGCAACTATAGCTAATAATATTGCATATTTGAAAGTTTCTAAGAAAGTAGATCTTAAAAGTTCTCTTCACAAGAAAAAAAGTGGTAACTATGTGTGGTTACCATATGTGTGGTAACTAAACATTGTGGTGATCATTTCACAAATATATAAATATGCCAACTTATTATGTTGTACATCTAAAACGAATGCAATGTTTTATGTCTATTATATCTCAATAAAAAAAGAAGAGAAGATAGCACAGCTCAGAATGCTAAGGAATAACAGGAACAAACATGTGCCGAAGGCCTGTTATGCGACAGGAACTACTCTAAGTGTTAGCAATTTTTCTTCGAATTGAAGTGAACGGTTCCTTTCCTTCAAAAAAGCCTCCACTATAGAAAAATCAACAAATATTTTTTTTAACTATAATGTTTAAAAAAAGGCACCCGGTCAGAATTCAAAGCAGAATTTTCCATTTACCAATCCCAAATTGTTGGTAGGATTTTGAAGAGCAAGACAATGTCAGAAGAATAATGCCAAGTTACTTATCAGGAAAACAAATGGAAAGGTTTCAGATTTCAGTTGGCTGTGGAGGCTCTTTGAGGCATCTTAACAGAGGATGGTGACGCAAAGCTCAGCGTTAGAGTTTTGCCTCTGCTCTTCATTAACTGTATAATCCACTTTATAAATACTCAGTAGGGTGTTAGTGTAAAGAGGGAGATAACACCTACAATCATACATTGGTTGGCACAAGGTAAACACAAAATTGAGGGTAAATATCATTAGAACCTAAGTATGAACCTTGTATGGCATTCAATATAGATTTCTTTTTTTTTTTTTGAGGAAGATTAGCTCTGAGCTAACATCTGCCGCCAATCCTCCTCTTTTTGCTGAGGAAGATTTGCCCTGAGCTAATGTCTGTGCCCATCTTCCTCCTATTTATATGTGAGACACCTACCACAGCATGGCTTGCCAAGGGCTATGTAGGTCCGCACCCTGGATCCAAACTGGCGAACCCGGGCCACTGAAGCGGAATGTGCAAACTTAACCACTGTGCCACGGGCCAGCCCCTCAATATAGATTTCTTGATTCCCAATAACAGTAGATAAAAGTTATTGAGGGCTAACCATGTGCCAGATCCAGTACCATGAATGTTATAAACTTTATTTTATTTTTCTGCCTAATGGTTGATGGTTCTTGGCCTCATATCAATCTTATAAGACTGTTACTATTTATTATGAGAATCTTGAGTCTCATAAAGGTTAAACATCTCACCCAAAGTCACATAGCTAACACAGGGAATCTAAAGAAATGACCATCCAATTGCATTACACGGCCTCTCAGAGACAGAAATCCTCAGTAGGCAGGTCAAAGCGGTCCTTCACAGCTTTTCCTAAAATCACTTGCCTGTTTTGCCCATACCTAATGCCTTTCAACACAAGGACTCTGAACATGCACCTTATTATCCTCATCCCTTTACACAAACATTTTTGCCATCTTCCTCACCATCATCCTCATCATTCTCAAAATATAAATGATCATAGGTGAAGCAAGACTGAGTCAAAAAGAGGAGATAAACAGACGTGGTTTTATTTCTTACAAACATGTAGCCTAAGAAGCTAAAAATTTACTCAGATTGTCCATTTGTCTCTGTGTAGTCAACATCTTAACGTTATGCAACTACACATGAAGAAAGTGTGTCATAACACACAAGCTGAGGGGAAAAGTGAATTGAGAGGAAATGACACTGCTTGCTTAGGGAGGAATACTGTCACTTCTAATTAGTTAACATAAAAGATTTCATGGAAGAGGTGGAATTTCAGGAAATGTATGATAACTTCACATTTCGCTGTATGAGTCACTGTGCTGGCTTCCACAGGATTTGTATGCAAATAATACAGTGACTTCAAAAACACGTGATGGCCATCTGTAGTTTCCTCAGGATATTAAGTTGACCATGCTGTGATTTCCATAATGTTCACCCAAATAAGCTATCTGGATTATAATATTACAGAATTATATTGGAGGAAATAAAACATTCCTGGTCAAATATAAAGCATTTAAATGTTAGTATTTGCTAAGTTTCTATTGAAGGGTGTGACAGTTTCCTTTGTCCCTTATTTAGTATAGAAAGCACAGTTTAGATGGAATGTATTATTATGTGAAATATTATCCATTAAGATGATTAAGATAGTTAGCTTTTTTTGATGCCTTTCCTCTGAATTGCGACAGGATTTGCAAATATTTACGATCTAGAGAACAACGTATGTTATGCATTTAGCTTTACTGCTACGTACAAATAAAATTAATTTTAAATGTTCATACAGAGTCAAAACTAGTTATGTTCACTTTTTAGCACAACCAGGTTGACATTTTATTGTTTCATCTCCAGCTACTTGTTTTGGAATTAATTTGACGCAGTTTAGTGATTTTTCCTATGTTAGATTAGGAGGAGAAAACAGAACTCAAAATGCAACCCAAACCAATAAAGCAATTGAATATTCTCTTGGACTCACACTTAACCACTCTGTGATTATATAATTGTTTCTAATATTATATATAGAATTTATATATATAGAATATTATATATATAATGTAGCTATAGCTATGGCTATAGAGTATACCTTCTTCATATGGTTACATAAAATTGCTTTGAGAATTAAATGATAAAAATATTAAGCATAACAATATAGCAGCAATTATAATCATTATTATAATTATTTTTATCATTATTATACTTTCTTGTCTGAAGACTGATTTTTAGCAAATGCCTTTTATAGATGAGAAAACTGCAAATTTACCTATTAGGGTAATGCTTATGTTTCTTGGTTCATTGCAATCATCTGTTGGTTTTAACCGAAATGTTAAATTCATTACCATCTTCAATAATGCGCTTAAATTTCACAAGTATGAGTGAATTTCATTCTTTGGCAGCTCTTGGCAGGAACTCGCTCAAGATGTTCAGACTTAATTGCTGTAATCATGGCAAAGGATCTTTCTTAAAATTAGGAAATTATTATCCTTCATAATACATCTATACCAGAATCCTAATTCTGAAAAATTTTTGATCTTTTATGATTTTCTTACTGGTCATTGATTCAAACAACAGATTCAAATATAATGAACAACAAATTCATTAGTCATTTGTACTAGGATTGATAATGCAAAACCACTCAAGCATATAACTCCTTTTATCTTTTTTATTTCTGAATCTCTAAGACTTTCCATTTTTTTCCAAGTAATTTTATTGGGATTATAATGGTTTATAACATTGTGTAATTTCGGGTGTGCATTATTGTTTATCAGTTCCTGAATACACTTCAGCGTGCTCACCCCCAGTAGTAAGACTTTCTATTTTAATTGATTGTGCTACGTAATTCCTCAGCAAGTCGGTGACAGAATTAATATTAGGAATCGAATTAATTAATTATAGATCTTAGTTTCTTGAGCAAATTTTCTACTTAGATACATTGGTTGAAACATTAAGTGAGAATAATTTGGAGAGTTTTCTAAGAAGTCAAAAGCCTATAAAATATGATCATCTAAAGGCCCTTCGGATAACATTCCAAGGGAATATCTATAGCAATACGCTCCCTCCAGAATGACACAGCAGGCCACCAAGATATTGCTTTACGCTACGGGAAAGGAGGGATAAGATCATTCCAACTCCACAAAAATATTCAACCTCAAAGAGCTGTTCTGAAGAATTGTAATGACCCAATCCACTCTGCACAAAGGACAGGGAGTGGTGCTGTGTAGATGGATCACAAACCAGTTCTTCCTGGGAAAGCCACCTGAAGTTGAAACAAAAGGAAGTAAACCATGTCACAACTTGCATGCACTGTCATCGTTTCCAAGTAAGAAATACTTGGCTTCCAGACAATCAAATGAGACAGACTTTAAGTGGACTATCTGCACGGTTTCTCCGAAGGGCTTCACGCCCTCCGTCCTTTCAATAATTTATAAAAAAATTAGTGACAACATACTTTTGGAATGAAAAAAAAAACTCTCAACATTTGCTCCCATCAAGTTATATTTTCTCTTAAGTAATTGTAAAAAGACTAAACATCTCCATATTTGGTAATGTTAAATGGCGGCAGAAATTACATTATTTGTTCATTGATGATTTGATGTTATTCTGAGGTAATTTTTAGCAGACTAGAGCAGTCATGAGGAGAAGAACGTTATACCGTTATGCAAAGTTGAAGATTTCGAATTCATAAATTGTCACGTTTGAACACTCTATTGCTGTAACTTCTCTGTTAAAGGGGCAGTGCAATGCAGAAAACAACATTTTCCTAAAAACCAAGTAACGCAAGGGCATGTTCACAATAGAAAAATGAGGAGCTGAATTAAATATCATGCAACCATATCAGAGAGGAGAATATAATGGAAGTTCAAAATCTTGCACTCCAAAATCAGACAGAACCCATAAATGAAGCTCCTGCTGGTTGAAGCTGTATGTGTGCTGATGTGACAGATCTGATCATCAGAATTTGATTCCGGGAAAACATCCTAGCCTATCAGCTATTTAGCTACTTTCACAACACACCCTGCTCCCATTAAATCCACGATTTTCTCCATTTTTAATCTAGAAAAGGCTCTGAAGAATGTGGGCTTATTGGAATACTGAAAATGTTTCCCCAAACCTGCAACTAGGAAAATTATTTACATTTGATGGAAATACATTTGTAACGCAGATCCTTTTCCATTCACCCCATGTGTCATACATCTAGTAAACTAATGATTACCTGGGCTTGCCTCCTTCTTCTCTGTTTACCCGCCTAACACACCGGTACTCATTTTTCAAGATTCAGCTTAGATATCAGCCCCTTTGGTAATTCCTTTCTAATACCCCTGATTTGCTTAGCTGTACCTTCTACTTAACCTTAACATAACACTCTTGTTCTGTGTGTATTGTGGTTATAATTTATTCGCCTGCTTCTGCTCTAGACGGCAAGTTTACGCGGGACAGCGATTTCCACTATTAATCACTTGCTCTCTAGCACCCAAGAGCAAGCCGGGGGCAAAGAGGGTCCTCAAAACCTACAGATGAATGAATTCTGCAAACCATAAAGTTGGGTGTTTTAAGGCTATTTTTTAAGATTAATAACATTAAAAGTGATTTTGAATACTGAAAAGTCAGAACAAAAAATCATCTCATCTTATTTTTCAAAGGCTTGGAATATCAGCCATTAAAGCAAAGCTTTATCCACATACTTTGTAAGGTAATTTTTATACCAAAAAAATACATCATAGTGTGAACTCATGTCCTTAAAAAGAATAGATTTGCTGTGGGTACTCAGAAGCTGTACTTTGAATGGCTTATTTAATCCAGGAAGTGAGAAGGATTTTGCCATAAAAAGAATTGGTGTCCAATTTGCTGATACTAGTGTGGGCAGAGTATTCCCTGGGGGTAGGTTCAAATCTGAATACTGAAAATCCTGCCATTTTATTTTCTCATAACCAAAGCTTGTGAAACCTAATTTAAAAAGGAAAAATAGGCTATGACATGATACAGAATTATACTGCTGGTCATTTGGAGAGCCATTACTGATAAAAAGGTCAGTCTTAGAGGCAAACTGTTCTGGGTTGAAATCCCAGCTCCATCCGTTAGCTGCTTGAATCTATAAAAGGTATTAAATTATTTTTTTAATTCCTAAATTTCTTCCTCTGTAAAGTGGAAAAAATAGCATCTACCTTGCAGAGCGAAAACCCCACAAAGACAAAAATAAAAAACCTAACAACTAGAGGGACCTGCAACTAAGATATACAACTGTGTACAGGGGGGTTTGGGGAGATAAAGCAGGAAAAAAAAAAAGATTGGCAACAGTTGTTAGCCCAGGTGCCAATCTTTAAAAAAATAAAAGAAAAAAAAGTCTTTAAAAAAATAAATAAAATAAAAAAACCGAAAAACATATACAGGGCTTGACAAATAGTCTACTTTCAACAAATATTATTTACTATTCTTTTACTTCAGCCCACTTGTCCTGTTAATTACCATTGCGAATTCAGGCACCTATCTTAAATTCTCCCTTTTGGATCTCAATATGAGAAGTGCAGTTAAAACGATCCACATCTGATCAGAAGGACTGTGATAAAACTTAAAGTTAACAGGGCACTATGTCAGTCTAAAGTCATAAGGATAAAGTATTATTAAATATTAATATGGAAAAATATTTTTCAAACTCAAAGAATAGGGGATGAAAGTTGGCAATGACAGAGGTCCAGGGAAGCGACCAAGTTGTTGTTACTGGTTTAGTTACTATTCATTCCTTTTCTGGGAATGTAGATAACTTATCATTGCAAATTAAGGGAAAGCCACAGTTAACAGTGCTCTTCAAAATAATTTTAAAGGCAGACTTCAGTTTGCACGCCACAGAATCAAAATAATATATATCAGTAACTCCCTGGACATCAAAGTTTCTAGTTCGGTAACTAGTTGGCTTGTCTATCCTCTTGGGAACCCTGCCTGTTTTGCTTTAATCAGCCCGCCCCGTTTTTTTTTCTTTCTTATTTTAGCTAGTGGATAGAGGGATTGCTCCCTCCTGTGTTTCTGGTGGTTCTGAATCTTGGCTGGCAAATATGCTAAGCAAAAGCTTTGGCTTTCTGTCTCAGGCACGTTAGGAGAAACACAGAGACCATGTCCAAGGTCACACTGAGATTCTTAGGGAGATAAAACTCAGGATTGTAAAATTTGATGTCGGAGTTGTCCCTCTCCCGCGTGCAGCTCAAGCGCTGACTCGCGAACCCACTGTGCCACAACAAGAAAGTCACCTAATTTTTCTCTTAAAAAAATAGTAACTACATGCAAGTTTACTGTTGAAGAGATGCTTTCACACCATTATTTCGTTTCCTTCTCCCCATGTCCTACATTTTCTAGATAATGTCTTATGATTTGCCAAAGTGACACCTACTAAATTCAAGAGAAAAAATTTAGCCTGAACCCCTCCTAAGTTAGATCTTGAGCCCTTTCTGCTGATGATTAATTGTTTCCAAAGTGTGTTCCACCGATATTAGCTTCATGTGACGCTGTAGGACAAAGAGTTCCATCGTCAAAGAAAGTAGGAACTGTTATATTAAAGAAAATTCAGCTGTTTACTGCATTCCCTTAATATGGCAGTGTATGTTGCCAATAGGAAAAAAGGAAAATGTACCACATTCTCTAAATTTATTTGAATAGGATCATCTACAACAAGTCAGACAAGATGAATACATTTAGGGGAAACTGTCTTATATCATGCTTGTTGGAGAGCGTAGATGTTTTGGTAACTCAAAATTCTGATTTAGCCCCTGGCTCTCTCCTCAGCAGTCAGCTGACATCTTGCACCCCAAATGCTCTTACCGTGGAGAGGGACGAGGCAGTCACCTTTTGGTCCAGGTGTCCTGAT
Source organism: Equus asinus (assembly GCF_041296235.1). NCBI lineage: Eukaryota > Metazoa > Chordata > Mammalia > Perissodactyla > Equidae > Equus > Equus asinus. Next base: position 41,709,258 of record NC_091813.1, read on the forward strand.
GAGTTCACAGTTTCACAGTCAAAAGTCCCAGAGAGTGGGGAAATTCATTTTAATTTTTTAGATATTATAATTTGGAGAAAATAATCTACACTTTGACCACATGTGTCACTTAAAAAGTTGTCCTGAAGGGGTCAGCCCAGTGGCATAGTGGTTGGGTTTGCATGCTCCACTTTGGCAGCCCAGGGTTCATGGGTTTGGATCCTGGGTACAGATCTACATACCACTCATCAAGCCATGCTGTGGCAGCATCCCACATACAAAATAGAGGAAGATTGGCACAGATGTTAGCTCAGGGACAATCTTCCTCACCAAAAAAATTAAGTTGTCTTGCCTTAGACTTGAATACTGAAGCCAAAATAAGCCATCCCTTACGTTTTTGAGTTGTATTGAATCTGTCTGGAGCTTATTGGGGCAGTTTGGAAAAGGGAGATGGATGTCACCATGTGGAAATAATAGTGTTTTTGGAAAAAAAATTAAAAGAATATTATTTTGTGTTGTGTGCATTCATTCCCAGGGGACCTATACAGGAAAATAAAAAAGAAAGCCTTCCCACCATTGGTGAAACAAATGAAAGATTGTGTTTTCACTGGCCTACAAAATAATCCCCCCAAATATTTAGCAACCATATTTTTATTTCTCTCATTTCAGACGCTTTGTGGGGATAAAAGACTGAATTTACAAGTGGAAAATAGCCACATATACAATTTCAACCGTCCAAATTGAAAACTGGTAGCATCTCACATTTTTAATTACTAACATTGCTGCCATTCATATTCACTCATCTGGGATTCATGGTAGTGACTGTGCTATAATCTCGTTGCAAACAGGACTGCTGAACAGAGAGAAGGCTGCAAAGACAGATGCAGTAGATGCGTTCCTGAGCTAATTGACATGCACAGCTGGTGTAAAGGAACCATGAAGACAAGGATAGACTCATATCCTAAAAGATGAGGGCAACCTAAAAGAGTAAGAATCCCCGCAATGGCAGGGCCAGAAGCATTTTCAGGTTCTCAACCGGGCACCCAGACAATCCTGGGTTTGAATCTCGGTCCTACCACTTACCAGCTCTGTGACCGTTGGCATATTTCTTAACCCTTCTCCAAGCCTCAGCTGCACATCTTTAAGATGGAGATAATCACACCTATCTCTCAGAGGTGTGGTGAGGATGAAATAAGATCATGTGTGTAGAGAGTAACTGTTCTGATCTGGTCTAATCACCCACTAACTATCCTCTTCACCTGCAACAAAATTGGGGTTAGGGTGGAGGCAGGTTGATAATTTGAGAACCTTTTTGTAAAACAAATGAATCTGCCCTGTGTGGTGGAGTCAAATAAGCCACGATCACTGGAAGTGCCCTCAGAAACCATGTGGTATATTTTATCTCCTTCTGGACTGTTATTTCCGTGTTCTTCTCAAGGATTATCTCTCAAGAAGTGAGCAAAAAAGATCTGCTTTTGAGATTTCGACATTTATAGGTTTACTTGATATTTCTAGTGAAATTACTGAAAAATAAAATAAAACAAAAAGTACTCCAGTCTGAAAGAGCGGAGGTTGAGGGGGGGTCTATAAAACCCATAAAATCATCCAAACCATGCAGAAAAATAACACAAATTTATTTACAAAATCTGATTTAATAGGATAAACAAAATACCCTAGAAAATTCGAGGGGCAGAAATTTAGCTCAAACAAGAATAACCTGTTTCACACAGTGAATAGTATGTGTGTGTATCTATCTATCTATCTACCTATCTATCTATCATCTATCTATCTATCTGTCTGTCTATCTATTGGTCTGTCTGTCTATCCATCTATCTATTGGTCTATCTACCTACCTATCTCTATCCAACTATTTACCTTTATGATGTGTATGCTCAAAAAGTAGTTTAGACTGAAATTAAGTCACTTCCAAAATAATTAGCTAAATTCATGGATGATAGATCCATAATGTACTTCTGAGAGAAATTAGAATGCTTGTGGTTTATCTAAAATCTTTTGGGGCTGGTCCGGTGGCGCAGTGGTTAAGTGCGCACGTTCTGCTTTGGCGGCCCAGGGTTCACCGGTTCAGATGCCGGGTGCGGACACGGCACGGCTTGGCATCCCACATATAAAGTAGAGGAAGATGGGCACAGATGTTAAGCTCAGGGCCAGTGTTCCTCAGCAAAAAGAGGAGGATTGGCAGCAGTTAGCTCAGGGCTAATCTTCCTCAAAAAAATAAATAAATAAATAAAGTAAAATAAAATAAAATAAAATCTTTTGAGGCACAATGACAGTGGGAAATCACCTCCCACAAAACATCCCTGGCCGAGCATGGCATTTTGTTATTTTTATATTTTAATGCTCTTACTTGGAGGCGTTTTGGGTCCTTTTTCAATTGTCGTTTTGCTGCTGTATAAGGTGAGTAGGTTAACAGGAAGACAGCCTCGTGTTTTGCTAAATTCTGGGCTACCTAAGGCCCGTCTGCTTTCTGTACACACACTAGGCTGGAGACAGTTACTCAAGTTCCTGGAGACAGCTGATCTCAGCCAAGAAATCGTAACTCAGCTTCTTACTCATCAAGCTGGGCCTACAGAGAACAATGCATGACAGATAGATCCGTTCTTCATTCGTGCTCATGGATCGTGACCAGAGCTTGGGGAACCAATGTGTTTGCACTTAGCCTGTTTATTCACCAATTTTAGCCTAATTTTCAAGATATTTCCTAGTGACTAGAGATACCTGAAGCTTGGAAGAGAGACAGTGAACTTCTATAAAATCAAAGAGGCAAGATAAATTACTTTTCTCTTGAAGACATCTGAATTGCTTTAGCATAGCTATTTTCTCAAAAAAATTGGCATTTGCATCGGACTAACTTTATCACAACGCGTAACTCGTTGTTTTTTTGGTTACAGTACGCTCTTGACTGCATGGTAAATACCAGCCTTTAAAATGGAAACCACCATGGCAATACACATGGGTGATATTTCTCATGCGATTGGTTCTGTAGTCTGATGCCCTTGAAGGCAGGCCTGGGAAAGCGGTGAGGCGATTGTTCACTCCCCCACTCTATTTATATACAGCTATTGAAAGTTAGAGGCTTTCTCTGGGGCTTGGCCTCTTAATTGGAGTGAGAAACACAATTCCCATTAAGATGCCACTTGAAGCAAGGAAACTGTATTCATATCCTGTGAGCCAATGTGGATTTTTCCACTCATGCCCATTTAAATGTCTCAGTTCCTGAACGCAAGAATGGGGGTGTCAGAGGCTTAGCGTTTCCAGGATTTGGGATGGGGGAATCTTGTGAGGGCTGTCTCATGACTTGAGGAAATTTATCTATTCTGAGAAACTCCTAGTTATTTATCCCTTTAATAATTACTCATTTCTAATTTGAGAAAGAGTCATTTGGGAGGCAAGAGTCTTTCTTCAGTGATTCATTTCTTTCTTTCATGGGGATTAAGCGCACCACGGGACAAAGTACAATGCGAGTTGCATCACTTTATACTACAAATGAGAGCAATATGAGATATTAAGGAATGGACATTTTCCAAAGTCTAATTCTGCTTTCTTTCAACAGCGGGATTAGCTTTAAGGGTGTTCTTTTTTTCTTTCCTTCTTTTTTTCTTAAGTATCTCCAAGTCTAATGTCATGTGTGAGGGGCTCTCAGAAATGGAACCAGGACAGAAAACATGTGGTAAAACCTGTTTCTAATCCCACAGAGGACCTGTAAGTGGTGGTCCTTTGAGGTTGGCCTTTGTACAAATTGTGGGAACCAGGCTTAGGGACAGGGACTATCCCTTAGTGAGGAAGCTCAGACCATCTGTGTGCATGAACTCACACGCCACATGGTGACCAGGTAGGACCCAAATGCTCAACTGACAGCAGTGAGGACAGCTTTACGAAAGGGGAGTAAGTTTACAAGAGAAAGGTTTGCGTGTGTGTGTGTGTGTGTGTGTGTGTGTGTAAAATTAGGGACCAGAGTGATTGGAAAATAATAATACACAGAGCAACCAAGAAAATATGAAGATGTAAATGGAAATAGAAAAGTGTAGCATTAGTAGAAGATAAACACCTTCAATGAGTATAATTTATTTTGCCTAGAGCTCAATGCACTTTCTAAGCCCTTTCAGTTATTGGTGAGAAACCTCTGGGAGTCAAATGAACAGAATTATTATATTCCTTTTATAGCCAACAGCAACTTGCATTGGTTTAGGAAGAGGAAATCTTTTGGGGGTGCTAGTGGTCAGATGGATGTTAAGAGAGAAAGGTTTTTGTCCTGATCCTAGCAGTAAACAAGCCACCTGAACCCTCTGGGCATCAGTTTTCCCATCTGTAAAATGGGCTAATGGATTCTAAAGTTCCTCCTGTTGTTGAGATAATCAACATAAAACTGCTATTTTTAAAGGGCATTTTTGACTTTTGTTCATATAAAAATGAATGTCCCTCCATTCTTCTGATTCACTTTAACATCTGTACATTTCTTTCAGAAGATAACTGTAAAAGAATCGTTTGTTTTCAAAAAAACAGTCCTCCATTTAAAAAAGATCGCCAAATGAATGGAAGTTTGTGGACTTGAGGTTACAAATTGGGATGATTGCTGTTATCTGATGCTTTAGTTATTTGTCTCTAAATTTTTGCCTTTATATCTAATTCCTTTGCATTGCTGTATTTCTTCTTGACCATTAAAGACAATGTGTTATATCTTCTTGAGTTACAACAAAAAGGAAGGAATCACTGAAAATTTTAGGGTGTCTATTGTTAGAATTTTACATGCCAACATCATTCTATCGCTCTTAAGCTAGAGCAATAAAACAAATGACAGTACTTATTTTGGGGGTGTGTGTGTGTGTGTGTGTGTGAGTGAGACTTTACTCCAAAACATAAAACCATAGGCCTGTACATTTCCTAACCCCTCTCTCCTTTTGGAAAAGCAGAGCCTCACACAAGTGGACACTTCTTGTTTCTGCTTCCCCACCGCTAATTACCTCCTCTCTTTACTTGCAAGCTGACTCCTGACCCCACCCTACCACTGAAACTGCTCTTGCCAAGAATACCCAAAGGACACACCTCACTTGCCCTCTCTAGCAATTAATACTATCAACCATGTTTTCCTTCCTGAAAAGTCTCTCCACCCTAAGAGTCCATGGCACCAATCTTTCCTGTTTTCTATTTTCTCTATTTTTCGGTCATCTATTAGAATTACTCTTTGCCCAGGCTTTAAAAGTCTGTGTTTACCAGACCTGTGTCCTTCACTCTCTTTTTCCCTCACACTCTTGCTGGGGGATTTCCCTCATACAATTTTTATCTTAAGTCTAGATCTCTTCTCTGAAGCTCCAGGCCAATGTTTCCAGCTGCATTCCAGAATTCTCCACCCACAGGCATCTTTTGCGCAAGCAAACATTTAAAATCCAACTCTTTATCTTCCACCCAAACCTACTTCTCTTCCCGCAATTTGCAATTTCCGTCTCAGTAAATGCCCCACCAGCCACCCCATCAACTTAATCTGGAAGCATCCTCTCAACTTTCACTTCTGATCAATTACCCAGCTTATCCATTCCTCTCTGTTTCCACTATCGAAGTTCAGGACTTGGTCATTTCTCAATTGAATTACTGCAAAGGCCTTCTATTTGTGTCTCTGATTCCAGTCTTTTCTTTCTGTTATCAATTCCCCACCATGCAAACCGAAAGATTTTTCTAAAAACCAAAATCTAACAATGTCATCTTACCCCTTCAGGCATAAGACTTGAAAGCTTTCTGTTTAACTTCATGTTAAAATCTAAACTCCTCGTCCTGATTTTCTGGTACTTCTTTACCTCTCTCTTGTCTGTCTCTTCAGTTTGTCTTCCAGATCATACCCACTGCTCTGCCAACCTCAATTATTCGCAGTCTCATGAAGCGGACAGGCTCTTTCAACAATTGTGTTTTACGAATGTTCTTTTATGACTGTGGAGTGTCTTTTCTCCCCAGCTTGGTGGGGTGTATTGGGATTGCCTACTTGTCTTCTACCCTGCCTGACAATGAGCTGCTGAAGGAGAGACCTGGGTCTCACATCTCTCATTCCAGTGCTCCCAGCAGTTCCGAATAAAGCAGAATTCCATACAGGAACTGAAATCTAGTTTTTAAATTTCAACTTGCTTGTAGAAGTTGTTTCAAGTTTCTCTATGATTAAAGCATGCTTTATTTCTTCTGCTACTCTTAGTTTTATTAAATTATATACTTATAGCTTCGTTTTTCGGATAGGAACTAAATTTTCACTTATTTTCAGCTCAAATTCTTAATAGATATACTTAAATCACCTCCTTTGATGTTGATCTATAAGTTCTTTTAGAAGATCCCCACCAGTAATCGTGAATTGTTCAGACATTTTTCTTCACTCTTCTGATCCTAGTATAAAAACTTAGCTGCTTGCTGTCAAACTAAGGGAAAGGCAAATTATAAATCGTCATGTAAAATGAAAAGTCTATGTACAGATTTTCTTCCCAAGAGAATTAATATGCAAAATTCTTCTGTTTTGTTCCATGAGTAACGTTGCTCCTCAATTTGTCTTATGAATAATGTACAAACCCTACCATACTTGATTGTTTCTGCTCATCTATTTGCCTGTCTCCTCTTTCCCTGTGAGCCACAAGGGAGGGACCATGCCTATCATTTCAACACCACATCTCCAGGACCAAGCCTTATCCATAGTTGGCTCTTAATAAACATTTTTAAACGAATGTTGAAATAATTAGTTTTAGTTTTATGTGCCATCTTATGAAAGTCCAATTTTTACACACACGAAAGACAAAGTTAATCTGCCAAAGATGAGAAAAAATGTTACATAAGGTCACAAAAATTGTACTGGGCCAACTTCTTATCGTGAAATGCCAAAAAGAGGTTTTTTCTTTTTTCAATTTTATGTCATTCTAAGCTTGACTCTTACACACAACTTGTTGAAAGTTTTTCAATTCAAAATAGCTTTGGGTCAGCCATAGCCAGTCCACACTAAATGAATCTGGGAAGAATTTAATATAGATTAACTTGGCAAGTATCTCTATGGGAAACAAGGCCCAACAAAGTGGATTTCTATTTCTAAGTCAGGGAATCAAAGACAAACTTTCCAAGAATTCTTCCACCTATAACAACACGAACATTGGGTTCAAAAGAATCCATTAACTCAAATAAAATTTTCAACAATAAACTTTCCCAGTATTATAAAATCAGTTTCCTTCAGGAAGTCCTACCACATCAAGGGATGCCCATAATAGACTCAATATTCTCCATTTAATATCATTTAAGCAAGCCATTGTCTTCGTATTCATGGTTTTTAAAAAAGAAGAGAGTCTTTTCAAAGTATGTGCATGTGGTTAGGAGAGAATAGGATAAACCAAAGTTGCAAAAAGTGACATTTTTGTTTCCTGATCTCAGCACAGGGAAAGCCAGAATCTGCAAGTCCTGAGTTTTCCCTGGTGAGGGACCCTAGTGTCCATGCCCTGATCCAGACACCGGTATTGCAAAAACGGAATGAGATATCCTGCTAAGGTGGCAATGCTCGGAATGGTCAAAATAGATTACATCGTTCTGGGAAATGTCACTCCATTTTGTAATAAAGCTGGAATGACTTCCCAACCAAGATGCTGTCAATGAAGAATAGCATGGACTTTCCAGTTTTCCAAATGCAGGGAGAAAATAAGTTAGACTCACTGTTTATAAAAACGAATCCAGTGAAAAGGGGGCTCTGTCAACGATAAACATTTATTTTACTCTGTGTGTTTAGTACGGTAAAAAGAACACATTGGAAGTTGGCCAAACATGGTCAATGTTAGTTTCTGCAGAGTCCCTGGATCTCGTGTTGAGAACGTTCTCTAACTAAAATGTTTCTATTCTATGCCCAAGTGGATTAACAGTAGGCAGACAGAGAAAAAGGTGAAGGCAAACTGAAATAGCATAAAAACTAGCACACTTCCTGTATAACTTATGGGATGCTGTCCCTTCTTTCTAATTCTGTTGTCTAAATTCTGTCTGATCTTCAAAGCCAGCTCCTCTCTGACTCAACCAGCTGTCACTTCCAGCTTTGCACTCTCAGAAACATGGCCATAGTCAGCCTCATACGACTGTCATACGTGCATGTACACCTTTGCTCCATGTAGACACCCTTACTTATCTCTGCAACACCCAGAATCATTCCTTATCAACGGAATCTAATATAACTTTCTCTTCTTTTTTTTTCCTTCTTCTCCCCCGAGCCTCCTGGTACATAGCTATATATTTTAGTTGTGGGTCCCTCTGGTTGTGGCATGTGGGATGCCGCCTTAGCATGGCCTGATGAGCGGTGCTGTGTCTGCACCCAGGATCTGAACCGGTGAAACCCTGGACTGCCGAAGCGGAACGCGCGAACTTAACTATTCGGCCATGGGGCCGGCCCCTAATATAACTTTCTTGAGTAATCATCCTTTTAATTTTTTAAATCTGTGAGCATTTAATCATACTACAACTGGTATAAATCATACTAAACTGCGTTAAATACTGGAACTTATGTTTAATATAGAAACATTTAGTAATATCCTTAATGTAAGGTGATTTACATAAATGTAGATGATCAACATGAAAACGACATAATTATTTTTTCTGTTTTTACCTTGTTGGTTCTTAGTGCCTATGATAAGTGTTTCTGCTAATGATCTTTCCACCTCCTATGTATTGTTTAACTGTAATGGTCATTTTTATACACTGTGATTCTCACGTAAGTTTAGTCTCTTGCTCCTCAACATCTGTGGTTGCTCTTATTTCAAATCCCTCTGCAGTCACTCCCCTAGGCATTTCATTTGCACACTTATTTTTTATTTGGTTGTTCTTTGATTCCAAATACCGAAGGATTCTTGCCCCTTAATTCAGTGGTAAATATGTGGGTTCTGAGGAACTTAAAGCAAAAGACATGGGGGTCTTTGCATTCTATTGGTTGCATTACCATTCTGAAACAGGAGACCCAAGTTAGTGGTGGTGTTACAAGGAAAGGGAAATGGAGAGGATTCAGGAAAATGAGCACTGGACCCCCAGGTTCTGATAGAAGAAGACCTAAAATTCCTAGAGGCTTGTTAGTGGGAGAATGGTTGTAATCCACATGCCTTTGGCAATTCGATTTGCTGGAGTTCTAGCTGGAGAAGGATGGTGGAGCAGGGACTGGGAGAAAGGGCCTGCCAGTAGTGGGGCCAACCCCTAAGAAGGGTAGCCAGCAGATCCCTATCGCGGTGGCCAAGGAGTGAACTCAGACCTGAGCCAGGCTAGAAACAACGGCTGAAAGTGAAGTTTAGTAATTAGGAAGGACAAGCCTGTAGGGATCTGTGGGTGAGGGCTGTGCTCATTTTCCAGCAGGCGACATAGTCAGATTCAAGGAGGTCTTTCTGTGCTGAGAGGAAGCCCCCCGACTGGCAGCTGGCTGAAGAGTCAGAGATCTTTAGTCACAACAGAGGACTGGAGTGCAAATTAGGAATCAGGATACAACACCAAGCACACAAAATATGGGACAAGTGGAAGAAGACGAGGGAGGGAATTATGACTCAGTGCCCACACAAGTAGCCAGGGTACACCATAAAGCTCACTGGGAAGAGGAAAGTGGTGCCAGCCCCATCCCCCTCAAGGCAGACTGAGTTCCAAATTTGTTTCTTTTGTTCCAGTTAATGGGCAGGGCCATGATTACAGGACCATTTGTACCTGTGTTGCATGACTCAGGAACAGGTAGGTGTAAACACAAGGAAGGAAGGTAAGCGTTTGATCTAGACTTTGGACACTCCTATTGTCCCCAAGAACCTGAAGTGTCTGGCAAACTCCAGTGTACTGTTCAAGTCCCGAAGCCCATGTTTCTGTTTCATGAAAGTTTTCCTCAAATTCCCCGTGCAGAGTGGACACTTGAGAATTGATAGCCGTCACCACTACCACCACCACCACCATGACCATCATTATTGTCATTACTATTACTATTTCCTTCAGGGTCAATAACAGCATCTCAGCAGTTAGACAGTAACCTCTCTGCTCACTTAAAATGACATCCAACTGCTCACAATTGCTTGGCATTGTTTTTAAAGAGTTTTCGCTCCAAAATTAGACACAATATTTTAAGCAGCACATAATTTAGAGGATTATCAAAATTCTGTGACTAATGTTTAAAGTGTAAATGGGGTGTGCCAATTCAGATACTTTTGGCTGGAGACAGCAGAAAATCAATCTCACACTGGCTTATACAATGAGAATTGTTTGGCTCATGTAATGAGAAGTCCAGTGGGAGAACTAACTTCAGGTGGGGCCCGATCCAGTGGCTCAATGATATCACTAAGGAACAGCGTTTCTTTCTTTCCATCTTTCTTTCCTTCTGTAGTTGGCTTCTCCCTGAGGTAAGCTTGCCAGAATTGCTAGGCTACGGACATCTTTATTTAGGTACAGCGGGAAAGAGAGTATCTTTGCCTCGGCGTTCTAGAAAATGTCCAGCATTTCACTGTGACTGGATCATCTTCAGGGCCTTGCCCACTCAGGAACCAACCACTTGGTTGATTGGCTAAGCAGAGGTCATGTGCTCTACCCTGGATCCTGGGGTGATGCTTGTTTCCCCAGAACCACATGAATCCTAAAGCAGAAATTGGAGCTGCTGGGAAGGGGGAAGGGAAGAATGGATGCGGAAAGAGCTATCAATCAGGGTCCTAAGGACAAACAAGAAACTAAGTCTAGTTAACGTAAAGAATTATCAGAAGGAATTGGGTAGCTCAACAAACTATCAGAAATACTGGAGAATCAAGTCGGGTGAAAGTGTATATATGAGTTTGCTAGGACTGCTGCAACAAAGTGCCACGAACTGGCGCTTAAACCAAAGAAGTTTATTGCCTCAAAGTTCTTGAGGCCAGAAGTCTGAGATCAAGGTGTTGGCTGCTTTGGTTCCTTCCAAGGGCCAAGAGGGAGAATCTGTTCCATGCTTCTCTCCTGGCTTCTGGTGGTTTGCTGGCAATCTTTGGAGTTCCTTGGCTTGTAGATGCAGCTCCCTCATCCCTGCCTTCACGCTCACATAGTGTTCTCCCTGTGCTCATGTCTGGCTTTGTGTGTAAATTTCCCCTTTTTAAAAAGACACAGTCATATTGGATTAGGGCCCACTCTAATGACTTTATCTTAACTTCATCATCTGCAAAGACCAGATTTGCAAATAAGGTCCTATTCACAGACACTGGGGGTTAGGACTTCAACATCTTTTAGGGGCACAATTCAACCCATAACAGTGCAACGATCAGCTCCTACCGCTACAACCAGGTGGCTAGGTACCACCTGTGGCATCTCAGCCACTGGATGCTTCATGCTGCTTCTGCTGGCTCTAGTGGCCCCTGAAGCTGACCCTGCTTCACAGTGTCACTGTCCCATGCCAGCTTCTTGACATTAGCGTGTGCAGAGAAGGAGCATCTAGCTCCTTCTCCTTTCTCCCTCCTTCCCCAAGATTCACAAAATTTGATGTTCTCCCAACACAGGAAAATCTTCAGTTGCTAGGCAGCCAAAAATGAAAGCTGTCCACTACAGGTGGCAACTCCAAACTATCATGTGGCAAAAGTAGATTCTTTCCTATTTGTGTATAAGGAGAGGGTTGAGGAAAAGGTATGTACTGTGTCCTGAAGTCTGGGAATCTGATTCTGATGAAGAGTAAAAAGGAGAAGGAATGGCAGGCTGGAAAAGCCAAAGACAAACTTCTGTTCTACATTTTGTCCTTGAGCTGCCTCAGTTTATCCTCCTTTTTCTGTGGATGAAAAGAAGCGGTGTTTGGTGGTTCTTTTATTCCGGGCAGGGCACATGAGCAGAGCTCAGCCAAGCTGTGCTCAGGAGTGAGGACCTCTGCTGATGGTGCCAGAGGCCCACAGGCACACAGGCGCGGATACTGCACGTTGGGAAACTCACGGGACATCTCAATTACCCTCAACCCAACAGTGACCCATCTGCTTTAGAAACAATGCTAAGATCCCTGTGTATCTGAGATAAGCTACCCAGAGACAGGCTCACTTTTATGTTCTAATAAGGCTATATATGATTCATTCCCTTGGGATAACTCTTTTATGTCCACCTCCCTTATTAAGCTATAATTTTCTGAAGTTTAGAGAATGTCTCATTTATCATAATATTTTTAGTGCCTACTTCGAAACCTGACACACTTTTGATGCCCTGAGAATGTCAGATGAATTGGTGAAAGGATGGATAAAAACATGGTGTGTGTGTGTGTTGATTTTGGGGGTGAGGCGGGGACAGAAGTTATTAAACAACTTTTAGAGGCTCTGGATTTGAGAAGAAAATTTCCTCTGAGCAGTTCCACAATGATCCATGACGGCGCCTGATTTTTATCACAGCCAAGGTATGTAGTAAAATAATAGGAAATAAACAGATGTGATAGGATGTGTGCTTACACTCCCAGAAATCCAGGGCTTCTGGGCCCTGTGCTGGTGTCTCAGAAGAGGTTTCCAACATAGGGGCATTGGGTTCTTTCTGCTCTTTCTCCAACGAGAAACCTAAAAACCAGCAGAGATTTTGCCAACTTACCCCTTCCTCAAGTGACCCTGAACTAACTGTTCCTTAATCTGTGCCAGATTGTTACTTATTGGTATGTTTTTAAACTCCTATCCTGGAAATCAAATAAATAATAATAATAATAATAAAGAAATAAAATGATTTAAAATCCTAACTGAGAACAGAATTTGAAATGTTTTAGCCTGCGTTGTATTCAACTCTGAAAATACATTAGCTCAGCCTTTTGAATTTCATTTCTCTTGTAGCGCGAGAAGCAAACAACAATTAATTTCAAACAAAAATCTGTCTTATTCGTATAAATACAAGTTTGAACTTAGTTTAGAAAAAACATGCTTTTTAAATTAAATTTCCTTTGAAAAACAAAGGCTTAAGTTAAGGAGAAAATGTTTTGGAAAACTTGAAGTTTCAAAAAACAAAACGAAGGAAAATAAAAACGGTTTTAGGGCTTTCTGAAAAATCCCTAATACTGCTGAATTCCCCTTTCCTCATTCACAATAGGAACTGTCTAAACACTCTTATTGTCCTAACATGAAAATGGAACCTCTCCGGAGGTCCCCATAAAGTGTTCATTAATCTTTTCATTATTACCCTGATATCTCTCTTCTCTCCTTGTTTTTAATTTTCAATTAACATGCAAATGATTTGATATTGCCGATTAAAAAATCACATTTACTCCTCAGTGGAGAGCAAGCTTGTTTGAAGGGCCAGTAACAATCAGAAGTTTACAAACTGAATGCATCCACCACCTTTTACCCTAAATGATTCATTTGAAACTTTTTCAAGTTTAAAACACAAAAATACCTAACTGATCTACAACTTTTTTAAAAAAACATATTTTAAAATGTTTATTTAACAAGCACATCGTTGAGTGCTAACTCTGCGTATGGTGTTCTGTTAGCTGCAGGCTGAACGAGAAAGAGTTTTTAAAAGATATTCCTATAAATCTCTGGTGTGTAACCTTTATTCATATCTTACTTCAGATTCAGCTCCCAGGCTTCTAGAATAATTTTCTACTTCATTTTTCTGAAGGTACTTTGTTTCCCTTGTGCAGTATCTATGATTATTCGCCTATTCTAAAACTCTTTCATTTACCAGTCTCCTTGCATAACTGTTCTGCTTATGTTACTAAAGCAGCCTTTAATGAATGGACCCATCGGCATCCTCGTTAGTTCACAGTAATACTGAGAACCACATTCTTAGTATTAAGTCTCATGATGGTCTGGGTAGGGGTAGTAAACTCAAATGCATTTATTGGCCAGGAAGGCGACAGAAAATGTGAAATCAAAAAATAATAGGGAGTGGTAGTCCTTTGGCAAACTGGGAAATATATACTCTGCCTAAAGACGCTCAAATTCACTTAAAAACGTGATGCTAGCCAGATAGAACATAGTTATGGGGTATTTTTTGTCTGTGTGTGGATTTTGACTTTCTCTCTTAATATTTTGGACAATGAGAAGACAACATAGACCTCCTCCCTTTTAAAACACAAATCCAAAGATTTGTGGTCTGTTGCTGACTCCTGACTATGGTAAAAATAAGCATCTTAAAGTATTTTCCAATGAGAGTGCTGTTAACTAAAATAGTAAAAATACTAAAAACTGAAAACTAATTTTCATTACCAGATTGACCTATTAGAGCCATATGGCATATTGAATTCCCAGGAACTCTTATGATTATATTCCTCTTGCTATTTATTGTGAAGTAATTGAGAGCTCTTGTGGATAAATTTTTGCTCTGTGTATTTACTAGGAATCATTAGACATGGTGTTTGTTTTCTAGAGTGTTGACTCCAATTCACCCAACACTCTTTAAATTGTTATCCCCCAAATTCAGAGGGAATGCTCAATTTACCACCACAAAGAAGGAGACAATCTCAAAAGAATAATGGGAACAAACAACAGCTGCTTGAAACAAATATTACAAATACAATTTAGCACAGACACAGAACAGGAAGAGAAAATAAAGACTGACTAATCGCCAGTGGATCAGGGTGTGCCCTGAAGCCTCGAATCTGGAAATTATTAATTCCTATTTTTTCTCTCACCTCCCCAAAGGTTTAGTGTGTACATTGATGTCTGGAGTAAAATCTACACAAGGTGCATTTTCACCACAGCATCTGGTTCTCTGGGAACTCCATTGCCTGCTTTCTTGCTGCCTTTAACCTTTTTGTCTGAAGTATGTTCTGGCAGCCAAAGATGTGTCTGAATTACTTTGTGTTTTCAGGAATCCCACTTTCTCTTCACTTACAAAGTCTGCAACCTGGTGTGGGGAAGTTTGAAATATGTTTCTTGAGTCCATACATTTGGGGGGAGGGTAATGGAACTATTCACTTTAGATCTACCCACATTTCAGTTCTCATCCCACCCAGAATTTGGGGTTTCCTTTTGTCAAATGGTCTGTACTCAAAACCACAAACCCTCTGGTGATCAGTGAAATCGTGTCTTTGTTGTCTGCGCCTGATGAATGAGGTAGCTGTGAGATCTCTGCTTTTTTGAGAAAAGAATAAAAAATGAAGTGAATATAAAAAGGATAACCCATATAGTTTTTAAGAGCCACAGCATTTAAGTTTGAAAAATACTTTAGATTTATTACACTATCGTTGGCATAAAACCTAGATGCTTTGTCATGTTAGAAACATCTTTTTTAAAAAAGCAACCATTTTAAGAAGGGTATGAAGAGCCTAAAACATAACTCTCTCAAATAAGCTTCTTCCGTTACTGAACCAGAACCAAATATGTTACATAAAGTGAATAAGATAAAACCACAAACCAGTGGCCTTCTTCCTCCCACTGGAGGTGACTTCTCCAAAGGGCATGGCCTAGTTACACCATTTTCAGCATTGAGGATCATCTGGAAGATCACAGCCATGATAACGAAATTTCCCGAATAATGTTTTATAAATCCTTAGACTGAAAATTTATTTCGTTTCCAGGCTGTTGGAGATTACTAGTGTTTCAGTACTTCTTTCTTTCTCAAATGGTGCATTCCATTTTTTCAAACCTAGAGTGTTTAGAAAATGACCCTATAACAATTTAATGAAAGTAGCTAGATCCATCAACTTCGCACTCATTAATATGTAAACTTGGATATTTACTTAGCCTTTGTGACTCTTTAAATTACAAAGTACTTTTCTAATCACCTGAGAGAACTCTACTTAAAGACATATGTTCCTAGAGGAAGAAGCTGCTCTGCATAATATTAAGCACATCCTTTCTCCCAATAAAACACTATGAATAGTGTGGACATGAAGGTATTTGTAAGTGGTGCTTGTTATCATATAAAAATATTGAGCTAAAATCTACCTTCGGAAGGCTTGTACATGAACTACCTAGTCAAGGTGAAAAACTGCATTTACCCCAAAAGGAAGACTTTATGTCCCTCAGCTTTCTTGAGCAAACCAGGAAATAATGCTCTATTTAAAAAAAATTCCATTCCATCTGTGATGATAGGATTGAGAATGTTCGAGTATCAATTTTACTCCATCATTTGTAGGAAGTTACTAGAGGAAGGCATCTGTTTAGGCTTAACTTCATTAATAACTGTTTACCTAGCACTTTCACTTATCCCATTTGAACCTCATGCATGTGGAGACACTTGGGCTCAAAAAATTTAAATGGTGCCATTTAAGGTCCTTGAGGGTAGTAGATGGAAATGGTATTGAAATCCCTATGTTCTGACTCCAGAACCCATGAGCTGACCCTTAGAATAGTGGTTTCAATGACCCTCAGACAGAAATAGATACATAGATATTCATATTTGAATTACAGGTTTTACAAAATAATGCTTATCCTTATTATATATAAATTACTTCTATTTTAAAATTTTGTGTATGTGTGTTTGTGTATTAAAGATAGTTATGACCCACGTCTACACTAATTTCACAACCAACGGATCACAATTCAAAAATGAGCTATGACAACATTTTGAACGCTGTACCACAGGGCCCCTCATTACAGGGCTATCTCATGCAACCTGTGTAGTTGCCCAGGGCCCCACGCTTAGAGGAGCTCTTGGTTTAATGCTCTGATGTCAGCTTGAAATACTTAATTTCATCTTGGAACTTGTGTTTTAGAAGTGAAGTCCAATAGGACAATGGAATATAAACTTGAGCAGAGATCTGTGCAATCTGTATGTCTGCTGTCCCTTGCCACCCATTCACATACTGCATTCACGATGCCCCATGAGCACAGAATTCTGGTGGACCCACAATGAGTGGGAATTTAGCAAGACTCAAAGTGAGTACAAGGTAAATGTGTTATGTCTATGACTGAGTAAGGGCCACTGACAGCCTTGAGAGGCCATTTTTTCAATTCAAACCTGAACTTGATTCAAGTGAGAAAGAAGGCAATGACATCCTAAGAAACACAAAGTACCAAGTGGTGTTATCATGTCCTTTCTCACTCAAATCACTTCCCTGTATTAGCCAACCACTTACGCTGAAAATGATGACACAAAAGGAAAGGGGAACAATAGCGCAACCCAGAGTTCTTTTTCCTTTCAGTCCTTCCTTAATCATCAGTGAGGCAAAGACAGAGAGCGTTGGTAGAAAGTATGTGTTAAGAAATGTAATAAAAACAGTTGATTCAGTTTTGTACAGCATTTCCATTGTTCTGGTAAGAATGAAAAACAGATGCATGTACTAGTTATGAAATACAAGTTGCGTAATTTTGGTGATTCTGCATATGAATTAAATGCTATTATGTTTGCATTTAAAACTGTCATTGCACCGTATAAAGATGAATGATAAAATTCATGCAAATAATTTAAATTTTCTTTTCTTAGAATGACATTAAATAGCAAATAAAAAATCACGACAAATCAAGAGAGAGAGACCACCAAAGAAAGAAAAAAGCTTCTTAGTACCTTGAATGGCATGATTTTACTGGTGTTTGAAAATGGAGCCTGGCATTTTCATTTTGCTCTGGGTCCAGCATATTATGTAGCTGGCTGTAGTGGATTGAATGGTGGCCCCTAAAACGGTATGTCCATGTCCTAACCTCCAGAACCTGTGAATATTACCTTAGAGGACAAAAGAGTGAGTATTAGTTTATTTGAAAAAGAGTAACTATTCCCTTATGTGGCAAAAGATATGATTAGGTTAAGAACCTCGAGAGAAGCCTAAGCTGGAGTATCTAGGTGGGCTCTAAATGCAATCACATGTATTCCTATAAAACAGATACACAAAAAGGAGGAGGAGGCAATGTGACCATGGAGGCAGAGACTGGAATCATGCGACCTGAAGCCAAGGAATGCCTGGGGCCGCCAGAAGCTGGAAGACAC
This sequence comes from Equus asinus, assembly GCF_041296235.1. Taxonomy (NCBI): domain Eukaryota; kingdom Metazoa; phylum Chordata; class Mammalia; order Perissodactyla; family Equidae; genus Equus; species Equus asinus. The sequence goes on from NC_091813.1 coordinate 41,727,033, forward strand.
ATGGAACAGAACCTCCTCTAGAGCCTCTGGCTGGAACACAGCCCTGCACACACCTTGATTTCAGACTTGTTGCCTCCAGAACTGTGAAAGAAAAAATTTGTGTTGTTTAAAGCCACCCAGTTTGTGGTAATTTATTACAGAGCCTTAGGAAGCGAATACTCTGGCTCTGTGTCATTGAACCCCTTTCCTCAAACAAGACATGTGGACCTTGCTCTACAAGTGTTTGTCCATGACACCAGCCCACGGAGATCTCTCTCTTCTCTGGATGTGGTTTCACTTTATCGTCCCTTACCATAAGGATGGTAGTTTCTGATTATTTCACACAGTTTTGCCCCCTTTTCTTGGCTCTGAGCTCTAAACTCCTTGAGAAGGAAGAGCATATCTCAGTGCCCATACTGTTTAGGCTGTCTTGAACAATGCTAGTTTCATAGAAAATTCTCAATGGATTCCTGTTGATTGATCACAGGTTTGAAATACTGATGAAGTTCTTATTTTATTATTTTCTATTTAACATTTAGAGAACTTACGCTAGGGACCCAACCTCTCATCCTTACTTGAAATGAATGGAGAAATCTCTAGTATCGAATCTCAGGTAAATATATTTTATTTTAACAAAGTGATTGTTTTACAGAAGCCTAAACGCGATTTCAATCTGAAAGGTCTAATAAGCTGACTTTTGATATTGAAGAAGGCCAGTCTCATGCGCCATGTGTGCCAGAGGCCTTTCTTCTGCTCTATCAGACATTGTTGCTCCAATTACATGTGGCAGAACTTAAGGCTAATAGGTAGACATTTTGGACAATGACTTTTCTATATTTTTTGAATCCTGACTTGGAATGGAGCAGTCTACACAGTAGATATGGTATACAAGTCTTGTTTAGAGGATGTATGGACCTTAATTTAATCTTTATTTTAATTCTGTGGAGCTCAATTTTCTTTAATTTTAGAAGATGGTTTAAATCAAATTTAGCTCAACAAATATTGAGCATCTTCTCTGGAAGAAGCCCTTACTAGTCCGCTGTGGGGCATCTAAAAATGAGTAAGACACAGTTCCTGTCCTGAAGCGGCTGACTCTCTAGCAGGATCAAGCAACTACATAAATAACTTCAATCTGGTAATTAAGTCTCTTAAGATACATGTGCACACACGCTCATATGCATACACACATACACCACATATGCCAGAGGCGTGCCAAGGAAGAGGGGAATTAATTCTGAGAGGGATGATTGGGGATGGGTTCATCAGAGATTGTGATATTCGGACCGCATCTCAAAGAATGGAAATTGTGTCACTAGTCAAACAATCTTAGAGGAAGTATGTTCTAGGAAGAGACCTCACACAAGCCGGAAGATTTTAAGCGTTATGGTCTCTGCTAATACATTGATAACGTTTTTGGAGGCTGCATGTGTGGGAAGATGTGGTAGGAGATGTGACTTGAAAAGGTGTTTCCACTCAATCACTCAGAGCCTTAAACGTCAGGCTAAGAAGACCATACTTCATCCCATAGGATGTGAGAAACTTTGCAGGTTTTTGAGCAAAGGAAACATGTAACACAACCTTTGTTCCATGTTAATGAGGTGTGGAGTGAAGAGATAAGGGGTTAGATGTAGGGGGAGCTATTAAGAGGGTCTAAGGAAGACATATGACAGCGTGGCTTTGGGAAGTAGCTTTGGAAATATAAGGAAAGACGTAGAACGGCTGGAGACATAATTAAAATGTACAGTCAAGAGGATTTAGTGACTGAGGAGATATGAGTGTGGAAAGGAGTTGCAGATGAGTCCAATAAAAGTGGCCTGAGAGCAGGGAGTTCTAAACGAAGTATTTAGGAAACACAGGAGAAGGTGCAGTTCTGGAAAGAAACTCTCCAGAAGAGCGTAGGTGTTGGACATGGTAGTTTTGAATTGCCAGCAAATATTTTGAATTGGAGTTCAGGATACGTAAAATTTGGAGTCACTAGCGTGGAGGCTGTGCTTGAAGCCACAAGAGAGGATGAGAACCCAGGGAGAAAGTACAGACTGAGAGGAATGGAAGGAAAAAAAGGGAGAGAGGTTTTTGTGGTAGAAAATTTACCCTGAAATCCCTGAACCACAACACTCCTGAAATTCAGAGCAAAAAAGCCAAACAAACAATTTTTTGGTCGGGTTTATTGAAGTATAAACTTGCATAGTAAAATTCACCCTTTTTAGAGCGTATAGTCTTATGAGTTTTGACAAATACATAGTTGTATAACTACCACAGAATCGAGATCTAGAGTATTTCCTTTCCTCTCCAAATATTGCTGCATGTCCCTTAGTCATTAATCTCTCCCCACACCCCAGGCCCCGGGCAACAACTAATCATAACAGTTTTCTAATCCTATTATTAAGACAATAATAGTTTTCTAATCCTATTACTTTTGCTTTTCCAGAACATTCTATATATGGGATCATATAGTATGTAGTCTTTTGGCTTCCTTTATGAAGCATAATGAACTTGAGATTTTTCATTCCTTTTTATTGATTAGCAGTATTCCATCGTGTGGATATACCACAGTTTGTTTATCCATTCACCAGTAGATGCATATTTGGGTTGTTTTCAGTTATTATTGATTATGAATAAAGCCACTATAAATATCTGCATGCAGATTTTTATGGAAATGTAATTTTTCATTTCTCTTGGGTAAATATTTAGGAGAGGGATTGCTGGATAGTATGGCGGGTGTATATCTGACTTTATAAGAAACTGCCAAAATGTTTTCTGAAGTGGCTATACCATTTTGCATTCCCCTCTACGGTGAATGAGAATTCTGTTGTTCTGCATTCTTGTCAGCACTTGGTATTGTCGTTATTATATTATTCATTATAGGTGGTATCTTGTTGCAGTCAATTTTTTGTGTCTATTGGAACATGTACCCTCATTTGGGAAAAGGGTCCGTAACTCCATCAGATTCTCAAGGGTCCATGAACCTAAAAGTAAAGCGTGATCAAATTACAAGATTGGAGAATGAAGAGGAGTCAGAAAAGCACACGGAGGAGAGTTTTAGAATGTAGACTCTGCAATGCTAAGGGAAGAAGAAAGCCTATAAGATGAACTAAGAAAAGGATGCAGGGCCAGCCCGGTGGTGCAGTGGTTAAGTTCACACGTTCTGCTTTGGCCACCGGGGATTTTCTGGTTCGGATCCTGGGCAAGGACCTACACTCCGCTTGACAAGCCATGCTGTGGCGGGTGTCCCACATATAAAGTAGAGGAAGATGGGCACAGATGTTAGCTCAGGGCCAGTCTTCCTCAGCAAAAAGAGGAGCATTGGTGGCAGATGGTAGCTCAGGGTTAGTCTTCCTCAAAAAAAGAAAAGAAAAGGAAAGGATGCTATACTCAGGGAGGGAAGATTCCTGATGATCTTTTATTTATTTATTTATTTATTTTTTAATTGCAGTAACATTGGATTATAACATTATATAGCTTTCAGATGTACATCATAATATATTTCGAATTCTGTGTAGATTACATCATATTCACCACCCAAAAACTAATTATAGTCCATCCCCTCACATGTGAGCCTAATCACCCCTTTTTCCCTCCCTCCCTTCCCCGATGGTAACCACCAATCCATTCTCTGTTGCTATGTGTTTGTCGTTGTTTTTACCTTCTACTTATGAGTGAGATCATAGGGTATTTGACTTTCTCCCTCTGACTTATTTCACTCAGCATAATACACTCAAGATCCATCCACGTTGTCTCAAATGCCCGGATTTCATCATTTCTTATGGCTGAGTAGTATACCATTGTGTATAAATACCACATCTTCTTTATCCATTTGTCCCTTGATGGGCACCCAGGTTGCTTCCAAGTCTTGGCTATTGTGTATAATGCTGCAACGAACATGGGGGTGCATGTATCTTTATGCCTTTGCGTTTTCAAGTTCTTTGGATAAATACCCAGCAGTGGGATAGCTGAATCATATGGTAGATCTAGTCTTAATTTTCTGAGGATACTCCATACTGCTTTCCATAGTGGCTGCACCAGTTTGCACTCCCCTGGTGATCTTTGAGATGCCATTTCAATGCAGTGGGAGGGAGGAGAGGAGAGGTGAAGAATAGGAGTGTGCTGGCTTGAAGCAGAAATGAAAAGTAAGGAAATAAGGCAGCACGTGCAGACCATTCTTCTAAGTATCTTAAGAACATTCCAAGCTAATCTCCGTTACTAGAAAATTCCCTTATGGGGCACCCTAGAAGAGGTGATTGTGATAACAGTTACTGGCATTAAGATTCTTTTTTTCTTTTTCAACTTTGGTTCTTCAATGTGCACTTGAGTTTACTGGCATTTACTTCTAGTTTTCTTAAGAAGCAAATTCACTTTACCGCTGAGGCCGCTGACTTGGCTGAAAAGAACTTCTGGGTACATAGAGTGTTATTGTGGCCGTAAGAGCTTTCCCCAAGTCCATGTCTAAGGGTTTTACAACATGCAATAAGTGTGCTGTCAGGAAATTTTACAAGTCAGCTGACGCGTGCTGCAGCGCCACAATCCTTCGGCTTTCCCGGACGGCATGCGGCTGAGCACAACCTCAGCTAATCGATCCAGGCATTTCCCCCCAAACACAGAAAAGATGAATACACTGAAATAAGAAGGAAATCAGCATGTGGTCAGTTAGGAGTCACCACTTTACTTTTAGTCTCTGCTCAGATTCCGAGAAAAGCTGTGGAAGGAAAGGAGACAAAGATTTAGCAAAACTCAGAGATCTGCATACAGAGAACAGTTTTCTTCATCAAGAGGTAAAATCTGAATATAAGAATGGTCCATTCCTGAGTCTCTTCCTGTTCTCTCTCTCTCTCTGCTCCTTGAATACCTAAAGAAACAAGGAAGCAGAAAATAGATAGGTTGGACTCTCCTCTACCATTTCTCCTGTCTCACACACACACACAAACACACACACACACACACACATATCCCACCTCCATATTTTGATTCACTCCAGCTCGCTCTCTAATCCTCCAGTGTTCTGTGTGGAATTGGGTGAGGCAGATAGATTGCAGTGGGCTGTGAATGGCTTGTCCTCCACTAGTTCATCTCCAAGGGACCAGAATAAGGGGTATCCCATTAACACCATTTGAAGACTAGAAATCTCATCTACTGCTTACTTTCTCCCCTTTACTTGTCTTTGATGCTAGGTTCACACTTCCACTTGAATTCTTTACATGTTGATGCTACACCCTAGAACAGATCATGAGATAGGACGCTGCAGCAACTGTGGTCCCGTGAAAATAGCATAGAATGTGGAATCAAAAGAAACGGGTTTGAGACACAGCTCTGTCCTGTACCAGCCATGTAACTATGAGCAAGTTACTAATTCTTCCTCTGTCTCAGGATTTTCATCAATAAGATGGAAACAAATACCTCCTAATTCACACTTCATCTTGCAGTGGGCATTCAAACAGTGCTATGAAAGTCCATATGAATTCTAGAGAGTTCGACAGTCACTGGGCATTGCTATTATCACTCTCTACAAATGAGGCCAGTGTGCCCCTGCAGCATGCTGGGAAAGCTGATGGGCTCTGAGAGTCTTGGTTTCACTCTGACTCCTCCTCCCTGGGGGCTGCCATCAGAGCAGCTCTTGCCTAGGAAGTCTGTCCCCTTCTCCTCCCTGCCATACCTTCCTCCCATCTTCCGGAAACAGACTTTAACTCACATGAAAGCTGTGCTTCCTAACTTAGCTGTCCCTACAGCAGATGAGTTACCGTATTTGCTGGGCTCCGTGGCTCTCTCTTTTCTTCTTTGACTTTGTTATTATGAGTAAGGATACTCTTTTCAAAGTAACCACTCCCCTGCACCACCTACCACTCCCTTCCCCATAACATCAATTTCAATCAATTAGCGGGATACCCTGGGATGGAGAATTTGGGGAAGCATTGGTGCAAGCAAACCTCCCTGGGCCACGAGGAGGTGAATTGTGGGTCCAGCTTTTTGATATATTGGAGGGCCCAGTTATTTTCCAGGGATGAGTCCTCCTTGCCCAACACCAGTACTCCACAATACATTCCCACTCTGCTCTGCTCAACCACTTTCTAATAATGTTCCATCTGAATTTACTTGACATTGAACAAGGCTTTTTTTTTTTTTGGAAAAAAAAAAAAGCTTATGTGAATGAAAGCCCTTGTCATCTCAGAGTTTTAGACAAAGCACTGTATAGTCAGACTGATGGAAACAGAAAACTTGTCAAGGTGCGTGATAGATAAGATAAGTTAGCTTATGAGAGGCCAGGACCTAAGATAATGTCAATGTGAATCATGGTTTTTTCTTGCAGAATTGGGGCTACAAACTGCCCTTTGCCTGTAAGAATGCATCCCACTCATACCAATGAGAATGGTATGCTTGGGCCAAGGACAAATGTGGCCCTTTAGGATTTCAAAACTGGGTGAAGACTTTGAAATAATGGTTGAACAGCGGGTCAATAGGTTGATCATCACAAGACTGAGTTAGAGACTATGATCTCTTGCTTCAAAGTTCCCTTGGGAATGACGTGTTTTTTGTGTGTTTTCTCTGATCTACACTATGTCAAAAAACAATGTTAAAAGTGGAAAGAAGATAGAGTGATTATATATATCAGAGAAATCCTGTTATCTTTGCCTTTTATTGGACAAAACTGGGTGCATTTTCTTTTTTTAGACTATGATTTGATAAACCTTATTTCTATGCACATAGTCCAGTAGATAAAAGGTATTGGTAAATATTATTTGAGTGAAATTACATATGATATTGGCTTTTATAAGTGCCAGGAAGGTGTGCTGCATGATACTCACTTGTTAACTTGGGCTTTCCTTCCAGCTCTTTATTTAGAAAATGATTCTTGTGTTATTCCAAATCCCAATTGGAGGGCAAAGAATGAATAGGCCACCAAAAGAAGGTCTAGAGAGAGAGAATTAAGATTGTAACTTCTCTCAAATCTTTAACAATTTCCTTTTCCCATTTTATCTACTTGTAAAGTCTCGAAATTGCTCTGGGATTAGATTACGAGTTCAGCCCATAGCCTTGGCAGAATCAACACCAGCCCATGGGGTCTCTTAAAGATATATCGTTCCAGTCCTATGTTTTACAGGAGGCAAACTGACCCCAAAGAGGTGAGTAAGTTGGTCTTTCTTTGGTTCTCTATTTGGGGAAGATTTTTATTTTGGATATTTGGTTACTATTTAATTAAAATGGTGATTTACTATATCTGCTCACACTCACCTTCCAGAAGAAGGGTGCCCAGGGTTTTCAACGTCACAGCTGAACTGTTGTGCGGCAACTTCATTCGCTGGTCAAGCTCTCTTTGAAGGCTATCTGCCAGCATGGTGGTTGTCATGAGAGCTGGCATGTGAGTGTCTTCAGTGATATTACATCTCTGCCACCCCAAAACACAAACCCTCTCTGGCATTGTCAGAAAACAACAGTCTATTGATCAGTTGAAAAACGAAGAAATGTCATTGTAGAACCTGCTTTCTTAGGAGCGAAGTATCTTCGGGTAGAGATTTAGATCAGAAAACACTATGTATCAGCAATGAAGATAAATACCATAGGCCAGACATTTTCACCTGCGCTTGACTTTATAGGATCACTTTATTGAATGAGCCCAGGGCACTTTTCAAAGCTCAGCTGAATTTTATTTTAAAAGTCAGCAGGGAGTACATAATATGGGAAATCAGTTTCTGAGAAGAGGTGATTCACGAGTAAACATAGATATGAAATGGTTAAAACTCATGCTGCTACACTCCAGGGCATTCATTTCTGGTATGATTCATGAATGCCGAATAGAAGGAAAAAGTTCACTTTGAAAACCATTAGCCCATTGATAAGATCTTTGAGAACTTCGTCCAAAGCACTGTTCCCTGACTATTGAGAGGCTCTTAACGTTTGCAGGAGATAACCTCTTGACTTTCTTTTTCTGCACTGTGCCTCATCTGGCTAACGTGGAGTTCCGCAGAAAAAGAGAACACCTTCCCTCCTGCGGACTTTGACAAATGGCAAGCTCTGAGTCTACTGGAACCACTTTATTCTTACCCAGAGAAATCTAAGAGTCAGCATGTTCTTTTCAGTTACATCCCTCACTTTCTAATTTTTTGCTCAACCTTTGACGTAGCATTTTGTTATGTGGCCACAGATTCTTGGAAGTTTTAGCAAAGATTACGGCGTTGTTAGTGAGGTTAAAATTAATAATGATTTTAATCTCATGTAGGTTTGTGCAATTCAGTGACAATGAAAATAAGCAACTCTGTGGTCTGGGAGTAGAGGAGGCAGTCTTCGCATATGAAGCTAATATCCTACAGCCACCTTAGCAGCCCATTTAACACACCAGGTAAGCAGGATGGTGTATGTGACCCACCAAATGTGGGCCCTGCAGTCACAGTTGGCACCATTCAAATCACAAGGCTGTCTCTTTCTGGCTGTATTTTCTTTCTGACAAATTAGTCAATTTTAATAAATTGCATTTTTTGGTCTATTAAAACAGAGCCACAATTCCCATTTCATAGAGTTGTCATGATGATCAATGAGACGATGTGTAAAATACAATGCATAGCGTTTGATACCTAGTAAGTGCTCAACTCACACTAGCTTGCCAATCTCTCCATCTTGAGTCCATCAAATGGGCTTCAATTATCAGTTTATAATTACCATATAGTTTCAAGTATACGCTGAGCCTGGAGTATACGTACCAAGAATAGCATGAGAATAACGCTTAAATGTCCATAGTTTTAAAATGGGTTAATTATTTATGTTAGCATGATTGTGAAAACTTCCAATGCCTTGGAATCAAAAGTTTCATACTGCTTTAGAAGGTGATTCTTTCTGGAAGCACATGTTTCTGTTGCTGAGATTGTCGGCCCTTCTTGGCCATTGTTTTTTGTCTCTCCAAGTAGCTGGGGAAATTTACTTCATCATTTCCTCTACCACAACAAACCTAAAATTGACAGGAGAAATTTAGCTTCAGCAATCCCCGAACCCTTCCTTTCCTCATTGAGGTGGAATTCGTTTGTGGCATGAGGATTGAAGAAGGAGAGCAGAGGACAGAGAAAGGAGTGATAGTAGTATTAGTGATGATAAAGATGGCTAACATTTATTAAGCTATATGCCAACTACTTTGCAAACGTCTCTTTTAATCACCACAACATCCCTATGAAGAGAATAACACTATCAACTTCATTTACGGATAAAGAAACTGAGGCACAGATAGATTAACTAACTCGTCCAAGGCCATCTCTCTAGGATTATGGAGATAGGAATTTAAATGCAGGTCATCTGAACGCAGGGCCTTGGTCTATAAACCACCACACCACTGGGAGCCTGACAGCAGGGAATCAAGAGGAGGAAGAGCTACAGTGGGAGCTCATCAACACACCAGCCTCGTGGGCTATTTCCCAGCCATGATGTCCCTGTAGTGATGAGGTTCCCTGGGGATCCTCACTGTTCTTTAAGGAAAGTGAAGATGGCTATCATATCTACAGCTACTGTTACGTAAATAAAAATAGTAGCGTTTCAGAGGGTGGTATTTGTCAATACATGTTTATCCTGGGAAGACTAAAAGTCACTTGGGAATCCCCAGGACCTGGTTCATGACTTAATAAACAATGGTTGAACGTATTAAGAATGAAAGAAATGGTAGGTATGAAATCCCTAGTGCTTTCCTGGGTTAGGTAGGGAATCTCTGCCTGACTTTGAATCTATTATCTTTTTCCATTACGTGTAAAAACCATGTAAAAACAAATAATCCAACTGAAAAATAGGCAGAGAATCTGAATAGACATTTTTGCAAAGAAGACATACAGATGGCCAACAGGTACATGAAAAGGTGCTCAATATCACTAATGATCAGGGAAATGCAAATCAAAACCACAATGAGATATCACTTTGCACCTGTTAGAACGGCTATTACCAAAAAGACAAGAAATGACAAGTGTTAACGAGGATGTGGAGAAAAGGGATTCCTTGTGCACTGTTGGTAGGAATATAAATTTGTGCAGCCACTATGGAAAGCAGTATGGAGGTTCCTCAAAAAATTAAAACTAGAACTACCATGTGATCCAGCAATTCCACCTCTGGGTATTTATATAAGGAAAATGAAAACACTAACTCGAAAAGATATCTGCACTCTTATGTTCATTGCAGCATTATTTACCATAGCCAAAGTATGAAAATAACCTAAGTGTCCACCAATGGATGAATGGATAAAGAAAATGTGGTATATATATATATATATATATACACACACAATGGAAGATTTTCAGCTATAAAAATGAAGGAAATCTTGCCATTTGTGACAACATGGATGGATCTTGAGGGCATTATGCTAAGTGAAATAAGTCAGACAGAAAAAGACAAATACTGTATGATCTCACTTATATGTGGACTCTAAAAAAACCCCCAAACTTTGAGCTCATAGATACGGAGAACAGATTGGTGGTTGCCAGAGGCATGGGGTAGGGGGTGGGCAAAATGGGTGAAGGAAGTCAAAAGCTACCAACTTCCAGTTATAAAATAAATAAGCCATGGGAATGTAATGTACAGCATGGTGTCTATAGTTAATAATACTGTACTGCACATGTGAAAGTTGCTAAGAGTATATCTTAAGTTCTTATCACAAGAAAAAATTTTGTAACTATACGGTGACAGATGTTAACTAGACATGGTTTTGATCATTTTTTAACATATACAAATATCAAATCATTATGTTGTACACCTGAAACTAACATGTTATATGTCAATTATACCTCAACTAAAAAAAAACATAAAAGCTCAAACAGATGGATAAACGTATAAGTCTGAATTTCATCTGCTATACCCTGGCATGTTTCCTTCCATTTTCAAGCTGAAAATTGACTACTATATGGAGAAGCGGGATAGAAATCTGAATTAGAAACTGAATGGGGACAGAAGAGAGAAAGAGAAATAAAAACAGTGGTAGGAAAAGAAGGCAGAAGTCAGCAACTGTGTAAAAAGCAAATTTCACAAGCTACAACCTGGTCACACCTACTTGTGGCAGGTCCTCCATCCTGGCTTCTCTCACAGTTCCTCCTCTGGGTCTCTGTGGCCTTTACCCCCTCACAGCACTGGCTGTTGCCCAGGGCCCACTCTAATTATTATTTAGTTAATATCTTCTTGTTCACACTGTAAAGTTATGATTGTCATGCACAACACTTCTTATTTTTATTTAAAAATTTTTTTTTGCTGAGGGAGATTTGCCCTGAGCTAACATCTGTGCCAATCTTCCTCTACTTTATATGTGAGTTGCTGCCACAGCATGGCCGCCAACAAGCGGTGTAGGTCTGCACCCTGGAACCAAACCTGGCCTGCTGAAGCAGGAAGTGCTGAACTTGACCAGTAGGCCACAGGGCCCTCCCCAATGCATGACACTTTTAAAGTGGGTTATTGCATAGTCCTTGCACAAGGGAAACATTTTCAGGTTCACACAGACATTATTTGATGATCATCAGTATCTTGACTGTTACGATCTCCACGGGTCACCTGGAAATTTCCCAAGGAAGTGTAGGTCCTGGTGAAGAGCACGAGCTTTGGAGCCAGACTCCTTGTGAAAGCAGGTTGTGCTGTTCGCTGTGTCCCTTCAGCAAGTGCTCCAACCATTCCTCTCTGTGTATTGGGGTGAAAATACTACCTGCTATACAGAGTGGTTACGAGGATCAAATGGTACTACAGGTTCTGAACTTTCTGTGCCATGGGCCCATTTGACAATCTGGGGAAGCCTGGGAACCTCTTCTCAGAACAGTATATTTTAAATACATAAAATGAAAGACATGATACTATAAAGCAAACCAATCATATTACAGTTCTTCAAATATTTTTAAAAACAATTTTATAATTACTAATAAGTGCATTCAATAATAAGATCTAAAAGTAGGTCTAATATCAACAAATTTAAAGTTTGTGATAAAAATGAATGTTATTTTGAGACAGTTGTAACAACTGTAATGTAATATGAAAATAGCTGTGATTTCTATTGGTGACAAAGACAAAGATACTGCTAATGTTACCAAAGTTTGCCACTTGAGTCTATATTTGAAAGAAATGCTAAGTTCCAATTAAAGTGTTTGTTAGTGAAAATAAATGTGTAAATTTGTTTTCATCCAAGTTCAAAGACCCTCCTCAATTCTAGCCTTGGATTTTTTGGGGGAGTCCATGGACCCCAGGTAAAGTCCTTGGATTAATGTCAGACAGAACCTGGCACAGTGTGTGACTCAGAGTGAGAGCTCTATAAATTTCTCATTACTTAAAGATTTCCTCTTAGGAATTGAAATGATGCTATTCTATCAGGGTGAACCATACAAATTTGCCAACTTTTTAGGTTAAAAAAAAATCCAATGTTGTCAATTTCATATGGCTCAATCTGATATAATTTAGGAAGTCCATAAAGTAACATGTGAAATTATTTTAATTCTTTAGTATATAGTATGAAGTTTGGGTTTTTTTCCCCTAAGACAGTATATATTAGCTCAGTGGGCTTTTAAAAGCATAGACTATTTGGAATTACACATTTGACTACTTCTTTTGGTTCTTTCCAGTATTTGTTGACAAAGACAAATGGACACATTTTGGCTTTATTCTGAGATTTATTATGCTGCTTACATGCATTTTTATCTTCTTAATTATAGAACATTTGTTACGTCCATGAGTTACTCATTCATAATGATTCATTTAGACCTGGAAAATCTCTCCCGTATTACCAAAAAGTTTAGTCTTATTAATTTAGAGGAAGTCCATGACCTAGCTGCATTTAGGTGCCACGTTATTTAGAAAGATACTTTAAACAAAGTGCCTCAATCACCCCCAAAGGGGTATCTAGTAGAGTCACAGAAGTAACATGTCACCCTGGGTAGCACCACACTGTTCCCGGATGGAAAGAATGGAGGTGAGGGGAGACTTCAGTTACTTAGCACAAATGCAAGGTCTTCCAACAAAGTCTTCTCATTGCAGGTTTACTTGCCTGTCGCCCCAGTTAGATGATAGAATCTGAGGGCAGTGATTCTCCCCTGTCCATTAGGATCCCCAGTACCTAACTTTGTGCCTGGCACAGAGTAGACTTTCAAAACATGTTGTTGAATGAAAGAATGAAGAGATGAAGAAAGGAAGCAATGCTAGCCCCAGCTGCTCTTCTCACCTGTGGCTGATGGGAGCGAAGAGTCACTGGGCTATGATCTGGTTTGGTTTGCCTTCAACATTCCAATGCTAACTTTGCACTCTCAGAAACATCATCAATTCAACAAAACATAATTAAACAGGAGGGAAATAACTTATTTTGCGAACATTAAAAAAAATATTGCTTTTGAAGAATATGCATTCTGTGAAAAAGAATGTGTTAATCAAATTAAGCATATAAACAAGATTGCTGAGAGAAAGTTTGACTTATTTAAGGAAAAAAACCTGCCTTTCAAGCGTTAACAAGCTCTTTAGAGGTATCTGTTTCCATTCAAAATATTGATCATATTATTAAAAATTGGTAGTTTTTTATGGAAAATAAGCTCACAAGTAATTTTACGTAAAATATACTCATAAGAAAATACTAAAAACACCTGGCACTTAGCAGGTGCTCAAAAATAATGTTAATTGGATTAATTCACCTGATAAGTAAAAAACAATATCACTTTGTTGTTTTTTGTTTTTTTAAATTTCTGACAAAACTTGGGCATCTTTTCACATGTTTATTAACCATGGGTATTTCTTTTACTCTGAGCTGTCTTTCTCTCTCTCTTGTCGTTCTTGTTAAAAATGATCTCTTCAGGGGCCAGCCCCGTGGCCGAGTGGTTAAGTTCGTGCACTCCACTTCGGAGGCCCAGGGTTTCGCTGGTTCGGATCCTGGGCACAGACATGGCGCCACTCATCAGGCCACACTGAGGCAGCATCCCACATGCCATAACTAGAAGGACCCACAACTAAAGTATACAGCTATGTGCTGGGGGATTTGGTGAGAAAAAGCAGGAAAAATAAAAAGATGGGCAACAGTTGTTAGCTCAGGCGCCAATCTTTATAAAAAAAAAAAAAGAGCTCTTCATACTTTTAATTGGTCTACAAGAGCGCAATCTTTCTTGCTAAAAACTGACAATATTTTCCCCAGTTTAACATTCGTCTTTTGGCATTGTTTGTCTGTGTGTGTGAGTGTGTGCTTGTTTTTGCCAAGTCAATGATGAATATTATTCCATATTTTTAAAGATCTTTTTAATACAATATTTACACTTTAGTTCTTTTATAGTTTAAATTTTTTTACATTCACATCTTTGATTAGTCCAATTTGGGGGTAAGGAATTATGTAGAGATCTGACTATTATTTCCCAAATGGTTATCTAGGTGTTCCAGAACTTTTTGTGGTAGAAATTGTATTGTTTTCTTCCCCACTGATTAGAAAACCCAACTTGATCGAAGTCACCCCGTCATAAACTTGTGATTATTTCTGAGTTCTTTCCATTGAGCTCTATTGTTGCAAACCACAATTACAGTTGTTTAATCCACACTCGATATTTTCTTTCCCAGAATTTTCTTTGCTATTCCCGCATGTTTATTTTTTAGGTAAACTTTACAGTCATTTTGCAAGCTCCCTTGAACTTGTGATTTTGACTCGGGTTTTATGAGCATTTAATCCAGCGCCTGACACACAGTAAACCCTCGATAAGTGGGAAATATAACTGTAATTTTAATAATTATGATGACCACATCAAATATAATGATAGATGTGAAGAGGATTTGTAATATTGAGTCTTCTTATCCGAGAGAAACTTTGCATAATTTCCGTTTATTTAAACTTAAAAAAAAAATCTACCCCAGTAGCTGAAATGTTTTTCTGGTCTACTCACTGTCCTTGTCTCTTGCAGCTATTTTACAGTTTCCTCAAATCTCCTTTCCCAGTGTCTATACTTTCCTAGAGAAAATTGATATCACCTGGGTACAGCTCTTTCATCTTCCTCCAGTCAAATTTGCAAGCCCACCTCCAATGGCATTCTTTCTCCCCTTCTTCACCCCAGTTGCAAAGGATCTTCATGTTGCTGAATCCAACGGCCGTTTCCATGCCTCATCTGACTTCTCAGCAGAGCATTTAACAGGGTTTACTATTTCTCCCTTGAAATACTCTCTTCCCTCTGCTTCTCCAACATCACTTGAATTTCCACTTCCTCTCTGACTGCTCCTTCTAAATCTCCTTGACCTTTCAATGTTCAAGTCCATCAGGAAGTTCCTCTGGGCCACTTATTTTCTTTCTCTTCTCACTCTCCTTTAATGACCATAACTAGCCCCTTGACTTTAAATATCATCTATATGCCAAAGACTTAAAATTTTGATCCCTGGCCCATGTCTCTTTTTCTATGTTCCAGTTGGAGATGACTACTTGCCTACTTGAAATGTCTCACCAGCATCTCATCTTAGATTTAAAATTGAGCCAAACCATCCCCTACCCCAGTTCAGATCTATACTTCCTCTAATCCTCCCCACCTGGGAATATGGCTTCTCCATCCACTCCATTGCCCCTGCCAGAGTCTGGGTATACTCTATAATATCAACATCGGACATTCAAATCATTACCAAATCTGTCTAGCATCTCTTGAATCCATTCACTTATCCCCATCTTCACTGCCCCCACCCAGTTCCGAGGAACTCATCACTAATCTGGACTCCTATGGCAGCTTCCTTTTTTCTGTATATTTTTGGGTGTCTTTTCCAACCAAGCTGTTCTCTACCTAAATGTCAAAGTAATAGTTAAAAAATATAGATTTGATATTACTACTGCTTTGTCTAAAGCATTTTAGTGGCTTCCCATTAGTCTCATAATAAAGTTATTATAATCCACAGGGTGCAGTATAACCTATCTCCAGACTATTTCTTCCAGCATTACCTTCTGTCAATCTTCCTTACAATCAGTATTCTCTGCTGAGACCCCGCTCCCTCAAAGGTGAAAGTCTTCCATCTTTCTCCTCCCTTTTTGTTTGGCCAATTCCTACTCACTCTTAGGCTTCACTTTAAATGTTACGTCTTCAGGGAGGCTCTTCTTGACCCTTGAGCACAGACTAGATTCCAATAGTGTATGAACTTATGGCACCTGACACTTCTCCTCTAACTAAATTATAGTAATTATTATATAGTTCTTTGTGTGTTTATTTCTTCTTCTTTTTTTGGGGTGGGGCGTGAGGAAGACTGGCCCTGAGCTAACATCAGTTGCCAATCTTCCTCTTTTTGCTTGAGGAAGATTGTCCCTGAGTTAACATCTGTGCCAGTCTTCCTCCATTTTTTGTATGTGGAATGCCGCCGCAGCATGGCTTGATGAGCGGTATGTAGGTCTGTGCCCAGAATGTGAACCCGCAAACCTCAGGCTGCTGAAGCAGAGTGCACAAACTTAACCACTATGCCACCAGACCAGCCCCTGTGTGTTTATTTCTTTATAATCTATTTCTATTACTAGATTTTATTCTATGTGATGCCAAGGACTATATAATTTTTAAAACCTTTTTAAGATAATAGTAGAGTCACGTGTAGTTGTAAGAAATAGTACAGAGATATCCTGTGTACACTTCACCCAGTGGCAATGACTTGAATAACCACAGTACAATATCACAACCAGGAAATTGACATCAATAGAATCTGCCAACCTGACACAGAGTTCACCAGTTTTACATGTGCTCATCTGGGTGTGTGTTTTGTTCCATGTAATTTTATCATATGTAGATTCGTGTGACTACTGCTGCAGTAAAGACGCAGAAGAGTTCCATTATAAGGATCCCTCATGCTACCCTTTCATAGCCACAGTCACCTCCCTTCTGATGATTTTTTTAAATTGCAGCATCTCTATGACTTAAGACAGAATTTGGCATATGGTGCGGATTTAATTTTATTCGCTTAAAAATATTCTTTAATAAATTACACACTTTGTTAAAGCTGGAACTCATTAAAAGAATAATTCACCACAACCAAAAGGATTTATCTTAGAAATTCATGGGAGGAAAATCTATTAAAATAATTTTTCATTACAATATTTTAAAAAAGAAAAGTTAATAGACAAAAAAATTAAAATTGTGTCAATTTCAAAATAAACATTTTTTCCAAGTATAGAACTATTCTTACTTAATATGATAAAGGAACCCACTTTAAAAGAGAAGCAAGGGGCTGGCCTTGTGGCATAGTGGTTAAGTTTGCACCCTGTGCTTTGGTGGCCCAGGGTTTGCAGGTTGGGATCCTGGGTGCGGACCTAGCACCACTTGTCAAGCCATGCCGTGGAGGCATCCCACATAAAATAAAGGAAGATTGGTGCGGATGTTAGCTCAGTGACAATCTTCCTCAAGCAAAAAGAGGAAGATTGGCAACACATGTTAGTTCAGGGCCAATCTTCCTCATCAAAAAAATAAAAAAATAAAAAAATAAGAGAAGGAAGTACTAATTCTAGGGTAAAACAAGTTAGTCCCTTTGAACAGGAATGTTTGCTGACACTATTACTATTCTATGTTATTTTAGCATCTGGTCAAGGTAATAAGATATGAAAAAGAAATAGTAAAAAAGCTTGACATGAAGAGATTGTCAATGTCCTCCAGACAAAGACCACCAGGAACACCCCATTGTTAAACGATTTTTGTTTATTACTCCTTGCATGAGAGAGAAGGCTTGCTGGAGAATAAAGCAAATGGAGAATTGGGGGTGTCTCAGTAACAAAGTATTGGAAAAGACATAAAATTTGGGTTGTGTTAAGTGATTTGGGGGAAGGTTTAAGGAACCAGGGCTTATCTCTGGTTAGGATGCTGTCATCAAGTGGGGATAACTCCATAATTGTGTATCTTAATACATCTTTTCTAGAGGTATGGGAGGCTAGACCAAGGCTAAAGCTGTAACTGGTAAAAATGCAACAATCACACATATTAGTCAAATGGGGATATTTGGTATTTTGTGGTTTGGACATTGTTCATGTTTTGTCTGTACTCAGACACGATTACAGAGTGGTCTTGTTTTTGTCTGGATCCATAATGGTCATATGCCTTTGTAGATCTTGCAGACCAAGACCAAGTATGGTCTTGTCTGATGTTGACATTCTGTGAAATTGTGTATATTTAATGGAAGAATACCAAGGCCTGGCTAATAGCACCAGGTCAGCTCCCAGATGTCAGGGGCTGCTTTTCTTTATTTCAAGACAATTATTATTTACCAACCATACTAACATATGTACAGGAAGCCATTGTAATAAGAAGTTGAATTTAGCTTAATATTTATCAAAATAGTATATTATTCAGTAATATCGGTATAGAAGACAAAGATAAGCTATATATCTGCAATAGATCACTTTAAAAAAATGAAAAATAGACTTCTTTCATAATAGACAACAGATACATAAACTGGGATTAAACTTAGTAAGATATGTGAAGGAACTTCAGATAGAAAAAAAATTGTACTCACACATAGAAGATGAGGCAAACATTTAGCAATGTTCTTTTAAATATGGTATATTTCTTTTTGAATATTTTGTAACACAACTACTTTAGATGTCTGCTTTCCCCATTCTTCTTCTCGGGTTCTTCTTCTTCAAGGGTTCTTTCCTAAGTGTTGTTTACGGTCGGGGCTACCAAATTGAATGGAATGGGAAAAAGCTGGTGAGAGACTGTAAATCTTTGTGAGCACACATTTCCTAAGAAACCAATTTTAAGGTTAACTTCAGAATTCATCTTCTAAACGTCTATAGTGTATCTTGGGGATTGGCATGGATTATAAACGAAGCAACTAACTCACTATCCTTTCAAACCACAATATTTTAATGATAGGGGAAAGATTTTTTATTTTTATTTACTGATTGAGATATAAATAAAAGTAGGTAAAGTGAGAAATGACCCCAAAATACAAAATTATTTTGCCAAGTGACAACATAAGATTCTTCTTCCACGCAAAGGCTTATGTTTCCCTTGGTCTTTGAGAGCAGTAATTGTGGAGGAATGAGCACAATTTGTGGAAATTAGAGAGATCTGGCTTCAAATGCCCTCTCTGTAATTTCCTAGGCTGTGGGACCTTTGGCAAGTTCTTTACCTTCTCTGAGTTTCAGTTTCTTCATCTGGAATGGGGCACATACCCACCAGTGACACTTTTACAATGATTAAATGAGACACGTTAAAAATGAGAACTACTTCAGTGTTTGACACAGAGCAGGTTCTCAGGAAAGAAAAGAAGATGCTGATATCCTCCGTATACTCTTTCCCCATTTTCCCCTTAGATTGACTTGGAAGCAAGAAGAATTTAGGTTACAATTCTGAACAAATACCTGACATTAAACATTGGGAACCCTAATGCCTAACTCTGAGTGCAGTAGAAGTTCAGCAAGTGTGACTTACAGAGGTAAATTTAAAAAATTTAAAAAGATTCAGACAACCACCCTAAAAGGGTTCTGATCGCCAATTCCAATGTATGTGTGTGACTTTCCCGCATACCACCGAGCAATTCTCTGACATCAGCTGGGTGTCCTATAATTCAGCTCAATTCTGACGCTATCTACCTGGAGACAGCATCAGATCCCACAGGGAAAGGGCTCAATCCAACAAGAATGCCCCTCTACTTCAGATGCCAATCAAAAGCCCAGGTTGTTGCCTGTACTTCTGACCAACTAGCTATAAATCAGAGATTCCCATGCCCCCCTTCTTGGGTTCAGTTAATTTACTAGAGCAGCTCACAGAACTCAGGAAAACATTTTACTTACTAGATTGCAAGTGTGTTATAAAAGGATGTAACTCAGGAACAGCCAGAGGGAAGAGATGCATAGGGCAAGGTATGTGGGAAAGGGCGTGGAGCTTCCACGCCCTCTCCAGGCATGCCAGTCTCCCCAAATCTCTACGTGTTCACCAGCCCAAAAGCTCTCTCAACACTCTCCTCTTTTTGGGTTTTTATGGAGGCTTCATTACACAGGCATGATTGATTAAATTGTTGGCCACAGGTGATTGAGTCATCCCTCAGCTCCTCCCCCCTCCAGAAATCAGGAGGTGGGACTGAAAGTTTCAACCCTCTATCCCTGGTTGGTTCTTCTGGCAACCAGCCCCCACACTCAGGTGCTTTCTAAAAGTCACCTCATTCACACAAACCCAGTTGCCGTGGAAAGGGGCTTGTTATGAATAACGAGACACCCTTTATGACTCTGAGGTGTTTTCAGGAACTGAGGGCAAGAGACCAAATATTATATTAAAAGATGCCCCCATTGCTTTTATCACTTGGAAAATTCCAGGGTTTTGGCATACTGTGAGCCAGGAACTGTGGGCAAAGTTCAAATAGATATGAGAAATGTATTTTGTCACCTGAATGATCAAATATACATTTCTTATAAATCACAATAGCACACTTTTTTTCTGAAGTGTTTTAATGTTAGGCCATGCTAAGATTTTCTGCTCCTCCTGGTGAAAAGCTATCTATTTCTGGCCTACTAGCCATACCAATTAAAACGCCAGTTGAGATCACAGGTATTGGAAAATGAACCCCCTGGTGTTTCTTTATTGAAATGCTAGAACAGAAATGTGGCTCTAATACTTTTCACCTGGCTCTCATTGAAGACCTGATCAACCATCAGAGAATGGTCGCCCCTGATTTTCTTGTGAAACTACTGGGATCTCCTGTCAAGCCCTGGATTTTGCTCCATCAGAGAGGGTTTCAAAGCATTCTTTCTTAAGGGGCAGCTTCCACAGCACTTCCCTCCCTGCCCCCAACAGGCTAGGACTTACCTGAGGCTATGAAACATATTTTCAAAGACAGACTTGTAGTTGTCACTCAGGCCTTCTAACTCTCATCCCCTTCTCTATCTGGTGACTTGCTGCCTCACCTTGAGATGGCTGCCTCCCCTGGGGAACCCTGCCTGGTACTTGGTGGAGCCTTTTCTTATCTCTGTACTTCTCTAAAGCTGAACCCCAGAGACATTTACAAACTTGACTGGGAATGAACTTGGAGCCACCAAGCTCAAGTCTCTTGTGAGTCAAACTATTATTTAATCAAGTTGGTGGATGTGGAAGAAACCAGCAAAAGCACTTAAATATGGACCATAATAGCCCCTGACTTCACCTCTACTTGTGAGAAATAACAACTCTTCCCCGTGACACATACAGTAAGTCAGAAGATTGCCATTTACTGCTCTTGCTTTTAGCGTATTCCTCATCATTACATATGGCGTTCCATCTATCAGCAAAAACTGAAATTTCATTGACATATAGGTTATAAATTCATCTTGGAAAAAATTAGACTCCTTTTCTGCCATGGATATATAATATATGAGTATTTACAACTTAGTTCAGTCTTAATTTAATTATAATATGTGCATCTCATAACTTATGTTTATCTACACTTTATCTACACTTTTTTTAAAGTTCAAAAAGCCTCTAATGCATAACTTTCTTCCTATTCTATGTTTATTTAGTTGAGAAGTTTTTAAATTGAGGAACTATTTTTGTCTATTTCTTCCATAAATATTGCTGAATTTTCCTTGGACATATTAATTACTTTTTGAAGAAATAAACATACAGGAGGGAAAGGATATTTTTTATTGTTGTCAAAATTTGAATATTATGAGATCATTACTAATTGGTTGACACAAATATTAAGGTCCTTCAATCCAAAACAAGTATATAATTTAACATATCATAGCTATCGTTGCAGTTCTTTTGCTAAACATTTTATAGCTATTATCTCAATTTATCTTCACACCACCCCAACACAGTGGATAATATTATTTTACCTATTTTTAAAATGTATGATGCACCTGAGACTTTAAAAAAGTGAAATAATTTTCTCAAAGTTACACAGCTAATTCATGACAGAGTTAGGATCCAAAATTATATAATATATTCACTTTTAACATAAGGAGATATGAACTTTTTTTGTCCCTTCTAGGATGTGATAGGCAATAATTTTGCCAAGTTTATATAACTAACTAATTAATTAACTAAACAAATGTAGCAGAGATAAATTTCCACATACTCAGATGTGCAAGAACAGTGTGTTCTCTAAGGATCACAGCAACTTAATTTCTGATTCCAAGCCCTGTTATTCTCGGGCCTTCTAGCATCCTCACCTGCTTCATCCCAAAGCCCAAGAATGCATCTCACACTGTCTGAGAACCTAACACGATACCATGAGTGGAGGGGCTTTTTCTAAGACTGTCCCTGATCAGTCAGCCTAGAGTACCTTGTATCCATTCCACTCTGAGGGTTGGCCACCTCCTTGGAATTGCTGCCTTGCAAGCAGGACCTGAGTCCACACCTCTCCTGGACCCCTAGAACTCTCTCTTCTCTCCACATTCTCCACTCCACCATTTTTTTTTAGCTGGGGCAGTGAAAGGGGGACCTGGCAATCTCCTGCTCTCCCCACTTTTCCAGTTGCTCTGTCTATACCTGGGAATCCCATTCCTCATTGACCAAACCAAACTTTCTCCATTCCTCTAAGGGTTTAGGCCTTTGGGAAGTAAAGCCACAATGGCTGATGTTGTACTCCTGCTTCACACCTGGCCTCAACCCTTCCCTAAGGCAATAAAATTTGGAGTCAACTGCCTTCTTGAATTGGAGAAAAAAAGGGGTAGAGGAAACACAGGAGAAAACGTAAGTTAATATCTCAAAATATAATCAAACCCACAAATATTTAGGAAGCAGGAGAACTATCTTAACTCTGAAGGGGCATGGGAGTGGAGTGGAGGGTGCCGAACAAATAAAAGAAATTGTCCCTATCCCTAAAAGCTCACAATCTATTAATACTTGAAATAAAAGAAAAACAAAATAAAAGTAATATCTATGAAACTATTAGAGAACAACGTCAGACTGTGCAATAGGGATTCAGAGAGAAGTGAATTTAGAAAGAGCTGAAATAGAAATATCAAAGTATCTTAATAATACCTACTGCCAAATTACTTAGATATTACCAGTGCAATTCAAAAATATTTACTAAGCACCTACTGTGTACCAAGCACTCTATTAGGCACCAGGAAAACAAAGGGGGAGCATAAGTTTTTCCTCTAAGTCAGGGGTGGGCACTTGAAGATGGGAAGGAGAGGAGGAGTCGATGGAAAGCAGTTTTTGAAGGATGTGATTTTGAGCTAGGAATCTTGCAGTGGAGTTATGATTAGGGCAACATTGCATGCAAAGGCAATGAGAGAAATGATCCAGTTTTGAGCTCTTCCTTTCCCCGCAAGCTTGGAAGTGAGTCTTGTTAGGAAAAGGAAACAGCATGAGTGGAGGGAAGGGATTTTTTCGTCAAATACTCCTTGGTTAGAGACTTTCTCACAGGACCTGAAGGAGTGGGAAGGGACTAGTTCTATTCCCTTATATAGGTTGAGGATGAGAGTTGATATAACTTACTAGTCATATAGCTAAGTCATATAGACTTACAGATAAATGGCCCAAGGTCAAAATTATATAATACGTCTTTGTTCCAAGATGGAACCAGAGTCAGGATGACATAACAGGAATTCTGCAAAGATCACGTATTCTAAAAATGAGACCACTGACTATTCCAGTAATTTGCCTGGTTTACAAATTTTGGACAATCCATGCCAGGACTGTCTTATGACTAATTCAGCCCCCAGGTCCTACAGTTACTCTACTCTAGGCTCCCCTTCTTTTGACTCACTTCATGGTTCCTCAGCTTTGTATTGTCTCCTGCTGGAGCAGGCCAAATCAATCTAACTTTTCTTCTTTCTTTTACCACAGATGTGTACTTGGTGGTCTCTGGACAAAGAGTTTTAACAAATCAAGATCCTATCAAGATTTGTCAGAGACTCCTGCTGCTGTAGAGCCAGACCCTTACTAATAGCCACACCTGAGAGCCCTAAGGCTCCACCTCCTCAAAGCCACTCTACCTGTTATGACAAGTCTCACTCCTAATGTGAGCTCCAAGTATTTTGTCAAGTCTTTTAGCATTGGTTTTCTTTTGTTTGTCTTATGAAGGAAATTTCCCAGGACTTTTTGGTTACTTGATCATATTTGTATTCATTCTTTTGATGGTCTGCCAAAGTATAAGGGAATACTTTTATACCACTCCTCGTCCTATCTGCTCTCTGTGTACTGGCAATCCTGTGGTATAGCTAAGTGATTTATAGGGCAGGACACAGGCATACGTCCTGTGGTTTGATAGCTGGTGACCAAACATCACAGTTTTATGGAAGTTTTTTTGACCTCTATAAGCAGCAGAGCTTCCTGTCCTTTTTTGAGGGATGAGCATTTGTTGAATCATTTGGCATGGTAGCTCCTCTGTAGAATTTAATATTCTGGATATCACACATTTTGTGCCAGCAACATGGACAAACACTAAGACAAGGATCATTATTAGTTTGAAACATAGTGATACGTTCCCACAGTCAATTTGGATTACTTTCTCTCTCTGGGGAGAGCCAGCCGCCATGATATGAGGACACTCAAGCAGCCCTGTGGAGGCCCATACAGTAGGGAACTGAGACCTCCTGCCAACAACCATCGTTAATTTGCCAGTCATACGTGTGGCCACCTTTGAGGTGACTCTTTCAACCCCAGTCAAGCTTTTAGACAACTGTAGCCTTTAGCTGACATCTTGACTGCAGTCTCCTGAGAGATACTAACCAGCATATCCGAGCTAAGCCACTCCCAAATTCCTGACCCATAGAGCTCTGTGTGAGAAAATAAATGTTTGTTTGTTTTAAGCCATTTGGAGTAATCTGCTATACTGCAATAGATAACTAATATAACAGATAACTAATATCAAGACAGACCATTGATACAATATCTAGCTCATATCAAATGGGCTGTTCATTTAATTTGGACACGGATGGTTTATCTTTGCTAGTATCTGTAGGATTTAGTCACACATCTGCTAATTGTCAAGGGCAATGGTTTTTGGAAGAACCATAACCATTGGACAGGAGTGTCTACCAACAATTGAGAATTTTGAACCAGTAGAAAGCTAAAGTATTGCCCTTTACTGAGATCTTGTACTATTTCTTCCAGAAGACTCAATTTCTGATTATAGCTGGGGCCTTTAGGTAATTATAAGAAAGAAGCAGGAGTCTCTGTGGATGATAAGATGGCCCCTAATGAACCTGCCTCCTGATATTCATGCCGATACGCAATTCCCTCCCTTTGAGTGCAGACTGTACCTAGTGACTTGCTTCCAAGTAGTAAAATATGACAAAAAAGATGGGATATTATTTCCAAGATTAGGATACAAAACATCACGTGGCTTCCATCTTGCTTGCCTTCTTTCTCTCTCTTACTGGCCTACACTGAGCAAAGCCAGCTGCCATGTTCTAAGCTGCCCCCAAAGAGAGGCCCACTTAGTAAGGAAATGATGTCTCCTGCCAAGAGCTAGCAAGTACCTAAGTCCTCACCCCAACAGTCTACAGGAAGCTGAATCCTGCCTATGAGCGGGCTCAGAGGGGATCCTCCCTGAGTTGAGCTCCAGTCAACACTTCGATTGCAGCCCTGTGAGAGTCCTTGAGCCAGAGGGATCCAGCAACACCATGCCCTCATCCATGAACCACAGAAACTATGAGATAATAAATGCTTGTTGTTTTAAGCCATGAAGTTTCGGGATAACTTGTTATACAATCATAGATAACTGTGTAACAGATAAAATAAGATTAAATCGTTCTGGCTAATTTTTATAATTAAAGATTTTTATTATATTATTTATATATATTATCATGTTATATAATATTATACAGCAATATTGGAATGGAGGTTTTCTCTTCTATTGAGGTTTTATACATAATCAATTTTATAGAGATTTGGTCTCTGATTATGCTGGGAGTAAGGATATATTATGGACAGTAAGGACATTGACAAATCATTAATTTAACCCATAAAGTATATTATAAACATCACTAGTTGACAAAGACATTGAAACCTATAGAAAAAAGTCTTTTTTTCCCCCCTCTCATTATTCTATTGACAATTATCATAGTAATCTTTGTGCATGAGCATGAATACATCTCTTTTTAACCGGGGCCATATTTACAGTAACACATTTTACTTAAACATAACCGGGAATACTGAACTTTTTATTTGATTTGGGAAGTTTTTGTTTCTTTTATCATATGTTTGATTAATAAGAGAACTATTATAATCATTTTGAAATAATTAAAATTTGGAGAATCCAAACAATTTCTATCTGTCACTTTATAAAGCAAAGGAGCAAATATTTATATATAGACATCACTAACCATTTTCTTCTTTGGAGCTCAAAATTGGCAAAGCCAAAATCAAGAAGAGTTGTTTTCAAAAAGCAAGGAGATGTATCATTAGGGGGGTTACCTCTCAAAAAGGCACAGGGCTCAGTTTGTTTTCCAAGAGATTCTTTCAAATATTTAAGAAATAGATTTATGTTATTTAAACTCTTGGGGACCACAGAAAAAGAGAGAGAATGCTTCCCTATATAAATGTATGAAGCTAGAGTAACTCTGAAAGCAAATTCGACAGAATGAATGAGCAGCTTGATGGCAGCAGAAAGGAGGGGTCCAGAGAGCAGGGCAAGAGAACCTCTTGGAGTAGTAGAACCCAGAGGGATCTCTGGAAAATTTTTACCTGAGGATCCAAACTCTGATCAACTGCTCCAGAGAAGGATTTTGTGTTTGCTGAATATAGTAACTGGCATTGGACCAACTTGATGTTCCTAAAAATTAGGTGCAGACTGTTACCAATTGAAATCTACCTGTCTTCCCATTTGCATTTTTTAAAATCATGTGACATTCTAGCGTCAATTACAGAATCTGAGGTCCTAGCTCTTTATTACAGAACAAAATAAAGGGAGAGATTGCCCTCAGTCATCTTTTCTTACTTCATACTTCTCCCTTGGTGGAGTTTCCATGGAAACCAGATGAAAAACAAGGTAGCTATGAAAAGGTTTACTATATAATGCTGTTAGTTTGGTTTAGAAAACAATCAGTTGCTGTCCTATCTTTGCCGGTGCTTTTGAAAAAATTCCTAGAGTCTCTGTGTGTGCCAGGAGTAAACCAAAGCAGCAAACACACACACAGAACTGAACATCAGAGCGTGGGTGGTTTAGTGAGCACATGAGTAACCATTTCTAAGGATTGCTGGGTGCTGGGAAAGCGGATTCTCAGGGGATAATACTGCGGTCACTAAAAGGCTATTTCTGGTTCTGTCTGTTTCTTAATATATATAATCGTCAATATCCAGCTGACTTGGAAAAAATTCATGAGAAATGATGCATATCAGGTACTGAATTCTATTACACACCTAAAACTCAGCTGTGGTCTTTCCTTTCTTCCTGCCCCTAAAACCCCAAGGCAAGGAATCAAGGCTTCTAGACACCGCCGGATGAGTCAAGGTACCACGGCCCAGACAAGTTAAGCACTGGCTCTGTCACCACACAGACGCAAAGGCATTCAAGAAACCACAGCCCTCTGGTTTCGTGGCTCCTGCCTTCTTAATCAAATCGATGCAGTGTGTATGTAGATTTCACCCGCAACACAAACAAATGCTGTAAAACACCTTGGGGCGGTTGGCCGGCAGGAACAACCATCTAGCTGTGATTCAGTGGAGAAGAGGACGGCCTCCGAGGCCAGCCAATCAGAGTGTGGCCCAGGGAAAAATCACTTGGCTCTTACAGGAAGCCATCTAATTATGTTACTGTAATCCTCAGGCTTGCATTTTTCAGCCACCTCAACACGAACTCACAGACTTCACCGATTATGTAATTACGGAAAACTTCACAACAAACTTGAAGATTCCTTCTGGAAGCCACATTGAGGACCCGGATGTGCATTTGAGCGTGGGAGGGAAGCACACGGCTCACAAAGAGAAGAGCAAAGAGATTTATTGAACTTAAAAGGCCGCAGTTTAAAAGGGGCCTCTACCAGACCTCCCTTTTCGTGTGCACATTTTTTGCACCTGCAACTGTTTGTGGGCTGGAGAGCAATAGCCCTCCCCCCCTTTTCCCAGGAGACCATGCTTTAATGCCTTGGCCCCAAATGTGTCATTTTCCTGCCGGGGGGGAAGAAATCAAAAGAAACCAAGTTTTTAGAACTTTGCTGTAAAGAAAATAATAGATCTGAAAAGGATTGGAGCCACATTTTCAGGTTAGACACAGTTGTTAGAGAAATGTCAGAAGCGAAAACATTCCTCCTCACTTTCTTTCCTCACTCGTTGAAGTTCATTTCACTGGGTTCTGTGTGACATCTGTGCATCCAGTTCAGTGGGGGCTGCAGCAAGCTTTCCACTCTGCAGCCTGGAACTGCGCTCAGACCACAGTGCTCAAAATCTAGACTCTGAATGGACCTTCCTGATTCTTCACAGAGATGTGACGCCATATCAATTATTTCCCTTAAAACAAACCTTTGATACCAGACGTGAATTGTGGAATCTTAATTATGATGCTCCTGAAAGAAGTGCTGACAAATGGCCTTGCTTTAGATGGCGTTGGTGGGTGGGGCTTGGGTGAGAGCCGGATCAAAACTTGGTTTTGGCCGTTGATCTGCTTCCTCCCTCCCCCGCCACCCACCTCATATGTTGAGATGAAAGAGCAGAAAGCCTCTTTTAAGTCATTATGAACTGTTTTACTCAGAACAGCATTTGTGAATTTTTATAAGACTGGCCAAGATTTGCCCAATTATTTCTCCATCCTATCCAGGGAATAAAAAGTTTCAAATCCAGGGTCATAATTGAAGCAAAAATGTTATGTTCATATGAGGTACAATGCACTACTAAATATGGGGAAGAAACAATGCAGCCCCTCACTCAGTATACATAACAGCACAAGGATGAACTTGGCTCAACAGATTTGAGTAGCAGATGCAGAGCAAATAAACTTAGTTTTCCCTGGTTTAACTTGGAAGACATTGAGGATTTTCTGTAGGGTAAAAACCTCGATGAACATTGAGGATACAGAGTTCTCATGTATCTTGTAGAATACTAGTGTGTCATGTGGTCAGTAGGTAGATATTTTTAAAAAGTAGATATGTTCATTCTCTTCATCGAGGAGGAAATAGTATTTGGCTTGGCTAGAAAGAATGATCCTTTTTCTTCTTATGCTGTGGTTCAATCTAGTATTAACATTTTTGAAGGAGGCAGGTCTGGGATTCCTGTTTCTGTAAAGCAAAGCCCATGATGTGCTTCGGTTCTGTTGTTTCACAGGGAAAATGAGGGGAAAAGGCTTAAGTGGTTTCTTATCACGGGCTACTGAGTTACACTGAAGCAGAGAGATGTACTGATCGTATGGAATGGGGAGGGGGTGTTCGGGGGAGAGATGAGAAGCCTGGAGTATCAAGAATACGAGTTAAGGGATAAAGGATAATGGGAGAAGGAGGAAAGAAGGGATGAGGTAAATTCAGGAGCAAAACATGAAATAGCAAATTATGTCGGGCGACTAGGTGGGAAAAGTGCAAAGTTTCACTTAAACATATGTTGGCCTGACCTCACTGGGGTCAACAGGGACAGCCAGGAAACCTGCCTAGAAAATGCCAAGAGAGGAGTTTTGGAGCCAAAGAGAGCAAAGGTCAGGGTTCCAGGAGACTTTTTGTCCACACAGCTGGGTTTCCTAAGTCTTATTTTCGGCCTCTGCTCTTGACTAAAATTATTCCTCCTTTGATGGGCTCACATCCCTGGAAGTGAAAGGATGAGGTGAAAATTCAGCGCCAGGGCTGAATGGGATCCACTAAGATGATTAACCTGGGAGGACACTTTTGGAGGAGCTGATACACTTAGGGGCTAGAGATCAATATTCAAAGATTTCTGCATTCTGTCAAGATTTAGACTCCAAATATTCAGATTTAGGTGATTCTGGGGAATTTTATCTGGTAGTGGAATCCTAACACATCTTTTCACTTTGCGAAGCATGTTCTGTGGATGAATTTCTTCCTTCTTGACTTGGATAAATAATACAGACTGGAAAAAAAGGGCAGTGGAATGAAACCTTGATGCCTCTCAGACAGTTTTAATTATGGTTTCATTTGGAGGAGAAAAATTATTTTTCTCTTCTATTTTGTTTTTCTTCATTGCTTGAGAAAGTAGATCATTTGGTTTCGTCTACTTCAACATTTCGGTGTTTGAAATACCCTCCAAGCCGGTACTGGCAGGCCTTTCTTCCACCAGGAGGGCTCTCCATAGGTTCTTCTGAGAAGCAGAGGTGTTCCTGGTGCTGGCATGGCATGCAGAGGCCCTGGGGAGCTCACAGCTGGTGCCATGGACACTGGGTGCCCTGGAGCACCAACAGCAACTTCTCCAAATGCAGCCCCTTCTCCAAGTATGTGAGACTGAAAAAGAACCTAAAGCCTGCCTGTTTCACTCCTACTCAACAAATCAAATGTGCCAAGGGCTTAAAATTGGCTCACTTTCACTATCAAGCATGAAAAGGAGACACATAAAAATAGATGGTAATAAAGAGAGACTAGAAGGAGCAATCACTATCTCCCGCTAGTGGAGACACCATTGACCTGGTCTTGAATTATCCTCTTTTGTCTTGGGTCATTTCTTTCTCCTTTTATTCCAGCACTAAGGGGCTTTGGGGGTCTAAGAATTAAAGTTTCTTCTGGAGATATTGCTGGGTTCCCTCCAGCCTTGTCCAGAAAAGTGAATCCTCCACCATGGTGTGCCCCTTCCGACAAATGGGCTGACTTAGGGACATTCTCTGTCATAACCCAGAGGCTGTTAGTAACTCTCCACTCACCCCACCTTCTAGATTATCTGTCTGCCATTGGGAAATTCCACTAGCCACTTCCTGAAAGCGCACTTTCTACTACGTGGCTGTAGATGACAGCTGTGGAACGCCAGACTGCTCCTCCGCTCCCATACGCCCGGTTGTAGAGAAATACCCAAGCCTCTTTGCCCAGCGTAATCTCTCCCCCCTTCTCTGTCCTAACCTGGCCCCTGCCTGGTTCATGGATTTTTCAGGGTTTTCCCTGGTTTTCAAGTAACAGCTCTCTCTCCTTTATAGGAGAAAGGCAACTTGACAATTCCCCAAGTATTGCTGGTATGTACGAGCAAAATAAAAAGTAAACCACTGAGGATATACAGTTCAGGTTTTGTCAATGTGTCCACAGCATTTACTGAGTGACCGAAGTGTGCAGGGACGGCCTGGTAGGAGACGATCTTTGGAGATTATAAAGCAACAATAACACCCACCAACACATTAAGTGCCTGCTGCAAGGTTCAGAACACTCAGGAAAGGACAACTTGTGCAGGTTTCAGAAAGTAGTCATCTAATACAACATTGATATGACAATGAAACCTTCTCTAAAATACCTCATGTTGATGTATTACCTCACCACAATCAGTGTATATTCCAGGGGCAATAGTTCAATGAAATGTTCTTTCAGTTTACCTGTATACATATCAACATAAAGAGAAAGATAAACACATGAAACTTTCCTTTATCTGTTACCAAAACTAAGCTCTTTAAAACTTGGTATAGTAAATAGTTATATTTTAAAAATATTATGCTTCTCTGTCACATTAATAAAGATGATTACATTCGAGGGGACACTCATATTTGTTTTTCATCTCTATGTTTCTGAATCAGAAAGAATATTAAAGAACTGAATCTAAAGATACCATAAGGGATCAGCCTAAAACTCTTTGGGTCCTTGGGTAATGCCAGCAGGCAGATGGAGCGCGAGGACTTGCAGAACAATTGCTCAGGCAAACAAGATAAAGGAAAGAAAGTTCTGGAGCTGGTTGGATAGAATGGAATACTGAAACCTAAGAACTTCTGAGGAAAGAGTCTTTTCAAACACAGCTGTCTTGGAGAAAATTCAAACTCCTCTCTCTCAATGATTCATCTTAAGGTAACTTGATGTTTGTGTATATACCATGAAAGGAAAAGAAATAAAGAATTCTGTCAGACTTCTAAGGAAAGGTGCCACTCAGCCAAGGCCCTGGCCCCTTCTACCCACCCTAGTTTTGAAATCAGCCCTGGTCTGAGGTGGGAGGGACCGAAGGAGCCTGAGGGGAACTCAGCCTTGAGGCATTGGTGAGGTTTGGCCAGCCAAGATCTTGACTCCTTGTTCCAATGTATGGGCTTCTGTCTTTTAAGACCTGGTCCCCACCAGTGGATCCCTGACTTGGGTGCTGAGCCTGAGCCACCCCCAGGAACCTGCTGTTCCCGCAGTTTCTCTGGGCTGGTTGGTCGCCTTCCCGGAGACTGGAGAGACACCGTTGTCTCTTTCTAATGCCTGCTACTCTGTGTTGGGCATGCTGCTGTCTCCCTCCCCAAACATCTACATGCTCTCTAGATGCCCCTTTTGACATCTAGTAATCACAGTTCTTATTTACAGAACATTTACCTTTTAGCAGTAACCATGCTGAGCAACTTACATCCATTATCTTACTTAATCCTCACACCACCACCATGAGTCAGGTTATTATTCCCATTGTACAGAAGAGGAGTCTGAGGCTTTGAGAGGTTAACTGGTTAGTAAGGTAATCTTCAATAGCTGGGATTCAAACTCAGATCTGTCCTTCTTTTCTCCTCTCCATGGCGGTGGTCTAGGCTACCATGGGATCTGTCTCCTCTCCATGGTGGATGGTCTAGCCTACAGCAAGTTCTGTCTCCCCTCAGTGGAAGACGGATCTAGTCTAGATCTTTCTCACTGCACCTGTGTTCTAAAATACGATGGGCTCCTCTGGACTTTTCAATGCCTTTCATAAATAAATGTGCTTTTGCCCATCAACTGTATTCTCATCTTTTCTATTATTGCTATTACAATCATATCCCGGGTGACATTTAAGAATCTAACAGGCGGGTTAGGAAGTGCCCAAAGCAAAATCTGAGGCATGTCTGCCTCTTGGGCTTACAGCCATCCCTGAAAAGACATCGTAAAAGGAAAAGGATGGCAAGTCTCTGAAAGGAAGTTTTCCGAGAGTGTTTACGTGACAATGAGGTCAGGAAAATATGGTATTGTTGTGATTCTCTTCATCATTTCAGGATCTGAAGTGGCTCAGAAAGAATGACACTCCTAAAGGAAGGTGGGCTTCCAGGGGATGTGACTCATGAGGAGGAACATGAGAGAGAGGAGAAGGGTGACTTGTCAGACGGACAATGGGCTTTTATTTGAAGCATATGGAGCCATGTGGAAGAATACAGAGAGGTGGAAGTTAGAAAGGGAACAAAGAAGATATAAGATGTTCCTGGCTTGGGCAGGGTGGAGGGATGATGCACGGCAGCAGAGAGCAAAGGAAATGAGTGAGGAAGGGCACAAATATAGCAGACGTTTGTGTACAAAGTAGAGAAACAAATGCCCCACTTTTGGCATCTTGAGAAATGTTGCCTATTTATTAACAAGAATGAAAATAAATCTCTGTAACACTTTCTTCCAAATTACCCGAAGAGCTTCAAAAGCTTTCCGCTTATGCCATCCATTAGCCAGAAGAAAATCTTAATCTTCTCTCCTCTGATAGGCAAAACGATAGCAGAAAGAGTTTCCAGTCTCATAAGGGGATTGTTTCTGGAAAAAGACATAAAAAGTGTATTTCTTAAAAGAGATACCAAAAGTTTATTTTTTTGAGCTTGGCTATTACCAGTAAACCTCAAGGAGACCAAAGAAAACAAATTCAGGCAGAGAAAGGGAAGGGGCGTTCTTGTCTGGTTCACTTCACATCTCCACATGCACTTCATGTGTGTGTGGCTTCCTTTGGTGCCACTTATCTGTCCTCAAATAAAAATCTGAGGGCGACTTTTCCTCTATCTCTGAGGAAATGCCTGTATCAGAAATCTCTGTTTATAATACCAAGTACCTCACAAAATGCCATCTGGTGCTCTTGAACTTAACATTCTTGTACAAGTTTATCCGGATGAAATCCTTGGCATTTTCCTGAGGCTTTTTTTGCCTTCCTGCCAAATGTTAATTGGTACCTGTTCCTGTAAGTCTTGAATTTTCCTTTCACAGCTGTATAGATCAGCTTTAAGGGTACTTTTTTATTTTGAAATCTTTTCCCCAAAACCGTGTCCTGGTTTCCAGCCCTGACTGGAGCCCCCTCCCGAGGCTCTGCGTTGTCGTGTTGCTCTCCTTGAGGCCCCTATGCTCTGTCCTTCCAATCTTCCTCTAGTGACCCCCATTTTACAGAACTGACCTGCTGTACTAGTTATTTAAAGGTTTTCAAAATACATTAGAACATGCTGTGTGATATGTCATTGAGTGTCTGTCGGTCACCATATGTGCCTAAACCTTCTATAGTATCTCTGATTGCCATCCAGGTCCTTCCAGATAAACAGCCCATACATAGTCTCCCTTAAGCATTATTTCCATTTCCATTGCACATAGCAGGTGCTCGAAAAGAATGAATGAATTAGTAAATTAATGAAAGAGGAGGGCAAAAGAAGAAAAATATACCTTATAGCTTTTGCATACCTACTGCATGCTGGCTTTATGGAAGATTCTCTCACTATAGTAGGGGCAACAGATACTTATGCACAAAACTACCAAGTAAGGCGGTAAGTACAGATGATGGAGGAATGTAGAGGGAACTGGGGAGTGCAGAGGAAAGGCACCAACCAGCCTTATGAAGAAAGAGAGTCAGGGGAGAATTCATGCCTCTCTTCTCCTATTAGATCTATGTCTTTTGGGCAGCAGCTTTGCCTGTCCCTTGTATGGTGACCACTTACCAATGTATTAAAATTTTATGTGAGATAGGATACAATGATTCTGTGTTATATATCACACCATAGAAATTCAACCACCTTGGTTGGTGACTTGGTGACATGATGGAGCTGGGAGATGTTAAGGGTGTCTAAGAATACAGGCACCCTTAGAAAGGATATACTTTCTTTTCAGGGTCCACAGAAGATGCCTTTTGGAGGACTGATACGAAATACCAAGTGTGGAGATTTGCATACAAGTCTGGACTGCAGGAAAATGGAATTTTCCTGCGCTGTGTATCATTGACTAAAGTGAAGCCCCAAACCTCCACGTTCCTCATTTTTGCAGGTACCAAATGTCACCAAAATTATCAGTGTGCTATTGAGAGAGTGTTAATGTGGGGAGGTACAAATACTCTTGGACATGTCTTCAAAGTCAGCCATTTCTTTTCTTTTCTTTTCTTTTTAAAGATTGGCACCTGAGCTAACAACTGTTGCCAATCTTCTTTTTTTTTTTTTCCCTCCCCAAACCCCCCAGTACATAGTTGTGTATTTTTAGTTATGGGTCCTTCCAGTCACGGCATGTGGGACACTGCCTCAGCATGGCTTGATGAGTGGTGCCATGTCTGCGCCCAGGATCCGAACCGGTGAAACCCTGGGCCATTGAAGCGGAGTGCGCGAACTTAACCACTCAGCCACAGGGCTGGCCCCCTAAAGTTAGCCATTTCTTATAGATAGATTGATTCCTGATCCTGACAGAGTTATTTGTTACCTCAATACAATCAGAAAGTTTGCTTTACTTTTCTGTAAATTTTTAAATGACTCATTTGCTCCATTTTTTAAACGAAGACTTTTCTCCTAAATGAAAGTAACCAAAATGCTAGAACTGACTCCACAAATATTTGAACTCACAAAATCAAATATTTTGATTTAATAATCTAGCAGCACTTCCTACTGGCAACCTTTTGCCCCCATTGCTGGAGAATAACCCTGTGTTATAGATCAGTACTGTTCTCCTGTTTTACAGATGGGTAAACTGAGGCACGGGTACAGCACGTGATTTGCCTCAACTTTTGTAGCACTTTAAGGGAAGATCTGGGAATCTCCACAATGCCTGTGTTTTTAAGTCTGTTGCTTAGTCATGAGACATAAAGCATCTCAAGAACTACTAAAATCATTAAAAATGTTCTCTTAGTGGGGGTCAGTGATTCCATTCCCAGGATGTAAAATGTGATAAACTTCAGGGAGGAAAATAAACCACCTCAGAACTTAAAACCACATTTGAGAGTAGTGGAATCTCAGCCTCGGCTTTGAATATTATTATTCAAGAGTTGGAGAATTATGTGAGATGACTGTGCTGGATTTGGCCAGTCTTATTCAGTAATGTCTTTGCTATTCAAATACTCTTGTGCAAACTCCATTTCTAAAAGTTGTGAGGGAAATTTTTGTTCAGCAAAATGTTCTTGTAAAAGTTGTCTGCTATTAAACTGTAGACACAACTGCAAGGAATCTCTTACTAGAAAGCAATACATTATTCCAACATGAATCACAAGCTAAATTGACTATTTTCCCAGGATGTTATAACTGACTGCTGTACTCGGCTGAGGCCAAGGATACTCCACATCTGTGAGTGAGATGCCCGTTGAAAAACAGTTCAACCAACCCAGATTCCATGAGTTTGTTATACGTAAAAGGGAATCCAATGGAATGTGGTTAGGGCAACTTTCAGTTTAAAAGACTACAAATCAGACAGAATGTACGTAGGGACATTAATCATCACACACAAATCATATTTAAAGTGGATCTATCATACACTTCTGGAACATTCTGCCCTTTCCATTTGTATGTCAGAGGCAAGAAAATTCCAACATGGAAAGAGGAAGTCTCTGTGGAATCAAGCCTTAAGAGAATGAATTTCTTTGTAGGATGGTGGATCATGACCATATCATACAAGACTCATTACGTGCCCAGATGACCATGGCACTGTAATTAGCAGTGCATAGATCAGGAATGTACTTTTAATGCCAGTTTCACTCTAACCATAATTATTATTAATGGCATTGGTTAGAGAAAGAAATCAAAGGAAGGTGCTATAGCTTTTCACGAAACTACCTAGCATTCAAACAGTGCTTTGTTCTTTGAAAGTAGTTTTACGTATCAATTTTTTCCCTCACAAAAACCAAGTGCATTAGTTTGAGAGGTATTATCTTCACTTTCAAGATAAGGAAACCGAGGGGCTGGCCTGGTGGCATAGTGGTTAAGTTTGCATGCTCTGCTTTGGCAGCCTGGAGTTTGCGGGGTTTGGATCCTGGGTGTGGACCTGCACACTGCTCTTCACGCCAAGCTGTGGCAGCATCCTGCATACAAAATAGAGGAAAATTGGCACAGATGTCAGCTCAGAGCAAGTCTTCCTCACAAGATAAATAAATAAATAAATTAATTAATTAAATTAAATAAGGAAACTGAGATCCAGTAGAAGCAAAGACATTTGCTTGAGGTCAAGTAGAAGTTAGCAACAGCACGTAGACTAAAATCCAGAGTTCTTTCTTTTTTTCCATGTTGGTAGTTTTTCTTTAAACTTTTAATCCTACTATACAGTTTTCTTTATGTACTTTTAAATAGACTTTAATATTTCCTGATCACAAACAGCAAATATTTGGCAGACATTCTACACAAAAAATTTCTTAGTTCTAGAAATGGGATACATATGGAAAACTTTTCCTTGTTAAAAAAACATTAGAAGGATATTTATTTCATTGAGTTATAGGATATTTAATTAATTCATTCACAAAGTAAAATACATATTTTTTTCTGTAGAAACATGAAGCTCTTTTTATTAATTTGTTTGCCTTTGTTTTAAAAGTTAAAAAAAATATAGAAAGGTATAGTAAATAATATAACAAATGCAAGTGCACCCACCACATAGCATTGACCAATATTGACATGTCCCAGTTTGCTTTATGTATAAATATGAAGCAGATGTGTCTCCTCACTTATTCATCTTTTGTGTACTTTAATAACACAAAATCTAGATTTCTTGACCCAGAAGCTGGAGAGTGTGAGGTCACACAGACCATGTGGAGACAGAAAGCCTGTCCCCACTCCTGTGGGAAAAGCCCTGACAGAAAAAGGTTACGTTATCAAGAAGCCCCTCCCCCAACTAAAACACACCCAGCAGACCCCAAACATAATGCCGCTGGTCTTCTCCTGGAGTAATTGTTGAGTCATTATTTGCAGTGTTTTTTTAGAACTTTTCTTCTAAAGTTGTAGGCAGCACCTTGGTCCAAACTCAGCTCTACAGAGGGCTTTTGAATAATTATTCCCGTAAAACTATTAATGTATGTACGTACGTACGTACTTTGTATGTACGTATGCATATATGCACACACGTATGTGTATGTATCACCTCCTAATGAAAGGGAAAGGGAGAAGGGCCTTGGGCAACAGGGGTGACTATAGCTGTTATTTGTGCAAAGTAGAAAAATAATTGGTTGCTTTTTCCCCTGTCTATTCAAGTTCGGCAGATGTCTGTTCTGAAGGGTAATAGATCGTTTAGCATGTTGAGAGACTTAGGGGAGAACTGAGGTAATGCAAGGCTTTAGGGTCTTTTTTATTGTTGTTGAAAGGTAGATACCATTCTATATTCAAGTCCTGTAATATATGTGGCTTATGAACTGATGAATGAGTCATTTGTTGTTGGAAAGTGAACAAACCTGCCTAATGATATAGTTTTCTGTGTGTGTGTGTGTGTGTGTGTGTGCGTGCGTGTGTGTGTATGTTTTCTTTCTGGGCACTTTCTCCTTTTGACTCATCTCATATTTTGAATTATGACTTTTTTTTTAACTGGCAAATTCATTTTCAAATTGTTTCCACCCATTTGGTTTCTTCTCATTTTAAATAATGTGGCTGAAGCAACAGAACTACAAATGGAACCCAAAGCTTTGATTGTTCCGGACTCTGGGATATAGGTGACAGATCAGAATAGTGCAGAAAGGATATTTATGAAAATCTATACTTCAGGATAGATTAATGTTTAAAAGAATTGTGTACCCAAAATTAAGAGATATTGATAAAACTGCTATGCTTTATTAACATAAAATATTATTATTAACATAAAATAACATACAGATATAAAATTATATCCAATTTACCATGATAGTTCTTTATATGACTATTTTTTACATCCTTATCCAACTCATTTCTTTTTCTTCTCTTTTGGCTCCATTTTTTCCTGTTCGTGTAATTCGCTTCAGTACTTTGAGATTAAATCAGAGATGAATTTATGGGTTCTGGAATGCAAAATCCTCTGTTCCAGTGCACATGTGTTCACTTGGGGCCAGTGCCTTCTCGACCGATAGATGGGAAAGAGGAACACAGTAACTTTCATCCTTATCAAAGCGCTGGGGTATTTTTTTGTTACTATTGTTTTTATTTTTGCATACATTTCTTTTCTTCAGTCTTCTCTTAGGGCAACTTGGATTTCCACGTCTTCCCGAGCTTTTTGGATTCCATTCTGTGTTTTACTCTGCCACCTGTATCCTAACGCTCACCTGCGCTTCTCTTGACCCTTTTGAGAGGTTATCTATCAACTCATCCTCAAAGCACCGTGAGGTACCAACATGTGAAAAGTTTTAAGTACATCTTAGATTGTAGCTCTCAAGCCCCGTAGTTCAGAAGGACTGGAAAGACTCAATTCTGCAAATAAAAATATTTGGAAAGACTTTGGAGAAGATTGGCTCTTCTAAAAGAAAATAATGGCTAACATACTCAATAGTTTTTTGACTCTTTACGAGACAGAATCTATGACATCCTCCCAAGCACCAAGTAGTCTTAAACGGAGAATGTTGCTCTTGTTGGTATCAACTAGTAAACATATTTAAAACTTCACAGTTTATAGACCACAACATATCCTAAACGTTTGATTTTTTCACATGAGTTAAAAGGTATATCTGATGCATGTTTTCTGAATACTTCATTAATAACATGAATGATGTTCTTGATACTATTAATACTTGGGCCATTGAGTCTTGTCCCTTGGGGAATGCTTGATTTTATTCTTATGCTTGTTATTTGCCCTGTTATAAGCACTCACGTGATATAGTCAGTAACTCAGTGCTGGATAACTGACACTGTTTTTCAGGATACCAATTACTGTTTCCAGCTTACATCTTGTGTGGGCTTGGCAGACATCAGCTCCCAGCACCTAGAAGCCACTTCCTTCTCAAGAGTAACTTCATGGAAACAAGGACTCTGTTGCAACTAGCTGAGGCTGGAATTAACTCTTCCTCTGTCTGCATTACAAAGTAAGTGGAGACTAACCAGCCCAGGCAGGTTTTCCGTATCCTTGGATTGATCTCTTTGCCTCTTTTCAAGAGCTCTTTCTGTAAAATAGCCAGAGTACATCTAAATTTAGCAATGTGATATGGTACAGACAGGCTTGCATGCATGCTGTGTCATCCAGGGGATTTCAGGATTGTCTAATTGGTCTGCCTTGGTGAATCTGACGCAATCTCCCATTGGTCTGTACTCAGGAATCTGGGTGGGAAGTGAAAGTACAGACAAGCCTGCCTAGGCCGCCTCCACCATGCATGAGCTTGCCGCTGTGTGTGGGTCTGACATCCAGATCCAGGCCGATTCAAAATGAAAACCTTCAAATGAGTGCTCTGAAAGTAAAATGAAAACTGATTCTGCTTGCTACATCTTGACGAGGCCCCTAAGATAGCAAAGGTTTGGGGGTAAGAGGTCAAGCAGAAGGGTTAAGGATGGAAAGGGCCCTTTGCCCCTCAGACTAACTAAATACCCTTTCCCAGTGATACGGCTGTGGACGGTGACACAGAGGAAGGTCAAGTGAGCCACGTGGGATCTCAGTTTCCGCTGCTGGACTGTATCTCATCCGGGCCTTCCCCTGTGACCCCTCCACAGAGGGACTGGCTCCAAATCAAACGTGAAGAGTTATGTGAAATCCTCTCAGATTTAGGATTTTAAAGACAAAAGAGACTTACAGGGATTTGGTGGAAAAACTTACTGGGTGAATGTTTATGCTTATGGTCCTTTATAAAAATATATATATATGTGTATATATATATGTACACACACACACCAAAAAAATATATTATCTAATATATATCCCCTGTAATATCTAATGTTCCCTAAGTTAATTTTATCACTTCAATGAAGAAGAATTAGCTGATGTTGTTTGGCATAAAGCATATCATAATGTTTTTCTTATTTAAAAAAAATTCTTTTTTTCCTGATTATCAGTTATTGCTCACTGAAAAAATAGTCAATTGCTACAGAAGTGTTTCACATCGAAAATGAGAAGCCTTCCCC
The DNA here is from genome assembly GCF_041296235.1 of Equus asinus. Classification (NCBI taxonomy): domain Eukaryota; kingdom Metazoa; phylum Chordata; class Mammalia; order Perissodactyla; family Equidae; genus Equus; species Equus asinus. Next base: position 41,767,851 of record NC_091813.1, read on the forward strand.
TTCAGCACATTCCCAAAGGTAACTTCCGACAGCAATTTGTTTTTTATCCTAAATTTTTTTCCTCACAGATACACTATTATCTATGTATCATCTATCCATCTATCTACAACTATTTTTTACAAAAATGCAATCTTCCTTGATACACTTCTAAATTGCTTTTTTATTCCATTCCAATATACATTTCTGTGTTTGTTTATGAGGATATATTTTGATACCTTGTTTGGTTTTTAAGACTAGGTTTCTTTAAAATTATAAATTATACACAGAATAAAAACAAAGAATAGAGAGATATATATTGAAAGTAAAATGCTTCCCTTCTCTCCTCCGTCCCACAGTATTACTTGGGTCTTTGGAATGTTTTAAGGCAAATACAAATGTATGTATATGTACTTGCTTACTCCTGTGTATTTTTTTCACACAAATGGAATTGCACCATATAATTCTGTGTCTCCACTTTTAAATTTAGTACTAGAATGTTCTTTTAACTGGACCAAAGAGCATTTAACCTGAAGGTACAAGAGCCCCCTCCAGGAGGACGGAGATCATGTCTGTCTGGTTCGCTGCTGTGTGGACTTTGCCTGGCACGTTGTCGGCACTCCATACTCAGAAGCTCTGAAAATCTTCTACTCCAGTCAGAAAACATCTAGGGGAAAAACTACCCTTCAGCCCCAAATGCTCAACAGACCATAGGAAATTTTCTTCGATGGACTCAAAGTCAAGATCTCCATGGGGGCTTCCTCTTATAGGCTCCAGGCTTCAGTGAGACCTGTGTCTGAGTGTGGCAACCATTTGGTGCTCCAAAGTCAATAGCGGAGTGGGTGCACCTGGCTGGGGAGGGAATAAGGAGGCCAAAGAAATCAGCAGGCTTTGACTCAGCAATCCGGGAAATATACCCAATCTTCCTGGGAGCAGAAAATCCAACTTTGATAGCAGAAAATGGATTCCTAGTAATCAATATGATTATTAATAAAGAATCTTAATGGTAAGAGTCTTAGTGGATTCCTTTTTAGTAAATTTCAAAATTATTCATGTATGTGTGTGTATAGGCTGAAATCGTCATGCAAAATGTTGAATAATAAGCGTATTTGAACTCTTAAACACACTACAATTTCTCTACCATATTCACTCTATAACACACCTCCCGCCCCAAATGTGATATTTGGTTTTTAATTCTTCAGTGCTAGGTAAATAAAGTGATTCATGTCACCAAATTTGAGTATCATTTCAGGCTATAAAAACAAAGTCAAATATTTCAGAAGAATTTTCATCATAATTTTGGGGTTAATTATAAATTAAAACAAATACATGGTAGCCTTCAATAAGAGAGAAAACCTATCTATTGGAGAGACTTCAAAGGTCAACACATCCCAGAAAGGCTCTAACTTATAACAAGAGACATTTATTATGTACCAACTTTGGGACATTAAAATGTCACTCCTAGGATTTATGGCTTTTGCAAAATGTACTCAATTTCTATGGGGAATTTTCCTCATCCCAAAGGACAGGGATAATAGAAAGGAAGGCTTTTATTAGGGCTTACTTTTAAAATGTTCTAAAAGTGCTAAGGAGTCAGGATGACTGTTGTCCAGCTGGCTACAAGCAGTTGGTACATAAATCAGGAGGAACTGGCCATAGTGAGCTCTGCATGGAAAAGCTCACACAAATTGGCAACTGACCATTCTCTCTCCTTTATTGTTGTATAAACTGTTTACAGAAAACTATGTGCCAGAGTGTTTGAGAATAGTGATGTTCTAATCCCTAGTAATTCTTAGGAAATGTAATTGTAGGAACAGATTCCATAAAGTGCCTTCAATCTTATATAAATCTGTGTAAATCACGGACCCCTGTAAATGCCATTTGGACAGCAGGGCTCTAACTAGGACCACAGTCTCACTCTCCTCTGGAGCTTCCCAAGGGCAGTTGCTGGTTCCCTGGTGAACGATTGCCCTCTAGGCTGGCCAAATCTAACCAACTGCCTTTGTTTGTTTCCAGAGAATTTGGGGCAACCTGACCTCATTTGCTGTGCCAAGAATTTGCCCCCTGAATTTTAAAGGCATCTGCCTTTCATAAGTAAAAACCAACCCTCTGCTTCTGACTCACTTGAACAGAGAGTTGCAGATGCCTACATTGAAGTGATTGCTTGCTGTTCCTGGCTGTGAACAGGCTCTCTCTGTTGAAAACTGAAAATCTATGTGGTGAATGGCATGAGTCCTGTTTAATGGTGCAAACTTCCATCCACAAAAGCACTTTTAGAATGCATAAGGGATGACACAGAGAGACTGGAAATGATTTGCTCACAGCTTCCGAAGCTGATGAGGATCAATGAATGAACCTCTTGGAATGTAGGGCGTCCGTGTCATAATGCTTGCTTGCACATCATAATGCAAAATAAGTGGCAAGTTGATCTTAAAGATGCAAATCTGTGAACATGGAGCAGGTAAAATTTTCTTCCTGCTGTTCTTGTTGGGAGAATCAAATGGACCAATGTAGGCATGGACACTCTGAATTTGGTTGTTACCTAAATGGATTCACGTTGTGCTCCAAAATTTGACTCCAATCCCACCCCTCTTCTCCATCTGTACTGTCACTGCACCAGCCTGGGCCTTCAGGATCCCTCACCTGGATTATGTCTGCAGTCACCAACTTGTTCCTCTGATTCTAATCTGGCCTCCAGTAATTTATCCCTCCAGACCGTTGCCAAATCGTGATCCATCTACCACCTAAATCTATTACGTCATTCCCTTATGTACAACCTTCTGTAGTTTTCCATCATCTACAGAATAAAGTCCATCTAAGACTCCCAGTACCTGCCTGCTGCTTCAGGCTCTGCTAACATGCGTGCATTCCTCATGCTCCATGCTCTTTCGTGCGTCTGTGCCTTTGCTGTGCTGCACTTCTACCTGATATGCTCTAGCTGCTCTCTCAGCTGGGCTGGCCACTGCTCATCCTTTAAGATTCAACTCACACACCAGCTTCTCCAAAGATCCTTCTCTGGCTTGCCATCCCTCCACAGGGTAGATAAGGGGCCCAGTGCCCTGTGGTCTGCTTCCTGCTGCAGGCCCAGCTCTCATTGCCCTGAACTTATTATAGCCGATTAATCTAATGATGTGTCTTCTGGCCTGTGAGATGCTAGGACACATAAACTTTGACTTAGTCATTGTTGTGTTCTTACCTGAAGTAGAGCACCACGTCTGCCATATTTTGGGTACCCTATAAATGCCTGATGAATCAATAAACGAGGCTAGATAGGCAAAATGAAGAATAAGAAGTGTTTACATTTTTATACAAAGTTGATTGGGGTTATAGCAGGTTATATAAGGCTTATAGTAGGTTTTATATAAGGTTATATAAGTTTTATAAGAAGCATATATATTTATAAATAAGTGGAATAATTTTAAAAATATTTTTAGAGCTGAAAGAGACTTTAGAGAGTATCTAGTCCAACACTTTTCTCTTACAAATGGAGAAACAGAAGCCCAGAGAAGTTTTGACCTGTCCAAGGTCCCACAGTAAGGTCATAATAACCTTTAAACAGGTCCACACATAATATTTGTGGGATCTACTGTACAAACTGAGGTCTGTATAATATATGCTTTAATATTTGCGTTCAAGTGAAGAATCAATATCGTTATTGACTAGTGGTACATTTAGCCCTATGGATATATAAATTTGAGAGTAATATGCAGGGTATAATATTGCAAAATGTTCTTTGGCCACCATCTGCAACTGTGGTGAATATCACACTAACTCCTGAGTATCTCGAGGGCCATCAATTGGAACTTGAAGAGGAGCAAGGAAATGGATGCTCAACACTACTAGGAAAGTGAGTTACCTAAGCGATCCTGCTACCTAATGCTCACCACATTCCACAGCAGTGCCCATCTCCGATGTCGGCAATGGCACAGCCCATAGGCTTCATGGCATCTAGTCACAGTCTTTTTGTCCAGAGGCCATACAGCAAAAGAAGTGCCACGGTGTTTCCCTGGGGCCTGAACAGTATTACTCATCAGGGCAGAGTTTAGGGGTATGGTCTGTGTTGTGCCAGCACCGAGCACCCATGTGTCGGTTAATTAACATGTGTGTTTGTGATACGTGGTGTTCTCTAAAGCTAAGGGACCAGGGTAAGAGTCCCTCTTGCCTCACTTTAAAAACAGTACTAAATTTGAAAGAAATTCATGTACGGTAACTATCAAGCTCCCCATCAAAATGTCCTATGATAGTAATGAGGTAACAGTCCACTGGGGTCCTTAATACAGGGTTTCTTACATTCTTATGGCATTGCCTTTAGGATCATTTAAGGTAGAAAGATCTAAGGGGAAAAGCCAAGAAACAGGGAATTTGCAGTCTTGGATTGTTTTCTTAAATCTACTAATTACCTACCGGGTAACTTTGAGAAAACACAACCAGTTAATGGTTAGCCAGTTCAGTTTCTCTACTCATAAAATAAGCCATAAATTATCTACACCTTTGCAGAAGTACTGGGAGAATAAATGTTCAAATGAAAGGTATTATATAAGTATAACATGGTTTCACAAAGTTTGAAAGCTGTTCTGACTTCCACTTAAATAGTTAGCATGATGTCAGGCTCATATAGAGTCTCCAACATAATTAGGTTTAGATGGAGTTGTGTGTTCTCTGCGAGTTACTCAAAAGAAAGGTGTTTTCTATATCCAATCTATTTTCTTCGGCAAACGAATTAAGTTTGTGTTTAACATGTACCTATCATGTTAAAAGACTCCATTATGGAAACAAGCCTGTTGCCCAGAGCCTCGTCCATTCTGTTTATATCCTGTCTGTCATTACCTGTCCTCTGCTAGGCTGCCTGACACTTCTGCTTCTCTTTGGCTGGTTAGAAACTGGACAGATAGAGTCTTTTGCCTTCCAGGGCCACATTTAAGCTGTTCTGAGTCCTTGAGTCTCCTAGAACAAACTGTGATTTGGATTAAGGATGGATCAAGTAACTCAAAGACTCTGACACAAGTATGGTTAAAAGCAGATATTTTCTTGATTTAGTATTGAGGACCAACTTCAAAGCCTGATTAAGGAGGCATTCCGAGAGAGCGGAGCACACCAAACCCATCTACTCCCGTCTCGAAGGGCTATGAGACTCCCGCTGCATGGTTGGAGTCAGCTCCCCTGACAGGGAATTTTATGCCTCTGAAGCAGAGAGAATACCCACTCGCACCTGCCTACAGTGCTGAGCCACTCTCTGGGGACTCATCGACTCTGGAACCACCAGACAGGGCAGGTTGGGGTGTGGGCTTTGATGACCTCTAACTTCCTAAGGTTCTAGGTTGAAAAGCTAGCCCCAAGAAATGGGAGACTCGTAATGCTGCCTGGGGGGGTGGATGGTTCGTTTGCATGCTCCTTTCCACAGTAAGGAGGTTCTTCGCCTTGAGAGAACCCCCCCCCAGTGGCGAGTGTTTTCCGTGCTTGCTGAGCCCACTGAGCCAGGCCCTTCCTGTTCACCTTCCTGTTTGTCATGATCTGTCTCAGCCTTGGCCATGTGAGATGCTCAAAAAAACATTTGTTGAAGAAACAAACAAATAAAACATCGTTTCATTCCTCTTCTCTTGGTAATTATTCAATTAAAAAATTGATATCCCACTTACAAGAACTTCAGAAGAATTTTCCCACCCTAAAGTTCCCAGAAATCCAAAGGGACAAAATATTTCCATTTTAATTTTTAAATATCAGAAGAATGCAGTGACCACAGTTTATATTTTCCTCCTATTTTCCTCCGGGCATGCGTTGCTCATTTAAATGCAATTTGCTGCATGTTTGGGTCAGTGAGTTAAGTTGGGAGTCTCTTACAGTAACTCGGTGTTGTGGAAATCCCAGAACTTTGGCTGGGGTCTGGAGGAGAAGCCCAGGACTGGTGTCTCTGAGGGCTACGCTTAGCTAGCACCAGGCAGAGAGGTCTGGCCTACTTGGGGCAGCAGGTCTCCATGTAACCAATTTGGTTTAGCATGGAATCAGTCAGCAATGCCTGAGAAAGCCAGGAGGCCAGTTGAGATGACTGGGAAGGTTATAAACCAGAAAACTTTCGTCTTGGTATTTGAAAACCACACGGTATTTTACAACATTCCTCTCTATTAACTGCTGGGAAGGGCACTACCTTATTGCCTTTTGCATAATGGAACCAATCTTTCCCCTCAGAGGCCCCCGTGTTGCTTTGATCAAGTTCAAAAGATGAGGGAAATGATGACTAAGGACCTTGGGAACCAGACCGAAGAATCTCACAGACATACTCAAGGGTTTTTTGGGGACTGTTATTTGTTTTTTTTAACTGACGCATCATTTGGTAAACAATTCCTATAGTCTGTGCACTTATCAGATTCCTTTACCCAAATATTTGCTATTTATAAAATAATCAAGGAAACAGACTTGTGTTTATTATTCCAAAATCAGCAGCAGTTTGATGAATTAAAAACAGTCTTACTTTTTCCTCTTTCCTCTCTCTTTACCAGCCTCTTGTAAAAGTGCCAACATTATACACTCAACTCTCTCTTTAAACGGGAAAAACGAAAAATAAAAGTGACCTTGGTGAACTGTACATTGCCTCTACCCAGGTTAGACTTTGGACCCACAGCCCACCCCCCTCAGCATCAGAGGTAGATACTTGGAACCGATTGAGTTGGACAGGGATACTGTAAATGTCTTTTCCGGTTCACAGGGGCCTCAGCGTCACCGCAGAGTTTGGACGTCTGACTAGTTTCCTGGCTTTGAGAGTCTCCTACTTTAAACATGAGGGATGGACCCTGGAAAGGAAAGGAAAGACACGCACAAGTCTGCCTCTGACTCCACCGACCGTCCCTCTCAGGATGGGTTCTCTGGGCGGGATTTAGACAGAACTGTTTGCCATGGACAACGCTTTCTGCTGCTGTCCCGAGCCGGGTGGCGGTGAGGTCACGGGTGCACTCACATGCCCTGAGCTGGGAAGGCCAGCTCTGGGCCAGTTCTTGACCACGTAGCATCCAGGAAAGCCCCGTCTCCACTCATCGTGACCAAAGAACAGAGCAAAAACAGACACTTCAAACTCAGAAAACCCTTGTCAGGCTGTGTCTCGGCTATACTGAAGTTAAGTGGATCCATTTATAAATTACAAGTGTGAAAGAAAGGCTTTGTTAGGGACACACATCTAAACTTTCCTTTCTAAAAGGGACAAACTTGCTCAGCTATCATGAGGTGGGAACCAACATTCCAACGAATCCTTTCATTTTCAAATAACTCCAGTTACGCTTTATCAAACGGAAACTCCAGGGTTACAGTAACTTCAACTTTGCCCAGAGTTGTCACAATGCTTAACATACATTTACACATGTAAGCCCTCTTCAAAGCCACTTTACTCTTGAACATCCTCAATTTCGTCCTTATTTTCATGAGTTTGTTTCTATATTAATAAAGGGAATAGTGAGTCCCACCTACATCGAGAGCTCTTTCCCTAATCGCTTCTATTATTTTTATAATATGCTGAGCTGACTGAAAAACAGACTCTGCTCTGCCAGAGTGAGCCTAGCGGTTGCTAATTCCCGATGGACATGGGCTCCTGTTGGCATGATTTGGTTTTTGGTTGTGAGGCCAGGGTATTCAGTCTCCCAGAGGGGAAAGGGGGGTGGGGGTGGAGAGGTGGAACAGCAGCCGTGAATGCGGGTAGGCATTTGTGGAAAACGGTGCATTACATATTCAGAAGTCAACATTTCATATTCATGAATAAAAATTTCCTTTGCCATTACCAAACTAAGAATTTTATATTCATATGTAAAAATTTAAGTGTATAAATATTGAATTTTGCTATTTATACACTGAATATATATATTCAATAAATAATTTCATTATACCTGGAGGGATCCTAGAGGCAGGAGTCACCTCACTGCCCCATAATAAGAGAAGCGGGGACTAGAACTATGGAAGCCATGCTGCCTGCAGCTGTCAGTTACAGACGTCCCGCCAACGGAAGTCCAGAGAAGAGTGGGAGGGAAAAAGCTTTTGTTGTTTTTCTTTTCTTCCAGCATTATGAAACGACAAGGGAGTCCCTTAGGATTTGATTTAAGGCTTGCCCAAATTACTTTCTCTCAGGAACTTTTCCTTTGAACCACTTTGAGGCACTGAACTAGTTCCTTCTTGCTGGAAGAACGTTATTGTATTGTCTGAAATAGAGCGTGCTTCCTTCTAGAATGCCAGCGGAAAACCCCAATGATTGGCTTTTCCCACTAAACTATTAGGATTTCTCCTTCCAGTAAATGCGAAAAGAACATGCAACCATTACTAACTGGCAGCCTAGGAATTTTTAAAAATTAAATAGTTACATTTTTTAAACCTAAAATTTCTACTACTATAAACCTTATGAGAGCAGAGAACATGACATACATCTTTGTATCCCCACAATGTCCAGTATTATTTGTGCACAAAATTAAGATGAATGATGATTTTTTAAGTGAAGGAACTTGCTCCCCAAATTAAAAGCCTTTTTCGTATAGAACGTTGGCCAAGCAAAGGTCCATGGTATCTGTAAATGTGATGGAGAAGCAACGAGGATAGTTCTTGTCTCACGGTCTAGTATAAAACTGTGGATCGATGACTGGTTTTCTTCTTCACTCTCTGTTTTAAGGAAGGGAAGGAGGAATGAGAATAACTGAAAAACAACTTAGAATTCAAACAAAACTCATCTGAATCTGGCTTGGATTTGTGGGAAATCCCACACCTCAACAGTGCCCATGATCCTTTTCCATTTATCCTTAACTCCAACCTCTATCCAGTTGATCCGGTCCTGGCTGGGAGGAGGACCCAGGAGAAGGTTCCAGACACCCAGAGAGAATAATCTGGAAAAAGAAGAGGGGTGGTAGGAGGTGATGGAATGGAGGACCCAGGAGTCATAGTTGAGGCTCACCTCTGCCACAACATCACTTTGTGTCTCTGGAAAATGTCTTTTCCCTTTTCATGCCAGAAGTTTCTTCTTACTAACTGAGATGAGTGGACTAGATAATGTATAAATTTCCTGCCAGGACTGCGATTAAAACTGACATATAAATAAAAATTAATTGAACTTCGCATTGTTCTGGTATTATGCTGAATGTGGAAAGAGCTTATGAAAGTAATAACGATAGCTAAAAACGGATAAACTAAGTCAAACAGAATTATCAAAAGCTCAGAGAAATTCATGGACAAAGTGGAAACAAAGTAAAACATTGACATACTTTTAATTCCAGATTTTACCACTGTTTCCTCCTACAGCTTATTTAAAGACACATTTCAAAGTTATAATAATTTTGAGTAAAGCTCCTAGTTGACTTGAATGTATGCAAATTTGATCCTGGTCATTTGAACTCGACACAATTCAGCAATTTTGGAGATTTATATTCTAGTTATTCAAGTAAATGAATAATGTCATTTGCTTATTTGATGCGATTTTTTTTTTTTTTAAATGGATCCCTTGAGAAACTGTTTCTGGGTATCAATACTAAAATGAAAACACTGGCTAAAATCATAAAAGCAGGAAAATTAATTTCAGGGCATTTTAAGCTCTGTTGCTTCCTGGGCTCACAGGGCTTCAGAAGTTGAGAATTGCTCTCTGATGTCACTGTTCTCTGAAAGCTGATCCATTCAAATCCATATGGTGGACATCTTTGAATCACACACTGCTTACATTTTTCTGTGCCTCTGAAAAAGAATTTCCCCCTTTTAATCCTCAAAACCAAACTCAAATGAATTGTTTTACCCACCTGCAGCTTCCTCTGAGGAATACAACTCTTTGATTCAATCCATAATTTCCTCATATTCCACAACCCCAAATTACCCTATTTTAGTTTCAAATTCAAATCATTATTACTGTCACTGATTCTGAGCTGAGAAAATGGAGGATGGTTCTCTGTGATGCAGGAGATGGAGGCATTATACAAATACAAGCCAGGAAACTTCTCATTTCTCTAATTCTCTACCACAATCTACAACTTTGTTAATTCAATAGAGTTTCAACAGGGTTCTACGGACTGTGCAAATTCAGAAACTTTTGGCTTCTAAAAGCTTCCTTCAAGGTGAAAAATATCATCTGCTAAACAGTAAGGACCATACAGAGGAATGGAGTGTGGACCCCATTGATTTGTGCCTCAGATAGAGTTCCCTGGTGGCAGGAGCCTAAAAGAGCCGGTATAATAGAAAATTGCTGCTGGCTCGAGAAGCACGCACACAGTGCCCAAGAGTGTGTCATCAAGGGGCTGGCCCCGTGGCCGAGTGGTTAAGTTCCCGCGCTCTGCTGCAGTCGGCCCAGTGTTTCGTCGGTTCGAATCCTGGGCGCGGACATGGCACTGCTCGTCAGACCACGCTGAGGCAGCGTCCCACATGCCACAGCTAGAGGAACCCACAACGAAGAATACACAACTATGTACCGGGGGGCTTTGGGGACAAAAAGGAAAAAATAAAATCTTTAAAAAAAAAAAAAAAAAAAAGAGTGTGTCATGAAATGGTGGGTGGGCAGGCCTCTCCTGGCGTCTGTCCCTTCTCTGTCCAGCTTCCCTGTCCAGGTGTTCCGAATGAACACTTCCACATTCCATCATCGCATCGTTTCAACCAAATTCAAGCTCTGCTCTCATCCCACACCAACAACGCATTAATGTTTCTAGATCTTCCTTACCCGTACACATCCTTATTTTGTGTTTTTGTTCTGTAAGGACATATACCATTGCAGCATTTTTAGACTGAAAATAAGATGCAGTTGTAAAAGTCCACGATGTTACCATGTACTCATGGACGCCTCATTCACACCTGTCTGATCTGTGGGAAGAGCCCACTGTTTGCACCGAGGCTAATCGCTACGCGTTCCCAAGACCTGGTTATTCCTCATATGCTCTGTGAAGCCTCTCTGACTGTCCCTCTGCTCTGTGCTTCCCAAGCATCCTGGGCAACCTCTACGATAGTTTTTAATAGACTGTTATGGCCTTAATTGTGTCCCTCTCCAAATTCGTATGTTGAAGTGCCTATCCCCAGTACCTCAGAATAGAACCATATTTGAAGATAAAGTCTTTAAAGAGGTTATTAAGTTAAAAATGAGGCCATTAAGGTGGGGCCCTAAGCCAACATGGCAGGTGACCTTATAAGAAGAGGAGAGACAATAGGGATGCTCGTACACAGAGGAAGGGCCATGTGCAAGCCAAGGAGAGAGGCCTCAGGAGAAAGCAGACCTGTTGACACCATGATCTTGGACTTTTAGCCTCCAGAACTGTGAAAAATAAATTTCTATTGTTTAAGCCACCCAGTCTGTGGTATTTTCTTATAGCAGTCCTGGCAGACTCACACACTGTCTGATCAATCATTGCCTTACTCATCTCTACGTCTATGTTGTGGATACCCTTTAAAGGGATTGTCTTTCATCTCTCTATTCACAAAACTTAGCAGAGTGCCTGGTATACATCAAAAAATATTTGATGATGAATGAAGGATCTCATCAGTATCTAATCACTTGCTCTCTTATTTTCTTCCCCATTTTTATTCATCCTCCACCATCCTAATTCTAATGGTTTGAGCATGCGTCTCTATTTTGCACCTCAGTCTTTAACGCTGTCAACTTTATTCCTAGTTTTCAAAGATGTCATCCAGGTCATTAGTGATATCTGGAACCACTCCTCCACACGGAAGTTGGGCACTGGAGTTTCTCATCATGGCAATATGCCCAGCCCGAAGATGCCAATTTATATGAGTACGAACAGCAACACCATGGGACACACGCTCCGTTTTTAGAGCCAGGTTAGCAACTCAGTCTCAAGGAGACTGAAACTACTCCTAAGAAGGGCGTCTTCTGACTTCCAGTTCTGATGTGATCAAAATGAGAGAGGAGGTGCCTCACACAGTGACCAAATAAGTATTAAAAAGGGTGGGAAGTCCCTCAGCAGAGAGCTGGGAGCTGCCTCACATTCTGGAGTAATGACTCCAATAAAACCCTCTTACACCCGGATATATATATATCTTTTCAAATGAAGGGATACTTATATATGACAACTCGGAAGATCACAGTTATCTGAGTAAAACATGATTGTATTTCAAAAACATTTCCTTTCAGCGTCACTCGGTCAAATCTGCTGGGCCCCAGGGAATTTTGAGTAAAGGATGGCAGGGCTGACTATTTACACGTCCATAAAGGCTATATTTGTTTTCACATATACTTACTTGCTGCCTGACTCTGCATTCTTGCTTAAGTAACATGATGTCGAAATGGAATAATATTTTATGTGAGTGAGGGTGCTGGACGAGTCCTCTTGTAACAGAGTAGCCTTGTCTTGATGCAATGAGACCCAGGATGACCAACCACTCCGGATGTTGGTTAGCAAATTTTGCCATGGACACTGAACCTAAGGTTTGAAGGAATGTTTTCTCCTGGAATGAGGCTTTGTAATGACAGTTAACTTTATTCCCAGGTTCTGTTTTATTTTGTATGATTTTTTTTTTTTAATTTCCAACTTAAATAGTAAGTCTAGCAATTCAGTTCTTTTCCATAAATAGGGATGTTTAAGAGTACAGAGTACCTTAATGTTCCAGCTATACTGAAATAGTGTTCCAGCTGTACTTGAAAGACTCAATTAAATTAATGCCTTATTAAATGTCCATTGTGTGCAAGGCCTGATGTACATGCCTTGAAAGCCATAAAGAATTAAAATCTTTTAAATGTTTCTAGTCCTCAAGGAGTTTACAGCAAAGTTGGGGACAAAAATTTTAATCATGATCAGGCTAAATAAAAATAAAATATGTCAATAACAGATCTAAATAAAAAGAGATGGCAACTCCCATAAGGTTGCCCAGGGTTGATTGCTAACTGAATTCTACAAGCAGGCAGTGCTCTGAGACCTCAGAGAGGGCAAGCTCAGGAAGGCATCTTTCAGGACAGGCAGATGTAGGTTGGCAGAGGGGGAGCCCAAACAGACCCACCTGGTTGTCTACAGATTGTGGGGCCAGGCAGACCTGAGCTCAGCTTCTTCGAGGATAACCTGGGACAAGTTCCTTTCTGCTCTGAAACTGTCTTTTCAGAAGAAAATAAAATAACAATCCTATCTCATTTGAGTTGTGAGGAGAAGGTGAGCTCTGTGTAAGTAAATTCTTGGTACAGAGCTTCACACACATTGACATTTATGATACCAGACATCCCATTATATATCGCTTTGTCTCTTAGTTTGTTGTCTGTTTCCCTGACTGGAAAATAATCTCCTTGAGGGTAGAGCCTTAGATGCTCCACTCTTAGATCCACAGTAGACACTGTGTCTATATTACTACCTGGAATATCGTAAGTGCCTAGTACATATGTTTTGAATGAATAAATCAAAGAATAATTAATTTAACATAAAAAAGTAGATTTGCTAATATTATTTTTCAACACTGTCTTTTTCATATTTCTTCTTATCCCTTTCCATTGGATTTAACCTCAGGAGCAACAAGAGATGTTGCAAGCAGCAGGCTAAGTTCCAAGCAAGAAGGATCATTTGGAGTTTTACTGTTGCCCCTGCGATTTAAGGCTATTGGAACTTGGATTATTTGCCTTGAGAAGAGTAGACGATGCAATGGGGGTTGCAGGGAGCCTGTCTTCCCATTTCTTCCTCCTCCTTCAGCTCCTCCCCGCTGGGTCTGGTCATGTCTGTGCCCCTTGTGCTCTTCTCACTGATTAGTATCTAAAAATAAAGTACACAGACAAATTTGGGAGAGGAAACAAAGTTTTTCCATGTAGACCTTCCAACTCCAGTAGAGAGAGGGTTGGAATGTCACTTCCCTTTCTCTAACTCATCCCAGTGTGCCATTTTTAAGCGCAGGAAGAGTTGGTTATCCAAAACATGCCAAATGAAGCAAGACAGTTAGAAAATGTTGTATTTGCCATGATACTAGGTCAAGAGGGAATGGGCTTCTGCTGTGAGATCACTTGGCTTTGTGCAAAATTCCCTGTCACCGCCATCTGAGACAGACTTATTTTGACCTAATTTTCTGTTCCAGTATGATTTTGTAAACTAAAATTAACTTTGCTTTGTTTTAAGAACACTGACCAGGGCTTACATCACTCACAGGAGGCAGGAGATCAGCAATCAACATATTACCATCTTGTGTTGGTGCATGACCAGCCAGGGGCTCATTAAAATCTTATTTGCAGGGAACGGTCTCATTTACAGCTCCCCACTCGGTGGTGTGTTTGTTCATAGTGCAGAGGAGAGGTAAAATGAGTCACACAAGGTCAACGCTGGATCAAGTGAGTGTCTTCCCAGACTGCAGATTGTCGACACCTCATTGCGTTCTCCTTGTGTGACGCAAATCTCGGATCCGTGTACACTCTAACATCTCAGATAAAATCCTCTCCCCAGACCCGCAAAACCCATTATTGCCCAAGAAAAGCCAGAATTACTGAATGTTTTCCTTTCTTCGGACTTAAAATGCACATCTTCAACCATGTAAAGGAAAAGGACAACGTGTGAAATATTCTCTGGTGTTTCTCACCCCTTCTAAAGTATTAGCACAATGAGTTCTCAGCTTAAAAATGGTTTCATCAGAGGATTTTAATGTCCCTGCGTGAGTGTATCTAGAGATTCAAGGAAATGAAATCCAAACATCTCAGAGACATCTTATGAAGAGGTTGATTCAAAAACTTAGGTATTTTTATTTTTCACGTAAAAAATATCGAGTCTACATAGGGGTCTCTATGGTCTTTATAAAAAAGTTTTGTGATATGTATACATCAGTCAGCGTCCTGGTAAGAAAGAGAATTCACCCCAGAAATTTCCAGTGAAGAGAGTTCAATGAATGACTACTTACAGAGATGTGGGCAGGCTAAAGGAACCAACAAGAGATGCTGAGGCACCGAGAGACCAGCAAGAGTGGGAAGCTGTTACCACCCTTTGGTCTGAAGGGTAAGGGGTGGAGCCAGTGCTCCTTGAACTCAGTGGAACCTAGTGGAGGCTACAGTCCCTTCCAAAGACCCACCCAAAGAAGACAGGGAGCCAGGAGGAAATACTGCAACACTATCTCCTTCCAACCTCTATCTGCTGGTGGTTCTCATTGGTTAAACTCAGCTGGAAGGCAGTGGCAAGGGAGACTGGGTAAAATAGTCCCTAAGGGTCAGCTGTCCAGGACATGGAGCAGAGGGGAGAAGGGCAGAGAATTAATCTGCTAAGGCCACGGGAGCATAACCAGAATAGTATTCTTCAGATGCAACAATTTGGCTCAATTTTGTTTTTCTGCCAGGAGTTATGATAAATTTGTAGCTATTTATCTGGACTCTCTATCCCGATTACCTTTGAGACTCTGTGGTCTGAACTTATACTCCAGGCCCTGAAACAGAGTTTCTCTCTGTGCAAGGCTAACTCTTGTCTGTTGGGATTAATCCTGATCTCATGTCAACTAAATAAATTTAAAATTATGAAAACTGGGGGCTGGCCCCGTGGCGGAGTGGTTAAGTTTGCGTGCTCTGCTGCGTCGGCCCAGGGTTTCTTGGGTTCAGATCCTGGGCGTGGACATGGCACCGCTCATCAGGCCACGTTGAGATGTTGTCCCATATACCACAACTAGAAGGACCCACAACTAAAATATACAACAATTACTGGGGGGATTTGGGGAGAAAAAGCAGAAAAAAAAAAAAAGATTGGCAACAGCTGTTAGCTCAGGTGCCAATCTTAAAAAAAAAAAGAAAAGAAAACTGTGAAGGCCCTTCTTTACTCTTAGGAATCTTTAAATTCATAATCTCTAAGCTTGACATAGTTTCATTCCTTCAAGCATATTAGAACGTTTTACTTCTGTTATCTTGTAGATCTTTCCCATATCTCTGTTGAGTAGCCTCTTGCTATAGTACCTAGTACAGTGGCACACGAAAATAGACGCTTAATAAATACTTGTGGATGGATGATCACCATCAAAGGCCTCTTGTGCAAATAGGAGAGCTTACACTGAAAAATTAAGCAACTGAGCCAATATCGCATGGTGTGCCAACAGGAGAAGAAGCCGAGTCAGAGAATTTGCCCTGAATATGCTGCCTCCAAAGAGAGATTTTGCTAAGCAGGGCGAGAATTTGAACAGGATTTTATTTTCTTCCTGTACTTTGACCCAATCTTAAGAATAGTTGAGATATGCAGGGCATCACGTTTTTCACCTGATTTGTTTCCTAGATTGCCAGAGAAATGTAAGCCTCATTATTTCTTTTTAATTGTTAAACATGAAACATTGTTGCCAGCAAGAACAAGAAGTTGGGTATACACACAGAGGAACCGAACTGAACTATTATCATTTTTCTGCATCATTTCTGAGATGGAGAAAAGGAAATATAAAGGGGAAATTAAACCTGAGAATCTCAGGGCAGCCCCGTGACCGACCCGTTAAGTTTACACGCTCTGCTTCAGTGGCCCAGGGTTTCCTGGTTTGGATCCTGGGTGCGGACATGGCACCGCTTGTCAGGCCATCCTGAGGTGGTGTCCCACATGCCACAGCTAGAAGGATCCACAACTAAAATATACAACTATGTACTGGGGGCATCTGGAGAGAAAAAGCAGCGCTGGCGGGCAGGGGAGGTGAGGAAGAAGATTGGCAACAGTTGTTAGCTCAGGTGCCAATCTTTTTTTTGTTAAGAAAAAACCCAAAACCTGAGAATTGCATGTGAAATCAGTTATAGCCAACTCTTTCTTACCAATGAAAGCAAAGAATAAGAATGGCCAGAAAAAGTAAACGTACTGGTTTTAAGACCTCCACAGTTGTTATAAATCCATCTTCAACCAAATCTTCTGCTATATTCCAGAGTTCTAAATGCTAATTTTTCCTGGATGTCACTTTTTTCCTGAATATCCCATTAAGCATTCATTTGGAGGGAGGAATGGAGGGGCCTAGACCCACTGCAAGCCTGATAAACTCTTTGTGGAATAATATTAAATCAGGCCGATTCAATTTGGTACATAGGGTAACTCATACAGCAACATGAAAACATTTGGGCATAAGGCTGGTCTGTAATCTTGGAAGCCTGTGTCACATCGTCTTTTGGAAAGTGTGTCACCATCTGCTTGATTTGTAGATGGCTCCTGCATGCACAGTCATGGTGGTTGCATATGATGTTACACGGGCAACTAACAGAGGGCTCGGTTCTTCTCAAAATCACATTTATCTTTAATCAATGATAACTAGTTTCTAAATAACTCATGTTCTTCATTTGGGCATTGTCCTCAGCTCCTCCTTCTTTCTCCTCATACCCATAATCACAATAGAATCCTATTTCCTATATCTCTCTTGAATGTGACCTTTTGCCCTCACAATCCCCTTTGCTTAGTCCTGGCTACTATCTATCATTAGACCATTACGGACCAGATTTTTAATTGGTATCCCTTCATCCACTCTCCCACCTCAACCCCCTCCACACTGCAACCATCATCACTGCTTAAAAACACAAATATGTTCAAGTCACTTGCTGGCTTAAAATGCCTCATAGGTTCCCTTTGCCTTGAAATCCATACTTCTTAACATCATCTCTTCATGCTTATCTCTCGATTTTCCTCCACTATTCCCTACCTCACACTCCCCTTTGTCAGCAAAATAAAGTCCAAAGTCAAGGCCCTTCATAATCTGACCACGACCTATTTTTCTCAGCTTCATCTCCTACCACTCTCTTTTTTGCCGTCTATATCCAGACATGGATTTTCCTGGCAAATGCTTTATCTCCCAAGACTCATTTCAAATGACACTTCTCCTGACACTACCAGGGACGCCATCCTTTTCTAGGTCATCTTAACACAATACAGATATCTAAATTACTGCAGGGACAACATTGTATAGAGTTCACTGTGTATATGGTATATATGTCTATCTCCTCTGGACTAGAAGGTAAGAGTCTTCAACCAATGTAGGATTGTAGCGCCTCGTCTAGCACAAGCACTGCTCTTACCTCTGGAAGAAGGAGGTTCCATGCTACAGAGACCCCACTGTGGCCCTCCTCCAGACACGTCCCTCTACGTGAGGTAACAAGGTGTGCCTGCCTGGATTCCAGGTCTACACAGATCCCATGCTGCCTGCTTCTAGATCACACTCTGCTTACCCAGGTCCCAAGAATTCCCTGTCCAAATGGTCTGACCCTCCTTTTGCAGCCTGCACAAGCCTTTTCCCTAGATCTCTCCTCCAGAGAAGGAACCAAGTGGGTGTGTGCTCACTCCTAGATGCAAAGTGTGGCCAAGGCCAGCTATTTGTAGAGGCATACGGACAGAGCTTGTGCAACCAGGCTCAAGCGTCCACAGGTGTGCATGCAAGGTGTTCAGTGATGCAGGTCAGAGCAGCACTAGGAAGAGAAGGTGGATAAGCTGAGAGCTGGGGCCTGAGATCTCAAGGAATTCGAGAGCTCTAAAATTGAACCTGGCCTTATAGGTAGTTATGAAGATGTATATTTATCATGGTGGGAGGACGGATCATATTTTCTCATTTGAAATATTCATGGAGGCTTCATTTATATTCTAACCTGAACTGCAACAAATCTTGTGGGACTAGTGTCTTGTCTAGCGCAGTGTAGGGCACATAAGAGGTGCTTAATGCATGACTGAGGCTCAGCTCAAGGCAAAAAGGTGTGAAATAATTGAGACTCAAGCAAAATAACTCTGTAGCATTTGAGTAAGAGAAAATAACAGAAGACATTAACTATAATTGAATTACAAACTAGTTAATACACTTCCTGAAAATGCTTATATTCAAAGGGCCAAATGTAAACATTTTTTGCTAGGGAGATGCTATTTTACCAAATCAGTGGTAACAATCTCAGTGGAATTTCCCAGCGTTCTTTAAATTTCCAAAACACAACACTAATCTACAAAGCACTCCATAAATGAGTTAAGAATGAAGTCAAATAAAATGTGATTCAGGTAGCAAGCTCAATTGTGGGAGTTATACTCCAACAAGGGAGGAAGAATTAATTAAAAGTAGAAAAAATCCCTTGGAACTAGCATTTCAGGTCTCTGTCGCTGCAAATGACCTCTTTGTCCTTCATAGGCAGATCAAATCATCACTGTAAGGAGGAGGAGCATTTGTCTCCCAGACGGAACCTTGAGAACTAAGGTCCTGCTTGCCACAGATATGATGATTTCAATGAACGTAGGCATTTTAACTTTTTCTCAGGTGTGAGAATCAATGGCTCACCTTGTTGAGTAACCAAGACTTCTTATCTCTTATCTCTTTTTAAAAGATAATACTTTTATTGTCACGTAAATGTGTATTGCTAACAAATGTAAAAAAATTTCAAGCCAAAAAATATATATGCGTATGCTTATATGTGTATGCACATATATGTACAGATATTGGGAGAGAGAGAGAATCTATTTAATCTGGAAAATTAACTAAGAAACGTCTATTGAGCGACTTCTCTATGTCCAGCATTTGCCACATTATGCTAAGCATAGAGAATAAAGACAAGGTCTTAAAACAACAACGAGATATCACTACACACCTATTAGAATGGACAAAATCTGCAACACTGACAACATTAAATGTTGGAGAGGATGTGGAGCAAAAGGAACTCTCATTCATTCTTGGTGGGAATGCAAATCCCCTTTAGAAGACAGTTTGGCCTTTTCTTACAAAACTAAACATACTCTTGCTGTACAATCCAGCAACTGTGCTCCTTGGTATTTACCAAAAGGAGATGAAAATTTACGTCCACATAAAAACCCGCACAGGGATATTTATAGCAGCTTTATTCATAGTTGTCAAAACTTGGAGGTAACCAAGATGTCCTTTAGTAGGTAAATGGATAAACTGTGGTGCATCCAGACAATGGAATATTATTGAGCACTAAAAAGAAATGCGTTATCAAGCCATGAAAACCCATGAAGGAAACTTAGACTCTTATTACTAAGAGAAAAAAGCCAATCTGAAAAGGCTACATATTCTCTGATTCCAACTATGACATTCTGGACAAGGCAAAAGTATGGAGACGGTAAAAAGTTCAGTGGTTGCCAGGGGTTGAGGGGAGGGGAGGAGGGCTGAGCAGGCAGAGCACAGAGGATTTTCAGGGCAGGGAAAACACTCTGTATGATACCCTAATAATGGATATCAGTATGTCATTATACGCGTTATTATACCTTTGCCCAAACTCATAGAATGTACAGCTCCAAGAATGAACTGTAATGTAAACTATGGACTTGGGTGATTATGATGTACCTATGTAGATTCATCAACTGCACCACTCTGGTGAGGGATGTTGATAATGGAGGAGGCTATGCCTTTGTGGGGGTAGGAGGTATATGGGAAATCTCTGTAATTCCTGCTCAGTTTTGCTGTGAACCTCAAACTCTCAAAATAATAGAGTCTTAAAAACAAGAAGAAGAAAGACAAGGTCCTGTCCCCAGGAAAGTTTACAAGATTTGTTGAGAGTTGGGTCTGGAGTGAAGGGAGAAGCATTATGAGCATATATTGGTGGGGGTGAGGTGGGAGGTACTCAAATTTGCCAATTACCTCCCGTGAACAGACACTGTGATTAGGTACGTTATACAGGGTATCTCATTTTATTCTCACTAAACCAGTACATGTAAATATTATCCCCATTTTTCCAGATAAGGGAACTAAGGTTTAGGAGAAGAGCTCAATAAAAGGGCAATCCGACTGAGCAGCTGCCAAAGGAACCTTTTAAGAGAAACTTATGGGAATGTAAATTGGTACAGTCACTATGGAAAACAGTATGTAGGTTCCTCAAAATACTAAAAATGCAACAACTATATGATCCAGGAATCCTACTTCTGGGTATATATCTGAAGGAAAGGAAAACGGGATATTGAAGAGATTATCTGCATGCTCATGTTCACTGCAGCATTAATTATCACAGCCAACATATGGAAATAACCTAAGTGTCTGTCAACAGATGAATGAATAAAGATGTGATACACACACACACACACACACACACACACCGGAATATTATTCAGTCATGAGAAAGAAGGAAATCCTGCCATTTGTGACAACATGGATGGACCTTGATGCTAAGTGAAATAAACTAGACAGAGAAAAACAACTACTGCATGGCATCACTTATATATGGAATCTAAAAGAAAAGTCAGACGTGGAAATAAAGAATAGAAAAGTGGTTTCCAGGGGCTGGGGGTTGGGGGAAATAGGGAGAAGTTGGTAAAAGGATGCAAAGTTTCAGCCATAAGATGAATAAGTTCTGAGGATCTAATGTATAACATGGCAACTATAGTTGATAACACAGTATTGTATCATGGAAATTTGCGCAGAGAGTAGAATTTAAATGATCGAACCAAAAAAGAAAAAAGATACATAAGTGAAGTGATGGATGTATCAATTAACTAGAAGGGAGAAATCCTTTCACAATATATACGTATACCAAATTACCACAATATACACTTTAAATATCTTACAATTTAATTTGTCAATTATACCTCAATAAAGCTGAAAAACTGAAAATAAACTTGATGAACAGCTGAAATCAGATTGCTCATACAATTCAATTATGTTGTCAAAGACACAAGCACTTCCCTCTCAGTTCATAGCAGGATCTGCAATTGGAAAAATGGGTGCGTTCCACAGGGATGACCAAGGCTTCAGAAGCAGTGATGACGTGTTGGGCTCACTTGGTGCTAGTAACGCGCAAAATCAAGGAAAGATTCAAATGGATAATCAAGTTAACTCTTATCTATATCACACCATGTCTTCCTTCTTAGTTATTTTGTTTTATTTTAAGTTTTGTTGTTTTGTTTTGAAAAATGTTTCACAAGTGCTTAACAAGGATGTATATTCTCTAATTGTTGGATGCAGGATTTGTACATGTGCCTATTAGATCTTGCATATTAGTTATGTTGTTCAACCGTTCTATATCTTTACTGATTTTTGGTGCTTGACCTTGAAACAGTTAAGAAAGATATATTGAAATAGCATAGTGAAAATATTGCATTTGTAAATTTCTCCCTATAGTACCATCGATTTTACTTTATGTGTTTTGAGGCTATTTTGGAATTATTAAATCTTCTATGTGAGTTGAAAAAAAATGAATTTAAACATTTTGAAATGGACCAGGAATATAGTGTTTATTGACTCAGAGTAATTTCATCCCATGGTTTCTTACATAAGAGGTGAAACGTAGACTGGTCCCACTTCTGCTTAGCACGTGTATTTATCCCTCATTTGAATTTAATCAAATAGCAAAAAACTTACATATATATTTTAACAATTTCCTCTCCGCCTTCTCAGGAAGATAGAGTCTGGTACTGAGCCCTGGTTCTTTGGTTTGTTGAGCTCTGTGAAGTCTTTATTCTCAGTGAAGTGGTCTTTGAAATAATTGGAGATTTGTATTATTCTGTGGAAGGAGGTTGCAAGTTTAGAGAGAGAAGCTGAGACAAAGTTAAGTTACTCTGCTAAGAAAGGGAGAGAAATTTCAGGAGGTTTAAGACCTAAGAATAGGGTGTCAGACCTGGGAAGGTTAAGCCCTAAAAGAGAAAGTAAGAGAGAGAAAAGAGACTTAGGAGAGGAATATACTCAAAGGGGCCTTCTCAAGTAACCTGCTGTGAGGTCTGCAGAGTGGCTCTCCTCCTTAAGTTCCTACACTTGGTCTGTGACAAAGGCTACGTGAGTCATTAACACTTTTGACTTGGAGGAGCTGGAGCTGTAGGACAAGGGAGTGGACACATTGTATAAAACAAAGAAATGTTGAATTTTTCATATTATAAAATCAGTTTTTCTATGCCCTCACTAAATAAAGATGAATATTTAAAGACCATTGATTTGAGGAGCTGCTGGTCATCGTCCTGCCTGAGGGACTGACTTCTCCAAAAGTTCTTATCTCTGGTGAAATAACCAAGTCAGGCAGCCGGCCTCTGGCAAGGTGGGGATTCACACCCAGCCCCTGATTTCTTTTATCACACACCGCCTCCTGTGTAAGGGGAACAGTTCTGAACCTGGACGGGGAAAACTTAGTTGTAAGCCTCATCTCTGCTACTTACAAAGGTTTAAACTAGTATAATTGGGTCTGAATTAGCCTCTCTGAGTCTGCTTCCCCCATCTGTGACATGTGTATAATCAGACCTTTTCATTCTACTTCATGGGTCAATTTTAAGGATCAAATGAGAAAACAATTGAGAAAATATTTTACAGATCATACAGAGCTTTAAGTGACTGGGCCAGCCAACCCCACAGAAATACCTGAATAACCCTGAGCTTACTTGGCCTGAATGAAAGGCCCTGGGTTCAGCATCAATCAGTGTTACCAAAGAGTCTTAGTCACTTGGTAAATGCTGAAATGACCGGAAGGGAAAAAAACAAAACAAAAAAACCCCAAACGAATGAATCCAGGAGATTCGGCCTCTTGTTTTAGTCAGTATCAAAGTTTGGTCATGTGACTTCTTAAATGGTTTAATATTTTCTTGTTGACTCAGTTTGGTTCCTGGCAATAAAGTGGGAAGAAGAAAACAGTTGAGATTCAATAAAATGTTTAACTGGAAGCTCATTGGGTGGTACCCTTTCTCCCAATAATGCTGAGAATTCTGGAAGTCAATTTGAACTTTTCAAATGGCAAGCGCTGCAGTGAAGGTCTTCTTGGCTTATTGTATGTCTAAGGTAAGAAGATTGAGTTTGGTGTCCTAAGCAGGTGACAAAGGGGTCTTCAGTGTCGCTTCCATCCTGGTACTTACAGACCCAGTGTAATCTCTCTTGACCTTAATTGCCTGTGGCATGACCTTTTGCTTTCTATTTTATAGGATTTTCCAGGTATACAAAATACAAGCACTTTCTTAAATCTAGTTGTTATTCCTCAAGACGGAGGAGAGCAGTGAGTGCCAGCATGAATTTATTTTGAGATTGCTCCCATTCGTGTCGCTTTGTTTTCCCAGACATGAGAATCTATTGGGTCAAACTAATACCTATGTTAGCATTTCTTTTCCTTGGTCAGCCAGTAAAATAAAAGCAATTAAGCAGTGAGAGGTATGGAGAAGCTTCATGCAAGGTTGTAGATTTTTTCAAGTTATGTTTTAGAGATTCTTGCCCTTATCGTTCAGGAGATGTTAGTGCCAGGAAAATCTATGTTTATATCTCCCCTAGGCATACATTCCTATAATAGGCAATTTCAGATTTTGGAAAAATTGTGCTTGTCCTAAAACATACGAAAGATAAATGAATCAGCTTGTGGTCCAACTCCTGGGGATTGTGTTTGTCATAAGAAAGGATTTATATTGCACCATCTCCAGCTCCAGTTCCAGTTTGCATTGGAAACTTCGAGTTCCATGCCTAGCATATTTTGTGACATTTTCACTAACCTCCCAATTGAGACAAGGCTGAGCTATCAACTGTCAATTTGGATGGCTTTTAAGGACTAGAGGATAGTCTTCATCAAGCTGCTTCCAAAGCAGTGCAATGAGGACATGAAGGCCAGGTCAGCACAAGCCTTGGAGAGCATGCTCTGGGAGAACTAGGGTAAGGTTTCCCTCCACGTGTGTCTCTCACCAGGTCACATCGAGCTGAGAAACATAAGATGTCAATAAACACTGAATTGAAGTGAATCAAGACTCCCAAAGAAGATTAGATACAAAGGTCAAATCGACAACTGAGAAGCAGGGTATCAGAGAAATAAGGAAGACAGATCAGACTACTCTGTAAATAGGAGACAGAAAGGGTACCAATCAAAAGTGAATCCCACTGAGCACATCTGGACAAGATCCCTTTCCTGCTCATCTTCCTACTACCTCTTCTTCCATTAGCACTGTTGGCCGTGATCAACTACCAAACTCCTACTCATCCTTTAAGACCTACCTCAAAATCACCTCCCCTGGAAAGGCTTTGTTGATCTCCCCAGACAAAGCAAGTTGCTTCCTTCCCTGTGGAGTTTGGACCCACCTGGCGCTTGGTCCTTATCTTTGTTTCAGCAGTTATCACTTTATATACTTATGGTTTGTTTACATATCTGTCTCCTCCCTCCTCCTCCCCTCCATACTCAGGCTTGAAATTTCTTGAAGATGCTCCATTGTTTTTCCTGTTATCTATGACTATCCTCTATGTATCCAGTCCCTAACCCAGTCCATGGTGGGCAGAAGTGCTCAATAAGTGTTTAGTGAACAATGCTGAGTGTGGTTTCCATTAGAGGCATCAATGCCAAAGGAGTTTCTCGAATGCCCGCTTGAACCCCAGGAAAGCTACAGCTATTTCTCAACAGGCAAGAAGAGAGGCATATTCGATACAGAAGGAGCGCCATATGTAAACATCACTCTTACCTAAATATGTAAGCCACAATCCCGAACACCGAACGGTTCACATCCCTCTAGAACAAACGAAATCAATAGACATTTGTGATAGGAAAGTTCTTTCAAAAGATCTGCTGTCCCAGCTTCAAGACAGGACTCCACGTGGGACTACTTTCTACCCTGCTTTCTCAAGGGCTTGTTTTAATCTGGTTTTAAAATAACCACTACAGAAAGGGCTCCATTAATTCCCTAAGATGGCTGTCTCCTGGATTAGTAGACTTCTAGGGATCTCTTGTACAAATAAACAGTTTGTGACACTGAACCGGAGCTGGTCTGCTTTGGTATTTCTCTGTGCGCAGCTTAACTGAAACATAGCTGGACTTGGAACATGTTTATACAAACGAACTAATCCTACTAGATCATCATGACCTGCAATTACCCAGCCTGTACTCAGCTTGTGCCAAATGAGGCAGAAGTTTCATAATGAAAGAGTTTCCATTAAAGGGACAGGTCGGACCCATGCGTTGCTTTCCTTTCACTCGAGTGTCCATGGCTCTCCATATCTCACACTCTTAAGGAAACAAATTAAGGGCACCAATCTCCACTGAACTTGAAAGAAAGCATCTCTTTGATACCGGTTGGATCAGACTTAGAAGCTCCCAGCCGGAGGCCTACCTCACCTTCTGGTGGCAGCCATTTTGCTTAAATAGGACCTCATGGCCTAAGGAGTTCATTCTACTCATGATATCTTTAGTTACTAAGTAGTTCACTTAGTACACATATTAATGAGGGGATATTCCTATAGGCTTGCAGAGTCATACTCTGAGCTCATAGAATATCTTAAAATATTCTACATTTGGAATTTTATGGAATCTTAACTCTAGTTTTCCTCAAATATCTCCTCTAAATTTTTTAACAGCCTGAAGATTCTAGGGTGATATTAATCCATGTGTATCTAATTCATTTACATTTGTACATAAAAATCCTGTATCATAAGAGTTAGCTGCTGTTCAAGAAACCAGTTAAACTTTTAAATAATCATGGTAAAGACTTTCTTCTTAACAATAGGAAGATGTGTTTGCCAAAAAAAAAAATGAACTGAAAAACTAGAAAATCTGGGTTTGCTTCCAAATGAACCCAGTGGTTTAAAAGGGCTGTAAACTCAGTGAGTAAAACGCGTCTCGTTTCCTTATACCACATATCCATATGCCACGTTGGTACTTGGTGTGCATACACTTAGCTCAACGTGCTGATATGTTGTGCTAACATTTGGAGAATCAGAGACAGTTGGCAGGTTATGTTGGAACACGGTGCTAACGAGGTCAAGATTCAAGGCCCGGTCTTCCTGAGCATGTGGTGTCTCTTGTCTTAAGCCAACCACTTGCCACTAATGAGCTCAGTGGCCTTGGGCTACTCTGATTTGGTCTAATTTAAGAAGTTATTTGAGGCCTACAAAGTACTGGCACTGTACTTGGTGCTGGGGCTGCTCCCAGAGCTACCATGTGGTCCCTATACTAACGGAGTTCACAGTCCACCAGGAGAACCTATAAGTCCAAGTACCAGGGCAGCAGTGTCATACGGAAAGAGGTAGGACTTGCTAACTGTTGGGAGTTAAGGCTTCATGGAGCAGGCTTTTCCTCATCTTTCAAGGCTCAGCACCAGCACTATACTCTTCTACGAAGATTTCCCTAGACAAACATAGGTGTTCTTTCTCTATAGCCCCAGCGTACTTGGAATAAACCTCCATTAAGGACACTCAGGAAAACTTGATGAATAAATGTAGAGAGTGTATAGGATTATAGACAGAACTTGGAGAGGAGAAGAGCATACCAGATGAGGAAATGGGGATAGGAGAGATTGGAAAGAAGGACCAATGGATGGAAGAATAGAAGGGGATGAGGCTGGGGAGGTAGAAAAACAGGATGTAGCACTTGAAGATTTTCCATGCCCTGCAGAAAAGCTCAGATTGCATTTGTAGCCTATGGGGAGTCATTAAAAGTTTTAAGAGGAAGTGGACGTGTGTTTTAGAAGACCAATTTGATAGGCTGCTCTTGTGGGAGAGAAATGAACCTGGAGGCAGTAGGACCAATTGGGAACCTATTGCCACTCTCTAGGCAGGAGCCAAGGATGGTATGAACTTAAGCTGTAGTGGGGAGGATGATGAGGAGAGGGTGGATACAAGAGATGGCTAGAAGGCAAAGTCAGTGAGACTTGAAGAATGATTTGGTATGGATGAGGAAAGAAAGGAGTCCTGCACAATCCCAGGTTTCTCTTTTGGGAGGTTAGGTGGACGGTGGTATCACCAGTTAGCATGAGCAATGTAGGCAGACGTCCAGGACTGAGTAGGGGAAAATGTAAGAAGTTCAATTTCAGAAGTAATGAATTTCAGTTGTTTATGGACATTTGCGGGGAAAATACCTATTGTCCAATAAGAGAGAACCTATTTCTTCAGGAACTTGAGGAAGTGAGATATGGATATAAGATGAGATGAAGACAGAAACAGAAATGGAGATGGAGATCCAGGTAGGGCAGGTAGAGTGAGAAGAGAATAGGAACTAAACAGGAAAACACTCAGGGATCCTAACATTGGAGAGATGGACAGAGAAAGCTGATTCAACAAGAATTCTGAGGAAGAATGTTCAGAGAGGTAGACGGTGAACCAAGAGAGGGGGTGTCAGGGAAGGCAAAGGAGGAGGGAGAGAGTGGTCAGTCAAACGCCCCAGGAAGATCAGGAAAGAAAGGGACTGAGAAGAGTCCACTGAACTTGGTGTCAGGAGATCATCAACCAAGAACAGGCATTCAGAAGTAAAGATCTGTTTTCAGAGCAATGTGTGAACAGACGTGAGCAGGACCCTTGCTTATTGCTGAAAACTTTGAGGACAGTAGAAAGGAGAGCAAGGAGGTAACAGCTAGGGGCAATGCTCGGAGGGCTTCCCTTCATGTAGAACAGGCAAGATTTAGAAATATTGATAGGCTGAAAGTAAGAAGCCCCTCAGGAAGAAAAGAGTAAATACAATGTCCCCAAGACAGAGGGAGCAAGCACAAGAGAGGGACTGCCTCAACAGGAAGCCTGACACATCAGCCACTATGAGAAAGTTCTTAGCTTTCATAGTAAGGTACTTATGATATTTTCATGCCGAAACCTTTTATTCCATTATTCATCTAAAAATCTTCCCATGTCTCCACTTAAAAACATCCTCAGACTTTGCTTTCAGATATGAGACCAACTCTTTGTGAAATGAGGTGGAATTAGGAGGCACGGTTGTGGGCGAGCGAGATGAGTCTGGGGGGAAGTGCCGGTTGGAGTCCCAGCTCTGCCACTTACATGTCACCTGGCCTCTCGGGGCCTTCTTTCTCCATCTTTATCCAACCTGCACAGCAGAGTTCCCAGAGGGTCAAATTAGACCAGTTCTGCATGAGCTCTTGGTAAACTAGTGGAAGACTATGTTAGCAGTTGCATTCACTGTCCTGGCACCCGGAGTCTGTCTTTTCCTGTTTGACTTCCAGGGCCCCTTTGTTTCAAATGAAGTAGTACATGTGTGAATAGCCCTTAAAAGTTGCTAGGCATAGTTGAGTATGCAATAAAAATGAACAATTGTCGAGGTCCTTCTCCACCTCCCCCAACCTCCACAGCCCTAGTGTGGCTCACCAAGCCATCCAGACACTGTGAGACTTCCTATAGTGTCCGCTTTATATCCTTTCTGGAGCTTCTCATCCTGCCCGGAATGAAGGCTCAGACTCATCCTTCTTAGCAGCTATTGAAGTGAAACCCATCTGCTTAGCTAATTCTCACTGCAGTAGTGATGACTGATAATACTTTTTTACCCCTCCCTAGAGTAGTTACAGTTTAGCGTCATACAAATCCTTAGCCAAGGAATTAAACTTCTAATGGTAGAATATTAGGAAATATGTTAGGCAGATCATCACACTGCAAATTAAAGGGAGTTCAGTCTTGGTATATTTCAGATGACTAACATTTTCCATAATAGATGAGAAATTGAAGCTGAATGTTCCTTGGAATGTCCTATGTTAGAATTTTCATTATTCATATCATATTTGCTGTTTGTTTATACCACAGCTCTTTCTGAAAAAGAGTCAGCTTACAATAAAGTACATATGCATAAAGAATTTAATAAAATTAAAATAGAAAATCAAGCTATGGAAAGGAAAAAATACAGAAAATGTTTCCAATATAATAGCTAATATATATACACTGACAGAAATGCTACAAACTTGACTTTGAGCTTCCTAATTGCCTAAGCGAAAAGAAAAACAACATAATTAAATTCTGTAGTGGGAATTGTAACTGCTCACCAGTGTTTATTCCTTTCTAAAACTGATGTTTCACGTTTTCCTTACGGCTAACTCAGCCATGAGATTACCTTCTAGCCAATGGGATATAAGTGGAATTTACGATAGGTGCAACTCGCAAGTCATACCCCTCAGTGTAATGAACGTGCAATGGGATGCAGATGGACTGGCAGAGCTGGAGCAGCTGCTCAGAACCCAGAAAGGCTCTGTGTCCGGGACGGCAGAATCTCTGTACTAGCCTTGGACTGCTGACCTTTCAGCTATAACTTTGCTGAAGCTACTGCAGTTTTGGACCTTTCTGTTTTATCAGCTTAGATTATACCCCACCAATACTGAAGCTGGCATCTAGAAGTAGAATCCTGCAGTAAAAGTAGAAACTCTAAAATAGATGACAATGTCTTAACAGGGAGGCAACAGGCATTGAGGACAAAGATATTGAAATCTGTAAAGCTGTTGACACTTGTCATGTCATGGTAAACATTTGGTAAAACTATGCCCTGTGATAGACCACTGGTAATTGGCAATCTTAGCAAAGCTGTACAGGAGAGCTTAACTCAGGCAATAGCTAGTCAGCTTGCAAGCGGATCTCTGCCAAGGGAGGCTCTCTCTTGCCTGCAGCCTTCAGCCTAAATTAAATGACAATCTGGTAATTCAAATGTTTGGAAAGTACAACTGATTGGTACCACCAAACACACTGAGAGGGGAGACTGTAGCCTCAAGCCTTCCTCAGAGCCTAATACTGAGTTTTCCCTGCTAGACACTGGGCCACTCCCAAGGTAAAGATGAAGGCTGTGGCCTTCCCACTCAAACATGTTGTTTCAGATGGCCTCCAGGGATATGAGAGAGAGGGGTATGTTGAGCACGGAGACCAGTAAATGAAAGAACAGAATCTTCTGGCTGAAGAGTTATGGATAGATGAGATCTTCAGAAGTGATTACCGGCATCTGGTACTGACAGGAAGCGAGTAGAACATAAGTCCATTAGGTTTTAAGGGAATTGTATTGCCAAAGAAACCACAAGCCTGGCCTGCAAAATCTTGTGGCTATCTGAACCTTAAAGTAACTTCCAGCCTCCTAAGCCTTTGCCAGCAGGCAATGAGCTCTGCCCACTTCATATGTGGCCAGGAAGGATAAAGACAAGAAAACCTCCCAAAGGGCCAGGGAGGACAATCCACAGGAGAGTTACTCCCAGCATCCCAGTCTAACTAAGGGGCCTGTGCATGGCCAAGGGACCCCAATTCCTGTCCTGTGGGGTTTGACAGTTGCTATGGACTAGTGGCTGCTGCAGGTTCATCATTTTTCACTTTTCTGAATGTGAGTTGTTTATTGTGGTTCTCCACAATAAAATGGTCATAAAGCTTTGTTTCTTGTGGTATTTTGGGCGGAAGGTGGGGCTGAAGATAATTTCTAGGTCACCAGATCACAGAAGTTAGATCTAGACTTGACGGGGAGGGTTCTACCTTGTGCAGATTCTGGACTTTGAGCCCGATGGAGAAGGTTCTATGTGTGGGAAGA
The DNA here is from genome assembly GCF_041296235.1 of Equus asinus. Classification (NCBI taxonomy): domain Eukaryota; kingdom Metazoa; phylum Chordata; class Mammalia; order Perissodactyla; family Equidae; genus Equus; species Equus asinus. The sequence goes on from NC_091813.1 coordinate 41,798,830, forward strand.
AGGGTACACATGAATAATTGGCAGCTAGCGGGACACATTCCGGCAGAGACTCTGTTAGTCCACCAGGATCTATGCCCCCTTTCTCCTTTAATAGTCAAGCTCTTCTCACCCTCCCTCTGAGCCAGGCATGGCATGAGACTAATTTCTGGCCAGTGGGAGGTGAGCACAAGTAAGCCACTTCTGGGTTCCCTTGCCCTTTGTGCCTTGGAGCGATCACTCTGACCCCAAAGACAGAAGCTGTGCTTTGAGGATGGCAGAGCCACCTACCAGCTCTGGACCATCTATTTATGAAGAATTACACAAAATAATAATAAACTTCCCTCCTGTTTAAGTCACTGTATTTTCAGCTGTCTTTGCTTTAGCAGCAAGGCTAACACACTTCACTTATTCAAAAGGGAGAAAGTCCACTAGTTTCATGAGAAAAGCCTTTTTGTTTATCCTGACTCTCAATCCAAAAGAAAATTTTCAAGAGGAGCCTTATATTGAGTGTCCTGTGGACAGTAGTCTTGACAACACTTTATAACAAATCGGAAGCAGCTTGCACATGGCTATCCTCCACTCTCTCACTTTTTTTAAGCATAGCTTTGACGAGCAGTTCCGTGGAAGCAGTTCTTTAAGAGCTTCCACTAGAATGCTTCACCCGTGGAGTCTCCCAGGGCAGGGGCGGGGCGAGGGCAACTTGACTTAAGGATGGATCCTAACACCTTCTGGAGTAGCAGAATAGACAGTTCTTCCCAACCTGAGGCCTAAGGTCTAAGGCTGAAGGTCTAGAGGGTGTGTCTTTCATGTTGCTTTGGAGGTTTCTGAAGTAGATAGGGAGGTTGACATTCGATCAGGAAACCAGAGAAACGTGACCAGTGCTCTCTAGCACATTAAATCTTACCCTGTCCTCACTGGAAGGACACTAAAGAGTTTTGGGGAGGCCAGAAGTCTGGGGTTGCTCAGGATGGGTTCAAGCACAGGTATAAGGGCTGCCTTCCACTGCAGACTTGGCTCCACACAGAAGCATCATGCCACTCTATAGGCCCACAAGCAACACAAGAAGTAGGACCTATGCTTCTTCCATCTTTTCAAAATAAATCTTAGTACCCAGGGTCATGACAGAGAGAACAGCTCACCTTTGAAGCACTGGTCGTTGGCACTTGGCTTGCCAAAGAAACTTTTGAAAGCCAATCCTCTCGTTATTTCACTGTCATGCAAAAGCTATTTTCTATCCTAGAATTCAGAGTACATTTCATAGTAAATAACATAAAACACACTTTAATCTATCTTTTTGATTGTTTTATAGAATTATTGGTTTCTAAGCTGAATTATCTTAACATCAATTAAGAAAAATATACTAGAGGCTCTGGGTAGACCTCTGCTCATGGGCACATATAAGCCTCTCGTTCTAGACCATAGAGCAGGACACAGCTGACTCAGGCCTGGAATATTTCAAAACAAATGTTACTAGGACACTTGCTTTACCCATAGAAAATCTTCTATAGTGTTTGTATGGATTCTCAACCGCACAGCCAAAAAGTGACCTTCTGGATATCTGAACATATTGGCTTACTGTGTGGGGTTATATAGTTTTATATAATTTAAATATACAGACTATCCGCCAATGATAATGATTAGGGATTCAGCACAATATCAACCCACATTTTTGGTTACAAATTTAATCTCTGACCATTAGCTTCTTTGGGCTTTCAGGAGCTTTAGGGGGAAACAAACTTGATTCAAGGATAGATTTTAAAACCTTCTGGGGTAGCAGAACAGATAGAGTGCTTTCCAGCCTGTCATTGAAAACGTCTCCAGTAAACTCCAGCAATGACAACGAGGGTCTAGAGGGTATGTATTTTATGTTCCTTTGGACATTTGTGGAGTAGATGGGGGGGTTGACATTCGATCAGGAAACCAGAGAAACCTCATGATCCTAAGACCACTGCCAAGGAGTGCTTGGGACTCCTGGCTTCCTGTTTGCTGCAGAGCATTAATGCTTCTACACACTGTTCTTGGTTCACGTTAACAGCAAAAACCTGGATACAAAATCATACACATAGCGTTTGTGCTTATGTGTATACGTGTACATGTGTATTTGGGTGCGTGTGTTTATATTGGAGGGTGAGAGTCAGGGTAATTTTTATTTTCTACTTAGGGTATGCTTATATTTTTTAAAGAAACACACATTACTTATATATTCAGAGAAACATTTTAAGAAATATCCCCCTTCAATCTACCAGAATCTTATAACGGAGGGATTGAGCTAATATTACCCAAACCCACTGGCCTGGCCAGCTTTAGCACCTGTAAAAGGATGACAATCAGACAGTGTGTGCTTCTTGATGTGAGGAAATAGGACACCCAGCATCTACCCGTGAAGCTTTCTTACCACTTGCCACCCAACCCCCCAAAAAACCTAAGTCTAAATCAATCAAGCCTCAAGGTCTAATTGCCAGTTTGCAGGAAATTTGGGAGTTAGAGAAACAAGTTATAAAAAACACTATTAGCAAGCAATCTGGCAAATCTAGAATATGGGGGAATCCAAATGAGAAAGGATCCAGTTTCTTCAACGGAAGTAAAAAATGGCATAAAAAAGGAGGAATAATGTTAGAGTTTAAAAGGAATTTATGAGCATTAATAATCTAATACAATGTGCAGACCTTGCTTAGAACCTAATTCAAATAAACCAACTATAAAAAGACGTTTTTGAAGTAATTGGGGAAATACAAATGTCGAGTGGAAATTGGATCTCTATTAAGAAATTGATTGAGAAAGAAAAAAATGCCAAGGAAAATAACTGTCAACCTAGAATTGTGTACCTAATTAAACTATCTTTTGAAAAGAAGGGTAAGATAAAGACATTTTCTGTCAAACAACTGCCCTCTCCCCAAATGCATCATGGCGTTAAGGGGAAAATTAAGAGCATGAGAGGACTAAATATAGTCTCCTTTTACATCAGTTGAGACTATGATATAACCTGGCAGTTTCCGTCCTACTGTAATTCTTGCAGAGGGATTAAAATCCAAGTTTTGGGGGCCGGCCCCGTGGCCGAGTGGTTAAGTTCACACGCTCCACTTCTGCGGCCCAGGGTTTTGCCAGTTCGGATCCTGGGTGCAAACACGGCACCGCTCATCAGGCCATACTGAGGCAGTGTCCCACATAGCAGAGCCAGAAAGACCTAAAACTAGAACATACAACTATGTCCAAGGGGGCTTTGGGGAGAAGAAGAAGAAGGAAAAAAAAGAAGTTTGGCAACAGATATTGGCTCAGGTGCCAATCTTTAAAAAAATCCAAGTTTTGTAAGCAGCTACCACCAACTATTGATATAAAGTACAGAAAACACAGTTCTTGCAATGATGACTAATGTCCAAAACACCAAAGGGAAATAGCATAGATAGATATGGTAATAGGATGATAAATAAAAGCTGAACTCATAAATAAAAACATGTTTTTTTCTTTAAGATGAGCGAATACAATTTTAGTTATTATATCAATATCCCTGAATTCCAATTGTTCTTTAATTAAGATTTTGGACTAAGAGATGCAAACCTGCCTTTGTTAGGAGAACGCTAACATGGAGCTCAGGCTTCCTCAACCTGTTCCCCGTGTGGGGACAGGGATCCCTGGGAAGCAGCTATAAGGTTAGCTCCACAATGGTGAAGATTTCTGTGTTGTTCAATGATGTGTCCCAAGCATCTAGAATAGGGTCTGGCATGCAGTCAGTGTTCCATGTTTTTGAGCTGAATTCTTAAATATGCATCATAAATAGAATGTAGAAAAGGAAAGACCATGAAAGCCAGCCTGGGGCTTTCAGCCCTCACTTAGCAAAGAAGATATTGGAGGAGGAAGAACTGAGAGCTCCTCTGTGCTTGGGTGTGGGGAGGCCTACTCTGGAGAGCTTTTGGGATAAGAAACATGGGAATATGGTGGGGAGAAATGATATAAAAATAAGGGCTTTGTGCATTAATTGACTTGTTGGGTAGAGACTCTAGGCTGCCATAGCAATATCTTTATTCTCCCTTCTGGAGATGAAGTCAAGGATTACAGGAGAAGGTTCTCAACTCACTCCATTTTCAGGATTTCTTTGTAGGAGGTTGAGGTTCATGGTCAGTGAGTGGAGTGGTAAGATTCCTATTTGGGTGGAAATATGGAGATCCGGAGCAGCCCAAGTAGGATAATGAGTATATTGTATTTTGAGTGAATAACCCAAAGAGGAATACCTGTCTCTGTCCTAGAGAAAGCTATGTCCTAGCCAGCATTGTACCTATGGTGATAAAGGAAGGGCATGTTTACATATGCGTTTTGATTAAGATCATATGCACATCCAATCTGCATCTGCAGGCTCTTAGCCCACATCTGTAGCCCATCCAAGCCCATTTATTTATATTGAGATCTGCAGATTTCATGGGGAAATCCACAGATAGGTAGGTCTCTCCTTAAAGAGCACCATCATGCCCAATAAATTCAAGCTGGGAGGCCTGGCTTGAAAACTCCTAGGGGCTTAGGAGAGGAGCTGATTCTGGGCACAACTCAGCACCCCAACAGTCCCACTGTCAGCTTATCCCTGATACTTCAGCAATTTTAAGGTTCTCCCAATTTGTGAATCATTCCAAAGATGTTGGAAAACAACCAGCATGGACTTGTTAAACATAAACACTCTCTTCCCTATTAATGTGAAGGCTTTTGTACAAACATCATGGCCAAAACGACGGCTGCAAATGCCATTAATTTTCGTATGTATTTAATAGCTCAGTTTGTACTAATTTAAAGGGGAAAGGCTCTCATAGCCTGGTACAATGCAAGCAATCATTCTACCTTGAATCTCTCTGGCTATGCCAAAAGAAGTTTTCATTTTAATGGGTGTGGGATGAAAAAATGAGGGAAGTGCCCTTCTGCAGTTCTTGGAATGTTTTTGTCATTAAATTTCCATGAATGTCTTGATTGTACCATCATGTTAATAGTCTGCTCTGAATTAGGAGGAAATTTTATTTCATAACACTTGTCACCAAAGACAAGCACATCTCACCGCCCATCCATACATGTATAAACATATGAAAAATCAAATCCAGGTGTACAGTTACGCCTGAGATCCTAAGATGGAACAGGTTAGACTGGTAGAAGGAAATTTTCTAGGGCTTTGATACTCCTGCTTTGCAAAGGGTAAATAAGAGTGTGTCACTTGACATTCCAGTAAAGAACAGATTATATAGAAATTCGCAAGTATGGTCAAGCAATTTTTAACAAATAAGAAAAAAGTTGGGTGAGGAGGAAACATATCCTATCAAAGACTGAGACTTATTACAAGGCTCTGGTCATTAAATGTGTGTAAGTGCTCAGGGACAAAAAGATAAATTAGTTGAATGGAGAGTTCAGAAGTATGTGGAAAAAAAAAATATAGTTTGAGAAAAAGGGAGACAATGAATGTTGTGCAAACTATGGCTCCAAAAGAAATAGATCATGAAAAATCTAAAACTATTCACTGACGTAGATGTCCCCAATAATTCTTTGCTGTACACTCAGGTGTTGTTCAAGGATGAGCTTCCTGAAAATGCATGTTTATTAAAGGTGATATCAGGAGCACCCAATACTAATAGCAGAATACTTGGGGCCAACACGGATTCTTTGGTTAGTGACACACTTGGAGTTTTGGAGCCTGCCAGGTGCCCCATGGCAATGAAAACCATGTAATATATCATTCAAGCTGTGACACTCTGGAGAGCAAAAGGGGCATTATTAATAATTATGCTGAGAAAACACATATAATTCTGGATCATCCCGGGAAAATCAGGACACATAGTCACCCTACAAATGGATAAGGCCAGAGACTTCATATTAGTCCTTAAGCCCTTTGGAGCACTATAATTTCCAAAGTTGCCCCCGGGATCCAGACCTAGTTTTGGGTGAATCTGTACATTCTGTTTTGACCCAGAGAACGTGGAAGTATTTGTTCCAGAATCACATCAATCTTTTCCTTCCTTCCGTGCTCCACCATCTTCAAGTTCTTTCAGTTTTGGGTTCTGCTCTACAGGAAGTAGGAACTGGAGTGCATTTCTCAGGTAGAAAGATGAACCCCTGATCCCCTTGTAGCCTTCCTTCCCCAAATGACTGGAAAGCCAGCATTTTCTGGAACCAATCCATTCCACCATGACTTGAGCTAACCTGGCCAACAAAATTGCTATAAACTAAATTTTATGCATGTGTTACTTAGTTCTACCATTTCCAGGCCAAGAAATTTCAAAGCTGGTAAGATGCCTGGAAGCGTCATGAAGGGAAGGGCATGGGTAAGGAATTAACATTTCCTTAGCACCTAGAACATACCAGGCACTGGGTTTGACGCATTATAAAGACTATCTCATGTCAATCATCCCAGAAACTATGAGATAGGTATTCCATACTCATTTTTTTGTTTTTCAAAGATTAGCTCCTGAGCTAACAACTGTTGCTAATCTCTTTTTTTTTCTGTTTTATCTCCCCCAACCCCCCCAATACATAGTTGTATATCTTAGTTGCAGGTCCTTCTAGTTGTGGCATGTGGGACGCCACCTCAACATGGCCTGACGAGTGGTGCCATGTCCGTGCCCAGGATCCGAACCAGTGAAACCCTGGGCCACCGCAGCGGTGCGCATGAACTTAACCACTCAGCCACAGGGCTGGCCCTTCATATTCATTTTTAAGATGGAAATATTAAGCCTCAGAGATGGTAGGTAATTTGCCTAACATCACATAGCTGGTAAGAGCCAGCTAAAGGAACATTTGTCACCCTTTGCTTACCCACTTCCACCTGAGTTTCTTCATTTTATTATTGGCTTCAGCCTTCTCAATGTTCCAATTGATAATGATGGAAACTTTAACACACAACCATTGGGGGCACATGCAATGGAGAAGAAGGTGCTAAATCTCCCACTGCTGAGAAGGCAGAAACACCATCAGACGGTTATTTCAAAGAAAGAAACTATTTAAAGAAAGACTCATAAAATTTAGCTTTATTTCTCAGTCTTCTATTGGACCTAAAGGGGAGTTTTCTACACGGACAACAAACTGTTCTCTGCTACGGCTTCAGCACGTGTTCCGAGTTCTCAGAAATCATCCTTTTTCTGTTCACTCCTTAGAGTCTCCGTCACCCTGGTGGTGAGTCCTGTGCTTAAAAAGCCAACACTCCCCCAGTGTCAGATGTGCTGTTTACATGTGACCACATTGGTGGCTTTGATTCTCAGTTTCCTGTACATCTGGCTGAAGAATGGCCGGATGGAAAGTTGGGGGGTGCTGCAGTCGCTCACCATGCCACAGCACACAGTGGTTGCAGTAAGCTGGAGTAGATACCAGACTTTCCCACTGCATTCTACAGACCACTTCACCCTCTGTATCAACTCACCTCTGTTGGATTTAGGGTGCCCCTGAGTCAGGCAGAGAAGGTCCTGTACTTTTTTTCTGGTAGTTCATCATCTCTGCTTCTAACAGTTCATCTTTACTTTCGGTCCACATCTCTCTCTCCGTCTCTCTCTCTCACTCTCACTCCCAATTCGGCTAGATCTCATAAGATGTACACCGAACTTCAAACATGTACTTACAGTTAAAAACCCTAGAAAAGTATGCACATTGTTCATCTATGTTTTTTAGCACAATCCCTCTCCCAACAAATACTGGAAAATTAGAAAGCAACCTGAGAAAAATTATTTTGAAAGGTATACAGGTTTGACTTTTCGACATGGACATACCTATATTTAAATTACAGGATTATCCATTGAGCTCAGAAATTACCATAAACAGGATACTTGACAAACAAGGATAATGGAATCATAGAATTGCATCATTGTTCATTAGAGAAAACAATGACCCCTATGATGCTGTGAGCATATAGAATGACATTATCATTTATTCCGAGTGCAAGCACAAACATGGAACAAACTAATGAGTTGAGATGTCATCCGAATTTCCATGGGTTACATTTACAGCTTAGAATTGTAGCTTTATTGAATGGTGCCAAAACATTCTTACTTTATAATAATAGTATTAGTGACATTTCACCTGGATAATTCTATTTTGTTTTCATTTATTTTAATGAGCTAGTTTAGAATGAGTGACCTGCATTGGAAAACTGGGGAACAGGTGAGAGCATGATTTGAAATGCCTCTTGAATTGAAAGGTAATAAAAAGCTCAACTAAATGTTTAGATGCAGGGTGGTTATCTGGCGCTGTATACTTTCTCTAAAAACAGTGAGGCTAAAGTACCAATTTTAAGAAGGTAGGACTTTATTACCTTTTAAAACTTTCCTGCGTGGATGAGTGGATAATAAGGACTAATTTGCTGCATTTTTGTGGCCTGTTTCCACATGTTTGCATTTCTCAATGATTCTTTCTTTATGGAAAAGAGTGCGCTGGGCACAAACAATTTTTTTTCCATGCAATGATCATATGTCTATGATTCATTAAATCCTTCAATATATACACACAGTCAGTAGTGATGCAGACGGCTGATGGGCATGGATATTTTCCAAGCCTTTAGTTGTCCCAGCTTATAAAAGGGGATTCTAACCTTGAGAACTTCAATTATGTCACTTAAACCCATCAACCTTTTCCCTTGCCTAATACTATAAATCTTTCAGATGTCATATTTCTGCAACATCTGATGCCTAGAGTGAAAAGATCCCTTCTGACATTTTAGTTTTCAGTTGAGATTTAGAATGAGAAAATGAAGCCTCTATAAGTCTTTCTGATGAATTAAAAATGAAAAGATTGTCCTCATTCCATCTTATGCAAGGTGAATTCAGCTGGTAGGTAGACTTCTCTCATCTTTCTTGGGCCGAGGGTGAGAACTCATACTAAACCCTGGTCCTATAGGCCCAGGTAATAAAAAACAACAAGATATCCCCATCGAAAGAGCACCATTCCCAGGTTGGCTCCAGGTACATCTTGCAAGATCTAGTCAATGTCCAAGTGAGACAGCTTTGGGGTAAAGGAAAGGACTCTTATTTTATCAGCCCAGGAACAGCCAAGAGACAAATTACACCAATGGACAGAACTTAATATAAAGAATACAAAGAATTATTCACTAGGGACTGAATTACTGAACATGCACAAGGAAACACTGAGTTATCATGGAAACAGGAGACAGTTACACCTGTAGGGCTAGGGAAGAAAAGGAAGTGATGGGAATGATTAAAGCCAGAAGCTTGGAGAAAGGGCCCCAGTGGATCTGACACTCACATGTCACAGGAGGGAGCACTGCTCTGATGGTGCTGGGCCTCAGACCTCAGAGGATCGGCCCCGCTGAGGGTAGACTCAGACCTCCCTCAGGAGGTGGCAGCTGGCTGGTGCTGGTGTATGTAAGGCCAGGGGAGGGGTCTCTGGGGTTGGCCCAACATCTAAGGAGGTGATGCTGGCAGCTGAGACAGTGTCTCTGAGGGGGCGCCATGAGACTGGGTCTGCACCTTTTGGAAAAATTGCAAACTAGTTTCAACTGCTGTTACTGGAACAATATGCCACTGCTTGGATGAAGAACTGTTGCTGGGTGACACTGAAAGGAACAGCCAGCAAAAGTGGACCCAGAGATAGCAGGGAGGAAAATATACTTTCTCCTCCTCCAGGCTTGCAGGCTCCCTCTAGCATCCCCTGTGGGAAGAGCCTAACAGGGAACTAAGAGCAACAGAGGAAGATATGTATTTTGCAGAGACCCAGTATCCCAAAGCAGAATATAGAAGGATGGGTTTCATGCTGAGACAATAGCTTAATAAAGAGAGACAACAGCTTTATACATTAAAAATATTAACCAGGAGTGAAAGAATATGAAAATTCTAGGTGGAATTCTTATGATCCATCTTACACTTGACTTTGTACTCTGCAGTCACCCTGTCAGCCCCTCTGGCTAAGAACATTTGTGGGTAAAACTTGAGTCGAGATCTTTCCTTCTAACTTCAGGGTGTTATTAGGTCAGAACCAGAGTGGAATCAACCAGAGCAGATCTTTTGTAGAGGTTGTCTAGATGACTTCTACCTCAAAGAGCTGTTCACCTTTCTGAGGAAGGATTTTTTTTTTGGTCTATTTTTACTTAAAGAGGAAAAGTGAACCTACTTGGGAAATGATTTACTGTGGAGGTCTTGTTTATGAGCAGAGGCAGCAGTAAAACTTCACTCATCACGCCCTAGCCTGTGAAATACCTGGTCAGGGAGGTACTTCCTGCCCTCCTTCCTGAGTGTGGGACAGAACCTGCAAGGCATCTTGGTTGCCCCTTTCAAAATCTCTAGGCTTCCCTATTGGCTTTCTTGTCAGTTATGTGTTGATTTCGGTGACAGAATGAGAAAGCCCACTTGTTTGCCTTCTTTTTTAAATTTTATGTTTTAAACTGTGGAATCCAACCCATGACTCACATAGATTTTTCTTCTTAAGTGCACAGAGGTCTGCAGTTGTCTTCTACTATGAAAGCAGAACACCAGTTGGATTTTGCTAGTGATAAGGTCTTTAGCTGCTGAAACAAATATCTGATTCATGAAAAGAATGATCAATCAGCTGCCACTTGATTTAAAGAAAGTTCCCAGCAAATTCCTGGAGGCTGGCTTATGTAACAGCTTCTCACAGTAGAAAACATGAAGGCAGTACAGAGTGGTATTGTTTTCCAGCACTTCTTGAGAAATTAGTTTGCTGCCTGGCAAGAGGAGAGATGTGCAAGTATTCCTAGAAATAACAATCTACCTGTGTGCCTACTGGCACTTCCACACTGGAAGGAGGCTCTTTGGTAAAGGGCAGGTATTGGTTTCTTGCCTGTGAGAATATTACCAGGGAGTTCCTCAAAGGACCTGGAAAAGAATAACTTAGGTCCCAATCTACACACTTCATCTGATTTGGAACCAAGTTCCTAAGAGGAAAGTGACGACAGCTGTTAAAACGATGCTTTTTTCAGTAAACTAATTGAAACAGAACACCGGGCAAGATTTATTTGCATAAGAAAGGTAACTGTGCATGGAAAATTTCGATCTGAGAATATTTGCAAATTAGAGAAAAAACATCAAGGAGTGTAAGAGTGACAAAAACAATGAGGTCAGGCCTGTGCTAACACGACAATATGAGCACTATTTCATTTACTTTGGGATGGAGGAGGGTAAGAGACTTGTTCATTTCAGGTCCCGTGAAACTCAACTTCCTCCTCAGTAGAATTGGTCCAAATTGCATATCTATTTTTGCATAGACAGTGGGCTCTCCTTAACGTTTGAAGGGTTCAGATTACCAGTCATGCCCAAGAATAAACCTGGGACCAAGCTGCAGGTTCCAGCATTGAAACAGAGGCCCTCTGTATTCTTGACATCTGGTAAAACACCTGGAGAAATTAAAACTCAAAGTCTCAGGTCGCTCTTCAAAAATGGCGCAAGGTCACTCAGGCTTCATGTTCTAAAAGCCACCAGAGGATCCCTCACACGGCCCCAAGCCAGACAGGGAGGGGCTTTGTGAGACTCTCTCTCAGGGGTACAGGAATGGTTTGAATTCTGTTAACAACCTGGACAGAGCTAGCCAGACCAATACAGTCACAAGCATAGAAGGTCCTGAGGGCCTTTCTTAGACTAAATGCATTAATACATGAAGAGATCTGTAAGTAACCTTCCCACCAATGTTAACCACACCAAAAGCGAGCCAAACCCAGGCTTCTCATAATTGGTTCTTGTTCCGACACAAGAGTGAGAAGAGCCATTTGCTGTGGCCAACGGTTACTATCGCTCTCCTCGGTAGAAAGCCACTGTATTCGAAGAGCTTACTAAGGGTCTCCACCAAAGAACAAAAAAACATGGGTAAGACTGGTTTCCTCTCAAGTTATGACTCAACTTTGGTCACCGCACTTCCACTTGGGCCTATTAACATTTGGTGGCCAGAATGTCACTCTTCTTAATCGGCGGCTCTAGCAAACAACAGCCTCGCTGCCTTTCAGTCATATAGAAAGCCACAAGAATATTTCCTTTTGACTCTCTTCTCTCCACATCAGACCCACAAGTCAAGCTAACGCTGAGATGTATCTTCTCACAATCTACTAGAAAGTGGCCTGCGTCGACTTGCTTACCCTGCTAAAATGAGAAGCAAGGAATAAACAGCTTAATGTGAATGATAAATAGAGGGCTTTGTGCTGGTTATGGAGCCTGCCCATGGCATCACGAAAATTCAGGAAAGCATTCCGCTCCATCTTTGCTCCCATCGGGAGCCATACCCCTTGTGAGAATAGCGCCTTTCTCCTCAGCACCCGGGGAAGCGGGCAGATCCAGGCAGAAAGACCTGTGACAAGATCCTCAGGACCGCTCATAGATTCCTGGACTTGGGAGGAGGGTCAGAGGGAAAAAAAAGCTATCGTTTTCTTTTCTCTATCTTTCTTGGAGATCAAAAACAGTGGGAGGTTCAGAAGATCCCCTCTGCTCATGTACACATTAAATATTTCATGATGTTATTTGGCTTTGAGATTTTGTTATCATTATTGTTAATATTATTTATGATTATATTAATATAAGAACAGTGGTTAAGATTTATTGTGCCAAGTATTATGATAAGCATTTAAATATTCTATCTTTTTTAAACCTCACAACTACCAGATGAATTAGATACTAATATTATCCCCAGTTAACAATTAAGAGCCTGAGGCATACAGAGGTGACCTTGTTGGAGACCGTGCTCCTAAAGAATGGCAGAATCAGGCTTCAGCCACAGGACCAGTGGCCGCAGAGCCCATCCTGTTATCCAATTCAGATCAGTAGCCCCCTTTAAAACACTGAACTGTTTTTATCCTCAGCAAACCCAAATGCTTAGCTCCAAGAGCCAAACAAAAATAATTGTTAAAAATGCCACTATTTGGTTTCTCAGATAGCGCATCTCAGAGTTATTCAATTTAATCCTTATCCCTTTGTTCTGGTAGCTATTTGACCCCTGGGAAGTGTCCTTTCCCCATTTCTTCACCCTGCCTCATCCCCACCCATCCTCACTCAGGCTGTCTAAATTCTCCTCACCCTTAAAGATGTAACTCAACTTTTGCATCTCCCAAAAAGCCTTAACTGTAGCTCCCACCTCTGAATTCCTATAAAACTTAATATTTATACCACTTACTGGGCATTTATGTTTCACTTTTTATAGTTAGTTCTATTTGAGAATAATCCATCTTTGGGCTGAATTCATTATGTCCTTTTTTAAAAAAAATTTATTACTTATAATCCTTAAAGGCAAGGACCATGATTTTAAAACGTTTCATACCTCCACACACACCAAGCTCAGGCACTCAATCAACGAGCCCTGAGAGCTGGGTTAGAAAGCCCGCAGCAGCCTGGAATTTGAAGCAGGCTGGGTCCGCAGGGAAAGAAGCTAGCCCATCTTCTAGAGCTCTGGTGAGTCCTGTAGACTATCTTTTAAAAGAAAGTCTAAAGAGTCTCTTCAGGAGCAGAAAACAATCCTTTGATCCCTCACTTCTTGCCCTCCCACTTCCCAACTTCTTTCACATCGTCCACTCAAACTCCTAAATTTTGAACTCAAAGCATGCAGAGTGTCAGCCCCTGAAAAATGCCACCAACTTTTACTTACGGGTTTCACTCACCTTCACACCTGCGGTTTTGAAGGTGTCAAATTTCCTCTGAAGTCTTTCTGCAAAGCTTTATCCCCCTCATTTTTCCACCCTGCCAGTCATCCCTGTCAACAGTGACAATCTTGTCAAACAGAAGTCACTTGAGCTATCGGTTTTCATTAGCAATCGAGTTGGGGTAATCCCTGCTTCCTACAAAGCTGTTTTCCTTCTAGGAATTGCTTGTTCCTTTCTATTTAGGGTTTCTGATACTTCTCTAACTAGAGCCCCCCACCCAGATGATTTCACATGGTTTTCTGAAGATCTCCTTCAGCTAAAAAATCTGGTAAAACTTTCTTTTCTATAGTTTGTATTATGAAAAGTGTTGGCATATTACTTTTTTTTCAGACTACACATGGCACCCTGGAGAGTGTAATATGCCCTAGAAAAGGGTGTCTCCCCTGGGATAACTTTTTTGTTTTTTGAGGAAGATTAGCCCTGAGCTAACATGTGCTGCCAATCTTCCTCTTTTTGCTGAGGAAGACTGGCCCTGAGCTAACATCCATGCCCATATTCCTCTACTTTATATGTGGGATGCCTACCACAGAATGGCTTGCCAAGTGGTGCCATGTCCACACTGGGGATTTGAACCAGCGAACCCCAGGCAGCCAAAGCAGAACGTGAGAACTTAACCGCTGTACCACCAGGCTGTCCCCTGGGATAACTATTTAAATTACTCTTTGTTCAATAAGATCTGTTTCTTTACCCCTTCCATTTCTTATCTAGAGCCCATCCTTTGATGACCTAAGTGAAAAAACTTTTACCAACCTTAGATTCCTGTTGTCAATTTTCATTCCTGTTGTTAAGTTCACTAACCTAGAGGAAAGCCGTGGACAGTAAACGTAACTATGCAAAAGGGCCCATGTTCATTCAGCTGTATGAGTGCTCATTTTGGGGACAAGGAAACCAATAATTAAACCCTCAAACCTGTCTTAACCTCTGTCCTCCCACGACCATTCCTCCATTTTCAATGGACCAAGTCTTTGTACTCAAAGTCAACATTTTAGAGAGGTTGAGTTTCAGGAAGGCATGAGTAGCTCTTCATCTTCCCATGAAGTTGAGTCAAGCCCTGAGCTTATTGTCTCCCAACACTCCCTCACTCTTCCCGTCACTGCTCCCCATTCCCTTTCTGTTCCATTTCCTACCCATAGATGAGAATGAGCGGTAACCACAGAATTGTTGCCACAAGAAGAGAAAGTACTAGCTAAGAAGTGACAGGAATGATGCCCCACAGGTGACTTAGGACAATCCAATGAAGCTCTCAAAGCAGATCCTTCTTTATCTGGGAGGTTTGGGCTTCACCTAACCAAAATTAACGCAAAAGAACCAGGTGACTGGAGTAGACAGATGTGTAGATCAATGTATTTTCAAGTGCCTGGTCATCTGCCTGGGATGTCCATGATAAGGTATAAAGACAGCAATTCATCTTAAAGCAAATTGTTAGAAATATTACCTTTCTTATCTTTTTATTTCCTGAAATCAGCTAACAGAACATCCTTTCTAAAGCATAGAACGATCACTCCCAAGAATCAGAAGGTACACGTTCAAGTCCTGCATCAGCAATGTATCAACCAAGCAACCCTGGGCAAACTATTTAGCTTCCCCAAATATCAGTTTTCTCATAAGCAAAACACAGATCTTGCCCCAGCTACCCTACAGAGATGTTGTGAGAATGGACTGAATTAATATATAAAAATACTTTATAAACTTTAAAAGTCATGTATACAAACTCTACATAATATTACTATTCTATTTTTATTTTCCCACTAATGATTCTTGATTTCCTGCCATTTCTCAAGTCTTCTCTTTTAATGTATCAATGATTCTTTTTTGGAATGTTGAAACATTTCCTTTGTTGTAGCTGGAACTCCATTTCTAATCCTTTGCAAAATAAAATTTAAAAAATCCAGCTCTTTCTTGAACTACTTCTGGATAAGTATTCAAGCATTCTGGTCTTTCAATTTTTTTAAATAACTAAGGAGCTAGGTTTCTTTTGAGAATTTTTTAAAACATTCTGAGCCCACAAGAAAGAAATAGAAATCTCTTTAAACTTGACTTTGGGAATACTATAACAATTTGTATTACACTGTGACATCATCAACATCTACAGATCTCAAGAAACGTGACAAAAACTGTCACCCCAACTCCTGCTTCTGTATTATCATTTTTAGAGCTAAGAAATTTTGACTTAAGTAGTTTGCAAAAGCCATACACAAAATTCTACTATCGTGTTCAAAAATACAAAATAAGTGAAAAAGTGATGATGCTTTGGCTGGAAGAGGGAGAGAGACTTTAACTCAGAAAAGCAAAATTGAAGGGGGCAGAACACTGTGACCGAACTCATCACTCTCATTTGGTGACATCCGAAAAACTTATGACTTTTACAGTGCATTTTTCTTACCTTTTACTGTTATATCAGTTTCGTAGAGCAGCCATTCTTGAATCAGAAAGAATAGCACATTACCATCTCAAATTTATCATTAATTATCTTCTACAAAAATTTAATAGAATGATTAGGACTAATGAGACTCATCTAATGTTGACATAGACAATTTGTACGACCCAATCAAATTCATAAAAGAAATTTCAGAAAAGAAAATTCATAAAATTCATAAAACAAAAACCCAAATTCATAAAAGAAAAAAATCTAGACAATATAACCAAAGGATTAATTTCTTCCTAAATTCATCTATTCCTGACTGCAGCATAGTACAGATATGCTTCCATTTAGAATTGACCCCAGGATACAATAATAAATCAACTCTAGTACAAGGCATTGTTAACAATGATGACTCATTGTTCGCTAGTTGATGCTAAACTTTTTAAACAGGTGGAGACATTGTTAACCAGACCTTTAAAGAACTCACAAAGAGAAAATCTTGGCATAGGCAAAAGGTTCAGAAGGTAAGATGAGTTGTGGTACAATTACAATTTAGGGTAAAAGCTGAGGGTTTGAAAATGCCGAGCATTTCTTGCAAATTGAATTGTATTTCAAATGTAAAAGTGTTGGGCTTTAATTAGGATAGAAAGTTGTCTAAATAGATGAGAATTTTAACAACAATGTGTTGCCTGATAAGCCAACCACCCACGCTAGATGCACAGAAATATCGATTCATTTTCTTATGATTGATATTAACTACAGGAAATTGCCCTGTCATGAGTAGAGAAAAGTGGGGAATTTTCATAAAACACAAATCAACGGGTGAAAACCAGGCTTCCTTTTTTGAGACAAGGAAGAAACTGCTCTGTAAAGTATGTGAGAAATGAGAACTACTACAGGAGGGAAGCAATAATTTAGAGCCTGAACTTATACGCTGGTTGCACAAACCAGCTTCACCTCTCTTGGCTTTCACGCATCTTGACCAAAGAAAGAGAGGTCAATGATCCAAAGTGTTTTTCAAAAAGTAAAAATAAACGGGTGGAGTACACCTCTTTTATTGAAAGCAATCCTGAAGACAACTGAATCATAGTTTACACATTTTAATTAGTTTGAATTAGAAAACATATCCTTCATGGCCAATTATTTCTGACTCAGTTGTTTACTTACTTACCTTGAGAGTGACCTGTGGAGTCTTGGTTGAGCCAAGATAGATACTCTGAAAAAGCTTTGCCTTGTAAATAAGTGTTAAGGGCATCTCATGATGAAGTGTTCTTTCTGAGACAGCATAATGATCTAGATGAATAGTTCAACACATATGAGAGCATTTTGAGTAACCATATATTGCTTGCATGATCATTTAATATCTAGCTAACTAACTTTTCTTCCTGTGAACATTACTCATAGGATGTTAGTTCTCACATCATCTTTGAGAGGAAGGCAAGTATTATTAGTCATTGAGACTAAAGTAATCTTCACCGATTCAATCTTCGAAAAATACAATGCTGAGAGTGAAGAGACCAGAGGTGAACAACAGTAGCAAGTAAGTCACTTAAGACTTCTTGTTCTCCTTTGTTTAATGATGAGAAGGAAGCAAAACATTGAATAGGAAGAATCTGGAAACGATGAAGCTCTCGTTGAGAAAAGACAGGCTAAGAAAACATGAAAAATTGAGAATTCATAGATTTGTTTCAGGGGGAAGTAAAATCTGTAAGTTCTGATGGTGTTCTGAATCTTCGATTCTGATCTGTGATTTAGGTTAGTCCTTGAAGGGAAATCCTTTTAGAAGAACTCAGGATATTACTCCAACCTTGATTTCCCAAACATAAAGAGAAAATTTTCTCTTCTACTCTTAGACCCTTAAAATACCTGGATATGTAGGATTTTTCATTTCAGAGATTGCTCTTTCTAGAAGCCAAAACAAAAGATAAGCATTTGCACAGTGGGCTGCGACCTGCAGTGAGTCTATCCTTCTTTCCATCTGCCACCCCTGAGGGCACAAAACAGTCCCATCAGCAACAGAGGTTTTTCCTGGCCCTGATCCACATGGGAGTGTGGGGACAAAGGTTTAGTCTGGCTGAGGTGAGTGGCAGCATTTAGGCCAGATGATACCACTTCAGTGCTGTGCTGTCAAAATGGAGAAAATGTAGCACGCACTCAGTCTCCTCCATGACAGTCAACTGACCCAGGCTCAGAGGAGCCCCACTCTGCCCCACAAAAATGAGATCAGCTCATCACTTTGGGAATAGTCTCTCTCCTTTCAGTCACCACTGTGGGCATGCTCCCAAGACACGGGCACCAGAGGGCAAGGGAGTTGATACATAAGTGGCTGACCACACTCCTAAGCACAGGGGCCCAGGGGTGAGCCTTAGAGCCCCGCTGAGAGATGGGGGTCAGGTCGGGGGTAATAATGACTTAGATGGAGTGGAGGCTTTGTCTCTAAGGAGATCACTTGAACATACCAGGAGCATCTTAACCCAAATGATTAATAACAGAGCACCAAGAAAGAGCATCATAAGGCCAGCTTCCATCATGTTTCCTAGGATCAACTTCTTAAGTCTTATTACGTGGTTATACCAACACAGAGAATACTATATTTTTAAAACAGAGATACATTTCACATACCATAAAATGTACCCTTTTAAAGTGTACATTTGAGTGGGATTTTTAAAGTATATTCACAAGGTTATGCACTCATCTCCATTATCTAATTCTACAGTGTTTTCATCACCAGCAAAGAAATAGCGGATCCATTAGCAGTCGTTCTTTCTTCTCCCCTCCCCACAGCCCCTGGCAACCACTAAGCAATTTTCTGTCACTATGGCCATACCTATTCTGGACATTTCATATAAATAGAACCACACAATATGTGGCATTTTGGGTCTGGCTTCTTTCACTTAGCATGTTTTCAAGGTTTATCTATGTTGTGACGTATCAGTAATTCATTCCTTTTTATTGTTGAATAACATTCCGTTTTACAGAATTACCACATTTTGTTTATGTTCATAAGTTGCTGGACATTTGGGTTGTTTCCACTTTTTGGCTACTATGAATAATGCTGCTATGAACATTGGTGTACAAGCTTTTGTGGGAATATATGTTTTCAATTTTCTTGGGTATATAGCTAAGAGTGGAATTGTTGGGTCATACAGTAATTCTGTGATTTAACTTTGTGAAGAAATGCTAAACTCTTTTCCAAAATGCCTGCACCATTTTACGTTTTCATCAGCAATATGTGAGGGTTCCAATTTCTCCACATCCTCCCAGCAGTTATTATTTTCCGTTTCTTTGATTATAGCTGTCCTAGTAGGTGTAAAGTGGTACCTCACTGTGGTTTTGATTTGCATTTCCCTAATGACTAATGATGCTGAGTAGCAGTCACGTGCTTATTAGGAATTTGTATATCTTCTTTAGAGAAATATCTATTCAAATGCTTTGCCCATTTTTAAATTGTGTTATGTCTTTATTGTTGAACCATGAGAGTTATTTATACATTCTGGATAATAAATACTTAGATATATCTGCAAATATTTTCTCCATCTCTATGGGCTGTCTTTACACTTTATTGATAGTGTCCTTTGAAACAAAAAAACTTGTTAGTTTTATGAAGTCCAATTTATCTATTGGTTGCTCATGCTTTTTGTGTTCTATCTAAGAAACCATCACCAAATCCAAGGTCATTAAGATTTAGACCTACGTTTTCTTTAAGAGTTTTATAGTTTTAGTACTTAGATTTAGGTCTTTGATTCATTCTGAGTTAATGATTTTATGTGGCCTGAGGTAGAGATCCAACCTCATTCTTTTGCATGTGGATATCCAATTGTCCCACCACCATTTGTAGAAAAGACTATCCCCCCATTGAATGGTCTTGGCACCCTTGTTAAAGATCAATTGACCATAAATGTATAGGTTTATTTCTGGACTTTCAATTCTATTCCGTTGACCTATCTATTGATCCTTATACCAGAAACACACTGTCTTGATTCTTGTAGATTTGTAATAAGTTTAAAATGAGAAAGTGTGAGTCCTCCAACTTCTTTTTCCTTTTAAAGGTTGTTTTGACCATTCTGGGTCCCTTGCATTTTCACATGAAGTTTGGGACTGATTTTTCAATTTCTTAAAAAAAGGCAGCTAGAATTTTGATAGAGATCGCTTTGAATCTGTAGATCAATTTGGAGAACACTGACATCTTAACAATATTGAGTCTTCCAATCTACGAACATGAGATATCTTTCCATTCACTTAGGTCTTTTAAAATTTCTTTCAATGATATTTTATAGTTTTCAAAGTATAACTTTTAGACTCCTTTTGATAAATTTATCCCTAAGTATTTTATCCTTTTTGATGATTGTAAAGGCAATTGTCTCCTTAATTACATTTTCAGTATACTCATTGCTACTGTATAGACATACAATCAACTTTTGAATATTCATCTTTTTTCCTGCAACCTTGCTACATTCATTTATTTGTTCTAATAGGTTTTTAGTGAATTCTTAAGACTTCCTTAAGACTTCCTATATACATGATCATGTCATCTACAAACAGAAATACCTTTACTTTTTCCCAATCTGGATGTCTTCTATTCCATTTCCTTTCATAATTGTCCTGGCTAGAACCTGCAGTATAATGTTGAATAAAAGTGGTGAGATTGGACATCCTTCTCTGGGGAAAACATACAGTCTTTCACCATTAAGTATAAAGTTACCTGTGGGTTTTTCATAGATGTTATCAGGTTGAGGAAGTTCCTTTCTATTCCTAGTTGTTGAATGTTTTCAAATGTTTTTTCCTCATGTGTTGAGATGATCATGTGCTTTTTGTCCTTTGTTCTATTGGTGTGCTGTATTATATTAATCAATTTTTGGATGTTAAACCAATATTGCATTACTGAGATGAATCTCAATTGGTCATTGTATTAGTCTGCTTGGGCCGCCATAATAAAATACCATCAACTGGGTGGCTTAAACAGCAGAAATTTATTTTCTCACAGTTCTGGAAGTCTGAGATCACGGTGCAAGCATGGTTGCCTTCTGATGAGGTTTCTCTCTCTGGCTTGCAGATGACCACTTCCCATTGTGTCCTTAAATGGAAGAGAGAGAGAGAGTGGTTCACCTCTCCGCTTTCACATTTTACTATAAACAGTCAGGAGGAACCAAGCCACTCTTTCAACATTTTGCTTAGAAATCCCCTCAGCTAAGTACCCAATTTCATCACTCTCAAGTTCTACCTTCCACAAAACACTAGAATATTCAGCCTAGTTCTTTGCCACTTTATAACAAGAATCACCTTTCCTACAGTTTCTAATAACATGTTTCTCATTTCCATCTGAGACCTCACCAGAATTACATGTAACATCCATATTTCTAGGATGCACTTCAAAACTGTCCCACCCTCTACCTAGTACCCAGTTCCAAAGCTGTTTCCACAATTTCAGGTATCTGTTACAGTAGCACCTAACTTCTGATTCCAAAATTCGTCTTTGTTAGCCCAGGCTACCATAACAAAATACCATGGACTTAGTAGCTTAAGCAACAGAAGTTTATTTTCTTATGGTTCTGGAGGCTGGCTGTCCAAGACCAGGGCTAGAGTTGAGAGAGGCCCAAAATAAAAGGAGGCTCTGCAACAGATCCAGGCTGCTGTACAAGCTGCTCTTCCACTTAGACCACATGATTCAGGAAATCCAATGGTGCTTGAAATGTCAGTGGCGATAGGGATGCTGCTTGGAGCGTTTGGCAGGCCCCCATGAGTGAATTACAGTGCAGCCCCTTAGGATTTTTGAGCAAAGCCCTGCCATCCTCTATGGATAACTGCTCTCCTTTGAGAAGCACCTCTTTGCCTGCTACTTGGCCTTAGCAGAGACTGCACGGGTAACCATGGGCCAGAAAGTTACCGTGTGACCTGAGCTGCCCAAGATGAACTGGGTACTATCTGTTCCACCAAGCCATAAAGTTGGGCATGCACAGCAGCAGTCCTTCATTGAATGGAAGTGGTATATCTATGATCAGGCCTGAGCAGGCCTTGAGGCACAACTAAGTTACATAAATAAGTGGCCCAAGTGCCCATGGTCCCCACTTCTGCTACACTGCCTTCTCTCTCCTAGCCTATAAGTGTGGCCTCATGGGGAGATCCCTATGATCGGTTGTCAGAGGAAGAGAAGACTCGGGCCTGGATTACAGATGGTTCTGCACAATATTCAGGTAGCACCCATGAGCAGAGAGCTATAGCACTATCACCACTTTCTGGAACATCCCTAAAGGACAGTGGTAAAAAGAAATCTTCCCAATGGGCAAAACTTCAAGCAATGTACCCAATTACTCACTTTGCCTAGAAGGAGAAATGGCCAGCCATGCTCTTTTATACTGATTCATGAGTTGTGGCCAATGGTTTGGCTGGATGGTCAGGAATTTGGAAGGAACATGATTGGAAATTGGTGATGAGGAAATTTAAGGAAGAGGTATGTGGATAAACCTCTCTGAAGGGGCAAAAAACATGAAGATATTTATGTCTCTTGTGAATGAAACCAAACAGCGACCACTTACCGAAGACGGACCTAAGCAGAGAAGGATTTTAAGAATCAAATTGACAGGATGACCCTTTCTGTGGACAATAGTCAGCCTCTTTCCCCAGCCACCTCGGTCATTGCCCAATGGGCTTATGAACAAAATGGCCATGGTGGCAGGGATGGAGGTTACACATGGGCTCAGCAATGTGGACTCAACAAAGCTGACCTGGCTATGTCCACTGCTGAGTGTCCAATTTGTTAGCATCAGGGACCAGCACTGAATCCCTGGTACAGCGCCACTGCCTGGGGTGATCAGCCAGCTACCTGGTGGAAGTTGATTACACTGGACCACTTCAATCAATGGAAGGGCAGTGTCTTATTCTTACTAGGATAAACAATTACTCTGGGTATGGATTTGCCTTCCCTGCATGCAGTGCTTCTGCCCAAACTATCACCTGCAGACTTATAGAATGTCTTATCCTTTGCCGTGGTGTTCTACACAGTGTTGTTTCTAATCAAGAAACTTACTTCACAGCAAATGGAATACAGCAATGAGCCCATGCTCATGGAATTCACTAGTCTTACCATGTTCCTCACCATCCTGAAGCACCTGGCTTGATAGAACAGTGGAATCACCTTTTTAAGATGTAGGTACAGCAGCAGCTAGGTGGCAATATGTTACAAGGCTTGAGGGAAGCTCTCCAAAAGGGTGTGTATGGCTTGAATCACCAACCAATGTAAGGTGCTATTTCTCCCATAGCCAGGACTCACAGGTCAAGGAATCAAGGGGTGGAAATGAGAGTGACACTACTCACTATTACCCCTAGTGAACCACTAGCAAAACTTTTTCTCCCTGTTCCCACAACCTCATGCTCGGCTGGCCTAGAGGTCTTAGTTGCAAAGGGAGAAGTGCTTCCACCCCTTGACCCTTCCACCCTTTGTTGAGTGCAGACACAACAATGATTCTATTGAACTGGAAGTTAAGACCACTGCCCCAGACACTTTGGGCTCCTCATGCATCTGAATTGACAGGCAAAGAAAGGAGTTACTGTACTGGCTGGGATGATTGATCCTGACTACTAAGGAGAAATTGGACTACTGCTTTACAATGGAGATAAGGAAGAGTATGTCTGGAATACAGGAGATCCCTTAGGGTATCTCTTAGTATCACCATGCCCTGTGATTAAGGTCAATGGAAAACTACAGCAACCCAACCCAAGCAGAACTACTAATGGCCCAGACCCTTCAGGAATGAAGATTTGGGTCACCCCACCAGGTAAAGAATCATGACCAGCTGAAATGCTTGCTGAAGGCAAAAGAAATACAGAATGGATAGTGGAAGAACGTAGTTATAAATATCAGCTACAACCACATGACTAGTTATAGAAATACGGACTGTAACTGTCATGAGTATTTTCTCCTTATTTTTTATGAATACTTTTGTGTGTATATGATATACATATATACAGCGAATATCTTTCTTCTCTTATCCCCTTACCATGTAACATAAGACATATTGACTGTATATCACAGTATTTAACTGTTGTTAATTTTACACCATAGTATTTAAGTTACAGGATATCAAGGAGAAGAGTAAACATCACTCAAGGACATACCTCCTCTTCTGGGGAAGGGGTTAGTGTGTTTTTGGTTGTATGTGGTACAGTTGTATTGTGTTAGGCAGAATTATGACCTTCTTATTATCTTCATTTAGAGATTAAGTTTGGTTTAATGAGATGTGTATGAATACCAAGGGGTGGTTTGTGATGATTAATTTTATGTGTCAACTTGACTGGGCCACTTGGTGCCCAGATATTTGGTCAAACCTTTTTTCTGCGTATGCTGTGAGGGTGTTTTTGGATGGGAATAACATTTGAATTGGTAGACAGAGGGAAAGAGATTTTCCTCCCTAATGGGGGGGCCTCCACCCAATCAGTTGAAGGTGTGAACAGAACAAAAAGGCTGACTCTCTAGCAAGTAAGAGGGAATTCCTCCTGCCTATTTGTGCTGGGACATCAGTCTTTCCCTGCCTTTGGACTCAAACTGAAACATCGGCGCTTCTTGGGTCTCCAGTCTGCCAGCTTTACAATGTAACTACACCATTGGCTCCCCTGGGTGTCCAGCTTGCTCACTATAGATCTTCAGATTTCTCAGTCTCCTTAACCATATAAACTAATTTGCTATAATAAATCTCTTTCTCTCCCTCTCTTTCTATATATATTCAATTGGTTTTGTTTCTCTGCAAAACTCTGACTAATACAGTCATGGTACAGAGTCCTTTTTATATATGGCCAGATTCAATTTGTTAATATTTTGTTGAGGATTTTTGCATCTATATTCATAAGAGATATTATTTATAGTTTTCTTCTGATGACTCTCTGGTTTTGGCATCAGGATAATACTGGCCTCATAAGATGAGCTGAGAAGTGTTTCTTTCTCTATTTTTTAAAAAAAGTTTTGGAAGAATTAGTATTAATTTTTAACAAAGACTCTTTTGTTTCATGGTCTTCACCAGTGAAGCCATCTGGCCCTGGGCTTTCCTCTGTGGGATTTTTTCTTGCTGTTGTTATTAATTCAACCTCTTTACTTGTCATAGGTCTATTTGGATTTTTTAGTTTTTCTTGAGTCAGTTTTGGTAGTTTGTCTCTTTCTACAAAGTTGTTTATTTTATCTGAGTAATTTGTTGGCATATTGTTGTTCACAGTACTCCCTTATAATTCATTTTATTTCCGTAGGGTCAGTAGTGATTTCCTTTCTTTCATTTCTGATTTTAGCAATTTGAGTCTTCTCCCTTTTTTCTTGGTCAGATTAGGTAGTGTGTCGTCCATTTTGTTGATCTTTTCAAAAAACCAACTTTTGATATTCTTTGTTTTTTTAATCCTCCATTTCATTAACTTTTATTTCTTTTTGAATCAGTTTCAGTAATTTGTGTCTTTCTAGGAATTTGTCCATTTCATCTAGGTTATGTAATTTGTCGACTTACAATTGTTTATAGTATTCCTTTATAATACTTTTTACTTCATTAAGTAGTATGGTCCTCTCTTTCAGTCCTAATTTTTGTAATTAGACTCTTCCTCTCTTTTGATCTTGATCAATCTAGCTAAAGTTTTGTCAATATTGCTGATCCTTTGTAAGAAACAATTTTAGGTTTCATTAATTTTTTTCTATTGTTTTTCTTTTGGAACCATGATTGAACTTAACTAATTAAGTTCTTAATCTTCTGCTCTGTTCTGCTCTTCACTGGGAGTGGTAGGGAGGCCGTTAACATTATCCTACAGACTGTATCATCTGGGCTATCTGGTTCTCTGGCCTCCTGTTGGGTTCCGCATCAGAAGCTATGGGGAAGAAGGAGAGGCTCGGGAGTATTCTTGCCCATTCTCTTCTGCTTCAGAATCTCAGTTCTGGCAGTTGCTGTACATTTCCTGTCAGGAGGTCCTTCTTTTATTTTGGGCTCGTGATACACTGTTTTCGCTTCTTCAGGCCTGGGGATAGTAAATGTTGCTCCTTGTTGCTAGTTTCTGGGCCTCTCAACATCCCTTGTTGCTTCCCTTAGTGTTGCCTACAATTGTGCTAAGTGTTCCTTTATTAAATTCGCTTAAAAGTCTCATCTAAGTGAACCTTATATTTCCCTCTGGGACCCTGAATGACACAACCAAGACTCATTGGCTGAAAGTTCATCGTGTGACCTGCTACAATATTTATCCTCTTAGCCAAAACCATTACTTGGGAAATTATATATCTATACCTGTATCTATATCTACGTCTAAGGCTCTATCTATCTATCATCTATTTAGCTATAAAACACTAGTAATAGACTGTTTTTCAGGAACTATCTTAGAGAAAATAACCTTATACAAATCCATAATGCAGAACAACTTTAAAAATATGTAATTGCATAATTATATTTACGTAAATTTAAAAAGAGGCAAAACTAATTTGCAGAACCAGAAGTCATAGAGTGACTATTTTTGGAGGAGAGAGGTGTAGTG
Organism: Equus asinus; assembly: GCF_041296235.1. Taxonomy (NCBI): domain Eukaryota; kingdom Metazoa; phylum Chordata; class Mammalia; order Perissodactyla; family Equidae; genus Equus; species Equus asinus. Next base: position 41,825,253 of record NC_091813.1, read on the forward strand.
ATTGGGAGGGAGGATGATGGGGTCTTCTGAGTTGCTGGTGATATTTTGCTTCTTGATCCTGGTGGTGGTCCCAGAGGTGAGTTCACTTTGTGATAATTATTGAGCTATATATTTAAGATTTGCCTAGATTTCTGCAGGTGTATTATTCTTTGATTTTGAGAGAATGAAAATTACAAAAAAGATACAGGTATTTCCCATTTTATTACACAGATGAAATTTATAAGAAATCATTACATCTGTTCATTACAATGAAATCAAATAAGTTGGCTTTTATGAAATAGTTGAAAGGTTTTTTCCAACCTCATTTTTGTACAAAGTTTAGACAAGCTTTTTGGCATGTGTCAGAATAGTAATAGTTCAAAAATTTCAAAGCAAATTTGAGTCAGTTCCCTTCTATTAGTGCAAAATACTTTTGACTTTTTAATTTATTTAATTACTTATTCTTTTATTCAATAACCGTTTCTGAGTGTCTAGTAATGGTTTACACCTTGTGCTTATGCAGAGAGAGTAAATAATGAAAAAATCCATGCCACAAGGCATTTCCCTTTGAAGCAAACCCAAGAAAATGGAATTCAGCCTGATTCCTCTTGTAAGAGAAACGGAGTCTCCGGGAGCCTATGGACCCTTGGACTCCTCCACTCAAATAAAGGGTAAGAATTTAGTTGTCGCTTTTGAGGCAGGGCTGGGGAAGTGAGGAATGAAAGGGGAATAATGAAATCCTGGATAGCCTCCCGTTTCTGGAAATTCTGGAAGGCCACCCTTTTTTGAAATCACTTATTTTTATAAAATACAGTTACTAAACTCTCCAAAAGCTTGGTGTAAATGTTTTTTTTTTTTTTTTGCAGAAATACTCATTTCATTTATTGTATTTTTTTAGTTCTAAAATTGCCATTGGATTTTTAAGCAGATCCTAGTTCTCAGCTGAAATTCTACATCTTGTAATCTAGTTTCCTGGATGTGTTTAACTATAATTATTTTAAATTACATGACTGACAACCCCAATCTTTCTATCTACTTTGAATCTGTTTCTATGGGCTGGCTTTGCTCTTTGTTTTGGATTATTTGCTCATTTTTCCTTGGATGTCTGGTAATTTTATTAAAAGGAGGTCTTGTGTATGAAAAATTGTGGAAACTCTGGGTGATGTTTATTATCCTTCAGAGATTTAATATATTTTTCTGACAGGCAAATCTTGTTGAGATTGAGACTGAGGCTGTTTTATTTCTGGTTTTTCTTTACCCGGGTGCAGTCCTTTAAAGATCTCAATAAAAGCCTGAGTGTTTACCAGCACCCATTCTCTGTTGGCTAGAAAAAGGAAGCTCTGAACTCCAATTTTTTTGTCCTTAGTTCTTTGAGATGGCAAAAATCTCTGAGTGGACTTTTAGCCTCTAGGAAGCCCCTTTCTTCCTGGAATCTTGGTCCCTCAATTTCTGACTACTTTGACACCCTTGAAATCCAATTTATCTCTTTGGGTTGTCTCTTTATTAAATTATAAGAATTGCTTATATGTTCTGGATACAGGCTCTTTGTCAGACATGTGTTTTGCCAATATTTCCTCACAATTAGTGTTTTCTTTTTCATTTTTGGAATAATGATTTTGAAGGGCAAATTTTTTTTAAAAATTTGAGTTAAGTCTAAATTATATATTAAATTTTTATACTTCTTGCTTTTGGTGTAGTGTTTAAGAAATCTTTGCCAATTTCAAAGCTACTGAGATTTTTTTCCTATTTTCTTATAGAAGTTTTATAGTTTTAGGTTTTACATTTGCAATCATTTTGAGTTCATTTTTGTATATGGTAAGAGGTAAGAGTAGAGCTCCTTTTTTTCATATGACTAATTATTCCAGCGCCATTTGTTGAAAAGATTATTATTCTACACTGAATTGTCTCTGTATCTTTGCCAAAAATTAATTGATCATATATGTATTTCTTTCTGGACTCTCTATTCTGTTCCATTGGTGAATATGTCCCTTTTTTATGCCAATGCCCTACTATCTTGATAACTGTAGCTTTATCATAAGCCCAAAATCAGCTACCGTAAGTCTGCCAATATTGTTCTTCTTTTTCAAAGTTGTTTTGGCAATTCTAAGTACTTTATATTTCCACATAAATTTTTAGAATCAATTTGTCAATTTCCTCAAAGAAACTTGATAGGATTTTGATTGGGATTGCACTGAATCTATAGATTAACCTGAGAAAAAATGACATCCTAACAACATCCTAACACTGATTTTTTCTAATTCAGGAATACAATATATCCCTCTTATATTTAGTTCTTTTTAATTTTTTCTCTGTGATGTTTTGTAGATTTCAAGTTGTACATACTTTTGTCAAATTTATCTCTAAGTATTTTTAATATTTTGATGTAATTGTATATGGTATGATTTTTTAAAATTTAAATTGTTGATTGTTGATAGTATATAGAAATACAACTTATTTTTTTGTATATTGACCTTATGTCTTGCAACCTTGAAAAACTCACTTATTAGTTCTAGTAGGCTTTTTTGGTAGATTATTTAGGACTTTCTGTGTAGACGATCATGTCCTTTATAAATAAGGGGAATTTTACTTCTTCTTTTCCAATCTGTATACTTCTTTAATTTCTTTTTTTGTCATAATGCAGCAAAAACAAATTTTAAAGCCAAAATAAATATTATTGAAGAAAACTATTGAAAACCTGAGTAAGAAAAAAGTAGTTATAAAGAAGAATCAATTATAGATATAGGATATGATAAATATATATTGCTTAAAAAATGTCCTTAATGGATTAGATGTACAGTTGGGTGGTACTAAAGTATGAGTTAGGGATCTGGAAGATTAAGATGAAAAACATGACAGGCATCAGAGAAGGATAAAGAGAGATGAGAAAGGATAAGAAAAAAGTAAGGAAATTTGGAGAAAAGAAGTTGAAGTTTCAACATTCATAAAATTGAAATCCCAAAAGGAAAAAAAAAGGACAAAGTGAATGAAATATTTGAAGAAATAATGGCCCAGAATTTACTAAAATTAAAGAAAAATATAATATCTGAGATTGAAAATTCTCATACAATATCAATAAGTCTAGACAAAGAAAAACTCACACCTAACATAAACAGTAACATTTAAGAACATCAAAGAAACCATTCTAAAAGTTTCCAGAGAATAAAGAATATTATCTACCCAGGAAACAAAAATCAGGTTAGCATAAGACTTTGCAATAGCATCCCTGGGCAGGAAGACAGTGGAAAAATATTTTCAGTGTTGAAGGAAGAGAACTACGAAATTAGAATACTGTAGTCAGATAAATTATTATTTACTTACAAGAGCAAAACTATAGATTTTATTATACTTATGAGACCCAAAATTGCTTATCACACACAAAAAAGTATGAAAACACACGTGTAGGATATATTTCAAGAAAAAAAGAGGGGCCGGCCCAGTGGCACAGTGGTTAAGTTTGCACATTCCACTTCCCAGCAACCCAGGGTTTGCCGGTTCAGATCCCGGGTGTGGACACAGCACTGCTTGGCAAAAGCCATGCTGTGGTAAGCGTCCCACATATAAAGTAGAGGAAGATGGGCATGGATGTTAGCTCAGGGCCAGTCTTCCTCAGCAAAAAGAGGAAGATTGGCAGTAGTTAGCTCAGGGCTAATCTTCCTCAAAAAAAAAAGAAAAGAACAAAAGAACCAAATACAAGAGGTAACTCTGTGATATGAGAAATAAATGTGAGTAAACAATTGGTGTTTCTTTATGCAAGCACAATCACGCATACATACACACATACAGAAAAGAAGAAAAATAAATATGTAATAATTTGAAGAAAAATCTAAACAGTTCCAAAATGGTGGTTAGGAGATTGGTTGAAGTACAGGCAAAAAGAGGAAAATAAGAGAAATAGGAAAAACAAAATAAAAGTGTACGTAATAAAAACATAAAAGAAGATGGCATAAGTAAGTCCTGATAAAACAATGATTATAATAAATGTCAATGGCTTAAACTTTGCTAACCAAAAGACAAAGGTCCTCAACTTGAATAAATAAATGAGAATCAATAAAATGTTGACTATTATATAGTGAAAAGAAAATGATACATAAAAGTGGAAGGTAAAGGGACAGGAAAAGATACACTCATTTCATCCCCATCATATTGGGAAGAATGGAAAAGTCTGACAAAAGCAAATGAAGGCAAAAATGTAAAGCAATAAGAATTGTTATGCACAAAGGGTAGGAGTGTAAGTTAATATAAGTATTTTTGAGAGGAATTTTGCAATATCTTGTAAAGTTCCAAGCATCTAGCAATTTGGCTGCTTGATGATATAAGTCAAGGTAAACATTGCTAGCTGCTTGTTATGGATTGAATTTGTCCCCTCAAGATTCATATGCTGAAGCCCTAATCACCAGTACCTCAGAATGTTACTGTATTTGGAGACAGGTCCTTTTAAAAAATAATTCGTGTTAAATGAGGCTGTATAGATGGCCCTCATCCAATCTGACTGATGTTCTTACAGTCATGCGCCACATAATGACTTTTTGGTCAACAACAGACCATACGTGTGATGATGGTCCCATAAGATAAGTGCCATATAGCCTAGGTACGTAGTAGGCTATATCATCTAGATTTGTGAGTATACTCTATGATGTGAGCACGATTATGAAGTCATCTAACAAAGCATTTCTCAGAATATACCCTGATTGTTAAGCAATGTATGACTGTATAAGAAGAAGAAATTTGTGCAAACTGAGAGACACCATGGATGTGCATGCACAGAGGAAAGGTCACGTGAGGACACAGTGAGAAGGCAGCCATCTACAAGCCAAGGAGAAAAGGCTCAGGAGAAACCAAATCTGCGCCAACACCTTGATCTTGGACTTCTAGCCTCCAAAACTGTGGGAAAATAAATTCTTGTTGTTTAAGCTACCCAATCTGTGGCATTTTGTTACGGCAGCCCTAGCAAACTAATATACTAATGTAAAAACAACCTTAAAATATTAGTAGCTGAGCAGAAATTCTTTCTGTGCTCATATAAATCTCAATTTAGTATTCAGTGATGGCTTTCTGTCTAGTGATTCCAGGTTCCAAGGTGTTTTCATCTGATGGACCACCAGGCTTGATTTCTCCAGTGCGTCCTCTGCCTTGACCAGAAAGCAGAAGAGAGAGGAACTGGAGGATCCCCTATGGGAAGTTTTCATGAGCCAGGACTGGAAACATCATATATCACTTCTACCCACATTCTACTGGCCAGAAGCCAGTCACATGGCACTCAGCTAACAACTGCAACAGCTGCGGAATGTATTCTAGCCACAGTGTGTACAGAGGAAAAGGAGAAAAGAACTGTTCGGCACATAGCAGTCCCCGCCACATAGATACCTAAGGTAGAGAAAATCTCACACATGTGAACAAAGAGAATGTTCAACACAACATTGTCTGAAATAGCAAATGGCCAGAAAAACCTAAATGTTCAATAACACAAGGCTGGCTTTAGAAACAGACTTCATTAAAAGACTTCAAAAGCACAAACCATAAGGCAAAAACTTAATGAATTTAATTGCACTAAAACACCAATGATGACATCAAGATAAGAGACACAGACTGGGAAAAGGTATATGCAACATCTAAACTTAAGGACATATTTGAGATTAAAAGAGGGTCCTATTAATTATTAAGCTAGGACAATGGGCATAAATCTTGCATATAGTCACCTTATAAAATGAACAAGGTATTAATCACTAGAATACTCATAACCCCTACAAATCAATAAGAAAATACAGAAAACTCCACAGGAAAGGGGTAGAAGGGAGAAGAATAGAAAGCTCACAGAAACGAAAACTGAGTGACCAGCAAGTATACAAAGAGCCGTTCAACTAAAGTAGTAATAAGATAAATGCATCCATCAGATTTGCAAAGATTGCAAAGTCAGATAATATCAAGTGTTCATTGGGATGCAGGGAAATGAAAGCCCTCATGCCCTTCTGGTGGGTATATAAATTAGTAATGCCAGTCTGAAGAGCAACATTGCAGTATATTGCGAAGTTAAGTATACACTTACCATTGACCCAGTAATTCCTTTTCCGGGTACACGCTGTAAGTGAACATATGTGAGGATGGTCACTACAGTAATGGTTGGAGGCAACTTAAGTGTTCATTACTAAGGGAATGGAGTTAATCAAATATGATGGATACATACTGTAGAAATACCATGAAGTGGTTAGAGGCAATGAACTTTACTAGGTGAACATATGTGTGTACAAAAAGATCTTTAAAACCTAATGATGAATTTTAAAAGTAAAGAATGAAATTGATGGTACAAAATCATTTATGCAAATTAAACACAATGCATACACAAAATATCCGTAAAGTTTGTACGCATATCCAAAGACATATAAGTGCTCAAGAGTGGCTGCCTGTGGAAGGAGAAATAAAGAAATAAATCATGATTTGTAGAGGCCTTGATTGGATTGATGATAATGGTGCGTCTTGAACTGGTGAGAGAATTAGCTCAGAAACCTGCTACTAAAACTCCTCCCCAAAAAACCCTAAATAAAGGGGATAGGGTGGCGAGGTATGCCGGCAGGAGGATAGACAGTCAGGCTGGTTAGAAGATGGGAAAAAAGTATGAGAGTCCTTTCAGTTTTAGCCAACTCTCTTTAAATTGGGGTGGTTTGAAAACTTAAGAACAAAACAAACAGAACACTGTCCTATGACACCATCGGTTTTGCAGGGTGTGAGCAGCTTTGTGGGGTTTTGGGTGAGCTTTCCTTTTATTGAGAAACACATGGAGTGGTTTGAAATGCTAAGCATGGTTTGCCACAATGAATGCCCTATACTGTAATTAAACCATTGGATCAGAGGCCTGTTTGTCCTGTTTAATGTGCTCTGTGAAACTTGGTGTTTGCCTTTTGTTGTTCCTGAATCTTCCTGACAAGCAACTGGGAGAGGGGGAGTCCCTGTGTGTTTTCCTGCACTACACTTAGGCAAGCACTGCGCGCTCTGTTGGTTAAAAGGCACTGCTCTGCCATGCCTATTTGACTTCAGTTACAAGTGTTAGCTGGAGATGCTCAAGGAGAAAACAAGAGGTACTTAGGATCTATGGCCCTTTGAGATATAAAATTATAAAGCAGACACAGAAATGAGTCAGCCTATTAAGTTAGGCCATAAGCACAACAAGCCAGAGTGCTCCGGCTTCCATAGCCATGAGATGCACATAGTACTTACCATGCTCTGTTCCTGTTGTATCCGCACAACGCCCAGGGCCACATTGCTTCCACAAAGTTTCCTAAGTGAAGTTCGTTGATTAACTGCTAAACACACATACACAAACCTGAATCTCAAGTCTGCACAAACGTTATGATGTTCATGGAGTTCCAAAACTTTTAAGAATTAGTTCCATATTTTGGGGGGGCAGAAAACAGTCTGTGGAAGATGGCACCTGACAAACACTGTGAATGATGCAAACTACTGCAAAGTGATAGATGGCAGAGCGAAACCAAGGAACTAATTTTAAAGGGCAATATTATTTATTTCTTTCTTTAAAAAAGCGAACTCATGAGTGGCAAGAGAAAATACAAAACTCTCACAACTAGATGATTTAAAATATCACAGGAAATAGTGGCTAGCGAAGTGTAGGGATTTACGCAGCAGGAAGTTCAACTTTTAACTGTGTTTTAAGATGCTCTTCGGGCCCCGTTTACGCCTCCATCGACTACAGTATTTCTCTGCTCTCCCTTATAGTAAAACTCCTCCAAAGCACTGTCTCTACTCACTGTCTTGACATCCTCATTTCCCATTCTTTCTTGAAAATACTCACATCAGACTTTTGTTCTCACCACTCCATGAAATTGCTCTTAGCAAAGTCCGTTAATGAGTTCCATGTTGCCAAATGAAATGCTTAATCCCAAGTCCTCTTCTTAACTGGCTTCTCAACAGTATTTGTTTGCTCCTCTTCTTGAAATGGCTTTTACCTATTTTTTAAATGTCTACTTTCAAATACTTTTAGACTCACACAGGAGTTGCAAAAATAGTTCAGAGGGTTCCTGCGTACCAGCTTCCTCTAATGATAGCACATTTCATAACCATAATGCAATTATGCTTAAAACTTTAAAAAACTGCTCCTGCCTTCTTGCAACTCTTTCCTCTCTTGGTTTCTGTTATACCATCCTCCTGGTTTTCCTTCTCTTCTCAGTCTCTCATGGGGATTCACCTCCTCTTCCCTATTTCTAAATGTTGGCATGTCCCAGGGCTCAATCCTTGTACCTCTTCTCTGTGTAATCTAAATTCACATCTCACAGAAACTTGTCTAGTCCTATAGCTTTAGACGGTGTGTATATGAAGAAATTTCTAGATTATTATCTCTAGGCTTGAACTCTCCATTGAATTTCTGGCTTATATATTAAACTGCCTACCTAACCTCTCCAGGGAGCATCTAATGTGTATCTCACTTTCATAACTGAGCTCATTCAAGCCCTGTCATCCAACACTTTCTCTCACCTTCCCCTTCTCAGTAAATGGTTTCACCATTCAGCCATGTACTTAGGCTGTACAACGGAATTGTCTTGGACTATTCTCCTTCTCTCATATAACTTCATTTATTCCTACAGCATATCCTATGGGCTCTAACCTTCAGAATAGGACGTATATCTGAATAGTGCTCACCACTTCTTACCTCTACTATCGTAGGCCAAACTATCTCATCTGTTTCCCAGATTATGGCAGTAGCCTCCTAACTGGTCTCTAGGCTCCCACCGATTCTCCCTAAAGCTTATTCTCCACATGGCAGTTAGAGAGTCTTGTAAAATGCTAATTATGTCATGTTACTCTTCTACTCAGAATCTCTCAGTGTTTTTCCCTAGACATAAATCCATTACTTCCAAAGAATAAAGTCCACGGCACTTGTCATGACCTTCAAGATCCTATGTGATCCACACCATCTTCTCCCACCAACTCTCCAGCTGCATTTGTTTCCTTAGCTTGTGTAGCCTCCTTGCTATTCCCAGAACACCTAAGCATGTGCCCACTTGTGGGCATTTGCTCTTGGGCTTCTCTCTGATAGGAACACACTTTCCCAGCTATTCCCACTCAGGATTCTGCTCACTCCCTCAGAGAAACCCTCTCTGGCCACCTTTCTGAGGCAGTATCCCCTGTCCCATAGCTCTATCCCTATGCAGGCTTGTTGTCCTTAATAAGAATCTGACATCCTTCTGGTTGGTTGTCTATCTGTCTGTCTTTCTGTCTATCTCCCACACTAGAATATAAGCTCCAGGAGAACCAGGACTTTAATTTTGGTTCACTATGATCCTCTGCACAACATATAGCAGGCAGTCAATAAATATTTTTTGAATAAATAAATAAGTAAAGGAACAGTAAAGGACTGTATATAGAAATGCTCTCAGAGAACATCAAATATTTAAGTCAACAATGATGAAATTTGAAATCCAGCTTAAAAATATAAGATTTTTACAAAGGCTAGTTGAAATTTCTGTCACTTACGATGAAATGACTTTGTCTTTGCCCATCTCAGTCTTACTGCATAGCAAACAGCCATTAATTATAAATACCCTGAATTATCCATGAGTAATTATAAGTATATCAATGTCAAATATTTCAGATGTAAAATCATTTCCATTGGTTTACCACAAATGGTTTGCAGGCAACTTGAAGTGCTATTTGAGGTCCACCAATTCCCCATTATGTAAACTAAAGAAACATGGCAAACAGTTTAATCTCTGTCCATATGACCTCCCTCCTGGGTCACTGCTCTAACAATAAATAGACTCACTTGAGCAATGAAGTTGTAAGGGTTTTAAATTATATCCTTGTTTAGCTTAATGATGTTATAAATATTTTCTTCTGTTGTTTTTAAGGATATTTACACATGAATTACATGTAGAGACTCCGTTCTTACTATCTGTGTTTCTCGTTCTCCTTGAGGCAGTGTTCTACCCGTATATAATCCTTAAAGATATAAACCAATGACAGGAACATCCCAAATCAAAATATGATCTTCCTATCCTTTCTTATTTTCACTTTTCAAATAAGCGTATTATGTTGCAACCTCTGAGAAAGTGGGTCTGAATTATAATAGCATTTTGGGGCAAAAATAGGCTGAGTTCTCTGCATCAATATTCTATGCAGAAGATAAAAGATTAATAACATTTACAGATGCTTAAGGAAAGAAAATGTGGTCCTGTGATCTCACAGCCAGAAAGTATAAAGGATGCAGACAAACAGCTTTCAACAGGCAAGAACTCAAGGACTATGTCTCCCATGAGCCCTTTTTGAGGACACTATTAGAGATGAACTATAGCCAACGAAAGGATGACCAGGAAACTATGACAGTGGCACAGAAAGCAAACATTTCATATGCTTAACTGGTACAAAATAAATAGAATGCAAATGTTTTGACAAAATAGAAATAATATAGAAAATTGTAAGAGGACAAAAAGCAAAAGAAGGAAAATTGTTATAAAGGTAATCAGTGGAAAAGAAAAATACAAACTTTCCTGAAAAACTGTACCTACATACATAAAGCAAAGAAAATAAACTATATAGTCAAATTTTTTTAATTGTAGAAAATAAAAAGCACAAAACAGTATGCTAGAGTTAAGGTCAAATTTATTTGTCGTGATGGTAACTATATATGGGCTTAACACACCTATTGTATTAGTTAAGGTCTAAGCTGCTACATCAAAAAAAAAAAAACCAAAATAGAGTGGATTCAATAAAGTAAGATTTTCTCTTTCTTGTAAAACTGTCCAGGATTTCAGGGAAACTCTATTCCACAAGGCTGTCCAGGGACTCAGGTTCTGTCTCTCTTGCATCCTGAACATTTGTAATATGTTGTTCTCACCAGCATTACCTATGCTGGCTCATCAGTCCCATAATGCCAAGAAAGGGAACAAAGGAAGACCAGAGCCAAAAGCTTCCTCTTTTAAAACAAAGTTACACAATTTCCTTCCGCTCATATATTTAGTCACGTGGCCAAGTTTAACTGCAAAGGAGACTTCTGTAAAGTAGTGCTGGAATTCCATTCTGGCATTTCTTAGAAAATTTATGTTTTTCTGAATCCCAGTCCCAAGAAAACTTGTCAAGAAATTAGGAAAAAAAGAGGGAAATGCAAAATTTTCTTACAATAAAAATAGAGAGATTACTGATTTGAAAGGAACCACTGACATCAAGTTGAAAGCAAGAACAAGAAATGCCAACTTGTGGAGTTAAAGGTAGACATTTCCAGAGAACCAAGACAGAAGCACATAGGAGAGAAGTGGTTACGATCTAATCAGTCAGTCTTGTTTTTTGCTTTTGCTGTGTTATGGAGAGGCAAGAGCTAGAGGGAGAGAGACAGAGGCAAGAGACAGAGCATTCTGGATATCTACAGATCATTCCTCTAAGTCTTCACATGGGTAATAATTAGCACATGCATGTGAGGAAATTATTTGAAGCTGGAGAAAGAATCACCTGAAGGATTGGAGGGAACAATCCTTGAAGCTCACATAAGACCAGGAATAGTTTCTGTTCCTGTTATCCAGAGTGGAAAACATCATAATTCAAGGGCCATCAAGTAGAGTACTCAGAAGTCTATTGCCTTAGTATTGGAAAAAAATTAGCCCTAACATAAATGCTGCTCTGTCCCTGCCTAACAAAGCTTCAAAGCAAGATCCCAAAAAATGTACACACTGTTTCCAGGTAACTTAACTGAGTTCCAGAAGAAAGCTTAAGAATATCTATACAAACACAAAAGTATCAAGCACATAACAAACTAAAATTTACAATGTCTAACACCCAATCGATAATCACCAGGCATACAAAGAAGCAGGAAAATATGATTCATAATGAGGAGAAAAATAAATCAATTGAAATTGATGCAGAAATGATACACATAGTAAAATCAGTAGACAAAGACGTTAAAGCAGTTCTTATAAATTATTCATTTTGTCCAGGAAGCTAGAGAAAAGATTGAGAATATTAAGTAGAAACATGAAAGAGACCAAATCAAAATCCTAAAATTAGAAAATATATTTCTGAGATGAAAAATATACTGGATGAGATTAACAGCAGATTAGACACCGCAGAGAGTAAAGATTAGTGAACTTGACGATATAACAGTAGAAATTGTCCAAAATGAAACACAAAGAGAAAAACTCTCAAAAAATAAAAGTAACAGAGCATCAGCCAAATGTACATATAATTGGGGTCTCAGATGGAGATAACAAGAGGTTAGGAAAAGAATTTGAATAAATAATGGCTGAACATTTCAAAATTTGATTAAACTATGAAGCCACAGATCCAAGAATCCTCACATGCAAGAAACATGAATAAAGTCACAAAGGACATCATAATCAAATTGCTAAAAATCTGTGATAAAGAGAAAATCTTAAAAGCAGTTAGAGAAAAAAAGATAAGTAGTCTTCTTGTGAAAAACAATGCAAGCCAGAAGATAGCAGAGCAACATCTTTAAAGTACTGAAAGGAGAAAAAAGACAGTCTAGAATTCTAAACCCAGCGAAATGTTTTCAAGAACAAATGTGAAAAAAAGACTTTTTCAGGCATACAAAAGCAGAAATAATTAATCACCAGCAGGCATATAATACGAGAAACGTTAAAAGAGAATCACAAAGATGGAAGGAAAAATGATTAAAGATGGGAATCGAAGTCTACCCAAAAGAAGGGTGAATATTGGAAATGATATCCACGTGGCTAAACATAAAAGACTTGTTCATTACTTAAATCTCTTTGAAAAATAATTGGTTAAAGCAAAATACTATTGTATCATAAGGTTTATAACATAACATATTCTAAATGTTTCTGCACTTAAAAATGTTCAAAGTACATGAAGCAAAAACTTATAGGACTGCAATAAGAAATAGACAAAGCTACAATTACAGCCAGAGACTTCTCCTGAGCCTTCTCTCAATAATTGGTAGAACAAACTAGAGAAAATCAGTAATGATACGGAAGACTTGAAAAACACCCTTAACCACATTGACCTGATTGACATTTGTGGAACACTCTACTCACCAACAGCAGAACACACATCTTTTTTTAAGTGCAAGCAGAATATTTATTAAAATCAACCATATTCTGGACCATAAAACAAATCTAACTAAATTAAAAGGATTCAAATAATACAAATTATGTTCTCTGACCACTATCGGATTGAATTAGAAATCAATAAAAGAAAGACATCTGAAATACTCCCAAATATGTAGAATCTAAATAGCACATTCCTACAAGTATATTGCCTACTCAAAAATTAATTAAATAATAAGGTTTTTTTCAAACACTGGGGTCAATTTTCTTGTACAGCTGACAATAGCCATTAAAGTGGTTTCAAAGAGACATTCTCAAAATATTCTGAGCTTTATTTGAATAGATATGCCTTCTTTCAATAGTACCACCATAAAGGATCATAGTTATTTGGGGGTAGAAGTTTGGTTCGTTTGCTAGAAAATCAGGCAGATTCCTATAAAGTCCCATAGTATTAAAAATTCTCAAAATTATTGAAAAGACAAAATTAATACTCTAGCAGCAGACTTGCCTTCAGAGCTGATATTCTTTGCTTTCCTCTCAGGGAAGGAAAATAAATTCATACATTTATCTTTGCTGTGGCTGAATTATTCAAGTACTCAAAAGTACTTCTGGTGCACCCAGTATGTGCCAGGCACCATTTTAACATAGAGCAAGAGCAAAGCACAGTGCCTTCTTTCATGGAAATTACATTCTAGTGGGGTGAATGGGAGGGAGCCACAACGAATAAATAAACAAAAAAGTAATCCATCAGGTGAAAAATGACGTGGGACAAAATAAAGCAGGCCAGGTAGCTAGAGACAGTGACAGGAAGGACCAGATGGAAGAAGAATGTTTCCTGACACAAGGAAAGATTTAATTTTTTTGAATTTTTAAAATTTAGGGTTACTTTTAGTTGGCTCTGAATGAAGTCATCATTTAATCAAACTTCCTAGACTTTTTCAGACTTTTTTGTTGAAGTGCAAATGGGAAGAGCCCCCAAAAGGCAAAAATTCAAACACTGAAAATGGCAGATGCCAAGGAGACATCTCTAAATGCATAAAAGATGGAGGAAGCTGGGGCTGGCCCCGTGGCTGAGTGGTAAAGTTCGAACGCTCTGCTGCAGGCGGCCCAGTGTTTCGTTGGTTCGAATCCATGGCACTGCTCATCAAAACCACACTGAGGCGGCATCCCACATGCCACAACTAGAAGGACCCACAGCGAAGAATATACAACTATGTACTGGGGGGCTTTGGGGAGAAAAAGGAAAAAAAAATAAAAATAAAATCTTTAAAACATAAATAAATAAAGAAGATGGAGGAAGCTGAGAGTTGGCTGCAAAGTCAGCAAAGGGCCAAGGGCTTGGTCTCTGAGGCCTCTTCTTATTACAAGGAAGCTCATGACAAATCAATGAATAAAATAAAGCATACCCCCTTCTCAATAAGTTATTACATATTACTCAGATTCATTGGAAGTCTCCTCAAAGGGCCTTTCTGAAATTGATTATCCAAACAAGTTTCCTTCTGATTTGTAACAGTAAAAATAAGGCAGTACATGTAAAGATGAGAATTTCACATAGTAGGGTATGGAACTATATCTTATTAAACATGATCAGTACAATTCATTCCCCTGATTAATAGAAGCCTGGACATACATGGCTTGGAAAGTCTCTCCAGGTGATCTTAATTAGCAGCCCAGCAAAAGATTGCACACTTCCATTTGAGAATTACTGACCTACTGCATTGTCACCACTGGCAGAATGAGGCTTGATTCATTGTAAATAGGCTGGATATATGCTGTATGAACGTTCCAATATAGCCATTATTTGGAAAGAGAGACAGTTTGGGGTCAGATCTGATGAAAAATTAACATACAGTATGCGGGTTTGACTTTTATAATTACTTGAAAACATTTTTTACTCATCATCAAAATCATAATTCTGTGATTGTTTCTTTACTTGATATAGTAGCGTTTTCCCTCTTTTTCCTTCAAATCTTTTGAAAAATCTCACCTTTTACCTTGGTTGGTACAGAGTAACAAATAGCCTATCCTGCAAAGCTCTGATGCTAAAGGAGTCAGGAATGGCCAGGAGGAGAGAGAGTGTGTGTGTACACGTTTTAACCTAGGATTTCCATTTATGACAAACTCTACCAGCACTACACCATCCCCCCCTCTCCCCTCCCCTCCACATACAATCCCTCCAACACGTTCTGGTGTTTGAGTTGAGTAAATAGCCTAGTGCCTGCCCCTCTGAGCTTGGAGATATCCTTCCCAGGCCATTTGCCCCAGTTCATGCTCCAGTGATTCCAGAATATCAAAGTCTAGTTCAGCATGGCATAAGCATCCCACAAACTATTTCTGGCTGGATGGCATGTGCACTGGCCAGTTTTCAGCTGGCGGTCTGCAGCCACATGAGACCTGCACATGTTATCTAGGTGGGATGGGTAACAATGACAGAGAATTGGCTCTAAATAGATTTACCATCTTCAGACGAGAACTTTTGAAATGGTACAGTAAGCTTGGACATCAGATGCTTCTTCTAATTTTCATTTTTCTTGGTGAAAAGATGTGCACAGTAAGTCTTATTCCTAAAAATTCTACTATAATTTTAAGGTCCTTAAAACTTACATAAATGATCAATATAATAGTATCCTATAAACACCCTTCTTGGGAGAAGTGAGCCTTTTGTTTTCACCATGATAGAAATCCAGAAGCTTTTGCATCACGTGGTGAAACGAAAGATTCAAAAAGTTTGAGAATCACTGGATGAGGCCATGGAGTTTTCTGAATCGTTAGGAGATTTCAAGATTTATTGTAATTAAAATGTAGCATTGTTTTTTTCCTACCATAATAACAATGGCAAAAAACTTGCCACCCAAACTAGGACCTTTGCCTTCCTCACTGGGGAACTTGTGGGTCAGCTATAGGGTTGAGTTTGTATCTTTAGTAGAAATAGGGAATGTGTTGGAAAAAAATAGAGGCTGGATCAGTCACCAGTGTGTTTGTTTACTCTGACCGAATCCCTATATTCCTCGTCTATGTGTATTGCTTTGTGTGAACTCTGTTAAGAACAATATGTTTTATAAAGGGGTCAAAATTACAAGGAAGAGCCAGCTTGGAATCTGGGAGTTTCCCCTACCATTGAAAACACTCTGCCAGCATGCCACAGGTGTACATCACGGCAGCACAAAGAAAGCTATGGCATCGCAAAGGGCGTGGGAGGAAAGAAACAAAGACAGACACAGTAGTTATGTTCAAGGAAAAAAACAAACTTTTTTTTCCTTGAACGACGACTATGACTTAGCTCCAACTTAAAATCTGTATCACACTGAAAAGTTTTTACACAAAATGATGACAGTCAGTAGTGTGGACCATTAAAAAACAGAAGTACTCATTGATAATCTAATGTTCTTTATACTTCTTTAAAGTTCTGGGCAGCTTATCCTGAGTGGGTGAGCGGTAGATACACCATCTGATTTTAACCACAGAAACCTCTGTCACAGTAACATAAAAGGGCAATGGAGAGGGCTATGACATCAAAGGGCGCTCAGGACTTTGATGTGGGCAGGGTTGCCTGGTGCCTGTGAGTGCCAACTTCATGGTACATTTCACCACCTGTGACCGTCAGTGGCCACTGATCCTTATCTATTCAGGTTGATTCACTTGCAGGTGCAAAGTATTTAGGTCCAACTTAAAATGTGTAAATCTACATTCACAGACACTGTGCCTGAATCCCATCCCTGAACCACTCCCAAATAATCAACTCAGGGAGAAGTTTGAATGCCTGTACCTCACTCAGCCTAATTCATTCAACTCAAGCTATAAATTTGCCTGATGTTTTATTTCCATGCAGAATAGAACGCCTCACCTTTGCACGTCAGCTCAACAGGAGTACTGGCTGGCTGGCTTCCAGATTTGTATGGCCTCAATATAACTGCTTCAATACAACTGTCTAGGATCATCAGCTGAAGCTACTATGGCACTTTTGGGGATATTCTTCCTGCCCCAGGTCAAACAAAAGTTCAGAGAGTATTTAGTTCTGTCATATAAACTAGAAGGTAGAAAAAACTCAATAGGTTGACGTTATAATTCAAACTGAAATCTGCAATTGAAATTAACCTTATTAAAATCAGAGTCTCAGTCAAAGGCAACATCCACTAACGTAATATTTTTCTGAGATCGTAAACAAAACTACCCTAATACTATTCTGTAACAGTTCCTCATGGATATGTAAGCAGATTGAGCCTGTCTAAAGACTTCTGTGTACAGTCTCAGAGTATAGAAAAGGAGCAAGGAGAGGTGGTTAGAACTGAAAGGGACAGGACGGCTGAGCCTCAGCCAAGATGCATTGTTTGAGTCACTTAGAGAATAGAGAGGCCAGGCTGAACCTGGATGCTGGGTCACCTCTCTCCGCAGGATGCTCTCCCCACATATTTCTATAACGAAGTTGCTTTCTCTTCATATACACTCTCATTATCTCCTGCTTCGTGCAAATTAGAAAGTTTTTTTTTTTATAAAATAGGAAAGAGACCACATTTTCAGAACCGCAATTGAAAACACAGAGTCTAAAGAAGAATTTTAGTCCAAGGCTTCTATGAATCAACTTACGTATAAAGTTGGACCACACTAAAGAAATTAAGTTACATTTACTATATATTTAACAATTCTTCTCTATTGGAAACGATAAAGATTTTCAAAAAGAGGGCTCAGAGTTGACCTTGCTATGAGCAGTATACTATGGAGAAAGAAATGTGGGATTTGGAACAAGACCTCTTTAGGTCCAAATCTTGGCTCTAACAGTTATTAGCTGTGTGACTATGAGTAAGATCATTAGTCACCCTGAGCTTTAGTGTCTTCATCTGTAGAATGAGGATAATAAAGTCTTACTGGGTCATTGTGAATATTAAGGGTCTAATAAATACAAGTAAGGCTCTTAGCCCAACGTCTGGTATATAAGGGCTCAACAAATGTCTCTTTCATCCTCCTGCTTCTTTCTACTTTTTCTCTCTGCCAATTATATAAAGCCATTAGTCTTTTCACAAGTTTTCACAAAGCTACAGTTGATGGGATGTGTATGAATTATTGCCTTAGGAAACCCCACAAGACCCAAGGTCTCCTGACCTGCAGGTGACGATAGGGGCTCTAATATTCCAGTTGATCATGAAGAAACTCATGTCTTCTTCCAGGAAGCTTTCCTTGATTACAGCAGCCCTCATTAACCTCATTCTGCCGCTGACCCACAACAACTAAATCTTGTCCCTCACAGCATAGCACTTCATCCTATACTCTTGGGCATTTTGGTGACCAGTCTTGCCTTCCAAACAAAACTGCAACTTCTTGATGTCAAGGTATAATTTCTTCTTGTTTCAGCCTTGAGAATAAATTGATATTAATGGATTAATCTCCGTAAGAAGCACCATATTTAGTCCAGGACTAAACAATCATTTCAAGAACCCCAACTCTAATGAAAACAATAATTTGGAGTGTTCCCATAAACCTTGAAAACTAAGAAACTCCATTTGTAATCTCAAACAATTAAGTACGTTCTTGAATTAAGTACAATTTAGTTAAATATAATTCAAATTCTTAAAGTTTTTGAGTTAAGTGCAATTCTTGAAAAGTTTTTCTGAGAATATATTTGAAAGTAAAGTGTGTAGTATTAATTTTCAAAGGGTTGATAAAAGTTAAATGAATATTTTACCTATTATTATATGAGATGCAATAAAATCTACCTTTCCTGGGAATTAAAGTTCTTAGGGAACTTGTTTACGTCTGATTTACTCAAAGACCACTTACAGGGTAAATTTTAAGTACTGTGTGGTATAGTGTATTCTCTCTATCTCTTCTAATGCAAAAACATTGAGTTTCTCACCAAAATAGTTTGAAAATAAAGAGAATTTAGTAATACTATGACAATTCTAGACTTTCTATAACCCGAAGGTATATACTGTCATTCATAGAGATGATTGCGTGATTTTGCACTATTGATCCCTTTTTTTCTGTGGAAGGGGAGGAACAACTTCCCTATTGAAAAATAGTATAGGAAATCCAAAACAGAAGCTTATTTGTGAGGGCTGTGGTTGGGAAACTGGTCACTATTCACTTTTTGAGGATTTTGGAAAGTCCCCTCTCTACTCCTTATTTCCACAAAGGATGAAAAATAGACATCACATGAATTGGAATGTACACTATCATATTTTCCTAGTTAGCAAGTATTAATCTAATTAGACTTCGCTGCTGTAATGTAATGGATGTATATATGGTGTGTACACACATGCACACATATACATGTATATGGTTCAATTGACATTTTGTCTTTAACACACTTTAATAACTTGTTCAGTTATTTCTTAATTACTTAAATGGACATCATACTGGTTTCCTTAGTGATAATGGATTGGGATTCATTGCCTAACAACGTACAAGAACAAAAAATGTAGCAGGATTTGCTTCTTGAAGCCATACAAGCAAAACTGAGTATTTTTAATTGATTCAGATTGTACTAAGAAGTGATTGAGATTGGAAATGACTCCAGAGAGCACCCAGAACGCTAGTCATAGGCAGATGGGCAGATGGGTGGCCTTCCTTAGGAATCCTATGCTTAATTAGAATCTTTCCCAAACTATTGGCAGAGGGGGGCGTAACTCACCCAACTTGTATGGCTCCAGGTACTACGTGCACCCAACATAATGAGAACAGCTCAGTTTGGAGATCCTTGCGGAGTTTCCACCCCACTGTCTGGGAATGAGCATCCCGGGGCTCCCTTCTTCACACTTGTCAGAGCGTCAAGGGAAAACTTACCACCCTCACACAAAAGGACTATTGAGGGGGCCGTGAGTCAGCTGGAAAACATACATGGCACCTTCTCAACTTGTTTCTTTCCATTGCTGCAAAATAGCATGTCTTTTCATTTGGATTTCCACTCGACAAAGGAAGGGCACCACTTTGACAAGCATTTACAAGTGGGCCTTAAGGCAGGGTAGAGTCTAGTCATTAGGAACTAAATCTCTAGTAAACACCTTGATGGACAGATCTGGTTCATAAAAATCAGGCCCAGTTATTTTGTGCCTATTTTATACCCAGCTGAACTCTTGAGCCCTTGAAACCATGGAAGGCCTGTAAGGAGGATGGGGGGGTGGAGGCATGTAGGGGGTCCTACTCTATTTGCAGTGGGAGGTCTCCCCGCCCCTTCTTTGGGCATGTGAAGATGATTGCTCAATAGAAACTAATCCTATGCGGCATGCCACACGTAACACATACTTGTATTTCAGTAAGTCAGTGTAGCCATTCAAAGAGCTGTGTGTAAACAATAGCAAAAAAAAAGAAAAAATTGCCCCTGGCAGATTGCAAAGGGAAATTCTGTTTCCAGTTTATTCTTTTATTGAGCTCTGTGTAGAGTACATGCGGGGATTCTGAAATCCTTCTCTCTCTCTCCAGCTAACGCTGTTTTCCAGTTTCTGAGCTGCCAATGTACCATGAGAAATCCCCTCATTGCCATGACAGAAAAGGCAGTGGTACAGCAGAAATGGTATGGTCTGTTGCAATAAATTACAGGTTTCCTTTTCATGCTCAGCACAAGAGGCGGCCCTCATGCAATTAGCTACAGCTGGTTAAAGAAAGAAACCACGCATCTGTGGACAGATCAGACTGAGAACCAACTCTTATTTTCTGGCATATATCACTATAGGAACAGAAAAGAGACCCAATTTTTGTTCCTGAGCATAAGCCATTTTTAAACCTTGTACTTCCCCCTTCTAAATCACCAAGACAGCATACCATTTGGGGAAACAAATCTACAGTCACGTTTTTTCCGTTCAGGTCACTGGTTATGACAAATAGCTGAGTGCCTTCCACTTGAGTCTTATCTTCTTGGGCCTAGCAAAATCTTTCTTCTCAGTATCTTAGCCTAATGCTGACTCTTAATTATACAATTGCCACTGGGTGCTATTCTCTGACTAGAAGTTTATATTGGTATGCTAGACCCCTGCTAGAATGATGACTTGATGTGTTTTTTGTCTTTCTGATATTGTTGAGTGATAATTTTCATCATATAATTTGTAGCTTATTTCAGAAAAGTGAAACATGCGGAAACTCTCAAGAACTATTCTAATTGCATGTATTTGGGGCACTAGACCATAAATATATTTATAACATATTCGTGTCACTCTATTATATAGAAGATGTAAAAATACTTTAATGCATGTACCAAATGAATAGCTTGTCCTCTAAGAGACAACCTCAGAAAATGCCAGTTGTGATTAGTTCAAGGATGGCACCGATAGAAGTCTAGATAATGTATATACATTCTAATGATCCACTTCTTCATTGTCCTTGTAAGACTCTAGCTGTATTTTTTTCTGCAAGTAAAGTCAGACCTAGGAAACCTGGGACATCTTTCCCAGACCTATGATTTTAAGGTAATGCAATTTTTTAATCATTTCAATATTTGGAAAGTATCTGTGTTCTTACCAATCCTGGTCAAGGAAATTTACTTTGTAAATGAAAGAGAATAAAAGTCAAGAAATTAAGACAAATCGTAAGATTAAAATTGTCCACATTTGTCTCTGGAACCTTTCGGGGCTCCTATAAAGTTATTAATAATCCATTTAGACGCATTCAAATATTATGAAAGTAAGAAGAGATATTTTTCCCTTGACGTCTATTTCTTTGTTTAGCACAGAAAAGAAAAATCATAACGGAAATCAGATGTTGTTACTGATTCACCCCCAAAATTGGCTCTGTTTGTTTTCCAGAAAAGTAGTAAAGCTACTGATGTTTAAAAGAGGGAAAAAATAACTTGACAGTCCCCATGAAGATCACAGGGCATTTGTTGAGATGTCTCCAAAGCATTTGCCTGAAGATTTATTTTGAAAGTTGTGCTTAAAAGTAAAAGGCCGTTTGCCAGTTTCCCTCCCTTGTGTCGCAACCAATCTTACTGTGCCATCAGAACAAAGAAAACAAAGATTGTCCCATTGTGTTCGTTAGGTTTAAGAGAGATGTACACAGAGCAAACACCCTTTAAACAGCAAATCAATATTACATGTTTGGAAGAGTCAGAGTGTGGCCCCAGACAACAAATTTCTATCATCTCAAAACCTGTAATTTACTCGAAAATGTGCAGTTTCCTTGTACTGGACTTCCAGACTCCCTGGGCAATGAGCAACTTAAGTGTGAATGGAAACATGTTGGGGGAGAGGGGAATTTTGAGATCTGAAGGCAAACATTTGCAAAATTGTGAGAATAAGCAATATTTGTTGAACCTTTTCAAACCGGTTCTTTTTTTTTCCCCTTCAGAGAGACAAATTTTGCTCTTGAAGAAGGACCAGCCTAGAGAGACTCCCAAGTGCCAAAAAATTGTATTCCTCTTGTATTTATTTAGTAAAAACCATCTTCCAATAAAATAAAAGCCATCATGGACTGAACATAAGGAAAATTCAAATGTAAACCATTATAAAGACCTCCTGGGAATGCTGGCTATTAAACTTTGAATGGAAATAACCAATTTGCTATGCCCGGAGACGTTTCAACCTGAGGAAGACAAAACACTAAAATCTGTATTAATGCCTGCAAAATAGCATTGGTGAGATAAAGGATCTATCCTTCTCTTTATTTTGAAGTCTAAAAATACATATTCTCTATTGGTCATTTCTTTAAGCATCATTTAGTCAAAGAAAGGTAGCAAATTATGAAATTGTTAAATGAATATTACCTGACAGTCACACCAATTACAAAGAAAGGAAATTGCTTGACTGTACATCTATTATTTACACTGGAGAAAAACAGCAAAGAGCTTCTTGGTAATAGTATTTTGATTATTTCAAAGGTACTTTGACAGTACTTGAAATGAGGTCACAAAATACAGAAGAAAAAGTAGCCAAATCCCCAAACTCAGAACCTCCAACTACCCTTTAATAGATGATCCAAACTGATAGTTTTGATAAGATGATGAGTTCCTTTTAAAGAATCTCTAAGGAGGATATTGAGTTTCAGGCGAGAATCAAAGAGTTCAGCCCTTAGCAAGGTCCTGCTAAGTCTTTCACACAGGAGCATTCGATTTGTTTATGCAACAAAACGTATTGAGGGCTTACTATTGCCACCCACTCTGCTTGGCTACGTTAGTAAACAAAGCAGACGAATATGCCTGTTCTCATGAAGTTTGTTCTCTAGGTGGGCAGATAGAAGATAAACAATAGACATAAGTAAAGCATATAGCATGCTAGTGAGCGATGTGTTATGAAAAAGAAAAATGGAGAGTGGGCTACAGGAGAGTGGGAATATGTTGATAGTACTTTAAACAGGATGGCGAGGGAAAGCCTCCATGAAAAAGGGATAATCGAGCCCAGAGCTGAAGGAGGTGAGGGAATTAGACGTGTACAATCCAGTTTCTCAATCTCAGTACTATTGACATTAAGGGCTAGATAATTCTTTGTGGTGGGGGCTGTCCAGTGCATTGCTGGATGTGTTGTAGCCTCCCTGGTCTCCATCCACTAGATGCCAGTAGGACACACCCCAACCCCAGTCATCACAACCAAAAATGTCTCCAGACATTGTCAAAAGTCCCCCGGAGGAAATTAAAAAACACACAGTTGAGAATCACTGGTCAGGCAGGAGCATGACTAGCAGAGTTAAGAAATAAAATAAATTCAAGGTGTGGCTAGTGTAGAGTGTAGGAGAGGGAGGGAAGGAGGGACTGAGGTCAGAGAGGTGACAGGAATGATCCTTTAGGGCTTCATAGGCCCGTGTAGATCCTTTGTCTTCTACTCTGAATGAAATAGGAAGCCATCGGAGAGTCTTAAAAGGATTCCTCTGGCTGCTGTGTGGAGGGTGCATGAGGGTGAGTGAGTGGGCAAGGGTTGAAACCAGGAGATCCATTAGAAGGCTACAATGATCAAGGCAAAGGATGATGGTGGCAGCCACCAAGGTAGTAAGAAGTGATCAGATGTGGGATATGTTTTTAGTGTGATGAATGAGATTTCCTATCATATGAAAGAAGGGCTTGAGAAAGGAACTAAAGATCCCTAAGGAACTGGAAGGATAGAGGTGCATCAGTTGAGATGGGAATGGCAGTAGGGAGAGCAGCATTGAGACGGCAGATGAGGGAAGGCATTTGAAATCACTCCTTTTCAAGTAAGAGACAGGACAAAGTTTATTTTTGCGTGTCATGATGTTTAAACCAAAGCAGTGGCAAAATTTTCACATGTGAATGTAATATTGGGTAGGAAGAAAGAAAAAAAAATCTATATTCTGATGCAGAGTCTATTCAACTGCTTCTCTTTGGTGCTAAAGGATTTTTCATATTGAGTATTTTTCCTAATACAGGAACATCAACGTAGACATGCAGTGCTTGCGTCTGCCTTGCGAACATAAAGTAGCGTTTCTGAGATTGAGTGTATTCAAGGGACATCTCAATAATGCTGCAAGCTATCTTTCTTTCTTAAAGGGAACCTATAATTGTTCTAAAATAAGGAGTTATTACTCTAAAATAAGTGTCGTTACCAATGAAGACCTAGAGTCCTAGAACCGTGCTCTTTCAAGCCTTTGTTCTTCTGTCACAGCAGTGACCATGTTGGATTACCATCTGTATGCTGTCTTGCATGTCACCCCCACTGGACCTTGAGCTATGCAAGGACATGAGCCAGAGTTTATCTACCTCTGTATTCCCAATGCCTGTCACCTAATAGACAGTCAATAAATATCAACTATATAAATGAGGGAATAAAAGGATGAGTACAAAGAAGCCAAATGTCGTGGTATACATTTACAGTATAACATTAGACACACAAAGCAATCTCACAAAGACAGAAACCATGTGTTAGCTCCCTCTCCTCTCCCTTCTTTTCCTGCCCTCTCCCACTCCTCCTGCCTGATGTGATGGAAGATGGCAGATGTGGAAATCAGTCAGAATTAAGTTGGAATTCCAGCTCTCTCACTGACTATCTATGTGAATTTGGACAAAGTACCGCATGACAGCTCAGATTACTTGGCAGGCAGACGAGTTGCTGCATAGACTTCCAACAAAGCAAGAGTGCATCCAGAATTTTACAATCAGGAAATCCACAAATTCAAAAGTAATTTTTAATTTCCACACGCAGGTGTATGGTTTTAGCTGCAGTGACACAATCTAAGGGGTGACAGATTCTCTAAATGTCTTTATCTTGCCCTGAGACTGGCACTGTTTAGGTCCCCAGGGCACAGTGAGTAGACAGGCCTGTCCTTGACTTCATGGAACTTTCTGCCCAGCAGGGAGGCAGATTTTAAACAATAATTACATAGATAGTTACTTATTTGTGGTTGTGGTAAGTCTTGGGAAGGAAAAGAATGACATGTTGTACAAGAGGATTCCAGCCAAATTTGGGGGGTGGGGACGCTTTTCTGTGGAAGTCACATCTAAGCTGAAAACTGAATCATGATTTGGAGTTAGGGGTGGTGGGCAGAGTTGGAGAGAGAATAAATCAGAGAATGAAGGAGTTGGGGAGAGACAATTGAGGAAGAAGAGTGCTCCAAACTTAAGGCACTGAAGGAGCTAGTAAGGATCTGGGCTTCTGCATTTCTCCATCAATAAAATGAATATAATCCCCATAGAAGGTACTCCGTTTATGTTGGATGGATGAATGAATTCTTGGAGTCCCTCATTCTGTTAGCTACACTTCACACACTTCATACACACACTGTCAGCCATCCCCTCAAATGCCACAGTTAACCACCCAACAAGCGCCAAGTTCCCAAGGAACTCAGGCTTCTGGTTTGTCAGTATTCAAGTGGCCACTTTGTCTTTAATCTAAGCTCTTCTGAATCACTGCTCAAACCACAAGGCACTTGACAGCATTCGTGTTGTAAATAAGATTCCATCTTTCACCTGCCAGTTGGCTCTAGCTCATCCATCTTTTCTAGTGTATTATGTATCCACGTGACTGGTGAGGTCACCAAATCATTGGGTACGGCTACTGTCGTCCTTATGAAATTACAGCTGGTGTCTGCTTTTGTTTTGCCTTAAATGAAGCCTACAGACTAGAGGTGTTTTTCAAAGCTTTACATTTTTCTCTTTAGCTCAGAGAAAACTAAATGCAAAGGGTACTTCCCTTTTATTTAAAGAATCATTAGAGATAAGTGAACTCAACCAAACGAGGAAATAAAACATGAAGACCTGTGCCAGCAGTCACGTGCTCATCCCCCAGTGCTTTCAGGAGAACCCCCATGGCTCATGCCTTTACATTGACTCTAACATTAAACGTGATCCTTATTGAAACTTGGCATACAACGTTTCAGCTCAGGGTAAGTTTACTTCCCCTTCAAACTATGTTTGCAAACTGGTCCTTTTTGAAAATCATTCAAATATTAAAACAAGTGAGACCAAATCAGCAGCTCGTATCCTAATCCACTCTATTGTAGTCACTTCAGCACTGTTAAGAAAAGAAAAAAAAAGTCTGGCAAAGAATTTATCCAAATCATTATGTTTCTCTCATCACTTCTTTAATTTTGAAAATGAAATTGCCAAGATATTTAGAGGTTTATAAATTATTTGAATTCTTACAAGTTTCACACATTCTATCCATGTCATCAGAAAGACTTCAGACCTCCCTATTACTCTGGGTAACCAACTAATTGTGCACATTCACCAGCTGTCAGCTTTTCTACATTGCTCTCTAAAATTTTGAAAATCTAGTTTAATCAACCTAAACTGAAAGGGAAAAAGTAGCATTTTTATATTATAGGGCAAATTAAAATTAAGTAGCAAATCTGGAAAATGTAGCCATAACATATTGTTCATTCAATCCATATTGATTGAGTGTGAAAAATGTGCATTCCTCTATAGAGGAATACCAAAAAAAAGCCCCATATTACTCCTTTTAGGAGCTTATGATCTAACGGAAGAGAGATGATGTACAAAAATGCTACATAACATTATGACACAATTTTCTCTGCTGAGGATGACTAGTAAAAAGAGGCAGATGTTTCTCTGGGTCCTGACCATCTTAACACATAAGGTACACTAAGACTAGTGCAAGCTTCCCAACTAGCCCTATTGGTATTGTGCCTCTCAGCCCTAGAGATCATTCAGACGCGCTTGCCTTGCATGTTTCAACAGCTCTGACCATGAGGCACTGCTGATAATGAGCAGATTCCAGACCCTCCTCCTCCTCATCCAGTAACCTTTATGGAGCACCACAAGGAGCAGTAATAGTGGCTATCCAGAATCAAAGGGGCTGAAGGAGTAAATGAGAAGCCCCAGATCAGTCATCTAAAGGTGTTTCATGTCAGTGACTGTGCTCAGGAAGTGGAAGCACAAGTAGGCGTCCGAGATATTTCAAAAGCCTCTGGGGAAACAGCAAGGTGCTATGGCCTGACCCTCAACTCTAAAAGAACCCTCACTGCTTTCAAATTCTATGCTTCTGTTGGGGCTATATCTCAACAGGCCCCTAAAAGCCTACACACACAAAAATTTTTCACCCAGCTTAGAAACTCATTCCCACCAGTAAGATTCTCCTATTATGAACAGCATCTACTTCACTTAGAGAGAGAATTGTAAAGATGCTGAAAAATGAATGAAGAAAGCGAAGACAACCTTAGGAAACTGACAGAGAATAGTGTTCATTACAACATATTTTTCAAACTATGGGTTGAGATCCTTTACTGGGGGATGAAATCAATTTGGTGAAACCAAATACTTTTGTAAAAAAAAAAAATGAAACAATAGAAGAGGAGATAAGAGAAGAGAGAAAATAGAGGGTAGACGTTATTTTATAACACCTTTGTTTCAGTTATATTTATGTATGTGTATATGTGCCAAATCATAATGTCTTACTATGGGTCATGGTGCAAAACATTTGAAAAACACTTAATTGTATCATTGCTTCAAGAGCCTTATCAAGCTAAATTCATCAAAAAACAACCGAGCTGCTATTGGTGTGAACTTGGACCTGCCCCATGTTCATATCCCAAATCTTAGCCATGACAGTGGCTCTAGGACATCATTTATTCTATGGAATAGAACAGGAGAACACACTCAGACAAAGAGACACCACATCCCAGCCAATGCTCCCAGCCATATCACTCTACAATACTCTGGACATTTATTTTTCCTTCCTTTGGAGGGGAGGTATTCATGTTTATACTCAGTGAAGAGACTCTGCACTGAATATTGGCACCATAATACTACTATAACAGTAACCAACATGGGCTTAGTGCTTACTGTATGCTTTATATACATTTTCTCATTTAATTTTTCACATCAACCCTATAAGGAAGTTTCTAACATTATCTCCATGTTCAGATGACAAAATTGAAATTCAAGAGGTCAAATAATTCACTCGAGGTCCACATGGTGATGGGGCCAAGACTGAAATCCAAGCCTGTTTGAGATAATCCTGTCATGATTCATGGGGTTGTTCACTTAGAATAAGCCAGTCGCTATTTGAACACCTCTTTTATTTGCTTACTAGGCCAAGTGATCATAAAAGCAGACATTAGTTGATGTCTTCTTTATCTTTTACTGCCATTTTAAAATTATTTTACTAAATTTGTATCCCAGAGGCAGCTGGAAATTTTCAGTAAATTAAGAATCGACTGAGAACACTAATTCATTGATGGACGGACTGGATTAAAGTACTTCACAGTGATCCTCTATCTGTAGGCTGTACTTATCCAAATACAGCTTGACTACTATAACTGGAAAAGACAATTTGGTTTGCAAGGCAAAATGAAAAGGTTTTTAAAATCTGTTATTTTATTGCCCCTCTGCATTAACGCTTCAAATAGATGTCTACTGCACATTTATTAATAATAATCACTCCTTTAGATCTAAAGTTAGTAATTGTGGCTCTCGCTTTAAAACTTCACTTTATACCTTCAATCTTATGCCTTACTATTTATTCCTCTTGGTTTTTCCTTATTTTAAAAAGATCCCTTCAAATTCTGATTTTGTTTTGCAGATATTTGGAGATCTGGTTTGCTTGAAAACAATGAAACAGACAGAGTCCCCTGAAGGCAACTCACTGAGAACTGGGAGGTCCTCGCAGCACAATTAAACTGGCAACAAATCAATAGAAACAGAAGAGAAGAGGAAAGAAAACAATAATTAAAACATTCTGTCAAAAAAATGGAACAGTAATTAAAGATGCAAACTATTGTTTTGCCCCACTAATTTCATTTTAATTTTCAATAGATTGCTGAAGACCATAAAAAGACTTTGCCTTTCACAACATTCTGGTGTTCCTTGCTAGGTTGATAGCACTGTGATTGTGTCACAACTGAATGGCAGGTATTTTCACCAAGGGACGATGGGGCAAAGAGTAAAATGTTGTCCTGCTTGTTATACAATGTAAATAAAGCCCTTTACACGATCATTCTGATACGACCCATCATTAATCATGGTACCTGTGTTCACGTGTGCACATAAAATGATGTATGATGATGAGGATGAGGATGAAGATGAGGATGAAAGCTATCTATTGAGTACCATGTAACGGGCACGTTGCTAAGCCCTTAACATATATTATCTGATTTAATTTTCACAACAAATTTAACACTTAGGTAATTGTATTATTTTCCTATATTATAGTTGAGTAAACTGAGACTTAGAAAGCTGAAAAAAAAAAATTTTGCCCATGATCACACAGCTAATATTGTAGGAACCAGGATTTGAATCCACTCAGACTCCAGAACCTGATGTCTGAACCAGTATGTTTCAACTAGAGCTTCCCAAACTCGTGACAAGGCCAGCAGAAGGAGCAGCTTCAAGTTTGCTCTGCCCTCACTAATCATTGCTAGACCATGTAAGTGATCGTGAGCATTCATTTTATGGGTACCCTGATTTCAAAGCTGTTAAAAATGTGAGTGGGAGACAAAGTACACCTTAGAACTCTTCCAGGGAGTTTTATTGCAAAGGGAGGGAGAAATGAGCTCTGGTTGGAAGGAAAAGTGTGCCCAACAGAAGGTTTAAAATGGCAAGAAAGCCCAGCATGCGTGTATGCTGACGGATGGATTCAGTGGGACGGGAATATTGGATGGTGTAGGAGAGAATGTGGAGAATTTCGGGAGTGAGATCCTTTGAGTGGCTCAGAGGAAATGGAAACTAGAGCAGAAGCAGGGGGTTGGAGTTGAGGGGAGCATGTTGAATTTGATGGCAGTGATAGGCAGGAGGCTGAGGACATGGTGTAGATGGTGGGTGGATATGGTGAGGGGAATCTGTGGAAATTCTTTTACAATGGAGAAAATTGAAAAATTGGAACAATCAGAAAATCTCTATGAGTGGTTAATGTTAAAAAAACAACACTTAGAAATGCATACTGAAAGTATTTTCAGGCGAACTGACATGATGTCTGGTAATGCTTTAAAATACTATATAAAAAATAAAAAAGTATATCTCACAGTTAATGAGGTATGGTAATAATAATAACAACTGACATTTATTGAGTACACACCATGAGCCACTGTATTAAATGCTTTACAACTGAGCGTGATTCCTGGCTCTCTTGATTCTGTTTCCATTTGTGCCTATTCTCTGGGGAGGTTAAGAGAGACTCTTCTTGGCCTTTCCTACTCTTATCATGTGAACACTTCCCTCCTAGCCCCACAAGCCTGAAACCCATCGCTGTGCACTGGAAAGCACCAGTGAGGGTGGAGTGGGAAACTGAAGATCATTTCCCTGCCTGTAGCTCTGCTGGCATCATAGGCTGACAACCGTGCTTGTCCTGAAAACATCCAAGTCTTTCTAGCTTGGGCAGTTCTTTAACTTTCCATTCTCCTACTTCCTTGTTTTACTTTTCTCCTCTGAAGTTAAAGAGACACTGGTATGGGGGCAGGGAAGACAGAGGCCTATTCTGGGGCAACTGTATTGATAAATCTGTATCTACGTGTAGGCAGCATGATGACGTTATTCAAATACTGATTAAGGTTTTTATTTTTTCCCCTAGTATTTTCTTTGACATCCTTGCCCCTGAGTCCTCTCATTTAGTCACCTAGGTTGGCTCACGTTCACTGCTCAAAGAAGAGATACGAGCACGAAAAGCAGAGGAAAAAGGAATCTACTTCCTGGATATTGAGTTGCAGAGGATAGATCTTTAGGGGACAAAGGGTGGGCACACAAACAACTTGGGATGAAGCCTTGAGAGGATGAACAAGCCTTCCAGTAGGCGTGAAACTAGCAATGACTTGTGAGGGGGAGTCAGCGGGCAAACCAGGCAAAGAGGGGGCCAACCGAAGGGGGTTGAAGAAACAGAAATGTCAGGAGAGCTGTCTATTAGCTACCATAACAAATCATCACAAATTGAGCAGCTAAAACAGCAGAAATGTATTGTCTCACAGTTCTGGAGGCTGGAAGTCAGAAGTCAAGGTGTCAGGAGAGTTGTTCCCCTCTGAGGCCTCTGAAGGAGAATCTGTTCCACGCCTTTCTCCTTGACTCGTAGGTGGCCGTCTTCTTTATGTGTCTTCACGTCGTCTTCCTTCCACGTCTGTTTCTGTGTCCAAATGTCCCCTTTTGATAAGGACAACTGTCGTATTGGATTGGAGCCTATCCTAATGGCCTCACTTTAATTTAATAACCCTTGTAAAGAAAGCCTCTATCTTTACAGAGGGTAAAGACCTATATGTCATACTCTGGGATACTAAGGTTTAGGACTTCAACATATGAAGTTTTTAAGGGGGAAGGAAACACAATTTAACCCATAACAAGCTGGAATGTGGGAGTTTTCTTGAAGGGACCCTATGAAGGTTCACCACAATAGCACCCAGCTTCCCCAAGAAGCCCTCCATTGCTAGAGCTCTGGAGCCCCGTGGGAACTGACAACTCAGCTCTACACACAACTCAACTCCTCTCACCCACTCCCTGGGCCACAGTACCTGTCACTGTCATCATCATCTGGTGACAGTTTCCCGTGGTCCAGTGGAACAATTGCGCGCCAGCAGGAATCCTGCCCATCTGTGCTCTGATGCTTAGAGCTGCCTCATCCAATTTATCTACACAGAGAATCTTCTCGTACCAAAATCCACAACAGATTCAGTGTCACATCAGGTCAATAGGGCCCTGGTTATGTGGTAACGTGGTGGCAGTGTAAATGAAAAGTTCTTCTGTCACGACTATGGTAGAACTGCCAAGTACTAGCTAGCAATGCCATCAGCAGTGGGGCAGTGCTAAAACCCATTCCTGGAATATGGAATATGCAAGAGAGAGATATTTTTATTATATACATATTCACCTATAAGGGTTTTCTTTTCATGGTTCTGTGCCTAGATTTAATAGTTAGGAGTTAAATAAAAAGTTTGAGAGCCTGCTTCTAATTCTTAACTTGATTCCAAACTTTCAATGCACTTCTTAAATCCAAGGTGTGAAAACAGTACCAAACCCAAGGATGAAATTACCAAAAATGCAAGCCTGCTTTCTAATTTTATAGGGCAAAATCTCATCATCACACATCATATAAAATAATAAATGCCCTATAATAACATGTAATAATACATAATGACAAGTAATATTCAGTGCTATGGTTTTCTCTATTATTTTTAAGGTCATGGCTGGAAAACTCAAAAGGAAGTTTGAGTGTAATTTGCTTTCCTTCTTCCAGCAATATTATTAGACACACTTTGAACACAAATTTGGCTAGCTCTGCAAAGTAAACCAAATTTTGCCCCTAGTTCAAACCAAGTTAATACAAGTCTTAAAGGGCAGGAAGTAAGTGGGGTGAAGAAAGTATCTGAAATCAATTGAATTTAAGAATCGCTTCATCACTGCATTATCAATGTCTGATGTATCAATTCCTACCTGAGAGGGAGGTTCAGAAAACTTGTCAACTATTCTCAGGGGCATCAGGGCTGCTGTGGTGAAAAAGACTCAAAATGCGCTGAGCATCACTAAATGGCATACTCAAATAGAAGAGAAAATATAATCATTGCCTTGTACTAAAGTAGCTATGTCACCATACCTCAACATAGATGAAACAGTATGAGAGAAGACCCAAATAAACAAAATTTAAATAATTATGGAACTGTAGTGGTTTCCAGATTAAACTATATTTTAAAAATTAGAAATCTTAGATTTGGCAGATAAAGCCAAAGAGGCAATAGGATTAAAGTCTCAAAAACAACGAACAGTAAATGTGACCATTCTGGAAAATGAAATTTATATGTCCCTACCCCCCAAAATACTAGCTTCATCCAAAAGATATGTTATTCACAGTTAGTAATATTATGTTGATCATAAGACATACTCTGAAAATACCTCTCAGTTCCCTAAATACAGTCATTCTTTATTCATATCTTTTCCTTTATATAATTCAGGATGGTGGTTGGGTATCGTTGTTCAACCCTATGCTTTCCTACTCAGCCAGGCTGGTTTCACTTTCCTCAGTCACATCTATCTACCTTCTCCTTTGCTGGTTTTTCCCCAGCTACCCTAGCACCCTATAACCCTAGAGCTCTTCCTTTAAGGATGGTGACCTCCTCTTCGATCACATAGAAGTTTAGTTTTCTCAAACTTTCTTTCCTCTCTTTGTACCATTGCCTTGTGCAAAGATTAAATTCCCTTATTCATCCCAACTTTCTTCTTCCCTTCTTCACAAACTTCTCGAAAGAATAATTTACATGGATTACACCCACTGATTCCATTTCTACAACCTTCGCTCAGGCCCCAATCCACTGTCAACTGCTTTATTTCTTTAATACTCTCTTGAAATTTTATATATCTAGGTCTTTAGTGACCTAATCACCAACCTTAAGACCTACATTCAGACCATCTCCCTTCTTGAAAGTCTATATGTAATGGCTTCCAGGATAAGATTCTTGCCTGAATTTTCAGTTACATTTTTTACAGTTCCCTCGTGTCCTGTTCTCAGTCCTCTTCTCTTCTCGTTCTCTACATTCTTATAAATCCCCATCTACATGCAATTTACTTTCAAATCTATGTGTCCTACTCCTGCCTCTCTTCTAAATTCAGAACTATATTTTTAAATTCCAGCACGGCATTTCTTAAACTGCATTGTAACTGTCTATAGTCTGTGCTGCTCAGTACATTCTAATTCCTTGAAAACAGGAACCATGCCTCCTTCCCACTTTATAGTTTTTCTTCCTTCATCATCCAACAGGTCTTCAGAGTTAAGTCCTCCTGTTCAGAAGCCTTAGGGAGAAGTGACTACACCACATAACCAGCATCCAGATCAAGAAACAGAGTATGACCAGCCTCTTAGCAACTCTCTCTTGCTACTTTCCAGTCATTACACCCCTCCAGGGTACTCACTCTTCTGACTTCCACCTCATGGGAGAGCTTTGCCGGTTTTCAAACTTTAAGCAAAAGAAGTCACCTAAGTAATACTCTTTGTACCCGGCTTCTTTCACTTGACATTCTGTTTGTGAGTTTCAGTCTTATTTCATGTACACCATTCATATTTCAATTGTTTGAACATATTGCAACTCCTTTATCCATTTTATTATTGATGGACATTTGGGTTACTCCTAGTTTTTAGCTATATGGATAGCACTGCTACGAACATTCTTGTAGTGTCTTTATATTTATATAGATATATAGATTTATATTTATATATTTATAGATATATATATCTATATAAATATATATATCTTATCTATATAAATTTCTATTTATGTTCTGTATAAATATATGTATATATAAATCTGTTGAGTATATACTAAGAGTAGAATTCCTGGGTTATAGTTTATGTGCCTCTTCAACTTTAA
Source organism: Equus asinus (assembly GCF_041296235.1). Taxonomy (NCBI): domain Eukaryota; kingdom Metazoa; phylum Chordata; class Mammalia; order Perissodactyla; family Equidae; genus Equus; species Equus asinus. The sequence goes on from NC_091813.1 coordinate 41,859,908, forward strand.
TAGATATCGCCAAACAATTTCCCAAAGTGGTTATTACATTACCTTTATTTTTTCTGTTTGAAAGTTTGGAAAATTCTCTGTTTTAGAACTGATTTTGACCTTTTCTGGAAAGAATTTGATCATATACCAAAAATTTTACCATTGCAAGCTGTATATCAGAGTAAACTACAAAAGATTCTAACTACATAAGGAAACTGTTTTAGAAATTTAGTTCATACAAGACACAGGGAGGGAAATCAGAAAGTTAAGAAAAAGATAAGGAATATACAATAATAATGATAACAGCTCAATTTTTTGGAGCAGCTACTGGCTTCCCTCATGAAGGAGAGTAGAGGTTCCTACACAAGAGAGATGTAGCTTCTTCCCCAAAATGCCCCAGCATGCGTGTCCTTGTGTCACATGGGGCCAAATGCCCACCACTAAATTGAGCCAAATGCCTAGCCATTCTGTGGGTGTGAGAGAGGTCAGGTTATTCCAACTGGCTTAGCTACGCTATGTTTGCTCTGCTGGTTACTGCTCTTTCCTTAGACCTTAACACAACGTCTGGCATATAGTAGGTTCTGAGTACGTATCTGTCAAATGAAAACATAAATTAACTATTAATGAAAGGAACTTCTGGGAAAAACATCTGATTGGGAAAGATGAGTCTAAAGATTTATGCTAGTGACATAGTCACAACATAAAATTGTACTCTGTCTCTTTGTTCTTCAGTTACATGTGACCAGGAATTAGCTAGGTCACCCTGCCCGTCAGGCTTCAAAGGACTTGGCTCAAACCTATAGCCTGGGAAACCCAATGTTTAGCCCAATCCTTCCTGAGAATCTTGGAGGAATCTTTATTTTTGTCCATCACTGATGATTTCATACTCCCAAATCCGTTGAATTAGTTCATCTTGTGAAGCATCTTGCTGTCTTCTGTATGCTCTCCTTTTCTTAAAGTCTTGCACTGGTCACCAACCTGATTCCTGTCTATCTTCAAAGTACCACCAATGCAGGACAGTATGTGCAGCAAATTGTTACTAAGGCTTGGAATAGTAGATAGCAGAGGGAGCTTACACCACTGAACCACAGACAGCTTGAAATTGACTAGTAGACAGCCTTGTTTTAAAATATCTCTCAAATATTCTGACACCAGGAATCTCACTAGTTACTGTTTCTTAGTAAATACTTTTCTCTGTGAGTTCCAGACTCCTGATTAATGGTTCAGCCTTCCATTCCTTGACCCATCTTCTCCCCAGCTCTTCTTTCAAATGCCTGTTAACTTTGGACACAGAGAATTTTAATTTTCTAGATTTATCTATTATAAAGCTCTCTGTCTCCCACGTTCCATTCTTTCCACCCTAGAGTCTATTTGTCCTACAATAGCCAGAGTAATCTTCTTTTAATGTAAATCTGATTATGTCACTCTCCTGCTCCAAGCCTTGCCAATGCTACCAGGTCTTACCTGCTCTGGTCCCTGTTTTCATCTCGGACCTCATCACCTTCCACTCTCGTTCTTGCTCACTATGCTCCACCTGCCCTGACTTGCTTGTTATTCTCTAAATACACTAAGTTTATTCCACTTTAGGGCCTTTATTCTTGATGTTTCCCTCTGCTTATATCTTTACAGTTCTATCTCTCTTCCATCATTCAGGGCCTGCTCAAATGTCACCTCCTCAAAGAGACCTTCACTGAATTACCTATATAAAGTTACAACCTCCTTCCTCTATTTTCTCCATAGCTCTTACTATCATCTGAAATCATATTATTTATTTAAAGATCTATTTGTTTATTGTCTGTCTCTACCCACTAGAATCAAAATGCCATGAAGGTATAGAATTTCTTGTCTTCTTTACTTGTATATTTCAGGGTCTAAACATTTAGAAACTTGGTAAAAAAACTTGGGAAAAATAGAAGTTGGTATTTGTAAGCAGTCACTACATATTTGTTGAATGAATGAGTGAAAAATCCCTTTATGTCACTCTCTCCTTACTGAATTTGTAGTTGGGACTTCAATTTCTACATTCAAAGAGGACAATCAATATGATTATCTAAAAAAAGAAAAAGAGAAAAAGAAAAAGGTGGAGGCATCACATTTCCTGATTTCAAACTATATTATAAAGCTATAGCAATTAAAACTGTATAGGGGACTGGTCCATGGCCAAGTGGTTAAGATCGTACGCTCTGCTTTGGTGGCCCAGGGTTTCACCAGTTCGGATCCTGAGTGTGGACATGGCACCACTCATCAAGCCGTGCTGAGGCAGCATCCCACATAGCACAACCAGAAGGACCTACGACTAGAATATACAACTATGTGCTGTGGAGCTTTGGGGAGAAGAAGAAGAAGAAAAAAAGATTGGCAACAGTTGTTAGGTCAGGTGCCAATCTTTAAAAAAGAAAATTGTATAGTATTGGCATAAAAACAAACACACAGATTGATGGAACAGAATAGAGAGTCCAGAAATACACCCACTCATATATGGTCAATTACTTTACCATGAAGGAGCCAACCATATACAATGGGGAAAGGACAGTCTCTTCAATAAATGGTGTTGGGAAAAGTGGACACCCACATGCAAAAGAATGAAACTGGATCACTATCTTACACCATACACAAAATTTAACTCAAAGTGGATTAAAGGCTTGAACAAAAGATCTGAAACAATAAAACCCCTAGAAGAAAACATAGGCAGTAATCTCCTTGACATACATCTTGGCAATAATTTTTTGGATTTGACATGAAAAGCAAAAATAAAGAAATAGGACTACATCAAACTAAAAAGCTTCTGGATAGCAAAGGAAGCCATCAACAAAATGAAAAGGCAACCTTCCAAACATAAGAAAATATTCACAAGTCACATCTGATAAAGAGTTAATATCCAAAATATATAAAGAACTCATAGAACCCAAGGCCAAAAAAAATCTGTTTAAAAAATGGGAAGAGGGAAAAAAAAAAAAGGGAAGAGGATCTGAATAGACATTTTTCCAAAGAAGACATACAGATGGCCAACAGGTATGTGAAAAGGTGTTCAACATCACTAATCATCAGGGAAATGCAAATCAAAATCACAACGAGCTATCACCTCATACCTGTGAGAATGGCTATTATCAAAAAGAATAAGAAATAGTAAGTGTTAGTGAGGATGTGGAGAAAAGGGAGCCCTTATGCACTGTTGGTGGGAATGTAAATTGGTGCAGCCGCTACTGAAAACAATACGGAGGTTCCTCAAAAAATTAAAAAATAGAACTACCATATAATCTAGCAATTCCACTTCTGGATATTTATCCAAAGAAAACAAAAGCATTAGCTTGAAAAGACAAATGCACTCCCATGTTCACTGCAGCGTTATTTATAATAGCCCAGATATGGAAACAACCTACGTGTCTGTTGATGGAAGAATAGATAAAGAAGATGTGTATGTATATATATATATGTGTGTGTGTGTGTGTATGTGTGTGTATGCAATGGAATACTACTCAGCCATAAAAAAGAAGAAAATCTTGCCATTTGCAACAACATGGATGGACTTTGAGGGCATTATGCTAAGTGAAATAAGTCAGACAGAGAAAGACAAATATTGAATGATCTCCTGTATATGTGGAATCTAAGAAAAAAAGAAAACAAGCTCATAGAAACAGAGAACAGATTGCCAGTTGCCAGAGGTAGGTGTGAGAGTTTGGGAGGTAGGCAAAATGGGTAAAATGGGTGAAGGTGTCCAAAAGGTACAAACTTCCAATGGGCTGGCCCAGTGGCGCTGCGGTTAAGTTCGCATGTTCTGCTTCGGCGGCCCAGGGATCACTGGTTTGGATCTCAGGTGCAGACCCACGCAATGCTTATCAAGCCATGCTGTGCCAGGCATCCCACATATAAAGTAGAGGAAGATGAGCACAGATGCTAGCTCAGGGCCAGTCTTCCGCAGCAAAAAAGAGGAGGATTGGCAGCAGATGTTAGCTCAGGGCTAATCTTCCTCAAAAAAAAGAAAGGATAATTGACTACCTAAAGCAAAAATAATAGCAATGAATTTTTGGGTTTATAGTATACGTAAAAGTAAAATGCATGGCTACAGTAACTCAAAGGTGGGAAAATGGATGCATTCTGAGTTTCACAGTGTATGTGAATTGCAGATCAACAGTAATAAGTTTAAAATGTATATTGTAAACCCTGGAGTAACCACTAAAACAATAAAACAAAGTGGTATAGCTAAGAAGCCAACAGTGAAGATAAAATGGAATTTAAATAAAACTAAATGAACCCAAAAGAAGTCAGGGAAAGACGGGGGAAAGAAACAAAGAACAAAGCAGATGAGATGAATGGAGAAGAAATAGCAAAAGGTTGAATTTAAATCCAATGATATTGATAATTACATTAAATAGCATGGTTTAAACAACCTCCAATTAAAAGGCAGGAATAGTTAGGTTAGATAAAAAAGCAAGACCCAACTATACGCCCTTTATAAGACACACAAATATTTAGACAAGATAAGTTAAAAGTTAATGGATGGGAAAAGATAGACTATGAAAACACTAGTCAAAAGAAAGCTGTAGTGGTTCTACTAATATCCTACAAAGTATATTTTAGAGCAAAGAATAATACCAGGAATGAAGAAGGTAATTTCACAATGAGGGGTAAATTCATCAAAAGGGCTTAACAATACTAAATACATATGCACCTAATAAAAGAGCTTCAAAGTACAAAAACAACAAAATACATATGAAACAAAACTCATATAACCGAGGGGAAAAATAAATAAATCTACAATTATAGTTGGAGAGTTCAACAGCTTCTTTTCAGTAGTTGAGAGAACAAGTAAACAGAAAATCAATAAAAATATAGAAGACATGAACAACATTACCAAAATTTTGACCGAATTGACATTTATAAATAAAACATTCTACCCAACAGCAGCAGAATACATATTTTTTTTCAAGTGCATAGGGAACATTTATCAGGAAAGGACATATTCTGGATCAGGAAATAAGTCTCATAACTTTAAAACAATTGAAATCATAGAAAGTATGTTCTTTGACCACAATGATAATATATTTAAAAGGAATAACAGATAGCTATATGGAAAATCTAAAAATATTTAGAAAGCAATCAACATACTTCAAATAACCCGTGGGTCAAAAGAGAATTCACAAAGGAAATTGGAAAATGCCTTGAGATTAATGAAAGCAAAAACACAATATATCAAAAGTTTTGGGATGCAACTAACACAGTGCTTAAAGGTAAATTTAAAGCATTAGCTGCTTAGAAAAGAACAAGTTTCAAATAGATGACCTAAGTGTCTACATTAAGAAACTAGAAAAAGAAGAGTAAATGAAGCACCGAGTAAACAAAAGAGAAGAAATAATAAAGATCAGAACAGAAATCAATGCTATAGAAAAAATAGTAAAACAGTAGAGAAAATCAATGAAAATAAAGCTGGTTCTTTGAAATTATTAATAATTGATAAAACTCTAGCCCAAGTGTTGGTAAACTATGGCCAGTGGACCAAATGCAGTCTGTCACTGGATTTTGTGTAGTTTACAAGCAATAAATAGTGTTTACATTTTTAAAAATATTGAAGAAGAAGAAGAGGAGGAGGAGGGTGCAAAGAGGAGGAGGAAGAAGAAGTCTAAAACAGTTACTTTCTGACATTTTAGAGAAAAAAGTTTGCCAACCCCTGATTTAGCCAGACAGTTCAGGAGAAAAACAGAGAAGACACAAATTACCAACATCAGGAATGAAAGTGAAATATCACTATAGACTCTACAGACATTAAATAGAAAATTAGGAATATTATGAACATCTTATGCCAATAAATTCAACAATTTAGAATAAATTTAAAAATTTCTTGAAGACACAAACTATGAAAGCTCATTCAAAAAAGAAATAAATCATCTGAATATCTATTAAGGACTTTGAATTTGTAGCTAAAAAATCTTCTCATGAAGAGAACTTCGTGCCCAGCTTCAACAGCTAATTCTACTAAACATTTAAGGAAGAAATAATACTAATTCTATATAAACTTCCATAAAATAGAAGGGGATAGAGTCCCTTCCAACTCATTTATAAAGCCAGCATTGCCCTGATGCAATACCAAAGATACTATAAGAAAAAAAACCAAACAGAATATTAAGATAATGCACCAAGTTCAAGTATTGTTCATTTGAAGAATTTAAGGTTCATTTCATATTTGAGAATCAATTAGTATAAATTCAGCAAATTAACATTTCAGACGATAACGAAGGATTGCTAGAGGGGGAAATGGGGAGTTGTTCAAAGGGTGTGAACTTACAGTTTTACAAGATGGGTAAATTTCAGAGATCTGCTGTACAACATTGTGCCTATAATTAACAATAAGGTATTGTGCACTTAAAAATTTGTTAAGAGGGTGGATCTCATGTTGAGTGTTCTTACCACAAAACAAGAGTCACAAGGAAAGTTTTGGAGGTGATGAATATGTTTATTACCCTGATTGTGGCGATGGGAGCACAAGTGTATACATATGTGCAAACTCATCAAATTGTATACATTAGTTATGTCCAGTTTTCTGTATATCAATTATATCTCAGTAAAGCTAGGGAGGGGGCATGGTGTATTATGCGTATCCTCTCAACAGATGCAGAAAAAAATCATTTAAGAAATTCAACACCCATTTTTGATTAAAATTTTCTGTAATTTAAGAAAAGAGAACTTCCTCAACCTAACAAGGTACATCTACAAAAAACATGCAGATAATAGGAGAAGGATAGACATGCAGATTGCTGGAATTGGACACAGAGCCCGCAAACAGATCCAGACGTACATCATTAATTAATTTTCAACAAGATCTGAGATAGTTCAATCAGGAAAGAGTAGTTTTTTCAGAAAATGATCCTGGGAAAAAAGGACAACCATATACAAAATTATGAACCCATCTCTTATTTCATATCACCTACAATTTTAATTATAAATGTGTCCTAAACCAACATGTATGCACCAGAACTATAAAACTTCTGGAAGAAAATATAGGAAAAAATCATTGTCACCTTGAGTTAGTCAAAGATTTTTAAAATATAACATCAAAAGCATGAGCTATGAAAGAAAAAAAATGAATAAATTGGACTTATTCAAAATCAAATATATCAAAGATATTCTTAAAGAAAGGCAGGACACAGGCTGAGAGAAAGTATTTGCAAACACATATCTGAAATAGATGCACTATCCAGAATATATGGAAAACTCTTGCAACTCACTAATAACACAGTCAACCTGATTTTTCAAATGGGCAAAAAGTTTGAACGTATGCTTCCTCAAAGAAGGTACATGATGAGAAATAAGTACATGAAAAGATACTAAACATCGTTACTAGGAAAATGCAAATTAAAATTGCAGTGAGATACCTAGACACTATCAGAATACTGAAAATTTAAAAGATTAACAATAGCAAGTAGGTGAGAATGTGAAAGAAGAGCTCTCATACTTTGCACTTCAGAATGCAAAATAGTATAATTACTTTGGAAAATAGTTTGGCAGTTTCTTAAAATGTTAGGTCACTTTATGACCTAAAAATTTCACTCCAAGGTATTTATCCAAGAGAAATTAAAGCATATGTTCATAAAAAGGCTTGGACTCAAGTATTGTGGCAGCCTCAAATTGAAAAGAATCCAAATCTTCATGACTGGTTAATAGATAAATAATATAGTAAAAAGGAATGAACCACTGAAATACACAACATAAGTGGATTTCAAAAGTATTATACTAAATGAAAGAAATCAAATACAGATGACAAAAGCAGATCAGTAGTTTCCAGGAGCTGGGGCTGAGGGAAGGGTAATGAGTGCAAAAGGAATGTTTTTAGGGTGACTAAAACGCTCTCTAACCTGATTGCAATGGTAGTTACATAATTGCATACATTTGTCAAAATTTACTGAAATGTATACTTAAAATAGATTAATTTTTTTGTATCTTAAGTACATACAATAAACCTTTTTTTCAAAAAAGAAGCTCTTAAAGAAGATATTTTAACAAAATAAAAATGTGGAAAAGTATATTAGTATTTCTTGGATATCTTTAAAATTTTGTAAAACTTGGGAACCGTGATCTGATCTAAGGTTCTATCTTTTGAGTTCCAAACGAAGCCACTGGTTTTGTTCACTTTGTTAGAATGAAACATGGAGTTAAATACATATCATGGGAAACAGAAGACCGTTAATAAGCCATTCACGTTATGATTGTCCACATTATGAATATCTGCTTCTTAGGCTCAGACTGTAAAAAAGAAGGAGAAATTCTGCCCTTTGTGACAGCATGGAGGGACCTTGAGGGCGTTACGCGGAGTGAGATAAGTCAGACAAACACTATACGATCTCACTTACATGTGGAACCTGGAGAAACCAAACTTACAAAAACTGAGATCAGATTAGTGGGAGTAGATCTTAAATGTTCTTATCACAGGAAAAAAGTCTGTAACTGTGAAGCAATGGATGTTACCTAAACTTATTGTGACTGTCATTTTGTAGTATATACATATATCAAATCATTATATTGGACACCTAGAACTTATACAGTGTTATATGTCAATTATGTTTCAATAAAACTGGAAGAAAGAGAAAAGAAAAAAGGCTCACAGAAATTAAGCAGCAGGAAAGCCAAGCTGTAGGGAGCAGAAGTGATAATTGAATCCAGTCTAAGGTTTCCAGATGCCAAGCTGGTGCTCTTTCCTCCTTATCATGCTGCCTTCATATGACCAAGATATCCAAAAAGAAGATGAGGCAATAACAACTTTTAAAACTGAATTTTCTCCATTTGAGGTAGGAAATAAATATTTTAAGCATGCAAGCAAAGCAAGGACATTAATATCATACAGAATTGGAATAAGATCTCTCATCAGTAATTTACCCATATGCAAACTTTGGAGAGGTAAATCTCTCTGAAAGTTGATTTCCTCTCCTGTAAAATTGAAATAATAATGTATTTATTGCAAAATTTGTTATGATGTTGAGATATACTATATATAGTTCAGTGCAGCATCTTAACAAATAGCTAAATCTACTATAAACTTTTGTACTCTTGGTCAAGTAGAGGTGTTCTCTGGTAAAATAAATTTGCAGAATGTAGGTTAAACAGGTTTCTTCACATCAAGATTTCTTAGAGCCTTCAATATACAATATTCATATTTAATCTCCAAGGAAGGGAAATATGTATGAATTATATCTCAGATTTTTTTTATGATGAGATTGTTTTTCCATTCTACATGAATTGTAAGACTCTGCATTTTAAAAATGCGTGTGTCTTTCCTAATTTTTTGTCCAACGTTTTCTAGCCAGTTCTCTTGAGCATTTAAACAACTAAAAGTCATCCTTAAGGGTATGGGCTTCACAGTCAATTCCAGGGGTTCAAAATCCTGCTGCATCACCTCTAGCCGTGTAACCTGGGCCCAGTGTGACTCTCAGTTTCCTCATCTGAAGATAATAACCTAATGGAAAGGGTTATTGGAAGGATTAAATGAGTTCACAAATGTTAAGCGTTTGGCACAGTGCCTAGCACATCATAAGCACTCAGTAATTGTTAGTTATCACCCAGTTTGGGTGTTTTGAGTGAGGAAGAAGGTTGCAGTTCAAAGTAGCCACAAAGAGAAATTGAACTGATTAGTGCTACTCAAGTAAGCAATGACTCATCCCCTCAACACGTGGGTACCTGCCTGCTAACCCCTTCCCATTTGTTGCATGCTCAGGATGTGTGTGGGCAGAAGACCTAGAACATTCACAACTACCTCAGGCATGAAGAAAAGATTTCATGCCCCTGGGGCTACATGGTTGCCTTCTGGACAGTGTGTGATCTCCATGATGACATGATAGTATTGGATAGTGTTTGCTTTCCAGCTAACTGGAAAGAGTTCACAGGAGGGCAAGCAAGATCGTCAAAAAGTCTGGAAATGAAACCCCACGAGAGCAGATGAAAAACCTGGGCATGTTCAGTCTAGAGAACAGATAGGGCGGCAGCATAGGTGCACCGTGTCACGGAGAAGACATACGCATTATTCTCAGTTATGAATGAGATTACCACAGATGCCATGGGGTTTAGATTTGCCCGGAAATATTTTGGAGAAAATGAATACACTTCACAATGATGTATCAGACAATACAGGAGATGCCTAGGATGACTATTAAATTACTTTCAAGAGGAATGTTCAGGACCACAGTAATTGATCAAATGGTTTCTTGGAGTAAATCAAAGATGAAGAAATCAACCACACAAGAATGGAAAGATTGACGAGATTAGCAGGCTGGTTTCTTTGGCTGTAAACAACACTGAGTCTGGCCAGCTTTTTGCAGAAGAGGATTTTAATAGAAGGACATAAGGTAGTCAAAGTGCCAAGTTTGAAAGAAGAGAGCAATTGAGGCAACGGTAGAGGTCCAGGCAGCAGGAAGCAATAGACAATCTTTTCAGAGGGCCTGTTAATTCAAGGTTCAAAGTCCCAAAAGAGAGTCTAATTGGCTTAGCTCCAGCCGTACATCCACCCCTTGCTTTAGAGAGGACAGAGAACTTCGGCAATTACACCAAGGGACGGGTAAGCAAATCCAATGTGTTGTTACCAATGGAAGAAAAATTAATACTAGGTAGAAAAAAAAGCCCACTCCACCCTGTGAATTCATGTTAAAGGTACTAACTATCATTAATTGAGGTCTTAATGTAAAATGTAAGAACAATGAGGCTCAGAGAGTTTTAAGGAACTTGTCTAAGATCATAGAGCTAATAATTGGTGGAGAAAGGACTCAGAACCAAGGCTTTCTGAATCCAAAGCTCAATTTCTTAATTAATATGTCATACTGCTTCCTGCTCATCCTTTTCATAATCTCTGCTATCACTGCCACCCCCTTTAAAGCAGCTTTAGCCCCAGTCACCAACAAATAAGACAGAAGTCAGAAAAGAGTCACCATGATTCTCTTCCCCTGCAAGGCATCTAACACAAAAATGAAAGCTCACATTCCTCACCACATACATTATCATGTCCATATAGATCCCAGATCTGGAAGACCTGGGGAGGGCAATCTAGGGGTCTAAATGCCCTTGCAATAGATGAGATTTGGTTTTGAGGGTTTTGGAATAAAGATGATTGGGAACAAGCATCAGAATCTCCTCATCCTCCTAAGAATCTTGAAGAACAACTTAAAACCCCATACCGAGCGATTATACAGATGAATAGTTTTAAAAAGAGCAATGTGAGGTGATGTCTCTGTATATACATACTATCCTGTGCAACCAGACTGTAACTCTCCTGTGGGTTGGGACTGTGCCCCACTTCTGCTTCTTGTAGCCACTGCGAACGATAGGCATTTAATTATGTGGTGGATAAAGGCAGATATAATGAGGATAAGGTGATGACTTTGACTTTCCTAGTTTTAGATCTAGGGTAAACCTCCAATTTTCGTGCCCTATAATCTTAAAGATTCGGATTCTGTGAGTCAAATCAGAGTTCTGGAAAGTAAAACCAACAACAACAACAACAACAACAAAGCATTATGTATATGGAGCTAAGAAATATTATAGTGTCGTTGAACCTCAGCATTGGGAGGAGGGGGAAAAGGACAGGCCTTCCAGTGCAGTTTAATGGTTAGATTACAGACTTTGGAATTAACCAGAGCTGGGCTCAAATCCCAGCTCAGCTACTTATTAGCTACATAACCTTTTGCAAATGACCCTTTAAATTTCAGTTCCTTCATACAAGGCCTATCAAATTTGTAGAGAAGATTGACCGAGATTCTGTCTGTAGAGCCCTTGGCTCAGGCCTTCCCCCAGGAAGCCTCAGCAAATATTAGTTATTATTTCAATCCTTTGAGACATGTCTTTTTACTCCCAATGCAGTTGTGTACCTGGGGGCTGGGACTGGACTGGGCTTGATTTTAAAATTACTAAATAATGGGGGCTGGCCCCGTGGCCGAGTGGTTAAGTTCACGCGCTCCGCTGCAGGCGGCCCAGTGTTTCGTTGGTTCGAATCCTGGGCGCGGACATGGCACTGCTCGTCAGACCACGCTGAGGCAGCGTCCCACATGCCACAACTAGAAGAACCCACAACGAAGAATACACAACTATGTACCGGGGGGCTTTGGGGAGAAAAAGGAAAAAATAAAATCTTTAAAAAAAAAAAAAAAAAATTACTAAATAATGTTAGAGGTTCTAGGCTAAAATTCTTGCACATGATATCATAATTTCTGAAAAGACTTCACAGCCAATATAGTTTATATCAGTCATTTTACACCAAGATAGACTTCTTGTTGGCACTAAAAATTATTTCCCAATAATTTTCACTTTTTATAGTTGAGCAATTTTATTGGAATATAATTCAATAAACTAGTATTCTTCCTCTTCTCTGCGCCAAGCACTGCACTAGGAACTGGAAATACACAGATCTGATACACAGTTTTGCCTCTAAATTTCTTGGAGCTAAGAAGTAACAACAAACCACAAACAGGAAAAAAATTGTCAAAAAATTAAAAGAAAAGTTACCCCATAACTCAATTATGCAGAGATTAATAAAATGAAACAAGAGATTAAATATAGGAAAAAGAGTCCCAGGAAATTTTTTATGTATTATAAAGGTTACAATATATATATAACAAATATATATGTTAAAATCCAGAAGAAAATAAGGCAAATGGACAAAAAGTTAATATAATAACCTGACCTGACCATGGAGAAGAACTTTGACCTGACCATGGAGAGATTTAGAATTTAGATCCTTAGGTTTAAAAAGTTTATAAAGGATGAGGCAAAATTAATGAAATGACTTAACGGGGTCAATATTTTGGATTTCAAAGGTAAAGAAAAATCCCATAAGCCTCGTGTAGGGAAATAAACAAACAAAACCAGTTTCCTAGGAAAGAAAATTTTCCAGTTATCATTGTCTTCAGCAGTAAGTCTCCAAATTGTATACTCATCCTTATTGCTTCTAAGGTATAAAAACAGCAAGAAGATTATTCTCGGGCAGATAAGGATAAAGAAAGACTGGAAATCATTGATTCCTTCTGATATTTTTAATTGAAAATATACACCAGCTGACCTAGAGATTAGTGAAAAGAACAAGCTCAAAAAAATCTTTAACTAAATTTAATGCAAATGTAAAGAATAAACTTTGAAAGACAGTATAAGTAATTTAAAAGATTATCCGAACATAGTAAAAATAAAGGCAGTGAGTCAATTGAGCAGGGAGAAAGAAAATCCAAGAATGCTCAAGTTTTATTTTATACAGGGACATTAATAATTTTACATAAACAGTCTTAAAAAGATATAAAGCATCAGTACATGATAAGCTAGCATTCAAACTATCAAAGGAAAAATGGATTACTCAACTTTTGGTTAAGACTACCAGCTAACTATGTGGAAAAATACAAAGTTAAATTACTACAACTCACAAGGCACTGAAATGAATCCCAGATGGATTAAAGATTGAAATGCAAAAAAACAACATCATAGCTATACTGAAATAAAATATGTGACTATGTAGTGTTAGGAGAGAAAAACTTTTCAACGTGTGACATCAAAGACAAAAATATAAATGAAAAGACTGATAAATATCACTATAAAAGTCACTTTTTCTGTATTTAAAAGAAACATCTTATACAAAATTGAAAGATAATCAACTAGTGGAAAATATTTGCAGAATAAATGACAGAGGTTAATAGATTTAATATATAGAAATGTTATAAATCAGTAAGAAAATGGAAAATATCTCAATTAAAAACCACACACAGGAAGGGTATACTCCAGCAATTGACAAAAAAAGAAATGCAAATTGTTAGTAAATATAGAAAAAAATTTCCAATCTGATAATATTTAAAAGCAAGGTAAATAAAAGTATATTGACGTATTCAAAGTGAAAATAATAAGTGAGGAAATTTTAATGGTGTTTATTCAAAAAACTCAGGACACAAAACAGATTCTTAGCAAATAGGTGCTGAATGTTTTTTCCTACCATCTTTTCTTTCTGAAAGTCTTTTCTGAAAATAAATATCAGTTTGACAATATGGGAGACATCAAGATCAGAATGTTGCTGCATTATTTTATTCTACTATTGATGATCGCTTATATTCTTTGCTTGATTCTCCTTAACAAGCAAAACCTGCGATCACTTTAGATACCTTAAAATGTGATTCATTGTAATAGCATTGTAACCAAAACTATAGACACTTAAAAGTCAATATGATTAGAAAATTTGTTTGTGTGTATAAGTTACACCTTTACAATTAATGCCCAGACTTGACCAGTTTAGGGCAAACAAATTGTGCTATATATGTGTGTTTTCCTTTAAAAAACTTTTCATTTGATAGAGACAACTCAAAATATTTTGTATATATTTTAATTTCCCTTTTCATGAAGAAGGGGGAAAAAAAGTCGGTCCCCGAGTCCACTCCACCCCTACAAGCACCCCAGGGCATGGCTGCAAAATTTGGGGATATTTACCATCTCTAGTTTGGATTACTCTCCAGCCAGATTAATTAATTCTTCCCTCGAGGGATCCCAGGAGCTCCAGCCCAGCCTTGGCTCCTGGCCAGTTAGAGGACACCGTGAAGTCAGGATCAGGATCAAGATTAACCTAGCGGGACGGAGGTACTGCTCTGAAGTAAGCTCAGGATGACCTGGTCCCTTGGCTCACTTGAAAGTAGCTGGGCTTCTCTGAGAACCCTGTAAACCTACGATCATCTGAATCTAGTGTTTGCAAGACCCACTTATTTCTACATTCAGTACTCAGAGGATTGGATGCATTCAGACTGCCTTTAGAAAGTGAAAGGAAGAGTCGGAGATCACTGAATACATTAGCTTTAGAATCAGTAGGGATGAAAATCAGAGAAAAAAGAACAGGCTCAGTGGAAGGCAGTTAAAATTCTATTATAACAAACCCTTGAATCTGACAAACCATTTCATGAGAGGGTAATTTTATGATAATGGATATATTGCTGGGAATAATGTTCACAGTCTCATGGACATGGAGAGAAAAGGAAACCAATGCCAGGAATAAATAAAACTTAGGGAAACAAACAGAGTTGCCGGGGAAAGAAGATTTCACCTTCAGATAGCTCTCTCATTTTATTTTTCCTAATGCCAGCCCCAAATGCTTTTTTGGGGGGTTGGGGGGATGCACTGTTTTGTTTGGGTAGGTTGCTTGGGATTTATTATTATTGTTATTATTCTTTCCTTGTGGGGATGATTAGAATGTTTGATGTGGGAAAGGAGAAAGAAAGTTGAAATGTTCTTACTGCTTAATGGCAGGACATAAAGTCTGTTAAGCTCTATGTTGCAACAAGTTTTTCAGTCTTTCTCCCCAGTGCCAACTGCCAACAATTAGTTAACTTTATTATACAGACTAGCAGGCGCATGGAGCGAGACTAATAAAAATATTTGTTGAGTTTATTATGGAGAAAATGCTTCAATTACTTTCCAAAAGCACTGTTATCACAGACCAATGTCTGTCAGGTCATATAAACAGCTTTACTACGAAGAGTGTTTTCTTTTAAAGGGATCTATTGTCATGGAAGTTTATCTATCTGGAAAACCATAGATTTATCAGTGAAGAATACAAGAATGTGAAGCTTGTGACTTGTTATCCAGAAGAAATCATCAAAGAAATGTCTTCAAATGTATCCAAATAGTAAGATTAGTTTCAATAGAATCAAGGAAAATGTACAAATCAACAATTTATAAGGATTTTTAAGTTTTTAATCATGAAATTATTTAAGCTTAGGAGAAATAATTTTAAGACCTTGGCTAATTTTATTAAACATTTATTCAGTCTTATAAAACATCTTTTATATATGATACAAACACATACATACACATCCACTCTAATGGCTGCTCTCGGGAATTCAAGAAAGCAGAAAACAGCTCCTACAAGTCATTTACCAAATAGGATCAATTTTCTGATTTCTTTCCAATTGGGTCTATTATTTGTTCTCTCTCTCTCTCTCTCTCTCTCTTTTTTTTGGTGAAGAAGATTGTCCCTGAACTAACATCTGTGCCAATCTTCCTCCACGTTGCATGTGGGACACTGCCAAAGCATGGCTTGACGAGTGGTGTGTAGGTCCACGCCCAGGATCCAAACCTGTGAACCCGGGGCCACCAAAGCAGAGTGCAGAAACTTAACCACTACACCACTGGGCCAGCCCCTGTTCTTTTCTTTTTTGAATAGTGCTGTTATCTGCCCAGGAATCACAGTTCACTTCCAAGGTAGCCGCTTCAATGACGGAAAAGGATTAACAGTGATAAGTCAATCAATCTGCGGAGTATTTTCTCGTTGTCCCTCAGGGATGTATTTCTGTACGCTGAGATGATAAACCCAATCGTAGTGAACCACATCTACCCATTGGCCTTACTCAATGGTTATAATGCTTTTGACGCAATAATTATTATTCACTTGACATGTTTTGATCTTTGAGGTACTAATACAATAAGGCAATGGAAACTGAACATAAGCCCCTATTGCTTCCTAAAAGAAATCAAAAGATACTAGTGTACTTTAATAGCTACACTATTTCACCTAGAGAAAGGGAGAATTTCTATTTTCTGAGGGCCTTTTGAGGCGCTTTTCTTGTGGGTTGACCACTAGAGGGCATCATGATGCTATACACTCTAAAAATATTTGGACTATTGATTACTCTTGAATTGATTACTCTCAAAACACTGCTCTTCATGCTCACAATTCTCATTTAAATAGATAAAAATGGAGTTGTAAAAAAAAAAACACAACTCATTTGTCTTCCATTAAATCTGCATTAAAAACATTTGGCGGAATTAGAGACAGAGACTAAAGCCCCATATTACCAAATCTCCTGGATCACATGCCAAGGAAATCCTCCTCAGAAAAGAGCGAATATGGCCGACAGAAAATGGGACACTTCAATGTGATTCTTGAAAGTAAGTAAATGTCTTAGAAATTCATTCCCTGTTGCATTATTTTTTCATCATAAGCACTATAAGCCAAGAACCAACATTTGCCTAATTGCTACTCTGAAGATAGCCATGTTGAAACTTCAACTTGCATTTCTCAGAAAATGCAACAGGATGATTGCTACGTCTTGGTATAAGCTCTCGAGACGTCAGCCAAGGGCTCATCTCTAATCTGCCAGTTTGGGAGAAATTGTTGGGAGTTGTTAAAAGTCAGGCCTATTTTTAATTGCCTTTTGTGCTGCATGAATAGCCTTAACTTAAACATAGACCATAACAAATTATTTTACCTAAATGTAATTATTTCTTAAGAAACTTGGGCTAATATTGGTTTAACTATGTTTTGTTTGTTTCTTTAGTTACTAAGCTTTACTCTTTAAAGCAGTTTTAGGCTCACAGCAAAATTGAGCAGAAAGTACAGAGAGTTCCCATATACCCCCTGTCCCCACACATGCACAACATCCCCTACTAGTGACATCCCAGGCTGCAGTGGTACATTTTTTACAATCAATGAACCTACACTGACACGTCATTATGATCCCAAGTCCACAGTTCAGATTATAGTTCATTCTTGGTGAAACCATAGGTTTGACAAATGTGTAATGACTTGTAGCCATCATTATAGTATCATACAGAATAGTTTCCCCACTCTAAAAATCCTCTATACTCCACTTGTTCATTCCTCCCTTGTCTGCTCCACCAACCCTGGCAACCACTGATCCTTTTACTGTCTTCTTAGTTTTGCCTTTCCCAGAATGTCACATATGGAATTACACAGTATGTAGCCTTCTCAGATTGGCTTCTTTCACTTAGTAATATGCATTTAAGTTTCCTCCCTGTCTTTTCATGGTTTGATAGCTCATTTCTTCTTAGTGCTGAATAATATTCCATTGTCTAGATGTACCACAATTTATTTATCCATTCACATACTAAAGGACCATCTTGGTTGCTTCCAAGTTTTGTCAATTATGAATAAAACTGCTATAAACATTTTTACGTAGATTTTTGTGTGGACATAAGTGTTCGATTCATTTGGGTATTTTGTTCTGTTTTTAGCCAATCTGAGCTCTTTGAGCAATGCTTCTTTAGAGTAACTGATGCTGGCCATTTTGTTTCTGTTGACTCAGAGAGCCACGTGGTATCAGAACCAAAAGGGAATTTGGTTAGCTAATCCAACCACTCATTCTATACTTTAGGAAACTAAGGCCCACATGTGTGAACCAGTTGTTGTTCTCTTCTTTTTAAAAGTTAAATATTCCTGGGTTCTGTTTTTTGTTTGTGTTGCTTTGAGATGTTTTTTAAATGTAGCCATATTAGTTTTTGACTGACTAGTAAATTTTAAAGATCTCTTGCCCATTGGGTTCAATCTCAGATTTTACCATTAGCTTTTTCAGAAATCAAAACCCAAAACATATAATATGAAAAAATGCAGGAAATCATTTTTAAAATGCAAAGCTTGGAATGGGAATGGATATAGAGAAGAAATGCTACTTTTATAGTCAGAGTTTGGGGTAAAAGCTTGTCCCAAGTTGATGGTTTTACTTCAATGCTACTATAGATAACTTTCATCTTGCTGACAGCCCAACTGGCTGCCAGCCTCTCTCTCCCCAAACACCCCTCAGGGGTACAGGCCTCCAGTCTGGCAAATCAGCCACAGTGGTGTAACTGGATGCTAAATGAGACGTCTCCTGCTATCTCCCTATCAGCTAAGGTCCCAAAGCTGAGAGTCATAGGTGACAACTACTCTCACCTTCTAAAGAAAGATGTTCAACCATGTCTGCAGAGCTTGCCAAGAAAATGGCTCTTACCTCAGCTTGATCAGAACAGAGTGAGAGTGAGAGTTTCTTTTAAGGGCACTGTTGGAAGAGAGGGTGATGTTTCCCTCAATTCAAGACAAATGAAAAGGGCCTTTACAAGAATCGTTTGTAGACAGAGTGTGGGTCTTACCAGGAGGGGATATTGACATTTTACTCAGCTCACACAGCTCCTATCTCCTCCCCACTCTCTCTAAACAGAGCTCCAGAACAGAGGCTGGTTGGTTACAGAGTTCTCGGGAAAACTTGGCCTGTGTTTCCCGGAATGTGGAGACTGGTGTCTAATTCTTACCTGGAAAAGTCTAAAGAATAGAATAAGTCTGTGGGGGTATCCTGTTGGTTGCAGAAGCTGGGCTGGCATGGCAAGCAATCAGCCAGAGAGCATCCCTTGCTCTAGAAATGGTAATGTGTAGTCCTCTGCGGGGGAGGGGAGTAGTCTCATCAAGAACCCACAAAAGCACCTGCATCAGTCGATACAAGTGCTTGCAAAATCTTAGGAAGAGCTGAAGGAGCAAGCATCCAGGAATGATTTACAGAATTATATGGAAATGACCCATTAGGAGAGCTAGGACCTGTGAGGCCACCACCTGAGCTAGAAGTGAAAGCCACAGCCACCACTACTTCTCTACATAAAGAAATGTGGAGATGGACGTAGGAACACTGCTGCAGAAAAGCCTTATGTTTCCACTATCTTGCTTGTTTGAAATCATATCCTAAAGCCTCAAAAAGATGATCCCCACCACATTCCTGCCTTCCAAATCTGGTGAGTGAATCCAATTGACAGAAATGAATTCACAACTAGGAACCTACCTGCAAGGAGTCTGGGGAGTGTAGTTTTCATCTGTCCAACCCCGCCTACTAGAAGCAACGTAGGAGGATGTTCACTGGGCGCATCCAGAGTACCCAGCACAGTACTCCATGAGAGAAAGGACCCATAATTGGCCTCCTGCTGCACAGAGAGCCTTGTTGCCAGATTACAAGAGCAATAGCCAGCTAAGATATTTTTCCCTTACCTCATCTCCCTCTCTCTCTTCTTTAGCTTGGAGGAGCCAGAAGTAGAACATAACTGGGAGTAGTAGACGAGGTGAAGAAATAGTAAAGAGACTATCTCCATTTCTTGCATCATGGGTTTCTGAGACTGGGTTGGGCCTGCATGATATGGAGGGGGAAAACTTTGAACTGATATGATCAGAGTTTTGATATCAGAAGAAGTAAAAATTTTTAATTGCTGAAACCATGACTGGTCGTTAATATCGGAAGGCAGAGGTGATGTTCAATTATGTATACCAACTAGGATAGCATGGGCATTGACCAATCAGAATGCACACTAGCCAGAAGTTAGTGGTACAACTCTGTCAGACACTATTCAGGCTGGACATTGGCCCAGCCTAAACATGCCCTGAACTAGAGAGGGATCTTCCAAACATATTGTTTAGAGGAAGGAAAAAAGGATCTCTACCAGAACAGATGTGAAAGTTAGGTGTGAGGAAACTATAATGTTGTTTCTTGCTTGTATCATACCATGTTCAGCTCATTTGATCAACTGGTTACAACAAATTTTTCACTTGGGTTAATCCGTTGATGACTTTATTGCTCTGTAGTAGTCACTCATGGTTGGAGATTAACAGGTACTGGACTTTTCCTTCTTGATTCTGAGTTGAAAGAGTTGAGTCTATGTATGTTCCCTGGACTCATCTGCCATGTGACTCATTCCTCCTTCAGTCCTTCCAAATGAACAGCTCATTCAACAGGGAGCTTGTCTGGGTATCTCTTTTTGGGGAATGGTGGGTGAGTATAAGAACAGAGTATATAGCTACCTGAGATTTTAGTAGGTGAAGTTTTCATGGGCCTCGGGCACATATTCTCAAAGATAACAACTCATTCTTATACCTATTCCATTTAACCTGGCATTTTAATGTATTAATCTCTTTGCAGAATATAGCTGAAGACCATTCCTTTTGAACTTTTGAGACTTTTTTTGGCTTGTATGTAATACACTCATTTTTTAAGTAATGGTCATGTAGCAGTATATTAAAAAGCAATGAACTCTCAAAAGCTTCAAATTTATTAAGCAAAGTAATTAAGTTTGTGTTAGAAGATGGTTGATCCCATTTGTCATTTTAAACCTTCACTGAATTAGGGGATGTTATCTGAGCATACATATTGGATTTTGGAGTTCTTGTGGCTGTGTTATTTCTGTACTACTGGATCCCAGTGATTTTTAGATGCTCATGAATAATGGATCACTTTGCAAAACTAGTGTATACTATAGAATCATTGGTCTGAACTAATTCTATTCTTTGACTAGTGTGATGTGTCTGCTATTTATATTGTGGAGGCCCATGCGCAGAGAGAATGTCAGTCGTGATGACTAATGTCTGCTTGTTGCTGTTTTCCAATCATTGCTATTGTAGGGTAAGAAGGGAGAGGGGCAACATTCATTGGTTAAGGATTGCTGAAAGCACCTGGTTTTGATGTAGATTTCAAATAAATCTTCCAAAATTAGCTTTTAGAAAAGTTTTAAAAATAATTCTGTTTGGCTTTGTCATCCCTCTGCCTTAGCCCCACCAAAAAGCATTTCTGCTCATTGTAAAGTCAAGCCTGTATTTTATGGTTTTTATTTTGTTTAAAGTTGTCCTCTGTTTTGAATCACAAAACCAAACTCTTAAT
Organism: Equus asinus; assembly: GCF_041296235.1. Taxonomy (NCBI): domain Eukaryota; kingdom Metazoa; phylum Chordata; class Mammalia; order Perissodactyla; family Equidae; genus Equus; species Equus asinus. The sequence goes on from NC_091813.1 coordinate 41,881,276, forward strand.
CGCTTCTTTTGTCATTATGTTGGCTTTCTTCCAAATTCTGAGCCCACTTTTTTAATTTGTTTGTTTTATTAAGCAGAATGGGCATACCAGCAAACATTTCCTATCAGGCAGAATATCCTAAAAGAAATGAAAGGGAACAAGCATCAATATTCAGGAAGAGAAACGAGATAATAAGCAAAATTCATCTTCAAATTGATCCTAGTTAAATTAAGAGTCAAATATGGAGGTTACTTAAAGAAAGAGAAAAATCCATTCTCATTCTTACTCGATGTAAATCTGTGTTTTTAGATTTAGACTGAATCTACGCATGAGGTAGCATTCAGCAAACATCATGTCTATGGTGGCTTCAAACATCATGGTCATCTGTACTAGCTCATGTATAATTATGCCCCATTGTGGGATTTATTAGGCCTTAACTCTTGCCTTGTGCTTATCATCAGAACAGACAAGCTTCCATTGTTCCATTTCCTTCTGAGAAGAAATAAAAGTCTCAGGTGTGGAGGCCAGGAAAGGACTGTTCCTCTCAGAAACACTGAGGTTCTTGCCTGAGGCGAGATGTTTGAAATGTGCCATATAAAACTTCTCTTTCTGTTCCCAAATATGCTTCATCTGCCAGTGAAGATGGAAGTGGAGCACTGTTAAAATTAAAGACAGTTTTGCCTTTCAACACAACAGATGAGGAGCTGACTCATTGCGGACACCCTAACCAGTCTCTCTCCTTCATGCTCTCTCGCTTTCCCCCTCAAAAATCCTGGCTTTGAGATGGATTTTCCATGGTGAGAGTTACAGAACTCTACCCAGGGACTACAGATCCTCGTGGGTTCTCTGCTCCCCCAGACAGGTGGACTGGAGATAAAAAGTGATAACTCTAAAGAGATGAGACTATCAAAAAGACCGAATCAAATTGGGATGACTCCAAAAGATCAAGGCCATCGCATCATGACAGTTGGATTTAGGACCCATGATGGCAGTATGGGAAATCTGCAGTCTGAGCGTTGCCCAGACCCTTGATGTCTCCCCGGGCAATGCCCAGAAACCAGGCCTTTATTCCTTCGTGCGTGCAGTGTCGTTTGTGAAAGCTTTGCCCACAAAGCCATCAGATGGTAACAATTTTCAGTCACTTCCAGCATGAGATGGTTTTGAACTTTAATATGCAACCTAATTATGACTGCAAACACTTTGTTAAGCAAACAAACTTCAAACCCTTTTTTTTTTTTTTTTTGAAAAACAGCTTTTCTCTGGTCATTTCGTCTTGTACAAAGGCTTTAAAAATAAAACTGTGTGGGGAACAAGGGGATCTGGGGATGAAAAAAGAACTGCACAGAATTAAATGGCTTTATTGTAATCACCGCTTGAGTACTGAGTATCTGAATGTCTTCTTTCAAATCAAAACCTAGAAAACACAGCATCCTATGTTCATTTCCACTCTTTACCATTCAACTTCTTTCCCAGAATTACAGATAATATTTTTAAATAAGATAGAGAAATACACTTTTTTATTTGTTCCCAAATTTTCCTTTGCTTACTAACCTTCTCTTTTCTGATTCTGAAATATCCAAATCATTTGAGTTTTCTTCTCTCTCCTTGTCTCCCCCACCTACCACTGCTTTTGGATTTTCTCACAGTAACTTTTCTTTTCACCTTTCTTAGTCATTTTTCAAGAACTGGGATCATTATATAGCAAATGGAAATCCATGGATATCCCCTTTTCAGGACAAAACCAGGGAACCTGGCAGATTTGCAGTGCAAGGAGGTGATGGGGGTGGCTAGATCCTGAAATAAGTTACCTGAGGAGACTATGACCTCTTCATTTCCAGATTCTAGAGAAGTCGGCGTTCCTCCCTGTCTTTATGCCGCGATCCCCCAAAGTTAACTTCCCTGCAGTCTTATCAATCTACCTGTCGTCTTTGATAAGCTTCTTGAGAGTTTCTTCCTTCTACTTCAGAGAGAGATCAGGGCATAGAGAATAGATCTTCGATTCCCACTTGTATCATTCAGAAAGTTTAAACAGGAAAAGATACAGTAGGTGTGTTCTCCAGATCGCTAAAACATGGAGCTCTCTTTACAAAAGGGAAAAGTCATTAAGAACAATAAACTTTAGAAGAAATCTAGCACTGCTTCCATTGGAGAATCACCGAAGGTAATACCTAAAACTCAAGTTCTGGCAAGGCTCCATCTCTCCCTGATTTTCATTTCCCAAGAGAAATTCCTTACCCCTTTGTGAAACTGGGAAAAGGTTGACGCCAAAATATTGTCAGTAATCAAGCATATGAGAAGACCACTGTCTCCTAGGAAAGCCTATCTATACTTAGGGTAGCAAGCTTCAATTTTGTGACAAATGCTTTTTGTTGCCTCCTAAACTGCTCTCTCTCCCTGTGCCCCCTTCCTCCAACAGCGAGATGTAAAGTATGCTGGGAGCTCAGGAAAAGTGTTCTTTATTGATAGCAAGAGACATATAAGAGTAAACAAACCCTTTGCTGCTGCTGGATCTTGCTATCTGTATTTGAGGGTTGGAATAATGGCAGCCGTCTTGGAGCCATCAGGGAATCAGCTAAAAGACAAGCCAACTTATTATAGAGGAGAGATGGAGAGAAGCTGAGACCTTGATGATATCATTTAAACACTAAATTAAACAAATTTGGAACCATTTAACTTTCAAATACCCATATATGTGCGATATAAATGTTCCTTATTGCTTAGGTCACTTTTAGTTGAGTTTTCGTTATTTACAACCAAAAAACTTGTGATATTGATGGCTGGATTAAAACTTTGAAAATAGAGAAATATGAAAAATTATTTCCCTGTAAACTCTGTTGACAAACATTCTTATGGTAAGTTTTGAGTGCAAAATATCTTGATATGTGGAGAGTAATCACCAAATGCCACTGATGACACGTCTTAATCCTGACCAACCAGGTGACCTTCTTTAACCCTTCTGTCTTGGACTGATTGAAAACAACTACAGAGTCATTTAGAAACTTCAAAAATTACATACTAAAACCATTATTTTATCAGCTTTCATGACAATAGCAATTTGGGGACCATTAACCCTAACTTGGAGATATTTGTCCTCTCTCATTCACCGTTTATATTACGTCTTCAACAAGTCAACACAGAAACAACAAAAGCCAAATTTCCACTGTGACCGTGAGAGCTTGAAAATGAAATCACTTGTCCCTATGCCCAGAGAAGGCCCCAGTATGGTTCTTCACATAGTGATATGGCGATATGAGAGCTCCAATAAGCTCCCTGTCACTACTTAAGCTTTTAAGGGAATTTCCAGTCAGCCTCAAACACAGTTTTACAACTAAATTTAGACAAGCCCACATTCTGACTGTTTTTGTAGAATTTCCTTTTAATCAGAGCTGAAACCTTTTGTCCTCAGCTTGCTCCTTCAGGGTACAAGTTCCATAATAGGCTCTCAACCCATTTGGGGGTAGGGCACACAGGGAAGGGTCCCCTGGGCTGAGGCTATAAGGACAGTCCTTCCTTTCTAACTAAGGCGTCATTGACCAGAGAGCAGTAGACATCTTCCTCTCTCCTGCTCCTTGTTAATGAGAATGAAAAAGACCTGCTTCACAGGTTCTTCTCATCTAAAGCCTGTCTGGATGTAGATTCCTGGGTGGAGGAATCCCAGGGGCATTAAAAAAAAACCCACTAGGTTTTCAGAATCTATTAAGTTGGGGATTGGGTTAAGAATGAATGAATGAATGAATGAATGAATGAATGAATTTCTGGGTTTCCTGTTCTCACACACACAGATCTGAGGAACACTTGGAGTCTGGTGATTAACTAACCGTGAGAATGCCCCCCAAGAGTGAGATCCTGTGCTCTCATGGGAGAGGTGCTAGGGGACTGGGGTCCTAAATTGGGGTTAACCACAGTATCTCCTTCCTCCAGCTAAACTAGCACCTTTCATTCACCCTTGCCTGGGCTCTGGGTAGCCCAAATTTATTTTCAGTAGAGCCTGAAACGTACCATTTGGGACATTTTCTGATCTCTCATAATTTCTGATAGCCCTTTTTTGCGTGTGTGTGTCTCTAAGAAGAATGCTCTTCTCTCTTGCTTATTATTATTCTTTTTTTCTCCATATGCTTACGTTAAAATATGCTTAGGGGATTTGATTTTATCTAATGATTCCTGGACCATAGGCACTGGGGAAAGTCATTTTAGCCTGAGAAGAAGCTTGGAAAATGAATATATCATTTAAAAGTGAACACTGATAGTACCCAAAGAAAAGCGTGTTTTCCGTTGTGAAAAAAAATTACCATGTGTGGTTTGGTTTGGTTTGAGGAGTTTTAGTCGGGTTTTAAGGTTTAACACAGTGATTCTTCTTGACTATTAATGTTGAATGCAATGGCTGGTAGGCGGTCAGGACATAGAGCATAGCGTTCATTTATGGAAATGGCTATTTGACAGGTCATAAAAGTGTAGCATAGGGTTCATTCATAAAAAAATGGCTATTTGATGGGTCATAAAACTAATTAAAACCATATTTACAAAAAAAAAGAAGAAGAAATACTGACAATAACATTCAGGATGTGCATGGCCAGCTGTGGTTTGTTGTAATATTACCAAAACGCCTCCTTCATGTGGGAAAATATTTTTACTTGAAATAAATACAGGAAAATATAATGGATCTAGACAAACAAAACAGTCAGACAAATTAGCACATGCTCATATCCTAGGGTCTAAAAATAAGTCAGGCTGCAAAGCCTAAAAGAAAAACAATAAGCTGTACCTTTAATTTCTGTTTCTTGATTGGTTTTCATAGAATTTTCGTATGTGGACGAAACGTAGCGTTACTTGACCATGACTCCAGATATTAGAGATGTAGTCAGGAAGTAGGGGCAGAGAAAATGCCAAAAAAAGAAAAGGTAAGGCAGGGCCCCTAAGTAGTTGAAGTAGATCTGTCTAGCTGCTAATAGAGCTAAGAAAAGTCAGAGGCTGCTTTTCAAACACAGATGAAATTAGTAAGCAATCAGCACTTGAATCAGAGCTCTTCTTATTCAACAAGGGTTATTTATAGAATCTGAATAGCTCAAGAAAAAGATGCTGATTATTCGCATTGCTTTGGCCTAACCTTTTATTTATTCTTTCACTCCATCAAATATTTATTAAGAATCTTCTGTGTAGCAAACATTGATGCTGTGAGAACAAGATGAGTTTCCCTGCCTTGTAGAGTATATCATAAACAACTACCCAAATAATCATTTGATTAAAGGCATGATTAATGCTTAAAGGAAACTTGAATGTGTTTTAAGAGCCTACTAAAGGGACCCCTAACTTTGTCTGGGGCTGGGGGTTCAGGGAAGGTGCTGACAGACTTGAGATTATAACTGAGGCTAGAAGAGTAAGAAAGAGGTAACTACCAGGTGAAGAAATACTGGACAGATTCCCCAGGAGAAGACACACAATGAGTGGAGACAGAGGTGTCCTGAAACCAGCACGTTCAAGAAAACTGAAGAAAGTCAGAGCATCACCACGGGGGTGGTGAGCAGGAGATGAGGCTGAGAGGTAAGCAGGGACTAGGTCACCCAAGCAGAGCAGATGTTCTAAATATTTAGCAATTTGAAAGGCACAGACCTGGCCGGTCGGAAGGGAGGCTGGCTGTCAGCAACCTGTGTGGTAGAATCAGTACAACAGGCTGAAGGTCAGCTCAGCACGAAAGGCTTCCCAGGAATGTCGAGTTCTGGAATTGATGCTTAGAGCCAGAAGAAGGGAGCATGAGAATCAGACATGAGCCATAAATGCTTTTTTAGAGAAAGCAATCTGCAGAAGATGAGTTCAGTTTACCCATGAGCACCCACCAGACAGAGGCAAGTGCTGGCGGGGGATACTGAGACAAAGAATGGAGACTCCACTAGCTGCCCTCTGAAAGCTTACAATTGGTAGCCAATGCCACCTAGATGTTAATTACTCAAAGATCTGCTCTGGTTGGGTAGGAAGTTCTAAAAGCTCTTCAGAGCAATAGTTGGGAGCAGAGAAACAGTTTCTGCCTGAAATTCACTGTTACCCCATCCCAGTAGATGAAAGTACCATCCCAGTAGCTCTGTATTGCCAAGGGAAAATAAATTAAATTTTTTTATTGTTGAAGGCCTTTTTTTCCTGAGAGCTCAACATTTCTAGCCAAACCACTGCTTTCCAGCCCTGCATAAATCACTCCCCAAATACAGAAAGCCACAGACTCTCCATGAGGATTTCATTCCCTAGTGAGCTGTCGCTGTCATTGACACCCTTGTCTCCACATATCAGCAAGAAATCGCCTTCATCTAAACACCATCACCTTAGCATCAGTCTGGGGATTGCCAGAAACAGGGAGGACGAGAACTGCCAGAAACACTTCCCTGTGGGTGCCGTAATGTCCGTTCGTCAAGAGAACAGATCAAGGGATGTCTTCCCAAAATATCCCTAGAAAGTCAAGGTGGTCCCATCTCCTATTCCTTTCCCGAATAAATGCTTTAGCAAAACTATGCAAAGTAGTATAGACCCATAATGAAAGGTGGGGGAGAGCAATCAACCTCATATAAAGAAAATTGACTAAGGTCAAATTTTATTTTTAAGTCTTTATTTTATATATTGCAAAATTTAGTAAAAATACCTAAATAAATCAAAAACTCCTTGTAACATATTGAGAAAGTATAGAAACATAGAGAGCATGTTCAAGGAGATAGTTCCCCTTCCCCTCCTAATCTCACTCCCCAGGGCACCAATTCATATGTATACATTGATATTTTTCTATGTTTATCAATACATACACATATACAGTTTTTATTTCTTATAAAAAGGGGGCCATTCCAACACACAATTTGACTCATTGTTCTCATCACTTAGTAACATATCCTGAACACCTTTCCAAGGTAGTCTGTATAGGAGCATCTCATTCTTTTTAATAACTGTAGGGTAGCTCATAGTATGGATTTATCATCATTTGTTATGTGCTCTCTTATTATTAGGCAATTTATATTGTTTCTTTTCTTTTTTTTTTTTTTTGGCCTTTTAGCAATGTTATAATAGCATCTATAATAACCATATCTTCATCTGTTTGTAAAATAAGATTCCTAGGGGCTAGCCCCATGGCCAAATGGTTAAGTTCACACATTCCACTTCAGCAGACTGGGGTTTGCTGGTTCACATCCTGGCCGCAGACCTACACACTGTTTGTCAGGCCACACTGTGGCTACGTCCCACACAGAAGAACTAGAAGGACTTACAGCTAAGATATACAACTATGTACTGGGGCTTTGGGGAAAAAAACAAAGAGTGGAAGATTGGCAACAGATGTTAGCTCAGGGCCAATCCCCACCCCCCCACACACGCAAAAGCTGCAAATCTTAAAAAAAAAAAAAAATTCCTGGAAGTGAAACTGTAAGATCATAGGGGATTCACATTTTTATATTAAAAGAAAATTTCAAACTGTCCTCTAAAAAGGGTTATGCTGATTGACATTCCCAAAGAAATCATTTTAAATGGAGGCAATGGGGAAGAAATGACTCTATATTTTTAGTGCTACTGACATATGCTCACATGATGCTAAGAGCTTTGGGATACATTACCCTCTGGGGTCACTACTTTCCTAGGAAGTAGGCAGAGCAGAAGTTGAGTGGTCACTTTACTGCTGAGACATCTGGGAGCAGAGAGGTTGGGCCATTCACACACAGACACACTGGGAACTGACAGAGGCAAGAGGGGGAGAGGTGAAGGCCATGAGTTCAAATCTTGGCTCTATTTTGTGCTGAGTGACATGGGCTTTATTTCCTTGTGATGGCTAACTTTATGTGTCAACTTAGCTGGGTCAAACATCAGCCTGGATGTTGCTGTGAGGGTGTATTTTCAGATGCGATTAACATTTAAATCAGTAGACTTTGAGTAAAGCAGATTACCCTCCATAACGTGGGTGGGCCTCATCTGACCAGCTGAAAACCTTAAGAGAAAGACTGAAGTCCCCTGAGAAAGAAGAAATTCTGCCTCCAGACTCCTTCAGACTCAAGCTGCAACATCATTTGCCAGTGTCAGGAAAATGATCTGGAGTCCATAAATTTTGACTATGATTTTTAGAAAAATGAGTTTGAACTCACTACTCTGTTCATTACCACCCTCATCTTCCTCCTCCCCCCAACACACACGCACACTTTCACACATACTTGCACTCACACTCACTCACACTCTCTCTCATACACACTCACATAGACACAAGAACCTCTGGAAAATTCTCAGCACAGACCCTTCAGTTTACAGACAAGAAGCAGAAGCCAAAGCTGTGAAGAGATATATTCTAGACCTTCTTGGGCAATGTTGAAACCAGGAGTGAAATCATCTCCATCTTCTGCAGGCTTGTTCCCCTCTGCCATGCTGCCTCCCTACCATGAGCTGGGTATTTCTTGGTTCATTAATTTAAGCTGTTTGCTTCACAACCCGCATAGGGTATGCACATTAACCTCTGCATCACGCATCAGTGGTGCCCTGAGACTTTCATCTGCTTCTGCTATGTGTCACCTCTAGCAAAGGCCCTCTCTGTCTCTCCTCCCTTTCCCCTGGGTTTCATTTCAGTAAGTCACACAGCAAGAGGCAGGAGGAGAGGAGGAAGGAAACAGAGAAGGAAATGTCTATCAATGACAAACTCAGCTAAGCCATTACCTAATACTAGATGGGTGACTGCTCCACTGTGGGCTAGAGGAAGCAATTAGACTCTCACCCTTATTTTGTGATGACAACAGGCATGATGAAGTTAGAGCTAGTGCTGTCCCCAGGTTGCTTATTCTCCTAAATATAGATGGTCCTCTGTAACCAGCAACACATTCTGGGTCACATTCACTCCAGCTTCAACTTTGTGCCTTCAAAAATACTGCTTTTGGGTCTTGCTATTTTTTTTTTTTTTTTTGAGGAAGATTGGCCCTGAGCTAACATCTGTGCCCGTCTTCCTCTGTTTTACATGTGGGACACCTACCACAGCATGGTTTGATAAGCTGTACTAGGTCCATGCCCGGGATCTGAACCGGCGAACCCCGGGAGGCCAAAGCGGAACATGCAAACTTAACTGCTTCGCCACTGGGCCAGCCCCAGGTCTTGCTACTTTTGATGCTTCAAACAGGAGGGCTTCCCACACTATGTCCAAATATGCAGAAGAAATTTGAAAACCTATTCATGGCTGAGTTGTCCACCCAGAGTGACATTCAAGAGTGGTTCAAATCCAGCATTATTCGTAAATATTGGGTGAACATATCGTGGCTAATTGAAATGGCATTTTGGTATTTTAAAACTCATTCCAAATATGGAGGTGGGCGTTGTCCTTGCCTGTAAGTGACTTCCTGATCAGACAAGGTGGAGGAATTGAGGGAGATGCACACACTCATGTTTTAGCAGACCCACCCACCAAAAAGGATCTCTCCATGTAGGGATGAGAAGCTCAAGTCTGAGGATAAAATGTTGAGAAATCTTAATCAGCCAAATTTATTGCTTGTCAACACCAACCATGCTCAGGAGAAATTTAACAAGTTCTGGTAAAATGAACTAAATTGGTTAATAAATGTGTATCAATTGTGAACAGGCTTTGAAATGCTTAAACCTTTCCCTAGTGAATATGTTTCTGTAAGTAATATTGCTGTCCTTAGCAAAATTCATTAAAATTAAATTCTTGATGAAGATCATCTTTGTGACTCTGTATAACTCAGCTAAAAGCCTGTAACTAATCCATGGTGGGTAGGATGAATCTGGACTGGGTCAGAGGCCAGACACCTATGTTTTCATTTGTTTGTTGCTACTCCTCAATGGCCATGTTGCTTGCAGAATCTCAGAAACTGCGTGTGGCTAATTCCTCACATAGAAATTTAACTGGAAGAGCTGCTTCCCAAACTGGAAACACAAAGGAAGTCACATCTCTTTTTTATTATTTGTTTTAAAATTTAACCTGCTCCATTAACCAACCATCTGGTCACTCTCTCTTGAGCAATACCCAGCAAATTATCAAGAAGTCCAGGGGCACAGGCAGGCCCCAAACTGTGCAGAGACCTAGAGTCTGGCCAGGTCACGAGTAACGTGGCCGCTCAGTGTCACTCAGGGCTCTGTGCACTCTGCTCTCTGCTCCTGTATGCTTGTCCTGGTCATTCTTGCCCACTGAGTCCAGACTGCCCAGTCCAGGGGCGGGACTTACTCAGGTCTTCACTGCTAAGCTCTTCAGTTACAAACTGTCCCCAAAGCGTATCCACAGTGCTAGGGAGACTGCAGGTGTGCGAGTCTCCTGGGATTGCTGTAACAAAGCTTCACCAACTGAGTGGCTTAACCAACAGAAGTTTATTGTTTCACAGTTCTGGAGGCTAGATGTCCAAGATTAAGATGTTGGCAATGCCAGTTCCTTCTACAGACTGTGAGGGAGGATCTATTCCTTGCTTCTCTCCTAGCTTCTGGTGGCCTCAGGCATTCCTTGGCTTTCAGATGGCATTTTCCTTGTGTCTTCACATTGTCCTCCCTCTACATGTCTGTCTCTGTGTCCTCATTTCCCTTTTTTAAAAGGATACAAATCCTGTTGGAATAGGGCCCACTCTAATGACCTAATTTTAACTTGCTTAATTCTATAAAGACATTATTTCCAATAAAGTCACATTCACACTTACTTGGGGCTAGAACTTAAACATCTTTGGGGGGAATACAATTTAACTCATAACACTGGGTCAAAATGAACAACCATATTCAGTCAAACTGAATGCTGGAGCTTCAACACCACTATGGACCCACCATATCAGGTCTCCCAGGCCTTGAATCTCTGCAAGCAAGAGCTGTGGTTCTGATCCTTCCACTCACAGAAGACTCTTTGCTTCCCAGGTATAGCCATCCTTTTCCTCCCCTGAGACAGAGTTATTACACCGGGCATCTTGATCATCTTCAAAGCGTCAAGTTATTTCACTCCCAAGAAATGGCTGTGAGTATTCAATGTACGTTTCTAAAACTAAGCAGGCTACTCAAGTGACAGGACATAGCTGTCAACTTCTTTCAACTTTAAAAGTCTCTACATAGGGGCCGGCTCCATGGCCAAGTGGTTAAGTTCGCGCGCTCTGCTGTGGCGGCCCAGGGTTCGGATTCTGGGCGCGGACATGGCACCACTCGTCAGGCCACGTTGAGGCGGCATCCCACATCCCACAACTAGAAGGGCATGCAACTAGGATATACAACTATGTGCAGGGGGGGTTTGGGGAGATAAAGTAGAAAAAAAAAAAAGACTGGCAACAGTTGTTAGCCCAGGTGCCAATCCTTAAAAAAAAAAAAAAAGTCTCTACATAAAATGAAGATAATGATATCTGTTTTGACTACCTCATAAAGCTGTAAAGACCAGTTTAGATGGGAGGGAAAATAAACCACAGTCAGTCCTAAAGCATATCTCAGGTCTAAACTCTTATTGTAGAGCAAGAATCAACAAACTTTCTCTGAGGACCAGATAGTAAATATTTTAGGCTTTGTGGGCCAAGAAGCAAAGTCAAAGGTACCATGTAGATACTTAAATATCAAGAGAGAAAACTAATTCACACAGTTTTGTGGACAAAACTCAAAATATAATAACAGTTGACTACAACTTTTTTGTAATACTGGTCTGCTAATAAGAATGAAATTCTTTAGGGGGAGGGGCTAATATTTCCTTAATTGGGGTTTAAAATTAGTGTTCCCTATCATCAAAATTGGTTGCAAATATTTATCTGTTAATGCTGATCTGCAATAAGCTTATATGTATTTCATCATTGAAAATGTTTTTTTCTCACAGATCAGTGATCCTCGTGGGACTCAAAACATAGTTAGTTTATAACCACTGCAATTTTCAGTACCTGGAGTGGCAACACAAAGCAATGAGAACATCACATATGGTGTCTTTCAGAGCTGCTTAGCTTTGCTGTTGGAGCGCAAAAGCAGTTTAGAAAATACTTAAACAAATGAGTATAGCTGTGCTCCAAGAAAACTTAGCCATGGACACTGACATTTGAATTTCATGTAATTTTTACTTTTTCATGAAACATTATTCTTTTGATTTTTTCAAACCATGTAAAAATAAAAAAGCCATTCTCAGGCTGTACAAACACAAGCAACGGACCTGATCTTGTCCTAGGACTACAGTCTGCACATTCCTGTTGTAGAGGATTCTTTAACTGGAAAAGAAATTAATCCTCATCTGATTACTTCTACTTGATTGAGATAATTTCTTCATCTTTGTTTCTACCAGCCCCTCCCCCACTAATACTTTATAAATGTTTTCTTATTAATACAACATGTTTACTTTACTCCTAAATTGAGTTGTGTGTTCTGTAAATTACTTCTCACAAGCAGCTCAGGAAAGAGCCGAGTGTGTGAAGATGGGGAACTTTGCTTTGCTTCCTCTATATCTTCCAACATCCAAAGCAATGTTTAGTGTAGAGTGATACATTGAACGTTATAAAAATCCTTATACGGGACCTTCTCAAACTGTACCCATTGTTCTGGACCTAGTCCCAGCCCTTGCTCCTCCAGGAAGCCTTCTCCGGCTATTCCAATCCATCCTGACGTCTGCCTTCTCTGCTTTCCCATGAAACACATAATCCATACCATATAATTGACCATGAACCCTTGATGAATTCTCACGTTAGTTTTGACTCTTCAGTAAGACCAAAAACATTCCAAGAAAGAAACTGATGTTATCCTTATTCTTCTTTCCCTTGGAAACGAATTAACTCCATGCTAGGCACAATCAGAGGCTGTGGGTTTCCCAATGGGCAAGACTGGCTGCTCCCCTGGCACTCGTTTAGGGATGAGGCTGGGTCACTGTCCACCCACCTCTCTGGCCCAGAGCCTTTGGCTAAGGCCTGACTACACTGAATCAGGAGTGATGCCATCCATGTGGGCACCGAAACTCCAGAGCTCAAAGAAGAGGACTGGTCCCCAGCACTCCAGTCATGGCTGAAGCCAGTAAGTCAGTACCTACCACAAAACTGATAAATTAGAAAAGCATTTTAACAAGTGAAAGATGTTCTTAAGCACAGTTTTAGGGAACATTAACCAAGTTCATTTCTTAATTTGTACCCTCTATAAATGCATGAATTTCTAAAGTAAAGGGGAAAGTCCAGCATCTCCTAGTCCACTTCAGTCTCATCACTTGCTATTTTCTGTCTTAGAAGATATTGCAGTAATTAGCACAAAAATTTGAAAATTCACAGCCTGACGCTTGATATATGATATGAGCCATGCAGCAGTAACCAATATTGTGAAGCTTGTCAAAGGAGGATTTAAAGCACCAGACCAGTATGTTTTGGTTTTGGCTGACTTACAGTGCGAGATTAATAAAATACTCCAAGATGTGGCAAGAATAGGTGATATCACCACACCTTGGGTGGGGGAAGCCACTTGGCACAGGTACCCAGTCTTGCCACACCCCTGAGGTGCGGCTGAACACCTAGAGTATCACCACACCTATTGATCGTGACGGCTCAGTGAAAACCAAACCCTTCCAAAGGAGAAGGAGAGAAGTCAACGGAGGCGCCTCAGGAAGTGATACTAGAAAATGATGTGATGAGGGGAGGACTGTCACTGCAAGTGGAGACACACAACTAAAGAGACCACTTCTTTGAAGGTGGGGGGCACCCCTGTCAGGGTTACTTGTGAATTCTGCAGCCCTGTTTTGGGGGAGGACAGGGATTGGTGTCTTCTCCGTCAATCTCTATATAGGATATTTTCCAAGTTACTGGATCTTCTAAACACTATAGGGATTTGGAGACTGAGCTGAAAACTTAATTAGCATCATGCAAACTGTGGGCTTCTGGTATTTCTAGTAAGCTTAGGGAGCTGCCAAACAATGCTGCCAAGTTTCCTTGAGCCTGGAAAGGCCTGGAAACGCTAATCCAAGAAAGCGGCTGGCTGGGACAACGACAAGTACTAATTCTTCCACAGATTGAAAGGGAAATGCTTCCAGACTGGGGAGGTGGACTTCTTTTTGTAAGAGAACAATTGAACCCTAAGGATGTCAGCTTTTGGAAAAGCTCTAGGTGGAAGCGGACAGGGTCGAGCATGGTCTGCAAGACCACACTGTATGCCCAATGGAGCAAAGGCAAGTCTCCATCTGACACAGAGCCCTCCTCCTCTGAATGCGGTACATGTCTGAAGAACTCGGAGAAATCAGTCCCAGTATCCTATCTTCCTCAGTAGTTGGAGGATGTCAAGGTTTCCATATATGACTACAGGGACAAAAAGGCATTGTCTCCCTTGGTGAAACCTTTGGCTCTCACACAGGTTTGATTTTATTTATAGTCTATATGTAGTTCTATAAAAATGGCCCCAGACTTCCTCCTCCTTTAGTGCTGTCATGGAGAATCTAGTTTTGCAACAAATATTTTCAAGGATCGTATATAATTGGTATTAATAACATTTTTTTTTCAGTAAAGAGAGGAATGGAAAAGCAAAGCAAACATAGTGAGCATTCTATATGTGCCAAGTTCTGTGTTAAAGTGTTTTGCATCCATTATCTCATTTTCTTGAAGAAAGGTATTTTCTGTTAATTTTAGGATTGATACAAATAAGAGAAGTTATTAAATTTCCAAGGGCTGAAGAGAAATGAGTAATTGAGTGGAAGGTTTATCAGAAGGAAAGGCCCTTCAGCTCTAGTCTGGCTGGACAGAGCAATCGCCACTGTCTTGATTAGCATGTAGGTAGATGACGGCACTAGGAAGGGTCTCAATCCATTCTTCAAACAACAATTATCCATTCGTCTGCATCCACCCTTGCCCGCTATGTGCCTTCACTAACGAGTCTCTCATTAGAAGCAAAATGGAGGATCAGTCATTTTTGGCCTTTCTGAGGAGCCTATTCCTTGGCTTCAATTTCTACCTAATATATAGATGATTATTGTTGCTTCTTCCGATTATTCAATCATTATTTGTCTCTGCCTGCAAGAAGTCTGCTGTTGATTTCCTTCTCCTCAGGAAGCAGGAGATGGCGACACTGGCCAAAGCTGCTGGGTGGAGCCCAGGGAGTCACGTCAGGCAGGATGTACCCAGTATTTCAATATGTGCAGCCGTGGTGAATCTTCTCTTCCCAAACAGGAACTGGAAGACCATTACTTCTAGAGAATCAGTGTCAGAAGTCAAGTAGGAGAGCCTTTGATGTAGAAGAAAAAAATCCAGTTAGTGATCAGAAATGGAAGAAAACACATGAGAGTGACTGTTCCCACTTAGCAGTGGAGAAGGATATGCAGGACTTTCTGCATCAAGGGTGCATAGCGCACAGGGACTATTACTGGGCACAGATTCCTCCACGAGCAGTGAGAGAACTGTCAAGAAGGCCTTGAGGCAGCTCAGAGGTTCAGAGGACAGAAGACAAGGAAACTAGTAACCACACTGAAAAGGAGGATGGCGTGTAGTCAGATGACTATGGATACCAGAATCTGACCAGAATGTCTATCCTGATACCCCTGCTTCCTTCAACAAGTAACTTCAGCTCTGTGAACCTCAGTTTTCTTATCTGTATAATAGGAATTACATTTTTGCTGTGATGATTAAGTGAAATGACGTGTATAAAGTCCCTGGCACATTCTAGATACCCAATGAGCAGTAGCTATTTCCATTTTTTTTTAAGTGTGGTAGGATAAGTGCTACAAGAAAAGAAAGCACAAAAAAGACATCTTTAAGTCTTCCCTGGGGAAGTCTAGAGGAGGTTTCACTGGTGAACAGCCTTGAAGAATGAGAAGAATTCCCCAAGCGGTCATGGAGGGAAGGTAGAAGAAACTATGTGGGTGAAATATATCTAGTGTCCGCATGTGGATGGAGCACAGAGGGCAGAGCACATGAGGGAGGGGGGTGAGAGAAAAGGTGGAGTTATAGGAAGGGACCAAGCCGTGAGTGGATGCATGCCAGGTACAGGAGCTACATCTTCCCTGATTAGAAGATGATGAAGGATTTTAAGCTGGAGCCCACGAAGGTCAGGCAATAATAGCCAACACTTATGCAGCCAGCACTTAATTAGAACTTCCCATGTGCCAGACACTATTTTTCAGCACTTTACGTATATTAGTTCACTTAATCCTCACATAACCCTTTGAACTAACTGCTAAGAAAACTAAGTCTCAGAGAGTTAATGAACTGGCCCAAGGACATATCATACTAAAAGTCCTCAGATGTGCACTTAGATGAGGCTAAGAGGAAGGAAGTTTGGAGAGAAAGATTAGAAAAGAGAATGCATTAGAAATGAGTTAGGTGGGACTATCCAGGTAGATGAAAGAGCCAGAACCAAGGCAGCAGGAAAGAAAAAGGAGAGGATACACCTAAGTGAAAAACCCAGAGAATAGGGAGACGAGTGAACAGTTGGATATGGAGACAAGCTATTCCTTTGGGAAAAACTCTTGTGGAGTCAATTGGTCTGTTTTTCTCTTTGAGGTATCTCTATGACATTGTCCTTCTCCAAGGGGACAGCTTTACAAGAATGACAGCTTACACTTTCCCCAATGTCCATTCAGTTGTCCCTGTCTCTAAACCCAAACATTCAAGGTATTAGGACTTCAAAAATAAATTCAACCTGGTGTTTTAGTTTTCACCTTGAAATGGGGTATTTACTCTTCATCTAACAATAGACATGTTGTTTCTAACTTCTAGGAGTTTCACTTTGATGTGTCAAAGGAAATGCCATGAACTCTAGGGGAGAGTCATCGCTGCCCGAGTGCAGGATAAATAGCAGGTGTGGCTGAGGCTTTAGGAGAAGTGCCAATCTTCCTATTCCATTTGTAGGGATAAAAAAGATGAATATTTCAAATGCTTTGGTTCTCGGAAGTCAAAGACAGTTTCCAAAAGAGTCAGCAAATAGAAACCCAACACTTCAGACTGAGGCTGCGTCACAGAGCGGTGCCTCTCAATGTCCTGGTGATCATGAGTAGGAAGCCGAAACCAACACACTCTTCTTTGCATCACTTGGGTGAAGCAGGTGGGAGGCAGATGCGCTGCCTGAACACCTGGGTAGGTTGAAAGCAGCTCTTCAGTTTGAACATTAAGCAATGACCTTCCCTTTTAGAACCTTACAAATTAAATTGTGTCCTAGACACAAGTAAACAGGTGACCTGCGATAGCCAGCTCCAGGGTCCAGAAAGAGAAAATAGCAATATCCCTTATATTCTTGTTATTTCTGGGTCCTTCACACAGTGGTCTCACTGAAATGATCGTGTGCATGTTCTTGTACTGAACAGCTGAAAGGTCTGAGGTTTAGAGAACTGTCTTCCCAAGGTGACCCAGCATTACGGAGGCAGAGGGGGACAGGACCAGCTGTAAGCCTAGTGCCTTTGCTACCACACCATAATGAAGTAGACTATGATGGCATTGGTTCTTCAAGCAACAGAATCCTGTCTTTCTGACAATAGAAACTTCTCATTCCTGGGGGGACTCTGCTCCCCTACTTAGGAATGTATGTGTAATCTAGAATGTAAATCTCTGCCATTTGGTTAAAGGACAGACAGCCAATCCAAGCTGGCTCGCCTTCCGTCCTCCTCAGTCCTCCCTATCTTTCTTTCTTAGTGAAAGATGCTCTCTTCCTGCTGAGGTGGTGAAACTGGCAGGCTGGGGCTCTTAAATAGCTTCTGGCATATCGTGCTCACCCAGGGAGAATGACTTTCAAAGAGACGGAGCCCAAAGTGAATCGTGTTTAAGCCTCTGATTCCAGCCATATCAGAAATTAGCCCTACTCTTGGACTGTTGAGTTACATTAGCTAATAAATTACTTTTATTGCTTGAGTTAATTTTGTCTTGGTTTTAGTTTTTGATTTGGTCACCTTCAACCAAGAGTCCAGACCAACAGATGCCCAATAGAAATAACGCAACATGAGCAGCTCAGAGAAGACCTCCTGAACACGCTCTCTGGTGTCCCAGCTTCGCTTTTCACTCCCAGGCCCACTCTCAGTGATGGTTCATCCGTGTTGTGAGCAGTCTACAACCCGGGGTTATTTCAGAGAACTCTGATCCGTTCCTCTCCATAACCAGAATGTTTTATTCCTTCCTCTGTCTTGGATTCTCAAAAAGCATACCTTGGATCAATTCAGTGGCTGGGATATGAGTTCCTGGGAGCTGCTTAGCTCTAGGAGGTAGAATGGAAGGGTAGGATGGGGCTACGGTGGGTTGTGCACAGCGATATTCACGGAGTCAGAGGACGGTTCTTTTTCTCTTATTTGCACTCTTTCCTACAGCCTTCAGGGCACCAAATCAACAGAATAGACTCCTTCACAAGACGTCCATGTGGCCTGGAAGGCCCTCGAGGATTCGCCTATTGGAGCCTCCAGTCCGGAGCTCTCACCCAGACTCCTCACATGGAGGCTAGCCCAGCAAAGACAATGACAAACTCTGTGGCCCTTCCTGTCTCTGCCAAAGCCAAACAGAGACAGTGATGGGGCCTAAATATGTTTGCTTTTCTATTTCTACTAAATATAGTGTTTCAAAAGAAATGCCTTATGTAAACACAATAACAAAACCTAATATGCACATAATGAAGTTGAAAGGAAACTGTGCCCTATTTCACTACTACAGCTTACAAATTGCTTCTTTGGCGATGCTAAATTCTAAGAAAACTGTATCTATTTTGAGGCATGAATTCCAGCCCTGCAAACCAAAACAAATATCTTTGATTTCTTTCAATAACAGCCTATATGAGGTTTGAGCAAAAGCTGTCTCCTTGCCCCTCAAGAACATGCATACCACAACGACGGTCTTGCTACTGGTGGGTGTGCGTTTTGACTTGCACGATCTGGCCTCAAGAGCATTTCTGACATATTGTTATTTGTTTTACTCAGGATTAGCAGAAAATTTCTGTGGGTGTTTTACGTCACTGGAGTAGGAAGCACTGAAAAACTGTACCCGCCTGGTTGATATTTCTGGAAAGAGAACTCTAAATTATTAGAAGGGGGGGTGGGGTGGCCAGGAAAGAAAAGAATGAGTAAGAATCAAGAAAGCCCCATCAGGAAAGTCCCACATGGAAAACTGAATTGATGGCAAATAGGATTTCTTTCATGCAGCAGCGCTTGGCTCTGTTGAATGGGGAAATAAAAGTGCTCATTGTCTCAGAGGGGGCGAAAAAAAGTGTGGATCTCATCTCAGTGTCTACCAATTTGTGGAACTGAACTTTGGCAAACAACAGTGAGAGTTATTACAAAGCAGTAGAATTTCCCTTTCAATAAACTGCAGATCTGTATATAATTGGATGGAAGGGGCCAGTAGAGTTTAGTCTGGAAACATTTGGTCTGAAGTTTGAGATTTTTCAGATAGTCCACAGAAGTCTTACAGTCACGGAAATAATTTCTAGCCCACATGTCTTTTTTTTTTAAGGCATAAGAAAAAAACTAACACTGCAATACAAGAATGAGCAAAGGATATGAATGTGCAGTGTGCCCAAGAAGAAAGACAAATGCCAAGACTCAAAAAGCAAAAACACCCCTGACCTCATTTCTAATCAAAAAGATGCAATAGAAAATAATAAGGCTCTATTTTTTGTCTATTAAATGAACAAAAGATTTTTTAGGTGATAATTTCACCTTTGACAGAGTGTCAGGAGGCAGGGACACTTACATACTGATTCAATTAATACTACCATTATGGAAAGTAATTTGCCGGTATTTTTTTAAAAGGTGTGCCCTTTGATCCTCATAAGTCTCCTTCTAGGAATTTACCCTAAGGAATATTATGAGAAGCATGCAAATATTTACATTCATAGTAGTGCTGTTTCAGTGTTGAAAAATGGGAAATAACTCAAATATCTAACAACAGAAGCATTAAATTAATTAAAGTTTGCTCACATAACCGAATATTATAAAAATGTTTGAAAGCATTTTCTCAAAAATGTTTAGGGTCATGGGAAAATGCTTAATGTAGTACTAAAAAGAAAAATCCTATTCCAAAGTTGTATTTAAAGTCTGATCTCATAAATCATTCATATAATATACACATATAATAAATATTATGTAGTGAATATTATACAGTAAATATAGTATATATATCTATAGTAAATATACATAGAAAAAATATGGAAGAAAATAAAATTTGTTCATGGTAGTAGTCACTGGGTGATGAAACTATAAATTATTTTGACATACATATATTAATTATCTTTAATTTTTTAATATTTGAGATATGGGAAAACTAAAAAAGAAAAGGCATGCCTTAGATGTCCGAAGGAATATTTCTAAGATAGTCAAATAGCCAGACAGCCAGATATAATTGGGCAAAGTATTTACTCTTTAACATTTTATTGCACTTATTTTTTAAGAAACAAAGTAGAAAAGTGGTATGAAGCAGTAAAAAGAGTATTGAGTCACGAATATGTCATATGTCATATAAAACATGGTCTGTTGTGTAATATAGATATACGTGACATACACATGTTGCATATATCCCAAAAAAGATTTTGATCTCTTAATAGTAAGAAGCCATGTGAGAAGCAGGTAAGTTACAGACTTATAAAGTAAAACTTAGAAACTCTTTGGAATTAGACTAAAGTGAAAGTTCCTGATACCAGAAACACGGAGTCTGTATGAGCACCCTATTTAACTATGAGCTTAGACGTCAAGCCAAGTGAGGAAACATAATGAGGCACACAGTTCTAATTATCTGATGAAAGGAAGCACACAAGTTTGTTTGGAAAGACAGACTTCTTTTTCCTACTGATCTCTAGTAGAAATTTGCTGTGTGTATCTTTATATAAGAAATGTTGCATAGAAAATAGACATTGATAGAAGGCAAGGACAGCCTATTCAAACAAAGCTCAATGCGTATTTCTATAAGATGTCAAGCTAATACAGCTTTGGTATGTTGCTTTCTGGTGAGCTAGCTTGATGCAGGAATAAAACTCTAAAAATCCAGAAAGGATTCAAACTGGCTGGCACAGGCTGAATTTGGCGCACTGGCTGTTTAATAAAAATTTTAATTCATTGCCAACATTCGAAAATCAGATTTTTCATAAAAATCCAGCTTTAGAGTTTCTTTCAAAAGGTTGCAATATTTGGCAAACTAAATCGCTTTCTTCATAGCCTTTGAACAGCCTTGAGCAGTCACTGATGCTTGGGATGGGTCATTTGTGCATCACCATCTCGGTCAGAAGGCTTCCTTCATTTGCCACGCTAGCCTAGCCTCTTGAGACTTGTGCACGTACGAGCCCAGATCTAGAAGAATGAACAGATAGCATACCCTTTGGATTATATCTCTTGAATATAAATTGTTTCATGTCGACTAAATCTAGATAGCAGTCAATTTAACATTGAGCTTTTAGCTGGTACATAAAAGGCAACATAATTGATTCCATGAATCAGAAAACGTTCGTGAAATAGCATGCTTGGAGCTGCGATCTGATGGAGTCGGGCACCAATGAAGCGATTATCTTAAAGAAGTCACATGTTTAAGTCTGAGGGGCTTTGGAATTCCCACTGCCTCTGAAGACCAAGGTGGTTGGCACACAATCAAGTGGTGCCTCTTCCTCTATATTATTCCTCTTCCTCCTTTCTCCTGCCCCACTGTTCTGACTCTTCCCAGCACTGTCATGAGACATTTGTCTGAGTTTTCCCAGGAGCAGTTTCCCAACTTTGCCCTGGCCCAGATGCACTCTCACCCGTTCTCCCACCCTGCCCCCCACACATGGTGATTCATGCTATAAACTTGTGAAAAGACAAGTGGGAATTCAGAGTTCAACTTGTGGCACAGAAAGGAGAGGTGTTTGCTAGTCCATACAGTGACTGAACTATAAAAAAATACCCTTGACCTTCTTAGCCAATATTATACTCAACCAAGTTGAGTATAACTTTTTTGCCTACTGGACCATCTTTGGTGGTAGCAAGAAAGAGAAGTTTTCTTTAGTCAAGCAGTCGTGGCAGAGGGTGTTGGTTGTATGGGTCCGTAGACATCCCCTATCTTCTTTCTTGCTCATGGTTTTGTGGGTCAGAAATTTGAGAAGGACTCAGCTGAGAAGTTCTTGCCTGGAGTTTCTCATGCAGATGTAGACAGATGTTGGCTGGGGCTGCCGTCATCTGAAGACTGGGCATCCAAGACAGCTCATTCTTGTGGCCGGAGTTGATGTTGGCTGTGGGCTAAGAGTTCAGCTGGAGTTGTTGACTAGAGAACCCACATGTGGCCTCTCCAGCGTGGTGGTCTCAGAATCGCCAGACTTCGTTCATGGCAGCTGCCCCAGAGTGAGAACCCTGAAAGAACAAGATGCATGGCCTTTTATATCCAAGCTTCGGAAGTAGCACAGCATCACTTCCACCGTGTTCTATGGGTTGAAGTCGTCCTAAACATGTTCTGATTTAAGCAGGTAGAACACAAGCCTCACTTCTCAATGGAAGGAGTCAAAGAAGCTGCAGGTAAGTTTTAAATCTTCTGCAAATTGTGATGCATCCACACATTTTACTCTTCAAAGATAAGTCTGCATTCACAAAGCCACATGCTGTCCAAGTCAGCTATTCATTTTAAGCAAGAAAGATCCATTTTGAATCTAGCAATGTTATGAGGGACTGTAGGTGAAAGACTCACTATCTATCACCTCATTTTCCCTTCATTTTTTATTAGCTGTAGAGGAATCTGGTTCCTTTGCAGGCTGCCCCAGCTTTCTCTACTCATTTCTATTTCCTTTTTCTCTCTCCTCCTCCCTCCCTCCCTCTCATTCTCTCTCTCTTCCCACCACAACAGGATCTTTTTGTTCCACATCTCCACATACACACAACTTAGTTCAGACGTGGTCACCCCACCATTGCCTTGACATTACCCAACCGAGACTAAGGACACTCTCTGGGTAGCAGTTCCCAAGTCCTGAATCCAAGAATCCTATTGGTCCAGAAGGAAAAGACATATGTGCTGCTCAGCCAGGCCTGTGATCTCTGAGAAAGGGCATGGAAATTGAGGAAAGCTAACTTATTATATTTGAGTAGCAGAAAAACAAGTAATCAATTATATATAAGTTGGGTTCTAGTAACACAAAGCAGCTCTCCCAAAATCAGCATCCCCTTCACTGGCTTTCCAATATCTTCAGCAAAATTGTGTGATTTGCAGTCCACCCTGCATCCTGCTTTCTGCATCCATGACATCTGTGACCTCCACAGGCAGTGATGCTTAAATATCCTTGTTTCCTTTACTTGTGCAGCTCATTGATTTTTGTCCAAGTTCCCAATTCTTTTTTTTTTTTTTTTTTTGAGGAAGATTAGCCCTGAACTAACATCTGCTGCCAATCCTCCTCTTTTTGCTAGGAAGACTGGCCCTGAGCTAAGATCTGTGCACATCTTCCTCTACTTTATACACGGGACACCTACCACAGCATGGCTTGCCAAGAGGTACCATGTCTGCACCTGGGATCTGAACTGGTGAACCCCGGGCTGCCAAAGCAGAATGTGCACACTTAACCACTACGCCACCAGACCGGCCCCACAAGCTCCCAATTCTAACTTACCGGAACGTAACATTTCTGGTCATGTAAGTCTAATCTCAAACATTACTTACCCCAGAAAAACAATTGCAAACAAATGGTCAGGCTGCACCCAGATAGTCTTAGCTTAAGGCAGAATCACATTCTCTAGGGCCCACCCTCTTTGTGCCCACACTTCCACTATTGGCCATGTAAACTTACAGGTGCCCCTCTTGTAGCAAAATCTCCATTTATCATTTCCTTAAATTGCTGTTTTTTAATTTTTTGGTGAGGAAGATTGGCCCCGAGTTAACATCTGCTGCCAATTTTCCTCTTTTTGCTTGAGGAAGATTGTTACTGAGCTAACATCTGTGCCAATCTTCTTCTATTTTGTATATGGGAAGCTGCCACAGCCTGGCTTGATGAGCGGTGTGTAGATCCACACCTGGGTATTCTACTGGGCTGGCCCCTTAAATTTTTATTTTTATATTTATTTTTAAAGAACAATCGAAGATAACAATGAATCTAGCTTGTATAACTTCAACATGTCCAGCATAACACTGCCCCAGGCCTGTGTAGCTGGGTCACTTAATCCTGGAAGCTCACAGGATTCAGGAGCTTGATTTTACATATATCATTATATAGCTGCTTAAGAAATACTCAAATGAATCCTTTACTGCCTCCTCCAAACAAAAAATGATGCAGGCCATCCTCAGTTATAAAGGAAAAGGGCGTCGCAGTGACTATAGTTATGCCCCATGTGAGGGTGCATGTGTGTTTTGGTGGGACTGGGGAAGGGTGCTAGCTATTAGGGACAAGAACTTGCAAATATCTCGTACCTGCTTCCTTGGTAATGAGGAGAGGAAGAGACCACACCAGAGTGCTAAGGATTTCAAAGAAGTGAGATGCATAAGCTTCAGAATCTTGAAGCAGTTAGTTCACAGCTCAGCCTAATCCAGATCCTACAAAAGCTCATAAACAATAGTATTAAATATTGTAAGAAATTAGAGAACTACAATCTCGTCAGTAATTTTAACAACATGAGGCTTTTTATATTCTAAAAATCTGCAGATTTTCAGCCGCCAAGACTCTAATTCACAAAGAACAAAAGCATCATGTTCAAAACAAGACCCAAAGAGTCTCTGGAACAAGGACAGGGTATGTAATCCAATGATTAATTTATAAATATTTGAGAAACCACTCAGCAATCCGTTCCCATAGCATCTGAATAGAGAGTAGTAACACATTTTCTCATTGATTAGATAAGTCATTGTGCCCTGCTCTGATACCTTCCCATCAAGAGATTCAAACTGTTTATTCACTATAATTTGGAGATGCCTTTAGACTAAAACTTTTACTTAACCTTATGTAATCTCATAAGTGACAGTGAGCAGAAAGAAATCAAGACAAATACAATATCCTCCATTTTCAGCTCTTTTATTCCTTCCCCACTTACAGATGAAATGTACATAGACATGTTTTTAGATCAACCACAACTTCAAGAAAGATTCATCTAACTAGCAGAAGACAGAAAGTTCTAAGGATCAGCTACTTTGCAGAGCTGAAAGCAGTGGTTATAGAAGTGGATTTTCTCTCTTTCTATTGTGACCCTCTTGTCTGGATTTGGTGAATCCAAAGGAACACCTATAGCCAACTTCATTGCTTTATGGTGCCTTCAGTTTCTTTCTGAAGATAGACAAGTTGTACCTACTGAATAGAATGAAGAGAAGTCTCATTTTTCCTATAAGCAGGACATTTGTAACACTGTATTGCATCATGTTTTGATTTAGTATTACTTATTTCCTTATATGCTTATACTGTGTTCCTGCAACCTCTTGTTTCATTGGTGCATAGATAAGACCAGTTAGTATATTTTGTCTCTTTCATTTATTATAGAAAACACAAAGACTTTCCTCACTATATCCTTTTATTTCTCTAATCAAGCTTTTAAATAACTCAGGTTCATTGGGGATTAATGAGAGTTTTGAAGCTTATGTCACTGTACTCAACCTGTTACACCTTTCTCTTGAGATAACTCAAGAAACACATGATCTATCTCATGAGCAAGCCAACAAGAATAAGAGGTGGCTTTAGGAACAGGAAGCTACTAGAGCACATAGCAACGTGAACAAATAATGTATAAATAATACACAAAAGTTCAAGTCCCATCTCAAGGCAGTTACAAGCAGAGGAGGAAGTAAACACGTAGTGGTCAAGAATTCAGATTCTGTGGTCAAAACCATCTGAGCACAAACCCCATTTGTATGATCTTGGGCACAACCAATAACCTCTTCAAGCCTCAGTTTCCTCTTCTGTAAAAGAGGAAAATAAGAATAGATACTCCATATAATTATTGTAAGAATTAAGTAAAATAAACCAGTACATTTCCTGTACATAGTCAACATTTTTAAAAATGTGTGCTGTGGTTACGTTATACAAGGCAAAATGAAATAATGGTTTATCACAGTCGTTCAATGAAAAGTAGTAGAAGCAAAGAGAAATTAGTGATTACATCATTCTTGAAGACACTTTTTTCTCCAGTCACCTTCCTCTTTCACAGAGCACAATTAATGATGGTCTCAATCTCAACTGCAATCTCTCTTTAAATGATCACTGCCCATAACTGTAAGCATCAAAATGTGCTAGGATGAAAACTTCCTTTGATTGCTATATATCTTGATTACCACATACAAATACCCACACACTGGCACATACAGGACCAGCCTACTGCCCTATTTCTTTATTCTACTCTACAAGACAGCTCTTCAAAACCACCTTCTGTGTTCACTCTTCATAAAAACTTCTCAACACAATGAGTAGTTTCCTCCATACTGGCAAACCTAATGATTAATCTTCAGCCTCCTTCTGACTTGTGCTCTCAGCAGCATTTGCCATGGTTGATCCCTCCCTTCTTCTTTACCTTCTTCAATTGGCTTCCAGGGCACCCTCTCATTTGGTCTCTACTCACCTCATTGACCAGCTCTTCTCAAACTCCTGTGTTGTCCTTTCTAGAGTTCAGTTCTCAGCCCATTTGTCTTCCATCCATGTTCACTCCTTCAGTGATATCTTCTAGTCCCATGGCTTTATATACTGTCTATAACTTATGGCTCCCAATTTTTATATTTCCAACAGTGACCATCCACCTACTGTCCAGACTCGTACGTCTGTCTTCCAACTAGACATCTCCATCTGGTCATCTAATAGGAACCCCAAACTTAAAATATTTACAACTCCTCCCCAAAATAAAACCTTTACCTGCTTTGATCTAATTCATCTCAGCAAAAGGCAGCTCTATCTTTCCAGTTGCTCAGGCCAAAACCTTCAAGTGGTCCTTGACTTCACTCTTTCTAGTATATCTCAGATCTGATCCTTCAGCAAATCTTGAAGGCCTCGTCTTCAAAATATACCCAGAACCCAACTATTTCTCACCTCTCGCCACTATAACCCTAGCATAGTCTCTGGGTTATTGTAACAGCCTCCCAACTGCTTTCTTTGATTTCATCCTTGTCCCAGCATCCTCTTCTCTCACAGAACCCAGAGGAACTACTACTCAAAACATGTCAGAGGGATCTTCTATTCAAAAACTTTGGGGGCTTTCCATTTCCTCAGAGGGAATGATCTGGCCCTGGCTACCTCTGCAAACATCTATCTCCTACCAGTGGCCTTGCTCACTTGGCCATCTCAGCTGGGCCACTGCAAGTTTCTTGTTTCTCTGCTTGCAGTCTTGTCCCATGTCCCCTTAGTCTTCTCCAATCTCATTGGTCTCCTTTCTACTCCTAACATACTCCAGTCCACTCTTTGCTATGCATCTTTTGCATTTGCTGTTCCTTCTGCCTAGAAAAATCTTTCTTCAGATAATCCATTTGACTTAGACCCTTTCCTCCTCAGGTCTCTGCTCAAACATCACCTAATCAGAGAGACCTTTCTTGGCCATCCCGAATAGAAAACTAATCCCTGCCCCAATCGCTTTCTATCCTATTAACCACTTTATTTTCAGAAGAACACTACACATGCTCTAAGTGTCTATTTGTTCATTTGTTTATTGTCTCTCTGCCCCTGCAAGAGTGTAAACTCCATAAAGGGAAAGACTTAATTTTAATCACTGGTTTAGTCCCAATGCATAAAATAATGCCTGGCTGACAGCAAATGCTCAGTAAATATTTGCTGACTGAATGAATACATGAATGAATAAATTAATCTTCCACTCAATGCATAATTCATGGTAGGCAACAAAAATTTTTAAAAGTTAAAGGAATAGATTAGACTTGAGTGAATTAGCAAATAATGATAGTAAACAATCAATGAAATCAGTTAATTGTCCAGCTGATGCCATTGGAAGCTGATTTTTTCGTTGGTGACATTTCCAATCAAAGAATCACTCCCCTGACTAAAACCTACCACCAGATTGAGTCACTTGGGACATGCTGCTAGGCCAGTTTTTCTCCTGTGTGACCTGGATGACTCAAAGAGCCAATGACAATGTCACCTGTATGTCCCAGTACCTCCACTTGAAGTCTAGAATCAACTGTCAACTTCATTCCAGTACATCTTGCTCAACTTGGTTAACTCGAAACTGTTCATTCCTTGAACAAGATTGCTGTTGCATCTTTTGTCATCCACTTGCTATGTGACTAATTTGAATGTTAACATTTTTAAGTGAAAATGCTTTGATGCTAAACGAAACCATTCAAAGACTTTCAAATGTCTGGATATGCTATTTTTCATGGGGGAAAAAAGGGCAACTTACGATTTTTTTAACTTAAGACTACTCATAAACTAAATATACATGACTTTAATGGAGTGTCAGGAGTCCAAACCAATGATTTAAGCATAAGAACATCTCACCAAATGCTAAGTGTTGTGGCATACTGTTTGAATTTGTGTCCCATATATTAACAAACCATATGCTAAGCTTCTAAGGCATAAAAATTTCCTCCTCGCCACCCCAAGTACATAAAGTGAGATGAACAGTGGTAAGATGCCCAATCTGATAAAGAAGGTGTTAAGAATTTTATAAATATTACTTATTATCATTATTTGTTTTGGAAAAATATTTTTCTTTTAATATTTTGAATGGGCTTTGCTACTATCTTGACAGTCCATTTAGAAATTCATATTGGTATTAAATGGCCAACATGAAGTCTTTTGGATAAAAGGGTCAAAGAGTTCATATTTCTAAAGATTCTCAGGGAAACAAAAAGAGAAGAAAAAAAGAAAATGGGTTACATTGTTATAACCAAGTAAAAAAAAATAGGCCTGGATAGTCATGGGAGATGGTACAAAACCACACACAACTACTCCTTTATGTAAGTTTCTGGACTTGCCTTGGGGAGGATGGTCAGCTTATTCAATTCTCATCTCCAGAGATACAGAGAGGAAGCCAGGAGCTTGGGACACCCAGGTAAACTACCTAAGGGACTTCTTCAATTTCTCCCAACCTGAGATATTGGTTTGCCACCTCCTGGAACATTTGCTTTTAGCTCTATAAAAATTAGACCACAGTGGCAACAAGGAGCCAAGAGCTGGGCAAAGTAATGCACAGTGCTATGTTAAGTTCTTCAAGGATATGAAGAGAAATTGTAGCCTCCAATATGATCATTTTAAAGAGTGACATCTAATGACACTTATTCTCTAGGTGGGTCTGAAGTTACCCCTAGTAAAATCAGTTAACTCCTTTATTCATTGATGGTATCAGTGGAACATTCCACAGTCTCTCTCCTACTTGGTCATAGAATCTTACAACTAAAGGCTCACAGACTCCAATCCTATTCAATCCACAAGAATAGATTGATCAGCTATAATGCAGCGTGCCGGATACTTGGAGATTCAAGAACAGTCCAAAAACCCCATAGTGCTCCCTGTCTGGTGGAGCAGTGGTGCTTAGAGGGAGAAGCTGCAGCCAGGTCAGGGAAGACTTCCCAGAAGACTGACTCTTAAATCTTGAGAAATGAGTAGGAGGTGACCTGAAAATAGCGATTTAGAAGTGGAGGGGGAAGACGAGAAGGGGGATATCATCTGAACTGTGCTGTCTAGTACTGTAGCCACTACCCACTTGTAGATATTTAAGTTAATTAAAAATCAATAAAATACAAATTTTAGTTTCTCAGCCACGCTAGCCACATTTCAAGTGCTCAATATCTACTTGTGGCTAGTGTTTACCATACTGAACATCATTACAGAAAGTTTTATTGGACAGCACTGGCCCTGAACAAAAAGAAGAGTGAAAGCACCAGAGACCTAACAGCAGATGTTGGTGGGAAGAACTGTAGGTGGGTAAGTACAGCTGGAGGGTATCCAGAGAGGGTACCCAGGTGACGAGGCAGGAGGCATAGGTCAGCACAGGCAGACCATGGAGTTCCTTGGCTGATAGCACAAAATGGAGGAGGATTCGAGTCCTGGCAAGTTCTGCCTGTCATTATCGACCAGTCACTACAGCATTGGAAAGCTGCATGGCCAAAAACGTTTGAACAAGCATTCTTAGTTCACCAATTGTGTTTATGAAACCATATGTCCTCTGGTAATGATGGCAACTCACCACATCATGAAATCATTATTTTTCTTTGTAAAAAGGAGATTGAATTTTTTATTTGGGCATCTTGTCCCTCTTTTTGTTTTTTATATATTAAAAAAAATTTGTGCAACATTTCACACTTACAAACATTGGGTTTTTATAGTTTCTTGGGTCTATAACACACAGATTTTGGTAGAGCCAAGTTTTGGCTGTAGGAACACATGATCATGTGTTCAAAACTAAGAATTCAAAATGATTGTAGGCAAGCTCCATCTAACCTCAACAAGCATTTTTCCTCAAACAAAGATCAAAGTGAGACTTTAAAAATAGCATAGATAGATTTAGAAATATACTGGATTGCCTCCATCATTTAGGATTCCCTCTCCTGCAATCCTTGGCTTTCTAAGCAGGTGATATGAAGGCACAAAGGGAGTGGGGTCAAACATCCATTGCTTAGCTATGTGACTTTGGCTTAGTCCCTTAACCTCTTCGACCTATTTCTTCGACTGTAAAAGGGTGTTAAAAATGTCACTCTCGAGATGTAGCAGAGACTAAGTTAATATACGTAGGGCACTCAGCACATAAGATCACTCTGTGAGGAGAGGGTAAGGAGGCTGGGAGTGGCTGTTCGCAAGGTCATTTATATACCTGACGATGCTACAAGTTTGTTCTAATACTTCTGATAATGTTTCCTGAGATGGGTTTTAAGACTCTTTACACCAAAAATGCACATCAAAGATTATGAAGGGACAACATCACAAAAAATAATAAATAACTCACATTTATGTCGGACCCAAGCGCCCAGCACCTACAAGCCTTCATGAAATGGATGTTTATCACAGAGCTTCCCAACTTTCTCATTCACAGTATGCTTAATGACTCAATAGTTTTTTTCACAGGGCCCTACACCAAAATGCATACCTAGCATTTTTATTTATTAAGTAGTTAGGGCCAAACAACATTACAATGATTCATGCAGTGTTCAACAGATGTAACTGTGTTTTCTAAGAAAATTTAAAATAAGCCCCAGAGCCCTTATGACTTCTTTGCAGCACCCCAGGGCACATTGGTGCATGGTTTGGGAACCATGGGTTTAGTGTTTTACACTTTACAAAGTACTTTCACAGCTATCAGCTCACTTATCTTCACCACAAATACTGTGAGACTCTATGTAGATGAGAAAACAGACTATAAGACAGTGCATTCAAGATTTCATAGCTAGGAAGTTGTAAGTCAAGACACAAGTTTATTGAGTTCCGACTTCAAACAGAGTCTTCCGCCTGATCTGTATGCTTTTTCTTCCTCCACTTAGCATGTCAATCGTATCTTCTATCAATCTTTGTTGTTTTCCGGTATCATTTCTCACAAAAACTTGATACACAAGAAATCTTTCCTTGTCAAGATAATCCTTTTCAAATTTTTATTTTAATTCCTCAACTAGACAAAGTGTTATTCCAAAATATTTTTTACAATGAGTGAACCTCTACAAAAAATTGTAGCAGGTCTAGGCATATTTCAGAATAAAGCAAGGTACAAGGTTTCAGAGGAAATGGTAGAAAAGTTGCCATGCAAATTACAGAATGAAAATGATATCTAAAGTTATTGAAAGATTGATATGTGCCAGACACCTTACTAAATGATTTACAAAAATTAATCCTTTCTAGGGGCTGGCACAGTTGCATAGTGGTTAAGTTTGCCTGCTCCACTTTGGCAGCTTGGGGTTTGCAGGTTCGGATCCTGGGCATGGACCTATGCACCAATCATCAAGCCATGCTGTGGTGGTGTCCCACGTACAAAACAGAGGAAGATTGGAACAGATGTTAGCACAGCAACAATCTTCCTCAAGCAAAAAGAGAAAGATTGGTAACAGATGTTAGCTCAGGGCCAATTTTCCTCACCAAAAATAATAATAATAATAATAACAACCAAAACTAAAGCTTTCCAATAACTCTATGGTGTAGGTATGATTATCATCCATATTTTTAAGGTGAGAAACTTGAGGATCAGAAGAAGTAACTTAAACAGCATACAAGTGAAAAAGATTTGTAATAGCCAAAACAATCTGGAAAAAGAAGACAAGTTGGAGGATCATATACAACCTGATTTTAAGATTTACTATAAAGT
The DNA here is from genome assembly GCF_041296235.1 of Equus asinus. Taxonomy (NCBI): domain Eukaryota; kingdom Metazoa; phylum Chordata; class Mammalia; order Perissodactyla; family Equidae; genus Equus; species Equus asinus. Next base: position 41,913,263 of record NC_091813.1, read on the forward strand.
TACCATAATCAACACAGTGTGACATTGGCAAAAGGATAGACACATAGGTTAATGAAGTAGGATAGAATCCATAAATAGATCCACTCAGTGGGTCAATTCATTTTCAACAAAGATGACAAAGCAACTAAATGCAGAAAGTTTAGTCTTTTCAACAAATGGTGATGGAACATCTATATGTGGAAAAAAATGACCCCCAACCCATACCTGACACCACATACAAAAATTATATTCTAAATAGATCATAGACCGAAATGTAAAATCTAAAACTATAAAATGTCTAGAAAAAAAATAGGAGAAAACTTTTGTGACTTTGGGACAAGCACATATTTCACAGGACACAAAAAGCAAGATCCACAAAAGAAAAAAATTAATAAATTGGACTTCTTCAAAATTTAAAAGACACTTTAAAAAATCAAAATATAAGCCACAGACTTGGAGAAAATATTTGTAGCACATATCTGCTAAAGAACTTGCATCCAGAATTTATAAAGAATTCTCAAAACTTAATAATAAAAAATACAAACAACCCAATTTTAAAAATAGGTAAAAGATTTGAACAGACAGTTCACCAAAGAAAATATATGGATGGGAAATAAGCACAAAAAATACTCAAAATCCTTTATCATTAAGGAAATGCCTATTAAAACAATGAGATACCATCACACAACGATTAGAATGGCTAAACTTTGTTAAACTGACAAAATCAAGTGCTGGTTTCTTGTAAAGGTAAACATATACTCACCATACAACTTCATAATCCCATTCCTAGGTGTTTACCCCTCAATAAATGAAAACATATGTCCACACAAAGACAAATGTTTATAGCAGCTTTATTCATAATCACCAAAAAAACCTGGAAACAACCCAAAGTCCTTCGACTTGTAAGTGGATAAACAAATTGTGTTCCATCAATACACTTGAGTACTACTCAGCAATAAAAAGGAAGAAGTAACTGATACTTACAGTATTTCATTGTGGGAACAATTTTTTATCCTTCATTTCCCTTAGAATCAGTCTTACAAAGCATATTGCTGTGGTCATATTTGTCATCACACTGTTAAGCAATTGTAACTTGCATTTTTATCATCACATATATTCCAGTCTTATTTTACAGAATAGGCTAGTCACCTGAATTGGATTTGGCAAATGTTCTAGTCTCCATCATGGGATTCAGTAGATACACCCTAATCAGCAACACCTTCACAAATACCCAACCACTTGGCTGATCACATCCCTTAGGTATTGATTTTTGCTAGTTTCTATTTCAGAAGGTCAACTTATCTTAAACTTATCTTCAAATTCTCCTGGAGTCTTACTGTAACCCCCTAATCCCTGAGTGTTGGAAAAAAGTATGAGACAAAGTTCCTGCTACTGTCTAATCAGGGAAACAGAATTCATGACTTTTCCTGGAAGAACCCAATTTCTGGTCACTTTACTCTTTGTAAGAAAATTGAGCGATTAAATAATTTAATTGCTATTATTTTAGAAGTTTTTCATAAGAATTAATTGGTATATCAGGGAAAAATTTATTTGTTCAATCTTATGTCCAATTTTTCACGAGGAAAATATGGAATATATATTACACAACATATGATTTATAATCCCTATGGCTCAGAACACTCCAGCCTCTTATTATAAAAATAAAATTATAGTTCTTGTTCTAAATCCACTTGAAGCAGACTATTACTTTGGTGGCACCCAGTGAACCACACCTTGCAGTATTCGTGCCTTTGTGTATTTCCCTTCCGCACTGATTCTGGGCGTGGTCCTGTGAGTACAGAGGCTTGATAAATGGTTGCACACTGGGCCTTGTCTTCTTGGCATACTCACTTTTGGGATCTTTCTTTCTGGAACCCAGCCACCATGATGTTGGAAAGCACAAGGAGCTTCATAGAGAGACACAAGTACAAGAGAACCCTTGTCTCCCTCTTCTTGCCTTCTTCAATCCACTCATGGCAGCTAACCAGATTTGGCTATGCTCTAACACAGAGGTTTTAAAACCTCTTGGTCTCAGGACCACTTGGCACTTTTAAAAATGATTAATGATGGAGTAAGTTTTTGTTCATATGAGTTATATCTAGTGATATTTATTCTATTAGAAATTAAAACTGAGAATTTAAAATATATGTATTAATTCATTAAAAATAATAAAACCATTACATGTTAGTATTAATAACATATTTTATTAATATCTTAAACATTTTACATTAATATTAGTAGTAACTATATTTCCAGAGAAATAAACTTAGTGAGGAGATGGGACTGTTTCACATTTTTTGCAAATCTCTTTAAAGTTGGGCTTAATAGCAGACGGCAAGATTCTCATATCCACTTCTGCATTCAATTTGTTGTAATATCACCTATCAGGCAGACTCTGGAAAATGCTATTGTACACTTATGGGAGAACAAGAGCAAAAAAAGCAAACAACGTCCTAGTATTGTTATTTGAATAACTTTGACTCTGTGGAACCATGCACTTTGAGAACCAAGAGGTGTCCTAAGGGATGGCAATGGACTCACATCCAGGAAGCAACCCAGGTCTGTGAATGGCCAGGTAGAGGGCAGCCCTCTGCCAACATGGAACACAAGGACCATACTAAAGAATATGCTGGGGACTCCATCACAGGAATATACTCCCTTATACCAGTTTGCCTACTAAGCTAACCTACAACCCAGTTTCACCTCCTGGTCTCTCACTGTCTGATTTCCTGTTTCACTTCCAATGACCACCACAAAGCCAGGGAGAGCTCCTCTCCACCACAGGACCTACTCCAAGCTTCTTCATACCTCAGAGTCTAAACCAAATACATCCCTAGCTCAGAAAGAGGAAGCATCCACACCTCCATCCAAAACCAAGACCTTCGTCTCTGAGGTTTCATCCTCGGCCTCGATATTAGGTCCTCCACAGAACGACCGACAGTGAACATATCCATTCCTTTTAAGATAATCATCACCCTCATCCATAAGGGTGTGTTCTGGCTCTGAAGCCTGGAAAGAACAATCGTTTAACAACAGACATTATATTACCAAAAGTCTGAGTTGCACAGTCTTTAGCAAAGTCTCCTTGTTAAATATACAAAAAGATAAATAATAATAGCATTGACAAGGGACAAATTAGTGATATAGACAACTTATTCTGTGCTGTCAGACTATAGTGTATGAGGAATAGAAGATGTTAGTGACATAAATGGAACTAAATGTCATTAAACGACATAGTAAGTGACATAAAATGACATCAAAGGAACTTAGCGGATCCTGACCAACATTTGTGTAAAGAAATAGAATAGACCAGAGGACAATCTGTGCCTAGGTTCATGTTGGGTTCTGCCATTTACTAGCATTGACTTTGGGGAACTTACTAAACTTTTGGCTACTCAGTTTCCTCAACTGTGAAGTGGGGATAATCGTTCCTACCATATAGGATTATGAGGATTTAATGGGTTAATATTTTGAAGGTACTTACAACAGTGCCTGGGACATACTGGGTATTCTTTAAGTATTTGTTTAACATAACGTACAAAGTGTTTGTGCATGTGTGTATTGGGCTGTGATAAAGTTTGGAAAAACTGAAAGCTAGAGGAAGTGAGACATAAACTTAACTCAGAGGACAAATAGGATGTAGAAAGCAAAAGGAGTGTGTGTGCTGGGGATGGGGGTTCCACGGTAGGGAGCATGGGGTGTACGGGTCTGGGTTTGTCTCTCCTTCCACAGTCTGGGGAGCATTCAAGAGAAGGAAGGAGAACATTAAGAGGGGAGAAAGTTGTTGTTTCACCTTCTGTAGAATTCTTTTGCATTCAAATCTCCTTTATCAGGATCCAGATGTTTTAAAAATGATGTCAAGCTGTGATAAAAACAGATGTACATGCAGGAAATACAGCACATCTAGCACGGAAGACTGTGGGTAATTCAGTTTGTTAATGACAAGTACTATGTAGTAACCATTTGCAGATGATCATTAAAATATATCCCCAACAGTCATTTCTTATGGTTGTTATTGTTTTCAAGTCTCCATCTCTAAAAAACTTTTAAAGCCACTTACCCAGCTGGGCTGAAAGCAAGTTACAATTAGATAGTTACTTAACCCTAAACAGACACAAGGAGAGTGGACAGTATGGTTTGAAGATCTCCGATCCCATATATGTTGGAACCCAGTCCAAAGAGAATGTTTGCAACTTCCACTAACCTGCACAACAATTTGGATCAGGATAAGATCACTCTGAATTGGTTAAGACCATCTAACTTAGATCACTGGACAAAATTTTAAACCCGACAATCTTGACATGAGAGCTTATTTGATCATTCCTTATTTGTGATATATAACCATCCAACGCTTCCTGATCTGTTACCAAACAGAAGCAAGACTGGAAGATAACGAAGTGGAGGCTCCTTGTGTTCAACTACACTTAATCTCAGTGTCAATGAAAGATCCATTTATGTGAATCAGTTCAAAAACAAACCTGCAGGGAATCTCTGTACTGGTGATATAACAATATGACTCAGAATGAGATCTTGAGGAACCTTAAAAGATCATCATCAAGCAGGCTGTCTCGAGGCAAGTAATGTATTATTATAATCCCTATTTTACAGATGAACCAAATAAACCAAAAAAGATTAAGCAACTTGGATCATGAAACTTATAAAGGGCGAGGGAAATATAACGCCCATAGCCAAGCATCCCAGAGTGCTCTTGGTATTGTATTGCTTAGGGCTTTCCCCATCTTCATTTCTATTATTCAAGAGTATAGTGTGTGTTACAAGTCAGGTATCAGCTGTGTAAATAGGTACTCGTTCTGAAAAAGACATGTGTCAGTTACCTGTAGGGCAAGATTGCCCCAATGATAGTCCCTGTGACCGAATCCAGTTGGTGTGATGTGACTATACACTCACAGCACATTTCATGCATAAGCTGAACAATAACAGAAAATACTTTCCTTCAGACTCTCTGGTGATTCAGGTAGTGGAAATCCACCAAATTCACAGTTAGGGAAGATGAACAGGTTTGTCAACATTATACCTTGTGGAGTGTCGGTCACGAGCTTTTCATGGAGAAGCAAGTTGTTTTGGTTTTTTCTAATGACATATTTGCATGTAGTTAGGGAGGTGTGTGCCTATCAAGATCTGTGACTATGACACCGGGAAGTATAGCATTAGAGTGAAACCCATGAGGCAATGACTTTAAATACAGGTGGTGGCCACAATGTCTATTATTAGGATCCAGGAGATACAGTCAGAAGTAAGGTTGCAAAATGGCAGGATGGAAGGCCAATTCGCCCTGACAAAGTGCAAAGGCATGTTATAAACACTTGCGTGAACAAACAGCCTGAGCAGCAACCACAACCAAGAGAAAAATTAGAGGAGGCTTTCCACAACAAAGGAAGCATTGTTCTCCTGTGGCCGCCCTTAAATTCATCCTTTGTTGAAGAAGACGCTTAGGCTCCACCATGGAACTGTGGCGTCCCACCCAGCATTCTCCCTGTGGGCCAAGTGATGGAATATATTGATTCACAGGGAATTGTTCCTTCTGACCGGGGATCCCACATCTTTAGTTCAATAGCAAAGAGTTCTCCAAAACACAATGAGGTACAGGAGGCCATGCTAACAGCTGGTAAGGCAGATGTGGGCAGTGCCAGTTCTCTCCCAGAGGCCCGCACCCTGTCTAATCTGTGGCAGGACAACTACCTCAGGGCTTCCATTTCTTCATCTTGATGGTGGGGCTCCCCATGCTGGCACTTGGTGACGATTACCACTATATACAAGCATATCGCCCTCCATGAGGCTTCCTTTTTTCCCCCCAAGTTATGGAAGCCAAAACCCATTTGCTAAAGGAAATCAAAAACTTTCAAGAAAACACATTTTGGTTGTGTAACAGACGTGGATGGTGCCAGACAACTGTCTGGGTCCATGTAGAGTCAGAGGGGGAATTACAGAAACAGGGATAAGAGGGAATCGCAGTAAACCCTCCTGCTGGGGAGGCCTCCATCACCCTATGACTCCACAAGTGCTCTCTCCCCACCCACCCCCGCCCCCAGCTGGGAGATTAATCATCTCCGCCATGTCATCAAGGTGTGTCTGGTCTGATTTCTGCCTTCTCGGTATCCAAGTCCATGTGATTCAAAACTATTTATTAATTCAACAAGAATGTCTATTGAGCACCTCAAGTTCTTTGGTAGAATGAGATGGGACATAAAAGAGTCATAACATAATCATTTAGTAAGTTCAAACAACATTCTAGGCACTGAGGATATAAAAGGTAAGTAAGACATGGCCCCAGGTTTCCGGGGGGCTCATGACAAAGAGAGGAGCCTGACAGATAAATAGATAGCACAGGGTCAGCGTTATACTAGAGGTAGCCAAGAGTGTGTAGAAGCCACAAGAAACTTCCTGCCACCAAGATATGTTTATGCCATTTCTCCTGTCTGTTTTTAGACTGGCAGAAATCATGGAGAATAGCATGCTGTCTTTAGAGGGTCCCCACCCCACACGCCCTCATCTGGTCAGGTAAGAATGAAAGAAAATGATTATAGGTGGGGTTCTGAGTGATATGATTTGGTGTTAGTTAAGCTAGTAAAGCCCACTTGTGAAAGAACTTCCTGTCAACAAGGTACCATGACTGTCTCCAGCTCATGATGCATAAATGAAATGATTTATCGCAACAGACATAGGGCTTGAAAGAAAGTGCCTCACACAACAACACATCTCTTTATTTTTCCTGTTCTGGGGTGTGGTTAGGTGACTTTCCCTTGGTTGAGGGACTTTTGGGTCTGGTTGCATAAAGTTAAGGGCAAATTGCAAAGTTGAAAGGATCCAGCCAGGAAGTATTTACGACTTGATAGGGAAAAAAAATCCCTTGATGTTACAAAGTGAAAAAAATAAAACAAAACACACACACACACAAAACCTTGGTGAACACATTTTTAGCTCATTGGCTTGAATTTTAAATCCTGTGTTTATCTTTTGGGATATCTTATTGGGAAAGTATTTGCCAATATTTTCTCATTAACAGATACTGTATAAGACACAATTACAATGAAAGATAATGTGTTGCTTTCCTTCCCTCCTCCTTTCCGGTCTAGAACACTCCATTGCCAAACAAAGCCCTATGAATACAGAAATGTTCGTTCCATTCTCCTTTAAAGCTTTTGTCCTCCAGATCCTCCAATTCATACAAATAAAGGTTTTTAAACCCTGCAAAGTGGTTTTCTTTGCTATGGTCTCTCCTCCTGCTTAGAACAATAAAAAAAGCTCACTACTTTCCTTCTCCATCAGATTTGAATAGATTAATTAAAAACCTAAATCTGAAAATTAGCTTTAAATTTAAACCTGAACTTGAAAATCCAAAGGGGAGTATTTGTGGTTTTAAATTCTCTCCAGAAGTGGGGGTAGGGCTGGAGGAAGACAGAGACGTGGGAGAAGACGAGAGCTCCTCGCTCCCCACCGCGGTCTTCTCCCATGTCCGGCTTCCATTAAGTTCACCAGCACTCCTTTTCGGAATGAAAAAAAAATCAGTTAATTACAGGTGATGGCATTATCCATAGGAGTGATTGGAAAATAATGACCAATAGTCCTTTCCAAATTGGGGCAGGAGTAAGAGGAAAGAAAGAGAGTGGAAATTTCTCAAGTTTGTTACTACTGACTCTCTGCAGTTGCTTTATTGCGTGCCCTCAGATTTTTCCCTTTTGCCTAAAAAAGAAAGAAAGAATACTGAGACAGGAAGTAATTTAGGGGAAATGTGAGAAATTGGAAAATAATAACGGCTAATACATTGTGTAGTGCTTACTCTGTGCCAAGCACTCTTCTAAGCACTTTATACTCACTAACTCATTTATTTCTCACAATCCTACGAGGTTGAGAGGATTACTAACCACATTTTACAAGTGAGGAAATGAGGCACAGAGAGGTTAAAAGCTTGCCAAGGACACACAGCTAGAAAGCTTGTATTTGAACTGAGGCAGCAGTGCGTCTCCAGAATCTGTTTTGTTTTTGACCATTAGGCAATATTCTTTCTTTACACTTTAACCCCCATTTTACTAGAATTTATTGAGCTGCATGTGCATAGTAGGCTGAAGGGAGAAATGGACAGGGGCAGTCATAGGAACTTAGAAGAGGACACAGCTGAGGCCAGAAGCATCACCAATTAAAGAGTCGAGAGGCTGGTCACAGATTGTCCAGGTTTCCCATTTAAATAGTCTAGAAACAATAGTGATTTGGATTATCCAGGGACACCTGGAGACAGAGTTTTCAAGGTCTTACTTCCTTGGAGCTGGAGAGCAGCAGGGAGCTTCCCTGGAGAGTCTCTTTGTGGAATTAACCACGTGCAAGGGGGCACTTCCTGCTCCAGGCTCCCTAAGCTGCACTCCTTCAGCCCGCTAGCTGTGAGATGGGAGCTTGACTGTTCCCACCCTGACTTGAGCTTTTGCCATTAGACAATTTCTTCCGGAGCAGCATCCACATCAGAACTCATGTTGAGTCCCTCTGCTTCTCTTCTCACCCTGTCTTTTCTCATCATTGTCCTCCTCCGTTTATTGAACAACCCGACATCAGCCTTGGAAGGGGCCTGGGGCATGATCTAGTTGGGGCTTCTCAACCATGGCTGGGAGTTATTCAGAGGACCATTTGTTCAGCCTGGGGAAGGGAGAGCAGCAGAAATTCTTACATTGTTCAAAAGGAGGTGTGGGTTTTGTAAAAGGTTTAGAATCGACATTCTGGTTCAACTCCTTCCTTGCATAGCCAGGAGACTGAGGCCCAGAGGCATGGAACGACTTATAGGAGGGCCATCGAGCTAGTTAACGGCTGCTGGGAACCCAGACCTGGTGTTCTTGTGTCTCACTGCGGCTGTTACCACTGCATGTTGAAGGGCCCTCATCCCCATGGACTCCTAACTCAGACTGCCTCCTGGACTCTTCCAGAGACAGTCATAGCTGAGCGTTTTCGCAAAACTCTGTCTTCAACCCTCACTCCCTTAGACCATAAATCACCCTTTAACAGCTGAAAGATCAGAAGTTGCTGATTTCACATTCCTCACATGCTTATTTCTATAATCCTTTTCTGTCCCATCCCTAGAAAGATCTAGACACTGTTCTTTCTCCTGGATTTTTGCTTTCACTGTCCTCTCCATTTCTCTTTAATTTTTGCAACCAGCTCTCGTGAGCTCTCAGACTGCCAATGGGGGTTTGGGCCAGACCCATATGCACTGCCTCTGCTTCTTTTCATGGCCTGCCGTTGGGGGTTTGGTTTCACATCTCTCTTTCCACTTGTCCGCAAGGTAGCAGGAGGGCTGCATGCTATTGCAGTGTCCCTGCTGGTGGCCTGCGAAGACCACCCAGGCTGCATTCTGTACCTAGCCAGTCAGTTCCCCCAACACCCATGCAGAATAACTGAGTGCTTTATCTTAACATCCACTCTCCAGACTCCCAGCCCACAAACTCAGATAGCTCCACATGAAACTATCCTGAGTCCTTCCCTACAGGGATGTTCAGCCCTAAAGTCACCTCCATAGTCACCGTTTCACTCAAACCAAGACAACAATAACTGCTCCTTATTGAACCCTCACTCTGTGGCAGGAATCTTGATAGGTCCTTTGCATGTATTATCACAAACTTCATATGAAATCTATGAGAATTTATTCTTCTCACCATTTTGCAGATGAGGAGGCTGAGCTGCTTTACGCAATTTGTCCTCTGTCTCATAGGTATTAAATGCTGAAGTTGGGGCTGAAACCCAGGTCTGTCAGGAACACAGTCCAAGCTCTTTCCACCAGAGCATCCTTATCTTTGGGCAGCTGTCAAAGTCATTCTAATTTCAGGCATTTTACTGGAGCACCTTCTAGTGAACAGTGTCACAGCATTTCGATATGGGGCTCTGCTCTCTTCTTCCCTCAATGGCGTCTGTTTACACATCTTGTTCTCCTGACCTTCAAGGTTCTCCTCTCCCCTGCCAGCTTGGACCTTCTTTCTTTCCTCTTTGAGTCTCTGTAGAGGAAGTAATTAAAACTGACAGAGGACGAGGAACTTCCTCCTGTGCTCTTGTCCTTCCCTCTCTCACCACTCCAGTGTTGTTTTCTCCACATATGGGATCCTCCCAAGCCTGCCTCTTCCCCTTCAAGCCTGAAATTCAGGCTCTTTCCTCAGGCACTTCAGGGGACAAGCTCCCGGAGGCAGTCGCTCTGGCTCCAGATCAGCAGCACAGTTTCCCTTTCCGACAGCTGGTTTCCTTTCTACGACCAAACACGTTTGCTGGGCAATTTTCTTTATAACTAAATCTCTCCCCTCCCTCCCAGGCCACTGACAATTTCGCTTGAATCTTACAACACCAGCGTGTTGGAGGGACCAGCGGTGTGGACATCATTCTTCATATAGGAACCAGGGCTGAGACCTGGTTGAAAGCCACAAGGCTTGTCAGGAACAGAGGACTGACCAGAATCTCAACTTGAGACAGTGTAGGGTTTTTCTTAGAGTCTAACTGTTTATCCCTTACACCAGAAGTTCTTAAAATTTGCTTCAAAAGTGGCACTGAAATGGTTTGCCACTAAAACAGGATCACAGTGGTCTTCTCATTTACGGAGGAAAAAAGATAATGAGTATTCTTTTATCATTTTTATTTGTTTCTTCCACAAAATGTTTTAAACTTTTAAAGATCCCTCCTACTACTTATCTGAACAAAATAAATAATTCATAACAAAATATTATCAAAAATATATAAACATACCAAGTATTTGATATAGTCAGGTTTTTTACTATTTTGCAAATATATATATATAATAGAATTACAGTTTCTGCTAACATTATTACTTCCTAAAATGGAATTTATTACATCAATATTCAATTTCATGGTTTTCCCTCTGGAGCCCTTGGACTGAATTTGCTTAAGGGGTGGGGGTGGGGATGCCTGAGTTTTCTTTTCCCTCACTAGAAAAATTCGAATGCAAGATCAGCCTTGGGCAGTTTGGATCCTAGCACCTGTCCTGGCTGCCAAGGATATTGGAGCTTCCTCTGGGTTGCTAGGGAGAGATGGGGCCAAGGGTGGGATGAAGCTCGCAGGAGGAGCCAAGGATGGGGAGAAGAGGCCAGAGCTGGCTGCCTCAAGACCGCACAGCTTCTCCTTTCTGCCTCAAGCTTTTTATTTATCTTTTGCTTCATGTCTGTTCCTTCTCTTTTCTCCCACTAGGTTTCTCCAGATGTTGAATATATTCAGCTCCCACTCCCTGAAATGCTGGGGAAGAGGCAGCGCCTTGCTGTGACAGGCCTCGAGTCCCAATCCCTCCATGGAGGGGCTAGCACTTTGGCCATTACAGCTCAGAATCTCCTACTCCCCGTCTATGCTGCCAACACCTTTGTAATAAAAGTGGGGAGAAAATAACAGCTGCCTGACCACACATTGTGTTTGGCTATTTTGTGTGTACTCCTCTTAGTGAGTTACAAAGATATTGAAAACATTCACAAAATAACCACGTCGTCCTACAGTGGACAGTGAAAAGGCAAAGGCTCCTCACTGGGGCTTCCATTGCTAGATTATCTTGTCTTGCAGAAACGTTAAGCTCGATAGCAAACCTACTCGATAGCAAACCGTCTTTTCCTCTGAGTGTATGAAAAACGAGAAAGGTCACCCACTGATTTCAGTAGTGAAACTTTTGCTGATGGAAGGCCAGACGTGCGATGTGGCGGGCAGTGTGCAGACAAGCAGGAAACTGCGTGTCATAGAGTTACTTGTCCTCACGAAGCTGGAGGTAGTGGCCACTTGCCTTGATGGGCACTCCCCAACAAAATCAACAAGTTCTTGAAATTTTGAAGCAAGGCCTATAAGGGATTCTGTCTCTGCTATAGGATGTAGTGGGCAGCTTAATTCTGTCTTCAGAGTAAGAGGAGAACAAGGTTCCAAGAGCAGCCACAGGCAGACATAGAGTAGAGCTTTCTACTCTGGTGAGAATTACCTGGTATGACGCTGAATTTCTCTCTCCATCCCCACTCCGATTTAATTGATCCAGGTTTGAGGGCCAGAGCCTTGGGATTTTGTAACCAATTGAACCGACTGGAAAGGGCAGCCAGGGTTGAGAACCACCTGCCTGGAGTCCCTGGGCTATTGGATGCCTAGCTCAAAGCCTCACTCAGAAGTATAGTGGCCCCTTTAAGAGCAAAACAAAAGAGCTTCTTTTCACTCATTTGGTGCCAGAGATCATGTCCCCAATATCTCGTTTTATGCACAAGCTCTCAATATAGGAAACGGTGCAGCTCCTAAGGAAGATGAGCACTCAGTTCTCAAGAAGCCCAAACTCAACCACTCACTATGCTGGTGTACCCTATGGGACACAAATGACCTTCAGCTCAGAGACTCAAAGAGAGAAAGCCCACAGTCTCCAGGCAATTTGCTTAACCCTTTGGTCTCAGCACCTTCTTCTGTAAAATAGAGTGTTGGACTCAGTAGGCAATCCCTGAACTCCTTCTAGCTTTAAAAATGTGAGAGTTTATGGTGTTTCATTCAATGCATCTGATCATTTCAATCCATACCAACCTGTTCTTTCCATCTACAAAACAGAAATGAAACACATCATCCCCAGGAGGTCTAACATATAAATTCTTAGTTTTAAATGCCAAAGGATTTTTGAACTCTCTTTGCAGCTAAATTTCATCTTGAATGTATGGGTTGAAGTCAATCAAGTCTGGTCAAGACTTGCCCTGGAGGAGGTCACGTGGATTTGGCCCTGTTCTGACGTGCCTCCCAAGGACACGTTCTGAGGGAGGGATGCGAGGCTGGAGCACAATTCATTTTTTTCTCAGAGCCCCGAGGATGCTATGTTAATACTGATTCCTGAAAGAACCTGCTAAGCTCTTCCTGATGCAATTCTTTTGTGAGATTGCTAAGGAACTTGGACTCCTAATGGCAGACCTCAAGGCTTGGGCTTCCAGGTATGCTTGATTCACAGGCAAATCTGACCACAGGTGCCATCTGTCACCAGGCAGGAGAGGCACACGATAAAGTGGTACCAAAAGCCCCAGGAATTTAAAATTTGCAAGTGAAACTGGCAATTTGCCATCCTGTCTATGCACATGGATTTCCTTTTCTAATTTCTTTTGTAGAAAGAGTAATTAGCTTTATTGCCAACATCATCTGTATTACTACCTCTAGGCAAATCATTAATAGCCTGCTTTATCACTTAACAGTATTCATAGTGCTTGAACTTTTACTCCCTAAAAAAACCACAATAGATAGATATGCATATATATATATCTATATCTATTTATACTTGTATGTATATGTGTGTGTATACATATAGTTTTAAATGTGAACATACACATACTCACCATCAAAATCAACATCAGCCATTCATTTTACTGAGCACCTATCAGTCTGTGCTCTCAAGAAGCTTTTAATTTAACATGCGAGAGAGGGAAAGAGAAAGAAAGAGAGAGAATGCAGAATATCCATAAAAGGAGATAGCTGTGTTTCACATAAGCTGTCAGTTCTCAAGGTGGTCCAGGCACCCTGAGACTCTCTCAGTGTATCCTAGCCACCAGGGAAAAACTATTTCCACAATAATACTTAGATGCATTTGCTTTTTTCATTCAAATTTCTCCTGTGTGTACCATGGAGTTTTCTAGAAGCTACATGATCTGAGATATTGCAAATTGAATGCACAAACAGATAAGAAATCCAGCTTTCTTTATTCAAGCCGGAAAGTAGAGAGATTGGCAAAAATGATAAAAGAATGTCACTCTTCTCATTAAATATTTTGGTTTTTGAAAATTTTGCTTATTTTTTCAGCAAAAATGTTAGTAACATTAATATGTAATGAGTTCATCACTGTTATTTTTAAACGAATTAAATTTTTTTAACTTTTCAGTTTTAATTTCTATTAAGGTAAATATTGATGAATACAATCTACATAAATAAAAGCTTTCTGGGGGTCCTCAATATATGTTAAGAGTGTAAAGGGTCCTGAGACCAAAGCGTTTGAGACTTGTTGGCCTAGACTAAGTTCCTTTGCCTGGAAAGTTCTTTTTCCCCTCCTCTCTACTCAGCCAGGTTTTACCTCTTTGATCAAGACTCAAGGCCACTTCTTCCATGAGGCCTTTCCTAATTCCCTTTCCCCTCCTCAGCCACACAGAAAGGGCCTAAAAATTATTCTGACAGCTGGTAAGCACCAAGTACTGTCCTCAGAGCGTTCCCATATATCAGATGTGACCTCTCCCTCATGGGATCTCCTACTCCACTATTTCTCATTAGGATCCTCTTACTACATAAAATATAGGCTATCCTCTCTGTTAAGTTACAAGCTCCTTGAAAGATCTGTGCCTACTCTATCCTTGTGTCCTAAAAATCGATAGTTGAATAATGAATGCTAAATGACAAAATGGTGATTTAGACATGAGCTGTATAGAAGTTCAGAGGAAAGCCCTCCCCTCAGAAAATGTAATGAGGACAGTGAGGTTTGAGGTGGATCTTAAGGACGGGTAGGGCTTCCATTTGAATGGCAGAGGGGGAACATTTCAAAAGTGGGAATAACATGATCAAAGGCATAGAATTCGGAATTCTCAAAGTGCACTCAAAAACAGTGGAAGGATGAATGCTAAAACTGGCATTATTAAAATTCATACGAGGATGAGGCCGGCCCCGTGGCACAGCGGTTAAGTGCGCACGTTCTGCTTCGGCGGCCTGGGGTTCGCCAGTTGGGATCCCGGGTGCCGACGTGGCACCGCTTGGCAAGCCATGCTGTGGTAGGCGTCCCATGTATAAAGTGGAGGAAGGTGGGCACGGATGTTAGCTTAGGGCCAGTCTTCGTCAGCAAAAAGAGGAGGATTAGCAGCAGATGTTAGCTCAGAGCTAATCTTCCTCAAAAAAAAAAAAAAGAAAACTCATGAGGAGACATAAAGAAGCAGATAAAGAAAGGAGTTTGGACAGTCTGATAAAGTTTTCTTTGTAGACTTAATTTGAAGGAATGATCACATAAAGGCTTCTGGTTTCCTGAAGATGAGGAAGAGAGAAGCATTAACATTCTGTAGCTTATTTCCTAACGTGAAAACAGCGTTAAAGGTAAAACTAAGCCAGAATTCAGTCAGGAGGCACAGTGAATGAAGAACACCTCCTACACAGGTCAAACCAACCCTGATCTTGTGTTAAGAGATTCAGTGTTCAGCTGTCTAATACACACAGTACTTTCCTGAAAATAACATAAGTTCAAGTTTTGAGATGTTTATGGGTTTTTTTTTTTTGAGGAAGATTAGCCCTGAGATAACTGCCACCAATCCTCCTCTTTTTTTTTTTTTTTTTTTTGCTGAGGAAGGCTGGCCCTGAGCTAACATCCATGCCCATCTTCCTCTACTTTATATGTGGGATGCCTACCACACCATGGCTTGTCAAGCAGTGCCATGTCCGCACCTGGGATCCGAACCAGCGAACACCAGGCTGCTGAAGCAGAACATGCACACTTAACCACTGTGCCACCAGGCCGGCCCCAATGGTTTTTTTAAAAAAAATTTTATTTTGTAATCTTGGTTAAAATACGGTCACTAGGTCTCATAAAAATGGCTCGAATTGTTTTTTAAAAACCTGTTTTCACAAAATATTGAAAACAAACACTTCAGGCATCTCAAAGTAATTTTTTATACTAAGTGAGTACCTCTTCTTTATAAACAAGAATAATATTTTGCTGACATATACACCATAGTTTCCATCTTCACACAAAGTTCCACGCCTTCAAATACTTTGAAGATTCAAAATATTTAAAACCAGTCAAATACTTAAAACTGTATAACCAATTCTATAGGTGCAGTAAAGATTAATTAAAATGTAATTTGCTTTTTAGAATATTTCTAATACATTTCCAATCGACAAAAAAAAAACCCCAAAAACCAAAAGAAGAAAAATACAGAAAGTAAAGAAAGCTGACACCCAACCTCTCTGGAGTGGACTGGGAAGTTAAAGAGATAGAACCTTGATCTCAATGAGGGAAAGGCGGAGGTACCAGGCACGTGTCCCTCTTCGTGGGAGCCATGGCCCAAGCCACTAACCTGTTTAGTGTCTTCTATTTGCTTTGAGTTTGTTTTGATAATGTAACAGCAACAAAAAAGATGGAGAGGGGATGGTTTAGGTGAAATATGAAACCTGATGGAACTATTTGAATATCTGCTACCCGTAGCTAAATAATAGAGCTGTGAAATTGTGAGTTTTCTTTAGCATATTTTATAGAGACTAGCCAATACATATTTAACAATTAGGAAAAACACTACCTGTATAGTATCATTCATTATGGACATTTTCTTATTATAACCAGTTCATCAAAACACTTTATTATTAGAGGCCATGAATCCAATAAGAAAAATTAAAATTATGTGTACTGTTATCCCCTCACTGAAATGGAATTTTCCTATATATTTTCATAAAGTGTCTCTCTAATTTTTACTTAAGTACCATACGTATTCTATAGGCAAACATGTGCCATTTTCCAAACCAAGCATTTTGAAAGTTCTTCTTAAATAAAATAAACTTTGCCTCTCTGCACTGACTTGCATCTGTCTTACTATATACACACACACACACACACACGTGCACATACAGAGGCGACAGAGCAAGAGAGAGTAGAAAAATCATGGATTTAGAAGCAGAAACCTCTGGAGCCGGTTGTTTCTGTTTACCTAATTACACGATGTGAACGAAGTCATTTAATTTTCCTGAACTCCAGTTTCCTTTGTTATAAATTGGTTATAATAATAACCTCTTTGCCTACCTCAGAGAATCATGGTAATACCCCAAAAAGATGACATATAGGAAAACATCTTATACAAAGACATGATTTTCACAAAATATTTAAATGTATTTCTTATGCTTTAAGGGCTCGGTTTCAATAAGAGCTATCTTTGTTAGGCAAAAGTTGAGTTATGAAACTAAAAGTACAACTTTCCATATGATGTGGAGTTTCCTGTTCTGTGTTTTACAGGGCCATGTCCCAGATGGGCGACTATTTATTACCATATGACCAACTCAAGCTTTGATTACAGTTATTAGGGCACGAAAATATTGACAGAGCTGAAATCCCTGTTGTGAAATACAAGGACCATGAATATCTAAAATATCATGGGGCATGTCCTTCACTCATGGGTTCTAATAGCTAAGGAGGTTGAGGATAATTTCATCAAAATGATCAGAGTTGTAAATAGAAGGTTAAATATTACCTTACTAACGAATTATCGATTCGACTTCCCTGTGGTAATAGGAGGTCATGCTGAGACCTGGACTTCGATACACCCATGGGGCTGACCCAAGGCCAACGAGAAGGAAGCCAGTTCTCCTTCCTGGGTACCGCTCCTGGATGCTGCTGGGCTCCATTCCAGGTGACTTCCTGCCCTACTGCCCTGGCCTGGTACCTTTGTGATCACCCAGGGCCTGGGGTGGGACCTTCCTCCTGAACCTCCCTCACTCTCAGTCCATGCTTCAGACTTCCCTTTCCTCCCAAAGGGCTTCTCATTGTCTGTGAAATTACTGCTCTGGGTCCAGGTTTCCTGTGCCCCATGCAAGTGACAGTCAACTAATCAACCAAGTCCAAGGGTCTCCCACCGAAATGACTACAGGGGCCACACACACAAAGTAAATGCTGAAATAGACCAGGTGGGGCCTGTCACCCTGAAGAGTGTGTGAACCGTGGAACCAGTGATCTCTGTAGCCATAGCTGAGATGAGCCTTATAGAAACCTAGGTCCCACTGCAACCAGAAATTATCAGGAAAAAACAGAAATCTGGGTTTGTATTTAAAATCTTGACTTTATAAATGTTGGCAAGCAAATCAAAGTATTTTCTGAGTTTTAAAAATCTGCTTGTTTATTTTAAACTCTGAGTTGACAAAATAAAACCAATCAACAGGCCATATTCAGCCAACAGGCAGCTCTCTTTCCACCTCTGAGTTAATAGGTGCAAATAGAGAACATTAAAGGAGGACTCCCTCCCCAAATACACGTTGAATGCTCCTCGCCCTGTCAATTAAGATATGTGCATCACAGGAACAGCCTGTTGATGCCCCATTTCACTATGTTGGAAATCAAAAGGAACCAGGTGTGGTGAGTATTTCAGACTGGATTGGAGGAAAAGGTGACCCATGGCACAGAGAAGGAAATATTTTTGGAAGCTGGATCCTTGTGCTTCCCCTTCACCTGTTCTACTGACAGATCCAGCTGACTTTGCACTAAAACATCCTTATGAACTTCAGCTACGGCACAGACACCATATTCCTGCCCCACTGGGTGCTTTATAGCCCCTCCCCCGGGCATTCTGATGGTCTAGAGCCTTGGGGGAAGGGGGAAGAATGTACGCCAGAGGGCAGGACACACGCAAGTCAACACACAAGTCCAGATGAGGAAGTCATAGGTCATTTAGCAAGTTATTAGCAAAGACAGAAATAAGAGCAGATTTTATTATTTCCAGTTAATCCAAAGGTTGTCACTAGTTCAGAGAATCACAGAGTAGCTACCCTAGGAGGGTCTGCCTCCACCTCTTCATTTTTCGGATGAAAAGATTAATGCCCAGAGACTTCTAAACCCAACTACATCAATGTCACGTGCCTTGCTTACTGTCCGAGACAAGTGCATTGAAGAAAATATGTTTTCCTGTGCCTGGTCTCCTCCACGTAGGTATAAATATTGCTTTATGCCACATAAATGTCAGGCCAGCACTTCTCAGAAATGGAGAAGGTCAATAGATGTTATCAGTGGTCAACATATTACTCTATCACTGATTATAATACCAACACCCAATAATTGTCTCCATTTCAACCTGAAACTGGTCAAGTGTGAAAAATGTGCCCCTGTTACTCAAGAAGTCTCTGAAAAGCATCCCTCTGCTGTTTGTGACTTCTGAAAACCAAAGAACGACTCAACCAAAAAACAGTTTGATTGAATTACCTTGCAGAAACCACCTTTAAAACCAGTGAGCCTGTGAATTGCAAACAGGATCTCAACCAGTCTGGAAGTGGGCCGTAATAGGGTTTCTCTAATCAGAGCCAGTGTATCCACAGCTGTGGAGAAAGCAAGGCCTAAAAATCATGGACCAGTATGAGAGATCTGCCTGGCAGTTCTGCCGTGGTAGGAGAAGAAGCCACTCTTCTTAATGAAATGAGAAACAGGCTTACAACACAGGGCACTACGAGTGGCTCCCAGTGAAAGCGACGTGTGCTGTATGGTGGTGTCACCCACAGGAACTGGTTTAACAGTCATGTCCTGCTTTGTTAGCATTATGTTTTACTGGGACGGTTTTATGGATCTTTCATTATTATTCCAGAAAAAAAGATTATTAATCAGGTCAGTACCAAACCTCTCTTTTAACAGATGGAGAAATGAGGGTGAGCATTAAGGCTTTTCAGCTCCTTCCCTGTGTCACTTTGAAGCATCACACCTGGGATGCTGTGGCCGAGCCCCCTGGCCACAGCAGTGGTCCCTTAAACTGTGGGGAAATAACAAGCGGGGGAGATGATCCAGACCTAGGAGCGAGTCAGCTGTACTTTGGGCTTAATGCGGGGGAGAGGGAGGGATAGTCTACCATTTCAGAAATGTAGGTTTTGACCTTAAATTGTGTCACCCCAGAATATTTTGCTTTTTTTTTTTTGTTTGTTTAACCATCATGAGTCTGTATTCTGAATTATGAACAATTTCCAACACGACTTCAACTGGAAACTATTAGCTCATTTAGGCACGATCTGTGTCACTTAACAAAACGCTCCTTCAGTCTAGTAAATAAACATGCTTTCCTGGGTGCAGTATGTTTAACACACACACGCGTTCTTAGTTCTTCCCACAAAGAACTGGTCTATTACCTATTGTCACGTCCTCAAAAGGGAAGTAGCAACTATTCAGGTCAAGTTATGTAGAAGGGAAAAAAAAGTGTGACGGGTCCTATAAAATAAAATCCTTCACATTAGTTGAGTAGGAGTTTAAGAAGCATTTTCATATAACTAATGTAAACCTCACAACCACCCTTGTTTTATAGATGAAGCACCAGAGGATTGGGAATGTTAAGGGACTTGCCCAAAGGCCCCTAGCTTCTAAAATGCTCAAGTCAGAGCCTGAGAATGCCTCCAGCTCCCCTGCTCCTTCAAACACATGCTCCTTCCTCCCCAAACTTCCTTCCCCAAGTGAAGAAGGAACCCAGGCTTTCTCCTCGTAGCATTCATCTCTAACAACCAGATAAATGCCTTCACGCCCTTTTCCACAAGATCTTCCCCTGCTCTGAATTTTTGGTAAAATAAGTATCATAACCATGAAGATAAGGGCCACACATGCCTTCGTCCCTACTCTCTTCCCAAACCAAGCATGATGCCTTTCTCTCTTTGCAATAGGTATTTCTGAAAGGAAGGAAGGGAGAGAGGGAAGAGGGGTGGAAAGGAAGAAAGAAATAAGAAGAGAGAGAGGAGAAGGAAGAGAGAAAGGAAAGGAAGGAGGAATCTTAGAAAATGCATCTCCTCTCTTACGTCAGTGGCTAACCACACAGAAGTGCTTTTAAGACCTCACTATTTGCTTGTACTCTGCTAGGAAATAAGAGAGATGCCCATTAGGGATCCCGCTGTCAGCAAAATTATAGTAAAAAGATGACAAAAATGGATCAATTAGAGAAAATGCCAGTGTCAGACAGACTGTCAGTGGGGGCCGTTTAGAGAGTGGGCGGTGGTGAGACAGGTGAAGCCCTGAGGACGAGGGACCGTGGGGGTGCCCAAAGCTGCTCTGAGATCTCACCTAGGGGACAGAAGAAAGTAGCTGCTCAAGGAGTGCAGGCTGACACAGGAGGAACTTGATTCCCGGTTTTACGTGCTTTACGTGCATTACATGCGACAGGCCCAGAACACCACAAGGTGACACTGGCTACTCTGTGGGCATGAAGTGACTCCGTGAGTCATTGCTAGAATGTCAAAGGGATTTCTTAGTCAGGAAACAGTCTCTGCCTAGGTGTTTATGATCAACGACTTAGACAAACAGATGTCTAAAGAGCAAATAAGCCAGCACAGAGCCCTGGGTCCCTGGGGCGCAGGCTGAGCCTCATTTACTATGACAGCAGCCTGGGCCTCGCACATCAGGCCTCTCACCACTGCAGCAAAGTGTGTGACTTCTCCATTTACAACTCTGCTCTTTGCCCAGCATTTCACTCAAGGGGGACCGACCAGCATCGATCCAAACACAATGCCCCCACGATAAGATAGCTTAAGAAAAAATAATAGTAACTTGTGAAATGGATTTGTCTTTTCAACATAAAGATATTGCAAAAATCCTGATCCAAGTCACTCTACGTGATTCCCATTGGGCAGGCCGTGACTTACAAAGCTTGAAATTTAAAATGGCATTCTGCGTTGGAAGAAAGGTGGTTTTCATGATTTACATTGAAAGAGTTATGTCTTATTGGACACACATGTATAATCTTGTAATCACTTCGCATCTGGGGCCTCAATTTGCTCTTGAGTATAATGCTTAAATGGAGAGAGGAATGACCTCTATCCTTTCCCTTTCAGGACTGAGATTCAGTGAATCTGATCTCTTTCTATCCCTGAGGTAGAAAACAACACTAGAAGCCCAGAGTCTCCTGTTGAGGAACATTCAGGGCCCTGCAGGTTTTGAATGACTAGTTAAGCAACATCAGCCTGCTCCCTAGACTCTCTCAACTGGAGAACCAGTCTCTGTCTTCCTGTGTCTGAGATCAAGCAAAAGAGCTCAAGATTTAGAGATGCCGCCAACAGATTATTTCATCAGCATTTGTCTTCCTGAAGTATTATCAAGGTATTTTTGTTCTAAAAAAAATCGTCAAATAATTCTGCAACTGAATGTTCAAAATATTGGCAAAAAAAGAGCCCCACTCTTTGAACCGGAAGACCTAGATTTTAGCACTTACTACTTAGGTGACTTCCATTCTTGACATACAGGGCCTCCCAAGCCTCAGTATCTTAGAAATAGGGTAAGGGAAGGAGGAATGCCTTCCATGTCTAGCTCGCGGCTTTGACTGAGGGATACAGGAGATATCTGGGGGAAAAGTGCTTCGTAAACTTCACACCAAGGAAAGGGACTGTATTTTTTTTACTGTGAACCACTGTTCTTGTGACTAGAGTACGCTGGATCTATGAACACAGCAAGAGTCTAAACATGTGTTATAAAATTAAGACGAAAAGTTAATGCCTTAGCAAAGGAAGCATTGGTTTTATTATTATCATTGCTGAAAGGACAGAGGGAATTCAATGCTAACAATCAGAAGAAAACTCATCAGAAGGAGCTCCACCCTTTCAAGATTGTTAAACCTTGTGACGACACAGGCAACCAGCAACTGGAGCACCTCCCACACTGAAGCAACGCGAGTGACAGTGGCATCACTCACCCTTTCGTTGGTATCGAGTGCATCTGCCACTAAGAACAACACCCAGGTCCACATAATGACAGAGCCAACACGGGTCAGCATCGCCTCCTCACGAAGAGCAATCCCTGACAGAGACCTGGAATGCCATGATGAATCTCCACGGATCTCAGTCAGCCAACGAGACCTCCAGAAATGCTGAACTTCAACAGCGATTTGCTCTTCCAGGCCACATAGGAACTTTTCCAGGCAGAAAGGAGTACCTCTCTTACCTGGGTAGGCATAATCATGACAAGTAGCATGAAGAGTCACCAGTCAAAAACAACCGTTGGGCTGGGCTCCTCTTGACTTTCCACACATCTTGCAGGGCGGAACCTTTCCTGAAAATCCTGAAGTTCAGATGTTTACAATTACAGGCAATGAGGCTCAAAGAGCCAGCCTCATGGATCACTTGTGTTTTATTTTTGGTTTTGTTTTCATTAGATGAACGCTGAGCTGAGCCATGAGCCTTCCAGGGAGTTGCACAATCTCAGCTTTTAGAGATTGTGTTTCATGGTCACAGAAAAAAAATAATAATAATTGGATTTAATAGGTTTTCACAATCATATTATCTACTTAACCTTCCAAGATCATTACTCACTTAATTGCAAGCCCCAAGGAAAGATCGTAGGGTAGGACTACACTAAGCAGTCATAACAATAAAAAAGCAGATTCTTTACCTGATGTAATCTAAATAAAATATCAAAAATCAGTTCAACTGTTCTGATTTAAGCCCCTTCGATTTGGAATAATTGCACTCCTTTGATAATTATTCCCATGATAAAATGGATACTTACATATTATTTAAGTTTATATGTTTATTCGTAAATATATATTTACGTGTGCCTAAAACAGATTATATTAGTCTAAAGTGACAAAATATAAGCCTCAAGCTGCGGGTGACAGGCTTTCACTCTGTTACACTGTAGCTTTGTGCAAATACTCTCATCCCCTAACGGAAGAGTAATGACAACTAGGAATTTCAAGGTCCTTTAGAACATTGTGCCCCCACATCAGGGTGGAGAGCACTCAGAACACATCATAGGTACCGGAGAAGGGTGCTTCTACCCTGTATGAAGTGAATTCCTCGCTTGGCTGTAGACTACCACAACAGATGATTCAGGTTATGAGAAGCTTTAATTAGCTGTTCTACAAATGAGAGCATTCTTCAGTCTCCAAAAAGATGTTTTCCATCTCGACACCGTCTAAAGGAAAATCTTGAACGAAAGACTTACTCTCAATCTGTTTCTTATGCTCTCATTTACTTCTGCAGGATTAAAGCAAAACAAAAGCACTTTTTTGACTCTCTACAGAGTGCACTATAATTGGATTCCTCATTCCCGTCCCGAGCCAAGGCATCAGATCCATGTTGCTTCTGCCAAATTTTTTCTTCAAGCTGCAATGTCCTTGTTTGTGTTCTCTCCCGGTGTTCCAGGTTACACTGTTAAGCCAGGCTCCAACTGTCCCACATCCTTCCACAGAAGTCTTGTTTTGTTGTTGAGAAAGGCTCAGACTGTGGATGAAGTCACACGTGTTTATAATGCAACTGAAACACTGCCCCAGGAGGACTGTGGCTGAGGAGCGGGTAACAGCAGATCTGACAGCTGCAGGTGAGGCTGGCTGACGGAGGATGATCACACCAAAGTATAGCAAACACTGGCCTTCTCTCTGGGCTCCAGAAAGTCCTAAGAACCAGGGCTGGGAAGACTCTATTGATCTAGCCCTGGAAGCTTTTTCTAAGTCTGCCCAGAGCCTGACATGCTAAGAGAGTCCCAGACGTTGGGTTCCTCCACAGTGACCTTGCGGTAGGTCAAGGAAGAAAAGAAAAAACCTATCTTCTTTGAAAAACCAGTTTACAAGTCTTTCTATAGGAAAATTCTACACTCCTGATTAACCATTCCTTTCAGAAGTATGTGGAAGGGAAGGAGACAGTATTGTAATAAAATTAAAACCCTACTTCTTCTGTAAGATGTTAAAAATCCATTTTACATTAGGTAATGCCCTGATGAGATGGCCAAGACAAAAAAAGATTTGGTTAAATGACTATACTATTCTAATTCTCAAAAGGATGGTTTCAGGGAAAGTTGGTGTTTGGTTACTTGGTTCCTACAACTGAGAGAATACACCAGAAGATTCTGTACACCCCACACCAGTGGTCATTTCAGGGGCACAGGACAGCCATGGTTTGCTCCAATCTTTGTCTCCTCCCCACTCCACTCCACCTCTCCCCACCCCTGGCCTATGGCCAATACTGGCATAGCTCATTTTCTTTGTCTCTTTTCCAAAAGCAACTCACTCCTCTCAGTGTGCTTCCCAGCGCATCATTTCAAGTATCAATCCTGACTCTAAGCTTGCCGGGTGGTATCTGGCATCAGTGTCCCAATAATAGAGCCACAACCAAGAGATCTCTTCAGGACTTCCTGCTCCAGGGATAACACAGCTAAACTTGGCAGGTACACGCTATGGAGGACCTGAACCTCAGGAACTATTCCATCCTTCCGAAGCCCCTCCAGGAGGGGAACATTTTCCATCTCTGTATGCATTTCATACACATTCACATGAAATGTTCTGGAACTATTTGCCTTCTATTCCTCCGGCAAGCACCTTAGCAGGATGGCAAACTTCTTTTAATAACATTGGCCTTTGTTCAAAAAACATCTACTCAGAAGCTACTCTGTAAAGCACTGTGTTAGGTGCTAAGGACAGAGAGATGAAAAGACAGGGAGACCAAAGTTGTGGTGGGTGTTAAGAACAGTCATTAAGGTCATCCTAGTTCCTTTGTTCTGACTCCATGATCACTAGTAAACCCTCAGTTTTATAGGGGCTTTAAAACACTTTGACATACCTGATCTCATTTGATCTTCAAAATAATCATGTTGGATAGGGATTGTTCATCTTGTAGATGGAGAAACCAAGGCTTATAGGTATTGAGTGATTTAACCTCAAGTCACATAGCTAGTACGTGGCAGAATCAGGAATCGAATTTAAAACTTCTGACTATAAGTCTACTGCTTGCTCCTTACATCACCCAGTCTCTTGAGAGTCAAGGAGGGAAGCACTTTTCCAAGAAACCTTCTGGCAGTAACACACCAAGAAACAAGTCTTGAACACCCGCCATATGCAAAACTTGCTCTGGTCTCCAGGAAGAAGACGTAGCAATACAAAGACGAATGCAATATTGTCCCTACTCAGAGGAGTTTAGTGACGGGAAGAAAATCAATGGATGTGAACTACATCAAGGAAGTTAATGAATTGGGGGAAAGGGAAAGAAAAAGTGCTATGTGGGAGTTGAAACCTAAAAATTCAGATTAAACTCGTTTTATGTTTGGGAGGGGCTGTTTTTATACTCCATCCCAATTACTCTCAGGCCAAGAAGCAAGGAGTAGTAATATAGTTTACCATGCAAACTTTTCTACAGTAGAGAAAGTGTGTTGCCCAGCTGACGCAAGTATTCTGATTCCTAAGAATTCTCTCTTAAATTAATAATTTGAAATGGTATTTTATTTTTAAAAAATCCAGAAAAGTTCCTTGGAATTTGATAACTACACGTGAGTCCTCAAGAACCTGAAAACTTTCTGAGAATCGAAGAAGTGTTTTAATCTACAAAGCTAAAAAGTAGACCTTGGACCATTATGATTATCTGTGAAATTTCGCCTGAACTGGTCAACTGGTCTCTGTTTTTGACAGCCATTTAGCTTTGAAACTTCACAATGGTACAGCAGGACAAACTGAGGTTACTACCATTTCTTCTGCAGGATAAGGAAAAATTCAATGAGAGTTGGCATTGGCCATACTGGATGGCTGAGACAGTGTCACTTGCAGCCAATAGGAGCAACTCTGGTAATAAAAGAGGCTCTGGACCACGTCAAGGACTCCAGGACACAGTAATACCAGGATGGCTGTTGTGCAAGAAGGAGGGTCAAAGTGTGTTTTCCTGGTATGGGACTAAATTGTGCTGCCTCTGCAGACAGTCAGTGCTTTCTTTACGTAGGAATATTATTCTTGTGAAAACTCAGTCACACTGTTCACTCCTTGAAAGACCAAAGAGGGATTGGAGCAGCCCACAAACCTCACCCGCTTATCCAATCCACCCTGACCTCTCCAGGCTGCAAACCCAGATGAGGAGTCACCATTACCATCTGGCACATGCTGGAAGCAATGGAGTGAAAGGGTACCTGGAAACATGCTCTACATCCTGAGGAGGAGGTCAGATCCTAGATCTTGGGAAACTAGAGAGAGGGAACAGAGGAAGGAGAAAGAAGACTAAGGAGAGGGAGCGCAAGGAAGGAGGAGAAATGTGACAGTCTCTTGTCAAAGAGCTTTTACCCTTGTGCAGTGAAAGGAAAAGAACTCCCAATCTTGTTATGCCACCGTGTTGTGTGAAGTATACTAGATCTTTGAGTAGAGAACTGTGTCTGCCTGCTTCTCTGTCCAGAGGTCTAAAAGGAAGTCAACTCCCTTTGTGGATTAGCAGGGGTATCACCACTGGTTATGAACAGTCTTCCTTCTTGTTGTTTTAAGCTACCCCAAATTCTTATAATACATTTCTTTTTTGCTTGAGTTAGTCATAGTTACCTTCAATTGCTTACAGCCAAAACATCCTAGCTACTCCTTCCCTAATCTTTCCAGTACTGCACTTCTAAACCTACCTAGACCAGCATCTATCTGCATTCTCCTCACCTTCTTGTTACAGTGAAAGAAGTGTCCCTTCTCCTATGGAAAAGCAATCCCTTCAGTGGGTTCTAGATCCCACCTCTTTCCTGACTTTCAGGGTCTCCAGTCCTTAGGTTATCTTCTCTTTTCTGCATCATTGTCTCTCCCTGCCTACTGGATCACTCTTGTAAGCCTATAAACAGACTCTGCTCACAACCAACTCAAAAGATCCCACTTGCCCCTACATCCCCCATAATCACTCTTCCTTCTCTCTATTTCATTTTATAACTGCTCTTCTGCAGAACTGCGTAGACATGCTCTTTTCATTTCCCCACTTCCCAATTCTCTCTTGAACTCATTCTCTTCTGGATTCTATCCCCAATATGCCACTGACACTGAAACTGCTTCTGCCAGGTCACTGGTGTTCCAAATCCATGTTCCAAATCCATTGGATATTTTACTGTTCTCATTTTACTAGGCTTTTCAGTAGCATTGGCCTACTTGGCCACCCCCTCCTTCTTGAAGGTTCTTCTTGACTCATCAGCAGGCTGATCTTGCTGAGGGAAGAGTGAAAGGGCAGCAGCTGTGGGAGTTGTGGGATCTGAGGAGATAGGAGGCCCAAGAGAGGGAGGATGGAAGTTCATTCCATTCTTACACGGCAGTATGTGTGGTCTTCTTAAATAACTCATATCGGTTCACTCCCCTAGTTTAAATCTTTCACTGACATCCCATCATGCTTAGAGTAAAATCCACCCTCTGTAAAATGCCCTTAAGGAAAACGCCACATAATCTGGTCCTATCTACATCCCCAAAAACAAACTTATTCTCTTGACTTGCCCAAGGCCCTGCATTTTCATTTCAAAACATGAAGAGCTGCTTAAGAGTTGTTTTCTTCTGTTTTGTTCTGAACAATCATTTTGGTACTTAAAATAGGGATTAAGGGACAGAACTCTTACCAGCTATTGAGTCAAACAAAACATTTATATTCAAAAGTCTACCACTGCCAATGAGATTTGGGAAATCATCAGGCCATGCCCATCCTGGGAGCTCTCTGTTCTTTCAAGCAAATAAAACCACAACCACCCTCTTATTACTCAATAGCCAATTATACTGGCCATGTCACCTTAACCAAAGATAACAGAGACCCTGTCTTGTAATATGTTGAGTAGAAGAGAGCTCACAGAGTCCAGTGTTTTATCCATGTAAGTCAAGATGAAGTTCAAGCCAGTGTGTGAACTTGTTAGCCACATAAGACATTTCATAAAGCAATTGACTTAAACTAAAGACAAGAGTTAGTGTTAATACCGGATTTGTCATTCCCTTGTTCCCTATGCCATGAGTTTTTTGAGACTTGGCTGCAATCCTCAAAGTATACACTTCCATTTCATTTCAGATTTTTGCCTTAAACCACCACCCCCAGGGAAATGTGTCAACAACCATGATCAGATTTATACAGAGGAACCACCCCACCACCTCAGTCTGTATTGTTTTCATGTACAGCACACATTACATCGTTGTGTAAAATTTATAAAACAATGGCAAATCTTGCCCAGTTTGGCTCTGTTTGTCTGTTGGTAGAGACACCAATACACTCAATAAATCAAGAAAAGTGGTGATTTTCAAAGAACAATAGAATTAAAATCTCTAGCATTCTAATCTCTTGCTTTGGCCTGTGGTTCTCAATGATCTGTGTTGGGGGTCAAGATGCGTGGCCTCTTTTTGGACAGACATCACTTGACAACGCTATCCAGAGGGTTAATCTAGCCAAATATTTATCTGGATTTTATCAACTTGTTATGGTTAGGAAAATAAAAGTGATTTCAAGAACAAAGTAGAAAGTCACACTCCCTTTTCAAATAAAAAGAGAGTTTTAAAAACTCAACGGCTTCTTTTTTAGCCTCTTTCCCTCTTAATTTGCTTGGTTATTTTATCTTCTTCCAATATATTTTCCTCCAACATCTGGGTATAACTGAATTGAAAGATTCTTTCCTGATTCCTTTTTCCAAAAAAGGTGCACGTAGATGTGACTGGTCTAGCTGAAACAAGGCATAGAGTCTGCTCTATCACTGGCATTGTTGCATTGTTGAAATTTACCTTCAAGTAACTTGAGCTTGGGCTTCAATCATTGGCTGAGTCAGTGGAGGTCAAAAGACATTCAGCAGTGTTAACTATGATTGGTCAATCAAGCAATGAATCAATAGGAATTTAGTCAAAACTCCTAGGAGTTCGGGAATTAATTCAGTACTGTAAGATTTAAGGAACACCATCTAGTCCCTTCTTGAAAATGCTCATAACCTAGAAGGCGAAACAAGATCAACAGCAAACTTTCACTGTCTCCTTCACCAGGCCAGTTATTATTTTCCTGCTCTTAGGAGAATTCGCCACCCTCCAGTCTTAATATAGGCAGAGCTTTGAAATCAGCACACGTCACTACAGAAAGGTTAGTATTTGGCTCCCTGGGGCTTGCTATTCCATTCCTAGCACACGAGTAGCACTTGCAATTTTACAATATCTCACTATTTCTTTAGTTTTTGTCTATTATTTGGACATTAGTCTGTCCTTTCCATTTGGAAAGGTGGGGAGTTCGGAGTGTGAGGGCTCCCTTTGAGTGCTAGGATGATGCAAATTATTCATAATTGTATCCTTCACCAACTAGCATTTAAAATAGCACTTGGCACATAATTGGTACACAAAGAAAAATTGTTTTAAAATTTGAAACCAAGAAAAAGCAATGAGTAGTATGGATGCCTCAAAAGCTAGATGCAGGAGAACGACGAGAAAATGCACAGTTTAAGGAAACTTTACCAACTGAGAGCGTGAGATCAGATTGGAGGAGGCTGAAGTCAAGCAGGTTGGCAGGGAAGGGGCCATCAGTGACCCAGCCCTGAGACAATGGAGACCCAAATTAGGAAATGGAGATGACTACCAAGCATGATCAGGAAAGGCTTTGGGGCAAGCAAGGATAAGGACATGGGAAACATTAGAGATGACTTCAAATAACCGTGAGACAAGGGAGCCATGGCAGAAACAAGGAACTTGGAAGGGGAACTGGTCTTGTGGGGGAGATGATGAGCTCAGTTAGAGACTGTTGAATATGAGGCGATGGGAAGACTTTCAAGTGCAAATGACCAGTGGACAGTCAGAGATATGGGAATAAACCTTGAGCAAGGGGCAGGACATGAGCTGTACATGTGAGTCATCAGCCCTGTGTGCCTGCAGCCCTAAGAATGGTGCCCTCCACCACGAACATACACAGACACGCTCACACACCCTCATTTAAAAACTTCGCAGACCCCTTCTCATGCCACAAAGGTTGTGACTTCTCAGAATTTGGGCTTCTAGAGAAAATCAGACTGAAAGTTGCCACAAATGGGCAATTTGGACCTCAATTCTATCAAGGCTGGGTAGCAACCATTGCCCAAGGCGGCCTGCCCCTCACAAGGATGCTCTTCCTTGAGCATTTCATCTCAGCCTTTGCTCTTGTGTTTACAATCCACCTTTTGTGTAAAAGGGACTTCGTGTTCAATGTTCCTGTTTATCCTTTAACTAGCCTAGCCATATTAGGGGCATGTAAAAAATGACTAATTCCATCCTTCTTCAGTGGTCAGTCCCACAGTAGTTTCAACATAGTTCCTGAGAACTATGAGAAGGCGGAGAAATCTAAAGAACCAACTGCTGAGCCTGTGCTGAGAAACAGAAAGAACACACTGACTGATAGCTTCATTTTTCACATGACGCCCATTTGTCTAAGGCCATCCTGTCTCCTGTTACCCTGCCTTTTGTCCCAAAACATAAATGCCCTATGCCTTTCTGAGGTTAAGAAAGATATGACATGAAACTAGAATGTGTATTTATTACGTAAGCATTTAATATAATTTCAAATCTGGCACCTATAATGTTGCTTGACACTAAGCTAAATTTAGATTTGAACATAGAACATAAACTTCCATTAAGTTTAGTTTGGAAAATAAAAAGTGTTTCCTAAATCTGAGAATAGGAAAAACATATGCCTTCAGATAAAGAAATAGAATAGACCCATGATTTTTATTTGAGGATTTAAAAAGAAAAACTACTTATTGGATTGTAATATACACATAGAAAAGTACACAAATTATAAGTTTGTGAGCTAAATGAATTTTCACAAAATGAATACGCCCATGTAACCAGCCCTCAGAAGAGGAAATAAAATATGACCAGCCCCTTAGGACCCCCTCTCCTTCATGGCCCTTCCTAGTCACTACCTCCCTGCAAAGGAAACCGTTATCCTGACTTTAAAAATCATGTATTAGTTTTATCTGTTTTTAAGTTTTGTAGAAAGAAAGTTATAACGTATATATTCTTTTGTGTCTAGCTTCTTTTGCTCAACATTCTGTTTAAGAGATTCATCTTTTTTGTAGTTTGTCACAGTTTGCTCATTGTACAAATACGCTGCAATTTATTTATTCATTCCTCCGTTGATGGATGTTTGATCATTTCCAGTTTGGGGCTATTGCAAATAGTGCTGCTGGGAACCTTCTTGTACGTGTCTTTTGATGCCCACATACTTTCATTTCCCTTGGGTGTAAATGAGGGAGTGGAATTGCTGGGCCACACGGCATGGGTGCAGTCAGCTTTAGTGGAGAGTGCCAAACAGTTTTCCGAGTTTCCTGTTAGCCTCCTCCCAGAGTGTACTTAAGCTCTGATTGCGCCACGTGATCACCAGCACTCGACACTGTCAGGTGTTCTGGGGTTTTTTCTTTCTTTTGTTTTTGACATTCTGATGAGTTTGGCATTTTTTTAATTCTCTGCAGAGACCACAGTGTCGGGATACAGCACTTTCATTCTTGGCCCTCAGTGAACGTTACTAAGGTTGAGAATTCCTCATCTTAAGAATTTACAATTCTGAACACGGTCTTTCCTATTATCTGAAACTTACTTTGTGTTTACATTGAACGGGAATTTTACTGGGTCTTTAGTTCAAAAGTCTTAGAACTCATAAAGATAAACTAGAGTCCCCCAACATTACTTTCAGATGTCTTAAAAAACAGACAAAAGACAGGCGGAAGGAATGATGGAAGGAAGGATAGATGGCGTGAGGGAGGAAGAAAGGCATGGAGGTAAACAGACTTTGTTGATTCTCACTAGCCAAAACGATCTCATGAACATGACTGTTTTCAACAACAATAAAAAAGGAACAGGTTCTATAGGAAAATCTTTGACTTCAATTCCCTTAAAAGTATATTATTCTTAGGAGACAACCATGCAAAAAAAACAAAAGAATATACACACACACACACACACACATATATACACATTTATGTACATGTAAATTAAGTATAAATATAAATAAAGATAAATGAAGTGAAACACTGGCTCTTTAAGAGGATAGTCCAAGCCGCATGTCTCCCCAACATGTTGAATGTTGCTTGATTTGGATATTGGTTGCTGAGAATGCCCCTGAAATGCCTTTAATCTTCACAATTATCACTTGAACTAACCATGCACAACTCCTCAAAAACCCCCAAAAACCTTTAGGAGAAAAGGCAAAGGGAAAAAGAACAAGCCACCTGTTACAAAGCCCTTCACCTGGCTCCACACACAGTGTACACACTCCTCAGAAGCCAGTTCCAGCCAACTCCCTAAGATGGCTTTCAAGTCACGGTTGCTCTGTCTCCTTGAGCTCCAAAAGAGCAGAGCTGGTCAGTCTCCTCCCCAGTCCTCCCAGGGCATGCTGTGTTCACCCCATCACAGCACCTCAGCCCTCCGAGTGCCAGAGCCTTGGTGGACCTGTGGGTTTCCCTGCAAAGGTTGTGAAATTCAGAAGGGCAGAGCCCAGGTCTTATTCATCTTTAGAGTTGCCCAGAGTCACAAGCACGTTACAGGCACACAGCAATGCTCAAGAGAACTTACTAAACTGAACTGTGCCCCCAGGCCAACTCTCTTCACACTGAAAGTGGTGGGTTGTCCATAAGTTAAAGAAAGTAGGTGTTTTCTACAATGTGGAGCCATTTAGATCATGTTTCTATTATTTTGGCTACTTCTCCCCTCCCAACACACACGCGCGCGCGCACACACACACACACACACACACACTCAGCCATCCTGCCTCTCCTATTCTTCCTTTCTTACAAATATGCATAAACACAGCAGAATCACTCTCCTTTCACTGATTAATCACTGCCTGGCTAGCTTCACTCCAGTAAGAATGAAAGCACAGCTGGAAATGGTGTAGTGGAAAACGCCAAGACTGACAGAAGGAGCGGTAAATTCTACTCTTATCCCACTAAGAGGCTGTGTGGCCCTTGTCTTTGGAGCTTCCCTTTTTCCCATGCAGTAGGTGGTCTCTTAGTTTCCTTCAATGACCTGACAAAGGTGCAAGGCTCTATGATTCCACAGAAGGAGGGAGCTTCCTTTGCTCTTCTCCTAGTTTCCCCCGGGACACTGTCAAAGCCTGAGCAAGGTCTGATTTTCTGTTTGCTCAGAAAGCAAGTCAGTTACAAGATCAGTTTATTAAATAAAAGTGTGGTGAGAGTGCTTCCTGTTTTGGCAACAAGATACTTGGAAATAGGAACTCAACAACTGGACTTGCAGTGCTCAAAACTCACCCTTCCTTTCCAAACGCTTTCCAACCAGAGCCTGCTTTGCCAATCAGATGAGAGAAAGCAAGAGACCTTGCAAATGAGAACAAGAGATGGCACAATAGAAACCCAGCAGGTAAAGAGTTTATAAAGAGCTCAGCAATCCTCCCCCTTTCTGTAGCTGAAGAACCATAATTTCCTAAATTACTTTTTGCCAGATTGCTGCACACAAGAGCAGATGAGGTCTTGGCTTTCTCCTAATCCTGAACAGGTTGAATCTTAAGACATCTAAGTAGATTTTCTCCTCAGAGCTGTCTGATCCCTCATGAAGTCTGCAGCCACCACCTGTGTGAGCCTGTTTGCCTTTTCTCCAAAAGCCGAGACAAAAGAAGTCACTCTGGGCAGGCCAGAGACACTGAAGTTTCTTTTTCCAGCATAGAGTAAAAACCTGGATGTGGAGACTGATAGAATGTTGAGTGAACCAAAAAAAATCAGTGAGGTTGGTTCTCTTCCAAAAAGCATGGGTCTAAAGGTGTGCCTGGACATTTTAACAAGATACCTGGAGGGAATTCTAACGTACTTCCTCTTTGGAAGAATAAAAGAGAAAATTAATTCTGGCGTCTAAGCTCAGGAGTGAGACTCTGATTTGGAACATGACTTCTTTTTCTTCTTCCTTCTCGCTCTCTCTTTTTTTTAATTCCAGGATGAACACGGCCAAGCACCAGATGTTCAAAGTGGTAAACTGTCGGAATTCTCTGCAAAAGCTGTTCAGCCCACTGCACTTGGGGGGTGATTGTCCCTGCTGCTCTCCTCTGCCCCCCCACCCCCGCCACCAACATTGTGTTTTTTTTTTCTTAAGGTTAAAGTTCACCCCCAGCTAAAGCTGCATTTAGAGAGTGGGAGTAAATGTCTGGTCGCAGAGCAGAGGGAGGTGCAGAGGGTGACTTTCTCTGTAGTTGTGTGTCCTAGATTTTCTGAGATGATTACGCGCTGAGGACTCAGAGTCAGCTCACACTTTCAAGTCTGAATGCTGACTCATGTCCTCCCCTTCAGGGCAACCGAAAGCAAGGGTGGAGCTGGAGGATCTGGGGTTGGGGATTAGGGTAGCAACTGGTAGGGGGTTAGCAGGGAGCAGAGAGAAGGAGTGAGGACACCAGCAAGACTCCTTCTCTGGATGCAAGCCTTTGGATTTTCCTCAAGACTCATGAAATTTGATGGAAAAGTCTGCAAAAATTGCCCAGAGGGTGCTTTCTTGTCCTTTTTGGCCCATTCTTTTCCTTGTTTTCTTTGGAGATATTTGGGACTCACACAGTTAATAAAGGGGGAGGGAAAATATCAAAAGACTATTTCTGTCTTGTTTGCAAGGATTGGTCAAATGAGTCAAATAAATTGAGGGAAAAAAGAAATCCCCATAACTCAGGCTGATCCAGAAGGGAATCTTTGCTGAGATTTAAAAGTGTCATTTCCTCCAGTGACTTAAATGCGCTCACGAAAGTTTGGGTCATTCACACAGCTGGCCATCCACAGGGACTTTGAGTAGCCTAATCTTTTAAATAGCCAGCAGTTTGATGATGTCATTTGTCTGGCTATTAACAGGATGCACAGGCATGTTCCTTCCTAGTCCCAGGTACTGTTGGAGTTCTTCCATCAGGAAAGCCACCTGTGGTAGGCCCAGAAACCAGCAAACCTCTGGTGACCCAAGATAGATTTAAAATCAACAGTTTGTGTTACATTTCTGGTGCATATAGATGTGTCTGCTACAGAATTGATGACTAATCATTCTTGGTGGCTTTCTTATACTCCAATAATCCCTTTGTGACCACTAATCCATTTGTTCAAGAAATATTTGCTCTGTGCCTACTAAGTGACAGGCACCTTGATAGGAGTTGAGGACACATGGGGCTCATGTCTATTGAGGAGTCTGACTATAAGCATGTATGCTCACATACATATCCACACACAAGTGTATGTATTTAAATCAGACATTGGGGTGGGTGTTGGGAAGGAAGTGAACAGGATGCAGTGATAGGACCGAGGGATGAAGAGGAATCAGCTGTGTAAAGGAAGAAATGATCGACTTCTTCGGCTGGAGTAAGCGCTGAGATGGGGTCTCTTTCATCTTTACAACCCCTTTGCCCAGCGAGTGTGAAGAGCACACAGCAGACATTTAATTGTGTGGCTCTAACTTCACTCCCTCACTACAGATGCTCGTGGGGCTGACGTTCGGGCAGAGTGCACTGGCTGTACTAATTGTTCAGTTGCTACTGCTCAGAGACTCTGAAATGCCCTCCTCCACCCACCCCCTGGTCCATCCCTAAGACCTCACCCACAATTCAGCAACTAAAGGGGATGTGGGTGCCCAGCACAGCAGGATGCTTCAAGACCCTGATCCAGCACTCCCACTGCTGCCTGTTCTAATGCATGAGTGCTAGAGCCATCTTGACTGTTAAATATTTCAGGAATGACCCCTGCTCTTAGAATTAGGGGAGTGGGATGGGCGAGGGGGTTGAGTGCGAAAGTAGGTGCTCACCTGGCTTCAAAACAGTCAGCTGCCTTGGGGCAAATGCCTAGGATTTTGACAATATCAGTCTCATTACTGCTGTCAAATAGTATCTCCCCACCCCAAGTCCTGGAATAGAATGGTAGAGAAATTAGACAGACATGGTTCCTGCCTTTTAATGTCATACACCTAAAATGTATAAAGCAGACCATGTGCAAAAAGTGACATTAGGTGTGAAGAAATAAGACATTTGTATTATCTCGGCCAGTTTGATTTGAGGCAAGGATAGATGGATCAAAGTTGACTGTTTCTTCCTCAGAGCCCTCCCTGGCATTCTGGGATCTGTGATAAGTCAACCAAACAGTGAAACTCTCTTCAAGTGCAGGAACAGGGAGAAGCAGGAACAGAAAAAGATCTCTTTAATTGTCTTTTTCCTATGTAATTATAACACATATCTGCATGTTTAATATTAAACTCTAACTATTAAAATAATAGAAAAATACATCTTTAAGGGTGGGGGCTCAACATACAATTCAGAGTGGAATTTCGGAGATCACCGCTGGACTGAAGTTTGAGGTTTTTCTGATTTAAGAAAGCTCTTTCCAATCACTGCTGTTTCTTTCTGCTCTGGCTCCTGGTCAAAGTCTTCACCATCCGTCTGGACTTCGAGAATGCCACGGACCTACCCATCCCCTCCCTGCTCGGCCGCCTCCCCTGCTTCTCCCTAATGGAAAGGAAAACTTCTCGTTCCTTTCATGTGGCTTAGCTGAACCCCATTCCTGCTTACTCTCTCAGCAGAGGAGAAAGAAACAAAAACAACAAACCACAAGGTTGTGACCATAATGGGAGTTCTTCCTGGTATCATCTTTCCTATCGGGAAAAATGAACCTCTCTTCTACAGTCCCTCTCTCCAGTTTTGTAGAGGCTTGGTGCCTTTAAGACCAGAGCTCTTTGTATGGAGCTGAGAATAAACCCACCAGGAGTAGCAAGAACAAGCTGTCTGGTGGAGCCTGTATGGCCCTGAAATCACTGTTAGTGGCACTTTGCCACTCCCCATCATCTGTGCTTTGATCACCTTTATTTACCTTTCCTAGTCCCACTGCTTTTTCTTCTCTTCTGCCTAAGCCTCTGCCCCCTAATGGGATCGTTCCATTCGGTTACTTCAGTGCATTTCAGTTCAACTCGTATTATTAGGGAGGGGGATGTCTGGGAAAGTACTATGTAACAGGGAAGGTGTTTTGCAAATACAAACTATTATTACTAAGTACTCACTATGCACTACCCTCTTTGCTGGGATGTCGGTGGGGGTGGTGAAAGCAAAAAAGATGAAAAGCCTTGACTCTGACATTCCAAGAGCCTGGTGTCTAATAGAGGAGATGGAAGATGCTTAAGAAAAATATGATGACAGCAGCAAGAATTACAGACTATGGGTCACAAAAGCGGTCTTCCAAACCTACTGGGGGAAGGAGCATTTGAGTGTACCTAGAAAGAGGTGTGAGACTTCTACTGGCAGAAGTGGTAAGGATATTGAAAAAATTTAAGACATACGGCGTACCTCTTGCTCAAAGGTTCACATAGACATAAAGAAGTGGATCCCTTCCAACAAGGAAAGAATCCTGTCAGATCAATGATAACCCTGAGATAGAAAGGGCGAATGATGACTCTGATCATTGAGCCATATCCTCAATCCTCCGTGATGTTGAATGTAAGAATTGTGTCCAAGTTTCATCTCTGTTTTGAAAGATGTCAAATTACACCTGAGGTCCTTGAATAAAAATGACAGAAATTCACCTGTGCACAGAAAGGAGCCAAGTCCCCTTCAGTCTGGTTGAGGACTTGAAGAAACTAAGGGTTTCTTTGAGCCGTAGAGAATAGCCTGGGAAGAGGGGGAGGAGAGAGAGGGGGAGACATTCTTTTCTAACCAAAGTGCAAACACTCTCTTATAAAGAAAGGTGCATTTAGAAGGAATGTGGTCCCCATACATCACCTGTGATTAGCTTTTGGGCAACTTTCGTAGACAGGAAGGCTTCCATTCAGGAGCAGACAATTCACCTGATTACCTTGTGGGTCTGAGGTCATCCCTTGAGAATGGGAAAAATGCCCCTCAGACCTGTGGAAGAAATTCAATCAACCAACTCAGGTGTGCAATGAAGCGTTTGAAGAGCCATTGAAGGTGCAGTTTACTCTCATTGGGTTTATTTTTTCTTTTTGGGTGGAGGTAGATAACATGATGTCCTTTACTAGAAATTACATCTGGGAGATTTTTGTTTTTCTGTTTGGGGCTTTTACCAGTTCTGTATTCAAAGACCAACATAAAACCCCTATTTACTTTCTGTCCTGGAAGATGCTGTCAGCTTTGGTTGAGTACTTCC
The DNA here is from genome assembly GCF_041296235.1 of Equus asinus. NCBI lineage: Eukaryota > Metazoa > Chordata > Mammalia > Perissodactyla > Equidae > Equus > Equus asinus. The sequence continues at coordinate 41,951,685 of NC_091813.1, forward strand.
TAGAAAACCCTCCCCTCCCCCACCCAGCAAGCCTCTTGAGTTTGGCTACAGGAGGATGTTTACCTCTGACACTTACCATCATGGTTCAGACCTTGTCAACCTTTTACCAGCCCTGAACACACAAAGCCACGCTCCACTACAGGGGCACTGGGCTCTCCTGGATGCATTCCAATGATTTTTCTTCTTCTGACTTTTGCATTTGGGAAATTACAGAAAACCAGATCTCATGCCCATTCGAGACAATTTTGTCAGCTGTGATTTTTCTCAGGCAGGGATCAATATTCAAAGACGAGAGCAAGAGGAAATTTTAGCTTAGACATTAAAGTGAAAAAACAAAAAGGAGTGAATAAGCTCAGAATTGCTGCAAAGTTTTAGCCTTTCCAAGGGAAAGTAAGGACAGAACTGTAATTAGATTCTCAGGTCATAATCTTCTGATTATATCCACTTTTTTTTCTTTTCCACACTCATTCACAATCACCTCTTCTTTGACAAAGTTGAAAAACTGAATATTTCTAACATAAACTCTCCTTGAGTGATTGAAAATGGAAGCCAGAGGGGAAAAATACTCTCTAAATTGCACTCAAAACAAAACTAGCAACCAAGATGTGTGAAAGAACTAGTGAGTGACATAAATCTCCAGAAGATAGAAAAGTGAGGGAGTGAGAGCCAGAGAGGGCGGGAGTTTAAAACTCTTCCAGATAGACAATTCACTGTGTTTAGCTGGCTAGTTACTGCTGAAACTCATCTGCAAAGAAAGAACCAACAAGACAGATGGTAGGATCAGACAGCATGGGCAGCGTTTTTGTGCCAAAGCACCTTGAGGAGAGGGAATGTTCATCATTATTCTCAGGCGGGAAAAAAGGAAAAAAGAGAAACCCTTCTGGCATCCACCCACACAGAAAATTTTTGTACTTCTTACCATGGAAATACTAACTTAGAGGAAGGGAACAGACCCGTGGGGACTTCCATCCTAAAGCCTTTCTGAAAGGGAAATGCCCAGAAGCACATCCAGAAAGGAAGAGGCTGGCAAATGGATTTGTGTGGGATCCTGACTCCAGATATGTCTGCACAAACTGCTCTTACTCACCGGGGACTCAGGCAGATCACTTTCTCACCCCACGCAGCACAGCCGTGCTGGCCACTCCCAGTCATAGCCCACTTGTCAAGCACTCTGCAGAACCCATGGTTTATTGAAACATTACATCTCTGCAGCCGTCCTGCTCAAAATACGCAAACTCGCTGCAGCATCCTGGGCATCCCAGATAGTCTCATCTTAGTCGCCCTGCTTGAAATCTTTGATCACTCAGGGGTGGGACCCAGGCTCTAGACACACTTGGGGACCCAGGTCATTCTGAAGGCAAATCCCTTCACCCAGAATAAATCTCCAACTTTCTCTTTCTAAAGTGTCATGAAACAGTTGGATGGCTAACCTTGGGGGACTGCTAATGAACTTTCTTCGTATGTAATTTCTCCATACTTCTTTCTTGTTCGAAGAGGAGAATTCATGAAAGTATTTGCACAAAGTCATACAGAAAATATTGGACTTGGCATCCATTCCTTTCTCTTCACAAACGCCACCACATTCACCGTGGGTTGACAACTGATCACTGGGGGATATAGACACAGGACTATATTAGAACACTACCAATTCAGTGATGGGTTTTCTTCAGGTCCAAGGTAGAGTGGAGAGACTGGGAAAGAAATCACTAAGCATATATTCCTTCCCCAGTTCCAGGAATGCCCTAGCTCCACTGCGTGTTTGGTCCTAAACAATCATTTAACCTAAATGTTCCTCTACAGATGGAGACGAGCAACTCTGGCCATGTAGCTCATAATGATTTGAAAAGGAGGTTGTTTTCGAATGAAAGGCACTGTAAAAGAAAACTATTTTTCATGGAGAAAACTTAGATGAGAATGTTTAAAGTCCTGAGTTCCAGGCCCGACTTTGCCTCTAACTAGCTATCACAGAATTTTTCTGGAAACAAAGATCTCATCTGAAACACGAAGAGGATGAACTCCTAAGGCTCCTTCACAATTAAAAGTTCATGACCCATTTTCTTCATATAAATATTCAATTATCCAATTATTGACAGCCACTCACACTGACCTTTCCCCACCGCCCAGCGTACTGCAGCCAGGCTGTGCCAACTGCCCAGCCAAAATGGGCAATCAGCCTCTGAGAGTTGGGATTTTGCTGTGTTCCTACACCACGTTAGGCTGACTCCTTTCCTGCTAGTTGTCTCCACCTCTTCCTCTCCCAGATCTTCTTCTCTCAGATCACTCAGAGTTAACTCTCTAGTTGATTCACGCAAAAATCACCCCGCAGATGTGCATCCTGGGAGGTTGGCCATACATATAACAATAGGACATTAGGGCATCAAAAGCCTTAGAAACTGTCGGGATGAGTGGCCTCCAGGGTCTCAAAGGGATATGCAAGAAGATCCACTAGAATGCACCTATTTTTATATATTTTATCATATCTCTTTTAAACTTCCATTTTAGGGGTATGTTTCATAACATACATGGTATATTAGGACTTAGAGATTCATATTATTTATAAATTAGTATACATTTATTGAAGCATGCATGCTAAACTTTTTTATTGTTGTCACTTATAGGAGTGTGTGATCCAAAAAAGTCCAGAGATTAATCATACATGGCCCTAGATCAAGTTCTGTCCACTATCTGTTTTTGTAAATAACGTTTTATTAGAACACAGCCACATCCATTTGTTTACATAGCATCTGTGTCTCTTCCCACATACAATGGCAGAGTTCGGTTCTTGCAACAGAGATGGTTTGACTCAACAATCCTAAAATATTTATTATCTGGCCCTGGACAGAAAAAATTCACTGACCTTTGATCTAGACTAACAACCTCATTTTTATAGATGAAGGAATTGAAGCCCAGAGACATTGACTAAATTGGCAAAGCAGAACTAAAACCTTGGGTCTTCCTCAAAGCATTCTTCAGCTAATGTTTTACGCGCAATGTTACACTGTCATTCCCATACCTTGTATTCTTTCAAGTCTTTTGATGTCCAAACTAAGATATTATTAGACTTAAATTCCATTTCACCCACAAAGGCTACGTCTACCTGAGCTCACCTCTCACCTTTCCCCCTGCCTCATTCCCCCACCGGGTCACGTCAGCTTCTCTTGTGCCACAGTGGTGGCCTGCCCCTGCCAAAAGATGCTGCCACACTACTCCACTGCTGTTTAGCCCAGACAGAAGATCACTGAGTTTTTTTCCTTTTCTTTACACACTCTAATAAGTCACTTTATTTCTTGAAACACCTGGAAATGCAGTAACCAATCATATGTTTACATATCTGGAATATCTGGCAAAGGGTTGGTACTGGTAAGATAATGAAAATCAGTCAGAACTCCCCAACTGTGGAATCGTCTAGGGATTGTGCTCTGCCCACCCAGTGTCCACTTCTTTAAGCACATGAACTTTCTAGTCAGTCACTAAGATAAGCAAGTGTGGGGTGGAAGTCTGTCCGCATGAAGGGGAATTAGTCTGAGACTGCATTTCATGATGGAATTACTTAAGTTAGTGGTTCTCTCAGTGTGGTCCCACAGCAGCAGCAGCAACATCACATGGGAACTTGTCAGAAATGCAAATTCCCAGGTCCCTCCCCCCCCAAACTATGGAATCAGAAACTCTAGGGGTGGGCCACAGAACTTGGTGTTTTAACAAGACCTCCTGTGGATTCTGATGCTTGCTAAAGTTTGAAAAACACTGATTTAAGGAATCTGGCATCACAACGAAGGACCAGGAGCCAGAAGGAAAGGACTTCCTCTACCACCATTGCCCTATTCTGAAGTCTCAATCCTGCCAACCTTCACTGCGTCTTCACATTTGCAGAAGTTCCAGGGAAAGACACTACTTCTTTGCCTTCAATGGAGCAGTAAATATAAAAATGAGCTTTGGGTACTGAATGGAAAAAGAAATTTCAGCTTACCCAGTGGTGATAGAGTCTTATCTCAGTTACGGTCATTTTGCACTGCTGGCTCACTGAATTTTTTAAATGCTGATCAAGGACCTACTAAATACAAAACTCCTGTGTAAAGATGGATTGTGCACAAATACTGTGAAAATCCAAGTCAAGGGCTCTGGGGGAAAAGAACAAGTTGCTACATGGATATATCATGAGGAACTAGACCTAAATAGGAGAGTTGGAGATGCTTCCCTGGGGACTGATGTTTGAGCTAATCTATCTGCAGGACAAGATGAAAAATGAGAGAAAGCATTATCCATTAAGAGGAAAAAGCATGTGCCCAGTAGCCAAAGGAGAGTGATGTTTTGAAGAACTGAAAGCAGACCAGTGGGACTGGAGCATGGAGTGAGATGAGTGTGGCATAAGAGGAGGCAGGGGAAGCGAGATATGCCCACGTTAAAGATTTTGTTAATTCTTCTAACGGTGAGATCACTCTGGCTGCTGTGTGGGAAATTGTAAGGAAGCTAGAATGGAGTGACCATTGTAGTTGTCCAGGACAGACATGAAGGTGGGTTAGACCATGGAGAGGTGGAGAGAAGTAGACAGATTTTGGACGATATTTAAGCAATAGCAATATAGAAGACTTGGTGGCATGGGATGGGTGAAAGGGGAAGTTGTCAAGGAAGATTCCTTAGTTTCTGATATAGGAAACTAGATAACTTCTCACGGATATAGCGAACATTGAAAGAATGTAGGGTTGGGTAGATGTGGAAAGTCTATGAGGTCTATTTTGAATGGGTATGTTTGGGGTTCCTTTGATATGTACAGGTGGAGAGTTCAGGTAGGCAATAGTAGAATTGTTCTGGGGTGCAGAAGAAAGACCTGCACTGGACATATAAAATTGATGTTCATAGGCATATAGATGATAATTAAAGCTACAGGTTCAGATTAAGTCACCCAGGGAGAGTATGCACAGTGAAAAAGAAGAGAGTCTGACAGAGAAAGACAAATACTGTATGATTTCACTTATAAGTGGAATATAAAAAAGTCAAACCTGTAGAAACAGAGAGTAAACTGGTGGCTGCCAGGGTAGGGGAAATGGGGAGATGTTGGTCAATGGGTACAAACTTACAGCTATAAGGAGAAAATTTCTAGGGATCTAATGTTCAATATGGTGGCTATAGTTAACAATACCGTACAGTATACTTGAAAGTTGCTGAGAAAGTAAATGTTAAATGTTCTCACCACACACACACACACACCCAGAAGGTAATTATGTGAGGGGATGGATGTGTTAACTAACCTTACTATGGTAATCACTTTGTAACATATGTGTGTATCAAGTCACATTGTACACCTTAAACTTACACAATGTTGTATGTCAACTATGTCTCAATAAAGCTGGGGGTAGGGTGGAAGAAGTGGATCTGAGACAAACTACTCAGGAAATACATGTAATGAAGCATAGGAGGGAGAGTTCCTCTCAGAGACAACTGAGAAGAGAGACTAGAGAGGTTGTGGGAAGCCAAGAGAACAAGACATCCCAAAAACCAGTGGATGAAAATGTTTCCAGAAAGAAGAGGTGGTCAAGATCTCTACTCCCAGGGTAGGACACCAAGCAGAGTCACCATTTTGTATGAGATGTAGCAATGAGCAGGAGCCTTGGCAAGGAATGTGCTGAAGCTAGAAAAGTGATAAGAATTTTCTTCGGAAAAAAATGATTCAGCCCTATTAGACTTTATTTCTCAGTTCTGGAGATACCAATCTATCCTAAGGATTGATGCAGTAATTAAAATCCAATCAAATAAAAAGAGATATTGGACCAAATTTTCTCTGTATATTAAGTGACCTACAGAAGCCTGTATCCTAAGCCCTCTTCCACGTCCCCATCAGGTGGCTGAGGTTGTTGGACAGCAGTGGAAGGCTCTTATCTTGGTGCTGGTTAAAACAACAAATACAAAGGTCTTAGCTCTAAAACCATGTCATAGGAGAAAAGTATCAAGCAATATCAAATATGACTCATTCTCAACCTCCTTAGGCAAGGCTTAACACAACGAGGAACACATGTAGATAATGGAAACCATGTAAAAGTAGTAATTGGCACAATAGATAAGTTATTGCTTTGGATTCACAAAGTTCCTTTTAACAACAGCTTCTAAAATTTTACATCTGGTCTGTTGAATATTACCTCATGTCAAATCTACTCTCTACCCAAAAGATTGACACAGGCAGTTGTACTGACCTGGCCAAGAAAGCACAAGTCAGGTAGGTCTTGAGGGCAGAGGCTATCTGCCAGCACAAGGCCCATGTCTAATTCTTCCTTGTGTTCCTCACTAATGCAAACAAAAGTTAGAATATGAAACTCTGTTGGAGGGGGGGTAGTTATCCACTAAAAAGGGACACAAGGGAGTGGTGTATACATATAAAAAGTAATTGAGCTTTATACTTAGGATTTGTATACTTTACTGTATATACGTCATACTTCACTAAAAATAAAATAAAATAAACATGAACATAAGTATTGTTTGATTTCAAAATATTTACCCTGAATTGCCTGACCTGAGGCTGTCACCCGTCGTACCAAATCATTAACTTCATTTTAATTTTATTTTGCATAATTCTTTTGACAAGAATGGTTGGGGGGGGGTGGGAGGGAACAGGTGGGAGTGGTTGGTCTCAGGGGCCTGAACCTGTAACTCACATCTTCTGTACCAGGCACTTAAAATACATCAATCATATTTAATCATCACAGAAATTCAATGAGTTAGTTATTGTTATTCTCATTTCACAGTTGAGGAAACTGAGACTCGAAGAAGTTAAACAACTTACAACATGTATCTGAGTCCAGAGACAGTGATCTTTTCAATAAACCTAACATGCAATAAAGAAATATTGCCCAGGAAGTAATCTGGCCAAGTGGCAAGTTCCATCACTATCCTCACATTCCAAGGTCAGGACATAAGAAAGATCTGTTAAGGAGGAAGGCAAAAAAAATGGAAAAGACCCAAACCATGGAAATTTGCAAACCATAAAGCTTGCATTAAATGTGGGAAACTTGGTAACAATTGTTACACATTGTATATTTTTGCAAAAGTAAAGCATGTGGAAAGAAGACACAAATAAAGAATTTTAACTGTTTAAAGATGATTATAAGTCAGTATAATTTTTACCATTTTTGAACCTAAGAGGGCAGTCAAAATAGAAATGTGTCTTACTTCTAAACAAGTTTTCCCCAGTTGTTTTAGAAAATTATTATAATACAAATATTTTGAAACAAATGTGTCATGTCATTAATTTGTTTTCTTGCTCACCTTTGTTTCTAAATATGTTTTCTTGGGTCTGGCCACTTGCTGAACTCTCATTAATGCTAATAGTTGGTTATCTTTCACTTTTTAGTTGTATAATGCAAAAATAATGACAATTGACAATTCTGCCTCTTTCTTTCCAATCCTTATGCCTCTTACTTATTTTTCTTGACTTATTGCATTGGCTAGACCTTCTAGTTCAATGTCAAATATTAGTAGGGATAGTAAGTATCCTTTTCTTTAGTGGAAATGATTCTAACTTCACAATTGTCTTCTCTTTTCCTATATTTCAAATTCTTTGTTTTCCCTATATTTATGTTTATCTTGTGGGAAAATATTGAAAAAAATAGTGAATTAAGTTTCTGATCCTTTTCCTTTCGGCATGGAAAATAAAGGCCAGAAGGGCTGGGGGCTTGGAACAGCTGAATCCAGGGAATCCCAAGAGCACAGGTGAGGGGAAGGATGAACACAGTATAAACTCATCACCAACTAAGTAGGAGAGGCAAATGCTCACCTTCTAAAGAGTGGTGAAGCTGGTGTGGAAGTCCTGGAGGTCCTGTGTGCTGCATCTGCCATATAGGCATCAAGGAACCAGAGCCAGCCCCTGGCTTCAGATAAATGATCTGGGCACTGTCTTTTTTTTTGTTTTTTTCTTGCTGAGAAACATTCACTCTGAGCTAACGTCTGTTGCCAATCTTCCTCTTTTTTTTTGCTTGAGGAAGATTTCCCTGAGCTAACATCTGTGCCAGTCTTCCTCCACTTTATATGTGGCTCACTGCCACAACATAGCTGATGAGTTGGGTAGGTCTGAACCCAGGATCCAAACCTGCAAATCTGTGCTGCAGAACTGGAGCGCACCAAACTTAACCACTATACCATGGCACCAGCCCCTGATTTGTCTTTTTATTACCAGGTGCGGAAGTCAATAGGCATTTTAATATGGACCAGAGTTTGTCATATATTTAGATCAGTGGACAAAAGAAGAAACTTGATGCTAAAGAGATTCTTCCAATCTTATGTAACTTGTAGTTAGGAATTAAGATCAGTTGTTTTCAATCTTTTTCTTTCAGGTGGGTTATTGATACTAAGTAATTTTTCTGCCACACAGCATCTACATTAACACTCTGTCAAAGTATTTGAAAAACCAGCAGCATCTCCCTCACTGAGGAAGGGAATCTTTAATCCCCTCTGACTTTTGACCTCCCATCCCTTAAACCATCTCCTTTGGCAGAACAGGGAGACAGACAGAAATGCTTCAGCCTACCCGAGAATCACAGCTCACGGAAAGAACAGAAATGAACTCTTTTACAACTTAATCAGCTGATACTTATTAATACATTTAAAATATTCAAAATGTGTATGCATGCACAGGGAGATTGGGTATACGTATGGTGTAATTTTAAATAAATAGATGTATTTATTAAGTGATTTTCTTGATTCTGCTAAGATCCTCTGGGCACACGTAGAGACTGTACCATCCAAGAAGTTGTACACTTGACTAACCCCAAGCAGCATCTGATCACCAGCGACACTGGGTTCTCCTGGGAAAGCTGTGCAGCTATGAACCAGATATCACCACAGACACGCATCTGATAATATTTAAACAGAAAAAGCCCTCCCTTTCTGAAAATCACTAGTGCATTGCCATGCTGTGAGGATCCCGTTGAGGGACAATGTCCATCAGAAGATAATATTCCCATCCCACACTCCAGCCGCTCCAGTCCCGGGAGGCATGCCCTCCTTCGCGTTCCTGCGCCAGCACATAGAAGGGGAAAGGTCAACAGATACAGACAAGGAACTCAGAGATGGGAACTTGACTTAGAGTAGAGGCCAGTTTTTGACATCTTAGATTGAGAAAAAGAGAAAAGGGGAAGAAAAATCAAACTATGCCTATGTGACTAAACATGCAATAATAATAAAGGGAACGAGGGGCTGGCCCCGTGGCCGAGTGGTTAAGTTTGCGCGCTCCGCTGCAGGCGGCCCAGTGTTTCGTTGGTTCGAATCCTGGGCGCGGACATGGCACTGCTCGTCAAGCCACGCTGAGGCAGCATCCCACATACCACAACTAGAAGGACCCACAACGAAGAATATACAACTGTGTACCGGGGGGCTTTGGGGAGAAAAAGGAAAAAATAAAATCTTTAAAAAAAAAAAAAATAATAATAATAATAAAGGGAACGAAGCATTCATACAAAAGAAACATCAGTAGAGAGTGAGAGATTGTTATTCCATAAGCAAGTGCTAAAGCAAAGATGCAAACTTAACGGGGATTCCTGGAGAGTCATTTGCTAAGACAAGAGTTGGTCCCCGACAGCTTCTCACTGGCAGTCTTTTCTTTTTGAGTCATGACTTTACTTTTATAGCAATAGTCATGGCCAAAATCTTTAAGAAGATTACCATTTGAAGAAGAACAAAAACTTCCCATTGTCCACACTATTTCCTCATCTTGGGAACCTTTCAAGGGCAAAACTTTAGCAAGGTGAATTTTCATGTAACTCTTACATGTATATTGTGGCCAGTGGAGCTGAGTTCTTCACAGATTTAAAGTTCTGCTGTCAGGAGTAAATTTTTTTTTTTAATAAGCCCCCTTACATCTGCTCCCTAAGATACTCACTCACCCTCATGAGGAACAAACACTCAAACGACAACCAGTTATGTCATTCAGAAGATCTTGGAGCTGGAGAGAGAAGGTCAGTCTGTCCAAGAAATATGTGTGACATCTTACCTCTTTCTTCTCCTGGATGCAGAGACTTACTAATTCACTATGAAGTCAGTCTGCAAACCATGGCCCCAGGACAAATCCAGCCCACAGACTCTTTTGGTACAGTCTACAAGGTAAAAACAGCTTCACATTTTTAAACGGTTAGAAAAAAATCAAAAGAAGAACACTTTTGTGACACATAAATCCATGACACACATATGAAATTCAAATTTCAGTGGTCTTTATAAATAAAGTTTTATTGGAACACAGCTACACTCATTCATTAACTTATGCCTGTGGCTGCTTTTGAGCTACAATAGCCAAGTTGAGTGACAGAGATCATTTGACCTGTAAAACCTAAAATATTTACTCCCGGTCCTTTGCAGAAAAAGTTTGTCAACCCCTGTACTATATAAAATCTGACCATCATCATCCCATAATTTGAAAGCTTTATATTTCATAACATACTCAGTATAATCCAAATGCAATATCATTAAACAGGACAAGAGCAACCATTTATACTGGATTTGGGGGACAATTCTTATCTTAAACATTCTGCCATGTTGTCTACATATCATATTCTCATGTTTAAGTAATATCAATATTTAAGCTTTCAAACATATATCTCCAGATTCCCTCTTGCATGTAGAAGAGACAAAATTCTTGATCAGATAGCACATGCTCTGATTTGGGCTGGAAACATGCTCAATGAGACTTGTGCTTCTTATGATTTAAACCGAGGTGAATAGTTTGGTAAAAACAAGCAACCAAAGAAGTTACCATGAAGCACAAACATAGAAACATAGAAACGCTCTCAAAAACACTCAGCCTATTACATCTTTCCTCTTGGATTAGTAGAAACAATTCAGCCTGTTCTGTTAACAGTTTCTTACAGGATGTGGAAGAAATCTACTCCATCTACCTGCAAATGTTTTTCAACTGAATTTCCTCTTCAATGAGTTGACACATCTATGGTTACTAAAATACTTATTTGTAAGCAGTTTTTAAATCTTTGCAGGTTCACGGGGGTGCTGGGAAATGGGAACCTGCTAAAGAGATTAATCTAATGTAAAATAGCAGCCATAATGCCAAGAAGTCTCGTTTGATCTGAATGGAGCCCTGAACGCTTTGCCAAAAGGGAATGGCATTTCCGAAGCAGCACCTTGAAATGTTTAGAGGTTGATGATATAAACCACCATCATTACCCCCAGCATGTTTCTCTGTAGAGGCAGCTGGAGGAAGAAACAGGCCAACTGGAGGAGTTCATTATCTGATTATGTTTTAAAGGTAGTGAACCTGCTGATTTTTCTCAGATATCTGAAATAATTACATAGGAAATGGTCAAACGGGGGAAAGCCTTACTTAGACTTCAAGAGGGAATAGTTTATTATGGCCTCAGAATTCTCTAACTAATCAGCCACGAAGTATAATCTGATCATGCTCCATTCATTACGCAGGGCCCATGGGCTACAAGACCAGCAAAAGGAAGGCACAAAGTCCCAAGGGACTTGCATTCTTGTTTGCAAGTTGAGACAAAACTTCACACTAACAAGCATTTCCAAATGAAACTATTACGGAATGAGAAAGAAAGGAATCACACAATGAAAGCATGCACAAGTTCGAGGAGACACAAATAGACTTGTTCTAGAAGGTTCTCAGTTGCTTTTGCTAATGAGGCAAACAGCGCTGCTCCATAAATTATAGCAGGGTGGAGAATGAAGCAGAAATTACTGTGCTTTTCTCTTTATGTGCAGAAAAGGTAACTGAGGAAGACAAGTTCTGTACCTACACAGTGACTGAACCTAAAGGCACCAAGCATCAGGAAAAATGCATCTAGGAAAGCTGAGCATGGGGAGCAATCAGACAGCCGCGGTGTGGCTGGGAGGGGGCTGAGCAGGGGAGAACCACAGGAAACTGTCCACAGCGTGAGAGAGACCGAAACTGACAAGACTTCTGAAAACACACCCGCAGAATTAGCCAAGTACTTCTAACAGAGTGTTCTAACATACACATTTTTTTGTCGCCAAAAGGGAAGTTTAAGGAGCATAGAGATAAAAGAATGTGTGTGATTGGATGTCTCAAGGGAACACATCTTCACTCATGTGTCTTTGCTTTCTTTGCAGTAACTCAGACACATCCAAATCAGTTTTCAGACTCTCACCGAATTTTCATCATCAAAAGCACCCATTTAAGTGGGAGCTTCCCAAGGGATTATGGTCTATGGTCTTGAAAAAACGACCAAGGAATAGCCCCTTGTAAGAACAGACCACTTGGGCCCATTATGCTCTTCCAGCTGAGGAGAACATGGCACCTGGCCTTTCTGTGCTGTCTCCACCTTCTCTCACCAGCGTAGGTCGCCAAAGGTGAACAGGCAGGTGAGCTCCCCTGACCTGTACATATCACGGACTTAACTTTCACTGCTGACCGGGGGAACAGCCTCTCCCTGCACCATAGGTCCTTCAGCAATTCCATTTTAATACGTATTTCTGGACTTGCGCGTTAACTAAGGGTTCATACACTTAATAATTCTTTCTATTTTATAAAACTAATTGCCTCTGTAGCTGTTTCTACACCCTTAGGTGCCATTGCAGTCTTTTTTTAAAAAAAATGTGAGCCCTCATTCAAACTGACTTCAGAGCTTTAATTTATGGAACAGACTGAGTCACTGATCTCAGTCGGCTGCCTTTGTCCTAGTCGGTGTACTTCCTTCTTTTCTAAAGGGAATTTTCTTTGAAGAAAAAAAATCGCTTTTAGATTACTTGTTAGAGAACTTTTTTTGAAAGGGAGTTTTCTTGGGAAATTATATGAATCCAATGGTGAAGTTCTCCTAGAACAAAAATTCTACTCTTCAATACGTGTGAACATTTACAAAGGATCTAGAGAAAATTATCTGTGTGGGGATTGTCGTTACGACACTTTAACAGAAAAAAGTCTTTTCTTAATAAAATTGATTTGGGGTCTGCCACTACCTAGCCATATAACCTCTCTGGGCCTCAGTATCCTCCTCCTATGAAAAAATGTTAGATAATGTAATTGTATTCTATCATGCTAAGAATAAACATAAAATGAAATGTGTTTTTAATACTAAAATCAAAAATAAGGTTTGCTCTACTAATACCAAAAAAAAAAAAATCCCAATTTATGAGCCAATACAAGAAGAGGTAAGTACAAACATTCTAAAGGATTTTACCCCAGGGAGGCCCTTTTCATAGCCAGTTCCTGCAAGACCTCTCAAAACGTGATCCAATTCACAAAAATTTATGAATGTAATTGCTCCAGAGCCCTTATATCGCTTGAATATGATAACTTTATATAAGGATTAATCCATATATCAAAATATATCAGATACACTGATCTTCTAGGCATTCCACAGACATTATCCAATTTAATCATCATAACTTGAAGTTTACAGCTAAGAAAACTGAGGGTTGCCTGGGTAGCTTTTGTTTGAGCCCCACTTGAGTCTGTCTGATAGAAGCATTTGCAAAAACTCTGTGCATTGTAGAATTTGGTTCCCATGAGTCCTGACTTTGTCACAAAAAGAGATCTGGTCAAGTATATTCATTCCTTTAAAATAGATTTTTAGTTTAAGTTCCTTTTTCCTCCATTCCCTCCCCCAACTCCTTTCAATTTTAACATTTTTTTCTCTTTTGTGGCTGGGTTTGATTTTAAATGGACTTCTTAAGAAAACTGTGTTCGTATAAGACTGGAGGGCCCAAGAGCTTCCTATGGGAACCTACTAGAAATGGCAGGTCATATTTGAGGATGGAGAGCTCTTGATGAGGGGAAGTACCCTACCTCAGTAAGTCCTGAGAAGGGATTTTCTTACATATATAAATAACTGGAGATATATCTCCATACTTCACTCTCTTTAGTTCGTGCAAAATATTATGAATGTGGTTTTCTTTGCTAAATGAAATTATAAAAGGATTTTTACCTTCACTCTAGCTCACTTATTGGACATAAGTGATCACCAGGAGATTTAATGTCATTCTACAAAAGCAATTCATCCAAGTGATTACTTGCACATTGCTATCTTCCCAGTTATGAGTCTATAAGCAAATTGAGACTTGCCAAATACCAGCCTCCAATGTCAGTATTTTTCCTGCATACATAACTCTGGGCACTGGAGCTGTGGCATAAGAACAAATGACACTCGGTGCCAAAGCCCTGGGAAAATTTTTTCTCATTCTTATCTTTTCTTTCTAACCTGCCATTCATAGAGTAACAGAAACGTTGAGAGCTTTCTATTACGGAGGTGATCTTTGAAGAGAGAAATTGGCAGAATGGGCTCTATTTGGATGGGATCTATTCTAAATTGATTTTTTGTTATTGAATATTCTGGATTTCTGGTTGAGAAACCTCTTGGAAATTGCAAAAGTTGGCATGCTGGCAGCTTCTTTATGTTCCATATCTTTTCTGGCACATCAACAGCTGCTGCTTCCTACCTCCGGAGGATGAGAACAGTTGTACCACGTTCCTTCCTTGGCTGACACAATCAACCCAACTGTCCTCAGATGGATGGTTCACGCTGTGACACACGATCTTGACTGCAAATTCTTTTCACGGCTGTGAACTCTTCTGCTTAAACAACTTATTTCATTAACATAAACAGGATCTTCTTACCCTGGCCCAGCAGGAGCTAGAAGAAAAGCCTTTTCAGAACATGTCTCTCTCTGCCACAGAGAAAGTATGAACCCAAAAGTTCAAAACAGGCACCATGTTGCAAAGCTAGGCCTTGGCATTTCTCCGAAATTCACAATATCTTGGGAACCAGGTGTGCAGTCAAAAATAACCACTTTCATTTCTATAACACTTAGAGTCAACAAAACTCATTTACATACATTATTTCATTTGATTCTAACAATAATCCTCTGAGGTAAGCAGGACAGAAACTATTATTGCTATTTTTCAGACCAGGAAACCAAGATTCAAATGTTGTCATTATTATTATTTTTAAACAATAGTAACTACCGTGGAATGGGGTGTTTGATCACATTGTAATTTCATAGGCATTACCACAATTGCATTGACACTGACACTGCGAGGAAGTCAGACAAATACCATTATTCCAGTATTTCAAATGAAGAAACAGATAAATAAAGGTAACCTTTGCTAGTATTTCTGCTAACAAATTTCTCTCCAGAGCTTTTAGCAGAACGCTCTCCCCTCAGTAACTCTCCCTCTTCGTGGGCAGCTACGTGGAAAGGACAGACCAGAGCCTTCTGTGACAGGTTCTGCTTGCTGGCTCTAACTCCACCCCTTGCCTCCCACTCACTTCCAAACCCACCGGCGAGCTTCAGCACAGCTGTGGAGAACGACTCAATTAGACATATTTTTATTGATAATTTGAATAAAAGTAATAAAAATAACATTATTGAAATTTTGGAAAATAGAAAAAGAAAAAACCACCAGGAAGTCCCATGACCCCAAGTAAACCTCTGTTAGTATTAGGGTAAGTTTCCTCTAGCATTTTTTTTCCCTATACATCTGCTGTTCTCCTATTTGTAATTATAAGAGAAATTTGTATATATTTTAATTTTGCATTTTCAGTTAACAATTGTATCCTAAGGTGTTTATCCTGTCACTATAGTATTCCTTTTAATGGCCATTAATTCTATCAAGCAAATAAAATATGATTAATTTACCGTGACCCTATTTTTGGACACTTATGCTGTTTCTGCTGTTTCATGGGTGTAGCTTTCCCCATATTTTGGATTGTTCCTTAGGACAGATTCCCAGAAGTGGGATTATAGGGTCAAAGAGCACGGACATTTTTCTGGCTCTTAATAGTGCCAAACCACTTTCCTAAGAATTTGTCCTAATTTAAACTGCCACCAGCAAAATATAAGAGATCCATTTTATTAGGATAATTATTGTTTTAATTTTTGCTATTTTATTTCTTATTACTTTATTATTTAAATTTCTGTATTGCTAATTATTAGTACATTTCAGCATTTTCTTTATTTTTATATACTCTTTTTATGAATGATCTGTTCATGACAATTAGACTCTGACAGTATTGTTTCATTGAACAGTTAAAACTATTATCAGTTTCCAGAGCATGGAAAAAAAAAGCATAATTAGGAAACATAATGACTTCTAAAGTCGTAGTTAAATGACTTGGAAGTTCTCCCCCACAGTGCTCCTCTCACATAACGTTTCAGAGGTTGATTCGCACATGAGATGCAAAGCACAATTAAAATCACTTCAATGTCCAAAAATGATCCTAAACTAAAACGTTTGCCCTGTCTTTACACTTGGCTGCTATTCTCATTAATTAGCACAAAAAGGACAAGGGTACTATGTCCCGGGATCAAACCAGGCCTGACATACCAATTGGATTACCTTATTTTGGGTAAATCAAGTAAACGTACTGAGCCTGAGTCTTCACTGGCAAAAAGAAATAATGCTAATACTAATACCAATAATACCAATACCAATAGCACTAACCCTACACAGGTCTGTTGGGAGGCCTGGGAGACAGGTTCACCTGAGATAATTTACAAGCAATGATCAAGTTTGGCTTAGTTCTGAAACACAACTTAAAGAGCTAGGAATCCCTAATAAGGTAACACTTGACACCGACACAGATACAAGCTTCTCATTTTCTAACCATTGAGGACGCATGGCTGAGACGTACAAGGAATAGATAACATTTTTTCTCCTGTGTTTGAAGCTCAATATTGTTAAGAGACTTTATAAAATCTACCAACCCTTATTGTAACAACCATACAGAGGCTGTAGGCACTGGACAATTATGGTTTCCAATGGTAAACGTTTCTAATTAATTATAAACTTCCATGGGAGGAGAAACTGTAGACCCTCCGATGCCTATTTCAAGACATGGCATGGTAGGTTTTCAATAAATATAGATTTACTGAATACAAAAACTCATTATGTCAGAGTAACCAGACATTATGGACTCCTGCCTCAGGCTGGATAAACAGTCTGACTGGAGGAACTCAGTTTGCTGAAAACATCTGTTTGAGGAGGAGTGGGAGTTAAACGATCTAACTTACAAGTGTAAAAAAAAAAAAAATACACAAATTTAAACACCAAATATATGCAGTCTGCTTAACAATAGCATTAAAGGGCCTCACTCTAGTGCTCTGGGCCTTCCAAAATATATAAATGCAAAGCACGAGAGGAACCAGCTTGTGTTTGAAATGCCATCACTGTATCCACTTGATAGTCTTCAAGAAGCAAATCTACACAACTTCATCGGAACAGCCAAAGACTTTCATTTAAAAGGAAGGGGACCTAGTGAAACAAAAATGTATGCACCAAGGACAGTGAAAGGATCTAGTCCACTGACAGGCTCAAACATTTTAAGGAAAGCTGTTATTTCAAGCACATGTCAAGATGATGAGGAGAGGGTATAATGAATTACAGAATAACTGGTGTTTATGCCTGAGAGCTCCCTGGGCAGTTCTGTACCTCCTGGAAATTGTTTATGTGCACAAGTCCTGTGATCATGGGGCTATGATTATCGGATGCTGACAGTGTGACAGCAGAGGAAGGCATGAATCACCACTGCTCCATATAGGAGAAAGCTGAGCAAGATCATGTCTGCCTTAGAGATGGATTTCTTTTTCCACATTCCGCCTAAGTTCTGGTGACTTGGTGGTAGGTCAGGATGGGGAAAGAGGGGGAGGACTCATGAGGACTGAATTTCGCCATTTTGGGAAATTCCGCTTCTTCCTATAACTCTCATCATTTGGGAAATTACAGCTTCTTAATTCGTACCTAACTGCTAATAATCTCCCACATTTTTTCCATATTGATCCACTGATTTTTTTATTTTAATTTTTTTATTTTTTATTTTATTTTTTTATCATTTATTTAATATTTATTATTATTTTTTTAATTTTTTAAATTGAGCTCTCCAAGTACCCAGCACTACATTTCTGAAATGGTTCTATCAATAGGAATATGTTCATTTCTCTTCGCTCCATGTTTTCTCTGCATCAAGAGCCCAAGAGGAATGCTACCAGCCAAGGGAAGGTAAATAAAATTTGGTGACTTTCCCAAATTTCTAGGAATTATCTACCAATGAATTTGGCTGGATGATTGAGTCATAATAAATATGTCATGGCATTAGAGATATTTTGTTATCATCTGGAAATGATAGAAAAAGGTAGCCTGAAAAAGGTCTTTTCTGAACACAAGTAGAGATGTCCATCTTTGGCAAGGTCTATACAATATTGCTTGATTGCAATGTTCTACGTGTCTTTAGCTACAAAAACAGAATATAAATCTCAGTTGAAGCAAGTAACTAAACAAAAATGTGATGATTTGTAAAACTGCCTGACTCAGTCACAAGACACAAGTTTGCTGTAAGTATTGGCATTATTTGATTGAAAAAGACTTTGTATCTCTGAATCCTTTGAATTTGTTATGTCTGATGCTTTGAGTGAGGTACAATCGGCCCTCAGTATCTGTGGGGGATTGGTTCCAGGACCCCTGCGGATGCCAAAACCTGCAGATGCTCAAGTCCCATGTATTAAATGGCATAGTATTTGCATATAATCTACACAATCCTCCAAAATACTTTAAATCTCTAGATTACTTATATTACTTAATACAATGTCAATGCTACGTAAGTAGTTTTATACTGTACTGTTTAGGAATAACGACAAGAAAAAATGTTTGTGGATGTTCAGCACAGATGCAACCATTGTAGGCCTTTCCATCTGTGGTTGGTCGAATCCACAGATGCGGAACCTGTGGATGTGGAGGGCCAACTGTATAGCCATTCCACATCTCACTGTCCATTCAGCAGAAGTTCTTGAACAAAAGTAGACACTCTCACTGTCATGGACATCAGTGGTGTATTTGGGAACATAGCCTCCTCTTATCTACCTCTGGGTCCTCTCCTAAGTCTGGAAAGCTGACCCGCTGTCTAACTAATGGATGTTTTGGGGAATACCACTTAGCAGCAGGTAACCAAGAAGAAAACCCTCAGAAGGACATGAGGTGGGACATTTAAATAGAGTTGATGTCATCTTCTGATGTCTTTCCAGTGTTTTCCTTAGAAGGAATCTGTCCATGATCACTCACATAGAGGCAGAAAAAAACCCTGGGGTTAGATGAGGGCCTTTATCCACAGCTGAAGCTGATGAGGCCTTCTGGCAAAACCCCAAAGCCCTTTGTTTCCTGTCTTCTCAAAGTCCTGACCTCCAGTATTTAAGGAACCAACAACATTTTCTCATTTCTTGAGTTATTTTTCTCATGCAACCCATGGCAACTGTTTGCCAGCTCAGCATTCAGACTAATTTGTTATAGAAAATGGGTTAACGTGTGTTTACCAAGGCCTAAAGATTAGCACAAGGCCTAAATACACGTTATGTGCAACCAAATGAGGTGCATAAAGTATAATACTTTCATCAGTTATGTGTTTTGTAAAGTTAGAACCTTGAGATTCAGAACATTTAATTTCTAGATGTGTCTCAGTTTCTCATCCGTTGTTTTGTTTTGCTTTGTTTTTCCTTGGAAAATAGGAGGACAAAATGGACTGATAATGATTTAACTTTTTAAAATAACTTTCTGAAAAGAAATAGAATTTCTGTATTAGCCATGTACAAGGACCATTCAAAAATGTTTTTCTTCTGTATTTGTAGTAACCATGGGATTTATGCACAGCTCAGCAATCTTGCATACTTGTTTTGAGATCTGAAAACTTCTGCTCAGATAATGGGAAAGAAAAGAAGAATACATATATGGTGTTCATGTCTTCAGATACTAAAATTTTGCAAGTGCTCAAACCACATATCACGTTACTATCTGCTCCGACTTGAAAAAAATATTAGTGGTATTCAACTATAAGGGGAAAAAACTGATATTTTATTGTCCCATTGACAACTAAAATCCATTAGAAGCCATATACATTCACTTCCTTAAAAAAAATTTCCAGGAACTCTTTCAAGAGAACCAGAAAAGCTTCTCAAGCCATAGCCAACACATTGTTCCCTTGTCCTGTTCGGGATTTTGTAGCACTAGTTGATGGAGGAAAACATTGAGCTGTGGCAATATTTTCTCAAGTTTAAAGCCTTCTCAAATATTGGAGCTTGGGTCTAACTTAAGTATTTTGGAGTATGATTGTATACATCCTTGGCCAAATGCAACTTCCCGTTTCTAAGAAGGGAAAAGGCTGGAACAGTATAGTAAAAAGGATCATAAGGCTTCTTGGATATCAAAGAGTGCTCACAAAACCACATTTTGATGAGTTAAGTGTAAACGAATCAGAAACTTACGGCTTACATTTCCCTGAAAATGCACATGGATTTAAAAAAGGAATGAACAGGGAAAAAAAAAAATGTCCCCAACACAATACATTTGTTATATTGCCCACCACTGCTTAAAGAAAAATAATTCAATACTTGCAGCAGACAAAAATGGGATTTGCCCAGGCGTGGTCTGAGAGTAGGGGCGTGCATCTCAGCTGCCACTAGCACAGCATCCCTCACCTCAGGGCCTCACCTCCTCTGATCCAAAGCAGTTTAAACACAAAAACACACACTTTTTAAAAATTATTTAAGATAGTAAACAGTTCCTTAATTGTTTAACATTCTCTTTCTAGAATAAAAGCTAAATGATACCAATGACAATGGACAAAATAAAGCATAATACATTATTCTCTGCCTTAAAAAACTCATTTATTCATTTTTTTCAACAAACATTTATTGGGCACCTACTCTGTGCCAAGACTGTTCTGGGCTCAAGAGATTCCCCAGTAAATAAGGCAGATAAAGCTCTGTGTTTATAAATTTAGCAAGACAGGAAACCTTCCCTGTCATGTTACTACTGTGAAGCAATTCCATAGCTATTGTCAAAAACTTGGATGTGGACGTCTGGATGACTAACTTTGTGTACGTCCTGAACATCTGGGGAAGAGAGAGGAATAAAAGGCCCCAGAGGGCCCGAAGTGGATGTTATGATAGGCAGGCCTCAAGCTTACTGGGGTTGGCTTTCTAGCAAAGACGCTGTGAACAAAATGATGTAAATGGATCTGATTTTCAGAGAGAGGCTGATGTTATAAAACAAAGTTATCGTCTTTTCCAAGGGCCTCATTTTAATCAGCTATAAATGATATAATCACACACTACAGAACATAGATCTTTAACCAAATATAAATCAATTCAAGAGGGGAAGTTCTCAGGTAGCGTGTTCTTTCTTTCCAGCTCAAAAGAGGTGCTATGAGGAACAGGGGGAGAGATCATAGGGCCTAAGGAACAGCTTCAGGTGTTGCCCAGCAACTAGATGCCCTGGCCTACAATGTGTACCACCTAATGGCAAGACATTAAGGTGGATCTCCAGCTTCCAAAAATTGTCTGCAGCTTCTATCTTCAGCTACACACATGAACTCAACAACACTGCTGTTCCAAGCTCTGACCTCCTGGCCCCCCACCTCCCTCCTTATATGGCTCTACTAGTGGCTACACAGCTCCCTACTCAAATAGGTACCCCACTCCCTCACTCTCAGCATTCTTCATCTCGCTGTGTACCCCAATGCCTGTCTCATAGTAAGTAAAACATTTTTTGTAGGATGGATGGATGAATGGATGGATAGATGAATGAATGGATGGATGAGCTTTCCTGGGAAAATTCCTAACCTGAGGCGCGTACTCTTTTGAAGACTAATGCTTCCATGCTGACTCCTGGTGGGAAGCCCCTGTCAGGTTTTCCCCATCAGTAAATCCCTGATATAAGTCAATACAAGTGGACTTTACTGTCAAAGAGACCAGAGTTCAAATTCCGGTTCTCTTGTTTATTGGCTCTACTACCTTGGCCAATCACTTGACCTTTCTGGGCCCCACGGCTTCATATTACACTGTCTCCTCAGGTTGTTGAGGAAGGCAGGACACGGGCTCCATAAAGCACAAGGCCCAGGCTAAACTCTCCCTCTCCTCCCATTCATTTTCTAAGGTAAATTCAAGCCAGCTAAGCTTGTAAAAAAATAATCAACCATGTACAATTAAATTTTACTTAAGATCTCCTGAGGAAGAGGGCTGGGGACGGCAGAGGGAAAGGCTGGGAGGTCTTGAGAAAACTGTTGTAGATGTTTTCTTGAGAACAGCTGTGCTAAAGAGGGACGCCAGAGAGAATGCTGGAAGGGAGCCAGACAAAGAGGACAGGATTGGTCCTAGAAGGTGTTAGACGGAGAATATGTCAGGAAGCAGTGACAAGGTCAGCGGTCTCCAAAGTGCCTGAGATGACCCACTGGGATGGGGAAAGAAAGCATTAAAATTTCTACTTAGAGTTTTTTAACCCAAAAAGAAAAGCTTTTTATAAATTAAGCTTTACCAGTATTTACTATATAGGTTGGCACTGACCTCTTCCTCCTATCCATATGTCAAAAGGGCAAGGCCTCAGTGACGGCTCAGGAGGGGTCCCAGGGACAGTGTTCCCTTGGTGGACAGTGGGGCTGGGGGCTAGCAACGTCTTACAGCTCACATATGTCGCTTTAAGTGGGCTTACAGCTCATATAATCTAGTTTTAACTAAATTAGCCTTCTGAAAACAGTTGAAATGGCCCAAAAAGTTTCCTTTAAAGAAAATGCGGATTGAAGATAATACTAATAACATGAGGATCAAGAAACAACAAGAAACTGGCAAAGTCAACACTTCTGCTCTAAGTAAGAGCTCTTATCATCCACATTATGAGGTAAAAACTATAATGGTCTCATCCAAACTGCCATATTAAATCACCCTACTCTCACTAAAAATATTAACAATATTTATCTCAGCAAGAACACAAAGGTCTTTTATACCTTTGAACTAAATAAAATAAAAATTATGCTTAAAACATTGTTTATTGCAGCCATAGCTTACGCCTTTAAAAGTTACAATTGTGTATGCTTTATAAAATATATCATATTTTGATACAGTAGAACATGCAAATATTTTATCCATAAATAGTGGGCATACATTAGAGACAAATGCTCATAATTTTTTACTAACGGGTTTCTCCTGTTACGTTGGGAGACCGTGCCCTAGAAAGCAGTTTGTGTATACTGCAGGAAATCACCTGGTTACAACGAGCAGAGCCCTGCAAATGTGAATCACTGTGAGCCAAGCCCTGTCTGGGTTCCTGGAGACCACCAACAGTCATGCCGTGAGACAGGATCCACGCTGGCAGTCACCCCAGAGCTATCACGTGATCAGCAACCAAGAGTGTGGCCCAGGCAGGAAGACCAACCCATGTGAAGACCCACTAACATTAGTAGACATTTATTGCCGTGTTTATACCTCTTACTTATGGAGAATATTTTAAGAAGGAAGTTGAAAGAAAAGTGGAATTTGGCTTTTTGAAAAGGAAGGGGGAAACTTTCAGTTGTAGCAAACAGTCTAGGGGAATGCAACAAGATAGGATTCAAAGATAAGAATACACAAGGGGCAGGAGATAGATGACTCAGCCAAGGGCAGAGATGAAGAATAAAATGAACTAGTATTCCAGCAAGCGAAAACAGGGAAGGAAGCTCCCTGGATGCCAGGATTCTCAGTTTGAGACACAACAATTAATAATGACGTGCTTAACAATGGCAGAAAGGACGGCAGGAAAGAGGAGGGGTGGTGCTCAGAATTCAGCCTGACTTGGGGAGTACAAAACAGGCATGCGCCATTTTGAAAGTCGGCTGAGCCCTCTGAGGAGGGCGCTACGTCAGGAGTTAAGTGCTGCCAAGAAACCCAGTACACAATGAATCAAAGTGGAAAAAAGATGTTTTTGCTCCACTAGCCTCCTCTTCTTTCCCTTTTCCTCAGTGTGCTCAGGCATTTTCAGTAGCGGGCTAGCAGGGGCCAGTCTAAGGAAGGATGAGAAGGGAGGTGAACATGTTTACTGAAGAGATGAAAAAGGAAATAACTCCAAGAGGATGAGAAAAAGGGAGCAGTAGAAATAAACAGAAGGGGAAGTAGTTGACTATAGAAATTGAAACAAAAGTACAAAATCACATTGAAAATAATAAAATAAAAAACAAAGGATGATGAAAATAATAGACTGAGGAGTTCAGTTACATGAAAAAAGATATGAATAAGTCAGCCAGAATTATACATTGTGATAAAGTCAAATTTCATTCATATGACTCTAAAGAAGAAAGAAATCATAGACCACATTGGGGTGCCCAACCCCTCATTTTGGGAATGATAAAACTGAGATCCTGCTGACTGCCCAGAAAGCAATCAGCATGCCCTGGAGCAAGCCTCCTGGCATCTGGGCCAAGGTTCTCTCCTTACCCTCTTGTTATTCAAACATCCAGCCATATTCCCCAAAGCTTAGACTTTTAATCATAGGGACCTTGAGACTGCCAGAGTGTTGAGCTCACAACCTATTGGTTAGCATGAAAATCAAGGAAAGGACTTGATAATAAGCGTAGAGAAAAAGACATTAAAAATGATTGGGAACATTCAAAGCCAACACCAGGAGAAATTCAACATGAGCAGTTATCCTTTGCATAACACTTCCTCACAGATGACAGGTGGCAGTAAGTAAACTTGGATTCAGGTGTCATCATGTCCTCCTGAGTGTTGCCAGGAGCAAACATGTTGACTAATACTCTGCTTTGGAGGAGAGAAGCTTTTCTTTTTGTCATCAGCTGCAACTCTTGGAACAAACATAGCATTCTACTTTAACTCTGGAAAAAATGGGCTAGTTTAGAACTGAGCTCATATTTTACTTGCGGGTTTCGTCATTCAGGGAGTTCTATAATGAGTTTTGGCAGCCCTGTCATCACCTTGGTTGATAAATAAACTGGAATTTTAAGTTCCTAAAGGAATTAAGGACAAGTCGGCCTTCTTACTTACAAGAAGAAAGAACTACTGCCTTTAAAAAAACAAAAAACACTCCACAGAGCTTCATTTTCTAATTGTCTTACGTTAAACTCGTTATTAAATATTCAGCAAAACATATTGGCTTAAAGACAGTGAGAAGACTGCTTCTGGTGCCTAAGCTTTTCTTAAATGCTTAAAGCTGTTCATTTTTCTTTTACTAAGATCCGTCAAATAAAATGTGCGTGAGCAACATATCTTATGCAAATTTTCCCACGCTTCAGCTAACATGGGAAAACTATATAGATCTTATGTGAAATATAGCTTGATTTTTTCTTCTAATTTTTATATCATAATATTTTACAAAGGTTAATTACATAAGGGTAATGTGAAAAGAAAAAGACAAGAGGGACACATCATGTTTGTGAAGAAGGTGCCATTCAAGTGCTAGCCAATGCCCCAGAATATACGGTTCTGATGTTCTCCTTTGCTCTGGGTCATTGATACCCAAGTGTGAGAAGGATACTACCAGAGGTCCTCTTTCAAGCATTCTGATTGCATCACTGCAGTTTGGGCTGCTATGGGCTTAGCATCTCGCACTAACAATTGCTTTTCTCCTCTTATAATTTCAAAGGAAAGATAGCCCTCAGCCTTGGGACATTCAGCTGGTATCTTAGTCAGTTCGGGCTGCCATAACAAAATACCAAGGCTGGGTGGCTTAAACAACAGGAATTTATTTCTCACAGTTCTGGAGGCTGGGAGGTTCAAGATCAAGATGCCAGTGGATTAAGTATCTGGTGAGAGCTCTCTTCCTGGCTTGTAGATGGGCCACCTCCTCAGTGTCTTCATATCAGTACATGTGCATGCGGAAGCAGAGAGAGCTTTCATATCCCTTCCTCGTCTTACAAGGACCACTCTCATGACCTCACGTAAACCTAGTTACCTCCCAAAGGCCCCATCTCCAAATGCCATCACACTGGGAGTTGGGCCTTCAATATACGAATTTGCAGAGGACACAAACGTTCAGTTTACGACAGCAGGCAACATTTACTAGCTGGAATTTAATCAACTTTTTTTTTCACCGTATTTACTTTTGTAATTACCTCATGTTTCTAGCAAGTAATAGTGGACTTCCATTTACCATAGAGATAAAGTAGTTACTTTTAAAAAATGAATTAACTTAGAGAAAAATATTAAGTAAAATGTAATAAACGGGGGTATGAAGATATGGCAAAAATCACAAAGGTGATAGAAAAACGACTGGTTGTCCTAGAAAGCCATGCAAGGAAGTCAGTCTTAGCTTTGGTAGTCTGAGTGGCTCATAGCCCTCATTTGCTCCATGGCAGGTTGTAGCCTCCAGGGCCTAAGTCATAGAGTGGAGAAAAACACAAGACCATTACCAAGAGCCTTTGGGCAAAATTCAGATTCCTTGCAATCTGAGATAGATCTAGAAAACTGCTCCAGATGTCAGGAAAACTCTGTGTTTTCAGAAATTTCTCTTCCCTGGGCTAGATTCCAAGTAGGTTTCAAAAATAGAAAAATATTCCAGAATGGATGATGGAGGAGAAAAGAAGGATTCACTATGAGGTTATCCTGTGGAAGAGCCCATGCGTCAGCCAGGAGAGGCTCACCCTGAATACCAAGGGCTTTCAAAATCAAAGGAAGCTTGCTTTCTCACTGTTGCAGAGTCTGCACTGAGTCCTGCAACTTTCCAGGGCAGCTCCCTTCCAACCTGTGACTGAGGAATCAGGCTGCTTCTACCTTGTGGCCCCATAATTTTAACCCATGGTTTCCAGGCCAGCTTGGCAAGGGAAGACAGAGCTTGCAGGTTGCAGAAGGGCTCCCCACTGCCTCCACCTAAAACTGGAACACATCATTTCTGCTCATGGTCCATTGGCCAGAAATGGCTGGGAGCTGTTGCCTTCCAGGTGCCCAGGAAGGAAAGGAAGACATGGTATTGGTGAGCATCCAGATGATGGAAAAGAGTATACAATCACTCACTTTGAACTAAATTACAATTAGCTGGAGAACCAGTGACGAATTTAGAAAATGTCACTGAGAGCATGAAATAAGCAACCCACATTTTCTCAGGAATACTTTGCCAGAAGGTCTTTGTCCCCCATGAAAGGTGCCTAAATTCCCCTTTAATATCCTAGAGCAGAGCTGCACACTTGAGCAGGTGCCTCCCATGTAACTCACCAATAGTAATTACCCACTCCTCCCTAGTTAAAAAGAAACTCCAGTTTGAAAAAACAAAAAAGGCTGGTAATAGATTTCCAAGAACAATAAAATTATTTCTTCTCGAAATACCTTGTTGATAACTTTGCTTGGAGTCAGAGGCTGAGTCAATTCAATGAGTGACGATTCTCCATCGCTTCACCATTTGTTGGATCTTTAAATTTCTGTTCCATAAACTCCCTGTCACTTTTCTACAGTGAATGTTTCTGTCCCCAAAGACTCATGTTCACTTACAACGCTTTTTAGTCTTGACCAAAAGCCTATGGGATCCATTGGAACTGAGGGTTTAGTTAAAAGCTAGAGTCGACGTGTTTAAAGGCGGGAGTCGAATGACTGGGGTCACCCACTACCAGAGAAGAGGGGCAGCCCTAGCGCTACTGGTGATACTTAGAGCTTCCATCTGGGTTTTCCTACTGTTGCCTGTTTCTTGGAAACATGGAGGGAAGACACATCCCAGCAAAACTGTGGTCTTTCTTCATTGTTTATTCTTTGGCTTGGCTTGAGCAATTAGGAGGTAAAGATGGAGAAATGTCTCAACTCCTGATATCACCAGGACTGTCTAACCTATTAGTACCTCCAGGGCCCCGGACCCTCAGAGGATTAGGGCAGGCTATAAACCCATACACCAGGAAATGCAGAGGCTGTTTGGGAGTTACAATGCTTACACACAGTATGGTGGTCCTCAAGTGATTCCTAGATGCCCAATCCTGTGTGGAAGCCCCATAATTTGAAATCCCAGCCTGGGAGGCAGAGGGGGGTCACATTCCACCTTAGCCACTCTGCGTTTCTTTTCCCCATCTATGATTTTGGGATTAAAAAATATTAATAATACCCAATCCAAATGGTGGTTGTGAGGATTCAATGAGATAATGCCATAAAGCACCAGTGCAGGGCTCAATGATTATAAACTCCTAGTAGGATTATATTCCCGAGCTGCAGGGTGCAATATAACGATTATGTAGAAGACTGGGAAATTTTCCTTTGTTCTGTTTGTTCCTATCTCTCTTTCTCAACTCATACCCAGCCTTCTCATCCCATGACTGCTCTTAAAATTTGGTCATTCCATTGAGATTGGTAAGAGAACTATACAGCTCCAAAATTCAGAGAAGTAAATGGAAAAAAGGAATGAATAAAACTGGATTTAACCTAGACAGAAAGCGTCAGGAATTTTATGATTCAACCCTAATAGAGTTCTTTTTCCTTCCATACTGCAATCTTCTACCTCTTACGAAGAGGCCTCTATTGGGGCACATCACGAGCGGCCTTGAAACGCAAGTAAAATGGGATGGCGAGACCACAGTCGTGTCCACACATGACCTGGAGCCTCTGTTTGACCTAGCCGCTTCAGAGGAAACAAGAATATTGCATCAAACCAAATGTGCCGGGACCTAGACCTTTAATTATACAGCTTCACCATCCTAAAGGAGGCTGCCACTAATTTAAAATTGTCTGGCTATTGCCTGCACAAGTAATGTTTGCAAGAGAACAGAGAAATCTCAAATTGGGCCATAATCATCATAATCACTTGTGCCATTTGATGCCCCCAAGTAGCTAAAGGGAGACACGAATCACCTTGTTTCCGTCCTGCGGGATTCTGATGTAAACTATGAGGTAAACTTTCATTGGTGCAGACTTCAGGCTCTCTGCGAGGCGTTCTATTAACTAGCAATCCACCCTGGTTATTTCTACTCTGATAATATTTACTAACTATTGTTCCTAAGGAAAAGCTTGCTCAGAGAGCACAGTTCATTCTGAAATTTCCAGCAAGCATTGTATGATAATAATACTCTCATTTTGATAAGCAGGTTTTGTATTGTATGTATTTACAAAGCCTTGTTTTTAATTTCTGGTGCTTCTGGCAGCTTTGAAAAGAAGTCATGACTCTTGATAAAGTGATGACCTAGCTTATAACCCAATGACCCAACATTTGTTACAATATTTTATAATCATTTGTCTCTTACGACAAAAGTCATCACCTAAAAGGTAATGCTGGTTCATTGCAGAGATTTTGAAGAATGTGATAAGGAGGCTAAGAACTCACAATCCCACTACCCAGACAATCACCATGAGCATTTTGGTGTGCTTTCCTTCACTTATGCATGTTGACGCACATAGCTGAAACCATGTGCACAACTTTGTATACTGCCCTTTGCATTTAATATTGTACCATCAGCACCAACAACCATTAAAAATCATCTGTGAAGATCATTTTTACAGCTTCATCCCTTTTCATTGAAGGCCATGCTATTGTTTACTCATCCATCCTCTTAAAGTTGGAGGTTATGTTGCTTCTAGGTTTTCTTCTCTTATAAGCAATGCTGTGTTGAATATCTTTATGGACATATTTCAATCAGGGTTTTAAACTATTTCCTTAGGACATACTTCCAGACACTAAATTATTAAGGCAGAGCATATGAGCATCTTATAAATAAATAAATGTTTGTTTCTAACATGTGGCAAACATACAGGGTCATACTTATCTTTGTTTTTCAGTTGACCGATTGTGTTTGGCTGTTCTTAACACTGGAAGAAAAAATAATACACTTGAAATTAAGTTTGAGTTCCATCTGAAATGGGATGATCAATATATAAGACTGCTTTTAAATATTTCTTCAGCAACAAGGACTAATTACTTATATATTTAATTGATATGGTTTATAATTAGGGATGCACCTAATTATAAATCTGAGAACTAAGGTGGGATAAAGGGATGAAGCAGATCAGGTTGAAGGATGGGAGAAGGGAATGATGGAGACACAAGCAGGAACCCCAAACTCCATTTATCCCTATAAATTATTCTGGCATCTGCACCACCTGGTGAAATGATATCCACTCACCTACCTCCTGATGTGTAGGATATGTTGACAGAGGGACAGGAGGGAAAAAAAGCAAGCTTCCTCTCTCCAGATGGAGAAGGGTCACTAGGCCAAGAACACGGCCAGGGACGTGTGGGTCTTCTGCCTCTGGGCCCCCATGGCTTCCAGAGAACCCCTCCTATTCACAGCCCCTCTTCCGCTGGAGGAGAGAAGGTGCTCCTGGTTTCCAACGCCCATAACACTTGCTGAAGGACATCCACACAGCTTCCACCTCTGTCCACCGAACCCCCATCCTTTTACATTTAACACGAGAGGAAGCAATCAGGTGACTATTTTTAAATGTTCATGGAAGTCCTGTGCAAATTAAGCAAGTATGTCAGGCCTGTGGGGAGACAGCAATCTCTTCCATTGGGATTCCCTAAACTCACATCTTAGCACTGCTTTTGAATGAAGGAACAGCTCATTCACCCCTTTCTTTTATCCATCCATTCATTTCTCAATTTGTTCTTTTATTTAAAAAATATTTATTGAATCCTATCTACCACCATGCGGTAGCTACCGTGCAAGCACAGAGGACTCAACAGCAAACATAATGAATGCCCCGCCCCCGTAGTCTTATAGTCTAATCAAAGAGACGAGGGGCTGGCCCTGTGGCCAAGTGGTTAAGTTCACACGCTCTGCTTCAGCGGGGGCTGGGGGTCTCACCAGTTTGGATCCTGGAGGCGGATGTGCACCGCTGGTCAGACCATGCTGAGGTGGCATCCCACGTAGCAGAACCAGAGGCACTCACAACTAAAATATGCAACTATGTACTGGGGGGCTTTGGGGAGAAGAAGAAGGAAAAAAAAGAAGAAGAAGATTGGCAACAGATGTTAGCTCAGGTGACAATCTTTAAAAAAAAGAGAGAAAAAGCCCAGCTGTGACAACACAGAGGGACTGCCATACCATACCGGCAGCGCAAGGAGCCGGCTTGGGGGAGTGGAGAGGTTTTGGGGGAGGAGATGCCAACCAGGGGCCTGCGGGGGGGACTCAGAACAGAAGTGACCCAGCTGAAGGGTATGGCTACAGGGTAGCAAGACAGGGAGAAAATGGTCTAGGCAGGGGGCGGCGGTGTGTGCTGGGAGGGTAGCACAGCCACTACCCAGGATACAGGGCGGGGCTTACTTCAACTCCCACATAAGTTAGAAAACAAGAGGCCAGCAGAGCAGGAAGGGGGGTCCATGTGCTTCTGCCACAGGCCTACACCAGCCAGGTGCTGGGGGTTTTCTCAGTAAACTTTCCTTTGGGGGCTCAATACATACGCATTCTCATGTATAAATATGTGTATTCTAGATAATACCAACATAGACACAGATGTAATAGTAACCTTTAAGGGTAGAGAGAAAACTTTTGACTTCATTGCCATCCTTCTTTGAACTGGGCTGAAGTCCAATATTTGAACTGCTTTAAATCAATAGTCAGGGCTGGAAAGAAAACCGCTGCATTCATAACTCTGCCTCACAACCCGGAGGAGGCACTTCCCTATTGAATCGCTTTAAGGCAGAATGGCAAATCCCATTATTTGTGAGCACTGAGTCAATTCATGGCAAAGATGAATAGTGAACACAGGAAATGATGCTGAGAATTACATCGCTGTTGTACGGTGGCCATGGGTGGAAGCCCTCAGCAATCAATGGGGATAAGTCCCCAAATGGGAGATCAACTCAAGAACGAAGCATGATGTGATGATACTTTTATTACTTTACCTTAAGTCTCCTGAGACTGCCAAACCCAACTCCTTTGTGTCTTTCTTTCCATCCTGCTAACTGAACCACGTTAATGGATGTCAGAACAGTCCTTGCATTTTTTCCTATCAAATCTGTTAAGAGGGGAAGAAGGTTCCTGTTGTTAATTGCGGGGGATCTCCCACTCTTTGTTTTAAGGAAAGTTTAAACAAAATGATCACCCACTCTGAGGCTTTAAACAAAGTTCAAACAGAGCAAAGTTCTCTTGCCAAGGTTTAAGGCAAATTTCCTCCGTCCAGATGGCTTCCTCAGGCAGGCCAATGTAAGAACCAAGATGCTCAACTCTGCTGCCTTTTAATGCTGCTCCTTGATTGTTGCTAACGATCCCCAGCTGTCCAGCCTTGCTGGCTCCTTAACCTCTCTCTGCTGGCCACATCTGCCTGCAACTCCCAGGGGAGAGGGAGAAGCTGACAAAGGTCTTCCCCCAAAGCAGCACAGGTGGTGTCCTAAGTGGTCGAACCACGCACTGGGGACAGGGTTAGAAATTAGTTTCCACAAGACCCTTCAGGAAGAAACTTGAGGGTCATCTTTGATATCAGATAAATAAACCTGATGATGAGAAATGCCCCTATAGCAAACCCACCAAGAATCCAGGAGTGTGGCCATTGTCTTTGGCAAGCCAGTTTCTCTGTTGACTAGTCCACACATTTATCTGGGCAGCAGCCTAGATTGGGGTGGTGCCATGAGAATTCTGAGTGTGTTCTAGCAACATGTGCCCACTCTCCTCCCCAGCTGTGCTCTGTACCCAAGCCCATCACCCATAAGGCACACTCAATTCTAATCAGCACCAGATACAAGCAGGGCACATCCCCGTCCTGTATTGATTTAATGCTTCCCCTCTGTGTGCTGTGTCCTGCAGACTTCTAGCTATGTTAGTCAGTGTGCCCAGAAGTCCCAGTACACAAGCCTGCCTGGAGGTCCATTCACTCAGACATTAAAAAGTGCTCTTTGATGGTACTACCCCGTAGGGTACTCTACAGTTTTAATAGTCAAATCCACACCATTTGTCTACGTTCCCTCTCTATGCTGTACCCTTCCTTCCCCAGATCCTGTTTCCTGAGGGAAGCAAGCCCATTATAAAATACAAACATAAGAGTCTGACTTAGCAGAAGTTTTGTTCATTTGCTTGTTTCTTTGTTTATTTTAGCCCATGATAGGATGTTATCAAGTTTTCTTTTCTTTGTTTCATTCAAAATATTGGAAAAGAAGTTTGAGCTCCCTGGTGCTGCTGATAAACTCATGGCATGAGGCTAACAAGAGGCACAGAATGGTCCAGTGGCAGGAGGATGGCAGGCTTTGCATTCAGACCTGGACTGAGATTCTGTTCCTTTGATTACTTATCCTCTGACACTGTCCATATTTGGGGGCATATCTGAGCCTTTGCCTTATCAGTCATGAAGCTAGAGGACATGCTCTGGCTTTCAGGATCATTGTGGGGATTAGAGATAATATATGTAAAGGTTCCAGCCCCATGCCTGGCACATAATGGGCCCTATGGAAACTATTATTAGATGTCAAAAGGTCTTTCTATTTAGTTGAAACGTGAGTCAATTTCTCCCAATAAACAACCATTTTGTCCACAAGGAAATGTGGAAAAGAGTAGATGGTTTGGTTAAAAAGCAAACTTCCAGTAGATGTCAAGTGGCTGGTGACCAGGGTCCTCCTCACACACCGTGGCCCCGGGGAAAGAGCACCCCATAGTGCCCCCAACCACACTTCAGGTTTTCTATGCCCTAGGATGGGCCACCGGACCTCAACTCCACACCTAGTTCTGATTACAACAGTAGAATAACACCTTCCAAACTTGATCAAAGATTTGACTGCTGCCCCTTACACTTGGTGCCTAGAGCACACCTGGTACCAGGTGCAGCATACAAATAGCATCCTGCCCAGAAACGGAGATCCTAAGATGAGGCTTTCCCAATAGGTACTTCAATTTTGTATTGACTTTTGCTCCCTCCTCCTAACAAAAACTCACTGCAAATGCTGTGAAGACTCGACTGTCTTCTGGCTCGTTAGTGTAATGCCCTTATCCTGTCTGTCCTGCACGTGTCCCAAAGTGATAGCAATTAGAAGTAGGACCCATGGCTGTCCATGGCCTTCAATAGTTACAGACTACAAAAAAGCTTTGTGACAAAAGTGAGAGCAATGTGAAGCAGAAAGATTTACTTTCTCACATTGTCCAAAGAAACACAAGATCAGCTCTTTGGGGTGTCCTAGTCAATGAAATGTTGATGAAATGTGTCTTACAACACAGAGGCAAGTTTAAAGAAGTATTTTTTCCTACTAGAAAGACTGCTGGGCAATCACTTCGAGAGTGCCATCAGGCCCAAAGAAAGTTTAAAAGCAGCTTATTCTTCGTAATCACAACACCCTCTATATACAGGCCACTATCAAATATTTTGTGGATTTCACAGGTTTATATTTTCCAGACTTTCTTTAAGTTCGCAACATCACTCATCTTTAAAGAGGATTATGATGAAGCTTGACTCCATCGACGCGCATGCGTACGCCCCAACTTGAAGGTAAAGCAGAATTATCAGTGGTCCCTTCTCCCGACGCTGAACTTCCCCCTCCAGGGCATCCAGGAGTTTCCGTGCATCTGGTGGGCCCTAATAAATCTGCATTCTATTCAAAAGGACAACAACATGGTATTAAGATTTTGTGAATATAAATAAAACATTATGTAATAATGAACCAATAGTAGTAATAAGTCCTGTAACACAAAATAAAACAGCAGCAGCTGCACCCTGGGATGGGTGGTGAGGAGCCACACCCAGAAATTAGAAACAGCCTTTGTACTGAATCAAGGAAATGGAGACACGTCGGCACTCCCTGAAAAACCCCCTTGGACCTCTGTGACTCGGCCAGCAGGAGGTCTGCCCCCCAGAACAACAGCAAACACGAAGTCAAAGACAGATGATGGTATGAAGAGTGTTTTGATCCATTTTCCTTTCCAGCTTGGCCAGCTTCACTGGGTGACATCCTCATAGGACCAGCCTCTTTGCAGGTTCTGGCACCATCAATGATTTAAGCCACTGCCTCAGAGCACATAGTCCTGCACACATGATATTTGTCAGGTCCATAGCTTAGACATTTCCAGAGACCTGGCTTGGCCTGATGTTTCCAGCATCAGCGCTGGCATCCATGTACCAAGGTCAGCATGACAGGGTGGGAAGTCTGCCAGGTGATTCCTATGCAAGGTTATGGAGACCAAGAGTTCACAGCCACGGACTTAAGATAACAGCAGTGTTAATCTTCTCTTCTGACAGTTACATTGCAGAGGTGGCTTCTTTGGGTCGAATCTTGCAGAGAAGATCAATTAGGCTTGGCAAAGACTGGAGAAGAAACGTTCTCCCCTGCAGTCCTTAGGCTGTGGCCAGACCAATGCAATTGCAAAGCAGATTACTCTTTTCATTGTACTTACTTTTTTAATCTTTAAAGGCAATTATAAAAACAGATTGATTACAGATGAATTTAGTGCCACCAACCTTAGGAAAAAAAAAAAGAATTGCTCATGTAACAGAGGCAAATAATAAATATGACTAGACCCTTTGATAACATCACATTTTAAAGCCATTTATCTTTCACTTGTTGAGTTATTGAATAAGCAGATTATTTTGTAGTCAATCTTTCAGTAGTATTTTTTAAAAAAAAGATTGCATTAATGTACTCACAGGCAAGAAACTGCCATGCTCCATGGGCAAGCCTGAAAATCCAGTTTGCCTGCAAAGTAACAAGAGGTAGGAGTGACGAGAACAGTAACCTACGCTAACTTCTGTGGGAAAAAAGGCAAAATGCAGATGGGACTGGAGGACACAGACACATGTGTACCTGGGCCGGGGGTGTTAGCACAGACGAGGAATTACAGACCCAGACCGAAAGAAGAAAAGTAGACGTTTTCCCATCAACAGTAGAACTGAGAGTTCTGACACAGCAAGTTTCCTTCCTCCTTCACTCAAGGGCTCCCTTGGTCATTTGATCGTGTGGACAATACCCTGGTCTTTGGGCCTGGGAGTGATTCTCTTCCTAGCAAAGAAAACGGAGAGAGAATCTAACAGCAATAACTGTCAGCAGCACTTACTGAAATCGGTTAATATGTATTTATTTCAGAATACATACTACTTGGGTCTGTCTGCCTCTGCTGGCAAGTGTCCTGATGTAATGGAAGAGGAAAAGAGAGAAGAGGAACGAGAAGAAAGAAAGCAGAGGGAAAGACAGGTTGTTCTAAATCAATGTTATGCCACAGCAAATTCTTATCCAAAAAACAGAAAATCCTCCTTTAAAGTAAAATCTTCACATAAACTCTATTTCCCCATCTCTCTTCCACTCCTTTCCTCTCTCTTCTTTGTTTTTCCCTCACTGCCCTTTCTCTGCTCTCTCTTTTCTTGGGTATCACCCAACGGACTAAAATTGGCTTAAAAGCAATCCAAAAAACAAAATTTAAAAGTATAAATTGTGTTAGAAATCCAGAGGCAGGGATAATATATGTTAGAATAGAAAATTGAGTCATAAGAAAATTGAGAAAGCATACATGCAGGCTGGGGAATCTCAACTATGCAAATTGAGCTCCAGATTTTTCTATGAAACCCTTGTTAGACAGAGAGAAAAAGGAAATCCAATTACATGTTTTTTATTATTCACGTTAGGACTAGGGAAAATGGGAAACTAATTCTAATCCCCGAGCTGTGCCTGACTGGCTGTATTCTTCAGTGTACCTGTGGTTTCTCATCTGCCAAATAAGTACACCTGTTCCATATTTTATTGTAATAGATATAATTAGAAGTAGTGAGATACTTTATACAAAGAACTCATCTTATGAAATAAATAGTAGATATTTTTCATGGTGGTTTGGAACAAAAAAGCACAGCCTGGATATTAAACATATGTAATCAAACATGTAGCCCATTTATAAAGTAAAATATATGATTCTGCATCATTAAAATCTGAGCTTATCTGATTGCTGCTGGAGTTTTTTGTTTGTTTTGCCTTTGTTTTGCTATAATTATTTGATAGAGTAAGATTATAACTCCATCCAATAACTCTCTGGAAGATTTAATAGAGGCAAATTATTCCACAGTGATTACAGGGCACATTTCTCCATTTTACATTTTGAGAAGACTATTAGTAGCTACCAGAGAAAATAACTTACTAGCCCCAAAAGATAGAATGGATCTATTCCAGATTCCCATATAAAATCTTCCTAAATCCTAAGAAGAAATTTTCTGACAGCAGCAGTTTAAAAAACAAATAAACAAACAAAACTCTTTTGTGACCGTTTCAACATCAACCCTATCTAGAAGAGCAAAGCTCAATGGAGAATTACTGAATCTGAGTCTTTGATATTTATTTGCCTTGTAAACAGTTGGTACTTCATTTATTCTGTTGTTGTGTGATCTTGTACAACTAAGATTGACATTACAGTGATGGATATTATAAAATTATGATGATGATTTATTATTTCATGTTATTAAGTATGTTGCATATAGCACAGAGCCTTCAACATAGGCACTGAATTATCAAAACAATAAGACATGAAACAGGAATAAAATGTAAAAATTTTAGAAAGAAGAAAAATTATGAATGGAAGACAAGATGATAACTTACTAAGAAAATCAATTGACAAGATAATAGAAGTAATAAGACAGTTTAGAAAATTGGCAGGATACAAGAGAACTATCAAAAAACTGCTAAGATTCCTATGTACTTCAGGCAATTACCACTGAGGAAATACAATAGGAAAAACTTTTCCATTCAAAATTACAATAAATGATAATCAAATACAGAGAAATCCTAACCAACTATATAGCTACACAAATCAACAGTAACTTGATTCATTCATGAATATGAATTGGCAAGCAAGAGTTACCAAATATTTGTGGAAAATGAGAAACAGAAAGAGGTCTGAGATAAACAAACCAAAAAACTGACCCCAAAAGAAATAGAAATAGTTCAAAAAACTGAAGAGAATCTTTTAAATCTGTGATTTGGCAATCTCAGAGACATTCAATGTCCGGTCCACTAGAAAAAAAGGCTAATATGAAAAAGACTAATCAGAAAACATGACAGAGCTCCACAAAATAACAAATGTGATTGTGAAAATAAAATATGTAGAGACTAAATAATAAATTGGCTGGAGCAAAAGACCAAGTTGGTGATCTAGATAGCCAAGTTCAGACATTATCCCAGTACACAGAGCAAAAATGAAGAGAGAGAAATATGAGAGAAAAGATTGTCAAAGGGAGGAGTCCTTTCTAGTTTAAGGGAAAGACTATATAAGTAATAAATAACCAAAAGACATAAAATAAACTTGCATCAATAAACTTTTCATCAGGAATGAAAGAACCCTCCAAGTGAGGGACAAAATGAATGGAAAAAAGACCCACACCTAGACACAACATTGTGAAGTTTCAAAATTCTTTAGATAAGGAGAAAATTCCAGGGGGTTCCAAAGAAAATAAATAGATTACCTGCAAGGAATGAGAATCAGACTTCTCATCACCATACTAAATGCTAGAAGAAGAAAGAACGCCTTCAATTTTCTAAGGGAAATTTATTTGAATCTAAAATATCTGTGTCCTGACAAATTACCAGTCCAGAGCCAATGAAGGCGTTTTTAAACATGCAAGGCCTAAGAAATCTTACCATCCAAGAATCCAATAGGAGTACATTACTTGAGGAAGTGTAACAGCAATACCAAAAAGTAATTTTAAAAGAAAGAGAATCAAAAAACAGTGACATCTGAATATGACCCAAAAGGAGTAAAAGAAGCTGGAAATAATTAACAGAGGATCCACTGGACCTTGACACTTGAGACCGTCTATTCTGAGCAGCAAGATTTTTAGTGACGTAGGATTACCTTTCCTTCAAAATGGGCCCAATCACATGACTTAGTTCTTGCTGTTTTCAGGGGTTTAAATTTTTAGAAGTCTTCAGAGCAATAACAGAAGAGTTTAATTTTATTAAAGGAAAAAATGTAAATAACATAAACCTTGACAATTTAGAAACGATAAAAATCAGAAGTTGAAGCAGGAAAGGGAAGTGAGACGTAGTAAAATGCTCTTGATTCCTCATGGGGGATGTAACATGCATTAGAAGATGATAAAGCAGGAAAGAAAGTTTAAGGGTGACTATGTTAGGTCATGAAATAGTGAGTTTTCTTGATCAAAATGGCCAAATGAGAACATGCCGCTCTTTCCTCCCCTTTATGCAAGAAAACCTCAAGGAAATCGCAAAGGTGTACACCCATGATGTCAAGGCGAACTCACTGCGGGGGGACTACAGCAACGTGAGAGATTTCCTAAAGCTTCTGAAAAATGGACAGAGAAGTACTGATAAACTAACATAGAATAAAAAGAACCTCCATCTAGAATTCATGGGGAGGAAGTTGCCATAGAGGAGGGAGCAGGAATGAGGAGAATGGTAAAAATTCTCAGGTGTGAAAAGGTGTGATAGAGGGTAAGAATGAGGAGAACGGAAAAATAGGAAGAGTAATTGAAGGTCTTAATCAGAAAGACTTACCCATTCTACCACCATACTGACTAACATACCCAGACTGACAGACATTCTCCCTAAGTCCTTCCCCCCACATTGCAGGGTTCTTTGCTAAAGAAATTAAACGAACTTTCTCAGGAGAACTAGGGAAGCTAACATGAAGTCCCTCTCATTTTGATATCGTTTGGGGGACATCCAGGGCAAAAGGCAGTTCCCCCTACTTTCTCTGAGGTGCACAAGCCCCTCAATCAAAGAACTGCCAAACAACGTCTTCACACAGCCCCCTATACCCTCAAACTTAAGTTGAATGGATAGAATAAATGGACAGTTGCAGGATAAAAGAAAGGGATCAAAGTAAACTCGAAAAATTGGCACCAGAGGAAACAGAAAATTCAAACAACAGATTGCAACTTAAAATGAATCTTCAATAAGCATTCTCAGATTTTTTAATTTTTTTGCTGAGGCAGATTTGCCCTGAACTAAGATCTGTGCCAGTCTTCCTCTTTTTTGTATATGGGTTGTCACCTCAGCATGGCCTCTGAGGAGTGGTGTAGGTCCTCCCACACCTGGAACGGAACCTGGGCTGCCAAAGAGGAGCTTGCAGAGCTTAACCACTAGGCCACAGGGCCAGTGCCTCAGATTTTTAACTTTTTATGAAAATTTAAAATACATACAGAAAAAAGAACAGATCATCAGTGTACAGCTCAATGTAACATCACAAAGCGAATATACCCATTCACTAGCACCTAGATCACCCGGATTTTAAAAATATATATATTACCAGAAGCTCAGAAGCTCCATTCATGCCCCCTTCTTGTCACAACTCCCTCTCTTCTCCACAAAGGAATCTGACTCCAAACATCTAGGTTCATTTTGTCTGTGTTTGAATTTTACATAAATGGAAGCATGCAATATGTACGTTTCTGGCATCTTTCACTCCACGTTGCGTTCATGAGATTCATCCATGAGTCTATGAAGAAGACACACATAGTCCTGCCCTCATGGACTCATGATACTACCATCATGGAGCTTACACTTGAGTGTATGGAGACACTCAACAACAAGCAAGCAAAACAACAACAACAAAACTATGAGATACGCAATAGTAGGTTTTGTGATAGAGAGGGACTAGGTGGCCACTCTAGACTGAATGAGCAGAAAAGCCTCTCTGAGAAACTGACATTTAAGCTGAGATGTGACAAGAAAGGGCTAATCATGATAAGGGTAGATCCATAAATAAGGAGTACTTAGTGCAGAATATATAAAAAGTTCCTCTCTCTCATTCTCTCTCCTTCTATACACACACACACATCAATAAGAAAAAGACAGACAAAACAACAAAAATTGGGCAAGAAAATGGAAGAGTCATTGCACAAAAGAAGATGTCCAATAAATATATCTACTATCTAAGTATCCAATAGATAGAGAAAGTGTGCTCAACTTCATTTGTAATCAATAAACTTTGAAATATTAGCCACCACAAAGGCAAAAAAAAAAAATCCCACACAATTGATTTTACCAAGAGTTGAGAGGGATGTGAGAAAAACTAGAACTCTCACATGCTGCTGGCAGGAGTGTAAATTGGTACAATCATTTTGGAATATTGTTTGCCATTATCTTCTAAAGTTGAATTTAAGCATATGCTGTGATCCAGAAATTTAATTTCTATTTATACATCCAAGAGAAATTTGTCATATGTGCACCAAAACACATGTAGGAAAAAAATTGTTTATAGTAGCACTGTTTGTAAAAGAAAAAACTGGAAACAACCAAATGACCAGCAACCGAGAATGAATAAATGGCAACCTATTCACACAATGGAATACTAGACTGCGATGAGAATGAACGAACTAGCGCTACACGTAACTCGACTAAAAAACCTACTGCTAAGATCTCCTTTTTGTTCTTCCTGGACCTGAGCATTCAGCCTCCTACCCTTCACCGAGTTGGGAGCCTCTCCCTCCTGCTCTGTGTATCCTGGTTCTGGGTCATAGCAAAGCCACATAGACGTCACCTGCTTCCTTTGCACACTAACTGGCAGCTGGTGAGGTCTTCACACTCTGATTCCTCAGTTTTAAGCTTGGTGACACTGTCATTAAGTAGTTGGGGGACAGTCCACGCCAGACCAGCCTGTGTCCTTCACCATTGTGAACGTGTTCTTCACCATTGTGTAAACAGCATCTAACATAATGCCTGACACAGAGGAGCTCAATAAATATTTGTTGAATGAAAGAATGAATGTTCAATCATTGCTGTCCCTGTGAGATCCCATTTGGGATCCACTGGAATCAAATTGCTTGAAGAAATGCATTGTCTGTATAAGGGGTTGAACTTAATAGTCTTTCTAGTAGTCTTAATCGGCATTTACCATGTTGCTTTGTTAATTTTGCACTACTTACTCCCCCCAATTTTTTTTTCACTCTCAGCTGTCTTTTTAAATTTAGAAATAGGATGGGCAGCTTGCTTTTCCTAGGCGAGGATGAATTACATTTGGTTTCACTCAGTTTGCAGTTACAGATGGAAACTTCCCACAACACTGTTCAGGAGGGGGCTCTCAGCCTCTTAAACTCAGAAGGCTTAACCAAGGAATTGAAGAAATTCTTCCTCCCGCAGGACTTTCTTGTCTCCTAAATCTTATCCTTTCCTTTTGGGGAAGGCAGACTAAGGGTTAGACATATTGAGAATCAGAATAACTTTAAAGAAAGAAAGAGATCAGGAAATCCAATTGTAGAGTAGACCTAAATGAAGACGAGCTAATTAATAAATAAATGACAGGGCTTACTGGCCCCTTGTTAGATGGTAATTTACCCATAGATAGAGGTCTAACAATGTCTAGCAGCCACTATATACTAAAAGTATATCATGTTCCAGGAAATGGGTTAACCCTTATCTAGATACAGGCAGGATAAGTTGATTTTGTCAAGGTACTAGATCAAGCCTGGAAGAATTCAGTTCTTATCATACAGAATAGATCATTCAACAGTTGGTTCTCTGGTGTGAACGAAAATCAGAATGACTGGCTTCCCCTTGCTAAGATTACTTTGCTGTGAAATTAGCTGCTGGAAAGTCCTGAAATTCTGAGGAATCACAGGAGATACAAAGATGAATGTCAGATTCAACGCCTGCCTTTGAGTTGCTCACCGCCCTGAGTGGGAAAGACAAATAGATAAATTCAATCCAGAATGCTAAGGATTGTAAAAGGAATACGTGCAGAGCATTGTGGGATCCTGGGTTTCTCCAAAGAAGTGATGTCTAAACCGAGTCCCTGAAGGAGGAATAGGAGTCTGGAAGGAACACTCCTCCCAGGGAGAGGAGCCAGCACATGCCAAGGATTAGCTGTGGGAAAGGGCATCCTGCATTAGAGGAACTGAAAGCAATTCAATATTGGCTAGAGCACAGTGTGTGCGGGTATGGTAAGACTTGATGGTGAGCAGTAAACGAAGTCCAGACCACGAGAACTTTGTAAGCCAAGCCTAGCAGTTTGCAATTCATTTTGTGGGCTATGGGGAGTCACTGAAGAGTTTAAAGCCGAGGAGTGATTGATCAGATTTCTGTTTAGAAAAATCACTTTCGAGGGGTGATACTGGGTATAGGGGTGGGTGGTGATTGCAAGGAGACCCTTGTGACGGTTATGGTATCATTTGCCAAATTAGAAGCAACAAAAATGAAGAAGATAAAAGAAGAAAGTCAAGAGGAAAGGAAAGTAATTAGAAATTAAAGGTAACTCCCAGGTTTCCAGACTATTCCGGAAGAGAATATTGCTTCCAAGTCAGGAAAGACACATTCATTTGTTTTCCAAGACTCCAAATTCCATT
This sequence comes from Equus asinus, assembly GCF_041296235.1. NCBI lineage: Eukaryota > Metazoa > Chordata > Mammalia > Perissodactyla > Equidae > Equus > Equus asinus. Next base: position 41,994,546 of record NC_091813.1, read on the forward strand.
AATTAAAATTATAGTGCTACTAATACCATCAGGGAGCTTGACCATAGTTAAGAGGAAGCTCTACACTCCAGTTTCTTATAGTGGGGGAATTTATGGGCTTCTGAGTTCATTTCGTCTAAGGAGAAAGAGGACTTGAAAGGAAGTTAACCAGAGGCACCAACTGATTACAGTCTAGGGAGAGGACTAGGGAGGGGAAAATTAGATGTTGGTCAATCTAAAGAATAGAGCCTCCTGGCAAGGAAGCAAAGGGAAAATTGAATAGAAGACCAGAATGATTAGATGATTAGTGTTAATAGGATGTCACAAGTGAGGCAACACAGAGGGGTAAAGATTCCCAACTGGGTTTGAGTTCAGGGTAGTCAGATTTGACAGGATGAGTTGATTTGCTGAGAAAGTTATTGGGCAGAGGTAAGAGGAAGACAGTGTTAAAACTTAGGCCCTATACTTTAGTAAGTTAGCTCAGAAACATCTCAGGCATGACCAAAACTGATTCCTGTTTGCTCTTAGTAAATTGAGCAAAAGAACTTGGAGATCGTTTTCAACCACTTGTGGAACTCACCTGTCTTCTGTGGAAGGCTGCAGCTCTTATCCTAAGTGGTAGTTTTGCAGACTGAGCCAGCCCTACAACTGGGACCGCTAACCTAATTCTGAACCTGCCAAGAGGTTCAAAAGGGAAGTGTACTAGGGAAAAGCAGCAAGAAACAAACACACACACGCCACTGTTTATAAGCCCTTGCCCTGAAGCCTACTGTTTTCTTCTGGTAAAATGGACTAGACCAAACAAAGCCAGGAGTCTCCTTTTGCCCAGAAGTGGTGCCCTGAAGCCTGGAGAAGTTCTCCACTTGGGCTTTAAACATCCGCACAGGTCTGAAGAAGCATTCTGAAGGGTCCTCAAGTGCTCTACAAGAATTTTTTGATTTTGAGCTTCCACTTCAATCATGATTGTAAAAATTAATACAAACGTATTTTGGATTAACTTCATGACCTCAGTAAAATCCAGCATTACTCTGCAATGCCAGTGCTGTCTCTGTTTCTAGTTTACAGTCACTTTGGTGGAAAGTAGTAGTTTGTTGTCATGAGCTAATGAGAGGGGGGACAAAACAGGAAAGGTATGCAATAGAAGTGATTCTCAAGGTGGAGTACTATAGGTACTCCAGTAATGCTGGAGTACTAAAGTAATGCTAAGGTATAAGAATGGCTAAGTAGGTAATATTTTGAATGCTAAGATAATACTAAGAGGGCAGTCAGGAAGAAAGCTGCATCCTGCTTTGAAAAATGACAAGATACATCTATCTTGGTCAGAAAGCCCCAGGGGAGAACTCAGGGCACACAGACAAGGCAAGCAGGAGAAAAGGTGAAGAGAACAGCAAGGCGGCTGCTGGGCCCTGGAGAAAAGCTCAGGCGCTGGAGTGAGGAGAGAGAGAGGAAGCGTGAGTCCAGGATGCAAAGGAGGAAGAGAGACGAAGGTGGTTGGGAGGCCTTAAATACACGGCAAGAACTTTGTGTTAAAGGACTTCGGGAAGGTAGGGTTTAACGTGACTCTTTCTTTCCTCCTGAGCTTCCACATTCTTAGTGGTTTTGTTGTGCTGTGTATTGCATAATACCTAGATTGAGTTGCTTGTCTTACAATAAATTCTTAAGGCTGAGGTAACCTTCTTTTTAGGCTGGAAGACTTGTGTGATTTGCAGGTTCTGCTGGTGTAACGAGGAAAAGCATACACCTTCCAGGCATTCCCAGGTCAACGTTAAATTGATGCATTTACTCAGCAAACATTTACTGAGCATCTATTCTGTGCCAGCCACAGTCGAGATACAGTTGAGAACAGAAGTGGTCCAGCCCCTGCCTCCCTGCAGCTCTCTGAGGCCTAGTAACCTAACGAATGGTCAACACTGCTGGCCCACGCTTAAGGTGTAAAAGCTCCTCCCCATCCTGACACTGCACTTATTTTTTAAATGAAAATAATAAAATGGATGCCAGTGAGCTCGTAAGTAGGTTCTCTAGAATGAGCTTCCCTATTCTCAGTGTGGCTCCTGTTCCAGCAGCCGCAGCACCTGGGAGCTTCTTAGAAATGAGGAATCCAGATCCCACCCCAGCCTGCCAAATCAGAATCTGCATTCTCAGCCAAGTGAGCCATATGCATATCAACGCTCAAGAAGCACAGTTCTCTTAACATTTTTTAAGAGAAATGGGTGCCTTTTATCCATGAAGATAAATCTGCAAATATTTTACCTTATTATTTAGAAACAATAATTTAGATCTGATGGTAGTTTCTCTGGATGATCACGATTTCAATGGGTCTCGTTCTGGCCAAGAAAAGTGTGTCTGGTTAATAGACTAAAAATAAATTCTCAAGTTCCCTTTATAACTTCTGCATTTCTCATACTTAGTTTTTTAACTTTTACTTCCAAACAGCCTATTGAAGGGAAAAAGTCTCGATCCTTGTGACTTTTCTTGAAAACTTTATGAAACATTTAACCTTGGGACTCATGTATTTAGAATACTTACTAAGATTTTTTTTTAAAAAATAATCATGATAAATCTGATTATTTACCAGTAAAACCTCACAGTTTAGATCTTTAAAAATTAAGACTGTAACTATCACAAAAGTTTTCTACCAATTATATTAAAGGTATGTATCCCTTATTACCAACTGCAAAGATAATTAAGGGAATGAATGAGAACTTTATATAGATATTTATGTATGTTTGTGTGTGATGTGTGTGTGTGTGTGTGCAAGAGAGAGAGAGAGAGAGAAGACACTTTGTTTGCCAAACAATGTTAGATTAAAGTATTTCAGGACTCTCCTTGTTGAACATTCAAACAACAAGGAAAGTAAAAATTGCTTGGACAAACTTTATCAGTTGTAACCCCTTCACTACTTCAGTATCCCACTCTTCTGCCTTAGGGTTTCTCCTCCACTCATCCTATGACCTGTGAGGCCTTCCCTTCTCACTGACCATCTAAATCTCTGATTACCTAAGGTATCTTTTACTTCTTTCTTTCCTAAACTTCTGCTGCTAACACACCCATACAACATCACATGACTAACCTACACTTTAATACATTCAGCCTGGTACTTTTTGCTGCTGAAATTTTAAGCTCTACAAGGCAGAATTTAAATGATAGATACAAGAGAATTCTGAGCGTGCAAGTACCCAATAAATATCACGAGTTGGTTGGTCAACTACGTCAAACTCCACTTTCAGTGAATGAATGAGGATAAGAAAAGTCTTCATGTTACTTAATTTAAATGAAGCTGAAAATGATTAGAATTAACAAGATTTGCAATGGACACCTGGCCTAAGGTTAAGAAATTTGGGGTTTTCACAGTATTTGGTTACCCTTTTTTTGTTCAGTTTCCCCTTCAAATTAGCTAAAGAACTAAAACAATTTAGGAAAGCTTCTTTTCAGTGTTTCTGTACCCACAGATCTTATCAGTATTAGTAACAACCTTATGAGCACAATCAAATGAGAGCTATAAATAAAAGGAACACAGTCTAATAAGAATTCACAGGCACATGGTGACCTCTAAGAAGACATAGCTCAACTTGAAACTGTCTACACATGACTCCATGGTCGACCCCAAAAAGCCCAAAATCAATTTTAAAATTTCCCAACCTCTGTTGTCTTTTTGATAATTTGTACATCTTATGCTAAATCTTCAAAATCCACTAAAAGTCCCATCTCTTCCATCAAATTTTCTTCTACTTCTACAGAAAACCACCACCCCTCTCTTCTATAAACTGTAATTCAACAGATTTTAAGCTGCCTTAAGGAGTGTTTGTTCTCATAAATGCTTTGTGTGTATGTCTTATCTCCCCAACTAGATTTTAAAATTTTTCTAATATATTCATATAGAGTTAGGGACATAGGTACACAAGAAAAATTTGCTAATTAAACATAATAAGTCTAGATACAGTGACTAAAGAAAGGTGATTATTTGTTCAAGTATGGTAGGATAGAAAGTTTTAGAAGTACGTTGAAGTCATGAAGAGCAAAGGTGGAAGACTGGGAAACGTTGAATAAAAATAATGAATTATTTTGTATCTCAGAAATGTTTGGGGCCATAGATTTTTCTGAAACTAGTCAGGCATCAATTTAAGATGCATATGCTAATGAACACGCCATCTTCTATGTTGAAGCATTAGCTGTGAGAAGAAAGACCCCTTGCCGTCCAGACCCAGAAAGTCTAATAAACTCAGCTCAGAGTTAACGCTTTTCCAAAATCAAATGCCAAATCCTGTAACGCTGGCCAGTTGTCATAAACCATAAAACAGCTGTCCGTCTATCAAACATACTGGAAGAATTTTCAAAGTTCCTGGAATAAATGTCATTCTGAGTATATTTTTCCTTGTCCTATGGGAAAGCAGCACAAGACTCAATTTTATTAGAAACTGTAATGTGCCAAATTTCGGCAGAGTGAACTCATCCTTAGCACCCAGACACAGTCCCAGGCACCTCACCGCACCGCCTCCGCTCCCCAGTTCCCAGTGATAGGGAGAGAAAAAAAGAACTTCACTCAAGTTCTGCTGACGTCAATGGGTGTTTGCGTGCAAAGACAGTTCTGCGGATGGACTGAAGAAAGTGGTGTTGTAACTTTTCTTAAGTCCCCGATTATTCAAAGAAACCTCACTTCTAAAGGGAAGTGTCAGAAAATCCAGAACTCTATTTGAAGGAAAAAGCAGCAAGTAAATCTTAAAATAACTGAATGTGCTTCAAAGTATGTTCTTAAGCTAAAAGTTTACATTCCTATCTTGGCAATGTCCTAAACCTCGCAGTAATAAAAAATGGTAATCACGCCTCCTGCAGGGTGGGGGAAGGTAAAGGAAAAAAAACAAAAACCCAGCATAAACAAGAACAGAATCACAAGGATTCACAATTCCTTATATTTGGGACCTTTTTTGTTTCTTTAACATTTCACTTATGCCCAATACCATCTATAAATCTAAGTTCTCATAGAGTTTTCCGACTAATCAGAAAATAAGAGCTGGGGCTGCCCCGTGGCCAAGTGGTTAAGTTCCCGCAGTCTGCTTCGGTGACCAGGGTTTCACCAGTTCAGATCCTGGGTGTGGACATGGCACCACTCATCAAGCCATGCTGAGGCGGTGTCCCACACAGCAGAACTAGAAGGACCCACAACTAGAATATACAACTATGTAGTGGGGGGCTTTGGGGAGAAGAAGAAGAAGAGAAAAAAAACAAAGATTGACAACAGATGTTAGCTCAGGCGCCAACCTTTAGGAAAAAAAAAAAGAAAAGAAAATTAGTACTGAACATTCAGATATCAACGAACCACTTGCTCAAAACAATAAATTAATATTTATTAAGAAATAAAAATGCCACATGTTGAAGTTTGTGCTACATGACGGGGGGCAATGAGCACCTAAAAAAAATTAATTTGCAGAGAGAGATTCTTGCTCCCAAAGATTTACAATCTAGAGTGACAGGTATATATTCTGCCTTCTTGTTAATTCAACAGATATTTGCTACAAGCCTGATATGTAGTGTGAAATAAAGGAATAAAGCTTTAAACAAAGCTTGAAAGCATTGATCAATAAAGACCGTGTGTGCTGGACAGGCACAGTCAATGCAAGTGCATTCTACGTGTGAGCAAAGGTTAGAGGGTGTCTGGGGGCAGAGGAGAGTTGCCCTGCCAAGGAAAGACTTTGTTTGGCCAGTCCTTAAGACTGTTTATTTCCTGCACTATTCCCCTCATAGACAGCGGGGTGGGAAAACATCTCTGTGACTTGGAACTGTTCTTGTTTACAAAGCTGTGTCAACTATAAGTTCAAAATAAGGGCGCACTTCTTTTTCAATTTCTGTATGAAAATTAATCCTTTCATTCCAGGAAAGACAGTGTTACCCAAATGAATCACAAAATTGTTCCTTTGACATACGTCAGATTTGTGGTTGTTAAAAACAACTTTCAAATAGAAAATGCTGTCTAACTGTCAAGCAGCTTGTTCCTCCGAGTCTTAGTAGGTGTAGGGTATAGATCAGCCGACAAGTTCTTTCACTTCATTTCAGTTCCATGCGTAAAGATCTGATCTCAGGGCTGAAGTGATACAAAAGATGAAGACAGCTGCTCCGCCCCCAGCTCTCCAGTGGACTCACTTCTACACAGAACCATGTTAACGCTCCCAGGAGCAGGGACATAAACACAGCCAAGCTGATTACCTTAGCTCTCTCGAACTTGCTTCTTTCTGCATAAAAATGCCACTAGAGGGGAATGTTGAAAATGGAGGAGGCTATGTGTGTGTGAGGGCAGGGAGTAGAGTGGAAATCACTACCTGCAGCGCAATTTTGCTGTGAACCAAAAACCCCTCTAAAAAAATGAGATCTATTTTTTAAATGCCTTTAGATGAGCTAAGCATTTTACTCAGAATTTGAATTTTACTACTTTTGCCTTAAAGGCTTAACCTGTCTATATAGCTGTTGTTTTTTCTCTGACACCTCAGAGACATCTAGAACTCTCCTGAGACATTCACATTCTCTACGCTTCCTGATAGTTGTTTTCAAGTGTGATATGTTTGTGTGTTCACTGTCATCTCCTTCACCAGAATGTAAGCTGCGTGAGGGCAGGGGCTTTGTTTTCTTCATCATCAGAGTCTAGAGCTTAGCACAGTGCCTGGTACTAAGAACTCAGTAAAGAGTTAGCCAGTGCCTGGCAAAGTGAATGAACGAATCAATGGAGACCCAACCACAGATCCGCCCTCCTAGACTCAATACTCTCTGAGGGTGGGAAGCACGCACCATTATTCTCTGCAACCCCCAAGCACACATTAGGGGTTCAGTACATGTGTGTTATATCAATGAATTGGATCAGAGCATCTTAGAGTCAGTCTAACCACAGGTAGACATCCCTTCTGCAGCATCCAGATCATCCTCTCCTGATGCTTCCAGTGACGGGGCTCAGTACTTCCATGACGATTTCCACCCTTCAGTTAGCATGACAAATGAAAAAGAATTCTATCTTTATCCAAATCTGATGCTGCTCAAAAAAATTAAAAGACATTATCCTTGCCTCCCTAAGGATGTCATTTTCTAGCAGAGTCGTCACTGAGCCCAAACGGATGACCTCTCTGGGCATCCACTTATATGAGTTGATAACCTAAGGCAGTGTCCTCCACAAAATGTGTGTACCTCAGAATCACCTATATGCCTTGGAGAAATACAAATACCCAGACTCCACTGCAGACCCACCAAATCAAATACCTGCAAGAGGGGCCAGTGTAGACATTTTTATCTAACCAGGGCTGAAAAACACTGAGATAAGGACATTTTTAGTTTCGGGTTCAAGAAAGAGAGATTTTTGTGGCAAGGATCCTTAAATCTTGAGTGGGAGAGAAAGGAGGTTTGAAGACATTTCTCTGCTCCATAGATGGTTTGGACTCCCATGAGGATGGTAGTCAGAGGCAGAGGTGAAAAAGTTGAGAAACCCAGTGACACTGCAGGCAGTACCGCTCCGGGCGGTGGGGGGGGGGGGGGGGGGGCATTGTGAGAGGCAGAGGGAAGCGAGCCTGCTGATGCAGCTCAGACGTCCTCAGGGAGGCCGTCAGCAGCTGCAGCCACCGGGCACCCTCAGGCAACAAAAGGAGCCAGGGGAATCAGAAGAGCCAGAGGTCACAAGGGGACTGTGGTTGACAGACGGCCTTGAGCACATGTCAGACACCCTGTTGGGGACTTCCAGACTGGTCGGGGAGGACAGGAACTCTGCAGGGAGATTCATTCATTTATTTGAAACATATTTATTGAGCACCAACTATTTGCCAGGCACTGTTGGAGGTTCTGAGGTTACAGAAGAGAATGGGAATTAATGTTGCACCAAGCTGAGGAAGTGTGAGCTCTTAATGCTCACATGACTGTCGGAGGCTCTGACTCGTAAAGTCCTGAGGCATTAGGAATACAATTTTAATACCCAACGTCAAATACAAAGAGATTGGGTAGATATTTCTTTTCCTTAAAGAAAATGGAAATCACTTTTTGGCCTTCCTGTGTGTCTTATAAAGGTAGACTTCTGCAGCAGGCATGGGTAGTTTCTCTGGGAAGCCAGGCCTCCCTAATACATCGAGCTGTCCTTGTCTCATCTCCCACTTTGCCCCACAGCCCTCAGGAGAATTTCAAGCCGAGGGCAGCCTGCCCTTTGTTCTGACTGCAGCTGTCTCTGCGTGGATGAGCTCTCTAAGAGCCCAGCGTAACGGTCTTGCCCGTAACTGCTCATGAGAAGCTATGAAAGGATAAACAGGCCGCCACATGAACACGATGCTCTTTAATTACGAGGTCCCCCCGTGGAAGGAAGGCCGGCAGACAGGCAGACACATTCCAATTACACTAATACACCTTGTAAACATCAAATATTTTTATTCTGAGATTAAAGAGAGCCCGTATCCTCACAACACTCCTGAGACGGCTGTGCATCTCAGGGCTGTTGCCAGTGCTGCTGGGGAAACAGGATTTCCTTTGGTTAAAATAGACTTTCACAAAAATAACAGCCTCGAGTCTGGAGGTGGTCAAATGTGACTTCCACTGCAGGCTGTCCAAAATTTCAATCATAGTTCTCGAAAAGCTTTCAGAAAGGACCGAGTTCATATTCTCAGAGGAAACTGATTCGTCTATCCTTGTTTTCTTCCAGTCTTTACCCTAACCATGCAGAGCCTGTGGTCATTGGTTCCCTTGGTTAAGGCTTGGTGGTAGTGGGCCTTGAGGCTTAAATCTGGTTGTGGTGTGGGCACCCGCCTTTGCTCAGTGGCAGCTCTTCCTGGGCCACACACTAAAGTGGAACTAACTCAGCCACCTTCTCTCATCCAGGTCAGCTGGGGACCAGTGGCCTGAATGTGCCAATGAATTGTCTGGGTAACTAGCCACTTGTTCCAAGCTAATCTGAGGAGAGAGGGGGATGAGGATGAGGATTGAGGAAACCCATGCATATACCTTTCTGAGAGTGGGCCTTTTGGTGGGTCACCATTACACACACACACACACACACACACACACACACACACACACAAAGTCCTTGAAGATCCTGATTCTCCATCACAAATAAATGTTGGAACAAATAAATGTACCCCCAAAAGAATAGGTTTTCCATTTGAACCTGTAAAACTCAACTCCTATAAGATGAAAAATCCTTCTTGGTGCAAAAACTCCACATAACAACAGTGGCTGTTTGTGGCTTGTCTACTGAACAGATGCAGGCAAACTGGTCTTTATAGGGCATCACAGTGTCAATACCTAGGAGAGGACGATATGTAGAGAAGACAGTGAATCCTTGAAAACTATTCTACTGTGGCATGAATGTCACTTCTAATTTCTCCATCACATTCATTTGAATTTCTGTATATCATCCCCTCAGAGTGGATGCTGATGCTAGAAATTTGGGGAAATTAGGCCTTGTAGGTTTCTCGACAACGCACAGTCTCTCTGGCACAGGGTGAGGAGATGACTGAAGAATCCAGAACAGGTGACTCCTCTGTGTTAGTGGCTCTTGTGGCAAAGCTCCAAGATACTTGGGGACCACTTGAAAGGCTCAAAACACAAGAAGTAAACACAGCAGTCGTGAGAAGAGACAAACGTGCCTACAGCCTCATGCCCACTCTCCCCACCACCCCACCCTGGGCTTTATACGGTTTAAGGTGAACATTAAGGGAAGCACCAAGGGGAAGACTCAGTCATAAAGGGCATTGCACGCCAAGAGTGAGAAGCAAAGGACAGGTTCATTCCCTGTGCTTTCCACGTTTGGGTTGGGGAGAACACGACGGTAGGGAAAGCTTTAAGCTCCCTGTTGATGCCTAGGAAGCCATAGCATTCATTGGTTTATCGCTCAATAAGCACCCTGACTACTTAGCTACTGTGTAGCAGGTGCTGTGACAAGTGCGGGGGATGGAAATAGAGTTAAACAAAGCTCGACCTCAAGCTGCTTATAGTCTAGTACAACAGATAGACGAGGAAACATGTACAAAAATAAAAGTTACAAAACTCATCATAACATGATGTGAAGAGACCACAAAGTGCAGAGGTGGCAGAAAGGAGAAAATGATTATCTTGACCTGGGTGGGAGCAGTACGGGTGGGGTTGGGGGAGAGGTTGCCCGGGCATTGGTGACATGAACCAGATCTTAAAGAATAAAAAGAAACTTATCAAGGAAAAATGAGAAAATAAAATTCTAAGCAGATGGAACAATCAGTGAAAAGGTGCAGGCATGTGAAATAGTACGGAACACAGAAGGCAACAGGTGCTGAAAATAGGGACAGGAAACCAGGTCATGGGGACCGTTGCACACCAGGCTAAAGAATTTCAACTCCATTCCAGAAAGTTGGGGACAATAAAGTCCCTTTATCTGAGATGGGTCTTAGAACGTTTACTCCAGCCGAGGAGGAGAGGATAGACTGGAGGAAGGCTGGACTGAAAGCAGGGAGGTCAAATGAAAGGTTCTTACCCAAGTCCAGGGTAAAGTAACAGGGGTTTGCACCAGGGCAGTGACCGGGGGAAATGGAGAAAACGAGAGAAGTTAGAGCCACGTTTATGAGGTTGAATCACGATGGGATTTAAAGAACAAGGAAGAAGAACTGCATCCAGAATGACTCCCAGGTTCTTGGGTCTGGAAAAGGAACCCACGGGTAGTAGTTTTGAGGAGTGTGTGTTGGATGATGAGTTGAGATTGGCCTATCTTAAATTTTAGGTTCCTATTGCTCGTTCAAATTTAAAATACAGGTGAGAAGTCGATGCTGAATATATATATCAGAGAATCATTTCTTCCAAAATTGGGCAGAGCCTCAGCACCCAGGCACCCTAGATATATTTTTTAATTAGAAAAGAGTCTAGTGGAAAAATACAATAGGAATGAGACTACCAAAGGAATACTAAAAATGGAGAGATTTTCCTGTAATAGGCATGGTAAATTTCTGCTTAAATTTACTGTACTTGACTCTCAACACCAAATTCTCACTATCTGGTTAATTTAGTGAGCCTCTTCCAGTTAAAAAAAAATTCTTTTTCCTTTTTCCTTAAACTTTATGCGGAAATCACTGAATTAAAAATGACCAGTGACTTCATGGCCAATTCCAAATTTGTTTTTACTTTTCATAAAAACTGAAAGTGATGCTTCTGAGCAGAAATGGATGAGCATTTTAAGGACTGCCTTCTTTTATGAAATCAAGTCCATACCAAACTTTATTTTTTTTTTTACTGGAATAACTAATATATTACGAAGACTAATATTTCTTTAAATAGAAAATAAAAGTCCACTTTCCCATAACTTAGATCAGAGAAGCTGCTTCTTGTTTGCTGGGGGTTTTTTATGGTTGCAGCTTAAATTCGGGATGATTTTTACGAGGCAAGGAAGACGTAGATCCTTCTGCAAAAAGAGGAACTTTCACAATTAGTGAAAACCAAGAGTGCTGACACGAGGGGCTGGGGGAAGATGATGTTACCACAGCATCGTGGTGAAGGGAAGCAGAGCCCCCAGCCTGCCTATCTTCCCAGCCTGCGTCCTGGACCCACTCACGCCCCTATACTTACGGATGTCCATGTGTTGCATCTGATTCCCAAAGCAGGTACCACAACAAAGAGCAAAATGCCTATCTTTGCTTCTAATATTGAAACCAGCTGTGTTTATTCCTCTCTGACCACCTCTCCTGCCTCCCCTAGTATTTGCACAGACAAAATGTTTTCAGGCCAGACAGGCAACCTTTCAACTTCATGGCACATGTAACTTCTTAACAGCAAAAGCCTTTTGTAGGCTTGTTTCCAAAAACTGCAAGTACTCAGTAGAAGCTATGGTAATATATAAAAGGATGTCCTTCTCTTAGAAGGAGAAACATCAAAGCAATCCCTGACATGCCAGAATTCTCTTCTTTTCCAGTAAATATTATCTGTTTTGGCCAGAGAATTCTAGGTTTTGGGATAAATTCAAGGATGAAGAGCTTATGTTTGGCATCGCATTTCTATTTGTATTCTAAGCTGGAAAATGTCATCAACTGGGTATGGGTAACATCACAAGCTGGACACTTGGAGAGAGTGGAGCAAGAGTGCACTCTGGTTCTGCTGACCCTTTTCCTGAAGGGCCATCAGCAAGTGTGTGGGCAGGCCCCAGGGGTAGGTGCTGTGGCAATGGACACAAGAAGCAGGGCTGGGAGGGAGGTCTGTGCTTACAAGGTGTGTCCACTGCCTTGCTCCCATCATAGAAGGGAAGGGTAAAGGATTTGATCCATTACTTTTAAGGACACAGAACTGTACACAAGTACTGTAAAATAATTGCTATATTAATTATGAGTAATTTACATTTATTTGTTAAAGAATTTATATAAAGGAACTACAGGGTTTTTTGACTTGTATGGGTTGGTTTTTTGGGTTTTTTTTTTTTTTTGGTTTAATTTGTGTCCTCAACACTCATGCATAAGATGTCCTTTCTGTCCCCAGCCCGGGCTCCAGTTGCACCATCTTTCATGCACTCACCACAATCTTCCCTCACGAGCTTCACCAACAGCTAAATTGTACCATTGCTGGGTTTTCTGCAGACACGGATCACCTGCCGTTCTGTAGAGACTCAACCTCAGCAAAGCCCCTGAACATCTTTTTGGCGAGGGGGTGGGGGAAGATTGTTCACTCTGTTCATTACTCAGAGCTGCCCCAGCTAAGATCTCTTAGCTCTTTCTTTATCTCTCTGTGATCATAACAAGCATGTCATACAAGCTCTTCTTTACCGTATGCAAAGTAAAATACCAAGATCTCTGACACAAAGGAATTCCTGAGACAACCAAAATCCAAGACAGTAAAAAGACAGTGTCTTGAGGAACAAAATGGAGGGAAAATATGGACAGAGCAATGACTCCAACTGGAATAACTGAGATTTAATTGAACTGAGCACAGGATGAGAAGTCAGAAACAAGGGCATTCTAATCCCACTTCGGCCAATGACTCACTGGGCAGCTGTTCACTTCGCCTTTGCCTACACCTCTTCATGGTATAATTCAAATTATCTACCCACCTATCCGGGATACACAAAGTTATCCATTTTTTTAATTCAAATATATATTTTTACCAAGTTGTATACTTGGTTAGTGTGAAAAGCAGCGTTTTTCAAATATCTACTCCTTAGGAGAAAAATTAAGTCTTTAGTCTTTTTAGTATCCTTAGATACTAACAGACACTAACTTAGACAATTATTCCTTAGAATAAGGCCACCTGGCAATAGATGTCTGGGGGGCTCTTGCCCAGCCCTCAGCCCTGTAAGCCTTGACAAATGATTTTTTTTTCTTTCTTCAGCTAAGAAAGTCTGGCTGGTAGTTTCAAATTGAATCTCACAGGCATCAGCACTTGATGGAGCCACTGTGGGTTCAGAGTTTCATCTTCAGAAACTCAGCTGGTCAGTCGAGCCAAGGAGGATCACGCCCTCTGCCACGGGCTCCTGCCATCTAAACCCATGCAAGAGCAATTGATCAAGCAGAACACACATGAACTAATGAGCTGGCTTGGTTTGAGAACTGACTGCACCCATCTGCAGAGGTTTCCCTTTCCTGGTTGGGTTAGCCAGCCCGTAGACCCACATATGGATCAACTGCTTAGCCAGCTCCACTTTATGTCAAAAGCAGCTGGTCCTCTTTAAGGGCTAGCTCCTCCTCGAAATATTCTTAGAGTGCTCCTCTCCTCCAAGGGAGCTTTCCATACCAAGAACTGAGGCTGGTTGCCCTGAAATAGAACACATTCTTATCTAAATACAGCTGGGTACATTTCTTATTCGTTGGCTTGCCTTCTTCTGGGCCCTATACATAACACACCCTTCTGTTATTGCAGCCCAACAATTACTCAAATTGAAATGCAGCTGAGCAGTTCACAGCTTTCTTAACATGCTACCTCCAGGCTTCTGCTTACAACATCCTAGGACCATCCACAACATTTTAACAAACCATCTCTTAAGGCAAGCTCCTTCATTTTCTGTTGTTCCTTTCCAGCTTCTGTTTTACAGGACAGGTTTTGTCACCTGGTCTCCAAACTTTGGGAGTGTGGTTTCTGAGCCTGCAACTTCCAAAAGGGTCTGACTGCACAGACATGCCTCATGGGTGTCTCTGAAGACGGAATCAAAACATGTCTAACGAGGCATTCTTACGTGAGCTACACCATGTAATAAGAGAAATAAGACCCACAAAGGCTGTAATTAGCTTTATCTCAGTAAAGAATGGTATACTGCATAGTTCCCAAAGGATAGTCCATGGACCAATTGATTTACAAGCTACGTAATTGTTAAAAATATACATCTCCTGGTCCCCACACAAAGTCTACAAATTAGAATCTCTTTTGGTAAGATCCAAAAATCTCTATTTTTTTTTTTCACTTTCCTAGGCATTTCTTATTTTTTCTAGCTGGAATCCCAGCTCTGCCATTACTTAGGGATGCGCACTGGGGAAGTTATTAAATTTCTCTGAGCCTTAGTTTCTTTATCTGTAAAATGTTTACAAGACCCACCCCTTTAGGATTTTTGTGAAGAATAAACGAAATAGGATGAGGGAACTACCTGGCACAAAATAGGCACCATAGAAATGGTAGCTATAACAACAGTAATAAAACAGCAGTGCAAATGAGAATGGCCTTGTGTCTGGAGCAGGAAGGAAACCAAGGGGAAGCGAGCACAACAGTGGGCAAGCACTGGGGGGCAGATGCAGCTGAAGGGCCTCGGATGCCCTTCATCCCAACAGGCAGACCCAGAAGCCAAGTGCAGGCCCAGCTGTCAGCATAAGAAGCACAACAGGAAAGGGCAGGGATATCCCAGCTGGAAGGAGCTCAGCAACAAGCAATCCAAGAGCCTCACAAATCCAGGCCGTGAGCAGCCTCAAAGAAGCAGGCAGCCACGTAGTCTGGCAATCCCATTTCTGGGTATATATCCAAAGGAAGTAAAATCGCTATCTCGAAGAGATAGCTGTACTCCCATGTGCATTGCAACATTATTTACAATGGCTAAGCTATGAAACAGTCTAAGTGTCTGTCAGATGAATGGGTAGAGAATATGTGATTACACAGACATAAATATGCATATATATATGTATGCATACTCAGTTTTAAAAAAAGGAGATCCTGCCATTTGTGACAACATGGATGAATCTGGAGGACAGTATGCTAAATGAAATAAGTCAGACACAGAAAAGACGAATATCACATGATCTTACTTCTATGTGAAATCTACAAAAACATGTTGACCTCATATAAGAGAGTAGACTGGTGGTTACCAGTGGCTGGGGGAAAAGGGAAGATATTGATCCATATTGATCAAAGGGTACAAACTTTCAGTTAAATGGAAGTTGAGTAACTAATGCTAAGAATCAAAGTGCAGAATAAATCCAATACCCATATTCAACATTGTGCTTTGCTTTAAGTTACAAAATTCTTAGAATTTCTTCCCCTAAAACATTCACAGCAGAGGTGTTCATGTCACAGGCCTATTTCACCTCCAAATACCACCACAGTTACTGGGATTACATGAGGTAAAGGAATAAACCCAATGGCTTTTTGTTTTTTTTGAGGAAGATTAGCCCTGAGTTAACTACTGCCAATCCTCCTCTTTTTGCTGAGGAGGACTGGCCCTGAGCTAACATTCGTGCCCGTCTTCCTCCACTTTATACATAGGACACCTACCACAGCATGGCTTTTGCCAAGTGGTGCCATGTCCACACCTGGTATCTGAACTGGTAAACCCTGGGCCGCTGAGAAGTGGAACGTGCGAACTTAACCACTGCGCCACCGGGCCAGCCTCTAAACCCAATGGCTATTAACCCAACATGGCTATCTGGAATCTGATAGAAAAGTTACTACAGCCATGTCTTACAAAGTGCTTAAAGCTCAACCTAGGACCTTAAATAAATAAGTCCTGGAGACCTAATGTACAGCATGGTGACTATAGGTAATAATAACGTATTGTAAACTTGAAATTTGCTAGGAGAGTAGATCTACAGTGTTTTCACCACACGCACACACAAAGATAACTATGGAAGGTGATGGGTATGTTAATTTGTTTGATTGTGGCAATCATTTTACAAGGTATACATATATCAAAACAGCACATTGTACATCTTAAATATATACTTTTTTATTTGTCCAAAGTAAATAAAAATCAAAACAAAACCAAAACAAGAGCAGGCAGCCAAGCCTTGGTCACCCCTTTAGGATTCCACAGCAGGAGTCTCATCCCTCACAGACAGAACAAGGGACCGACAGTAGTGCAGCCTCTTTCTAAAGACAGAGACTTGGGTACAAAGACTAGGGCAGAAGCCCATATATCAAAACTCAAGATAAGTGGCTCGAAGAGGGCAGGGCCTAGAGCTCCCCCAATTCTTTCAGAGAGCTTTGGCATAAATCTTTGTCACAGATTGGTTTGATTGAGCCAAAAGCCACACTGGGACCACAGCAACTTAAACAGTGGGGCAGGATGGACCCAGATAGAAAGTGACTGGAGTCATGACTCTGAAAGGTCAGCTGGCAGAGCAAAGCACTTCATTTGGACACGTTCAGGGAGGAGGGATGGGGGTGAGTAGGAGGCCAGACAGTAGGGAGAGTTGCGTGATGGGAGAAAATAAAGGTCTCTTTTCCTTCCCCTGCTAATAGAGCCTTCTAGCATTTCTTGTGTAGCTTCTTCCTCCTCCCCCATTATCTGAGGAGAGGAAGACAAAAGCCACACCAATATGTTCTCGAGGGAAAAACAGAGAAGAAAAACTAAACTGGCTGCAGAATTGGGAGGCACGTGCTGGAGGGTATGAGGCAGATAGGAGAGAGGATTGCAGAACAAGACATCAGCTACTAAGCAAATGAAATAGAGAGTTGGGGGTGAGGATAGGAGAGTGAGAGACTTCCTAAAATTTGGGAGGGCCAGAAAAAAGAGCCAAGAATGTAAAAAGAGAATTGCTGTGAACTGTGTACTGGAAAACTCCCATGTGTTAGCAAGAGTCTTAAAGATGAGAATTCCTATCTATGCTATGCTTCTTTAGATGCAGCTCTTTGAGACTGGACCACATGGGTCCCAGCCATCTAAGCTTGAAGTTAGTGGGAAGTACAATGCTGGACAAACAGTGTAGTCCTCCCCCACTATCGTATCGAGAGAAAGAGCCAGATTGGTGGAGAAAAAAAGAGCTAGGCACCCCTGCCAAAGCCTCTTGGGCTGTCAAGGCCCAACCTGCCCAACCTCAGCCCTCCCCAAAGTGCCAGCCACACCCAGTCCCATTGCACAACCCCTTACCCCTCCCTCATCTGAAGTGTCTTCATGCCCTAGGGCCTTCTAAGTGCCTGCCCCTCCCCAGAGTATTAATCTTCTGTAAAGGAAGTGTCAGTGTTGCTACACTTCAACCTGAGCCTGCCCCAGCCCTCCTCCACTTCATCCTGCCAGCAACTTCCAGCCTTGGACTCCCTCACCATTTTATTCACATCCTCCTCCCTGCAACCCATGGAGATTTCAGGAGATGCCCCCCTCTAATAGCTCATGGCCCAGTAAGGTGATTCTGCCTCAATCAAACAGCTAATCAACCAGGAGCCAGGATGAGCATCCAGGCCCTCCAACAGTAGGAGACCCAATGGAAAAATGGAGGTAAACTCGTGGGAAAAGGAGATAAGCAATTCAAGAAACTAGACCAGTTCAATCTGGTGAGGGAGGGATGAGGGTGCAGGCTCCATCAGGATCCCAGGTTCTCAATTAGACCCCACACGCTCGATTTGAGGCAAGAAGTGTAATCCTAGACCTCACTCACTGAATGGCAGAGGTTCTGTTAATTTCCTGCTCTGTCAAGCTTGGCTCACGACTAGAGCAGCTTAAATGCTTGGTAGAGGGAGTTGGAGACTCAAGGTCTGAGTGCTAGGGACTCTGATGCGCAGAGGTCAAGGAGATCAGTCCCAGGGAGCAGTTCTCAGGAGAGGAACAGGAGGTTGGATGTGAGGAGTGGGATGTGACATTTGTCGAGTACCTACCAACTGCGGGGGACTGGGAGATGTTTACATATGTCATCTCCTTTAATTCTTACAATAGGAAGCGTTAGATCCATTTTACAGCTGCGGTACTTGAGCCTCAGTTTCTCCCAGGTCGCAGCTAATTCATGGTGGGGCTTTGATTTGAACGCCTGAGTGTCTGATTCTAAAGCCTGGGCTTGTTCCCACAGCACCAGTAAGCGGGAAACAGACACCAGAGAGCAACACAGAATCAGGCCCCAAAGTGTGCAGCAGGGGAAACTAAATGGTATCTGAGACCTACGTCAAACTCATCAAGGAGGATAGTGGGTGGTGAAATGAGTGGGAGGAGAGGTGAAACACGGTTGGCCATGTGTTCATAACCGTTGAGGCTGGAGGAGAGCTGAGCCCTCAGTTCAGTGTATTATCCTCTCTATTTTTGTATAAGTTTGAAATTTTCCATAATACAAAACAAACTCTTTTAGCTGTGCCATATGAACAGTCAAGTTAACACACCATCTCCCCGGGCCTTACCAGTCACTAAACACATGCTCTTTGGTTCTGTGCTTCCTTTTGGCTATAAAACCAAACATTTCATTTAGCAAAGAATTCTCACACTTTTCTAGGAATTTGCTTCTGTTTTGGGTAAGCACATACATTAGGCATAGTTCCATGGAAGAGAACATTTTCAGGAATTTCTTGTTACATGAAAATAAGAGCCTTCAGAGCCTTTTCTCAGTATAATAGTAAGTGACAAAACAGGATATAAAACCACATTTGAATCATAAAATGAATTTTAGTTAAGTATACATACAGAAGAAGGAAATGTACTAAAATAAAAACCATGGAATTAATTTTACGAATTTTACAAACTTGACGTTGAACATGCATTAGTTTTAGGAGCAGAAGAAAAATATTTTAAAGAATTTTTTTTAATGGACGTTAGGGACACAGAACAGGATTAATTAAACTCTGGTCTGTGACACTCTGTCATCATTGGTCTAGCAGTGCTCTTTCAGTCATTAGTGAAGATATTAATCGAACCACTATCATGTGCCAAGCAGTGCGTAGGTTGTTTCTAATCTTCACAACCCTGAAAATCAGATGTCTGTAATTCCCGTTTTACATTGGTTTTGAACTCAGATCTGCTGACTCTGAAGGCTGTCTTGCTCCATCACACTTTACCACCTGCCCCTTCGCCTCTTACACTCTCGAGCAGAGAAGGCATGAGCAGCAGATCCCGGAAGACTAGGACTGAAGGTTCACGTCTCCCACTGTGGCTTGGGTTTCCCCTCCCCTGTCATGACCCATATTGCCCAGCCGTCTGGATCTCGCCAGGAGGGCCTGATTAATCACCTCTGGCCAAGAAGACAAGGAACTAGCCTGTTCTTTCTTCCCCTGAGCTGACAAACTGTCAGCCCGGCACCCGGCTCTATGAATTGATCACTTCTGATTTATACTGTAACGTGACCATTCTCTCAAAAAAATATTCATATAACAATTTGCCTCTGATTTAGTTATGTGCCTTGGAAGGGAGAACTCTTTCCATAAAACACGATTTCATGAAGGGGGACATGGGCCAAGATCACCTTTCCCTCCCTCTGACAGCAGAAGCCACTACCTGTTAACCATGATGGAGCACAGAGAGAGAAGTGTCTCTAAGAAGGCTAGAGGCAGACACTGAAGCCATGGGAAAGTCGGGAATCTGGCCAGATGATAAGAAGAGGTTCCAGACAACTGTCTAGATGGGCTACTGCTGCTGGCAGCCTCTTGAATTAAGGGGGCAGGTTGGCCCGTTCATAACTGGCCACAAAGAGGATGGCCCAGTCAACAAGGCAAGTCTAGAAGTTTGTACGCTCTGAGTTGTAACCGCCATGCTTTCTTCTAGAGCCCTCCATTCTCTGAGGGACTGTGAGACCTCAAGCAAATTTAATTTATTTTCCCATTGGTGAAACGTGGAGACACCTGCTCCTTGGCAGGAAGGTTTTTGGTTCTCTGAAGTGTGTTGAGCAACTCAATAAAAAGTATTATATACCTAGCTCTATTTTACAGCAAATTCCCCCAGAAATGGTCAAATCATTTCCCCCGGTAACTACTGCTGCCCACCGCACACCAATTCCCCCATGGGAGGTTAACCACTGTGGCGGCACAGCTGTGCACAAGTCGTGCGGCCTCTCACACCTAAACATCCCACCACGGGCTGCTCAGCTCAATCTGTTTTCCAGGCAGTCGGAGACTTGGGTGTTAAATGCTGCCTATTCTTGCTCTCTTCTTTGTTTTACTCAAATTACAATAACCAAAAGTGCTTCTATCTTTCACAGCCTCCTCAGCTGTCATAAGAATAGGTCAGGATCAGACTTGAGAAGAAAAAAAGCCCAGGAAGGTATTGGGGACCACTTTCTTCACGAAAAGAAATGGAACCCTAAGAGATGGTGTATCTCCTACAAAGAAATCATTCAGTTTTTTGACCGAAGAGTCAACCAGGTCTGAGTGGGACAGAAGTTAATTCCTAAAAGCAGTTATTGCTGAGGAAACTGAGACCTGAGTCTCTGATGGTGAGCAAGTAGAGAAAGCAAAAGAATTAAAGGAACTCGTGGGTCATTGCCAGGTGATAGATATGGTCATCTGCTTTGATCTTAAGTGTCTAGCTGCTGACTTTAGTTAGCCATAGTGACTGCCCTTTGCAGGTTTGGTCCCCAGCTGGCTGAATGACTTCCATTCACTTCGAGATGGATTTGACCATCTCACCTTATATTTGGCTGCAATACCAAACACCTATTCTGAAATCTACAATGCCTTAAGATAATTAAAATAAAGAAGGCATTTGAATCTTAGGAATTTGCAAGAAATTCCTGCGTTCAGATATTTTTGCCAAATAAAGTGTTGCTTGCTCTATTTTTAAGGGGCAGGACATTTTACAAAACAGCTAAGATGACCTAAAGGATTTGGTGTCAGCCATTGATTCGATTTTATGTTTTAATGATTCAAAAATTGCTAGCCATGAAAAAATTAGTGGCCCTCTATCGAATTAATTTACCTTCAAAAGCACCTTTGTGTGTATGAGGTTTTGGTTTACGTGGGTTTTCTGTTTTTGTTTTTTGGTTTTGTTTTTTTTTTAAGTATAAAAGGAAAATGGTGGGGGAAATACATATTGTATTTTATCAAACCCCAAATGTGAAAAATAGTTTGAGAGACTGCTGACGTAATTGCAGCTGGGTTCATTGAAGCCTAATTAAAATGCCAGTAACACATGATCCTGCCCAGAAGTGCTGACTACCACGGGGCAGAAACCATGGCTGTTCGTCTGTGTAATATTAATAACACCAATAGGTAGAACATTATCATAAATGTTTTGAATGAAGCCCCCAACCTCTATTTCAAGGTTTACAAAAATCTATGATTTTCCAGGCAGTGACAACCACAGAGAAACCAGGCTCAATTACAGAATAAGAAACCAGCAACTAACAAATGCTTAGTGTCCTGGACTCCTCAATCACCATGATTCCATTCTTCATCGTTCAGAGCAACGCACTAGAAGACAGTGCATTCTAACATAAACTTAGAATAAGGTTATGATCCATGATCTTAAGAAGGCCAAAGTCTAGGGGATTAATGCATTAAAAATCCTGGACTTAGGGGCCCGCCCAGTGGCCAAGTGGTTAAAGTTCCAAGCGCTCCACTTCAGTGGCCTGGGTTCACAGGCTCAGATCCCAGGTACAGACTTTATCCACTCATCAGCCATGCTGTGGAGGCATCCCACATACAAAGTAGAGGAGGATTGGCAATGGATGTTAGCTCATGGCCAATCTTCCTCACACACACATGCACACGCAAAATCCTGGACTTAAATCTTACGCTTTCTGAATTCACGAAATGGAGAATTGAATGAACCTGAATTTTGATGGAGAAATGAATGATAAATGAACTCCAGACAGAAAGACAACATGAATGGCTGAATAGAACATATAGAAAAAAGTTATATATAAATCCCTTTGGGGCCGGCCCCATGGCCAAGTGGTTAAGTTCGCATGCTCAGCTTGGGTGGCCCAAGGTTTCACCAGTTCAAATCCTGGGCACGGACATGGCACTGCTCATCAAGCCATGCTGAGGCAGCATCCCACATGCCACAACTAGAAGGACCCACAACTAAAAATACACAACTATGTACCGGGGGGCTTAGGGAGAAAAAGGAAACATAAAATCTTTAAAAAAAAAAAAAATCCCTTTGCAGAGTCCTACAAAAAGATAGTTCATAGAGATGATGCTACCATTTAAAGGTATATGGTGCCCCCGTATACCTGGCATTATACTGGTAGCAATTAAAATAAACTTTATTTCTGCCCTAACAATAATAGCTAACATTTAGATAATGCTTGCTATGTGCCACACAATAGTCTAAGCACTTGACATACATTAACTCATTGAATCTTCAAACCACCCCATGAAGTGAATACCCATCCTACAGATGAGGAAACTGGAAAGATAGTAATTCATCCAAGCTTATTCAGCTAATAAGTGATGGAGCCAGGATTTGAACACAGGCAGTTGAGCTTTAGAGACTGTCCTCAACTACTATGTTATACCACTTCCTTTTTAAAAACAAAGGAACCATACGTAAACACTGTATTCTAGTTGCTAAATTTGTTTCTCATGGGGGTACAGATTAATAATTCTGAAACTGCTTTACATTTATATCATGGTTGAACAAATAATTAAATGGAGAGTGGGAGCTGAGTTTCCTACTGTTGGAGAGGCAGTTACAGATAAGCAAGAAAGGAAGGCCAGAAGGAACCCGGTAGTTCTGGATTATAGTCAGAGACACCAGTACAAACTCGTCTTTAGCTTAATGTATAACAGATGGATAAATACAGAAATAATTATAAATATGTGTCTATATGGCTAATATACACACATATTTTCCCAGCTCTGTCTGCTGATAGGGTCTAGAAGCAATGAGACTCTGCAAGCAATAAACACACCTGGCACCAAGATCTTGGTTTCTAAATACCATTTTCCCATAAAAGGAGCAAGAGCTCCTTGGCGAAATGGCTGTTTACACGATTAGGGCAAGGAAAATAGAAGATGTACTTGGAGCACCTTGTAGTACCAGAAAAGAGAGAAGGGCTCAAAAAAATAAAAGGAGGGAGGCATGTCAAAGGGACACAAGGATCAACCTGAAAGAGCTCCCAAAGACCAAAGCTGGAACAATTTAAGCAACAAAATAAATGACATCCTATAGAAGTATAACTGAAAGTATAAAATAAATACACATGAGTCCAAATCGACCTGAGTAAATGATTAAATAAATAAATAGATGGGCAAAAAGAGACAAATCTTCCTTACAGAAGAATTCTACGTTATATATGCAGATACTCTCCATCCCAGGAGGTCAAGCATTTCCCCCCTTCTCCTCCCTGTTCAGGGATGGGCTAAACTTAGTGACTCACTCCCAAAGAAAACAATAGGGAGGTAGAAAAATAATAACTTCACAGTGGAGAAACCTACCTGGCAAATGCTACCTTAACCAAGTGATGAAGGTAAATATCCCCAATGATATCACATGGATACAGTGTACTCTGTCATATGATGTTACAAGAAGGATACTCCACCTCTGTGGTATTCTTTCCAAAAATCTATAACCTCAGTCTAATCATGAGAAAACATCAGACAAATCCAGACTGGGGGACATTCTGAGGATATCTAGCCAGTACTCCTCAAGACTGTCAAAATCATGAAAAACAAGGAAAGACTGAGAATCTGTCACAGACCAGAGGAGCCTGGGGAGATGTGAAGACTAAATGCAATGTGGTACCCTGGATTGGATCCTGGAACAGAAAGGGGACATTGCTAGAAAAAAACGATGAAAGGCAAATAAAGTCTGGAGTTCAGTTACTAGTAATGTACCATTGTCAGTTTCTTCATTCTGACAAAAGTACCATGGTAATGTAAGATGTTAACATTTGAAGAACTGGGTGATGGGCCTATGGGAACTCTCCATGATGTCTTTGCAACTTTTCTGTAAATCTAAATTTATTCCAAAATAAAAAGTTTATTTAAGAAATTATTAGATTCTAAAATAGGCAATCTATGCAAAGTAAGTAAAAGAGCAACTATGTATCATGCAAAGGAAAGGAGGCTAGAAATAAGAGCATGACAATTTTCACATTAATGTTAGTTTTCTCTATTATTCCTTGATTCTCATAAAGGCACTTTGGGGAGAACACAAAACCCAGCCAGGCTCATTCATCCATAATGCTTAACAGGTACATACCACGTGCCAGGCACTGTCCTAGGCACTAAGGACACTCTGGCGAACAAGACATGCTTCCAGCCTCCAGAGAATATCCAGTCTTATTGGAGGGAGAGAGAGAGAAGCCAACACAATATAAAATACAACATTTTAAGTCCTACCTGAGAGGTAATCTCAAGATGGTAGGGGCACACCCAGGAGGAGCATCTGACTAATTCAATGCAGGGCACCATGTAGGACAGAGGTGGTCTCCTGGAAGAGTCCACAAATGATCTAATGTGCTTTATGACCATCACAAGAACCAACATTCTCTGACAGCATAGAGCACATTTGGGAAATACAAATTTAGTCATTCCACCTCTTCCTAAAATCCTTCAAGAGTCTCCCATTATTCTTAGGATCAAAACAAAGCTCCTCGCCATGTGTGATGGTTAGTTTTATGTGTCAACTTGGCTAGGCTAATGTACCCAGTAATTACTCACTAATCTAGCTATTGCTGTGAAGACCCTTTTAGATGTACTTAACATGACAGTCAACTTTAACGAGATTACCTCGATAATGTAGTGGGCCTCATCCAATCAGGTGAAGGCCTCAAGAGCAAAACCAAAGTTTCCCAGCAAAGAAGAAATTCTTTCTCAGAAGAGAAGAAATTCTGCCTCAAGTTTACAGCATCAACTCCTGCCTGAGTTTCTAGCCTGCCCGCCAGCCTGCCCTACAGACTTCAGACTTGCCATCTCTCTTAATTTCTATTCATATGACTATATTATATATAGGATTATATTGTATATAGGATTATATTATACATAGAATTACATATACTATACATAAGATATATATTATGTATATAATAGGATATACATTATATACCATACTGGTTCTGTTTATATATAGAAACAGTATATATACATATATTTAGTATATATATATAAATGGTGTATATCTATCTCTTTATCTCCTGTTGGTTTCATTTCTCTGGAGAACCCAGACTGATACACCATGGTCATGGGCTCCAGGTTTCGTGCAGTCTGGCTCTTCCCCTCCTCGAGAGCCACACCTTCCACCCCATCCTCCTCTCTCTGTCTCTTCCCCTCACACTGGCCTTTTCTCATCCTGAGTCCTTTCAACTCATCCTGTCCCCTCCTTCTACCGGCTGTTCTCTCTGCTTGGACCACTCTCTCTTCTTTCCTGATTCATTCCCACTCATGCCTCAGCTCTTAGCTCAATTGTTGCTTCCTTGGGGAACCTTCCCTAACCTCCCAATGTCAAACTCACTTAGTATAAGCTTTCAAAGCACCACACACCTCTCCTGCATGGCTAGTCAAGTTACAAGCTATGTCTGGGGTTGCTCATTTTTTGTAATTATATTCCCCAGCACAGTGCTTGAAACATGCAAGGCTCTCAAGGAGTCTTTATTTAATGAACGTCAACACAGATGTTATAAGAGCAGAAAACTGCCCTCCTCCACAGCCACAGCCTCTGAAGTTCCTGCACGTAGAATCCAGTGGCCCAGTCTTCTTGACAATTCATCAAGCCGAAACTCAAGGTCAAAACTCATCAAGATGAAACTCAAGGTCAAAAACAAAAGGGGAACTCGGGGAGGCAGTCAAAGCAGGCAGAAGGAGGGGCTTTACTTGCTGGAGACAGAAATGTCTCTGCAGATGGGCTGGAGGTGGTCAGTGTGGCCGCAGTCTCACGTTGACACCAACTTCTCCAAAAATACCACCTGCCTCTTAACCCAAACCAGGGTTTATGTAATGACATTTCCCACTTATTACCAGCTGCTAAATGCTGAAACTCTCAGAAGCACCTTTTTTAAGTCTTAGAAGAAATATCAACTCTAGCCTGTTAAAGAAGAGAAAAAGATACATTCTTACCAGATTTCTTTTTATAAAAAAGGTTCAAACCTAAAAAAACACTGAAATCTGGCTGAATTTTGATAAATATAAGCAAGTGATTATCACATTTCTTTTTCAGGTAGGTTTTTCCCCTGAGTTATCTGAACTGGATGAGCTGGTAAACTTCCCAATATACCAGTCCCCTGGGTCATATTTCCAAAGGCAGTAGCTACAGCTGATTCATCAATTCATATGAGGCAATTTAAAGCATAACTTCAAATTTGTTGATATTCTTCCTAGTGACAAGTGGGGTCTATATACCCTGCTTTTGAATCTGGGCAGATTTTGTGCCTCACTTGTATCCCATAAAATGACTTCTGGGGCTTGCACATGGATGACAATGCAGTTCAGTTGCATCTCATTCACAGGGACAGTCATCATTGGAGTCCTGAGCCAGCAGGTGAGAGGGCTGACTTCCCTGAGGCTGCCATGCTGTGGGGAAGCCGAGCTACACAGGGAGGCCATGTAAAGATGTTCCAGTTGGCAGAGCTAGTCTTCAAGTCCTCCTCCCCCAGGTGCCAAATATGCGAGTGAACAAGTTCTCAGATGACTCTAGTCCCCAGCTGTTGAGTCAACCCCAGACTTTGAGTCTTCTCAGCTGAGGGTTCAGACATGGGGGAGGGGAGACTCAAACAAGTCATCCCCGCTGTGCCCTTTGCAAATTCCTGCCCCAAAAGCACAATAAAATAGCTATGGCTTTGCACCACTGTGTTTAGAGTAGTGTTTGTTATGTACCAATAGGAACCAACACAATATAGACAAATGAGAGTTATTTCTTAGATGTCAAAACAAGTGTCCAAGTTTTCTCCACAGAAATCAACACCCGTCAACAGCTTGTACCTCTGACAAATACCTCAAATGTAAACAAATAAACAAACAAATAAAAGCTGGCCTCAGTATTTCATGAAAGGAGTGGATTCCAAACAGTTTTACCTACTCAGAGAGATAAGAATTTTGTTTGAGAAAGGGCGTGCTCAACCAATATTTGGTGAATGAATAAAGGAATGGCCCATAGAGCCATGGAATGTTTAGGTGAGGGTACAACAGCAGGCAAAGGATCATTTTCCAAGAACAATGGCAATCTTAGCCCCCAGTTCAAACAAATTCAATCCTACAGAAATCTCTAGGGCTTATCCTATGTTCTTATTCTGTCATATTTAATGATATTTATCAACGACCAAATCATATGCAAAGAACATATACTTGTATATGCAACTGACACAAAACTGAGCTGGATAACAAAAACATTTGATGGCAGAGAGACTCAAAATTATTTTGACAAGCTGGAATAATGAAGCAAGATAAAAATGAGTGGCTGGAGTAATCTTATCCCAAAGAGCAGCTGAAGAGGTCATGCAAGGGCCTCAAAGTCTTTTGCGGGAGGTGATGGACTCATCCTGAAGATAATAGGAAGCCATGGGATGCTTTAGAAATATAGTGTTTTAGAAGATTAATTTGACATGTTCTTATGTGAGGGACTCAAGGGAGAAGAAATGGAAAGAAGGAAGGACACTTAGCACTTAGGAAATGTTTAAAGTCCCATAACACAGAAAATATATGGATCCAGGTTGATCTGACCACAGTGAGAGAAAAAGACAGACAGAGGTGATTCGGTAGCACGACCAGCAGGACTTGTGCAGCAGATGAGGTATCAGGTGAAGGAAGAGTCAAAGAAGACTCAGAGGCCTTGAGTGAGAGGTGGGTGAGCTGATGGAAACAGAAAAAACGAAGGCGGAAGTATGCTTGGAGAAGAGGAAAATGAGCTCAGGGGGAATCTATCGACTTTGAGACAGTGCTGGCAAGACATTTCGGTAAAAAGAGCCAATTGATAATTGGAGACCTTGGATTACGGTTTAGGGGAGAAGGCAGGTTTAGGGAATCATCAGCCTGGAGGCGATCCTAAAGCCATGAATGAATTCCCATATTTTTGCCATGCTAAACCATATTAGGTCTTGATCTTCATGGCTCAGGATGAATTTTTTTTTTTTTAAGATTGGACCCTGAACTAACATCTTTGCCAATCTTCTTTTTTTTTTTTTCCTCCTTCTCCCCAAAGCCCCCACCCCACCCCCCTGCTGGTACATAGTTGTATGTTCTAGTTGTAGGTCCTTCTCATTGTGCTACCAGGTCCTTCCGGTTGTGTAGGACGTCACCTCAGCATGGCCTGAAGAGCGGTGCTACGTCCGTGCCCAGGATCCAAACTGCCAAAGCCCTGGGCCGCTGAAGCGGAGCACACGAACTTAACCACTCAGCCACAGGGCCAGCCCCAGGATGAAAATTTTTGAAGATACACTACATCTTTTTCATGTAGTGGGCTGCATCATTAGACCTACCATACCACAGCCATTTTCTTGAAATTTAATCCTTAAGAAACAAAATATGAATTGTCAAGAGTACCTATATTCATTTGGGCTCTCAATATATTTTGAAGTATTCCTCCTACTCATTTCAACTGACAGGATTGGCCACAGAAATTGAGAACCATTTTTGACGCTTTTAAAGAATATTGGGTGGGCCACCATCCCTACTGCTCTCCACTTGAATAAATTGTAAGAACATCAAGAGCTTTTGTACAGCCAAAAAGAACCAAAGAATGTGCAGCTGGAGGTATCAGCTGTGCATATCGAATTCTAGCCAAAATAACTCCCAGAGTGTCCAGCTGCAGGGAGAGAAAGAAAAAGAGAAGACAGACAATAATTCAGTCAGGGAAGTCAACAGTGGCTAAAGATTCAAGTTGGCCACAGAGTACTATTACAGTTGGGTACCAGGAGAGGTGCTGCTGCCACCACAACATTTGGGTAACTTACAATTGCAAAGTGCACATCTGTCTGTGACCATCTGTCTGAAAGCAAACTGGGGGTCAGAGGCACAGGAAAGTACAGTGACCTGAAAGTGGAATGAGATAAGATAAGGAGAGGAAAATATGTAAGGAATCTAATTGATTTCACTGAGAAAGAGACAGCAAGTTGAAAGAAAGTGTGGGATGGGGTCTCCTTAAGTAAATTATGACTCAGCAAGTGCCATTTTATCTAAGAAAATAATTACAGGAAAGCAATGTTTCCTGAAAAGTGTTTCTGTGAATGAGCCCACTGGAATAGTAACTGTGGTTCCTTGCAGATGAAGGGGTGGCATTGCATCACTTCCCCAGAGATGACGTGGCCAGGTCTCAGCCAGGTACAGAAGTGAGATACTACAATCATGCACTTCTAGAAAGCATTGAAACCTATTTTCCTTGGCCTCCATGACATCTAGCACATTCCATATGCTGATTGTCCTCCAATTTCCCTGGACATTCTTTAGTCTCTTTCACAGGTTTCTCTACCTCTGCCTATTTTAATAATCCTAGAGCTCCTCTGGGCTCTAAGCCTTCTTATTTTGCCATTCACTCTCCCTAGGGGGTCTCATCTGCTCCCTTGGCTTTAGTGTCATTCATGTGTTCCCAACTGTTAAGTATTTACAATCACCCAGACCTCTTGTCTGAGCTCAGACCTGGACAGCAGCTGCACACTGGGTATCTCCCCTTGGGCATTTTACAAACTCAACTTGTCTAAAATTGAACTCATGGCTTTCTCCTAGAGACTCATGCTTCCTTTACTGTTTCTTATCATTAAATGGCACGTCCATTCACTTGTTACCCAAGTTGGCCACCTAGGAATCCTCATTTGAAAGCTCTTTCCCTTGGCCCACAATTCAACAACACATCGGTGTCCCAAATTAATCCACTGTTCTCCAAACCCGTTTCTGTTATGCTAGGCCAAGGAACCACTATCTTTCATTTCATTATCACAACAGCCTTCTAACTTGTCTCCCTGTCTATGATCTTGATTCTGCCCTACTTCCTCCCCGATCCATTCTCAAGCACTCACTCTGAAACAAATCCAATCATCTCCCTTCTTCTGCCTAATACTCTTCAGTGGGTTACTATGGCTATTAGGATAAGGTCCAAATTCCTTAATATGATTTGCATAATTTGGTCCATCCTACCTTTTACCCCTCACCTTTGCTTCCCTTTAAACTCTACGGTCTAGCCATACTGAGTTTTTTCTAGTTCCTTGAACCCACCAAGTTCTCCCTTAACTACAGCCTTTGCATATGCTGCCTGGCACTCTCTTCTCCTTTTGTTTGCCAAACAATAACAATTCATCCCTCAGGTCCCAGTTGAGGCAAAAGTTCCTATGACAAGCCTTCCATGACCAGTCCAGTCTGGATTAGGTGCCCTGCAGTGAACTCTTAAACACCCTGTATTTTCCCCATCAAATCACACTCTACTGTTAACACCTATTTACCTGTCTTTATACTCCACTAGACCTTGAGCTCCATGAGGGCAGGAAGCATGTCTGTTTTGTGGGCAATCGTATGTCCAGCACCCAGCCCAGTATTGTTATATGTTGAATAATTAAATAATTACAGGAATATGTGATTGTAGACCTTCTGATCAGCAGCGGAACTCTGCCAGGTCTATGTCAAACAATGTCCCCCTACAAAATTAGACAAATTCCCAAAGGTCGTTTGTCTAAGATGAGCCTGGCAGCTACAGCATCTCCAGGAACATTCATTCCCTGATGTGCAGCCAACAGGAGTCTCCTGAGGGATTCTCAGCTGGAGCTCACTGCAAAGCTCTTACTCCAAGCACAAAAATATCTCTTCACTTCTAGTAAGGGACATCAAGAAATAAAGAATCTTTCCTTTGGTATCAGAATCCTAGGGAGGCAGAATATAAAGCAAAAACTTCTGGATAGACTCAGTCTTCCTAGAGAAGACGGTATTGGATGGTTCCCTAAATCAGTGGTCTGTAAACTTGAATTTGTATCAGAATCACCCACAGGACTTATTGAAGCCCAGATGTCTGGGCCTGACCCCCAGAGTTTCTGATTCAGTATGCCTGGGATGGGGCCTGAGAATTTGCATTTCTAATAAGTTTCCAGGTGATGCTGATGTTGCTGATCTGGGGACCACAACCTTGAGAACCATTGCACTAAACATTTGACTCACCCCTCTTAGTCATACAAACATGAGAGAAGTAGGCTCCCACTGTGCTGGGGGAGGAGGGGCACCTCTTCCTAAACCCCCGGAGAAGAAGCTCTCATTGCTGGGCTGGAAGTGGGGAAACTTGCCTAGGGATTAAAGAATCTTTGGGAAACAAGAAATCACAAAATCAAAACTCCAGTCCCTTCTGTACTGAGGTTAAGTTTACTAGAACCACTCTGATAACTTAGGACAGTTCAAATTATAATAATTCTTCAAGAAAAGAACATCAGGAGCCTGGTGGTGGACGTGCCTACCCAGCATTCATTCATTCTTCTGAAAACAGCTCATTTCCCTTTGGGGAACTACCATTTCCTAGTTCTCAGCCTTTATGATTCAGGTAAGACAGATTTCACCCCCTAAGGCACAGGGGAGGTCCCCAAACTCAGATCTGGCCAATAAATGGGTGCCACACCCAGCCCACAATGATTGGTTAAGAGCTGGCATGACACAAGTTGGTCTAATGAGAGTCAGCCCTGGACAACAGTAGATATTTGGGGGACAGGGACCCTCTTTTTCCTCTGGGGTTGCCAAACTGAAAGGAGGTAAGTCTGGGGCTTCTGGTGGTCATTGCCACCAGCTGGAAGAGTATGCAAAGAGTGACACTGACACTGAAGAAAACTCAGCCAAGAGACAAAGGAGACATACTCCTGGCAACAGCATCTGGATCCAGCAGAGCCTAAAGTTAGAATATTCCTGAACTTGAGCTGAGTTTCTGTCACTTGCAACTGAAAGAGTCTTGACTGGTGGAATTCTACTAGCAAACTCACGTGTTTCTCTGGTCTAGGATGTTTCAGTAACCAACTGCTCTAGCAGTTTCCCTCAAGATGGACAGAACTGCCAGGCCTACAGCTTTGCCAACCCCTCTGGGATTCCACTGAATAAAACTTTTCCTAACAAATCACTTCTTAGCATAGCACTTAGCCTCATTGCTGCTTGCTTGCCTTCTTTGTATCCTCTGTGAACTCCCCAATTGGAAGACCTATATCCTTTATAACAATTTTCTTGGTTGCCGTGCATGCTCGCTGGCTCACAGTAGGTGCGCAATTAAGTGACTGTTTGCAAACAGCCTTTAAAAGAAAAATAAGAAGTTTACTTCTGATTAGTCTGCATCCAAATCGAATAAAAGAAAAAATGGGAGAGAGGCAAGGACAGCAAAGTAGTGGAAATAATTAAACTAAAACAGGTAATGACCCACAAAGGTGAGCTTCCAAAGTCGGGTGAACACCCACTCTGCTCTAGAATATTTCTAAATCCCAACTCCCATGAGTTTTTCTTTTTCTTTTTTTGAAAAAGCCATTACGGAGAATGGGGTGCCAGAGGATGACAACTGGGTTGGTGACTCCCACATAAGTCAGCTTCCTCTTCCCCAAATCAGTTTCCAGAAACTCTGCCACATCATGCGATGAGAACCCCCTGGCTTCTCACTCAGAGGAAAGTCTCAGAGGTCTTGGGCAAAGACGACAGCAGCCCTCCTTTGGTGGCTTTCTGTGATAAATAGCTTCCTGCCAGAGCACTCGCAAAACCTAAGCGCGTGGAAAAGAATAATGACATGGGAAACAGAACCCAGGAAAGGTTTGTAAGCGTACCCAGCACAGGGTACTCACATCTTTGTGATTAAACACGCCTCTTGCCTCCTGAGGAGTCTCTCAGCATCACTTGTGGTCACTGACTCTCCATCCAACCGCTGGACCCCAGAAGCAGCCCATCTTTCTGACATCAAGAAACCTGCCACAGAAGAAAAACAGAAACAGCACAGATGGAGCTGCCTTTTCAAATCCTTGTGGATGTCATGAGATTAGCAGCTTTCCTCTGAGTCGGCCTCAAAGACTTCCTTTACAATTGTTCATCAGCTAGCTCAAGGCATAGGCAGTGAAGTTCACTAAAACAAAAACATAACCTCAAACATCCAAAACAGCTGGTGGAAATTGTGACTGTTTTAGAGGAGCTGACTTATCTAGCTGAGTCAAAACAAGTGTGAGCACTTCAAACAGGCACGAGATCAGAAACAAAATTAGGTGTTTATTGAGTGCTGTCCCTCTTGATTTTTTTTTCTCCCTCACCGGACATGAATCTCCCCCTTAGCTTCAGCCTGACAAGGAATAAAATCCTTTATAAGAATTGACATTTGGGGAAATTCATTTTAAAATAAGGGGTTTTTTCCTAACTGTACAAGTAATACATATTCTTTAGAAGAAATTTAGAAAATGCAGAAAAACCACAAATAATAAAAATCGCTTACAGTAATCCCATTGCTACTGGTTCCATTTTGTTCTGTTTTAATGTTGGCTTTTCATATGCATGCACACCGCACAATTTTAAACATATGATTTCGATCCTGATTTTTCACCTAGTATATTATGACCATTTCCCTATGTCATTTGTATATTCTTCCACAGTATTTTTATGTCTGCGTATGAACACCATAAATTATTTAACTAATGTCCATTGTAAACATTTAGGATATTTCTAATTTTGTGCTATTGTAAACAATCCTGTGAAGAATACCCTTGTTGATAAATCTTTACATATGTACATAGGAAATTTACTTTCTCTTTCAGGGCACTGAAATTCAGAATATAAAACGGATGGTAATTGGCAGTGAAAGAGTGTAGCCCCTCTCTTCCCGAGAGTTTCTGCCCATTGTCTCTTTATACCTCTTTTCAGACCAGTTAGACAGCTACTGTTAGAACTTCAAGGCCTTTCTGGTTTCACGGAAGCCTTGCTGTCAGTCAAGTCAATGGTCTCTCCAGTTTGCCATACAGAACCACTAAAATAACTGTTTTTTAAATGTATGGCAAGAAATGAAAGCAAATAAAATAAATATTAGGAAATTTGGCTAATCTTGTTAGGAAAAAGAAAATAAAGAAGCATAACTATATCCAAAGAGGTATCAGGCTGATTAGACTGGGCTACTCAAAACTTTATCTTCCAGGAAACTCTCAAATTTGATCATTTGTAGCAGGTTTTACAACTACGGGAGACTAGCCACAATTTTCTACTTTCTTATATTTACTATTTCCCAATTCAAAAAGTGAAATGAAACATTCCAAAGGAGAAGACTCTTAAATGGCATTATTTTCTCTTATTTTAGATTTACTGCCCACATTGAACAACCATTGCTTCCGTATTGGCACAGCCATTCAGTCAATCACCATCGGGGGATGAATCATTCCAGAATTTGGATAACAGAGAAGTTTGCCTCCCGCCAAAGCTCAACAAACGTTGGTAAAATTTGGGAAAATCATTATCATGAAAGACTGCAGTGGTTTCAAAGAGCATCTCTTAGTAGTTAACTGCAATCTATGCCTCTAAAAAAAGTGTAAGGAACTTCATGTATGTACACACACACCCGCGCACACGCACACACACAGCCCCTGCCGGTTTCCCTTAAAAGTCTTGTTCTCTTCATCACCAATGAGTGGAATTAAAAACAGTTGGTCAAGCTCCACTAATCGACAGCTGCTTGCAATTAGATGAAGCATTTAGAGCCATTCTCTTAACTACCTTCCCAACTGCCTAACCATTCAGCATGAGCAGTACACCGTGACAATTTGCCAGAATGTTTAACTGATCTCCATCTCTAGTGGTTTCTATACCTTCCTTATTTTCTTCGGTCTTCCCACACACTGTCTGACTCTTCCAGTTCCTCTTGTTAAATTAGGGGTATTCAGAGAAGGGATTAGTTGAAACCAGGTCGAGCTGCTTTGTGCTAAGATGGAAAATTCTACCCAGGCGACTATTAGAGGGCAAAGTAGATCTTGATGTTTCTCAAAGAGAAGAGAAAAGATGCCCTTTCTTCCTTTTTTTTCTAACGATGAACTGGAAAGTTCACTGTAATTTTTCTCTTTAAGCATGAAGAGGGAAAACAAAAATTACTGGGCTTTTGTAAACTCTTTCCAATTCTTGTAACTCATAAACATTAATTTTGGAGTAGGGAGAAAATGTACAGCTCACTTTAGTCAATTTTTTTCCTTTACGAATTGGGCATCAAGAGTCTAGACATTTCTCCCAAGGTCACAGAAAAAGTGGCAGAGCGTGGGCTGAGTCCAACTCGCCCACTTCTCAGTTCAGATTGTTTTCTGCCAGTTCCCTTCTCTGAAGAGAAAATCGTCCCATCTCTGGAAAGGGCAGAGGCCAGGATGGCTCTCCCACTTGCCCTATCCAAGGGCTAGAGCGGCAGTCCTCCCAAGCTTCTCTAGCCAGTAACCCATCTTAGAGCTTAAAGTGGAAAGACAAACAGACACGACATGGCTTCTCCTTTGCAATTACTTGTCTCACTACCCCACCTTCCCCTCCCCCACCTAAAAAAGACCCTCCACAAACTTAACCACATCCAATGTTTTTTCTCCATCCCAGCCTCCCTGATGTTTATCACCATCCTACACTCATTTGGCCTTTTTTGCGGTGGAGGAAGCAGGAGGAGAACGAAGGGGATATTGTAGGAAGGGAAGAGGAAAAAAAGTAAGAGAGGTGGAGAAGGAGAATCAGTAGAAGGAGGCAGTTATAACTACTCAAAATTCAAGAGGAGAATAACAGCTAAGACAAGAAGGGGAGCCCCCACAGGCCAGACCTCATGCTCGCAGCCCTGACTTCTGTCTCCACTCTTCCAGAGGCTGATATCCTGTCTCCGAAAAGCTCCTCCCATGACCACAAGCCTCTAGTCCAGTGTTTCAGACAGTCATGGAGCCTTCCTTCTGTATCTGAGGGCCCCCTGCAGACATTAATTTACTTTCTCTTTAAACTCATATTTCCATTATACTTACTGTAGACAGTTATCCTTATAGATTTTTCTGCTTCAAAGTCTTTTTGTTGATCATTTTATTATGCTTCTCTATACTATATGTACATTAAATATTTTCCTGCTATATATTTATGTACATATATAATATGTCCCTGCTACCCATACAGAGAGATATATAAATAGATAGATAATAGACTGTAGATGTACATGCAGAGAGAAAGAAAGAAATCTAAAAAATTTTCCTGTGGCCATAATGTTCTAAATGTTAAATATCATTCTGGTTAAAATTAGTGTTATATTTATTACAAGTAGACAGCTGGTCAACAGAACATAAATATATTATAACTCTGATAGATAATTATTAAATATATAAAATATACTGTATTAGAAATGAATCTGAATGAATTCAACAACATTGTTTTCTATCCCAATTAATTCATGTATCCATGATCTGATATTACTTAACGCTAAACTGTGGCAGTTTTCAGAGTCAATTGTTTTCCCAATTTTTCATTTTTATAGAGGTAACCACTGAGAAAGCGCTTGTTTTATCCACCTAAATAAATAGAGGACATGAAAGTTTGTAATATAGTGACAGTATGTGACATTAAATTCTAGGGGCTCCTTCATACCAAAATGACAAAGTGATCCATCATCAAAAATTATTTTTAATGCCCTACCTGCTGACAGCTTAGTGAGAGCCTTGTTCAATTTTGTTGAAAGCCAAGAGCTAGAGACCAGTTGCCTTGAGAACAGATTTTGTTTTTAATCCTGTGATGAGTCATTCACTTTTTCAACACCAAGGTCATGATTTTGAGTTACTCCTTGTTTGTCCCCCAAGTGATTTAACAACCTAGGACAAGACCTCCTAACAAGATTCACTAGGAGGTAAGTGTGCCTTTATTCGTAAAGAGGTTGGAAAGGTAAGTGAGCACCACCAGGGCAGATCCGTGTGAGGAAAGCACATAAGGAATATGATTCTCTTAAAACCACATGTGCCTGCACACCCCTTAGGAAGTCTTTGTGCACCCCGGGAATACGCACATCCCAAGTTGAATATCACGGGACAAGATCCTGCATGATTCAGCCCCCACCCCTACTTCTCCGTCTCATTTCAAACCCTTCTTTCCTTCATGCTTTCAGTCCCTCTGGGTCACTGACCATGCTGGTCTTGCACTTTCTCAGAGACACCGTCTCTGACCATCCAATATAAAATAGGTTTCCCAGTTATTTTCTCTCGTAGTTCCCTGCTCTTCTCCTTCCCAACACTCATCACAATTTGCCATCGTGTATTTATTTGTGTTTATATGGGAACCCACTAGACCAGTGTCTAATGTGGTCCCCTCCCAGCTTCTTTAGCATCGATTGAGAACTTGTTAGAAATGCAAATTCCCAGGCCCCACCTCGGACCTGCTGAATGAGAAACTCGGAAGCAATCTGTGTTTTATTAATTCTTCCAGGTGTTTCTGAAGCCACTAAAGTTTGAGTACCAATGTCCTGGATCATAATCTCCAAGAAGGCTGAAGCTATGTCAGTTTTCTTCAGCACTATAAATCCAGGACTTTGCCAGTGGCCAGCGAATAAGAGATGCTCCATAAATACGTACTACTGAATAAACTCAAAGACGACAAAAGCTTGCCACACAGTAAGAAATATATTCATGCAGTGACCCACTATATATATGGAAATATATACATATATAATTTCACATAATAATTCCTTTACTACATGCCATGAACTGCAAACATTCTGCATCCTACTCAATTTGTTCTGATTCTTTTCTGTTTTGGGGGGGTTTTGTTTTTGTTTTTGTTTTGCTGAAAAGAGGACCACTAAATTTATTTCACACTCTTCTAATGGGTCTTACATGCAGTTTGAGGCTAGTCATCAAAGTTGTTCTACGGAAACTCACGCCTATACCCCTATTATTCTTTTAATCTGGAATTCCCTTCCCCCCTCATTTCCTCATGCCAAATCCTACTGATTCTTTAAGGCTCACCTCGCATAGAGGATTCCTCTACTGTGAAGGTAATATTTCCCTCTTCTTAACTCCCACCACGGGTTCTCTGTACCCAGCTTATGACTTTTCCTACTTTCTCCTGTTAATATAGTGTTTATGGGACATCACTTTTCCTATTAAAGTTAATCCTTCAGAGCAGAATCCATATCTGCTTCATCCTTGTACTCTTCACAACATTCAGCATTTAACTTCAAATAATGTTTCCTAAGTAAATTAGACATTCAAGGAGGGAGCTGTTAATTTCAGTTATGGTTCTGTGGAGAAATGTTTTTAAAGCAAGTAAGATCTCAATGAGTGGCTGAGAGAAGGAGGGCGTGTGAAGAGAAGGGAGCCATGTGGGCAAAATGTCCAAGACAGTGACATGCAGGGCACCTTCAGGCAACCTTACGTGTGTGGTGGAGAAAAGGCTGGAAAGGCAGATGGGGTCAGATGGCAGAGTGCCTTAAGTGACCCAGACTTTATTCTGCAAGGAAAAGGGAACCATCATAGGTCTGTGGTTGCTTTTCTGTTTTAAAAAATGATAACTGTGGTGGCAAGATATAAGAGATCTAAGAGTGAGGTGGCTATGAAAATGCGCCACTCAGAGCTCCTGTTGTGGGCAGCATATTGCATATCCACTGACCAGCTCAGCTGCTACCCCTGTGAATCCACCACCACATTGGGGCTGGGGACATGTTTTCCTGGCTGCCCCCAACCAATGACTGGGGCTCCTAGTGCTGACCAATTCCTGTGGCACACACGACCTTCCGACTTTTGCACAAGGACTCCTCGTCCACCCGGCCACAACTTTCTGAGCCCTGTGCTGCAGTCTGAGCCTTCCGATGTAAGCCCCTTCCTTTCCTCCAGTCAGATCTGCATTGCAGAGTAAAGGTTCTCCCAACCACTCCTGCTTCCTCACCTTAATCCTTCCCAGACATTTCCCCTAATAAATCTCTTAGACTTCTAATCCTGTCTTGGCATCCGCTTCTCTGGGGATGTGAGCCAACTGCAGAGGAGCAGATAAGATCAGAAAGGAGGCAGAGGAAAAAAAGGTAAGATGAGCCTGCCTGTGGATTAAAATACACATACGCCTGAAAATATACGTGTGTTTACTGATGTTTACATACAGATATTGAATATACAACAGACACTCAAACTTACTGAAATTATCAAAACTGAAGGCAGAGTTCACCTGGGAAGCCACTGTGTAGGAAGGAATGCAGATCTTTTATCAAACTGCATTTCTTATTAGGCATTAATCCAACTAAAGTCAGATAACACGAGACAATATTTCACAAAATGTGAGATTCCTGGCTGACCAGAATACTCTCTCCATATCACATGCTGCCACAGAAGCTCGGACCACAAAATACAAGCAGATGTCAACACTTTCACCTTCCACTTTCTAAATATTGCTGATCAGGCCAAGTTTCATTTCACTTATTGGGCCACTTTCCATGTTAAGGGAGAAGGGTTGAGGAAGGGCGGAAGAAAGTGTTAGGATTGAAGTTTCATATCTGCTCAAGAAAACTGATGTTGCTTATTGCTGGGTTTCAAGAGAAAAGCTTCCCTAAACCAGCGAACAGTTGCTCAGAGGAATCTATAGACCAAAACAGGGAAATGTTTTCTGTAAAGGGCCAGATAGTAAATATTCTAGCCTTTGTGCGTCATACGGTCTCTGCTGCATACTCAACTCTGCTGTTACAGCGCGAAAGCAGCCATCAACAACACAGAAACGAATGTGTGCTCTGTTCCAATAAAACTTTATTTACAAAAACAGACAGTGGGCCAGATTTGGCCAGGGACATTGTTTGCCAACCCTTGATATAGAACAATAGGAATTCTTCCCCCAAAATAGCCTTTTTGGTTTGCAAGTGGATGTTCTACCTGCTTTCTAATCTTTTATCTACTTAATACAGAAAGTACACAATTAAAATCTAGTTGAAAATGACCAGTTATATTAAACCCCCTCTTAATAGGGGAAATGACCATGATACAAGCTGTGGCCTGGAAGAAAGAAGCCAAAATAGTCATCCGACTTCAGTCTAAAATTACTTTTACCCAGCAAACCAGCCGTTCTCAAAGTGTGGTCCTTGGACCAGCAGCATCAGCACCACCAGAGAAATTGTTAGAAATGAAAATTCTCAGGCCCTGTTCCTGTCATGAATCAGAATAAGAAAGCATGCGGCCCAGCAATCAGTGTTTTAACAAACCCTCCAAGTAATAGTGATGCAAGGTCAAGCTTGAGAACCACTAAGCTAGGATATATTTGAAGTTGCCTATGCCTCAAATTCTTCAGCAGTGAAGTAAGACTGTTGAAGTGACCCCTATCACTACGGCCACAAAGAGATTGCCAAGACTTGGCTGATACTCACTTAAGGTTCTTCACTTAACTGAAGATTGTTAGCGCTTCAGTCAAAACACATGTCCTTCTTTTTTCCTTTGAATTTGGATCACCTGCATTTAGAAGAAAAGATTATTTCATTCTAAATCGAATATATTCATAAAGATTTTCTTCAGCTCGATTTGTAGAATGATCAATAGAGTCCTCAGGACTGTAGAGATAAGAGATATAACTTGTAATGGGGAGAAGATCCCAGCTGGGCCAGAGCCAAGATTTGTATATCTCCGGTGTGTGGAATTAGGCAACACCCAAACCCCACCCAAGTATCTATTTGCACTCTCAATTTACATGAGGACTTAGGAGAATCCTGGAGAAAATCTCAAGCCATATCTATGAGACTGGGGATCAGAGAGTAGAGCCAAATCTGGGAGAGTCGGCAGGATAGGAGAGGAATGGAAATGAAGAATGAGAGGGGAACAGAAGGCAGATTTCAAGTCTCCTCCTCCCCCACATGCACCCACACACCAAAATTACATTAACCATCAGGGAAAGTAATCTGACAAACCGGACACGATCAGCTGGAATGCCCTTCAGAGTGTAAGCAGAGTCAGGTTCTGGGTATGTCACGGCAGCTGGCACATGAACCATTTCCCCTCAGCTCTCCTGGAGGCACATGAGCACCCTGGGGTTACACGGTGGCTGGGCGTCTTAGGTTTGCACAGAGAAACAGGAGGCGCAGTAAGTTCTATAATGTTCCATGGATCCAAGCAATTCTCCTGAGGCCTGACAGTCTTCCCACTTCACAAGAGACTGACGAACTCTTGAAAAAGAAGTAGGATTGACAGCTCTGGAGTCAGATGGGGAATTGGCAGCAGAGCAGAGGTCAAGAGTTTTGCAGTCAGCAGTCCCACAAGAGCTTTGATCAGGCACCCTTTGGAGACTTCCTCAACACTTGGGAAAGTCTATGCAAAGTCCTAGAGTTCCC
Source organism: Equus asinus (assembly GCF_041296235.1). Lineage (NCBI taxonomy): Eukaryota > Metazoa > Chordata > Mammalia > Perissodactyla > Equidae > Equus > Equus asinus. The sequence continues at coordinate 42,035,704 of NC_091813.1, forward strand.
AAGTGAGCCAGCTGGAGCTTGGATGCAGCAAGATTCTGGTAAACATATTAGTGTAACTATATCACACCTATAACACAGTGAGGTGGGGGATGTGTCCAATACCCCTGTGACCTGTATCAGATTCTTTCTGTTCACCTTTCGTTTATTCCAACACTCACTATAGCAACTGGTTTTGCACAGACTCCAACTAGCCTCACACAGGTATAACCAGAAGAGCCTCTCCTCCAGCAAACCTCCTGCCTCGCACCCCAGGGCTTCTCTGTTGAGACTAGGGAGAGGGGCAATTAACACCCATGGGGTCAAGTTTTGACCAGTGGGGATAGGAACTGATTAATAAATGCTTCTGTCTTTTTCCCACCACCGCTACCAAATGGAAGGTTCTGAAACCCATTTCATTCAGCTCCTCAGGCGGACCTGGGGGATCAAGTAACCAGTTGCTCACAGTTGCGGATGACTCAACATTGCATACTCGTTTTGGGTCTCCCTCCTTCCCTGCTTTGCAACCCTGTCCATCACTAGTGAGTCCTGGATCTCACTCCCCCATGAATATTTGCACTTAAACCTTTGGTTCAGGCTCTACTTTCAGAGGAGCCCAGGCTAAGTTAGGAATGTTTAGGTTTCACGTGACATAGAAGCAATAATACATTTGTGGTCAATATAAGACTTGTATATCTTTCAAACAAATGACTCTATTTCCTATTTTATGTGATTTATATATAGTGTAATCATTCCATTACGTGCCTCTAGCAAACATATAATAATTCTCATCATTTCCCTAAATTCCTAATCTTGCATTTCCAATATACAAAGAATTCTAGCCTTTTTTTTTTAAAGCTAAATATAAGCACATGCCAGGACTCTAAGAATTCATTATATAGTACTCTAGTGATCTGAAACAGCGATAACAAACAAGTTGCAAAGCAGACTCAAGACAGATGATGAGAAGAAATACAAGCTAAAGAAGACACAAATAGTACAGGGTCTTGGTTTTAGTAAAGAGAATGAGCAGCTGAAAGTTTGCTTTCTACAGCTATAATGATAAATCACCATTTCTAAAACCTAAGGGGAAAAAATGTCCTCACTGGCGTTTAATTTCCTGTCCTGGTCTGTCTTCTCTCCACCACCCCCATCCTCCCACTAAGGACTTTTGCTTCTCTGAACTGGTGGTTGCTACTTTATTCTGTTTTCCTTCTCAGCCTTTCAGTATAAAACTCCAAAGATCATTTAGAATCCAGGTGAAATTCAAGGAGAATACTTTCATTAGGGGGAAAAAAATAAAGTAAACGCAGCTAAAATTTTCAAAACAATTTACAAGCTAAAACATTTTAATTCTTCACATTAAAAAACAAATTCTTGCAGTATGAAGGGTTGAGAATACGAAGAAATTCTCCTTTCAGACGCCCTTTAGTCTTCTAGTCCCAAACAGAAAAGGATGGTGGTATAGATTAGTTTTTCTACCAATGGTAGCCATTTTAATTTCTTGGACACGAAAGTAAAAATTACCTTCCCTCTTTGTCATATATGGCACATGGGCCAAATCACAGATGTCCTCAAACATCCCTAATGATACTGGGTACCCCATATCACCAACCTTTAACCCTCTCTGCCTCTGACCAAGATCTCCCCAGGTGTGAATCATTTTAATTCCAGAAAATGAAGCTTCTTCCTTAACTATAAAGCATTTAAGTGCTATTAAAAAATCCTCCTCATAATTTTTGTCATCATTAAGCCAAATTCTCAACCCATGTTAGCTCTCAGGGATTGTATCCCCAGGGATAGTGTAGGCTGACCATCTGGTCCTTTGGCCTTGAACCACCACATTTTGATGACACCACATTTTGATCACACTGAGTGATCATCCTATAAACAAGTACTCTTTGATATTACTTCAATATAAGGATCAATTAATTTACTGGGAAAATGGCTTTGTTGAGCTCAAGTTATGTAAAAACTGATTCAAAGTCACCTTGTGTGTCCTCACAAATGTCTCTAACAGTCACTCAAGACCCACATAGCTGTGCTAGGGCAGGAAAACTGAGCTCAGTTGATTTCTCCCAACAACATGAGATGACTGAAATAAATAAGCCACCTGAATAACCAAAGGTATATATAATACTATATTTCTCAGCCTCTCAAATGAGTCTATGTTCTGGCTAGCAAAATATAAACATTATAAATATGTTAATTTTTCCTAAGCTTGTCAATAAACATAATATGATCCTCACAAAATTCCTTCAGTTTTGTTCCTGGAGCTAGACAAGTTGATTATAAAACTAGTGGTTCTTCTGGGATAGGTCATTCAAAGCAGCCTTTATCCCCTTCCCCCTTCCTACTGTTAGAAAGTGAGATGGCTGGAGCTCCAGCCGTCATCTCAGGCCATGAGAGACCTTGCAGATGAATGCCACATGCTAGGATGATAGACTAGAAAGACAGAAAGAGCTTAAGCCACTGGTGATGTTAGAATCACTGTACCAACCTTGAACTCCTACCTTTAGCCTTTTGCCAGAGGAAACAAACTCTTTTGAAACACATTAAGCTACTATATTTTCTCAACTTTGGCTGAACCTAGTCCTACTTGATGCAATATGCCATTGGCCAAATGGCCAAATGATATCATCAACAATTCAAAATAAGTCCATCAGTTCTGATGGCTGCAACTCACTTTTAAATGCATCCCCCCAAAATAATAATAAGATAGACTGATAAATGGATAGAGATAGATATATATATGATAAAGTAAATATAGCAAAATACTAATTATAGAATATAGATGGTGGGTATATGGGTATTCACTATACAATTCCTTCAACATTTTGTAACAAAACGCTGAAAATCCTATTGATAAGCCACCAGTACCGCTTATTATGATTTAAAAGATATTCCTAGCAACGAGGAACGTTGTAGCTTCTTTTCTCTCACTAAAAGGGTGACTTGTCTTCCTGTTCTATAAACACTATTGTGGGCTTAAAGTTTTAAAAAATAGAACTGGAAGTACTGCCAATTGGACAAACCGGGTGCAAGCAAAAATTTTAAAGGCTGTATAAACAGAAATCCATCTGGAGAGATGTTTTCTGCAGCAACATAGTAAAAGCTAGAATAGAATTTCCTGATATAGATGTACTCTGCAAATCCCACTGGGTACAAGCGAGAGGCATCTTGCTCTTTAAAATTTAAAAGTAACTTTCACCCATGAAATGAAGCTAGGAATGTTAGAATCTCAACTAAGCTGAGCTCAGCACTAGGTAACTTCATTTTCTTCCCCTGTTAAGATTCTCTTTTCCTTCCTTATCAATACGGGGACACTTCTAAGGAGATAGAATTTCAGTTTGGCCTTCTGAGCAACTTGAATCATTTCTGTTGAAAGGGTAAAAATTGTGTTGTTGGATCTTTTCCCGTGGATCTGTATTCTAAGCAAAACAAGATTGGATTGACTGCTGAACAATTACTGGCAAGAATGCTAAAGTTTGCAGAGGTCTTGCCTGTAAACCGCCAATACAGAAGAAAAAGTCTTTTCTTATTCTCTGAAATAACGTGAGAATGTGAATTGGGGTTCCTGAAAACAGTGCTGAAATGCTGATTTGGACTATGGTGTCTACTAAGAGAATCTATTCATCGGAACTAAAACGCTTTCAGAAAATGGTGATTTAATTCCAGAGAATTTAACAGAGAATGCATCCAAAGTTGTTTATTTATTATATTTATTGAAGGGCTGTGGGAGCAGGCACTGAGCTAATTGAGGAACATGGATTCCCATTATAATCCTGTGGAGTCACTTCTTATGACTTACTGAAAAGTTCTGCTTCTGACTCAACATTTTCCAAATTTGATCTCATCTCCGGAAGAATGCTCTTACAAAGCCTGCAGAAAACATCCTCGGCTGTGTTTAAATTATTTAAGGGTAAAAAAGGATATCATTTACACATACATTTAATTTTGGTAGACAAACACCCACTGTATACAGAGCTCTACAGCATTGTCTTCTGGGAGAGAAATAAAAGATGGAGAAGACCAGACATTACAGACACTGTCAGTCCCAGGCCAAGTGTTAAGCACTTTGATGTATTATCACCCCTGATCCTTATAAAACCCTATAAGACAGGGATTGTTATTATCTCCCATTATATAGATGAAGGAGCAGAGGCTTAGAAATGTTTTTCCAAGATCGGCTCCAGTAAGTGGTGGAGCCAACACTGGGACCCAAGTCAGTCTAATACCATAGTCTGATCTTTTAACCACCATCTGATACTGTGTGATCTTTGAAAGCTAAGTGCCATAGAGAGAACACTCAGGGAGGGTGGGAGGGGGGAAGAGAGGAGAGAGAGAGAGAAGCGAGGGAGGCAAGGTGAGAAGAAGGAGAAGGAGGAAGAAGAGGAGGAGGAAAGGAAGAAGGGAAAGACTTGTCTAACACACAGGTTAGGAATAGTGTAAATGAAGCACTTAAAGGTTACAGATATGAAGTGCTTCACATCAAATCTGGGTGATTTCTTTGTTTCTTACTTACCTTTTTCATCCTTCATTTCTTCTGTGTTTTATTTCTTCTAAAAAATAAAAAATAGAGAAACAAGTACTTATAACTTACACAATTGTAAAATTGGTTAATTGTAACCTATCTCCTCCTCTCCTCCCCTTTGTCTACGTCTCTTTCTCCCAAATATTATTGAACACCTACTGTGTGCTAGACCCTGTCATCTATATTCTACTTCAATATAGAATAAACCCAGCTTAATTTGCTTTTATTAATTAAGAGGAAAAAGAGAAAAAATATATTAACTATCAACACAAAGACAAGGAGGTACTATGCTAAAAGGCAACAAATGAACTGTCAGAATATGACAAGGGATAACATTAAAGAATCAGATAAAGCCTCATGTTAATGAACCAGACCAGATGCCCAGCTTGAGCTACAACTCCACTTTCTCTGACCTTCACCACAAAAGATATGCAACTTCCACCATCACGACTTATATCAAGGCTCCAGAAAGAAGTTGATGTCACTTGAGAAGGGTCTTTTGTGGGAAGGAAAACAGAAAAAGAGAGCAGGTATGAACCAGAGAACCAATGAAGATTTAGGAGAAAAATCGAGAACAACCCATTTTTATTTTGTTTAAGGCTTGTTGACTCTGTGAGTTATCAGAAAAGAGTTGAAAACTTATCTATCTTGGGCACCTCTGTATCCATGGCACTTGGCACTCTACCAGGAATGTAGAAGGCACTCAAAAAAAAATTGGTTGAATAGATAAATGAATAAGCCAGAAAATGACAAAAAGGCAGTGACTTTACTGTCTCTGTTATTTGACACGTAAGGAATAGCCATTCATCCAGAAAATGTTGCGGTCTCTATCTCCAATTTCCGTACATCCAGAAATCTCTGACAGCCTAGAAATTCTATTACGAATCCACATCTCACAGTAACCACAATAAAAACCACAGTAATCTATAACTTTAATATAAGATACAATCATAGATAAGAGAAGTAGAAAGACAGCACATAGAATTACTCACTTCCTTACTTCTAAACCTGTTTGGTTTCATAAAGAGATTCAGTCACCCTCAAGATTTGTCACACCCATGAGGGAACCTTCCTCTTGGAAAGATCACCTTGTTGGTTTCTGTCAAATGACCCCATTGACCACTGCCTTCCGAGCAACCTGAATCAAGAAATGATTGTGAAATATGGGGAAATCTTGTTTAGCTCAAATCTTAAAGCCCCAAAACCGTAACCAACAGTCACTGATATTTAGTCGGATCAAGTGCAGTGGGAAAAGCAAATATTCTGGTCAGTTTTCTTCATTGATGTCACATGTTTCTCTTCCTACCTCCCCCCAAGGGAGTTTTGTGAATAGTCATGGTAGTTCACTGTAAAAAAGAAAAAAAAAAAGAAATTAAAATATGTCAAAATGACAATATATTTTAGTAGTCATTTTTATTTTGAGTTCCTTGGCACATATTTGCTCCCTATCTTAAAACAATAATCCTCAAAAGCTATTGATAGTAATTGCCCTGGAGCCACTCTGTTCACAACTAGAGAAAAGCCAAGACATTATTCAAAGGAGCAAAATAGGAGCAAGACTCAACAGAAGTCAGAAAAAGCATCCAAAAGGGCCATAAAGTAGAGGAACCTGGCCTGGAACACAGGATCCCTGAGAAAAACAACTAGATGCACAGAGCTAAAATGGGTTATAAAGAATTTGGGTCTTGATGTGGTAATAATAAGGAGTAATAGTACCCAAATCATAACATGAAGAAAACAGTATAGATGGATAGAGAGAGAAAGGTGACAAACAGACAAACTAAATACACTGTCAGAGTAATCCAGACTTAGGTGATAAAGACCTTGGCTTGAGCTATGGCCACAGAAAAGTCAAGAAAGGACCAGATTAAAGACACACTAGACTGTGGTTCCTCAGGGCCTCATGTTCCTGACACCACAATGCACAACACATTTTTGTTGAATGAATAGAATTAAAAATGAAAAGAAAAAGAAGAAAAGTGACAGGGTTGGTAGCTGATAGAGTGGCTGTAAGTATATACTCCAAAGGACCAGAAAAGGAGGAGCATCAGGACAAGTTAGAGAAACAGAGCACTTGGCCATGGGATTGGGGTGATGGTAGAACTCCAGGCAGGACCGCCCTGTGGACAGTCAGCAACATGGAGACACAGTCGCCGACAGCATCAGGACTGGCAATGGAAGTTTAGAGGTGAGATCTAATGGCAGGCAACTGAGATGACAAGAGAGAAGCTGAGGGCAAGGGAAAGATCTTTAGGTGCAGTAGGAAAGGGAACTAACAAAGGGGACTGAGAAGAAAAAGTGAAAGAAAAAAAAGGAGAAGAAGAACTAAGAAAATATAGTTTCATGACTTTGGTGGAGAAAGCTTCAAGGAATTGTTTGTGGTAAAATGAGAAGGACTCAGTCTGAGAGTGAGGGAGGCTGAACCCGAGCCCCAGCTCTCCACAAGCTTACATTTGTGACCCGGGGCAAGTGTCCACACCTGTGTGGGTCTCCATGTCGTCATCTGCAAGTGGCCTCTGAAGTCTATACTAGCTCTCAGGATCCCTGAGATTCTGAGGACTGAAGGTGTCAGAGATCAGGAGGGATGAGACAAGGAAAAGGCTGGCAATTAATCCCAAAGAGAAAATGCCACCAGTAAGGGCAGAAGCCAGCAGGCAAGGACTAAGAAGAAAAGAATAGATAGGACTTCAAGACTTTGCAAGCAAAAGCAAGTGCTCCCAAAAGCAGCAGGGTCTAAGGTAGGTTTTGTTTTGGTGATAGCATAGACTAGAGCTTGTGGAAGCCAAGAAGAGGAAGAGACTGAAGGTGAAAATTTGAGACAAGATCTTAGAGAAATGGGTAAGAACGGGGTCCAAAGTATAAGTAGATAAAAATGAAAGAATATTTTTTTCTGGTTTGCTAAGGAGAACGGTGTTGGAAAATTCAAAGAACTATGCTATCATAAGTACTATAAAGTCAAAAATTAAATAACAGAGACTCCTTACCTAGAACTGAGTCGCTTCACAACATAGTCTGAAAAGGAAGAAAATCTTTGTGTTAGTTATCTGTTGCAGCATTACAAATTACCCCAAAACCTGTGGTTTAAAACAACAAATATTTACTAACTCACACAGTTGATAAGGGGCAGGAATTCAGAAACACCTCAGCTCAGTGGTTCTGGTTCGGGACCTCTCATGCATCATGTCATCATGACGTCTGCCTGGGCTGCAATCATCTGAGGGTGTGACTGGGGCTGGAAAATCCACTTCCAAGATGGCTAACTCACATGGCGATTGGCTGGAAGCCCCAGTCCCTTGTCATGTGTACCTTTCCTCATGCCATTGCAGTTGGCTCCCCACCATAGCAAATTATCCAAGAGAAAAACCAAAATGGAAGCTGCAATGTCTTTTATGACCTAGTCTCTGAAATGACACAGTCACTTCCACCATGTTCTATTCATTAGAAAGGAGTTACTAAATCCAGTCCACTCTCAAGGCAGGGGGAATTAGGCTCTACCTCTTGAAGGGAAGAGAATAAAATAATTTGTGGACAAATGTTGAACAACCATAGTCTTCAAAAACTGTGTGGATTAGCAGAAGGACTGGCGGTTTAGAAAACATCACTGTGAAATATCCACCGTGAGGGTATCCTAGGGGTTATTGAGAGTAGATTAAAAGGTTCCAAGAAAAGTTATACTAATGCTACAACAACAAAATTACTTTTTACAAAGAACAAAAATGATGATATGAATTTATACCAGTCAAACCCGAAGGTTACAAAGGGCAGAAGCATCTGTTATCAGATGGAGCAAAACCTTAAAAAGAGCCTATTAAAGGTCATATAAGATAAAAGATTAACAGCATATCAGATCCACCAAACTTACTCGAGTTCTGTAGAGTCAGAGAGGAAATGCTGACGCCTGCGCAAGATCAGCGGCATGGCTGTGCTCACTGTAGTAGTCAATGACCTCCAATTTGAGCCGCCATGCAGTTGGGTAGGAAAGTTACTGTGCTAGTAACCAGAGTGCTCCCAGTTCCACTAAATTAATTATCCCCTGGAAGTAATTTAGAGCAAGAATCATGTGGTGGTTGTTGTCACGTTGTCATTTTGGTATCCCCAGTGTTCGTACAACATCTGGAGGGTGAAAAGCACTGAGAACACACAAATATGTGTTTAGATGAAAAGGTGGATGGATGGATGAATGGGTGAAACCGGTTTGAATAGAAAAGATAGTATATGTTATTTCCTTTTACTTATTTTGAATGTTTAGATTTTAATGGTCTAAGAAGATGTTGGACTCATTTCTTCTTAACTTTAGAAATACTGGTAGTTTACAAAGAATCATATAGCATACAATGTGGTGGCCAAATAAGAGATTCTTGAAATAGCAAAAAATTAGCAAATGTATTAAGGGTGCTATTACGTTGAACAGTCAACAAAATTATTTGTTAGCTGTCTTCAGCATATATTTTTTTTAAGATTTTATTTATTTATTTTTCCTTTTTCTCCCCAAAGCCCCCCTGGTACGTAGTTGTGTATTTTTAGTTGTGGGTCCTTCTAGTTGTGGCATGTGGGACGCTGCCTGAGCGTGGCTTGATGAGCGGTGCCATGTCCACGCCCAGGATCAGAACTGGCGAAACCCTGGCCCACTGAAGCGGAGCACGTGAACTTAACCACTCAGGCACCGGGCGGGCCCCTTAGCTATATTTTTTAATTGAATGAGTTATTCATCTTTCTTTTTTTCTGCCTGTCACTACTATTTAATGATAAACGTGTACAACTTACTTGAACTTAAGTTTTAAAAAGGAGGAACCCAGACTCAACTAATATACTTTTTAATCTAATTATTTATAAGGCTAGCTACCTTGCTTTAGCTAAAATTTATCATTTAAAAGCCATGTTTGTCAAAAACAAATAAGTAAACAAGAAAGCCGGTTAGAAAATTAGCTAAATTCTTCTCAATTACAGATAGCCAGGGCTGCATTTTAACATATAATGGATACTATTTCTCCCTCCTCACAAAAATGTAATAAAACTATATCATCATAAGCATATATTTAATTTTGTTGACTATCTGTTGTAAATAAATTGTATATTGTACTGGAAATAAAGAGCACATGAAAGTATTTATTTGGGTAAAAAAAAAAAAAAAAGAAATAACTGTTTGGTGGTTAGCTGAAAAAATTGTCCAGATCTATTTTCAGCATGGCTGCAACTTTTCTGCACATTTTAGTGTATAACGTAGAACAACTTTAAGTTAAATAAGATTAAAAGCAAATGGGATGTTTGTTGCTTATTTTAGTACTGACTTTATTGTAACCTTATTCTAACTTAATATTATACTCATGTTTGATACTTATTAGACACATGGAATTGTATCACGTAACGAAATACAAAATGTATGTAAAATGGAAAACATATAGGATGATATAAACATCAACATGTCAAATGCTCTTGAGAAAGAAATACATATTCAGCTCTGGACTTCCATAGCAAAAGATTTAAATGGTTTTCTACATTTATACAAATCAACTTCAATCATTTCTAAACACTAGGAAACGAAATGTTCTATTCTTTTTAGCGGAAAGGGGAAAAGGTTAAAGCTTTAAGAAATGGAAATGAAGATTTCCCTCCTAGATGCTTGTAGGTGATTCCTCAAAGTGGCAAATGGCAAAATAGAAAGAATATTATATGCTCACCTGTGAACAAGAAGGGTCTGACAACTGTCATTGTTTTCATAAGTGGGCAATGATTTAATTGGACTTCTCAAGTAGGTATCAGAGATCCTAACAAAAACAGCAGGGTACCTCATGTCCACCTGCAGACTAAATGACTCTAAATCCATTCCCAAGGCCTACGATGTGATGAATGATCCAGAGACTTCAGGCTTTGGCCCTATTTAGCGACAGCTAGCAGAAATGCCACAGGCCCATGATGTTCGTATCTTTAGATATCTGTTGGTGGAAGGAAGGGATTGCATTCAGTGGTGTGCTGGAGTCCCCACATATGGGCTCTCAAGAACCCATTGTGTGTATCTCTTCCCAACTCCACATTCAGTGATGTTGTACTGGTAGCTTGAAATGGGCCATGGTGGGAGTACTTACACTGCAGAAATTGGCACATGCTACAAATCAGGACTTTTTATCCAGACAGCCAGTTGTTGAACTTTTATGGGCATCCCAATGATTGATCACAAGTCAACTTATCCCTACAGAAAAGCCAGTGAGCAGAGCTCATGCCATTGTCCCCCAAGAGAGAGATCCTGGGGAGATTATCTTCTTCTAACCCCAAATTCCAGGTGATATCAACTCCCTTTTGGAAATAGGTTAGGCTATAACTATTAATTACTTGATTAACTTAAATGTCCCAGTTATTGATTGTGCTGACCCCATTGTCAAAGTCAATAAAATTTCACTGTATTCAAATTTCCCCAGTCCTTAGCCTCAGAGAGACAGAAAAGTAAAAGATGTAATCTCCAATAGCATCTGTCCCACACAGTAGCTGGAATTAATTTACTCCATCGATGTTTATTGAAATGAATTGTTCACACCATAACAGCCAAATGTGAAAGAGAAGTGAGCAGCACAGGACGAAAAAAGAGGAAGAGAATGCTCACAAACAATCCAGAGGCACAAGTTGCATCAGCTGGTAGGTGCATTCCTAAAGACTGTCCCAGATAACAGATTGAAACAGATGACCTGGCTCTTTTCCATGTGGGTTCCCTAAACTGGCACTAACAATAAAGATGACTGTGCTGGGTATCTTCCATTTTCCCCTCCTGATCTGGTCTCCACTTCTCTTCACCCTGCTCTGTGCCCCACAAATTGACCACCAACTGCATCAATAAGGCTCCTGGGGAGGAAAGGAGGGAGGAAAGGGAGATCAGGGCCTTTCCCCCAGCTCTTTCCCTCCATAAAATATGGTTGCACCCCTCCACCAAAGATCACAACTCTCGTCAGGCAGCCCCTCCACGAAGGTCCCCCCTTTCCAGTTCCAATAACCCATCCCTCCATTGCCCCCTCACGCCTTGTGTGAAAGCAACGCCTGGCTGTGACAGCTCCAGCAAGCTGCACTATCCCTTGTAGGTAGCCCAACACCTTTCCGAGAGCTTTTTAATTGTCCCTTTATTACATTCTCTTCCTAGTACTCAATTTGAGTGTGCCATCTATTTCCTGCTGGACCCTGACTCATATAACAGTATTGGAAAATCCAGAAAAACCACTGAACGCCACCAGATTGTTGCCTCCCCTCATACCTCTGATACGTTCCCCATGACTCTGTGCTGCACAAACTCTCGTGCTTTCAGACTCATCTGAAATATCAGCCAAACAATCCACAAGATCTCATGGAGCCACTGTGCCACCCTCAGCGCCATCCTGAACACTGTGTCCTATGCCACCTACGAGGGCATCAGAGCAGCCAACTTTTTATTTTTCCAAGTCGAACTTCTTTTGGAGCCTGGTCTAATTTCTCCTGTAGAGCTGTACAAATGTATATGAGCACATTAACTTTGATATTATTTTATCGCCCATCTCAAACTCCTATATGTAAAGTACAGGATAGTTACCAAAAAGAAAGCCCCACCTCCTCTGTAGCATCACCTCCTCTGTAGCATCAGCATAAGGCCAGAACAGAACTGGTAGCAGAGAGCACATCGACCTCCAAAATGTCAAACACTTAAGTCTAAATTCAATGGGAGAACTGTACCCACCTCCCTATTCTCATACAGAACTGAGAGAGGAACCAGCCTAACGAGACAGGGCCATCTACAAGGCCCCTGGCCTAACAAGATAAGGTCCCTAACCAATCTGCAAGCTAGGAGAATCAGATAGAGACCACCAAGATCCACATTCTGCAGCCTCTGGACTTGCCCGGGTTTACACCTGCGCCCTAGCACCCAGGAGTCCACTGAAGGTAACCCTAGCCCCATTACCATACAGAAAATCACACCCAGGGGTGGAGAGCTAGCACGCTAATGATTCATGAGTCGTACATAGTAGCATGCTGTGAGACAGCCCAGGTGCAAGCACAACCCCAGCTCTACATGCCATGACAAGGCCCTCCCCCCCCACCCCACCCCCTCACCTTCGCCTAAGAAAAGCCCCACAATCCTGCTCCCTCATCAGCAGGTCACCTGCCCTTTCCTTTCCACACCAGCTCCCTTGTGCCTCTCCTGTGCACAAGCCAATAAACTTTTACTTTTCTACTCCTGTTTGTTGTCTCTCTTGCTTTCTATCCTGGGGGACAATCAGAACCCAATGTTGGGGTGCTGGCTCAGTGGCATAGCAGTTAAGTTCCCCGCTCTGCTTCAGTGGCCCAGCGTTCACTGGTTTGGATCCCTAGGCGCGGACCTATCACTACCTATCAAGCCATGCTGTAGCCGGCATCCCCATAAAAAATAGAGGAAGATGGGCATGGATGATAGCTCAGAGCCATTCTTCCTCAGCAAAAAGAGGAGGATTGGAGGTGGATGTTAGCCCATGGCTAATCTTCCTGAAAAAAAAAAAAAAGAACCCAATGAGCTGGTAACAGAACCAGCCTGGAAGCCTGAATAAGAGCTAATATTTTTTGAGCACTTAGTACAGGACAGATCCTGTGCTGAGTGTGCACCTGGACTATCTCACACAACACTAAACTACTCTACAAAATAAGTGCCCTGCATTAGTATTCCCATTTTATAGGTGATGAAACTGAGGCTTATGGTCCTGGTCTCAGCTCATGCAGCTGGTAACAAGATGGGATTCAAATGCAGGCAGCCTGCTTCTAGAATCCAGGCTCCTAACCACTGCACCAGAAGTCAGGCTGGGGTCAAGAGATTTCTGAAGACTGGCAAACCTTATGTTTGAGAGGGCAAGTTTAAAGAAGAAAAACACCTTCAACTTTCCTGTAAAATATTGCTTTTTTCCTTTTTAAATCTTCAAGCTTGGGGCCAGCCTGTGGCCAAGTGGTTAAGCTTGCAGGCTCCGCTTCAGCGGCCCAGGGTTTGGCCAGTTGGATCCTGGGTGCAGACATGGCACCACTCGTCAGGCCCCACTGAGGCAGCATCCCATATGCCACAACTAGAAGGACCCACAACTAAAATATACAGCTATGAACTGGAGGGATTTAAGGAGAAGAAGGAAAAAAAAAAGATTGGCAACAGATGTTAGCTCAGGTGCCAATCTTAAAAAAAAAAATCTTCAAGGTTACCCACGGGATCTGGGATTCGGGGCCAGGTGAGGGGGAGGAGAGTATTGTTCTGTTCTATTCCTTTTGTACTCTGGACAGAATGTCTTCTTGGCCTCGAGGTCTGCTCTCCCCACAACCTGGAGGGTTCTCAAGTTCACACACTTCCAGAAGCCCCTATTGTCTTGGCTTGATAAAGGCTTTGTAGTGCCCAAGGCCATAAAGCAGTTATTCCTGTAGTTTCTTATAAGTGACAAAGGCAAAAACAATGATTTCAATGCATTTTTTACCTACGCTCTCTCTTGTGATATTTCAGGTATGCAACAATTAATAGAAGAAGTTCCCCAGGACATTCTAATTATAGACTTCTTCCCACGGATGTGAAGGAAAATGGTCTGTTTCACAGAAGACTACTTTGTAAAACTCAAATTTCAAATGGAGCTGAAAATGAGTTCAATTATTTCACCTAGGCCTTTTCTTGTCCTTAGAACGCTGGGATATCAAATTAGAACTTTAAATAATGGCCATCGGCCACTTGCTGTAGTGACCAGTTTTGGTTTAAGGTTGTAAATTCACTGGATTTAGCAACCCTAGCCTTTTGGGCTTCCAGGAACATTACCACATCTATTCCCACCTGCTCCTTTCTAAGTCTCCAAAAAGCTGAATGTCCTGTTTCATTTTCTCCCTAACTCTAAGGATTGGGGAATTATCAGTATGTTAGTTTTTCTAGGGCTGCCATGACAAGGTACCACAGACTGGCTGGTTTGAACAATAAATTTATTTTCTCGCAGTTCCAGATACTAAAATTCCAAGATCAAGATGTTGGCAGAGTTGCTTCCTGCTGAGAGCTGTGAGGGAAGGACCAGCTCCTGGTCTCTCTCCTTTGCTTATAGACAGCTGCCTTCTCCCTAGGTCTTCTCATTGTCTTCCCTCCGCACATGTCTGTCTCCAAATTTCCTCTTCTTATAAGAAAACTACTCATATTAGATTAGGGCCCACCGTAATGGCCTCATTTTAACTTAGTTACCTCTGTAAAGATGCCGCCTCCAAATGCAGTCATATTCTCAGGTCCTGGGTGTTAGGATTTCAACATAGGAATTTGGGGGGAGACATAATTCAACACATAACAATATGTGTTTGACCTACAACCTGCCGTCCTTTTCATATCAACCTTTTCACAGCAACATATCACGTTGATACTTAAAGTAGAAAAATCAAAATAACACATCGGTTTTTGACAGATAAAGTCGTTGACATTTCAAAAACTGTAGCTCCCCCCACCCCAAAACGTACTGATTGAAAACTTTTTAAAATTGTTTTGTTTTCATAAAGAAAAGAAGAAAGGGGAGTAAAAAAAGCTTATTGAGAAAGGTTGGGTTTTAGAACTAGTCCACTGAACAGAGCCTTCCGTCCTAATCTTTCCAAATTCCCTCTAATGCCCTCATTCTACCACTTAACATTTCTCTCTGGGTACCAGCCTGCCTGTCTGCATCTGCTCTTTTTTTAATTACTGTTTTTCACTCTTTAGAACATTTATTGTTGTGGTTTTCTGTTTATAAAATTCCCCAGGGTGAATTTTCCCAGTTGGATTTTCCTTCCTATATTTATCTTTTCCATGGCTTTGGATGATGTCCATGTGGGCAGGGTTAGTCAGAGAGAACAAGATAAGGACAATATATTCATCTCACACCAGCAATAGCAAATCAGCTTTCTTTTATAACGGTTCCTCTTGAGTATCATCTCTCACTTTTTAAAAAAAAGAGAGAATTAGAGAGAGAGAAAGTTTCTGTTAATGCAAGAAACATTTATTACTGACCTATCCACTTCCTCATCCCTCCCATTCCTACCACTACAAAATACACATCACAAAAGTTGGCCAAATTGGAGATTAGTGTGCGTGCATGTGTTGAATAAGTTGAAGAAGTCTTTATCTATGTATTTTATTTTATATAACCAGTTGGCTAGTGATTTAATTTCAGAACTTAGTGATTCAGCCACTAACTAGTTTATGCAACCTTAAAGAAGTCATTCATATCTATGCCTCAGATTTCTTATCAATAAAATATGAGTTATATCACCCAAGATACTTACTTTACACATTTTTGTGTGAAAAAAAGAAAAGTAAGTTTTAGGGGAGAAAAAAAAAAGCTATTTTCAGCTTATAAATGAGCTCTATTCCAAAATAGACAATGACAAGTCAATCACTGGGAACATGGAACACATTTTCCCAGAGAAACAATATGGCGAAGAGTGATTGGGTTTGGAGGCACCTGAGTTTCCCATATACAGGTGACCCGAGGAGCTGATGCTGTCCTAGGATACAGTCAGAACATGGTTGGTATTCACGAGAAAGGAAAGCCACGTCCCAGTGGTGGGTTGTCAGGAATCCTCTGTCACAGGATGAAGGCCACCTCCGGTATACACATATCTGTAGCAGAAGTGTCTCTGCCTCTCCCGCACATTCAACTCTCCAAGAAAATCTATGAAGGGCAGAAGAAGGGGGTTTATGGGCCCACAGGAAGGGGCTTCTTTGAAGTGAAGGAGAACACGGAACTCAGCAGCTCAAGGGAAGAAGGAGAGGGAATTGGAATAAAGGGAATCAGGAAGGACAGGCTGTGGGGAAGAGGTCTTAGAAGCACTTGTCCAGGGCATCTGATGAAGACTGGGGAGAAGAGGTGCTGATAGATGGAGCCACCAGGGAACAAAGTAACCAAAATCAGGTTTCCAGCCAAGTTGGTAAACTAGCAGGGCAGCCCATTTTTTTTCTAATTTCACAAATACCATGTACACTTAGAGTATTACTGGGCCAACATGAATGGAGTGGTGAAATGTAGTTATCAAGACGAATGATAGGGGCCAGTCCAGTGGCACAGCAGTTAAGTGCGCACATTCTGCTTCAGTGGCCCGGGGTTCGCTGGTTCGGATCCCGGGCGCAGACATGGCACTGCTTGGCAAGCCATGCTGTGGTAGGCGTCCCACATATAAAGTAGAGGAAGATGGGCATGGACGTTAGCTCAGGGCCAGTCTTCCTCAGCAAAAAGAGGAGGATTGGCAGCAGTTAGCTCAGGGCTAATCTTCCTCAAAAAAAAAAAAAAAAGATGAACGATAACTCCTTAAGACACTGGAGGACAAAGATCAGCTTAGGACTGTCCAGTGTGTAATACAACCCACTGGAACCTCGTCAGATCTTTTTGGAATGAATGAATGAAGACAAGAAACCACTGCAGAGCCAGATAACGAAGCCAGATGTTATGGATATCCAAAATGGATATCCATTTTAACTGAAATATAATTGTGTTACATTGTAAAGAAAGTCAAATGTCCGTCAGGAAGGGAAATATCATGCAGCTTTTTTAAAAGTAAAGAGACTCTGTAAGTGCCGATATGAAAAAACATATATATATAAGTATATGTCTAAGTATTTAATATATGTATATTTAAGATATATTGTTAAGTGATAAAGGCAAGGGGCCAAACAGTATGTGTTTTTAAAAAACAGTAAATAGTCCTACATAATACCTATACTCAATATATCACAGATTTCTACAAGGATATCAGTGTGATTACCTCTGAGGAGTGAGAAGACGAATTGATGGTAAAAGGCAGAGAGAAAAACTTCACTGTTTTATCCTTCTATGTTGTTTAAAATTTTATCACAATAAGAATAAGGTTTTTTCATTCTTATATCATGGTAAAATATATTCAACAAAAAATTTACCATTTTAAACATTTTTAAGAGTACAGTTCAATGGCATGAAGTACATTCACATTGCTGTGCAATCATCACCACCATCCATCTCTGGAACTTTGTTCCTCTTCCCAAACTGAAACTCTGTACCATTAAACAATAACGCCCCATCCTCCCCTATCAGAATGACCTATAACTTAAGAAACTAACATAGGGAAACTCTTTGCACACACACTGTCCATACTAAATTAACTGATAACAGTGCTAACTTTAGAAGAGATAAACATGCTTAATCATTCGTGATAGATATACTTTGATAATAAACCCACGCTGTGAAATCAGACTAACAAGAAGATTTTGTAAGTTCTGTTGAAATGATAATCAGAACCTTTCTGAAACAGGAAATTCCATAAAGCAATATCAGATTGAGTATTCATCTGTATACAATTAATGTACGCAATTTATTAATCATCCCTGATGGGGGTTTTCTCCACCTCCCAATTGTCCTGACTCTCTGATCATTGCTACATCCATGCATTTGGGACTTCACAAAACTGAAGTATCAGTATGCTAATGCATCCTGAATGCTTCACTCACCCTTCCCAGATCCTTTTTCCCTTTCCCTCTTCCTAATGACATGCCAACAATGAGTCCATTGAGAGGGGAAAGCTATTTTATTTATACAAATTTGTGTCAATTTGCTCTGAAGAGAGGGTCAGCATATGAACCATACTACACGTGTTCAGGTTTCACCTGAGAGGAGAGGACAAGCGAGGCAGGAGTGGGCAAGGTGGGTAGGTGTGAGATGAGTAGGAGATGTAACAGGGGATAGGGCTGGGGAGGCCCAGATGGCAGGGACACTGCCAGGGGCATCTGGGACACAGATCTGGGCAGCAACAGTGCTCCTGAGAAAGAGGAGCCAAGATGTAGTTGAGGGGACTGTGCAGTGAAGGTGCCTGGGATGGTGGGCTATCTGGGCCATTCTGATCTACAGCACATTACTGAGCCAGTCTCACTACAAAGGCAAGAATAGGATGTACGTTTTCTCAGGATGTTTGGTCTTCACTTGTCTACTAGTTATGGAGTAAAAGGAAATTAGACTTAAGATTTCTCAATTTATAGGAACAAATCTATCTGTCGGAGAACTTTCACCTATCTAGTTATTTCCCAAGAGCACAACTAGAGAAAAAGAATGCAAAGCCGATAATGTTAGCCATGTGCAAAAGGGGGTAGTGAGTAATAAATAAGTGGCTGAAGGATTTAGGGACTACCAAAATAAGCAAAGAGATTAGAGTGTGGCCTCAGGGAAGCATGTCAGAATGAGATTATAATTAAGAAAGTTGAAACCCAAATACTTGAGAAAGTCTCCAGAAAGATTAACATAGCAGATGGAAAATTGTCTGCAAACAGTCTGGGAAAGCAAAAACAAAAATAATCATAACAGGGGCCAGCCCAGTGGCATAGCGGTTAAACTTGCGCACTCTGCTTCGGCAGCCCAGGGTTCACCAATTTGGATCCCAGGCATGGACCTATGCACCACTTATCAAGCTGTGCTGTGGCAGGCATCCCACATATAAAGTAGAGGGAGACGGGCATGGATGCTAGCTCAGGGCCAGTCTTCCTCAGCAAAAAGAGGAGGATTGACTATGATGTTAGCTCAGGGCTAATCTTCCTCAAAAAAAATAATAATAATGATCATTACAATAGCAAATGATTTCTTGAATGTATACTATGTGCCAAGCAGCATTCTAAGTGCTTGACATATATTAACTGACTAAACCTTACAATACCCTTACAGGTCAGTACTGTCATTACTCTCCCCATCCACAGATGAGGAAGCTGAGGCATATCTCAGGAAGGGTGAGGGGATATCCTTGTATTCCAGCACTGCACAGAGGAGAAAAACATCGGATTATTGAGCGTATATTTTATGCCCATCCAAGAGGTACACTCTGCTATTGGGTGGGGATAGTCCATGGGATTCCTCACAGCTGACATGACATGTCCAGGAGGGCATCCACCTTCCTTTGCTGTGGCTCCGTTCTTTCCTGGAAATTATCTGAATAGAAATTCTGCTCCCCTGGGACTCAGATTAATGAGCAGAGTACCCTGGGCACCAGAAAGGAATATCTACCAACACAAATTGGTAAATTAACACTCCAGCTTATACATCAGTCTCCTGTGAGTCTCATTAACCTAAGTTGGCCCCAGAAAGCCTTCAGAGATGAAACAATTTCTGAACTTCCAAGCTGAGGAACTGGACCAAGGTGGCCTCCTCTCAGAAGACCTTGGAGGATGTCATTATTTTTGGTCTATCTACAGTAGTGAAACATTAAGATTAACTTGGCAAATTTAGTATTGGTTCAACTCTATTCTTTCTTTGCACACAGTTGTGGTCTACCCCAAACCTGCCCTTTTTCTAGTCTTTATAGTAACAAGTCTGTTTCTTCACAGATGCCTGCTTGTTCACTACCAATGATGAAAGGAACCCCTGGTCCCAGGATAAGAGAAAAATCACAGAGGGCTGGGTTCAAGACTTAGATGAACAAGCACATAAAGGGAGATGAGGTTAATTTAAGGAGAAATAAACAGAGAGGAGTATCCTGCAAATTATCGTTTTGAGTGGCTAGAACTTAGATTCATTATCAGGTCTCAAGAGGTTGTTTTAATTGAAGGTAGATTCCACAAATATACGTCGAGCATACCTCCGTGTCTCAAGCCATATGCTGGGATCTATGGATATAAAGACTATGTGGACCTCAAAATCTCACATTCCACAGACCTCGAAAAGCTCACATCTACAGAGAGTTTATTTCTGTTTCTTCCTCCCACAAGTTAGGAAGATAGTAGTATACAAGCCGTAAAGCCTTCTTGAGTTGACTTAAATTTTGGTAATTTCAGTTCAATGAGATAGCCAAAGAGTCTGCAGACACACTCAGCCGCTTGATTCTTTTTTTTTTTTTTTGATTTGATTTTTTCCTTTTTCTCCCCAAAGCCCCCCCAGTACATAGTTGTATATTCTTGGTTGTGGGTCCTTCTAGTTGTGCCATGCAGGATGCCGCCTCAGCGTGATTTGATGAGCAGTGCCATGTTCGCGCCCAGGATTCGAACCAACGAAACACTGGGCCGCCTGCAGTGGAGCACGAGAACTTAACCACTTGGCCACAGGGCCAGCCCCTCAGCCACTTGATTCTTAATGCCTTATTTCTGTGCATGTTTCCATCAAATTATAATAGAAAAAGGGTTAGTAAGGAAATAAAGATCAAAGAAGGAAAAAAAATGGGGTTTAATTTTAAGAACTTACAAATATCCCAGAGACCTGTCTTACACCACATAAACATCTCCTGCCTTAGCCTTTTGCATGTGAAAACTCGACAAATGCAGCTACCCATTAATAGAAAGTCTAAAGCAATGCAGGTAAGTGCTAGTGAAGGCTTTCCATCTCACTACCTTTCCCTCCTATTTCTGTTGAACAGCATAGCCTGAAACTTATTTCTTCAGAGGCTACTAAATAGTGTATTCTATTAGTTTTCAGCATACTTTTATTGCTCATCTGCCAGCAAGTAAGTATTACCTTTAGATCCATTAATGGTAATAATGATTTCTATAATGGTAAGGACATGCATTTTGGAGTCAAGAGGCCTCGACATGAGTCCAGGTCTACTGATTAGGAGTTCTGTGAATTTCTCACTTTGATCTCTTCATTTGTAAAATGCATATGATCAAAATAATACCTACCCTGACTACCCTTGCGAGATCACCGTAAGAATTGTTTTCTATATAGAGGAAAGTCATTAGGCTGGGTCTCTAGATGCAGGTAAATCGAATGATCAGCTTCCAAGAGCTCAAAGAGAGAGAATTCCTACACAATAAGCGTCCCCAAACCTTGGGAGGTTAAAATGAACTAGAAAATTAACTGGTCTATGTGTCAGGTAGGTCTCCCAGGAAGCCAATGCTGAGACAGAGTTAGGAGTGCAAGTGGTTTATCTGGGGGTAACACCTCTGAAAGATAAAAGGAGGAACAAGCAGAACCAGGCAAGGCGTCTTCAGACCACAATGTGTAATATTACTGTAACTTGATGGAAATTTACACATGCATAAAAACGCAGGAATCTCTTGGGAGAAAGGAATCCAGACCCCAATCTTTTCCCTTTCAAGTTTCAAAATTATTAGTACTTTTTTGATGAGCAGTTAAAGTCTCAACTGGACCCCAAATAGGAACTCATCCTACAGTGGGGGGAGTCTAGACTGGTGCCCAGGCTCACCAAATAACTGTCATAAAATTTTCTTTATTTTTTTAAAAATCTTTCCAGCACTGACTCCTTTCTAGTCCTACCCTCAGATATAACCGGTTGAAGTTAAAGGAAGACAAAATAAAGTAAGAGGCTAAAAAACGATTAAACGTTTTAACCTAAGTGAAAAAAATAGTTTTCAAAAGATTCAAATTAGTTTACACCTATTTAAGGCTGATTTGCTTATACGCTATTGATAAAATTATTACATTTTTAAATGAAGCAATGATCCTGGGCAGGAAGAGGGAGTGCAAGGGATTTCTCCTGGCCCATGTGCACCACACATCAAGAGGGAAAACCCTCGCTGAGCAGTGACCACGCTTCTCTTTAAGATACGATTTGCAGGGTAATGTCGTAAGGGGGTGAGTGTTAGAGAAAGGAGAGATTCTTTTTCTTTCCCAAGTTGCCCTAGTGTTGACGTTAGGAAGATTAATGTTTGATTCAACTGTAACCCTAGAATCCACTTATTTGTCATCTTGGAAACAATGGGTTAACAATTTTCAAAATAACTGAACAACATAAACAAACAGTTGCTTTGACTAATCTGGTATCAACCGCTACCGTGAAGTCACCTCCAGGACATTTTCAAATGTTTTTTTTGAAATCTCCTGACAGCGTGAAAAGCCTTGCCTGAAAATGGATTGGTGTATAAAAGGAAGCCATCATTCACGCTAATGGGGTCCTTCAACTTGCTCTCCTGGTACTCTGAGCTGCCCTAGAGCTGAAATGTGAAGCTTCTTAAACCCAGGGATGGACAAAAGAATTTCGCCACCCTTCCTAGGCACTCAAGGTAAGACTTTCTTCAGGTTTTCAACACAGACTACCATAATCGCTAAATAAAGCACTCAATTTCTAAGCACCTGAGAAGTGCTGACATATAAGCGCCTCAAATGAAGAGAGTGCTTAATCCTCTTCTCCATGTCTCCACCCCCCACCCCCAGCAAGAGCCATGTGTGGTGTGCTGACTCAATCCATCTTCATTAAATATGCTCTTCTCAGTTGGCTTTTTCTTCCCCCGTCCCTCACCACAGGCACATGTACAAAATTTGCATCACATGCAAAAGCTGAACCAATAGACTAAGATGTTCAACATTTTTATTTATCTACTATTATTTCTCAAGTCTGGAAAATTTCAAGTTTTCATGAATTTTCCCTGGAGAAGAAAAGTTCTCCGTAACCACAGACAGGTTTCATAATCACTCCAAGGAAATGACAAGTTCTTCTTGGGAACAATTCCTTTTGCTTTCTGAAATTTGAGGTGAGAAATTTCATTCGTTTTTCACCAAACCACAAAAATGAATGATGTCATTCTTATACCATAGGAACTGGTACTATAAGTTTTATCAAGAGAGGTGTGTTCTCATTTACAACACAGATTACCAAACCATGCGTCGTAATAGTGAGAAAAGAAAGAAGAAAGGTGAAAACGACATTACAATTATTGGCTATGCAGAACCGTACAGATCCCCACATTTCTCCTTTCCAGTATTTTCTACCTAAAAGTTTTAAGGGAATATTTGGGGCTTTTTTCCTTTGCGTTATTTCCCCTCAGTTGGGAGCTGCTAGCTCATTATCTAGATTCGCACCAAACCAGAGTGATCTGCGTATTGAATATAAAGGCTCCATCTCTTCATGAGTGTGTAAAAGGGGAAAAGTAATTTCACACTGGAGAACCCCAGAAAGCACCACCTCAGCCGTGTTACCAAGGTTAACATCATATTGATAGCATGTACTCTGGATAGCATGTAATGAGAACGGCACCTCATCTCTGTGGTCTCCTCCTAAAAACCCATAACCCCTGTCTAACCACGAGAAAAATATAAGGTGAACTCAAATTGAGGAACATTCTACAAAATACTGAAACGGTGCTCTTCAAAACTGTCAAGGTCATTGAAAACAAGGAAAATTTGAGAAACTGTCACAGACCAGAGGAGGCTAAGGAGATATGAGGATTAAATGTAATGTGGTAGCATAGATGGGATCCTGGAACAGAAAAAGGACGTTAGGAAAAAACTAGTGAAATTTGAATAAAGTGTGTGCTTTAGTTAATAGTAGTCTACCAATGTCGATTTCTTAGTTGTGACAAATGTACCATACTAACATAAGATGTTACGATATGGGAAACTGTATCTAGGGTATATGGGAACTCTCTGTATTCTCTTTGCAACTTTTCTGTAAATCTAAAACTATTCTAAAATTAAGAGCTTACTTATATAAAAAAAAGTATAGAGCAATCCTAGGTCTTAGGTCCAGTTCTGTATAACAGATAAATGACCTCCTGGAGCTTTCTTCATCTTCTAAGTATATTTTGTCTCATTCAGAAATAAGGCATAATGGAAAAACTCACATGCCTCTATATTCTGTGAGTGTAAGAATCATTAGAACTCCTCATTTTTCACTTATGGAATCATCATCTTCAAAAGTGGTACAACCCACAACTAAAAATACACAACTACGTGCTGGGGTAATTTGGGAAGCAAAAAAAAGCAGAAAAAAAAAAAAAAACATTGGCAACAGTTGTCAGCTCAGGTGCCAATCTTAAAAAGAAGTGGCAGAAAGAACTTCTGCTACTAAAAATAGTGAATTGGGTTACATCAGACCAGCCATCCTGACAAGAATAACCAGCAATCATGCATATAATATTTTTAAAATATGTTTGAAGCCTACAGAAAGCTACCAAGACAACCAGAACTTGAAAAGCAGGATACCAGAGGGAAGAGATGTATAAAGAAGTGGGTCTGACGTTCAGAGCAGCTTTTCTCCTCAAGGCATTTATCCAGTTACAAGCAGCAACTGTGAAGCTGAAAAGCTTAGTGGAGCATTCTGCAGTCTCATGGATGTAAGGACGAAAACTGGAAGTTAGGGTGCTCCAAAGAAGAGCATTAATAAACACCCCACAACTTCAGTTAAAATTCCTGAGGAACTTCACTATAAAATAAAGGCTAACCAAAAATAGACCATCTCTCATAAATATAATAATGTGCCACATAACAACACTTCAGTCAATGACAGACCACATATATGACAGTGGTCCCATAAGATTAGTACGATGTAGCCTATGTGTGTAGTGGGCTATACATGCTACGATGTTCACACAATGATGAAATTGCCTAATGATGTATTTCTCAGAATGTATCCCCATTGTTAAGTAATATATGACTTTATTGAAACCCAGCCTTGAACCTCTTATTGGATTAAGCTAACTAGCTTAACTACCTGCCAGAAATAAAAATATATTCTCTCTGGAAGAAGATAACATCATCCAGACTCTCAGATTATCACTATAATTTTTCATACACTCTGCATAGCATTCGGAAAAACATTATCAGAACATGCAGGAGATAAAATTCAAATGAGCCCAAATTAAGAGGAAAAAAACAGACAATAGAATCATACCCACAGAAAATCCATGTACTTTAACATAAATGTAATATTCAAGAAAATAAATGGCAAAATGGATACTTTCAGAAGAAAATAAAATCTATAGGAAAGAATTAAATGGAAATTCCAGAATTAAAAAAATATATTAACTAAAAATAAGAAGTCAATGAATAGGTTTAAGAGAGGAGGGAGAAAGGAAGGAAATACAGAGAGGAGTGTAAAAGATTTTTGGGACGTGGTTAAAAGATCTAACACACATTTAGAAAGATTCCCGTAAGGGAAAGAAAGAGAGAATGGGGCAGAAGTAAAATTCAAAGACAAAATAGCCAAGAATTATTTAAAACTGATAAAACACATTGACCTATAGATTCAAAAAGCACTAGGAGCCCCAAGCAGAATAAATATGAAGAAAACCACACTGAGGTGAATGATAGTAAGATATCTAAAGACCAGGGTAGAGTATCATAAAAGGAGGCAGCCAATAAGACACAATATCTTCAAAGGAACAATCATGAGGCTGATGATTGACTTCTCAACAGAAATGATGCAAGTCCAAAGACAATGTGACGGTAACTTCAGAAGACAGAAAGATAATTGCCAACCTAGAATTCTATACCCGGTGAAAATATCCTTAAAAAATAAAGATGAAATAAATATATTTTCAGGAAGAATTAGAGAGAATGCATAACCCATAGATCAGCAATAACAGAATACCAAAGGAAGTTCTTTAAGTACGAGAAATGTGGCCCAGCTGGAAATAAGAAATGAAGGAAAAAACAAAGAGCATCAGAAAGGATAAATATGCAGATAAGCCTAAATTAATACTGACTCTATTCAACAATAATAATAATGTCCTGTGCAATATAAATATAAGGAACATTAAAATACATAAAAACAATAGCACAAAATTTGGAAGAGGTAAATTAAGTTCATGTCTAGTAAGACCCTTGCATTGTCTTGGAAGTGGGAAAACTAGTTATTTATATCATAGTTTAATAATTTAAAGAAGGATTTTAAACTCTAGAGTAATCATTAAAAGAATAGTAAAAGAATGTATAACAGATAAACTAATATTGGGGAAAAATAGAATAACAAAAATAAATAGTACAAAAGAAGTAAAGAAAAGATAGAAAAGGAGTAGGTGGAACAAATAAAAAATAAACAGTAAAATGACAGATTAAAACCTAAATATATCAGGCCAGTGTGGTGGCTTAGTGGTTAAGTCCATGTGCTCTGCTTCGACAGCCCAGGGTTTGCAGGTTCAGATCCCTGGCACAGACCTCACATTGCTCATCAGGCCATGCTGTGGCAGCATCCCACATACAAAATAGAGGAAGACTGGCACAGATGTTAGCTCAGGGCCAATCTTCCTCACCAAAAAAAGCAAAAGAAAAAGACCTAAATATATCAGTAACTACATTGAATAAAAATAAATTATATACTTCTATGAAAAGACAAAGTTGGTCAGACTGGATGTTTTTTAAAGATTTTATTTTTTCCTTTCTCTCCCCAAAGCCCCCCAGTACATAGTTGTATATTGTTCAATGTGGGTCCTTCTAGTTGTGGCACGTGGGACGCTGCCTCAGCATGGCCTGATGAGCAGTGCCATGTCCACGCCCAGGATTCGAACCAACGAAACACTGGGTCGCATGTAGCAGAATCCACAAACTTAACCACTCAGCCACGGGGCCAGCCCCTCAGATGGGATTTTTAAAATTAATTACATATTGCTTATGAGTTATATCTTAAATATAAGGATACATAAAGTTTAAAAATAAAATAATGAGAAAAATATACTATGAAAATGTTAACCAAAAGAAACTGATATGACTATAATAATATCAGACAAAGCAGACTTCAAGACAAGAAGCCTTGTTAGAGATAGAGAAGACGGCAAAACGGTCAATCCATCACAGAGATATTATAATTCCAAATTTGAATATACCTCATAATATTGCCATAAAATATGAAAAGGAAAAAAATGACAGAACTAAAAGGAAAAATAGACAAATCACAATTATAGAGAAGACTTTAACACGTCTTGCTAAATAAATAATAGAGCAAGCAGACAAAAACAAAATAAGTAAACATATGGATTTGAACAACATGATCAAAAAATCTTTCCTAAGGGACAATATAAAATGTTGCACCAACAACACAAAATGCACGTACTTTCCAATACGGAATATTTAAATTAAAATTGACCACGAGCTGGGTCATAAAGCAGGTCTCAACAAATTTTAAAGAATCAAAATCGTACAACGTATGTTCTCCTACTACACTGGAATTAAATTAGAAAGCAAGAACAAGAAGATTACGAGAGATTTTGCAAATATTTAAAAATATTAATACACATCTAAAATAGCCAATGGTCAAATAAAAATCATAATGGAAATTTTAAAATATTTTGAATTAATGATAATGAAAATGTGACATCATAAGTTGGAGAATACAGCTAAAAGTTGTACTTAGAGATAAATGTATATAAATAAACGTATGAGAAAAGAAGAAAGGCTGCAAATCAGTGATTTGAGTATCTAGCCCAAGAAATTCAGGAAAGAAAACAGCAAATTAAACCCAAAGAAAGAGAAAGAATAAAGACAAAAGCAGAAATTAATGAAATCAGAAACATACAATAGAGAGGATTAGAAAAAGCAAATATTGGTTCTTTGTAAAGGATATTAAAATTGCAAGACCATGGCAAGACTAACCAAGAAAAAGATAGAGAGAAAAAAAGATACAAATTACCGGTATCTGGTTTGAAAAAGGAAATACCACTGTATGTCTTACAGACGTTTAAAAGATAAAGGACGTTTCAAAGAATTATGTTCCATTTAATGTGAAATTTTAAATGAAATAATTTCCTAGAAAGAAAGAACTTACTTAAACTAACACAAGAGGGCCCGGCCCGGTGGCGCAGCGGTTAAGTTCGCACGTTCTGCTTCGGCGGCCCAGGGTTTCTGGGACATGGCACGGCTCATCAGGCTATGCTGAGGCGGCATCCCATATGCTACAACTAGAAGGATCCACAATTAAAAATACACAACTATGTACCGGGGGACTTTGGGGGAGAAAAAGGAAAAATAAAATCTTAAAAAAAAATGAAATAAAAGGTATAAGGATTAGGTGTACTTATGTACTCATGTACAAAAATCGAAAAGAATCAGATAAACTATTAGAATTAAGAAATGCGTTTAGCAAAGTCATTGGATAAAATGTAAACAAAATCAACTATATTTCTAAATAAGCAAGAGGCAATTGTAACAGCAACCAAAGAAATAAAATGCTAGAAATAAATCTATCTAAAGACGTGTAAGACCTCTGGGTGAAAAACTATGACACTTTACTGAAAGAAGCTTTAAAAGCCCTAAATAAGTGAACAGATGGACCATGTTAATGTGTTTGAAGGCGATGTTGTAAAGATGTTGATTCCATCTAAATAGACCTGTAGAGTGAATGCAATCCTAATCAAACTTTAGCAAGAGTATTTTGTTTGTTTCTTTGTTTTTCTCCCAATGGAAATCATTTCTATACATTTCATTATATAGAAATGTAAAGGATCGAGGACAGCCAAGACAATCTTGAAAAAGAATAAAGTGGGAGAATTTATTCTACTCTATCAGGTATCAAGACAATATAAAGCTATAATAATTGCAAAAAATGGAGAACGAGCCGACTAGAGAAGCCGGGTAGGTAGGTGAGGGTAATGACCATGAATTCTAAGTAGCTTCTGTTGGAGGTGGGAAATCTGATTTTTCCCTGATAGATGTTTCCTTATGAAGGAACTAACCTACCTGGCTTCTTTCCATCCCCTCAACTCACTCCTTTCCAAGAAGGAGGAGTGGCTTACTTGATCAGTGAGTTCCAGAGAAGTTGCTGAGCCTGCAGGATGCATACCCTCTCCTTGAGTGCCAGCCAGCCCATAGGAAGCACAGCTTGACAAAGCCAGGCTCCCTCAGCAAGCAAGCTCGGCTCAGGCCGTAGCTGGGGCCTCGATACTGCAAAGGCAGCTATCTCCCATGAGTGAGTGAGGTGCTGGGAATCAGGTTTGCCCAGGAAATTAAGAAAGAATTGGCATGATTCAAAACTATGCTTCAGTTTTATTCAGAATGGAAACAGTGGAAGAATGAAGGAAATTAAAAGGAGACTGGCTAAAATGCCTAGAAGAAGAGGAAAAAATAGCTAAGGAAAAGAGTGAAGTCTTAGAGGACTAGCTGGACAGGACGGACATACAGAAAAGGCAAAAGATGTACTCAGATTTAATGGCTCTTTGAAAGGAAATTTGAAACAAGATGAAATCA
This sequence comes from Equus asinus, assembly GCF_041296235.1. Classification (NCBI taxonomy): domain Eukaryota; kingdom Metazoa; phylum Chordata; class Mammalia; order Perissodactyla; family Equidae; genus Equus; species Equus asinus. The sequence goes on from NC_091813.1 coordinate 42,065,020, forward strand.
AAAAAACTACTGAGGCCCAACAATCTAACAGAGGAAGGAAGGCAAAATTTTGGAGGACAGACTAGAAAATTGCCTTCACAAGAGTCTGAGTTCAGGAAACTACTGGAAAATAGTCTCTTAAAGATTCATATACAGAGTCCGTTATAAGAGTACATGAGTGATGACCCTTTAAATATTATGACATCTGTACCAAGTGACTTCATACAAATTGGGCATGTCTGAGAGGGAAAGTTCAGGAATATCAAAATAAAATATTCAAAAAATTATTGGATAACTTTGAGAGTAATACAGTTATTATAGATGAGTACTTAGGTTTTGTCTGCACTCTAGGGAAACATGCTGAAGACATTTGTGGAATTAGAACTCTAAGGGCAGGTGTAGCGAGGATGGGACATATTCATGGGACCCAAGAAGAACAGATTTTGATGGGACCTGGATTAGATGTTCATCTATGGGTGGGATCATATAATCCAGAAAAGTAAGGTAGACAAAATGTGTTTGAACACGGATGCTTTTGACAGACCCAAAATTCACGATTTTCTCTCTCTTACTATGGGAGACACCGCAAGAAATAATCTAGATTGTAAAGGAATGTATAAGAAAAACAATGATCTGATCCATAAAGCATTGAAAAAGCAAATAGAAGGGACACAATTCCAGCATGTAGAGCTAGCCCCACCTGTGTTAGAGAAGGAAAGGAACCAAATTTAAAGCAGGTTAAGGAGATGTTAGCAAAAATGGTGGAGTAAGGACCTCCAAAAAGTCTCTCCTCCACAAAAGCAATCAGAAAAAATGGTAAAAATTGTCAGAATCACTTCTGTGGTTAATTTATTCCTATGTATTTTATTCTTTTTGAAGTTGTTGTAAATGGAACTATTTTCTTAATTTTATTTTCAGATTGTTCATTGCTGGGGTATCGAAATACAATTGATTTTTGTATATTGAGCTTGTCTCCTGCAACCTTGCTGAACTCATTTATTAGCTCTAATAGTTAATAGATTTTTTGCAGATTTCTTTGGATCCTTAGGACCATATCATCTGCAAATAGAGATAGGTTTACTCCTTCCTTTCAAATCTGGATTCCTTTTATTTCTTTTTCTTGCCAGATGGTCCTGGCTAGAACCTCCAGTACAATGTTGAATAGCAATGGCAAAAGAAGACCTTCTTTTCTTGTTTCTGATCTTAGGAGGAAAGCTTCCAGTCTTTCACCATTGTGTATGATGTTGGCTGTGGGTTTTTTGAAGGTTGAAGAAGTTCCCTTCTATTCATAATTTGTTGAGTATTTTCATTGTGAAAAGGTGTTGGATGTTGTCAAATACTTTTTCTGTATCTATTGAAATGATCATGTGGCTTTTATCTTTTACTATATTAATATGGTATATGACATTGATTGAACTAGTAATCAAAAAGCTTCCTACAAATAAAAGCCCAGGACCAGATGGCTTCAATAGCGAACTCTTCTAAATGTTTAAAGAAGAATTATCACCAATTTGTCACAAACTCTTTCCAAAAACAAAAGAGCAGGGAGCACTTCACAAATCATTCTATAAGGCTAGTCTTACCCAATACCTAAACTAGACAAAGACTTCACAAGAAAAGAAAATTACAGACCAAACTCCTTGTGAACATAGATGCAAAAGTCCTCAACAAAATACTAGCAACTGAGTCCAGCAGCGTATAAAACTGATTATGTACCGTGCCCAAATGGAGTTTATCCAAGGAATGTGAAGTTGGTTCAACATAAGAAAATCAATCAATTCACCTTGTAAGAGATTTCTCTCGATTGAGTTTATTTCACAGATCATGAGATAACAGCTGGCATCAAAGGACAAGGATTCTGGTAAGACTGAAAACTGGAAGAATTTTTTCCAGAGTATCTGCCATGGCCTTTGGCAAAACTGGGTCCTGGGTTCTGGGAACATCATTTTGTTTTAAATAATTGCCTTAGGGATGAGGATTTGCTTGTATTCTAAATTTCATGGGTGTTGGCTATTGCTAGACAATCTTGTATATCCTATTAACTCTTTGGACTCAAAAAAAAAAAAACAAAGGCAGGCACATGAGAGCCTTGGTGGTGAATTAATACAACTTCTGAGGTTGTGAAGACTTTGGCTTCTGAGGGAGAAAAACCCTTGAGTTGAAACCGAGCAGAATGAGAAATTGGAGAGGATAGATTTGGGGTTCAATTCCTTTGTACTTTAAACTCTTTGAACTCTAACTTGTTAGGAAATTTCATCTTTGGACTTGAATTTCTTCCTAAAATATTGATAATGGAGGGTATTTTTATTCAAATTTGGGTCCTCTCTATATTGGTGGCACTTTATTATTGGAGTATCCTTATGTGGGTATTTAATCTTATTGTGAAACCTCTATATTGGATAGATGGTCATGGACATAATTTGGCATGAGAAATAGAATAAGGAGTGAGCTTTCAGCCTTAGGTTATTATAATGATTGTCTATTTCAACCCACTTAAGAGATCTCTAGGGGTGAACTTACATTGTTTATCAGCTGTCCCCATTAGATTTTGGGGAGCTGCCTTATAGAGGTGGGAGGAGGAATGCCCCAGTGGACTGCCAATCCCCTCTTCCTCAGGACCAGCCCCCAAATGATCAAAGGCTTAGTAGTAAAGCCAAATGGTTAAGTCAGGAAATTTGGCAGAGGGGTAAGAGTGACACGTATTTTCATAGGAATAAATCTCTAGAGTAACACTCCTGGGTTTTTTCCTTGCGCTTGGTGAGTTTGAGGGAAGGAGATAAGCATGCTCTGCTCATGCCCACCTCTTCTCTTTGGGAGCCAGCCAGCCTGTAGGAAGCACACATTCTCTGTTCCTTCTTGCCTTGAGTTTTATAGGGGTGGAAGTAATTTCATAAGCAAGCTGGAAAGACAGGAGTTATGATCAGAGAGTGAGAATTCTGAATTAGTAATTTTGGAGTAAGAGCAGTATTGGGTGAAGAGAGGATCCAGGGTGTGTAGCAATTGGTCATTGAAGTGGGAGAAGAAAAGGATCATTGGAGGTTGAGGAGGGCACAGTCCCAGGCAGAGTATGGAATGCATCATCCACAAGTGCTCTGAAGCCTGAGAGCAGAAACTGGGGTGCTGGGAAAGCCCATGAGCCTGCTAACCACGTCTTCAATGAAGGAGGCACACTCAGGAGGTGGCAGATGACAGTCGTGTGGAAGAGCAATGACACGTGCAGCTAAACACCTTGGCCCTCAGTGGAGCAAGAGCTTTAAGGCGAGGGTAGCACGGTCTGATCTGGAAGCAGCAATGGAACACAAAGATCCCTGACCCTCCTCTCCAAACTCTGAGGTATAGGCATGTGAGAGAATGTGACAGATGGACTACAGGAGAAGGGCAGAGACATTTCAGATGAGATCGCAGACAGGGAGTGGGTTTTGCAGAGAGAATGACGGTGGGGGCTAGGGAGGGTTGTTCTTTGGGCACACACTGAGGAAAAGGATCAGTACCTCCTCAGTAGAAAGGCAACTACCCACAGTCACCATTCTAAATGGCAAATCTGATCAGGGCTGACATTCTCAAAACCTTTCAGTGATTTACTGCTGCTTTGAGGATAAACACCAACTCTTCAATACAGCTTTCTAGACCCTACAAGTTTGTCTCCCACGCCATCACACCCCATCTCTCTCTTCTCCAGTGCCCATGTGGTATACTAAACCAGTTCAAGGTCCTGAGATCTGCTAACTGTCTCCTTCAGTGTCTGAGTATTTGCACCTCTAGATCTGCTGCATCAAAGATAATTTTCCTATCTTGCCCTCCACCAGGATTACTCCCTCTTATTCTTCAAGTCTCAGAAACTAGTTTCTTTGAGAAACCTTTCCTAATTCATCACCCAAGTTGGGTTAGTTGTGTCTCTCGAGCATTCCCATACTGTGCTGTCTTCTACTGTCTTATAATTGTGTATTGATGGTCCCACAGCTCCTGCAACACTGCAGGCTCTCTGAGGGCAGACACTATCTGCCCCGTCAGAATTGTATCTGTAGAGTATAGCACAGTGCCTGCCACACCGTGAACACCCAATAACTAACTCTGATTAAATGAATTAATTAATATTGAGGCAAATAGGTTAAAAATCATTTAAAGGAGTCTAGATTGAGGAGGATCTGCCTTAATGTTATTGGCCACTTATTTGGAATATAAGAGGTATTTATTTGATTACCAGGAAAACAAAACGTTAAAAATCCACTAAAAAAGGCACATTGTCAAGATCAAGAAATGTGATAATACTTCCGCACTTTGGTTGCAAAGTTGAACTTACATATTTTTTAAATTTCCTTTTAATCTAAGATAATATAGTCTATTGCATTTCTCTTTCAATGACCTGTCTCAACCAAAATGAGATTCAGAAACTGATGATTTGGGGTCTAACTGCTAGCAAAGTAGCTAGGTGTTCAAATATTTCAAAAATCCACCCATGGGATGGTAGGAAAATCCTCAGACTACAGAGGAACCACAGAGGAGGGATCTGTAGAGACAGCCTAGTTTATTCCTCTTCCAGACTAGGTACTTTTAAACAAGGATTCACCATCTGTAACTAGAAATCAAAATTGATAGATTATCTATCCCCACCCTCCACACAGGTCTTCCTGTCTAGTCAGCAAAATGAGTGAATCTGTGAATCTGGTCTTTTTGTCAGAGAGTTTGTAAAGTTAATGAGAATAGAAACTTTTAGACAGAAATAGCATTTGAGAATCAAAGGCTTGCCATTGCCTTTGGGGTTAGAAGAACCTGATACTATTGTTTGCATTTCTCTCTGCACCCTGGAATCACGGATTAAAAAACCCAAGGTATTGCCAATAGAGTTGTTGTCAACAATAGTTATTCCTCTTTTTCTTAAGATTACTGGTGCTTTTATCATTATTACTACAAAATCTGCAATCCTTGAAAACTCATTGTTCACTTTGAGTCCAAAAGATAAACCATTCCTAAGAGGGAAATGGGGAAAACTTCTTTCCCTCAGGATCTCCTTTGCAAATTCTATATTGTCTTATTTAAAAGTCCTAAAAGTGATTCTCCACAGGTTTTTACTCCTTCTGTAGCAACTTAAAAAGGGAGACCAATGGGGGCTGGCCCCATGACCAAGTGGTTAAGTTCACTCCCTCTACTTTGGCGGCCCAGGGTTTCGCGGGTTCGGATCCTGGAGGCAGACGTGCACTGCTCATCAAGCCCTGCTCAGGTAGCATCCCACATAGCAGAACCAGAGGCACTCACAACTAGAATATACAACTATGTACTGGGGGCCGTTGGGGAGAAGAAGAAGAAAAAAAAAAGATTGGCAATAGATGGTAGCTCAGGTGCCAATCTTTAAATTAAAAAAAGGGAGACCAATGTCTGGGAGTTGGGGTTCATTAAATATTAAGAGAATTTAAAAGGTGTGAGACCATTAAACTCCAGGAATTTGTAGAGAAGTGGTTCTGAAGATATGGTGCCTGGACCAGCAGCATCACCTGGGACCTTGTTTGAAATGCAAATCCTGGGGTCCAACCTTGGATCTACTAAATCAGAAATTTCGATGGTAGTGTTCAGCAATCTGTGTTTAACAGATTATGTTTTAACAAGACCTCCAGGTGATTCTGATGCACACCAAAGTTTGAGAACTGTGGATGTACAAGAATCTTAGAACAAAACAGAAGGATCATGCTCCTTTTGATATCATGAAACTGAATAATTATCTTTATAGAAATATGAATAATTATCTGGTAGAAACAGAACATGCTATCTGATTGAAAGTTCAGGGAGGCTAATCTGCAAATTGATTAGTTTCTTTGATTTTCTTAGCTGATTTTCTCAATGGAACTACCAGGAAAAAAACTCACACCATCGCACCCCAGATTTGTCTGGCTTTGCCAATCTTCTCCAAATGCTTCTTTGGCTATCTCTTTCAAGATAATGAGAAATCACTGCTATTAGACGTGGACTTTGGAACTCCCCATTCTCTCATATATTCATTGGCTCTTTATCATCATTTGAAGACATACATTTAATTTTCAAGATACCCAAGGAGACCTTTCTTCTCTATCTACTCACTTCCTCAGGGACCTCAACCAGACTAATCACTCTAAGTTCCATCCTCACAGTGGTGGCTCCCAATTCACATCTTCTACTCACATCTGCATGTGGACTTCCAATAAGGATCTCAAACTTACCATGTCCAAACTTAAGCTTCTGATTTCCTCTCCCCTGCTCCCTACCCTCACCTCAAATCTACTTCTCTGGCAGTTCTTCTATAATGATTCCAATAGATGTCAACGGCCTACTTAAATCACTCGGGACAGAAACCTTGGAGGCATCCTTGACTCCTCAAGTTCTCTCTCACCCCACATCCAATGCACCCTCACATCTGTGTTTTGTCTAAAATATTATATCAATCTGACCACTTCTCACCAGCTCCACCTCCAGCACCTTGCTCTAAGCACCATCTCCCTCATATGCACTGTTTTTAAATACTTCCTACCTAGTCTCCCAGTTTCCACCTTGCCCTCACCTCAGTCTATTATTTTCTATCTATTCAGTCCTTTCTCCACTAAGCGATCCTGTTAAAAAGGAAATCAGATCATGTCACTTCTTTCTTCCAAACTCTCCAAAGGCCCCCATTTGCACACTGGTGTCCAAGGTCCTTACATAACCTGTCCCATCACTGCTGGTCACCTGTGCCTTTCACTCTGCGAGAGACACACATAAAAGCTTCCTCGCTGTTCCTGAAAGAGCCAAACATGTATCCTCCTCAGGGCATTTGCGACTTCCTTTAGCCTGGTTCTCCAAAAGCAGAGTCTGAGACGAGGCTTGCCTACGGTAGGTTATGTGGGAACAAAGCAGAAAGAGACAGACAGTAGGAGGGATAACAAGAATGTCACAGAGAAGGAAAGAAAGCAGATGTAAGGACACAGGATTGACTTGATCACCTCTGTGGGAGACAGGTACTCAATCCCATGGGACCATGCTTATGAAAGTCTTAGGAAATTCATCTCCACTTTCCACTAGGGGAAATAAAGGGGTGGAATTTATCTAGAGGCTCCAGTTTCCTGTTGGTCAAGGGTGGCCCCATGGGCATGAACCTTCTGGCACAGCTGGGGTGTGCCTGCATGAGTACTGAATGGGTTTCTGCTGGCATCCCATGCGGTAGCAACAAAGAGGTCCCAGGTCAGGAATCAAGAGTATGTGAATGTATGTGACACAGACCCCAAAGGAGGTATTATCAGATGACACCTCCATGCAGCTGGTTGAAGCTCGAGGGGCTGGATGTTGCAGCAACGGCTGGAGTCAGTGGTAGGAAGAGCAGATTTGAAGTGGCACCCAAGAGGTGTCCCATGAGAACCTGCTCTTTCCTCTTGCCCCAGATATCCAAATGGCGCTCTCCCTCGTGGCTCAAATGTCACCTTATTAAGAGGGGCCTTCTCCAAGCATCCAATTTAACATAGTAACCACTACACACACATACACTATATATCAAGATCCTCCATACTTCAAATTAAAATTAGGACTCCTATATGAATTTAACTAATTTTCTAATGAGAGGGAAATGGACCAAAGGAAAACAATAAAAAGATTCCTACATGTAGCCTAGAAGACTGTGAACCATTTTGAAGGTGGTGAAAAAAAACATGGGCATATGGTTGGCTGATAATACTTGCTGAATCCCATATAATATCAGCTTTAGCTCTATAAAAACGGAATATTAATCAGACAGCAGGAAAACAAAACTTTCATTATACATGATTTCCTAACCTGGGAGAAGGATTTTATCACTAGGACAAACTGGAGAAAAGAAAAAAAAATCTGTTTTCCTGATCACCTGGGTCCTTTGTAGTTACAGATCTGTCTATCTGAAACCATTAGAACACTGCGTTAAACAGACATTAAAATCATTTTCTTGAAGAAAAAAGGATTTGTAGAACTCATGGGCTGCAGACAGGAAGGATATGATGAATTGAGAAATAAGAGAAATAGCACGAAAATTTAGTGTATTGATTTACAGTGAACACAATCTGTGTAATCACGCCTACTGTCCCTCTGCTGTCAACAGTTGCCCCTCAGAAGCCATAAGTGGGAATCAGGTTCAATGCCACTCTTACAGTCTTAGAAGTAATGCTGAGACCATCTCTCAACATTTAGAGAAGGTCTCCTTTAAGGCAACCCGCTGGGTGGCCATCTTATTTTAAAGTCTTCAAGAGAAAACAGGATATTCAAATGCTCCCTTTAGGAGCCTACCTATATCCTTACTGAGAAATAATTCTATTCTGTATCTAATTCAATCCTGCCAAAATGTATGTCCATCGTATTTAGACTTAATAAAGCTATCAAACTCTCTAACAGTCTATATATTTGATACGCATTTTGACATCACCCTGTAGTTTCCATTTGTTTTAATGCTACATGGTTAATTTCTTTCATCCTTCTTTGCAAGTTTAATTTCCTCTTAAATGAATCGCTGGCTCAAAGTTTCCTATGTCCTTGGTCTGAGGATTCAAGGGGCTAACCAGCAAGGGCCTCTGTAAGAGGCCTGACGATTTCTGTGTTTGCTATTTCTAAATTCAGTACAGTCCAGCGCTTGCTGCTTCTCGAAGTGTGGTTCTCAGACCAGCAGCACCAGCAGCACCTGGGATCTTGTTAGAAATACAGATTCTTGGGCCCCACCCCAACTAACGAATCAGAACTTCCCTTTTACAAGATGCCAGATGATTCATTGCACGTTAAAATCTGAGAAGCATGTTCTAAACAAGCAGAAAATGAGAGCGCCACCATCATCCCGATACCCTCCAGGGGCCTGGTTGTGTTGATCTCTTATGCGTTGATTTTTTTCTTGTAACTACATTTTGAGCATAAATTCGTATTTATCTGTAAAAGTACGTCTTTTTTAGAGGCAGCAAAAGATAATAGTCTTTATCTTAATCCTTTAAGAAATGTTATTTCCTCAAGGTGCCATTGCTATTTATCATACAAATGAAGTCCAGTATTTGCTACCTTGCACTTACTCCTTTATGGCGTCTCTCACTCCCTAGATTATAAACTCCAAACCCCCCAAGGGCAGGGCCTGGATTTTTCTCTCTTTGCAGCTCCAAGTCTGCATATATTCAGATTTTTATAAGCAGCTGTTAATGACGTAAAAGGCAGGCATCCCCTTGCATCTTTGTCCTCAGTGATTAACCTATGGGTGCAAAGAGTTGCAGAGTCAAACTGCACTTCTCAATTCCATTGTAGAAAAATAAACCAAAATTCTTGTTAAAATCAATGTAGATAAAAATCTGTCATTTCCTTTTGCCTACCGATCCCATTACCCCACCACGGTAAGAGATAAGATAGTCTGATCAGATTTAAGATCAGGCTGTCACTACCCAGGACTTCGTCAAACTGTTAGCAAATTAAATCCATGATTACTTTTTTCCCTAATAGTACAATTTTGAGGGTCATACTTCTAAATTTTAGATATAGTTTCTAGTATACACAAGTTCTCAAAGATAATCAGTGGCATGGCCTTGCAATCTGAATCAGTATACTACAAAGTGCTAGTATTTTTACAGCCCTGAAATATAAGTAATCAAGATCAATTTATTTAATTTTTCAAAAGGCAACTTCCCTTCTCCATTTTGGTTCCTCTTTCTGCTGAATTTCCTGTTAGGAGTGGAAGAGATCATTTTTTCTAAGGAATATATCTACGTACTATGACATTGCTTTTTTCCTGTCATCTCTTAGCAGCTTTCCATCTTAAGAAGGGGGAATCAGCATTTTCCTTATCTACTCTCTGTTGCTCTGTTTTTTGGGCACAACAGAGGGATTTTTTGTTTTTCTTTTTCTTTTGGTGAGGAAGATTGGCCCTGAGCTAACATCTGTTGCCAATCCTCCTCCTTTTGCTTGAGGAAGATTGTCCCTAAGCTAACACCTATGTCAATCTTCCTCTATTTTGTATGTAGGATGCCTCCATAGCATAGCCTGATGAGCAGTAGGTAGGTCCACGCCCAGGATCTGAACCTGCAAACCGTGGGCCGCCAAAGCAGAGCACACAAACTTAACCATTACGCCACCAGGCAGGCCCCTAAGGGATTTTATTTTTAAGTCTCCTTTCTGCCTGAAACCCTATGTTCCAGAGTCTTCCCTGGGAAAGGCTGAGTACAATATGGCTTTTTCAAAGTGCTTTTCTGACCTCACCCCTACAAGCCTTCAAAGGTTATTTGTATTTCTTGATAACATACTAAACTATCCCACTTTCTCTGGCCAACTCATTTGCTAAAAACTTATTCAGTACTTCATGGAAGTATATAGATTTACTTTTCTCCTTTTTCCTATTTTTATGTTCCTGGTATCTCATATATATAAAGATATATAAAATACATCTAAGTATAAAACATATAAAATTTATATATATAAATTATTTTAAAATTTTATTAAAAATTTAAAACAAAATAATTTTAATAAAAATTATAAAATTTTTATCTATATTAAATGTAAATATATAATGTATATTTATATCTATAAATATATACACACATATATGATATAACATAACATGAACTCTACTTAGCAACACACTATAATGAAGGCAGTGCTGGATTTAGTATCACAGTGTCTCTCCCCTCCCTGCCCCACCTTCTATTTGCTGATAAAAAAGAATGAAATAACTCCTTGATTGACTTAGGAAGTGTGTTCCTATGCAAGTGATTTTTCAAACATCGCAAGATTATGAGAGCCAACCACCATTCCACTTTAGGCCACAGAAGTCAAACCAACAAGCATGCTGTTGGGCCCAGGTCCCCAAAAGACTTTTGATGCCAGCTACTCATCTCTAATCCTACTGTTACTGCCCTAGCACAGGTCCGTGGACCTATGTGCACTGCTTCACAAAATTTCCCATTGTCTTACATTGTGCCCTAATTATTTCATGTGAAACATGCTTCTCTGCCCCATATAAGCCACTGGAGGGAAATTACTCACACATTTTCTCTATGCCTCAGCACTCAGCCAACTACTTAGTACTTACCACCACCCTGAGCCCCTGACACAATTCTGTTGACCTAACACAACCTTGAGCACCTACACGCTTCTTTGTTGATTGATCCATTGATTGGCTTTTACTCTTTCACTAGTAGATGAAGTCTGTATCAATGCAGGTAATGTAAAATAGAGAGTTGAGTAATTACCTAGCTAATTCAAGCAAAAGCCAATCCTTCTCTCCAGCCTCCATTTTCCTCCCACAGTAAAACTTGCAAACTCAGCGGCTTGGGTGCCTCCAATGTGAATTCAAACACAGTCACTAGCTAGTTACTCAGCCCTCAGTCAGAGCATCTTGTTTAAAAATAGCCAAAGATAGTGCAGAGCTATGTAAAATATAGAGCCAGGGCAACCAATATTTCTCCATATGAGCACAGGATTTCAATTTATTGTATATATTACATGATCCCAAAACATAATAAATCATGTTGCAGGTTATTTATTCATTTTCTTTTAACATCTGACCTCTTTCTTTTTTGCAGGATACAAAATGAAGAAAAGACATCTTAATTTTTATAGATTGGAGACAAATCAATAGGCTTTCTAAGAAACATTAACATTAGCTTTGTTTTTAATTAAAAATCTCTCCACTGTGTACAGAGAGCCTATAGGTGTATTAGATTTTACCCAAAAAAATCTTTCACAATACTTGGACATGTGTATGCACATGGACTTGGAAATAGAATATATATTACTCTTGGTACACAGAAGTGCAAAACCAACATCCACACACTTACACGCACACACATACATATAATGATACCTACTATGAGACAGGCTAGGGACTATTGAGAATCAATTTTACAGCAAACTCAAGCTTTGGTCCCTGTTTGATAATGTGTGCTTCCTTTAATCACAGAAGGAGGAATATTTAAATATTTTTCTCATTTAAAGTGTGAGTTAACTTGTACTCAAGCTCCCTTTCTGGTTAGATTTGAGTGAATACGACTGCATACTTTGATTTCGGGAATATAAGTAACTGTATACCACGTCATTAGTCATCTTCAAAGACTAGGAGGACTTCACACCTTTCTCTCAGTTTCCCCTTGCCAGGACCAAAAAAGGATGCTATAAATGTCATGCTGTAAACGATAAATCACACTTTTATGGACTTGGGAGTTAATTTTGCTTCGAAGCATTTTTATGGACTTTGGAAGCAAAAGCATGAAAGCAGCTAGGTTTGTAAGATCAAAACCCTTCCTTCCAGGGAGAGTGTTTGTTCTTTGTTCTGGACATTCAGCGTTGGTTTCGGTTTCCTCGTGGTATCTTTTCACTGCTAAGAGTATAAGCTGAGCACAACATACCTAATGAAGGCAGCTTTTCACCCGGCCTCTCAACTTGAAAGAGAACTTTTTTTGCTATATATGGGAAACAATAAAACAATATTGGAAAGCCATCCCCACTGGCCACTGCCCTTTCTTTCTTGCTGATGAGACCCATGACTTTATTCAGGTGTCCACACTCCTTTTGAGGACATGAGCGAGGCTGGCCCAGGTCCAAGGGGTGACTTTTGTTGAGTCTGTAGCTTTCATATTAATAAATGATGAGATTAGGAAGGGGTATGTGGCCTAGGCCTGGTCAATAATATCCAATTTCTGCCTCTATTTGCTGCTGTTCCTCAAAGGGATTGTGAGACTACAGTGGCCATCTTGCCACTCCTAGGCCACCTTGATGAAAATGGCGGAACGCAAGCACAGAACCTGAGTCTCTGGTGACTCTATTGAGCCACTGAATTAACCAACTCTGAAACTGCCCTTCTTCCAAAGTCTTTTCAGCCAGTTGAATTCGGAGTTTTGCTTATTTGCACCTGAAAACTAATACACTCCTCTCTATTTCATGCTGTGATGGAGTAGGGGGAAATTCAAAATGCAGAGAGAATTTCTTGATATTTCACTATGTAAGTAGCAGGAGAAAGGGAGAAAGATGCCTACCGGACCTGAGCATGAGTATTCCGTTCTCGTATTAACTGTCTCATTTAACCTCAGTGTTCACTCACTCATTCCCTAGTCTGTCACAGAACACTAAATTCCCTGGCGTTTCGCTGGGTACTAAGGATACAGAGATTAACATACTACTACAAGCCTCACCCTCAAAGAACTCATAGACCAATGGATAAGACAGATACGTCTACCAAAATTTTTGCCTCCATATGCTGAAGTATATATGTATACCTGAGTGGCACCTAATTTAACCTGCTAGTGAGGGGCCAGTCATTTGTCTGGGTTGAAGGCAATAGATTGTTCAAGTAGGATTCCAGAAGGAATTTTTTTTTCACGTTATGAAGGTATTTTCTTTTAATTTATCCAAACGTTTCACATTCATGAAATCATTTACTTCAGAGCAAACATAAGTGACCCCTGGAGTTGATCTTAAAAAAAACATCAGCCTTAGCCAGGCACATGCGAGTGAGGAAGGATCATCCAAGAAGGGAAGAGGCTGCACAAGGGCACAGAAGCACAAGAGAGCACAGCTGGGGGACTAAAAGTAACCTAAAATGACAGGGCAAAGGTACCTATGGAGAAGTGGAGGCCACAGCCCTAGAGAAACAGACATGGGCCACACAATAAAGGTCTCTCTCCTGGTGAGAGTCAAGAGCTACCGGAGAATTGCAAGTGACGAAGGGACATTATCTTATGTGCTTTTTAAAGAAAACCACCTGGCAGTAGAAGAGATGATAAATTTGAAAAAGTGAAAGTTAAGAGACGGAGCGATAAGACTCTATAGTTATTGCAGAAATCCACCCAAAAGTGGTAAGGACCTGAGCAAAGGCTGTGGCAATAGGGACAGAAAGAAAAAAGGGAATCTGAAGACAGTTAAAAGAAATTGACTGATGCAGAGTGGATGGAGGGAAAGGTAAGAGGTAACCTAAACTGACTCCCAGAAGACTGCATTAGACGATAGGGGAGATAACTATGCCAAGAATAGAGAAGATGTCCCTGGAGAGAAGCGTGGCACAGCATGAGCAGGAGCCATAGGGAGAGTTGCCATGTGTCCTGATTGCAAATGGTCCATCCCATTGTCATCACTGCAATCTTAATCCACGTGAACTGAGTTCATCTCAGAAAATGTGTTACCAGTAGCTGTGAATCAACAATTGTTGGGACCGGCCTGGTGGCGCAGCAGTTAAGTGCGCACGTTCTGCTTTGGCGGCCTGAGGTTCACCAGTTCACATCCTGGGTGAGGACATGGCACAGCTTGGCAAAAGCCATGCTGTGGTAGGCATCCCACATATAAAGTGGAGGAAGATGGGCACGGATGTTAGCTCAAGGCCAGTCTTCCTCAGCAAAAAGAGGAGGATTAGTGGCAGATGTTAGCTCAGGGCTAATCTTCCTCAAAAAAAAAAAGAAAAAGAAAAAAAAACAATTGTCAATGGATTCCTATTCCTATTCCTAACCCCTTTTGTAATGGAACACCTCAGAGGTAGATACAAGTACACTGATTTATTTTATAATACATGGATAAAACGCACTGTAATAAAAGGATAATGGACCTGCAACTAAGACGTTCAACTGTGTACAGGAGGGGTTTGGGGAGATAAAGCAGAAAAAAAAAAAAGATTGGCAACAGTTGTTAGCCCGGGTGCCAATCTTTAAGAAAAAAAAAAAGGATAATGGAAGAATAAATTGAACATCTTTCTACACCTAGATACATAAACAAGCCCCAAATTAAAGAGACATAATTGAAAGTGATTTTCTTTTTTTGGTTTGGTTGGTCTACATGAAACTGTGTAAATGCAACAGTGAATTTACTTTATTTACATTTGTTTATTCATGTATGTTGTATAGGAAATATATAAATACATAGGTTTTTTTTAAAGATTGGCACCTGAGCTAACATCCGTTGCCAATCTTCTCTTTTTTTCTTCTTCTTCTTCTTCTCCCTGAAGTCCCCTCCCACCCCAGTACATAGTTGTATATTCTAGTTGTAGGTCCTTCTAGTTGTGGCATGTGGGACATTGCCTCAGCGTGGCCTGATGAGCAGTGCCATGTCTGCCACAGGATCTGAACTGGCGAAGCCCTGGGCCACTGAAGCAGAGCACGCAAACTTAACCACTCAGCCATGGGGCCGGCCCCAAACATACATATTTTTAAGGTACCTTCCGATGGCATCCTTAAAGACACAGATATTGCCTAGGAATAAAGGTACTTACAGCCTTCAATGACATTCTCTGTGAAAGGGAAATGACCTTCTACACATAGAGGGGAAACTAACACCCCAAAAGGCAAAGGCAGGTGCCTCGGAGAGCAAAGTCCTGTTTCCTCCTGCTCCCCTTAGCCCTGGCTGAGAGACGGCAATGGCTGCCCCAATCTCTCTCTCCAATATTTCTGAGTTATATAACAAATATGTGAGGTTGACTTTTCTTTCACTGCCTACCTTAGAAAAATCATATTGGATGTGTAGGAGTTAGGCAGTAAGAGATGCCAACTGCTCATTCAAAAGAAAAAAAATTTATGGAGAACCTATTGTGGGCAAAATGCCTACTTCAGGCAGATTTCAACAGTATTACTACTACACCAAAAGTGAAAAGAGTGAACCAGAGCAGCAACAGAAGCTGCAGGCCATGTTTCACAGTTGAATGACTATTTGAGCTAGATCTTAAAACTGAGTAAGGTCAACAACAGTCAGACGCAGGAAGAGGAAAGAAGATTCCAAGTTAAAGGAACAGCGTGAGCAAAGAAGTGGAGTCCAGAAAGAACATGGTAAACGCATGGCATAACTCATCTGCCTCCTCTTTGGTGACTTCCCCCGGGCCTCTGACACCACCCAGGAGACTCCATAGCACCCACCACATGTCTTATAGTTATTTCCTCACAGACATCTCTCCCCAGCTAGAATGCTAACTCCTAGATTCTAGGGCTGTGCTTCTGCATCTTCGCCTTCACACACATGATGCCACACCTGGTGCATAACTTGTATTCAACAACATCTTGTTGAATGAACGTGTATGCCTGTATGCGTCTATGAAGCAATCCCAGTTAGCTGGAACCAGGTGAATGGGAGTGATGAAATGGGAGATGAAATAAGAGATAGAGCTTGGAGCCACATCATGAAAAACTCAAACCCCATAATTAAAGAGTTTAGACTTTGTAGAGGATGTGGACTGTTTTCATCATGAGAGATTGGTGGCAGACAACCAGATAAGAACCTATCATAATAGGCAGGAAGCCATGAAGAGGCGGGACTATGAGAGACAGCGTGAGGCACAGAGGACTTGGTGGCTAGTTAGAATTCAGTGCTTACCACGTGCCAGGAAGCATTCTGTAAAGCTATTTCACTAAATCTTCACGACTAAAGTAGCTACAATTATTCTCAACCTAGAGATGATGAGTCTGAGGTTAATGAGGACCCCCACAGGTCCTTAAGTCTAAGATTCCTTCCCAACCACACCTGAACCTGATGACAAAGCATTATTTTGAGCAAACAAGTGTGAGGGACCCCAGAAGGAAGAAAATTCCAACACTGATCAAGAAGAAACACACTCTTCCAATTGGACTGGGGGCAGCCCTGCCCAGGCGAGACTCTCTCAAAGGATTCTGTCCACTGGCACAGACATAAAATTGTATCTTTGCAATAATCTAACATTATGATGAAAAGTTTTAGACACCAACTTTAAAATGTGCAGGGGTGCATAGCTTTATTTTGTTTTATTCTTTTTAGGTGGTAGGAGAGCAGAAATATTTGAAGACCTTTGCCGTGGACTCGATTTCTACATAAAATTTTCCACGCACAGTATATTTGGAGGGGTGACTGTTTGCCCCTTGAAGGCATGAACTCACTCTCAGTCATTTTTGTATTTGATTTAACACAACACATCACACGTAGTTGAACTTCTAGAACATGTTTTAAACCAATCTAAACTTAATCAGTTTGGGAATGATCGAAGGCCTGGCTGGCAAGGGGTCAACATCGAGTGAGGCTCTGAATCCTAAGTTTTGTCTTATGGGTCATGACTTTTGGAAATATTTACGACAGGAAGTTGTTGTTTTGGCAGGCAAAGAAAGAAAAGGAGAAAGAGAGAGAGGAAGAGTAGAAGAGAGAAAGAGAGAGAGACCACAGACTTCATTGCAGTGTACTGTGATATTTTCCCAGAAGCAGCCTCTTAAAGCAGGTTGAGGTCAAAAGGCAAAATCCTAACTGGGCACAAGGTAAAGTTTATTGTCCTGGTCAAAAAACCAAGGAAAGCATGGGCAAAACGGGAAGATCCTTATTGCCTGGAATGAAAGTGTGCAGCAGCAAAATGCAGAACAAAGAAGGGATGCCTACAGCCGTTTTGAAAGAAAACAAACCCCCAGGCAATAAAAACTGGCGGCTCTCTTTATTATAACAGTTTAGAGATTGAAGAAATAGAGATTGAATTAAAAGAAACACCGAGTTGGAGACCAGGAGATCATGAAGCAGTTTTATAAAGCAGTATTATTATTGTAAAGAAAATAATTAAAACACCTTCATCTCTAAAAAGATATGAATTTACTCAGTTTTAGTGTTCATGAACTTATTGAAGACATTAAATAACATCGTAATAAATCTGTGTCCCCAGGCACAGATATATCATATCAAGTGTTCATCATTCTAAATTTGCTGTCTTTTAGTTGTTTTCTTCATTTGCCCAAATAGCAGAAGCCTCTGAAAATATTCTTTTTAAAGAACCAAAATCAATTTCCTGATTCTTTCTTTCTTCGCACAAATATTTTTCCTAACCATGTATTAAACACAAACACTCAATCCTGGCGTGCCATGAGGAATGTGATAATAAATGGGACATCTCAGAATGCAGGGAGTTTTAATCTTCTAAGAGACATGACATGTACACAAAAAACTACAATTCAAGTAGTGAGTGCCACAGGAGAGGCGAACAAGCCCCTAGGAGTTCAGAAAAAGGAGCGCTCACTTCTGGCCCGGGCAATCAGGGAAAACACACAGGAGGAAATGCGCAGATTCTTGAACCTAAAAATGCCCCTTCGTTTGGCTTTTAGGAAGAGATTTTACCTGATGCCAAATTCTTTGCTTTCTACTCCGTGTGCTTGCTGGTTGACTGAGGGAAGAAATCCTGACCTGTCTCCTTCAAGATTAGGATGTTCCTAAGATAAAAACAACAGCACCCAAAAAATATCCACCCACAGAACTCCTAGACAGGTTTTCAAAGTAGCAACAATCAGTAGAAGTGACGTGGGTGGTAGATGCAGTGGCATCTTGTGGGACGATTCACCCTGTCCTATTCTGTACTGTTTTTCCCTCGTTCATACAAGGAAACTGTTTTCATTCAGCCCAAGAGCAGACCTGAAAGAAAAACAAACAAATGATATAACAAGCAAACAAACAGCCCGATACTATTGGCTCTAATGATCTAATCTATTACTAATAGAGTAATGATGACACCATGTTTGGCTTTAACTTCTGGCTCCTTCTGTCAGCCGGAAGCCCTCCTGGCAAGAGGAAAGGGAGGAAGGGGGAATATTCCATCCCTGGCCCCTATCTCCAAGTATCCACCTGCCTCTTCCCTTGTATTCTTCACCTCTCAGCAAAGACCCGGGTATAACAGTGTTCTCATAATGACAGCACTACACGTGGGGATGACCAAGGGGGCTTTTCAATTACAAAGGTATCTAAACTTTATGTCATGTATATTTTACCATATTAAAAAAAGTACTGTATTTATATGTTCTTCCTTTTGAAAAAGAGAAAAAAAGAGAGAGAATCTTAAAAATAGTTCTAAGTGTCCTACTATTTCTAAGCCCACTCACTTTCCCCAGACACAGACGTTCCTTTGAGTTTGGGATGCAGCCTTTCTTCCAGTTTTTTCAATAAACAATATAGGGTGTTGTTTTCTTTGCTTTTTGAATTTATGCAAATAGTCTCACATTATACGTGTCATTCTGCAACTTGCTATTTTTCCTCTTAACATTGTATTTCTAAGATCTAGCCGCGTTTGTTCTGTATATAGTAGCTGGTTCGTTCTTTTCAAGGCTTTGTATAATTATGGTCCACACTATGGGTCCATTTCTTACGGATGGGCAGTTAGGCTGTTTCCTATTGTTCACTATTATAGTGCTGCAAAGATCATCTTCCTCTGTCTCTTTGTGCAACTGTGCAACACTGTACGGCATTTGTACTGTGTCAAGTTAGCTAAGCTGGAACTACATTTCCCAGAATTCCCTGCCTGTGTTTTCCCTGTTAGCATGTGCCACGAGAGTTATTTTGCCCAGGGTTTGAGAGGCAGATGTGAACAGCAGCTGGACCTGCAGCTCCTCCAGCTCCTCCAGATCCTCTCTTTCAGCCTCTCTGCCTCCTGGGCCAGGTACACATTGAGCTCCATAACAAAGGGCACCAGCTTCTCCTGCAGGTTACTCCCATGGTCAAAGCTGAAAGCTCAGAAGTGGTGAGAGACCTATGTGGGCTTCAGAACATCCTCTTTGGTTCCAGCTTGTCCTTGCTCATCCCCACTCCATGTCCATCGTTCCTTCCCAAATGCCTAGCCTGCTGACTTCAGGCTCCAGCGCTAGACACAGAAGCAACAACCACACATAAACTGTTAAAATCAACTTCCTATAATAAAGCCCTTCTTCTATATCATATCTAGCAGTTCCGCTTCTCTGGATCCAACCCTGCCTGGTACACTGCAGGGACATCTTCAGAGTCAGAGAAACCTTAAGCTATCTCTACTCCAGTCACCTCACTTCTTGCTTCCCTTGGAAGTACAGATGGAAAAGTAGCTGCCTTATGCTTGGGAAAGAAAAGTTGTTCATACTAGAATAAGATTGTCTCCCACCTCCTCTGTTAACCTTCTTTCCCCTCTTTTGAGGGCACTATCTACTCCTTTCTCAGAAATTAACTGATCAATGGAGCATAAAATTCCTTCTTGGAAAACTAAACATACTCTTACCATACAATCTGGCAATTGTGCTCCGCGGTATTTACCCAAAGGTGTTGAACACTTATGTCCACAAAAGCCTGCACATGGATCTTTATAGCAGCTTTATTCATAGTTGCCAAAATTTGGAAGCAAACAAGATGTCGTTTAGTAGGTGAATGGATAAATAAACTGTGCTACATCCAGACAATGGAATATTATTCAGAGCTAAAAAGAAAAGAGGTATCAAACCATGAAAAGACGTAAAAGGCATTCAAGAGGAAGCTTAAATGCATATTCCTAAGTGAAAGAAGCCAATCTGAAAAGGCTACATACTGTATGAATCCAACTATGTGACATTCTGGAAAAGGCAAAACTGTGGAGACAGTAAAAAGAGCAGTAGTTGCCAGGGGTTGGGGGGGGGGGCGGGGGAAGGAAAGTCGATAGGATTTTTAGGGCAGTGAAACCACTCTGCATGGTATTTTAATGGTGGATACATGTCACTATACATTTGTCCAAATCCACAGAATGTACAACAGCAAGAGTGAACTCTAATGTAAACTGTGGATTTGGGGAGATACTGATGTGTCAATGTAGGTTTACCAGTTATAACAAATGTACCACTCTGGTGGGGAATGTTGATAATGGGGGAAGCTATGCATGTGTGGGGACAGGGGGTATATGGGAAATCTCCGAACCTTCCCCTCAATTTTGCTGTGAACCTAAATCCGCTCTAAAAAATTCTGTCTTAATAAAAAAAATTTTTAGGGGCCAGCCCCTTGGCTGAGTGACTAAGTTTGTGTGCTCTGCTTCAGCAGCCCAGGGTTTCACTGGTTCGGATCCTGGGCGCAGACCTAGCACCACTCATCAAGCCATGCTGAGGCAGCATCCCACATGCCACAACTAGAAGGACCCACAGCTAAAATATACAACTATGTACTGGGGGGCTCCAAGGAGAAGGAAAGATAAAAAGTAAAAAAAAAAAAAAAAAAATTTTAATTAAAAAAAAATTTTTAATTCCTTCTTGCCAAAAGCCCATAAAGAAGGTATCTGCCTCATTTTGGGCTTAAAAGAAATTCAATTTCTTGATTTTAAATATGAAACATATGTCGTTTGAAAACAATGAGTAAGTCAACATAGCATCCTACCAGGGACTTCCCCTTTATTGGGATTTCATCAATATTGAAACAGACAAAGCTTGAGAAGAAGGAAAATGTTTTTAATTAGTTTTTAAAGCCGAAGAGTTTAGCTGAGAAAGGCAATAAGCCGTGAGCAAAAATCCAAGGCATTTGCTTATCCCAAGGAGAAATGGGACGTAACCAACTCCATTACGCTCTTCAGAGGTATTGCACAGCAGGGCTAAACTGAACGTCCTCTCTCAAGAGGATGCCAGCAGCCCGGGCTCATCAACAGCAACAGACAGCAGTGAAGAGAGAATGTGATAATAGAAGCTCAGTCTCATAAAAGAATTCTCCGCCTCCTCAAGACTACAAGGAGCTGAAAGCTGGGTACTTGAAGAGAACTGAAGCACAACAATAAGAAAGACTGAAATACACCAACTCTCTCAACTTTTTTCAGTTAGATTACTTCCTCCTGCCAAGGCTAACAGTCTTCCCTCAACTTTAGGATTGACGGGGGTTGGGGGCAGTACAATTCATCCTTTATCGCTTTTCCTCTTGAGAGAGAGAGAAAAACAAACCTCAGAATAAGTTGAGTACTTTTCTCTCATGTAACCATTACCAAATTGGGATTATAAAACAGACATGAAATCACACACCAAAAAAAAAAAGAGTACAAGGTAGGTAGGACAAGATATTTTTGTCAAACTAACTAGTAGAACAGATAGGAGTCAGAGTTACTATTGTACCTGAGACTCCACCTGTTACGTGCATTCCTAAAGAAGTTCTACACATGGCATAGAAAGAACGTATCCTTTTTTTTTTTTTCTTGAAGAAGATTAGCCCTGAGCTAACATCTGCCGCCAATCCTCCCCTTTTTGCTGAGGAAGACTGGCCCTGAGCTAACATCCGTGCCTATCCCCTCCACTTTATATGTGGGATGTCTGCCACAGCATGGCCTGCCAAGCGGTGCCATATCCACCCCTGGGATCTGAACCAGTGAACCCTGGGCCGCTGAAGCAGAATGTGCATGCTTAACCAGGCCAGCCCCAGAATATATCTTTCTATGCAAGTCTACTTTTAGAGTGAAGGGTGAGTGCACGTACAGTAGTGCCTAAATTCATCTCCTGTTAAATATTCAAATCCAAGTACGAAAGAGGCTCCAGACAACCACAAGTAACTCTTTGTTTCCATCAGGATGGCTGCATCAGTGAGTAACTGAAGACCCAAGTGAAGATGGCCTAAGTGCTCAGGGACTTTATTTTCTGACATAAGAAAAGTACAGAGGAAGATCAGTTCCAGGGTTGATTAATTCAGTGGCTCAGCAACATGGTCATAGACCCAGGGTCTTTCCATCCATCCACATCATCATTGGGGTGTCAGCTAAGTCTTCTCACAATCACAAGACAGTTACAGCATCACATCCTCAACACCAATGTCCAGAGGTATGTCTCTTTTTAAGAGCTAAGATGCCTCTTTCAGAAATGCTTTTGTATCTCCTTGTCGAGAACTAGATCATAGGCCCACCCCCGAGTCATTCACTAGTAAGAAGAATGAGACCTCTGTGATCAGCTTAGATCAGTCAGGGTTGAGTTGAGTCCCACAGATGGACACAGGAGCAAAGTCAAGACTCTGGGTGAGCCACTGAGAGCTTGTGCTCTGCTGCTGAAAAGCCAATGCCTGCTTCTGCCTCTACAGAAGAATAAAGTACTTGCTCTCAGGTTCAAAATGGGCAGTTTCCAAAAATTTTTTCTAGTTTAATATTTTGCCTCTTTAGAATCCTAGTGAATAAAATGTTAGCGGGAACTAACCCTACCTGAAACATATTTATGCTGGTATTCAGAGCTTGTTCCAAACGAACAATGTGAAACCTTTTTCCTGGTAATAGTCCCCCTAAATATCAGCAAAGAGCCAAAGATCACCTAACTTCCTTGTTGAGAAAACACTCTCTGTTACGTGAACAAGTTCCAAAATATTGGGTGTTTATAAGACAGCCACCTTTTGCCTACCCTGCAGTCTTCTCTCTGTTGCAAAATATAAACCCCCACCACCCCAGTATTTCTATGTGGTTCTGGTACACCTGCTAACCACAGTGCCCACTACAGAGGTGGACATGGGGCTCAGGCCTCAGCAATTAGGGCACACCTGTCCCCTGACCAGAATATGAGACCATCAACTAGACCCTTAACCTTAACCCAAGCAGGTATCCAAAAAAAGTCCTTCTCCGAGATTCATTAGATGAAAACCAAAAGAATAAATGTCCACCTTTCTTTTTTTGGATCCTGCCATGTTTGAATCCTGGGGACCACAGGAGAATAATGTGGCCAACAACACACAAAAAGAAACAGAGACTAGTAGCCATGAGAGAGAGTCAGACAAAGAGAGAGAGAAAAGAAAAGAAAGAGGTAAATCCAGCTGGCCTGAAGCCGTGAACTTCCCAGTGTGACAGACTCCATAAATGGTCCCAATTTTGACCCCTCCCTGTATCCACAACTTTTGCCATGAGTCTTTGCAGTTTTCCCACTTCCAAGGGGAAAGTACATTTCCCCACCCCCTGACTTTGGGCTTGGCCACAAGACTTACTTTGGCCAATGGGATGTCAGCAGCTATGACCCAGTAAGGGCTCTAAGGTGCCTTTGCCATCACCCAGAGAAGAACGTGCCCTGGCTCCCCCACTGTCCAAGGAAGCTGAGAGACATGGAGAGACCTACAGCTCTGTACCGCAGCCTCCTGGGCCAAAATCTGCTGATGCAGCTGAGATCAGATGAGATCAACAGAGCTGGTTCAGCCACCCACAGATGTGTGAGTTAAATACATGCTTGCAGTCACATGTCACTGAGATTTGTGTGGTTGTTTATTACGCAGAAATGGCTGACCAATACACCAGTTGTCTACGCCAGTAGATCACTCACTCCTCCCTTTTTTTCACTTACTATTTTGTTTGTTTGTTTGTTTTTCATCACCAAAATGAAGGCTTCCAAAGGGCAGGGCTTTTGCCTGTTTTGTTTTCTGTTACATGTCCAATACCAATAAAATGACCCGGAACATTGTAGACACTCAATAAATGTTTGGTGAATGAAGCAAGTTTGAGCTGAATTTCTCAAACATAAGCCCTGACTAATGCAAGCCACAGATCAAATGGGTTTTTTTCCTTTGATTTTACAACATATATTTATGTCACAGAAATCACATCAATAAAATTTAGCCTACCAATAATATTGTAATAACTTTGTAGGTGACAGACGGTTACTAGACTTGCCGTGGGATAATTTCATAATGTATATAAATGTCAAACCATCATCTTGTCCACCTGAAACTAATATAATATTGTATATCAACTATGCTTCAATTTAAAAAAAAAAACAGAATTTGGCCTAGTGGGTTTCTCCTATGTTTGGAGGATTTTGTGTGTTAACAGACCATTAATGTATCAAGGGCCAACACAAAAGTACAGATTAGTACTTAATGAAGTTGGTCCTCAATTGCTTCTTGACAGAGAAAATGCAAGTCATAAAGCCCTAAACTCACCCAGCCAAGGCCACACTATGGCGCTGGATCCCACGTTACTCCTCTACTGATTATTGAGAGACCAGAGTGGCTTTACATCACATGACCACCATTGGATTTTGTTTTTGACTTTTTATTTCACACATAAAAGTTGCAAGAATAGTACAAAGAACACCTGTATGCCTTTT
This sequence comes from Equus asinus, assembly GCF_041296235.1. Taxonomy (NCBI): domain Eukaryota; kingdom Metazoa; phylum Chordata; class Mammalia; order Perissodactyla; family Equidae; genus Equus; species Equus asinus. Next base: position 42,089,685 of record NC_091813.1, read on the forward strand.
ACCCAGATTCATCAATCATTAGCATTTCGCTCATTTGCTTTATCCTCTGCTCGTTGTCTACGTTTTTCCCCCTGAATCGTATCAGAGTAATTGCCGACACAATGCCCCTTTATCAATAAATACTTTAGTGTATATTTCCCAGGGTTTAAGACTTTCTTTAACTTATGTAACCACAGCACATTTACCAAAATCAACAAATGTAACATTTAATACTGATATCCAACCCACCCTTCATATTCAAATTTTCCAACCATCCTAATAATGTCATTTATAGCCCTTTTTTTTTCCTGTTCTGAGATCCAATTCAGGATCACACAACTCCTAGTAACTATCATGTCTTTTTAGTCTCCCCTAATCAGGAACACTTCCTAGGCCGTTCATTGTTTTCATGATTTTGACATTTTTTTAAAATTTATAATTGAACCTAAGTTTATTTAATAAGATTTATTCTCTGTTGAGCACCGCACTCAATTATGTATTTAAGTTCTCTGAATCTCTCTCTCTCTCTCCCATTATATATGATTGAGTATACAGTAGCAAGAAATTTTATTTATCCAAAATTTTTTTAATTACAGTAAAATTCACGTAACATGAAATTCATCATCATAACTATTTTAAGTGTACAGTTCAGCAGCGTTAAGTACATTCACAGTGTTGTACAACCATCACCACCTCCATCTCCAGAACTCTTTTCATCCGGCAAAGCTGAAGCTCTATGCTTATTTAACATTAACTCCCCATTCCTCCCTCTTCCCAGCTCCTGCAGCAACCATCCTACTTCTGTCTCCATGAATTTGACTACTCTGGGTACCTCATATAAGTGGAATCATTCAGGGTTTGTCTTTTCGTGACTGGCTTATTTCACTTAACATAATGTCTTCAAGGTTCAAACATGTTGTAGCGTATATCAGAATTTCCTTCCTTTTTAAGGCTGAATAATATTCCATGATATGTAAACACAGTGGGCCGTCTCTATCCTGGGGTTCTGCATCCACAGATTCAACCCACTGATAGAGAGGGCAGACTAAGGGACTTGAGCATCAGTGGGTTTTGGTATCCACAGGGGCCCTGGAACCAGTCCCCCGTGGATACCAAGGGAGGACCGTACCACCGTATCCATTCATTCTTCCACGGACACTTGGGTTGCTTCCACCTTTTGGCTATTGTGACTAATCCTGCTAAGAACATGGGGTACAAATATCTCTTGGAGACCCTGCTTTCAATTCTTTTGGGTGAATACCCACAAGTGGAATTGCTGGATCATATGGTAATTCTATTTTTAGTTTTCTGAGGAGGTGCCACACTGTTTTCCATAGAGGCTGCACCATTTTACATTCCCATCAACAGTGCACAAGGGTTCCAATTTCTGTACCTCCTCACCAACACTTGTAATTTTCAGCACTGAAATCAGGATAACCAGACATTATGCTTCAAGAAATGATCCCATAGCATGTACACTATACTTGTACAAAGTATTCCTGCCTAAATAAATTGAACCTAAATCTAATCAAGCCTCTAGATCTAATCACCAATCTGCAGGAAATACAGGCTATAGAAGAACAAGGTAAACACCACCAGAAGGGAAGGCAATCCACCAAATCCACAGAACGTGGCACATTCTACAAGGAGAAATGATCTAGTTTCACCAACAAAAACATTAAACAGAAAAGGAAGAGAGACAGTTATAGAATAAAAGAGGCTTATGAGCCATAACAATAATATGCAACATGTCGACTTTATTTGGTTGCCAATTCAAACAAACCAAGAGTAAAAAAGATAACTTTGGAATTGTTAGAGAAATGTGAATAAGGAGTGGGTCTTAGGTGATATTAAGGTTTACTGTTAATTTCCTTAGGTATGCTAATAGTATGGTTGTGATTTTTTTAAGTCTTTATCACTTAGAGTTGCATACTGACATATTTACTGGTGAAACAATGTGGATGCTGGGATTTACTTTAAAATACTCCAGAAAAAAAAATGCAGAAATAGATAAAATGAGAATGGCGTAAAACTAGGCAATATGTAGGTTCCTTATACTATCCTTTCGATTTTTGTGTATGTTTGAAAACTTTCATAATAACAAGTAAAACAAAGCTTAACAAAACAAAGAACAGCAAGAACAACCCTTTGACATGGACAAGCATTGGAGCATCAGAGGGTGGGCATTTGCATAAGAGTCCAGATCTCCTGCTAACCAGCCAGTCTAGGGCTCCAGGCCTCAGCTTCCTTAGTCATAAAGTGAAGAGTTGGATTTGGATTTCTCAAGTCTCTTCCAACTCTAACATATCATGACTCTGTTACTCTGAAATCCCCATCGCTAGTTCCTTCTCAAGAATCCTTTCCCAACAAATTAACTGTAAGCAGGGCAGGAGTTTCCTCTAACTCTCCCAAGACTACTTTCTCTGAATATGACTTGCATATCTCACTTTCTATTCTCTCATGCATAGAAAGCACCACAACTAATTCCTGTATATCTAAATCACTCAACACTCGTGCACTCCATACATACATCTGCTTCTGTTATATGTGTGTATGTGTCAGCGGTGTATGTCTGAGACCGTAAACTAGGACACTGTCAGCCCAGCATATGGGTGTTCCCTTTAATCATGCTGATGACTTAGCACATTGTCAGCATGCAGCAAATGTATAATACTATAATGCCATAGCATAAATAGTGAATTTTCTAAGCAATCTGTTGCAGCTGGCCTAACTGTCCACAGACAGAATACAAAAACCTGTATTTCCTGGCTTAATTTGCTTCTTTTCCTCCTGTCCAACATTACGAGTTGGCATTTGGTGGATCACATTTCCAAGGATGGATAAAGGATCATTCTTCATGTTTCATGCAAAATAGGCCTAATCCAGAAGGTTTCTCTTTCACTTACTAAATTAGGGTGCATGGCCCACTTTCTTGTGTGAGGAATATAAACTTCGCCAATTGTGTCTTTTAGATAATTTCTAAAAACCAGGTAGCGAGCACACGAAAGCTTATGTGGATTCTTTTCTTGTCTTTTTTGGGGGGGAGGGGGAAGGGATGGGGCGGTTGTGCTTTTGAGTATTTGGCCAATTTCAAAGGAGTCATCATGTTTTGCCTATCTGTAAATTTGCTTATATGTAAATTTTCTCTAATCCATCCTCTCAACTCAAGGATGACCTGGTCTAAGGATGCTAAACACTGTAGATAGTTGAATTTCATACCTGCTGAGGCAGTGTTGGCAAAACCTTTTCTTCTTGAACAAATCTGACGTAAATTTCCAACAGAGGTTTCAAAAAAGTAGCCCCTTGCTGCTGCAAGTGACCTCACAGAGCTATGCTGCTCTGGCAGTAACATTGCTTTGTGAATTACACAGAAACTCTTCAGCTTGCATTCTATACCCACAGTAACAATAATACCTACATTTCAGGGAGCTGTTATGAAGATTTAACAAATAAATAATACACATAAAGCATTTAACAGGGGCCTGGCCCGGTGGCGCAGCGGTTAAGTTTGCATGTTGCACTTCGGCAGCCCTGGGTTTGCTGGTTCGGATCCCGGGTGTGGACATGGCACCTCTTGTCAAGCCATGCTGTGGCAAGCATCCCACGTATAAAGTAGAGGAAGAGGGGCACGGATGTTAGCTCAGGGCCAGTCTTCCTCAGCAAAAAGAGGAGGATTGGCGGCAGATGTTAGCTCAGGGCTAATCTTCCCCAAAAATACATTTAACAGTGTCTGGAAGAAGTAGGTACACAAGACAGTTCTTTACAAATACTCCCTTCACCCCTTGCAGCCCCTAGGAAGAGTACATTTTCAAAAATCATTTGTTGAACCAATACACAGAATGACATCATGAAAAAGATAAGTTATTCAATATCTGTGAACAAATAGAGGCTCTCCCTTAACAGGGTAATATAACTTGTCGAGGATTTTTACACAGCTATAGAGTGCCTCAACATAGAATTTTAAAATCAAATAACTCAATTTTGAAAATTTACCAGGAAGAGTTAATAAAGGGAAGGCCCATTTATTCAGATGAATCAAAGATGAAGCTGAGATGTCATCACATTTTATTTGTACAGGTCATTCACCCTGGAATCAAAGCCCTCACCACACACCTCATTAACCCTTACAACACCCCCAGGAGGCAGGTAGATATCCAGGGTGATCCCCCTGTTACTGATGGAGAGCCTGAGGCCCAGGACAGTGAAGGGACTTGTCAGAGGCCACATCAAGTGAGTGAGTAATGGAATAAGAAAATGAATTAAATTCTAGTCTTTATTCTCAACACATTATGATGTTTTACCCCGAGGTTGCCAAACATCTCAATTACTTTTTACTCTAAAATCCATTTTAAAATAAACCCTCCCCCCCCCTTTTTTTTGATCAGCCAAAGGGACAAGAATCAATAACGAAGAGAGAAAAAACACAAATTGACTGGGTTTTTTGTTTCGTTTTAATGGTTCCTTTATATCAGTTAACAGCATGTCTAGGGAATAAAACTGGAGTTAATAACGGTTCCAAAACAAACTTTTGCATAGGGTAAATCACTACATTTTAGCGTAATTAATGTGAACTCTAATTTGCAACCGAAAACACGGAGGCTTGGTTTTGAGTTTCCAAATAAAGGGTGAGCGTCTGTCTTTATTGATTTTCCAAGATTCTACTTGGGGATGGTGGGTAGATGAACTCCTTTTAATTGACTCATTAGAACAGGGATTACCAGAATTTTCAAGCATTTTAATCTCCAAACTTTCCCAGAAGCCTGCAGGATGAGTTGTTATGCTTTTACCATCCCTTGACTCAGTAAAACACATATCAACAAAACGCTCAAAAGCTCCTAAGAATTCGGTGACCTTGGCGGTGAATTTGCGTGTACTACCCCTTGCATCCCCCTACATTAGAAACTGTCGCGCGCGAAGGCGTGGTGGGTGGATGGCTCCCGGACGCGCGCAAGCAGCCCCCCGCAGGGACCCCGAATCCGGGGTCGCGGGGCGGAGGGCGAGGAGAGTGGACCCTACATCGCTCCATTTCCGCAAGGATTGAGAAAACACGGGCTCACCAAGTGAACCACTCCATGTCCAAATTGTTTTTCTGGTGTTTTAAGCCTTCCAACGATGAGAACGAGGAGCCAGAGGGCAGCGACTTGTCGCGCCGCGCGAGCGGTCCCCGCGCCCCCGGCCGCCCCGCCGTCTCCGGGCGCCCGTGTCCGCCGGCCGCCGGGACCCCGCCCAGCCTGCCCGGCTCGCTCGCTGCTCCGCCTGCGGAAACCCGTGCGCCCGAGCTCGCACCGCACGCCAGCGGCCAAGCGCAGTCGGGTTCTCGGTTCCCAGAGTCGTAGTTCCCAGTTTCTAGTTTCCCTATCGACGCGATTCTCCCTCGGGGTCTTCCACAGGGATGGGGGAGGAGGGGGGAGGGGGGAGGGGGGTGGCGGACCCCGAGCTGGGGAAACCCCTGCCCGTCCCGGCTCGGTCTGTCGGGCTTTTGGTGGCTCACCTACGTCCCACTGGCCGCTGCTTATTCCTACCCGGAAAATTAGAGTTGTTGGGCACCAGCAGGGACTTTGGAGGGAGGGCGTTTGAGAAGAGGTTTCTCTGCTTAACCACCTGGGCAGGCTGATGGTCCCATGCCAGGCCCGCGCTGGCTTCGGAGCAGCTCCTCTATGGCCCGCGACACACCTGACGGCCACGGAAGCGATGAGGGGATGCTTCGAGGGCAGCAGCCTCTGGCCTCCTCTCAACCTTCAGACCTTTCAGGGTCCAGGCCTGCTCCATCTGTTGCTGCGATGGGCCTTCGGGGCCAAAGAGGGTTGGAACTCAGGCCCTGGACCCAGACTGTGTGGACTCTGTCCTCAGCGCTACCATTTATCAGCTGCTGCGGGAGCCTGAGCAAGTTAGGGAACCTCACAGTTTCTCTATTTGTAAAATGGTAATTATAACAACACCAACCTCAGAGAGCTGTTGCGAGAATGATAGGAGATGATGCATTTAAAATGTTCTGGTACAAGGATTGTTCGATTAATTTCGGGGCTGCGTGGAAGAATTAAATAAGGTCGGTATGAGGACTCCTTCAGTCAACAAGAATTTATTGGCAGCAGCCCGGTTGTGCTAGGCCCTGCCTTAGGAACCAGAAAGAAAGCAGAGAACACAGCAGACAAAAATTGCTGTCCCCTTGGAGCTTACTGAGTGGAGGAGGTGGGGGGAGCTACGCAGCTAACATATCGTGCGTCAGGTAGAATACGCAGTGGGGGACGTTGCCATTTTAAACAGGGTGGGCATTGAACAAAGCAAAGTGGAGGGAGGGAGCCCTGGAGAAGCTGGTCCAGCTAGAGGGAAGAGCACTATAGACCTACTGTCCAATTTCCCCTACTAACTCCTATCACCTCCTCCCCATTCCTCAGATGCCCCCTTCCCCCAACCTATCCCCAAGCTTGGTGAGCCCTCCTTTGGGAGATCTGCCTAATGAAACAGCCTGGGCAGCTGGAGGGAAGCCCAATTCTAACACCACTTCCGGCCCATGGTGATTAACTCAAGTGCCCCTCCTCCATTCCACCCCACACCCTGCAGCCTCATCCTTTTAGTCTTCAAAAGAATTTCCCTGATGGACTCATAAAAGGGGGATAACTCACATTCTCCTTGGGAATCTAACTTCCCCTTTCCACTTTCCATGGAAGATGACAGGGATGGTAGATGATGCTACTGACACAAACCAAGCAAAATGTGGCTTTCTCCGCTCGGCTGTCAGCAGCAACAGTCACGCACACTTCCAAGGCACTAAACAAAGAAATATCGATAACAAAGAAACAATTTCAGCAGACTCCACATTCTTATTTACTCTGAACCACTACAAATAGAGAAGTGACTTCTAAAAGGTAAGTAAGGTATAAGACATAACGTACATGTACAAGTCAGGCCTGTGTATCCACTATCAATATTATATGTCAGTAAACAATCACTACCAGTTATTATGCTCTTCTCGGGTGCTTAGTGTTTTATGTGTATTGACTTATTTAGTAGCATTGATAATGTATAGATACTACCGTCATTTTACAGATGAGAAAATTGAGGTTTAAAGCAGTTAAATAACTTGCCCAAGGTTACAGAGCTAGTAAATAGTGAAGCCACTCCCTCCCATTTTACTGTGGGTTCATTCATAATAAAACAAATATATAGGGAGTGCCAGGCACTGTTCTAGGCACTGGAGATACAGCAATGAAAAGAAAATCCCTGACCTCATATATATTACTTACATTTTTGTGGAGGGACTGAAGCAATAAGAGAGGGGGAAAAGTAAATTTAGTGCAAGAGAAGTTAAGTACTCTAGAGAAAAATAAAACAGGGAAAGAAGAAAGAGGGGATGGGTTGCAATGTTAAATAGGTGGGCAGGGAAAACTTCACCCAGAAGGTGACATTGAGGAAAGGGTGCAAGCAAGCTATGAGTACATGGGGGAAAGTGCTCCAAGCAGAGGGGAAAGCCAGCGCAAAGACCCTGAGGCAGGACCAACAGTGTAGCTGAGGGGAGTGGGCTTGAGCAAGGAGAAGAGGAGTAAGGGGTCAGAGGTGGAGTGGTCACTCAGGGGTGTAGACTCTGAAGGACTTTGGCTGTGACCTGGAGGGAGGTGGGGCGTCACTGGGGGGTTCTGAGCTCCCTTATGGAACAGGATCACTCTGGCTGTTGTGTTGAGAGTGCACTGTAAGGGGGCAAGGCAGAAACATGGACAGGGACTAAGAGGCTGTCGTAATAACCTAGGTGAGACATGATGACAGTGTGGGCCCAGTAGCAGCAGCAGAGGTTGGAAGGAATGGCCAGATTTTGAATATACACAGAAGATAGAGGCACTGCATCTTCCAATAGGCTGCATTTGGAGTGTGAAAGAAAGAGAAGAGTCAAGGATGGCACCAAGGCTTTTGGCCTGAGCAACTCCTGAAAAAAATGGTTTGCTCTTAACTGAATGGGGAACACTGTGGATGGAGCAGATTTGGGGGCAAAGCTTCAAACAATTTAAATTTGAGTGTCTTTTAGGCATTCAAGTGGAGATAGATATCAAGCAGGCAGTTGAATAAACAAAACTGAAGGCTGGAGTTTAGAGAAGAAGTTTCAGCTGGAAATATATACACATTTAATGAGAGGATTGTCAGGCTGTAGGTGCTGGTGACTGCGACAGATCACTAAAGGGGTAAGGGCAGATGGAGAGAAAGAAGAGGTGGGCCAACCCCACCTAGGTGTGGTCCGACTTTTCCCATTTCATCAGGACTGAGAGTGAGAGAGAAGAGCACAGTCTTGGCACATGGTTAAGCGTTCCTTCCGCCGTTAAACCTCTGCCTACCCTCCTGGTCAGCACCTGAGGGAGCTGGGAGGAACCAAGACTTTGGTGTGCCACGTTTGACATCAGATAGCCACAAGCTCCAGTGTCATGGCCCCGGACATGTCATTTAATCTCTCCAGAGGTCTGTAAAATGGGGATATTAGCACCCCTTTACTGGGTAGTAATCTGTGTTCAGTGAGAAAAAGGAGTCCATAAACCCAACTCTTTCGCGCCTTCCTGCTACTCAGAGCTTACCCCAGCGTTTTCAGTCTCATTTACCTCCACACATTGTCCTGTCTTCACATATGCTTCCTCAGCGCCACGCTGGTACAAAATAGGTGTTCAGAGAAAGAAAGAAGTCCAAGATGAGCAGTAGACTCCCAGGACGGGAGCGAACCCTGTCGACTCAACCTGCCCTGAAGGGAGGAGATCCTGCGCACGCAATCTAGTGCAGAGCCGCGATGGTGTGGCTCTACATGGAGCCGGAAAGGGCGCCCGGTGCCAGGACACCCCCATCCCGCAACACACCCCTCTAAGGAAGCGCCTTCTCCAACCCGCAGCCCCGCGGGGAGGGACCTCGGCCCGGGGCGCATCCTCTCCCACGCGAGCGGAGCCTGGCGGGCCGCCGTGCTCCTGGACCAGCGGAGAGAGGATGCAGGACGTCGCGCCGCGGCTGTGCGGCTGCTGCCTGGCCGCGGAGCTCGGGTCTGGGGCGAAGAAGGCCGCCAGCGGGATCGGGAAGGTGCGGGGCGCGGGCGCACTCATAAACGCACCGGGGAAAGGCGCCCTGGCTTCTAGGTTGGTTGGTTGGTTGGTTTTAAGCGATTCCTTTTTTTATCTCTACTGCTGTCACTTCCTGAAGGAAAAGCGGACCCAAGTTTCCTGTAGGCAGGTCATCCCAGGAAGAGTGGGTGGGGCGCTCTCTGATCTGGGGAGAGTTGTTCTGGCAAAAGCTGCCTGGGCGCCCGGGACACGGCGCTCCGGGTCTGCACAGGACGAGAAGGCCCGGAGGAGAACCCAAGCGTTGGGATCAAGTTTCCCATGCCCACGGTGAAATCTTGAGAGCGGCTGCTGCGAATCGCACAGGTTATTGTGGAAATTCATTCACCCAAATTTACAAGGCGTCTTTTCAATACCTTCCAGCAAACCGGGCCTAGCAAGATCCCAGTCTGGCAACAATGGAAGAGTTAATCTGGGCGTTACCGGCAGTGGTTCTTAACCTTTGGGGGGTCGCCCATCTCTTCAGAACTGGACACAAGCTAGGGACCCTGGCCCCCAAACACACAACACTTTGGGATGCACGTGTGACATTTCAAGAACACACACAGGCACACACACCTTTCCTCTGTCACACTTAGAGCCCTGGATAAGAACCGGTGCCTGACAAAAGTTTGCACAAGCTTTGTGATCTCTGCAGGAGAAAAACACAAAAACAAAACATCCAGTTAATTTTGCAGGGCTTGTTTGGGTGGTGGTTTTTTTTTCTCAGTAACAAGTGGATAACAGTTAATCAAGTGAGTTCGGTGGATATAAAAGGACACAGACCTCCTGGGAAAGGAAAGATGCAATTAGAATGGAATCATTCCCTTGGGTTGGCCTGGCCTCTCCAAACCACCAACAAAAATGTAATTAGGGCAAAAATGTTTTGGAAGGAAGTTAGCAAACACGGAAGGTTTCCTTATACGTAATGATGACAGTTCTGTGATTTTGTTACTCTGTTAACCAAGAAATTTCTATGTTATAAGTCAAAAATTTTTGGTAGCCTCAGAGAAATAGTGCATGCACAGGGGTTTTTTTGGGGGGTAGGAGGGGAGGGCAGGAATGCCACACATACTGTTCCAAGGACAGCAGCTCTCACCATCTCACTGGCCTGCTGGTGGAGTTTTTGTGTAACCGTGCAGGATAACATATCTGTCTTTTTTATTTCACCAGCTGGAGAAAATGGAACAATATTTGGGAGGAAAAAAAAAACCCAAACATTTCCTGTCTTTTTGTTCTTAGCATAAAAAGTACTTTATGGCTATTTTTTTCAGCATATTTTCTCCTCCTCTGGGGCACGATCTAGAGCCTCAAAGCATATATTTGCCAGGACTCTCAGGATTCTCACAATATTTCTAACTCTACAACCGAGACTTGCCGGACCTGCTCCATGAGGGGGAAACTTGTGTTTTACAAGCTGTGGCCAATAACTGCAATAGCTAAGCTTTTTTTGAGAGAAAATTTTCAACTTAAAACACTTAGTATTTATGGGCTATTGCTTTTTCTTTTATTACCCATTTAACCATGTCTTTTCTTTGACGCTCATCCAGAGGGACTCTCATCATCCATGGCTAGATCAGAGAAGCCCAAAGAAAAGGTCTTCATCATCTCTAATCTCCATCTCTCACCTCCCTCCGAAGCAGTTTACAATAAAGAGAACTCACTCCCACATCCTGATCCCTGCTCGTCTTTGATCCTCCCCATCATTTTCTTATTAAAAACAACTGCCTGGTTGCCACCACCACCAGTTTCAAGTTGTCCGAGTAACTATTTTCATCCTTCAATTTTTAATTTTGAAAATCAAGTCATATATTAGAGTTATTACAACAAATACAATATCCCCACTTGAAAAACAGGGGGAAATCTGGAGAGAACAACCTATTAATTTTCCACCAGTTAGAAAGCACGAAAATGCTACTTTCTGAATATGGGGCTCTGTTTTTCCAGCCTGGCTTCTTCCTGTCTCAGTCACACCACCTTTCATGGTTTCCTGGATTATTTCTTCCACCGAATAGTAATTAAAAGAGAGTGAATACTAAATTTCATTCCTACTGACATAATAAAAAAATTTGCATTCTGTAACGAGTTACCAAACTCCAGCCAATGATGCAATATACCACCAAATTCCGGTGAAACAAAACAATTTGAATAAGCCCTCAGATTTCATAGTTTGGGAATTTATTAACTACTAAAACACCCACTGCATTACGTCTTTACAAATGTATGGATCAAATAACTTATACAATGAAAAGTATAAAACAACAGTTAAAAAGTTTATGCTTTAGGCTTTATACATTGTTTGTAATCAAATTTGGGAAAAGGGCATTGACATTAGCCAAAGTTGAAAAAAATGAATAAAGCAAGATTCTTTAGATTTTTATATAATACTTAGTACCTTATACAAGTCTATAGGGGACTCTTTTATTTCAGGAAGTATGCTCTCATCCTATAGTTTTCTCCAGCCTGGGTGGCTGGGTCAGGAGTAGCTGCTAGCATTCCCTCAGTGGCACTTTGTCATTCCTGCATCAGAGCACTGGCTGCATATTACTGCCCTTGCTTATACAATCGTGCGTCTCCCCTGCTCTGGTGTAAACTGCACAAAGGAAGGGACTACATCTGTTTTGTCCAGTATTATATTCCAAGTACCTGGCACACAATAGGTATTTATTAAACATTTAATGAATTCATATATAGACAGTAGAAATGATGTATGGGGTTTTTTTTAGGCTTAGGGAAGCCAAGTGCAAGAAACAAAACCAGAGATAAATTCCCTGCATTTCCTTCATTTAATCTAGTGAGGAAGCCTCAGGAGGGAAAAGAATGCAGTGTAGCAATTGGCCAGACACCTGAGTTTGAAACCCAGCTCAGATACTTACCAGTTGTGTGACTTCCCATAAGTTACCAAACCTCTTTGAACCTCATTTCCTCTTCTGTAAGATAGGTATAATGAAGCCCACTGTGTAGGGTTGTTTCAAGAATTTATAAACATATAAAACACTCGACATTGGAAGGCAATCTATAAACGAACATTATCATTCATTCATTGAATGCTTGTGCCCCTGCTGTGAGCCCTGTGGACACAAAGATGAATAAACCCAAACCCTTCCTCAAGACCTAAGTGCCATAAGTAATATGGCAAAAGGAATTACGGGAGCAACTCAGCAGGAGAGAGGGTACAATCCAAACAGAAGGGAGCATGTGCTTAGAGACATAGGTCTCAACACCACAGCTTGTGGGAGTGACCACAGGTAGCTGGCTTCCCATTTAACGCAAAGTAAGCCCCCAGCTTACTACAATGGCTGATGAGAATTTGTCCAAAAGTACACTCCCATCTCCTAATACTCCCTCTGTTCTCTCCTCTCTTTGATGTGCTAAGCACACTCCCATCTTAGGGCTTTGCACTGGCTGTTCCCTCTGCCTGGATTTTCTTCCGCTGTTTATCCACGTAGCTCACTCTCTCACCTCCTTTCATGTCTTTGCTCAAACGTCACCTTTTCAATAAAGCCAACCTTGACCAGCCTATCTAAAACTACACTCTCCCCAGATCCTATAAAATATGCTTTTTTATTAAGTTTATTGTTTACTGACACCACCCACCCCCTTCCATATGAGCTCCACGAGGGCGGAGATCTTACTTTTGTTCCCCAAGGTATGTCAAGTGCCTAGGACAGTGGCTAGCACTTGTCAATGAATGAATGAAGTGTGGCTGGAATGTGAAGTCAGGACAGGAAGTGGAGAGAGGTACAGAGGCTTTGAATGCTGTGATGAAGAGCTTAGATTTTTATCTGGTAAGTAAAGGGAAGCCATTAAAGGTGAGTGGCATGTTCAGATCTGCTTTTTAGATAAGTCACTCAGGGAAAGGATCTGCAGGGGATGATAACGGCAGAGCCTTACAGTTAAGAGGCTGCGGCAGCAAGGGAGCTGGAGAGCAAGATGAGGAAGGCCTAACCGAAAGCAGTGGGAATAAGAAAGGAAGAAGGGGACTTGTCAGAGGCATAATTACAAGGTTAAATCAGGCAGAACTTGATAAGTGACTCAAATTGGAGGAAGAAAGAGAAGACTCAAAGATGACTCCTCGGTTTGTAGTATGGATGCCAGGGAGGTTGAACTAAGCGAGGTCTAGAGTGTGCAGAGGAAGAGGGCAGGGGAGGAGATTGTATAATCACCATATATATATAGATATGGTTCAGCTCCATGTGCATCCGCATATAGTGGGCCCAGGGTCATTTGTGGAAGAGGACATCTGGTGCTCAGGAGAGAGGTTTAGATCAGAGATATTCTTTCTACCTAGTGATAATCACATTAGTTTTAAAGGGAAAACAACTTTCATTTCAAACATCCAAATTTACTTCCCAAAACAGCAGAAATTAAAACATAACTGTTTCTTAAGATTTTTATATATCTGCAAATATATATGATTTTGTCCCCCACATAGCAAAAAGAATGCGATTTGTTTTGTTATTTAATTGATTCTTGCCCCCAGACTTCACTTTTTTTGTGAGGAGATTTTCAGCTAGCTGCCCAGAGAAAATAATAATCTCTTCCCTCTAAAAAGTTACCATGTTTGGTTGTGAAATAACTAGTGGTATAGAACAAAGAACACAGCCTTTCATTTTGTAAAAGTATAAGGGGGAAGTTAAAGAAATTCAAAGGCAATATTATATATTCAAAACAAATTTGAGGAAATACTTTCAAAATGACATGTAATTAGTTAGTGGAAGTTACTATCACAATACACGATTGAAGCAAATTGCTTTATGAGCTTTCCCTTCTCCCGAATCAAACCTCTATAAAAATATAAAGCCTGGAAGAAGGGACAACACTATATTGTCACTTAAAATTACAAGTAGGAGGAAGTGTACATTTTCACTTCAATACTAGTAATAATAATAACTTATTGAGCATTGACTTTGCATCAGGCACTGTGCTAGACAATTGCCCGAGCTTTACTTGGTTTCTTCCTACCCTTTGAAAGGTATAGATGATCAAACAACAACAAAACAGGGCCTAGACAGTTGAGCAACCTGCTAAAGGTCACTTTGCTATCACCTGGCGGAGACATCTTTTAAGAGATGGGGAAAAAAATGTTTTTTTCTTTCCAAGATCCAATTACTTGCTGCAATTTGCCTTAACCTATTACATATGGGCACAATGAGGACACTGTGTGAGACAGTCTGACTGGTTCACAGGTTGCTGGTAGCTGGTCAGGCACTTGAAAATATGTAATATGTATAATAACTTTGGTATATAAATAAAAGACCAAATGAATGGGCTAAGCCCGCGTTAGTGGAGATCTGAGTTGATTTCCACAGTGTTAGTGATACCATAGCTGTTTTCAATATTCTGGAATATTTTCTTTCTAAAGGCAAACATTATTTAAGACTACAGGAGAACGTTTTTAACTCGATAGGCAGTAACTAGCCGGGATCGTAGATAGTAAGTGATAATACCAGGTGCCCAGGCACATACATTGTATTGATTGTTAGCTGGGTCTGGGTATCACGGATTGATCAGCTCACCCCGGAGCTAGCGCTGAGCCCTCTGTCTGCACTGTTGCTGAACTGATTCAAGTCACACAGGAATTAGAGGTGCGAGGGAAGCCATCGTCAGTTTGTTTTTTAAAGGAGCGCTGTTCACTAGGTTGCATAACAAGCTAGCTTTGGTGGCCCTTTACTTCAACGTAGTTAACTATGCGAAGGACTTTCCTCCTCAAACCCAAATTACCAAGTCAGCGCTCAGAGGTGAAGCACCGACTGCTTTCTTCTTTCGATCGCCATCCTGGCCGCTCTCGTAATTCCCAGAACGCTGGTGGACCCGCAAGCTCAGTTTTACCCTCGTGGTGTTTCCCAGACTCTCTTCTTCCCGGAGAGCGGACCCGGGGTCAGCTTCCCATCACAAATACGTGCAACCCTGATTTCTTTAGAATGCCTCCGTTTTGTAACGGTCACCTCAACACCCTTTTTAAAAAAAAAAAAAAACCCATGCTACAGCTCGCGTGTGAACCCCCAGTGCAGAAAGTGAAAGTGGGCGCGAAGCTCGGCGGCCGCGGCGGAGCCTGCGCCGGGGAGGGGGCGGGGCGCGAGGACGCCGCGCGCCTGTCACGTGACGCGCAGCCGCCCAATCCGAGCGGCCCCGCGCCGCGCGCGCCTATCCGGCCTGGAAAGCTCTTCTCTGTCAATGAAAGTTGTCATTTGGGCTGTTACTGCCTAAACCGGGTGTAAAGCGGACCTCGCACCTCCTTCTGCTTCAGGTCCCCCCTGCCTGGGGGACATCCAGGGTCGAAGGTCCCTGCGTCGGGGCTTCTGGGCACTGTACACAATCACTTTCATCAGCCGCTACCTACTTAATGGGCAGGAAAGAGCATTTCCTTTTAGGTGTGTGTCTCCAGGTGGGCCCAGGAGGGATCGGGACCTCAGCGCCTTCCGGTTTGCTTGCTAGGGAGGGAGCTAGGGCCGTACGTCTCCTTCCTCTAAAGCAGAAGTGCAAAGTGCTGGTTAGAGGGAGTCCGAAGCCTTTGGGCCCCAACCTGCGACCCGAGGAGTCCGGCTGTCGCCACCTTTCCCAATTTGACAGAGGGGACCCGTGAGTGGAACTGAGCTCCTGGAAAACAGGGCAGATAGATGCAGACGTCAGCCCGTCTTTTACAATCTTTCAAATGACTCTGGATCTTTTCTCCACTAAGGTCTTGACGCTTCTTAATTCAGTATCTTAATTTAAAAGAACTCAGGTCCTAATTTAGATAAGGTTTTATCCGTTCCAAGACTTCTAGGAGGCTTAACTGGCTTCTCGGTTTTTATCCCCAATATCCACCACGAAACAAAAGCTAGCTTTCCTAAACTCAATAACAATAGGAGAACTGGTTTCAGCCACCTCTGGGTAGGCAACCCCCAACCCGAAGCTTTCCTTTACCCTCCAACCTGCCCTTAGGTATGTTTGTGTAATCAGAGACTGATTGTAGCAGCATTGCCGATTCTCCCCGGGAAAGCTTAGTTTGCATTCATTGAAGTTGCTTGTTTTCTAGATTTATCTAGGCGACCCGAGAAGATGCCGCTCGGAAGATAGCTGGGGTTCCTGTTCGACGTCTTCAGGAGCTGGCTGAGCCGCGCAGGTGTGCGGGTTACG
Source organism: Equus asinus (assembly GCF_041296235.1). Classification (NCBI taxonomy): domain Eukaryota; kingdom Metazoa; phylum Chordata; class Mammalia; order Perissodactyla; family Equidae; genus Equus; species Equus asinus. The sequence goes on from NC_091813.1 coordinate 42,105,845, forward strand.
ATTTCTGTGAGGAGGGTGACATTAGAAGGTCTTTTAAAACGTTACATTTGCGATTTTAGGAAGTAGATTTTGAAAGAATCAAGACCACAGTGGCAAAACAATATCTGGGCTAGGATTTTAATGGAGAGAATCACGCTGAGGGTGATTTGGGGCTCCGCTATTGCTTAATCTGTAAACACTGGCAGTGTTGATAATTATCTTTCTGGCATTAATTATTCGGTATTTTAAAACGGGATAGAAAGAGGGACGCTAAGATTGATCATTAGGGTTTGTTTGAAGGATAGAATTCCGTGTCACCAACTTGTAAGGGGAAACCAAACGCAGAATCGGATACACCTTAATTTTGGAGTGTTAACTTTGTATCTTTTCCGAATCTATGAAGTGTGCAGGGGAGTAAGGACATCTACGTTAGCGGAACAAGGGCAGGAGCATTTATTACTCGTCAGTCACGTAAAAGCTGCGCCCAAAGTTTTAAAAAGCGCTGGAACTGTGGCGAGCGGGGCGAGGAGCGGGAGCGGCTCTGGGGAATGGGCTCTCGGGCGGTCCCGTGGTGGATGCTGTTAGGAGTAGACCGTCCACCGGTGACGCCGTGGGAGGCCGGGGCGTCGAGGTAAGACGCAGCTAAAGGGGGGTCCGGCTCAGGACAGGCTTTCCCCCAGGGTCATTGTTGAAGAAGCTATTTCTACAGTGAATTCTACTGAACTCAGCGTGTATGCAACTCGATTGGACTACATTAGCCTAAGTTGCGAAATTAAAAAAAAAAAGTGCTGCGACGCTTCCGCTCGAAGAGTGGAGACGTGTGACAGCAGAGATGGCTTCTCTTTGCGCACCTTTTTCTCTGAGCTCGAGCTCCTTACTTTAAAGTCTCTCACTTCCCCCTAAAAAGGACGGGGGGAATGGAATGAAAATTACCCAAATGTTGCGTTCATTTGGATGAGATGAGAAGGAAAGTATTAGGGGTCCTCACATCAAGTCGAGAGGACTCTCAAAATAGTTGAGTCCGTCATTTTGTCTCGAGGTCCGCGGGGCTCCCGGAGAAGGGGCTTGTGCAGGAGAAGCTTCCAGATCTTTCCCCGGATGCCCCTGCCGTCACAAGCATCAGTCCTGCTCGTAACCTCCTAAGTGTGGCTTTCTTGGAGCAGATTTCGCGGCTTGGATGGCTGGCACTATACATTGTAAGATCATTTTTAGCGCGCCTATCTGAGGCTGCTTTGGGAAGGCAGCAACGCGGGGTCGCGCCGTCCGCCCCGGTCAGGTGGCAGTGGGCATGTCTCCGGAGCCCCCGCAGACCCCGGAGCATCTCGACTGCTCGAGTCTTTTGGCCGGGAGAGAGGGAGGCCCCTCGTAGAGAGGATTGGAGCGCGCTTTTTCTCCCACCTACCTCCCTGCCTGACTCCATAGCAGCCTCACTTCCCTCTTCCCGGTTTGAAAGCCGGAGAGTGGACTCAAAACTCAAACGCTGCAGAGTGACAGTCCGACCTTCTCGTCCAGTCTCATCCTCCTTCCCCCACCCCGCCTCCCCATCTTCTCTTAGGTCCTCGATTCAAGGCAAGTGTATAGTTTAGGCTTGAGTGGAAGACGGTCTGGGCAGGTGCCATCTGGGAGCACCTATCGGTGCTGTAACGTTCTCCTTGGGGGCCAATGAACCGCCGACTGTCTCTCCTTTTGATAACCGGGCTGGGCAAGTCCACTCAGCCGTCTCCGCGCTCCGGGGGAACGGTCCTGCAGGGTTTTTGTTTCTTTTTTCCTTTTCTTTTTTAGCGGAGCCTTCTAGGAAAATATTTTTTTACGTTTAACTATTTTGATATAGTATATAGAAACGAATAACAAAATTTCAAAACGGGAGCGGGGGTCGGGGGGAACAAAAGGAAAAAGTCTGACTTGCACTTTTCCAAGTCGTTTAGCAGTGGTTGCTGAAATAACCACTGTGCAAAATAGAGGAAGAGCGTTTCAGAAGAGAATTGGTTGAGTAAAACCTTCAGCTGTCATATAATAGGAAAGACGCAAGTAAGAAAAATAAAATGCACAGTAGATACACGATACAGATGATTTGAGAATCTCTGCTTCCACTGAAAGCCTGGTGGAGAAAAACTATTTGGTTATTTTCACAGTATTACGTATCCTTTGGAATTAAACTTTTTTTTTCATCAGCCAAGTAGACTTGGTTCCCTAATTAGGAGACACAGTGAAGTTCCCAACAGATGTAGTCAGCTACAAACTCTAATCCAAAATACTAAGTAGAATTACTTTTCAGGGACATCTTCAGTTTATAAGGCCTGAAATTAAAATACGATGTTGTTAAACGTCATGGTAGAAAAACATAAGGAAACATATTTGTTCCAGAATCTTACAGTGACACCATTTCCTCGCTCTGTGTTGAAAAAGGCTTCAGTAGGCTATAATCCTGCTCTCTCACTCAAGTACCTCTTTATTCAGACTAGATTTCTTTCTGATCAAAAAACATTTTGGGAAATTCGACTTTAAAAGTATTTCCTGATTTTAAAAAGTCAGCAAGACAGGATGAAATTCTTAAAATACCACATGGTCCTGACCAGATCACACAACTCTTTTTCTCATAACCTGACTATTATAAAGAATGTGCTTACGCAGCTATTCATGTAAATATAGTTTTTAAATATGCATAATTTAATCTGAATGGAGGTTGCCAAACTTCTAGTACACTGATATACAATCACAAAGGTTGAACTCTTTGTAATAATTGTCAGATAAATGTGATAATCACTGGTTCTGCTCAGTGAAGTGAAAGTTCATTAATGATCGATCATTTCTAAATTGAATATTCAACATTAAGATAAATTATTAAGTGAGATGTCCAAATCACTCCAATTCTTCATTCTTTTGGTACCCTGCCTTTTAAGCTCTCTATGTAGTCTATTAAAGATTTGTCATTGTAAATTATCTGTTTCCTACACAGTGAAAAAAACAGAAAGTTAACAGGTTTTCTATAGCCTCCCCTGACAAGAAACCTATAGTTTGGACTGTATTTTAATGTATATCATGTTTTGAAATCTATTTGGTTTTGAACAAACTGCAGCCTCTGGGCAAGAATAGCTCATCATCCTTTAGTAGATCTATATGGCTACTTTAAATAAAAGTTTGTAAAACAGAAGTACCAAGAGAGAACATTACAAAGTGAAGCCTGTATCTTCCTGGGAGTTCATATCCACTTGAGTCTTTGGGCTCATAAATACATTTCATTTTATAGCAATAACATCTCTGAAGGGGCCATAGGGCTGATATTATCATCTCCTTTATCATCATTTAAAACTAGCCTCCTGTGGCTCTAAGACAAATTAAATGTTGTTTCTGCTAAATAGACCGTCTCCTGGGTTGGAGGCACATCACCAATATTTTGGTTTGCCACATTTAAGTAAAGAAAACAAATACTGGCCTTGCAAATGCTCCTGCTTACTTCTCTGCTTCTTTTGAGTGTGTGATTCCTTTAGGGCCCTGCCCTGCCCTATACCCTCACACTGTACGCTTAGAAGATGTTTCAGAGTTCCGAGCAGTAAAAATCTTCTTGATGGGCAATCTAGTTTAAATGACAAATGTGTATTGCGTAGGTTCTACAAGAGGTGGGGTAAAAAGTGGAAGACATGGAACCCAGTGTTTACGAATGAAAATGCCTCGCAGATAAACATAAGGTCCTGGGATGGATCACCTTACTTTCCCCACAAATTCTTTTTATAGAAATATTTTAAATTTGGTACTAAGTAACTTCTCCTAGCTGCTGAAATTGTTCGTGAGCTTTGTCATGTGTGATGGAAAGCCTGAAATTGTGGGCCGGGATTATAATTTTGTTAAATCATTTCTCTCAGTTTGTTCTGTCTTTTTTTTTAATATTAGGATAACTGCTTAATTGATAGTACAATTTTAATCCTTTCTAAACAAAATCACTTATTCGTTCTTTAAAGATAGTGACATTTCTCAGTTGGACTTGATTAAGGCTCTCCTCGTGTTTGGGAAGCTCTCCAGTCTTGTCTCCTTAACTGGTAAGCTGTGACCATATTGCAAGAAGAACTAAATTTGCCCCAAGGATGGCTGTCAGTGCATTTATAAGCCTTTTTTAATGGAAGTAAGTTGGAGAGGTTGTCCTTAGAAAGCTTGCACTCTATATTTATAAAAGAGATTTTAAAGTATTTCTTTACCTATTGGAAATTATAAAATAATTGAAGGCATTATAAACTACTGGAAAATAATTAAGAGGAGAAATCTCTAGGCTTATAATGGCTATTTGGAGGAGAGCTTCCGGAGTATGTATTGAAAAAAGGAACGATACCACCTATTTCAGTAGTAGTTTATTATTCGATCGTTAAATATCTTGGGGTTTTTTGCCCTTCAAAAATGTATCTTAATTCAAAGGAGATTTTGTTTTCAAGATTTTAGCCACATTTACTCGTAACTTTGAAATAGTTCTGTAAAAATGTGAAGTTGCATACACAAAGTTGCTTGTGTAAGCAGTGGAAGGCTTTGTACACCAAACGGAATGTCTTTCACCAGTTGACTGAGTAAAATATGTGTGTGGGGGGTTTTCCTAATGAAATTTTAAATATGTTTCTCTGAATTCTAATACAATCTGTGGATCGTATACAAACAAAAGCATGTGTGTCAACCATTGCCATTGCAGAAGAGAAATATTTTGTTTCTTTTGACTGGAACACTTTAAACTTCAGTGATGGTGAAGCCTGTTGCTTTAAAGAAGAGCTCACTGCCTGGAAGGTTTATTCACATCTGACAACTGAGAGGCAACGTTGTGTAACTAATTCACTTAGTAAAATGATACTGTATGTTTAAGCAGAATTAAAGAGTAAACTGGTGTTAGATTTTAGAAATATTCTATTAGAAAACTGTGTCTGCTTCGATTTCCATTTTACATAAATATATATAATTATAAAGTGCAAGGAGTTTGAATATGTGAATTTTAAGTGTTTTTTATTACAAATTTTATTGGCATCTGGTTGTGGTTTTCTGACAAGTTTGTTGTCACAGATTAACATTGCTGCCTCTCATAGCATTTCACGCTTGAAATATCGGAGTCGTATTTTGAGTCCATCACACTGGAAGTTAGTGGCTAAATATTATCCCTTTTTCCATTTTTTTAAATTAAAATGATACGTTAAATATAAGTGAAGAAATATACTTGAAAAAACAACCTTTTAGGATACTTTATATTTGGTAATATTTTCTGCCCCTGACATAAATTAATCTAAAAGATGCAACATTTTGGTTCATAAGAAGTTTAGACTGTCAATAAACCCATGAGTCAAATGGATACACTTAAGTAGTTTCCTTCTGTACTTTTGACAGTTAATTTTACTTTATTTAGATTTTTACCTCTCCCAGGATTGCCAATTTTAGACTCTTTATGAGTCAGACTCAGGAAAGCCAGTCCACCTGGTTCAAAAGAAAATGACATTCATTCTCAATTTTTCTCAGTACTTCATTCCTTCTTCTTCTCACATCTTTCCTTTGTCAGCCCAATCACTCATAGTCAACTCCGATCAAAAGGAAATTTTTTTTTTTAAGATTTTATTTTTTTTTCCTTTTTCTCCCCAAAGCCCCCAGGTACATAGTTGCATATTCTTAGTTGTGGGTCCTTCTAGTTGTGGCATGTGGGACGCTGCCTCAGCGTGGTTTGATGAGCAGTGCCATGTCCGCGCCCAGGATTCGAACTGACGAAACACTGGGCCACCTGCAGCGGAGCACGCGAACTTAACCACTCGGCCACGGGGCCAGCCCCCAAAAGGAAATTTTATCATTTATGGTTATGCCTCTGCTGGGCTGGTAACAGCCATCTTCCCTTATTAGGTTATTACGAATCATCCTGGCTAGGTTTTGCATTGAGATTTTTAAAAAGATAATACATATGTATTTTTTCATCCAAATTTAGAAAACACACTGTGATTAGAACAAAATGTGTATACAAAAGTGACACCTCATGCTTTTGTTGCGTTAAACTAGAGCAAGACCTCAGGTTCTGGAAAGTTTCTGGTTAGTGATTAGGGGGCACCTGTACCTTGGCACCAGAGGGAATTGGTGTTCCAAGTATGCAGCAGACCCACTGCCCTTCCAAACCCTTCCCCATTTGAAGCCTTTCCCCTTCTGGTCTCTCTCCCCAGCTCTGCTCATCAGAATACTGTCTGCTCCTAAAGGTCCCGCGTAGACTTGATTCCTAGGGAATCTGTTCGGCCAGTGGCAGTCCTTCTGTGGACTTCCATTGCATTTGATGCCACTTGTGTGTTCTCCTCTTACATTTAGTCTTCTCGTGCCCTTGGGTGTCATTGTGTGATGTGCTCAAATGTACCAAAGCCAGCCTTCCAGTCCCCTGCCCTCAAGTAATGTGGCAGTGGCTCAGGACCTTGAGTGCAGTAGAAATATACTTGGACTGAGTGTTTCCCAGCAAACTTATGTAACCTTTGGAGTTACTAAACTACAGTGTTCCCGTTTCCCCACTGGAGAGTTGAGATGAAATGATATTTGAAAAACTATCCAGCTTAAATCCAAGTTTCAGAGTATTTTCAGAATACTTTGTTTTAACTTAGGTCATTTTTAAGATAGGGTAAATAGATGACCTTCCTTTACTTATGCATTTCAACTATACCAAAAAGTACAGAGAATAATATAACCAACACCAATCTCCAGTGTACTTATCTCTGTACCTATCTCCAAGGCACATCAAAGTCGTCTTTGCTTCAGCTTTTAAAAATATAGACAATTTTTATGTTAAAGCCTCCTTTATTCTTTCCATCTCTTTTTCCTCACCCTAACCAAGGTTGTTCCCATGCATGGATTTTAGTCTTAATACATTTGTACTTATTCATAGTATTGTTTTGCTTATTTAAAAATCTGACATAAATAGCATCATACTGTATACATGTGTTCTTTTTTAACTAAACATTAGGATCTTGTGAGATTTACCCACACTGATAAATGCTGCTTTGGTCCATTCTATTATCAATGCTGTAGTATTCCGTTAATGGACAGACCATCATTAATTTATCTATTTTATAATGTTTGCTCTTTCAAATGACGCTGCTGTGAAATTCTTATATGTGTCTGCTTGTGCACAGGTTAATTGTCTCTCTAGAGTGCTACATAGAAATGAAATTGTGGGGTCATAGGCTATGCATACTTTCACCTTTGATAAATATCACTGAATTGCTTTCTCAAATGGTTGCACCAATTTACACTGCTGCCAGCAGTCTATGAGAGTTCCCATTGTAACTATACTGTCACCAACACTTGATAAGGTCAGACTTTCAAATACTTCCCCACTTTAGATGGCTATAAAATGAGGACTGATTGCTGGGTTTTCTTCTTGTTTTGGTGAGAAAGATCTGCCCTGAGCTAACATCTGTGCCAATTTCCTCTATTTTGTATGTGGGATGCTGCCACAGCATGGCTTGATGAGAGGTGTGTAGGTCCACACCCAGAATCCAAACCTGGTGAACCCCATGCTGCCAAAGCGGAGCACACAAACTGTACCACTACACCACTGGGCCAGCCTCTCATTGCTGTTTTAAATTATATTTTCCCAACTGCTACTGAGACTGAGCAACTTCTCTCTGTTTGTTAGACAGCTGGCTTTCCTCTGCTGTGAATTACTTGTTCTTATCCTTTTTTAATTTTGGATGGTTTGTTTTTCTTACTGTTTTATCATTCTTTTCCTGTTCTGGATTCTAATTCCTTATTGGTTATGTTTGTTGTAAAAATATTTCCCTATTCCATGACTTAGCCAGGCATTGTTTATGGTGTCTTTAAGAATGTATAGATTTTAATATCATAAAATGTATTTTCTTTAGAGTTTGTGCTTTTGTCTTAAGAAATCCTTCTTTAGCCTGAACTCATAGGTATATTTACCCATATTTTCATCTAAGTTTCATAAAGTTTTACTTTGTCTTTAATCTACCGAAAATGTATTTTTGTGTTTTGTATGAGGTGGAAATCTATTTTTCCTCCCAAATGGATATCTAATTGTCCAAGCACCATTTATTAAATAGCTCATCCTTTCCTTATACTTTTAAAATGCCACATCCATCGTATGTCAGATTCATCCATACACCTGTGTGTCTCTTTTCTTTTCATTCGCTGATTTGTCTATCCTTGTATCACTACAATGGAGTAAATTGCTTTCTGTCTTGACAATCTGGCAAGGTGAGTTCCCTGACAGTGTTCTTCAAAATTGTCTTGGTTATTCTTGGCCTTTTGCTTTTCCGTTAGATTTTAGGGTTGATATATGTATATTTTTTACAATGTGGAGAATAATTTTGGGGGGGATGTTAATATCCACAAATTACTTTCTGTGGAATTTCAAGCTGGGAATAGCCATTTAATATTTTCTGTATTTTGGGATCTTCATTGAATGGCATTATGTAGTTGGTAGAAAACTACCTCCCAATCTGCTGCTGAATTTGACTGTCCCGAGAGAAAAGTTAATTTAGTTTAAAAAATATATATATCAGAATTTGACTAAGCTGAAGAGTGTTCAGTTGCAAAAAGTGAGGGTCATTGTTTTCTTAAGTGGCATTTGCATTGAGATGTAGAAGGAAGGCCAGGTAATCGCTTTCTTTTCTCCTTTTGTCATTAGGTAGAGCTAGAACAATGGGTGTTACTTGAGAGCTGCCCTGCTAACCTTTGCTGCTCTTAAAATGCCTTCAGGTCGTCACAAGTTTCTTAGTGGTGTTTTAATTTTTTAATTTAATGTTTGACTTCAGAGAGAATTGCCTAGAAACATTTACCTTGTTGAGCTGCAGGGAAATGGTTAGATAATGGTGTGTCTATTGGTGAAGATAAGGGATTTCATAACATGTTTATTTTGGGGAGTGATGAAAAATAGCATTGTCCAAGTTTTATGTAATTGGCAATTTACTTTGAATTGTTTCATCCTTAAGGCATCTAGTATTGGAAATGAAATTTAATATTAAAAACTAAGATATCTAGGGCTTTGAGCTTTAAAATGTATTCTGCTTTCTACAAACTTAGAAACCACTTTGAGTTATCCTCCTTGAGTATGAATTTACATCATAATTGTTTTCTAAATATTTTGAGGGTTTTTTCTTACTTATCTCATTGCCTTTGTCCACTGGAAGAAGAAATGATGCTTGAAGCATCCAATTCATTCCGTTCTATAGTTTACCACAGATTGGCCCTAGCTTCTGTGAATACCTAGAGAGAATGCAGTTTCTAGTTCATAGGCCTGACTTTTCTCAACTTCTCATCCATTTTCTGTTTTGGCCACGTTCCTCAGCTGTGTGTGGCCAAAAGAAAAAAAAAAAACAGAGTTAGCCATTCTCCTTTAGAGCCTTAAAAAAGATTATTATTATGGTGTTGGGGAGTTTTTATTCCCAATGGTTTCAGTTTGTGGTTATTTTTCGTTCTTTAGTTGGTTTGCTCGAAGTTACTAAAGATGAAGACATGCCTAGTCAGAGAATTCCTTTACAGATACACATAGGAACATACAGTTAGAGTTACAGATGGGTGCTCATTTATTCATTCACTCATCATACATATACATACATATTATGAATAGAGTGACCATATAATGTATTGTTCAAAGCAGGACCCTTCTGAGAGTGAAAGGGAATGTTAGGAACAACAAACACAAACCAGCGTCTTCCCTGGCAAACTATCAGGGGCTGAGTGCGTTGTATCGTGCTTCCTACAATCAGGAAGTTTTTAATAACCTAGTTAACTCTCTCAGGATGGGAAAGGAAGGGGAAGAGTTGATTAGAAAGAAGGGGGGCTTCTGTACAGGCCCTGCACCTATTAATATAAAACAAACACCCAGAGACTGAAGGTTTATTGGGTGCTAAGTGTGCCCTGGCTGCAATATGCTGGTTTCATTGGATTCATGTACACTGTTTTGGTCCTGCTTTTCTAGAAATTCTGTCTCTACCTTGCTTCCTTACTATCCTTAGTCTTCTCTTTTGAAATATAATTGGCAAATAACACTGTGTTCGTTTTAGGTGTATTTGAGACATCAAAAAAATTACTTTAGCTTCTGCATTTCTTTTATTTTGGACCAGTAACATACTTCTTGCCCTAAACTTTGTTCCTTTTTTTCTTATTTTAGAGTTAGATTAATTAGATTTCCAGGCCATTCTCTAGGCAAACTTGGTTAGCTCTTTCTTTTGCCCCCCTGAGAAGAAGGCCTCCTCATAGCGCATGTGCTTTTCATTCCCGTCCAATCTCTCAAGTTGGAGGGTTTGTAGGACTGTAAAGAATCTGAGAGGAGCACAGACTTTCACCCCAGGTCTGGATCTTGCTGATTTGTGGACACGCATGTCCGTGACTCAAGGCGGAGCAGCAGTGGCTGCCAGGATTGCAGCATCACTGCTCTGCGGTCCCCCTCTTCCTCCAAAGGGAGAGTGAGCAGTGAGTGGGGGGTGATGGATGGAGGAATGGGTTGCCTTTCCTTGTGGAGCAGACAGGATGGCAGGAGGGATGGGCTGTTTGGGAAAGAGTCGTTTTGTTTTTGTGGGCAATAACCCACCCTACCCCATCCCCCGCCTTTTCTGAAATCTATCCCTAAAAGTACAAAATATGGGACTGTGTGTTTGCTGACAGTCAGATCAAAGGTTCCCAGGGTCTGAACTACCTGAAAAGGGAAAGGGGGCCAAGGAGCTCTCTGCAGCCTGACCTCTCTCTCTTGCATTGTAACCCAGCTTTCTGTAGGCACCTAGATAGAAAGCTGTTGGGTGTGACCTTCCAGGTGCTTCTAAGATGGAATGTGTGTATCTGTGTATGGAGGTGGTAAATTTGACCTGTTGGAGGTAGAAAAAAAGACAGTAACATACATGCTAATGTAAATATTGAAACAGACTGGTCATCTTTCATCAGAGCCCCTAGGTTTAGAATCCTTTTGTTCAGCAATAATGAATGTAACTATTGACTAACATTGTTTAAAAGACTGGTATTTGTGGCAACAAAGGTGAGCGTAACCTGAGTAACTTCTTGACCCTTTGCAAATATTTACGGTTGAAAGAATATAGTTTGACAAAAGAGCCAAGTGAATTTGTAGTGGTTTACTTTCTGGTTTTCCTACAGTTCAGAAGATAACTTATCAGGAAAAAAGGGAAGGTTTTGCTTGTGGAGGTGTAATAGAGTATTCTAAACCTCATTCCTTTTCTTTAAGGTTTATTATATTCTTGCTTTGTTTCTAAGTTTTTAGAAACACAAAATCTGGATAAATTTTTTTTTTCAGGGAAGCTGCTGATAGTGGTAATAGCATGACACATAATGCTGTTATGAATGTAAAAAAGCACTTTAAACTATTAGAGGCATCAAAAGTTATATCCACATCCATTTTGTATGTTGTGGCATTGTGATTAAAAATATAGGATCAGCATAAAATGAACTTTTCTTGGAATAGATGTTTGGTTAAAGATGTATCATTTTGAGTTTATCAAAGCAACTGTTAGACACGATCTGTTTGTGAAAAGGAGAACAACCTCCCCAAAATAAACATTTTTTTTGGAAACAATGGACTCCTTGCTAGATTTCCTCTTCTGGTTTATGGTTCTTCTAATAATGTCACAAGTTTACAACAGGACTGATACCTGTCATTCTCCTGTCCCCTTGTACAGTTAAGTGCTGGCTGGAATCTTCTTAAGGCTGAAAGAGTGACACGTTCAAGAAGTCTTTGACAGTGTTTAAACACCTCTTATCAAAACTTAATTTCCATGAATGATTGATTTTGGCACTTGATGGAAGGCTGAAGAATGTTCAATTACCCCATTTTCATGTGCTAATGAAGCCGAAAGTGACTTAAGGGGGATTTCTTTACACTGTGGCAGCCTGTTTGGATATGCACATGACTTCTTAGGTTTCTCTCCCAGGGTTTGTCTCTATTAAATAGTTGTCTTACTGAGTAACTGTGGCTAATCTGTCTGCTTGGCCATGGGCCTTAGCCTTCCTCTGCAGAGCAGACTGTAATTAGTGAAGCTGTCAAACCAGGTGTTTAATTTCAAGAGAATTTATTTTGCACCAATCTTCCAGTAACTTGCAAAATCAATGAGGTTTAGATTTGCTGTTTGTTCACAGGCACTCCGTGGGTATTAGGTTTTGAGTAAAATCAATATGGAAAACATTTTAACCTAGGAAATAAAGCAACTTTCAATTCCAAACTTTGGGTCTAAAAGTGTGACCGTTAGATTCAATTTTTCATACACTGCGCTAGAATTTTATTAAAATGTTTAGTCCAAGCTTGCCTAGAAATGTGAGTATAAAATGTGAGGCTTTCTCGCCCCCGTCTTTTAAGGGGAATTGAATGAGGGAGAAGAAAAATTACACTATAGGAAAATGCTTAAGATTCCCCCCCACTAAAATATATGCTGCCCCTGGATTTAAATCTTAGTGATGATGCTACATGCTCTTTTATAATCGTCATCAATCTGGTTTTAGTATTAAGAAACCAGAAAACTTTAGATTTAAATATCCTTCTGAATTGAGAGTCCCTTGGGGTTTCTAATTCTGTGGATTCCAGAAAGGTTAATTTTCTGGCCTCTATAGGCTTCTGAGCCCTGAAGTCAGTCACAGACCGGTTTTGTGACCCCAAATGAGCCACTTCTAACCTCTTAAGTTCAAAACAACAACAGTCCTTTCCAAACTACTTATTACTTCCTCACAGTTTCCACTTCCTTCTAATGAAGGTGTCTGACTCCCCGAGCATGGAAAGTGCTGTATTCCTGGGAGATCAGATCCTTGTTTAGACTGAGGCCAACGTGCTGTGTGTAAACACTCAGCGTCTCCTTATAGGTGTGTTCAGACTCAGCTGAGACCGACAGTGTCTTTCTCTGTATGGACGGTGGGGATGAAATGAGTGGTTGATTACTGACTCCTGGCGTAATCTTTGCTTTTGTAGGAAGGGGGAAGTATGTCAGGAGAAAGAAGCAGCTTTGTTTCCTCAAAGGACCCCTGCCTAATGAGCTGGCAATTACAAGAATTTAATAAATGTGCCTTGTAGGGTGAACCTAATCTCTGATTAAACTGGAGCTTGAGATTCTCATTTAACTTCAGATATCATTTATCACCTGTTTGTCCTTAGAAGACACCTTCTCTTTTCAGCCATCTTCCCATTAGTTATCCCCACCCCACCCCCCACCAAGAAAAAAAAAACAAAAGTAAGACCGTTACCAGATATAAACAAAGTCTCCTCAGGGTTGGCCGCTACACACAAAGAAGGAATTATTCTTCTTTCCTGTTCTTTGAGGTGAAGACCGTGTTCTGGTCCCTGCTGTCCTTCAGAAGCTGCCTGTCCCCCTTCCTGCTCAGGCACTGTGTTGTCCTGGGAAGAGAGTGTTAACCTGGAAGGCAGGAATACCTCTCATGGCTTCTCTACAAAGTCATCTGGTTCCCTGGGCCAGGCTGTATCATAGTAAGTTTAAAATGTCTAAGGTTTCTGTCCACTCCCACATCCAGTGATTGCTTATGCCTCTTGCATATAATTTGGAAGCTGTACCAACAGATGATAACACTGCCCTCAAATTAATTATTATTATTTGCAGTTTCCCCCATCTATTTTCACTAGGGCTTAGTCACAATGAGATCTGACCTATTTTCTCTTCCTTCTGAGTAATTTCTCTCTCATTTTTTCTTAGTCTGCTGCATTACCATTTTACATGTTCTTTAGGAGTTGGTGAATCAAAAATTATTTGAGACAAAGGCAATTCTCGTTTTTGTTAGAATCCCATTTGAGCAGCCCTTTCATGTAAAATTATCTACTATTGCGTCTTCCAAATCACATGTAACTAAAGATGAAGGGGAGTTGGCAACTAAAAAGTTATATTCAAAACTAATTTTCTTGGTCCTTTTAATCTAATTAATTTCTTAAGACTTTTAAACAAAGGAGATAATATATACATTCCCCGCATTCTCTGAACTTTTCCCTTCTTCTTTATTCCCGATGACCTTCTCCTGCTGTCGCTCATCAGCTGAGGATTAGCAAATCGAGCAGCCTTCTTTATGTTTCCTAAACTTCTAAACCTCTGCAGCTCTGGGCTCTCCCAGCACCATTTCTTCCTCCACAATCATGTCAGCTTAAGCCTCCTAATGCACCAGATGATACATCCCATGAGGGCAGGGGCCAGGCCTGTCCTCTCCCTACTCTACCCCTTTCACTCACTGCATGTTTGTTCAGTGAAAAATGTGCCATTTTAATGAAATCTCTTCTTCTTTCCAGAGCCTCTAATGGCTCTACATTATATACAAACTAAACTTTTCCAGCACCTTAATCCTGCATTCTTGTCAAAGCCTTTTAGGAAATGGCCCCATCCTTTCTCACAGAACTCACACCAGTGAGAATTCTTTCCCAGGCTTACCTTCCTTCCTGTCTTTGCACAAGGCTGGGCACCCCCCTTCTCCAGGCCTCCCTGGAGCTGTGCACCGGACCCCCACCCTTTCAAAATTCCATTCTTTCTTTTGCCCCTGTTCTTTTCTTTATAACATCAATGACCAAGTGGTGAGGATTAACTAAGTGCCAAGTACTGGGGATACAGACAAGGCAAGTCAAGCAGTTCCTGCTTTCTAGGGTTTTCTTCCCTCCTGGACTGGCAGGCAGGAAGGGATAGGCCTGTCAGTTAACATCTGAGTGTGTAGGGGAGGTGTTTGGCAGTGCCCCTCTCCTGAAGGAAGGGCAGAGACCAGAGACTGGCTCTTGGTTCATCCATTTCTCCTGGGTTTTGCCTGATGCTTTGCTTTAAAATGGTTATGTGACTCCTAGCCATCCCCTTCCGCGCTCGTGCCCGCCTTGTCGTCTGCTCCCACCAGTACTTCCTCCCTGGAATCCCTCCCCTTCAGCTCTGCCTTTCACCAGGTCCAGATCAAATACTACCTTCTCCCAACGGCTATGGCCTGTCCACGGCCAGAAGTCGTCTTTCCCTCCTGAGGATCCTAGAGGCTGAACTGAACTCCCTCATGGCAGGGATCACCTTCTGCCCTGCATCCGTGCCTTCCCCTTCCATCATGCTCCCCTCTCCTGTCTTAATCACTATTGTCTCCCCCAGAACACTGGCATGGCGGCCATTATGCTCTTGGTCTTGCTTCTCAGCGTGACCTACACTCACTTTGACAAAAGGTGGCTGAAGCAAGGACATTGGACAAATTCCAAATCAATGAAATACACTTGAATTATAGATGTGACAATGAGGTTTTAAAATGTTCCTCACGTGCTTCGGAGCGGATTCCTTCCAGTTCCAGTGTATAGTGGGGCAAATATGAACATCGATTTTTAGGATTACTTTCTCTTCCGTCTGGTTCAGAGAGCTGGATCACACTAAGATGAAGAAAAAATTTAGAAAGGCTATAAATTTACTTGGGTGAGTAATTAGCATTCTTTAGGCAAATCATTACCCCAGAGTTACGTTTTGTTTTGATTTTCCTAGAACTCTGCTCATTTCAAAAATTCACACATATTCAGAGCTGTAGTAAGCAGGAAGAGCGTACAAAAGATGCATCTGCATCTTGATATAGATATAGATATATCTCCATATGTATATGGAGGAAGGAAAATATCTAGGTGGAGAGTAAAAGGGAAACAATGAATCAGGGGTGCAAGGAGGAGAGAAAGCACTGGAATTAAGGGAGGCGCTAACAGAAGGAGACGGAGGACAGAGAAGGTTGGTGAGCCTCTGCCAGGAGGGATGCCAGGAGGATTATCTTTCCCGCCTGAATATCTGAGTCACCGCTGTGGCCAGTCAGAGTCAGCAGAAATCCAAGAGGCCACTCAGAAATCTGTGGGGTCCCAAAAGGTGCCCAAACCCTCTCTCAGTAGAGTCTGGCGAGGCTGTGTTGGGCCCTCTGAAAGCTAATTTAGGGGCCGGCCCCATGGCACAGCTGTTAAGTGCGCACGTTCGGCTGCGGCAGCCCCGGGGTTCACCGGTTTGGATCCCGGGTGCGGACCTGGCGCCACTTGACAAGCCATGCTGTGGTAGGTGTCCCACGTATAAAGTAGAGGAAGATGGGCACGGATGTGAGCTCAGGGACTCTTCCTCAGCAAAAAGAGGAGGATTGGCAGCAGATGTTAGCTCAGGGCTAATCTTCCTCAAGAAATAAAAAAATAAAAAGAGAACTTGATGATAGACGCAACATGATGAATCAGTCTTATGATGAAGTGGACCACATTGGGCAATGCTTTCATGAAATGGGTTGACTTGATAAAACTAGAGCCATCTGCAGAACACTCCTGTGGACCTGTGTTACCACAACGGGCCCTGTCCTGTCGTCAGGCTTCATTTGGGATTGCACAACTCACTTTTTGTGTGGGGTGATGACCCTGAACTTTTTCTGGGATCTCACTGAGCTCAGCCTCGGGGGACTGGAGGTCCATGCAGACAGCTTTACATGCATGGACTTGCTCAGGGCTCTGTTTTTAAGATGCCCTAGGCAAGGCGAGCGGCCTTCTAACTAATCAGGAATGCACGGCTGAGGATTTCAGTGTAGCCACCGAACTTCGACGGCACGAACAGCCTGCAGAGCCCAGGTTGAAAACTGTCGCTCTGCTACACCAGTGCTCTTAGCCCCAGACAGTATAACTTTTCATCTTTATTGTCCTCTCTCATTTTATCTTTTTGTCTTATGAGTAGTTCTCTTCTGTTTGTTGTGTTTAGCTTTATTGTTTTAAAGCATTAAATTGCATTGTTACCAATATTACCCAAGATATACAAAAGGCTTCAATTTGTCATTTTTTATAATAGACTATCCCAGAGGGAAGACTCTGGGTAACTTCTGGCACCTGGTTTTGGCCTGGCCTGTGAAAGGCAAGTTGACACTATGCTGGGATGTCTTGATGTTGACTGTAGCTATCTGAAACCTAAAAAGGGACTTTAGTCCTTTCTTCTGTGGGACCTGAATTCCTCAGTTTCTAGTCTCCAGACTAGAAGATGGAGAGGAGTAGGACTTGTTTGGGTCTTGCCTCCCTGGGCTAGAAGGAGGAGGGTGGTATGTGCGTGGAGTGAGCCCTGTAGGAGGAACAGGGTACACGATGCTGCTCTCGCTGGTCAGCAGTGTCCAAGGACCTTAGTCAAGAACCTCCTGGTTCTCTCCTGCCGTCACACCACATCCTGGGCACTGATCCCATCATTAGGGCCCCACCCTCAGGAACTCATCTAAACCTAATCATCTCCCAAAGGCCCCATCTCCAATCACCATTACATTAGGTGTTAGAACTTCCACATGATTCAGTCCGTGGCGGTGGGCCACACAGTCGCTGCCCCAGCTACTCAATTCTGCCATTGTGGCGTGAAAGCAACCAGGAAAAAAAGTGAGTAGGTATGCTGAAATTTGAATTTCGTGAATTTTCATGTGAAAACTTGTCACGAATTATTACTTTTCTTTCAATTTTTTCTCAACGACTTAAAAATGTAAAACTCAACCTTAGCTCATGGTCTATACAAAGACAAGCAGCGGGCCAGATATGGCCTCTGGGCCATAGTTTGCCATCCCCTGACCTGTGAGGTCACTTGTCTGGCCCTTCTTGTTTCTCTAACCTTCTCTCACTACTCCGTTCTCCTCACCCCCGTCCAGCCTCTCTGTCCTCTGCCATTCCCTGCCTCCCTGCCTTGTCCCCAATCTCCCAGGGACTAGCCCTCTCCGTTTATTGGGTTTTGGGGCCTTTCTTGCTGGCCCTAAGAGAGCTTCCTCCTTCCTCCTTCTGCTGCCATTTATTTCATAGCTCCTGTCACTATCTAAATGTATATAGCTATTTACTTCTTTATTTTCCGCCTCTCCAGCCAGAATGGTAACTCCATGAGGACAAGGAGTGTACTTGCCTGCTTTGTTCACTGTTGTGTCCCACTGTCTGGGACCATTTCTGGCACATAAAAGATGCTCAAATACTTGGATAAAAAATATTGAATAAATGAATGACTTGAATGAATGCAAATGCTGAAGTGTTTAAGACTTTTTAAAGTTTGAAACCAGATTATTTTAATATACATTATCTACCTTAATATATAATAGTTACCATGGTCACATTTCCAAATTTTGGATTTATCCTGAGAAGACAGAAAGTGTTGTTTTTTAATAGAACCTTAAAGGCAGCAGTTGGTTTTCTGGTGACAGGTGTCTTCCTTTGTCTCTTTATCTCTTTTAATAGGCAAAGTTGTAAATTATGGTGACTCAAAATAGTTTGTGAAGATGACGAGCTGGATTTTGCTTATTTTGTCTGCGTTTTTGTGAGATGGCGTTGAGGAGGAGAGAAGGAAGCAGAATAGGTTCATAGAGTTCAAGACACAGTCCCCTGGGACCCTGAGTGAATTTCCTTAAATTTACAAGAACAGAGCCTAGCCCTTGAGGACTGGTCATCTAGAGGCCACCCCCCAACCCCCGACCCCAGTGTTCTCTTTCTGGGACGGATAACTCAAAGGTGGGGCGGTTTCTTCCTTTCTTTTACAAGGTGGTAATCTCTTAGCTGCCTATGGAAATAAGGCTGCTTTGAAAGAGGAGCTTTACGCATTGTAAAGTTTTCCCCCAGGGCAAATCAGCCATCCTTAATGCTTCTTGAAGTTAAAATTTCTTTTCTCTCTCTCTCTCTTGTTTAACTTTTGTTAACAAAGTAGAAAGTGAAGTCTGCACTTGTTAAAAAGTGCTACTCGGGTTGAGAGAATATGTCTGTGTCCTTTTTCCCCTACAGATGTGTAGAATTGTCAGTTTTGAGTCACTTTAAAAGATTTCAGACTCCTCAAGATTTAAATGGAAGGAAAGGTGCTAAACATTGAGTGTACTATGCCGTGTTTTGTGTAAGAAAGAGGGAAGGATGCGGATATCTATTTCTATTTGCTTCTGTTTGCTAAAGAAATACTGGAAGAAGAAAGAAGAAAGCAGTAACAATGGTCTCTGATGGACAGTGGGAATGTGAGAGGCCAATGGCAAGGGTGAGGTTGGAGACAGGACCAAGGGTGAGACTCGCCCTGGGTATCTTTTTATATCATTCTGACTTTTGAATCATGTATTGTATTCCCCATCCAAAAATGTAAAATAACAATAAATATTTTCCAAGTTCCTAACTTTCACCTTATTTTGATCTTTGGCACTTATTTTCTAATGTTTTTTTCTTTTGTTGAGGTAGGTGCAATTTTTTTTTAATTGTGATAAAATACACATCACATAAAATTTATCATTTTAACCATTTTTAAGAGTGCAGTTCAGGAGCCGGCCCGGTGGCCCAGTGGTTATGTTCGCGCGCTCCATTTCGACGGCCCAGGGTTTTGCCAGTTCGGATCCTGGGCGCGGACATGGCACCGCTCATCAGGCCACGGTAAGGCAGCGTCCCACATGCCACAACTAGAGGGACCCACAACTAAAATATACAACTGTGTACTGGGGGGATTTGGGGAGAAAAACAGAGGAAAAAAAGGAAGATTGGCAACAGTTGTTAGCTCAGGTACCAGTCTTTAAAAAAAAAAAGGGCAGTTCAGTGGTATTAAGTACATTCACAGTGTTGCACAACCACCACCACTATCTATTTCCAGAACTTTTTCATCATCCCAGGAGAAGCTCTGTACACATTAAACAATAACTCTCTGACCTTGCAGCCCTGGTAACCTCTATTCTACTTTCTGTCTCTGAATTTGGTTATTCAAGGTACCTCATGTAAGTGGAATCACACAATATTTGTCCCTTGGTGTCTGGCTTATTTCACTTAGCATAATGTCTTCAAGGTTCATGTATGTTGTAGTGTGCATAGAATTTTATTCCTTTTTATGACTGAATAATATTCCACTGTATGTATACACCACATTTCATTTATCCATTTATCTATTGATGGAGATTTGAGTTGCTTCCAACTTTTGGCTATTATGACCAACACTGCTTTCTTAATAGCATTATATACTTATGGCATGTAATTATTTGCATTTTATCTTTCTCTCCTTCTAGGCTGGGAACTTTGAGAGTCAGGGTCATGTCTTATGTGTCTTATTCATCTCTGGAACCCCAGCACTAGTAGAATGACAAGCACGTGTTTAGATGCCACATAATAAATGTCCATCTGTCAAATGACTAAACAGGCTGAAAATGAGTTTTGAGTTTACTTCATAAAGGACAAAAGAGAATTCAGAGGAATTTGTTCAGCTCTGTCAGCTTCGAAGCAATGATCTTTTTTATTTGAATTAGTTTTAAATTTAAGCACATTTAGACGATAGGAAGTAGCTGCAGAAATGTAGCCATTTTCCAAACACAACATGGCAGCCAGGAGGCAATATTAATGAGTGCAGGCTAATAGAAAACACTCCTGCTCTGTGTGTGTCTGAGTGTGAGTATGTGACTCCACTGTGAACTGACCACAGAGGCTGACCTGTGCACCTCCACCCTACCCCTGCCGGAGGGCAC
The DNA here is from genome assembly GCF_041296235.1 of Equus asinus. Taxonomy (NCBI): domain Eukaryota; kingdom Metazoa; phylum Chordata; class Mammalia; order Perissodactyla; family Equidae; genus Equus; species Equus asinus. The sequence continues at coordinate 42,126,191 of NC_091813.1, forward strand.
CAAGTTAAGAATAAAGTGACTAAGTTTAGAAACGAGCAAAGGGAAGCAGTGATGGGGTTTGGGGTAAGTTCATGCAGTTGCTGGGCCAGTCTGACCCTGGGCAGATGTCCCCTCATCTCCCAGTGATGGATGATGCAGGAACCTTGACCAGGCTGAGCAGCCCTGGTTTCAAGGCCAGCTGCTGGAGTTTTTTGCTGTTTGCAAAGGGACCCTGAATGTTGATTTAGGGGTAGCCCCTCAGGGTTGACTCTGTCAGTCATGGTGGTGATGTGGAAGCAGGGGCAGATGAAAGGGCAGGCGCACTTTTGAAATGAGAAATAAAGCCTCTGGTGGGCTGAGAAAGGGAGATGGGGCCAGAGTGGGAAAGTTCTCTGTTATTTTCAGTGCGTGCCTCTCACTTTTAGAGAAATGATATTGAATATGGTGGAACTGCAGAGCTGTAAGGAACGGTACTGATAATCTAGTCCAGCTCCTTGCATTTACTGGGGAGGAAATTAACAGATGAGGTTGCTTAGGAGGTCTTCTGTGAGGCCAAGTTGGGCAGACACCAAAACATTTTCATCTGAACTGCTCACTGTTGATGAAACAACTTGATTTTCCAATGACAACTATTCACTCAACAGAACACCATTTTTTTTTATGAAGCTCAAATGAATAGACATTTGACTCTAGAAAAATGTTTGCTAGTAATGGAATATATAGTTATTTAGTTTTGTTAATGTAATGATTTATGGTGGGGTTTTTTAGAACAGACTTACATTTACAGAACAATTGATAAGACAATCCAGGGAGTTTCTTCTGTTATTAACATCTTACATTAATATGGTTCATTTGTTAGAATTAATGAACAAATATTGATACATTCTATTAACTGAAGCCATACCTTTGTCAGATTTCCTTAGTTTTTACCTAATGTCCTCTTTCTATTCCAGGATCCCATCCAGGATGCCACATTACTTTTAATCATCATGTCTTCTTAAACTCCTCCGGTCTGGGACAGTTTCTCATGACCTTGACAGTTTTGGGGAGTTCTTGGCCAAGTATTTTGTAAATGTCTCTCAATTGGGATTTGTCTAATTTTTTTTTTTCATGATTAGACTGGAGTTACGGGTTTGAGGGAGGAAGACCACAGAGATAAAGAGCCATGTCCTCGCATCATATCAAGAGTGTAGATTCTCAACATGACTTAGCACTGTGGTGTTAACCTCGAGCATGTGGCTGAGGTAGTGTTGTCAGGTTTTTCCACTGCACGTTTTTCTATTCCTCACCTTTCCATACTGTACTCTTTGTGGAAGGAAGTCATTATGCATAGCCAACACTTAAGGAGTAGAGAGTTATGTTCCATTTCCTTAGGGGCAGAGTAGCTACATAAATTATTTGGTGTAGAGAGCTTTTATATTCTAAGAAAAGCTTAATATTTTATGTATTATTTACTCATGTGAATTTACCCAGTTGGCATCTTAAAATAACAAGAATAATTGGAATTGAGGTAAGTCACAAATATAGTCTATAGCTTTTGATTAATTCTTCCCCCTACGATTTTTTTAAAAATTGGAACTGAAAACTCAATTAACTTGCATTTGCATCCATCTGTGGCAAGAGGAAACCTCCTAAAAATGGAATGGAGTGGTTGGAGTAATAGAGGTGAATGTTTCACATACTGGTTATTCAGCCCCTAAGTAATAAATGATGCATTATGTTCATTATTGACTTGCTTAATTTCTTCTTCTGTCTTTTTTTTTTTTTTGAAGTTTTATTTGATGAAAGTTAAGGAGAGAGAGAACCCACGTTGACTTAGTACTTCTTGTATACCAGGCAGTTGAGATTTATATTATCTGACAGAAGCTCTGAGAGGTGGTGGGGGGGATGGAAGTCTAGCTTCCTTATTTCACAGATGAGGAGGCTAAGGCGTGCAGAGATGAAGCAGTTTGCCCAAAGTTTACACTGACTAACCTGCATCCGGTCCAGGTCTGCGCAGCCCTCGACTGCACTTGGTACTCCACTGTGCACCTCATCCCCAGTCTTTCGTTCCTGTCCTTCACGGTGAATTTGATAGAGGGGAGGGGAGGGTTTGTTCTGATAGAGAACATTCTAAAGCAATGTTCTTGGCATGCCACACAAGACAGCTCTTCCATGACTTGCATAATTTATAAACTGATTGTTGGCCAACAGTTCCTTGGACAAATCCCTTCACACCTGAATCTCAGTTTCCAAATGAGTAAAGAGACTTCACATAGGTCACCCAGCGCACATTCCCAGCAGTCACACCTGTGTCCTCTTCTGGGTCAGCCCTTGCCCGTTCTTTTCCAGCGTCACATCCTCCGAGGATTTTGATTCTGTTGGTGTGGATTTGGATTCTTACAAACACTAGCTAGCATTAAGAAGTAGACTAAAACAGTTAGCCGTTCATAACAATAACTTATTAAAGAGACTTTTATTTGGTTTTTGATAATCGAAGAAGAACACAAGTGTTCACACTAAATCAAGGTGGCAAGAGTGTGTAATCTGATGCCAAGTGCAAACCGAAAAGACGTCAGGCTCACTGACATCAGATTCTTTGATTATGTTTTTTTCTTTTTTTAAGTACTTCCAGTTTCCCATGTTTGAGTGGCTTCCCTTCTCGACAAGCTCCCCTAATCCCATTCCTATCTCAGCAAAAGATGCGGAGAGCAGAGGAAAAGCCAGCAAAGACTGTGTATGTGCAGCGGTGGAAGCAAGGCGGACTTCAGGACTCCATGGGAATTTGCCCCCGTAGCTAAGACTGCACCCTTGTAAGCCAGACAGACTTGGTCTTCTCTGAATTTACCTAAGAGGTTCTTACTCCTTTACTTGGGGGTGAAAGGAAGCTTTCTTGAGCACTATCACAGGAAAATATAATGATAGTCATGCCGGGAACTAAGAAGCGAAAGAGGGGCCGCCCTGTGGCTGAATGGTTAAGTTCGCGCGCTCTGCTTCAGGGGCCCAGGGTTTCGTCGGTTCAAATCCTGGGCGTGGACATGGCACCGCTGATCAGGCCATGCTGAGGTGATGTCCCACATAGCGCAACCAGAGACACAACTAGAATATACAACTATGTACCGGGGGGGCTTTGGGGAGAAGAGGGCAAAAAAAAAAAAGGAAGAAGATTGGCAGCAGTTATTAGCTCAGGTGCCATTCTTAAAAAAAGAAGCAAAAGAAACATACCCATTCTCCCCCCAAACTGGAATGTTTTTCTTCAAGTGTGTGCTAACAATCAGGAGATTGTCCCTAAGTGGACTGATGATTCTGAGAAAGTCATTTTATGCTCGATGTTTCATGTTCCTCATATCTTTTTTTTTTTATTTTTATTTTTTTTAAAGATTTTATTTTTTCCTTTTTCTCCCCAAAGCCCCCCGGTACATTGTTGTGTATTCTTCGTTGTGGGTTCTTCTAGTTGTGGCATGTGGGACGCTGCCTCAACGTGGTCTGATGAGCAGTGCCATGTCCGCGCCCAGGATTCGAACTGACGAAACACTGGGCCGCCTACAGCGGAGTGCGCGAACTTAACCACTCGGCCACGGGGCCAGCCCCATGTTCCTCATATCTTAAACGGAAGTTCTAGTATTTTCCTTCCCACCCAAAGAACTAGTATAAGGGTAAAGATTAATCAAGAAAGAGAGTAAGAAGTTAAGGTGCCACAGAAGCATGGTGGTATTTCTTTTGAAAGAGCAAGCTATTCTGGCAGGATTCAAAATAGGAAATTCCATGTAAATCTTCTAGCTATTAAGGCCTGTACCCTTAAGCACTAAAGAGAACATTGAACATCATTTTACTATTTCTTAAAGATTCTAAGTCATCACCATGAATATTGATTATGGAATTGTTCAGGGTCCCTGGAGTCAAATTCAGAATGGGGCTAGTTGTTCTGTAGCCTACTCATTGATTATTTAAACAAGGAGAGAAGTACTGAATTTCGTTAGGGGAATATCAACTACCTGTTTGTTATTGTGAGAACAAACGGGAATGTTTCCTTAGGAACAAAGAATAGTAACTTAATAAAAGCAGATATTCACACACAAAAAAAGCTTATTCAAGGACTTTGCCCTTATTTCTAAGTGGCTTCAGGTTGCTGTGATTTTTTTGGAGCTCTTAATTATGTGTTCTGCTTTTTCATTTCTTTTTTACTGAAAGACTGTCAGCTGCCCCTCTTGTGTTATTAATGTGGTTTCCTTCATCCTTTCTGATTGCTTTTTCTGATTTTCTGCTTTGGTGCTTGGAAATCTGGTAATTAATTCATTAGCATTGTCTTTGATATATAAGTAAATGACCGGCAGTGGGGAATTGCCATGATTTGTGGACGTGACCTTTGTTGCCTCTCTATTGGTCGTTTGGTCTGTTATATACCGTGGACATGACTCTAGTCTTATTTTCTTCCTTTTCCTCTACTACAGTGTATATTCTATAGTACTTTTCCAATTCTGACCTTTACTAAGACTGCCTTCATGTTTAACAGGGGTTTAGATTTTAGTGATTTGTAGTAAGTTCGGATCAGCCCTTGCTTCCTCTAAGAAGCTTTCCTTAAATGGGCAAAGGAGGTTGTTACTTTTTCTTCATTAGACAGGAACTTTGCTTAATTCCTTGTCTTGTCACTCTGTCACGTGAGCTGGACTCTCATGTTTGCTTTAGGGCAGGAAACACACCTCTTGCCTGAAAAAGCCTGTCCTTTAGATCAGGCTGGACACTCTTAGCAAACTGGAGTTGACTTAAGTGGCACAGGCCCCCTTGCTTGTGGCAGGGCCAGGACTGGTACTGATGGAATCTGCCGGTATCTGACTCTGGGTTGTTTTTCTGCCACATCTCAACTGTGATCTGAATCCTTACTTTTTCTCTGATAACAGATCCAAAAAAATCAAGCCAACTGCCACATGTCCATTTAAGTGTTCCTGGAGCCTGTTGGATTCCTTTTGTGCCTAGCAAGCCCTTGCTCCCTGTGGAGCTTGGTCTTGTGGCTGTCTCAGGATGGCCACAAAGCCCAAAATTAAATGCAAGAGTTTGTGTGCCTATGGCTATGACGATAGCTTTCTTCAAAGTTTCAAGGAACTTTGGTCTTTAAAAAATTGTTTTACACTAATATATCATTATATATAGGGCTTTTTACCCAACAGATAACATTTTATCCCCACCTAATTAGTACTATGTCCCATCCAGAGGATTAAAAATACTTCACACACCTCATTTTATTTGCATGATATAATGACAGATTGCAGTTGAAATTTTAAGCTTGTCTCGGACTGCTTTTCTATGAAAGGAAATGAGTTTCTTATGAGACAGACATGTGGCATTTGAAAATGTCATTATACTGTAAATTAAACTATTATTTATTTTCTGTGTTCTTTTTTTTTATTTTTTGAGGAAGATTAGCCCTGAGCTAACATCTGCTGCCAATCCTCCTCTTTTTGCTGAGGAAGCCTGGCCCTGAGCTAACATCCGTGCCCATTTTCCTCTACTTTATATGTGGGATGCCTACCACAGCATGGCTTGACAAGTGGTGCCATGTCCACACCCGGGATCTGAACCCGCGAACCCCAGGCCGCCGAAGCGGAACATGTGAACTTAACTGCTGCGCCACCAGGCCGGCCCCTATTTTCTGCATTCTTAATCATCTGTCCAGTGGAAGAAGTCACATAGGAGGGTGTGGAGCTTTTTAAATTTCACCAAATCTGAGTATCTTTTCCTATCCAGTAGAGTACAAATGAAGACATTGGTTTTTCCATGGGGGATGGAAGAGAGTTAACGTTGGTGTTATACACATCTATACTAAACACTGTGCTTAGTTCATCCTTCCAGAAGGTTATTTGCCATGCTCTCAGTAGTAAAATCCCTATTTCTTCTTAGCCATCAGATTTGTAGTTAGAATTTGTGTTAAATAACATATCCATGTTTGTTAAAAAAAAAAAAAAGGAAATGGAAATGGTTCTGTGCAGAGGAAGGTGATAGATCCAGCACTTGGGAGTGAATCCCATGGTCTCCTGTCTCCCACATATTCTATTTCTTACCTCCGCAGGGTAGAGCATCTTTGACTCTGCAAGGAAAAAAAAGAATATGTAAAAGTAATTATTTAAAAATAAGTCACGCTGCATACAGTTGAAATTTTTTTTTAAAACAAGCACACCATGCCTGAGGTATCTGGTAGAGTTGAAATATGTTATTAATCAACTTCTTTCACATTTAAAGGGAGAAACGAAGGGGAGGAACAGTGGAGATGGAGACCTTGTGTTAAGTTTAAAAAGCACTAAAAGCCCAAATGTTAAAATGCAAAATTGTTATTGTGTAATTTAGGCTCTTCCACAGCTGTATTCCTTTGTGCTGTTGAATTCATTAACTTTTATGCCATATGCTTGACATAATCTATAAGACAAAATAATCCAGAAGCACAAGACATCTGAATTTGCTATAGAGGATGCATAACTTTCAGCTCACTGACATTCCTCAGGTTTAGTATGCTGGCAAGTTTTTAAAGCTTACAAATATTTAATCGGTATTTATTACCCATAGTGTTACAAGTTAAGGATGGCACTTTTTTTCAGAATTGCTTTCCAGTTGAAATGCAAATTTGCAGTATTCAAATCTTGGATCTGCTTCTTAGAAGAAACATTTTGGTATGAGGCTAAGAGCCTGATTAGCATGTTCAGGCTTAATTGAGAGGAGAGATAGATGTAAGAGTAATTTTAATATCTCTGCTAAGAAAAGAAAAAAGAATGATCTATGTCCTCCCATAACTAAAGTCTTAATGGTGTCATAACACGACATTATTATGCATCTTCTTACTATCACACAGGTACTCTTTGGGGAGTTAATAAGTTGCTTGTGCAGTTTTCCCAGAAAGTCAGTTGGCCTCATAACATACTAAACTAATGTCTTTCTGGTGTTTAGTCACGGAGTGTAATGAGAACAGTAAACATGACTAAAAGTTGGTAATCTTATATACAGGGGACTCAGAAGTTTTGAAACAGACCTCATGTGTTTCGTAAAGTAAGTGAAACATTACGAAGGCATTCTTTTATTTTCTCTCATTCCTTTGTCCTTTATTTATTTCCTTCAACAATCTTCTCGAAAATTCTATAACTCATGAGAGCTGTATTAACAGAGGCACCTATGATGCATCCTTTTCCCTCCCAGCAACATTAAAGAAATACGTAATCAGACAACTTCTTTGAAAGACGTTTGGTGTTTTTCCATTGTAATATAGTTTTCAATACAGGAGGCATATTATTTGCATATTTGATTTAAAGAGCAGAAAACTGAACAATATGTTTTTCTCTGATGCATCGAGGGGGAGGGAGGAGCATAAATTTCCTGCTCGTTAGTGACAGTAAGCGGAGAGTGTACTAGGCAGCGTCTGGCTGTCCAGCGCCAGATGGGTATAACCTAGTAATTAGTTTCTTACTTCTTACTTAGTTCAGCCCTTAGATATGCAGGTCTTTATTTTTCCTATATAAAGAGAAGTATTTGTGCATACAAGGATACGTATTTGTAGAAGGGAGGGCATAGACTAAGAATGCATGCAGATCAAGACTGTCATGGATGAGAAGAAGCACATAGAAAACTCCCCATCTGTGGGAAAACATGGGAGCAGCAAAACCACAGACAGGAAGCAGTGCTAAATCCAAACGAGTCACAGCAGTACGTTTCAGCAAATGGGAAAGAGAGTGTAAGCTGTGCTGTTTTTACCAAAGACATGTGTCAGAGTTTGAGTGTTGCCTACCGCAACTTCCATCTTTTCTCCCCATGGCCCCCCTACTCCCACTCTGTTGAAATTCAGATCCCCACCACCCACCTTATTTTTCCACAATATGCCCTATGTGATCTATTCAGATCTCATTAAACTGATTTACTGGGCTCGCTGGCTCTGCTCACCCTCAGTTTATTCCTACTTTGTTTAAAATTCGGGAAGTGCTGGGGGAGGGGCGGGACATTAATCGCTGCACTTGTGCAAACGGAGTGCCAGCTGATTTATGGCAAAGGTTATAAAGGAAAAGTATTAAGTGTGCTTCATTCCATTTGGCAAAACCATCCTGCACAATGTCCACAGAAACCCCAAGAGTCCTGTTTTGTAGAAGGAAGGGGGAAAAACTCCACCAAAGATGTGCTCTTCTTCTTTTGAGCATTAATTAAGACTGTAAATCACAGGCCACATGAAACGACTGTATACGACAGAACGTGGATGGTCCGGGAATTCTGCTGGGCTCGGGTGATCAGTCTGAATACCTACACCAAAGCTCTAAATGGGAGGGCGGACTTCAAAGGGCAGCTTTGGCATGAAGGAAAGGTCTGCTCCAGCACCGCAGGGAGAGAAAGAGCTGTAAAATACAGGCTGGTGGAAAATCGATGGGCGGGGGACCAGGAGGGAGAGGAAGAGAGAGACTGAGAGGGGAGCAGTTTATTGGGTTTTTTCTTGAGAGTGCCAGATAAGTATTAAATAGTGTATTCTTACTTCTATCCTAAAACAGTGGTTTTGATTTCATCATTTGGGGAATATCTTCCAAGTGAAGAAATACCTCTTTTGGGGGGAGAGGAAAGTATTGCATATATTCCTATTTTTTTACCTATGTGAATTGTCCTTTAGCTGCTTTGTTGACCATTCACCATCTCTTACTGCTAGGTTTCAGGCTATTTCAACCAGCAGCAGTTAGCTCATTACATATGATGCCTCGGAGTGGGTTTGCAAATGGTGAATTTACCTACTTAATTCACTTTGCTCAGTGCAAGATCAGCTTTCAGCACCCGTGGAGCTGAGAGAGCATTATTTTCCTTGGAGAGCTCTTCTGTGTTCCTCTTCTACCCTGGAATACATATTGAATGTCTGCAATAAATATTTTTTCTTTCGTCCTTCTTTTAAGGTTGATTAAACGTATTCTTTGCATTCAGAGATAGCTGATCCTCCATTGTAGCATATGCTTCTTTCTCTTCTGATGGGGCTGGATTTCTGTTGATTTTTTTTTCTTTTCTCACATTGAGCTGGCCCAGTGCCTATTGGTCCAGTTGCATGTCTTTTTAGACTGCAGCCCAAAACTAAGTCCAAGTTTATGGCTATAGAACAGAATTTTAATGTTGCACCTTTGTTTCATGAGTGTAGTATTCTAACTAACTTAGATAATGCAACTGAGAATTGTGTACGACCTCTCACTGAAAAGACCGTCTGTGGTTTGTAATAGTGAACAGTTGAACACAACTTGAATATCCAATAACAAGGGTTTGGTTAAATAAATCAGAGTATGTTCGTGTGATGGAATACTAAAACACAGTACAGAAATATAAGGCATTAATATAGAAGTGTGTTCACACCATATTATAAAGTTAAAAAATAAGATGTGTTTGATTTTGTTTTTCCACTTTATTGAGGTATAATGAAAGTAAACCAAACTACATGTTTAAAGTATACAATGTGGTAAGTTTTGACACCTGTGAAACCATCACCACAGTCAAGATAATAGACATTCTATCACCCCCCCACACACAAAACTGTTCCTTAGTGCCTCTTTGTAATTCATTAATCCATCTCTCCTTCCACCTCCATCTTCAGGCAAATACTGGTCTGCTTCCTGTCATTATAAATTCATTTTCTAGAAATGGAACCCTGTAGTGTGTGCTCATTTTTGGCTTCTTTGACTCAGCATGATGATTTTGAGATTCATTTATGTGATTGCATGTATCAAGAATTCATTTCTTTATGTTGTTGAGTAGTTAGCCCATTGCCTACTCATCTCTTGATGCACATTGTTCTACTCATAGCTCCCTGGTAGTTTTTCTGTCTTATGGCCTTGTGGAATCTCACCTTAAGGATACTAAGCATATTCAGCCAGGGATTCAAGGGAACTCTTATGCAGATTTCTTGAGCTCTTTCTCTGCATAGCTCTCTTCTATTTGGTTCTTTGCCATTACAAATTCCAACCATCTCTGCCTTCTTGTTCTTGATATCTGGCATCTCAGCTTAATGAGATGGCAGTAAGTCTTCTTGGGTTCCCTTCCTTTGCTGGTATCTGGTAGGTGCCCTCAGGCAGAAAGCTGGATGATGGTAAGGCTCATCTTGTTAGTTTTCCATCTCTCAGGGATCACAATTCTGTGTTGTCTATTCTATATCTGAAAATATTTGTATCATGTATTAGTCCAGTGTTCCAGTTGGCTATAGTTGGAGAACTGATTTAGTACCAACTACTCATGACTGGAAGTGTAAGTCCACATGAATTAATTTGTGATAATGATATCTAATGTTAAGTGAGAAAATTTATTTTGAAATTCTTATAAGGATTTTGCATAAGGGGAAGCGGGGTGGCTGTTAGCAAGTATCGTTATATTCTTATTTCTCAGGGCAAGTATTTCACTTGACCAGTATTCAGTGGGAGTGCAGGATAAGGAAGCATTAGTATAGCATATGTCATATTTCTATGGTAGGGAGAAATCTTCCCAACTTATATTTCTTTGAAATCACTTTTCATTTTTTAGGAGCTTTCTTCACTGACTAGAGTGAACTAGAGCTAATATAGAGCAATTAAAATATTTTTGGGGGCCGGCCTGGTGGCATAGTGGTTAAGTTCATGTGTTCCGCTTTAGCGGCCCAGGGTTCATGATTTGGATCGCCAGCGCAGACCTACAAACTGCTCATCAAGCCATACTGTGGCAGTGTCCCACATACAAAATAGAGGGAGATGGCACAGGTGTTAATTCAGGACCAATCTTACTCACCAAAACCAAAAAAATTTTCAAACACCCATTTGCCAGATGGAAGCCCATGCCGCTCAGCAGAGGAAGCTTGGTTTGGGATGTGTGTTCTCTCTGTTTAATGAGACAGGAAGAGTCCAGCCTAGGACTTTCTGTTTTTCTTTCAAATACATTCCCCAGTGATCTGTGACAGATTCTATGTATAAAAACGCTCTGCTTCAGAATTAGGGGAAAAACATATAACCTTGATTTTTGATGTTTCATCTGGTGAACATCATTTGGTGTTTGGTTTTATCATCTTCCAAAGGTTTAGCTAAAAATTACAAAAAGGAAAACATAAATATAACTTACAAAATAGGCATACAGCTGATAAAGCCCTTGTTGTTTTTGGTTTTGTTTTTGTTTTTTTTCAGGGAAAGATTCATGTTAATCTAACATCTGTTGCCAATCTTCCTCTTTTTTTTCTCCTCAAAGCTGCAGTGCATGGGTGTATATCCTAGTTGTAAGTCCTTCTAGTTCTATGTGAGCCACCACCACAGCATGGCAACTGATAGATGGGTGGTGTGGTTCCTTGACCAGGAAACAAATCTGGGCTGCCAAAGTGGTGAGAGCGCTGAACTTTACCCTCTAAACCAGCAGGGCTGGCTTGCCTTTACTGTTTTTCCCATGCATACTTTGGAAGTCTACCAATGGTATACCCAGGTTTGATGGGGGTTCTTTTGTTTTTGTTTTTTATGAAGAAGTTTTGCCCTGAGCTAACATCCATTACCAATCTTCCTCTCTTTTTGCTTGAGGAAGATTCACCCTGAGCTAACATCTGTGCCAATCTTCCTCCATTTTGTATGTGGGACGCCACCACAGCATGGCTGATGAGTGGAGTAGATCTGTGCCCAGGATCTGAACCTGTGAACCTGGGCTGCCAAAGTGGAGTGCTTGGAACTTTAACCACTCAGCCAGGGGGCCAACACCAAAGCTTGATTTTTGACTGGGAGCTTCTAGAGAATTTATTTACGTCTTAGCCAAGCCTTACCAATTACTTGGCTAGAACAATTCCCAAAGGTTAAATTTTTTTTTTTTAGTTTAAATTTACTTTGTGACTATTTTTTTATTGTGGTAACATACACATAATACAAAACTTACCATTGTAAACATTTTTTAGTGTACAGTTACGTGATATTAAGCACTTTTATATTGTCTTGCAACCGTCATCACCGTCCATCTCCAGAACTCTTCATCTTGCATAACTGAAACTCTTAGCAGAATGTCTTCAAGGTCCATCCATGTTATAACATATGACAGAATTTCCTTCATTTTTAAGGCTTTGTAATATTCCATTATATGTATATACAATATGTATATACAATACATTTTGCTTATCCATTCATCTGTCAATATACACTTGGGTTGTTTCCAAATTTTAGCTATTGTGAATAATGCTGCTATGAACATGGATGTACAAATATCTTTCTGACACTCCACTTTCAGTTCTTTTAGGTATATACCCAGAAGTGGAATTCCTGGATCATGTAATAATTTTATTTTTAATTTTTTGAAGAATCACCATACTGTTGTCTACAATGCTGTACCATTTTACAATCCCACCAACAGTGCACAAGGACTCAAATTTATCCACAAATACTCCAGCACTTGTTATTTTCTGGTTTTTTTATAGTAGCCATTCTAATGGATGTGAAGTATTATCTCATCATGGTTTTGATTTGCATTTCCCTAATGATGAGTGATGAGCATGTTTTCATGTGCTTATTGGCCATTCATGTATCTTCTTTGGAGAAATGTCTATTCAGGTCCTTTGCCCATTTTTGAATGAGGTTTTTGTTGTTGTTGAATTTTAGGAGTTCTATATATATATTCTGAATATTAATCTCTTATCAGATACATGATTTGAAAATATTTTCTCCCATTTCATGCGTTATCTTTGCCCTCTGTTGATAGACAGTTTTTGATTTTCGTGAAGTCTAATTTGTCTATTTCTTCTTTGTCTTTTGAAAGTTTGATAATAATGTATTGATGTGGCTCTCTTGGAGTTCATCTTATTTTGAGTTCATTGAGCTTTGTTTATATTCATGTCTCTTGTCAAATTTGGGGTTTTTCAGCCATTATTTCTTCAAATATTCTCTCTTCCTTTTTCTCTCTCTCTTCTCCTTCTGGGACTCCCATGATGCATGCTGGTCTTCTTGAGTTCCAAAATAATTACATCAGACAGATTTTTTTCCAGTGGGGTTGTTGTCTAGTGGGAAGAGGGATTTCTGGTGCTTCCTACTCCACCATCTTCCCAGAATCCTCTCCCCCAATTGCCATTTTGAACACATATTTTGTCCTTTTACACGTATTTTCAGGAATCTTATACAGATTTGCATTGAACTTTTCAATCCTAATGACCCATTGCTAGAGAAAATCAAATGAGATAACATATGTGTTTCTAAATAGAAAAAAACTAAGGTATCTTCATTCTTGCTCACACTGTTTGTAAGTAGACCATAAACTTAGGAAGTGCAAAAGTTGCTATGGTATTAGCATTTTCTTTGATTTCTTGGGATCATATCTACCTTTTCAGTTTGTATTGGATGGACAGGGAGAAGCTAAGAGGATTCCTCAAAGGATAAGGACATTTATTAGAAAAGAGACAGAGCACTTTTGTGGATACAGATTTTATCATATCAAGAATATAAAATTATATTTTGTCTGTGTATTCATAGAAGTCTGTGTTAAGCTTTTCTTTCACCTAAGAGAGAAGTGAATCAATTCCTGTGATAGTTTCATAAGTTTCTTTAATATCCAGCACATTGATTAAAAGAAGATGAATTATCCTCTATAGCTACCATTTTGGTTACTCATAAACATCATGCCAACTAGTCACACAAGTCTATATTCCTAAATCCATTCATTTCAGGAAACAACCATGGCTGTATTTTTCTTTTTATTGTTTTTATTTTGTAAGGATTGAAATATAGGCCACCTGGAATTTTCTTCCTTCTGTCTCTCCTTGTTATTAAATTCAAGTGTATAATTTACCCCAATGTGTTCAGTGACACATGATTAAACTGTTACTTAAAAAGTTAAAATAAGCTTGTTTGCAAAATAATAGTACTAAATGGGTTAGTCACAAATCTATTGTCATAGAATATTAGAAATAAGTATTTCTTAGTGACATCCCTGCCTTAATCAGTGAGCTAGTCCATAGCGGCTTAGTGAGACTGTGTTTAGCCTATATCCCAAATGGCAATTAAGAAATGCTTTCATTTCCCAGTAAAGGTTTGCCTGTGAAATCTCTCTGACCTGTCCACCCCTGTGAATCAATCGTCTTTCTCCATGCCTCCCCCTAACCCTCCCCACACCTCTCTAGAAACCATCCTCCTTACCTGCATCCCTAAGACCAAGGTTTTCCAAACGTTCCCTGTCTGCTTGGGCAGTGCAGGGTGAGGAAGAAATGATTAAGCAGCCAAATGTTTGAAACCCAGTTAAATGCACAGATTATCATCTGTTTAACTCTTTCTTATCTTGAACTGTGAGGGGCTTAATGGCTGGGACTCATTGTTCTCCTCTTCTTGACATTAATGATGAAATCATGGCATCCAGCTGATTTCCTAAGGCAGCTGAGTGACCTACTAAATTGATTTCTTTGTCCCCTCCTTTCCAGGACCCTTCCAACTAGACTGGAGCAATGGAGAGTGTGGAATTGTTAGAATAAATGCACATGTGCACACGTGCTCGCACACACAAGTATAAGCACACCACCTCTGTCTATACTCAAATCAAGGTGTGTTTAGCCTCTAATAAAAGGATTGAAGGGGCTTTGCAGGTAGTCTGCTTAAGAGTATTCCTAGTTTCTGTTCTACTTTCTCAGTGATTAAGAATCCTTTCAGCAGCAGCCTGCAGCTTCTCTGTGGAAAGCAGGCTTTCCAGTTCAAACCTGTATCCTGTGGGCTCACGTGTTGTCTGAAGACATACCTGACTGTAGTAGATCAGAAGGTTGTCTATTTGGTATTTTTTATAGTTAGAAGAGTTATTATTAATTTGTACTTTATGAATTAAAAGTAAAAACTCCATTTTCGATGTTGACAACATGGTGTGTATCCTTTATTACCTTCTTCCATGCTCACATAGTTATAGAGGAACATAAAGATATACAGCATTTTCTGCTATTGTTCTTGAAAAATCAGATTATATTATACATCTTGCTTTTCTCAGTGAATGGATGATGGGAATCCTTCTAAAACCATTATTATAGATCCAACTTCTGTTCAATTTGTGCCTGACATTCACTGTGGCTGTGCTACAGTGTATTCAACCATTCCCTGTTAATGGGCATACATTTAGCTTCCTATTTTTTCCCACTATAAATAAAGCACAAAATTCTAGAAGAGATAATAGTAACATGGATTCCGAAGGTGAGCTGCTTGGATTAGAATCCTGTAATACCACTCACCAACTTGCTGATTTTCGGCAAGTTATTCAACCACTCTTTGCCGCATTTTCCTCCTCTGCAAAATGGAGGTGATAAAAATGAAAGCTCTACCTTCAGGTCTCTTATGCGGCAAAATTGAGCGCTTGCTTAGCTTTAGGGCAAAAATAATTCACCTCATCTGTTTAGCTCTCTGGTTGGAAGAGGAAGGGGTCAAGATAGACCTTCAGGCTGCGTTTTCTTGGAGGATTGGGATGGGGCTATCCAAGGATCCTGTTTGGAGCCTCACCTCCCCTCAGGCTTCCCTTTGGGTCTGGGGAGTTGTGTGTGTTTGGGATCAAGTGGAGACTCCATCTAGATTTCCGCAGGTCTCCCCGTGCAGGTCTTACCTTTAGACAGGCAGAGCCCAAGCCTCCCTCTCTCCATCCAGGCCTGTCTGGCCCCAGCAGATGCTCCCTACTTAGATTTAGGTTGGGAGGGGAGGGCAGCAGGAGCATCGCAAGCCACCTAAAGTCCTGTCCAGAAGAAAATTATCTACCTAGACTTGGCTTTTATAGAAATATATTTTTCTGCTTAATTAAAAGTGAAGGGGGCCAGCCCCATGGCTGAGTGGTTAAGTGTGCCCGCACCACTTCGGCGGCCCAAGGTTTTGCCGGTTCGGATCCTGGGCACGGACATGGCACCGCTCATCAAGCCATGCTGAGGTGGCATCCCACATGCCACAACTAGAAGGACCCACAACTAAAATATACAACTACGTTACGGGGGCTTTGGGGAGAAAAAGGAAAAATAAAATCTTTAAATTAAAAGTGAAACATATCTTGAATCTACTTTCAATGCTGGATAATTGAATCAGAATAGACATCAATAGCTATAAAGTTGTGGTAGCCAGTTTTTGTAATACTGTGCAAGGCCTAGTATTGCTTGTATATGTTCTGGTCTCATCTGAATACATGCTTAATTAATTAATTAGGA
Organism: Equus asinus; assembly: GCF_041296235.1. NCBI lineage: Eukaryota > Metazoa > Chordata > Mammalia > Perissodactyla > Equidae > Equus > Equus asinus. The sequence continues at coordinate 42,142,266 of NC_091813.1, forward strand.
ATGTTTCTTGTGTTGAAATCTGTCTCTTCTCCCATTAGATCTTTTGAGTTGGCAATACTATTTGTGTTACTATATGTCTATTACTTTTCATTGTCATTGTTCATTTGAGAGAATCTTCTTCTGGAGAGCACAATGTCTCTCCCATGCCCTACCCCAACAATGATATTTTTTTCACATTTGCTCAAAGTTTAGTATTTCTGGCCAGGAGCGGAATTATTTAGTTGAGGAAGATTCTAAAGTTTAAAAATATCTGAAACATGTCTATCTCAAATAATGACTAAGAAAAAGGTCATTGATTTAGAGAATTACTGTTTATTATATTGTCCTTTTATTTCTATTACTTCAAAGTATGGGTTTTTTTCCTCCAGAAAATTAAAGAAATACATGCTAATTATAGAGACTTTGGAAGCTACAGAAAAATATAAAGATTAAAATAAAATCATCAGATGTGCTATAAAGGAATAATTAGGGAGGGTTTGGTTGGCATGATGGAACCATTCTGTATCTTGATTGTGGCAGTGGTTACAGGAATCTATACAAGTGTTAAAATTCATAGAACTGTATATCCCCTCAAAAAAAGTTCATTTTACATGTGATAATTGAAAAAAGTTAAATAAAAAATAGGACCATCTATAATTCCTCCACCCAGCATTAATCATTATTAACATTTTGGTGAATTTCCTTCTAGCATTTCTATGAATATAACTACAGATGCATTTCTTTTCTACAAAAATTGGTACTATACATTTATAAATATACTGATTTTCAATATCAGGGACATTTTTTGTACCATTAAATATTCTTTTAAAACATTTTTATATGGTTGGATAATAGTCCATCACAAGATGTACCTAATTTATTTAACTGTTCCCTTGTCATCGTACATTTTTGCAATACTGCTTTAAAAATTGGATGTGCAATAACAATTGTTAATTTAAGAATAAATACCTAAAATTTGCTTCTACTAGAATTGCCCTCAGAAGAAAATCCAGCCTTCAGAATAAAAGTTCTTTTCTTACCACGGGCTTTGAAGTTCTGCTCACTTCTGCAGCCTCAACTCATATCGCTCAACCAGCCACAACTGCGGCTCTTCAATTCCCAGATCTGCTGATTTTGGCCTGTGGAATGCTTCTCTCCTTTCCATCCTGCCTTGCCTCCACCTCTGTACTCCTCACTCTACAAGTCTAACACCTTTAAGCCGCTGCTTGAAAGTTACCTCACAGAGTGGTCTTCCTTGAACACCAAGTTCCTCTTCATTCCACTTTTCTTTCGCACAGCACCATCTCCTCCTTTTTTTTCTTTTAATCACTTCCCATACTTGGTAATTATATTTTTATGTTTATTTGTTTAATGTCAGTCTTTTCCACTTAATGATAAGCTCCATGGAGGGTGAGGACCATGTCAGTTTTGCTGAATACTGTATACCCGCTGCTGAGCACAGTCAGTGCCTGGTATCCAGCGGGTACTCGATCAACCATCATTGGCTGGCTGACTAAACGAACAAGAGCTAGCACGCTGTAGTAAGACATAGACCTAATGATTACAAAAATACGTTTGGAAAGCTTACGTTTAGATTTTAATAGTTTTAATCAAAACGACTCTGAATGGCATTGAGATTGGTTAGTGACCATCAGTGTATCTTAATTTAATAAAATGAGTTGAGATCTTACTCTACACTGGAATGAATATTCTAAATCTAAGGAAAGGCTTTTTCTCACTTTCAGTTCTTTTCTGTGTTGGATTTGTGCGCTACTCCCAACCTCTACTGTTTCTTTCTCTCCACACACACACACATATGCATACACACACAATTGTTTGCCAAAGATATCTATATCTATAGTTTTTAAGTTACTACTGGTTTTACAGTTGTCAATTTCTTTGGAAAACAATAGCTTTAAATTCTTTTTTCTCCCACCAACCACTTTCCTCCTTCTTTTTGTTCTTTCTGTTTTTGGTTTTACCTTTTTCTATTCTTTCCTCCCACCAAATTCTGTTGCTAACACTCTATGAGTTTGGATGTCAAGATTCTAACGACATGTCTCTTCCTTTGAACTGTTTAGAAGATTTTAATGTTGTAATTAAGCAATTAAACTGAATACTAGGTAAAATTTGGCACTGAGTTATTGTGTGTGGGTTTGCTTGTTTTGTTGTTGTTGTGTGTTTGTTTAATAATCACTTAGTATGTTTTGCCCGAGGAAGCCAGAAGTTAACCATCACTGCAAAGTATAAAATAGAGACTATCCAGGGTGAACATGTGTGTGGAGGGAGCAGTACTGTTCAGTGTCTGATATCAAATCATAAACCCTGTTTCTATCCTTCACTTCCTTCAGTCTTGCACTAATAGTTCCTAGAAATTATTAATTTTCTGGTCCAAAGTGGATCAAAGACCTAGGGCTAAAAGGTTTGGATCCATGTTTTACTTCCTATGCAGTGAATGGATCATTCCCGTTCTTGTGTTGTTAAACTCAGGTGTCAGCTTCATGGTCATCAAAGACAGAGATAAATCAGGTTCCTTCTCAAAGGACATCCTATCCACCTAGGTAAGACCAAGGAAAGGAGGAAAGATCACTGTGATTTCCATTGAGAATCCGGTGATAACAGAAAGGCAGTGAACATCTTTTTTTACTGAGGGTTTTTCTTTTCCCTCAAAATGGAAAAAAAGAGGTGAATATATAGACACCTTCTGAAATTCCACTTTCACTTTGAAGTAAAAACCAAATGGCTAGAAATGTTAAATCCAAGTTAACCCTTAAAGATAAGATAACTGGATAAATCATAAATGGAAAATACAGCATTAGAATATATTTTTAAGTGATTTAAAAAAATAAACTTTTATCTTTCTGGTAAGGCACCATGGCCTGAAAATATGATTTCTCAGCTGTATTACCAAGGTTCCAGCAGATTCAGGAACTACTCCAATAAAACACCATCATAATCATGACATCGCTCGGGTGGGTAAGAATGGCAGTGTTACTCCCCAGAGAACTGGCTATTGCACAAGTTACAGGAGGGAGATAGGGGTGTCAATAGGATTCAAAACTTGGATTAAGGGTTCAAGTCCACGCTTTTACTGCATTCCTTAAGATATGTGGTTTAAAAAAATTAGTTTCATATTAGACTGTTTAAAAAAGCAAACAAACTTTAGTTTGGTAGATTTTCTTCCTGGTGTCTGGAACTACGCCCTCATTTATTGTGGCGTATTCAAAACAGCATATTTTAAAGTAATAGTTATAGCACAGATGATCAACAAGTCTAAATATATGTGCCATGCTAATATTTTTGTCCAGTGTTCTCAGAAATCAACGTTTTCTCTTTCATTAGTGACTGAAAGTAGTTAAGAAATATTTTCAGTACCAAGCTTGTTGACATTCAAGGTATTTTTATTCTAAGAAACAATGGAAGGACAAAGGCTAAATTTCCGTTGGCTTTTGTGTGGCTATCATTGGTCCTCTCTAAAATGTGATGGATAAAATAATACAGAGAGGTAAAAATCTATTACTGTGTGCTTCCGTCTGATAAGGGTATGAGGGGAGGCATACAAGAACTGGGATTTTTAAACTCCAACTCAATGTAGTGTTTACTAGGCAAAGACTAAGCAAAACCAATGTTTGTATTCTACACAAATGTTCTAAATAACAGTCTCTTCTCCCCCACCAAGGCTCACAAGATAGTTGCAGAGCCACCTCCAGATCCTCAGGGGTGATTTTAGTATAAAATACACTCTCACACCCAGTGCCATCAAATGTCTGATTTTTTACCTTGAGCAAGACCGAAAAAACACCAATTGTTAGAGGAAAGGAAAGTATTAGTCCTGATTTTAGTAGAGCTAAACACACACACAAAATCCTTGGTAGGATACTAATCAGGCCTATTCAGAAAAAGCCCTAATTAATGTAATTAAAATCTGTCAGATCAAACTGATTAGCCTGATACTTAAGCCGGAGTCGAGGGAGTAGGCTCCTGGGGGGAGGGGAGGCAGTCCCTGCCAAGGTGGGGTTAGCTTTCAGTAGAAGAGGTGGTTGGTCTCCAAGGTGATCAAAGCAACTTGTCTTTCATTTCCACGGAATAAGGACAGGGGGCTCCTGGCCGCGGATCTGGTTTCCTGCGTTTCTAGTTCCTGGTATGTCCTGAACCATTCAGATGGGAGAAGCAGGTCCTTTCTGGGCTATGATGGAAGGCAGCAGAGAGGCTGCTTGTCTTCCCTCTTTGACCGCTAGAATACAGATGAAGCATTTTTCATCCCCTGGCAATCCCCTGTCACAGTCTTTGGCCATGACCACTGACACACCAGCAGGAAGGAGACAAAGCCCTTGTCATGTGATCGTCCCGATAGGGCTGTTGACACAGGGCTCTGTGGCAGATCCACATTCTAGGGGGGGAGAGAGGCCAGTGGCCTCTGCCCGGCCTTGCTCTGCTCAGGGGCAGCTCTTTCAGAGGTCCGGAGGAGAATTCCAAGCCACTAGAGTAGAGAAAAGTGAGTATTTCATCCACAGTGGGAGAGACTCTTGCGGTAGCCAAATTAAAGAAGAATAAAGGACAAGTAAATTCAGGGTTAAGAAATTCTCTGAGCTTCTAATTGTATCCTGAGAATATATTCTTTCCTGTAGAGGCAAAATGACATTCTTCCTAATAACAGTTATTCTGAAGTTTCAAGTAAGATCACCATAGGTATTTTTCACTTCTTTACTAACTCAGAAGTTTGAAAAGCAAGACTCACTTAAGAGATTGATGATCATCGTATGAAATGACTTACGAGCTTTCCTTCTTAACAAACTGATAAATACGTAGGAGCAAGTGTCCTGGGCCTTCATAATTCTTTGGGTGCATTGTATCTCTTTTGATTTCTCTGCTAACACTTATATCAGAAATACTAGGAAAGGAAAAAAGAATAACTGAGGGAGGTGAGGGCAGAATTTGGCATCTTAATTTGCTTCCTTAACCATAAGTATTACATGTAGTGTACCCCTCATTTTTAGTCACAGCTTAGCAATTTAAGTTTATGCAATTTCTTCAGTTTTGAGGACAGTGAGCAAAGTAGTGAATTTCGATTTTATTGGCATAGTACATTTTAAAAATGGTCTTTAGCAGTGAAATAGGTCATTGGTGGAAATGCCTGGTAGAAAGAGAGACGGACACATGAAAAGTTGGTCAAAAGATAAATTGAGAATTGCGTTTCTTCTTTTCATGGTGCATGGCTGAGCTACTTACACAAGAGTAGGCTATAAAGACGTTAATCTTCGTTCTGGGAAGTTGATTGGGACTTTCCAAGGGGAATGTATTAGGATTGCCCTCTTCTGTCACCCTATCTGTAGAGTTCCATTTTGCTACAGTCTCTCATAATGGCAGCACCAAAGGAAGAAGAATTACTAAATTTTATCACTAAAATTTTAAAAACTAATAAGAAAACCATTTGTGGTAACTGAGCGAGTACGAGCCGGGAGTTGAGAACCCTGGTTAGTCATTTAGTGTTTGCTGTTGATCAGCCAAGGGAGAGCAAACCCCGTACCTCTCTGATCCTTGGTTTCCTCAGAGCCGAAGGGCAGGGTCTGGCTGGAAGAACTGCCAGTCTGGGGCATTTTAATAAATAAATTCAAAGCAGAGGAATGGTGGGTGTTTTAGCTGTAAAACTTCAGGAGTGGCCCTTCTTAAATAGCTTATGCCAGACATTCTAAAATGTAGACTAGTAAATGAGTGTTATGCCTTTGTTTATATTTTATTTGGTATGAATGACTAGAATTTGGAAAAATTGCTCTCCCTTTTCCAGACTTCTGACAGCATGGACCCTGCATCTCTCAAAAACAGCGTCTCTAGGAGCAGCAATGTGTGAGTGCAGATGGGCAGGACTTAGGGACTCAGAACTGACCACACTGCATTGTCATGATGTCAGTAGCTTAGCTCTGTCCACACCTGCACAGATCAGGCTAAGCCAAGCCCATGTTTGACTTAGCCCCCTTTTCTCGCAATTTCGCAATTTTATGGCTCTTCTGGTTACATTGATATCCTTGAAAAAGACAGCTTCGTTCAGTTAGTGAACCTGCAGTAAAGTGTGGTTGCCTGGTCAGCACAGGGTCTTATCAGGAGAGAAATGCGTTTTATGGAAGGCTGAAGGCCAGAAAGGTAGGGGAAGTCTTCTCTCTCTTTCCTTGGTGTCACTTTTGTCTTGTTTCAGAGTTAACCTTTTCCATTCCTTAGAATTTTGGAGCTCTTTCCTCTAAATGTGAGGGAAAGGCTTTCCAACTTGCTGTTAGCCCTTTTGGAGGCAGTGGAGTATGAGTTGTAAAGGCACTGATTCTAGAAAGCAAATTAGTTGCAGGCCCCAAAGCTGATTATGCTCCTCTACTGTTTGTATGGAGAAGAACTGGACAACAAATGTTGAAATCTGTAGCTTCTTTTTACCAACAACCTTTGGGTGGCTGACCTAATTTTATACATCCTACTTCTATAGGAATGTGTTTTCCATGCACCTCTTCAGTAAATAAACACTTGCCTTCATTCCTCAGTCCTTTCCCCGAGTCTGAAGCCTTGGTCTTCCCTTTCTCTCCTGGCTGCCTCTCTTCTCTCTATCTCTAACCCCTTTCTTTTCCACCACACCACAGCTTCAAAGTTCTGACCACAGGAACCCTTCCAGAAATACTTGCCTCAACTCTGTGAGTCCTTCGTTTTAGCCAGTGTGGATGGGAGAAAGGCCTGCTTCCTTCCCCTCCCTTCCACAGCTGCGGTTGCTGGGATCCATCCTTGGTGTCACCATCCCCCACTGTACCTCCTCTAGGCTCAGCTCAGATGACACCGTCTCCACCACGCTGCCCTGATGCTCTTTTCTCTCATCCTCTCTGCCTCTCCTGTGTTGCTTTTGTGGCATCTGTGGCATCCTGCCTAGGACGGCATGCACATGCACACATGTGCAGTACTATGCCAAATTGGAAAATGGCGCCCGGAAACGATGTCATAATTTATCTCAACACTGTTCTCAGTACCCGGCACCATGTCTGTAATAACTGTCCACTGAGCAAATGAATATAGGAAAGAATGATGAATGGCTGACTTTATCCTTCAATTCAATTTGGTTCCTCCTGTTCCCGATTCTCCTTCTCTTTATTTCTTGTCTTTTTGCTCTGGATAACCCAAATTTAAGTGATTGGAAATTTCAAACACACTGCCCACCCCCCACCCCACACACACACACACACACACACTAACATTTTTGCTACTTCTTTAGTTCTCCTACAAGTGCAAAATAATAAATTACTTGAAATTCCAAACTGTTAAGTTTCAGTGGAGAGTAACATCAGAGATAGCACAGAGTAAGAAGCTTGTGTACTGGTCTCAACTCTGGTGCTGGTGTGGTGTGAATTTGGAGAAGTCGCCTAATTTTACGGGGCCTCTGCTTTCCACTGCTGTAAAAAGAGGGGATTGGACTATGATTCTCAAACGCGGGCCCTGGGTCCTCAGGGTGCCTCCTCAACCAGATTTCTGCTTTCATCTATTTGTTCAGATTAGTGCAAGATTCCAGCAGGTTCTTATAGAAGAATAAAAGGTAATCAGTGGTGGTTCCACTACTAAGAAATATATATATATATTTGAATACTGTTATACTGTACTACGTTATCTCTAAAGTTTCTTACAGAATTCTAAAATTGTGATTTTAAGAGAGCATAAGAAAAGCTCTACAAAAATGAAAATGAAAGCCTAAAAGAGAATTATTACACGTAAGAATTGTTTCTTGTTTTTCTTTTTAACCAGGGTGATTTATGTACTTTAGGATATAAAGTGTTAAGGTTGTTTTTTACCTTTTTTTTTTTTTTTGAGGAAGATTAGCCCTGAGCTAATATCTGCCACCAATCCTCCTCTATTTTATATGTGGGATGCCTGCCACAGCGTGGCTTGATAAGAAGTATGTAGATCCACGCCCGGCATCCAAACCAGTGAACCCCACGCCATCAACATAGAGCTTGTGATCTTAACTACTACGCCATCGGGCCAGCCCCTTATGTTTATTTTTTATTCATCTTCAAAAACAGATGAGATTATTTCAGAATAATGTGTATTCCTCAGTTGTCAGCTTTCCAGGCATGCTACGTTCTCTCCCTTTGTCCATTTCACCTACCAAGACAAAACTTCCCAGTCTACAGAAGTCTCTGTGTGGACTCGCTGGTTTTGTGTGCTAGCTATCTTATACAGCTACACCTTCAAAAACATATTTTATGGGGCTGGCCTGGTGGCGTAGTGGTTAAGTTCACGCACTCTGCTTCGGTGGCCCAGGGGTTGCAGGTTCACATCCTGGGAGCAGACCTACACGACATTCATCAAGCCACGCTGTGGCAGTGTCCCACATACAAAGTAGAGAAGACTGGCACAGATGTTAGCTCAGTGACAATCTTTCTCAAGCAAAAAGAGGGAGACTGACAACAGATGTTCGCTCAGGGCCAATCTTTCTCACCAAAAAACAAAAAACAAAAAACATACTTTATAAGAGTCAGTACGTGGGTGGATTTTGGCTATTCGTCCTTTCTCTTTTCATCCTTGAGGTAAAATGAAGCAAACTAGTATATCCACACCTAAGGCATTGAAGCACTATTCAGAAGTTACAAGTGAAAGGAAAACATTTTAAAAAGTCATTTCCTTAAAGAAGGAATTGTATACTGTTTGTACTTATAAATTAGTGATAAGGGGCCAGCTCTGTGGCCGAGTGGTTAAGTTCGTGTGCTCCACTGTGGTGGCCCAGGGTTCAGATGCTGGGGTGCGGACATGGCACCGCTCATCAGGCCACGTTGAGGTGGCGTCCCACATCCCACAACTAGAAGGACCTGCAACTAAGATATACAACTGTGTACGGGGGGGTTTGGGAAGATAAAGCAGAAAAAAAAAATTAGTGATAAGCTGTACTTGGAAAAAAAATTTATGGAAATATATTTGGAAGAGGTACGCTCATAAAATCTTTACACCTGATGGGTTGGTTTTGCTGCTATACCTGTAATGTTGTATCTGTTTACCAAAAAAAAAAAAGAAAATCTTTCTAGAAAAGTCAGATTTCACCTGTCATAAGTCCACAATGTTATCCATTTAGTTTGCGTATTTTTTTGCATTCAGAGGTTTTGGGCTCCACTGAAGAGAAACTTAAGAAAGATCAGAAAGCAAAAAAGTCTCCTTAGTTCTATCTGGGAGTAAAAAGCATGGTAACAAGAAAATGTGATATGTAATATGGCCCTTGTTAATCATTAACTCTTTGAGTTGGACCCAGCTCCTTAAACAAACATAACCACACTGGGATGGGTCTCTTCTCCTGTAGACCAAGGCTTATGGACTAAGCTGGAGGATTCAGGCAGCCTCTTCCCCAGACTTAGAGAGTGGGCTCGCCACAGGAGGGCTTTCACTGTCTCTTCAAACAGGAAGGGAAGGAATCATGTTACTTCAACTGCTATTTTCACATAAAGAAGGCAGAGAAGGGGGACTGGTTCTGTAAATGTCTTTCAGATCATAGGGTAGCTGACCTGGCTTTCTCAGCTGTTATTTTGCTTGTTTAACTGACCCGTTGTCTGAACAGGTGTGTGGTACAGCAAAGGCTTGCTTAGGATAGCTGGCATAACTTTCTTTTCCGGGCAAGAAGTAGACCACAACATGGTTTGTCCAGGAAGATTCTGAAGTCTGAACCCTTGAAGGGGGAAATGATGCTGAAACGTGAATTTTCTTTATAGAAGGCAAAAATTGCTTTTGAAAAGGTGAGTGGGTGGCCTATGATGGTTCTACTGTATTTGGGGAGGGGTATTGCCTTTATATTTTCTAGGTAACACGTTTGTTTTCTTTCTTTTTTCATATATAAGTTGGATAATTAAGATTTACATTTTTTAATAAATTAACATTATGCTGAGTGAAATAAGCCAAACACAAAAGGATAAATGTTGTATGATTCCACTTATATTGAGGTACCTTGGAGTAGTCCAATTTATCAAGACATTAAGTAGAATAGAGGTTACCAAGGACTAGGGGTAGGAAGGAACGGGGAGTTGTTGTTTAATAGATTTGGGGATGGTGAAAAATTTCTGGAGATGGATAGTGGTGATGGTTGTACAACAATGTGAATGTACTTAAAGCCACTGAACTGTACACTTGAAAATGGTTAAAATGGTAACTTTTATATGAACATCTTGCCACATTAAAAAAAATCAGCTATGATAGATATCATCCAAGGCCATTTTTATTATAATATATACCAAAGGAAACCTGTAAAAACTTGGTCCAGTGACTTAGAAGTTATCGTTACTGAGAACATGGCAAGTTGTCGTTGTTGTTGTTTTTAAGTGAACTGAGTGTATTGGCAATACCTTTTACCTCTGTGGAAGATTTTTCACATCCTGTGTGGTAAAGGCATAGTCCTCTTGAATTTCTAGTTGACAGATGACTCTTATCGTTTATGCTTTATGTGCTTTACATTTAACTAACAATTCCAAGAACCATTGTCAATTTGATGTTAATAATATACGTTTTACCTCATCAGACTGGGGCATAGTCAAATATGTAGCATATGAAATTCAACAACTATTTTGGGTCCTTTGTTGGGAGACACACTGTCTCCTGGTTGTTAGCAGTTGATGAACATTTGGTGGGATGGCAGATTCATACCCAAATACTTCTTAACCAGATGTGTTTAAATCACACGACTTTAAAAATCCACAGTCACCACTCAAAGGTTATTAAAACCTAAAAATTATATAGTATATTATTTTGTACCACTTTACTCCTTAATTTAAAGTAATTTTTATAGTGAAATTTTATTTAATTAAATTTGAGAATAAAGTACTCTTTTATTTTATTCAGTTTAGGCAAACTGGACCCAATTTCACTTCCCACTTCCCCTGATGATTTTAGTTACACGGGTTTTAGGAGCATTGTCAACGAGCTTTGCGTTGGCGACCCCCTTTTTCTCTACTCTTCTCACTCTCCCCAAAGAAGAAAAGCATTTTTGCAGTCTAGGATCGAATAATTTAATTTGAATTTGTAGTCAAAACATCTTTGAACCTGACAGAAGATCTCTTAATGAAAACTAAAACTCAGCCAAAAATTAAAATTAAAACAACCAAATTAGAATGCAGAAGAAATGCTAAGTAGTAAGTCATCTCTTTTGAGTAGCATTCTCCTCCTTATATACGGGTTGTTTTTTTTTTTCTGTGTCTCATTTACAATTTAAAAAGAAAAAAAACTGTTGAGACCCAGACTATAACTATATAAATATACTATTGTATTGTATCCTGATTCTTTTAACTCTTTTAAATATGCTTTTTATTAGCATCTAAGCACACTTTCAAAGCTTTAAAATGCCAGTGCACTAAAGAGGCTTGCTTGTACTCCTTGGGAGCTAGCTCTTGAGTAAAAGGGTTGACATCGAAATTGGGTTCCCTGAACTGAGCGACGCTCCCTGTATAAAAGTGTCTTGGCTAATGTCCTTTTTTATGGTTTATTTTAGCAGTAGCACGCAGCCTCCCCCAAATGTTTACAATACCCTGTTTGGGTAGAAAGTTCATGCCTTCGAGCATCCTTAGCCCCTGGTTTACAGAGTGGTGAGGTAGTTTGAATGAGTGTCTGGAGGACAAAGGTTATGAACTACTTGTAACAACTTCCAGAATAAAAGCCCCTCTGGGGTTTCATTGCAGAGCATGACCATGGGGTTGGTCTCTTTTTTTCATGGAGACTAAATTCTTGGATCAGAGGTCATCTGCTTGCTGCATCAGTCTGCCTACTGCTGGTGAAGTGGCTGACCCAAAGACGGATGGTGTCTTGCGGTAGCTGTCATTATTTGATTGTCGCAGACAAATAGAGAGATCATCTAAAATGTTTTACCCAAACCGTTATGTATAAAGACAACTGAAGGAAGATACCAATTCAGATGTTTTACAGAAGGGTTTTCAAATGCTTTTTGACTCCGAGTAGATGATTTGCCTCTTATTCTTCTTAAAGGTATTTTTAAATCTTTTATGTGTTTACCTGATTATACTTCTGCCCTAAATTGAAAATCAAATTACTGCTTGTTCCTTTCTATCTGTCTCTCTGTCTCTTACTTAAAACTAATTCTGAATTGTGGGTGTTTGGGGTGGGAGGGGCGGATCTTTGTTGGTATTCCGTTTTCTTTTAAGATTTTCTTTCAAGAATACAAGTATTTAAAAGACCATTAGATAGATAATAAGCATAACTCTTCAACTAAAACAATAAATTCCATGTGTGCTTTACGAACGACTTGGACATTTCAGCCTAAGAAGATCAGTGTCAGATTAATATATAAGCTTTAAGCAGATAAGGACCCACGTGCATTTTAATTTCAGGTAGAACTAAGAATAGCTGCCTGCAGCTTAATTATTTTGTGGTGATTGTAATGAATCATAGCCGTACTTTCTAAGGGAGAAGCTTAATTTAATGCTTTGCCAACTTTTCTATGCCAAGAAAAGGTATACATTTCTTTTATCTTTATGGAGTGGTGTTTATGTGTTCTTTTACAAGCAAAAATACACTACTTACTGATCCTTTCACGGAGGGGGCATATATTTTGAATTCGTAGTGAGGATGGAGTTTTGACATTCCCATACACATCATTTTACTCAAGACATCACTACCATGAACATTGGCACTTGGTTTATACCCTTGGAACAAGGTATATTGAAATGATCCATACTGCTATCAGATTTGTGACATGGGTTTCATCAACTAACTAGCACTTGTCGGTGTGGTCCTCCTGGATTCTCTGAGCCAAGGAAGGAAACTGTCCACACTAAGCATGGTTCCACCTTGAGTTTCCCAACAATTAATGGGTTAGAACTCAGTTCACCACACCCAAACTACTCCCCCTCCCCTGAATGTCTTTACAGAGGGATTGTTGTGAACGATGACCCTTCCCAGTTAGCACTTCTTAGTTCAAGACGTGCCGTGGAGTTTTGACCCAAGATTGCTCGAGAATTAAAAATTACTGCTAATTGAACCTTGGTACGACCGTGTGTAGAGGCCTTAAATATCTGATAATACCCTAGTTTGCCATTTGGTGAACAAAAAGACGATTTGGCTCTTGTAGGAATAGTTTTTCTTTGACATTTATATTTGTGTGAACGAAATGCTGTCATTCTGTTGGGAAGATACATATATGTCCTGCATTATTATATACGTGAGACGCGTTGCTAATCTGGTTGGGGCCTAGTGTGGGTTAGCAACCTGGTTCAGTATTATAACCAGTTGTCTATATATCTCATGTCTTATTTACCTGTTAGAACTGTTTAAAGGGAAAAATATTTGTCATTTGAGTGTCTGAAATCCTAAAAAAAAAAAAAAAAAGAATGGAGTATCTGTCCCTTTGAAAAGCCTGCAGATTAGATTATCGGCACAGTTAATACTTCAGGGACCTTGTGTCTCCCAACTTGCCAATATCTATTTGTCGAGTGTTGCAAGAGTTTGCTAATTAAACAATTCACAGGGTGTTTTGAGCAGAACTTGTGGACATTTCACCAATTGAACAATTTATTGCTGGGGTTGAAAAAAGTTAGTTGGTGTTTATTAACTAAGTTTCTTGCCATGTTTATGGAGAATCATGTGTGCAGCCCTGGCCCCAGCCTAGATTAGGTTCACAGTCATTATTGATACTTTAGGTCCCTATGTGCCTCTTGTTATTTCAAGGCACAACCATCACTTTGCTAAATTTGTAAATATAGATTAAGTAATAAGACTTTTGACTGAGAGGCCAAATAAAATTAAAGCTGCGTGTATGGGAAAAGGATCAGGAGAGAGTTTCGTTCTTAAGAATAAACAGCAAATTTTTGGGGGCTGGCCCCGTGGCCGAGAGGTTAAGTTCGCACTCCGCTTTGGTGGCCCAGGGTTTCACCGGTTCGGATCCTGGGTGCAGACATGGCACCGCTCATCAAGCCATGCTGAGGCGGAATCCCACATGCCACAACTAGAAGAACCCACAACTAAAAATATACAACTATGTCCCTGGGGGCTTTGGGGAGAAAAGAGGAAAAAATAAAATCTTTAAAACAAAAAAAAAAAACCCGAATAAACAGCGAATTTTTCACTGAAGGAAAAAATACATAGTTTCTGATATAAAGGTAGAAATTGAGATATTTAAGATTAAAAGAAAACCCTTTCAAGCTAAGAATGTCCACAACATAATTCTTTACAGATGAAGCTACAAAGCAGTCTATTTCATTAGTTAAGCGCACACTTCCATCACCAACTCTTTGTTGTTACAGCCCAGCAGGACTTAGGCTGTTGGCCTTCCCACTCTGCTGTCCAGTCAGTGAGCCCTCAGCGGTGAGATGGAGGAAGCACAGGGACCCACAGGTCCCCAAGGGGATAAGGGTGGTTTCTGGCCTCCCCATCTTCCTGCCACCTCTCCAGTGCAGGTGATTTGACTTAAACTAATTCATCATTCCTAAAATGCAATTAGTAGGAATATTAATCTAGGCTTGACAAGAGTGGAAAAACTGTTGGACTCACCAGATACCATATCTAATCCCCTCTGATGTGTACAAACTGCCTTGGGCTTTCATTCCTTCAGGCCCAATAGCCCGTTTTATCAGCCACACATGAACCGCTCAGAAGCAAGAGAAGCTCCAGCAGAGGAAGTGGGTTTGAGTCTATTTGCCCTTTGTTGTGGTCAGTAAAGGAACTACTTGAGCTTTTTAATTAGAAGGGTGGGACCAGAGTCTTCTTAATTGCGATTTGAGCTATAATGTAAAGCATTTAGAGAAGAATGATTTTTTACAAGATTCATTTATATTCTCTCCTTCATATAATCCCTAGCCTTTTCTTTGAAGGACGTCTCACTTTATGCTTTTTACCTGACCCTTCCTCCAGAACATATTCAGCCTCCTCAGTCCTGAAGAAGTTTTTGAAGCTGCAACACTTCTTGTTTGTTACTTAGCTTGTCAAGGTGCCCAAAGCGTGCAAGGCCCTGGGGGATGAGAATGCGGGCACTCTGGGCGTGCCTTTTGTTTTCGGAATGGGGATTCAAAAGTGCCCACAAAATGTGAATTCGGCAGTGCACGTTTAGCATAGCCAGAAAGGTTTCATCAGAAATTGCAGACAGCTGCTTGTGCTAAGTGGGATTTATCCTTAGAACTAGACAAGGAAATTTGTATTTCCTGTTTTAATTAGAAGGGACTTTCACAACATCAGAATAAAAGGCATGGTTTGCCCCAAAGACATGCATCTGCTTTATATAAAAATAAATGCATTATAAGTGTGAGAAATTGCTTGAAGATGGGCATGATATTGGGAATATGCTGTGTGTTTACTTTTATAGTCATCTGAGGTTTTCTTTTCCAGTAAGGTTAAGAACCTCAAGAATTTTTATGAGTGGTTTAGAGAAAAGCATGTTCAAGCACTCTTGTTAATATTATCTTTGGACAGAAAGGTGAAAAGAAGCTTTTTACCTCATACACCTGCCAAATATATTCACATAAATACAGATCTTCCTTGTGGTCTTTGAGGGGAGGCAATGGTTCTTAATTTTTCACCAAAATTGTTGGTTTGGGACGCACACTGTATAGAGTCTAAGTTGATAGGAGTGTTTGTGTGTGTGTTCTCCTGAATTTGTAGGATAATTTACTGGTTTATTACACAGTGTTGATTTTTCTTTTCAATAAATCAACTTTACGTATATGTATGCCAAATTCACTGTGTTTCGAAGGAAAGCATATCAAAGAGCCTTTCGAAATCACTTGGAGTTGGATCATCCCGGCAGAACCATAAATCATCTTTTAAAATGATACTGGATGTAATGATCACTCAGTGCTTGATCTATATAAAACTAAGTTTTCATTCCTATCCCCCTCTTATTCTAAGAAAATATGCATTAAGCCATAGATAATTCATTTTCCATTTTAAATATACAAACATAGGTAAGAGAAAATAAGAAGTATATTCTGAAGTTCATAGTTCAACTGTTGCTGTTTAAAGAGGTAGAACATGATACAAATTAATTTACGGTCTTCCTCTCTCGCCGCCATGCCGGTTCTTCGTAACTTCCCCATTTGTTCCTCCTAACCTTCCCATTTGGGCAAGGGGCACCTCTTGGTTGTATAGGTTTACATTCTTGAAGTGCTCTGTGACTGTTCCTCTCCTTGGCCCCTCCTTACGTACCACCCTGCACCAAAATTTCGCAAAAGTTCTTTTCAACTCTCAGATGCTTCTTGGAACAGCCTCAGAGCAAGTGATTCTGGCCCCCATCTGCTTCCAGTTTAGCATTCTCACACAAGTAGCTAGCATATTTCCCCAACTCCATCTTCATAATGCCAATGTTCCTATTCAAGAAATATCACTGTGCTTAACAATCACTCAATGAGCCAGATTTAAATTTATAGCATTCAATTTTCCATCCATTCATTCAATAATTCTCTCATCCAACAAATGTTTCCTGAGTACCTAAAAGTTCCAAGCATCGTTCTAAGTGCTGAGGATATAGCGGTAAAAAACAAAAACAGAAAACGACATTCTATAACCCCAGTGGGGATTACATCCTAGTGGGAACGGCAGACAAATCAATAAACAAATAGAATAACTGATAAAATTTCAGACAGTGATCATGATAGGGTAATTAAAACAGGGTAAGCGCATGGAGAATGAGGTAGACAAGACAGGTCTCTGAGGAGGTGGCATTTGAGTATAGACTGTAATGAAATGAGTGAGTAATTCATGTCAGGTCTAGTGGGAGAATGTGAATGATCTGGTTTGTTAGAGAAACAGCAAAACGACCAGTGTGGATGGAGCCTGGAGAACCAGTGGGAGAGTGAAAGGAGATGAAATTTGAGAGATGATAGAACATGGAAGGTCTTGTATACCATGGTAGGTAAAGTAGTTCACTTTCATTCTGAGAATGATGGAAATACCTTGGCAGGTTTTATCATTGGCATGATGTGAACTGATTTATGCTTTAACAGGATCTCTGGCTGTTGGGTGAAGAATAGACGGTAGAGAACAAGATGAGGAGAAGAAGACCAGCTAGTAAACTCCTTGAACAGCCCAGGCAAGAGATGATAGTGCCTTGGGCTAGGGTCGTACTGGTAGAGACAGTGAGATATGGTTGGAGGATTTGGGATATAGTTGGAAGGTAGAGCCAGTAACACTTTCTGATGGATTGGATGAGAGGGGTGGGGAATAGAGAGAAAGGGAGAATCATAAATTGTTGATGATTCCTAAGTTTGATATTGGTGAATGGAGGTACCATTCACTGATAATGGAAGACAGGGAGAAAGAGTAGTTTGGGGAGGAGAAAGTCAATTCTGTTTTGGATTGTTAAGATGGAGATATCCATAAAATGTCCAAATAAGGATGTCAAGTAGGGAGCTGGTTATAGAAGTCTGGTGTTCAGGGGAGTGTTCTGGGATGAAGATCTAAAATTGAGAGTTGTCAGTGTGTAGATGGTTATTTAAATCTAAGCATTAGATGCTGCACCTGAGCCCTAGGGCACTCCACATTTTTAAGGAGACAGATGAGGATCCAGAAAAGGAAACTAGAAATAGTGGCCAATGAGGTAGGAGGAAAACAGGAGAATGTCATGCTTAGAAGCTGAAGGAAGAATTTTCTCAAGAAAGAGACTATGATTGTGTCAAATGCTGCTCAGAGATAAAGATGATGAGAACAGAGAATTGCCGGTTCATTTGCAAGATGGAAGTCATTGGTGAACGTCTGGAGTGATTTCAGTGCAAATGTGGGAGTGAAAGCTTGATTGCAATGGATTGGGGAGAGATTGAGACGAAAGAAAGTAGAGCCTATAGACATAGATTACTCTCTTGAGTACTGGGGATCGGAGTAAGTATGACAGGAGAGGGACCATGTAATTGAAAATTATATGCAAGGGACAATGGATCATTGATTTGAAATTGGGTGATGAGAGAAGTCAGGACAGGAGGTCAATATCAGAGAGTGAAAAAGTAGGGTAACTGGTCATTGGATTGGAAGCCCTGATGTGATCTGAGGAACTTTTGGAGACAGGATAGTAATTATGGAAAGACTAGAGAGGAGGAGGTTGGAAACAGAGGCTTGGAGGAAGTATGCTTCATCGTACTTCATGGTGTGGTGCCATTAAGTTGGACTGGGACTGGGTGGCTGGGGTGAGAGTGAAGGGGAACAAAAGATCAGGTGATGTCAGAGGTAACAACAAGTTGCAAGGGAGTAGCGAGGAAGACAGTGAGCCAGGTATAAAAGTCTTCAGTCAATAAGGGGGATAGACCAGGAGGTCTGTGGATGATGGCAATGAGCAGAAGTGCAGCAGAGATGCATGATATCATGTGCTTCAAAAGTAAGGATTGGGTGGGGCTGGCCCCGTGGCTGAGTGGTTAAGTTCGCGCGCTCCGCTGCAGGCGGCCCAGTGTTTCGTTAGTTCGAATCCTGGGCGCGGACATGGCACTGCTCATCAGACCACGCTGAGGCAGCGTCCCACATGCCACAACTAGAAGAACCCACAACGAAGAATACACAACTATGTACCGGGGGGCTTTGGGGAGAAAAAGGAAAAAATAAAATCTTTAAAAAAAAAAAAAAAAAAAGTAAGGATTGGGAATGGGGAGAAATGATCTAAGAGTGGTCATGAGAAGCAAGAAGAACCCCAACCCAATGCCATGAACCCATTCCTTTTTTTTGGTTTTCAGCAGATGTCCCCAGATTTAGGCAGAACAGTTAAATGGTTCCGCTAACCTGGACTGCATGCCTTCCAGCAATTCATATCTGACTTGGCCCCAACACCCGCTTTAGGAGCTACCACCTCAGGCAGCATATCCGTGGCTTTCCTTCCGATTGAATTAATCGGTATTGGGCATGATAATTATGTCCCATAGCTCAGGGTTATTTCAAATGTATTTTCCAGTACATAATTAGATTCTGAGTTCCTCTACTTCATTTCAGCCATCTCTAGCAACAAGTACTGTGGTATAAGGATGTGCTATTTCTTTTTTGAGTTGAGGGTCTTAATAAGGAAATTGAGGCTCAGAGACATTGAGTGATGGGCTCAAAGCTTTCGGCTAATTAGGGGCAGAGGTCTTTGTGCATTTCAGAGTCACTGGGAGACTTTAATGATAGTCAACAGGCAACTTCAGCCCTGACCCATCCATGATCAGTTTTTACTTTAGAGAACGGACTTAGAATGTAGACCTGTCCAAGAGACCAGGAAGTGAAGCAGACAGGCCTTAGCACACACTTACAAGATATATTCAGAAGAGGATCTATCCTGATATCAAACTAACCATCCTATACCATTTTGCTTATCGGATTGACAATGATGATAGCTAAAAAAATGCCACTATAGGCAAGGCTGGGGGGAAAACAGCTATTGGGGAAACTGTAAATACATTCATCAGTGTTGGAGAGCAAGTGGGACGTATCTATTAAAATTAAAAAGGTCTTACCCTCCAATATCTACATATCTTGTTTTTATAACTCTCTTGGGATATTTATAGAGATTCTTGATCATTTCAAATTGGAAACTAGCCATAGAATCTTAAAAATACATTTGTGCTACGTATATTGGAACACCTCTCTGTAATGCGCAGTATGTCTTTTTACTCTTCTTTAAGATCTAATTACTAAAGGTGATTTTCTATGTTTTTGTCCAATAAAGTTCATTTTAAATCTGTTTCTCTTCTCATAGGGAAAGAAAATGGCTAACCCCTTCCTTCATGAGGTTAATCCATAACCCCAAAATTTATATCTTGAAACTGATTTTTCCAGTGGTTATACTGCAAACCAATTTGAGATGCATTTCCAGTGCTCCAGATACCACTGCCAGCAGTGGTGGGAGCGTGACAAAGCAGAATCTCACCAAAGTAATTGTAGTATGACATGTACAAAAAATATTGGCTGCTCCCGGCCATTTCTGAGAGTGAAATAGCCTTGATATGGAATTGTTCTAATGGGAGTTGTTACTGCATAGAAAAAGATATGAATCACTTTCAAAGCCTTTTGCACCTCCCATCCCCCCACACCCTGCCAATGCATACACCTTCTTTAATTGTAGGTTTTGACTAAGTTGTGGCTTGCTGCTGCTCTTCTTGCAACAGTTGGTTAATAGGAAGACTGCTGATGTGTCAGCCATGTTGATTCTTCCTGGCTGCCCAAGGAGGGTTTGGTGGGGGGCACTGGGGGTAAAATGAATAATCACTACTGGCTTCTGTTTTTAAGAGCCAAAGGAAATGGCAGTCCTCTGTCCTTCCACCCCCTCCCCAAAAAAAGCCTAATGAAGATGGATGGATTCCCTTCCTCACAAAGGGCGAAGAGGATGCCCTCCATCTGCAATAAGAATGGTGGAGTGACTCTTGGGTCCCCGCAAATGCAGTCCTTTCCTTGTGCTGTTTTCCTGGGGTTTCCTGACTGTGGCTGCAGCTTAGCTCTTAAAACCTCCACCTCCAGGTCAGGCTGAGGTCAATGTAAACTAACTCAACACCTCCTTTCCAGATCATTCTTCAAATGGCAAAAAATTACCAGGGGAAATAATATGCTTGGAGTTTTCAAAAGCTGCCTTGTACACCAAGTATTTGCACTCCTGGTGTTTTTGCATCTTGGCTACAGACCAGGTAATCTTGGCAGCAACTAAAATGATCTAAAGTTGGTAGAGTTTTCTTGATCTCAACCTATATTCTGCTCATAAATGTGCCCCACCTCCACCCCTGAGAAATGAGCAGTCACATTTTAAAGCAAGAGCATGAACTACTAATATGTTGGGCATGAGTCTTCTCCTCGTTTTCAGGTATTTAAGAATTAAGTATGATTGCCTGCTCCATATAGTACTTTTTTTTTTCTCTGAGGCATAATTTCATGTCTAAAGATAATGAATCTATTCAGTAATTCCTGGTTCCTTGAAAAATAATTTCTAAAAAATATGAAAGAAAGGCATTATGGTCAATCCCAAAAATATTTGTTGGTCAATCCTGGAAATTCCATTTTCAGTTTACTCCATGCTGAATCAAGTTCTTGATCAAATCATCTGTTAGCCTGAGATTAGAAGGATGGAGTGAGGATAATACCTGGGAAGGAGGGTAGAAGCAGAAATGTATCAAAAAGCTTTTTCACTGTTGTGTTGGTGAATTTCACCCTTGTGTGCTAGTCTCATTTAAAGTAAATTGTCTTTCGTCATTGTGTCAAGAGTGTGGCTTTTAGGGATTTAGTTTATATTCTGTTTACTTCTACATTTTAACAGAGCGCAGGATAGACAGTAGCTTCGGATTTAAAATTGTCTTAGAGAGTTCAAAGCTCACTCACTTTGCAAAGAGTAATAATGCCCTCGTATTAAAATCTTACCCCAAATCAGCATCTGGGATGGACCCGACTGCAAGAGGAAGTACGTTTCTCATAGATGAAAGGGAGAAATCACTGTTCTGTCTAAAAATAGCGTTGTATTTTCCAGCAGTTAATATCAGCTGGAGGTAGGATTAAACAGTAGTTGTCTAGGAGAAAGAGACAATAATTGAGTGTGACTGTTTCTTCTGCAAGGCCGGCCGCCCATGTGGTGAAAGTTAAGTATTGTCATTCAGATAAGGCCCAAAAGAAGTTTGCCTCGATGTCTATTTAGCTCTTGTGCAAAATGTCCTCTCTGGGTGTTGAGACGTGGACAGGCAAAATCCAGGCCTGTTCACGGGGCTCCCAATGGCAATAACTCTCACGGGTTCTTGGTGAGAGGCTTAGCTAGCAGGGAAACTGCTTGCTGTTAAAACACAGGTGGATATTTTTGCGATGGGTCCGTACAGAGACTTGAAGAGTATTTGCCAAATGACTTGAATCTGATGTTTTGAGGAACATCTGAATAATTCTACTCCAGTGTGAAAACTGGAGAAAGAAAGTCGGGCAAGAACCAATGCTTAACTTCTGAGAGTATGCAGGCAGGGCCAATTTATCTTGACCTCTGTTAGCAGGAAAATTCTCTCTCTGGTGTTCCTGGCAGTGTAAGCGTAAGTTGGGTCTTGACGTTCCCAGAGCTGATTCTCCTCAATGAGAAGGAAAGAATGCACGCTTAGCCAGAGTTCTCGCAGATGCTGGATTAAAGCTAGCATTGATCAGGGAAATTTCCACTGGGGGTGGGGCCAGAGGGACAGCAGGGGAGAGAGCCTTTGGTGCCTCAGAGAGATGGTGGGGTTCTCAGCCCAGTCACTGCCTTGCTCTTTGAACTTGGAACAGTTGCTTGACTGAGTTGCTGTTTCCTCATCTACAGAAGAGAAATGATGCTCCCTGCTATTAGCCCAGCGGGTCCTCCGTAGGACCTCAGGCAGCCATAGCTGCTGTTACTGTGACTAACCTTGCACAGGCTGCAGGAATGGTTGAGCACTCCCAATGAATTTATTCTCCTCTCCAGAGTACCTGGAAGATGTCGATGGCTTTAAAGTCTTTTTGTCAGTCTTATATATTATTTATTCAACAAGTATTTCTCTTTTCTTATTTTTTATTTTTTTATTTTATTGAGGTCACACTGGTTTATAACTATGTAAATTTCAGGTGTATATCATTATATTTGGGCTTCTGTGTAGACTGTGTTGTGTTCACCACCAAAAGTCTAGTTTCCATCCATCACTGAATGGATGTGCCCCTTTCCCCCTTTCCCCCTCCCCCCTACCTCTCTAGTAACCACCAATCTGTTCTCCATATCTATGTGTGTATTTGGGTTTTTTTTTATCCTCCACATATGAGTGAAATCATATGGTATTTGTCTTTTGTATTTTTCCGTCTGACTTATTTCACTTAGCATAATACCCACGAGGTCTATCATTGTTGTCGCAAATGGCACAATTTCAACAAGTATTTCTTGAGGACATACCTGCCCCCACACAAATCAATGCACAAGAGTTGGACCCTAGACAGTAATACATTTTCAGAGAGCGTCCTGTAACTTAGCTCCTTTTACAGGGCCTTGTGCTGTTAATAAGCTGAAATGAACAGTGGCTAAAAGTCTTGAAGGAGGAGATTGTAACCAACAGTTCAATTTTTCTTGTGTGTATCATTAGCATCATGTACGATTAGTAATGTTCAGGTTATTGTAATTATATATTGAGGGCTACACTTTTGCCATCCAAATGGCTTTCAAAAGTATGTTTCTAATTACTGTTCATATGTGACTAGGCTGCCTGCCCAATAATGTCATGTCAATATTGTAGAAAATGATTATAATGTCATCTGTAGTTTATCAGTTTATTTTAAATAAAAACTGGGTCAATAGGCCTTCAGATAAGAGGTTAGAATAAAAGAAGATTGAGACTTCATTGCTTCCATAGATTGAGCCTATGACTTCCAAAATCAGGGGCCGCCTAGTAATCCTAATGGATTGACTTCCAAAATTCCTTGGATTTGCCCTGCTGGACTTGTCTCTCGAGGGCTTAGCTGGATCCCTGCAGATAGATATTATGGTTTATATACAGTAATTCTACTTAGTCCAGCTGTAAATTTAAGTCTATTGTATTAATATAACATTGAAAAGCAGCTTCGCTCCTGTCCGTGGAAGCTGAGCCTGTCTTTCAGGCGTGTTTAGCAGAAAATCAAGGATTTTCAATTAGTTGGTTGAGAGGCCCTTGGAGAAACAGCCGCCCTGTGTAACCACGCATTGTCTATGGTTTCTGCCTGCTTCTTCCAAATGGGACAAATGGAGAGATTCTGTTCATGGTCATTAATGGGCAAGCTTTGGTGGGGGCTTTGTTCTTAAATGGGGGCTTTATCTTATCCCTGCTGGTTAAGCCCATCCATGCGCTCCTCACCTGTCATATCTGTCATACATTTAATTCATCACGCTGGTGGACAGGAGCTAGCTGATCATGTCAAAAGGCGGGAGGGAGCTGGAGGCGGGCTTGGCCAAGTCAGTCTTAGAACTTTACCATCAAAGATGATTACGAGATTTTAATAAAGATTTTTAAATATAATTTTAATCAAGTAGACAGTTTTGTGAAGGAGAATTTTCTGCTTCGTGAGTCTCCCTCAGGTTGGGAGAATTCTGCTTTTTCCACAGCAGGCTGCATTTTAGAATTTAGCATTTCTCAAGATAGGACAACAAAATCCATATAATTTTAGGAACCCAAATTATAAATACGATGGATGTTCAAAAAGCGGCATTCTTCTGCTCCTTGTCTAATTTTTAACTTTTTTCTAATCATAAAAGTAATATTCTTTCTTTTTTCAAAGATTTGAAAAAATGCAGAAAAGAAGAAAATGAATAGTATTTTCCTCAACTACTTCTTTATTAATATTTTATGTATTTATTTCTAATCTTTCTTTAGATATATATACACATTTTCACCAAAAATCATTATAGCAATATGAGCTATGAATCCTAGTATTTTCTCCATTACTACATATCTTCTGCAACACTGTTATTTATTATAAAATTAGGACACATCTATTAGAAAATATTCTAACCATACATGTGGGCATTTATTAAGCACATCCTGTGTGCCAGGCCCTTTTCCGGATATTTCATGTGTATTAAGTGATTTAGTCCTTACAACTTTGCAGTGAATTTAGTGCAATTATTGACTCCATTTTGTTGATGAAGAGAGAAGAAGAGAAGGTAATTAACTTGCTTGAAGTCAGATAGCATGTAAATAGTAGAGATAAGATCTTAACCCAAGCAGGGTGACCTCAGAGCCAATTCTCTTAACTGTTACCCGAGTGATCTCATATAATTTGCTTGTATAAATAGTACATTTAACCTATTTTATATCATTGATCATTTGGCTGGTTGTTAATTTTCTAATATTATAAACAGTGCTTATGGTCAATAACCTAGTGGGTAGGTCTCTGAGTATATCCACAATTAGTTCCCTAGAATAAATTCTTACAAGTGTAACTTCTGTGTTAAAATGTATGTGAGTTAGCATTTTCAAAAAGCTAAATAGAATTACCACATGACCCAGCAATTCTACTCCTAGATATCTACTCAAAAGAATTGAAAACAGAGATTCAAACAGATCTTTGTATACCAATGTTCATAGCAGCATTATTCACAATAGCTAAAAGGTAGAAACAACCCAAGTGTCCATCCATAGATGAACTTTTTAAAAAATGGAATACATGAATGGTATATACAGATAGATAAACAAAAGGTAATATAATCATACAATGGAATATTAGTCAGCCATGAAAAGGAATGGAGTTCGGACTTATGCTACACGTGGATGAAGCCTGAAAACATAATGGTAAGTGAAATAAGCCAGACACAGATGAATAAACACTTTATGTTTCTGCTTGTATCAGGAACCTAGAATAGGCAAATTCAAAGACAGAGAGTGGAATAGAGGTTACTAGGGCCTGGGAGTTGAGGCTAGCGGGGAATGGGGCCTTACTGTTTAATAGGCACAGAGTCTCTGCTTCAGGTGATGAAAACGCTTTAGAAATAGATAGTGGTGATGGTTGTACAACTGTGTGAATGTCATTAATGCCACTGAACTGGACAATTAAAATGATTGAAATGGAAAATTTTGTCATACGTATATATTTTACCACAGTAAAAAAAAAAGTATGTTTTTCAAATTGCCCTGAATCAAGATTTAGTACATGTTCAGCTATATTATTTTTTTAATTTAAAGCAGTTTTTCTATAATTTATCTAAATTATATCTGACTTATTTTGCATAGGTAAATATAGTCACAGTTCAAAAGTCAAAAAGTGCCAGAAGTTGTAGAATGAAAACTACACACACCCACAGCTACCCAGTTCTCTTCTGCAGAAACAACTGTTTTCAGCTTCTCATGTAGCTGTATGAATATATGTGCAAAGTATGCTTTTTCATGCACTTTTTACAAGCCTGAATAAATGTTCCCTCTCCCATCCATAGTGATACAATTGAATGTTGTTATTAAGTGGGCTGGGCTGAGCTGCAGGGTTGGGCCGAGAGATGGACACCCTTGTCTGCAAACAACGTGCCGTCTTGGGGTAATCTTTCCAACTCTACATATGATGATAGCCTAATGTCACCTCCTGCACAGATAAAACAAGCAGGCATTTTCTTTCCCCGCATAAAGAAATGAACACTATCCTCTCTCGTTTATTTTCTGATGAAAATAGGCAGGTCCTTTAGGAATTTGCACTTGATGAACATTCTCTGTTTGGAGACCGTGGTATGTCCCCTACCTTTGACCATTGTTATGTCAGCACGGACAGAGCCTTCCTCAGCCACAAGTGACTTCCCATCACTGACCCATCTTTGTGCCTGATGGGCTGGCAGTATGGGTTTTCAGAAGGCACACAGGAACACGGGGCTAAAGACTTCAGATCTGGCACTAGCTCTGTTTCCACTAGCCACCACCTGTGGCAGGTCACTTAGCCTCTCTCATAGGTGAGGGAGGAGATGACTGTGGAGTGTCTTCTTGGGTCTAGAGACGACTAAGTGTTTGGTAGCTTTGAAAATGTCCAACTAGTTAAAAGACTTAAGTCAAAACACGTGCAGCTTTGAACAAATTCAGTGACTTGATTTTATATAATTCGCAATAATGTCTATGTTTAAAATAAACAAGATAATAGTTCCTCATGATGCATAAATGAAGATACTAAAACTGCTTTATGATGCAGAGTTTTTTTTTTAAATCAAGGTTATGAGAAATTGTTTACAGACTTATGCAACTCCAAAATGGTGTTAAGAGGAAAAAATGGAAGCATCTTTAAAATTGAGGGAAAATATTACAGGTTTTTTTCTTCCAGCAGCGATGGATAGCTAGACTATCCTTTTATAACTGTACCTGTCATGGAGAGAAAGCAAACGGGAACCTGAGTAAAATGCCCAGTTTGTAAATTCAGGTCACGTCGTATCTCACATCGGTAGGGAATGACATTACTCTTCCATAGTTTGGCAGCCCTCTTCACTGCTCGGACATCATGGAGAAAGAGACGAGCTTCTCAGATACTCTAAATGACGCGTGCCAAACACGTGGAAGGTAAATCCCCTAATTCAGTCCGTTCTTCCAGCATTCCCTGGCAGACAGCCAAGCTAAATATTTCTGCTGGATAAAAAATGCACTCTTGTGCGCTACACTCTTAACTGGTTCCCTGACTTCAGTGGAAGGGGTTGTCTCAGTGAGGAGAATGCAAAATGAGGAGTTGGCTTCCAACCGCCTGTGTGTGTTTTTTCACCTTAAGATATTTCTCTAAGCTATTTATGGGCTGTGATTGGATTAACTTATGCTTGAAGGAAGGAGAAAAATTGGAAAATAGATTTAATGCAATTCTTCCCTCTCCCCTCCCACCCCTTCCCCCTCAATTTGTTTTTAATGATTATCTTTTCAGATTTCCTAGGTCGCTGTCATTTTGTGTCTGATGCACGTTTTTTAGCTAAATCAATTTTCAAAGGCTGTTACATTTGGTCTACTAAGAGTCCCAACATATGGACCAGCAGCTGTGTGTCAGATGGGGATTATAGTTAATTGTAATTTATGACAAAACTGCTGACTTCATTAAGACTAATTAGAGGAATAGAATTGGGAATCAGCATTCAGATATTCTCTTCTAATTGTTTCAGATTTTATTTTTTTGCATAAAAGACAGGACATTTCTATTGTATAAAGAATCTAAATGGAATGCTATCATAGTTCAGTTTTACATCTTGCTTTTTTCATCCAGTGGTATATTATGAGATTCTCTCATATCACATTTACTTAAAACCTTTTTTAATGGCTGCATAATACTCATATCCTGTGGCCGTATCACAACCTATTTTCAATTTCTGTAAATTTGAATATTCAGGCTATTTCCATTGTCATAATTGTACACTACATTGCAATTAATGTTTATATAACTTTATTCAAAGTATTTTTCTGTCACTATATTCCTGTAAGTATAATCATTTGGTCAAAGGTTATGAATCTTTAAGGCTCTTGGCATATATTGCTAAATTTCTTTCCAAAAAAGTTATACCAACAAAGTATAGTTTGTAAATATCTAGACGTTTATATTTAACTTAAATTTTCAAGAATTTCCATATTTTTATATTTTTCTCTATGTAAATGTTGGGGGCATTATTAATATTTGAAAAATTGCCCTATGGCATAGTACTTCTGTCATTTGTTCATTTGATAAACATATTGGGCTCTGGCTATGTGCTAGGTACATGCCATACTCCCAAAAATAGTTTTTGCTACTTTCAAATATTTATTCTTAAGACACTCTTCCACTCTGTTTCTTTGCACAATCATGATTTATAATAAGTTTGAACCATCTGCATTAAGAATACATCTTGCTATGACCATCCGTTTATCTTCTATTTCTGAGAATGATCAGAATCCAGTTTGATCAAAGCATTACTATAAAGGCCAACAAAAAATTAATACACGAAGATGACAGTACCGACCCACTTTGAGTAGAGTGTTGAATTCTGAGTTGATTTTCTGGTATTGGGTGTTGCACTGGTGTTTACCCACCCACACTCTTGGTGGCGGTTTTCTTTCCCAGCCACAATAGTCATCCGTAACTGGAATGAGGGGCACAATCTGTGACCACAGACTCAAGCCAGCCTAAGTGACCCCAGCAAGTACAGAACGCATGCCCTTGGCCTCATTGCCCCAGGTCTTCGCTAATAGCCAAGGTAGGTTGTCTATTACTCGGTGATCAACCCGAGCCATACGTTCATATGCCATTCTTGTGAGTGTTCCACAACCACAGTACATTTTCTTCACCAGGGGAGGATTGTGGAAGACAATATTTTAAGTGTAAATATAATCTAAAAGGTGGGCGTCTGATTAAGTAAAGCAGTTGGTTCCTGAACTTGGCAGCACATTGGAATCATCTGAGGATCTTTAAAAACTAGTGGTGCTGGCTCCCAGGCCAGCATTCTGATTTAATTGGTGTGAGGTGTGACCTGGGCACCAGGATATTTTAAAGCTCCCCAGACCATCCTAATATGCAGAAAAACTTGAGGACCACTGAAGGCTTTGGTGCGGCGTGTTTCAATGGCCTGTTATCAGTGTGTTCCATTCATGGATACCCTTGCCTGGGCTTCTGCGTTTATGTCCACACCAAGTTATAGACAGGGGCTTTCTTTGCCTACTATGAGGAAAAGCTCTCCTTCATACTAATTAGCTATTTCTTTAGGGGCGGGGAAAAAAGGAGAGAAGTGAGGAGTAAATTCACCTTCTGAAGGGTAGCAACAAACTAACCTGGAAATTATTCTGCAGGCATATTTTGGGGAGTCATATTTGGGTCTTAGACAGAATTTCAGATTATAAACGAGATAGTTCTGGGAATTGTGACTTTCTTTGTCCTCTCTACAATACAGAGCAGCACACAGTTGGGTGTGCCTCGCTTGCAGCTCAAGTGTTTCACGTTCCTCAAGTGCAACTCTCCTATTCTTTGTTACAGAGTTTGACTATTGGTCCAGTGCCGGAAGGGAGAGTGGGGAGGGAAGCAGAGAGAGAGAGAAAGGGAAAGAATAATTCCCTCTTCCTTCCCACAGCTAGTTAGTCCCACAGTTAGTCTCTTCTCTGAAACCCAGCTCTAGTAAGAAGCAAGACCAGATAACCAGATTTCAGCATGTCCTATTCGGGAGCCTGTGCCCAGATGTGTGTGCGGCTCCTTCTGCCGTTTGTGGTGCTGTCTGCGTGGGGGAGCTGCGAGAGCTGCAGGACAACGCTTCTGCTGTGAGCCCTGAGTAAATGAGAACAGAAATATGGTGGGGCGGATTTAGCTCTTCCCTGGAAAGGGGATGGTTTCAATACTCCTCGTCCCACACAGACTTCCGGGGGATGCTTTGAAGGGAAGCTTATGCCAGCAAGCCTTTGAGCTTCCCAGGAAGATGTGGCCTGTGTTGTGTACAGATTTGACTCTGGTGGGCTGGGGAAGGGGAGGTATGCCCATGCTACAAGGGCGGAGTAGAAGGGATGAGAACTGGCTGCTGGACGTTCTCTTCACTATGAGGCAACCAACAAGAGTAGACCAATGAAATCCCAGTGATAAATGAATTTGTGTGCCTGTGTGCACATGTATCATTCTAAACCCACAGTTTCTGTCGATTTCCTTTTGATGGCTTATGTTGAGGTCAATATTATATCATAGCATATCATAATATTTCTTCCATCCGAAAAATGATTAAGCAAGGCCGGCCCAGTTTGTGGGTTCAGTTCCCAGGTGTGGACCTACCCACTGCTTGTCAAGCTGAGTTGTGGCAGGCGTCCCACATACAAAGAGTAGAGAAAGATGGGCGTGGATGTTAGCTCAGGGCCAGTCTTCCTCAGCAAAAAAGAGGAGGATTGGCAGTAGATGTTAGCTCTTCCTCAAAATAAAATAAAATAAAATAAAATAAAATAAAATAAAATAAAATAAATAAAGTAAAATAAAAAATGATTTAGCCATTTTGTTGTCCCTGTCTTCTAGTCAGCTGAACAGTGTTAAGGAACTATTATTTTCATATATTGCTTTGCCTGGATAACATGTGGCTGAATATCTTATTTTTGATTAAAAATCATTTGTGATTTTTAAGTTTGCGTGAAAAGAGAAAGGATTAAAACTTAGTAACTGACTTCAACAAATATATGTGTTGAGCCACAATCGGTCACTATCCATGGGACCGTGTGGCCCCGTGGCCATCTGAGGAAGGAGACCTGGCTCGAGCATTGACCGTGATGCAGGTGCCACTCCCATGTCTGTGTCCCTCAGGTCCAGGTGTGACTTGGAACTTGGCATTTTTCAGATCTTAGAGAGGTAATAGTGATGCCTATACACAGTGAAGTGTCTTATTCAAACCTTAGTGTTTCTGCAGCAGAAAACAGCATAAAGATTCACACTGTTTGAGGCAAAGATGACAGCCAGTCTCCGGTCAGCAGCGACGGGAGGTGTGCAAGGTTTTGGAGGAAGGCAGGACCGTGGGAAGGCTGCGATTCAGAAAGTAATTCTAGCGACCGTGGTGTTGATGAAAATTGCAAGGGAGCGAAACTGGAAATGGAGAAAGCAGTTAGAAGACCATTGTAGTATCTTAGTGATGGGACTTGGTGCATGGTGGTGGGAATAAAAACTAACAACTTTCCATTTTCAGTGCTTTGGGACTCGAGGATTGCAGATAAGATGCTGTAGACCTATGCCACTAACTAGGTGACCAGAAGAAAATTACATTCGCTCTCTAGGAGTCAGTTTCTTTCCTGTGAAATTAAGAAATTAGATCAGGTTTCTAGGAAATGTAACTTTCCATGGACTGGATGCTCCTGAACTTCAGACTCAAATTGCTAATTGCTCTCAGCATTCTGTGTAATAGTTTAAAAATACATTAGTAATGTGTGTTTGATCATTGGTTAAATAAAACATAGTATGATATGTGCACTTTGGAATACCCCATAGCAATTAAAAATGATGTAGATATGGGAAGATGTTCACATTAGTAAGTGAAAAAACGGGTTATAAGACCCTATTTATTGTTTCCATTTAAAGAAAGGTACTCGGATAGACTCAAAAATCTATACCAAATTGTCAGCAATTCTTGGGGTTTACTTGGTAGCAAGGAATAATAAACCCATGTAAACTATCTCAGGTAGAAAACTTTTTGGTGAGGATTTCTGAACGAGACACACCAGGTCATCTCATGGACATCTAAAAGTAAATCCAGTAAAGTTGCTGTGATGCTTTAGGAAATATTCATTTCTTCTTTATTTACAGAAATTTTACCGTGAGCACTGATTACTTGTGTATTAAAATAGAAGAGTAATTTATTTTTAAATGTAAGTTTTTAAAACTTTGCCAGCTGAATATTTCCTTTATCCTTGAATCACTCTTGATTCAGTTCCCAAGTAGAACCTTACCTCTGGTTTGAGTTCTGCTAATAACTATTTGTTGTTAAATTCAATGAACGTGTCTCAGATAACTCTACATATGAAAAAAAGTACATGTTTTTGTGTAATTCCCTCTTACCAAAGCATAGGTTTTATAGTTCGGTATTATATCCTTTTACCTTTTAGATCAGAATATTTATTTTATGGAGTCAGTCTTTCAAGTTTACTAATTGTTAAAAATAATTTTTCATAGTTCAGAAGAAATGTGGACAATCAGAAAAAAATTGAAAATATTTTAAAATTGCAGCTCCTTTTTGGTTCTTTACATCGTCAGCTGCTTCAAAACAATTTATTAACCCAAGTACGGTGATATAGAAGAATTCAGTTATTGGCTGACCACTTACAAGTGCTCTTAACTAACTTCACTCAACCAACTTGCTGTATGTTTTATCTCCTCCGAGGCCACTGACTTTTTACTCCCATGCCTTTCTAGTTGGCTCCTCTCTAATATTCCTGAGCATTTCTGCTGTGTATTTCCTGATTTGTGTGCTTACCATGAGTTGTTTGTATTCATTCCCCAACTTGATGATGCTACTTGTAATTATATAATTTAACTAAATATTATATAAATCAATGAAATGTAAGTATTAAGAGTTGGTTCCAATAAAACCAAGTCGAACTCTTTGGAAAGACTTGCTAAATACCAGTTGAAGGTGAAAACAGGTGTGGATGAAGTAATTATGAAATATTGAGGGAGTGACATAAATCTAGGAGGATTTTGCACTCCGGTTACTTGACTGAAAGGCAATGCATTATGGGAGGGTTTATGCAGAAAAGACGTTGGAGACTGCAGAAGGAAGAGGTTCATTCTCAAACAGAGACCTTGGTCCTGCATCAAAGATGGAGAAATTGACATTCATTAATATGTTGTAGGTTTCCAATACAATGTTTAAGGTTAGTATTTATTATTTTTTGTGAATCTCTGAATTTAACTGTATAATTAAGAAACTGTTGGTCCCAATTGCATTGAATAAGAAAGCATTACTGTATTGACTATTGACCAAATTTTTTTTTAAAAGTAATTTTGATCATCATTACAGAATTTGGTTTGTATTATCAATGTCTCTTAATATATCAACATATCTCAGTTTTAGAAATTCTCTATAAACCAAATTTTTATAAATTGAGCCATATTTTTAAAGCAAGGACAATTTACTATTTAAAGGAGTCCTTCAGTGGCTTCATTTCTAAAGCAAACAATTTTCAGAAGTCTTCATTTCCTATACTAACTTAGATTTCTAGAAGCTAAAGTAATATAGCTAGCTCTGGCTCTTCACAAGTTCTATGTATTTTGAGACAATTGAGTTTTTATTGCCAGTGATCTGTGTCATTCAGAATAAAGACACAATACTTAGCAACAATGGCTTCTTGGGGAATCGAAGAGATAAAAAAGCTTTACATAGCCTTATATTAACCACTAAATGTCTGTAGTTCTGATAAGTGTCTTCCCCAGCCCTCAGAGGCTATTGTGTTTGTTTTCCTGTAGGATTATCCCAGTTTTAACACACAGAATTTATTACTGTCAGATGCTCATCAGGACTTCTAGTGGAAAAGAGACGTAATTTTAATTGAAAGTAGACTGTCCCTTTTTTTTTTTTAAAGATTTTATTTTTCCCTCTTTCTCCCCAAAGCCCCCCGGTACATAGTTGTATATTCTTCTTTGTGGGTCCTTCTGGTTGTGGTATGTGGGACGCTGCCTCAGCGTGGTTTGATGAGCAGTGCCATGTCCGCACCCAGGATTCGAACCAACGAAACACTGGGCGGCCTGCAGCGGAGCGCGCGAACTTAACCACTCGGCCATGGGGCCAGCCCCTAGACTGTCCCTTTTTAGGTAGAGTTGCAGAAAGCTTCTTTTTCCTTCATCACCATGCTCTTATTCCAAAAGTCATGGAGTTGTCATAAAAATCACTACAGGTAAAAAAATCAAATTAAAGCATATAAAACTCCAAAAACATGCTCAAATTCTTATGTAGCACAAGTATTGAACAATAAGCAAAACATTGGAATTGTGCTGCATTTTTTTGGTGTACAGAAAAAAGAATTTACAGTGATAGTGACTGAAAAAATTAGACTCGAGATCATAGTATTTTGTGTAGAAGGCATTCAGGAAATTGGGTGGTGTTGATTATGTTTACATCAATAATCTTCCATTTTAAAAACTGTTTACTTATTAGAAAAAAATGAAGCATTTGTCTCTGAATCATTTAAAACTCTATAGCACTGGAAAAAATAATCCAAATTAGATTCATTAGATCTGAATTAATATCTGAGGAAGGCATAATGGTTAGTAAAATACAGCTGAAATGTAATGGTAATTTTAGACTGTAATATTTAAGATGGGGAACTGTGTTACTTACACACAGATGGATTGTATGCA
Organism: Equus asinus; assembly: GCF_041296235.1. Lineage (NCBI taxonomy): Eukaryota > Metazoa > Chordata > Mammalia > Perissodactyla > Equidae > Equus > Equus asinus. The sequence goes on from NC_091813.1 coordinate 42,176,385, forward strand.
AAATGGTTGCATAACTTATTTATCTTTGTTGTAAACTGCTTTGCACATCCTAAAACAATTTTGCAATCAGAATTATCAGCCACCAAGCAGCAAGGAGTTTGTTTTGGTAATTGCTCTTGTTAAACCTAATTACTGTGGGGTGGAGTGGCTGTGCGGGGAGGAAGGCCCAAAGACTGACTGGGGAAAATTCTAGGAAGAGGTCCAGTACTGGGATGTGCACCCGTATGAGAGTGGACCAAAGCAGACCCCACAAGAACAATGTAAATCACTGATGCTTGGAAAACTGTTCCTGTTCATTTTTCAGTTGGTGAACTTTTTTTCAAGTGCCATTGTCAGAGGTAGGTTCCTCCCTTCTCCCATAAATATGTACATTTTTTTTTGAGGAAGATTAGCCCTGAGCTAACTACTGCCAATCCTCTTCTTTTTGCGAGGAAGACTGGCTCCGAGCTAACGTCCATTTCCATCTTCCTCTACTTTGTATGTGGGACAGCTACCACAGCATGGCGTGCCATGCTGTGCCATGTCCGCACCGGGGATCTGAACCGGTGAACCCAGGGCTCCTGAGAAGCAGAATGTGCAAACTTAACCCCTGCACCACTGGGCCAGCCCCAAATATGTACATTTTTATGTCTGAGGCGTCTACCCCAGAACATTTTTTTAAGTTCCAACAACAAGGGCTGAGCAGCAATATATGCTTTCTTTAGAAAAAGAGAAAGTATCTCCAGAGCCTGCCACACTGCCTCATTCAAAGGTGGGACCTGAGAATGATTTGGTTTTGTTTTTGTTTTTTGTTTTGGTGAAGAAGATTCACCCTGAGCTAACATCCACGCCAATCTTCCTCTCTTTTTTAGCATGTGGGCCCCCGCACAGCATGGCCACTAACAGAGTGGTATACATCTGCACCCGGGAACCAAACCTGGGCCACCGAAGCAGAGCACATTGAACTTAACCACTAGGCCACCAGGGCTGGCCCACTGAGAACCATTTTTAATGTGTTCCTTCAACACATGTTAATCAACCATCTAATACAAGCCAGGCTCTGTGCTGAGTGCTGGGTCTTCAAAGATGCCCGAGATTGCTCTCAGGCCAGTAGGTGCCAACCACAGAGGCAGATCCTCATTCGGTGCATGGATTCATTGGCATGAACAAAAAGTGGTACACATGAGGAAATGGAGCCCAGAGGCACAGCCTGGGCTGGAAGCCGGGTGTCCAGGGTGTCCAAGGCCGTGCCTAGTAGTGTTACCATTTCCCAAAAACTTCTTAGCAAAGCATGTACTTCAATAACACAATATTGTATGTTGACTGCCACTCTGGTCTTTGCTGATCGGGACTTCTAAAATTAAAAATATTTCAAAGTATGTCCAAAATCATATGCATGAATGTGTAAGTTTAATATGCACAACAATTTTAAGAATCATTTCTCACGCTGTGTTTTCGTTCATAATGGTATTTTGGAAAACCTTGTCTCCTAAGGAACGGAGGAACATTATCACTCGAGAAAACTTTTGTTCAATGTGGCAGAACAAAAGGTTCATAACTTGAACGTTTTTATATTGTTGTAGACTAGTTGTTAATGAAATAGAGGTCAGTAAGGAAATAAACCTTTGATTTGTTTAAATATATTCTGGGTAGAACATCAAGATGAATTGGTGTCACTTGTCTGATGAGTGAAGAGCTTGGGGAGAACACTGAGTTAGGGAGTGAGGAAACTAGGCTTTGTCCTTTCTTGGTGGGTAAATGTGTTTACTTTTTTCCACTGGTATTTATACTAGTTAATGTGTTGCACCAGATAAATCTACTTCCTGAGTCCATCTTTCAGCGTGTTCTCCTCTCTTTGGAGCTGACAAATGGTTTGAGTTTGACACAGTTTATCAGTTAAGCCCCTGCTGGGGGCTGCCAGCCGCTTGCTCAGACTACTGCAGAAAAAAAGTGAGTTATCTGCAATATTTTGTTCCTAGTCCCTCTATCTGGAGGAGGGCACATCGCTCAGGGACACACTCCGATGGCTGTGAGGAGTTTTGCCTCCCATAGCACACATGTTTCCAGACGAGCTCCTAATCATTTCTTGGTAGGGTCACCGTAAAACTGCATCAAATGAGACACAATTTTCAATTTATTAAAAGACAAAATTAACCCTGTGTGATGGCTGTTATCCTACCTCTGATGCTGAAGGGCACTGAAGATGCCTTACATCCGCCTGGCACTGAATAAACATGTCCCTCAAAATGATGGCAGTCCCCCACTTCTTTTGATGGGGGCAGGACAGCAAGCAGGTGCCTCCTTCATTTCATATCGATGATTCTCAATTTAATGTTCATTCACACTAACGAAAGACGATAAACTTAGGTTAAACAGTGTGAGAAACTGAGTGGGTCACACAGAACTTAAAGTTTTATTTTTTAACCTTTTTATTATCAAATCTTTTTTTAACACTAAAGGGAATAGTGTGATGCACCCTGTGACCCAGTTCAACAATGATCAACTCAAGCCCTGGCTTGTTTCATCTATACCCTAAGCTATCCCTGATGATTTTGAAGCAATTCCCAGAGAGCATGTAATTGCTCCCATAACTATTTGTGTATGTATATCTGAAATACAAGGATTTCTTTTAAAATCAACCAATACATTATTATTACATAATTACTGTTAATTGCAAAGCTGTATTTTTTTGTTTGTGTGAGGAAGACTGGCCCTGAGCTAACATCTGTGCCAATCTTCCTCTATTTTCCATGTGGGATGCCCCCACAATGTGGCTTGATGAGCAGTGCTAGGTCCCCGGATCCACACCTGCGAACCCCGGGCCACCAAAACAGAGTGCACGAACTTAACCACTACGCCACCGGGCTGGCCCCCAAAGCTGTATTTTTTTAAAGACAGATTACTGCACACTCTTTAGACTACTGAGTGGGGAAGGGTTGGAAGAAATGACTCTATAGAGATTTTTCAATTGAAAAATAAGCCCTAGGGGCCAAAATTGGATTGCAAAGATAATTTTGCTCCTTTCGTAGTTTCTGGAAGGAGAGCACACACATGCAGGCAGGCACCAATCGGGCGTTTAAAGCTCCGTTGCTTAGATAGAATTACATGCTTTGGGGTGCTGGGTGAGAATGATCGCTTTGCTCTGAGTAGCTGGTGGTGGCAGCGTAATTAGCAAGACCTCAGCTACAAATAGAATCACCGAGGCATACGCTCTGCACACACGAGCGCATGCAGATTTGGCAGCTAGCAGTAATCTGACAGTTGGATCCTAGGTGTGCCCCGTGCCACTTGTTGAGCCTAATGCGAAGCGTGGTTTAGTCACTGGTGCACCCGTGAGCATGATTAGCTGTTGGCGATTAGTGAACTGTCTGAGGCCCCGAGTTATTGATTTGGCTGCAGCCTTCTGTTCCACCACCCTGCTCCCCGCCGACACCCTTCCTTCTCCTCCCCTCCAGCTATAAGGAAGAGGAGAAAAGAAAAAGAGGAAAAGGGGTCCAGATGGGAAGAATGCTGAAAAGATCCTGTAGGAAGTAGGTCAGGTACTTGGGAGATTAGAGTGGGCTGCTTCATCCCTGAATGCTGGAGCCAGGGACAAGTAGCATACAATTAGGAGGAATTAGAACAGCAACAAGTAGCTTGGATTTATCAGCTTTAATTGTCTATTGTCAGGCCAGAGCTCTCCTCCCGAGGATCATGGTGGCAGTCTACATCCTAATACTGTTAATGGACCTCCACTGTGGGATTATCTCTCCTAAAGAGGGGCCTGTTCTTTTAAAAGGAGCTATTGGGAAGCCAGCCTGAAAAACACCGAGCTGTTGCTTTCTCTGTGATTGGTCCCATTCTAGGGTAATGCAGTGTTGCCCTTCTGTCCCCAGGGGCACACCTTAAGGGGGAAGATGCCTATTGAAAATTAACCCCTGTGCCCCAGCTTCCCAGTAGGCACTTGCAGGAAACAATGGGGTTGATGGAGACCAGATAAGCCAGGGCTAAGGGCTTCAGAATCTCGCACTATCTTCCTGTTAAAAGGTTTCCTGGCTTATTCTTAGTCAACATTAGAGAGTTTTTCAAAAGATAAGGTGTCTATTAAATGAAGCCTGTCATTGTACTAGAGGCCTTCTTTCCTCCATCACCTCTCAACCCCTAGGTGGAGAAAAAGGTGTTAAAGGGACCAATCACCTTTCTCCAAACCCAGGTACTGAATTTGGTTGGCTTAATTTTATTCATGTCACCACCAATTTAGCATTTAAAAGGTTCTTCCAGAGGCGCATCCCCTCGCTCCCTTCCCCAGCCCACCTGTACCTTAGGCCCAAGGTAGGTACTTCTTAATACGGGAGGATTCAGTCTGGAAGTCTGGCCTCTCAGAGGTAGATCTGGAGAGCCAAATTCTGGCTTTGCTCTCAGTCTGAGCAGCGGCCTGTCTGTGGGTTGGCATCCACCAGGTTCCCAGTTGTACATAAGATCCAGATATCAAAAGCGGGGCCAGGAAGGGTGACCTTTCTGTTCCTGATGTCTGGCCTTCAGTTTCCTCAGCAGGGAAATGTGGTGTTGGGCTGGATCTGTGGTCCTCAATTCAACCCTTTGGAGCAGAATTCAAGGACAGGAGGCGCATCTGTCTTTAAACAAATTACGGAGGTCCTACCTCTTTTCCCTTCTCTCTCTTTGGTGAGGAGGTTCAAAGGATTTCACTGCTAACCTTTATAATTCTGTCTCTTTCTCCTAACTCATTCTGGCATGTAAAAATCAAACCTCTACAATCTTGACTCTTTCCTTAGAAAAGAAGAGAAGAAGTCAGTGCCGTTTTTTAATAAGGAAGAATTCCTCCTCACTCCTTTGTGAAACATTCTGTGGTTTCGGGGATGCAGCCCGCGCCCGACCATGGGGCACTTCTTCTGTTCCGTGAGGAGAGCGCCTGCCCACGCTGGCTCTCCCGGCCTCTCAGCTGCTCTTCCAGCTGCTGTTTCTGCTCATCCTTTCACCTTTGTTTTTAAGCCAACTCACCTCTCTTTCATCTTACTCTAGTAAAACACTCCTATCGACAACCTCCCTTTTTATTTCCGCCTTGGGTCCTTCCGTCTCTCAGTGTGGCCTCTCCTCCCTAAATAAAGAGAAGCGGAAAGAAAAAGCTGGGTTTCAGAATGTACACTTTTCCTGGCGGCTTCTTCCTCCCTTATGTACAGTCCATATTTTGCCTTTTGTTAGGTCAGTTTTACTGCTTTTTTCCCACCAAAAGTAAGATTCGAAAATGTGTTTTGAGTTCAGAAATGGTCTTCCTTCCCATGTCCTTCCCCACAGGCTTTTCAGAAATTTAAATCCCCCTCTTGTCTGAATAGTCACTAAAATAACAACATAATCAGGAAGAAAAAGAAATCTTGGAAACCTACTTTGGTTTCCCCACACATCATAGGAAGTGATTATAATTGCTGTTATTTATTAAGTTGGTGGATGTCAAACTCAGTGAATAATTTTAAAATATATAAATGATTCAATAAGAACACAAACGTCTGTCTAATGAAGGGCTAAAAAGACACTCAGGTACAATGATACGCAGGCGGTTTTGTAAATGCTGAGACCTCAGACATCGTGTGGGTTCTATAAAGTCCTCTGGCTGGTACTTAGCAGATCTTTATTCCCAGGGAGGCAAGGGAGCTCAGCTTTGGTTCTTCAGTTTACTTAGTTTTTGTTTCCCTTATTTGGGAAGTCAAAACACTGACCTCATTTCAAAACATCCACAGCCCCCTAGGATCATCAAGGTTTAGGCCCTGAATATGTTTGTCCAAGTGTGGGGATGCTGAGCTGTGTCAGGGGAAGGCAGGCTTGTGCTATTTTTAAATTGACGCAACACATCATTGACATATCACACACATACATACCAGTGACACACACGCTGCATTGTAACATAGCATGTGTCATGCATACATTCTCTCTCACTCACACACGTACTTGCTCTTCTTGTCCAACTTTAGAAAAAGAAGGCAGCCAGAAAGCCAAGCCCAGCGATTTGAGTAGAAAAGGCTGTTAAAGTTTAAAAACCAAGTGTCCCTCTCATTCTCAGCCTGGCTTTGAGACATGTGGGAGGGCTTCAAAGCCGAGGTGCCCCTCTTTCAGAGCTCCAGCTTACAGTTGGTCCCCAAATGTTTACCAGCGTGAAGATGCCTAACTTACAGGAAGTGGGAAATGGGTGTGGGGGGTAGGGTGGGTGGGTGGATAGGGAGTGGAGAGAAGAGGGTGGGGGGGTGTTCTCTTGATGTGGTTAGTCTGTCATTGACCTTGTTTGGGTATAGCAGGAGTTGAATTAGAAAATGAAAACACATTTCATCTTGGGCACATTTCATCCTATTTTTTACTTTCTTTAGGAAAAAATAATTTTTTTCTTCCCAAGGGGAGTCGGGTCTCCAGATTCGGTGCTCAATTTCCCTTCATTCTACAATAGTCTTCCTCTGCAGTCTCTGGCCGCCTCCATTGCGATTCCCAACCCACCCGAGGAAGAGGACAGACCCAGTAGCTGAGGCGAAATGGCTTGGGCTTGCTCTGCATCGTGCTGATACGATCAAAGGGAATAGCCTCCCGGGGCTTTCTGAGAGCCCAGCTATTTGGATCATTCATGATTTGCTGCCATTGTGAACACTCTTAATGTGAGAACTCTGCCACAGAAATGCTGATTAATAAAGGTAACTGAGGTTTTTTTTTTTTTTTGGTGTTCTAACAGGGAGGGAAATAATATAGTGACTAAAAATGCACCAAGTTATTACTTAGAAACAAACATTTTGAGACTTCAGATTCCAGACAGTGGCAGCCTCAGATAGCTCTCTCTGTGCAGCTGTACGGATGCCAACGTCTCCCTGCTTTAGTCAGCATTCTAAATGCAATGCTCGGGCCTTCTAGAAGGAGCGAATGAAGTTCAGAAGGCCACCTCCTTTTCTTCCCCTTTATAATTTTTGTGCTGGACAATACCTAAATGTGGCTGTGTACATGCTTTTTCTTGTTATGGGGCATGCCTCCTTTCCTTTTGTCCTCCTTTTTTGCATTTTTCATTTTGAATTACATTATTGCCTATCCTTGACTGCTATAATTGCAATGAACGTGGTTGGGTGGTTTTTGATAATCATTTTGAGACAAGAAGCAAACATGCAAAGAACTTTATATTCCAACACCCTGTGTCTCAAAATTTACTTAAAGTTCCACTCGTGGCCTTGTCCAGCTCAGCTGGAACACCTGGAACTAATTTTAGGGTGGCCTGGCTAAGCCCCATACTGGTATTTGAAGTTTGTGTCCTCCTTAGACTCAAGCCCGTTTCGCCACCTCTGAAGGTGAGTGCAGGCTGATATTAATTAACAGTGAGTTGATTCACTGGCATCTTCCAGTCATTAAAGTAAATATTTGGCTTGAAATAGCCTCTTCCCACCTCAAATATCCAACTTTTTGCCTATTCCCTTACTCCATCGGGGTTGACTCACCAGCCCTTGCATGGTGTATGTGGCCTAAGAACGGAGTTTGCTTCTAAAAGGGAAGTGAAATACTCTTTAACATCTGCAGGCGAGACTGTTTGAACAGCAGGCCGGCCTTGGGTATGACTACATTGTTTTTCTGTCCATTGTGGTGCTGACTCAGCGTCAGTTAATAAAGCCTCTCAAGAAGGCTGGATTTCTCTTGTTTAATTATCATCTTGGAGCTTTCTGAGAACTCTTAGGAATTGTTCATTCCGTTTCATACCCCCAGCACATCTGCCCCCTGAAAGCCCTGTTTCCTCTTGGTGCTAGCGTCCCCTCTGGCATAACGTGTCATAGCAGGTCACCAGGCATTAAGCGGGGAGTGTGTTACTTATGTCCCCTGGTGGGAATTTAATTGTTCTGTGCTACAGAGGTGGTGGGAGGACTTGAGACACAAATACCATTTCCTGGCAAATAATCTTTTGCCTCCCCCCCCCCAAAAAAAATTCTAGGAAAGTCTCCTAAAAGAGAGAAAAGAAAGTTTAAAGATAAACAGACATATTTTTATGACGGGATTGGGCTTTTATTTCTCTTTGTTTTGTTTCTTCCTGTAAACAAATACTCCAATGCCCACTTCATTGTATGACTAAGTTGGTATCATTAGGGTGGCACTGAGTGTGTGGACGTGGGTGTGTACGCACACACGTACTTAAAATGTTAGAAAAGACAGTGCAGCCTAAGTTAGAAGGAGGGATGGTTTTAAAAACAAGCAGGAAAAGTGGGAGACTTGGGTCTCAGTGATCTAAACAGTAATTGTAGTGGGGTGCTTGCTATAAATGGATCCTTTACATCATTGTTTCTCTGAATTAGAGGATTCCTTGCTGAAGGCACAAGACCATTGAAGGAAGTAAAGCATCTGGTTTGTTTTGTAATGAGAAGCAGGAATGCAAGGTCTACGATCTTAATAATAAACAAACAGGACATTGTATGCCATCATCACAGGATGTCCTTCCTTCAACAGAGGACTGACGGGGGCTAGAGGAAAAGCCGGACAGGGCTCCGAACGAGCCCCACTAATTGCTGCCTCCGTCTGCCTTCCACTTGTTAGTGACCAGTTCAACATTCCCTTTAACTGAGACCGGTAATGCTCCACACTCCGCGTGCACGCTCCTCGGAAGTCTGGCTTCGGGTCTTGGGGTGGAGAGAAAAGGCAAAGAAATTGTAATCTGTAGGATTATAACTTTTTCCTAATTCCCTGTTTACTAAATAGTTAAAAGAGGGAAGTTAGTTCTGCCAAATTCGAACGGACGTTAGTTAGCAGGAGAAAAGGAAGCTTACAACTTTTTTTGTGCGAAAACTTATTTCATGGGCAACAGCTTGAGGACCAGACAGCTACATTTTATTACATTAGACGCAAAAATAATCTCACTTGCTCTTTTCAAGTAAGTTTTGTGTATTCGGTAAACTGTGGATTGGAAGCGAGGAACTAGAACATTTTTAGGTCATTTTCAGGCTTCCCTTGATTTAAGGAACGTGCGCCCCCTTAGAAAGCCTCAGGAGGAAGGAGGGCTGTCTGGAGTATTTAGAATACAATACAGCCAGAGTCAACGTTGAGGTTAAGCGCCTTCAAAGGGAAGTAGGAAGATTCCAAGTAAATGTTGAAATTCACATGCGGAGAGAGGAAGCTCTGGCGGCGCGCAATCCGGGGGAAAGCCCTGGGCTGAGCCAGGTGCGGCCACGCCCCCTCTTCAGGCGCTGGTAGGAGTGAATCAGAGGGATGGGAAATCAGCAGGGAGGGGAAAGGAGCCGCCGGTCTGGTTAACACAGACTGAAAGTGCTGCCGTGACACTCGGCCCGCCAGTGTTGCGCAGAGGCAGAGCAGCGCGCAGCACCTGTCTGCCGCCGACAGCCGGGACGCGGGCGCCCGGGCGGCCGTAGAAAAGGAGGCACCGCCGAGGTGCGCGTCAGTCCTCAGCCCGCGGGGGGACGCGGAGGAAATGCGGACTGTGTAGCGATGAGCGACACTCATCTCAGATGTTGGATATTGGCTTGGAAAAACGTGTGGGTACGATCTTGGTAAGGAACTTGATCTTGTTTTTAATTCTGAAATTGATCTGAAAACTTTTTTTTTTTTTTTTTTTTTTTGGCTGCTAGCGTAGTCTCAGTAGAAACCAGAAATGCTTCTGCTTTAGGGCACTTAGAACTGTCAAACATTTATAAGACTTTTTTCCTTATGAATCATTAACCCTTTCAGTTCTAGGCATCATTGTCAATTCGTTGAAATTTCGGTAGTGGCTCCTGCCCACCCCACGTCATACAAAGTAACTACGCCGGCTTGGCTTCATTTTTAAATTTTGTTTTATTTTAACATTTATTTGGCATCATGACTCTGCATGTTGGAACTAAATACAAATAAGCTTGTTTACATTGTAACTGAGGAAAGACAGCTTGGCATCTGACTTTTTTTAAAAAAAGAGCATGATGTTTAGGGAAAAAAAATAGAAGAATGTAAAAGCTACCTTGAAGGAATTCACAGAGTGTGATGTTTATTCTTAAGAGGAGACGTTCTTACATGGGGATGATACCCATGTTCCTACTTTTTATCAAACATATCTATATGGGAAAACATTTCAGAAGTTGTTCACCTTTTTTTTCTTTGGAAAGCACTTTTCCTGCGTGTGAGGGGGAATTTGCCGGAAAATCCTTATCAATTTTCAAGTGGAAGCTCCTGGTAGTCTTCTGTATTTGTTACAACTTTAGTTACAGTAAACTGTAACACATCAGTGACTTCTGGGAATATGTCCACTTTCAGATTTAAATGGAAAGTGCTATTTGTAGCTGAGGGCTCCTAAAAGGAATTCTCTCCAGGGAATTCTATTGAACCATTTTGTGTTTTGTTTTTGCTTTTTCCATTTGTCGTCAGATGCCCACAAGTCGAAGAATCCTCGGGGAGCTTTCCCCCTTCACCCATTCTTCCTCTTCTTTTCCTGTGGTCCAAACGCTTTCTGAGAGGCTGCAGCTCAGTGATGCTGGCAGGATGCAGCCCTTTTCAGTGTTCCACGCGAGAGGATAAAAGAGAGCGGCAGCGGGGGGGTGGGGGCACGAGTTGTTTTGAAAGTTGTTTTGCGTTGGGAGCTGGTGGGAAAGTTCAGTCTTCCCCATTTGGAAAAGGCAGGCTGGGTTCCGCTCCTGCAGCACACGCGCTTTCCATTTTTAGCTTCATTCAGAGGCAGACAGAGCTCCTTCCTCTTCCTCTCCTTGTTTGTGACACTTTTCTGAGGCAGCTTTTCCATAGCGCTGAGGGTCTGGCGGCCATGACCCCAGGCGATCTGGGACATAGGACTGAGCGCCCACAACATTTTTCTGCTGTGAGAGGTAAAGCCAGGGAGTGTTGAGGTGGTTCTGTTCATTCTTTTTTTCTTTCTTCCCCAGTGAATTTGCTACACTTTTTTTTTTGTTAATCTAAGAGGAGCATTTTAAGACCTTGCTTCTTCAAGGCAATCTTCTTTATACGGCTTTTGGCTCTTACTCAACTGTACCCAGCGCTCTGCATCTGCTTTTAAAGTCTCCAGACTACTGTGTTAGTCATAACCTCTCCGAGGGAGCCACAGGACAATGGGGATTAAAGGCCTGCCTCTTCTCTTCCAGGCTGCCCCGAAGTGTAGTTCCAGTGCTGTGAGGTTTCAAGAGTTGGCAGAGGGGACCGAGGGGACCATGAAAATGGACATGGAGGACGCAGATATGACTCTGTGGACAGAGGCTGAGTTTGAAGAGAAGTGTACATACATTGTGAATGACCACCCCTGGGATTCTGGCGCTGACGGAGGGACTTCGGTCCAGGCAGAGGCATCCTTACCAAGGAATCTGCTTTTCAAACATTCTGCAAACAGCAAAGAGGTAAGCCTCTGGTTTATTGCTGTAGAAGATTGGCACCTGCCCCCAAATCTCCCTACTTGCCCTTGAGGCCTCGTATATCTGTGGCAATCTGTAAGTATCAGTAAATAATTGATCACTTAATTCACCTCTTTCATTGCTTTCTCTTTCCCTAAGTCGGTCCCCTTGCACTTCCTCCAGCTCTCTGCTGTTCCATACTAATTAGTAAACAGTTCAGTCTTTTGGCAAGTTGACACATCGTGGAAAAGCTGAACTACAGCACGGGGTGGGCAAAATTGTCAGTGAGCTTCCAGAAAGTTACTGGCCACTCTGGACTCACTGGCCCTCGTCCCGCCATTGTACAATAGCTTGTGAAAGAGAAAACTTTTTCTTAGAAAAAAAGTTTTTCCTGTTTCTTTTGTCTCCTTTTGGTCATTAGATGGCTTTATTCTTTTTAACGAGCCAGCTTTATTAGCTGGGTTTCTAAAAATATTCTCCTAACCTTGACGTGTTTATGAACTGAAGTGATGGTGTAAATCAAGAGGCTCATGTAAAAGTGTCCTCTGAACGGGTGAGCTCAGAGCCGACCACCGTTTATCTGTGGCTGCTCCTTTCCTCTGGCCAGGCTGGCAGGCCGATTCCTTATTGGCCTCTGAAGTGGGTGCACTCTTTGTTGTTTCAAAGGGGCTGAAACCCCGAACTTGGAATGAGCAAAGGATTTGTGTTTACCCTTTTATATAATGATGAGAGCGAGGCGTGATGTTTAGCTGTGAAATAACTTGCAGAACCACCTCTTGTTTTGAGAATTCAGCTACTGTAGGGGCTCTTAACTTGTCTACTACTGGGCTCAGTTGAAGGAATCGACCCCTCTCCATTACCACAGGTCACTGTCAGTTCCATTACTGCCTTCAGAAAGTAGTGGAAAGGGGATCATTTGCTGTCAGGATTCATAGTTTGATACTAGGACGATTCATTCCAGCTGTATCAGACCACTTTCCTCCTTCCCCAAGAAACAGCATTTGAAGGAGTCGGGCAGCCTGTTTGGGAAATACCGTGTCTCTTTCCTGTTTGTGTGTCTGAGTTCAGTGTTTTTAGTTGGGGGGCAGACTTCAGCTGTCTGAAATTAAATAGAGCAACTCTGCTTTGAGCTTCATTAAAGCTCAACCTTTTTTTTTTCCTGCTGGGAGAGTGGAGGCAGATTTTATACAAAGCAAAATTTAAGTGTGTTTGTACATGAACGTTACCAAAAATTGAACCCCAGATGTCAACCTTAATTATACCTCTTTCTGAAAGTAACACTCTTCTCAGTAGAAAGTCTCTTAATATGTGGCCCATGGAATCAATGTAGGATTTGTTTGGGTATTTAAGTTTGGCTGTGGCTTTAAAAGTTGTAGTGTATTTTTTAGCATATCGCATTTGACCAGATACTGGTTTGTTCGTAGGATTCATTTGTGCTGTGTTGCCCTGTCCAGCTCATTGGGACTGAAATAAAGACCTCCATTCTGTGGGTCATCTTTGCCTTTTAATTCTATAATGTTCTTATCCTCAGTTCAGCTCTTAGCTTAAGTTTTTCAATTTCCATCATTCTACTTAAAATCATAATTAAGGGAAGTAATGCCCTTGGATCACTTGGTCCAGGGTTCAGAAAGATAGTCACTTACTCAGAGTGTACAGTGAGAGCCAGAGGCCAGACTTGGAGCAAAATTCTTCTGACTTCCCCAGCCACTGCTTCTTGATTATGCTACACTGGCCCCTCTTGGTGTCACTGTGGTTTTATTTATCGTCTTAACATGTTTCAGACTGATCCTTTATTAAGCTTGGTTTTTTTTTTTTCTCTGCACACGTAACTCCCTATTTCAGTGTATTCAGCACCCAAAAAGCCACACAGTGCCTATATTCCCAAAGACGGTCCTTCAGAACGAACCTAGTAAGAAATCAGGGTTCTCTTAGCCTATTTTCCCATACTTTGTTTAACTGAAACACTTGAATAAAATAGTACATCTTCAGTCCCTAATCATGAAAACAACCAGAAAGCCAACTTAAATGTCATACTGTCTTAAGCTTACTCTGGAATTTGTACCTGTGTTTTTTTGTTTCTCCTTTCTGCCTTTTTGGACTTTGGGAAAGGACAGCTCCCTTAAGGTGGTGAAAGAGGATTGTGGAATTGAGCCATCGAGATAGCTGCAAACCAGTTCTAGAACAGACACCTTCAGGATTGATGAAATGTTTACTGTATCATTATTCACTTAGCCCTTTCAGTCCCACGAGCTATGGAAATAGGAAAAAAGCCTTCGTACGTGTAGTCTTTATCTGACTGATTTATCTTGCCCTTCTTTAAACGTGTTCATTTAAGTAGCAGAAGAGGTTACATTATGTACTGTTGTGCTGACAGACTTGGGGATTTTTTTTTAACAAGACCATTTTTCATTATGAATTTGTGCTATGTGTCAGCACCTTTTTTTTTTTTTTTGGTTTAAAAACAAAACATACAGACCATATTTCTGATCTTGACCCTCATTTTTAGATTTGGTGTAGAATCGTTCTGTACTTTTAATGAGGTGGTTCTTACTTCCTATTTCCAGAACTCAAACCAAATATAGACATACTATTCAAAACGTTTAAAACTTTCTTAACTGATAGGTTATTCTTCTAGGGGGATTTTCCCCTTGTCCTCCTGAAATAATCTTCTATGAATACTTGAATACAGAAAGATCAAGTTAAACGTTTATATTTTAGAAGCAGTAGCCCGTACTGAGGTTGCTTGCATTCACGAGGCGCTGTGGTTCTGAGTCTGACCTCCTGAAGTCGTGTGGTAAGAAACATCAGGCCCACAGGCGACTCACTCAGTGTCCATTTTGATTGAAGTCCATTATTAACTCAAGCCATCTGTAAAAAGTATCTCCCCGTAGCATGCAATTCCCTCTTCTTCATACTGCCTTTTATTTGGGAGACAAACTACTGATGTGTTACCTTGTTTCCTTTAATATAAAGATAATTAAGGAGGAAACCTTCCAAAAACATCTCGATTCACTCCACCCCTTTTTAAAAAATGGGGTGAATTACAGGCTGAAGTCTTGGTCCACCAAAGAGTTGTAGTTATCTCAATGCAAATATCCTTATATTCAAAATAGAATTTTAATGGAATGAGTCATTTTTATGAGGGGGGAGACTCGGGGAGGGGGGAGAGATAGCTAGTAATTAAAATGGTCTTAAGGTAATTTGGGGTGGGGATGTTCCTACCACATTTAGACCTGAGTGATGTTTCTGCTTAAAACCCACTGCTCTGTGTGTGTGTATAGTAGTCCCTCAAGGAGGAATTTGCTTTAAAAAAAACATATTCTCCCTGCTTCTGACTTTCATTCAGCATCCCCACTCAACCTATTCTAAGTTGTGAAATCTTCATTTTGTAAAATGGAAAACAAGCCCTGTTTTTTGTCTGGAAGCCACAGACGTCAGGGTGTGTTCTGTCACTGAGGCCATGATGGAAACAAACCTGCCCAGGTGGCGGAGGGGTCAGCTCCACACAGAATGAGCGCCGTGTAGGAGCTGGGGACAAGGGAGTGTTGAGGCCAGCATCTTCTAGCTGATAGGTTTAGGGAAGGGACACAGCATCCTGTCCCCAGCAGTCATTCTTTAGGACCCTGGTCAGTTCCAGTGAAGTTTCCTTTCTGAGCGAGGTGAACACGTTCTTAATTCGTCTTTTTAGCACTGCAAAATTCAAGGCACACTCCAGGCCCCTCTGTATCATGTGCTTGCTCCGAGGTAGAATGTTGCTGGCTAAGATTCACGTCTGGGTCTTTCCAGGCCCAGAGGGAGAGCTATGACTTGGTCTTCCGCTTCCCATTACAAACAACCCCAGTTCCTACCCGCCTCCACGGTTACCTGGCCGACCACCATAATCTTAAATTTGCACCTCTTATGTCCTCTTTGAATAATGTCTCAGACGTGGATGTGAGATGAAGTTGTTTATTGTGTATTGGAGTACAGGCTGGGAATGGGTATAGATGATGAATAAGCTACACAATTCCTTCCAACCTCAAAATTGTATGATTTCGTGTCTCTGTTTATCCATATGTGTGAATTTGTATGTACCTTATGGCTCTGTGTAATAGAAACTTAAAATATTAGGGTTCTGTCCCCTTGTAAAGATAATCTAATATCGAGGCTCTTTTATTTGTTTGGGGCTTGAGGATTTTCATAGACCCCTCTTCCACCACAGACCCTCTTTTTAATTGTTCTCCCGTCTTGCCTGCTGAATTGCATTTGTAGGGTGATGAATGGCAAGAGCTATTTCTAGCACTGCCTCGTAGCTTCCCCTGTGATGGGCCCATAGCAGTGCTCAGATAGGTGTTGGGTGGCTTATGTTTTCCACAAATTCATTTGTAGGAACAAGATTCTAGTTGACTTCTTTTTGAGCATGAGGAAATGTTAATGTGCTTCCTTAGTGTAAGATTGATAACTGAAGACCAAGAGGCTCGTAGGTTAAAGAATGGCTATTCGGAAGAAAACCCTGAGCTCAATGTAATGCTACCTGTTGGTAATCAAGCTCTGACTCCCGAGAGGCTGTCTGCAAGAGACTGTAATTTAAAACAAAGTTGATGAACCAGTTGAGTACCTTTCTTAAAATTACTGCTTTAAAGTGGATATGTTGAAAATATCAGCTGCTAATTATTGGCTCACCAACAAATGACATTATTTGTTTTTCTTGTTTGTCATTTTAATATTATGGAATAATCAGTCAAATATGAATGCCAAGTGATTTGCGTGTCATAGAAGTCAATTCCATGAATTTTTCCAATTAATTAGGTTCAATAATGTATCATAAGCAATGAGCCTCTGAATTGCTAAGTCTGCTTCAGCTCTAATATCTGCTTTTATCTCAAGACTATTCTGAGGTACTCCTGTGCCCACTAGTTGTACTGCCAACAAATACCAATAACGACAAACTGTTATCGAAAGGGCAGATAAATGTAAATGAATGCAGAGGAGGAGGATGAAATGAACATCTGCTTTTTTCAGCTCTCTGCCAGAAATTCATAAAGGACCAAAAATAACACTCTAGCTCACCAACCTTGTTTCAACTTGTGTTAGGTATAGGAAATTTGCTTTTTTTCTGTCTTTCCAGTCGGGTTATGCTCCATTGGCTTGTATATTGCATACTAAATTGTTAGAAAAAAAATCATTGGTTGATAAGAAATGTACATGAGAAAGACTGGTCTGACACAGCCATGTAGGTGTGCTCAGTCTGTATCCGTTTTAAATAGGGGTTTAAATTCTTGATTTCATGGGTATCAGTGTGTATCATAACCAGAATTTTGGATTCCACTCTGGACATTTATTGATTGGAATATTTGGGCCTACTGTTTCAGGTACACAATTACATAGGAGCCACCAGGGATAATAAAAACTGGAAATAAATATTATCTTTTACCTCCCCTCTTGGTCCATTTCAGTAAGGTATTCAGTACGTAATTCATAGGCTGTTTTGGATGAGAAGAATATAAAAGTGGAAAAGTGAGTGAATAAAAGCCAAAACAAAACTAACTGCAAAATGTTGTAAAGGGCTCCTTCCAGAGGAGTTCTTCTGAATAGTGATGAATTGCTTCCTGATTCGTGGTTGGTAATTTTTTTTTACTCCGTTAAAGAAATTTACGATCAAGGAGGAACCAGCATAGTTAACATGTTTCTTTAGTACGGCCCTACAAAGTCAAAATGTGTGATACATCCAGTCTGAGAAGGTCATTTCCTTAGATCTTAGAACCCACAGCTCTCCTCAGTATAAATTTCATTTCAGAGGAAGACTTTTGACCACTGTTGAGTAGAAGATGCTAGAGAGGAACAAAGTTACTTGGAAGACCTTTATTTGTTAAAGAGAATGTACAAGCTATGAAAAAAAAAAAGCCTCATCTGGAATGAAAAAAATATGATAATGTGTTTGGTTTCTGGTTCCTTAGGCCTTTGTGGAACAACCAAAGAGCGTTATTTTGGTTTCTGAGGTTAAAACTATTTTATTCCCCTCAAGTACACTGTGTTTATGGTTTGAGGGAGAAGGAGAAATAGGAAACTAAGAGCAGACTGAAAAGGTCAGATCTTGACGGTCCTATTCTGCAGTATCTGACTGTTACTCTAAAACAGAATAGTTACCCTCTCTGTTCTTCTAGCATAGAAAGTAATAATAGAAATAAAGGACCCTCAGTCACTGGAGAATAATCCTCTAGACTATTTTAATGCTTGGTTGAGTATTTGCTTATGATCTGGAACTTTAAAAGGTGGTCTTCCCTAAGGTGAAGCTCTTTGTTAATTATGTAGGCACCGTTAATGCCTGCTCTCCCTATCGTAATTTCATCATTGTTGGTTGAATTGCCACTTGACGATTCCATTTGTTGAAATAAAAAGATTGGTTAATATCTTACAGCTAAAGTAATTGTTTTGTATGTTTTACCCCCTTTAGGTTATTGGAGTGGTGAGTAAAGAATACATACCAAAGGGAACCCGTTTTGGACCTCTAATAGGTGAAATCTACAACAATGATACAGTTCCCAAGAACGCCAACAGGAAATATTTTTGGCGGGTAAGTAGGGAAAAATGTCCCAGACTCATTATGTATTACAGAAAAAAGTGGAGCTAGAATTGCTGGGTCACTTCCTTTTTCAACCTGTCCTGGGGCTCACCACAAGTATTCAGGGTCCCCATGGGCATAGGGAATTCTAAGCATGATGAAACTGGTTAAATGTCTGGTCCTGGAAACAGAGCCTATAGGTAGGTGGTTAGGGCTAGAGATATGGACTATATGTGAATCTTAATTTTTGCAATTCATTAGAGCTTTGTGATGAAAGGAAACAGTTTGCTGCTTGCTTCAAGGGAAGGCTCATTTGCATTTCTCTGCAAGGAAGTAGTAATGAGTCACCAAGCCTTAGATGTCGCCCCTTCTTGATTTCTTGCTGAGTTAACTCTAATTGAATGGAAGAGTAATCATAAATAAATTCTCTTGAAAATATAAGTGCCATTAAGGAAGGATGGGTGGAAGATGGCACTAGGGGAATGGAAATGGACCACAGGACTAGTCCTGTTGAAATGCATCTGCGCCATAAAACTATTGGATTTGACAGTATGTAGGTCACTCCCATAGCAGAAGGACAATGCTTACGATCATCCAAGATGATAAGCTTTCCTATAACATCCAGGCAAAAAGTCTGGCCAATACAATTTCGCTTGGAATATCAGAGTTAGAACGGTGGACTAATTAGACAGAATCCTTGAGTAAAAAGATCCTGAATTAGGAGTGAGCAGAGAAAAAACCAGACTGCTTTCCACCTTCCCATAGATCTCTCTAGGATATTCAGTTTCCTCAATTGAAAAATAGAGATATGCTTACTACATTTAAAAGTAATTTTTTTGTATATACTTGCCTAAAATGTACACGACTACTAGGGAACCATTATTTGAATTCTTTTAAGAAACAGCTGCATGGTAACAACAAAAATTGGATTATACTTACTTTGGTCAATATTTACCTAGAACGTTTATGTCTTTTGGACAACTATCTTTATAAAAGACTTGTGTTTGGGGATCATTCAGAAGCTATTCCTAAGAAACAAGATTTTTTATAATCCAGGAAGTTTGTGTTTTTAGAAATTTATTTTACTGTTTACCGAGCAAAAGAGAGGACTCAGAATTGTTCGCTAAGAATGGTGTGCTCACAATTTTTTATTTAGTGACTATTCATGCTTAAAATATATTTACTACGTGACTTATAATGGGCAAAATGTAAATGAGGGCATTTTTGCCTTTATTGCCAATAAAGCCTTCTCAGAAATGAGCCATGGAGGTGTGTAGCTCTTGGCATTAAAGGTGTGAATGAAGACACTCCAGGGTAAGTCTCATTAATGCATGATCCTTTTGAAAAAAGGCAAGAATACTCGAGACCCTCCTATCTCTGTCCCAGTGCCCTGGTACATTAAAGATTGACTGTAAGTAAGTGAAATGCTTTCCTTGGGAGGATTTATTTGAATCAGTCTTTCACATGCAAAGGATACTGTAGGAGATAACTTCCCACATGTTGTTAAAAGCATCCTGATTTGGCTGGCAGGGATATGAACATCTGTTGTGAGGAAAGAAAAAGTTTCATGCAAATTACACAGTCAAAGAAGAGAAGGGATGTTCAAGTTGAGAAACCAGTGACATTTCTTGTAACTGTACTATGAGTCAGCACGTTTTTAATCTTCCTGATAATATATGGAAATGCAGTGAGGTGACAGGGAGCAGTGTTTATTTGACGTATGCCTTATTTTATTTTCTGGTGGGTGTGTGCGTGTGTGACTTCATGGCATCGACATTTCTGTTTTTAAACGAGTATACAGTAAATTGTAGTCCGAGGAAGGCTGACTGGAATCAGCATACCCGTAGCTTTAGAAAGCAGTTTCCGCCCAGCGAAGAGTGCAAGAGAGATGGAACCCCGTGTTCCTGGAAGTTTGCACATCAGAGTAAACAAACTTGATAGCAGAATTCACCCAGCCTTGTTCCATTTTCTCTTAACAAAACACACCGCAAAAGCTCTCACAAGCTGCTTTGATGAAGCCACATGTATTTCCCCCTTCACAATTTACAGGAAGTTACTCTTAAAAGAAAGTGATTCTGGTGTTTACTGCGTGTGTTAAAGGGACAGAGTTCCTTTTCGTTTCTGATAACGTTGGAGTGAAAGACAGAAACGATTTAGAGACTGACATAGTCAGTGTGTGACTAAGGATAAAGCAGTAACCTGCTGTCTGTCGGGTTAGAGCAAACTTTCTGCCACGAACAGTGCCCAACTACTTGGAGACCACAAGTTGCAGATAACCAGGTATTGATTATATGGAAATATCTTAAGTCTGAAGAAAAAGTGGTAGGTCTTAAAAAGAGGGAGAAAGAGAAACTTTCTGTGGAAGGGGAAGGAGTTTATAAAGTAGTTTCAGTAGGAATGTGTATTTTCATTTTTCCTCTTCTTACCTCGCCTTTTTACCCAGTGGCCTGAGTGCATCTGTTAATCAGAAGGAGTATTACCATAGGGCAAACTTTGATTTCTTGATTTTGCGTTGCCTTTTCTTTTCTTGCGACGTTTCTTCCTATTTTTCCAAAAACTCATGCCTGTGGCTCTGAGTGACATTTTAGCCAACCTCCTCACAGATAAGAGGGTTCTCTCTCCCCTTCTTTGACTTGAAAGAAAAGCACAAGGCCCAACCTGTTTATCAAGAGGAAAAGTGACTTCTCAGTAGACTGTCAAACTCTGGCTTCTGGCCCGGTATTCACTTTGTTATGGCAGGTGAAGTTCACCTTTGCCCCACCCAGTGTTTCCACAAAAAGGCCAGGTTCCAAGTATTCATATGAGCAAGTGTTACTTGTGGACTTGGAGGCTTGGGGGTGGAGGATGTTTGCATAGTTGAAGCCTTGGGCGGGGGTGTCAGAAACGGCAAGTACAGGGGCCATAGAAAAGTGGAGACTCGGTGGTTTGACGTACTCAGTCGGCTTGGTCTTCTACCCAGTGACTCAAAGCATTCAAAGTCAGCATAATCAGAACTGAAGTTGGTAGCGTCGCCCATTTGCCATTCTTTGCTCTGGCAAAAGTAGTACTCTGCGGTGGTTTAACCCGTCTGAAGCAGCTCCTTAAATGAAATCTTGTGTTTCATTCTTCTGTTGTTTTCCCCCACACATGAAAAGACCATAAAACTGCAATGGAAAAGGTAACTGACAAAATGTGCCTTACCTGTTTCCGCCCTCATTTCTGCTGATTCAAGACTACTCTGGCTAAACCAATTTGGTTCTTTTTCTAGCTAGGCAACAGGGGACCAGAAATCACACAGGGTACTTGCCGTGTTTATTCTTCGAGGTGCCGTGGAAGCTTTCCATTGCTTTGGGTCTGGCTTTCTTTTACACATCTTTCTTCTCTTTGGGACAGATCTATTCCAGAGGGGAGCTTCACCACTTCATCGACGGCTTTAAGGAGGAGAAGAGCAACTGGATGCGCTATGTGAATCCGGCGCACTCTGCCCGGGAGCAAAACCTGGCTGCGTGTCAGAACGGAATGAACATCTACTTCTACACCATTAAGCCTATTCCTGCCAACCAGGAGCTTCTTGTGTGGTATTGCCGGGACTTTGCGGAAAGGCTTCACTACCCTTATCCCGGAGAGCTGACAATGATGAATCTCAGTAAGTGGATTACAGAACAAAAAAATAAAAAATGCCAGCAATGTCAGTTCTGCCCCTATGAGCTAATAACATGTTGTTTAATTATATGGCTTCCTCTGTTTAGGCCAAGTAGGTGGCTTAGACTAGGGACTAGGAAGAGGAAAAAAATTTTTTAGTCCCTATTCCCTATTAGGAAACTTGATCATTTAAAAAATCTTAAGAGCTACTCTGAGTATTTAATTCAGAAAGTTAAAGGAAGGAAATAAACGTCCAATTCTAATCTTTTCAAAAGGGGGCAGGGAGGGGTATAATGGAGATTGGTCCTGACACGCCAAGTATGCAAGCACTGCCGCGTGTACCACAAACTGCCTGGTTTGTGGTAATTTGCTGGTGCTTAAAATGTGCATTGAAATAGTGTAGACATGCACATTTGGTTATCAAGTTATAGTCTGATGTGGAACATGTGAGATTGTTTCTAGAAAAACTCACAGCTATAATTTTTTCAAATATTATTCTAAATGGGTAACTCTAAAGATTTTCTATCTTAGCTTCCTTCCTTATGGTAAAAACCTAATTATCTGATCTCCTGATCAGTATTACAATAGCCGCCTATCAGTTTATCTTCACAAATTCTCAGTTTCTTAGGTTTATAACCTTTTACTTTTTTATTTGGTTAAAGTTGCTGTCATGACCTCATTGCAAAGGGCTACTTTATTTTAGTCATTCTCAAGTGATCTCCATGAATGACTTAAGAATTACCAGAAAATTCCAACCTGTTGTAACTATGGTTGTGTGTTCTCAGACTACTAAGTTTTAAAGCAATTTTAAACCTTAGCTCCTTTTGGTTTAAAAGTTTCAGCACTGAAATGCTGAAGTTTTTTGTAACTGTTTGTTTTGATATCATTTCAAACTTGAGAAGTTGCAAGAATAGTGCAAAGAATTCCTACATACTCTTTACCCAGATTCATCCATCGTTGACATGTGGTCCCATTGGCTTTATCTGAAGGCTAAATTGTTTTAGGCCACAGATCACCTTTCAGACATTTGGAATGAATGTTAATATTAACATAAATTAGAATTTTGATTTAAACTTTAGGACGGGTTAACAAACCAGTTCCTTATCCTCGTTGGGTATAAGCCAACTCTATGGCTACTTGGCGCTCGTCCCACACTACCTAGGTCTCCCTGTGACCTCGAGACTGTGTTTGTAGTTCTCTGAAAAGTTGGGGCTATTTATGAAAGCTTAAGGAGCTCCCCCATAGAATCACCTTTTAAATTTGTGTTCAAGCTCCTTAGACACACACACACACAGTGCACCCTTGAGTGTCAGGAAGAAGTCTTAGAATATTTGGAGACAAACTGTCTTCCAACATGAGCACGCTGGGTATGATCAGGCCCTGGCCAAACGTGGTGGTTCCTTTCCCTCATCTCTTCAGTGCTCCCAAGAGTCTAGGTCATTCATATCCCTAGTTCCAGGCATCCCAGAAGCC
Organism: Equus asinus; assembly: GCF_041296235.1. Lineage (NCBI taxonomy): Eukaryota > Metazoa > Chordata > Mammalia > Perissodactyla > Equidae > Equus > Equus asinus. Next base: position 42,199,317 of record NC_091813.1, read on the forward strand.
CTTCAGCTGTTTCACCATCTGGATGTGCCAGGCCCGGTGCTGAGGGCCTGGTAGTGAAAGACAACTTATCTTCCAACGGGGCATCCCGCAGGAAGATGTGCTGCTCCCTCCTGACTTTCTCAGCACTGCAACTCACTTCCTCTGGAGGGTCTCCTCACATTCCTTGAGCTTAATCATTCACGGCTTCAGGGAAAGTCTTTGATTTTTTTTTTTTTTTTGTAAGCAGTAACTCCACTTGAGGTGACCCATCTCAGTTACTTTGCACCAACCACGGAGCTTTTTGTATACCCCCTCCCTCTCTGCCAATCAGAGAAAGATTTTAAAGGCCTTGCCTTTTCCTCCAACAAAAGGCTTTGCTCAATATTTTAAGATTTGAGTGCTTGTGCTTTGTGTTCAGAAGCCACTTTCATGTCTACTGTTCAGTGACACCTTTGTTCCCTCAAATAGCCCTTTTTGTTTATGCAGAATTTTTTCTAAATGGTGGTTTAACGTTTTTTGGGACTTTCATTGTCTGGTATTCCTAGTAAAGAATGAGAGTTAACAATAACCAGTCACATTTAAGCCAACACTCCTGCTGCTGATTGTGAAACCAGTTGTCTTAGGTGTGGTAACTGATGATTGAGACTCCGATCAGGAAAATTTCCACTATTTCATCAGGCCTAATAGATAGATTGTGTCTTCCAGTGAGTTGTGTTAGGTTTCTGCGCTTCAAGCACAACCGAGTTCTGTGCCAGAGTCTCCGTGAGCACTTCTAATGGCCGTGATGGTTCAGTCGATAGAGTTTGAGGACAGATTCAGAGCAAACTGAGGCCAAGGAAAATAAGTAGCCAGAAATCACAAATTGGCATTTTTTTAAACAAAAGAAAAGGAGTAAGAACTATTAAGTTTGACTGCTACCCCACCAAGTTTTTTGGTATTTTTTTTTTCCTATCTATCTAACTAGCCCATCTAGAAAACAGTTGACCAAATTATAGACTTCTAAATGTTAATCTGCTTTCTCAGTTTCAGTTGAAAACAGACTTTGTTTTGCCTACTGCAGAACTTCTAGGTTCTTTCTTGTAGTCTTGGGGGTTCTTATTATAGATCGAAAATGTGAGTCGGCATAATTAAGCCATTCAGAGCCTTCAGAAGCAGTTCACTCTTGAAATGACTCCGTCCGCCTACAGCCATTTAAGATTTAAGAACAAAAACAGATCTTGATTTTCTTTTTCATGTTAACTCAAGCTGCTGCTGAGTGGGAGAGTCAGAAATGACACCAGCTCCGCTGATTAGTCAGCTGCTGAAGGAGGATTTTTTAAAATGTGCCTTCATATAGACTCCATGATTTCCACCTCAGAACATCTTAGTGGGGCTAACGTTTCCCCCAGATAGTGTCTTGGAAGAAGATATAGATTTATTTTTAGGAAGGCGTGAGAGACAGCAAACATGTATTGTGGGTTTCCTATATATCGGGCACTGTGCTAAATAAATACTTTGCATAGAAAATTGTAAATTCCGGCTTTCTTGCTTCTTGGCCTAATCGTTAGTTTTGTTTCAGTTCAATAATCGAATTATCGAGGTGCTTAGTAGGGACACTTGACTAAAGAGAGGGGGGACAGTGCTGTGGATGGACTTAAACTTTTTCCTTATGGCTTTCATTTGTTGAATTTTAGAACTAAGGTAGTATTGAAGCCACAGGAAAAGTTATGAGACTTCGATGTAATTTGCCACATAAAAATGGCAGAAAGTTATGACGGTGAAGTTTCTGTATTTTCATTTTATTAGGGAGTCGTCTTTTTTTTTTTTTTTTAATGTGGGCCTCTGTGGATGTCTCCAAATCATTCTTTTTCACCTCCATAAAATTCCTTCCTCTGGCTGTGAGATGCCTTGCCTATCATTTTCCAACTCAGTTTCTCTCTCTTTACCATTTCAGCTTTAAAAAACAAAAGTGACAATTTGAACTTCCTGCCTGCTGGGCCTCACTGAAAGACTGATATTGGCCTGATAAGGGGGTATTTATTTTGGTTTAGTGGCTTCAGAAATCCCTCTCCCTCAACAAGCTTTCCATCACTGCCCCCATCGGCATCTTCCCTGATAGCGTCCGGGCCCTGTTTATTCTGGGGCTGCTGGCTCACCCAGGAGTAACTGATAACAGCAAGCAGGAGATAACATTCTCTGCGGGGCTCTCAAACTGGAATCGAATCTCTCAAGCCTGTCAGCCTAGAGAATAGATTTGAAGAGTTCAGAATCTGGAGTTCCACAGGGTTCATTTCTAGACCTATCAGATATCAAGCCTGGAGTTCTTTCTCAGTTTAATCAAACAGGGACTTTTTTTTTCTTAAGACGACAGATGGTACTTTTACAGAGGCTTCAGCATGGTCTCCCAAACCTGTCCTCTTCTAATGCTGTGGCCAAGACCTCTCCTGCCTCTCAGGGCATCCATACACACAGATGGGGATGCATTCAACCTGCTCCTCCTCCTCGGGCAGGCTTGCAGTACCTGCCTTCCAATAACCACGGCTCCGTCCAAGCAGGCTGTATTTTGCTTTTGATTGCCAGGGCAGGCTGAGCCGGGATTTTTGGGCTTTCCCTGCTCTGACCGGTGTTTTCCTGAAGGCATCGTTTGGTCTGGGTGTTTGCAGAGGCAGGGCTGGCAATGGCCTGGAGAGCCTGGAACTCTCCTCCTCTTTGCTGCTGTTCCTAAATAGTATACTTACCAAGTAATAATATGCCATCTTTTGGGAATAAATGCTTTCATCTTCGCTGCCTGTTTTCTTTGGTGCTCTAAGTAATTGAACTGGCTTGGGAAGGGCCTGTTGTGGTTTGGCACGGATGACTGTGTCACGCCTTATGATTCCAGGGGACAGCATTGCTGGGAGCCTGGTTAGAACAGACGAAGCCTTGATGAAATTCTCATGTTGTCAGCAAATCAGGGGGAAGGGGTAGCATCCACGTTGCTAATCTATTTGGCACAGGCAGTTTGAATAGGCTTTTATCAAATTTGTATTAAACAAGAATCAAGGCGAAAATTGATGACTGCTTGTTACTTGAAATGAGTCTTAATCTTTCACATCTAGCTCGCAGAGTGCTAATTTCCTTTAGGTAAACTGTGAACATCAGAATGACTTTTATGAACCTATGACACCCCCCACCCCACTATTTTTCCACCTCCTTTTAATGGAAGTGCTCCTGTTGTGGCTTGAACAGCACTTTTCTATCATAAGGTTTTTACCAGCGGAAACGAAAGAGTCCAAATAGGGCTATTTGTTCGATCGACGCTGTCATTGTCCCCGTTTCACTGAGAAGCAAATGGAGCTGCGTTTTGGACTGAGTGGCCCCGAGCCCTCTAGAATGAGGGGCTGGTGAGAAGCCAGGTGTCTCTTGCTTGTGGCCAGCTGGGGCCTAGGTTTTGCCCGGAGTGAGCAAGATAGGCAATTTCACTTCAGTTCTCTCCGCCCCTCTGAGTAACCACCCTTCTTTTTTTCAGCACAAACACAGAGCCATCCTAAGCAGCAGAGCACTGAGAAGAATGAACTTTGCCCAAAGAGTGTCCCAAAGAGAGAGTACAGCGTGAAAGAGATCCTCAAACTGGACTCCAACCCTTCCAAAGGAAAGGACTTCTACCGTTCGAACATTTCACCCTTCACTTCAGAAAAGGACACGGACGACTTCAGGAAAAATGGGAGCCCTGAGGTGCCCTTCTACCCACGGGTGGTCTACCCAATCCGGGCCCCTCTGCCGGAAGACTTTTTGAAAGCTTCCCTGGCCTATGGGATGGAGAGGCCAACTTACATCACTCACTCACCCATTCCGTCCTCCACAACACCAAGTCCGTCAGCGAGAAGTAGCCCCGACCAGAGCCTCAAAAGCTCCAGCCCCCACAGCAGCCCAGGGACCACGGTGTCGCCCCTGGCTCCTGGCTTCCAGGAGCCCCGGGACTCTTACAGCTACTTGAACGCTCCCTATGGCACCGAAGGTCTGGGCTCTTACCCTGGCTACGCGCCTCCTCCCCACCTCTCATCAGCCTTCATCCCCTCCTACAATGCTCCCTACCCCAAGTTCCTCTTACCCCCCTATGGCATGAATTGCAATGGCCTGAGCACCGTGGGCAATATCAACAGCATCAACAACTTTGGCCTCTTCCCAAGGCTGTACCCTGTCTACAGTAACTTCCTCGGGGGAGGCAGCCTGCCTCACCCCATGCTCAACCCAGCCTCGCTCCCGAGCTCGCTGCCCTCTGAAGGAGCCCGGAGGTTGCTTCAGCCCGAGCATCCCCGAGAGGTGCTTGTCCCGGCGCCCCACAGTGCCTTCTCCCTCACTGGGGCCGCCGCCAGCATGAAGGACAAGGCGTGCAGCCCCACCAGTGGGTCCCCGACTGCGGGCACAGCTGCCACGTCGGAGCACGTGGTGCAGCCCAAAGCTACCTCAGTGGCGATGGCAGCCCCCAGCAGTGATGAAGCCATGAATCTCATTAAAAACAAGAGAAACATGACTGGCTACAAGACACTTCCCTACCCCCTGAAGAAGCAGAATGGCAAGATTAAGTATGAATGCAACGTCTGTGCCAAGACTTTCGGCCAGCTCTCGAATCTGAAGGTAGGCCTCGAAATAGAGCAGTCCAATTGTCTGCCAGGCCCTGTACTAGTGAGTGTACATACATGTGGTATTTAGCTTCCTTTCCACAGGTTATAAATTGCATTTTCAACGGCATGAGACCCAGGCTGGGACTAGTCAGTGTGGCTTTTACTTTCCTTTTGCCACTTCTGGCTATGTGGCTTGGGACAAGTTAGTTGTTTTCCCCTGAGTTTCTTCTGGATAAAAAAATCATGGGGCTAGAAAATCAGTTGAAAGTCCCTGCTAGCCTGTGACTTTTGTTCCTTCAGCTCAAACTAAACAAAGTGTTCTGTTTAAGACTTTGTCTGGATGCTTTTCTTAAGATGTTTGCATCATAAGTGCCTGAGTCCTTGAACAGAAATGGTCGGGCTCCCAGCCGACTGAGAGCAGAGCTAACGCGTGTGGCTTCCTTCCAGGTCCACCTCAGAGTGCACAGCGGAGAACGGCCGTTCAAATGTCAGACTTGCAACAAGGGCTTTACTCAGCTCGCCCACCTACAGAAACACTACCTGGTACACACGGGAGAAAAGCCGCATGAGTGCCAGGTGGGCCGTGTTTTCTGGGTAGAACCCTTGACCTTTGTAGAAAATGTCTGAGGAGTTGCTCTCCCGTGTCATGTAGCTCATAGCTGAAACCAGAGCAAGGATCCTGCCCTCCCACAGGCTGACAGCCCTGTCCCTGCTCATGAACTGAGATAATGACACAGCCATCTTCCAGTGGGTGGAAAATGGTAGGGGAAATAAACAGCACCTCGTGCTCTGTGTGCCCACGTCGCCTTGTTTGCTTAAGGCCACACCATAGGTGCCACAGGGAGGCGTCTCGTGTCCCTCGTTGCTGGGCGTTGGTTGGCAAGCTTGCCCCTCCCATTGGCATCTCTTAATCTTCTGGTCTTCCCGTCTCCCTCCTTTGCCCCGTTTCCCCATATGTAGGTTTGCCACAAGCGATTCAGCAGCACCAGCAATCTCAAGACCCACCTGCGGCTTCACTCGGGAGAGAAACCTTACCAGTGCAAGGTGTGCCCTGCCAAGTTCACCCAGTTTGTGCACCTGAAACTCCACAAGCGCCTCCACACCCGGGAGCGACCCCACAAGTGTGCCCATTGCCACAAGAGCTACATCCATCTCTGCAGCCTCAAGGTGCACCTAAAGGGGAACTGCCCTGTGGCCCCGGCCACGGGGCTGCCTTTGGAAGACCTGACCCGGATCAACGAAGAGATCGAAAAGTTTGACCTCAGTGATAATGCCGACCGGCTCGAGGACATGGAGGACAACATCGATGTGACCTCTGTGGTGGAGAAAGAGATTCTGGCTGTGGTCAGAAAAGAGAAAGAAGAAACTGGCCTGAAAGTATCTTTGCAAAGAAACATGGGGAATGGCCTCCTCTCGGGGTGTGGCCTTTATGAGTCATCAGACCCGTCCCTCATGAAGTTGCCTCACAGCAACCCACTACCTCTGGGACCTGTAAAGGTCAAACAAGAAACAGTCGAACCAATGGATCCTTAAGATTTTCGGAAAACAAAAAGTGTTTTGTTTTGTTTCTTAACTTATGACTTGGCAAGTCAGGGTGCCTATGGCAAATGCTTGTACATAATTCCAGTTCTGCGCAGCTCTCCTGATGGCAGACGGTGTCCCCTCACCTCTCTGGAATTAAAGAAGGAACTCCAAAGTTACTGAAATCTCAGGGCAAAAATGAGGCAAAGACAATATATATACATATTATATATACTTATTTACATCCCCATCTATATATTTGAACCTGTGTATTTTGAATATTTGTGTGGATATTTTGCATAGCCTTCCCATTGCTAAGACTATTGCCTCGCCATAATTATTTTTTCAATGATAATCCTTCATAATTTATTATACTATCTATCATTCAAAAAGCAATAATTAAAAAAGTTTACAATGACTGGAACAATTCCTTGTAATTTGAGTATAAATGTTATATTTTTGTCTTGTGGCCATTCTTTGTAGATAATTTCTGCACATCTGTGTGAGTACCTAAGAGTTAGTGAACAAATACATTACTTCAGTCCACCTCCCTCTCTGATAATGCTTTGAAAACGAGGTGTTGGTATGGCCAGAGTTAGACAGTTGATGTGTTAATTCGTAGGACTGTAATATATGAACAGCATTGTATAATTTGGGGGTATGTGTGAATTACCCAATAATAACTTTAGTAGAAGAAACAAGAAAGGGACTCTTGTATGTTTCTGTAGATAGTTGAGATTTTTTTTTCCCAGCCACAGATTTACCAGAAAGGTGACAAGAAGGCTTTGCCAACCTGTCTTCCTCTCCAAAAAGCAGGGCCACCCCCCTCCCAAAGTCATGTGACCATCCAGGGCGGTCATGGACTTTTGCATCCCAATGTATTATCTGAAAATGTGAAGAAGACAAAATGCCATGTTAAAAATCACTGAGAAATGTTCCCAAAGCACAGGTGTCATTGTATGTGTGAGGTTCGGGGGCTTGAATCTGGGTGTTGTTTTTGTTGTTGGTTTCTTGTTGTTGTTGTTGTGTCAAAGTTGCACAAACATGGTGCTTTACCAGGAAGGATTGAGGTAGATAGGCCCAGGCCACACTTTAAAAAGAAAAAAAAAACGAAAAACGGGTATTCTCGTTGTCTTAGGGTCAAAGCGGGTAACGAACATTCCTATCCCCAACACATCAATTGTATTTTTTTCTGTAAAACTCAGATTTTCCTCAGTATTTGTGTTTTTGCATTTTATGGTTAATTTAATTGAAGACGAGAGGGCATTGCAAAGGTGTTCAACAACAATTACCTCATTAAGTGTGTCCAGTAGTGCAGGAAATGATGTCTTACCTAATGATTTGCTACTAGAGGAAAGTAAGTGTGCTCCAGAAAGACAGAATGGGTCCCATTCTATCTTTTACTCTGCTAAGCCCAAAGATGACCTGTCAGCATTCAAGGTGTAGCAAAGAATGATGTATATTTATAAATCTATTTATACCACTATACCGTGTATATATATAATATATTTATAACCACTTAAATTGTGAGCCAAACCATGTAAAAGAACCTACTTTTTCTGAGGAAAAAAAAAATCAAACCCTTTCTGAGACTTTACTTAACGCTCAATGACCTCACAATCACATTGGGGAGCTTGGGCACCCCCTTGCTGTTGTAAGAGACCCCAAAACCTTGTTGCAAAAGTGGGGACCATGTAACAACCAGGGAGAAAGAGATCCGTTGTTTTTTCCTATTAAAGACGATCTAAGATGGCTTTATTTTTGTCTTGCCACATTATGATTATGTGTCCCACCCAATTCACCGAAATAAAAATCCCAGTATTACTCCCTTAACCACTGTAGCTTTTCTCTCTCCCTCTCCCTCCTGCACACGTCACTGACCGATCACTAATCAACGTGGTTCATAGAGTCAGCATTTTGTCCTTGGCAACTCAGGTCAACCTGCAGAAAAGAACAAACAAATTTAGGATAACCCAGGGAAACCTAAGAGCCTTACCAATCTGTAAGTTGCAAAACTGACAATTTTTTACGTATCGGTGTTTGACAAACGCAGTCCTTAATTGTAGGTGAACCAAAGCAACACACACTGACACGGACACCAAATACTTTCTATTCTCAGCCACTCGTTTGTTCTCTTTTCTCCCTTGCGGGCTTTCTTACATGTGGGAATTCCTACCAAGACCTGCACAGTGGCTCGAGACCTGCCTCCTTTATCCTCTGACTTTCCTTCATAGGCCTCTTACATGTGAACTTTGAGCCCACAATTAACAGTGGTTTTGTTTTTTTTTCTTCTCAAAGTTAAAACTGACCAAAGTTACTGGCTTTTTACTTTGCTAGAACAACAAACTATCTTATGTTTACATACTGGTTTACATTGTTATTTATGTGCAAATTGTCAAAATGTAAATTAAATATAAATGTTCATGCTTTACCAATGCTTGTCTAGTGTCTTGAGTGAAGGGCCAGTGAGCGACATCTTAACCACACCGAAAGGGTGGCCCCAGAACCAATTTTGAAGGTGACACAATTTGCCTCTTTCCTGCCTCGCCCACCCCCCAGTGATGACTCCTTCATCTCCCACCTCCATCGGGGACTACACTTGTGAGTGGTCTAAAGAGTTGATCTGTTGTCTCTGTCATAACAGCATAAGATTTTTCTTTAATCATGAACTATAAAAGTGTTCTCTAAGGAAAGTATTCCAAGATGGGGAAGATTTGTTTACTTTGGTTGGACTTTTGTTTGTTTTACTTAGTTGGGCCTGGGGTGGCAGGAAGGTTAGGAAGACTTGAATCAATTCCAGAAATGCCTTCCTATGGGGCACTGTGTGCCAGTGTGTGTGTGTAGACTGAGTCTGCTCAGGGGTGAGGGGCCTTGGGGAAGCCCTGGGAAGCTGAGGCGAGGAAGACATTGCCCATTGGTGACAGCGTTTTCGCTTCAATAGCAAGCGCTGAACGCGCCACAGGGAATAAGATCTTTTGTGCTTCTGCACAGTCTTCCTGCCTGACATCCCTTGGTAGTTTTTTTCCTTCACATCTTGACCCAGAAAGTAGATACGCTACTTGTTCATTTAAAATGAATTTCAAGGAAGCTTCTATTTTACCAGAATCTGGGCATTGTTAGTGCGAAACCCAGGGGTCACGGTGGTCTTGCCGTGCAGTCCCGATGGTCATGTGGTGAGAATGGGTCTACTTTCTTGTCCGCTGATGCTCAAGCAGAAACTGTTCGAGCAGAAACCTGTCTCCAGACACAAATAAATTTTGAGCCTCATTTGGCAGATGTGAGTAAGAGATGCTTCTAGAAAAGTGTCACTGCCCTCAACGAAAAAAATTAAAAAGCCCTTTGCAAATGGTTTTCGTACTTACCGTGTCATCCATTACCAAGTTCGTTATTCCATGCCCCTCCTAACTGCATGTTAAGAAAATAATGCTCCTTCTTACATTCGGATACTCAAAACTGCCTGATTTTCTTTTTTAATGTTTTTTCTTTACATTCACTTAAACATCTGTGCCAAGAATTTGAAATGTTGCCAACATATAACTGTGGAGTTAAGAAAACCAGAACCCTATTGTCATAAACGTGCCAAATGGTGCTGGTTGTACTACTAAATTCTACAGAACCATTATGGTAATAATTTTTCAAAACAAAGCCCGATAAGATCCAGAGTGTAACCGTTACTGCCATAAATCATGGTTCTTTATTTGGCAAAGCATATCTTTTTTTCTTGAGAGTTATATATCTTGGGAACACTTGTGGTCTTAGCTGTTTAATGAAACGTTACATCAAAAGATAATATTCACTGAGAGCTCAAGCTGACATCCATGCTGTTGGATCCAGGCTTCATGCCGCTGTTTGTAAGGCAAGGCAAGACTGAAGACATCATGTTTTTCTGAGTTTCTCCTTAGAATAAAAGCTCTGTTCAGAAATGATGCATTCAATTCTCCACCATAAGGGAGTGTACAGAATATACGGTTCCATGGGAGTTTATGGGCAAATTTCTAGATTTTTTTTTCCATTAGAGGACAGGAAACCAATTTAGTACCCATAAGTTTAAGTGAGTTTATTTCTTCGTGTGTGTGTGCGTGTGCGTGTGTGTGTGTGTGTGTGTGTGTGTGAAGCCTTCTTTAAAAGGAGATAATGGGAAAAGGCCAGAGCAGAGAAATGAAAGTAATTAGAGGCACATGGTGGAGAATTTCTAATGTAAAACCAGGCCTCTAGGATAATCTGATCTAGAAGGGAAGGCTGTGCCACAGGGGGGTGGCAGCTAAAAGAATTAATGAATGGGAGAGAAGTTACATAGAATGTGATCACTGAACCAATCCAGAAGACACTGCTATTTCCTTTACGAGAACATGGAGCTCTTTGTCCATTTCATTATCAACTTCTGGCCAGAAGAAATCAGGTCATTCTGGGCACGGCTACCTCTCGAGTCCACTTCTGGGTGTCCTGCAGCTGCAGGAAATGTTTCAGGACTCAAGGATAAGCCTTCTATCACACCCTTTTTCAGGCTTCAAGTCCTCAGAACCCCCAAGTCCATTTGCTCAAAGTGATGCTGACAGCAGCTCCTTAAATAACTGAGAAGTGATTTTAATCTCAATACTGTCTTAATCGTGTAATTTAGGCAAAAAACACAGCAAGATTCCAAAAAGTTATTTTTAACCTGATTTATGCAAATAGTCTCCATGCCCAGTTTCACAGAATACCATAAACTAACACACTGTCTCCTAGTTTGTTCTGCCTTCCCAGTTCGACAAGCAGTGAACCAGAGTTGGCCATGTACACATTTCTTTCTCTCTGAATTTAAGATAGACGCTTTTATTTAGCATACATGTGAATGTAGTCACCTTGTCGTTTTCTCCTACCCTCATCAAGAAAGAAAGAGGAAGTGACAGATAAGTGCCAATGGGTAATTTTGGTAAGAAATTCTCCAGTGTGTTAACAAAAGGCAGTTGTCTCATGGAATTGTGGCAAAACGATTTTAGGTATCTTAAGGATTCACCTGGGGATGATAGCAACCAGCTGTTCTCCCCTGCAGTGAAGAGCAAAGCGAAGGAAATGAAATTAAACCATACCAGAAGGAACTTTGGTTTAAATCACAAAGGCTAACACCTACCTTTAGGGTTTGTAACGCAATGGGTTCCTTTCTACAGGAAGGAGGGAGCTGAGTCTCCTTCCTGGGAGGGTTTAGAGAAGACTCAGCTTGTTTGAAAGCACAGGATGTACAAGATGTTCTGGCAAGCCCTTCCTAAGTCTGTAATTCAAAGATTTCTATCAACCTTAGAAATGATCAAGCACGTGGGGACAAGATAGATAAAAGGCTTCAGTAGAGAACTTGAATTTTCTTAATGTTCCTGAGGCCTCCTAGGAAACTATGTGTATACGTGGAAGACAGATCTGGAGAGCTTGTCTAATTCTAAGGAAGAGTCCGTGATACCATGAAATGAAGTGTACTGTATATTTTGTAAAATATTTGAACATATATTCCATATTTGAGTTCTTCCCAGGTATCCCAAAGCGGGATGGAAAATGAGACATGGTACCACTGTCACCTAGCACCTGGCACTCTGCTAAGCTACCTCCAGGCTAGCAGCCTTTCAAGGTAGTTACTCCTTGGGAGTGAAGGGACCATCTCCACGTTCCCTCTTCCCATCAGCGTGGTTTCCCTTGAGTTCTGTGTCCCATACACACAGGCGAAGGAAGTGGGACACAGCCTCATCCCCTTCCACGTCACCCTTTCTTGCCTCCCCAGTTTTAGTATAAGTAACCTGATAGTAATTTGCTATGAGACCACTCCACTAAGGAGCATGAATGGGGTGATTGAACTCCTTCTTCAGTGGCTCCCTGGACCAGAGTCTGGAAATACACCCAAGCTAGGAACTGAGGTTATGAGCTCCTGATCTGGTGGAAAGAGCAGTGACCCAGGGATTTAGAACTTATTTCCAGTCCTGGTTCAGCCCCTAGCAAACTGTGTGGTCTCAAGAGAGTCCTGGAACTTCCCTGGGCCTCCGGTTTCCTGATCCATAAAATGAAGGAGTCCTTCCTGGGCTATCTTTCCACTCTTTTGGAAGTATTACATCTCTTCACGTGCTAAGATTCCATCGTTTTCTCTTATTTCCTTTTGGTTTGTTTTCCTTGGAACTCTGACTGTTGCTATAGGCAGATATTTGTAATTTAGAGAGCAGATGTCAAAGAAAATGGAAATGAGGGGCAGGCTTATATGGAAACAACTATTGTGGCTTCTTTTGGCAAAAGAGATTGGACTCACAGAGGTCCTGCTAATTTGTGAGAACCATGAACTTTCCCCAGGAATTAATATGCTCATCTGAAAGGAATCAAGATTCTTTTAATGGAAATAATGGCTTGTGCTTAAATAAAACCTCTGCTAGAGTCAAGTACCGTGAATTCTAGGATGTTTAGTTTAGTGGGTTTTTGTTTTTTCTTCTTCGTCCTTTTTTTTTTTTTTTCAAGGAAAGGCATGCTTGTAATAAGACTGGGAAAGATTTAAGTTTGTGGCCACAAAAAAAGGCAAGAAGGACAAAAATACCGGCAGCTCAAGAAGAGAATGAGAACCCGATGAAGAGAACCCAAGAAGACGTTGAAAGGAAACATTCTGGTTAGCAAAGCAGTCGAGGCCCCGATGCTGTTTTAACGGTTCAAGGTTTAAAAAAGGGAATAAAGAAACATAAAGCAGAGAGAGGGTGGGGGAGAGAGAGAAAGGTTAAGCCAAGACAGAAACTGTGAGTAGATAGATGTGAAAGGGCCTGAAAATAAGTGAAAAGTGAAAAATTGCTTTATGAATAAACCGTTAAAAAATAGTGAGTGAAAAAGCAATTGTGCTTCCAGTTATTACTGAATCACAAGCTCGTGGAAGCCAGAGGCTGACCTGAGCCACGGCTCCGTGCTTAACCTACATCGCAGCAGTTGGTGCAGGGCCGTTCCTGTGGGCGGACACAGTTTTCTACTTGAGTGTCAGTTTCATTGTGGTTGTGCTCCTTCACAGACACATGTGGGCCATTTTACCGCCTTGAGCACAAAAAACATGACTTGGTCATCTCTCCAACCTGCCGACGCTACAAGGCAGATGACATCCTTCGGAGGACACACAGGGCACGGACAAGCCAAGAAGTTAAGGTCAGGGGATGGTGAGCAAACCTTCTGACAGAAGGAGAAGCCAGGAAGTTAATGAGGCCTGAAGCCCCAGCCAGCCTCTGCCTTTTTCTGAGTATGAGAATGTGATTTCCTACCCTGGGCTCCTCGTCATTCTGGCGGTGTGTTCCCACAGGGACACAGTGGCCCTCTCACTGATGTCTCCTGTGCCAAGAGTCAATAGAATCCCCTTCTCAGGAACGCATCTGGGCTCAGGCTAGCAAATGAAATGCCAATCATAGCAGGACTGCCTCTAGTCCTTGCATACTTGAGGACGGCCTGGCAGCACAGGGAAGTGAACCAGTTCTACCAGTGGCAGCCTGCCCTTCCAGCCTCTGGGAAGAGGAATGAGGAACGGAAGTGCTCGGGCACCCACCAGAAGACAGGTCAAACATCATGAGGAGTGGGAGAAGCCATCTCCAAAGCTGCAAGTTTGCTCCCTTCTCATTCCGAGCATAGAATATACTTCCATACCCAAACTGCCTGCACACAGCTCACTCTCGATTATCTGCTTCAACAGAAAGGAGGTGGGAGATGGGAGGTCACAAATTCCAAGCTAACTTGCATGGGAGTGCTTTATTGGTCAGCACTGGCCCTCCCTGAGCACACCCTCAGTCTCCCACACACTCTAGGGAAGCAGGAGGCCTGCCAGAGTTCTAGGGGCTAGAGTAAGCCAGCCCAGGGGAATATTGGACCCCAGTGGCCCATGGAGCAGCTAGCCCATCCACACAGCTGGCTACCATCAAAGAATGAGATACCATTTTAATGTATCTGTTTCATTTTTATAACCAGGGTAAGAATGTAGATCTGGCCAATGGGACTGAGGTTTTCTTCAAAGCCCCACACAGCTCTTGGTATCTGCTCTTGCTGTTACTGCAGGAGGTACCTGGCCTTGTGCTGGTGGAAGGTTTAAGGCAACAATGTACTTTCCTCCTTGGGTTTCTTCACGAAGGAGGTAGGTAGGGCTGGGCTTTGAGTACCTCCATCCAAAAGTGGGAATATCAAAGCATGGAAGGTCAGGAGAGATGCCCAAGCCACCTGATAAGTTCCTGCTGGACATGGAAACTGAATCTCAGCCTCCTGTGGTAGCAGATCAGACAATGCTGCTATTGCTAAGCTAGGCAGGGCCCCCAGGAGTCAGTGATGTGGTTCGTACTTAGGGCAGGCTTGCCAAAACAGCAGAGTTTTATAGCATTAAATTATCCTCTTTTGCCTTGTCAGGAGCTTGACTCTTAACTAGTTTTGCAGACATTTCAGCAAAGAAAGGAGGAGATAGGGAGTCTTGGAGAACCATGGCCTACGATGGCTCCCCATTATTCTGAATCCATCCCACTTTGAACTCCACACAACCATTCACATCTCTGAAGCTGAGCGCCTTCCAGATGCCCCTTTACTGAATGGTTTCCATCACTCTGGAGGTGGCCAGGTCCCCTGCAAAGAGCCAGATTGAGCGAGCATTTCCGTGTGTGTTAGCAGAAGAGTGGGTGTCAGGCTTCAGTGGTTCTGTGTCAGCCTCAAGTCAACAGTGTTCCAAAGAGGAAACAGGCACAGAGCTAACCCCGCCCTGTGAGAGCATGCCTCAGAGACCTGGCAGTGCAGCTGAAGGACAAGGTGATCCTCAGATAGAAGACACTGGACAACTGCAAACATTCAGCTGCTATTTTGGATAGAGTGGCTTTAAGTCCATTCCACTTTAAAGCATGGAGAGTCTGTGTTTTCTACAAAGGAGAGGAAACGTATCAACAGACATACTTGCTGCTTCAAGTGCACATAAAAGCTTTGCTGCTTCTGAGTTGAAGGAGGTATGCCCTCCGTTTTAAATATTGCCTGTATAGAGCTAACCAATGTCTCTGGAGGCAGAGATGAAAGTTGAGAAACAGCAGTCTGTTCTACCTTTTTCTTCCCAAGCAATGTAACCCCCATCGGCAGGATTCCTCTAAGAATTATCTGAAGATGTTCAGTATGCCCACCTGTTACACAGCTTTTGTTACCAACAGAAACCCTCCAAGATTTATAGTCGTGTTGCTTCAAATTGGTAGTTTTTGTCTCCTCTCGTTTCGACCTACACGTGGATTCCAGACTGAAAATTGCATTAGCTGAAGCAAACCATTCAGCCCGTCTTAGATAGGTTACAGCTGTCTCAACCCTCCCTCCAACGTTAGTGTAATAACATAATGTATTATTGTCCATCTACAGCCTGAAGAGTTATATGCTCTTAAGAGGATTGGCTGGAAAAAAAAAATAAGAAAGAAAGAGAAGGAAGGAAGGAATCTTTTTAAACTAGCTATAACTTAGAAATAAAAGAAGCATATTTTAAATTCAAGTCCAAATCTTGTTCACATCAGAGAAATGAGAGTTCGGAAGGGATGGAATGGAGACAATCATTTGCTAGTAGGGGTCTCAGCCCCAGTTCTCTGCGAGTTCTCCTGAGGGCCATTGGATGCTTGGTGGGCATCTGCAAAAGAGAGGCATATATTTCTGAAAGACCAAAAAAAAAAAAAAAAAAAATGCAGGGTAAAAGCCTGTACTGAAGGTACACAGACTTCCTTCCGTACTTGGGTTTTTCTCCCTTCTAAGGGGTGTTTGAAAGTTTTTCCTGTGCTTCTCACTGAGAAGAAACCACATCATGTCTTTTGTCATCGTCTTTGCTCACCACTGGAGACCCTGGTGGTTAGACAGGGAAAGTCCCTTTCGATGGTGCATGTGGGGGTAGAAGCTGTTGGGGGCAGACAGAGAGGGTGGCGGGGAGAGGGGAGAGGAGAGAGCGTTAAGGTTTCCTCTCTGGCCTAGACAGTGTACCCACCCCGGCTGGACTCTTCAATCCTCAGAGCATCTAAGCATATCTTCCTATGCCCCTGATCATCTCGGGTGATGCAGGAAGAGCTCGTTAAATAAAGGAAAGAACGTTCACTTCAAGAGCTCCGTGGTTCTGGGAAAGTGGCCACACAAAAGTGGCCACAGTGACCTCTGTGTAGCCTGAGAGTAGCTTATACCTGACTTCTCGACACTCGTCCCCATGGATTGGAAGGATGCGAGAGGTCAGGGCACGGCTGTATATTTGGTTGAGTGGTTTTAGGGCAGTCTCTGTAGGGCCATTTCTTTTCTTTTCTTTTTTAATTATAGTAAAAAAAAAACCACGTGACACAAAATCTGCCATCTTAACCATTTTGTGTTCGTGTGTGTGAGGAAGATTGGCCGTGAGCTAACATCTGTGCCACTTCCTCTATTTTATGTGGGACGCCACCTCAGTGTGGCTTGACAAGCTGTAGTAGGTACACACCAAGGATCCGAACCTGCGAACCCGGGACAGCCAAAGCAGAGCACATGAACTTACTCACTGGGGCGGCCCCCCATCTTAACCATTTTTAAGTGTACAGTACAGTAGTATTAACTATATGCACAATTGTTGTGCAAGAGATCTCTAGAACTTTTTCATCTTGCAAAGCTCAAACTCTGTACCCATTGAACAACTCCCTTTCCCCCACCCCCTCAGCCCATGTGTGGTGACATTTCCTGATCATGCTACTAAACATGAATGCTTTTCTTCGGTTAAATCTATAAACTTGATTTCATACTAAGACCTGTTTCGAGTTCACGCACCAGCCGACCTGTGTGGGGAGCAGTGCAGATTCACTCTGCCATGAGTATTCATCACTGGCCGTGGATCACGTTCCCAAATGCCTGTGCTCAGCACTCCGGCTGGGCTTCCGCACTTTATGGAGTTGTTATCTGCACCACCAAACAAGTCAGGAATGAAAATAACAATCAACTCCTTGAATGTTTACAAGCCTCCTGGGCTATTGCACATGTAATTTAGAGCTGCCATCTTGTCTCCCTCTCTCGCTCAGTGGAATGGAATGTCCTCTCCAGCAACTTGGTGGCTTTGGGAACATGGGGAGGAGAAGGTTCCTTGCCTCCAATTTTCTAATGGAGCCTGGGTTGCAGTCATCTTTGGTGGCAGGTTGTTTGGGTTCTCATTGCTCTGTGACGCTTCCTCATACAAGTCACTCCCAAACAAATCCTCCCAGCAGGTTCTCCTCAGAGCAGGAGGCAGGCAAGTACTCTCACCCAATCAGCACAATCAATTTGTCATTCCCTGAAAATAGAGTCGTCCCTCCAGTCTGCCCAGTTCCCGCCCCCAGCACTTGGTCAGTGGGGATGGAGAGGAAGGCAAAGCCACATTCCAGGGGGAGTGGTTCCTCCGAGGGCGTGTTGTGCCTCGTGCCTGCAGCCATCCTTGAAGTGTTGTTGTTCTATGAGCTCTGGAATGTCTCTGGTCATTTACAGCATGACCATGTCACTCCATAAATGACACTGTCCACCTTCAAGGCCTAGAATGAAGTTGGCTTGTTTTTCAATAGACTATTTTCTCCCACCCAGAAGGAAGCTTCCAGGCTTTTAGGATGTGCTTCTTCCTCTGAGACTCCTAACAGAATGGAAATTCAGGGAAATGAAGCACAGGAATAAAATACAAATCACCCTCCCATAGTTGTGCAGTGCTTAAAAACACACTGAACGATTTGACCATAGTATTGGCAGATAAAAAGCTTTCTAGAAATTAGCTGGGCACTTCTTAGAGTAACTTTTCGTCTTCTCTCACTCTGGCCTTGACTTTTTTCTTCTTTGGTTCATTTCCTTCATGAGATAAATGAAGAAAGCAACAGATTAAGGTTCCAAAGAGCGTGAGTCATGAGTCATGTCTATTTTTTCTCTATAGTATTCATTTAAATGGCATTGTTCCAGTAGAAGAAACAGAAAGTAAAAATGTACCTTAAACACTGATTGAGGTGCTTCTTAATACAATCGTAACTATGAAAATAATGCCTTGCATTTGATTTATAATGTATAAGTTACTATGGTCTATTATGGTCA
This sequence comes from Equus asinus, assembly GCF_041296235.1. Lineage (NCBI taxonomy): Eukaryota > Metazoa > Chordata > Mammalia > Perissodactyla > Equidae > Equus > Equus asinus. The sequence goes on from NC_091813.1 coordinate 42,217,415, forward strand.
TTTTCTCATCTTTGTCTCGTTTTCTCTTCGCAAATACCTTTTGAAGTAGGTTGTACTATCCCCATACAAGATAACAGAGGCCCAGAGAGATCAAATAAATGAGGTGACGCAGGAAAAACACCTTAACCTGGTGCATAGAGAAAGTACTCCAAAACAGTAACTATTCTTTAGTGACTTGCTTAATGTCACCCAACTAGTAACTATGACTGGAACCTTCCTAAACCATGGCTGATAACCTCTCCCTCCACCTCAGCACAGCGGTCTTAATCCACAAAATACAAGAGATGTAATTTTAAACATATTCCGGAACCTCCGCTTTATTGTGCATTAGCTGTAGACGTAGAGAGTTTCTTGAGGATTCACTAAGTATAATTCACATCGTCTTGTGTACTTTTCACCCATTTCCCCCCAAGAAAACAATGCTAAGAAAATCTTCCCTACTGTTCTTCTTATTTTTAAATCCTTTCATCAGATAGGTTGATGTAACATATAGATCCTGAGTTTTGGGGTGGTTCTGTCTCAAATTGTGGGTTTTTTTTATTCTAATAATGAAAGATAAATCCAGTGTTTTTACTCACGCATTCACTCATTTGTTCATTCAACAAACATTTATTGCCTGACTATTGTACTTCAAATACTGGGTCAGGTTGTGGGTGAGGCTCAGGGATGAATAAAATGAGGCCCTGATCTCAGAGAGTACCTGCCTCTGGAGAGAGAGCTACGCACAATTTGATTGATGTTATTGGCCTCCTTTAAACAAAGTAGTTCTATTAATATCTGCTACGAGGGATTAAATTGAATTAGAAACACTAATTCCTAGTTTTGATTTTGTAGCATCTAATTTCACAGATATTCTGGGGATCTTCTGCATATAATTCACCTTTGGCTCAAAAAGACTATTGAGTAAGAATCATGTGCATTCTGAGTATATTTCGGTTTGGGTGTCTACTAGAAAATTCTATGTTCACTGTTACCATTGTACTAGGCCCCATGGGGCAAGGCTAGAAAGAATATCAACAAAACGTTGTTAAATCTGGCTATGCTTGCAAGAAATATTTTTGAAGTTTTGTTATAAATCAATGATAATTAGGAGTAGGTGGTTGGCCTCTTGAAATAGGACTACAGTATCATTTCTATACAGATCTTCAGAAACGTGAGTTTCTGGATAAGATCGTAAATAAAAAGAGCTCTAAGTTTTTTTTTTAAACATATATAAAATACTCTATGCTGAGATCCTAGGTTTTGCTTTCAACCGTCCAAACATCTCATAAGGATTTACAAAATCATGTCAAGTAATTATTTTATTTTGAAAGAATGCACTCCCAGAACAACAGCAATAATGGGGGGGGGGCGTTGGTGTCATGAAGTGGAAAGAGCACTGTACTGGGGGGGAGTATGGGGGACAGGTCACCTGGGTTTATTCCTGGTTTGGCCAGATGGGTGACTTTAGCAAGAGGTGTAACTCTCTAGGTCTATTTCCACATCTGTAAAATGCAGCAGTTAAACCAGATGACCTCTAAATCTATCTCTACAAATCAGTGGATGTAAAAGCTTGTTGCTCATTTTAATAAAGCTGTATTCATGTTAAAAGGGTTTGTTGAAACATCAGCAGGTGACACTCCCTTCTAGCCACTCTGCCCAGCACGATGTTTTGGTCAGGCTGGCAAGGGAAAACAGGATGGCATTGCCCTGTAGTTCTTGGCTCAGAGCTTTGGGAGGTATTGATGACTCAGCACGTGGCTCTCTGCCCTGTGGGTCAAGGTTGCAGGTGTCCAGGTGGGCCTTGTTATGAGGGAGCTCCCAGCACTTTGGGGTGAGACAGGAACTTGAAATGTGGACCATTTATAACCACTCAGATTCCAGGACACTTTACTCAAGCTTAGGAATGTCAACTTCCATCCCTTCATCAAACTGCCACGTTGGATAATTATGCTTCTCAAACTATTCTTGCATTTCACCGCCGTGGGGCATCCACACTTCCTATCCCTTGGTGTTGTGTAGTTTGCTTGTTGTCTTCCAACCCATAAACCTGATGGCAAGGCTATTATTGGTTGAGGGTAGGAATAAGAGTGAATTGGAATATTCTTCCTAGACCCAGTGGGTCAGCTCTTTCAAAGTCACTAAAGAGAAAAAGAGAGAAAAAGCAAAGAAAATAAGCAATCTAACACTCTTCCCAATTTGAGGGCAAAAGAAACTTACTACTTCAAAAACATTGGTGTCAATATCAGATTCATTCTAGGTAGGTAGGGATCTTGGAAATCCTGGAAAAGTTTCACAAAGATTAATACAACACTTATTTGTATGGAAGACTATTTCTGTTTTTAGGGGGTAATAAGTTGCGAAACTACAAAGCCGTATAATCTTTAAGCTATGAGATGTTGACATAATTGTTTTGAGATCAACCAATCAGACCACACATTTCATGCTACCAGGTTACAATGAGTGTTCATTAAACATCATGATAACAACGCCCTCCTTGTTGGCTAACAAAGGGGCATTCTCTTCATGTATCACTGATGACAGCAGATGTGGCACAGTTAAAGTCATCTACTCATTCCCTCTTTTTCCTGATTTATTCCAGAGCTGTCATATGGTCAGAGATCATTTTTCCTCCTCCCGATTTTTTCTCCTTCTTCTCTGCCTTCTCCTTCCTCTGGGCTGAACTCGATTTCCTTATGTGAGGAAATCTCTCCCTACTGACAAGTCAGGCACTTTGGGCTACACTTCCCTATTCCAGGTCACTGGGACACCGTTTGATGAACTGGAGTCAAGACTTACCAAGTGGAATTCCTATAGCTGGAGATGTCTGCCTGCCTCCCTCCCAAGATGACCAAATTTTCTAGAAGAGTATTTGCTTTCCTTGCAGAGCTAGCCAATGGATTTCTCTCTTCTAAGGGTGTGTATAAATTTGGAAAAATATTCCACTTTTGGAACATACTCTAAATATCTGCTTTTATTTTTGTCTATTTTATATTATTGATGTTTCCTATGACTGATGGGTTCTCTGTGATTTGGGGTAAGTCATTTAACCTTTCAATTACCATTCACTTATCTCTAAAGCATCATGGGCACAACAGAGGAGCTTCAATTCATTAATCCAGTATTTAGGAAACCCAAACAATATGCATGATGCTACATTTTGTGTTTTTGGAGACACAGAACAGCACAATGTCTGCTCCTGTTCTCTAGACGTTTACAATCTAATTGAAAAGTTAGAGATTTACACATGAAAATAAAACCAAGAGCTCAAGGCAACACATGCTAATGCCCAATAAGACAATGTTGTATGTACAAGGATATTCATTGCGGCATTGTTTGTTATAACAACATTTTGGAAAATGTCTAAATGTCCATTAATAGAAGATTGATTAAACAAATTATGGTCATCTATACAATGGAATACTGTGCAGCTATTAAGAAAAGAATGGGGTGGCTCTACATGTACTAACGGAAGAACTCCAAATACGGCTTTAAGAGAAAAAAGTAAGTGTGTAATAGTACGTACCGTGTTACCATTTGTGAAAAGAAAAAATAGGAACGTGTATGCAAAGTCTTATATACGCATTGAATATCTTTGAACAGACGCACAAGAATCTGGAAAAAAATGAATGCCTCTAGGGGAGAGATGGAAGGCTAAGGAATGGGGTAGGAGGAAGACTTACTTTACTTTCAACATCTCTTTTCTCGCTTTTGAATTTTGCACAAGATACATCTATTACCAAATTTTCTAATAAATAAAATATTTAAGGGGCCAGCCTGGTGGCACAGCAGTTAAGTTTGTGTGCTCTGCTTCAGTGGCCCAGAGTTCACCAGTTCAGATCCCAGGTGCCGACCTACGCACCACTCATCAAGCCATGCTGTGGCTACATCCCACATATAAAGTAGAGGAAGATGGGCACGGATGTTAGCTCAGGGCCAGGCTTCCTCAGCAAAAAGAGGAGGATTGGTGGCCAATGTTAGCTCAGGGCTAATCTTCCTCAAAAATAAAATAAAATAAAATGTGCCCTAATCCTCTGGCCAGTTCTCAACAGTGAGGCTGGTAAACATTAATGAGGGACAAATAAAGAACTTTTTTCATAGAGGTCTGAAAATGGAGTGAATTCTCTGCAAGAGCTTTTGAAATAGTTCTGCTCGAAGTTGTACAGCTCTGTCCCCTCAAGTCAGTTCCAATCTGATGCATCTGACATGTAGAGCAGGACAGAGAAGGGGTTTCTATGACCTGATGCTACATTGGACTTGGAGTTTTAGGTCACCGGTTCAACATGATTACTCAAAAGGATGTGGACAGCATCGAGGGAGGGATTGGGGAAGAGGAGAGCAAGCCGGACATGCCGTGAGCAGAAGATTCCTCCTTCCCTGAGAACCTCTGCTGACTCTGTCATCCTTGTGGGTGTCCTCTGTCACCTGGACATGTATGGCCAAGAAGAGGACAGGCAGCCCTGGCTCCTGGCATAAGAAGGGTCATGTCTTCTTGTTTCTAAGTTCTTCCTGGCACATTCCCAGAGGATGTGGCAGCTTATCAGACCTTTGTTACCATCTATGATAGCACTTCATAGACTAATAGCCTCTCAAAGGTAGGAGGGACTCTGGAAATTATCCTCACTCCTTCACCTTAAAGTCAGGCCATGGGGAAGATGACCCATCCAGGACACATCAGGCATCAGGTGCAAAGCTGGGACTATCCCCTTGGTCTTCTAACTCTGAGTCCAGTGTTCTTTTGACGACACTCCATGTAGTCATGGTCACCGCCACCCCCCATCCCCCAGCCGCTAAGGCCATGACAGCTGTTCCTCCAACACTGATGAACACTGTGAGGGAAAACTCCACAAGTCAGGCTCAGGGCTTCCCCAAGGCCAGCCTGCTGAGACAGGTTTTGGGGCCGGAGTCGGGGGACCAGGAGGTTCCCTTTTCCTGCTGGAGAGAAGGTGGGTCATCACAGGGACCTCCCAGCAAACAGCCAGGACAGGACTCTTCTGGGTACCCACACTCCCAGCAAACAGCCAGGACAGGGACTCTTCCGGGTACCCACACTCCCAGCAAACAGCCAGGACAGGGACTCTTCCGGGTACCCACACTCCCAGCAAACAGCCAGGACAGGACTCTTCCGGGTACCCACACTCCCAGCAAACAGCCAGGACAGGGACTCTTCCGGGTACCCACACTCCCAGCAAACAGCCAGGACAGGACTCTTCCAGGTACCCACACTCCCAGCAAACAGCCAGGACAGGACTCTTCCGGGTACCCACACTCCCAGCAAACAGCCAGGACAGGGACTCTTCCAGGTACCCACACTCCCCCGCCATGGATCGAGTCCAACCTAGAAGTTTCAGCATGTCAACTTTTATCGATGATGGGTTATATAAAACCTCCTACAGTCTCAGATCTGGAAACCACAGTACAGGAGTACAGCAGTAAGAAAACAGATAACTTTTGTCCCTTTTTTCTGGAGGAAAAAAATTAAAAAACCTCAGTAACTGGACTAACTTTATAAAATGTAATAAGGGCCAATGTCCTCATCAGTGTAATACCCTTTTTCTTTCTGCTCTGCCTGTGCCTCCCCCTTGTCTATGGGATCAAGTTAAGTCTCTGGGCATCAGAGCCCACAGGGTAGGATTGGCAAATGCCTCATCACTCCCGGGCACTGACCTCTAACCCTGCTGACTGTCTCCCCTGTGTAGCTCTGAGGCCCTTTACTTTCTATTTACTAAAATGAATTTCCCCTTTCATGATGACTTCAGAAAATGGACTCTGGACTTAAAGTTTATAAGGACAAGAATCAGCCTATCTTCTTCCTGGCTGTGAATCACTGCCTCTTCCCACCCGTTTGCACAGACACCTGAGTTAATTTAGTCTCATCTAATTCCTCCTGCTGCTTTCAGTGGGACTTCCGCCACCTTGGCAGCATGAGTCAAAATGGGATCATCCTCCTCATCTGACTACTTAACGAATTGAGGTATTTATTTGGAGCTGAATGTTTACAACGAAAGTCACCAACCATCTTGTTTTTTCATGTTTTGACAGCCCGGAAGCTGAACAGCAGGAAGAGGGCCTCTTCATTCCTGTTTAGAAGAGAAGGATCTTGTTGCTTGACTTTTCTTGACTATTGTCTGGCTTTCATTGAAAGCTTTGGAAGTTCTACCCTATGTCCGGCGTCCCAGGTCTTGATGAACAAAAAGGAGTCAGCACCTAAGTTAATCTTCCTTCTTCATTTCCAACCACAGCTCAAGGGTTTTGCTGTCTGTCTTTGGAAATGACTCAACTAACAGATGGGGGTGGAAATCTGCACCAGGAAATTAATTACGCCGCGTCTTCAGGCTTTGTCCTCTCATTTACTGAATCGTGTTTAATTAACAACTCAAGACTGCACCTCCTTGCAGATGAGTTTGCATTTCACGAGATCATAAAATTAAAGAAAAAGTCTGCCAAGCTCACTGCTTGTTATAGTCCTTGTCCCCGGCCTGACCCTGATTACTTTCATTTCTGACTCCTTCTCGCTAGGACTTCCCTGCACATACTAGGAAGTATTCCGGAAGGGACAGGGAATTCTCACTGCTGCTAAGTCACCTTCGGAGAACTTTCCTTGTTGGTTCTATTCCCAGGCCTGATTTTACTACCCTTTCATTTTGTCTTCGTCTTTTTACATTTTTATTTGCCGGATATTGACACATCATGGAGTTACCATCAGTGTTTACGTTACAGTTCTGTTTTAGGTAATGGTCATTTTACAAGTAGGCACAAACAGTCACAAAGCATCTCCATGGCTTCTTTCCTTCTTCTTCATTTTTACTTTCCCCTTTTCTTTTTTTTTTTTCTTTCACCGAAGCAAGAAGAAGGCGGGGAGGAATTTACTCTTGTTCTGATCCAGAACCAGCCTTCTCCCTGCCTACAATTAAGAGTTAGTGCTTACCAAGTGCTTCACAAATGCCAGTTCATATAACAGCTAACAACCATATGCTTGGCCCATTTTACCAAGGAGGGGGTCTGGCTCTCAATACTGTGCTATGCTGCCTCTCACCTGTGTGCTGTCCAACCACCTCTTGACCAATTATAACACACACACACACACCCTTACATTTTAAAGTAATTCATCTGATGTAATTTGGATACATGGATGTTAACTCCCATCAATAAGTTGACATCTTTGAGTCTGAGCATTGTCTCCTGTGATGAAGTCTGCTGTGGAAACACTAAAATGTTGATAAATGAAAAAAAAAAAGCAACATAGAACTCAAAATATAACACAGAATGGTTACACTTACCAAAATCATTTAAGTTATTTTGTTGGTCAGACTTCATCCACTCAGACCACTGGCCTCCAATCCACCAGACAGTCATCAAAGTTCACTGCTAACCCCGGTACTTGGGTTGTTAGCTGAGCTCCTCATTCAGAGTCACTTAGATTCTATTTACTCTGACTTTCTACACAATTCTAAAAGGGCCAGGGGACTTCTTTCCAGTCCATAGAAGTCTAGAGACAACAGATCAAAAGGCAGAGCCAGATGGAAAATGCTGAAAACCTGCACCTTGGAGTGGATAGCAGAGGTAGCTGATACCTGAATGGACAGGAAAAGAGCTTTACAAAGGCATAAATGGAAGACCATTTAGTGTAGGAGTTGATAGCCTGTCCACGGCTGCCCTGACATCGAGAAACACAGTCACTGTGTTCAACATCTCTTCCCCAAGTCACCAAAACAAGGACAGACCACAATTAACTAAAACACGCCGAAGAGGTTCACAACTTTTTCAAGGTATTCCTCTACATAATAGTTAAAGTTTCATTGCCTAAAGGATATCAGTAACACGAAGATAGTGAAAATGACTCATTCGCCAAGATTTCTGGATGACCAAGTTTTACTTTGTGTATTTACATGCAAGTCATCCCAGAGATAAGCCACACTGTCACTATTAAACTAGTTTCTGATTAACATAATTTTATATAACCGAGTGACAGGTTCTCAGATTATGAAACACTAATTAGCTTTGACTCCATGCGTCTCTAAAGCATGCATGACTATTGCAGGAGACCCTGCATTTCTGCAAGTACAGGTTTCGTGAATGCTTCTGGCAAGAGCTGGAGTCAGCCTGGCACTGTGGTTAGTTTGCATACATGAAAAGTCTGGTAATCTCTTTGGAGGGTTGGACTGTGTACAATCCTTTTTGCATAATGATACTTTACTTCCTAGATTATAAAAATGCTATTTTCCTAGGAACTGGATTTGTGGCATATTTTTGTGCAATGATTTAACTTAATTCCCCAGGTTCAAAAGGAACCTGTCAGTTATGAACTGACTAAATAAAATCCTATGTTTCAAAATCAATAGAATCTTTTTATTTGCTCTTCCAATCTACACACAGTCAAAAGCCCAACATAATTACCACCCCAGTTTTTGGTTAAGAACATTTTAAAACTTTCTATTATGGAAATTTCTAACCATCCACAAAAGTAGAGACAATAGAATAATGGACTTTTATATACCCACCATCCAGCTTCAACTATCATCAATACTGTCTCAGTCTTAAACAGTACGCCTTAGTGTGCCCACATGAAACTCCTTCTATTTTAATTTCCCAGCAGGCTGGAAATATCTGGGGCTGGCCTCCAGCAGAGCAGAGCAGCCAGGCATCCAACCATGAGGTGTGATTGGATGGATGTCAAGGGCTCTTCACCCCACAGATGATGAATGCGATCATTAGTGACTCATTCTCAGTTCTAGCTATTTCTCTCTCGCACTCTCTTTCTCTCCTTTTCTCTTTTAAAATACAAATTCTCCTGCTGGGAGGTGTGACTGAAATTCCTAAAATCTAGTTGGTTTAACCAGAATAAGTTGGTTTTATCAAATATTTTTCCACTATAACAGAAGATTTGGGAGGGACTGACAGGGCCCTGAAATGGAAAAAGGGAATAGAAGACTGTGAGGTAGGAAATCCAAATTCTTGGAGCCATCCAGGATTAGTCCTGGTAGTATTTCCTTTAAGCGGCTACACTGGAAAAATTTATTATTGCAACATTTTTATTACCAGTGATCAGGATTTGGGAGTGGTAGAAAGTCCTTTTATTATTTTTAAAAAATGGTTTAAATCTACACCATTTTAAAATACTTTTTAGTTAAGAGGACGTTCAAAAGTCGCCAGCCACCTGTTTTGAGCAGCTGTGACAACTGGTTAGTCACCATAGGAAGAATCATTTCGGTGGTCCTTTTCATTTATGTTTTGTGAAAAGGGGTTAGCAGGACTTTTTCGGGGGGAGCTGGACAAAGGTGGTCTCTCTCCATGTTTTAGGACATCTCTGCTGTGGGCAGTGGACACGTTGTCAGAATAGCCAAAGAGGAAAGAGATTGAGTTCTTGGCTGTCACTCTTTGAGGTTCAGTATTCTAAGAGCAGCTCTGATGGACTGATGTAGACCTGACTGAGATCAGCCTGTGACAGAGCATCTTGGAACTCTGACCCACGAGAGAAATGAGAACTCGCCATGAATTCTCGTTGAGAACTTTACCATGAGAACTCACTATGAGTGAGGAGGAGTCTGAAGTGGTGACCCAGACTTGAGCCTGCTTTGTTTGGGGGAACACAGATCTGTATAGAACCTGTAGCTGGTATCAGAACTCCGGGGGGGGGGGGGTGACGGTGTATGTTTGTGTGTATATGTGTGTGAGTGTATGTGGTATGTGTCTGTGTGTGCTGTGTCTATGTGTGCGTGTCTATGTCCGTGTGTGTCTGTGTGTGCATGTGTGCTAGAGAGATCTGGGAGCATGGTGTCGCTGATGGCGCTCCATTTTGTTGTGGAGTAACTGGTTTCCCAGAGGTGTGTTATGGAACCCTCCAGCCTCAAAGGGCACATCTAAGCTCTAGGTCCAGCAAAGGTAATAGAGGCCACTTTTTAAAATCAACGGGACCACAGGCAGCAACAACACATCCCAACATCTCTATATCAAGCAACAAAACCAGGGCAACAGTGCTGGGACTGAGCAAACCTCTTGGTTCTTAAAATTATCACAGAAAGAGACAGACTCACAGGCAGGAAGGAAAGACAGACTCACAGACAAGATGGGGGCTTTCTTATTAGTTTTAATGTTAAAAGAGTAGTGATCATTTTGTAGCTCAAACTGGTAAGGCAGAACATAATGGTCACAAATACATGACAAGGAAAAAGATTCTAGGCATGTTTATTCATGTGTTAATTGTTATTCTATGGTGTGAGTTTGTAGTAGATTTTTTGTTTTCTTCCTTATTCTTTTTTGCGTCTTTTAAGTTCACTTTCTCTAATGCATTGTTGGCTATTTTGAAAATATAAAGACAACAGGAGTTTTGTTTTTTAACCCGAGTACCTGCCCGGGTGGAATCTGCCCCTCCCACCACGTCTCCTGTATCCTCTCCCCTCTTCAGGTCCCCAGAGGTGAGCCCCACGACAGTGGGCACTCACTACCAACGAGCAACTCTAGCAAATCCAGAAAGTTCGGGGTGACAGCAGGGTGGGCAGTTTTGATGGCAGACAATAAGTTTTGGGGAACAGGAGAAGCAAAATGTCATCTCCAGGGCAGATCAGGAGGCAAGACTGACAGTGAGGGAAGCGAGAGGTAGGAACGGAGGGAAGGGTCAGGGCCGGTCACTCCCAAAAGTGCTTCTCGAATGGGGGTGACTTTGCGCGAGTCCCCTGGGGCTAGGCAGAGTGCAGATTTCTGTGTCTTACCCCATTCCTGGTTTGGAAGATTTGCGGTGAGGCACAGGAATCTCTAGGTGATTCTGGCCCTAAAACAGCCTGAAGGCCTCTCTTTAAAAACTGTTGCATGGCCCAGGGAGCCCACATGAAGGAGAAAATGCAAGTTCTGATTTCATAAGATTGCCTTCACTTTAATTCATGGAACACCTCACAGCAGCGAGCAAGAAACTCACTCATTCTGGTTCCACAGAAACTCCTCGTGGATGTGGATGATGTCATGCTGTGTCTCAATGGGTGATGGTGTCACCTTGGTTCCTGCTCCGCATGCTCCTTGGCTGACAACCCAAGGGCGGGACACCATGACTTTGACAGGCATCACCCACCATACTCCCCATATGCTCACCATCAGGACACCTTCCATGTGGTGTCTGAGCCACACAGAGGGTCGGAGCCATCATTTCCCTTTCAGTGCCCTCCCTTTGAGGGGAAGGTCTTACTGGAAGCAGTAAGTAAGTATATTTTTTTAGATGTGTCACTCCTCAATCAAAGTACTCTCTCTACTGAGTAAAATCATCTCTATGGAGTTGGGAAAAATTCACAGGAAAGGACTGCCATCGAACGCCTTGCACAAAGCCTTGCAGGAGTGGGCCATAGTCCACAGCCTGACTCTTGCCTGCTGATCTGCTAGGCACTTCTGAGTCCTGAACTACTGGGCAAAGATGTGGAAAATCACTGACTACATGGCTTGGAAGAGCCAACCCACTTCCAATATTTCGTCACCAATAATCTCAGCCTAGAATTCCCTGAGCAGCCCCCACGTGCTGAGCAACCTGGTGGGTCCTCCTGGGGAGGCAAGACATGAGTCTCGTCAACGAGCCTCCTCTCGAGGGGGAGAGCAAAAGCTAAGGAGAGCTGAGTTAGGCTTCTCCAGACCACTGTACTTCTTCATAGCACTTACCAAGAGAACGATTATTTGTGTCACTATTTCCTGACTAGACAATAGACTGGGGAGGTAGAAGTAGGGTCTGTTTCTGTATCTCCAAAGCCTAGTAAAGTGCAAGACACATCTCAGCCTTCAATTCACGTCTGTGGAATGAATGAATGACCCATCAGCTGGGTTGAACTGTGTGTGGGATGGTGGGAAAGAGAGTGAGAGAAGGAACTGGGGGCCAGAGCACCGAGAGCCTAGAGTCCTAATGAGTTTGGGATTTATCCTTTGGACAACAGAAACTCATCGAAAATTTCTGAGCCAAGGAGTCCCGTGGTGCCCACCAGGTTCAGGAAGACTCATGTGCAGTGAGGCTGACGGCTGGAAGAAGGGGGCCTGCAGACAGAGCGGCCAGGGGCGGCTGTTCTGGGAGGAAAGCAACACCTGGAACTCCTCGCCAGGAACTATCATAGAGTCGTGAGCCGCGTAAGTGGGTTTTCAGCCACTTCTGCGTTAGAAGAGATAACACTACTGGAGCTGTTTTTGATACACCCAAGAAGTAGAATTGCCTAGACACGTTTATAGAAATTTTTATATCCATACATGTGTGCCTATGCACACCCACCTGGAGTTAAAGAAACATTGCCTAGCAGTGCATTCCTTCCCATTAACTCTTTCAGGACTTCAAGGTATCATTTAGTTCCTAGAAGAGCCAATTTTCCAAACACACACTCTAGTGCCCTGAGTTAATGGGTACACGTCTCACTCTCGTGGAATATTTTACTCACTCTGGCTCAACAGATGATTATTATGGCTACTATTAATGTTGGGCCTAATAATAGCCACAGTAATAAACATGTTTCTTGGGGGCCACCACATCGATAGCAATTATAACCTAAAAGAACGTAGTCCCCAGAGACCTATAATATAAGTTAATCAGGCAGTCAGGAAGGACTTTTTTTTTCTTTTTTACTTTTTTCCCTTAATCCCATCTTTATTGTGTGGATGAAGCCTCAGCCTTAAGGCCATGTTCTGGAGCTAGTTCAAAAAGGCCAGGTAGTGGCATTGTGGTCCCAACAGCCTTGTGAAGTAATGGCTAGTGTCTCACCCCAGGCCAGTGCTGTCCAATGGAAATACAATGCTAGCCACACGTCCCTTTAAATTTTCTAGTAAGAGGAGCCAGCCCCATGGCCTAGTGGTTAAGTTCAGCACGCTCCGCTTCCGCAGCAGGGGTTTGCGGGTCCAGATCCCAGATGCTGACCTACATCACTTGACAGCCATGCTGTGCTGGTGACCCACAAATAAAATGAAGGATTGGCACAGATGTTAGCTCAGGGTTAATCTTCCTCAAGCAAAAAAAAAGTAAGAAGAAACATGGGAAGCAATTTTCATGTTTTATTTAACCTAGTATATCCAAAATATCATTTCAACAAATAATCAATATGAAAATGATTCATGAGGGACCAGCCCCATGGCCTAGTGGTTAAGTTTGGCATGCTCCACTTCGGTGGCCTGGGTTTGGCTCCCAGGAGCAGATCTACAACACTTGGTGGCGGCCATGCTGTGGCAGCAACTCATATACAAAATAGAGGAAAATTGGCACAGATGTTAGCTCAGGGCAAATCTTCCTCAGCAAAAAAAAAAAAAAATTCATGAAATATTTGAAATTCTTTTGTTGTTGTTCTAAGTCTTGAAAGCTGGTATATATTTTACACTTATAGCACATTTCTCTTGGAACCAGCTACATTGCAAGTGTGGCTACTGGCTGCCATGGTGGATGGCACAGGTGGAGCCCCTCTGGGAAGATGCTGGTGTGTCACCCAGGAGAGAACTCGGCAGGCCAGCGACATGAGGAGGCCCCCTTTAAGCACTAACCAGAGGAATTTAGTACTGGGAAGCAAACTCAGGGAAAATGTCCAATGCTTGCGCCTCCTGGTGCCAGCCGAGCAGAATAAATGGTTTTGGGGTAGAGAAGGGTCAACGTTGAAAGAAGTGTTGGGGCAAAGAGGGGAGAGAAAGCGGGGGAAAGCCCTTTTGTTGGTTCAGAGATTCTGAGAGTTTGCGCATCTAAGTCACGCTATTAGGACTCTGGGCAGTCAGGGAAGAGGGTGACAGGCCCAGGCAAAACCAAGAGAGGAAGAGGAAGTGAGGCGGCCGAGGGGGGATTTGCTACGCCCGCATCTGGTGGGGAGGGATTACCGACATCAGGGCTTCCTCAGGCTCAGGAGCTTGCCAAGGAAAGAAGGACCAGAGAGAGACTCATCTGAGGGCTGAAAGGAATGCCACTGAACAACCCGAGGGCAAGCGCAGACTCACGGGCTTCCTGAAACATGAAGACGCAGGTGAAGCCGGTGGTCCAGTGGCCACAGCTCCAAGCGCCCTATCTCCAGGGAGAAGACCTTGGGGGTGGGGGGGGCGGGGGGGGTCTAGTCTCCCCTCCAGCTTCCATAAACAAAATCTGAAATAACACATTGTAAAACAATACAAATTATGTCAGACGAGTCTAAGTGATTAAATGTGACAGAGAGGTGCGTAACAGAGAGTGGCTGCGGATTCCCCCATTTTCTGTATCACTGCCGTGAATCAGCTTTGAGACTCTGAGTAATGCGGGGCAGGGCCACCACACTTGGGCTGCTGTTTCCTAAAGAGAACTGGGATCTTTCCCAAATTTCACAGGTTCAGCCAGGGATCTCAACGCAGGTAAAAGTGCCGCATCACGCCCTGTGACCACAAGATTTGCCTTCTGCTGCTTGGGAGGAATTTCCCTGTCAAAGGCCACAAGCGTGAAGTAAGGCTTTAGAATTAGGCCTTTTAAAATGAAAGCAGAGTAGCAGGGTCACAAGGCATTGACCTTGGGGACAGAGACTTCAGGTCAAATGTCAGCCCATAAACTGTTCAGATGACACACAGTGTGGGCCTGCTAGACTCATCTGGTTCCCCTGATGCCAGTGGGACCGTTGGCACGTTCACACAGCTGGTTGGTACATTTAGGTAGCTCTCTGTTTTCAGACCAATTTCTAAAGAAATTCTACATTTCTGGGCTTTCGGTTGTGACTGACTTCTTGAGAGCCCAAGGGAGACTCTTTAGTCTTGCAGTGCTGGGGGTCCCACGCAGAGGCCCACTTAGTGTTATTAAGTTATGTTATGTTAGTGAGGCACCCATTCCAGGCCAGATTGCTTGGGAGTCACACATGTGGGAAACACACAGGAGAAAAACGTGGTCATCCTGGGTCTGCCCCACTCACTTCTCTCCCACAAAGGAACCGAACTCCGCTCCTCGACTGCGCAGAAAGTGGGACAACATGTGTTGGCTTAATGGGCTGTATCTGTTGGGATTCTGAAAAGCCTCAGGCGAAGGACAGGTCTCTCCTAAGCGACGGTGAAAAATGAAGTCTGCAGCTGGCGATGAAGAAGCAGGCCAGAGGAAGTCTTGCTGCAGGGAACCTGGCTGACCAACAATTATTTTTTATGACATGGCATACATTATGATGATGGTTTCATTTCTGGTTATTACCCTCTATTAAAAAGCATCTTGAGTATCATGATTACGGGGGCATCTTATTCCCGCCTCAGGAATCTACTCTCAAATTTTCAGCGAACTGTTGTTTTTCCTGGATGTATTATTATTATCGTTCTTGTTATGTGATTATATAAACTGCTAGCTGTGATTATGTAAACTGCTGGTTGTCAAGTAGCTTTTTTTATTATCCAT
Organism: Equus asinus; assembly: GCF_041296235.1. Classification (NCBI taxonomy): domain Eukaryota; kingdom Metazoa; phylum Chordata; class Mammalia; order Perissodactyla; family Equidae; genus Equus; species Equus asinus. The sequence continues at coordinate 42,232,713 of NC_091813.1, forward strand.
TGCTCACAACCCCATTGCTTTGAGGTAAACAGAAATGGGGTGATGCCCATCCAGGGCACAGAGAGGTCAAGCACCCCCGAAAGTTCTCTCCTGGCAGGGGCTCATGTCCTAGACTAGGGTGCTAGCATCTCCCCAGGGGCCAGGGGTGCCAGAGGTATTCCTCTCCACCCCCTCCCCAACCACCCTGCCAGAGCCAGTCTTGGGAGATGTGAGCGGATGAAGAACAACAATCTGCCCAGAGTGGTGTCACCTCCATTTAGTTCTAGGGCCAGCCCTGGTTCCATGTGCCAGGTCAAGCTGGTGCTGGAGTTGTGTTGTGGGTCCCTGACACTATGGTTTGAGTGACCTAACTAGTGACAGACAGGATGGCCTGGATTGGCTGTGCCCCAGAATGAAGAGTCAGAACTGGGAACCACAAATGCGCCTGAATCTTGAATTGGAATTAAAACACTGTGCGCCATTGCCACCTGGCTCTCCCGCCAGTGCCTCCCTCAACATGTCTAACCCGAATGTATTATTTTTACCCCCAAGCCCAAACGTAGCATCTACTGAATTCTGTCAGTGGCATCTCTCTGCCACTCAGGAGAAAAAAAAATTAGAATTATTTTTAAATAATTTAATTTTGGGGGGGCCGGCCCCGTGGCCAAGTGGTTAAGTTCGTGTGCTCTGCTGCGATGGCCCAGGGTTTCGCCAGTTTGAATCCTGGGTGCAGACATGGCATGGCTCATCAAGCCATGCTGAGGTGGCGTCCCACATGCCACAACTGGAAGGACCCACAACTAAAAAAAATACACAACTATGTACTGCGGGGCTTTGGGGAGAAAAAGGAAAAATGAAATATTTAAAAAAATTAAATTTTTAAATTAGAAAATTACACGCTTTTGCAAAAAGAAAATGCAGAAGCTACTAAAGTAACAAGTAAAAATGTACTCCCTCCCACAACACTCCATCCCACTCCTCAGAAGTAACACTGTTAACAGTTTGGTATGTATCATTCTAGATTTTTTTCTGTGCAACCAAGGCATGTTTTCTTTTGATGTGGTTATTATCTTTGACATTACCCTTGCTTCCTCCTAATATCCATTAGTCATCAACTCCCACTAATTTTTCCTTTATGTTTCTCACATCTGTCCTTTCTTTCCGTCCAAATTCCTATTGCCTTACACTTAGAATAGCAGCGTTGCATTGTGAAGTGAGCAGGGGCTGTGGAACCAAATGACTTAGGTTGTAACGTGCTAGGATGTAGTAGGTGCTTAATAAATGGCCACAATTAATGTTCTCTCCTGGGTGGCCTCAAGAACACACATTACAATTCCCTTCAAGTTATCTTGTATACCATGGTTAGGTTAATATTTCTTAAAACACTCTTTTTATTTTGATGGTGTCTTGCTCAAAACTTTTAAAAGGCTTCCCACTGTTTATAGTATGGGTGGCAAATAGTCTTTAACTCACATAGCAAGTGCAATTGATTGGTAGTGTCTGCTTGAGAGGTTGTTGCTTGGCCTCCTAGGAGAGAGCGCTGGGTTAGATTAGTAATGTCTGCTATGGAAGCAGAAGCAGGGAGTGGCAGCATCCCTGACCTACAGAATGAAATCCAGCAGCACTTCATCTCCTCTACCCCTCATAGGCTTTCCCCCCTGCAGCTGTCTTTCTCTCCCTCTGGACTGGTCTCCCAATCTGCCACTCATATCATAGATCCTCTGCCAGTGGAAATCTCACCCCAGATGTTGATGCAGCTGTTTGACTTTCCACCCCCAGAGCTTCTCCCCATAGAAGCCAGGCACTCTTTATCACATTACCATTTGTTTTCCTCATAGCACTTCATCTCTGTCTGAAGCAGCCCTTTTATTTATTTGTTTTCGTGTTTATTGTCTGTCTTCCCCACAAGGATCTGAGCATCTGAAGACAGAGACTTTCTGTTATTCACCAGTGTGTCCTGAGAATCTAGACTATGGCCTGGCACACAGCGCTGTGTGTCCATCAAGAGTGGGGTCTCTTTGAAGATGGGCACGGATGTTAGCTCGGGGCCAGTTTTCCTCAGCAAAAAGAGGAGGATTGGCAGTAGTTAGCTCAGGGCTAATCTACTTCTTCAAAAAAAAAAAACTAAAAAAAAAAAAGAGTGGGGCCTCTTTGAGGACCGAATCCTGTCTTCCCAAGCAGATCATGACTTGAGGCCGATGACTGGGTCTGATTTTTCTTGGTACCTGCCACACATAGTCCAGCCTGGAGTATAAAATGTGCTCAGTAAAACCTGTATTGGCTAATTGCTGTGGCCTTCAGGGGAAACCTTTCTAAGGCATTTGGGCCCATGAATGCATCAGATTCCGTGCCAAAGTCTGTGGGTCGTACCTGTGTCCAACCTGCCTTTTTTTTTTTTAAAGTGAGACTTTTTTTTTTTTTTAAGGATTTTATTTTTCCTTTTTCTCCCCAAAGCCCCCCAGTACATAGTTGTATATTCTTCGTTGTGGGTCCTTCTAGTTGTGGCATGTGGGACGCTGTCTCAGCGTGGTTTGATGAGCAGTGCCATGTCCTCGCCCAGGATTCGAACCAACGAAACACCGGGCCGCCTGCAGCGGAGCGCGCGAACCCAACCACTCGGCCACGGGGCCAGCCCCCCAACCTGCCTTTTATAGGCCACTTTGCACGCCCGCTGATGATCTCTCTCTGGACCTTCTCCTTGGTAGTTTTCACAAAATCACATGTTACTGAAGTTTCCTGCTTCCCAGAGACACCTGGTGATGTGCTAGTTACCTGTGCCATTTACATCTTGGCTATTACGGTTTCCTACTTTCTGTCCTAGCATCATGCTTCCGCAGGAATGAAAGCATACAAAGGTCTTAGAATGTTAAAATCCATCCCACATAGGAGTAACACGGTCCTCAGAGAATCGTGCAGAACAGAAATGATGGGTAAGATGGACCGCTCAATCTTTTTTTGCCAATGTGGGTAAACTTCCAAAGGAGAAATGATGAAAGATTATTAAGTTCTCTGGGTTTAAATATATTTTCACTGGTCATTCTCCTACTCCCAGACATATTGTTTTAATTGAAGTTTTTTCTCAAGTTTATTTATATCTGAGATCACATAACATCGACATTGAAGAGCTCACTACGAAGGAAAAATGTTTTCATATTCCACCCCTGCAACAATATTTTCATTTCTTCATATTTCCTTCCAATCTTCTTGCATATGCATATTTTTTCACATAGTTATAATCAGACTTGGTTGAGAAAGATAAATATTTTACTGCTAAGGCCAATAATAATAAAAGTAAGAAAACACCAAATATTCTTACGTTTTATAATAATATGCTAATTTGTTCCAAATGCCTAGGTTTTTAATTGCTGGGCCTTGAGCAAAGTCCAAAGGCATAAAATATCCAAGAAGAAAGGAATGGAAGTGCCTGGTAAAGGATACCCTTACCTTTCTAGAAAGGCGTTTTGCTCGTTCCTATTTCAGACAGGTTCCTATGGATTGTAAAACACTTTACTTTGCCCTCATTCCCATAGAATTGGCTTCCATGGGGTTTGAATGCCTGGAAACTATACACAGTTAATCCCCATTCATCGCAGATTCTGTATTTGCAAACACGTCTACTTGCTAAAATTCATTGGCAATCTCAAAATGGATACTCGTGGAACTTTTGCAGCCGTTTGCGGAATGCTCATGGGCAGGAGAGTGAAAAATTTGAGTCGCCCCATACGTATATTCCCAGCTGAGGTGGAACGAGGCAGCGTTCCATCTTCTTGTTTCAGCTCTCAGGCTGTAAACAAGCGACTTCGCAAGCTGTTTAATTCCGTGTTACTCGCCTCTTTGTACTTTTTGTTGGTGATTTCACTGTTTAGAATGGCCCCAGGCACAGTGCTGAAGGGCTGTCCGTGTCCTTAAGTGCAAGAGAGCCGTGATGTGCCTTACAGAGAAGGGATGTGTTGGATACGCTTCATTCAGGCGTGAATTACAGTGCTGTTGACTGTGAGTTCTACGTTAATGAATCAACAACGTATATTAACTAGGTGACTTTAAACAGAAACACACACAACACAAAGTTGTGTGTTGACCAGTTGGTGAAAACGTGGTGACCAGAGGCTTGTAGGAACCCAACTCTGTCTCTTCCCTCTGGCAACGGCTCAGCATTGTGGATCCAGTGTTCTCCGTGACTTATAGAACGCAACCACTGCAAAGAAGGCGAACGGACAGGATACACTTTGTGTGCATGTGCATTCTTTGAGAGGGAGAGGACACTGACTTTTGTCAAATTCTCAAGGGGGCATTGAAAACAGTTCGATCATTGCTTCAGACCCTCTATTATAAGAAAAATAATGCTGGTGCTCTTGAAAATCCATGCGAGTGGGCTCAAATGACTGGACGGATCAGCCCCAAGGGCGTACTGGCTGCCGTCCTGATCTGTGCTTCTCCCGAGGGAAGTGAAAAACAAGGGCCTTCTAGGCCCAGCAAAATCAGTCTGGTTTCATAAACTTGGATTTAGAGGGTACTGTAAACCAGCTGGGGACAAAGGTATGTTCTGAAGCCCTAAGGAAACAGTGCTCCAATCATCGCTCCTGTCATCTAGAAGAGATATCCTTTCAACAAAGAAAAAACAGGGGCGGGCCTGGTGGTGTAGTGGTTAAGTTCATGTGCTCCCATCAGGGTCTCAGACCTGCACACGCTCATCAAGCCATGCTGTGGCGGCATCCTACGTACAAAATAGAGGAAGATTGGCACAGATGTTGGCTCAGTGACAATGTTCCTCAGGCAAAAAGAGGAAGATTGGCAACAGATGTTAGCTCAGGGCTAATCTTCCTAACCAAAAAAAAAAAAAGAAGTAAGAAAGAAAAAAAAATAATATGTGAAACTTAAGAAGGTAATAGTAGCTGTTGTTCACTGAATGCTTATTAGGAACTGATATCATCGCATGTAACTCTTACAACCACCCCAGAAGGAGGGGCACGACTAGCCCTGCTTGACAGATGAGGAAACTGAGGCTCCAAGAGATTGAGCTGCTCACCAGGGTAACACAGCTCTGGTGGGAGGTGGGGCTGGGACTGGAGCTTGGCTCTGCAGGACTTCAGAGCCCACGCTCCTAACCACTGGGCTACACTTCACCTGCTCAGATGGGGTGATGATTTGTCTGCCTCGATTCTCCACCCAGGTCCTTCAAGCCCTGGGAGCGCCTGAGAGTTTAAGGTGTGATTCAGTTCACTAACCTCTGTTCGATACGCTTCTCAGAAGCCCATCAGCCAAGGCAGAGAGAAGGGCGACGCTGCACTCCAGGGTGATGAACTTTAATTCTTTGGCTCTTCTCATATCATGTTGAGAGGTAAATTATAGTACTTTCTAAAAATAGGTGGCAAATTCTAGGAGTTTCTAAAAATAGCACTGGGACTTCTGCATTGCTAGAGAAGGGATTATTCTGACCTTTCGCTTAAGAAGGCCTACCTCCTGAGGGTGACAATTTCACTACTTTGCATGACATTTGGCTTCCCTCACATGTGGCCGGCAGGATTATACTTACAGGAAATCAGAGAGAACCTCTAACCTCTTCCTGCGCTATTTATTGCTTTTTATTCTCTTTCTCTTCTACTCTTCAGCCCACCTTTGGTTTCTTGAGTCTTTGAGGCTCTTCTTGAAACCCCCTCTCCGTGCCAGTAGCCACATTTAGTGTGTACTGGGTAACGTGTGTCAGGGGGAAGGTGGCCAGGTAACAAGGGCCTGACCGCCACTCACTGAGCCTAGCGTCCGTCTCTTTGCTGCTCCCCTACTTCAGAGGTAGAATTGCTCCATGATCTGGCCCGAGGTCTTCAGGGGAGGTGCTGCCTGAAGAAAGTCTTTTAATAGCACCATGTGCCCCCATGTCCCAATCTATAAAAACGGGGTAATCACACTTACCTACCAAGCGCAGGTGTTGCGAGGATTAATTACTGTCCATAGGTGCTTTGAGATCGAAGGATGAAAGGCTTTCTATAGGCAAGAGTTGTTATGGGCACGATTCTTCTCTTCGGCTCTCAGCTTCCCTGCTGGCCACTTTGCCAAAGCCACTCTTCAGGGGAGAGGAACACGATAGCGTGGATGAGGCACATGTGAGATAGGACCAATATTCAGGGCAGAGTCCAAAATTCTTAAGTGGTGTAGAGCTGCATTTTCTACTGATGGAACGGGATGTGAAGTGCTCAGCTGGGTGGGAGTCAGCCAGAGGAGGCAGAGCCAGGTACAGCCAAACCAAACACAACAGCCTACACAGAACCCTCCAAACATGTGGGCAGTGTTTCAGAAATCTTTTCCTTCCAGAAGCTATGATGTTCAACGGATTAAAGTCCATAAGTGGATTCTGAAGGAAGTGGAAATCATGTTGAGGTGTTCCAATCATGGGCAACTAAGCCGTTCTAAACTAGTCTCTCCATCTGCTGAGAGCCTGGCTTTCTGCAACCTGAGCGTGGGGGTTACACACAGACACCCACCCAGATGCCACTCTATTAGCAGCAAAGCTCCTCGGCTCGCTCCCTTCTTTCCCCAAGAGCAGCATGTCTGGTAAGATGTCCCCCCTCAGGTGACTCAACCAGCAACCTCTGCCTTCCTAACATCTCTCGGGCAGCTCTCTCAGGATTACAAGAGATCCTGGAATATTTTCCACTTCCATTCAGTCCTCAGACTGAGGGCTGCTCTGGCTAAAGAAATGTTGGTGAGATTATGGTCTCTAAATACCAAAGAGATGAAGAGCAGGGCCTTGGAAGATAGGACCATACAGCTCAAGCCCCAGTTCTACACTCATACTGGAGTGTCCCTGGGCAGGCCTCTTAATCTCCCTGGGCCTTTGTTTCCTCATCGGTAAAACTGAGCTCCTAGGCTGACAGGAGGGGTAAGTGAGAGACCATATGGAATAGCGCCTGACACATGGAAGGGCCCCATCCATGTTAGCTATGCCAAGAGAAGAAGAGAGGGGTGGCGATTCTAGCTTTGAGAAGCTAATACTCCTTTCTGTCACTTGGCCATGTGAATTATGCCATATTCATGCCAGAAAACCCCAAAGAGGGTATTGGCTTTTCTGGGAAATGCTTATCTTACTTTCTACTTGACCAGTGGGTCTGATGCCTTTTACTGGGTCAGCCTCACTGGTGGTGTCTCTCCCCTGGAGGCTGTTTCTCCTCTGCTTTCTCCAGATACCCCAGAATTCTTCAGGATAAAGCATCTGCTCAAAACTCCATGAAAAAATTAAATCTACTGGCAGTGCCCACCTCATCCAGCCCTGTGAGCAGGGCTGTGACCCTACTGGGGCAGTGCAGCTAGAAGCAGCTCAAGGGGCTGCTCTGAACTGAGAAAGGGTCAAGAGAGGGTGGAACCCAAGGCACCCAGGGCTGCTCTGCTTTGAGCTCCACTCCAGGCCGGGGCTGCGATCTTGATTCAGGTTTGAACTTCGATGCATTTTGAAGCTGCAGTTTTTAAAAACGCAGCTACGTAACACACTCACTATTTAAAAAAAGAAATCCCACAGCACCTTAGGCCACAGCGCTAGGTCACAGACCTTGGTCAAAAGAGTGCACAGTGTGTGGGGTTAGTTGGATCTCATGGTCAATGAAGAGCCCTTGAAATGGTTTCTGAAGCTGTCATCACAGCAGTAGTGGCCACTGCCCCCCCCCCCCGAGACAGGTTGCCCCCCCAGGCTGTAGGTTCACATCAACCATCTCTGCCACCCCCAGGCCCCACAGCCCCACCTTTGATGGCTCAGACCTAGAACCACTTTGCAGGCCTGCTGAAAGGCCTCCTTTTGGGGAACTAAAATGGGAGAAGATAACCAGTGCTATTGTTTGAACGTTTGTGTGCCCCCTAAATTCATATGTTGAAATCCTAATGCCCAATGTGATTGGGTTAGGGTAGGTATTGGGAGGTGCTCAGGTAACGTGAGTGGAGCCCTCAAGAATGAGATTAGCTCTATTATCAGACCCCAGCCCCTTCCGCCACATGAGCACACAGTGAGAGAAGTCTACAAACTGGAAGAGGGACCTCAGCCAACCCTGCTGGCATCTGGACCTCAAACTTCCAGCCTCCAGAACTGGAAGCAATGCATTCCTACTGTCTATAAGCCACCCAGACTGTGGCATTTTGTTAAAGGAGCTCAGACGGCGAAGACAACCAGCAATGTCCGAACCCTCAAAGGAGCCTCCGTTCACAGAACCCCTGTCAGTCTAAGGGAGCGTTCTGTGTTCGGGGAAGAGAAATGGAGTCCTCCACACCTGCACGTCTGCTCACACTTATACACATAAAACAATCATTTGTTTTCTGATCACTTTATGACGTTTATTTCAGGAGGAAATTTTGAAAAATACGGAAAAGTACAAAGAACATGAAACCGCCTGAAACTTCACCACCCAGCCGTGGCTCAGCCGGTGCTGGGGGACGGCTGGCCACTGAGGACGAAGCCCCTCGGGGGAGCAGGAAAAGTGCGCCGCTTTCCTTCAGTGGCTCTGGCATTTTGGATGAGTAACTTGACTTCTCTGGACCGCAGTTTCGCTGTCTAAGGGAAGGCGTCACAGGATGGATTCTGAGGTCTTCCTGGCGCTGCCGTTCTACAGGACGTCAGCTTCCAGGATCACAAGCTTCGATCAGGACACAATGAACTTCTCCACGCTGGTGGGTAGCGGGGGCTTCAGGCCGGGTGACTGCAGAGACCAGCGGCTCCTGAGAGAGTTTGCTTCGGGTGAACATATCACAGAGCCTCTGTAACATTTCCTCGCACATCCTGCCAGGTGTCTGGAGTCTGTTGCAAGCACAGCCTGTGTTGGAGGGCGCCGCTCAGCCCGGGGCTCGGGAGAGCTGGAGTGAACCCTGGCCCTGTCACCAGATTCTAGATGCCCTGGGGCCTCTAATGTCCCTGAGCCTCAGGTTTCCCGTCTGTGAAATGGGGGGAACATCTCCCTTTCCTAGCCAACAGATTTACTCTATCACATGAGCAAATGTACAGAGAAGCATTTAGAAAAAAAAAAATGCAGCCCTGAAAACACGTGAAAGAGATAACGATCATGTGTAGACGTGAGTCCATCCACTCAATGGAAAGTGGGGCTTCATTTGGGGCTCCATCCTGTGCTGAGATAGAGACAGGCTAATCACCATAATCAAGAACTCAAACAAACAGCAGCCGACTTACTAACCAGGTGAATGGGAAATAGAGAGGCAGTTTCAGAGCCTGGCTTTCGGTAAATGTTAGCCCTACTGCCGCAAAGCCGGCAGCGAGTGCTTCGAGAGCAGGTGGGAGACGAGGAGAGGTTTCCTGGCCCTTGCCCTTCACCTTGGTCACTGACTCAGTGCGAAACAGCGCCTGCGGGGAGGAGCAGAGTTCTCATCCTGGTTCACAGCTCAGCCTGCGGCCACAAGTGGGGGCAGTGAGCTGAGTTCACGGCAAAGGATGACTAAACAGCCTCCTCATCGTTAATAACAATAATACTTGGCATTTATCTAGTTCTTTATGTTTTCAGAGTGCTTTACAATCATTAACCAGTTAACTAGCACTCACCAGCACCCCACCATCTGCCTGCTGTGCCAAGGAGACAGGAGAGCCAGGCGGGACTGGCCTGTTTGCCAGTTTGCAGAGCTGGGGAAAGTGAGGGCCGGGCCACGTGGGGTGAAGACAGTGTGGGGGGTGGGGGTGGGTATTAACATCAAGGACTAAATTTGGAAGGAGACAGTTACGAATCAGTGCAGATAGATGTGAGTTGATTTGTGGACGAGGATGTCAAGCCCACAGGCAGGGACAGGATCTGCCCTTGAGCAGCAGGCCTCAGTCCTGGGGGGGGGGGGGTGAGGATGGGGCCTCACAGGGGGCTTAGGATTTCCCTAAAATCGGCCTGCTCCGGCCCCTGCCAAGTGAGCTAATATAGGAAATCAGTTGCATCTGCACCCTGGACAGTCAGCTTCAAACCTTCTGCAGAGGGCCAGCCCCGTGGCGTAGTGGTTAAGTCTGGCGTGCTCCACTTCGGTGACCTGGGTTCACGGGCCTGGGTCCCGGGTGCAGACATACACCACTTGTCAAGCCACGCTGTGGTGGCAGCCCACATACAAAATAGAGGAAGGTTGGCACAGATGTTAGCTCAGGGACAATCTTCCTCAAGCCAAAAAAGAGGAAGATTGGCAACAGATGTTACCTCAGAGCGAATCTTCCTCGGCAAAAAAAACCCTTCTGCAGCACTTGGATTCCCCCGCTCTTCAGAACGTTCACGGGGTCTGGCCTGGTGGCACAGTGGTTAAGTTTGCACGTTGCACTTCGGCAGCCTGGGGTATGCAGGTTCGGATCCCGGGCATGGACCTACACATCACTTGTCAAGCCATGCTGTGGCAGCATCCCACATTCAAAAAAATAGAGGAAGATGGGCACAGATGTTAGCTCAGTGACAATCTCCCTCAAGCAAAAAGAAGATTGGCAACAGATGTTGGCTCAGGGCCAATCTTCCTCACCTAAAAAAAAATGTTCATGTATTTGGGCATTGTTTTCTAAAGCCCGGGGTTCTGCACATGGCCAAAATCCAAACCTGCTGGAAATGTTTATCCAACTTGCACTGGATTCGTGGAGATTAACCTCTCTGCAAAGGGTTAAACACAGAGTGTCTCCTGGATACCCAACTGTGGTGCTGATGATGATGGAGATGCAGATGGTGACTGGTGAGGTGAGGTGAGCTTTCTCTCCTTCACCCGTCTCCTGAACTTTAAATGAAGGTGGGGAGAAGTACAACCAAGCAATTTGGACTAGGTGAAGCGGCAGAACTCACAAGTATACTCAGGGAAGCTGGACGTACCAATTGTCAGCTCCCTACTTACATGGAAATCTGATAACTGTTGTACTTAGAGAGTGGAAACCAAAGTCATAAGCCAAATAAGTGGCCAGAAGAAAGCGATTAGTCATCTTTCCTCATGAGTGATCGCAATACTTCTGAAGCTTCTCCACCTGTAACTTGCAATTTAGGGCCTTGTCTAATGACAGGGTGAGCTCCTCTTATTGATCTTCAGACTTCTTAGTAAATTAAATGGCAGGTACACAAAGAGGAAGGGGACAGGAGTGTGGCAGCAGCTTCACAACTCTTGCTCTGTTACAATGAGGTTCTAATAAACCTTGTGAGTTTCTGGGCTGTCCCAGAACCCCAGAACTGAAGGCCTGTGGTTGGCAGAGCCTTCCAGGGCCAGTCCCTTGTGGCCAGATAAGCAGAATCTGCTGATGAGCCTTGATTTATGGCCCTCTTCATTGCCTTGGGCTGTGTCTTGTCAGATCTCAGGAACTAAAAGCAAGGCAAGGGCTTGGCTTAAACTTGGCTGGAAGACCCAGAAATGATAATAATAATTAACACAGCTCAACTTCCACTTGCGCTATAAACAATAATTAATTCACATAGCAGCCCAGGGAAGCATCTAAGTTTAGATTACGAGCCTTATTTTGCAGACAGGGAAACTGAGGCCAGGAGGTTAATGGCTTTTTCAACGCCACACAGGGACTCAGTACCATCCCTGAAATTAAAATTTGGGCTTCCGTGTCTCCTAGTCTGAGGCTAGGATCACACCTGTCCATCAACAAAGACTTAAGAACAACATCAAACTCACACTCCAGGAGTTCAAGCAAAAGTGATAGGTTAATTGTGGCGCTGGCCTTCCAGTCCAGACCAAGGCAATCACCTGCTGCTAGCGGCCAACACCTACGAGATAAGAACTGACAGTACCACGTCCGCTCTCTGTAAGGAAAGGCAGCATTTCTAACAACTGTGATGTAATGTCATGTAGTCAGTCAGTTATACCTCCTTTCTTTGCCTCCTTCATTTTTGTAGTTTGATCTAAGGAGTTGATAGGGTTAGTTAATTGCCTTAACTTGTTGTATACTAAAGAACTGAAGATGTTTTCCCCACAATTTAGACACTACGTGGGAAGCACCTTTCCTCGTGTTTACCTCACCCAGTTGTGGCTTGAATCTTATAAAACTTGCATTAACTTAAAAACTCCAAATATTGCTTGTACAATACACCAAAATAGCTTCATTTGAACTATCCCACTCAAACACTCATATATCTGACAATTGATACATTCAACATAGAATAATCAAAATACAACTACCAAGCCATTTATTTTTTCCAGGAAGATCATTTTTAGTGGAGCTGTTCAACAGTGAACTTTATTCTGGTCTCTGAGTTTGCCATGCCAGAGTCTCCATTCAAACTGGCTTGGATGGAGAATTCCAGAGACAGCTTCAGATACCACTGGACTCCTGTGAGCCAACGATGTCACAGGCACCTGAGTCTCTCCATCTCTCGTTCTGGCATTATTCTCAGTCAGGGCTCCTGTGTGTGCAAAGCTGGCCACTTGAGTTCAGGCTGACTTACTCCACTGGAGCACCCCCACAGTGGAGAGCTCCGCTTTACTGATAGCACAGGCAAAAGCTCCTGGGACTGACCCCGGCTGGCCCACTGGACCCGTCGATCCTCTAAGGCACTGTGATAAGAGGACACATCACTCATTGTGTAGGCCTAGGTCATATACTCGTCCATGAATCTGGGGTATGAGGGTGGCTCCTCACAAACCACTGGGGTCAAGTGTGGGGGCAGGAGTGGTTCGCCAAAAGAAAATTGGGGTGCTGTTTGCAAAAGAAGAGGGAAAGAATATAAGGCAGGTAAAAGTAACAGATCTCTATTACCTTACTTGTAGAAATTTAAAAGCCAACATTTTACCACATATGCTAACAGAATATTCTTCTAAATGCTATTTCCATTCCCACTCATAAAACCCTAGCTCGGCCCTCAAATACTATTGCTAAGCGACAACCGTAGCTTGAGGAACTTAAAAGCAAGTGTGATTCTCCTACTAGTTCAAATGTCTCCAGCTATTCAGGATGCTTATGGTCATGGACCTCAGGACCACACTCTAGAACTGGGAGAGGGAGCCAGGCCAGATAAGAAGACAGATCTCGTTGTCAAGTAGATCTGCCGAATGCCATAGGCCTGGTGCATCTTGATTTTAGCATAACATTTGCCAAAATATTTTCCAATATATGTCTGCATCATTTGGATTTTCATGAGGAGCACAGATTACTTTTGCAATTAAAAAGAAACCCCCTAAATCTGGAGAAAATAAAGAAGTAGACAAGTGGGTAGGATAAAAAAACAGCTAGAAGTGTGTTGGGCTGTTTGAATTCCCCAGGTATGAATCCACACACAAAGCATGTTGCTTAAATGCCAACATTAAATGTTAAATTGGCAGTGTCTGAAAGATGTCCTCCTGTGGCTGAGCTCCCGGGTTCCTGCCTGCTCACTGTTAGTAATGCCTTGTGGAACCTGGATGTCCCATGTCTCCATCCCTCGCAGGTCACCCTTTCCTGAATAAGCCATGTTGGAAAGTCCAGCTGTTCCTCCTCTCACCTTCCAGGGACTCCCTTGGAGTATGTCCTTGTTCTCCAAATCCATCTTGATTGTTTCTTTTTTTTTTTTAAAGATTTTATTTTTCCTTCTTTTCCCCAAAGCCCCCCAGTACATAGTTGTGTATTTTAGTTGTGGATCCTTCTAGTTGTGGTATGTGGGATGCCACCTCAGCATGGCTTGATGAGCGGTGCTAGATCTGCACCCAGGATCAGAACTGGTGAAACCCTGGGCCACAGAAGCAGAGTGCTTGAACTTAACCACTCAGCCATGGGGCTGGCCCCTTAATGAATTTTATTTTTATTTATTTATTTTTTTTGAGGAAGATTAGCGGTGAGCTAACATCAGCTGCCAATCCTCCTCTTTTTGCTGAGGAAGACTGGCCCTGAGCTAACATCTGTGCCCATCTTCCTCTACTTTATACGTGGGACGCCCACCACAGCGCGGCTTGACAAGTGGTGCGTACGTCCGCACCTGGGATCCAAACCGGTGAACCCTGGGCCGCCGAAGTGGAACGTGCGAACTCAACCGTTGTGCCACCAGGCAGGCTTCTTTGATTGTTTCTCATTGTCTTTCACTCCTGTTCCTCCTGGTCAGCGTCAGCTGCCTCTGTTTCCCCAAAGACCCCTCATGGTTCTCCAAAGCACAGTGCAAACAGCAACTGTTCAACAGCATCTACTGAGGGCTCCAGCATAACATAAGGAAACTACAGAGCAGAAAAAGAAATTTCGGGTAGATATCAGCTGCCCCACAGGCCACTGGCCCTCCTCATCACGATTGTCTTCCCTAGCTACCGCTTACTGAAGAACCAACCCATCACCCTGTGGGCAGGACAGATAATCTCTCCTGGAGGTTGTCCCATAACATCCAGCCTTACACCTGATGACTTTTAAAAGAAGAAAACCTTCATCAAAAGGGTTCCTTCCAGAAGAAAAGGACAAATTAACTCCAAGGGCTAATTTCCTTTGCCCCTAGAATGCAAAAATCACTCACAAATCCGAAATGGAAATTTCTCGGTTTCAACCACGTCAGGGTCCAGACTCAACCTTCATTAACAGGAAAAAACTGCCAGTAAGTTTGAAAATAGAATTTTTGGTTCCTGCCACATCAGGACGAAGACAAAGAAAGGATGTTTGTCAAGTCTGCAGATAGCCAAGCACGGAAAGGACCACCTCTGTCCTGGAAGACAGATTAGGATCTTGACAGGACTGTCATGAATAAGTCGAAGAGGACACACTATGTCTCTGTGTTGAAAAGATGGATGGCTCGGGAAGAGATTGGGAGAGACGGGCTTAACTTCAGTTTGGGAGAGGAACAAAGAACCACGGGGCTTCATTGATCACAGGGTTCAGGTGTGTGCCAACCATGTGATCTGTCTACTAATAAGTGGAACCAGTGCAAGAGTGACATTGTGGTAGCAGAGGGAACAGGTGTGGTCAGATCAGACCACATCCAGGGGCATCGGCCCTTGTCCAGGGGATGGCACTCGGCAAAAAGGGGTGTATAAGTCCTGTCACACGAGATCTCAGGATGCTTAATTTGGAGCAGAGAACTTGGATTGAGGACTAACACTTAGGAGTTGTCTTCTGATATTTAAAGGACTTAAAACTTGCTCTGTGTCGGTCTAGTTGGGTGGAATTAGGAGCATCTGGGGAAAGCGACGGAGTTGCAGGCTTTCGGTCAGGAGCTCAATCTCAAGAACTTGCTTATACTTAGAGGGGCTGTGTGGATGCCCTGCCTGGAGGCGGAGACTGCATGGTCCCACCTGACCAGGCCTTAGTGGGATTCCCGCCTGCATGGGAGGGGGCACAGATGACCTCAAAGTCCCTTCCTTCCCCGGGAGAATAAGCCCTAGACGAAGATATATAAGAAGCCATGCCCCAGTCCCTCCCAGGTTACACACAGTAGGCTCAGTGCCAGGGCAGAAATACTTGTAGGGGGGTCTATGAAACTGTTTTAACTTTTTTTTCAAATCAGAAGAAAATGAGACTTTAAGGGTCCACAAAAATCAAATTTTGCCTAAAAGAGAAAAAATGTTGAAGTTTTTAAAGTTATATTAAAAATGATTTTTATATCGTTATTATTATGGTGAGAGGGGCCCACAATGGCAACAGGGCCCAGGGTCCCCAGAGGTCATAAAGTGGCCCTGGCCCCTGTGGAAGGCCTGGCCGCATCTGTGCCCTGGCTCCCTAGAGGGTCCCTTTCTGGCTTAGGCTGGCTCCAGCTGTACACTGTTGCTTACAGCCCAATTCCTAAGCTGCCCAGTCATAACGCTTTCCTCCCACTAGTCTGTGGATCTGGGGATGATCTCTGCCTGTTCAAACAAAGAAGGACATTCTCCATGTCAGAGGCAACCACTTGGTCTCAGCAAACTAAAAGGAAACAGAAGATGCCCTCGGCCACACACATTTTCCCTTCTCCCTCTCTTCCTGTGAAACAATGAAGGACAACCAGCCACCAAACGCAGCCTTCACTAGCTGGGAATGTGGAACTGCAGTGGCTTACCACACCTCTGAAGGAAGCTCCACCCTCCTAACACCCTCCGGGCCTCTCATCCCACCTCCCTAACCCACCTCTAAGGTTCAGGTGGGAGGAAGTTGGGGGCTTGCTTATCCCTGTATCTACGGACTTGGTTCCACCACACATGGGACCCCATGATCACACTCCACGGGGCACACAGGTTCTCATTTTGTCGCATTGAAAATATTCCTGGAAATGATGGTCCCAGACTACAGGACTGGATTGAAAAAAACTGAAGTTTAGATACTCTGTGGGGAATTAGCAAGGATAATTTAGGAAGACATCTCAGCAAGGAAAAAGGATGCTGTGCACTTATCTACCTTCCCCCAGTATCATTTTCCTCCATCCAGATTTATGTCCTTCACAGTGCTCTGTAATTATATGTGTTTTTTTTCAATTTGGTAAAATATACATACCATATTTATCATTTTTACCATTTGTAAGTGTACCATTCAGTGGTATTAAATACATTTACGATGTTGTATAACCTCCATGCTATCTATACCCAAAACTTTTTCATCATCTCCAACAAAAAATCTGCACCCATGAACAATAATTCTCTCTTCGGCTTCCTGCAAGGCCTTGGTAACCACCATCCTACTTTCTCTCTCTATGAATTTGCCTATTCTAGGTATCTTATATAAGTGGCGTCATACGATATTATCCTTCTGTGTCTGACTTATTTCACTAAGCACGGTGTTTTCAGGGTTCATCTGTGTGTAGCACGTATCAGAACATCATTCCTTTTTATGACTGAATAATATTCCATTGTGTGGATATGGCATATTTTGTTTATCCACTCATCTGCTGATGGACACTTAGGTTGTTTTCACTTTTTGGCTGTTGTGAATAATGCCACTGTGAACATTGGTGTGCAAGTATCTGTTTGAGTCCCCGCTTTCAATTCTTTTGGACATATCCTAGGAGTAGAAGTGCTGGGCCATACAGTAGTTCTGTGTGTAACCTTTTAAGAAACTGCTAAACAGTTTGTAATTGAGTTTTAATGGGAATGCTCAGCAGTTACGTAGTTTTCTTGGGTATAGATGGTTGGGATGTTTGAGCTGGGAATAGAGATGAATAATTGTTGCAGCTGGACATCAGGCCAAAGGACCTGAGAAAGACATGGCTGCACCTCAGGCACTCTCTAGGCCACAGTGCTGACAGGCCACCCCAGCCACTTTCCTTGTCAGAGTGGTTGTCACATGGATAGAAACCAGAAAATCATTTGACAAACAGAATTACTCACTATCGTTCTCTGAGCAGGAAAGTACTTCTCTGCTTACCATCACCCAGGGCAGGGAAATGGCTTCCCTTAGAATTCTTGCTTCATGGCATTCATTTATATATTTTTTTAAATTGCAAAAGATATCACATAAACGAAAAGAGTACATAAATATAGATTAAATAATAATAAACTGAATGCTGTGAAATCTACCACTTGGCTTAAGAAATAGAACATTACCAACCAGTTTGAAGCTCTCCGTGGATCTCTTCCTGAGCACATGTCCATTCTCCACTTCACGGGTAACCGCTATGCTGCATTTCATCTATCATTCTCTTTTTTTTCTGTATAGTTTACCATATACATATATAACCCTATATAATGTATTGTCTGATTTTGCACATTTTTGAACCTCACATAAGTAAAATCATCTGGTCGGTCTGTATTTTTCTGTTTTGCTTTTTTCATGCATCATTATACTTTTGAGACTCCTCCATACTGAAGTGTGTAGCTGCAGCTCATTAATTTTCACCGCTGTGTTGTGGGTTCCATTTTATGCACATCCTTATTGTATTTGTCGGTTCCATTGAAGATGGGCCATTTTGGTTATTTCCTAAGAGTTCATTCTAATCAGGGTTTTTATCCTCATAGTAATTGGCACTAAATGATTTTAATGGTTTGTCTTCCTGTTTGTGTGGGTTTTGTCTCCAGATTGTGAACACGAGTGGGACAGGTCCCATGTCCCTTTTCTTTTGTTGGATTAATAAACACTGAGTGGTCATACGGGTCACCCACACACTTTCCCTGAGCGCTTGCTCTTGCTGGCCCAGCAGCTGTATTTATACCCATGACCCAACCCTCCCTTCAGAGCTAATTGGGCCAGAGGCGGATACTTGACTCAAGCTGGGCCAATCAGACGTTCTCTCCTGAGGATTTTAAACTAGTACCAAAAGAGAGTGGTCTCTGTTTCTTTGTGGTTGGCCCTGTAAAAGTGGAATTTTGGGAGCCTGGTCAGCTGTGCTTTCCTTATCCTGTCTATGGAGAGGAAAAGAGAGGAAATGGGGGAGAGCTAGGGTATAAACAAGAGGACTGAAGAGGATGGATAGATTTAAAGAAAAAAAAGTCGGGGGGAGGTGGGCTGAGAGTCCTAAAGCCTTCCAGGTCTCAGCTGAGCCCTTGGAAAAGGCTGGGTCCTTGGGTCCCATGAGACGCCCCTGCAGGGTCTCTATAATAAATTGACCTCTTTGGCTTAAATTAGTTTCAGTTGTTTTCTATCAAAGACCCTAACTTATCTATTCAATTTGCTTCTTCCTGGCCATTCAAAAGAACTGCAGAGCCATCCAGGGACCCCTCTTAACCCAAGAATGAGTTAAATTCTCTCCTGGCCTAACTAGAGATAGGAAATTCTCAGCTTCCACAGGCCTTGGCTTCAGAGTTCAACAATGGAGTGGCTATTTAGCCCCTATGCTAGTTTTATGTCGCTAAGCTCTGAAGCACCATACTTGTTTTTATCTCATCAAGTTATTTTGACCAGCTCTTAGAAATGACTCAAAAATTTTGCTCTTAACTTCCCAAAAAAGAGCGCATGATAAAGATAACCTCCCCGCTCTCCCATTATCCTCAGGTGATTGGGAGGGTAACCATGAATAAGTGAATTTTACAGATAATCTTTAAACCTTATCTCAACTCTTATCTTGGCCAATAGCTTCCTCTTCTTTTACCAGAGCTGTTGACAAGAAGCAAATGGACTGTGACAAGCAGAGTTTTTATCTCCTTTTATTTCCCTCACACACCTCCAGTGGAGATGCTAATGAACAATGACAAGGAAAAAGACAGGTGGCAGGAGGGCAAAAATGAGAAAGAAAAGCCTGGATGGCTCAAGCACTAGCAAGACAGCTCCCAGGAGTTGTCTTCAAGAAGCTGGGGGCTTCGGGAACCTATCTCACTGAAGATGGGGAAGAGAAACGACAGGAGGCCAGCGCGTGGTCATGCCTGGGAGCCTTGCTCACAAAACCCTTATCCCAGGTTTGGATTGCTGAGTTTACATACTCCTTCCAAGCATTTAAGATCCTGAAGATGTGGCCCTCACTTAAATGGAAGTGAAGCACGCTTTCCTCCTAAATTTGGTTTTGCTTAAAATCTTTTATCAGTCTGTGCCGCCCCTAAAGGCATCAAAGTTTTTATTCTAGCAGCTGCCAAGTAGTGACATCACTCACGCTGCAACTCATCTCACTTTAGAGGTAACCATTCGGCTTTGATGTGTAATTTGAGGCAAGCTATCTTCTGCCTCCCGCTTCTTTTTTCAGGGAAAACCAGTGTACAGCCACAAAACTGAAGCATGGAGGGGAGGATAGTTGGCCAGCAGCGCCATCTTAGAACGGGGGCGAAAGGATTCATTTGCTTAAACCTCAGCCAAGTGAATCCGACAATACTTTGTTGTGATGTTTCAAATGTAACATTTCAAACTTGCTCTCAGAAACTTAGATCCTCCTTTTTGAGAACTTGCATTTGGCGGGTAAGACCAGAACATAAGCTTGCAAGCAGAGGAAGACAATGGTGGCTCATTATTCATGGAAACATGCTGCTCGTGCTTCAGTGTGAGCTTTTGATGAACAGAAAATGTGCTCTGAACTTATTTTCCTTTTTGTGAAATCCTGACACAGCATTTCTGGTTTCAAAGGAAGCTGTATAAAAAGAGCAACAGAAACCCCACAAAATGAGACCACCTTAAAATTAAGTTTACTGGCTAAATGGGATTAAGCTAGAGTTGTGTTTTAAAAAGAATAAACCAGAAAAAACAAGTCTTTGCTGCCTGGTGCCCACTTCTATCTAAACAACTCTGAAGTCCAGATGCAAGCTGTCACTGGAGCATCTCTGGAGAGAGCGTGGGAAGTTAAAAGTCAGTGTTTTTGATTAATTAATAATCATCCTCAGCTGTGTTGGCAGATGATAAAAACAAATTGTCTGCCTTTAAAGTAAGGGTGGAAGATGTGTGCTTACCCAGAACCGAGGGGGAAGGAAGAGCCCTGTTGGCCTATTCTACCCTTGACTGGTCTGCTGATGGCCAAACAAAAGCGACGTTGTGCGTCTGATACCCTATGAAACCAAGATAACAGCCATAGCCTGGGCAGTCAGTCAGGGAGGGAGGTGAAGGAAGCCAATGACTAAGGAATTGCCCAAAGGACTAATTTATGGCTACCAAATTGTCTTCTAGAACAACACAACCAAGCATTTGCAGGAATAACTGTTTCTCTGTGTGTGTCATTGTGAAAGTCAATCAGCAGGCTCCAGCTGAGTGTGTGTGTGTTGGGACGAGGTGAAGTTTTATTGATAGTTTATAGGAGAAATGCACAGACCCCTCTCCTGTTAAATTTGCCACCTATAAATTTGACTCCATGTTATTCTTTCTTGACTCTGTGGCTGCAGCTGGGTGCCGTCTCTCTCCCTCCTACAGTGCCTGTCCTGTAGTTTTTTAGCCGTGTGTCTCCCTTATAGGATTTACTATTTATCACCTGGTATCACAGTCATTCTCATCTCCTCAAAAGTAATGGTTTTGCCTTTTTGGTAGCACCTGGCACAGATTATTAGCCAGAGGAGACGTACAATACATCTTAAATATTGGGATAAACGAAGAAAGGCAGGACCGATGGATGGACCTGTGCTGGATGCTATGTTCATTTTGTGTCTCTGTCAATGGAAGTTCTACTTTCCCCATAACTGTGACATTCTTCTTTCTTCTGTCCCCACTGCCAGAGCCATGATGCGGGCTTTGACTGATCTTTGCCTATTCTACTGTATTGGTCTGCAAATAATCCCCATCTCCTACCTGCCTCTACTGTAATCCATCCTACACACTCAGTCCACCTTGATTCTATCCCACCCCAGCCTCCAGACTTTCCATGGCCCCTCATTCCTCACCAAATAACCCAAACAGACCACTCCTTACAACTCAAGAGCCTTCATCCTGTGGACCCAGAACACTATTTCCATCCTAACTCATGCTATGTGATGTGTCAAATGTCGAACATGCTGTTTCTCTAAAAGTTCACTCAATTTCTTACCTCTGTCCCTAGCGTAAAAGCCCATTCAACCTTCAGGTCTCAAGACCAGTGCCACTTCCTCCATGCAGTTTTTGGTTTCACTTATCGCATATGATTTCCCTTCTCTTGATCTGTACCCGGCATTCTGTTCCATGTCTTCTCCCTTCATATTAGACTCTTTATGTGCTGGTCTGATTCTTCAATTAGAAGCTCCCGAAAGCAGGAAGGCCAAGTTCATCTTTGCCTCCCACCAGCAGCAGAGTGCTGGGAACCAAGCACTCCCACTTGCTGCTGAATTATGTTCAGAGGGAACCCTGTATCCAGGCTCTCCTCCTATGGGAGTCTGCAATCTAAGGCTGACAGTAAACACAAGTGTGGCTGCAGCCCCTCTTCTAAGACTCTGGTGACAGGATAAACATGGAAAATCCTCAACTCCAACACGATTAAATATTCGCCTATATTAATTTTCTACTGCTGCATAACAAATCGCCACTAATGTAGTGGCTTACAACAATGCCTATGTATTAGTTCACAGTTCTATAAATCAGAAGTCCAGCGCAGCATAACTGGGTTCTACTCAAGGTAACACAGTGTAGAAATCAAGGTGTTGGCCCTACTGAGTTCTTGTCTGGGGCTCTGGGGCAATGGTCCACTTTCAGCTCTTTGTTGGTGGTGGTAGAATTTAGCTCCCTGTGGTCACTGGATTGGGAACCCATTATGATTAGGTCAGGCCCACTGGGATAATCTCCCTTTCTTAAAGTCATAAAGCAATCATAGAAGTAAAATCCACCATATTCACAGGATGTGCACACAAGGGAGGAAACAGGAAATCTTGAGTGCATTTTAGAATTCTGCCTACCACATCACCTTAATATCAAGCTGAGGCCAAATCAATTTTGTGGGTAAGTGGTGGCTGGAGAGACCATCAGATTTCTTCAATGAGTATAGGAAGATATTGTAGGGAAGGGAAAAACAATGAGTTTTTGAAAAGTTGAGAGGGGCCTAGAATTCCTGAAAGAGGCTTGATGATATGGGAAGGAGAGGGTTTTCCAGGTAGAGAATAGAGATAAGGAAGAGGGCGCAGGGAGTGGAGGAAGGAACTGTTGATCCTGAAGGAACCAGAGAGTCCGGTGTGGGCAGCAGAAGCCATAAGTAAGGAAACGTGCCTGGGAGCCCCAAGGCAGGGCTATGTCTCTGATCCATGGTGTATGGGGAAGTTGGTAGCATGGCCAAGGCTATGGGCATAAAGGACCACTTCGTAGATGTGCTGAAGTGACTGGGGAGTCCAACCGGGACGAGTCTACAAGAAGCCAGCTGGACCTGACGGCCCACAAGATGGCCAAGGGGAACTATGAAGGGAGACTGCAGAAGGCAGGGCCTTGGGCTGTTGAGAAAACCTGCAGAGAGCAGACAATGCTAGGGCAAGATTCAAGAAATGAGCGTTAGGAAGAACTCTTGCTATGGATAAAGCAGGAAACATTTTCCCAGAGTCCAAGGCAGAGCCAAACGCTGGCACAGGAGGCACAAAGTTTGCATCTTGGGCCCAGTTTGCTGCTGACTCACCTGTGACAGTGGGCACCTTACTTGACCTTTCAATGCCTTTGTTTCCTGATCTATAAAATGGAGACTAACAACATTCCTGCCAGGTGCTTAGAAAATACTTTGCTGTCACTGGCTGCCAGGAACATGCCTTTTCCATTCCAGGGCTCTGCACTGTGGCTTCTGCTAGTGACTTCAGTTAACTAGTGCTGAGGGGGGAGCACAGCACAGGTGCAGGTTAGCCTGCAATGGCCCACCCCTGGGTCAGGCTTGTTCAGAGACCCCCTCCCAACTGGACCTACATCCAAATCGGGTGTCAATCAGATAGCAATTCTTGTTCAGGAGACTCCCTCTAATTTATCTAGTAATCTCTTGTTAGATTATTTTTTAGAGGAGCTTTCCTGGGGTTTCCAGAGCACAGAAGTCTCCATAAGTCACATTTAAATCATCACTCACTTTCAGGCCCAGTCATTCATTTTGTCAGGTGAAGCCCAAATGTCACTGTTGAAACACTTGTGAAACTGAGTCTACCATAAAGTCTTTGAACAAGAGCCAAGCATTAGCTTGCATCTCACATATCCCGTAGACATCCTCTGGATGGTGGGAGAGGGAGTAGCAGAAATCCGCAGGCAGGCAGAAGACTATTCCTACACTGGGCTCAGATCAAGTCTTAAAACTCTCAAGACAATATCAGGCAGTCATTGACGTGTCCTAGAATTTTCCAGCCCCCAACAAAGTGCTTAGAAAGAGCTGGGCTGCCTTTTCAAGGACTCTGAGGAGTGGGCAGTGATTTGAACTGAGAAAAACTCAGAGTGAAAGGGTTGGGTGACAGCTGCCACTTCCCAGGAGAACTCAGGACAAACACTGGCAATGAAGTGATGTAGCCAAGACTGCCTGATGATGGACCAAGAGAGCAGTCAAAACCAACCCATGGGATTTAGTTCCAAGCTGATGGGTACACAGTGTCAGGGGCTCCTTCAGTCCTGAACAGGAAGATCCTTCTGTGATGGAACACACCTTGTGGCCTGAAGGTGCTCCACTGACTGACAGGCATCCCCTAAGGACTGGGTCTTCTACATGTGGGGTCCCAAGCAGTTGGGCCAAGGAGTTGGGCAATGAGGTCCCAAGATGAGAGTGCTCTCTGTGGGCCTACCTGCCCCTACTCCCGGGACAGACCCAGGGCCTGCAGGGCTTTTCTAGAATGTACTAATTGGCCTGGATCAGGTCCAGAATCTTCTGGACTTTCCAGGTAGATAAGCCTGTCTTGATCCAGAGCCCAAGGTCTCTTGTAGAGTCTCAAGGAATCTCTGGTGACAGCCAGAGCTTATGTTAGAAATGACCCTCTTCTGGCCTCTCTGTCCAACCTGGAAGTTTCTTGCAGCATTTTTCTAGAATTGAGCTGTATCTGGCCATATCTTCAATTCCGAGCGGCTTTGCCTACAATAATTCTTGGTGCCTATTTTTGTTTCTGAACACACTGCCTTTAACATCTAGAACTCCATCATGCCTTTGCTCTATGAGTAGCAAGAATTAGCCATTTAAAGAAAGTCCCTTCTGCAGCTCGGGACTCTGCTTTACTGACTAGCTTAACCCAAGGGTTGGTTTACAGGAAAGAATCTTTCCGGGAACTTCACCACTAAGGGGCTCAGTGACTTTGGGCAAGTCACTCCATTGCTTTGGACCTCAATTTCCTCGTCTAGATAATGAGGAAACTGGACTAGATGAGCTCTAAGATGCACTTGGGTCCTAACAGCCCATCATTTATGATCAAGCATTCTGAGTCTTCCCTGGGGAGCTCCATTCGGCACATGTTCATTCAGCAACTATCGTGTGACAACTTCTGTTCAGTTCTTGGGGATATACTGTGAACAAGGTGTGTCCACAGGCCCCAAGAAGTTCACAGTCTAGTAAGAAAGTCAGCAAACTTTCCTTTTTTTAAACATATGTAACTGTTTATTAAACAACGCGAACTCGTTGTCAGCTGAGACAATGGGAGGTCTCACCCCATGAGTTACCTGACCTTGGGCATCTCTTCATTGCCTGACATCCAGTGTCTTGAAAATTGTTCTTTCATATATTTTGTCTGGTTTTTGTGGGGGTTGTTTCAGACTGGAGAGTAAATTGGGTCTCTGTTATTTATATTGGTCAGAAGCAAAAGTCTCACCAAACATTTCTGTTCATGTGATCCAATCCAAAACAAAGTTGAACCTGCAGCCCCATCATATTCATATTTGTGGATTCTGTACACATATACTTGTGACTATGTATAGTCAATATTAGTCATATTTATTACTATTGCTATTAGTAACAGTAAAGCTTAATTTCTTTCTTCACTTTTAGAATGAAACATAGGTACAAATAAGAGTTTAAATATCCTCTCCCTGTGCTTCATTGGATCATCTGTGTACGCTGCAGGTCCAGGTCCAACGGCCTCAGGAAGTCCAGTTCTGTGAACTTTCAAAATCAATTGAAAAAGCTATCCAAGCTACTTGATATGGGTGACATTATACCTTAGTTCTGAACTAAGGCAGGCAGAAATAGGAGACTGGACACCTGGGCTGATACCAACTAAAGCTAATGTTCTATAAAAATAGTTCTTTAAAATAAAGTTAAAAAAAAATGCATTCCTTCGTCCTGTGGCAAAATTCCCATTATCTCTTCCCTTTACCTTGGTCAGCCCTTACTTAAATGTCAGAATGGCCCACAAATATTAATTGCATTCTTAGTACTACACTAGGTAATGTTGGAGGATGCAAAAGATCTTTGAAACCAAATGCCATCTTGAGTTTAGCTGTATTTGCTTTTCCCCGTGTCTCATGGGTGAGACAGAGCAGCTTTGCTGCTTTAACCACTTGCACCTGAAGAGAAAGAAAGATGGCACCAGGATTCGGTCTGTATTTTCCTTCTGGGACTTGAGAAGATACCAAGAGACCTGGCTCACTCCTTTCCTCAACCAGCCCGCTCAACCTGGCTCTTGACCTTGCCTCCCCAGGCAGCAGCGAGACAGCAAGGGGAGGGCCTGCTGGAGCACTGTGCCTGCAGAGACCCAGGCTGACGGTGGAGCTCAGGGTGTCAATCACTTTCACTCTGCTGCTGCTGCTGCTCTGGCTGCTGCTCTGGCTGCTGCAGGCTCCCCCCACGCTGCCACCAGAGGGTCAGTGCAGCAAACCGGCAGGAAATAGAACGGTCGGCAGAAAGGGTAAGAAAGAAACCTATCCTTTCTCAGGCAGGAGCTTTATTGACACACTGGTCCACAGCTTCAAGGGCAGCTGCCTCCCAGGGAGTGTTTGATCAAATCTGGTTTGCATGATTGAAGTAAGGAGAACATTTCTTGATCTCTGAAACTGAGTTCGAGACGGTCCCATTCCCGGCAGCCTTGACGTCCCCTTTTCCTCCCTCTCCGGCAATCCAGGTTGTTCCAGCTGTCCGGGCTGACTGCTGACCCTCTGAAAAGGAGGTATGGCCGAGAAACCCAGGACCTGTCCTGCACTTGGACAATTTTACAAACCTTTGCATAAGAACAGATTGCACAAGCCTGCATGTGCAAGATTGAGGGAAGAAAAAGGGAAGAGCGTTTTCTGCTTATGACTGAGACCCTGTTATTTATTGGCTTGGGTGTTTCAGCTGAGTTTTGTGGATTAGAGGCCAAGTCATGTCAGCACTAGAAGCCTCCCTGGTCTCAGTCATATGTGCTACCCCACCTCTTCCCCGCAGCCCATACCATTCCTTTAAGAGAAACCCTCCCTCTTTCACGATTTCACAGAGTAAGGCTGTTCTGAGTGGTGTCTTGGGTCACACCCAGCTCACACTGCCCAGCAGAAGCTGAGAAGAGGTTGGGGTACAGCTCTGTGACCTCCATCTTCTGCCCTGGCCTTTCTTCCTGAGGTGGGCAGGAAGCAGGACCCGCTCCTAGAGCTGGGCTCTGGCGTCTGGCAGAGGCAAAGCTTCCATCCTGCCTGATGGCTCAGGGAAGGAATGTTGGTCACATGAAAGCCAGGGGTGGCTGTGCAATGTGGGAGACAGCGAGTGCCATGTTCCCACACTGTAAGTCATGATGACACTGTTAAAAACTAGTGGGTGGGGGAAAGTGAAAGAAAAAGAATGGGGGAACAGAAACCAAAGTGAGACATACAGAAGGATCAAGCAAGAATAACGGCCAATGCATGAACAGAGGCCAGGGGATGGATGAGCCTGGAAGAGAATCAGGGAAAGGTAGATGAATGAGAATGTGTATAGGAGGAGAGAAATTAGACCTAGGGAAACACAAAGAGACACGAAGAGAAGACATGAGGAAATGGCAGGTAACCTGCCAATACATATACCAACAGGTGTTGGAGGCCACGTCTAAGGACCCATCTGGGTGCATCACTTTCAAAGCCCTAAATACAGGACAGACCAGCCCCTGTCAATGAAATCTGTGTCTCTGCTTGTTCAAGGCCTAACTCCATTCAGGCAGAAAGGGCCTGTAAGACTCTTAGGAGAAAAGAAAAGGGATGCAAACAGAGGGAAAAGATCAGTGAGATCCATATATGCAGTCACACCGCTTCCATGAGTTAATCCTCATGCAGACCTGCCCATGGTCTGGCAGGTGATACAAAGAAATAGAAGCCATGACTTTTGGCCTCAAGAAATTCACAATTCAAGGGACAAGATGTACATCCACAAAGCAATAAATAGCAGCAATATTATTGGGACTGCTCAGATGAACACAGAAGAGATTACTGGTTAAAAGAAAGAAAGAAGGAATAAGATAATCAAAGAAATGAAATCCAGAGAGGCTTTCTTGACAATGTCACCTTGTGGAAATAAAAACAATGCAAGAATTAAGTTAAAGATGTGGGTTGAACCGGATGAAAAATTTTAAACTGGGCCAAAGTTACCTGGGCTTGACTACAGCATGGCAGAGGTTCCAAATGAAAGCAAAGAACAGGAGGCATGGCGGCCACATCCAGTCTTCCAGGTAAGTTACATCTACCTAGACATGATATTCAATTCAATATTCAACATCCCTTTGGTTTTTTTTTTTAATTGGTGCCCCTAGGAGTCATATTTAGTATTAAAAGGCGGCAAGGAAAGATTGGTGAGATGGCCCTAGAGGAGGCCAGCTTGCTCGCATGGAAGCAAGCCTTGCCCTAGTCTGAGACAGATGTTGGAGGACAACTTGAGATCAAAGATCAGATGAATAAGAGGTTGGAGGGAGGCCAGGTAGGGGAGGAGGTTGATTGCATGTGTGTGAGTCAAAGGGGCAGGGGCATTCAACTTGCAATTGAGAAAAATGGATAGTGAAGGTGACGATGTTTACCACAACTAATGTTTATTGAGTGCCAATGGTGCGCCAGGTGCCCTTCTAAGCACTTTACATGTATTCGTTTACGTAACCCTCCCTAGCACCCCATGAGGTATTTTTTATTATTATGATTTGCATTTTATACATGAGGAGACTTGGACCCAGAGAGATCAAGCGATTACACAGTAAAAGTTAGCCTAGGACTCTAATTAAATTCTACAACATCCTCTCTCTGAAGCCACGGAAAAGTCAATGTCTCTGTTTCTTCATCTGTAAACATTTATTTAACCTGTTTGTAGAGACGTTGTAGGTGACAATGCCATTGTGAAGAGACTGCTGTGTTGTCATTATGAGAGTATTAGCATTATTATTATTATTTTAGATTGGCACCTGAGCTAACATCTGTTGCCAATCTTCTTCCTTTTTCCTTCTTCTTCTCCCCAAAGGCCCCCAGTACATAGTTGTATATTCTAGTTGTAGGTCCTTCTGGCTCTGCTATGTGGGATGCTGCCTCAGCATGGCTTGATGAGCGGTGCTAGGTCCACACCCAGGATCCTAACTGTGAAACCCCAGGCAGCTGAAGCGGAGCACGCGAACTTAACCACTTGGCCACGGGGCAGGCCTCAGCATTATTATTAAGGCAATGATTTCTCCAGAAATATTACATATGTGCTTACCTTTAAGAAATTGACAAAGACCCCTCATATAAAGAACCCTCCCCTGTGTTCACAGTAGACAACAATGCCAAAGGAATCTCTCAAGAGAAGAAAGCTTTCTTTCTGACATCCCTTGACAATTCTTGTACGGTTTGGGGGATGGCACTCCTCTTTCTTATAAAAAAGTTTCCCACTGAGAAGAATAGCCAGGTTCTTGTCCTCGCGGGAGCCTCTCCCACAAGGACCCAACCAGAGGACCAAGCCATCTCAGAAATGGGGTTTTGAGTCTGAGAGGTAGCAGATAGAGAAATAGATAGCAAATACATCTGTTTTCACAGGAGCGTGTTGTTCTCTGTACTAACTGCTATAAAAACGACATGAAACTAGCCACACATTAGTTTTGGTTCTCGTGACTAAATCAAGGAATGGCATGATGGTGCTGCATCATTAGAAATGAAACCAGTTCTTAAACAAGAGAACAGGGCCGACATTTTAATAACCTGAACGATTTCATAGAAAAATCAAAGCTGAAACTTCAACACCCTAGCCCTGAACACCTGCTACTTAAGTTTGGTTCTGAACCAGTGAAACTTCTTTCTTGGGATGAAGACATGAGACAGGCCCTGACTTGCCCAACACTCATGGTGGCCAGGGAAGTCTTCCTTCCACCTGCTGTCCTGCTAAGTGGAAATGTGGACTCAATCTTGGCTTTGACAGGACTGACTGTAATTGGCACTTCAATCCAAAAAGTACCTCATATTTAATTTTTATTTTTTCAAGCATGTAACCTTATGTATTTTGCTACATATATGACACATTTAAACAGAGGAATTTGACTTTCCCTGAGGTATTGTCATCCACATCTTTCAGATAAAGAAACTGAGACTTGAAGAGGTTAAGTGACTTGCCTAGAAGCAGGCACACTGGGGTTCTGAACAAAAGTTGTCTTACCCATACCTGCATTGCCTCCAATTTGACCTTTATCACAATAATAATGATGTTGATATAGTAAACACTCATAGGTTGCATCCATTTTGCCCTTCCATGCCATAGCACCCACACTTTGCCTTGAGGGAACCACCCATTCCTCTCTTCCTCCCCTTTCTCTAAAAGGTGGATGAATCCAGTTCCCAGGAGTGGGCCCTGATGTGCTTAAGCCAATGGGAGAACCCATCACCTGGACATGGTGATTGGTTCAGGGGTAGGCATATGGCCCCATTGGGCCAACGAGGTTTGAGGAAATGTTTGCTAGGCTTCTGGGAAAAACGTTCCTCAGTCCTCTGCTGGGTTACCAGAGGGGACAACCTCTCTTTTCCTAGATAGTGTATTGGAGAATACAAAGTCCAAAATTACCCCAGTTGTTTGTGTCACCAAGAGAAGTGCCAGCCTGAGGATGGAGCCGGCGCACAGAAGAAGCAGTACTGTGAACAAAACAGACATGGAGCTGGTATTGTGAGGAGGGTGTAAATTCTAGATTGCACTCTGGAATTTTGGGGCTATGAGCCAATGCAATCCCTTTGTTTGCTTAAGCCAGTTTGAGTTTGCTGTTCTGTCATATGAAAATTCTTAACCAATGCAAACACCACTGGCATCACTCCCAGTAACATCTGATTGTTGCTTTAGCTTCTTGGTCAACAGCATAAAACCCACTTAACCAAAATGACCAATCCTTCAAAGTTAATCAGCATTTCTGGAGCACACCCATTTTTGGTGCCTGACTTTCCAGAGAGGACTCACATTTTTCTGTTCCTCGGGTTTGTCTCCCTTGGTTTTCTGCTCCATGTTAGCTCAGTCTAGGCCTGTCCTCTTCCAAGTCCCTCAACAGTGACAAAGATGGCTGCCTTCTGAGGAAACCAGCAGGGGAATGGGCAGCCAGCCGCAGATCTCAGGTGTCAGCACTGTCAAGAAAGGATTTTACCACAATATATTTTTAATATAATATGAAATCAGGTGGGAGATGGTTCTTTGGAACACAGTTAGTTATATAATACCTCACCAGCTTCCTGTCAGAATGCTGAATCCCAAGGAATTTTGGCACCCCTCTGAGAAGCTTTATTTGCTGGTGGTTGGCTTTCATAGAGGTTCAGAGATTTGGCATCAAAGATTATAAAGTCCTGTGGGTCTGAAAATCTGCGATAAGAACTGGTTTTTGCAATTCTACTCAATCTCGGTTTCTCTTGAAAAATTCTGTTATTTCCACTTCTGGCTAATATGACTAAGCACAGAGGCAGAAAGACAGTCTAAACAGTAAAAAGAATCCTGTAACTACCCTATGCAGTCCAACAGTAGAGTAAGAAAGCGTAAGCGAGTATTGGCAGAGTTAGATGGGTGAAGGAGAGCTCACTCTCTCCCTCTCCGTTTCCCCCACACCCAAGCCACCAGCAAGACTTGCCATTTTCCAAATGTCTGGACTCATCCATTTCTCTCCATCTGTACCACAAGTGTGTGATTTTTTCTTTTAACAAATATATATTGAAGGTCTGCTGTGTCCCAGGCAGTGTTCTGGTGGCTGAGAGAACCAGACTGACAATGGGATGTGAATTCATGCAAATTCTAGTGACTCTTCTTGCCTGGGCCACTGGAAGAGCCTTCGCACTGGCTGTTCCCCACTTCCCTTTCGCCCTCTCTTTCCATTCTCCACACAGAAGCCCAAAATATATTGTTAAAATATCAATACTTCCCTGTTTAAAACCCTCTCATGACTTCCCATGACTCCTTAATTCAAGTACCAAGGCCTCCCAGGTCCTGCTGGTGGCTGTGTGTGTGCCTCCTCACCTCTCTGGTCTTTTCTCACATCCTGTGTTCATTCCCCACAGGCCCACTGGCCTCCTTTCAGATTCTCAAGTCTCTTAAAGCCTTTTCTCTTTTCAGGCCTTTCAATCCACCCTTATTTCCTCCTAAAACAGTGGCTTTCAAATTTTTTTTTGACAATAATCCCCAGTAAGAAATGCATTTTATGTGATGAACCAGTAAATTCATCAACCCATACATAAAGGCAATATTAGTTTTATATGATAATACTTCTGGTATTTTCTATTTCTTTTTTTAAAAAGCTGGTCAAGATCCACTAACCTGCAGTTTGAAAACACTCCTCTCTGCTATTTAAATGGATGAATCTTTCTCATCCTTCAACTTTCAATCTAAATGTTGGCCACTCACGAGGAACTTCACGAGCCAACTGACCTAAACCAGGTCCCTGATTTAGGTTAATTTTCATCTGAGTCCCTTGTTCCTTCCCTTCACAGCACAGAGCAGAGTTATAATTATATATTTCTTCATTGAGACTTGCTCATTGTCTTGCACGCGGCATTTCTAGCTTTTGAAGGCAGGACTTGGTCTGCTTTGAGCCCCATTGTATATCCAGCATCTGGTTCCATGATTAGCATCAGAGTAGAATATACATAAATATTGACTGACTGACTGAATGAGTGACTGAGTGGGTGGGTGGGTAAGTGATGCTGAGGCCTGGATTTAAAAGTAAGCCTCTCCCATGAAAGGAACCAGGGCTTCTTGGAGAAATGACTGATTCTAGGACTGGGGCAGGAAATATACAAGTAGTGCCAGAAAGTAAACAAATGCTCAAAAAACAAAAGGATGAGGCATGTCAAAGGGACACACGAGCCAACCTGCCAAGCTGAAAGAGCTCCCAATGGCCAAAGGTGAAGGATTTGAGCAAGAAAATAAGTAACCTACTATCAGATTATAACCCAAAGCATTAAATAAATAACTACGGAAGTCCATACTGACTAAATACATACATGAGGCAGAAGAGAGAAATCTTCATTATAGAAGAATTTCCAATAATTTGTATAGATGCTACCTTCCAGGAGGGAGAGCTTAATTCTCCCCACCCTACCCCCACGCCCTTGTGGGGAGGAGATGCTGCATTGACTGACTCACTTCCAAACAATAGAGTAGGGGAAGGAGGAAAAAGGTGACTTTACAGTGGGGAAAACCTGGCAAACAGGACCTTGGCCAGGTGTTCAAGGTCGATTTCACCATCATGCCATGTGCACAGCACATACTTCCTGACATGATATGATGAGAAGGGCACTTCATCTCTGTGGGCTTCCTCCAATAACTTATAACCTGGTATAACCAGATAAACCTGAATAGAGGGACATTCTACCAAACACCCAATGCGTACTCCTCAAATCCGTCAAAACTTCATGAAACCAGAAATTGTCATAGACCAGAGGATTAAGGAGACATGACAACTGCATGCAAAGTGGTAGCCTGGATGGGACCCTGGAATAGAAAAATTAGAAGAAAAACTAGGGAAATCTGAATAAAATATGAACTTTAGTTAACAATAACATATCAACACTGGTTCATTAATTGTAACAAATATACCATTATAATATACGGTGCTAACAACAGGAGGAACTGGGTGAGGGGCATATGAGAATTCTGTATATTATCTTTGCAACTTTTCTGTGAACTAAAACTGTTTTAAAATTAGAAGTTTACTTAAATAAAAGTTCAGTCTTATTGCCAAGAGCAGGGCCTCCATTCAGATGATTTTATGGAGCACTCTCAAAACACCTTGAATCCTTCTGGGCACAAAGAAGACACTTGGAAGATGAGTAGATTGATATAGACAAGGCATCCAGAGTGGTGAAGACCGTGGGCAAAGAATGAAGGTTTATAGATTGACGAGAGAGGAAGGAGAGAGGGGTGTGTGTGTGTGTTGGGGGCAGTGGGAGGGTAATGAGAGAAAGTGTTGACAAGAATGAGAAAGATAAGGTCTGGTTGGTGGACTTGGATATTCCTCACTGGAAATGTAAGCTCCCTAAACACAGGAACCTTGTCCGTCTTTTCATCCTTATATCCTTGGAATCTAGAACTGTGCCTGGAACACTGTAAATGTTCAAAAATGTGTGTTGAATAGATGAGTGACTGGATAAATGAACAAGGTCCTGCTGGGACTCCACCTGAGCTCCAGAACCACTTCTGTTGGATCTCCCAGGTGCCTCCTGGATTTGCATTTTTGTATATGGTGATGATGGTGTTTGCATCATCAGGTCTTCTGAAAAGCATGTAGATGTTAGCAGTGGTTTTGAATGGCCCTAATGCTCATCCGCAGGCAGTGAAGTGCTAGGACATAAGCTTGGTTTCCTGAAGCATTTCTGGATGGTATTAATGGGTAGGTCTGCTGACAAGCAGGAGTGTATGGCTCTGTTCTAGTGTCCTGTTAACCTAGCAGGGGCTCATAGCACAGTGGGAAGGAATAGAGTTGGCAGGGGCTTCAAGCTTTCAATATAGTCTTGGGAAGTATAAGATAGTTAAGAGGGATATTGAATTTCCTCATAGGCATCTACTGACATTCCTCCTTAATGGTCCTAAATGCTCAATATATTTATTCACTTGCATATAAATTTGTTTATAAAAAAAATTCAGGGGCCAGCCCGGTAGTATAGCAGTTAAGTTCACGTGCTCCAATTTGGCAGCCCAGGTCTGCTGGTTCGGATCCCAGGGGCGGACCTATGTACCACTGTCAAGCCATGCTGTGGCACGTGTCCCACATATAAAGTAGAGGAAGATGGGCACGGATGTTGGCTCAGGACTAATCTTTCTCAAAAAAATAAAAAAGTCTACTTAAAAAAAAATTCAAATTTTGGGAAAATTATGGAAAATCATACCTGATTATATACCTATTAACAAGAATAGGACAGACTATGTGTATTAATATGAAATAATCTCCAAAATATACAAAGTGAAAAGAGGAATTACAGAACAGTGAGCATAGTAGGTCACTAAGATATATGTGGGGTCTGTGCATCCCACACACAGGTGTATAAAGGCCTAGCTGCTCTCTGAAATATACACAAGGAACTGGGGAGAGGGGAGAGTTCTGTGAAGGAGGCACAGGAGGGGGGTGAAGAAAGACTTTCACTGTGCGCTCTTGGAATCTTTTGAATTTTGTACATGTACAACATATTTGAAACTAAGAAAACTTTTCAAAACGATTCCAGAGAAAGAAAAATCCTTTTGGCTACAAGTTACAATAATCTCCTTTTCTGATTTCTGCATGGATTGTCTTTGAGCCTTTTGCTTTCTGCAGGATCTCTCACATGCTGGGTGATAGACCAGTAGGCTACCTACTCTATCTGTCAAGTCCTTGCTTTTAACATCATCTTCAAATGAGGCTTTACAATGTAGTGACAGAAGCACACTGACAGGATTGAAAAAGGAAGGCATTTATCATAGTTTACATATTCTAAACTAGGCATTAATTTAAAAAATAAATCCTACAGTTATTTTGTAAATAGCATACAAATTATATTGTGGCTTTCTGTTAAAAAGTATCACTTTCTTAAATGTAAACATTTAAAAATCATCTCTAGACCATTAATAATGAATCATACTAATACCCTACAAACATCTGTAGAAGAGATTTCTAAGTCCCTTGTGAATCAACAAACAATAGATCCCTCAAATAAATAAATGATCAATAATTCACTGTGGGTAAATATTTCAAGATCACTTCCGCTTTTAAGCAATTTTCTGTTTTCTCACATTCCAAAGCAATGTGGTTTCAAATTCCAAAGATAACTCCTTTCTTAGTTCTGAGGGAATTAATGTTTGAGATACACACAAGCACTTCGAGTTATTTAAATCTAGAATGCATTTGTGAGAAGATACATTTTGATCACATTTCAGCTAACTTCAGGAGAAAGGATGATTAATTTTTCTTGCATAGATTTCACTGCAAGGTTAAGCCAAATGTAAAACATTTACATTCAGCTGCCATTGAAAAAAAAAAAAAGCTTCACAGAAGCAAGGAAGGAAGAGCTAAGAACCAGGAGCAACAGCATCCCCTGCGTTTGTTGGAAATACAGAATCTCAGGTCCTGTCCCACCTGCTCATCACAACCTCCATTTAAAGAACAGTCTGAGGTGATGATTCCTACGCCTGCTAAAGTTTGAGAAGCTCTGGGCTAAGAAACCTTAATTATGTTGAAATTTAGGTTATACTCTTTAGTGAACACTGCATATAATCTTGCGTGATAAGGACAATGTGACTTTTTTTGAGATCAACCAGAGAGTCACACGCATCAGAAATGACTGTAATAATCATTGTTCCCACCTCCTCCTCTTATTTGGGAGACATCCTTCTTCTTTTCGGAATCCAGCCCCTCCTCTTCTTCCTAGACCACCTGTTAGCCCTTCTGCCAGGATGATGACCCTCTTTTTCCCCTGGTTCCTTCCCTTTCACCAATGACACACTGAGGGCTCCCTTATGCCTTAAACAAACATACACACACATTTCTCTCTCCCATGCTAACGGCTCAGCTACAATTTTTTTTCCATCACTAAATTTCTCAAGAGCAGTCTGCACCCTGATGGCTATCAGGCCTGAATCAGCTCTCTTGAAGGTTTCAAGAATTTAATAGCCAAATTCAAAGGCCTGGTCTCTGTTACTTCCCTAGATCCCTCTGTAGATTATGACTCCTTTCTTTAGCACAATTGTCTTGGCATCTACCCTTCCTCCTCTTTTTGCCACCCAAGACTGGGCATTCCCCTCAGCCTAGCCCAAGTTCTTCTCTTCGACTCTATACCTTTGCTGTGTGTTCTCGCCTCTCCCCACTGCCCTTTCTGCTTCAAAGTTTCCCACCATGCAAGAAACTTGCCAGACAATATCTTTAGTGCTGGCCTCTCTCTAGAACTCCAATAGTCTCGAATTGTTTTCATTCATTTAATATTTATTGAGGGCCTATGACATGCTGTTGCACTGTGCCAGGCATTGGTGAACAAAGCAGACCCATTCCCACCCTTGCGGAATTTACAGCTTACCAGGTAACACAGATACGGAACAATTAATATGAGTGAGAGAAACACTGAGGAAAAGTAGAGTGAACTAGCGGGGGGTGTAACAAAATCTAGTTCAGGAAGTAGGGTTTCAGGTAAAAGACAAGACATCCAGTTAAAGTTGAATTTCAGATACACGACAAATTCTTTTTAGTCTAAGTATGCCCCAAATATTGCAGGGGATATAGTTATACTAAGAAATTCTCTCTATGTACCTGAAATTCAACTTTAACTGGGTATCTTGTATTTTTATCTGCTACATCTGGCAAGGATGGGAAGGGATTGGTCAGCTGGAAAGGAAAGTCCTGAGGAACTGAGAGAAAGGAAGAGTGGGAATTAACAAGCAAAAGGGGGTGACAGGAGAGGGGAGACATTCCAGGGAGAAGGAACAGTGGAGGCAAGAGTTTGTAATAAGGGAGAGCTTCACGCTTTCGAGAATCTGAAAGAGATACAGAATGGTTGGATCATGAAGAAGAGGAACAGTATTGGGAAATAAATCTAGTGAGGAGAAGCCAGCCCTTGCAAAGCTTGTATCACACTAAGGATTTTGGAGTACCCAAAAGACAACAGGAAGCCATTTAAAGATTTCAAGTAGAGGAGAAAATGGACCTAGAATGGTTCTAGTACCAATTCCAGTGTGAGGGGTGGGGTGCCCCACACCACCAACAAGCAAGTCTCCAGACCCTAGCAGGGTGTCCCACAATTCAACTCAATTCTGACACTATCTAGTGGGAGAAAACACCAGATTCCATAGGTTAAACGTTCAGTCCCACAAGACTGTACCCCATCTGCTCACTTCATATGCCAATTGCAAGCCCAGGTTGTTGGCTGTGTTTCTGACCAACCAGCTAAAGATTGGGAGTTCCCACAATGCCCTCCTCCTTGGGTTCAATTAATTTACTAGAGCAGCTCACACAGCTCAGACAAATGATTTACTTACTAGATTATCAGTTTATTATAAAAAGATATAACTCAGGAACAGCCAGATAGAAGAGATGCATAGGGCAAGGTCTGTTGAAAGGGGTGCCACTCTCTCCCAATCTCAATGAATTTATCCACCCTGAAGCTCTCAGAACCCTGTCCTTTTGGGTTTTTATGGAGGCTTCATTACATAGGCATGATTGATTAAGTCATTGGCCATTGGCGATTGATTCAACCTCCAGCCCCTCTCCCCTCCTGGGAGGTTAAGGGGTACCGGACTGAAAGTTCCAACTCTCTGATCACATGGTTGGTTCTCCTGGCAACCAGCCCCCATCGGTAGGTGTAGTCTAAAAACTCACCTCATTAACATAACAAAAGATGCCTCGATTGCTCTCTTCACTAGGAAGTTCCAAGGGTTTTAGGAGCTCTGTGCCAGAAATGGGAATGAAAACCAAATACATATTTCTTATTATAAATCACAATATCACAGGACCTGAGCTGAAGTTTTAAATGAACTTTCTGGCTGCCAGGTGGAGAAAGGAATTGAAGCGGCAGGAGTTCACATAGGAACTCCATTTCTAAGGCTACTGTGATAGTCAAGAGATGTTGGTGACTTGATCATGGCAGCTTTCTCCCATTGGTCTCCCAGACTCAGCTTGTTCCAAACCTCCCTACACACAGCCACCAGTCATATTCTCAAAAGGTTGCTCTGAGCATATGATCTAATTACTAAAAATATTCAGAGGCTCTTATTGCACACCAAATAAAATCTCATCTCCTTAGCCTGGTACTCAAGGCTTTCTATAATCTTGCCAGAACAGAACACATTTTTCCTGCCTTATCTTTCACTCTCTTCTTCAAGTGACATGTTCTAGCCCATTCGGATAACTTTTTCTCTGAGCTTTTCTACCTGGCTCAGTCGCTCACTTTCCTTCCCTCTTATCCCCATTTCTTGAAGAATTTCCCTTTCTTCAAGCTCCAGCTCAAAAGCCTTCTTCATTGAAGCTTTTCCTAACCTACTCAAATAGAAGTTACAGAAACTTATTCATTCAACAAATATTTAGTAAGACCTTGTGATGTGTTGGGCACTGTTAGACGTGGAGGGACAAAGAAAAGAACGTCCCTGCCCTCATGGAGCTTACATTCTTTTGTGAGACCAAAAGCAAGCCAAGTCAACTGCAGGAAGTGCGTAAGAGTGGGGACTCTGGGCCCATTCTGCCTGGGTTTAAAACCTGCCTCTATCACTCACTTCCTGATGCTAGTAAAGTTACTTAATTGTCCTGTGCCTCAGTTTCCTCATGGGGATAATATCAGTAACTATCTCATGTAGCTCTGAAATTAAATGAGTTTATACTTGAAAAGAACTTAGACCAGTGCCTGGGATACTGTATATACTCAAAAGCTGTTAGCTATATAGCCATATACAGTGCAGAGTCCATGGAGGGAGAATGATCTTGGCTTATCCAAGGCACAAGATGGGCAAGGAGGCCAGGGTAGACATGATAAAGTAGCAGAGGCAGAGAGTGATGAGGTCAGAAGCAGGGACCAGATCAAGCAGAACTTGGCAAGGATGATAGATCTATTTTGGGTGGGATGGAAAGACACTGGAACGTTTTTGATCAAAGAACTGCTGTGACATCATTTATGTTGTAAGAAGGACACTATTTGGAAGAAAAGAGGAAGAAAGAATGGAAGTAGGTAGACCAGAGGAGAGACTACTGTAGTAGTCCAGGTGAGGTGATGGTCGCTTAGACTTGGGTGGTAACAGTGGAAGTGGTAAGAAGTAAACATTCAGAGTGTGTGTATATATATATGTATGTGTGTGCGTGTATATATATATAAATATATTTATTTATTTATTTAAGATTGGCACCTGAGCTAACATCTGTTGCCAATCTTTTTTTTTTCTTCTTCTTCTCCCCAAAGCCCCCCAGTACATAGCTGTATATTCTAGTTGTAGGTCCCTCTGGCTGTGCTATGTGGGATGCCGCCTCAGCATGGCTTGATGAGCAGTGCTGTGTCCACGCCCAGAATCTGAACTGATGAACCCTGGGCTGCTGAAGCAGGGTGCACAAACTTAACCACTCAGCCACAGGGCTGGCCCCTGAAGTATATTTTAAGGTAGGCTCACTAGGACTTGCTGATGAGTCAAATACGGATGTGAAGAGAAGAGAGGAATTAAAGATGACTAGGTTAGGAAGAAAAGAAACGAGGCTTTGGGTCTGAGTAGTTATTAAGATGGGAAAGAGTGAGAGAGGTATGGGTTTGAGCAGAAATTCTACTTTGACCAAATAAAATTTGAACTATTAGACAACTAAGATGGACGTCCAGCCTGTATGTTTGGAGCTCAGGAAAGTTAATATTGGAGAAAACATATGGATGGTGTTAAAAACCATGGGATGGGGGCTGGCCCCGTGGCCGAGTGGTTAAGTTCGCGCGCTCCACTGCAGGCAGTCCAGTGTTTCGTTGGTTCGAATCCTGGGCGCGGACATGGCACTGCTCATCAGACCACGCTGAGGCAGCGTCCCACATGCCACAACTAGAAGGACCCACAACGAAGAATATACAACTATGTACCGGGGGACTTTGGGGAGAAAAAGGAAATAATAAACTCTTTAAAAAAAAAAAAACAAAAAAACCATGGGATGAACTCACATACTTAGTGTAGCCAGAGAAGAGGACCAAAGCCTGAGCCACGGGGTATTTCCACATTTAGGGTAAAGGAAGAGAATCATCAAAGGAAATGAGGAAGGGGCTGAGGCAGGAGGAGTATCAGGAGGGTGTGGTGCCCAGTGAAGAAAGTGTTTCAAGAATTAAGGTGTGATCAACTGTCAAATGCTTCTGAGAGGTCAAGCAAGATACTATCTAGTTAGTGCAAAGTAAATCGTTCTCTGAGCTCCGTTTTCTCACAGTGCTTTATTTGTACCTTTCTCACCTCAGTTTCCACCCATTACGTTGTATAGTTATTCTGTGTGTGTGTGGCCATAATAGCTTATCATATAGTGAGATTTCAGTAGTACATTATTGTTTGTCATGCTGTATAGTTCTTTTTGTCTCCTCTCTTCTTAGAGAGGTTGTTTAAGGTCAGAGACCACGTCGTCTTCTCTCAGAACACCCACTACCCTATTTGCTCAATAAATGTTTGAGTGGATGAATGAATCATGTGGAATTCTATAAAATCTGGGAGAACACACCCAACACAGAATTAGCAATCAGAGCTGGTTTTACTGAGATGTCCTCAATGTTCTGTTTTAAGACCAACACGTGGGCTTTGTTCTGCCTGGAATGAAAGACATCCACCATATATTTTGAGTTGGACTGTTGCTAACCACAACCTATCTGGCATTTCTATCTTCTATTCTAATGTTTCATGCATGGTGCAGTCCAAAAGTATCTTAGCTTTTACCTGATTTGCTCCCATAAATAAGTAAATAAATATATATATTTTTCCCCTGACCTGGCTATTTTTCATCTAAAGTTGGCTCCAGTTGACACCTTCAGAGGTCATCAGTACCTTTCTCTGTCACACTTGAACTTTAGCATCATTACAGTACATCAGAGACATCAGGATAAGTTGACATTTCCTATTATAATTAATTTCAAAACCACAACAAAAGGAACTATGGAAATACAGGCACTAGGAATGACCAAATTCTTAAGGGAGGCGTGGTTGAGATGGCATGCCCAAAAAAAAGCTGGTAGTCAGTGGATGAAATTTTTCCCTAAGCCTGCACAAAACGAATGAGATACAGTTAATAGGTCACTGAGTTACTATCTCTGGAAAAGAAAGACTAAAACCAAGAGTTTGAGTAACAAGACTATCAACACCCAAGTTACAGATGTAAACTTTTGGTAACATCACTTGTTATCTTGAAAATGTGCATTAGACAACACAAAAAGACAAAATCATCACATCCCAAACAAGTACAGTATCCCCCTAGAGATCAGAAATGCCTGTCACCTGTGCCAAAGCCACAGAAACCCACCCATCTGGAAAGCCAGCCTCTCTCAGCTCAGCCTTTGGCACTCCATTTGGGACTCGGTGATTTTTTCCTAGAATGCCACATTTACCTCCATGGCTCTTTTGGCTAGC
The DNA here is from genome assembly GCF_041296235.1 of Equus asinus. NCBI lineage: Eukaryota > Metazoa > Chordata > Mammalia > Perissodactyla > Equidae > Equus > Equus asinus. The sequence goes on from NC_091813.1 coordinate 42,274,175, forward strand.
CTTATGGTGGCTCCCTGAGAGCAGTTACTCACCTTTGACTGCTACTTAGTCTCATACCTAAGGATTGAGAAGCTTTCTCCAGTCCACTGACCACTTAATGTTTGTTTATCTTTGGATGGATGTATTTGTAAAGAGAACCGTGGCTCACAGCCCTTTTACTAAAACTTACTTGAATGTGCCCTGTCAAAGTACGGCACTGCTGAGCAGCCAGACCATCCACCCAATACTGGCGCTATGATTCTCAACTACTACATCCTCCACACATGATACACTGCTTGGCACGGATTAGATACTCAGTATACACTTGGTGAATGAATTTCAGAGAGACACTGACAAAACAGGACATATCTGGAGAATGGAATAAACAGGCTAGAGATATTTTGTTTGGAGTCAGAAGCTTTAGAGCTTCTTTCAAATAGAGTTGTCAGAAATGGAGGGATAAGCCTTATGCTATAAACTCTAGGTCATTACGACCTAATGATCGAACGCAGCATTTCCTAGAGTTTAACATGATGTGGTACTAGGGGGAAAAAAATCCTATAATCAAGAAAGTTTGGGAAATGCTGGATCAAATAAGTCTTTTAACCTTAGAACTCCTCAGAGCTTTTAATATGTCAATGTGCTTTGCACTCTAAAAGGGAGACATTATACAGCTTTTCCCAAACTTTTATTCAAGTATTTAGTACGGTCCCTTATATTCCAGGCACAGAGCTAGGGCCTAGGAATACAACACTGAGCCAAACAGATCCAGTGTTTGCTCTTATGGAGTTTATGCTCAGTGTGAGAAACAGTCAAATACCACACAAATATTTATTATAAACCACAGCAAACGGTATAAAGTTCATCAGCATCTTCTAATATGTGAAGCAGACAAATACCTCTTCTACTCAATATAAAAGATTGAAAGCCAAATCTTTCTCTTAAAGCTTTTCATGAACATGGTTCTAACAGTCTACTTTAGTTTGAACAACCCTGCTCAGAGGTCTAACACATTTCCCTTGCTAAAAATGCGTTACATTTTCAGAAGTCAAGTCTAGAGGCAAAAGCAAGACACAAACCACTCATTTATGAAAAGGTCAGAATTAATAAATACCTCCAGATGCTTGATGAGAATAGCTCCAACTTTAGGGGCTGCTTAAATTAGAGTGATGTTGAAACAGAAGATATGTACTGCGGTCTATGCTGCACCTAAAATGAATGTGGACTGACGCAAGGATCTGATCCACAGTGGTTCCTACTGAAAGTAGCTGATTTGAGTAAGCAGGTTTTCATCAGTAATGCAAACCTGAACCAACTGCACTTTGTATATTGATTTCTAAACGACAAGGTTCTTCCTATTTTTATAGCTGATATTTTTAACAGGAAAATACAACACTGATGTTAAAGTACCATTAAATAATCCTGAGTTAACTTTTTCTTCTTTTTATACATACTTTAAAAGCACCAACTATGTGCTAGACACTCCACTAGGAACCCGGGAAAACAAAGAGGAAAAAGCCTAGTGATGTTTTATTTATCCTTGTGATGTGGGAGTGGGGAAGCTACAGAGGGAAAGCCAAATTAATCACTTTCAGAAGAATCAATCCGTAATGTCTAAGCATGTTGACATTCCTAAATCTTCAGATTTGTCTTTACTTCACTTGTTCATTCCAATGCATTCTCAGTTAACAAAAACAGTTAAGTATTTAAAAACCTAAATACTTAAACCACTTAAAGGATCCAAAAACTGAGCCCTTTTTCACTCGATGGTTCTATACTGTTCCTACTAGATTCCATAGTAGTATCACATGTGCTAATAAGTGTGGAGAATTTGTAATTCACATTTGAGAACATTTAAAGGATTCTTTTGTCAAATAAAGCTATATGGTAAATGAATTTTTATAATTATAAAGTGACATTTAATCTCAAATTAACTGAGAAGAGACATGCCTCTCTTCTCTCCTCCTCAACATGGGTAATTTTTAATTTTCAGACCAGGAAATGAACATACTTAGAAAACACTTAAGAGTATGACAGAACTCAAAAGACAAGTAAGTCTTTTGACTTACTCCATCCCAGCGACTGACTACAAACAGGACTGACTATAAATATCGCACTTGATTTTTTCCTATAATAGCCAAAGATTCTACACTTCTATTTCAACTACGTTGGCACATCTAACAGGAAACCTGACTTACCTCAGACCTAAATATCAATAGCATGATGAATAAAGTGAGACTGTCACTTTGTAATGATCCACATAAACCAAATTTCTGAAAACTGAAAGAAAAGGTTATTTTACATAGCCTATAAAAAATAAACATACTCTAGAAAGATAGTCATTAAAAATTATTGTCACTCAGTATCAAATCTTGTATATTGTTTTCCTAGCAAATGATCAGTTCCCATCTAGTTTCTAGTTGAATGGGGGGTAATTGTACCAGGACTAGTCCATTCATGGGTTGGCCTCAGACTAACTGGAATATGGTCCATCAACATGCTATAAAGACTGGTAGGTCAACCTTGTGTAATTATGAGCAGGCTACCTTTTTGGGACTCTAGATATAGAAGATGCATATAAATTCAACTCCATCCATGGACAGAACTTAGGTCATCCAAATGAAAAACGACATTAGGAAGGCCAAGCAATGATTTACTTTATTTAGGCTGAATTTATTCCTTCCTAGTTAACAATGCCAATAATTCAAAAACATTCCTTTCACTTAGGGGAGTTACTACCAAGGATGAGTTAAACAGGCATATAGAGATTTTTGGCCCTTTCCAATTTTCTTTCATATGTTCTCCTTTATTCCTCATAACTTTTATTATTTCTTTGAGAAATTCTTATGACAGGTATAAGACTAAGGAAATTTTAGCGATTTCCCCAATAGGTAACTTGCTTTATATAAATTTCATTTCCAATTCCTAAAAATAACGACAGACACAAAATTTACTTAGTTTTTTAATAAACCATAAAATTTAAATATTCAAATAAAAAGAAACAAAAATAGATATTTAAGCCATCACTAATCTCTGTTTTTATTCTTCCTCTGGGTATCGGAGGCTTGACTTACCTGGGACTAGAGTAGAGTAATACAGTTATGATGCTGGTGTAATAACGAACAAGTGAGTAAAAGTGGGCAATGGCTTGATAAAATTTACTTTCAAATCTGGAAGTAAAGACCAGTGCTCCCTCGAGCCCACTGCGAGACCTTGCGCTGGTCTTGTCGTCTGCGGAAAGCTACTAGGGCTTACCGTTCTCACCACACTTTCTTCTTCACCGCTTAGCACTCCCTGGCATTGTGATCCTTTTGCTTGCTGAAGCTCACTTCAGTCTGTCAAAACATGAAGGGGGAAAACCCCCAAACTGAATAGACGAATAAACACTTTTAATGTGAACAATCATACTCAGATCAACCTCTTTTGAAAAAATACAAGTCAGTGGGTTTTTTGGCCTTAAGTAACTCAAATATTGCTATTTTTTCTTCCTTTACTAAAACAGCACTTTTCATTTTATTGACATTAGCCAATTATTTGCCATTTCTCTGATCACATTGGTACCCTATGTTCTTCTTTTTGATTCAGCATTAAACATTCCATTCCAGCATATTTGATCTTTGACTAATTTTATCTCATTCTGTGAATAAATCTGCTACTAATCAGTGAAAATCACAAAAGGAAAAAGGAGGCAGTGAGCACCAACAAGGCTCTCACTTCAAAATTCATACAATTTTTTTAATAAGAAAAACATTCATTTTTATTACGGAATCTAAAACCATTATTGCATGACCTTTTAGCATACTCAAATGGGCTGACATTCAATATGGACAGCAAGCTAGCTCAAAAGAAACGAAGTGTAATGCACAAGTACGTTCAGCTGGTAGAATCCCAGCAGTGCGGCAATAAAGTGCAGCAAAAATTTCCTTATATTGAATAAGGACTCCAGTAACCTCGGAATATTTTTGGTAAAGTTAAGGAAAAGCTACTGCAGTCAGGAGACTGGTAATCTTTAGACTTCAAAGACTGGCTGCCAGGGACCACAATGAAATATTAGACCTGAAGCCAATGAGAAACACTAGCTTGGAAAGGAATAGGTCTTTCCAAAATGCAAAATTATCTTAAACAGATGCTTAGCATACTATGATTTGACAGGTTTACAGTGATAAAATAGCAAAGATTAATGATAACATTATTTATATCTTCAGCGTGTAAAGAACACAGATTTAAAAATGCAGCAAGAAACCCTATGACAGCTCCTGAGACAAGTTATCCTATGGCCTATGTCCACTCCATGCCAATGATGACTAGCCTGAATGGTAACACACAGAGTAAAAACAGTGATCTACTGTACGTGAGTCAGAAAGTACTGGAAAGTGACAAAATGGTATGTTATTAAATGACAAAACATATTTAGAGGCTTTATTTAAAAATCTCTCACTGTTCATTATCAAAGTTACAAGATTGTTTGCATACCAATAGACAGACTGTAAACATAGGAAATTTTCATTAAGGAAAGATGGGTTTACTGTAATTTGATCTTTTACAAAAAATTACTGCAAGTTATTGATAACAGAATTTCTCTTTTACTTTCTTAAGTCTAATTCTCTTGAAAATTAAACCAATGTTTCCACTCCCTCAAGCTAAAGTTCAACCATGGTCACCTTAGGAAATACCCCTGTTTATTTGTTAATCAGAAATACAAATCGAGTGGCACATATTTCCATTTTCTTCTTAGGCCGAAGGTTTCGGCTTCATTATATTTTACAAGAAAACAGAAAACTTGCAATGGTCCTGAAAAGTCTTTCATGTCGCAGCTGAGGTTTAATGACGGCAGTGGAGGAAAGCAATGGTGATGCAAAGTAAGACCAGCCCAAGTGCCCTTATCTGATTCCATATCTTTTTCCTGTTTGGCTTGTACTAGTGTTTCTGGTCAGGCTGCCTCCACCAAACCTGATTGAAGCAGAAGGGTGACATGCTCTGGTAAGTTCTGTTTAAGGGCAATTCCGTTCAGGCAAATAGTTGATCCTTCAATCTGTTGGCTGCGGGATGATACTAATATGAAGGAAATTATCCGGGTAGCTCAGATGTTCACTCAGCCATTGCAGAGGTGTTTCCAACATTGGCTCAATTCCATGAATCATCACTTGGTTCTTTTTTTCCCCATCTATTCCAAGAAAGAAATCCAACAATAATCAGTTAAGAGTCAAAACAGTCCAAGAAAAAAAATACTGTTGCTTTTTGAGAATCCTTCATGAATTAAATGGATTTTACAGCTTTAACAGGTTAAACCTGGTCTGTCTCCTGAGCAGGAAATGTGGACATGGAGAAAGTTCAAATGTTGCAATATGTATCACCCAAAACAGAAACCTGAGGGTTACAATGAATTCTGATAAAAATTCTGTTGCTATATGTGAAAGTATTCATTCTTTCTTAATTACTGTGCTTACCTAAGATTGACGTTAATGAAACTATAGTGGAGAAAACAGCCCATTTGTACCCATTGACCAAAATTTATTTTAGTTACACATTAAAAACTGTACTATCTGGCTATTAAAAACAGGTCAAATGAAGTGGGTCAATACAGATTTAAAATATGTAAAGTAGAAATGTGACTAGAAATCATCAAGAATAAGATCAGTGTTTAGGAAGATGCTTAATAAAACAGATGGGAGTTGTACGTTAATTTGCAGTAAAGTTGTTTAAATATATATCAGAAAGTTTTAGAAACACTATAGAATAAGAGTTACAGTCTTAATGAGAGGGAACTAAGAGTCTGACTCAGGGATTCCTGATTTGGAGTCAGGAAACTTGATTGATATTTGTTAACACCCATTTGCTAATTAAAAGGGTGCTGTAATTCACACTTTTCTTTGAAATTCAAATCTTACTACAAATTAAATTTAAGGTTAGTTTTGTATCTTTTATGATTTTAGTATGATATACTGATAATCTTTAAAGTAAACAGCAGCACTCTTGGTTTTTATAGGAAAACAACGAGAGCAAACCAAACTCCTTTTGGAAAACAAAACATAGAACTTTCAAGAAACTTTGTGTCACTCCTTTAGTACAATTCTTGGTTTCTCTCTTTTAATCTCTTCAAAATACAATGTTCAAACTTCAACTTCCCGGAGACAGAAGATAATAAGGAAACCGGGAATTCATGGAACTATATGACAGGGAAATATCCTACTTTTCCCTTCTGCTCTGTTCAAAATGACTTCTGCATCCCTAGTGCTCTCATGTCTAGGCAAAATGGGCTGATGATGTATGGTGATGATGGCTTGGCTGGCACCTGAAACAAGAGATCCTTTTAAAGAAATATTTAAACTTCCTGTTAGAGGCAGCACAGCCCTGGGAGTTGACAGTCAACAAACTGACAATAAGAGAGGACACAAAAACACTACAGAGAATTGATAAAAAAGAATGCCAAAAATAAAACCCTAAAGAACATACTATCAATCCCAAAGATAACCAAATAAAAGTGCCAAACAAACCCCTAAATCACTGTCATAGTTTAAAACAACTTTGGAAAAAGACATCATCTCATAATACTAACCTAAAAAATGCTTTCACCGTTTTGATTTTTCTGCCAATCTTTGTTGCATCTATACGTATTTTTACACAGTGGCGATCACAGTGTTAATATAATAATTGGTTTTCACAATGATGGGAATCATCTATAAATAAAAGATGAAGCAACACACAAAATACTATAGAAAGCATGGTATTAGTACTCTGAGAAGATTTTAAAATGTTGGTATTCAAATGGATAAACCCTTAGCTATCTGGAATGATTCATTCTTCGTAAGTTCTAGATTATGAAGGTTTTACTGTATTAAATCTTTCTTAGAATATTTGAAAACATTTCCGCTGTAGTTTTCTTCATATACTTATTATATATTTCTCTGAAATATTTTAATATTCTCAGAATCTTCCTCCTACTTAGCACTGAGTCAAAAAATGAAAGAGCAGCGGTGTAAGAGTAAAAGTTCCTTATTTGTAAAGTTTTTCCTTAAGCCAGAGTTGCCTTCGGATACTCTGAAACAGAGTGCTAGAAGAAACAAGTCACAACTCAATATCCAAAATACTGTGCCTAAAGCAATATTTACACATGGGAGCAAATACAACACGGCATACAATCCACGCATGCACAGTGTGTTTGAAAGGCAAAAGATCAACCCTGTCCACAGAAGGGTAGAGGGAGTTTGTGAGTTGTACAAGAGAAGGTGGAGAACATAAGCACTATTCAAACACTTTGTATAACAAACCCAATAAATCACGATATCAGAGACCTGAATAGGTAGCACTGATTCTCTGGTTTAAATTGGGGCCACTTTTAATCTGTAACATAAAAGTGTCACTAACTAAATTTAGACAACTAAGGAAGTGGATTTAGGATTGTCATTTCCCTCAACACAACAGTTTAGAATTTTAAATACATTTATTTTGTCACTGCCTACATTTGTCCAAATATTTCATCTGTGTATATTTATCTTTTTTTTGTTTTCTGACTTTCCTCAATAACACAACTGTCACCAGGCAGATTCTTAGAATGGGACAGCGGTTCTCTTGGAACTAATAACTAAGGTTTCTCTCTTATTCCTCACTATATCCCCAGTGCCTAGCATGGTGTCCAACACTTACTAATTAGTCAATAAATGTTTTCAGAGCTTGAATAGTTTTATTGCTAGTAGAATATACTACCAAAAACAATTTTTTGAGAATAGTTTCTGATGGCTGTCAGTACACTAAGTAAAAACAGCTCTACCTATAAAGACTGTTTTGGTTATTAAAACAACAAAAAGTCAAAATGTTTCCAGACAAGTCCAGAAGCGTATATATTATCACCTAAATTCATGCTGCGATAAGTAACAATAAAGCATGACTGGACATTTTGGCAATATCAGAACTAACAAAATGAAGCAGTGAAAAATTAGCAGATGTTTCTTTTATTTTCTAACAGTAGAAAGGAAACACTTGATGATACCGCTAAAGTAAATCATGTTTTTGGTAAATACGTCTTTGTGTTTCAAAATAGGAATCTAGAATTTAATACTTGGGAATAAGCAAATGACTCAGGAGAAAAATGTTACTCCACACCTCACCCACTCAGATTTTTTTAAAAGTTAGTTTGATGCTTTAAAGTAAGCAAACATTTGAGGCAGTAATTAAGTGAAGTAGTTCTATATGAAATTCTCTCATACATGGCACTTTTGGGGGGTAACTCTGATATAATTTCAAACTTACAGAGAAGTTGCAAGAACAGTACAAGGAATTCCCCTTCACCCAGATTCATCAATTGTTTACATTTTTGCCCCATTTGCTTTATCATTCTGTGTGTATAATTATTTTCTGAATCATTTGAGAGCAAATTACAAACACTGAGTCCTTTACCCCTAAATATTTTAGTTTGTACTTTCTAATAAAGATATTTTTTTACATAGCCACAGTACAATTATCAAAATAAAAAAATTTAACACTGACATACTACTATTACAGTGTAGAACTTACAATGGAATAGTAGAATTTACAGTGTAACACTACTACTACGGTGTGGAATTTTATCAACTATCCCAACTATTTTTTTTCTCCAGTCTAGGACCAGTCCAGGAATCACACATTGCATTTAATTTTCATGTCTCTAAACTCTCCTTTAATCAGGACAGTTTTTAGCCTTTCTTTGCTTTCTTAACCACGACAATTTTGCAGAGTACATACCATCATTTTGTAGAATGTCCACATAATGATTTTTAAACCTGATTATTTTAATTCTTCTTGTAAATAATATAAGGATAGTCATTCATAAATATTTGGGGTTTGTGAATTAAGGAAAAGGCCAGAAACGAATGTTAGAAACATGTATTTTCTTTAGGTAGAGGAGGAATTCAATTCACTTTTAGAGTTAGATATTAAATCTGAGGAGATCAAATATCAATAAAGAGAGTATCACAACAAAATTTCATTTCCTAAATTTATCTTATTTATAAGTCCAGGTATTATAAAAGTATCACATAATTTTGTATTAGTACCAACAGCCTAACAAAAATTCAATTCTTAACTAGCATCTACTTTAAAGTGAGCATTTTAGAGTTGTATGACATTTTAAGAAAAATACATTCAAACAGATTTTGGTTGCATGATTAGAATGGTAAGAATTACATACAGAAGCAAAAAGAAATAAAAGAAAATTCACATTATCCACACAAGTCATCAATGAAAATTATCAACTTGAAACAATGTAACTTACGTGAATACATATAAAAAATGATGACTGTCTACACACACACACACAATGAATATAATGATATACAATAATATAAATGAGACATAAAGGAGAAAGGGCCAACTAGGCACTGATAGTCAACAAGGTGCTACTGAAAGACAAACTGGGAGGCAGGCAACCTGAACTCTCATTCTGTAATGAAGGGCTCTGGGCAGGCCTCATAGCTCTTTTAGGGTATTTCTGTATACATAAAATGAAGGTGTCCGTCTAGATCCATGGTTTGTAAATCTGTCTGACCATCAGAATCATTTGGAAGATTTTAAAAAATATATAAGCTGGGACCCTCTCCAGACCTTCTGAGTCAATCTCTGGAGTAAAGTCTGTTTTTAAATGTTTCTTGAATAAAGCTTACGATAACACAGGTGCAGAATTTTTCTTCAAACAAAATCTTACGCAGAAACCCAATATAAAACACAGGAGGAAGGTGGGGCAGCTTTGATGTGGGACTGAGCCCATCTCCCAAGTCCTGCTGCTTCCTGATTTACGATCCACGGTGGTTTCTGATAGAACTTCACGGGTCAGTTTGCAAACCGCTGGTCTAGAATACAGGTCTTCCAGTTCTACTCTCTGAGTCTTTTATGCCTAACAGTTCTAATCAGCATAACTCACTAGTTTTGAATTATTAGGCAAACTGCTTAAACTCCTGAGTCTCAGTTTCCTCCTTTTCTAGTGTGGACGAAGAAGTCTCATCTCCAGTGTTGCCTGGAGGATTGAATGGGATGTCCGGGTGGAGCGCTCAGCACAGAGCCCAGCCCAGGGCTTGGACACAGGAGGGATTCAATCGAGTGAGTGACTCCTCCCCACACCTCCTTCCTGTTCACTCCCTAAAAAATAAAAGTATCAAAAAACTCATAGAGTAAGCAAAGACAGAAAACCAGTTGTTTTTTTTTAAGATTTTATTTTTTCTCCCCAAAACCCGCTGGTACATAGTTGTATATTCTTCGTTGTGGGTCCTTCTAGTTGTGGCATGTGGGACGCCGCCTCAGCGTGGTTTGATGAGCAGTGCCATGTCCGCGCCCAGTTTGTGAACCAACGAAACACTGGGCTGCCTGCAGCGGAGCGCGCGAACTTAACCACCCAGCCACGGGGCCAGCCCCCAGAAGACCAGTTTTTAAAACATCATGATTTAGCAACAAAAATTAAACACTCATTGTAATTCTCTTCCTACACACACAGTGATGGGAATAAGGTAATTTTATTAGTACTAAGTACATCAAAAGGTATATAAAAACCATGGATTCAATTATGTGACTGGCATGCAAAGCATTGTGAGAATTTAGCCTCATGTCAATATATACACTGAATTACTCAGCTCCATTATTATGCAGTGTGGCATGTAAATTTCATGAATGTGTTAAGGAAGAAAAAAAAGACAACAAAACCCCAAAGACTCAATCATTATGCAGACAACAAAATGACCGCCATTTTTAAAAATTCCTGAAGTTATCTAAAAAGGTCTGGATTAAGTTAGTAGTGCTCTCAACATGTACATTTGGTGGAGCGCATCGTCGACAAGTCAAATGAGCCCTATTGTACTGCCGTGACGTTGTTAAACAGAGTTTAGGTAAGGTTCTTAGTTTTCAAAAAAGATGAAAACATTCAGGTGTGGGGGGGAAAACCCAAAATCTTTGTTATCTATTTTCAAATATATCATTATTTGAGAATTCATAGTATGTGATGACTGCCTTTTAGAGAGTTCTATTAGCGATGGCTCATAACATTCCCCTTTCCAATCTGCCTTTCAGTCCTTATTTTTTGGCCAAACTTCAGCAAGGAATATGACCTAAATGTCTTTAAAAATAGGTTACTTGAGATTCTAATGTATGAGTTTCATTTTTACTGTTAATAAATATACTAAATATGTGAAATCTCTTTGAATTTGAAGCTAAAGAAATCTACGGTATACCTTCAAGGGAAAATGCTTTTAATCAGAAAATTTCAGTTTAATAACATTTGTTTTTACTTTATTCTTGTGAATGTGGAAAATAGAGATGTAAGGCCAAACGTTATAACCATGGTGTTTAGTTTTGTGGCTTTACATTTATACTTCATAACTATTATCTGCAGAAAATGACTTGATTTGCCATCTTGGAATGGGTGATGCTGAAGGTAAAACTTCTGAAAAATACTGAATATTTCTGAAAAAGTTTTAAACAAATAAAGAGATGAGCTTTTTGATTACCACTAGTTGGAACAATTTTGTTCTGTCTGACAAATTCTTTAACCTCTGATATGTTCATTAGTAAAATGCCAACTAATTGAATCCATCGACATGAAAAACCACAGGCAGAAATCTGAGGTGCATACATCATGCTGAAGGATTTTGACTCGGCCTCGGCCATAATAGTCAGTGAGGTCAGGTCAAAGAGGGTTAAACCAAGCCAGGATATAGCCAAAGGAATACATCAAACGCTGATTTTAAAAGGGCAATTAATCTTAGACAGAAATGCTTCCTGGGGAATGAGATCTCAATCTTAAGAGCACACTACATGATGTAGCAGTAAAAATGAACATATACAAGCGCACAGGGCTTTTATCCTATGATCACAAACAGAAGGAGAGTGCTGTTTATCAGAGAAATACAAACCCATTTAAAAATACTTACATTAACTTCTTCCGGATCTATACTCACTTAGCAGTCCAGGTCTTAATGAAAATACAATATCACAGCTAATATATACTACATAGGTCCTTCCATGTATAAACTTTATATTTTATATACTTAAAAAAATTATTTCTGCCCCAAATATTTCCAGAGCCTCGGTTCTTAACATTTAAAAGAAGATTTTCAAAACACGCGTCCATGTTAATTCTTTCATTGACTTTTGCTTGTAATCTTTGTATTTCTTAATGAGGACATAAACCAAAATTTAAACTAAAAAAAAAATCCCATATAATTAGCTATAATTATAAAAATAAAATTGTATTAAGTGACTGTAAGACCATTTTAATAAACTGATTAAAAGCCTCCTGATAAGATAAAAATGTGGTAAAAGTTAGAAATTAAAACTAGTTCATTTAAAAAACCCAAAAAGCAAAATAAAATTTTGAAAATATAGGTTCAAATGTTTTTGATCTGTTTTCATAAAATGAGCCACTAATTCTAGTTGGGTTTAATAGGGCTCATTCACATTTGTCAAGTATGCATCACAGAATAGTTCAGAATTAACTGTTTTATTTAAAATACAGGCAACAAATACACTGTTTGAAAGGGGCAGACTGAGGTCTCACAGCACTTGTTTTAATGAAGAGATGTGTAGCTTAAACTGCCTGTATGTGGTCATTATTTTGTTAAGAGAATTTTTTTGTCTAGTGCTAAAGATGTAATATGAATTGTGCAAGTGTCTATTCTTTGGAAAAAGTCACATTAATTCACTTAACATCTTGAGATTTAGATAAAGAACAATAACTGAGGAGAAATCAGAAGTATCTTCTCACAGGTTGGGTAATCTCATCACCTTTTTTAATGGAAAATAACAAAAATAATCAGTTTATTATTTCTATGATTGTAGAAAAGACATAATGTCAATGGATTAAGTCATTAACAGATTCAGTATCATCAAGATTGCCCATGTGTCGGGACAAACCACAGAGATAAAGAGAGAAGGAAACAATCAAGGCAAAGAATTGGACTCATTTTAGTTTAGAATTTGACAGCACAATGATAAATTTAAGAAAATACATCATAATTACCAAGTTTAAACTGAGCCTAACAAACTGCTTCTATCCAAACTTGAGTATTGTAATCCTTGCTCACAAGGGCTACATTTGAAGAACTTTTTTTGAATTCCCACTATGAACGGCACTATCTTTTTTTCATATATACACAAAACACACATCCTATGAGAGAGAGAAAACAATAAAGAGCAGAGAGCGTTAGGATGACACTGAAAGGGCGAGTGACCAGTGATGCAGTCCCACGCGCCAGGCTCTCAGTAGTTACAAATGGGCCTTCCAGGGTTACTTGTGAATAGCTGAAACTTCAAACAAAGGTGCAATCTGTTGCTCATAGTCTTCAATGAAAAACTTTCACTAGCAGCAACACTTTCAAACCTCTTGCCTTGAGATTTTTACATTTAATATATTTTAACAGGTCTATGATAATCGAACTGGCTACATCAACTAGGGAGATGCCTTAGTAAAATACGCTTGCTTCTTCCTTGTCAGAGCCATACTTCCATCATCTCTAATCATGTCCAGAAGTTACCTTCCAAAAAAGAGTAACAATCAGTGGCACAGAACTCTTGCCACAATCAGGTATAAGCAGTTCTAATATCAGTTTCGTCGTGTATTTATACCTTCTGTGCACAGGCTTGAACATCAAGTCCTTGTCTCTTCGAAGTGGGATTATCTACAAACAACAACAAGAAAAACAAAACTACTTCTTTCTAACCTCACTTTGTAAATTTCTTAGGAGGGTAGTTATTTTTTAAAAAAACAACAGAACTGTAAAAAAACCAAAAAATATGCTCACTGTAAAGCCTTGGAAAACCATGAGACTATAAAAACTCACTTGAATTTCTTGTTCATTTAAACCCTACAACTATCCTATGAGGCTACTAGCAGGAAACATCCTTACTTTACAGAATAAGAAACCTGAATCATTAAAAACAACAACAACAAAACTAAATGATCTTCCAAATCAAACAGTGTGAAGGTACAAAGGGATACAAGAATGAAAACAAATTCTACATGAGTAAAAGAATTACTGAAATTGTAAAACCATTATTATTCTTACTCCTAAACCCTCATTCTGATGAAGTTTGGGTGTCTGTAGGTTTTATGTTTCTGTGGTGTGAATCTGTGAAATGAAATGCTACCTCTTGGGGGGTCAGTGTCATCATGCTGACAAAACTGAGTATTTGCTGGTTCAAACTTCAAATCACAAGACATCAATCAACCAGCTTTAATTCTGACACCTGATGTATCTGCCTTGTATGAATAACATGATATTTAGATTTTTCTTTTCTCTAATTGCTTTATGTCTAAAAAAATCTATTGTAACATCAGTTAATTCACTTTATAAACACAATCTAATCATATGTTATAAAGCAAAGGAGAAAAAATGTGAATACATCATCTTTTCTTACTTTTTATAAAACCTATTCTTTGGTTTCTCATAAAGCATATCTAAAATAAAGCAGTATAATTTAGACTACCTAAATGGGATATTATGACTTCCTTAGCCTCAAGTTGTTAGAATTATCTTTCAATGTACTAACCAAGCAAATAACAGATCAACCTTAGTCACTTAGTTCCTCAGTGCTTTTCTGACATCATTGAAAATTTTCTGCACATTTATGGGAGAGGAGTAGAAAAATATGACTTGTTCCTCAGCAAATAAAACAGGGCAATTCTAGCCCAGCATTTCTCTTTTTCTCCAAAGCCCCGGTACACAGTTAGATACCCCAGGTGTAAGTCATTCTGGCTCTTCTATGTGGGACGCCGCCTCAGCATGGCTTGACGAGCAGTGTGGAGGTCTGTGCTCAGGATCTGAACTGGCAAACCCTGGGCAGCCGAAGCGGAGCGCATGAAGCTGACCACTCGGCCACAGGGCCGGCCCCATAGACCAGCATTTCAGATCAGATTTACCCCTTAGCAACCAGTCCCTGGGTAGCTGGTGAAGAATTCTACTTCTACAGTGGTCATGTGGTATGTACGACCTGGTCCCTCCTTTTCAGCTAATTTCTGCTCATCTTTTAAGACTTAGCATAGTATCCACTACCTCCTCTAGAACAGATAAGATAGCAATTCTAGGTGCTTCCTAATATTCTTTGCAAATATCTCCATTACTGCACACACCACATCTTGGCATCTTTTTGCCCACTCCAATGGTACCAAAGTTTCTTAAAAGCAGGAACTATGTCTTACACATCTTAGTATGCCCAGTGCCAGAAGACAGTATGATGCAAAGCAATTGACTGACGAATAATGAAATCTACAACATCAAATGGAAACTCAAAGTTAAGTGGTAGTTGGGAAAGGTCTCAAGGAGTAAATAAATTCCCAGTAAGCAGAGTAGCAATGGAAATGGAAAAATGCAAATGGCTACAGGGTACTTGCTGGTAGGAGAGATGCATGGAGGCTTTACTAATCTGTCATGGAACAGAAGCCTTTTGTACGATATTAAATGTGGACTCGGGATTACAACAGCCCAACTGTCACAAAGGACTGACCAACCAGAACCTTGAAATAAATTTATAAAAGCAAAAATGGACATTTTATCCTAAGTCTAACTTACTAGGTTTTTATACGTTACATTAGAATGAGAAATGAAATATAATCAGGCAAAACTTATAGATGTTTTGTACTCTCCAAAGTAAAAGAATAAAAGATACAGTTTCAGGGGCCGGTCTGGTTGTGCAGCGGTTAAGTGTGCATGTTTCGCTTTGGTGGCCCGGGGTTCATGGGTTCGGATCCCAGGTGCGGAGGTGGTACTGCTTGGCAAGCTATGCCGTGGCAGGCGTCTCACATATAAAGTAGAGAAAGATGGGCACAGATGTTAGCTCAGGGCCAGTCTTCCTCAGCAAAAAGAGGAGGATTGGCCGCAGATGTTAGCTCATGGCTAATCTTCCTCAAAACAAACAAAGAAAAAGATAAGGTTGTAAATTTTTGGTTTTTGGTATGTTGTTTTTAATGAACAAAGAAAAAAATATTTTACTTCAGGTCTGGTACAGAAGCTTAGCTGAGTCATTTTAACTGCAGCTAACACCACAGGAAAAATTTACCTGAGCTCACCTTTGGTTATTCCTGGTTCCCTCTAACTTGGCTAACTCCTCTAGCCACTTAGAAAACAAAACAAAACAAAAAAAGAAACAAGCACAGCAGCTCATCATTAATTACTCCACAAGAACAATGACCTAAAGCACGTCTTCATAAATATTAGCACATTCTACTTTCATATGATGAAATAAGCTAAAATTCTTTCATGCATGAATCACTTGTTGCAAGGAGTAGTAGACAATGGTGCCACATAACTTTTATGAAGTACTTTCTCTTTTTATCATGTGATGACAGCCAGTTCTTATCCATACACACCCAATCTTAACGTCTTTCGCTTTCAACTTAAGTTGGGTGCAGGTGTTTCAAAATGCTTCATGTTTGACAATACCACAGGTGTACTGAGCTGACAATAAACAGTTCTTTACTGAAACAGTGACTTGATGTTTTGGATACTCACCAGAGATCCTGAAATGACAGTTATTTTCCAGTATGAGGTGACAAAAGGAAGAGGCAAATACAAGTTTTTCCAGATGAGATACTAATGTTAGAAATGTGGCCTCCTCCTGGTGTGGAAGGTACCATCAAAAGTATAGGTGCTATTTATATCATTTCAATGAAGGGTGTGTGGTATGTGTGTGTTCTCCGATCAATATAAGCACGTAACCGTTTGGGTAGGAAGCAGTCTGGCACACAAAGATAACCACGTACAGTATCTGAAATCACCTAAGAGGCAGGTTTGTGGATCAGAGTTGTGAGTGGCTGGCCACCTCACAGCCCTCGCTTCAAAAAAATGCAAGGGAAATGACAGTGTGTCTTCTTCAGGAATAGATGTGCAGGTAGATACAGCACACCAAAATTTAGGAGAGAATAAAGAGTCTTCAAAACAATAAAAATAAAATAAAAGCAATAAAAAATAAAAACAATAAAAAGCCACACAAATTTGCATTCCACTCTTGTGCAGGCCCATGTTAATCTTCTATGTACTGTTGTGATCCGGGTGTAGGAATGGCAAGAGAGCATGCAGGTGCGCTCCGACAGAGTGTATCAGCTCAAAGCACATGACTGCTTTCCATTTACACGCCTGAACGTCATAGCTACCCTTTTAATAAATTCAACGAGAAGAGTGACCGGAATTATATAATCCAGGAAATCTAAAATAACAAAAGTAGAAGTCCGGGCTAAGATAATATCACAAAATACTATAAAGGCAAGATTAGGTACTAAAACACAAACCACAGAATAAAGAGTTAGGAAAAAGAAAACATTTCAGAATGTTATTTTAAACTAAACAAAGAAGTTCAAAGGTTGCAAAAGTGAAAATGAAAACAAATGGTAGCATAGTAAAGTGGAAAAAACAATGGACCAGCAGATGCAGACTGGAGTTCTAAACCCAGTTTCTGCAATTAAGTAGCTAAGAGACTTTTGACAAATCTAAAAAATTGAGACTGAACTAAATTAACTCTACGGTTCTACAGTTATATGATTCTTTAAAGATGTCAAACACAAAATTAACACCCAACCAATTGCTTCCCGCTCTCCTCTAGTAAGTTTTCTCTTTTCATTCTGTGTTTTTGTTGACAGTTATGCTGCTGATTGGCGGATAGATCATTACGGTAGAGCAGTTTTCTTGAAAGGTTTTGAGTTCCATTGTGATGTTCTCTTTCAATAGTCAAAGATCTTATAAAGAAGTAAATTTTAAATGACATAATGTTTTTGAAAGTAGATGGCCAAAAAATATCTATGAGGGTCCAGCTCCAGGGCCTAATGGTTAAATTTGGCACACTCTGCTTCGGCGGCCTGGGTTCACGGGTTTGGATCCTGGGCACACACCTACACGACTTGTCAGCCCTGCTGTGGTGGCGACCCATGTATAAAATAGAGGAAGACTGGTACAGATGTTAGATCAGAGATAATCTTCCTCAAGAAAAAAAGAGGGAGATTGGCAACAGATGTTAGCTCAGGAATAACAGTCCTCAGCAAAACACAAAAACAAACACCAGGGGCTGGCCCAGTGGCACAGCAGTCAAGTTCACATGCTCTGCTTTGTCAGCCCAGGGTTTGCGGGGTCAGATCCCAGGTGTGGACCTCCACACTGCTCAGCAAGCCATACTGTGGCAGTGTCCCACATACGAAAAAATAAATAAATAACTTAAGGAAGATTGGCACAGATATTAGCTCACTGACAATCTTCCTCAAGCAAAAGGAAGAAGATTGGCAACAGATGTTAGCTCAGGGCTAATCTTCCTTACCAGAAAAAAAAAAAAAAACCAAACACCAAAAACATATCTAAGAAAAGAACAGAGAGGTAGCAATTTGAATATTAAGCTTTAGTTTAAATTTCAATGACCCAATTGATAAAAGCAGTTTTTCAAAGTTCTTTAAGATACTACAAAGTACTCAAAAAGGGATAAAAATACGGTACAGAGAAATGAATAACTGAAAGCCAGTGCTTACAGTGGGGTAGGTACAAGGCTTGTGGGTCCCATTTCTGTTAGCAATAAAAATGATTAATCTCTTAGTTACACTTCAAATGGAAAAACTAGTCTATATTCCCAAATCCTTAAGAATGTAGCAAAATAGACGTTAAATAGATTAAACAAACACTTACAGCATGGAGAAAATGAACTGAACAGTAAGATTATTCAGGAATCAATAAAAGTTGCTGGGAATTTCCCACTCAAAATATCTGTAACTTGAATTCAAAAATAAAAAGTTGACCTAACTATCTGTGTAAGGACAGACAGGAAAACGGCAACACTGGGTGTTTCTGGAAAGGAGAGCTGGATTAGGGTTTGGTGGATAGAAGCTGAGTGAGAGACTTTTCACTAAATTCCTTTATATACTTTTTGATTTTGGAACAATATAAAACAAAAAAAGATTTTATTTAACTGAACACAACACATTAAAAAACCTTGATAAACAGGACATCATCAAAATTAAATACTTTCACTCTGCAAAAGAAAACGAAAAGACAAGTGACAGGCTAGAAGAAAATAACTGCAAATCATATGTCTGATAAAGGACTTGTATCCAGAATATATAAACAACTCTCATAATTAGTAATAAAAAGACAGTCTGAAAAAAAGAAAGAAAAGGATTTTAATAGATATATCATCAAATATATCCAGAAACAATAAGCACATGAAAACACACTCAACATCATTAGACATTAGCAAAATAAGAATTAAAACCACCATGAGATACCACTACACAACCACCAGGATGGCTATAGTTAAGACAAAAAACATATGCTTGTGAGGATGTTAAGAAACTAGAACCCACATATATCGCTCACAGGACTGTAAAACGGCACAGCCAGTTTGTAAAAGTTTAGCAGTTTCTTAAAAATATTAAATACAAACTTATCATATGGCCCAGCCATTCCACTCCTAGGAATCTATCCAAGAAAAATGAAAACATATGCCCACACAAAGGCTTGCAAATATTATAGCAGCATTATTCATAAAGGTGAAAAGCTAGAAACAATCCAAGTGCCCATCAATTGGTGGATGAATAAACAAAATGTGATCTATACACCCAATGGAATACTATATAGCAACAAAAAGGAACAAACTGCTGATACATGCTACAACATGGATGAAACCCAAAAATATGCAGGGTGAAAAACCATTTGCAATTTTTTTTATTCCATTTATGTGAAATACCCAAAAGAGGCAAATTACAGAGACACCAAGCAGACCAGTAGTTGTCTACACTTGGCAGTGGGAGCAGAAACTGGCTGCAAGCAAGCACAAGGGAACTTTTGAGGTGACTGAAATGTTCTAAAACTAGACCATGGTGACGGCTGCAGAACTCTACAAATTATTAAAAATAAAAACCACCGAGTTGCCAAATAAATTATTTAACTGAAACTCTTACTAAAAGCTAAAATTACACAGCAACAAAGATAAATTAAGATTCTACAATAGTATTATAATCAACAATGCTAATTATGCCACAATTTAATGATCATAAATAGTATTTTAAGTAGAGACACAAAGAAAGAGTTCAGTAATCGGAAGATTGAGTGAACATTTACCCTAGCACTAGAGACACAAGGACGTGTAAGACACTATCAAAAATCTTGACTATAGTCTAGTAGAGTACAGGGACGACAAAGGACTCAGTAAGACCTCATAAAATATGCTGATAACCTCTTAAATCAATGAAACCTGTTCAAGCTCAGTAATTTTGGGCAGTGGTCAATGATCTTTGGCATCAATCCCTTCTGCTGGTTCTGACGGTATTTTGGATACCCCTCTTCACCCCTCCTATTGAGCCTGTGTGCATAGAGAAAAGCTAGATCACACAGCAATGCCAAGAAAGGCAAGCATATTTGATTAAAGAAAATAGTCATATTCGCAGATCAACTGACATATGTTTTCAGCTCCATATTCTTTGTTTAGTCATTTAGGCTGACATATCAACATTCCCCCCAATCCCACTCTGTTTCTATTACTATTTATTAGGCAAACCATTTCTTTAGATACTGCATGCTTCTTGAACTGTGAGATATAGTTTCAAGTCATGTAAATAATACTGCAATCACCCCATTTAGAATATGTTAATAAGAAACAGAATATTATCTATTAAAGTATTAATTTTAAAGATTTTATTTTTTTTCTCCCCAAAGCCCCCTGGTACATAGCCATATACTCTAGTTGTAGGTCCTTCTAGCTGTGCTGTGTGGGACGCCGCCTCAGCATGGCTTGATGAGCGGTGCCATGTCTGCGCCCAGGATTTGAACTTGGAAAACCCTGGGCCGCCGAAGCGGAGCATGCAAACTTAACCACTCGGCCACAGGGCCAGCCCCTAAAGTACTAATTTTATATTTATTAACGACTTACTTCTTTCCATAAAGGATTTAAAAAAGTAGCAAGTTTTGAATTTTTTTTCTATACAATCACGTGTCACTTAATGACAGGGATACATTCAGAGAAATGTGCTGATAGGCAGTTTTGTCCTTGTGCGAACATCATTGTGTGTACTTACACAAACCTAGATGGCATAGCCTACTATGCACCTAGGCTCTATGGTACTAACTTTACGGGACCACTGTTGCATATGCGGTCTGTCATTGACTGAAACATTGTTTGTTATGTGGCACATGACTGCATAATAAATACCATATATTAACAAATACAGTAATATGCCACTGATATTTCCCCCAGAGGTTAGTAATCAATTAATAGGATTAGGATTATAAGTCTTTCAATAATAGAGTGATGATCAAATGATGGTACATGGATATGAAGGAACTCAGTGCTATTTAAAAAAAATAGCTGTAAAAGAATTTTTTTTTTTTTATGCCAAGGAAGATTCGCCCTTAGCTAACATCCACTGCCAATTTTCCTCTTTTTGTATGTGAGGATGCCACAACAGCATGGCCACTAACAAACAAGTGGTGTAGGTCCATGCCTGGGAACTGAACCCAGGCTACTGAAGTAGAGTGCACCAAATTTAACCGCTAGGTCCTTGGGGCTGGCCCTTAAAGAATTTTTAATGATTAAAAATATGCTCATATTATGTTAGGTAAAAAAAGCAGCAGGACATATGATTTTATAAATACACACACACCCCTCTCAAATATTCAAGTGTACATATGCGTGTGCATGTGTCAACAGTGGTCTCTACGAGTTATGGGACTGCGGCGTATTTTTTTCTTACTGTTTCTGCATTTTCTTAGTGTTCCTCATGTTTCAATTAAGAAAACAGAACTCAGCAATTTTTATATTTTTCCTTTGCCTACTGGAAAACAATTTTAAACTAAGCTACAAAATGAGGACTATGAAACAGGACAAGTTCTTGACTGGACCTGTGACATGTCAAAGCCTAAGAGAAAAATGCTGAGTAAAACATCAGAAAGTAGTAGAGAACTGAAATAATATACATATCCACTATTCAATATTTTATACTTAAAATAGCAACGAAAGGTAAGAATTTTTTTTTTTTACCATCTCTTGTTCCTTTAGAATGAAGAAATACAATGCAAGATTTAAAATATTTACCAGAACTGAACTCACAAATGAAAGACTCAGGGTACCAGAGATGTGATGAGAGGGTAATTTAAAAATGGTATATTTTATTTTGCCAAAGAGAATCCATTCCTTATTTTGTTAGTGTCAACAATTTCCAAAATAATAAATTAAATATAAGGTGCTTCTGTTTTAAAAGATTTTTCCCTACAAAATAATGAAAACATTTCCTGAAGTAATCAGTAAATATTATTTTTAAGTCCAGAATGCTTATGTTATCTCAGGAACAAAGAGAAATGAAAGAAATGTGTTAATGTTGCAGATTATATTACCTTCAGGAGCAAGTGCAGAAGGACAAACTTCTTTGAGGAGATCGCCCAGCGTATGCAGTTGTCCATCTGCAGCCACAGGTCGAAAAAGCTTCTGAATGAAAGGGCGTTCGGTTGTTGTCTATTTGAAAAGTGAAAAAAGAATTCAAACAATTAGGTCTTCAGGGCTGAGAATTGAAAATTAATAGATCAGAAATTTAAAGCTGGCATTAGATGCCTTCTAATATAGTGTAATCAGAAGCAAACATCATCACAAATATCATATTATTGCCAAAAACACTTAACATAAACTCAAGTAAATCTAATCAAGAGGAAACAATCAGATTCGGAATGCGTGCCATTCTAAAGACAACTGGCCTGGACTCTTCAAAAAAGTCAAAGACATTAAAAAACAACACAAAAAGATTAAAAAAGATTGGCAAGATATAACAACTAAATACAAAAGAATAAACCTTGACTGAATACTGTATTGGAGAAGGAAATTACAAAACGAATCAGCTATAAAAGACATTTTTGGAATAACTGGGGAAACATGGAATGAATAACAGATAACATTACTGAATTAATGTCAAATTTCTTAGGTGTGATAATAGTTACAAGGACAATATTCTTATTTTTAAGAAATTCAGGCTCAAGTAGAGATAAGCTACCAAGATGTCTGAAACTGATCTTCCAACAGTTGAGAGAGAGAAAGGAGAGTAAATGTGGAAAAATGTCCATTACTGGAGAATCTAGGTGAAGGGTCTTAGTTGTTTTATTATTTTAACTTTTCTATGTTCGAAAATTTTCAAAATAGTAGATACAGCATTTCCTCTGACAATTGTTATTAGCACTATGTCATAATTTACTGCTAATAATTTCAGTGTTTTACCCACTTTTAAAATTAAGTTTCACTTTCCTAAACTACCTGTATAGGAGCACGACAGCGATGATGGCAGCCTCAGCAGTGCAGAGTTAGGAGGCTCTGGCATCAGCCAGTCTATGAACAGCACTACAGTTCATAAGCTCTCTGATCTCGCACCCAGTTTCTTTGGAAATTTGGGAATTTCCATATTTCTTAAGTTTGTGGTGAGAATAACGGAAGAACTGCACTAAGCACAGAGTAAATAAACAAATAAATGTGAAAGAGAATAAAAACGCTCTTCAACTGTTATTTCATTTTAAGATGTTAAGTTTTTATTTTAAGCTTCCAAGAGTCAAAAATCATAAAAACTTAGAAGAACAGAATAATGTCTCATATTTCATAAGAAAATGATTTCAAATACCCGGCCATTAAAGACAAGTTTGTCTCTTTTTTAATACCTCAACTTCTTTGATATAACTGTCACCGATTTGGTAAAAAATAATCTAGTTTTAAGTGTGGACATAAACTAAAATGTAAGAAAACACTGACATGGTGTAAAAGCATGTGAGCTACCTTTCCTCCTTACACTGTATACTCAGTGGATACCTATTAGAAGTTAAAAATGGTACTCCAATAATACAGTTGTCTGTGGCCAAGTATGGAAAAAAAAACCTGTAGAAACTAAAATCTTTTTTTGTTTTGTTTTTTTTTTTGGGGGGGGGGGGTGAGGAAGATTGGCCCTGAGCTAACATTCCTATATTTTGTATGTGGGTCACTGCCACAGCATGGTTTGATGAGTGATGTAGGCCCATGCCTAGGATCACGAACCTCAGGCTGCCGAAGCAGAGCACACTGAACTTAACCTCTATGCCACCTGGCTGGCCCCCTAAAATCTTGATAATTCATATGCACAGAAGATAATGTAATGCATTTCGCTAACTGAACTCTTTAGGGATTATTTTATTAAAGTATGATTGATAGCCTTCAATTTAGGAAGCTCATACTTTTCACACAAGACGAAACTGAGAATGGTATCATGCACAACCAAGGATTAACTATGTGAAGATAAGAAGAGTTAGGAGAGTTCGGAGAGGAAAGAAATGAATAGGGGACTGTAGTAATAATTTAAAACAGCCACCACCCACTTAGGGCTTTCTATCTTCCAGACAATGAGGAAGCTGTTAAGACTTTTTAGCAAAGGAAGTGACGTGATGAAAGAGGCTTTTTCTGAAGGCTAATGGAAAGCAGCACTGTGTGCGATGACTTGGCTGAGAGCTAACATCAGGCTGACCAGCGAGGTAACTATTAGGTTGACCAGTGAAAGGCTGTCTGAATAATGCCAGCCTATGTGATGACAACTGGGTCTGGGTAAGCAGAAAAAGAGTCAGGACTGTAGCCCCAATTAAAAAAAAAAAACTTAAAATGTATCAGTCATAGTCTATTCTGAAAATACCAAGGTTTACAGCAAAGTCAAAGAAATCTTAAGATTCATTCACCTCCTACTTAGTGACAGAATTGTGAGGTGGCTGAGGTATAGGAATATAATATATAATACAATAACCTGAAAACAATATGCTAAACAGGAAAGGCCAAGTAGTCTTAGCTACATATTAAAAAACAGATATTCTCTACCCCCATTCCTAGAAGAATGGCCTAGAATTTCTCTGTACCTCTCTTTTTTCCACTCTCCCAAATCTGAGGAGTTATAACAAAGATATAACTTCAAAAACTTTTGTAATGATGTTATTTGCTTGGGGGGAAGGAGGAAGCCTCAGTATTATTAACATGTTCTAGGTAAATCCTTTAGAATGGTAACCAAGAAAACTCTCCTCAAAGTAAAGTGCTGTTTCTCATACAACAAAAACCTTATTTTAAAAGATGAAGACCCAATACATCTCAATCAAAAATCTAACAAACATTTTGTTTAATATTTATTACAATGCCCTTAAAAACTTATATTCTTATTTTTTTTTTTGAGGAGGATTAGCCCTAACATCCGCTGCCAATTCTCCTCTTTTTGCTGAGGAAGACTGGCCCTGAGCTAACATCCATGTCCATCTTCCTCTACTTTATATGTGGGATGCCTATCACAGCGTGGATTGCCAAGCAGTGCAATGTCCACACCTGGGATCCGAACCGGCGAACCTCGGGCCGCCAAAGCAGAAGGTTCGCACTTAATGGCTGTGCCACCGGGCCGGCCCCAAATATTCTTATTCTTAAAAATTTAGTATTCTAGAAAAGAGCAATTAAGTGTCTGAGTAAGTCACACCAAAGATTATGGAAAATACTCAATTTTGGGGGTTATCTACCCTTAAAACAAAAGCCCTCCACAGATAGCTCACGCATTCAAATACTCTACAGAAGTTCTGAAGGGCAATGAGAATGGATGATAGGTTCATGCAAATTTCGTGCAGATCTCATTAAGTCTAAGTTGGAGTTAAGCAAAGACTAAATTATGCAAGAAAGTACTAAACCGCTATCTTTCTTTTGAATATAGCGAGAATTTTAAAAATACGAAAAGCTCCGGGAACATGAATTCTGTGAACTTTGATTTAGTATACATGAAACCAGACTATGCTAACAATATTCACAGTAATCTGAATCTTAGTCTGACAGACAAGAAAGCCACTAGAAAAGCAATACAGCACAATACTTACTTAGTCATTATTTGTAAATATGTAAACCATTTCAGGGACTTCCAAGAAACAGCGTTACTCTCTCATGAGAAATAATATGACTTGGTAAAGTCATCTTTGAAACTGCCTTTGTTACATTTTAAAATACATATGTTAGTCATCTCTTCACTATACCAAATAGAATACAAAGTTGGGGTGCTACTGGCTGGCTGCTCCCCACCCCTCCTCTACTCATGCACCCTCACCAACGGACAATAACTCTGTCCTCTACGGAAGAGCTATATTGCTCATTTACCTCAGAGATACTTTGAACAGAAGCAGAGGAACCAAATTTGTAAAAATTTTAAGTTAAATTTATAAAATTTTAGGGAATATATTTTCTTAAACTGACAGTTCAAGAGTGACACAAATTCTTAAAAGACGATGTTACAACAATAGTGTAAACTGGAGGATGATCATGATTTTATTAAGTTTACATCTAAGAAACAAAATACAGAGAAAAGGTCTATTTCCAATACAGCCAAACAGGCTAACCAAATAGGTTAGCGCTCAAGCTAAACAAGAAATGCTGACTTACTGCAGCAGTTTGAAAATCAGACAACATACGGACTTGAAGGGTAACAGGCGGAACCGCATCACTAAGATCAGGTTTGATTCTTGAGAGTTACACAAGGTACACAATGCAACAAAAGACGCAGTGCAGCTGTTAACAGTGTAGGCTTCAGAGCCAAAAAGAACGGGCTTTAAGTCCAGGTTCGCTCATTCATTATAGGACCATGTGCAGAATTACTGAACTTTCCTGGACTTCAGTCTCCTCAACTGTAAAACAGGAACAACTATCTATGTATGTGCACACACGCACAAGTGTAAATGGAGATAAGATCTACATCGCAGAGCTTCTCAGATGATAAAATACATGCACAGAGCAATTACGGTACACACGATCACTCACACACACCCTAAACCACACTAACACCATCAGCAACAATTTCAGAACAATGTAATGGATATTTTAACTGAATACTATCCCAATTTAGCAGACTCAAGTTTTATATCCTTTTAGTTTCAATCTATTTTCTCTAAGTCCACTTGTCTGGATGCTAAAAGGTCCAAAAGCATGAAATTCAACGTTATGTTCTAACATTTATTTATACAGCAAGGGGAAAAAAAGGCAAAGTCATTTTAGGACTAAATTCAATATTAGTCTAGAATTTAACACCTAAAGCAAGATCCATAAAAGGAAATACTCATAAATTGGACCTCATCAAAATAAAAAATGTATGCCTCTGCAAGAGATCCTATGAAGAAGATGAAAAGACAAGCCACAGACTAGGTGAGAATATCTGTAAATCACATATCCAACAAAAGTCTTGTACCTAGAATACATAAAGAACTCTAAAAATTTAAGAGTCAAAAAAAAGCAAAGAATTCAATTAGAAAATGGACAAAAGACACAGACAGACATCTCACCAAAAGGAAACATGGCTGAAAAATAAGCATATAAAAAGATGTTTGACACATCATTAGCCATTAAGGAAATGTAAAGTGCAATACCACAATGCAATATCACTACACACCTACCAGAACGTCTAAAATAAAAAACAGTAACAATACCAAATGCCAGTGAGCAGGTGGAGAAACTATATCACTCATACATTGTTGGTACAAATGTAAAATGATACAACCTCTCTGGAAAAAGAGTATGGTAGTTTCTTGTAAAACTAAACATGCATCTACCATATGACCCAGGAATTGTACTCCTGAGTATTTTAAGAGAAATGCAAACTTAAGTTCTCAAAAAAACTTGCACACAAATGTTCATAGCAGCGTTACTTCTAATATCCCAAAACTGGAAACGATCCCAATGTCTTTCAACAGGTACATAGTGAATACTGCTCAGCAATAAAACAAAACAAAACAAAAATCCCACTAATACATGCAACAACTTGTATGGAGCTCAAGGGAATTATGCTGCATGAAAATAGTCAATTTCAAAAAGTTACATATGGAATGATTCCATTTATATAACATTAGTAAATGATTAAATTTTAGGGGCCGGTCCAGTGGCGCAGCAAAGTTCACACATTTTGCTTCTCAGCTGCCCACGGTTCGCCAGTTCGGATCCCGGGTGAAGACATGGCACCACTTGGCAAAAGCCATGCTGTGGTAGGTGTCCCATGTATAAAGTAGAGGAAGACGGGCATGGATGTTAGCTCAGGGCCAGTCTTCCTCAGCAAAAAGAGAAGGATTGGCAGTAGTTAGGTCAGGGCTAATCTTCCTCAAAAAAAAAAAAAAAAGATTAAATTTTAGAAACAGAAAAAATTAGTTGTTGTCAGAGGTTAGGGAGGGGGGAAGTGAGGTAGGAAGCTGTGGCTATAAAAGGGTAGCTTGTGTTGGAACAAACGCAATGAAATATGCTAAGGTTTGTGGATTGTATCAATGTCGATTTCTTGGTAATGATACGGTGCAACAGCTATACAAGGAGTCACCAGTGGGGGCAACTGGGTGAGGGATATATAGATCTTTCTGTACTATTTCTTGCAACTGCATGTGAAGATTACACATGGTAATTCATGTAAAACATTTAGAATAATGCCTAGCACAAAGTAAATGCTCAGTAAGTGCTGTGACTGTTCTTACTGTGACCTGATACTCAACAGAAATTTACTGACTACTGATATGTATTTTGCATTGAGCCATAATAGAAAACATTTATGATTATAAGAAGATATTCTAATCTTGCAGTCATCCTGTCACTACATGGCATTAGTGCTAATTTTGTTGTTTTGGTCATTAATACTGTAACAACATAAAATATGGATTAGAAATGTGTGTTTTGTTAAAAATGACAGTGATTATATATACTGTATCAACATATAATATGGATTAGAAATGTCGGTTTTCTTAAAAATGACAATTTATAGCTACAAGGGTATCTATCTAGCTCATTGACCATGGAGTCAGTGACCATAAAGAGGAGGAAGAATCCTGTCAGATAGTAAAAGAAGATTCTATTCAGCGAAACAAAGTGATTAAAAGTTATAAAACAGAACAACATAAAAATTCAGCAAGGATACAACCTAAAAGGCATCCAGTAGATGCACGATGATTCACTGGGTTTTGAAACTTACAGATGGCCTTAATTAAAAGCTGGGGGTGGGAGGGGTGCAGTGGAAGGGGAGGGGCAGGCTGGGGGTCTCCTATTGATACAGCAGGTAGAACCTGATAACGACAAGGGGCACACTTTGTTAAAATGGCTTGGACAAAATCATCAGAGGAGTGGCACCTGCGTTCAGGATCTCCCACCAATAACCTGAATCATTGTCAACTGAATCCATAGCATCATCTGCTCCAGTGAGCCTGAGACAGGCATTCTGTTCTCCTTGGTTGGGCTGAAGAAACAAGTTATCATATTGATACTTCACATATGTTGTATTTTTCCAGGTGTAGCAACAAGTTTTGATATCGTCAGCTACTCTGTGCATATGCTTTGCTTTTAAATCCCCTGAAATAATCAGGATGACTGATTTCCACACTTAGAAGTAAAACTTATTTGATTTAGAAGAGTTACATAAGCATATCAAAGGATTTCACCTGTTAGATTTGTAGGTGTTTTAAAAATAACCTATTCTGAACCATAACTGGAATTAGCAATGTCTATTTAATCATTAATAATATAATTTGATTGTTTCACTAACTATATAAGTAGTACTGTGTTTCAGAAGAATTAAATCTAGAAAAGGATGAATTATAGAAATAAAGAAGTGAAAAAGACTGCTTTCATTTTTCTACAAAAATTACATAACTAGCAGAAATTTAACTGAAAGGCATTAGAAAAACTAGATTTTACAATTTACAACTCTAATAAAACACAAATAACTCTAAGTATGCCGTCTATGTACAAAAGCTACCTCCAATATCAAAAACCCCACCAACAAAATCAGTCTATTTTTGCTTGGCATACAATTTCAAAATAATGAACTTATTATTTTTGAAAAGTTTTACAAGTAAGTAGTAAAAGCTTCATTATTACCAAAATGGTGACAGTGATGACCAATAAAACTTTTCTTATAGATCCTTAGTAAAAAAAAAAAACCACAATGTAATTCTTCAGAGAATCACATAGTTGTGATATTCAATTAACAGTGATGACAGGCATTACAAGGATATAAAGATAAATAAATTGCAATGAATAATATTAATTTCCTGACTATGTTAAAAAAAGATTTGAGGGGCTGGCCCCGTGGTGTAGTCGTTAAGTTCACACGCTCCCCTTTGCTGGCCTGGGGTTCGCAGGTTCTGATCCTGGGCACGAACATAGCACTGCTCATCAAGCTATGCTGTGGTGGTGTCCCACATAAAACAGAGGAAGACTGGCACAGATGTTAGCTCAGTGACAATCTTCCTCAAGCAAAAAGAGGAAGACTGGCAATAGATGTTAGCTTAGGGCCAATCTTCCTCACCAAAAAAAAGAAAAAAAGAAAGAAAAAAAGAAAGAAAGGATTTGAGACTGCTTATAATAAAAGCATGCATATAACAACAATAATTATTAACACATATGTAGGTTAGATAGAATTATCCCAATAGTAGTACCCAGGTCCAGGATCTCTAACTAATGACCAGAGGGTCAGGGGTAAATTATATCAGAAATCTTCATTCCTTAAACATTTAGTGAACATTTACTAAGGTCTTACTGTGTTGGTGGATACAAAGATGAATAAAGTACACATACACAAATAATTGTAATATAGTGTTAACTGTTTACAGAAATATGTACAAAGTGCTATGAGAGAAAATTCAAAAGCTTAGGCACAAAATTTAACTCAAACTTTTTCGGCAGCTAGAGCAAAAACAAAAATAGAAACAAAGAAACCATAACTGGTTACATATTTTCATTTTCTAAGAGTGGAAGATATACTCGCAGGTATAAAGTCAAACATGCTAAGTGTAGCAGAATGTCATGTATCAGCAAGGCGTTTCAAGAGGATGAAAACAAAGGGGGGAATACAGAAGGTCTTCAAGCTTCCAACCTGAAATACATTAATATTTTTAAAATAGAGAAAGACATAAGGCCATTTCAGGCAGAGTGCGGTCCAAACCCTTTCCTTCATATGACCCCTCCACTCAAGTACTCAGAGGGTAGCTGGAATGTAACACTATCTGTGAGAAATTAGTGGACAAGGGGAGAAAAGTGAGCTAAGAGCTCAACACATAGAGCTTGGAATGTCAACTATAGTGGAATTAGCAAAAGCTCAGCTGGAATCCCAACTCAACAGAAGCGACTGCACCTGGGGCGAACTATGTCAATCTTTGAGAGTCTGTTTCTGAATCTGAAAACTGGGAACAATAGATATCTTTGAATGAGTGCTGCGATAATCAAATGAGATGAGACACATGAACCATCTAATCCAAGAGGTGCTTAACAATGATTAGTCCTTTTCATCCCTCCCTTTCAAACTACTGTTAAATACGGAACCAAAGAAAGGTTAGTCTATTTACAGAACCAGTAACAGAGAGAATGAAAAACAACTGGTATTCAACCATCAGTTCCCTTTGAAGTCTTGTTAATTAGAATAAATATGTGGCACAAAGAAAAAGAAAACAGGGGTTTACACAGGATATGCAGCCAGACTTTACCAACAATGACACATGATGTGCTTCAAACTGTCACATGCATATTTGGCCTAAAATATATTCATGCATATCAAATTTTGCATCACATGCTTTTCAAAAGAAGTCTCATATTAAAATTAGCTTAAGAATATACACAATTACAATACCTCATTAAGTAAAAAGAACAGACCATTTCAAATGAATGCTTTTAGACCTTTACAGTAAACAGTCCTTTCCGTGGTGGGAAGTGAGGGAACAGGAAGGGGAGCGGGGGGGGGGGTCTGTGTCACTTAATCAGACTACTTTTATCCTTTATGTAGGGAAATAGGAGACTTGAAAATAAGCACTTTCTGTAGTTATGCTACCAGAGTCTGAAGTCCACTTTTAATATTCCTGACAAGACTAAAAAATAATAATTAACATTCGAAAAGCTGTCATTATTATAGTCAGGGACACAATCCTCAAAGCAGTACTGTCTTAATTGAGACTATGATTAAATGAAAGCACCCATCAGAATTATATCCACACATCTGGTTTGAAGTTTATGTTTTGTCTTATTTAAATTGTTATATTTATTATAATTTTGTCTAGACAATGCCAAATATATTTTGTCACATAAATAAGGGAAATTTTCTTCAAACACAGGTAACAGTTTGTGTCTTCCTCATATCCTTTCACTGAATAAAATACAATACAGGGAAGCACTATTTTTCTCTTACTCAAGATTGAGATCAATTTGATGCTGTTTACGAGCCAATTTATAAAACAAGCTATATACTGCTTTTAAATTTTTTATATGAAATTATCAACACAGTGGCCAAACGAAAAGCTTCCTATAAAAGTGCTAGGATTGACGTTTTTAGTAATAATTATTTTACTTGTTCTACGGTTTCTCTGCAAAAATTTCAAAACCAAGGGAATCATAGCAGAAATTTCATGATCTACAAGAGCTTTAAAACATCTTTACTAATTTTATCCAAAGCCACACTAAAAAGATAGGCTAATACAAGAGTGATATAATGAATGAATGAACTGTTTTCTACTGAAGAATCAAAGGATACTTTTATATATCGACTATTATTTTAACCTTTACAGTATACTTACATGAAATAATTAAGCATCGCTTTTAATCTGTACAAATAAAGAAATCAAAGTAGCAACAAGAAAACATCTGAGTAAGACAGGCTGTGCTGCCCTCAGAACTGCACTTCTGTTCTCTTGACGTCTAGTCAAGCATCTTATCTACCAGAACAGTATTTCTAAACCTGGATTAGGAGCCTGTGAAGCTCTAGGAAGAGCCTAAGCCCTCTGAACGTAGTCTGTGGGTTTTTCAATGAATGCTAAACAGAGTTTATAATATGGAAATGATGATAATTTTGTTACTGACATACTAATAATTTTTTAAAAATTTATCCCATCAAAGTATCATCAAAAGCAGATTTCATAAATTCTTAAGAATTTTTTAGAAGTAGAAAATAAGTGACAAATATTTTACAGATCTCCCTGATGAAGTAATCTGCTAATTAAGAAATTCAAAATCATAGCACTTGACTACTCTGAAGAACATATGAAAAAAGGCAATGTAGTTAACACTATAAAGTCCTTAGAAGAAAACATAGGAGGAAATCTTTATGGCTTTGGATTAGGCAATGGTTTCTTAGATATCACCAGCCGAAAGCACAAGCAACCAAAGAAAAAATAAGCTAGACTTCATCAAAATTAAAAATCTGTACTTCAAAGATACCATCAAGAAAATGAAAAGAACAAAGCTGCAGGTATCACAACCCGATTTCAAAATATACTACAAAGCTATAGCAACCAAAACAGCACTGGCAGAAAAGCAGACACAGACATCAACAGAACAGAATCAAGAGCCCAGAAATAAACCCACACATCTATGGATGGCTAATTTTTGACAAATGAGCCAAAAACCTACATGGAGAAAGGAAAGCCTTCTGAATAAATGGTGTTGAGAATACATGCAAAAAAATTAATCTTACATCATACACAAAACTAACTCAAGATGGATTAAAGACTTGAATCTAACACCTGAAACCATAAAACTCCTAGAAGAAAACCTAGTCAATATTTCAACATGGGTTTTAGCAGTATCTTTTTGAATATCATGTCTCCTCAGGTAAGGGAAACAGAAGAAAAAATAAACAAATGGGACTACATCACACTAAAAAGCTTCTGCAAGGCAAAGGAAACCAAAAACAAAACAAAAAGAGAGCCTAACAACTGGGAAGAGGTATTTGCAAATCATATATCTGATAAGGGGTTAATATTAAAAATATACTAAAAAACTCGTACAACTCAACAACAAAAAACAAACAACCCATTTAAAAAATGGGCAGGGGGCTGGCCAGGTGGTGCAGTGGTTAAGTTCATACACTCTGCTTTGGTGGCCCAGGGTTCGCCAGTTCGGATCCCAGCTGCGGACCTACACACCACCTGCCAAGCCATGCTATGGCAGGCGTCCCACATAAAATAGAGGAAGAGAGGCACAGATGTTAGCTCAGGGCAAGTCTTCTTCAGGAAAAAGAGGAGGATTGGCAGCAGATGTTAGCTCAGGGCTAATCTTCCTCAAAAAAAAAAAAGGGTGCAGAGGATCTGAACAGACATTTTTCCAAAGATATACAAATACCCAACAGGCACATGAAAAGATATTTAACATCCCTGACTATTAGGGAAATGCAAATCAAAACTACAATGAGATATGATCAGAGTGGCTATAATTAAAAAGACAAGAGGGGCCGGCCCCATGGCTCAGTGGTTAAGTTTGTGCACTCGGCTTCGGTGGCCCAGGGTTTCGCCAGTTCGGATCCTGGGTGCAGACGTGGCACCGCTCATCGGGCCATGCTGAGGTGGCATCCTACAAGGCACAACCAGAGGCACTCACAACTAGAATATACAACTATGTACAGGGGGGCTTTGAGGAGAAGAATTTAAAAAAAAAAGGATTGGCAACAGCTGTTAGCTCAGGTGCCAATCTTTAAAAAAAAATTAAAAAGACAAGAAATAACAAGTACTGGAGAGGAATGTGGAGAAAACGGAACCCTTGTACAGTGCTGGTGGGAGTGCAAACTGGTGCAGCCCACTATGGAAAACAGTATGGAGATTCCTCAAAAAATTAAGACTAGAACTACCATATGATCTAACTATTCCACTTCTGGGTACTTATCCAAAGAACACGAAAACACTAATTCGAAAAGATATATGCACCCTTATGTTTATTGCAGCATACTCACAATAGCCATGACCTGGGAACAATCTAAGTACCCATAACGAATGAATGGATAAAGAAAATGTGGTATGAGGCCGGCCCAGTCACCCAGCGGTTAAGCGCTCACGTTCTGCTACAGCGGCCCGGGGTTTGCCAGTTCAGATCCTGGGTGCGGAAATGGCACTGCTTGGCAAGCCATGCTGTGGTAGGCGTCCCACATATAAAGTATAAAGAGGGCACAGATGTTAGCTCAGGGTGAGTCTTTCTCAGCAAAAAGAGGAGGATTGGCAGCAGTTAGCTCAGGGCTAATCTTCCTCAAAGAAAAGAAAAAGAAAGAAAGAAAAGAAAGGAAAATGTGGTATATACACAGTGGAATACTACTCTGCCATAAAAAAGATGAAATCTTGCCACGTGCAACATGGATGGATCTAGAGGGCAAAAGCCAAATGAAATAGGTCAGAGGGAAAAAGCCAAATACCATATGATTTCATTCATATGTGCAAGATTAAAACAACAACAACAAACAAACACATAGATACAGAGAACAGATTGGTAGCTACCAGAAGGGAGGGTGAAAGGGCACATGAGAATGTTCAAGGATGGCAATTAGACTTTGGGTAGTGAACACAAGGTAGTCTATGCAGAAATCAAAATATGATGTACATCTGAAATTTATGTTACAAACCAATGTTGCCTCAAAAAAATTAAAATTAAAAAAAAGAAAGAGGTCAGCCCCATGGCTGAGTGGTTAAGTTCACACCCTCTGCTTCGGCAGCCCAGGGTTTTGCCAGTTCAGTTCCTAGGCAGAGACCTAGCACTGCTCATCAAGCCATGCTGAGGCAGGATCCCAGACAGCAGAACTAGAAGGACCTACAACTAGAATATACAACTATATACTCGGGGGGGGGGGGGGGGGGACGACGCGGGCTTTGGGAGAAGAAGAAGAAAAAAAAAAGATCGGCAACAGACGTTAGCTCAGAGCCAATCTTTAAGAAAAAAAAAGAAAACCCACAATATGGGGAGAAAATATTTGCAAATCATATATCTGATAAGGGACTAGTATCCAGAATATATAAGGAACTTTTACAACTCAACAATAAAAAGACAACTCAGTTAAAAAATGAGTGAAGAATTCAAAAACATTTCTTCTAAGATGATATACAAATGGCCAGTAAGCACATGAGAAGATGTTTAACATCATTAGTAATTAGGGAAGGGCAAATTGAAATCAAAATTAGATGGCTATAATGGAAATAATAGAAAGTAACAAGTGTTGGCAAAGACGTGAACAAATTGGAACCTTTATACATTGCTTGTGAGAATGTGAAACGTTGCAGATGCTTTGGAAAACAGTTTGGCAGTTCCTCAAAAGACAGAATTACCACATAACCCAGCAATTTCGCTCCTAAGTATCTAGCAAAGAGAACTGAAAATATATGTCCACACAAAGACTTATACACTGATGTTCACAGCAGTGTTTATTGATAATAGCCAAAAGGCAGAAACAATCCAAATGTCCATCAACTGGTGAATAAATAAATGAAATGTATCTCCACACAATGGAATATTACTTGGCCATAAAAAGGAATGTACTGGGGGCCAGCCCTGTGGCTGAGTGGTTAAGTTCGAGCACTCCACTTCAGCGGCCCAGGGTTTTGCCAGTTCAGATCCTCGGTGCGGACATGGCATCACTCATCAGGCCATGTTGAGGCAGCATCCCACATGCTACAACTAGAAGGACCCACAACTAAAAGTATACAACTATCTACTGGGGTGATTTGGGGAGAAAAAGCAAAAAAAAAAAAAAAGGGAATGTACTGAAACATGCTACAACATTGACAAGCCACAGAAATATAATGCAAGTGAAAGAAGTCAGACACAAAATGCCATATACTATAACATTTCATTTACACAAAGTGTTCAGAATAGGCAAATCCATAGAGACAGAAAGTAGAATAGTGGTTGTCATGGGTTGGGAGGGGGAATGAGGAGTGACAGCTAACACAGTATGGGGTTTCTTCTTGGGGTGATAAAAATGTTCTGGAATTACACAGTAGTGATGAGTGTACCAAATCTGTGAATGTTGTAAAAAAAAAATCAATGAACAGTACACTTTAAAAGGGTATCAAAACTATACTTCAATAAAGTTGTTATTAAAAAGAAAACGTAATGTAAAGGGGCCGGTCTGGTGGCATAGTGGTTAAGGTAATGCACTCTGCTTCAGTGGCCTGGGGTTTGCTGGTTTGGATCCCAGGCACAGACCTACATACCACTTAACAAGCCATGTTGTGACAGGTGTCCCACATATAAAATAGAGGAAGATGGGCACAGGCGTTGTTAGCTCAGGGCCAATCCTACTCAGCAAAAAGAGGAGGATTGGTGGCAGATGCTAGCTTAGGGCTAATCTTCCTCAAAAAAGGAAAAAAGAAAACATAACGTAAAAAGTCCTCATATGGATTCCCTTCTGAAGTGATAGCTCAGATTCATCACAGTTTAATTTATAACTATTTGTACTATATGTTTGCTTCATGAGTTTAAAAAAAATTATTTCCCGCAATTTTTTTTTAAATTTAAAGGAGGTTGAGAGTCCCCTGACAATAAGGATCAGAGAAATATTCCTGCACTCATCAATTCAGAAAAATTACAGGTTTTAAAAAGTTGTATAGCATTCATGGCAATTTTAAAGTTTAAAGTCTGTGGGAATTTAAATGACTTTGCCTTAATTCTTCACCAAAACGCATTTAAAATTAATGTTCTGATACTTAAAATGAAGCAAAAAAATTCCAAAATTAAAAAACACTAGTTAAAAAGGAGGAAGGCTTACTAAAATAGATACAGAATTCAATAAAGGGTTATATATGAAATGGAAGTAATCTATCTTACCAAATACAGTGTCTAGATCATAAAAAAGTCTCCTTACTGATAAACTGTGGCCCTGACTGTGGACTCATCTCTACTGCTTCTGAGCTTTCCCAGAACCCTCTCCACCAGTCAGGGTGGCAAAGGAACGCCTCATCTTCCTACTTCTCCCTTACTAGCTTGGAACCTCTGATTCCCACCCACACTGCTGTGATCTGAAGGGGGAGAAGTGACTCTGCAGTAAGAGGAACTCTTCCTCTTGCAGATTCTTGAGTTAGATCTGGAATGTAAAGGAACAATACTATAAATGCAGATTAGGATTTACAGCACTGCTGTCATAGTTCAATTTCATTATTAACTACATGGCTTATCCTAGGAATTTTATCATTTATAATATGTCCACAAAAAATTCAAATTTTTGGAACACGCTATATGAAGAGAGCACTGTCTGTAGGGTAGGCTGATGTATCCCAAGAGTATTTTATTTCAAGATAATAATCCAATACTACCAATTCAGTGAGGCAAATTACAGGTTTCTTTTCCATAATGGAAGTTTTAAAATAGCATAGATGTTTTGTTATTTAGTACACTGACGTGGTGATTTTTAAACAGGATTCTAAGAGGATCATATACAGCTAAAGATTAATTCTTATGTAATTTAAGTGACAGTTTATCCATATGAGAAATGGAAAAGAGACTGTGGTAAGGAGTTGAACAAGAGGCATTCTGCTTCAAAGAATTCACTAGCAAAAGAGGATACATTGTGGCTACAAGTTATAATCATTGCACTTATTTCAAAGCCCTCTTAGGAATCAGGTCTTAAAAGATAACTTGGCCTCATGAATAGGTATCAGTCAAACTACAAATGAGTGAAAGAATGTGGTATTCCAACTTAAAATATAGTGCTTTATTTAAGGAATTTTAATTACTGTTCCAGAAGCAGCATCATTATTCTCCAGAATTTATTATAATTAAAGGAAACATTCCTTATCACATAGAATATGAATTACAATAATACTTAATGTGGACGTTGTTCAAACATTCCAAAGTAATAAAACTACTTAAAACTATAAAATGATGTGTTGGGAGAAAAGCAAATTTGTTAGTTCTACTCCATTAAGAACTCCTCAAGCAATGTAAAAACCAGAGTTCAAGTTACACTTTGATGTGTAGATCCTTTTGAAAGCTACTCTACCCTGTTTTATATGAAGCATCTGTAGCTAAAATGAACACCTAGCGAAGAGTATGGATGCTGCATTACATAAGCAGACGTCAGAACTGTCCCAAGCTGATTCTAAGTTACTTTAAACATGTACTCAGAGTCAGAAATTAGCTATGGCTAACTTCTGAGAAGTAACAGATAATTACCCTCATCATGATGAAAAGGATTTTAAAAGTAAGCTAATAGAGGTATTTTTCCTTTAGCAAAGCTCTGCTTCTAAAAGTAAACTTTAAAACTTTAATTACAATTGGAGATGCTTTACTACGTAGAAAAAACACTTTTCAGATTACTGAGGCAGGAGAAAGGAAGGACTCTGTAAAGGAGGTTAAGGTGGGACAGAAAGATGAAGAAAAAGAAAAAGGAAGGAGGAAAAGAAAAGAGAGAAAGGAAGAAAAGACTAAAAGGATAGAAGGGCCTACTGAAATATTATTTCTTTCAAATTTTAAACTAGCTGGAGAAATTCTTTCCTTCTGTATATCTAAAATAACCAATGTTCTTCTTAACTATGCTTTGAAAAATCTAGAAAATAAAATATTAATAAGTACTACATTGGATTTCTGAGTCTTTAGCTTTGAAAACATGTTATTTCTTAGTATATGTTACTTTTCTACATTTCAAATGTAATTTCCATTTACAATGACGTTATGAAGACAAGTTTAACATGGTGTAAAACATGGTTAAATGAAGTTCAATAATAAGTAATGTACATTAGTTTGACTTCTCAAAGTTTCATGTACATTAATTCAGCCACATATCTAATATACAAATCACTCATCAGTGAACTCAATAATCATTTGAAATCCTTAGCTCATTAATTTCTATAATTTCACAACTAGTACAATTTTAATTTGTGTTGTGTACATAACTGTGTCACAACCTATGCACGCACGCAGATGACATTAATGAAAAGATCACACCCAAGGTACACATTTGGTCTACTCAAATATTTTTGGTTTCCAAACGTAGATCCAATTCTGTTGAACTTAAATATGATCAGACTCATCATTCCATTGATAGACAACTCACCCTACCCCTACCCCTCTAAGCAATACTCTCAAACACGGCTCTTTGAACCAGCACTGACTTTCCTTTAAATTTATAGCCTTTTTGAAGCAGATCTTTGAGAGATACATCCTGTTTAGGACAAGATATATTCTGTAAAATGTTCCCAAGGAATCAAAGTAGGATAATACAATTGAATGTTTATACGAGACCATATTTCTTAACTGGTAAAATTAACATTTTCATATATCACAATCTGCAAAAGCAGCAGCTTGCCTAGTTAAAGATGAGGAGTTTCAAATGTTTATATCAATATGTGCATCTATATGTAATATAATATAATTGATGCACATATTAACATATCTATATATATATCTGTATTTATATCATCTCTTTAGTATTTGTCTTATAATTAACAACAATCTGCATGTATCATAAAGAAGTAGTGTTATATAAATCCCCCCAAGGCCTTGAAAATTAAAAATAAAACAAAACAAAAATAAGTATGATCCAACGACTAAGAGATATACCTCACCAAAGAGTATGATACCAGGGTATGAAATGTCAAACAAATTTTCCAGGCTCCAGTCAGATATAAATAAGATAGTAGTCTTTGTATTTTTTAAATTGGTTTTTCCTTCTAATATTCCTAATTAACCATTCTAGATAATACCTACTTGAAATTATTAGTAATTAGTTATTTTAAAAGTATGAGTAATTAGACCAAAAGCAACTCTCATATTTACCCAAAAGAAGGAACCAGTACTAAGAATCAAAGCCTAGTAATTCTGTTCTTAACAGACAGGTGTTGTGTGTTCTGGCATGTTATATGAAAATCATTTATGAGAAGAACAGAAAAAAAAATCAGAAGGTAGTTTGCATATTGGAATAGGTAAGTGATTAAGCAAATTTTCTTACACCATGAAATTGTCAACTGATTAAATGATCACTGTATGGGACATCATTTCTGGATGTCAACATTCTCTGGGATGGAACAAAAGATTGAAAGAAAAATGTGATAGAGACACAAAGAAGTCAATTTGGGTCTTAGAGATCTTTTTGAATAGTAAGGTTGAAAGAATGAAGGTTTTTTTTGGACAGACTAAGCTTAGGCTTAAACTGTCTAGACCTTATTAGGCCGGCAGTAAATTGGGCAACCAAAATCCACATCAGTTAGGGAAAGATTGGAAGACTCTAAGTCAATCATTAAAGCAGTAGCAAGACCCTGGCTGACTACCCTGGGGTATAAGTTATCTCTTTTGAGTATATTATCAGGGTGTACAATTCCTCCAGGAAGCTCAAAAATTAACTATTGTCCAAGGTGCCTTAAAAAATGAATAATACCAAAAAGTAAACTTAATTTAAAAATATTCTCTTAGAGTTACATACTAAGACTTTAGACTTTATTTTGTGATATACATATTATTCAATACTTCAAGTATGACACTGTTCTATTTTCATTTTAGCCAACAGTTATAATCTCTTAAGCCATTTCACATTTAACCTAAGCTTTTGTCAAATTTCAAACTGACCAACTGGAGTCTAACTTATTTGTACTATGTCTACTCATATTCCCAAAGCAGTGTTAAGGAGAGGCGAA
The DNA here is from genome assembly GCF_041296235.1 of Equus asinus. Lineage (NCBI taxonomy): Eukaryota > Metazoa > Chordata > Mammalia > Perissodactyla > Equidae > Equus > Equus asinus. Next base: position 42,315,466 of record NC_091813.1, read on the forward strand.
ATTATCAAAGGGAAAGAATGAGAAAGAAAATAAATACGAATAACTCAGAGTAAAGTTAATTTTTATAGATGTTAGAACACCATAACAAAATAATAAGCATCTTTTTACAACCAAGAATTTCTTTGTGGAAGGATCTAAAAATAATTTTTAATGAAACAATTAAGACCATCTTATCACAATCTGTCTCTCTTTTAAAATGAAGTATCTCATATTTTGCTTCTAAAATTACCCCATGGTACTACATGCTTAAGCATAGGGAGTAAAGTTCATTCTATTCCTAAATTTGAAAACTCATGTCTTAATTGCTTAATTGCTAATTGGAAAAAGAACATTCTGTAAATAAAAGAAAAAGAAAACCGCACAATTTTAGCTATCTGTTTCAATCTCTTCGCACTCAAGGGAGGATGTTATGTTTTTACTTTCTGCCATGCATTTTTTCTACTAGAAGAATAAAAGGCCTGAAAGCAGGAAGCAACAGAAAGGGTGGTGTAATAAGAAGCCTGATGTGTGTAAAAACTGGAAAATAATCTCAAATGGAAAGTTATGATAGAAAGGAGTAAGAAAATAAAAGTAATGAAATTAACAATATATCAAAGGGAATAGTGATGAACAGTGTGGGCTCTGGCGCCAGACTGCCTGGGTTCAAATCCCAGCTCTTCCACTTACTAAGCTGAGTGACCATAGGTAAGTTTCAATAACCAATCTTCATCTCAATTACCTCATCTATACAACGAGGACCGTGCCAGCACATCCTAGAGGACCTGAGTGAGGATTAGATGAATTAATACATATAAAATATTTAAAGTAGTATCTGGCACACAATGAAGTACTCAATAAATGTTAGCTATTATTTGTTTATAGGTTACTTTAATAATCAGCAATATTTTTTAATCTTGAAAATATTAAATGAAACAATGACCTAGCTTAGCTTAGTGTAACAAATTAGTAATGAGAAAAGGTTAACTTCATTTAATAATAACTTTAGTAGTTCGGGATAATAAGCAGTTTGCATATTTTAATTTCTCTTGCAATAAATTAGGGACACTTGCCATCAGCTTATCTGTGTTATTTTGAAATTAATAAATAAAGCAAAATTTTAAAAAGCTCCAATAAACACCATTTGCTCTCATCTAACGCTTTAAAAACAAAACAGCAAGTCATCTACATCAAAAAGTTCTCGTTCCTATACATGACAATTGTTTTAAAATATACCGCCAAATAAGCTTCTAACAGTTGCTTTCATTTTTCAAAAATCCACGTAAGTCTAAAATGATAGAGAGCAGCTTTCAGCAAGGGCAATCAGAACTTGCTGTGTTGGGCTGCCCCCTGCAGGCCTCACTTTATCAATTTCTTTTAAAAGGTGTATAAATCATTCGAGTTTTACATTAAGAATATTAATACTAAAGCAAACTAGCAAACTATTATTCATTCATTGATTCTAGTAAGAAATAGTCTCTGAGAAACATCTATAAAGATACAGAGAGAAATGAAACAATTCCTTGTCCTCAGGAATTCATAGGTTACTGCTTACAGAGAAACCACACAGACTTCAACAGATCCATGGTGAAATACCGCAAAATGGTTTAAGAAATGTGTATATTACATTACAATGCTGCGTGTAGAAAAAGAACTAGGCTGGAAATCCAAGACCCAAGTTCTACTTCTGCCTTTCCCATCAAATATCCAATTGAAAAATGGGGAAGAGTTTTGCACAAGTTGTCCTATTCTAAAATTAGGGAGTTGAATTAGGTAGTTCCTAAGGCTTCCTCCAGCTCTAATGTTCTATAATTACGTTTGCCATGATAAAAGTTAGAAGGGAATGTTTTAAAACAAAGTTCAGAGAAAAAAAGACATAATTTCTACACAGCATGAAGGGCCGAGGGTACATATGGAGAAGTCAAGAAAGACTTCTTGATGGAAGTGACATCTGAGATGAGTTTAGAAACGTTCCGGGAGTAGGGGCTATTTCTAACAGGAGTGAGCAGAGTAAGAAAATAAAACAGCAAGCATGTTTTGGGGAACACATGATGTTATGTGGTTGGAGTCCAGCTATGTTTTACAAAAATCAAACTATCAGGTACTAAAAGTGCAAATGGCAAGAAGGGGATAAATGTTAATAGTTCTGGTACATTATAACCTACTAGTCTAAGAAACTGATCGAACTGGTTCCAAGGTATTTAGTCTAGGAACTTGAAGGAAAGGGGTAAAGAAATAGGAAACTGAAACAGAAAGAGCAAGTTATGCTAGTGTTTGGTAGTGATCAGAAATAAGATTTTTGGGACCAGATAGAGCCTCAGAGAGAAGACTATGCTAAGACCAGAAATACACTGATAAATGGAGTGAGCTATTTGTCAGATATGTTCCACTAGTCATAAAAATAAAAGAATACAGCAGGCATGGCAAGCCACCATCATTGCTGATAAAATAATTCACAGCAGAACTGTAATGATTTAAGTCAATAACATCTAAGAATAACAGCAAATAATATGCAAATTATTTACAATACACCAGACACAACACTGTATTAAAAATATTAACATTGAGTCTTCACAAAACCCTATGAAATATTATCCCTATTTTACAGATGATAAAATTAGAGTCCAGAAATGTAAGATAAATGCCCCAAATCATACAGCTAGTTGGGATATAAACTTAAAATTGCCTAAATGAAAACTTCTCCATCTTAACCACTTGCTATATTAATGAATGTTACAGATTCAATTCTTCAAATTTTTCAAAGTTCTTTATCAGAGAACGAACCCATTTGGGGAAAAAACTCCAAAATACAGTTACACATCACTTAATGAAGGGGATAGGTTCTGAGAAAATGTGTTGTTACGTGATTGTACTTACACAAACCTAGGTGTTACAGCCTACTACGCACCTAGGCTATATGGTACCAATATTATGGACTACCGTCATACATGCAGTCCATTGTTGACCAAAACATCATTATGTGGTACGTGACTGTAGTCAAGAATATACAACTTTTGCAAATAAGTAATCATCTACATTTATACAATATTCACACTCTTAAGCAATACACTGAGTTAAAATTTTTGTATTTAAAAGTAATTAGAAAGAACAGATTTAAAAACAAAACAAAACAAAACAAAAACCTCAGAAAACACCTCAATCTTTCTTCTCTTGCCCAAGTTTCTACAAAAATCCACCTATCGAACTTTGAAAGTTAAGAATCATTAGAAGTGTGATGTCATCAGTAATAGTGGAATAAGGACCTCAAATATCCTCTCCTCCATAAAAGCAATGAGAACACTGGCAAAAACTGTCAAAATTTTGAACATAGGAGATTGAATTTGTAATTTTAAAAACTTCCCATAAAGAAACACCCAGGACCAGATGACTTCATGGGTGAATTCTACCAATTATTTAAAGATTTAACACCAATCTTTCACAAATTCTTCCAAAAACTAGAAGAGGGAACACTTCCCAACTCATTTTATGAGGCCAGTATTATCCTGATATCAAAACCAGACAAAGACATCACAAGATAAGAATATTAGAGACCAATAATCCTTATGAATATAGACAAAAATCTTCAACAGAAACTTCGCAAACCAAATCCAGCTACATGTGTTATATATTATGACCAAATAAGATCTATCCCAGGAATCCAAGGTTGGTTCAACAAAAAATTCAACCAATGCAATATATTAATAGAATAAAAGGAAAAAACTCAGATAATCGCCTGAATAGACACAGAAAATGCACTTGACACAAGAAATCCAAGACCCTTTAATGAAAAAAATACTCAACAAAACATGAATAGTAGGGAACTCAATCTTATAAAGGGTATTTATACTTTAAATACTTAAACATCATACTTAATAGTGAAAGACTGTAAGCTCTCCCCCTCTAAGACGAGGAATAAGACAAGGATGTCTGCTTTTGCCCTTTCTATTTTGACACTGTACTGGGGGTTCTAGTCAGGGAAATTAGCCAAGAAACAGAAATAAAAAGCATTCAAATTTGAAAGGTAGAAGTAAAACTATCTCTATTTGTAGTGACATGATCTCCTATATAGAAAATTCTAAGGAATCAGCAAACAAACTATTAGAGGTAATAAACAAGTTCAAAGAGGCTGCAGGATACAAATCAACATTAAAAAAATCAGTATTATCTACACACAGTAGCAATGAACAATCCGAAAATGGTAATAAAAACAACTGGATCAAAAAGGAAAAATATATAGGAATAAATTTAACAAAGAAGTGTGAGATTTGTACACTGAAAACTACAAAACATTGTTGAAACAAACTGCAGACTTAAATGAATGGGAAGAAATCCTGTGTTCACGGCTGGGAAGACTTAACACCGTCTGCCGAGACGGCCATTCTCCACAAATGAACCTACACACGCAACACAGTGCCCTCAAATCCCAGCTGGCTGTTGTGCAGAAAGTGACCCTAGAATTCACATGGAAATGCAAAAGATCCAGAATAGCCAAAAATAATTTTGAAAAAAAGAGCAAAGATGAAGACACTTCTCACTTTCAAAAATTACTACAAAGCTACAGAATTCAAGACAGTGTGGTAATGACATAAAGACAGATTATCAGTGGAGCAGAACTGAGTTTCTGGATATAAACCAGTACGTTTGTGGACAATTTTTTTTTTTATTAAGATTATGATAGTTAACAACCTTGTGAAATTACAGTTGTACATCATTATTAGTCATGTTGTAGGTACACCACTTCACCCCTAGTGCCCTCCCCCCACCTCCCCTTTCCCCTGGCAACCACCAATCAGTGCTCTTTGTCTATATGTTAACTACCACCTATGAGTGGAGTCATAGAGAGTTCGTCTTTCTCTGTCTGACTTATTTCACTCAACAAAATACCCTCAAGGTCTATCCATGTTGTTGTGAATGGGACAACTTTGTGGACAATTATTTTCAACAAGTGTGCCAAGACAATCCAGGGAGGGAAAGAGAAGTCTTCAACAAATCATGTTGGGAGAACTGGAATATCCTCATAGAAAGAACGAAGCTGGACCCCCTACCTTGTGCCATATACAAAAATTAACTCAAAATGGATCAAAGATCTAAATTAAAGAACCAAAACTATAAAACTTTAGAAGAAAACATAGGAGAAAATCTTCATCACCTTTTTATTAGGGAATGGTTTCTTAGATGTGACAACATAAATGCATAAGCAACCAAAGAAAAAATGAGCTGGACTTCATCGAAATTAAAACTTTTCTGCTTCCAAGGACAGCATACCAAGAAAGTAAAAAGAAGCCCACACAAAGGAAGAAAACATTTGTAAAGCATCTATGTACTAAGGGTCTAGTATTCAGAATATATTAAAAACTCTTACAATTTAACAAGGGAAGAGACAACCCAATTTAAAAATGAGCAAAGGATTTAGAGACATTTCTCCTAAGAAGATATACAAATGGCCAGTAAGCACATGAAAAGATGCTTGACATCATTTGTCACTAGGGAAATGCAAATCAAAATCACCCCTTCCTAAGCACGTAGGATGGCTATAATCAAAAAGATGTACAATCACAAGTGTTGGCAGGGATATGGAGAAAGTGAAGCACTCATACATTGCTGGTGGTGTGGCCAATTTGGAAAACAGTTTGCAGCTCCTCATAAGACTAAACAGAGTTACCATAGGAACTACTAGTTCTACTCCTAGGTATACGCTCAGGAGAACTGAAAACATATGTCCACCCCAAAATTTGGACATGAATGTTCATAGGAGCATTATTCCTAACAGCCCAAAAGTGGAAACCACCCAAATATTCATCAAGTGATGAATGGATAAACAAAATGTGGTATATCATACAATGGAATGTTATTCAGTCATAAAAAAAGAATAAGATGCATGTTACAAGATGGATGAACCTTGAAAATATTATGCTACATGGAATAAGGCAGACACAAAAGGACACATGTTACATGATTACCTTTATATGTCCATAATAGCATGTCCAAAGAGACAGAAAGCAGATTCGTAGTTGTCAGAGCCCAGGGAGAGGAGGAAACAGGGTTAATGGGTATGGGATTTATTTTTGAGATGATAAAAATTTTCTAAAATTAGATAGTGGCGATGGTTGCACAACTCTGAATGAACTAAAATTATGCACTTTAAAGGGGTATTATCGGGGCCTGCCCCATGGCTGAGTGGTTAAGTTTGAGCACTCCGCTTCCAGGATTTCGCCGGTTCAGATCCTGGGCGAGGACATGGCACCGCTCATCAAGCCATGTTGAGGTGGCGTCCCACATACCACAACTAGAAGGACCCACAACTAAGATATACAACTGTGTATTGGGGGGATTTAGGGAGAAAAAGCAATAAAAAAAAAGGGGGGGTATTCTCTGGCATGCGAATTATACCTAAGGAAAAAAACCATATTAGAATATTTGGGTAAATTTCATACAGGATTTTACATTTAAAGTTACATGGCAATTCTCTGTTCTAATGTCAAGTATCTTTTTCAGAAATCTTTAAGCTCACACCTTAACAGTATGTCATTCTAGTCATTTACTGCTATCTACAATAACCTCTCCAATTCCTGATCAGTACCTTGAGGCTCTGAAAGTGCTTAAGATTCTAGATGTTAGCCATACAAGACAATTAAGACAGGCTTGTCTGATAACTAACACATAACATGTAACATTATGATTAATGTCAAGTATGACTACAAATTGATGACTGAAATACAAAATCCTCTCAAGTAAAATTAGAAAAGAAAGGGATTCGTTACAATTTTCAGTGGGGGAAGGGGATAAGGAATCAACTCAAACCAGGCAGTGAAGAATTTTTTTAAAGGTTAAGTAAAAACAAACAACAACAGGGGCCAGCCTGGTGGCGCAGCAATTAAGTTTGAGCTCTTTGCTTCGGCGGCCCGGGGTTCACCCGTTCAGACCCTGGGTGCCGACATGGCACCACTTATCAAGCTATGCGGTGGAAGGCATCCCACATATCAAGTAGAGGAAGATGGGCACGATGTTAGCTATCCCACATATCAAGTAGAGGAAGACGGGCATGATGTTAGCTCGGGGCTAATCTTCCTCAAAAACAAATACAAAAAACAAACAACAACAATGAAAAAACAAAACAAAAACCCAGAAACTAAGCATATGGGAAGAATCTAACCTAACAAGAAGGAGGGGCCTAAGCTGATTAATTTATACCTTGGCTACAACCATCATGTAAGAAATTCCCAGACTCTTCCCAGTCTGTAAACTGATTACTGAATTTTAAAACTTAACTTTATTGAGGTACAAAATTACACACAACAAAATGAACACATTTTAAATGTATAGTTCAAACTGTAACAAACTGTTTAAAGGTATAGTTTACACATTTTAAATGCATAGTTCAAACTGTAACAAACTTGTTACAGTTTCAGGACCACTGCCCTGACAATACAGAGGACATTTCCATCATCCCCTGAAGTTCCCTCTTGCCCCTTATTAGTCCATCTCCACCCCCGTCCTCCTCACTTGGCTGAGACCTGCACCCGACGCAACTACTTTTTGCCACTACAGATTAGCTTTGTCTGTCCTAGAACTTCATTAATTCAGTATTTTAAATAATTGAGATTCCAATTAATTTCAATTTGAAAGTTGGTATTGAGATACATTACACAAAAAAGAAATTTTAAATTAAAACTAAACCAAAAAAAACACAAAAGAAAGCTGGACTGTATTTCTTTAATTCTGTAAAATTCAAATCACAATTCTCCAATGAAGTCTTCATTAACTGAAGCAACCTATGTCCATAAAACATTAATCTCATATGCAACTGCAAAAGCCTCAATAAACATTCTACTTCTAGCAAAAAAAAATACTCCTTTATAATATGTGCATGTGTATACACTAGTTTGAGACAAATCTGCACTCGAGTCCTTTCTCCACTGCTCACTAGCTGAGTGTGCTTTATCTGATTAACTTCCACCTTATAAAAAAGAAATAATATTTGTCTTGTCTACACAAGGGTGTTGTAAAGATACAATGAGGTAGTACGAAGGTATTTTACAAAATACAAAGTATACAAATATAAGATGACTTTTTATTATTATACATCCCATATTGTTTTGTTCTACAATGTTAGAGCAATAGTACAAAATGATAGCTATGTCCTAACAGAAAATCCAGCCCAGAATTCTATAGTAAAAATGTATGGTATGAACATAGTATAATTTATTATGAGCCCAGAATGACTTCCATTTTCATGGGTGATTAGGACTTCCTTTGTTTGTTCATATAGGCTGTATATTTATTGAGCATCTATTGTGTGTAAGGCACCGTGAGGAGCACAAAGATATAAGCACACACTGTGGAGGCTCAGCTTCTTCTCTGTGTTTACAAAAGAAGAATTCTCCTTAACTGTTTAGTTGATGTTTAAAATACTCTGGGAAGAAATGAAATTTACTTCAATATGTCTTCAACTTACAAGTTATCGTTTTATAACTTATCTTCACTTCGATCAGAAGTGAAGTTATTTTAAGAACCAAGCATCCATTCTATACTTTCTTGTCTTTCTTTACATATGAGACACAAATTTTTTTTTTTTTAAAGATTGGCACCTGAGCTAACAACTGTTGCCAATCTTTTTTTTTCCCCCTGCTTTTTCTCCCCGAATCCCCTCAGTAGATAGTTGTATATTTTAGTTGTGGGTGCTTCTAATTGTGGCATGTGGGACGCCGCCTCAACGTGGCCTGATGAGCAGTGCCATGTTCATGCCCAGAATCAAAACCAGTGAGACCCCGGGCCGTCAAAGTGGAGTGCGCGAATTTAACCACTCGGCCATGGGGCCAGCCCCGCAAATGCAATTTTTAAGCACAGATGTCTCAACGTACGTCTTAGCATTCTCCTGCCATAGCTAGGGTGTGAATTATGTATTAACACCTTTCCCCAAGGACTGCTGTTACATAAGTCTTTATATGAAAAATAACATATTAACAACTATACATGGGGGGGATTCGGGGAGCATGGAAGCTTAATGCTTCGCCCTCTCCCTTCTACTCCCACCTCTATCCTCCCATCCAACACAGAGCTCTTCTGAGCTAAAGCAGCTGCTGGGGTCAGTGGGAAACCAGGGCCTACATGGACGGAGCTATAAACCTCTGCACTGTTCTCCTTTCTGGGTGGACATGAGCCTAAGGACCAGCGAGCATATGGATCCCCAGAAACCAAGGAAAAGCTGAAAAAGAGACTGAATCCTTTTCACCCTTGAGACAAGAAAAGAAAGAGAAGACCAGGAACAGCAAGACTTCTACCAAGAGCCCTGTCAGGAACTGATACCCTGGATATTGACAGAATACCTGGGATATGAAATATAAATGCCAAATAAGTATCTTTGAAATAAAAGAGTTTACGAGGGAAAATCTAGTAATAGCCTAAAATCGGAGGTACTAAACTATTTTAGCAAAAACTAGGTGTTAGGAAGCCAGGAAATAAAAGCGGTATAAAGGTTTCTGTAGAGTAGCAGACTGGAGGGCCCCAGGGAAGGAGACTATTCTAAAGGTTTTATCTTCTGGGGAGGAAAAGTAGCAACAGTGTCTCAGTGAGGAAAATGGACAGTATCTTATAACGACATGATTATGAGCTTCAGCAAGGGGGAGGTCAACATTAAAGGAAGGAAAAAATAGAAGCGTCAAATAAAAAAGGACAAAAATAGTAACAATTAAACTAGTAAATAATTTAGCATCCATTTCTAATCAAAAATTCCAGAAGGAAATTACTTAGATCTACTAAAACAATGTATCATTCCAAATGATGTAATATTAAAACCACATCAACAACAGAAACCAAAGAGAAATGTCTGCTAAGATCATTATTATTCAAGACTGTCTTGGCAATGCATACTAGCAATGCAATAAAGCAAGAAAAAGAAATGGCTGATAAAAAGAGTGGTAAGAGGTTTTTTTTTTTGGCTGATGCCATAAATAAATATCTAGAAATGGAAATGAAGAAAAACAATTTACAAAACTCATAGAAATAAAAAGAAAGGCATAGGGCTTATTTGAAGAAAACTTAAAAATCTACACAGAACATAAAATCTGAATAATAAAGATGTATCATGGTCTCAACTGGGAACATTTAATAACATAAGAAGGAGAATTCTACCAAAATTAAAAGAGAAATTTAATGTTTCCACTTATAATTGAACAGAACACTATGGGGAATAGAACAAAATGATTTTAAAAGTCACATGGAGGGGCTGGCCTCATGGTGTAGTGGTTAAGTTCAGTGCACTGTGCTTTGGCAGCCTGGATTCATGGGTTTAGATCCTAGACACAGACCTACACCACTCATCAGCCATGCTGTGGTGGTGACCCACTTATAACAGAGGAAGATTGGCACAGGTGTTGGCTAAGGGCTAATCTTCCTGAAGCAAGAAAAAAAAAATTACAGGCTACAGAAAAAACTCCTTAATGTGGGTCTGACCCTTACCTTTGTAGCCTTATTCCTCCTGGTCCCCCAACTCTGTGCTCAAGACCAAGAGACTGTCATACTTACGATGTCCCCTCTGCCTAGAAAGGTCTTCTCATAACTCTGTGCCTACCTTAATTCCACCCATTTGTCAGATCTCAAAAGATGTAACACTTCATCAAGGAAGTCTTCTCTGCCCTCCCAAACTACATCAAATACCCCTTAGAGGAATCAGGCTTTTATTGCACTGCATTCCTCTCCTTCACAGCACCAATCACAGCTGTGATTTTCCATCATTAGTGTACTTTTTTGATTGATTTCTTTCTATCATTAGACCAGAAGCTCTTTAAAGAGTGATGTATATTAATCACCATTTGTATCCCCTGTGCACAGCACAAGGCATGGCATGCAAATACCTGTGAATAAATGAACCTGTTGAATGAATGAATGAATGAGACAAACTTTTCTTACACAAAGTATATTGGCAAGATAACATTTATGAATCCATCACTTCTTGAAAAACAGAAATAATGTGTCTAATTTTCACTCTACAACCTAAACACCAATGCCTGAGGACTTCAGTCATTTTACAAATCTTTTTAACAGATATTCTCATTAATCACCATCTGTTTACATGTGCTATTCTAAATAACATTTTAGTTACATTTCTGAAACACTTCCTGCCATTAACCTCATCTCTAGAACACTAGCTACCTATGAAGCACCTGGATTTCAGGAACACAGACCCGAAACTCACACACCAAACTAAACTGTTATGTAAATGACAAATGACACATTTTGGTCTGTAATGGATCTCTAGACTACTTTTGGACCTATTTTACTTTTACCACTAAAACTCTGTCACTAGATTATAATCACTTTGAGCCCATGAAAATGGAACTACAGGTGAAAAAGAACTAAAGTTTTCCAACAATCTGCACAAAAGTCAGCCTATAAAGAGTATCATCAATTACAGGAATTTTATTAGGATTCTGCAAAGAAAAATAAATATTTTAGTAAAAATGATATCTTTCATTTATCTTATTAATAAACTTGGATTTTCAGGTTTTGTTTAAATTTACTTACTAATTTAAGGTCTCAAATAAGTTCAGAGATTTATATCTAGTGTGTTAAAGAAATGAAAGGTGCAAATCAATCAAAATGCCGCATAAGTAAAAGCTACTAAACTTAATCAATGGAATATCCAACCATCCAAACTAATCAACTGGAAAGGAGTCAGCAACAGAAATATAGTATTACCTTCAGATCATATAATCAGGAAAATGGAGAGCAGAGAGAGCCCATCTCACTTTGGTCAAGGCATGAATGAAGATTCAAAAGTACAAAATAGGGAAATATTCCAGAAAATGACCAATTGGCAACAACTAAGACTCCTAAATTTTTATATTCACTTACATATCTCACTTCTAAAGTTTTAATCAAATTCAAATAAAAACCTAATTGGAAAGAGGAAAGCCAAAAGGAAAGCTATGTAGGTCAACTGACAACCAACCAATCCTCAGGCTCTGTCTCCTATTTGAGGAAAAACTGCTAACTTCTCGACACAGGAAGACCAGGCAGCAAGCTCTGCCCTAACAGAGTCCCCACCTGGCAGTCAGGTTTTGTCAAGCAAATTTTGAGAATTCTCTAGCTTCCCACTTTCTATCTAATTATAGAACTTTACAAAAACCATTTTTTCTCTTCACACACACATTCTCTCTTTCTCTTTCCCCCTCTCTCTAAATCCTTCTGTGTTATGATACAACAGTAAGAGGTATGGATACATTTGACAATTTTCCCCAGAACAGAATGATAAATACAAAAAGGAAGACCTCTCCTCTGTACAGTTGCACTATTATTCTGACAGTGATAATCTCTACATTAAATAATAACAGTATAACACACTTTCCCTATAGGAGCTTAAAAGTATTTACAATATGTATATAAACTATATTACAAATATACATGCCAGAACCTAACCACCCAAATAAATGCTGGCAGGTACATACGTCAAAATAGTTTTGGAATTCCTCTTTGGGGAATGTCTGTGGTATACGTTATTCAACTAAAATCCACAAATAAGATTCTTTGCTAGGCTCTGGGGATGCATTATGGTATGTTACTATGAAGCTCATGATAGAATAGCCTCAAATCAACTATTAATGACTGATGAATGATTTAATGAATTGACAAATATTCACAAATGCTTACTATATGTCAGGCACCCTTCTAGACCCAGGACACACAGCATGAACAAAATAACTACCTTGCCTTCATGAAAAAGATGAACCACTTGAAAAGTATAAATCTCATTTTTAGAAGTGATAAAAAGTTATACGGCACCATAAAGAACTTGAGTCAAAACAATCCCATAATGGAAAGGACTACGTTTGTTGTAAAAATGATAAATTTGCTCTGAAGCCAGAAGTTAAAATGCTTTTAAAAATAAATGTCACTGATATGATTATATAAACCTGTACTATGGCATCTTTAAAGAACAACTTCAACCAGATGTATAAATTCACTCAGTCACACCCCTTTCATTCTATGGATGAGGAAACAAAGGCCCAGCAAGGCTGAGTAACCTCCTATGGATACACAGCTAGTCAGTGTCAGACCTCCCACAGAGCCTTAGCAGTCTCCATTCCAGCTCAGTGTTCTTTCTAGGAAAGACAACTTTTTATTCAAGGACAAGGACGTTAGCCTTTATGTCTCAAATATTTTACAACCTTCCAAGCTCAGTAAGGTTTACATGTAGTCACAAATTGTCAGACCAGGAAACTGCAGTAAAAAGAGGTCAGAGTAACTTTCTACTAAGTGAATAAGGCAAAACTGTGATTGTGACTTATCATGCACTCTTTTTTATACAATCCTCCTGGGAGCTCTTTTCTACTTGCCTACTCTTCTCCCATCATTTTGGGCATTTAAAAAGTGTTTTGTTTTCTTCAACTACTACAATAGCACTATTCCTGTTAAACCACCATACATTTAAAATCAAGGAAACTGACAGCTTTTTCAGTTTTGGATCATTTGAACTACAAAGTCTTTTTTCAGCTTTAAAATTATGTGATCCTTGGTGCTTTTAATACCCTACGATTCAATTAAATAACTACTTATGAAGCACTTAAGAGTGTACGAAACATACTACACAGATTTTTTGCTCTAACCTTGCCTTCAAAGATCTCAGTATCATGTTGAGGCTATCAGCGTATCAGAGTGCAAGCCAGATCAGGAACTAGCTAACGTGGGCAAAGAAGTGAACCTGTCCAAGCCTAGATGGAGAGGTGATTTTCAAACTGTGCTGAAGTATTTCCATAAATATTTGATGCCACAACTACTGGCTGAAGGAGGAGAGGAGTCAAGTGACTTGAGCCAACCTCACCTGTTCCCACCCAACCTCCCTCTCCAAGTTCAGCCCTAAAGTGGTCTGCTGCTTAAAAAAAAAATCAAAATCCACTCAGAGAACTTAAGGACTACTCTAAAATTCTGTGATAACCTGTTATTGTTTTTCATCCATATTTTAATCCCCGATATCTTTGTCAGTGATGGTGAAGAAGTAGCCTCTCCCACTATGAGATTTATAGACTACACGAAGACTCCTACTCACTATAAGTATTCTATTAGTACATAAAATCTGGCTCTATTTTCACTTTTCTCTGTGGAATAACTAAGGCATACCACCACTGACTCTAACTTTGTAAAACCACTCCCAAAATTTCTCTTAGGGAATACCTAGGTAGTCAGGACAGACTCATTTAATGTGAGATATTTCTTCTCTCAATACAAACAACTAGGCTTCCTGCCGTCTTTCTCACATTATTTTATGCAAATACAGGAACTGTTCTATTTGCCACTGTCAAACAGAACAGTTTCCAAACTGTCGCACCCCTCTTCTCAGCAGATGGCTTATTTCTTACTGTACAGAGAAGGCTGAGGCTTTCCCCTACAAGCAGAAACAATTTTCCCCTCCTTTTTCTTAAGAGTTCTCTGTAAACTTCTCCTCTGTTGGTTAATCCTTACTGTTAATTAATCCCAATCCCTAATTGCCTTGCTTCATCAATTATGTTCTTTCTGATTTGATAAAGACATTCTTCCATATAATAACCTAAAAACCTGTTCAGTCTTAGCCTTCTCATTACTTTATCCAATTCTTTACTATACTATGGATGCTCTATGGCTTATGATACATTGTCTTTAGCTATTGCTGACTGACACTTTAGGAAGCAGCTTTAGGGAAACTATTATATTTTTACCATGGGTAACTTATAAAGATATTGCTCCATCCCTCTAAATGACACTACATGAGAAATTTCTTTCCTGTGCAATTTAAGAAAGTTTAGCTTTCCATGATGACCTTGTAGGTTTTCATCTTATGATGAAACTATATTTCATCACATTTATTTCACATATATTTGACCACATTTTTTTCCCGTTGATCTGGCTACAGGGAAGCTCAGCATCAAATGTGCAGGCCAATTTTAATAAATTTGAGAATCTCACTCATGTATACCTTACATAATTTCATGCTGAGTTTCCATTTTATATTTTCAGTGGCTTTGATTTTAAATTCTTTTCTATTTCATGTAAATTGCCTCAGATTCCTCATGATATAAGATAAGGTATAAATAAATAAGCTACGGTATTTCCAAACCCACTGTGTAATATATGTGCTTAATAAAGACTTGTGGGGTGGCTGGCCCCGTGGCCGAGTGGTTAAGTTTGCGTGTTCTGATTCGACAGCCCAGGGTTTCACTGGTTTGGATCCTGGGCGTGGACATGGTACTGCTTGTCAGGCCATGCTGAGGCAGCATCCCACATGCCGCAACTAGAAGGACCCACAACTAAAATATACAACTATATATCGGGAGGATTTGGGGAGAAAAAGAAGAAAAAAAAAGATTGGCAACAGTTGTTGGCTCAGGTGCCAATCTTTAAAAAATAAAATAAAATAAAAAAGACTTGTGGAATTAAAATTTTATTTTCCTATTAAAAAAGAAAGCAGAGGAGTGTGGCTAATTAGATCATTTGGTCTTAGGCCATCAGGCATTTTTCATTTTATTTCTATTGTACATATTATGAATCCATAATCTAAAAATAGTCTATTTGCCATTATGTTCATGAAATCAATGAAAAGTAACCTTATTTAAAAAATACTTTTCATTCTTTGAGTATATTGGAATTCTTCTTTGTTTAATTGTTTCCAATTAGATAATTTTTCCTCTTTGAACACAGTTATGTGATTGATGGCTCTATAAAAAATTAAAATATAACTATAGAAGTAACTATGAGTAAAGACTGCGGGATTCTGAAAACAGCTAAAAGCAAAGTTATGACACAAGCTCTCTGAGTTTGAATGGAAGTCCTGTTAGATTAGAATCTATGTCTGTGATATTAGGCTTCCAATTCCTATTCTCGACTGCTTTTTCATTATAGTAGGCAACTTGCTTTCTGGAATATCATTCATTCAACAAATAAGTCAGAAACATGGAATTTCTTTACCCCATGAAAGTGTGCTGTGAGGAAAGCCTACTATCTGTTTTGTTGCACAACCCTGAAGATTCACCACCTCTAAGAACACAGTCGATTCTCCTTATGTGAAGTAGTTACGTTTTATAGTCACTGCAAACACTGAAGTAGCTAATCCTGAACCCTTGTTCCTAGGGGAAATACAGGGTTGGGTTACTGCAGGCCTCTGGTCACAACATGTTCTTCAACTGATCAGTACATAAGCTTGTCTTATGTGTGTTTCTCTGTAAGGACAACACGTCAGCACCATGCTTGGGAGTCATTTTAAACAGCAAAAAGCACACAAATGTGAAAAACATGGCACTCAAAAGACTGGGAAAAGTCACTTGTTTACAGTTTGAGAGCAGAAACAAGAAGGCACAGCATCACCAGGAATGTGGGTATTGGGCAAATTAAATTTGTCATAGCTCTCTGTACATGTCCACGAGAGTACTGTTGAGTACTAACTTTGGGGTTACAAATAAATTTTAGGAAGGAAAAGAATCTGCAACTACACAATCTGTGAATAGTGAGGATCAACTCTATGTAAGTCGAATATTTCAGTGCCGTCTCTGATTTGATTGCCACCAAAAGACAGAGATCAGGAAAGCTCAAATAAATATTCTTCAGTTACTATTCAAACTTAAAAGAGTTTTGACTAGAGTGCTTCAAGAAGTAAGATGTTTGAAGCTTTCACAAGTTGGTATTGTTAAAAATGTTGTTTCTTACCTGATATATTCTAAAAGGTATGTAACGAAATCCATTTTCTTCTGCAGGATATTCCATGAGTTTCCGATTGATGGCCCAAAACTGGTCAAATCTATCTGTAAAGGTAAATTATTTGTCATTAAAAATGAACAACATTAGAATTTAATATCTCACACGAAGAGATCAAAGTTGTTAAATATCTTCTTAGAAGTTGTGAAAGGGCTTCATTTATATATTCTTTTTTCTTAAACTTACTTTGCCATAACTAAACATAAAGCAAAATATAAAATCAATTTTTTCTACATTTTGCTTCCTCTTCCTAGATATTTGCAGACATTTTTTTCTCGTAAGAGAAACCATGAACAGATTATGACTACTTGTGGTATCAAGGCAAAAAAAATCAGAGACGGATGAATGTCTTGATTTCCCTGGTCCTACTGTCTACATTACAAAGGCACAACCTAAATTTTAACAAGAATCTGTTTCAAGAAAAAAAGTCAAAATACCAAACAGTAAACATTAAACAGCAAAAAAAGATAAAATTATAGGAAAAGCTTTGAAAGAAATGTGGAACTGACACTTAAGAAATGACTTTCAATTGCAGGTTAATCTCAGACTGATTAAACAACTCCTTTTTAAATTTTTCAGTCTCAATTTAAAAAACCTCACTTTACTGAAATATAATTCACATACTATAAAATTCACCCTTTTAAAGTGTACAATTCGGTGGTTTCTAGTATATTTGGAGTTGAGCAACCATCAGCAACATCTAACTTCAGAACACTTTCATCCTCCCAAAAAGAAACCAGTACCCATTAACAGTTACTCCCTTCCTCCCTCCCCCATCTCCTAGAAATCACTAATCTCTATCCTATTCCAGACATTTCGTATAAATGGAATCATATAATATGTGGTCTTTTGTGCCTGTTTTTTTTTCTTAGCTTATTTTCAAGTTTCATTCATGTTGTAGCATGTATCATAACTGCATTCTTTTTTATGGTCAAATAACACTTCATACAATTTTTTTGCTTACCCTTCATCAGTTCATGGACATTTGGGTTCTTTCCACTTTTTGGCTACCATGAATAATGCTACTATGAACACTCATGTATAACATTTTGTGTGGATACATATTTTCAATTTTCTTGGGTATACACCTAGGAGTGGAACTGATGAGTTATATGGTTAATGTTTAATTGCCATATGGCAACTATGTTTTCAGGAGCTGCCAAAGTGTTTTCCAATGAGGCTGCACCACTTTACATTCCCACCAGCAATGTATAAGGGTTCTAATTCTTCCACACCCATGTCAACACTTGTTATTGTCTGTCTTTTTCTATTATAGGCATCCTAGTTGGTGTGAAGTGGTATCTACTTATGGCTTTTTTTTTTTTTTTTAAAGATTTTATTTTTTCCTTTTTCTCCCCAAAGCCCCCCAGTACATAGTTGTATATTCTTCGTTGTGGGTCCTTCTAGTTGTGGCATGTGGGACGCTGCCTCAGCGTGGTCTGATGAGCAGTGCCATGTCCGCGCCCAGGATTCGAACCAACGAAACACTGGGCCGCCTGCAGCGGAGCGCGCAAACTTAACCACTCGGCCACGGGGCCAGCCCCTATCTACTTATGGCTTTGATTTGCATTTCCCTAATGCGTAATTATGCTGAGCATCTTTTCATTTGTTTACTGGTCATTTATATATCTTCTTTTGCAAAATGTCTATCAAATCCTTTATACCCCTTTTAATTGGGTTGTTCGTCTTTTTATTGTTGAGTTATAAGAATTTTTATGTATTCTGGATACAAGCTCCTTATCGGACAAATGATATACAAATATTTTTTCCCATTCTGCACGGTTTTTTTCAAGGTAACTCACCCAGAATCCTACCTTAAAATATTTTTTATACTCAGAAATTTATCTCAGAATCAAATCTCTGTAAAGCATGTGAATAGCTCCAGAATTTCAGCTCAGCTTGGTATTAAAAGCACATTCTCTACCACTATACTCATCTCGATCTAATTTACTGGCAAACGATTGAAACTATGTAGGCCTCATAATTATATAAAAGAATAAAGTCTAGTTGTTTCTTTTTATACCACTGTCCTAGAAGACTGTGACAGGCTCTAGGCCTTCTCTACTCTCACCCTCAACTCCAATCTGGGAGTTCATACTACAGTAGAACTGGGAAGATAGGGAATTTAGAATCTAGTCAGTCCAGTGTAATTTCACAGATTAGAAATAAGGTCCAGGTTGTGAGGAATTTAATAAAGAACCAAGACCAGATTCTTGGTCTTCTGATTCAAAGTCCACAACCGTTTTAACAGTTGAAACCACAAAACTGCATCTTAATGCTAAGAGTAGCTCCTTTGACCACAGTCCTTTCAAATATGAATCAATTATTCTTTCAATGCTTTTTAAAAAGGATCTCTCTATCATCAAGTATCAAGCAAGAATGTGATAGCTAAATAAAATGAATCTTCATGCATACCTGAATTTTACTCACTGCCTCATCATTAAACCTTTGCACCTATCACAAGGCATGTATAACATATGCTCTTGAATCAAAGAATGAATAACAGAATAGTACGTACATAACTTTTTATTGAAATAATCTGGGGTTCTAATCCTAGGTCTGCAACTAAATAGCTAGGTTACTAGAAACAAATCAATTGAAAATTGACTAATTCACTCATAGATGAAATAAAGCAGTTAGATTAGTTTCTAATGCCCCTTCCAAAAATAAAATTTTATAATTATTTAAAATATCCTGCTTTTCAAAAATAGAACTTGTTAAAAACCACAAGCAAACCTTTATTAAAAGAGAGATGTACACTGTTTTTAACAGAGAAAAGAACACAGTGTAAAGCAGTGGTTCTTAACTAGGGAAGATTTTGCTCCCCAGTGGGTGAGGAGACATTTTTGATTGTTACAACTGTTATGTGGGTGTCACTAGCATCTAGTGGGTAGAGGCCAAGGATGCAGCTAAAAAGACTACAATGCACAAGACAGCTCCCACAACCAAGAATTCTCTGACCCACAGTGTCAACAGGGCTAAAGGAAGAAAAGCAAACACAGACAATAAAAAGTACAGAAAGGTAATTAGTAAAAAGTTTGTACACACTCACATGGCAAAAAACTAAACTAGAAAAAGGAATATTATTGTGCCTATTACTGATGTTATGAATGTCAGCTCCAAATTCACCCTTCCATGTGTGTACTACCACAAGGGACAACTTCTTTAAGCATCTAACTGTGACAAGCACATTAAGCCTTCTCAATAGAGTGTAAAAGGACGCTGCAGGAGAAAGGGGCTCCTGCCTGCATAGGCACACTGAAGACCCCCTGGCCTTGTCAGCACCATGATTTCCTCTGGAGGCCCACACAGGCAGCTGGCCTGCAGTTTCCGAGAGCTGCCATTCCCTCTGCACACCCATGCCACTTGTTGCTGGTGGCCTGCACTCCAGATTGTCCTCACTGACCAGCAACTGCAGAACAGCAAAACAGTGAATTTCTCTACTAATCCAGTGGGCTGCACTATACCTTTTCCAACAAATTCTAAAGCCAGCCTTGGGAAGGGGCTCGTTTAAGTGTGACCTTCCTCCCTTAGCCCTAGGGTACACATACAGTTTTCTTATATCGTATAGTCACTCCTTTATCAGAGTTTAATAATTCTTTATATAAAACTTACCCTGTTTAACCCTCTGTGTGGTTTCTATCTCCTGACTGGACCAAGTCGATACAACTATGTTTAAAAGGAATAAAGACATAATAAAAGATCTATATTAATTAATATTAGTTTTAATATTCTTATAAAAATGTTATGTTCTCACATAATATAGGCATTTCCTCAACAATACTAAAAACATTCCAACCAAGAATAATCTAACTTTTATAAGTCAAAGTTATTAATAAGAAAGATACAAATAGCAGGAATGAAAAGAAAATTGGTGCTGAGATTGAGTGTATAACAAAATGTCTTCCATGCTGGATTTTATCATATCACTTACCTAGTCAACAGTTAAAATAAAACAGGAGTAAGGGTGTATCACTACCTTTCTACATATTAATTAATCAAGGACATATTGGTCTATTACCAAGTAATATTTGAATATTGGAACTATGCTATTAGTTATTATAATTAAGTCATAAAATTAGTTATTTGTTGTATCAGCCATAACAGTACTTACAAGTAAAAGCAACATAATTTAGTAATGTGGTACTGCTGGCTGGGCCCCTCAAACTACAGTCATGCGTCACTAACGGTGGGGACAGGTTCTGAGCAATGTATTGTTAGATGATTTCGTTGTTGTCTGAACATCACAGAGTGCACTTACACAAACCTAGATGGTGTAGCTTACTACACACCTAGGCTCCGTGGTTGACCCAAATGTTGTTATGCAGCACATGACTGTATAGGATAGAAGGGAAATGGCCTCCACATGCACATATACCCGCTTCCTGGTCTTTAACATCTGTGATGTCAAAAAGAACAGATTTACAGGATCCCAGATAAATGTCAGATCACGACAGCACAAGCACGACTTCAAGCATTTCTTTGAAGAGAAAAGCAAATGGTTGAAAATCACTACCGAAGGGAACTCACTCTTCACAAAATTTTGCATTTATCAACAGTATTATTCAAACCAGTACTACAAGTGGCCATGTAATATATGTAATGTTTTGACCAGAGGCTTTCAAAACATGTAACAAAAGCACATCCAAGTATAGCCCTTTTTGAATTAATTTCTTCATATATAATATGTTAAACATCTTTGTACAGCAAAACAGGAGGGGAAAAAAAATAGTAATTATTGGTAGAGTGCCATATGCAGGTGTGTTAAACAAGTGACCTCTGTCTTCAAACTAACTCATCTTCTGAGTCAAGTCAAATTATGTTGATAAGGCAGTCAGGCTGAACCCGGGCAGGGAGCGTTCTCTCTAAGGCAGCACGTCCACTGGGGCTTGGATGCTGCTCAACAGAACTACACCCACACATTTCCCTCAGCCCTTCTGTTTGAGGTTTAAAGTTACTGAGATGTATCTCGTGGGGAGGCCCTAACCAAAGCAAAGAAGCCTTGAAAAGACTTCAAGGCTCCTGAAAACTCATCATGAAGACAGAAGTAGGCAAGACCAGCGGGCTGGCCTCTGCATTAAGGTTCAGAGGAGTGCTAATCCTGGAGAAGGTAATCCTTGATCCTGTACACAAACACTCATCTTGGCAGTAGGATTGTACCCTGGGGGATTTGCTGTTTGAGTGAATTAAAAGAGCAAAAAACCCTGGGTCCCAGGAAAGTTCTGCCTGGACTGTCACTGTCTCAGGATAAACTGAGAAAGGACGTTTACTCCTTTGCCCTACAAAAGAAATGCTACAGTCTGGAAAGTTGGCATCAAGGAGAATAATCAATATATATACATATTTAGAGTGCAATTAATTCTCTCTGTATTCACCGCTACAACTTTCACCTAAACCACTATCATTTCTCATCTGAACAATTGAGACAGCCTCCTAATTAGACTCTCTTCTTCCACTTTTATCTCCACTACACAACATCCAGAATGCTCTTTTAAAACATAAATTGAATCATATCATTAATAAATTTCCACACATTTTTCTAATGGGCCATAAGAAACAATGCGTTATGACGTACTTTAACAATATGAGTATTTGAAATTAAGTACTAGAATCATTATTTAAAAAAAAAAAATCCACTGCACCTCCTTCTTGCCTGCAACTGGGGCAGACTGCTCCCTGCCCCAACTCTGCATACAAACAACCATAACACCAGTAATAAAATACAGTCAGCCCTCTGTTTCCATGGGTTCCACATGAGCAGATACAGAGGGCCAACTAAGCGACTTGAGTATACATGGATTTTGGTATCCTCAGGAGTCCTGGAACTAATCCTCCCAGGAAGACCGACTGTGCCTCCCTTCTGGGAAGCAGGTGCCTGGCAGCCCCCTCTCAGCCCTTGGAACGCAGGGGGCTCCTGCATTCCTCTGAGATCTCGCTGCCTACCAATCTGCTTGCTTCCTAAGCTCCAACTCACGCTATTTTTCTTTTCTGTCCTAGGAAAACCCAAACTTGTTCCCATACTACAGTTTTAGCAGCTCAATCCTCACTTCTCTAATTTTCACATAGTTGCTTCTTTCTCATCGTTGAAGTGTCAACAGAAGTGTCACCTCCTCAGAGAAGATGTCCCTCATAATTCTAGCTAAAGCATTATTCTATTTTCTTTTAAACACTTTTCATTATTTGAAATTACTCTATTTACAGGTCTAATTACTTCTTGTCTCTCTCCTCCAACTAAAATATAAGTTCCACAAGGGCAAGGCTTTTGTCTTCAACCCTAGAAAGTTCCTGGCACAAAGCATATGCTCAATGTCTGTTTATTAAATGACTGACTAAATGAATGACTGATTTAGGCAAATGGGGAACAAGAAGAAACCCCAAACTGTAGACAATCCTGATGGAAAAAGCAAGACACTGGAGCCACACTACCTGACTTTGCTTCCTAGCTTTGCCATTTAATAGCTGGGTGAGTTTAAACAAGATACTTCTAAACTGTGTGTTTCAATTTCCTTATGGGTAAAATGATGATATTAACAGTACATATTCACAAAGACATTGGAAGGAATGAGTTAATACATGCAAAATACAATAGTACCTGGCACAAAGTAAGTACCACATAAGTGTTTTATCTCTTAGGCTGTTAATATATGTAAAATACAACAGTACCTGGCACAAAGCAAGTGCCACGTAAGTGTTTTATCTCTTAGGCTGCCTCAGATTCAACAACAGAAGACATTGAGCTTCTAGATTTAGAAACAAAGTAAGTGAAGTTCAAAACCAGAATGGGAAAGTGATTCTGCCAAAACTCCATCATCCCAAGATTGCTGGAGTGCTCAGACTGGCTCAGGGCCAGGGAGTTTGTACCACTCATATCAAATTCTATGTGAAAGCTTCCTCCTGGAGTTATGCAATTGAGTGGTCTTTGCTAGGCAAGGTAGGGAGAGTAAGAGCCATAACAATGCAGCTGCAACACTTCACAACACCAAACTCCCTTCATGTCCTCTTTTGCTTTCTCTAACCCTTTCGACTACCACATAAGGCCCTATCTTCTCACTCTGTTGGAACAATTTAGCTGCCATTTACCTTACATCAATTTCAACTGCTTTAATCTCCAGCCATATCATGAAACGGTGATGGAGGCAGGAATGGTGGTCCAAGAACATCTAGGTCAACATCTGAGGAAACCTCCAGTCTTGGCAGGCTACTCCAAGTTCCACCTCTACCACCTTTAAGATCTAATAACCATTCCTTCTCAACCCCTCCCTCTCCTAACATGTCTTAAAATATTAAGAGATGGGGCCGGCCCAGTGGCAGTGGTTGAGTTCATGCGTTCTACTTCGGCAAGCCGGGGTTCACAGGTTCGGATCCTGGGTGCGGACCTAGCACCACTCATCAAGCTACACTGTGGCAGTGTCTCACATAAAATAGAGGAAGATTGGCACAGATGTTAGCTCAGGGCCAATCTTCCTCAAAAAAAAAAAATATGTCTATACATACACACATATATATATATTAGGGAGTAGGAATGAGCATGGGGAAAAAAATGAGGTTTCTTGTTAATCTGGGAAGATAAGAGGTTCACAATTGTTACACCTTTACAGCACAGGTCTATAAACAGAGCTAGTAAAAACTAAATGGTTAAAAAAATATTGCTGGAAAGTTAAAAATAATCTCACAAAGTACTGGCAAAAGCAGACTGTAAATTTTAATTTCAACATCACAAGCCAATAAACCATAACAGCAAGTTTCAACATCTTTAATGTATTCCAACAGTCGATCCCAGTAACTGACTCTATATTTAAGTAGACAGAATTCAATTACTGTACTGCAACCAAGTAAGTTTATTTCAAATTTATTTTGAAATTAGGGGAGTAATAACATAAAAGGAATTCAAAATTTCCATAACATTAAAAAACCCAACTTATTCTATGTGCTCATGTTAAAAATAAAAAAGGGAGAATGATCTTCAATTATAATCAACTCTTCACTTAATCCAAAAGACAATCTTTAAAGTAGCTTGTTTGCCAGAGTTACCGAGCTGTAGCACAGTGGGAAGCCAAGACTAATTAACTAAATGAATCCCTGTGTAAATCACCTATAGATTTATAACCAATAATCTGATTTATTACCTATCAAAACTACTGTAAATTGAGAAAATGTTTTTCCTCTTAGGCTAAAGTACAGTTTATAACCTTCCTAAACTTAGAGGGCCAGAAACAAATTTAACAAGTAATCAAGCTCATTTGCACTTCACTCAGAGAGCACGTCAAAGTCATAAGATAAAAACAAAAATCTATTTTAATTTTCATAGGACTGACAGAGAAAAAGATACTTTATCACATTCACTGTTATCTTTGTAGTGTTTAGTATGCAGAATATTCGGTCTTTATTCTAATACAAATCCCTCATGCTTCTGATGAGAAAATGTCAATGCTAAAATCCTGATTAAACTTTTGTGCCTTACAGGATACATTATGTACAGCCATATGCTGTACAGCAACGTTTTGATAAACAATGGACCACATATATGACAGCAGTCCCAGAAGATTAGTACCATATAACCTATGTGTGTCAGGCTGTGCTATCTAGGTTTGTGTAAGTGCTCTGTTGTTGACAAACAAAAACTTCAAAGGGGGCAGGCACCAGTGGTCACTGGAGATGCAGTGTGTAATGCAATGTTTCTCAGCTTTAGCTGCTCACTTGGATCACCCAAGGAGCTTTAATAAAATATTAATGCCAGGGACCCACTCCAGACCAACTGTTTCAGATTCCCTGACAACTGTACTTTTTGGAAGCTCCTAGATGATTCTGATAGGTAGCCAAAGTTAACAACCTCCAGGTGTAATGGAAAATACACTCACTTTAGAATCGGAGATCCAGGTTCAAATCCTGGTCCCATCTCTTACTAGCTCTGTGAGCTCATTTCCTCATTTTCAAAGTCGACAATGTTTATCTAATTCATGTGAGGAATCACTGAGATAATGCATATAAAACTATCCAGGCCTGGGACATCACAGGAATGCAGTAAAGGTAATAAAATTCCAGGTAAATTCTGTTCTATTTCAAATCCATCTAACCTGTCCATGGTGGCTCCATCAAATATATCCCTTTAAAAGAAGTTCCCAATTTACGAACAGTTCATATTATGAATCTCCAGCTTAATTCCAGGCAAGGAAAAGAAAGAAGAATACAACTGATAGAAGGAACAGTATGCTCAAAGAAGTTTTTACTTTGTAGGATCTGGGTAGAGTTAAATCTACCAAACTATTTATCTGCTCCTATTATATACCTGAGTAGTGGGAACTCCGGAGAATTAAAAAACAAAAACAAAACAAGTATATAACAGGTTTTTTCCTTCACTTAATATGGTTGGGGAAGCCAAATTGACATACATAAAATGATGACAATTTCTAATAGGTCTGAGGGTCCTTCACCTTGAACTAGCAGTGCTTCCCACATCCCGCCCTTCTCCTCCAGCGGCAGACAACCAAGTGACAGATGCTTAAACAAAAAGCAAGTTAGAGGTTAGGCTTGTAGAGAAGTGGTATTAAACAAAACAACACTAACGTGATGCTGGAGTGAAAAGTTGCAGGTTCTGATTACAGTAGGACCTTGGGGATCATTTTTATTAATAATAACCTACCTGCACAGAATTTAGCCGTTTTTAAAACCCTGCGTAGGTTTTGTATTGTTTGATTTTCACAGAAACATACTGAGGTAGCTTTCCTCATTTTATATATTTATACATTTTATATATTTGAACTGTGGTTCGAAACAGGTAAATGATTTACCTGAGATCACTGGGCCAGCAGACTCTCGGAGATGCTACCACACCACAGAAAACTGTGTTACATTTCTATACATAAAAACTCTGCTTGCTTGGTAAAACTCCAAGTTGAGTCAATTCAATGACCTACGATTATCAGGAATCAGGGAAACTATTAATGAATGGAATGTTCACATTATCAAAAATTCCAGAGTTCTATATTTGAAAACTCATGGCAGTGTCAGGTGTAATAGTTTAACAAATCTTGTCTTCTGTGGCAGTTACAGATGACAAAACTGAACAGTTAGCAGCAGCTGCTGCAGAAATAAGTACTATTGGCTTCAACATGTTCATCAAGGTATAATTTTTCATTGACAACAAGGAGAAATGCACTGTGATAATAAACTGAAAACATGACTCAATTAAGAACTACCTTGTAAACGCAGACAAGCACAACGATGAGTGAAACTGGAAAATTCAGTCACAGTTCAATTTTTAGCTACTAAGATTATTCAGGTGGCACTTACTACAAAATTAATTTATTATAATAAGTCATTCATTGATAAAACAAAGTTGATTCTTAAAATTGTGTACATACCTCAAAAAATAGGGCCAACTCAATGTTTTACAAATTATATTTTATTACTTCCTATAATGAGTTTATTTTGGACTAAATACTATTATTTTAAACATATTCAGTAGCTTTTAGTGATAAGTGATGCACAGTCATGTGTTGCTTAACAATGGGGATACATTCTAAGAAATATGTTGGGCAATTTCGTCATTGTGTGAACACCATACAGGGCACTTACACAAACCTAGATAGCACAGCCTGACACACACAGGTTATACGGTACTAATCTTCTGGGACCGCTGTCATATATGTGGTCCATTGTTTATCAAAACGTTGCTGTACAGCGTATGACTGTACATAATGTATCCTGTAAGGCACAAAAGTTTCATCAGGATTTCTAAGAATCTTAAGAGTAAAAACAAGAATAAAGTTATTAAAATTTAAAATTCTTCTACCAGTGTTTCTCAACTTATTCATTTACAACTTAAATATCTAAATCCCACACAGTACTGTTTTGAGTGTAATAAAACCTAAAAATAAATTATAATAAAAATATTGGGGGGGAAAGTTCTAAACATAAAGCCTTTCCCCTTAACTCAACAAGCCCCATGAAACTGTCTTCTTTCTCTTCCCATTCCTAAATATTCAATTTCCACTGAATGTTTTCTTTCTTCTGCTCTTTCTTTATACTCTGAGTAGACAAATATCAATACTGGTTATCTTGTAAAAAAAAATTTTAATGATGTTTTTATAGAGTTTTAAAGTCCTATATAAAAATAACTTCACTCTAAAATAAATGAAAAGTAAATGCAATTTAACATGCCTGTAGAAAAAAAATCTAAGGAGTATATTAACAAAAATAAGAAGCTAATTTAAGAGCCATAAAATCTTGAAGTTTAGTTTTGAGTGTCGTTTATGGTAATTTAAAATAATGTGAAATCTTTTTGGTTAAATCTTTTATGGAACTTAACTCCAATCAAAAATACTGTCTGGAATATTTTATTGATATCCTTCTACTGGAAAGAAATAAGCTAGATGAAAAAAGCCCAGGAGGAGTCAAGGATACTCGGGATCCTAAAGGGACCTGTGGGAAGAAATGCTTCTTAAGCAGAAAGCCACTCTGAAGATAATAATCAAGACTTGACTGAACATGCTACATCTTGGATGAACAAATTTGTTTATTTTGCACTCATTTTTTTATGGGCTGTTTCTTTGCTAGTTTTCAGGATAAAACTTGCAACTCTCTGAATGCTAATTAAAACACTGGTGTAGTTTAATAATATTTACATGTGATTTTCATATAAAAGGATTTATGAATCTTCTATAGTTTCTAAAGCAATAAAAGAGAAGAGATATGCAATGAATAATAAGAAATTAGTACTGCTATAGAACTGCACTTACTTCTTTGGTTCAGGAAAATACATCATTAATATACACAATTCTGACATCCAGAACTCATTATTACAGCTACTAGTCAGGACTGGTCTGCATAGGCAGTGATGGAGTGAACAGAATATCATGGGAGTTGGGGGTTGGAGAGTGGGGGTTGAAATTCTGAAATTTTCAATAAGGTCATTGCTAGGTCTTTGTTAAAAAGTGCATGAAAGAGTGACCTGGGAATAGGTAACACACTGGCCAGCGTTAATTATAGATTGTTGAGCTAAAATATGTATCTGGTCATCCAGACTCTAGAAGGATAATGAAAGAATGGTTCAGAGACTAGGTAAATTTAAATGAGAAGTAAGACAGAAGGACAGATGTGTTGGTAAGATACACAGAACTAGATCAAGGGCCACACAGAAAGCTGAACAGGGAGATGAAAGGAAGCAAAAAAGGAAAAGGAAAAATATAGAAGACACATACTACTTCAAACATGTAAGCACAATTAGTGTTACTGAAATGACAGCATACTATTTATTCATTTGTCATTTCATAGTCACCTCAGCAAAAACAAAATAATCACCATTATCCAGAAACAGTTATGGCCAAGTTTACAATAAGAAGTTCACATGGTTAAGTTTACATGTAACAGTTAACTGGTTAAAAGAACTTTGTTTATACACCAAATTCCTTTTTTTTTAAAGAATACGGTTCCAAATACAGCCTAAAGGAGTCACTGTAACAACTGAACATACTAGTTTTCAAGGGCTGAGCTGGTGAAACAGATGAGAAACTTCCTAAGTGGGTGGGCCCAGGCTTTCCACTTTCAAACATATCTTGCAAGGCTGCTGTGATAATGGCAATAATCCACGTAAAGTGCACAGCACAGAACTCGGGTATTCCTCAAGTGGTCACTGCTACTCCAAAGGAGACGCGGTTTTATCCATTAGCTCTATATCACCTCTCTCTAGAGCAGTGGTTCTCAAATGGGTTGATCTCACCCCTGAGGGGCACTTTGGCAATGTGTGGAGACAGTTTTTAATTTCATGATAGAGAGTGGGGAGTAGTGTGCTACTGGCATCTAGTGAATGAAATAGAGGCCAGGAATGCTGCCAAACATCCTACAACGCATAGGACAGCCTCCACCCTGTCACAGCCCCAACATCAAAGAATTATCCAGTCTAAAATATCTATACTGCCAAGGTTGAGAAATCCTGTTCCAGAACACTGGTTCTCAATCGTTGGTGCATCACAACCACCTGGAGGGCTGTGGAACCACAGGCAGCTGGGACCTCCCCCAGAGTTTCTGATCCAGTTAGTCTAGGGTGCATTTCTAATCAGTTCCTAGGTAATGCTGATTCTTCTGGCCCATTGTCTACACTATGAGAAACACTGCTCTAGCAAAAATTGATGAGAAGCTAATGGACAAAACCAAAAAATATTAGGAAAGTAAGCACATTTGGGGTTTTCTGTTCTCTTAAGGAGAATCATGAAATTCTTAAGTTTCAAAACAAAACATTCATTTAAAAACAAAGTAACATAAACTATATATGCTTATATACCTTTGTGTGTATGGTGTTACTTTTTTTAAGAGGAAAAGAGGAATTGTTTTCTAAATTCAAATAGTAATGATAGGTTATGGCTCTAAGAGTGAAAATTATTTATCAGACAGATGTTTGTCTGCATTTTCTCTATATAGGGTACCAACATTCGTAAGGAAAAGCTTCCTGTACCTTCCCAAATTTAACACACAAAAAAATTACAGTATGCTAGAAGGCATAAATTTTTTAAAAGTTTTATAACTGAACCAAATATAAATGAAAGATATGATAGTCTTTTTACTGTAGATGATTTGAAATTTTACTTAAAAGGACATTACAAACTAAACCTTTGTATTCCTGTATTACTAAGAGTTCACTAAAAATATTTTCAATTACCAGAGTTTAGACTATTAACCTAGTCATATAGATTTATACATACATCAACTGAATTTCACATATAAAACATATTCTCTACCATTGATGAATTCTGGGACATACGACCACAATTCACTGTTATTAATGGACTCTTTCCAATAAACTTATGTTAGTATAATTTGTAGTGTATTATGAAATACCTGTCTAAATGTCTTCACCAAGTTTTATTATCCATGATGTTCACTGCCAAGTCTACTCAAAGAACTGTAAGAGGCTATGATCCAAATTATTACCAAATTTAATTATTCATTTAAATCATGTAATTTCAAGAGCAATCTTTCTCCAGAAGCCTAGCAAAGTAGCTTTACAGTAAAACACAAATAATAAATTTTTTAGATTTCCATCATTATTTTTAATTATAGAAAGTAGAACACTGAGAGATTGATTTAAAACACGTAATGTAATATAGTAAAATACTTGTTTGTTCCACAGTAAAACTTAAGTGAATGCTCAAGTAGGTTACCAATTTGCTTTAAACAACTTTCTCACAAAGTTGTAGATTCCTGAAGACCACACACACACAGCTTCAGACTGAACTTATTCACCTTATGGTATCGCAGGCAAAACAATAATGGAAATCACTAATTCAGCTGCATACAGAAAGAAAAGCACATGATGGTTAGTGGATATAAAGAACTGCCAAACATCTGGAATATCCAAAATTGCTTCATATTTCACTGCCTTGTATCACTGGGAAAATTAACCGTCATATCCTTAATGAAGACGCACTTATGAAAGTAAATGAGTATGAAATCAGAAGCTGCAGCATTCGATTCAAATCTATCAAGTCTTTTCCATCTACTGATCCATACTCACAATCCTTAACTCTAGCAACACCTGACTCAATACATCTCCACAGGAATGTTTCAGAGATATCTCGAACTTTTGACCTCCAAGCTGACCTTCTCAATTCGGCTTTGTTCCCCACCCCAAACTTATTCTCTATCTAATTATTTCACATCGCAGTATAAAGCAGCACTATCCATCTAGCTGCCCAAGTCAGAATCCAGAAATTATTCTTTGCTTTCTTTCACCCTAACTTTACATCCAATCTAATAATAGACTATCAATTCTAGCTCAAAATAAACCCCCAAGTTTATTGACTTCTCTCCATCTCTACCATCGTCACCCTAAAGGCCACCATCATCGTATACCTGAAGCTACTGCGATAGCCTCTCTACTTTCACTCTTGACTCCTTCTATTCCATTCTCCTTTTAGTAGACAAAATATTCTTACATTGTATTCTGCATCTCACCACTCTCCTGCTAAAAGTCCTCCACTGGCTTCCCACTGCACTTATCTAAATTCGTTTCCTTGGCCTAAAAAGCCCTACATATCATCTAGCTCTTTCCCACCTCTCCAACTTCACCTCATGTCACCTTTCCTTCTTGGTCTCTATATCTGAGACACACTGGCCTTCTTTCAATTCCTTAAAACACACCAAACTCTCTTTTGCCTCATGTCCTTGAAACATGCTATTTCCTAACATGACTGGTTCTCTCTCATCCTTAAGATTTCAGGTTAAATAGACCTGAAATCAAAGAGGTCTTCCCTAACTACCTTAATATAAATAAGTCCAATCCCTACAGGTCTCTTGTTTACTGCTTTCAAAATAGTGTAAAGTCAACTGTGAAAAGGATGCTTTGGGTCCCACAAGACTTATGAAAAGAACTAGATACAGAAAAGTGTCATTCTTGCTACATAGAATGTTAAAAAAAAAAAAAAAAGTAGTGAGACTATACTACAGATTGGCCTCAAAAGTAGAGGGAAAATACGACAAGGACACTAGAGGAGAAGGATATCCTAGCAAAAAACCCCTATGTGATCTATAACTTCAAAAAGCTCCAAACAGTATTTTCTTCTTCAACAGTGTCTAGCATTTTCCCACCTCAGGGCCTTTGCCCTTGCTGCTACCTCTGCCTAGGAAGGTATTAAGCCCAGATAAAGGCATGGTCCTGCTTCAAATCTTTACTTAATGTTATACAATCAGTGAGACCTTCCGTTTATGCTTCTCCCATAGCACTTATCATCATATGACACATAAAGTAGTTTATTTATACATATACTTCTTGTCTGTCTCCCCCATTGTAATTAAACTGCATAAGGGTAGGAATTTCATCTGTTTTATTCACTACTTTATCTCCAGTAAGAATTCAATAACTACCTGTCCAACGAATTAACATTAAAATGACACCCACAAAAGATAAACCAAGTTATAGCAGGATTGTGATGCGTAATTCCACGGGTCAACTTGACTGGCCACAGGGTGCCCAGATTAGACATTATTTCTGGGTGTGTCTGTGAGGTTGTTTCTGGATGAGATTAGCATTTGAATAGGTGGACTTTCAGTAGACTGCCCACCTCAATGTGGGTAGACATCATCCAATCAGGATGATGGATCATCCTGAACATTGGGTCCTATTGAGGACCCAAACAGAATAAAAGAAAAAGCAGAAGAAGGAGGAATTCACCCCTTTTTTTCCTGCCCCATTGATTGAGCTGGGACATTTCATCTCATCTTCTCTGGGATTTATACCATCGGGTCCCCTAGTTCTCAGGCCTCCCAACTCAGATTGAATTACACTACTGGCCTTCTTGGGTCTCCAGCTTATGGAGGGCAAATCATGGGACTTCCAAACCTCCATAATCACATGAGCTAATCCTCATAATAAATCTATACACACACACACACACATTTTTAATTGGTTCTACTTCTCTGGAGAACCTTGACTAATACAAGGAACATGTAAGAAGAGTGGCAGAAAGGCCAACACTAAGCACAAGATGACGCTTATAAAAAAAATAGTAAAGAAAACAAATGAACTTTATAAACTACATTGGGCAAAGAAAGAAGGAACACATGGAGAACACTATTCGGGAAGATAGTATCATATCAAAAAATGGAAAGAAAGCTCAACTATTCAACTTCTGTTTAGCTTCCATTTTCTCCAACAAAAGAATGGTCAAACAAGAAAGAGTGAAAACATAAAGCTAAAGTGAGAATGATGGTTTGAGAGGCTCAGACATAATAGTAGGTACTCTGCTGTGGTAGGTATGCTGCTTTAAATTAATGCAAGTCTTCAGATAAAGGAGAATTAGAACCCTAAAAGAACTTAAAGATAGGATTACAAAACCAATGCCAATAATCTTATGAAACAACGGAAAGGAGAGTTGCCTGAGGTCAGGAGACAAGCAATTGTTTCAACTTAAAAATATGAATGGATTTTATCAACTAATAAGCCTAAGGCTAATCTCTAGCAAAATTTTAGAACCGTTTCTGAACATCCAGAAAGTAACACAGTAATTAGTAGAAACCAGCATAAATTTTAAAATACGTATGGTATCAAAGTGACCTACATTCCTTTCATGATAGTAATTATTAAGTGACCGGATATCAAAGAAGTGATTTACCTTAAATATAACAATATAACAAAGATATACTTCTGGATACTATGTGTAAGCTAGATGAGGGTAGTTAGGCACACACAATGGTTTCTGAAATGTCTGGGAATCAACCTTGACAGTTCTCATTCTATCACTCATCACATTCAACCCAATTCTAAGTCCTAGCAATTCTCTCAAATAGTTCTCAAATCCATACACTTCTGTCTACCCTCAAGGCCACCATCTGTAGTCTAAACAATTACCATCTCTTGCCTAACCACTGGAATGGATTCCTATTTGGTCTTTTAATTCCCTATTTGCTCCCTTCTAATTCACTAACCATACTGCAGCCAAAGAGATGTCTTAAAACAGAAAATCTGACTGTTATATTCTTGCTTAAAATCTTTCAGTAGCCCCCTGCCTACCCCACCTCACTCCCTGGGGATTAAGTTCAATATCATTAAAATGGCCTACAAGACCCTGAATAGATAGGGTCTCTGCCTAATTTAGAGAGTCATGTACTTGCCACTCTCAACACTGATCACTATGCTCTAGTCAGAATGGCCTTCTCTGAGCTCCCAGGACTTAAACTCTTTTCTGCTTCTCAATCTAATTCCTGTGCCTGGAACACTTCCACCACAACCACCCTCCTCTCTACACCTTCTTCCTTCCTCTACAACTCAAGTTATAAATGTAATAATTATTTAAAGGATATCTGTTTAATGTCTGCCTCCCCTACTAGACTGTAAACTCTGAGGGAAGGACCACACCTGCCACGTTCACCCAGTATCTCCTGCCCAGCACAGTTAGGTCCCCTGCCAGCACATGACAGGTTCCTGTAATTGACTAATCCATACTACCAGGATCTGAGCATGACTCTCCTATAATGAATGCTGTTTCCAAGACCTGATCAAATATCAGAGTATAAAATCTGTAAAGAATATAAACCTGTGAGCAATATTTGTGGCAATGGATATAAGAATAAAAACTTCTATAAACTCAAAGTGGGGAAGGGTTGAAAAGTAATAGATGAAACAAGACAGGCCACATGTTGATAACTGCTGAGGCTGGGTGACAGGCATGTAGGGCTCATTATACTATTTTCTCTGCTCTTATTTACACAATGTAATCCCAGTGTTCTCACGACTGGGAAAAATCTGAATTTTGCTAAAGAAAGACAGGAAGCTTATTAAATGTCAACCTTTCATTGAGATAAAAGATTCAGGAAAAGTACTTATGCGTCCTATTGACAGTTCTACTTAGGAAACTCCTTCCATACCACTTACACCTAGAATAGTATCTGACACTATAACAAAATCACAGAAATGGAAGCTTCAAGATACAGAGCTGAGTCTCAAAAGCTCATCTGTTTTAGTAATCTTTCTATGACACCACACTTATTTCTGTATAGTAGTCTATTACCTTCCACCTAAATCCTGCTTTAAAGGGACAGGGAGGGAGGGAGGGAGAGAGTAATGGAGAGGGAAAGAAAGGAAAGAGAGAGAAAGAGAGAAGGAAAGAAAAGAGGAGAGAGGGAAGAGAGAGAAATCACTGACAACAATTATTCTTCCAAGAAGTCCTTCTGAAACAAATGAGAATATCTAATCTTCAGAATTCAGGTATATGTGATTACTACTTTACGGTCCCTGAATTTGAGTCTTGTGAGCTATTAACACATTCATATTTATATGGAAACTCCAGCTTAGAGAGAAAAGTGGTCTGCCACGGCCAAACAGTAAGAGATCCAGCAAAGTAAAGATTAGGTCCAATGCTCCTTCTCAGACCAACAAACCTGAAGTCCAATACTTACTCTACTATATGCAACTGACAAACACAAAGCAATGCAGTTACAACCCAACTGTCTCTATCATACAAGCCTCCAAAGAGCTGGAACCATTGCATTCTTTATATCATGTATTGAAGTATTTTCAAAATCTTAGGACTTATTATAAAAGTCACCTTTCACTGATCACTATTTCCTCCTATAAACCAGTTTTAAGTTAAAATGGTACACAAACAATTGATTTCTCTAAAAATTACTTAGCTCAAAAAGATTAACCATAATTTAGAAACAATGTAAATTTTCAATATACTTAGCAGTCAAAACTTGCATTTATTTGAAAGTCTATGGAATTTATTTAATGCCATCTTTTCTTGTCTTTTTTAATATACTCAAAAAACCAAGGCTGAAAACTAAGTCATATATTCTGTTAAAAATATTTTTTTGGGATTTCCTCAAATCTCTAGATTATTAAAAAAAATAGCCTGACATTTAATAGAAAATAGCCTGCACATGTATTGACAACTGCCTCATAAATAACAAAAATGCTACTTTCTTTTTTTTTTTTGTGGTCATTAACTCTGTTTCACAGGGAGGCGAAATACTTTTATATCTAAAATGAAAACCCATACAGAACACTGAAAGGCACAGTATGTCTTAAATGAGTTTTCTTGGTTTCAAAAGCTTTTCTTATTTCTCTTTCACAGAGATCTGAAACATTAAAATTAGCATTTGAAAGTATTCAAAAATTGTTTAAATCATGGCTGAGCTGTTGTGCTCTACAGGTGCAGTTCTATATGAAAGAAATTTACCATCTGCTATATCTCGATTTTGACCAATTTACAATTACACTAGCCAAAAGGTGAGATATCTTTGGCTTCACAAATAAATAGGACCTTCTTTTAGATGGAAAAATTCTTAAACATAAAATCCATTTCAATAAAGGAAACAGAAAGGAATTTACTAGAAAGGAATAAAATAGTCATTCAGTCAACATTTATTTTGTCTACTCTATGCCTAAGACTAGACTAGGTGCTGGGGATATAAAAATGTGTAATACACTCCAACCAGGAGACACTTATATTCTGGCAGAATACATAAACCATAACTATACCAGACTGTGATAAAATATGAGAGCAAAAATGCATATAAATGGACAAGGAGCCATGACATCGAGAAAACACAAATAGTTCTGCCTCTGCTTGGCTGTAAGCTCCATGAAGACAGGGTCCATGTTTGTTCTGTCACTGCTGGATGCTCACTAGCTCCTAGCATAGTTTCAGGCACATGTTAGGTTTTCAATAAATATTTGTTGGCTAAGAAAATACAAGAGTAAAGGCTTCAGATAAAAGGTGGCAAGAGAGATGAGCATTAAAACATAAGGAAGAGTTAGACAAAAAAGGAGGGAAAGGGCATTCTAGGCAGAAGGAACAAAATGAATTACCACACCCACCTTTCATCAATTTACCTTAATGTAGGTAACATTCAGACTTTTCCCTCCAAAATATATTTTCTACAACCTTTACCCAACTAAAGATTTCCTAAATGAATATTTTAATTTTTAAAAAGTAGAAAATAAACTATCAAGGTCTCCAGTATCCACATTTTGAGTGTGTAAGCTCAATCGTTACCAGTACGAACAAAATCAAGCATAACAGCTACAAAAATAATTTATAGCTAAAAAAATAAAAGGAATAAAACATATTTTAACCTCATACCATTTTCAGTCAGATTTAATGAAACTCAATTTTACATGTAATTCAATAAAACTTAATGAAGATAACTTCAAAAAGTCACATATCTAAGAAAGAATATGGGCTAAGACAAAAACAGGAAAAAAGGAATTTTATGCCAAAAATCAGCAATGAAGGCAGTTATTAGACTAAGTCTGATACAGTAAGTTACAGCGAGTTCTGAATGTGAGACATTTTGAGTCATGCTTTAAGTCAATGATAAACATGAGCTGTTGGTTTGGTCAGCCTTCTAGGGGCTGGCAAAGGTTTTCCAAAAGAGTCAGAGATGATAAATATTTTAGGCCGTGGACTACATGGTCTCCGTCACAACGATTTAATTCAGCTGTCACAGCACGAAAGTAAACATACACAACACATAAATGGTAGGGTTCTAATAAATCTTTATTTATAAAAACAGGTGGCTAGTCCATGACCATAGTTTGCCAACTCCTGTCCTAGAGTCTCAAAGTGACTTCTCAATAATTCTTTTTATCAAGACAGCTTCACTTCCTTTCAAATACTTTCACATAAACTATATTAGTGTTTCTTTAAAGCCTCTAAAGACACCTATAAAAGAACATAGCAGATATTCTCTTGTTTTACAGATAAAGAAACTGAAGCTCAAAGGGATGGAGTGAGTTGCCCTAAGGAGCTACTAGCAGAGCTGAGACTAAAAACCAGGCTTTTGTTTTTTCTACAACTCGTAACCATCATCCTACATATCCAATCTTCCACTGCCCCAACTGAAACATTTCAACCATTTTTAGAATCTTCTGCTGAATCTGAGCTCTCTAGAGGAGACTCACCACATTCGAAACAGATTTCAAAAGCATCTACTTAAATGTTTGTTTACATTATTTATTTCAATTCGGAAGCTAAATTATTCTCTGACCCCTTCTCTCTCTGCAAGAGTCCAGTCTTCTTCCATTTAGGCTATCTTTTTATTCACAAGTCACCTAATAAGTCATTTCATCTTCAAATAACTAGCAAGAAAAAGAAAAAAGTACACCCTCTTAAGGTGTTGTAAACTCTTTTAACCATTTATAAGAATTTGCAGACTGAGCAATATAAATGAGGAGAAGGACCTGGTGCCTGAGTTTGCAGAGCTTATCGTCCGTTTGAGAAATACCAGACATATAAATATGAAACTAAGGAGCAACTCTATGTAACTCAGGTCAAAGCTAAGAAACTCACAAGAAATGAGGAAATTTAATTTACAGTAAACATTTTCATAAAATATGTGCCTTCTGTGCTACTGAAGTCACAGATAATGCCCTGTACTTTGCATAGTGAAAGTTTAATTAATATTTTAAAAACTACAAACATCTCTTTGACATCATAATAATACAGTCTCAAAGATAAAACTGGATCATACTTTTTTAAAAATTATTTTGGGGGGTGGTAATGAGCTGCTTCTATTTTATTCTCGTTATTGCCACGAAAGAGCAGCTTATATTACACTAACTCCCTGTCCAAAAGCAACTATCAAAGATGGACAAAATAGAGGCAGTCCTTCCTTTGTGTAGCACTGCACGACTGGAAAAGGGACCATAAAGCTGTGCAAAGTGATCTTAATAATTAATGAGAAAGATTATAATTGTTCGAGATCTTTAAAAAATTGTCAAAACATTAAAAACTCTCTCTGTTGGTTACAAACGTATAGCAAAAGCAAAAAAGTAAGAAACACTAATATTATTTAGTACACTGTAATTTAAAACATTAGAAACACTGAGAAGGTGCTTTATTTCTTTGTAAAAAACTTAAGCATAGTTTAAATTGTGCTTGCTTTCCTAACATAAAACTACGAGCAAGCATCCTTCCTAAACCTTGGTGAATTGCCATACTCCTTTCTAAGTTTGGATCAACTTCCAAACATGTCATCATTTGCACTTTTGATGACATGAAATATCTCTGAGAGTTTCTTTAACGTCAAGTTTTTTCATCAGCAGTGCTTGTTCTGGGATAACTTCATCCCTTTTGTCAAAACCACTTTCCTCATTTATGTGGAAAAGTTCACCTCCACTAAGTTCCTGTGGCCACATATCTAAAGTCTCTGAAATGGCAGTAGTGCCAACATTCCCATAGTCAGCTATTGCTTCTACAATTCCATTACATTCTATTCAAATTTCCCTTCCAGCATTATCACTTGTTTCTTTGCTACACTTTCTTCTTTCCTGGCCAATTATTTAGTTTTATAAAGTATTATGCAGGCTTATCGCTGGAGACAAGGAGGCAACACAACTACATGCTTTGCTGTCTGTGGGTGAACTAAATAACAGACGTGTAATGATGATTCACTGACAGACACTGAAAAAAGTGACAGGACTGGGCACTGAACACGATGCATATCTGTTATTATATAATGATTCGTGGACCGAAGAGCTGGCAATAAAGTTTGTACTTAACGTAATTATTCAGTTAATATATGGTAGTAAATGAAATGTGAACCACATTGCTGGGGAACCGGTGTTATTAACCAAAGCATGTTAACTGAAATTAACTATGTCACAAAGATCATGACTAGGAGTAAAGGTACTTTCTCCAGAAGCTAAACACAGGAACTGATACTGTCATATGTTATGGGCAAAGCAATCATTCTAATGCTAGGGAATCCATGAAGAAAGGGATGTTGTAAGGGTACAATGTAAG
The DNA here is from genome assembly GCF_041296235.1 of Equus asinus. Lineage (NCBI taxonomy): Eukaryota > Metazoa > Chordata > Mammalia > Perissodactyla > Equidae > Equus > Equus asinus. Next base: position 42,355,401 of record NC_091813.1, read on the forward strand.
AGGTGACTAAAGGTAGCTTCTTTGCAAAATTTTGTGTGTAGAGGTCGGAATTAAACTTGTATAACCAATCCTAACATATATAATTACTCACAGGATTATAGTTACTTCATACTTCATAAAGTGGTTTTCTGAAATTAAACACTGTTATACTTACCATTTTGTAATCCCATCCAGAGCTGCTTGTGATCTTTTTTCTGCATTTCATTGATTACTTGACTTTTGTGCTTTAAAGCATCAGCTTCTTTCACACAAGACATAAAATGAGCTTCAATTGCATCCTTAGATGGACAGTGCAGAAGGTCCTTTTCCGGAAAACTCTATCAAAGGAAGAAAAATACACATATAAAACAGGCACACACATTACAAAATTAGCTCTTAAAGAACTGTATCTCCCTCAGTTATCCAATATTTTTAGCAAACTGTCTCCTACCTTCCCAGTAAAGAGATTTCAGTCCAACTCCAAGTACTTTTTAAATTAAACTGAAAATCTTTAGCTATCTGGTATATTTTGTACTTTTTCCAAATAATCCTTATGTAATATGATATGTGATTACAACAACATGAAAAGATATGAAAGTAATAATTTTAAAAACAGCTTATGACTGACCATACTTAGTGTTGGTAAGAATGCAAAATAGAACTCTGTTGCACTGCTGGTGGGAATGTAAAATGGTACAACTGCTTTGGAAAACAATTTGGTAGTTTTTTAAAAAAGGTAAACATACACCTACCATCTGATCCAGTCATTCTACAACTAGGTAATTACCTAGGAGAAATAAAAGCATATGTCCACACAAAGATTTATACGTGAATACAAACAAAACTTTTTAGAAAATTAACAGTAGATGCCCTCCTACCAAAAGAATAGGCACTTAACCACCTATGGCTATTTCCTAAAGTCTGTTTTTTAGATGCAAATAACCAGTCATACCTCCTGTTCTCCTAGAGTCTAATCTCAGAGATCTGCTGAATAAAAGGCGAGCCACTGTGTAATAACCCACTGGTCACAGCTGCCTGGAGCAGAAGACAACAGCTAAGAAATCAAATTGTCTCTCTAGGTACAAAGCGATTCCAGGTTCATGGTGCTCTTGAACTAGAAATTAATAAAGAACCAAGGTGGATGCTTTCAGACATATGCACACAAAGGCAAAGAATGTGAGAAAATATAAAAATTTTGTAAAAATGGAAAGTAAAAAGGAGAATGAGAACTAGAAAGGCAAAACTAAAGGTCAGGAGAGGATACGGGCAGCAGAGAGAGTGTCTCTGCCTTGATCGACTTTACGATCAGCTGCATTTGCTTTGCTTAAGCTACATTGAGGGGATTCGTCCTGGTTTCCTGATGGGGGTAAAGAATTAAATGTACCTAATATCAATTGCTATATTCAAATGGATTAGCATTATGATGAGCATTTCTATATAAGAAAATTTTAACTTTGTTATACTTGATCTATAAATTTAGAATGGCTTTTTCAGATATTGCATACTTCCCTATGATGCTATCTGTCCACTTTGGTTATGAATGAGTGGCAGAAAATAAGAAAGTTAATATTCCAAAGAAAGTATTTTCATGTCATTTGAATGTATGACCTATTTAGACTTGAGTACTATTATAATTTCTTAAACTGTATGCCAGCTGATTAAAACAAAGAGGAGTTACGATTTTTCAAAACAGTGGTTTGAGAAGTCAGGGGAAAAAAATCCCACGACTTTTTAGTGTTGCTTCAACATAGGCTGCTAATCCCCTCAATGGCTTCTGTAACCAGAGAAGGTACTGAATTTCTGCTTTTCCCACACTTCCATCGCTTTGCAGGTTTCTAAGCTTAACCGATGTTAATACCTATACTTCACAGCTGACAATTACAAATAACTAGTCTTGATAGCAAATGAGAGGGTCCATCGAGAGAGTGCAGATATTTGCATATCTATGCTTCAACAGAGAATGCTCTACCTCTATCTAGCAGAGAGGTGAACTCTGTAGTGAAATGAACTCAAGGGAAACAGAAGAGGACATATCTGCTTAGACAGCCACAACAGCTGAATTAACTGTGACAACGAATAAAGTGACAGGTGTCCCAGCTAAGGCCCCCTCCGCTCCTACTCAGGAAATGCTCCTCTTTCCATGATTAGCTTGGGGTGGGGGTGAGAAATCTTTTTTTAACAGCTTCACAATCAAATTACAGACTCTTGATTCATTACATTTCTAACCTCTTACATTAGCAGTTGTGCATAAGTGCATTTATTCAGTCTAAATTCTTGCAGATAAAGGCAGCGAGTTTTACATCATGCTTACTTGCTTTCATTAACCTTCCAAGTCTGAATGCCCAATAAACTAAATTCAATTTCACTTTTACAGAGGTGGTCCGAAAGATACTATTTACTAAGATATTACCTGTGTCCTTTAATTAAAATATTAATCCAGATGGTCTGGAATGTCCAGACACATTCGAGATAACCAAACAACACTGAACTAAGTGAAATAACAACAAAAAAAACCCCCTTCAATCTATTAATAATATTGGAAGCTCAACACCAAATGCAAAGGCAACACAAGCAAAAATAAACAAGTGGGACTACATCAAACTAAAAACCTTCTGCACAGCAAAGGAAACAATCAACAAAATGAAAAGGCAATCTACTGAATGGGAGCAAATATTTGCAAATCACATATCTGACAAGAGGTAAATATCCAAAATATGTAAAGAACTCATACAACTCAACAGCAAAAAAACAAACAATTCGATTAAAAAACAGCCAGAAGATCTGAATAGACATTTTTCCAAAGAAGACATATAGATGGCCATCAGGTACATGAAAAGATACTCAACATCACTAATCATCAAGGAAATGGAAATCAAAACCATTATCACTTCATGCCTGTCAGAATGGCTATTATTAAAAAGAGAAATAAGATGTGTTAGAGAAGACGTAGAGAAAAGGGAATCCTTTTGCATCGTTGGTGGGAATGTAAATTGGTGCAGCCACTAAGAAAAACAGTATGGAAGTTTCTCAAAATATTAAAAATAAAACTACCATATGATCCAGCAATTCCACTTCTCGGTATTTATCCAAAGAAAACAAAAACACTAACTCAAAAGGACATATGCACCCCATATTCATTACAGCATTATTTACAATGGCCAAGACATATAAACAACCTAAGTGTCCATCGATGGATGAATGGGTAAAGAAGATGTTGTGTGTATATATACAATGGAATATTATTCAGTCATTAAAGAGAATGAAATCTTGCCATTTGTGAGAACAATTAAGCTCACAGATACAGAGAATAGATCAGTCGTTGCCAGAGGCAGGGGATGAGGAGGTAGATAAAATGGGTGAAGGGGGTCAAAAGGTACAAACTTCTAGTTATAAATAAGTCATGGGGATGTAATATACGCATGGTGACTATAGGTGTTAATACTGTATTGCATATTTGAAAGTTGCTAAGAGAGTAAATCTTAAAAGTTCTCATCACAAGAAAAAGAAATTTTGTAACTACATATGGTGATGGATGCTAACTAAACTTACTGTAGTGATCATTTTGCAATATACACAAATATCAAATCATTATGTTATACACCTGAAACTAATATAATGCTATACATCAATTGCAGTATTCTCCCTTATCCACAGGAGTTATGTCCCAAGACCCCCAGTGGATGCCTGGATAGTATCAAACCCCACATATACTATGTTTTTTCCTATAATACAGTTTAGTTTATAAATTAGGCACCATAAGAGGTTAGCAACAGTAACTAATAAAATAGAACAATTATAACAATATACTGTAACAAAAGTTATGCTACTCAGAACAGTATGCAATTTAAAACTTATGAACTGTTTATTTCTGGATTCTTCCATTTAATATTTTCGGACCATGGCTGACTGTGGCAACTGAAACCACAGAAAGCAAACCATGGATAATGGTGGACTACCATATATCTCAATAAAAAAAGCATTGCAAGCTTTATTAAAGAAAATAGGGTGAAACAAAAAACATTTTCCATATGATCCATAAAGACTCTAATATCCCATTAAAAATACAGGAGTTGCCAATACACACTGTTATAGACTCTATGTGTCCGCCAAATATTGACATGTTGAAGCCCTAACCCTCAGTTTGGCTATATTTGGAGATGGGGCCTCTAAGGAAGCAATTAAGGTTAAATGAGGTCAAAAAAGTAGAGCCCTGATCCAATAGGATTAGTGTCCTTATAAGAAAAGACAGCAAAGGGCTCACTCTCTCTCTGTCCCCACACACAAGGAAAGGCCACGGTGAAAAGGCAACCAGAAAGAGAGGCTCACCAGAAACCAAACCCTGCCAGACCTTGATCTTGGACTTTCCAGCCTTCTGAACCGTGAGAAAATTAATTTCCTGGCATTTTGTTATGGCAGTCCAAGTAGACTAACACACATAGCAATGCCATTTTATTTTATAGTTGAGTTGCCTCTGATAGTAGACTCACCATTCTGACAGGGAAAATATGAGGCCACAGTTTAAAGGCTTACTTTCATAAAATCTAAAAATGTTCTTTCCAAGATCATTTTGGTGTGTGTGCATGTGGGGATGGAAAGGGAGGGAATTTTTCAAGTATTTCTTGCAAAGCATCATTTTCAGGATGAAAAAAGAGTATACCATAAAAAAGATACTAACAGACATTAACTCAATCAATGCTAAAATCAGCATGGAAATTTTTTAAACTTTTTTGATTTTCTTAAATCTAAGTTTACCACAATCCAATCTACAAACTTAGCTGCAACCAATCATCTCCCTCCCTCCTGGTACAATCTCCCATCCTGTTTGCTAGATCTCATTTTTTGGATCTTTAAAACCCAGCTCAATTAATTATTCCCCTCTCTTTCTGTAACATTATCTTAAGGCATCTTCTATCTAATTAACAATTCCCATTAGTTGTTCTTAAAAATAAAACAACCACACAAGGAAAAACAAAAAAACCTTTCCTTCAATCTCAACTTCCCTCTGGCTAGAGCCCTTTCTCTCTTCTCCCCTTCAGAGTCAACCTTCGAGCTCACCAGCCTGGCCTTCAGCTCGTATCATCCATACAATCTGTCTGCCACCCTCACCACTCCACTGAACCTGCCTTCTTCAAGGTCAATGATACCTTTCAGTTCTTAATTGTTGTAAGTCCTCACCAAACATCTAACCTTTGACTATCTTCCTTGAAGCAGTCATCCTCATGTCTGTGTTACCATACTTCTCATTTTCCTCTTACCTTTTCTGAATCTCATTTGCAAGAGCCTATTCCTGAGCCATTCCTTAAATGTTGGTATTTTTCAAGTTTCTGGCCTAGGACCTCTTTGCTTTTTTCATTCCATATACTCACCTTAAATAAGCTTACCTACATTCATAACATGTGTGGACTAATGACTCTCAGTATCTGTCTCCAGCCAAGACCCTTCTCATGACCTTAGGATCCACACATCCATTAAATCTAGTAGATATGCCTGGTAGGCACATGAAACTCAACAAATCCAAAAGTAAACAAATGATTTCCCCTCCACCCCTGACTCCTCCTTCTCCCCATCTCCCACATCCAATCAAGTTCTGTTCAGTCTACATCCTACATAGACCTGAATCCATTCATTTTTAACATTTCCAGCGTCACTTTCCTAGTACAAACTAACAACTATCTGACATTTCTGAGAAACCTTGTACCTGGGTCCCACGCCCAAAGTCTTATCCATTTAATTCATTTTTCACATTTGAAGTCACAGTGATCTTCTTAAAATGTAAATCTGATCTTCTCACTCAGCTGTTCTGTTGTAGTTTTAGCATAAAATCAAGTTTCTTCTAAAGCCTTCAAGATTTCAAATGACATTTCTCTGCTAACCTCTCCAGCATAATCTCTCACTCCCACTTTACACACTCCATTCTCTTTCCCTTTTCCCACACACACATTCTCTGCTCCAGTGATCTTAAATATCTGTCAAGTGCTCAAACATGCTTTCAGTCATACTCTCTCATTTCTGTGCTTTGCACAAACTATTTCCTCTGCCTGGAACACTCTCACTCCCTGCCTATCACTTGACTGCTTAGACGCCTACCCCCAAAAAATCCCCTGCAATCATCAGGTTCAGTTTCAACATCACACCCTCCAAGAAATTTCTCTTACTCTCCCAGTCTAGGCTAAGTTCACAAAGTCCATACACTTGACTCTATAACATTTATATTCTTATGTCACACTACTCTTAAAGCTCCACAAGGCAGAGACCATGACTGTTCTCACCTCTCTGTCCCCTCTCAATAAACTTTTTAAAATAAATCAACTTTATTGGGATATGATTCATGTATAGTGACATGCAGAACTTTTAAGTGTATAGTTAGGTGAATTTTGACACTGCATAACTGTCAACCCAAACAAGATATCGAATATTACCATCACTCTCAAAAAGTTCTTGTGCCCTTTGCAATCAGTTCCTTTATTTTGACCCTAGCTAATCACTGATCTGTCTTACAAGACTAGTTTGGCCTGTAATACAGTTGCATAAACAGAACTATACAATAAACAGTATTGTGTAACTAGCATCCTTCACTTAGCATAATGCTTTTGAGATATGTTACCGCCTGTATCAGCATTTAGTTCCTTTGTTGCTGAGTAGTATACTGCAGAATGAATTCACCACAATCTGTGAATCCAAAAACCTGTCAGTAGACATTAAGATTGTATCCAAATATTGGTTATTATTAAGAAAGCTGCTATGAACATTAGTGTATAAGTATTTTGTGAACATATGCTTTCATTTTTATTGTGTATATAGCTTAAAACAGAAATGCTGGGTCATAGGTCAAGTTCATATTTAACCTTATTTAAAAACTGCTAAATTGTTTTCCAAGGTGACAGTGTAATTGTACACTCCCACCAGCAATGTATGAGAGTTCTGGTTACTCGTTGTCCTCAAACTTGGTACTGTCAGTCTTAATTTTAGTCATTTTAGTGAGTGTGAAGCGCTATCTCATTGTGGTTTTAACATACATTTCCCTGATGACTAAAGACATGGAGTACCTTTTTATGTCTTAATTGGTTATTCACATATCAACACACACCCCCATATATAAACCGTCTATTCAAGTCTTTTGGGTTTGTTCCAAAGCAAATGATATATTAGGGAACAATCTGAGCAAAGAGAATTTCATGTTTACTTATGTAAATATTGTCCACAAGAAATACTAAGTAAATACAGAAAACGGCACTCAGTTAAACTGAACTGCAAGGGAATACACAAAACACATATACCTCAAAACTGGACCCAGTACCTCAATTCACATTAAGCTACACTCACCCTTATCCGATGTTACAATGTTGTCTCATTTCAGGTAACCTTCCTTCCATCACATTACAATAACTGACAAGCTGTAAATCCTTCTGATGGTCATTTCTATAACCAAATTTCCGGTCTTTTTTCAATGTAAAGTGCCATATTTATTGTGGTATTTATGTATTTCTTAACCATTTAACATGTAAGACTGTGCTTTTATTAGGTTCCCATCTTTTTTGTCACTAATGAAGTTTTTGGGTTTTGTGCCCCTAACCCATTTTCCCCCTAAGTCCTGTGATTTTTAACACCTCATGGAGCTTTTTAGGAATACATATTTTGTAGTAGAGCAAAACTACTCTTGTAGAAGTGGTGGGAGCAGACATCTTTGCCTTTTTCCTGATCTTAGAGTGAAACATTCAATAAACCACCATTTAGCATGATTTTAGCTGTAGCCTTTCATATTTACTCTTTGTCATATTGAGGAAATTCCCTTCTATTCCTAAGCTTGCTAAGTGTTTTGATGATAAATGGTTAGTGAATTTTGTCAAAAGCTTTTTCTGCATCTATTTATCTGACAGTATGATTTTTTCCACTTTTTTATGTTGATGTGCTGAATTACATTGATTCATTGATATTTCAAAGTTGAATCATCCTTGTATTTCTGAGATAATCTCAATGCAATCATGGTATACTGTCCTTTATATATATAGCTGGGTTCTATTTGCTAGTATCTTCTTGAGAGTATTTGCATCTATATTCATGAGGGATAGTGGTCTGCAATTTTCTTTTCTTTTAATATCTTCATATCAGAATTATTCAGGCTTATAAAACAAATTTGGAAGTATTCTCTCATTTTCTGGAAAAAGTCTTTAAAAATTGATAGTATTTATTCCTTTAATATTTGATAGAATTCACCAAAAGAAACTACCTAGGCAAGGAATTTTACTTTGTCAGTTTTTTAAAATTACAAATCCAACTTCTTCAAACACTAACGGGCTATTCATTATTCATATCTGCTACTTCTTGTGTCAGTTTTGGTAAATTTTATTTTCATTGAATTTGTCAAATTTGCTGGCATGAAGTTGTTCATAGTATTTCCTACTGTCGTTTTAATGGCTATAGGATCTACAGTAATATCCCATTTCCCATTCCAGATATCAGTAAACTGTTTTTTCCTATTACAGAAAGTTTTAAATTCCCTCTAAGTACTGCTTTAGGTGAATTCCACAAACTTCAATATGTTGTGTTTCCATTATCATTTAGTATGAGATATTTTTAAATTTCCCTTGTGACTTCTTCTTTGACTCATATCTACCTGAAGATTTACTGGCCCCATCCTTTAGACAATTTTGGTCATATATTTTACTTATACAGACATTATTAACCCTTCCTTAAAATTATATTATTCTTGCCTTAAAGAGTCATTTCTCTTTTAAAGAAATTAAAAGAGGTAATCTTTTATATTTACTATTTCTGGTGCTCTTCATTCCTGCCTGTAGCTTCTTTCAGTGCTTTAAGATGTCATTTCATCATCTTCTGATCTCCACTGTTTGAAAAGGAGCCAGTCATCATTCACCTCACTGTTCTCTTTTATGTCATGTGTCATTTTTCTGTGGCTGCTTTCAAGATTTTCTAATTATAACTAGTTTTCAGCAATTTTATTAGAATGTGCCTAACTGTGGTTTTCTATATATTTCTTTGCTTGGGGTTTGCTGAGCTTCTCTGACACAGAGTTTGATGTTTTCTCCTCTAAATCTGGAAAATTATTAATCATTATTTCTTTAACTGAGATATAATTCATATACAATTCACTTAAAATTCACCATTTTAAACAGTACATTTCAACGGTATTTAGTATATTCACAAGGTTGTGCAGCCAACACTATCTTAATTATGTATCTTAATTTCATCACTCCAGAAAGAAATCTTGTTATCCATAAGCAGTTGCTCCCCATTCTACCCTCCCTCTAGCCCTTTAAAACCACTAATCAACTTTGTCTCTATGAATTTGCATATTCTGAACATTTCATATAAATGAATCATACAGTATGCAGCCTTCTGCATCCACCTTCTTTCACTCAGCATAATATTTCAAGGTTCTTCTATGTTGCAGCATGTATCAGTACTTCATTCCTTTTCAAGGCCAAATTATATTCCATTGTATGGATATACATTGTTTATCCATTCATTAGCTGATGAGCATTTGCATTGCTTCCATTTTTTGGCTATTATGACTAACGCTGCTATGTACAGGTTTTCGGGTGAACATACGTTTTCAATTCTCTTGGGTATATAACTACAGGTGGAATTGGTGGGTCATATGACAAGTCTACGTTTCATCATTTGAGGAACTGCCAGACTACTCTCCAAAGTGGCTGCATCATTTTACATTCCCAATAGTAACATTTAACATATGAGAACACCAATCAGTCCACACACTCTCCAACATCTGCTACTATCCAACTTTTTGATTATAGCTATCTTAGTGAGCATGAAGGAGTAAATCACTGGGGTCTTTCTTCCCATTTCCCTCATGACTGACTATGCTGAGCATCTTTTCATATGCTTACTTGGCCATTTATATATCTTCTTTGGAGAAATATCTACTCAAATCCTTTGCCCATTTTTAGTTCGGTTATTTACCTTTTTATTATTGAGTTCTAAGAGTTTTAAAAAATATATTCTGGATACTAGACCCTTAGTAGACATATGATTTTGCAAATATTTTCTCCTATTCCGTGGGTTGTCTTTTCATTTCCTTTGAACAATGAAAGTTTTTCATTTTGATCAAGTCCAATTTATCTATTTTTTTCTTTGGTGGCTTGTGCTTTATGTGTCATACCTAAGAAATCACTGCCTAACCCAAGGTCACAAAATTTACTCCTTTTTTATTCTTAGAAAAAAATTATAATTTCAGCTCTTACATTTAGGTCTTTGATCCATTCCTGCTTATGTTTTACAGGGGTCAATTTTACTCTTTTCCATGCGGGTATCCAGTTGTCCACCACCACCTGTTGAAAAACTATACTTTCCCTCACTCAATTGTCTTGGCACCCACATGGAAAATCAATTGTCCATAAACACATGTATTTATATCTGGACTCTCACTTCCAGTCCATTGATCCGTATGTCTATCCTTATGCCGGTACCACACAATTTTAGTTACTGTAGCTTTGAAGGCAAGAAATGTGAGTCTAACCAGTACTTCTTAAAAATATTTATTTCTGACCCATTCCTTCTTTCCTCTCCTTCTAGGGCTCCATTTACATGTATGTTAGACCGCTTGATATTATTCTAAAGGTCACTGGAACTCTGTCCTCCCCCTACCCCCAATTTTCTTCTCTCAGTTCTTCACAGTGGATGATTTTTATGGATCTGTCGTCAAGCCCACAGAACCATTCTTGTGCCATCTTCAATTTACTGTTAAGCCCATGCAGTGAATTTTTCATTTCAGATATTGTTCTTTTCAATTCTAGAATTTTGTGATCTTACTTTAAGTCACGAGAGTTAAGTCATTAGGATTTTTAATAATTGCTTTAATTCATTTTTTGGCTAATTCCAAATGTGTGTTATCTAGGGGTCAGTTTCTACCAGCAGCATTTTTTTCCCCTTGATATGGTGAAAGTTTCCTGCTTACTTATATGTCTAGTAACAACTGATTGTATTCCAGACATTGTGAATACAGTTTAAGTAAAGATACTGCTTTTCTTGTTGAGTTTTGTTCTGCATGGTGCCTTTCCTTGATCCTAAAAAGGCTTAATTTTAGGCTTTAATGGGGCAGATCCAGAATAATCCTTACTCTATAAAAGGAGTTGGCAAACTTTCTCTGTAAAGGACTAAAGGGTAAATATATTATTAGACTTGTGTGCCATACAATGGCAAGTGCTCAACTCTGCTGTTGTGGCCCAAAAGTAATACATAAAGCTTTTAGCATGGATGGCTACATTTCAATACAACTTCATTTATGATCACTAGAATTTATATTCCACATAATTTTTACATGTCACAAAATATTCTTCTTCTGATTTTTTTTCAGCCACTAAAAAATATAAAAACCATCCTTAGATCACAGGTCATACAAAAACAATGAGTGGACCAGATCTGGCACACAGGCCATAATATGCCAACCCTGCTGAGGTAGGATTCTTACTCCTCCTATAGCACGGCCTTTCTGGTCTCAGAAAAATGCCCAATATATTAACTAGATCTCTCTCTGCACTCTGGATGGGCTGGAATCCAAACTTCCAGGCTTCATGGGACTTTTCCCACTCTTAACCCCCCTAAAATGCACTCTCTAGTAGGCCTTGAGGAATATCACCTATGCGTGCAGCCTAGCCCTCAAGCCAAGTATCCTTGTGGAACTCACATTTATACTTCCAGTCTCTCCTCGCCAATACCCAGTCTAGCAAGTTCCAGCTGCTTGAGCAACCCAGAACTCCAGTACTTGCATCCTCAGCTCAGTAGAACGTCTTTGCTCTGCTTTGCCATATTCAGGAAATTGCCCTGAAGCAGAGATGGGCTGAATGTGTGGCTCACCTTGTTCATTCTCTTTCTCTCTAATGTCCAGTGCCTCACAACACCTCTACTTCCTATATTTTGTCCAGTTTTATAGCTGTTTATGACTGAAGAAAAAATCCAGTGCAGTTACTCTGTCACAGCTGAAAGCAGATGTTAACCTCAATGAATATTTGATAAATAAATTAATGACTGAACAAATTATATTTCATAAAGTTTTAAGTACACATGATCTTCTATAATCTCCACTTCCTCATGTTCACAACCTTCTGTAACCTCTTCCCCATGAAGTGTGCACAGGACCTTGGTTTGTATTTAACCAGAAGAATGTGGCAAAAGTTATGGGATGGTACTCCCATGATTAAGTCACGTTATATGGAACTGCAGTCTTGCTAACAGACTAGCACTAGAGATTCTTTTTTGTTGACTCAATGAAGAAAGCTGCTATAATGGGGAAGTCCACATGGCAAGGAACTTCAAGCAGCCTATAGGTGCTGAGTGAGGCCTCTAGATGACAGCCAATAAGATAGGGCCTACAGTCCTAAAATCACAAAGAAACGAATTCTGCCAGCAACCTGAGTGGGCTTAGAAGCAGATTCTTAAGTTTCTAGGTAAGATTGCAGTCTAGCCAACACCTTGATTGCAGCCTTGTGAGACCCTAGGGAGAAGATCCAGATAAGCCTGACCCACAGAAACTGAGAGACAATAAATGTGTTGTTTTCAGCTGCTACATACGTGGTGATCTGTCACAAGGCAATGGATAACTAATATAACGTGCTATTGATAGATACTACAAAACAGCCATCAATATTAAGAGCTGGGAAGTATAGGCAGCAGAAGCATGGGAGAGACCATGAAGTGCACTCAAGAACAAGGAAAGCTACCTCAGACCTAAGTCATCAACACACAGTGGAAGAAGCAGAGATACGGTCAATTATCTCAGGGAGACATAGTGGCTCTTGGCCTAGCAAGAAAGAACGTGTCCATCAGAAAAGGTGAGTGGTCTTAAGTATACAAGTATACTTAAAGAACAGTCAGGACCAGTGGGCAGGGTGTTTTTAAGCACCACAGGAAGGACTGAGTACCTTGGTCTCTAACTGTGTCTAGCCACAATTATTCAGCAGTGCTTTGCACAGAAGCACTTACCTTAATGCTGACCCTATTTTGCCTAGCAAATGTGAGTTCTTACCCCTAATAATGACTGTCAAAATTCAAATTTCTGCTCTTATCAAAACCAAAATACACCAATTTAGCAACATGTTATCAGGAGAGAAAGAAAGAAAAGCAGCAAGTTATTGTTGGTTTTGTTTACTCTATTAAACTTTATTTAGGATATGCAATAGAACTAAGCATTTTAAAGAGCCTGCCACCCTCACTTGATATTACTAAATTTTCAGATCACACTAACTTCCCTTTTAAAACATTCCACACACTTTAAGCAATCTTTTGATTATAATGCAGCTTTGCAAGCGGCATGCTGATGAAAATAATGGAAAAAAATCAGAGGAAAAAACGACAGAGACAGAGAAATAAAGCAAAGGTAGCAAAATGTTAATAGCTGCCAAATCCAGGTGAAAGGAATGAGTGTTTACTGGACACAACTCCCAACTTTTCTCACATAGGTTTAAATTTTTCAAAATAAAAAAATGAGGAAAGAGAAATAAGATAATTTTCTCAGTAGGCTAATCAAGTTTAGGAATCAAAAATGTCCCTGAAGCTAATTAGAAAAGCCGAAGAAGATACCATTTTCACTCCTGTTTTGGTAAAGAGAGAAAGAAAGCAAAGTCAATGTTCAAATCTACACATTTAGAATCACATAATATTTCTCTCTCAGCATTCAACAAATATATAAAATTCCTACAAAAACATTTATTTTCTGAATCATCCTTACCTCCTTCTGGCTGTGTACACAATATTATGAACTTTTAAATCTGCAGTGTTCTCTAAACTCTTGTTATTCAGCATGTGGTCTGGTGGACAACAGCATCCCATTACCTATAAACTTGTTAAAAATGCAGAACCTCTGCCCTCAAGCCAAACCTACAGAATCAGATTAAAGCTTGAAAAGCACTGCTCTAGACATTAAAATTCATTTACTATAAACAGAAATCTACTCAAATACCAAGCATCAAAGTCAGTTAAAAATTAGAGAAAATACGTCCATTTGAAAATTTTTAACAGGTTTCCCCCCACCAAGAATTCAGTCTAAACTACAAACTGACCCAAAAGTGTTTGGGGGGTGTGTGGCTGGGGGGTGTCTTGGAGACTTCAGTATTGCACAAAATTTAATCAAAACAATTAATATCTTTTAAAACAATCCTAAAAGAAATAAATTCCAAGCAGTGTGGTTAAAACACAAACATCATTTGACATACTCAATACAACAACACAAAAGATAAACACTGACACATCAACTGACATAAAGTTGCTACTCAATAAATTCAATCTCTGCTGATGATAAACTGTTTTCTAGAAACTTAAAAAAAACCCTGCTTCCTCACTCTAAAAGCATTGCTTTTGTACCTGCAATTTTAACGCTTACTCAGTTCCATTATAATCAAGCAAAAGTCAACAGAGGTGGGCCTACATCGATCAGCGTGGAGACGACCTTTGACATAAGCAAGGTCTTAATATAACCCTAACTAAAGGGAATTTAGTATATAGAAAGAAATCTAGGGGCTGGCTCTGTGGCCCAGTGGTTAAGTTCGCATGCTCCGCTGCGGCGGCCCAGGGTTCGGATCCTGGGCAAGGACATGGCACCGCTCGTCAGGCCACGTTGAGGTGGCATCCCACATCCCACAACTAGAACGACCTGCAACTAAGATATACAACTATGTATGGGGGGTTGGGACGATAAAGCAGGAAAAAAAAAAAAGAAGATTGGCAACAGTTGTTAGCTCAGGTACCAATCTTTAACCAAAAAAAAAAAAGAAAGAAAGAAATCCAGGCAATAATTTGTCTCCAACATAGGCCAGGGTCAGAAAGAGTAGGTGCGCTGGATAGAAACACATTGGTAACCTGAACAAATTTAAATTTAAACACCCTCTATAATTTCCTTATTAGCTCTAAGATTCTGTTTTCTATTTGATTTCTCTGACAAACTTTCCATCTGGGAAAAAATGTATGACCTACTAAGGACTCCAACGAGAAATCCAGTTAAAAACAACAAGAATAAACCCATTACATGTTAAAGTAAAAATCATATTTTCATGAAAAATAACTGTTTTCCAGAACAACAACAAAAATTTAGGAGGAAGATGGGCATTGTTTTAGTTATGTAAATGTCTTTAATGTCTGGCTTAATAGAAAATAGATGGATTATCTTATTTGCTTCTACATTCAATATTCTACAATGTTTTGGTTAAAATACATAAATATCCAGGCTTACAAAAATACGTACTTGGAAAAAGTAGTAGTAGCTTAATAGCCTTTTCAGATTTCTGGATATTCTTCTTTGATACTATACCAAATTCCGTAAGTACAGTTTATTATAACATTAATGTGAAATCTGAAACCATATCAATGAACATTTCATACTCTTACAGGAAAATTCCTGATTCTAACCTTGCACTTTGGATGGATCTTTTACACATGCATGACTTTGCAACCTCATGCACTGGTCATGTGGAAAATATTTGTTTACTGAGTTAATGTAGGTTTTCCCCAAATGTTAACACATTTCATTATATAAAATTTCTTAAGAATCAGATTTCTTAACATGATCACCAATCTCATCAGAAAATTCTTTAAGAATAAGAAAGCTGTCAAGCTCATGGTGACAGATATGTGTTTTCCAAAATTCTAATTTTCCCTTAAAAGTTCAAATTTTATCATTGGCAACAAATACCGTCAGTTGTTTTCCTTATAATGAGAGGCTCACTTTGTTTATTTTCAAGAAACTGTCTGACAAATACCCAAGTCTAAACAACCGCAGTCTGCCTGTCAGTCACTCTTTCAAATAAAAGATGTTGTGTCATGAAAAAGTGACTCATTCAGGTTGCAACTCAAACAAGGGCACAAGAGCTTTTCCTTAAGAGAACTATCATATTTGGCATACAGTAAAAGTGTTTTATGTGTACTTTCAATTTCATCACACGGGAGACTAAAAAGACATGTACTTAAGAGTCAAGGTTAATAATAATTAATACTTAGTACTGTTTCATCCAGAAGAGCCTTAGTGAAACTGGTATTCCTTTTACCGCAAGCACGTGGCAGTGAAGAATATAAGGCTCACTAGCACAGTTTGATGTACTGCCTCGCTTTGTGCTAAGGTGCCAAAAGTTTTACCCACCATCACTTTTGCAGATCAGTACAAAGGTAAACATAGTGGAAAGGGGAAATAGCATCTTAATATTATTATAGAAATAGATTTGACCTCATGGATCCCTTAAAAGGATTTCGGGAATCCTCATGGTTCCACAGACCACTTTGAAAACCATTACACTATACCAATCATAACAGATTGTAAGCCTTTCCTATCATTATTACAATCTATCAACTCATTCAATCAATAATTACAGAAGGCTTAGTATGTAGTGCCTGCTAGGTACCATAAAGTCTCTGAGTGTCTCTGTGTTATTCACTCATGTATCCGAGCCCCTAGAACAGTGCCTGGCTGGCACATAGCAGGCTCTCAACATTCGTTGTATGAATAAATAAATGGGTAACTATGATATATTTCAACCTAGATTTCAAAATCTTTTAGAGTGCATTACACACACACCCACACACACAAATAATCTAATTATTGGAAGTATTTTTCAACATGACGGGAAACACTTGTTAGGCAATATGGAACCTCTACCCTTACTACGCTTGGAGTAGTTTTACCGTCATACCATTCTAAACTTAAATTATTATATGTACAGACAGTCCTTGCTTTGCATGGGAACTGAAACTCACGCATATTAGAACCATATCCTCACTCTGTATGGTTCTGTGGTAACTAAAATCTGTGGTAACGTGGTACTCTGCAAAGCACATTAGTGCAAATGATAGGGAAATAAACACCAATGACCCACATACTCTATTTCAGTAAAATAGGAAGGACAGCATCTTAGGAAGAATGGGTGAGCAGCCTTTGGGCAGTGACGGTGAATGAGTGTCCCTTATGGGAAAGCAAATCAGACACCTAAGTGACTTTTCAAACTGTTAACATACCTCCCTCCCACTACCCACCATGATTTGAGAACTACTGCCTAGTGATCAACTAACAAATGTGTTTCGATCCTTCAGTGGTATTTGAGAATTGCTTGGGGGTTGGAGGATGGAGAATCAAGTTGGTTAGGGGGAAAGAGGGATCAGTAACTTTGGAAAATATGGAGACAAAATTAGATTACAATAAATCTAGCCTGGCTTTTAAAACTACAGGAATTAATATTTCCTGAACTTCTATCTCCTAATCCTTCTCTGAATTCAATCAAAATAGCCTTAGACTTATGAAGCAGTATTAGACTACCCCCTCCCCACTCCCACATCCACATCTACAGTTAGGATTTTGCTCTTCCTAGTTGAGATTTTTTTTTACATCATTATAAATATCCAAAAATATTATAAATTATAAACATAGTGTATTCAGTTCCAACAAAAAATAAGCATTTATACATGAAATGTTTTAATGGTTCTGCCAAGGTTTAGGAAGAAATTGGAAGGTATTTTACAGACAAACACTAATGGAAGCTTAGCAATTAAAAAGTATCATGGGAAAAGCAATAAACAACTTCACTTTAAAAAAAAATTCTACTCTAAGTCTACTCACTAAGTACCACAAGTGGGACAAATGGGAAATGCTATTTAAACTATACCTTAAAATGTACTGTGATGTTCCAAGGAAGAGCTGAACTTGATGCAAGAAGATCAAATAGCAAACCAATTGGATAATGCCTAAAAATGAAAGAGTATGTTTTAAGAAAAGAAAGAATAAATATTTAAAGTTATAACTACAACTCCAAAATAAATTTGTAGCACATGTTTTAACATCAAATATCAGGGGTCTTTAACCACAAATCACAGGAGGGTAACATTTTATGCAATGACTTCCCTGGGCTACTATGCTATAGTTTCCAGGCATCAGGTGGTTGTTCCTCTAACCACTTCATTCCCCAGGGAAGCCTCAATATACATAATAGGATTGTCCTAAGTCATCTTTTATCAGCCATGAGCACTGTTACATCACAGTACTGCAGTATCTAATTATCATTCCAGTATTGGTATTGGGCAGGCAGTTTTTTAAAGTTTATTTAAATATATGTTTCAATGTTTAAAACAACTTAAAATTCTAAGCACTGAGAAGAGCACCTGAAGAATACAAGCACCTATTTTGTGGTTATTACTAATAACATTATAGCATATAAATTCCCAGTCTTGTATTTATGCGTACATATCTAAATACAGATTAGGCTTATCCTTTACAAACTGCTATAATTTGCTTTTTTCATATAACGACATGTCAACATTTTCCAAAGTCACTGAATATTCTTCTGCAACCTAATCTAAAGTTTTTTTAAAAAAATAAACTTTGGACTTCCTAAATAACAGAACATTTCCTAATTTAACAATTACTCACCAATGAAGCAAATTATTTAGCAATAAACAAAGGTTAATAATACAAACCTTGCAGATTTCAATGGAAAAATCTTATTTTTTAAATCATCCTTTTAAAGAATATAAAATAGCTTAACTAGTGAATCAGAATTAAATAATACTCCTAACAAAGCCAGAAAGAGGACTAGTTGGTGTTATGTACAGTCTTGTTCTTTCCCATATAACAGTAAGTTTCTCCTAGATTTAAGAGCTGAAAAATCTGAAAATACATCTAATTTCCTTCAAAATGAGTGATGTAATACATTACCTGATCAAGATGCAAACATTAGCTAATGCTATTTATGTCTACTTAAGTCTACATAATATAATTATGGAAATGTCATCAGTCACTGGAGATCACATATTTATTTAGAATGAATTTAGGATGAATGCCCTGCTAGCAAAATACAACGGTGGGTAGCTTTAGTCATAAATGTGTTGTATCTCTTAACGATAACCCTTAAACTTCTCTCTATTTGAAAATCAGCATCTAACATGAATCTTTGATAACTAGAAATGAATCTAAAGGAAATTTTGGACTACCTAAATAACAGAATGTTTCCTTCAAGAAATTCTGACCATAAAAAACTCTGGCCTCAGTCAAAAACTAAAATAAAAATAAATGAAAAAAACCCAAAACTATTGCACTATAGACATATTATAGATTCTATCCAATTCTGGTCCTTCTCTCTGAATTCTTAAAATTGTATAAGCTCTACAAAATGCCCTGTACTTTTATAAAATAGACATTTTTTAGTCTTCATTCTTTTTTTTTTTTTTTCAGAATGTTCCTCTCAGGTATCTGCAGCTAGGTTAAGAATAAACGTGGGTACTTACACTAACAGAGCATACCGCTTTCCAAATTCTATGCAGCACTGCAGATGTAATTACAGAACCCCTTTAACAAATCTAAGTAGATCTATTGGATACATTCAGCAGTAATTTTATAAAATAACTAGCAATTCAGTGTTGTACACATTTTCTGCCATTCACAAATGAAACTGCAAGCAAATTCTAAACTTAAATGTTATCTTAAAGCAGTTTAAAATGTCATATAAAATCAAGTATAATTTTTAACATAAATAATAAGTATTTGGGTCAGAATACAAGTTAAACATAAAAAGACAATCTTCAATTACTTTTTACCTTCAATACTAAAAAAAAGACTGTAAGTGCACAAAATCTTGAACAAAGTGGATAATAAATAGCTATTGAATGCATAAATCAATAAAGATCCACAGAATAGTTAAATCCTTGATATACCATAAAGACCCAATGGACCCAATTTTAGGTTATGAGTTTCTGTTTTGAGCAGTTCAAACTATTTTAGGATACTTCATAACCTTTATTCTTTCTTAAAGGTCTTCCAAAAAGCAGAGAAAACTCATTTAAAAAAAAAAGGAGTAAAACTTATTATATCTAATAATTGCCATACGGATCCACTGGCCCCTTTTATAAATCTAAGCTATATCATGAGATCTTAGTGATCTTATTTTTTCCTATATCTTGAAACATTTGGCTATTTCATCATTCTAGGAATTATTTCAGCATTATTCATCAATTATTCCCAACTATGCTAAAAAAAGACTAATAAGAATATGGAAGAATAATGGCATGCCTAGAAGGATGATACAATAATGCATCCTTTTCCATTTTCTTACTGTTTTGCCTAAAATATTATATCATATTTCAAGAAAGTATAAAATAAGGATGCAGACCTCATCTTTGGAGACTGCTTTTAGCTATCATTAATACAGTTTAAAATTCACAATCTCTTACTTTCCACCTATAATGGGAAAGAAAAGAAACTGACAGAGGAAGATGTTACACAATTATTAGATAAATTAGATTTCTGCAAAGAGACAGAGAGCAGTACTTTAGACTTTAATGATAATGGTAAAACTGATCATTTAAGTGAAATCTCAGACTATGAGTCGTTAGATGATGATATCCTAGATGAATTTTATAGAACTCAAGAACTAATGAATGACCAATGTATTTCTCAGGACATATGGTATTCTTATCCACTTATCATTCAACAGAAAGAATTTAATCATATGAGATTTTATGACACGAACCTGGACCATTCTGTTTTGCTAAAAGGATGTGTGACAGTATTCTTTC
The DNA here is from genome assembly GCF_041296235.1 of Equus asinus. Lineage (NCBI taxonomy): Eukaryota > Metazoa > Chordata > Mammalia > Perissodactyla > Equidae > Equus > Equus asinus. Next base: position 42,375,900 of record NC_091813.1, read on the forward strand.
ATCTTTTATGCCATTTGTGTATTGCAATTACCAGTGGGCAAATATGCTAAAGGCAAATTTGTACAAAAAATAACTGGAAGGAATTAGATGATGTAGAAAAGAAAAAGTATTGATTGGACTGATCATTCTAACTGGTGTTTACTAAAAAGGGAAATTCAATCCAAGCACTGCTGTTAAATGCAAGAAGAGCCAGAAATAATGATAAGCTACAACCTCTTAAGAGGTCTATCTGAATGTATAACAACTAACGAGCAGATACTTGCATTCAGAGGATGTTGCCCATTTCAGGTATATATACATTCAAAACCAGGAAAACATGGAGCGAAAGTCTGAATTTGCTGTATTTAAATGCTGTAAATTAAATGTATTAAAATTTCTAATAAAACTGTTACATACTACTCCTTTATTCTTACTTCTCTAAGTTATTTATAAAGTGACTTAAATATATACATTATTTTAAAGTTCATTGTTCTTAGATGGTAAATGACAACTTTTTTTCTGATATCCTAAGGATTAGGATGGAAATTTAATTATGGTTTCTAAAACATATTTAAATATAAATAATATATAATATTAATGTAAAAGCATTCTAACTATATAATAGCCAATAATTATCCTGTAACAATCTTTAAAAATAAAAGCCAGAAAAACCCAGGAGTAAAATAACTATTCACTTATTTCTATTGTCAAAGTCCACAGCTCATACGTAGCTCAATCCAGATGTTTATGTCAGAAGAATTTTGAGACAAGGATACTAACTCCAAACAAATATACTATCTGAATTAACAGATTCCAAGATTGCTTACTGCTGACAAATCTATTAATATCCAAGAAAATATATAAAAGAAAACAGAACTGGCAAAAATTAAAAGTACTGAATTTCTCTTTATGCCATAATCCGAGTTACATTAAGGATTTCAAAAGTACTAATTTGCACAACTCCTCTGAACAGATATTCTATGTAGTTTTGTCAAGAGGCTCCTAACCCACAACACAGAAACCACATAAGCCATAACTATAAGTAAATCACAATGTAGCCATTTGGCTGTTACGTTGTTACTTCTGCCAATCTAACCTAAATGTAATAGAAAAGGAAGTGGTGAGGATCTGAATCTGGAATATATTCCAGAAGAGGACCCAACTAGCCAAAGGTCCGATCTATTGCCCTATAAAAATTGACTACACCAGAATATTGAGTGTTAGGTCTATTTTCACATTTGATTTGTTTTCTTTCTCTTCCTTAAATTGCTCTAATCTTTTCTAAATTCAATTCTCAAAATGACTATTTTCTCTTTCTTTGCATAAATTGTTTCTTCTTTACCCTTTCGTTACTGCTAAAATACATATATACATACTGGCACACGTGTGGCAATAATGGATATGCTCTGAAGTCAGCCAAGGGTGCTTATTCTAATCCAAACATCAGCTGGCAAACCAGCATTCTGAGATCAGCATTGAAAGCAATCTTCCCCAAGTGCTAGAGAACTATTGTCCCACTCTATTTCATTGAAACAAACCCATCCTATTCATAAATTTGCTACATTAGCGATTCACTGGAAACAGGATTGCATTTCATTGACTAAAAAAGGCTGTAACTCATATGTAAACCAAAGTAATTTAATGATTACAATCAATTTTGCCTTACTCCATCTATGGTACAAAACAACTGTGGACTAGCACGGTGTTTCATAGCTTTCTAAACCTATTCTTACATATGACAAAGTACAACAGTAACCAAGGGGATACCACATATATAAAATGCTAAGCAACCACAATTTCAGAAATCTAATTTACAGAATCATTTATAAAATTCTAGAAATTCACAACCTTAGAAAAATGATGAGACATAAGAGACAAGAGCCTGCACAGTACTGATGATTAAGATGTTAAAGTTATCTTGTTAAAATTTACTTTTGAAGTCACATAGCTACAGTATTGAATTCTCATTCACTCTATTATGTCTAAGATCAACATCAGTATTTGCTTTTTTTTTAATTCGAAAGGTAGTTTCAACTTCTTAGTTTCAATAACCAGTCTTGAAAATAAGCCAATTTACACAAAATAATAATATCACATTAGAGATACTCGTTTTATAGTTGACAAAAAGAAAAGCTTTTTCTAAATTTTGCACCTGAAGGCCTAAGATCTAACCAATATTAGAGTATACTAACAAAGTATTCTTCAGAAGAACCAGAAACTGTTCTCTTAAAATAAGTCTAACATAAAAGTAACAAATACAAATTTTGAGCACTTGAGATACGGTAACAGGAAACCTCACCCCTTAAAATGCAATGTTAGAGCACCCTCTGGTGACTAAACTCAAATCACTCCAACAAAGGTGCCTTACATCTTAGATCCACATTTTCCATTTCTCATGTAATTTTTAAAAGTTTTTGAGGCAAAGGACTGTAGAGGATACAGCACTAATCAGATAAAATCTCCTTAGAATCTCTATAAATCAACAATATATTAAGTATTCACTATGTGTATAACTCTGTTCTCAAATATTTTTCTATTCTAATATGGACAAATTCACAAAAGCAATTAGAGAGAACATAAGGATTTGGAGAAAACAACAACTAACAAATAGTGTATCAGCATATGTCACAGAAAGAGCCCTAAACTGAGACTCAAAGTCTGGTCCTACTCACTCATTTGAGTAGGTTATTTTGAGCCTCAGCTTTCTCAACAAAAAGAAGAAACTAATTTAGATTCATTCATTCATTGAACATTTACTTAGCACTTCTTACGTGCACTGATTAAGGTACAAAAACACTGCTCAAACATCTCATGCAGATAATTAAACAACTATAATAACAATAAATACGAATAGGAGAAGGAGTTATACAGGGAGAAGGAATATCAATTTATGCTTCTTTCTTTTATGAATTGTCTAAACTGGTGTTTGATTTCCTTTCTCACTTGAATTTAAAACTCCAAAGAATCAAATATAAGAAAGAGGTCATCTTCCTGCTCAAACAAACGCTGCTCTACTCAAAAGTCCAAGCCCTACACGGTTTCAGTGGTAGCTGCTTCCCTACAAAGATCATCCTATCCCATGAAGCCCCCTGCTTAGATGCCAGCTAGATACTGAGAGCGTATTCTCAGGAAGAGAATTCTTTCAAGACACGAAAAAATTGCTACTGTTTGGTTGGGAGCAAAGAGAGAAAAGAAGACTTAGCCTCTGGGCCCTGAATTACACTCACACCTCTGGAAGTTATTCATTCCTCAACTACATGGAGTACCTAACAAAACTACAGGAAAAGTTGTATCAAAAGCCATTAAAAACAATGAGCTTATAGCCAGACATAGCTATGAGAGTGATATCATGCATAAAAAGTTAACACCCCAAAAACTAAAGTGAAGATACATGAACACAATTACTTTCATATAAGCTCTCTAAAAGGGAAAACAAATTCACCCTTGAATGAAAGACTTTCAGAAGAGATAAATGCTGACAAAGTAGCAACATGATATCTTGGAGTCAAAATCATTACTCTGTACTAACAGGGAGAAATAGATCCAAACATTATTTATTGATATCATATGTAGAATACAAACTTATAGAATACAAATCATATCAAATACAAAAATAATCACCACACAGGATAGATTAAAACAGCAGCTGAAAGACAATGACTTAACAATTATTTACTATAAAAGCTAAACTGAAGTTTCTCATTTTTTCCAGAGTTTCTCAAGAGGGGGTGGTTTTGCACCCTCTGCCCCAGGACATTTGGCAACATTTTTTATTATCACAACTGGCGGGAGTGCTACTATCGCTAGTAGGAAGAGGCCAGGGTTTTGCTGCTAAAAATCCTACAGTGTACAGGGTAGCCCTCCCAATACAAAGAATGATCCGGGTCAAAATGTCAACAGGGCCCTTGTTGAGAAACTGTACTTTACAATGATAAAACTGAAACCTTTAGCGTCAGTCGCATGAATTCTTACGATAATCTGCAACTAATACACACAAAGCCATTTCAATATCCAACTCTAACACACATAGAACTGTGAAGAACATAGCTGTTTCCTATGGCTACTCACCCACAATCTTCCCCTCCTTCTTTTCCCTCTCCTCTCCTGATCCTTGCCCCTTAGCCTTCTTTCAAGTCACCTTCCCATTCCAAAACCTCCAACTGTTCTGAGAAATAAAAAACAAAAAACACTGACTTGTCTATGCTGCCTGAAGTCTAGAACTATTCAAGAGTCATAACGAGTCTGATACATGACCATGAAGCTCAGAACTGTTTCGAATAAAAATCGAATGCTATAAAAAGAGAACTTTGTCATCCCTTCCCAGAACCACATCAAAAGGTCAGATAGAGACATGACCCATACCTCAACACAAAACGTCATCTCGTAGGTTTCTAAACCATCATGAAAAATCTACTCACTCTTGGGAATTCATCAGCACAACGTGAGTTCCGAAAAGTTCATCCTTGTTTCCAAGCAATCCTTGGATTCAAGTCAGCTGCACTTATTAAACACCTACTAGCTTCCTTTTGTTAGAGCCTCTCTTAAAACTTCTCATTTTAATATTCCCAGATTCAGAGAACAAGTCCATTTTTAACCTATTTATAATTTCATATTTCATTTCAATCTTGACTCAGTCTGTATCTTCTTCGTTCAACTACATCCATATGGCAGCATTTCAATGCGTACATCCCAGCATACCTTGAACTACTTTTTTATATTCTTCTCTCTGTAATTTCTCCAGTTTCAATAAATAGTTTTGGAAGCACAATGAACAAAACTTCCAGTAACAGAGGAAGTACAAAAATACATCATCTATACATGGATAAGCCCGGATTTAGAATTTATTTTCAATATCTTTCTTAAAAATGATGTAATATGAAAATTATTTTTCATATAAAAAGGAAATAAATATATTTTAAATACTAAACCAGGCTAGATAAGATGTGCTTACAGCACAGAGATCAACTTAATGTGGCAATCAGAAAGATGCCACTTTAGGTTATCATGTCTATCTAAAAATCTGTTATAAAGATTTTGGAGACAGAAGTAAAACTGAATAGTCACAGAGTGACTTATTCATAAGAGATTTTTAAATATATCTGCAAACAAAACTCAAAAATCATAACCAAGTATACTATTATTACACCATATAAAAATCTACTGGTGAAAATATACAAATCTGTCCAGTCTCCCATGCATCCAAATAGAAAGCAGAAATATTTTCAATAAAATACTCTAAAAATGGTTTAAAATTCACTGTATTATATGAGCTAGACTAGCGATTTGTTTCTTTATAAAACTTTTTAAAAATTGCATCAGGGCACTATACCTTCTTAAAGCTAGCATGTACTCAATGCTTAATAATGCAGAAAAATTCACTCACCATTTCAGTGGTGTGCCTTCATATTCAAACCATATCTCACTAATGTCTTCTTGTCTCATAACCTTCTGAAAGTGCTTTTTCACTTTGTCAGTTACCAACGTCAAATAACTTACTCTTGGCAAAAGCAACTGAAATGAAAATTTGTAAAACCATATTTATTTACTATTTAAAAAAAATATATACTAAATAGGTTTTTGAATTTTAAGGAAAAATAGCCATGTTTTTGCATTATTTTGAATAGTCTACACAAAGTCAACTGCTTTTTACAGAAAATCAAAGGTTAAAGATGAAGACGTTTTAAAATTTCTTATGAGATCATTACTTTAAACACAGCTTAAAGCATAAATGCCTAGAATAAACAACACAAATCTATGTACAATCTTTCCGTAATACTTTTCTCCAAATAAAAATACAACGTAATCAGATGTCATACTATTTAGGATAATTATTGGTTCTATCAAATTTAACTTAAAAATTAACATGATTCACCTGAGTTAATTAAACTGCTCTGAGAAAATGATTAACTCACTCCTAATACATCTTGACTTATCAATAAAGACTTCTCAACTGGTCCATCATGTTTTGATAAATTTACTGTGTATTAGATTAGGTGCAATGAAGAACATCAAGACAAAGACATAATCTGTCCTCTTCTACATGAGGTTAAAGTAAAGTGGAGGTAAAAACAAACAAAAAAAACCCATAAAAAATACTTACAAAAATACTTCACGGCAGCAATAGAAAGACCTTTAAAGGTCAAAGAGAAATTTTCATTTTATGAACAATAGAGGCCCACTACTCTACCATGAATAAAAAATGGCATGATGAGAAACACTACTTGACAAATATTCCAGTAATTGTACCTACAAGACTGAAAGAAGAGATTACAAACTCTTAAAGAAATACTACATGAGGAGATGAGGAATGAAAGAATGGAAAAGTAGGGAAGGTCTGGAAATCAGAACAGATTTTGGTCATTAATAATGAAGAAATCGAAGGAGAGAAATAAGTTAAAGATGACTGACTTTTGATGTACACATTTAAATCTTTATACTACAATAAAGCACAAGCTTAAGGGGTATAATGCTAGTAAACTGGCGATTCTGCCACTGTCAGTGAGCTTCCTCAATCCTGTCCTTGGAGCTGGACCTATGTGGACCTCGGACAGCGAAAAGTCTGGGAGGGAATGTTGCGCTAGGCAAAGCTTCAACTGGACTAGAATAGTTTTTCCTCCCCAGGAAAGGTACCAGAAAGAAAACATAAGAGAGCATTTTGGAAAACTCGTTAGGATTTATATAAAGGTACCACAGGTATATAAAAGGAGGAAAGTGGCAAAAATTCATGTTTTTTCCTCCTATGCAGCAGACACTAGACATTTCTTGCTCTCCTAAGTTTGTCTTCTTTTGCTGGTAAAATTTCGTTACTCTCTTTCAACCGCTTCTGTGAGTCTAACTCTGCATCATTTCGCATGCTGCTGACTCAAAGTTAGGTCTTTTGATCAGTAAATCGAGTAGAACCACTGGCCCGAGGAACATATACAAAGAGAAATATTCTGGTTAAAGCAACTGATACTTAATGACTGAAGATCAAGACAACAGGCCCCAACTAGGGAAGAGAACATGACAGTGGTCCTAGGGACCACAGGGAAGGGGGTTGTGGAAGGCAGGTGGAATGCGCCAGTATGCAGCAGAAAGTACTAATACTACAAACAAGTTGTTGGATAGGATTGTGCACTCAACAGAACAAAAATCCTCTTTTAAAAAGAAACAACTAGAGGGGCTGGCCCCGTGGCCGAGTGGTTAAGTTCGCGCGCTCCGCTGCAGGCGGCCCAGTGTTTCGTTGGTTCGAATCCTGGGCGCGGACATGGCACTGCTCATCAGACCACGCTGAGGCAGCGTCCCACATGCCACAACTAGAAGAACCCACAACGAAGAATACACAACTATGTACCAGGTGGCGTTGGGGAGAAAAAGGAAAAAATAAAATCTTTAAAAAAAAAAAAAAAAAAGAAACAACTAGAAGTGATTAGGGAAGAAAAGAAAAAGAAAATCAATACTTACTACATTTAAGGAAAAGTCCTAGTTGTTTTACAGGGAGTACTATCACCTCTATTTTACATACAGCTTAAAAAACTTAAATAACTTGGATGAAGTGTGTTTATAGACTGTAAAGGCAAGAACTGGAAGGCTCCCTCTGCAATTGTTTTCAGTTAGAAAGGGACATCAGCAAAATCATATTCTATTAAATAAACGGCAAAGGAAAGATTCATTAGAGTCAGAAATGACAGAATCAAAGACAGATGTAACATGGAAGTCTGTAAGAAAATTAAAACAGCACAGGAAATTAGCCATTTTTTAAAAATAAATAAGTATAATCTATTAGTCTAATAAGTTCTATATTAGGAAGTTCAGAGCCTTAATTTAAAATGTCTGCTGGGTATTACACAGTAATGTCTTCTGTAGAGAATGATATTAACTTATGGAGACTGGAAGAAGGAAGACTCGTAAGGACTAGTAGGTGTGGATATTAGCTCCTGATCCTCGAGTGTGTTGTACTACATACCTAGGGTTCAATCAAAGTTTCTGAAAAATTCACAAATGATTTTCATGAAACAAAAACTTCCTTATAATAACGAATGAGGAACATTAGAAAATAAGCTCCATTAAGACAGGGTTCTTCATCTGTTCTGTTCACTGCTACATTCTCATGCCTAAAATAGTGCCTGCTTTATAGTAGGCACACAATAAATATTTGCTGGATGAATCAGAGATACCAAAGGTTAAGTGGGACAAAGGGCCAAAAACAAGTTAAAAAAAATAGTGCTCAGGGGCCAGTCTGGTGACATAGTGGTTAGGTTCATGCAGTCCACTTTCGTGGCCAGGGGTTTGCGGGTTCGGATCCCAGTTGCAGACCTACACATCACTCATCAGGCCATGCTGTGGCGGTGTCTCACATACCAAGTGGAGGAGGGTTGGCATGGCTGTTAGGTCAGGGACAATCTTCCTCAAGCAAAAAGAGGAGGACGGGTAACAGATGTTAGCTCAGAGCCAATCTTCCTCACCAAAAAAAAGACTGCCCATTCTTTTTTTTTTTTTTTTTTTTGTGAGGAAGACTGGCCCTGAGCTAATAGCCAAGCCAGTCTTCCTCTATTCTTTAGTACGCAGTTAGTAGCCAGCACAGCATGGCCACTAACACAGCGGTGTAGGTCTACACCTGGGAACTGAATCCAGGCCGCCAATGCAGAGCAAGAATGCCCATTCTTAAGACAAAATCTACACTGAAATGTAGTTGGAAACTCCTGTTCCAAATTGGCCTGTGGGAGTCATATGTAACTAATATAAATATCTATAGTAGCACTAAGAAATAACTGTAAGATTTAAGAATGACTATACTAGAGTAGGTATAGATGGGATTTATCTAGTAAGTATTTAAATAGGTAAAAATGAAAAGAAAGTAGCAGCAAAAAGACATCATTCTGCCTTCTACATCCAGACTGTCCCACTCATTCTTTTCTTAGGTATATCTCATTGGTTCACTTTAAGTTCTTTTTTTTTAATTGCGGTAAAATGTACCTAGCGTAAAATTTACCATTTTAACCATTTTTAAGTACACAGTTCAGTGGCATTAAATAGATTCACCCTCTTGTGCAGCCGTCACCATTATCCATCTCCAGGATGTTTCATGATGCCAAACTCAAGTTCTGTATCTATTAGACAATAATTCCACCATTCTCCTCTTCTCCAGGCCCTTGGTAATCACTTTTCTACTTTCTGTCTCTTTGAATTAGACTATTCTAGGTACCTCATGTAAGTGGAATCATAAAATATTTATCTTTTTGTGTCTGGCTTATTTCACTTCAATTAATGTCTTCAAGATTCTTAACTGGGGGCCGGCCCCATGGCCAAGTGGTTAAGTTCGCGCACCCCCCTCCGGTGGCCCAGGGTTTTGGCAGTTTGGATCCTGGGCGCAGACATGGCACCACTCATCAAGTCATGCTGAGGCGGCGTCCCACATGCCACAACTAGAAGGACCCACAACTAAAAATATGCAACTATATACCGGGGGGCTTTGGGGAGAAAAAGGAAAAATAAAATCTCAAAAAAAAAAAAAAGATTCTTAACTTGTTTTAATATGAAAAGGATTAACCCCCTCTGGTGGGGATATTGTCAGCTACATGGAATCTTTTGTTCTCATTCCTCATTTAGCAGTGTCAAGTACCCGCTGAGTATGACACAAGTGATTCATTTTTTTTCTATACAGCTTGTAAGAAATACGTTTTACATAGTTGTATAGATTGCTTATGTTTCTGAAAAAGGTGCCTGTAATATTGTTTAAGCCGAATCCTACTCTGTCCACCAATTTTCAATTAAGAAATTAGAGATTTACTTATCTAGAATTAAAATATAGAATTCTGTTCCACTTCAACTGGGAGGCTTCACACTAGGCATGAAGATAGAACACTGAGACAGCAAGAGTTCTTCCTCTCAAGGGCTTACAGGCTAGAGAGGAAGACAGAGGGTAAAACAAAGTCACAAACGTGATGAATGCCGGGCGGAAGTAAAGACTGTAACAAGAGCAAGCAGCAAAGGAGTTTAAAGGAATCTGGGGCTGGGGGAGGGCCTTGCCAAGAAGTCTATTTTAGGGCAAGAGCCAAAAGGTAAACAGGAGTGAGCCCACCAAGGGTGGGTGTGGATGTTCAGGTGTGAGTAGGGGTGGGAGATACTGCTGCTCACTCCAGACAGAGGAAACTGCGATAAGGCATGGAGCAACACCAAAAGACAAAGATTAGCACATTTGAGGGACTATAAGAAGATGACTATGACAGGAATTTAGAGGGTTGAGACAGAACAGTACTGAGGAAGCAAGGGACCAGATCAGGATCTTTAAGGATCCTAAAGATGATGAAAAGCTACTAAAGGTTTTAAGCAGGCAGGTGACAAGATCAGATATGTGTTTTGAAAAGATTTCTCCAACTGCAGACTAGAAAATGGAAAGAGGGCAAGACCGAAACCAGGGAAGTTAGTACTATGCAATCCATCAGTTTTTAAGAAGTGGTCTGAACTACACTGTAGCAGTGGGTATGAAAGGAACTGCACAAGTTTGAGAGATATTTGAGATGTAAAATCAGACGGACTAAGTTACTGACCAAGTGTCAGGGATATGGGAGAAAAAAGCAACAAAAGATGAACTGGTAAGAGTACTCAACTGGTAAGAGTACTTAATTAGCTGGATGATAGGTCTACTTGCCAAAATAGGAAGGGAAGATGGCAGATGACCAGGCTGTCTGGGGGTAAAGAGGAAGAGTCCAGTTTCAAACACACTCAGTTTGAGTTCCTTCAAGACATCTAAGTGAGGCTATCCAGCAGACAGACATGTAGGACTGGAGCTCAGCAGAAAAATCCTGGGAGTTGTCAAGATGAAAATGCTCAAGAAATACACAAAAATGGATGAGAGCTCTAGGGGAAAAAACATGAAGTGGAAAAAAAAAAAAGGCAAAGCTTCAAGGAATGCCAACACTGAGGAACAAACAGAGGAGGGAAACGTGGCAAAGGAGACCACAAAAACCTAGAACACCAGGAATATGAGGCAGTGCAGAGCAAGAGACGGTGCCACAAAGTGCAGCCAAGAGCCAATAACATCAAACACTGCTGAGAGATCAAGCAAATGAAAATTCAAAAACAGACTCTAGGTTTGGCAAAAAAAGACGTCATTAGTGACTTTGGCAAGAAGAGTTCTGTTGGAGTAGTGGGAAAAGTGATTACAGTGAAGTAAGTAGTGGGAGGTGGGAAGGAGATAATGAGTATGGACAACCTTTTTAATAAGTCTGGCCGTGAAGGGAAAACAAGAGGTTGAAAGGGAGGTGGGGTCAACAGAGGGTTGTTTTAGGATAGGCAGGATTTAAGACAATATAAATGCTGCAAAGAAGGATCCAGTAGGCTGAAGAGGTTGAAAGTAAATAGAGAAGGCAGGAATGGCGGTCGGAGAATATTAGAAACCACCAGCTTCTGAGAAGGTAGGAGACGATCAAGAACATGATGGAAAGTTGGGCCATGCCTAGGAGGAAGGACACCTCTTCTACTAAAACCAGAGACAAGGAGAAGTAAATGCGTATTAGTACAGACAGGTTTTGCAGATTTAATGACAGAAAGTTAAGGGAGGTCCCATCACATGGTTTCTATTTTCTTTGTGAAGTAGGAAGGGAGGTCACCTGTTAAGAGTGAAAGATGAGGTCAGGTGTCAGAGAAATAACCATAAGGGAGAAGAACAGAGACAGCTGACTAAGGAAACATAAAAGGACTGCTGGGTAATGTTCAGGATCCACTCCAACTGCTGACCATGTGTCTGATGGTGTGATTTCCTCTGGTAAAAAGTCATACAATATGAATGCAAATTAGTTTCTATGTTTTTATATTGGATGATCTAAATGAAAAGCAATAGTTCAAATGAATATAACAGAAACAACACAAACTGAAAAGTTGACTACTTTCCAACAAATTTCCTTCCTAATATTCCCTGCAAAATAAGATATAGTTCTCAACTATATACATATAGGATGTAGGCTGAAAGAAGATTTATGCAGAGGCAACAAATCAAAATGCAGAAGCAAGCAGGAATATATTTAACATGAATATGCTTTTCCAATGGAAACAGAAAATTCCAGAAGACTCTTTGAATAATAATTAAATTATAAATTTGGTATGAGTAATTTTAAAACCTAGTCTCTGAGAAATAAGCTATAAGCATTATAAAAAGTAACCTACATTCCCATACATCTATCCTTATTGCACCGACACTGAACATGAATGGAATGAATTCAGGCCCTGTTGACAACCTTGTCACATCACCTCACCTGAGCTTTGAGAATGTCTGGGAAAGAGGTCTACCAGCTCTCAGGCTGTGACATTTTTACCTCATTTCATCCAGAATCTTTAAAACATCATCATTATTATAAACCAAAGCAATTAAAAATACTTTCAAGCTTAATTTACAACCAAGACACAGGAGAACTAAAACCACATTGGCACTAAAATGCTCACCTCTAATTCTAAGACTAACCACTGCTGACGTTTTCGTCAATTTTCTTCCTGTATGTATTGACTTATGCTTAAGTATGTATGTATTTTTAAGAGCAAAATCTGGATTATGCTACATGGTTTTAAACCCTAGTTTCTTGTTTAATATTTATTATATGCCTGTCACACAATATTCTTCAAAAACATAATCATGACTATATAGGAGTTTCTTTTGGGTGAAGAATTAGGAAGAAATCAAGAAAAAAAACCACGATTACCTATTAGACAAGACAATCCTCTTCCTCCAACGGTTATCCCCAATACCTTTTGCCATTTTCAGTTCAATTAGAAACAGCTAGAATCAACCTACACTCTAGTTCTCCCAACAGTCTTTTCATATTTAAACAGATTTGCATATAAAGAAGGGAAAATACTGTATTCTTTACTTGGATTTTTTTTTAACTGCAGGACGTATGTCAAACATCATATTCTGATTTAAAAGTAAACAGATCTAAATTATGTGTTTCTCAGTTTTTGCCACTTTGATCAACTCTAGACACACGTATTCCTTTGTTTAGATACTATTAGAAAGCCATCCAATGTTAAAAGTTTTCATTAAAATAGCAAAAAACTATTTTAGAAACAAAACATAAATGATATCCTAAACCATATTACAGAAGAATAGAAAAAATACATCTAACAAATTAAATGGTCCTAAAAATGAACTATTGACCACGCTTTGTTGTCAACTATGAAAGTTTTTCTAAAGGCAGAAAGAAAACTGTTGAGATTTCCAAAGTTAAAATGACTCAAACATATATAATCAAATATGATTACCCGAGTACTGGTAACAAAAAACTACCCAATTCCTCTGAAATTATCATTTTCAGGAAGAAAACCCAAAGAGACAAAACAAAATTCCAATGTGAGTGTGGGGAGACTTTCATGCACTGAGTATCTACCAGCTGCATGACTTATGTCAGATGCTGAGGATGTGCAGAGATAAATGAAACCGTTCCTGTACCCAAAAAGTTAGTGAATGGGCTCCTTAAGCAACTTCCTCCAGCAGCCTGACTTCCCACCACTGGAGCAGGCTGAGGAGCAGTGCTGCCTCTCAAACAGATGAGGAAGAAAGCCAAGGGCAGGCTTTATTAAAGAGAAACAAGAAACGGTCCAGCACCACAAATACATTTCCACTTTTCCAGGTCCTCTTGGGCAAACAGTATGTGTACCTGAGACACAAAAAGAAAAAACTAAAATAATGACAGCTGAGAATGTCTCCTAAGGCCTATTAGGGGCTAGTCAGCAAATAGGCAGGATACTATTATCTCTGATGGACAGATCTGTAAGTTTGGATTATATATGCACTTAGGGAAAAAAAGCAGGCTAAAATCAGAAGATATTTGATACTCTCTTTTAAAACAGATAATACACTAACTCAAACAAACAAGTCTACATATAGCAATTTATGTTATTAAATAATATATTTCATATAGTATATATTTGTTCATGAACACGAAAACACATACATTCATATGTTCATTGAGCTATAAAAAAGAATTTATTGGGGGCCAGCCCGTGGCATAGTGGTTAAGTTCATGCACTCCACTTTGGCAGCCCAGGGTTTGCCAGTGTGGATCCCGGGCACAGACCTATACACTGCTCATCAAGCCATACCGCGGCAGCACCCCACATATAAAATAGAGGAAGACTGGCATAGATGTTAGCTCGAGGCCAATGTAACTCAGGGCCAATCTTCCTCACCACTGCCCCCTCCAAAAAAAGAATCTGTTAAACAGTTGCTTGGAACCACCTAAATACAAAAGAATCAAATCTGAACCTATTATTTTCAAAATATCATCCTGCTAAAAAACAGCATATAACTTATCATCTCATTATCCTATATTATATATGCTTATGTGCATAAGAATAAGAAAGTCAAGAAGGTCCTATATCAGCATGTGAACAGTGGGGTTTTTTCCTCTGGGTGGTAGAGTTACAGGTAATTTTTATTTTCTTCTTTTTGCTCACCTGTGTTTTCTAATAAGCTTTCTTCTATAATAAGCTTGTATTAAGTGTTTATAAAATGTTGAAAATCAGCCTCCAGGTGCTTAGAGCTTTATTTACAAAAATGGACAACGTTAGATATCCCATTTACCACCATCAACATACTTACATAATATGGTTCTGCCTCCCGTTCAGTTATCTCATCCTGATACAGGGTGAAGCAAGTTGGAATTCGTCCAAACCACACATCTCGAAGCACATCTTTGTCATCTGTCATTCTTCCAGTGGTTAAAGCAGTACATATAGGCTAAATTCTTTTATCAACCAAAGCCAAACTGAAAATAAAATGAAGAGCATTAGTCAGATCCTTGCAAGAATGAATGAACCTGCTCTGAAACAAAGAAAGATTACAGGAAAAAATGAATGCCATAAAGATTATTCACTTCAAAAAATTGTGTGATCAGCATTCTTTAGAATGAATGCAAAAATGAGTACAACAAATTCTAAATGCAGAGCTACTATTTGCTTAAAGAGATCACAGAAGTAACCAATTCAAAATTACATATACTAATGTATGCAACTAATGAACCACAGCCAAAGTGAAACTGCACTTGCATCATTCTCACATGCCCCAAAAGAGTCTACTGCTCATCTAAAGTGAACTCTTCAACTATGCCCCATGGTTCCTTACAGCCCAACTCCAAAATACCATCCCCATAATTATCTCTGCCCCATCTAATATATTCAGTCTCTCCTACTCCAGATAGTTCTGACTCTTCCTGCAAAAAAACACATCTCTCTCACCTTGGAAAAAATCTTTGTATAAATGTATTTCCATTCTAAATTTCATCCTGTCTACAATTTGATTCCACCAATATTTCCAGTCTTATTTACTATACTTTTTATAAAACCTCTAGCAAAACTGGTCCCTTAAACATTTTGCTCTCACACCATTCCCCAACTAGTATGCTCTTCTCTCACTTGTTTAAATCCTACGCACTCTGCAAATCCAGCTCACAATCTTCCAATGAAACAGTAAACGCTTCTACTTTGAACTCTTATAATATTCCCTATACAAAACATATAGCACTATATCTGCAAAGTGAAATATTCTGGGTGTGGCAGAAGGACATGACTTTTGACCTCCATAAATATCCAAGCATCTTCCAGAAGTAATATTCTACGACTGGATAACATCACAATATACTGCGTGAGTAAATGCTGAAAGAAATACTGTTGGCACCTGGATACTGAGAGTCAATATCCTTCTTCTTGTATATTTATTTATATATATCTCATCTTTCTTTTTTTTTTAATTCTTTTTTTTTTTTTGAGGAAGATTAGCCCTGAGCTAACATCTGCTGCCAATCCTCCTCTTTTTGCTGAGGAAGACTGGCCCTGAGCTAACATCCATGCCCATCTTCCTCTACTTTATATGTGGGACACCTGCCACAGCATGGCTTGCCAAGCAGTGCCATGTCCACACCGGGGATCCGAACCGGCGAACCCCAGGCCGCCAAAGCGGAACGTGCGAACTTAACCGATGCGCCACCAGGCCGGCCCCTATTATCTCATCTTTCATAGGCTACCTAATTCATAATTTATCATAAAGTATCTTATGGAAACATTTTAAATGTTTAGCCAAATATCAATTATTAACACTGAGAGCTTTTTGCTCTCTTTTCTCTTCCACTGAACAAGGCCAAAATCAATGACCAATGCCAAAATGTTATTAAATATATTTTATATATTTAACAGATATATAATATATAAAATATTAACATTTTATATATTTGTAGAGTTCTGAATTTTCTATCACTATTCTTTTTTTCTTTTTTTAGATTTTTTTTTTATTTTTCCTTTTTCTCCCCAAAGCCCCCCAGTACACAGTTGTATATATATTTTAGTTGTGAGTTCTTCTAGTTGTGGTACACGGGATGCTGCCTCAGCATGGCCCAATGAGTGGTGCCATGTCTGCGCCCAGGATTCGAACCGGCCAAACTGTGGGCGGCTGAAGCAGAGTGCGCAAACTCAACCACTCGGCCACAGGTCCAGCCCTGTATCACTATTCTCAAATGCACCGTAGAGGTCAATTGGACAATGTCATCTACAGGTAAATAAACGGGAAGAGGTGAAAAAATCTGCCCAACATAACAAGAACACTAAGTAACAGTCAAACCAGGGTAAGAACTCTGGACACCTGAACTGAGTTCAGTGCTCTTTCCACACACCACAATGTTTCAACTTGTATTAAAATATATTCATAAAAGACAACATTTTAAGCAAATGATACATATATTCAAACTCCACATAACTCCACCTCCATAGGCTTCAAATTCAAACATATTGAGTTTCTGAACTCTACAGAAAATTCCGAAGTTTACAAATCACACAAAATTAACTCCTTGAAAAGAGGAAAGACCTCACTATTTCCTGATTACATTAATAGCTTGTTCTTTATGAGTAAATTTACTGGTGGCAGAAAATAAGGAAATCTGAATTATGACAAAAAAGTAAATCTAAACTTGAGTCTGATAAAGGTGGTAAACAGTGGTTTCTGTAACCATGATACATCCAATTAACCAAGAGCTAAAACTGAGATCCTCTTGCTCACAAAGAAAAAAAAGTTGAGGCAAAGAGCTACTTTCCTAAGAGATCTTAAAAAGATTCAAATACAATTTTAAAGTTAAAAGTTACAATCAATATTGTCACATTGGATGATTTTTCTTCCTGAGGAAAAATAGGTAGAAAATCTAATTCACAAGAAAATCAAAAATTGAAGTGGGTATGACCACCTAAGGAAAGGCATGTCTATGGGCATCTCTCCAACCACTGTCCTCTCAGGAAGGAATAATAATCTGGCCAGATTCCAGGACATCACTTGAGCCTCATTTATTAACAGGCAGGGGTCACCAGAAAGCAAAGTATCATGCACGTGGGTGTGGCTCTCTTCTCCCCCTCTACACTGCCAGATGACAGCACTTGACCCTTGTGTTCTTTCTTTCAGTGGCTTTTTCTTCTGCCTCTTCCTTCCATGTGTCAGAACAGTAGAAAGAAATGGCCAATATCTCCCTCTTCTCTTTGTTCTGGGAGACTCTCCCCAACAGTGATACAAGTATGGACTTCTCTTTCACTGGTTTTGTACCTAAAATCCCACTGCAGAACTTTGGTAAACTGGGCTGGACCATAAGACTTTACCAAAGTTCTGGGGTAGGACTTAAGATACAAAACCAGTGAAAGATAAGTTGGTACCTTATTTCCCATATACCATTGTTTCTTATGTGTATATTTCTTGTAGGACCTCAAGGGACGAGCTAAGCCAAGGCAGCTAAACGTGTAATGTGGTAGAGTCAATGCAGATTTCACAAAACAAACAGAAACTACAAAACAGATTTACAAAAAACTGCAAACAAGGCTACTTACTGCCTCAAAATACACAGACCCAAATTTACAGGATCACAAAATGTTAATCTTTCAATATTTATACATGTTCATTTATAACGAATTATGTAAGAAAGCATGTCTCTAGTCTAATGAATACTCATAACTAAAAAATGTACAAGAAAAACTGGCTGATACATGGAATACAATTAAAGGATGTGAGTATTCAATCAGCCTTTTCAAAAGAGACGCAGAAAAACAAAATTTAACTCAAGAGGCACTACAAAGTGAGAGTTCAAAATGTAGACTACAGAGCCAGACTGCCTAGATTCAAAACCTAGCTCCACCACTTACTGTGATCTCAATTAAGTCACAACTTCTCTGTGTTTCAGTTTTCTTATCTATAAAATTGGAATAACAGGCCTTAGCACATAACATCCAAAAACTAAATTAATACACATAAAGCACTTAGAACAATGCCTATAATATAGTACTATAAAGTGTATCTATCACCATAATTTACAAAACCAACAAGAGCACGTCTCAAAAAACGTTTAAAAGTCATTAAGACTTCAAGAAGCAAGAATAATCAAAAGCACTATATAGGGGCCAGCCCAGTGGCGCAGTGGTTAAGTGTACACATTCTGCTTCGGCGGCCTGGGGTTCGCCGGTTTGCATCCCGGATGTGGACATGGCACCGCTTGGCAAGCCATGCTGTGGTAGGCGTCCCACATATAAAGTGGAGGAAGATGGGCACGGATGTTAGCTCAGGGCCAGTCTTCCTCAGCAAAAAGAAGAGGATTGGCAGCAGTTAGCTCAGGGCTAATCTACCCCACACACATACAAAAAAAGCATTACATAATATAAATAGGAATTATAAGAGTAAAGGAAAATAAAATTATGCATTGAGCATTGCTAATGACACGGACTACAGACTCAATAAACATTTGATCACTTGATATGCCCAACTCTGTGGCAGGCCCTGAGGGCATACAAGATGATGACGATGGTGATAATAAAAATAACAACTTTTTAAAACCTCAGGCATGGGGCCAGCCCGGTGGTGCAGCGGTTAAGTTCCCACATTCTGCTTTGCCAGCCCAGGGTTCGCTAGTTCGGATCCTGGGTACAGACATGGCACCGCTTGGCAAGCCATGCTGTGGTAGGCATCCCACATATAAAGTAGAGGGAGATGGGCACGGATGTTAGCTCAGGGCCAGTCTTCCTCAGCAAAAAGAGGAGGATTGGCAGCAGATGTTAGCTCAGGGCTAATCTTCCTCAAAATAAATAAATAAATAAAACCTCAGGCACTGCTCAGAAGGTATTATCTCTGAATCTACTAAACGTATTATGTATGCACTTTCATTTCCTTTTCCATGGCTTTGCTCATGCCGGTGGTCCCGTACTCTAAGGTAGCCTTCCTCACCTTCTCTTCCAACTTAGACATCCTGCAGGATCCAGCTCAAAATAACCTTTCTTCAATGCATGACTCAGGCAGAACCTTTGTTTCCTCATCGCACCTTTACTTTTCCTCTACTACAGCACTTATAAGCTTATAGGAAAGTTTTATCTGATTTCCAATCTCGTATTGTTTCCATCATACCATACCGACTGCCAACATCCCTTCCAACTCCAAAATGTCCACGGTTCTAATTAAATGTTACTTTGGGGGAGCTTTCATAAGGGAGAAGGGAAGAGGAAAGAAGTAAAATATTAATATATCCTATAGGTCTAGGGAAGAATTTTAAAGATATGGAACTTGAAGAATGGGGAGAATATGGACAGGCAAAGAGAAGATGATAAATATTCCAAGCAGGGCAAAACAACATCAGCAAAGGCAGGAAGTATGCCAACTTTTTAGGAAACTTTGGGTTGGCAAGAGTAGTAGATAATGAAAGAGCTGACAGAGTGACACGTTTTAATATTACTCACAATCCTAGGCAAGGCACTACTTCACTAAGCCTCCATGTCCTTACCTGTAAAATTCACCAGGTCGTTCTGGAAAAAAAAAGTCTATAAAGTGTCTGACATGGTACTGGACACACAGTAAGTGCTGAGAGATAAAAGCAATTACTATTCCTTTAATGTCAAATCTGTAAAGTGAGACTAGATCATGAAGCATGCCAAATGGAAGATGGTGGGTTCGCAACATCAACAAGGCTAGAGAGCCTATAAGGTTTTTATAATGGTGAAATAAAACCAATGATCTGGTAGCAGTGCACAAAAGGACATCCCGAGTCACAGAGAGGTTGGCCAGGAAGTAATTTCAGCAATTAAGGCATATACTAATGAGTGCCTGACCTAGACTGGTAACAGCAGATAGACGAGAGACAGATATGAGGTTTTTCCAAGGAAGAATGAAAGAAGTTGGTGAAAACTTTGCTAAGGGATAAAGAATAAGGACAGGGAAGATTTAAACGCTGACAGCAGTCAATACAGTAAGGTAGTTAAGGGGTTTTCAAATCAGACTGACATGGGTTTAAACCCTGACTTCCACCTATAAGCTGTGTGTCCTTGAATAACAAACCTGACATCTCTGAACCTCATATTTGTAAACTGAAGATAATTCTAATTTCAGGGGGCTGTTGGGTGTTTACCACCTGACAACCACTCAATAAATGGTATATGTATTTAACATATGGTTTCCTCATGCTTCCATGGCCCCCCTGCTTGAACACCCTCTTTCGGCCAACTCTTAATTCTCTAAGAGTCAGCTTAACATCAGCTCCTTGGGAAGCCTTCCACCAAGCAACCTCCAATCTAATGACTTCTATAATAGCCTGTTATAACCATGCACTGCAGTTATGTTTATCTTATCTCTCTCTTGCCCTTCCCCACATTGAACTGTGAGTTCCTCGACAGCAGAAATTGAGTCATATTTACCTTAGTATCCCCAATATTAGCATAATGAGTATAGAGCAGGCTCTGGAATTTCTGTGAAACAACTGAAAAAATATAAATATCTAAAATGTATAAATCCAAAAGTTATACTATCTACTTAGGAAAGTTTTCCACCTAAACTCTTTTCCAAATCAGTACAATCACACGTTAAATTCAGCAAATTTCATTATTTTAGAAGAATATTTTTCCCTCTCATACACACACTACACTATCATTGCCATGCATCCAATTTGAAGGCAATGCTTTGGAAGCATAGAAATCCCAACCTATGATGCAGTATACTAGAAGTAAGCTTGTTGAGGGCAGGTGCTGCTACTTCTTGACTGCTGTATTCTCTGCATCTAATTCCGGGCCTGAAATAAAGCAGGTGCTCAACCAACAACATGGAGCGAACAGCACAGTGAGTATGATAAAAATATAACGCACCATTAACAGTCCCTTTCACATTACCAACTAGGAAAAGCTAACCTATTACCTGAAGCTATTTTGCTGACAAAATCCTCAGCTACCTAGAAATTACTTAAACTATCAAATACCTACTAGTAGTGAACTTGTAAACATCTAAAAATAATAAGCTACGCTGGCTGGTCTCCCTTTAAATTCACGAACACTGACCTCAAAAGTGGGCCCTGAGTACTGCCCAGTGTTTCTACATTTCCCTAGTCCATTTATTCTCCCACTGTCCTAGATCGACCCTTCAAACCTTTTCTCTCTCCAAATTTTCACATCTCCTTCCTGATTCTCTCAGCTAATGATCTGACTTTCTATTTCCTTCTATGCCATTACTAAACAGCCCCACCCGCACCCTGGGGCATAGTTCCTTAACCTCTCCAACCTCCAAACGCTGAAGTGCCCCACGGGCTCAGTCCTTGAATCCTGCCTTTGGAGATCTCTGGCGGCTTTACATATCACTTATACATTAACGATTTCCTCATTTATACATTAACGATTTCCACATTTGTATCTTCAGCTCAGGCTTCTTTTGAACTCCAATGCATACATACTACTGCATATTGACATTTCATTTGAAAATTTAGCCTGTGCAAAACTGAGAACGATTTCAGATCTTCCTCCCTCCTCTCCCTATTACTCTGTGGTCTTCCCCAAATCACTAAGTGGTAACTTGAGTTGCTCAGACCATAAACGTTGGAGTCATCCTTGACCCCTCTTCACATCTGATGGCTCTAGCTTAGACACAAGTCTAGAATCTGGCCATTTCTCACCACCTTTACTATTATCACACTGATCCAGTTCACCATGACCTTTAACCTGGATACATGTAATAGCCTAGTAACAGGTCTCATCATTTCTGCCTTTACTGTAGACAGACAATGTAGCAATCAGAAAGATGCTTTTAAAAACAAGTCAGGTAAGTTTACTCCTTTACTCAAAACCCTACCACCTCGTTCAAAGTAAAAACTAAAAGTTCTTACAAACTGCTACATGAACAGCCCCATTCTGACCTGACTACCTATTTCTCTCCCCTCTGGCTCACTCAGTTCCAACCAAACAGGCTACTGTGTTCCCAGCTCAAGGACTCTGTGGTTGTTCGATGGCTGGTTCCACTATACCCACAGGGCACCCTTCTTTATCACTTTCAGGTCTCTGCTCAAGTATCTTTTCTAAGGCCACCACAGCAGTTTCCCTTCTCTGCAGGTCACCAGCATGCCCCACTCACCTTCACTGCTTTTTTTTCTCTCTACCACCTTTCACCACCTGACATATATTTTAATTAATTTCTATATTAATGTCTCCCCCCCAAAGTGAATTTCATGATGGCAAGAAATTTTATTGTTTCATTCACCATTTGTTTTGTTTACTTGTTCAGTGCCTGGCATATAAGAGGCACTCAGTATTTGTTAAATTAACAAAGCTAACCCACACTTGAAATGTGTAAATTATTCTAAAAACTCATATCCATATAGTACCATTCTGTTCACTTCCCCCAATTTTAACCAGCATACCTTTGAGCACTGACTTAACACCCTCAAATCTAGTGTAAAATTCTAAAATTCCCCCCAACTACTACCCTCAGCCCAACATCGTTACCTTCAAATTCAAAATTCAACCAACAACTCCCCCTATGGAAATCACAAATAATTCCATTCCGATTAAGTAGCCACAGTCCCAAAGACTCTTAGATTTATCAAGGAAATTCTGGAAGGCTTTGGACGTTCAGTGCTGTTTGGAGTCTCGGGGTTCTGACTCTGGCTCAAGACATGCTGTGCCTCCCCACCCCTCAGAAAAATCTAGAACCAATGCAGTTTCCCTAGGTTCCTCAAGTTCAGGTCTGATTTGAAAACAATCCAAACTACAATTAAAGTATGTGAATGTGCTCTGCCAACAGAAAATGGCTTTGTCAGCACTAAATATTATCATTAAAATGAGAATGAATGCCACTGAGAATGGAGGAGATACCCATCGAATTCGGACAGAATCGACTGCCTGTAAAGTAACCGATTTAAATAACTGTTCCACGAAAATGCAGGTCCTGAACTAAACTCCAGAGCCTGCGATAAGACCCTGGGCTTCCTACCTTAGGAGGGACCAAACCACACTCCCAGAGAGACCGCACAGGCTACACCCTCCGGCCGGCCCAGGGCCCGGGGGGCGGCGTCTGGCCAACCCCACCTCCCCCGGAGGAACCACCTTCCCCCGCCGCCGCCCCAGGGAGCGCTTCTCTCGCCCGCCACTCGCCCCTCCTTCTTACCACACCTACCTGGCACCTCCCCAACCCTTCTCCTCCGGGCCCTTCCTCACCCTGGGGAGACACACACATACACATACCCTACCAGAAGCGCCGGCTCCTCCTCTGGCTTCCTGCACCGGTGAAGACGCCTGGGTCCTGGGCTGCGGCCAGGCGGCGGCGCAGGGTGCCTGACACTCAGTCCCGCAGAGGCGCGCGAGCCAGGACTCCCGGGAGCCCGCGCAGCCGCAGAAGACACCAGCGCCGAGGTCGCAGCCTAGCCCTGCTACACTTCCGCCCTCCGGGATCCAGCGAATTCAACCCGCAGCGCCGTGGAGCCCTGGAAGCCCACCGCAAGTCCAGTCACCCTCGGCGCCCGGAGATGACGTCACGGGACCCCACGTGGCCCGCGCTCCGCCCTCCGAGTTTGGCCCAACCCCTCAAGGAGACCCGAGCAGCCCTTGAGCATGCGCAGACGGAGCTGAGTTTATGAAGGTGGGGTCAAATCGCTGGCAAGTTCACAGCTTCTACCCTCTTAGAGGAGTCCCGCGCATGTGGCATAGTCGTTGGTGTTTGGGGAGGTTAACGTGACAGTTCTGTAAGACAGGGACTTTTTTTTTTAAGATTTTTAATTTTTTTCCTTTTTCTCCCCAAAGCCTGCCGGTACATAGTTGTATATTCTTCATTGTGGGTTCTTCTAGTTGTGGCATGTGGGACGCTGCCTCAGTGTGGTTTGATGAGCAGGGCCATGTCCGCGCCCAGGATTCGAACTAACGAAACACTGGACCGCCTGCAGCGGAGCGCGCGAACTTAACCACTCGGCCATGGGGCCAGCCCCAAGACAGGGACTTTTAAAAATACTGAATAATATTAATAAAACGGTTTTCAAAATGTTTTCATATCTATTTTCTCGTTTGATCTTCTCAACTTTGTCAGAGCCACGGCAGGGATTAATAGCCATATTTAACAGAAGAACTAAAATACAAGAGTACAGAAGCCCTCCCATCCACCCAACAACTTCCTGTTTGTGAAAATAACAAGCAATTCGTAAACTTAGTCCTAAAGAGTGTTTCAGTTGGATCTATTGATGAGGATTTTAGGCTAGTTATTTTTAAAACTACAGATGAGAAGCAGGCTCCGAGGACTGGGATTTTGCTTGCCCTTTTGAGAAACATTTGCATTTGTGAAGGAAGGGGGGGATGAGCTTGTAGGGACCTGAAATTGGCCACCCCAAGATATGTCTCTTTGGCATCAGGATTGTTTTGGGCTGATTGCTTTTGATAAACTGGGACAGGGAGGGAGGCTCTGGGGAATGGAACTTGCCCTTGTTAGGACACATTTACATTTGTAAGGTAAATCTCTATCTGTAAAAGGTGCCTCCCTCTCTACCAGGAGGAAAAAGAGATGACCTTATCCCTAGAAACTCTTAATGGGGAAGGCAAGAACTTAAGTTGGTTGCTGTCTGGCAATCTCATGTAACTGATTTAGGGTGGTGGCTTCTGACCTTTACTTAACCCGATTTGATTCTTGTCTAAAAGTCATGGGATCACCCAACGACCAGACCCCACCTGCACTGATACCATTTTAACTTTCTTCATGTTCTTTCCTTTGTCTTGTAAAGAAATGACCCACATACCCATGCCTTATAAAATTAGCCCTAACGCTCAACTCGGGGCAGCAGCAGCAGCTCTGACTGCCCGTGGGTCCTGTCTCCACGCACCAACTCTGCCTGCCCATGGGTCCTGTCCCCATGCTATTCCATACTATTCTCTAAATAAAAGAGCACTACTGCCAGATCTTGAGAGCCCAAGAAATCTTTCTTTCGACTCCTCGGCTCACCGACCCCACATCCCTATCTAGAAGTCTTGCAAATCATTTAACGTTTTTCTCTTAATTACGCATACCTTACAACATAATACTATGCATGTTAAGTACATACTGTGCTGAGATTCAAAATAGTTTCCTAATAATTGGAAAGATTGGGAAATCCTAGTAATAGCCACAGGATTCCTTTAAAAAGAATCTTCTTGGAGGTTAACTAGTCTAATGATTTTCAAATGGTGAATCACAACCCATTGGTGGATCATCAAATCAAGTTAGTGGATCACGACTAGCAGTTTTAAAATGATAGAAAATAAAATATTGGCATGCTTTCACACATGCTAAGGAAAATACTGTTTGCTGAAATATTTACTTCAGTATGTGATGTACAGTGGATAGGAATGTGAATTACATTTCTTGGTATGGATAGCAGTCAAAAATGTCTGAAAGCCACAGTTGGTCCACTCCACGTACTCAATGCAGCAATCTCTAAAGCATCCCCAACAGACAGACATTAGCCTCTGTAAAAAAAACTCTTTGGGCGCCAGCCCAGTGGCACAGTGGTTAAGTGTGCACATTCCACTTCTCGGCAGCCCGGGGTTTGCCGGTTCGGATCCCGGGTGCAGACATGGCACAGCTTGGCACGCAATGCTGTGGTAGGCATCTCACATATAAAGTGGAGGAAGATGGGTACAGTTGTTAGCTCAGGGCCAGTCTTCCTCAGCAAAAAGAGGAGGACTGGCAGTAGTTAGCTCAGGGCTAATCTTCCTCAAAAAAAAAACTCTTGGGGGCACAGCTGAGTGGCCTAGTGGTTAAGTTCACGTGCTCTGCTTCAGTGGCCTGGGATTCTCAGGTTCGGATCCCAGGCACAGACCTACACACCACTCATCAAGCCATGCTGTGGCAGTGTCCCACATACAAAATAGAGGAAGATTAGCACAGAAGTTAGCTCAGGGCCAATCATCCTCACCAAAAAAAAAGTTCTTGGGATTAAGGTGCCCCACCTTCCCAATGCAGCTAAAACTGTATGGAATTTACTCTGAACTGTATCCAAAAAATTAGATGGATTGATGGATGGATAGAGGGACGGACAGATGGATAAATATGTGATAATGCAAGTACAGTAAAATGTTAATGCTAGAATCTATGTGGTGAGTATATGGGCATTCACTGTAAAATGCTTTCAACTTTGCTGTATGTTTGAAAATTGTCCTAATTAAATGTTGGGGAGAAACTATGTATGGAGAAGCTAATAGGAAGTGACAAATAAAAATGGCAAGCAATAGGATATATTGGAGTATATGAGGAAGCCATTTTGTGTAAACCTAATTTGGCCTGACTTTGTCTTTCCAAAAGGGCCTGACCATGGCTGTTGAGCATGCATTGTATATCTGCTTTAGATATTCCCTATGGCAAGAGCAAAAGGCCCTTGAGATAAAGGTGCAACTTCTCGCCCCCTCCCAACATTGGCATCTCCTTAAGGATTAAGTATGTTTCCTTAGGCTAGAAACTGATTGCTGCGCTCACCTGTGACCACCCAGCTTGAGACAATAGACTTGCCTCCTGCTATGCCCTCTGAGATAGCAGACCACTACCTGCTGTGTCCATCAAGCGCTGTGCTGACAGGGCGATCTTGTGACTATTGTGGGAGGGACATTTCAATCATATGTGAGGCACCCTCTTTGAGGGTATATAACCACCCTTATACCCCCACTTCTTTGGAGAGCTCTGTTCCTTTGTGGAAAGACTCTCCCGGGTTATAATCCTAAGATTTAAGCTCAGAATAAACTCACCAAAATTTTCCTTTATAGATTGGTTATGGATTATTTTCGTCGACAGAAGAAAGTGATTACACTGAGCTAAAATCCAGCTTCATGTAACTTTTAAGAATTGATCCTGTTTTCTTCCTGTGTCTCTCCTGCACCCTGTCGCTACAACTTACAATAGAAATATCTAACCCCTGTTCTACTAGACAGCACTTGAGATATGAAACGATAGCTTTCATGCCCCTTAACCCACTCAGGGATAAACACTGTCAGTTCTTTCAGCCATTCTTCACGTGACATATGTCTCCTCTGGATATGGTCCAGTTATCAGTGTGCCTCTGTCCCTTTCTTTGCTCTAAACTTACTTAGATCTGCTTTCCTAAACTCCAAGGTGTCTCTACTATCCCCATGAACTCTAACATGCCATTGCTTCCTGACCCCAAGGTCCCATTTACTCTCTTTTATCTCCAACCTGCTAGTTCAGAGGATGAGTTAGTTAAGCCAGATTTAATTCTTCTACTTCAGCTATAGCTCCTCTGACTGTGCTCCAACCAATTACCCTGTCTCCCTGATTTCCCTCACTGCTGGTTTCTTCCTTCAGCTTATAGACATGCTCAAGTGTTCTCCTATCCTACTAAAAGCCTTCCATTAACCTTCATCACTTCTTTTTTTTTGAGGAAGATTAGCCCTGAGCTAACTACTGCCAATCCTCCTCTTTTTGCTGAGGAAGACTGGCCCTGAGCTAACATCCATGCCCATCCTCCTCTACTTTATAGGTGGGATGCCTACCACAGCATGACTTTTGCCAAGGGGTGCCTTGTCCCCACCTGGGGTCAAAACATGCAAACTTAACTGCTGCCACGGGGCTGGCCACCTTCATCACTTCTTATCTAAACTAGTAGGATAGCCTCCTAATAGGTCTCCTTGCCTCCAGCTTGTTCCACTTGCCCCAGGGGCCATCTATATTTGACTTTGACTTAAACCAGAGTGGATTATCTAAGATGCACTCTAACCATGTCATTCAATACTTAAAACCTTTTAGTGATTCCTTCTGGGCAAATTCTTAGTTTCTTATTCTGATCAACAAGGCCTTCTATGACTAGTTCCTTCCTTCTAGACTCACTTCCCTATACACCCTGCCTTCAAACTCCCATAGTATCAAACATTTTGCAATTCTATGCACTCAGGCTACGTCTTGCTTCTTGCCGTTGTTCTCGCTGTCCCTACTGCCTAAAATGCTATCCCTTACCAGACGCATCACTAAATCCCTTTCTCCCCACTCACTCCCCAAGACTCAGTTCAAGTGTTGGAAAGTTTTCCCTGATCCACCCAATCTGGGGTAGATGTTCTTCATAGTTTCCTCAATCATTTTTTGAATCCCAATGCCAACACAATGCCTGGCATCCAATAAATGTTTGTTGAAATAAACTAAGCTGAACACGAGCTTTCTTCCATGATTCCCATCACTTTCGCCTTAGGAATTAAATTCTTCCTCATAGCTTACACTTTAAGTAGAAAGCTGTGCTTTCCTTTATTACTTTATCAGTTTCAAAATTATCAGCAAGGAAAGTTGAAAATGATTGAGGTACAATGCTCTTAGCAGAGTGGGCATCCCACAGTCGCCTGGCTATCCGGGGCCTCCATCACTACTGCATCCTGTCTCAGTGCCAGTTTTGTGAGCTGCGTGGGGAAGGGATTGCTACTTGTTCCATCTGGCTGCACAGCCTGCAGCGTAGTCCCAGAACACAATCACATCTCTGTTCTTCTATCCTTTTAGCCTTACTCGAACAATACCTCTCAAATAATGGAGAATGGAAACTCCTAGAAAACAGGGATGACTTCCTATATATGAAAGCCTGCAAACGGAAGTTCCACGGACTGGAACTGAACCACTGGTATGACCCTGTGATGTACTCTAACCTACTTTGGCATACACACTGTGATATCATGTATGTGCTAGAAGCTTCAGTTCTAATTGCCCAAACTGAGAATTCCATGCTCCAGAGGTGATTTGGGACACACACATCAGAAAGATCACTCTCCAGAAGCAGCTATCCCAAGAATGTCTGTTATCGCTATCTTCATCCACACCACATGGTTTGCTAATTAGCATAGTGAATGTCAGAGATGGACTTTTACTTTCGACTTGCTGAAAAGTATGATAAATGTTAAAAATGGAATCTCATCTATGAAATTAGCAGTATTTAAGATATAAGGATTGACTAAAACATTTTAGAGATTCTTGTCATCCTTGCATGAATAGAATACAGGAATCCACGAGCCTGCAGCTCGATTCCTAAATTTTCTTATGTCTTCTGTAAAGGCTATGGAATTCAGTCTCAGGAAGGGTGTTACATCTGCCTTAACAGAAGCTTTCTTGCAAGGAGATAGTGAAAGCACCTTAAAGGGCAGAGAGATGGGGACTTACCCAGCTTCTAAAGCAGGTCGTATGAACTGTTTTGTTGTTTTTTTTTTTTTTTAAGATTGGCACCTGGCTAACAACTGTTGCCAATCTTTTTTTTTTTTTTCTGCTTTTATCTCCCCCAACCCCCCCCTGTACACAGTTGTATATCTTAGTTGCACGTCCTTCTAGCTGTGGGATGTGGGACGCCACCTCAACATGGCCTGACGAGCAGTGCCACGTCCATGCCCGGGATCTGAACCCTGGGCCGCCACAGCGGAGCACGCGAACTTAACCACTCGGCCACGGAGCCGGCCCCTGAACTGTTTTGTTTAACAAATGTCTGCATGTGCATCAGAATTTGGTCTAAGACTGGCTTCCATTACAATCTCATATCCAGATTATGGGGAAGTAATTAATCCTCACCCACCTTGACTTCTTTGGTGGCTATAATTATCTATGGGAAAGAACCTGAGAGTTAGACCTGATCAAATTAGACTTGGTCAGTTAGCAAGAGTAGCAGATATATTCTCTTTGTCCCTTAAAACATTTTTAAAACTCCAGAAAGAAATTTTTAATGGTAACAGGCTTCAAAAATTTAGATTTCTGGTTTATCCTGAAATCTGACAACCCTGGGCCCACATTCCCACATGGCAACTGTGTGCTGGAGTGCAGCAGCAACTGCCCCCTTTTAGGTTGGGCGTGCCCTCTCCAGTTGGCCACTGTCCCCACACTATCACTTATGTGGACATTATATTCCCTACCTGGACACTAGAGGCACTGGAGTTGAACCTCCCTTATAGCTCTTTATATTTCTGAGGCACCGCCTACCTCAGTTCTTTGCACGTAGATATTAATGTTGAACAAAAGACCAAAACAACCACTCCAGAATGCATTATACTGAATAATTTAACATGCATTCAATTGTGATTATGATCATATTTATGGTTCTAAGATTTTGCTTTTAAATAATTCTCTTTTCAAAAAAAAAGATTTTGTTTTTCCTTTTTCTCCCCAAAGCCCCCCGCTACATAGTTGTATATTTTTAGTTGTGGGTCCTTCTAGTTGTGGCATGTGGAATGCTGCCTCAGCACGGCTTGATGAGCGGTGCCATGTCTGCGCCCAGGATCTGAACTGGCAAAACCCTGGGCCGCCGAAGCAGAGCGTGTGAACTTAACTACTCGGCATGGGGCCGGCCCCTTTTAAACAATTCTAAGGACACATGCTTGAAAGTTGGGAAAGTATCATTATAGAGTATTTTCTCCTATGAGGTGAAAGAACATTTGCAGGATCCAAATATTATTATGTTCAACAGTCATAGGAAGTCCATTTGTATCTATTTAACTGGCATTCTAAAATCAATCCAGGAGCTGAATAGGTAGATTCTTTTAGCTTTAATGATAGCCTTTCATTCAGTGTGTCAAGTCTCCATTCAGTCATTTAAGCATGTCTTGAGTTGACATTATTATGTGCTTGGAAAAGTGAAAATAGCTCTTAAGCAACAGCAAAGAACTCAAAAAATTTAAATATATACATGAATATACATTTTAAAAATCTCAATTTGGAGCAGTTTTCCCATGACTACCATGTCAACTATAGAGTGCCATATGTAATTCTATCACTGCTACTTTATAAAATGTGGGTTTCTGTTGAAAATATTGTGTTCTAAGACTGTATGTGGGGGCTGGCCCCGTGGCCTACTGGGTGCTCTGTTTTGGCAGCCCAGGGTTTTGCTAGTTGGGATCCTGAGCGTGGACCTAGCATGGCTCATCAAGCCAGGCTGAGGCCACGTCCCACATAGCAGAACTAGAAGGACCTACAACAAGAATATATAACTATGTACTTGGGGGCCTTGGGAAGAAGAAAAACAAAAGAGGAAGATTGGTAACAGATGTTAGCTCAGGGCCAATCTTGAAAAGAAAAAAGTGTACGATTCTGGTTATTCAGTACAATCTACCTACTTGCCTACACAGATGGATTCTGTAGGAGTGAGTTAAAGATTAAAGCAATACATAAAATATTCTTTGGAGGGGCTGGCCCCGTGGCCGAGTGGCTAAGTTCATGTGCTCCACTGCAGGCGGCCCAGTGTTTCGTTGGTTCGAATCCTGGGTGTGGACATGGCACTGCTCACCAAACCACAACTAGAAGGAGCCACAACGAAGAATATACAACTGTGTACCCGGGGGCTTTGGGGAGAAAAAGGAAAAACATTAAATCTTTAAAAAATATATATATATTCTTTGGAAATGTCTATCTACATTCATAACTCATGCATTTGTGTTTTATTAAAAACTGGGGAAAATCAGTCAGGCAGTTTTTCAATCTGTTTTTTTAATGAGTATAGAAGAAAAATAGTCTGGGAAGTGTAAAACTTAAGGGGAAGTCTTGAAAAAACAAAATAAAAGTGAAAAGGCTGAGTCTCAAACCAGGAAAATAAATACTTGCAATAACATATTGTTGTCACCAGGTGTCACAATCGACCTAATGTAAAGCTCAGAGCTCCCAACCAGCAAGGCCAGTCAACAGCACCCTCAGTGATGTAAGAGCGTTTCTAAATAGGAAACTTCTGGTTATCTCAAGAGACCTTGTGAAATTCTACAAAAGTTCGCACAGCCAAATTATTTTAATTTGAAAAAAAAAACACCCCAAAACCCACTATCTAAACCTTGTCAGTACTAACTGATAAAATCTTCAAATCCATTCTCTCTCCACGTTCTGTTCGTTCTTGGATCATAAACGAGTGCAGCCTGGCATAGCTGAGCATATGAGCTCTCAAATCCCACATTCGACATTTATTACCCGTGTGACCACAGGCAAAACTGTGTAACCAGTACTGGCTACATAATTCTCACACGGACCAGTGTAAAATGAAAATGAGCGCCCTCTGTTAAGAAAAAGAATTCCAAGATGGCGACAGCAGAGCGTTCAATCAAACGCTGTGTAATTGAACAGGTGGGACGCGCAAGAACTTGGCTCTTATGTAACTTCTCCAAGCCTCCACTTCTCCATTTTCCCCGCGGTAAAATGAGGATAATGATAGCACTTGCTTCATAGGCTCCTTCTGAAGATTAGGTGGGATGATGCACATAAAACATTTATCACAGTGCTTGGCACACAGTGAACTCTCAATAAGCGGGAGCTGTTGTTTCTATGTCCCTCATTGGACTCTGTGCCTGCTCGCCTCTGCAACAAACCATTTTATAGTCTGGTGCCGGAGCAATCTTCTTTAGCGCGGTTCTAATTATGCCTCTGCCCTATTTTTTTATAAAAGCCAAATTCTCACTTTCTACAGAATAAAATCCAAATTTCTTGGACTAAGCCTAATCCAGTTTTCAGACTCGGTCACCCATCATTTGCCTGGCTCCGTGGTCTCTGACCTAACACCCTGTTTCTTCTGCTGGAAATGGTCTCCTCAGGACTGTAGGGAAAAAGCAGAGATCCAAGTCACGGTTCTGCCTCAGAGTTGCTTACAATCCAGACTGAGGAACAGAGCATTACACAGAGATGTAACAACAGTGCAAGACAGGATGAAAACAGTGGTCAAGGAAAAAAATGGCAAAGTTCAGAAGAAGTAGAAGTCATGACTGAAACGGCGCTGTTTTAAGCATTTCATTTTATAGTTTATTAATGGTTATTATATTACGTACAGACTATATGTCATGTGTATCAAAACCCATAGCTCCATGGAATCTTCTCCAAAAATATAATTCATACCTTTAAGTTATCAAACACTAAACTTAAAAGAGGGAGCAATATATATTTTTTAATTAATTAATTTTTTTAGAGGAGTTTTAGGTTCACAGCAAAATTGAGCAGAAAGTCCAGGGAGTTCCCATATACCCTGTCTACACACACACACACACACACACACACACACAACGTCTTCCTATTGTATCCTGCGCTGCAATGGTACATTTGTTACAATCAGGCAACCTACATTGACACATCATTACCACCAAAAGTCCACAGTTTACATTATGGTTCACTTTTGGTGCAATACATTCCATGGGTTTGTCAAATTTACAGTAACATGTATCCACCATTATAGTTTCATACAGAATAGTTTCACCGCCCTGAAAATCCTTGTGCTCTGCCTGTTCATTCCAAACCCCTGGCAATCACTGATGTCTCCACAAGTTTTGCCTTCTAGAATGTCATATAGTTGAAATCATACACTATTTTCAGATTGGCTTCTTTCAGAATAATATGCATTTAAATTTCCTTCATATCTTTTCATGGGGCAGTGTTCTGTTAAACAAAATTTTAGATGAAAGTCACATTTAATTACACAGAGCAGAATATTTAGATGAGTTCTCTTTTTTACTTTAAAATATACTGGTTGAAATTTAATACAGACTTTTATTAAGAACTCTCGTCTTGGGGACTTTTCTGTCGGATAATTTGCCCACGTACGTTAATTGTCAGAATTGCCATCCCAGAGATGGTATATTCCTAAAGGCTCTCTGAATTTTAGAAACAAGCAGCATGGTTTAAAACTTATAATTAAAAAAAAATTAAGATATTCAGTTTACTTTTTAAAAAGTGTGTTGTGTAATAACTGCTGAATTTTTGAAAAGCTGCTTTTTTTTTTTTTGAGGAAGATTAGCCCTGAGCTAACATCTGCCGCCAATCCTCCTCTTTTTGCTGAGGAAGACTGGCCCTGAGCTAACATTTGTGCCCATCTTCCTCTACTATATGCGTGGGATGCCTGCCACAACATGGCTTGCCAAATCGTGTATAGGTCAGCACCCAGGATCCAAACTGGCGAACCCCGGGCTGCTGAAGTGGAACATGGGAACTTAACCACTGTGCCACTGGACTGGCCCCAAAAAGCTGTTTTTATAATCATTACTTTTTCATATTCACCTTCCAGATCTGATGGCATAGCCATCCCCTACCTTTCTGTTTTTTCTTTCTCCTTTTGTGGTATCTCTACTACACACATGCCATGGCTTACAGTTCATGTTTTTCTAAACACTACAACTGAAACACTCTATAACTATCACTGTGTTTCTAAGATCTATTTATCACTCTGGGCTTTAAAGACTGGCATGATTTCAGAGGCTGAGAGAGAAGGGGAAAGTATTTTAGAAAAGGAATGAAGAATGATTGAAAGGAAGGATGAAACCACCATGTTCATGCTGGGTGTTGTGACTGTATTTTATTCTACAAATGTAAGATACTTTATGTCAAGAGGTTAGAAAGTTCATCATATATACTATTTAGTTAGTTACATACAGAGCAGACGGTGTGCTGGGCGTGATTCTATAATATTTTCCTAATATTCTAACCAGAGTCTCAATGCTCGTACAATTTGGGGGGGGTCCTATTTAGAAAGCACACGTACTCACAAAAAACTTACAGATATAAAATTAGGTGACTTGAAGGGGCCCAGGCAAGTGAAGGGCCCTGACAGTGTAGCTTCATAGTGAAATCACCTCTGTTTCTAACCGTCGAGAGACTGAAGTTAAGAAGTGATCTTCAGGCAGCTGACTCTTCACCTCTCTCAGGTACCCAAGACTGCTTATTGGCCCATAATCAAAACTCCTCCAGAGAAAAACAGTTCATTTTGGTTGTATTGTCATTCAAGCAAAGAGCAAAATTGAACAGGAATCTTTCATGTTCAGCCTGCCACACATTTCCGTCCACTATTTGTGTGCCCTTATTTTATTCCCTCCCTTATTCTAGGCAGATTTTCTAACATTCTTTTCACCCACTAACCATAACATGAAATTTCTGTATTCCTAAAAGACAGATATGAAGTATCGTTTGCTTCCCTCTCTCTGCCCTTTCCTAGCAATTTATAAAATGATTAGTGTTCTCCCAGAACAGTGTGTTTATTTAATAGGCTTTTATGTGCAAGGCTGTGCGAGGTACTCAGGATACTAAGATGCGTCAGAAATAATTTCTTCCCTCAAGGAACTCACATTCCAGTGTGGCAGAGAACAGATAAGTAAACAAATGACTACCACAGTCCCTGATAGGCTGTAATAGGATTATGTCCAACTGCCATGGGAACCTGGCTTCAAGAACAGCTAGCAGCAATGTATAAAAGAAATCTTAGAGGATGATCAGGATACAACAGGTGGACAAGGAAGGGGCTTTTACGCCAGGGGCTCTTAACTAAGTGGTCCATGGCTCGAACTGAGGGGTTTGAAGAATGCGGATGGGAAAACATTTACATCTTTCTTTTCACTAACCTCTAGTTCGAAATTTAGCATTTCCTTCATTGATAAATATAGGCCACAAACTGGAGTAGTATTAGCAATTCTTGTAACTTGGCACCAATAGAAACACAGATATATGCAACTTATGTTGCAGTTGACATTTCAGATTCTTGAAGCCTCCATAGACTTCACCAGACTGTCTAAGGGATCCATTGCAAAAAAAAAAAGAGTAAATAAGATGATTCACTCACCTGTTTTCGTGTTAACTTATTAATCAATTAAAGCTTTCCTATTTGCCGGATTTCACGTATAATAGATACCATTTTTTGGACACCCATTTTGGGCACTTTTATAGTCTGTAATTTGACTGCAGATGGCAGAAAACTCAACCGAAGTAGAGGTGCATGATTTTTCACCTTAGAACAAGTCTAGAGGTAGGTCCCTAGGGCTGGGGTAGTGGCTCCATGATGGCATCATTGTCCAGGATGCTTCTATCTTCCTGCCCCACTATCCTTTGGGCCACAAGATGGGTTTGACATCTTTGGCACAACATCCATGTCCCGGGGGAAGAAGAAAAGAAGATGGAAAGGATGGCGGCCAAGGACTTTTTCTTCTCAAAGGTTTACTATTTTATTTAAGAAGACAAATCCTCCCCGGGGACATCCACCCATATCTCACGGGCCAAAATGGTGTCGAATGGCTGCCCCCAGCTGGAAGAGACTCTGGGAAATCGAGTATTTTTAGGTGAATACATTTCTTACCTCAAATATAATCAGGGTAATGTTTTGAAGAAGGATAATGCATACTGGGGTGGACAGCTAGCCATGTCTGCTACACGACCTCCTTTAATTCTACATTGACGATCTGTTTGAAATCTGATACTATGGGCTTGAATGTAGAATTCCATAATTTAGGTAATGGGTACATCATAGCCAATATCAATTCTGTGAGAGGAAAATGAATTATACCAACTTTTGCATTGAATTGACTGATCCATTTAGTCAGGACAATTAGCCCACATTGACATGGATTGCTCTGGAAACCAAATATAGTAACTAATGGGCTAGATTGTCCCATGCATAAATTATCCACAACTAGCAAGTTAAGTAGTGTTTGCATCTGGTTGCTTACCCATTTAAGCTACTTTTATTATGCTATCACTACAGTGTATGAAATTATATTCTTTGTTTTTGAGTAGTGAAACCAATCTACTCAGCCTGTTGCTTGTGTATTATCTATATTTTACTCACCTATCTCAAATCCTTTTTCAGAACAGAGCAAATATAAATTAAAAAATCCAGCAATATATATTTCATAGAAGTTATTAAGCATTGTAAATGAGAGAAATATTATTTTCATTTCTTCGTGTAATTCTGTCTTCTCTTGCAAAGTGCTCACTTGTCTAGAAGAATTAATAAGGTTCTCAATTTACTATGGATGAGCAATGCTTAACCTGTGTGGTATGTAGATCTGGCGGATCTTAGTTTCAGGATGGGACTTCATCCAAGCAATTTAAACGTTTCAGTAAATCAGGTGTGGGTGTTGTCCTGATTGGTTATTTAGGTCAAGCTAGGAAGAGAGGAAGAGTAATAGTGGACTAACATGCAGCCAAGGAA
The DNA here is from genome assembly GCF_041296235.1 of Equus asinus. Lineage (NCBI taxonomy): Eukaryota > Metazoa > Chordata > Mammalia > Perissodactyla > Equidae > Equus > Equus asinus. The sequence continues at coordinate 42,413,021 of NC_091813.1, forward strand.
TGAGACAAAAATAAAATTTATTAATTTGTATGCATTAGATTAGCATACAAAGCTAATGATAAAATAATGATTTTTAAAACTCGTGTTAAAGCAGCAACTTCTTTATTTTGTTCTCATGAGTTAGTCTTATGTGTTAAACTAGATAATAAACTCCTGAAGGATGTTTTGGGTCCCACATGGCACTTAGCAGTGCCTCTGATTGAACTGAATGAATGATGTGTTTATTAAAAGTTCCAGGTACTGGCCCTGTGGCATAGTGATTAAGTTTGAATGTTCCTCTTTGGCAGCCCAGGGTTTGCCAATTTGAATCCTAGGCGAGGACCTGGCACCTCTCTTCAAGCCAGGCTGAGGTGGTGTCCCACATAGAAGAACTAGAAGGATGTGCAACTAGGATATACAAATATGTACTGGGGCTTTGGGGAGGAAAAAAAAAAGAGGAAAATTGACAGAAGATGTCAGCTCAGGGCCAATCCTCCTCACCAAGAATAAAAATTAAAAAAGGGCCAGCCTGGTGGCACAGTGGTTAAGTGCACACATTCTGCTTCAGTGGCCTGGGGTTTGCTGGTTCCGATACCAGGTGCAGACATGGTACTGCTTAGCAAGCCATGCTGTGGTGGTGTCCCACATATAAAGTAGAGGAAGATGGGCACGGACGTTAGCTCAGGGCCAGTCTTCCTCAGCAAAAAGAGGAGGATTGGCAGCAGATGTTAGCTCAGGGCTAATCTTCCTTCAAAAAAATTCCAGTGCTAACTCCCACTTACCAATAAATTCTCTTTGTAACTAAAATGAATTACTTGAATTAACTTAAGGAATAACTATAAACTGGGTGACTTTTTATTTTTTTTAAATAACTTTTTATTTAATTAGTACGACAACTTCTTTTTTTCTTCTTCTTCTCCCCAAAGTCCCCCAGTACGTAGTTGTATGTTCTAGTTGTAGGTCCTTCTGGTTGTGGTATGTGTGACACTGCCTCAACATGGCCTGACAAGTGGTGCCATGTCCCCGCCCAGGATCCAAACTGGCAAAACCCTGGGCTGCTGAAGTGGAGTGCACGAACTTAACCACTCGGCCAGGGGGCCAGCCCCTTAGGTGACTTTTTTTTTTTAAGGAAGATTAGCCCTGAGCTAACTACTGCCAATCCTCCTCTTTTTGCTGAGGAAGACTCGCCCTGAGCTAACATCCGTGCCCATCTTCCTCTACTTTATATGTGGGATGCCTACCACAGCATGGCTTGCCAAGCAGTGCCATGTCTGCACCTGGGATCCAAACCGGTGAACCCCGGGCCACCGAGAAGCAGAACGTGAGAACTTAACCATGTCACAGGGCCAGCCTCAGCTGACTTTTTAAAGATTGGCCCCTGAGCTAACATCTGTTGCCAATCTTCTTTTTTTCTTCTTCGTCTTCTTCTCCCCAAAGCCCCCCAGTACGTAGTTGTATATTCTAGCTTAGGTCCTTCTAGTTGTGGCATGTGGGATGCTGCCTCAGCAATGCTTGATGAATGGTGCCATGTCCATGCCCAGGATCCAAACCAGTGAAACCCTTGGCAGCTGAAGCAGAGCTCTCGAACTTAACCACGAGGCCAGGGGGCCGGCCCCTGGGTGGCTTTTTAAAACAAACATAATAGAATGTAAAATATCTTGTCCTTCTTCAAAGCTGAAACTCCAGAAGGCTACACACTTGTTGAACAATAATGTAATTACTCAAAGCATCAACAAACTTTTTGCAATTGCCTTTAAAGCCAGTTAAAGAAACACAAGAAAAGCAATTCACATTACTTTAGAAATACAGCTAATCCCACCCCCCCCAGAAAAAAAATAACTATTTGGATTATCTCTTTATTCCCCATAATTGGCTTTAGATAACTCTTGGTTGTGTTAAGTTTTATCCTTGAAGAATAACTTTACAGGCATTAAATGTACTGAAATATACATGACATAGGATCATTCTAATCCATTAAGTCTCCATATTGAGAAATCCTAAACTAGGTACACAGGCTTGCTTTATGTAGTGAGGACTGTCTATACTTAACCCATGAACCACTCTCTCTAGGCATTCTTAAGTTTGCTCAAGAGTGATTATTAATAATACACCAATAAAGGGGAGAACTTTTAGCATGTATCTCCTAGGACTCAAAGTTGGTTAGTGGCAATGAGTTTGTAATAATAGCATCACCAGGCACCATAGAGGTTTGACTGAATGTAGATACAACTAAATTTTGTGAGTATAAGCAAACATCTAGGTACAAAGATATGTGTTGAATACGGAAATACAGTTAGCTCAGAGCAAATATTTGGCCATAGATTGTGCAAAGAAAATGTTTGTCCACTCCTCATGTGAAAAGCTTCCTTGATAAAATACATGTTTTAAGGGTTGTTAACATGTATTTCTAAAAGAGACTAGATTTTAGCTATTAACTAATTAATTAGTGGTTTCCTACAGCTTGAGGCTGCCTTCCTGCAAGGGTATGATAAAGGTGGCTCTGTAAGGCTGACCCTCTGGCTTCCACTGCTTCCTCAGTTCTGCAACAGTTGGTAGAGGTGTTTTTGGAAATCAGAGAGACCTGAGCAGAGCCAGGGTCTAGCTATGGTTACCATGATGTCAGAACCCTAAATACAACCATAATGCAGATCATCTCTTTCTCTGTGAAACTGGATGAGAAGGAAGGAACATTACTTGAGGACAGGAACCATCTGGGTTTGACATGTCAGGCAGCCACCAACTCTCAAATTTTATCCTAGGGTATTTCTAGATTCAAGTGACTAATGGAGTCCTCAGCTGTGAAGTAAAGTTAAAACTCACAACTCATGAAACATTACTACCATATCAATGAACTAAAAATTTACTTGCTTTGAATGTTGCGTAATAAAGTGTAGGCCTCTGATTTGACATAAAACTTGTCTTGTAATTTGTTTATCTTATTCTTAGTACTTGCAAAAGTTTCATTTTAATTTCCTCTTGTTGTCACAGCTTTATGGCCATTGCATTGTGTAACAAAATGGGAAATACAATGCTGAACAAACAGAACACAACAAAATCATAATGGCATGGCAGAGTATTTAAATCATGAGATTTAGAGTCAGGAAGACCTTGGCTGGAATCCAAGCTCTGCCACTTAATAACTACGCAACTCTGAATAAATTACTCAGCTGCTCTCAGTCTCAGTTTTTCTTTGCCAAAAAGTGGGAATAATAAATGTGACTACCTACCAAAGTAGTTAGGAGGATTAAATAATGTGTATAAAAGGGACATAAGAGGATTTTTGGGGATAATGGGAATAGTCTATATCATGATTTTGATGGTAGTTACATGACTAAGTGCATTTGTCAAAATTCATAGAATTGTGTGCAAAAAAAGTATGAATTTTGAGCCAGCCTTCATGGCCTAGCAGTTAAAGTTTGGCATGCTCAGCTTCAGTGGCCCGTGTTCAGTTCCTGGGTGCAGAACCACACCACTTATCTGTCAGTAACCATGCTGTGGCGGCAGCTCACATAGAAGAACCACAAGAATTTACAAGTATGCACAACTATGTACTGGGGCTTTGGAAGGTTAAAAAAAGGAGAAAGATTGGCAACAAATGTTATCTTAGGGCGAAACCTCCCCTGCAAAAAAAAAAAAAAGGTATGATTTTTACTGAATGTCAAGTATACCTCAATAAATGTGAGTTTAAAAAATGAATTAATAAAATTTAAAAATCTATGTAAAGTGTTTAGCAGAGTGCTTAATATTTAGTGCATTTAATACTTAGTAAGTGCATAATAAATGATAGTTCTCTGGGGCTATATCAAAATCGTGAAAAATTAATTCCTCCATTGTCACAGCAATAATTTTCCCCATAGTTACTATATTCCTACATCTTGGTGCACTGAATTGGAGATCAAATTCAGTATTCCCTGTATTCTTTTCTCTTTAAATTTCAAAGGAAAGTGCAAAAGGAAAAATCAAAGCACACTTCCAGCTATGGTGCTGGAAATTTTCACTTAACAAAGATCTATTAAATTCCCATTGAGGGCCCCTTCTACGGGATGCAGAGAGATATAGAGGAGATACAGGTGTTCCCCCAACTTAAACACTTGATTTATTCATTCATGCCAAAAATATTTATTGAGCAGTTATTATGTGCCAAGCACTTACTAGGTTCTGGGAATACATTTGGGGCTAAGGAGAAACAATCTCTACCCATGTGTGGGAGAAGTGGATTTCAACCCAAGAATTACCCAAATATATCCTAAACGTCACAAAAATAAATACAAATGGATATCTGACTTGGAAACATTCACATAAAAGAATAGCTCACCTGAAATTCAACAGAGATGAGAACAAACCAAGGGTTCTCTTTTTGTGGTGCAAAGGAAGGGGCAGATAAGAAAGTGAAAGATGTAATCCTAGTGGTAGGGAACTTCCTTCTGGGAGGCATTCTCAATTTTGGGTTCAAAGCATATGGTCTATGGATAATTAGGGGTGTTTGAATATGGACTTATATTAGATGATGCTGTTGTATCCATGTCAAATTTTTTGAGTGTGGTAGTTATATTGTGGTTATATAGGAGATTGTTCCTGTACTTAAGAGACTCATGTTGAAGTATTTATGGGTAAAGTGTCTTGACGTCAGCATACTATTTTCAAATAATTCAACAAAAATAACGCTGAATTATAGATGATAGATAGATAAGTATATAGACAGATATAAAATAATAGTGGCAAATTTTTAGCAATTGGTGAGTCAGAGTGAAAGGTGTATGGATGTCCATTATACTATTTTCTCTCTGTGCTTCCATTTCCCACCTCCCTTCCTTTGTGCTATTGTTGTCCTATATTTTACTTTTAAATATATCATAAACCTCTTAGCACATTGCTATGACATTTACTTTAAATAGTGAATTGTCTTTAAAAAATTTTTTTAAATGATAAAAAAAGTCTTTTGTAGTTATCCATATATTTATCATTTCTAGCGTTTTTCATTCTTTCATATAGATCCAGGTTTCCATCTGATATTTTCCTCCAGCTAAAGCACTTCCTTTAACATTTTTACTTCTATAGTGCATGGCTACTGGTGATGCATTCTCTCAGATTTTCTTTATCTGAATATATCTTTATTTTTGTCTTCATTGTCAAAGGACGTTTTCACCGGATAAAGAATCCTAAGTTGACTTTTTTTTCTTTCTGGACTTTAAAGATGACATTCCATTGTCTTCTGGCTTGCCTAGTTGCTGACAAAAAATTTGTATTCAGGGGGCTGGCCCCGTGGCCGAGTGGTTGGGTTCGCGCGCTCCGCTGCAGGTGGCCCAGTGTTTCGTTGGTTCGAATCCTGGGCGCGGACATGGCACTGCTCGTCGGACCACGCTGAGGCGGCGTCCCACATGCCACAACTAGAAGGACCCACAACGAAATATACAACTATGTACCGGGGGGCTTTGGGGAGAAAAATAAAATCTTTAAAAAAAAAATAAAAAAAAAAAAAAAAAAAAAAAAAAAAAAAAAAATTTGTATTCACTCGTATCTCTATTCCCTGTGCACAGTATGGTGTGTGTGTGTTCCTGGCTGCTTTTAAAATTTCCTATTTATCACTCATTTCCTGTGTGTTTATTCTACTTGGAGTTCACTGAGCTTCCTAGATCTGTGGATTTATAGTGTTTATTAAATTTGGAAAAATTTTGCCATTGTTCCTCCAAATTTTTTTTCTCAATTGCTCTTTCTCTCTCTCTGTCTCAATCTCTCACTATTTCTGGAACTCCAGTTGCACCTTGGTAGACCACTTGATATCCCACAATTCACCAAGGTTCCTTTTCTCCTACATCTCTCCATCCCTCCCTCCCTTCCTTCCTTTGTTCTTTTATCCAGAAATAGTCTGGAGGGCTTCTGCAATGAATAATCTGCTGTTAATCTCATCCAGTGATTTTTTTTTTCATTTTAGATATTACATTTTTCAGCTTTAGACATTTTATTTGATTCAGTTTACATCTTCCTTTCTCTCATTATGTTCACATTTTCCTTTAAATCCTTGGGCGTACTTATAATAATTGTTTCAAGTTCTTCTTTGTTATTTCCATCATCTCTGTTATTTCTGGGTGAGTTTCTATTGACTAATTTTTCCCCTGTTTATGGATCTTATTTCGCTGCTTCTTTATCTGTCTAGTAATTTTCTTGGATATGAGGCATTGTAAATTGTACTTTGTTAAGTACTGAATTTTGTTTTCTTCTTCCAAAGAGTCTCAGGTGGTTTTTCTGGGATGTTATGTTACTTATGGATCAGTCTTCCTGCAAAGAGTGTTGGACTTTGTCTTGATAAATTATATGAATCAGTGTGATGCTTTTAGGCTTGTTTCTAAGCTTCTCTTTTTAGAGTGAATTTTCAGTAGAGTTTGCTCTGGGTTAGGTTACTCCTCCTACTAAGGCGTAGCCCTTCTGTGATCTCTATTGAATGCCTGAGCATTCAATGAGGAAGCATTACTCTCACTGGTCAGAAATTGAACATCTCCCAGTCTTATGTGAGTCCTAGAAATTAGTCAACTGACTGGTTGCTATTTGCTTTCTCCTCCCTTGTGGAGTTTCCCCTTACACATGCATAGATTGGTATCAGCAACAGACTCAAGGGACTCCCTATGCATATTTCTTGATTTTTTTTCTTAGAACCATTAGCTTCTTCTACAATTCTCTGCCCCACAAAATCCAGCCACTTCAGCCTCATCAAAATCCAATCTCTGTCCCCTCCTCTAAGCAAGACTGCTTTTCTCCTCTTAGAATCATCCACCTTCTGGTGACTTGTAGGAAGTGCCTCAAGGCAGAAAGCAAGGGCAATTGGAGTGCTCACTTCATTTGTTTTCCTTTTCTCATGGATCATAGTCTTGGGCTACCCATTGCCCCAATATGTGTAAACAGGTTTTTTTTTCCCATTTATTTTACTCTAGTTCCTAGTTGTTTATGGTGAAGTGTCAGTCCTGTTCCAGTTACTCCATTTGGCCAGAAGCAGAATTTGCTTCATTGTTCTATTCTTGAAACTTTTCTGTATGTTTGAAATTTTTCAAAATAAAATATTTTTATGGGAAAAAGTGTGTAGCTGAAGATGGAGGATCCAAACAGCTGAAATTCTAAGTCTGGTGATCTTGAGATCTAGAGCTTGGTTGACCCGGTGTCTGAAGGTTCTAGGTCACAAGGAGAGACCCTAGGTTCAAGGAAAAGGGGACTGAATGTAAACTCAGTCTTCCAGAATCCAAATTTCTCCAGTCACCTCAGTCCTTCTGGTCCTTAGTGATGGGGAGAGGGCAAGGAGAATTGTTTCCTGGTCTTATTGCATTCGTTTTTCACCACATGATATATTATCTCATAGAAACAGTTTTACAAATGATGGTAGTAGGTCCTCAGGGAAGCCCGCAAGTCAGCAATATTAATAAGAGGATTATGGTCTATGGATTTTTATTACAAATAAGGTATTGGGCTTCATTATATGTTAAATTGATTCCTGTGGGCTAGTCTATGAAGTGAATCTCCAAGTAATTCTGTTTCTATGAGACAATGTTTCCAAATTTCAAACAAAGTACAGCTAATTTGTACTTTGGAGAGTTCAAGAATATGACTTGACTTTAATAATAGTTGAAGTGAACAGATTTTAATCTCTGGTATCTGTTATCAGTTTTCTATTGTCTATTGCTGCATGACAAACCACCCAGAAATTTAGTGGCTTAATTGAACACTATCTTTCTAATATAGTACAAATATACTGTAAAAATGATTATGATATTAAGGCCAGTTCGAGGAGTCCCTGTTCCATCTATTAAAATGATTTCTAAGTAGATTTTTAACTCATCTGATCCAGGTAAACACTTTGCAACTGATTTGGGCTAAGATGCATTTTCTTATTAAGTAGTTTGAACATAATTGAATCTTTATGTGGTAGTTCAGGATTTTCCACTTCCTCCGTTCATTGAACATATCTGAGGTTAAGATACAAATGGTGTTCACAATTGAGTTAGCTGTTTATTGACCTTATGCCAGGTCACTGCCTTTTTTTTTTAAATGAATATTTTTAAGCAAAAAGAATAATGGCTTAAAACAGCACTGTTTAGTTGGATCATGATTCTGCTGAGCAGTTCTGGTCTGGAGCAGCCTCAGCTAATCTCTAATGGGCTCTTTCTTGTGTTGGGGACTAGGTGGTGGTGTAATTGTGGCTGCTGCCAGATGGTTTCACTCATATTTGTGATGGTTGGCTGTCTGTTGGTTGGGAGTGATAGGGCTGACTTGGCCATGCATCTCTCATCCTCCAGCAGGCTAGTCTAAGCATGTTCATACAGCAGCGAGATTCTAAGAGAAGCAAAGAGGTAAGCCCAATGTGTAAGCTCTTTTCAAGTTCTGCTGGCTTTACATTTACTGTGCTTATGTTTCATTTACCAAAGTCAGTCACATGGCCAACCTAGATTTAGGGAGTGAGAAAATAGACTCTGTTTCCTTATGGAAAGAGTGGAGAATTGTGGGCATTTTTACAGTCTGCCACAATGTCAACTTAAATTCAGATAGAAAGTGTAACAATGCTATAGAAAGAAAAAGAAAAATCAGTGTAGGTTAGAAGGAGTCAGCTTCTTGGAGGATGAGGAGAGATTTGAAATGGACCTCAGTTTGCTGGATAGAAGGAGAGGAGTGCAAAGGGCATTATAAGATGGATAGGGGACCCAGCCTCTATCTGTTAAAATCTTGAAGATAGAAATCGCATGACCTTTCTGAGGGGCTATATTCTGTCCCAGGCATCCTCCTACCTCTTTAGATGCTGAACTTAAATGTCAGTATTATTCAGGGTTTTGTCCTTGCTCCTCCTTTATCCTTATTCTATACAGTGGCCCTGGGTAATCTCATCCAATTTCATGGCATCAACTCCCACCTATTCAATGATGATATTGATAGGACTACATATGTAGCCCTAGCCTGTGATCTCCAGAACCATATTTTTCAATGAATTCTTAGATATCTCTGCCTATATACCCTCCAAGCACTTTAGCCTCAATATGTTCAAAACCAAATTTATTTTCATGCCCAGAGACCCTGATCTTTCTCCTGTTTTCCTGTTTTTAGTCAATGGTTTCACCTCCATCCATTTACCTCAGCTGGAAACCAAACCCCACAGTCATCCTTGATTGCTTCTCCTTCATTCATTATGATTCCTGGTGAGTCCGTCTCCTACATGTATTTTGTATTCATTCCGTCCTCTCCATTCCCACCCCACTACCTTGGTGTGGGCTTCCATTCCCTTTCACTTGACCTCTAGCAGCAAAGTTTTAACTGGTCTTCCTCAGTTTCACCTCATTAGTTTCTCCCTACTTCACTCCATTCAGGTTATGGGGCTCGGGGCAGGACCCCCCAAAATATGCCAAAGTGGCATATTGATTATTTTGAATTAAACTTACTTGAGGAACACCCAGTGCAGGAAGAGCATTCCAACCCTCCTCTTTGTCCCCCTGAAAGCAGGAAATAAGTCTCCCATGTGAAAGTTACCCTCCCTGTACCAGGAAGGAGAGAGACATCCTTATCACCAGAGACGGGGGATTTAGGGCTAAGAGGGCTGTGTAAACAAACTCTGCTTAGTTTCCTCACTAATTACAACCCTAGCCTAAGTTTCTTTGTCTTGTAAAGTCCTCACAAATTTATTGTTTCTTTGTCTAAAAGGTATAAAAGCTGCCTGCTTTGGTCATTTCTTTAGGTCCCAAATCTATGAGACCTCCATAGATATGATATTAAACTTGGGTTTTTTTCTCCTGTTAACCTGTCCTGTATCAATTAACCGCTAGACCAGCCAAAAGAACCATGAGGGACAGGGGGACATTTTATCCTTCCCGACACAGGGTACACTTTATAAAACCCAAGTTTGTTTATGCCACTCCTTCACTTAAAAATGTAAGCTGAGTCTCTTATTGCCTACAAAGCTAAGTCCCAATTCCTTAAAAGCTTAGCTCACCAAGTGCTTAGCAATCTGGCCCCACCGGATTTTACCAACATCATCTCCTGCCACTCTGCCCCACCCCATTCCTCTTTTCTCCAACCTCACTGAGCTCCTCACTATTCCCCATCAACAACCCATGCCCTTTCACAATCCTGGGTCTTGGCCCATGTTGTTTACTCTTCCTGGATTGCCAGCCCTCTCTTCTCCATCTGGTAAATTCTTATTCATCAGTGCAGCTCCTAAACCTGTCACTTCCCTGATGATGACTTCCCTGATGATGACTTCCCTGAGTCATTCAAACGGAGTTAGTCACTTCTGTGTTTACTTTGCCTTTTGCCCCTTCCTTCAGCAGTGACCATCTTTCATGCTTTTGGCTGCCTGGCCCTTTTGAATACCTGTGCTATGGTTGGCAAACTTTTAGCCACATGAATTCCATCTTTCTGAGGTAGAAGCCAGAAAACTCAAATTTCCCTGGCAGCTAGGAAGCTGTTAAGGGACCCAAGCTCCCCCAATCAGAGGTACCTGCATGGAACTTTTTTTTTATCACAAGTGAGCAATATGTGTGTCGGGGGGCAAGGTGGGGAGCTGACTTGTCAAGGGTGGACAGCACAGGCCTTTGATTCTTGGGGTGGCAGTAGTGGAGCTGCTGGTGGTTAGCCCTTAGTGCTGAGGTGACGAGAGTGGTGTTTGCCAGACCAGCTCTCTGAGGTAGCTGGGCATGTGTGAGCTTCAGAGCCTGGCTCTTTGACGCTATGAGATATTCTATGAGCCACCGAATGTGCTCTAATAAATTGATTGATTGCTTAATTAAGCTGAGTGGATGTGTTTTTGCAATGACTGAAAAGCAGTCAAATATCTTGGTTAGAACACTTCTTGAGTTTTATTGTACAAGTTGTTCTTTATTTTATTGTACCGTGTTGTATTGTATTTATGTGTCTGCTTCCCTCACTAGATCAATCACAAGTACTGTATCTTATGGATAGTTCTAATCTCTTATATAATTCATATAAAGATACATATTGAGTGCCTATTCTGTGTCATGCATTGAGCTGATTTTGGGGATATAATAGCGAAAAGACACATGTGACCTTTGCTCTTATGAAGTGTGCAGTCTAAAGGATCTGTGCCTGAAGGATTCGAGGTATCTAATTAAGTTAGTAGATAAATTTGTTTGAATAATTATTTCAGTTAATGGACACTTATGTCCTACAAATACCAAGATAAATGAGAAATGTCCTGAAGTTTCTCTCAGGCTAATAGGAGTCAGATGTGTAAACAAATAATTTCAATGCCATGTGAAAAGTGTGAGATATGTTCCAGGTTCACTGGTGGCACAAAGGAGGGGTGGTGTGAAGAATTCTGCTGGGAGGAGTCAGGAATGCAAGACTGAATTACTGAATGTGTAAATATTTGAGCAAGTGTACATAAGAAGTTTTCCTCTTTTTTTCCTCTTCCCTTTTCCCCCTTCTTTTCTCTTTTCCCTTCTTCCTTCTTCCTTTCTCTTCCCCTTTTCTTGCTGTTCCCTTTGCCCTTTAAGGTTCATCTCAAGGGCCACTTTTGCAATAAATCTTTATTGACCACTCTTCTTCCTCTCTCCCAAACTCCCAGTCTGGGTTAGTGACCTTTCTAAAATCCCATAGCGCCTTGTACATACCTTTACTAATTCTCTTACCCTTTGATCTATATCACCCATGTATCCATCAGTCACCCCCCACCGAAGTCAGAGCCTGGCACACAATTAGTACTCAATAAATTCAATAAATATTTCCTGAGGAAATACAAATTAAAACTGCAATGAGATACCACTACACCCCCATCAGAATGGCCAAAATGAAAAGGATTGAAAATATCAAGTGTTTATGAAGATGTAGAAAAACTGGAAATTTTAAACATTGCTGAAAGGCATATAAATTGACTTAAACATTTTGGAAAATTGTTTGGCAAAATTTACCAAAGCCAAATATATGCATACCCCACTACCCAGAGACTGAACTCCTGGGCATATATCCAAAAGAAATGAATGCTTATGTTTAAGAAAGTTTATATCAGCTTTATTCATAATGGCCTCAAACTGGAGACAATCTAAATGTCAACCCCCAGCAGAATGGATAAATGAATTGTGGTTTATTCATAGCATGGAATAGTACACAATAAATTTTTTTTAAAATGAAAAACTGCTAAATGGAACAATATGGATGATTCTCAAAGAATAATATTGAGCAAAAGAAACCAGACACAAAAGAGTACGTATTGTGATTCCACTTAAATGAAGTTCCAGAAAAGGCAAAATTAATCTCTGGTAATAGAGGTTGGAATAATGGCTAACTCTTCCAGGAGGGAGGGGTAAGTCCCCGGAAGGGGATAGGAAAGAGACTTCTGAAGTTTTGGAAATATTCTCTATTTTTATAATGTTATATTTAAAAGCCATGTGCAGAAAGATTTTCTAGGACAATGTCAACTGTCCCCAACCACATAAATATGTAAAAGTTTGAGTTATATACTTATGATTTGTGCATTTTTTACTGTATATAGGTTATACTTTGATAAAAACGTAAATATAGGGGCCGGCCTGGTGGCGGAGTGGTTAAGTTCACATGTTCTGCTTCAGTGGCCCGAGGTTTGCTGGTTTGGATCCCAGGTGTGGACATGGCACCACTTGGCAAGCCATGCTGTGGCAGGTGTCCCACATATACAGTAGAGGAAGATGGGCACAGATGTTAGCTCAGGGCCAGTTTTCCTCAGCAAAAAGAGGAGGATTGGCAGCAGATGTTAGCTCAGGGCTAATCTTCCTCAAAAAAAAAAAAGTAAATATAAAAATAACTAAATAAAAAGGAATGTTCCTTGAAGGATTAGTGAGTGAATGAATGAGTGGGTCTTCAAAGAGAAAAGAAAGAAGGCAGTATTACAGTGTAAGAGGGTCTTGTTCAGCATTGGATTTTTAAGCCAAGCTTGGTTCTTGAACTCGTCACACTGTAATAATGCCCCAAATAATTGCTCATATAATTCCTTTACTCACGTATTAGTTGCCTTTGTTATTTAACCACGGTTGGGAGGTTAAGAAAAGAAAGTCATTAACAGTAAAGCAAATGATGAAAACCTTGTGGCACCGGCACTTAATAATCACCACGAGTCTATTAAGCCCTTTGGGAACTGGGGAATATGCCTAATTCCCTTCAGTTTTTTTATCCTGTTGTGCTTTATGAGATGCAGGTACAAAGTAATTATTCAGACTTTTGAAGGGTGAGGAGGAGTTGGCACCTGTTTTGACAAACAGGAACGGAAGCCACCCAGCACATGACATTGCTCAAGCCACCCAAAGGCCAGAGTGGAATAGTCCTAATTGCCGGGCGGTCTGGCCACGGGATGCGCCTCTCCCATCCTTCTTCAGGCGGGGCTCAGGGCTAAGCCATTATCCTGACAGCTTGACACAGGCCACGAGCCGCCAACAACTCTGCAGGCGACCGAGGGCACAGGCCCCAGAGGCGCCGTCGAAACCGGAGCCAGCTGCCAGCCCAGAGCGGGGCCTGCGGTGTCAGGAGACGCGGTTCCCAGGGCGTCCGGTAGGTGTCGCTGCCCCGCGGCCACCGCGCGCCTCCGGGCCGGGGACTTGGGGTGAGCCGGCCTCACCTGGGGCGCCGGGCGCGCGCCTCACCTGCGCTCGCAGCCCGGGCCGCGCGGAGGCGCTGTGTCGCGGCGGGGAGGTCGCCTCCGCCCGCAGGGCTCGGGCCGCTGTGCAGCCTGCGCTCCGGTCTGTCGACGTCCTCTAAGCCTCTGCCGTCCCGCGCACGGGCGCCGAGGGGGCGGGGTCGGCCGGGGAAGGCGGGCGAGCGGGCGCCCAGGTATGTTCTTCTACAAGAGCAGGGTGGCCGAGAGGGCAGCGGCCGAGCAGCCAGAGGAGGAGGCAGACCAGAAGATGCCACTGTCGCCGCCCGCTCAGGGCGACCACGGGCAGTCCAGCCCGTCCAGGATCCCCAAGAAGCACACCGCCTTCCATCTCTGGCGCTCCAAGAAGAAGCAGCAGCCTCCGGCGTCGGACTGTGGGGTGTTCGTCCCGCACCCGCCCCCGGCGCCCCTCGGCGAGGCCAGGTAAGCTCCGAGCACCCCCTCCAGGCTCACCTCCTCCTCCCGCCCGTCTGCTCCTGCACGGCGACCCCGGAGTCCTCTCCCGCGGAGGAGGGGACGGGCCCCGGGTCCGCTTCACCTGGCAGGAGTGTGACGGGGTCCCCAGGGGCGCAGTCGTGGGCGCTGCGGGGTAGCGGGTCCTGGTGGCTTCTGAGGCTCAGACCAGACAGCAGCGAGAGGAGCGCGTGCCCACGCATGTGGCCTTTATTTTGACTGGCAAGGACTTTACGCAGGAGTCCACGCTTATCAACCCGACCACGAGAGCAGGCGGGGAGTGGAGCGATAGTATCATAATGAAGGATGGTAGCAACTCTGTCGTGGGATTATATGATCTTTCAGATAATGGTGCCTTTATTGTGAAGATCCCCACTCTTGCAGATGTATTTCTCCATGGTCCGCACAAGATCCAACTGGAGGAGGAAGTGGCAGAGATGGTTGCTCCCATTTTGTGGGTGGAGAACCAGAGACCAAAGGGTAGATGGCTTGTCCCCTTTGGAATCAGTGGCAGAACGAGGCAGCAGGTAGTTATTCAAAGTATAATTGCCGTTGTGCTTTTCAAATTTTGGTCGTGATTGTGTGGTGGTTTTACCCTATATATGTAATTATTCAATGGTACTATCTGAATGGATGCATTTGTTGAACAATAATCAATTTGAAGTAACAGTATATTTGTGTGGTTCAAGGATGTAAAATATTTTTAATGAAGGATAGCTGGCAATGTAGAGTTTAAAAATACACCCTTATGGACAATGAAGGCTGAATAAAATTGTCCAAGATTTATATTTTTCCTTTTATTTCTGAAAAAGTCTTAAATTTGCAATATATTTTTGTTCACTTAGGAAAAATTTTATTAACTAAGTGCCGGGATATAAAAACCACTGAGAGTGGTCTCTGTCATCAGAATTATTAGTCTCTTGTGGAGACCGCAAAGTAAACAGTGGGATAGATGCTGTGATAGATGTTAGCACAGAGGAGGGGATCCAGGGAGGCTTCCTGGAAGAGGCTGGCTGAAGTGGCTTAGTCAGACAGAAAAGGGGACGAGCTCAGAGTTCCAGGCAGAGGTTGCACAATGAGCATCACCTGCAGTAGGAAGAGCATGGTGCTTCCTGGGAAGCACAGGCGGGTCAGGGCCGGCTGAGTATTATGAGGGGGTGGAGAGAGGAGAGGTAAGGGAGAAGGCATTCTATTTTTCCTCATATTTTTTCATCCACAGTAGTAATTGTTTACAATAGAGCATATTTTTATCTGATTAAAGACTTACTATGCTTAAGTACGAATTGAAATTTCTTTTTTTATGCTCTTCTGCTAGATCTATTTTTTATTTTTTAAATTTTTTCCTTTTTCTCCCCAAAGCCCCCCAGTACATAGTTGTATATTCTTCGTTGTGGGTCCTTCTAGTTGTGGCATGTGGGATGCCACCTCAGTGTGGTTTGATGAGCAGCGCTATGTCCGCGCCCAGGATTCGAACCAACGAAACACTGGGCCGTCTGCAGCGGAGCGCGCGAACTTAACCACTTGGCCACGGGGCCAGCCCCCGAATTGAAATTCCTAACAAAATGTTACTGTTAATAACGATATACCCAACACAGAAGTATTTTTCCTATTACCCCAGGAAATATTTTAAATGTTTCCATAGTGGTTGTTCTTATCCGACCTAGTCCCATCATTTCATATCAAAATGTAATAACACAGCTTTAGGCAGTTTATTCAAATGCAAATACAATTTAGACTAAAACTTCAAATGGGAGCTTTTGCTGCTCTCCTTGATCTTCCTGAATTTCAGTTCAGGCGGGAAGCACTTCCCTCTTTCCTTTGAACTATGATGAACTTTGTACTAACAAATGTGCTGAAAACCAAACGTTCTGGTCTGTCTTTGGAAGGTTTTTTTAGTTAGATCACCCTTATAAATATTTTATTTACTTCTAACAGAGGGGACCTGTTTCTAGTCTAAAGAGAGTAGCTAAATCGCAGTTAGGTTTCTGGTCAATCTTTGGCCAGTGTGGCTCCCTTGAGCCATCTGACCATGTCTATTCCTTTCTGTCCAGGATTTGGGGGTGGTGGAATGGTCTGGAATGTGCAGCACTCACTGTGGCCTTTCTCTCTATAAAAGGATGGGGCAGTCAAGTGGCCACACTTATTTGTTGGGCATATACGATTAATATTAGGGCTTTTAGATCCAACAATAATGAATTTATGTCCTGGCTGTGTGACCCTGGGCAAGTGACTTCACCTTTCTGAGTCTCAGAAAATGGGGAAGATAGTAATACTGACTCTGTAGGGCTGTCATGAATATCAACTGAGAGTTTATGTTACTAAATGTAAAACTCTTAAATGTAAAACCATCATCATCATTGTCGTCATTATAAGTGCAAAAGTCTAATGGAATAAAATAGAGTTGGATGGGGAAAAATTGCTTCTCTTCCTAGAAGAGCTTATCATTCCAACGATGGTTTAAAGTTTGTTGTCCGATTTCTGTGTTCTGCAAATATTGGTGGTTTTTAGTGTAGATATTCTCAAATTCAATGATAGTCATTTTCTTTCTTTACATAAAATAATTTGAAAGTAGCTGCCTTTCTTCCTAAAATTCACCCTTAAAGTTTTTTCAGCTTGGTTTTGGTAAACATGCTGGTATGTTATTTTTCATAGAAGTAGAGCTATTGCCCTCCTGGGTCAGCCCCATCTCCTGTCTAGCCCATATTCTCTTGCCATCAGAGGGCCTGGTGGTATGTGTGGAGGGGCATGGCCAGCTGTGGCCAGGCTTTCCTTAGCAGCCATTAGTGGCACTGTCATTTATTAAGTTTTGAATTATACTCCGTTTTGTAACCAGTTTTTCAGAGTGTGGATTCTCTATCTGGGTTTAAATCTCTTTTTTCTTCAACTCACTGTGACACTTAGCCATGTCATCCTGTGCACGTTATTAACCTTTCTGTACCTTAGTTTTCTCATTCACAAAAAGAATAGTAAGAGTTGTCATAAAAATAAACAAGTTAATACATGTCAAGTGCTCAGAACTGTGACTGGCACACTGTGAGTGCTCAATAAATGAGAGTTGTTTCTCTTTTTTCTTATTACTATCTTGCCTATACTTCCTTGTGAGTAGTAATTTTATGAGTCTATTTCCTGCTATATGATGGAAATGGTACTTCCTTTTTATTTTCCCTATGCAAGACACCCAGGGTTAATTTGATTAGAAATGGGCTCTTCGCTAATGGTCAATGCAGTGAATTAAAAATGATCACCTTCCAGCTGAACTGAGCCCCAGACCTAGAAGCAAGCATTAATGCTTTCTGCACGAGAGCCGAACTCAAGTGGTGGGTGGGCCTTGTAGTCCTTTGAAAATCCTCAGACCTAGTTTCGTTTGGAGGAAAAATGCAGCCAGCGCCAGAGGGCAGAGCATCCTCATTGGGTGGGCAGAGACCTTCCTCCATGTCAGGGTACACAGGCTTAAGTTTGGGGACAGTAAACAGTCCCTTAACTTTTCTGTTCTTGTGTGGACCTTTCCCTTCTATAAAGAGAGAGCAACTTACTCCTTGTTTGTGTCACTAGAGTGTTGTGTGGATAAACTGTTGCTTTGTTCTTCAGAAAAAGAACAATCATTTAAAACGTAGTTTGAAAGCATTCTGGAACTCGAGAGCCTTAGTCTTCGTGACTTAAAATTGATTCTAGTTTTCAGTCTTTTATGGCAGCTTTAGTGTTTAGAACTCTAAATAGGTTTAATAATTTTCCAACATAAAGGACATAGTAGGTAATTCTATTTTTGTTTTGTCTAATATTGCATTTAAACTGGTTAATACTGGGTTATTTCCCTTATTTAGCTTATGCCAAAGGCAAGAGTTGGAAATCTTAGGTTAATTTTGTTTCACCACTGATAAACCAGGAATTTAAATTTTAGCTCTGCTACTTCCTACCTGTGAGCTCCTGGGGAAATTTCTTCACTTTTCAAACTTCACTTTCATGATCTGTGACCTACCTCTTAGCATTGTTTTTGAGAGCTATAAATATGTATTTAAACTGACTAGCACAGTGCCTAGAAGAGAACAGATGCTCCATAAATCGTAGCTCTGAGAGCACATGCTGCTGTGAAAAAGGCATAGACTTCGGTGTAGGACAAACTTCATTTCAAATCTGCCTCTCCCATTTGGGTAAGTTTTGTTAAGCCTCTGTCTTTAAGCCTCAGCATCCTCATCTGTAAAATGGGGATAATAGCACTTCCCTCCTGGGCTCTATGAGGATTAGATATTCTGTCTGTAAAACGCCTGGCACAGGTCTGGCCCAAAGCAAGTGCTCCATAGATGACTGGTGGGGGAAGTGGGCGTGATAGTGGCAGTGATAATTGTAATTGTCCTTGTCTTCATAGAAATGGTGGTAGCATTGATAAATACATTTTTACTTTATAAGTGGAGTCAAACTACTTCAGAAGCCCCGAGGTCGTAACCAAGTCCGTCAAGCATTGAAATACCTTTGAAGATCTGGATGTGCATGTTGGTCTATGAAAGGGTGGCCCTTCATGCATTCAGGGACTTAGAAGTCTTAACACTTGACTTAGGGAGCCAAAGATAAACTTTATACTTGAAGTTAGGGGGGTTTCTCTTGAACTGATTTTGGAGTCTAAGTTTAGTTTAGGATAATTCTTTGCCACTTAGGTGTCATTGTATCACTTTATTCACTCTCCTGTGTCTGCACTTTTAGTCATAGTCTTCTTAGTCCATGTACAAGTGACGTCAACACTTTTGGAGACCTTTAGAAATTCTGGGCTTGGATTCTCTTCTTTTTTATTCTTTAGCTTTCAATTATAGATCTTATTTGTAAGGATGAGACAGCGAATCACTGCTTTACTATTCATCCATGATTAAAGATATATAGCAAAGATATTTGATATTGAAATTTATTTTCTAAGTCCTGATATTCATTCAAAATACCGGTCTTACTATGAACATTAAAAATCCATATCTGTCTTAAAATATGAGTTCACCTGAGGGTTAGTTGTGTTTCTGGAATGTCCATTCAGAAAAAAGTGATTTATATATTTAAGAAATTGTGTCTGGTGAGATCATTTGAATTTTGAATTGTGTGCATTTCTGTTTACCTTGAAAAACTATATCAGATAATTTCTTAATCTCCATTTCCTGTTGTATTTATTGTATAGAAGACTTAGTGATCCTTTTCATGAAAAGCAATGCAATCTGACCTAGAGGATCATTTTTCTAGGATTAAAGATAGATTATTTTATGGCACAAATTCCTTTCTGTATCTTCTTATTGAAATGACTATCAATCAAGTTTTTAAGAGAAGTTTCTTATGTTCAGTAAACAGTTACTGAGCACTTATTCTGTATCAGGCACTGGGAAATAGAACAATGAAACTAGAGGTGATCCTTGCTCCTAAGAAACTTATAGTCTAGTGGAGGATGGGGCATATAGATGAAAATGAATAAAGTAGCATATGATGCATTAAGTGTAGAGATAGAAGATTTAATCAAATGCACTGAGGTCAGAAGAAAGATTATCTTGAAGAAGCAGACAATTTTTTCTCTCATAAAGAAGTTTTACTCATATTGAATAATTAATGAGAAATTTTATTCTCTGATATGGAGGTCAAAGACTCCAAATCTTACTGAGGATATGATCATCTTAAACTATGTCCAATATTGGACCAAAAGAAAAATCATGGAAATAATTTCACAGTGGCATTTAAAACCAATAAAGAGAATCTTGTATCCAGGATTATGCATGAATAATTTTCTCTAGTTCCTTAAAATATCTAGAGCCTAGGTTATATTATTTCAGCTTCTCTGTCCTATTTTGGCACCTAGGAATAAAGATTGGGCTTGGAATGTGACATACTGATTTGAAAACGTTGGCTGGAATTATAGGTAAACATGATGTGAACACTCTAAAATTTTTTTTTTTTTATTAATGTTATGATAGATTACAACCTTGTGAGATTTCAGTTGTACATTTTTGTTAGTCATGTTGTGGGTACACCACTTCCCCCTCCGTACCCTCCCTGAACACTCTAAAATTATAAGCCGAAAATGAGTGGTTCTTGACATTCTTTAGATAGATTTATAGATCCAAAGAGGATTGTTATCTAGATGTCTACTCAGTCTTTGTCAAAATGATTCTAGAATCTCTTTCAAGGAGAGTCCAACATTGCCTCTGTTCTCAAAGCAAAGTAGGTGTTCTTCCTTAAAAAAGAAAACCTACCTTTATTTTCATTCTAAATTGCCTGGCACAGCCAACAGGTGTCTTTTCATATATTCACTTTAGAAAAATGAATTCTGGGCTTTTACCCAAGAAAGGATTGAAATGTAAATTCAATACCTTGTCCCAAGTTGAGTTTTCAAGATAAAGTAAGTATGAATGTCTAACACTTGTGGGGAGTTTGCCAAGAAATGCCCGTCAATTGTTTATGAGTCTCATTAGCTCATTTATCGCTCCCTTAAACCACAGCTGCATTGGGCTAACTCAGATGCCTCATCCAGATACCTCCGTGGTTTCAGATCTATGAGAAGTCTTCATTCTAGAGAATCAGCACTTGCTTAGTGCTATCTTTACAGCACTGTGCGTCTCCTGGATTGGTCTGTTCAGTGGAAGTGAAGCAACCAGAGACCCTTCAAAACAAGGGATCATTTTGACAAAGTACCAGAAGACCTCAAGGACATACAAGTGAGGCAGAGAATCCAAAGTCCCTTCACGGTGTCCCCAGCTTCTCTCGTCAATAGGTTATAGACAAGATGCCTACTGGTTGAACCTGTTGCTAACACAGAAAAATGAAACAGAATTAACAAGGGCCTTTTGTTTTTTACCTTCCCATAGATGGCAATTAAATGAGTAAAAGTAAGTTGCTGTTAAGCTTGGCAAAATATTCTGTGGTGAAGAAAATTGGCTGCTGGCTGTATTTATTATTGTTGTGTGCTGTTGCAAGCCAGCGACCCTAACTGAGTCTCATTTATTAGAAGTTAGCGTTATGGTATCAATAGGTCAAATAAGAGATTTGGTCAACAGTTACATAAAGACATTATGCATAATACACCTCTTAATTTTTTTCAAATTAGTTAATAAGCAGTAACATAAGCTCCTGAGAATTCTTTGGCTTCTTTTGTTGGGTGGTTCTTGTAATTGAGGTCAAGAGGCAAAATAATATGTGCTGTGAATACGATAATAGAGGAAACATTTGGATTATAATAACAACTTGAGACTATGTCTGTGAAAACATCATTTTCCATCAAGATTTGATTGAGGGGCCTCCCCGGTGGAGCAGCCGTTAAGTTGGCATGTTCCACTTCTCGGCAGCCCAGGGGTCGCCGGTTCGGATCCCGGGTGCAGACATGGCACTGCTTGGCAAAAGCCATGCTGTGATAGGCATCCCACATATAAAGTAGAGGAAGATGGGCATGGATGTTAGCTCAGGGCCAGTCTTCCTCAGCAAAAAGAGGCGGATTGGCAGTAGTTAGCTCAGGGCTAATCTTCCTTAAAAAAAAAAAGATTTGATTGAAAGATGCAGTTTATTTAACATACATTGTGTATATCAATGTTCTAAGCACTTTACAGATATTAACTCCCTAGAGTTAACTCATAACATTCCTGATAGGTGCTATTATTATTCCCATTTTGAGGATAAATGAGGCACAGGTGGGTATGGTGATTTGACCAACGTCACAGAGCCCGCAAGGGCTGGGGCTGGGGTTCCCCACCTGCTGGTCTTGAGTCCTGTTGTTAATTACTGCAAATTGAACTCACTGTGGTTAATGCTGTCTTTTTATAGTCCCACAATGAGTATATTTAGGCTCTAAATCTCACAAGCAGAAATTATGATATATATATATATATGTATAGGAAGTCAAGTTAATTTTTGGTACTAGACAATTTCTATTTTAAGTAGTGGATAGAAATATATGTAAATTCATAGAAGTATAAGTATATTAAAATCTCAGAAGAAAAAACAATTTTAAAGCAGAAATTCTAAAGTGTATCTTACATACAAAAGTATCCTGTCCAGGTCCTGAGTTTGGAGCTTCTGCCCAAGCTTTGTCAGGAAACAGAATCACCAAGAGATGGGCCTAGTTTGTACACCCATCGCCCTCCACCCACAGTCTTGTCACAGTAGAAGGCAAGGTTGGAGATAAGTGGCTAGATAGGTGCTGCTCAGGATAAGTGGGGATGTCAGAATTTCTCCAGTAAACCTACTAGGAACAGCTTTAACTTCAGATCTAGCAGTCCTGCAGCTTGGATCCTTTGGTTTTACTTTCTGATTTATCATTGAGGATTCCCTGACAACTAAACAATTTTCACCTCATGTTGATCTTACACTTCAAGGATTATAAACCATTGCTGCTATTTTCTCCCTCTTGAGACTCATAATGGCTGCGTGCAGTAAGCCCAAACCCTCATTTCATAGATGAGGAAATTGAAGTTCAAAGAATGCAGTGCAGATGGAGGAAATGGGACTAGAACTCAGGGTTTCTGATTTCTGGTCTGCTGTTCTTTTGGGTTCTCTTGGACTGTCGACCGTGCCGCTCCATTCCTGGCCTATCCCCACGTTTGACAGGAACCCACTGACTCATCTGACTTCCTGGTGACTCTTTCCCTGGAAATCTTCCCCTAGTTTCATAAACTAACAACTATGAGACTGTCTGATCTCCAGATTGAGTTACTAGTTGTTCAGCCAGTATGTACACTCTAGTCTGGTTACTGACATACTGAATACTTTCAGAGTTTCTGCTATGATTTGTACTTCACCTATTACCTAAAAAACCCCCAAAACCTAAAAATAACTTAATTCAGAGCCAGCCCTGGTGGCCTAGTGGTTAAAATTCAGCACGGTCTGCTTCAGCAGCCTGGGTTTTGTTCCTGGGCACAGAACCACACCACTCGTCTGTCAGTAGCCATGCTGTGGCAGCAGCTCACAGAGAAGAACTAGAAGGACCTAGAATTAGAATGTACAACTATGTACTGGGACTTTGGGGAGGGAAAAAAAGAAAAAGAGGAAGATTGGCAACAGATGTTGCCTCAGGGAAAATCTTTCCCAGCAAAAAGTAAATAAAGTAAAATAAAAATAATGTTTTCAAAAAATTTTTAAAGCTTGCACAAGCCATATTTTATAACAAATGTCATTTAAAATTATAGAGTCTATCCATATTTGTACCCATGCAAGAACTCCCTTTATGAGGCTTGAAGTAACGCTGGTGCTATGACACATAATATGTTTTATTTATGATTTGTCATTTAAATGTTTTGATAATAGTGATAGATTTATGAATATCCTATGAAAGCACAGCTTGATTGTTTTTGCATCTGCTATTTGAAAAAGCTATTACAGTCAAAGCAAACTGTTGACATTCACGTTGAAATACAGTGTCTCCTTTATCATGAGCGCCGTGTGCAAATCTAAGAACTGGCCCTTTCAAGCCTGTGCAGTGGTGGCTCCCCCAGGCCTTGCCTACTTGGCTTTACTGCCTTGCAAATATTGGCTTGCTTTCCCACTATTTAGCTCCCATGAACTAAATGGTTGCTATTATTTGAAAAACAAGAAAATATAGTTACTGTAAAGTGAGATTACAAAACTCTTCTCTTTTAGTGTTGGCTACCCGAAACAACTTTGTCTGGAATAGATTCAATTTTTGATCAGGAGTCCTTCATTGGAGCATACTTCGGATTGAAACAAGAACATTTGTATTTCCGTAGGTGTCAGCAAACATGTTTCAACAAGCTAGTCTAAAACTGAATTTTGGATTATTTTCAAGATAAAAGCAAAGGGTGACTGAATGTCTGGAATTTCCTCAAAGTTTCGACTTTTACCAGTGTGCTTTTTGTGATTGTCCTAACTCACCCTGTAGGAAGTTTCAAGTACTTTGACCTAGACGTCTTAGTAGCTGCTCCACTGTTGACAGTTAACTGTGCCCTTCACTGTTATTTCACTATTATTAAGAGCTCTTCTTAATGCCCACGAGGGGACAACTGGTCCTAGATCCAGGAGATAACTGTTGAAGATGCTCTGAGGCTCTGTCTCCTACACCATCATGTAGTTCTTCCTATGAAAAGCTCCTCAGGAATTTATGCATCAACTTCCTTCTCGCTACAGGATTCCTGGTTGCTTTTCTCTGTGTGTTATCATACCCAGGTTACAATTCCACGAACTTACAAAGCCAGATGTTAAACAAAGAGGAGCACCAATTTTTATCTTAATGCCACTCAGTAAATGATCAACAAACAGCAAAGGTGACAGCCAGTTGGGTTTGGGCATGTTTTCTGAGGGAAGTGGGTGTGGCATGGGGGAGTGGAGGGGGAGAATTGTTTTCAGCCAGCTAATTCTCAACCTCTCCTCTAAGTTAAATAAACATAAGAAACTTTTGTCAAGAATAAATAGCACAAAGGGCACAAACGATTATTGTGTAGCTATTATGTGACAGTTGGTTTCATATTCAGTGTATCTCATTTAATCTTCATAACAGCTCTGTTAAGTAGGTGATTTTACTCCTGTATTTACAATTTAGAAAACAGAATCTGAAAGAGGGGAAGTAGCTTGCCCATGCTGATGTAGCTAGTAAATGGCAGAGCAGTATTTGAACCCAGGTCTTTCTAATTCCTAAGCTCGTAATATTTTCACCACACCGTGAGATAACTGAAGCTCATTGAAGGCGTCGTTGGGAGAGGGAGTGTGTGTGTGTGTATGGGAGATAGCTCGTTAAGGAATAAAGGCAGTCAACGGAAGTGTGGTTATCCACTTAGTTTCAGAGCTATCACCTTCCAAAACCAGGAAGGAAGCATTTCTCCATTTTGATTATCTGGCCCCTACCTCATCCCGTTGTGGAGAAGGAGAATATGCAAGAATGAAGAATTCCTGTGCATGGGGAAGTCCATGGGGCAGCCTTGCTTTCCTGGGAACCCTTGACTTGAGGTAATTCTGCCAAGAATCAGTGACTCGGTCTCTGAAGTTTTAACTAAACTTGTTTCACCTGATTTCCAATGTAGTCTAAAAGCCACAGAGTCTTCCTACCTGCTTCTGGGATGACTCACAGAGTATGTAAAAGAATCTCAGAGGCAAAATGTTGAGGATTTTTCTCTTTGTGTAAAGGTTAATCTCAGGTTAATTTCTTTCCTAAAAGAGGAAAGAAAATGCCGGTGATCAAAACTCCAAATTTATAGGAGATACTGTTGGCTTGGAAGACGTGGATCTAGAGAGTTTGATATAAAAGGATTATGAAAACCCTTTAAATAATCTTTGTCTTTATAGGAGCTAGTAATTTTGTCTTTAGTGCCCATTTCTCTCAAAATTGGATTTTATTTTGATTTTTATGTATTGGAGAAATTTTAAAAATTCCATTTAAGAATACTCCTTAATTTCTATGAATATTATGATATGCACAGACCTAATTCATAGTAGGTCATAGAAGAGAGTAAATTTCTTTTTCCATTATACCAGAC
This sequence comes from Equus asinus, assembly GCF_041296235.1. Classification (NCBI taxonomy): domain Eukaryota; kingdom Metazoa; phylum Chordata; class Mammalia; order Perissodactyla; family Equidae; genus Equus; species Equus asinus. The sequence continues at coordinate 42,438,491 of NC_091813.1, forward strand.
TAAAAATGCATATTCTCTGGTATTTAGATTTAATGTAGTTATTTACAGGCATAAATTATTATAGTCATTAGTACCACTCAATTTCTAGACTACAGCTGGAAATTTGCTACTTTATTTTAACCCACACTCTGCTGGGTTCTGCTTGTGGTAGCCTCTCTAATTTTAAAAACAATTATCCAGTGATAATGGTAATCGAAGTATCAGGTTTGCTTCTTTCGTTTGTGACTCAAGTAACTGAGAAAATGTTGCCTCTCTCAAAAGTCTTGATGTGTGGTCTTCAGTGACTGTGTCACATGCAGGAAGGTAAGTAAATGTGAGAGTGAAACGGCTCATTTGCTAAACACGCATTCGTGGACACCTGCTGTGTGGGGCTCTGGGGTGTGGGCTGGCAAACCAGTTTAAGCTCTACCCTTGGGAAACTGAATCTCACTCTCCTATCTCTGGAGAAGCTGCAATATGCAATATATATATGCATGTATATATATATATATATATATATATATACAATCTCTAAATCAAAGGCTATGTTTATATCTGTACCTATAGATATGGATATGTATGTGTGTGTACATACACACCCACACCCACAACACATACATTCTAGCACTACGTATTTTACTTATATATGTACTCAGTGCGTGTGTTTACAACATCAGCAAAGCAGGGATGAGAGAGAGAAAAATAATCTAGAATGTGCCTGGAAGCTTTATATTATTTCAAGATATTAAAATTTTGAAATTTTAGGATTTAGAATTTTTTTTATTTTGAATGATGTATTAGGATGGGGGAGGCATAGTCTTTTTAGCGGTTAGAGTGGTCATAATACAGACTTCTATAGATGCCTCTACATATCTTGTTTAGACAGCTGCCCCGGGGGAGATGAGAAAGTATGATGCAAACTATGGAAAGCAATAGAGAGGCATGCTCAGTTTATTCTCATGTTCCTCGCATGAGCTGGATTCCAGGCCCAAAAGTATCACTTAATCTGCCTTGAAGAGGCTTGATTGGTTGACGCCACTTTTAAAATGTCCCGTCTAGTTCTACAAAAGTGAACCTTGCAAGGGGCTGTTCTTTGATGACTGTGACTCTAATTTTATTTATTGATGTGGTCTACATTTGCCTTAGCTATTTTGGCAGCAGGATGACAGCTGGGGACTCTGTGGATCCTGTTGCTGCTGCTCTGCGGGGTGCCTTCTTTCTCAGCGTTCTTCCCCACTCGCCTCAGTTTTCCACCACCTAAATGCCCGTGGGATTGTTGCGTCTGGTCCGACACGCCTATATTTCCTCCGCAGTTCTGCCACCAGGTTGCTTTTCTCTTAAAGACACAGCAGTTTCACAGAGGAAGCTCCTGTGGGTTTCCCAGAGAATTGGGAGAGGTAGTTAGGTTTGGTCTTCTTCATTTTGCAGATTAAGCAGTTGAGGCATGAAGTTATTTAATGAGAGTGAAGACTGTATCCCAGGAGTCCAGAATTTTAGTTAATGCTCTTTCCACTAATGCACCACAAATATCCCAGCAGGGTAGATAGAAAGAGAAAAAAATGTTTTGTAGCTCTACTGGTTTACTGCACTGTCCTTTCTTCTTCTTCCTTTTTTTATTTAACATAGATGAAGTGAAGAGTTAGATGACATTGAAGTAGAAGAGGAAATTGAAAAATATTTATTTGATTGGTAGAGTAAGATTGATTTTTACATTCTAGTTAAAGATCGCAGTATTATGAATATTAAATTTTTAAGGTTATGTTTCTGAGAAAATTCTATCTGTAGAAAATAATGGATTTTTGTTAGTAAAACGGCCAGCTGTTGAATCCTCATGTTTGACTCTTACCTACTTTATGCTCTTTTGAAAGACAGTTGTCTCGAGGGCGTTTCACTGTTTGGAGTTTGATAACCAAAGGCACTGTCCTGACTTGTACAACTTCAGTGGAGCAAAACCCTGGGAGTTGTTACCCCACCAGACTCCTTTCCCATCAGACCTACTCATGTTCAGGTCCTAACATGCACCTTGGGGTTTATTATCTTAAGTGGAAATTTGAGTAACATTGATTGTATTTAGGAAATTCGAATATTGAATGATTTAAAATATTGCTAGAGTAATTTCCTTTGGGAACTTGTGATTTGAAAATGTCTCTGATTGAGATTCTGGACATTCTGGAGCCCCCAAACCAGGGCTTGGGCGTGGGACAGGAACCCAGAGGAGTTGCAGGCCATGTTCCTGAAGGCCTCCAAGCTTGCTGGTGGATCAGAGGCTGATGGACAGCCACCTAAATGAGTCTGATGCTTTATTAGCATGGAGTGGAGAGTGTGATCAGGTGGTATAGCTCGTTTTATCACAACCTTTGGGATTTCTGTACCAGTAATGTCGATGAATTCTGAAAAGAAGATTAATAATAACAATTTGGGGAAAGAACTAAACCAGAAATCTGAAGACTTGGATCTCTACTTATTAGCCATGTTAATTTAGTAAAATCACTTGACTTTCCTGGGGCTTAGACTCCTTATTTATAGTAGAAGAGGTGGATTTGGTCTTCCATCATAAGTTATGTTCTTGTCTAAGTCCTCTGAATCACAGGTCTGAGTTCATAATCTTTTCAGAAAACTCAGTCAAGGTGTAAGTACAATAAACAGCAATGTCTAATGCATACGGAGATGGAATTGGTTCTAATGATAAGCATGTAGCTATTTCCATCCTTGTCAGTGGGAGTATCCCTTGGTGAAAAGTAGAGAGCCATCAGAGTCATAAGGCAGGTTGGCAAGGTTAGAGTTTCTAAATGCCTTCTGAGTGGAAGAAACCTTGTACATCTTAGAAAATTGCAAAATGGAAAAGAAGAAAATGTAAGAGTTAGGCATTTAATTGAGACATATAACGTGCAGGATAAATCATATAAATGCTGTTTTGAGCAATCTCTTAAGATGTATACATCTGTATCTTTATGGCTGATCATCATTTTACTAACTCAACATAGGATCACAAAATTTAAATGGTATGTGCAGGCACTCCTATTTGCAACCTAGGAGGCCTTACTAATGACAAAAATTTAGGGAAAAAATGTAGAAAATTTCTATGTCTGGCCTCTATGGAGTCATAATGTATTGTTTGACTTATAAAATGGCATACTGCCTTCTTACAGATTTGAGGCACAGTGTCTTCAGCCCTCAGCTTGGAGCCGAAATATCCAAATTCTGCTCCTGGTTCAGCCATTTGCTGATTGTGTTATCTTAGGTAAATCGTTTCATGTCTCTGGAGCTCAGTTGCCTCAAATATGAAAAATGAACCAATGGAAGGAAGACGTGATCTTTATTGATCTCTTTCCAGATTTTGTATTCTCTTTGTCTAGAGATTCCAACTTGCTATCGGGGAGATTGAAGGACCTTAACAAACAAAGACAAATGTTATTTCCATCATTTACACGCCAGCCAACCCTAAATGTTAAAAACAATATCCAATGAGGGGCCACCCAGCGGTGCAGCAGTTAGGTTTGCAAGTTCTGCTTCGGTGGCCTGGGGTTCGCTGGTTCGGATCCCCAGTGCAGACCTATGCACCTCTTGGCAAGCTATGCTGTGGCAGGCGTCCCATATATAAAGTAGAGGAAGATGGGCACAGATGTTAGCTTGGGGCCAGTCTTCCTCAGCAAAAAACAGGAGGATTGGCAGCAGATGTTAGCTCAGGGCTAATCTTCCAAAAGAAAAAAAGAATCCAATGAAAGATAGTTTTACTGGGGGAAGGTTCCCTAGGAGATGGTGTCTTAGGTGGGTTCTCCCAGAAGCAGACTCTATGACAAGGATTCAAGTACAGGTGGTATTCAGGAAATACTTATAGGGAGTGAGGAAGTGAACACGAAAGGGAAGCCAGTCAGTAAAGTGGGAATTATCCAGCCAGTTTCCACTGTAGGTAAATAGAGGTTATTCCCCTTGGGAAATTCTGAAAGTCACTGTAGAAGTCAGAGCTATGCCATCCCTGGGGGAGAGGAATTGGGGTTATAGAACTCCAAGTTCTGCCAGTCATTGGTGTAGGGCTGTTCCCGCAGGGCACTGTTTCTCTGGTACTTCTTGACTTGGGCAGTGTCGGCTCCTGCTGGCCAGAAAGCCACCAGGTGAAAGTCCAGTAGTCCCAGGCTACTGTGTCCTGAGGGAGTGTAGGCAGTTGTAGTGCCTGCCATAATCTGGTTGCAGTCGTATGGCCAGAGCAGTACATCCAAACTACTGCACAGTGGTGCTCCAACTGAAGGTAGATACGCATTCCTATTTTCAGAAGGAAGCATCACTAAGGGACACTAAAGCAGGACACCAGGAAGCAATGAGTAGCCCTCCTCAGCTGCAGCAATTTCCTGTCTACCTCTAAACACAGTGGCATGTAGCAGCCGGGGAGGGGCAGGCTCCTGAGCACCAGTGAGCCTTAGATCTGGGAGGCAGGCCATGGACATTGCAAAAGCCATGTTGACAGTACACCTGCCATCAGTGTAGTCAAAATTGCAGGGCCTAATTGCTGGCTACACCTAGAACATAGTACTTTAAAGGGAGTAGCATCCATGAGGACTTTGTGTTTGTTATGCAAAGTGTTAAATTCCTTGGGGAATATGATTTTATTTTGTAGAAACTCTTCTTTTGATAGAGAAAGCAAATTCTCTGATGTGTTATAAGATGTTAGATGATACAGAATTTTCTATCAGGTTCTATGGAGAATCAATCCAGCTGTCAGCAGCATCCTTGACTAATTTTGAAATATCTAGAATTTGAAATAGAATGTTTGGCATGAGCATTAAATTTTAGTTCCTTCAGCATCACCCAAAGTTTTGTGAAAACTCTGTTGCTTTCTAGGTGAAGTTGGCTTTTAAAAATCAATTTTTCTACAAATTGCTATTTATACAATGGAAAAATATGTGTTAGAAATATGTTTGTTAGAAATATAACTTTATGTTTCATGTTTTTGTAATAATTTAGATTTTATTTTTAATATTTATGCCAGAATTAAAAGCTGAGTGTTTAGAAATGGTTTCTATACTACTGGTATGCAGAAGCTAGCAGAAGACCTTTGATAATCCATGTACTTGTGATTATTATGAAAAAGGTATTATTAACAATAATATGACCTGTGAATCATTGTCCTGGAGTTAGCCACATTGCAAAAGAAAATTATAATTAAGACACCCATAACTATATTGCTATTAAGTAATCTGCTTACTACAAAATTATTGATATCCAGGTAGTGCAAAGAGGAAGGAAATCCTGCAATTGTTTTCTTATGTCTCCATGTCCATGAAAGGCCAGTAAGCAATCAAGAGGGCAGATGGACTCTTTAGGTAGCTTTCTTGGGAAAGGCTGTTGAAAATTCAGCTTGACCTAATCATGGAACCAGCATTTTGTGGATTTTTAAAAAGTATGTGAAGGGGTCTTCTAGTCTAGTGTTTCTCAAAATGTGTTGCTTAAATATCCAAATCAAAATCACCTGGAGATGAAAGCAGATTCCTGGCCCCACTTTCAGAAATTCAAATTTGCTAGGTTTGGAGTAGGGCCTAGGAGCCTGCATTTTAACCAACCTCTCATTAAGGTCATTAAAGTTTGAGAACCACAGATCTAGCCCAATGGGGATTAGGATACAGAAATCTTAAGAGGGTCTTTCCAAGGGCACCCAGCTGCCTGGTTGCAGAGATGGGGCCAAGCCCAGGTGTATGGAGGTTAAAGTTCATTTCTTTACATTATGTTTATAATTTTTATAAATATTTGAATTCATATCCAAAACTTATCCTTTGCGTAAGTCATGATAAGTAATCATTTTCTACACAACCAAATACAGCAGATGTGTAAAGTCTTGGTCCTTTTATAAATAAAATTCTAGTCTGAAATTTATGCAGACTAGAATACTAAGACTAGTTTTGGAAGGCTGGGCTTTATATCCTAAAAAAATCACTAAACACAGCAAACGAAAGGGTCTGGTCTGAGTGGATTTCTAACAAGGCTCTGATATGAATGTATCATCTGGTTTGTCATACATATTTTTCCTCTGATCACTTATTTCCACACCTATAGTTCATATCTGGCAGGTTTGCCACAGATAACTTCCTCCTGCAATTTTTCATATTCAATCTCCTATGTGTTCCAACCAGTGAATACACCGCTTACAGCCAGATAGTTGATGATGGGTTTGGTGAGTTTGTGTGGTTAGAACTCAGGGCTTGGTAGGCCATAATTGTGGTTCTCATCCCTGCCTGTAGCCTGTCAGCTTTGCACAGAGAAAAAAATGCGTCCTTGTTCATAAACTGCATTTCTAACAAGGCAAGTCTTCCTAAGGCTGCACAGTGTTGGCCAGGGAGGAACCAGGTGAGAGCAAGCGTGTAGCTCAGCTCAGCGATCACCTCTAAGAGGAGGCAACTCCAGGGCACTTCCTGCTGAGGGTGGGTGGTTAGTGTCACCTTTATTTAGGATGGGAAATAGCATGACCCAACTCTGACTCAAAACAAGGCTGCAGACACTCTTCTGGGACCCACTGGCTCTCCAGGAGCCTCACAGGGCACCTGGGTTCTCTTCTTTAGAGGAGACATAGTTGTGGGGCCGGTCCGGTGGCGCAGCAGTTAAGTTCACACGTTCTGCTTCTCGGCGGCCCGGGGCTCACCAGTTTGGATCCTGGGTGTGGACATGGCACTGCTTGGCAAAAGCCATGATGTGGTAGGGGTCCCACGTATAAAGTAGAGGAGGATGGGCAGGGATATTAGCTCAGGGCCAGTCTTCCTCAGCAAAAAGAAGGGGATTGGCCGTAGTTAGCTCAGGGCTAATCTTCCTCAAAAAAAAAAAAAAGAGGAGACATAGTTGAGACAGGGTTGATTTTGACATTGATTAAAGTAAAAATAGAAATTGGAGGGGCTGGCCCGGTGGCATAGCAGTTAAGTGCGCACGTTCCACTTTGGCAGCCTGGGGTCCGCTGGTTCAGATCCCGGGTGCAGACATGGCACCACTTGTCAAGCCATGCTGTGGTAGGCGTCCCATATATAACGTAGAGGATGATAGGCATGGATGTTAGCTCAGGGCCGGTCTTCCTCAGCAAAAAGAGAAGGATTGCCACATATTAGCTCAGGACTGATCTTCCTCAAAAAAAAAAAAGAAATTGGAAACAAAGGCTCTACCTTCGTCTCCTCTTCTCTTTCCTTCTTATTCTTGTAACTGTGTCTTAATCCAGTAACGATTTCAAGGGCTTGCCAGAGAACATAAAATATGACACAGTAACATGATTTAAAGATATAGTAAAACAACAAAATAAAAATAAAGGTGGGACCCATCTTAATAAGAAATAAGGCTCAACCTGCCAGTCATAATGACCTACCCACTAGTATGACTGGGTCTCAAATTTGGTGCTAAGTTTTTTAACACTTTCAGTAAAATAAAAATGATCTAAATTATACAGTTCAGTCTTTAAGATAAACACGGACTCATTAGGAGAATTACAACACTTCTTTGTACTTAGATCAGAATTCTCTCGGGGGCATCCTTATGAAGAGAATTCTATAATCTAGGGAACAATGTTACTAACAATTTCTTAAAATAGATTAAGCAACAAATTTCTTGGGGGTGTTTCTTGTAGCCACTAATATCGACTTGGAATATAGTTAAGGCGGTTCTGCAGGGGGTCAATAGGAGGCAATCTAGGAACGGATGTGCAAATTAATAAAACGGTAATATGAATTTGCAGGGATTTAAAGAACGTGTTGAACCATCAGAATTTCCACAAACAGTGAGAGTAGTGTCACTGGAATTGCAAAATGCTTTGAACTGTAAGTGGAAATAAACATTTTGATATAAATACGGGGAGAAGAGAGGAAGGAAAGAGAGGCTGAGGAAGACAATCTGGTAACCTGCCTTTCATGCTCGGGAGAGATGGAAGAGGCTCCACTTCCCTCATGGGGTCGGGAGCATGGGGCGGCTGTGCCTTCCTCTATCCTCCCAGCTGACCCTGACAGGTGCTCTCCCTCCTCTCTCCTGCCTGGCAACCTTGAAACGTTTACTGAGCCTTCAGGATGCCAGGGCACTGGACTGGGCACTAGTAGGATGGCCAGTGTGTCCTGGTTATGGCTGTTGTCCTGACATGACTATTACTCTGAAAAGCTCCTTGTTTGGATGATAGGTTATAAGGTCACCTGACTGTTCACTGCTTTTTCTAGGTTTAAACTGAAGCCCCTGCTGCCACATTGGTAGAGGGGAAAATTACGTGCATTTCTGTGCTGTTCATGTTGAAAAACTTCCCCAGAAGTCCGAAAATCACTTCATGGAGATTCTCGCTATCTCCATCTTTCCATCTCCAAATGTTTCTGGGTCCTGAGCTCTCTTGGGGCTAATGCAAGCACCTTGAGTGTTTTTGTACTGCACTTACACATGAGGAATGGAAGGGAGATGTGATCCCCTTTTCCTTGTCCCTTCCTTCCATCCTGGCCCAGAACCTAAGTATTCTTCTTGAATTGTTGGTAAACATTTAATTGAATCCTTCTAGCTCTATTATTAGAAATTTGAAAGCAAAGGCTCTTATGGTTTAAAAATATTTTGAATATGTAATTTTATGTGTCTTAAACAGTTTCATTTTAAACAGAAGCCTCTTAGAAATGGGAACGCACTTCAATGCTAGAGTAGAATAGTAATTTCTGGCATCAGCCATCAATGTGCAGAGAAAAATACCGTCTGATATATGGCCTTGTGAATTACTCTTTTCACTTTATAGGTTCAGATTGGCAAGTTTATTTCTCAAGTAGTTTCTTTTTATGTACTCTCTTGACAATTAGAGTAAAATGCCACCATATAAGAAATAGTATTTGGGTTATAGCCATCTTGTAAAAACACTAGCTTTATGCCAAAGAGGTGGCCAGCTAAGAGAAAAATCAGTACTTTTTACAGTTTTATCCATTTTAAAAAAGAAATAGGGGCTGGCCTGGTGGTGCAGCAGTTAAGTTCGCACATTCCACTTTGGCGGCCCTCCGTTCACCAGTTCGGATCCCAAGTGCAGAAGACCTACACACCACTTGTCAAGCCATGCTGTGGCAGGCATCCCACATATAAAGTAGAGGAAGATGGGCAAGGATGTTAGCTCAGGGCCAGTCTTCCTCGGCAAAAACGAGGAGGATTGGTGGCAGATGTTAGCTCAGGGATAATCTTCCTCAAAAAAAAAAAAATGAAAGAAAGAAAAAAAAAATGGAGGATCTGGGGCCAGCTGGTGGCCAAATGGTTAAGTTTGTGTGCTCTGCTTCAGCAGCCCAGGGTTTCACCGGTTCGGATCCTGGGTGCAGACATGGCACTGCTCATCAGGCCATGCTGAGGCAGCGTCCCACACAGCACAGCCAGAAGGACCTACAGCTAGAATATACAACTGTGTTCTGGGGGGCTTGGGGAGAAGAAGAAGAAGAAAAAAAAGATTGGCAACAGATGTTAGCTCAGGGCCAATCTTTAAAAAAAACAAAAAAGGCAGGATCTGAGGCGTCACCCAGCCCAGTTGAACAGAACTGCACCTCAAGTAATTTATACTGGCACGTATTTTCATGGCGCAAGTTGGTAGAATTCGTCGTTAGAATTATACACAGATAGGGGCCGGCCCCGTGGCCGAGTGGTTAAGTTTGCGTGCTCCACTGCAGGTGGCCCAGTGTTTCATCAGTTCGAATCCTGGGCGCGGACATGGCACCACTCATCAAGCCACGCTGAGGCGGCATCCCACATGCCACAACTAGAAGGACCTACAACTAAAAATACACAACTATGTACCGGGGGGCTTTGGGGAGAAAAAGGAAAAAAATAAAATCTTTAAAAAAAAAAAAGAATTATACACAGATAAGGCACGTCCCTTGGCACTTTTCTCCCTCCTACTTGTCTGCTTTTCATGGAAGGTTTTCCAGATTTGGACGAGCTCACCTGTGAGTTGGTACTCTCCCAGCTTGACTGAGATTGCAGATTCTGAGATACAGATCTCACCAGGGTGGAAGGAAGGGGAGGGGCCGGGTGTGCGTCTGCGCTCTGCCAGTCACAGGTGCGTGCCAGCCGCCTGCAACCCAGAGAGGGACGTGGTTCTCTTCACTCCTGCTGTGGGAAACTCAGGCAGTGAAGGACAGTTTTCCCCTCTACAACTTCGGGACTGAAAAAGAAAATGAGGCCTGGCTCATTTTAAAATAAAGTTTTATTCTAAAGTCAGCTTAATGCCCACACAAAAACATGTACACAAATATTCATAATAGCATTATTTATAATTGCCAAAAAAGTGGAATAAACCCAAGTGAAAATGTTCTAAAATTGTGGTAATGGTTGCACAACTCTGTGAATATGCTAAACCGTGGAATTATACCCTTTTAATAGGTGCATTGTATGGTGTGTGAATTATATCTCAATAAAGTCATAAAAATCAATGTAAAGAATTCCATTCTTGAATTCCATATTATGATCATCTAAAAGTGACGGCTATTTTGGCCACGTGAAGTGAGGGGAGAGCGAGGTGGCCTGGCTGGCCCCAGGCCTAAGAGAAATAAATACACAATGGCTTTGGTGTGTGATATAAGCTATGCTGAAGCCAAGGGACAGAGCTCTCCTCACTTTTGCCAAGACACTGCCCTTGCTTGTTCTTTCGCTCCAAATTCCTAGCATTAGAGGCATTCCCACTAACTAGACCACAAAGGTGGGGCTGTTTCCAGAAATTCATTGTTAAAACGTGTGTGTGTGTGTATTTCTTGGGAACAGAAGGAAGGCAAGGGAGCTAACCTTCTTTGAGGAAAGCAGGAGCCACTATGAGCATGCAGGTTCGTTCATCATACTAGCCGATTACCACCATAGAAAACACAAAGAGTCTCGATGGGGTGGGAGTTCGTGCAGGCAAATCCGTGCAGCTGTGGGAGTTATGACGGGGAACGGGAAAGGCTGAGGAAGTGGAATAGGCCTGAGTCCTTCCCCCAACCCTTCCTGGGTGTGTTTGGTGTCCAGTACTTCCTCTGACTCTTGAAGCCTGTTGCTCCCCCTCCGCATACACGACATAGTAAGAGAGGAAACCCGCCCCATCCTCTTGATGAAGGGAACACCACGGGCGTTGGAATCTACCGTTCCCTTGACATAATAATTTTCATTGCCTGATCTCACATCATCTCTCCCATCTCAGGACAGAAAAATACAAGGCAAAGCATCAGATTGAAGGATAGAAGTAGGATTTTGGAAGGCCCGGAGAAGGCAAATGAGTATCACATGGGGAGGAGGACAGAAGTAAAGAGAGGGAGGATGGAATGTGGGAAAGAAAGGGCATAGGGAGGAATAGGGTCCTCCTGAGGATAAGGAAAGAGTGTAGATGAGAGCAATAGTATCTTGAAATTTTGAAAATTAAATCAAGCACTTCTGTAAGGTTAATGTTTCCCCTGTAAAATAAAATAGGAAGATGAAGGTAAAATGGTTATGGCAGTGAGAACTTCCCCAAATAAACGTCACCATTGTGCAAAGGGCAGCCTGCTGAGACCCATTAGATTTTTTGGCTATTTGGAAGAGAAAGAAATTAAGAGAAGTTTGTTTTTGTTTTTGCTCACCAGGAAGGTCTCTCTGCCTGTCAGCATAGAGGCCTTATTTGAGTGAAATCTTAATGTCTCTCTAGTTATGCTAAATGAGTGTAACTAACGTATACGTATTTATGTTGTGCGTTTAGTGGTTGGAATAATTGTGTAACAATCTGCTTCATCACTCTGGGGATTCTCATTATATCAATTCTTAGGTACCTCAGAGGTCGTATTTTATACAGGAGAGAAAGAAAAAAATTCTGTTGGTATAATTATATATGAAGGATTTCACAGACTTTGGAATGTTCCAGCTCTATTTAGAGTATGTTTTCATTTCTACAGTTTCACCTTTGTTCATTGTATTGACTGAAGAGGATTATTGTATCTCACATTCATAATGATTATCCTGAATTATTGAGAAAAGGTTAAATGATTCTTTTTGAGAAGTCAAGAAAATTTTACAGATTTTCTTTTAAAATATTTACAGTATAAAATATCTTAATCCTTACAGAACTAAAAAACCTGTTTAAAAAAATCTGTTTAATAAAAACAGCCATGCAGATTAATTCTAGCCCTGAAAACTCTGACTAGCTGAGGCTTTTATAGTGTTTGTGAAAGATGAGCTTTATAATTGTCATTTTTTTATGTGTTGAACACTAGTGGATGGTAGGTTTCCCCCATTTCTTTATCATTGACTGGCTTGCTTATGTTTGCTGCTAGCACTTCCACAGGGCTATTTAATACTTTAATGATTGAATTTTTTGTTTAAACTACATCTACAATTTTTATATTTCAAAGAAGCAAAACCTCTACACTTGAATCTTGTTTATTCACATGTATTGTTTTAGTTATGCTGATGGTTTCTAATTTGTAGATGTTGGCGCAGCTCCTCAGAGTTGTGACAGGGAGCACAGTAGAGCTGTGGTAACTTTGTCTAGGAGGAAAGGCCTGGTGGCGTGGAATGATGCTGCATGGGGAGTGCAGGAAGAATGGCTGGAGTGCTCTCTAAAGCCCATTTATTCGGGGCAGGTAGCATCACCTGTGTGCACCTGTGCAGCCTCATCGTTGTTAAGGTATGATAACACTAACACACTGGCGAGCAAGCAGATGCGTCTGGAGCCCTCTGGGTGTTCGCCCTGCGCCCCGCTGCCCAGACTCCCCTGATCTCCGCCCCCAGTGTCTGAGCCCTGTGTCAGCAGACATTGGATGGTGCTCAGTCTTTACCTGTCTAAATATTTTCACTATTACCACTGCCCTCAGCTGTGAGGATTTATCGTTCTTTGTCGACTACTTATTCCATTTGTGGATTTATAAGGCTGTATAATGTTTCCTTACTCTGCACCTCCTTTTTCTCCTCCTTTTTGCCTTTTCTTGCTTTTAGGGTATTTAACTACTGATCTATAGCACTTGTATCAGAAATTGGATAGAAGGGTATCTGGCCAATATTGGTTTTAGAACTGCCTGGAATATTCTCTCACATCTCATCCATGCACTGAAAATTTATCCAGGCCACAGAGCCTTAGGTATACTGGACTCAGCTTCCCTGATACTGTATTTCTTTCGTATCTCTGAACATAGTTTGTTCATAAGTGTCTTTAACATTGTTTATCCTTCTCTTTGCCCTCTTTACCCTCATGTTTTTCAAAGGTTCCGTTTTTTCTTACCTTTCTTGCGTGTACAAAAGAGTCTTTTACTCCTGGATATTCTTTACTCATCAAGTGTTTACTAATATCTATATTTTCTTTTTTTAAAATTTCTTTTATTGAGGTAACATTGGTTTATAAAATTATATAAACTTCAGGTATACGTCATTATATTTTGATTTCTGTGTAGACTATATCATGTTCACCACCCAAAGACTAATTACCATCTGTCACTGTGCCCATGTGCCCCTTTACCCTCCGCTGCCTTCCCCTCTGGTAATCACCAATCTAATCTCTATATCAACTGTGTGTTTGTTGTTGTTGTGTTTATCTTCCACATGTAAATGAAATCATACCTTGGCTTTCTCTGTCTGACTTATTTCCACTTAGCCTAATACCCTGAATGTCCATCCATGTTGTTGCAGATGGCAAGATTTCACCTTTTTTATGGCTGAGTAGAATTCCATTGTATGTACATACCATATCTTCTTTATCCATTCATCCATTAATGGGCACTTAGATTCTTTCCAAGTCTTGGCTATTGTGACTAATGCTGCACTGAACATAGGGGTGCAAATATCTTTTCAAGTTAGTGTTTTCCTGTTCTTTGGATAAATACCTGGAAGTGGAATAGCTGGATCATATGGTAGTTCTATTCTTAATTTTTTGAGGAATCTCCATCCTGTTTTCCATAGTGGCTGCAGCAGTTTACATTCCCACCAGCAGTGTAGGAGGGTTCCTTTTCTCCATATTCTCTCCAACACTTGTTATTTCTTGTCTTTTTAATTATAGCTGTTCTGACAGGCATGAGGTGATACCTCATTGTAGTTTTGGTTTTCATTTCCCTAATAATTAGTGATGTTGAACATCTCTTCATGTGCCTATTGGCCATCTGTGTATCTTCTTTGGAAAAATATCTGTTCAGATTCTTTGTCCATATTTTAATTGCGTTGTTTGTTTTGTTGTTGAGTTGTATGAGTTCTTTATGTATTTTGGAAATTAGCCACTTATCAGATATGTGATTTCCTAATATCTTCTCCCAATTGTTAGGTTGTCTTTTCATTTTGTTGATGGTTTCCTTTGCTGTGCAGAAGCTTTTTAGTTTGATGTAGTCCTATTTGTTTATTTTTTCTTCTGTCTCCCTTGCCTGGGGAGACATGGTATTCAAAAAGATATTGCTAAGATCAATGTCAAAGAGCATGTTGCCTATGTTTTCTTCTAGGAGTTTTATGGTTTCAAGTCCTGCATTCAAATCTTTAATCCATTTTGAGTTAATTTTTGTGTATGGCATAAGATAATGGTCTACTTTCATTCTTCTGCATGTGCACTTATGTCAACTCCTGAAAGGGTGAACCTAAAAAGTTTTTACTTCCTTGGGTTGTTCTTGCTACAGATATTAAAAATTATTACTTATTATTATAATATCATAGTTTTAAGAGTGCTTTAAATATGGGATCTTCTTTGAAATTACAGGTATATTGTGAAGTTCCAAAGAGTGCTAATATACATCTTTCTTTAAAAAAATTTTTGTTTTAAACTATTCAATATGTGTCTCACGCACACACACTTTTTTTTTTTTTTTTTTTTTACAGAGTTTACAGTTATTAACAATTTTCCAGGGGCCAGCCCCATGGCCGAGTGATTACGTTTACATGCTCTGCTTTGGTGACCCAGGGTTTTGCTAGTTCAGATCCTGGGTGCAGACATGGCGCTGCTCATCAGGCCATGTTGAAGTGGCATCCCACATAGAACACCCACAAGGACCTGCAACTAGAATGTACAACTATGTATTGGGAGGCCTCGGGGAGAAGAAGAAAAAGAAAAGATTGGCAACAGATGTTAGTTCAGGTACCAATCTTTGGAAAAAAAAAACCAATTTGCCATATCTGTCTTTAAGAAAAATAATAGTTAAAGATGTGTTTTAAGACTCTCCCTCATCCATTCCATTTTCCTTTGTTTCCATTTGTGACTGTTAACCTAAAATTGATGTGTATCCTTATAGCTCATGTTTTAGCACTTTTATTACATGTGTATGTGCCCATAACTGATAGATATTATTGTTTAAATATTTTAAATTTACAGAAATACTATCATATTGCTTTTATCTATCCTTTTACAATCTGCTTTTTAAAATACTCAATATTTTTTCAGGTTTATCTGTGATAATACAAGTGCATCTAAGTCTGTTTAACTGCTATAGAGATTTACATTTTTTGCAATACCATAACTTATTTATCCAATCTCCTATTGATAGACATTTAGGTTTTTCTGATTTTTCTAATTTTTCGTTATGTGAAAACACCACCCTATTTGAGTTTGGGCATTGAATGAGCTCGTAAATTCAGTGGGATGCAAAGAGCACATCATAATTCTTCCATAGATAACATTAAGTAATTATAGTATTATCATCTATGTGTATGATTTCACCAACCTCTAGCACAGGAGAATTCTACAACTTTTGCCAGAATATGTAGTTTCAGTTCCAGCATTTCCAGAAGGGCTCATTTATCCTCTTTGACAATTTTAGCACCAGCATCAGAAAAACCAGCACCTAAAATCTCTGGCATGCCTCTCCTAGCGTGGGTTGGTGGTAAGGTCAGGTTTAACAGTATTGCCTCAAACAATGTGGCAATGAGCACCTTGTCTATCTCTCTTTATGGCCCACGTATAAAAGTTTCTCCAGAGTTTTCACCTAGCAGTAGACTTGCTGGATAATAATATATGTGCATTTTAAACCTTATTAGAAAGTATGAAACCTTCTCCGATGTGGATTTATCAAAAGGTATGAGTTCCCATTCCCCACGTCCTCACCAACATTTGGTATTATCCAGCTGTCAAATTTTTGCCAATCTGATAGGTGTAAAATGGTATCTGAGTGTAGTTGTTGTTGTCATTGTTTTTAATTTTTCTTTGGAAATATTTTCAAACTTACAGAAAAGTTGGAAAAACAGTACAAAGAACTCTCATATACCTTTTACCCAGATTCACCAATTGTTAACATTTTGATCGTATGCTATATCATTCTCTCCATATGTTATACATATTTTTCTGAATCATTTCAGGTTAAGCTGTGTGTGTTATGCCCTCTTACACCTTAATATTTCAATGTATGTTTCCTAAGAATAAGAACATCTCTTATGCCAGTACAATGATCAACTTCATGAAAATTAACATATCATACCATACTTTTATCTAATCTGCCACTCATAATTTTGTCCACTGACTAATAATGTCCTCTGTAGCAGTTTTCTCCCCTGTCCAGGATCACATATAGCATTTGATTGTCGCAAGTCTTTAGTCTCCTTCAACCTGGATCAGATCTTCAGCCTTTCTTTGTTCTGAAGAATACAGAATATTTGGAGAATACAAGACTATAGTCTTCATGTTTTAATACAAGGTTCTTCATTTTGAGTTTTCATGTAGTTTAATCTATGTTTTCCTGTTGAAATCTTTGTATATGTGTATCGGTTATTTAAATATCCTCTTCTGTGAATTAATTGTGAATATTCTTTGCTCATTTTTCTACTGAGTTGTCCTTATTGAGTTCTTTCTATGTTCTCTATACTAATCCTTTGCTTGTTATATGTATTGTAAATAGCTTGTCTCAGCCTATAGCATTTTATTGTTTTTGTTTCACCTTGATTCATGTGTAATATAGAACTTTAAAATGTTTAATGTAGTAACAACATTTACCGGTATCTCCCTGTAAGATTTCTTTTTAGTCTTCTTCAAAATTGCCTTGGCTATTTTTGGACTTTTGCTCTTCCATCATAAATTTAGGATCAGCTTGGTAAGTTTGTTGAAAAAAATCTAATGGCATTTTAATTAGAAAAGCAGCGGATTTATAGAATAATTGGGAGGAAAATTGACATCTTTGTGTTGTGAATTATTCTTATCCATAAATGTATTTATTCACTTATTTAGATCTTCATTCGTGTCCTGTAGGAAAGATTATCATTTTATTCTGGAAGGCCTTGACCATCTGTTTTTCAAATGCCTAGATCCTTTAGTTTTTGTTGTGAACAGGATTAAAAAATTTTTTTTACATTCTCTAATTATAGTTTTTGGTATATAGAAACACTACTGATTTTTATACATTCATCTTAAATGTGACAACCTTGATAAACTCTCTTATTATTTCTACTAGCTTGTAGACTGCCTTGGACTTTCTTAGATAATCATTTAATCTGTGAAGACTGACAACTTTATTTCTTTTGTTCTAATCTCTATACTACATTTCTTTTTTCTTATCTTTTGCCCTGGCTAGAAACTTCAGTTCAGTGATGAATAGATATGGTGATAGAGGCATCATTGTCTCATTCTTGGCTTTAAAGAGACTGTTTCTAACATTTCACTATTGTACGACGCTCCGTGGATGCTTTTTGTAGATATCCTTTCAGGGAAGAACTCCAGCCTCATTGAGAATTACAAAGAGTAACAAGACTCCAGAAGAGACGCAAGCCAGCATGTTGTCTTGCCAGAACTCCATCCATGCTGAAAGTAGATAATGAGACTCAGTGGATCAGAGTAAGACAGTTTATTATTCACTGCACAGCAAACAGCTTGAGCATCAGGATGACAATGCCAGTTCTCCTGACCCAAAGTCCCGTGGTGTGATGTGATGGCCCAGTGTGCCACAGCTGGGGAACCCAGGGCTAGGGGCTCAGCACCTTTTGTAGCAAGCAATAAATACCAGTCCTCTCCTGCAGATTGAGCAGTACGTTGTACTATAGTCATGTTATGATTGCCTTGACCTGTTTAATTAGTTACAGAAATGGCTGAAGCATGAGCTGGTTAAGCCTTGAGGTTTGGCATAGTACTCAGAAAGAATATGTAAGGATGTTTGGAGCCCATGGCAGACTGCCTCTCTCAATGAGAACTTCTTTATTTCATTTGCTAGGGGATTTTCACGTGAATGGCTATTGAATTTTATCAAGAGATTTTTCTCTGTTTATTAAGGAAGCCATATAGTTTTTCTCCTTTAATCTCTTATTCTCGTATGTTATATTAATAGTGACATTAATTGTCTGATGTTAAACCAGGCTGGAATTTGTGGGGTAAATTCTTCTTGGTGAAGAAATATATTATATTTTTTATACATTGATCAATTCATTTTGTCAATATTTTATTTAGCATTTTTATAACTATGGCTATAATTGAGATTGGCCTACAGTTTTCCTTTCCTTTATAACCCATGTGTGTTTGGGATATCAAGGATATATAAGCCTCATAAAATTAATTGGTGAGCTTTTCTTCTTTCTCTATTCTCTGGAACAGTTTACATAAGAGGGATGTAAGATAAAGGCTACCTAAAGTTTTAGTAAAGGTTACTGTAAAAATTTCAAGGCCTAGTGGGTTTTTTTTTTTAATAGTGATCTTTTTTTTTTTTTTTTTTTGAGGAAGATTAGCCCTAAGCTAACTACTGCCAATCCTCCTCTTTTTTCTGGGGAAGACTGGCCATGAGCTAACATCCATGCCCTTCTTCCTCTACTTTATATGTAGGACGTCTACCACAGCATGGCTTTTTGTCAAGCAGTGCCGTGTCCACACCCGGGATCTGAACCGGAGAACCCCGGGCCATGGAGAAGGGAAATGTGCACACTTAACTGCTGCGCCACCGGACCAGCCCCGGCCTAGTGGTTTTTGAGTAATTTTTGGAATACTCTTTCAATTTCTGTAACTTAGTAGAACTTTAATCAGTGTGTCTATTTCATCTTGAGTCAATTTTGGTAGTTTGTACATTTTTAGAAAAGTTTCTGTCTTCTTTAAATTTCCAGATCTATTGGTTTAATATTTTCATGATTTAAAAAACCATTTCTGTTTATAGAGTTGGGTTTCAGTCTTTGTTCCTAATGTTTTAAATTTTCTTTTTCCTCTCAACTATTTCTTTGTTTTATATTTCAGTAATTTCTGATCTTATCTTTATATTCACTTTCTTATTTGTTTGAGTTTATGCTCTTCTTTTTCTAGCTTCTTGAGTGAATGCTTAGTTCTTTAATTTTCAGTCTTTTTTTTCTGATATATATATTTAAGGCTATAAATTCTCTTCCAAATTCTGCTTTTTCTGTTCAATTCTGTTTTACAGTTTCAATTATGATTTCTCCTTGGACCCATGAATAATTTAGAAGTGAGATTTTCAAAGATAAGGGATTTTTGTTTGTTTTTGCGTTTGCCCTCCCTGCAGGGGTCTCACTTATTCAAGACTAGCTTTCATATTAATTCCTCCACTTCTGATTACTGCATTACAAACGTACTATAAATTCGGACTCCATATCTGGATGGATCACAGGCTTTGGCGTTTTGTTTTTCATGGGAGACTTCTTCCCTATCCTGAGCCTGGGTGCATGGTGAGCTTCCTTGTTACTTCTCTGGGCCATTGGGGAGTATTTCTGCTTCCATTTTCATGGAGGAGGTATTCCATCCATGGATCCAGCTTTATGACAGAGTCTTATTTCCAGTTCTCTGCCTTGCATGATCCCAGGCTGTGTCTCTTGTATCCTCCTGGTCATTAAAGCTGTAGTCTCTAGATATTAGTTTATTTCTGGATCTGCTACCCTATCTAGGATGCCAAGGTGCCAGCTTGTCCCCTTATTGCTTTTGCTTTGAGTTCTTTATTTCTGATGCCAAGATATTTCATTTTCTTGTTTTTGAGCTCAGCTATGAATTTTTTTTTTTTAAAGATTTTATTTTTTTCCTTTTTCTCCCCAAAGCCCCCGGTACATAGTTGTATATTCTTCGTTGTGGGTCCTTCTAGTTGTGGCATGTGGGACGCTGCCTCAGCGTGGTTTGATGAGCAGTGCCATGTCTGCGCCCAGGACTCGAACCGATGAAACACTGGGCCACCTGCAGCAGAGTGCGCGAACTTAACCACTCGGCCATGGGGCCAGCCCCTCAGCTATGAATTTTAATCTATTAAATTTTATCTCACATTTCTATATGTTTATATCGAAAGGGTTGATAGCCTTCCAGCGTCCTTTCCAAGCAGAATTTTGACCCCTGTTTGCACGTGAACGCTGAATGAACTCATAAATTCAGTGGGGAAGCAAAGAACACATCACAGCTCTTCAATCAGCACCTACAATCTCTGGCATGCTACTCTTAGCTTGGGTAAGGGAAAACGTCAAGTTTAATGGTATTGCCTCTTGACCACATATGTAGACTGTGAACTTACTGCTACCCTGTTCTGCCAGAAAAACAAGACCTCAGGGCAACACCCACTATTTGAACATTGACATTTTTTGATTGATTACATCATGGTATGCAAAGACATCCAAACTAAAGTGGCTGTGGTATTATATGAAGTCATAGTATTCAAGAGCTTTATTTTCCCAAATGGCTTTTATCTTAACTCACTCTATTTTAAATCTGGATGTGACTATAGATTCAAAGTGGAGTTGGAATTATTATTTCAGAAATTGCCTCAAGTAAGACAAACATCAAGTTTAGGAGATGTAGGGTTAGGTACTTTTAATGAGCTCCATTGAGTTCATGGCCTGCAACATAATCCTCAGCTTTAGGCCCCTCATGTCTGAGAAAGGAGAGGGCGTGACCAAGGAACACAGAGTTCAGGAGTCAGGGCATTGTGCCAGGGCTGAGATGGTTTGGGATCAGTGGAAGGTTACTGCCATACCTGCCTTTATGAAACCAGTGGGGCGTATCACCACGAACTCCCTGAGCACTGAATGGATAATCTCTACATTTAGAACATTTCTAACAAAGAATTAACTAGAGATAAATTGTAATAGTCACCAACTCCCTGTATAATTGCAGGAAATCCTATGTTTTTACCCTTTGCTGGTAGAAATGTGGGAACTTGTCTGCTGTTTCTCTGTGCCAATGGAGCCTTTGGATATTGACTGTCTCTGTATCAAATTTATACAGCCCCGCATTCTCTAGCACTTATTGTCATCCTGAGACGTACTCCTCTTACAGGTTATGAATAAGTGCCAAACTACTGAGTTTCATTAAGCTATTATACACAATTGGTTTTCATTTTTTTCTCCAGGAAGTTTTGAAGTACAATATATAGATTGAATGTTAGCATTCAGAATGCTGCCTCTTCTATGAAATTTTCTTGGTTTCCTACAAGCAGAAATGACCCCTTCCTTCTTTCGTCATATCTTCAGAATCCCTCTGTCACAACCCCTATAATATTTTCATGCATTTTTGTTTACACACCTATATCTCTCTACCAGAACATAAGCTCCTTAAAGACTAGTGTCACCTTTTTTCCCTTGTGCCAGGCATGATAAGTGGCATATAGTACATATCCCCTAAAGATTTTTTGAGTGGGTAAATGAAGAATAAGAGTTAGTCTTAATATTTTTGTTTGTTTGTTTTGTTTTTGTTTTTAGGTTTTTTTTTTTTGAGGAAGATTAGCCCTGAGCTGACATCTGCTGCTAATCCTCCTCTTTTTGCTGAGGAAGACTGGCCTTGAGCTAACATCCGTGCCCATCTTCCTCTACTTTATATGTGGGACGCCTACCACAGCATGGCTTGCCAAGCGGTGCCTTGTCTGCACCTGGGGTCCGAACCGGCGAACCCCGGGCTGCTGAAGTGGAACATGCGCATTTAACCGCTGGGCCACCACGCCGGCCCAGTCTTAGTATTTTTTAATGTAGGTTCTATTAAGAACTATGGTTCACCTTTCCATTCAACCTTCTCAGTGAGCAAGTTTGCCCAGAGAACCAGTTTGTTTTTCACAATAGAAGCATCCAACAAATATATGAATACTTCAAAATACCAATTTAATTCCAACTGGAGTCTATGCATTTAAAAAATAACTGAAGAAGTCTGATGAATCACCTTACTACTTCCTGTCAAAATCTCTTCACCTCAGGGAAACTTTTGGTCAGCACTTTGATAATTTTGTGTGTAGAGAATTGTGACATGAGTCAATAGATCAAATATTGTAGTCAGTTTTCACAATCTGCTTGAAAGGAATTTCAGTTTTTCATTCTTTAATTTTCGAAGTTATAATTGATTGCATCTTTGGTTGGCCCTTCTAATTTTCTAGACCAAAAAATGTCACTACTACCTTACAACTTATTTGGTGCCTTTGTTGCATTTCAATTATTCAGTATCAAGACCCTAGAAAGTTAAAGTTGGTGTCTCTGTTAGACAGTTTCAAATTTGCTGAGAGCATCTATTTGAATAACTTCTTGGATGTATAATATAGACATGGTAAAATCTTTAAAGGCTACGTAGACCCAGGGAAGTAATTTAATTACTCTGTTATGGTTTGTAAAGAAATTTTCTGTGTGATTATTTCAGTTTGGGTTTTCCAGATCCATCCTTTAAGATGCAATATTAATTAAATATGTTCACCTGCAAATGTAACAACAGATGTTGCCAAATCTTACTTGAGGCAATGCCCTTTTTCTTTCATTTTTTATATTAGTGTAATTGTGCTTGTGTTTTCTTCATCTTATTGGATCCTAGCCATGGATGGGAGAAAATGTTCCAGAAAGATAGGAATAGAAACAGGTGCAACAAGAGGAGAAGCTTGATCACGAAGAAGGGCAGAATATCTTTAGGTAGTCATGAGGTTTAGGTAGTCATTAGGTTTTCCTTGGTGTTGGAAGAAAAGGAATGGCTTAGCAGATCCTTTTAAGAGCAGACTCTGTAAATATTCAATAAATATTTGTAAAACATAGAATAAACTCTGGTAAGTGCCAGGCACTGTGCAAAGAACCAGAAGTAGAAATTAAAAAAGGAATATGATTAATTCCTGCTTAGGATCTCATAATCCAGGGGATAGACAGATACTGACCAACTATCTGTAATGCCATAAGAAAATTACAACACCCATGGTGTTTATGAGTTGGTAGAGGAGAGGGATCAGTTCTATGAGGGAAAGTCAAAGGTTTCACAAAGGAGATGTGAGCTAAATCTCAAAGTAGGAGCAGGATCTCGCTAGGTAGAGGAGAGTGAGGGGAAGAGTATTTTAAACAAAGAAAGCAGTGTGACCAGAGTTACGAAAGTGTATGGTATCTTGGGGAGCCATCTTTCTTGCTAACTAGTTGAGAGGCTGATCAGTGGCCTAGTGCTGTGCTCTAGCTGTGCCCGGAAGGCCCTGCCTTTCCTCCTCCAAACTCCTGGATCATCTAACCTGCAGAGCAAATAATAGAGTTAGATTCATTTCTAACAAGTGACTCCTAAGTAGGAACTGGTGGGTGCTTTGGACTTTACTTGTATTTGTACACGTTATCTGCTACAGAGAGTTTAACCTCCTTTTTGCTTCCTTTTAACAGGAAATTAGATTCTGAGAATTTTTCAGTTATATTTTCTATCATTAGTGATATTATTCTCTTGTCTTCTGAATGAGTCTTGGAGATTCACTCAGGATCGGTCGACGAATGGTGGGAACATGTCAGGGCAGGTGACTCTGAGGAAATGACACCTCAATGGTTGATCTGTGGCCTGAAGAAGGAGTGACCATTAGATCATTAGCTGGACAGTGTGTGGGATGGGGTTAAGGGGGATGAAGGTGGGGGAAAAGAGTATGTGACAAGCACGCCCACCACTGGCAAGGGGCACGCTGCATTCGAGGACTGGAAGGCAGCCTCTATGAGGCATGAAACTGGTCTGTCTTGTTTACAGTGCTAGCTCATGCTATAGAACACTGTCTGACATGTGGTAGGTTCTTAACCACAAAATGTTGAAGGAAGAATTGAAAAAGTCCCATTGTGGCTAGAACACAGAGAGCAAGGGGTTGCATGGAATAAAGTGATTCTGAGAGAAAGGCAGGGCCATGCTAGGCCCTGTAGCCCATGTTAAAGTTAAGGGGCTTTGGGGCCGGCTCCATGGCCAAGTGGTTAAGTTGGCATGCTCCACTGGGGCGGCCAGGGTTCGGATCCTGGGCGCGGACATGGCACCGCTCGTCAGGCCACGTTGAGGCGGTGTCCCACATCCCACAACTAGAAGGACCTGCAACTAAGATATACAACTGTGTACAGGGGGGTGGGGGGGGTGGTTGGGAAATAAAGCAGAAAAAAAAATAAAAAAAGATTGGCAACAGTTGTTAGCCCAGGTGCCAATCCTTAAAAAAAAAAAAAGGAAGATTGGCAACAGTTGTTAGCCTAGGTGCCAATCTTTAAAAAAAAAAAAAAAAAATAATGGGCTTTGTCCTCACAATGAAACACCTCTAAAGGATTTTAAGCAAAGAGATGACATGATTAGATTTGCTGTACAGTGTGGAGCAGTGCTTTCCAACTTATTGATTGTCACTGATAATGAGAAACACATTTTACGTTGTAACCTAGTAAAACACACATATATACATACACAGTTGAAATAGGTTTTTATGAACTATGCTTAGCCTTACTAAGTGTGATGTGCGCCAATATTTTTTGTTCTATTTGGTATTTTTGAAAAGTCGTGGTCAAAACCAGTATGACTCATGGGTCATAAGTACAGTTTGAAAAACACTCCTATGGGGAATGGATACTGTAATGATGGAGACTATGTACATAGAATCATAGAAACCAGCAGCTTTAGATGATCTAAGAAAGGTCAAAACACGCTAGCTTAAAAGGAATATGCAGAACATAAATCTGGAGTGATGCTAGTTCCAGGGGAACTCAACAGAATGTCAAGTGTGGGCAGGATTTTAGGAGTTATAGAATCCAGATGACAAGTATCAAAGCAGAGTAAACTTGCTTAAGGGCGCGTGAGAGTTGGCACTATCAGAGGAGGCCGGGTGCCCAGATTTCTCCCACATCTTTCCATGATTCCCTTCAGCCTTTCCTGTTAGGGCTTTTCACAACAAGCTGGGAGACGTGGAGACTTGGTGATGCTGTCACTGTTTTATAAATCTGGAAACTGAAGCATAGGGAGGTTATATGACTTGCTGCAAAGTTTGATGACTGTTAAGAGGACAAAGCAGGGCTGGATTCCAGGCCTCCTTATCACTGGTCTGCCAGTCTTTCCATTATACTGCCCTGTTTCATAACATATGCATGAAAAGAGACTTAGGATTATAAAGTGACAACACAGCATTTTGGCGGGTATACATTTTTGTGCTAGAACCGTAAGAGTTCTGCTGCTAATACCTTGTAATCAGTTTGGTATTAAAAATTAAAATTGAGGTGTACAGACTGCTTCTTCAGAAATCTAGGAACGTAATAGTTAATCTGTTTCATGAAATGAACAGTTATATCTGAACATCCAAATCTCAGAAATGTAATATCTTCATTGACATCTTGGCTGAAAGAGTGGGAGAGGAGATCAGGAAGTGTATTCATCATAAAAATGCTAATTGTAGAAAACCTCTGGGAGATTGATCTTAATTTAAGAACTGGGTGAAAAGATGAAAGATACAATGTGGTTAATAAGTAATGTATATAAAATAGAAAGCATTTTGTATGTTGATTTGAGATGATAAAGTCAGTTTGAAATATATTTTCTACCAAAAGCTACTGGGTTTCTAGAGGAAACTGGCTTTTTGGTCTCTCCTAGGGTACTTTGGGGCATAACAAAATGTTCATCTATTATCAACGTACTTTTGACTGGGAAAACGTTTCTGAAATGAGCTTGTCTGTAGCAGGGGTTGATTTTCCTGGGAGTGCCATGTGTGCCCTGGCCTGTGGCAGTGTACTCAGGAGGCAGCTTAGCATCTGCCTGTTGATTTTATCTGGACTTGACAATTTCGATGTTAGTTTAGTGTCTGAGCTCAGAGCTTCTGTCACCACATATTGTGTCTATGTAGGTTTAGGGTCTTGGGGTTTAAGTTGTTTTTGACTAATTGTTTTCCTCCCATGGTTCTCTTTGCACTTGTTGCTAGGTCTGCAGGCGAAGTTCTTCTAGTCTTTATTTGCAGATAGGACAGCATTTTCGGCACTCATACCTGTATGGAAAACCCAGTTCACCGTCCTCACCATGAGGCCAGAGACCTCCATGGCCATCCTGGGCCGGTGTTACAGACCCGGCTCTAAAGAGTGTGTTTTTGGGCCCAGCGCTCCCCCTCCCCCCATGCCAGGCAGCTTCACATTGCTATGCTGATGGTTTCAGTTTCTTCTTCTTTTTCGGTACCCTAAAATTCTCTATCTTTCCTTTTGGTTTAATTATGTATTTAAATATTTTATTATAATTTTTCCAGATTTTCTGTGTATTTGGAGTGGAGGAGAGTTGCTTGTCAAATTTCCTCGTTTTATCACCTCCAACGAAAGTCCTTTCTATTATTTTAAAATTTGACTTTGTTAGAAAAAAATTATTTTATTACATTATTATTTTGTCCCACACATGTATAGGGTGGCGTGGACTATTGTGGATTGTTACTGAGGGTGTGGTGGTCGTTTTTGCCAGGTTATGATGGCTTGA
The DNA here is from genome assembly GCF_041296235.1 of Equus asinus. NCBI lineage: Eukaryota > Metazoa > Chordata > Mammalia > Perissodactyla > Equidae > Equus > Equus asinus. Next base: position 42,464,940 of record NC_091813.1, read on the forward strand.
GTAGTTTGCTACTGACAAGGACTAAGGAACTCATGCTACTGACAAGAACTAGGAACGTCTGTCTCTGTTTACATTGGCCTGGCATATGTTGGGAAATGTTAAAGCTAGGAAAGTAGATAAAGATTGTTATTGCTTATTTTCACCTTCAACTCTGAATCTAAAGAGGCTCCAAACTTCATGCTTCTTGTGTGTGGCAAAGTTCTTATCAGTGGACACCTGAAGCCAGCAAAGCTGAAGGAGTGCCTTGTATCTGTCCATCTGGGAGTAAATTGGACCTTTGTGTCACTCAGGACTTTTTCAGTTGAAGGTACAGAAATCCAGCTTGAGTTCTCAAAAAAAAAATAAAAAGGACTTTATTGGCTTACATACTTGAAAAGTCCAAGGTGGTCCTGGCCGTAGGAATGGCTGGGTTTAGATGCTCAAGCCATGTCATCCTCTCTTGGCTCTGTTGTCCTCTGTGAGGGCAATGATCTCAGGTAACCATGCTCCCACCCCTGCCACGAAGTGGCCCTCCTCCACTCTAGGCTCACATCACCTCCCAGCAGAAAGAGAACTCCTCTTTCCCCTCCCTGTTCCCCCCTGTTATGTCTCAGTGGCCTGGCTTGGTTACCTGGCCGTGCTTGTGCAGTTAGTATACTCCATCCTCCTGGCCACAGCAGTTATGCTCACCCCATGGCTGGGCACTGGGTCAGTCCCAGCAGAGCCACATAGTCAGAGTGAGGTAGGGTGATTCCTCCAAGAGTAAGCAATGTGCTATGACTGGAAAAAAAGCAGGTGAAATTCTGGGCCAGCAAAAATAATCAGATGCCCACTACAGACTGAGCAGGTCTTTATGAAAAAAGAGTGAATTTTTAAAGGATTTAACTTTATCAAAATTTGGATTCATTCCATCACAAAGGCCCTGTCTTTAAACGTTGTGAAAGTTCATATTCAAGACCGTAGTGAAGCAGTATGATCATAAGATTTACAGGCTGGTTTGGGGCTTGCTGCATTGGAAGAAAATTGTACCAGGATCTCTGTCATAGTATATTAACTCCAGAATTGATGACATTTTTTTCTAATTTTTAAAGCAGATTTGGGAGAAATTGGCAATTATCTCATTTCCTTTGGCAGCCAACTGAATGGAATTGTTGACACCTCTTAGTACAACCAACTCCTGGTTTTCTTGCATCCTGTGTGTGCCCTCTCACCTGATAAGAATTTCTGTTTTGTAAATATGGACTAAGAACAGTTTAGTGGATACCAGGGGAAAGGTGGGGTGGGGGGTGGGCACAAAGGGTGAAGTGGTGCACCTACAACACGAATGACAAACATTAATGTACAACTGAAATTTCACAAGATTGTAACCTATCATTAACTCAATTAAAAAAAAAAAGAAGAATTTCTGTTTTGTGAGCCCGTTTTGGATACTTGAGAGACTTCCATTGTCTTTGAAATAGTGCAATGTTACTTTTCTAACTAACACTTCAAATAGAAGTGAATCTTGACGTTCTGTGCACCAATGGAACTCCTTCAATGCTTAGCAACGTATCTGGTTTGCTCCCTTGGTTAGGAAGAAACTCTGCAAACCGTGATGGCTCTCTGATTTCTGCCTTGGCATGGATTGTTACCATGGGCCTGGCCAAAGAAAGTCTTGTCTACTGCTGTCTACTCCTCCAGAGCTTGAGCCTGGAATTATCTCCTTTTTGAGAAGATTTTGCCAAGAACTGGAAGCAGGACATCAAGTATTTCTCGACTACACAGAGGCCATTGGTTCTGGAAGACAAATTTGATGTGTTTAATTGACTTTCTTCAAAAGTTTCACTGTTTTGACAGAGAGAGAAGGAAAGTCCACTCTCAGAGCAAGTTGACCGGGAGCAGTAAATGTTTGGCTTGGCTTAATGTGGTGTATATTTTTGGCTTTATAAATCATGTGAGCCTTATTATTCGAAATCCTGCAGGCAATGCTAAGGATGCTGCTACTGGAGCAGAAGGAAACATGGTGAGATGAGCTGAGTTCCAAGCTGCTCTTCTGGAAGAAGAAATTGGAGGCACACAACTGTGTGGACTTTCCAGGACTGGAAGCAGGGCTGAGGCAGGCTTTCATCCTTTTCTCTGGAGGCAAAGATCCCCTGGAAACACTACCAAACTCTTGTGAAGTGTACTTTTCAACCCACGTGACTTAAAAATTGAAAGGGGATTTATAATCCCTTTGTTTCTGATAGAAGCAACATCAGTCACACAGACCTGGCCGAAGATGACCTCACTGATTTCAGATGAAGGACAGAATGCAGATGCCTTCAACTGGCAGAATTTTGAAGAAATCCTGATCTTTTTTCGCATAAGTTTGTCTTTAATCTGGCAAAGCGAGAGACAAGAACTCTTTTTTCCTTTCCGCTTCTATTGAGATATAATCAGCATGAACAAAATTTCTGATTCTACTTGAATCAGAAAACCTGAGTCTGGGTTTTCAGCTGTAGTTGCCATTAATATGCAAAGTCAAAACTCTTAGAATGTCAAAGACCATCTAATGATTTCAACTTCCTCCGCAGGTTAAGTAACATCAAGTAGCTCACTAAGATGTTTGTTTCTACATTTTAGATGTATTTAATTGTTTTCAGGAAATAGCCATTACTTTTTTGCATTAAAAAAATAGTGGATGACATAATTCTGCATAAAAAATGCTTTTTAAAAATCTGTTTAGGGGTCAGCCTGGTGGCATAGTAGTTAAGTTCATGCACTCTGCTTTGGTGGCCCAGGGTTTACTGGGTTGAATCCTGGGTGTGGACCTATGCACCACACCACTCATCAAGCCATGCTGTGGCGGCATCCCACATAGAACTGGGAGGACTTACAACTAGGATATACAACTATGTACTGGGGCTTTGGGGAGAATAAATAAATAAATAAATAAAATAAAAAAAGAGGGAGATTGGCAACAGATGTTAGCTCAGGGCCAATCTTCCTCACCAAAAAAAAAAAAATCTGTTTATATAAAAGTAATCTCCAGGGGTCTCTCTCCAGCTCTGCCTTCAAGGTTGGGCAGGGGGAGGTGCAGTTGGAAAGAGAGGCAAAAGTCTTTCTACTTATCTGGTAAAATTTGACTGTCCTCTCCTGGCCTCTGTATGTAGCAGACATTCAAATGCTGGCTGTTTCTCTCCTGGGGTGCTTTTGTGGATTCCTTGGAGGCCCTGACAGGTGTTTGAGCAAGCCCTGCAGCATTCCCTGGTGTGGGCAATGATGTGACCCTCCTCTCGGCCTCCCTTCCCTGAGTTCTGCCCTGGAGTCCACCCCACACCCTCTTACTGCCCAGTTCCTCTTGCCAGAGCAGGCAGGCCTCTTAGGGGGCCCAGTGAAGATAAATGCATCCTTGACAACTCTACAGCGCCCATCTGTTCTAAGGAAAGCTGCAAACTTCCTGGAGACTGCCCCCTCTGCTCCCTCCTTTCTTGGCCTCATTGTTGGAAGTGACTCCACTTCTCCTGGCACGAAGCTAGCGCTGCCCTCTGTGTCCGTGGATGTCCCCAAACTCCAGGGCATACTGGCCAGACTTTCCCAAGAAATCTTCTGCCGTGGACCCATGGCAGCTCCAGGGCTCAAATGCTAGAGCCAGTAAACATTCTTCAGAGAGGAAGCGTTGTCTTTCCTTCTTGCAGGCATTCCTCATGTCTACTTTTGGTTTTCTTGGGGCTTCCCTCCCTTGCTTTGCTGCAGTCAGAAGAGCAGCACTCTGTCTCCCCACCATGGGGAGGGGAAGGACACCCAAGCAGAAAGCTTTACTTTGATGGCGCTCTTCAGTCTCTGCTCAGATTTCTAGCCTTGTTTCATATAAGGTAAAAGATGGGGGTTGATAGTTGCTGGACTGGTTCTGCTGTCTTTTAGTAAGTCTTGCGCAGGTTCTGAGACCTTTCTTCAGAACGTGTTGCCCATTCTTCTCGAATAGGGGCTTCAGCTGAAATTTTGAGAAAAAGAGGAAAGTTATAAATACTTGAGTAGATGAATGTTTTTATCTTAGAATGATTTAGAAAAGCAGAAAACTGGAACCATCCTAAAAGTCCTTCAATCAAGGATTTATGAAACAAATTATGGTATTCATTAAACATATTATGTGTCTATGGACCTAGAAGATACTCATGATACACTATTAAGTAAAGAAAATAAGAACAGGGCTGGCCTGGTGGCACAGCGATTAAGTTCGCATGTCCCACTTCATCAGCCCGGGGTTCGCTGGTTCAGATCCTGGGTGTGGACTTATGCACCGCTTGTCAAGCCGCGTTGTGGCAGGCATCCCACATATAAAATACAGGAAGATGGGCACGGATGTTAGCTCAGGGCCAGTCTTCCTCAGCAAAAAGAGGAGGATTGGTGACAGATGTTAGCTCAAGGCTAATCTTCCTCAAAAAAAAAAAAAAAAGAACAGAACAGTGTGTGTAGTCTAATCTGATTTTTGTTGGAAAATACGTGCACACATGTATGTGTAAGTACGTGTGCACTGAAAAATCTTTATAATGGTTATCTCTTGGTGTAGCATTATGGGGACCTATTTTCCAACTTATTTTTGCTTTTGTTTTTCTTTCAATTTTATTGAGATAAAGATAAAAGGTGTACGGTGTAATGACTTGACTTCCACTTATGGCAAAATGATTACGACAATAAGTTTAGTTAACATTTATCATCTTATATAGATACAAAAAAGAAAAAGAAAACGTGTTTTCCTTGTGGTGAGGATTTCTAGGATCTACTCTCCTAGCAGCTTTCAAATACGCTAAAGAGCAGTGTTAACTACACTCATCGTGTACTTTACATCCCTAGTACGTGTTTATCTTGTAACTGGGAGTTTGTACCTTTTGACTCCCTTCATCCAATTTCCCCCATCCCCCGCTGTCTCTGGTAACCACAAATCTGATCTCTTTTTCTATGAATTTTTTTGTTTTTGTCTTTTTCAGATTCCACATATGCTGTGTTTCTCTAATTGTTTTTACATTGAGGTTATTTTACATAGACAGAGAAAAAAGTAATAGTGGAATTTTACATTTTTAAAACTTGATTTCTTTCATTTGAAAAATATTTTTAAAGGAGGGCTACCAACTGGCAGCTGAGATGTCAAAGAGTGAAGAAGCAGAGCTGAGATGAGGGTGAGTCAAGCGAGGCACCCAGGGTGTCAAATATAAGGAGATGCTCGCTCTCAAGGTCATGCGAGTGGCCCAAGGGTGAGGGCTTCCTTACGGTTTGTACCGTAGATGCCTCTCTTGCCTCACCCTAGTCCTAGCCCTGTGTGTCAAAGGGAAACCAAAAAGAGCAGAATGTGGAAGGTATTATTGCTCTGTTCGCCCCTCAGACCAGCTCCCTAGACACGGGGGCGTGTATGTCTCCCAAAGTCTAATTTCTGTAAAGAAAATCAAAGGCTCTCAGCCTTTCTCTGCTGCCTTATCTTCCATCCTTAGTGTAGCATGAAACGGATATCTTATCAGTTCTTTACCATTAACAACTCCAATTTAATTCTAAATTCCTTTTCCAAAGTCCACTTTTATTTCAGCCTGAACAGCTTCACCATCGACTTACAACTTTTTCCAATCTTTTAACTGCCATCATGAAAACTACAGATTGGTGATGACTTGGATTCATACTTATGGATTCAGTAGACATTTATTACATGTATATAGTAAGCATAGTACAATGAGAAAGATAAAGAAATATAAGAATTAACATTAGCCTTTCCAAGTTGGTTTTTTTTTTTGAAGATTGGCACCTGAGCTAACATCTGTTGCCAGTCTTCTTTTTCCCTTCTTCTTCTCCCCAAAGTGCCCTAGTATGTAGTTGTATATTCTAGTTGTGAGTGCCTCTGGTTGTGCCATGTGGGACGCCACCTCAGCACAGCCTGATGAGTGGTGCTAGGTCCACGCCCAGGATCCGAACTGGCGAAACCCCAGGCCACCGAAGCAGAGGGGGTGAACTTAACCACTCAGCCATGGCGCCGGCCCCTTAAGTTTATTTTTTTATTGTAGCAAAGTCATTCAGTTTTTTTGTCTTTCTTTCTTTTTTTTTATCGCGGTAACATTGGTTTATAACATTATATAGATTTCAGATGTGCATCATTGTATTTCGATTTCTGTGAAAACTACATCGTGTTCACCATCCAGAGTCTAATCGCCATCCTACACCAGATGCATGTGCCCTTTCGCCCTTGTCACTCCCCTCTTCCTGTGACAACCTGGGTGGACCTTGAGGGCATTATGCTAAGTGAAATAAGTCAGACGGAGGAAGCCCTTCCAAGGTTTAAAGTGACAAAATGGTCATACTGGAAAAGCTAAGCACAGAAATGTTACTCCACTAATTCAAAAGACAACCTCTAGTGAGCTCAGCTCTGATTTATAATAAAAAATCCCAAGGCAGGGAAAAAAAATTTCTGAGGAGCAAATATAGCTGTTTTGAAGTCTCTATTCCTTTCTGTACAGAAGGCTGAAGCCATCCATAAGGCCAGACCATATGGATTTAGAATTGTGTCTATAAAGGTGCTGATCTGACAAGCTTTGCTCTCTGGCTTATTCCGCAATTCAGCCTTAGTCCAGCAGATCAGAAACCTTTAACATCAATGCACAGCAGATGAGACCATACAGAAGTCCTCCCAGCTGCCTCAGACAGTACGGTGTAGTAATTTTGTACATTTCAATATGATTCCAAGTATTGAAGGAAAAGGTAAATTAGACTCAGCATGCTCTGAGGGCAAAGAAGCACATAATTCATTTGGCAAAAATTGCTGTCAAAAATGGTTACATTTTTGATAAAGTTACATTTTTGATAAGCTTCCCTTTTCTAGTACAGTCACGTAACGGGTAAAGCTTTGTTTGCTGATAATGCCAAATACCAGAGAGGTTAGGGTAAGAGTAGGATGTGCCAGCAGACAGCGAGGAGAGTGAGAACCGCAGACATGTGCAGAAGGACACGTCTCTGAGGAGGTGTCCTGGCCTGGGGAGGCTTCCTGAGGGGGTGGGTCTGTGCTCGAATGGAAACAGGAAGTCATCCCACTTGGGAAAACTGAGGGAGTCAACACAACCAGGAGAGAAGCAGGAGGCCATGAGAGGTGAGCAGGAGAGATGATTGTCACTATTCAGGCCTCAGGGTAGAAGATCCTGGATTAGGGAGGCTACAGTGGAAATAAAAAATGAGTCATATTATCAGCATAATAATGGAGGGAAAATCCTTACAGGTTAGTAGTTGACTAGATATGGGTAATGGGAGTTTACAGGAGTAGAAAATGATTTCAGGGTTTCAAGTTGGGGTGATAAAGTTACCCTTCCCGTATCCTTAATGGAACTTGATATAAAATCATTTTGAGTAGTGGGAGAGATGGGGTGGTGGAAACTTTTTTTTTTATATGTGATGAGTTTGGGATGGTAGATGCCTATACTTTACCTGTGGATGTGTTCTCAAGGGTTTGGGGCCTGATTTCCTTTTGGACTGCTGGAGCTAAGCCTGAGAGAGTAGGGCCTCTAGCCTTTGTAAGAGGCCCTCCAAAGCAGAGGGCTATGCATAAGATGTCATCTGGACCCTAACTGAGGTGTGACTCAATGTCTTGTCCTTTTAGTCTGTGGACTAGGATCTCAAAACTCCCTTGGTTTCAGGTTCCTGCTCTCATCTTGTCTGCCCTGGATTCAGCTTTCTTTCAGCTTTCTGGGCCTTGATGTCAGCTTGCAGTTTTTTCTGACCTCTTCTCATGAGAATTGGTGACTCCCTCTTGTACGCCACTGCAGCCTATACATACATGCTTCCTGTGGGGCCCACAACCTTTTTTGCACCCAGTCTTTGCATGTTTGTCTCCTTCAGCAATTGTTAAACTCTTGAGGGCAGGAACCATGGTGTTTAATCTCCTGTGTTTAATATATTTCCTGGCACCAGAGGATCTCAATACATGTTTGTTGAATGAAAGAATGGCTGAATGACATCTGACTTAAGTGCACACACTGTTTCCATGTTCACTCTCTCTATACCCACTTCTCAGAGGGGACCCTGCAGGGTGAGCCAGGACAGAGGCTGGGCTACACACATCAGTGAATGGAGGGGGAAGAAGAGGAGGCCAGAGAGCCTTGGGAAACCCATTTTGGAGGTGGGAAGTGGAAGTAGGGCGAGAGCCTGAAAATCAGAGCTTAGGAGCAGAAAAGACTGAAGATCCAGGACCCATAGCATCTTGGGGGCCATAGGAGGAAAGAATTTTGAGAATGAAGTCAAAAGTACAGTGAATTCAAGAAGAATGAAGACTGAGCAAAGACATTGAATTTAATGATTAAGTGATCATTGGAAACACTCGAGAGCTGGGTTTCTGTAGAGTGATAGGGCCAGAAGCTGGCTGCTAAGGAGTTAAGGTGTGAATAGATGCTGAGGAAATGCAGGCAGTGAGTACTGATGATGCATTTTACAAGTTTAGTAATGAAAGAAGACAAGGAGGGCTTTGGAGTGTAATAGTCAGATTCTCCTGTTTTTGATAGGAAGCCCTGGTGACAGACATTTTTATTTCCGTTCTTTTTAATTACATATTTTTTTCTGTTAAAAATAACATGTACTTAAAAAAAATTGTGTAAATGTAGACAGATGAAAAGAAAAAATATCCCATAATCTTTGAATCATTTTCAATATTTTAGTAGGTTTTCTTCTAGCTGTTTTCCCTACGCATATTATGTTTTATATTTTTGAAAAAAAATACAATTATCTTCTATGTATACATGTGTATATATGTTTGCATATATGTATATATTAAAATGCCCTTCATTTTTCACTTGAAATATATTATGAAGATTTTCCATGCTAATGGCTGCAAATTATTCCACTGTGTATGGAACCGATATATGGCAGATGCTCATCAGTAAAATATACTTGTCAACTTCCATTTGGATTGATTGGATTCTATTTTAATTAGTTGACATCTAACTGGTTGTTAATGTTTTGAATATCATCCCTGATTGTGTGAGTAGGTTGTTTCTACTTCTAAACTATGAAACATAAGTCAAATCTCAATTTAGAAAAACTATAGGACTTTTCTTAGTTCAGTGTAATACCCATTTTTCCTATTTCCAAGTGCGATGTTATCACTGTTTGCATGACTTGAGAAAATTGATATCTCATATTAAATATTTTTAAGAGGTTATGTAGATTTTGTATAAATACTTCCATGGTTTGGCCCTTAATTAGCTGTCCTGACATTATTCTATTTTCCTGAACATTAGTCTTTTTAGTGTTTCGAACCGTATTTTTATGAATTCAAAATTGTAGTAGCCTTTTAAAAATAATTCTCCTTCTTCCAAATAATCATGCTCCTTTTTTCCTGCTATTCTGACCTATCCCATTTCTCCTCCATCCCACTCTTCTTTTTTTTAGTAATATGAAAGCTTAGAATTCCCTTAGGAGGGGCTGGCCTGGTGCCACAGCAGTTAAGTGCTAACATTCCAATTCTCGGTGGCCCAGGGTTCACTGGTTCAGATCCTGGGTGCAGACTTGGCACTGCTTGGCACGCCATGCTGTGCGTCCCACATATAAGTAGAGGAAAATGGGCACGGATGTTAGCTCAGGGCCAGGCTTCCTCAGCAAAAAGAGGAGGACTGGCAGTAGTTAGCTTAGGGTTGGTCTTCCTAAAAACAACCCCAAAAAACAAACAAAAAAAGAATTCCCTTAGGAACACCAATTCCTCATTAAGGGTATGTTAAATATTATTTGTGAAACTTCAGCAAATAAAACTCTTTAGGTGGCAGCATTGTCAAGAATCTAGTAGATAGATTTTTGTTTTAATTTTTTTCAGGAATAAAGAGTATGTATTTCAATCTTTCTTCTGCCGGTCTAAATTAAGATAATCCATACATGTCTTCATTTACTGTCTATTCCATATGTTTACTATGTAAACGACTAGGGATGATGAAGGATGGTCCCTGCCCTCAAGTGGTTCTTTTCAAGTACTGGGACTGAATCAACTGGTAGATAAGGATATGATAATGCTATCAGCAAGGGAAGATTAGGTGTCTAAAATCAATATGACTGACATTATCACCCTTTTCTGGAGCTTCACTTCAGAGTAGTGATGGTGCATGCTAAAGTAGGTGAGGAGCAGGTACTTGTTTAGGGCCTTCAGAGGTGAATGGTGGCTAGCACACTCTAGAAGTGAATTATTCCTATAGATAAGTTCAACAAACTCTCGGAGGCTACCAGACCACCATTTGGTAATTTGCTGCCCTGATGTAATTCTTGGTGTGTGGAAAGAACACATTTACCTTTTAATGACTCCTTGATCTGTGGAAAATAATAAGTAGATCCTAGAGAAACATAGTCTGGGTTGAAACAGTGCCTACTGGTATCGCCTGCAGACTAAAATAAACTTGGCTCATCAAAGTAAATGCTGGAGTTGATTGTTTTTGTGAACAAGACTTTTTCATAACGAATACATTCTGCTAAGTTACCTCCCAGCCACAGTTCAGTCATTCAACTTCTTCCTTTATCTTTTTTGGATTAATTCTGTAGGAAAAAAAATTTGATCTGTAGAGTACTTTTTCATGTGAAACTCTGCAGCAGAAATATTTTTATTTGTGTTATAAAGAGAGATATAAAAATCACACTTGTGCCTATCTGTGTCAATGCAGAGATGTATTGAAGCACTAAAGTGATCTAAGTTTGGCTCTAGTGAACTTTTCTGGTTGAACTTTGGGGGTACCATCTTTAAAATACTGGGAGATTTAATTCGCTTTAACTTTCTTCTCTCTTCCTTCTCCTCCTCCTTTCTCTCCCTCCTCCACCGCCCTCTCTCATATGTTATGATTTAAGAGGTGTTTTCCTTGTTCCTTGTTGCTCTTTCCAGACATCGTTCTGCCTGCCTCCTCAGCTACTTGGAGGCACATGCCATCGTTGCCAGTCCTTCTGCTACTCCCCACTCGTTCAGTGAACATTGTAACACGTAGATCACCTTCTCTCTTGCTACCACTACTCCTGGCATGGCTCTTAGTGATTTCAATATCCATGTAGGTGACCCATCTTCATACCCTTGCTTCTCAGTTTGCTGTCCTTCTCACCTCCAGCATGCCCACTATTACACCCCAGATCTTGTCATTATCAGCAATTTCGCCATCTCCAAAAACCTCAGTTTATCCAATGCCCTAAACTTCGCCTTCCATCATTCTGGCTAACTCCCTCCAGGGTAGATTTTTGGTCCATTATCATCACTCTTTTGCACACAACCTCAGCTCCCTTGCCTGCTGTCCCATTATATTCACCTGGCAAAACCCCAATACTAACAGTTCTCTAACTAAATACATTTTCTAACTGAATGTGACTGGAGAAAAATTCCCAACTGTCCTGACTGGTTTCAGTTTAAAATCATGAGCACATATGGTAAATGGGCCCTAGGTGCTGACCTGGCAAGCCTACTGTATTGCCTTAAGCCCTTTATTCACCCATATCTTCACCTCTCCTCAAATCTTCAAACCTCACCTCCCAACTCAGGTGATGACTTTGCTTTTCATTCTGAGAAAGTAGAACTAGTCAGATAGCAATCCCAAGCCCTTCCACCACCAATTTGTCTTCATTTGTACCCACATCCTCGACTTTTCTCCTACTACTATGAGTGTCCATGCTTCTATCTAAAGCCAAGCCTTCCACTTGGGCTCTTTATCCCATCCTCTCTCACCTATCTGAGGACTTTTGCTCCATGAATAGCAAGCCTCTCTCCCTCCTCCTCATTGTTCCTCCCCTCCCTATATTGGGTTATTCTTATCAGCATATAAACATACTATAATACCATCTATCTTAAAACTACAATACTTTCCAATAATGTTTCCCTGATCCTCTTTAACAGAAAAAACCCATAAAAGAGTTGTTTATACTTGCTGTCTCTGATACTGAACCTCTTAATCTCAAGTTCATGTGCCTGATGTGCAGTAAGCAATCACTGAGACATCTGGTGCTTGGAGATGGAGAAAGGTTTATTCGAATTGGCCAAAGTGAGAAGGCGGGAGGATAGGTTCTCTCAAATCTGCCTTCACAAAGAAGAAAGCAGGAGGTTTTATAGAGTTAAAGGGCTTGGCAGGAGGAGTTTTGGAGAAACAAAGAGGTAATCTGTGTTTCTTTCACGCCACATAAGCTCTTGGGCAATCTGACTTCTGGGTGTCAACAGCAGCTGGGGGCTGCTTATCTGGTGATTGTAACTTCCTCGAAGGCATTCTTTTTCTTCTGTAGAACAAGCTCATAAATCCTTGTGACCCTTGAGTCACCCCTCAGGTTAAACAAGAAAACAGCAAATTGACAAGATTAACTTCTTTTCATCTATGTCTGTGTTGGGAACAAGGTTGAAAGGTAATCATGTTCTTATTAAGTATTTACGGTAACACTCAGGTACCCAGCTTCGTCTCCACTTCCTTTTCTCCCACTTTCTTTCCCTTGAAGCCCACTCCAGTCAGGCTCCTCTGAAACACTGTGAAGTTTTTGAGGTCTCCAAGAAGTGCCTAATTAATAACACTCTATTTTCTTGCCGAGGTTCTTTACAGATTAGGAGATCTCAGGCCTCTCACTTGGGCAGAGATCCTGTCCCTGGAGAAGCAGAGAATACCTGTTCCCTGCAAGCAGTCAGCTCCCAAGAGGAGGGAGGATGAACCAAGCATGCCCGGTTAATTCTCCCCAAATCCACCACCCAGAGAAGTCACTATCTCCACAGAAGTAGAGTGAGGAAAGGGGCAGAGAGGGGCCAAGAGTCACACTAAATGAATTCCTTTCACGTGGAAGGAAACATCAGGTTTAGGGGCTACCATGCTGCCAAATTCAACAACCAGTTTGTAGACCTCATTTTACTCAAATTATCAGCACTGTTTTGCATACCCCAGGCTTCCTTCTTTCACTGGACTCCTGTGATGCTAAACTCTCCTTTTCTCCTATCTAAATAGGACCTCTTTGTGTCTCTTTAGCTGGTTATTCCTCCCCTTCCCAATGTTGGAGGTTACTCTTCCTCTTCTAAATGTTAGACGGCCTCAGGACTCAACCTTTGGAGCCCTTTTCTCTCTCTGCATTTACTTTGTAGGTGAGCTATCTGGTCCCACAGCTTTAAATCAAGTGTATGCTGATGACTCTTATATTTATATTTCTAACGTCAACCTCTCTCCCGCATCCCAGACTCATATATCCAATAGCCCTCTCAACATCTCTATGTGAATGTCTAATATTCCAACATAACAGGTCCAAAACCCACCTCTTGATTAGCTACCTCCCCCAAACCTGCTCTTTCCCCGGTGTTCCCCATCTCAGTAAATCTAGTAACCCAGTAATTCTGGCAAAAAAAAATCTTGTAGTTATCTTGAACAGTTTTCTTTCTCTTATACCCACCTTCATTTTATCAGTAAATTCTGTTGGGCGTAGGTTTAAAATATGTCTAGGATCTGACTACTTCTTAGCACATACACCGCTGCTTTCATCCTAGTCCATACTTCCACCATATCTAGCTTGGATTATTCCAGTGGCTTTCTGTCTGGTCTTCCTCTTTTCACTCTTATTTCGCATACAGTCTGTTCCCTACATATTAACCATAGGGATTCTTGAACAACCTATCATGTGGTATTATTTCCCTGCTCCAGTGCTTCCCCATTACACTCAGAATAAAACCCAGAGTAACATGGCCTATGACCTAGTCTCTAACTGCCACTGTCTGCCTTGCTCAGCCTTTCCAGACACAGTGGCCTTTTTGACTTTCTTGGACCACATCAAGCTCAAGCCTTTGTATTTGCTGTTCCCTCTATGCAGTAATGCTTTGCCCCAGATGTGCACTTAGCTCACCCCTTCACATTATTTCTCTGTTCAAACGTTTTCCTTCTAAGAGACCTGCCTTGAGTACCCTTAAAACAGTACCTTCTATCACTTTATCCTCTCCCCACCCCACCCAGCTTTATTGAGATATGATTGACATATAATACGTGTAAGTTTAAGGTTAGTCAACACCTCCATCCCCTCACATAATTACCTTTTTTTTGTGTGATAACATACAATATCTACTCTTCTAACAACTTTCAAATATATAATACAGTATTGTTAATTATAGTCAACATGCTATACATTAGATCCCCAGAACTTATTCATCTTATAGCTGGAAGTTTGTACCCTTTGACCAACATCTCATTTCCCCTACCCCTCGGCCCCTGGCAACCACCATTCTATTCTCTATTTCCATGAATTTGACTTTTTTTAGATTCCACATGTCTTTCTCTCCTGACTTATTTCACTTAGCATAATTCCCTCAAGGTCTGTCCATGTTGTTGCAAAAGGCAGGATTTCCTTCTTTTTTATGGCTGAATAATATTCCATTATATATAATAATATATATTACATTTTCTTTTTCCATTCATCTGTGGATGGGTGCTTAGGTTGTTTCCATGTCTTGGCTATTGTGAATAACGTTACAATGAGCATAGGGTACAGATAGCTCTTTGAGATAGTGATTTCATTTCCTTTGAACATATACCCAGAAATAGTATTGCAATACACAATTCTGCACCCAATTCCAATATGGATGTCGGGGGGAGCTCCCGCACCACCAAGAAATTCTCCGACACCAACTGAGTGTCCTACAATTCAACTCAATTTTGATACTATCTACCTGGAGATAGCATCAGATTCCACAGATTAACAGCTCAGTCTTACAAGAATACCCCACTTCAGCTTCCAGTTTGCTACCATGTTTTGACCAACTGGCTATAGACTGGACATTCCAATGACCCTCTCCTTGGGTTTGATTAATTTACTAGAGCAGCTCACAGAACTCAAGGAAACACTTATTTTTCAGATACTTCATTGTTAATGTATAGAAACAGAACTGATTGTGTATTTGTGTGTTGATTTTGTATTCTGCAACTTTACTGAGTTCATTTATTAGTTCTAATAGTTTTTTGGTGGAGTCTTTTCTATATATAAGATTATATCATCTGCAAACAGATAATTTTACTTCTTACTTTCCAATTTGGATGACTTTTATTTCTTTTTCTTGCCTAATTGCACTAGCTAGGACATTCAGTACTATGTTGAATAAAAGTGGTGAGAGTGGACACCTTTGTCTTGTTTTTGATATTAGTGAGAAAGCTTTCAACCTTTCACCATTGTGTGTGATATTAGCTGTGGGTTTGTCAAATATGGCTTTCACCATGTTGAAGTATGTTCCTTCTGTACCCAATTTGTTGAGAGTTTTTATCATGAAAAGGTGTTGACTTTTGTCAAATGCTTTTTCTGTGTCTATGAGATGATTATATAATTTTTATCTTTCATTTTATTAATGTGGTATATCATATTTATATTAATTTGTGTATGTTGAACAATTCTTGCAACCCAGGGATAAATCCCACTTGATTGTAGTGTATGATCCTTTTGATGTGTTGAATTCAGTTTGTTAGTATTTTGTTGAGAGTTTTAACATCAATATTCATCAGGGATCTTGGCCTGTGGTTTTATTTTCTTGTAGTGTCCTTGTCTGGCTTTGTTATTAGGGTTTTGCTGGCCTCATAAAATAAGTTTGAGGGTTCTATATTTTGGAAGAGTTTGGGAAGGATTGGTGTTAATTCTTCTTTAAATGTTTGGTAGAATTCACCAGTGAAGCCTTCTGGTCCTGGGCTTTTCTTTGTTGGAAGATTTTTCATTATTGTTTTAATCTCCTTAATCATCACTGGTCTGTTCAAAATTTCTATTTCTTCATGATTCAGTCTTGGTAGGTTATATGTTTCTAGGAATTTATACATTTTTTTCTAGATTATCCAATTTGTTGTCATATAATTGTTGCTAGTAATCTCTTATGATCCTTTGTATTTCTGTAGTATCAGTTATAATGTCTCCTCTTTTATTTATTTTATTTGTTTAAGACATCTCTCCTTTTTCCTTTTTTTTTTTTAAAGATTGGCACCTGAGCTAACATCTGTTGCCAATTTTCTTTATTATCATTTTTTCCTTCTTCTTCCCTGAATAGATAGTTTTATATTCTAGTTGTAGGTCCTTTTGGTTGTGCTGTTTGGGACGCTGCTTCAGCATGGCTTGATGAGAGGTGCCATGTCTTCGCCCAGGAGCTGAACCAGTGACATCCTGGGCTGCCAAAGTGGAGTGCATGAACTTAACCACTTGGCCATGGGGCCAGCCCCTCCCCTTTTTGCTAAGTCTAGCTAAAGATTTATCAATTTTGTTTATATTTTCGTAAAAACAACTCTTAATTTTCTGCTGTTATTCTGGTCTCTATTTCACTTATTTCTGCTCTGATCTTTGTTATTTCCTTCCTTCTACTAACTTTGGGTTTAATTTGTTCTTTTTGTAGTTCCTTGACATGTAAAGTTAGGTTGTTTATTTGTGATCTTTCTTTTTTCATAATGTAAGCATATATTGCTATAAGCTTCCCTCTTAGAACTGCTTTTGCTGAATCTCCTAAGTTTCAGTATGTTGTGTTTTCATTTTTGTTTGTTTCAAAATATTATTTGATTTCCCTTTTGATTTCTTCTTTGACCCATTGGTTGTTTAGGGGTATGTTGTTTAATATCAACACATTTGTGAACTCCCCAGTTTCCTTCCTGTTATTGATTTCTAGTTTCCTACCATTGTAGTTGGAAAAGGTACTTGGTATGATTTCCATCTTCTTCCATTTGCTAAGGCTTGTTTTGTGACCTAACGTGTGTTCTATCCTGGAAAATGATCTGTGTGCACTTGAGAAGAATATGTATTCTGCTACTGTCAGGAGGAGTGGTCTGTATTATGCCTGTTAAGTCCATTTGGTCTAAAGTATAGTTCGAGTCCAATGTTTCCTTATTGATTTTCTGTCTGGATGATCTATCCATTGTTGAAAATGGGAAATTGAAGTCCCCTACTATTATTATATTGTTGTCTCTTTCTCCCTTCAGATCTATTAGTATTTGTTTAACATATTTAGCTGCTCTGATGTCATCACTTTATCCTCTTTTTCCCTTTCCTTTTTCTTTGTGGAACCAGTCAATTCCTGGTATGGTAATTGCTATCAGCTTGTTTTTGTCCTTATTCTGTGTCTCTCTCATTCAAAACGTAAGCTCTCTGAGGGTATTTTATTCACTGTTGTAAGTCACTTGAAATTTTTTTTGTTGAGGTAACTAATGAATATATCTATTGAATGCACACAGTATACCATAGATTGATCAGGACTGAAAATTAAATATCTCCGCTATTCTGGTTTTTGGTGTTTCTGATTTAAACAACCAATATGATGTACAATAATGTTATAGTATATTTTCTTTGGAAAGTTGAAAGTAGTACACTCATGTAATATATAGTAAAATGTTTCTATAAGGTAGGACACCTGATAATTAAAATTTCTAATGAGCTTTGTAGTTTACAAAGTGCTTTCACAAGTACCATCTCATTTAAATCTTAAAACAACTCTGTGTCATGTTGTACCGTCATCCTTATTTTACAGGTGAAGTATCTAACAATTAGATTAAATGTCTTGCCCAAGGTGATACAGTTCCTTGTGGCAGAGACGGTGTTTTAAGTGGGTTCCTCAGATATCAGATCGGATTCTCCTTTTACTCTGAGGACGTAAGAACACACAAGTGTTTGGCATAAAGCAAGCATATCACTCCTTCAGTCCATTGTCCTTTCCACACATCAAAGCATCACCCTAAATCCTATTGCAATTTGGCAAAAGCGAGAGGCTGTAAAGGTTCTTTATGGAAATAAGAGATCAGGTGTTCCAAGGTGTGGTGGCTTCTCCTCCAACTTTTTATCGGTATCCTTTCCCTAGATCTTTTGTGAAAGCAAGTTGCTCATTGTGGTTCTGGAAGCAACCAAAACTAGCCATTCTCTTAGTTTTGGAACAACTCTTTTTGGGAATTTTTACAGTGTTTTAGACTCTTTGGTAGAAAACTATTTTTTAGGACTGGCAGAGTTGATATCCTGGAAAATTTGCCTTTTGACGAAATTTATGTTTCATTCATTTCTTTCCAATTTCTGGCTCTGTGTGGAATATATCACCATCTACAGCTTTGCTAATCAGGGTTGTTCGGTATGGGCCCTCTCTGGATAATGAAAGGATGGCATGTATTTGTGTGGGGGAGAGTGTGTTTTTTTGAGGAAGATTAGCCCTGAGCTAACATCCATTGCCAATCCTTCTTTTATTTTCTTTCCTGAGGAAGATGGGCCTTGAGCTTACATTCGTGCTATCTTCCTCTACTTTATATGTGGGACACCTGCCACAGCATGCCTTGACAAGCAGTGCGTAGGTCTGCACCCAGCATCTAAACTGGCGAACCCCGGGCCATCAAAGCAGAACATGCATAGTTAACTGCTGCCACCGGGCTGGCCCCAAGAGTGTGTTTTTTTTTTTTCCTGCTTTATCTTTCCCAACCCCCCCAGTACATAGTTGTATATCTTAGTTGCAGGTCCTTCTAGTTGTGGCATATGGGACGCCACCTCAACGTGGCCTGACAAGCGGTGCCATGTCCCCGCCCAGGATCCGAACCCTGGGCCGGGCCGCCGCAGCAGAGCACGTGAACTTAACCAGTCAGCCACGGGGCTGGCCCCAAAAGAGTGTGTGTTTTTGAAAGAAGGGAAAAATAGGTAGGATGGGCAGGGCCAGCTAAAGTGGAGAGCAAATCAAATACTAGAGTTCACAGGAGGGCTAGGTGGGATAAATCATTGTTTTCAGATGGTGGTGCTTCAATTTTCCCTTTTATAAAACGAACAATCTTTCGGGAAATGTCAGATAAACTCACAAAAGGACAGCTGTCACACCGTATATGAGAAATTTTCCTCTATCCTCCCAGAATTATATAGCATGAATCTGACTGAATACCATAGTTGTAATGCAAAAGGATGCCAAATTGCATGCAACATACTTTGAGCCACTTATTTAAGATCAAAATATAGCTTTATTTTTAGCTATTATTACTGTGGGACACATTTCTCTCTGAACTTAAGATGTCCAAATAATGAAACTATTTGACTATGAAAGGTGGAGGCTGCTTAGAACAATAAGTAGTTAAACGGCTTTTGAGTCAGGCTGGCTGGGTTCGAATACCAGCTCCACAACTTCCTAGCTGGTGTGGCGTTAGGCAAATTGCTGAATCTCTTTGAGCCTCAGTTTCCTCATCTGTATATTGTACATATATCTGTACAGCCTCACAGGTTTATTGTAAGAATTAAATGGGATCGTAGATATAAAGCACTTAGTGCAACCCCCCATTAAAAGGCAGTTATTACTATGAAACTGCAATCATCTTTAGTGCTTAGTACTACTGAGTTGATTCTCTATTTGTCCTCCTTACTACTCTATTCATTTAAAATAAGATAAAAATTACAAAATATATGTATATACATAATTTTTTTTAAAAACCCTCCCTGAATCTTTCTATCCTTTCTAAACTATGTCTATTCAGATTCCAGGTTCCCCCCCAGTAAATTCTTAGAACAACTGGATTTTCTGTGGATGATTTCTGTGAGAAATGACCAACCATGACATTTTTAAAAAAAATAGATTTAAGCGGAAGGCTATGTGACTTTATCCTGTTTCGATCATCTATTGCTGCATAACATCTATCTCAAAATTTAGTGACCTAAAATAATCATTTAACTGCTTCTAATGATTGGAATTTGAACAGGGCACGTGGCGTCAGCTTGTCTCTGCTCGACTGGTGTCTGCTGAGACTGGAAGTTCTAAGATGGCTCCTTCAGTCACGTGCCCGACAACTCAGTGAAACAGCTGGGAGCTGGTGGGAATGGTTCTACTGGGGCCGTATGTCCAGGGCCTCAGTTCTTGCTGTTGGTCGGGTTCCAAGGTTCCCCCGAACATCCCGCTGTATGTGACCTCTCCAGCAGGTAGCAGTACCTCTTTTTTTGTTTGTTTGTTTTTTGAGGAAGATTAGCCCTGAGCTAACATCTGTTGCCAATCCTCCTCTTTTTGCTGAGGAAGACTGGCCCTGAGCTAACATCTGTGCCCATCTTCCTCCACTTTATATGTGGGATGCCTGCCACAGCATGGCTTGCCAAGTGGTGCCATGTCTATACCTGGGATCCAAACCAACGAAACCGGGCCCACCGAACCGGAACGTGCGCACTTAACCGCTGCACCACCAGGCCACCCCGAGGAGCACCTCTCACAAGGCAGCTCAAAAGGGGGAAATAACTCCATCCTTTGATATGAGGAACAGCATGCAGTACCGGGAGCAGGGCATTGTCGGGGCCATCTTTGGAGACCAGTTACCATGGCCTCCAGAAAATGTGTCCATCTTGGGACCAGCCCAGTGGCACAGCAGTTGAGTTCACACTTCTGCTTCGGCGGCCCATGTTCACTGGTTCGGATCCCGGGTGCGGACATGGTACCACTTGGCAAGCCATGCTGTGTCAGGCGTCCCACAAATAAAGTAGAGGAAGATGGGCAGGGATGTTAGCTCAGGGCCAGTCTTCCTCAGCAAAAAGAGGAGGATTGGCAGCAGTTAGCTCAGGGCTAATCTTCCTCAAAAAACAAAAAAAACAACAACAAAAAACAACTGAGGGTCAAGGCTGTGATACTCTCGTCCAAACACAGGAGTTATTCTGGTGACTGTACCCTAGGATCTGAACTGGTGAAAAAAAAATCGAGTTTTCTGGTAGAATCCTGGTAACGGGGTTCCCCAGTGCACTGTCCCCGCTTGACCCTTGATTTGGCCTCTGAGCCCCCTCATTAAACTTCTGGGCTTTACACATTCCCTGCAAAACATCCTAATACTTCACAGAAATAATCAGGAGTTTTAAAACTTTTTTTATTAAGTATTTTTCTCCTTATGAAAGACTGTATGACAATTGTGGAAAATACAGAAGAGAACATAAATTACTCATAATCTAACTAGCCAGAGATGACCACTGTTAGGATTTTAGTGTATTTCCTCTCTATATGTTGTTGGATACTTAACATAGTTGATACACAGTTTTTTAGTCTACTTTTCAACTTACCATTACATCATAAACTTTACCCCGTGACTTAAAGGATAAATGGCAATCTATAACGCGGATGTTCCATAACTTACTTACTCATTGCCTGAATTGGTTGAGTTGTTTGTAAATTTTATCATAAATAACACTGCCATTAACAACTTGGTAAAAAAGTCTTTTAATGCTTCTTTGATCACTTCCTTATAAACCTTTCCTAGAAGTAGAATCACAGGGTATAGGTATATTAACATTTTTAAGTTTCTTGATAAGTACTAGTAAATTGCTTACTAAAAGGCTGTAGCAATTAATATACCTTCTAGTAATATGTAAAAGCATTAAGTATTATTAATTTTAAAATTGTATCTATTGTTACTTTAATTTGCATATTTTGATTATTAGTGAATTTCGGAAAATAACTTCATTGACTCTTTTTTCCTTCCTTTGAAAATTATGTTTCCCTTGCCCAGTCTACTGGGTTTGTGAATATTTTTCTTATATATTTGTATGGTTTCTTTACCTGGTATGGCTCTTAACCAATTGTTGGATTTGTGTGTGTGTGTGAGGAAGACTGGCTGTGAGCCAACAACTGTTGCCAGTCTTCCTCTTTTTGCTTGAGGAAGATTGTCCCTGAGCTAACATCTGTGGCAGTCTTCCTCTGTTTTATGTGTGGGACACCACAACAGCATGGCCTGATGAGCAGTGTGTAGGTCTGAACCTGCAAACCCTGGGGCACCGAAGCGGAGTGCATGAATTTAACCACTAGGCCAACAGGCTGGCCCCTGTTGGATGTTTTTGTTGAAAATATTTTCTTGGCTTATTATTGCGTTTCATTTTTTTTAAAAAAATGAATAATTTTAAAAATTTTTACACGGTAAAATTTTCAGTATTTTTCTTTTTTTATTTCTTCCTTTGCTTTTAATCTTTGGAGGTTGTTTCTCGTCCTGTGTTATCTTCTAACATGCCATATTATGCCTTCTAATCTTTGTTTCTGATGTTTTATACTTAGTGCTTTCGGTCACCTGGAATTAACTTTGCAAGATGGTGTAACTGCTAGGATTTAAAAGAATAGATGGTACAGAGATAGACACTTCTATTTAACTCAGAGATTCTCTCTTAATTCACCTGTTATTCTTGATTTTATTTCAGGTTTCTTATTACCTGGGGCAGCATCTTAGGAATTTTGGTGTCTTTGAAGTTCCCCGGATGGCAAAGTGCCTGCGTTCTTTTCATTTCTCTGTCTTCCCTCCCTAAGGCTTAGGAAAGCGCTCCACTCAGACCAGCCCAGGCCCACCCTTCTGTGGAGGAGGCTGCTACCTGCCATGCTTCATTGAAAGGTCCTCAGAGGGCCCACTTCCCTAAAAAGTTCTTTTCTGAATTATTATTGATACCAGAAATGCCTGTTATTTCATCTCTTTGTGTTAAACGTTGTCCTCTCTCAGAAGTCCTTTCTTTAATGCACATTCACCTCAGAAGAGTGGCAGAGTGTTAGTTTCCTGCGGCGGCCATAACAAATTACCACAAACTTAGTGGCTTACCAGAACAGAAATGTATTCCCTCACAGTTCTGGAGGCCAGAAGTCTGAAATCAAGGTGTTGGCAGGGCCATCCTCCCCCGGAAAACTCTAGGGAAGATCCTTCCTCGCCTCTTCCTGGATTCGGGTCATTGCCGGCAGTCCTTGTGTTCCTTGGCTAGCACTGCGTCACTCCAGTTTCTACCTCCAGCATCACATGACCTTCTTCCCTTTGTGTATATGTGTGTATGTGTATGTGTGTGTATGTGTGTGTGTGTGTGTTTCTGTGTCTCTGTGTCCAAATTTCCCTCTTCTTTTGTTTTTCTTTGCAGGGAAAGACTTGCCCTGAGCTAACATGTTGTCAATCTTCCTTTTTTTTTTTTTTCCCTAAAGCCCCACTATGTGGCTGTATATTCTAGTTGTAAGTCCTTCTAGTTCTGCTATGTGAGCTGCCACCGCAGCATGGCTACTGACAGATGGGTGGTGTGGTTCCGCAACCGGGAAACAAACCTGAGCTGCTGAAATGGTGAAAGTGCCAGACTTTAACCACTAGGGCATCAGGACCGGCTCTCTCTCTCCTACTATAAGGACACCAGTCGTTGGATTCAAGCCCATCCAAATCCAGCATGAGTTCATCTTAATTTAACTGATTACATGTGCAAAGACCCTATTTCAAATTAAGTCATATTCTGAAGTTCTAGGTGAACATGAATTTTTGGGGGCCATGATTTATCCCAGGACACGTAGTAAGTGAATAGTTCTTTCGTGTTATTTTGTTTTATTAGCTCACCTTTCTGTTTAACAGTTCACATGGAGCCACAAGAAAATCCTGGGCTGTGTAGTGAGAAGGCAAAGGGAGAAAATGCAGAGAGAGCTGGTAGGGGAAGAGGCCAATGTCAGATTCTTACCCTTTTGCCTATGGCTGGTCCTATAACCAGATAAATAGTAAACCTTTATGTGTTTTGCTTTCTCACTAACTTGCTTGCTTTTTAAGTGGAGAATCCAAATGTTTGGTTAGGTTGATCAGTATCTTCCTTTTCTATTAGTAACACACATAAACTATTTGATGGGGAAGTGAAAGGATAAAATGAGTAATCCATTGGATGATTCATGTTATGTTTTGATGTCAAATCTTTTCTGTTTTCAAAAAATATATGATAAATTAATAGTAATTATGTGATTTTCTCATCTTTGAAGTCTAATGACATGAGTTATAACTGTTAAATTTGGTAACAAGAGAAAAATACTTCATTTCAACTATTTGCTAAAAAGGGGGAACCCTTATTTAAATAGTTCTATTTAGGAAATAGTTATTCTATTATTTTAAAGGGAAGAAAGGATGACAGATTCAAAATTAATTTTGCTAATAACATTATTTTGATTCTTTTTAGTAAAAAGCAATTGCTGAAGCTGGGAAAATGCCAAAAGTCTTTGTCATCCATTTTAAACAATATGCCAAGTGAAAAAATTTCATGAAATTTATATATCTACTGTTTGATTTCATGAATTGCTCATATTTTAGAAGCATTTTGATATGTCCCACTATTATCTGGTTTATAAAAACATGAGTTTATCTCCTTGAAGTATTGGCAATATTTAAACTTTTTTTAATTAAAAAAGTAGCATGAAGATATTTTTAAGTGAAGAAAGTGAATATAGCTGTTCTTTCTTTCTGTTTGCTTGTGCCTGATTTTACAAACATTGTGAAAGTACCTGCTACCTCCATCTTGAGTGCAGAAATAAAGATCTCCTGTGTACATAGAGCTTATTAACTCACAAGTCCTCATTCTGCTTGGTGAGATAACACTCCCTAATTTAAAATCCTGTTAAACAAAATACTTTTTGGGACAGAATGCTTTGTGGTTTAGTGACTCAACTCTCTCTCAGTGCTGGAAGCCTGGATTCTGTCAGTGCCACAAGAAAAAACTTGTTTTATATATCCCTGACAAGAAAAAAAAGTATTTATTTTATACCTATTGAGTACAGGTTATGGTGATAGAAGATGGTATGATTCTTAACTCCCAAAAATTGTATACATAATTGAACTGAGGAAATGATACTATGTGCATGGAAAACCTCATATGAACACCTAACAAATGATACTAAGTTGAACCTATGAAGTTATCATATTTGATTGGTTTTGACTTACAGAAATATTACTTCATAACGTCCAACCTAAAAGTTCCAAAACAGTTACTGTCACTCACCTGAATTTTGCACATCCTTAATGTATAAAGAGCTGTTGTGCACAAAGCCTATCCTGGGCCTGTCCCTCAGCGCTCACCTGGGGAAATGTGGGGCCAGTGACTTTTCCCGTAGAGCATTGTGCACCTGCTCTGTTGCCTATTGTCTTTTCCCCTCACTGTCCTTCTTCAGCTATACTTTTTCCACATGTGGGACTTTTTTATCATCCTCACTTTGTTTTGAATACTATCCTCTCCCTCTTTCTTTCTAGTCTTGGCCAAGGAAAAATCTCTCCCTTTTCCCTCACTTCTCTTCCTTCTCCTTTTTTCTTTCCCTTCTTTGTGTCCCCTTTCATTCCACTGTGAATCATGATCATGCAGTTGACGGCTGTAAAGCTGAAGAGAAAAGCTAGTGATACATTTGAATGCAGGAAAGGGAAAACCATGAGTTTTGCTGTGAAATTCGAAATAATAATAATCTAGATCTGGGAACAACAAAAGCCCCGTAAAACCACTTTATAATCTCTGGAAAATTCCCTAACCATCATCTGTTTCTAACTGAACCCGCTCTGTCTCAATAGTCCCTATTCCAAAAGAGATAATCTGCACTTGAGAAAAATAAATACTAGTTCTTGGACCATTTTATTGCCTTCTTGTTTTTTTAAACCGATATTGAAACATGATTCATGTTGGCATTCTTTTTCTTTTTGTTTTTGCTATAATGCACTATTTCAGCTACATGAAGTTGACTTATAAGGGCTTATCTGGGAATCAAACCACCATTTATATATTGTATTTATAGGATAATAAATCAATTACCTTAAAAAAACGTTTTGGAACATGACTGTTTTCGGAATTTCCTTTAGTATAAACTGGATAGCTAAGGGATGAGGAAACCCAAGATTCATTACAATCAGGGAAGTGCCTGAGGCAGTGAATTTTGAAATTAGGTTCAATGGAATTTGATAGCCAAAGATTGCAAAGAGGAGAGGGGAGAGTTAATAGGAAACCCAAGCAAAGATATAGAAATAATGAAGCAAGTTGCTTATAACAGGAAGGCAGACAAATCCCCCTAACCACAACTGAAGTTTGGAGAGAGGCGAGGATAGAGTTAGAGCAGTACTGGGGTACCCCTTCAAGGGGGGCATTGGAGGCTGACATTTGGAGCATGTCACTAGCATCACCATAAGGACAACTTTATTAAGCTAGGTGCGGAGCGGGGACACAGTGATAATCTCTTCTTGCCTTATATACCTTAAAAGATTTCAGTTCATGAAACTGAGATGATAAATACAGTCTGTTCTCAGATCCAGCTTCCTAGCCTTCCATTGTCTTCAGTCAGCAAATCTGTATTCTTGTTGTGTCCATAGTATGTAAAGCATTGTTACTTCTTGTTAGAAATGACTTTTAATTAGTTTTCTTTTGTAACATTAGCTCCAGTTACAGACACTAATTGAACTCATTCATTAAGCAAATGATGACAATTCTAGTCACTACAAAAGGATGTGTCAAGGAGGCATTGAGCAACTCTGGTCCCTTGTGGAGTTTACCCACCTGGTGCAGGTGGATGGGGGAAGCCAAAGATGTGATTCAGGCAATTATGTACTAATTACTGAGCATTTTACATTAATCACTGAATGACTGCCAGGTGTTTGGAAATTGAGTATGTCAAACATGATGAAATTGACAGTTATGAAAGTTAATGTAAAAAGCTAACCTCCATAAGAATTATGTAGAAAAAGTAAAAAAAAAAAATAGAGACTCTTATATTTTAAAATAATTTCTTTAGTTTCACATTATCATCAAAGGGCATTTGCTCTAAGCACCATATTATGTGTGGGAATGTTTTAGATGTCTTACAAGTAACATTTAAAGACTCAATCCTCACTTCTGGGTTTATGAGATTTATGAGACCACCATATAGTAAGAATATATTGAGGAGAGCTTTTAAATCTCTGAAGTATAGCTGTGAGAATTTTGAGAGTAACTGATTTGTAGGAAAAGTAAGCATCTGTGAGTTCAGGAAATATGGTAAATGCTAAAAATTTTTGATACAAGGTACAGTTACACAATTTCTCTTGAAACTTTATTGCTTCTAAAAATGCTATGAAGTAATAATATTTGCAACAGTGCAAGTGTTATCAAAGCTCAGGATTGATGAAGGTAATTCGTTGAGTGTCTGGAAGAACTGAGGACAGGGAAGTTCGGTGCCAGGTTCTTTAGGGACCCCAGAATTTCGTGGACTGTTACTGACAGTTGTTGGCACCAGAGTTCTTTTGGACCATGAGATAGGTGGGGCAAAGGTAAACAAAGGAAGCAGATGATGCGTATTAAAGGTGCTATAAACTCAACCTCAAAGTGTGTGACATCACCACTGACTTCTGGAAGATAGCAGCAGACAGACCGGCCTATCATGCAACTGTTGTGGTTACAAAGAGGTGCTTTTGAACCAAAGCTTTATATTGACATTATTTGAAACAGTCATAAACAGCAGCAGGTTCTGTAAGCAGCTGCTGTGGTCATGAGTCAAACCATCTTTGCACAAGGGGCTTTGTATTCACTCACCCAGTAAACACTGAACATCTTTGATGTGACAGATGTGGTTATATGCTGTGGCTGAAACAGAGGGAATCATACACGTGAGCCCTTAAAAAGCTTACTGTCTGAGATGAGAGAAAGAGACATCAATGATCATATTGAAGCTAAAATATAGCAAAATTGTCTGTAATATAGGGTGTGTAAGGGAGCTATATTTGAAAAGGCAGACTGGGTCTACATACTAGACTATGAAGTCAGGTCTTTATTCTGTACAGCACGCTGAACCATCTAATGATTTGCAAACAAGAGAGTACATTAGGAAGATCAACCTGTGTATAATGTTAGAATGGCTTAACAGGGGTGCAGGAGAGACTAGAGAGCAGAGAATAGCTGGGAAGCTCTCTACATTGAAGAGATAATGAAGTCCAAAACTAGGATAGTGGTCGTTGGAGTGGAAAAGGGTAGATGGATGTCATACTGGTGAGGTGGAAGCAACACATTTCGTGTGTTTATAACTGTCACCTCACCCCTTCCTCCTCCAAAGGATTTGCAGTACTTTGTATCCAAATAACAGTGTAAATAGGTGAAGATCAGTAAGTTCATGGCTAACACCCTTCTCAGCTTTCCTGAAATATGTCTGACAAAGAGGTCTTATGTGGCTGTGTCTTGAGTGTCTCTCAAAGCAGGCTCAGGTGTGATGACAAAAGGCTCCTGACCAGTGATCAGAGGAGGGTGTTGGGAGCAGGAGAGCCCAGGAATGACCCCCGAGAGTTGTCCCTGGTGACTTAGGGCTCGTATTCTATCCTTGTGCCTATAACCACATGCTGCCAGGCTTCCTGCCCCTTGCCTGCTCTGTGGTAATATAATCACCACTAGCTTTGTTTTGAGTTGCAAAGGATAGCAATTTAAAATACTCTCTCTTGCATTATTAATTTGTTATTTATGAGGTTAGTAAGGTCATTAGACAGACTTTCTTTGGGGATTATATATGCCATCAAAAGAAAAGCTACATTTTCTCTTCTGTGCCATTAGATTATAGGCATTTGAGTAGCCTTAAAAGGAAAATACCCAGCAATCAAGAACACTTCTTTTATATTTTGACAACTGAAAACTAAACTTGTCTAACTCGGATGTTAAAAAGAGAAGATGGAAAAATGCCACAATCTTCAACTCCTCTAACTGAGAGCATGTGCAATCCTGCCTGAAACATGAGACTCCTTACAAACCTGAGCCTTTCCTGGAGACACAGACCTCAGTGCCTCAGTTCTCCTGGGTTTGGGGCGATGGTCCCCCAGGTTGTTTTGGTCTCTGGTCCTCTGCTTTTGCCCAGAATGAGATCCTTTCTTCCTTTGGGACCAATGCTAACAAAGCCAAACTTTATTGAGCCCAGCCTGGTTCTGGGGAGCTTCATAGTTTGTTAATCATGGAGAGTGATCCCAAAGGACCAAAATTTACATATTATTGGTGCTGAGATAACTTGGTTAAGTTTCACAGCCTCTGTAGCACGCAAAGGCTAGATTTCACAATATGGAATTATTATGCCAAAGGTCTCCAGCCTTTGTTGGAGAGAAGGTGATCTGCATTCCAGTGCTCAGATATGAGGGGATCTTGGACGTTTCTGCCCCACACAGCACATTGGAAGATGGCCCACAGCATTCAAGCTGCCATTTTAATACGTCAAGGGGCCCAGTAAGTTGGAGGCTGACTGAACCAGGGAATGCTACTTTTTTGAAGAAACACTGCTAAAAAGGATGAGTAGATGGATGCTCTTGTGCAACCACTAGGTGGCAGAGTTTCTGCATTAAAAGCTGTTACCATTTGGTGGCGCTAAGTACTTGTATTAATGATGTAGTATTCTTTATATGGCTAAAATTCTGATAATGTTTTGGATTTTTTAAAACTCGAATGAGCATAGAAAATTTTATTCATTTCTCCATCCAACTGGGAATTTTGTGATCATGAAACTCATCTGCAGAGAATTTGAAATGAGTCTTGAACTGGGAGTCAGGTGGGTTCTCTACCCCCAACTCTGCCATTAATTAGCCCTGTGACCTTGAACAATGAATGTCTTTGAGCCTCAATGAGCTCATCTGCAGAAGGAGATGGTTGGGTCACTAGATTATCTCTAAGGTATCTTCCAATTCAGACATTCTCATTTCTATATCATTTCTTGGTTGAGCCTGATAAATAAGCTAGCTCAAGGTAAAACCCACATGATACCTAGTAAGTTATTATCAGGAAATGTCAACTGACATTCATATGCATAATTTAAATAGCTGATACTTATTGAGTGCCTACCATGTGCTGGTACTAGGCTAAGCATTTTATGAATATTAGCTAATTTAATTCTCATGACAATCCAATTCTTATCCCCATTTTGCAGATGAGAAAACTGAGGCTTAGAGAAGTTAAGTAACTAGCCCAAGATCACATAGGTAATGGCTAGACTGGTATGATTTGAAATCTGTGTGTAGAGCTATATTTCATCTTTATTCAGCTGAAAAAATATAAATTTGAATACAACATTGCTTCTGAAAGAAAAATCCATTCTGTAAATCCAAAACTGTGGTGTTTTTGTTTTTTTTTTCCCTGGAGATGGGACAGATTTACATGGCTCTATGGTCACACTGTCATTAGATGCCTCTTTTTGAACCTCAGCATAGAAGCCTGACTTTTAGTTCCATGCATGTGGGTAACCAGCAGGCCCAGAGTCCTGTCAGTCTCATGGTTTCTCAGAGCCAATGTCTCTTCCGATCTGTGATGTAATCTCTAGGCCTTTCCGGTCTAGAATTATCTGATGGTGTGTGTCTGTAATCTGATACATGGTCTAATGTGAGCAGGACAGAAGTTACTCAGTCAATGGTAGCTCTCCACCATGTAGCAGTTGCCGCGAAGAAATCCTACACTTACTGTTAGTGCTGTTTGCTAGTGAATTGAAAGCTTTCTCCCTTTCTCTGTGGGCAGTAAACTTATGTAGCCTTACAACCACTGCCTTGATGCAGAAGAGTGGTTCTCATATCTGGTGTTTTAAGTTCTCTTGAGTAAATAATTCAGTGCAGAGGGAGGCACTTTTGATAACTTTTGAATCACAATTCCAGGGCTTGGTGGAACACACTAATAATTCTTTGAGTAGACAATAGATGGCAGTACAGCATCAATTGATACCCTATAATTAAAACTAAACTTTAACTTTTGTGTCGCATTTTCTTGTTTTACATGTACGTTGTCTCTGAAGCTAGAATTATTAAAGAAACTCATTTAACTTGCTTTATGTTGGGCTACACATATTAAAATGCATGAGGAACAACTTGATGGAGTAGACCAAGTTAGGAAAACCTCAGGCAGATTTATAGGACTCAAATGAGGCTTAAGTTTCAAGGGCCACTCCCAAGGCCTTAGGAGAGGCTAGTGCTATAAATTTTGAAAAAGTCAGATATTTTGTTTTTCTTAAAGAGGGCACTCCAAATTATATAAGCTTCAAGCCTCACAAAGCTTGGATTTGTCTAGAAATAACCATGTGGCTCTTTTAACTTACAAATGGGTAAACAATCTTGCCATTATTAATTTTGTACCAACTTGATCTCCAGGGAGAAGGGCTATCTGGTTTTTAAAAGAAGCCAAATAAAAAAGAAACACAGAGAATAACTGAATGAGCTGGCAAATACTCCACTTATGTATGAGTCTGAGTAAAATGAAGTACTTAACACTAAAACTCTTTCACTTCTGGCAGCCTAGTATCTGTGCTAAGAAGGGAAGTTCAGATTACAATTAGCAAATTAATGAATTATCCTCTCCTAAAGCTCCAGGACAGTATGGCAGCATTTGGGAGATTTTATTTTATTTTTGTCTTTTTTTTAACCCAAGAAGTGTTGTCCTGAGAAAGACGCCAGTAGTGGCTGTCCACAAAGGAAACTGTATTTCCATTTACGAATCTTACATTTCTCACCAGGGAACCAAGCTTAGCCTTTCTTATGACCACCTATAGCCTTCTTATCAGGAGTTAAACTACGCTTTACCCTGTGGAAAAGAAAAATTAGCAAACTTTCCAACTGGTCCTTCCCGATGCAAACACTTATTAAGGTTGGCTTTTAGGCTAGGGAGGTTTATCTATGTCTAGCCCCACATGTAGCCAGCCCTGGTGATCCAATGGTTAAGATTTGATGCTCTCACCACCCATGGCCCAGGTTCGTTTCCCCATCAGGGAACCACACCACCCATCTGTTGGTTGTCATACTGTGGCAGCTGTGTGTTGCTGTGATGCTGAAAGCTATGCCACCAGTATTTCACACACCAGCAGGGTCACCCATGGTGGACAGGTTTCAGCAGAGCTTCTAGTCTAAGACAGACTAGGAAGAAAGACACGGCCACCCACTTCTGAAAAAAATTTGCCATGAAAACCCTGTGACCAGCAGTGGAGCATTATCAGGTATAGCGCTGGAAGGTGAGAGGATGGAGCAAAAAGACTGGGCAGGGTTCTGCTCTGCTGTGCATGGGGTCGCTAGGAGTCGGAATAGACTCGAGGGCACTAACCACAGCAAAGTTCTGTATGTAACTGTTACTCAGAATTAACATATCACTGCCCACTTGATGAGCCCCTGTGTCTACTAGACCTTAATATCCTTGAGAGCAGGGAGTGGGTTTGTTCATCTTGTGTACTTTGATGTATGATATATAGTGAGAGATCTAAAAATGCTTGCTAAAAAAATTAATGCTAGACTCTGTTCAAAAGTTAACTTAGGGCCTAGGGACCTATTTTTTCTGTGTAGTGTCTTGTGAAGATTGTGTTTCAGGGGACAAACTTGTGCAATAAGTTTGCTGTGAGTACAAGTTCTGTGTCTGACACTAGAGAGGACCTAGAAAATGCTCATGGGATGGCCTGAACCATAGAGTGGGTGAGAAGCTGTCCTGAAGTTGGGCTCTGTTTGTGAAGCCCTCTCAGCCCACACATCTCGTGTCCTGGAGCCAACTTTGAAATAATGGCACCTGTGACCAGGTGCACAGCATACTGCCTGGATCTGGGTCAGGAGGAAAGGGAAGTCAGCCAACATCTCATCATCCTCCTCCCCTCGAAGGGAGGTCAGAGGTTATTGGCTGTACCACAAACACTCAGCATTTCGTGTTTCAGAATTATGGGTGAAGCAAGGACCTTCCCTGGACTCTCTGTAAGAGTCCTGCTCTTCCTCTGGCCATCGAGAAACTAAACCTACCTTCCATCTGGGAGATCGTGACCCCGCACATACAGAATTGACTCTTGAAGAGCATGCCAAGTTTTGTTAGTTCATCCCCAAATCAGGAGGGCAAGTAGGCTCCCTGGGTTTGACATGCTATGAGGGAAAAATCATGAAAGTTTCTGCTTTGATAACTCAAATTCAGTCATGAATATATATCGACTCTACTTCTCCCAACAGTGTAGTAAGTGTGGAGAATATATTTCAAGGCAAAGTTAGGGAGGTGATATGACCACACCAGCATCCGTTTCCACTCCCTCCGCTTCTCCTTTTTTCCCAGTAGAATCCCACTTTGTTCAGTTGCCTACTCTCTGCACAGGGATGTCCTTCAGGTCCCGACCTAATGGGGTAGGTCCAGTGATTGGTCTGGTACAGGATGAGACATGAAGAGGAGTCTGCTAGGTGATTTCTGGGGAAGACTTCCTCACTTCTAAGAGAAGTACACAGAAAGAGATCATCTTTCAGCCTCTGGAATTATCATACCTATGTGTCATGACCAGAACTGTAGCAGCCACTGAATTTAGCAGCAACTGAATAAGCTGATTAAGCCAACTCAGTCCACCCATCTTGTTTTAGATATGGTAATAAATTTCATTTTTGATTAGGCTTCTGTGACTTGGACTTTATGTTACTTGCAGACAAAAGGATCCTATACAATAGGCAGGGATTGGATCACAAGCAAAATATATAGAAAGAGCACCCTTGCCAGCTTTTAATCACACAGTACGTCTCAGTATCTTCTAGCAGGAGGAGAGAAGTCCTTTTTGGGTGCCCACTTCCAACAGTATAAAGCTTAGGAAGCACACATAGTTCACATTTATCTCTGTACCCTCTAGATTCATTCAATGTGCATGTGTATTTTTCTCCAAAAAAGAAAAATATTAGAAGTGGCAGATTTCCTCTACATTTCTGGCTTACTTTTACAATTTGTAAGGCTGCAATGGTTATATCGCATTTCAGTTTTCAAGTCCTAGCGGGCTTTTCTTGCGCGTTCCTCCTCTTGGCTTATTTGCTAGCAGAGGGACAAGATGTGCATGGTGGGTTAGGTCAGGACAATTAGTAAAAACCAGTCGTGAGGCAAAAACACATCCGTGTTGAGACTATAACACCATCTCAACTTTGAGGTACTTTTCAGTTGTTATCTAAGTTCCCCTGTGCTACGCCTGTTTCTCTATTCCTTCATACATACAGAGTTGCCTCAAAGGCAAACGTCAGCACTTTCTTTCAGAGGGTGTGAATGTATTTCCACAATGTCTTACATATGGCATAAAATGTTGCAGGAAGGAAACGGTTCAGAGTGGTTACTTATGCAGAATGAAATTGTGATAGGGCTAAGAAATTATTTTTTATTTCAGTTCCCTTTGATACTGAGTGAATTATCTTTACTGTATACAAGCATTACTTTTATAGTACAAAACTGGGGGGAAGACAAAAAGAAGTTATTGCTGCTAATACAACTTCACATTTTATGTAATACGAAGCATCATGTTTTCCAAAATAAAGATATACACAATACAGTTCCTCAAATTATGCCCATATATATCTCTCTGGCTGGCATTACCACATTGATTTCTGTCTCCCTGCCCCTCTGAAGTGTACTTTACCCTAGTTATCTTTTTATTGGCACATTGTAGAAATTCCACAAAAGCGTGTATTTCTTCTGCAAAATATTAAAGCCTTGGATTTTTTGGTTTTCTTTCCACTTCATTAGCATTCTTCATTCAAAGCCCTTGTCCTGCTCCAGTATCTTTATCCCAGCCTTAATTATATGCTTAAGAAAAATATCAATCCTTGCATCAATTATGATGCTCAGCTGCAGATAACAGAGAACATCCAACTCAAAATGGCTTAAAGAATAGGGCATTTGTGATGTAACACAGCAAGAACTCCAGAGCCAGGGCAGGTCTAGGATTGGCAAATTCAGCAATTCAACAACATATTTGAAGACTCAAGTTGATCTCATATTTCTGCCCTCCTTTCTCTTCCATCTATTCTCCTTAGGCTAATGCCATTCATGGTCCCAAGATGGCTATCACATTCAGCACATGCAGGATGTCACTGGCCTGCAGGGAAGAAGAACTACTTCTTTCTGTAAACCTTCGTGTAAGAGAAAAACCTTCCCTGATTCCTTCAGCAGATGTCCTTCACATCTCAGTGGCCAGAATTGCACCAGATAAGTAGGGCAAAGTACACTTTAGAGGGTCAGAGAGACCTAAATCAATGGGAAATACCAGCAAGAAAGAGATGTATGGGCATATCCCCAAATCAGTTACTGGTGGGGGGAATGGGACACCAGGATTAGACCAGTATTGATTGATTGCCAGGGCTGGAAGCAGCTTCCTCTGAGGCACATGGAGAATGCATATCTGAATGAAATCAGGGATATTAGCAAAGAAAATGTGTTTGGGGGGTAGCGAAACTGGAGGTTTGGATAAAGGAAATTTTTGGGGGTAGGCAACCACCAGAGTCTGCTGGAACACTTTTTCTCCCTTCATTGGTTTCCATTTCTTTTAAATCAGTAAACATTATAATCCTGGGAACAGTTCCCTTTTCCTGGCATTGCCTAGTTCCCTCCCTTAACGGTGATTCAGTTCCCACTTTATTTCCAATGTTCAGGAAACTTACAAATTTCTTGTTTTCTTTTCTTAGAGCAATGACAGTAGAGCAACCATTAAATCATAAAATGAAATTGAATTGCTTTCATGACAAAATCTGTCTTTCCATGTAGCTATTTACCTACCTATCTCTAATTTGTGTTTGGCATAGGGTTTAAAAGGATTCTGTCAGCCACATGGTGAAGTCATCAAAGTTTATTTATAAATGAGTTATGAGAGTACCAAATTATCTGCAATCCTGTGTTGGTTTTGAAGAATGATTCATTATTTTGGCTGATTGGAAATATACACAGAGAAACGTGCCTTTGGGTTTCTTGAGTTTCCAGCATTCCTGATAGGTTGTTGACATAACTGTATTTCCACTCTTTACAGAGCTTCAGAAGTCGTGGATGGAGGCCATGTGGCTCAGGAACTCCAGGAATTTACATTGCACTGTGGGGAATCCCAGTTCTTTCACACCACCAGTGAGGAGCCTGGTCCTTTACCTACAGAGTCCGGAATGTTCAAAAAGGTAATGCTTTATTTCCAGTATTTGGCTCCCATGAATATTTGTATTTGGCTTTAATGAATTAAAACATTATAAAATAACCCCGTCTAATTGAAAAACATACTTAAAACGAATGTGGATGTTTTGTAAAAAGGGCATTATATATCAAAGCACCCTGACAATAAATAATGAGTCTCAAGGGATGAGCTTGAATCTTTGCTCCATGCTGTCTTCAGATGTTCTTCCTCATTGTCATGGGTACCTTTTGTCTGCCTTTTTTCTTTTTACACGGGCTGTGCTGTAACTCTAAGGTACACAAAGTTAAGATGACATCAATATTTGGAATTTGTGGTTCTTTTCCATAAAAAGCATTTATATGACTTCCTACTGTAAAGCATTTAGAGTTATTATTATATCAACAGTTACTTGTTAATATCCAGATGTTTGCACAGAAAGTTCTGACTTTATTATATTGTCTTGAAAAGAAAAGCTTTCCGCAAGGTGGGAGATAGAGAAGTGTATACATGTTAACCACATTTGTTCATTCATGAAAGACATTACTCACGTACTTGTCTGCAGGTGGAAAAGTAGAATGATATCTTCAGTCATAGTGTGAGAGCTGGTTTAGCTGCCAGGCCTTGCAGGTTGCATAATACGTTTCTTGTTACCACTTATTATAAGATCAGTGAGGGTTAGTAGTGAAAGATATTTTGTCATGCAAGAAATCCTCTTCCCCAGAAAAGAAATTTGCTTTAATAGTGCTATATATTAGAAATAAAAAAATTGCTTAGTGTAAGATGAAAAGTTTTGGAGATTGGATGTATAACAATGTGAATGTACTTAAACATTGCTGAACTGTACACTTAATGTTGTTAAGATGGTAAATTTTATGTCATGTGTATTTTACCGCAGTTAAAAATAAAAATGAAAAGAATTAGTGATGGAAAGCGGTAAAAAAAGGACGTGGTGAAATTATTGGCTCATATTTTGTATTTTATTAGAACATGACAAAAGGAGGTAGGGAAATTCAACACAGAATGCTTTCTATCTCAAAATAGCATGATCTCAATCAGAGTGCCAGAAATATAAAATTAACTTATAAAATGTTAAAATAAAAAATCAAATTTAAATTAAAAAAATTAAATAACCTGGCTTACTGTAATTTATGCTTACATTCAAATTGGTTTCACATTTTGTTCTTCTTTCTTTATAAGAAATAGTTTATAATTGTAAACAAAACCTGATAAATCTGGTGACTGGCCCTAACTAGAGTTTTCAGTTGTTTCCTACATCTGTCCTTTAATAAATTAAAATAAAAATAATTCTGTAAGTATCATGCCATTAAATATCCTGTGATGTTTACCAAAGTCCAGGAAAGAGTTGGTGACAGCATTCAGAGTTGGAGCAAAAAATAAATTCCCAAGAGGGATGGCGGTGAAGGGTCTGCAGTGCCCCCTCCCTTGGTTTGCAGTCCAGCAACAGTCATGTCGTCGTCACAGAACTGACATCCCATCTGGACCTGGTCTCTCGACCCTTGCTCGCTCTCCTGGGCCGCAGTCAAGGCACCCTGGGCACCAGACAGCCCACAGGAGAGGCCGAGCCAGAGAGTCATACTGCGAGGGCTGGCAGGGGGAAGGAGGCCAGTCAGAACACCTGGGAAAGGCAGAGGCTTGGAGCCAGAAACAGATGAACTGCGAACCCAGTGGAGGAAGGGAGCCAGCGCAGATAGAGGAGAAAGGCAGGAACTTGAGGAAGGGAGAAAGCAGAGGCAGAGTGTCATTCTGGCCATGCTGTCTCCAAGTGTCACCTGAAATGGGGTCAGCCAGGCACCGCCTGTACTCTCTGCCTGTACCACGCCCTCCCCCTGAGAGATGGTCAAATACCCGCAACAAGAAGAACTGGCTCTGGGGGTCCACTTCTGGATCTGCCTGTGGTCTCTCTCTCTCTTGCTCTCTCTCTCTCTTTCCCTGCCCTCTCTCCCGCTCCATCATCCCTCTTTCTTACTCCTGCTCTCTCTGGGCTCTGGCTCTCTTGGTCTTTCTCATCTGCTTATTCTCCTAGATCTGGGAGAAGGGAAGAGGCAGTGGAGCAGACTTTCTCTTCCCTTCTGATGTGCTCTCAATTTTACGTCTCTTGAGATCACGGCCAAGAAGAGTAACTGGACCATTCTCAGCAGTGTGAGACACCTGCACACCGCCACCCTGGCCAGTATTATTAGGAGTTAACAAAAGTTAATTCCACTTAGATTCTGGGTGGTTCATACCTACAGGGAGTGCCGGGGTGCCAGGACACCTCCCATACCTTCCAAAGTACCCTTCCCTTAGTCAACTCTCTGCAAGGAGCCTGGTCATTTCCTGTGAGATTCAGAAGATTTAAGAGCAATTATATCAGGACCACCCTTGGCGTCTTTCCCAGGCTGGAGGCCATACATTCTTCTTAAGATCCCTGAGTTGATCTAGCACTCAAAGTTATATCTACTTATTCAAATGAATGTTTAAACTTTTTATTTGCATTAAAGTTATTTGCCTTTCCCAAAACAACCAGAATTTATTCACTCTCTATATTTGTTCTGTACATTCTATGCTATTGTATTTGTTTATTTGTTTAACATGCTGTTAAAATTCCTTAAACATTCCTTAAAGCTGACGATGATATATTGAATCCTTCAATTAAAATAAGAAAACATTTACAATACCTGCTTGTGTAAACGGAAATATGAATTTATAATTATAAAGATAATATGGCCTCTCAAACACATATACATCAACTAGGAAAAAAAGCGTAACTAAAAATCAAAACAAGAATACTAGAACTTAAATCTTACATGAGAAAAGTCATCAGAGATTTTATATTTATTTATACAAATAATTTTTCCTTTAAACAGCTGCATAAAACCTTTAGTCAGTTTTAGAGTAGAAGATATGTTTATGTAAAATGTATTTATAAAAGACCATTTTTTCATGTAAAAGAAAAGAATAAGGAAGTAGTATCATTAAATGAAACATATTATGTATCATATGTGACAAACATGTTGAATAATTCTTTCTTTGCATGTAAAAGAAGATTAACATTGTAGATGATTATATGTTTTGCTGTATTTATTTTCACGTTTTATATTTATTATGTCATATTTACAGCATAATTAATTTTATAAGTGAAAATGTCTTGATTCTGCTACATTTCAAAATATTTCCAGAATGTGAAGGAACACCTTTTATTAATTAAAGCATTTCTTTAAGGAAATTGAACAAGAATACTGAGCAATGTATTGCTAATTAAAATTCACATCTTCGAAGAGGGCAATTACCTTAATGAGAATTCCAATGATTTCTAGTATAAAAATCTTTTAATCCCTCTTCAATTCTAATCACTTATTTTTTTTTTTTAGTTTGTTTTGCTCCGTTCTTTTTTTTTTTAATGATTTTTTTTATTGAGTTATTGATAGGTTACAATCTTGTGAAATTTCAATTGTACATTAATGTTTGTCAGTCATGTTGTAGGTGCACCACTTCACCCTTTGTGCCCACCCCCCACCCCACCTTTCCCCTGGTATCCACTAAACTGTTCTTGGTCCATAGTTTTAAATTACTCATATGAGTGGAGTCATACACAGATTATCTTTCTCTTGCTGGCTTATTTCACTTAACATAATTCTCTCAAGGTCCATCCATGTTATTGCAAATGGAATGATTTTGTTCTGTTTTGCAGCTGAGTAGTATTCCATTGTATATATGTACCACATCTTCTTTATCCATTCGTCTGTTGATGGGCACTTAGGTTGCTTCCACGTCTTGGCTATTGTAAACAGTGCTGCAATAAACATTGGGGTGCACAGGACTTTTGGGATTGCTGACTTCAAGCTCTTTGGATAAATACCCAGTAGTGGGATGGCTGGATCGTATGGTAGTTCTATTTTTAGTTTTTTGAGGAATCTCCATACTGTTTTCCATAGTGGCTGCACCAGTTTGCATTCCCACCAGCAGTGTATGAGGGTTCCTTTTTCTCCGCAACCTCTCCAACATTTGTTGCTATTAGTTTTAGATATTTTTGTCATTCTAACGGGTGTAAGGTGATATCTTAGTGTAGTTTTGATTTGCATTTCCCTGATGATCAGCGATGATGAGCATCTTTTCATGTGCCTATTGGCCATCAGTATATCTTCTTTGGAGAAATGTCTGTTCATGTCTCCAGCCCATTTTTTGATTGGGTTGTTTGATGTTTTGTTGTTGAGTTGCGAGAGTTCTTTATATATTATGGATATTAAGCCTTTGTCAGATATATGACTTGCAAATATTTTTTCCCAGTTAGTGGGTTGTTTTTTTGTTTCAATCCTGTTTTCATTTGCCTTGAAGAAGCTCTTTAATCTGATGAAGTCCCATTTGTTTATTCTTTCTATTGTTTCCCTTCTCTGAGAAGGCATGGTGTCCGAAAAGATCCTTTTAATACTGATGTCAAAGAGTGTACTGCCTACGTTTTCTTCCAGAAGCCTTATGGTTTCAGGTCTCACCTTTAGGTCTTCAATCCATTTTGAGTTTATTTTGGTGAATGGTGAAAAAGAATGGTCAATTTTCATTCTTTTACATGTGGCTTTCCAGTTTTCCCAGCAGCATTTGTTGAAAAGACTTTCTTTTCTCCATTGTATGCCCTCAGCTCCTTTGTCAAAGATAAGCTGTCCATAGATGTGTGGTTTTATTTCTGGGCTTTCAATTCTGTTCCATTGATCTGTGCACCTGTTTTTATACCAGTACCATGCTGTTTTGATTACTGTAGCTTTGTAGTATGTTTTGAAGTCGGATTGTGATGCCTCCCGTTTTGTTCTTTTTTCTCAGGATTGCTTTAGCAATTCGGGGTCTTTTGTTGCCCCATATGAATTTTAGGATTCTTTGTTCTAATTCTGTAAAGAATGTCATTGGGATTCTGATTGGGATGGCATTGAATCTGTAGATTGCTTTAGGTAGAATAGACATTTTAACTATGTTTATTGTTCCAATCCATGTACATGGAATGTCTTTCCATCTCCTTATGTCGTCATCCAATTCTCTCAGAAAGGCCTTGTAATTTTCATTATATAAGTCCTTCACTTCCTTAGTTAAATTTACCCCAAGGTATTTTATTCTTTTTGTTGCGATTGTGAATGGTATTGTATTCTTGAGTTCTTTTTCTGTTGGTTCATTACTGGAGTATAGAAATGCTACTGATTTATGCAAATTGATTTTGTACCCTGCAACTTTGCTGTAGTTGTTGATTACTTCTAACAGTTTGCCAATGGATTCTTTGGGGTTTTCTATATATAAGATCATGTCGTCTGTAAACAGCGAGAGTTTCACTTCTTCCTTCCCTATTTGGATTCCTTTTATTCCTTTTTCTTGCCTGATTGCTCTGGCCAGGACCTCCAGTACTATGTTAAATAAGAGTGGTGATAGAGGGCGTCCTTGTCTTGTTCCTGTTTTCAGGGGGATGGAGTTCAGTTTTTGCCCATTGAGTATGATGTTGGCTATGGGTTTGTCGTATATGGCCTTTATTATGTTGAGGTAGTTTCCTTCTATGCCCATTTTGTTCAGAGTTTTTATCATAAATGGCTGTTGGATCTTGTCAAATGCCTTCTCTGCATCTATTGAGATGATCATGTGGTTTTTATTCCTCAGTTTGTTGATGTGGTGTATCACGTTGATTGATTTGCGGATGTTGAACCATCCCTGTGTCCCTGGTATGAATCCCACCTGATCCTGATG
Organism: Equus asinus; assembly: GCF_041296235.1. Taxonomy (NCBI): domain Eukaryota; kingdom Metazoa; phylum Chordata; class Mammalia; order Perissodactyla; family Equidae; genus Equus; species Equus asinus. The sequence goes on from NC_091813.1 coordinate 42,506,125, forward strand.
TATGATTCTTTTGATGAATTGCTGAATTTTGGTTGCCAAAATTTTGTTTAGAATTTTTGCATCTATGTTCATCAGTGATATTGGCCTGTAGTTCTCTTTTTTCGTGGTGTCCTTGTCAGGTTTTGGTATCAGCATGATGTTGGCCTCATAGAATGTGTTAGGAAGTGTTCCATCTTCCCTAATTTTTTGGAAGAGCTTGAAAAGGATAGGTATTAAATCCTCTCTGAAAGTTTGGTAGAATTCCCCAGGAAAGCCATCTGGTCCTGGGGTTTTATTCTTTGGGATGCTTTTGATTGCTGTTTCAATCTCTTTCCTTGTGATTGGTCTGTTCAAATTGTCTGCCTCTTGAGTGAGCTTTGGGAGATTGTAGGAGTCCAGGAATTTATCCATTTCCTCTAGGTTATCCATTCTGTTGGCATATAGTTTTTTGTAGTATTCTCTTATAATCTGTTGTATTTCTGCGGAGTCTGTTGTTATTTCTCCTCGCTCATTTCTGATTTTGTTTATTTGAGCTTTCTCCCTTTTTTCTTTGTAATTCTGGCTAGTGGTTTGTCAATTTTATTTATCTTCTTAAAAAACCAGCTCTTTGTCTCATTGATCCTTTCTACTGCCTTTTTCATTTCAATAGTATTTATTTCTGCTCTGATTTTTATTATTTCTCTCCTTCTGCTGACTTTGGGCTTCATTTGTTCTTTTTTCTCTAGTTCAGTTAGGTATGCTTTAAGGTTGCTTATTTGGGATTTTTCTTGTTTGTTAAGATGTGCCTGTATTGCGATGAATTTTCCTCTTAATACAGCTTTTGCTGTATCCCATATGAGTTGGTATGGCATGCTGTCATTTTCATTTGTTTCCTGGTATTTTTTTATTTCTTCTTTAATTTCTTCAATGATCCATTGCTTGTTCAGTAGTGTGTTGTTTAGTCTCCACATCTTTGTGCCTTTCTCAGCTTTTTTCTTGTAATTAATTTCTAGCCTTATAGCACTATGATCTGAGAAGATGCTTGTTATTATTTCAATTTTTTTAACTTTGTAGAGGCTTGCCTTGCTTCCCAACATTAATCACTTATTTTTTTAAAAATTATTTTATTGGGATCAGTTTGGCTTACAACATTGTGTAAATTTCAGGTGTATATTATTATATTTCAGTGTCTGTATAGACTGCATCGTGTTCACCACCAACAGTCCAGTTTTTATCTGTTACCATACATATATACCCCTTTACTCCTTTTGCCTTTCCCCCATCGCCTTCTCCTCTGGTAACCGCTAATCTGTTCTCCTTATCTATTTGTTTGTTTCTTTATCTTCCACATATGAGTGAAATTATACCGTATCTTTCTCTCTCTGACTTATCTCACTTAGCATAATACCCTCAAGATCCATCCATGTTGTTGCAAATGGCAGAATTTAATCTTTTTCATAGCTGAGTAGTATTCCATGGTACACTATATCTTCTTTATTCATTCATCCATTGATAGGCACTTGGGTTGCTTCCACATTTTGGCTTTTGTGAATAATGCTGTGATGAACATGGGGCTACATATATCTTTTTGAATTATTATTATTGTGGCTTTTTTGCTGAGGAAGGTTAATCCTGAGCTAAGTTCTGTTACCAATCCTCCTCTTTTTTTGCTTGAGGAAGATTAGCCCTGAGCCAACATCCCTGCCAATCTTCCTCTACCCTGCATATGGGTCGCTGCCACAGCATAGCTGATGAGCAGTGTAGGTCCACACCCAGGATCCGAACCCGTGAACCTGCACAGAACTTAACCACTACATCACAGGGCCAGCCCCATCTTTTTGAATTATTGATTTCATGTTTTTTGGGTAAGTACTCAGTAGTGGAATAGCTGGATGATATAGTATTTCTATTTTTAATTTTTTGAGAAATCTCCATACTGTTTTCCATAATGGCTGCACCAGTTTGCACTCCCACCAGCAGTGTGCAAGGGTTCCCTTTTCTCCACATCCTCTCCAACACTTGTTATTTCCTGTCTTGTTAATTATAGCCATTCTGACAGATATAAGGTGATATCTCAATGTAGGTTTGATTTGCATTTCTCTAATAATTAGTGATGTTGAACATCTTTTCGTGTGCCTGTTGGCCACCTTTATATCTTCTTTGGAAAAATGTATATTCATTTCCTCTGCCCATTTTTTGATTGGGTTGTTCATTTTTTTCTTGTTGAGTTGTGTAAATTCTTTATATATTTTGGAAATTAACCCCTTGTTAGATATATGATTTCTAAATATTTTCTTCTAGTTGGTGAGTTGTCTTTTCGTTTTGTTGATGGTTTCCCAGGCCTTGCAGAAGCTTTTTAGTCTGATGTAGTTCCCTTTATTTTTTCTTTTGTTTCCTTTGCCTGAGTAGACATGGTATTTGAAAGATGCTACTAGGACCTATGTCAAAGAATGTACTACCTAAATTTTCGTCTAGGATATTTATGGTTTCAGGTCTTACATTCTAATCTTTAATCCATTTTGAGTTAATTTTTGTGTGTGGTATAAGATAATGGTCTATCTTCATTCTTTTGCATGTGACTGTCCAGTTTTCCCAACACCATTTGTTAAAGAGGCTTTCCTGTCTCTATTGTATGTTCTTGGCTCCTTGTGGAAGATAAACTGTCCATAGACGTTTGGTTTGTTTTTTTTTTTTTTTTTTTTTTTTTGAGGAAGATCAGCCCTGAGCTAATGTCTGCCAATCCTCCTCTTTTTGCTGAGGAAGACTGGCCCTGAGCTAACATCCATGCCCATCTCCCTCTACTTTATATGGGACACCTGCCACAGCATGGCTTGCCAAGCAGTGCCATGCCTGCATCTGGGATCTGAACCAGCGAACTCCAGGCCGCTGAAGTGGAACATGCGAACATAACTGCTGTGCCACCGGGCCGGCCCCAAATTTTTCCTTCTTCTTCTCTCCAAAGCCACCACCACACACCCCCCCACCCCCGACTCCTCCCCAACTCTGGTACATAGTTGTATATTCTACTTGTAGGTCTTTCTGGTTGTGCTATGTGGGACACTGCCTCAGCATGGCTTGGTGAGCAGTGCCATGTCCGTGCCCAGCATCTGAACCAGAGAAACACTGGGCCACCAAAGTTGAGTGCATGAACTTAACCACTTGCAGGGCCAGCTCCTGTAGTAAATTTTGAAGTCAGGGAGTGTGATACCTCCAGCTTTGTTCTTTTTTCTCAGGATGGCTTTGGCAATTTGGGGTCTTTTATTGTTCCATATAAATTTTAGGATTCTCTTGTTCTATTTCCATGAAGAATGTCATTAGGATTCTGATTGGGATTGAGTTGAATCTGTAGACTGCTTTGGTAATATGGACATTTTAACTATGTTTATTCTTCCAATCCATGAGCATGGAATCTCTTTTCATTTCTGTATGTCTTCTTTGCTAATCACTTATTTTAATCTAGAGAATTATATATGACTATAGTGATTATAAGTGAAACTGCCATATTTTTAATCATTTTGGAGCCAAGTTCAAACAAGTAAAATGAAATAAACAGGTACAGCAATTATTTGATTAATTCAAGCAAAAACTATTTTGCTTTAAGCATTTGGATTCTTTCATTCTTGATCACCTGGATGAAGCCTCTTATTTCCCGTTGTCTATAAGTGTATGTGCATGTGTATAAGCATGTGTGTATGTGCACTTTTTAAAAGGAAACAATAAGCCTCCCTTCTCGCCCCTGCCACCCCCCAAAGAAAACCCAAAGTAACTATAATCTATAGAGGAGAAGTCTTGCCAAATCAGTGTTGCTCCTTCAAAAGTGACTTGTTCAGATTTTGATTCTCATTTATGCTTCTTGCCCCATCATTCAGGAGACATCTGTGAATCTCCAGCCTCACTCTTGAGATTGGGATGCTCCCAAATCATTCAAAACAGACAGGTACCTGGTTTATCTCAGCTATCTCAGAGATGGTTCTACCACAATCACTTTTGACCGCTTTTTCATTGTCTAATTAATTATAATTGTCAAGGTGGAGCATTTTCCAGTTTCCAGCTTGATTATTCTAGTTTAGTCAATAAGGATGACAATTCAATTCAACAAGCATTTGTTGAGGTAGCCAAGAGGAAAAAACATTTTCTAACACTTTCATTTTCCACGTTTCCCAGGTGGTTGACTACTTGAGAGGTGACGTCCCCTTTCCCTTCCCACCATCCTTTTGTCTCCTTTCTCTCTCTCTCTCTCTCTCTCTCTCTCTCTCTCTCTCTCTCTACTCCACATGGGTTCACTGATTTTTCTCTGAATGCCCAATCCCCAGCCTTACCTTATTTCTTAGACTAGACTGAGTTAAAAATACGAAGTACTTAAGAGGCTTCAGACTCATTTACCTTACCCCCACCCTGTCCCATCCCGTGGGACATGGTGTTGTCTTCTCCACTGCTGGGCTGGCCTAGGACACAGTACATGAACATTGATTGCTGGACTCCCACATTTTGTCTCAAGTTACCCAGGCTGCTGATCTCACCAAGGACAGTTCTAAAGTCATTGTTCGAGAAGTAGGACCTTCCAAATCCTGAAGTCTAACCCCCAACCCTAGCCCTGAGACTGAGGCATTTGCTAATTAAGGTTCGACCTTCCCAATAAGGACTTCTTTAAAGGACTTATGAGTGTCATCCATTTGTTCCAACACTACATTCCACCTTCCTATTGGCAATTCATCGTAAATTGCCTGGGCCATTTGGCGTTTTGATCAGAGACTGCTGAGACCTTGGACCTGCCTAGTCCCATATCTCTGCTTTCATCACTAGTCGGATCTTGCCATCATTTCACCCCACCACACCCTGGGACCTGTCCTATCCACACAGCCCTGCTTCAATCTCTCACTGCTTTTCAGACCGTCTGCATGATGAGAGTCTCTTTATGCTTTACCAGTACTGACTGAAAAGGCTAAGCATGCTGTTAGAAAAAAAATCAAGATAGAGAGCAATGTGTATAGCATGTTACATTTTGTGTAAAAAGGGGATTAGAATATATATCTTTGTTTGTAGATACATTAAGGAAGTTTGGAAGGAAACATTAAAAACTAATAGTAATTACCTATGATGGGGTAGGGGAAATGAGCAGATAGGGGACACGGGCGGGAGAGAGACTTTTTACTGTGTGCTTCTTCATATTTTGAATTTTGAGCTAAGTGAAGGTATTGGCTATTCAAAAGTTTTTTGAAGATGGAGGAACGGATAGATATGATTTAAATTATATTGCAATTAAAGTTAAATTGAAATGGTGTAGGTGTGCATGTGTAATCTTTTATGATTCTCTGACTTGCCATAAACTCTACCAGTCCTGACTGCATTGTTTGAGGGGCTACTATTGTTCCCAGGCTTCCTTAATGGGACATTCTGTTGCATTTGCATATATTCATTTCCATGACTAGAAAGTCTTTCCACTTTTCGTCCACCTGCAAACTTCTAGTCACACTTTAAGGTCCTGCTCAACTAGCTCTTTCTTTGTGATCTCTGCCCCAGAGAAGTTGTTTATTTTTTTCTTTGTGCTGCCATCTACCTTGGATGTACCTTGAACTTGGTGCTTGCTGTATTGATTTATGAGTGTTCTGCCTTACCAGGCTAGGAGGCTCTAAGGGTCAGACTGCATTTGTATGGCCAGAAGATTATCTATAAATTTTGCATGAATGAAATGCTGCATATTGGCAGTAAAAAATAGTAGAAAAGAATGCTGTTGCAAATATGCAGCATTTCATCTCTAGTATGAGTTTAATTTTTGTTTAGGCTTTCAAGGGTAGAGCAGGAAAGCTCACCAAATACATACATACATATATACATAAATAAGCCACGTATGGGCAGCAGAAAGAGAATGTGGCTGTTTCCACAGTGTGACTCCACCCTTCTCCTCCAGCACTTGTGCTGTGGAGATGCAAAGATCAAGGTAGAGCATGGTGGCATAGGGAAGACTTCTTTGTCTTTGAAAAAGCCTGATATTATTGGGTGCAGCAAGAGCTGTCTTTTGATACATATGAGGTTTCACAAGCTGAGCAATCTATAGGCTGGAGAATGTTGCTTTAATATCCTAAGTATGGCATTACCAACAGTGGGATATGGTATACCAGTTGTTTTTCTCATAGAAGCTAAATGTCTGGCCTTATAAGAAAAAGATTGATTGCCTTTGTATTTCTGGCTTTGGAAACATCCAGGTCATCTGTATCTATCTGTCATACTTTGCATTTGAAGGTATCGTGGTCACCAGGATGCAGCAGGAAAGCTCAGTGAATGATTTGTTTTTCTTTCCACCCAAGTCTTCCTTTGTGTACTGACTGTGGGTGCTGTTTATTTACATATGTATAAATAAACATATAAATATATACTAGCCAGTCCATTTCCTGCATTAACTCAAAACTAGAAGGCTTTGTCTGTGGTAGAGTTTTGAGGTTTTTTTTTTTTTTAAGAATGTAGTAATGTATTTATTATTTTTCTTCCAAATATTATATTTGCTTGCTGTAAAAAGTTTCACACAGTACTGAAACAAAATAAAGACGTAAATTCTGGGGCCGGCCCCGTGGCTGAGTGGTTAAGTTTGCGCGCTCTGCTGCCCCGGCTCAGGGTTTTGCTGGTTCGGATCCTGGGTGTGGACATGGCACCACTCGTCAGGCCACGTTGAGGCGGCGTCCCACATGCTACAACTAGAAGGACCTGCAACTGAGATATACAACTATGTCCTGGGGGGATTTGGGGAGATAAAGCAGAAAAAAAAAAAAAAAGACACATTCTCTCTTTACCCTTGAAGATGACTAGTTTGGTGTGTATCCTTTTATACTTTTTTCTTATGCATTTATATAAACAGAGTTAGTCCATTTTAGCTTTTCCTACCAAAAGGGGTCATATACCACATACAATTCTCTAACTTGGTTTTATACTAAGCAATCTTTGTGATCATCTTTCCGAGTCAGTGTCTATAAATATGCCTCTTTTGAGTTGCTACAGAGTATTTCATATGTGTAATATGATGGCTGTACCATTATATGGTTTACCAATATTTATTTATGGACATTTAAGATATTTCTACTTTTTTCTTCTATAAACGATGCTGTCTCTATGGGGTGTGTTTTTGTTTTTGTTTTTTTGAGGAAGATTATAGCCCTGAGCTAACTACTGCCAATCCTCTTTTTGCTGAGGAATTCTGGCCCTGAGCTAACATACATGCCCGTCTTCCTCTACTTTATATGGGGGACGCCTACCACAACATGGCTTTTGCCAAGCAGTGCCATGTCCGAACACGGGATCCAGACCGGGCAACACTGGTCTGCTGAGAAGTGGAACGTGTGAACTTAACCGCTGCGCCACTGGGCCAGCCCCTGGGGTGTGTTTTTTGTTTTTTGGTCAGAGTTTCTGTGGGAAAAATTCCCTAGAAATGGAATTACCTAATCAAAAGCGTGCATATTTTTAAATGATATAGATACTATCAAATTGCCCATAAAAAGTTTTTATCAACCTAAGCTCCCAACCAAAGTGAATCAACGTGCCTATTTTCCTACCACTTTATAAATGTTGTATGTAATCAATCTTTTTCATTTTGCCAATTTGTTGGTATCTCATTGTTTAAATTTGCAGTTCTTCAATTAAAAGGGAGGTTGGAACTCTTTTTTTATGTTTATCGGCCATTTGTATTTCTTTGGCGAATTATCTTTTCATGTTCTTTGCTCATTTTTGTATTTGATTGTTTCTCTTGCTGAAGATATTGTAATAAAGTGTTCATCATTGCTATTCAGAATGGATACAAATTGTGTTTTTTTTATAAAGGACACTTTTATCTTCTCTGTATTTTTCTTCTTTTTAAATAACTTAGTTTCTGTAATCCTCTCAGGGTTTAAATTTGTAGTGTGTTTGTGGGGGCAGGGGTTTTGTGTGGGAGGAGCTGTTAAATAGGGAAAAACCGGAATGCTCCTCTGCCCTTACTGGACAGTGGGTATCAGAGGAGATGGAGAGCGGAGGTGGGACTTCTGAAATAATATTTTTGGGCACTCATGGAATTAGTGAAGACCTCAGAAGAGTAACCGAAATGCTGTTGCCTCTCGCTCACCCTCATTCTGCTCCTGCCTATCTTTCAGTCTCTTCCTTCAAATGAATTTTTTGCGCTTACTATTAAAAATATGTACAGCTGTCAGACTCAAAGCATCAAGTGTTGAAACATTTAAATTAAGTCCTTTGCCATTTTGTTTCCAGCTCTAGTCAAGACAGCTCCATTTCCTTCAGGAATACCTGGGTGGTGCTCATCCTGACCAGCATGCCCATCTCGCTGTAAGGGATCACTAATGATCGTAAAGCCCCGGGCGTGCACACAGCTCTACATAAGTAGTAATTACTGTTATTGTTCTCTGACATCCTTAAATTTCAAGCTGAATTCCTACCAGCTAATGCAGCACAGGGGAAAATTAAAGCTCTTGTGACATCATTCCCATAATAAAGAGGAGTCGCTGGCCAGTGATGCCCATTTGTTTTCCTGAGGACATCAAGAGAGGATCATATCATAATTTTGGCTGAAGAGATGAAAAATTGGAGGCTTGTCTTCTTTTGAATTGATGAAGGACTTTTTTCTAAATATAATAGAATATTTGTTTTGGTGACATCCCTCATTGGGGATTCCTTCTTTTGTCAAGAACAAAGGCCTCTGGCTGCACTCTGATGACATTTGGGTCAACTGGAACCATATCTGGTTGTATATGTAGCTCTGGACACTTCACTTCTTCTGCAGTACTTACTGTTCTCTCTTGAGGAAAATCTGACGACTGGTCCCGTCCAGAACCTCGATGGGGGGTCGAACGTGCTGTGCATGTGGCTGTGGCAGGCGCAATGGGTGTGCCAACAATCGCAGCAGGAGTGTTGACTCTAGGAATAGGCATCCTGACTCCCGGAATAGATATGATAATTCCAGAAGCAGGTACTATGACCGGGATCTTGAGGTAAGTTCTTGCTTAGAGAATCCTTCTGAGTCGTTGATTTGTCCAATGTCTCTTTAATAATGTTTGAGTATGAGATACACAATTGTGAATCAGTAACTATTACTATTATACAGGCCTAATGCCATTTTTATCTCGTATATTTGAAAGTATCTTGGGGACTATTTATTAATATGTTCACTTAGATACTTTCTTTTTCTGAGTGTTAAACAGTGTTTTCGCAATTGTTTAGAGCTTAACTAACAAAGTAAATGTCAGTCAAGGTCGTTCCTGCTAGGTACTGTTCTCTGAGACTTAGTCCTCTCTACTCAAAACTTCTGATGCTGGAAAATAACCAGGCTACTTTCTATTCTCTCAAATGCCCCTTTCCTTTGGGCTGGACTCATTTGCAGTATACCAAGTTGTTATTTGCATCAGATATTAATAGATCACAGAAGGGCGCTTTGAGAAATGGGATGGTTAGTTTCAGATTCTAAATCAACAGCTCCACATTGCTTCTTGTGTACCGGATTTGATGGGAGATGTTGTCTTAAGATCAAGAGGTGAATCAAGGTCTTAACCCGATGGTTACTCATTATGTCCAGTCCCTGTTTGTAAATGCCAGTGTGGTGTTTTAGTATGAAGTCTTCTGTGCTACTTTGTAAAATGAGGGGTGGCCATCACCACCAGCCCAAACTCCTCTTTGATGCTTATTCATCCTCTCTTCTCCACCTGTAATATTATCCTTTGCTTTGTTTTGTGCATAATAGCTTTGAAGCTATTGGAATGGAATGTGTAGAATGTGTGTGTTAGTCTAGTTTTGTAATGTGCCTGGGAGAAGCATGCCCTGTATACTTCTGATCTATTTTTTTTTCTTAGGGTACTGATTAGAGTGCAACCCATAATTTAATGAAATAGGTAACAGCTTTAAAAATATATTTGTTTGTATGTCTATGTATGGAAGAGTGTGTATGACTTTTGAAGAATATCTAATGCTGAGGCGACGTTTGAATGTGGAATAAAACATTTGAAGTTGGCAGTTTGCTAACTCTCTGAGTCAGATGGATCTTCTTAGCCATTTCTTGGATTCGACACTGGAGGGAAGGGACTTAGTATTTTGATTATTCTTGTTTCTTCCCATGACTATTGATTTTATTGTCATTTCTTCTTAGCAGAGCTTTGCTTTCTCTCTGCCATTGTACCTGAAGACTTTCTCTTTTGACAGTTTTAGTCAAATGCCATCTATAGAGAGGTCAAAAATGCACTGTGCGTAGATTTGTGTCCTTTGCTAATTATTGGTTAATTATCAGCTACCAGGGGATATTTTTAATGGCTTCCAACCAGCGATGTGGAAGAAAATGTCCAAAAGAACATGGAGGAAACTAAAATGTGTGACTGGAAGACTAACAGATAATGCTAACTTAAATGCTTAGAGCCTTTGGGCAACATGTGATTGTGAGCGATCTCTGTGATTATGACAAATGCAATCTAAACGAATCTCTCCAAGGCGACCTGGGTCATCTCAGTAAACATCTGGCCATCTCCCTAATTCCCTGCTGACTTGAGGGAAGGACCTTAGAAACCTGAACATGCTGTTCACCAAGATGATCCGAATAAGAACCCTGAATAATGAGGAACTTTTTTCCTATTTGATTTTGTTTTACTAGAATCTTAAAATGAAGGTTGACCAACTTAGACAATGAGGGAAGTAGGAACTGTTTGGCAGTGCTGCTAAAACTCCTAATTTAAAGCATCTCCCTTTTGGGGATGATATCATTCAAACCAGTGCAGACGACTTTGCCTTTGGATTTTCTCATAACCTTTGCCTAAAATAAGTAAAAAGAGTGTCCAAATACTTCTAGGGATTAACTTCTATGAGTTTAGCAATTAAGTGAAGTTGCACCATAATGTATAGGTTAATTCATAATACGGAATTTTTTCAGGTATTTTACAAAATGACGATATACATTATAGCAATGATAAATACCCTTAAAAATATCTCTTTGATTTTCTATTTTATTTTGAAACTTCAATTATACAAACTGGCTATGGTCATCTAATAAGTACCTGTGAATGCAAAAAATTATGCCTGATGAACATCTATTCATCTCTCAAACTCTCATTAAATATAATCTCATTTGTGAAGTTTCTCTGAATTCTCAGTTGGTATTGTCTGATGTCTCTCATGTTCTCATGGAATTTTGTGATATCCCAAGTGACTTCTCCATATTATTCAGGAGTTATCTCTCTTCTCCACTAGACTCCTATAGGGCTGGGTTAGTCACATCTTCTTTATACCTAATGCAGTGCCTGGCATATGGAAAACACTCAGTACATGTAATTGCAGTGACTGGAACAGTGAATTATAACACACTGAGTGTAGCCAAAGCCCAGAGCTCTGATTTCATCCCTTCACGGACCACCTGTGTTATCTTGGGTAAGTTATTTATCCTTCCTGGGCATCAGCTTTTATGTTTGTAAATCAGGGCATGTGAGTTGTCTTAGATAGTGCTCTGTGGAGCCCTAGGGATCCCCTGAGGTGCCTCGGAGGCTGCAACAGGAAGAAAGGATGGGAAACTGGGTGGGAGAGGAACCCAGGCAGAGAAGCTCGCTTGTATCTGTTTTCTACTTATGGCTGAATCTGTGTACAGTTTCTTTTGAAAAAAATGTTTTACTGCTGAAAAAATTAATGAAAACAACTGGACTAGATTCCATGTAATGTTCTTCTACCTCTAGTAACTGTAATTTTATGAAATACTTTTGTTAATTCACCTCATTATCATATTGCCTTTTAAGAGAAGTTTTATCACATTGCTCTCATTAACTCATTGTTTATATGCATCTCCTCCCCTAATACAGGTCTTTTCTGCTCTATCTTTACCTAGCCAACTTGTCTATTACATCTTGTAGTTTTTCTTTAAATCGGAATAAGCTGCTGTCCCTATTGAATTTCCCTTAGTTTGTAGAATCACTCTTAAGTTAAATGAAGTGTTTGGAATTTTATTCCTATCTATCTGAGCATTAGCAATATCTAGCTTCATCTGTAAACCTGATGAGGATATTCTCGATCACTTCCTTCTGGTCATTTATAAAGTCACTGAATAAAGTGATATTCAGGTTGGAATTATTGTGGGGGTAGTTGAATAAATTGATATTTGACTTTCCTCTGTTGCCAGCTGATCCTGCAATGAATTGTATTTTCTGCCTTCATCTTTTTCAAAAGCAGTATTTGAAACAGCAAATATTTTCAAGGTTGTGAGTAAATATTCATTGACTGTCATGCAAAGTACTAAATGGAAGTCACATATTTTCATAGCATAAATAGTAATGAAGGAATTAATAGGTAAATTACGGGATAAAAGGAAAGAAGCAATGGAAGGTCAAAATACACAAAATAAGGGAAGGAATTCCAGTTCCCATGTACTCAGCATTCATTCAAAGCTCACTAAAAGTCCCTGGTGCTTTTGCAGTTTTAATGCTAACATCCTGCCAGTGGCTTATCTTTTGTTCCTTATGCTTGGTACATGTGCAGTTTATTTATTCATTTCATGCTTGTTAATTAGGTACCTTGGGAGTTTCTCCTTTCAGCAAAAGAGGAAGAGAATGAAAAGGGAATTGTTGGAAGTCCACTGACTAACTCAGACACACAAACTACCAACAACTTATCCTAAAACAAGCCTACAAAGGACAAACTAATTTTATTTAAGACTAAAAAAAAGGTACAGTATATCCGTTACATTGGATACTATGTTGTTCTGCTACAATTAAGAAAGGCATCAGAATCAAGGTGATAGCTGAGCACAGGAGAAGACAAATTAAGCAGAGTAGAATGTGTTTGGTAAGAGAGAATAGTACAGAGAGGGACCTTAGGAAGTAGAATTTTTTCAGGATTAAGTTGGGGTGTATTTAAATACAGAGAAATTGTTGTAAGGTCTTGAGCAAAGAGGCATTCATGATGAATAAAATATTTCAGAGGTAGTGGCATTGATATTCTTAGTATGATGGAAGGGTCGGGTTTAGGGAAATAAAAAGCTGTGAACACAGATGGAAACTGGAATCTCAGAAACTGCCCAAGAGGCTGGTAAAACAGTATGGGCTTGTATTAAGGTAGAGGCTATTGAATAGGCTGAAGTCAAGAGATCTGATAATAGTTTACATGGAGAGGCAAAAGTGGATGGAACGGAAAGGTTTTAAGGTTTTTAGTTTAGGAGGCTAGAAAAATGATCTTGGTGGTGACAAATGAAATTCTTGAGAAAGGGAGACTGCTTGCAAAGGAAAATTGATTTGTTCTTTTTAGAAAATGTTGACTTTGAAGTAGTAACTTGAAAAGCAGGTAGAAAGTTTTGGAATAACAGAGAGCGCAGTATGGAGAAACAGATTTGGAATATCATCAGAACAAATGAGAAGGTGAAAGCTTGCAAAGTATTTTTTTCTTTTCTTCCTTCTTTCCTCTCTTTCTTTTTGTAAATTGGCAGCAAAATCTGACCTGAACTCTTATGAGGCAATTTACTGTCTTTAATTATCCCACTTAGAGTGAATTGTCATATATTTTTGCTGCAGAAATATTAATGTAGTACAGTATATGTACATATTACCTTTCAAAAATCTGAGGATTCTTATTTTTAAAATACTTCTGGCCCCAGTGGACTTTTCATAAGGGATTGTGGACCTGTAGTAAGTTTAGAGAAAGAATGCCAGTGAAGGGCCTTATAGATCATACGTATCTGGGAGTCATCTGTAAGTGTTGAGTACATGATGAGAGCCTTATAATGAATGATTAAACTTAAAAAGAAAAACAGGGGCCGGCACGGTGGCGCAGCAGTTAGCTTCGCACGTTCCGCTTCTCGGCGGCCCGGGGTTCGCTGGTTCGGATCCCGGGTGCGGACATGGCACTGCTTGGCAGCCATGCTGTGGTAGGCGTCCCATGTATAAACTAGAGGAAGATGGGCACGGATGTTAGCTCAGAGCCAGGCTTCCTCAGCAGAAAGAGGAGGACTGGCAGTAGTTGGCTGAGGGCTAATCTTCCTCGAAAAAAAAGAAAAAAAGAAAAAGAAAAACATAATTCACACAATTAGAAAGTAAAAAATAAAAGAGGGAATTCAAGAAATGGATAAGTTGAAGAGGATAATGGGTTTGACAAAAAGAAGGCTATGGTTGAATTCATACAGTTCTTGAAGGTTATGAGAGCAGAGGAAAATGGACATGTGAATGGAGAGGGAGCCTGAGGTTTATTTACAGGTTGGAGGAGATGCAGAGGCTGGGAGAGGGGGAGGTTAGAGGCTGTCTAGGGTTAGGAGCACAGAAGGAAGGGCTGCTTGTTAAGACAGGACACACGAGGCAGTTTTAGAAGCATAAAGAGGAGAAAGGAGAAGGGAGACAATACTAAAAATGCTTCAGAATGAGGGACTCATTTGGGGGTGCATATTGGTTGAGAGGTGAGACTTGAGCACAGGTGGACCACAGTCTTGGAGGGGAGGAGAGAAGCATCTTCTCAAAGTAAGAGGAAGTATCAGAATGTGAAGTTGATGCAAGAAGGAATTCACGCTGAAGAGTTTCACTTTTCTTTGTAGAGAAAGAAATAAAGTCACCACCCCAAAAATGGGTCTAGGAGAGAATTGATGGTTGAGGAGAGTGTGGTTTTGGAGCAACCACTGACAAAAGTACGGTAGGAAGTCAACAAGAAACTGAAGGCTGTTCAAAGGGCCAGAATGAGTTAAACACCATCAATGTACAATCCAGATGTGCAAAGTACTGTTTGGCCATGGCTCTCTGGTTATTCAGTATAATCTAAAATTTCCCAGTCCACAAACATGGGTTATGTTTTAACTCTCCCAGCAGATGTGTAGATGTGGCGTGTGAAGTGATGCACACAAAATGATCATTTGTCATTAGTTTTCCTAATAAATGAGTGAGTAGTTATCCCAGGACCGTCTAAGGACGTAACTGCCACACTGCAATAGTGTCCTCATTGGTCTGCCACTGTCTTCTTCTGTACCCTTTACCCCTACAGTTCTTTCCACATACAGCAGCAGAGTCATCCTTTAAAGGCACAAGTCAGAGCCTACTTCTTCTCTGCTGGTGACTCTCCAGTGGCTTCCCATCACACTCAGAAATCTCCGGTCTTTATGGGGTTTACAGACCCTTGGTGAACCGGTGCCTGCCCGCACCTAACTCACTCTCACCCCCTTGCTGTGCCCCAGCCACTTGGGAGCAGTTACTTGACAATCAGAACTCCTTCTCACCTTGAGGATTTGGCACTACCCATTTGCTTGGCCTGGAACACACTTCCCTGATCCTCACAGGACTGATTCCTTCTTGTCCTTCACATCTTACCTTAAACGTCCCCCCTGCAGAAAGGCCATTCAGTCACGACCACCTCAACCGCCATGAGTTATCTGCACAGTACATATTACTATATATTTTCCTGCTGACTCATTTGTTTGTTTAGTGTCTCTCTCTCTCCTCTACAATGTAAACTTTGTGAAGCAGAGATTTTTGTCTCATGTTCTCTGCTGTATCCCCATTCCTAGCACAGTGTCTGGCACATAGTAGGTGCTCAATAAATGTTTGTTGCTTGGATGAATAAATGTTTCTCTGTACCTTTTACTTTCAACTTAATTTCCTTAACTATCTTATATCTCAATGACTACTTAATACTTAGGAGGTATTTAGCAGTTTGTTCAATTTTCTTGATTTGGTTTGATTTATTAATTTCACTTTAACAGAGTAAGTACAGGACACTGCTTCCCCTTTCTACAGTTTTGTGACTGTTGGGATTAACCATGCCTGCAATGTTTCCTAGGCAGCCAAGTCCAAAACCTGTTTTGTTTCCTTGTACCACAACCTTCCCATCCTTTGCCCCAATTAATGGCATTAAAAGAAAAAAAATCTTTCCTTGTAGCTATCTTACATAACAGAAAGTCAATATTTTTGTCAGGAACAAGGTTGGCAACAAACAGCTTTGGCAACTCTGCCCCAAGGCCCCCAGAGCCTACCCCTATAGGGACAGTAAGCTGTCACTTGTGCTGGTGGGGAGAAGGTGCTGCATCTCTGTGGGGCACTCAGCCTGCCAGGCCAAGGAGCTTCCCTTTGGTCCCCGAGGAGTCACTCCTCTCTAGTCTGTCAAACAACAGCCTGGTAAACGCAATGCTCTGTAACACACACCCAGAGAAATTGAACTGACTGAAAGCCAGCCAGAGGTAAGGAGTTAAATAAGAAATATAAATAAAATAATTCTGCACTATTGAGAAGATGAGTCTAGAGCAGGAAAACGGGAAGCAAGTATATAATCATAAAAATGAAATAGGATGGGTCTACCTAGACCACCTTCCTGAAGGGATTGTCACAGCTTTGCTGGGTTCTCACACAGTGTAATTAATATGTCTCACTCCTAAAGAGACATATTACCTGCCTGTACCATGAAGCCCCTTTATTTTCAGCGCTGTGCAATCATTAATTAGCTCAAACATGAGCCCCTGAGTTGGTATCATTATCTCTGCCTCACAAACAAGGAAAAGCAAGGGTGTTGTTGCCTAGACTCCTGGCAGTGTGCTACTAGGCTCAATAAAGAATCCTCAAATTCCTGACTCTCAGACTAAACTTGAGTTTCCTGCACTGTGGAATCCGTATCTTATATTACTGAAGACAGCCAAATGGGAATGGCCCAAATATGTGTTGTTCTTGCAGTATTTCGGACACACCCTTGTGGTTTTCTACATGAAAGGAGACTGCTCTCTACTTGGCATGGTTGGGGGCTGGAGGAGAAGGAGCAGAGCAGGGGGTGGAGTGGGAGGTATGGCATGGTGAAACGGAAGGGAAATTAGTCACCTTATTTCTGATCTTCTGAGAGAAGTTACCTGAACTAAGGTTCTTGAGGATGTTTTTTAAGTCTGAAGGGTACATTGGTCTTCAGGCAGCAGGGCTGAACATGCAATTTGGCCACCCCTTCCAGAAGTTTCTGGTAAATCCTATAAGCAAAGAGCAGACAAATCCTGTCCTTCAAGGAAGTATCCCAGCACTAGTTATGGCGGAACAAAGAGCTATGAAATCAGAGGGAACACGTGTATCAATGTGTCGATCTCTCAGGCTTTTCATAAACACCTGCCTGATCTGCTGATAGATAATGCTGACATGGGTTTTGCTGTTCACATTTCCACAGGATCATATCTATTTTAGTCTTCTTTGTAAATTATTAAAATGAGCCTAGAAGCCTTTCCGAAGCAGATGGATAAAGGAAGTACCCCTAGAGGTTAATTTCTTGAACATTATACCCCAAGAAGAGTCTTCTTGGGAGAGCTTGCCACCATCTCTTGAATACAAGTCACTCTCCCAAAGAGGCTGCAGTACTAACAGCCAGGGGACTAGTGGGGTATGGGTCAGCCTGGAAGTGAGCCTTTGGGCTATTCCAGGTCTCCAAGCCTCTCTCCTTCCCAAAGCCTGTTGGAGCTCTGTTAAGCACTCTTTGTGCCAGGCACTCAAAAAAGAAAGGGTCCTGTTTATTTGCATGCCATAGACAAAAAGGAGAAAATAAACAAAAATAGATGATAAATAATGCAACAGACGAAAAAGATAGACTCTTTCTCCCCCATCTCCTATCTTTGATCTAAGTTAGGGAGAAACATTTAATAGTAACTGTCAAAACATTTCTTTCAACATATTAGACTGACCAATAAAGAGTTCACTGATTCAGGATATTTTTCAGCAAAACATATTTACTTTCTGAACACATGGCATATCAGTATGGCTTTAATTTCTCTTTTGCAGGGAGAGAAAAACGTCACAGTATTCTGTGAAAAGGTGTGCAAACTTAAGCTGATAACCTGCTTTACATCTTTAATCAGAAGTGGAATTTGAAAAAAATCTTTCATGTAGTATTTTTCATTCACAGAGTTATTAGAGGAAGAATTTATTTTGTTGAATTTTTTTTCTTTTCAAATTAAATCTGAGATACTCATCAACACTAAATATATGTTTCTGTGGAAATATAAATTACGCAGATATTTTGGAGAACCAGGTGTCTAGAGCTGAACTGCAATATTTGGCTGTTTGGAACCTTGGGAAGTGAGTTGTTCTAGACAGCTGAGTTTTATAGGTGACTTAGTGTCTATCTTTGTAGATTATTATGGATAACAGCTTTTTAAAGGAAATACAATAATGTTCTCAGAGCTTATTAAGGTGTATATTCTAGCTGCTATTGCAGTAAATTATCTTTTCTGTGTTATTTTTAATAGTTTTTTTCTAGAAGTTTTCTTCTTGTTACCTGTCGTTTCTCACTTTTGTCACTGTGTACTTTTAAAAAGTCTTTAAAAGTGTTTAAAGTTTTTGATTAGTTATGTTTGGAAATTAGCTAACAATTCTCATTAGAATGTTGTATAAAGGAAGAGTAAATGTGCTTGGAGTGTGGCCAGAGGTACCCTTGCTAATTGTAACTATTCTTATTTTTAAATAATAATTTTTTAATGAAAATTTTAAAACATACACAAGAGTAGGAAGAATAGAGTAATGGACCATTACACCATCCCACTTACATTTACACATCATCCACTTTCAACAATTACCAACTTTTGGGCAATCTTGTTTCCTTTAAACCTCCCCTACTCTCCCATCTTACAGTTAGATTAAAAGCAAAACCCAACATTAGTATGAGCTCATGTTTAGCTTAATATAGATATAGATGGTTACATATAGAAATATTTAGATATATTTGTATATATATCAGTTAGTATGCACACATATATTTCCATGCTCTGTCAGCTCAGAGGGCCTGGAAGCAGTGATATCCCAGTAGCAATGAGCACACCTAGAGCCCAGACTTTGGTTTTTAATGCCATTCTCCAAGAAAATGACCCATGGCTCCTTGGAAAAATGGCTGATTTTAGGACTGGAGCACAAAATAGGCAAGATGAGCTTGGAGTGTCTTGTAGTGCTAGAAAGTAAAAAAGTGCCAAACACACACACACACACACACACACACAGTGATGGGGGTACGTCAAAAGGATATAGGAGCTAACTGAAATAGCTCCCAAGAGCCAAAATTGGAACAATTTGAGCAACAAAATAAAGAAGCGTTGTATTATAATTCAAAGTATAAAATAAGTATCCTTGAGTCCATATTGATAGAAATAAATGATTGAATAAATAAACAAATAAATGGAAGAGAAAAGACATCTCCTATTTAGAAGAATTCCAAATGATTTATGCAGATCCTGCACCCTTAAGGATGAGGAGCATAACACCCTGCACTCCTTAAGTGTGAGCTCCACGTAGTGACTTCCTTCCAAAGAGTACAGTATGGAAGAAAGATAAAAGGGTAACTTTTCAGTGGAGAAATTTGACGAACACTACTAAGGTCAACATCAGCAGCCATAAATCATGTTGATAGTATGTACCCTTGATATAATGTGAAGAAAATCACATTGGCCTCTGTCGTCTTATTCCCCAAAACCCATAATCACAGTCTAATCATGAGAAAAACACCAGACAATTCCAATAGATGCTCATGCTACAAAGTATCAGACCAGTACTCCTCAAAACTGTCAAGGTCATCAAAACCAATGAAAGTCTAAGAAACACTCACAGCCGAGGGGAGTCTAAGGAGACATGACAACTAAATGTAATGTGTGATGCTGGAGGGACCCTGGAAGAGACAAAGAGCATTGGGTAATCTGAAGCTGAATAAAATATGCTCTTTGGTTAATCATATCAATATTAGTTCATTAATTGTGGCAAATGTACCATACTTATGTAAGATGTCAATAATAGGGAAAACTGGATTTGACATATATGGAAAATTTCTGTACTATCTTCTCAATTTTTCTGTAAATCTAAAATAGTTCTAAAATATAAAGCCTATTAAGCTAAAGAAAGCCAATCCTAGACATACCATTTCTTCCATAAATACATCAGTATATATTGCTAATAAAGACTCTTAAAAAAACCCGATAACCACAATACCATTATCACACTAAATAAATTATTGATAATCACTTAATATTATCAAATATATCAAATATAGTTTCTCTGATTGTCTCAAATGTGTTTATATTGTTGGTTTGTTTGAATTGGGATCAAAACCAAGTCTGCACATTGCATTTGGTTAGTATGTCTCATAAGCCTCTTTTAATCTGTAACAGTTCCTCTTTCCTCTGTTTTGTTTTCTTGCCAATTATTTGTTGAAGAATTAGGTCATTTTTCTGTAGAAATTTCCACATTCTGAATTTGATTGGTTTTATCCTCATGGTGTCACTTAACACTTTCCTCCATCCCCAGTATTTACTGGTAAATAGCAAATGGATAATTAGATCTTGATTTGATTATTTTTGGCAAGAATATTTCACAGGTAGTGCCTTATACATACTATACAGTCTATCTTTTTTATGATGTAAAGATTGATGTCATCATCCTGATCCATTTTTATAAAGCTTTTTACCTGTTTCCCTATTGACAATTATTGTTTAGATCCATTAATGACTACTGTGTAGATACGTTAACTCATTTCATTTATTGGCAGAGATTTTAGAAAAACTTTCCCACATCGACTATTTTGTTACTCTGAAAAACAGTTCATAAGAAAGGTAGGAAAAATGTTTGGTTTTTCCTCCTTTATTTACCAGTTTTCAGAATAATGATTTGTTACGTTAGAAACTTCAAAATGTGGCCAGCTAGTTTCATATTTGTTGTCTGTACTATGATTGCAACTATGTAGAAATTATGTTAAGGGAAAATAAAAAGTGAAAAAGGCTGATTTGTTAGGCTTATAAGACACTGGTGGATTTTTTATCTTTGAAAGTGTACATTTGTAATATTGTTAAGAAAGTCAATTCCAGAAGAGGGGAGCAGCAGAAAGAGGGTTACATTTCCAGCACGGGTGATTGTTACTGGCAAATTTAAGGCTCCAGAAAGAGAGAACCAGGTGATGGAAACAGCATAAGTGAATAAAAAGGAAGAGGGGAAAAAAAGAGAGACAGAGATGCCTACAGTGCAGTGAATGTCATTAACAATATTCTGTTTTCCAGGAATGTTCATTGCTGACCTAGACAATCTCTGTTTTGCCATCCCTTTCTTGGATTCCTTATTTACTCTGAATGATAACTATAAGTTATCAGAATAAGATTGAGTCCTCTTTCTTGACGTTTTTCTTTTACTTTTGTGGTACATAAGATAGTTTTCGGTGCTGGCCTCGTGGCCGAGTAGTTAAGTTCACGTGCTCCACTGTGGCAGCCCAGGGTTGCGCTGGTTCGGATCCTGGGTGCGGACATGGCACCACTCATCAGGCCATGTTGAGGCGGCGTCCCACATGCCACAACTAGAAGGACCCACAACTAAAATATACAACTATGTACTGGGGGGATTCGGGGAGAAAAAGCAGAAAGAAGTAAAAAAAAGAAAAGAAAAGAAAAAAAGAAGATTGGCAACAGTTATTAGCTCAGGTGCCAATCTTTAAAAAAACAAGATAATTTTCTTTTGTGGTACATAAGATAATTTTATGGACATGTAATTTCAAAACGCATGTTTGTCTCTTTTGAAACAGAACCATGAAATAGACTTGTCCTACATACATTAACATTTATTTACTTAGTCATTGAGGAATCCAATTCATGCAGAGTTTACATATGATTATATCTTTGTAAGAAGAGCACTGCTTACTGAGAAAAGATGGAGACTGATTACAATTGCCAAACAACACCATGACTCAGAAGCTAACGTGGAGAAGGATTGGAAAAAAAAGGAACTGTGTCTTGCTGTTCATTAAGTAATATATCTGTGGTCATATTTTTAAAACTATGTGTTCAGGTATTGTCAATTGTGACTGTTACATCTTTCCAAATGAGTTTTTAATATAAACCATCTTGCTGTGAAACTATTGGTATGTTACTAGGAATAGTTACAGTGTATAGTAACTTGCCAATTTTTTTTTTTAAGATTGGCACCTGAGCTGACCTCTGTTGCCAATCTTCTTTTTTTTCTTCTTCTTCTTCTCCCCAAAGCCCCCAAGTAAAGTTGTATATTCTAGTTGTAGGTCCTTCTTGTTGTGGTATGTGGGGTGCCACCTCATCATGTCCTGATGAGCGGTGCTGTGTCTGTGCCCAGGATCCAAACTGGTGAAACCGTGGGCTGCTGAAGTGGAGCATGTGAACTTAACCACTGGCCATAGGGTCAGCCCCTTTGCAAATCTTTAATTGTACTATATGTTTCTCTTTTTATGTGCTTTTATATTTAAGAAGATGAAACTTTAAAAAAAAATTTAACTGGTTTTTTAAAGTCATAAAGGTTTTAGTTTTTATTTGGTGTTTTGAATGCAGCTAAAAATTCTGAATGAATTTATGTTAAGTAAAAATGAGTAGATTCAGTATCTCCCCTAGACCTGAGCAAGAGTGGCCCCACTTTAAAAAGGACCTCTTCTTCACCTGTCCCTGCGAGGGCAGGCCCTGCTGCCAGGGTGTGTATCCCCAGGCCGGAGAGGCGGTCGTGAGTGTGTTCAGAGCTTGGATGTGCAACCTGAAATATCCATTTGTGGATGTGGGAGGTCACTTATAGTGTAGAATGGAGACGGGGGAGGGAAGAGAAGGAGTCAAACCTGGGCTTGAGCTCATTTTGAAGGTGTATTTTTAAAGGCAAAAAAAATTAGAACAGACTTCCATAGTTAGTTTGATTTATAACTTTAAAATATTTAAACATATGATATGTGAGCCTCCATTTATATTCTTGTTCCCCTTTCACCACCAATGTTGGGGCAAACTTGGGTAGACTTTTAAAAGAAAACAAACAACATTGAGTTCATCTGTTCCTATTTTCTTAATTCTCTTAACCCGTTAATAAATACTCCAGTGGCTTATCTTTGTATTTAACCATGAATTATAGGTAAAAGGCTCTACATAAAGATATGTTCCATAAGCTTTTAGGTTTTTAGAATAAGTATGTAAAATCATCCAAAATGTTTTAAATGCCAGCTCTTCAAGGAGAATATTGGGAAAGGGGGAAGAGAATGGAAAAGCAATTAAATAATCAGCTATTGGTACTTACTTAATTCTTTATGTGTTTAAGGCACAGAAGAAATATTTTTAGTCTAAAAAATGTTCCCTGCTCTAAAGGAGCTTATAAACTGGATGGGAAGACAAGAGCAATTACATGGAAAAATTAAAATAAAACAGAACATGGGGCCAATCCCGTGGACGAGTAGTTAAGTTTGTGCGCTCTGCTTCGGCGGCCCACAATTTTGCCAGTTTGGATCCTGGGCATGGACATGGCACCACTCGTCAAGCCCTGCTGAGGTGGCATCCCACATGCCACAACTAGAAGGACCCACAACTAAAAATATACAACTATGTACCAGGGGGTTTTGGGGACAAAAGGAAAAATAAAATCTTTAAAAAAATAAAAATAAATAAAAAATAAAATAAAAAATAGAACAGCAAATTTGAAATCAGCGTTACCAGTAATAAAAGCTTTCAGAGGATTTCAGGAAGCTTAGCTTGTCAGGGAGGCCTCCAGGCTGGGCCTTACTGTGTGAATCAGAATTGGATTGGCATAGGCAGTTGAGGTGATATCCTGGGAGGGAAAGCCACGTGGGCAAAGGTGCAGAGACAGGTAAGCACTCTGTGTGTTTGGGGAACTGGGGACAAGCTAATTTTGTTGGAGTCGATAGTTTGTGTAGGTACACAAAGTCAGATGGACTTGAAAGACATATAGTGTTGTCTGTTTAGGGCTTTCAAAGTTTGGGCTTTATCCTGAAGACAGTGGAGAGTTGCTGAAGGTTTTTGAGATGCAGATAATAGGATGAAATCTGTGATTTGGAAAGAAGAAACTAATGGCTGTTCAGTGCCCTGGCAGAGGGAGACGAGAGGCAGGCGGACCATGGAGGTCCTCACTCATGGACCAGAGGGGACGCCACAGAGCTGACATTTTGAAAAGAGACGCGTTTTCTCTTTCACAGAACTTAAAACATTTCCTAATGGTTTTCAGAAGTATCACCAATGATTTCCACTGGGAACAAATGATTGGTGATGAAATATAATGGAATAATAGAAAGTGAGGACCCATGTAAGTAGGATAAAAAGTTCCACTTCCTTGGGCCAGCCTGGTGGTGCAGCGGTTAAGTGCACACATTCCGCTTCTCTGCAGCCCGGGGTTCACCGGTTCAGATCCTGGGTGCGGACATGGCACCGTTTGGCAAGCCATGCTGTGGTAGGTGTACCACATATAAAGTAGAGGAAGATGGGCACGGATGTTAGCTCAGGGCCAGTCTTCCTCAGCACAAAAAGGAGGATTGGCAGCAGATGTTAGCTCAGGGCTAATCTTGCTCAAAAAAAAAAAAGTTCCACTTCTCATACGTATATTTCATGTCCTCCTAGTGTTTTGTGACCTGTCTGCTTCTCTAAACGAAGAAAAGGTAAGCACCACCTGACTTGTGTTTGAAGGAGATCAAATGTATTTCCAGAATTTAACCAGTGAATATACTTATGTTAACACTTGTCTGTAAAAAGCATAGGAAAGTGTCTTTAGCCACTGGTCATGAGAACATTTTTTGACATTTTTTTATATAAAAATATACTTTTTTATATAACAATGTCACATGGGGTGGGGCAAGCAGCATGGTAAAGTGGAGAAAGGCACTGGCTCCTGGGAAGTCTGTGAGCTTGTTCTCCTGGGGGTTCTTCCGCTGAATGGCTCTAGGACCTGAGGCAACTTATTTATTCTTCTTAGACAGCCTCACTTAAGGAGATTGAGTTCCATCAACTCCAAGGCCCTTTTCAGCTCTAATGCTCTATCATTATGTTAAGTTAGATCTAACACCAAAAGAGTGTTTCATACGCTTTGAGTCACTCTTTCTGGTTGAGTTTCCTGGTGGCTATGACCCAAAGAATGACACAGCTATGGATTTATCTATGAGTAATTCGTGGGAAACTGGAGATGGAGATTTTTTTTTAAGGTTGATTATGTATCAAGGTTATTAGGTCATTCAGTATGTGAAATTATATTTCTCCCTCCCCATGAATCACCATTAAAAATGAGTTAGCTTGTCGATGTACTTAAATGAACAATATTCCTTTTGTGAATTTTTTAGGGACTGCCCATGAGGGACATGACATGAGGCCAGTTCTTTATGTAGAACCACAGGGACTTTTGAAAAGACTGAGAGCCAGCAGTAAATTGGTTAAAAGCATACATTTTAGATTCACATCAGCCCGGGTTCAAATACAAGTTCTGCAACTTGATAGCTATATAATGGTGGGCTAGTTATTAAACCTTTCTGTGCTTCGATTTGCTCATCTGTCCCATTGGGTTTTGGGGATTAAGTGAGTTTATTACATGTGAAGCACGTAGAACACCACCCACCACAAGCATTTGGTAAAATATTATTATTAGACAAGGCAAGAAAAAAGATATTTATTTAGGAAGGCATGTAGAGTGGTAGGCCTAATTATGTGGACCAACATATCTTCTTCAAGATCAGTTCATCCACTTTTGCAGTGTTTTTTGGTATTGGTTCTATTGTAATTCCAAAGCCACAAAAATGACGTTATTCTGGACACTGTTTCATCCTATCTACCTTTTACTAAAGGTGAATCTATTTTGTCTGTGTGGGGTACATGCTTACTTTCAAGGAGGAGTGTTCTGCAGGAAATCAAAGCAGAGGAAGAGGAGGTTTAGAGGCAGAAGTGAATGAAGGAAGTGGGTCTTCAGTTTGCTTTGTGCTTTCAGTCGATAGTGAATATTCATTTAAAAAGATGTTTACTGGGGGAAAGTTCTGCTGTGTTTCGAGGAACTAAAACTTCAAGTTCAGCTAAAGCAGTGAGTCAGGGTTTCTAAGACTCATCCTATGCTGGCTACTTCATTTTTAGATGACAAATGGACGTTGGTCTTCAACTCATAGTTAATAATTTCCTCAGATTATCTCAAATTAAGCTTCATCTATTTGAGTTTTAGAAACCTCCTAGCAAAGTGTCTCCCTCTCAGTCATTTCTGGTGATTCGAGTGCTGACCAAATAACCAGAAAAGTGAAAAAGTGGGAGGGACGTGGACAATGGGTCTTTTTGTGGTCCCACCCTTCCTTCAGACTCTTGCCTTACTGGCGAATGATTTTTCTGCCAAGGTTTTCCTGAAGTCTCTCTCTGTTCCTCAGCTGAGAAGGAACCGTTTTGCTGGGGCTCATCAGAAGCGGGTGTGAAGGTTTCTTCCTGTCTGAAGGATCTCAAGCCGTGAAAAGGTCTTTTCATTCTCCCTTCGGGTGATGCAGAACAGTGCACCAGACCGGACTGTTTGGAAGGGCGTGCCAAGGAACCAGTTCCTTCCTGTAGGGCAAGGAAAGCTCAGCAGAAGTTTCTGTCCCTAAACAAAGGAGGAGGGCATGCTTGTGCTCCGTGGTGGGGAGCCCAACAGCAGCACAAGTGCCTGGACGGTGCCCCTGAGCTGGGACGTGGCCGTCCACTGGGTGAGACAAGCTAGAGGGATGGCGACAGTTTCCACTACTGCTCCCTTAGGTTTAGAACGTTTCAGGACCACCCTTCATATGCCACCCTCTCAGGTTAGACCGGCACCTCATGGACGAGCTCCTCAACAATGAGCGTACCCAAAAATGAGAAAGAAAATAAGTATATATGTGGTTTCTTTTATGTTGAGAAGATTAGATCTATCTTCTCTCTCCTTCTAAACCTTAATTCCAATTACGTTTGTAACCAAATAAAGTTAGTTGAACTGTGGTTTTGGCTGACACCGATGACAGCTACAATCTAGAAACTGGTGTACATGCTGAACTGTAAGATCTTGTTCTGAAAGTAATTGCCATGTGGGACCATGCCTGAAGGTTTGGGATGTGCCTCTAATGGCACGTGTCTGCTAAGGACAATTCAACATCTAGCAGAGCACAAATAGTGGGAAGTGTGCCCATATCAAATGTGTTTTCTAGCCCCAACATACCATTTTTATAGAACATATGTAAGCGCCACATACCTTCTACCTTGAATAGTAGCCACAGCGTTACTTGTTTAATCAAGGAGGCCAGGCCTTTCCCAGCTTACTGTTAGGAGAGGCTTTTTCTAATCAGTGTGCACCTCTAATTAGACAGAAACACATGCTAAGAGAAACTTTGCCTGGATAATAATTGATGCTCAATAAGTGTTTGAATGAATGAATACAATTCTCATGGACTCCTTAACATCAAAAAGCATATACTTTAATCAAAAATCATTTCCACCAATTAAACATGCATATCCTCCATTGTGTTTTAACATATATTCTAACATACATGTTCACTCTCTTCTTCCTATTTTCTTTCTTTCTTTCTTTCATTTTTTTGGTGAGGAGGATTGGTCCTGAGCTAACATCTGTTGCCAATCTTCCTCTTTGTGCTTGAGGAAGATTGTCCCTGAGCCAACATCCGTGCCAATCTTCCTCCATTTTGTATGTGGGATGCTACCACAGCATGGCCTGATGAGTGGTATGGAGGTCCACGCCTGAGGTCTGAACCCGTGAACCCTGGGCCACCAAAGCAGAGCATGTGACCTTAACCACCGCCAGGCCGGCCCCTCTTCTTCCTATTTTCGACAAGGAAGGGGTAGGATAGCAGTAGCTATAACATGTTGTAATTTGTTCTACGTAGATCCATACTTCCTCCCCTTATGATATAAAAGTTACTTCTTTTATCATTTGCTCATTTCTCATGCCCAGGTCACCCCTTCAAGATGGACCCCTAATTCAGCCCAACTTTCTGTATTTTGAGGAGGTCTACTTACATGAGTCACATTACTTTGATTGGGTGGAACTCAATATGTGAAAGTGGAAAACAGCCTTATTCTTTGTCATCACTGTCCCTTCAAACACATTCTATGAACTATTTCCTTTCCATCTCCTGGATTTATCACTCACTCTTAGAAAGTGAAAAGCTTTGTTTCAATGATTAAAATGTCTAGCCCAATGTAGTACAAGTACATGTAGTTCACATGTAGTTAAAAGTCTAAATTTCATTCAAGTGAGCATTTCGCCCTTGCCCAGCTTAGTGGGTTTTAGGTGTTCAGCCTATAGAGAGGGAGGGACATAATTGGCTTCTGTCCTATTCCTCTTGCTCCCCAATTTTGCCCTTTTACTTCAATCCCAGCTCACATTACTCACTGTTTGTAGCTTGGGCCTAGAAGGAGTGGGGATTTGGAGAAAGGGGGCACTGTCCTTTGTTGAAGGCGTGCTCTAGAGTAAGAGGATATTTATAGCTGCTTCTTTCTCACCAGGAGCTTTTCTCATTTTCTCTAGGGCTCTTCCGTTGGACATATATCTCCTTGTAATTCCCAGTTTGGCCAATGCCTTGGACTGACTGTTCATAACTTTACCCCTAACCCCCAGGCATTGAGTCCACCCCACACCAACCCTGTTAGAGTCCCATTGTCCCTCCTCCACAACCTCCCCCTTCTTGGGCAGAGGCTCTTTTAAGACTGCTCCAGGCTGGCTTTCTCCGGCAGGGTCCGCATCTGTTCCATGGGAAACCTTCTCACATCCTTTGGCCCTCACCATCAGTTGAAGTACCAGTGCCTCCCTCTTTCTCTCCAATAATCTCAGTCCTTTGCCTTTAGATTTCTCAAGTGTGAGTCAGACACTTGTTCTCTGTGTCCCCCAACCTCCAGGGGACACACATGAAGCTCTCCATTGTCCCCCTCAACTCCTCTCACTAGGCCTGAGGAAAGGGGAAACACCTGTATTCTCTCTTCCATGGGGAAGAGGGTAGGGAAGAGAAATTCCATGCTCCAACAACCTTCTCCAAAGGTAACCTCTTTCACAGCTTAACTTCAAAATATCTTACAGTGGCTTTGAGACATCACCTTTGCAAGTCCTGGCATACTCTGGAATGTGCAGGTACTTGGTACCTACGGATTTGTTATCAGGTTTACAGGTTTACCTGAACCTGAGCAGAAAGGATTCCATTTTAACATCCTGTTACATATCTATATAGAGATATTTTTACAACCTCTGCTTATTATCTTGTACTGTTTTGATTTGAAGAAACTGTATAAAACCATAATAGCAAATTCCGACATAGCATAGTGTTTATTGTATCCCAGGCCCTGTTCTAATCTAGGTGTTCTGTAGTCCTTTTTTTTTAAGCAGTATTCACATTTTTTTTTAAAAGATTGGCACCTGAGCTAACAACTGTTGCCAATCTTCTTTTTCTTCTTTTTTTTTTCTTCTTTTTCTCCCCAAATCCCCCCAGTATATAGTTGTATATTTTAGTTGTGGGTCCTTCCAGTTGTGGCATGTGGGATGCCGCCTCAGCATGGCCTGATGAGTGGTGCCATGTCTGAGCCCGGGATTCAAACCGGCGAAACCCTGGGCCGCTGCAGCGGAATGCGCGAACTTAACCGCTTGGCCATGGGGCCGGCACCCAGTATTCACATTTTTATTGAGAGGTATAAAATATATGTGGTCAACATTGTTATTTTCATTGGCAAATGGGAGAGTTGAGAAGTACAAAAATTTGTACTTGACTTTTTATCAAGGTTATCTGCCATCAAATTACTCATATCCAGGCTTCTGCAGGTCTGGCTGGAATTCTCTTCCCGCTGGATAGGAATATGTAGTGAGTATTCAGTTGATGATAACATTTTTATATATAAAGAAAAAGAATCAGCATAGTCAAATTATCTTAGTCTTAAGGATTTCTAGATTTTAGTTTTTGTCCTTGGAGGAGGTCAGGATCTTCCCAAGGCCTGGGTCTTCAAATAGTCTTCTGGTCATCAAAAATGGAGTCCTTTGTTTTCTCATACCCTGATTCCAATGATACTTTATTCATTTTGGGTTTTTTTTTCCCAATTCAGAATTAGATTGCTAGTTAATTATAAAAGGATGTAACTCAGGAACAGCCAGATGGAAGAGGTGCATAGGACAGGGTTTGGGGAAAGGGCCAGAAGCTTCCATGCCCTTTCCAGGCACCATTCTCTCAGCTCCTGCACATGTTCACCAACACAGAAGCTCTGATTAATCCTTTTAACAACTCTGTGAGGTAGAGACAATTATTATTCCTATTTTGCCAGATGAGAACACTGAGGAATAGAGATCTGTCAAGTTGCCCAAGGTCACTCACTGGCAAGTGTCAGAGCTGGAATTTGAACCACACATGTCAAAGCTGCGTGTGTGCTCCTGACCATCGCATTATGCTGGTTCATGTGCTATGGTGATGCAAGGGGCAGCCTGTCTGGAGTCGGGCAGACCTGGGATGAGTTCTAGCTAGCTCTACTTGCCATGTCATTTTGGAAAAGTTACTCTTACCTTTAGCTTCTACCTCTGGAAAGTGAGGAAAATCCATTTGGCCTTTTCCATTCATGTGGCATGTCTCCGGGGGGATTTGACCCTTTCTATTCCTTCTCTATGCTCCTTCCTCCATGATGCTAGCTGAAGACAGAGTCTCTTTACTTCAGGTGCTCCAGATCCTGTAAGATCCATTACATGAAGATATTAAGCTTTGTTCTAGCTTAGCAAGCAAAATGAGGTGGCATTTCCGCCTATTTAATGTGTGATCCTCTCTTTAAAGGAAGTAGGGAAGGTCTGCAAAGACACTTCTGTGTTTCTGGTCAAGTGCAGGCCTTGATCTAAATTTCTCAGTTGTAGATCCTTCTTCAAAGTAGTCCTGAAGCATTTGCATGAACAGCGACGCTTGGGGAAAGATTCCAGCAGCCTATGATTAGTTCTGCCCGCGGCCTGGCTGTAAGGAAGGCCGTACACAGGACACCATGTGGTACCTGGGATCTTGGCCCAGGGGGTGCTGTGGTACATTTAAGTGGAGAAAAACCTACATTTTCACCCTTCATCTTCTTGAGCATCTAAAAGTGGCACCATGAGTTTTGGTATCAAATAGACCTGGATTCAAACCCCAGTTATATATCACTTGAAAACTTTGCAAAACAAATTAATTTAGCCTTGATGAGCCTCACTTTTCTCATTTATAAAATGGGACAATAGTACTTACCTCTTAGTGTGGTTGTGGGAATTAAGTATGATCAGGGATTCTTAGAAATTAAGAGAGGCCTAGGTAACTTCCATTTTAGAAAGTCCTAATACATTAGAACAACAACAAAAATGAACAAATGCCCAAAATAGGGTTATAAAAATAATGGTATGTTCTAAATGTTTACTTTAACAAGTTAGTGTTCTTGGCACACACAAATATAATGTAATATCATTGTGTAATTTACAAGATAAGGATCTATACTAAAAATGTTGGGTTAAGTTTCGTGATATAGTTTTATAAGAGACAAAAATTCCTGTCATTGTGTCCATGTACCTGAGTCTTTAACATCATTTAGAAATACAAGTTTGTATCTGAGGCCCCTTGAGACTGTGAGGCCTGGCTGAATGCTCTCCTCTGCCCCTTGTTAGAGGCCTCAGGCTTTGCCGAAGCTCCTGGTTCAGAGGAGGCCCTCCATGGACCTTAACTCCCATCCTCCCTTCTTTCCATCTCCCTGTCTACAACTGCCACTAGGACAGTAGTGAAAAAGACTCCCACGGTGCTTTTAATAGATTTGGCCTTAGCATTGTTCCTGGGCCCCACAACTTTTTTTCTTGCAACTTCAGATTTTTTATTACTTTCATTAGTTTCCTTGGGCTGGTTCAATAAGGAGACTAGAAATAGTCTCACTTCATTATTGTTCATCATCCATTTCTAAAACTCGGGAAATAATCCATATACCATAAAATTCATCCTTTTAAAGTGTGCAGTGGTTCAGTGGTTTTTATTTCCAAGGCTGTATAACCATCACCACTATCTAATTCCAGAACATTTTCATCACTCCGAAAAGAAATCCCATCTATAGTCATTCCCCATTCCCTCTTTCTCTCAGTCCCTGGAAACCATTAATCTTTCTCTCTCTATGGATTTGCCTCTTCCAGACATAAGATGTAAGTGGAACCAAACAATATGTGGTCTTTTGTATCTGGCTTCTTTCACTTAGCGCCATGTTCTCGAGGTTCTTCCATGTAGTAGCATGTATCAGTACTTCAATTCTTTTTATTGCCACCTAATATTCTCTGGTATGGATTTGTCATATTTTTTTAATCCGTTCATCAGCCAATGAACATTTGTATGTTTCCACCTTTTGGCTATTTTGAATAATGCCGCTGTGAACAATCGTGTACAAGTTTTCGTGTGGACATATGTTTTTAATTCTCTTGGGTCTATACCTAAGAGTGAAATTGCTTGGTCATATAGTACCTCTATATTGAATGTTTTGAGGAACTACCAAACTGTTTTCCAAAGTGGCTGCAATTTTACAATGCCACCAGCAATGTATACAGGTTCTAATTTATCCATAGCCTCCCCAACACTTATTGTTTGTTCTAATTATAGCCATCCTGGTGGGTGTGAAGTGGCGTTTCATTGTGGTTTTGATTTGCATTTCCCTAATGACTAATGATGCTGAGCATTGTTTCATGTGCTTACCAGCCACTTGTAAATCTTTGCAGAAATGTCTGTACAAGTCCCTTGCCCATTTTTAAATTGAGTTATTTGTATTTTTATAGTTGGATTGAAAGAGTTCTGCATACTAGACCCCTATAAGATACATGACTTGCAAATATTTTCTTCCATTCTGTGAGCTATCTTTTCACTTTCTTGATAGTGTTCTTAGAAATACAAAAGGTTTTACTTTTGATGAAGTCAAATTTATCTATATTTTTCAGTGGCTTGTACTTTACATGCTATCAGAAACCATTGCTGAATTCAAAGTCAGAAAGATTCTTTTCAGTGGCTTGTACTTTACATGCTATCAGAAACCATTGCTAAATTCAAAGTCAGAAAGATTCATACCTATGTTTTCTTCTAAGAGTTTTATAGTAATAGGTCTTACATTTAGGTCTTTGATCTACTTTGAATTATTTTTTGTATATGGAGTGAGGTAGGGGTCATTATCCAGTTTTTTGCTAGCAATACAGTTTGTTTTCCCAGTGGCATGATGTCAGGCAAGACAATGCAGAACTGATGGCCAGAATGTAAGGGAAGTCTGAGGTTCCTAATGCCTGAGGTCCAGTGGTTTTGATTAGGAGCACTATGGCAGGAAGAGGTGGTGCAGGCCATAGGAGGGCCTGGCTGACCCTGTGACCAAGCTAGTAATACTCACTGCAGCCTGGAATTATCAAGAGGATTTAGGTATTAAAAGAAATTTGGTGCTATAATGGAGGTGAAATGTTAGCCTGGAAGAATTCTGTCTCTCTGACAGACTAAATGAATGAGCAGAATAGTTACAAAACTGTACCAGCTGGTAATTCCACTTACCAGCCAGTAGAATTAAATCATCTGCAATACTCCCTGCTGGTCTTTATGGTGATGAGGGCCCGAACTCTTCCTTTCTCTAATCTCATCTGCATCTCCTTTGGGAACAGCAAGAGGCAGAGGTGCAGCTTACTCTTGCCACTACAGATTCCTTCACCTTCTCTGCTGGAGACCCTCCATTTGGCCCTCAAGATTACTCCCCACCCTTCTCCACCCTGCTCGGTGTCTTGCTTGGGCCTTCTGGCTCCCTGATGGGTTCAGTCAAAGGGGAGTCCTAGCAGGAGATCAAGAGAGGGAGAGAGGTGACACAGGGCATTTATTTTCCTGGATCCCTCCCTGCGGGGTTCCCACAGGTTAGCGGTCCCTCAGCTCCTATCAGTGCCCCCTCAGCTCAGCCCTCTCTGTATTTTCATTCTGGACACGATGGAAGCCATTGGAGGATTTGAAGCAGGAGAGTGACATGATCTAACTTATGGTTTTAAAGGATTGCCATTCAGTGTGACCACGGAAAAAGGGTCCCCAGACAGAACCTAATCTTATCTCTTGTTGTATGGCCGCCACATCCCCTAACAAGTTCCAGGAGGCTGAGTATCTGGTCTATACAATGAATGTGACATGGTATCTATGGCTTGGAAATGTACCAAGAGAGAGGTCTTCAAAAGATGGCTGGATGTCCTCGAAAGACAGCAGAAATTACATTGAGGGTGGAGGTGGGGATGAAAAAGAAAATGATAAGAGAAAGATAAGTAGGAAGGTTGTGAGAGAAGAAGACAAAAAGAAACCCGGAGAAACAGAGTGGCTCATGGTAGATGGTGTGGTGGAGGCTGTACAGAGAGGGGTGGGGAAGAACGTGGGATTTGGGGTCCAGCAGCCCTGGGCTTGAATCTGGGCACCATCCTTAGTTCCATGCCCTTGGGCAGGTTACTTACCTTCTCTGAGCTTGCTTCCTCATTTGAAAACGGGGACAGTAACAAGTCCTTCTTCAGATTCAATGAAGTTATGTATATAAAGTGCTTAGCAAAGTGTACGGGACGTAGTTAACCCTGTGACTGAAGTTTGTAGAAGTATAATGCAAATATCTGTATCTGGTGTCCCTCCAGACTTCCAGCCATAAGAGGGTACCTGTCCTTTCACATTCAGATAAAAAGATGGAAGCCCCATTCCACATGCTTGGCAAAGCCAACGTCCTCCCTGCTCCCCGTGTCCCCCCTGCTCTGATCCTTCTCAGAGTGACCACTCCCTCTCTCCCTTCTCCTCTCATGCTTCTTTTGGCCACAGGGCAGCCTGTACATGGAACCCAGTCCACTTCTTCTTGATTTCTCCAAAGCACCACAACCTCATGCAGCCATGTACGGCAAACTTCTACTAAGGGCTTGCAGTACACAAACAATTGACAATTAGATACTGGTCACTTCTGTCGATAAAATTTCCTCCACCATTCCACACACTGGGACTGCCTCACTGGCCTTTTTTCATCAAGTCCTAACCTCTCACAATTTCTAGAGGCCAGTCTTCAATCCCCCAAATTCCCATTGTTATTTTTTTTTTTATGAAGATCTATACTTCCTATCTGGGCCTATTTTTAATATTTAAATGTTATTAAAATTATATATTTAATATATGTTTATAGTATATATTTATATATAATTTATATTTGTTTATGTATTATTTAATATATAAATATAAAAATTTTCTCTGCTAAACCAAGGGCAATCTTATTTTAGATGTCTATCCACTAAAATGCACAGGAGGTTTTGAAATTATTATCTCCTTTTTAGCATAATCAAATTCTTAGGCATGGGTCTCTTAAATGGAGGAGAGCAGTGTAGTATAGATTTATGGATTATGCTGCTGCGTACCACCCCTCTACTCCCTGCAGAAATGGATACAGTTAGTGTTTTGTTGAAACTAGGGGAAATTTGCTTTCTGGTAGTAAACATGGTACATGCGATATCATAGGAAAAAAAAACCCTAGTGTTTACTGCATAGCAAGAAGCAGGGACCAGGGGAGATAACAGTATCAACATCTGAAACCCCAGGAGAGAGCAGAGGCATGGATCTCCCTTTATCCTCTTCTGTACCAAGAAAGCAGTCAACCTTTAAACCCAGAAAGAGAACCAAACACTTGCTACTTTTGCGAACACACAAATGTGCTTTTCTCGATTCCTTCAATGGCTGCTTATTGACCACCAAGTAAAATTCCAAGCAACCCCACTGGGAACCCTGTGTCTCAGCCAGTGTTCTGCTGGTACTTCCCTGAAGAGACGTTGCATGTGTCTATCCCCGCTTTGCTCTCTCTCTGCCTTTTGCGTGGGATGTTGATCCACCCCATTTCTACCTAACAAAACGATTCAAACCCTAGCTTGTGCCACCACTTCCACAAAGCCTTCACTGATGGCTCTCTTCCTTCATGTCCCTAAGTTAAGAATTGCTACGACTAATAGTGACACACGCTGCTTTATTTTGTCCTCACATTGGTGCCTATATTATGGTCCCCAGGAGATTAAAGTTCCTCAAATGCATGAATTAATCCTTACATTTAAAAAAAATCCATTGCATAATGTACCACAGTGCTGAATGCATGAAAAGTGGCCAATAAATATTCATTGAATATTGAATTAGTTTTCTGTTGCTGCATAACAAATTATCACAAATTGAGCAGCTGAAAACAGCATACGTTGATGATCTTGGTTTCCATGGGTCAGGAGCTTAGCTGCGTCCTCTGCTCAGGGTCTCACAACCTGCAAATGAGATGTCCACTGGGGCTGCAGTTTCATTGGAGGCTGGGGACCCCCTTCCAAGCTCATGTGGTTTTGCCAGAATCCATTTGCTTGCAGCTGGAAAACTCATAGCAGCTTGCTTCTTTAAGGCCAGCAGGAGAGAATCTTTGATGCTTCAACTTTCTGACCCCTAGACGCTCTTTTAAATGGCTCACCTGACTGGGTCAGTCTACTAGGATAATCTCCCTTTTGAGTAACTCAAAGTCAACTCATTAGGGAACTTAATTACATCTGCAAAATCCCTTCACCTTTGCCTCGTAATGTGCCTAATCATAGGAGTGACATCCATCATAGTCACAGGTCCTGCCCACACTCAAAGGGAGGAGACTCACAGGGCATGTACACAAGGGGGTGGGAATCTTGGGAGCCATCTTACAATTCTTCTACCACAAAGATTTTTGGGCAACAGTCTTAACAGAGTGTTTTTATTTGATTGTGTCATAAGATCCCAGGTTTTTTCAAAATAGTGGGAAAAACTTCAAATTAATTACTATTTTAAATGTAAAAGTCTTTAAATAATGTCTATGATAGAAGACATTATTCCCCCATCATTTTTTTTGGTAGATTGAAAAATGAAAAAAATAATTGTTTTGAATCATTTTAGTTCATTGACGTTTATGTTGTTTTGAGTTGGTTTCAGTTCATTTTATTCAATCTAGAAACGAACAAAACTATTCTAGTAAGTGACAGAGTTGAGCTTGTTAATTAATAGCTGGGAAAACAGACTAAATGTCTGTGTAAAAAGTCTGTAGGTCGAGGAACATGTAAAGAACTGTGGGAAGATTTTGTCTGCTGTGGAGAAACTACTGCCTCCAGCAGGGGGTGAAAAGCCAACCCTAGTGGAATCCTTTTTTTTTCTTTTAATTAAATTTTTTTTTTGAGGAAGATCAGCCCTGAGCTAACATCTGCAAATCCTCCTCTTTTTGCTGAGGAGGACTGGCCCTGAGCTAACATCCATGCCCATCTTCCTCTACTTTATATGTGGGACGCCTACCACAGCATGGCTTGATGAGTGGTGCCGTGTCCACACCCGGGATCCGAACTGGCGAACCCTGGGCCGCCAAAGTGGAATGTGTGAACTTAATTGCTGTGCCACCGGGCCAACCCCAATATAGGTGAATCCTTAGTCTGAGTTCACGTTACACTTGTCATATTCCTCTCAGAATTCTACCAGAATTTTTATTCAAATATATCCACAAAGTTGGGATGGTATAATGCCATCAGTTTCTTAAAACAGCCAAGAGAACCCATAGTTCCCCCTGGTGTGAATATAGGCTATTTCCCCTATAAGGGTGTGAATTTTGGGGAACAACAGCTATGACATAACCATTTTTATTTTTTTGCTGAGGAAGATTCACCCTGAGCTAACATCTGTGCCAATCTTCCTCTATTTTGTATGTGGGACGCCTGCCACAGCATGACCACTGACGAGTGGTATAGGTCCACACCTGGGAACTGAACATGGACCACCAAAGTGGAGCATGCCAAGCTTAACCACTAGGCCATGGGGCCAGCCCCTGACGTGACCATCTTTAAACCAGATTTGTGCCTGGGCTGAGGTTTGCTAAAGGAATAAGAACAGAAAGAAAATTCTAGAGTTCAATTTATGAGGGGAAACATCTCACCAGGGATTATGAAAGAGGAAATTTCATAATATTAAAGTTTACATTTGAAGTTTAAATTTCAAAATTTTAAAGTTTAAATATCGAATTTTTGCACTGGGAGGTTTGTTGGGCCCTGTAAACACACGCTCTGCGTTTATTCACATGCACGTTTTCTGTGACTGGTAGCTGAAATATGTTTATATGAATTTTTTCCAGTGTGATATGGAAGGGCAGGGCTGATGAATGTGGGAGGAAAGTCAGGTGTTGGCAATTCTGCTTTCTTTTGCAGCAAGCCCCACCTCTGTGCTCTGCAGAGACCCGGCCATAGAGTCAGGGGAGGAATTTTTCGCCCTATTCCTGCCTTCCTGCTTTAGAACACAGATTCACACAGCTAGAGAAAGAATGAGCATGTAAGGACGTCCCCAAAGCTGGAATGACCCCTAGGGAATTTGGCTGAGGGGTAGGAAAGAGAAGATGTGCCAAACTCTCTGCCTTTCCCCCACCCTGTGAAATGTCCTATTGCTACTGGTGAGCAGAGCACATGATCATTTTTTCAAATTGTACTTAAAAAAATGTGTGCTAATGAAATAGCACAGTAACTTGAGTGAGCCTGGAAAATAAATAAAATTGGCAGCTCTTCCTCTCATCTCTGTCTGATGTTAATTTAACGACGTCTCCTTTTGCAAGAGGATTTCATTGGTTTCTTTAAAAACGAAACTACAGGCTTGCTATTTTTATTTCATTCATTATGATAAATCACAAAGCATAACCTTTTTTCAAACACTTTATTTAAACAAAATGATGAAATACCCACAAGTCATGTCAGAGTCATTATTACTTATGCTTATTAAGGAACTTCTCACTACAAAGGTGGCTCAGCGTGAGCCGTCTCTGGAGAGGCTGCGTGCAGAAGGACTGACTCCTGACCAAAAAGTGTAAAATGTGGATGGAGGCTGACAACAGATAAATGTATCTTTTGTCTATTTTACGGGGAAAAATAGCACTTATTGCTCTATAATAGAGCCAGTGATGCCAGTTATAAGCTGTTACTTCTATTTTTCCTACCAAATTGTGGTCTAGCAATTTAGCATTCAGATGAAGTGTAGATTTATAGCTTTGAGAATGAAAATGGCTTCTGGTTTTACTCTAGATGGTTTGTGGACATTTCCACTTGGAAATATTTACTGTCCCCCAAATTCAACAGGACCCAAGCCAGACTCCTGACCCTCCAATGGACCCCCTGCCCCCCCAGTGTTCTAGGCCCTGAGACTACATCGTGGAGTTCTTGGGAGTCCTTGCTCTCTCAGTGCCTGCTTTCCCTCAGTCCTTTCTTTTCTTCCCTCTAT
Organism: Equus asinus; assembly: GCF_041296235.1. Taxonomy (NCBI): domain Eukaryota; kingdom Metazoa; phylum Chordata; class Mammalia; order Perissodactyla; family Equidae; genus Equus; species Equus asinus. Next base: position 42,544,999 of record NC_091813.1, read on the forward strand.
TTCCACAGTTGGTGGTCACTTAGGACCCTTAGCTCTTCACATCTCAACTACTGACTCTGGATCCCATCTACTTTGACCCACCAAAGGCTGCCATGCTTGTCTTCCTCCAGCACTGCCTTGGATCATGTCACTTCCCTGCCCAGAAACCTACAAAGATCTCATGTTTCCCATACCATCACACCTAGGCTTCTTGACTTGCCTTACAAGGCCCTCCCCAAACTAGATTCATCTGACCTCGTCAACCTTCCACTTACTTATTCCACTGACCTTCATCATGACCGGGCACCCTGTGCCCATTGTCACTTTATTGCCTTTCTTCAGGCTGTTCCCCTTACCTGGAATGCCATTCCTCAACCCTTGCCTCATCAAATCTCTCCTTCAAGGTTGGTCCTCTGTCCTTCCTGCAGTCTTCTGGCGCACCCTCACTGATCTCCTCCTCTTTGAACTCTAAATATGTCTTCTACACATTTTAGCATTTAATTATATGTCTGCCTGCACATTAGTGGTTGTTTTATAGACATGTCTATAAGCTTCTAGAAGTCAAAATAAGCCTTATATTCTCTATTCCTCACATAGTGAGTACATGGTAGGTGCTATATAGAAGATATTAATTGTTTCATAGTTTTTCTGCCCAGGCTGGGTCAGCAGAATTCTTATTTTCAGGTTATGTTGTCAAGTAAATGTATATCCATAGTACCAAAATGTTTTTAATATAAATGATTGCTACAGGATCTATTAATATTAGATTATAAGGGTTTTATCTGCTACCAGTCATAATACTTCTTTAGAAAGAAAGAAAGAGAAAGCCCAGAGCTAGGATACATGCATTTTAAGGATTAATTCAAGTGCCACCCCTCCAGTAAAGCACTACTTTTTCTACATGGGCCATCCAAAATTGGTAGCTATTATCACGTGCTCACTGCATCCTCCATATGCCTCTAAATGATAACATTGCTTTGTGCTGTCTTCACGTATCTGTCCTCCGTCCTCCCCTTTCACCCCAAACTGTGAGTTCTTTGATAGCAGAGACTGTTTTTTAATCCCTAAATCTGCAGAAACTGACATAGAATTGGCAACCACTAAATGCTTGTTGAATGAATAAATGAATTATAATAGCCCTCATGTAACTATGAATATGACGTTCTGTGAAAACAGTTATGGTTGGCAAACAACCATTGAATCTTTTCATAATAAACCTTTTTATATTTTTTAAATGATTACCTAAGATAACTTTTGTTTTTTACTTTTAGGAGAGTTTAACTCTCGATCTATTCAAAATTAATCATTTTACATAGACAATTACAGAGGAAGCTGCAGCTGAGTTTAGACCAGGAGAAGGTGATTTTTTTCTTGCCAAACCTAGAGAAATTTGTAATATATTTTTTAAATAGGTGTAGCTATCTACTTTTTTTTTTTGAGGACGATTGGCCCTGAGCTAACATCTGTGCCCATCTTCCTCTACTTTATATGTGGGACACCTGCCACAGCATGGCTTAATGAGCAGTGCATAGGTCCGTGCCTCAGATCCAAACTGGAGAACCCCGAGCCACTGAAGCACAGTGTGTGAACTTAACTGCTATGCCACTGGGCCAGCCCCCTATCTACTTCTTATAACTTAACAATAACACTCTTACTCAAAAACACAAAACAATCTGATTTTAAAAATAGGCAAAGGACTTGAATAGACATTTCTCCAAAGAAGACTACACATGGCCAACAAGCATATGAAAAGATACTTAACATCACTAGTCTTTAGAGAAATGCAAATCAAAACCACAATGAGATACCACCTCACACCCATTAGAATGGCCGCTATCAAAAAAACAAAAAATAACGTGAATTAGCAAAGATGTGAAGAAATTGGAACTCTTGTGCACTGTTGGTGGGAATGTAAAATGGTGCAGCTGCTTTGGAAAACAGTATGAAAGTTCCTCAAGAAATTAAAAATATGGGACTGGCCTGGTGGCATAGTTAAGTTCACGCACTCTGCTTCAGCAGACTGGGGTTTGTGAGTTGGGATCCCAGGTGCAGACCTACACACTGCTCATCAAGCCATGCTGTGGTGGCATCCCACATACAAAATAAAGGAAGATTGGTACATATGTTAGCTCAGAGCCAAACTTCCTCACCAAAAAAAAAAAAAATATATATATATATATATATATATATATATATAATTGCCATATCATCCAGCAGTCCCACTTCTGGGTATATATCCAAAAGAATTGAATACAGGATCTTGAAGAGGTATTTGTACACTCGTGTTCATTGCAGCATTATTGATAATAGCCAAGAGGTAGAAGCAACCCAAATGTCCATTAACAGATGAATAGATAAAGAAAATGTGGTACACATGTACCATGGAATATTATTCAGCCTTAAAAAAGGAGGAAGGCCTGTTACATGCTATAACATGGATGAACCTTGAGAACATTATGCTAAGTGAAATAAGCTACTCATGAAAAGACAAATAGTGTATGTTTCCACTTACACAAGGTACCTAAAGTAGTCAAACTCATTGAGACAGAAAAGAGAATGGTGGTTTCCAGGGGCTAGGAGGTGGGGGAAGTGAGGAGTTATTGTTCAACAGGTATAGAGTTTCAGTTTTGCAAGATGAAAAAGTTCCAGAGATCTGTGGCACAACAATGTGAATATAGTTAACGCTATAGTAACAGTGTGAATATAGTTATCTGTACTCAGAAATGGTTAAGATGATAAATTTTATGTGCTTTCTACCATAATTTAAAATAAAATAAAAAAATATGAAAAAGAATAGCACCTCATACACATACTCACCATCAGTACCAGCTTGTACATGGGCATGAACCAATCGGTGCTTAATAAATGTTTCCGATACTTATGGTCATGATGAAGAAAATAGGAGAGCATTTTTTTCTGATTTATATCACCTAATAATAAAGCCTTGGGTAATTAATTGGTCTAATAGTAGTGTGACTGTTTCACTGAAGAATGAAACTTGTTACCAAATATTGAAAAATTCTGATGAGACTTATACAGGGGCCAGCCTGGTGGCATAGTGGTTAAGTTCGCCTGCTCCACTTTGGTGGCCTGGTGTTCACTGGTTTGGATCCCGGATGTGGATATACACACTACTTATCAAGCCATGCTGTGGCAGGTGTCCCACATATAAAACAGAGGAAAATGGGCACAGATGTTAGTTCAGGGCCAATCTTCCTCAGCAAAAAGAGGAGGATTGGCAGCAGATGCTAGCTCAAGGCTAATCTTCCTCAAAAAAAGGGGGGGGGGTGCTCGCCCTGTGGCTGAATGGGTAAAGTTCCGTGTGCTCTGCTTTGGTGGCCCGGGTTCACAGGTTCGGATCCCAGGTGTGGCCCTACTCCACTCATCAGCCATGCTGTGGAGGCATCCCACGTATAACGTAGAGGAAGATTGGCACAGATGTTAGCTCAGGCTAATCTTTCTCAAGCAAAAAAAAAGGAGGATTTGTAATGGATGTTAGCTCAGGGTGAATCTTCCTCATACACACACACACAAAGACTTATTCAAACTAGAAACTTTTGAGACAAATTTTATGGTAATTTATAATTATTGAATTACATTTGTTGATGAATATAAGGTTCATTTCTTTGGCTTTTAGTGAGGTGGATGTAATTTTTGCCTTTTCTATTATTATGTTGTATGGTTACTTTTTTTATAATATTACATGGTATTTGGCCTATGGGATATAATTTATATCTTTTTTAAAAAGCATAAGTAAATTAAAGCTGGAATTAAAACAAGACATCACAAAAATTCAGCATTAAAGAAGGTTGAGGGCCAGCCCAGTGGCTCAGCATTTAAGTTCACACATTCCACTTCGGTGGCCCAGGGTTCACCAGTTCGGATCCCGGGTGCGGACATGGCACCACTTGGCAAGCCATGCTGTGGCAGCCATCCCTTGTATAAAGTAGAGGAAGATGGGCACGAATGTTAGCTCAGGGCCAGTCTTCCTCAGCGAAAAGAGGAGGATTGGCAGCAGATGTTAGTTCAGAGCTAATCTTCCTTAAAAAAAAAAAGAAAAGAAAGTTGACCTTGTTCACCAGAGAAAGAAAACAATTAAAGCTGAAATATCCTTCTTGCTCTGTCTACTTCCTATCTCCTGTCATGAGGTTTTCTGTATAATTGAATGCAGGAAGGGCAACTTTCCCCAAACTGTCTACTACTTCCTCTGTTGTCTTCTCAACAATTTTGATTCAGTGTCACACCCAAAAAGGGCGCACCTCCTTAACCCTTTCAACTATGAATCAAACACACCCTTATTAAATGTGCTTTTCCCGTGAACAGTCAGTATCTGTCACTGGGCTCTGGCTCTGGGAGAGAGCAGCAGGCTCTGCCGGGAAGGTGAGCTGCTGAGAGTTGAGACAGGGCAGGCTGGAAGGAGAAGGACTGGACAAGACTATTCTGAGAAGTAAGAAGATTGATGCTGGTAATGCCCGCACGGCTACATTTGACTTCTCATCTTCTCTTGCTGTTTCTATAGAAAGCAAAAAAGAAGCAACATCATGGTAAGAAACAGAGGTTTTGTTATTTCTTCATTGACTAAGACTTTGTTTTGCACTTGTGTAATATTATTATTAATGACGTCAATTAACTTCACAAAGTGTTTATTGTCTAGAGCTGGCAAATTCTTTGGGCTTAAAAACCGTAAGCAGTTGTGAGTAGAAGGAATATAGTGGGACACTGAGTACCCTCGGAGACTTTGGCTTAAAGTAGAAGTGAAAATGCCTCTGTGATCTGCTGTGTCTGCCTTTTTCTAGGTTCTTTAAAATATGACAGGTAATCATTGACAAACTACTTGTTAAATATTTGAGTTAGTTACCTCAGCCCTTCTATCAATGTCAGTTTTACAGATCTGCTGTTGAGTGTGCTATAAAGAACTTAGCTAATCCTTTTTTTCCCCTGAGTTAAAAAAAAAAGTCTGCTCCCCGCCCCTTTTCCAAATTTCAAAGGCGAACTGATATCCAGCCCCTTGGAAGAAAGCAGTTGGGAAATATTCTGTTGAGAGTAAGGATTGATTTTATTTTTCTTCATGGTAAGAGAAGGTAGAATCTATCACACACTCTTTTAAAATGTAGGTTATCTTGCAAATGTGTTCTCCAGTGGGCGTTGGCTGCCTGCTGCCCTCACCAGTCCGTCCCCGTAACAAGTTATTATGTATTGCACATACTTTCCCCAAAAGAGATTTTATTAGGACACGGAAATTTATGGGAGAGACTCAGCTTCTTACAACCCTATCATTCAAGAAGTGCTATGGCTTAAAATAAGTTATAAGAAAAAAAGCAATCTTGTAAACTTTTAAGAAAAAGAAGTTTATATAAGGTCTATTAAACTTTGCTCGCTGGTTTGATCATAGAGGCATAAATATAAAGCCCAGAGTAAGTGTTGGGCATTATTGCTGTCATTTTCTTTTTTAATACTTAATACTTTCCCGCATTCTTTGCTATTTTAGACATAATGGCTTAATAACTACCCTGACAAATGGTCTTTGCATTAAGGTATGAGCTTCTAATATAGTCCTAGAAATCCTAGCAGCATTAAGACCTTGTGTTGTACAAGAAATGCCTTTTTTAAAAGACTTGCCGAATAAAAAAAATTAAACATCTTGGTTTTAATACCATCATGACTATGAACCTTCAAAAAGCATTTTAAGTTGAATAAGTAAAATTTCTGATATTTTGGTCAACCATTTTATTTAATTTATTTATTTATTTTGTCTGTGTGTGTGTGTGTGTAAGGAAGATTAGCCCTGCGCTAACTACTGCCAATCCTCCTCTTTTTGCTGAGGAAGACTGACCCTGAGCTAACATCCGTGCCCATCTTCCTCTACTTTATATGTGGGACGCCTACCACAGCATGGGTTTTGCCAAGCGGTGCCATGTCCGCACCCGGGATCCAAACTGGCAAACCCCGGGTCGCTGAGAAGCAGAATGTGCGAACTTAACCACTGTGCCACCGGGCCGGCCCCTTGGTCAACCATTTTAAAGCTTCATTGTAAATAGCTAAAAATGTACCACGCAGGTGAATTTAACTATAGCCTGTGTACATTGTAAGTGAGCTTGGCGTGGGGTGGCGGAGAACTGCAGGAGGAGGTATGTTGGCCAGGCTGATAATTTTGAAGGTTGTTTCTCCTTTGGGTTTCTCTGTGATCTGAGATAAAGGTGCATGGAAGGCACTGGAGGACTCAGAGTAGTGGCGAGTGAGAAGACATTTTAATTTTTACTCAAATGTTGAAATGGGCAGGAGTCTGCTGCCTGTCTCTCCAGGCGTAATCGGGACTAGGGCAGTGCTCAACCTGGGTACACAGGCTTGTCTGCCTCAAGCCTGTACAGGAACAGTGTTTGCAAAATGCAATCCAGACATGCAAGCTGAGGCAGAGAGAAGGCATCTCAGGCTCACGCTGCCTGCCAGGAACAGCGTGGTGAGAGGTGATGAAATGTTTTACTTTTCAAAACTGAAGGAGCAGCCACTTTCTCACAGTCTTCCCATCCCCTGAACACACACGGTCCCAAATCCCCCAAGACAGAGTCTCAGGGAGGGAGTGAGCAATAAGACCAAGTTCCATGGGAGGGGAAATCAAGGGGATCTTCCTGAGAGGAAGGGCTGGAAGATTCAGAGAGTGGAAAAAGGTAATAGACACCGAACGAACACCTCTGATTTTATAGGCCCCCGAGAGTTAAAGTGTGAATTTCTCCCCGGGTTGGCGGTTCCAGTGCTGTGCTCTGGGCTCCCCTGAGGCTGTCTCTCCTAGTCCCTCCTCCGTCTCCGCGTTCATTTTCCATCCTCGAAGCTGCTCCGCCTCCTGACCTTCCTTAGCACGCTTAGCTTCTAGGCTCTTTCTGTGTCTGAGGTGACCTACCTCATTTCTCCCCGATCATGTTTAGGGTATGTGTGTGTGACAGTCAAATGCTGCTGAGAGGAACAGAGCACGAAATGGAAGGAGAGAAATGGCACAAACATTCCTATGCATCTTCTGGTCCCACCAGCTGTGCTGACTTTGGGCGAATCATTTTTCACACCCCAGTTTTCTCAAATGTAAAATGACGATGACAGTGACAACCTCATAGGACTGTTAGGAGCTACCTGGCACATGGTAGATTCTTAAGAAATGTTAGCTGAAATAAATCACAAAAGAAGAAAAATAAAGGGCCAATAAGTATATAAAATGTATCCCATGCCATTAGAAAGCAAAGAAATGCATGTTTACCTAATTATTGTAAAACATAGTGTGCATCAGAAAAGTGTATAAAATATAAATGTAAGGTATGATGAATAATTAGGAAGCAAGCACTTGTGTAACTAGATGCAGGTCAAGAAATAGCATATTGCTGCTACCCCTTCAGTCTCAGGTGGTCTCTTTCTGATCACACCTCCCTCTGCTCCCTCACCTCCAGGGCCAGGACTAGGGTGAGGGAAGTGGGGCACTCACCTCAGGAGCAAAGTTTAAGGGGGTGCCAGAAAACTCAGTAATCAAATAATATTTTAATGCAACACTTAAAAAAATAAAAGTTAATACAAAAAAATCCATGATGAACAAAATACCAGAATTTTAAATAAAGAGAGGATCTGCACCACAAGAGGTAACCACTGTCTGAACTGGTATGATCACCACATCTCTGCTTTTCTTCATAGTTTTACCACCTATGAATATATCCCAAGACAAAGCAATTTAGTTTTCCTGTTCTTGGATTTCACCTAATGGAATTATATACTGTGTTGTCATTTGTGTCTGGATTCTTTCGATCAACTTTATGTTTATAAAATTCATCCATGGATTGTGTGCAACTGAAATTCACTCTTTTCTATTGCTGTGGACTGTTCTTTATGAATGCACCACGTGATTTATTTCACTGTTGATGGGATCTGGGTCTCTTTCTTGTTGGGGGCTGTTACAAGCAATGTTGCTATGAACATGCTTGTGCATACATTCTGGAGCAATAGTCCTAAGATTCTGGAGGGCAGCAGTTCTCAAAGTGAGGTCTGGGGACCTCTGGGGGTTCCTGAGATCTTTCAGGGGAGTCCATGATGTCACAACTATTTTCATAATAGTGCTAAGATGTTATTTGCCTTTCTCTCTCATGCTCTCGCGAGCGTGCCGTGGAGATGCAGAGGCAACATGATGTGTAACGATGTCTTGCTGTGTTGGCTAATAGAATGTTTCCTGAGTATTGTTGAACTTAAAACTTGCTCAGTTTTAATTTCTAACCTGATAAGGGTTGATAGATACAACCTACATAGACAAAGTCTCTTGGGGTCCTTAATTTTTAAGAGAGTCAAAGAGTTTTGAGACCAAAATTTTGAGAACTGCTGCTCTAGAGAGTATAGTGAGGAGAGGAATTGCTCGTTCACAGGTATGCGTGTCTTCAGGTCTGTTAGATGATGCCGAGGTGTTTTCCACTCCACCAGTGTGTGAGAGTTCCTATTGCTCCACAGCCTCTCTAATATTTGGAATTATTTTTCTTTTTAATTATTTTCCAATCTGGTGGGTGTGTAGAGAGATCTCATTGTGGTTTTCCTTTTCCCTTGATTACTAATTAGGAATGTATCCTCTGGAGATAATTAAGGATATGTATAGAGATAAGCTGCAGATATGTTTTCTGCAGCCTGTAATGCATTGAGAATAACATAAATGAGTAACTGTGTGATTGTGCTACATTGACATACTGGAATTCAATGCAACCATTAAAAATATTATCATAGAGGGTGCCGGCCCCATGGCCAAGTGGTTAAGTTCACACGCTCTGCTTTGGCGGCCCTGGGGTTTCACTGGTTTGGATCCTGGGCATGGACCTAGCACCACTCCTCAAGCCATGCTGAGGCAGGATCCCACAGAGCAGAGCCAGAAGGACCTATAACTAGAATATAAAACTATGTACTGGGGGGCTTTGGGGAGAAGAAGAAAATATATATATATATATATAATGATAGAAATATATTTATTGGCATGAGTTCAGTGAAAGAACAGTTTACCAAACAGCAGGTATAAAATGACATTGTATAATGCCCTGAAAAAAATCCAGGAAGAAAAAACAGTAATAGTGGTGTTTTGGGGTGGAAAAATTAAGGATAATTTATATTTTCTTCCTTGTACTTGTTTATATATTCTGACTTTCAGACATGAATATGTATTTCTTTCTTTTTTTTAAGCTTTCCTTGTCCATTCCCTGTCTCTTTCCCAAAGACTGTGCTAGGTGTTTTACAAACATCTCATTTGATCCTCAAAACAATCCAGAGGATGAGTATTTCAGAGACGAGATTTTGGAGGAGTCATTTGTAAAGGGGGCTAAGGCTAGATAGGCCTTTCTTCCTGTCTGAGAGTTGTTCACTGAGGACTTCAGTAATAAGTTGTAGCCCCCAAACCACTGGCCGTTCCATTACACCCTGTTGTCTGGCAATCCCTTGTGGATGGGTGAGAGAGTAAAGGATCTTTGGAAAATATGTGTTCATTTGATGAGTATCTATTGAATGCCAACTGGTGCCATGCATTAAGAAAGGGTTGGGGACACATTGGTGACCAAAATGACATTCTTGTTTTCATGAAGCTTACATTCTATAAGGAAAGACAGACAACAAATATACAAATTAATATGAAGTACAGTTCAGGTAATGATAAGTGCTACGAAGAAAAATAAGGAGAATAATGTTACAGAAAGTGAGGTGCTAGTTTATGTAGGATGATCCAAAGGTGTTCACTCAACCTAGCTGTATATCCTCTGTACATTATGATCTTGGGAAAAAAGTTTAAAAAAAAGTAGACTCTTGTTTGTTTTCTTTATTCTAGTCATGACACATTGAAAATGAATGCTCATAAGCAATGATATGCTAAGTTCTACAAACGCATTCACTCTTTTAGAAACTGCATCTGATACTGCTATTTTCATCTCCATCTCACCAACTGAGAATCATAAATTAATCTTATTAGTTATTTGCTTAGCTTCTATAATTTAAATGTGGGCTATGAAACATCAGCAAAATATCAGACTATTAATTATGCCAGCCATCACTGTCTTAGGGTGCTTTGTGCTTTTCAAAGCATATTCATATATATCATTTCATGTGAATTTCTCAATACCCAGTATGGCAGATGAGGAATTTTTGAGAGGATAAATGATTTCATCCCTACTCAGTAGTATTCCTGAATTCTCTTCATAAAAGCATGCATTCTGCTTCTTGATTTGGCAAGTATTGCTAGGAAGCCAAGAATTCTCAATAGAAATTACAGAAAACAGAAATTTCTGGGAAGTATGTATTAATTGGAAAGATAAAGATTCTTCCATTTTCTAGAAATAAATCCACTATTTTCTACCATATTTTAAATGTAGTTAAACTAACCTTGGATTATGAAGTCTCAAGGTCACTAGAAGCTCAGAGAGAGCCCAGAATCATTAGTGTTGTGTTAGAGAGGCCTCATTCTTTCTAGAACTTCCACCTCCAAGTTCCTTCTCTCTTCCTGGTCTCAGTCTCCTTAGAGTGGACTTGACTGCTGGCTGTGCCTGCTGGGAGGGCAGGTGTGCTGTGTCAGTCTTTTCCTGGGCCGCTTCACCCTCTTTTCCCCAACTTCTTTCTCATCTCCCCCATCACATCACTCATATATGGATGACCTAACTGAAGAGTAATCCTTGGCACTTGAGAACTCGGATTCTGAGACTCACATATGGTTTCCTAGTGTTTTAAAGGGCTTATTCTTGATCTTTGACATGAGTTATTATGCAAGTCATTCTTTTTAAATGGCATAAAGAACAGGCTTTTTTGGTTCTGAGTCAGTAAAAAAGGAACCAATTTGACTACTTCATAAGGCGCACATTTCCATTTGCCAGTTAGGCTGGCCCCGTGGCCGAGTGGTTAAGTTTGCGCGCTCCGCTGCAGGCGGCCCAGTGTTTCGTTAGTTCGAATCCTGGGCGCGGACATGGCACTGCTCATCAGACCACGCTGAGGCAGCGTCCCACATGCCACAACTAGAAGAACCCACAACGAAGAATACACAACTATGTACCGGGGGGCTTTGGGGAGAAAAAGGAAAAAATAAAATCTTTAAAAAAAAAAAAAAAGAGATGCACAGAATCCAGGCATCAGTAAGAAATACTTTGCTGTAAATTTCAAATCCCTTTGTCTCCTCTTAGTTACACATTACGCATAAGGAAAAATATTCACTAAATTTGGATTATACATCTCTACTGTAAAGCAAATTAATTCAGCATGATAGTTATCTTTGTGAGAAAAAGAAAATATTTGGGGGGCTGGCCTAGTGGCACAGCAGTTAAGTTCGCGCGTTCTTCTTCTCAGCGGCCCGGGGTTCACCGGTTTGGGTCCCGGGTGCGGACATGGCACCACTTGGCATGCCATGCTGTGGTAGGTGTCCCACATATAAAGTAGAGGAAGATGGACACGGATGTTAGCTCAGGCCAGTCTTCCTCAGCAAAAAGAGGAGGATTGGCAGCAGATGTTAGCTCAGGGCTAATCTTCCTCAAAAAAAAAAAAGAAAAAATTTGGGAAACTCTGCTCAATTTACCTATCGAGAAACACCCTGAGCTATTTTTACCCATACTTAGGCACACAGCAAGTATTGGGATCCCAGCACAGGAAACAGGTAGTCCATTCAATGTGGGTGACTGAGGAAAGCAGAGGGAGTATTTACAAAGTGTAGGCAAGGTTTTAAGAAAACCAAGAGAGAAGAAAGCTGCTTAAGCTTCAGAGTTCTGCATACACATGGCCTCTCCCTAAATCTGTAATTCATTGTTTTGTGTTCTTTTTCTTAAAGAAAGCTCTCAGAATTATATATGCTTCACGCCCCACAAAACCTGGTTCACCCCAAGCAAAGGCTAGTGAAGCACCCCCTGGCTAGCACCAGTTGAGACTCTTTTCATCCAGGCCTGAAGGGGCAGGAGGCGGAAGTAATTATGGGGATCCTGGAGAAGTGTAGCTGCAAGGGAGGGCTGCCTGACAGATGCAGAGTTGAGCCTGGCCACACCCCACCAGAGCCTAACAGGGAGAGGGAGAGATGGGGGAAAAATACCTTGACTTCACTCCAGTCCCTCCCTTTGATTTCCTGTCAGTTCCTTCCACTGGCTGAACTGACCCAAAGCCAAAGGGTAAGGGAGTCAGTTTCTATATTCCATCATGGTCAAGGGCCTGGGGCACAGAGAAGGCTGAGGAAGGGTGAGCAAACAGAGCTATCCAGCACACACTATTTACAGTCACCTGATTCTCCATAATAAGGGAGAGCTCTTCTGCTGTTTACTCAGTCGCATCCATTGTTGTGTTGTGATGCTGAGGAACAGGCCCACTACACAGGTATAACACACTGTCTGCAGTCAGTACATTCATAAAAGTGGTCCATAAATCATATTCTAGTAAATAAATTCTTATTTTTCTAGTGATATGATTTCAAATGGGAAAAATTCTGAGCTAACTTTTAGAAAGCCTGACTTGTGTCTTAGGAATATTATTTAGACTCTTTGGGCCATGGTTTGGCCTCTTTAAGGAGAAAATTCCGGCAGAAAGCAGACTCCCAGTAGTTATTAGTGGAATGAGTGAGTAAAAGATCCTACAATTCAAACATTCTATGATCTTATCTTTCTGATTGATCAAGTGTCAACGGCTTTAAACAATTAGGTTTCACTCTGTTTCTGTCAAACAGTAAACGACCTGAAGACAATTCTTACCTGGAACTGGGAGTCTACTTTTTAAAAGAAACTCTTTACTTCTTCATTAAACCCTCTGGAAGAGCGGAAAATACTTTTGGAATAATGAACATATAACTATTTCCTAAATTATGGCTTTCATAGTCAGTAATGTCTCTTTGTCAGGACACCGTTAAAAAAACAAAAACAGTCTGTCACTATTCTTTCATCCAATAGTGTACCTATGATTTTATACAACAGGACGTGATTGTCCTTGGCTTGAAGTGGCAGCATTAGAAAAAAACATAATTGAGGTTATAAGTAGAGAAGCACGTGTCACATGAAATTGAAAGGACAGAGAATAGATTTTAAAAAAAACAAGGAAATCAATAGTGAGCTGCAGAGATGGAGTGGGCATTGGGAGTGCTGACCAATATTAGAAACAGTGTAAGGGCAAGGAAGCACTCCAGCCCGGGAGAATGGGGACCAGTGACAGTGGAGAGAAAGGCTCTGAAAGTCTAATGTAAAGTATAATTGGTTGCACCGTATGAAATTATACCATAGATCAAAAATGGTTGAGTGTAGTAATTTCATATGCTTTTTTGTAAGAGGCCTGCTTATTACCAAACAGTGCTATAGTCTGTGGGTCATTTAGTGCAAGCCTTATTCTTCACTCATTGCAACAGCCCTGGAAGAAATCACTTTCATAGCACAGATGTAATAACAGAGGTCCATCGTTCTGTCTCCAGGATCATTAAGAAGTAGCTAAATTATATTTAGTATACTCTGAGGGAGGGAATTGTATAACATGCAAAAGAAAAATATTTATTTAAAAAGTTAAAATGAGAGCCAGCCCTGATGGTCTAGTGGTTAAAGTTCAGTGTGCCCTGCTTCAGTGGCCTAGGTTGGTTCCTGGGCGTGGAACCACACCACTCATCTGTCAGTGCCATGCTATGTTGGTGGCTCACACAGAAGAACCAGAAGAACTTACAGCTATACACAACTATGTACTGGGGCTTTGTGGAGTGGGGAAAGAAAGAAAAAAGGAGGAAGATTGGCAACAGATGTTAGCTTGGGGAGAATCTTTCCCTGCCAAAAAAAAAAAAGTTAAAATGAAAAGTTTCAGTGCTTAATAGGTCAAAGTTTCTTTGTGTGAACATTTCATTTCTTCTTTTGGATTTTTTTTTTGTGTGTGTTGTATGCATTTAGAGTGGACCGTATATATTAGTGCAAGTAATACCAAAAAGAAAAACACATAATGGAGCGATGAAGAGGAGAGCAGATCGTTTTAAGTGCCAATTCCAGATCTAGGTCTGCAGTGTCAGGGATCCATATCTGGGTTCTCCCTTAAGTTTAACTTCACGTGTCTGTGGTTCTGAGACTCAGATGATATTCTATTGTACATTTATCGTGGGAAAATGTGATTTTAATTTTAATTTTAAAAGTCGTCAGCATGAATATCTTGAAAGTTGTAAGAAAAGAGTGATGTCTCCTTGTGAAAGTCTTTCTTGCTTTTTGTGTGTTTCTTTTTCTCGAAACCTAACTCAACATTAGATTTTCTATCCAGCTTTGACTATTTCTCTCTTTTTTTCCCCTCCCCCTCCCCACTCCCCATCTTTGTTCTTTAGTCATCACAAGGTTCAAAAGTATGTCTTGCTTTTATTGAACAGAATTTTCTAACCCTTGTTTTGACTTTCAAAAGTGAAGGGTGAAGTAGCTTAAATTCCTATATATTTTTTTTAAGATTGGCACCTGAGCTAACAACTGTTGCCAATCGTTTTTTTTTTTTTTATTCTTCTCCCCAAAGCCCCCAAGTACACAGTTGTAGATTGTAGTTGTGAGTGCCTCTGTCTGTGCCACGTGGGACGCCACCCCAGCATGGCCTGAAGAGTGGTGCCATGTCTGCGCCCAGGATCGGAACTGGGGAAACCCTGGGCGGCCAAAGCGGAGTGCGCAAACGTAACCACTTGGCCATGGAGTCAGCCCAAAAATTCCTATATTTTTTAAGTCACACAACTAAAGCTGTTTTTAAAAAAATCTAATGTAGAAAAAAAGTCCCTCACCAATGCAAACACACATACACATGTGTTGTGAGCCTGAGGTATTATTAAAGTAACATGGCCCATCACATCATTCACTATAATGTCCATCGGACTCGCTCCCCATCACAGCTGAGCTCAAGTTAAGGAGCTGAGGTATCTTTCAGAAACCAACAAAGTGAGCACTTAGGAAATCACAAGTCTTTTCAGAAAAAGAGTTACTTTTGTACATCAATGACCACATTTTTGAAGGATGCACAGGTACACGTAAAAAGGTCTTGATCTGCTTTCTCGAGTCAGATGCAGGCTGGGAGCCAGCAATAAATTTGAAGAAATCAGTCTGTGCGCGACGAGCTGCCTCACCGGGCAGAATCCTCACCGGGGCAGGACAGAGCTGCAAATTCATGACCCCGCTACGTCTTGTGCAGAAAAGATTTCTATTCTGTTTTTGTTTTGTTTAGACTTAACCGTGTTTCTAGTTATCTCCAAGAATGGGTAACTCCCTTTTGAAAGGGAGGCGGGCTGTTACTAATTCTTTAGTAGCAGCAACTAATTTATGTCCACCTCTAGCTGTAAGTCCCTGTGCTCAGTGTTGGGAATGCACACAGGATATTTTCCTGCTCTTAAGGGGCTTATATTCCACTGGGCAACAAAAAGGTGGGAAACATATGAAAGACTTACTTGTAAACAGTATGTTAGTTACAGTTTCAAATAATATGCTCAACATATTTTTCTGCAACCTCTAAATGTGATTTCAGGTCAAGTACTTCAAAATTAAATGCAATGACTCCATGGGTAATCTGAAAAAAAAATGCAAAAAGGCACACGCACACACAGAAAGCACACCGTTTTGACCATATGTCTAGACATTTTGGTATATTCACCATTTGGTGGTATATTAACAATTTATCCTGTCTCTCCTGACCTTTTGCTCCCGACTAGTGGAGGAGATAGCAGAGATCTCTGAAATTATATATAACAGTACAGGGTAACTTTTACTAAGTTAGCTGCTGATAGTAGGTGCTGCCACACCAAGAAGTTTGAATATGGTTGAATACTGCTGGAATATGGTCTTGTCATAGACGCTTACACTCGTCCCTTCATGAGCCATAGTTAATGTTAGCCAATAAGAACGTTCTAAAACAGATCCCAGCACACAACCCATGGACCATTTCTACATACTCCTGCTGTAGACATGTCACCCAGTAGGGCATGGGTGACAGGAGGATTCCAAGCGCAGGCTCTGCACAGTGAGGTGGGCGGAAAGTACACGCTAATAAGCTAAATACAAAGGAGGTCCCGGGATTGCATGGCTCTGCTGTAGTCGGAGAACACCCAGTACCCTGAGAACCCTCAGTACCTTGCCCAGGCCCGGAGGAGAACCTGGGGAGGAGCCTGGGGGAGGAAGAAGAAGACTGATGGGCCCTCATGACCTCTTTTCAGAACACTCCCCTTCCTAACAGATAATCGTCAAGGTTGAGGGAGAAGGTGTCGGGGCTGTGGCCTCCCATCCTGGGTTTAGGACTCAAGCACAAAGCCTCCTACTGAAGAAGGCGCCAACTTCCACTCCGGACAACTCCCAGGCCATCTAGGTTTTCATTCTCTGTCTGCCATGCTCATTCTTCCTCTATGAACACTGGAAAGAAATAATCGTAGGCTGCAAAGAAATGTATGCCTTGTTTTAAGAAGGGGTGTTCCTTAAGGATGTGACTGTGGACTTTCCTCTGGAGGAATGGGGCATTCTGAACTCTGCTCAGAGGATCCTGCGTAGAGAAGTGATGCTGGAGACGCACCGGGACCTGGCTCCTTGCGGGGAAGACTGCAATCCCCTATAAATGAGGACTAGCCTTGTGAAATAACTTGGGGCCTCCATTGACTAAGAAATATGAACTGTGCAGCTGAGCCAGATGGATTGTGTTTCTGCTCTTTATTTCCCAGGGAAAATGCTCTATTTTTAAATCAACTTTATTAACATATTTTATATATAAAACACACCCATTTGAAGTGTACAGTTTGATGAGTTTGGAAAGATATGTACATGTGTATAACCCTCACCACAATCAAGATATAGAACATTGCCATCGCCCCCAAAGTTCCTCTGTGCCTCTTTCCAGTAACCCCTCCACCCCCTGTCCTGCCCTCAGGCAACCACTGATCTACTTTCCATGATTATAGATTAGATTTAAATTGTCTAGAATGTCATATAAATGGAACCACACGGTATGAAACCTCTTGAGTCTGGCTTCTTCCATTTAGCATAATGCTTTTGAGATTCATCCATGTCGTTACATGTTTCTGAAGTTCAGTCCCTTTTATTGCTGAGTAGTATTCTGTTGTATGGATGTAGCACAATTTGTTTATCCATTCCCCAACTGATGGACATTTGTTTCCAGTTTTTGATTATTATGAATGAAGCTGCTGTGAACATTCATGTATAAACAAACAAAACTCTGGAATTTTCCAAAGTTCAACAGACAGAGCAGCCTGGCAGATGATGAACTGGTTACCTCTCTGGGGGGAGGATGAGTCAAGTGGTTGATGAGGCTGAGTTACCGAGAACAACTGGTTTTATAAAAAGCAGCTATAGCCAAAAATGAAAAAATGCCTAACTGAGCAGAGAGGACTGCTGATCAGGCAGCTTTCAACCTCATGGGAAAAATGGGTTGCAACATCCTTGGCAAGACAGTCTAATACACGTGGTTGTTTTCTTTAGACACAGGCTAGAATTTAGCCAACAGACTCAAACCTATTTTTTTGGCTACTTCAGGATATGTTTGAAGGCCTGTCCAGGCAACAGAGACAAAGAACTCCATCTCCAGAGTTAGAAAGACTACTGGCTGTGGGACCTGGGCAGGGATAAGTAACCTTGGCAAATGGGCATAAAACCACTACCTACCTTAAGGGCTGTCTCTGATGAGAATCTATGTAAATCACTTAGCAAGTGTCTAGCATATAAAGAGGGCTCAGTAAGCATGAATTAATATGATAAAAAATCATGTAATACCATTGACTCATAGTAAAAGAGTCCAAATATACTCCTTAGAAAGTTTGAATATTTTAATCTATTTTTTCTTAAATTACACTGGGAATTCTTCCTATATTATTTATATAGCCATTGAAGAATTGAATTATTAATCAAAACCTGGTTAGATTTTAGAAGCATACTGACTCAGTCACCAAAGTTCCCAGCAGCTGCAGTGCTGGGCCACTTCTTCATCCAGCAACTGGCTGGTTCCACATCTCCCACCAGGTGCTTCTCAAACCAGAAGAATCGCCTCTGGATTTTGTCAGTAAAGCTGCTTCATGAGCAGGAGCTGATTCTGTGGGTGTGTGGCTTGGGATCTATTCCTCTGGGCTGACTCTGGCTCAGGGGGACCCCCCGCACCTCCATATCCTCTACAAAGAGGTTCCTGGGGTGGAGTCGGAGGACGAGTTGGAAGCTGAGGACCTGGGTTTGAATCCTGACTTCATTGCCCCTACCTACTGCCAACACACACGTTAAGTCTCTTCGCCGTCTGAGCTTCGCTTTCCTCATTTCTTTCTCCTGAGGTAAACAGCATTTACCTCACTAGGCTGTCGCAGAATTACATGATGTTACAGTGCCAGGACAGTCTCAATCACTGCCTGCTGACCCTGTTAATTCCATGCTTTATCTTACAGTCTTTCCTTTTTCCCACCGTCACCAGACAACTGGCTGCATATAACTCAACTGAAATGGGGCTGCTTTAAAGAGTGATTCAGGACCTTCCCTGTAAACACTTAATATTGTAAAAATGCCCTGAATGATCACCTTCCAAGAAAGAGGGGCTCTTTTCTGCTGCACAGGGGCTCAAGCCAGCTCTCCTGGGTTTTAAGTAGAAGAGTTAATTCTTGAGTTCCTGTAGCCACACGTGTGGGCTTGGGTTCAGTGGGGTCGTTACCCAGAATACGCATCCCTCCTCTAGCAGCCCAGGCTGGGCTCGCTCGCGCTCCCTCCTTCCCCAGGCCGGCCTCCCCGTGTCATGCGGGCCCCGGTCCCCACTCCACCGTCCGGCGCCCATGGGCGGGTTTGTTGTGACTGATTTGTTCTGAGCGCCCTCCTGGCTTCCGGCGCGGGCTCCCAGGTGCCGGCCGTTTTACTCCAGGCTGGGAGAGGCGCAGGCCTTTCCCCTACCCGGGGCCCAGGCGGATCACCGCAGGCGGCCCGGGCCCCCTCCCACGGTGGGTGGTTCCCGGGACTCCCGCCTGTGCGCGCCCGGAGCCCAGCCTGGCGGAGAGGGACCGGCCCCGGGCAGAGCCCCGCGTGCTTGCGTCCGCCCGCGCCTCTCCGGCCGGATGGGGGGGGATGTGCGAGGGCGGTGGCCCTCCTTCCCCGCCCGCCCCCCTCCGTCGCCCTCCTAGGGGCCCCCGCGGGGAAAGCCCCTCGGGTGCGCGCGGGAGCGGCCGCAGGCGCTCGGCGGGGACGCGCGGGCGTTTGAATGCCCGCGAGCTCCTCTCATTGGAGGAGCGCAGGCCCCGCCCGCCGCGAGCCGGGGGCGGGCCAGGGGCGGGGCCCAGGTGCTCTGTTCCTCCTTGCCTGAAGGTTTTCCCGTGCAATTCTGTTGAACCCAGGTGGCTTCTCATTGTTCTAGAGAAGACTGTTTTTTTCCTCGTCCTCCTTTCCTCCTACAAAAAGAAACGGCGCTATTTCAGAAAAAATTCGCCTTAAATACTTTAGTGTGTTTACTGCTGCCCTATAGCCACGCATGGCTGTTTTGAAATTGCGTCTTTATAGAGGAAGGAGGTAAAAAGGAAAGGCTAGAGAGACCTGGGAATTGTTTATTTTGTATAAGTGGTTATTTCGACCCTCTGAATTTTCCTTTATCATTTTCTTCCTAAATTATAGTCAAAGGAAATGTTATTCTAAGTAGCACCAAACATAGATGGTGTTTGAGAAAAATTCAAAAGGTAAAATCAGAGTGTATTTTGTAGGAAGGAATGTCACAAAAACACAGCTCTCATTTTCAATCACAACCTCTGGCCTATTATCATTTTGGCTTGAAGTTCCTACTTACTGCTAAGAGGAAAAAAACTGGGTCCTCATATTTTCTCTCCCCGTCCCCTTTTATTTTTCAGTCCAGAGCACAACCACCAGAAGAGAACAAAAGGAAGCCAGTTTTGGGGAAACTTGGCAACCTGTTCACGGCAGGAAGGAGAAGGAACACCAGAAACGGGTTAGAGAGTCCCACCAGCTCCAATGCCGGATCAGTCTCTCCCAAGGATGTAACCGCTTGCAAACTCCCGGAAAGAGAGAACGAGGAGAGTAAATCTCAGGGCAGCCAACCGGAGCAGACAGACACACGCGAGGAGAGCTTCCCCCGGGAGAAGCCCCAGGGGCCGGAGGGCGAGCCGGCCGCCCCCCCTGACGCCGCGCTGTGCCCCCGCTCGAGCAGCCATGCAGCGGCAGCGGCTGTGTCTCAGTGCCCCGAGAGTGATTCACCCCAATTAGAACCTCTGGAGGCAGAGGGAGAGACTCTCCCAGATGCCACCACCGCTGCCAAGCAGCTGCATTCCTCACTAGAGAATTCCTCCAGGCAAGAGAGCGCAGAGACGCTCGCCCGCAGTCCGGGGGAGGACGCTTCGCCCGGCGCTGGCTGCGAACAGGAGGCAGCCCAGGCTGCGAGGGGGGTGCCGGGGTCGGGACAAGCCCCCCGCGTGTGTGCCGAAGGAGGCCCTCTGGAGCCCCAAGGCGCGTGCAGCCAGCCCCCCGAGGACGCATCTGCTCCGCCAGGGGACCCTCCCGCCGAGGGCGCAGAGGACTGGGCGAGCGCGGCGCAGGCAAACGGTCCAGCCGGGCCCCAAGGGCGAGACCGCCGGCCCGGCGAGCGCGTCCAACCCTTCAAAGTGTTAAAGTTGGACATCTACTTGAGGAAGACTGAGGTGGTGCAGGAGGACGAGGCGGCCGTGGGTGCTCCCGGGGCAGAGGATTGCAGCGACTCCGACGACATGGAGAGGAGGTCAGGCGGCCGCCGGTCGGGGAGGCGGAGGAGGTCGCAGAGGTCCACCGACTCCCCGGGCGCAGACACGGCGCTGCCCCACTGCACGGCGAGGGACGACGCGGTGTTCGACGACGAGGTGGCGCCACACGCGGCCGCCGAGAACGTCGCCGCGGAAAAGAAAGTGAAATCTCCGCGGGCTGCCCCCGACGGGGGCGTTGCCGCCGCTGCGAGCCCGGAGTCCAAGCCCGGCCCCGGCCCCAAAGGGCAGCCGCGAGGGGAGTCGGACCGGAGCAGACAGCCGCCGCCGGCCTCGTCCCCCACCAAGAGGAGGGGCAGGAGCCGCGTCCCCGAGCCCGCGCCCACCCCGGCCGCCGGCGGCTCGCGACCTTTCGCCAAGGAGTCTCCACCCAAGAGGGCGCCCGCGCCCGCGCCCGGCCCGGCCGCCAAGGGCGCCCCCGGGGAGAGCGGGGAGGAGGCGGCCCGGGTCGTCCCCCGCGAGCTCACGGTCAAGAGCAGCTCGCTGCTGCCGGAGATCAAGGCCGAGCACAAGAGGGGCCCGCTCCTCAACCACTTCGACGGCCGGGGGGAAGGAAGTCGAAGCCGAGAGCTGAGCAGATTGGCCGGAGGTTCGGACCCCGACGGCTCCAAGCCCAGGAACCATCTCGGTGCCGGCCGATCGACAGTGACCACTAAAGTGACCCTGTAAGTCAATGCCGAATCAGGCCGGGCTGAGTTGCTGTCCGCAGACGTGCTGGGTGGCCGCTCCGAGGGGCTCCGGGTCTTTGCATCTGTGCAAGGATTCCTTGTGCACTGGACGTTCTCCTCCGCGCTGAAATTAAGATAAGAGGCTGGCAGGTGAACACAGTTTAGGTTTAAAATGATGACACATTCAGGAGCTTAGTTGGTTGTTAATTTCTGTTTTTAATAGAAGGTTTAAGTTCAGTCGATGTAAAAGTGAGATCTCTCTTGATGCTCCACGTTTAGGTAAATAACAGAGGGAAGACTGCATGGCTTGACAGGAGTGAATTCTATTCTTTATGCAAAATGCACACTGGCATTCCTGGATAGGACATTCCTAAAACACAGAGGCAGTGAATTTGAAAACAGGGAGCAAACACTGATATGATCAGTATGACCCAGTCTCTTTGACACGTGTGAGTTTAAGAGAATTCACAGAAACTTTTATGGGACTTAGTGCATTATTGGCCTACAGCTTTAAAAAAAAAATCTCTAATACAGGTATCTTGGTTGCTTCTTCCCCTTTATAATGTTAGGGGGTCTGGTGATATTTTTGCCCCCAGGTTGAAAAATAATTTTGAGACTGAAATGAAGAAAGATCAGTGTTCTTACTGGGAGACTATTTGCTAAGTGAAAAGGACACATTAGAAAGATCAAGTTCAACAACAGCCTGTGACTCCTTATTGTTAAGTTGACTGATCTTTCAAATGTTTACTGAGTACCTACTGTGCATAGTGTTGGGCTAGAACTATGGGAAAAAAATCACAGCTATGACTCAGTATATTGCCCTTGAAAGGTTTATGGCCCAGTCTGGCACACAGGGTGCAGAGAAGTAATAATATGAGGTGATATCTGATTAAACTGCCCAATGGATGTTACCACCCATAAGGACCAGGGCCGTGCAAAGGAGGAATTGTGCCTTGATGATAAATGTGATTTGTATAGGTCTTCAGAATGGTGGGGGAGGGGGCACTCTGTAAAACTCTTAAGATCCTCCCCCAGGCCCCACTCTCACTCCTCATCTCCCAGTCAGCGCATGTGAAAAATAAATAAACTGCTTAAGTTTTTTCTATATTCACACATTTCTTAAAAGAGTTGGTAATGTTGCAACGTTATCATTGTTAAACCACATGGTTTCATTCTATGTGAATTCTTGGATAAGTAAGCTTTAGGGTAGGAGGTCTGCTTGGTCAACACTGGAGAGGAAAATCTGCTTAATGAATAACTTGAGCTACCTGACCAGCTGCCAACCTGGAGATCTTTGATAGAGTCAGCTGTTTACTTTGTAACGGCAGCGTTGGAGAAATTACCTGAGTGAATGATGCTCATTATTTGTAGAAGGCCAGTGTGAACATTCAGACCTCCTCCGTGTGAGCGGAGAGAAGCGTTGCAGTGTACCTGATTAAGGATGCTTGCCTGGTCTTCCAATCGAAAGACAGGGTGGAAAAACCAGAAATGTTACACTGTTAAGGAGTAGGGTAAACAAACCTTGGGGAGAGGATCTCACAATGAAACGCTTCTTCATGCGCTGCTTCCTGTAATAGGAACAAATCAAATGCCTTTTTCTCAGTACTGATTATTTTCCACCTAAAATTTTTCCTTTGCTAGACACTGAGTTTATTTAATTTTGTTTCTGCAAGGCCTTGTACTTGGTGACTTGGCAACGATTGAAATGGAAAATTAATAATTCTTTCTAGTCCTTTCACTCATGTCTGTCTGACTGATGGATTTTTTCAGACCCTGTAATTTTTCCTCTGGTTGGATTTCAAGTTAAGATGTTACTCAGGTTATTTTTAAAAACAATTTGAGTCTGAAGTTTTAGAGTTAAAACTATTTTATGTTCTCTGAAAAATGATGATGATGAAGCAGCATACTTCTTGATGCTGTTGGAAAAATTGTCTTCGGTTCTCTCCCGAGTATTGAATGTTGAGATTCTTAAAATGGTATGTTTAGGATAAGGAGAATTTTCCTCTCATATTATAGCCATGGCTTTTTAGGCTCCAGATTATTTTCTCCTCTCACACTGTAATGAAGGCATTACAACATGAATTATAGGAGCCTTCCTTTTAATTAGTTTGAACTGGGTTAATTGTAGTGACTCTTGGTAGCAGAACTTAATAGCACAGAAAGTTAGGTTGTAAAACGTATTTTGATCTTGGTGTACATCTTTAATGTGCAGACGTGTGTTCCTGTCCTTAAGGTAGCTCGTTGGCTAACCTGGAGCATATTCCATTTACATTTTAAGATATACCTTGATGTCTGACTGTTCCTTGAGCTGATTAGTGAGAATTTCTTAAACGTATATTCCTGGCATACCATTAACTGATGGCATTTGTAAGCTCTCTCTATTTCTAATCATCTCACTGGTTTTAGAATTTAATCTTTAAGGAAGTACTTATAAGTTAATTTTGCTTTTAAATTTAAGTCTTCTCATTTTATCCAGAAGGATAAGTTGTCTCACCCAAAGTCAGACTGCCTGTTCCCTCAAAAGTCTCCACAGGCCTAACCTTCTCTTTTTTTTTTTTTTTTTGAGGAAGATTAGCCCTGAGCTAACTGCTGCCAATCCTCTTCTTTTTGCTGAGGAAGGCTGGCCCTGAGCTAACATCATGCCCATCTTCCTCTACTTTATATGTGGGACGCCTACCACTGCATGGCTTTTGCCAAGCAGTGCCATGTCCACACCCAGGATCCAAACCGGCGAAGCCTGGGCCACCGAAACGGAATGTGCGCACTTAACCGCTGCGCCACCAGGCCGGCCCCTAGGCCCAACCTTCTCTAAGGGCAGTGGGGTCATGCGGGAGAAGCACCCAATGTCCATGCTTCTCCACTTTGTGTTCTCATTATTGAGGTGGCCTCCAAAGGATGATTACTTTATCTTATTGATCTCATGATAATTCATTGACTCTTTGAATCATAAAGCTGGAAAGAAGCAGAGGAGGTCACTGAGGCGAGTCTAACCTGACCCTTCCTGGGGAAGCAGAATAGTGGAGTGGTCGGGAGCATGGCATCTGAAACCAGAACACCTGGCTTCAAATGATGGTTCTGTCTCTTCCTAGCTGTGTGACTTCAGGCAAATCACTTAGCTTCTCTAGGCCTCAACTTCCTCATCTTAAAAGAGACTGTGTAGACCTATACATTAGGCCAGCCAGAGAAAGTGTTTCTTAAGTCCTTGGCAATCAGTGAATATTAGTGGTTGTTATCTCTTCCATTTTATAAAGCATTAGACCAATGGTTTAGACATTTTTGTTTTTGCTTTTAGCTGTGGAGTCTGTTCTTCTAGGAAAGCTTGTATAGAAGTGATGTATAAAACAGAAGTAGGAGCGATTCTGGTTGAAAGGAGGGTGGCTGGCCCACAGCCCCATCCCTCAGTCTCTGCTGTCCCCAACTGCAGCCCTTGGAGAGAACTCCAAGGATTCCTTCAACCTTAACTTAGGGGGAGTGGGACCAACTCTGCTCTAAACTGTCTAGTTTTGTTTTTGTTTTTTATAGATAGAGAAGGTAGAGTCCAGAGAGTTAAAGTAACTTGACCAAGTTCACACAGATAATTGGTGTAAGAGCCAGGACCAGAGTCAGCTAATGCCAAACAGAGAACATTTTATTTCTCAGAAAGAAAACAGTGTGTACATCCAGAGACTTATGATTTCCATTTGGGGGCAATTGTACCCAAGAAATGTGAGAGAGACAGGGGAGACTCTCTTTGCACCCAAAATGGTGATAAAACCAATTGAGTAATTGATTAACAAATTATGGTACATCCATATGATGGACTTTTATGCAGACATTATGAAAACTTCTCAAATAAATGTTTTAGTATTGAAATATGTTAAAAATGTTAAATATAAGGTTAAGTAATCTTTTTTTAAAGGCAAGATAGCAAACTCTATGAACAGAATCTCAGTTCTACTAAAAATATTTCACTAGGCATACAAAAAGACTAGAAGTATACTAAAATGTTATCAGGGATACTGTTTGAGTGATGGGATTATGAGTGATTTTTCATTTTTATATTTTCCAAATGTCCTATAGTGTACACACTTATATAATCAGAGAAAAATTTTATGGGGAAAGGATGAAGGGAATAAAATATCCAAAGAGGTAAATAATAGATAAATATTTTTTATAATCTAGGCTTTTGAAATAATGTAAGAAAAAGTTATGATGGGGGCCAGCCCCATGGCATAGAGGTTAAGTTCAGCACACTCCACTTTGGCGTCCCGGGGTTTGAGGGTTTGGATCCCAGGTGTGGACTTACACTGCTGGTCAGCCATGCTATGGTGGTGACTCACATACAAAAAAAAAAAAAAAAAATAGAGGAAGATTGGCACAGATGTTAGCTCAGGGCTAAACATCCTCAAGCAAAAAAAAAAAAAAGTTTATGATAAAATAAAAAATACACAATTGATGTTTGGGGCAATCATTTACATGTTTAAAGAATGGAAGTGCATTAAATATTCAAATTTGTTCTAATGTTCTTCAGGCCCTAAGATGTCTCCCAACTCAAATGCTAAGCACTAAGCTTACATACTGTATGTACTTGACAAACTTGTTACCCTCCCACGTCTAGACTTTCTTAGCTACATGATTTTCTCATCCTTCGTACAGAAGCAAAACATCCATTAAAAATAGTTGATGGTGTATTTAGAATTGTTTAAAAATCGTTTCATAAAAAAACTATTGTTATATACCAGAAAGATGTTGGTTCTTCATAGTTCTATTTTAAATTGGTACATTCACTTTTTAAAAAACTAGGTCAATAACTTTATCTTATTGCTTTATTCTTGCAGCCCTGCCAAGCCCAAACATGTGGAACTAAATCTTAAAACCGCTAAGAATCTTGACAGTTTGGGAAATGAGCATAATCCATTTAGCCAGCCAGTTCATAAAGGAAACACTGCCTCTAAAATCTCCTTATTCGAAAACAAACGGGTGAACAGTAGCCCAAGAAACGCTGACATTCGAGGCACCAGGAACACTGCTGCCTCTAATAAAACATTTGTTGGGAGAGCAAAGCTGAATTTAGCCAAAAAACCCAAGGAAATGGAGCAAGTTGAAAAGAAAGTCGTACCAAATAGTCACCAGAATGGGGTGCTGGTGAAGGAAACCTCTGCAGAAACCAAAGTTACTCTCCATGAAGAGGAGATCCAGCCGTCGACCGAGAGTCCCAGTGTAAGAGGAATGGAAGGCGAGCCCGCCGAGGGTCTGCCTCTTGGTTCTCAGCTTAGCCAAGATGATAAAGCTGATGTGCAAACAGATGCTGGCTGCCCCTCTGAACCAGTGGTTACTGCTCTGATTCCTGATAAGGACCACAAGCTCTTAGGAGAGGATCAGGCAAAGGCTGCCGACAGCCAAAGACTTGTACTTGAAAATATGACTGATACAGCACAAGACATCCCCGCCATTCTTGATACCAAAGATTCACCTCCAACAGCCACACCAAAGCTACAGGATACATTTTCTGACTCACAGCCCCCAGCTGAGTCATCTAATGGGGCTTCTCTTTCACTGCCTGCACCCATTCCTGTGGATGTTCCCAAAGATGCCTGTGCTCCAGCTCCCATAAGCAATTTTCCATGCACTGATCTAAAAGTGTCAGAAAACCATAATGGGAGTATTTTGCCTGTGTCTCATCAGAATAATGAGAAAACGCCCTACTCTGAACTTGCAGGAGAAGGAGGAGGAGGAGAATCAAGCCCTCCTTTGTCTACAGAGCACAGCCCAGAAACTGTGGGAAATGAATGTCCATCCAAGGTCCTTGTCCAGGATAAGCCCTTCGTGCTCCCTGTGGAGAGCACCCAGGATGTCAGCTCCCAGATCACCTCAGATGGCTCTGAAGTTAGAGAAGTGCAGTTGCCAAGTTGTCACAATAATGAACTTGAAGTGGTTTCCGTTGCAAGCTGTGCTCCCCAGAAAGAGGAAGAACCAGGCAATAAGAGCACAGCACCCACACACGTTGACTGCAAAGAGGAACATGTAGCCAAATCTGGCCCAGAAGTCATGCCGCCAGAATCCGAGAAAACTCTGCCTATCCAGGCTCAAGGTCAGGGCGACAGAAAACCCCTGAAGGCTGAATCCAGCCCCACCAACTCCCCCGGCAGCAGGAATCATTTAGAAACCCCTCAAAGACCAGATCAAAATGTTGTAAACGGCCAGGACAGCCCTGCCAGCCTTTTGAACATTTCTGCTGGTAGCGATGATAGTGTATTTGATTCTTCTTCTGATATGGAGAAATTCACTGAAATCATAAAAAAGATGGACAGCACAGTTTGTATGCCCCAGAAGAAAAAGAAGGCCAGGGTGCCCAACTCTCCTGCCCCTCACTTTGCTATGCCTCCTATTCACGAGGACAATTTAGAAAAGGTGTTTGACCCCAATGTATTTACCTTTGGTTTGGGGAAGAAAAAGGAAAGCCAGCCAGAAATGTCACCGGCTTTACAGTTGATGCAGAACCTTGACCCCAAATCCAAACTGAGGCCCAAACGTACGTCCGCTGAACAGAGTGTCCTCTTCAAGTCCTTGCATACTCACATGAATGGGAAAGATGAACCTCTGGCCACTCCAGAGGTAAATGACAAAGAGAGCAAGGATGTCACAAATGGTGGAGTTAAGAGATCTAGGCTAGAAAAAAGTGCACTTTTCTCAAGCATGTTATCTTCTTTACCACAAGACAAAATCTTTTCTCCCTCTGTAACATCAGTCAATACTATGACCACAGCGTTCAGCACTTCTCAGAGCAGTTCTCTTTCTCGGTCTTCCGTGTTAGAGCCTGTGGCCGAGGGTGCCCCGCCCTGTGGTTCAGACAAAGATCAGCCAAACCTTCCACCCAACAGCTTAAAGGTCTTCAATTTCAACTCGTCAAATACATCTCATTCGGGTTTGAAAAGTCCAAGCTACATGGAAAAATACCTGCAAAAAGAGGAAACCAAAAAAGATCTGAATTCACGAAGTAACCTTCAGCTACCAGAAACTAAATTTTCTGAATTTTCAAAACTGAAGAACAATGATGATATGGAAAAGACTAATCACATTGAAAGTGTTCTTAAATCGAACTTGCCGACCTATGGAAACAATGACACAGACTTCATGGGTCTTTTCAAATCCAGCCTGTTTGACCCAAACATTTCTTTTTCTGGAATGTCATTATCAGATGCAACTGTAAGTAGCAACATATCATCACTTATTTGGGGTGTTTTAAAGTCAGAGGAGAAAGGCATGATGAGCAATTCATGTTATTCTTTTAAAAATGGTTATGCTCGTGTAAAATAGTTTTCACTCATCACATATTTGAAAACCTACTATGCGCAAGGGACTGTTAGGGCCCAAGAAAAAAGGTACTAAGATTCTGTTCTTAGGTCATTTGTAGTCTAGCAGGCAAAACAAGCTACACATATTTTAAAGTACTTGTGAATTTATATGTTGTTTTATGAAAGGTATAGATAAGGTGCCTTGAGAGTTCAGAGACAGACAAGATATGTTTTCTTACCTAGTTCTGCATAAAAATGCCCAAGGCTTGGGATGCTTAGAACTTTGAGGAATGGGGAAGCAGTTTCCTTTATTTGGAAAAGCCCCGCCAAGGAATCTTATTCCTTCTCTTGTGCTGTGAGATTTGCTCTTTTTTCCTCTAAGTAGCAATAAATGTTTATCTCATGCAGTTGAGAAAGTATTTTCTCTTAATTTGGAATTAGTGTTCATCAGGGAAATATTTTTCCCTGCAGAGCTGTTGGGGAGTAAAGAATTCTGGTCTCCATTGGATCTTTCCTTTAATATTGTGGAGAGGTCAGCAAAATGTGATTTGAGAAACAATTAGGATTTCTCCATCTTCTTTTATCTGACTGCTACAAGTTGTTTTCTTGACTTGGTTTTTAATGTGAATTTGTGCCTTTCTGTTACCAAGCTTGATACTCAAGTTGAGGGAGGACAATGAAAGAGGAAGGCAGAATATAAGCTTAGAGGTCAGCTCAGCTAAGCCCAGAAACAGGAGTAGGCCTCTCTATTCCTACTGACCACTCCATGAACCAGACTATCTGGCAGGTGTAAACCATCATCCAACATGGTTTGTCCAGGCAGAAAATCTCTGCACCCTTCCTCATTTGTACAAAGCACTGCAGTGTGTTTTAATTCGTTGTACTGACTTTTGCTACAAGCCTGTCATAAGATGTCATTTTGGAAGCTCTTTCAAAATGTATAGTTGGGTTTCCAGTTGAGGCTCAGATCGCTCTTTTAAAAAGTTTTCAAACTTTTTGGTTTGAGGACACTTTTATATTTAAAAATCCTTGAGGACCCCAAAGAGCTTTTGTTCATATGGGTTATGCCTATTGGAATGTGTTATGTTAGAAATTAACACTGAGAAAATTTAAAACAATATACAAGTGCATATTCCCTTAGCCATCAGAGCAATAATATCATCACATGTCATGGACTCTCTGGAAAATTCCACTCTACACTTGTGAGAGAAGGACAGTGAAAAAGGCAAATAACCTCTTCTTATTGTGAAAATAGTTTTGACCTCATAGACTCCCTGAAAGGGTCTTGGAGACCCTTCATGGGCTTCTGGACCACGCTTTGAGAACCACTGCTGTATATAAACAAAATGGAATTGGCCTGTAGTACTCAGAAATCATAAGATTTTTAAGTATTTCTCTCAAGCACAAAATTTCCACTGGTCCGCTTCCCATTCATTACGGTCTTATTCTCTTTTTAATCATTCTTAGAGCGCTTCTCTTATTTGACAACAATGTGATGAGTCTGACAACAGCGTATACAATTTCCCAGTGGAATCCCTTGAAAAACCGAGCCAAGTGGAGTGAAAAGGAGAAACAAAGTGCTTTATACTTTCTTTAGGCCTTTTTATGATTATAAAAAATTTTTTTTGATTTTCTTTAGGTCTTGGACTTTGTTGACTATACTGCATTTTGTTTTAAATGTCAGGCTTTTTCTTCAGCTTATCTACTCGTAATGTGTGTATACAAATAAGTATATGCCATTTTGGTTTCTAATAATGCTCCCCAAGGCCGTCTGTGGTCTTTCGGCATGTTCCGATCTGGTATGATTTAGGAGCCATCAGATCAAAGGCAGTTCTTGGAATAGGCATCACCATTAAAAGTAGTGATGTTTTACAGTATTTTTACATGGATAATTACTATTTTTATTATCTCATACATTTCTGGTTTTACTGGTCTTGTCAGATGGTCTTGAAAATGGTTAGTCTTGGAGCCATATAAAAACGTATTTTGTCCATCAAAAAGGGAGTGATTAAATAAACCATTTGCAGTGTACGTTCTGAAATATACCTTATGCACTTTTTTATTTAGACTAGTCATTGTTATGTGATGGTAGATGTTACTATGAAAAAACATACTGATAGATTCAGATAAGTTGTGTCCATGAACACATAAAATTGATTCAGTTCATTCTAGATAAGTGATTAATACATTCTAAATTCTCCATTTATTGAGATTATACTGAGATTGAATGATAATCTCTTAGTTGAGTTCTTGTTCTGTGAACTGATGTAAAACATATGTCTGACTCTTGGGCCCTGGAGTTTCTAGGTGGATAGAAATATCCCAGACATTTAAATGAGGAGAAATTGAAATGGCAAATTCAGTTAGAGGGAAAAAAGCTCTTAATAGTATAGACTCAAAGAGAGCTTTCATACATCTTTGGCATAGATCAAGTGGACATGTTTCAAAGTTGATAAATTCTGAGGCAAATGCCATTTTAAAGGATCACGGAGGAGAAAAGAGGGCTGTTCCACAAGGGTAATTATTTGTTGTGTTTTTGTTCATCTTGTTACAGACACTCAGAGGAAGTGTCCAAAATAAAATCAATCCCCGACCTGGAAAGGTAAGATTATTTTCTGTTTCTAGTCTGTTTCTAGTCTAGATCTTATTTGGTCTGGGAATCTGTGCTGACACATGCCACCCCTCTCGTTTTCCCGCAGGTGGTGATATTTAGTGAACCCGAGGTCTCTGAGGCGTGCATCGAGGTTTTCAGTGACGTGCAAGATTGCAGCTCCTGGAGCCTCTCCCCCGTCATCCTCGTAAAAGTCGTCAGAGGATGGTAAGAATGGCGCTTTGAGCCCCTGACCTATAGGGTCTGTGTTTTACGCTTTTTTAATTACCTTCTTGGTATTTAGTACTTATTTAAAATTAAGCCCTTAGCAATGTGAAAGGCAGAAAATACTAGTCACAGTGAATATTAGAAGGAATTTATATCTAAGAAATACGGTTTTCAATCATGTTTCTGATTATAGGAGTGACACATGTTTATGCTAGAAAAATCAGAAAAGTGCAGCGGTACAGGTTTCTTTTTCCCATGTATCTCCACATAACATGGGTTTGGACTGACGAATACCAGAGTCCGTAGTATGCTTTTGGTTTATGAATTTTCAGTGAGGTTGGTAAGAATTGCACTAGAAATGTTGATAGGCCATGCGCTAGTCATGTGGATAGAATTTTAAAACATCTGTAAGAAAAAACATCTTTGCTAACTTTTTTATGACAGTTCAGTGAAGGACTAACCTAAAATTTATTTTCCAACTTTTCGACAACAGATGGTTTTGAGTAAGTAAAGAAACTGGTGAAAAAATTATTCTACCAGCTTAATTGCTTCGAGGAAATACACAGGAAGTTGAATAAAGAAAAGCACTTGTGAAAAAATCACTTACCGGGCATAAATACTTTGTTACCTATTTATAAACTTGCTTGAAAGAAAGAGGGTAGGACTGTAGACATTTAAGGTTTAAAAAATTGGTAAGCTTTGCTTTTCTTCTCAATTTGATCAATATGCAGCATCTTATTAGGTTTTAGATATTTTAATATATTTTTCTATATACTCAACATATTCATTAGAAAAATAGAATTAGCTTTTGTTCTTAAATTTGAAGACTGAAATTACACCAAAAACAAGCTTTGTGTAACAGTTTTGTTTTTAATAGAATAGTGCTTCTTTCTTTTGCAACTTTTGTTGGCATCTGTCTTGAAAGCATAAGCGCTTATGAGCAGCACTGTATATATTGACATGAGGTTTTTATTTAGTGTTTGATGTTCTTGGGAAGGATATTTTAAAATGCCTTCTGGGTAACTAAAGTTAACAATGCTGTATTGTATATTTCAAAGTTGCTTAAGAGAATACATCTTGAAAGTTCTCATCATAAGAAAAAAATTTGTAACTATGTGAGGTGATGGATGTCAACTAAACGTGTTGTGGTGATCATTTCACAATATATACAAGTATCAAATCATCCTGTTGTACACCTAAAACTAATACAATGTTATGTGTCAATTGTATCTCAATAAAACTGGAAAAACATGCTTTCCAGTAACACGAGTATCATCCTTTGTATCAATACATCCATTGATGTGGCTCTAATATGCAAGTTAAACTCCTCCTAAGAGAAGTGTTTTCTATACATATAAGAAAAAAAAATTACAGAAAAGTCCATTTATCTGATGTATTAACCATTTTCAAGTCTTCACTAACTGGCAGTTCCATAAAACATTAGTAGCTCTATAACACTCATATTGATAGCCAAAAGTTCTTTAAGATCCTGATAGAGTTCTTCAACTATCAGAGGCTTAATTATGCCCAGTAAAATTTTAGTTTTAGGGGGAGTTTATACTATTTTAATTGCTAGAGAATTGGTCACTAATCTATAATATATATAGTGGCTTTGAGCCAGAATTTTTGAGTAATCAAAACTTTTCTCACTAAGACTGGCTAATAGTTTTGCTGTGTTTTATTCTTAGTTGGATTTTATATGAGAAACCAAATTTTGAAGGGCATTCCATCCCGTTAGAAGAAGGAGAATTGGAACTCTCTGGTCTGTGGGGTATAGAGGATGTTTTGGAAGGAAACGACAAGGCAGAGTCTGCTCAGCCTGTGGTGATCGGTTCCATCAGACATGTGGTCCAGGTAGGTTTAAAACTAGTACACTTTTAATAAGGGAAAATTTAATTTATTCAGCAAATATTTATTGAATGCCAGGAATGATTCTTTTTGGAGAAACGTTCATTTTATGAAATAAGTGATTGGGAAAAATATTTGGTGCTTTATGGTTGTATTTTCTATACTTTAATTGTATATGTACACTTTAAAAGAATTAGAAAAGAAGCATTCTAATTGGTTGGCCATTTTTTTCCGCAATATATCCTAAAGGTAAATTTCTCACTCCTGGCCCCCATTCCCATCTCCAAATGTATTTTACTTAATATTAAACTTGGTTTTGATGAGTTCTGTATGAACAGATTTTTCTTTTACTTAGTTTTCTGGTTGCTGTGTGAGTTCTCATTACCTTGAGTGGCTAACACGAGTTCTATTTTGGAAAAATAAATAATCCAAAAATAATTTAGTTGGTAGTTCAACTCTGAGGTTTCATATGGGTTTAAAAAAATTAGGTATTTGAAGCCACTTTATGGATTGGGGAAAATTTCTTGGTTCCTTATTTATTGACGAGGAAGTTGTATCAGTGTTTCTTTGTGGCTCTTGGGATTTGATGATTCTTTACCTTTTAAAAATGTAGAAGCTACCTTCCAAGTGGAAAATTAAAACCCCTAATAGAGATGGACGTTGGGGTGCAACAGGGAGAAAAGGAGTGTTCTAAAATGAGAATGAGTAAGAACGAGGAGCAAGTTTTGGCAGAGGAAAATGACACCTGTTTCCTAGGTCAACATTTTTGAATAACTTAGATGATAATTGGTATTCTAAATGATTTATCTCTTAGTAGTTTTTAAGTACATAATGTGATAAACCTTATCTAAGACATGAAGAACCCCATTTAAAAACGTCGTGGTTAGTGGAATAATTTACCTGCAGTTTTTATTTACTGCCCACATAATGTTGGTAATAAAGCAATGTTTAAAAATATCATCCTTCAAATCCCACCTATCATGAAGTACCCTCCCGTCATTTTGCTGAATTCTCTACTCTTTCTTGGCCATATTCTAATCTGCTTTTTCTGTATTTGTAATCATGATACCGATATAATGTTGTTTTCCTTTTTTTTGCTTAAAACTGTGGTTCTCAATCCTTTTTCTCTCTCCATACCATTTTCCTGAAGATCACACTCCCATATTGATAACGTCTGCTAATGATCTGCAACTGGAGGTGCTACCAGAATCTGATGGGGTGGGGATTCAGGTGCATCCAGGAAGTGGGGTATGGGACATGAAGAACACTGGGAAAGAGGCCTCCTGTTCTTCCTGATAATGGCAGACCTAAAGCAGTTAATGCTTTCACGTTATTACACGGTTCGGGGTTTAACTGCACATCCTATTCCATCGATGTGACATGCTGTCGTTTATTTTACCTTTCTTCTTTCTGTGGAACTTCAGGTGGTTTCTAGTTTTTTACTAGTCTTTTAAATAATGCTGCACGAACATTTTTGTGAATTTAATAATTTATAATTTTCTGACTTACTTGCCTGGGGTCAATTTTTCTGAATGGTGTCATGTTAAAGGGTAGGAACACTTTTATGGCTCCTGATACATTATGAATGATGGTTTTTTTTTTACAGATGGTGTTTATGGTTTCTTGAGACTTGAACATAAGTCACAACATATTCGAGGGGGTCACCTTTTTCGTTCATTAAATTTGTTCCCTTTGACACTGTTTGGAAGAGCCTCCCTTGAACTGACCCAGTGTTATCGTTCCTTCTGTGCCTCAGGTCACCTAGCTCAGCAGCGTAGAAGGGGCTCAGTCAACTTTCCCTTAGCACTCAGGCACTCAGTCACAAGTCTTTGGAGGAGCGTTTGAGGGACCATGGACATGCAGGGCGTGGGACAGCGACCAAAGTGCGGAGATCTGTCAATCACCGTAAACGTGTGCCTTTGCCTTTACAACTTAGACGAAACCACCATCCTAGAGGTTTAGTCGTAGTCAAGGCGAGTTACCACAGGGGACTGTGGGCACAAAACAACAGCGGAGGAAGGTGCCAAGCACAGCCCCTCTGTAGACCAGAGTCTCTGGACTGGATGGTCACAGGAGAGCAAAGGAACTGACACTCCTGTCACCAAGGAAAGCCGAGCAGTTTTTTCAGTGAGGGTGAGAGAAATAACTATGTTCCAGAATTCTAATCAAATACATTTCTGGTGCTCTTTGCTTGAATGTAACCCTGAGATGTGTGACTAAAGCAATGTGTCTGCCCCCCAAAGACCACATATTATTAAGTCATGGGTGAAAACAGGAGAAGGATAAAATGGCAGGTGCTCTATGAAATGTATGGGTGTATTTAAAGCTTATTTTAACTATTTGAAGAAGAGAACCAGGAGCTTGCTGTAGAGTTAAATACATGGTGTAATGATTATTATATACGTACATATGTTGTTGCTGCTGTTTTTCAGGATTATAGAGTTAGTCAAATTGACTTATTTACTGAACCAGAAGGGCTAGGACTCCTAAATTCCTACTTTGATGATACTGAAGAAATGCAGGGGTTTGGTATAATGCAGAAGACTTGTTCCATTAAAGTCCACTGGGGCACGTAAGTATTTTATTTCCAATACAATTTTAATGAAGCTTTTTTGAGCACAGTACTGGAAAGAGGACTTAAGATGTTCCATCTGTGACTGGTTGTCCTGTTAAGTAATTATTGACTAACAGGTTTTTTTAAAAATAAGGTACATAAAATTCTGATCTTTTTTGTATCTATGTTACTATGATTCAGCTCTCTTATAAACAATAACGATTTCTTGGAGGAAGTGCAGGAAAAAAATGCATTTTTGATGTAGAGATTTCCTTATCACAGAGGAACCTGAGTCATTCAAAGCTGAGTAACAGATTATAACTTCAGGGTAATTCAAAGGAAGTAATTCAAGGCATGTGCCCCTGATATTTCAGGTGGGATGGAGGCCAGCACACATGCTGCTTCCTTTAACATTTTCACACAATGCTGTCCAGAACCCCTAGGAGATTGGTTTCACAAATCACAGGAAACTGCGAGAGTATTTTGAAGGAAATGGGAGTATCTCAGATAGGGGAGAAATTAGGACGGAAAGTACAGGCTGCAAAACTGAAGATCGAGGTCTCCGAAATAGAATGCACAGCCTGAGGCTGGATGTGCAAGACGACCGCGGAGATGCAGGGAAAAAAACACTGAAGCGTCTTTATATTTTATTTTAAATCTCTTCCTTTTAAGATTTTATTTTGGTGTATGTTTTCTAATAAATTCATAATATATTCGGTGATTATATATGTAGTTTATAAATATTTATATATTCAGAGACTGCTCAAAAGTTTTTATTAATGGTTTACGCATGACACATTACACATTATACATGTGTAATGTGTCAGATGGTAAATACAACAGAAACGTAAATTAAAGAGAGGGACAGTGGGAGTGCTGTTTTAGAGAGTGGTCAGGAAAGTCTCTGGTGACATTCAAGCAGAGACTTGTTCAGGAAGTGAGAGAGTCAGCCCTGGGGATAGCTCATGGAGGAGGGGCAGGGGGAGTGTCCCAGGCAGGAAGTATAGTGGTTGCAAAACCCTGTGAGCATGTTTGGGCAATAGGTAGGAGGTCAAGGTAGCTGGAGTAGAGTGAGCTAGGAGGGCAGAGATGGGAGAGAGGGCTCATGTCAGACCTTTTAGGAGTTGGAAGGGGTTTTAGATTACTTGAAGTGGCATGGGAAATTATTGGAGGATCACTCTAGGGCTATGTAGAAAACAGACTGTAATGAGCCAGCCCTGATTGCCTAGTGGTTAAAGTTCGGTGCTCACCACTTTAACGGCCTGGGTTCACTTCCCCGGGCGTGGAACCACACCAACCCTCTGTCAATCACCATGCTGTGGTGGCAGCTCCCAGAGAAGGACTAGAAGGACTTACAACTAGGATATACAACCATATACTGGGGCTTTGGGGAGGGGAAAATAAAGAGGAAGATTGGCAACAGATGTTAGCTCAGGGTGAATCTTTTCATGCAAAACAAACAAAGGAAAAATTTAAAAAGAAAACAGACTGTAAGGAGGTAAGGGTGGA
Organism: Equus asinus; assembly: GCF_041296235.1. Classification (NCBI taxonomy): domain Eukaryota; kingdom Metazoa; phylum Chordata; class Mammalia; order Perissodactyla; family Equidae; genus Equus; species Equus asinus. The sequence goes on from NC_091813.1 coordinate 42,582,338, forward strand.
AGCAAAGAAACCAGTTAGGAGGCAATTGCAATTATAGAGGCAGGAGGTTTTGGTGGCTTAGTGGGATAGTAATGGTGGAAAATGGTCAGATTCTGGATACATTTTGAAGGTAGAACCAACAACATTTGCTGACAGGTTGTATGAGGGGCTGAGAAATGTCCAGGGTTTGGGACTCCAGCATTTATTGGGATGGAGAAAACCTTGGGGGAGCAGGTTAAGAGGGAGAGTGAAATCTCACCTGCACATTCAAGTAAGGGGTCGGGAAGGTGACGGGATACGTGAGACCAGAGTTCAGTCGTGAGGGTGGAGGTGGAAACTTAGGAGTCACCTGCCTGGAGAAGGTGTTGAACCCACGTGCTGGATGAGATCTCAAAGGGAGTGAGAGTCCAGAGCAAAGGAGCCGTCTGAGTCTCAGACACTTTTAGACTTGGCGACTGGGAAGAAAAGGAGGAATCTTTTCAAAAGGAAATGTCATCATCTCTCAGTGCCTTTAATTTTGTCACATCAGAGAGATCAATGTATCTTTTTCCTTGAAGTTGAGAAATATCACTTTCCTAAGGAAAGAATGAAAATAGGTGTGTGCCATAATATTTTTTTAAAGATTTTTTTTAAAGATTGGCACCTGAGCTAACAACTGTTGCCAATCTTCTTTTTTTTTTTTCCTGCTTTTTCTCCCCAATTCCCCCAAGTACGTAGTTGTATATTTTAGTTGTGGGTCCTTCCTAGTTGTGGTATGTGGGACACCGCCTCAACGTGGCCTAATGAGCAGTGCCATATCCACGCCCAGGATTCTAACTGGCAAAACCCTGAGCCGCCAAAGCGGAGCCCGAGAACTTAACCAGTTGGCCACGGGGCCGGCCCCCTACCATAATATTTTAATCTCACTGTCTGCAAGGTTTCATGACTCAGGCTTGGAATTGAACCATAATGAGCTACACTTATATAATGTTTCTTATCTTTGCAGGAAGTTTAACTTTGTCTCATAGGTGATAGTTATAAACCGGTTATAGCTTACAATTTATGATGGGCTGGCCTGGCAATGGACTTTTTTTTTCCTGGCTCTTCATTTCTGTTGCCGTCAGGATGAAAGCAAGCTGCCTTGGATGTTACTTCAAAGTTGGGGCTCATTGAACTTGGTTGGTCAGCTTTGGGACCAGGTCTTTAAGACTTTTACACATCTCCAAGGGGAGTCTTGATGGGTGGGGAGAATTCCGCAGATGACAAGCACCCGAGCTCGTTTTGCTTCTGCTCGTGCACCAGGCCCCTGGACTGGGGTAAGAGAAGTCTTTGCTGTGTAGGGCACAATTTTAGGTTCATTAGGAGATTTATTCCAGAGCCTGAGATTAGGCTCTTGTACACATACACAAAATAAGGGCATTACCCATCAAATTCTTATTTGGGAAATGAGTAATTTCCAACTAAATTTGCTGTTTAGATTCCATTGAATGTAATTTGCTTTTACACCTTTGTTTTAAGTAGCTAGCTAATGCCAGCATCCTCAAAGAGGTGAGGGAATATCTTTTTTCTTTTTCTTTGTATATTGCTAATAAACAAAAACAAGGAAATTTAGAACCTCAAAGGGAACATAAAGAGCATCTGTTCCAACACCATCATTTAACCAAGGACGACAGGCTTTGGTCACTTGCTCAAGTTGGATTCGTTGCCAGCAGAACAGGTGCTAACATGCAGAGGTACTGAAGTCAAGGGAGGGTTTTTAATAGCCAAATATTCTTTGATCAATTTTATTATGAAATATTTGATATATACAGAATATGTAGATATAAATATGAATTATGAAGCCTGGTCGTAAAACAAACCCCCGTACCCACCACCCAACTTACGACCTCAGCATTACCAGCACTGCTACGGCACCCCATGTAGCCCACCCTGGTCCCAGCCCCCTGACTCCTCCACACTTGTGACCCCTCTCTGGAGTCGTGTGTTTTTCTCATTCCCTTATTTTATAGTTAAACCCTATAGTATCTATCCCTGTAATATTTCAGTTATGCTTGTTTTTGAACTTTATAAAATGTTATCAAACTTCTCTGTGGCTTGCTCCTTTTTCTCTATGTTGTTTCTAAGATTACCCATATTAGCGAGTATTTGTTGTTAGTGTCTTGGAGTTGATTCCGACTCCTAGCGAGCCTGTGTACAGCAGAGTGGAACCCTGCTCGGTCTTTTTGTGTCATCCTCTCACCTTCCGGTGTTCCACTGCTAGTCACAGGGTTTTTATGGCCAATTTTTTCAGAGGTGGGTGGCCAAGTCCTTCTTTCAAGTCTGTCTTAAGTCTGGAAGCTCTGCTGAAACCTGTCCGCCATGGGTGGTCCTGCTGGTATTTAAATTACCAGTGGTGTAGCTTTCAGAATCACAGCCACACACAACTGCCACAGTATGACAACCGACAGATGGGTGGTGTGGTTCACTGACCGGGAAATGAACCCGGGTTGTGGCAGTGAGAGCAACAAATCTTAACCACTAGACCACCAGGGCTGGCTATTGATGAGTGTATCTGTATTTTAATCATTTTCCATTGCTATATAATATTGACTGTGTATATCTTCTTATGGCATATACCATATCAGAGCACAGCTTTTTATTATGAAAGTGTTCAGACAACAAAAGTAGACTAGCTCATTGAATACCCATATAACACCCATATACCCTCCACTTAGGTTCAATAATTGTTAACATTTTGCCATAATTGCTTTATCTTTTTTTCTGAGCACTTGAAAGTAAGTTGCAGATAACATGACCCTTCATTCCTATGTACTTAAGCCTGAATCTCTTTATAATGACATTCTCCTATGTAATTGTCATCATCATACCTAAGAAAATTAACAATACATCCATAATAATATCTAATCCATAGCCCAAATTTTCCCAATTATCTCAGGAATGACTTTTATGGATTTTTTCTAATCAGGATCCAGTCAAGGTTCATATAAATATATTTGGTTGTTCCGTCTCTTTAAGTCTCTTTTAATTTCTACAGTACCCCCCTCCCCGCCCCCATCTTTGTTTCCCATGCCACTGACTTTTTGAAGAATTTAGGCCAGATGTCTTAGAGAATGTGCCACATTCTGGATTTGTCTCGGTGTTTCCTCATGACATTATTTAACCTGTTCCTGTATCGCCTGAATAACCTCAAAGTTGGCACATTCACATTTAATCTTCTGAATATCCACTTGGTTTCTATAAATAGCCAACATTCATGTGCAGCCATGTCTGGAGAATAAGACTGAGGATCCAGCTGGAAATTCTCTTTTTGGTTTAAGAACAAGTAAACAAGATAAGACCGATTTTTCTTGTGTGACTCAGAGTATTTCTAAAAGATAATTACACAGATGTTTTTTAATAAATATATAGACGGCCATTGTTATGACTTCAGCAGTATTCATTTGAATGTGCACATTTGTTATGTTTGCTTTTTTAAAAAGCTCCCACTTTATAGTCGTGCTGTTTATTCATACTATAGGCAAAAGCCCATTACCTCAGTCCATAGGAAAATAAAAGAGTGCTTTCAGAACCTGAAATAACACTGCCTGAGGATAGTTTCCCCCTCTCCTAATGGCCTTGTGAATAATGTACCTTGATGAAATAGAATCTAGGAAAAAAGGATCAGGCTCTGTATATGAGTCTTCCAATTCCAAAGTCCAGCTGCATTCATAGATGTCTGAGCTCCCAGCAGGCCCTTAGCGCCCACTCCCTGAGGAAGTGCCCTCACTTCAGCAGCCTTTTCAAATGTATCAGTTCATGGGTTCAGTTTTTTAACAAATTCCCCTTTACCCAAAATTACCTTCCTTCTCTAAATGTTGTGTGACTAAACCACATGCTTCAAGGAAAGTAAAATGTTTGGTATCAGATAACTAAATCCCCTCAGATCTGAAACTATAGAAGGAAAGACTTAATGAAGGGGTCCTTCGGTGAGCATCATTTCAGAATCTTAGATTCACTTGTTTATGAGCCATCCATCGTGTTTATGAAAAATTCAGCCTGTTCACCTGTGACGAGTCAGATTTTGAGGCCCTTGGCTTGTTAGCTTACTAGCACAATTTATGATGAACTGTCATTATTTACTTAGGGCATGAAATCAGTTTGTGGGGTGCCTGTGATAGCTTTAAGCTCCAAAAAATATGCAAATGCATCCTTAACTGTCAAGCTTTAAATGTCAGGAAGTTTAACGGAGCCCGGTCTCAGCCTCTGTTTTCTTGTGGTTTAGCGGCATTGCTGTGGTAGTTAGAAGATAAGCCTCTTTTTCCATTAAATTAATTTTTCACTGAAGTATATACAATATTTGTATGAAAAAGTACACAAGTCATAAGTATGTAAGCTGAGTGAATTTTCCAAGTGTAACCCTCACCCAGATCGAGAAATAGAACACAACCAGTATCTCAAAAGCCCCCGAACCATGCCTCCTCCTGGTCGTGCCCCCACCCCCTGCCCCAGTAACTATTACCCTGACTTCTAATACTAGATTAGTTTTGATCCCCCATCCATACACCACACAGAGCCTCTCAACATTCTTTTGTGTGTAGACAGGTTTTCAGTAGGATTATGATTGTAAATCCCTGTATAATTAGTGAGTCGAAAGAAGTTACTGATTTACTCAGGGGAATCCTTAACAAAAACCATCACCATAAATGTGCCCTTGGGCCAAAATTGGGAACAAAAGCAAAGCAAAGAGGGGAGAATCAGACCCATTTTGCTGGTAAAAGATTTCATTTACAGTCATCCTCTTCTTGGCACAGTGTTCCGGGGAACATGGTGGAGGACCCCAGCTAGGACACTTTAGCAAGACTGATAAAGACTTGGAGAGTATAAGTGGTCACTAAGAATTCTCTATTTGTTTATGAGGGAGGTATATAAACACCTCTCTCATATAAAAGTCGCTTCCCCAGCAACCTCATCCTCCCAGAACCCTCCTAGGAATGAAGACATCGACAAGACTTTGCACAGTCTTTAGACACAGTTCTAACAGGCATGATTTTCTGGTTTCCTGGTTTCTAGCACATTAGATGAGGGTGGGGCTGCTGGTTCCCTGACCACAGCAGAAGTGACAGCTGACAAGCCCGATAGAAGGGTGCGGTATTAAAAAAGCCATAAAAATCAGATCCAAGAACGCAGAAAGCTGTGGGGCCTGGGAACAAGCAGCTTTACAGACCTTTGAAGCCCCCGAGGACACCACTGTGCGTTGTCATGCTCACAATGATGATCCTGAGTCATTGTGAAAAGAGTAAGTTAAGTTCAGTGCACTCCCTGGAATGAGAAAAATTGCTGTGAAAAAATCACTAGGAGCCTGGCTCTGGAATTGGCTTGGAGCAGCCCTGCATTTGGTACTTACAGTGTGGGGCCCTGGGCCCTTTACTTAATAACTTCATCTGTAAAATGGGGACAATAGTATTCTCAGCATTGTTGTGAGGATTGGAGGAAATTCTGGGTGGCATTCCTTGTAAGCTCTAGGGATTTGTTAGCTGTTGTTAATTTTTGTCACTGTAACAAATGATTAGGTAGAACATCCTATTTTTTGGCTACATGTGAGATGTAACTTTTTAAAACAAAGCTTGAGATCTCCAGCTAGGGCCTCTCTAAATACATACGGGGCAACCAGATAACTACTTTTATTGCTTGGAAGTGATAGAGATGTTTACACTTTGAAGCAATTCATAATATAAATTGAAATAAGTAGACTATGCCAGCTAAGGAGACAAGTAAAAGATCAAGAAAGGGTGCATATAATGGCTTAGTCCTCCTTGAGTCTACCATTGCTCTGATACCTAAGTGTCAGTGTACCTTGTGCAGATCCACATCCTCTCCCATTCTTTTCCTCTCGTCAGTGGGGTGCTGTGTCCCACTGCAATAAATGATGAAGTGTCTCTGTTTCTTCTTTCCTTGGTGTTTATTTAGGTGGCTGATTTATGAAGAACCTGGATTTCAGGGTATCCCTTTTATCCTGGAACCTGGGGAATACCCTGACTTATCCTTCTGGGATACAGAAGCAGCGTACATTGGATCCATGCGGCCTCTGAAAATGGTAAAAATGGAATCTAACAAAGTGTTCCTGGAGTCAGTGATTCTTTGTCGGGTTGACTTTGATAAGTTACGCGATGTGACTTTGAAGCGATGAAGCAGACTTCTGAAACACAAATGTGTAGCAGATGGGACCTATTGTAGACAGAAATAATAGAAAGTATACCTCGCTAGATGCTACAGATGACCAAATGTGGATTACCCATGGCCTTTGCCTTCAGGGCATTCTCAGCCTAGCAGAGCAGCAGGTGTGTGCACGGAGCTTCAGCCCAGGGTGGGTTTAAGAAGTGAAGAAAGTGGGGAATTAAATCTTTGTGGAAAAACAGAACGAAGGTCAGATAGAGTCCACCTCCTCGGTGATGCGACGGAGAAGGGGCATAATTATTTAGGAGAGCTTCATGATAAATCAAGTTAGGTCTTAAAAACCGAGCGGGATTGTTTTAGATGGAGGTGTCAGAGAATGCACTTTATGAGCCAGGGCAGAGCTGGGGGAAGAGCAGGGCACACTGAGGGCCAGCCCAGTTGTAGTGACAGGAGGCTAGGCGGGGTGGCAGCTTTGGGGGCATTGGGACTGGATGTCCATGTGAGTGTTGTCTCCCCAGGCTTTGCCCTACCCCTGTATTTTGCCTGTCCTTTGTTTCTTCTGCTAGACCCTAAGCCAGGCTGCATCTGTCTTGGCCCCCGTGTTGGGCACCGTCTGTGCTGCATGGTGGGAGGGACTCACTGAATAACTGTGGCAAGAGTGAGGCTCCTGTTACAAACATGTTCTTGAAATTCCACTTTTCACTGTCTTCTAGAATCAGTTTGAAACAAATTAGGAAGTCAGGAAGATAATTCTTTATCTTAATTTTATCCCTCCTGCCAAAGCTTGCGGTGTAATTACCTCCATGTTTGCTGGCCCTAATGCAAATGGTTTTGGGCTGTTTTCTAAAATTAAATTCCCTTTCAAAGAACAAAGTTTTGTTAGTTTTGTGAATGTATGAAAGAATTGCTCCAGGTTCTGAATGCAGTTTTTAATGGTAACTTACAAAACTGTGACGTTCCCGGCATTTGAAAAGGAAACTTTTGAAGAGGATACTTACTTAGTTGTATAAACTCTGGTTTGTTGATAAAATCAGGCACGTGCCTTTATAATTACAGTTCATTTGAGCATCTTTGGCTGCACTACACTTTTTTTAAGCTATTAAATATATATTGGTGAAAAATATCCTTCTGACTTGACCTCTCCTGATTTTAACTCTAACCCTGTTTAATATTTCTATACAATACCTTTTCTGTGGTTCATTTTAGTGAGTTTTTTTGGATTAAAAAAAAATTTATTGTAAAAGTATAACAACCCTCCATAGACCCATCCTGCGGGAGTTTTAAATTTTATCTGACAGTTTATCTTATTATTTCAAGTGTCCTCCAGGTCACATGGTGAACTTGCGTGAACTCAACAGCGTTGTAAGTCAAGGGTTAGAAAATCAGATGCCTCCAGGGGCCAGGCAGCAAATAGACGGGAGTGAGGGTGGCTGGGATTTGAACTGAGGGAGTGGTGGAGACAGGCGGCTGGAGGCCATGGCCCAGCTGGAGGGTGGAAGTAATAGAAAGGATAACTTGCTAAATGCTACAGATGAAAAAATGCGCATGAGCCCAGCACTGTAGTGCTAGTGAAGGGTTACTAAGTGCCAAAGGGGAAGGTTGCTGCCTGAGAATCTGGGTCCAGAGATGTCCGATCGTAGGACTGCCTTTTAGGAGACGTGAGAAATATGCACATCTATGAAAGATTTTCTGAGTTAAAAAAAAAAAAACTTATTGGGACAAAAAAAACACCTAACACGCAGATTCAGCGTATGGACCACCTCTGTGAGACCATGCTCTACACTGTCTTCCTATGTCTCCATCTGCATTGTTGGTCATTTTAGAACTGTCGCAACGTAAATGAAATCCGCCTGGAATGCAGTCACTCTGTGAGGTTCAACGGCTTACCATAAACTGCCATGGGTAATAGGAAATGGTAATGTATTAATGAAAAACCATTTTTCTTACTATGTTATTTTTCTTTGCAGGGTGGCCGTAAAGTTGAGTTCCCGACAGATCCTAAGGTAAATATATATATATCTATTTAAAATTTTATTCCCATTTCATCTCCATGAAGATAGCACTTGTGTGATTTTCCATATCAACCTCCATAAAACATAACTTCAGCCAAAGGAAATTGTCCCAGTTTACACATGCCATCCGTCAGGCTGGAAGATGATGCTAATGGCACTAGTCATCACTAACAGTATGTGAGGCCCTGCCTCAAAAGGTTCATTGTTGTGTTAAGTTTATAATTTGTGTCTGTATTTACCCATTGCACAGCCAACTGCCAGTTAGCCAGGAAAAAACTTTTTTTTTCAAGACAAGTTCTCCCTGCTCCAGAATGTTCTTTCTGCTATGTCTACTTCGCACATCACTCAGTTTGATCTATAGTTTGTTTCATTATTAAAGCAGCTTAGAATCCTCTGGTTCCTTAGTTTGGCCCAAGCAAAATTCTACATATCAGTTCTAGATGTTGAACCAAAACCAATTATTTACAAGTTGTCTTTTGAACCTTGGCTTTGGGCTATACCATATCAGGGGAAAATATTCTGATGTTTAAAATTCTATTATAAGGTACTGTGATTTAGTTAATTTTTAAAAATATGATTAGGGGGCCAGCCCCGTGGCCGAGTGGTTAAGTTCGTGTGCTCTGCTTCGGCGGCCCAGGGTTTTGCCGGTTCAGATCTTGGGCGCGGACATGGCACCGTTCGTCAGGCCACATTGAGGTGGCGTCCCATATACCACCAGTAGAAGGACCCACAACTAAAATATACAACTATGTACTTGGGGGATTTGGGGAGAAAAAAAGCAGAGAAAAAAAGAAGATTGGCAACAGTTGTTAGCTCAGGTTCCAATCTTTAAAAAAAAAAAACCAAAAAACATGATTAGAAAATTTTAATTTGCTATTAAATGACTGATTTAATGTTTAGCTATTGAGATATTTAACTTCTTACAAATTACTGGTATATCTCATTTCTATTATAGGTAGTTATTTATGAGAAGCCTTTCTTTGAAGGAAAATGTATGGAACTAGAAACAGAAATGTGTAGTTTTATCATGGAAGGAGGAAAAACAGAAGAAACAACTGGAGATGAATGTTTGCCACTGACGTCAGTAGGATCCATGAAAGTTCTGAGAGGCATGTAAGTAGGTGGGAGTAACCTGGAAGGATTTTTTCCCCTTTAATAAAGTAATAAACATGTCTCCCCCACTCCCCAAAGTCAACATTCCAGATTGTGCGGTAGAGTGACTTTTAAACATGTTCTCCTCTGCCAGTTGTGACCTGGATTTGACACAGCAGTTTGAGGGGCTGATTTGGGGTCAGTCGGCTGAGCAAGGCTGATAAATTGGCCCATCCAGGTTGATCAAACCTACAATCTTGTTTATTAATGTTATGCTCCAAACTATTGAACTGTTAGTTTGCCTTCCATCTTTTATGATATTTTGTACCTGATAGATCTCACATGTTTCCTCTAGAAGTATACACTGAAGGTGGTCTTGTAAAAGCCAAAAATATGTAATACTTTAATTACTATTTGAAGAAAGTTCATCCAGTCTTTTGAGTCAGTTCTTATTAAAGTCACACACACACAGACAGACACACAGACACACAGACAGACACACAGACAGACACACACATTCTCTGACTCTCCTTTACAGGTCATTGATATATGTTTCTTAGTTTGTTTTCTTGAGGCCATTCTGTTAGAATCTTAAGTTTTAGAGAAGAATTCAAGTAGTCATAATGCACGAGGCCATGTCTAGCTTTAGAAATATCTGTGTTTGTCAATGAAACTGATAATATACATTGGAAAAATTCTACCACCACTGAAAATGACTACTCCTCCATGTTCTTTCTATTGTAGTTGGGTTGCTTATGAGAAGCCTGGATTCACAGGTCATCAATATTTGCTTGAAGAAGGAGAATACAAGGACTGGAAAGATTGGGGAGGTTACAACGGAGAACTGCAGTCTTTGCGACCTATATTAGGTGTAAGTTAAAGAAAAGCTAATGGCTAAGACTTGGTCTTTCCTGGAAAATAAATATGGCCAGCCTTTGAATTTTGAATGTTTTTTTTCCTCAATAGGATTTTTCAAATGCTCACATGATAATGTACAGTGAAAAAAACTTTGGATCCAAAGGTTCCAGCATTGATGTTTTAGGAATTGTTGCTAATTTAAAGGAGACCGGATATGGAGCGAAGACACAGTCTATTAATGTACTGAGTGGCGTGTAAGTAAAATAACACAATCGGGATTTTAGACATGGTTTTACCTTGGTTTTTGTTAAACTAATGGAGTCTCTGACACAGAGGAGGCACGCAATGAATAAACATTAACAACTAAACGTTAAATCAGTCATTTAATACCTAGTGCCATGATATTTTCATAACTACTTTTCAAAATCTTATATTTTTTCACATGTAACATAATATTGGAATAGGGTTTTTGGGTTTCGTGATAGAAATCTGCAGATCCACTCCCCTTGTCATTCTGCATGGAGAGATCTCATGAATTTCTTACGATGGAAATCGAAATATAACAGCTATCTAACATTAGAGACCTCAGATTGGGACAAAGTCCCATTTGATTTTCCTATGGTCCTATTCCTGCTCCACTATATTTCTTCACTGTTATTTTGACATAAAAATAATTATTTCAGGGCCAGCCCGGTGGTGCAGCAGTTAAGTTCACACATTCTGCTTCAGTGGCCCCAGGGTTCACCAGTTTGGATCCCGGTTGCGGACATGGCACTACTTGGCAAGCCATGCTGTGGCAGGCGTCCCACATAGAAAGTAGAGGGAGGTGGGCACAGATGTTAGCTCACGGCCAATCTTCCTCAGCAAAAAGAAAAGGATTGGCAATAGGTGTTAGCTCAGAGCTAATCTTCCTCAAAAAAAAAAATTATTTCAGTGCATCTGGAGTTAGCAATTGAAGACTTTATTAATGCTAAAATTCTTATTGAAAGATGATCAGTCAAAACTTTGGGATGCAAGTGACTGGAAGCCCACCTAAAGTGTCATAAGTGATAAAATGGAATTTATTGGCCTACAAAGCTGAAAAGTCCTGGAGAAGATTTTGCTTCATTCGTGGCTGGATACAGGGCTTCAGACACTGTCATCAGCACTTGGACTCCCTCTTTCTCTTGACTGGGGTTTTTCTATGTTGGCTTCACTTTAGGCAGGCCCTCTCCACCTGGTGGCCTGTGGCAGCATCATCTGGCTTTGTTCTCCTATCTCACTGCTTCCAGTGGAAAGAGCTTCTCTTTCCCACAAAAGTTCCAGGCTTGACTTTGATTCTGTAGGCTTGGGTCACGTGCACCTGTCTGAACCCATCACTGTAGCCAAGGACATGGCAGTGCCTGCGTTATGTGCCCAGCCCCAGAGCTGAGATACAGAGTCAGTCCCATAGGACCGCTTAAATATGATTGGGGTGAGTGTGAGTAGTTTGCCAGGAACATCAGAAGGAGGGGGTACAGGTACTGAATGGGTAATACCAGATGTCTATTAAAAGGAGTTACACAAGTATTCTTAGGATCTAGGCTGATGTCAGTTATAATTTGTTGTGAGGATATTCTTAAATGGTTTTGTGAAATCATTTGACATAATTCTGTTGAAAGTGTGTAAGGTTAGGTTTTTTATGTCATACGCTTTTTGAATCATTCTAACCTCAACTCTATTGTATTTCATGGGGCCTCCCACAGTAGCCCTGGATATTTGAGATGTGTCTTCATGTAATGCTTTTACTGTTAGTCATGTTCACTAAGTTCTTGTGTAGGTTGTTGCTTGTGGCATCACCTTGGCAGAATGACTTCAGTGACTTCTGGGTCTTCCGTTCTTAGCAGGAAATGCCTTCTACTGGGTCCTGTTCTAGAACCCTCACATTTTAGAATTCGCCATAGGCAAGAGGTATGGTATGGCAGAAGTCATCTGAAATGTTGCTGCGGCTCTATAGTATTTTAGATTGCCTTTAAAGTTAATTATTTAGAAGGAAAATGCAGTGACCGACTCAGTCTGGGGAAACAGTTGTACGTTTTGATACTCGCCAGGTGTTGGTTCCATTAGTCAGAGCCCAGTCATGCATGCTAGCAGAGGAAGCAAAAGGATGCCGGGTAGAATTCCCTTCGGGCATTTATGTAGAGAATGTGTTAGCACTGGTAGAATTATTGTCCCTGGAGCCAATCTTTCTCTTTCACCCAGCCCTTGTTTACTTGAAGTCAGTTTCCTTTATAAAGTGTTGCTTTTATGTGTTTCTATTTTTAGTCATTTCTAGGTGCAGTTCCTGGCTTAGGCTTTTTTTTTCTGGTTAAAACAGTTGAGTTTTGATATTGGGGGAGAGTTGAAGGGAGGTGTGTACACACACATGCACACCGCACCACTTCCTTTCAAATTCTGCGGTTGTGGAAGGGTTTCTGTATTTACCAGGGCCAGCTGCTTCCTCATTTTTCATTCAGTTGATCATTTGACAAATATTTATTGAGGTCTATAATGTGCAAAGCATTATATTATGTCCTCAAAGAAGTTACAGTATTTATATAAAACAAAATTGTTGCTACAAACGACACAGAGATTAAGTGCTTTGGGAATCCACAGCAGAGAGAGATTAATTTCCAGATTGGACACAGGGATGACTTTGGAGGAGGGAGCATTGCAGTGGAGCCTTGCGGCATAGGAAAGTAGAGATTTGCCACTGTCACATGGGTAACAAATTTCTGGGTGGTACCCTCATTATTAGCTCTGAAACAGAGAACCGCCTTCAGGAAGGATGCTCACGAATCCAGCAGTCTTGGTTCTAGGAACTGCCTTCTGTCTCTCGTTGGACCATCGAAGAAACGCCTTAACACACACTGCTGCTCAGTTCTGGTTCTAGGCTGTCTTCTTGTCAAATAGGGGGAATTGGGCTAATTTTTTAAAACTAAGAGCAAAATGAAATATTTCTAGAGACTGGATTTAAAAAATAAAAGTGTTGTTGTTTTCAGTTCCTTTTCCTCTCCCCTCCATGGAAGGGCCGGTTTGCCCTGCTGCCCTTAAGGTCAGCGCAGAGATTGCGCCAGCTGGAACCTGCTAGTACTCGTCCTCACCTCCCCTTGCCCCTCCCCCCGCCCCCGCCCAAATCTTACAAACCGAGAAGTGTTGATTCACGTGTACAGAATACGTTTAAACAAGGACAGTAAGGAATTTTCTTCTTAAGAGTCTCAAGTCTGAGTTATAGGTTGACTCCGCATCATAGGTGTACTAGAGAATTTCAGATTTCAGTTTGTGGGTTTTTACCCCCATATTCACGGGTGATTCATCTGGGGCAGCATCTTAGAAGGAAAACAACACTACTGTCAATTCAAGGAACATACTAATAGGTTATTTTCCTGCTTCCACTTCTGTGAATTAGAAAGGCTCCTTGGGTGTTGGGTGTTTCCTTACAAGTAATTTAGTTTTATAGGGAAATATAGCACTCACACTTGTTAGTGAAAAAAAAAAGTGCTGGATAAAGCTTCCCCCAGGCTTGCCGGTGGTTACCTTCTCTCCTGGGTTTTCGGTCTCTCCTCCTCATTGGCTTTTTCCCTCCCAACCTTGAAGTCAATCAGGCAGAAAGGCCTTTAACCCTCTGTGCTCCTCTAACTTGTTACCGACCCACAGCTTGCCAAGAATACTTTTTTGTGATATGGCTTATCCTCTTTAATTTTTAGGGTTTTTTTTTTTTAAGGCCTGGTTTTTGTAAAGTAGATTTTCTCGCTCTGCAGATGCTTCTCCTGACCTAGCCGTATCCCATGCTCCCACTTTGTGTCACTTCCCTGTATAAGGTGTGATAAGCTGCACACATGGTTACACGTGGCCCATGCGCCATGTAACCTCACGCTGTGTCAGCACCGTGACCTTGGCCGCCTCCCTGACTTATCAATGAAAATACAAACATTCACAAAGGTTAGCTGACTTCTTCAAAGTTATCTTAAGGTTAATGTCATGACCACCGCTAGAAGTAGGTCTCCCAACTCCTCACCTCAAAATGTTAAAGAACGGGTTTTTAAAGTGCTTATGGGGTTCTGAACGGGGAGAGCCGTATTTTCTGAACTAGACTGTGCCTGGTGTTTACAGCAGTTTCTCCATTCAGATGGCCAGAAGTGAATGTTCAGACGTTCGCTGTCATAAGCTCCTTCTTTTGAGGTTTTTCCAGTGTTCTCTTCCTCCGTGATGGCTGTTCATTTCCTAGAATGACTGTACTTGAGTTTTTAAGGCAAGCCCTTTAGACCGTAAAATTGCAATCTGTTCTACTTATGAAGTGCGTGGAGACTGTTTTAGGTGTGCCCTACTGTAACAGGAAATGAAAGGGAACTTTACAAGGCAGGTGGCAGTTCAGGGAATGCAGTGGAGAGAGGCTGGTGAACCTCAGGAGACTCAGTCCTGGGTTCAGTCATCCCTGGTCGTAAACTGATTGTGTCACCTTGGACAAGTCACTTCCCATTCAGAACGAACACCAACAAATGATTCTGTGTGATGCTGCTTGCCATTTATGAATTTTCGAGGGCAAGGATTCTGTCTTTTTATCTTTCATTCCTAGTGCCAGTCTAGTTTCTGGCACATAGTAAATGGCCAATCAGTGTTTGTTGAATGAATAAATGAATTAACTTTTCTGTGTTTTTAGGTTTTCCCTTCTGTAAAATGTGAAACCCAGTACCTCCCTAGAAGATTAAACGTGATAATAGATAGGAAAGCATTTTGGGAAGTTCTGAGGATGTATACAGGCATATAGGTACTATTCCTTTAAGCTGTGAGAGGATCCACAGGGCAATGAACTAACTGAGGAGGAGACACTGAGTATCTCTTGAATGTAACAGAACTGAAAACGTTTCTCCCTTCAAAGACTTGATCTTTGGATAGGAAATAGAATCAATAAGTTGGCTTTGCTGATTTTCCTCTCTGAGTATGGATCACTTAAAAGAAAACAAATGAAAACATTCCAAAAGAGATTTGTTTTTAGTATTTCTGAGACAGCTCAATTTTGCTTATTGCATAGTTGTGTCATGTTGGAAATCTTGACTGAACAAAATTTTAGTTACTTGGCTATTTTGGGTTTTTTTTAGCATTTTTTTCCTGTCAACATATTTTTTTCAGTGTGGTTTGTTGTATAAATAGAGACATGGCTTCCTGTAAGAACTTTCTGGAAAAATATTTTAATGTTATAACAAAAAGAATTCTTACTCGCTTATTAAAAGAACTTTTACAGGTACTTCTTGAAAGTCCAGATTGTTTCCTTAGAACAGAATTAGAAATACAGGCAAACACCCCCATTGGAGCTTTCTCAGGGAATAAGATTCCATAAGCAAGAACACCAAAAGGTTCATGTAAAGATACTCTTTCACTTGCCACTTTCTTATGTAGACAAATCTATCTGCTTCTAAAAGATTAGTGGAGAATCGCCAAAATTAAGATTACTGATTAGTAAAACAAACGAAAGTTTCTGGATGATCCATATTTACCCAAATGTGTGCGACAGTTGTATTGTGTATGTAAAGCATGAACCACGTGTAAGAAGTCAGTGTTTCTGCTTCTTTTTTTTTTATTGAGTTATTGATAGGTTACAATCTTGTGAAATTTCAGTTGTACATTAATGTTTGTCAGTCATGTCGTAGCTGCACCACTTCACCCTTTGTGCCCACCCCCCACCCCACCTTTCCCCTGGTATCCACTAAACTGTTCTTAGTCCATAATTTTAAATTCCTCATATGAGTGGAGTCATACACAGATTATCTTTCTCTCGCTGGCTTATTTCACTTAACATAATTCTCTCAAGGTCCATCCATGTTATTGCAAATGGAATGATTTTCTTCTGTTTTGCAGCTGAGTAGTATTCCATTGTATATATGTACCACATCTTCTTTATCCATTCGTCTGTTGATGGGCACTTAGGTTGCTTCCACGTCTTGGCTATTGTAAACAGTGCTGCAGTAAACGTTGGGGTGCACAGGACTTTTGGGATTGCTAACTTCAAGCTCTTTGGATAAATACCCAGTAGTGGGATGGCTGGATCGTATGGTAGTTCTATTTTTAATTTTTTGAGGAATCTCCATACTGTTTTCCATAGTGGCTGCACCATTGCATTCCCACCAGCAGTGTATGAGGGTTCCTTTTTCTCCACAACCTCTCCAACATTTGTTGCTATTAGTTTTAGATATTTTTGTCATTCTAACGGGTGTAAGGTGATATCTTAGTGTAGTTTTGATTTGCATTTCCCTGATGATCAGCGATGATGAGCATCTTTTCATGTGCCTATTGGCCATCAGTATATCTTCTTTGGAGAAATGTCTGTTCATGTCTCCAGCCCATTTTTTGATTGGGTTGTTTGATGTTTTGTTGTTGAGTTGCGAGAGTTCTTTATATATTATGGATATTAAGCCTTTGTCAGATATATGACTTGCAAATATTTTTTCCCAGTTAGTGGGTGTTTTTTTGTTTCAATCCTGTTTTCATTTGCCTTGAAGAAGCTCTTTAATCTGATGAAGTCCCATTTGTTTATTCTTTCTATTGTTTCCCTTCTCTGAGAAGGCATGGTGTCCGAAAAGATCCTTTTAATACTGATGTCAAAGAGTGTACTGCCTACATTTTCTTCCAGAAGCCTTATGGTTTCAGGTCTCACCTGTAGGTCTTTAATCCATTTTGAGTTTATTTTGGTGAATGGTGAAAAAGAATGGTCAATTTTCATTTTACATGTGGCTTTCCAGTTTTCCCAGCAGCATTTGTTGAAAAGACTTTCTTTTCTCCATTGTATGCCTTCAGCTCCTTTGTCAAAGATAAGCTGTCCATAGATGTGTGGTTTTATTTCTGGGCTTTCAATTCTGTTCCATTGATCTGTGCACCTGTTTTTGTACCAGTACCATGCTGTTTTGATTACTGTAGCTTTGTAGTATGTTTTGAAGTCAGGGATTGTGATGCCTCCCGTTTTGTTCTTTTTTCTCAGGATTGCTTTAGCAATTCGGGGTCTTTTGTTGCCCCATATGAATTTTAGGATTCTTTGTTCTAATTCTGTAAAGAATGTCATTGGGATTCTGATTGGGATGGCGTTGAATCTGTAGATTGCTTTAGGTAGAACGGACATTTTAACTATGTTTATTCTTCCAATCCATGTGCATGGAATGTCTTTCCATCTCCTTATGTCGTCATCCAATTCTCTCAGAAAGGCCTTGTAATTTTCATTATATAGGTCCTTCACTGCCTTAGTTAAATTTACCCCAAGGTATTTTATTCTTTTTGTCGTGATTGTGAATGGTATTGTATTTCTGAGTTCTTTTTCTGTTGGTTCATTACTGGAGTATAGAAATGCTACTGATTTATGCAAATTGATTTTGTACCCTGCAACTTTGCTGTAGTTGTTGATTACTTCTAACAGTTTTCCAATGGATTCTTTGGGGTTTTCTATATATAAGATCATGTCATCTGCAAACAGCGAGAGTTTCACTTCTTCCCTCCCTATTTGGATTCCTTTTATTCCTTTTTCTTGCCTGATTGCTCTGGCCAGGACCTCCAGTACTATGTTAAATAAGAGTGGTGATAGAGGGCGTCCTTGTCTCGTTCCTGTTTTCAGGGGGATGGGGTTCAGTTTTTGCCCATTGAGTATGATGTTGGCTATGGGTTTGTCGTATATGGCCTTTATTATGTTGAGGTAGTTTCCTTCTATGCCCATTTTGTTCGGAGTTTTTATCATAAATGGCTGTTGGATCTTGTCAAATGCCTTCTCTGCATCTATTGAGATGATCATGTGGTTTTTATTCCTCAGTTTGTTGATGTGGTGTATCACGTTGATTGATTTGCGGATGCTGAACCATCCCTGTGTCCCTGGTATGAATCCCACCTGATCCTGATGTATGATTCTTTTGATGAATTGCTGAATTCTGGTTGCCAAAATTTTGTTTAGAATTTTTGCATCTATGTTCATCAGTGATATTGGCCTGTAGTTCTCTTTTTTCGTGGTGTCCTTGTCAGGTTTTGGTATCAGCATGATGTTGGCCTCATAGAATGTGTTAGGAAGTGTTCCATCTTCCCTAATTTTTTGGAAGAGCTTGAAAAGGATAGGTATTAAATCCTCTCTGAAAGTTTGGTAGAATTCCCCAGGAAAGCCATCTGGTCCTGGGGTTTTATTCTTTGGGATGTTTTTGATTGCTGTTTCAATCTCTTTCCTTGTGATTGGTCTGTTCAAATTGTCTGCCTCTTCTTGAGTGAGCTTTGGGAGATTGTAGGAGTCCAAGAATTTATCCATTTCCTCCAGGTTATCCATTCTGTTGGCATATAGTTTTTTGTAGTATTCTCTTATAATCTGTTGTATTTCTGCAGAGTCTGTTGTTATTTCTCCTCGCTCATTTCTGATTTTGTTTATTTGAGCTTTCTCCCTTTTTTTCTTTGTAAGTCTGGCTAGTGGTTTGTCAATTTTATTTATCTTCTCAAAAAACCAGCTCTTTGTCTCATTGATCCTTTCTACTGCCTTTTTCATTTCAATAGTATTTATTTCTGCTCTGATTTTTATTATTTCTCTCCTTCTGCTGACTTTGGGCTTCATTTGTTCTTTTTTCTCTAGTTCAGTTAGGTGTGCTTTAAGGTTGCTTATTTGGGATTTTTCTTGTTTGTTAAGATGTGCCTGTATTGCGATGAATTTTCCTCTTAATACAGCTTTTGCTGTATCCCATATGAGTTGGTATGGCATGCTATCATTTTCATTTGTTTCCAGGCATTTTTTTATTTCTTCTTTAATTTCTTCAATGATCCATTGCTTGTTCAGTAGTGTGTTTCTGCTTCTTTAGGTGGGTAGCCTATGAAAATCCCGACTTCACAGGAGAACAGTATATACTGGATAAAGGCTTTTACACCAGTTTTGAGGACTGGGGAGGCAAAAATTGTAAGATCTCTTCTGTTCAACCCATATGTTTGGTAAGAAGTTATATTTTTATATGAGAATATTTAAGTGAATTCTGCATTTCCTTAGTTTGTGCTGATGGTTCATGTAATAATATGATAGAAACGACCCTGAAATTATTTTTAATAGTAATTGCTAATGATCCAGAAGAAGAACTTTTTCAAGATGTCTGCTCTACTCATTTCCTTCTCTCTCCCCTTTAAAAATTTTTAGGATTCTTTCACTGGCCCAAGGAGAAGAAATCAGGTAACTTAAAAAATATTCTTTTTTTCATAATTAGGGGACTTCCATTGAAAAGCTGAACTTATGTGTAAAAAGTCATGCATTTGGGACATTATGTTAGTTTTACCCATTTTTATGCCTAAAAGCATAACTGTATTTTTAAATTAGGACTTAAGTTTACTTTAATGCTTAATTGATAGCATTGACCCACACCTAATATTTCTTATAAAATGTTCTTATTATGTAAAGTTGAACTTATATTATTACATTGAATCAGAGTTTACATTATATTAATACACTAAAATTTCAAACAATACATATAATTACTCTGATAAACAGTAAAATGAATTTTCCTATTTGTCTGTCTGCATTAGACAAACATTTTATATGCTGTCTTGTATATGGTCTCTCACTCAAGTCTTTGAATGCTACTGTCTCCATCACCTGAAGCGTACATTCGTTATTTAGCCTTTTTAATGGAAGTGTTCAGACAGCCATAATTATAGAGGCACAAACACTGCAGCCTCCTTTACTGGCATACACAAGATTCCAATAAGTCAGCAAGTATCTTCCATTGAGAGGGAGGAAAACTATACTGCATGATTCCAAATCTAGCTTCTTGTAAATGTTAGAACTGATGAAGAATTACTTTTGGCCACAATAGAGCTGTAAAATGCCTCACAGCTTGTTAGGACAGGATGTTCTATAGAAAGCTGCCTTTGTTGTTGGACTATCCTTTGATGTCTCTGAATTAAACTAAACAATGATGGGTGGTGCAGCCAAAGTATTTCTAATTGATCATTAATGTAGAAGTAGAAAATTAAAGGAATTATAAAATTTACACCAATTTACTGTTACAAGAGTTAACAGGTCATGTTTGGGTCATCATTTCAAAGGCTGAATGAGTTAACTTGTTTAGGAAAATAATTTTATGTATTTCTGTTTACTTTTCAAAGATTCACTTGTTTTCGGAACCACAGTTTCAAGGTCGCAGTCAAAGTTTTGAAGAGACAACAAGTCAAATTGATGATTCATTTTCTACCAAGTCTTGCAGAGTTTTAGGAGGCAGGTAAGCAAAACAGTGGACTGGCAGAGCCTAATCACGGGGGGAAGAGAGAATCCACATATCAGCAAGCATTCAGTAATACATCTAGGTGCTCGGCACTCTGTGAGACCACCGAATAATACAGGACCGTGTCAGGACTAACGTGTACTTTGCAGCGTCTGAGTGCTAGACATCAGAGGACGTGGAGATCAGCATGGGCTGCAGAAGCTGAAGAGCACCACCTCACTGCGGTGGGACTCAGACCAGGTTCTCTAGTCTCCAGGCCTGTCCCATCATCTGTAAAGGGACACTAGCTCATCTCTAGGGCCCCTCCCCAGGTGGATCTTTTGCAGGTGGATAGGCGTAGGATGGGCATTCTGCATGATAGGCAGGTGCAGGCCTGGAGTGGCGTTGGTATGCACGCTGATCAGGGAGGCCACCACCCTCTCTAGCTGGGAGGTCTTTGTACTGGGAAGAGGGGAAGCAAGTTTGAACAGGGAGGGTGGGATCAGGTCGGGAAGGCTCCCCCTGAGCATATGAGTTTAGATGGATGACACAGGAGACACGAGACGGGAAAGGCGGTGAGCTCCAAGTGCCACGTTGAGAAGAGTAGTTTTACAAAAGCTTTAGAGAGGGGAGAGCCCAAGGTCAGGGGACCTTGGAGCAACCTGTGCAAGGAGTGATGAGGGATCAAGTCTAATAATAATACAGCCGTGAGTTGCTTAACAACGGGGATACATTATGAGAAATGAATTGTTCGGCAATTTTGTCGTTGTGCGAACATCATAGAGTGTACTTGCACAAACCTAGATGGTACAGCCTACTACACATCTAGGCTGTATGGTACTAATCTTATGGGACCACTGTCGTATATGTGGTTCGTCGTTGACCGAGAGGTCGTTATGCGACGCATGACTTTAGTGCCGTCTATAAAAAAGTTCTTCGGGCTCTAAATAGCACCATCCTATCACTTAGCATTGCAAATCAGAAAGAGCACTGGCTTTGCATTCAAATGCACAGATTTACAGTGACGCGTCACAGTTTATTAGCACAGCCCTCCCAGCTCTGTCCTAGATCCTCTTTATCCCCTCCCCTGCTTCATTTCCTACTAGTAGACAGGTCCTTTGGTGGCTGTTTATTTATTGTCTGTCTCAGCTCAATAGAGTGTAAACTTCAAGACTGCAGGGACTTTGTTTTGTCCTCTGTTCTATCGCAGCAAAGGAAAAGTACCCAACACATAATTAGTCCTCAGTAAGCATTTGTTGGATCAAAAAAACAAAAACTCCTAACTCTTCTGGGGGAGCATGGTAAATCACCATTTTATCAACAATGCTGAGGCCCAGAGAGGGTGAATGACGTGTCTAAGTCACTGTGGTGTTTTGACTCCTGGCCCAGTGCAGAGGTGTTGGAGATGAGGATAAGGGAGTGTGAGAGGAGTTTTGGGAGACAGTCAGTAGACCCAGGTGACTGACTAGCTACGAAGGCTGAAGGATTATTCAGAGAGGACTCGAGGGCTTGACAAAATGACACTGGCCGGGAGAATGGTGGCATCTGTGAGAGGAGCAAGGAACGCTGGGGGGTGGAGAGGTAAAAATATGAATAACTTCATGGAGAGTTTTCTTTCTCAAATGCAAAGGTAACTACTGACTTATTATGAGTATTCATTTGCCGCAAGATGGAATATAGTGAATATGTCCAGATATTTTTGCAGAAAGAACACTGTTCACCCCAGCATGGAGTTTATTTTATAGCAGGCTACCTCTAAAAATCTGACTTCTTGACTAGGAATACTCAAATTACATACTGTCTGTATGTGTCTGTGGTTTTTCCTCCGGTAGCTGGGTTGCATATGATGGAGAAAACTTCTCTGGTAATCAGTACGTGTTGGAAGAAGGCCACTATCCTTGTCTCTCTGCAATGGGATGCCTGCCTGGAGCAACTTTCAAGTCTCTTCGTTTTATAGACGTTGTGAGTATGTCGGTGTGACTATAGCGTTCCAGAGATGGGTGTTTCACATGGCCAATAGGCAGGGCAAGGACACCAGCAGATAGACTTACTCAGGGCTTAAAAGTCGGAGGCAGAAAAAACAGTTCAAGTAGAACTTTCCATCCTGTAACTTTTGGTCTCTTTTTAGATCTTTTAACATACAAATTGTTTTTGTTTGCTGTTTTCTCAGACTTCAGGTGCCCAGTGTTGAGTCAGCCATGGTGGACAATCATGGGTTTGTTCCAGGCCCCTCTCCTGTCTTGTTTTTTTCCATTTCATACCTGTTCCCTATTTCCATTCTTCTCTGCTTTACAGGCACCCATTCTAATGTGTTTGGGATACAGCTTGGATATCCTTATAAAATGTATGTTTTTAAAAATCTGTATACAGGCTTTTAATTTATACACAGTATGATGCTATAGTTGTTAATTGTGTTATAAATACAACTCAATACTTAAAAATGTTTAAGCTATCCATTATGCCGTACGTGCATCTAGTTTATTGATTCTCATTGGTGCAAGCACCCCACCACCATATTTTACTAATTTAATCCTCATATGTGTATCCCTGGGGACCCACGCGGAGTCTCTTGGGGATATATATGAAAGGCGATTTGCTGGATTTCATGTGCATGAATGTGCAATTTCACGAAGTACTGCCCACTTCCACCACTTCAGATTCTTGCTGGCAGTGCATGTGGGTTTCTGTTTTCCACATCATTGCCATTACTGAGTATTCTCTGACTTTCTAACTTTTGTCAATTTGAAGGAATTGGGTAGAAAGTATTCTCACTGTTGTGTTAATTTGTTTCACTATCAGTGAGGGTGGCATCTCAAAACTTATGAGTCATCTGGGTTTTCTGTCAATGAATTGCCTATTTATATCCTTTGCCCGGCTCTATATTTAGTTTCCTGTATCTTTTGTTTTCATTATTGATTTACAGAAATTCCTTATAGTTTTTAAATCTTTTACTCTGTTGTTTTAGAGATCTGCAATCAAACGACTTCTCCTAGTTTATCATGTATATGCTAATCCAGATTATAACACCCTTTTTGATGAGAAATCTTTAATTTTGCTGTAGTCACAGCAATATTCAATAGAACAAAACTGCAAGATCATGTTCAGATGTTAAAGTCTGGGTATGTCTGTAGTTTTGGAAATTTTTTTTGGCTTTTGGTAGCTGATCTCTCACAAAAAGCTTTAAACAAATGTAATTGGTGATTTTAGTTTTCTTAGTTGAGTTAGAAAACTTAGTTTTCTTTCTACCTCTGTGGAAAGAACATATGTGTACTGGCTTTATCTCATCTCTTCCTGCCTGTCCAAGTAACTAAAAGGTTGACCTATCGACACGTGAAAACAGCAGCAGTGAAACATGGAATGACATGGCAGGATTCATTAGCTTACAAGTAAGGAAATAGCCAAGACTTTGATTTTTAACCTGCCTGGAATTCTAAAAGCTACCTACAAGTATCTATTAGAAAAACAAAAAACCAAAACCCTTCAGATACAGTTTTCAAATGCCTTCCTTCAACCAGAACTTGGGATATATGCTCACATCACTTCTGACACTGATAGATGTTGTCCCTTTAGGTTTGATTATGACGTAATGGACATTTTACCTGATTAAGAACATACATCTTAATTGTGACTTACTACTTCAGAATTGTTGGCTGACAATAAATTTGCGTTTGGAACATTTCTGGCATGCCAGCTGAGAGAAGAGTGCAGTCAAAGTGCAGAGCAGTAATCCTCCTACACTGTTTGTCATCCTGCCTTCTTGTATGTTTTATATAACCTAATCCCTACACCACACAAGCCACTTCTCCACACTAATCTGCTCTGTTTACTGGCCAACGAAATCTGTCTACACGTCAGGGCACATCCACCTTAGTGAAGCAGGAAGGCGCCACACCCTTGCCACAAAACTTTAAGCAGGCAGGGAATCTGTGATGCATCACTTAGGATCTTAGGGTTATTATCATTAGAGCTTAGTCTGGGGTCACAAGGGTCTCATGCCAACTTTTATTTCTCTCAGAATCAGTGGACTTCTGTGCTATTGTCCTGTTTATAATGAATGACAGTTTGAACATGGGGCTTCTATCCTTTTTTTTCTCTCCTAACAAGTCCTACAGGAAAGTTTGGGAGCATGAGTACATAGAATCATTCTCTTATTGATAATTAACAACAACAACAACAGATATTTGCAAATGCATACCAGGGGAGGGTTCCTTGCTTAGGCAATTACCACTGGACCACTGGACCCCAAGATGGCCCCAGCCCTCTGATCCTCGCCATTTATGTCTCTGGCTTTCCAGCCCTTTCTTATCCCAATAAAAAATGGCAAAGTTGAAGATAAATTCCACTAGAAGTGTTGATATTCCAGGCATATATGCCCATTCCCTTGTGCCTGGGATTTTTTCCCCTGCTTTATAAGACTATTTACACTTACCTGCCTTTCTACGTAATGGAAAAACTTCCTGCCCCTCCGTTCTTCCTCTCTTTAGCTTTGGAGAATATAAACACCCAGACTTCCTGGGAACGGAGTTTATGAACAAGGTCAAGTCTGGCCGGATCTAGTGCTTTGTCCTTGTAATGAGACGACTTGCACATAAGTTTGAATTATTAACAAACATGAATAATAGAACGTTATTTTTGCTCCCAAACAGGAATTTTCTGAACCAACAATTATTCTTTATGAAAGAGAAGACTTCAAAGGGAAAAAGATTGAACTTAATGCAGAAATAGTTAATCTCCGGTCCCTAGGATTCAACACGCAGATCCGCTCTGTTCAGGTGATTGGTGGCATGTAAGTGAGTTACTACTTGTTAATTCAGTAATTAAGTTTGATCACATTTCTTTCTCTCCTACAGTACCTTAAACAAATGGACATAGAACCCCTTATTTTCCATAAGGGTAAATAATTATGCATCTTTACAGTAACCTTTTCCCACTGGGAAAAGCCATGTGTGAGGCATCTTTCATCCAGAGTTTTTGTTTCCTACTAAAGGGAAGGACTTTACCACTTGTCAAAGTTCCTAGGGGAATACTTGCACACCAGTGCTCAGTACATTCACTGAGCATTCTTTTTTAGCAAGTAATAAAGAGCTGATTTTCCTTATCCCTTTGAAAGACCAGGTCCTTTGATTCTGGAGTAAGGGTTGGCTAGGAGTGACTAGCATATGCTATGCAAAATGGTTAAGGGTCAACATGGGAAGATTTTCCTCAACTTTGAGTAATTTCGAAACTGGGTAAGATGTAAAAATGAGTAAGGATTATCAATGTAATAGATATGCTTTTAAGAAAGTATTTTTCTATCACTCACAAAAACAATACTTATCGTCTACCTGTATGCATCAAATGTTGGAGGGGAGTATAGCTATTTAAGAAACAATTATGGAATATTAGAGTGGTAGAATTATGGGTGATTTTTTTTCAACATGTAGGTTTTAATTTATATATTTTTTTATGATAAAATGGCTAAGATGATAACATTTTAGAGTTCCAGGATTAGAGAACATTCTTCCTTCTTCCTTGATGTAACACATCAACCAGAAAGGAGCACGGTGGGGTTGCTTGCATGCTAGTCTGTGCTGGAAGCCACACCTCCCCAGCCGTGGGCACCAGCATCTCCGGGTGGAAGGGACCTACGTATCTTTAGCAGTTTTCTGGATTGAGGAAGATTACTCTTGTTTTAAACAAAAATTTATTGAGTTATTTTCTTTTATTTCCTTTCCCTTATCTAATAGCACTTAGCATGTGCCACACACTAAGAACTTTACAAATACTAACCATTTAAATAAAAGATCCATTATTACAACTGAAATGTTTTATGAAAAGCTCACAGGAAGTACTGGGCTATCCCACTAAAAGACCACCTCTAGTTCATTGTCTTATTGGAGGAAAAAACTTAGTTATTTCTCTTCAAGAATGGATATTTTTGGCGTAAATACTCATGTACCAAGATTTTGCTATTTGTCAAGAAATGGGTGCTTTAAGTGTTTGAGAAAATAAGGTAGTTTCCTTTTTTCCCCAATGTATAGTTAAAATCGAAAGCTCAGTCTAAAAATCGGAAGCATTCTAAAAAGAAGTGTAATTGGGGCCCATTGTCAAATGGATATTGCCACTTACTGTGGTACCTGCTTTCTTCTCCAGATGGGTTACTTATGAATATGGCAGTTACAGGGGGCGGCAGTTCCTCCTGTCACCAGCAGAAGTACCTAATTGGTATGAATTCAGTGGCTGTCACCAAATAGGTTCCCTACGACCTTTCCCTCAGGTATGTTTTCTTCTCCACGCTTTGAACAGACTCTTCTCTGAAATTTTCTCTTCCTGTAAATGTAATTCAACTTTCTAGTTGCAATTTTAAGTTTGAAATTGGCTTCTTCCCCCGTCTCCGAAATTTCTGACTTTGGGCTGTGTTTCTGGTGCTAAGAGGTGGTGACGGCTTTCAGAAATGCTGTCACACCCGACATCAAAATATGGCACGTCCCAAGTCCTGCGTTGTCCACAGGCAGCTCCCTGCCCCAGGCACTTCTTTGAAATTTTGTCCAACTCTTCTCACTGATAAATCCTAAAGCCTCTGAGACTCTTGGGTATAGTAATTATCCCTAACCCATCTCACCTTGGATTCTGCCCCTGCTATTGAGGCTCATTCAGTGCTTCTAACAGTACAACTTGTATATGACTACTGCTGGGGCTTTTGTCTTCTAGAAACGAATTTATTTCAGACTTCGAAACAAAGCAACAGGGTTATTCATGTCAACCAACGGAAACTTAGAAGATCTGAAGCTTCTGAGAATACAGGTCATGGAGGATGTCGGTGCTGATGATCAGATTTGGATTTATCAAGAAGGATGCATCAAATGCAGGGTGAGTTTTTAGGATCAGACAAGGGTCTGTAATAGCATCCTTTTTCAAATAGATTGCTATTTTCACAATTCTTGGAGCACTTTAGAAATTAAAGGTTTTTCATGAAAATATTTCTTAGCTCTGATAGAAGCAGTCCAGGAACTTAATGTGGGAGATAAATCTAACACTGATCCAAGCTATTTCTATCTATGGTTGATTTTTATGTAGCAACAGAACAAGTATCTGTGCTACTCTCCCCTTTGTTCTTAATCTATTTGTTATAGAAATAAGCCCCAGCACTGTCAACAAATCACTCTCGGTTTGTTTCCATTTTGGAGGACCCCACAGAGCAGGATGAAGGGTGAAGAGATACCACCCTGTGGACCACACCATCCATTTCCTGTTGTACCTCATGAGATGGAACATGGCCCACCTCCCTCTCGCGTCACTCCTGCCATAACAAACACTTAAAAGCTGAGTGTAGTACGGTTTTATGAGAGAAGCTCACGCTTCTATTGTAGATCTTCTTTTTAACTCCTTGATTTTATGGGCTTGACTGTTTGCTCCTGCTGTTTTTCAACTCGGTGCCCCGTGAGTCAGCAGAAGGCATACAGCCGTGTGAAAGGGGGCACAACTGGTTAACTGGGGCTCTTGTGCTTGAGGGAGAACCATCCTTTCAGTAAACAGAAGTAGTGTTTAGACATGCATAGAAGAAATAGTGCATAGAAGAAATAGCATGAGAAACAGAAGTAGCTGTAATACGAAGAGGCCAACCTCTGCCCTTGAATTATCTTAATCAACTCAAGAAAATGGTGCCTTTCAGCAATTATTTCTAACAAACATTTCAGTGACTATTTAACAATTTTGAATTCAGTAGGTCAATGAGAGAAAGCAAAGTGTCCTGGATGATGACAATCCTTTGATCTTAACACAGCAGTACACTTTTCATAAGCATTGGCTATAGCAGTGTGTTAACATCGCATGAACGTATGACTGCCTTACACTGTTTATATGTTAAGGGTGGATTCACTTCAGAGAAGGACCCATAAAATGTTTGCCTTAACACGTACTCTCCTGAATTTGTATTTTCTTCTTTCTCTTTTTTATAGTTGAGTAACACGCCTTTTTAGAAAACTTTAGACATTTCTGATGAAGGAAAGACAAGAGAAACTAATAAATGGAATTTCAAATTTTAAAATGATAAAATGCCCCTTTAGCCACTTCAGTCCTACATCAGCCTTCAAAATTAGAGATGCAGTCATCATATTCCAGAAAGGTCAGGCTGAGCAGAGGCGGATATGTCGGGGAGATTTAGCGACAGACCCAGCCTCAGATCGCAGTCATTTCTGAGAGGGACAAATAGCATGATGGGCAGTTTTAATGTTCTAAGATTTCCCTTCCTAGTAAGACAGAGTCTCACAGAGAGCAGAAGTCTCTTACAAGGGACGATAATTGAGAACTTTCCTTCACTCATGTCATAGAAAGTAAAGGGTATAATATTTGTTATTTGATCCCAGTTACCCTGGCTAAAAGCTGAAATGCCTTATGTGGGGAAGAGGAAGCTAGGCACTAAGATAACTTTAAAAATCAATTTAAATAGGGAGCTGATTACAAGGATACTTGCCTGTGTATGCATCTCTAAGAGTCTTGTCTTTTCCTCTAAGCAGATAGCAGAAGATTGCTGCCTGACGATTGTGGGGAGCCTCGTAACCTCTGGCTCTAAACTGGGCCTGGCCCTCGACCAGAATGCCGACAGTCAGTTCTGGAGCATAAAGTCCGATGGCAGGATCTACAGCAGGTTGAAGCCAAATTTAGTTTTAGATGTCAAAGGTAAGGATCATTTCCTTTATTGTGTCTTTTTTTAGTTAACTAAAAATCTATCCTTTACTTCTGAACATGATGACTGTACTATTATTAATAGTGAGAGATGCCTGACTATGTGCCGGGCACTGTGCCAGACACTTTCTCTACATCATCTCACGTGATCTTCACAGCAACCCTAGGAGGCCTGTGTTATCCCTTCCCCCCTCCCCCGCCCCATTTTTCACCCCAAAAATTGAGGCTCAGAGAGGTTAATCAGTTTGGCCACAACCTCACACCCGTAAGTGCTGAGGTGGAATCTGGACATGGGCGGACTTCAAACCATTTGCTTTATTATAGCAATGTTAGACTAAAAAGCACACGTTAAAAGGCTGTGATCTCTCTTCGTCAGTAGAGTTGATGATTCTCATGTATATGCATGTAACCTTTCATTGAAAAGCTCTAATATATAAAAGGAATGAAAACAAACAACACAGCCAGGAGGATTCCAACTGAACATCTGTTCAATGAAGGTAATCCAGAGCAATCTGGTGGTTTTTGGGGAAGAATAAAAATTTAGGCCAGTGGTTCCCAAACTTTATCTGCATCAGAATCCCCGAGAGCTTGTTAAAATAGATGTCTGGGCCCCACCCTCAGTTTCTGATTCAGTAGGTCTGAATCTGCATTTCTAACAAGTTCCCAGGTATTGCCCATGCTACTGGTCTGAGGACCACACTAGGAGAACCATTGATGATAATTTAAAAACAACATCATCCAGGCCAGCCCTGGTGGCCTAGTTGTTAAGTTCAGCGTGCCCTGTTTTGGCGGCCTGGGTTTGGTTCCTGGGTGTGGACCTACACCACTGGTCAGTGGCCATGCTATGGTGGCAGCCCATATACAAAACAGAGGAAGATTTGCAACAGATGTTAGCTCAGGGCAAATCTTCCTCAGCAAAAACAAAAAACAAAAGAACAAAAAAAACCCAACATAAAACACAAAACTGACCTTCTAATGTAGACATGGGAATTCAGTGAACTCTTGTTGCTACTGAGAGGCAAATGAAGACAGTGTTTTATTCATGTCATATGGGGTGATTTAACTTTAAATTATTAATGGAGACTTTCTATTTCCTATCAGGAATGCCACCATGATTATGTTTGTAAATTTAGTGAAACGGTTATAATGTAACCATACTACACCACATGCCCCATTTTAAATCGTGGCTAGAAAGTTGGCTCAATTTTACTTTAATCAGCGCTCTTAGCCAAAGCTGTCACTAAAAATTGACATATAGGGGTAAAGAAACAGCTCCAACCAGGTTTAAAATAACTTTTCTGGATAATGGAGAATAAGCCTGAATGTTTTCATCAGGAGCTTTGGTGACTGCCTGAGGAGCAGAAGTGGCTGTCACTTCTGGATGAGCTCCAGGTGGGTAGAGTGGCCAACCCACTTAACAATGGGATCAGAATTCACAAAGAACCTGAGGGGCTGGAAGGGCGCTCGGAAGCAGAGTAAGGTTAATGAGGCGAAGGCAGAGCACCACAGTCAGGGAGCACAAGCTAAGGGATATATAATTACGGGCTGGGTAGAGGCCAAAAGTCATACATTAAATAAAATGCAGGCAGGACCCTTGGATGTAAGAAAATAAATGCAACATTCTGGAAATGGATAATAATATAACTGTACCTCCTTCACATTACATTTGGTACAACAGATTTGTCAATATGTAGATGGGTAAAATACCCATTTTACAGATGATCAACCTGAGGTTCAAACTGGGTATGAATCACTGACCCAGAGCTTTCTTTATTCTTATTTTGATCAACTTGTTGAACTGGAGCTCCTCAGTCTACACAAGATAAGAGTTTCAAAGCCTCCAGAGAAGCCAAAGAAATGTGACTAAGTTGGAAACACTGGATTTTTTGGAAAACATGGATTCTTATTGCTTACAAATGTGATCAGCTTCCTGTGTCCAGGGTTAAGGTTGCTGTAATGTTTAGGAGCTAGTCTCTTTCAGCATTTCTTCTTTCATTCTGTCAACATGTATTTATTGGGTACCCACCATGTGGCAGGCTCTGGGTGTACCAAAGTGGGAAAAAAAAGATAGTATCTTGGCTTCTCAGAGCTTACATTCTAGAAGCTCCAGGCATATAGGATTCTCCCCCACTTGCCACACTGGCAGCTGACCAGGAGTAAGGATGCCCGGCTTCAGTCTTGACTCTGGCAAGAACTATGGGACCCTAGGAGGGTTCCTCCTTAGAGCTTCACTTTAAGGCTCCAAGGTCCCTTCCTAAATGCCTGATCAATGAGTCTAATGCTTCTGGATCAGGATGATGTTCTGTGTGTTTGTGAATTCTCAGTGGCTCTGGTATGGGAGCTGCAATAGTCACTCATGTCTTGTTCAACTGAATTTACGTTGTCTCAGAATGTGGGAGAATGGTGCCATCTGGTGGACATGAGAGTGTAGGGTACACATCCCACATCCCGTGTGAGGGAAACAGAAATACTTCCCTCTCTTTGGTGCACTTAATAGGAGACTATGAGTTTTATCAGCTACAACTGTTGAGCCATTTGTTACCTACTGCTCCTGCCATGACATTTATTAGACCAAGTGTGTTTCTTCTATCTCCCGGTGTTTGGGGAGTGAGTTACGTTGGCAGACGTGCATGTATTACTCTAGACTTCAGACACATTAGGATGATAGTAGAAGCTGATTCATGCTCATTTTAAAACCATCAAAAGTCTGGGATGGTTTTAATTCTCCCCAAAGGCAGAAGAATAAATCAGATGGTTTCTCAAGAACTTTCTAGTCTTCCTGATTCTAATTAGAATCATGATGTAATATACACAAGAAGTATGATAAGATACTATAATCTTGAAGAATGAACAAAGATGACATTGTGAGCTTAATACTTCCTGAACTCTCGATGGAGCATGGTGCGCCTGTCTCGGTGGAGCCAGTGGGGTTTGTTAGCGGTGGTAACTTTTGCTTCGCTGCAGGCCCCAGGCACCGTGCCCTTGTTCTGTCCTATAGCTGGCTGTGTGGAGGCTCTAGATTATTGATGAGAATAAACCGATTTCTTACAAGGAGTATAGGATGATTCCCCCCCCAGCTACCCCGATCTACTGTGTAGTTTTCAGACCTTTTGGATATTTTGTAAATGCTTTACAAGAGACTAAGAACGTTTAATTCTTCTTGGCCTGAGGATGCAGTATGATTTCAACACTAGTCATACTGCGTCTAGATGAACAGTCTTATTTTGATGGAATCCTTGGTGATAGAACCTTGGTGCCGAGGCTTATGCTGAAAAAGGTCAATGTATCTGAAAGGATGTTTATTCTACACTGGGGAAAAAAATCAGATGACCCTTTCTTTTGTTAATGAGACTTCTCTATGACAGAAGAGGCCATGCGGCTGTTTTTATCACTAAGGTATCTGAACTATCTAGTAGGCACCCTTGGAAAATCTTACACATTCTGGTGGAGGGGAGTTATGGAGACCACGCTAATTTTACAGTACAGTGGAACTTGGCACCTAAAATGCTGTGAATTTTTATCCACCGAAGCCTTTGAGTTCCCAGGAGTGGGAATGCTGCCCTGCCCATACTTCCGGGTGTCACTCAAACCTGTCTTTTGACCTAATACATCCATTTTTCATTGCTCCTGCAAACCTGTTCCATCTGACAACCATTCCACTACTGTCGGGCCTGCCTGCTTTTTTCCTTGCTGGTATCTCAAATCCACGATCCCGCCACTAAACGTATTTCAAAATCTCTTTGTTCCTTTTCCCTTCTCTAGACTCCTCCCCATTTCTCGCAGTTTCAGGCATCCTAAAAGTGACTGTGGACCACTAAGACCTGAGTAGGAACAGGAGCCCCGGCTGGGTGGGAGCCCTGGCTGGGTGGGAGCCCCGGCTGGGTGGGACCTCCTGTGTGGGGCTGCGGGCACCCATGCAGGACTGTGACACTCACTGACGGCAGACTGGCCCGCTCCGCCCGGGTGCCTTTCGGGGCTCCCCTCCCTGCTGTGGTTCGTCGAGGCATAGAGTTTTACCCCTTGCTGACTTTTGTTATCCTGGTGCTGTGATGAGCCCCGGCTGCTTAGCGCCCCTTCACGTGGGCAATTTCCTTTATTACGTTCCTTTTCTGTCTTTCAGGGGGTGCACAGTATGATCAAAATCACATCATCCTCAACACTGTCAGCAAAGAGAAGTTTACACAAGTGTGGGAAGCCATGGTCCTATAACCCTGAATGAAGAATGCAGGGGGGCTAATTCTGGAGGTCTTCCAGCTACCTTATAAAAGAAACAAGGACTGCTGCCGGCACGGCCGAGAGGAACATGGATCTGCTCCTTCAATCACAGCCATGACTGAGACCACCGTCTCATCTTTTCAAAAGACTGTAATAGTTTTAAACCAGTAATTCGTCCTTCTCTCATTT
The DNA here is from genome assembly GCF_041296235.1 of Equus asinus. NCBI lineage: Eukaryota > Metazoa > Chordata > Mammalia > Perissodactyla > Equidae > Equus > Equus asinus. The sequence continues at coordinate 42,615,669 of NC_091813.1, forward strand.
TTTGCCTTTCATTTCCTTTCAGGTTGCCTCATTTGCAGCTTTTGGGTGTTTTTTAAAAAATGTTATATCAAGACTTTAAGACTATGTACATTTTAAATTATTTCCAAAGAGAGTGACAGGAGAGAACAGGAACAAATTTACTGACTATGTGGACCTACAACTCCCTTACTCTTTCAAGGGCAGGATAAAAGCGTAAGTTTGTATAAAAGACAAACATGTTTAGCATCTGAGAAGAAATGATTTATTAGGCATGTAATTTTGGTCCTTCACCTTCTGTTTTCAGGAATTATTAATTATGCTGTATAGCAAAGTGAGGAAAGCCTTATATATTCAGATGTATTTTAAGGAACTGAACATAAAGAAAACACTATTTTCTTTCTGTTAATATTAAAAAAAATCAGTAAATTTACAAGAGTTCACATCCATGTCTGCTAACATTTAGTAGCAAGATTTGGATTATTTTAACTCACCGTGGGCCGCCCTAGAATGTCACAAATGAGTGTTTAATGCTTTTCTTCCGGTCGCTGCCGGCACAGTGTTTCCACGGCTTAATGTATTGGCCCATCCCCCCTTATCTACGACTAGTTCTCAAGCAATGTTATGCAATCCTTTGCTAAAGTCAGGTCTTCTAGCCTAATTTCCTGCCCCCCTATTGAGAGGCCTGCGTGGGGCTACCTTCCTGTAATGTCCCATGGCCGCGCTCCATGAGTGCCGGCGGGACAGCCTCGGGTCTCAGGGTGTTGCGGCCCCTGCCTCACTTACTTCTGGCAGCAGAAACAAGACGGGTGGAAGGCTCGAGAGGAGGATGACCAGCAAGTCTCTCCAGAAAATAAAGGAAAGGAGGCCTTAAGTGATGCTTGTTGGTCAAATCTCAGAACTCTGAAAACCCTAAAAAGGAGCAAGCATGTCAATGAAAACTGAAAATGTTTATGCTGCTGACAATACACTGGCCCACACAGTGCCGTTCGAACAGTGCCTTCTAGTTTTGAACAAAATTGCTAAACACTCCTTGAATATACTCTTCCTCTTTTTGTCCTCATTTCGTTGTCCTTGTCACTGAATACTGGTGCTCCTGTCACAGGGAGAACAAATCTTGCTTCCTTTTTGTCTGTTTGTGTGTTTCCAATTCTAAAACGTTGATCCTCTCTGGAGTCTGTGGTGGGCAATCATGTCATCAGAGACGTTTATCTTCAAATAACGTTTGCACATGTCCCCCAGCAGCCAGCATGTCTGTCTTGTTCTTAGATGTACAGCTCTGATTTTAGGCCTCTGTGCAGATCATTATAGTGTGGTGGGGTAAGACGTTCTGCAATAGCCTGTGTTGAATTCATCTCTTGAATAAACTTGTTTCTGGTGAACTGTATTGATGAAATCTGATAGAGTCCCTTCAGTAGCCCTCATAAACTTCAAAGAGAGTCAGCTGGCAGATTAGAAACAAATGTCTGACTGATGAGGACAAGGCTGGTTTCAGGGCTGCTGGAAAGGTTCCTGACTACACTCCTTCCAGCCCCAGCAGTGACAGGCCACTCTCTACTTTTCTGAGTGGACATGAGGGTAAGTGAGGTCCTCCCTCGAGAGTTTTGACCCTCACTACCACCTGGGAGCCCTCCAGGGAAAACAGCCAAGATCGTTCAGAGGGAAATCAAAGTGGCTCTATTTACAACTGGAAGAACATCTATTTTCTTTAGAGATAAATGTGTACTGGTGAAACCAGCAATTCTAGTGAAAAACGCTCATCCAACACACTACCAAATGAGTGACTGACAGGAATAAACCAAGTCGAAAGTTACTCAAACAGGTCTCTATCAAAAGCTAAAAGGTAGTCTCTAAGGTGGACAATCAGGATGAGTATGACAGGAAACAAACACCTTAAATGAATGAAGGCACAGACTAGAGATTCAAAAGCTGCAACAGGCTTACTGGCGAGATACCTAAATGCAGGCATTGAAGGTCACAAACTGAAGGACTCTGGGCCCCACTGGAATGGCAGTAATTTCCATGGAAAAGTCCTCAGAGAAGCATGTTTCAGCTGTTGAAAGAAGCCTAACCCTTATGCAAAATGTAAGGGTTTTAAAGGTTAGAAATGTTAGCATCACCTTTCATTTTCTAAGACAGTAAACAACCAAATCACCACCAGGTTTTTATATATGACCCTAAGAGATTCAGAACTTTGAAAGCTGTTACGACCACATGACAGCAGAAGAATGAAAAGCAAAGGAAACCCGAGCCAGTCAGAAAAGTGCTGACTGATGAGTCTAAGAAGGAACTAGCTTTAAGTGAGCTCTCCATGCTGCCATCCGTCCAGTGCCAAAAGCTTGAGTCTCTCACAAACATTACGAAAATGAAATAGAGTTTGAGCTCAAACAGAAGGTGCCACAACTACGTGCAAGTCTGGTGTGAAAGAACAGCTTGAAAACAACAATGTGCAATTTTCACTGACTTCATAGACAAGTCCAAGTAGGGCTGTTTTCACAGGTCTTACTTGTGTCTCCCTGTGCTTGGCCCAGAGGACCTCGCGGCAAATAGGAATGCAGGGATGTGTCAGGGGCGGGTTACACAAGAAAGCACTCTGGGCAGGCCGGGTGATGTGCAGACGGGGTGGTGTGGCTACAAAATCAATCTCCGCTCAGTTCCGAAGACAGGAAATTACGGCAAAAAGGTGTTTGCTCTTTCAAAATTCTGGAAATTCTAGCCTAATCTGGAAAGGGATGGCTAGAAAAATGTTTGGGCCCACAAGCACTCACCAAATAAGAAAGACAATAATCACCAAACTGAGGATTTATTTAAACGACAGTAATTACAGTCTTTCCTCGTGCGTGTCCTCTTTCTACCTTCAGGAAGGCTTCGGGAACTTTAGAAAAAGGGAAGGTTTTTTCAATTACTGGCTGAATCTGTAAAACACAAAAAGAGGTTGACTGGTGGATAAGAAAACCTACATCTTTCAAGGCAGATAATGTCTATAATTAGCTTCTTTACAATGTCCCTCAAGGCCAGTCTCCGGGGCCTTTTTTTATTTTATTTTTTTGAGGAAGATTAGCCCTGAGCTAACATCTGCTGCCAATCCTCCTCTTTTTGCTGAGGAAGACTGGTCCTGAGCTAACATCTGTGCCCATCTCCCTCTACTTTATATGTGGGACGCCTACCACAGTCTGGCTTGCCAAGCAGTGTCATGTCTGCACCCGGGATTTGAACCAGCGAACCCCGTGCGCACTTAACTGCTGCGCCACCAGGCCGGCACCCCAGGGTCTATCTTGTGTCCCTGGGTTAGGGGCTCACCATCGGGCCACGATTGCTGCCCCCATCCTGTCTGCTTCTCCTGCCTCTGCATCTCCTCTCTGTAAGGTGGCCCGCCTCAACCACCACTCAATCTTACTTCTGCTCTGTGTGGTCTCGTCACTGTCCTACTCAGAACCTTCAGCAGCTCCCAAGCGCGGCATTCCAAAGGCACTACCATCCCAACCTCAGCCCTCACACAGACCCCATGCTTTACCAGAATGGTCTTCTTGTCATTATCTGAACACAGTACGTTTGTGCCTCTCCTCTGGGAATTCTACTGCCCTTCCAGCCCAGGTCTCACACTACCCTTCTGACCCCCCATCTGTAGTGTCTTCTCTCGCTGAACTGCCACAGGACCCGCGTGGCCCTCTTCACAGACTGCTTGTTGCAGCTGAGTACTGTCTCAGCCACCTGGTGTGGATGGTAAATGCACAAGGTTCTTGCTGTCTGCATCCCTGTGGCCCCCTCGCAGGCAGCGCACAGAACAAGGGCAGATTTTTTGTTTGAATTTGTTAAATGTCTGGCATATCTCCTCAGCCAGAGCCCAGAGTACTTGCAGTAGAGGCCACCTCTTTTGTATCCCCCACAACACCCGGCACAGTGCTGGGCACGTGGCAGGAGCTCACTAAACGTTGCTTAGGTGAAAACCAGAAAGATAACTGGAGAGCCGGAGTCGTGTGTGGGCTCCCTGGCTTCAGGAGAACTTGTCCCAGGCCGGAGCTGCCCTGGGAGGTTTTGCTAAACAGTGGAGCAGCTGGTTCGAGTTTACAGGAAAGCCATCCCAGCCAGCTCACAGAGCCGAATGCCGCTGGCTGTGTCCCACCCTGTCCATCAGAACTGCCAGCAACCTCCCGCAACCAGGGCCCAGTCAGCGCCCTCTCTCCCCACGCCAAAATCCAGCCGACTTTTCCTTTTCAAAACTTCAAGCAAAAGTCCACTGGGTAATTGTCCACTGGCTATTTCAGTGGTCTGCCTCCCATCGCTCCACGGGCAGGGATAAGTTGTCAGAAAGCAGAGGCCAACGCCTACGTTTTATGACCCCTTTCCTTTTACAAGACGAAGAAGTAAGTGCTCTTGTGGTGTCGGACGCATCTGATGTACCCCCTCGTGTGAATTTCACAGCCCGGTCACCAGAAGAGCATCTCAGACTCTAAAAGTTTTCTTCTCTGAAGAGTGGAAAATTCTCTTGTACCCACAAATCACAATAAGCTCATAATAAAAATAAGAGCTCGCACTGTGTTCTCACTATGTGACAGGCACTCTTTCAAGTGTCTGTGTATTTTACTTCATTTAACTCCTACAGCCACCTCATGAGGTGGGCACTATTATAACTCCCACTTCACAGATGAAGGAATTAATGCACAGAGTTAAATAAGCTGCCCAATGTCACATAACTGCTAAGTGGTAGGGCAGGGTCCAGTCTGGTGCCAGACCCTGCGCTCTCACCACTGTGCACTGAGCCCTTCATATATCACCGCTCTTTCTACATCTACTCCTAAATCTTAAGGGGGAGAGAAAGGCAGCCAAGGATTGAAAGGATTTATCACAGCCCGCATCTTGGCTGGCCTGCCTCATGCTAAGGGACCATGGCAGCTGAGGATCTGATCTCCAAGCCCTACGTCCAGGCCACCAAGATGACAAATGTGTGGTACATGTGCCACCACTCCCCTCTGCACCTATGGAGGACATCACTGATTAGTAATCATGGTCCTCCCCAGCAAGCCGAGCATGACCTCAGAATCTTCCTCAACACCACAGCCACTATGAACAGATCTGAGCTGACTTCTTAGATGAAACCCATTTGCCCTCTCTGCTAAAAGAATGGAACGCACTGAAGTGGCTTCCTGCAAGCCCCCCAGGGAACCTCCTGCACCCACCTCTCTCCTTAAAGCCTCTGGGACATTGTTTTCTGGATGCTGATTACCTGAAAAGGAATCACCTGCATGCGTGCCTAAAATGCAGAGTCCTTGGCCTCCTGTTCGAACAGCTGAACCAGAATCCCTCAGGGTGGGGTGGAGACAATGCGTTTTAAATGAGCTTCCTAGCTGGGTCTGCTGCACACTAGAGGTGGGAAGCACTGCAGCCTTTCGCTCTATTCTTAGGGTCCCTGACTCACATCATAGACACTCATTCATTCCACAAAGACTGACTGCCTCCTACGTGCTAGGCACTAACCCAGAGCAGGTGCACACAACAGGCACCTGAGAGAGAAACCAAGACAGAAAGGAGGCATTGACATCAACTTGTCACTGAGCACCGGACACCAGTAACCAAAGCAACACAGCAGCGGTGTTACCAGAGGTCACAAACGAACCGTGACTCCACCTGCTCGACTCCAGCACGAACCGCCTCGGCTCATCCAGCTGTGCTCACTTTGGAACTCCAACCGGAGACACGGCTCCTGAACTGATGACACAGGCAGCCTGCAGCGACTGCACACTTTAATCTGGCTGGTCAGGCCTATTGTGGCGAATAACCCAGAAGGCTGACTGTGGCATAATAAGTCATTCAGCTCTTCCCGTAAGTGACAATGAAAGAAAAGGCTTTTGATTAACGGGCAGGCAAATGCCACTACTGGCTGAATATGTGACAGCAAATGGAGATTAACTGGATAACGAGGTGCAGCTTCACATCAGAGCCAGAACGCTTGTTTGTTACGGACAAGGGGATCAGGGCAAAACCCAGAGAGGGGACAGAGAGGTCACTCACAGTGCGCTGGGGACATTTATGTGATGACACGGCTGGAGTCCACCCAACACAGGGAGCCCTGTTATAAAGCGGGTGGGCTCAACCCCACACTTCCCGCTACGCACGGGGCTCGCAGCTGACCGGGAGGCGCCCATGGCAGCGGCACTCATTCCAGTCTGGGACCCAAATTTGGGGTCTCCTGATTGTGCCTTACTTTCCTGAAACAAAGGCTGTAGAAAGCCAGGCCCCAGGGTTTGGCTCCTGTTGCCTGACATCCCTTCTACGAGAATAGGGCCAACAGGAACCTCAACCTCCCGTTGTGGCCTGGGAACACTGAAGCTTCCCAGCTGCTGGGCAGGGCTCCTGGCCTCTGAGGCAGAAATCCTCTCTGCCCCTTGAGAGGACAGAGTAAAGAAAACCCTCTGACTACAAGAGCGCAGGGGTGCCGGTGGAGAGACAGGACATCGTCCAGGCTGGTCCGGCAGTCGGCAGAGAGGTCTTCCCTCAATTCCCACTTTCCCAGTGAGAATCACAGAACAGCAGAGCTTAAAAGGGATCCAAATAGCTGAGCGAGACTGCCGACAGATTAGGAAACAAGTGCAAGTGGTTAAGTGCTAAGCGCAAGGTCAGAGCTGTCAGCAGATGAGCCAAGGCCTCCAGACTGCATTACCGCATGGCCTGAGTGCAGTTTGGAGAAGGGAGTTCGAGTCAGAGGCTGTGCACCTCCTCCCCAGACCCTCGGCCTCTGCCTCCACTGGGCACAGAAACCACAGACTTCAGAGGGTGGGGCGTGTGGGGGTAGAGACAGATGACAGACACCAGGAGGGACCTAAGGGCTCTGGCCTGAGTCCAAGGGCACACACCCGTGGACAGGCACTGGGACCCAGGGCGGGGGCGGCAGGACCACAGTGCCGGCACTACCTCTTGGGCAGTATGCCCTGACCTTTGCGACAGGTTCAATATTTCTAGGGTCGGGTTAAAGGGGAAGAAGGGACTTCAACTAAGGAGATTTGAAGAAGACAAAAGGAAGAAGTGAGCTCTGCTTGGATTTGCTATTTCTGGAACTTCCTGCCCCCAGATGGAAAAATCAGAACTGGAAGACAGGTGGTGAGATAGGGGGTGGGGATGGGGTAGTAAATGTGCCCATTTTGGAAAGCATCCAGGATTTGTCCCTAGGTCCCCTTGAAAAAAGGCACTCCTTGGGGCCGGCCTGGTGGTGTAGTGGTTAAGTTCGGCACACTCTGCTTTGGTGGCTCTGGTTCACGGGTTAGAATCCCAGGCACAGACCTACACTACTCATCAGCCATGCTGTGGTGGGGACCCACATATAAAGTGGAGGAAGACTGGAACAGATGTTAGCTCGGGGCTAATCTTCCTCAGGAAAAAAAAAAAAAAAAAGGCACTCCTTCCGGCCAGAAGGTGAGAGGAGAAACTTGGCCTACATTTCCTCACAGAAACAATTTCAGTAGCATCAGAAAAATTTCAATAGCATCAAGGCCATGAGATCTAGGAGGTACCTGCCATGTCTGGTGGTGGTTCTAGGTTTTTAGTCCTTAGTCATTACGTTCTTTCTATGGAAGAAAAGTCCAGTTGCAAATAAGGAGCTTAAAGTTTCAGAATGTAACTCATTGCTAACCTAGGGCCTGGCCATCCCAAGAGGGGTCTGGGTAATCACCTGCCTCAGAACTTACTACATTTTTCTTAAAGCTGCACAGTCCAAAATGGTAACCTCTAGCCATGTGTGGCTATTTAAACTTAATCAAAAACAAATGAAATGAGAAATTCAATCCCTCAGTTGCACTAGTCATATTTCAAGTGTTCAACAGCCACATGTGGCTAGTGGCTCCCAAACTGGACAGTGCAGACAGAGAACATTTCCATCACTGCAGAAAGTTCTAGTGAACAGTGCTGCTCAGAAGGTTACTCAGTGTGGCCAACACCTCTCTCCACACCCTACTGGGGAAAGCAGAGTGCTAGGTGGTCCTCAGTAAATGTTCTGAATTAAATTCAAATTGTTACGATTCTGACATGGACTAAAATAAAGAAGTAAACTGAGATATTTATATTATTGCTCAACCAAGAAGCTTGGCTGGTCACCTAGGATCTTCAATAGATCTGTGGACATTAAGTACATGACATCAAAGGGATGTAATAATTACAAGAAGACTATATGTGTACAAATAAACATACTCAAAAAGATGAAAGGTACAAAGAAAAACCTCCCTCCCAGACTTGACTAGCAGCCATCCAGTTCCCCTCCTCAGGGGCAACCAATATTTCAAGTGTCTTTCATATTTTTGAAATATTTTATACATTTTGCTAGGCATAATGAGGGTCCCCAAATATGTCCACATCTTAATCCCCAAGAACCATGAGTACGATAACTTACGTTGCAAAAGGGGCTTTGCAAAAGGGGCTTTGTGATTAAGCTCAGGAACCTGAGAGGGGGGATTATCTGGGTGGGCCCAGCGGAATCACAGGGGTTGTCAGAAGAGGGAAGCAGGAGGGTGAGTGAGAGAGGGAGATACGATGATGGAAGCAGAGGTCAAAGTGATGTAAGGCCAGAGCCAAGGAAGATGGCAGCCTCTGGAAGCTGGGGAAGGCAAGGAAGCAGCTCCTCCCCTCCAGCCTGCGTCCAGAAGGAAGGCAGTCCTGCTGGCCCATTTTGGACTTCTGACCTCCAGAACTACAAGATGATAAGTTTGCGGCATTTTAAGCCACTGCATTTATGGTAATTCGTTACAGCAGCAATAGGAAACTAACACACGCATATATATATATGGATGTACATATATATATAGATAAGTAAATATGTACAAATACTTGCCCTCAAAGCACAGTCATTCTTATCATAGCTGACTATGCTCTAAGGAAAGTGCCTCGCCGCATACTCTCAGTCCTGAAAGATGATGAGAAATACAAGAGGATTTTGTAGACAGAATTCAAACTCCACCCGTCCAATGTTTGGATGACTATTTAAGCAAGCAGAAAACAATGAAGGTTACATGAGAGATTTATTTTGTAACTATTACTGTCTGAATCTCAAAGGCAGCAAAGGGTGGTGGAAGGAACTGTCCCAGAGGTCAAGAGACCTGGGCCCTGCCTTGCTGTGTGACTTTGAACATGTCTCAGGGCCTCTGTCTATTCAAATGTGACACAATGGCAGGATGGGGGGGCAGGGAAGGTGACGACAGGAAACTAGATACGTGCTAGGTTCTCTTATTTCTAATCTTTGAGCATGCTAATCAATGATGTATGTTTGGTCTGAATATAATTTTTGCTATGGGCCTCCCAACCCCCACCAAAAAGTTTGCTAAATAGTATAAAACTGGGAAATGTTTATGTGCTTAGGAGAAGATGCCAATTAACTGTAGGCACGATTTCAGTAGAAGCCCATTACCCTCAAGGTGCTCATTATAAACCATTCTTTGTATCACCCTATTGATACACAGAACATCTTTGAAATACTCAAGAAACTGGTAACATTGGTTGTGTCTGACTGGGAGAATCTGAGTGACTGAGGGACTCCTGGTCAAAGGAAGATTTTGTGAAATTACTTTTCCTACCTTTCGGATTCTGAATCTTGCAAATATACCATCTACTCAAAAACTTCAAGTATTTTAAAAGAGTAGGCTCTTTTGGTTCACGGCTTTGCAGTGTCAAAAAAACAACTAGAATTCCTCTATCAGATACCTGCTAATTATGTTCATTAAGTACTCAGTCAGGGGCCGGCCCTGTGGCCAAGTGGTTCAGTTTGCATGTTCCACTTTGGTGGCCCAGGGTTTCGCTGGTTCAGATCCTGGGAGGGGACATGGCACCACTCATCAGGTCATGCTGAGGCGGCGTCCCACATGCCACAACTAGAAGGACTCACAACTAGAATGTACAACTATGTACTGGGGGGATTTGGGGAGAAAAAGCAATTAAAAAAGAAAAAGTACTCAGCCAAAGCTTGGAAGAATTTCAATGTCCTCCTCGTCTAATTTAACAATCTTTACCAACCACACGATACATAAGTAGATCTGCTCTGTTATCCTTTCCAATTTCCCAGGGTAGACAAAGACCTCTCACAGCATAAAGAAGCAGGATGCACGACAAGACAGCTGACCTCGTGGCATCCAATGTCACATATCAACTCCCACAGTCCCCGAGCCCTTCACTGTCAGAAATGTCTCCCAGGCCCAAACAACCCTGGTCAGGAGAGAAGAGAATCAAAGACCAAAGGAACATTTTCTCACTCACCCTCATTCGAGGACTCTTCAAGGGCATCTTTACTTCTGTCATGTTCTCTTTTAGCCATTCTACCAGTTATCTGCCAAATTTAATAGGTACATATACACAAGTCTCCTCTCTTCTCTGTTGTGTAAACAACAATTTCCAGGTAGAGAGAAAGAGAATCACAATATTTTGAATACAAAAGAGCGAAGGTAAGCACACGGACAGCCTGGAGCGGGTATCAGGCCAAGCGCTACCGTGCGGTGGACTTCTGGAGGGCAGGGGCCTCTGATGATGGGGCTCCAACCCCAGGAAGCACTATGTAGAGCTATGGGCCAAACTGTTTGATGGTAGTTCATTTCTTTCCTCCTAGAAAAAAATAAGCATCCCTGTGGGATGTGGGAAGAACCCTATAAAGAAGCACAGACGTCACAATGAGGCTGAGCCGCTGTCTACCCAGTATACTCCAAGACTTAGAAGTCCAAGAAAAGGCATGCAAACTTGGAACCAAAACATTTGGGAAAGAGAAGCAGGCCATCTCCTATCATAAGGTCCTCGGCTTCAACAGATTTTAAAAACTAAATGCACCCAAAGCAGCCAGTAGTTCCTAAAAACATTCCTTTTCAAAACAGAAATGGAAAGATGAAATAGGCCAGCAAGGGGCAGCCGCCAGCAGAAGAAAGTCCATCTCGGGGGGCTCTTTGTGAGCGGCTTAGCACAGATCATGTGGTGTAATGCTGCCCTGCTCGAACCCCTTTCCCAGCCCACTGTGAAATGACAAGGACAAGACAACTTAAGCTGAAGTCCCAGGTCAGCTTCAAGCACTAAGAATGCAGCTGAGTGGTGCCGAGGGAAAAGCAGAGGAGTCAGGAGGCGTGAGTTCTGGTCCCACTTCTGCAACTGGAGCACAGCCCTTGACCTCTTTGAGCCAGTTTTCTCATCTATAAAACGAGAATGATTTTATCTATGACCTCATGCAACACTCTAGAGTGTGTAAGGTTCTCCATCCTATAATTGCACATAATCTCTCGATAGAATCCTAAATGTCAGCACCAGAATGTGAGTTTCCTCCTGGGTTGTTCTTCCAGAGATGGAATGTCAGGGCGGTTGAGACCACCCATGTAAGAACCCAAATAAACAGGAGGTTGCTGAGGAGCCTTTTGACCCCAGTAGCCCTGAAAGGCCTTTTGACACCCAAAAGAGATGACCAGACTGTAAGCAGCAGTCCCTTCCTCTTGTGCAAAGCACAAGAGAACCAAGTTCACCACGAGACAGACACGAGTAGTCAGAAATACCAGCCACCTGTCTCCACCAAAATCTCCACCAATCCTCACCCACATCCTGCCCACTGACCGCTCTGACACAGCATTTATTCGTTGTTGATGTTATTACACTAGTCTGGGAACAGGAGACCTGGGGACCTGACTTCTAGTCCGGTTCTGTTGGCGTTTAGATTCCACAGAGTTTGTTCATCTGGAAACCTGCTTACCTCCAGAGCAGCCTCACCCTTGGACCACAGAAGCTCCAGAAGCAGTTCTACTGTAGACTCACAAGTACATCCCAACCTCTGCGCAGAGACTGCCTTTGTGGTGCCTTCTTTTCAGGACCATTACCAAAGTATGAGCAGCCCGGCTGTAGGTCTCAGCTCTGCTGCCATCTAACCAAGTGTCTTTGGGAAAATCCTATCACCTCTCTGGGCCTGTCTCTTCATCTGTAAACCAAGGGGGATGAACTAGATGGTAGAGGCTCTTTTTCAGATGTAACAGTCTGTGTCTATGATTCTCACGGAGATAGAACCAAAAACACAGCACTTAAACTTGGCCGTGTAAGGCCGCATGCATACGGGCCGAGCCTACCTCTGGAGAGTTCCCACTGGCTAAGCTTGAGGCGTAGGTCACCGAGATTACAAGAGACACTCTAGCAATGTAATGGGCTACACGTACCTTTCCTGCATCCACCAGTTGTGCGATGTCATCTAGATATGGACCACTGGCCATAAAAAAGGCCCAGCGATAATGGACTCCTTGCCAGAAATGCTAAAAAGAAAACACAACATGTCAAATACAGGAAGGGATAAAATCTAACTAAATGCAAGGTTAGGGAAAAGTGTTTTCAGGATGACTAAGACAGACAAACTAATTTCCCATTTCATGTGACACCATGAGTTGTATGCCCAGCCCCTTAGCACAGTGACTGACAGTAGATACTCCATAAATGTTTAATAAATAAACGAATGAACTCAGGCTTCTTCACCAAGTTGTGCCTGACAAGCAAGTAAGCACAGGAAAGCTCTCCTTAAAATGATCGTCTAAATTGTCTGACACACTCAAATTTCTTCTCTGGGAGAAATTAGGGGCTGAGCCTCTAGCCTTTCTCTACCAAGGTTTGCATAAAGCTCAGAGGCACCAGAAAAAAGCTTTTTATCTAATTCAAGAATGCCTTAGGAGCAACAAGGCACCAATATACAATCTTAGACAAAGAAACCCAATCACGAGTGTTTTTCTGGCTCTGAGAGGAAGAAGACAGCTTTACAGGCAAAACAAAGTGTAAAGTTCCTTATGTGTCATGGCTGGGTCTTCCTTGACAGTTACAGCAAGCTCCAAGCCACCTAATCTATAATGGGACAAAGCGTCCCCAGACGAAGATAAGCAAAAATCCTACACCAAGAGGGTTCATGACCACTCTCCTGCCCTACCCACTCGTAATTGTTATTCTTTATGTCAGATGTAGAGTAGCCCATTATCAAAATAACAAGTGAGCTGAGGGTCTCCATGACACCTCAATGACCTGCCCCACTAAACTTCGTCAGATGGCAGCTGTCCAGAGGTAGCACGGGGTCAGCCAGGACCACCCCTGCTCTTGCTCACGACTGCTGGGTGAGCTCAGACATCTTTCCAGCAAGCTCACCCTCTGTCTCACGATCCCTCAGCATGATGACAAGCTACCACCGTGGCATGAGGGGGGCAAGTGCAATGCACGTCCCTGCCACTCCAGCTCAGCCCAGGCACTTAACAGCTGTGTTATGTAGGTGAAGCTACCTCTTTCAGCCGTTTCCTGGCCTGCAGAATAGTGATACCATCACCTAGCACCACAGGGTTGTTGGAAGGATTACATGAGAATGGATGTAAAGTATCTGATACACAGAGAGTTTTTCATAAATATTCATCTAGTGCTGAAAGTAAAGCTTAGTGAGGAAAGACTGGGGCAATACTGAGTCAGAGTTTAAGACTGGAGACAGAAAGGCAAAACCAGGCTGTTGTCTAGACAGGGCTTTGATACGGGTGTGCCAGGAATGGCTTACTGATTTGGCTGAGTGACCCTACAGTTTACTGTCCAACCTGGAACAACCGTGAGAGTTAAGAGTCACCATTAACAACTATCGCGGGACCACAAATGCAAACAGAGCCAAGCTTACCCTAGAATAGGCATGACAAGACACTGATTCCCTCAGCGCTCCGGGCAGCGAGGCAGAGCCTGGGCTGGGAGAAGTCTCCAGGTAGTTTGCTCTTGGCCCAGAGCAGCCTCAATATGCTACTCAAATAGTATCCTTTTCTATGTGTGTCACAGCATGAAAGAGGTTGGGAGACGCTGGTATAGGCAACTAACTTCAGAAAGAAAAGGAAAGAAAAACACACTGTTTGAAGGCTTAGGTAGCAAGATTCCAGAAGCACTGAGATGTCCCAAGCTTACAGGGGGCCCAGTTAATTAGAATCACAGAAGATCTGTTCATGTACTTCTCCCTAAGTTCTGGCCTTGTGGACTACAATTAAAACATTCTGGTAACTGTTCATGGTTTTAAAGAAGCAACAGCAATGGTCATAACTGCCATGTCTATAATTCTTTACAGCAGGTTGCCTTGGAAAGCGAAACTTTTGGTCTGCAACAGCAGAATTTTTACATTCTGCTCGAAGGGGTCTGTGCATTTCTTGCAGGCCGTTACAGGAGAGTGAACTGGAGCAGGCAGGAGAGTCTGGAGCATTACAATGAGGCTTAACTGTGCACATTCTCAGAAAGACATCAGAGACGACTTAAAAGGTTTTCACATGAGATTACCACTATCATCTTTCAAGTAGGAGGAAAGGGAAAATGAAGAGCGCTATGCCAGTCTCACTCTCAGAGGACAGCACTTGAAGGTGAACTTGTTAGAGGTCTCATTGGAGTACGAACTGTGAAATCTTACAGAAAACTTAAACTTATATTTTAAAGCACTTGGGAAGCCTGGGTTTTGTGAAAAGGGAAGAAGAGACAAAAGACAGCTAAGATTTCTTTCTCTGCCACAAAGCGCCCTGTGGACACTGTTTCTGGCTGCCATCTGAATCGAGTGAAGATAAAGAAGCCTGGAGCACAGGGCCTGGTTTGTTCACCTCTGTTACCCACACACAGCTCCCAAGAATTCAGCAGTGACCTCCTCTGTCACAGCTCTTCTTCACTGCCTCCAAGTATTTAGTTAATACACAGAATTCGAGAAGCCAAATTCCTAAATTTCACCCAGAAAAAGGTCCCAAATTAACTTCTAGAATAAAGAAGAAGCTGAAGATAAGTATCAAGCCAGTCGTCTCACAAATACCGGTCAGTGTTGACAGGCTCGACACAGTGACTCACAACCTTTTCACCACTGAGGGACCTTCTACTGCCTTTTCCCTGAGTCTGAAGTATTTTGTCTAATTAAAAAATTGAATTTATCTTTATTTTTTCCATTTCAACACCAATTCAGATTTTAAACCAATGATGTATAACTACCAACAGTGTACACCATGACACCATAGGAGCTCCACCTCACTGCGACGACAAGAAGCTCTCATGGTCAGTGGAGAGCAGACTCTTAGGCTCTGCTGTCAGTCCTGTAATGCGGCCTGATCTGCACCAGCTCCGCTGGGTGCTCAGCTGGGTGACATACCTCCTTATGGCCCTGGTAATAGTGGCCCCATTAACTGAGTCAGGCTGACTAACAAGTCTCAGAAATTCCCAGAATGCCATCAATAGCTAGAGTTTCTGACTCACATGGCATACGCAGCGTTAGCACAAGTTGGTACAATTCCAGAAAAGGCATGATGGTTCTATTAGTCCTTGTAGCCTCACTGAAGTAAGAATACAATTGCCCTTAGGTTTCTGAAACTCAAAAAATGCCCATGGGCTTCTAAAGGTCTGAAAGTCCTGGTCTGGGAATTGCTGGCACATCCCCATGCTACTACTATGAACAGAGCCAGCTGTACACTGTCTTAATAAAGTTTCTGCCTTCCCATACAGGACACCGTGTGTGTTAAGACTGGTGAAACAGGGAGAGCACCAGCAGGTAGAGGCAAGAAGGAAGCAGAGGGGCTATCAGATGGTAATAATAAAGGCTAACATTTAATAAGAGCTTTTCATGTACTAGGCATTGTGCCAAGTTCTTCACACGGATTATCTCATTTAATCCTTACGACAGGCAGTAGGGTAGATGTACTATTAGCCTCATTTTACAGGTAAAGACATTGGGGCTTAGAGACATTAAGTAACTTACATGGTGTCACCTAGTGACTTAGTGGAGGCCAGAATTTTAACCCAGTCACTGTGTGACTCCAGAGCCCATGCTTGCAGCCTCTGTGCTATGTTGCCTTCAAAAGAAAAGAAACTGGGTAGGTGGAAACCAATTTCCAGAAGCATGAGGCGCCTGCTCGCTCTCACCAACCAAGACTCTCCTCCCTACCTTTAATGTCTTAGAGCCCACGGTGACGCCTGTCTGCAACATGCCATCTGCTATGCCCAATCGGTCCATGTTCAGGAGGAAAGGAGTCACCAAAGTCACGTATGTGGCTCCTGACCATTTCTTGAGAAAACTCAGAGCCCACGTTTCGGTGGATCCGCCAACATTATCAAGGATAAAATCAAACCTGGAGAGAAAGAATCAAATCAAAACATCCTTGTTCATCTTCATGCAGGGCTCCAATCCCGTCACTCCCATGGCCAGCTGGCTGTAGGGTTTATTCCAGAGCTCATAAACCGCGCTGCCCCATGTCACCCAGCAGAGGGGTGTTGCTTTGACAAAGGAGAGAAGGGCATAGCGATTCACTGGATCTCCGGCTTTTCTCCGAGGTAAGTCAAAAGGAACTACTTTTCCTGTCATTAATCTTACTTTCTAAAACTTTAGGAATGACTTAAACAAGTGCTTCTCAACTGAGGGTGATTTTGGCCCCCAGGGGATATATTAGGCAATGTCCAGAGACATTTTAGTTGTCTCAGTTGGGGGAGGTGGTAGGAAGGAACGACAGGCATCTAGAGGCCAGGGATGATGATAAACATCCTACAATACACAGAACCGCCCCCCACAATAAAAAATTATGCAGCCCAAAATGTCCATAGTTGAGAAAGTAAGGTTGCCAAGGTTGAGAAACCCTGACTCAAGCTTTACAGAAAACTGCGAAGCCATCCACCCAATGTAAGTCAAAGTATTCTTTAGTGCACACGAATATTTGAAAATATATAAGGCTTTCACCCACAAAAAGATTTGTTTGTATTCCCTCCACAGTCAGAGCTGCTTGTAGAAGCACCCTCTTTGCCTCATGAAATTTCCTATTTTTTGGTTTCAGGCACAGCATCGGGACAACGTACAAAGAAATCAACAGCCTGCTTTCAGTGTTCAATGCCGCTCTAACACGCCAAAAACCCAGTCATAATGGGATCACGGGAGGTGACAGACATTCAGTTCCTTCGATCTAATCCAAAACTGCTAGAAGCACTACATTCTACATAAAGTGGATAGAATACAATGAAGCTTTTAAAGACTTTTGAAAACAAAGATCTATTTAGAGAACGCATGCTAATAAATTAAGCAAATTAACAGATGAATTCCTTTTTGGTAAATCCTGTTTCCCTTCTAAATTCATCTGGATGAAGTCAAACATCCAAACTTCTAAAACCAGCTTTGGGCAACTTTGTGGATCTTGAGTCTTTCGTGGGACTAAACTAAGGAAGAGCAAATAAGGACGTGAAGTGCAGGCAAATGATCTTACAAGATGACAATTCTTCTCAATAGAAAAACCCAGAAAATTCTGTTTATGAGTTTAAGTTTCTACTTTTAAGATTCTACTTCATTCCCAAATTTTGAATAAACAAATATAATGATACCTAATTTAAGTCAAACTTAAGGACAGCCTGGGATTAGAGAACAGGCGCTGCCTGAAAAGGAAGTCTGGAGACCAGGTGCAGATCCAGGTCTCCCACTAATGACGAAGGGCCATGACCCTGAGCATGTAAAAACTCAGAAATCCTCTGCCCCATTTTTCTCAGCTATAACATGATAGAGTTGAACCCAAAGATTTCAAAGCCCTTCCCTGCTGTAAAATTCTAAGATTCACATTGCACCCCTATGTTCATCGCAGCATTATTTACAATAGCCAAGACGTGGAACCAGCCTACATGCCCAGAAGCTGATGATTGGATAAAGAAGATGTGGTATATATACACAATGGAATACTACTCAGCCATAAAAAAAGACGAAATTGGCCCATTCACAACAATGTGGATGGACCTCGAGGGCATTATGTTAAGCGAAATAAGTCAGTCAGAGAAAGACGAACTCTATATGACTCCACTCATAGGTGGAAATTAGTATATTGAGAAGGAGATCTGATCGGTGGTTACCAGGGAAAAGGGGGGGTGGGGGGAGGGCACAGAGGGGGAAGTGGTGTACCCACAACATGACTAACAAAAATGTACAACTGAAATTTCACAAGCTTGTAATCCATCATAACATTAATAAAAAAAAAAAAAAATTCTAAGATTCAAATCTAAAAAGCTACTACTATTTGGAAGAAGGAACAGATTTATTCTAGGTGGATTCAGAGGCCAAACTCCAGGCAGAAGTTACAAACATCAATTTTAACTAAAGCTGTCAAAGAAAAAGGTAATTGCTTGCATCTGTAAGTGGGGGAGGTCTCCCTACTGGAAAAGGGCAGGCAAAGGAGAAGGCCAGTCGCCAGAGATGCAGAGCCGCAGACTGCAGCGCAGATGTGGCAGGCGAGACAGTGTGCTCCAGCCTTCCATCTATCAGGTTCTTTGTTCTCGGGTGACAAATTCCAGACACGTAGAGAACTTAAGGTAGATAGAGGGGAATGGGCTGGCCTTGGCCTCAGCCTCACTCTGCTACTCCTAGAAGCAGTAGAAGAGATGAGATCAATCGAAACTAACATTGTCTGGAAGCCAGAGAGCAACTGAAACGACCACTGCCTGGAAGCCAGAGATCACCCCAAACTACCACTATCTAGAAGCCAGATCTTGGAGGCCCAGAGAGGCCCACGTCCTGACACGCAGGCAGCTGACAAGATCTCTGCAAGGGACAGTGTCATCTCTCAAACATGCGAAGCGTGTCCCTGCCACAGGGGCTTTACATTTGCTGTTGTCTCCCTCAGAACAGTGCTCTTCTCCTAGATTCCCTCAATAATTCATTGAACAAGTGTTTACTGAGCACCCACTACATGTACTATGCCGTCCCAAGTAGGAGACAGCCAGAACCAAGACCAAAAAGACCCCTCCCATCCTGCCCTCGGGAGCCTCTAGGCATTCTTACACGCCCCACCCGAGACAGCCTCCTCCCAATCTTTTGTTGTCCCCTTTCCCCGCATCAGTGTTCTTGAGAGCACTGACCACCAAAACCTCCTGAACAGAACACAAGCCCCAGAAAGGGGGAATGTGTCTCGTTCACCACTGTGTCTATGTCCTCTGTTTAGAACACCGCCCAGCAGTCCATACGCCATACAGTTGAAGGAATACCGAGTTGGCCGGCTGCTTCTGGCTGCACAGCCATGCTCCTGTGGAGAAGTGGGGGTGCTGGTTGAGAAAGGCTAGGCAGTGTCAGACAGGGGGTCCCTTTTCTTTTCTTTTTTTTTTTTAACCCATGAAAACATATTTCTACTCAAAGTGGGCAAGAATAATTAGCTTCTGCAAACTAATTTAAAAAAGGAAAAAATCTTTGAAAAAGAAGTAGAACAGCTTTCTAAATACTCTTCAGTTGTGCTCTCCACTTCAGCCGTGCGTTGGCTAGAGGAAGACCAGATTAGTCAGCCCCTCTCTACGTCTGCCCAAGCACAGGTGGGATCGACAGCGCCCAAGAGGATTCCTGAGTCCGCTCTTGTTTGGGACATTAGGCCAAATCGCAGCCTGGCACTCAGAGGCACTGAGAACATCCACAGGCGCCCATGACCAATATTTATACTGCCTTTGTTTCTCTGAAGCTCCTTATTAAGCCCAAATACTGAAAACATGCTAAGTACTAATTGTGTATTTTCATGCATGGCTCTATGTCCTTCCTGTGGTGAGAGATGCCACTGAAGAGAATGCACTTCCAATTTTGCCTTCAGACCTCTTACAAAGCAGCAATAAAAGTAAGTTAACTTAAAAACTAACCATGTAAGCAAAATACTTTCCTCAGTAGATATTTCATTGTATGACTATGCTGTATTAATATCTGGAACTAAAACAGAAACCAACTTAAATGACTTCTAATGATAATGCGTGTTTTCATAGATTCTTCTCTAAGATTCCAACAAGGAAGGCCACCAAACCATCTCAGGCTTGT
This sequence comes from Equus asinus, assembly GCF_041296235.1. Classification (NCBI taxonomy): domain Eukaryota; kingdom Metazoa; phylum Chordata; class Mammalia; order Perissodactyla; family Equidae; genus Equus; species Equus asinus. The sequence goes on from NC_091813.1 coordinate 42,635,401, forward strand.
ACTATCAACTTCCCAGTAAGAACACTGTTTGAATACATACGGTTTTAAAGATTTCAACTGCTCTTCCATATTTCCAGATTTGTAATCAAGTACATCATCCGCCCCAAGCTTCCTCACAAGTTCACTGGCATCCCGAGAGCAAACGGCTGTCACGTGGGCATCCCAAGCTTTCATTATCTGCCAAAGAAAAAGGGGGAGAGTAGAAAAAGTGATTGCATTAAAAAAAAAAACAGTTGGCGCTCTGTGTACATATATCAGCCTAATCTCTAGGAACTCTAAGTGCCTCATCTTAGCAAGAACTACAGGAAGCCATCTGTCAGAGACTAGAAAAAACGATTAAACCTTTGTTTACTAAGAAAATCCCAAGAAATGATCTCATTTTCCCTGGAGGAGACACCTAGTTGCCTTGCTGTCATGAAGTTATAACCAATACACTCTGTGAAGGGCTCAGGGCCTCACCAGTATCAGAAAAGACAGGAGTAAATAGCCTCAAGTTTAGTGTTTTCAATGATGACAAAGGTAAACAGCCAAACAAAAAAAGGAAAAAAAAAATCATGTCCTCGGAAAACGACTATTTTAAATGTGTCCAGGGGCCAGCCCAGGGCCTAATGGTTAAGTTCAGCGTGCTCCACTTCAGTGGCCCAGGTTCAGTTCCCAGGCGCAGGCCTTCACCACTCATTGGCAGCCATGCTGTGCCAGCAACGCACATACAAAAAAAAAGAAGATTGGCACAGATGTTAGCTCAGGGCAAATCTTCCTCAGCAAAAGAAAAACACAAGAGTATTAAATGTGTCCAGAACATACAAACGCAAGATCTTCATTTGCATCTCCAATAAGTATTAATACAGTCTTGAGTTAGACAGCTGTACCAAAGCAACTGGCTAACAGGTGCTAGGCAATAAATGAAAAGATGTTCTTTAAAAAGGTGAGGAAGAAAATATGGCCATTTTATTTTCAAAATATGGATCAGGTCCTCTCCTTTGGCATAAAAAGACCTAAATAAGTGGTTTTTGGGATTTAAAATGCAGGTATCTTATATCTTAAAATAGTGAGGAATAACTAGACAAATAAAAAGAAGAAAATTCTGTTATTCAGGATTAAGTATCCAGAAATCATCCTGCTCCTAAATTGCTGTAACTCTTTTCTATAATGACAATTTCACAGAATTAAAAGGGGGTCATTATCAGCATAATTTGAGAATAGCTACTTGAAGTTCACCAAGAAATTTTCGTATGGATACTTAGAGATCATAACAGATGAGCAGTGGATGCTAGATCATGGTGAACCTTTCTCAGCAAAAAAAAAAAAGTAATATTAACCAAAGGTTTATATGCCCTGGAAATCTGAGAGGAATTAAAACATTTAGGAGCGACATCATACACATTTTATTATGTTTATGGGCTGCAGAAACATTTGATATGACAACATGTTGCCTTCAACAGCAAGTCTCAAACTAAATTCAAATATGTGAAGAATATAATCCAAGATGAATATCCAGTATCTATATAAAAAAGACACTGTCAAGAAAAAAGGAAATGGCATTCTAAGCACCTATGTTAAAATGTGTTTTCTTTAAACAGTATTAAATCCTCAGGAAGGCTTTGTTACATGTTGAAACAGTTTAATGAATTTTTCCCCAAATTTCTAGTTTTTCCTCTCCTACGTCAAACCGTCTAGCATCTTTGAACACTACTAAAAGGTTTTAAAAACAGCTTTAGAAAAAAAATTATGTAAAATAAAACACAAGTATAGGAAACGCCTATAAGGCAGACACCACTCACTCAAACACAAGGCTGGAAGCCCTTCCCACAGCTCTTCCGTCTGCTCTGTCCCAGCACGCCCACCCTCCCTAGTCATTATCTCGACATTTACAGTAATCGCCTCCTTGCATCATACACCATTGTCTTGTCACCCATATATGCACTCCCTAGACACTGCGGTTTAGGCTTGTGCATTTTTAAAGCAGGTCGCTTAAGTCTCCTTCTAAACTACTATCGACTCCTCTTCTAACCCTTCGCTTTCCGACTATCTGCGTGTGAAAGAATCCAGGCCACCGGACCCGCAGTTGCCCATCTGGAATTTCTGACTGCACACTCAGGGGGCAGCGCCACATTTGCTCTGTGCTCTGGATTTCCTGTTTCAATCCCTTTAGCAAGACTATGGACAGTGTCTGGCAAAATCCTAGGAGGTACATCATGTCTGGCGGTTGCTCTTTTTATTATCTTAACAGCCGTCTATTCCAAAATGGTAATATTCCATCTCTTCTTTTTTCATTTAGCAGTTGGAACACTTTTATAAAGAAACACCTCCCTCATACACTATTTTGTTTACTCAGGTGTATAGTTTATATAAGGAAGGCAAGACAAACAATTGTTTCCCTTTATTTATCACTTTATAAAATAATAAACTGGTTCCCGATCATTTCCAAAAGTGATTACTTTTTAAAAAAAAATACCATCACAAAATCATGGATTTAAACATATTTGAAAGGTTTCAATCCACTGTAATTATTGTTACTATCACTGAAGCTCCAATTGTCACATCCTTGGGAGTGTCTTCAAGCAGGCCCCTGAGTCTTTTTGGCATGACTCAACCAGCCTTTGATAGTTTCCCTGCCATCTAATATATTCCAGGCTCATTCTCATATATTTTGTGCCCTATTTCTCCAAGAGGCCCTGTGTTCTTTTAGTGGGCAATCATTTTACAAGAGATAGCTTTACATATACACGTACCTAAAATATCTCTTAAGTTCATATTCATACTTCCAATTCAAATTCAAGACCACAAAGCTTTTACTTTTTTCTGTTACATTTCTATCTCCTTTCTTCCACACCTGGGATCCCAGTTGTCAAAGACACAGGAGATGACAGAATTAAAATATGCCATAAATACCCATTTTTGCTCTGAATAAGAATACTAATATCACTACCAATATAATTAATGAAAGCATTAAAGTAATTTTAACATATACTTTCCCTATTTTCCCCCTTTCTAAGAAAAGTTGTACTATATTTACCTTGTCAGAGCATATGGCTGCTACACACTACATTCTTTCTAAGCCCTCATTTAGCTTTAGTTTTACAGATAACTTCACATTTAACATTTACCACCAGTCCTTAATTCGATGTCTCTCTAGTCATTTTAGTTGTCAGAAGCTCATTCTCTGGTAGATTTCTCAGAAAGAGATCCAAAGAACATATTCTCCAAGTTTGTGCATGTTATTAACAGCTCATGTGTCCTTTTTACACATGAAGGCCAGTTTTGCTATATATAAAATTCTTAGCATACTCTTTCTCAAGCGTCTTAAACATGTTACTCCATTTTTCCCCCTGGCAATAAAGCTGTCAAAAAGTCCAATGATAATCTAATTTTACTTCTAAGTCATGTGTTTTGTTTTTTTTAGATGTCCCAAGGATTTTTTTCTTTTTCTTTAAAGCCCAGTAATTTTATTATAGTTTTCTTTGATATTGCTCATTCTGGGTTCATGTTCTTAGGTCAGTGCTATGATCATTTAATATATAGTTTCAAATCATTTAATTTCAGGAAATTAGGGAAGTTTCTTGAATTATAGGTTTTAGTAACCGTCCCATTCCCGCTTTGGTTTTCCTCTTCAGAGACTCCTATTCTCCACTATCAATCTACTGTCCTGTCTTCAGTGTTTGACACTTTCTCTTGAATCTGTTTGTATCTCTTTCTTTCTTTTGTAATTTAACATTTTTCCTTTGTACACATTCTATTTCTATTAGGGCAGCATTGTGTGTTGTGTTTACTTGCTACTAAGTTCCTTCTAGTTTAGTATTCATTGCTAAAGGATTCTTTAAATCTATTTTTACTTTTTTTCTGAGTTTTTCCAATTCAATTTTGTTCTTTCATGTCTTGTATGATATTTTTAATGTTTTCTAAGCTTGTTTTGAAATAGTAGGTTACATTGTTTTCTTGAAGTCATAACAGTTTATAAGATTGTGAGATTTCAGGTATACATTTTTATTTGTCCGTGACCATATATATATATGTGCCCTTTTACCTCTTATGCCCGCCCCCCAACCCACTTCTCCTCTGGTAACCACTAATCTGTTCTCTTTGTCCATATGTTTATCCTCTGCATATGAGTGAAATCACGTGGTGTTTGTCTTTCTCTGTCTGCCCTTTTCTGCTTAACATAATACTCTCAAGCTCCATCCATGTTGTTGCAAATGGGATGATTTTGTCTGTTTTATGGCTGAGTAGTATTCCATTGTATATATGTCCCACATCTTCTTTATCCATTCATCCGTTGATGGGCACTTGAGTTGCTTCTATGTCTTGGCTACTGTAAATGATGCTTCAATGAACATAGGGGTGCATAAGTCTCTTTGAATTGTTGATTTCAGGTTCTTTGGATAAATAGTAGGGGGATAGCTGGATTGTACTGTATTTCTATTTTTAATATTTTGGGAAATCTCCATACTGTTTTCCATAGTGGCTGCACCAGTTTGCATTCCCACCAGTAGTGCATGAGGGTGCCCTTTTATCCATATCCTCTCCAACATTTGATGTTTTTTGTCTTGGTAATTATAGTCATTCTAATGGATGTAAGGTGATATCTCATCGTAGTTTTGATTTGCATTTCCCTAATGATTAGTGATGATGAACATCTTTTCATGTGCCTACTGGCCGTCTGTATATCTTCTTTGGAAAAATGTCTGTTCATATCCTCTGCCCATTTTTTAATCGGATTGTTTGCTTTTTGTTGTTGAATTGATGAAGTCTTTATATATTTTGGAGATTAACCCCTTGTCGGATATATGATTTGCAAATATTTTGTCCCAGTTGGTGGGTTGTCTTTTTGTTTTGTTCTTGGTTTCCTTTGTCTTGCAGAAGCTCTTTAGTCTGATGTAGTTTCATGTGTTTATTTTTTCTTTTGTTTCCCATGCCTGAGTAGACATGGTATTCGAAAAGATCCTTCTAAGACCGATGTCAAAGAGTGTACCATCTATATTTTCTTCTAGGAATTTTATGGTTTCACATCTTACCTTCAACTCTTTTAATCCATTTTGAGTTAATTTTTGTGTATGGTGAAAGATAATGGTCGACTTTCATTCTTTTGCAGGTGGCTGTCCAGTTCTCCCAACACCACTTACTGAAGAGACTTTCCTTCCTCCATTGTATGTTCTTGGCTCCTCTGTCGAAGATCAGCTGGTCATAGATGTGTAGTTTTATTTCTGGGCTTTCAGTTCTGTTCCATTGATCTGTGTGTCTGTTTTTGTATCAGTACCACACTGTTTTGATTACTATAGCTTTATAGTATATTTTGAAGTCAGGGATTGTGATGCCTCTAACTTTGTTCTTTTTCTCAGGATTGCTTTAGCTATTCAGGGTCTTTTGTTTGCCCCATATGAATTTTAGGATTCTTTCTTCTATTTCTGTGAAGAATGTCATTGAGATTCTGATTGGGATTACACTAAATCTGTAGATTGCTTTAGATAATATGGACAGTTTAACTATGTTTATTCTCCCAATCCATGTGCATGGAATATCCTTCCATTTCTTTATGTCGTCATTGATTTCTTTCAAAAATGTCTTATGGTTTTCATTGTATAGGTCTTTCACCTCCCTGGTTAAATTTATTCCTAGATAATTTATTCTTTTTATTGCGATTGTAAATGGGTGTATTCTTGACTTCTCTTTCTGCTAGTTCGTTATTAGAGTATAGAAATCCATTGATTTTTGTACGTTGATTTTGTACCCTGCAACTTTGCTTTTGTTGATTATTTTTAAAAGGTTTTTTGGTAGATTCTTTAGGGTTTTCTATATACAGAATTGTGTCATCTGCAAACAACAAGAGTTTCACTTCTCCTTGACAATTTGGATACCTTTTCTTTCTTTTTCTTGCCTAATTGCTCTGGCCAAAATCTCTAGTACTATGCTGAATAAGAGTGGCAAGACTGGGCACCCTTGTCTTGCTCCTGATCTCAGCGGGATGGCTTTCAGTTTTTCGCTGTTAAGTATGATGTTGGTTTGTGGGTTTGTCATATACGGCCTTTATAATGTTGAGGTACTTTTCTTACATACCCATTTTATTGAGAGTTTTTAAAATCATAAATGGATGTTGGATCTTGTCAAATGCTTTTTCTACACCTATTGAGATGATGTGATTTTTATTCCTCATTTTGTTTACATGGTGTATCATATTGATTGATTTGCAGATGTTGAACCATCCCTGCATCTCTGGTATAAACACCATTTGATCACGGGGTACGATTCTTTTAATGTATTGCTGTATTTGGTTTGCCAATATTTTGTTGAGGATTTTTGCATCTATGTTCATCAGAGATATTGGCCTGTAATTTTCATTCTTTGTGCTGTCTTCGTCTGGCTTGGGGATCAGGGTGATGCTGGCCTCACAGAAAGAGTTAGGAAGTATTCCATTTTCTTCAATTTTTTGGTATAGTTTGAGAAGGATAGGTATTAATCTTCATTGAATGTTTGGTAGAACTCTCCAGAGAAGCCATTTGGTCCTGGATTTTTGTTTTTTGGGGAGGTTTTGATTACTGTTTCAATCTCTTTACTTGTGATTATTGGTCTATTCAGATTCTCTATTTTTTCTTGTTTTAGTTTTGGGAGGTTGTATGAGTAAGAATTTATCCATTTCTTCTAGATTGTCCAATTTGTTGGCATATAATTTTTTACAGTATTCTACTTCTGTGGTATCCATTGTAATTCCTCTTCTTTCATTTCTAATTTTGCTTATTCGAGCCTTCTCTCTTTTTTCTTAGTGAGTCTGGCTAAAGTTTGTCAATTTTGTTTATCTTCTCAAAGAACCAGCTCTTAGTTCCACTGATATTTTCTACTGTTTTTTTGATTTCTATTTCATTTATTTTTGCTCTAATTTTATTATTTCCCTCCTGCTGACTTTGGGCTTTGTTTGTTCTTCTTTTTCTAGTTCTGTCAGGTGTAGTTTAAAATTACTTATTTGCTATTTTTCCTGTTTGTTAAGGTGGGCCTGTATTGCTATGAATTTCCCTCTTGGGACCGTGCTTGCTGCATCCCATATGAGTTGGTATAATGTATTTTCATTTTCATTTGTCTTCAGATATTTTTTAATTTCTCCTTTAATTTCTTCATTGATCCATTGGTTCCTCAGTAGCATGTTGCTTAGTCTCAACGTATTTGTCAGTTCCCCAGCTTTTTTCTTGTTGTTGATTTCTCATTTCATAGCATTATGGTTGGAAAAGATGTTTGATATGATTTCAAATCTTCTTAAATTTATTGAGCTTTGCCTTGTTTCCCGACATATGGTCTATCTTTGAGAATGTTCCACGTGCCCTTGAAAAGAACATATATACTGCTGTTTTTGAATGGAATGTTCTACATATATCTATTAAGTCCACCTGGTCTAGGTTTTCATTTAAGTCCACTATTTCCTTGTTGACTTCCTGTCTGGATGATATATTGATGTAAGTGGGGTGCTGAGGTCCCCTACTATTATTGTGTTGCTGTTAATTTCTCCTTTTAGGTCTGTTAATAGTTGCTTTATGTACTTTGGTGCTCCTGTGTTAGGTGTAATATATTTATACATGTATGCCCTCTTGGTGAAGTGTCCCTTTTATCACTATATACTGGCCCTCTTTGTCTCTCATGACCTTTTTTATCTTGAAGTCTACTTTGTCTGAAATAAGTATGGCAACACCTGCTTTCTTCTGTTTGTCATTTGCTTGCTGTATCATCTTCCATCCCTTCACTCTGAGCCTGTGTTTGTCTTTAGAGCTGAGACGTGTTTCCTGGAGGCAGCATATTGTTGGGTCTTATTTTTTAATCCATCCATCCCCTCTGCGTCTTTTGATTGGAGAATTCAATCCACCTACACTTAGGATGATTATTGATATTTAAGGACTTAATACTGCCATTTTATCTCATTCTCCAGTTATTTTGTATTTCCCTTGTTTCCTGTCCCGTGTATTTCTGAGTGTAATTTTAGTTTGGTGATTTTCTATGATGGTTTTCTCAGTTTTCTCTTTATTTATCATTTATGTCTCTGTTCTGATTTTTTGTTTAGTGGTTACCATGAGGTTCATATAAAAGATCTCATAGAAGAGATAGTCCATTTTCCAATAGCCTCTTATCTCCTTGGCCTAAACAGGTTCCATCCCTCTCCTCTTCCCCATTTAAGTTGCTGTTGTCACACCTTATTCCATTTTGTGTTGTGAGTTTGTGATTAAAATGAAGTGATTACTGGGGCCAGCCTGGTGGCACAGTGGTTAAGTTCACATGCTCTGCTTTGGCGGCCCAGGGTTCATGAGTTCGGATCCTGGGCACAGACCTACACGCTGCTTGTCAAGCCATGCTGTGGCAGTGTCCCATACACAAAAAATAGAGGAAGACTGGCACAGACGTTAGCTCAAGGGAAAATCTTCCTCAAGCAAAAAGAGCAAGATTGGCAATGGATGTTAGCTCAGGGCCAGTCTTTCTCACCCACAAGAATTAAATTAAAATAGAATGAATTGATTATAGCTATTTTTGATGCTTTCCTTCCCTTTATCTTTAATGTTATAATTGTTTGCTAACCTGTGCTGATAAAGAGGTGGATGTTTCTGATTTTGTCTGTCTATTTATCTCCTTGTTCAAGGCTTTGCAAATTCTTTTTTTTTTATCAGGTATGAGGACCTTCTTGATCATTTCTCATTGGGGAGGTCTTTTGGCAATGAACACCCTCAGGTTTTATTTGGCAAAATTTTTATTTCTCCATCATATCTGAAGGATAGTGTTCCCAGATTGAGTATTCTTGGCTGAAAGTTTCTGTCTTTCAGAATTCTGAATATATCATTCCATTCTCTCCTAGCCTGTAAGGTTTCTGCTGAGAAATCTGCTGAAAGCCTGATAAGGGTTCCTTTGTAGGTTATTTTCTTCCGTTTTGCTGCCCTTAGTATTTTTTCTTTGTCACTGACTTTTGCCAGCTTTGCTAACATATGCCTTGGAGGTCTTTTTACATTGACGTAACTAGGAGATCTATTAGCTTCATTTACATGTAATGCCAGCTCCTTCTCCAGGTTTGGGAAGTTCTCAGTATTTCTTTGAAAAAGCTCTTTGCTCCTTTCTCCCACTCTTCTCCCTCTGGAATACTTATAACCCTTATGTTGCATTTCCTAATTGAGTCAGGTATTTCCTGGAGAATTTCTTCATTTCTTTTTAGTCTTAGTTTTCTCTCCTCCACCTAAAGCATTTCTATATTTCTGTCCTCTAAATTACTAATTCTGTCCTCTATAATGTCAGGTCTGTTTTTTAAGGATTCTAGATTTTTTAAAATTCTCCTTCACTGGGTTCTTCATCTCAACATTTCTGTTTAGTTTTTTTTAGAGTTTCAATCTCTTTTGTGAAGAATTCCCTCTGCTCATTAATTTTATTCCTGAGCTCATTGAACTCTGAGTTTTCTTGTACCTGGTTGAGTTTCTTTATGATATCTATTTTGAATTCTCTGTCATTTAGATTGCACATTTCTGTGACTTCAAGATTGGTTTCTGGATACTTGTCATTTTCCTTCTGGTCTGGAGTGTTAATTTCTTCATGCTATTTGATGGGGTGGATCTTTGCCGGCACAACAGTGGTAGTATATGGTTGCAGATTCCACCTGCCACCATTGGGGGACAGGAGGTGTGTTTGCTGAGCCTGCTGCATCCCCTGTCAGTTGTGCCTGTCCACTGGAAGTCGTACTGATAGGGCTCTCTGCACCTGGCCACTTCATATACACAGGCACAGGCAGTCTGACAGGGATCCTCTGCCCTTGCCAACCAGCCAAGCTGGTGCACCAGGTGGGATGGGGGGAAAGGGGCACTTTCTTTCCTGCCTGCGCTCCTGCTCTTCACTCACTGGCTGCCTGCCTGGGCTCCTCAGCTTGGGGGGGGGGTGCACCTCCATGGTGACTTAGCCACATGGTGTGGAGTGGTCTCGTGGACTGGGAGGCAACTCTGAGAGTGAAAGCATTCCCATGGAGGGCTGCCTTTCCACTATCTCCTCTCAGATCGCAGGGCGGCCACCACATGAGGTCCCACACCCTAGATCACTGCCTCTGGGGAGGGGGAGGAGATCCACTTGTCTCCTTCCACTGCTTCCTCAGGGATCCAGTGCCCCCACCTTCAGACGTATGGCTGCATCGTTCTCTCAGAAGTCTACTGTGTTGTGTGGACGTCCTCCACTGGTTAATGAATGTTCTTTTCATTGTATCTTAGTGGGGACAGCCTAAAGGAACAGCTCACTCTGCCATGATGCTGACATTGCTCCTCTTATGGGGTGCATTTTGATCTGTTTTGTGGGCATGCTTTTTGAAGTGTTTTTATTGTAGATATGTTATTCTATTCCTTATTCTTATAATAACTTCATGTGGGATTTAACCGTGGTACTCTTCTATTACTCAATTTTTAAATTTTATTAAATATTTTTGTTTTGAAATATAACACACACAGAAAAGTGCACAGAATATAAATGTACAGCTTAACAAATTATTACAAAGCAAATACTATTATAAGCATCACTCAAGATTAAGAACTAGAACACTACCCATGCCCCTGAGCCCCCTCACCTTCCCCCTCCCAATCAAAAGCCCCTCACTCCTTTAGAAGTCATAACCACTATCAGGACTTTTATGACTGTTTTTGTTTTGTTTTGCTTCTTACAAGTTTTACTATTTAGGTAGGCATCCTTAAACACTATTGTTTAGTTTCACCTGTTCTTGAATATCTTAAATGGAATCATATAGATTGTATTCTTTTGTATCTGACTTCTTTCACTAACATTCTGCTTGTGAGATTCACCTACTTCACTGTGAGCAACTACAGTTTTTCCTGCCTATATAATATTCCAGTGTAAGAATATACCACAATTCACTTATCCATTTTACTGTTGGACATATGAGTTGTTTCCAGTTGGGGGATAATATCTGTAATTCTGATACACATCTTTTGGTGAATATGCATGTATATCTATCTACAGGGTATATTCATAAGAGTAGAACTGTGGGGTTGCAATATATATTCAGATTTAGTAGATGGTACCAAATGATTTCCCTAAGTGGTTGTACCAGGTTAGACTCTAACCAGCAGCGTATGATATTTCTCTTTTCTTCCCACTCTCCCTCCTTCTTTTTCTTTCTTCCATTTACTTTTTTTTTTTTTTAAGATTGGCACCTGAGCTACCAACTGTCACCAATCTTTTTTTTTTCCACTTTTTCTCCCCAAATCCCCCCAGTACACAGTTGTATATTTTAGTTGTGGGTCCTTCTAGTTGTGGCATGTGGGATGCCACCTCAGCATGACCTGACAAGCAGTGCCATGTCCACACCCAGGATCCAAACCAGTGAAACCCTGGGCTGCAGAAGCAGAGCATGTGAACTTAACCACTTGGCCATGGGGCTGGCCCCTCTTCTAGTTACTTATTCATTAACCCACATTAACTGACAGTCTCCGGACTAAGCCCTGGGTATCTATCTTAGTCTGTTCAGGCTACTATAACAAAATACAACAGACCGGGTAGCTTATAAACAACAGAAATATATTTCTCACAATTCTAGAGGCTGGAAGTCCGAGATCAAGGTGTCAGCATGGTCGCTATCTGTTGAGAGCCCTCTTCCTGGTTCATAGCCAGCACCTTCTGTGTCTTCATATGGTAGAAGGGCTAGGGAGCTCTGTCTGGTCTGGTTTTTTTTGGTGAGGAAGATTGGCCCTGAGCTAACATCTGTGCCAATCTTCCTCTACTTTATGTGGGATGCCACCACAGTGTGGCCTGACAAGCAGTGCTAGGTCTGCACTCAGGATTCAAACCTGTGAACCCCGGGCCACCTAAGTGGAGAGTGCGAACTTAACCACTATGCCACCAGGCCGGCCCCCGTTGGGCCTCCTTTATAAGCTCATAATCTCATACATGAGGGCTCTGCCCTCATGACCTAATCACCTCCCAAAGGTCCCATCCTAAGACCATCACATTGGGCATTAGGACCTCAACATATGAACTTTGGAGGGACACAAACATTCAGTATCTAATGGTGAACTAAAAAGAAGTCAAGATCTATATCTCCTAGGAGTCCTCTCTGCTCCCCTAATTCAGTGAGCAGAGGAATGGGAAACTCCAGGACTATCCGAGTCCTCAAAAGATCTGAGGCAGAGTCTGGGGAGGAGCACAGCAGCCAAATTCTCCCTCCCGGAAAGCAACATGGCAGAGACTCTGACTGTGCTGACCAGCCCCATACTGGGGAAAGAGGCTTTCCCTTCACATTGAGGGAGAGTTCATCAAGCCCCTTCCCCGTTAAACATCTGACCACAACGGGAGCAGCCACTAGGTGCCCACCTGTTCCTGGAGGCTTGGGCACTGTTTGCTTTTTTTTTGAGGTAAAATTCATGTAACACAAAATTCACCATTTTAACAATTTTAAAGTGTACGATTCAGTAGCTTTTAGTACATTCATAATGTGCAACCATCAGCACTAACTGCAGAATATATTCCTCACCCCCAAATTCCACCCAAGCCCATTAAGCAGTCATTCCCCATTCCCCCCTCCCCCAGGCAATGGCAACCACTAACGTGCTTTCTGTCTCTATGGATCTGCCTCTTCTGGACATGATACAAACAGAATCATATAAAATGTGACCTTTTGTGTCTGGCTTCTTTTGCTCAGCATAACGTTTTGGTTTATCCATGTCATAGCATGCATCAGAACTTCATTTGTTTTTATGGCTGAATAATATTCCATTGTGCGAATACACCAGATTTTGTTTATCCATTCATCAATTGATAGACATTAGGGTTGCTTCCACTTTCTGGCTATTACAAATATTGACATTGCTATAAACATTTGTGGACAAGTTTTTGAATGCATGTTTTCATTTCTCTCAGGTATACACCTAGGATTGGAAATGCTGGGTCATATGGTAATTCTATGTTTAACATTTTAACCAATTGCCAGACTGTTTTCCACAGCAGCTGCACCATTTTACATTCCCACTAGCAATATATGAGGGTTTCAACTTGTCTAATTCTTGACAACATTGTTATTTTACATTTTCTGTTCTTTTTTTTATAGCCATCCTAGTAAGTGTGAAGTGATATGTCATTGTGGTTTTGATTAGCATTTCCCTAATGACTACTGATGTTGAGCATCTTTCCATGGGCTTATTGGCCATTTGTATATCTTCTTTGAAGGAATGTCTATTTAAGACTTTTGCTAATTTTTTAATTAGGTTGTTCATCTTTCTGTTGTTGAGTTGTAATAGTTCTTTACATATTCTAGATATTATACCCTTATTAGATAACTGATTTGCAAATATTTGCTCCCATTCTGTGTTGTCTTTTTACTTGATATTTACTTTCATATTTTCTTGATGATGTCCTTTGATGCACAAGTTTTTAATTTTGATGAAGTCCAATCTAATTTATCTATTTTTTTCTTCTGTTGCTTGTGCTTTTGGTGTCATATCTAAGAACATTTTGCCAAATCCAAGGTCATGAAGATTTACCCCTTGCTTTCTTCTAAGAGTTTTATGGTTTCAGCTCTTACATTTAGGTCTTTGATCCAGTCTGAATTAGCTTTCACATATGATGTGAGGAAGGAGTCCAACTTCACTCCTTTGCATGTGGATATCTAGTTGGCCCAGCACCACACACTGAAAAGACTATTCTTTTCCTATTTAATGGTCTTGCCACCCTAGTCAAAAATCAATTAACCATAGATGTATGGGTTTATTTCTGGATGGTCAATTGTATTCCATTGATCTATATGTCTATCCTTATGCCAATAGCACACTGTTTTGATTACTGTAGTTTTGTAGTAATAGCTTAAATAGTAAAGTTTTAAAACTGGGAAGTGCAAGTCCTCCAATTTTGTCCCTTTTCAAGACTGTTTGGCAATTTGGGGTCCCTTCCAATTCCAAAAGCATCTTAGGATCAGCTTCTCCATTTGTGCAAAAAAAAGCAGCTGTCATTTTGATAGGATTGCATTGAATCTATAGATCACTTTGGGGGAGTACTGCCACCTCTACAGTATTTTGGCTACTGCATTTCTACATACATTTTAGAATCGGCTTAATCAATTTCTACCAAATTGCGAACTTCCACCTGCCTGTACTGCCATGGTCTTCCTCCCCAAAAGCTTTCCTACATTTGTTACACAGGACATCCACAAACTAACTCAGATATTAAACCACTGGAAAGGTTATCACTTCCTTCTACATTAGAAAATTTCCTTCTTAGAAGAGCAAGCTGAAATTACAGTAAATTTACTGAACGTACCTTCCTCTCAGCTCTTAAAATAATTTACAAAATGTGAATATATAGATTAATGAAAATAAGAATCTTCCTAGTCACAAGATAAAGAAATCGTCTTACCTGTATAGCAAAAGTACCAACTCCACCTGAAGCGCCCAAGATTAAAACACTGCAATGCAAAAGAAACTGCAATTAATGAAACTGTTAAGCCAATATAACTAGATAAATAGGCAAGATGTCTTCTGCATGTAACTGGCTCAAAGATAAACATCCCCAAAGCAAATAAAGTCATTCAGCTTCCCAAGATTCTATTACACAAGGATTTTTATTTTAGGTTCACCAAGAAGCTATAAATGCTTAAAGTTAGACATTCTATGAACTCTTTACCAAGAATACCAAATACCAAAAATACCAATAATTTGTATTTTTAAAAGTAGCTCAGATGGTTCTTGGTAGCATCTGCCTTACAATTTTTCTAGGCTAAAATTACCATAGCTCTCTCTATAGGAAGCAGCTCTGGGATTCTTTTCAGTGTGTTAGATTCAGTTGCTCTCTAAGAAAAATCACATTCCTGACCACATTCCTGCCAAAGTGGAATAAAGAATCTTCTGTTCAGACATGTCCCCGCGTCAAGCTCATCAACTTTCACAAATGGAAATCAACCTTATGCTCAATTTGGCTTGGCTCAAAGCCGATGAATCCACCCCATCAGCACAAACACGCTCTGCTCCAGGTTTCCGCCGTTTGCTCACTCCAGCCCTCCTGCCACTCCAGGCCAAGGTGAGCAGCCTGGAGTTTAGGGATGGGGGTGACAGGGTGAACTCTCCGAAATTATGTATCAACTGAAATAATATGCAGAATTTGGTGTGATTATGCATATGTGCATCAGGGAGGAGAGGGATCCAGACCTATCGAGTTCCCAAAGAGGTGCGTGACCCAAAAGAGAATGACTAGTCAAGAATCACTGCTCTGCACACACTTACATCTTATTCTTGAATTAAGCCAGAGCACCAGCGAACCAGTTTCCTTGGACTGCAGAGTTTCAGGGCCCCTGAAAACTGTTTGTACTAAACTGCACTTTGCTGTAATGCTACTGATCTAGGCTGAGGGACATTATACAAAGGGACTGTTTGATATTTGATACTACATTAGCTAAGGAAACATGTTGAGAGAATTCTTTATGAGAATTCTCTTGGAGTGCCCACAGAAAAACATTTTTCTGAAGACTACATGGTGGGAGTAGCTGTGCTTACATTTATCTGTCACTGCAAACTGTGTAACTGCTGGTTGTGGGTCCCTCTTTGACTTGTCTGCTAGAATGTGCAGAGAATTTTATCACTTATCTCTAAGAAGTACACCAGATCTTGGAACATGCACTCTGTCTACAATCTTACCCTAGTTTCATTTTATTTTTTTCTCTTACTCAAATCACAGAAGGCTGTGTGTCGCCCTTTAGATCTTAAAAGTTTTTAGTAAAATTTCTGAGCCAACAGTTCCCTTTGAAATTAATACCATTAAATGTAATTAAAACAAGTCTCCTTGTAAATTATGTTCCTTCTAGAAGAGTCACTTCCAATTTCAAAGAATTATAAATTGTGAAGAATAAAAGAAACTTCAAAGATGAACTCCTGCAAAATCCTTCCATTCACACATTTAATAGCTCTAGTACTTCCTAAATGGGGAAAAAAAGACACTAAAACTGCCTCACAGATACATCCAAAAATTAATTCATCCATGGAATATTTTACCCTCTAACTTTGGCCCACTCTTATAGAAATTTAACTAGTCAAACTCTCATTTAAGTCCTTCATAATCTAATCTTTATCTCAACTCTGACTTCCTCTAACTATTTCCTGAATGGAACTCTCCGCCTCAGCCACTGGGGTCCCCTCACTCTTACCCCCAAGCCCCATGCACGTTGGCCCATTCCTCAGACTCTCACATGCCTTCCCCACCTGCTAAGGTCTGCCTTCCCGTGAAGGCTCATGTCCCAGTTTTCCTGCACTACACCCTGAGACAGCCCCGAAACTGATATCCTTTCACGTATTTGGCATCTGTCACCTTGTTAACTTTCATTCATATGCGTGCTTCCCAAGCTATTCTGCGAGGCTTCAAGGACAGAGGCCTCATTTTATGCCCAGCACTGGGTATACTACCCTGGATGCAGCAGATGCCTGATGAATGTTTCTTGACTTTAAAAATCATCTAAATGAGCATCATATCCCACAATTAAGGCAATAATTGCTACTACCCCAAATGAGGGAATCACCTGGCTATTTGCAAGACGGCATTAAAGTTTCCTCTAGTACAGAAAAGCTTGAAATTAATTTCTAATCCTCTCCCTGAGAATCCTGGATTACAAGGATACCCAATGTAACAGCTGCTTAAGGCTCCAACTGTCAGACACAACTCCGACCTCATTACTGTCAGTTCACTGCTTCCCCACAACTCTTGAGCCAAAGCAGCCTCATTTCTCCAGATGAAAAAGCAAAAAAGTGGTTCACAGCAGTGCTTGGCAGAAGAGGGAGTGGCTGTGCAACAGCTGCTTCAGTTCCTGAGGTTGCCACTTGGTGGCATCCCCCGGTGCAAAACAGGTGAGGAGCACGCCCAGGGAAGGGCTAGCCGCCCTTAGCTGCTCAGAAGCCCTGGGGACGCGGCGTTCTCTGGTCCTCTAAACTCCACGTTTTGTGCAGGTTCAACCAGGGCCCGTACTTCTCTTCAAACAAAGAAAGTCCCAAAAAGGGACAGCAGGCAAAATAAATGTCAAGCCAGCAATAAATCAGATGGTCCTCTATGGTTTGAAGTCCTGGGGCTGAACTCACTGTTCTTGTTGTACTCTTCAAAGCCCTTTCAATACAGAGGAAAATACTGCTGTTGCTACCCCCGGTGGCCTTCACTTAAGCGCTACACAGCGGGAATACTTTCCACCCAGCTTGCTATAATGGCCACACTGTATTTCAATCCTCGCTGAAGTAGAAGCCTGTTTATTATGGTGAAGAACGGTGTGCTGTATTGCTTATTGGTTTATGCAGAGCAAATGCCCAGGAAATGCTCTATTTGCAAAAAGCACTATAATACAAAATTGCCAACATTTTTAGTCACATTACTCTCTTACTTCCTAAGTCCACATATAGAGCTTTCCTGGTCAGTGGGAATTGCACTGTGGCAAATATAAAAGAGATTAGGGGAAGTATGAATAATTATTACACTGCTTATGCATCCTTAAACCCTAAAATCTAATTTCCTCTATCATTTCTGCCCAATCTCTGAATTCTCCCCAAACATACATCAAGGTACTAAAGCAATGCTGGCTTCCTTTCCGTGACTGGGTCACTTTTTATTTAGCACTTGGGCACCTAAGTTCCCTAAAAACACACTTCCCAGGATTAGTCTTATGAGGCAAGGCATCAACACGCTAACTGCATTATAGATAAAAAACAGATGACACATATGACAAAACAGCAGGAGGTCCAGAAGTAGGAAGTCATCTTTCAAATGTCAATATTCCAGCTTAGCCCCAGAAACCTCTGAATGCCAGGGCTGGGTATCTAGAGACCCAGGTTCTAGTCCCAGCTCTCTCACTAACTGAATCTCTAGGCCTCAGATTCATCACCTGTGAAACGATGATCACAGAGGTGTACTCTAGGAGCCAATGAAAAGGAAAGAATTGGCATTTTCAATCTAATTTAAGCTTATATTTAGTTTCTCCACCTTTCTAACATACAAGTATATGACCTTCATGATTCCCCCCAGACCACATACTTGTGGGGGAAAAAGCAACATCACAAGAGTAAAGTGCCCTTTATTATTTTTTTATATTTATTTATTAAGTCCTGAGGGCTCAGAAACAAAGATGATTTAAATATAGCTAAATCCTCCATCAGTAAAAACAAATGGTCTTTAAAAAACAAGGATGAGGCTGAAAATGTATAATCTCATTTTTCAGTTTCACATACTACTTTTAAATCTGGGGGAAAAAATGAGTGAAAAATAGCGAAGTATATAATAATATGTTAAGCTTACTCCCCAAAGTGAGTGAGATACTTAATCTGAATACTAGTCATACGCCCATAACCACATTTCGGTCAACAATGGACTGCACATATGATGGTGGTCCCACAAGATTAGTGCCATACAGCGTAGGTAAGTGGTAGGCTATATCATCCAGATTTGTGTAAGTACGCTCTATGATGTTTGCACAATGATGAAATTGCCTAATGACACATTTCTCAGAAAGTATCCCTGTCATTAAGCAACACATACCTGTAAGTGGAATAGAGCTACAAAACAAATCAACCAGACATCACCAAGACAGCCTGGATTTGTGTGTCCCCTTCTTCTAAGGCTCTATACTGCTTAGACATTCCCCAATTTACAGAAGAGTTCATGTGTAAATTAGCTGCTTGGAACTTAACACATTTTCCCATGAAAACAAAGCTATTTATACATCTTGGCAAGGTGCCCAGGGTAGCCATTTAAAAAGGTTTAGTTAACCCATAATAGACCATGAACCTCATAAATGTATAACAATGGTTCTGTGGGAAATGTATTCAGAATTTCAATCCAGGGTACTGGGAACACATCTCCCCAAATGGGATAAGCAGTGAGAACTGTCCCAAGTCACTGGTTCCTTCAATCTGGTGCAGAACAGAGGGAAGGAAGGATGACAGAGGGAAGGATCATTTACGATGGAAACAATAGGATGGGTGAGAGAGAGAAGTAGCGTGGCCAGAGAAAGATTTACCATGGAGCTGATGGGATTCAGGACATGCTACCCCAAAATATGGCACACTGGCATACAGAATATCTTAAGCTGAAGGATTTGAGAAACGGCACGTGCAAGAAGGACTCTGACCTTCTCCCCTGAAGCTGGTCATAAGAACCACGTGTGAGACGTGTCCTCCCTATACTTGGAGAAAAGGAGCATCCTTATTTCCAAGAGGGAGGGACAGAGAGAGGAATCAGAATGAATAGGCATTGTTAAGTTTCTCCACTTTACTACACTTAGCTCATACCTTTTGTCCTCTCACATTTTTTTACAGCTCTCCACTCTTCACCAATCACAGCACAAAAAAGCTCAGGTTTAACCACTTCTTCAGGTCTTCATTTCCTTATGAAGGCTCCTACGTCACATAAACCTTGTAATAAATAAATTTGTGTGATTTTCTCTTAATCATCTGTCTTCTGTTACAGGGGCTCCAGCTAAAAACTTAGAAGAGTAGAGGAAAAAGATATTTTTCCTCCCCTACAGAGCCAATGAAGCTTAAGCTTTGGGCCCTTGACTTACACAAGGCCCCAAGAAGAGCCCCAGCGATACCTTTGCGTGGACGTATGTTTTTGTAAAATTTGCAAAAGTAAAATATGCTAATGAAGGGTAGCAGAATACGCCAACCCAAAATATACCACTCTGGCATAAGGATTATTTTGAGCTGAAGGCAACTGAGAAGAAGTAGATACAAGAAAGCTCTCCACACTCCTCCTATTTGCCCCTTGAAAGCAGGACATAAATTTACAAAGGTGTCCCTCCTCCATTCTCTACTAGGAAGGACAAAAGTTAATCTCTGGAGATAACTTTCTGACCCCTATAAATGGAGAAGGCACCAACTTAAATCTGCCTAACAAACTTCACTTTTGCTTTTCCTAGTAACCTGTTCACCACTGACCTTCCCAGCAAGCTTCTCTCTTTGGCTGATGATGGTATTTTCACCTGAATTCTAAGCCACCTCTTTGAGTTACTCATTTTTCCCTGGGTATCGCCTATGTATACCTGAGGTATACATGTTAATAAACTTTAGTTTGTTTTTCTCGTTAGTCTGTCATTTATTACAGCGGTCTCGGCAGAGAACTCAGAAGGGTAGAGGGAAAATGATTTTTCCTCCCCTACTAACCCCATCAGTTGAAGTTGCTGTCTCTTTCCACTCCTACACTCCCTCCATTATGTGTCCCCTCTTGTCAGGTGATACTAGACTTGGCTGAAGGGAAGGTGATTTGGAAATCCATTTGCTTTGGGTTTAGTGGGAAATACTGATGTGGTTCACGGTAATTTCTGAGTAAAGTAAAGTTATTACAGCCTGTCCCCATTGAAGAATGCCTTCCAGGCATATTCCTACTTCCCACTAAGTCGACAAAACAAGGCATCACGATATTTAGTTATGATAAAACTGAGTATCATGTTACCTGGCACTGGAGTAACGAAGAAGAGTAACGAAGAAGAAACATGGTTAAACAAGGTTTGAGATGTACAGAACCAGAAGCTGGCCTATGGAAAATTCTTCCAATTAAAAGACATGTAAAAACTTACAATACTCCACTAATAAAGTTAATTCATATATCAGGACCCACAAAATGGAGGCTGCCCCAGTGGCCCAGCCACGTTACAAATCTAAACCTAAGTCAGCCCATACTTACCGGAAATGCCTCCCTGTCACGTAAACCTAACACCAGTCACAATCCAGCTCAGCTGTAGCTAGCTTACCTGACCCGAGGAAACAGGACCTGCCAGCCTTAGGAGGAAATTCCAGTCTCCTAGCCAATCATGTCTTAGTTCTATGTGTCTCTTCTAACGCTCTATAAAACTTGCTCATGCAAATCCCTTGGGAAGAGCACCCCACTGCTTGTTAGGCACTGGACTCCCCCAGTCCACCGATGGTTTGCCCCTAAATAAAGGACAGACTGGTGACTAAATTGTATTATTTTTATTTGACACCACTGTTGGGAAAATATCAACAACAAACTAGTTAATGAGGGTTGTCAATTAAAACGTAAAAGTATTTTAGGCTTATTCACTGCACAAGAAAGCTTGAAATGCCTTGAAATCTTGCAGTTTATATATTAAAGAAACTAGGAAGACATTTTTCCAAATTTGACAACAATCCTAAATTTTACTTGACATGAACAATAATGAGTCGTACAGCGGAAGGGGAGGGAGCAGGGTTGGGAAACAATATCAGGTTTTGGCTTAAGGGAAATCACAGTTCACTGATGTTAGGAACATAGAGGAAGAGTCAGGGTGGTAGTCAGTTAAGTCTTGTTTTGCATAAGTTGAGTTTCAGATATGAGGGGACATCTAACTGGAACTCAGTGGAGAGGCTGGGGTTAGAAACAGAGATCTGCAAGTTACCAAAACACAAACAGAAGCTGGGAGTAGATGGGATAACCCTGGGAGCAGAGAGGAGTGGATGATGGAGTGGGACACTGGGAAAACAGTAACAGTGAAAGGGCTGGAGGAAGAAGGGGAGCCTTTAAAAGTGATAAGAACTGGTCTAAAAGGCAAGGAGAACACTAAAGAGTCTAGTGTTCCTGAAACCATGGGAAAAGTGAGTATTAAGGAAGTGGTGAATAGTGCCAGACATCTCAGAGAGGTAAATCATAACGAGAACTGAAAAGTATCATTGGGTTGGTAACTCAGTCAACTATGACCCAATGAGAACAGCTGCAGCTGAATGGCGAGGCTGGAAGCTAGATCACGGTGCACCAAAGAGTAAATGTCTTCTAAACTTCACAAGAACAGTTACCCTGGTCACCTAGAAAACTAATCTGTAAAACACAAATTGCCAGCAAAGAGTTTTCCACCAGTTCCTTTAACTGAGCCCTCCTGGAGCTCCCTGGAAAACAGGCCCAAGAGTAAAGGGAAGATTTATTTGCATCACACTGGCCAGGCCACAGCCTCCTCCCTCCCTGTTCTCTTCTTCTCAAGCCCAGGATTTCTCCAAGCAAGTACACTGCAAGGGTTTGTTTCTCCTTCCCCTTACCCCTCTAACCCTACCACCTAGTCAAGCACAAATGAAAATCCAAGTCCACAGGGGTGGTGGGTGGTGGGATGAAGAGCAGGCAGGTGAAGGAATCTGGAAGAAGGAAGCTGTTATAATTACTGATATAAAGTATATGTGTATGGGGGGGAGGGGGAATCCAATGTTTGTAAATTTGAGCCTGTCTAATTCTATAAACAGAATTAATCAGATACCTAATTTACACTTACATGACAAAAGTTTACCGTCATAAAGCCTAATCTCAAAAAACAAACAGTGGAAAGCATTCCTAAATTCATTGAGTTAAGTTTCAAGTATACACAACTTAAAAGTGAAATTTATTTTGTGGAGGAGGAATGCTTCAACTTCTAACACTTTCTAATACTTCTGTCAAACAGAGGGAAGTACAACTTTCCACAAGAGACGAATTTCAGGCAGAGCATGAAATATTCGAGTTGCACCATGACACTACCAATAAATATAACCACCAGACTGGACTGTTTTTTAAAAGTATCTGGTGTAACCACTTTTCAAAAAACTTCTATTCATCTTGAGGGCCCTAAGTTATCTATGTGTTCCTACTGAATAAATCATAAAGAAACTATGGATGGGCTGATAACAAGGAAATCATTTCATCTGACATTTTCTAGTGATACTGCAGTGTGAGCAAAAATGACATCGTATCACACCAATATTAAATTATCCCCTTGGTTCACTGATGCTCAGTTGTTGCAGAAATATAATTATATAACAAAGAAGGAAAAGGTAAATACACCAAACCCTTAGAACACTTTGTCTTAATTTCAAAAAGCTGTTTGTTATAAAGAAATCCTGTAAAATCTTCCAAGGTGCTATGGGTGTTTTTGTCATCATCAGTTTTGCTTTTTTCAAATTAATTGGTTAGAAAAACAGCCTATTAGTTCTTTATAACAAACGCTGACTCGCTTTGTGCAGAATAAAGAGTGCCTCAATGCCAACAGCTAACAGAAAAAGAATAATTATTGCCTAGAGAAGCCAAAATATACTCCACCAATCACAATAAACAGTCAAATTGAAAAAAGCCACTTTGGACCCTGAAACCTCTGGTTTACGTATAATAAAATCCCACTATACTAGTAATTTCTTCATGTAACAGTATTTTTTACAGTATTTTAAAGTGCTCACATCTCTCCCGCGATTCTCACAGTAACGAGTTGAAGAGATAGGCCATTACTACACCCACGTGTAGTAATTTCAGTAAACTTAGATTTCTCAGAGCACCAGGGGCCAAGATCTCACTGCCACTCAGAACAAAGGCATCCCAAAGGTCACCACACACATGGGAACTCGGCAGAAGTCCACAATGTATGCTGGTGAAGCTCCTGACAATGGACTGCGCTCTAGTGTGGGTAACATGCAGCTGAATCAATGAACAGATGCAACTCAATATAATATATAAATCAACTTTAGAAGGTATCAAATTTTCCACTTCCCAAAGCTCCCCTAACAACTCATACTGTCCTACACTCAGGACCTTGGACTTATCTGCAAAGAGACCAAAAATAGCATGCCTGTGGTCACCTGATTAGTTCGTAGCAGAGTGGAGAGTAGGGCCAGGGCTCTAGTTCCCCAGTTCCAAGCCATTATTGCTTCAGCAGAGGGTAACACAGTACCGAAGAACGACCCACGAAGCCAACAATTAACTGGGGCACAGCCCTGTGTAGCTGAGAAGAGACAGCTAAATCTGTTTCTAAACTGTTTTCTACACAATACTAAAAAAAAGTATACCTGGAGAGCCCTGAACGGGCAAAAGGAATGAGAGCTCTCTAACTGTAATGCACATACAGTCATGCAGGCATAGAAAGTCTACTGTTTTTAAGGAAAAACAAAACCAAACAAAGATCAATGCCATTGCAGAGCCTACAATAATAAATGTCTAAAAGTCCTGAACGAGATTTTTGCAAGGTTATTAACTAAGACAAACCATTAGAAAAATCTATGTGGTCAAACCAATTTAATTTAAACGAAGTGTTTGACCGAAATAGCAACATCAAGAAAGATAAGCCCAAAAAGCTTAAAAAATAAACAGGGTTGACCCTAAGAATAAATATTTGCCCTGAATTCTACGATAAAGGGTAGCACTTCATTAGATGAGTAGCCTTCACACTGCTTTCAGAAATACAGCTATTAAGCTCTCATTAAATTCACTGCTCTCTATAACCCAACATATTAAATGTAAAGTACAATGTTCCACGACAACAGGAATATAGAATGACACAGACTTTATTTTACCTGCACAATCCTTAGTAATCAAAAAACTAAGTTATTTTAATTTATTAAAATTTGACCTATAGCTCTCTCCTTCATCACAATCATGAAATGGTTCTTAGTACCTAGCTTTCTCACCAAAAAATAAAAGCATCGGTTTTCTCTATGATGCCAACTTTCTTAAATACAAAGAATAAATCTCATGGCAAATAATAGTAGACACCATTTATTGAGTGCCTCACGTGTCACAACCTGTGCAACTAGTTTTTATGCATTATCTCATCTAACCCTTAAAACAAAAGTCACAAAAGAGAAGTGACTGTGTGAGCCACCCAGCTAGAAAGCAACAGAATCTGGATATGAACTCAAGCACATCTAAGACATTTTTACTCACTGTCTTATTGCAAATTCAACCAATCAAACAGTCCAGGCCCTGAAGCACCAGAATTGATCTAAAGGCTATCAAGCACTGAGCCTAAGAGAATTCAAGAATCTTCAACAGTGTTTTGCAGTCCCTTTATCTCTGGTTTTCAGAGAAATATGAAAGTGCGAGAGCAACTCCGAGGCAAGGTAGGAAAAATACCTGCACGTTGACATCATTCTCTAGAAACTGTATGGGGTCCATTCTTAACCTTTTCAGGAATCTGATAAAAGCTATGGATTTGATAAAAAGCTATGGATCGGGGCTGACCCCGTGGCCGAGTGGTTAAGTTCGCGCGCTCCGCTGCAGGCGGCCCAGTGTTTCGTTGGTTCGAATCCTGGGCGCGGACATGGCCCTGCTCGTCAAACCACGCTGAGGCAGCGTCCCACATGCCACAACTAGAAGGACCCACAACGAATAATATTACAACTATGTACTGGGGGGCTTTGGGGAGAAAAAGGAAAAAAATAAAATCTTTAAAAAAAAAAAAAAGCTATGGTTAAAAGCTTTGTATGTGAAGAGATTCACATGCAAAATTTTGCATTATTTTAGAAGGTTCAGACTCCTAAAGTCCATCTACACATTTCAATTTTAAAATTCCCATTTGATTGGACTAAGAATCAACAGAATGAGGTTAAGGAAGTGCAAACTGACACAAATAAGAGTTCTTTGGAAATTGTTTTAAATATTAGCACAACTCTACTCATGTCAATGATCCTAGTTTTAATGCTTCAGACAAATCTACTACAAAGACCTCATAGAAGAAGAGTTTTAGATGCCACCACTGATACTTACCGTTTTCCTGTGCAATTCTTATCATTCAGGCCGCCAACCTTGTTTATGGCAGACCAGGCTGTGAGAGCCACATATGGCAAAGAGGCAGCTTGAGTATGAGTGAGAGATCTGGGCTTGTGAGAGACCTAGATTTAAAGACAACAGTCAAAAATAAGCAATGACTTGCAAACCTTTGAACACAATTAAGTACATTTTCCTTCATAGGAATCCAACTATTTTCTGAGAGAAGTCTTGAACATTCTGCCAGGTTCAGTGTTTACTGCATACCCTACTCCAAGATGATCCCTAAGGAGTATTCTCCAAATGAGTCACCCTGCCTCGCAGAGGTTCAGGAATGCTTTATGGGCTACATTGTCAGATACAGCTGCTTATGCTTCATAAAAAGACCACATGCGACATCCCCATTAGTCCTGACTATACCCAGAAATAAATCCAAATAAACCTTGAGCCCTCATAAACACATTCTAATTTGTTTTTGAGATCAGCTGTTTCCTTTATTCCCATTTACTGGAAGGTAATCTTTCCAGGCTTTTTCTAATCTCAGTAATACCCTATTTTCCCTTCCTGCCCTCCCTTCTATAGCCAATTTCCTCAATGTTAACCCCTTCCTCTCTATTCAAATTGTCAAGCCTCCTGACTGCATTTGATTAGACTCCTGTTTTTAAAGTTATTTGAAGCAGCTTGATACTTCATGCTTCTGTTTATGATTAATCGGTATGCTCCATTTGGTATATTTGGTTTCAACTACTTATACTGGGTAAAACCAAGAAACACATCAGGGCTTCCAGAACTCACTCCAAGTCCTGGCTCCACAAGACAAAGAGAACTGCTCTGGCGGGCAGTGTCATTAAATGACATCAAACACTTTTTTAATCTTTCAAAAATTCCTACTCTCTATCAAAACTACCATAAAACTACCATAAAACATGAACCCCATCTGAAAAATAACCAATTATTTAAGAGATCTTGGACAGTCTTTGTTTATACTTTCCAAGGGCATTTCAGCACAGAATTGGCAAGTTACCTCATTCCCACTGACTACAACAAACTCCGAGAGCGTGCCTTGTTTCCAGGGAGGAACCGCAGCCCAGACCTGAAACACACACACACACAATTTCATTAGAAACAGATCTTTTTTAACCAAAGCCAAGCATGAGGGTGTTCCCCAGTACATACCTCACTCTGTGAAAAAAGCACCAGTCATCAATACGCCAAGCAAAAGAGTTATTTACACATGATATAAATGTATCACTTAGTATGATTCTGGATTTATCAAGTCAAACCACACTAGAAGCAGATGCCAGTAAATCCTGCTGTATTTAGTGACTACCTAGAGTATCAGAAAGAGGACAGCCACTTGGGGCTTGAATCCCAGCTCCACCACTCAAGAGCTGTGGGACCTCTTTATAGCCTGGCTTCCTCATCTGTAAACTGGGCCTAACTGCACTTACTTCATGGGGATTAAACGAGTTATTTCATGGAAAGCAACTACAACAGTGTTAGCTATTATTATAAGCTCACTTTAATTTCTTGGCATAAAAGTTCAAAGTGACAAGTGACAGCTGATTACACCAAACTTTAGCTATTTTAAAACCCTCTAACCCATAAAGAAGAAATTGTCGTTTAAAGACTCTTTCAAGAAAAAATAAAAAAGTACCAATCATACACATTTTAAAGTCTTGCAATTCTTAAGCACTAGACTTAGAAAGCTCCAGTACAGTCATGCTATTTTGACAGAACCAAGAAAACGAAGGTCCTAGCCAAAGCTCAGTATATTTGCTGAAAATAAGAAAAAGGTCAATGACATGGAATATACTTCCAAAAGAATGAAATTTGCATATTTAGAAAGGAATAGAGGCATTCTCTGACTCACCTCATCTCCAGGCTTGAAGTACCTCACATCAAGTCCACATTCCATCACCACACCAGAGACATCCCGACCCAGAGTCAGGGGAAACTCTTCTCCTTTGGTTCTAATATGTAAAGGATCACGTTTCATATTTAAAGCTGTAGCTCCATAACCACCTATAAAATACAATTTATGGGTTGGTTCCTCCAAAAGAACGGGATAACTTAAAAATCTACTATAGGGTTATAGGTCAGGTACCATTCTAGATCCTCAGAACATAGATTATAAAGTAATCGACCTTAGAATTTTTTACCACGACACAGGAAAGCATAAAAACAATGAGTGCTGTTTCTTTCAAAGAAAATTACTTGGAAAGTTATAATCACTTGTTAAACTAAAGCTACTATTGTTCAAAATGTTTTTGAAATTCCCATTTTGAAACTGTCTCCAGAACTTTCAGTATTTTGTTTTATACAGTTTTACTTTGTTCTTTGAAGATGGTTTCTTTATTAATTTATTAATTCGTGAACTTTTTATACAACGAAGTTGTTTGGTGCCAAGTCTGGTGAAGAAGATAAATGCTAAAGCTGTTTGAAGTTAATAAATAAATAAGGCACAGATATGGTGTCTGACGTTGACACTGGTCTATGAGTAATGGTCCCCACCTCCCAAAAAATGTTTCTAGAACATCTTTGGATCAAGTGCATAGATTCCCGAGTGGAAGAGAACCACCTGGCTGCATCTGTTCCGATATGTATAATAAAGCAGTTAACTTGATTTAACCTATCTTTTTATTTTTAAGAATATTTACATAAATATCAGCTAAGTAGAGCTGAAAATACTCTTCTGATCATAGTATTTTCGTTCAAATAAATTGGCTACTCTATCTACAACAATCCAAAATAGTTTATTCCACAGCTTTAACACATAAAATGGCTTTTCTAATACACAAAAGTATCTGTTATAGTCTCTTCTGCTTGACATCTTTCTGGGAGAACATTTCTGCTATTCAAGATAAGTACCCTTCAAGATAAGCTTACCTTCCCAGGTCATGTACCACAATTTATGCTTCGGAATCACTAAACCACTCTGTAAGTCTCCTCTTTCCCCCACCCACTCTCAGGGACAGTACAACATTAGATCTTAATGATGAGGAGAAACCAGCAGAGGAGCCTGAGAAGGCTTGGCCAGTGAAGAGGTGTCTAGAGAGTCAAGGGAAGGGGTTGTTTAAAAAAATCAAATGCTGTTGACAGGGAAGACAGTTCTTCAAATAAGATCAAAAGCTGACAACAGCCTTTCAAAACAAAAACCAACCCAAAACAAAAGACTGGACCCAACAACACAGAGGTCTTTGGTGACCTTGACAGGAGCACTCACTGTGGCATAGGGTGACAGGATGGGAAGTGAGAACATCCAACTCTTTCCAATAGTTCTGCTATACAGGGGAAGAGAGAAATGGCACAGTGGCTGGAGGGGAGCAACAGAGATGGAGAGAGGATCTTTTAGTGTATTTTTCCTCTCTTTAAGATGGGAGAAATAAAGGGCAAGTTCGTATGCTAATAGGAATGCTTCAGTAGAAAGCAGAAGACTGAAGATGCAGAAGAGAACTGCTGAAACAATGCTCCTGAGGAGGCTCAAGGGGATGGAATCTAGAATTCAGGTGGAGGGCTGGCCTTAGATGGGAGCAATGACAGCTAATCCACACAGCAGGAGGGAAGATGGAGGATACAGGGAGAGATGCTGACAGGTGGGTAGCTTGAAGCAGTTGTTTTTCTAATAAAAAATCAAGACACAGGGGAGAAAGTGTTTGAGACTGAGATAGTTCCAGAAAATCTAAGCTGATGACCATCATGCCAACATTACCCAGTTACCATCTTGCTGGTTAGAGTACACTCCATCAGGGAAAAACACAACTTCACATGTAACACTCATAAAAGTCACATGTTTTACTTTTCCTGTCTTACATTCCTCTTCTACCACTAAAACACAATGAAATAATCATTCACTGAAATTCCTATGTGGTTTGAGCAGAAGAAGTGGGCATTAAGCCATGCCAAACTTTAGCTGCTGTTTCAGAGCTGCAAAAAGACCAGAGGCCTCTCTGAGGTACAGAGCCTGCAGGGTAAAGGCTGTTTAAACAGTTTTCTTGGTCACCTGGATATGCTAATACATCAACTGAGCAGCCCTGGCTCACTGGTACTGGCTAAAGTAGCCCCAGATCCAGAATGCAGCTCGTAGTTAGTAAATGAGAACCCACTGGGTGACACAAATGAATGGGAGCCCTTAGGAGCTTCATCCCATTGTTAGAGGTGGCCAGTGTGACTGGCTCAGAGAGTTGGAATGATTTGGAAAATCCTAAATCTATCATCAGTTTCAAAGACTTTAAGCCTATCTCAACAAACCAAGTTTTGTTGGTATGATGCTGGTGGCTGTATTTTTTTTCCTACCTTAAAGTTATTCATTTCTTTAGCCATTTATATTTATGATTTTATGTCCAATAATTGTGGCCATCTCCAGAAAAACAGCCTGCCTTCATCTCTCAAAATGAAGTAGACATGTCCTTGCTTTCTTGTCAAGGGAAATAACTGCTTCCTACAGTTTACAATCTTCTACTCATTATTTTATTTCCCCAAGCTACCATTTCAGCTATCTTCCGCAACAACAATCACACTTTCTCAAAAAAGAATCCATGAGCAGGAAATAAAGAGGATAATTTGCCAATAATATTACCCAGTCAAGTCATAAAAAACTATGATGTCTCAAGAATACTGTATAAAAGTAAAATGTATTATAGTATTACATTATTAAATAGCAGCTGAGAAAGCCCAGATCCAGCCATTCAACTGAAATTAAAATGTACACAATACAAACTGTGCATGTGCATTCAAAGAAATGAAAAGTTGACAGATCTAAATGAAGACAAAATGTAAAAATTACTCATGGATAAGATACTGCTCATTTTAGTTTGCAACCTTAAGTTAGAATGAAAATATAAAATGACATAAAAATAATGACTGAATGACAGCTTCCAGTATAAATGGAATAAAGTAAAACAACATGCCCAACTAGTAGTAGCAATTATTACTTCAAAGCAAACAAAAAGAATACAAATGTGGATTTTGTGAGGCAATCATAGTAAAGTCATTTCAATCCATTAATAGAGCTCTCTAGCTACAGACACTTTAAGAGTCAAAGTCGTTCCCCAAAACCTCGTCCCTGAAAGGAAACATGTAATAGTGATTCTTCACGTTGTCTAGATTGGCATTGTCCAACAGAAATAGAACGCAAGCCACATATGTAATTTAAAATTTTATACTGGCCACTAAAAACGTAAAAAGAAACGAGTAAAATTGATGTTAATATTTTACTTAATATACCCAAAATATTAGCAAGTCAATATGTAATCGATATAAAATTACTAGACATCTTACATTCTTTTTTTCTTACTAAGTCTTTGAAATCCAGGGTGTGTTTTACACTGACTGCACATCTCAATTCAGATTAGCTACATTTCAATCGCTCAGTAGCCACATGTGGCTAGTGGCTACTACACTGGGCAGCACAGGTGTAGATATATTCACTCAGGTAGAAATAGCAGCATTAAAAATTGGAGATAAAAAAACCTAAAGACAGTGAAACTAGACTTTATTTCCCTAATCCAGCAGTTCTCCAAGTTTTTACATCCCCACGATCTTTTTGAGGACTCTAAGAGGTCCCTTCTTTTCCAACTTCCTATGTGAGGCTGGCTTTTCTTCACTTACTTCAAATAACATATTGCAACAGATTGAATACAGAAATACACATGAAAATCCACCTGTCTTATTAAACCAGAATGCAACAGTGTAAAACAGTGCTACTCTTCTCACTGATTTTTTTGGCTTATTTTGGGAAACACAGTTATTTTTCACTCTAAGTAAGCACTGTGAAGGTAGATCCTATGCTCTGTCAACTACTACCTGTCTCAGTGCTTTGCACATGCAGCTGTCTCTCAGTTATTATTTTCATGTCATTTTATATTTTTATCCTGATTCAATTTTGTAATGTTAACACAGTTTACTGTGTCTTGAAATAAATTAATATTCTAAAACTTCTATTCTAATAAGGTAAATATTGATAGCTATAACACACATAAACAAAAGCCCAATAACTATTGAGTATAAAGACATCTTAAGACTGAAAAATTTGAGAACTGCTCTCTTAATCTAGCACGCGACTCCTGCAAAAAAAAAAGAGGAAGAAACGAAGTCAAAATCTCAACACTTTCATATTTCTCTACAAATTCCACAAAATGATGCATTCTTTCATGAATCTTGATTTTGTAATTGGATATGTATACGAACAAAGCAATTTAACTCATCACGCATAGTTCACATAGGATAATTATCATTGAGGTTATCTGATAAGTAGAGCTGTAGGTTTACACACAAGGTCTTCAAACCACAGACCCATGGTTAAATTAAACCGCATCTGGCGGCTTTAGTTAGAAGACTCGGTTAATTGACCAATCATCCCAAAAGATGTTTTTTGATGTTTTCAGAAGACATGGATGAGTTCCCATAAGCAATACTTTTGTCATTCTTTTCCAAAGTTAAAGTAATTCACAAGTAGTAATCAATCTTCTCAGCACTATAATAATTGCATAGTATATAGTATTTAAGGAATACAGTGCTCTCCAAGCTTTGTCAATATCCCAAGCAGAAATTGAGATGATAACATTGTTCCTATTCAGGCTGGTGCCTAACAAGAAAGTGTATTTCAACTGCCCAGGGCAGAATGCAACCGCAGAAATGAGGAAAGTACTGTCCACATCCTGGCATCCTGACCTGCTGCTTTGTCTGCTGTACCAATAAAGAAAGCTGTGAGTAGCAGGAGAGCAAAGAATTATTATAAAAACGCAAATTGTGAACTGACATGAAAACATAACCATACCTCTAAAACCTGTGATGGACCTCAGAATGCCACAAAGTTCCCAGGAGAGTATACCAGAAAGTTAGCTGTGGACAAAACTCTCAAGTCCCAATTTACATTTTAAGGAAGGATGGAAGCAATTCAAACATATTTTGTAAAAGATTAAAGTTTATGGACACTGCAATTTCAAAAAACTTGGAAATAACATCTGCTGAGACACTATCAAAAACCTAAACAACTCCTTTATGTTAACCAAAGAACTGTAGTCAAATAACAACTGATCTTTTAAAACTGATCCCTGATGAAATTCTCTGAGGAACTAAAAAAAACAAAGAAAAAGAGAGGTAATGAGGAATGTCTTTTGAAAACTTACTTCTCATATTAACATCTATAGGATTCACACTCGCAGCGTGAACTTTGATGATGACTTCATTTGGATAGTGTATGATGGGTATCATCATGTTCTGAGTAAACCGAAGCACTTCATTATTCCCATATTTATCTATCACCCAAGCCGGCATGACAGTGCTCCTTGAAGAGGTAGTACTAATCTTTCTAGCTGAAGACTTTTGTACAACTTGGCTTCTCCAGAAGCAAACCGCAGTACAGGCATGTCTCCGAAGTATACACGTCTTCAGAAATTCCATTGCAAACAGTGGTTGAACGGCGTGCCCTAATTAAAATGCACTTAGTTTGGATCAAACTCTCATCCCCGAATTTGGCCAAATTCTGCCAAATACACTGGCCGATTTCAAAGTTGAAAATTCAAAAATGACGTTAGCTCAATGGAGCGAATGAATGAAGAATATGGAACTATTCTGCTATTCGCATCTGCAAGGCTCCAATTAACTTTCCAGTCAGTATTTTGTCCATTCTCCTCCTCCCTTCCACCCCACCCTCCAACAAAAACAAACTCCCTAGAACCCTGCCCTCTCCCGGGAGCCCTCGGTGGGACAGGCCGACTCCGCTCGCGATCCGGACGCCACAGAGGACCAAACGCTCCCAGCTTCCCGCCGCGACCCTAGCTCGGGGTCTCCTTGTCACCCACTCTCCTTCCCCGCGGGACCCGCTTTGCGGCGCCAACCAATCGCGTGCAAAGATCATTTCCTCCTAAATGCAATTCGACCAATCGAAGTGCTCGGTGCTGAAAGGTTTCGTGACGATCAAAGATGGCTGCGCCCATGTAGTACCGGCAGCGGCTGTTGACCTTTATTTTTGCTCCGTGTCACCTGGCCCCTGTGGTGGCAGGCTGAGCACAAGGACCATGCTTGGCCGGACCCTCCGAGAAGTGAGTGGAATTGGCTGCTGAGGGCCCAGGGAGGTCGGAAAGATTCGCGGAGTCTGTGGGCGCGGAGTCCCCGGGCCTAACCAGGCATCTTGGGCAGCCTCGCCGGCTCCTTCCCCGGAACTGGGTGGGGATTCGGCCCTGTGGGCCCTTAGGCTGTATTCTCCATACCGGTGCTGGAGTTAGGACCTCAGCAGGGGAGACTTCTGCGCCGCGGAGCTGTGGGGTGGAAGTGTAGACTGGCTTCTCTCCATGAGACGTTTGCTCAGGCTTGGGTCAGGCGCAGGATGGTGTCTCGGGGTGGGCTCTGCCGGTCCACTTCAGTCTGTTGTGCCCCCAACACTCATCTGATGCAGTTCTCGCTAAGGGGCCCCCCAAATCTGTACTTTGCAAAACCCAAAGGAGTAATTCTTGGCGTTTTTTCCGCCCGTGATATATTCCTTCTCTTCTCCAACCACCACTAGAAACCAACGCTTCCCTTAACCGTGTCTCTATTTCCTGGACATCGTTTTTGAACTCTAGGCTGTATTTGTGAATGCCTCCTGGACATCTCTTCCAAATGTCCCATAAGCAGCTCAGACTCAATTTAACCGAAGTTGACTTTATAATTGTAACAGGACCACCTCTTACCTCTCAACCTCCATCTTAAAAGACAAACAGAAATCTTAATTTCTGCATTCCTAATATTCTCTTTTTAATGCCACAACTGTTATCCCCGTTGCCCTTAGATTCTTCCACATCTGTCACATCCAATAAATCACTAAGCCCTGTTAATTCTATTTTGTAATTATGTCTGGAATCTGTTCTCTCACTTTATCCCTGCTGTTGGGGCTTTAAGTCAGGTCTCCTCACTTTCTGGCCTCATCTCACAACCTTTAGAACTGTCTGCAGGCCCACTGTTGTAAGAATCACCTCCGACCATTGTTAAAATTACAGCTGTATCCCACTCGGGCAGAGCTGTGTGTTAAGGCCCAGAGTATATGGTTTTACCAGGGCTCCAGGTGATTCTGCTAAGTAAGGTTGAGGCCCTACCGTGCCTTCCATCTTCCTTTTGTATCTTCACCTGGAAAGTCTTTTTCCCCCCCAGCTGGCGGCTTTTTAGAAAGCTATACATTATAATGAGAACTTTAAATCCACAGACTTTGAATAATAAATAGTTCTTCCCCCAAATATATTATTGCTTTACCATCTTAAATTGCACCCGGCGTATACTGTCAGTGAAGAATCCAATTTGTTCTTAACAAAAAGAAAAGACACCCAAAACTTGTTTTAAAATGAAGTAGGACCTGTAAAAATACAGTATTTTCTTTTTCTGCCCTTTCCCCCCTTCAGGGCTACCTTTTTTGGGGCACCCCTTCCTGATGTTGAGTGAGCCATTGTGAGAAACAACTCTAACCTCAAGGGGGTAAAAATATTTCAGCAAGCAGACCCAAAGGCTCACAGGAGGTCACCTTGGCATGATTACTTTCACTTAACCACTCTTTTAACAAATATTTATTGACGCCTACTGTGTGCAAAACATTATTTGATGGTTGTTTTTGCAGCCCAAAATATATCTTATGTCCACTCTGTATTTTTTCTACATCGTTCTACTAATGCCCCAAATTCTACCAATTAGAAATTAATTAACTTAGTACACATTCTATTTTAAATAAGTAAAGATGCCTAAGAGGGTTGAATGATTTATTCATCCATTGCTGTAAATTATAATAGTTCAAATTTCTCTCCTTCATCATACCTTAGTTGAGATAATCAATTGAAGAAAGGGAAAATTTGCTGGGGAGGAAATTAGGGGGAGGGGCTGGAAACTGGGGAGTTTTGAGGCAATTTTGGGGACCTAAGAGGAGGCTTAGGGCCACCGAGGAGCCCTGGGAGGAAGCACTAAAAGGAGATAAATTACCAAATAGGAGGTAAAACTCCTATTTGTAAATTTTACCCACAGATATTCAGGAAGGAAGAGGAGTCTGACTTTTACCTTCGTTTGTTGTGACACAATCTCAGTGTTTCTAGGAGCCAGGCTAATATTAACCCTAATTACCCAGGCTAATATTAACCCTAAATTTAATTATATATCCAATAGTCTTCTTGGGGGTCTAGCCTAAGAACACATAATTATAGTTCTATGGGAAAATAGATTCCAAGTTTTAAATAACTCAGTTATTCATTCATTCAGCTAACATTTGTTGAGTACCTCTGTGTTCCAGACACGGGCTTAGCATTGAAGACAGACAGAATCTCCTGCTCTCATGAAACCTACATTTTTGTGGGAAAGCAAACATTAAATAAGTTTTTTCTTTTTAAGTAAATAATATAATTTCAAATAGTATAAGTGCTGTGAAGAAAGATTAAGCAGGTTGTAGTGTGAGAATTAGTTGGGGGAGCTGCACGTTTTAGTTAGAGTGGTCAGGGAAGGTTTCCTTGACTGAGTAGGTGATATTTTTTTTTTTTTCAAAGATTGACCCTGAGCTAACATCTGTTGCCAGTCTTTTCTTGTTTTTTCCTTCTCCTCAAAGCCCCCCAGTACATAGTTGCAGATCCTTCTAGTTCTGCTGTGTGGGACACTGACTCAGCATGGCTTGATGATGAGTGGGTGATATTTAATAGAGACCTGAAGGATATGAAGGGCGAGTCCTGGGAAGATCCGAAAGAAGAGTTTTCCAGGCAGAGGGAACAGCAAATGCAAAGACTGAAGCAAGAGTAAGCTTGCCATGTTCAAGGGATAGCGAGAAGGCCAGCATGCCGGGAGAGAAGTGAATGAGGAGGAGAGTAGTGGAGGTGAGGTTAGAGAGAAGCAGGAGGCAGATCATAGAGAACCTTTGAGGCCATGGTAAGGAGAGCAGATTTTATTCTAAGTGTAATGGGGAAGCCTCTGGAAAGTTGTAAGTCTGTAGACATGATCTGATTTAAAATTTAAAAAGCTCCTTCACGCTACTCTTAATGGTAATGGTCCATAGGAAAGCAAGTGAGGAAGCAGGAAGACCAGTTAGAAGGCTGTTGCATTGGCAAGAGATGATGGGAACATGAATAGATGGCAGGAAGAGAGGTAATGTGAAGTGGGTATTGCTTTTTAAGTTGGGGCTTGCTGATGGATTGGATACGGAGTTTGAGGGAAAGAGAAAAATCAAGGAAGATGCTTGTGTTCTGGGCCTGGGCAGTTGGGGAAATGAAAACATTTATCAAGATGGGAAAGACTAATGGGAGCATGTTTGTGAGGAGAAAGTTATCAAGATTTCTGTTCTGGCCATGTTAATTTTGAGATGCCTCCTAGATACCCAAATGAAGATGTCAGTTAAGCAGGTGGCTATAGAAATGTGGAGATCAAAAAAGAGGCTAGGGATGAGGATGTAAATTGGCAAGATTATAGAAGATAATTAAAGCTATACGGCCAGATGAGATCACCTGGGAAGTTGAATGTAAAAATAGAAGAAGGCCTAAAACTTTTCAACATTTAGAGGTCAGCAAGAGGAAGCAGAGCCAGCAAAAGAGACTTGAAGGAGGGGCCGGCCTGGTGGCACGGCAGTTCAGTGTGCACACTCTGCTTCGGCGCCTAGGGGTTTGCTGGTTCAGATCCCGGGTGCAGACATGGCACCACTTGGCAAGCCACGCTGTAGCAGGTCCCACATATAAAGTAGAGGAAGATGGGCACGAATGTTAGCTCAGGGCCAGTCTTCCTCAGCAAAAAGAGGAGGATTGGCAGCAGATGTTAGCTCAGGGCTAATCTTCCTCAAAAAAAAAAAAAATGAGAGAGAGAGACTGGAAGGAATGGCCAGTAAGGCAAGAGGAAAACCAGGAGGGCTTAGTTTCCTGAAATATACAAAGGGAGAGTGAGCTCTTAAGTTGAATGGTGCTGGACTGCCCAGTGTCTACTGGGTTTAGGAACATGGAGGTTGCTGGTGATCTTGACGTACTATTTCTTGGAACAATGGAGACAAATGCGTAAATGTTAAATGAGTGTGTTAGAGAGAGTACCAGTCAACTGGACACTCAGCCCTCAAGGGCTCTGCCGTACCTTCAGCATTTATTTATCAAGACAATTTTCTTTTTGAAAGGCAGTTCCTTTGCTAAGTGAACCCTTGCTGCTATCTGTACAGTCAGTAAAATGTTTTGCACTTTGTTAGAGAGGAGTCAGTGCTGTCACACCTTGCGTAGAGAAGCAGGTTACAGTGGTCCAGAGCAAGGGGCCTGGAAACCAGATCAGGCCTTGGTTGAATCACAGTTCTACTTTCTAGCTATGTGATTTCAAGCAGGAACTTCAGTAATTTACCTATAAAATGGAAATAATAATAATAATGTCAGCCCCTTAGTGTGGATGTAAAGATTAAATGAAATATAAAGTAGGATAATGGCTAGAACTAAGTGCTATTATTAACACTAATTTTGTTACAGGGACAAAATTATTAGATGATATGTATTTACAGTTTTCTCTTTCTCTGGTTTCTAAGAAGAGTGGTCCTTGAGGAAGATTTCTTAATTTTTCTAAGACGGCATATTACTTGTCTATTGCTGCCTAACAAATTAGTGTGAACTTTTTGGCTTAAAATAACACAATCATAAAAAAAAAAAAAAAAGCCACCGTTATCTCACAGTTTTGTGGGTCAGGAGTCCGGGACTGGAATAGCTGCGTTCTCTGCTCAGTCTCAAAAGGCTGAAACCGAGGTGTCAGCCAGGGCTGCGGTCTGAAGCCTCAAAGTCCTCTTTCCACCTCATTGTTTGTTGGCCATTTCCTGCAGTTGTAGGACTGAGGTCCTGGGTTCCTTGATGACCATGTGGGTAGTAGAGTAAATGAGCTCAGGGACAGATTTGGGATACCTAGAAGTGAGGTTTGGGAGATGTACAGATATTGGTAATGATGTCGTGTGGCCCGTGACCATGTGACTTGGGAACTGGGGTGAGGTGAGGTCGAGCACTGAGAGGCCAGGTGTCAGTGTACATGACTTGAAGTTTGAGGTCAACAAGAATAGCAACAGGAGCCGCCGTAAGGAAGAGTACAGTGAGCTAGCTGCTGAAATCTTCAGTGAACGCAGAGGAGTACCAGGGAGACTGTAAATTAACACTTCGGGGGAGGCATGTAATATCCACCAAGGCCTGTGCTCCAGATGAGCTGGGTCTTTTGAGAGAAGAGGAAAGAGACAGGCATTGAGGAACAAGGAGGACGCCTGCCGCCAGAGCCAACCAGCCATCCCTTAAGAAAGCTGCAGGAGCAGCAGCGGTCTCAGGAAAAACCTAGTTTCCATTAGAGAAAAGAAGTGCCAGGGAGAGAGAATTTGTTTTTTTAGCAAAAACTTTTATAGTTGATTTCATCTTGCATTCAGATGTGACATCTTTAGTTTTGTCCCGGGGGAGCTGTACTATTTATATTTCATACTCCTTATGCTCAGTCCATTCTAGGTAATTAGCATCTTTGTTTTCATTTCTCTTCTCCAATTCCCTTATTGATTTTCTCAAATCTGGAGTTCCTAAAAATGTTCCTTACGAAGATCAGCACCATTTAAAATGCGTACTCCTAGACAATCTCATTTCTTGCCCTTGTAACCATGACATTAATTCCTTCCCTTTTATTCTCATACCAGTTGGCAAGTCAGAAAGCAGCTTGAGGATAGTCGGCGTTAGGGGACTGGGGGAAAGGAGAGAAAGCGGCAGACGTCATTTTCCTCATTATTACAGCTTTGTCATGAGATAGGCCTGCCTGTGTACCTCTCTGTCTCTCTCGCTTTGGTTTATTACTAGTTCTGACTCCTCCACCCAGCCGATGACTTTCTTCTTACTTCCCGCTCTATATTTACAGTATTAGAATACACTGCTATCTTTTTTTCTCTCCAGCTCTTTTCTTCTAAAGAATTTACATCTTATACAAACCATTCAACAGAAATATCTCTTGTTACTAGGTGACCTCCTTTAAGTCAAGCCCAGCTGTCCTCCTCATCCCTGAATCACTCCCCCAGCCTCCCCATGGCAATCCTTTTCTCCTCTTGTCCAGGAGCAGTTAGGGGTCCTCAATGGCCTAGTCCCACTTCTTTTCTTATTTAAAACCCTCAGCCCTAAGAATACCACTGCTTTGATGATTTATTCAACAGCTTAGAGCAGATCGTTTGTAGATTTTCCCCTCAAGTGCAAACTCCTGTTGTTTGATGGATATAGGGCACGTGAAAATACAGTCAGCTTAGAGGAGAAGCTGAGCTGCGGTCCGCTAGTGCGGAGAGAAATGGTGAAGAAGCATGTGTTAAGAAGTTACGTCTGCCCTCTACTATTTGTGTGACTTTGGACAAATCACTGACCTCTCTGAGCTTCGGTTTCTTCATCTGTAAAATGAGGTTAATAATACCTAACTTATGTGGGTGTTTTAAGAGCTAAATGAAGTAATAAAACGTAAAGCAACGGTGCCTGGCTCTTGGTAGATAATAAATATTCCTTCTTCCGCTATCTCGCTTGTCACTGAGTTCCCATCTTGTCCAACTCTCTTTTCATATAATCTCCAAGGTCTTTGTATCATCTTTGACTTCTTGTTATTCATTCCTTTTCTCTGACTGGTAAGTTTTTATTATTATTACTTCCTACAGGGAGTATTCAACAGTCATTACTTCACCCCAGGCTGCACTGACGGCAGGATTCAGGTTCTGGTCTGGTAGGGCAGTTTATTTAACACTTTCTTTACTAGCCTTCCTAATGCACCAAAGACAGGATTTCAAAAAAGTTTGTTTCTTTGTTTTTAGTTTGCTTTTGAACCCATGTTTTATAAGCATTTCTCTCAATTGGTAGTGGCTCTTGCTTGAATTCTCCAATAGCTACAAAGACTTTATTTCGAGCCGTAAAGTCCTGTAATGCTTTGCCTAGTTCATGTCTCCTGTTTCCCTTCTGGGCTGCCTGTGTTGTAGCTAAGCTACGCTCTGCACACAGTCCGCCCTAACCCATGCTTCACCCAGGCTGGGCCTCTACTTCTAGACAGGATGGCTTACCTAAACCACGGCTCTTGTTTGTTCAAGCCTGACTTAGAAACAGAAAATTACTCGGCTAGGGCGATGAATGGCGTGTCCTCCAACCCATCCTCAAACTGATCAGTGTGTTGGCCTCCTTCACTATCCAAGTGTAGAGTTGATAGGTTCTCTTGGTTCTGAATCCAGGCTTCACTTCAAAATTTTACCCTTTACCACCCTACCTGCCCGCCTCAGTATCATAGTTGAAGCTTCTGCAGACTCAGTAAAGGGTTTTTGAATTGTATATGCTATAGGTTTCTGCAGCACTGAAACAAGGCCACATTACTCCAACAGAGCTGTGTCAGAAATGTCTCTCCATTATCAAGAAGACCAAGTTTCTAAATGCTTACATTACTGTATCTGAAGAGGTGGCCTTAAAGCAGGCTGAAGAATCAGAGAAAAGATATAAGAAAGGTAAATTACTTTGAATTATACTTAATTGTTACATTTCTAGAGAAAGAGCTTAATTGGATGTAGCAGTCTCCATTGGGCAAGTGAAGCTTTTAACGTAAAACATACCCTTATTTAAAGAACTTGCCACAAGGCATGATAAAAACGAGGCTAATGGAGATGTGATGTTTGTAATGTCCAGCTGTAATCATTTTTAACATAAGTTTGACTTCTGAGAAAGTCTCTTTACCAAAAACTAGTAGTTATTAGAATAACTATGTTAGTGTGTCTTTATATTTTGAACTAGATATATCTCCTGTTCTTTTGGCCTTTCAACCCAGGTCACTCACTTGGGGATTTGGATGGAATCCCCATTGCAGTAAAAGACAACTTCAGCACGTCCGGCATTGAGACAACATGTGCATCAAACATGCTGAGAGGTAAAGGTGAACTGATCTGAGTGCTAATAGTTTTATAAAAATAGATAATTTTTAGTTTAAATTAAAGATAAGATCCTAAAGCACCAAGATAGTCTCAGACTAATTCTATTTGCAAAGGACATACTCAGGATGGAATTTTACCTTTTTATTGTTTACTCTTCCAGAATGTGAAATTATTCTTTAGAGACAGGGCAGCTTAATGGGCGAATCCTATTTGGAAAGTTTTAGCAATCCTATTTAGGAAGACTCAATAACTGGTCACCACAAACATGCTAGGTGACCTCTGCTCCCACTCACTAATAACATGGGAATAAGGACGAAGCGACTGTCATCACCTCTCTCGTGAGGAGGGTGTGAAGATTCGTTAGGATCTACTGTTCAGTTATTTTTTATTTCCTGACTCCTCCATCTCTTATATCACTATACTTATCTGAGTGTAGTGATGCTTATTTTATTCTTTACAGTTTTGTAGGTCATAAGGAATCGTGTTTATCAAGATTTTTGGATCCTAGGAGCAAAAAGAAATGGGGGGAGAAAGTTATTCAGAATACTACACACTAAAAGTAATATTCCAGAGTCCGGCCCCGTGGCCAAGTGGTTAAGTTCGCACGCTCTGCTTCAGCTTCCCAGGGTTTCGCTGGTTCGGATCCTGGGTGCGGACATGGCACCGCTCATCAGGCCACATTGAGGCGGCGTCCCACATGCCACAACTAGAAGGACCCACAACTAAAATATACAGCTATGTACTTGGGGATTTGGGGAGAAAAAGCAGGAAAAAAAAAAAAGATTGGCAACGGTTGTTAGCTCAGGTGCCAGTCTTAAAAAAAAAACAGTAACACTCCATGAGGAATATGCCCCAGGTTCCTCTGATATGTGGACTGTTGTTAACTGTGGAATGTACAGTAGATAGAGGAAATTTTAATTGAGACTAAAGATCTACTTCTGACTGGAAATAGATAAAAATTACTGTATGACAGCATCATCTGAGAATAAAAAGTCAAGTACAATGAATAAAATAATGATTTAAGATTAGTTTCAAATGAATTGGGTCCATCTCTGACGCTCATTCAATATTTTGTAGTCCTGTTAAAGTCTATGTTTTTAAAAAGATTATAAAAGTAGTGACTATATAGACTACC
This sequence comes from Equus asinus, assembly GCF_041296235.1. Lineage (NCBI taxonomy): Eukaryota > Metazoa > Chordata > Mammalia > Perissodactyla > Equidae > Equus > Equus asinus. The sequence continues at coordinate 42,677,820 of NC_091813.1, forward strand.
TTTGGAAAACATAGCAGTTAGCAGTAGAGAAAACTAACTTTCAGAAGAAAGTACAATCCACTGCTCAAGTTAGGAATAATTAACACATGTCAACATGAATTGCTTAATTGCAGTTTAAAATCTTCTTCCTTGCGTATGATTTACATGTTCACTGTTTTCTCCCCCATAATAAAAATAACTAATTTTTTTCAGGGTACGTACCACCTTATAATGCTACCGTGGTTCAGAAGTTGTTGGATCAAGGAGCTCTACTAATGGGAAAAACAAATTTAGATGAATTTGCTATGGGGTAAGTAAAATTGAAGTGTTCTTCTCTTGTATTTCTTCTGTGTCTTTAATTTCATTAAATGTAGCTGCCTAAAAGTAGTGAGGTGATTTCTTGAGAACTCTAATGCCAGTTTTTCAGTCCCTCTGTGAGACTGTGTTCTGTCATCTAGTAATCGTATCTCATTTTGGTTTTAATCTGCGTTTCCCTAATGACTAATGATGTTGAACGTCATGTTTTTATTGTGCCACCCATGTATCTTCTTTCGTGACGTATCTATTCAAATCTTTGGCCCTTTTTTTTGTGAGGAACATTGGCCCTGAGCTAACATCTGTGCCAGTCTTCCTCTATTTTGTATGTGGGACGCCGCCACAGCATGGCTTAACAAGTGGTGTTAAGTCAATGCCCGGGATCCGAACTTGCAAACTCTGGGCCACTGAAGCAGCGCACGCAGACTTAACCACTGCACCACCGGGCTGGCCCCTTGCCCATTTTTTTATTGGGTTGTAAGAGTTCTTTTGTATGTTCTAGATTCAAGTCCATTATCAGATACGTGATTTGCAAATATTTTCTCCAAGTCTCTGGGTTGTCTTTTAATTCTCTGAACATGCCTTTCAAAGAGTGAAAGTTCTTAATTTTGATGGAGTCCAATTCATCAGTTTTTTCCTTTTTTTTAAAGATTTTATTTTTCCTTCTCCCCAAAGCCCCCGGTACATAGTTATATATATTTTTAGTTGTAGGTCCGTCTGGTTCTGCTACGTGAGACACTGCCTCAGCATGGCTTGATGAGCGGTGCCATATCCACGCCCAGGATCCAAACCTGTGAAACTCTGGACCGCTGAAGCAGAGCACATGAACTTAACTACTTGGCTACAGGGCCCACTCCCATTTTTTTTCTTTATGATTCATGCTTTTTATATATTCTCTAAGAAATCTTTACATAACCCAAAGTCACAAAGATTTTTCTCCTAGGAGTTTTATAGTTTTAGTTCTTACATGTAGACTTGTGATCCATTTGAGTTAATTTTTTGTATATAGTGTTAATAAAGCCAAGGTTCTTTTTTATTTTGCCCCCTGAAGAAGATTAGCCCTGAGCTAACATCTATGCCAGCCTTCCTCTATTTTATATGTGGGTCACTGCCACAGCATGGCTGATGAATGGTGTAGGTCTGCACCCGGCATCCGAACCAACGAACCCAGCCACTGAAGCGGAGTGTGCTGAAGTTAACCACTAGGCCACAGGGCCAGCCCTGCCAAGGTTCATCTTCGTGCATATGTGTGTCCAATAATTCTGGCATTGTTTGTGAAAAAAGATTATCCTTTCCTCATTACATTACCTTGGCCCTTTTGTTAAAAAATCAATTGGACGCAAATGTGTAGGTCTGTTTCTGGATTCTGTTCTGTCCTGTGTATCTCTGTTTCATCCAATGTCACACCATCTTGATTATCGTAGCTTTATAGTAAGCCTTGAAATTAGGTAGTAAGAGTCCCTCAATTTTGTTCTTCTTTTTCAAAATTATTTTACATGTGCCAGGTTCTTTGCATTTCCATATAAGTTTTAGAATTGGCTTGCTCATCTCTATAAAGAAGCTTGATAGGATTTTGATTGTGATTTTATTGAATTTATAGATCAAGTTGAGGAGAATTAACATCTTAACATGTCATCTGATTCATGAACACTTTATATCTCTCCATTTACTTAGGATTTTGTTTAATTTTTCTCAGCAATATCTTTATGATTTTCTGCATGTAAACCTTGCACGTAATTTTTTTGATTTATCCCCAAGTATTTTATGTTTTTTTTTTTTTTTTTTTTTTTTGAGGAAGATTAGCCCTGAGCTAACATCTGCCGCCAATCCTCCTTTTTTTGCTGAGGAAGACTGGCCCTGAGCCAGCATCCATGCCCATCTTCCTCTACTTTATATGTAGGATGCCTACCACAGCATGGCTTGCCACTTGGTGCCATGTCTGCACCCAGGATCCGAACTGGCAAACCCCAGGCTGCTGAAGCAGAATGTGTGCACTTAACTACTGTGCCACCGGCTGGCCCCTATGTTTTTTTAATGCTATAGAAAATGGCATTTTTTAAATTTCTAATTGTTTATTGTTAGTATATAGAAATATAATTGAATTTTCTATATTGACCTTGTATCTTATGACCTTACTAAGCTCACTTATTAGTTCTAGTTGATCTTTGTAGATTCTTTGGTATATTTTATGTAGATGATCATGTAGTCTGCAAATAGAGAGTTTTCTTTCTTCTTCTTTTCTTTTTCTTGCCTTATTGTACCAGTTAGGACCTTCAGTACCATATTGAACAGAAGTGCTAAGAGCGGATATCCTTGCCTTGTTCCTGATCTTGGGGGAAAGCATTCAGTCTTTTACCAAAAGCACTTTTTATTTCCCCTTTTATAAAATTTGTCACATTTGTAATATTTGCTTGGTCTGTGTTCTCTGTTTCATAGAAGCCAAGTCCTTGACTTTCTTATTTACAGTGGTATCTCTTGGCACTCAGTAAATATATATTGAATGAATTAATCCATGGGAGTCAACTCAAATGTAAATTATTAGGAGACATCACCTTGATCAGCTGATCAAAATGAACATCACTAATCAGGGTTAAGTGGCCATTATGTACCTGCAATGTGATTCCCTGAGAAGGGCACACCGTCACCTGGGTAGTATTCCAGCCACGAGTATACAACCTGAAGCTAATAACAAAGAAACAAAAGAAAAATCTGAAATGAGAAACATTCTATTAAAATGTCAATCTCATAAAAAACAAAGAAAGGCTATGAAAATGTTCCAGATCAAAAGAGGCTAAAGAAAATGAAAGCTAAAACTTATAGAAGAAAACATAGGAAAAAATCTTTGTGACCTTGAGTTAGGTGAAGATTTCTTAGATAGGACACATAGGTGCAATCCATAAAACAAAAAATTAATGGATTGGACTTCATTAAAATTAAGAACTTATATACTTTGACATACACTATTAAAAATGAAAAGCCACAGACTAGGAGAAAAGATTTATAAAACATATATCTGAAAAAGAACTAGTATCCAGTATGTATAGACCCTTTCCCAACTCAATAAGAAAGCAACCCAATTTTGTAAAAAATGTAAGCAGACATTTCATCAAATAAGGTATATAGTTGGCAAATAAGCACATGAAATAAAATGCTTAACATGACTAGTCATTAGAGAAATGCAAATTAAAACCACAATGAAATACATACACCTGTTAGAATGGCTTAAAAAATGACAATATCAAGTGCTGACAAGGATGCAGAGCAATTGGATTTCTCATACCATGCTGCTAGGGAATGCAAAATGGGATGGGCATTTTGGAAAATAGTTTGGCAGTTTCCCATAAAGCTAAGCATACACTTACCAAATGACCCAAGAATCTCAGTCCTAGATATTTACCCAAGAGGTGAAGACTTATGTTTACACAAAAGCACTGGGGCTTTTGGTATAATATTTATTGTGGCTTTATTCATAATTGCCAAAAAACTAGAAATAATTCAATGTCTGTTGGCTGGTGAATGATTCAAAAAGTTAAAAAAGAGGCCAAAGAGACAATGATAACTAAGTGCAATATCTGACTCTAGACCTGATCCTATAGTGGAAGGGGGTGAAATGCTCTAAAGGACGTTAATGGATCAAGTGACAAAATTGGATTACATGTAGTAGATTAGGCAAAGGTATTGTATTGATGTTGAATTTACTGAGATGGATAACTGTCCTGTGACTGTGTAAGGGAATACCCTTGGTCTTAAGATATGCATACTGGATACATGCTAAAGGATTTAGGGTAAAGGGCCATGATGTATATAATTTACCCTTACGTGGTTCAGAAAAAAATGTCTATATATGTACAGACACACAGAACACACAAAGGATAAAACAAATGGGGGTAAAATGTTAATAATAGGTGATTCTGGGTAAGGGGTATAAAGTTCTTTTCATACTGTTTTTATTTTTGCACTTATCTGTAAGGTTGAAATTATTTCAAAATTTAAAAAATAAATTATTAACATTCCACTTATGCTTGTCTGAGAACTTCTGATTAATAGAGGGTTTCCTTCAAAAGACTTCTTGTTAACTGTTTGAATGTTTGTGACACTTTTCAAGTGGAACACCATAATTTACAAGGGAAATCATCTTAAGCTGAAATTGGGTGATCAATTGGATAAAAAATCTTCTTAACAGACTAGTTTTTTCTACTCCTTACCACAAACGCTCTTACTTCCCATCCTTCACCTCCTCAACCACGTAATTAGTGAAAGCTACATCTGAGCAGGCTTCCTGCCTTTTCCAGTTCAAGTCACAGTAGATTATACAGTGTCAGAAGCAAATAATATAATCAGGAGATGAAAATTTCACGTGAAATGAAAGTTTCATTAAGGTATCTTGCTTCACTTCTTCATCTCAGATCTGGAAGCACAGATGGTGTATTTGGACCAGTTAAAAACCCCTGGAGTTATTCGAAACAGTATAGAGAAAAGAGGAAGCAGAAGTCCCACTGTGAGAATGAGGATTCAAACTGGCTTATAACTGGAGGAAGCTCAGGAGGGAGTGCGGCGGCCGTGTCAGCCTTCACGTGCTTTGCGTAAGATGTCTTCTTCTATCTGCACTTTAAAGCCCAATGCAATACAAAAGTCATAAACCAGACACAAAACCCGACAATACAGTAGTTCATCCTTTGGTATTTTTATTGCCTTTCAGTAAGCTATTTATGCTCAATAGTATATCAAAATTGTATCTTATAAATGCATTCAATTTTATGGTACACTTATGTGTATTTTATACATTTAACTTTAAGGTAACATTTAAACTCTTCCTCCATAGTCTCTGGTTCTCTTAAAAACGTGATTTTATGGATCTTTCAAATATGCCGTTTAGCATTAATGGACCTCACTGAATTTCATTTTTTAAGTAATTCATTTGGGTGTCTGCTACTGTACAAATATTTCAGGACTGATGTACGGTGGCTTTAGTTGAGGGCTGCTGAGCTAAACTGTTAGCTATGGTTTATCCTTCAGCTAAATCCGACTTTTGCCCAAAAAAAAAAAAGAAAAAGAGAAAATGCTCCTAATATATATCAATAGGATATTTTAAATAGTGTTTTCATAAATCTGCAACTAAAAAGGTCTATCAGTAAGTAAAGCTTTTTTAAGTTTGTAGGGAGCTGATTTGTCCAACTGTCACTTTCCATCGATCCTGCCTGATGTCGTAAGTCTCATTTACAAAGCATGTCTTAACCACCTAAAGAAGAGTATATAAGTATCACAGCTGCTGTATTTATTTTATGGGTCTCAATTTAACCAAATTTAATGTGTTTCTTTAGTAGTACTTTCTGTATTTTCTCTCTCCTTAATTATCTACTGAAACTAAGCTCTTTCACAGGCATTGCAAACAATAAATTATTTATATTTTTTAGAGCTGTGGAGATTTAGATTCTGCAGATTTTTTTTTTTAGTTTCCCTGAAATCTTGTTAACAAGTAAAACCATTTCATTTTATCTCTGTGGAATGTTATAGCACTGCATTAATATTAATGAGAGTTCTGACAAGTTAGGACTGCAAGATTAGGTGGTTTTTTTCATTCTCATCACCCCACTTAGTGTTCATCTTTCTGAGTGTGCGTTGCGAAGATGGCATTTTGACACATAATTCCTATGGAAATGTAGGTTTTCCTTTTACACAGCCATCAGTGAATCCTAATAAGAAAATGTATCCTTTTAGAAATTGTGAAAGCAACAGTCTGATTTTGTAGTTCAAATGGCATTGGTAAGAAAGGCGATAAAATTTGCATTTCTGTAGAGCACAAGGGCTGTGTGACTGGTGGGAGCTTTGTTCAGCCCAAAGCGTCCCTCTGGGTGGAGTCAGGAGAAGCACAGACCCCAAGTCCCAAACCGCCAAGTGTTCTGTTTGTTCCCCCCCCCCCCTTTTGATTTGTTTCTTTTACAATAGTTTTAAAAACAGGAAGATTCTTGGAGTACTATGCAGCTACTCAAAAGAATGAGCTAGAGTGCTATGTAATGACATGGAAAGATATCCAAGATACACTGTTAAGTGGAAAACAGGTTGCAGAACAGTATGTATAGTATGACCTTATTTCTGTTAAAATTGCTAATTACGTATGCATGTGTCTTAGTTGCATGGAAGTGCCTGGATAAATGTATATCAAAACTGACAACAGGATTACTGTGCAGGCAGACAAATTTCACTTCATCCATCATACAGTTGTGTAATATTTTAATTTTTGCTGTAGGCATTTATGCTTTTCAAATCAGAAAAAACTTTTTTTTCTGAAATAGTTTTAAAAAATATTTAATTGTGGTGAAAAATATATATCGTAAAATCTACCCCCTTAACCATTTTTAAGCTTACAGTTCAGTAGTGTTAGGTCCGGTCATGTTGTACAACCGATCTCCAGAACCTGTTTCATTTGTAAAACTGTCACTCTGCACCCATTAAACAACAGCTTCCCACTTGCCTGTCCCCCAGCCCCTGGCATCCACTCTTCTGCTTTCTGTCTCTGTGAATTTGACTCCTCTGAGTACCTCATGTAAGTGAAATTGTGCAGGATTTGTGCTTTTGTGACTGACGTATTTCACTTAGCATAATGTCCTCAAGGTTGTTTAGTTTTGTTTTGTTTTTTAATAAGAAAAACACATACTCTGCAGGTAACTGGGCGAAGAAATAAACAGATACTTCACAGTTGGGTAATGCAAATACAAATAAATGTACACATTAACAAAGCTTTTTGGTTATCAAATTAACCAAATTTTAAGAACTCCTAAGACTCACTGATGATAATGAAACCTAAAGCACAGTCTGATTCACTGCAGTTGGGAATATAAGTTGGCATAGCCTTTCTGACAAGGAATTTGACAATGTATATCAAGAACTCATAATACGGCAGAGCCTTCGGCCCATTAACTCTATCTCTTGGAAGCTAGCTTAGAAAACAATCAGACATGTGGATAAAGATTTATATTTAAAAGTGTTTGTTACAAAGTTATTTGTTATGCAGTTATTATCCTAATTGTCAACAACATAAATGTTTAACTGAATTAAAGCACATTTCCATCTGTGATTCTAAGTGGGATAGCAGAAGGGCTGTTTCTGAATTTCTAGGAGGGATGTGATTAGTTTGTAAAATCGTGCTGTAATATTATCATTAAAGAAAGCTATAAGATTTGTATGTATATTGATAGGAAAATGAACCTTAAAATATTAGGAATTGCCAATTAATGATAGAATATTATAAATGTTTTAAATTTTCAGTAATTTTAACAAGATAGTAAAAGGCTCATGGTAAGCAAAAAAAGAGATGGGAACTTATGATTCAGAATGACCCAAACTGTGAAAGAAAAAATGTGTTTAAAAAAAGACAGCGTTAATATACCAAAATGTTAACAGTGTTTACCTCTGTGTGGTGAGATATTTTGTTACCACTTTACCCTTTTCTATACTTTAAGAATTCTCTGAGATCAGCATGTTTTACTTTTGTATAATCAGGGGAAAATACAGTTTAAAAATATACATTTAAAAAGATAGATTCCAGGGGCTGGCCCCCTTGGCTGAGTGGTTAAGTTCGCGCGCTCCGCTGCAGGCGGCCCAGTGTTTCATTGGTTCGAATCCTGGGCGCAGACATGGCACTGCTCATCAAACCACGCTGAGGCAGCGTCCCACATGCCACAACTAGAAGGACCCACAACAAAGAATATACAACTATGTACCGGGGGGGCTTTGGGGAGAAAAAGGAAAAAATAAAATCTTTAAAAAAAAAGATAGAGTCCAGATATAATTAGAGACATGTCATTCTTCTAAAGAGAATTCCATTTAAATTCCAGGGCTTTAGGATCGGATACGGGAGGATCGACCAGAAATCCGGCTGCCCACTGTGGGCTTGTTGGTCTAAAACCAAGCTATGGCTTAGTTTCTCGTCATGGTCTCATTCCCCTGGTGAATTCCATGGATGTGCCAGGAATCTTAACCAGATGTGTGGATGACGCAGCAATTGTCTTGGGTATTTATATGATTCCATATCGTTTCAAAACTTTATAATTTCTCTGTAAAACAGTATGTCACTCGTATTTTTCCTTACAGGTGTACTGGCTGGGCATGACCCCAAAGATTCTACCACAATACAAGACCCTGTTAAACCATTTGTGCTTCCCAGTTTGACAGATGTGAGCAAACTATGTATAGGAATTCCAAAGGTAACTCTTTCCTTTCATTACTTTACAGAAATACCGTCAAGTCAAATACAGAGTGTAGACTTGCAAAGCAAACTGGCTGGGTTTGAATCCCTGCTCTGCCACTTTTATTAGCTATGTGACCTGAGCATGTGACTTCATCTCTCTAAGCTCAATTTCCTCATCAGTAAATGGGAATAATAACAGTATTGATCTCAGAGAGTGGTGAGGTTTAAATTAGATAATCATGTTAAGCAGGGGTCTGTAAACTTTTTCTGTAAAGCACTAGTTAGTAAATATTCTAGGCTTTGTGGTCTTTATCATAACTACAGTCATGTGCCACGTGAGGACATTTCAGTCAATGCGTATATAATGGTGGTCCCATGAGATTTGGACCCCACAGCCTAGATGTGTAGTAGGCTATACCTTCTAGGTTTTTGTAAGTACACACTAGGATGTTTGCACAACAACAAAATCGCCTAATGATGCATTTCTCAGAATGTATCCCTGTCATTAAGCAACACATGACTGTACTTAACTTTGCCACTGTAGTGTGAAAGCAGCTATAGACTGTATGTAAACAAGAGTGCGTCTGTGTGCTAATAAAACTTTATTTTCAAGTCACATCTGGCTGATGGGTCATAGTTTGCTAGTCCCTGATGTAAAGGATGTAGCCCAGAGCCATACTTTGCGTGGTAAAGGCTCAATAAATGTTATCATCTTTACTATCATTGTTAGTATTACTGCTTCATTTATTCCAGTAGCAATTGAACAATTCGTACAGAAAGTAAATATGTTATATTGCTGAACTTTAAAAATTTTTTTAAATTTTAAGCTTAGCAGTAATTTTTTTGGATAATTTTTTGTTGTAGGAGATTGTCCCATGCATTGTAAGATGTTTAGCAGCATCACTGGCCTCTAGAGGTAGCACCCCTGCCATCACTACAGCCTTAAACCAAAAATGTTTGCAGACATTCCAAATGTCCTCTGATTGAGAGAAAGGATAAAATTGTCCCCAGTTGAGACCACTGCTGTAGAGAACTACTACTGTCTTAAAAATCTTCCATTAAGGTAATAGCTGTGCCTTCTTTTAAGGTTTTAGAAGTTTACAAGTTTTAGAAACAGACCGACTTTAGAATCCTAGATCTTCTACTTGCCTGCTATGTAATATTAGGGAAGTTACTTAACTTCTCTTGTCGTGATGTTTTTCATTAATAAAATGCAGGATGATAATACCTACATCATAGGATTGTTAAAAGCATTATACGAGAGAACCTTTGAAAAGCATCTAGCAGAGTCCCTGGCATATCCTGAACATGTAACAGATACAGTTCTCCAACCAGATCTCCCATCTTTCATATTGTTATTTCCAGCTCATCATATCTAGTACTCTGCTTCTTGTGCCATAAACGCTCCTAAAGTAGCTCAGTCTTTCTAGCTACCTACAGCAATTTCAGCAAAATTTTTTTTTTTTAAAGATTTTATTTTTTTCCTTTTTCTCCCCAAAGCCCCCCGGTACATAGTTGTATATTCTTCGTTGTGGGTCCTTCCAGTTGTGGCATGTGGGACGCTGCCTCAGCGTGGTTTGATGAGCAGTGCCATGTCTGCGCCCAGGATTCGAACCAACGAAACACTGGGCCACCTGCAGCGGAGCGCACGAACTTAACCACTTGGCCACGGGGCCAGCCCCCAGCAAATTTTTTAATGTATTGCCAAAGGTCCCGGAGTACAAACTTTAAAACTGTCTATACAGATGTTCTAATTTCTGTATCTTGACTTTTTCCAATAAGGAATATCTTACACCAGAATTATCAAGTGAAGTACGATCTCTTTGGTCCAAAGCTGCCAACCTCTTTGAGTCTGAGGGGGCCAAAGTAATTGAAGTGTCCCTGCCCCACACCAGCTATTCAATTGTCTGCTACCATGTCTTGTGCACATCAGAAGTGGCATCAAATATGGCAAGATTTGACGGGCTAGAATACGGTAAGATGGCTGGGTTTTGGTCTTTTAAGGTAATTGTCTCAACATTTGAAAAGTTCTATTAGTGGCAAAAAACATTATTACCCGAGATAATGTTAACGATTCAGAGAAGTAACTCAGTGTATCATTTTACCTTTGTCATTTTAGCATTATGCTTACACTGTTCATCCTGAATATCTCTATGTTCCGTTCACCTCTCTGGACTGTGACTATCTTAAAGGGACAATATCTTATCTTTTTATTCTCGGTCCATCTAATGTAGTACATGTGGTAGGAGCACAGTCAGAATTTGAATGAATGAATGAATGAGCAAATAAATGAAGTTTCCCTCTTGCCTATTTTCCTCTCTCTCCTCAATTCCTGACGGGTCAGTCACAAGGCAGCTAAAGAAGAGGAAGCACTAAGGGCGATCTCCCGAGATTTTAGTGTTGGTTCAAATGTGAATCTAGGCTTGCTTTTCAGCCAAAACTTTACTTGTGTTTCAAGTCATGTTTCTCTCTCTTTTGTTTTCAGGTCACAGATGTGACATTGATGTGTCTACTGAAGCCATGTATGCTGCAACCAGGCGAGAAGGGTTTAATGATGTGGTGAGAGGAAGAATTCTCTCAGGAAACTTTTTCTTACTAAAAGAGTAAGATAACTAGTTTAGGAATTTTTCCCATTCTTGAAAACTCAAGAGTCTTTACTATTAGTAGCATGTCTATCAGGTCTTATGAGTTGAGATACTTGCCGAAGAAGCAAAATGCTTATGATTTGAATTAGAAATAATAATTAAGGGCCTGTTTATGATACTTTCCATTCCTGGTTATTCAAAAACAAAAAAAACATTGACACTCTAGTTAAATGATTAGTGCAAACTAAGTAGGAAGCCCTGAAGGATTTTAGCCTCATTAAGTATCCCCTGACTATCATTGCCATGTTGGCTTATTGCTGTTATAGCCTTAAGCAGGAAGTTACATTGGTGTCTCTTGAAAAATTTAGTGAATCAGCTTAGTTTTCCCTTGTGTTATGTATCTCTTTGCTCCGAGAAAGAATTCTAAATTATGAGGGACACCGACTTAGATTGTCTTCAGTATAAGTTTATTCACCATCTTACGACTAGGATTCATCTTCCATACCTCCAAGTCTAAGAGGACACAAGAAATGTGAGAAAGCAAGAGTACTTTTAATGAATAGCTTCATTTCCTCAAGGAGAGAAAGTATTTTATTCATTTATGCATCCCCTCAGAGCCAATAGTTAGGATTACTTTTTCCAAAAATATTATTTGAACAGCCACTATGAAAAACGCTATGGAGATTCTTCATAAAATTAAAAATGGAACTACCATACGATCCAGCAATCCCACTTCTGGGTACAGTCATGCATCACTTAACAATGGGGATACGTTCTGAGAAGTGCGTCATTAGGCGATTTCATTGTGCGAACATCATAGAGTGTACTTACGTAAACCTAGATGATATAACTATATCTACACACCGAGGCTGTATGGTACTCATCTTGTGGCACCACTGTCATATATGCGGTCCAACCTTGACCAAAACATCATTATGCAGTGCATGACTGTGTAAATATAAAGGAAATGAAATCACTATCTTGCAGCATTATTCACAATAGCCAAGACATGGAAACAACCTAAGTGTCCATTGATGGATGAATGGATAAAAAAAATATGGCATGTGTGTGTGTATGTGTGTGCGTGCACGCGCATGAGGGAATATTATTCAGCCATAAAGAAGAAGGGAATCTTGCCATTTGTGATAATACGGATGGACATTGAGAGCATTATCCTAAGTGAAATAAATAAGAGAAAGACAAATACTGTATGACCTCATTTATATGTAGAATCTAAAAAAAAAACGTCAAACTCAGGAATAGAGAGTACAATGGTGGTTTCCTGTGGCTGGGGACTGGGAAAATGGGGACTTGTTGGTCAAAGGGTACAAACTTCCAGTTATAAGATGAGTAAGTTCTGGGGATCTAATGTATAGCGTGGTGACTGCAGTTAACAATACTGTATTGTATATTTGAAATTTGCTGAGAGAGATCTTAAATGTTCTCACCATACACAAAATTATGATTGCGTGAGGTGATGGATGTGTTAACAACTTTATTGTAGTAAAAATATCATGATATATATGTATATCAAATCATCACATTGTACACCTTAAACTTACACAGTGGTATATGTCAGTTATATCTCAATAAAGCTGTAAAACAAACAAAAAACCCAAAAATATTATTTGATTACATTCCATATTAAAAGATTCTTTTCCATATTGACCAGATGCTTGTTAAAACTTAGAATAGGAAAAGAAAATTAAATATTGCTAAGACGTTTTCTAAGTAAAGACTTTTATTAAATTAAAGATGTTACATTTGCCAAATATTTCTGATTGGAACACACAAGTTGATGTATTACATAGTTCATTGTAACAGCACAGAAAGAAATTGAGGGAAAGGCGTCTAAAAAGCATGTTCCGTGATCACCAGCTGGGAGTATTGAGAAAAGGAAGTGAGGATGACTGCTGGTATCCCTGTCTTCTGGGTGTGTCCAACTTGGGTCAACCTTTTTGTTTTGGGGGGTTTTTGTTTGCTGGCTTGCTTGTTTTGTGAGGGGAGAATGGACATGAATAATAGGAAAAATGGAATTTGGGAGTATTCACTTTTATCTTAAAAAGTCAATTTATGTGCCAGGAACTATAAAAAGACTTAAGATTTGTCATTCTTCTACTACCTTTTGCTCAAAAAACACATATTTATCAAATTAGGAATCCAGAATTTGTCTTTATTTTCAATTGGCATAATTATTTACATTTGAACCACATTTAAATCTACCTTTTCCTCTGTCTTCTATTTGTTCCCATCTGTTCTTTCTTTTTCTTAACCTCTTTTCCTGCCTTCTTTTATTTATTCTTTAAGTAATCATTTTTCTCTTAAAGTGATTTAAAATGAGAAAAAGAGTCATTTATATTTGCCTAAATATTTACTATTTTTGGTGCTTTTCATTCTTTTGTGTAGATACAGATATCCATCTATGTAATTGCCTTTCTGCCTGGAGAACTTTCTTTAGTATATCTTCTAGTGCCTTCCTGCTGGCAGTGAATTGTTTCAGCTTTTCTTTATATGTAAAAGTCTTTATTTTACCTTTAATTTGAAAGATACTTTCTGTAGGTATAAAATTCAGGGGTTTTTTGGGAAACTAATCGATGCATTTTTATTTTTTAAATTAATTTATTATTGTTATTTTTTAATTGCAGTAGCATTGGCTTATAACATTATATAGCTTTCAGATGTACATCATAATATATTTTGAATTCTGTGTAGATTACACCATGTTCACCACCCAAAAACTAATTATAGTCCATCCCCTCACATGTGAGCCCTGCCCCCTTCCCCTATGGTAACCACCAATCCAATCTCCAATGCTACGTGTTTGTTTGTCGTTGTTTTTATCTTCTACTCATGAGTGAGATCATACGGTATTTGACTTTCTCCCTCTGACTTATTTCACTCAGCATAATACCCTCAAGGTCCATCCGTGTTGTCACAAATGGCCAGATTTCATCATTTCTTATGGCTGAGTAGTATTCCACTGTGTATAAATACCACATTTTCTTTAGCCATTCGTCCCTTGATAGGCACCTAGGTTGCTTCCAAGTCTTGGCTATTGTGTATAATGCTGCAATGAACACAGGGGTGCGTGTATCTTTATGCCTTTGCGTTTTCAAGTTCTTTGGATAAATACCCAGCAGTGGAATAGCTGGATCATATGATAGATGTATTCTTAATTTTCTGAGGATACTCCATACTGCTTTCCATAGTGGCTGCACCAGTTTGCACTCCCACCAGCAGTGTACGAGGGTTCCCTTCTCTCCACATCCTCTCCAACACTTGTTGTTTCCTGTCTTGTTAATTATAGCCATTCTGACTGGAGTGAGGTGATACCTCACTGTAGTTTTGATTTGCATTTCCCTAATAGCTAATGATGTTGAGCATCTTTTCATATGCCTGTTGGCCATCCGTATATCTTCTCTGGAGAAATCTCTGTTCAGATCCTTTGCCCATTTGTTAATTGGATTGTTGGTATTTTTGTTGTTGAGCTGTATGAGTTCTTTGTATATTTTGGATATTAACCCCTTATCTGATGCATGGTTTGCAAATATCTTCTCCCAATTGTTAGGTTGTTTTTTCGTTTTGTTGATGGTTTCCTTTGTTGCGCAGAATAAAATTCTAAGTTAATAGTTTTTCTTTCAGTACATTAAAGGTCTTGTTCCATTGTCTCTTGACTCGCATGGTTTCTGGGAAGTCTGTTGTCATTCTTATGTTTGTTCCTTTGTATATATTATGTCTTTTTTTTCCCTCTGGCTGATTTTAAGATTTTCTCTTTATCATTGGTTTTCAGCAGTTTGACTTTGATGTGGTTTTCTGCATATTTCTTCTGTTTGGGGATTTGTTAACCTTCTTAAATCTGTGGGTTTATAGTTTTAATCAAATTTGGAAAAATTTTGGCCATTATGTCTTCAAATATTTTTTCTGACCTACCCCTTCCTTCTGGCACTCTATTTACATGTGTGTTAATCTGCTTGATATTGTCCCACAGCTCACTGATGCACCTTTTGTTATTGTTGTTTTCTTTCTCTTCTTGTTTTTGGATAGTTTCCATTACTGTCTTCAGAGTCGTTGGTCTTTTCTTCTGCTGTGTCAATCTGATGTCAGTCTCATCCAGTGTAATTTTTATTTCATATGTTTTATTTCATATGATTTATTTCATATGTTTTCATCTCTAGGAGTTCCAAGATTTTCTTATCTCTTCAATTTCTTCATTATTTTATGTTTTCTTCTACCTTCTTGAACATATGGAACATATTTATAGTAGCAGTTCTAATGTTCTTATCTGGCTAATTCTAACATTTCTGTCATTCTGGATCTGTTTGTATTGATCACTTTTTTGCCCCTAGTTATGGGTTATATTTTTTGCTTTTTTGCATGCCTGGACACTGGGAATTTTACATTGTCATTTGCTGGACTTTTCTTATGTTTCTTTAAACAGTATTAGACTTTATTCTGGGATGCAGTTAAGTTACTTAGAATCTATTGGATCCTTTCAAAGAGTCTTGTTAAGCTTTGTTAGCATGAGTCCAAACTGGCCTTTAGTCTGGGCTAACTTAACTCTACTCTAGGCGGCACCCTAGAACATTCTTCCAGATGCTCCATGTATTATGAGGTCTTTCCACTTTAGCTGTTAGGAGCACAAACTGTTCCTAGCCCTGTATGATCTCTAGAAATTGTTCGACCTACTGCTTTTTGGTGATTCTTTTCCCAACCTGGGAGTTTCTTCTCTTACACGCACTGATCAGTACTCAGCAAGGACTCGAGCAATCACTCAGCAGATCTCCTGAGCTCTCTCTGTGTGCTGCTTTCTCCCACCAGTACTCTGCTCTGCAAATTCTAGCTCTCTTTGCCCCCCTGAACTTCCGTTCTCTGTTTCTTTAACTTACTGAGAACCCCCCAAACTGTTTAGATTCCTCTGCTCTGGGCTGAGGCCTGGAAACCGCCTCCAGGCATTAAGCTGAGGAAGTCAAAGGGTTTACCTGTTTGTTTCCCTTCCCTCGGGACTCCCTGCCCTCAATCCCTGTTGTCTAATGGCTGAAAACGGTGGTTTCATTTTGTCTAGTTTTCTAGTTGTTTAAGATAGGAGGGTCAATCCCAACCTTATTACTCCATCTTTAATGGAAGCTGTAGTTCTGTTTTTGAACCATATTTAAAGTAAGAAGAAATTTAACAGAAAACAGAAGTATTTGTTCTTTTATAAAATTTTGGTTTTGGGGAACGCTGTTAATACATGATTTAAGTTGTCCACTGTTGCTGTTGTGTAATTTATGGGTGATGCCTGCATTTTATCTCTATGGATCCTGTGGTCAAATGATAGTAAGGACATCTGATATTTCTCTAGCAATCTTAGGGTAAAAAAGATTTCACAGGGGCCAGTTCGGTGGTGTAGTGGTTAAGTCCACGTGCTCTGCTTCAGCGGCCTGGGGTTTGCTGGTTCGGATCCTGGGGGTGGACCTACACACTACTCATCAATCCATGCTGTGGCAGCATTCCACATAGGAGAACCGGAAGGACTTACAACTAGGTATACAACTATGTACTGGGGCTTTGAGGAGGGAAAAAAAGAGAAAAATGAGGAAGATTAGTAACAGATGTTGGTTCAGGACCAATCATCCTCACCAAAAAAAAAAAAAAAATTCACATTTTTATGTCATTGTATTTGGTCCTCAGTAAGACTGGAGTTGTTATATCCTTTTTACAGGTGAGGAAAGTACAGTTTAGAACTGTTAGCACTTTTGCCTGCCTTTGTTAACAGCTTCGGGAGGATCTAAGGAGTGTTTTCTTTTTCCCTTTCTTTGTATCGTTGACTTATTATGGTCACCCCTATGTCTGGCTAATTCCTTATTCTTTTCACTAAAGTAAGCATATTTCTTAAATTTCACATTTCCATTCCTGGGCTATACCAATGCATAAAATACAAAATTGCAAACACTGCATACTTTCCCCAGTTTCTGTTTCCAGAGCCTGGTTCCTAGTATCTAATTCTGATGGCATGTCAGAATGATGCAAAACTTCAGGGTCCTTATAATAATTAGTTATAATTATACTACAGCTGAAATAAGACCGTAATAGAAAAAGGATCAGAATGAGCCTCCAGTGCCCTAAGTTCCAGTCCTTCCTCTTCCACGGCCAATCTTTGTAACCACTGGAAAGTCATTTAATTGCTATGCACTTGATTTTTCTCACCTGAAAATGAATGCTCTGGTTTAATGATGTCCTTGGAATTGTCAGTATTTTGTGATTCTGTGTGCGGAATTGTATGTGCAGAATAGTAGTGAATTCTGATTGATTAAATTCCAGATATACAAACCTTTAGAGTAACAGCACGGTGGAACAAAATTCATTTTTCTGTGTTGTTAGGAATCTTAGTGATACCTGCTCATAAAGGCCAAGAATCCAGTGATTCTTTAACAGTCCTTATGTATGAGAATTGATTCAAAGAAATGACAAAAAGCCCTTAAAGCATCATCTATTTTTTTCCACAGAAACTATGAGAATTACTTTGTCAAAGCACAGAAAGTGAGACGGCTGATTGCTAATGATTTTGTGACTGTGTTTAACTCTGGAGTGGATGTCTTGCTAACTCCCACCACGCTGAGTGAGGCAGTACCATACACGGAGTTCATCAAGGAAGACAACAGGACACGAAGTGCCCAGGATGACATTTTTACACAGGCTGCAAATATGGCGGGTGAGGACCCCTGAGGAACGGTCTGGTTTTCTTCAAATTTTTAGGCAGGCACCTGGTCTTCAGCTTAGGTTCTAGCTACGTAGTTCCCCAAAAGCAAGAGCTTGTCCTTCTGGAATGCCTAGGAATGTGTGTGTGCGGCGATGCATGTGTGCATGTACCTATGCACAGGCACGCCACACACAAACCCCTGTTCAGGATCAATCCGCTTAATAGCACATTTTGTAACTTTTATTTTGAGAATTTTCAAACCTGTGGAAAACTTGAAAAAGTAGTTAATGGATACCCATACGCTCTTTACCTGGATTTATCCTTGTTAATATTTTGCCTCCTTTGCTCTCTCCTTCCTCTCTTTCTCTCCCTGTACACACACACACACTCTCTCTGTCTTTGTTTTTAGATGAATAATTTGGAAGTTTCAGCTTCATGACACATCACCCTTAAATACTTTAGCATGAATCTTCTCAGAGTAAAGACAGTTTCCGACATGACCACAGTTCCATTATCACACCTAAGAAAACAACATAAATACAATAATATTCCAAATATAGTCCATATTAAATTTTCCCAGCCAAAAATGTCTTTTTAAGTTGTTTTTTCCCCTGATATATTACATTTGTTTATGATGTCTCTTTAAAATCTAGAACAATCCCCCAGTTCTCTTTTTTTTTAGAACCACATCAGACTGTGTTATAATGTTTGTTTCAATCATCAAACATAATGTAGAAAACTCAAGAGGAGAAGGAAAGTCTATTGTATTTGCTTATGTTCATTTCTCCTGATGCGTCAAGATTCTTTGTCTTATATCCTTTCTGTTTAGAGAAATTCCTTTAGCTATTCTTTTAGGGTAATCTGCTGGCAACCAATTCTCTTAGCTTTCTTTCTGAGAATGTCTTAATTTTCCTCTCATTTTAAAGGTTATTTTTGCTGGATACAGGATTCTAGGTTCTCTTCTTTAGCATGTGAAAAATCTCAAGCCACTTTCTCCTGGCCTGCATAGTTTCTGACAAGAAATCTCCCACCTGTTAAAATTTTTGTTTTAAATGGCATTGACTTATTTGAAGAGTCTAGTCCACTTGTCCTAGAGGATGTCCCATCCATAATCTGGGTTTGTCAGCTTGCTTCCTCATGATTGGGTTGAGTTAAACATTTTTGGCAGAAGTACAACGTACTCTTCACATCAGGAAACAGTTAATGTCAGTTTGTCCCACTTTTAGAGACTAAGTTGATCCCTTGGTTAAGGAAGTAACTGCCAGATGTTTTCCATATAAAGGTACATTTTTCCTTTTATCGATTGTAAGCTATTGGTGAGGTGATGCTTTGAGACCATGTGAATATCCTGTCTCCCATAATCTTGAACCCAGTTTTAGCATCCGTTAATGATCCTTGCCTGAATTAATCATTACCTAGCGAATTACAAGTGCTGACTTTTCTATCATTTCATCTACATATATTAGCTAGCAGTCTTTTCTAAAGAACAGCTTTCCTTTTTTAGAAAAAAATTCAATATATTATAAGCAATTACTGTCATTATTATTTTTGATGTTCAGATTGTCCCAAATTTAGCCAATAGGAGCCCCTCAAGTTGCACATATCCTTTAGACCTGTCCCCACTAATTTTTGAAAACTTTCCTATTTTATAGCGTAACAAGATACCCCAGGATCTATACTTTCTCTGCCCCAAACCTGGAATTAAAACTACCCCGAGCTACTATTTCTCAACTAACAAATTGGCAAAAATTCCAAAGCTCAACAATAACACCCTATTGGCAAGGCTGTAAGAAAAAAGCATTCATTTTGCTGTTAGGAGTTCAAAATGGTACAACTTTTTCAGAGGGGAGTTTGGCAACATCTAGTTACATATGCATTTATCCTTTGATGAGTAATCCCTCTTCATCTGAAAAACTTTCAAAAATACCAAAAAACGTGTACACAAGATAATTCGTTGGAGCATGGTGTGAAATAGCTAAATACTGAAAACAATCTAAATACCCAATCATAGAAGAAGGATTGAATAAATTATGGTAAAAATCACATAAAGGAATACTATGCAGCTATAAAGAAGGAATGTAAAAGGTCTCTATGAACTGATATACAGTGATTTACAAGATATATTAAGTGGACAAAGGGAAGTACAAAAGCATATATATCGTGTAATTTTTGTTATTTTTTAAACCTTATCCAGTCTTGTACCTACCAGCACTGGAAACTGGAAGATGTCTTTGCTTCTTAGGATGGAGAACTAATCACCTAATGGGCTTCTCTCTTTTCCTCAGGATTGCCAGCCGTGAGTGTCCCTATGGCCCTCTCTAACCAAGGGTTGCCAATAGGACTACAGTTTATTGGACGTGCATTTTGTGACCAGGAGCTTCTTACAATTGCCAGATGGTTTGAAAAACAAGTACAGTTTCCTGTTATTCAACTTCAAGAACTAATGGATGATTGTTCATCAGTCTTTGAAAATGAAAAGTTAGCCTCTGTTTCTCTAAAACAGTAGTGATAAATATGTCATGCAAATTAAAATGACTTTTAAAGATTTGATATTCTGGAGAAGTCAAATGATCTTGCTAAATTCTTGTAATTTGTTTCATTGTCAACACAATCATTCCTTGGAATCATTTTTTAAGATTTTCGTGATATAGTTAATTAATTATAAATAATCTGTCAGCATTCGTTAAACATCCACAAAGTGCAAAGTACAGGATTTCTACTATAACACAAGATACATGTTCCTGGAAAATGACGAATTCTGCAAAAATGTTCATTAAAACGAACAGAGCTTACAGTAAAAATAAGCTAAGGATAAAACTCTCAAAAGGTGTACATCTTTTTAACCAAAGCAGTAACGAAAGCAGTAACTGGTACCTCCAAAGGTAACCTGGACAGCCAGGCAGATAGGCAAGTCAACATGCGGTGGAGGCTGCCTCAGGGGATGTTGAAAACACACAAAAACAACAAAATGGGAATATTGGCCTCTGAGTACTGGGCAAAGCAGCCGAAAGCGGAGCTCTGAGCACAGGAGGCAGTGCGGCCTGCCGGGGCCCAGAGTCATGGAGACCGGGGTATGCCTCACTGGGGAGGAGCCCCAGGTGCGGGCGCTCCTTTTATTTCTCTAAAAATAAAGCTGTGATGATGGGAACGTTTTCGTTTCCTGCTAAAGATGAAAATTTTAGTTCTGCTGTTCCAGAGCCCCATGCCAAGGAACTGAAACAGCTCCGTGTTACACCGCGTCTGTTCTATTTACCGATCACAAATGAGCTCGTTGATGTCACAGAAACATCTGTTGTAACCTAGCAGACCATACTGGACTTGAAACTTGGTAGGTAGTGGAGCGTGGTTTTAGTGACAAAGTTTCAAGATACACAAGTAATATCCAACGTGAAAAACTTATAGCTACTTTGGTGAGGATGCCAAAGAGAGGAGGCCCATGGCCTCCCGCAGATTCTCTGTTCCTTAGGGATTCCTTACCCTCTTGACTTTATTGACACGTGCTCTCTATTTGGGCCTCTTGAACACAAAGAGACACTAATGGGAATCTGTATTCAAAATTTGAAAAAACCTAATGAAAATCAAACATTTGCCCACTGTAAAGCTTCATCATTGGATTTCTTTGTCTTTGCCAGAACACCATTGTCATCTCATGTTGATCAGGTGTTCTAAGTTGATACTTATATATAGTTGGTAAGTATAAGTAGGAAGCTGAATTATTATTTAGTAAATTCCCTTTGTATACTAAGAAAGGAGATTTTTCTACACGTGAAGTACATGAGGGAAGAATATAAGAGGCAGAATCTTTGCAGAACCCCTGGACTGTTGCCTGGTGGGAATTTAACCTGCCTGTTACTTTTCATTAATCGTTTTCTCTCCTTCCTGGGATCCTCTCCCAGATACTCAATCTGATAAACTTTACATAAAAGTTTTCTGTGCCAGGCCCACTAGTATTATAAATTT
Organism: Equus asinus; assembly: GCF_041296235.1. Taxonomy (NCBI): domain Eukaryota; kingdom Metazoa; phylum Chordata; class Mammalia; order Perissodactyla; family Equidae; genus Equus; species Equus asinus. The sequence goes on from NC_091813.1 coordinate 42,699,526, forward strand.
TGAGTCTGAATCCCTGAAAAACGAAGAAATTCATGAGAGAGAATTGCATTACTTTATAACAAGAGAAAAACCATCTTAGTTGAGGGAGCTAGTATCATGTAAAAAGCAAGCAAATAAATATTTGCCCCAGACTTTTTTGAGTGTGTGTAGAATTTGAAATAAAAATTTTTCAAAGAATATTTATATAATTTGTCTTATTCCTGTATCTCTACTTAAGCTGTACTGATGATATGAATCTGGAAATAGGGAAGTGAAACATTTGCCATTTTCGCATAATAATACTCAACTAGTATAAAATGATACATAATTTGTTTTTCTTTCTCCTCCATCTGTACCCTAAGCCTAGTAGGCCTCATTTTCCCAAATCACTGTCTGGGAATTTAAGTGGGAAATGGTTTCTGTGTCTCAGCTAATCAAACCCTGAAATTCTTAGTGGCAGAGCGGCTACAGCACGGCACCTCTGAAAGGCAAAGGTGGCTACGGGGTAAGATAGGTTCCTTGATAAGACACAGTAAAACAAAGCAAAGTTAGAGTCAACAACAAAAGCTTTGCCAGAGTGAAAAAATGTGATGAGGTCACAAAACTTGGCACCCCAAAACCACACAGAGCCAAGGGAGCAAGTGGGAAAACCAGTGTTCCGTGTTGGCCCACACTTAGCGTTACCAAGAAAATCACTTCAAACCAGGGAGCAGAATGTTCTCTTTGGCCTCTTTGGCTCTTTGACACCAGGTTGTCAGGAACACAGAGGACCTTGAAAAGACAGCATGGTACAGAAGGAGAGCTTCTAAAAATGACAAGAGAATGGTGACTGCTATTAGGAAATCACCTGTACCTTCTCATGTGGAGAAGAAATACCTTTAGGATTTTGGAACAGAGTCTGAAGGACACTGAGACTCTTCTCTGGTTATAGGGCCCCAGTAAGCAGACCTCAGGGATTCCGCACATTGTATGTTACACCCTGTTCCAGTCAAAGCAGGGAAGTGAACTAATGGAATTTTCACAATAGCTTCTACTATGCACTTTCATTCATTAACTACTTTTAATCTCCCTCCCTTTCCTCAAACATCTGATTATCTATATACCAAGGCCAAATGTGCGTTGGCTGTGCAAGCCTACCGTAAAATTTATTCATTGTGTTTAGAAGCACCAGAGGACAGTTTAAAAAAGAAGGCTTTCCTCAGTTATTTCATAACTTCAGCAGTGTGTGCTCTAGGACGTAAGCTGAAAATTTAATAAAGGCAAGTAACACGAGAAAAACCCAGCCAACATTAAATAAAAGTAATTATTACAGGATTTCAGTGGGACTTTTTAATTTCTTTTTCTTTATACTTCAATGGAATATAAATCCAAAGAGATTTTAGGCAGTTTATTAAAAATATATTATTACTATAGTATAAAAGTAAGTAGTTGAAGAAATCTGTGAAGGGCTGCAGCAGAGAAAAAGGGTAAAACCAGGAATAAGATAAAAGACAAAAATGCTCGTCAAGGTCTTTATACAGATGCTTAAGGCTGTACAGTGTGCCATAGTGGGAAATCCCCCAGTAGCTTTCCTTGTGGGTAAGGCCACCAGATTTAAAAATCAGATAAACCTGGGTTTGAATCCTATTACAGACATTTAGGAGCTGTGTAACCTGTCTGAAGCTCAGACAGGTTACACAGCTCCTGCCCTGTAAAATGGAGATAATATTTATTCCAAGGGATGATTGGGAGGATTAAATTTAAGTGATACACTGCCTGATATGCTGCTGGACAGAATAAGCACTCAATAATTTGTAGCTGTAAATCAAACACAAACGATCCTGAATGTAAGTCATTTTTGTACACACTGTTAGATACATAGTAAACTAATGGCATTTGGCCAAATTGCAATTTACTGAAAACTTATGCTCAGACCAGTTATATAGCTCCCAGATGATCTGGCTTCCTCTGAGGATAAAGTTTAAAATATCTGGAAGAACTGATGGATTGAATATTTTTAAAGCAACTTCCATGAGCTTTTGATAAAGAATGGACTAACACAGGGTTCAAAGACCTGGAAGTCTTCGAAAGACCCCTGTGCTCTGTCAACCAAGTGAAGAGCAGGACCAACATGCTCTTTTAAGAATGAAGCCTTCCAAAATATGGCTCTCCCATATTCCTGCAGGGAAATGCTTTTGACAGAGCCAAGTTCTTCCTTATAAAACTCAGTTCCATTCCAAAGTATAGATATGTAGATAATTGAGGTCCCAAAATACTACATCTTAGCTGCAATTATTTTGACGTGGGAAAATTTTAAGGTGGTTGTTACCAACGGACAGCTAGTATAACCAACAGGGAAAAAAGTACCCATGGGGTATCTAATGATAAGCAATTTCACTAATCTCACTCCTTGATGAATCTTCTAAGATAAACTAGTTGCAAAAGGGACCTACAGAAGAGTATGATAGAATCGGTGTCAGATATCTGCCAAGATGATAATTGACAATTTTAGCATAGTTCATTTAGCAGGACTAGTTGTCTATACAGGCCAATCATAGTATAGATTTCTTATCTTTCTGTTTTCGGTGATAGGGATGTATGCACCTAAATCAGCCAAAACTGGTTTCAGGTCATTAACATACAAGCTAAAAGGAAGTGAGATGAATTCAGTGTTAAGACTTAACAATAACTAAGTGAATTCTAATACAATATTCTATCAGAACCATTCTATAGCAAGCATGTAAAAAAGATCTAGAGCACCAAATTACAAGCAGATTATTTTCTTAGCTATACCGTTCTATTTCTCTGTGGAAATGGCCATTAGGATGCAGGTAACCGGTGCAGAATTCAAGTGACGCTAATGGGAAAAGAAGTGAGAAAAAGTGAAAATCAGAAAAATTTGGAGCTTAGAAAGTATGGGAGAAAAGAGAAAGAAATGTGATTTTTATCCTGAGAACCGCTCACAACTGGAAGAATGATGTTACCCTTAATGAAAACGAGGAAAGCAAGAATGATTTGTAGGGGCTGAAGATGAATTCCACAATCGAGTAAAAATACCTGACAGGTAGTGGGAGAGGAGGCAAGTAAATAAGGTGGAGTTTTTGGAGTCAGATGGCTAGATAGTGAAGTCTTTATATTGGGTCCCTTCTTCCTCCAGCTTTATCATGAAAATTTTCAAACATAAAGCAGTGAACTCCCACATGCCCACCACCTACATTCTATCATTGACATTTTACTATATTTACTTTATCACGTAGCTATCCTTCTATTATCTCTACTCATCCACTAATCCACCTTATTTTAAAAATATATATCTCAAAGTGCACTTTACCTTAAAATATTTTACCCTAAATACCCAATATTTGTTTATTTTTAATGTAAAACTTACATACAATGAAATCAAACAATTGTAAGTGTACAATTTGCGTTTTGACAAATGCGTACACCTGTGTAACCCAAAGACTGATCAACACATAGACCATTACTACAATTTCTGTCACCCCAGAAAATTTCCTCATGACCTTTCCTAGTCAATCCCTGTTCCCACCCTTCCAGAGACAACCATTCTTCTGATTATTTTCCCCAACACAACTTAGTTTTGCTTATTCTAGAATTTCATATGATGTAATCTGCATTGGGTCACTTAAAGATTATTAGGGAGGGGCTGGCCCTGTGGCTGAGTGGTTAAGGTTGTGCGCTCACTTTGGCAGCCAGCTGGTTTGGATCCTGGGTGTGGACATAGCACTGCTCATCAGGCCATGCTGAGGCGGTGTCCCACATGCCACAACCAGAAGGACCCACAACTAAAAATGTACAACTATGTACTGAGGGGCTTTGAGGAGAAGGAAAAAAAAAAAAGAAAAAAACAAAAATAGCTAAAAAAAAAAAAAAGATTATTAGGGAAATGCAAGATCTCAGCTTTTGAATTTAATTTGAACTGATTTTAGGAGGTTTTCAAGTTACAAAGGTAATGTATGTTCTCTGTGGAGGAAGGGAGAAAGAACAGAAAAGTACATCATCTGGATGTGCGTATACATATATACATATGTAACTATACATATTTTACTAATAAAATTGGTGTCACAGTTGTGCAACCATCACCACTAAATTCCAGAACTTCTTCATTATCCCACAGAGAAACCCCACACCCAGTAGCAGTCACTCCCCATTCCACTCTCCTCCCAGCCTCAGGCAACCACTGATTCACTTCCTGTCTCCCTCAATTTGCTTCCTCTGCACATTTCATACAAATGGAATCATACCATATGTGACCATTTGTGTCTGGCCTCTTTCACTCAGCATAATGTTTTCAAGGTTCACCCACGCTGAAGCATTGCTTTTTATGGCAGAATAATATTCCAATGTGTGGATCTATCACATTTTGTTTAGCTATTCATCAGTTGATAGACTTTGGGATTGTTTACACTTTTGGAATGAATAATGCTGCTAGGGACGTTCACGTACAAGTGTTTTTGTGAACATGTTTTCATTTTGCTTGAACACATACCTGGGTGTGGAATTGATGGGTCATATGGTAACTCTGTGTTTTACCTTTTTGAGGAACTGCCAAAGTATTTTCTAAAGTGGCTGCACCATTTTACATTCCCACCAGCAATGTATGAGATTTCCAATTTTCCCACATCCTTGTTAACTCTTGTTATTGTCTATATTTTTTATTATAGGCACCCTAGTGGGTGTGGAGTGGTATCTCATTGTGGTTTTGATTTGCATTTCTCTAATGACTAACGATACTGTCTTTTCATGTGCTTACTGGCCAATTATATATATGTATTTTTGGAGAAATTTCTATTCAAATCCTTTGTTCATTTTTAGATTGGGTTGTCTTTTTATTGTTGAGTTTTAGAGGCTTTTTAAAAAAACAAATTTTGGATACAAGTCTTTTATCAGATATGTGATTTTCAAATTTTTCCTCTCACTCTGTGAGTTGTCTTTTCACTTTCTTGATGGTTTTCTTGTAAGCAGTAAAGCTTTTTATTTTTATGAAATCTAATTTATCTGTTTTTGCTTTTGTGGCTTTTGACTTTGGTGTCATGTGTCAAATATATCTGTTATATATTTTAGTAAGAGGAAGGGATATAACTTTGGAAAAAAAATTAATTCAGTGTCTGTCCACTCCATTATTATACTCTAAATGCTTATATATGATTAGATCTGATTTTAGTTCATTGTCAAACTTTGTTAGTTTTTCTGAATGTGGCCACCAAAGTAGCCTGAGAGTAGCATTCAAAAGAAATAGTGAAGGGCTGGCCCAGTGGTGCAGTGGTTAAGTTTGCACGTTCCGCTTCTCAGCGGCCTGGGGTTTGCCAGTTCAAATCCCAGGTGCGGACATGGCACCACTCGGCAAAAGCCATGCTGTAGTAGGCGTCCCATGTATAAAATAGAGGAAGATGGGCATGGATGTTAGCTCAGGGCCAGTCTTCCTCAGCAAAAAGAGGAAGATTGGCAGTAGTTAGCTCAGGGCTCATCTTCCTCAAAAAAAAAAAAAAAAGAAAGAAATAGTGATACCTATGGTTTTGCTTCTGCCCACCCTTGTATAACCAAGTATCTTGCATCCTATGGCATTTATTAAATGTTTATTGAATTAAGGTGAACTGAATTGAATTGGAAAACAGATTTACGGAGGAGAAATGTGAATAATCATGGAACAGCCAACACTGTGATCCAGCTCTGTTTGCATTGCTTCTATTTCTGCTGAGGTCATCTCTTCTCTTGCCAAAACTGCTCTTTCAAAGCGTTTTCAATACAACTGTGGTGGTAATCATTAGCGTTGTTTGTCAAATATTTCCAGTTCTCTCCACTGAGACCCTTTTGTGGTTAGGTGGGATCATATGCCTCGTTCCAGCCAATGCATTATGAGTGGAAGTGTCATGTGCCTGGGCCAGAGTTTGCTGGATTGAATCTCTCCAGAGATCTTTTTTCTCTCTAGCAATGTTCAAAATGGTGGCTGCTCTATCAACTTGAGTCCTTGAGTGACTAAGTTTAGTGGAGCCCCTTTGTCAACCTAGCAGATGCGTAACATGAGCAAGAAATAAAACTTTTAAAAACTTCTGCTATTTGAAGTCATTGGAACTTGAGGTAGAATGTTAATGAAGCATAACAGCCTATCCTAACCAACACACCCACCACTGTCCATCTTACTCTTTATTCACTGGTCTGCTTTCTTGCGTGGGAAAGAAAGGAAGGGTTTCTGGTAGACCATGAAGGAATTGGGCCTGAAGTGATTTCACATTTACATTCTCACTGACTTTTCTTATATGCATAACAACTTCAACTACATTTCAGGGTGAGCCCACCATAAGTATATAGAAGTTGAGTGCTCCAGAAGTGCGCCACTGTCCAAAGGGTGAAATGCCTGGGAAATCAACATTTCCATAAAAAAAAAAAAGGATGTTTATTTAGTTACATTGAAGAGGTAACAATTTATAGAGGAAAAGACACCCAGTTTTCAGTACTGGGCAAAAGCTTCAACACAGTACAGAAAGATCACTATAAAGAAGGGTGAGATTAATTCACCAAATTTGATACATATCTACCATTTTCAATCTATTCCATGGCCTTTTATGCTTCTATTTAGTGGACATTTACAAAACTCTTGACAATCATGTTGTGCCCATTTTCCAAATACCCTGAACATTGAGGCCTCAGCAAAATATAAATTGATATACACTATGAGCAATTAATATACACAAAGTGGGCAAATATATAATTTGATAAATTGATCATTTGGCAAGTTGCTGCTTTGACCTAGAGCTTATATAATACTGGAACTTGTATAATCAAAACTTGGATAATATTGGAGAAAGAAAAAGGAGTAGCATTATGTATGAAAGAGTTTCAATACACATTATTTTTTTTGGTTGATTAATTAGAATTTCAAAACTTCTAAAAGAAACAATTTAGCTAAGAGTTTCAAAGGAAATTTAAGTTTATCCCTTTGGCTCTGTATGGAACCTAAAACCTCCTGGTAGGAGAGTACTTCCACTAGGAAAGGATTACGTGTTTTGAGGCTTAATGAATTGCCAGTATGAAATAATTACTAGCAAAGAAACTAGGACTACTATAAAATTAACTTTGGAATTGGGATTAACCTACCAGCTAAATTGTACTGCCACCATTATAGCCAGGCGACTTAAGCATTCGTTGAAAGTAACACTTTTATTTTTATCATGCGTTGTTTTAATGAAAACCCTCACACTTTCCAAACACAAACGGAGTTTGAAAATATGCCTGATCAATATGTTGTATAGATAATTGAGCAAATGCCTATATCAGAAGAGTAAACATTTTTTAATAAATCAAAAAGAAAAATAATACTAAAATATATACTTTATAGACAAGTTACTATCTTCTTAGTCTGAAATCCACTTGTCCTCTTCCAGCTATCATTTGATTAATTCTAACTCATTCTTTAAGACTTGGCCCAGGCATACCCTTTCCAAAAGTCCTCCCCTGCCTGCACAGACACACATACACACATGCAGGCATGCACACACACACACACACACATACACACACTCACACACCACTTGAGGAACTTTTATGCCATTGCCCCCTCAAAACCATTGCCTATCTCTATCAAGGGTGTTATTATGCCGCATTATACTTCTCTATGAGATAGTCCTATCCACCATCCTACAAATTCTTAAAGGCAACAAATATGTCTTCATTGTTTTGTATCCTCCAAGACATTCAGAAGACAATTAGCATTTGTTGAGTGAATTAATATCATGAAGTTGTGAATGTACCATTGTTTCCATAAAACTAGAAGTTTTATTAATTGGAAGGAAAGAGGTAAAATTATCACTTTCAGAAAAAAAAAAACCCTGGAAAACCCAAGGAAATCAACTGAAAAATTATTCTAAATAACAGAAGACTTGAATAAGGCGGCTGGGTACAAAATTAACGTTCAAAAATCAGTCATCTTTCTATACACAAGCAAGAATCTATTAGAACTGCACTGTCCAACACATAGCCACTAGTCACATGTAACTATTTAAATTTTAATTAAAATTAAATAAAATGTAAAATTTGGCTCATTAGTGACATTAGCCCTGTTTCAAGTCCTCAGTAGTCACTTGACTATTACTATAACGCTATAAGAATTAAAATGTTTGAATACACAGATATAAATAAAAAGAATATAAATCCCAGAAAACCATATTACAGCATTGCTTACAATAGCAAAAGATCGGAAACAACCTGAATGCCTTTTAACGATTAGACACATTATGGTATATCCATTCAGTGTAATGCTATTTAGCCATTGGGAAAGAAAATTTGTAGCTCTAATATGTTCTGACTTGGATTGCAGGAGGAGTATGTGTATAAGAAGTATGTGGTAGGCTGCCATTTGTGCAGAATCTATGTATAGGCCTGTGCGTGTAAGAGATTATCTCTGGACCTAAGGATTGGTTTCTTCTAGAGACACAAACTAGGAGCTCTGCGACAGGGGAGAGAAGAGACTGTTTTCACAGATGACTCTTGTACCATTGAATTTTGCACAATATATATGAATTAAGTATTTTAAAAATAAATCAAATAATTTATTATAAAAACAAAAGCCTAAAGTTCATTAAAATATTGCATTTGCCCTACCTCCCACCCTTGCCCCACATTTATTTTCATGTCTTATATAAGTGCTGCAGAAGGTCTGTGGGCAGTAATTTCAGGCTTCAGTGCAGTAAACTCTCGTCTACAAGGTTAGGATTTGGCGACCTGCTTAATAAGTGTTTAGTAAGCAATGAGGACCTGAGATCAATGCACTTAGTGGGTACCTGTTCAGATGGAATTTTATATTATTTAAAGACGACTTTAAAAAGGGGGTAATTTGGATTATAGCAACAGTGAAGGGCCAAAGTAGTCTGAAGTCATTCCCTGTAAAAATATAAATGGACCAAATGAAGAGTTCAGAGAATTCTAAATAGAAGAGTGCTTCACAGAGTGGAACTAAGACCTTCTCCAATGTTCTCCCTGGTACCCTGACATATATGGCACTGTGGGCAACTATGACGGTTAAGAACCTGCTACAGCTTGGCAGCCATCTCTGCTACCCAAACACTTTTGTCTTACTTTACAGTTTCTAAACTTACACCGAACATCCTCCAACACAAATTATATCTCATTTACCAACAGGAATGCAATTGTCTACTTCCACCATTTGCTGTTTGACAGCTCAGACAATTTAGATCTTTTAAAAGGCAGAGTGAGTTTTTCTGGGTATTGACATGATGTTCTTGAAGCCTGAAAAAATTATTCTAGAACAAGTTTATTTGTCAAAGATTACCCTAGAAAACCCGTGGGTAGAAAAAAGTCTGCCATGTAACACAATTTAACATTTAAACAAGTTCTTTTTATCAGCAGTTGTTTGAAAATTCAAAATATCCAATTGAAACATAAAGTAAACCTATTGATAATTAAATTAATTGTCCAGTATTTATTTACAGATTTTGTTGGTAAAACACAGCCCCTCTGAGCCGCAATTTCTTCACCCATCAAATGGGGATAATATATCTGCTCTACTGACACTGGAGAATTACTGTGAGAGTGAAAGCAATCTGACAGATGTCAAACAATTTTAAATTGTCCATTATCATTCTTTGTTAAGAAAGAGGCAACTAATTCCTTCCAAATATATCAGGTCTGTTTCTTTCTTTCTGTCTTTACCAACACTAAGGTTGTCAGTCCAGCACTGAATAGGTGCTTTAGCTTTCTGTCCTGCAAAATGAAATTTTAAAAACTAGCTGCAAAATATCTTTCTTTATTATTACAAACTTACTGGCAAAAAACCTTTATAAATATAACATCCTGGTGGGTAGACAAAGCCGCATCCTCAATAAAGGGAAGACAGAAATAGCTGAGTAAATTACATCTGTGCAGCCTATTTCATAGATTTTTGGTTTTAAATTTTTTAAACAAAATTTTAGATCTAATCTATCATCTTCCTGTGATATGAAAGAGGATTTTCTTTCTTACACTCCTCAACTTCATAGACAAATACATACAAACACATACGTTTTTCTCTCAAGTATAGCATAATTTTTGGTTAGATCAAAGTTTAGTGTTTACGTTATTACAACTTTGCTGCCATGGATGCTGTGATGAGCCATCCCTTCAGGATGGAGAGATTTACCGTCCATCCTCTGGAAGTGCTGCTGGCAGGAGCCCCTCCACTGTCAGCGGCTCTGCTATTACTCCAGCTTCTGAGAGTTGCCTCACCGAGAGTCAAGACCCCTCCCCAGAGCAGCCATCATTCAATGACTGTTCAACATGGAGGTGAAAGACCTTCACTGCAACTTGGGACAAGTCTCAAGGGCCAGCTTTAGAGCTCCCTACGGGGTCAGCGAAGGCCTTTGTCACAGCCAAATTCTCCCTCTGCCCAATCCTGCTTCTCTGATTTCTTCTCTCCCACGGTATTGTTCCCAAGAGTACTCCCTAATAAACCTCCTACCTACCAATCTCTGTCTCTGAGTCTTAGGAACCCAACCTGTGACAGGTGATAACAGAAATGGTCTGAGAAAGCAGATGCTAAAATGGGATTTTCGAGCTGGATCACCTGCCATGGTGGGGACAAAGAGAACCCCACTGCTGATGGAATAGGGAGCACAGACAGCAGAAGGTAACAGTGCAATACTTAAATTTTCACTGGTGGTAGCAAATGCGCTGGCTGGTGCATTGCATCAGGTATGGGAGCAATTTGGGGAAAATAGTAACTAAAAGGACAGTAAAGGTGGCTACTGCTAAGCCCAACTGATGCATTAGGAAAAGACAACAAAAGACTAAAGAGTAATTAATCAACTTTAAAAAGTGTGAAAGTGTGAAAGCCAGAAGGCCTCCTTGTTAGCATATAGAGAATCTCTTTTTTCATGCAGCAGAGGTGCAGAGAAGGCAGAGGACCAGGCTTGGGACTTAATAACAAGGGTAGCTCCAAAAAAGCTAACCTCTCAAACGAGGCAAGGTCGCCATGCCAAGGTCAGGGCCCTGGTTGGATAAGAAGAGCCTGACAATAGATGGGGACATCTGGATTCAGGCACCCGCAGAACTGGTCCATCCCTCCCTGTTGTAGGCTAGTACTCCCATCTTCTTGAAGAGAATGCAGAGGCCACCCCGCTATGAAACAGCATGTGCCACCTCCGATCTGCCTCAACAGCCTATCCTGGTCACTAGGCCAATCACTAGGTTTAAGTTACAACATAACTCAGCTGAAGTGGCAAGGGGGCATGCACCCAAGGAGCTGCAGGACCTAGCCTGCAGATACTGGCAGGAGCTGGGGGAGAATCCATGGGACAGGATTCAGAGGGTGTGGCTCAAGGCAGACAAAATATTATTTTGGATAGGAAAGTGTTACTGGGGAGCACTGTCCTGGAATACAAGATTCAACAGTCTGGCAAGAACCCCAAGAGATGGTGCAAGCATGCTGTTAGGATGGCCCCAAGAAGCAAGGAAAAAGAATGATCCACATTAAGTGAGGTTGAAACACCAGAATTGCCCTGGCAGATGGCCGAAGAGGGAGTAAAAGGCTCAGAGAAGTGGGCATGCTAGAGTGGGTATAGGCTACACGACTGTGCTCCATCGGAGAGTCCAGAGCATACACGATCCACCAAAGCAATAAGGAACGTGCTGGTGACAGGCGTACCAATAGCTCTAAGAATTTAGGGGTAGCTCTCCTCTGTAAGCCAGGGATGAAGCTCTGTTTTTGCAGAACTGAGCTCCCTGATAGCAATGAGAATGATAGGACACTCCCTCATTGGGGCCAGGTGGTAGTGCTTAACCATCAGAAGCCAGGTGGATGCAATTATCGTTAATGAATGGTAGGGTTGGAGTGGCAGCCAAGTGGCCTTACCTACAAAGAGTTATGGAGATTGTTCATGAGTGTAATATTCCTTTTTTTTTTTTTTTTTAGGGAGATTAGCCCTGAGCTAACATCCACCACCAACCCTCCTCTTTTTGCTGAGGAAGACTGGTCCTGAGCTAACATCCATGCCCATCTTCCTCTACTTTATATGTCGCACGCCTGCCACAGCATGGCTTGCCAAGCGGTACCATGTCCACACCCGGGATCCGAACCTGCAAACCCTGGGCCGCCGAAGCAGAACGTGTGCACTTAACCACTGCGCCAGCAGGCCGGCCCCAACTGTAATATTCCTTGCGGAAAACACATGAGTAGCCCAAAAGGGTACTACTCAAACTGTACAAATCAAAGAAATCCAGGATGGAGGCTGAAGACACTCATCCCGATGAAGTCAGGATGCCTTGCCCAGTTTCCAGAATCAAGCCAGTCTGGAGACCCAGAACCATCAAATGAAAGAGAGGCTAGGTGCCCAGGAAAGCACAAGAAGGATTTGCAGTAACCATGCGTGTGTTTTCTTGCACCTCCTCTCCTCCTGTCAAATGATTCTGAAATCTAATTTCTTTCACTTCTGAAAAACAGAACAAGGAATAAATCATCTCGAGAGAGACAGAGGCAAAGCAGAGATAGGGCCAAGGACCCCTGGAATGGCATTCATACTCACAACATTCCTTCTAGGAACCCCTGAATAACCCCCTCACCTCTTTACAACTCCTTCCCATTTCAACAATCCCAGGAACTGGCAGAAAGCATGGCTGAGGGGGAGAGAGGATGTTGTTTTTCAACCAACACCAAGTAGTTAACAAGCTTCTCTGGGGAAGGCAAGACTTTCCCTCTACCCTCTTACAGTCTCTGGCTGGGCCTGATTAAATGGAAAAACTCAGTTTTTTCCTTCCTATGAGGGGAAAAATCCAGTTCTTCCCTACTATAAGTTTCTTCCCTGTGTGTCTCCTTTACCTTCAGAGAGAACACTTCTGCTCACCAAACGTGTGGAGGTTTGTCATCACAACAATGAGCAAGTTTCTGCGACACCAGCTGGGTGTCCCACAATTTGATTCAATTCTGACTCAAGCCAGAGATAGCGTCAGATTCACAGTGTAAAGTCTCAGTCCCCACAAGACTGCCCCCTGCACACACACACACACACACCCCTCAGATGCCAGTCACAAGCCCAGATTGTCACCTGTGCTTCTGACCAACCGGCTATAGATTGGAAGTTCCAACAACTCAGTCCTTGGGTTTGATTAATTTGCTAGAGCGGCTCACAGAACTCAGGGAAACAGTTCACTTACATTTCCCAGTTCATTATAAAAGGATATGATAAAGGATACAGATGAACATCCAGATGGGAGAGATGCGTAGAGCAAGGTATATGGGAAGGGACGTGGACCTTCCATGCCCTCTCCAGGCACGTGACTCTCCCAGCACCTCTATGTGTTCACCAACCTGGAAGCTCTCCAAACCCTATACTTTTGGGATTTTACATAGGCTTTGTCACATAGGCATGAGTGAACATCAACTGCATTTTCAGCCCCATCTCCCTTCTCAAGAGAATGGGAGGTGGGGCTGAAAATTCCAAGCTTCTAATCATGACTTGGTCCTTCTGGTAACCAGCTCTCATTGAGGAGTCCAGAGTCACCTCATTAAAACAAGACACTCCTTTCACCCAGGAAGTTACAAGGGTTTCAGGAGCCCTGTGTCAGGAACTGAGGTCAAAGACCAACGTTAGAACAAGAGATGCTTCTAGTGTTCTTATCACTTAGGCAATTACAAGGGGTTTACGTGCTCCGTGCCAGGAACCAGAGAACAATATATATTTTCCATTATCTCACAGCCTGAGAATTAAGTTGATATAAGACAGATTAACAGGAGAAAAACATACAAATTTTATTTGATATTTTTACATGCATATGGGAGCCCTCACAGGAAAATGAAGACCCTAAAAGCGGTCAGGCTTAAATGCCTAACTTATATACTAGGTTGAACAAAAGTTGTAATTGTGGAAAAATAACCATAATGATAGGGAGACTAAAGAAGATAAGGGTTATTTTCACAAGATCTGTTTGTACAGATTTCTCTCAGCCTCTGTTCTCCGTCTCTGGTGATAAGAATGTTTCTTTCCTCCTGGTTTAGGGAGGGCATCTTTCACATGGGAGCTTGGTCTTCTCCTTTTAGGAAAAAAACGAGAGGTCAGAGCAACCTTCTTGCATCTGTTGTTTTTCAAGTGCCTTTAACTCAAAATTATCCTTATGCCAAAGTGGAATATGTGAGGGTGGCATATTCTTCTACTCTTTACTTCCACAAGCAAACAAGGTGTTATGGGCAGTTACGTCCCCCTCAAAATTCATGTGTTGAAGTCCTAACCCCAAGCCCCTCAGAATGTGACTGTATTTGGAGATGGGGCCTTTAAAGAGGTTATTAAGGTCAAATGAGGTCATACGGATGGGCCCCAATAGAATATAACTGGTGTCCTCATAAAACAAGAATAGATACCAGGGGTGCATGCACAGAGAGACAACACACGAGGACACAGCAAGGAGGCAGCCATGTGCGAGGAGAGAGGCCTCAGAAGGACCCAACCCTGCCAGTGCCTTGATCTCAGACTTCCAGCCTCCAGAACAATGAGAAAATGTGTTTCTGTTCTTTAAGCCACTCAGTCGGTGCTATTTTGTCATGGCAGCCTGAGGATTAATATGCAAGGCAAAAGAATAGCTCATAAAACATTTCCCTAAAGAACTGTCTAGACTTTCCCCTTGATAAATCCCCCCCAGTCTGCAATCTTAAAAGCACAAAGCACAAGAAGATACATCTAAAGAAGTTCAGTAACTACTGAACGGTTAAACTCAGAGCCTACTTACAATCAATGCTGTCTTCCAAAAGGTTACGCGTTAAAGGTTCTGTCCGAGATGTGCGTGCTCTCCCTCCCGCCTCTCCAATGACACTCTCCTGAGCCACTTCACAGCTCGCTAATTGGTTTCTATTTTCCAAGTGCCAGTTTTCTGAGGAGAGCTGTTTACAGCCTCACCTCTGTTGGCAGAGGAGGGGCGGGAAGGAGTATGACTGTTGACGGAGCTGTTTCTAAGAAACTCATTTCTTGATTTTCCTCCATACGGTCTGTGACGGGACAAGAGTCCTAAGGGACAAACTTAGCAAACAAAACACAAAACCCCAAGCAGGAATGTGATCCCTTAGCTCTTCATGCATCATTCAACCACTAATGGCTGAGCTCCCACTCTGCGCAGGTTCTGTGCCAGGCAGTGAGGATTTCGCTAAGAATGAGTTAATTCTAGTTAAGTGTGATATCCTAATTAATGAACCCCAAGACCAATGCTGCTTTAAAACGAAGTTGTGTACATTTTTTTTTAAAAAAAATCCCACATTCTGAAGACACCATAGAGAAGATTTGGAGATCAGAATGAAGAAAGGGGGTGAGGGGTCTAATCTCTAGAGAGCTAAGTAGTAGGAGAGGAGTGAGGGGGCAGAGCTGATGGGGAGAGGGGGGTTAAGGGAGAGGCTGCCTTGGTGAATGGAAGACACCTTGACATCTCTCAGCTGTAAACTCAGGGCACACACCTGATCAGCACGAATGCTGGCACCTTCTCTGTGGTTTGAGGGGCTCTGCCAGCCTTCTAAGGCAGAGAGGTAACTTTAGAAGGAACGCCTGAGCTCTCTGTTTCTGGGACAGGAGAGAGAAACACTGGTGCATGCAATGCAAGCCCCAGTGAGGCAACCACGGTGAGCACCCTTGCACCCGCCTTGTACCAAGAGCAGACGCTCCCTCTATCAAACCCACCCCGAACCATGGTGGCAGAAAGCAGCTCCCCAAACAAGACTCAGCATCAACCCAACCAAAAGCTGATTCTTTAGGAAAATTTCCAGATCTACTCACATGGAAAATAATCAGCCCACAGAAAATTAGTGGTTTTACTGCTTCAGGAAACCCAGAAATAGAGGGAAAAATTGAGAGGGAAAAATGCTGACAGTGAGTGATGAAGAATGACCCTGGGAGGGAACTTCTTACCAGGGGCCCGACCCAGAGCCTTCCCCACTGTTGGGCTCTGCCGGCGTGTCTGCCAGTTTAACAGCTTGACACATGTTCAGTGGATTTCATGGCTTCCAGGGACAAGGACACTTGCGGGGTGGGGGGTTCTCTTACTTCCTAGTTTGGACCTTTGGCTCAGTATAGGGGATAAACAGAACTATTTTAGATCCAAATAAACCCTCAGATTCTATTCCTGTCTTTCAAAACAATAGCCAGCCAGTCTCCTTCGTAATTCTCACGCTCATCATGGCCTATCCTGGGTTTTGGGTTTTTTGCATTTACTGTTCCCTGCGCCTAAGCTTCTGTGTTAACCTCTTGTCACAGTCTCTTTCCTCTGTGGCTCCAGTGAACCACGCCTCCTGATGTTCATGGGCTTGTGCAGTCCCCTCCCCTTGAAGCTGGGCTGGCCCTGTGACTGCTTTGATGGATCAAATGTGGTGGAAATGACGTTCTGGGACTTCCGAGCTCAGGCACTCAGAAGGTCTGGAAGCTTCTGCTTTTGCATTATGGGGAAGTCGACCACATTGGAAGAAGTCTGACCACTTTGAGACCATCATGTGATAGGAAGCCCAGGCCAGCCGCATGGAGAGGCCACATGGAAAGAGGATGTCTGGCTAGCCCCACTTGATGTGCCAGGCATATAAGTAAGGAGGCCATCTTGGATGGTTCAGCCAGTAGATGCCATGTGGAACAGAGATGGGCCATTTCTGCCAAGGCCTGCCCAAATTGCAGAATTGTGAGTAAATAAATAATCTTTGTTTTAAACCACTAAGTTTTGGGATAGTTTGTCACATAGTCATTGAAGACCAAAACATCTCTCTTCACCAAGTCATTTCAATCGCTTCCTTCAAGACCTAGGTCAAGTCATCTTCTCTGGAAACTTACCTGACAAACTCAATGCAGTGTTTACTTCATCTTATTTTAGAACTTGATACAGTGTTTGGATTATACGTCCTATGCCTGCTTTTGGTCGTTTTCATAAATTAACCTCGCCATAAATTTAATAAGGATAATGGCTAATGTTGAGCATCATGGACCAGGCACTATGATTGGGAATAGTATTATCCTCATTTTAGAGATGAGGAAACTGAGACACAAGGAGGTTAAGTAACTCACCCCAAGGTGGTTCTGTAAAAGTACATTTCCAAATTTGCTTGTCATTCTATAGCTTTGGTGACATGCCACTCTGAGCCTAAAAAGGAAGCTGATGTGGAGAGAATAGGATTGCATCCACAGTCCAGACAAGAAGAAGAAGGAAGAAGGAAAGAGATTAAGAGACACATGTACATGGGTATTGGACCAATAAGGTCATCTAGACTTGGGAGTATTGACTGGGCCAGTTTTGTGGTGTGTGTGTTTATAGTTTATATAAGAGAAAAATAAGCATGAAGCCATCAAAAAACAGAAAAAGCACCACTTTGATTTTGAAGGTCTCCCAAACCCAGTTGCATGAGGAATGGCACTACGTTGATGGGGATGCATGTGAGATGGCCTGCTGATTTTTTCTTTTTGTGACAAGGTCTCTCTTATCTGAACTAACTTGGATGGGTTTCTGTCCCCTGTACTTAAAAGATCTCTGGCTAAGACTCCCTCCAAAAAAACCCACATCTAGATGACCAAAGGACATGGCCATAAAATAAGACATTTGAAAATATATTTACTGGCTATGTAATTTTCTACTCAGTGGAACATAGGTTTCCTGACAAATTTTATATTAGGAAAGAAATGAAAGACCATGCCAGGAAACATGAAGTTCTCAGGAAGTAATTTGGTTATAAACATATTTCCTTAATAAAAGACAATTTGATTCTAACTCTCATTACCTTTTGACAAGAACAGTAAGACACTGGTTGTTTAGTCAAGGATTCGTGAAGCTTTCTCAAATGTTCACAGCCCAGTAGGGTACACAGCAGATGCCAGCATCCATCTTCATTTACTGATGAGACTGAACTCTAAGGGGTCAGAGAATGTCTGAGATCACAAAGGCAGTAAGCACGCAGCTGGCCGGGTCATTGGGTTCCTGGCCAGTGCTCTTTCTACCATCATACATTATTGCATGCTGCCCTTTTCACTCACGTGGGCATCAGGAGACCTTTTTCTGACCATACAGATCTCTGAGTTCCATCAGAGCCTCCCCAAAGCTAAGTGTTTGTAGGTGTCATTATTATATCATGGTCAGTTAGGGAGCTCTTCAAAATATGATGCTTACCATAAAGTCATTTACTTGCAGATGTCTCCTTCTATGACCAAAAGTTTCAGTGCTCTGAGGAGCATTCTAGCTTTGAAATACTTTATTGAACCAGCTTCTATCAACATTATGAAGATCACTCAAAGTTCCATTCTTGCAACAAAGGTGACCAGGTAATCAAACTTTCTGGCACTCCTAGCAGTGGCATTGCATTCAAATGGGACAACAGGGTAATCTTTATTCACCTGTGAATATTCTGGAACATTATTTTGTAAGCTCACACCTGCCTTCTGCTCATAAAGTGGAAGGTCAGTGTGCCTTTTATGCTGCCATCGCCCCTCCCAAAACCAAGAGACTTATTCCATTTCTGTATCCTTTCGAAATGATTTCAACTTTAAATTGCCATTGGAGAAGTTATACACTGGGTTACGCTCCAACAGAAAGTTAAACATGAGAAAATTTTCAACAGGATTTCATAGACAGGAATAAGCCATAACGGCAGCGCAAGTGGTATACGGGTCTTGCACAGGTAACATGGGAAGGTCATGTGCCATTTCACAGGGGCTTTCAACTCTGCTGTTCGGGTCAGGCACACCATCCTTCAACCTTGCTTTCACTAGCCCTAGGATTGGCCCTCACACAACTGCCTGCCGATATGCACCCTAGAGATTCTGTTGCTGCCTGCTCTTCTCTCTGCTAGAGAAGAGCAAGGAGTGACTCTGGAGTACATAGGTTTGCGTCTCACAGAGACAGAGCAGTCCGTTCTCCATTGAACTGCTTCTCGTGAGATGACTAAGAAAGGTGGTCGCACCCCGACAATCAGTGACACCACATGATGCCAGCTCATTTCTCAGCCTATTTCTCTGCTTATCTTATTATGTTTTGATCACAAATTGAAGGTAGGATATTGTCAAGACATAAGGATATACTTTCCTCTTTGGAGCTATTGTCAACAATGGTCTAGAAAGCCTTTGGATCTGATTTGTGGAAATCTGGGAGAATCATGCAAAATTTAGTATATTTGTTTGAATCAAAACAAGCCTTCCTGGAAGGTTTCGCCTTGATTTATATTTACTTTTAAGTGGATTTAAGGGATTATCAATCAAGATACTCCTCTTAGATTCAGCATATCTGTACTTTAATCTCAGGACCAAGGTTAACATCAAACTTTTCTCTTGCCGCCAAACTAAATCCTTCAAAGTGAGTCGTGCTTTCATTGGTCTAACTCTCCCCATGGTCTAACTTTCATTGGGCTCCCACCAATTCACCTCAACATTGAAAGCCTGAACAGTTGTGGATAAATACCAGGATTCTGTCTCCAGTATTAACTACCAGGCTAAAATCTGCATTTCCTAGTTCTGCCCCAGCTCTGCCAATGAGGTTTGACCCTTAGGGAATTGAGACTTTTCTTTTTTTCTCTTGAGACTTCATTTACAGCTTTTTTTTCAGCCATAAAGAAAAGTATAACCCTAGTCCTAAGATATTAAAGAGTCTGTGCTAGGTCAGTGTTTTTTAAACCTTGGCATGATTGGCATTTTGGACAAGATAATTCTTTGTCGTGGGGCTGTCCTGTGCAACGTAGGATCTTAAGCAGCATCTCTGGTCTCTACCCACTAGATGCCAGTAGCACTCCCACACACACAGCAGAATGACAACCGAAAGTGTCTCCAAACATTGAAAAGGTCCCTTGAAGGGCAAATTGCTCCCGGTTGAAATCTGCGGTGCTTGGTACATGGAGCAAAAGAACCACAGGCACTTCTCTTGCGTGGCTTTCACGCGACTCCGCCAAAGACCGAATCCTGGTTGACTTGCAGTAACTCTATTCACGTAAAGTGTCATAAAATTCATTGAGCCTTCACCATGTGACAGATTTCTTAGTAAGTGCTCTCCACACAGGACTTCATTAAATCCTGACAATAACCCTAGATGGTAAGCACGGTCATGAATAATCCCCATTTAAAAAGGAGGAAACTGAGACTTGGCAAGGTGACAAGACTTGCCCAAGGTCACACAGTGCGTCAGTGGCAGATCTCCCCCTTGACCACCATGCTCTACTGTCTTGTTTCTGTAGACAGTAAAATGGAAAAGTTAGGATTCATAACATTGGGCAAAACCAAAACAGACTGTGAGTATGCTGGTTTCTGAAAACTCTTCAAGTCTGTATGAGTCTGTCTCCTTTCATTTTTTGTGTTTTTATACACACCAGGGGAGCAATAATCATTTGAACAGTTAAATTGATTTAGCATGGTAAAATGCACTTTTTTCAGTCTTGAAATTACAGCGAATCATTTGCCATTCTGACTGGACTACTGCCTCTCCCCAGCACCCCCCACCACCACCACCTCACTTCTCTCCAGCGGCTCCTCAGGGCCCATTACCTGCACTTCCATTTTTCTTTCAATTTTCCAAACAACGAGATTGTGTTTTATATTTCAGATATTACTCCAAGGGACAATAATGGAGAACTCCGCGGCCAAAATGCTTAGAAGGAAATCAAGCGAATCCAGAAGAGAATAAAGAGAGTGTAAAAGGAAAACTGAGAATACAAAGATTTTCCAGACCCTTCTAAATTTTACAGTTTGAAAAACCACAGTGCTTTGCAAAATATCACATTCAATTGTCAGTTAAAAAAAATTCTGTTAGAAGTCTCCTCAGTGCACCAAAGGGTGGGGAGGAGCCGCTGACTGGCCTCCAGAGCTGCACCCAGGGGTGGGGATTAGGGCCAGGGCCTTGTGGCACAGTCCTTTCTGATATGGTGGAAAGGTGTTAAGAGAATTTTTTTTTTGTCTCCCCAAAGCCCCAGTACATAGTCGTATATTCTAGTTGTAAGTGCTTCTAGGTCTTCTGTGTGAGCCACCAACACAGTGTGACTCCTGATGGATGAGTGGAGTAGTTCCACAACCAGGAACTGAACCTGGGCTGCCGAACTTTGATCACTAGGCCATCAGGGCTGGCTCAAGAGAATCTTTTTTATCATTAACCTTTCTCACCTTTCATGAGGCACCAGGAGACCATCTGGGGTGCTGAGTTAGGTTTGGTTAGTTGGGTCAGCTTTCCCTCAGAGGCCGAGCCTCTGCTCAGTGTCCGAGCCTCTGCTCAGTGTCAAGGAATGACATGAAGATGCTAACTGAGAAGCAAAGGGAAGAAAGAGCCCCCGTTAGGCAAGGCTACGTACCCTGGGATCCCCGAGGAGCCTCCCAACATGGAGCAGACTGAATCCACATCGTGCCTGTTATCTGGGTGCTCACCTGTGATCTCAATTAGAACAAAATCGAGAATAGCTGTGAACTGTTTACAGCATAACATGAGAATATGGCATCACATTTAAAATTTGAAAACACCACTTTAGTAGGTTTTAACTATAGTTCTCTCTGTTCTTTTCCAAAAGCACGGGTCTTGTCAAGATCTTGTATTGCATGAAGAAGGTGTTAGGTACTACTTTTAGATAGAATTTAGTATTTTTCAAATTGCAAATTGCAACCCTTTAGAGATGAATAAAATCAACTTGGTAAGTTGCCGATAGCATTTAAAAAGAAGAACTCGACTCCAACAGCAGGTCTGGTTCCAAGCTTTGCAGCGGGAGAGTATATCCCGCAAAAGCCTACCCTGAGTTCTCCTGTCTGGACGGAAGTATCCTCTCCAGGTCACTGTTTGTCACAGTCAGGTTTAGAGGCTTAAGGAAGTTTAATATCCATTTCAAGAATCACTAATAGCGTGGTGACCACATTTCCCTACTGATCTAACAGAATCTACTTATAAACGGTCACACTTAGCCCATAGCCTTTCTCCCCAACATAGGTGCAGAGGGATAAATGGGCTTGGTTTTTGAAAAAAAGGCTTCTACAGTCCAATATTTGAGAAACACTCTGTACTGTAGGCCTCTCATGGATTCCCAGTGCACATGAGCCTATCAAAGAATACAGGAAAGAGACCGGTTTAACCCTGTGTAACCTGATATGTCCCGCACATATTTGACCATGGAGCCCCTATTAAACCACCCCTCTTAACGGTTCTGTAACCGTAGACCAAGCCGTCAGCCACTTGCCAGCTACTCTCTTTGGCTCCACTCAGCTTCCTGCATCTTAGCATTGCGATTGCCGGCCAAACACGCAGGCTTCCCTCTGTATCCACAGTGGGTCCTCAGTCTTTTCTTGATGGAGATAGGAAGTAAGGTGTGCCAAATTGACTGCTCCACAATCTGAGGACTTGTACCTTTGGGGACCCAATCATCACTATCCCACTTTGGCTTTTATTTAGAGAAGGATTTTCCACTCTATGTTGATTCTACAATTACTGTTCGTGGAGTTGAACTGAATCTAGTTGTTGGTCAGTTGATCACTGTGGGTGAAGTCTGTTTACTGGCTTTACAATTATTTTCTATTCTTTCTCCTCTTTCCTCGCTTGGGTGCTGTGCTGCGAAGCGTGACTCGAGCACCTGCCTGTGTGCCCTGTGAACTCAACGGTTCAGGCACTTTCTTTTTTTTTCTTGTTCAAATATGAGACAAGCGACGCTGGCCAGGGTACGTGGATTCTCCCTGGAGTTCGTTAACGAACTGAATTTATATATTATTGCAAAATAGTCAACACTGCAGCCTGTCCGGTGAAACGGGTACCGAGAGAGCAAATGTTTAATGTTTTCCACGTGGCATGGACTCTATCAGACAACGTTTCCAATCAAACTGAGTCTGTTTACACAGTTAAATCACAAGTCTACATTCTTCCTTTTGCCTCAGGAGTCTGGTTGCTAGCTCACGGCCGGCTTCTCTTTGACCCTGTGCCTTCTGTGCCACAATGCTGCTGTGCCAGCTGCTGCTTCTGGGAGAAAATCTAGTTCTGGTTCTCTCCAGTGTGAGTTGGTTTGGCTATTTGAAAGCTACTCTTTTCAACTAATCCTTCTTTGTCAGTTCAGAAACCAGTCCTGCTTTCCAGCAGCTGGGCTGGGCAGGGTTTTTCCAGGCTTGCTGACTGCAGCAGCTGTTTCCTGCCCCCAGTAAGAGCCCGGGGGACACACTCACCCACTCAGAGCCACCCTTGGCGGGAGACTTGGGGGACAACTCCCCCCAGGGCCGAGGTGAGTGGTGCCACTGCCCAGGCTTCTACTCAGCCCAGCCTGCTCCCGCTCCCTAACCTCCAGTTTCCATCCTCTCTTTGTTTGAATTTCTACTTATTTTCCTCCCTCACAGTTGAACAGCTCCAATGAAATAATGCCAGATGTGAATGCTTTTTAATCGATGGGCTCTGATCATCACGATACCAAAATTCTGCACATCTTTTGCAAAGCAAGGCTTGGCTCTCTGAAGCTTTCATTTCTTCATTTTCCCAGTAAGTCTGGGCTGTTAACTATGTACCAGATAGTTCTAGGTTCCAGGAAAACAACAGTGACACCTCCCTGCCCTTGTGCTTACGTGCTAATGAGGGAAGCAGATAATAAACCAAACAAGCAAAATATACAGAACCTTAGTGATAAGGGCTCAAGAGAGAAAATAAAGCCATGAAGGTGGGAATGGAAGCTTTGGGGCAGGGGTGGGGGTTGAGATTCTAGGCAGGGTGGCCAGGACAGGCCTCCCTGACAAGATGGTATTTGTGCAAAAACCTGAAAGGAGAGTAGGAGAGAGCTGTGTGGGGAAAGCATGTTCCAGGCTAAGGGACCAGCCAGTACCAAGGCCCTGGGGTGGGATGTACCTAGCAAGGTCAGCGTGAGAGAGTCACAGGGCTGACATCAAGATTAAATGTCTGTGGCATGCCTAGCATACAGATAGCACGTAACAAATGTAGCTATAATTATGATAGTCACTCGTCAGACGTTTGACGTTTGATTGATGTAACCAGGTGCATAGCTATCTGGCCAAGAAGGCCCAAGTCCGTTTCTTGTCCTCAAGAGGAGTATTTTATTACAGCCCTGCAGACCTCTAAGAGTGACCCCAGCATGCATCCCATTGGCACCCCCGGCTTTTCTCCTTCGTAGAGTCATCAGGCCATTGCCCCAGCAAAAAGGATCTTGCTGAGCAGATTTCCTTTGCCTACTACAGGGCAGTGGTTCTTCATTTGTGGTCCCCGGAGCAGCGGCAGCAGCACCTGGGAAC
Organism: Equus asinus; assembly: GCF_041296235.1. Lineage (NCBI taxonomy): Eukaryota > Metazoa > Chordata > Mammalia > Perissodactyla > Equidae > Equus > Equus asinus. The sequence goes on from NC_091813.1 coordinate 42,723,663, forward strand.
TTGTTAGAAATGCCAAATCTCAAGCTGCGCCCAGCTCTACTGAATCAGAATCTTTGGGATGGAACTCAGCGATGGGGTTTAACAAACCCTCTACGTGATTCTGGTGTAGCTGAAGGTTCAGGAGCACCGCCTAGAGTTTCTGTTCAAAACATCTCCCAGGGCTGGGCAAGGCTTCTCTAGGTCACCTCGGTCACTTCCTTTGCTCTGCACAGAACCACCTTATCAGAAAGACGGTTTGTTATTGTTGTTGTTATGTAAGTTTCCTGAGATGCCCTGTGGCTCCCTAGGGCTTGGTACTCCCCAGATCTCTAGAGATAGCCCATCTGCCTCCCTAGACTGATGTCACAAATTCTGCATGAAAACGGCTCCAGCTGGGCTCTGAGACCTACCCAGAGGACTTGCCCTGCCCTGGGATGTCCTCCAGCACTTGCAAAAATGACAGTGACCACCTCTGAGAGCTGTTTTAAGGTTTGCTATTATGAAATTCTAAAAAAAACCCAAAACTTCCAAAGTCAGGATAGACCAGCTTCAGATTTGCAGACAAGACACAGCATTTATTTCTCTCTCTGTCCCAGGAAGATGTTATCTTGCTGTTTACCATGAATCAGATAAAGCACGATGCTCCAGGAATCAAGGCCACTTCCAGTAACTTTTCTGGCATCGAATGGCAACGTGACCCAAATTTTCCATAGGAAATGGTGTCGTTGACTTAGAGTAACAACCCTATTGTCCCTCACTGTAATGACAGGAGGGTGGGTGGGCTGGGAGGAGAAGAGGAAGGAAGAGGTCTTTGAAAATCTGGTTTTGTTGCTCCTTGGTTTGAACCCTCTGGTAACTTCTGTTGACCTAAACAGTGGTTCTCGAAGGTAATCAAAACAAAATTAGCTGGGGCTCTTGTTTAAAATGTAGACCCCTGAGACTCCAGAACAAGTACTTCTGATGCAGGTGGTCCTTCACATTTTGGGGATTATAGGAAAGATATAGCTTAAAATTCTTCACAGAAAAAGTTTATGATTCTCCTTTTGCCATTTATGGTAATATTTGTATTTTTTTGTTGTCTGTAATGTGTTTTATAATTTTTATAGACTTTATCATTTTTCTTCTGTTTCTTATTTATTTAAAAATTTTATTAGGAATGTCTGCTAAATTTTATTAAAATATTTTTATTGATATGATTATTTTTAAAAATTCAGTTTGTTGATAGAATAGATTATGCTGATAGATTACCTGATATTGACTCACCCTTGAATTCATAGAATAAATCCTGCATGGTCAAGGATACTGTTCTTTGCATATATCGCTAGATTCTATGTAAAATAAAATCTGTAACATTTAAAACTTTTAAACTTTTTTTAAACTAAGGTAAATAGTTTTAAAGAGTCAAATAGTTCCACAAAACTTACAATACAAAATAGTAGTCCATGCATTTGCCCCTACCTACTTCATAATTCCCACTCTCTAGAAGACAACCACTTACAACTTTTGTATCTGTTTCTTCTGGCATTTGTTTTTCTATTTCTAAATGGCTTGCGTATACACCTATTTCTTGATATTTCAGCTTTTGATATTATGTAGAGTCTTCCAACTATTGAATTATGAGATTTAGCTTCTTTAGCCACACAAACTCTATCCACACACACACACAAACACACCCCCCACACCTGCAGGCACACTCACGCATACAAATACACTCTTCTCCATACTCTCTAATTATATCATAAGTTTGGTTGGTTGATTAATGTTGCGTTTACATTATTATGTCTATGTAAATCTTATTCCCAACTAAGTCAGGAAATGAACTGTGATTAAATTTCCTTCTTGTACAACTTTTGGTTTTCTCTAGAGTTAATGATTTTCTCACTTTCTTAATTTTCCTATATATCAATCACTAATTCACAACCAAACTCTCTGACGTATTAAAATCTCATCTCAATACTTCCAAACATCAGATATTCTATAAAATTCATCTTTTCTGAATAGATACCCCATCTGGAGCCTTCTGTCCTCCTCCCGTCAGGAGTGATAATTCTCTAGGCTTGCTGTACACCTGTCATCCTAAAATCTCCCTTTTTCATCATCTCAGGGATTACCTTCTTCTCCCTCCTGGGGTCTTTATCTTCTTTCTTGGCTAACCCTCACATTTTGATGGGGCAGATCCTGCAATAGCTTTATGAGAAAGGGTATATGGAAGTTAAGTTTTTTGAGGTCGTGAAGGTTCTGGAAAAAGTTTTTACTGTGCCTTCAGATTTGATAGTCTGTTTAACTGGGTGTAGAATTCTAGACTGGAAATGAATTTTCTGTGAGAATTCAGAAGGCATTGCTCCATTGTTTTCTACAGAAAAATGTTGCCATTCTCATTCCTGATTGTCTGTATGTGGCTTGATCTTTCACTGTTCTGTCCTCAGTGCTATGCAATTTCATAATGATGTGCTTTGTCAGGGATTTTTTTTATCCTTTGTGCTTGGCTCTGGGTAGACTCTCAGAGATCTGGGAATTCCCTTGATAATTTATTCCCTCTATATTCTCTGTTCTCCTTTTCTGGAACTCCTTATCATTCAAATATTGAACTTCCTCAACTAATCCTTAAATTTATTATCTTCTCTCTCTGGTTATACTTTCTTGGAGATTTCATCAACTTTGTCTTCCAACTAGGTTACTAGATAAAACACACAATACCTGGGTAAATTTTAATTTCAGATAAGCTAAGTATTTCATGGGACATACTTACACTAAAAAATTATTTGCTGTTTACCTGAAATTCAAATTAAACTGGGATTCATATTTTTATATGCTAAATTTGACAATACTTCTTCCAATTCTTCTCTTGAATTGTTCCTTTCTGCTATCTTATTTTTAATCTCCAAGATCTCTTTTGATTGTTCTCTAAATGTTGCTTTTTAATTGCCTCTTTTGTTTCTTGAATATAGTATCTTCTCTTTTCTCTCTGGAGATATGGAGGGCTTTTTAAGTTTTCTTCTGCTGTCTATATTTTTTCCTTTTTTTTTTTTTCCAAAATTATTTTTCTTCTTTTTTTTTTTTTGTTTTCTGCCTTTCATTTTAGATTTCTCACATGTCTGGTGATCCTTGGTTGTCTGCTCATGTTTAAGACTGATGCACTCAGTGGAGGTTTTGGAGTTCCATGGGTGTGGGTGGAATCTGTTGGTTGCTTTGCTTCCCTGTAGTAATGTCTGTTTCCCTGGGGGTTTCTAACCATAAGTATCTTTAGATCTTCTCTCCTGAGCTGGTCAGGTCCCCAGAGAGGAAACCTCGAACTCCCTTCCTGGGAGGCATATGCATGGCTGCTGGCATTCTGGGAGGAGAGGCACAGGAGAAGACCAGGGCCAGGGATCCCACCCTTCTGTAACTAATCTTCCTCTTCATCCCCATTTTCAGTGTGGTATCCTTGCCTTGGTGTGCCTGGTATCCTGGAGTCCAGAATCCCTCTGGTTCAACCTCTCAGAGAATTTTCTGCCAGGAGGCAGTAGGGGGCCACCCATCCTGTGTAAGGCAAGAGAGGTGACCTGGGAACCCAACTGCTTCTTATATAAATTATTTTTAATTTATATATATTTTTTCTGACAACAAGATACTATTATCCTCACCGATATGCATTGTTCCCCCACAGAGATGCTTTAGCTCCCTCCTAATTCGCCTTATTCCTATAAGAAGAGAGCTTTAGAATCATTTTACTCTCTCTCTCCTCCCTTCCTTAGACCTTTGGAATCTCGTTTATTTCCCCCTCTCTTTGCACTTACCAACAGCTGCTGTTTTTTCTTTTAAAGCTCCTACCCCCACTCGTCCCCCAGTCAGACACTTCTGCACAGCTTCATTTTGCTGGGAATATGTTTTGCTTTTTCTAACGGATTCTCCTCTCTCTGGCTGCTGGCCTTTCAGATGGCATGGCATTTTCCTGCGTGGGCTCTTTAGGTCTCAGAGAACAGTGGTTTATGTGTCCCAAGTGGTGGGAGTCCCATAGATGGGAGAAGGTGAAGAAATCTCAGTCCCCACGGGATGCATTATCAAAGCTGCCAGAACTCTGTTGGGCACCTGCAGGAAACCCCCTCCCTCCAACATTCTCATACTGCGTCAGCAGAAGGATAGAGGACTCTGTCCCCACTCAGTTCCTCCTTGGCATCTTGGGGTAGGAAAACCCCACATAGTCACACTGGGCCTGTGTTGACTTTAGTCCTGCCAGCCTAGTTCATCCCAGGATTTGTTGCCTTTCACTCTTCACTCCTGGCCTTTGACATGATTCTCCAGGCACTTGCCCAACCCACAAGGAGACGGAAACTCACAGCTCTGCTTGGAACCCACGGAAGCACAAGGCCTCACTTGCACCCAGCCACCCATAGAAGTTAGCAGCTTTTTGGCTCCAGAGAGGAAGAAATTTGGGGTTTGGGATTGGGAAAGATGGACATTGCATCCAGGTTGTTTTATTTCCAGAACCCCCTTACAACCCCCATAAATTATTTCTATAGCCATTAATCACACAGGGGAAGCCTGGATTAAAACAGCAGAGTTGGGATAAATAGTTATGGTCCTGGTTTGAACCTGAGTGTAAGCTCATCCCACTCTTGAACTTCAGGCTGGTCCACCTGGGAGATAAATGCCAACTAGTGGACTCATGGTCCAATACCACGATTTTAGCACCAATGCGTTCAGAAATGAGAGAGTTACCACCCTTCCACTATGAAGAAAAGCAGTCAAAATGACTCAGAGTAAAAATGTCTTTCCTAACTCTGTTTTATCTGATGAGATATCTACCTGCAATGAGGAATCACTGCCAGTCTCCCTCGGAAAGTTTAAAGATCAGGGTAGCTCTGCAAAGGAAGATTGAGTGGGCATATTATTAACCTAAATGGAATTAGGTTTCTATTTCAATAAAGATTCCCATTAAAGCTGAAAGCAATACAGCTATAGCAGTGCAGCAACAACCACCCACTGACTGTAGGAAGATGTGCTTAAATTACACCTGGCTGTGCACCCCATTATCACTTTGCAAGAGGCAGTAACTTGAGGTGGACCTCTCTGGTCACAGTGTCCTTCAGGTGATGGCCTCAAAGGAATCCTAGCTTGGATGCAATCAATACTCAGAACATACATTACTCATGTATCAGCTCACAACAAGAGGCCGACAATGATTAATCAACTCATTAGGATAGGCTGTTTTCATCCCATAACGTGTGACTTATTGAATGCTTTGTATTTTTGTATTCAGTTGCAATAGAAAGGGTAATGACAACAATATTTCATTCATACTGTCCATCCAGGGGGATAAATTGGCATCTTTGTCCTCCTTGGGCAGGCATCACTGGGGCCTGCCATGCTGGGGTAAACAGCAAGTCAAGAGTCTTTGTCTCATTTGCCTATTTCCAGTCTGTTGAAAATTTCAGTTCTCCTCTTAAAAGGCTTGAGAAGGAGGTCACACACTGGCAGCCTGTGGGCTGCACCCCACTCTCAGATGTGTTTATATGAGCAGCAGGTTTTTCCTTTTTTTAAAATGAATTCACTGTCAGCCTTTAAAATTAGAAAATTTGATATGAAAGTCTGGACTCTAGCTTTTCTTGGAGAAAAGATTGTCCGGCTACCCTGGGCCCTGACAACTGTCAGGACTGAGTGAAGACTGCCTCTGTTTTGATGGCGTAAGTGCTCTCTCGTTGGCTCCAGATCCAACACTTTCTTATTTTATACCCAGCAACGTCTCTCATTTTTATGAGCTGTGTGGCTGCTATCTTGAGTGCAATCCAGTAGGAATAGTCATCAGAAGGCCACAGTTCTAGTCCCCACTGCACTGGGAAACCTGGGGACCTCACATCACAATTTTCAGCCTTTATTACTTATAAGGAGAACAGGGAACAGGGAGGTGAAGTGGCACCGAGGGCATTAGTCCCGTGTTCTTTCCCAGCACCTGTGATGAAGACCCTAAATTCAGGGCACAGACAAAAATGCTTCCATTGTTCAGAAGCAAGGAAGGGTACCAGGAGCTGAAGGGACAGGTGGCAGGATGCCTATTAGGCAGGGTGCCTCCCAGGATTACCAGATGTGTCTAAAGGATGATCCTAATTCTCTTCCTGTTTCCTCAATAGAGAAAGAATGTTAACCACTCCACTTCCTAGTTCCTCCACACCTGTCACTTGGGAACCAGACGAGAAGTTCTAAGAAGCCCTCAGATCCTGCAGCCTGACTCTGGCTTGGAAAACCTCTGTCCAGATCAGAGTGCCAAGGGGAGTGACCCATCTTGGATCCTGGACCTCATCCACTTAGTTGGGAAATCTTTCTGATAAATTCAGAGACCGCACAAAGTCCTGAGGGCCTTCCTGTCGATTTGAATCCGCTCAAACTCCCAGGAGATGAAAACAACTTCACTAGATTGAGGGGACGTAGGAATCACCTGGGGATCTTGTTAAAATGAGGATTCTGATTCAGAAGGTCTGGGGAGGGGCCTGAGATTCTCCCAGGTGAGGCCAGTGCTGCTGGTCCAAGGACCACATTTGCAGCATCAAGGGGTTATAGAACCACCTTCTGTCACTGCTCATGGATTTCCTACTCTGCTTTCTGGGGATCTTGCCTGTTTTCACACCTTATCCTTCTTTTCCTCTCTCCATCCAGCCTTTTCTTGGCCGACTCATTATTCTGACCAGGCACCCCTACCAACTCCCAACCCTCCTCCATTCAAGGAGAAAGAAACTCCTGCCCTTTTTTCCTCAGACTTTCATCCCCTCCCCTCTTCTCTCAGCAGTGCCAGAAAAATGAAAGTCATCATTTATTGACAGTTGTGTGCCAAGCACTGTCCCAAATGTGTTACCCATAATATTTAATTCTCGCAACAATCCTACAAAGTATATATTATTATTGTCATTTTAGAAATGAGAAAATTGAAACTTAGGTAGTTAAAGAAACTCTGTCCTCAACTAGGGAGTAATGAGTTGAGATTAGAATTTGAATCTGTCTAACGTCAAAGTCTACAGGCTTTACACTACCTTATGCTCATGCAAGGTGAAATAGTCTAGAAGTCAGCTGGTGGGAATGCATTGAGAAAAAAGGATCACTCCAAGGATCACTCCACTTATTCAGCCTGTACAGTCCTCTGAACCCCTCTTAAGCAGATATTCTATGGGACAGCCCGACATATGGATAATAAGAGCTATTTTAGGAATGCCCAGGTTAGCTGGAATGGGACAGGATTCCAAATAGCAGAGTAGTAATATTAAAACCCAAACTTGCCAATATGCCCAAATTTTCAATGTAGCTCTTTAATTAGACCCATAACTGTACCAATAGAGCCTATTACCAAAAAAGAGATTCCTATGATTAGCTAATCACCCAACCACATGGAGTCTAAAGGATGGTGCCAAGTCTGCTATCAGTCCGCATAGGGTCCTCTTTGGATGGGTAGCCAATTCCCTTCTCTCTCTCTAGTCTCTCTTCCTTGACTCCACCTCTAACATCCCCTTGGTCTCTGCCTGTTCTCAAGATCTGACCTAAGTGTCCTGGCTTCCAACCTGGGAGCCTATACCTGATCTTAAAACCTTTGTGTCTTTCAGCTTCCTCAAACTACAGCATCTACAAGACAAACGAATCTTGCTTATGTTGGCTATCTCCCTCCCCTGACTTTTATTGGGTGTACAAAAAAAAAAATCTCCCTTTAATTCCTCCCAAAGATCCTACAAGGTATGAGGAGAGGAGAAAAGGCAAGGGGTAGGAATGAGGAAAATTCCATCTTGATGCAAAAATTTAAAAGGTCTATATTCATTCAATGGAGAAGAGTCAGAATTTTAAAATATAACATAGACAAGGAAATTAAGAGCAGTGTGCTGTGGGGAAAGGAGCCCTGGCCCAAGAGTCGTGAGATTTGGGTTCTCAATCCATCTTTTCCACTAACTGGCTGTGCAACCTTGGATAAACTGTATCATTTTTCTTGACATCAGTTTCTCCATCTTTAAAGTGAGAGGGTTGTATTGAATGAGTACTAAGATTCCTTTGATCTCTGCTTTTCAGCGTCTTCCCTAGCACCTAAAATAAAATGAACCAGGCAGTTTTTGTGAAATAATGTTGCATCTAACCAGAAATTTAGACACAAACTTGCTTGAGTCAATGCATGAAAACAAGAAGATAAAGAAACAGTGATTAATAATGATAAATGAATAATAATGATAAAAATAAAAGACCAAAAACTTAAAAAAAGACAAAAATGGCTGATTCTATAGTTTTTCTTTTTGAAAAGATTTTAAATTCTCTACTAAGTGGCCACCCACTATCCATAATTATCAGTTACTTGTAAAATATATAATTGGGGCAAGGCATGTTCTATTCTGTAGTATATTGTCATTTTAAAAATTGTTTTCCAATAAAAGCATTGAATTATAAAGTCAACCATCAACATTTTAATTCTAAACAATGGTAGGCAGATCAGAAATAAAATTAGGTCAACATGAACAATTTCCTTCCTGGCAGGTTATGGAATTTAACGTACATGGTATTTTCCAACTTTGAAGTTAACATGTAATTATGTTTGTTCTATGCCAACTCACCTGCCCCCAAATATTTCAAACTGAAAAAGAGAAAAACAACGTCTTCCAGTAGCTACCTCTCCCTCCGTGCACTTCCCAGGCCAGAAGAGAGAATTGCTGAGGCATCCCCCTCACTGGGCTTGGAGTGTGTTTTGTCGCCCTCCTTCCCCCTCGCAATAATATAAGGGCAAAGATAATCTCTCTCTGTGTTTTAGAGTCATCTGTATTACTAAAAATATATCAGTCAATCTGTATGGACACTATCTTCCTCAGTCCCATAACCTAGGGTGCCCTCCCTCATCTGGCCTTTAGAAACCTGACCTTTCCTGAAGGGTCATTACTTATCTTCTGGGAATCACCCTTCATCAGCCAAAACCAAGATCAGCCACTCTACTCAGGGGGCGCCTTGGCCAAGAGGAACATTTTCTATGATGATGCTGTAATTTGAAGCTTCATCTCATTATCTTCCTTCTGTAGCCTCAGCCTGGCCTCAGGTACCAATGGCCTCTATGCCAAAAATCACATTTGAGAATAATATTTGATTCTTTGTCCTGGACTCCCCAGGCCTGAATTTCATTTACCCTTGAGAGAATTCTCCTTTATTCAATAGCCGTTATTGTTATCAACTAAATGCCCCAAGTAACTCACAGGAAGTTTCGAAAGTATTTAACTGTTTCTTAAAGTTGTTTTTCCATTATGTTAAGAGATGCAATCACCCACCACCCTGAACTGGTTCAAACCCCACCTCAAGAGCGACGCCTGCACAGACTGGCCAAGAAGTGTCCAAGAGTTGCCTTTGCTTCGTTTTAATGTTAAGATCTCTGCCCCAAGAGGAGCTTAAGCCTTGTTAGCATAGTAGGAGATGTATGTGAAAGCACGTTTTCAAACTATGCCTGCATAAGCTTATACCCACCTCTACATGTGGTGATGAAACTTTCCTTTTGGATGTTCATTCCCCATGCAAAATAAAAGGCCCCACATTCCCTTGCTTGGGAAGTTGTGGCTTTAGAAGTGATTCCCTGTGGTCTCCTTATTTGCTGCAAATAAATTTACTTAGCGTGACAACTACTTCTGGTGAAGGCTTTGATTTCAACTCACCAAGAAGTGAACCCACTTTGGTTTGGTAACATTATTACCTTGGAAAACCCCAGTCTCACCATTTTGTGTCCACCACGTTCCCAGATGAGCGAGATGAAAGGCACCAAGAAGTCTGGACTGTCAGAATTCTTAGGTAGATCAAAAGACAAGTTTGAGGGGAAATCTCACCTCTTGTGTCCCTCTACTAGCCACTAGGACCTATTTACTTTTTATCTTCATCAAGAACATTTATAAAATATGGCTGAAGATGTGAGTTGCAAGTTGACCTAAGCCAATTTGACCATTCAGTAATTATTGGGTTCCTGTGGTAAATACTGGTAAATACCTGGGGTTAGAGGATGGTGGAGCCTCTACGGCCCTTTCCTCCACCACCTCACTCCCAGGCAGTTCATTATGATGAAAGCTAGTCTTAGGGCAATTTCTGCCTCACATAAAACCTTCATTAGCAAGCAGGCACCAAAACCATCATCGAACCTTTCCTTTAATCCCCACATTCAAATACTAACAAGTACCTTACATGAGAAGAAGGCAGACATCCCAATATTCTGACAAAGGTTTAGTTTGGCTTCTGGTAGGATCAGGCAGCAGAGCCCCCCCACTTCCATCCATACAGTGGAAGGAGGCAAGGCCAAATGGACTTCTGGACCTAGAGCACTGTCCCAACATGCAGGGTTTATGGACTCACTGGAAAGGTACACTATTCCCGTGCAAGGGTGGCGGGACCTGATACAGTCTTCTATCCAACATCATAGCTTGAGACTACTCATTTAGTCAATAAAAAGTCTTTCTTACATCATTTATGCTAATTGACACACCCTCTGGAGTAGATTGCTATAAGAATATTTATAGTGCTTACATAACCACTTCAAGATGGTGGTTTCCTGATTCGGTTCCTTCACATGCTATCCAGGACCCCTAGAATGGATATTAGAGTTAACTTACATATATGTGCATCATAGTGTTTATAATGAATTATTTTAAATTAGCAAAGAGACAACTTTCTGATATATCCTACCCGCAAATTTGACATCTGAAACTCCTCTACCACTCCCATCCATCATATTGCTGGAGAAATTATGGAAATATGCAAATAAAATAATACCATTCTTTTTGAGTTTGCATCCCAGCTCCATATCCAGCCATTACAGAAAATGTATTTGAATAGACTACAGAGAAAAGAAGGCACACGAAAACAAGGCAGGGAAAGAAATGACCTGGGGACATAGGAAGTTGTTTTAGTTTAATGAAATCGTCTTAGCAAAGCAGAGTATGCTAAAAAGGACAGTGAGGAACAGGAGAGGAGAAGGGATGGGAGAGAGATGGGAGGGGCGTTCTTTGCATTCATCCTCTCTGCAAAAGGAACCCAAGCCACTTTGTAGAGGAGGGATTTCCTTTCTGAGCTTATTAACAGCAGTTCAGGGGGCCCCTGCTCAGGTAAAGAACAGAGTGAAAGGAGCCATTGAGCAGATCCTCCCTCACCTATTCATCAAAGGAGCAAACTGAGTTCTTTACCAGAGTCATTTACCTTTGCAGACAACTCAGACCTTTGTTCTCTGGGGCAGGACAATGGCTCACTTGATCAGCAACCTGCTGCTTTATCAGTTATAATAACTCATGCCTCGCCCCCTGCTACTCACCATTGACATTTGCTCTGGATGATAAGTTAATAGATTAAAAGAGCAGCGTGGTTTTATTTGGTAAGTATTCAGGAACACATTCAGTACTATTCCCTATTATTTTACTTAACTATCAGTTATCAGTGTTGAGTTTCTAGCGATGAGTAGAAAGTAGGGAAGTGGGAAGAGCAATGGAACAGAAAAAAGAGCCCTGGGTTCTTGTCCCAGCTCTACCACTCACTAAATGTGCGGCAGTGTGGTCCCTTCTCTGAGTTGAGACCAGACCAGATGACCTCTAAGGTCTCTTCTGGGATACAGAATTCCATTCCTTCAACAATTATTTATTGTGCATCTCCTACATGTGAAGCATCATTCAAGGCTGTATCTAGACCATACAATAATGAATAAAAAAGACAAAGCCCTTAACCTAATGGAACCTACATTCTAGTCAGGGATGAGAAATAATAAATAAATACAAAAATAATTATACAATATGTCACATTATGGGATAAGCGTTATGGAGGGAAATGAAATGGAGTAAGGGGGATACGGTGCTGCTTTATGTCGGGTGGTAAGGGAAGGCCTCACTAGTGAGGGGGACATTTAAACAGAGACCAGAAGGAGCTGAGGGAGCGAACCATGTGTCTATCAGGATGAGGAGTGTTCTAGTAGAGGGAAGAGCAAGTACAAAGCCCCTGAGGTAGGAATATGCTCAGCATGATCAAAGAACAGCAAGGCAGCCAGTGTGGCTGGAGTCGAGTGAAGAGGGGAGAGCAGTGGGGCATGGGCCAGAGGGATTGCAGTTAGGGGCATTTAGGGCTTGAAGGCATATTAGGTCTTTGGCCTATACTCTGGGAAACTTGGGCAACCTCTGGGGGATTTTTGACATGGGAACTGCCATGTTCTGACTTCTGTTGGAACAGGATGCCTCTAGCTGCTTATTGCAGGGGTTAAAGTCTAGAAATAGGCCAGAGATGGTGGTGGCTTGGACCAGTTTGATAGCTGTAGAGGTGGTAAAAAATGGCCAGGTTCTAGATATACCTTGAGGACAGAACCAACAGAGTTATAAGAGAAAGAGAGGAATCAAAGACAACTCCAGGATTTTCATAACTGAAAGAACACAGGATTTTTTCTATTTGTTACTGGTGGTGTGGAAGAGTAGAATTAAGTCTGGCTTGGGATGTGTTAAGGACAAGATGTCTATTAGCTGTCCAAGAGGAGATATTAAGTAGCCTGTTGAATATATAAATCTGAAATTCAAGAGCAGTTTAGGATAGAGATTTATAGCAGGCCCTGGCAGTGTGTTGCCGATATCTATTTGGCACACCTTGGCGGTCACCTTCAGCTTGGTAGATAGCTCCCATACCCACTGTGGCAGACAGATTCCTAGGGTAGCCCTCATAATTCCTGCCTCTTGACGTTCTTGCTCTTGTTGGATGCCCTCCCTGTAAGTACAGGACCTGTGACTTGAATAGAACAGAGCAAACGTGGCAGAATAAATGTGATTATGCTCACATGAGTGTGTGATTACCTTTCATAAAACTGCAGTGCCCATCTTGCTAGAGTCTTTCCTTCCCTATGAAGAAGCAAGTGGCCACGTTGGGCAATCCTATGTAGTAAAGAACTGTGGGCATCCTCTAGTAGCTGAGGGTGGCCTCTGGCTAACAACCAACCCAAAACTGAAGCTCTCAGTTCTACAACCACAAGGAACCGTATGCTGCCAATAATCCTGTGAGTGGGGAAGTGGATCCTGGGGGCTTTTCCTGGTCACAGGACTATTCTTGGCTTGTGCAAGGAGCAGGGCAGAGTGCTAGGGAGTTAATGTCCCCAAGAGCAACCTTTAACCAGGGAGTAGCAGGAGTTGGTGAAAAAATACTCCAGCTTCCTTAGCCATTGGTGAGACATATCTGGAATTTGTAGTCAAGGCCCAAGGACAAATGGACCAAAGAAACAGAAAGGAAGGGAGAGAGACCAGAAACAGATGGATACTTGATTGTGACAAAGGTAGCAGTGGAGATACGAAAAGAACAGCCATATCAATCAACAGTACTAGGTCAATAAGATGTTCATACGGAAAAAGCAAAACTTGACCCCTATCTCACTCCATACTCAAAATGCATTCCAGGTGGATTGTAGATTTAAATTTAAAAGGTAAAACAATAACAATTCTAGACAAAAACATAAAAGAATAATTTTATGTCCTCAGGGGTGGGCAGAGATTTCTTAATCAGGAATTGTAAAGCACTCACTGTAAAGGAAAAGACTGGCAAATTGGACAACCTAAAACTAGGAAAGTCTGTTCATCTAAAGGCACCATAAAGAGAACAAACCACAGAGAAGGAGAAATTATTTGTGATACATATAACAAAAAGCATACAAACAAGGTAACTAAAGACCTACAAATCAGTAAGTAAAAACTAACAGCAGAATAGAAAAATGGGCAAAACACTTGAACAGGTACTACACAAAAGAGGAAATTCAAATGACTGAAAATATGTGAAAAGAAGCTTAACCTCATTAGTCACCAGGGAAGTACAAATGAGATGCTACTATACGCCTGCCAGAAGGGTAAAAATTAAAAAGATGGAACATCCTGAATATTAGTGACAATGTGGAACAACGAGTACAACCACTTTAGAAAACCGTTTGGCAGTATCTACTAAAGCTGAACAGACACATGCACCATGACGCAGCAATTTTACTCCAAGGTATACACTCAAGAGAAATGAGTGCATCTGATCACCAAAAGATGTGTGCAAGAATGTCCACAGCAGGATTATCTGCAATAGTCCCAAAATGGAAGCAACTCTCATGGCCATCAATAGTAGAAAGGGTAGAGTTGTTCTAGTCACACAGTGGAATATTATTCAGCACTGAAAATGAACAAGTGACTGCTATGTGCACCATCAATGAATCCGACAAGTGCAATGCTGAGCAAAAGAAGCTTTCGGGGGAGAGGATGGGGAATGGGGCAAAGAATGTCAACTTTAAGAAGTTTTCTTCATTTTGTAGAAAACTATGTCTGAAATAAAAGTGAAAAATTGCCAAAATTTGTTAATTCTGGATAATGGGAACACAGATGCTGGTTATATTACCTTTTGTACATCCTAGATTTTTAAAAATATGTACCCTTTTCAAAAAACAAGCCAATGCATGGTACATGAGCAGAGGTAGTAAGGATGCCCACACTAAGGCCTTTTTCCCCTCTCTGTTAAAGCCTTTATTTTTTATACCACACAGTTTAACACCTAATTACTGATTATTTTGCCTCATTGGCTAATTGCTTCATGCATATTATTTTTGAAACCCCAACTAGATTGTAAATTCCAGTCGCGGATGAGTTACATGTCTCCAATATTCCCCCATAGTTTTTTGTGAAAAGCACATCTTGAAATAATCGATAAACACTTGAGTGATTTATGGATTGATTGGCAAAAGTAAATTTGGTAATCTCAGGCAAGATATTTATTTAACTTTCCAGATCACATTTTCCCCATTTGTGTGAATTCTTTCCTGTGTATTTTTATGTCCATCCCTGTATTTCCCTAAGGCTTTGCTATAATAGGCCTCAATAAACATTTATTGAACAAATAAATTAATATTAGAGGGATTCATGCACAAACTCACACATTTTCCCCATCTGGCAGATGCAAGAAATTTTAAGCTGTGTCTCTTCCACTGGCTGTGAGCCTGGCTAAAAGCCCATATTGCCATAGAAATAACACTGTAACATATTAGTCATTTACAGTTTAGCATGAAAAAAGAAACTGAAGCTATGTTCTGATAGGCATGATTTTGAGCCCTTGGAGTCTGAGAGAGGACCAGAAGGGGGAGACTTGAAGTCATCAAAGAATAAAAGTAGCTCCTCTGCAATTATGCCTAACGCTCCAGAATGTTGGTAAGCAAAATAATAAAGTTTCAACAACTGAATTTACTCTTACTGTTCATATTGTTTCACAGCACTGATCGGAAAAGTGGCCAGTCAGTCATCACTGAAGCTTTTTCTCATCTACCAGATTTTCTGGTGTTTCCACATTCTTAGTCTTGACTTTCTCAGAACATCTATCCTGCACCTACATGACATGCTGTCGTGGTACCTGGCCCAGTTCCCCTCCCTATTCAGCCTTTTCAGGGCCAGAGCTGGGAGCCGCCTGGCAGAAAGAAGGCAGAGCCAGGGAGCCCTTAAGGTTGTAAGTTAAGCCTCTGCTGAATCCCTGGAAAAACTTGCAGGGGAGGTTGTGGCCGCAGCACAGTCATCTGTCAGCCCTTTGCTGCCTCCACCCATGGCAATGCCCCAGCAGCAGCTCCAGCCTAGGCCCTGGGCCCCCGGTTCAGACACTGTCTGGATGAAGAAAGACTGTCAAGGGGCTGGAGAGGTAAGGGTCTGTCTTGATACAAGGCCTTGTCTTCACCAATTTAGACAAGACACACAAAAATCACAAGATCTTCAAAACTGGTATGAATTTGAGGAACTCACTTATGAACAAGATGCCCCCAAGAGCATGGATTCTGTGGCTCCCCTCACACTTTAAAGAATCCAGGGATGATAAATACTAGTTACCTTGTTTGGTAACCGGGTGAATTATCTGTATTCCTGCCAAAAAGTGTTTAACTTGAATCGAACCATGAGGAAAAAATCAGGCAAATCCAAATTGAAGGATGTTCTACAAAACGACCAGCCTAAACTCTTAAAAAATGTCACGGTTATAAAAGATAATAATTATAATAATAAGCCTGGGTAACTGTTCTAGATTAAAGAAGAGAAACGTGACAACTATGCCATGTAAAATCGTTGACTGAAACCCAGCTCAGGAAAAAAAAAAAAAGGTACAAAGGACATTATTAGAACGATTGGGGAAATCTGAACTTGCACTGTCTATTAAATCTTAGCATTTCATCAATGCTAACCTTTCTGAGTTAACACTGTACTGATTGAACCATTGTTGTGTAGGAATATACAGAGTATAGATCTCTTAGGAGACGCACACTGAAGACAGGGGTCTGTAACTTAGGAGGTCTGCAACTTATTCTCAACCTCTCTGAGCCTGTGTCCTCATCTGCAAGATAGGGAATACGATACTCACTTCATAGAGTGTGGTGAGGATTAAAGGTGAGGATAGCGTGTGCGAGTGGATGGTGTACATCACCACTACACCCTTGCAGTTGGTTAATGGACGACAGGAAGAGAGAGTTTCCTTTTCAGCCTCCTATTTTGTGTTTAAGCCAGCCCTGGTGGTTCAGAGGCTAAGACTGGGCACTCTCACTACCATGGCCCAGGCTCATTTCCCAGGCAGGGAACCACATTGTCTGTCCATTGTCATACTGTGGTGGCTGTGTGTTGCTGTGATGCTGGAGGCTAAACCACCGGTATTTGAAATACCAGCAGAGTCACTCATGGTGGACAGGTTTCAGCAGAGCTTCTAGATTAAGACAGGCTAGGAAGAAGGAACCTGGCTACCCACTTCCAAAAAAATTGGCCTGTGAAGAGCAGCGGAGCCTTGTTTGGTATTGTACTGGAAGGCGAGAGGGTGGCGCAAAAAGACGAGGCAGGGTTTCACTCTGCTGTGCACAGGGTTGCTAGGAGCTGAATCAACTCAATGGCACTAATGCAAGAAATTTTTTGTTTCGCCTCTTCTTCCAGGATTTCCAGGGTCCCCTCTACTTTTCAAGCTGGAGGTTGGCATTTGAAAGTATGTAATGCTGGACTCTGGACCTGGCTGGGCTGTGGGGGCCTTGAATCCCTATACACACCTGTGTGAGAGGGGGATGTTGGTTTTAGCTCTAAGGAAGACCTCTCTCTTCTTGCTTCCCTGAAGGGAGGTTTCTTAGTTTTTCTTCACATCTTACCATCCTGTTTCTGCATTCATAATGCTCAACACTGAACTTTTGTTCAGTTATAACTCACTTTGCTCTGGGGACATAAAGCCTTTGAGGCTGCAACTCAGATTAAGGAAAACCAGAATGTGGACTTTGGTGATTGATGTCACAGAAGACAACCCTACCTCCCATGCCACTTCCCTCAGGGTCACTCTCAAACAGCAAGTGTTTATTGAACATCTACTGGGTGACTAGGGCTGTGCCAGTGCTATTGGGTGCGAGGGAAAGGATGCCAAATTGTCTGCCCTCACAGAGCCTCCAGGAGGAGGAGAGATCCAATTTATACAGACAATGAAACATGAAGCATCAGTCACAGGGAGAGCAAATACTTTAAAATCCTGAGTCAAACAGAACCATTTCCTAAAATGACTGACAATACAACACAGGTGTTGATGGGAAAGAGCCAAAACCACCTTGACTACTGTGGAAGGCTCTCACAGTCATTCTTTACCAATTTTGTGCCATGGACCCGTTGGCAATCTGGTTAAGCCTATGCACCCCTCTCAGAATAATATTTTCAAAAGCATAAAAATTAATGATTTGTGATTATGTTTCACTGTATCAATTATATTTAAATAAAGCTATCAAAATGTTTTTAAAACCAAATTTGTGATGTAGTTAACATGCGCTCCTTAGTTAATGCATTACATAACAAGATCTAGCAAAGGATCTAATAACTACCAAAATTTTGAAGTAGTGATGAGCATTAGTGATATTTGAGATCAGCCCTGACTTATCCATCAATCAGTAAAGGCACAGTGCCTAAGGGCCCACATATTTTCAGGGGCACTCAAAATGTTTTGATTTTTTAGAGTCCAAAGAAAATATAAATTTTAGGTTGAAGAAAATGTTTTAGTATATATATTTATATATTTATCTTCATATTGATGCAGTAGCAAAACATAATTTTCATGGAGCAAGGTACCCACAAAGGCAAAGGTGCCCAGGACCCATGAAAATCATAGTGCAGCCCAGTTCAAGATGTTTGCAACAACCAAGTATCTTGATATGAAAATATCCGTAATTTCTGTTAGGACCAGGTCACAGGTTCTACTAATTTTGCCAAGGCTCGCTGCTCGTATTCATAACTGAAAGAAACACTAAATTGCAGTTAAACGTGCAATTGTCATGGACCCTTGAATTCGATCCTCGGGCCTCTTGGGAGTCTGTGTACCTCAGGTTAAGAACTCCCAGATCACTTAGGAAGACTTTGGCTGTCATTCTCAGAAAACTCTAACTCAAATAGGCTTAAACAATAAAGAAATGCATTATTTCACCCAATGGTAAGTGTAGAGATAGGGTGGGAAGCGAGGGGGTTGGGAGGGCAGGAGGTGTGGGTTCGAATCTCAACCCAAGTGTTTTCCGTCTCTCCACTCAGCCATTCTCAGTGTTTTTGCTAGTTTCCCACCTGAAGCATCCAAAGGTGCCAATGTCCTGGGCAGACCCTCTTCCCCACCCCAGTTGGTCATGGTCAAGGGGATGGGACCACAATGGTTGACTTAGTAGTTGGAACTGACCTTGAGCTGGGGTCAGGTCACCATCCTCTGAGTAGGGGAGAGCAGGACCCCTGAACAGCACTGAGGTCCTGTTTGCCAGGGAGAAGGAAAGCATGGATACGGGGAAGCCACCATTATGTTCAGCTATGGAAGCGTTGGGTCCAAATCTGAATCTTGACATATTGGGGGAGATGGAGAAGGAGGGAGGAAGTCAGGGAAAGCTGTGTAAACAAGAATGCAAAGTAGAATGCAAGAATAGAAATGCATTCCGTTGGTTTTGCATTCTATTACGTTGCAAAGAATGCAACCTAATAGAATGTAAAATAGAAATAAGCACAGTGTTTGGCATCCAGGAGTCAGTAGGATTATGGGCTGGACTAGAATATATGACAGAAGTTCACAGGGATAGGAGACAAAATTGAAGAGACGGCTTATGGAGAGCCTCGATGGCCACAGAGAGTTCTAACCTAATCAAAAGGCTGTTAGCCACGTGGGTTCCTCAGAGGTGGAACAGCGAGTAGAGAGCAATATTTTAAGAAAAGCAAGTCAGAATTGAACCAGCAATTTTAAGGTTTTTAAAAGTTCAAATCCTATTTTAATTTTATTCCTCTTTTCGGCAAGACTAAGGCACAGAACCTAAACACAAAGCAGTTTCTTTTTAAATGTGTTATTGCCAAGTTAGGCTGGCCTGCCAGAGAATGCAACCTGTAATACAGAAAAAACGAGTGCATGCATTCTAGATTGTTCTGGTGGAAGGTGGAATCTACCTGAAATTTGCTAAAGCAATGCCAAGATTTTTTCCCTTTCAGTGAGTTTGAGTTTCCTATGGGCTAGAAAAGTAGCTTTTCACCTCCTAAGTATAATACCATCGCTGCAGAACTGGCAGGAAATAAGCCTCATTCTTCCCATTCCTCTCACTTTTCTGCTTTCCCACAATTTGCCTCCAGCAGGACCTTTGCCGTCTGAGCAGCCCGGAGAGAGCCTAGGCCCAAGTTGGAGCAGCGCTATCCTATGCCTCTTCCTAGGACCCGCTCTGAGGGCAGGAGGTACCTCCCTCCTCAGCCTTGGCTCAGGATCCCACCCAGGACTTGGTTCAAGGTCGAATTCAGGACATCCTGAGACTCTCTGGGGATGGGGCTACCAGGGCAGGAGCAAAGTTTGAAGGTGGTTCTGCCCAAGCAACTTGCTCCACAGAGCAGATTAATTTCATACTGGCAAAATCCATGCTCTCTAATTATCTGGACTGGGGGAAAAGTACCAGTAAGTCAATGGCCATGTAAAATAGAATTTAAGGAATAGAGCATAGAGAAAAGACAGCTGGGCATTTTCCTCCAGCTGTTCTAAACCAGTATTTGCTTACAATGATGACCCTCCAATCTGTATCTTCTGCCCAAACTGGCTTATCAGCTCCTGACCTGCATTTCAACCCCGTGACCTTCAGTGGCTCCTACTTGCTCTCTGTAAACTGTACAGCGTGGGGGTACAAGCTCTTTGTGAGCCAGCCCCACTGACATTCCCTACTTACGCCCCATCCACCAGCCACACATAGCAAATCCCTTGCAGTTCCCCCAAAGCCTCATCCTCTCTTGGGCCTCTGTGCCTTCACACATGCTGTTCCTCTTGTCTGGAAGGCCTTCTGCTTGGCCTTCCTGCCTGGCTCATTCTGGATCATCCTCCAGGATGTAGCTCATGTACCATCTCTTTATGATAGCCCTGACTCCCATATTCAGTGAGGTGCTTGTCTAGTTCTCGCATAGTCCCCATGGTTCTGTCTGATGATTATATTTATCTGTTTTCTCATCTTCTCCACACTAGGTTCAGTGGGGATGTGGGCTGTTCATCCTTATACCCCTAGCTTGGGTCCTTGTTATCTCTTCCAGGGACTTCTGCAGGCACCTTCATAGTAGGCCTTGCCTCTTCTGATCCACTTCTCCCCTCGCTCATTCTCCCTCTTCCCACCTCCAGAGTTCTAGCTCTAAAACATTTAATTCCCCCTTGCTTCTTTTTAAAAATCTTCTATTGCTCCTCATTGCTTCAACTCTGTGGCCCCCAAGCATTCAAGGCCCTTGTGAACCTAAACCCCAAATTTCTCCTCCATATTCTTCTCCTACCATTTCAAGCCATACAGCCCATGCCACAGTCGGGAGTTCCCCAAGAGGGTCACAAAATGTCTCTCTTTCACTTTGGCTCATGGGTTTCCTCCTTCTCCATACCTGATAAGCAAATTCTTGGTGAAATGTTACCAGTTAAACACCCTCAACTCCTAAACCAGCGTTCATCCTTTCTCTAGGGCCTGGTAACTCAGTCCATTTCTGCTCAGCTGATCCTTCGTTGCAGGCAGAGCTCCCGACCAGAAGTTCAGCTGCACCAGGAGATCGTGGCTGCAATTTGTTGAGGTGTCTTTGAGCTTGTGCTCTGAGCCTGAGGTGCGTCCAGGGAGCTGAAGCAGCAATGACTATCCTCCAACACATCACACACACACACACAACGTAGACTCGCAACACGCAATGATGGCTCTTCAACAAGAGTGGGCATCTGTCTGTGTGTTCTGCCCTTCAGCAAGGGTGGGCAGTCTGTCCTGAGCACCAGCCAGGCACTCCATTCCTCCATGTCACTGGGCCTCTGTCCTGAACCCTGTCCAGTATGGCTAGAGGTGCTTCTTTGGTGCTCACTACCTGCTCTATCACAAATCCTCTTAGCCACAGGACACGGATGACCACTGGGTCCAGCACAGTCAGCCTGCCTGGATGATCCTTTCTATAGTGGTGTCTTAGTTCATTCGGGCTGCTATAGCAAAGTACCAGAGGCGGCTTATAAACAGCAGAAATTTATTGCTCACAGTTCTGGAGGCTGGAAGTCCAAGATCAGGGTGCCAGCATGGTCAGGTTCTCATGAGAGCCCTCTTTCAGCGTACAGATGGCTGTCTTCTCGTTGCGTCCTCATATGGTAGAAGGAGCAAGGGAGCTCTCTCAGGCTTCTTTAATAAGGGCACTAATCCCATTCATGAGGGCTCCATCCTCATGACCTCATCACTTCCCAGGGGCCCCACCTCCTAATACCATTAGGATTTCAACATCTGAATTTTGGGGAGACACAAACCCTCAGACCATAGTAAGCAGGATTCAATTAAATCTTTCTGAAGAGGCTAAGAACAGGCTCTAAAAACCTGCCGTCTTCCCTCTTGCTAGCTCTTAACACAATCTGGTGCTTGGTTTTCTCAGGCAGCCCTGTGGAGTGGTAAGTGTGGAGATGTGTACTACTCTACTCTTTCCAATGGGACTTCCCCAGACACACCTTCCCAAGCCCCAGGCGGGGCAGGCTGGAAGGCCAGTGTGGTGTCTGCCCTTGAAGTGAGGTGCGACCCACTCAGTGGTGGCCCTGCTGCAGATAGATGCCACAGGCAGTGGTGGGCCAAAGGGGATGGAGGATGGGAGGGAGAACCAGGGGCATGGTGTGTCATTGGCACAGACAATAAGGTTTTTGGATCTAAATTCTAAACAATTTCCATGGCTACTTTTTGAGTTTTAGTTATATACATATAAGCTTCAAATTAGCAAATTGTATTGCTTTTCCATTGATTTGTGTTGTTCTCTACATGAAAGGCAATTTTGGAGAACTCTCGGTTATACCGTCTCCCAACACGCACAGACTCACCTACACCAGAATAAGTCTAAAAATGTCAGAATCCTTCCGGGTTCCTCCAATTCCTGGGTACTACATATATCTGCACTTCAGCAATAGAATTGAAGCAAACACTGAGAATACAGTGATTATTGTAAAATGAAGAAATAGAATTTTAGTTGCTTCAATGCTGTCGTTCTAGGTAACCACTTGGAGTTTTTACTTGTTTTCAAAAATTTAAAGCAGTGAAACAGACCATGAACTGTGAGGCACAGCATTTTTTAATCTTTTTTAGAAGTGAGGTGAAATTCACATAATATAAAATTAACCAAGTTAAAGTGTACATTCAGTGACATGTAGTAGATTCACAATGTTATACAACCGTCACCTCCATCTAGTTCCAAAGCATTTTCATCATCCCCAAAGGAGACCCCACACCCATCAGTCACTCCACATTCTCCTCTATTTTTGATTGTCAAGCACAAATTTTAGTTCATACATAAAATATGTTACTGATTGTAAAAACATTTTAAATTGTAATTTATTCTTTAATTATTATTCTTATTTAACTGTTATACACTATAATGTTATCATCCAGGGCTGCAACAAACATGTAGGTATAAGTTTTTCCCTTTTTTCAAAAACCATATTAATATTATCCAAAAAAATCTACTTCCTTTTTTCTTTTTATTGTGCTATAATATTTATTTTTTACAGGCATGACTGTGTATGTGAAGTTCACTTTAAAAGATATGTAGTGTTTCTTTTCTGAGCATTATTATTATTCATTCCATTTTGCAATTATTACTGAAGATACTTTTGTCACATAGATGGATGAGTATTGACACAACAGGATCTGTTCTGGGTGTCAAATAGGCCAGGTACACACCAACCACAAGCACAGCATTGTAGCCTGGTCCCTGCCAGGCCATCAGTCTCATCTTGGCTGCGTCTGCCTCTGCACTTACTCCTCCATACCTCCAGCTCCTCCTCGCTCTTTATTCATGTATGGGTAGTGTAGGGGAGCAAAAACCTTTTGTTCTTTACCCTCCTCTGGGGTTCTGCAAATTAGACTGATAAAAAACACATTCACAAGGGGAAAACAGTGTTTATTAGCATGGGCATCACACATACATGCAAGAGAAACTCAGTGATGAGTAACTCAAAGGGTTTGTTAGAACTTGGGCTTATATAGAATCTTAACAAAGAAAAATAAATCTGTAGAGAAGTGACAAGACAAAGAAAAAGGATTGTAGGCTTCCAAGGGCAGCAATCTGTGGGAAGGTAAATATATGGGGGAAATGAAGGGAAGATAAGGTTTGTTTTAGTAAGGTTTGTTTGTCGATTCCTCTCCCGCTGTCTCTGGACTGATAGGCATCCCTGGTGATAAAGACTGTAAGCCTGCTTTTAAGCAAATAGAAGGAGTGGGCAGAGAGCTTTTCTTGTCGTCTGCTGTTTCTCAATTGTCTTCAGCTCAAAAGAATTCTTATGCCAAGGTGCCATATTTTGGAGTGGCTCATTCTGGTCCCCTGCAGTAGCAATCTCTAGATCTAGCTCCACTTAAGAGAGGCTGATGATCTTCTAACTTCTTCTGTTCTCTGGGTACCTTGCTTCACAGGGGAGCCCCGTGTTTCCAGCTTCCACTGCCCTGCCAAGAAAGCTGGCTGGGGCAGATGAACTCAGGACACTGCCCAGGGCCATGTCCCAGACCCTCAGTCCGCAGAGTATAACAAGCCCCAGTCCACCCCAGGGAATTTCATGGAGCCTCTTCATCCAAGCGCTCTCCTTAGTAGAAAGGCATCTCTAAAAATAAATAAGCTGCGAAGTATTGCAAAATGCTTTCTCTCTATCAGTACAATGGAATGTTCCCGCTACGCCAGAGGTATGGGGACTTCCTGACTATATCTGTGTGGGTCTATTTGCATATTTACACCCGATAGCTCCCAGCCTTGATAGGAGACCATTTGAGCCAGTTTGGGGATCTGGATTCCCATTAGTGGAGGGTTACATTTTTTAAAAAGTTTAGGTGGATGTCTTACTATTAAAGAGAATGCTGAGACAGTATCACCCATTATTTACCCCCAAGGAGTCCAATAGGTGTGATAACCAAATTGGCTTAGGAGGTTTCAACTCCCAACTTTGCACACGATATTGGAGTAGACCCCCTATAAGCAAAGACAAACTCATGGAGAGGCTGATAAAGCCTAAGCTTTGAGGCTTCTCACTTGCACACGGCCTTTCAAAAGCTCTGTACCCAATTTTATACTCATAACTTACACTCTTTTTCTTCAATAGGGTTCTCCAAATTATATAAACGACAAGCCCCACAAATCCTGGATTGACCTATTTAATAGACAAGTGTGAGAATTTCCAAAAGACCTGTTCCGGTAGAGGAATTGCTGGGTCATAAGGTATCCATATACTTAATTTGATTAGCTAGTGCCAGATAAGTCTCCAGCTTGTGTTCCCACCAGCAGCAGGAGGAATCTCTATCCCCACACCCCTGCCAGCACTCGGCATTATCCGGCTTTCTAACTTTGCCAGACTAATAGCTCTAAGCCATACAGCTTAACACACCCTTACAAGGTAAGGTGATCTGTCATCATTGCTTTAATTTGCATTTCTCTGATTACTAATGAGCCGTTTCTTTCATATCCTCATAAAGCTTTTGGGTTTCCTCTTTTGTAAGCTGTCTGTTTATATATTTAATCCATTTTTCTTTTGGTGTACTCTCTTTCCTTGTTGAATTTTGTTCTTTGTATATTCTAGATGTTGATCCTTTGTCGCTTTTAGACATTGTAAATCTCTTCTCCCAATCTGTCATCTATCTCTTAAGTTCAATTCAACCCTGGTGTCACTTGTTAACAGAAACCCTTAATTTTGATGTAATCAGATCTATCATTTTGCCTTGTGGTTTGCACTTTCGAAGTCTAGTTTAAGGAGTTTTTACGAGTCCTAGGTTACAACACTTTTCTCCTATTAACTCTATGGTTTCACCTCGTGCATTTAGGTCTCTAATCTGCTGGAAATCTCCTTTGTATGTGGGATTAGTTGGGATCCAGCTTTATTTTTCTTCATTCTTTCTCTGCCTGTTTTCCTACCACAACCTACTAAATAATCCGTCTTCCCCCTATGGATCTCTGGTGCCAGCTCTATGTCAGATGAAGTTCACAGGTAAATACAGGGCTACCTGCGAGCTCGCAATTCAACTCCACTGCCATGCTAAAAACAACTTTGTAGATGTCTCAACATCTGGGAGGCAATTTCCCCTCTTTATTCTTCCGTGTCAAGATTGATTTAGCTATCTGTGGAACTTATTTTGCCCTATACATTTTAGAATAAATATATCAAGTTTCTAAAACAAAAAATTACAACTAGAATTTTGATGAGATTGCATTGAATTTATAAATTAATTTGGAGATATTTGATACCTTTATAATTTAAGTCGTGCAATCCAAGGCCTGATATGTCTGAGGTAAGAGAACGGTGAGAAGAAATTAAAATAGATATGAATGTCCTCACCATTGACCTCCTTACTGGAATCTAGGGAGGTAGGGCAACAAAAACTCTCTGTTGGTTAAGGAGGAACCAGGAGTGGGGGAAGCTGCGCTTCACTTCCTTGGGTGTGGGCCAGGAACTGTGCAAGCATTTAAGAGAAGGTGTCTGGCACCAGCAATGACTGAGCAAGGGGCCAAGGGAGTATCTCAGAGGTGCCCATTCCCCAGCGAGGGGAAGAGAAAGCAGCCAAGTGTGCCCAAGTGGCCAAGCACTACTGGCCTGCAGAGCCAAAGGCACCTGAGACTGGGCTCAAGAGAATGTGAATACGTGGGCCTGCTGACTGGAGGCCACGGTGAGGGATGGGAGGCATGAATGGTAGATGTCAGCCCATGAGTGTAAGGACAAGACATGACACGTTCCTGCTGAGTAGATGTCAGCGGAGGGCAGAGAATAGTGGTGAGCCAGAAACTTCCTCTCACCAATGCCTGGGTGCCTCTGCACAGAAACTGGGATGTCCTCCAGGGAGAAGGTGGCCCAGAGCAAGGCAAAAAGTCCAAACATTGACTATTTATTCAAAGGGGTCTGAGTTTTACAGCAAAAGTTATCTTGAACTGATAAGTTTGGTTCTGTGAAAATAACATTTGTCTTGTCTTTTTTAACACCTGAGCTGTCGAACTGTGGTGGTTTTATAAGTTTCATATACACTCTACAACTTTTAGTTTCTGCAGGCTGAATTTCAGTAGTAGAAAAAACTCTAGTCAGGAGGGGCTGTGAGAATTAAACAAATAAATATGATATAACAACAGTAAGGCAGGTAAAGAAATTAAGGCAAAAAGAAACCAAAAGCTTTGCATCTCATCAAAATGAATTAATGGCAGACAATTGCATCATTTCCAGTGCTCATCCTGGCTCTGAATTCAAACAAGTACCTTGAGGGGGTTCTGGAATAACCCCCCTGAGACCATGGCCCTGCTCGCAAGAGCTTTGCGAAGTCTAGGAAGCTGCACTGCAGAATGGGAGCTTTTCCATGAGGCCTGTGATCTCCAGGGTGTTGTCACCGCCCCACAGGAAGCATCCAGCACACCAGGGCTGGTCGAGTTTCCTGCACTGGCAGGTGACATCCTGTCTCAGCCAGAACATGCAGTCCCTTGGACGGTCAGGCATCTTGCAGCTGGTCTGGGAAGCCCCCCTAGTCCTGTGGTAAACAATGGGTGTGGCTTTTAAATATCCTTCCTTGTTTGTGACTAAAAATGCTCTCTAAGCAGCATCTGCTGCTGCTAGGGAGGCACACTCCATCTGGGCTCTGTTTCAGTTCTGGCATTGGCGATGCTCAGGGCACATGCTACTGCAATCCGGGTACCTCTAGCTCAGGTAGGGGAAGAGCCCCTCTGCCCTTCGCCTCACCAGCTCTAGGAGCCCTGAGGAGTAGAGGGAGGCCGCTTCTCCTCTGAGTCCCACCTGGTCTTTGGGCATCAGCCACTGCCTCTGCTGTCCCTGCTGAGGGGACCCTGTCCTGCCATGACTTCTGGTTGTGGGTCCAGGAAGGTCTCTCTTCCCAGCCCAGCCTTCTCTGAATCTGCTGGCCACTGGTCAGACTCCCACACACTCCTGTCAAATGGGGGCTCAGGAACTTTGCTTCTGTGTCCTCACCACACTGGGTGCTTGTCACAGAGCCCTTCTGTCTGGGGCTCTCCCTTGGCCGCGGCCGCTCTGATGCTCCTGTGCCGCGGAGAACATGAAGCTTCTGTAGGAGGCTCACAGTCTCCCCAGGGTTCATCCAAGCAGGGAGGCCCAAGTCTTTCTCACCCTGGGGCCCTTCACACTTATCTCAGGCATCTGTTCTACACCCTGAACCCCCAGCACTCAGGTGGGGCAGGAAGCAGGGACCTCAGACCTGCATCCACACCCACCTCCTGTTTTGGTACAGCCCACAAGGTAAGGATGGCTCCTACATTTCTAAATGGCTGAAAATAAATCAAAAGAATAATATTTGTGACCCTCACAAATTATAACATTCAAATTTCAGTGAGCATAAATAAAGTTTTATTGGAACACTGCTGTCCCCACTCATTTACCCATTGTCTGTGGCTGCTTTGATTTCAGTAGTTGTGAAGGAGACTGTCACCAGAGTGGGGACCTCAGCTTTCATCCTTGTATTAAGGGATCAATACATGCGCCTCCTCCAGTAAATAATTTTCGATAGCTCCAAGTTAAAAAGTTCTCTTCCTAACCAAATTAATTTTTATACATCTTTCGAAGACAACGTTACTGCTTTCTTGTAATAAATTAACATTTCTCCAAAGTTACGAAAGAGTTAATTGCCAAATAAATTCCAAACAGGAAGGTGATCTCAAACCAGTTCTGGTTAGTTTTTAAAGGAACCAATTGGAACCACAAACTTGGCTACTAAAAATATTGAGATTGTCCAAAATCAAAACGATTAATTCCTGTGCGTGTGGATGTGTCCGTGTCCGTGCATCTGTGTGTGTTGATCAGTTCAACAAACTGGATTGAGGACAGGAGTAGGAGGATTTACCTTCTCGAGGGAGATTTTGAATCTGATTAAGGATTTATGTTTTAAAAATTAGCAGCCTGTCTCTAATCTCATGAAATAGGAAAGGCTTGGGGGTTGGGAGGATGATAGGAAATGTGGCCATCCTTTCTTCAACTTTGAGAGAGCCAAATGGAGGACATTGCAACATAAGACATCAAGTGCACGGACTTGTGTGTTCATTTGGGCTTTTAAAAATTCTTTTATTCAGCATTCATTTACTGAGAACCCATTGCTTAGCATGCATTATATTAGGGGTAAACAGCTACAAAGATACATGCCACCCTCTTTGCACACAGAGAACATACGTAAAATGGGAGGGTTTTCTTGGTCTTAAGGAGCAGACACAGGCAGGCTAGTTCAGGAGGGAGTTTTCTTGTAAAACTAAATGTGGAGTTGGTCTTCCACAGATGGAGGGGGCAAGCTCAGAGCCCTGGGACTGGGGAGCTACTCTGGTTTCAGGAGACTCCAGGGCTCTGTGGCAGGAGCTGGAAGGTCATGCCCATTGACCTAGGTGCTCCTCTCAGCTTCTTGTTTCCCTTGGCTTGAAACTCTTCTCTCCTCCATCACTTCTGCTTGCTCATAGTTTCAATATTTTGCAATTTGGACTTATTATGATGACCCATTGTGGCTTCCACTCTTATTTTCTTGTTCCTAAGCAACCTGCTACGTCTTTCTTTCTTGTCATTTCTCTGTTTATATTTCCAAGAAAGAAGCAAGGATTAACCCAGCTTTTATGTGTATGAGTGCCAGGTTATGAAATGAGTTGCTGACAAGCCTATTGATTGACTGCCTGTTGGTTAGGAGTACGTCCTGAACCAATGAGCTCTAGGGGCGGGGTCACACAGGGCAAAGCGTAACCACTTAAAGCTGCTCCTTCCAGTTTCCCCGAGCAGGATTAATGGGGATGACAGATAATGTGAATAACTTGTTTACCACGGAGAGAGACACCCGTAAAATTAACCCTATGCTGTGATAACATCATGAGCCAAACTCACTGGGCAAGCTTGGCAGCACACGTGGTGGGAAAAGAAAAGGACCCGTAACCAGGTAGGATTAGGGTTAGGGGAAATCTAGTCAGCAGGGCTCTCTCTTGCAGGGTAGCCAGGAGGGCAATATCCACAGAAGTGAGCAGCTTCAGGCTGTGTATTGCATCCAAAGGGGTTCGTGGCAGCTGGCCAGGTGGGATGGCATGGTTCTCGGTGACGGGTCTGCTGAGAGCCAGAGATCAGTTGTACTGTACGGGGGTAGGTTCTCGTCCTACAGGGAGGAGCAACAAGAGCTGGGCAGCAAAACAAATGATAGAAATGACTTCTGTTGGCAAAATTAGCACTCTGTTAATTAACATAAAGGATGTTAGAAGTGCACTTTTGCTGTTGAACCTGATGGTATCTAGCTCAAGTGGATTGGCTGAAACATTAGTGACACTCTCTACTCTTACGTAAGCTGAGTCTAAGACTCTACCCAGCCCTTCACTGGTCACTTTTCAGAATGGCATCAGAGGCATGATTCAGAGCTTGTCCTGTGTTCGTGAAGTCAGACAATTCTGGTTGCCTGATGCTAACTAAAATCTCGTCATTAGAATATTGTCCTGTCACTCTCAAAAGAACCTTTTATATAAAGTGTGGACAGAGCACCTGAAAGTTCAGCAGGCTGGGATTTCGCTGAGCTTACAGAACCAGCTGCTTGACTGTTTTTGGATCTTCCTACTAATGAATATGTATGTGTCACAGCACTTGGTCTGAGACCTGCTTTATCATCATACCACGATGGGGTTATGGGGAGATGGGGTTAATCAGATCCCACCACGTCTTGCCAGGAACAGGCAACCTCAGTGATATGGAAATGGGATACTCTCTTGAGGCTAGGCAGCCCTCATGCATTCGTCCATTCAGCAAATACCTCACACGTAACTTCTATTTGCCAGGCTTGTGCTCGATACTGAGGGTACAATGTTGCATAAGGCAGACTTCTGGAGGGAGGCAGACACTCCCTCCAGAAGCTTCTAGTCCAGCAGGCAAGTGATCAAGCAAGTAATAACAATCAGTGGTGACCTTCACGGCAGGGGAGGTACAGAGATGTGGGGACATGGAGCAGACAGAATATCCAGGACTGGGAGGTTAATGCAGTTCCTTATTTTTTCTGGAAAAAGTTTAGTGCTAGGATTGACGCCACAGATGACTGGACAAATGCCCAAGGGCACTGATGTGGCTTGACTCTGTTACAGAGTTTGCAGCTCAAGGACATTTTGGAGGTTCTGTGGTTGTCTCCTCCCCTCAGTCTGGGGCCACGTGGACAGCTGGCCCCTCCTGTTTTTATCCCAGAGGGCACTAAGGTTCAAATCCACGGGATGCAGTTGGCAGATTTCATCCTTAGAAGCCACAGAATGAAGAGGCTCAATGACTTGCCCAAGGGCATTTATTGGCTCAACGGCAGAAATGGGAACAAAACTCAGTCACCTGACATTGGAGCCAGCTCCCCTGCCCTTGGCACATCACCTAAGGGGGAGAATAATCTTCCGAAGTATCAAATAGCATTGGTCTTTTTGATGAGTGAGCAAGCTGAGGAGCAAATAATGAGAAAAGTGGGTGTTGAATTTCCTTTGACGTAACCCCTTCAGAAAATGCAGCGACAGATACAAGAAGAATGTGACACATTATAATGAAAGCAAAAATACTTTAAAATAGCCTTAGAAATTACTTAAAGGTAGTCTTACCTGAGACTTTGAAAAGCTGACTAATGACATATGCCTGATGAAATCACAGTTGCCTGAACTCTTACTGAGATGAGAGAAAATATTATCTGCTTTTTGGAATATTGGATCTGTGATTTACTTCCCTCTGTGGTAAGGAAATGGACCCAGGAGAAGGCTGGCCTGTGTGCTATGAATCTGCTGTCCACTCACCTCTATGGAGCTTTTACAGTTTAGCTTGTGAATTCTGTAAAAGAAAGAAAATTGCTTACAGAATTCCGTATTAATTTTCTTTCAGTTAGAATTTCTGAGTTTCTTAAAAGACTGTGGCTTCTCTTGGCCTCAAAGAGTGACAATATGGATTTCCCTCCACATGACTCTGCCCCACACCAAAATAGTGCTGTGTCAGCTCCCCAGCCCCTCACTGCCCCACTGGCAGCACCTAGCACTAGGTTTCTCTGGACTTCCTTTAACAAAACAAAACAAACAACAACAAAATTGAAATATTTCCTTAATATCTTTTAGTTTGAAAGAGAGAAGGAGATTGGAAGAGAAAAGATTTTCTTTTGGCCATTTACTCCACTTGTAGACTCTGTGTATTGAAATATGTCTGTGGGCTTCATTTTATAGATGCAACCAGATGCAATCTATCAGCATCATCGAACATAAAACATCCAGGCTCCCAGGGAATTCAGGATTAGAAAGCTCGGATATGACTGGCCTCGGTGTACTCACTTCACTCCATTTCTCTTTCTTCATCTAAAAGATACTCAAGTGTTGATGGATGGGTTGTATTGGGAAAGAGGAGGGGAGAAAATGTCACTGACAGTTGGTAATGCTTTCGCAGTTTTTCAAAGGTTTGTAACACAGGAACAAATCGTCCTAGACCTAACTACACAAAAAGCAAATATTATTCATGTGAAAAAATTCTCGACTTGACAGGATAAACCCTTTGGTCTTCTGTAGATCAATCCTATGGAAGAACCCAGAAGCTGGTTTAAGAGTGAGCTCAGTGTGGATCTCTTTCCTGAGCTCTAGACACGCATATCCAACTACGGACGCCATCTTCCTAGATGCCCCCGAACTTGACATGCCCAGAGCAGAACCCCTTGTCTCCTCTGCCTGCCCCTCCAGCCCTGCTCACCAACAGTGCTCTCTATCTCCGTGAATGCCACCATCTTCCTCACGGGCGTCCAAGCTAGAAGCCAAGGAATCTTCCTGGATGCCTTTCTCTCCCCTCGTCCACTTTCAATAACTTATTCAGTCCTGTTACTTCCGCTTCCTAAATCTCTCCCATGTTTATGTACTTCTCTTCATTCCCCCTGCCTGCCACTAGCCTAGCCCGGTTTACCAGCCTCTCTCAACCTGGATCACTGCACCAGCCTCTCAATCGGGGCCATGGCTCCTGCCTTGCCCTCTATGTCTCCTACATTCAGGGAGATGGATCCCTCTAAAATGCTGATCTGATCCCCTCGCTTCCCTGCTTAAGATCCTTCAGTGGCTCCCCACTATCTTGGAATGAGGGCCAAACAAGGCTTATAAAGACCTTCTCTGTTCAAACAGGTTTCTCTCTTCAGATTCCTGACTTGCCACTCCTACCCGCCATACTCCATCCTTGAGCTATGAAAAACGTTGAGGGTCCAGACAAACCTGCCTTGCACTCTCTCTCCTGTTGGCCTTGTGTATCGCATTCCCACAACTTGGAATACTCCTTACTTACTCCTCCTCACCAGATTAATTGCCATTTGTCCTTTAGATCTCAGCTTAGAAGTCCCTTCTTGACATCACTTATGTGCTCTAATAGCATGGTCTGGGTGTCTCATTTCTCCCATTGCCTCACCTGGGAGTGCAAATGCCTGCTTTTTTTTTTTAGCTGTATTCTCTACTGAAAGGTATGTTCCTTATATGATGTTCTAGAAAAGGCAAAACTATATTGACAGAAAGCAGATCCGTGGGTGCCAGGGGTGGGGGGTAGGGAGAGGGGGTTGACTGCAAAGCGGCAAAGCAAACTCTTTGGGGTGATAGAAACGTTCTCTATCTTGACTGTGGTGGTTATTCGACCCTACGCATTTCTCCAAATGCATCCAACTGTGCACCTAAAAATAGGTGAATTTATTGTATAGAAATTGTCTAAAGCTGGTTTGAAAATAAATGTACCCTCTTTGAGGATTGGTTTTTCCTTAGACCAGCACTTGGCCCATAGTAAGTGCCTACAAAAAGTAATTGTTAAATGAATGGGTGGATGAATGAATGAATAGTACTCTCTTTCCTCTACTGTTTTGTACAATTGGCATAAAATTTAAAAAAAAATAAATGTGTAAAAGAAGCGTCAAGTTATGGTGTCCCATAAATAGAATTCAAATGTTGTTCAGCGAAACACGTAAACATAAGGCATATGTGCATGTCCTTTGGAGAAAAATGGTTCCAAGATGAACTCAGGAAAAGGAGAAGAAGGCATCACAGTGACATGAGACAGCAGTCCTACTTGCCCTAAGTACGGAGAGAGTGAGAAATAAAGGCTTCAGGGGAATGGTTAGTGGCAGTTCTGAGGCCTGCCTGCCTGGAAGCTTCCTGTCTGGAGCCCCAGGCTGATCTGGGTTCTGAATGCACTGGCAGTACCCACTTCCTTAGCTGCATACTCCATCTTCATTCCCAAACACCGGGCAGCTCAGGAACACTGGGGTTGGAGCTCCTGCCTAGACCCCCTCATAAAGGCCTGGACGTTGATGCAGAGAGACTGGAAGCAAGCACCTGCTTTGGCCTGAGACATTTTTGACCAGAGGCCCTGGTTGTACTTGGTTAACAGTGACCTAGTCCAGGGTTAATCCTTGCTCAGCTGTCCAAGGTTAAGAGCCCTTTCTGTTTATGGAAACCTACACTTACTGTCTCTACCAAGAACAAAAGAATAGTTAGAATTGGAAAGGATCAGCTTGCTTGGCACTTCATATTCAGAAGAGAAGACTGAGGTCAGAAAGGAAGAGAGACTTGGCTGGACTGTGATGGACAGTTGAGGCTAGATCTTTATTCCTGGACTTGAGGGCCGGCTGCCAGCGGCACCTTCCCTGCACGGCGCAGCCTCCCGGTTGGTTTGTTCATTGAAGTGCCATGGTGGGGATTGCCCCTCTCCTTCACAACCCCGTGGTGATTAACCCAGTTTGCTTACCCAGTTTTAGAAAATGCTTGGTGAATCAGAATAATGAATCTTGGAATTCAAATTTTCTCAGATTTTACTATTGAATGAATAGAAAGAACAAAAAGAAAAAACAAGCGGACTAATTTTCTGAAGTTCGCACAGCTCCTTTGGCCGAGAGACGGAAGACTCCCCACCTCTCTTCTAGTTTATTGCCTCCCTGGGACAGTGCCTGCTTCTCTCCCACCTGTCCAAGCACACACGAAATATATCAAGTCCGCTCTCTGTGTCGCTCCACACCACCTCTTTTCCTCTCGCACACCTGGTGGAGGCTGTTGAATGAATAAACAGACAACCTCGTTTGTAAGTAGGTGGCCTGGAATCCAGAATACATTTTCCAAAGGAAACGACGTCATAAGAGGGTTTGGGTTTCCTGGGCCTGCCCACAGAGGCGAATGAATTTATCACGCTGCTGAAAGGCTATATATTTTTCAGCAGGTAGTAAGGGAGAAAAAAAGCACAGCTACACTACTGGTCATAAAATAAACAAACAAAAAACCTGAACAAGAAATGCTTGCTAGGGCAGACCTTAACCACACTGCCCGGCTCCTCTGGGAAGATGCAGGCAGGGCTGTCTCTCTCTTAAGTGAATGATCATGCCTCAAAATTAGTGACTTCTTTTGGTAACAGCCGAATCTTTCTCTGACAGCTGCTAGATCAGCCAGGCATAAGTTACTTTCATCTTTAATAAACAGGCACTCTGAAGTCAGTGGCTGGTCTCCATGGCAACCAGATCAAGTTCTTCCACTGATGTTGGGGGCAGAAAGAAAGAAGGAATCCATCACTTTTGCTGAGGGGCTGAAACCTGAGATGGCAGGGTATGGGATACAACGTGTTGTCCTTCACTTCCTCATAGGTCCTCGCTCCTCCGGGAGAAGGGAGAGTGACTGCTTCCACGTTTTACTACACACAGAGGAAGAGGAGTCTTGACCAGTGAGCTAAGAAATATGGGAAAGGGCTGGGTTAGAGAGCACAGCACATACTAAGGCCTGCACTGCCAAGGAGCTAAATGTAATTCAATTCGACTTAATTCTCATTGACTGTGTGTGCCTGGCCCTCTGCTACATGCTGCAGGGGTTACTGACAGTAGAAAAATATAGACAAAGTGAGGAGAGGTGACAGCAAATATGATGACAAGGGGCAGGAGGAGGGCCGGGCAGGTTCCCAGAGGAAGCACAGCCCCTGTCTCCCCCAGCCTGGGGCAGCCGCAGCTCACAGCGCCCTTCACCCTCAAGCTCTAACCGGGGTGACTAGCAGCTGGTCACACTGGAATCAGTAGTTTGTTGATAGGTCACTGATACAGCAGCCACTGGGCCTTTAATACCTGAGCCCATAGAATTTCTGCCTTCCCTGAGCCCTGCTTGGCGGGTCAACTTGGTCTGCGTGACTGGGATCTGATGCACGTTCCTAATCCAGGCTTGAGCCCTGACATCCTTGCTTTTGCCTACCTCTTCCCTCAGGCATCTGAATTGTATTTCCATAGCCCCACGTGGGGTCCTGCTCTAAGTGAACTGGTCACCTGGAACCACCCTGCTGAGACTTCTCACTTAATTTCTGCCATTTTCCGCTGATAGAACATCTGCTTCTATGCCCCAGCAGGAGGCTGGACCCTCGAGGTTACTGATTGATGCTTGCAGGAACAAAGTTTAGTTTGCTGGGGGCCGCTGAACCCTGGACCCGGAGCTACTAGCACTTCCTCGTGTTACCATCCCAAGCCTGCCAGCTTCTGGTCCCGGGTCTTCCTTCTCCCCACAAACCAGGGCTGCTGCCAAAATACCAGAGAGCCTTATTCTTGAGCCTGAGTGGGCATAATAGAGGTGATTTGAGATGGGTCTTGAAGGGCAGCCAGGATTTGGACTTTCTCTTCCAGAACCAGGGTCCTTGTTGAGAGTCATAGGATGATGGTGTAATCTCTTTATTCAAATCTCAATTATGTGATCCCAACTTCCTGCCCCTACTCAGCAGGTGAGGATACAGGGAGTTCTGGTTGGAGGACTCAAGACCTGCTGGGGCACCTGTTGCACGTCTTCACTCGCAGGATTCTCCTGGAGTTGGGATGTGTCAATACAATTGATACCCTCCTCGGGTTCTTCAAGTGGAACTAGACAGCCAAATTCCTTGAATAGGATTATAACGAAAATTTACTAAATATATTCACTCATTATTCACCAAATAGATGAGGCTGGAGGACCTCATGAGGCAGGGGCCAGTCATGAAATGTTCTTGTAGGCTACATTAAGGAGCTTGGACTTTTTAAGGAGATAACGTTGAGCTATTAAACGATTTTAAGCTGGGAACAGTGTGATCAGATGAGGTTTTAAGAAAACTACTGCGCTGTTGTAGGCATAGTGGAAGGAGTAGAGAGCTTGGAGATGGAAAGAAGGAGCCAGGAGGCCACTCACCCTGCCCAGTTGCTCCATGAGGGACAAGGAGACTCACAGGCTGCAGGTGCCAAGTGACAGTGGCCGTCGCTTCTGGGTCTCCTCCACCTGCACTGTCTGTTTTCATTTTACTTTCTGCTGAGTTCCCCTTCCCTCTCCTTGCCTCTGCTGTGTCTTACCTCTGTTCCCCACGGGTCCTGCCCTATATGCACTTTCTCCTGAGCTTTTTGGCTTTCGCCCTCACTTCAGGGTCCCCTATCCTCGCCTCTCCTTTTCCTGCTTTCTGTTCTCCTTCTCAGCGTAGAGGGAAACTGCCCAGGAAACATCCCCCACAGCTTTGGAGGAAAGACTGGCCCCTGGAGACAAACCCTTCCTCTCATCTGTTGGAAACGAGTAGGCTGATTTTTCCATCACAGGAGTGAAACACCAAAGGCTGTTGGCCACACCAGGGGATTAGCAGAAGTGTCTGTTAGGATTTTATTGCTCATTTCTACCCATTCAGTGTGGAATACTCTGGAAGCTTCTCTTGACCCTCCCTTAACCTGAAATACCTCCTCTACAGATGCCTGAAAACCCACCATTAAGCCAGTCATTCCTTTGTGTTAATCATTACTTTCTCCCAATGGTTTTCCTTTGAACATAAAAATACTTCTGGAAGGGGAAACACATTAGCTTCCTAATGCCTTGACATAAACAAAGAATGGAGGGGAAAAGTACAAAAAGTTTCTGAATCCTCATGAACATCATATGTGGGACTGGAATATAAATCTAATTTGACTGGGTGTAGAATTAACAAAACGTATTTTAAATTATAGAACTGCTAGTGTCCATATAATCATTTCCTTATTTTATCTTTTTCATTGAAGTATAACATATACACAATAGTGTACAAATCTTAAGTGTACAACTTAATGAATTTTTACATATCTGTACACCCATGTAACTACCACCTAGATTAAATCTATTTCCAGTACTCTGGAAGGCTCCCTAGTCAATATTCTCCTCTTAGTCAATATTCTCCCAAAGATAACCACTGTTCTGACTTCTATTACCATAGATCAATTCTACTTGTCCTTGAGCTTCATACAAATGGGGTCATGTGGATTCCTGAATTGTTTGGCTCAATATAATTCCTTGGATGTATACTTAGAGCTGGGATTGTCAGGTCAAAGAATAGCCATATATTTAACTTTACAGTCATGCATCACTTAATGACAGGAATACTTTCTGAGAAATGTGTCGTTAGGCAATTTTGATGTTGTGGAAAACATCGAGTGTACTGAAGGGGAACAAAATTTGCTATCCAAAAAGTGTCTCTTTAACATGAGGGTTATTTTAGGCTGATTATTTCTAAGAAACAAAAGAAATTTTTTCTTGTTACTTCCCCCTTAACTGCTGAAAAGAATTCAGATTTAAAAAACCTGTCTCAGAAATGGAGCTGTCACTTTAGCATAATATGAACTAGGTGGTAGACAGGGAGGAACCTAGAAAGACCTGTTTATTGGGCTCTCCTCTGTGTTCTTCTGTTTCTGTGTGACCAAACACTTGTTTTCCAAATGATTTCTCCTTTTCACATACCTGTGAATTGCCTTCCTTCCCTTTGAAGTCCTTGACTCTCTCCACCCCCAACATCTTTTGTCTTTAGCTGAGGATGGTATTTAAGGTGAGGGCTCCAGCCGTTATGGCTAGTGACTTGGTTTTCCTGGCTTTCTTCTATGTATACATGTTATTAAACTTTTGTTTTTCTCCTGTTGATCTCTCTCACGTCAATTTAATTCTTAGACTGGCCAAAAAACCCTATATGGGTAGAGGAAAATTTCTTCCTCCCTACAGTACTTACACAAACCTATATGGTATAGCCTACTACATACCTAGGCTATATGGTACTAATCTTATGGGACCACCATAGTATATGCAGTTCTTTGTTGACCAAAACGTTGTTATGTGGCACATGACTGTATTAGAAACTGTCAAACAGATTTCCAAACTGATTGTACCATTTTGGATTCCCAGCAGCAAATGTGTGGGAGCTGCAGTTGCTCTACACCCTTGCCAACACTGGGTATTGTCAGTCTTTTTAATTTTAGCTATCTGGTAGAGAAACATTGCAATATGTTTGCCTGAGAAAGGTGGATTCCTGAGCTGGAGGTCATGGGCAGTAGAATGGAGTCCTCACATTAGTGACAGCTGTGGCAGTAGAGTTCTGATGAGTTTTATTTGTATGGTTGTTTCAATAACAAGAAACTGTAAGAGCTGGAAAGCTAGAGGAATATTTCCTATCAGTACCAGCTAACAGAAGCCAATCCTGGGGGCTGTGTCACCAGTGGAGGAAAGAGCTAATTTAGTTCAATTCTAGGAGAACACTCCAAATAGGGTAGACTTGAAGAGAACATTACAGACCCATGTGTGATAGTTCCCTCAGAAAGAGATCTTATACCAGGATTCTTGGTGGCAAGCAACAGAAGTCAGCTCAAGCTAATATAATTAAGTGGGAATGTATTGAAAGATATCTCAGCACTCACAGAATTGATAGGTGAATCAAGGGCTGGGCCTAGAGATGGGCAGGAACCAGGGAGGGTCTAGAAGCTCAGGAGCAGGCAATTCAGTTCTACTCACCATGGCTCCCTGACAACTATTCCTGAGGTCCTTGTGTTCAAAGTTCCAGAAGAGCTTGTCAGATTGGTTGAGCTTAGATCACATGTGTACTCTTAGGGCTGGGAGAGGAAGAATCTGCTCTCTTCAAGAGCTTCCATGGTGGGGAGTGGGCAGCTGGATTTATACTCCACTAAGCCTGCATACATGGGGAGAACGTAATTCCCTAAAAAAATCAGATGGCATCAGGAAGGGGAATGGATGTTGAATAGCCAAAGAAATGCCACATGTTCACTGCAGCCCTGCCTTCAACAGCATTACCTTCACACTATGATGTTAACAATAATGGAAGAGATGAAAGAAAACTGGCAGGAGCCTATAGGTGAGCAAGGAGAGGGAATTTGACAACAAAGCGTAAGTGATTTGCTAACCTGTTTTCAAATGGATTTAAATAAGATGAGATTGTGTGACTCAAAGTCTGTTATTTTCAGCAAGCCTGAGCCACTGCAGGATCCCCTTGCAGTGTGGTCAAACCTGACTGAGAGAATGTGGTGGGGGGTGGGGACTGCAGAAACTAAGGGGAGAAGACCATAGCACAGGGATGGCACTCCTTTCCATGTCCTTTATCCCACAGGCTCAATAAGCATAATGCCTAGGGGCTATGAGCTTCTCAGTGGCCTAAGAAACCATCTGAGACTTGGGTCTATCTGAGACTGAGACTTGAGATTAAGAAACTATCTGAGATGTTTCAAAATACCTAAAGAAAATTGCTGATTTAAAATTTTTAAATGCTCAGTTAGCATTTAGGCACACTTTCCCCCTCTTTGGTGACATTCCTACCCCCAGCTCAGAGTTCCCAGACCTTCAGCCCATTATGCCCTGTTCCAAATTGCAAAGCCAACAGCAGAAGAGAGCAAGTGAGAGACAGCAGGGGCAGGGGACCTGCCTGCTCCACAATGGGTGCCCACATCTTGATCTTCATCCAAGGGGAAGAATCAAGTCAGCTCTAGAAAGGGAAAAAAATGATTAAAGCCCTAACCTCAGGTTCAGAGACCTAGTTTCTGGATTCCTTCTTTATTCCTCCAATTGTTCCATGGAATTAACACAATGTAGTTTCATATCTAGGAAAGATTATGAAAATGTCTGAGTTCCCTGAAATTGGGCCAGAGGTCCCATCCAGCCGAGACTTTCGGAGCACAAATTTTCCTACAATGGAAAGAACACTGGTCTGGGTGTCGGAAGACCCAAGTATAATCCAGGCTTTGTCATGATCTCAGTACATGACCTCAGACAAGTTACAATCTTTATTCTTCTCTTTCCTCTTCTGTAAAATGAAGAGAGTTGACTGAACGAGCACTGAAGTTTATTTAATTTCTATGATCACTTAAACTCTTAAGTAGCTAGACAAATAAAGGAAGAAAGGAACCATGTTAGACTTACTGAGACATCTTCCTTCATGTGCCATAGACCAAAGAATATAGTAAAAAGCATCTCTGTCCCAAAAACCATGCTCAGTCTCCAAGCTATGCAGCCTGTGATTAGTAGAACCTATTTTGCTGTAATTGAGCGGAGTAGTTCTAGGAAAAAATTATACTGAATTTCACTAAATGTGCATTCATTTGGTTAACCAGACCACTAGGACTGACATACTGTACCAATTACATAATGTGAGTACCTTCAACATCCTTCCATTTTTGGTGAATTGGCTCTTTAGCCATCAGTCTAGAGCAGACTATAATTTACTTTCTTTGTGGTTGTGGCAAACATGTCTGAATTAGTTAAATTACTTTAATATGTGGTTTCTTTAAGGATCAAAAATTCTTGACTACTCCTTCCAAGGAAACATCAATCCACAACATGTGGAATAAATCTCCATTTTCATTTCTTTGTTTCATTTTCGGTTCTTTCAAATGACTTCATTTTTGTTGTTGTTGCTAAATCAACTTAAATTTTGGATCTGAATAAACACTCTGATATTTGTGCTAATCTTTTGACCAAATACTTTCCTTCATTTTGCACCCCACCACTAGGCAATATAATTGTACTCAACTACAAATTGATGGATGGTGAGCTCGTCATTCTGTCCACAGCAAGACAAATGACTTCCTTGCCTAAATAACCTCTCATGGAATAATATTCTGACCTCCTCTCATTCTCTGTCCTTCTCAGAGGAGGCTAGTACAAGTCATGCTGCTGATCCACGTGAATGTAATTTGAGCAGTTTGAAAAATATGCAAACACATTATTAGCAACATGTTTAAACAGCACCTTTCCCTTAGGTGTTCATAATGCTTTAAAGTTATGCTATAATTACTCCTTCTAGCATCACTCTAAAAGGTATACAGCACAGCAAGAATTATATTTGTCAAAGAACATGATAGTTATGAATAAATGAAAATTATTTTCCTTGTCTCACACATCATTTTTATTTATTTATGGGATCTATGTATCCATTGTCTCTTTCAAAAAGGATTTGAGGCAACTTACAAGCTAATATGTATAGCATAACTCTAATAAAATAGGACTAAAACTAGGATGTAGGTAGGAAAGAA
The DNA here is from genome assembly GCF_041296235.1 of Equus asinus. Classification (NCBI taxonomy): domain Eukaryota; kingdom Metazoa; phylum Chordata; class Mammalia; order Perissodactyla; family Equidae; genus Equus; species Equus asinus. The sequence continues at coordinate 42,765,337 of NC_091813.1, forward strand.
ATCCCAAAACAAGACAAGAAGACTTAAAGAAAAATGTAACAGGTTTGATTACTCAGAAATCTAGAAGTTCTATGTTGCAAAGGTCAAGCAGCAGAAAAACAGATAAGGGGCTAATACGTGTGATATGAACTGTATAAAAATGCTTAAAAATCAATAAAAGACCAACCACTCAAGTGTATATTTTGTGCAAAGAACATGATGATTAGGCCCAGAAGAAAAAATACAAATAATCAAAAGTCTTATGAAAAAAAATTCTTAAACTCTAATTCCTACAGAAGGAATTATAAATTAAAAGAAGATAAGTTTGCACCCAACTCAATGACAAAAAAAAAAAAGAGTTATAACATACAGTATTATATGGCCATTTTGGCTGTTTTAATTTTTACCAGTGCAACTAATGCTGCAGTGAATATCCTGGTACATACACATTTTAGCAAATACACAAATATTTTTATAAGATAGGTTCCTAGAAGCAAAAGTTGAGTTAAAATTTATATGCATTTTTAAAAATGAAAGAGTGATGTCAGCATCATGGCAGAGTGAGCTTTCCTGGTAACCTCTCCCCTTCACCATGCAACGAAAAAGACATTCATACTCCAACAGAGGACATCCAAACACAACACAAAAGATGACTGAGAGACCCATGCAGCCATATGATGGAGGGTAGGGAGGCTGGAGCCCTCCTTGGAGGAGGTGGCTGGGTAAGAGAAAACTTCACTCCCTCCCCAAAAGACTTGGATCTGGGACCATGGGTGGCCTCCAAGAGGGAAGGAATGAGGGAGGGAATGTTCATTTGTGGGAACATCAAAGATTCCCGAGGGTCCTCACCGCCTAGGGGAAAGCCCCTACTGAAGTGAAAGCTAATGCGGGGGTAACCTCATCAAGCCAACACCCCAGGAGAGCAGATAGTGAGGGCAGAGCAAGAAAACCCCAAGAGCATGTGGAAGAAAGTGGCCCTCCCCCTTACCCACCCAGTACCAACTCCAGTGCTTGGGATCTCCAGCGAACACAGAGGGCTCAGAATACATGGCTCTTGACCCCTACCCTGTGGTGAGAGGCATTAACTGTGAACAAATAATACCGCGATGTGCAAAAACACAGCCATGCCCTCTAGCAGTATCAAAAATTATATTAAATCTCTAGACCAGAGAGAAAATGACAAGTACCCAGAAATCAGTCCTGAGGACACAGAAGTATGTAACCTAAATGACAGATAATTCAAAATAGCTACTATCAAAAATTCAATGAGTTAAAAGAGAATGTCGAGAAACAATTCAACGAGTTCAGGAGCTACTTCACAAAAGAGATTGAAACTATAAAGAAGAATCAATCAGAAATATTGGAGATGAAAGACACAATGGAAGAGAGAAAACAAAATATGGATTCCCTGAATGCTCAAGCAGACATCATAGAGGAGTGAATTAGCATAATCAAGGATAGACATGCTGAAATGCTCCAGATAGAGAAGGAGAGAGAACTAAGACTAAAAAGAAATGAAGAAAGTCTCCAAGAAATATCTGACTCTATTAGGAAATGCAACATAAGAATTACAGGTATTCAAGAGGAAGAAGAGAAGGAGAATGGAGCAGAAAGCTTGTTCAAAGAAATAATAGAAGAGAACTTCCAAACCTAGGGAAGGAGATGGAAATCCATGTGGAAAGAGGCTATCCTAAATATGTCAATGCAAAAAGATCTACTGCAAGGCATATAGTAGTGAAACCAGCAAAAGTGAATAACAAAGAAAAAATACTAAGGACAGCACGGCAGAAGAAAATAATCTACCAAGGAACCCCTATCAGGCTTTCAGTGAACTTCTCTGCAGAAACCTTACAGGCTAGGAGAGACTGGACATATTCAAATCTTTGAAGGACAAAAACTTTCAGCCAAGAATACTCTATCTAGTGAAAATATCCTTCAGATATGATGGAGAAATAAAAACTTTCCCAGATAAACAAAAGCTAAGGGAGTTTGTAGCCACAAGAGCCCTTCTACAAGAAATCCTCAAGAAGGCCCTCATACCTGAAAAAAAAAAAAGAAGAAAGGGGTTACAAAGCATGGAGTAAGGAGATAAATATGTAGACAAAATCAGAAAATTGTAGCTGTATATCAGAACAGGATAGCAAATACTTCAGCATAGCATTAAAGATAAAGGGAAGAAAAACACCAAAAACAAAGATAATCACAAACTCACAACACAAGATAGAATAAGATGTGAGAAAAACAACTCAGGTGGGGAAGAGTAAAGGGACTGAATAGGTTTAGTCTAAGGAAATAAGAGGCCATCAGAAAATGGACTATCTTATCTACGAGATTTTGAATACAAACCTCGTAGTAACCACTAAACAAAAATGCTGAACAGAGACACAAATAATAAAAAAGGAGAAAACAAACACAACATTAAAAACTACATAACTCAATTTGTAGACCAAAAGACAGGGCGAGAAACAAAGGAAATGGAGGAGAACCGGAAAACGAGTGATAAAATAGCAGCATTAAACCCTCATATATCAATAATCACCCTAATGTAAATGGATCGAATTCTCCAATAAAGACACAGAGTGGGGAGATGCATTAAAGAACAAGACCCAACAATACGCTGCCTCCAGGAAACACATCTCGGATTCAATGACAAACAGGCTTAAAATGAAGGAATGGAAGATGATACTCCAAGCTAATGGCAAACAAAAGAAAGCAGGTGTTGCAGTACAAAGTAGACTTCAAGATAAGACAAGTCAAGGAGACAAAGAGGGGCAGTATATAAAGATCAAAAGGATACTCCACCAAGAAGACATAACACTTATAAATATCTATGCACCCAACACAGGAGCATCAAAGTACATAAAGCAACTATTAACAAACCTAAAAGAAGATACTATTAATAACACAATAATAGTAGGGGACCTCAACACTCCAGTCACGTCAATGGATAGATCATCCAGAAGAAAATCAACAAGGAAACAGTGGAATTAAGTGAAAAGCTAGACCAGTTGGACTTAATAAACATATATAGAACACTCCATCCAAAAACAGCAGAATACACATTCTTCTCAAGTGTGCACAGAACATTCTCAAGGATAGACCATTTGTTGGGAAACAACGCAAGCCTCAATAAATTTAAGAATGTTGAAATAATAACAAGTATCTTTTCTGATCACAATGCTATGAAACTAGAAATTAATTACAAGAGAAAAGCTGAGAAAGGGACAAAGATGTGGAAACTCAACAACATGCTAGTGAACAAACAATGGATTGTTGAAGAAATTAAAGGGAGAAATCAGAAAAATATCTGGAGATAAAAGAATATGAAAACATACCTTACCAACTCATATGGGATGCAGCAAAAGCCATATGAAGAGGGAAATTCATTGCAATACAGGCTCACCTTAACAAACAAGAAAAATCCCAAGTAAGCAATCTCAAACTACAACTAATTGAATTATGAAAAGAAGAATAAACAAAGCCCAAAGTCCACAGAAGGAGAGAAATAATAAAACTCGGAGCAGAAATAAGTGCTATTGAAACAAAAAAAAAAGCAGTAGAAAGGATCAGTGAAACAAAGAGCTGGTTCTTTGAGAAGATAAACAAAATTGACAAACCCCAAGCCAGACTTACAAAAAAAAAAGAGAGAAAGCTTAGATAAATAAAATTAAAAATGAAAGAGGAGAAATAACAACGGATACTACAGAAATACAATGGATTATAAGAGAATACTACGAAAAGCTATATGCCAACAAAATGGACAATCTAGAGGAAATGGATAAATTCTTGGACTCTTACAACCTCCCAAAGCTGAATCAAGAAGAAATAGAGAATCTGAATAGACCAATCACAAGTAAAGAGTTTGAAACAGTAATCAAAAGCATCCTCCCAAATAAAAGCCCAGGATCAGACAGCTTCCCTGGAGAATTCTACTAAACTTTCAGAGAGGATTTAATACCTATCCTTCTCAAGCTATTCCAAAAAAATCGGGAAGATGGAACACTTCCTGACACATTCTACAAGGCCAACGTCACTCTGATACCAAAGCCTGACAAGGACAACACAAAAAAGGAAAACTACAGGCCAATATTGCTGATAAACATAGATGTAAAAATACTCAAAAAAATGTTGATAACCTGAATACAGCAATACATCATGATCAAGTGGGACTTATACCAGGGATGCAGAGATGGTTGAACATCAGCAAATCAATTAATATGATAGACCACATTAAGAAAATGAGGAACAAAAACCACATGATCATCTCTACAGACGCAGAGAAAGCATTTGACAAGATCCAACAGCTATTTATGATAAAAACTCTTAACAAAATGGGGACAGAAGGAAATTACCTCAACATAAGAAAGGCCACATATGACAAACCCACAGCCAATATCATACTCAGTGGGGAAAAATTGAATGCCATCCCTCTGAGAACAGGAACAAGACAAGTGTGCCCATTATCACCACTCTTATTCAACATAGTACTGGAGGTTTGGGCCAGAGCAATTAGGCAAGAAAAAGGAATAAAAGGAATCTAAATAGGGAGTGAAGAAGTGACACTCTCACTGTTTGCAGATGACATGATCTTATATATAGAAAACCTTAAAGAATCCATCGGAAAACTATTAGAAATAATTAACAACTACAGTAATGCTGCAGGGTACAAAATCAACTTACAAAAATCAGCTGCATTTCTATACTGTAATGATGAACTTGCAGAAAGAGAACTCAAGAATACAGTTCCATTTATAATCACAACAAAAAGAAGAAAGTATCTAGGAATAAATTTAACCAAGGAGGTGAAGGACTTATAAAATGAAAACCATAAGACATTATTGAAAGAAATAGATGATGACATAAAGAGATGGAAAGAGATTCCATGCACATGGATTGGAAGAATAAACATAGTTAAAATGTCCATACTCCCCAAAGCAATCTACAGATTCACTGCAACCCCAATCAGAATCCCAATGACATTCTTCAGAGAAATAGATCAAAGAATCCTAGAATTCATATGGGGCAACAAAAGACCCCGAATTGCTAAAGCAATACTGAGAAAAAAGAACAAAGCTGGAGGCATCACAATCCTTGACTTCAAAATGTACTACAAAACCATGGTAATCAAAACAGCATGGTATTGGTACAAAAACAGGTACATGGATCAATGGAACAGAACTGAAAGAGCAGAAATAAAACCACGCATCTATGGACAGCTAATCTCTGACAAAGTTGCCAAGAACATACAATAGAGAAAAGATAGTCTCTTCAATAAATGGTGTTGGGAAAACTGGACAGCCACATGCAAAAGAATGAAGGTAGACCATTATCTCACGCCATACACAAAAGTAAACTGAAAATGGATCAAAGACTTGAAGATAAGTCCTGAAACCACGAAACTCCTGGAAGATAACATAGGTAGTACACTCTTTGACATTCAGCTTAAAAGGATCTTTTCAAATACCATGTCTTCTCAGACAAGGGAAACAAAAGAAGAAATAAACAAGTGGGACTTCATCAGACTAAAGAGCTTCTGCAAGGCAAAAGAAACTAGGATCAAAACAAAAAGACAACCCACCAACTGGGAGAAAATATTTACAAGTCATATATCTGACAAGAGGTTAATTTCCATAATATATAAGGAACTCACACAACTGAACAACAAAAAAAAACAGCCCGATCAAAAAGTGGGCAGACGATATGAACAGACATTTTTCTGAAGAAGATATACAGATGGCCAACAGGCACATGAAAAGAGGTTCAACATCACTAATCATCAGGGCAATGCAAATCAAAACTACACTAAGATACCACCTTACATCTGTTAAAATGGCTATAATCACTAAGACTAAAAGTAACAAATGTTGGAGAGGGTGTGGAGAAAAGGGAACCCTCATACACTGCTGCTGGGAATGCAAACTGGTGCAGCCACTATGGAAAAAAGTATGGAGATTCCTCAAAAAACTAAAAATAGAAATACCTTATGACCCAGCAATCCCACTACTGGGTATCTACCCAAACAACTTGAAATCAACAATCCAAAGTAACACATGTACCTCTATATTCGTTGCAGCACTATTCACAATAGCCAAGACATGGAAACAACCCAAGTGTCCATAGACCGATGATTGGATAAAGAAGATGTGGTATATATATATGATGGAATACTACTCAGCCATAAAAAAGACAAAATAGTCCCATTTGCAACAACATGGATGGACCTGGAGGGTATTATGCTAAGTGAAATAAGCCAGACGAGAAAGACAAACACCATATGATATTACTCATATGTGGAATATGAACAAACACATGGACAAAAAAACAGTTCAGTGGTTACCAGGGGAAGGGGGGTAGGGAATGGGCACAGGGGGTGAAGGGGAGCACTTACGTGGTGACAGACAAGAAATAACGTACAAATGAAATCTCACATTGATGTAAACTATTATGGACTCAATAAAAAAATAAAAACAAAAATGATAAACACTGCCAATTTACTCTCCTAAAATATTGACTATTTTATACTTACATCTGTAGAACTTGAGTATACCCATTTTCCCAAAACATGCAGTTACCATATGACTCAGAAATTACACTCTTGGACATTTATCCCAGAGAAATATAAACTTATGTTCAAACAAAAACTTTACATGAATGTTCATAACAACTTTATTCATAAAAGCTCAAAACTGGAAACAACCCAGATGTCTTTCAATGGTTGAGTGGTTAAACAAACTGTGGCATGTCCATATCATAGAATACTACTCAGCAATAAAAAGTTGATACATATGGGCCAGCCCCATGGCCAAGTGGTTAAGTTTGCGTCCTCTGCTTCAGCGGCCCAGGGTTTCGCGGCTTCGGATCCTGAGTGCTGACATGGCACCACTCATCAGGCCATGCTGAGGCAGCATCCCACATAGCACAACCAGAAGGACCTACAACTAGAATACACAACTATGTACTGGAGGGCTTTGGGAAGAAGAAGAAGAAGAAGAAAAAAAGAAGAAGATTGGCAACAGATGTTAGCTCAGGTGTCAATCTTTGGGAAAACAAAAAAAAAGATGATACATGCAACAAATCGGATGAATCCCCAGGGAATTATGCTGAATGAAAAGGCTATATTGCATGATTCCACTTATATAACATTTCTGAATGACCACAGTATAGAAATGGAGAACAGATGAGTGGTTGTCATGAGTTAGGGGTGGGGGAAGGGGCAGGATTAGGGAGGGTGTGTATAAAAGGGCAACACAAGGGATCCTCGTGGTGATGGAACTGCTTCACATCTTGACTGTTGTGATGATATATACATGAACCTACACATGTGAAAAAATGCATAGAACTAACACACACACAGCTATACACACAAACGGATACGAGCAAAACTGGGGAAGTCTGAATAAGATTGATGAGTTGTATCAATGTCAATATCTGTACTATACTATACTGTCCTGTAATTTTGCAACATTTTACCATTGGGGGAAACTGGCTAATGATCCATGGGATCTCTCTGTGTTATTTCTTACAACTGCATGTGAATCTACCATTATCTCAACATAGAAAGTTTAATTTAAAAAGAGATGTAAGGTGGATCTATGTGATGTAATATGAGGTCTATGATATACTGTTGAGTGAGAAAAGCATGTCACAAAATGCTAGGTACAGTATTATTCTATTTGTGATAAGCAAATAAGTCGTATATAAGCTTGTATATGTATATGAATAAATAAATAGAAAACTTAACACCAGTTACCCCTGGAGAAAGGGAGGGAAAAGAAAGTTAGTTTTTAGTCTATATTCTCCTGTTTTGTTGCAGGACTTTACAACCAACATGTCTGACCTCTGTGATTTAAGTATCTTTTTTAATTGTACAGAGAGATTAAATATACCAATAATGAGGGTTAACCAGTCGCTCTAGAGTATGAGCAGTGCCTCCTCAAGCAATCTGGGACCAAGGAGGTGTTCCGGAGAGAGGCAACTTTCTGTGAAGGCGATGAAGCAGAGGAGCCTCAGAAAGGAGGAGAAGGATGTAGAAAGGGGAGTGATCCGCAGAGGGACAGGGCCCTGAGGGAAGGGCTGAGCAAGGGAAGAGTGTCCTGGGAAGAGTTATGGGCAAGAAATGAAGAGGGTCAAAAGTCAGAGGGGTGCTGGAGAGGGATGCCTTTTGAGTTTCCCCATGGGGACAGGAATAAAATATTGCTTTTGGTTTGCTATTTGAGGTTGGGTATTTGTCATTTATCAGGGAGATGGGGGTTTGTACCAGGGGCTTCCACTTCATCCTTCCTGCCATACTAGCTCTCAGGGAACCAACATGGGGATTCTTGCAGCTACTGAGTATGTCTCCTCGAACTGTACATTCTGAGAGGGGATCACATTGGGCTGTGGTCCCACTGGACCCCTTGTTAGATGAATTCAAGTCAAAGCTGTGTCATCTGATCTCAACAGCCCCTACTCTGAAAGTGGACCCGGATGGCATTTCTGGTCTGGGGATCAGTATAAGCTCAGTAGCAAGTCCCCAGAGAGCTGGACAGTTTCCTTTCCCCTGTACCCAATCACCCTGATAAATAGCCACTTGTCTCTCTAGGTTTGGGGGAAACTGTAGGGTCCTTTCTCAGAGGGATCTGGGTCTGTGAACTGGCTTAGGTCCAGGAACTGGATAAGAGGCCATATATTCCCACTATGGTGATGCAAGTTAGATCTCTGCCCAACAGAGCTAGAATTTTTCTCCCTGTATTCGAAAAGAAGTAACTTAGTAAACCCCATCCAGTTCATTTTAGGAATCTGGTGATCAATTAGTCGTTGCCACAGATCCCCACATGTAAACTCTATTTCTCCATCCCTGTGGTTTATTAAGGTAATTGTATTTACCTTGTCTCTGATGGTCCCATTGAGACCAAAGAAACCAATTCCATTGCAGCATCAGCCCTGTCATCTCTGACATTTAGAGTCACCTCAGAGATCTTCAAGGATTCTGTTTCCCTCCCTTCCCAATGTATTTTTTACTGCCTTGGCGAAGTGCTCTTCAGGTCCTCCCACGGTATTTGGTTAGGTGATAGTTGAACAGGTTGAGTAATTGATCCGTCCCAACATTCCCATTTCTCCGAGCCTCTAGACTCCTTCCTCTCCCACTTTGCTACTCAAAATGCAGTTCACAGACTAGCAGCATCTTGGTATCAACTGAGAGCACATTAGAATCTCAGGCCTGTCTTTGACCTGCCACAGCAGAATCTGCATCTTAACAAAATCCCCAGGTGATTTGTAAGCACATTAAAGTTTGCTTTACAGCAGTGGTCTCAAACTTCAATGTGCACCACATTCATTTCTGAAAGCACAAGTTCCCAGTCCTCGGCTCCAAAGTTTCTGATTCTGTAAATCTTGGGTGAGATTCGAGAATTTCCATTTCTAACACGTTCCCAATTGATGTTGATGGTCCCAGGTGATGTGGTCATCAGTCTGTGTGAGCCACTTTTCTACATTATGCCAGAGAATTTAATAGAATTGCGACCTAAAAAAACCATATGTCATCAAAGACTCCAAGCTCTAATTAGCAAATCTAACAGACCATTAACTTGACTCCCTGGTGCTTGAGCCAATCCTGAATTCTAGGTGATGTCCAATGTCAATAAATTCAGTCTGATGGAGTCTTACTATCTTCCCCCTCAGTCTAACAATGAGAATCCCCTCCCATATATAATCTTCACGTTCCTCCAGATACTGTTTGTCAAGATCTTGTAACTCTCTCAATGGATGGGCTATTTCATCCTGGAGCAGGACTTACATATCACTTTTTCTGGACTATATTGGGCTCTAATTCTTGTTATTGGGCAAGAGGCAAAGAGAAGAGAGAGAGAGTGGGTCTGAAGAACATAAGCATCAGCTCTTGAGGCAACTGCTCCAGGTATACTCACCGAAAGAGCTTTTTTGCAGACAGAGGACTCAGGGAAATTCAGAGTTCAAAGTTCTCAGCCTCATCCACACCCCACTAGATGCCTTACACTGGCATTGGAGACCTGGAAAGGTGAAACTTTTAACTGGCACTTTAACTCTTGCAACCCTTGCAATGAGGCCCAGGGCTTGGCTGTTAACTCTAAGGACTATAGCACAAGAGATTCCTTCAAGCTAGCCATGGAGGCTTGATTCTCCACAGGTGTTCTTAAATATATATATATATATATTCATAGCTCTTAATTATCTTTTTGCCTATATATGCACTCTGAAGCTATAAGAAAAAACAAGGTGACTTCATAATCTTTAAAATCTCCATCTTTGACAGAGCAACTAAGTGCCACAGCATCTTGATTTCCCAATGTCTTCATTGGGAGACACTTACCCTTCTTCCCACGCTATGAGCGCTGATGGTCTGAATGACTGCGATACCACTGCATGCCTAGACTACTAGTGTCTATTTCCATCCTTTGAACCTCTGCATCCCCCACAAGTTTGGTTATCCTTCAGCTTCTCAAATACGATCAACCCAATCTCAGAATCTCACTATGAGGGTCTATTTCCTGGTGCAACTTCCAGTATCAATTACTGTATCAGTCAGAGTACCAGAAAGAAACAGGTTGTGTGCTCATGTTAGGATAATTCAGAGGGAACTATTTACAACGGTGTAGATGGGGTATAGGGAAGGCAATAACCAGAGCTAATAACAGCTGAGCATTACTGCCCTAGACTTAAGGAGGAGGGTCATGTGGAGAAGCCTCATTAAGAGAAACAGTGACCTTTAATCAAGGGACTTAGATAGCCTGGCAACTCACAGAGAGGGAGCTAAGAGAATAAATGCCTTGCCTCACTCTCTCCCCAATTTCCAATCTCTTGCCAGGGATCCCCAGTGGCCAAACCCAAGTGGAAGCCAGAAGCAAGGGATCCAGTGAATATAGTCAACCAAGTCAGCTACCCGGGTGGAGAGTGGATCTGGAGGGAAAATGCAAGATTTCTGGCATGGTGGGAAAGGCCATGAGTTTAGTTCTAAACAAATGTGCTTGTGGCATCTAAGCAGAGGTGTAAAGCAGGTAGTTGAGTAGCTCCGGAGATTGGAGAAAAGCCTGGGCTGTTGTACAAATTTGGGAGTTCTTGGCATAGAGTTGAGGCCGTGAAGGTAGATGAAATGACTCAGGCAGACAGTGTAGAGTGAGAAAAGAGAAGATCTAAGGTTGAACCTCAGCAGTTCCAACATTTAAACGTCGAACAGAAGAGGAAAATCTGGCAAAGGGAGAGGGAAATAGAGCCAGAGAGGTGAGAGAAAAAAACAGGAGAGTACGGTAGCTTGGAAACCAAGAAAAATAGTTTCCCAAAAGAAGAAAGGACTGACTTTAACAAAGTCCATGAGAGGTCACATAATATGAAGCCTGGGGAGTGTCCATGAGATTTAGAGGCATAGAGGTCACTGGATACTTTGATACATTTTTTTAATAGAGAAGTAGGTGAGGAAGCCGGTTGGAGGAGGCTGATGCATAAACAGAGGTTGAATCAGGGCAAACAATGACTATGCAGAACTCCTCCAACCAGTTTGTGTGTGAAGTGGAGGAGAGGAAATGAGTAGAGCCACAAAGTAAATGTGAGATCCAGAAACGGGATTTTTTTAGAATGGGAGTGACTAGAGTATGTTTAGATGCTGATGAAAAGAATCCACTAGAGGGGAATAGATCAAGGATAGAAAGGAGAATAATTGGTCACACACCTTTTCTGAGGAGGTTGGAATCCATATTAGGGGGAAGAGAATTGACCTTTCTAGGAAGAGGGACATCACTCCAATTTTGTCAAAAGGGAAGAGCAAGGGATGGGCACAGGTGCAAGTACTGGTGTAGGTTGGCTTATCCACTCAGGTGGCAGGAACTGAGGTAATTCCCACCTGAGGCACTTTATTTTCTCTGGGAAGTAGGAGCAAAAACATCTGCCACTAGTGAGGGATGGATCGGGGCTCAAGGCTTTGAGAAGAAAATTTGAAATGGTTATTTCAGAGACTGAACAGCGAGGGGACAAGAGGACAGTGGGATTCCCCAGGGGCGGAGGTGGTTTGGAGAGTCAGTGGAGGTGATGACGGGGACAACTGCTAGGCTGGGGCATTTTTCTTCAGTTGAGGCTTTGCTGCTTAGGAGGAGATGTGAAGAAGGTATATTGTTGAGTTCTTCCAGGATTGATTTTTTTCCCCAGGTAAGTGTGATGAAAGGACAAAATAGGCCAGTAAGTTTAGGGTATTGGCAAGATAGTGATTGACATAATGGACCCCAGAATCTAACATGGCTTCAAAGGGAAACAAAGAGTGGGTTGATGGAGAAGGAAAAGGAGAGGGGTCCAGAGGCTAAGGGTCTCAGTAAGGTGAGGCACAGAGCAGGTGAGGAAGCAGACTAGAGTGGAGTGAGAGGGGGTTGTGATCAGAGTGGGAGACTTGAGAGATGACAAAGTCCAGGGTATGATGAAAAAGTAGGTGCTTGGAGGTGGTGGAGTAGATTAAGGAATTGAGAGGCTAGAGTATTGACTAGGTCATCTATGGGTACAGTACCATCTCCTAGGAGGACGGCAGGGTTGAGGTGTAAAGGGACATTGTGAACTAGGAGGTAAGTCCTTGGGGAATGAGAGGGAGTGTCCAGGAGGCTAGTGGATGCCAACAACACTGGAACTTCAGAGGAGCAGCCATTTCCCTCATCTTGGGTGTGTAGGATGTGGAAGAATACATAAGAGAGCTGCCAAAGAAGCAACGCTTCCTGGGTTGAGATGAGTTTTAATTCAGGGAAGGAGATGGGGGTTGTCCATGGGGCTGAGGTGCCAAGGCCCTTGATGTGAGCAGAGGCAGCAGAAGTGACTAGATGAAGAGGAGGGCTTCAATCTGAATGTGTTTGGGTCACAGCTTGTGAAAAGAGCTGCCATTAGAAAGATTCAAGATAAGTGTGTCCAAAAAGCATTATTCTTGCTTTTCAAAGACAAACACGTACACCAACTCTAATTTCCTTCACTTTCAGTGGTGATCCTCTGCGTGTCCAGTCCAGCTCTAAGAGAACAATGCCTAACCAGCAGTATTTTCTCCACGCTCAGAACTGCCTCTGGGATTCTTTGGTTCCAGCTGCTGTTTGCTGAGTCTGGCATGATTTTTACCTTTGTCTCCTTATTTCCAAGTTTGCCAAACACCGTGGTTTAAAAATAATCCTCCCACCAAGGATTGCTATAGGCCAGTGTTCTCTGGACTGTTTTTTATGCCCGCCTCCGACCACAGCTTTTGGCTTTGTACTTGCTATTGTCCTCCGAAGATTTCTCTGTGCTGTTCTACTCCTGTCTCACTGCTGCATGGGGACCCACCCTCTGCCTTTACCCATTCTCAAGGCAATGAATTAGGTTATTGGGCAACCAGGGTGCCTCTAAGATCCCTAGGGGGACAGCAGTGCAACTGATGTCTGTTGTTAATAAAAGAGATGACATGAAACTAAAGTTTCGGGACTTTTTAGTTGTACCTCGGATGACTAAACAAATTCTACGGGCATCATTAAGTAAAGCAAAAGTCAATATGTAAACCATAAAACTTTACCAATTTTCCCATTCATCTTGCCAGGAAGTCTTTTTCCTTTTGCTGTGACTTGAACACTAATTCTTAGAATTAAGCTGTGAACTCATCTTGACAAATAGATCACATGTATTTGTCATTGTTTTTCTCACTCCCTGAGAGGAGACTCAGGCCGCAGAAATGGACAGGCCAATCTAGAACACAAATCCAGTTACGTGTGAAAACACACTTAGCAAACTGGTTTCTCTATGCAAGAGGATGACTTAGTCACGGAAGAAGTTATTGCCTCTTGGATATTTTCGGTCAAAGCTCTTCCCATAATTTTCAGTTCATTGTTCTCTCTGCCATTGCATTTTGTTCCCATGGTTTGGGGCTCTGTGGTTGCTGTTGTGGGAGCCCTCAATATTTTCCAGGTGGTGCTGTGAGTAGATTGACTCTGTTATTGGCACTACGTTTATTATCATCTGTCACCTAAAATGCTTACAAACTGTCTCAAACACACACATGGCTGCCTATCAGACCTTGCCATGAGAGGCTGGAGAAACATCTGATACTAGAGAAAGCCCCACGGTGCAGGGAATCAGTTTCAACAGCAACTCCGAGGGCTCATCAGTTTACTCTTTAGTAACATAAACAAAACTGTAATTTACTGTTGCTACCGGAGATTTACTTCGAAATTATGGAGCTATGTAACCCCGGAACCTCCTTGATGTCAGAGGCCCCTCTCAGGAATCTGGGTAGAAACTCAGGCTTAAAGTTACCCTATACGTATCTATTCTGAAATCTTATTGCCAGCATCTGAGATAAACACGTTTTTCCTTACAGGTACAGCTTAAGTTGGCTGAATCAGACCAAGTGAAGGATTTATATTGTTTGCTTGAAAGAGTTCTCTTGATTTTTCTTTCTCCTGCTAGATGTGAATAAGTCTACATACGTAGCCCAGTGCCCTAGCAGCCTTCTTAAAACCCGAAGGGAACCAGCCTTAAGATGAAGTCTTTGTGGAGAGGAGCAGAATAGGAAAGGAGAGACTGGGGGTCCTTGTTGACCTTGTTGAGCGGCTGAATTAACCAGCCCTGGAGCCTACCCCACCTCTGGAATTTCAGCTTTGTGAGATAATGAACTTCCTCATATTTAAATCAGTTTGGCACAGTTTTTTAAAATGATGATGATGATTATTTTGCCACAGCTACTCACATGTGCCTGACCCGTGTAACTAAGGAGGGCCCCCAAGAGTCTGAGTTATTGGGGATACCTCCTGCCATTCTTTTCCTCATTCCACTCGCTCAAACTGCTTCCTGATACGGGGCTTTTTGTGCTTTGGGTTCGTTTTTCTCTGCTTCTTCCCCATCCTCACCCCATTTTCTTTAACTCTCACAAATCATCGTTATTCTCCGTCTAAATACAACATTTCCTTCAAGCTGAATTTAATAGAAGTCAAATCAAATCAACCCAATACTTTCAAAATGTGTGGAGACCCCATCTCAGGGTGGCCTGAAAGAGGAATGTCAGATCATTAGGTAGGAAAAGTGCATTCTAGAGTCAGCAAAATTCTGGGAAGAGACCTTGGGAATTTTGTCAGCATCAGCACTGCCTCTGAACATTTGTACCCTTACCTCAGGCCCTATTGTACTTACTGAAGTTCTCCTTACCTTGTCAGTGAGTGGATGGGGCTGGGTTTGGGGTCAAAGACATCTAAATGGCTGAAATTATCCTATTTGGGATTTGCTGAGATTACTGTTTTTGATCAAATTTTTTAAATTTCCAGCCAATATTTCTTCAAATACTTTTTCTACTTCATTCTCTCTTCTCTTTCTGGGACTCTAATTACATGTATGTTAGATTGCTTGATACTATCCCACAGGTTATTGAGGCCTGTTCTTTTCCTTTTAAACTTTTTCTCCTTCTCTGTTTGGACAATATCCACTGACCTGTCTTCAGGTTCACTGATAATTTCATACGTTGTGTTCATTGTGCTATTAATTCCTAACCAATGAGTTTTCAATTTCAGATATTGTATTTTTCAGTTCCAGGATTTCCATTTAGTTCTTTTTTTAAAGTTTCCACATCTTTCTCGAAATTTCCCATCTCTTAATCTACTATAATTTCCTATAGATTCTTTAACACATTTATCATAGTTATTAAGTCTTTGTTAATTCTAACATCTGGGTCATATGTGGGTCTGTGTTTATTGACTATTGTTTCTCTTCACTATAGGTTACATTTTCCTTCTTCTTTGCACATTTAGTAATTTTTTTAATTGTATACTGAGCTTTATGGATTATAAATTAAAGAGAATTTGGATTCTGCTGTCTTCCTTAGAGGAAACTTGAGATTTGTTCTAGCCAGTTAAATAACTAGCATATTATCTTAATCCTACAGAGCCAAGCCATCCAATAGAACTTCTGTGATGACAGAAACATTCTATAATCCTTGAAGTCCAATACAGTAACCATTAACAAGTGGCTATAAGAATTTGAAATGTGGCTAGAGTGACTGGGGAACTACATTTTAAGTTTAACCTTAATTAAATTTTAAAGGCCACATGAGCTTAAAGGTTACTATACTGAATAGTGGAGCTGTAGAGACTAGGTTTTGGGCTTTACTGAAGCGGGTCCATTTTGGTTTTGCCTTTGTTCCTAGGGCACAGCTTTTACTCCTAGGGGTGTGCCTCTCTGTGGTCTCAATGGAAAGGCTAAGGAGTTTACCATGCCCCTCTAACTTGGTGGGAACTGGATTCTAAGCTCCATCTCACAAGATAAGGCAGCAGCCCTTTCAGCCTTCCAGCTGTTGCACTCCTCTGGGCTCCTTGCCACCTCCCCCTGCACATGCACATTTCAGGAGTTAGCTGAGGATTTGAGGGAATTTTGCACATAGATTCGGGAGCTCCCCCTCTGAGGCTCCCTCCTTTCTGGGACACCCTCCTTCCCAATTTCCAGCTGCTGTGGGAGCCCCAAACTCCAATTCTGACTCCTCAGCTCAATACAACTGACACTCAATACAGCTCAATACAGCTTCTGCTAGAGCTCTGTCTCCACCCACCATGGGAAGTGGATAGTGCTGTCAGAGGAAACACCTGATTAATGTGGATCTCACTCAGTATAATTCCCTTTTTTTGAGGGTCATATCTTCTCCAGTTTTTGTCTGCAAAACCAAATCATTTTGGTTGCTCTCCAGGACCTTAAAATAGGCTTTGTTGTTATTATTTTGTTCTGAGTCCAGAATTTATAATTGCCTTTGGCAGGAGGGTTAGTCAGATACAATTTACGCTGTCATTATCAGAAGTTGGAACCGATCTGAATGGCCAAAATTAGACACTAAAATACCGAGTTTAGTGGGAAAGCTTGGCTGTCCTTTCCTCCTAGCACGCTCTCCCATGTCTCTTTGCACCAGAAGGGGCTCAATATTTGCTGAACTATTGCTGAAAACTGAAATTTCTCTTGAAGGAGCTGTATTTGAAGCATTATCTGTCGTTCATTATTTAGAATGGACTGTCCTTTCCTGAGAGCAGGTTTTGATATTGGTTAATGAAAAAAAAAACAAGAGGTTCCTGGGCATATTGTCTTCTGATCTGTCTTCTGCGGCAGAACACCTGCCACAATTTTGACTTAAGCAAAAGGAGAATTCATTGACAAGCCTCCGTTAAAATTCCATGGAAAGGCTGACTCCAGGCATAGCTGGATTTAGAGCTCACATGGTGTCATCAGAGCATGGGTTTTTTGCTTTTGCTTTTTGTTTTCGAGCCCAGCTTTCAGACCTGCCTATTGCATTGACAGAATTAATCCCAGCTTCCTGGGACTGCAAGAGGACGGTAGCAGCTTCAGCCCTGCTTCCTCTTAGGTGTCCAGGACAGAGGAGAAAGTGAGAGCCTGTTTCCCAGAAGTACCCACAAAAATCTTACTGCCTCTCCTGGATTCTTCCTGGGTCCTGTGCCCATCCCTGGACCAATCACCTGGACATGAAATAGAATGAAACAATGGGCCGAAGCCGGCTCACCTGCTCCACCCCACAGTCAGAGTGGTGTCAGTCTCACCGGACCCTCATGACTGTGAGTCGGGGGGAGGCCGTCTCTCTGATACATCTCTGGAACTGGGAGTGGGGGAGGGGCAGTCCTCCTGATGAATATCTAGGACTGAGAATGGGGAAGGGGCAGTTCCCCTAATAAATATCTGGGAGTCAAGGAGGGGCAGTCCCCCCTCATAAATATCTGGAACAGAGTAGAGGAGGGGCGGTCCCCTGATAAATAGCTGGAACTGAGAGTGGAGGAGGGGCAGTCCCCCTGATAAATATCAGAAACTGAGACTGGAGGAGGGGCAGTCCCCCTGATAAATACCTGAGTTCTTATTCACTGGGATGGCAGACACGCAGTGGGGCAGAAATAACAGAAACCCCCTAAGATTGTTATTGGAGGAGACTGGAACCGAGATACCTGGAGGGGGTTAAAAGGTTACAAACTAGAGAGGCAAGGAGCCTAAAGGAAAAACACTGCCTCTTTTTCCACTTGGGCCCTCAGCTCAGGGCTGCTGGAAGCAGGTGCTGTGCTGTATCATTGCTTCATGGTTAGTGTGCTTGGGGACCTGCAATGAGTGAAATCCATGAAATTTAGATACTTCAGCGGTATCTTAAAAAGGTATCAGCTGGAGAATGGCTTTTCATGTGGAATCCAGGCCTCCAATTAGAGGCTTGTTCCACTTGCTAAATTTGGTTTGGGTTAAATGCCCAGTGACCTCTTGTCCCTATAGCGTTTCATCACTGTGATGAATGCGCAGGAACGGACGCTCGTCTCCCCTGCCCTTTCTAAGGGTACACAATCTCTGTACCATTAGAGGTCTGAATCTTTTTCCAGATAATTTGCCAGGCCCTCCTCTCAAGCTCCTTCATTAGTGAGGAAGCAATCCAAGGAAAAAAGAAGACAGGGCCAAACGCAGCAATGCTTCCGAATGTCCACTGGCTTGGACGATGCTTGACCAGCATCCCCCCACGGCTCCAAACTATCTAGTAGCATTGGGTGGAGGAAGATGGAGACTTCCTTTTCTCTCCCCCTCCCCTTTCTTTTCTCCAGAAAACCAGAGAAAACACAGAAGACCCCAGAGAGCACTGGAAAAATACCTTGAGATTCTCCCAGTTCACTCAATCCTCATTGGTTGCTCCTAAGCACCTTCTAATTGACCCTGATCTTTCTAAGATATCCCAGTGAAAGACTTCCCTCAGCAATTAAGAAGACTCTCCCTGATTTGTCAAAAATGTCTGCACTTTTTAGTATCTTACGTTTCTCTACAATAAAGCATGCCTCACTTTCGCCACAAAAAATTAAAATAAGTATGGATATTCAAATTTTAAGTATTCCCACAAAGATTTGCTCCCCCAGAAGGTCCCTCACTCACCAGTGACTGACTGGGAAGTCGCTGCTCACAGCGTCTCAGGCTCTTTCTGTCGCTACAATTACGTAGAACAATAAAAAGAGAGTTATACTTTTGACAAATTTGAAAGTGCAACACAGCAAGTGCCTCTAGAAAGAGGAATTCTCGTCAGCTCTTTTCGTACCCATATTCTCTTTGTGATAAACTCCTAGTCTTTTCAGGAAATCAGTCCATTGCTTAGCTGTTTTACAAAACAGTCCAGCTCACTTCCCTCCATTTCAGCTTCCTGATGAGCTGGTCTTGTGGAGGCTAGAGATGTTCTGGTGGATTCTCCCTCCTTCCTGCCTTCCCACCACCCACCCAGCTTCTTCACTTTCTCTGTGTCCCACCACCTTGGGGACACCTGTGGCTGACCTCATTCTCAGCTTTGTTTGTTTCCCCAATAAGATTACTGGCCAGGTGCTATCATCTTTGCTTTGCAGGGAAAGTGCCTCGGTGGAATTCCTGTGACCTACACTATGGACGGAGCAGACTTCATTATTCACAACAGGCTGGAAGTCCAGTTACCAGCAGTGTGTCCACGTCCGAAGCCAGACAGAAACTTGTTCAGCCAGTTTCCTTCTTTCATGAGGCTGTTCCAAAACTGACACATGCAGACTGAGAAAAACACTGAGAGTTTCTGTGTTCCCAGGAATGAGTCCCACCAGAACAGGTCTCGGTCTGTTGCTAAACTGTGCTTCTCGTTTCTTCTCCTCACTCTGCCTCTCCCCTCCCCCCCGCCACCTCCTTTTGCTACAAAGCTACGGACCATCAAGTTTTAATGCCGTGTTGAGTTGTTGATTAAAACAGTGTGTTATTTTCCGAATGTCAAACAACATATGACAATAAAGCAAGACATAACATAACAGGAAAACAAATGTGCGCTGCTTCTGCCCTGGGTGCAAACGCACAAACGGCTAAACTTGAAAAGCTTCCATGCTCACAAGAAGTCTTGGAGCATTAAAATTGATGATGGTGATTAGGTTGCCTTTCAGAGCAGCAAAATCTGTATAACTGAATCCTCCTGGGTTTAGCCGTTTTCAGCCTAGGCATATTAACTCGGCTGGCTGTGAGCTGGCTTTTGTATACACACGCACAGTATTTAACCATGAGTGCAGCGGGCCCCAAATTAAAACCATATTTTGTTAGCACCACATGTTCCAGCCTTGACAGTATTTATCAAAGGGGAAGCTGCTGGATTTATTGAAAGAAATGAACTTCACCAGAGTCTAGCAGACCCAACCCGGGTAGAGAGATGTTATTTTTACCCTGCCTGTCGAGCTGGTACTCCTGCCGCTCTTGGCTCAAGGCTGTTTACTCGCTTTGGGCACTGTTTGCAACCGTTACCAGTGCTGCCTCCCAACTGTCTTGGCCTCAGGGGACGTCGTCAGCTCCACATCCATTTATTCCTCATGGCCCTGCTTGTGTTTCCTTCTTTTCTGCAAAATCTTTGCTACCTGAACCCAAGGTCGTTTCTTCCTCCTCTGATCTCTCCAGCCCTGGTCTGGGCAACATTTGGGGCCCCGGTGGAAATGCAGAGTCCCAGGCCCCACCCCAGAGCTCCTGAATCTGCATTTTTTAGCAAGATCCCCAGGGGATTTCTGTGCATACTGAAGTCTGAGAACTTACCCCACCCCGACTTACCTTCTCTACCAGTAGCTCTCAGTGGGAGTCATGTTACCCCTTCCAGCTGTTTTGGAAATGTGTAGGGGATTTTAGGGGTTGTCACAAAGATGTGTGCTGGGGGGAAGCACTCCTGCCATCCGTGGGTGGGGACGATGCTGGACAGCCTGCACTGTAGAGGACAGTTCCACCTAAGGAAGACGTGGTTCATATGTCACAGGACTTTCTAAAGTGCTGCCGGGCAGTAGGGTAGGAGAAAAACCTATTTTTAATTATCTGAGCCTGGAACCTAATTTGTTTTTACATATAGACACCAAGTATTGCTTGCACAGTTTCAACATACACTGAATTTCCTAGGAATGCAACTTCTGTGAATTGTTTTGTTTTGTTCAAAACTTTACCTCATTCATCACTTTGGCAACACGCATCATCCACGGTAGACGCTGCTCCCAGTATTCCAGACTCCAGGACAATGTATCCACATCAGCCCACATTTGTGGCTGTCCCAGCAGCGATGATTTTATATCTGGCTACTTCATTATGTTTTTTGGTGTAAATGTGCCTAAGAATTTATATATCAGAACACATATTGTTTTATTACAACTGGCTTTTATTTTATTTCTTTATATCAGAGTTAAGGAATTCATTATACTGATTTTGAGTTATATTATTCCTATGTGAGTTAGTTATATTATTCATGGATTCTATTTCAGGAAAATAAAGGAGCCCTTTAAAATTATTTGTTACAAAATGAGCATGTTAGGTCTGATAGGGTTGGAAACCTTGATGCTAACTTCTTCAATTGGCCCTTATTACATATCATCTTGTAATGTCGGTTATATTTTTAAGAGATCACACATAGTCTCCCCTTCTAGATTATAAATATCCTTCGTGTAGGACCGTATTTTGTTAACTTGGTATTCTAGTCACCACTCAGTTTAGTGTAGTGCACATCTTGAGCATTAAAGGATGGATGACATGACCTCTTCAAGGATGAACCCCTGCCTGCCTTCCATTCCTTGAATGTTACTGAGTTCCTACCGTGTGCAGAGCACTGGCAGCCTGGCTACAAAGTCATTAAGAAAGGGTTGGCATTCTGTTGCTCATGGGCCAGATGCCAAGCTTAACACATAAAGAATTCTGATGCAGTGGAGGCTGGAAGTGGTCCGTGAGAGAAACAGAAACAAAGTGCTATGGGACTATGAAGGAAGAACCAATTCCAACACCTCCATGCATGTACACGAGTCTGGAGTGCCAAATGCGTTTATAAGCTCCTTTCCTTATATGTGTTTTTATTTATTGGGTTGGCCACCATCTTCTTTGCCCTATTGAGTTAGAAACTTTATTGGGTTGGCCAATATTTATTGAGTTGGCCACCATCTTCTTTGCCCCATTGAATTAAAAACTTCTTGAGAGCCAGTCTCAGGTCCTCTAATTCCTTTATATTGCTGCCATGCTTCAGTGTTGTGTCAGGCAAAATCCCTTCTATTTCTTGGGACAAATTCCACAAGCATACAGTCTTTTCAATCTTCTGTGATAATGTGATTTTTTGGTGTAGGCTAGATTGGCCTGGGAGTCAGGGCATCTGGGTTTTAATCTGCTGATAATTTGGATAGGTCGTTTCACTACTCTGGCTTCGTTTTCCTCATCAGGAGGACAGAAGATCGACCAGATTGATAGTTCGCAAACTTGGCCATTCCTGGAGAGATTTTTTAAAAATACAGAGTTCACTGGGCTCCTCTCCAAACATGTTGAAACAGACTTCAGGGATGGACACTCTACAGGTATCTGTAGATTTTAAAGGATATTAGATAATTCTGATAAGTGACCAGGTTGACTTCTCAAACTTTAGGGTGCATACAAATCACCTGGGAGATCTGGTTAAGATGCGAGAGTGGGGCCTGGGAGTCTGCATTCTAATAAGCTTCCAGGTGGTGCCAAAGCTGCTGATCCGTGAACTATACTTCCAGTAGCCAGGAATAAAAGACTTTTATGTCTCTTTCAGCTAAATATTCTCCATCTACATCAATTACTAGTGAGTAATGTTACACAAGATACCCGTTAAAAATAGTCCACACTCAGAGTAAGATGACCTAGCTAAGCAAATTGTCATAGTAGAATATGGAATCATCTCCTTCACTTATAAGTTTTAAGTGATATTTTAAAATAATCTGTGGAGAATTTATTCCCCTTAAGTTAGCATCCCAGAATACAGTGTTGCAAAAACTTTTCAAAAATCCTTAGACCAGAAAAAATCTTTTTGACCAATCAGCAGACTTTGAACTGACCTTTTGTGGCAGAGGCAGCTGAAGGCCAGGTGTGATCCGAACAACACAGAAGGTGGTCTCCTTCCTGGAATCCTCCTCATAGGCTGGCATGTGACCAAAATTCCTTCACAGGGGACACAGCTTTGCACTCACTCCGTAATTAGTGATGAGGCTTAAAAGACAAATATCCCTGAGGAGGGTGAAGCACTGACTTTAAATCTTAGCAAAATAAAGAAATGATGGGGGAGATTTTCATGGAAAGAGGTTTTCATAGGAAAGAGTTGGGTTTGGGGAGGCTGGAGCAGAGAGTGAAAACGATGTTTCAGAACAGGAAGCCAGGGTCTGAAGTACGCTGACCTTCTTCATAACTTTGTCAAAAGGAAGCTGCCACTATTAACTAAAACAATCCCACGGAAGTGTCTTCCTGAAAAGCAGACATCCCCCGCCATGCCTTTGACGGCTCACTTCCTGTGTTCAGGTGGGAGGCCCTCAGGTGGCTTCATCCTATGGTCCTTCTGCCAGTAACCCCCTGACATACTCACAAGAGAGCATAGGAGTGGGTTCCAGGGATGAGAAGGGTCATGATGAGAAATGCTTGTGCAGCCTGAGCTGACCTAGGGGGCTGAGGGAGGGAGAGATGGTCAGCAGGAGAACTGATTTGGATACCAGAAAACAAGGAAGGTGGGGTATGTCCCCGGAAGAGATGGAGCCACGTGACACCAGGCTTGCCTCCACCATTGGACGGCTGCTCAGGCTCAACCACTCGGCAACACCTCTTCCTAACCTCCTGTAACTCACTTCAAGGTCATGACTGCCAGTTTGCGACACGAAAACAAGGCTGAGGAAATTTATCTTTCTTCCAGCAATTAGGACTCTTAGTCTCCCCCACAAACTTGTGAGCCTCATGACACCCACATCAAGGAGATCAGCAAGGCAGCTGGGAGATCTTTCAGTCTGGCTGCTGCACAGGCTGAATTTGCTTCCGGGCATAGTGGCTGAGTACCTAAGATCTGGAACAACCTCTAAGAGGAGGGGACAAACTGGACATCTGCTAGGACATGAAAGCAGGGAAAAGCTTGCTCTGGCAACTTCCCTCCGGAGGTATTTATTTTCTTTTACCTCTTAATCACTTTTCAAGGGAGGGAGCTGAAGAGAGGCATACAGATGATCTGGACTATTGAGGCGGGAGGAAGGGGTTTCAGATTCAAACTATATCTCTACATCTATAAACCACATGATTCACTGAGTATCAACCTCACGCGGACTCCAAAGTGAGCGCTCAGTCAAACTAAGGTGAAGGGGAAGGAAATTGCTCTGTCCACTGAAGCCTGCAGGGGCACTGGCTGAGCTCCTGGCTGGGCAGGGCAGTCCAGGCCTGTCACAAAGGGACCAGTGGAAGGTCTCTTGTCCCTGTTGACTCAAGGCAAATGGATGTGGCTTCTTTCCCAGGGCCCTCCAGGACACAGGCTCCCTGTCGCACCTTCAGAATGAGGTCTATTTGTGCTGAAGGAGAAAAGGGGAGTTTTAATTTTGCTTACATCAAAGTCACATTAACCAATGAGAGCAAGGTAATCTAAGAATTTCATCACTAGAAGGGACCTTAGATCATTTAATTGACACTCATCATTTTATAGATGAGTAAACTGAGGCCCAGAAAGGGTAAGAGATTTGTACAAATTCACTGGTAAATTCTTGGCAGAGTTGAATCCAACTGGACTAGAATCCAGCTGACTCCCAGACCTACATTACTCCCTTCCCTCCTCTGTCCCCCCCAGAGAATATGGTGGCTTTCCTTGCTTGTTGTAGTTTTCTGAAAACCCTTGAATCTTCAGAGCTCACATGCTCCTGCCTTTATTTCCTCAGCCCCATAGCTGGGGCTGGATGAGGGTACATTCCTCATCCTGGATAAGGCTGCCCTGTGAAGCTTGAAGACCATTGGGCAGGGGGTCCTTGCCAAAGGTCCGTGGCAGACTCGGGGAGAGGGGCCTTAGGTTCATAAATTTATCCCACCCCCTTGAGCACTCCATTTGCAAGTTTAGGGGGAGAAATGAAAGCTCTTATTGGACTCGACTACTTCAGCACATGCGAAGTCCGGCATGGGTGTGAGCAGGTGCAAATGGAACTCTCGGGCCATGACTGGTTCTGCACCCGGAAGTTTGGTAGCCACCTGTGGTTGGACACAGTGGGGGGCTGTGATTCCCACGCCGACAAGCTTGCTGCCAAGTGGAGCTGTTGCAATAAAAGCAAGTCTCAGCTCACGCCAAGTTTCATCAAACACAGGGACTTTTGTTAGATAGCAGACAAAATTAATGTTTAAAAACCTCATTTGTGGTTCAGAAGAGATTTCTCTTTCTCTCTTCTTCCTGCAACCCACCTTACCCCCAAGCAAGAAACAACAGAAACACCCAGGCAAGAGGACTTGCTGTCCTAGGACCTGTCCTTAAATGATGCCTCTCTGGCCCTCCCGGGCACCCTCTCCCCACAGGGTGATGAGTCTCAGGGCCCAGGAAATGTGTCCACCCAAAGCCCACACCTCACCTTCTAGACCACTCTTTGATACCTGGGATCCCAAGGGCCCTGAGCCCAACTCCACAGCCTGCATAAGCCTCTTCTTGGGGTCCTGAATGGACTGCCACACGGCTGTGCTCACTCCAGGCCTGAGGAGTGACCAGGGGCCAGCTCTTCATAGAGAATGGGGTATGTGGGTTGGGGCATCTTTAATGTGTGAGATAGAGCTACGGGTGGGCAGAGGAGGGGAACTGGGGGGAACAGGCAGGAACACTGAGGGTCCCAAGAATTCAATATTAGACTTGGCCATCTGGGTTCCTCTGAAGATATATATTTTCAAGGCAAGAAGATAGAACATATTCTGTATTATAGTTTCTTAGCTGGATTTACAGCTTTTAAATGTTTAGACATGTGGAAGGGGGCCTCCATTTGCACTCTTTCTGCAGTCTGCAAATGTAGGAGGCTGGCTTTTTGAAGCAAACACAGTTTGCTATAGTTAGATGGTAGGGAGAGAGGGAAGAGTGGTCTGATTCCTGGAGACTCACACCAGTGGGCTTCAACCCCCAGGCCTACACTGATGGCATAATCATTGGGCTTGCTGATTTTTATCCCTTATTCATACAAGGCAATGAGTCCTATTATCTTACTCATAACCAAACACATACCAAGAAATCTGCAGGTTCTACTAAATCAAGAATTACTTCCAACACTTATTTATGCAAATAAAGCAACCTAAATTGCTGACATAGACTAGAACGGACTTCTTTGTTTTATCTACTAATTAACCCACCCCAAAGAGTTAGAACAGATTAGGATTAACTTGTTCACACACATATGACATTACTCGTGCTAAAATATTTAAAAATAAAAGACCACAAATATAGCATAACAGCCAGCCCCCCAGGGTCCCCCTTTTGCTCACCTGGGATGGGGCTGTGGGCGAGCCCCAGAACAAGGAGGCTTTTATCTTCTCTCCTCTCAGATGATTACGTCACTGTATCAGGCAATAATTCTGCCGCTCAACAAGCCACATCCCCCAGGCCTACATCCAGATTTAGGGTTCTAAAATACTTATGCACAGTATTTCTGTGCCAATGCTATGTGTTAAGCCCCTTTATCTGCACTTATATTACAGGACCTAAGAATTTTCTATTTACATCCACTCAGGGACTTTCCATGGGCAGGCCTGGCCATAACCCACCACATGCCAGTTGTCCAACTCTTTGCTGTGGTTACTCTTCACATAAACTTGGGCTATTCAGTTAATTGCTTTCCAGCATTCTCAGGAATTATGGGAATGCAAGTTTGAGCCAAAATGCAGAATCAGAACTAAAAGCTGTGACATTAAAAATCCAAGAGTTCTATCCAAAATCCTCAAGAAAGTCAATTAGAACTCCAGGTAAATTAACTGGAAGAAAATCTTTATCATTTAGCAACAGACAGTAGCAGATGCAAATCTTAGTCTACAGATACGCAAATTTCTCTTTATTTATCTATAACAACTTAATTTCTTTATTAACCTTCCTTTTTCCAGAGGAGTCAAAACTTTATCTCAATCATTCAGGGTTCAATCTTTGCTCTAGGGCACTAAGGAGTGTGTGTGTGTACGTTTGAGGGCCTCTAATCTTCAGTCATCTGTCCACATTGGCATCTGCTGAGACCACCATTGTCTCATCTGGCCTTGATCATCCATCCATGCAGATGGCAGCTGAGCTGTCCCTCTCTTCCACCCACTAAGCCCATTAAAGTCCAGCCACTCTTTTCTTCCCCTCTTGGCAGCATGGGAGTCACTCTGTTGCTCCCAACCCATGTTGTGGCCTGGGAAACTTGTGGGCTGTATCCACATGCTCATCTGCCTACACATACCCCAAATTCATTTCTTTAGGGTCTTTTCAGCTTCCTGGGGCTCCACCCTGGAAGTAAGAAATAGGTCCCCCTCTCTCCAGTCTCACAAACTAATCGGTGGGTCCTATCATTGGGTTCCATTCCCATCCACCTGGGACACACAATCCTGTTTTCAAGAATCCTTTAATGGGGCCAGCCCAATGGATCCCGGGTGCAGAGCTAAGCACTGCTTGGCAAGCCATGCTGTGGCAGGTGTCCCACACATAAAGTAGAGGAAGATGGGCACAGATGTTAGCTCAGGGCTAATCTTCCTAAAAAATAAAAAAAATCCCTTGATGACTATACAGTTCTTACTTTCCCTCTGATCTACCTCTTCTCCTCCAGGGATCTTCAAGTGGAGCATCATGTACTCCCAAAAATATGTTGGGATCCTTCCCTTACCCTCAGGGCTTAGACCTGAGAAACTCAAAAGCCAGCAAAACGGGCCTTTATATCTCTGTTCTCTGTTGAGCTTCCTTCACTGATGCAATGAGCGCAGACTAACCTTGCTCAAAGCAACACGGAGATGAGATGTGGGTGAGAGTTAAGGTTAAGAAAGAGATATTAGGAGGAGAAAGACTAAACAGTATTTCAAAATTAATACTCAACCATCATACTAACAGCTTTAAATGTTTCCACATAGCCCGTTAATACAATCATCTTTCTAAAATACACATATGATTAGCTAGCTGCTCTGCTTCAAGTCCCCCAGTCCCCCAGTGGTTCCACAAGGTCCACAATGGCAGAACCAGCTCCTCTCCGTGGGAGAAGGGATCATTGAGCTAGCCATCTGGGAGGTCTACTATTTGCACGAGCAAAGAAAGCAAATACTCATGTGGACTATCTAGCCCCTAAAGCATTAGGTCTTGGGAACAAAACTAACAATTTTCCAAAACCCAGCTCTGACCTCTACTCAAGCAAAAACCTGACCTAATTTTAGAAGATCCTGTTCATTTCTTAAATCAAATATCCTTATCTGTCTTGCACTATGGCCGCTCTGAATCGACCAATAAGAACAAGAGCAACATTAAAAATACCATGAGGGCAGTTTCAATATAGGCTTGCTCTCCTTCAAGGCATCCACAGGTCACCCGCGGACCAGGGACACCTCCTTCTTTCTCCCTGCCGGACCGGGGTTCCCCTTTCCAAAACATGGCTTGAGCACCCGCTTCAAGAAGTCTTCCTCTGCGTCTCTGACCCTATTCTAACCACACCACGGCTAGTGTGAATAGCACAGATCCTATCTGTTACAGTTAAATGTGTTCATGTTGTTTGTCTTGTCTTCTTTCTTTTATTAGCCCATAAACCCTACTGGACAAAGTCTGTGCCCCCTCCTGTTTCGCAGCACCCCTAACCACTTAGCACAGTTGTCTGCACACAGAAAGAACTTAATAATTTTTGCATTTTGATTTCTGGGTCCCCACCCCGGCTCCTGGGTAATCATTTATCAGCAAACAGATTAGTTATCAGTAAAACAGCCAAGGTTTCCAGAGTGAGTCATTTGTATTTCCACTGCTGGAAAAAACAACACACACCACTTTCCTTGCAAAGAGGAATTTCAGTAGAGGCATGTGGTCATGACGCCACCGGTAGATCTTGCCTGAGAGGTTTGACACTTGTAACTCTTCGACCTGGAAAGATGAATCACCTTTTATCCTGAATCATGTGTTCCCCTAGGTTCCTTTAGCCTAAAGGCATGAAAGTCAGAGAATGTGACCCCCATAATACTGGCAATAACAGCAAATAAATACATGTACAGTCTCTGGCTGAGCACCAGCCACCGTAATTCCTAGGAGCCCAGCATTACCTCACTCCCTGCAGCGTCCAGGATGGGCTCAGAGGCTGAGCCCACCTTGGTCCATCCCAGGCCTGGCCCCACCTGGGCGCCAAGGCTGCTTCTGCCTGGCAGTAGCTGATGTTCCCGCTGATACTCCCTCTTC
The DNA here is from genome assembly GCF_041296235.1 of Equus asinus. Classification (NCBI taxonomy): domain Eukaryota; kingdom Metazoa; phylum Chordata; class Mammalia; order Perissodactyla; family Equidae; genus Equus; species Equus asinus. Next base: position 42,794,429 of record NC_091813.1, read on the forward strand.
AGCAGAAGCTGCTGCACACCTGACTCCCAGCACTAAGCCTATGGAGCAGCTAGGAGTGGAGGAAGTGGCCTGCCTCTGGCCTCCTTTGGTCCCTTACTCGGGGTGGGCGCCTTCACAAGGCCGCCCACCCCAGACCTGGGGAGCTTTTTGAGGGAGGGGGCTTCTTTCTCTCCATCCCCTATCTCCACCGCCCCCTCCTCGTGCTGGCTAGCCCTTACCAATAGCAGCTGTAATCTTTCCAGGCACCAGCAGACAACATCTCTCCCAACCTATATCTCTTCCTACCACAGGGTTCAGACACATAGAGTTTGGAGTCTGTGTTTAAATTTTGACTCCACCCAGTTACTTCTCTTTTCTGAAACTCAATTTTGTCATCTATACAATAGAGATAATAATACCTATTATGGCATTGTCGTAAGGAAGAGGCAGTAATGTCAATAACAATGATAAAGCCTTAAAGACTGGGGGACTTCCAAGTCAGGTACGACCTGAAGGCACAGTGTCTGGTGCCGCATCTGGGCTTTGTCCTCTCTGCGACATCTTCTCTTCCACAGGCCACGTGGGAGCACAAGAGCCCCAGACTCTCCAGCCACCGGAAAAGGGGATCTCTTCCCTCTCCTGTCTGAGTCCCCTACCCAACAAGGCAGCTCCATTTCTGTCTTCAGCCAGGTTTCCAAGCTTCATCCCTGCGTGGGGGCCCCACACCTGATACCCTGTTCCTGTCGGGAACACAGTGGCCGTTAGCTAGAGATAAGGCCAGCTCTGTGTTCTCCTGGACCACAGAAGGTACCCTTGAGAGCCGTTCCCTTCCACTCCAGCACACAGGCGGGTCCTCTGTGCCAGGTACGCTGTGAAACACTTGCTGGACGCAGATAACCTCCACTGGAGGAGCGCAGTCTCCAGTGGAGCAGAAGGGCAGGACCTGGCTGGGCCTAACCACCACCCAGTCCTTAGGGGGCAGCCAAGAGGAAGGGGCCCTAGGAGGAGAGGGGTGGCCATACCCCAGCATCAGGGGAGGGGCTGAGTGGGACACCAGGAGTCTGCTGGACTTCAAGGGGCCATCCCCACCATGGACTTGAAGAACTCTGTAGAACCTCCAGCAGATTTTGCTGCCCTTTACTCTGCCTCTGGTGCACATGCCACCATCACCTCAGCAAGGCTGCTGAAGTCTCCCTCTTCCTTGGTCCAGTCTTGTGTCTATAAAGGTCCTGATCAGCATCTCTGTGTATCTGTTTATAAGCACCAACTCTTCCACAATACACTTCATTAGTTATAAAGACTTTAAATTTTACTGCTAACATTCTGTTCCCTTCCTTCATCCCAAAGGAAACCATGAGTGGAACATCTGAGCCGCCCTCATCAGCCTTTTCTCCAAGTTTCGAGGGCCACGTGACTGTCTGTGGTCTGATCTCCTGTTGGGGTCATTGTACAATTCAAACGCTTGGGCAACAGACCACAGCAGCTGTGGCTTCCACTTTCTCTCCATTCATCCAGGGCAGGGGCAGGCCTGGTGGGTTTCTGGGCACGCAGATTCTTCCCTGCCATCTGCAGTAAAAAAGGACCAATCACAGCTCAGGTAAAGCCCTCAGAATGGGCCTCAGGGGGCCCCAAAGGACGGTGCTCACCTCCCTCTGGCCAGGAGGAGGTGGGCAGCAGGGACTCACTACCTGGCAGGAAAGAAGACAAGACTGAATGTCTCCAGAAGTTACAAAGTCAGAGAAATGGTACTGACGAACAGGCATTGAGCTCTGAGCCCTGTGCTGAGAGAATTATGCTCATTGAATCTCACAATAATCCTGGATGTGAAGTGTAGTTACTCTCCCTCCACACAGACAAGTAAATTGAGGCTCTGAATGATTCTAGGTCTTGCCCATGGTCACACAGGCCAAAGCAGAAAGGAAATGACTAGATGCATCTCCCCGTTTGGAATAAGGTAGGATGGGCCCCCGGAACTGGATGAAAAAGAGCAGGACAGGACCTGCTTGGTGTAATAAAATAGTGGAGGTTTGCTGAACTGGTCCTAGAACTTCAAGAAAGAGAACAGTTGTCAAGGAGAGAGGGAGCTTCCCAGGAAAGAGAGAGCAGGATTTGATACTTAAGACAATCTGTTAGAAACTTGTCAGAACTTGTCTGGTGTTGACTTACTGGCAGGTGCTTGTACTGGGTTAGGCCCAGCTGTAATTCCCTTCTGCTACCCCCAAATCTTCAATAAAAGTCAGCCAGATGTGCTGACTCCACCTACCATAACAGTAATTAACAGACGTAGGTGTTACTTGGAGAACAAAAGAAGGGAGTAGTGTCTAGCGTGGAGGGAAGCAGTGCAGAAAGAGGACCACGGACTTCAGCTATCAAGACAACACTGGACCACTCAAGAATTTGACCTGAGTAGGAACTGGAGGGAGATGCAGGCCATGCAAATGTAAACACCCTGGGAATCGTTGAAGATGCTGGGACAAAGCTAGATTCCTCATGTAATTTGGGACGGACGTTTGAGTTGTTTGATTAGGATATTAGAGGAAAGTGTAATTCCCAGTAAGCTGAAGGATTTGGAAACCCTTTGTTGTACATCACGCAATTCTAACAACCACTAGGAGCTTGTCTGGAACCAAAAGCCAGGGTCCTGACACAGGGTCTGCTCCAAGAGCTGCTCCTGCATGGAGATATTCAACCTGCGGTCAAATCCATCCATTCCTGCACAGGCCTCGTTTGGAATCTCTTCTTCATGCCCAATTTCATGTTCTATTTTACTCCCCAGGCCAGTGCAATCTAAACCTCTTTCCTTGGGGACCACAGTGTTAGAAGTCCTGACTCTGAAGTCAGACAGTTCTAAACGTGTGACCTTAACTTCACTGGGAGTCAGTTTCCTTATCCATAAAATGGATAAGAATATCATCTTTGTCATAGGGCTGATGGGAGGATTAAATTTTTTAAAAACCAAACTACCTAAGAGGGAAATTTATAGCAATACAGGCCTACAACAACAAACAAGAAAAATTTCAAATAAGCAATCTTAAACTACACCTAACAGAACTAGAAAAAGAAGAACCAACAAAGCCCAAAGTCAGCAGAAGGAGGGAAATAATAAAAATTAGAGCAGAAATAACTGAAATAGAGACTAAAAAAACGGTAGAAAGGATCAATGAAACTAAGAGCTGATTCTTTGAGACGATAAACAAAATTGACAAACTCTTAGCGAGACTCACTAAGAAAAAAAGACAGAAGGCTCAAGTAAATAAAATTAGAAATGAAAGAGGAGGAATTACAATGGATACCACACAAATACAAAGGATTATAAGAGAATACTATGAAAAACTATATGCCAACAAATTGGACAATCTAGAAGAAATGGATAAGTTCTTAGACTCACACAACCTCCCAAAACCGAATCAAAAAGAAATAGAGAATCTGAATAGACCAATCACAAATAAAGAGATTGAAACAGTAATCAAAAACCTCCCAAAAAACAAAAGTCCAGCACCAGATGGCTTCTCTGGAGAATTCTACCAAATATTCAAAGAAGATTTAGTACCTATCCTTCTCAAACTATTCCAAAAAGTTGAAGAAGATGGGACACTTCCTAATTCATTCTATGAAGCCAACATTACCCCGATACCAAAACCAGACAGGACAACACAAAGAAGGAAAATTGCAGGCTAATATCACTGATGAGCATAGATGCAAAAAATCTTCCACAGAATACTGGCAAACTGAATACAGCAATACATTAAAAAGATCATACACCATAATCAAGTGGGATTTATACCAGGGACGCAGAGATGGTTCAACATCAACAAATCAATCAATGTGATACACCACATTAACAAAATGAAGAGTAAAAATCACATGATCATCTCAATAGATGCTGAGAAAGCATTTGACAAGATCCTACATCCATTTATGATAAAAACTCTCAATAAAATGAGTATAGAAGGAAAATACCTCAACATAATAAAGGCCATATATGACAAACCCACAGCCAACATCATATTCAACAGTGAGAAACTGAAAACCATCCTGAGAACAGGAACAAGACAAGGGTGCCCACTCATACCACTCCTAGTCAACATAATACTGGAGGTTCTGACCAGAGAAATTAGGCAAGAAAAAGAAATAAAAGATACCCAAATTGGAAAGGAAGAAGTAAAGATCTCACTGTTTGTGGATGACATGATTCTATATATAGAAAACCCTAAAGAATCCACCAGAAAACTATTAGAAATAATCAACAACTACAGCAAAGTTGCAGGGGACAAAATCAACTTACCAAAATCTGTTGCATTTCTATACTCTAATAACAAACAGAAAGAGAAGTCAAGAATACAATCCCATTTACAGTTGCAACAAAAAGAATAAAATATCTAGGAATAAATTTAACCAAGGCAGTGAAAGACCTATACACTGAAAACTATATGACATTATTGAAAGAAAGTGAAGAAGACGTAAAGAAATGGAAAGATATTCCATGCACCTGGGTTGGAAGAATAAACATAGTGAAAATGTCCATATTACCTAAAGCAATCTACAGAGTCAATGCAATCCCAATAAGAATCCCAATGACATTCTTCACAGAAATAGAATAAAGAATCCTAGAATTTCTATGGAACAAAAAAAGACCCCAAATAGCCAAAGTAATCCTGAGAAAAAAGAACAAAGCTGGAGGCATCGCAATCCCTGACTTCAAAATATACTGCAGAGCTATAGGAATCAAAACGGCATGGTACTGGTACAAAAACAGGCACACAGACCAATGGAACAGAACTGAAGGCCCAGAAATAAAATGACACATCTATGGAGAGCTAGTCTTCAACAAAGGAGCCAAGAACATACAACAGAGAAAGGAAAGTGTCTTCAATAAATGGTGCTGGGAAAACTGGACAGCCACATGCAAAAGAATGAAACTAGACCATTATCTTTCACCCTACACAAAAATTCACTCAAAATGGATTAAAGACTTGAATGTAAGACCTGAAACCATAAAACTCCTAGAAGAAAATATAGGCAGTACACTCTTTGACATAAGTCTTAGCAGCATCTTTTCAAATACCATGTCTACTCAGGCAAAGGCAACAAAAGAAAAAATAAACAAGTGGGACTACATCAGACTAAAAAGCTTCTGCAAGGCAAAGGAAACCAGGAACAGGATAAAAAGACAACCCACCAACTGGGAGAAAACATTTGCAAATCATTTATCCAACAAGGGGTTAATTTCCAAATGTGAAGAACTCATACAACTCAACAACAAAAAAACAAACAACCCCATCGAAAAATGGGCAGAGGATAGGAACAGATATTTTTCCAAAGAAAATATACAGATGGCCAACAGCACATGAAAAGATGTTCAACATCACTAATCATCAGGGAAATGTAAATCAAAACTACACTAAGATACCACCTTACGTCTGTTAAAATGGCTATCATCACTAAGACAAAAAATCACAAATGTTGGAGAGGGTGTGGAGGAAAGGGAATCTCATACACAGCTGGTGGGAAGGCAAACTGGTGCAGCCACTGTGGAAAACAGTATGGAGATTTCTCAAAAAATTAAAAATAGACGTACCATACACTCTAGCTAGCCCACTACTGGGTATTTATTCAAAGAACATGAAATTAACAAAGAGATTTATGCACCGCTATGTTCATTGCAGCATTATTCACAATAGCCAAGACATGGAAACAACACACCTGCCCATCAGCTGATGAATGGATAAAGAAGATGTGATATATATATACAAGGGAATGCTACTCAGCCATCAAAAAAGACAAAATAGTCCTGTTTGCAACAATATGGATGGACCTTAAGGGCATATGTTAAGTGAAATAAGCCAGACAGACAAAGACAAACACAGTATGATTTCACTCCTATGTGGAAGATAAACAACCACACGGATAAAGAGAACAGATTAGTGGTTACCAGAGGGGAAGGGGTGGGGGCAGTGAGCAAAAGGGGTAAAAGGTACATATGTATGGTAACAGATGAAAATTAGACTATTGGTAGTGAGCACAATGCAGTCCATACAGAAGGTGATCTATAATAATGTGCACCTGAAATTACACAATGTTATAGACCAATACGACCTCAATAAAATAATTGAAAAAGTAAACAACGTACTTAGCATATAGTTAGCTTGCAATAAAAGTTAATTGTATACTATTATGGCTTTGCCTCATTTAATAGACACAGACTATTTTCCTTCAACTCCAGAAACATAGAAGAAAAACCTCAAAGTAAGTTGTCCCGTGCAGCACACAGATATTAACGTCATCACAAGAAATGTATATGGATAATCGAAAGGACTAATAAATCCTGATAAGAGTAGCCATATTTTTACTTCCTGTAGGGACCTGCAGGGCAGCAGGAGCTGTGGCAGCCAGTGAATACTGTTGCTGACCTGCTGGCTTGGCTTGTTAGCATAAGGCAACACCCAGACCACCGTTCCTCCAGCTCCGCCAGATCTCCTCTATCACTTTGTCTGAGCCCTGGGCCAGGTGCAAGTGCAGCTCCACGGCAAAGGGCACTGGCTTCTCCTGCAGGTCACCGCAGAATCAAGGTTACAGTTGATGAGAGAGAGACACAGGTTCCAGTTTGTCTTTGCAGTGTCTGTTTGGCCTTGTTCTTATCCACTCTCAGCTGCCCTCTCAACTGCCCATCTGGCTGACCCATAGTGACTTCACGCTCAACTCTAGACACAGGGCCAACAGCACAGATACGCCGCCTCCCCCCAGCTCACACAAGTGCAAACTCGCGTAAAACTCTGTACTCTTTATTGAATACCACTCACCGTGGTTCTGCATCTTTGAACAAACCCTGGTACAGAATTATGTACCAATTACTTCTCAGAGAAGCTATAACCAACTGAACTTTGAATTTGTTGATTGAATGGAAGATCAATTTTTAACTGTATATCAATTGGAGTGGTAGGAGATTACTAAGAAATAAAAATGCCCTGTGGAGATGCATGGAAATACATATTCTCTACCATGGAAAATAGGATTTTCCTTCCTTCCTAGGGCCCTTCTACTCTGACACTCAAATATCTTGCCTGTTCTTCAAACAGAGAGCATCATTACAAATGCTTAATCGTTCATTTATTCAACAAATTATATATTGTTTACCTTTTGGATATGTCTGCCCCACACACTATGCCCCAAATAGATTCAAACACATAGTAGCTATGGTTCAAAAAATTGCTTAGGTATATTCCTTCCTCCCTAGGCTTGACCCCAATCTTTTTTCACTTTAATTTTACCTCCCAAACTCCAGACTCTGGAATCTGAGACCCTGCCTTAGAACCCCATGGATGTCACGCCCGTCCGTGTGTACCCTGGTATTTGGACCTCAGACTTCCTATGGATTCTGGCTTGATGTGGTCCTTCTGGCCCTGGCACCTCCCACAATCTTGGCAGGAGCTTACAGCCAAGCTCCTACCAAAGTCAGCTTCTTCCTTTGGTTACCTGGATGGTGCCTCCCAGTGAGAAGGAGGGAGTGGACATATGGACACAACACTCAGGAGCCAAAAACCTGGAGGGGGAGATAAACCATACACAGAAATACAAAGCAAACATCCAAGAGGTTTTGAAGAGAGCACAATGCCTTCCACCCAACCCAAGGTAATCAGGGGAGTCCTCCTGAATGAGGTGACCTTTGTAGGACTGGTAAAAGTTTAGCAGTTAGGAAGGGAAAAGTGCTTGAGATATTGGAGAAAGCCAGAGAATTGGAGCATGAGGCCTTGGGTTGACAAAAATCAATCAATTGATTAAAAATAGTGCAGAGAATAAGTTAGGAAATAGAGGCAAGTTTCAATTTTCTGTTCTAAGAAGAGCTGGGGAAATTATAACCACCAAAAATAAGCCTCCCGCTCGTTAATCACTTAAAACTTGTCTTTCACAAACTTCTCGCTGGGTGATAAACACATGAACAGAGAAAAAGAGGAAAAACAAGAAGCACATAAATGTTAGTCGGCTGCCTCTATATTAAGAGTGCTCTGTTTCCACAAGGATGAGAGAGAGGCCCAAGCCTGAGGCTTTTGCAGTTCAAGGAAGCACAACGTATCTCCTGGACTCTGTGAGCACCGTGGACAGGCTGAGCTGGTGAACATTGCCTAAGAGTGCATTTTTGAACCTGATGAATACTATAAACAACTTCTCTAGTAAAAGATCCAGGGGAAAACATTGCTGAAGATATTTCTGTTACAAATAAATTTAGCACAACATCTTCTGACAGCTTACGGCAGTGAAGATTTCTCTAATAAAAAAGCACAATTTGAAAGGACAACAGCAAAATCACTCTTCCCTCTAAAAAATCGTTTTAGCTACATCTCTACAAGACAAGTGAGGTCCTCATAAGATTCTCCGTACAGGAAGATGGAAAAACTTGAGACATTTTGAAGTTTATCTAAGAGATATTTTTCCAGTCAATACATTTAGAATAAGTTCCCCATATCCTCCTGTGGGGGCCTGGAATCGGCCACCCCAAGATATGTCTCTTTGGCATGAGGATTATTTGGGGCTAGTTACTTTTAATAAACTGCAGACAGGAAAGCAATTGAAAAGTAGAATTTACTTACCCTTTGTAAGAGACATTTACATTGTAAAGGAAATCTCCATCTGTAAAGGTGTTTCCCTCTCTGTACCAGGAAGAAGGAGGGATGACCTTATCTCTAGAAACTCTTAATCAATGCCAAAGGCAAGGACTTAAATCTGCATTTGTTTACTGTACTTGTGTGCTAACCTCCCATGATCAACTCCCCCTCCACCCCCAACATCCTCCTTTGTCTTTAGCTCAAGATGATATTTAAGGTGGGGTCTTCAGCCATTTTGGTGAGTTGCTCAGCTTGCCTGAGCCTCTCCCATGTATACATGTTATAAAGCTTTGTTTAATTTTCTCCTGTTATTCTGTCTCATGTGAATTTGATTCGTTCTCCAGCCAAAAGGACCCAGAGAGGGTAGAAGAAATGCCTTCCTCCCCTACACTCCCTATTTAAATAAACTCCAATTAGGAAGATTCTCATTTATGGTAATGAAACAATTCCATTCAGATTCATCAGATTAATTAAAGTAGAGATGAATCATGTCTAGATGTATTGTAGACCCATCCAAAAGACTGTGATCCACCTCAGGAGAGCCAAATCATGATGTTGTGTGATCATACTATTGTGCCTTTGAAGTGGAGCAAAGAAGTAGAAAGCCCTGGAAATGGAGGAGACACAGGAATAATTTTCACATATAACCTGTATAAAGCCAGGAGCCACATGGTTCAGTCTCATGGTGGTGTGATGATCAGAGAAACACAGTCCAGCATGAAAAGGAATTCTGAAGACTCGGATGCTTTATTTGGAAACCATGAAGAGAAGGCAAATATATGGTGCACAAGGACTTTTATGAGTTCTCCTTTCTTCTCCACCCATGTCACTCTGATCTGCAGCTTTTGTGCTCCAGCCTCTCTCTCCACAATTCCCCCAGGCCTTTCTCTAAGCCCTGCCCCACATTCATGTTTTCCTCTCTTTACTTCCTCTCTACTTTCTCTCTCTTGATTATGTACATTGATACAGCCTCTCTCCCAGTGATTAAAAATGGAATAAAACCACTACCTTTTTAGGAGAGGAAAGGAGAGAGGAAATTGGGCAGCCCATTACAGCATTATTTTTGGTTGTCTGGGAAAGACAGGAAGGCTGCAGACATTCCCACATAACAATCTTTATTCCATGGAGCACCCTCCCTGCCAGATAGAGATCAGAGAACATAATTTATATCGAGATCAGGGGTAGGGAACCCACTTGAGACAGAAATGAATCCAGATCCACACATTCACAAAAAATCTCTCTCTCAATGATGTTTTGTTGGTTGATGTATTTTTTCTTTATTGTAAGAGAGTAAATATTTGATATTAAATAACACATGCTTTGAAAATTAAGACAAGGCAACATAAAACTTGATTTAATAAATGCAACATATAAAAATAACAAAATAACAAACTATAAATGCGGATACGTATCCCATTATATTTCTTAACTTTAACAGTGTGAATAATAGAGAAAGTAAAATCTTGTTCTTATAGGTGCACTCTGGGACCCCAGGTTGGGGCTGGGAGGAGGCAGGACTCCTTGAGGACTGAGGGCTGCTGGGTTCATCTGCTCAGCTTTCCAGAAGCTTCAAAACTGGCGGAGGAGAGAGACCTGGTAAGCAACTGGGGGTTGGAGCCCTCGCAAATTACTTGAAGCCAGAGACGTGCAGAGAGAGAGAATAGCAGGACTATAACAGTCTGAAGTGGCATTTCTCACGTGTGTTCAGACAGCTTTTTCCATCTGTGTTTCTGGAAAGCCTTCCCTTACATATAACTCATACATCCCTCTGTGAACTGGTTAAGCCAGGGCAAGATGTTCAGCCCCCGGGAGCAAACAAGACACCCCCAACCACGTACTCCTCCAAACAAGCCCACAGTGGTGTGCTTCTAGGGCCCACAGCTCTGCCCTGTGAATAACCTGACAAAAGCCAGCAGCCTGCAGTCATTGATTGCATCCTCGAGCCAACAAGGACTTCATCCTGGTGGGAAAGTGTTGAGAAGGAGGAAAGTTAATAACGTGTAAATATACATACGTAAATATATACATATATGGGCATGCAGTCTTAGTCTGTGTGAGTTGCTATAACAAATTTCCATAGTCTAGGTGGCTTAAACAGTAGGAACATTTATTTCTGACAGTTCTGGAGGCTGGAAGTTCAAGATCAAGGTGCCAGCATGGCTGGGTTCTGATGAGAACTCTCCTCCTGGTTTACAGATGGCTGCTTTCTCCCTGTGTCCTCCTATGGCAGAGAGAGAGAAAAAAGGAAGCAAGCTCTCTCATGTCTCTTCTTATAAGGGCACTAATCCCATTCATGAGGGTCCCATTCTCATTCTTAAGCACTTCCCAGAGGCCCCACCTCCTAATGCCATCTCATTGGGGGTTAGCATTTCAATGTATGAATTTGGGGGAGACACAAACATTCGGTCCATAATACACACACGCACACACACATTTACAGGCACAAGACTCCAAAATCACACAGTGTGAACTCTCTTGACAGTCTTCAACATTCTTTGTCACCTGCTTATCTAAGCAGAGTTCCATATTAAGGTCAAGAGTTTTGTTTCTTTGTGTGTGTGTGTGTGAGGAAGATTGGCCCTGAGCTCAAATCTGTTGCCAATCCTCTTTTTTTTCACTTGAGGAAGATTGTCATTGAGCTAACATCTGTGTCAATCTTCCTCTGTTTTATGTGGGATGTCTCCACAGCATGGCTTGACAAGCAATGCCATGTCTATGCCCAAGATGTGAACCTGCAGACCCCAGACCACCAAAGTGCAGTGTGTGAACCTAACCACTATGCCACCAGCTGGCCCCTGTTTTTGTTTTTAATTATAGGATATTGCGCTTTGCTAAAATGGCATTGTGGAATGAAGGTAGCCTCAGCGATACTACTAATCATGTGAACTTGGGGAAGCCACTTATCTGCTCAGACTTTCAGTTTCCTCATCTGAAAATTGGGGATGATAAAACCCACCTTGTAGGATTTTCATGAATATTAAATGAATGAGTTAATATATGAAAAGCAACTGGCCAGAGTGATAACAAGCAAGAGTAGAATTTAGAAAAAGGATTTGCTTGGCTCTAACAGAGGTTCAGGAGAAAAATGAGGTCAGTGAGAAAGGCAGTGGCTGGTTAATTCAAGACTTTGAGGCCACTTGCCTGCAAAGTTTGACTTTGAAATCTCACGCTCTTAGAAGCTTCTGTAAGGTTAACAATGCTGCATCTTTTGTAGTATGGGCTCTAAGGATGCTTATAAACACTCAAAGCTTATTAAAAATCCCCAGCCAGGGGCCGGCTCGGTGGTGTAGTGGTTAAGTTTGGCGGCCTGGCGTTTGTGGATTTGGATCCTGGGAGCAGACCTGGCACTGCTGGTCAAGCCACACTATGGAGGCGTCCCACATAAAGTAGAGGAAGATTGGCACAGATGTTAGCTCAGCAGCAATCTTCCTCAAGCAAAAAAAAAAAAAAGAAGAAGATTGGCAATAGATGTTTACTCAGGGCCAGTCTTACACACACACACACTCACACACAGTCCCCTGACACATCTCTTCTCCCGGATTCTTCCCTGCCCCACACCAATGAACCACTGCATATCCGAGGGAAACAAAGAGGTGGTTCTAAAGCACAAAGGAGCTGCCTGCCCAATTCTTCCAGCAGTTTCCCCAGTGGGGGAAACGTGCTTCCAGACACGCTTGGCTGGAACTGATTGGGAACCAGACTGTGTTCACTGAACAAGTTGAGAACGATTTGCCTCTCGCTTTGGTAAATTATGACATCATCTTTTGGCATGTTACATATTCCATCGTTTGCCTTAAAAAGCCTCTTGCCATTCATTTCTTTTCTAGGTTGAATAAAATAGGCCTGTTTCCAGCTTGTATTAATTTAAACTCTTGAGTAAAGAAGGCTTCTATAATCCATTTGAGAAAAACAAGTCATGGCAGGATGGAAAGAAAGCACTAGACTGGAAAACGCCTGGGTTCCAGGTCACTCCTTAGAGAGAATCAGAAACAAGTCATGAACACGTTCCAGCCTCCATTCCGTCCTCTGTAGAATGGGCTGGGACCTCTTTAAGGTTCCTTTCAGCTCTGGGAACTATAGGACTCGGGGCAAACAAACCAAACGGCTGATTCTCCTAAGGGCTTGCCTGTCACCTGTGGTTTCTGCTCCCCCAGAGGAGTGGGGATTAGCTGCCATTTAGACACAGGCACACAGTGCTTTGATTATTTTGGTGCCTGTTTTCACAGGCATTGAAGCTGAACCCATAGCCAACCGGTGAGACCTGACTGGACCTCTCCTCCCCTTTGAAAGAAAGCAGGCCTGGCTGACACCCGACACCCCAGAGGTACCAGCCCCCCCACCACACACGCTGTGAATAAACCCCATCTTGCTGCTCACGGCGGGGTGTGGCCTTGGTTAACCACAAACCGGTCTAAAGACTTCACTGACAGGCCAGCTGAAAGCCTTTGTTTGTCATCCAGCCCCTCAGGCATATGATTAGAAGAATTACTTAAAATGTTAAGATGTTACATTCCTAAAGCCCTGGCTGTGACCCAGAGAGACTCTCGCAAGGTGGCTGGCCCCAGCCACTTCACTCCTAGATGAAACCCAAGTCACCTGGAATCCTTGGGGTGACACGGCATGGAGAATGGTGAGTGAAACGAAAGCTCTTTGGCAGTTAACTGAGGTTCTCTGAGCGGGTGGCAAAGGAAGAAAGCTTTGGAAAAAAGGGCAATTAAAGTTCAGGCAGGAAAGGATGCTGTGTTATTCTTAATTTTTCACACTCTCCGTGACCCCAACCTCCATTCTGCAAATAGCCCAGGGTACCGTTTGCTGCCAGTAGAAGTATATAGATACCTCTGGAAAGCTATGAATGATTTACAAGCTGGGTCAATAATTAAGTTGCCCAGGAATGTGTAACCGGCCCGAACTGTCTAAATCTCAGAAGACATGCTCCCGGGGCTGGCAAGAGAATAAGGGCTGAAAACAAAACAAAATCCACACGGACTTGAAATGTTTTGAGGTAGTAAAATGTGTCAATCCATTATTTGGGAAAGGCTGCGGAGTGGATGGTGTGTCCCATCTTGGTCTGTGATGATCTCCAGGACAAATGAAACACCATTTATTGGTTAGAGTACCCAAATCCACAGCTTCTGTTCCAGCTTTGCTCTGGGGGGCCCCGTCCCTGGACCTGGCTGCAGCCCCCTCAAGGACCTCCTCAACGGAGATTTCAATCATGGTGGATCCAGATTGCTGCTAAGGGGAAAATCACCAACACATTCATCTGGGGAAAGGGAGTTTGGTTTGGAACAACCTCTCTGTGCCTGATCCAAGGGAGGCACAGCCCCAGACGTCTACTCTACTTAAGGGGTCAAAGCTAAAACCCCTGAAAGAGTCAGCAGCATGCCCCTGTGCATAGTTGTAGGCTAGAGAAGTTCAGAAAGAAAGTCAGCCAGGCTTCAGGAGGCCTCGCAGGTGGCACAGGGCTAGATTTGGGCCTCCAGTGATGGGTGGATGAGGGGCAGGACACTTCAGGGCCAGACAGCAGCTCGTGTCACACAATCCTTCCAGCAACAAAGCGGTGCTCAGTCCTGCCTTCCACGTGCCAGACCTGGGGCTGGGTGCTGGAGACACAACAGTGAGAGAGAAGGACAGGGTGTGTTATGGGCTGAGTTGTGTCCCCCTCAAATTCATACATTGAGGTCCTAACCCCTGGTAGCTCAGAATGTGACTGTAGTTAGAGGTAGGGCCTTTAAAGAGGTGATTGCTTTAAAAGAAGGCTGTTAGGGTGGGTACTGAGCTCATCTGACTGGTGTCCCTATAAGAAGAGGAAATGTGGACACACAAAGAGGTACCAAGGATTCATGTGCACAGAGGGATGACCACGTGAGGACGGAGCAAGAAGGTGGCCATTGGCAAGCCAACGAGAGAGGCCTCAGAAGAGGCCAACCCTGCTGATACCTTGATCTTGGACTTCCAGCCTCAAGAACTGTGAGAAAACAAATGTTTGTTGTTAAAGGCTTCTAGTCTGTGGCACTTTGTTACGGCTGCACCCCTACCCTCGCAGAGCTTGAGTCTGCTGAGAAGACAGACAACAAACAAAAATTGCACAACCCATACATGAACAACAACTGTGCCAGGGAGTCGGAAGGAGAACAAGGTGCTTTGAAAGCACTCGAAGAATAAAATTGGACAGAGGGAGCACCCCAGAGTCCTAAAGACTGCCTCAGAGGGGCAGAGAACATGGAGAGGAGACTAAGCTGAGCCGCCACCACAGAGTGGCGGGAAGTGAGGCTGACGAACCGTGGAACTGCAGACTGCAGGGCTCCTGAAATGGGCAGAAGTGTTCACACTCCATCTCCAAGGCAATGGGGAGCTATTTTAGGGTTCCAAGTGGAGGAACAGCACAAGGAGAGCAACTCTTTAGGGAGATTTTTCTTGCAAGCGTATACTGAGGGGTTGCGGGTCTCAAGGCACCGGGGGAGTTGGGTGCAGGGGGAGGGCTAAAGCAGGGTGAGAGCAGGCAGGGCGAATGGAGGGAGAGGCTGCACACAGGAGCATTTTGAAGAAGTGGTGGGTCTTGGTGATTGACAAGAAACTCTTTTTTAATTCTCTTGTCCCTGCAGCAGCTCATCGGTGACACTGCTGACCAACAGGAAGGCCTTTCATTGACCAGTCTCCAGGGTCGAGTGGTCACCATGGAGCCCAGCTTTGTGTGAGGGGCATAAAGACCACATGGAGAGTTCACCTCACACTTTCCTTCTCCATCCCCGAGTTGTGCACTACTGAGACCCACAAAGCTTCTCGAATCCACACAATGGATATCATCAGGACTGTGGCAGGAAAGCATTACGGCTTTGAGACTCAACAAGGAAGTAATATGTGGATAATGTCCATGAAGCCATGTTACCGATCTCTCTCTGAGGGTCTTCCAACTTCTTGCTGCATTTTCAGCTGTTCACAGCCTGGAGGGGAGAGGAGGGGTTGCAGATAAAAGAAATGATCGATGTATCTGAACTTCCCATCCTTCCCCCAGAAGGGAGATTCATGGCTGACTGACAGAAGCAGGCCAGTAGTTGCTTAGATCTGCTGGGAACGAAATGAAAATACGAAAAACACTGGAGCTAAAATTCCAGAGTGCCTGCTGCCAGCCAAAGCCCATTGACTTGCTGAATCAACCAGATAGAGAACATTGTACGCAAGTGGATCCTGGACCGTCAAGTGCTGCATGAAGCTTGTCACTGGTGTCAAGGAGAGAGGATGCTGAGCCCCTGGTCAGGGAACCATGGTTCCATGAGCCAAACTTCACAGCTACAGACAGTAGCCAAGGCCAGAGCTCAGTGTAGGGCACAGACAGGAGACTGTCAGTCCTCATTTGCCATCCATCGGCATCGAGGGTTAACGTGGAGATCAAATTAGGGACACTGTTCTCTGAGGGGCGCACAACTGAAGCCCTGGGTGAGAGCTCTTGTAAGCACACGTGGAAATAAAACACATGGCAAGAGAGTCCAGCAAAAAATCTTGGCGCAGCGGCTGACTCTAAATGCATTCTCAGGAACCGGGGGGGAGTCCTTTTAAAGAGCAGACCATTTTAGTAAACTATTTTGTGCATGGTTGGCAGGGCTTAGTATTTTATCATTTTTTTTAAATCTCTTTTAGAACTCTATGGCTTCAAGATGCTCCGTTTTGCCCTGGCTGGAAAAGCTGGTCAGTGTTATTTGTAATCAGTGTGGTGTGAGGACCAGCTGCATCATCAACTCCCAGGAGCCTGATGCAACTGGAGCATCTCAGACCCCAACCCAGACCTACTGAATCAGAAGCCGCAGTTGAACAAGATCCCTGGCAGCTTCGCAGGCACATAAAAGTTTAAAAAGCAATGCTTTAGAGCAAGTTAGGCAAAAAGAAGAGCTGAGAAGTGTGGGATAGCTAAGTGCTGGCTTGCTTTAACAAGGGGGAATATTATAGTCAGCTCGGTGCCCACTTCCACCCACTGGGCAGGAGAACTAGCAACAGCCCCTGGGCCACAGTGGGGTGGTGTAGACAGTAATGGAGAGGCAGAGGAAGAGGGTCTGGCTTCAGCTTCATGGCTAAAAGGACAACAGGTGCCCTTCCTTCCAGGTGCTGTCATACCTTCTTGGCCTTTATCAGAGAAAGCCAGGCCCGTATGAATATAGATTGTGCGAAAGTAGCCTAAGCAACATAAAAGAAAAAAAGGATTTATTTTTCCAATTAACAAAGGGTAATGGGCTTCTTCTAAAAATTCTGCTTGGTGGTGTATGCCACATGAGTAATTTTCCTTCTGCTTACTTCTCCAGAGAGGCTGCACCAGGACTACCCTACCTAATTACTTTGCTTGCAGCCTGGTTGAGCAGCAACTGCCACAGTACCTACGGCTCCCACCTGGAAGACCAGTGAGCTGTACCGAACCGAGAAAGAGATCTTGCCCACTCAAAGCTGTGCTGGAATCCTGGCTATTCTAGTTACCATGTGACCCTGGGCCAGTCCCTTATTTCCTGAAATGGAGATAATAAACTATAAAATGCTGAGTGTTCATTAGAATTAATTGCTCACGATTAAGTGGAGGCAGAGCAGCATAGCTTAGCCTGGCCTGACTAACAATGGCACGACTATTACCTCTGTGTTACAGCTGAGGAGGCTACAGCTTTGAGAAGTATGACCTCATGGCCTACAGCTGGAAAGTGGCAGAGCCTGGACTGGTAGACAGCAGGTCTGTCTCCCTCAAGAGCCCAGAAGAGAGTTAAACCTGATACCATCACCCTGATGCAGCAAGGCATCTTTCCCTCCCGGTTCCTCCCACTCTGCCCCGGAACAGATGCTCCCACACTTGAAGATGGAATTACAAGTGAACCAGATTCACAAAGGGGACTCGCCGACAATTTATGTTAGGAGAGTAATCAATGTTCACATCATCTATCTTACTACCCTTCTGATTGCACGAGTCATTATTGAGATTTTAAGTTGTGCCCTATTCAATCTTTCTCTCCTTTGCTTCTGAATCATTTGATTTTCTCACCCCGGAAAATCTAACTTTTTATGTCAACAAGAAAAATCTCGAAACAAGGTGGTAAAACAAACACCCCATTGACTCTCAGACTGTAAAATAACTAACCTTCCCCCTCCCTCTTCCCACCCCCTATTCTTCCGCCTCCCTGCTCATTTTTTTTTTTTAGTGCAAATGAAGCCGAGTTTCGGGCTCCCTCCCAGGCTGGAGAATAAGTACACCCTTAGCTTGAGTGAAACAGAGAAGGTTGAAACTGAATGATTGAATAGATTTGAATTAAAACAATTTTCTCTCAAACAAAAGCATTTAAGAGAGTTCAGCAAAGGTTAGGCATGCCGAGAATGCTGTATTTCCTGGTATCTTCTGATTAGCTTTTAAGATAATTAGTGGTGATGGGAGTACAGCCTAAGCAACAAGGACATTCCTGGAGAGAAGCAGGAAGGGGAGAGCTGAGACTCCAGAGCAGTAACCCCACCGGCTGTGTTTGCATCTGTAAATTCTCCCTCTGGCTTCAGTGACATCTGGGTGACCCCAGGGGCAAGACTTTGATACGTGAGTTAGGTGGCTGTCGAGCTCCTGACGCTTTGCACACATCACCCTTAACTGTGCATCACACTCCTTTCCTGGGAGAGAAGTTTGCTGTCCTCATTTCGGGAAGAGGGAAATTGCTGTGCACACACAGTTCTCCTAACGATCCAATGCGGCACCACCTAGTATTATTCCCATTTTGCAGACGAGGAAACTGAGGTGGAAGCAGATTTAGTAATTTTCTCTGTACCACTCAATAAATATTAGAGTCAGAATTACACCCAAACCTGTCTGACTCCAGAGCCTGAGATACCACAAGAGAGAACATTTCCGCCTTATCTCACTTTTTACATCTACATTTACACAATTGCATTTGCACAATTGCAAGAGAACAGAAAGAGCAAAAACCAACCCAACAAAAGTCTCATGTGTATTCCCAATAACCACTAGGCTTCTTTCTCACCATCTGGCTGTCCAAGCAGGTTTTTTATATCCCTCTCAATCTTGCCCCATCTTAAGAGAGAAAAATTGGCAATTGCTGAATATGGGCTATGTCAGCACACAGACTGCCACTCAACCCCTCCCACACCTCCTCAGACATCATTAACCACTCTTCCCTGGTAAGGCTACAGAGGGCCTCAGGATCCTTCTCAACACAACGCTTCAGACAACTACTGGCAAGCAATCAGAGCTGGCACCCTGGGTGAAACCTATTTGCTCTTCCTTATCTAAACACTTGGCTGGGTACTTTCCCATGGTCCCTGTTATATGAGCATTCATTACCTAAGTTTCAGTTATGAGGTTGCACAGAGAAAGCAAAAGTCATCATAACACAAAAATATTCACTAAAGGAACTCACCACTTTTCTATTTCATACCTCGTCAGCTATCCCTTCCCTTCTTACACTAGTCAGTTCCCCTAAGGTAAGAATGCTATGTCAGGGCCCAGCCTGGTGGTGTAGTGGTTAAGTTCGTGTGCTACACTTTGGCAGCCTGGAGTTCACAGGTTCGGATCCTGGGTGTGGACCTATACACTGCTCATCAAAGCATGCTGTGGCAGTGTCCCATATACAAAGCGGAGGAAGACTGGCACAGACGTTAGCTCAGGGCCAATCTTCCTCACCACAAAAAAAGAAAAAAAGAAATGTTATGTCAACTCTTTTGCATCGTGTACATGTAAAAATGCAAAGAGATGGCAAATACTTGGAAATATAAACTTTTCATGAAATGAGTGAAAGCGTTACTGTCAAATTGCTCCAATCAGACATGTGACACCATTAACAAGTGAGAATCTGAGAAAGCTACACGAGCTAACAATGGAAGAAGAGAAAATCCGAGGGTGATGACAATGTGGGTGCTTCAAAAGAGATCATTTAAATATCAAAGGATTGAGCTGAATCTCTTGGGAAAACTGATGAAGACTTAGAATATTTTTGCAAAAAAATGACCTGGTTTATGCAGGAACTGTGAAAATCAAACATAAATTAGAGGATTATGCCACACCCCTGCGTGAGTTTGTCAGAAAACATTTACGCCAGATGAGCACTCAACACTCCAACAGTCGACACCGAATTCTTGATGAAGTTTTTTTTTTGCAGGTAATTCTATACAAAATGAATCAGACCCAGTCTCACCACTCATGTTAAATTTGGAATTGAATATGGCGTTTGGAATTAACTGGGGGAATTTTGTTGTTGTTGTTTTATTGAAGGAAAAAAAAAATTTAGTTCAAACCTTTTTACGGATGAACGGACTAAAGGTCACAGAGTCAGCCATTTGCTGAGGTCACACAGCAACCTAGAGCCAAGATGTAGTGCCAGGAGACCCTGAGGATTTCCTCAGTCGTGTCCCTGACCTCAACGTAAGTTTCTTAGTCCCCAGAGGTGATAATGGGGGTGGTGAGACCGGGTCTGATTCATTTCATATAGAATTACCTGCAAACAAAACTTCATCAAGAATTCAAAGAAAGGCACGTGTCCGACTTCCTGCACCATCACATTTTTTTACCTACCATTTCTCCTCAGAGATAAGGTGTTTCTCAATGGTTCATTCCAAAATTGTGTAGGGCAAAGAAGTGAAACTCAGAGGGAGCCTTCTAGGTGAGGGATCCTGGGCAGTATTGCTGAATGGTTAAGACCGACGGCTTTGAGTCAGACAGAGTAGAGTGTGGCTCCACAATTTACAAGCTGTGTGACCCTGGGCAGGTGAACTAACCTCTCTGCATCTCATCTGTAAAGTGGAGATAATAATAGCCACCTCACAGAGCGGTTGTGAGCATCAAGTCAGCAAATGCATGCAAGGTACCTGGGTTAAGATTCGGTCAAAGATCGACTTCTTCCTATCCCACCTCTCTAGGATCTCATTCCTTCAAGTTTTGGTCCAGACTTAAGGATGACTCCTCCTCCCCTACTGTAATACCGCCAACTTGAGGCAAAAAGTGTGAAGCTGAAGACAGGGAGGAGCGAACGGCAGAAGAAGCGCGGCTGGGCTCCCACTGACCCCACCAGCTCTGAGACTTTGTGACGGGCAGAGGCTTGAGTTCTTCTGTTAACTGAGCGAGATGCTTTTCCTAGGCTCACCTAAGTCCAGGCTGCCACATGGAACCTCCAACAGTCTCAGGCCCCAAATCCCATTTCCAAACAACCCCGCTCTAGAGCCAACTCCACGCATGCCATCAGCATCACCTGAGGGGCGGGGCTGGGCCCCAGGCCGGGTGGTCACACGCCTGCCCCCAGGGCCAGGAAGCATTCCGAGGCTGTTGTCCACAGTCACCAACAAACGCTGCAGTCGAGGGAGGAGGGCGGTGGGAGGTGAGGCCCAGGCCTGGAGTCCCCATTGATCTTTGTCATCAGCCCAAGGGGGAGGGGTGACACCAGGCTATAGTGTTTCCCCGTGACACCGGCCTGGTCCCATGCAAGAGCCCTGGTCTGCAGGCTTGGTTTTCTGACCATCGGTCAAGTGCCTCTTTCGTCCTCTGTAATGGCAGTTCTCAAAGTGTGGTGCAGGAACTCCTGGGGGTGGGAGTCAGGAAGTCAATACTATTTTCCTAGGAATATTAAGATGTTATTTATTATTTCACTCTTGTTCCCTCGCTTGTGCACGGTGGCGTTTTCCAGAGGCTACACAATGCTCTGACATCATCAGTGCTCTGATGGATGACGGAATGTGTTTGCGTTTTCATGTGTTTTCAAAATAGCTCAGCTTCAGTTTTTAATATGGTGACTATCAATAAAGGAAACCCATATAAACAGAAGTTCTTTGGGATCAGCAATAATTTTTAAGAGCGTAACATACAGGTCCCAAGTACAAACAAGTAGAAAGGGAAAAGGGGGTTTCCCCTTTCTCCCCTGTTCCCCAGGTTCCCTGGTCCTCTCCCCAGAGGCAGGCATCTCATCATCTTCCTGAGATGTCTTCTTCAGGTGGCCAAAGCACATGCAAACATATATGTGTCCCTGTGTTTACCACACTGACAGCAGGCACTGTACACCTGCTCTCACCCGTCTCCCAAGACCACGTGTTGGCAATGGCTTTCCATCACTGCAGATTCGTCCTACCATCTACTCAACCAGGCCCCTGTTGAAAGACACCTGAATGGTCCCATCATTCTCTACTCATAAACAATGTTGCGGTGACACACCTTACCAACATCCTTTCGCACATGGGACAGTATGTATCTACATCCTGCAGAGTATGCCATCATGGGAAGATACACAATTTATTTAGCCAACTCGCTATTGAAAATCATTTAGATGACTTCCAATTTGTTGTGTAACAAACAGTGCTGTAATGAACATCTGCGGAGGTACATAAATCTCCTAGAATAACTCTTTACGAAGAAATCGCTAGCTCAAAATGTATCTGAATTTTAAATTTTCATCAATTTTGTCGATTTTCCCTCCAAAGAGCTTGCACCAACCTATATATCTCCCAACTGTGCTTGAGCGCCTCTCTCCTGCAGCCTCGCCTAATACGTTTATTAGAAAAACTTTTTGATCTTTGACAATCTAATAGGTGAAAAATATTAACTTGCTGTTGTTTTAGTTAGCATTTATTTAATTATTCAGGCACTCAGCCACTTTTCTTTATGTTTATAAATCATTGGTGTTTCTTTCATCTACCTCTAGCTGTCCTTTCCCATTTTTCTGTTGAGTTGTAGGTCCTTTTCTTACAGAGTTGTAAAACTTTTTAAAAATTCATGCCGTAAATTAATTCTTTGCCTCCTATATATCTATCTCAAGTATTTCCCTAAGTTTTTATTTGTATTTAAATTCTTTGCTATGTAGAAATTTACAGTTTTTACGGAGTCAACTTTACCAGTCTTTTCTTCTATGGCTTCTAGGTTTTGTGTCTTGACAGCCTCAGAAAGTCCGGCCCCAGTGTGAGATTATTCAATTTTGAGATTCTTCCATGTTTATTCCTAACACTTTTCTGATTTCACTTCCTTACACTTCGGTTGGTGATCCATCTGGAATTTATTTTGATGTAAGGAATAAGAAGGCAGAGATGCATTTTTTAATGGAATGGTTAGTCATCTAATCCAAGACCATTTACTGACTAATCCTTCTTTTCCCTACTGATTTGGAGCAGGTTTTGATAGGAGCTGCCACGGTTCAAAGCAGCATCGACATGGCGGCCTCGAACTTGAGAAGCAGCACCTGCTGCGGCCACGGGCAGGACCGGACAGGAAGCTGCCCTCCTCGGCGGGCCGCATCGGTGTTTGGCACTTCTCCCTCTGAAGGAGGGGTGTCTCTGGGGCTCCCCGTACCCTCCTCACTGGGGCTCCATGCCGCCAGTCTAAAGAAGCTCCAGGTACTATTTGGCAGCCACGAATAAAACTCTTAATGAAAACATCATTTCAAAAATACGCACAGTGAATGATGTAGGAACAGCAATATGTACAGCTTCATTCACAATCTTGAAGCAACAACTTGAAAAGGAATTTGGAGGTGTCGTAAACAGAGGGGCAGCCGGATATGCTAAAAGGTGCCCTGGGTAGAAAGCCAGAACGCCGGCCTCTTGTTCCAGCTGTGGGACCTTTGACAAGTCCCCTCCCCTCCTCTGTGCCTTCCCTTTCTCATCTACAAAACACGAAAATTATGGTAGAAAAACCTCTGAGTTTCCTTCAGCAGTTACACTTGAGGGTCCAGCCCTGCCTTGGAGCCTCTTTCTGAGGTTTTTTCTCCATTCCCATGGACTCCCTGATGAGACTCCTGACCATGCTCCCCTCCTGCTGAGGGCTCCTTGACTTTGCACTGCCCTGGGAGCCTCAGACCACTAGTCTGGAATGAAGCCCTTCCTTTGTGTTGTCATTAATTTCAAAAGTCTTTTCAAAAATTTCTCATGAAACTAGCAGTCTCCCACCTTCCTGGGTCTTACCCTATGAAATAAACAGTAAATGAGGATGCCACCCCAACCTTAGCAAACTTCTCTTTTCAGCCAAGACTCTAGAACAGAGAGACATGAGCATATGTGGTCCCTGCAGAGCGTTTGATCCTTGAAAAAAAGGAAATGCTGAGTCTGTCTCTCGATAACGAAAAGAGGGCACTTCTGGGGTACCTTCGAGGCAGGCTGTGCAACCCAACAAAGGGCACAGAATCCGGGCGACAATTATTTCCACCTTGAAGCAACCAAATCAGGAAGTTCTCAAAGCAGTTTTAGGAATTTGGAGCATGGGAAAATTGTTGGGTTTTTTTTTTCCTAAATAATTAGGACTGTTCATTTCAACGGTGGCCTGCACAGATACAGATGGGACTGCGGAGGAGGAACGGGGAGCATTAAATACTATGAATTTTGACGTGTGTGAGTTTCAAAGAAAGTGAAGGTTCTCTTTGGACATATTCATTAGGACTTCACATTTTTAGGTAGGATGGAAAAGTAAAAGAAAAAATTGAGAAGAACTGAGCCTTCGATGTCTAGAGGCCTTCATATTAATAACCCAATGGCATATTATGGTTGCCCAAGAAGCTTCTGGATTCCACGTTTGCGGATGTAACAATTTGGCACTCAAAGACCTAACTGCTATTCACTCATATAGCACAGAGAAAGGCCTAGAAGGACTCATGTCAGATGCCAGTGATATTTCCCTTGGGGGAGGAGGAGGGGGATGAGGGGAGAAGGGAATGGAAACTTCCCCTTTCCGCTTCATCTGCTTCCACGCATTCTATTTTCTATAACAGATATTTAGTCCCTTTAAATGTTTCAAAAGCATTTTTAAGAGACCTCATTGAGTCGTTCAACTCCATGAAACAAATAGGCGCTGGGACAATGCGTTGGGGAGGACGATGTGGCCGGAACTGACTGTCTCTGCTTCTCTAACCAGAGCTTCTGGTGTCTGCTGAAGCCACTCCTGTCACCAGCTCTTCTCCCCTCTTCTCAGAGATGATGTGCAAATGAAGTTCCTTTGCAGACCTGCCGTTGGGGCTGAGGTGTGAGTGGGAGGCCAGAAGGGCAGTGTGGCAGGTGGTCCCAGTGGGCTAGGCAGGGAACCCAGGGGTGAGAGAGCCGGAGTCGGCCGGCAAGTTCAGAGCCCAGGTCACCAAGAGAGACACCGCAACTCTGCTGAGATTCTCCACCTCTGTCTTCGACAAGACTCTAGACAGTGAAGCACTTTCAAGGCGGAATCCCCGACCTGTAGAACAAGGCAGGTCTTGAGCTCACCAATCTGCAGGGGGGCCCGGGGAGCTGGCTCCTGTGAGTGAGAACCCTGGGGGCTGGGAGGGTGGCCAGGAAGAGAGTGGGGAGCGTTTGGGAGGGCTTCCTCTGCCAGGCAGCAGATTTCTTGTGAAGAGAAGCAAGGAGAGAAGGTCTTAACACCAGCCCTAGCATGGAGCATGGAGAGGGGCTCAAGGCGAAGAGAACAAGATTAATCTCCCAATCTAGCCCCCACTGAATGGGCCACTGAGCAGTGTTCTCAGGGCCCTTCTGCCCAGCTAATGGGTATAGATCTTATTTTTCAGTTTATTAAACCCCTTTTCAAAATTCTGGGTTGAAAGTCCCTTCATGCAATTTTTCACCTGCTAGGAGAATGAGGGTAGAGGGGAGTGGGATTTATGTGGTTTAAATCTCATGTGATTCATCTGTACCTTTCTCCCATCCCCCGAATAAAAGTTACATCATCTTTGGACATTTTCAGCAGGAATATTTTTCAAGTACAAATACACAGAATTCTCCTCTGGGTTAGACTTTCCTATGTTCCTATGGCCTTGACAACCCCGCTTCTTGCTTAAGTCCGTCTCTGATCTCTTCCCACAGATTCCACCATCTTTAACCTCAAATTCTGTACCCAAATATTGAGCCTGGATGTTTTAGATAGCTCTGTAACTTGATACCCAATCTTCAGTCTGGTTTTAAAACTTGAAACCTAGGTTACAACCCTTCCCCTTCAACAATCTGTTCTGAAATAGACTCTGGAGCTGTGAGCACACAGCTGTTGACCTCCTCAATATCATCAGATTGACGACATTGACCATCAGTCATGGGTTTGGGTGGTCTTGGAGATTTTTAGATGGTCTCTGACATTAAACTCTTGGAATCCTTCCATAGAATCCTCAGAGGGTAGGGGACCCTGAGGACCAACCCCCTGACCAGGCAGACTCCTGTCCCAAGGATGATGGGAGGGGTTTAACTTTCATGAAAGACCTAATAGCTACTACTCAGACCTATCTTGTTCTGCCAAGTTTCCCATCCCCTTTCTGCTCTCTCTGTGCCACACTCCATATAAGCACCAATTTAACCATAAGCACACTTGAAAATTAACTAGAAAGCATCAGAATCAGCAAGGTCTTTAGCTCCCTAACCCAGCATCACTGTAGCGTCTTACCCTGGACAAATAGGTGACAAAGAAGGATTTTTTTTTTTTTTTGCCTCCTTTTGCATCTCTCGGGAAAGCTGAACTGATTAAAAAATAAAACTTACCAGCTGGTAGAGATCTTAGATCTGTGCTTTGAAGCTGAGGTAATAAGCCTTTTGAACAACCTGCGAAATAAAGGACAAGGGGAAAATTCAAGGGGACCTTTGCACAGATTCTTTCTTATCATTTCATGACATGGTTTTCACATCAGATATTTAACAGCCCATCAAACTGATTATGGTGCAATTAGTCCCACTTCCAAACCTGATTAGCCACTCTGGTCTTGTTTCTTACAAAGATTAAATTTAGATTTTTCTCAACTAGGATTAAATGTCAACCAAAATGTAGAACATGAAAAGTGTTATTAACATTAGCATAATAACAACTTATGCTCCCTCCACATTAGAGCATATAACACATTTGACTACAATGTGTGGCTGAAACCCTTTTCTTCCCAACCTTAAAAGAAAAGCAAAAGATGCTGGAACTGAATATGAATGAAACATGCTGTCGAGACTTTGCAAATGCTGCCTCAATTCATGCAAAATCAAATTTCTCTCCATTGGATTAAGTTTAACCGGTTCAGGTCCACACGGTGACAAAGATGGGGTCTTAAACTCCTTTAAGAAATGATAACTTTGGAAATAACCATTGGATTCCCACACTCTTCTATTTGAACAGTCAAATGCCCTTTATGAATTAGCAATGAGATTGGGCAGAACTGATTTTCCTTGGGAATTGTAAGAGATATTCTATTTTTAACCAAAAGCTTAAAAATTGTGATGAAATCAATGCTTTAAATTAAGTGCATAAGACCTCAAGAAAAAGTTCTCATCAAAGGAACCAAGGAGATTGCAAAGATGAGGGGCAGATTGAGGAAATCCTGGCTAAAATTCTTGATAGACACTGGTTGCTGTTACTCCTCTTTGCCGTAGAAAGTCTGGTATCTGTACGCTGGCTTCAGAGAAGAAAAGCAATGAGAAACACAACTTTCACATGGTCAGGCAGAGGCTGGAGAAAATCCCCAGTCACTGGCTCCGAGGCTAACCTTAGCATTTATATTCGGAACCACTTCTAGGAGTGAAATCTGAAAGGCAAGGCCTGGGGTTTTATCTGATGGAAAAATGAATTAGACACATCTTCCATTTACATTTTGGAAAATGAAGGGAAGTATCAAGGAAAAAATTAAAACCACGCTTCATCCAACAACCCAGAAACACAGATATAGTAACTGCAAATATTTCTAATATTTCAGGTGTTTCTAACCAGTATTTTTAGCAAAGAGAGCTAGATCCACTTGTGTGTCTGTAATCTTTTTAAAATAAAATCAGGATCCTGTCACATATAAATTTTATAACTTATATTCATTCAAGTGCTATCCCACAGGGTAAGCTGTGAGAGTCTGTCCTTCCTCTCTAGCCCTGGTGGATGCCAGCAACCACCACAATGGCGCAGGCGCAAAAATGGTCTCTACATTTCCCTTCATGGCATAAAGCCTGATAGGATGAAGTGTGTGCCAGAGTTAGCGTCCCAAGGTGGAATTCGAGGTGATATGGAGCCCATCATGTCATAATAGAGGGTCTTCGGGTTCAATGACCCCTATGTTCAATTAAGCAAATCCTACCCTTAAAAGAAGGGCGAAGTCTAGCCCCAGGGGCATGTGATGTGTTCAGGAACCACACTGGTGATGCAAAAAAAAAAAGGTCACGGGGAGGAAAGTCTTCTTGCCTCTACTGTGAGCCTTAGGACCATAAGTGGGGGAGAAAAGAGAACCATACCGAGCACCACTCACCATGTGCTCAGTCAGTCACTCTATTAACACCGTTCCCCACAGCCCTTACAGCAACCTTGGAGAGTAAGAGCTTCCTTTGCTGTTAACAAACTGAGGTTCAGAGCCGAAAGTCACTAGCTAGTAAGTGGCAGAGCCATGATTTAAATCCAGATCTCTCCATCATGGAACCTTCCCATCAAGCAACTCTGTATTGCCAGGACTGGGATCTTTTTGTCTCCTCAGTTAGACTCAGGATGAAAAAGTCACTCCAGGTGTCTGCAGAGCCTCATACTCCAACATCTCATCCATCCATCCATTCAACAACACTAAGCACCTACTATGTGCCAGGAACTGTAGTAGGTGCTGGTCATATAGCAGTGAACAAAATCAAAGCCCTTGGTTTGTGTCTGAGACAGAGAATAAACAAATTACTTTGTCAAGGGAGCAGGAAATTCCCCCTTCTACCCTTTTTGTGTTCCTGAGGCTGGACTAATAATGAAATCGACATAAGATCAGATTGGCAGGAGGAAAACTCAATTTATTATGTACCTATCAGAAATCATAGTGAAATGATTCTTAGTGAGCGAGCAAAGCAGGCAGGATATATATCTTTTACACAAAGAAACACAAATTTGTGAGGGATCAAAAGGACAAAGAAACTTAGGTTTGGGGTACATAATTAATGAGGAATTTAAGCAGAGTTTAGGCCTGAGGTAGTAAATTAGCAGAGTTTGCTTATGCGGACACCTCCGCCATGAATTTCCTAGCCCAGGGATAAGGATGCAGGAAAGCACCTTTCACCCGGGAGATTTCCTTCCCGCCTTCAGGGGGACAGAGAGAGGATCAGAAGTCCTTTTTGCTTCTAAGTGACTAATTCAAAATAACCAATATGCCATTGTGGGATATTTGGGGGCAGCCTGCCTTGGGCCCCAACAATATACGCGTATATATGTGTGTGTGTGTCGATAGATAGATGATAGAATAATATGTCAGGTGCTGATAATGAAGGGTCAGTGTTAAGGGGACAGAAAGAGGCAGGGTGGGGTTGTGTATTAGTTTCCTGCAGCGGTCATAACAAATTACCACAAATGGGTTGTCTTCAAAGAACAGAAATTTATTCTCTCATAGTTCTGGAGACCAGAAGCCCAACATCAACCTGACCAGGAGCTCCTCGCTCCCTCCAGAAGCTCTCGAGGAGATCCCCTCCCGAGGCTCTTCAGCTTCTGGTGGCCATCACAGCATTCCTTGCGGCTGCATCACGCCAACCTCTGCCTCTGTCTGTACGTGACCTTCCCCCATTTGTCTGCGTCACAACTCCCCCAGACTTTCTCTTATAAGGACACATGTCATTGGATTTAGGGCCCACTCAAACAACCCAGGATGATGCCTTCATCTCAAAATCCTTATCTTAATTTCATCTGCAAGGACCCGTTTTCTAAATAAGCTCACGTTCCCATGTTCTGAGGATTAAAATGTAGACACATCTTTTTGGGAGGCCACCATTCAACCCACTGTGGGCTGCTGTTGCTGTTTCTCATGAGGTGGTCAAGAAAGCTCTTCCTATTAAAAGGACATTTGGACAGAGAGCTGAGTAAAGTGAGAAGCACGTGGAGAGACCTGGGCAAGCGACCAGAGGGAGGAACAAGTTCAGAGGCCCTGAGGTCAGAGAGTGCTCACGAGTCTGAATCACGGTGAACAGGCCGTGTGACTGGAACAGGGTGAGCAAGAGGAGAGCGGCGTGAGAAGAGGTAAGTTGTGATGAATGATCTTGTCACCACGTATGATGGCATTGTGGCTGAAGGTTACAAGCTGTGTCCATTGTGTGGCCCAAAAGAGGTCAACAAATCTAACACGTGGTGCGATGACCCATTCAAGGACAGCACGCTGCTCAGTTTCTTCAGAACAGTCCAAGAACTCTGGCAAGGTGAATTTTATTATCAAAAGGTAAATTCCAGTTTACCAACTGTATCCCTACTCTTTTATAAATTGACACCTCTGAAAGAATTTCCCTGTCTGAGTTAGACAACCTCCTTTGCATTTACCCTGAATCCTGTGCACACTGCCCCACCCCATCGTGATGTGCTGTAATGGGTTGTCACCAACCTCGTAGGCTGGTCTGTCTCCTAGTCTAATCTCCTCACTTCTTGAGGGCAGGAAACAATTCATCTTTATGTTCTCCACACCTACATAGTGTCTGGCATACAACAGGCAAGCAATTAATGTCCATTTAATGGGTGAATGAATGAATGAACTGTGAAGATCTCATTCATCAATGCTTGGAGCGCTACCCAATCATACTCCAAGAAACGTTTAGCCCTGAAGGGTTTATTTAACCTAGGAGTAAATGCAACTAAGAATACATTTATCCTCAAACCTGGAGAGGGGTAAAATAGGGGACACAGCTTTGCTTCCTATCGTCACAATCAGGGCACTAGGAGGCAGGAGACCTTGGTTCTGGTTGTATCTTTGCTAATAGCTGTGTGATCTCAGACAAATCACTTAACTTCTCTGGGCCCTGGGTCCGCACCAGTAATAAGAGGAGGCTGGACCTGGGGGAATATAAGGTCCTTTCTCACTCTAAATGCTCCAGGCCTCATGTGAAGTCCTAGGAGGTAGCCTGGCATTGTAATTACTCATTTAAATTCAACGCTTGCTGTGATAAGCCTGTGCTGCTGTCAGTGATCTTGGCCAGCTGCCTTCAACAACCCAGACCTTCTAGACATCCAGCTGAGCTTGAGAACCGCCTTCTCCGTGATTCTCACAGCCTGACAATCTCTTTTGGTTCGGCTAAAGCCTGTTTCTCCAACTTTTCTGCTGAGACACCCCCAGAAGCAGAAGAGAGTGAATGACTTATATTCCAAGAAAGCCTGGGGAGTGGCTCTGGGGGCTGCCCTCCAGTGGCTAGAGGGGTGTTTAATTTTTTTTTAGAAATTTATTTTTAAATCTGTGTGGAATATTTAAAATTCATACATATTTTGTATTCTACTCCGCACTGTATCTCCTTGTGTAAAAAACAATGTATCTTCCTCCCAACACCTCTGAGGGACACCGCTGCCAAAGTTTATCCCGGGTTGGAGGGACTTGAGTGGCTCAGTGCCCTGCTGCCCTGAGAGAGGCCTTCCCCGGTGGGAGGAGTCAGCTGGGATAACCGCTCCCTTAACGAAATAACACCAGAGGAGCATCTTCCCGCAGGAAAAGCCGGTAGGACCAGTGAGCTTCAATTTGTCCTCTGTTCCCTTGCCTCCTCTGTGACCGACACTCCGCTCTTTATCCTCTCGTAAACCGAAACTGGGTGGGACTTCAGGCAAACTTTACGGAACATTAGAGAGAGGCAAAGGGAGATAAACACAGAAAACAAGAAGTCCAGACAGGCTGGCTTGGCAGGTGCTGGCCCCATCTGTGCACAGCTGGCTCCTCTCCCAGCCTTGGTCCCATCCGTTCTCACTGGTGATCGCTGGCCAGCCTCAGCCAGACCTCCTCATTTGCTGTGTCTTCTCGTCTTTCCAGAGGGAAGCCAACCCCTGAGCATCCTCAATTCAGCCCTGGCAGATCCCCTGCCCCCCCACCCCGCCAACCCCAGCAGCCTTGAGCATTCCACTCCTGCAGTCTCTCCACATTTCTGGGCTCCAGGCTCAGGCCCGCCCTGGGCACAACTGAGGAGTCGATTCAAGCAGAGGGGCACTTTCTGATTTGCACAGATTGTCTTTCAGGAATTGGGGGGGCATCACAGGCATTAGAAAAAGATGCCTCCTCTGGGCACACACAGTCCACCCCCTACCCCCGCCTGCAAAGGTTCTCTGCCTCCCCTTCCTGCTGGAAGCAGCCCCTTGCGCTGGCTGGGTTTCTGCCGTGCTCACCTGCAACTGCAGACCTTTGCACAGATCAGGAAGAACAGTTGAGGCATTTGGGGTCAGGGAGCTTCCCGGTGCCTCCAAATCCCCCACAGGGGCAGGTGTCTCCTCTGGCCACCTACAGGAGACCTTGCTCTAGGCATCCCCGGACCAGTGTCAGGGATTGCCCTCGGGTCTGTCCCTCGTTGTTCCGAAACCTCTCTCTTTTGGCCCAGTTGTTTTTATGTCTAGACCTAAAGCAGGTTTACTTTTATTTCTTCCGCTTCTCACAATGTTGGCAGAAAACGCTATTCTCATTCGTCTCTTATCTGAAGGTTTTTGTCCTCTTACTGTTGCCCTTTCATTCTTTCTAGAAACTTCTTATCTCTTGCCATCTCCCAAAACCCCCTCTAAGGAAGAGAGCCAGCTTCGAGTATTTACCAAAAAGTCTCCGTGTCACGTGGATGTGTCTCCCTGGGAAGGGAGGCCCTTCAGCACGGGGTATGGAGGCCCCTGGCCTTTCTCTGGGCAAGGGTCCTGAGGACAGCCGACCTAGGGTAACTGGGTTTCTGGGGAAAGCCTAGAGACCCTAGAATGTTCTTCCAGACAGTTCTCCCCACTGTTGCCGTAGATATCAAAAATAATTTTATCGACACTGATCTGCGTAATACTCTGTCAGACACTGTTTTGAATTACAAATGAAGAAGAATGTTCTTGTATACCTTACCAAACACACATATTAAAAACGGAAAGAGAAGAGTTGAGATAATTTAGAATTTTTTGTAACAATTTTGCAAACCACTTACTGCTACAGGTTGGGAGGTAGTGGAGAGAGGGATCCAGAATACATCACTGTGGCATACCAATTATTCTGAGCAGAAGGCATTTGAGTTCCTGAAATCTCTTATCTGCCTAAAAGCAGAGCCTCCTCAAAGAACTCAAAAAATTCAGTGTCATAAACGCCCTCCCCAGGGGCAACTGGAAATGAGAAGTCTCCACACCACATCTAAACAGCGTTGTCACAGAACTGTCACATCTCCCGTCTGTTCTCCAAAGGGCTCGTTTTTCTTTCCAGAAAGTCATTTATTTTCCGTAAGTGCCCTTCTCTCCCTCCCTTTCACCCATTAAGATGGCATCTAAGCCCCAAATTTTAACCATCCCTTAGGGTCACATTTTTCTGTGACCTCCTGTACCTATGTTAATAAAAAATATGCAGTTAAATTTTGTCTTGTCTCTTGCTAGTCTCTCTTTTGCCAGTTTAATTTGCAGGGGTCCAAGTACTAAACCTAAGAGTTTACAGCAACAATTTTTCCTCCTCAACCAGGGTCTAGAGTAGATTAAGGAGAGAGAAAATACTGGATGCCTAGCTACTCTAACATATATAACACGGCAAAGCGTAAGCAAGTAGCAAGTTGACAGATTCCTTGGAGTCTTTAAAATATAAACTTTATATAAATTATAACACTTTTATACTGACTTTCAAGTTATTTCTGGTATGTTACATTTTACATAATACCTCCATTACGCTTGACTTCTTTTTGACTAGAAAGCAAAATGAGAGAAACAGGAGTATATTAATGCATTAAGAGCAGACATTGAAAATCCAGGATCAGGAAAGATTGTACAATGTACATTTGGAGAAGAGTAATATTACTTCCTACTGAAAGATTATATAAATGCCATTGTTTAATCTGCAAATATACATGATATTCCTTTTGATAATTATATTAATTTTTTAAAAAATTTAGACTAGTTGTTATTTAAAAATGTACAAAATACTCTGGATAAGACTTTTAGACAGCAAGGAAAATGAATGAACAATTTAGTAAATAGTAAGTGGAAAATACAAGTGCCAAAATTTTACGTAAAAATTACTCCCTTTTCATGCAATTTAAGATGACCACAATAAAAATATACAATTTTTAGGAATCTATTTGCTGCAATAAAACTCTATAGAAAGGAAAGCAAGAGAATGATGAATTCGGGATGAAGACTATCATGGGTTGGGGTGATGGGGGACCAGATGGGAGTGAAGGAACCATAAGGTTAAATGTAAATCATCAGAAGGACCTTAGCTTTTGTTTGGGATGATGGCCTCACAGGCACTTACTGCAGTATTTAAGATGACTAACCAAGGAAATAAATAAAAGGGAAAAAAGAAATTGAAAGAGTTCGGAAATGTATAAATATATAAAGCATATTGGATCTCCAGGCCAATAGCCCAAAAGTGTCCATTGTATCAGTTTCTTGTATATCCTTCTAAAATTTTTCATCTTAGTATTTGAAAGTGTATTTTTTTTAAAGTTTTTTATTCTTCCTTCTTCTCACCAAAGCCTGCCAGTACATAGTTGTATATTTTAGTTGTAGGTCTAAACTACATGGGGCTGGCCCCTGAAAGTGTATTCTAATTCCCCATTTAAAAAGGAAAGAATACCCCTCAAGCATACCCCAAGGGAAAGCACATGAGGTCCTGATTGAAGTTACTAGTGTTTTAACAGTGATTGCAAGAAGAGCCTCTTGAGTAATTTGCACAATATACAGTATACAGTAAAGTCTTTGAAAAGCAGAATAAAGTCTTAAGCAAAGGGCCAGGAAACTATTAGTAACGGAAACCCATAGCTTCCTCTTGACCCAACCCAGGCGGCTCTCCCCTCAGAGCTGCGGGACAGACAAGTCTTGAAACCCTTTCTGTCTGCCCTGAACTCCTAAGATTGGACTAGAGGAATCAGAGAGGCTGGCGAGGGCAGAGGGCTCTGAAAAAATAGTCATCCACCTCTCTACCCTCTAGAAAACCACGGATTCCTCAGGTCCAGAATCTAGCAGAAGAGAAATTGGAGTTTCTCTTTTTCATAAGATAGCTGTGTATAAAAACATTGTAAGACTAGACCCCAAATGGGAAGACCTTTTTAATTCCCTATTCACAATCTCTTCCTAGGACAAAAGTCCCACTTAGTCCTTTCAAATGGAGACCACAGCTCTCAATCTCCAAGGAAGCTACCCTGTTAGCTCCTCCAGTGAAAAATTCCCCCACCCTGCTCCCCGAACAGCCCGGTTCCTCGGTCTCACACTAAGGAAGTCGCGCACCTCGCACCCCAACTTGACCTGCATGTGCAGAAAGTGGGCAGGAAGTAGAGGTGAAAGAGGAAATTACACCTCTCAAAGTTGCACTGAGGGACTTAAATGTCATTGTCTAGTTCAGGCTGTTGGAATTCTGCACCATCCTCACTGCCCCACTCCACCAACTGGGTTGCCACCATTTATTCAATGAGCAATGATATTGAACATTTCACACCACATTTGGACTGTAACCAGTAGTGTGCTGATAAACTTAACATGGTCTATGGGGAAAAACAATCTGTAACATTTGTCGATTTTTGTGTAAATACTCCCACTATGGCCGATTTCAAGCCACCAATGTGATGTCACTGAAGGCAGAGTTGGGAAATGACATACACAATCAGCTCTCATGAGCTGGTTTGAGTGGGCTCCCTCACACCATTAACTGTAACACTTCCATTATAGTTTATTATTTTAGCAACTAGCTCTACAATTGGCCAATTTGCTTTTAAGATTTATTTTTCCTTTTTCCCCCCAGTACATAGTTGTATATTTTTAGTTGTGGGTCCTTCTAGTTGTGGCGTACGGGATGCTTCCTCAACTTGGCTTGATGAGTGGTGCCATGTCCGCACCCAGGATCGGAACCGGCAAAACCCTAGGCCACTGAAGCGGAGTGCACAAACTTAACGACTTGGCCAAGGGGCCGGCCCCAATTGGCCAATATTTTATAGCCATGCCTCAGTTTCTTCATTTTGAAACATGGAAAAATAAGACCCACTTCTTCAGATTATCGTGAGAATCCAGGTAACAGGCACATAAAACTTTCAGTTCATATCAGTCCTCCTTCCCTCATCTCCTTTCCTTCACATTGTACCTTCATTCCTCTTCCTCATTGCAAAGGCATAATCCCAACCAGGGACCCAAGCCCAGGAAAGTGCCACTTGGAGCCCAGGAGATGGAGAAGTGCTCTAGTTGATAGCAAGCTGGAATGCCGAGAGGACATTCTCTTACAGAAAGGTGTTAGTGGACTCTAGCATTGAGATCTTCATGATGAATGGGTCTGCCTGTAAAGGGTTCTGCTGGGCATGCCCCATAGAGCTGCCCTTGGGAATCCTTGCAGAAATAGGCAATGGGTCCTACTTGATGAGAGATCCTACACAACTGTGAGTTCCGCATGGTGGTGGATTCCACAGTAGCACTGGCATCATACTGTACCATAGATACAAACAGCCTAAATAGGTTTTTGTGGGGTTGCCATATCTCCTGTGGAAGACATTTCTATAGGAAAGCACTTTCTCAGTTCCAAACCCATTTAACCCATATTGAATTCAACCTGTTAATATTTGGGGAACTATAAATATATAAAAATACAGACCTTGTGCTAGCAAATAGACATTATAGGAGATTTAAAAATTCTTCCTCCTCCAATAATGAAGTTATCCCTCTCTTTCTTTATAGCCAAGTGTGTAGAAAGAGTGGTATTGCCTTCACCTCACTCAGTAGCCTACACAGTCAGGTTTCTCCCCTACTTCCCTGACATGGCTTTGGCAGAAACTATCCAAGGCTTCTAAAGTGGTTTTGAAGATATATCCACAAATTCTTTGTCGCTCCTCCCCTAAAGAGGTGGAGTGTAATTCCCTCCTCTTGAGTGTGGGCTGTACTTAATGACTCACTTCAAGTGGTAGAATATGGTACAAATGGTGGGTTATCACTTCCAAAACTAGGTTATAAGAAGACTACAGTTCTGTCTTAGATCACCGCCTACGGAGAAAGCTATGTCTTGAGAGCAGTCCCTTAGAAAGGTCCACGGGGAGGACCCGAAACCTCCGGCCAAGAGCCCTGTGAGTGGCCATCTTGGAAGCTGATTCTCCAGCCCGAGTCAAGCCTTCAGAGACTGCAGCCCTGAATGACAACTTGACCACAAACTCATGAGAGCTCATGAGCCAGAACCACCCAGCTAAGCCGCTTCTGGATTTCTAACCCTCAGGAACTATATGAGATAATAAATCTTTGTTGTTTTAAGCTGCTAAGTTTTGAGGCGATTCTTTATACAGCAGTGGATAATTAATACAGCTTTCTAGGGGGACAGATCCCACGGCTGTGTTTGTGTCCTTGACTTGACTCAAGTTCTGCTATATACAACACTACTTTTTCTTTTTCATATTCCCTTCTAGAATCGTGAAGCACTCTTCTCTCTCATCTTCTGTATACTCCCAGCTCTTATCAACCTTTCTTGGCCTGTCTTTACCCTATTCTGTTCTCATTCTACATGCATTATACACTGCCTCGTCCACTCTCACAATTTTTATGAACACTTGAATTCTTTTGAAGGCAGATGACAACTCAAACTCTTGGAAGCAGATAAAGAATGCCTTTCCTCATATAGCTGGGAAGGATTCAGCTGGTGTAGCTCACAGGATTTCTAGAAGATCTGTAAGAATTTGGGCACCAGGGACTAGAACCCAGGACTCAACCCTGCTAGGACATTTTATCTCTGACCACCTCCTGTATCTGCTTGCCTTGGTTTCTCTTTGAGTGTTTGCTGCATTTTTTCTTGCTACAGATAGATTTTATCTACAAGCTGGAGAAGACGGCACCATGATTAACAGCCCCACTGAGACCGCATGGAGAGGCGAAGAAGTATTTCTGCAAAAGAAGAGATGATGGTCAGATAGAAATGTCACATGTCTACCACACTGACTAGGGACAGATGACTCCATCACTGGCCTAGTGCCATCCCCTGAGCTCTAGACCTGTACATCCACAGGCTCCCAGACATCTCCAGTTGCGTAGACATTGGACACTGGATTAGTTTTCTAGGGCTGCCATAACAAAGTACCAAAAACTGGGTGTCTTAGAACAGTGAAACTTATTGTCTCATAGTTCTGGAGGCCGGAAATCCAAAATCAAGGTGGTGACAGGATCATGTTCCCTCTGAAGGTGCTAGGAAAGAATCTGTCCCAGGTATCTCTTTTAGCTTCTGGTAGTTCCTTGCCTGTGGATGCGTCACCCCAACCTCTGCCTTCATCCTCACATGGTGTTCTCCTTGTGTGTGTCTGCCTCTGTGCCCAAATTTCCCCTTTTCATAAGGGCACAGTCATATTGGATTAGGGCCCATGTTAATGACCTCATCTTAACCTGATTACATCTACAAAGACCCTATTTCCAAATAAGGTCACATTCTGATGTACTGGGAGTTAGGACTTCAACTATGAATTTCAGAAGGCCGCAACTGAACCCATAACAGACACTGGAAGAATTCCAGTAGTAAATCCCTTGTCTCTTCTTATCTCCCTCCCTGTTCCCTAAACTAGTTTCTTTCCCCCACATATCTTGTCCTCCTTATAAACATCCCACATGCCCTGTCATCCAAACCAGAAATCTGGAGTCATTTTGGTCTTCTTTTTGCTTCTGTATTCAATCATTCATTAAGTCCTGCCAGGGCTACCCCTCAAATGTCTCTTAAACAGACCCTTTCCACTCTAATCCCAGAGTGACATTACTTTAGCTCGGGTTCTTAATAGTTCACATCTGGGTGTCAGTCTCTTAACCTCCAGTTTTGGATGCTCTCTGTTCTACCTACTCCACTCCCTCCTACCCCCCCAATCCATTCAATACGCAAAAGCCTGCGTGACACATCAAAAATACGAAGATTTTTGGGGGGGTTTTCTGCCACTTCAGAGCTTTTTCAATAAGTCCCAGTAAATACAAGACAAAGCGCAAAGATCTTAGTGAAGCCCACCAGGCTGATACTGTGGTCCTCTCCCAGCCTCACCACTGGCCGTTCTTCTCTCTTGCCTTCACCCACACTGAAATGCTTGTGGTTCCCCTGAGATCGACCTCAGCTCCTTCCCTCCATCTGCCTGTCAAAGGCCTCCTCTTTCTTTAAGACTCAGCTCAAGAACTTCCTCTGGGAAGCCTCTGTCTTAGCCTGTTCAGGTTGCTATAAGAAAAATACCATAGACTGGGTGGCTTGAACAACAAGTGTTTATTTCTCACAGTTCTGGAGACTGGGAAGTACAAGATCAAGGAGCCACCACGTCTGACGCCTGGTGAGAACGTGCTTCCTAGCTTGTACACAGCAGCCTTCTCTCTCACACAGGAGACAGAGAGAACGTCTCTCAAGTCTCCTCTTATTAGGACACTAATCCCATCACAGGGACTCCACCCTCATGACCTAATTATCTCCCAAAGGCCTCATCTTCAAATACTGTCACCACATTGGGAGTTAGGGTTTCAACACATGAATTTTGGGAAGACACACAAACATGCAGTCCAAACACTTACTGTGCCTGTACCCTCAGCTGTCTTGCTTAATCCCCACTGCAGACACCTCTGTACCAAGCCTCTGGACTAGCTCTTCCTAGCCAGGCTGTCAGCAGCCACTCTCCTGTACCAGCAAGAGCATCTGAACAAAGCTCCCCTCTGGAGTGTGCAAGGTTCCCACCCTGCTCTGAGGGAGCGTCTGGGCGCCTGGTGGACACCATGAGAGGGCTGCCAATCAGAGCAATCACTCAGACCCCAAACTGAGCCTTGGACACAGACAGGCATTATGATATTGTGATTTATAATAAGAAATATATATTTGTTCTTTGTCCCCTGTTTTTTTGGCATATAGCTCCTAAAACTGTTGGAGTTTCCTAAGTGATGAGAGCAATAAAAGTGTCTTTTATTATGTGAACAAGGTGACTTTTGGACTTCACGTAAGGATGGGGGCTGGTTGCCAGGAGAACCAACTATGTAATTAGAGGGTTGGAACTTTCGGTCCCACCCCTCTGACCTCTGGGGAGGGGAGAGGGCCTGGCAGTTGAATCATTCGCCAATGGCCAATGAGTTAATCAATTACACCTGTAATTGATAAATTATCTCCACAAAAACCCAAAAGGACAGGCCTCGGAGAGCTTCCGGGTTGGTGAACACATGGAGAGTGGGGAGAGTGGCGTGCCTGGAGAGGGCAAGGATCTCCACACCCTTTCTCCATAACTTGCCCCATGTATCTCTTCCATCTGGCTGTTCTGAGTTATATCCTTTTATAATAAACCAGTAATCTAGTAAGTAAAACGTTTCTCTGAGTTCTGTCAGCCCGTCTGGCAAATTAATCGAACTCAAGGAGGTGGTCATGGGAACCTTCAATCTGAAGCCAGTTGGTCAGAAGCACAGGTGACAACCTTGGCTTGTGATTGGCATCTGAGGTGGAGAGACGGCAGTCTCATAGGACAGAGCCCATAACCTGTGGGATCTGCAGGCAGGTAGGGTCAGATTGGGTAGATAGTGTCAGGTTGAGTTAAATTGTAGGACACCCAGCTGGTGTCTAAGAATTGCTTATTAGTGTGAGGAACCCTCCCCCTCAACATCAGAATTGGAGTCAGAATCTTTGGGGCATTGATTCTGCTGGGCAGCAATGGATGAGATGGTAGATGCTGTCCAAGTGGGTCCTCTCTGGTACCAGTGGGGGACCAGCTGGCAGAGGCTCTGCTGCAGGCAAGGGGAGGCTGGGCAGTTGGCAGGTGATGATGACTCAGCTCCCGTGGGACTCCTGGACCTGGACAGTGTCCTAGCTGAGGCCCTTTGGTAGGTCCTTTCACTTACCGCATCCCAGCGGCAGGCCCTCACCCTTTAAGGGCAACTCCAAAACAAACCAGCTAACTGCCGGTAATAGAGGAGTTAGAACGTTCAGTTCCTACCTTGGGACAACGGAGTGGCAGCCCCTCCTTTAGACCATGAACTCTGGAAGGGCAGGAACTGTGTCTTCAGCTTTGTAGACCCAGCGCTAAGCACAGAGAGGGATACACAGAGGTGACAGTACCATAGCTTCCACTTGTTGAGTGCTATCTGTGTGCCAGATACTGAACCAAGAGCCTTATGAGTACTCAATCTTTTAATCTTCACAACAATTTTATGAGGTCAGGGCTACTAATATCTCCATTGCGTAGAGTGGGGGAGAGGGGTACTAAGCGACAGAGAGGTCAAGGAATTTGCCCAGGGTTGCACAGCGAGTAAGAGGCAGACCAGGGATTTGAACTTCGGTTCTCTGACTCCAGAGCCCACACTCTTAGCTTTTATGCTCTAAGCCTATCAAATAATATTGACTAATCTTTATAAATAACGATGTTAATACGCTCATTTTATTTAAGTACACACAAAGTCACTTTTGGGGCCCCAGGAAGGTCACCCTAAGGCTGTAGGTCTTCGTTCTCTAAAGCAGCTGAAACATGAAACCACTGTCTGGGCAGCATTGGCCACAGGTACTAAGAAGCCATAGAAAGAGGAACCTACAGTGTTTTTTACCTTTGAACCCAAACCAAAAGCCATGAAGGCAAACGTTCTGATGCCGCAGGGTGAACTTGCCATAGAGGCATTCTCACATGGGCCTCTGTGATGGACTGAGTTGTTTCTCCCCCAAAATGCTGTGTTGAAATCCTAACCCCCAGTACCTCAGAATGCGTCCTAATTTGGAAATAGGGTCTTTAAAGATGTAAGTTAAAATGAAGTTATTATGTAGGCCCTAATCCAATAGGACCGAATTATAAAATGGGGGAAATTTGGACTCAGAGACAGAAACAATGTGAAGATGAAGGCAGAGATTTGGGTAACGCATCCACAGCCAAGAAATCCCAAAGATTGCCAGCAAACCACCAGAATCTAGGAGAAAGGCCTGGAACTCCTCTTCCCTCACAACTGTCAAAAGGAACCAACCCTGCTGACACCTTGATCTCTGACTTGTAGCCTGTGGGACTGTGAGAAAAATTTCTCTTGTTTATATACCCTCCACCCTTCCACCCCACAACCCCTCCACCCCAGTTCGTGGTGGTACTTTGTAACAGCAGCCTAGCAGCCACTCTTTGTAGGTGCTCCTGGGTGATTGACAGCTAGATTAACATTGATGGTACATGATTCTCCTGATCAGTTCAGGAAGGCCAGCAGGGGGATGAAAAACAAAGAAGATAGAAATAAATAGTATAAGTCATGGTGGGCAGAAGAGGGTTCGTATGGTCTTGGGCTTGACCTACCATCTTGGAAGTTGGACTAGGGTGAGCAAAAAGGAGAGGATTCTAGGAGGGGACAGCATGAGCAAGGGGATGGAGAGCAAGCGTGCCTGGGTGTTTGGAGGACAGTAAGTAGACAGTAGGGCTTAAATGCAGGGGTTTTGTAGAGAAGAATTTGCATGGCAATGACTTATAAAAATGAAAATCTCAGGGCAGGCCCGGTGGTGCAGCAGTTAAGCTTGCATGTTCTGCTTCAACGGCCCGGGGTTCACCAGTTCAGATCCTGGGTGTGGACATGGCGCCACTTGGCACACCATGCTCTGGTAGGCATCCCACATATAAAGTAGAGGAAGACGGGCACGGGTATTAGCTTAGGGCCAGTCTTCCTCAGCAAAAAGAGGAGGATTGGCAGCAGTTAGCTCAGGGCTAATCTTCCTCAAAAAGAAAAAAAATGAAAATCTTAATATAGCATAGTTCCACATGTCAGAGATCAACAGAGAGTGCATATAAAAACTATTCATTCATGAAACACGTGCTCTTGAATGCTTATTGTATTTGTGATCCTATGCCACGTGTGGGCATAATTCATGAAATTTCAAGACAAACTAAATGCTGAGATTTCAGCCAGGCTTCATCTTTAATGACAGCAGCAGTCAATTTGACTTTCCAATTTACTGTCAAATTTTAGTTCAGCTGAATGATTTCCTTAAATAGT
Organism: Equus asinus; assembly: GCF_041296235.1. Lineage (NCBI taxonomy): Eukaryota > Metazoa > Chordata > Mammalia > Perissodactyla > Equidae > Equus > Equus asinus. Next base: position 42,836,744 of record NC_091813.1, read on the forward strand.
CCCAGTACTAAACTCCTCCAAATACTTCAAATAGAGAAACAAAGTTTTTATTAAGGGCCCCCCAAAATGTGTATAACAAAAGTCAGCTAATTTTATAAACATGCAAGTACTAAACATACAGAGTTCCCATGTTGAAATGCTATCAGAAGATTTTGCGAGGAAATTCATCTTTTCAGGAGAGCTTTCCTGAAATCATCCTTCTGGTAAAGAAAACCAGGAATGAATCCCAGTCCTCTAAAAAGATATTTTAAAAAATTAATGGATGTCAATTCTCAGTTTGGAGGTTTATTAAATTTCTTCCTGGGGCTGGCCCCGTGGCCGAGCAGTTAAGTTCGCGCGCTCCGCTGCAGGCGGCCCGGTGTTTCGTTGGTTCGAATCCCGGGCGCGGACATGGCACTGCTCATCATACCATGCTGAGGCAGCGTCCCACATGCCACAACTAGAAGGACCCACAACGAAGAATACACAACTATGTACCGGGGGGCTTTGGGGAGAAAAAGGAAAAAATAAAATTAAAAAAAAAAAAAAAATTTCTTCTTATGTACTCCTCGATCTTTCTATAATCACCAACTCTTTTGCTCATCTCTTATGACTACCCAGTTATATTGCTAATTTAAGTAATATTTACCTTAGCTTTAGTCGATATTTGACATTGTTAGTAAATGTTATGCTATTACACTGCTTAAACATTTATTAAGCAGTAAAAGTGACTCTTCACCTCATTTAGTATTTATCCCTGACCAGATCAGGGACAACACAGAGAGTCATAGCAGAATTCAGAACTTATATTTATTCAGCTTGACCAAAAGTCACTGTGTGTACTTGGAAATGAGCATGACCAAAGCAATTCAACAAGGAGGAACTAGCCGATGCAAGAACCAGGACCCCACCAACTCAAATGCTTGTTGGAGGAAACTTGTCAATCCTAAATTAAAATTGTAAATTAACTTTTAATTCATCTTGAAGCATATGTTGAGTATGTCAGTATGCTCACACCAATATAATACCTTGAGCAATTCCTCATAGTCTACATTTCTTTTCCATCAGGCAGAATTCTGAAAATACAGCATTCTTCCTCCAATAGCCACATTGGGTCAACTTCAGTGTTGCCAAAGCAAATTCATAGAAAGTGGGAATGGAGAGGTAACACTTCCTTCTTTGACATCAGTAAGTGCTTTGAGTCCCACAAAGAAGGAAGGGAGGAGGAAGACTCACTAGTGAGTAGGTTGTGGATCTGGAACCCAAAGATCATTAATCCCGCAAATATTTACAGAGCATCTGCTATGTGCTGCTGTGTGCCAGGCACTATGCCAGGGGCTGAGGCTAGGAAGTTGAACAAAACTGACCAGGTTACTGCTGCTTTGGAGATAGACAGAAAATAGGAAAGTAAACAAGAAAAAATTCAGATGCTGATCGTTACAAGAAATTTTAAATAGGATAATTTGATAGACAGTTAACTGGTGTCTCCTCTGGATCAAAGAAGATCCCTCTGAGGTGGTGACAACTCAGTGTAAAAGAATAGAAGGACCCAGCCATGGGAAAATCAGGGAGAAGAGCATAACCAGCAGGGGATACAGTTATGCAAAGGCCCTGAGGCAGGAAGGAGTCTGTCAGCTTCTGGGAATAGAAACAAAGTCAACTTTTTCCCCCAAATGTTCACAATGATCATGTATTATTTTATAATAAGAATAAATGCTATTTTGGAAAAAAAGTTCATATCCTTTAACATTTGTGGACATCAATCTTAAGGAAATTCTGAATGAAGAAAAAACTTTTGGGCATGCTGATATTCAAAGTCACAGCATGAATAATAGTGAAAAAAAAATGGAAACAACCTAAATATCCAACTCTAGCTGAATGATTATATAAATTTCAGCATATCCATTTGTTGGGGATTATATAATCAAAATTACCAAAGTTATTAAAATATAAAATTTTGAGATAATGTTAAATGAAAACAAGCAGAATATAAAATTGATGCTCTTGGCTATACAGAAATGGAAAAACATGGGAAACTGACATTGGCATCATGGCAGAGTGAATTGTTCTCTTTGTCTCTCCCCGCTAAGTTACAACTAAATGGATATTCATTAACCAACAGAGTATTCCCTACAAAGCACAATAGGACATCTGAGAGATCTGTGCAGCCATTCTTCTGAAGATGGGGGGACTGGATCCCCAGAAGCAGTGGAAGGAAATGAGTGGATTCCTCCTTCCCAGCAGCAGCCATCTAGGTCATGGGTCCTTACAGCAAACCACTGTAAGAGAAAACAGGGACAACCAGGCCTGCACGTGAACACTTTCACATTTGGAGTTGCACCCCATCCTACAGAAGTGCCCCCCCATCACGTGGCAGCCTGCCCATGGGAATGCTCCACACCAAGTGGTATGGCTCAGACCTCACTAAGAAGACCCCTGCAAGCTCAGCAGCTCAGGTGAACCACCTGCAAGCACAGATCCAGCCTGAGTGCATGAAAGAAAGTACCCTGCCCCTCCCGCCTAGCACACCATCTCAGCTGGTCCCCTGCCAAGGCAGTGGTCCCACACCAGAATGCCTATGTATGCATGTGTGACCCCCCAAGCAGCTGCAGCCAGTGGGCAAGTGCAGACAAGCCCTACCAGCACAACTTCTAGCAGATGTGGCAGGTTCAGAAAACACAGTTCCTGCCCCCAACTTGGGGGTGGCAGGTGGAATCTGCAACCTGATACTACTAAAGATGGGCTGGCAAAGGATCAGTTTATGAAACACCATGAAAAACTACAGTAACACTTCAGAGTAGAAGGAAAATTATAAGTCTCCAGAAACCAATCCTGAAATCAGAGACATTTACAATCTAAATGATGGAGAATTCAAAACAGTTGTCATAAAGAAACTCAATGAGTTACAAGAAAATTCAGAAAGACAGTTCAATGAGCTCAGGAATAAAATTAATGAGCAGAAGGAACACTTCACCAAAGAGACTGAAACTCTAAAACAAACCAAGCAGAAATTCTGGATATGAAGAACACAATTAATGAGATAAAAAACAATCTAGAATCCTTAAAAAACAGACTTGACAGTATGAAGGACAGAATTACTGATTTAGAGGACAGAAATATAGAAATCCTGCAGGTAGATGAGGAGAGAGAACTAAGACTTTAAAAAAATGAAGAAATTCTTTGAGAAATATCTGACTCAATTAGGAGATGCAAATAAGGATTATAGGTAGTCCAGAGGGAGAAAGGAGCAGAAAGTTTTTTCAAAGAAATAATAGCTGAGAACTTCCCAAACTTGGGGAAAGCACTGGACTTGCAAGTGCATGAAGTCAATAGAACTTCTAATTACATCAATGCAAAAAGACCTTCTCCAAGGCATATAATAGTAAAATTGGCAAAAGTCAATGAGAAAGAAAAAATATTAAGGGCAGCAAGGCAGAAGAGAATAATGTACAAAGGAACCCCTATCAGGCTTTCAGCAGAAACCAGACAGGCTAGGAGAGAATGGAATGATATATTCAAAATACTGAAAGATAAAAATTTTCAGCCAAGAATATTCTCTCCAGAGAAACTATCCTTCAGATACGATGGAAAAATAAAAGCTTTCCCAGATAAATAAAAGCTGAGGGAGTTCGTCACCACTAGACCTTCTTTATAAGAAATGTTGAAAGAAGCCCTCATACCTGAAACAAAAAAGCAAAGGTTTACAAAGCCTTGAGTAAGGAGATAAATAGACAGACAAAATCAGAAGATTGCAGCTCTCTATCAGAACAGGTTAGCAAACATTTAATTATAACATAAAAGATAAAGAGAAGGAAAGCATCAAAATAACTATAAACACTTCAACTGAGTCACAAACTCACAATGCAAAACAGAATAATTTGTGATAACAATAATTCAGAAGGGGAAGAGGAAAAAGATGGAACCTGCTTAGGCTAATGGAGAGAAGAGGCTATCAGAAAATGGACTATCTCATCTATGAGATCCTTTATACAAATCTCATGGTAAGCACTCAACAAAAAATCAAAGCAGGGACATAAATCATAAATAAAGAGAAAACCATCACAAAAAAACACCAAACTGAAATCGCAGTCAGAAATACAAGGGAAGAGAAAAAATAGAAATATAGAAAAACTAGAAGACAAGAGATAAAATGACAGTATTAAGCCCTCACATATCAATAATCAGTGTAAATGTAAATGGATTGAATTCTCCAATCAAAAGACAAAGTGGCTAGATGGACTAAAAAACAAGACTCAACAATACACTGCTTCCAGGAAACACATTTCGGCTCTAAAGAAAAGCATAGGCTCAGAGTGAAGGGATGGAAGACAATACTCCAAGCAAATGGCAAGCAAAAGAAAGTAGGTATTACCATACTTAAAGCAGACAAAGCAAAGTTCAAGATAAAAAAGGTCATGAGAAACAAAGAAGGGCAGTATGAAATGATAAAAGGGACATTCCACCAAGAGGACATAACACTTATGAATATATATGCACCTACACAGGAGCACCAAAGTATATAAAGTAACTATTAACAAACCTAAAGGGAGAAATTAGCAGCAACACAACAATAGTAGGGGACCTCAACACCCCACTTACAGTAATGGATAGATCATCCAAACAGAAAGTCAACAAGGAAATAATGGACTTAAATGAAAAACTAGACCAAATGGACTTAATAGACATATATATAGAACATTCCATCTAAAAACAGCAGAATACACATTCTTCCTAAGTGCACATGAAAAAGTCTCAAGGATAGACCATATGTTGGGAAACAAGGTAAATCTCAATAAACTTAAAAAGATTGAAATCATATCAAGCATCTTTCCTACCACAATGCTATGAAACTAGAAATCAACAACAGGAGAAAAACTGGGAAAGTCACAAATATGTGGAGACTAAACAACATGCTACCAAACAACCAATGGGTCAATGAAGAAATCAAAGGAAAAATCGAAAAATACCTGGAGGTAAATGAAAATGCAACATATCGACTCTTATGGGATACAGCAAAAGTGGTTGTAAGAGGGAAATTCATAGCAAGACAGGCCCACCTCAACAAACAAGAAACATCTCAAATAAGCAATCTTAAACTGCACATAACAAAACTAGAAAAAGAGCAAGCAAATCCCAAAGTCAGCAGAAGAAGGGAAATAATAAAAATTAAAGCATAAAAAAATGAAATAGAGAGAAAAATAAGAGTAGAAAGGCTCAATGAAACTCAGAGCTGATTCTTTGAGAAGATAAACAAGATTGACAAACCCTTGGCCAGATTCACTAAGAAAAAAAGAGAGAAGCCTCAAAAAAATAAAATTAGAAATGAAAGAGGAGAAATTACAAGGGATACCACAGAAATCCAAAAGATTATAAGAGAGTACTATGAAAAATTATATGCCAACAAATTGGATAATCTAGAAGAAATGGACAAATTATTAGAGTCATACAACCTCCAAAAACTGAATCAAGAAGAAATAATGAATCTGAATAATGAATCACAAGTAAAGACATTGAAACAGTAATCAGAAACCCGCCAAAAAATAAAAGTCCAGGACCACATGGTTTCTCTGGAGAATTCTACCAAACATCAAAGATTTAATACCTATCCTTCTCAAACTATTCCAAAAAAATTGAAGAAGACGGAACACCTCCTAACTTGTTCTATGAAGCCAACATTATCCTGTTACCTAAACCACACAAGGACCACACAAAGAAGGAAAATTGCAGGCTAATATCACTGATGAACATAGATGCAAAAATTCTTCACAAAATATTGGCAAACCAAATACAGCAACACATTAAAAGGATCATACACCATGACTCAATGGGATTTATACCAGAGATGCAGAGATGGTTTAATATCTGCAAATCAATCAATGTGATACATCACATTAACAAAATGAGGAATAAAAATCACATGATCATCTCAATAGATGCTGAGAAAGCATTTGACAAGATCCAACATCTATTTTTGATAAAAATGGGTATAGAAGGAAAGAACCTCAGTATAATAAATGCCATATATGACAAACCCACAGCCAACATCATACTTAATAGTGAAAAAGTGAAAACAATCCTTTTGAGAACAGGAACAAGACAAGGGTGCCCACTCTCACCACTCCTATTCAACATAGTACTGGAGGTTCTGACCAGCACAATTAGGCAATAAAAAGAAATAAAATGTATCCAGATTGGCAAGGAAGAAGTGAAACTCTTGCTGTTTGTGGATGACATGATTCTGTATTTAGAAAACCCTAAAGAATCCACCAGAAAACTGTTAGAAATAATCAACAACTACAGCAAAGTTGCAGGGTATAAAATCAACTTACAAAAATCAGTTGCATTTCTATACGCTAATAACGACCGAGTAGAAAGAGAACTCAAGAATACAATCCCATTTACAACTGCAACAAAAAGAATGAAATATCTAGAAATAAATTTAACCAAGGAGGTGAAAGACCTATACACTGAAAACTATAAGACATTATTGAAAGAAATTGAAGAAGACAAAAAGAAATGGAAAGATGCTCCATGCTCATGGATTAGAAGAATAAACATAGTTAAAATGCCCATACTACCTAAAACAATCTACAGAGTCAGTGCAATCCCAATCAGAATCCCAATGACATTCTTCATGTAAATAGAACAAAGAATCCTAACATTTACATGGAACAGCAAAAGACCTGAATAGCCAAAGCAATCCTGAGAAGAAAGAACAGAGCTGGAGGCATCACAATCCCTGACTTCAAAATATACAACAAAGCTACAGTAATCAAAACAGCACAGTACTGGTACAAAAACAGATACACAGATCAATGGAACAGAATTGAAAGCCCAGAAATAAAACCACACATCTATTGAGAGCTAATCTTCAACAAAGGAGCTGAGAACATACAATGGAGAAAGGAAAGTCTCTTCAACAAATGGTGCTGGGAAAACTGGACAGCCACATGTATAGGATGAAAGTAGACCATTCTCTTACGCCATTCTCAAATATAAACTCAAAATGGATCAAAGACTTGAAGGTAAGACTGAAACCGTAAAACTCCTAGAAGAAAATGTAGGCAGTACACTCTTCAACTTTGGTCTTAGCAGCATCTTATCAATTACCACATCTACTCAGGCATGGGAAACAAAAGAAAAAATAAACAAATGGGACTACATCAGACTAAAAAGCTTCTGCAAGGCAAAGGAAATCATCAGCAAAACAAAAAGAAACCCTCCAACTGGGAGAAAATATTTGCAAATCATATATCCAACAGGAGGTTAATTTCCAAAATATATAAAGAACTCATACAACTCAACAACAAAAAAACAAACAACCTGATCAAAAAACAGGCAGAAGATATGAACAGACATTTTTCCAAAGAAGATATACAGCTGGCCAACAGGCACCTGAAAGGATGTTCAATGTCATTAATTATCAGGTAAATGCAAATCAAAACTACAATGAGATATCACCTTACACCTGTCAGAATGGCTAGAATTACCAAGACAAAAAAATAACAGATGTTGGAGAGGATTTGGAGAAAAGGGAACCCTTGAACACTGCTGGTGGGAATGCAAACTGGTGCAACCACTATGGAAAACAGTATGGAGATGTCTCAAAAATTAAAAATAGAAGTATCATACGACCCAGCTATCCTCCTACTGGGTAGTTATCCAAAGAACTTGAAATCAACAATTCAAAGAGATTTATGCACCCCTATGTTCACTGCAGTGTTATTCCCTATAGCCAAGACGTGGAAGCAACCCATGTGCCCATTAACTGATGATTGGATAAAGAAGATGTCGTATATATATGCAATGGAACACTACTCAGCCATAAAAAAGACAAAATCGTCCCATTTGCAACAACATGGATGGACCTTGAGGGTATGATGTTAAGTGAAATAAGTCAGACAGAGAAACACCACATGATTCCACTCATATGTGGAAGATAAACAAATACATGGATAAAGAGAACAGATTACTGGTTATGAGAGGGGAAGGGGGTTGGTAGGTGGGCAAAAAGGGGTAAAGGGGCACATATGTATGCTGACGGATGAACACTAGACTATTGATGGTGAGCACACAATACAGTCTATACAGAAACTGATAAAAAATTATGTACACCTGAAATTATACAATGTTATAAACCATTATGACCTCAATAAAATAACTGAAAAAAGAAAAGAGGGAAAAAAGGAAATATAAAAATTTTTTAAATAATTATGTTTGGGGATAGAATTATCTTTCTATTTTTCCAAATTTCCTTCAATAGACATGAGTTACTTTTATGACTAAAAAAAACTTTTGCCTTTAAATAAAATACTTCTTTCTCTCCTCCCTGCTTTGGTACCCGAAAAATGTTTTTCCCTTTCCCATCCTCCGCCCTAACCTTCACTCAAGAGTGTGTGCACACACGGACTCCTGTATTCCACTGAAGTAGACAGACAGACGCCTCTGTGGATATAAATATGTATGTATGAGTGATTATGTAAACGCCAATGAGCCACACAGTATGTAAATCAGTGACTGTGAATGCTGCTTATAATGAGCTATGCCATCAGCCCAGACCTGCACAGAGCAGTTATCACCTGGATAATACATGAAAGAAAAAAGGCAGGCAATGGTGGACAGACGGGAGAGATTTTCATATCCAGGAGGAAGTGGAGCTCCCATGTGGGGAGGGGCACTAAAGAGGGAAAGCTAAAGGTTAGCCAAGAAACGCTGGGGGCCGGTGGCTGAGGGTCTGGAATTCAGAATCCTAAGAAAACTAGGGTTTGGGTAGCGTCACAGTCCAATCCCCTGGAAAACAGACTCCGAGATGGAGATTTGCTGACAGGAAATTTGTTGGTGTTGTGGTTTGAATTGTGCCCTCTAAAAAGATAAGTTGAGGGAGCTGGCCCCGTGGCCGAGTGGTTAAGTTCACGCGCTCCGCTGCAGGCACCCCAGTGTTTCGTTGGTTCGAATCCTGGGCGCAGACATGGCACTGCTCATCAAACCACGCTGAGCCAACGTCCCACATGCCACAACTAGAAGGACCCATAACGAAGAATATACAACTATGTACCAGGGGGCTTTGGGGAGAAAAAGGAAAAAAATAAAAATCTTTAAAGATATGGCTTGCAATATATTTAAAAAAAAAAAAAGATAAGTTGAGGGGCTAGCATGTGGCGTAGCAGTTAAGTTCACGTGCTCCTCTTGAGTGGCCCTGGGTTTGCCAGTTCAGATCCTAGTGGGGACCTACGTGTCACTTATCAAGCCATGCTGTGGCAGGTATCCCACATATAAAGTGGAGGAAGATGGGCACAGACGTTAGCTCAGGGCCAATCTTCCTCAAAAAAAAAAAAAAAGATAAGTTGGAGTCCTCACGCCTGTACATGCACATGTGATCTCATTTGGAAATAGGGTCTTTGCAGATGTAATTAGTTAAGATGAGAGCATACTGGATCAGGGTGGGTCCTTAATCCAATATGACTGAGGTCTTTATAAGAAGAAGGAAATCTGGACACAGACAGAATGCCAGGTGAAGATGGAGGCAGAGATTGGAGTGATGAATCTACAAGGAACACCAAGGATTGCTGGCCACCCCAGAAGCTAAGAAAAAGGCATGGAAAAGATTCTCCCGTAGAGCCTTCGGGGGGAGCATCATCCTGCCGACAACTTGACTTTGGACTTCTAACCTCTAGAACTGTCAGAGAATCCATTTCTGGTGTTTCAAGCCACCCAGTTTGTGCTACCTTTTATGGCACCTTAGGAAGTGAGTACAGTTGGGGTGGGCTCTCCGGAGCTACCCATGTTATTAAGGAGTGAGGGAGGCAGGGCTGGGCAGAAGGAGATGAACTGTAAGGCAGTTACAAAGAGTTGGGAAGCTCTGGGGAGCTCTGGAGCTGGGAAGACCCTACAGAATGTCCCAGATGGAGGCAAGGGGCCTTTGGGTTTCCAGCGTACATCTGTCGTTTGATTGAGGCCGCCCCTGGGAAGGGCTGAAACCTTGGGTAAGGCAGCTTCCTTCTGTTGAGGGCAATTTCCAGAGAGAGACTCAGCCGTGAGCCATCAGCTTCCAACACTACCAGCAGCTGGGGAGGTTGGGATAGTAAGAGCCTCTGGTGAGAAGGGAGAGCCGGGCAGAACGCCACAGCGCCCGTTGCCGGTGGCCATTTTGTATGAGCTTGGGAAGGGCTCAGGGGCCCGGAGACAAGGGGTCTGTTTCTTTAGGGACCAAATGACTCTGGAGGGAGAAGCCAAGGCAGGGGAAAGAGATTGAACAGAGAAGACAGACAGATGGAGCTCTTAGAACTTGAAGAGACTTAGAGAACTTCAGTCCAATCCCACAACCCAATATCGGACTCCGCCCAAAAGCAAGCGGGAAGTGGCTCGCTGCACCTTCCCTGGAGGGTGGAGAAGTTCTTCCTTATTGTCAGCTAACATCAGCCTTCCTGTAAGTCAGTTTTTCCACCTTGCCTAGCCAAGCCTTTTTCACTCTGTCATCTACTTAGTCCCAGCAGACTGAAGATTTGCTGAGTTTTGCTTTTTGTCATTTGCTCTACACTTTTTTTCCAGCTATACGCATTCTCTCCCATCTCCTTTTCCAGAAGGCTGCTGAGGCTCATCGCTTGGAAGCACCAGGAAATGTGTCTCCCTTCCTCCACCGGGCAGCTCCTCAAATATTTTGAAGACACTTTTTATACTCTCTCTAAATCTTCTTTTCTCCAGGATAAACATCCTCAGGCCTGCATAGACTCTAAGGTTTCTTCCGACCATACAATTCAATTACACTAGGAAATTCCTTGATCTTCCTTATATGCTATTGTTTCAAACACTTCTTCAATCATCATATATTTATTAAGGATCTATCTGGGGCCAGGCACTTCAGTAGGTTCTGGGGATACAAAAATAAACAAGGACATTCCTGCTCCATGAGTTGATGCTCTTTGGGAGCAAAGACAAGGAAAAATCTCTCTGATACGACTAGCGCAACCAGCAGCACTTAAGAGAAAGCACGGGATGTAAGGTGTACTGCCTAGATTTGAATTCTGTCCTGACCACTCACAAGCGTGTGTCTTCGAATTGCTTAATCTCATCTCTTGAGTTAATCTCCTTCATTCATAGAAAGGATAAATACAATGTCTACCTCGTAGCATTGTCATGAGGAATTAAACGGATGAGTCCATGTGAGCCTCTTAAAACAGTGCCTGGCAAGCAATAAAGACGCAGTGAAAGGTACCCATGATTATTGCCCTTATTATTACTGTGAAATTAAAGATTCCATGGGAAAGAGAGGCATCAAGGATGATGTTCAGGGTTTTGCCGTTCCTCTAAGTGGAGGGTAGAGCATTTACTGAGACAGAAACACAGGAAGAGGAGCAGGGCTAGGCTGAAATGTTGAGTTTATTCTTGTACATCTTAGGTTTTAGAGAGTGATATGACATTCAAAAACAATTTTCCAGGGGCCAGCCCCGTGGCCGAGTGGTTAAGTTCACATGCTCTTCTTCGGTGGCCCAGGGTTTTGCCAATTCGAATCCTGGGCACGGACATCGCACCGTTCATCAGGTTGTGTTGAGGCAGCGTCCCACATGCCACAGCTAGAAGGACCCACAACTAAAAATACACAACTATGTACCAGAAGGCTTTGGAGGGAAAAAGGAAAAACAAAATCTTTTTAAAAAAAAAATAAGGAAAAAACAGTTTTCCAGAAGACAGTGGGTGTAAATTTCTGGAGCTCAGGAGATGGGAATGGGTTGGAGTGAGATGTTTTCATAACCGCTTAGTATCCTAACCACACTTTTCTGAACCCTCCCTGTGTTCTCAGGCTCTAGAAACAAGGTGTTCGGAGCTGGCCACAGCACGTCAGATGTGGCAGACCAGCCTGGAACACATATACGTCTAGGCACGAAGAGCACTTCTTGCACACGGTCCAAGACAGCGATCACCTGCCTTTGCCAGTACTATGCTGGGTGCTGGGCATATGAAGACAGGTATTACACACTCCCGCTCGCAAGGAGCTTGCTGCTAGTAAATCAGTTCTTCCTGAGGAAGGTATAGGCTCTGTCCATAACAAAAGAAAGAAAATGCTCTTTGGTTTTTTTAGATCTCAATTTAATTTCCAGTTGGAGCCCCCATTCAACTGGGTGGCAGAAACTCAATTTCAGTCAATTTGGGTTCTTCTTGCCCTGTCCCTGGGGTTGCGTCCAGGTTCCAGGAGTTGCCAGAGGGGTCCAGAAGGAGGTCCTGGAACTTTGCTGTCATCTGTGCATGCTTGCTTCTACTGAGATGGCTGTCAGCCTCTCTGGTCCTCAGTTACTGGTCCCCACAGCACCTGCTGAGCCATCCTTCTGTTCTCTCCTCCCACACAGCTCTTAAGACCTAGCATTCTCTCTCTCCCTCCCTCCCTCCCTTCTTATCTCCCTCTCTTCATCCTTCACTCCCCCACCCCATCTCCCTATCTCCACACCTCTCTGAGGTGGTCACAGGGAAATGCTGGGAGGCCAGCTGAGGTCCTGTCGATCTCAACACACCAGAAAGCCATTCCTGTCATAGGTCCTCCAAGGAAGGCTGAACCCCAGGGAGGGACAGGCTGCAAGGGGACCGTTTATCAGAGAGCCACACTGTCTAGTCACTCATCAATTGCTCTCCAAAACAAGCTCCCCAGAATAAAAGAAATCCTGCAAAATAAAACATTCTTACTATTTCCAAATATTATCATGTCTCACAGTTCACCCCATCTCTGCCCCTTGATGCCAGGTGTGTCCACCTGAAAGGCTAGACTCCAGCAATCTTTTGATTCCCTGGTTTTTTGTTTGTTTGTTTGTTTGTTTGAGGACGATTAGCCCTGAGCTAACTACTGCCAATCTTCTTCTTTTTGCTGAGGAAGACCGGCCCTGAGCTAACATCCATGCCCATCTTCCTCTATTTTATACATGGGACACCTACCACAGCATGGCTTTTGCCAAGCGGTCCCTGATTCCCATGTTTTTAACCTCATCTCCTCTCCATTGCCAGGCTCCTGGCCCCGTGATTTTTCTTTCATTCTGATTGTTCTTGATACTCAGAACTTGGTGCTCCAGCTCAGTCAGCTCCTCTACCTCCAGGGTCTCCTGCTGCTTCAGGCTGGGGAGCCAGGTGATCAAAACCAGAGGCAGAGAGGAAGATCAGAGGATGTTTGCTATAATCCAGGCAAGATGTGATGAAGGCCTAAACTTAGGCAGGGCCAGTGGGTGTCCAATTCCCCTTCCTTGGGGGATGCCAAGCCCACTCCAAGGAGCAGGATAGGAGGTGTAGTACTGCCTATTCGGCCATCAAGGCTGAGAGATCAGGGAAATCAGAAAAACAGGAAGCAGGTCAAGAGGGATTCTACAAGTCGTATATAGATGCTCTTGGTGAGATCCTCCAGCAGCCCTAGCAGATGTATCAATTACATTGAAAAGGTTAACGTGGGACAGTCAGGGGAACAGAGGCAATGGGGAAGAGATAGATTTATCTACAGGATATAGTACTCAATTGATGTGGAGAGCAAAGGACCTGATAAACTCGGATTTCATGTTGTTAGGGAGGGAAAAAGACCTTCCTATACCCTCTATTGAAGTGACTGGGACCTGTGAATTAAACTGACCAAAGGGCAGAGTAACAGGAGAAAAGACATACAAATTTTATTTGATGTTACTATTTTTTTTAAAGATTTTATTTTTCCTTTTTATCCCCAAAGCCACCTGGTACATAGTTGTGTATTTTTAGTTATGGGATCTTCTAGTTGTGGCATATGGGATGCCGCCTCAGAGTGGCTTGATGAGCGGTGCCATGTCCACTCCCAAGATTCGAACTGGTGAAACCCTGAGCCGCCGCAGCAGAGCACGCAAACTTAACCACTCGGCCATGGGACCAGCCCCATTTGATGTTACTATTTTAATTATTTTTATGTGCATGGGAGGCCTTAATAGAAAAGAACTGAAGACCCAAAGAGGCAGTTAGACCCAGGCTTATACACCATTTAACAAAGGACGATAAATCTGTGAAGATGTGACAAGACAAAGGAAAAGGGGTTTAGGCTTCTAGGGGTGATAAGTTGTGGAAAGGTAAATATATGGGAGAAACTATTGATAGATAAGGGTTATTCTAGTAAGATTTATTTGTGCCAATGCATCTCAGTGCCAACTTTCTATTTCTAGTGATAAGGGTTGTTCTCCTCCTGGTATGGGAAAAGAGAGGGCAAACACCTTCACAAAGGGAAATTGATGTCCTGTGTTTAGGCAGATAAAGGGAGAACAGAGAGCTCTTTCTGCATGTGCTGCTTCTCAATTGTCTGCAGCTCAAAACGGTCCTCATGGTGGCATATTTTGGGGTGGCAGATTCTGATCCCCTTCAATATTCAAGTCTGGGGTGGTTAAGGGAGTGGGAGGGACATGACCAAGTTTCTGACTTGGAGCCTGTGTGAGAAGTAGTGGCTTTCACTAGCGGAGAAGAGAAAGGAAGTGGGCAGGAATAGGGAGAGGATGCGTTCAGAATAGGTGTAGTGGGGAAGCAGAAAGCAAGAGGTGGAATGATGGAAGACAGTGCTTAGAGACTGTGATGCTGAAAGTGTACAAGGCAGAGAAGTTCAGAACGTGGTCGTGATATTGAAGAAGACAAAATTCCTTGGAAACAAACTAGTCCAGGACCTGAGGGCTGTGGGTGTTGGAGGAGCTGTCCACATGGACGCGGAAGCTGCCAGAGACGTGAGGCTGCCCTTCCTACATGGCGGCTTCACCTCTCTGTAATATACACAGCGTATTAGCCATCCCTCTCAGCTTTTGTCACCTGAGCAATCTGTGAACATTCCTTTTACATTACTCTCCAAGTTGCTAATAGAAATAAGAAACAGGCTTGAGCCAAATACTTACCTTGAACATGCTTGAGGAGTTCCAAATATGCTTTTACGGTCGTGAAGGATTTTGTTTTATATAGTTAGCAAGAAATGTCAAGATAATACTCTATGTATTCAGCTGACAAATCCCTCACCTCCAGTTACTTTCCCATGACAGACTGATCATAAGGCATGGCCTCGGGAGAAGGGCGAGGTGTTTATCTTGTGGTTTATTGGCTGGATTTTATCATGTAAAGGGAAGTCATAGCTCCTGGAATCTACTGAGCCCAGCTCCTGTACATAATAACAGGCTATACTTCCCTCAATAAAATATATGCAAAATGTAAAAAGGCTCTTTGGCTTTCTAGCAGTGACGTGTTTTCTGTTGTACCTGGACCCGTAAACTCAACTTTCATATTCAAGTCTAGGATGGTAAGGGGGATGGGAGGAGAGCAGGAAAGTAGGATGAGGGGATGCTGGTGGAAGTCAACAGACTGGATGGCGAGGAGCCTAGAATGATGACAAATTGAGTCAGATGAGCTGGATTCTTGCCGAGGCTCTGCTCTTCTTAGCTCCAGAAAGTGGGCAGGTCACTGAACTCTGGTTTCCTCTCTGCCAAAGTGGGGATCACGCTAGTGTACCAGGCCTGGTTGACTAGGTTAGCATGGGAATAAAGGTGAAACAATGGCTGAGAAAGTGCTTTGTAAACTCTTAGCCATTAGAGACGTGCACTGTTTTTATTAGGGAAGAACCGCTGGGCCTGCATTTCAAACACTCAGCAAGTCTTTGTTGCTATTAACTCTCTGCCCATCACTATGCATAATCCTTCTCATCAGCAAGATCCTTTGAAAACAGTGGGCTGTCTGAAGAGCTGCTTGATTCTGGTTGCAGAGAAAAGCTCCTGCCAATCTCATGGAAACCCAGGCCACCTCCAGGCCCACCAGTACCAGGTGGCAGTGAAAAAAACCTCAATGTAAAACATCTTAAAGAGTAATTTTAAATTTCCTGAAGGCAGGGGGTGCCACCTAGATGGAGGAATTCATCAACACACAGGGGAACTCCCTCAAATCCTCTTTAGAAAACCCTCTCACTAAGGCCTGTCATTCTTACTTGCATTTTCCTGTCTTATGTGGATTATTTTCTGATGCATCTCTCCACCCATAACCCAAACAGCCCAATGCAATCCAGCAGCTCAGCTTTGCAGGTGCATTAGAGGAAATGTTGTGAATACTTAACTTTTTTTTCCGATGACGCTTAATTTTCCAGGTCACAGCTGCCTCTGCACTGAGCTGTGTATGTGCGTGTATCAGATTCAAGAGGGTGGCACGAGATGAGTTAAGGATCTTCTAGCTAAACCTCCCACTCGCCTTCAGCTCCAGGGGCGAGCCTGCTAACCTAGGAGAGCCGCCTGCTCTCAGAAGCTGGAGTCCTTGGGGGGCGCTGTTGGCACCATGCTATGGCCCACTCCCTCCCTTCTCTCCCCAGAATAACCACTGCTCAACAAGTTTGAGTCCTCGGGCAGGTAAGCGGCTCATAAATTGTTCAGTAAAAGGTAGCTGTTAAGATTACTAATAGAGTGCTGTGGGATATTTAAGGGAAATAGGACCCAACTCGCCTTGGAGAAGTTTAAAATCTATCAATCCAGGTGGGTAGTGTTTCTTGTGTTCTGATGCTCACAGAACCTTCAATCTGGCAAGACCTCAGGAAAACAAAGGTCTGGTCCCCTGCCTTTCAGCAGGAAACTATCTTTAATTTGCATATATCGCCCTAGAGGCTTGGACTGGTTGCATAATTTTCTCAAGGTCACATATTTGGCTGGGACAAGAACCAGGTCTTTCCCTAGCCTTCCAGTTCTCTGTGAAACAATGCTCCTGTGCCTTCGGTTCTTGAGAAAGTAGCATTTGCCACCTAAAAGTGTCAAGCACAAAGTTGTGAAAATTGATCACTCTATTGTTCTGACTCCCCTTAAGATATTTAGGTCGTCTCAAGACTGAGGCTAATTAAACCTCCAGAGCTGTGTCTCCAAACCTGGGACGAGCCAGGGGACAGAGGACAAAGTGGATGCCATCCATCCTGAGGCAGGTGGATGTACTGTCGAGAGGGAGGGAAAAAAATTTAACAACGTAACAGCAACGTGACAACAAAGGAAAGATTTTGAATGTATTTAATACATTCTTTTAAACAAAACTGGCAGAGTAAACAAACAGAGAAGCAGGAGGTGGCCTCAAGGCATGTAAGTAGAAAGACACATTGATTACGAAATGTGGGTAGTTGCATGAAACAAATATAAGAGAAAAGCCAGATCAGGTTAGACTATGCCACTACAAGAAACTGGAGACGATGAGGATCCTTCCTTCCTTCCTTCCTTTTGGTATCCCTGGCTCTCAGGCAGGCACTCTATCATATGTCACATGCTCACACACACACACACACACACACACACACACATAGGGTAAATATTGTGAATGCAGCACAAACCTCCACATCAAAGCTCATAAGCATACTATTTCAAGGTTGCTACAGCTCCAGAACTTGAGACGGTTTATTTGAAGAGTTTTTCAAACACTACAGGATACAAAAGCCTCTGGACTTTTCTATTTCTTGCCTTTAAACTCAGTTGAAAAGTCTTTTTCTTCTTCCCCTACCTCCCTGTGATACGTTTAGTAGTACTTAGATGGTGAACAGTGGAGTCCTGTTCAGTTGTCCAGGGACTTCAATCCACTGGCTGGACTCCCGATAGTAAAAACACCACACCAAAGATCTGCCTTGGTGGTGGATCAGAAAAATTCAGATTGGTGTTGGCCATACCTTCCTTGACCCCTAATGGCATCCTTCTCACATTCTTCAGATCCATCTTTTTTGGGGGTTTTGTAGTTAGTAGATTTTTTTAACTGTTTTAGGTTCACAGAAAAATCGAGCAGAAAGTCGAGTATTCCAATACACCCTCCTCCCTTAATTCCCTGATTATTAACATCTTGCGTTAGTGTAGGACATTGCTTACAGTAGATAAGCAATATTGACACATTATTATTAACTAAAGTCCAAAGTTTACATTAGGGTTCACTCTTGGTGTTGTTCAGTTCTGTGAGTTTGGACAAATGGGTAACAATATGTATCCACCATTACAGTATCACACAAAGTCATTTCACTGCCCTAAAATTCCCCTATGTTCCACCTATTCATCACTGGCTGCCCCCAGCCCCTGGCAACCACTGATCTTTTTGTTATCTCTACAGTTTTGCTTTTTCCAGAATGTTACATAGCTGGCATCATCCAGTATGTAGACTTTTCAGATTGGCTTCTTTCGCCTGGCAATATACATTTAAGGTTCTTCCACGTCTTCTCATAGTTTGATAGCTCGTTTGTTTTTAGCACTAAATAATATTCCATTGTCTGGATGTCCTACAGTTTGTTTATCCACTCACCTACTGAAGGACATCTTGGTTGCTTCTAAGTTTTGACAATTATGAATAAAGCTGCTATAAACATCCGTGTGCATGTTTTTGTGTGGACATAACTTTTCAACTCCTCTAGGTAAATACCAAGGAGTGCGACTGCTGGATCATATGGCAAGAGTGTGTTTAGTTTTGTAAGACACTGCCAAACTGTCTTGCAAAGTGGCTGTACCATTTTGCATTCCCACCAGCAATGAGTGAGAATTCCTATTGCCCCACATCCTTACCAGCATTTGGTATTGTCAGTGTTTTGGATTTTGACCATTCTACTGATATGCAGTAGTATCTCACTGTTGTTTTAATTTACAACCCCCTAATGATATATAATGTTGAACATCTTTCCATATGCTCATTTGCCATCTGTACGTCTTCTTTGGTAAGATGTCTGTTCAGATCTTTTGCCTATTTTTTAACTGGATTGTTTGTTTCCTTATTGCTGAGTTTTAAGAGTTCTTTATATATTTCAGATACCAATCCATTATCAGATGTGTCTTTTGCAAATATTTTCTCCCAGCCTGTGGCTTATCATTTCATTCTCCTAAAGATCCACCTGTTTTTCTAAGTCAATGTGTTCTCTATCCTTTTCCTCCTTGTTTCCTTGGAAAAGTCTTCTCTGTCTGAAAACTGGAGAAAAGGAAGGCTCTATATCAAAACTCTCAGGGCCCGAGGAAGGAAGTTAAATAAACCCAAGAGTCCTGAAACAACCTGACATTGGAGAATCAACTAATAGAAGCTACAGCGCCGGGTCGAGCAAATAAAACCTGCTCCTGCCTCCACAGAGTCTAGAATGGGGCATCTTGAAAGAATCTAGAGGCTGTTAGCCATTTGAACCCTCAGAGAGAAAGCTCCAAGCACAGTGCTGCAGGCTGCAGTTCTCAGTTGCTGTTCCCTCCTTTCACAGGGTCAGGGAAAGCCGTGGTTCATAAGCAGATGGCCCAGCTGACCCTCATCAGCCCGCGAACACTGCACGCAAAAAGAATTAATAAATCAAATCTAAGAGAGTTAAAAAGGGAGATGGTTACATCTTACCAATAAGTTCATTATTTTCCACATTGGCTCAGCTCTGGACTATGTCAAAGAAATGGATGGTGTTATCTAACGTAGCCCAGACCACCAGAAGGGGCAGCATGGGCAGACCACACGCGATCACGTGTGCACATAAGCACGGAGGATTCGGAAAGACCAAGAAAGTAATCTAAGTAACAGAGGCCCAAGATCTGGCGATTCCAAAAGAGCAGTCTTGACTGTCTTCTCTGAGCTTTACAGAGTCACGTTTGCCCTGATTACCCTGTGGAAACAGGAGGAACTCGTCCGGTCGGTTTCACCCATTTGTTGGCATTTCCCTGTTGCCCAATATAGGCCCCAGGAATTGTGTTTAATCACTCACTCTCTTGCTTTTTTGCAGCTCTCTCAATTTGGTGCCATGGAATAGAGGAAAGTAACCCCTTTTACAGTTTAATAAGAGGCACCTATAAAATCAGCTGTAACAGATCCAATCTGGTTGGGCCAGGGGCTGGGCAAGGCCAAAAAGATTCAAAGGTGAACTGCCCTCCACCCGCATAATTCAAAATAAAATTAAGCTATAAAATAATGTTGGAGAGTTAAAAATATTCTATTTCTGGTGGTTTGGGGTGGGGTTTTTTTGGTAAGAAAGGTTGGCCCTGAGCTAACATCTGTTGCCAATCTTCCTCTTTTTTCTCAAGAAAGATTGATGCTGAGCTAATATCTGTGCCAATCTTCCTCTGTTTTGTATGTGGGACGCTGCCACAGCATGGCTTGATGAGCGGTGTGCAGGTCCATGCCTGGGATCTGAACCTGCAAACCCCAGGCCACCCAAGCAGAGCACGCTAACTTAACCACTACACCCCTGCGCTAGCCCCTAAAAAGTATTCTATTTCTTATGATGACTACATCAACACTTTTATATTTGTATATCGTGTATTGTTTCCAAAATCAATCTCTCTCTGTCCCCCCACCTCTGTCTCTCTCCCTCCCCACTTCTTCCTCCCTACTCTACTGCAGCTGCTCAACATGGGCTGTGTAGCTGACTTGAATGATCCCGCATGAAAGGGCCAAGCTACACACTGGGTTGCATTGGACAACTACCCAAAATCCAAGAATGGGACTTCTTAATCCAGGGGTCATCAAAGAGTACTGAAGAAGACCACTTATTGACAGACATCATTAATCAATAACTATTTTTCATGGTACACCCCTATCTTTTCTATCATAAACTAGATAAAAGTATTATGGAGACATATGTGTAGTATGGTGGTGGCTGGGGGGGAAGGTTATTGCAAACCCCTGTAGATTTCTCTTTGCCCGTTACTAGATACTTCTTCCAGGTAGCTGACAAATCTGTAAAAATAAAACGTTTGTATCTAGTCATGATAAATATGCCTGAATTGTCATATGTTCTAGCTTCTTTGCAATTTGGCCAGTAAAATGTGAAATTTTAAAAAGATAAATTTTTAGACACTTTCAGGATTGGGAAATTCTAATTTTCTACTGGACCTTGAAATTGTAATTCCCTTTTTCTGGCAAGACTTAACCTTTAAATTGCTTTTCAAGTGAATCTGACTTTGCTTTTGTTCCCCTTCCTTCTCGTATCTTGTTCACAGTTCTCCCAGCGTGGAGTGACAATTTTCTATCGTGGGAGCCATGAGCCACCTGCCACTCCCGGCCTCTCAGCCATCCTGGGTGGGGAGCAACGTATGGCTCTCTCTTATTGCTGAGAACTTGAACGTAAAATGCACAGGAGTGGGTTACTCTAGGAAAAGTGGGTATTTCTTTCCTTGGAGGTCCTCTCAGAAATCATCCTCCTGCCTGACAAGCAGGTTGGTTCAAGTACTGCTCTGCCTAAATTCTCAACAAGACAAATTAGGAGACTTCTGCCCAAGGGATCTGTCACTGGCAATTACAGCCAATACATCTGATTAGAGTCAGAAGGCAACTCCCCTCATCACAAGTGGCCAACTCCACATCCCTCACCTCAAGGAAAAATGCTTAAGCTTGTTCTTCCCAAGGTTACAGAATGTATTTACGACTAGCATTGTTAAAGAAGGGGGCAATTATGTTATAGAGCAAGGGCTTGCCACCCAATGCACACAGAAACTGATACTGTGGTACACCAGTCTTTGAGAGAAGAAGCAGTTTATCACAGGATTGACTCATAAGGAGACAGAAGGACAGGGTCTCAACTCTGTCTCTCTGATCCCGGGTATGGGGTAAAGTTTAAGGGATCAGGGAAGTCAGGCTGGTATTGGGAAGCACTGGCAGGATGAGTTTCCATTGGCAGATCAAAATTTTCTCTTCTGCGCATGCTCCCAGCTGCCTTGCAGCCCCTGAAAAATAGCTAATAGTTAATATGAGGTCAGCACAGTAAATAAGGGTAAAGTTGTTATGTAGGTTTAAGTCATTGCCTTCTCTATTGATAGGAATTTCCGGAGATTTAGAATCATCCTCTCCTTCCTGGCACAGAGAGGAAGGCACCCTTACAAATGGAGATTTCTCTTATAAATGTAAATTTCCCTTACAAATGGGTAATCTCTGCTAGGTTTTCAGAGATTTCCCTATGTCTGCTGTTTTTTGTTTTGTTTTGTTTAATAATCCTCAGCTCAAAATAGCCCTTATGCCAAAGAGGCATATTTTCAGGTGGCAAATTCTGTTCCTGGTCCTGTGGTTACAATTCTACCCAAAGCTATAAGGGAAAATCGTCAGACTCAGCATAAGATGAAGAAGCTCATTCACATTTTTATCAATTTGCTTACTAAAATTCCGATTGTTGTGACAAAGTAATTACGTAGTGGAGGAGCTATTTATTACAGCTGACATTCTAATAAAGCTGCAGTAGGGGGCTAATCGACCAACATTATTGGGTAAAGAATTACAAGTTGAAGCAGAATTATAAATAAATGTCCCACTGTTCTTGCATAGTTTGAAAATACTAAAACTAATGACTAGGATCTGGCACTGCAATTAATTTTGATATAATGCCCAATGTAGAGTGTGGGCCTTCGTGATTCAGCCTAAACAGCAAAGATGGATGACTCAAAGTCTTAGGGCTGGGGCCGGCCCAGTGGCACAGCGGTTAAGTGCTTGCGTTCTGCTTCAGCAGCCTGGGGATCGCTGGTTCAGATCCCAGGTGCGGACATGGTGCTGCTTGACAAGCCATGCTGTGGTAGGCACCCCACATATAAAGTAGAGGAAGATGGGCATGGATGTTAGCTCAGAGCCAGCCTTCCTCAGCAAAAAAAAAGAGGAGGATTGGTGGCAGATGTTAGCTTAGGGCTAATCTTCCTCAAAAAAAAAACGTCTCAGGGCCTGAGGCATGGACCATTGTGTCTACACTTATCTCTTAGCTAATTTCCCCCAAATCTTCTGGAATGTAATTGAACGATGCAAAAGTGTATACCGCACCTGTACTCAGGATAAAAGTGTTCTTTTTCATGCTGAGGAATTTAAGGGATTGCTAAACAAATGCAAATTATACCCTAAATGCTAGTCCCCACAGCAAAGGTGAGAATTTAGGCATTCATTCATGGTTTAATGTTTCTAGAACAGAGATAGTGTTTCCAAACAACCACCACCCCCACCACAACATCAAAATGTGATTTTCTATAAAATGTAATTTGTGTATAAAATGTTGACTCTTTTCATATGTATCTGTGTTTTCACAAGGATTCAGTAGCTGTTCAAGTAGAGTTTCGAAATTATTTGCAATGGTCTTTTTTGCTGTCCCCTTGGACTGCATCAAAGCAACCGAAACCCTGTATTTAATTTTTAAAAAGCATTCTGAAATGTCCAAGTTCTTAAGCCTCAAAGGAGAACAAGGGAAAGCTAAGCCCTTCACGAACAGTAACAGAAATGATCTCATTAGGCATCACTGTCCACACACATCCACTCTCCAAACAGACCAGGTAGTGAAAGATCGAATGGAGGTGCTGGTTTCTATTTTATCTCCACCTAAAGGTTTTTCTCTTCAGCTGAAACTGAAGCTTATGTTTTTTACAGAGTTCGCTTGTTTTAGAAGGAAAGAAAAACATTCCAACACAATTACTTTAAAACCTAAAAATTACAAGTTAAATAATGCTGCTGCCATCAATCATAGCCTGAAACACAAAATCAGCAACACGAAAAGATCCTTGAAATGTTCACACTGATTTCCCCCCTAACTTTGGTTTCCCTGCTGTACCCAGCCCCCACTCCCCCCGCAAACACCGAGGGCGTCACAAGGGCTCTGTTCACAGCAGTTGTTTTAGAGGAAAACAAACTTCTCTGCCACTTAACCCATTAAGAGCTAGTGATTTGTGTGATTGATCCAATTCAACAAACATTTTTGCGTATCTACTAGGCGATTGGCATACATCAATGAAAAAACAATCATAAGTAATCTCTCCCCCTGTGTCCCTTACATTCCAATAGGGTAAGACAAACAATAAACGTCATAGAAAGTAAACTGTTCAATATGCTGGAAGGTATTAAATAGAGTGGACAGGGTAGGTGTCATTGAGAAGCCGAGGGGGTCAGCAGAGTGGACATCACATCACAGGGAAGAGCTTTCTAGGCTGAGGGAAGAGCTAGACCAGATGCCTGGAGGCTGGTGCATCGCCAAAATATTCAAGGAGCAGTGCATTTCCAGTGTGGCTGCAGTGAGGGGAGCAAAGGTGATGGCTAAGAGACAAGCTCAGAGAGGTCCAGGAGGAGTATGTAAGAGAAGGGTAGCAGAATGTGCCCTCCCCCAAATATGCCTCTTTGGCAGATGGATTATTTTGAGCTGGTTATTTTTGAGAAACAGCAGACACAGGAGAAGCTCTGAGCACGGAGTAGAAATTACCCCTTTGTAAGGGACATTCACATTTATAAAGGAAACCTCTATTTGTCAGAGTGTCTCCCTCTCTGTACCAGGAAGGGAAGGGTGACTCTAAATTATGAGAGAAGTAATGGAGAAAGCATCACTTAAAATGCACAAGAACCTCACCTTCGTTTACCATGCTTTTCCCGTTAACTTCCCCACACCTAACCTCCCCACATCTTTCTTTCTTATACCTTCAGCTGAAGATGGTATTTAAGCTGGAGTTCCAAGCTGCCTCAGGGAGTTCCTCATTTTTCTCTGGGTAGCTCCCATGTATCCCTGAGGTGTACACATTAATGAACTTCTGTTTGTTCTTTTTTATTTTTTTCTTCTTGTTAATGTGTCTTTTGCTACAGGGCTCTCAGCTGAGAACTAAGAAGGGTAGAAGAAAAATTACTTTTCCTCCCCTACATAAGGACTCTGATTTCTCCTTCTTAAAGACTTCTTGCCAAGATGGTTTGTCTTGGAAAGAGGACACATCTCATGGCAGAGCCTTGATCCCCAGGCTAGTCCCGTGTATTCAAACGTCAGAAGATGGGACGTGGTTTAATTTTTCTGACCTTCATAAGTCACCCTGCAAATCTCCATTTATTGCCGCCTCCCATCCTTAACATTTAACTTGGAAATGCTTTCCAGCCATGGCTCTTTCTTTTTATTTGCAGAAAAGATCTTCATTTTGGAACTTGTTGCCCTCAGATGAATGTTGTAAACTTTACCTTTCTGCTGGCTACAAAATTGTTGGCTCTTAAAAACGGCATTTGCTTTTAGTTCACATATAAAATTTTCTTCTCCAGCCACACTTTCATCATAATTGTGAACTTTACCAGCTAAGACACTTTCTCTCTTTCCTATTTGCAGTCCTTCAACCCTCCACCTTCCTCTCCCACTCTTACTCCTTGTGCCTCTTTTCTGTGCTCTTCTAAAAGGGAAATTATCTCCCCATTATTCAGAAGGGGGCTTATCCACCTTTCGGCTCATATATATTTTGGGGGCCTGGAATTGGCCACCCCAAGATATGTCTCTTTGCATGATGATTATTTAGGGCTGGTTACTTTGCAGACAGGAAGGCAACTGAAAAGTAGAATTTACTTACCCTTTGTTAGGAGACATTTACATTGTAAAGGAAATCTCCATCTGTAAAGATGTCTCCCTCTCCGTACCAGGAAGAAGAAAGGGGATGACTTTATCTTTAGAAATTCTTAATCAATGCCAAAGGCAAGGACTTAAATCTGCATAATAATCTTATTCCTGTTTCTGGTAACCTCCTGTAACTGACTCTCCCCACCCCCAACATCCTCCTTTGTCTTTAGCTGGATATGATATTTAAGGTGGTGGCTTCAGCCATTTTGGCGAGTTGCTCAGCTCAGCCTCTCCCATGTATACATGTTATAAAGCTTTGTTTA
This sequence comes from Equus asinus, assembly GCF_041296235.1. NCBI lineage: Eukaryota > Metazoa > Chordata > Mammalia > Perissodactyla > Equidae > Equus > Equus asinus. The sequence continues at coordinate 42,862,259 of NC_091813.1, forward strand.
ATTTTCTCCTGCTATTCTGTCTCAGGTAAATTTAATTCGTTCTCCGGCCAGACGAACCCAGAGAGGGTAGAGGAAATGTCTTCCTCCCCTACAATATCCTTTGCTTACTAATTTCTTTTCCCATTTTAGTCATTTCAAAGCATCATTACCAGAGAAAAGCTAGAGATAATATTTTATAAAACACATTTACCTATATGTGATAGGAACAATGCCATTATTTCACTAAATCTCATTTTATTTTTCTCTTACTGGACTTTTGGGAAACAATATTTTCCAGCTTATCTTGCAGTTTTATTGGGCCCGTGTGACTCAGTACTGGGTGGAAGTGACATAAGCCATTACCAGATCTGAACATTAAAAATATATCATGTAGTACTCCATCCTCTCTTCCCTTTCTTCAATAATCTTGGAGGCCACATGTTGTGGCTACATCACAAGACGATGGAAATGTGGATTCCAGAATGCCCAGAAGGAGGAGAATCCCCACTGACCCACATCTGAATCTGCTTTGTTTGTGCTAAACCACTGAAGCCACTGAGTTTTAAGGGTTGTTTCTGTAATGCTCTAGAGTATTCTGACTACCACGATATTCTATCTTATTTAATTCTTGTTCTGTTCCCCCATCCCCTAAAAAACATTTCGCAGGTGGAAAACTCAGGGTTCAGTGAAGCCTGTGGTCTGGCTAAGCTAGCACAGCTAGTGAATGAGGCAGCCAGCTCTTGGTCCTCCTTAAACCAGAGCTCCCCTGTTGCTGGGGCTCTCAGTATATACTTTCTGTTCTTTGTCATGTAGTAGAGGGGAAAAATCTTTTTTTCTCTACCCTTCAAGGATGTCTGACTGGAGCCCTGTAAATTAGACTGATAAAAGACAGATTAACAAGAGAAAAAAAAGAAAAAGCTTACCAACATGTGCATCACACGTACATGTGAGGGATAAGAATTTGCCCCCCGAAATGTGTCTCTTTGCCTTGATTGTTTTTAAAAACAAAAGACTCTGAAAGAAACTTTGACCTTCCCCCAACTGCCTGAAAGAATTTCAGAAAGAATGCCTGTTCCAGGAAGGAGCTGATATCATAGGATAACTATAGTAAAATGTAAAACAACTGTGATAGAAAGGCACCAGAAAGCCCATTTTTATCGAAGTTCTGTCTCTTGGGTCACATTGTCTATAGAGGGCCCAGCAAACACTTGTTTAACAAACATTTGCTTTTCCATCTCCATGTAAATTGCCTTCTTCCCCTTTGAAGCCCCAAACCACTACCCCCACCATCCTCCTTTGTCCTTACCTGAAGACGGTATTTAAGGTGGTAGCTTGGCCATTCTGGCAAGTTACTCAGCTTTCCTGGGTTTCTCCCATGTACACATGTTATTAAACTTTGTTTGATTTTCCCCTGCTCTTCTGTCTCATGTCAATTTAATTCTTAGACCAGCCAGAAGGACCTCGAGGGCAGAGGAATTGTCTTCCTCCCTTACACACACATGGGAGCACTCAGAGATGAGTAGCTCAAAGAGGTGGTTAGAACTTGAGCTTATCTAGCATCTTAGCAAAGGAACAAAAGAATTTTAGAAAAGTGACAAAACAAAAGGAAAAAGACTTTGAGTTTCCAGGGCAGCAAATTGTGAGAAGGCAAATATATGGAGAAACCAATGGAAGATTAGGGCTGGTTAGTGAAGTGTGTTGGGTAGATTCCTCTGGAACCATCTCTGGGCTGATATGGGTTTAGAGTCATCTCCAATAATTAACTTCTGTCCTTCCTGGTAGAGATGGGATGGGGGACACCTTTACTAATTTATGTCTTGCTTTTAGGTAAATAGAGGGAAGGCAGAGAGCTTTTCTTATATTTGCCTTCTTTCAATTGCCTTCAGCTCAAAATAATCCTTATTCTGAAATGGCATATTTGTGGGTGGCATATTCTGCTACCCCGCAGTAGTGTTCTACAGCTCTCATTGGACCATTCATCCCTAATTATCCTACACTTCGTCTCTTTGGGAAGATCATTTGTTCCTAACCACCATTACTCCGTCTAATATTCAAGAAGAGATAAAATGGACACATTACAGCTGTGACCTACTGGGTAATCATGGCAGACCTCTCTGACCTTTAGCTTATACAAGCAGAACAGCCACCAGTTTCCTGCTTCCAATCAATAAGGCAAAGCAAACAAATAAAAAGCCATAAAGCCATGTATCATAATAGTTGCTATGAGGAAGGACGGAAGTAGAAGTCTCCACGTCCTGTAAGTAGGGGCTGAAGCAAATTGTCATAATTTAGGTTTCTCCTGTACCATGTGGTATGGAACCTCTATACCATCTCCTCATTTTGCAGCCTTGCTGCCATTTATAAATAATGACACCTCCCTGAAAGACATGGGGAACACAATTCTCCATTTGTGTGCGTATGTGTGTGTACACGCCCAGACTTTAGAGAGAACTTTGCAAACTTCCTTATATCTAATCTTCCCTCTGTATATCAATGACACTATCGTCTCCCCACTTATCAACACCAGAAATGTGAGCATCATCCCTGAGTCATCCGTTTCCTTCGACTAACATCAAGGCCAAGAATTCGTCCTCCAAAATAATCCTCATCTCTAACTTCTTCTCTCCATCTTCAATGTCACCTCATCACTTACCCGAATTAAGATGGTAGCCTCTTAACTAGTCTCCTGGTTTCCACTTGAAATCTCCATTAGCCCAATCGCTTCAGTAAAAGTGATCTAAAAATGTAAATCTAACCACACCATCCCTCCACGTAAAGTTCTTCAATGGTTTGTTACTGCACATAGAATAGAATCCAAACTCCATGCTACAGCCTCAGAGATTCTGCGTGACCTGGGCCCTGCCTCTCTCTAGCCTCGTCTCACAGAGCTCTCCCTACTCCCTGCTCTCTAGTCACTGTCCTTCTGACAACTCCGCGTCACCTTTGCCTGGGGATTTGTTCTTGCCTCTGCCTGCAATGCTTTGCCCTGGCTCCCCCCATGGCTGGCTTCTTCTCATTCTTCAGGCTTATTTCTAGATGTCACCTCCCCAGGGTGACATCCACCATTATTCCCTATCATGGTAATTGAGCTCTTTAGAAAACTCATCCCAGTCTGCAGTAATCTTATCCGTCCTATGTTTACTTGTCTGCTCTCCCCATTAGAATGTTGTGTCAAAAAGGTAAATTAATAATAGCTAATACTTTCTTTGTTCGAAGCACTGTCTTAAGTGCTTTATATATGAAAGCATAGCCTGCCAAATATCTCCCAGAAACAACACCTTTTGGTTTTTTAATACCCACACTTCACAGAATGCCTGTATCTCTTAATACAGAGTTTGTTTGATCTAAACTGATGGAAAATTGTATACTTACATCTCCAAAAGTCCAATATGTTTTAGCAAAACAATGTGGGGAAAAGTTTTGCAGCTACCTTCCAAACACACATGGTACAACAGCAGCAACAGTCATAGACATTTTGCAAAGCACAGCGAATGTCCACAGAGGGGGTGTCATCTTTGGATGCTGCTTGATGCTAAGAGTGACCTCAGAGCATTGTGCTCAGAGTGAGTCATGCTCTCTCACTGGCACTTGTCCTGAACGCATTTACCAGTGCTTTTCATATTGAGCCACTGCTTTTGTGGAGAGCTGTACAATGAGTACCAGAAAAGTTGAGAAAGTTTTGAAGAGAATGGTGGATAACGAATTAAAGGAATAAAAATAGTGATTACAGTGGAAGGTATGTTACTTACATAAAACAACTGTTTTAATATTCTGATAATCGGCATTTTAAACAGTTTGCATCCTAATGTGACCATTGTTACTAAATAGGTGTGTCTTGGAGAAAAAAAATTTTTGTCTACCCTCTTACGTTTTTTCTTGGGGGCCTGCAAATTAAACTGACAAAAGACACATTAGCAAGTGCAAAGACAAATTTTTACTCACATACATGTGTGGGCGTTCACAGAAAAATGGGACTCAAGTTGGGGGTTAGGATTTAAAGTTTATTTGCCATCTTAATAGGAGACGGGGAAGAACAGAGCAGCACTTCTGGGAAAACAGATATAACTTCTTAAAAGGAAGAGAGAAAGGGCATTATACAAATGCCTTTTTGGAAAGATAATGTGCCCTTAGCACAATAGATGAGAGATATGATAGTTCATGGCAGTGTCTGTCTGAATGAGGTGCAACTTCTAACTTTTTGTCTCCAAGAAAAGATTAGAGTTGTCCCTGAGGAGGGGATTGTCATAAGACAATTGAATTCTTTCAGGAGGCTCTGATTTTAGAAAGATAAGAAAGTTCAGGAACCCCAATGACTTCAGCTCAAAATAGTTCTTATGCCAAAGAGGCCTCCTTTGGGGTGGCATTTCCTGATCCTTTCAGGCGTTTTATTTATTTTATTTTATTTTATTTTATTTGAGGAAGATTAGCCCTGAGTTAACATCTGCTGCTGATCCTTCTCTTTTTGCTGAGGAAGACTAGCCCTGAGCTAACATCCATGCCCATCTTCCTCTACTTTATACGTGGGATGCCTGCCACAGCATGGCTTGCCAAGCGGTGCCATGTCTACAGTGGGGATCTGAACCATCGAACCCCGGGCCACCAAGAAGCGGAACATGCGAACTTAACCACTGTGCCACCAGGCTGGCCTCCAATTTTTCCCTTTTAAAATAATGTAAAATGGAACTCAATTAGCATCTTCACCCAGAAAATCTAATTTTCAGATGCAGCCTATTGATATTTAATGAGATGCTGGTATTAACTCATTTCAAGCAAATGTTGATCTTATGTGGTAGGTATTTTATTCACCTTCCCTGTTTCTGTGAGGCAGCCAAAAGTTAAGTGCCCAAGATTTTACTGGAAGTAGTAGTAGAGCTGGGACCTCATCCCAGATATCCTGAATCCAAAATCTGGCTTCTTAACCATTCTAGAGGCTATAGGGGCTTCAGTTTCTTCCCTTGGGAAGGTCCGCATACCTCCAGTGCGCTATATGTCCCAATGCCTGGAAGGACTCAGCCCACAGCAGAGGATCAATTATTTGTCCTAAATGAATGAATTAATGGATTGAAGGAAACCAGAATGTGTCACCCCAAAATATGCCTCTTTGACAAAAATTATTTTGAGCAGAAGGTACTCAAGAAGCAGAAAATGCAGGAAAAGCTCTCTCTACGCTCTCTCTTTCTGTTCTGCCTAAAGACATAATATAAATTCTCCTTTTCTGGAGACACTCTTATCAGATGGCATCAGAGGAATCTGCAAACAGAACTTATCCCCTTAGTTCCCTCCCATATATTTACCTTCCCACAGTTTGCTGCCCTTGGAAGCTTAAAACCACTTTTCTTTGCCTGTCATTTTGCTACAAATGGATTGTTCTTTTTGAAGATGCTGTATAAGCCAGAGTTCTAAGCCACTTCCTTAAGTTACTCTGTCCCTGAGTTTCTCCCAGGTATAAATGAGATATATATGTCAATAGACTTCAGTTTCTTCTTGTCTTGTTAGTCTGGGGTTTTTTGCTGAGGAAGTTTCACCCTGATCTAATATCTGTACCAATCTTCCTCTATTTTGTATGTGGGTTGCCACCACAGCGTGGCTGCCAATGAGTGGTGTAGGTCTGCACCCAAGAAGTGAACCCAGGCCACTAAAACAGAGCGTGCCAAACTTAACCACTAGGCCACTGGGCCAGCCCCCTAACCTGCTTTTTGTTCGAAAGGCCTCAGCCAAAATTTTAGAAGGGTAGATTTTTTTCCCTCCCTTATAGATACATGGATGGATGGATAAAAACACGCCAATTAAATTTGGCCAAAATAACTGGGCTGTAATCTTCAAAAGTGTCAGGATCCTGAAAGTCAAAGACTAAAGAACTCTTCTAGACTGAAGAAAATCAAAGAGAAAAGATGAGTAAATGCAACGGGTGATCCTAGCTTGGATCTTTTTTCTCTAAAGACTGCTATGGGGCAGTGGGCACAACTTGAATGGGGTCTGTGGGTTAGCTGGTAGTGACTGCCGGTCCTGATAACCACCTGAATGATATAAAGATTACTTCAAAGTGGAAACATTGAGCTACAGCTGATGCAGAAAGAACTCTTATCTGGACTTCCCTTATCTGTGAGAGTCAGCTGCCACACCCCTCTCCAGGGAGGTCTCCAATCAGGGAAGCCTGACCTTGGGCACCAGGACTTTCCAAAAGATCGTGTAACAAGACTCGTCCCAACTTCTGGTTCTCTGACGCCCTAACCACCATCGCCCTCCTCCCTTGTTAAGTTGATACATAAACCTCTATTTCTACCTGTTCAGCTTGCCTCTTCATCTGAAAACCCCCACATCTGAAAACAAACTTTTCTCCTCTTAATCTAGCTTTGTTAGTTAATTTGCAGGCTCCCACCATTTGAATCTAAAATAGTAGAGGAAAATTTTCCTCCCGACATAACCTATCAATGTTAACTTCCTGATTTTGATGGTTGTATTATGGTTATGTAGGAGAGTGTCCTTGTTTGTCAGGAGGAAAATTGGCTGCTATGAACACTTTTGCCGTGATAGCCACAGGAGTTTTTTTCCAGTTATGAGGTGAATAAAGTTTGCACTCCTTCACAAGGGGAAGTGTGAAAGTTGCCCTCCCTCCTGGAGGAAAAGAACATTCTTACCAGAAACGGGGAGTCAAGGACAAGAAGAATTTGTATGAACAAACCCTGTTGAAATAACCTTTATCTTCCTTTAGTCTCCATGTATATTTTAGTTACTTTCTCATAACTACCACTCTTTGTTCAACCTAGTATATAAACTCTTAGACCTAAATGGGTCTTCATTTTCCTGTGAAGGCTCCCGTATACATATAAAAATGAAATTTGTATGCTTTTCTCCTGCTAATCTTTTTTTTTTAAAGATTTTATTTTTCATTTTTCTCCCCAAAGCCCACCAGTACAGAGTTGTGTATTCTCAGTTGTGGGTCCTTCCAGTTGTGGCATGTGGGACGCCACCTCAGCATGGCCTGATGAGAGGTGCCATGTCAGCTTCCAGGATTCGAACTGGGGAAATTCTGGCCCACTGAAGTGGAGCACACAGATTTAACCATTCAGCCATGGGGCCAGCCCCCCCTGCTAATCTGTCTTATGTCAACTTAATTCTCAGGCCCAGCCAGAGACCCTAACAGAGTAAAGGGAAATTTTTGCCTCCCCTCCAGCCTTAATAAAGCCCATTTGGGGAAGGTGGGGGCTCTGGAGATTATTGCCACCAAAACAGAATTTTCCTTTTCTTTTTCAGAAAATTTACTATCGCACACTTACCTGCTTAATGTGGGTTATTCTCCACATCAACTGACAAAGGAAGGTGTAGAACTGACCACATTTATAACATAGTCTGTTTTCCATGACAAATAACTTAATTTGGGGAACAGTTTTGATTCTTGGTTCTCTGATTCCCTGCTGACACCAAGATAAATGCCACTCTCTCAGGGATTTATTTTAATTCACTTTCATATATTAATTGGATGTGAAGAAATCATTAACTCCTCCCATATCTTTGTTCTCCTGGTGCTTCCCTTTACTGCCCAGCAATCTGGCTGATTATCACAGATTAACGAGGCTGGCTCTTAGTTTTGATACATTTAAAAGGCCCAGTGGGGCTTCTAGTTTCTTCACCTCTCCGTATCAGCCATAACTGCCTAAGTTTATGTTCTATTTGTTGAGAAGCACTTTGGGCTCTATTTTCACTGTGTAGAAGATTTTATCACCCTGAATTGACCCAGTTACAATGCCCATTTAATTATATTGCCTAACTTTCCCATTTGGATAAATCTTTCAAAATCTTAAGAAGGCATTTTAGAGAACAATCCAACTGGTTCCCATGGTTTTACTCTTCACACTTGAGAATTTTATTTAAAATGAGCATGACTGTTAAAAAAAAAATCTTAGTCATAGAAAAATTATTGGAAAAAATACATCAAAATGTGTTTTCTTTTTAATTTTCTATATGAGTTTATATAATATTTGTAATTGGAAAATGCAATTGATTTGTTAAATAAAATGAATACAGAACATTATCTTTCTTTTTAAAAGATCTTATACATACCATCGGATCAAGATGAAAATAGGGTAACCCTGGTTTGACACAATCCTTTTTCCCAAAAAATAGCTATAAAGAATATTTCTATGATGCAAATCTTATTTCCCATTGACTCTTGCTATAAAATTAACAATGTGGTCCCACCGGAAAAAAATCCTCTCACTAAACTGAGCTTTAAAAAAGTCAAATAAGAAAGAACACTCTTGGTAGTGATCATGTAGCACTTTTAAAATTTGTAGATATATTCAAAATAATGTAATAATTCTCACTAACTCATCATTATTTAGATTCACAGAGCGAGTTCCATGCACCCTCATGGAAGGCAAGGACAGGCAGTTCTGTTATCCATCAGCAAACAGTTCACCCCAAATTTATTAAATATGTTCTATGAGCCAGGCCCTGAGCCAGACGCTGAGAGAACTAAGTGAATTGGACGTAAGGTCTCAGCTTTTTGGGTGCGGGTGGGGGCAAATGAGGTCAACGTCCAGTAGTGAGTATTGTGATGGAAGGGACCCACTCCCCTCAGCCAAGGCGGGGGCTACTAAGACTTATCTGGGAATTTGCATCTAAAAAAATATGACCTAAACCTAGGAAATTCTAAGTAAACTCATCAGGACATTCTCCAAAGAGGCTGTCCACTGCTCCTAGCTGCCCCTCCTCTCTGCTCTCAGGGTTCCGTGGCTCCCCCAGTGTAATCGCCCTGAGGGCGTGTTTCATAGCTGCCGGCCCCCATCAGCCAGCTAGCTTCAGAGCGGCAAGGATGGGCTTGTCTTATTCACCTCTGCTTCCCCAGGACCTCAGGGGGCTCAGGAATTGGGTGACTTGTTGAATGAATGGATGAAAAAATAGATGAATCTTTTATTAACAGAAACTATACGGTAGGGCAACATGCATTAACAATGATGGGTTCACCGACTTGTCTGCTCCCTTAATCTACCAATAAGAAGTCCCCACATTTCTGGTCCAATTTCCCTTCTCCCCAGTTGCACCCTCGCCTCTGAGGACAGGCCATTCCTGCTGCATTTCTTCCTGGACATTGTGTGATGGAGAGGTCAAAGAAGCAGGCAATGAGTGTGTAGGGGAGGAAAAATTCCTCTTTTCTCTACCCTCCTAGATTCCCCAGCTGGAGCTTTGTAAATTAGACAGACAAAATGCAGATTAACAAGAGAAAAAACAGCCAGAAGTTTATTAACATGTGCCTCGCGCGTACACTTGGGAGCCTTCAGTGATGAGTAACTCAAAGGGGTGGTTCGAACTTGGGCTTATATAGCATCTTAACAAAGGAACAATACGTTTTTAGAGAAGTGACAACACAAAGGGAAGGACTTTGAGTTTTTAGGTGTGGCAAATTGTGGGAAGGTACACATATCCGGGAACTAATGACTGATGAGGGTCAGTATTAGCTAGTATAAGGTTTGGTCATCGCTGGGCTGATAAGGATGTAGAGTTGTTTATGATGATTAACTTCTGTCCTTCTTGGTAGAGAAAGGATGAGGGACATCTTTATAAATTTATGTCCTGCTTTTAGGCAAATAAGGGAAGGGCTGAGAGCTTTTCTTGTATCTGCTTCTTCTCAACTGCCTTCAGCTCAAAATAAACCTTGTGTCAAAGTGGCGTATTTTGGAATGGCATATTCTGATATCTTCAAGTTCAAAGAGATTTAAGCAATCTACATCCTGAAGAGACCCCAAAGCTGGGAGCCAAGACATTGAGGCTGAAAAGAAAGAGTGGTTTGAGATGTGGTGGCCAGTGAGAAGCTTCTGAAAGTGTAGATTATAACAGAGTTTGTGGAGGCAAAAAAAGAGACATGAGAAGGCCTGCTAGGGACTATGACTTGGATCTTCTTTGACGCCCTTTAAGAGGCCAGAATAAAGAAAATGATGTCTTGTTTCTCTATCCATCTGTGTTAGTCCATTTGGGCTGCTGTAACAAAATACCACAGACTGGGTAGCTTATAAACAGCAGAAATTTATTACCCACAGTTCTAGAGGCTGGAAGTCTGAGATCAAGGTGCCAGCATGGTTGGGCGAGGGCCCTCTTCCAGGTTGCAGACTTCTCGGTGCATCCTCACATGGCAGAAGTGGGTAGGGAGCTCTGTGGGTCGCTTTTGTAATAGCACTAATCACATTCATGAGGGCTCCACCTTCATGACCTAAGCATCTTCCAAAAGCCCTACCTCCTAATACCATCACCTTTGGGGGTTAAGATTTCAACATATGAATTTTCAGGGAGACATAAACGTTCAGACTGTAGCACCACCTATCTCTCTACTTTGCCTCTTGGGACCATACTTGTTTAAACGTGCCACTTTTCCAGGAGTGAATGATGAGGTCACAGCTTATCTAGACATCTCTACTTAGTTCTGATGGGCATCTCATGCTGAACTCCAGATCCTCCTCCCATAATCTGCTCTATTTACCGCCCACTCCTTCTCAACTGATGACAACTCCATCCTTCCAGATACTCAGGCCAAATATTTTGTGTCCTCCATGACTCCTCTCCTCTCGTTCCATCACCCAATTCATCAGGAACCCTCTAGGTTCTACCTTCCAAATACATTCAGATTCTAACCACTTACCACCACCAGGGCTCCTCCCAATTTGAGCCTCTATCATCTTAAGTTAGAGCAAGGGCCTCCCAACTGTTCCCCCTGCTTATGCCCTCACCTTCCTACCATCTATTCTCAACAGAGCAGCCAGAATGATCTTTACGCACCTTCTGTTAAGGTGCAAAATATTCAGCTCATTTATCTCCTATGCTCAAAATGCTTCAATGGTTTTTCTTTCCCTTAAGATAAAAGACAAAGTCCTTTTGATGGCCTAGAAGGATGTGTTCTGCTTCACCACCCACCCCGCCTCATTATTGCTCTCCCTTTGGATAACTCCCCTTCAGCCACAATGGCCTCCTAGCTCTTCTACACACTCCCTAGGCAAACTCCATTTTAGGAACTTAGAGACCCTGACTGCTCCCTCTAGTGAAATGCTTGCCCCCAACAGCCACAAAGCTAGCCTCCTCCCCTCCTGCAAGTCTTTGCTCAGATGTCATCTTCTTGAGACTTCCTCCTCGAGAAAATTGCAGCTCTCCCCGAGGCCCACGTTCCTGGTGCCTTGCCCTGCTTCATTGTTTTTAGAATTTATCACCTTATCTATGATGTTAACTGTTTGGCCTGACCAGATCGTAGACTCTATGAGTCCATGAGGACAGCTGTCCTAGTTTTCATCCCCACTGTATCCCAATCACCTGGAAGAGTGACTAGCACAGAGCGGCTGTTCAATCATTATTTGCTGAATGAATGAATGGAATCAGTTTATACTGACAAGCAATCACAGATGACTTCTAGACTAGGGGACCTACCTGTGTCAGGTACAACATTGTGAGCTGGGGTGTGGGGAACTAGTCTTGCCCCTATTGACAGATACGGGTTGGGGTTCAGGGTCAAGCTCCAAGGCACCCAGCAGTCTGGCACAGACTTTTATCTGCATCAGTAATCTGCTTTGCTGCAGGACGAAGGCAAGGGCATCAATATTGACACAATTCAAAAACAACTGCTCCAGTGTCTGTGCTTCATTTTGTTCAATGGCTAGAAATGCAGTAGACCCAAGCTCCAGGCCAGACGAGGGCAGCCAGATGGTTCCAACTGAAATCTTAGATGTATGTAATAAACTCATATATGGATACACTATGAACTCCTTTCAGAAGGTGAAAATGACAGACCAACTGGTCTCAAACACAACATCTGGCAGCCCTCAGCAAGGCGGAAAGGGAAGCTCACAGTTATCTTCACCTTTCCCAAGGAGAAATATTTACCTCCTCACCCTCAAGATAAGAACAACCCAAGCTTGGCCCCTTCACCAAGTACCAAACAGGAGCAAACGTACCTACGGCTGCAGTTACAGGGTCTCAGCAGTGGGCTGAAACCCAGCACCACAAACTGGCTCATGAGAACCATGAAAAAGATGTTATCATAAGCCCTGGGGGTGGGGCGGGGAAGGTGGTGTGTCACTGACTAATTCCCGGAGGAACTCAAGGGTGGGTCAATCACTAACCACACTGAACCAGATCAAGTCTCACCATGAGATCTACGCCTAAGACCTGACAAATAAAAATGGCAAGTAATAGGATATATTGGAGTATACGAGGAAGTCATTTGGTATAAACCTAATTCGGCCTGACCTTGTCTTTCCAAAAGGGCCTGACCATGGCTGTTGAGCATGCATTGTATATCTGCTTTAGAGATTCCCCATGGCAAGAACAAAGGCCCTTGAGATAAAGGTGCAACTTCTCTTCCCCTCCCAACTTGGCATTTCTTTAAGGATTAAGCATCTTTCTTTGGGCTAGGAACAGATTGCTTGCGGAGCCGCCTGTGACCACCCAGCTCAAGACAAAAGACTTGCCTTGTGGTATACCCACTGCCTGTAACCACCCAGCTCAAGACAATAGATTTGCCTCCTGCTACGCCCTCCGAGATAGCAGACCACTACCTGCTGTGCCCATCAAGTGCGGTGCCCACAGGGCAATCTTGTGACTATTGTGGGAGGGACATTTCAATCATATGTGAAACACCCTCTTTGAAGGTATATAACCACCCTATGTACCCCCACTTATTTGGTGTGCTCTGTTCCTTTGTGGAAAGACTCACCCAGGTTATAATCCTCAGATTTCAGCTCAGAATAAACTCACCCAAATTTTCATTTATAGATTGGTTATGGATTATTTTCGTCGACAGAACTTTGCCTTGTTTTTAATGCTAAGATCTCTCCAGAAGGAGCTTAGGCCTTATTACCAGAACCTGCAGTGTATGTGGAAGCATGTTTTCCAACTGAGCCTGTGCAAGCGAATACCCACCTCTCCCTTTTGAATGTTCATTCCTCGTCCCAAATCAGTGTCCCTGCTTCCCTTTGTTTGGGGACACCATGAGTCTGGAAATGATTCCTCATGGTCTCCTATTTGCTGCAAAGATACTTTACTTTGTGAAACAACTACTCCTGGTGGAGAGTCTGATTTAACTCGCCAGGAGGGAACCCACTTCAGTTTCAGTTTCGGTAACAGTGCTACACACATGAATAAGATAGTTGTGACAAATAAAAACGGCAAGCAATAGGATATGTTGGAGAATATGAGGAAGCCATTTGGTATAAACCTAATTCGGCCTGACCTTGTCTTTCCAAAAGGGCCTGACCATGGCTGTTGAGCATGCATTGTATATCTGCTTTAGATATTCCCTATGGCAAGAACAAAGGCTCTTGAGATAAAGGTGCAACTTCCCTCCCCCTCCCAACTTGGCATTTCTTTAAGGATTAAGCATCTTTCCTTAGGCTAGAAACTGATTGCTTCGCTCACCTGTGACCACCCAGCTCAAGACAATAGACTTGCCTCCTGCTATGCCCTCTGAGATAGCAGACCCACTACCTGTTGTGTCCATCAAGCACTGTGCTGACAGGGAAATCTTGTGACTATTGTGGGAGGGACATTTCAATCATATGTGAAACAGCCTGTTTGGGGGTATATAACCACTCTGTATACCTCACTTCCTTGGTGCCCTTTCTTCTTTTGGGAAGAAAGCCCCTGGGCCATGGTCCTCAGATTTCAGCTCAGAATAAACTCACCCAAATTTTCATTTATAGATTGGTTATGGATTATTTTCGTCAACAGTTGCTATTTTTCAAGATAGTCAAGTGTCATGGGTTGAATTGTGTGCCCCAAAAATTCAAGTCTCCACTTGCCTCAGAATATGACGTTATTTGGAGATAGGTCTTTATCGAGGTAATCAAGTTAAAATAAGGTCATTAGGGTGAGCCCTAATCCAATAAGACTGATGTCCTTATAAAAGGGGAAATTTGGACACAGATATGCACAGAGGGAAGATGATGTGAAGAGACATAAGGAGAAGATGCCCACCTACCAACCGAGGAGACAGACCTTTGAACAGATCCCTCCCTTGTAGTTCTCAGAGGGAACCAACCCTACCGACATCTTGATCTCAGGCTTCCAGCCCCCAGAGCTGTGAGACCATAAATTTCCGTTGTTGAAGCCAGCCAGTTGTGGTTTGTTATGGTGGCCCTAGCAAACTAATGCAACAGGAAAAGTATATTTCATCGGATAATTGTGGGGGATTGGGATTGGCCATTCTAAGATATTTCTCTTTGGCATGAGGATTATTTGGGACTGGTTACTTTTAAAACTACAGACATGAGAGAAACTCTGAAAAATAGGAGTTACCCTTTGCAGGAGACATTTACATTTGTAAAGGAAATCTCCATCTGTAAGGGTGTCTCCCTCTCTGTACCAGGAAGAAGGGGGGATGACCTTATCTCTAGAAACTCTTATCAATGCGGAAGGCAAGGACTTAAATCTGCCTAATAACCTTACTCTTGTTTACTGTGCTTTTCTGGTAATCTCCCGTAAGTGATTCCCCCTTGCCCCACCCAACATCCTCCTTTGCCTTTAGCTGAGGATGGTGTTTAAGATGAGAACCTCTGCCATTTTGGCAAGTTGCTCAGTTTTCCTGAGCCTCTCCCATGTATACATGTTCTAAAGCCTTGTTTAATTTTCTCCTGTTATTCTGTCTCATGTGAATTTAATTCATAGCCCAGCCAGAAGGACGTAGAGTGGGTGGAGGAAATGTCTTCCTCCCCTACATAGTTAACATGGCAATCCCACCTCTTCTTACTTCAGTGACATTTTAGAACTTGCTATGACATGATTTTTCAAGTTACCTAGCACTAGTCAGTGGGTACCACGGAATCACCAACATCTATTTCTGTGTTTGTATGTTGCAGAAAGCTGTCGCTTCACTAGGAGAGATTGTTCATGTTCCCTTTGGCTGCCTTCACCTGCCCTCCACTTCCCTTCCATCCAGGGCCTTCACTCAAAACTTACCTTTCTTTTCCCAGTGCAAGGCCTCCAACCCCACCCCCCTCCTCCCCGAGGCAAACAGTCTGTCTCTCTCAAAGAATATGCTTGGCTAGTAATTCCTTTTGGCAAAACCAGATTACTCTTTTTCTCACTTCTCTCTGAACCATCAATTTGCCTTTTCGGGTGGGCCTTCCACAGCCCGTTCCACAGCAGATTTATTGCCCACTCCATCTTCCTTCTGCACGATTTAATCTGCTGTATTTTAATTGGGTAATAAAACTCTGTGTGCCACCCAGCAGAATTCCAGAGCAAGCAATCACCGGGGACATTCTCTCAGCAGCCAATTTCTAATTATTTATTCAGGCCCAAAGCCTAATTCCACCCCCGAGTGCAGTGGTTCTGAGCTGCTGCACTCCCTGTTGAGGGGGAGGGGCCCAGGTGGGCAATGCTTGGGATTCCCTGTGAGCATGTCCCTGGACAGCAGACCATCTGTGAGTCAGGATGGCCTTAGTACCTGGGAGAAGCTTCTCCTTTGTTGTCACAGCACATGGGAGGATTGCCCTGGGCCTTGTTTTGTTAGTCCCTGCCCTTCATTGCTCAGGAATGAGACTGCCACAATTGATGAGGGAGTGTCCCTGACATTTAAGGAAGAGCAGGGACTAGCCAATTCACAGCGTCATGGTGTCAGGACAACTAGCTAGCCATCTGGAAGCAAAGTGACACAGAATAAATTCTATATAAATGAAAACATTGAGGGATAGCAGAATATACCACCCCAAAATATGACTGTAGGAGTTCAGGACATGCCACTCCCAAATATGCCACTTTGGGATACTGATTATTTTGAGCTGTAGGCACTTGAAAAACAGCCAATGCAAGCAGAGACTTTCTCTGAACTCCCCTCATCTGCCTGAAGATAGATCCTCCAAAGGGAACTCAACTGTCATCACTCCTTCCCCGGGAGTTTCACCAACCAGGGAAGGCTGGCTCTTCACAGGAGAGGAGACTAGAAGTTGTCACCACACCCAGACAAACTGTCTCAAACTATCATACTTTTCACCCATTCGTCTAAGAACTTGTTCATCTTTCCTAAAAATCATTTACTCTCCCCTAAGAAGCCTCCATCCCCCCTCCCCTTGTCCTGTTAAGATGGTCTTTAATACTGAATTCTAAGCCACTTCAGGGAGTGCCTCATTTGTCCTTGCGTGTCTCCCATGTGTACATGAGGTATACCTGTCAGTAAACTTCTGTTTGCTGTTCTCTTGTTAATCTGTCTTTTATTACAGGAGTCTCAGCCAAGAATTCAGAAGGGTGGAGGGAAAATTATCTTTCCTCCTTTACAACATCAATATAAACATGAATTTACAAAAATGAGAGAGCAGAACATGGAAGAATAGGTCTTTCTAATTATGGTGCAAAATCCAAAAACTTTAAAAGAAAAGATTAATACATTTGACTATATAAAAATTAAAATTTGTTAAAAGCATGCATTTCTCACCGAGAAAATCATAAACAACATCAGAAGACAAGTGACAGACTGGGAAAAATACTCACAACTTACGTCACCCCAATATATAAAGATGCCCCCAACAAATCAGTAAGAAATATCAACAATTCAAGAGAAAAAGTTGCAAATGACTAAGCAGAAAGTTTATTGAAGGCAAAAAATGAGTAGCTTTTAAATTTTTTTTAATGCCCATTGCAAAAGAAACGAAAATTTAAAAATTACAATGAGAGCTGGCCCGGTGGTGTAGCAGTTAAGTGCATTTGTTCTGCTTTGGTGGCCCGGGGTTCGCTGGTTCAGATCCCGGGTGAGGACATGGCATTGCCTGGCAAGCCATGCTGTAGCAGCCATCCCACATACAAAGTAGAGGAAGATGGGCACGGATGTTAGCTCAGGGCCAGTCTTCCTCAGCAAAAGGAGGAAGCTTAGCAGCAGATGTTAGCTGAGGGCTAATCTTCCTGGGGGAAAAAAAAAATCACAATGAAACACCATTTTTCACTTATCAAACTAGCAAAAGCCCCATCTCATACATTGTTGGTGGGAAAATAAAGTGGTTCAATTTCTGTGAAGAGCAATTTGGCAGTATCTATTCAAATTACAAATATATATACCTTTTGACCCTAAGAATTTATCGTCTAGATATGTTCACACATGGGAAATAACACATTGTACAAGAATTATTTATGAGACATTGTAATAGCCAAAGATTGGAAGCTACCTAAAAGTTTGCCCAAAGGGAGCTGATTTAATCAAATATGATAAAGCCATACAATGGAATACTCTTTTTTTTTCTTTAAGGAATATTACCCCTGAGCTAACTACTGCCAATCCTCCTCTTTTTGCTGAGGAAGACTGGCCCTGAGCTAACATCCATGCCCAGCTTCCTCTACTTTATACGTGGGACGCTCACCACAGCATGGCTTGCCAAGCTGTGCCATGTACTCACCTGCGATCCAAACTGGCGAACCCCGGGCCACGGAGAAGCAGAACATGCGCACTTAACTGCTGCGCCACGGGGCCGGCCCCTGGAATACTCTTTAGCTGTAAAAAAGAATGAAGGAGTTCTTAATGAATCACCATGGAAAATCTATGCAGAAGAAAACAAATACACATACCCTACCAGTATGTAAAGCAGGCTATCATGTATGTAAAATAGGTGAAGGGGAATAAAATATGTGTCTATGTGACTGACTTAGGCATAAAAAATATCCAGAAGGATAAACAAGAAAGAAATAACTGTGGTTACTTGTTGAGGAGGATGGGAACGGAATGCGAAGGGATAAGATAGGAGGGAGTCGTTTGTTTCACAGCTTTTTGTACTTTTTGATGTTTGAAACATGTGAATGTGTTACCTATTCAAAAAACTGAATTAAAAATAAAATCTGCTCAAGGAGAGAGGGAAGAGGAGAGAGGACGTGGATTATACACATAGTGTGGTTTCCCAGCAAACAAATTGCACCAAGTCCTCGTACCCTCCCTACAGAGCCTGTCACAGCGATGACAGCACGGGGAGGCAGGGGCAAGTGAGGGAGGGGCGGGGGGGCAGAACTGCCTGACCTCACATCCACACACTTCTGCTTTGGCATTGTTTCATTGTTGTCAAGTGAAACTATACATGCACGGTTGTGTTTGCATGTGTGAAAATGTTCCTCTGCTAAATGAAAACATTTTGCAACTGTTTCATCATTTCTTCAAGTTAAAAATACTGTACCAGGGGTTGGCCCAGTGGCGCAGTGGTTAAGTTCACGCATTCCGCTTTGGTGGCCTGGGGTTTGCCGGCCCGGATCCCAGGTGCAGACATGGCACCGCTCATCAAGCCATGCTGTGGCAGGTGTCCCACATGTAAAGTAGAGGAAGGAGGAAGATGGGCACGGACGTTAGCTCAGGGCCAGTCTTCCTCAGCAAAAAGAGGAGGATTGGCAGCAGACGTTAGCTCAGGACTGATCCTCCTCAAAAAAAAAGAAAAAATACTATACCAGTAGCCATAAAGAAGGGAAGTCAATTGGCCTCTTTTCACCCATGAGAAAACCTGCCGGTTCAGCTTTTGTCACCTCTCTTTTCTCTGTTTCTTAAAACTCGCCCCCAAGTATTTACTGTAACCTAATTTCACCTGGACACAAACATGAGATGGGGGCACTCACAGATGACTCGCCCCGGGTGCTGCACTCTCCCCAGAGGCCCCAGCCCCTCTGGCTCCATCTTAGGGAGGTAACTGGGGGCCACATTCTACCATGCCGAGGTACCCAGGCTCCTCCTTAGTGATTCAATCTTCAACAAATATTTAGTGAGGGTCTGCAGGGTAGGTGTCTTAATACAATGGGAATCTTACCAACAGGGTTTTTCTGAGGCAAAGCCTCCATTTCAGTTCCTATTTTGGTCATTATTGAAAGGCAAAGGATGGGAATTTGTTGGCAAGGAAAAGGAATTGGGGTGTCTTTAAAAAATAAAACATAGCATTAAGGAAGAAACTTGAAGTCAGAATTTCCCGGGGGAATTCACTTCCAGTGGCAATATACTGTTTATTTAGAGAGTCACACAGCACAAAGGTTATCCAGGAACTGAAGGGAAAGATTGAACGTTCCCAAGACGGAGTTCTCAAGGGCAAACAGTGGATTCCGTGAAGAAGAATTGCTGGAGAAAGACTCTATCTGCTTTCTTTGGGTGGAGTCACTGGTCGTCGTCTATCTTTGGAAGCCTGGGCTAAAACTTGTGCTTTAAAGGCACTTTTGAAGCATGGTTTGAGTAGATGGAGACTTATCCAGGTACTGATTGGTTTGGGGAGGGGGAACCAGGCCAAAGAAGAGCCCTAAGAGAAGAGGGCAGGAGACGGGCACTAAGCCACTCCATCCACGGCTCTGAGTTCTTGGGAGAAGAGGTCCTCTATACAAATACAGACCAAGGCCCCCCACTCACTTGCCCCAACAACACAGGCCTCATTCCACCCACCCACCCAGCTGTCCCACCTCAGCAACCCCTCCAGGTTCTAGCACTGCTCCACTGCCCGCAGCATAGCTTCCAACGGCCATCACAACAGAACTACAATCACTTTGCACCCAAGACGTAGGGCTTTGACTATGGAGAAGCAAAGAGGTTACAGTGAGAGGTATAGGATCCAAGAAGATGCCCAGCAGGGTTCATCCCTGTGTGGGCAGCCCTAGTCCTGAGGCCTTCATAAGAGCAGGTGACTGTGAAGATGGGAGGCACCCATCGTATGGCCCTGACGGTCTTCATGCACCCCTAGGATGCAAGGCGAGCTTGTGAAGGGGCTGAGCTGGCCTAATGGGGAAGAGAATTATAAGTGTCACACTGCGGGACGAAAATGCTAAATGGAAATTCAAAAGGGACTTTTAAATGCCACACTGAAAAGAAGTCAGGAAGTATAGATCAGGGCCAGGAACAAGTAAGACCTTGGAAAATTTCTGGAACCTTTACAATTTCCTCAGGTTTACTTCTTCTATTATCTTTCTATTATCCTTCCACTAGCGCAACTTTTAAAACCCTGACAGCGAAAAGCGTCTGTGTGTTTGCTTTGACAGCAACAGCTAATACAGGGGGAGGCCGCCCGAGAGGAAGGAAACCCGAGGAACCGGGTGAGTGGGGCGGTTTGGAGAGGGCAGGTGGCTACCATGAGAAGGGAGAGGGAACACAGCTTGGATCATTAGGTGTCCCAGAAACTTGGAAATAAAGCAGTGGTTTCTTTAAAGCTTTTAATTCTATGTTGCTATGCATTTTTTGCTTATTTGTTTATGACCTATCTTGTTCCATAAAGTATTTAAGTAGCTTATAGGATATAAAGAATGTATGCCATAAAATACAAAGTTAGGAGCAGGAAAATGTAAATTTTTAAGAGAGGTCGTGACTAGGAGAAAATTAAAATACATGTCCTCATAAGGTCCTACTCGGTTACTTAAGGGCAAGTTTGGATCTCCTCTGAGTTTCCGGGTGCACAAAGAGGAAAGGGAAATTGGATGGGTTGTCCATGAGAAGACAAACAACTACTGCGGTAAAGTTCTTATGGTTCTCATCCCTAAAAGATACACAATTCTCTTATGGTACTTCATAGAGGTGACGAGTGACATGGTAAGGAACAGCTCTACATGATCATCCGGAGAAAAATCCACAAAGGTGTCTCTTATGGATGCTAAGACGATGACTCCAGAGCAAAACTCAGAGGTAGCATGTCTGTGGGAACCCTCCACATCACCTAATCAGAAAGTGGCAGAAACAGATTTGGAACTCAGGTCACACGATGTCAACTCCTGTTTGCTTTTCATCCCTTTTCCCTCACCTATTTCCTACTCCTCTTTTAGGCTCAACTTAAACTTCACTTCCTGAAAAAGGCCTTCTCTGACCCTGGGCTGGGCTAGACTCCTGAACTTTCCCTATCTGTCACACGTCACACGTCACACGTTTTGTTTTCACTTGTCTGGTGTCTATCTCACCACTAGATTGAAAGCTTATGGGAGCACGGACCACCTGATGATCTCAATAGATGCTGGAAAAGCATTTGATGAAATTCAATGCCTATTCGCAGTAAAATCTCTCAACAAACTAGGACTAGAAGTGAAAGTCCTCAACCTGACAAAGGGCATCTAATAAAAACCTACAGAGAACATCATACTTAATGTTGAAAGACTAAATTCTTTTCCTCAAACATCAGGAACAAGGCAAGAATGTCCACTCTCATCTCTTATATTTGACATTGTACTAGAGGTCCTCAGCAGTGGAATAACTCAAGAAAGGAGAAAGAAATGGTATGCAGATTGGAAAGGAAAAAAACCACACTGTTTCTATTCCTCAGATAATGTGATCATCTATATAGAAAATCCTAAGAGGTTGATTTTCCTATCCATATTAGTAAGTAGAGCAAAGATGGAAGATACAAGATTAGTGTATAACAATTAATTTTGTATTTCTATATAATAGTAATGAACAATTGAAAAATAAAATTAAAAAGCAATAAAGTAAAATAGCATCAAGAATGTGAAATACTTATGGATACACTTAACAAAAATATGCAAGACATATAAACTGAAAAATTCAGAAAATTTCTGAAAGAAATTGAGGGTAACCTAAATAAATGGAGAAATATTCCATGTTCATGGACTGGAAGATTCAACATTGTTAAGATGTCAATTCTCCCCAAATCAGTCTATAGATTCAAAGCAATACCATGTAAAATTCTAGAACAATTTTTTCTAGAAATTGACAAGCTAATTTTAAAACTTATATGGAAATGCAAGGAACGTAGAATAGTCAAATAATCTTGAAAAAGAAGAACAAATTTGGAAAACATATACTACCTGATTTCAAGATTTACTGTAAAGTTGCAGTAAGGTACAATTATTGATGAAAATTCATAAACAGAAACCTCATTAAATTGGAGTTGGCAGGCCAAAAGTAGGAGTTCTCACAAGCTAGTCGGTAGCAGAGCCCAATAGGAAGAGGAAAGACTTCCTGTTCTTTTTGGTTTTTGTTTTTTCTGCTTTTTCTCCCCAAATCCGCCCCCCCCCGTACATAGTTGTATATTTTAGTTTTGGGTCCTTCTAGTTGTGGCATGTTGGACGCTACCCCAATATGGCCCACTGAGTGGCACCATGTCGGCACCCAGGATCCGAACCTGCGAAAACCTGGGCTGCCAAAGCCGGAGATCCCAACCACTCGGCCACGGGACTGCCCCAATACTTCCTGTTCTTGATCAGCAAGAAGCTCAGCCAATGAGAGACCCTCACAATTCAGCCAGCAAAAAGCCACTACACATGGAACTCTCGATTCCTCCAATGAACTCTCAACTTCCTCTTTCTCTATAAGAGTTTCTCCTCCTTTGATGCAAGAGACCTGCACATGGCTCACCATGGTTGCAGACCCCCAATTGCAATTCTTTGCTAATCCTGAATAAACCCATTTTTGCTGGAGAAATAACTGGCTGTCTATTTGTTTAAGGTCAATAGTAATCAAGATGGTGTGATATTACACAAGGATAGACATACAGATGAAGAGTTAGCAAACTTTTTCTGTAAAGGGCCAGAGAGTAACTATTTTTGGCTTTGTAATCTGTTTCAACTCGGCTTCTGTAGCATGAGAACAGCCAGACAATACTTAAAGGAATGAGTGGGCTTAACTGAGTTCCAATAAAACTTTATTTACAAAACAGGTAGTGGGCCAGATTTGGCCCTCAGCCTGTAGTTGTCAACTCCTAATATAGAACAATGGAACAGAAAAGGAGTCCAGAAATAGACCCACAGATATGTAGTCTGAGTTCAACAAAGATGCCAATGTATTTAAATGAAGAAAGGATAATCTTGTCAATGAATGGTGTTAGAACAATTGGACAATCATATGAGAAAAAAGGAACCTAGATACTTACTTCACATCATATACAAAAAAATAACTCAAAATGAATCATAGACCAAAATGTAAGAGCTACAACTATAAAACATCTAGGAAAAAAAATAGGATAAAAATGTTTGTCTTGGGTTAAGCAAAGATTTCTTAGATATGACACAAAAGCACCAACCATAAATGAAAACGAAATGGACATTATCAAAATTAATCTCTATGCCCAACTTGAAAAGAATATAATGCTGAGTATTCAATAAGCCATAAGTGACAGACTCAAGCTCACTCTTGGCGGTCAAGGAGGCCTTGGAGGCCAAATGATTTTTCTGTATTTCAGTTCCTGAATTTGCAAAAGGAAAGTT
Source organism: Equus asinus (assembly GCF_041296235.1). Lineage (NCBI taxonomy): Eukaryota > Metazoa > Chordata > Mammalia > Perissodactyla > Equidae > Equus > Equus asinus. The sequence goes on from NC_091813.1 coordinate 42,885,353, forward strand.
GAGGAAGCACATCTGATGAAATCTTTATATGGGCCCTCATACAAGCAATGTGACACAGAAGAGAATTCATCTGTGCAAGGCACAGAGACATACCTCATTGGCCTTAAAAGAAATGAGTAAGGACTCACATGGCCGGGAACTAGAATTGGAAATCTCAGAAAGCACAGAACTTCTGAGAAGGGGACCTCCTCAATAACCCTACTTCTCTCTGCACTTCTCTGACCTCTTCCTTTTTATAGGCTGGCTCCCTCACTCCATAATGCCCTTTCATGTGCTTTAGTTTGCTTAACCCAGGCCCTCCTACCTCATAGCATCACTTCACCCTCAGGCCTGCCGCTAATTTGCAAATGTTTTCAGTATTTCTTGTTTCACATTCCCTAAGGAGACATTCTGATTGGTTCAACTCATCTTATCACGCCAGGTCATAGGTTGCTGGTCAGCCTATGAATTTGCTTCCTTCCCTGGTCCATTCAGCTGTGGCCAGGGTAGGGGGAAAAAGATCACATGATATAAAGGGGCTTACTATCCAGGCGGAATCCTTCAAACATTTCAATTCCAGGAGTACAGATAAATGAAAGATCTGATCTGTCCAGAACTGCCATGGTTTCTCCTCATCAGGTCATGATGCTAATTTCATAAACGAGTATTTTCGCGGGGAATGAAAGGGCCCATGTCATCAGCAGAGCATGTACTGAGTTCCTAAAATTATATGAAATTCAATATTTGCATAATATGACTGTGATGGTTAATTTTATGTGTCAAATTGACTGGGCCATGGGGTGCCATGGTTAAACATTATTCTGAGTGTGTCTGTGAAAGCACTTCCGGATGAGATTAGCATTTGAATTGGTGCACTGAAAAAAGCAGATGGTCCTCCCCAATGCAGGTGGACCTCATCCGATCCACTGAGGGCTGAATCGAACAAAAGGCTGAGTAGGAAAGAATTCACTCTCTCTGCCTGTCTGAGCTACAACATCCGTCTCCTGCCTTCAGACTCAGACGCAGGCTGGAACTGCACCATTGACTCTCCTGGGTCTCCAGCTTGCCCATCTTGGGACTTCTTGGCCTCCATAATTGCGTGAACCAATTCCTTATAATAAATACATACGTGCATACATACACTCCCATCCTGTTGATTTGGTTCTGTTTCTCTGGAGAACCTTGACTAATTCAATGACTCAAGTGTACAAAAATCAAACCAACACAAACAAGACCAAGTGAAAGTACATTTCATTCCAGACTTTGACTCTCCGTTCAGAGCCATGAGACTCAGTCCTGCCATGATATCTTACCTTGTACCCTCATCTTCAGCAAGATGGTGAACAAGAAACTGGAGATGTCTGAATGAGCTGCACATTCATCCCCATTTCTTTCTTCTGTCACAGATCCATTCCCATCTATTCCCCACAGCATAAAATCCACATAACAGTTAATTCTCTTAAGCCCAAAGAAAACCTCATGAGCCATATGTAAAATACACTCATTTTCTTTTTCTTTCCTCTGTTTAATTACTCACTTCATTTAGTTTTATTCTTCCCTCTCTCATTGGACAAAGGCAACCTTGTATTTGGGTAAATTAGTAGAAGGTCTGATAATAAAGGAGGCTCGTTGACATTTATTAGCATGATGAAAATTCCCAAACGTGCCCTGAACCGCTGATATTTACATCTTGTTACAAACAAGCTCAGCGTTTTTCTCTCATTAGGCACCTAAGATGATCCTTCTTTCCTGCCAAAATGATTCCTGTTGGTTTTCCACTTAAGCCATTGCTGGGAGAAGCAGCTGCCAGTGTCAAAAGGAAACCGTTGGCCTTGGGAACTTGCTTGCTTAGAGTGTGTGTGATTCCAAAGAAACTCCTTTGCGTTACACTCGGCTGTTACAACTACAGTTTCACGTATTTTTTCCAGGCCGTCCTTTCTCACCATTCTGGACTGACAGCTGGATTTCAGTCGACGGCACTGTGCTTCGCATCTAAAAGTGCCTCCTGGGACTTTTCCTAATGGATCGCTTTTCCTAATGGGAACTATTAATGGCTTTTCTTTCTAGCTAAGTTTTGATAACCAAATAAAAGCAGTGTCAATGAGATTGTGAAAATATTTCTTTTCAAAGCCCTCATAAACCCCTTCATCTGGCACATCAGACGTCACTCCGCCCATATGAAAGGGCAGGAAAGATTCCATTTTCTCACCCTGCAAGAATTAAACCAAAGCCCTGAGGCCATGTGTGGTCCTCTAAAGCAGGCAATCATTTTCTTTCCATTCCTATTCCTTTTTTTTTTTTACTGTCTGCTCTTACCTACTTCAAATGTGGGCTTGTTTTATTATGAAGACTTCCTTTTTTATACATGTATATATTGACTTCTTATACCTTCCTTTGGCAATGGAAGTGTTTTTGTGTAAAGTGAGAATCAGCTAAGAACCCTACCTGACTCTTGGAAGACTCATGTGGTCTAGTGGATTTTGTGGCCTCACAGGAATGTGAACCATAAATCCTGTCACTCTAACCTGGTTTTCTGGCAGAGTCTAGACCACTAATGACATTTAACATATCGTAGCTCACATGGGCATGTTAGGGATCACCACCAGTTTGTGAAATGGTTGTAAAATTAAGTTTACCTAATGTGTCAGATGCTTTCAATAGCCACTCATTTCCCACTGTTTGTATTAGCTATTAGTCCCTAAATATGATCCAGATATGGTTGGTGATAATGAACAAAATCTGTTAGCCATTTTGTATTTCTCATGCAATTTTTTATCCCAAGGCAGTCTCTTTCCAGTCAGGGAAAGCACAGGGCAGTGCCTGGAGACCATCAAGTCCAGTGTCACCCATTTTACAGAGGCGCTGTGGGGGTCTAGAGGAAGCTTAGTGTTGGATACTTAAGTAAAGATAGTACAACAAACATTTGCACAGTCTTGCTGTTTTCTTTCATCTCAGCCTCACAAAAAATCCCATTAAGTAAGTGAGACAGTAGCTATGATCGTCCTGTGTTAGTTAGGGCAAAGGCCAAGCTACTGTAACAAAGAGACTAACAATACAGTGGCTTAATGAACAAAGGAATGTATTTCTCATTCACATAATGGCGTCGAGGTGAATGATGCAGGTTGACGGACAATACGTTCTGCTCCACACAATCATTCAGGGATTCTAGTTCCTTCCATTGTGTAACTCTGCCATTCCCTCAGACATTTTTGTGGTCAAAGCTGAGTGCCCTAAGATACATCCCTGGCAGAAAGGAGAAGATGAATGAACAGATGAAGCACACCCACTCTTTTGAGACCTAGGCCCTGAGTGGCAAACACCCCTTTCGCTCACATTCCATTGGGAAGAACATAGTCTTGTGGCCACTTTGACTGCAAGGAGGCTGAGAAATGAAGGATAACGTGCCCATGAAGAGGGGGAGAATGGGTTTTAGTGAGTAATTAACAATTTCCACCATGCCATTCTCATTTTACAGATGAGGACATTGAAACTCAGAAACTAAGACGGGCTAAACTTCCGCTCCTAATACAGAAGTAAATTGTAAGTAATCTCACTTGCAAAATATTATATAATTTCAAATAGTTATACCAAAAAAAAAGAACATGGTTAATATATTAGTCAGGATTTCCCAGAGACACAGAACCAATAGGCTGTATATATAGAAAGAGAGATTTATTTAATTTTTTTCTTTTTTTTTTTTGCTGAGTAAGATTCACCCTGAGCTCATATCTTTTGCCAATCTTCCTTTTTGTATGTGAGCCACCACTACAGCATGGCCACTGATGAGTGGTGCAGGTCTGCACCTAGGAACTGAACCCAGGCTGCTGAAGCAGAGCGTGCTGAACTTAACCACTAGGCCACCATGGCTGGCTCCTTTTTTTTTTTTTTTTGAGGAAGATTAGCCCTGAGCTAACATCTGCTGCCAATCCTCCTCTTTTTGCTGAGGAAGACTGGCTCTGAGCTAACATCCATGCCCATTTTCCTCTATTTTATGTGGGACGCCTGCCACAGAATGGCTTGACAAGCAGTGCATAGGTCTGCACATGGGATCCAAACCAGTGAACCCCAGGCTGCCAAAGCAGCATGTGTGCACTTAACTGCTGTGCCATCAGGCCAGCCCTCCCTTTTTTTTTAAATTAACTTTTTTTTTGGCCAAAGAAGACTTGCCCTGAGCTAACATCTGTTGCAAATCTTCCTCTTTTTTTTTTTTTTTTTTTTTTTGCTGAGGAATATTTGCCCTGAGCTACCATCTGTTGCCAATTTCCCTCTTTTTGTATGTGAGCCACTGCCACAGCATGACCACTGCTGAGTGGTGTAGGTCTGCCCCCAGGAACCTAAGCCAGGCCACTGAAGCAGAATGTGCCGACCTTAACCACCAGCCCACCAGGGTTGGCCTGAGAGAGATTTATTTTAAGGAATTGACTCACATGATTACTGAGGCTGGCAGGTCCAAAATCTGCAGGGTAGGCTGGCAGGCTGGAGACCTAGGGAAGAGGTGATGTTGCAGTCTAACTCCAAGGGCTGTCAGCCGGTAGAATTCCTTCTTGCTCAGGAGAGGTCAGTCTTTGTTCTCTGAAAGCCTTCAACTGATTGGATGAGGCCCATGATGGAGGGCAATCTATTTTACTCAAAGTCCACTGATTTAAACGTTAATCTCGTCCAAAAAACACCTTCACAGAAACATCCAAAATAATGTTTGACCAAATATCTGGGCACCATGACCCAGGCAAGTCGATACATAAAATTAACCATCCCATTTAACTCCACAATCCCTCAAAATCTCTCTTACCCCACTAACTACATGAAATGTACCTGGTATCTAGTTGCAACTCTGCCAGGAACTTGAACATCTCTGATTAGCGGCTTAGCCCTCAGCATCAACAGGTGGAAGGGTATCACTGTTCCCTTCACATCGAGAGCACAGTAGGAAGTAACAATACATGTGGCTGTGGGAAGCTTTGACCATTTTTGAGCCCCACTATTGCACTAATTCCCCACAGACTGCTCAGTCTTTTCTTCAGGAGGCATACAGACATAACATTAAAAGAAGAAAAAGGAAAGAGATGGGAGTAGGAAAGAGAAAGAAGGTGGGAGAAGGGTTACTGGGCACTCATTTGCCACAACTCTGTCATCTTTCCAAATGCTCCCTGTAAGAGCACTGGATCTCATCCTGCATTAGTCTCATCAAAACTTTACTGTCTTGTACCATATTAGGTGCTGTATCCAGCTAAGGTATGAACATCAGCTAAAGCAGACTTCCGGTTACAGTGCTTGAAAACGTTAGCAACCAGGTGTTTCACCAGCCGAACAAACAAGAGTGATTTGAAAATCAGTGTCAATAATTTCTAGCCATTTCCTGAAAAATTACTTCCCATCTGCACATCACACAGTGTTCTGGAAAGTGGTGAATTGTGGTGTGCTCTGTTCCGCCAGCGAAATGCTGAAACCTACATTCCCCTCGTATCCTGGGGCTGCTCAACTTGGCGGGAATATCTGCAGGTCCTTGGGTCGGGGCCCTCCTGCTAACCCGGCTTGGCTCACTGCCCACCCATCTCCACTCATCCTTGGCTCTCCTTCCATCATCGTCACCTTGCTTGTAATCCTCAAAGTAGTTTCAAAAGTGCATAAATCTCTAAGTTTTTTTCAAAGAATCTTATCACTTACGATAAAACGTATGGTGTTCATGTCCCCCTCTTATAATTACAGAATCTTAGAATTGGAATAGAGAAAGTGTCTTAGAGGTTTTACCCTTTCTGCAGAAGAAATTGTTGTAACACATGTGACACGTGTGTTTGCACGAGCCCAGAGGTGGGGAACTCACTGCTTCCCAAGGCAATGCCCATCCCTCTCTGTACCATGCTGACTAATAAAAGTGTCTTCTTTGTGTCTACTCTGATGGACTGGCTAGGAGCCATACGGTAAGACAGTTTATCCTTCTAGTTGATCATCTTTCCAACATGGAGTTGAAAATCTTTTCAAGATTTACTAGATTCTTACAGATTTTATTATTAGCATACCCAAAATACTATAATATCTATGAGTCTAAAAATGATAACAAAGGTGTGTGCATGTGTGTGTAAGGCCAAGTTATTTGGGTGATTCTTACTGATTTTATTTTTTGGATATTAATAATGATGTCAACGGTTTTAAAAATCAGAAAGAATAAAAATACATTCAGTGAAAAGTCTCCTTTTTACATCAGTCATCCATCCATCCAATTCTTCCAGCCTCCCTTTCAAACAGGGAGCCACTGTTACTAGTTTTGTTTGTATCCTTCCAGAGACTGTTTATACGAACAGATACAAACATGCATTCTGCCCTTGTTTTATACAGTTGGAAGCACACCATGCGTGCTTTTCTGCAGCTTTCTTTTTTCTAGTATAAGTGTCAAAGATCTGTTCATATCAAAACATGAAGAGTTTTTTCCTGTTGTACAGCTGCACAGTATTCCATGGTATGGACATGCCGTAACAGATTTAGCCAATCTCCTATTGGTGAATATACAGATCATTTCCTTTTTTTGCTGTTATAAGAAGTACAACCATAACTAACATTGTATAGACATCATTTTATATCTGCCCAGGCTAAGCTCTTTAAAATGAATAGCTGTGTTAAAAAAGATGCGTATTTCAAATTTTGACAGATAATTGCCAAACTGCCCTCCAAAGATGTTATACCAATTTATATTCCACCAACAATATAAAGAGTGTCTCGCCAATCCAAAGTTTTGTCAAACATCTGGAAATTTGCCTATCTGATATGTGAAAAATAGTGTGTAAGTATAATTTAAATTTGTGTATCTCCTACTATGAATGATATAAAACATTTCTTTAAAAATAATCAACAACTCTTTGTATTCCTCGCCTTTCTATCCAGTGGTGGTTTATTTTTATTATGGGTTGCAGAAATCAATATGTTAAGGAAGTTGTCCCATTATCTGTGACATGAGCTGTACATATTTTTCCAGCTTATTATTTGTCTTATGAGTTAGCTTAGAGCAGTTTTGATGCAAAAATTTTAATGTAGTTGAATCTCTCATTTTAAAATAATTTTATTTAAATAGTTAGAAAGATTTTGCCTATTTTGAGGTGTTAAAATACTTTTGCCAAGATTTTCCTAATATTGTTATTGTTTATTTTCTTACCATTTAGATCTTTGGTCTTTTTAAAGAAGTGTGAGGTATGGATACCTATTTTCTTCCAGATAGCTATCTTGTTGTCCCAAACGGTTATTGATGACTATATCTCTTCTATCAGCTTTATTTAAACCAATGCAACATAGAAGGGGGCAGAGAGACTATGACTTGTGGGCCAAATCTGGCCACAACCTGTTTTTGTAAACAGTGGCAATGGAGCTCAGGGGCACCCCTTCCTTTCTGTATCGTCTGTGACCGCTTTTGCGCTACAGTGGCAGCTGAGTAGGCAGCTGAGTAGTTCCAACAGAGCCTGCCTGGCCTGCAAGGCCTAAAGTATTTAACTTTCTGGCCCTTTACAGAAAAAAATTGCCAACTTCTGATATAGAAGGACAAGGAGAAGAGGAAAAGGAAGAAGAGAAGGAGAGGAGAAGGAGAAAGACGAGGAAGAGGAAGGGAAAAGGACAAAGGAGAGAAGCGGGGAAGAGGAGGATGAGAAAAGGAGAAGGGAAGACATTCTGAAAATAAATTGAATTTTCTTGGCGTAGACTGTGCCAAGGAAAAATATTAATTTGGAGAAAAAAATGAAACAGAGATTGTAGGTTTGTTTTCCTCTTTTATAGTCTTCCCCCTTGGTTACAAGCTGAGGAGCTTTATTTTGGTTTTATATTATACTGTGGTCCACTTCACAAAGACCCACAAATCTCTCATCATTTTTTTCTACCAGCCGAAGCCAGAAGTGCCTCCAGAGGTTCCAAGTCTCGTGCTTGTTCACGTATTTAATGAGGTGTGGACGGTCTCAGGGGACCCCTTGAAATGTGGAAAGCTGGGGTTCTTTTTTTTAACACTCCCTTTGGGATAATACGTGCTACTGCTTTTCGATTCTCCTTCTTTCTTAGAGGACTGACAAGAAACCCTTCTAAACTGGCTTTTATTATTTTTTTTTAAATGTGTTGTAACAGGACACCAAGGATTTTCTTGCCAGAAAGTATAGTGTTTCTTACTTCTAAATATTAAACAAAGGAATTTCCGCTCCCGTGTCTCAGTGGGTTACCCTGGGTTTTTAATGCTCCAGCTGTTTCCCCTTCTTTCCTCGTACGCTGCAGTTTCCTACAAGTTACTCACTGATCTCACCAGGCCCTCTCCAGTCCTACGCAGGCTTCACCCTCTTCAGAGGCGGTGACAAGGACCCATCATGAAAAGGCAAAAATTATACTGACCTGCACGAAGAGAAGAAGTGCAATAGTAAGCCTAGAATAAAGTTCCTTTTATAGAATAGCTATACTACAATGATAAACTCAAACACTTCACAAATATTTAACTTACTTTATATGATCATTATTTCAGCATTGTGTCCAGTTATACACTCCAAAATTTAAGAAGCACATGGAGAACTTAAAAACTGTCCATACATTGTTAGAGTGTTAGAAATACACATTGCACGTGAAGAACGTTTGTATTTTTCAAAGCACTTTTATATACACCATCCTATTTGACTCTTAAAATAAATGAATGGGTATGGCTATATCCATTTCATAGATGAGGAAACTGAGTCACAGACAATTTATTTCATTTTTATTTAGATTTATTTACTTTTTTATATAGTTAAAACATTCATGTTACTCAAAATTCAAAAGGTACATAAAGATATACAGTGAACAACTGCCCTGCACCTCTCATCTCCAGCTACCCAGTTTTCCTTCCTGGAAGCAATCACTGTTTCCTGTTTCCTATATGTCCTCCTGAAGATATTGTATGCTTGTATAAGCATACATAGCTACACAGGATTTTCTTCTTTTTTACATAGATATCTTACTATATACATTATCCTGAACGTAGCTTTTTTCACTTAACGATATATTCTGGAGATCTTTCATATCAGTATATAGTGAACATCCTCTTTCTTATGGTTTCATTGTATTTGATTGTATAAATTTATAATTTATTTAAACAGGCTTACCTTGATGAGTTTTTAGTTTGCTTCCAATCTTTCGTGTGTCTGTGCGTGTGTGAGGAAGATTGGTCTTGAGCTAACATCTGTTGCCAAACTTCCTTTTTTGCTTGAGGAAGATTTTCGCTGAGCTAACATCTGTGCCAATCTTCCTCTATTTTATGTGGGATGCCTCCACAGAGTGGCTTGACGGAGTTGTACTAGGTCGACACCCAGGATTGAAACCTGTGAACCCTGGGCCACCAAAGTGGAGCACGTGAACTTAACCACTACACTGCCAGGTCAGCCCCCAATCTTTGTTTTTTATGAGCAGCCTTACCCGTGTGTCATTTACACATGTGCAAATATATCTGTTGGATAATTTCTATGTTGGAATTGTTGGGTGAGAAAATACATACGTTTAAAAATTTGAGAAGTATGGTGAAATTTTCTTCTGTAAAATTAGACAGAGATTTTAGGTGACTTAGCCAAGGCTACAGAGCTAATTTTCAATGGATTTAAAGTTGGAACAAATATTTCCTAAACAGAAAATGGGAGCTGTGAAGAAAGGCACATTTTGGGGAACACTGACTCTGTGAAACAGTTCATTAATCAGGGCATCTGCAAGACAAGAGAGGGAAGACTTACCTCTCTTGCCTACTCCACCACTGTTGCCTACTCCTTCCTTCTCCACTGTCTTTTTGTACTTGTTCCCTTGACTCGATGGCCAAGTGATGAACTAACCTCAGCAAATCGAGATGGCTTTACCTCTTGTCAGCCTGGGCCCACCAGTCTTATAGACTACTCAGATGCAGGCTCTTCTGCTTGTACCGAAAAGTTGAAGAAATTAAAATGACTTACCTAAAAAAAAGTAGAAGGCTAGGAAGAGAAGGGGAATGAGTTGATAAAGACCTTCAAAGACATCGCTCTCCTGGCAGGATGCACCCTCACTAGAAGGTTTGCTTTGTGAGTCACTGTCCGTGGTGCTAACAACGTCCCTGGGCTGACAAAAACCATCACTGCTTTTCCTATTCCTGGGGCATTAAGGAATCCTATACAAATCCTCCCGGTTAATTCTGAACAGGAAAGAAAGAAAGCAATCGAGGGAAACAAAAGAGGTAAAAAGGACAAGGGCTACTTAGACAGGCAGAATGTTTGTGAGGTTGGATGAAGAAGGAAGAGGGATGGGTATATGATTTGGTATTGTTTACAAGTCATCACAGATAATCCTGCCCCCTTTATGATGGTTGGGGGGCGGGGGGGGGGGGAGGACATATCCACATTGCGTTATGCATTCCATTATTGTGTACACATATCCCTGAGGACTTAAAGAAAAGTAAGATTATAGAAAGGACCGTGGAAAGAGTTATGCGGAATTTCTTGAGTGGGCAATTTTAGAAATAAGATGGATTGCCATCTGCCTGAGCTGATTTAAGTATAATCCTGCCAAAGACTGGGAATAGACTGGGTAACCTCCCGAGACCCTCACAATATTTGAAGTTGTGACTTCAATGAAAACATTCATCCTACTCTTGCTCTTTATCTCTGTTTGAGCTTCAGGGCAGCCTGAATTTAAGCTAAAGCAACATCACAGGCTATACTGATTATTTTTGTCTTATCTAAACTCAGCTGCCTTCAAGTGTTGTTTTAATACACACAAGAAGTTAATAACTTTCTCAACCTGTCACTTTTTTCTCTAGCAACATAAAAGTATAATACAGAACATAAATTCAATAAATTCCATTTATTCCTCAATGCTGCACTGGAATTGAACAATCTTCCATTCACATGATTAAGTCTGAAAAATATTTATGTCTTGGTGCAAAAAGAAAAAGAAACCCTTGGATTTATTTAAAGTTTGGGTATACAAAAAAAGTTTTTCTACATTTCTACACTTGGTTTTGTTTTCATTTTTTTAATGCTGTATTTTTAAGTTGGAAGGAATACATAATATTTGGGATTAAGCCAGAGATTCCATAAATGCGAGAACGTATTTTCAAATATTTTAATGGCCTCACTGGCAATGCAGTTGGCTTTCTGTGCTTGGCTGTGATTATAATCATTGCTGCTACAGGACACACGGGTTTCGAGCTGTCTGGGCTTGGGGAGCTCTTGCTTATGAGCAGTCAAAGTATCATCCAGATGTCAGGTCACTAGACAAAGTCTCCTGGGGCCACCACTAGTGTATCTGTCTCCACACAGGGTGAGATTTCCCCACAGGCCATTGGAAAAGTAACCGATTCTCCCCAAGGGTTATCTGATTCTGCCTGTTGGCACTGACTCCTCTAACCTTTCTCATATTCCAAGCTTAGAGACTGCCCTCAAGTTCTACATCAAATTTCTCTATTCCAGGGTTGTGGCTCAGCTCCAATCTAAAATTCACTGGAGAAAAGAAAACATTTAAGAGAAAGAGTATCACCCTTTCTCCTAGATCATTGAATCTCAACATTTTCTTTTCCTTACACACAACTAACACAATGACCATCTCTCATCACACTGCAGTAATTCTCTGCCAAGGTGTGGGTGGGAAAGGCAGAGGGAACTGTCCCTTTCTGCTCCACCCCGAGAAGCTTATAAAATTGGGGCGTGGGGTGGGTGGTGGACTTTATAAAACTCCCCGAGTTTCTGATATGTCCTCTTGGCTGGATAGCATCCATGTGCAATTAAGCAGACTCTATGAAACAACTAAAGGAATATGAACACATGATCCTGGTTAGGGGGAGGGGAACTCAATGACGATGTTAAAGTAAGAAAGTGGAAGGTTATATTTTGGTAGTTACAAACTGCAGCTACTCAGAGAAACAGTGAAACGAGTCCTCCTTGAAAGCCTTCTTGTAAAAAAAAGTATAAATTAAGTATCATTGGATATTTATTCCCTTTTAAAACCTTTTTAAATATAAAGTTTAAAAATAGAAACATTCTAAGGAACAATAATAAAATGAGTATTCTTGTACTCCAAACCCAGTTGGCAAATGGAGCACGTCTTATGCCTTGGAAGCCTCCAGACCCTCTTCAACAGTGCACCCTGCCCTCAAGGGTTACTATGATCTACATTTTTTTAATAATTCTCCCACTGTTCTTAATAGTTTAATTCAATATTATTTCATTTTGCCTTTTGATAAAGCTTGTCTTTATAAAATATATTTTTCAGTTTCATCTCCTGTTTGTGGGATTCATCTCCATTGTTGTGTGCAACCGTAGTTCTTTTGTTTCCATTGCTGTGTAGCATTCCAGTGAATGAATAAAACATCATTTGATTCTTTTTCTTCAAATATGTAGCGGCTATTTTTGGATATTTGCTATCCCACATCAAATTTAAAATCTGTTGTCAAATTCCTTTAAAGAAAAACAAACCTATTGGGATTTTGATTAGAATGGCATTGAATCTACAGATCAATTTTGTATGAATTGACTTCTTTACACCACTGAGCATTTTCATCTGTGAACACAACTCTTTCCCTTTATGTGGGTCTTCTTTAATATCTTTCAAGAGTCTAATGACCTGGTACATAAAGATTTTAGCGATTATATTCATTCCCTACCTTTGATTTATTATTGCTATGTTAAATGCCTTTTCATGCTGGATTCTCTAACTGTTGCTGGCAATAGCAATAATTGTACCACAGAGGATAACAATAACTAAGGTGTGTCGCATGTTCACTATATGCCAGACACAAGTCTATGCATACTACAGTTACACCACGTGCTCTACAACCCTCAGACGTTAAATAACATGCCCAAGACTACACAGCTAGTAACAGGTGAAGTCAGGATTGAAGAAGGGAAGTCTGGCTCCAGAGCACACGACCTTAACCACAACACTCTGTTCTGTACATTCTTGCATTAGTTTCCTGAGCCTGCTGGAACAAATTACCACAAACTTCGTGGCTTTAAAACAACACGAATGGGGCCGGCCCTGTGGCTGAGTGGTTAAGTTCATGCACTCCACTTCAGCGGCCCAGGGTTTCGCCAATTCGGATCCTGGGCGTGGACATGGCACCGCTCATTAGGCCATGCTGAGGCGGCGTCCCACATGCCACAACTGGAAGGATCCACAACTAAAAGAATATACAACTATGTACTGGGGGGATTTGCAGAGAAAAAGTAGAAAAAAAAAAGATTGGCAACGGTTGTTAGCTCAGGTGCCAATCTTTAAAAAAAAAAAAGTACAGCTCAGCAATCAACTCTACATAAATTAAGGCCATTAAAAAAAACATTAATTTATTCTCTCATAGTCATGGAGACTAGAAATACAAAATCCTGTGGGGCATACACCCTCCAAGGGCTCCAAGGAAGAATTCTTCCTTGCCCCTTCTGGTGGCTGCCCCAGCATTTCTGGGCTGGTGGCTGCAACACTCCAATCTCTGCCTCCGTCTTCACGTCGTCTTCTCCTCTGTGTGTCTAATCTCCCTTTTCCTCCCTCTTGTCATTGGCTTTAGGGCCCACCTGGACAATCCAAGGCAAGCTTCTCCTCTCCAAATCCTTAACTTTATCACGTCGTTTGCCAAATAAGACAATAATCACTTTTTTACCACATGAGGTAATACTTACAGGTCCTGGGGATTAGGACATGGCCATATCTTTTGGGAACCACCATTCAGCCCACTACAACTCTATAGAAAATCAACTGACTCATATTTATATATAAATCCAGGAATCTGGCTGTATTTTCTGATCAACTCCAATAAATATCTGTCAACTCTTTTGAGTTTTCTTTGTAGACAATCACATCCTCTGTGAATTATCCAAATCTGCTTTTTTCTTAGCTTCCCTATTGTGTAGTGCATGCTCCCCTGTTATCAGGATTATCATCACAAACAACAACAAATGTTTACTGAGTGTTTACTAGGTAATAAACATGGCACTGGGAGATGTGGGGGTCAAATGGGTGAATGCCACATAGCCTCTGCCCTTTCAAAAGCATAATACTTGGGACATGGTTTGTCTACGTGAAAAACAGAGCCATCAAACAAAAGGGAACAAGGTCATGATTACCTCTGCAGACTCAAATTTCATTTAAAAGAATTGCTTTTATTCTGCCCTTAATATGTGGGCATGCTGCCTCACCCCAGATGGGCCATTTGGTGACAATTCCCCACTCTCCTCTTTTTATTTCCTTGTTTTGGACAAATGTCCAATGCCCAATCTATGGTCTGAGTCATGAGCATGAAGATATTAGAAGTAAATGGAAAATGAAAAGCAAAGCAGGAGGAGCTTGCAAGGGAACAGATATCGCTCACCCTGTTCTCTCCATCTGGCAGGGCTTCCCGGCTCCTCCATAAAGAGGAGATTACTGTGGCCACAAAAAAACTCTGAAACCTTTCCCAGAAGCCAATTGCCAGACTGAGAATTCTGAAGGAACATAAGACAAATAAATAACACATTACTTTCTTCTCCAAGGAAAAAGCAAAAGGTTATGAAAATTAATAAAAGCAAATGCAAGCATGAAATTTGGATTAAGACGACAGTTTTCATCCTGACTTTCAATTGTTTACAGATAATTTTGAAGTAGCTTAAATTCATCTAATCCATAGCATGGATTACTATAAAAAAAATCTGAGTGGTTTACAAAACAGGATGTTTAACAAAATCTGTTTTTCTAAAAAAGAAATAAAGATATATTTATGAATAGAAAAGACTGTCTACTGTGATTATCCCTAAGTACTGTGATTTTAATCCATTTTTAGTTTCTCCTTTTTGAGTAACTGCATTTTCTATAATGAATATATATTACTTTTAGTAATAATTTTTAAAATATAATGTTTAGTCTAATTTAAAAATATATCAACATGGGACCATTCTGTCCATGTTGTGGCACACTACAGAAACATCCTGCCAAATGATGCTAGTCACACCTGTGAACGGGCAAGAGGGGGACCCAGAATTGGGGCAGATGTCAGATAAGGTCAATCTCTGAAACTGACAATAGTAAAATTCTATAAAAACAATGTCATATACAGAAAGATCACCAGCCAATGTTTTGGTGGTGAGACTGGAGTCTCTCCCAAGTTGTTTCTCAAATTACAGCAAGTTATATCTCAGAAAGATGTGAGCCAACAAAGAGCTCAGACAAAGATGAGAGAAGGGTTTCCCTTGACCACTGCCACGCTTTCCTGAGCTTGCCTTATCAGCTCTATCTTCAACCACAGTTTCTTTGCAGGAATCTTCTTTAGCCACTTATCCATGAACCAGGTGGACATTTTAGTTAAATTAGAAAGCCTAATCTATAAATCCACGAAACTGCACTCATGTAAACTGCAATAGGTCAAAATGCCCTGGAGGGCAACAAGAGGATGCCACCACCCACCCTCTGAGCTGAGGCCCTCCTGACATGGGAAGTGGGGAGGATACCTCCTTGAGGACACCTCCTGACATGGAGCACCATTGCTTAAACTGCACATGAACAAGAGTGCCAGGAATTAAACTATATGTTGGATATCAGCAAAGCATAAATCTTTTAGAAAAAATAAATATAAATAAAGATATTCATGTTGTCTTCTCACCCTCTAAAGAATTATCTGGGCACCCCCATGCCGTAGTCATCTGGGTAGAGCTGAAGCCAAAGACATGAAATGGAAAAGGAAAATGTAGGGAAACTTGAAGAGAAGGGGGATGGAGGAAGCCAATAAAGACGTGTGTGTGTGTAGCATAGAGAGTAACCCGCTGCTGCAGAAAATCCTCAGCCAAACCAAAACTAAAATAAATAGGTCATACATCAACACACACATAACATAACCCCAACCATATCAGCCACAAAGAATACACAAACCCATTAATCTATCCAGGTCCACTACACAGAATCACAGAATCACTGTAAATTTTTATTACGTGGCAGAAAAAGGAAATATTCAGCAATGAATGACAATTACATATAACAGCCCTAAGTTAAACAAAATCCTAACAAAGAACAACTTCATTCAAAACCACGAACTATTAAGCATTTTAGGAACAGACGCTTTTGCTGATTGAGATTTCCACAACAATAGAATTTTCTTTTTTTGCTGAGGGAGATTTGCCCTGAGCTAACATCTATTGCTAATCTTCCTCTATTTTGTATGTGAGCCACCACCACAGCACAGCCACTGATAGACAAGTGGTGTAGGTCCACACCTGGGAACTGAACTCGGGCCATGGGAGTGGAGTGCGCCAAACTTAACCACTAGGCCACCAGGACTGGCCCTAGAAAATTTTTTAATATTTTTAAAATTAAGCAGCAACACCCATAGGCTGTCTGCTTCTCTAGTGAGAGGGTGCTGGTCTGGTGGCTGATCCAGCTACCTGAGGGAGCAGTTACCCCTGCAGAAGAGTTTGTTCATGCTCCCAGGTCACATGACCACATCTACACAAAGATGCCAGACAAATCGAAGGTTTTAGAAGAATTGGTTTTTTGGCTTTAAATTCAGGGACACTTCTCTCCAATTCATGACCCTAAAAGGACCCATAACGAGGTCTTAGAGGCCCATTCTAGGGGCATTAGGGAATGTTCCAGACTTTTGGAACTGACCATCTTTTATTATACACTAATGTCAATTGGCGCCACAGCAAGTCTGAATTGGGGATACCAGCCCTTACCTGTCAAGAGGCCTGAAATGCCACCATTCTAGGCTCTCCGTTTGACTCTGGAGACTTGTTTGTTGTGTCTTGTCCTGTATTGAAATGTTGCACCTTAATCACATATTGCTTTTCATCTGAACGTGGTAAGAAAAGATCTGGTGGAAAGAATTTCTTGGGCCTTGAACATAAGATAGATACTCAGGAATAGTAAACTGCAGGGAAACAGAAAGACAAACTCTGAAGGGGAAGCTGAGAGGGTCTCATAGCAAACCCTCCTGCTCACAAGTCTCCTTGGGCCTGGACAAGGCACTTTTTGAATGTTGCATTCACCTCTGGCTTACAGCTAGTTCCAACTACCACTTCCTGGTAGACCAGATAGATTTCTTGGTAAAGACTCGGATGAGGAGAGGCAGTGGCAGAGGTGGAGAAGGGCAGTGGTTCTTGCAGCAGAGCTGAATATAACGCAGCCTCACCAAGCCAGAGGAGACCCCACAGACAGCCAACAGCATCTGTATTATCCACAGCAGCTTCTGCAGCCTCCTCTTTAATGCGATTAAAGGGTTAGTCTCTGGCTTCCTTCTCCTTCCTCACTCCCTTCCCTTTACCTGCCATCTCCTCTCCACCCCTAGGTGTAACCTCAGAAGTGCCTTCCTGGTTCTGAGCATTTGAGGAAGAAATGAACATGACTGGGAATTGAGTGGCCTTATGTTAAGTGCTAACATCTCTAAGGTATCTTTCCGAGACAGAATCCACCTCTACCACGTGTAGCTTTTGAGTGGTTTTGTTCAGCTTTCAGATATTTGGAAGAGACTCTCTAAAACTAGGACATCTGTGTCATTTAGTTGATTGCCTAAAATACATCTATAATTTGTTGGACTTTTTTGGAAATTGTGCCAGCACTGAATGTTAATAGCCAGATGTTTCGATAGTAAATATAAATACTGCTTAACAACACAAATTCTTGGCTCCCCCAATATGTTTCCTGTGTTGGGATACATGTGGTAGTGTCTAAAGATACTAGAGAACAAGATGATGTATGTCAAATCAAAATCAACATAGAGAGCAAGAACAAATAAGTATTCTTAATGTATCCTAAAGTCAAAATTTCTCTTGTTGCCTAGTCGAGCAGGAAGCAGAGATCCTAGATTCTAGTTGTTACTTTTCAAAGTCTTATAATGAACTCACAAGAGACCAATGCTACCACAGAAAGGGCAATGGCTTGGTGTCAGATCAGATACCAAATCCTGCTCTGTGACACACTAGCTGCGTGACTTTGGGCAAGTTACTTAACTTCCCTGAGCCCCAGTTTCCTCATCTGTAGAATGGATTGGTGAGAAGATTGAATAAATGACTTAACTGAGATGCCTAACAATGACCTCCTCTAGGAGGTGCTTGCTATGGACTCAATATTGTTGTCCCCCGAAATTTATATGTTGAATCCCTAATCCCGATGTGACGGTATTGGAGATGGGGCCTTTGGGAGGTAATTAGGTCATGGGAGTGGAGCCCTCATGAATGGGATTAGTGCCCTTATAAGAAAGACTCGAGACAGATGATCTCTGTCCACCCTGTGAGGACACAGTGAGAAGGCAGCTGTGTGCAAACCAGGCGGAGGGCTCTCAGTAGGAACAGAATTGGCCAGCACCTTGATCTTGGACTTCCCAGCTTCCAGAACTATGAGAAATAAATTTCTGCTGTTCAGGTCACCCAGCTTATGGTATTTGGTTATAGAAGCCTGAGCTGACTAAGACAGACTATATAATAATAGTGCAGTAGAACAAGATTTTTTGAAATCTTTTTTTTTTTTTTTTTTGAGGAAGATTAGCCCTGAGCTAACATCTGCTGCCAATCCTCCTCTTTTTGCTGAGGAAGACTGGCCCTGAGCTAACATCCATGCCTATCTTCCTCTACTTTATATGTGGGACGCCTGCCATAGCATGGCTTGCCAAGCAGTGCCATGTCCGCACCCAGCATCCAAACAAGGGAACCCTGGACCGCCAAAGTGGAACATGCGCACTTAACCACTGTGCCACCAGGCCAGCCCCTTGAAATCTTAACTGATATTTTCTTCCCAAGAATTCCATTTTGCCAGCTGGCCTTTGGTCCCATTCAGTTGTGAAGGCCATTATGTAGGCAGTGTGAGAGAAGAAGGCAGAGAGAAGGGGGACATCTTCCTGGCTCTTGAATTTCAAAGGCCAAGGCTCTGAAGGGAATGGACAGACGAGATTTGGGTAATTGCAGGATAAATGAGGATGTCTTCCCCCCCTCCCCCAGAAATTCCCCCCCACCCCCCCCCACGACAGAAAGGATTCTCTGGGCTAGGAGGAGGATGCTACCTTTGAAGGTAGAAGTGTGTGAGAGCTGGAAAAGAAGGAAGTGTTGAAGTAGTTAGACCCCATGGTTACCCTCACTCTGACCCCCTGCCTAGCCAGGCAACTTCCACTCCCTAACTCCGGCAAAAAGTTGAAAGGCTTAATCTCTGCAGCCTGGGGACATAAAAGCTCTGGGTCTGTGCAGGGGAGGTACAGGCGAAGGCAAGGGTGAGGGAACGTAGGGAAAATGAGGATGTAACAAAAGCTGGAATTTTTAAATGTCTTCCAACTGGTTGTCTTCCCCCTCTGGGCGATGAAAACGTTGACAGCCAGACGTACTCCCAGAGGGAAGATTGGAGGGTATATTTCTGTGGAAACTGAACAGCTCAAGGAAAATGCCTACAGGCACTGACATTTGGAATTTCTAAAAAAAATACAATAAAATAAAGGAAGATTGCTGTCTTATCTGTCTAGGCAGAATTCCTCCAGTCAATGGATGCCCTCCCCTCTCTCCCACACACCTGGAATTTCTCATCAGCTTTTGCATGCTTGCTTCTTGGATATCCACAGATTACCAGACATTTGTGGAGAACCACTATCAGGAAGACAGAGAGCAAAGCAAACAAATAAACAAAAAACAAAACGAAAGGATCTTGGAGAAAATAGATAATGCAGGGAGTGGGAAAAAAATTCAAAACATTACCATAAATATCCTCAGGGAAGCAAGAAATATACTTCATCCATAAAACAAGTACAGAATGCTATGAAAAAAAAACCCATAAAACAAAAAAAGCTCTTAAAAATTTAAAATATGACAGCCAAAGTGAAAAGACATTAACGAATTAGATGATAAAATTGAACATATTTTCTGTCACTAATGGGGAAGATGAAAAAAAGATAAGAGAGGCAGAGGCTGAATCCAAGAGGTCTACAATCCAACTAAGAGAAGTTCCAGAAAACAGAAGAGATGGAACTAAAGAGAAGAATTTATTAAAGGAATAACATAATATTTATCAGAACTAAACTAGTTCGCAACTTATGGGCCCGTGGAAAGTTATCGTGAAATCTCAATCATCAAGGAGAACCAGAAGTCAAACAATAAAGTGGGGATAAATTATTCACAGCTCACATCAAAATAAAGGCTACTCATTCTAAAATGTAAAGAGATCTTATAAAACAATAAGAAAAACATTAACAACTTAGTAGAAAAATTGGCAATAGTTTACATAAAAGGAATTGTAAATGGCCCTTGAAATATGAGAAGATGACCAACGTCACTCATAACAAGAGAAATACAAATTAAGTTTCACAGAGACACCTTTTTCACCTATAAGATTAACAAATATTATAAATTTTATATCTATGTTAGCAAGAGTGTGGGGAAATAAGCAGTGTCATACATTGATGGTGGGAGTATAAATTGAGTGGAAGGCCATTTGGCCAAGCCTATCAAAAATACATATGCATATACTTTTTAGTCAGAAATTTCAGTTCCAAAACTTTTTCCTATAGATACATACACACATGTGAAAATACCTATATATAATATTATTGTCTTCAGCATTGTTTTGAGGGATAGAGTTTTTTAAAACTTATATTAATAGAAAACAGATTAAATAAATTACAATACAGTAGTCCCCCCTTATCCACTGTTTTGTTTTCCACAGTTTCAATTACCAGGGATGAAAATATGAAATGGAAAATTCCAGAAGTAAACAATGCATGAGTTTTAAATTGAAAGCTGTTCTGAGTCATGATGAAATCTCACGCTGTCCTGCTCCATCCCACCTGGGACGGGGCTCATCCCCTGTCCAGCCTGTCCACCTTGTATATGCTACCCTCCCGTTAGGCGCTCAGTACTCAGTAGCCATCTGGGTGATCAGATTGACTGTAGCGGATATGGCAGTGCTCATGTTCAGGTAACCCTTATTTTACTTAACTCTGGCCCCAAAGCATGAGAGAAGTGATGCTGGCAATTCAGATAAGCCAAAGAGAAGCCGTAAAGTGCTTCCTTTAAGCAAAAAGGTGAAAGTTCTCAACTTAATAAGGAAAGAAAAAACATTTTATGCTGAGATTGCTAGGATCTATGGTAACTGTTGTTACAGTACATTATAATAATTGTTCTATTTTATTATTCATTACTGTTGTTAATCTCTCACTGTCACTAATTTATAAATTAAACTTTATCATAGGTATGTATATATAGGAAAAAACATAGTATATATAGGCCTCAGTACTATCCACAGCTTCAGGCATCCACTGGGGTCTTGGAACGTATACCCCACAGACAAGGGGAGACTACTGTAATCTATAAACTGGTATAATACACAAAAATGAAAAGGAATGAGGTTTATGTACTTAGTTTGTGAACTGAAATGGAAAATATATGAGTTTAGAAAAACAGCACAGAACAGGATATATAATATGTGTATTCGTTGTATATTTCTGTGTAACAAACCTCCCAAAACATAATAAAACATCTACTTTGTTTTGCTCACAAGTCCTGTGACTTAAGATTTCTGACAGGGCACGGGGGCACTTTGTCTCTGCTCTGCAACATCTGGGATCTCAGCTGAAAAGAGTTGGAAGTGACGACGTCTGGAGGCTGATATCGTCTGGCGTCTTCACTCACAGGTCTGGCCATTAATGCTGACTCATGGCTAGGACTTCAGTGGGAGCGGTCAGTTAAATTGCCTACATATAGCCTCTTCCCATGGTCTGGGCTTCCTCACAACATGGTGGCTGCATTTTAAGAGCAAGTATCTTGCAAAAGGCGAGAAAAGGAAGCTGCCAGTTTCTTAAGGCCTGGGCTCGAAAACTGGCACGGAGTCACTACCACCATATTCTATTGCATGAGGCAGTCATAAAGGTCCGCCCATCAAGGGGAAGGGACATAAACATTGTTGCTCATTGGGAAGAGTATCAATGTAATATGGTGAAAAGAGCAGGTGGGATAAAATATATTGTGGCAGTCATCTTTGGAAAATAACAATCTGCCATAATGTTACCATTTGTGTAAAAAAATTGTATATATTTTTGCTTTTCTACACAAAATATCTCTGGCAGGAATGCCTAAGTATCTAATACCGGCTGCTTCTGTGAAGGAGGCTAGCTGGTTAGAGTACAGGATGGGGAAGAAGATTTTAACTTCACACCTTTCACATACTTGTAAATTTTAACCAAGGTGAATACGTTACTTATTCAAAATATACATATATATCCCACCTCCCACCAAAGATAAAGAGACCATCCTAAAAGCTTCTAAAGAAAAAGAAAAAAGGAAGTCACGTACAAAGACTCAGGAATCAGCATGACAGTAGACTTCTTTGTATCTTACAGGACAAGGGACAATATCTTTACAATTCAAAAGGAAAACTAGAATTGTACCCAGAATACCTATCAATCAAGTATGAGGGTAGAATATAGGCATTTTCAGGCCTCCATAGTTTGAAATTTTTTCTCTCTCGTGTACCCTTTTGTAAAAATAACAAAAAACTTCTAGAGAATATGAGCTACTAACACGCCACAGGAAAAGACTGCAGTGTATACTATTTGCATAACGTTCTTATCGCCATAATAACGTAAACTCTGAGTGATGATTTAGCTAAAAAAGTGTCTGCTAATTCTCTGGGAGGTTGGGTAGAGGAAAGAATAGGGGAGAAACAGAAGCTATGAAAGATCTTAGTCCTCATCCTCTGCAGTAGGAAGCCAATATAGATCTGAAATCAAAATATCAAGAAATAGCTATATAACCATGTCATTTGGAAACCTAGAGGTAAATGGCCAAAAAACGACAAAAAATTTGAAAGTGTTTGCCTCATGGGGATAAGAATCAGGGATGAGGAAGGAAGAGACCAGACTATTTTCATAATAAAGCCCATAGGATTATTTAACTTTTAAAAATATATACATTTATTTCAGGGCTAGCCTGGTGGTGTAGTGGTCAAGTTCACGCATTATGCTTCACCAGCCAGGGGTCCGTGGGTTCCGATGCCGGGCACAGACCTAGCACTGCTCCTCAAGCCACCTGTGGCAGCATCCCACATAAAATAGAGGAAGATTGGCACAGATGTTAGCTCAGTGACAATCTTCCTCACAAGACTCAATGACTCATTCATCCTCTGGTTAACTTGAGTACAAGTGGTGTGGTGACTGGAGGTTTCTTTCTTTCATTGTGAACTAACTGGTTTGCATGGTAGCCTTGGGTGACATATAGGAGTCCCCCTGAGTTGACGAGCAGTGTGTGCTGAAGAAAGTGAGTTTGGAACATAGGGGCCCAAGAACATGCTGTCCTTCTGAGACGCTCCATGTGAGCAGCCAAGCAACCTCTCTAGAGTTCTCGGCTTTCTTATCTATCATGCCAGCCACAACATTCCCATCTGGAACCAAGTATGCGTATCACTCGAAATATTTACTCTGGACCACAGCCAGACCTTTACTCACATTGATTGATGCATATACTGTTTTAGTCTTTGTCAGCCTTACTTGTCCTCACCTTTCTCTAGGAACTGACTGTGCTCCCAAACCAGAAGTGGATGTGTGAGCTGGACTGGCGAAATGCAGAGTCACAGAGTATTCCACCCCTCTCTCGTCTCTGGTCAGTGATCTTATCCGAGGATAGAAACATGACTCAAGGTAGACCCATTGGAGGCCTGCCCCAAGATTTTATCCAGCTGGACTCACTTAGCAAAACAAAATATAAGACTGAGCCATTTACTCAAGTAGCCAGAAGACTATATGTAGCATTGGCTCAGGAAAAAACAGCTGAACAACCTTGGGCAAGTCACTTAAACTCTGTTGGAACAAAGTTCCTTTCTTCGATGAAGTGAGAGCTTTAATCAAGACCATCTGGAAGGTTCTGACATTCAGAGATGAGAACCCTCCTTCTCTTGTTATCTAGGCATTGAATCAAGACAATCTGTCAAGCTTCAGTCTTCTTCTATGGATTTAGTCTGATGACTACTCAGTCCAAGAACAGGATTTTCCAGGAACCCAGAAGATTGCAACTGGAGTTCCAACACTTGCTGAGCACTTTGTTAGATTTCTGAGCTTGGGTGAGATGTGCATGTGATTATATTCTCAAAAGTCTGGTTGCAGACCAAAGCCATTGCACTGGCAAGCTGTTATCCTAAGGCAATCTCCACTCAATGCTTGGTCACCAGTCTTGGTTATGAAGGTTTTGCCAAAAACTGGAATCATGTCATTCCATGGAACACTACTCAGCAATAAAAAGGAACAAACTATTGGTACATGCAACAACTTGGACAAATCTCCAGGAAATTATGTTCGGCAAAAAAAAGTAAATCCAAATAGATTACATAATGTGTGATTCCATTTATATAACATTTTGAAATAACAAGATACTAGAAATGGAAGACAGATAAATAAGGGCAGGGCTAGGGAAAGTGTGCACTTTTTACTGGATGAAGTGTGCACAGGATTGCTCTGTATTATTTCTTACAATTGGATATGAATCTCTAATTGTCTCAATAAAAATTTCAACTAAAAACATTGTTTGTTTTTATGCTACTAGAACCAGGCAGGTGAAGGCTTTCCTGACAATCTGAAGAACGCATTCTTAACATGAGGCCTCACTTCTCCAGATCAGCTTTGCTCCCCATTTATGTTGACCTTGAAACCACAAGAGAGGCAAGTAATCTAGTTGTCACAGTTCCTAATTTACATGGTTTAATACTGGTCAGGAATATTTAGACCTCATTTTCATAAATACTAAGAATGATTCACAAAATTCAAAAAGCAACACTTCTGAGACACTAAGTGTTACTTTTCTAACTTAAAATGGGGAATGGTGTATAGTAAGATTTTAAACAACCCTGCAAGGAACCTCACACACAAAGGACCCACCAAAACAGGCCTTCAGTGGTGAAACATTGGGAACATTTAAATTAGATTTATCCCATAGATGCAAAATTAGGCAGACAGAAAGGGAAAAAAAGACACAGATACAGAAGAAATTTAAAATAATTGTAGGGGATACTTCATTTAACATTATTGATATGTGCAAAACCTGAATGCAGTTAAGAACTTTCTAGCAGTTAAGAACTTTCTAGTAATATATGAATTAGTAAATTTTACTCCGGATAAATAATTGTGGAACGAATAGAGAATCTTGACAAAGCCCTTTAAACAGCTTCAAGTCCAGGTGATTTCACGTGTGAATTCCTTGAAATCATTAAGACGATAACTCCTATCTATGTAACTTAAACCAATTCAGAGCATAGTAAAAGAATAGAGGCTTTCCAAATATTTTCGACAACCAGCATAATGCTGAAAACAAAGATAGGGAAAAAATTACGAATCAATATCAAAAACATCCTAAGTATAAATATTGATGCAAGCATCTTATATAAAACATTTAAAATCTTACCAAGTAGAATCCACCATCAGATTAACAGAAGAGGATATAAGACCAAGTAGAGTTCATTTAAAAAAATTAAAGATGGTTCAACATGTCAATTCTATTAATAAAATTTATCATCATAACTTTTAAAGGTAAAAAATCACATCATCTCAAGAGATTCTGAAAAAGCATTTAAAAAACTCCACATCAATTGCCAACTTAAAAGCAAGTTTTATAAAATAGCACTACAAGGATGTTTCAAACAAGAAAAAATACGTATTCATAATTATGTATTTATAAGTAATTATAATTTATTATAATTACATTTATTACATAGTTATAATTATGTATTTAAAAATACGTATTTATAATAGAGTATAAGAATCATTTCCATAAATATAACAAATGAGGCAAGGTAGTCTGTTATTTAATCTTACAGAAGTGCTAGCCAAAATAATTAGAAAAGGGAAAAAAGAGGTATAAAATATTGGAAATAAAGAGACAGACATCATTTTCAGAAGATGTCATTGTATATCTGAAAAATATGATAGGCTGAAATGCAAAGGTGATAGACCCATTCAAGTTCTATTAGGTGTTTAGATTAGCATAAAAACACAAAGCAATCTCAATCATACCTCAGTAAAGATGAATTTAAAAAAAAAAAAAAAAAAACTTTCTTATGTTGACAACAACCAGGTAAAAAAAAAATTTTAAAGATGCTATTTACAACAGAAACAAAATGCATAAAACACTTAGAAATAAGCTAAATGAGTAAGGCACAAATTAAATAAGAAAACTACAAAGCACCAAGAAACACTGAAGAAAATATAAATAAACGAAGAGGAGGGGCTGGCGCGTGGCGCAGCAGGTAAGTGTGCATGCGGCGGCCCAGGGTTCACCAGTTGGGATCCTGGGTGCAGACATAGCACCGCTTGGCAAGCCACGCTGTGGTAGGCGTCCCACATAGAAAGTAGAGGAAGATGGGCATGGATGTTACCTCAGGGCCAGTCTTCGTCAGCAAAAAGAGGAGGATTGGCAGCAGATGTTAGCTCAGGGCTGATCTTCCTCAAATAAATAAATAAACGAATAAACAAATGAAGGGAAGTTTGCTCATGCTAGTGTAGTGTATGTCTATTTTTGTCGTCCTTGTTGTCATTGTTACCATCTTTGTGCCCCCAACATTTGGACCTTGGTTTCTGGAACAGCTACTGATTCCCTTTGTCCAGGTGCCCAGCCCCACTGTGTGCACGCTTGTTAGGACCGTCACCCAAAGTGTCCTGCCCTTCTCCAGCCAAGGGACAGACAAGCTACCCAAGTGAGGATCACTGAAATCTCCTTCAGAATCTTAAATCTGAGCAAAATGCCTCAAAGATGGAAAGTTGATGGAGCTGACAAATGTGAATCGCATTGCGTTCGGCTGGTTTCAGATCCCTGCTCTCATTCTTTTCACTCCCAAATCTAGTCTTTCAGCTTTCCTCTACATCTATGATCCTCCCCAAATCCTTTCACAAGTTCCTTTATTTTATCTTTTTCTTTAAGTCAGCCAAAGATTTTTTCTGATTTTTTCAACCAAAAAACTATAACTGAATCAAATAAAAAGACATAGTATTATAAAGATGTCTGTTACCTCTAAATTAATCTATAATTCAATACAATGCAAGTCAAAACCATAATAGAAATGGAACAAAACCTGTTTAAAGTTCATCCTGTAAAGTGGTACTCAACTTTGGCTACACATGAGAATCATCTGGGGAGCCTTTAAAACTGTCTGTTCCCGGGCTGCACCTAGAGTAATTAACCCTGGACTCTGGGCGCAGGGCAAGGTTATCAATGTTCATTAAAGCTCCTTTTTGATTATGATGTGCTGCCGAGGTTGAGAATTACTTCTCTAGAAGATTAAACAGGTAAGACTAGCAAGAAATTTCTTAAAAAAAAAAAAAAAAAGGAAAAATGAGCAGGCTTGTCTTATCAACAATTGAAATAGGGGCTGGTCCCGTGGCCGAGTAGTTACGTTCAAGCGCTCCACTTCAGAGGCCCAGGGTTTTGCAGGTTGGAATCCTGGGCGCTGCACATGGCACCACTCATCAAGCCATGCTGAGGCAGAATCCCACATGCCACAACTAGAAGGACCCACAACAAAAAATATACAACGATGTACCAGGGGGCTTTGGGGAGAAAAAGGAAAAATGAAATCTTTTTAAAAAAAAATTGAAATATACTACAAAGCTATGGTAATTAAAGCAGTGTAGTACTAGCACAAGAACTGACAAAGCAAGAGAACAAAATACTCCTAAAAAAAAGTTGTTTATACAATTTAAAATATAATAAAGTGGCATTTAATATCAGCAAGGAAACGAAGGATTACTCCGTAAATAATGTCACAACTAGCTAATGATTTGGAAAACATAAGGTCATTCAAATAAATTCTAGATGAATCAAATATTAAAATGGGAAAATTAAAACTACAAAAATATTTTGCTTTTGCCTATGCAGTATATATTCATCCTTCTTTTGGTAGTAGAAACCTGATTTTCCTGGGTAAACCACTCATCTGCAATTTTCAATCCATTTGATTGGGACTTGAAGTAAAAAGATGAAAAGATATTAGCTCTCACTAGAAACTAGAGAATGCAATAAAAACAATGAGATAGCACTTGTTGACTATCATATTGGCAAAGTGAAATTTTTTATTGGTAACATCTGGTCTTGGTTAGTGTGTGGGGATTAGAAACTCTCAGAGTATAAATGGCGGGGAACACTGTAAATGTCCATAGCTATAATCCAGTAACTCAACTTTTGGTAATGTAATACAAGCTTCAATCAACCACAGTCACAAAGACGTATGTACAAATATTTTATTGGTCACAACTGTGATTCCATGGTGAAAAACTAAAAACCTAAATGTCTTTCAGTAGGATAATATATCCATAAACGCCTTTATATTAAAGATTTCCATGACTCTTCAAACTCATTAGAATGGTTGTTACTGAAAATATATACACAGAAAATAAGTGTTGGCAATGATGTGGAGAAATTGGAACACTTGTGTACTGTTAGTGGGAACATAAAATGATGCAGCCACTATGGCAATTCCTCAAAAAAATTAAACATAGAATTACCACATGATCCAGCATTCCCACTTCCACTTTGGATATCGACCCCAAAGAACTGAAAGTAGGAACTTCAACAGGTATTTGCACACTGTGTTCATAGCAGCATTATTTACAATGGTCAAAAGATAGAAGCAACTCAAGTGCCCATCAATGGATAAATAGATAAGCAAGATGTGGTATATACACACAATGGAATATTATTCAGCCTTTAAAAGGAAAGATATTCTGACACATGTACAATATGGATGAACCTTGAGGACATAATGCTAATGAAATAAGCCAGTCACAAAGGACAAATACTGTGTGATTCCACTTATATGAGATACCTAGAATAGTCAAATTCATAGAGACAGAAAGTAGAATGGTGGTTGTCAGGGGCTGGAGAGATGAGGAGTAGAAAGCTACCTGGGGACTGGCCCAGTGGCTGAGTGGTTAAGTTCGAGCGCTCTGCTTCAGGGGTCCAGGGTTTCACCGGTTGGAATCCTGGGTGCAGACCCAGCACCGCTCATCAGGCCATGCTGAGGCGGCGCCCCACGTACCACAACTAGAAGGACCCACAACGAAGAATATACAACTATGTACTGGGGGGCTTTGGGGAGAAAAAGGAAAAAATAAAATCTTTAAAAAAAAAAAGACTTTAAAGAAAAAGAAAGTTACTGTTTAACGAGTAGAGTTTCAGCTTTGCAAGCTGAAAAAGTTCTGGAGACGGATGACGGTGATAGTTGCAGAACAATATAAATGTACTTAATGCCATAGAACTATGCTATTAAAAATGGTTAAGATGGTAAATTTTATGTTATGCATATTTCACCACAATAGAAAATTATTTCTCTGAAAAAAAGAGGTTTTTGTTTATTTATTTTGGTTTCCTCAAGGTTTCTTTTTACCTTATTGTCTGAGAAATTTGCTTTTATGATGTGTCATTCAAGAATGACTCTGAAACACAAATTTTGAGAATATGCAGTAAAATTTCCTAGATATTATTCTTCATGGTTGCTTTTATAGTTTGCGATCATCAATCATTTTTATTTGGAATCATTTTTTATAAAGTAGGAAAAGTCAAAAAAAAAAAAAGAGCAGAGCCCTTAAAAGCATCAAAGAGGATCCTTACACAGAGTCAATCACAAATGCAATTATGCGAAATCAGGTGGTGACATCATATCTTAAGTCACAAGTCACTTCTTTGTGGGGTAATTTTCCATATTGGAATTTTGTTCCACATTTTCTCAGCAGCTCCATTTCATTCCCCAAAGCTAGCGGCTCATAAAGAATCTAGAGGCCCAATCATGCGTGCCAGGGACCCAAAATCTGAGAAGATTCACTTGGCTAGCCAAGAACCCTTAACTAGAGGTGATCTGATTTCTTTCTCAAGGCTGCAACAAAACAGGGGAAATATTTCCACTCAAAATAGAAGCTGCAATCTAAAAGAAATCCTGTCCCTTTTCTTTTAAGATAAGAACGCAAGCAGAAATCTGGATTGCCCTACACTATGGCATAAGAAAGGAATTGCAGCATCTGTAAAACAAAATCTTAACTATCACTAGACCATATGGCAAATCCTTCCTTTAAAAACTGTATCCAGGGACTGGCCCTGTGGCCGAGTGGTTAAGTTCGCGCTCTCCGCTGCAGGCGGCCCAGTGTTTCGTTGGTTCGAATCCTGGGCGCGGACATGGCACTGCTCATCAAACCACGCCGAGGTGGCGTCCCATATGCCACAACTAGAAGGACCCACAACGAAGAATATACAACTATGTACTGGGGGGCTTTGGGGAGAAAAAGGAAAAAAATAAAATCTTTAGAAAAAAAAAAAAACTGTATCCAGTGCAGCTGCTCAGTATAGACCATGGTCAGGATAGACGAGAAATAACACCAACTTCTTGTCAGAAAATCAAACACTAAGCTCTCTGAAAGCAGATAAATACCTTCCCTTAATGTGTCCACATAAATGTGTACTGAGGTTTATAGGCACAAAGATGCCATTGTGAACACAGGATGGGACCTTATGTAATCTGATCCAAGGAACTAGCTGACTTCGATAAAGGTCTCCATTTGCAACCAAACTCAGAGAAGTTACTCAAAAGCAATAGGAAGAAGATGAAAATTCTTGCTACTGAAACCAGTTATGACACTCTCTGACCAGTTGTGCTTCCGTTCCAATATAAATTCTCTCTTCTCTGTTTCTGAGGTTTATTTAGACTAGTTTTGGTGATTTTATGCCAAAGGCGCATGAAAGTGTTGTTGTTTAACTCTGATATTTGGTGAGAGATTTCTTGAATAAATTAAAGGGTCATGACACATTCATATTTCTGAGATTTTTAAATCATTTTCAAATTTGACAGCAACATACCACATCACAAAAATAATAGCAAAAGTCTGCCTATCCTGGTTCTTTTTTTTCGCATGGAAAGATTCACCCTGAGCCAACATCTGTTGCCAATCTTCCTCTTCTTCTTCTTCTATTTTTCCTCTCCAAAGCCCCGCCCCAGCACACGGTTATATATCCTGGTTATAAGGCCTTCCAGTTCTTCTGTGTGAGCCACCACCACAGCAAGGCAACTGACAGACGGGTGATGTGGTTCTGGAGCTGGGAAACAAACCAGAACCGCCAAAGTGGTGAGAGTGCCGAATTTTAACCACTAGGCCATCAGGACTGGCTCTGCCTACTCTCGTTCTTGCAGGTGACTATAAATTATTCATTCTGGTCATTCCACTGTACATGAGCACGTATTTAGAATTGAAGTAGCACACTGACTCTAATAAATACTAAGAAACTTCAGAAATTCACCCAACAACAATCTGGAGGCTCAGTGCAGACAATGCCAATAAATCAATTGACTAAAATAATCCTTTCTTGCTATCCAATATTGCTAAAAATAAGCATACCCCCATGACCCAGAACTCCCTGATTAGGTATAAACCCTGAAAAATACACGCACAATGAGATGTCTACTAGGATGTTCATTGCAACACTGTTTGTAGTAGGATAATTGGAAAAACCCTAAAGGTCCATCAGCAGGAGATTAGATGCGTAAATTATGATGTTATTGTATAATAGGAGACTAATACAAGTTAAATAATTCTTATACAGTATATACTTAGCTCTTGAAAACATAATTTTAGTGGATAAAAGCAAGTTGCAGAGGCCGGCTCAGTGGCACAGCGGTTAAATGCACACGTTCCGCTTCAGTGGCCCAGGGTTCACTGGTTCAGATGCCGGGTGCAGACATGGCACCACTTGGCAAGACATGCTGTGGTAGGGTCCCACGTATAAAGTAGAGGAGGATGGGCATGGATGTTAGCTCAGGGCTAGTCTTTCTCAGCAAATAGAGGAGGATTGGCAGCATATGTTAGCTCAGGGCTGATTCTCCTCAAAAAAAAAAAAAAAAGGCAAGTTGCAGAATATTTCATTTAGTATAACACCATTTATATAAATTTTAAAGACATGTGGACAAAACAGTGAAAATTTAGAAATGATCTAAGTGTCCATAAAGAGGCGATTGGGTAAATCAAGACAATATATTCATACAATGAAAGATAGCGTTATTTTTTCAATGATGGCATAAAGTTCTATTGATTGACATTGAAAGAGGTCAATGATATTTTACTAAATGAAGAAGCAATAAGTATACTATGATCTAATTTTTATTTTCAAAAAAAGTGTGCATGGGGCTGGCCCCGTGGCTGAGTGGTTAAGTTCATGCGCTCGGCTTCAGCAGCCCAGGGTTTCTCCAGTTCGGATCCTGGGTGCGGACATGGCACCACTCATCAAGCCATACTGAGGCAGCGTCCCACATAACACAACTAGAAGGACCCACAACTAAAAATACACAACTATGTACCGGGGTGCTTTGGAGGAGGAAAAGGAAAAAGAAATAAAATCTTTAAAAAAAAAAAAGCTTGTGTATGCATAAAAAAAATGTTAACTCTGGCTGTTTCTGGATGGTGGGATAATTGGTAGAACTTTATTTTCTTCTTGATACATTTCTGCATTTTTCTGAAATTTTTTGCAATCAGTAGTATTGCTTTTATATTCAGAAAAAATAATTACTACAAAAAACACGGTGTGGCAGATTTTATTTCCAAAGATGGCTGCACAAATATGTATCCCATCACATGTGCTGCTATTACAGTTTAACACTGACACTGCTCCCCAGAGAGATAGGAACCTCAGTTCCCACCCCTTGAATACGGACCAGCCTTTGTGACTTGCCTCTAACGAATAGAACACAGTCAAAGTAACTGCATTATTTCCAAGGGTAGATCTTAAAGGATGATACAGCTTCCACCTGGTTCCTTCTCTCCCTCCTCCTTCTCTCTCCACTCACCCTTGAAACCCAGCCACCATGTCATGAATTAGCCCAGGTCACATGGAGAGGTTTCATGGAGATGTTCTGGCCAACAGCCCTGCTAAGGCCTCAACCAAGAGCCAGCATCAACCACCAGATACGTGAGTGAGCAAGACTTCAAATGATTCCACCCCCAGCCTTTGAGTCTTCCAGCCCAGGCCCCAGACACCTCTCTGCCTTGGCCAGAATCTGTGAGTGTAATAAATGGTTTTTTTGTGCCGTTGTATTTTGGAGTAATTTGCTACTGTCCTAGAAACCAGAACAAGCAATATTACGTATTGTTTAAGGCTACGTATGTGGTAAGAGTAAATCAATTAACTAAAATAACCCATTCTTGCTATCTAGTATAGCTGAAGATGAGCATACTCCCACAACCAGCAACTCCACGACTAGGTGTAAACCCTGAAAAATGCATGCATAATGAGACATGTACTAGGATGTTCATTGCAACGCAGTAGTGGGATAACTGGAAAAAAATGAAAAGTCCATCAGCAGGAAATCAGATACGTAAATTGTGATGTAATTATATAATAGAATACCAATAGAATTTAAAAGAAAAAAGATACTCTTATGTACTAACTTAGCATGGATTGCGTACATACCAAATTCTTTATAACAATTGCTCCTGGACGCATGGGAGGAGGATGGGACCAGAGAGAGGACTCCATGGGACTTAAATGGTGTGTGGCATTTTAAAGGTCAAAAGAAAAACACTAATAATGAAATTAAAAAATTTTTTAAAACTTAATGATCTGAAGCAAATATGACAAAACACTAACATTTATTAATTCTGATTATGAAAGCCCAGGTGATTCTGATTGCGCTTGTATGTTTCTCCCCATCACACCAAAAATAAATCTAGTATTTAAGTTCTAGGGTTGGTGGTGTTGTCTTTGGGGGAGGGTTGTTGTTTCTCTCTCTATCGAAAACAACAAATCCCCTTATTAAAAATCTCTCCACACGAAACTAATTATTTAAGGATTCAACTTGAAATCCTTGCCAATTTCTCTAGATAAGTTGAAGGGTTTTTTTTTTTATTTTGGGGGGGAACTTACTTTAAGATGTCAAGGTATAAACTGATGCTATAATTATTTTGTGAAGACCCTTCTGGATAATAATAAATCAAATTAACTTAAAATCTTAATTACTCTTAAGCAATTAGGGAGTTTAAGCTAAAATTCCTCCATGATAAATTGAAAGCCTCTTCTTTGGTCCTTATTCTATACAAGGAACTAGTAAGTTTTAGGAAAGCCTGTACCACTGTAAACCGTGGTTTTGCGTCTATCATACTGGGGAGAAATCTGCCAGGAGTTCCATTAGGTAGTTTGTCACATTCCCAGTCTAATTCTGGGCAGGAACCAGCCACAGGCTACACTAAGTCGTAGTGACTCAATGCAGGCTACTAAGGCTTACTGGGAGCCTGTCCCCAAACGTGGCCTCCATTCAGGACCACTGGAGACATCCTACAGATCAAGAGAGGGACCAGGTATGATATTGTGAGACGATAAACTTGATGTCTTAGAGGGTCCCCTGCCTTTTATCTTTAAGTTTGATCTTTGGGATGAGCCAAATGCACATTCTCTGTAATAGGCAGGACCCTAAAAACAGATGGGTTTAACTGAAGGGGACCGAATGAAGGAATTACTTGCAAAAAAGATGGCTGCGTTATGGAAACTAACAAGGGAAGGTGAAGCACACAGTTCAGCAACAATGAGAAGCCCGGACATCCCTCAGACAACCGGTGTTACTGGACCCTGGAGAGAACTGTGCAGTGGAAAAGGGGGCCCTCCCATAGGAACCGTGCACATGGAGCAAGGCAGCCACTGCCAGATTGAAGCCCATTTGCTGAGGAGATAAATACCTTAACTCTCTCCTCCTACCCTCCAACCTCCTGCAGTGCCTGCAATGAACTGGCCCTACCAGTAGCCAGAGGTCAAGGGCAAGGGGGATGCAGTCCATAGAGGGCAGCATGGCAGGACACAGAGCAGGGCAGAGAATGAATCTTGGGGCCAGACATAAAATTAACCATCACATCTTCCCCTCAGACAAAACAGAAAGATAAGGTTATCCTATATGCTAATAGCAGGGTTTGATGGCCAGCAAGTACAAGTGGCAGAGAATATAGGTGAAGATCAGATATTCTAAAACCCCAAACTCCGTGTTTTGTAGACATTAATAGATAACCTACAGACAAGTTCATGTCTAGGAATACCTGGTTACCCAGGAAAACATTTGAAATAATCTTTGGAAGTTAAATTACGTGACACTGGGCATTCTACTGATCATGAGTCTACTGATTATTCTATACATTAGACGGATAGATAGGTAGATAGAGATATAGACACGCAGCATATTTAGATATATAGAATGTATTTTATAGAGACAGAATATATAGCACTATATAGTATACATGCTTTTTATAGAGAGAAAGAATATCTTATATATGTATGTGTGTGTATGTGTATGTATATTTCTATAGATCAAAATATTAATGACTGTAGATGAGTGATTGGTAACTTCTGCTTCCCAAAATTTCCAAGCTAAAATTACCACATGCTGGTGAGAATGGAAATTGATGTGAACTTTCCGGCAGATAGTGGGGCAATATATTATGAAAAGCCTTAAAAATGTGCACACTGAAATCTTTAAAAATTGATGTATATTTTTTTTCTTTCTTTCTTTCTTTCTTTATTTTTAATTTTTATTTTTTTCAGATGTACATCGTATTTCAAATTCTGGATACATTACATCATGTTCGCCACCCGAACACTAATTATAGTGCATCCCCTCACATGTGACCCTAATCACCCCTTTTGCCCTCCCCCCTCCCCCCTTCCCCAATGGTAACCACCAGTCCAATCTCCAATGCTATGTGTTGTGGGGGTTTTTTTGTCATTTTTATCTTCTACTTATGAGTGAGATCATATGGTATTTGACTTTCTCCCTCTGACTTATTTCACTCAGCATAATACCCTCAAGGTCCATCCACGTTGTCACAAATGGCTGGATTTCATCATTTCTTATGGCTGAGTAGTAGTCCATTGTGTATAAATACCACATCTTCTTTATCCATTCGTCCCTTGATGGGCACCTAGGTTGCTTCCAAGTCTTAGCTATTGTGTATAATGCCTCAATGAACATAGAGGTGCAAGTATCTTTATGCCTTTGTGTTTTCAAGTTCTTTGGATAAATACCCAGCAGTGGAATAGCTGGATCATATGGTAGATCTATCCTTAATTTTCTGAGGATTCTCCAAACTGCTTTCCATAGTGGCTGCACCAGTTTGCACTGCCACCAGCAATGAACAAGGGTTCCCTTCTCTCCACTCCCTCTCCAACATTTGCTGTTTCCTGTCTTCTTAATTATAGCCAACCTGACCGGAGTGAGGTGATACCTCATTGTAGCTTTGATTTGCATTTCCCTGATAGCTAACGATGTTGAGCATCTTTTCATATGCCTGTTGGCCATCTCTATTTCTTCTTTGGAGAAATCTCTGTTCAGATCTTTTGCCCATTTTCTAATTGGATTGTTGGTTTTTTTGTTGTTGAGCTGTATGAGTTCTTTGTATATTTTGGATATTAACCCCTCATCTGATATGTAGTTTGCAAATATCTTCTCCCAATTGTTAGGCTGTCTTTTCGTTTTGTTGATGGTTTCCTTTGCTGTGCAGAAGATGTATCTTTATAGGCTGTAAAGGGATGTATAAATTGATACAGCTTCTTTGGATGTCAGTTTGGCAGGACCTACTAAAATTTTCCATGCACATACACTTTGACCTAGTAATTTCACACTTCAGGAGTCGAATATGTGCACAAAATACATGTATAAGAAGAATGCTTATTGTATCATCACCTGTAATAGCACCAAATACGTGTGTGTATGTATATACATACATGTGTATATGTGTATATATGCATATATAAATACATTTGAAAATCATTTAAATATCCATCGGTAAGAGAATGGTTGGAAACCTGACCTTCGAGGGTTTCCCATTTCAGAGATTGCCCTCACTCACTTGTGCACCGTGGAAACTTAGAAGACACCTGCCTCCCTCAGTGTCTAGAAGAGTGGTTTGCATAGAGTAGGTGTTCAATCAATAATATTTTTTTTTTCAAGAAAAGATTGGTCCTGAGCTAACATCTGTTGCCAATCTTGCTCTTTTTTTTTTTCCTTCCCTTCCCAAAGCCCCAGTGCATGGTTGTATATTCTAGTTGTAAGTCCTTCTAGTTCTTCCATGTGAGCCACCACCACAGGATGGCTGCTGACAGATAAGTGGTGTGGATCCTCAACCAGTAACAAACATGGGCCACCGAAGTGGTGAGAGCGCTGAACTTTAACCACCGGGCCATCAGAGCTGGTTCTAAATATTTTTTTATGACTCCTTCTCGCTCACCTAGGATATCCAATCCACTACCAAGTGTGTGATTTTATTTCCTAAACATCTCTCAAATCCATCCACTTCTCTTCTTCTACATTGCTAGGAGTAGAGTCTGTTTATTTATCTCTTCCTTAGATTATAAAATAATGTCCTATTTGGTCTCTCTGCATCTACTCTGGCCACCTTCCAATCAATTCTCAGCTACAGCCAGGCCATCTTTCCAAAATAAAGATCTGATCTTGTCACCCCACCCCCAACTCTTCGATGACTTTCCATTTGTGTTAATCTGATAGGACTGCCATAGCAAAATACCTCAGACTGAGTGGCTGAAACAACAGAAATTAATTTTCTCACAGTTTTGGAAGCTAGAAGTCCAAAATCAAGGCATTGGCAGGGTTAATTTTTTCTGAGATCTCTCTCCTTCCCCCTGTCCTCACATGGTCTTTCTTCTGTGGATGTCTGTGTCCTGATCTCTTTTTTTTTTTAATTTTTTTGCTGAGGAAGATTCACCCTGAGCTAACATCTGTGCCAGTCTTCCTCTATTTTTCATGTGGGTCACCACCATAGCATGGCCGCCAATGTGTAATATCGATCTGCGCCCAGGAACCGAACCCAGGCCTTGGAAGCGGAGCACGCTGAACTTAACCATTAGGCCTCGGGGTCAGCCCCCTGATATCTTTTTATAAGGACATGAGTCATATTGAATTAGGGCCCTCCCATATGACCTCATTTTACTTTAATCACCTCTTAAAGGTCCTATCTCTAAATACAGTCACATTCTGAGCTTCCAGAGGTCAGGATTTCAGCATATGAATTTGAGGGAGACAATTCAGCCCATAACACATTTGCTCTTAGGATAAAACCAAAACTGCCCATGGCTGTGCTGGAGATCTTTGGTTCATCCCTCCAGGTTCACTCTTCGCTTGTCTTCACCCCGTCTGCTGTATCCCTGGATGCTGACCTGATGGACAGCACCAAGGCCTCCCGTGCTCTCTGGCTCCAGGAGGGTTTGGCAGATGGGAGGCACCGGTAGGAGATCTGGAGGGTTGAAGGAGGGTAAAGTTGAGGTGATTTCCCCTGAGCTCTCTCTCTGTCAGATCACCTCACGTTGGCTGTGTCCCTCTACTGAAAGCCACAGCTCCCATCAGGCAGCCCTCTCCACACAGTGAGTCACTCCTCCTTCCAACTTTGGTTCTTGAGGGCTCCCTGCTGGTGCTAGCCCCCCGAGAGTGTTTATCTCTATTGGCCTTTACTAGACCCTGCCCACGCCTTTGCAAATAGTCTCTTTATTAAACTGTCCTCAAATTACCCAACTGGATATGTCATCTGCTTCCTGCCACACCTCTACCAGTTTGCAAATCCATTACGGTCTGGCCCTTGCAAAACTCTCCACCCTCACCTTACACCTCTCTCCTTCTCACTCTCTGCTACGACCACTCTAGCCTTCTTTCAATTCTTCAGATAGGTCCAACTGATTTGAAATAGTAGCAAGCAGACATTCTTGTTATTTTAAAATTATCAAAAATGTATGTAACATTTTGTCTTAGGTCAGGTTCCCAGTAAAGCAGATGCTGAGATTTGTGTGCAGGAAGTTTATTGAAGGATGCCCTGGGGATAGGCCCCTGCAAGTGGGTGAGGGAAGCAGGACTGGAAGGAGCAGCTGGGCTGTGATGCATTGGAAAGGAAGGCCTCATCTGGTCCCTTGAGAGCTGGAGCTGGGCTGGCCCTTCAGAGCTGACCCGGATTGAGGCAAGGAGGTAGGGCCTTTGCACCTCCACATCACTGGAAGTGAGCAGACCCTGGGAGGGGGCGTAACCTTAGGTGAGGGAACTTCCTTCAGCCAAGGGAAGTCCTGGGAAAAAAGTCACTTCTGAGCTGTCAGCAGTCAATACCCTGGCAAGTGGGGAAATGAGTGCCTGGGTCCTGAAGGGAGGATCTAGGTGGCATACCACAGCAGCCACCAAGAAATGCTACTCCTAAGAAGTTATTAAAAGAAAATATAGATAAGAGCAAAGAGCTATGTACAAAGATGTTTATTAAAATATTATTTCTTTATAATTGGGAGAACATTAGATACAATCTAAATATCCCATAATATGAAACATTAAATTAAGTACGCATGGTACACCTGAAGAATGTAATACCATGTAGCTATTTAAAAATCATGTCGCAGATATGCTTAATCAT
This sequence comes from Equus asinus, assembly GCF_041296235.1. Taxonomy (NCBI): domain Eukaryota; kingdom Metazoa; phylum Chordata; class Mammalia; order Perissodactyla; family Equidae; genus Equus; species Equus asinus. Next base: position 42,924,648 of record NC_091813.1, read on the forward strand.
GTGATATATTATTAAATGAAAAAGCAAGTTATAAAACAACTTTGTTGAAATATATATGTTTGCATGTACAAATATCTGTATAAAGGCATAGAGGAAAAAAGGCTGGAGGAATATGCATCAGAATGCAAACTGTCGTTATGGCCAGGTGATAGTCGTTTTTTTTATATATATATTTTTGCAATGAATATATATTGCTCATATCATGAGAAAGAAACAATACGTTTAGGGATTAAAAAAATTATCATTGCTGTGATGACACAGAGCAGTAATTTTTGACTTGTTTTGCTTTGGAATTTTTTGCTTAATTAAAATTTACATGTAAGCCCCAAAGGCAAACACATCACCATGGCAGTCTTCTGCTTGGGTGGAGGCAGAGGACGAGGATGGAGGAAGGGAGGGAGGGCTGTGGGCACAGTGTGCTCAGTTCTCTCCTTCACCATCTCTCCCCACCCCACACGCCCTGTGGAGTCCGCTCACATCCCGCTGGAAAACTCTAGACCTCTGTGGCCTATATCACCAGTTCGTTCAATACCCCAGTGTGGCGATGATGCCATGGCTGCTATTCAGCCCTGTGTGGGCTCCTTTATTTTCATGCCATGCTGTCAGCCTTACTATGGGTTTAAGTATAAAAACAGGCGTTTGTTCTTAAACAGCAAATGGAAAAGCTATACTCTGTAACCCTGTCAGAGAAGATAACCCCAAACTCTCAGAGAGGCAAAGATAGTGCGGTGGCTGAGAGCAAGGAGCCACACAACAAGGGTTCAAATATCTGTCTACGGTGGGGTGACCTTGGGCCAGCTATCCAAAATCTCTCAGTTTTGGTTTCCTCATCTGTAAAAAGGTGATGATGGTGCTGGTAGCACTGACCCCATAGAGATGTCTCAAGTATTAAATGAGCAAATACGTATAAAAGTATTTAGCGTAATGACTGGGACGTGGTGCTTGCCATTATTATTTTCTGCTCAATCCTAATCAAAAAGCTCAGTTACAAGAGATAACAGCCATGGAGGATGTTGTCCATCTGTTCCTCTAAATTTTCAGGGTTTTTTCCTATAAATATTCAACTATAGAGCTGTGTATTTGTTTAACACTGTTTTAGTGGCTGGTAAAATTACTTCTGCTAAATCCTGCTTTGCTGTGTCCCTTGTCTTGATGACAATGACAAGAAATAGACATAAACTTGCTGCTGCACTCACTCCAGGCATGGTGCCAATGACCTTGACCATTATTCACCTGGAAGCCGCTTCCTAGGGACCCACACTGAGATCTCTCCCCAGCCCTCAGTACTGCTGGTCTAGTCATGTGGATTAAATGCACAGGCAATTGGGCATCTGTTTCTGGCCCCTTCCTTCCCTTAGCTATAGTAGCTATTCAAGACCCCATGACAAGCACCCTTGAATCTTATCCATGAGTTCATTTTTTTTCCTACCCCTGTTTGTCCTCTACCTCAAATTCCTTGTCTATTTGTAACCTGGTATATAATACATATTTCTATAAGCTGACTCAAAATCTTTTTTTTATTGGAATGAGATATAGAATAAAGAAATAAGCAAGCAATAAGTAAATACAAAACTGGATGCATACTGATAAACATAGTGTTAATGGTGAAGCTACAAAGAGAAATCCTGTTTCCTGATTGCATTCACACCCAAGTCTCAACAAGGGTTGTGTCACTGGCTGTGTTTCACAAGCCCCATCAAACAGTTCAAAGTTGTTGCAATCTAATTTAAGATAAACAGCAACCACCAGTTAGACTGTACTCATCCATCACTAAGAGAAACCTTTTCCAAGTCTTCATAAAATCCAGTAGGGTGCAAAATGACAACCAAATAACAGGACAAATGAATATGACGAATGCCCAGTAGCTCCTAGAGTAATAACAATGAATTTGCATCAGTTTTTGTAGGCTCAGCATGGAGTACTGAGCCCAATTTTTCATGGATGGGAGAGCAAACTCACAAAAGCTCACAGAAAAAATAAACAACATTCTGAATCATGGAATTTTTTAAGTTCGATGTAATCTTATTATTTTAAAACTGGAAATTATCTCCAAAAAGTCCAATTCTCCTGAAGCCCAGAGAGCCTTACGGGGCCATGCAGCACGTTTCAGACCCAGGACTGGCATCTGGATTGGCAGAGGATGATGTCTTAGGCACTAGACCCAAACAACTCTAGAATAAATCCGTGTGTCCTTTTTGAGTTGGGTAGAAACCAAAACAATGGACTAGAAGAAAGTGACCACACTTGGCTCCAAGCACAGCCCTGTTGTGAGCACCTCTGGAAGGCACAATGATTAGAAGTCAAGGGCCAGGACCATGTCTGACTCTCCTTCCCCTGCCAGCCAGATCGTTTAAGAGAGCAGAGCTGCCTATATCCACTCTCAGGCCTGTGCTTCTCAGATTGGCTGATCTTTAGAATCATCTGGGGGGGTAGTTTAAAAACTACTGATGATGGAGCTCCACGCAGAACAATTAAACCGGAATCTTCTAGGTAGGTAAAGGCGGCAGACATCACTGTTTTTTAAAAGCTTCCCAGGTGATTCTAATATGCAGTCACATTTGAGAACCATTGTTGTAGACAGATAAGCAGGTTGCCCATCTGATGAAAACTGAGCAGCCCCAAGAGACTAGTCTATTTAGAAATAGTCCTAACCACCTTCTCAAGCTTCCCCTCATGACCTAATATAGTATCAAAGGTCTGCTTCCTCCTCCCCCAGTTACTCCTGTACTAAGGTAGTGCTGTGGGCTCTTTTACTTACTCAACATTAATTGAGCACCTACTCTCAGCGACACATCAGGAATCCAGAAATAAATATGGCACAGTTCCTGCCTTCCAGGAGCTCACGGACAGGTCAACACAATGTTCATTTAATTCTCCCAACAACCTTATGAGATAAGTTCTGTTACTATCAAGGCCATTTATAGACAAGACTCCTAGGCCACAGAGAATTTATGTAATTGCATGACTCCTTTAGCTCATCCTAGCTGGGCTAGGAGCCAAACTGAGGCAGCCTGGCTCTAGCATCCACACCTTTAACCACTACCCTGAGTTGGGTGAGTGGTTGCGTTCAAAGTCATGGAGGCATGAAAAGACATTGTTGATTCAGAGAATGGTGAGCAATCCACTGTGGCTGGAAATGGGGCTGAAAAGTGGGATTGGGGCCAGACTGTGAAAAGCCTTGTGGGCCATGAATGGGGCTTTCTCATTTATCTTCTGTAGGCAAAGTGTAGCCAGCCAAACTTTATCGCGAGAAACAAAATGATGAGATCTACATTTTAGAGAATAGTCACGGGGTGGAAAGACGGAGGGCAGAGAGACAGAGCTTTGACAGATGTTGCAAGTCAGAGCAAGGCATGAGGGGAGGGGAAGAGGCAGGATGCCTAGACATTTCTGACTTAGAAGTGACAGGATTTTGTGGCCGACTGGAAGCAGGGAAAGAAGAGGAAGGAAGCTCTTGGGCTTGTAATGAGAGAGGCTTGGCAGGTGGGTGCTCTGAATAGAGAAGCAGCAGGTCCATGGAGGGAGGGTAATGAGTTCGGTTTCAGACATGTTAGCTTTCCTCAAACCTTGGCATCTGCCAGTTGCTAAGAGGCATGACAGTTAAACTACTTCAGATCCTTTGGGCTCACAGAGATATTTCTTTGCAAAAATCATAAATATGGAGACTTCCTAAAGTTTCTTAGAAATGCATTGATTTTGGAATTTAGCTACAATTTGAAGAGAAACTGAGAAGCAAATAGTGGTGGTGATTTTGTTGTTTCAAAAAATGCCATCCTGGAGCCGGCCCGATGGCATACCGGTTAAGTTCCTGCACTCCACTTCGGTGGCCCAGGTTTTGCTATTTCAGATCCTGGGCGCAGACCCACGGACTGCTCATCAAGCCATGCTGTGGCAGCATCCCACATACAAAATAGAGGAAGATTGGCATGTTTGTTAGCTCAGGGTCAATCTTCCTCAGCAAAAAGAGGAGGATTGGTAGCAGATGTTAGCTCAGGGCTAACCTTCCTCAAAAAAAAAAGTGCCATCGTACCAAAATTAGAAAAAATGCTCTCTTTGTACTGACCAAAGAATCCAAAAATAATCAAGCCAACCCCAAATGAGGTCTAGGAGAAAAGAAAAACACATACTTTTCAGCTACCTAAATATTTAAGTCTTATTTTAAGGCTACTGGTGGCATTGGGTGTGTGTGTTTAGAATGTTTAGTTCTAAATCGATTTTCTTATCTTAACTTTATGGCATAGTGCTTCAACTATTTGCTTGTCTCTAAACTGTGTGCCTTTATCTACTAAGGCTAAATTTAGTTCAAGAGACACACTCATACAATAGCTACTCATTACTCAATTTAGTCATAAATTATATGACTGGTATTTAAATTTGAATATTTAAAGTATAACCCCCAAATAGAATTTTGAGCATTTTTCTGATAAATAAAACAGCCCAGATTAGTTTAAAACTATTTTCAAAGAATAGTCCAAAAAGTAATTATATTTCCTCCTCCACGAGCATTGATGATTGCTTTTAAAAGATACACCCACATTTTCAGTTTCTCTTCTATAAGTTTATATTAGATCAGGGTTGGTGTGATGATCAGTTTTAGGATTTCAGAGCAAAGCCTTGCCATCCTCTGCAGACAGCAACTCTTCCTTGAGAAACAGACTTTGGCTTGTCACTGAGTTTTAGTAGAGACTAAATGCTTAACTGTGGACCACAATGCAAACTGAGCTGCCCATCATGGACTGGGTGTTGTCTAAACCATAAAGTTGGGTGTACATAGCAACACTCCATTCTCAAATGAAAGTGGTGTGTGTGAGAATGGACTCAAGCAGGCCCTGAAGATATAAGTAAGTTGCATGAGGAAGTGGCCCAAATGCCCATGGCCCCTATTCCTGCTACATTACCTTCTCTCTCCCAGCCTACACCTATGGCTTCCTGAGGAGTTCCCTATGACCAGTTGACTGAAGAAGAAAAAAACTTGGGCCTGGTTTATTGAAGGTCCTGTACAATATCCAGGCATCACCCCAAAGTGGACAGCAACAGCTCTGTAGCTCCCTTCTGGGACATCCCCAAAGGACAGTGGTGAAAGGAAATACTTCCAATGGGCAGAATTACAAGCAGTGCACCTGGTTGTTCATTTTGCTTGGAAGGAGAAACGGCCAGAGGTATGAGTCTATACCAATTCATGGGCTGTGGCCAACAGTTTGGCCAGATGGACTTGGAAGGTACATGATTGGAAAATTGGTGACAAGAAAGGCTGGGGAAGAGGTATATGGATAGACCTCTCTGAGTGGGCAAAGAATTTGAAAATATTTGTGTCCCATGTGAATGCTCAACAAAAGGTGACCTCAACAGAGGAGGATTTTAATAATCATGTGGGTAAGATGGCCCATTCTCTGGATAGCAGTCAACTTCTTTCCCTGGCCTTCCATGTCATCACTCAATGGGCTCATGAACGAAGTGGCCATGGTGGCAGGGATGGAGACTGAGCATGAGCCCAGCAACATGGACTTGTACTCACTAAGGCCAACCTGGCTATAGCCACTGCTGAGTGCCCAATCTGCTGCCACAGAGACCAACACTGAGTTCCCTATATGGCACCATTCCTTGGGGTAATCAGCCAGGTGGAATGTTGATTACATCGGACCCCTTCCCTCATGGAAGGGGCAGCATTTTGTTCTTACTGGAATAGACACTTATTCGGGATATGGATTTGCCTTTCCTACATGCAATGCTTCTGCCAAAACTACCATCCATGGATTTACCAGTGCCAGTGACATGTGGCAATGGGCCCAGGCTCATGTAATTCACTGGTCTTACTACATCCCCCACCATCCTGAAGTAGCTGGCTTGATAAAACAGTGGCCATTTGAAAACCCAAGTTACAGCTCCAGCCAGGTGGTATTACCTTGCAGAGATAGGGCATTGAACTCCAGGAGGTCATATATGTTCTAAATATGGTGCTGTTTCTCCATGGCCAGGATTCACAGGTCCAGGAATCAAAAGTAAAGATGGGAGTTGTACCACTCACCAGTACCCATAAGTGATCCCCCAGCAAAATTTTTACTTCCTATCCCTGAGACCTTATGTTCGTCTCATCTGGAGTTCCAAAGGGAGAAACGCCTCCATGAGGAGATACAGCAATAATTCCACTGAACTGGCAGTTGAGACTCATGCAACCACTGTAACCTCCTCAAGCCTCTGAATCAACAAAGTACGGAGTTACCGTACTGGCTGGAGTGATTAACTCTGATACCAAGGGGAAATTGGGTTGCTACTACACAAAGGAGGTTAAGAAAGAGGATGTCTGGAATACAGGAGATCTCTTAGAGCGTCTCTTAGTACTATTATGTCCTGTGATTAAAGTCAGTAGAAAACTACACCAACCAAATTCAAGCAAAGGTTTGGGTCACCCCTTCAGGCTAAGAACCATGACCAGCTGAGGTGCTTGCTGAGGGCAAAGGAAATATGGAATGGATAATGGGCGAAGGTAGCTATAAATATCAGCTGTAGCCATGTGACCACTTACAGAAACAAGTACTGTGATAGCTCTATTTCTTATGTTTGCCTACATATAAAGCAAATATTTGTTCTCTTCACTCTTATTCCCTCATCATCTAACATAATATGTACTAATAATGGTTAACTTTATATCAAAGTTGTGAAGTATCCAGAAGAGTGAACACAATCCAGAGTTTGCATCCTCTCCTAGGGAAAGGGTCGGTGTTTTTGGCTGTATGCAGGATGGTTCTATCCCATTAGGCAGAAGTATGACCTTGTCATTATCTTTATTTGGAGATTATGTGCCAAGTTGAAGAGTGGTGGACTCTACAGTGATCAGTTACTGTGTTGATGTGGTTAGTCCCCAGTTATTCAACCAAACACTAATCTTGCCTTTAAGTATTTTGTAAATGTTAATGTCTATCATCAGTTGACTTTAAGTAGCCTGAGGTTCCTTAATGAAGGTATTTCACCTGTGGACCACAGCTTCCACTCATTCCCAATCCCAGCCTCCTTTTTCTAGCAGTCCCTGAAGCATAATGAAGATGTCAGAGCTGGGAGTCCAGGAGTGCAATTGAAGGATCAAAGAAAGGTATTCAGGGGTATGAAAGATGGAAATGACAATTTAGGAAACCAAAGTGACTCGTGGACCTCTGCAGATACAAAAACAATGCCAGTGATTAAACAGACTCGGGGACATAGCACAGGTTGTTCCCTCCACCAGGAATTCTCCAGATTCTCCACAATCAGCTTGTCACTTATATCTCAGATCAAATGTCCAAGCCTATCCATAACCACTCAACCCATGGCCCAGGACTTCTGTCACCATTTTCCTCACAGCACTACTTGACAGTATTCTGTTTGTCATTACATGCACACTGTCTTTCTCAACTAAAGTAAAACACCTTGTCCTGTAAGTTCAGCATTCGATCTTCAGTAGCCTGGCATATAGCCAGCATTCAGTGAATAGTTGACTAAGTAGGGGTGCTTAAAAATGCCAACTTTTGGATGGAATTCTTTAGTCAAAACCTGCTGCTAGTTGACATGCAAAATAGCTTCACTGTAATATTCTGTCGAATAGGGAACAAAGAGGTAAATCCCTAATGGTTTAAATAGACTCACACAACCATGATAACCCATGAAAGACTCCTTGCACCAGAAAAAACTTACAATTCAATGGATTGCACTTTCAGCCATTTTTTATTTACAGTTTGTGTTCAATGCAAATCAATTCCATAACATGAGAAGTTACTATGAATCAAAGCATAAATACACAAACACAATATACAATCCAAAACAGAGGTACAGCATCCAGATATGAAACAAAAGGGAATGTTCATTCACACACACAGTAGCTCAAGATCTGATGGAGATTGTTGTTCCGGTGTAGGTTTCTAAAGGTGGGGAAAAAAAATGACTGGTTATCAAGACTACTGTGGTCATATTAGATACAGGAACATCTAAGCTTCAGTGTGTGACCATGCGAACAAAAGACTTCAGGGAGTATCTATTTTTAAAAAGGTTTTTGTGCATCGAGGCAGTTGTGAAAAGATTTACTTTCCAGAATCAAGCCCACTTTAAGCTTTAGGACCAGGTTCTAACTCTCTAAAAATATTGACTGATAACAGAAAGTGTTCCAAATGTGGCTCTTCTGATTCATAGCTTTTTAAAAAAGTATTTACAGAAAAGAGTATAAAAGTTTTTCTGAATTTAATGCAAGTTAGCTTCCAGTCTCCACTTCCCAAATACTTGATTTACAGTTTCAGCTCCTTCATATATTTGCCTTTTTAATTTCAAGATTTGTCAATTTTCTCTTCAAAACAGATCACTTTTTAAATTGTAAAAAGTATCCAACATATGCTAAATAAAAAGCATTTTGAAATTAGCTGAGGTCAATGCACTTCTACTCTTTGGAATCAGTTCAGCTAAATGAATCTGGCGCTCTTATTGAATATAGGTGATTAGTATATAAGCAAAATTTACTCATTATGCTTGGATTTAGGGTGGATTCCAATCCATCATTACTCTGGCACATGCCAATTACTACATAAAGTCAACTGCAATGACAAATTCAAAGCCTCAGAGGAAAGGATTCAGTTCTCAAGAAAACAGTGATAGCTTAACAACGTAAAACTTTATCCCGAGTACATTGGCATTAAATTAGTACTGTTGAAACAATACATTGAGGATTTACAGTAACACCTGGAAGTTCCTTCTAATGTACATATAAATAGAATCATGGAAGCTTTTTCTATTACCTAACTGTTTTATGGCCTTAGAGATTTAAAGAACCAAATGAAAATTGGATCTGTTCCACATCCCATCCTTTATCTCTAGATAAGGTAAAATCTATTCTGATTTTCAAGGTAGAGTTTTATGTGTCCATATTTCTTAAGCCATATTTCAAGAAATCATCTCTTAAAACTTTTAGATGTTGTCTCTCTTCATCTTGTACATGAAACTCCAGCAGATTTAATATTGGCATTCATCAGCTAGTCAAACCCTTCACATGCTCTTCAAACCAATCAAATTTGGGATCCTGAACATATTCTGTGTCAATAAAAGAAGGTGTGCAATTTGCAGATTTGATGAAGACCTGTTTTTTCCCTTGCCACACTGGACATCTAGATGCAATTTGGATTGGGTTTAGAAGATGGGGAAGTACAGATGTTTCTTGGCCTGAGTCTCTTAACAGTAGAGATGTAGAAGGGAGAACGAGATCACAAAGAGACTGGCTGTTGACTGCAGAGTACCACCGTTTGAATGGGTGGTGGCAGTAGCTGGATTTGGGGCAGCCGAGGTACTCTGGGAGGAGTTACTCGAAGTTGTTGCAACAGTTGTTTGATTTGAATAAATCTAAAATATATAAAAAGTTACACTGATAAATTTCCACGTCACACCTGCCTCCACATACAATTAATATACAATTAAGATAGATGACACATTCTCAGATGGCCCTTTTCCCACCATTCCCTTACCCACATCACTTAATTCTCAATTCTTGCTTAGTCCCACCAAGGTCATTCTTTTAAGTTTCAAAACAAACTACCTAGAGATGCCTAATAACCACAAGTAGCAACAACTAAAAACACAAAAATGTTCTTCAATAACTATGTAACTCCCAAGAATATGAAATTCTTTATAAAGGAATAAAGGACCAAGCTAACTAATCCAGTCTCTGTGACTATACTTACATACTGGCATTGCAAAAGGTTTCCTCTATTTTTCCAGGAAGATTTTAAAGTTGCACAAATAATTGGGATTTTAGAATACTGTCCGTTTGAGACTTATGGTACTAGAATCAAGTCACAATCAACGATTTGCTAGGTCACTTTCACATACCTGTTTAATACAGCCTTGGTTTTAATTTAAGGGGACATGGGGTGTCTTAGACGCTCCCCTGAAATCCTGAAATTATATATAACTCTTCTCAAAAATGGCCACAATATTTGTGTTAAGTTGAAAAATAAACTAAGCCCTTGCTTCAAGGCAAAATGACTTCATCAAAAATACCATGAAGTTGGAATGACTTCACAAAAGACACCAACGAGTTTGGACCAGCAGCAGCCTCCCTGGCTGGTCACTAAGCTCGGTGCTGTGACCAAGAACCAAGGTTCCCCCAGTGTCCAGCGCCTGAGTGGCATCATTCACCACACTGATTTTTTAAGTCACGAAATGCACAGCCCAGTGGGGCACGTGATAATCTCTCCTTTGTCACAGAACAAAGGCAGATGGGAGATTCCAGCTCTCCCTATAAGGGAGGGCATACAAGGGTTTCTGATTACAGGCGGGCGGAGGACGTGGCACCACGCAAGAGTCTGGGTCACATGCACATTTCGCTGCTTATTGATCCAAGATAATATTAATCCAAAGATTAAACCTTTCTACTTTAGCACCAGCTCCTTTTGTTGTAAAACCCATAAGGTTATTAAGCAAATATTGACTAAAGGAATGTACAAATCCTATCCAAAATAGACTAATCAAAAAAAAAATCTTGATCGATTCAAATATATTTATTGGACACCTACTGTGTGCAAGATTCAGCTTGTCCTACCAGGAAATAGCACTTCTACTAAAAGGAAAGCATTAATATGGGGAATTATTTAAATCAGGCTGCCTGTTTGGGGACCAAACCTGGTTTGGGATCCCAGAAGGTAATCTATCCGTTCTTATTCATACAAAGAGCTTTAGTGCCCCAGATGACTGTTAACAGAGCCCAGTGCATCAATCTGGGAATTTAAGGGTCCTCCACACCAACAAAAAAAAACTAATGTTGACATTAAATAAAATGTTCCCGACTAAACTAAATTTATTTGCTTAACTAAAATCTCCTCTTAAAATTTAAGGGGAAGAATTCCGGTTATAGGAGACCGGGGCGGGGGTGGGAGAGGGCAGTTTGTGTCTGCGGCCGTGCCCCTCCCCCACCCAGGAATTGTGAAAGGAGCGCACCCGACCCGCGAGACAACAATAGGGTACAGTTACCCGCCCGCGGAGCGGAAGACGCCGAGCGCCCCACTCTCAGGCTGCGCTCCAAGGTGATCCTGGTGGTTGGGTGTCTGGGGACCAAGATCCGGCGAGCCCAACTTTTCGGAAGGAAAGTCCCAATTGATGGCGGTGGAGAGCCACCCACTCTGCCACCCTTGCCCTCCAAACTCAGCTGCCGGAGAGAAATGCTCCTTCTCGCCTCCCTATCCCCTCGCTCGGGTCTCCCAGGCTCAGCCCCTGGCTTCCCTCGCGGCCCTCCCGCACCCACCCGCGGGGCAGCGCACTCCTGGTAACTGCGCCGGGGCGAGGTCGGTTCCCGGGATAAAGGATCTGGGGAAGGGGCCACGGCGATGGAGACAAAGCCCGGCGGGGACTCAAGACAGCAACGTCCCACCTGCCGCCTGTCTAGAGCTAGCCAATCTGGGCTAGGTAACACAGGGTTCCAAGGTTGACAAGAGATGGACATGTAAGGTCGCACCCAGGAGAGCGCAGGATCATGAAAGGGTGCCCGCCCAGGCTTCAACAGCGAACCACGAGGGACTGGAGTAGATTAATAGGGCCAGACAGCCGGGGCTTCCTCGGGATCCCGGAATAGCTGAGTGGAGGATGGGCGAGAACGGCATCCCCCGGAGGGGACCGTCGCCTCTTTGTGTGGTGCGCTGGGGGCGCGAAGACACTCCTAAAGGAAGCGGGCGCTCAGGGGATCCAGGGACGACCTCCCCTAAGAGCCTGAGGTCTCCAGGCGCTCCATAGGTGGGGAGCGCACACTCTTTTCTCCGCTGGCGCCTCGGACCTCTGGGTGAAAGCGCGCGGGGAGCCCCAGGTTGCCTGGGGTGGGGCCGGGTCCTTTCAGCCAGGGCGCCGCGCTGCATTGTTCCCGGGGCTGCGGGAGGGGACGAGGCAGCCCGCAAGGGAGTGGAAAGTGGGCTCCACATTGCCCTCTCCCCCTGCTTGGGTTATGCTACATTATCCTCGTCCCAGTCCGCAGCCCGAGGTGGGGGCGCAGGTCCGTCCCCTGGGGGCGGCTCCACCCCGCCCCCCCAGTCGCGGCCCCCGAGCGCCGCGGGACCCCACGGCCTCACCTGTGTGGGTAGGAGCAGTGCCAGAAGCAGCAGCCCCAGTCCGAGCCTGGCCACCATCGCTCTGCCCATGTCCACTCCGTCGGCGCGCGACACGTATCGCTGGAAACTGGGTGCGTGGAGAACCGCTGGTTGGGGACCGGCGCAGGAAAGGTGGAGAGCGGGACCGGCCAGCTGCCCCTTATATACCAGGACAGCCACAATAGCCGTGACGTGCGACCCGCCCACCCGCGCTCCCCTCCGCCTTCGCCACCGCCCCCCGAGCGCCCGCCCGCCCGCTCCCGCCCCCTCGGGCTCCCCGGCGCCCCCTCCCTCCGCCGCTGCCGCCGCCCGGGCCCTAGGCCGCTGGGAGATCCCGGGGTCCCCGAGCTGCAGGTGGGCGGCCGGCGCTGCCGGCTCCCGGCCTGGCGCTTTGTGTGTCCCCGAGCGCGCTGCGTGCAGGCTGGCAAAGGCGCCTGGCGACAGCCACGCAGGACCCGGCGCGAACTCGCGAGCCCCACAACCCGCTCCCGGGGCCGGGCCCAAGTTTCCTTTGTTTCCCCAGACCTGCCATCTTACCCACCGAAAGAGAAGTCTACGCCTCGGGTGCGGCGCGCAGCCTCCACCCACGGCCCGGACTGCGGCGCGGGTTGCGCGGGGCCCGGGACCGGGGGCTCCCTCGGCTCGGCTATTCTCAAATTCCCGCCCCAGGGGAAGGGGAACGGTGCGGGCTTTGTGGGGACCCCGGGCTTGGCGAGGTGACGGGGCCGCCCCCCGCGTGCTCTTCGCAGGCTGGTTGGCGAGGCTCGCAGGCGCCGGGCGCCAGGGCTCCGAGCAATCGGTGTGCTCGGGCCCGCGCCCGCCCCCTCCCCCAGCCGCTCGCTTTGTGTTTTGGTCTCCCGTTCGCCAGGCTGTGTGCGCTCAGTGGGGTATCCCGGGTCCGCAGCCTCCCGAGAGTTGGGGAGCTGCTGCCCGGACACTACAAACCACTGGGTTTCGGTCCCCGGCTCTCCCCCCTGCCGCGGCCGGCGGACGGGGTGAGGAGGGGACAGCCCACCCTGAGGGTTCACCCCCTCCCCAGCCCTAAAGGCTCCGCTTGCCCTCCCGACGCGGCTTTGCTCCCAGGTCCTACCCAGGGAGCAGCAACTTCTGGCACTCCACCAGAATTCGCTGCCCCTCTGGAATTCCTGAGGACACGGTTCTTCAGTCTCTCTTGCAACGTACTTGCTCGTTATTCGTTTAGAGAGCAAAAGCGTTCGGGATAACGCACTTAATTTTCCGTAGCTGCCATTAGGCAATTTAATGAACTGGCCCAAATAGATTAGTCATCATTCTGCAGATTTTAAATGGAATATGTTTTCCAACCATTCTCTTGTGAAAACGTTCAAGCATATAGCTACGGTAGAAATAATTTTCCTGGTGGAATATTTTTGGTTTAATTTTTAATTGCAGGACTTAATCCTTTTATTTAAGGTTTGCCCAAGTGTTTTTCTGGTCTTTAAAGCAAACAACAGAGACGAAACCTAGTAAGAATGGGAATTTGTTTAAACTCCACTTTTGCAGAACAGTCCTGTAAAAACAAGGTTAGTTTTAAGGAAGCCGAGCGACAATAAAACCCAAAATAGTTGGTCTGTGGCTGCGGCGGCCTGTGCCTTCCTTAATGATCAGCCACTTTAGCTCAGTAACTTTCCACGTTTAGAACGTGCTTGGGAACTCAAGAATTTCTTCCGTGCACCAGTGGACTTTCCTGTTTAATGATGTTATCACATCGTATAGAAATAAACCATTTGTGTTCAGCTTCTCCACTCTTCCACGGTGTGAATGGATTGTGGTTCAGGAGTGCCAAGTTCCAAGGCAGGGCCCATAGAAGTTTCTCCAGAAGCTGCTTGTTGAACTAATTGATTGTATTCATAGGATCCATTTATTTTGTCCATCTTTTTTTTCCTATTCATCTCCTCTGCTCCTCCTCTCCCCTGCCTCCTCCCTCCCCCCCCCCATTATTAATTTAAGGCAATGGACTAATGGAGAGGTTAAGCATACAGACTCCAGAACCCGCTGCCTGGGTCCAAACCTGGTTATGCACTTTTGCATGAGGCAAAAAGCCTCAGTTTCTTCATCTGTAAAATGGAGATAATAGAACCATTATTAATTTGTTATTAAAGAGTTATTGTATATAAAGTGTTAGAACAGTGCCTGCCTCATACTTGGAGCTCTCAGGTGCTATTTGCTTCTGCACTGAAGGTCCCAGAAACCAGAAGGTATTTCCCTTCTTTACAGCTGTGTCATTCGTGAAAGAAATATCAGGCTCCAAATAGCACCCAAAATTAGTAAGGCACTTGGGATCAATGCTTTGTAAGCCACCTCATCACCAGCTAATGAGACTGCATAATTCACAAAGCAAGGCCCTTCACATCTGCCCAGCATCCTGGCATCCTGTGGGGGGTGTTCCCCAGGGCTTGCCAATCTGTACCTTGGAGCCTTAGCCCTCTGAGGGAAACCCTCTTTACAAATCCCCACCCCATTCTAGTTCCTATATGGCAAGAAACTCCAGAGACCTGGCTCAACCTCTCCCTTGGGGTTCTTTTGTTTGTAATTCCTTCTTCCTATTCATTCTCCTCTGGTCCTGGTTTTCCATAGTTTCTTGTTTGCTTTTCCCTTAGCCAATAGTAGCTCAGGCCACTAGACTAAATAGTGAAACTCATCAGTTATCCTAGAAGTTTTCTTAAGACACATGGCCAATTTTCATTTTTACAGAGAAATTATTTCATGAAGTAATCTTGAAACCAGTTGATTCCATAAATTGATGTACGTGCGGAAAGCCGTAGCTTTAAGTTTTAATGTTGTTCATGAAATAGCATATGACCTAACTTTTTGATGATAGTTCTCTTGTGAGTACAATTAAGGGATCAATACCCATAATTTCTAAGTGCGGAACTGTGAGGAATGACGAAGAACCAGACTGACACACCTCGGAGTGGACTCTCGAGCCAGACCTGGATTTGAATCTTCCACTTTGTAACAATCTGACTTTCGGTGAGCTTCCTGACCTCCCAACACCTCAATTTCCTCATCTGGAAAATGGGCTAATAATACCTGCCTCACAGGGGTATGATCTTAAGTGAGATAATGTGTATGTTTAGCAGACTGCCTGGCACTTTGTAAGGACTCATTAAGCTGTGACTTCTATTGCTATAGGATATGTTCATTATAACGTGGCTTTTAAAATCTTTCATTTGGGGGCCAGCCCTGTGGTTAAGTTCACATGCTCCACTTCCGCCGCCCAGGGTTCACTGGTTCGGATCCTGGGCGCAGACATGGCACCGCTCATCAAGCCATGCTGAGGCAGCGTCCCACATAGAAGAACTAGAAGGACCTACAACTAGAATATACAACTATGTACTGGGGGGCTTTGTGGGGAAGAAAGGAAAAAAGAGAAAAAGATTGGCAACAGATGTCAGCTCAGGGCCAATCTTTAAAAAAAAAAAAAGAAAAGAAAAATCTTTCATTTGGATAGCACTTGCTCTTTTTTTCAAGCATCTTGGCATGTGGCATTTCACATGTGCATCTAAGAAGTCAGTAGGGAAGATGGCATTAGTTTAATTTTCACTTCTGGGGCACAGAGAAGTTAAGTAACTTGCCAAAGGCTACATAGCCAGTTACGCGCCTCACCGAAAGCTAGAATCAGTTTCCTGCCCCAGGTCCCAAGTGTTTTCTGCTTTGCCAATAAGAGCAGAGGCTGTGTCTTTCTCTACCCCACATCCTCTACGCTTGGCACTCAACATTTGCTGGTTGAATGGACTAATATTAAGGGAGCAGGTTAATTTGTTTTTTTAAGGTAAAACAATAAATCCCATTTCTAGGGAAGTAAAAGATATTACCTGACATTTTTAGCACTTCTCAGCAAAATGAGTATGAAACATAATATTAATCCAATAAAGGATATTCCTTTCATGGTTTATAGCAGAAACGGTGGCTGAAATAAAATATTTCATTTAAATTTTCTTCTTCAATATGGTGCTGTTATGTTCACAATACTCTTCCCCCTTATTCCATGCCACCCTGGACTTGGCTGGCATTGAATAATTTCATTTACCCTGGTTTTTCGGCTGAGCTTTGTTCCCTGCTCAGGAACTCCAGTCTGCTCCAACCATGAGATGGCAGTGAAGGTAACAAAGTGAATTAGCGTTTGTGACTGAATAGGTTCTAAATCCCCGGGCTGGAGCATGTTGAATCGGCTGATGGAGTCACAGCCTGACTCTGTGGGGACGTGCTGCCCTCTGCTGGCCATAGCCGTCCCTCAGCGCTCACTGTCAAAAAATAAAGCAAAAACTCTCCTTTGTGCTGAGAATAAAAGACCTGAATTTTTGAAGCCTTATAAAGCTAATAAACCACAAGGAGCTTCTTTGACTCTTAGTTCCTTTTTTCCCCTCTAGAAGCTCTCAAAGAAATTCTCTCAAGTCTTAAGCTTCATCCAAATAAAAAAACAAATGTAAAGTGAAAGAATTGTAAGTATTTTCAGATGCAAATTGAGTAGAAGGATGCCCACCTCTAAGCATCCTGGGGATTTTTTCTTAAGGAAATGAAAGGGAAAGAAGTAACTCTTAATTCCTTCAGCCAGAATTTAAATTCGGTGACTCCATTGTGTTGGTAAGGATGCTTGCCAACATCCTTGATGCTGATGGGATTCTGGAAAGGAATCTGACATCTATCAATATTAAAAATACATGTCCCATAGACCTAGCAATTCTAATTTTAGGAATTTCGCCTACAGATATACTTGCAGAAATGCAAAAGGATATATGTTTAAGCGTTTGTTGCAGCACTGTTTGGAACAGTAAAAGGATTAGAAATCACCTAATTATCCAAAGACAAGGGCCCAGCTAAGGAAATGATAGCATATCTATATCATGAAAAATTATAGGTCATTAAAAAGAGTTCTACAAATGAAAATCTCCAAGATATATTTGTAGGTGAAAAAAAAAGGAAGGCACTGAACAGTGGGAACAGTATGGTACTATCTTTGTTTTTTAAAAAACAGCTCAAAAAAACCTGACAGAAGAAGACTATTTCCAAAGGGATACCCAAGAAATTGATAGGGACGCTTGCCACTGAGGAAAGGAACTGTCTGGCCAGGGACCAGAAGGAGTAAGACCCATTTCTCATTACATATTGGTTTGTACTGTTTTAATTTTGTACCATTATTCATTCACAAATAGATAAAATCGAATCCCACAAAGCGAGCGCGTGGAAAGCCGACTTTCTCCAGCCCCGGGCCTCGGAATTGCCCTCCTCCTTTTTAGGAGCCCTCCTTCCACCGTTCACAGGTTCTTCCACAGAAATTCTAGTTTTGCCTCAGTTCATCCATCCTATGACAACAGTGAGACCAATTCTCTCGAGTCCGGACGGCACACACACAAAAAAACTTTCACAGAAAATGAAGAAAAAGGAAGGGCTCAGCTGTAGAAAAAACAATGAGGAATCACCCAGCAAAGCATTGGTTTCCTAATTGTGTCAGCCTGCGGCCTCGAGTTCTGGAGGCTGTCGGGGAAGAGGAGCTGGGGGTTGGGCAGAGCTTGCCTGGGGGGAAGGCCCCAGCTGAGGCGGCTCCTTTCCTATAAGGATCTTTTGAAGATTCCCCTTCCATTCCCAGGCAGGAGGCGGAGTCGAGGCCTAATCCGGGTAATTAAATTCCAGCGTAATTGAAATCCCACCCCCAGTTCACAGGAAAAAATCTCCGGGTGCAACAGTGCTGCATCGTTTGCCATTTGCTTGTGGGCCCTCAATGATCCTCTGCTTGGAAATGATGAAATTGGAAGAATGGGAAAGTGCGTGTATTTTTCACACTCGCATGATTCTTAGTCCTATTTCCATGTCCCTTTGTTTTCCCACGTCGTTCGCTTTAGGGTAGGTTGAAAGCAGCAGCGCCCCTTATGCTACAAGACATTCGTAAAATTTTAAGTGGCCAGGAAACTTGGATTAAATCTTTTTATAAACCAAAAGAATGTTATAAAATAGAACACAATGGTACATTGAGTGAAATGTTACATTGAGCCTGACGCAGAGACATTTCCAGGCTTTGTGAAATCCTTTCTAAATCTTAACACAGTTCAAGATTCCACTCAACAATATCTAAAGCAGATGCTGCTTACATCTTATCCAAGATACTTTTAAGATGTCACTCTAAGGAAGAAGCATTCTGTTAGAGTCAGCCAATAAAATAAGACCAGATGAATTTAATTAGCTAAAGTGAAGAGGGATTTCTCTGCGCAGAACCATATATTTGTATATAGTTGTCTGAGTTAAAAAAACAAAGTTCCTCTTGGTAGTCTTTTACATATTTTTTTCTTTTTCAGATTTTATGAGTAATACCTGACCGATATAGAAAAATTTGGGAAATATAGAAAAGTATAATAAGGAATATTAAAATTACCCATAGCCCGCTAACAAGAAGTAACCAGTAATAATAAATTTTTTAATGTCTTCTTTTTGTTTATATATATAATTAGACCTTGCTTATTTGTTTTGCTGAATTAGGAGCAAATGTGCACGAAGTTTTCTATCTTGCTTTTTTTCACTCAATAGAAAACAGTAAAAAAAATTAATCACAAAATTTGAGGTCACATTACTACAAGGTTAATGAAATAACTGGGGTAACTGATAAAGGTGGCCAGCCAGGATTTCTACAACATCCTCATCCAGCCAGGGCTTCAGTTTGGTGCACCTAGTGGTATTTATCTGCTCCAAATATTATAGGAGATGATTCTGGGTTCAGGGGTTGATGGGACTTCCAGGACAGCAGTGACAATTTCTGGAATCTTTTGGAGCTAGGAGAAGAACACTGGGGCAGAACTCTCTCCTTGCCTGTTTTCCAAGAAGGGATGTCTGTTGTTTCCCTACCCAGCCTTGTCCTCGCTCTACATTCCCCACACCCCAGAAAAGAGGGACTGTGGAAGCAAAGTAACCAATAACCATTTTGTAGATAAGTGAGAGAAGGTGAGTTTTACTTGAGTCCCTGTAACCACCGGGCCTCCAGGACCAGTTCAACTGACCCCATCTCTTATCAACAGAGTGATCAAGAATTGCCTTTCCCAGGACAAGTGGCTGATGCAGTACAACTGGCGCTTTAGCAATGTTGTGCCCACCTTTGGGAAGAAGAAGGGCCCCAATGCCAACTCTTAAATCCTTTGTAATCCTGGCTTTCTCTAACAAAGCCACTTAGCCCAGTCAGAACCAAAAAAAAAAAAAAAAAAAGAATTCCCTTTTGGAAAATGACCAAAGTCACATAGCCAGAGCATACACAGAAGAGGAAATGTAGACCTGAAATGACTGCAGAACCAAAGATCCTCTTTCCCATGGAACCCAAGGACCCGGACATGACCAGAACTTGAAAGTCAGACTGTTATCAGAAGCAAGGGGTCTCTCATTCAGGAAGATCCAGTGTTAAAATTCCTTTCCCACTTCATGAAAAATGTTTAGAACCCTGTCATAGAAGTTTAGAACCCCATTGTAAATGTTTAGAACCCCATCATAAATGTTTAGAACCCCATCATAAATGTTTAGAACCCTGTCATAAATGTTTAGAACCTTACCATAAATGCCTGAGGCCCACCAATCAAAACCTGTCCCACCAGCGTTTCCGCGTGCCAGCCTGTTCTCCCTAACCTCTTCAATTTCACCCCAAATCCTGAGTCAGGGAGACAGATCTGAGGGCACGCGCCGCCTGTCTCCTTGTAGGTTGATCTTGCAGAATAAAGCAGATCTCTTTTCCCAAAAGCCGTTGCTGTAATTAATTGGCTGTTTATGCACATGGGGTGAGTGAACCCCCACTTTGTGTGGTAACACTAGGGGAGGATTATAACCCTGGAGGGCAGTTTCCACAAAGGAAGAAAGCGTTCTGGAGAAGCATGGTTTTTGGTACAGTCTTATAACCTTTTCAGAACAAAGAACATGCATTAAACACGCCCAGGATACATATTGATCAAAGTTTCAAAAAGGTATTCAGCTGCAAATTAGCAGGTCAACATGACCTTGACCCTCAGGAGTACTAATACAGGTTTTACCAATAGGACATTATTGATACCGGCCTCACAGGAGGGGAAGTATACGTTCCTATCTCGAGTGCCTTCTCTGAGCTAGCCCTGATGGTCGAGTGGTTAAAGTTCTGCGTTCTCACCCCCATGGCCCCAGTTCATTTCCTGGGCTCAGAAGCACACCACCTGTCTGTCCGTTGCCTTGCTGTAGTGGCAGCCACATAGAGAACTAGAAGGACTTACCACTGTGATCTACAACCATGTACTGGGGCTTTGGGGTGAAGAAAAAGAAAAAGAGGAAGATTGGTGACAGATGTTAGGTCAGATCAGGGTGAATTCTTCCCTGCAAAAAAAATAATAATTTTTTAAAAAGGTGTGCATTCTTTACTTTAATGGTTAAAGCAGATGTACAATGTATATTTGATAGGCTTCTTTAGTTCAAGCCCAATCAGGTTTGAACCAGAATACCTACCCCATATACCTGAATATGTGAAAATCTCGTTGGGACTTTAGTGCCTGCCTGTTACAGAAGGGTTGCTAATGAGGATGAGAGCCAATAGTGTTGTATCTGAATCTGCGTTATCTCAGAACATGTTTTTGACAGGTTTTACTGTATTTTTCTTTGTTATTACATATTCTTCAAAAACATTATTCATAAAGACTGTATAATATTCTTTCTAATGGGACATTTGTTCCTATTATAATAACCTCATAAACATCTTTATACACATGTTTTGATTTCAATTCTGGTTACTTTCTTATGATATATTCCTAAAAGTGGAAGTTTGGGTCCTGAAATCAACTGCCGACTCGTCCTCCAGAAATGTCCACTCACAACAGCAGTGAGTCTGGCTACTTCACAAATCTTTGCTAAATGTGAGAGTGATTAATATATATTTTTAATTTCATAGAAGAAAAATCCCTCATTTTTAATTTCCATTTTCACTATAGTGAGATTAAACTTCTTCTCAGCTATTTATTAACCATTTAGGATTCTCCTTTTGTGAATTGTTCTCCATAAATTTTGCCTGTCCACAGAAGTGACACATCAAGAGTGTGGTCAGGGGGAGGAGACACTGGGCTCGGAGGTCACTTGCTTGGATCAAATAGAGCCCACTTCTTGAAAAGCTACAGAAGCAAGTCAGTGCGGTCAGTCAGGCTTCACAGCAGAGAGAGGTGCAATATTTTCCAGGATAGTCAGAACATGTTTCCAGATCCTGAAATCCTTCTTAGGGATGCACAAAATTGCAGATAATAAAATCTGGCTGCACGAGGGTGAGATCAGACCTTCTAGAAGCTTAATGGTCTCTCTCAGCCCTCAGTCTTATATACATAAGGCTAAAACAGTTCTGCAGATAAACTCCTCTGAACATGCACTAGAGGCCACCTTTGCTGGGCCTGGAGCCCTCTTTCAATCCTGCAGTTACACTAGTACGCACAATATGATTACAGGATATCGTACCCTGAGGCATGAACTTAGTCCTCTTAATCACTTTCAGCCTCAACAGGACAACACATCCTGGTTCAAGTACATTTTTGAAGTTAGAACATTTACAATAGATGTTAGTTTTCCACATATCTTTGGGCATCAAGCTAACAAATCTTTGGACCTGTTTTGTTCTTATTTTATTGTTAGAACTCTTTATATATTAAGAAACATTTGCTCATTAGAGATTCATTTGACTGAGCCTCTTGCACATATGTTTATGACTGACCAGAGTCAAATTGAGGTTGAGGACTGCCAGACAGTGACAAGTGTACCCTACAAGGAACCCTACAGCATCACTAGAAGTAAAATGAGGAAGGAAATATTTTCTGTAAAACCCCCTTTCTGGAGAATTCTCTATGTGTTTTGAAGAAATAGTTTATACACACTTGGGGAAGTACTTGAAGGAAGTACTATCAAACCTGTTAACCTGTTTTGTTGTTGTTTTATTTTGTTGGCTAATTTGCTTGAGATCATAAAGGATGAGTTAAGTGATACTGCCACCTTCCTTAAAATTCTCAAACTCTCCTCTAAGGAAAGGTGCAAATATTTTAGTTTAAAGGCACAATTAGTCACCCTGCCCAGGATATCCAAATGTCTTGGTTACCTGTTAGTTATTCTCAGCACTTCTTCTGTCCCAACACACTGAAGGGTTGTAGCATCAACAGCTCTGGACAGCAGCAATTCCCTGGCGAGTGGGTGGCAGCACATGCCTGGGGGAGGTGAGACCCTTCAGACGGGGTGTGGTTTGAAAGGGTCTCCTAGAGTTCAGAATCACTAGTCACAGCATTATCACTTTATTAATTAGCAATAAAGGATGTAACATAACTTGTGAGGCATTAATCAGTAGAAGGCACATATATGACACAATGAGTAAACAAACAATCAAAATAATTAGCATTTATTCCCTGAATGTGTAGCTGCCATTGCAAATAAAGAAATTCAAAATATCATGTGCTTAATTTGCAACTGTTTTTTTCCGTTTAATTGCATCTGCCACCTGCTGTTAATCTGAAACAAATTAAACCCTGAAGGCAGCATCTGAAAGTAGAAGACTTGAGCAGATTTCACCTTTGGGCAAAAATTATACAATCGCTTCCCCCATCTTCAAAAAAGGTGAATCATTTTCTTCCAGAAGTGATAGACTATTTTCTGTTTGAATAGCATGCCCCGGTAAGCGACAGAGTGATGTAACAACCACCTCCCTCCGGCATGCTGGGCCACATGAGCTACAGGAAATTCTTGTCTCCTTGAAGTTCGATGCCAATGCTGTCCAATATAAATATAAGGCAAGCCACATATTTTAAATTTTCAATGTTCTAGTAGCTTCATTAAAAAGTAAAAAGAAGCAGGTAAATTTAATTTTGATAAAATATTCTATTTAACCCAATATATCCAAAATGTTATCATTTCAACAAGTAACCAAAATTAAACAATTATTGATGAGAGAGTTTACATTCTTTTTTTGTTGTGTGTTAGTTATCTATTGGAGCATAATAAATTACTACAAACTTAGCAGCTTACAAGAACACAATTATTATCTCATAGTGTCTGTGGGTCAAGAATCTAAGCACGACTTACTGGGTCCTCTGCTTCAAGGTCTCTCACAAGGCTGCAGTCAAGGTGTCAGCCAGGGCTGGAATCTCACCTGAGACTGCAATAGGGTAAGATCCTCTTCCAAGACCACATGGTTGAAGGCAGGATTCAGTTCTTTGTGAGTTATCAGACTAGAGGTCTCACCTTGCTGCTGGCTGTCAGCTGGAATCCACTCTCAGTTCCTTGCCACACGGGTCTCTCCATCAAAGCCAGAAAAGGAGAGGCAATAGAGTCTGTTAGCAAGATGACAGTTACAATCTATATAACATAACTGTGGACTTGACATCCTATCATCTTTGCCATATTCTATTGGTTAAAAGCAAGTCACAGGTCCCACACTCATTCAAAAGGGAGGAGATTCCACAAGGGTGTGAGGCATCTTAGAATCTGTCCATTTCACGTACTAAGTCTTTGAGATCAACTACATATTTTACACTTACAATACATCTCAAGTCAGACCAGCCACATTTCAAGTGCTCAACAGCCACTGACTAGTGGCTACCATATTGGACAGTGCTATTTAACAATGAAACCCAGAGATCTGGAAATTACAGGGAACTCAGACACTGGTATTAAGCAATCATGTGTTTGTAGAGAGAATTCAGTCTGAAAAAGAATTGGAAGCATAAAGGTATAGAAGGTTAAAAACACTTTGTTTTTAATATGTAAAGAATTTTATTACTATCTTTTTTTTTAATGCTTTTTAGTGAGGTAGATTAGCCCTGAGCTAACATCTGTTGCCAATCTTCTTCTTTTTTTCTCCCCAAAGCCCCAGTACATTGTTGCATATCCTAGTTGTAAGTCATTCTAGTTCTTCTCTGTGGGGTGCCACCACAGCATGGCTTGATAAGTGGTGTGTAGGTCCGCACCTGAGATCTGAACCAACAAACCCCAGGCCGCTGAAACAGAGCATACGAACTTAACCACTTGGCCACAGGGCTGGCCCCTCCTATTGTTTTTAAATCAGAATCCTCAAAGAAAGTAGAGGCTGGAAAGTAGGTTTTGCATTTGTTTTCATAACTGTATACTTCGTACTTGCCCTGGTTTATTGGGCAAGACCTATAGGTTGAGAGAAAGAGTTAAACAAAGGCAATTTACAGAAGGGTTAGGTGACCATAATATCAGAGGGCTTCCAAGAAGATATCTTGTTAAGTAATCTTATACTTTCCCCCTCGATTCCTAGCAGGACCACTTTAGCCAGTCAACACGAAGAATCAATCCTTTCCTTACATGACATTTGACCAGAAACAGGAGGCTCAGAAGAGGGATGGAGATAGGGGTATTTTCCAAGCAATTCTCTAGTTTCTCACTTGACCTCTGTGTGAGGCATGCCTGTGTGGAGAGGATCTGATCTTTGTTAAATTAATTAAACAAGGAGGCCATTAGACTGAGGTGGCTCTAATCCCTTGGCAGCCTACATAAGCAAACCAAAACCTAGGCCTGTAAATGCGTCTAGGTTGTGAAATCAAAGCCTAGAGACAACCAATCATAAACAGCCAACAAGGCTTTCCCAAATAGGGTGAAGGCAATAGCCAAATCAAGTAATTTCCTTGCTTTGCTTCTGCATCTGTTCTACAAAAGTCTTGCCCCTAGCTCCTGTCAGTGAAGGTCTCCTAACCACTTCCGGTTTGGCGCTGTCCAACTGGAATGAATGTTTCTCAAACTCTTCAAAATGTTAATGTGCCTCAGTTTATCTTGTAACACCGCTGAGCATGAGCTGGCAGTCTGAAGGAGTCTGCGGATGGGCTGTTTCTTTGCTAAAGCCTGGGCTTCCCACATGCAAGCCCGTGGGCTCCCTCCAGCTCCGCCCAGCTCTGTCTGTGCAGCACAGCACTCATCGCACACATTAATTATATAAGCGAATGTACACTTGCTTCACTTGTTCACATGACATGTTCATGCATCTGATCTCACGCCTTCCCATCACCTAAGGACGGCCCTAAACCTACTCCAACCTCAGTGCACCTAATAATACACGTAGGCATGAATTAATCAGAGATATTTTCCCCTTCTGTACCCCCAAAACCCTTGACTCTGGGATGGGAAGTACTTCTGTTGCCCTGGCTAACCCCTCCGTCACCTCACACCAAGGCTATAGAGACATGTCTGGTCCTGCCAAAATGGAATAAACTCCCAAGTCATGCTTCTCCCAGTGACCATCACTGGCAGTACAAAACTCATCTCCTAAATCTTCATCCGTGACACACAGTCAGATGAACTATGATTCATAAAATGTATATTAGAACCGAGGTGGAGAAACGATAGTGCCAAATTTGATTTTATGTGATGAGTAGATAATGAATGGGAAGGATAGTGTACTTACAAAAATGTCCTCGCTCATTAAATCCTTGTAGGAGAAAGAGTAACATCATTTTAAAAATCATGTAATACAAGGAGGATCATGATGGTATGACACCATCTTTCTCCCCCACTCACTCACATTTTACCAAACAATTCTAAGAGACTAAGACTTCATTTATTGCCTAGACCTGAGCTAATATATTTGTAATAAATAAAATTTCATAACCAGGGTATTACAGACTGAATGTCTCCCCCAAAATTCATATTGTAGGGGCCGGCCCAGTGGCACAGCATTAAGTTCTCATGTTCTGCTTCGGCGGCCCAGGGTTTGCTGGTTCAGATCCCTGCTGCGGACACAGCACCACTTGGCACGCCATGCTGTGGTAGGCGTCCCACATATAAAGTAGAGGAAGATGGGCATGGATGTTAGCTCAGGGCCAGTCTTCCTCAGCAAAAAGAGGATCGGCAGCAGATGTTAGCTCAGGGCTAATCTTCACAAAAAAAAATTCATATTTGAGGAAAGGAAAAATACGTTTTTCCTCTATCGTTTTAAGTTCTCGGCTGGGGCCCCTGTAACAAAAGACAGATTAATAAGAGAAAAACAAAGAAGTTTTTTAATATGCATCTGCATTCATGAAAGATACCCAGGGAAAAATCAGTAACTCTGAAGGAGGTGGCTTAGGTTTCAGGCTTAAATACTATCTTCAGCTAAATCAAAAAAAGAAAAGTTGGGGGCCAGCCCGGCGGCACAGTGGTTAAGTTCACATAGTCCACTTCAGTGGCCCAGGGTTCCCTGGTTCAGATCCCAGGTGTGGACCTATGCACCACTTAGCCAGCCATGCTGTGGCACGTATCCCACATATAACGTAGAGTGGGCATGGATGTTAACTCAGGGCCAGTCTTCCTCAGCAAAAACAGGAGGAATGGCAGCAGTTAGCTCAGGGCTAATCTTCCTCAAAAAAAAAAAAGAAAAGAAAAGGTGCCGGGGAGGCCAGTTATAGGCAGGTGCCTTCTCCATTGATGGGTCTCTACGATTTAGCCAACCTTCTCTTCCCAGTAGAGGGAGACACCCTTCCAAATAGCGATTGGAGATTTCCTTTATAAATGTAAACTTCCCTTACAAAAGGCTAACTTCTCTTTCCAGAGCTTCTTTTGTGGCTGCTGTTTCTCAAGTTACCTCAAAATAACCCTTATACCAAAGGGGTGTTTTTTGGGGTTGGCATATTCAGCCCTCCTTCAGTATGTTATATGTTGAAACCTAATCCCCAATGTGATGATATTTGCAAGCGAGGCCTTTGGGAGATGATTAGGGAATTGGGGATTCATTTCCTTATCAGACCCTACAGAGCTCCCCTTCCCCTTCTGCTGTGAAAGAACACAGTGAGAAGAGAGCTGTCTTTGAACCAGGAAGCAGGCCTTACCAGACACTGAATCTGCAGAACTGTGAGATTTTTTTGTTTATAAGCCACCCAGTCTATTGTATTGTTACAGCAGCCCCAGTGGACTAAGACCCAGGGTGTGGGCACATCCAGGCCTGCCCTGAGACTCAGGTTAGGGAGGACCTGGCCTGTGCCTTAGCACCTGTGCCACTAGGATGCACCCACTCTGTGACTGACACTGTTCAGGCCCCAGGCAAACTTTCTCCACATCTCTTGCCCTTTGTCCTCAAAACAAAAGGCACTTTAGTACAAATGCCAGGACGGTTAGTGAGTTGTGCCACTGCCAAAGTCAAAGGCAGACATTGATTTGGATTATGGGAAGGAGGTGAATGTCACAAACACTGAGGTAAGAGAAAAACTGAGTGAATTAATTGTCAATCTCTCCTCCGAGATATTGTGAATGCGGTAGGTTCTTGCACAACTTATTATAATTTCCCAGGAGGCTGAAGGTCCATTTTCTTGCTTCTCTTCATGTTCTAATTTGTGGTTCTGGAGGTTCTTATGTCTTAGGGTGATATTCAACACGATTGTCCACAACTGTTGAGAAACATCTTGCAATATTAAATATAAATGTGCATTCTTATGAATTTGCAGTAGCAGGCATGAAATATGATACCAATTCTTTATACTGGAAAAAGATGGACATTGAACACAGGAATTTAAATCAGTTTGTTTTTACTAAAGTACTGATACTTTTTATTAAATTTTCAAAAAATAAATTTAAAACATCAGATATATTTAAAGAATTTGTTAAAATGTTGATATCCATCAATAATTTGCTTTACTTAATTTTAATTTTGAATATTTCAGAAGAAAAACTTTTGAAATACATATATTAAATAATCTTAATTTTTCTAGTGTTTGTATTTTAGTGAAAACCTATTCAAATAATATTTAATACAATAATATTGAATACAATTATTTTTTTTAATCCTGTTGATGACTGGCCAAAACCTTGATAACACAGTGATTTTGCTGAAGTGAAAAACAGACTTACAGATACATTTATGAATGTCTTTTTTTATATTGCACCCAAAATCAGCAGCCATCAACAGAACACAGATGTGTGCTTAAATAGATTTAGTCATATTTCACCAAATTTCTGTCACACAAAAACCATTGCTTTAAACATGTTTTACTTTTGTCATTATGAAGGTGCATTTATCAATGTGGGAGGAAAGAGAAAATGTATTTAACAACTGTTAGCTTCATTTATAGCTGTTAAATACTTAGACACTTGAATGTACCTCTGTTGTACGCCTGCCCTGCATGTGAGTGACCCAGGATGAAGTAGGCGCCTGCTGTGAATCCACACACAACTGAAATCCCTGCAATCACTCAGAAAAGAGAGGCCTTTCTAACAATAAAGCTCTACTGAAAATTGTCCATTTATAGTAATAAAATAGGTTGGAAAGTTGGCAGGGTTGTAAAACCTACTCGGAGATAGTCATTCTTTCACGCAATTCAACAAATGCTTAGCTGAGTTACGATGTGCTGCTCCAGGCTCCAAGACCCAGCGGTGCAGGCAGAAGGGACCCCACTCTCAGGAAGCCTACACTCTAATGAAGGCAGCAGGAAAACCAGTAAACAACTGACTGAGTAACCTGCCTATAGATAGAGATGCTCTGTAAAGAAATCTATAGAAAAGGTGGAGAGGTGGTATGAAAAGTCAGGCAGGGAAACAGAATTGTTAAATAAACTAAAGAACGTAAAATTATCTTGAGGTTTAGACATCACTATTTGAATTGAAAAACTCAGAAGAGATTCTGAGTAAGTATAAATTTGACTTTTAATTTAGCTTCTACACATGAAACTTGAAAATGTACTTACCGTAACAAATTTTTTAAATATTGGTAATATAAAAATATAGACCAGAGTACTTCTTTAACTCATCTAATGAAGACTTAGGACAACAAACTAACAAAAAACAGTGACATAATTGCAGTCAGATCTAAATCACTAGACACTAGTCCTTAAATTCAAGGTTTTTGATCTTACTCTGAGCACCCTCACGGCAAGCAAGATTAATTGGAATACTTGTCTGATGGTTCACTGATGAAATCTGACGAAGTGGAATCCTTGAATTTTCTTTATGTGGTCCTTTCAGATCCTGGGTTTCCTGGAGCAGCCAGACTTCCAGTGCTAAGCCAGGAAAGGCCTGGGCAGAAGAGCCAGCTGGTTATCCCATCTTCAGCCCACATTTTAAAAATTAACAATGCTTAAAACTGGTACAGCCACTATGAAAAACAATACGGAGATTTCTCAAAAAATTAAAAATAGAAATACCATACGACCCAGCTATCCCACTACTAGGTAATTATCCAAAGAACACGAAATCAACAATTCAAGGAGACTTATGCGCCACTATGTTCACTGCGGTGAGCGTTATTCACAATAGCCAAGATGTGCAAGCAACCCCAGTGCCCATCAGCTGGTGAAAAGATAAAGATGTGGTGTATATATATACATAATGGACTACTCCTCAGCCATAAAAAAGAGCAAAACTGTCTCATTTGCAACAATATGGATGGACCTTGAGGGTATTATGTTAAGCAAAATAAGCCAGAGAGTGAAAGGCAAACACCGTATGATTTCACTCTTATGTGGAAGATAAACAAATACATGGATAAACAGATTAGTGGTTACCAGAGGGGAAAGAGGAGGGGGGAGGGCGAAAGGGGTAAAGGAGCACGTATGTATGGTGACGGATAAAAACTGTTGGGGGGGGGCGCCAGCGCAGTGGCACAGTGGTTAAGTTCCCATGTTCCTCGTCTCGGTGGCCCGGGGTTCACCGGTTGGGATCCTGGGTGCAGACATGGCACCACTTAGCAAAAGCCATGCTGTGGTAGGCGTCCTACATATAAAGTAGAGGAAGATGGGCATAGCTCAGGGTCAGTCTTCCTCAGCGAAAAGAGGAGGATTGGCAGTCGTTAGCTCAGGGCTAATCTTCCTCAAAAAAAAAAAACTGTTGGAGGTGAGCAAGATGCAGTTACACAGAAACTGATATATAATAAGCTACACCTGAAATTATACAATGTTATAAATATGGCATCGATAAAATAATTTTTAAAAAAGAAATTAATAATGCTAAACAGCCACCTTTTTCAAATCAGGACTCTGCTGCAACTCTACAGAGCTTTACAATGCATAAACTACTCAAAACAGGAACCGCCCCTATCAATGATCTTTATCTTCATAAAGAAAAACAAACTGATATCATATACAGACACACAGTTGTTATCAGGGAAAGTAGTTTTTCCCCATAAATGTCATCATTTATTTCACTTTCAAACATAAAAATCCCAAGTCAAATACAATTATATAAGCAAAAATTCACATTCCCATTTGTTTTTTAAGAAATAATATTTCAAAATTAAAACAAATGTCTTTAAAAATCAGTTGTGCCTACTGAAACGTTACAATTTAGACGAATCTTTCACTCAACTTTGCTGAGCAAAAGAACCAAGCCAGTCTCAAAAGGCTACATACTGAGGCAGCCCTGATGGCCTAGTGATTAAAGTTCAGCACGCCCCACTTGGGCGGCCCAGGTTCAGTTCCCAGGCGAGGAATTACACCACTCGTCTGTCAGCAGCCACGTGTGGCAGCAGCTCACAAAGAGGAACTAGAAGAACTTACAAC
This sequence comes from Equus asinus, assembly GCF_041296235.1. Lineage (NCBI taxonomy): Eukaryota > Metazoa > Chordata > Mammalia > Perissodactyla > Equidae > Equus > Equus asinus. The sequence goes on from NC_091813.1 coordinate 42,955,177, forward strand.
TAGAACATTCAACTATGTACCGCGGGTTTGGGGAGGAAAAAAAACGAGAGAGGAGAACTGGCAACAGATGTTAGCTCAGGACAAATCTTTCCCAGCGGAAAAAAAAAACAAGGCTACATATTGTACATATTGGATGATTCTACTTATACAACATGCTAGAAAAGACAGAACTAATGATGGAGAACAAATAGTGGCTGCCGGGGGCAGGGGGAGGAAGGGTAGGCGTATAAAAGGTCAGCATGAGGGAGTCTTTTGAGCTGATACAACCGTCCTGTATCCTGACTCTGGTGGTGGTTACATAAATGTATACCTACGTTAAAATTCACAGAACTGTACACCAAAAGCAAAAATGAGTCAATTTTACTGTATGATAATTCTAAAATTTTTCTAAATCAGTGATTATTTCAAAAATATATTAACTACCACCACAGCCAAATTTACTGAGGTATTGTGCTAAGCCCCCTTACATACACTTTCTTATTTTATACTCACACAACCCTAGGAGATAAATATTATTATCCCTATTTGGTTTTTTTTTTTCCTTTTAGTGAGGAAGATTGGCCCTGAGCTAAGATCTGTGCCCATCTTCCTCTATTTTATATGTGGGATGCCACCAAAGCATGGCTTGGTGAGTGGTGTGTAGGTCCAGGCCCAGGATCCAATCCATGAACCCCGGGCCACCAAAGCAGAGCATGTGAACTTAAGCACTACACCACCAACCCGGCCCCTAACCCTACTTGAGTAAAACAAAAAATTGAGACTCAGAGGTTACGGAACATGCCCAAAACCAAACAGATTAAGGGACACAGCATAATTCCCACCCAGATCTGACTCCAAAGCCTCTATTCTCAACCACTGACCACTGTAATATTCTATTACTCTCTCCCCTCTATTCATAAATACCAACCGCTCTGTCTCTCCCAATGATGCCAGGAGGCTACTAAGTTTCCTCATTCTGTTCCTAACTCAACACTCTACAGACAATATGAAAATGTGCTGATGAACAAAACATGCTTCTGGAGCAGCACTGTCCAACAGAACTTTCTGTGACCAGAGAAATGTTCGACAATATCTGTGTTGTCTAATACAGTAGCCTCTAACCACAGGTGCCTACTGAAAGCACATGTGGCTAGTGTGACATTAATTTATGTAGTCACACGTGGCTAGCAGCTACTGAACTGAACAGCACAGTTCTAGAGAAATAATATAACAAGAACATGTACGCCACAGAAAGAAGCAACTTATCAAAATATGATGGCAACTCACCAACAATAAAACAATTCAAGGGAGAAGTATAACGGAGTAAAGCTGAGAAATGCACAACCCCCAAACACAAGTCTCTCTGAAACATCTCCTCACCCTTAAGACTGTTTACATATCAACTTCATTTACACTACCACTGCACTTTGCACATGTGTGGTGTAGAACAAACTGTACGTTAAGTACATGATTATATTCTCCCTCACTGGGCTGTGAGCATCTTAAGAACAGAGGCAGTTATTAACACATACACCACCAGCACCTATCACCTATACTCAAAGGCTTTCTACAACAATAAACGTTTTTTCTTTCATTCAGTTCTAGTGGGAAAATTATCACCTTAGCTCCTTCAACTACAAATTCAATTCAGTTCTGCAAGCATTTGAGTACCAGCAGTATACATAAAAGGCAGTCCCTGTAAGGAGCTTACAGTGGGGATAGGGGATAAAAGACATGAGTAGACAAATAACAAGCGTTACCACATAAGTACGTACAACTAGGGCTTCAGGACAGAATAGGGAACTGTCAGGAGTCTCGGTGCTAAGAGAAACTGGAAAGCAGTGTAAGAAAAAAGCAGCCATTATCCAATTCTGTAATAGCAAAAGTGTAAGATAATTTACTGTATCCCCATCTATTACTCAGAAAAGCCTAACGGATTAAAAAAAAAAAAGAATCAAGGAAGACCTGAGAAATTTATCCTAGCTTCACTCACACCAACAATTTCAGGGATTCAACCTACTCCTCATACCGGTAAGCCAAAAGGAGTCTTAGAACAAATTCTTCTAGATCCAAAGTTTCCATGAAAATTTCACAGCATAAAAGGGCCAGCCCCATGACCGGGTGGTTAAGTTCACGCGCTCTGCCTCAGTGGTCCAGGGTTTCGCTGGTTCGTATCCTGGGTGTGGACCTAGCACCACTCATCAAGCCATGTTGAGGCAGCGTCCCACAGAGCAGAGCCAGAAGGAGCTACAACTAGAATATACAATTATGTACTGGGGGGCTTTGGAGAGAAGGAGGAGGGAAAAAAAGAGACTGGCAACAGATGTTAGCTCAGGTGCCAATCTTTAAAAAAAGAGAAGAGGTACAATTTTCTTTACACTCATACCCAGATTATCTTTGAGTTATATTGTCTTCTTTCAGGTCCTGGAAATGTGCTAATTAGAAGAGTTATACAGTACAATCTCCTGGTCAGTTTTCAGGCAACCTCTGGAGCTAAAAGTAAAGTAGCCTGAATTCATTTAGTAAGTATATTTTCTGTTTCCTCTAAAAATCAGTGGGGTGAGGGGGGTGATGGTAATGATGAATCTGCAAATTCATAAAAACACCAGGCATTATCCTGTAGACCAAATAAGTTGAAAGTATAACTCCTATCATGTAGACGCTTGCAAACTGGAAGACTAGGGCCCAACAGTTCTGCACTGTAACTTCTTCAGACAAGATTTTTAAAATCAACATCCAATTTTCTCATCTTTATCAGCACACAGATTATTCATGACAAAAGTCAGAGAAAATCTGTTTAGTTTTTCTAGATTGACTGGGCCAGTTAATTACTTAACTTCTTTGAGCCTGTTTTCCCAAATTTAAGATTAAAGAGGGAGACTAGATGCTCTCAGAGAAGAAAACTGACAATTAACTCAGATAATTACTTACTGATTGACTTCAGCAAGACTTCTGGTTCAATCCTAATTCGTCCACAAACAGGAAAAATACAGAAGTGTGGTGGTTATCAAAATATGTCATAAATTCTTTGATCCTCTTCAAGACATGGAGCTTAATTCCTCTTCCTTTGGCTGTAGGATGGACTTCGTGACCTACTTTTAACTAACATAATGTGGCAGTGATGGTTTGGGGAAGCCAACCATCACCAGGCTGTGAGGACACTGAAAGCAGTCCAGTGAAGAACTGAGACCTGCCAATGGCGAGCACTAACCCACCTGAGTGTGAGCCTCCTGGGAAGCAGATGCTCTAGCCCAGTTAACATCTTTTTTAACTGCTGCCAATCCTCCTCTTTTTGCTGAGGTAGACTGGCCCTGAGCTAACATCCATGCCCATCTTCCTCTACTTTATATGTGGGATGCCTACCACAGCATGGCATGCCAAGCGGTGCCACGTCTGCACCTGGGATCTGAACTGGTGAACCCCGGGACACCGAAAAGCGGAATGTGCGCACTTAACCGTTGTGCCACCAGGCGGGCCCCATTCACTGATCTTAAGAATAAGCATAGTTACTCTGACTCAAGGCCAGTTACTCAAGACACATAGGCAAGTTTCTGCCCAATGGCTTCAACCTAAAACTTTAGCATTATAGTTTTGCCCACTTTTTTTTTCTTTTGAGGAAGACTGGCCCTGAGCCAACATCCATGCCCATCTTCCTCCACTTTATTCTGGGACGCCTAATGACATGTTCCCTAGTTCCCTAATGACACGAAACAGATCTCAACTGTAGAGTGAATCCAAGGACCCTGGCATGCCACTCTGAAGGTCAACTTTAATGTTTTAGTGATAGAGTACTAGAAATACTTACATCAGGGTCAGAATCTGGTTTTGCAAGACAGACATTTAACTACTCAACAAGTCATTTATCTAGCCGATCCAAGAACAAGAAAGTTCAACGCAGGTATGTACTAAATCTATTATTCATTTTTGGACCACTAAAGTGGTCCATTAAAGCTGCTTATTTTGTCTTCAAAGAAGGAATTAGTGATCCGTAGCCCTCGATATAAATGGATTACTAAATCAAACTCAGACTTTCAGGAGGGACACTTATGTACACTAAATTAACTGTCTCAAGATAGTAAGCTTGCCTTAAACACTTTGTGAACTACGTGCCAGGGCACTGTGCTAAGGTCTAGCTAGGTAAACCGAAACAGGTTAGACATCAAATCAAGGAGTTTATAACCATGATAGCATGCTTCCAGACCAAAGAGTACCCTGGAAACTGCTGCCTCCGTTTCCTTACAAATCACGTCATACTCCTTTAAGTCTTCAAAATTCTAGATATGTAAAATAAAGAAATCATTAACCCAGTCTTCAAAGGACTGAATTGTACTTCCAAAGAGACAAATAAAATTCTAGCAAAATGACAACACAAAAGTAAACTTTAAAATGTTAAGAATGATCATCAGAGAATCTAAGCCCCCTGCCTGCCATGTTACTATACTTCAGGACCTCTAAATTTAACAGAATGGCCAACTCTGGGGGGTCCACTTCCCCTCTAACAGTACCTCAGAGACCAGAACCTAACAGGAGAGTATATTGTTCTTAAGTAACAAACATGCTTTGCAGACTCTGATTTTCTTCGGACCGAAGCTTCATTAAGCTAAAAACCCAATTGCTGAAATAAATATGAAATTCAATCCTAAGAGAAACATCTAACATCACACTCAACTGGTCTGTAAGGAAGCACCTCTGCCTCCATACACAGCACAAACCGGCATTTCTCCCTCACTATGACGTTTCAGTTACCACTGGTGAAAGAAAGATAGTACTGATTTACAATCATCTCTGGTTCTCAACTCCACTCCAAGTCTTAAGGTTGAAACTTATGTTAATAAGTTTATTAAAATCAAGGGAAAATCAAGGGAAATCAAGGGACCAAGGTAAAGGCCAAGTGATATTAAGCCAGAGAAGCTTACAGAAGGAGCCAGCAGTACTTCTCCACCCCTTCTCCCAGCATCACCAGGATTGTCCTGCCTAAACACTTCGTGTAAAGATGGGGTTTAAGTCTCAAGCTTCCAGTCCCCAAAGGTGGAGAGAAGCTTCCTAGCCTCGGCTGCACGTGGTTTGCACAAGTTCGGCTGGAACACAGAGCAGAGCCTTGGGGGGGAGCGGCAGTGTAGTTAGTGCAGCAGGAGGAGGAGGGAGAGGAGGCTGGGGGCTCGGAGGGGTCTCTGTCCACTGCTCTTTCCCCACCCCCGGCGGGAGCTGCTCTCAGCCCCTTTGCATTAGTCGCTCCGCTCTCTGGGTCATGCGACCTTAACGTAACCGTACAGGAATCGGAGGCAGCGGCGGCAGCAGCGAGACGCAAAGGCGGGGCGGAGGGGAGCGGGCGGCCAAGGCTGCCCAGCGGTGGTGCCTCCACACGCCCCGCCCCCCCTCCCCCGGTGTCCCCGTGCCGCCCCCTGCCCGGGCTCCGGGAAGGCGGGGGCCACGCGAGCTCGCAAACGGTTCCGGCGGCGACAAAGAAAACTAATGACCCCCGTCCCAGGGTTCCGGATGAAGGCACGCGGAAGGCCTGGAGCACGCGAGGACCCGGGTCTGGGAAGCGAGGGCAGGGGCGCCAGGTGGGGACTCTGGCCGCCTGACAAAACCACCCCCTGGAGCCAGGCGGCGGCTCGGAGGAAGTGGGTAGAAAGAGGGCGATTCGCGTTCCGTTCCCGGTCGCCGCTCCCTCCCTTCCCGACTCCACCGCGAAGTGCATCCCCAGCGGCGGCGGCCGCCGAGCGTCTCGCGCTGGAGCCCCGAGAGGTGGGCCTGTCAGGTACGTGATCCTTCCGACGCCTCGACGCCGCTGCTTCTTTGGCAGCAAGACCGCCAGTAGCGAAAGTGGGCTTGGGGGAGGGAGGGACCCGGTCCAACCGGGGCTGCCCGTCCTCTCTGACACTTTTCCCATCCTTGGCCGCTCCTCCAGGGGCTGCCACCCGTGCTGCGGCTCCGCCTCCCCGCTTACGGGTGAGGGGCGCGCACGCGAGCTTCCGGCTTCCTCGGGTCTCGCGTTGTCTCTGGCTCTCGCGCCATCTCCGCCCCTCTCCCTGCCGGGCCACCCTACGCCCTCGGCTCCTGGGCCTTTGCGCGCGCCGTAGGCGTCGGCACTATGTTAAACCCCGCGGGACTTGGGAGGAGCGCGCGCGTGCACGCGGGACTAAGGGCAGCGGGGAGCGTGCCGCGCCGCCCGAGTTCGTGGCCCCTCCCCTCCGCCCCTCGGGGATGGGGGCGGGGCCGGAGTGCGTGGTGCGCGGTGCGCTTGCCTCCCGAGGGTCTGACCGGCCGCACCCCTGGCCCGGCCCACGGGGCGGAGCAGGGCGCGGCGGCCGTTGGGCAGTTGTTCCCCCGGCCGGGGAAGTGCAGGCCTCCCTGGGCTCTGCCCAGGTCGCCCGCTGACCTGTGACATTGGGATGAGTCTTTCTGGAGCTGGAGACTCTCCTGCCATCTCTTACCTGTCTGTTGGTGCTTCATCCCTAGGCCCGCTCAGCTGTCTCTGAAGTAACTTTGAAATTTGGGGCAAGTAGTGTGCCAGGCTGTCTGTCACAGTAAAGGGAGGACTGCAGATCACCCAGAGACTTTACCATAAATTTCAAAATGCACCTGACAAAAGGGTATTTATCACTTTTCCTACTTCCTTGTGATCTTCAGGTCGCAAAGCATGACCCTGAAAACCCAAAAGGGAATTGAATTTTTATTTTCCTGAAGAAGAAAACAAAAATGTAAACATTCTAAGCATTAGATCGAGAAAATTATTATGCTCAAGTAGGTTATCATTTTTGTTAGCAAATTAAACTTACATGATTAAAATATGACTTTGAGTCGATAGTAAGTAAGATTCAGTGTTTTATGATGTTGATATGCCATTAAGAGATGAAGTCAGAAGCCGTAGAACACTTAGCAGGAGTTGGCAGTCCGAGACATTTAGGACCATTTTTTAATGGAACAAAGCCCAAGTGAGAGGCTGGTATTTATGCTCAAACACACAATCCCCCGAGGTGTGCATCATGTGTCTTTCTCACTTTAAGAAAGCTCGGTGTGCAAAGATAGGAATTTGTAAAGCACTTTTATGTATCTCGTTAAGTACTTACGAAACAACTTTTTTACTTTACAAGAAGGGCTATTTTTATTACGTTTTTTACTTTACAAGAACCATGCAGTTCCCTTAAATAGTCTGCACCCCTAAGTTCTGCACCAAGCAAGGGTGAGCATCGAAATCGTCTTGAGAACGATTTCAGTGTGCGTGAGTTTTCCTATGCCACACCTAGTCATTTAGATTCTCCACGCCCTCAAAGAGATTCTGAACAAGGGTTGTCTAAGTGTGGTCTACAGACCTGTGAATCCCCAGGACCCCTTCACGGTTCCACGAGGTCAAAACTGTTTTCATAATGATACAAAAACGTATTGGGCTTTTTCACTGTTGACAAAATGCGTCAACATTGGGAAGATCTGCCTAACTCAATGAGCTGATGTTTTCCAAATGACCGATGGTTTATGTGAAAAATCATGCATAGGTGAAAGATCCATTCAAAGTGCAAGACAGAGCAATGAATTTTACTGTAATAGAGTAGGGAAATTTCATTCATTGATGTACTTTTAGACCACACAGCTGACCTTTAAGAAACTACCACTTGTCGAGTTTTGTTGTAATATCAAAGAAGAATATCCACAATAACCTGAAGAGGCTATTAAAATACTTCTTTTTCAACTACATATGTGTATGAAGCTGGATTTTCTTTAATACTCAACCAAAACAGATTTCACAATAGAGTAAATGGATAAGCAAAGTAAATGCAGAATCCGATTGTCTTTTATGAAAGAGATTTGTAAAAATATAAAAAGGTGCCACTTCACTATTTTTTTGTTCTGGAAAATGTAATTATTTTTCATAAAAATGTGTTATTTATGTTAACATGAAATGGGTGTACAATTGCTATTTTTAGTTGAATTAATACACATTTTTTAAAGTTCTGAGTTTTAACTTCTAATATGGTAAATATCAATAGTTACGTTCCACATAGCCAAACATCTTTGGTGTCCTCAATAATTTTAAAGAGTATGAAGGGGTCTTGATACCAAAAAGTTTGAGAACCCCTGCCCTAAAATATTGAAATCAATTATTCAATTAAGACTCTGAGTTAAAACACATTTGCAGCTCCTCTCTGGCATACACCGAGCATACCTATAGGTGATTATATTTTCTTCAGATTGATTTTACTAATCATCACAGAGGATATGAAAAAGGAAGGTAATATCTACTTTGGTGGGTTATTAGAAGCAAATTAGATTAGGTTTTAAATTTTGCTTTGTGGTCATATGTAGGTTTCCATAAAGTTGACTATAGCATGATGCCTTTAGAGTTATCACTTTAATATCAACTCTTTATTAGCTATAAATCTCTAACCAGCTTCTCTTTGACACTTAAATTGTCCCTGAACTGCCTCCTTCTGACCTCAACTTATACTTAGAAATTAAAACTAATTTTAATGTTAACTTAAGCAAAATATAATTGAAAAGACAAATCTTTTACAAATGCAATGCTTTGCAAAGTCAAAATAAGTGCTATTGGTTAGTTTATGTTACTCCTCTTTCTAATTACTATGAAAGGGGATTGACTAAAGAAATGTTGAGACAAATATACCAATCTGTGACCAAAACTAAGTAAGATACATTTCCTGGCTTTGAAATACTCTTTAAATATATATCAGAATTCAAAGGACCAGCCTCATTCAAGTTTACTTTATGGGCCCTCAAATATCAATTATTAATAATACGAATTGAAAAAGCAGTTTTTTCATCCTAGTAAGTGGTCTAAACGACTTGAAAGAATCAGTCTTACTTGTGCGTAGTGCTTTTTGTGTTACTGATGTGTCTTGTGCATTACAGCATTCATTTATGCACAAATAAAATCAAGGATTTCAGAGGATCCTTTTGGTGCCCTTGAAATGGGTAGTCTAAGTGGTTAGCATTTTAGAAGAGCTATTTTCTTTAAAAAGTGAATCATCAATTCCCAAAAGCTGGTTTGGTCTCCGATTCTTATACTCAAAGTGATAGAGGAACTTGGGTTGTCAAAATATAATGTGAATATATTTGTCCCGTTTAGCTGCACCTCCGAACGATGAGTAACTTACTGAGGGATCAGCACACATGTGCCACATGCTGGAAGCTGGAAGCACTTGACATCTGGGTGGTATCCCGTATCAGCATGGGAAAACAGTGGTGAGGATAAAAGCCCACATCATTTATATTTGCCTTTGGAAAGTGGTTTTTACTTATTTCAACATGATATGTCTTACAGTCTCTGAATTTACTTAAGAAAAAAACCTCTTTGTATACATATGCATACATAGAGAAGACACTCTATGAAAACTCTATTTTTAAGAGTTGCCTCCCCTTTCCATCTCTACTGTTCTTCAGTTCCTCTCTGCTCACTGTTCTGAGTTAGGAAAGAATGTATTCTGCATACCACTGCATCTACTGGGTCTGGAACCTATATAGCCCTCACCAAATATTTGACCACTTCGCAGATCTGCTTCTTAAGAGCTAGCCCTATGTGGGCAAGTTACTTAACTTCTCTAAGGCTAGATTTCTTCTTCTGGAAAGAGGGTAACTGATCCTTGGCATGTAATAACTGATCCTTGGCACATAATAACTGATTCTTGGCACATAATAAGTGTTCATTATTAATGCTATGGTTATTCATTATTATAATTAATAATGGATAATAAGAAAATGATATGCCATGGTATTGTTGAGGATTAAATGTTATGTGTGAAGGGTTATTATAAACTATAAAGCACTATCCAAAACTTAATTATTAGCATGAAGAAACAGAAAGTGACGTTTTAAAATTGAAAAATTCTTCCAAAATATAGTGTGCAGTAAATTGATGAGAATTTTTTAGGTTGCTCTAGGATAAATAGAAATTGAACTTTTACCCCAAATCACCCAGCTAGTCAGAGGCCAACTCAACCGTCTTCTCCTCTCCAAACATATAGTTATTATTTATTTAACAAACATTGAACACCAGACAATGTGCTAGCCACATGGGTTAAAGTAATAAATGATAAAGAAGACAGTGCCAGGTTTCAGGAAGCATCAGACAGATATGTGGAAACTGGCATGTTCACAGATGCTCCGGAGGCAAGAAGAGCCTCCCAGTCTTGAGGGTCAGGGAATTTTGCAGGGGACAAGTAGAGCTGGGGGAGGTGGGGCAGGCAGTAAGTGGTGGGTCCTTCTGAACATGGCATGTTCAAAAGTCCGACACATGGCCCGGTGGCACAGCAGATAAGTTGCACGTTCTGCTTCGGCGGCCTGGGGCTCACCTGGCCTGGTTCTGATCCTGGGTGTGGACATGGCACCACTTGTCAAGCCATGCTGTGGCAGGCATCCCACATAAAATAGAGGAAGATGGGCATAGAGATTAGCTCAGGGCCAGTCTTCCTCAGCAAAAAAGAGGAGGAGGGTGGCAGATGTTAGCTCAGGGGTAATCTTCCTCAAAAAAATAAAAAATAAAATAAAATAAGAATAAAACAAAATTACATGTCAAAAATTTCTATAAGACAAAATTAAAAGAGAGTGCGAAAAACATTAGCAACATATGTGACAAAGGGTCCATTTTCCTTATACACAAAATGTTTTACAGATCCATAAGAAAAAGACAAACAACCCAATAAAAAAATGGGCAAAGCTCATGAGGAGATACAAGAGGAAATATAAATGATCAATCAACATAAAAATACATTTCATCTCATCATTGAATCCATAGAAGGTAAAAAGCGATATTGGCAAAGATCCTTTAAAAATAATAATACCCACTGTTGGCCAGAGTGTGGGGAAGTGGGGGGGGGGGGGGGGGGTGGATAGACAACTCTCACACTTTGTGTGTCCATAATATTTAAATCTCTTATACCATGTATATATACTTAAAGGCAGCAATAAAAATAACAATTCTTATTAATTTTAAACAAACACACTTGCACATAGTACATTTTGACAAATCAAATGAAGCCCAGTTTAAATCCTGCTTCTTGCACTAACAGATTCTGTGATTTGGGCGGGCTACCTGTTTCCTCATTTATAAAATGTGATAGCAATACCTCAAATAGCTCAAATAAGTTAGAGTGAAATCAAATGAATAACATATACAAATGAATGGTTAACAGTAAACACTCCATAAATAATAGCCACTCCCGTCATTAGCATCAAGGGATAAATAGTGATGTGTGATTGTCCCTGAAGCCACTGTCTATGAAAGTGCCACCCAAACCTGCCTAAGCAGGTAGGTAATCAGGATCAGAGTCAGAGGACCTGATAAAGCAGCTCTTCAGAGTCTGCTCTGAGAGGAGAGTAAGATGCAAAATGAAGTATTTTTGTAGAGAAAGGCAGAGTAGTAAGATGGAAAATGGATTCTGGCACTTTTCAGAGATCAGCCTCGAAGACAAGCTTCTAAGGTAATATCCTGGTGGAGTTCAGGTTAGAGTGATGTTTCTTTGTAAACCCAGTTACTTTGCAACCTGGCAACATCTCTGGCTTTCATCCTGAGCCCCACCCCTTTTCTCTGTCTCCCCTTCCTGATCTTAATGCTTTCACCTTCTCTGACATACACAGAGGACAACCGGGAACTAAGTTCCTGAGCCATTCCACCAATGTTCACGCTTAAACGAGACTACAGTCCAGGTCTCTGTGCCCAAAGGACCACACACTTCGATGACCCTCCTCCTCTCATACTTGGCTATGGCTCTTGGTAGAAAACATGAAACTTGGCATCCTGTGTTCTTGCTTTGTGACCTGATCATTCTCTTAAAGTCTTATTCCATTTTGTTCGTTTGTCTTAGGTCACACTAATTTCTGAACCTGCCAGATCATCCCTAGAGCAGGAAGAGGAGTGGGGAATTCAGCACCAGCTGAGTAACAATTGCCATTGGTCTGGTTTTGTTTTTGTTGTAAAGCTTACTGGTAATGCATTCTCCACAGTAGCTTCCCTAATTCTGAAGTTAAGCATCATAGTTGTCCATTTTTAAAAATCTGGCTAATTTATTAATATATGGTGGACTTTTAAAAAAAATTTTTATTTCTGTTTATTTATTTTTGAGGAAGATTAGACCTGAGCTAACATCTGCCACCACTCCTCCTCTTTTTTGCTGAGGAAGACTGGCCCTGAGCTAACATCCATGCCCATCTTCCTCTACTTTATATGTGGGATGCCTGCCACAGCATGGCTTGCCAAGCGGTGCCATTTCCACACCTGGGATCCAAACCGGCGAACCCCAGGCCACCAAAGCAGAGTGTGTGAACTTAACCACTGCACCACCAGGCTGGCCCTGGACTTTTTCTTTTAATTAAACTTTTTATTTTGAGATAACTGTAGGTTCACATGCAGTTGCAGGAAATCACAGAGAGATCTCATATACCCATATACCCTTCACCCAGTTTCCTCTAATGGAAACATCTTGCAAAATTGTGGTACAATCTTACAACCAGGGTATTGGCATTGATACAGTTCAGATACAGAACATTTCTGTCACAAGGATCCCTCATGCTGACCTCCTATAGCCAAACCCTCTTCCCTCCTGCTCCTCTCACCCCTCCACTACTAACCTAGTCTCCATTTCTGTAACTTTCAAGAATGAAGATACGACTGAAGTGCTGCAATCTCATGATAAAACTTTAATGGATAAGGAGTTGCTTCTTATGGATGAGCAAAAAAAGTGGTCTCTTGAGATGGAATCTATTCCTGGCGAAGATGCTGTGAAGATTGTTGAAATGACAACGAAAGATTTGGAATGTTACATCAACTTAGTTGATAAAGCCACTGCAAGGTTTGAGAGAATTGACTCTAATTTTGAAAGAAGTTCTGGGGCTGGCCCCATGTCCAAGTGGTTGAGTTCATGTGCTCCACTTCAGCGGCCCAGGGTTTTGCTGGTTCGGATCCTGAATGCAGACATGGCACCCCTTGTTGAGCCACGCTGGGGTGGCGTCTCACATAGCACAACTGGAAGCACTCACAGCTGAAGTGTGCAGGTGTGTACTGGGGGGCATTGGGGAGAAGGAGAAAAAAAAGATTGGCAACAGTTGTTAGCTCAGGTGCCAATCTTTTTTTTTTTAAAGATTTTATTTTTTTTTCCTTGTTCTCCCCAAAGCCCCCCGGTACATAGTTGTATATTCTTCGTTGTGGGTCCTTCTAGTTGTGGCATGTGGGACGCTGCCTCAGCATGGTTTGATGAGCAGTGCCATGTCCGCACCCAGGATTCGAATGAACAAAACCCTGGGCCGCCTGCAGCGAGTGCGCGAACTTAACCACTTGGCCATGGGGCCAGCCCCCTAAGGTGCCAATCTTTAAAAGAAAATAAACAGGAAGTTCTGCCGTGGGTAAAGTGTTATCAAATAGCATTGCGTACAACAAAGAAATTGTTTGTGAAAGGAAGAGTCCATCACTGCGGCACACTTCATTGTTGTCTTAGTTTAAGGAATTTCCACAGCCACCCCAACCTTCAGCAATCACCACGCTAATCAATCAACAGCCACCAACATCGAGGCAAGACACTCCACAAGCAAAAAGATTATGGTTCACTGAAGGCTCAGATGTTGGTTGGCATTTTTTAACAATACTTTTTTTCTTTTTTGGATGAGGAAGATTGGCCCTGAGCTAACATCTATGCCAGTCTTGACACCACCACAGCATGCATGACCTGATGAGTGGTGTGTAGGTCTGCACATGGGATCTGAACCCTCAAACCCCAGGCCACCGAAGCGGAGTGCACAAACTTAACTACTGTGCCACCAGGCTGGCCCCAATAAAGTATTTTTAATTAAGATATGCACATTGTTTTTTAGACATAATGCTATTGCACACTCAGACTACAGTGTAGTGTAAACATAACTTTTATATGCACTGGGAAACCAAAAAATTTGTGTGACGTGCTTTATTGCAATACTCGCTTTACGGCGGTGGTCTGGAACCAAATCTGCAATATCTCTGAGCTGTGCCTGTAATGCTGCCTTCTGATAGGATGGCGTGGACAGTAATAGATAGACCAGAGACATCCTTTGTAAAGTTATATGCAGAAAGGTCAAATATCACAAAGGAAAGAGAAAAACTCAGCAGGAGAAAGGAAACAGATAAATTGAAGTCGACATTTTAACTGTTGTTGAAAGGACTGTGTCAGCGAGCCCATAACAGACAGGAGGGTGAGATTTTGTCAGACTTCATAGCTGGGGAAATGAGAAGAGAAATCAGGGTTTGGCCCAGTGGGGCAGCAGTTAAGTTCACACGTCTGCTTCTCGGCGGCCCGAGGTTCGCCGGTTTGGATCTCGGGTGTGGACGTGGCACCACTTGGCAAGCCATGCTGTGGCAGACGTCCCACACATAAAGTAGAGGAAGATGGGCATGGATGTTAACTCAGGGTCAGTCTTCCTCAGCAAAAAGAGAAGGATTGGCAATAGTTAGCTCAGGGCTAATCTTCCTCAAAAAAAAAGAAGAGAAATCAGTCACTCCTAGAGACTTAGGAACCCGCTATGGAAGAGCAGGTAGGAAGAAGGAACTTGTTAAGAGAAGAGAGGGGCAAGCATGCAAGGAAAAGGACAGGAATCAAGATTTTTTAAGCACCAACCACGTGCCAGGCCTTGGCAGTGCTAAGTACATGACATGTCGTGATACCTTCAACTGCCTGACACAGCAGAGTTTTAATAGGATTTAATATATGAGAGCTGTATGAGGGAGAATACTTAAAATCTCTAATGCCTACAGGGCAAAGTTCAAACTTGCTAGTAAGGCACCTGTGCCCACCCAGCCCTAATTAACCACCCCAGTCTCCCCCCTCTCCGCCCCATCTCTCCCAGCGTATTGTCCTTCTCACTGTCCCCGGCACAGCATCTTCCGTGCCTTTGCATATGCTGTTCATGTGGCTGGGGGTACCTTAGTCCACTGGTAAATGCCTGCCCATCCTTCAAGCCTCAGTTCAAATGTCACTTTCTCTATGAAGTCTTATCAAATTCTGCCAGGCTCAGCAAGTTTATTTCCTTTTTCTGCTTCCATAAAACCCTCCACATCTTTATACATATTAAAACATTTCATGTTGGGCTGGCCAGTGGTGTAGTGGTTAAGTTCGTGTGCTCTGGTTTGGCAGTTGGGAGTTTGCTGTTTTGGATCCCAGGCGTAGACCTACACACCGCTCATCAACCCATGCTGTGGCAGCATCCCACATACAAAACAGGAAGATTGGCACAGATATTAGCTCAGCGACAATCTTCCTCAAGCAAAAAGAGGAGGATTGGCAACAGATGGGAGCTCAGGGCCAATCCTCCTCAGCAAAAAGAAGAAAAAGAAAGACTCATGTTGCATTACAATGATCTGTTCTGTTGTCCATCTCCTCCAGACAGTAGCTTCTTGTGGGCAGTGCAGCATCCCAGCACCAGCACTATGCCTGGAACCTAGTAGGTATGTGATAAATGCACGTTGACTTAAAGGAGCATTGAATGAACAAATGTACACAGGCACTGTTTACTGAGCAATGACATGTGCACAACAGACATGTAAGCAACTAGCTGGAATACGTCAGTGTGTCTCCCTTTTGTTTCCGGTCAGTCTGCTGGATGAGATCTGAGTGTTACCCTCTTTTCCTGGCAATCTCTTTGAGACATTGGAAACAAGCGAGTGATTCAAATGACATAACGCATGTAAGTATACAATATGACAGCAATAGATCACTTTAAGCCAGTGCATCCAATAGAACATTCTGCAATGATGGAAATATTCTACATTTGCACTCTCTGAGGTATGGTAGCCACTAGCCACATGCAGCTACTGAGCACTTGAAATGTGGTAAGTGCAAATGAGGAGCTGAATTCTTAATTTTAGTTAATTTAAGATAACCACACGTGGCTAGTCGCTACTATATTGGACAGCACAGCTTTAGAGGATCACTAACCCACAACATAGCAGGGAAGTTCTACCTCATTATAATTTTTCTGTGCAAAAAACAAAAACTCAACTACTTTGACAAGCTGGGTAATCTTAAGAACTTCCCTAACCTTTCTGTTTCTCATTTTGTTCACCTGTAAACTCAGCAAGAAGGACTAGATGATAGAAGATTGACCGCTCGAAGCTCCATGAAGGTGTGCCTTTGGGCTCAGTTCTCTTTCTGCCACAGCGAGCCCTCTGGAGGGACAGCTGAAGGGAGCACCCCAAGAGCCCTTCCCAAAGTGGGAGGGCTGACAAATGCTCACACACCCATGTGGATCCTGGGGGTTTCCTCCAGAGAATTATAGATGACAGGTTCATTCCAACCCATGAGTCAGAGGACCATGCTGAAAACTCCTAAGGTCCCAGGGGAAATCACATGCAAATCTTAACATACAACTGGAGAAGCTCTCGCTAGTTGCAAAGCAATGCATCCTTGGGCCCTGTCAGTTCCTCAGGTCGGTGCAGTCTGGAGCAGCCTCCTATGTCAGGGATAAATCACTCAGCTGCTTTCCCTTAGGTGTTTTGTGCCCAGGTAGAGTGAGGCTTGTAGAGCCTGCTGGGCTATGTTTTTTTTTAAAGATTTTATTTTTCCTTTTTCTCCAAAAGCCCCGAATGCCCCCCAGTACACAGTTGTATATTTTTAGTTGTGTGTCCTTCCATTTGTGGCATGTGGGACGCTGCCTCAGCATGGCCTGATTCACTGTTCTAAGCACTTCACATATATTAACACATTTAATCCTCATCATCCTTTAAGATAGGTGTACTATTATCCCTCTTTTACAGTAAAGGAAACTGAGGCACAGAGGTTAAATGATGTGGTCAGAGTCACACTGCAATAAGTAGTAGAACCAAGATTTGAACCCAAGTTATCTAGCTTCAGAATCCATGTTCATAACCCTTTTATAGAATTTTGGTATTTTCTGCTCATCCATTTAATACTGAGCAATGGGCTTGCTCTGCTCGCTGCAATCTGAGGCAATCACAAGTTAGAGATGAGAAAGGAAGTTTAATTAGATTAGCCAGCTAATTGGAAGACGGGTGACTAATATCTCAAAAACCCATCTTCGGGCTTTACAGAATCTTGAGGCAGTGATATAGGGAAAATGGGCAGTGAGGTGGGTCCAGGGATATTGGTCTCCAGGCATGAGGGGCTCCAGGCATCACGCTGTTCTATTCTTCTGTCAGCTGTGATGGATACGTTGTTGGTGTGTTTCCCGCCTGTGGTCAGCCTTTTCCTGGAGAGAAACTCATAGAACAAAGTTTTAATTTATCAAGGTATCAGGGAGTACATACATAAGCGGAGGCCATAAATCAGGAGAGCATGTGAATTTTTTAAAGTACGTGCAAAGCCACGAGTAGTCACACAGAGGAGGGGCTGGGGCCATGTAGCAAAACAAGATGGCCTCACTTTTGCTCTCTTACACATTTACTCATTTGTCTTGAGAAAGATCACTGACAGGAATGGAATATTTGAGTGAACGGGGCAGCACCTACATTTCCCAAGAGGAAAGTCTGGCTGGGAAACAGCCTCAGGGTTATCAATTGTCGGGGGTTGGAACCAAGGTGAGGTGAACTGGAAGATCTCAATGGCCCCGACAGCCAGCCTCATGCCCCCAGCTCCCCTCACTAACTGGACAGGAAGATTTGTGTTGACCAGCCAGCCAGTGCTGAAGACATGGCCAACCTTCTAAGCTGGCTCTTACCTGAATTTCTAATAAGGGTTTATCCTGCCCTGGTACGTGCAGAGCACCGTGCTAAATACTAGATGTTGATGCAAAATAACCAATAACCATTCTATGGATGAGAGAAATAAGGTGAGTTTTCCTTTAGCCAGAGTGAAGGTCGTAACCCCGGGAAGGCCTTAGAAAGCGTTCCTGAGAAGGATAGTTTTCAGTACAGTCTTATATCTGTTTAGAACAAAGAACGTACATTAAACACACCCAGGATACGTTTTCATCAAAGTTTCAAAGAGGTATTTAGTTGCAAATTAGCAGGTCAACACAACCTTGATGTGGAGAAAGGGACTAATCTGGTTGTTACCACTATGGCGTTCAATAGGGAAGGGGCCTTCCGATAGGGAGAGGACATACACATTCTTATCTGAAGACAGTGCATTCTTTTCTTTTGATGTATGATGTATGTTTGATAGGCCATAAGTCAGGCTTTTTTGTTCTTATATTTTGAGGATGACTACCCCTGAGCTAACATCCGTGCCCATCTTCCTCTACTTTATATGTGGGACGCCTGCCACAGCATGGTGTGCCAAGCCGTTCCATGTCTGCACCCGGGATCTGAACCGGCAGACCCCAGGCCACTGAAGCGGAACGTGTGCACTTAACCGCTGCACCACTGGGCTGGCCCCACCCTAAGTTAGGCTTTTTAAAAGTTCAAGCTGATTCAGCTTTGAACCCAAATAGTTACCCCATATACCTCAATATGTGAAAATCTCTTGTCAAAATGGTAGAAAACAGCAACAAAACATGGTTGGAGCTGGGAACTGACAGTCTGGGAAGGAGCAGAGAGGTAAGCATCCTTCTGGAATACCATGGTTTATCTTACGTTAGGGAAAATTTAGTCTGCTGGATAAGTGGGATGCCTTCCTGCTTTGCCAATACCCTTGATGGAGGCATGGGAAACAGCTCTTATTTATTTTTGCTGGGCACTGTAATGAGCACATTACACAGGTAGGGTTGCCAGGTAAAATGCAAGCCACCCAGTTAAATTTGAATGCATATGTCCAGTGCAATATTTGGACAACTTATACTAAAAAAAACATTTGTGGTTCATCTGAAACTGAAATTTAATTGGGCATTCTGTATTTTTATTTGCTAAATCTTGCAGCCCTGTACACAGATTGTCCTTAATCCTTACAATAATTCTTTGAGGTAGGGGCTGTTACTGTCTCCATTTTACAGATCCAGAAACTGAGACAGTCAGATTAATTTTTCCAAGGTCATACGTCTATCTGTTAACACACACTTAGAAAACAAGTTCTTAGGCTGCTTTGTTTCCACCAACGGCCAATTTTGTGCATTTTATGTTGGTAACTGTCGACGAAAATAATCCATAACCAGTCTATAAATGAAAATTTGGGTGAGCTTATTCTGAGCTGAAATCTGAGGACCATGGCCTGGGGCCTTTCTTCCCAAAGGAAGAAACGGCACCAAAGAAGTGAAGTATACAGAGTGATTATATACCCCCAAACAGGACGTTTCACATATGATTGAAATGTCCCTCCCACAACAGTCACAAGACTGCCCTGTCAGCACAGCGCTTGATGGACACAGCAGGTAGTAGGTCTGCTATCTTGGTGGGCGTAGCAGGAAGCAAGTCTATTGTCTCGAGCTGGGCGGTCACAGGTGAGCACAGCAATCAGTTTCTAGCCTAAGGAAACATGCTTAATCTTTAAGGAGATGCCAATGTTGGGAGGGGGAGGGAAGTTGCACCTGTATCTCCAGAGCCTTTGTTCTTGCCATAGGGAATATCTAAAGCAGATATACAATGCATGCTCAACAGCCACGTTCAGGCCCTTTTGGAAAGACAAGGTCAGGCCAAATTAGGTTTACACAAAATGGCTTCCTCATATACTCCAATATATGCTATTACTTGCCATTTTTATTTGTCATAACTATTGTGGGGGGTCAGAACTGGCCACCCCCAAATGTGTCTCCCTGACTTGATTATTTTTAAGGACAGAAGACCCTGAAAGAAACTTTGACTTTCCCCCTAACTGTGGAAAAGAATTTCCGATAGAATGCCTGTTCCAGGAAGGAGCTAATACCATAAGATAACTAAAGTATAGGGGCCGGCCCCACGGATTTCACTGGTTCGGATCCTGGGCACAGACATGGCACCGCTCATCAGGCCATGCTGAGATTGCGTCCCACATGCCACAACTAGAGGGACCCACAACTAAAAATACACAACTATGTACTGGCGGACTTTGGGAGAAAAAGGAAAAATAAAGTCTTAAAAAAAAGATAACTATAGTATAATATAAACTGGGCATGATAGACAGGGAGGAAGCTAACAAGAGCTTTTTAATCAAAATCCTCTCCATCTCTCATTGTCTGCAAAGCACTGTCAACATTTGTTTATCAAACATTTGCTTTTTGATCTCCATGTAAATTGACTTCCTCCTCTTTGAAGTCCCAAATGACTACCCCCAACATCCTTCCTTGTCTTTAGCAGAAGGTGGTATTTAAGGTGGTGGCTTGGGCCATTTTGGTGAGTTACTCAGTTTTCCTGGGGTTCTCCCATGTACACATGTTATTAAACTTTTTTTATTTTCTCCTGCTCTTCTGTCTTATGTTAATTTAATTCTGAGACCAGCCAGAAGGACCTAGAAGGTAGAGGAATTGTCCTTTCTCCCTTACACTAGCATCACCTGTCTTGCTGAATCTCGTTTTCTGATGTTGTTCCCAAATTATCAGAGTCTACCCCACTCACTGACTAACATGAGAAGCTCTGGGTCCTGATTTTCAGAGTTAAAAAAGAGATTCAAGTATTATATAAATGGAGGAGAGGGATAGCACTTACTCATGATGGAAAAAGCAGATCTTTAATTTCTAAGAATGTGTGTTTTATTGCAATGCACATACAAAGGGAATGCAAAGAAAGAGCAGATGCTGGAACCACATGATGCAGAGGATGAGAGCACTGTAACTCAGCAAGAAAGCTGTTCTGGGAGACAGACGGCATTAACGGCATTATAAGTTGCACTTTGGAACATCTGAGTTTGAGATTCTTCAAACAGCAATAGTCTTAGTTCTTCATATTGATGAGGATCAAGGCTGCCCCAGGGAGAAAAGCCTAAGGCGTCCTGCCCTGCAGGCTGGTCTATGTCACCCTCCGGGAAGCATAGGAGTCCTGACCTGATCCTTATCCAAAGTTATAGGACCACCCGATAACCAGACCCTACCTATGCTGATACCATTTTAATGACTTTTTTACATAATCTTTCCTTTGTCTTGTAAAGAGATAACTCACATACCTATGCCTTAAATTTAGCCCTACCCTCAATCCATTTCAGCTCTTCACTGCCCGTGGGTCCTGTCCCCTGCCTACAGCACTTACTGCCCATGGGTCCTGTCCCCATGCTATTCTCTGAATAAAGGAGCCCTGCTACCAGACCTTGAGAGTCCAAGAAATCTTTCTTTTGACTCCTTGGCTCACCAAGCCAGCATCAATATGACAATTAAAACTGCTTGACAGTGAGTAAATTAATTTAGCTTGATTCTTTGTGATATTGATTCTTTCTGGACTCTCTCCCACTCCCTATATCAGTCATTTTTTCCCAGCTATTTAAAAGAAAACAAAGCCCATCTAATAGTGTGCTAAGCATTTGAAACACCACGGATTTTCCCCTGTAGCCTCAAAATAAAGACTTATTTCCTGATCAGACTTTAATAGCTAATCAAAAGTTCAACATTAAGTTAATTAGTGGCATTGCATCTTAAGGTTTACCGGCATATGACACAACCACTTATGGTGGCTCTTGAATTTTCTCCACTTTTTCTCCCTTAGCAGAAAAGAGTTTTCATGACTCCACCATAAGATTTGCTTTTATTCAAGCTCTAACTATACAGGGTTGAGCCATCTGAAATGGCTGTCTTTGTAGGTTAAAAATGGTCAAATAGCAGCAATCTCATATAGTTCAACCTGATGTAAATGCACACATGATATATCTGTCATTTGCAACAACAGTTCGAACTCGGAGGACATTATACTAAGTGAAATAAGCCAGACACAAAAGGAAGAAAAACTGCATGATCTTATTTGTATGCGGAATCTAAAAAAGTCCAGTGCATTGAAGCAGAGAGCGTAACAGGGTAGGGAGGTGGGGGAAATGAGGAGATTTTGGTCAAAGGGCATGAAGTTGCAGTTATGTAGGATGAATAAGTCTAGAGATCTAATGTACAGCATGATAGCTATAGTTAATAATACTGTATTGAATACTGGAAATTTACCGACAGAGTAGATTTCAGCTGCTGTCATGACACACAAAAAAATAGTAATGATGTGAGGACATGATATGTTAATTAGCTTGAGTGTAGTAATCATTTCATCATGTATATATACATCAAACTGTCATGTTGCACATGTTACATACGTAGAATTTTTATTTAAAAATAAAAATTTTTTTTTTGAGGAAGTTTAGCCCTGAGCTAACTGCTGCCAATCCTCCTCTTTTTGCTGAGGAAGACTGGCCCTGAGCTAACATCCATGCCCATCTTCCTCTACTTTATATGTGGGATGCCTACCACAGCATGGCTTTTGCCAAGCAGTGCCATGTCTGTACCCAGGATCCGAACTGGCAAACTCTGGGCCGCCGAGGCACGGAACGTGCAAACTTAACCGCTGTGCCATGGGGCTGGCCCCTAAAAATAAAAATTTTAAAATACACATTCTTCTTCATTCTTCCTGGTCATTGTAACAGCAACAATAAAAATTCTCTAAAGGTTCCTAGTTACTGTATAATATGCATCCAAATATAGATCTTAGAAATGTGGAGGGCTAGCCCGCTGTTTACAAGTTTAAATAAAATTAAGTAATACATTGTTAAAAAAAGACAAAAGAAATGTGGGATAGCAGTGAATGAATGGTGGCAAGGGGAGTGTTCATGGAAAATGAGAACAAATGATAGATTCAGAGTTTGAACATAATTACACAAAACATGAAAAGCTGCCCTTAAGAATATTCCAAACCACATGGTTCAAAGAACTAAGGATACTTCTGGCCAAGTACCCTTTTTATTTTCCTAGTAAGCTATAATTTTTGGTTTGTCCTTCAGGCTAGGATAGAGAACAAATGAAAAGCACGTTTATTTTTTAAAACTGCCGTTTCCTCCAGTATAACCCTTGGTACTTAACTATATATTTTTGGGCCGAGACTATTTCTCTTCATTGTTGCATGTTGTGGGTCACTTGCTGCCTTGCTTATTATTGGCATTGTCTCATCATCCCTGTTGACTGTAAGATCCTCATAGCAGGGAGCAGTATTATGTTTGGACAACCTTGAGGGAATGAATCATAACTAAAATATTCAGTAGATTCCTTTGACCTTATGGGCAGAAGGAAGGAAGTGAGCGGTATCTGTTGCAGGTTTTTCACATCCTAAAGTGATTACTATTGGGACCTATACTTATTAAGTGCTCAACAAATTTAGTTTGCTTGCCATAAGTCAATCTAGACCAGTAACCCCAACTGTGGTCCAAAGAACATTATTGAAAATACTGTGGGATGCAATTAAAGCAGCCCTTCAGGGGCCAGCCCGGTGGCACAGCGGTTAAGTGTGCACGTTCCGCTTCTTGGCAGCCTTGGGTTCACCAGTTCAGATCCCAGGTGCGGACATGGCACTGCTTGGCACGCCATGCTGTGGTAGGCATCCCACATATAAAGTAGAGGAAGATGGGCATGGATGTTAGCTCAGGGCTGGTCTTCCTCAGCAAAGAGAGGAGGATTGGCAGCAGATGTTAGCTCAGGGTTAATCTTCCACAAAAAAAAAAAAAAAGAGCAGTCCTTCAAAGGAAACATATACCCTTAAATGCTTGTATTAGAAAATGAGAGACTAAAAGTTGTAGAGCTAAGATCTAGCTAAAAGTATTAGAAAAAACACAACAAAATAAAGCCAAAGAAAGTAAAAGAAGGAAATAATAAAGAAAAAAGATATTAATTAACTAGAAAACAAAGAGACAATCAAAAAGGATTTTTTAAAAGCCAAAAGTTGGTTATTTACAAACACTATTAAAATTGACAACCTCAGGGCCAGCCCGGTGGCACAGTGGTTAAGTTTGCACATTTGGCTTCAGTGGCCCGGGGTTTGCTAGTTCGCATCCCACGTGCGGACATGGCACTGCTTGGCAAACCATGCTGTGGCAGGCATCCCACAAATAAAGTAGAGGAAGATGGGCATGGATGTTAGCTCAGGGCCAGTCTTCCTCAGCAAAAAAGAGGAGGATTGGTGGCAGATGTTAGCTCAGGGATAATCTTCCTAAAAAAAAAAAAGAAATTGACAACCTCTGGCAAGATAGATTAAGAAAAATAAAAAATAAAGAAAAGGATGTAAATAATTATATTAGAGATGTAAAAGATAAGACAATATTATAAACAATTTTGTGCCATTTAATTGGGAAACAGACAATGAAATAACTCATGAAAAATTTAACTTAAAACTAATTCAAAGAGAAATAGAAAGCCTAGATAGTCCCACATTATTTTTTTTAAAATAATTGAGTCTGGGGCCAGCCCTGTGGTGCAGCGGTTAAGTTCGCACATTCCACTTCAGCGGCCCAGGGTTCGCCAGTTCAGATGCCGGGTGGGGACATGGCACTGCTTGGCACGCCATGCTGTGGCAGGTGTCCCATATATAAAGTAGAGGAAGATGGGCACGGATGTTAACTCAGGGCCAGTCTTCCTCAGCAAAAAGAGGAGGACTGGCAGTAGTTAGCTCAGGGCTAATCTTCCTAAAAAAAAAAAAAAAGAAGAAGCAGGTTATTCCAATAGTATATAAATTCTTCCAGAGTATTAAAAAAAGAGGCAGCATTCCCTTAACCATTCAATGCAGCTGATAAAATTGAGATTCTAAAGCTATTCAAGGACAGTATAAGTGGCTAATCTTGCCCATAAACATAAATACAAAAATCTGAAACAAAATATTAGCAAACAAAATTCATAAGAGTGTCACTGTAGACCAAAAATAAAACCCCACAATGTTGTCTGCAAGAAATCCACGATAAATTCAAATTCCCCATCCCACAACTAGAAGGACTTGCAACTAAAATATACAACTGTGTACAGGGGGGGTTTGGGGAGATAAAGCAGAAAAAAAAATACAAATTCCGTAATGCAATTTAAAAAAATGACCAAGTTGAGTTTATTCAAGAATAGTTTAATATTAGAAAATGTACACAGACACTTTATTACATTAACATATTAAAGGAGAAAAACCATATGATCTTCTCAATACATGCAGAAAATATATTTGAAAAGTTCAAAAATTCATTCATGATTAAAATCTATAAAATATTCTATAGTAAAATAGGTAAAGAAGCATGCTTATTAACCTGAAAACAAGTATATGCCAAAAACCTTTAGCAATTATCAATTTTAGTGGTAAAAACATTAGAAGCATTCTTTTATTTTTTATTTATTTATTTTTTTTGGTGAGGAAAATTGTCTGTGAGCTAACATTTGTGCCAATCTTCCTCTATTTTTGTGTGTTGGATGCTGCCACAGCATGGCTTGATGAGTGGTATGTAGGTCCGCACCCAGGATCTGAACCCTTGAACCCTGGGCCACCGAAGCTGAGCACATGAACTTAACCACTATGCCAGTGGGCCAGCTCCTAAAAAAATTAGAAGCATTCCTTTTAAAATCAGGAAAAATTATACTACCACTGCTTTTCTTCAACATTGTGCCAGAGCACCTAAAACAGAGTGGGACAAGAAAAAGATTTAAGTACAAAGATTAGAAAGGAAGAAATAAAACTGTTGTTATACACAGATAATATTGATCTGCCTTACAGTGGGGAGCCAGGCCTCCTACTAAGATTTCAGATCCCGTTCAAAACCGCCACCCTGCGAGGAGCCAAGGATCAGAGAGCACGAGGTCTCATTTGCCTTAGACTCATCAGCTGGTATACACAGATAATATGATTGTCCACACAGAAAGTCCCAAACACTATATGGAAAAAATGAAAACCACCGGCATATAATAAATGAGAGTATAGTAAGGTAGCTGAATGAGAGTTCAATATACCAAACTCAATCGCATTGCTGTATACTAGCAAGAAGGGCTTAAAACAGACAGACAAAGCTGATGTACAGTAATAGAGGTCAGAGCAGTGGTTATCTTTGGGAGTTGTTCACTGGGAGGGAGCAGGACAGAGCCTTCTGATGTGTTGGTAAAGCTCTCTGTCTTGCTCTGTATGGTGATTACAGGGATAATACATACGTACGAAGTCACTGAGCTTGTAGTTAAGATGTATGCACTTTACTATATGTTATACGTCAATTAAAAAGTTTTCGAAATGTAACTAAATTATACAATTTGAAGAGCAACAAAAATACGTAGCACCTGGGAATAAATCTAATAAAATTTGTACAAGACCTTTATATTTTAAATTTCAAATTATTGGAAAACATTAAAGAAGCTCTAAAGAAAAGGAGAGATACACCATGTTTTATTTATTTATTTATTTATTTATTTATTTATTTATTTATTTATTTTATTTATTTATTTTGGTGAGGAAGATTGGCCCCAAGCTAACATCTATTGCCAATCTTGCTCTTTTTGCTTGAGGAAGATTGTTGCTGGGCTAACGTCTGTGCCTGTCTTCCTCTGTTTTGTATGTGGGTCACTGCCACAGCATGGCTGGTGAGTGGAATAGGTCCACACCCGGGATCCAAACCTGCAAACCATGGGCTGCCCCAGCAGAGCGTGTGGAAATTTAACCACTGAGCCATGGGGCCAGCCCCAGCAGAGTTTTTGTGTGTGTGTGAGAGGAAGATTGGCCCTGAGCTAACATCCATTGCCAGTCTTGCTCTTTTTGCTTGAGGGAGATTGTTGCTGAGCCAACATCTGTGCCCATCTTCCTCTACTTTATGTGGGATGCTGCCACAGTGTGGCTTGATGAGTGGTGCCAGGTCCACGACCAGGATCAGAACCCGCAAACCCTGGGTTGCCGAAGCAGAGGGCACGAACTTAGCTACTACACCACCAGGCCAGTCCCCCATGTTCATTTTATTGGAAAACTCAATATTTTAAAGATATTGATTCTTCCTAAACTAATTCAAACTGAAGAAATCAAATAAAGAAGTGATATGGGAGAGAGGGGAATTGTCCTAGCAAATACCAAAACTTATCACAAAGCTGTTATATTAAAATCATGTAGTATTGGGATAGGGACCAATGGAATATAACAAAGAACTCAGCCACACATACAGACATATATGAATACTTGACACATGACTGAGGTGTCATTCTGATCACTGGTGCAAAATACCTATTCAACAAAATAAGCTGAGATAGCTAGTGATCCTCATGAAAAAGGGATGAAATTGAATCTTTGCCTCACACCATACATAAAACACAGTTCTGGAGCTAGCTCCGGTGGCCTAGTGGCTAAGTTCAGCACACTCCGCTTCAGTGGCCCGGGTTCAGTTCCTGGCATGGACCTACACAGCTCTGTTAGCAGCCATGCTGTGCTGATGGCCCACGTACTGAAAAATAGAGGAAGATTGGCATGGATGTTAGCTCAAGGTGAATCTCCCTCAGACAAAAACCCCAAAAACCTAAAAAGACAAACAAAAAAATCAGTTCCATGTGGAATAAAGACTTAAATATGAAAGATTAGACTGAAGAATTGTTGGAAGAAATTATAAGAGAACACCTTCATGACTTCAAGGTTGGGAACGATTTCTTGAAGAAAAACCAAAATGTGTTAACTATTAATGATAAAATTGATAGATTTGACTATGAAGGGGATCAGAGTTTGCCTCTTTGGTATTAGGATTATTTTGAGCTGAAGGCAATTGAAAAACAGCAGATGCAGGAAAAGCTCTCTTCTCTCCCCCTTGTATACCCCAGGCAGGGTATAAATTTCCCCTTGTGAAGGTGTTCCCCTCCTCTCTCTCATACCTGGAAAAGGAGAACCAT
The DNA here is from genome assembly GCF_041296235.1 of Equus asinus. Lineage (NCBI taxonomy): Eukaryota > Metazoa > Chordata > Mammalia > Perissodactyla > Equidae > Equus > Equus asinus. Next base: position 42,982,759 of record NC_091813.1, read on the forward strand.
CAGAGACACTCATCACCCCAGAGACTGCACAAGATTGAGTCTGCATAACAAACCTTACTAAAATAACCCTCATCTGCCATTAGTTTCCCCAATATAGTTACATTCCCACTATTTTTACCACCCCCAGAAGGCTAAACTCTGTTTCCTTTGTCTCGTCACTTCTCCAGTCCTCTGTTAAAACGGTGTATAAGCCCTAAATTCTACCACCCCTTTGAGTTGCTCATCATTGAGTTCTCCCACATGTACGTATGTTGCATGCGTAAATAAACTGAGGTTTTTCCTCCTGTTAATCTGTCTTTTGTCAGTTTAATTTGCAGGGTCCCAAGGACTGAACCTAAGAGGGTAGAGCAAAAAGGTTTTCTCCTCCCCTACAACTACATTAAAAATAAGAAGTTCTGTCCATCAAAAGATACCATAAAGAAAGTAAAAATCCACAAACTGGGAGAAGATATTTACAACATCATAATCAACACAAAATTGTAACACAGAATATGTAATGAATTCCTACAAATTTATAAGAAAAAGAAAAACTCCCTGTTTTAGTTTCCTAGGGCTGCTGTAACATATTACCACAAACTGGGTGGCTTAAAACAACAGAGTTTTATTCTCTCACAGTTCAGGAGGCCAAATGTCTGAAACCAAGTGTCAGCAGTGTTGGTTCCTTCTAGGGGCTCTGAAGAAGACTCTGTTCCATGCCTCTCTCCTAGCTCCTGGTGCTTCCAGAAATCCTTGGTATTGTGTGGGCCTGGAATTGGCCACCCCAAGATATGTCTCTTTGGCTTGATGATTATTTGGGGCTGGTTGCTTTGCAGACAGGAAAGCAACTGAAAAGTAGAATTTACTTACTCTTTGTAAGAGACATTTACATTGTAAAGGAAATCTCCATCTGTAAAGGTGTCTCCCTCTCTGTACCAGGAAGAAGGAGGGATGACCTTAGCTCTAGAAACTCCTATCAATACAGAATGCAAGGACTTAAATCTGCATTTGTTTATTGTGTTTGTCTGGTAACCTCCTGTAACTGACTCCCCCACCCCCAACATCCTCCTTTGTCTTTAGCTGAAGATGATATTTAAGGTGGGGGCTTCAGCCATTTTGGCGAGTTGCTCAGCTTGCCTGAGCCTCCCATGTACACATGTTATAAAGCTTTGTTTAATTTTCTCCTGCTATTCTGTCTCGTCTGAATTTAATTTGTTCTCTGGCCAGACGAACCCAGAGAGGATAGAGGAAATGTCTTCCTCCCCTACAGTATTCTTTGGATTGCAGCTGTGTCACTCCAATCTCTGCCTCCATCATTACATGGCCTCTTCCTTGTGTGTATCTTCTGTGTCTCTGTATCCAAATCTCCCTCTCCTTTTTCTTATAAAGACACCAATTATTGGATTCAGGGCCCACCCTATATAACCTCGTCTTGATTACATCTGTGAACACCCTATTTCCATAGTAGGTCACATTCACAGGGACTGGGGGTTACAACTTGAACATATCCTTTGGAGGGACACAACTCGGCTCACTTATATAGCCCAATAGAAAAAAGGAGGGGAGGGACAAAACAGGAAGAGGAAACAAAAATTGATGATAAAGAAAAAGATGCTCAACCTCATGAGTAATCAGAGAAGTACAAATTAAAAGTACAATGTGATACCATTCTACACCCACTAGACTGGTAAAAATTAAGAAGTGTGACAATGTAAGCTGCACTTGTTGGCAAGAATTGAACCAATGGAAAGGCTCACACACTGCTTGGTCAGATAATACTTGGTATAATTGTTAGCAAAACCCAAGTGGATTCTTCTCCTGGTGAGTTAAATCAGGCTCTCCACGAGAAGTAAGTTGTCTCATAAAGTATATTTGCAGCAAATAGGAGACCATGAAGAATCATTTCCAGAGTCCTGGCATCCCCGAACAAAGGGAAGCAGTGACCTTTTATTTTAGATGAGGAATGAATATTCAAAAGGGAGAGGTGGGTATTCGCTTCTGCAGGCCCAGTTGGAAAACATGCTTCCACGTACACTACAGGTTATGGTAATAAGGCCTAAGCTCCTCCTGGAGAGATCTTACCATTAAAAATAAGGCAGAGGTGGGGCCAGCCTCGTGGCTAAGTGGTTAAGTTTGTGGGCTACACTTTGGTGGCCCAGAGTTTCACAGGTCCGGATCCTAGGCACGGTCATGACAGTGCTCATCAAGTTGTGCTGAGGCGGTGTCCCACATAGCAGAACCAGAGGCACTCACAACTAGAGTATACAGCTATGTACTGGGGGGCTTTGGGGAGAAGAAGAAGAAGAAAAGAGAAGATTGGCAACAGATGTTAGCTCGGGTGCCAACCTTTAAGAAAAAAAATAATAATAATAAGGCAAAGGCCATAGATAGGCATAGCTCTTGTGCTGAGGCTTCCTCTAGTTCAGGGTGGTTGGTGATTGCATCTTCTTAACGTAACAAAAAGGAGAAAAAAAACAATTTGGAAAAACAGTTTAAATGCTTCCAAACCCAACTTGAGTTCCTTGGGGCAACTAGTCAGTGAAATAATCATTTTAGAAAATAGTTTGGCTTATCTTAGAAAACTGGATCTAAGCATACTCAAAATTCCAGTCATTCCACTCCTAAATTGATACTGTCTGAGAAATTCTGGCACATGTATACCAAGATATGTTTTAAAGACTGTTCATTGGTGTATTTTCCATTATAGAAAAAACAAACAAAATAAAACAGAGTAAAAAGAAGTCACAGTCCGTCAACAGAAGAATAAAAAATAAGTTATGGCATACTCATACGATGGAATATTATAAGCAGTAAAAGAAATGGATGAACAACTGCCAGCTACAAATAGGTGAATCTTAGAAATGTAACGTTGAGCAAAAGCAGCAGTCATAAACATGCAGTATGTTGATGACATTTAGTCATCGTAAGTGTGCCATACAGTATGACACCATTGATGTAAATTTCAAGAACAAAACTCATCAATATATGGTTTAGGGAAACAGAAACATGTGACTACAACAACAACTATTTTTAGAGAAAGCAAAGGTATCATAAACCCAAATCAGGAGCATAGTCACTACACTGCACAACTCCAGGGGTGCCATTTTCATTGCAGTTCATGTGAATGATGCTGTTGATGAGCATGCAGTGTTCCTAGAGTTATGGTGCCCATGCATGGTGGTACTGGTGTGTACCTTCGGAGCAGAGGCAGGTGATTGGAAAAGAAAACTACATAGAAAAGTGGGCAAAGGGTATAAATTGGCAAATTAAAGGAAGAGAAAATCTGAATAGCCAATGAATATATAAAAAGATATTAGGGGCTGGCCCAGTGGCACAGCAGTTAAGTGCACACGTTCTGCTCCAGTGGCCCAGTTTGCCAGTTCAGATCCCAGGTGCAGACATGGCACCTCTTGGCAAGCCATGCTGTGGTAGGCGTCCCACATATAAAGAAGAGGAAGATGGGCACGGATGTTAGCTCAGGGCCAATCTTCCTCAACAACAACAAAAAAAGAGGAGGATTGGCAGCAGTTAGCTCGGGGCTAATCTTCCTAAAAAAAAAAAAAAAGATATTAAATCTCACTACCAGTCAGGGAAAGTTTACAAATTAAAACAAGGTGCCACTTTGCATACATGAGACTGACAATATTTAAAAATCTGATAACATGAACTGTTAAGGAGAATGGGGAAAAATATGACTTTCATGAGCTTGTGCAAAATGTAAATTAGTAGAATTAGGCCATTTTTGGTGAGATTGAAGAAAAACATACTTATTCTAGGACCCAGAGATTCTATTGTAAGTAAATACTGGAGAAACTTTCACAGATTATTACCTCCACAAGTGCCATTGCTGCAATGTTTGAAAGAACTGAATTGTTTTTTAGGAAAGAAACAAATAAACTGGGAATAATTTATATATGAATTGTATAAAGGAGCCAAAATGTATGTATAAACATGGAATGAGTCTCAAAAATAAAGTGGAGTGAAAAAAACTATCACATTATTTATATTAAATTTAAAAAATTAGCTACTGCCCCCTTGACCAAGTGGTTAAGTTCCCATGTTCTGCTTCAGCTGCCCAGGGTTTCGTGGGTTCAAATCCTGGGCACGGACATGGCACCGCTCATCAGGCCATGCTGAGGTGGCATCCCACATGCCACAACTAGAAGGACCCACAACTAAAAATGCACAACTATGTACCAGGGGGCTTTGGGGAGAAGAAGGAAAAATAAAATCTTAAAAAAAAAATTAAAAATATCTCGTATCTAGGGCAGATCTATGTAACATAACTAGAACTTGTTACATGTTTGTGTTCTTTGTGTGCTGGCAGGAAGGATCTGGAAGAGTGAGAAAGACTGATGATTCAGGAAAGAGGAGCGCTCCTTAGAAGGTAAGCTCCTTAGCAGGTGAGAGGGAATGGCATTCCAAGTGAGGGATGGGGCTTTGTAAAGGATTGCTGTTAAAATGTCTTTGGTAATTAGCTGACCTTGAGGTTTGGGATAAGTAAGGTGAAACTGCAAGGGAAGTTTCTCCTCCAGGTAATTTTTCTTCACTTAAACAAACAAACAAATAAATAAGTGATACTAGCTCAGCACAAGGTTGACATGGGGAAGTCATACTGTAGAAAAGAAACCATAGTGTAACTTTGAATGACCTCTGATTAACTCACCCAGCTGTGATAAGTCAATAACTTTGTTCTTTTTTCTTTTTGTGAGGAAGATTCACCCTCAGCTAACATCTGTGCCAATCTTTGTCTATTTTGTATGTGGGATGCCTCCACAGCATGGCTGATGAGTGGAGTAGGTCCACACCCAGTATCCGAACCTGCAAACCTAGTGGCTGCCGAAGCAGAGCACATGGAACTTTAACCAATTGGCTACAGGGCCGGCCCCAGAAGACTTTTGTGTGTGTGCATATGAGGAAGATTGGCCCTGAGGTAACATCTGTTGCCAATCTTCCTCTTTTTTCTTAGGGAAGATTATTGCTGAGCTAACATCTGTGCCAATCTTCCTCTATTTTATGTGGAATGTTGCCACAATGTGGCTTGACCAACAGTGCTGGGTCCATGCCTGGGATCCTGACCTGCGAACTCTGGGCCAACAAAGCAGAGCACACCAGCTTAATCACTACACCACCGGCTGGCCCCAACTTTGTTGTTTTGAGTTTCTTAGGAATATGATAAGCCTTGGGCAGAGAGTCTATGCTGATAGCCATCATCTATGATCAGTGTATAGGGTGTTGCTCTGGTCTCTGGTGCATATCCAGTAAAACAAAAGATTATCAAGAACTAAGACCAGATGTCTGCCCCGCACAGAGACCGGATGCCTCCTCCACCTGAAGACCAGCCCCCTCTATGACTGGCCCGTAGTCTTTGTTCTGTAAGATGGTTCTTTTGGACTTTTGTCAGCCATCTTCCCCCTTGCGAGCAAGCTGTAATGAAGCTCTTTCTCTCCTACTATCTTGCCTCTCGACTATCGGCTTGTCCTGCTGTGGGCAGATGACCACTCGCCTTGGGTGGTACCATAAGCAGTAAATAAATTGTAAGAGAAAATATAAGAAAATAAAATCCAGACCATAATAATGTACAGAGTATCAAAAGTGAGGGTGTTCCTGATCGGTGGTTGCCAGGGGAAGGGGGGGTGGGGGAGGGCACTAGGGGTGAAGAGGTGTACCTACAACATGACTAATAATGATGTACAACTGTAATTTCACAAGGATGTTAACTTTCATAACCTTAATAAAAAAATTTTTTTTAAAAAAGTGAGGCTGTTCCTCTTACATTAAAAAATAACTTCAAGCTCATCTACAGGCCCCAACCAAATGCACTGTCTGATTTACTCATCTCTTTGTGTAAGATTAAATATTTGAGCTAAATTAAAAGCTGGAGCCTTGATTTCTAGGCTCAACTCCAGCTCAATTCTCAGTGTCTTGTGGTCTGAATAGTGCAGCCCTGTTGACTGAAATGGGAACTTAGTCCACTAAGTGGTCTAAACCTTTGAAAACTACAATGCCCACAATGCACTACAGCAGGGGCTCCTGCGCATTGGGGAAAAGAAATGGAGTTTCTGCGAAAAAAATCATAAATATGTGTATACATACACATTACATATTAATCTCACAGCCGTTTTTTATGTTAATTAGCTTTTTTTTTTTGAGGAAGATTAGCCCCGAGCTAACATCTGTGCCCATCTGCTTCATATGTGGGACATTTGCCACAGTAAGGCTTGACAAGCAGTGCATAGGTCCGCACCTGGGATCCAAACCAGTGAACCCCAGGCCGCTGAAATGGAAAGTGTGAACTCAACCACTGCACCATTGAGCTGGCCCTGTAATTAGCATTTTTAAGTTAAAAATTAACTGGATCGGGGCTGGCCCCGTGGCCGAGTGGTTAAGTTCGCGCGCTCCGCTGCAGGCGGCCCAGTGTTTCGTTGGTTCGAATCCTGGGCGCGGACATGGCACTGCTCATCAGACCACGCTGAGGCAGCGTCCCACATGCCACAACTAGAAGAACCCACAACGAAGAATACACAACTATGTACCGGGGGGCTTTGGGGAGAAAAAAGGAAAAAAAAATAAAATCTTTAAAAAAAAAAAATTAACTGGATCATCTAGTGAAATGCTTATATTTTTGAAGGCCAATGACCAAGTTGATTCTATGTAACCCAATATCACTGTATTCTTTGATCTCCTTCCATGATCACCCATAATCATACCACAATTTTGTCACTTTATAATGTCGATGACAATAATCCATAACCAATCTATAAATGAGAATTTGGGTGAGTTTATTCTGAGCTGAAATCTGAGGACCATGGCCCGGGGCCTTTCTTCCCAAAGGAAGAAAGGGCATCAAAGAAGCAAGGTATAAAGAGTGGTTATATACCCCCATACAGGACGTTTCACATATGATTGAAATGTCCCTCCCACAATAGTCACAAGATTGCCCTGTCAGCACAGCGCTTGATGGACACAGCAGGTAGTGGGTCTGCTATCTCAGAGGACATAGCAGGAGGCAAGTCTATTGTCTCGAGCTGGGTGGTCACAGGTGAGCGCAGCAATCAGTTCCTAGCCTAAGGAAAGATGCTTAATCCTTAAGGAGATGCCAACGTTGGGAGGGGGAGGGAAGTTGCACCTGTATCTCCAGAGCCTTTGTTCTTGCCATAGGGAATATCTAAAGCAGATATACAATGCATGCTCAACAGCCATGGTCAGGCCCTTTTGGAAAGACAAGGTCAGGCCAAATTAGGTTTATACCAAATGGCTTCCTGATATTCTCCAATATATGCTATTGCTTGCCATTTTTATTTGTCAATAATAATACCAATTAACCCCTGTTACTGGCAGATTTAACAATTTTTCTGTAATCTTTTACAAATAACACTAGTAAATGCAACTATGTATTGCTTGTATAAAATGTCAACAGTGTAACCTGAATTGACATAATGTTTGAAGTCGTATCACTTCAGCACTTGAAACAATTTGTAACTGCTTTTTCTTATTGCACAAATGCAACCAAGTAGCCACTGTGTGAAGCAGTGAGCAAGCAGTGGAAAAGAAACTGTTCAAGTCTTAGAGCTGATGCATAAGACAGGAAAGAGAAGAGAGGACCCTCTGAAAACAAGAAAAAAATCATGTTTTAATTTAACACACAGCATGTATCCCCGTGAGCATTAATGTGAACATATAAGGAAACTTCATGAAACAAATTGTCCCTTGGAAGTCCTTCTTTTAATTTCTGATTCATCTTTTTACATCACAAAAGGTCTGTTTCCACAAAGTCTACTGCTAAGCAGTGATGTGGGCTTGGCAAGCCTAGGAGTTGAAAGAAAGATTTCTTGGACTCTCAAGGTCTGGTGGTAGCGCTCCTTTATTCAGAGAATAGCATGGAGTAGCATGGGGACAGGACCCATGCTGAGTGAAGAGCCCATCAGTGAGGTGAGGATAGGGTTAAATTTATAAGGCATAGGTATGTGAGTTATTTCTTTACAACACAAAGGAAAGATTATGTAAATAAGTTGTTAAAATGGTATCAGGGCAGGCGGTTATAGTGGTTGGGCGGTCCTATAACTTTGGATAGAATCAGGTCAGATCAGGTGAGGATGTCCTACACCTCCCGGAGGATGATATAGGTCGGTACATAGGGCAGGATGCCTTGGGTTTCTCTCCCTGGGGCAGCCTTGATCCTCATCAAGCAGTATTTTCAGAGTTGGGTTGGGGCTCTTTTTGGTGAGGAGTCTTCTCTTCCTCTTTTGTTTTCTCACCAAAGCTCCCAAGTACACAGTTGTATATTCTAGGTGTAGGTCCTTCTAGCTCCTCTGTGTGGGATGCTGCCTCAGCATGGCTTGATGAGCGGTGCTAGATCCGCGCTCATCCAGACGGGTGAACCCCTGGCCACCGAAGAGGAGCCCACGAACTTAACCTCTGCGCCACAGGGCAGACCCCAGAGTTAGTTTTTTTCTATTTTATTTCGGGTTTTGCCATCTAATCACCTACTGCCTGACCAGTAAGCTGGACAGGTATGACTCGATCCATCTTTTGATTTATTGTTTTTTGCAGGGAAAGATTCGCCCTAAGCTAACATCTATTTCCAATCTTCCTCCTTTTTTCATCCTTTTTCCTCCCCAAAACCCCAATACATAGTTGTGTATATTTGTAATTCTTCTGGTTCTTCTATGCGAGCCTGTACAGGGACAGCCTTGCTACCAGTAGAGGAGTGGTGTGGTTTCCCGGGCAGGGAACCAAACCGGGCGCCAAAGCGGAGCGCACTGAACTTGAACCGCTAGGCCATCAGGGCTGGCTCTAATTGCTTTATTCTTGAAAAGAAGTTCTGAACTTCCCTTAACATTATCAGAGAATTCTGACGGGTGTGCAGATTTTTCTGGAGACAGCGTCTATAACTCTCTGAGATGTTCTAAGGGGTTGGTGAACCCAAGAACCTAAGCGCACTGCATTAGATAAGCTCTCTTCAGCCACGTGGAGTCACCCGGCGCTGGCTTCCGGGCTCCTCTCCAAGCCAGCCGGTCCTGGGGCGGCCCTCCCCGCGCAGTCCTCCGAGACGCGGCCTCCAGCAGGGGTCGCTGCACCCCCGCCACCGCGCCAGAGGGCCCCGCCCGTCCCGCTCTCGCGGCGCCGGCGCCGGCGCCGACGGAAGGGGCGGGGCCTGGAGGCGGGCGGGCGGGCGGTGCGGCCGCGGGGAGGGAGGAGCTGCGCCGAAGTGCGGACACCTGCGCCCCGGCCCGCGCGGCCCCTCTGTTGCTTCACCGCGCGCGCTTGTGAGATAGGGGCGAGCCGAGCGCCTCTGCCCGCCCGCGCTCCTGCCGGGGCTCCGCGTGCCGCTCACGCGTGCTGCCCCGGCCCGGCCCGCTCGAGACGCCCCGTGGACCCGGAGGCGGCAGGGGCTGTGGGACCCCGGCGGGCCGAGGCTCTCCGCCCTGGCCACAGCCGCGACTGCTGCCTCCAACGCAGACTGGGAGCTCGAGGACGCAGGTGTCCAGTTTCCCTTGACCTTGGGGACCCGGGAAGGTGCGCGGCCCGCGGGGGTGGGGAGGGAGCGAGGGGAACCCGACCGCGTCTCAGCGGGCATTCCGCCTCTCAGGTCGCCAGGAGAAGGGCCGGATTTTAGTTACCGTAGACCTAAAAGCAGTTGGAGCAAGTTCTCCTTACGGAGTAGTGGCCAGGCTCGGCAACGTGGAGCGGGTCCCGACGTCCCGCAGGTCAAGGACAGCGTTGCCTCTGTATTCCAGACTTTGCTTTTCCTACAGCCTTCCGTTAGCTCACAGATTTTGTCTCTCTCCTGAAGATCTCACCCGAAACCTCTTTCGGGCTTCCTGCTGCGATCATCTCCTTACTCGTGTCCACACCGTCACCAAAGAAATCTTTTAAAATGCCCTCCTCTCGGGTCACTTCGCTACTTAAGATCTTTGTCTGGCTTCCTTGCCCTCTGGCTCAAGTCCAAACTTTGATATGCAAGGTCCTTCTTGCCCATCAGTCCAGCCCCATTCTTTGTTCTCTTCCGGATTCATTCTAAGGGCTCCAGTTCTGATCAACTTTCTTTCCACGGTATTTAATTAAGCATTTACCATGTGCTGGGCACTATTCTGGGCGCTTGGGATTCGGCAGAGGAAAAAAATACAGATAAAGATTCTTGCCCTTGTGGAGTTTATATTCTAGAAGCGGAGACAGACAAAAAACAAAACAGTAAATTATATAATATAATAGCAGGTAATAAGTGCCATGGGAGAAGAAAGTAGAGGAGCGTAAGGGGAGATTGGGAGGGCAAGATGCTCATTAAATGGAGTTGGAATGAGTAGACCTCGTTGTGGTGAAGATGAGTTATCCAGGCAGATATCTGGGGTGAGTGTGTTCTAGGCGCAGCTGGAACAAAGGACTCTACCCAGAAATATGCCTGTTGTGTATGAAGAGCCTCAGGAAGGCCAGTGTGGCCAGAGCTGAGTGAGCAAGGATGAGAGGCTGGAGATGAGGTCAGAGAGGAAATCGAGGGGCCAGATCACACACAGCCTGTAAGCCACAGCAGGGAGCTTGCTGTTACATTGCTTTTGTAGGATTTTGAGGACAGGAGTGACATGGTGTAAATTACTTTTTAAAAGAATCACTCTGACTCCTCTATGGAAAACAGACTCTAATGGAGCCTTTGTAGTAACCCTGGGGATAGATGATGATGGCCTGAATCTGCGGTAGCCGTGGAAGTGGTGAGAAGTGGCAGGATACTGGACATATTTTGAAGACAAGCCAACATGATTTCCTGACATAGTGGATATGGGTATGAGGGAAAGAAGAGTCAAGAATCACTGGAGGCTTTTGTTCCCAGCAACTAGAAGGGTGAAGTCACCGTTAACTGAGAAGGGGAAGGCTGCAGGTAAAGCAGATTTGGGATTGGGGATATATCAGGAGTTTGGTTTTGGACCAATTAAATTAGAGATGCCTGTTAGACACCCAAATGGAGATGTCAAATAGGATATGGTGGCAGGGGTCCCGGAGACTACCCCCAGGTTCATTGATTCACTAGGAAGTCTCAACAGGACTCAGCTATGGGTCACGGCTGTGATTTATTAACAGCAAAAGGATACAAGACACAATCAGCAAGGGAGAAGATGGATGGAACAATGTCTGGGGAAACCAGGTGCCGTCTTCCAAGAGTCCTCTCCCAGTGGACACCTAGGATGTGCTTAATTCCTCCAGCGACAAGTTGTGACAACTATGTGAAATGTTGTCTATCAGAAAAGCTCATCAGAGACTCAGCACCCAGGATTTTTATTTTGATTTAGTCAAATAGACACCCTCTACCTAGAATGGACCAAAATTCCAGACTCCCAGAAGGAAAGCAGGTATTCAGCATCAATCAGATTGTACAGTTTAGGCACAGCCACCCCTGTCAGATCTGGGAATGGTGAGAACTCCCCTGACATCCAAGGTCCCAGACATCAGCCAAGGGCCAGCCCTACGAGCAGGCCTTGGGCAGGCCTTCGTAAGGAGAACAGTTTCAGGCCTGCTATGTTAACTCTTTCTTGCCGAGATAATACAAGTTTGGAATCTGGGAGAAAGGTCTGGAATGGGGATATAGATTAGGGAGTAGTTGGCATATAGGTGGTATTTAAAGCCATGGAAATATCTGGTGTCTTGATATGCATTTTCAGAACCAACTGACTGACAGCTGAGCTGGATGGAGTGAATGTAGAAGGCTGAGCCCTGGGGCCCTCCCGCATGAAGTTGTCAGGAGCAGAGAAGGGAGCAGCAAAGGAGTCTTAAGCAGCAGCGGGTGCAGTAGGAGGAAAACCAAGAGTGAGGTGTCCTGGAAGCCAAGTGAGAAAGAGGGGGGTGCTCAGCTGTTCCAGATGCTGCTGAGAAGTCAGATAAGATGAGACTAACAAATGACATTCTGGATTTAGATAATAAGAGGCAATTGAGGAGAGGGCAGACAGCCCTTTTGAGGAGTTTCATTGTAAAGAACAAGAAAAGAGCTAGTGTCTGGGGGTTGTGGGGAAGGGTTGCTGGTTGGTTGATTTTTGCATGAGAAACAACAACATGCTGGTGAGAATGGTCCATTAGAAAGCGAAGGTTACTGTTGTAACTTGCTGTTTCTCCAAAGCTCAGTGTCAGGCCACCTTTGCCATCAGAACTCTGCTTGGGCACCCCTGCTCTGGGCACCAGCCTGTGCAGGGTCCAGCCTCCTCTCGACCTCAGCTTTCACTTGTGTTCTCTGACAGCCAGTTCACTTGTCCACATTCCGTAGAAATAGCAGCTCCTTGAGGACAAGGGCAGTGTGTTTTACATGTAGGCCTAGCTGGCCACTTGGCATATGTCGGCAAATGAGTGAATGTGGGAGTGGGTGTCGTAATAGCTAGGATGCTCATTTTATTTCTAGAAAATGAATCTGCAAGTATTAACTGGTTTTTGTGTGTGCTGAGCAGATTGGGGGTGGGAGTGAGGAATGGAGCACAGTTCCTGTTCTGTCACTACCCTTGGAGTTTGGGAGATAAAAATAGTGCAAGAGACACACAGCATTGGTGCAACATGAGTTTGGAAAAGGGCAGAGGAGGGTGGAGGGGGAGGGTGGACATTGTGTGGAGCCTGAAAGAGGGGAAGCCATGCTCAAAGGACAGAAACTTTTTTTCCAGTAGTAGAATCCTTTTTCAAGTGAAGTATAAGAAACCCCAGGATTCACCGGCGCTGCTGCTCTGGTTGAAGAGGGGTTGGAGCCTGGTTAGCCCTCTCCTCTGGTACTCCCACTCCTCTCACCAGTTTCAAAGCTCTGAGGCAGGACCTGGTTCTCAGACTCCACCCCTGTGGCCCTGGGTGTCCCCTGCTAACATCTAAAAATGGTCATCTCCAGCAAAAATTAAGTTAATGTGCTTTCTTAATTTTATGATCATAAATTTTATCTTAACCAACCCTGGTCGTCTAGTGGTTAAGATTTGGTGTTCTCAACCCCGCTGCCCAGGTTTCCTGGTCGGGGAACCACACCACCCATCTGTTTGTTGTCATACTGTGGTGGCTGCCTGTTGCTGAAAGCTATGCCACCTGTATTTCAGCATCACCCATGGCGGACAGGTTTCAGCAGAGCTTCCAGACTCAGACAGACTAGGAAGAAAGACCTGGCCACCCACTTTGAAAAAATTGGCCATGAAAACCCTATGAATAGCAGCAGAGCATTGTCTGATATAGTGCCCGAGGTGAAAGGGTGGTGCAAACAGACCGGGCAGGGTTCCACTCTGCTGTACACAGGGTCTTGAGGAGTTGGATTTGACTCTGTGGCACTAACAACAACACATTTTATGTAAACTTCCAGCATTTACCAATGTTTGTCTGCTGGAGAGTGAAGCAGATTATAATGACTGAGTGAGTAACCAATAAACACAAAGATAATGCTTGACTTGAAATTTTGATTATGTTTATTGTATTTACGTGTGAGTCTGGTTTTATTTTATTTTTTATTTTTTTGAGGAAGATTAGCCCTGAGCTAACATCTGCTACCAATCCTCCTCTTTTTGCTGAGGAAGACTGGCCCTGAGCTAACATCCGTGCCCATCTTCCTCTACTTTATATGTGGGATGCCTACCACAGCATGGCGTGCCAAGCGGTACCATGTCCGCACCCGGGATCAGAACTGGTGAACCCCTGGCTGCTGAAGCAGAACATGCGCACTTAACTGCTGCGCCACTGGGCTGGCCCAAGTGTGATTTTAAATAGTTATTGTGTGCTAGTAAAAGTTTCCTAGTGTAGGTAAATATAACCTATTTGTGATGTATGCAGGGAGCAAGATCACATCCAGGCCTTCCTCACAGGCGTGGCATAAAGGCAGGACTTTGGGGTGAGGAATGTGGGAGTCCAGGGACTGACATGGAAACAGGACTTCCCTCCCCCAGGATGTCTCCTCTTAGGACTTCTTCCAAGTAGGGGCAACAGTTCCTCCCACTCCTCTACTCCTGTCTGTTTTTACAGTCAGTGAAAGTTAGCTTTTGTTCAAGAGAAAATGAGAAAATAAATGTCATGGGGTAGCAGGAAGAGCTGTGGACTTGGAGTCAGAAGTCTGATGAGGAGTTCAGCATGGTGGTGAAGAGGCTGACTTAGGAGCCAGGGAGCCTGGGTTTGAATGTACTTAATGTCTGTGTGGCCCTGTAACTGAGATGGGCCTGTTGGAAGGAATAAATGGGTTAATATGTAGAGCAGTGCCTGACCCATAGTAAACAATGAGTGTTCAGAAGAGATGGCATTGGAGTCCTGGCTGTATGACTTAACAAATTGTTAAGCTGCTCCAAGTCTTACTTGTACTCATCTGTAAAATGAGGGACCTGCACGAAGTTATCCCTGAGAGGCCACCCTTTTTATCTCTGCAGACACATACAGCTCTGGAGTGTTGTTAATTGGGGTGGAACGTGCAGCCAGCTCCTGAGCTCCAGGGCACACATATGGCCTTTGGCATTATACCTGATAGCAAAACATAATTTGTTGAACTCAGACCAATGTTTTCAAACTTTTTTATCGTTATCCACAGTGAATACATTTTACGTGATGACCCAGTGTGTGTGTGTATGTATATGTGTAATTGGAACAAGTTTCATGAAGCAGTATTTACTCTTACTGTAATGTGGTGCACTGTCATATTTTCTGTACTCTTCAGTTCTAGTTCTTAAAAAGTAAAAATTTTAATAATGGCTCATGACCCATAGTTTGAAAAACACTGACCTGAAGATAGGCAGATCCTGGGGCTGGCCCCATGGCCAAGTGGTTAAGTTTGCGCGCTGCTCCGCTGCGGCAGCCCAGGGTCTCGTCAGGCCATGCTGAGGTGGCATCCCACGTGCCACAACTGGAAAGACCCACAACTAAAATATGCAAGTATGTACTGGGGGGATTTGGGGAGAAAAAGCAGGAAAAAAAAAGACTGGCAACAGTTGTTAGCTCAGGTGCCAATCTTTAAAAAAAAAAAAAAAAAAGATAGGCAAATCCTCATTGTTAATACCAGTCTTCATCTCCGTTACCTGAGCATCTTATAGGCCAGTCTGTCCAGGCCCAACAGCAGGTGGTGATTTCAACCACGGCTCTCTTGGCCCATAACTTAAACATCACCTGGGTAAATTCTAATGAGTCTAGAACTTAGGCCCAACACAGAATTCCTGAGGCCGATACAGAGCTCTGGCCACTTACGGTTAACCTTCCTTGTGTTTTGGGTGAGTAGGAAGGTATGAGAGGCTCTGCTTATGAGTGAATTATTTTTCTTAAAACTTTACACTGAGGAATATAGGCCAGAGTGTTAACAGTGGTGATCATGGAGTGGTTTTTGGGTGGTTTGAATTTTCTTTATATATTTAAAAAATTTTCTACTATGAAAATGTATTTCATATATAATTGTTGAAATCTCCTTTTTCTTAAAAAATTATGGTAGTAATAGTGGCAATTACTACTAAAAAAATCCTTACTTGGCAAAATAGAGGATAAAACATATCTTTACTTGGCAAAATAAAAAGTCCACCATTAGGTAACTGTAAAAAATAATTTTTTTTATTGAGTTCACAATAGTTTACATCAATGTGAGCTTTCAGTTGTACATTATTTCTTGACTGTCACCACATAAGTGCTCCCCTTCACCCCCTGCCCACTCCCCACCCCCCCTTCCTCTGGTAACCACTGAACTGTTCTCTTTGTGTGTTTGTTCATATTCCACAAACGAGTAAAGTCATCTGGTGTTTGTCTTTCTCAGTCTGGCTTATTTCGCTTAGCATAATTTCCTCCAGGTCCATCCATGTTGTTGCAAATGGCATGATTCTGTCTTTTGTATGGCTGAGTAGTATTCCATTGTATGTATATACCAATCTTCTTTATCCAATCATCAGTTGATGGGCACTTGTGTTGTTTCCATGTCTTGGCTATTGTGAATAGTGCTGCAGCCAACATAAGGGTGCATATGTTACTTTGGATTGTTGATTTCAAGTTGTTTGGCTAGGTACCCAGTAGTGGGATAGCTGGATCGTATGGTAATTCTATTTTTAGTTTTTTGAGGAATCTCCATAATGTTTTCCATGGTGGTTGCACCACTTTGCATTCTCACCAGCGGTGTATGAGGGTTCCCTTTTCTCCACACCCTCTCCAACATTTGTTATTTTTAGTCTTAGTGATTATAGCCATTTTAACAGACGTAAGGTGGTATCTTAGTGTAGTTTTGATTTGCATTTCCCTGATGATTAGTGATGTTGAACATCTTTTCATGTGTTTATTGGCCATCTGTATATCTTTGGAAAAATGTCTGTTCCTATCCTCTGCCCGTTTTTTTGTTTTGAAGTCTTTTTTTTTTATTATTATTAAGATTATGATAGTTTACAACCTTGTGAAATTTCAGTTGTACATTATTGTTAGTCATGTTGTGGGTATACCACTTCGCCCTTTCTGCCCTCCCCCTACCCCCACCTTTCCCCTGGTAACCACTGATCAGTTCTCCTTGTCTATATGTTAACTTCCACCTATGAGTGGAGTCATACAGAGTTCATCTTTCTCTCTGGCTTATTTCACTTAACATAATACCCTCAAGGTCCATCCATGGTGTTGTGAATGGGACGATTTTATCCTTTTTTATGGCTGAGTGGTATTCCATTTTATATATATACCACATCTTCTTTACCCAATCATCAGTTGCTGGGCACTTAGGTTGGTTCCACGTCTTGGCTATCGTAAATAATGCTGTGATGAACATAGGGGTGCATGGGACTTTTGGAATTGCTGATTTCAGGTTCTTACGATAGAAACCCAGTAGTGGGATGGCTGGGTCATAAGGTATTCCTATTCTTAACTTTTTGAGAAATCTCCATACTGTTTTCCAGAGTGGCTGCACCAGTTTGCATTCCCACCAACAGTGTATGAGGGTTCCTTTCTTTCCACAACCTCTCCAACATTTGTTGCTCTTGGTTTTGGATATTTTTGCCATTCTAACAGGTGTAAGGTGATATCTTAGTGTAGTTTTGATTTGCATTTCCCTGATGATTAGTGATAATGAGCATCTTTTCATGTGTCTGTTGGCCATCCTTATATCTTCTTTGGAGAAATGTCTGTTCATGTCCCCTGCCCATTTTTTGATGGGGTTTGATTTTTTGTTGTTGAGCTGTGTGAGTTCTTTATATATTATGGAGATTAACCCTTTGTCGGATAAGTAACTTGTAAATATTTTTTCCCAATTAGTGGGCTGTTTTTTTGTTTCAATCCTGTTTTCCCTTGCCTTGAAGAAACTCTTTAGTCTGATGAAGTCCCATTTGTTTATTCTTTCTATTGTTTCCCTCGTCTGAGGAGTTATGGAGTCCAAAAAGATTCTTTTGAAACTGATGTCAAAGAGTGTACTGCCTATATTCTCTTCTAGAAGACTTATTGTTTCAGGCCTAATCTTTAGGTCTTTGATCCATTTTGAGTTCCTCTGCCCATTTTTTGATTGGGCTCTTTGTTTTTTTATTGTTCAGTTGTGTGAGTTCCTAAAAAATTTTTTTTTTATTTTAGTGACAGGTGAAATACAAAGTCTCGGAGCAACTGAACTGTATTATTGTCTTCCTTTATCCCTACTTATGATAAAATTTAAAGTTTTTTCTATGAATGGTTATTATTCATTCTCTATTAAATTAGATAGAATGGGGCTGGGCCCAGTGGTGCAGCGGTTAAGTTCGCACGTTCCGCTTCTCGGCGGCCCAGGCTTCGCCAGGTCGGATCCCGGGTGCGGACATGGTACCGCTTGGCAAAAAAAGCCATGCTGTGGCAGGCATCCCACGTATAAAGTAGAGGAAGGTGGGCATGGATGTTAGCTCAGGGCCAGGCTTCCTCAGAAAAAAGAGGGGGATTGGCAGCAGTTAGCTCAGGGCTAATCTTCCTCAAAAATAAATAAATAAATAAATAAATTAGATAGAATATGTGTAAAAATAATTTCTTTCAGTAAGTCTCTTTAAAGTGCTTCACATAGTTTCTTAGTCAGTATTTTAGAGTACTCTATGGATTTTATATAGCATTTAAAAAATATTTCAAATTATAGCAATATTGTAAAACAGCCTTTAAACTGAGCCTGCTTTGTGTCTCATTTAAGACTCATATTGGGGTCCCAAGAGCAGTGAGATACAGAGTTGAGCTTGTGTTGTCTGCCTCATTCATGCCAACAGAAATAAGGCCCCAAATGTTAACAAATAGCCAGAATAGCTGGAAGTAGCTAGTTATGTGCTTTTGCGTGGGCTTCCGGATAATTGCTCTTGGCAGCTTTGTGATGAATGGAAAGTAGGAAGGAAAAGTCGTGCAAATCATTGTCAAAGAAGTCAGTCTGACAGTGTAGCCTTGGCACAAGGGAGGGTCATTTGCAGGCTAGAGGTATGAGGATATTGACCGTGTGGCACCCCTTCTCGCATTACTAAATCCTGGTCTCCAGAACCATCTCAATGTGCTTGGGAAGGTCTGCCGCCATTGTAATAAGATGCCTTCTGCTGCCTTTGAGGTAACAAGGAACCGATTGCTCCCTGGCGTATCAGCACCTCAGAGCCTCAGGAAACAATTACCTGTCTGTGGGTCTCCAGGCCCCTTCCTTCTCTGCTAGCTAATGCCTCCCTTAAACAGTGGGAGGAAGATGTAAAAGGAGATAAAATGCAGATCTGTCAGTTTGCTCATTCCTGCCTCTGATTTGCTGGGATTGGAGGTTGAAATAAAGTTTAGAGATTTGCTCTGTTTTTATGAAGTCATGATCCTTAGCAAAGTCAATATTGTAAAGATGCAATGTATATCAGTAAACAGTCTTTCTGTCCTCTCCGTGATTTTTTAATTCATCGAGAACTATTGTTAATATTTTTCAGTAGTATGCAGTACCCATGCTAATTTGGGGGATGGAGAGAAGTAGAACCAGTGTTTTCACACACATTAGTATCTAATTCAGCCCTCCTGATGACACTGGGAGGTAAGCACGGTAATTCCAGCCGGAGGACTCACTGTGACAGTGCGTGGCCGTGGGTACGTGCAGACCAGTATGGCCTTTCGTAGGGAGCGTAAGTACAGGACTAGATAGAAAGTGTTTGGTGTCTCCGGTTCATGTTGTGAGAAGGTGAGGACACTGCTCTTGTGAAATAAAGCTGAATTATTGTCTGTTTCAGGTCACATGTGCCATGGCTATGGCTAGTGTCAGATTGGCCGCCAGTGTCTTAAGAAAGCCAGATGCTTGGATTGGACTCTGGGGCACACTGCGAGGGACACCTTCGCATAAACCCTGTGCTTCCTGGAATCGATACTTCTATTTTTCTAGTACCAAGTTAAATGCATCAGATTATAAAACACTTTTCCATAACATTTTGTCACTGAGACTCCCAAGGCTTCTAATATCTCCAGAATATATTTTCCCATTTTCCATAAGACTCAAAAGCTCTAAAAAATCCACAAAAAAGACTTTGCAAAAAGTTGAAGATGAAGAGGTCTCTGATGAAGAGAGTGAACAGCAAGAGATAAGCGAGCAGGAAGAGGAGCTCGAGGATGACCCCAGTGTAGTTAAGGACTATAAAGACCTGGAGAAGGTAGTGCAGTCTTTTCGGTATGATGTCATCCTGAAGTCAGGCCTCGACGTTGGGAGAAAGTAAGTATGACATGCATTTTATTAGAAAGTCGCTTGTCGTCTTGTTGGTTATTTTAATGCAGCATTCCCGATCACTTGGCCCATGTTATGGTGAAGAGTAACCATAGATATGAAAGGACCTTATAGATAATATATTTCAGTTATTTCATTCTATAGATGAGAAACTGATTTCCAAAGAAATCAGGTGACTGCCTGCAAATCCCATGTGCCATATTTCCTTGATTCTAAGACAGTTGACGATAAGATGAACCATTGATTTAATATCAGCTTTTTGAGGAGAAGGAATCACATGTTAGATGTATATAGCAAGCCTGAGAAGGGACCCCTTAGGATCAACGGAAGCAGTGTAGCGTGGTGGTGAAGAATGCAGGCTCTGCAGCCGGACTACCGGGGTTTCAGTCCAGGTTCTGTGTGTGACCTTGGGCATGTTACTTACATTCTCTGTGCTTCAGTTTCCTCATCTGTCAAATGTATAATAGAATCCCCTTTAGAAGGTGATTGCTAGGATTAAATGACATCTCTCTCTCTACCTAACGCAGTTGTAACAGTGCCTGGCACATAGTGGGTACTCAGCATATGTCAGCTATTGTGAAGAAAATACTGTGTGTGTGCATATTTAGTGCACAGAGATATTAAGTGTATAACTTTCAGGATTTGTTTAATACTCTCGTTCTCTCTCTGCTAGACTAATATAAGAGCAGTGACCCTCACTGTTCATTTATTCCTTTAGCAATCATTGTATGCATACTGCATGCAAGGTAAGAACTGTGGTATGAATAATCAATTCAGAAAGATCTCCTTGTGTAGTTTGTACCTTTATGACCTAAGTTAGTAGCATAGTTTAATTTTTTAATCCATGAAGCTTAAGGACTCATCAAGATGACTCTTGAGTCCCCAGCACGCTGATCAAGATTTGTTAAATGTTCTCTAAAATCTGGCAAACTCGTCGTAAGGAGACCTCTCCCTCTCCCATATTAGTAGCTGCTGCTGTTATTTTTAAGCAGAACCCGAGATGTCAGTCACCTGGAGTCAGAGCATTGAGAGGCAAACGGCACTGATTTTTGTCTGCACCATGCCCTCGTCTAGTTGCCACAGTGCTTAAATGCAAAGGGAGCAGCAGCTACTGGATTAGAATTTCCCCAGCCTCAGTGCAGACTAATAGAGGGTTTCTTGATGGTTTCACCATGCATGTGGTGCCTGGTTTTTCTCTCAGAGCTGAGAGGAAGGGAGTGCCCACTGACTTTGGCTGTTGTGAATTGCAGGAGCTGCCACCTCGCAAGCAGTGGCTGCATAGGGAGTCAGGTGGAGTACCCCAGGCCTGTCCTCACTGGGCTTGGTGGCCTGTCCTGAGTGGGCTTGCTGGGCTGCTGAAGCCTCTGGGAAGGCCCCCATCAGAGTGCTGATTACCTGCCTGGTGGTACTAGCAGATCTTGCAGCAGTTCAGCATGCATTCAGAAGTGCGCCTCCATCTCCCTGTTCCGGATACATGTGGGAGTGGTTGACTTTCACTTTCCCAGCACCCAGGATGGAGATTTTGTGGGCAGGTCGGTCACTGTCAGAATAAGCATTAATGGCAGGTGTTTTTCTCAAATTGTATAATTGTTTTGAATATATTTCTATTTTAAAGCACTTTGACTTTTTTTTTTTAAGCAAAGTGGAAGATGCATTCTACAAAGGTGAACTCAGGCTCAACGGGGAAAAATTATGGAAGAAAAGCAGAACGGTGAGATACTATGACAGCCAGATATTTTTGTCTGTTGTTCTGCCAGTACTCAGTGCCGCCCCAGTCTCCCCTTAGGCTCCTGACTTGGGGCCTCAGTGGCTCCTTGTGTATGTCCGTCTTACCCTCTCTGAGGTCCCCTGTGGGCCTGGTCAAGTTAAAGTCACCAGCCAGCTTTACTCACACAGACTGCTGGCTCTTCTGCAGCCTTCATGACTTTGCCATCAAGCTTCTCCTTTTTCTTTAAAATCTTAAGCCACTATCAGAACTGGCAAAAATCTGTTAATTAAACTTCCAAGTCATTAATGTTAACCCCCATGAAATCATAGTAATTAGGCTAAAAAGAAACATTTGATCCATGCAGAGGTTTCTTTGGCCTGGTGTTAGCTGAGCAGATGTGTAATTCTGTTCAGCTCAGGAGTGCCCCTGAGCACTTGCTGGGTGCACCTCTCTGGGTGCAGGGCAGCTGTTAAAAAGGAGGTTCTATATTTTTTCTGACAGCTCCATATTCATATTAAGTGAAAGACACTTATAAGAAAATGTATTTCCAGTATCCAGTGTTAAAGTAAGTCATTTATATAAAAATTCTGTTAAAAATATGTATTTTTGTAAAAATACATATATTCAGGGACCAGCCTGGTGGTATAGTGGTTAAGTTTACGTGCTGTGCTTTGGCAACCCGGAGTTTGTGGGTTCGGGTCCCGGGAGTGGGCCTACGCACCGCTCGTTAAGCCATGCTTTTTTGTATGTGGTGGTGTCCCACATACAAAATAGAGGAAGATTGGCACAAATGTTAGCTCAGGGCCGATCTTCCTCACAAACACACACACCTCCCCACAAATTACATATATTTATACGTCTAGAATTAAAGTATTAATGTTACTAGTATTTATCTTTGGGGCATTATGGGTTATATTTTCTTTTCTTTTCTTTTTTTTTTTTTTGAGGAAGATTAGCCCTGAGCTAACATCCGCTGCCAATCCTCCTCTTTTTGCTGAGGAAGACTGGCCCTGAGCTAACATCTGTGCCCATCTTCCTCTACTTTATATGTGGGACGCCTACCACAGCATGGCTTGCCAAGTGGTGCCATGTCCACACCTGGGATCCGAACTGGTGAACCCCAGGCCACTGAAGCAGAATGTGTGCAATTAACCGCTATGCCGCCGGGCTGGCCCCTGGGTTATATTTTCTTTAGGCTTTTAATTTTCTTTCTTTTCTTTTCTTTTTCTTTTTTGCTGAGGAAGATTCACCCTGAGCTAACATCTGCTGCCAATCCTCCTTTTTTTTTTCCCCTTAAGGAAGATTAGCCCTGTGCTGACATCTGTGCCAATCCCCCTCCAATTTTCTGAATTTTTTATGAGTATCACTTTCATAATTGGAAAAAACCAATAATGATAGTAAAAGTTAACAAAACACAATAAAAATGTGTATGACAGAGACCCTTAAAAATTGGAAAACACAGACATATGAGGCATTGGCAGACATACCCTCTCGGTCAGTGTCCAGAGGACAAATGTTCCAGGAAATTGGACACATTTTGAAGGCTGTTTTTAAGATTCTTTCATATTTCAAAACACCCCTGGGGTTGGAGGACCAGAGCTGCATCCCATTGCCCTGGGACATGGGAGGATGTGAGCCATGGGCCATGGCCCTGGGTAAGTGCTGAGGCTTCTTCAGAGTCCTTGCTGGCAGGGGTTGTGTGTGTGGGGGGGTGACAGACGGGACACTCCCCAATGCTTGTCTCAGCTGCCAAATCACAAGGCCTACGTTCTCCCTGATGGCACCTGACCTGGCAGGTGCAGACTGCGGTGGCAGGCGCTGCTCAGTGAGCTGCAGGAAGTCAGGCTTTCCAGACACGCATCTGGGGATCAGGCCCTTCTAGTCCCTTTTTTTTTTTTTTTAAAGATTGGCCCTGAGCTAACATCTGTTGCCAATCTTCTTTTTTTCTTCTTCTTCTTCTCCCCAAAGCCCCCTGGTACATAATTGTATATTCTAGTTGTAGGTCCTTCTAGCTGTGCTATGTGGGACACTGCCTCAGCATGGCCTGGTGAGTGGTGCCATGTCTGCGCCCGGGATCCGGACCAGCGAAACCCTGGGCTGCCAAAGTGGAGTCCATGGACGTAACCGCTCGGCCACGGCCCGCCCCTGCTTCTAGTCCCTTAGCTGCTTTTTCCTGGCTGTAGCCCTGCCCCTCAGCTGCAGTGTTCCTCAGATGAGACCTGTTCCTGGAGCACCATGCCTCTGCCGGGGCCTCATTTACAAACACTACAAGTCTGTTTTTCTCCCTCTGCTTTGAGATGTTGTTAACTACAGCCTAATTGCTGCTGCTTCATTCTGCTTTGGGTGTTCTGTGTCTCGGCTGCTTTCCAGATTTCTCCTGAGGGTCAGCAAAGGAAGGGGCCAGTGTTAACACTCAGCTGCCTTGTTACTAGGAGCCCTGGTAGCCATAGTAACTGCAGCTAAGGGGAGATTTGAAATGTAGATATTTGGAGCAGCCCCTAGTCTCGGCCGGTTTTGCTTTGTGTCTGCTGTGCCATCTCCCACAGTAGAAAGGACAGGGCCTCGCAGGGAGTGAAGAACACTCCCCTTCCTTTCCGTGGCCTGCTCCATGGGGCCCGTGCCTGGCTGCTGGCCCAGAAGGGTCAGGCGCTTGTCCCATGCCACAGCTCTAACCCTGGCTGCCTGCAGCCGAGCACAGCTTCTCTGTGAGCTGCAGACCAGGTGGGAGCAGAGTGCTGGAGGTGCTGGCTCACTGTTGACTTAAACAGAGGGTGCATGGAGCCCAAGTGTGGTGATTGAAGCCTTCCTAAATGCACCTCTCCCTGTGATTGACTGGGTGAGGGGGAACCTTCCTTCCCTATTCTCTGCCCTAGAAATAAGCCGCCAAAGGGATCTGCTCTTCCGCTCTGTGCTGCCTGCTCTTTTAAGGGGCAGGCATCATGCACACTGTATCTGTGAAAGGATACACAAGAACGGATGCCTTTTCTTTATATAGCCTTTAAAATTTTGTATCATGTGTATATATCACTTGTGAAAAAATGAATTTTAGTGAAACAAAGTTATGCCAAAAATGGTAAAGTGGAGTTCCCATGCCTTGTATCTTGGACACTGATTTTAAATGTCCACACAGGTGGGCCAAGTGGTCCTTTGTTTTTTAGTAAAATCCAACAGAACTACAGGAAATGGAGCCCCCCACATGATGCCTGGGTCAGTCCATCCTTTAAACCCAGGGGGAGAAACAATCTTCTTGCCTAGCTGTGGTATGAGCCTTTCTGCTTCTCAGCCCAGAGGGGCAAAGTTAATGGTTTAAAATTGGCCCCTGTGTGAGTTTTACATCCAGCTGCTCTGCGCTGTCTGGAATGACAGTGTGGTGTCACTTGTGCGTTCCCATGTTATAGACTGAGTATTGGGCTTGCATAGGCCTTGAGTGGCTGGGGGAACAGGTATGGGCTTGCCCTGGTGAGGTACAATGTTCAGACACTGTGACAGTTCGGACTGCTTCAGAGAGCACTAATTGGAAAATAAGGTAGAAGCCAGCATTTGACACTGCTTCTTAAACAGAAGCCCTCCAGTAGGCTTTTAAATGGCTCCATGTGCCCACACATGGGGTTGCCTCCCCTCCTTGGAGTGGTGGTGAGTGGTCTGAGCTGGCTCCTGGTTGTCCCTGGTTGTGTTTGAGCAGAAGCAGCATATGCCACCTAGGTCCGTTTAGCTCCTTCCTTAGTTACTGGGCGGGTCCTGAGCTGCCAGGACCAGGTACCTGTCATGGGCTGTCCACACCCTGGAAGCACTGACATGACTGCCCCAGGGCATGCCCTGCACTAGCTCAACCCAAAGCTCCCATGGGGCAAGAATGGGTTTGACCTCAGCCCTTTTAACACATGGAGTCCGCATCCAACTCTACCCACTTTTCTCTGGTATTCCATCTTTCTGACTTGCATTCTGTCTCTTCTTGATGATGTGGCATCACCGGGGCTGCCAGTGCTGGAAAAGCAGTTTCTTTACTTCCATTTCTTTAAGAGCGACAGGTAACCATTGCTCCACAGTGACCAATTTCCAACAACCTGCCCCTTCCCCAGTTATGTAGCTCATCTGGGTTGAAATGAATGAAAAGTGTTACACTGAAAATTGTCTTCTCAGGGCATAGAGTAATTACTGTGCACGTATTCTCTAAGATTGTGCCCCACTTTGTCTTTTGCCATTGTTACCAAAATAAATGCCTCCATTCAAGTGTTTCCTTAAATCATCCGATAGAGGTAGTATTTGAGCCACACTGCACCATCCACGAGCAGCCAGTTGTCTAGGTCTGAAGGAAGGACACTGGCTGGTGCTGGGCCACGTGTGTGAGAGGCACCTTCCAGGTGGAGCCCTTTCACCCTGAGGCGCTGGGGATGAGTGACTGTTCCAGAGGGGACAGGACCTTTTCTCACCTGCCCTCCGGGTGACGGCCGGCCACTGGGTGAAAACTCAAAGCGGGGATGTGCGCATTGGCCTCTGTTTCTCAAAACGTAGTAGACTCACTTTTCTTCTAATTTTCAGGTGAAAGTGGGAGATACTCTGGATCTTCTCGTTGGAGAGGATAAAGAAGGAGAAACCGAGACAGTGATGAGGATTCTCCTGAAAAAGGTGTTTGAAGAGAAGACTGAAAGTGAGAAATACAGAGTAGTGTTACGACGGTGGAAAAAGCTAAAGTTGCCTAAAAAGAGTACATCTAAGTAAATGGATTGCCTTTTATTGCTAAAGCTCCTTTCTAGTGGTGGGGGAAGGGCCCAGCTTAAAAAGAGGACATTTTTATTAAAATAAAGTTCTCTTACCATTTGTGGAATCTGCTGAGCCATTTTGTGAAAATCAAGATCCATATCTTGGAGACACTTCTCTTGGCCGGGAATTCCCTCCCGGGTTTATTTTGTGCTTGTTTTGACCTCGAGAGCATGAGTGAGATGTGTGCTGAGTGAACTGAGCCCAGAGAGGGTTTTAATGAGGAGCCTGCTGTTTCCTGCATTAACTACCTCGGGAGTCGATGTAAAAATAAACTTTGCCTTGTTGTTAAGTGGTTTTATTTCAATTTTACCCCTGGTGGTCAGCTTCCCTGGGTTCAGGCTTCTTAAGGCAAAGCCAAGCAAAGTCAAGGTCACCCTTGACATCCTTAGGGCAGAAGCACCAGGAGAGGCCCTTCTCCACCGGCCCTTCTGAGTCACCAACGTGTTGGCCCTAGTTCCCTTCAGTTTGTCTTCAGAGGTCTGCGTGGGTAAAGTTGTTCCGACCCTTTCCGAATGGAGTAGTCAGAGCCCATTTAAAATTAATTTCTTAGGGCAGGGGTTGATAAACTGAGGCAGCCAGAGGGTTTTTGCAAGGCCCTCAAGCTAAGAATGGTTTTTATATTTTTAAGAGGTTTTTTAAAAAAAAAACAAAACAATGACCGAGACCTTATATGGCCCACAAAACCTAAAATATTTACCATCTGATACTTTATAGAAGAAAATTTGATGACCCTCCTGGTTTAGGGTAATAATCTCAGGGTTTAATTTTCAGGTGAAAGTAGGAAATACACAGATTTTATCAATGAAGAGAATGAAGAACAAGAGACCGACTCTAATTTTGAAGACTGTGTTATAAAAGAGACAAAACCTAAAAAAAATAGTATTAGAGGGCACACACACACATAATATAGCTCGTCTAAGAGAAGGGCATCTGCACAAGTAAATTGGTTTGTAGACCCCCGGGAGCCGTAACCCACAGCAGTGGGATGTTGGGGCCCATGAGTCTGGAAGCCTTACCAGCCCAGATTTCAGGAGATTAGGAAAATTGATTTTTATTTGAAAACTTAAACTCTCAGGAAGAAATAATACACACTGTGCAGTGTAACAGAGGGATTTTTCTATTTTACCGCTTGTTAATTGGGCTTTACTGAGTCATCAGTGAAAACAGTCCATTTAATTTCAACATAAGTTAGTCATTAATCATAATTTAGGAAATTATATTGATGTCCCTGCTTCTTGTCATTTCCTTCACCTCTCTGTCCCTTTCTCACTCTCCCTCTCTCCCTCCCTCTCGTCTCTTGACTTCTCTTTGGAAAATGATGGAAAGCCTGAGAGGGCTCAGGTGGTGAAGGGAGGCAGCGTGATCTAGTGATGTGTCAGGGGTCTTCTGGTTCAATCTTGCCAGTTGCAAGTTGGGTTACCTTGGTCATAATTTGACCTTAACCTCTCTGAGTTTCACCTCCTCGTTGGTCAAATGGGGATCAGGATACTAATTGCCTTACCTTGTGTCCCCTGTCTTGAAGGAGGAAGAAAAGTAAAAGGACTTGTATGAGGTAAGGTGAGTTGACAGTAGCTAGAAAGAGGCAGGGCCATTTAAAAGGCTTTTTGGGAGCTCTGTTGGTAGTTAGAACCTCAACGTAGCTGCTTGGCAGGGTTTGACCCATTCCAGACTTCTGTTTTTAAAAAACTAAGAAAAAGATCTGATGATGGAGAATGTTGGTTTGGTCATAGCATGTGGCAAAAACTGATCGATCTCATTGTCTACAGTGCAAGGGACTTGGAAAATATTTATGAACAAACAAAAGTCATGCATAAAGATTTATGGAACTCTTGCAATTTGCTCATTACTTGACCCAAATGGCAGCTGCTTTATAATGCCATCCTGGCAAGGCCACTTCAGTGAAAATGTGACCAACATGATGAAAAGATTAAAGAAAAGATTTGGATGTTTCTAATGCATTTTTTTTTTTTAAAGATTTTATTTTTCCTTTTTCTCCCAAAGCCCCGCAGTACCTAGTTGTATATTTCTAGTTGTGGGTCCTTCTGGTTGTGGCATGTGGGACGTCGCCTCAGCATGGCCTGATGAGCAGTGCCATGTCCACACCCAGGATTCGAACTGGTGAAACCCTGGGCCGCTGAAGCAAAGTGCGCAAACTTAACCACTTGGCCACGGGGCCGGCCCCTCTAGTGCAGGGGTTCTTAACGGGGGGTGATTTTTGCCACCCATTGTTGGCAGTCTGGAGATATTATTGGTTGTCACAGCTGAAGGGGGTGGTGTGGGCATTGAGTGAGTAGAGAACAGTGATTCTGCTAAACATTGTCCAGTGTACGGGGTAGTCCCCACAACAAAGAATTATCTGACCCAAAATGTCAGTAGTGATGAGGGTGAGACACCCTGCTCTGATGGGATGACAAGAGGGAAGAATTGTTTTTTTTAATAGTTCTTGCTTTCTCAGGAAAGTCTGAAACTGCTTCTAGTGTATGTTTGTTTTTAAGGAAGAACAATTTAAAGTTATGACTGTTTTGGTAGAGGCCTATCTAGCCCTTTTACCAGTAATGGTTAATCCTTTCAAAGAAATAGCTCATCTCCAGGAAAGATGCTAATTGCATTTCTCTGCCAAATAGCACTAACTGTCTTTCCTGGAAAATTAGAGAGATGCTTAGGCCATAGTTTCATTATCTTTTTAGCATTTGGGGGATAAAAATAGACATTTTGGGGATAATTCTTAAGTTATGGTTTATTTGTCAATAATGATTGGGGAGACAGAGACATAACTACCATTTTTCAAGAAACTACAAGGAAAGATTTCAGTTGGGGGTAGTCTATGTTCCATGACCCTTCTTAAAGGCCATGCAATGTATATCAGGCAAGTAAGATGACACCCCATTAAAGTTCTGCTGTATCTTGGTCATGTATGTTTGGCTTTCAGAAAGTTGCTGTCAGAATCCTCAGTCAACTTACATTCTCAAGGGAGTAGTGAAGGAAATTAACTCCATCGAGCAGCGTCAGGAGAGCAGGAGGCGTGCATTTCTCAAACTGCTTTCAGTGAGTCATTCAGTTAGCTTGAAATCAGCCACGGTAGGAGTATTTCCGCGGTGGAGATCAGCAAAGACCACGAATCAGGATTTATTTCTCCCTTGGAGAGCCAGTTGTTAAACATTTACCAGTACCCCATTGGGTGGAACGGGGATGCACACCCACAAGTTTTCCCATTAGGAAACGCCCTAGCACCAGTATCCACCCTCCAAGGCTTTCTTTCAAGTTATGTTTTCTCTTCTCTTGTCCTCATGTATTTTCACATGGCCTCCTCCCTTACTTTATCCAACCATTCTCATGTGTTTAATGTGTATCTTTTTGCTTGTCCACATTCTTGTAAAATATGTTTTGCTGTTCTGTGCACATATATGTTAAATTTCATAAATGGCATTACTAAATATTTCATTTTGTATCTCACTTTTTTCCCTCAGAATGGTTTTTTAAGATCCGTCCATGGCACTCTAGGTACATCTAACCCATTGCTTCTCACTGCTGTGTAGTGAATACTGAGGTGCACCCACCCCATTTTGCCCACCCCCTGCCCAGGGATGTTCTCCCAGACTCCGCCCAATCCCCTTGCAAGTACCATAGTGCTTGCTTACTGGCCAGAACTGCTGCCCCAGGCTGCCCTCTCGCCAGCAGCACACAGACGTGCTGTAGGCCCATACCCTCACCTGCCCCCTGGCGTGGTCCAGCTTTCTCATTTTTGCCAGTCCAGTAGAAGCGGAAAGAGAATTACTTTCCACGCACCTTTCCTAAGCTCTCCTTTCCTACACATGCCCGCCCCCGCAGCCTGCTGCTGCTGCCTCTTGGTAGCTACTACCCGCCAATCTTGCTTGGAATTTCTCCGAGGGCTTTGAACTCCGATGCAGCTTTCCGAGACAGCCACTGCCCTGTTCTCAGACATGGTTGCTGGCTCTGCTGTAAGGTTCATCGTTACTGGCTAACAGACGAGGTGTATCAAAAGCAGGATGGTGAAAGTCTACAATTTTACACGGTCCTGAGGACACGGATCACTCACCGTGCACTTGATTCCTTTGCGGAGCTGTCACCTGCACCCTATGGGCCTTCTATCCTGGGACTTTATTGTTAAAGCTGGAGAGACCTTCCCAAGGCAGACGAGTGAAGCCCCAACGACTGCAGTCAGAGTAGAGCAGCATGGTCTAAAATGGGTGATTTCTGTTTTGAGGTCTGGACTGGTACTACCCATTCTGGAGCCCCGCCCAGAGGGGTTCTGTCACATACTTCCCCACAGAATGTAAGGAATTTTCTTCAGGGATTGTAGGGCAAATCTCTTAACTCCTGATGGAGACAGAGAACTCAAAGGAGAGGCTAACATGATAGCAGCCAACTCTGGATTCCAGCAACAATCAGGATTAACCTGAAGAGAAGGCGCCCATCGCACAGGGCCTTCCATATGCTGAAGGATATGTCCCTTCACGCCTAGAACTGTGCCTGGCCTGAGATTTCGGCTTGTCAAGTCCAAGGAGGTGAAAAAAGTTTAATACCTTGTGTCAGAAATAGCAGGAACTAGGGACTGGCCCCGTGGCTGAGTGGTTAAGTTTGCGCGCTCCGCTGCAGGCAGCCCAGTGTTTCGTTGGTTCGAATCCTGGGTGCGGACATGGCACTGCTCATCAAACCACGCTGAGACAGCGTCCCACATGCCACAACTAGAAGGACCCACAACAAAGAATATACAGCTATGTACCGGGGGGCTTTGGGGAGAAAAAGGAAAAATAAAATCTTAAAAAAAAAAAAAAAGAAATAGCAGGAACTGAATAGCAGAAAGACCAGGGCTGTTGAGTTCTGCGGCAGCATTCGAGCATACTTAGCAGTCGTCTGTCTGCGAGAAACCAGAGTCAGGAAACTGCAGTCCTGCAGGTGTGCCTCAGGCAAGAGATGTCAGGTTTTGTGCTGTTTACCATCAGAACCTTCTCTCCAAGCACAAACAGGCTTCTTCACTACCGATTAATGAGGCTGGAACCTAGAATCATGGAACAGTGCCAAGGAGATAGCAGGCGGTACAAATATTTTTGCTGAATGAACGAACTTCCTTTCGAGACAGAGATGATTCTTACTGCAGTCCTTGTGCTGTTTCCTGTGGCACTGAAAGGTTTCCTGAGTCAAACACCCTCTCACTGGGGCAGATCCAGAACCTCAGAAACTGGATAGTCAGCAAAACCCCAAGTTAAATGGCGGGGGACCATTAGGCAGAGAGATGGAGAATTTTTTCCCGCACAGCTATGCAACAAGAGCATGAACTTCGCAGTCAGCCTGGCCATCATTAGATGCCCCCAGTTCTATGTGACCCCGGCCATTACTTAACCTCTGGAAGCATCTCCATCTGTAAAATGGGGGATAAAAATCTCCACCCCACGGGGTTTCTGTGAGGATTAAATGAAAGAATGTATGTCAGGTCCCCAGCACATCCTGACCCATTAGAGCTCAGAACATGGGAGCTCTTATGAAAAACAGAAGTCTCTGTAATGTAGGGACCCACCGTCACTTCTGAATACACAGCTGTCACACTGCAGGAACTTCTGGAAGGGGTTGTGGCATTACATACTCTCAAACTCTGTCAAGGACACAGTTCACCCTCTAGACTACAAACTCTGTTTAGAAGAACAAATGAATTCTTACTCCTTCCTGCAGAAATGTTCTGGCAAAAACCATCACATTTGGTCAGTGCCCCTAAGCCCTGATGCTGAAGCATTTGTAAACCTGCCTCTTCCCACTGACCTAAAAGCTAAGATTTAGTTTACCACCAGTTAAGAAGCAGTCAGTCTTATTTGAAAACAGGAAACCACTTATTTCAGCTCAGATCTATTTCTAATAATCAGGAAAGTGCTAAGCCTTCAGTTTCTGTGATACACACAGCATATCTTGTGAAGTTACTGTAGTGCAGTGGTTCTCAGAGTGCAGACCCCGGACCAGGAGCACCTGGGAACTCGTTAGAAATGCAGATTTACAGGCCCCACCAAGACCTGAGTCAGAACCTCTGGGGGACAGGGCCCAGCCCTCCTCTGGTGGTTCTGCCCCGCGTGGACGCTAATGAAGTTCAGCCCACACCCCCTTTACTAGTGCACCCATCCCCTACTGTTGAGGGCCAACCAACCACCCACAGTGGCCCTTCTGGAGCACTGCCCTTGGCCAAAGGGAGCCACCTTGCCAGCCACGCTACCTGCTTCCCTGGGAAAGACCTCAGACAATGACCAACCGGTCCCTTTGCCTCAACTGGGACTAATTGTGCCAAATAATTCATATTCTAGTGCTTCCCAGTGGATGAGAATGAGAATGAAGCTAGACTGTGGTGGAGACCACTCCTGCTTATGGCCTTCCAGGGCCCCCTCCAGCTTCCGTCCTGCCCCTTCTCCTGAGAGCACGTACAGGAATCCCAGCACGGGCTCTGCTCCTAGGGAATCTGGTCCGGGGAAGTCACTTTCAGTCTCAAAAAGCTTACTATCACCACAACATGTCTGTCTACAATCGCCACAATTATTTCTCCCAGGGCAATTCTAAAACCAGAACACTCATATCTAAGATCAGACGAATGGGGCTTAGATGATGTGGGTGACAGGACACCACCAACTTGCAATCGTTTTTGGATCTGAATCTTTGTGTATTGTGGCCCAGGGGGCGTTTAGCTCCTGAGATGGTGTAGCATGGTGGAAAGAGACAGACCCGGGTTCAAATCCTGCCACGGCAACTGCCAGTTGTGTGAACTTGGGCAATACACTTACTTCTCTCTGCTTCCTCACCACAAAACAGAGATCACAACAGTGCCCAAGACGCTGAATTGTTACGGGAACTAACTGAGAAAGCGTAGACCACTCAGGGCCTTAGCCTTCTGCTCTCAACAGGCATGATTATGGAACTTACCTCAGAGAGCCTGTGGGAGGATACAGGAGATGACCCAGGTACAGTTCTTAGCAGCGTGCCTGGCACATGGTGTATACTCAACAGATGTCAGGTGCCAGTACAGCGAGCAGGCGGTGAACATTCATTCCTTTCCCACCACTGGCCAGGGGATTTTAGACCTGTCTGGAAGCTCCTTAAAGACTCCACTGCATCTCCCTATTCCAATGATCATAATTAAATTGCTGTGTAGTTCTTATCTCCGAGAACTGGATTTATAAGTAAGCTCACATATAGTGAAATTCTCTGTGAATTTTATTTTTGGTAGAAAACAGATATCTACAGCCAGAAGGGGCTTGAAGAATTGAGCCTTCCTCCAAGTCTTGCTTAAACTCACTTGTGGGCTTAGCGTTCGGGGCTCCAGCTGCTGACCAGCCCTATCCTGCCAATGCGGCTCACAGCACAGAAGTGTCACGCACAACTGAGCAAACGCTCAACGTAGGAAAAGTGTTCCAATCACAAGCCACAACTTCCGTTATATCCTGTGACCCCTCGGCCCCAAAATGAATGTTTCTCTGACATTATTTTTACTATAAAATATCACTTAATGATTTATAATTAGCCAAAAAGAAGAGGTGAGAAAAACATGCATCCTCCTGTTATCAGTTAATAATATGTTCGCTTTGAGGGACTAATCCTATTTAATCCAAAGTGAAAAGAAAGAGTGAAATGAAGCCCTGCCAGCTTGGCAGCAGGCAGGCGGGTCTGGCACCTGACCAGGAAAGGTAAGAAAAAGTCAACCGCGCCTCCCACTGTGTGGCCAGGAAGCGGTTTGTGTAGAAACGGGCTAGGATTCATTTGGCGACTTCTCAGTCAGCTGTGACAAACCGAAATCCTGTGAACTGTACCCGACACCCAGCGTGTGGAAGCCTGAGAGGCCGACATGCCCTTGAGCATGCGTGTCGCCCCCTGGGAGGGGCTGAGGAGGCTGCATGGAAAGACAAGTAGACCGAGACATGTTCCGAGAGACCTCTGCCCTAAGAAAATAAGATGTTACGAGACTGTGTTTTTTCTATTTTTATAACATTTTATATAACTCATAAAACAGTGCTTGTATAAAAATTCACACAAAGTTGCTAGAGAGCATACAATTTCCAAAAAATGTCCTGGGTTTTTGTTACATTCAGTTTTCTAAGGATGCACTCAAATCAATGGTAAAATGCAGACATTATGCAATATTTCATCATCTTTGGTAAAACTATCTTTATTATTTTGTCTCCTCACAGTATTAACTCTGATATCCACTTTGTGCAGGGTCTGCTATCACTAGGATGTCAGAAAATCATTAAGGCTGGATCTACTCGAGGCAAGTATTTCGAATGGCAGGAACAGCCCCTCGGCACCACCACTACTTCATATCGTCTATCCACATGGCCAGGCAGGGTGAGAGCTCAGTGACCTCCAGTTAGGGGTCTGAGACACCCCTCTCAACCAGGCAGGAAGCAAAGATTCAGGGAAAAGGTGGAAACGGAAGCCATCTCTACAGGAACCCAAGGGCCATGCCGTGGTGTGGACAGGCCAGCAACTCCTACCATTTAAACAGCTAATCCACTTACCACTATGTAGATCCCATTGGTTGGTTGATGATTGCTGCTGATGTGGTACCCCCTCCTCCCAAACTTAAAAAGAGAAAGGAAGTTTTGGGGCCAACACTGAAGGGGAGGGACACACTAACATCCATGACACTAGACATGACTTTATTCCCTGTCAGACGTTTGTTGTCATGTAGACACAGCCAAAGTGAACTGAAGCGGGATTAGAACATCTAGTACATTCATGACTATCTTCATACATTCTTTAAAACTTACTAACAGAGAAAACGAGGGACACTACCACCTATTGTGACTTGCTATTTTACTTGACAGTAGAACGTGTCTGTGCTAATTCTTCAGTCTTCTGGATAAAAGGTGAAACAAGACAAATCCAAAAAACAAACAAGTAAAAACCAAAAATTTAGATGGGGACAGGGAAAGGGTTTGCCAACAGATTTCATGGAAAACATTAAATTTTGAAAAAAATAAGTATTTTGTACTTCTATTGCTTCATGTAAAAAATCGCCCCTGGAGCCCACCGGGATTGCTGGAGAAATGAGGACACCATACAGACAGACACAGGACCTGCAGGCGTTTCCTGGTGAGACAGTCTGGAGGGACAGGAAACAGCTCTCAAAGTGTGTCCACCTCTCTTCATGAAAGGGGTTCTAAGATTTGGGGGGAAGAAGCCCTACCCAGGAAAGGTATGAAGGAAACCACCAAAGTGTGGTTTCTAAAACTTGAACATGCTCTAGGTTATAAAGAGACATATTTCATTTCCAGAACCTAGAACTTGTTGATTTCTGCAATGTGGGTAGACAGAATATTTTTATTATTAATACATGATTGTGCTTCTGACATTGCAGGGTCACATTCCACCCTCTAGAAAGCAGGGCAATTTTCACATGGCTTGGAATCCTCTTGGCTACATCCTGGAGACCAGAACAAATTCCAGGGCATCCGCCAAGCAGCAGGGCCAGCAGGCGAGTACCACCGCCATCTTTGGGTAGGGCGTGTGTGTGCATGTGTGTGTGCGTGCGTGCATCTGTGTGTTGGAGAGACTAAGGCATAGAGAAAGGCCCAAGTGAGGGGGAAAAGTGAGTCTCCTGGCTGCTCCAGTCCCTTCTTTCCAGGCACAGAGGTTGCAGGTGTTATTCATGTAGGTCCCCTTCCTCTCACTTCAGTGTTTTAGTAAGAAATGTGTGTGCACATGTAAGTGGATGAGAGAGCGTCATTAAGTCTCTGTGCATTTCTAAATTTCAATAATTTAGGTCTGCAGTTTTAAGAGAAATAATCTGTAAATGACATTTAAAAGCAAACTTACTAAAGTCAGACCAGCAACTTTACATTGCTCAAAATCCTGCCATTAAAAAAAAAATGCCCACTAGGTGCAGGCAAAATGATGTCACACAGCCCTGGCACTGAAGTCCTCATCAGCTGTATAAAGAAAATTCACAGATTGTTTCTATTCCTGCATTTTAAGGTAGCAAACGATGAAGGCATTAGGTCACTAACTGTAGCGTTCCCAGGGCTCCCTGACTGCTGTGCGTGGGCCAGTCCATGTTCTAGGTGTCTGGTAGGTACTCAGTTTGGGTTGGACTGTTTCCTGTTTCCTTTCCCTCTTAGGCATTTGGCCCCCAGAATCAGGCAGGTAAAAGTATTCTTTTTAAGGACTTTACCTATTGGGGAAGTCCCTGTTTGGAACTCCCAGAGAGCACGCCGCTGGCCTGGAGCAGTGCGAACTTCCCAACCAGCGGGGAGAGACAAGATGTCTCAACCTGAGGCCAAGGGGCCAGCCAGATGTAGGACAGCAGGACCTTCTAGGGGGTCTGAGGGGAAAACTCTGCGTGGACCCTGGGAAGGCATATGGGGACCCCATATGAAATGACCTGTGCCCTTCCAATACCAGGTGTCCCCAAGAGGGCCTGAGGCCTAGGCCCGCCCTGAGGAACAAGGATGTGTCCTGACTGGAAGAGCTAACACTGAGGTGTGGTGAAGTCACCATACAGCTCCCAGAACCTGGGTTTTGTACAAATACACACACGGGAAGTAAACAGTTCTTGGTAAGCCCAAAGGGGCCCATCCTTAAATCAAACAAGCCAAATAGCCACACACTGTTTTCCAAGGAAACGTGTCTGCTGCTCCAACCAGCATTCTGGTGTGGCAAGGGAAGGGGGCAGTGGAAGGACACAGCTCAGATGAAGACACTGTGAACGTGTTTCCACGTCTATCTACATTCATATCATCATCATTATCATCATCATCATCATCATCCAGTGTTCTCATCTACAGAGAGTGCGCACAACATTCTACCGACGCAGCAATGACGAACAGACCAGGCCGCGCACACACACCCCCTCCTTGGCACCACAGTGGAAGGGAGAATGCGACCATGGTCAGAAAGGACATCACTATTCCATCCCCTCTACTGCCATCCAAGGGGCATCTTGACTTTTCTAAAATCAGATGTAAAAGACAAGATTGGTAAAATCGGTCTCTCTACCACCTGAAGCTCTTATTAGCCATCATGCATGAACATGGCACTTCTAAAAATTTCATAAATCTGAAACCATCTTTAAAAAAAAAATCCTAGCAACTGAAGTCATCTTACAGTACTTCATCTCAAATATTTAAAAGATTTTTTCTCTAAGTAAAATGGCCCCCAAAGAGCCCAATGATTTTTTTAAAAAGGGTTTCTTTTTAATTAAAAAAAATTGATAAAAATGGAAGATGTAAAATGTGGGAAGAGGAACAAGAGAGTTGCTGGGTTTGCATTTCAAATTGCGAGGGTCAGGGAGGACACAGCCAGGGAGAGCGTGCCCCACTCTGAAGCCTCTCTGTTCTCACAGCTCGGCTCTCCCCACACTCTGCACCACCAGGGAACACAGGACAGAAGTCCTAAGTACAAGAGACCAAAAACGCAAGGCTTCTTTCTTGTGGTTGGGTGGGTGTGTACGTGTGCAAATGCAGTAAGCCACTCCCCAATGACATAAGGTGCGGGTCTATGGGTACCATACGCGTGCTCCAAAAGAAACGCTCGGTCCGCAGGTTGCCCATCACTTCTCCACTTTCTTGGCTTTCTTCAGGATGTCGCATTTCTTCCTGTTGGGGCGGCGGCACCGCTCGTCGATGCTGGGGATACATTCGTAGTGCCACACCTCCTCCATCTTCTCCACGGGGTAGACGGCTTCCACATAATGGCGGATGAGCCTCAGGCGCGTGGGGTCCAGCTGCTTCTTGTTGCAGGCCCCGGAGTGGTTGTACTGCAGCCGGAGGTTCTCGGCGGTGAAGAGTTCCGGGAAGAGCCGCACAAGCAGCCGGGCGGCGAAGTTGCCCACGGAGAGGCTCTGCTGCACGATCTCGCGCACCTCCTTGTCTGACAGCAGGTAAAGCGAAGGCACCGGGAAGTCGGGCGAGGGGACCACCAGCTCGTCCAGGGGGATCTTGCAGAAGTCCTTGCTGCTTCTCTCGGGAGGCAGCGGGGGGCCCTCAAATTCCTCTCGGAACCTCTCGGGGTTGATTGCATAGCTCGCCAGGTCCCTGCACTCGGGGCCGGGCACGTGGACCTTGCGCTGCTGCTGGTAGGAGCGCCTCTGCTCCGTGTCCCTGCGCCGGCAGCGCTCGTCCAGTTTGCCCACAAACTCCAGGGTCCAGACACGGTCGTTTTTGGCCCGGGGGTAGAGCAGCTGCACGTAGTGGCGGATGAGCTTGATGCGGGACGGGTCCAGTTGCTTCTTGCCCAGGGAGCCGCTGCAGTTGTACTGCTTGCGCAGGTTCTCGTGGGTGAAGAGCTCGGGGAAGAGGTGCACCAGCAGGCGCGAGGCGAAGTTGCCGATGGACAGGCTGCTCTCGTAGATGCTGCGCAGCTGCTCCTTGCTGAGCAGGCAGTCGGCGCCTGGCACCTCGAAGTCAGGCTGCGGGATCTCCAGCTTCTCGAAGTCGATGGGCACCAGCCAGATCTTCTTGGATCGCCGGCCGGGCCGCTCGCCCTCGAAGCTGTCCTCCACTTTGACCACGGAGATGTCGTCGGGCAGGCTGGAGGAGTCGTAGCAGTCGTCCCGCGGTGGCTCACCCTCGCTGCCCGCGTCCAGCCCCAGGCCCTCGAGCTCGTCATTGATGCGCTGGGCGCACTGCTGCAGCCAGGCCTCCTCCTCCTGCATGTCGGGGAAGTAGATCTCCGTGTAGTTGCGGATGATCTGCAGCCTCTGCGGGTCCAGCTCCTGCTTGCCGCCATCCCCGTAGCAGCTGTACTGCTCGCCCAGCTTCCGGTGGTCGAAGAGCTCGGGGAAGAGCCGGTGGAGAAGGAAGACGGCGAACTCGCCAGGCGAGGAGGCCTCATCCAGCAATTCCGTGAGGTCCTGCGTGTCCACCACGTGATCCGAGGCGATGGTGCTGCTCCGGTCCAGAGACAGGGCCTCCTCCTGGTCCTTGTTGTCCAGGAAGTGGCCGGCATCCACCTGCTCCGGCTCAAAGAAGCTGGCGACCTGGCCGCCCGGCTGGCTGTCCTCCATTTCCCGCTGGGCCCAGAAGCGGCTGAAGAAGTCGTTGAGCTGCGGCAGGCACTCGGCCTGCCACACGGCCGTGTCCTTCACCGACGGGTAGTAGACCTCCACGTAATTGCGGATGAGCTGCAGGTGCAGCGACTCCAGCTTCCGCTTGGCAGCGAAGCCGCAGGCACTGCAGCCGCGGGAGAAGTCCACATCGCTGAAGAGCTCGGGGAAAAGCTGCACCAGCAGGCGGCAGGCCAGGTCCCCGCCCGACAGGCTCTGGTCCACGATCTGCTTGAGCTCGGCCGCCGTGAGCTGGTACTCGGGGGGCGGCTGGAACTTGGCCACCATCTCCGTGGGGCTCACCTGCTTCTTGATGCGGCTCACCTCCAGGGAGAGCAGGTCCACCTTGCTGTGCAGCTGCGACATGTTGGAGGAGAGTGTGTTGAGCATGTAGAACATCTTCTGGATCAGAAAGTAGATGTTGGGGTCCCCGTCGGTGGCCACTGTGGCACTGCCGCAGTCCCGCTTCTGTGGCTCGTTCAGGAGCCGCAGCGGTGAGGGGCTGTTGCCCGCGTTGGCCTTCTCGAAGAGCTCGTAGGTGTTGAGTGCATCCCCCATGGGAGGGTTCTTCTTCTCCATGATCTTGTGCGAGATGCCATACAGAGGCTTCTTGTAGGAGGGGGTGGTCACGTCGTTGCAGGGCTCCTCCTCGCCCGGCCACACGGAGCCCGAGTTCTTGCCCCTGCCGGCCTGCTCCCCATTGCCCTGGCAGGGCGAGCTGTTCTCCCGGTTCCGCATGCCTGCTAGGAGCGCCTGGAAAACACAAAGTGTGTTAGGCGGGTGTTCTTTTTTTTAAAGATTTTATTTTTCCTTTTTCTTCCCAAAGCCCCCCGGTACACAGTTGTATATTTTAGCTGTGGGTTCTTCTGGTTGTGGCATGTGGGACGCTGCTTCTCCATGGCCTGATGAGCGGTGGCATGTCCGCCTCCAGGATCCAAACAGGCGAAACCCCGGGCTGCCGGAGCAGAGCGCGGCGAACTTAACCACTTGGCCCCGGGGCCGGCCCTAGGTGGGTGTTCTGATTCACTACACTAGACATGGATCTCTGTCATGCACAGGGGCCAAGGTCCATCTCAGGAGCATGTGAGAAACTGCTTCCCTCACCCTAGAATCCCTGTGCCCAGCCAGGAATGCACCATTAATACACACTTGCATCCTAGCGCCACATCTGCTCACTCTCCCACTTCCTGAGAGAGGCTCAGGCTGGACCCAGAAGGCTTCGAATTCCTGCAGGACACCAGTGCTGGACTTCCCGCCCACAGAGCCTGACCGAGCATAGAGGCTGGCAAAGCCAGGTGAGAACCCCGCTGGGATGGGAGAAAGACCATGGGAACTCAAGGAGCTTCTGTGATGGCCCTGCCCTGGGCAGGTCACCTCATCGACCCCATCTCAGCCTGCTCTCAGACAGGGATAATGATTCATGCCTATGGCAGCTCAAGAAGCAGCAGTGTGTCCTCCAGGCTGCAGCCTCTAGGAGAGCAGGCGTCTTCACTCAGGATGGCTCCTGAGATGCGCGGTGGTGGGCACAGAAGAATGGGGGTCTAGAGAGCGGAATCTGCTGCCAGCTGTACCACTGCCCGGAATCACATCTTATCCTGGATTGGAAAAAAGGCAAGCCCAGAACTTCCCAGAGCTGATGCATCTGTGAGATTCCAAGAAGTGATGGGAACTCCCAGATCTCTAAGTCTTGCTCTCCTTGTTGGTCCAGCAGCCTTTCTCCACCAGAATTCCAGGAGAGAAGCCCAACTGTCCTAAGGCACGCACTGTATGTAATGAATTAACCTCTCTCCTATGCATACTATCCAGCCTTGCTCAACAGAGAGTCTGTGAGAGAACTAAGCCCTACCAAAAGTGATCTACGGACTGTTTTCTCAACTCGCCCAAAGATGGCACACTCCGCAGGTCCACTCTTCTGACTCCCAGGCAAGCTCAAGATGCCCCTTAAGGAGCCCAAACCTTGAGTCCAAGCTCCACCACGGGTCAGACGAATGGCAATCACCCTGACCATCTGGAACCCAGGTGCTTACTGCTTTCATCAATGGTTTTCCCCATTGCCAGGCCCTGCATGTTTTAAGAGGCTTATTTACATATATATGGACAAGTGATTTTTGACAAAGGTTCAAAGGCAATTCAGTGGAGAAAGGATAATCTTTTCAACAAATGATGCTGAAACAATTGTATACACATATGCAGAAATATCTGTTTTTAATCCTATCCAGCCTTGCTCAACAGAGATTCTGTGAGAGAATTAAGCCCTACCAAAAGTGTGCTATATAAAAAAATTAACTCAGGGGTTGGCCTGGTTGAGCAGCGGTTAAGTTGAAACGTTCCGCTTCCGTGGCCCGGGGTTTGCCAGTTCGGATCCCGGGTGCGGACATGGCACCACTTGGCAAGCCATGCTGTGGCAGACATCCCACATATAAAGTAGAGGAAGGTGGGCATGGATGTTAGCTCAGGGCCAGTCTTCCTCAGCAAAAAGAGGAGGATTGGCAGCAGATGTTAGCTCAGGGTTAATCTTCCTCAAAAAAAAAAAACAAAAAAAAAAAACCTCAAAATGGACCGTGGGCTTAAATATAAAACCTAACTTAAAATTCTAACTCTTCTAGAAGAAAACATAAAAGAAAAACTTTGTGACCTTGGTTTAAGCAACTATTTCTAAGATACATCATAAATACAATTGATAAGAGAACAAATTGACAAGTTGGACTTCATCAAAATTAAAAACTTCTGCTCTTCAGAAGACACTGTTGAGCCAGCCCTGATGGCCTAGTGGTTAAGGTTCGGCATGCTCTGTTTT
This sequence comes from Equus asinus, assembly GCF_041296235.1. Lineage (NCBI taxonomy): Eukaryota > Metazoa > Chordata > Mammalia > Perissodactyla > Equidae > Equus > Equus asinus. The sequence goes on from NC_091813.1 coordinate 43,024,628, forward strand.
AGTGGCCCGGGTTCAATTCCTGGGCGTGGAACCACACCACTCCTCTGCCAGGAGCCATGCTGTGGCAGTGGCTCAAATAAAAGAACTAGAAGGACTTACAACTAGAATATACAACTATGCACTGGGGCTTTGGGAGGGAAAAAAGGAAGATTGGCAACAGATGTTAGCTCAGGGCAAATCTTTCCCAGCAAACAAAACAAAAACAAAAACAAAAAAACACTGTTAAAAGAATGAAAAACAAGCCTAGACTGGAGGAAAATATTGGCAAATCATTTATCTGACAAAGGACTCACATCCAGACATAAAGAACTCTCCAACTCAACAATGACATACAGCCCAATTAATGATTTCAACAGCCAAAGAGGACGTATAAATGGCAAATAAGCACATAAAAAGATGCTCATTAGTAACATGCTCAGTAAAACCACATCACCCCCACCAGAGTGGGTATAATCAAAAAGATGGACAATACCCAGTGTTGGAGATGACGTGAAGGAACTGGAACTCTTATATGCTGCCGGTGGGGATATAAAATGATGTAACCACTCTGGAAAAGTTGGTATTTTCTAAAAAAGTTAAACATACACGGGATCCTATGATCCAGGTATTCCATTCCTAGGTAGTTATTCACCAAGCAGAATGAGAGCACACAATCATACAAAGACATGTACACAGGTGTTCATGGCAGTCCTATTTGTAAATAGCCCCAAAATGGAAACAATCCAAGTTTTTTATCAACAAGTCATAAAGATAAACTGTGTTGGGGCCTGGCCCTGTGGCCGAGTGGTTAAGTTCACATGCTCCACTTTGGCGGCCCAGGGTTTCAGCAGTTCGGATCCTGGGCACAGATATGGCCCTGCTCATCAGGCCATGCTGAGGCGGCGTACCACAACCAGAGGTGCTCACAACTAGAATATACAACTACATACTGGGGGGCTTTGGGAAGAAGAAAGAAAAGATTAGCAACAGATGTTAGCTCAGGTGCCAATCTTTAAAAAAAAGATAAACTGTGATATATTCATCCAATGGGATACTACTCAGCAAAGGAACTGATGAAGATGATACTTCCGGAGTCCTCGCTTTTAAATAGAATAATCTGACTCGTATTAGAGAAAGGTTAATTTTTCTCTTGCATCTCTGCAAAAGAAAAGCTACTTTACTCTCTCAGGAATCTTTAGATAAAGGCATTTTTCTAAGTGTTTTAATTATCCCATGAAGCCGGCCAATGCTTTCTTCAGGATTCGTCTGTATAAGCTGATGGAGGTCAGAGGCACCTGGCCCCCTACATCCACCCACCCCACACACTTCCCAAAAGCACAGGACCAGGGGCGTGCTGGGATGGGGGAGCCTGTGATGGGTGGCCTGCCACCTGCCCCTCTCCCTCCGGGAGTCTCCTCACCGAGTTGTCTCCATCCTCATCACAATGCATGATGGTTACATGACGGGACCATGTCATTCTGGAGTCTATCCCTGGTGCCTAGCTAAGTGCCGGGGACACAGGAGAGCTCAATGAGTGTTTGTGAACCGCACGCATGGATGTTAAAGCAGGGCAGGGGTGCCAGCACTCTCAAATATGGGCTGTTCAGATAGGCCACCAGCTTCATGATTAACATGACTGCAGAGAGGTATAAAGGAGGGGATAAGGGCTCAGCTCAGGTTGTCCTCTGTGCAACCTTGGCCAAAGTATGTGATTTTTTATGCCTCAGCTTCCTGTGTGTACCGCAGGGATGAATAATGGTACCCACCTCACAGGGTAGTTGTGAGGACTTAATGAGACAATGTATGTACATAAAGCACTGAGCTGTGTCTGAGTCACAGCAAGTGCTTAATAAATGTGTACTGTTACAACGTGATTACTGTTCAACAATGCTACTCCCAAGCCAGAGCAGAGAGAATACAGCGGGCTTTTTATTAAACTAGCTGTGATGGTTACCCTCAGCCAGCAAACAAGAGGAGGACTTTCCCACAGTGCAGCAGGGGAGGGCACTCGTGGAAGGCACCTCTGAGGTCTGCTGGCCCTAAAGGCTGGGGGCAGGGAAGAGTACAGGAGAAATGAGCTGAAGGGGGGTTAAGCTCTTTCAAGTTCTTTTGTTCTGCTATCCGGCAGAAAGCAGAGGACTGTGAAGGGAGGGATGGAGGGTGAGAGGAAACCACATACCCACATCAGAAACTTGGAGAAAGGAAGGGATGGAGATGAAAATCTCTACCCCTAATGCAGCCTGTTTGGAACTGTGAGTAGTGACCTGTTAGTAAATGATCAAGTTGAATTGGTAGGTCATGACCAGCATAAGAAGAAAGAAAGAGGGAGGAAAAGAAAAGGAAAGAGAGACAAAAAGAAAAGCAGGAAGGACAAGAAAAAGAAAACAGGACAGAAAATATCAGAGGACATTGTACACAGTAAGTAAATTCAGGAAAGTTTTGTCTTATTTCTCTGTGTGCGCCTAGATATTTACATGCAAATCCATATGTGAGCTGTATGTCTCTAGAAGGTAGATTTATAACTGTGGGTCACTGTTGAAAAGCAGTGGCCTAATAAATTCAAAGTGCCTTACTTGCTAATTTCTGTAGACTGTAAATTAGATTTTTAACGTCTTATTCACCATTAAATTCTATTACACCAAAATAACCTTGGTGGTCCCATGGATCCGAAGATAACCATGAAGTTTAACCAATATAGAGAAATCTGAGTTTGTAATTCCAAACATTAAAAAAGTCATAACTAGGGGCCCCCGTGGCAGAGTGGTTAAGTTTGTGCGCTCCACTTCGGCGGCCCAGGGTTTCGCCGGTTTGGATCCTGGGTGCGGACATGGCACAACTCATCAGGCTAAGCTGGGGCGGCGTCCCACATGCCACAACTGGAAGGACCCACAACTAAAATATACAACTATGTACTGGGGGGCTTTGGGGAGAAAAAGGAAAAATAAAATCTTAAAAAAAAAAAAGTCATAACTACCTTAGGAGTGATTTTAGAAGAGGGGTTTTTGCTTTACCACAAGTGGTCCCACCAATACATTTAAAATAAGATTTGCTGCAGAGAGATCAGAAGCTCACACGCCACATCACAAGAGCACATGATCTCGAGGGAGGTCTGCCCTAATTAAGACCCAGAGTAGAAAACAAGTACAGGGAGAAGTTTCTGGGTGAATTGACTGAACACCAACAACAAACAGAAGTTGTCTGACTCCCCCACATTCCTACGGCAGGCAGAAGGCCAGAGTACACTGGAATGGAAATCCCCTCCACAACTCTCAATATTCAGCCTCATTAATAAAAATATTTCAGTTTCTACCAAGCATGTTAGAAACACTGCCATCAATAGAAACATGTTTGGCTAACTGGCTTGAATAAAACATTAAGTTAGAGTCCCAGTAGAGGGCAACATTCTTCACTCCCAGAGACCACGGATATACAGTTCAGCACAAAACACAACACAGCACCCAAGAGAAGGTTCTTAGATACCCCTAGACTGGTGTCCTGTCAACTCAGGGCTCCAATTAATTCCACAAATGCTGCCAAAGCGACGACGGGCTGGCTGCATTTGCTGCTGCTGATAAAATCTCTGCTCAGCTGTCTAGGAGTATCAAGAAATCTTTAAATCTGTGCTACTTGGCACTGGATGTCTGGCTGACACCATTCCCAATGCTCCCAGGCTCATCTTCCAACCATATGGGAACTCGGCTGCACAGCTCCAGCTCTGCGCTGCCAGCCTCGATCCTGGATGTGATCAGGGCATTTACTCTACCACCATGACCCTCAGACTCAGGAGGGAATGCCCAAATCTCTTGGCTGGAGAATCCGGTGAAAAAAAAGGGGTTGATGTTGGGTTACAAGTGAGGGGTCAGTAGACTGGGGAGATTTCCATGTGTCTGTGCCCAATGACATCCCAGGGACTGGGTCACCATGGAGATACTCCAGGCATTAAACATCTTCCTCAGGACTCCAAATCCAAGAGCAGTCACTGAATTCAGTTCAACAAATGATGAGTGGCTAAGTGGTGCCCAGAGAGTCAGCAAACTGGAACACCAAGAAAGCAGCATGCCTTTGAAAGAGCAGGGAGTCAAGAATTAATGTGGCATCAAGGCAGACCATGTGAAACACCTCCCAGGGGGCTGGCGTCACCACCCCCCCCAAATAATCAGGGCAGGGGTGACACTAATATTTTTCCTTTTCAAGAGAATTTTTATCTTCGTCATCATTAAATTTTATCATCATCCTCATCCTCATCATCCTCATCATCAAATGCCCAGACATAGTTAGCTATAAGGTATGGAAGAGCTCTCTCACTGAGAGCCCAATATCCGGCAGATACTGTGCAAGGCCCTGGGCACACAGGCAATAAGCCAGACACAGTCCCTGCCCTGGTGGCTTCTCCCCTCAGGGTCATCCTTATACTGCCGACAGGGTACAGTGAGGATGAAGAATGTGCTATGATGCCTAAGAATAAGAATCTGGGGAGAAGCAGCAACTATAATGAAGGGAAAAGAGAAAGACCTGAAAGGATGACAAAGTGTCAGGGCAAGACGTCCTCCAAGGCTCCTCACAGCCTCTTACAAACGCCCCACGGCCCTTTGGGCCGCCAGCCTCGGGTTTAAGGGCACAGCTCTGAATCGAGCAGGTTCGCCTGTGCTCACGTCTCTGAGCCTCGTCAGAATGGGAAGGGCCACAGGACCTCTCTGCTTTGGCTGCTGTGGAATTATGATGTCTCCAGCTGGTGCCACCCTAATGAGGAGGTGTTCAGTGCAGTTGCACTGAATAAATGAGATGACATTTCTGTTCTCCAATTGAAAAACAAACCACAGTGACACTTCAGGATTAAAAACAAGTAAGAAACAAAAACCCCAGGAGAACAAAGCTACCTTCTGCCTGGCACAGGGCTCCTGAGTATCACCCCCACTTCCGTGAACAAAAAGATGATTACCAATAAAAATGCTGGCTACTCACCTCCCACATCTGCTGTATTTGGCTACGGAACCTTTTGCGGTGGAGGTGCCAAATAAGTCTTTACACAGCCTTTTGTTAGGTTTTTTGAGGGCCGTTTTATTTATCTTCTAAGCATTGTACTGAATGTCACTCACAAACAAGCTGTCAGCACTGACGGAGTTTGACTATGACTCACCTTTAGCATCGGGGCTACCCCTCAACCTCCCCCCTTCGTCCTCCTCCCCTTTCCGTGGGGCTGGGGGAGAAGGTGGAAGGTGGTCTATGTTCTGACTTGGACGGAACTCAGAATCGAGGGTGCTCAGGCCTGCAGCATCCTGTAGGGCATCAGACGGCCTCCCTTGGCAATTCCATGCCACTCTCATTCAGATAAATGTGGAGGGAGGCAGCGGAATACTGACCACAGGGTGGGAGTTAGAGAAGGGGGTTGGGGCAATAAATAACCATTCTGAAGGTGGATGTGGGGCAGGCCCTGTGCCAGGCTCCTTACATGGGCCGTCTCACGATCCACACAAGAAACCAAGGAGGTGAGCAGGGTCAGCCCTCATCACCGCGGAGGAACCTCGGAGTCTGGGAGGCCACATAATTGGCCGAAGGCCACATGGTGAACTCTCCCCTCATTCTGGTATTTGTTATTCCTGTGGGCTGGATCAGAGAAGGTGGGGCTCACCTCCCTGGACAGCAGGGACCCCAGAGCCGGAGTGTTCCCAATCCTCCTGGCACCTCACAGTGGGAATGCGGCTGCCCCACTGGCATCCTGGCTGTAACTTACATGCCCGAGTTTGCTCACCTTTGTGGTGGAGATATTAAGTCTCTCATCATTGGTTTGATATATGGATTAAATGATACAAAATAAGGAATGGGCTATTTGTTGAGCAGGTACTTGATAACTTAATGTACTTCCTTTCCACTTTTACTTTTTACTTTTTAAAATTTTTTTAAAAAATAGCCCTGACCTAACATCTGCTGCCAATCCTCCTCTTTTTGCTGAGGAAGACCGGCCCTGAGCTAACATCCGTGCTCATCTTCCTCTACTTTACACGTGGGATGCCTGCCACAGCGTGGCTTGATAAGCAGTGCACAGGTCCGCACCTGGGATCCGAACTAGCGAGCCCCAGGCCACCGAAGTGCAGTGTGCGAATTTAACCGCTGCACCACCAGGCCAGCCTCCTCCACTTTTCTGATGATTATTGCTTGTTTCAGCCTCTTGATCCCTCCTGTCTCACCCTGTGGTGAAAGTGGTTAAGAAAGCCACATATACTCCCCAAATCGTGTTGATTTTTTGAAAAATCAACATATACTATAATTTCATAAAACTGATAGATTGTTCAAAAGTCCCCAGGTTCTGAGGCTACTGATAGATGAATTTACACAAACTTAAAAAAAAAAGTATTGTCTGAATTCACACGCCACTTTTCTACAAGGAGCACAAGAATTTCAGGGGCCAGCCCCGTGGCTGGAGTGGTTGGGTTTGCATGCTCTGCTTCAGTGGCCCAAGGTTTCTTTTGCCAGTTTGGATCTGGGGCGCAGACATGGCACCGCTCATCAGGCCATGTGGAGGCAGCGTCCCACATGCCACAACTAGAAAGACCTATAACTAAAAATACACAACTATGTACCGGGGAGCTTTGGGGAGAAAAAGGAAAAATAAAATCTTAAAAAAAAAAAAAGAATTTCAAAAGATTTATACTTACATACATTCTTTTTACAGAACAGGAAGGAAGGCAAGGATATCAACCTCACTTTGTTACACTAAGGAAAATGAACACAGCTAATAAAATACCCAAAATAAAATCCAGGACTTAACATGTTTTTTTCACTTCAAAATCTAATGGGCTAGAACTGCCTGCTGTATCCAATCCATTGTAAACATATGTGACAGGTTAGGATGCGTAAATTGGACAAGTCATATTAGAAATATTCAGGGCTGACCCAGTGGCATAGTGGTTAAGTTTGTGTGCTCCGCTTTGGCAGCCATGTTCACGGGTTCGGATCCCGGCCACAGACCTACACACCACTCATCAAGCTACGCTATGGTAGTGTCCCACATACAAAATAGAGGAAGACTGGCACAGATGTTAGCTCAGTGACAATCTTCTTCACCAAAAAGAAAAAAAAAAGAAAAAGAAAGAAAAAATATTCAAATGCATTTTTGGTTCCTTTTTCTCCAACAATGTCAGAATTCCTGCAAGATGCCTGAAGGTCTGGCTAAATTTTATTGCCTTCACAGATAATGACGAGCAACTGCACCCCACACCATCCAACGATGCTCAGGGGATCCCTCCACTATGAACCTCGATGGGGCTCGAGCACAGTGCAGATCTTTCTGACTTGCTTCACATACTGAAGGAGTCAACTAAAATATAAATCCTAAGAACTTTCTCCTTCCCTTTCTGCCTCCAAGAATACAAAGATGCTTCCTGCTCTATGATGCCATGACAACAAAAATTTACTGAATGAAAGGATAAAGAGTGACAGCATTTGTGCAATGAGACAACAGGGTCACCTCGGGTCTTCCACAAAGGCCTCAACCTGGCCTACGCGTGGTCAGAACTCCTTCTTGCTGGGAGAGCTTGCTGTCCCTTCCTGTGGTGAATTGTTTACAAAAAGGGCCCCAACAGCTCCCCCATCCTGTGTGAAAGCCTCTTTGCCACGTGACTTTGTTGCTCCTTCCACCAGGAGGTGAAGTCGGTTTTTCCACCACTTCAGTCTAGGTTTGGCCACAGCACTTGCTTTGACCAATGGGACACTAGCAAATGTGATGCAGACAGAGGCACGAGGAGTGTCTGCCCCCGGGGCTGGCCCTCTCTTGCTCCTAGAACTCTTTCACGTCATGTGAACAGGCCCGGACTAGCCTCCGAGAGGGTGAGAAAGCGCATACAGGGAGGCTGCAGTCATCCCGGCCGCCCAGGTGAGGTCCCAGAGATGGGAGGAGGTCATCCCAGACTACCCAGCCCTGACACGTCAGGCCAAATTGCAGAACCACCAGCTGACCCTTAGAACTGTGAATAAATAAAATGGTGGTTGTATGGGGGCTGGCCTGATGGTGCAGCGGTTAAGTGCACACGTTCTGCTTCTCAGCGGCCCGGGGTTTTCCAGTTCGGATCCTGGGTGCAGACATGGCACTGCTTAGCAAAAGCCATGCTGTGGTAGGCGTCCCACGTATAAAGTAGAGGAAGATGGGCACAGATGTTAGCTCAGGGCCAGTCTTCCTCAGCAAAAAGACGAGGATTAGCAGTAGTTAGCTCAGGGCTAATCTTCCTCAAAAAAAATAAATTAATTAAAAATAAAAAAAATAAAATGCTGGTTGTTTTACACTGCTAAGTTTTGGGGTGGTTTACCACACAGCAAAAGTGAACCGAGGGGTCGGCCGGGTGGCCAAGTGGTTGAGTTTGCGTACTCCGCTTCGGCAGCCCAGGGTTTCACCAGTTCAGACCCTGGGCACAGACATGGCACCGCTCATCAGGCCACGCTGAGCCAGCATCCCACATGCCACAACCAGAGGCACTCACAACTAGAATCTACAACTGTGTACTGGGGGCGCTTTGGGAAGAAGAAGAAAAAAAAGAAGAAGATTGGCAACAGATGTTAGCTCAGGTGCCAATCTTTAAAGAAAAAACAAAAAAGTGAACTGATACACTCAACTTTGTGCTCCATTTCTTGACCTCTGGCTTTACTTGCAAACTGGAAGTTTACAGACTTGATCATAAGCAGAAATGTAATGTGACGCACAGAAGAAAGTGATTTCAGGGGTTCCTTTAGGAACTTAGCATAGTGCTTCCCAAAGTTCTCAACATTTTCAGGAACAACCTCTAGGAATCTGACCCATAGAAACACCCACAGAAGGGCACTGGGCTTATGTATGTGGATGGTGCCTGTGGCACCATTTATAATGATATAAATGTGGAAAACACCTAAATATCAATCATTTGGGAAAGGGATAATATATTGTGGTTTAAAATAAAACATCAGAAAGAGCAAACAGATAACCATTTTTCAAACAAGCTATTCTACCAACCACCTTGCAGCTTTCATTTGCCACGGCAGGAATCTCAGGGATCCGAGGTTTAATCTGTAGTCACTACTCACTGCACTGGAAACGGCCGTCCCCGCATGACACTCTCCCCAGAGTCACAGCGTGTGCAGCACGTGGCTGGTTCAGGCAGTCAGGGGGGCAAGGGTGGGATATTTCTAATTAATCCTTTACAAAAAATGCTCATAGGTATTTAAAAAATTCAACTTTTTTTCTGGGCACTATAGCTTCTTAAAAATGTATTGCTTGAGTATTTCTCACAACAGTCAGAAAGTGGAAAAGGGGCCGGCCCCGTGCCCAAGTGGTTAAGCTCATGCGCTCTGCTTTGGCGGCCCAGGGTTTCACCAGTTTGGATCCCGGGCCAGACATGGCGTTGCTCATCAGGCCATGCTGAGGCGGTGTCCCACACAGCACAACCAGAATATACAACTGTGTACTGGGGGGCTTTGGGGAGAAGGAGGAGGAAAAAAAAAAAGAAGATTGGCAACAGATGTTAGCTCAGGTGCCAATCTTTAAAAAAAAAAAAAAGAGTGGAAACAACCCAAACGTCTATCAACTAAGGAATGGATAAACAAACTGTGGTTAATTCACACAGTGGAATATTATTTGGCCATAAAAAGGAATGAAGTACTGATACACGTTGCAGCATGGATGAACCTTGAAAACATCATGCTGACTAAAAGAAGGCAGACACAAAAGGCCACAGAGTCTGATTCCATTGACATGAAATGTCCAGAATAGGCAAATCCATAGAGGCAGAAAGTAGATTAGGTGCCAGGAGCTGAGGAGGGGTAATGAGGAGTGAGTGCCAATGGGTAGAGGATTTCTCTGCAGGGTGATGATAATGTTCTAAAATTTATTCTGCTAATGGTTGCACAACTTCGAATACACTAAAACCACTGAAGTGTACAATTTAAATTGGTGAATTGTATAGTATCTGAATATCTCAATAAAGCTGTTTGGGGGGAAAAAAACCCAAATAAATACATAAATGTATCAGTCAACATTCCATGATGGGGAATGGAGGTTGGCCCTCATTATAATGTAAACATGTATATTTAAATCCTGGTGAAAATCTTAATCTCATCATTTTGCTAATTAAAGAGAAGAACAGTTTTTACTTATTGAAGACCTATTAAGTCTCTAAAATCCCTGAATTCCCAATTTATTTGAATCTGCCCTGGCACCTCATAGAAGAGAATTAAAACCAACCAGTGACAACCCAAAGAGGCCCAGGCTGACCCTCGGTGGTGCTCTGGCTAATGACAAAGAGCCTTGAAAACATGGGCTGTTTTGGACAGACATGCACAAGTTGAAATGCCTATCTGGGTCCCCCCCAAAGAGCCTGTGTATGTGTGTCTGGGCTAGAGAGCTAGGGAAAACGTCCTTCTAAGAGTTTAAGATGTAACCTGCTTGGCTGTGGGGAGGCTCGCTGGTGAGGCAGCCCAGGCAGACACATCCGCATCTCCCACGGCTGCCTCCCTCCATCTTATCTTAACTGTCTTGTCTCACATCTGGACTGCAGGCTGCTTGAGGGGGCACCATGTCCAGTTCCATTTTGTGAGGAAGAGTGTTGCCGAGCTAACATCTGTGCCCATCTTCCTCTATTTTATGTGGGACGCCTCCACAGCATGGCTTGACAAGCGGTGCTAGGTCCGCACCCAGGATCTGAACCAGCGAATCCCAGGCCACTGAAGCAGAGCACGTGAACTTAACCACTACGCCACTGGGGTGGCCCTGTGTTACGCCTTCATCAACACTCCTTGTTATCAACAAGTTTTTGCTTTTCCTGTGGAGCAAAGCAAAATGATGAACTCAAAAGCAGCTGCAGAGGCTGGCCCCGTGGCTGAGTGGTTAAGTTCGCACGCTCCACTTCAGCAGCCCAGTTTTGCCAGTTTGGATCCTGGGCACAGACCTAGCCCCGCTCACCAGGCCATGCTGAGGCAGCGTCCCACACAGCACAACCAGAAGGACCTACAACTAGAATATACAACTATGTACTGGGGGGCTTTCAGGAGAAGAAGAAGGAAAAAGAAAAAAGAAAAGAAGATTGGCAACAGGTGTTAGCTCAGGTGCCAATCTTTAAAAAAAAAGCAGTTGCACTGGAAAGACTGCCCTTACCCCGTAATGAATCCAGACATAGACAACATTTCCAGTTAAAGACACCCTCTAGCAACTCAAGCCAGAGATGGGACAGCTGGAATGAAAGCCTTCTCAGGCCCAAAGGTTTAGCAGTTGCCCGATGCCCAGAGTAGAGAGATTCAACGTCTAATCAGAGGGTTGGAGCCCGAGCGAACCGTGGAAGGGGCTGGGCCTCACCTCGGGAATCAGCCGCCGCCTCTTCACGCTGGGGACGGAGTCGGGCTGGCCATCGCTGCCCGGCTGCTTGCGCTTGCTGGAGTCCTGGAGGGCAGTGAAGACGCTGTCCAGAGGGTGCTTCTCGGCAGACCTGGAGTTCACTGAGCAGTCCAGGGCAGCATCTTCGGCCTCTGTCTCCACTTTCACAGTGTTATTTTTTAGAACTGTGGCAGAGAAGAAATAGGGCTCAGTGGGAAAGATCACCGGGCCGCTCAGAGATTAGCAGGGTTCTGCAGGCGCCGGGTGTTCCCAGGCCGCCCCCCGCCACTACCACTCAGATAATAATGTCCAGTCACAACAAAACTGCACTTTCCAACCAAGTAATTTCATCTTACCACATGAGCGCTATACAATAAAACCATGTTCCAAGAACATTTTTTTCAAAACTGGTCTTAAAGTCTTTTAGGTGGGAAGGGCGAGGAGATGGAAGGAGAGAAACAAATACTATCTTTTAAATGAGGCTTTTTAAAAAGCAACTCTGGAAAGATACATAAGATATTCATAACGGGGGTGTGGGTGGGGGGGATGGGAATGGGGTGGGAGGAGACTTCATTGATTTTCATTAGGTATCTTGTTATGTCTTTGAATCATGTGAATGTATGACCTAAAAAAATATCAAGCTAAAAATAATTTTTTAAAAGAGGCATTTTTTTTACCTTCTTCTACATCTTCACTGAATTCAGTTGCGTTCATCTTCTATTTCACTAAAGGAAAAGACAAAGACAAAGTCGCGATTTACTGCTTGTTTGACTGAACTTGCCGTGCCCAGGAGAATGTCCCCAGCCCTCCCAACCCAGGCTCCGGGCGGCGGCAGGTTCAGCGGACGCTGCTCTGCCACATCCTGGAAAACTGCAGCCTCTTATTCTTGTTTGCAGTTGCTCCGAAGCAGCCAGCCTTCTGAGTGCCTGCGGGGAGCACTTCTCCAAGACTGTGTGCGCAGAACGCATCCTAACACACGGGTTGAGAGCCACTGACAGCGCGAGGGGATAGTTACTCGAGAAAATCAAGTCTTACAAAAGACCCCAGTTCGGATGATCTTCTGTGAGGTCCCTGCTTCATAAATTCCAGCCACAAAAGGAAAAGGCTGACTAAGGATGGAGGCTGTGCATCCCATGGACCCGAGCAGAGGTCTTAGGACCACAGGTGGTCCAAAAAGACCTGTGCTGTCCATGTGGCAGCCACTAGTCACACGTGGCTACCGAGGACTCCAAAATGTGGCTAGTCCAGATGGAGATGTGCTGTGAGTATAAAATACACACTGGATTTCACAGATTTAGCATGGCAAAAAAGAGTGTGAAATAGCTCATTAAAATTTTTTTATATTGATTACATGTTGAAATGATAATATTTAGGATTTACTGGGCTAAGTAAAATACTTTATCAAAATTAATTTCACTTTTTTTAATGTGGCTATTAGAAAATTTGAAATTACCTATGTGGCTTGCATTACATTTTTAATTGGATGGTGCTGGTCTAGCCCTGCCTTCAGAAGCAACAAGAAGAAAGAGGCACTGTGAGTTTTTAAAGCTCTCGAGCTCCACACAATCTGGTCCAAACCCTTCTTTTTATTGACGAGGGAATGGGGCTGACGAGAGGGGGCTGTAGGGTCTGGTGCAGAGCTAGCCTGACTCCCACTGCGCCAGCCGGAATGGAACAGACACCATGATTAAAAGCACCGTTGCAAGTCTTTGAGATTCTCCAAGTTACCTAAGTGTGCCCATAAATATATAAGGTATAAATGAGACACAAGCAGCCCTGGGGGTCTAGTGGTTAAGAGCTGGCATTCTCACTGCCGCCGTCCAGGTTCATTCCTAGGTCAGGGAACCACAACACCTGTCTGTCGTCATCATACTGTGGCATCTGAGCGTTACTGTGATGCTGAAAGCTATGCCACTGGGATTTCAAACACCAGCAGGGTCCCCCATGGTGGACAGATTTCAATAGAGCTTCCAGACTAAGACAGACCAGGAAGAAGGAACCGGCCACCCACTTCTGACAAACTGGCCATGAAAACCCCATGAATAGCAGCAGAGCCTTGTCTGATACAGTGCTGGAAGGTGAGAGGATGGCACAAAAAGACTGGGCAGAGTTCCACTCTGCTGTGCACAGGGTCGCGGGGAGTCAGAATCCGCTCGATGGCACCAACAGCAACAACAGCATTAACAACAAGAAATGAGGTAGTAACACTGGAAAAGAATACACATGGCAGCCAGTACTGTTGCCATTGAGGGGCTGTGGGTCCCATAACTAATTAAGCTGCCTGCAAATACTGAGGTCCTATTCTGGCCGAGGATCGGGAGAGCAGGACGAAGGAGCATCTCTATAAGGAAGAGCGATGCTATCTACACAGGTCAGTAAACCTTTTACCGAGCAGCTGTGAAGAGTGTGTGGGCCCTTGTTTTAGATGGACGAATGGAGTGAGGGGGCAAGGGAGGGAGTGTGTCAAGGTGATCCATGCACACGACAACTTCAAAATTCACTAACAGTAGCCACACTCATAGAGTGCTTATGACGTGGTGCACTATTCTCAGTGCGTCACAGTAACCTTATGACAGGCACAATTCTCTTCCTCCCTCTATTACTAATTTCCAGAAGAATGAATAAGAAAATTTAAGATTTATTTGAAACTGAAATTAATTTCTACTTACCAAACTATCTCTTACCTGAAAAACTGAACACACAAGGTGCTACTGAGGGAAAACAGACAATCAGGCAACTTCCAGGGTCCAAGAACTACTTTACCAGAGGTGACTGCTGGCAAATACAATCGCCACTGCATTCCAAGGAAATAAACCTCGAGTGTGATAATGTCACATGACCTGGGCGTCTGGGGGGACAGGCAGGGAGAACTCCTTTCTTTTTGGACAGGAAAGTTAGCCGACGGCAGGCAGGAATTCAGGCCGCCTGGGTTGCAGCCCAGTCGGGGGGGCCTCTCACGGAAATACTTCAGGCTTCACCCTGACACCCTGAGCTTGCCAAGTGCCCTCGGAAAGCCTGCCATGCGGTCACATACCCCACTCCCTCGAATCAAGGGCAGCGGCAGGGAAGCAGGAGAGACAGGAGGAATGGGGAAAGGGCTGGCGGAGAGGGGACAGTGCAGAAAACAACTACATTTGGGAGAGGAAAGGTGAGACACAGAGGAGATGGAGGATGGCTTATTTGGGGGAATAAAGGGAAACCCACGACGACTCTGGCTAAATGGAAACTATTAAAAGGACGAGCGACTCCCAGAAGAAAAGAAAACAGGGCTCGATGAGAAAACACAGGAGACAGGACCACAAGTGCTGCCCAGCACCGGATGCTATCTGATGCGACACCTGCCAGCCCTTTTCTCTGGAGCAGCGCTGAGCCCAGAAGGCAGGCGCGGGCCACCAGCGCGGGGCCTGGGGCAAGTGTCAGGGTCGCCTCTGTGGGGAGGGCCTTGAGGGGCAGGAAGGGGATTTTCTGAACAACCACCATGTGACATGACAGCAGGCAATTTAGCACCTGAGTTCTGAGCTCCTGGTGATCCTCTCATCAGAAAACGATGGTGGAAGAGCACACATCTGAGCCGCCCCGGGTGTGGGAGAAGGCGGGGTGTGGAGGGGAGGCGGGGAAGGGTCACGGGGGTGAGGTGGGAGGAAGGGGCTGCTGGCTTCCTGGGCATGCTAGATGCCCCGTGTGCATCTGCTTTAGAAAACATTTCCGTGTTCATTTATAGACGAGTGACAGATGCTAGATTAGCACTGCAGTATGGCGGCCCCTTCCCTCCCAGCCAGCAAGGAAGTCACACTCATCGGGAAGCTGGGGAAGGTCCCATGTGCAAGGCCTGGAAGCCCAACACTGCAGCTGGCTCCTGCTGTGGGGAGGGCGGAGGGTCCTCAGGGACATCTGCAGCCCACCGCACCAGGCCCCTCGTGTGCGCCCCCCTCATCCTGAGCGACTTGAATCCCAATCTCACCAGGAAAGAAAGTGAGGGCATACACCGTAAATATACACAAGTTTTATTTGTTCATTATACCTCAATGAAGCTGGAAAAATTATTTTGATATCATTTTGATTATGGAAATAAAATATTCAACTATTAGAAGGGCAAAAAGGAGGGCAAGTAACCTGCCCAGTGTCACACGGCTGTTAGTTAAGTGACAGAACTGGGATTCAAACCAAGTCTGTGTGTATCTCCCATCAGCCACCGGGAGAGGACATAACAGGATCCTCATTCTTCTGTTAAGGTTCTTCTGATGACACGGGGACAGGTCCCAGCCTTGGATTTCTGTCCAGCAGCAGCAGCATCCAAATCCCCCTTTGTCTCCCCGTAGCTACCCAGAATCCCCTCTCCTCCGTGCTTATAGACTCCATCCCACAGTACAGAAAAGTTTCTATGAGAGGGATGTGTGGGTCACTCCCCGGCATCTGAGGTGACGTGGTGACGGTACACCAACAGCGTCACGACTGGGTGGAAAGGGGATGGGCATCACGTGGCTCCCTCCATTTCCTGGTCACCTGTCCAGACGAGGTCACTGGCTTGCTCACCCTGGGTGGACATGGAGCATGCCACAGAAATTCCTTTCCTTTACATAATAACCTCAGGAGCTAGCAACCACTGCGGCTCCCGCCCACCCAGGCTGCTGGGATTACAATCTCCTGTGCCTGCTGGACTTGGTAGAATTTCTTATTTTAACATTCTCTCCTTTTCAAAACCCTCTTATTCCTCTCACCACGAATCTCAAACCGTGTCCTTGAAAATCAGCCTTCTTCCCAAGGGGTGGCGGTTCCCTGTTCTCAGAAACACCTGACCAAGGCGAAGGAAGACTCAAACGAATGAAGGGGACGTGTGTCAGAGACCCGCGTAGCCGGCTCCCCCCCGAGTTAACACACCACAGGTTCTAAGACATCGGGGACTTATCAGAGGGTAACTCTCAAATAGGACAAATCTCCAGTGGTTAATCTAATAAGTGGAAATGCTTGTTACATATAATTTTTTTAAACCAAATAGTCTAGGAAGCCACAGGCAAAGTGACCTGTCATTGGTACGGAAAGGTTTTAAATGTTGCAGAGCTTGTAGGAGTGGATATAATTTCATTAAAATGCCTACTGGTGTCTATCCTTCTAGAGTGAGATGGAGAATGTTCAATTTTCCATGCAGGGCACACGGGTAGGGAAGACAGAACGTCATCAGAAAAGCCTTCAGTTTACAAAAAGCACAAAAGGGAGGGTAATCTTGTTCAGAAATAGGAAGATACTTTAGCCACTCAAATATCAAATTACAAAGGATGAGTTGCTTAAATTGACTACATAAATGCAGTAACTGGCGGGGCTACCTCGGAGCCGGCTGAGCCTGACTCCCCACCAGCAGCATGCACCTGGCTCGGGGGAGGAAGAAAGCCTGTGAAGAAGGACAAGGGGGAAGGGAGGCAGAACCATTCGCGGATGCAGAGAAAGAACGAACTCTAAGAGATACCACAAAGAAATGGAAAAGCAGGAAAGATTTACAATTACAGGTCAATTTACATGTTCAGAGTTCATCTGAAGATGGGAAGATGTCTAAAATCTTTTTTTGGACTAGATCATACATGTACATGAAACAAAATTCAAAAGATATAAAAGGATATTTGGTTAAAAGGCCCACTGTCCCCCAGCACCAGGTTACTCTCCGGGAGCCTAGCATGTGGCTTTTCCTGTGTGTCCTTCCAGAAACATCCTGTGTCAGGTTCTCGAGTGTGATTCATCGACTGCAGTGGGCTGACTTACATCGGCTTGCACGGATTGTGTCTCCCCAACTCCACCACTAGTGGAGTCAAGTCATACCTTGAAATTGGCCACGGTGGGAGTATTTATACCAGAGAAACTGACACTTTTCCAAAGAGGGGGTTTTCTTTTCTTTTGGGAGAGTCAGTACATCCAAGACCCTTCCAGGGGGTCCATGAGATCAAAACCATTTTCCTAGTGACACTGAGATGTTATCGCCTCTTTTCTCTCACAAGTGTGCAGGAGAGTTTTCCAAAGGCAACATGATATATTGTTTGCAAAAGATTGAGTACAGAGGCAGATATGAAAACCCAGCTGTCTTCTATTAAGTCAGACCTTAAAGAGATTTGCAAAATGTAAACAATACCGCTCTTTCCACTAAGAATTTTTTTTTGGAAAAGGTATTTTTTCATAAAAAATGTTATTGACATTAACTTGTAATGGATTTATTACAGTTATTTTTAAATGAAGCAAATATTTAACTTATTTTTAGTTAATAAAAAAATAATTTAGAGCCAGCCCCAGTAGCCTAAGTGGTTAAGTTCAGTGTGTTCCACTTCAGCAGCCCGGGTTCAGTCCCTGGGCATGGACCTGCACCATGGGTTAGCAGCCATGCTGTGCTGGCAGCTCACACACTAAAACAGAGAGGAAGACTGGCATGGATGGTAGCTCAGGGAGAATCTTCCTCACCAAAAAACCAAACATTTCTGTTTTAATTTCTAACACGGTAAATATAGACAGGTATAACCCACATAAACAAAAGCTCTCTGGGGTCCTCAATAATTTTTAAGAGTATGAACAGATCCTGAGACTAAAAGGTTTAAGATCCTTGTTCCTTGTTTTTTTCACTTAAGCTATCATGGGAATGTCTGTATCACTTCTTCCTTCAGTTTGAGTTCTCCCAGAAGCAGATTTTGAGACAAGGATTGGGAGTGACCAGTACCTGTGGGAGGAGACAGACAAAGGCTGATGGTCAGCACGGGGCATAGTAACGGGCTTCCGGCAAGGAGAGCGTGCCCTGGCCGCAGGCAGTGCTGAGGGTGCTGATGGAGCTGTCCCAGGGGCAGGTGGCAGCAGGGGGCAGAGCCAGCCCCTCCGGTGACTCCTGAAGGCAGAAACCCTGTGTGCCATTCCCACCCACCTCCTCACCACGCTGCCCTGAACTCTGCACACTCAGCGGACACACCATGGAAACCACAGCCCACCCACATGGAAGGCGCTGTGCCTAGAGCTGTAAATTTCACCTGGCAATCCTAGGAGGTGGGAACTCTTGTTAGTCTCCTTCTACCAGTGAGGAAAATGAGGCACCGTTTTAGAGCCAGAAGGGAGCTCAGAGATCATCTTGTTTCATAAGTGTGGGACTCAAGGATCAGAAAGGTCTGGAACATGTTCAAGATCAAACCATCAGGAATGGGCCCCAGTCTCCCTGCCCTGTGCTTTGGTGGCTACACGCCCGGCTGTGTGACAGGAGCTATTGGTGCCGGTGGCGGGACTGTCCTCTGTGCAAGGGATCGAGAGCTTATTCACAGGGACTGCAACCAACACAGGGGCAGAGATGGGAGGAACAGGAGGGTAAGATGGAACCTGGGAACTCCGTCGGATGGGAGGACGGGTAAACACCAAAGATAAAAGTACTAGGAAGAAAAGAGCAGTCCGAACCCCAAGGTCAGAAGAAACTACACTAGAGTTTCTATGACAACCATAACTGACATGGAGTAAACACAGGCTTCAGGCACAGCTGTGCGGGCGACCACCCATGCTTACAGTTCTGTGATCCGGACACAAATAGTTTTAAACTCTAACATATACTTCCAAGACTTTTTTCCTTTGGAGGGAGAAATAATGTCAATCAAAGCAAATTCTAGGGGGAAAAAAATCTACTTAGGGAATAACTTGGTCAATGTTTAAACGGGCCTATCTTGATCTTCCTCATCACTTTCAGCTTCTAAAGACCTATAACCAAATCCTTCTGTTACTTACAGAGCCTCCCGCACTTGACAATTACGATTCGCAGTCACGGCACTGAGTAAAGGCCAGGAGGCCCAAGCACCTGGGCCAGGAGGTCTGTCACTTCCCAGTCGATCCTGGGTTAAGCCCAGCAGGAAGTCTAGGGTCAGACTGAGCATGGAAATCCTACCATTAACTGTTATTAATTACTGATACATTTCCACCCAAAAATGCAGAGAAAATGGGAGCAACAACAAAAGTGAACGTGACTTGGATTGAGATCACCTTTGACTATTGTTATTGCCATTACACAAAGTTAGGAAGTCAACATCTACACATTTTCTGAACACACAACTTCAAAACCTCTATTGACAGAAAGACCTGAGCATTAAATTAGGTGTAAAGATCCAAAATCAATTGTTCATTACAGAGTTATCCAGTCAATAACAACATACTTCGAAGTTCACTGGGGATATCTAAACTACATAATTAAAAAATGCCATAAAGCAGCTGGAAGGAAATATGCCAAAGTGTTAACTACCTCCAATTAAGAGGATTATGGATTATTTTTTTATTTATTCCCCGACTTTCCAAATATTCTACACTGGGTATGCAATTCTTTGATAATGAAAAAAAAATTTTTTTTCTTAAGATTGGCAGCTGAGCTAACCACTGTTGCCAATCTTCTTTTTTATTTTTTCTTCCTACTTTTTTTCTCCCCAAATTCCCCCAGTACACAATTGTATATTTTAGTTGTGGGTCCTTCTAGGTGTGGCATGTGGGATGCCCCCTCAACGTGGCCTGATGACTGGTCCACGCCCAGGCTCTGAACCAGCGAAACCCTGGGCCGCTGGAGCAGAGTGCATGAACTCAACCACCCGGCCACGGGGCCGGCCCCCCCAAATTTTTAAAAATGAAAAAATAAGTATAGCAATCTTTACTGACCAGCCAGGTCATATTCTAAGTTAGGTCCACACACAGCAATAAGCTAAGAATGGAAAATCAAATCACTTAACTTTTAAACACTTAAAATACCGATGCTCTAAGAAACAATATAATAGCTGATACATTAGTGAAGACTTTCATTTCATAACTGTCCCTGAATTATCGCGTCTGAAGGTGTAGAAAGCTCCTCAGCATGGGGAGAAGGGAGACCAGAAAAAAGTGTCACCTGACAAACCCACGCATGAGTGAGAAGGTGAAAAGATCAGCTCTGGACACTAAGGAAATGTCTTTCCTGGTGGGGGCGTTACAGGCCCTATCGATGCATTTGCCTGATACTTCAATTATTTTCTGAAATAAGTCAAATTTCATGGAAGGAAAAAAAATCACAATTCAGAGTATTTCCTGGATCAGGGATCCAAACTGACCCCTGAGGCCAGGTCACCGGGGAGGTTTGGGTTTGTGGCTGGCTGGGAAACTTATGGACTGGAGAGAAGCTGAGCAATCCACCAGGGCCAAGATGCCCAACCTGCGGGCTTCTGCATTCTGGATGACGATGACTGTGAAATGGGGTCCTTTCTTCAGGTTCTCTTCTGTCTGAACACCCTGGGAGATGTTCCGACCTGCACCTGGAGCCCTCCTTCCCTGACTGGGTACTCAGAGACCTGCTCCAGGGGGCCCTGGCCCAGGACAAAGCAGCAGGAGGCAGTGGGCAGAGAGGCGAGATGTGAAGGTCTGGGGAGCGAAGGCCGGGCCAGGCCACAGATAAAGGGAGGAGGTGAGGTCACTGGTTACAAGGAGTCAGGCAAGAATCTGCCTGGGGGAAATCCTCCTCTGCAGGAGTTGGGATGCAAGCTGACACAGCACCCCGAGCAGGGGGCACTTGGCGGGGCGACTCCTTTGCCTTCACAGGATCGCTGGTTTCTTTCCTAAACGTCCCACAGGCTTCCAAGGGAAAGCGTTCTCTGGCGCTGCCCAGTGGGGGCTGGGAGTGACCCGGTGCCTCTCTACCGAGTTCTTTCAAAAGACCCAGCCGCTGCGAGAGCAGTGGTCCAGGCTCCCAGGCTCTGGAGAGAGCTGCGTGAGGCCCCTTGGCGGCACAGAGGCTTGCGGCTGGCCGGAGTCACACAGGCCCAGAAATGGGAAGTACTTGGGCTTCCTGAAACCTCGAGGTTCAAAACCCAGCCAGCTGACTCAGGATTCTGCCCCACTAAACTGGAAAGGTCCACTGAACTCTGGACTCGGCCCCGGGCTGAGGGGCAGGGCCGGGAAGACGTGGCCCCGCAGCCCTGACCTCGGGCTGCTCAGGTGCAAACCCTCCCAATCTTCCAAGTCCTGTCTCCAGATGTCAAGCGAGGCAAACCCTTGACTCCGGGAAGGTCTCCCGGAGAATTCGAGCCCCGGAACAGGAATGTGAGTGGAACCCGAGACCAGGGGGATGGTGGCCGTGCAGCACCGCCACATCCGAAAGGTGAAGCAAAGAGAATGTGCTCCGACCACTGTGAAGGTGTTATTAACAAACACACTCAAGGATTCAAAAAGTTTAGCTAATATCTAACTAAACCTTACTTCACCCTTTTCACAACTGTCACACCACACGACGTGACTTTGATCTCTCTGTGCTGCTGGTCATACTGATTTTTAAAAATGAAACAGAGAAGCAGGGCAGTGGCTAACATTCACGCCGCGCCGGCTCCGTGGTCTGAGCGCTGTACGTGTTCCCCCCGCAGGCTCACGAGAGCACTCTGATTGTGCAGGTAGAGAAAGGGGCGGGGGGTGCAGTCTGGACCTCACTTGGTGGGGCGTGCGGGACGACAACACGGGACGGGACAGGACGGCGGACTGCAGACAGCAGGGAGAGGGAGAGGAGTGGGGTGGACCAGGGGGTGACGGCCTCGTGTCCGCCTTCCGAGAGGAGCTGGGATGGAGGAACGGGGCATGACCGTCCCCAGCTGTGCCTTCTCCCTTTCTGCGGAGCACCATTTGTAGGCTGGGCTGGGCAGGCAAGTCAACAGCCGGATGGGCCCTCCGGCCACCAAGGTAGGGACAAGTGCAGTTGATCTCAAAGACAATGGAATTCCCTGCTAAACTTCAGGGTCAGGTGGGCCGGCATGGAGCCCCTGGCTCCACATGCATTAGCTTCTCACACTGGGCAACATGCGTGCCCACCCAAGCCGTGGTTCTTCTGTAAAATGGGGCCCGACACACTACCTCCTCTCAGGAGAGCTTGTGAAAACTACAAAGGAGCAAGTGCCTGGCTCACAGCCCTCAGGAAATGTTACCCATTATAAAGCCCTTTTTAAAAAAAGATTTTTAAAGTGCATGTTAATAGTGAATATTTTAAAGAACTACAAAATTAAATTAAATGGCTTAAAACTTTTACAAAGTTTAGTAACTTTTAAATGGTAGAAACAACTGGAAGCGGGTGAGATCAAATAAAATGCTCTCCCTAAGGATGACGGGAAGAATGTTCCCATGCCATCCGCCCTGCGGGGCTCGGCTGGGAGCCGCAGGCCCCCGGAGCCCGGCCCTCTTGGCAGTGGTACCCTGCCCATGGGACTCGCGGGACATGTTTGCAATTTGTTTTTATTTTTAGACACATCTGCAAATGCAGTTTGAAAAATACCAGTCCTCACAAAACCAGGGCAATTTCCCCCCAAGTTTTTCTAAAGCTGTAATTGTCACTGCCTGCCTTATTCAGTCAGAGCACATCTTCCAGCGGGCCACCAAGTACAACCACACAGCCCTGCCTGCCCGCCTGCCCGCCCACGACGGGTGTCTAACCCTACGGACACTGCATTTTCCGAAGGTGACTAAACGTGACGTCTTCTGCAGCTAAGGGGTTCTACTTATCAAGCTCTCCCTGGTTTCATGAAGTGCTTCCTCCTTAGACACTAATAGCAGGAAGCACCAACCCTGGCACCCAGAAACTGGGGCTCAAGGAAGAAAGGTGGGCCAGCAGCCACTCATGTGACTGACTGTCCAATGGTCCAATGGTGACTAATTTTCCTGGGAGATAGAAGCTGAGTTTCCTATGTAGTTCCCACTGTTTCAAGCGTGGTGTCTTGTGACCACATGAGCTAATCAGAGTTGGGGCAGAGTCTGGCGGACACTCCCGCCCACCAGCACAAGCCTCCATCCTCCCACTTACTGGCTCCGTGCTCAACCAACAGCCCCTTGCATGCAGGAAAGACCAATAAACGATTTACTCAACTCAGCACTGTGTTTCACTGGCCAGTGATCACTGACAATCAGACAGGGAAGAGGAAAGGTGGACGTTGGTAGAGAACAAGAACCCAAGAGGGCTGACTTTAAAGACGTGTTTCAAGTGGGATTAAAAATGGAGAAACAGCATATTCCCAGGTGAGCTGCAGAGAAAAACTTGGCTCTAAAATAACAGTTTGTAAAAAGTCTGATCATTCAGTGACTAACATGTCACTCTGAGTGAAATAGCACTTCTCCTGTTTGACACACTGAAAGCCCGATGCCAGCACCGAGAGCTCTAGCTTGGCATGTGCAGGTCACGTGTGGCAGCTGGTTCCAGAAACCACAAGAGCTCTAGCTGAAACGACGATGTTGCAAGAGATACTGGAGCATCAGGAGGGGGAGAAGAGCAAGAGTCCAATCTGGAGGGGGAAGAAACAGCGAGAGCAAGGGGATGCTCACAAAGCACGGAAAATATTCATTTTGTCATACGCGCTTTTTCTGGACTTTGAATTTTATTTTTTAAAATTATCATACAGTAATATTTACTCTCCGGGGGGAGGGGTGTTCTCTGAAAGATACCACGTGTATACATCCCTGTGACCACCACCAAGAAGAGGATACCGAAAAGTTCCATCACCACAAGGGTTAATTCCACAAAAAATTCCCTCAAACTTACTTTAGCCAATATTGGGCACAATGAATAATCAGGATGACAGTCCTAATTCACCACTTATCGTCAAAATTAAGTGCCAGAAAAAAAACGCCACACCCCAACCTCCCATACACTAACACCGAATTATTTTTGCTGGTTGGCTAGCAACTTTCAAGTGTTTCTGTATTATAAAGTTTGAGGTATTTAAGAGACAGATTCCCCAATTTTTCATCATGGTGTCAATACAATCCATAAAAGCTTGTTTCTTTCTTCGTTGCTTCCGGGGCTTTCTAGACAGCTCTAAAAAGTGGCAGGTGGGACGTTCCTGCAGGAGATTAAATTCACCAAATCAAATCTGTCATAGTGAGTTCCAATTTTTCTCGTCCTAATTATCAGACCTCCTGCTATTCCTTTGCTCACGTAAGAGATGCTTAGGAACTCAGAGATAACACAAACAGAGACTGCGAAGAAAATGTTGCAATGTGTTGCAGTGCTGACCATCGCGTCTACTAGGTCCTAACTGGGCTCTTTTCTTGCTATAACTAGTGCTTCGTGTGTGGCGGGGGAAGACAAGGACATGAAACTTTTCTGTTAAATTACTTCCACAAGGAGATGGCGTCTCTAGTAAAACCCACGTTCAGTGGGGGAGTTTTTACGTGACAGATTTTAAAGGCTCGGGTTTTATCGTGAATTTCATTTCAAGGGCCATGCACACACCAGCTAACTGGCTAGTAGGAACAGGCTGCACTGACTCCACCTTTCTTCTAGAATCCAAGAGGCTCTCCGCTTATTTAGTAAACATTTATTGAGCACCTACTAAGTTATCAGACACTGGGGTCGTAGCTGAGGATGTAAAACGGTAAGGAAGATACAAAATCTTGCGCAAATCTCAAAGTCGAGGGTGAGGGAAGCTGATAGGGTTCTGTATGGTGATATGAAACCGAAAACTAGGGATGGGTAGTTAAAAAAACAAAAACTACGGGGGTGGGGTTGGGAGCATGGGTAACAAAAGGATCTCCTCCAGGCCTCTCTTTTACATACCGAGCTAGCCCAGGAGCTCACTTCCTAGCCTCAGTGTCCTGCAGCCGTAGCTTGCTGGCAGTTCGCGTTGCCCTTGGCCCGTTAAACATTCCAAAGTTACTTTAAGAAGGTGAAGTTGAACGTTGCCGACTCAAGCGCTACTCCTAATCTGCGCACTTGCGTCTGGTTAGCTTTTGCGTGTAAAATCCTGCCAGACGGACCACCCGGGCAGTCAAACTTGTTCACCTCCGTAAAAATCACCTTGTAAAAAGTATATATGCACCGGCACCCAAGGCCCTCCCGAGCTGCGGCACGCCGAGGGCTAACTGTGCGTGGGAAAGCGCGTTTGCCAGAAAGAGGGGAAAGGGCGGCCGCGAGGGGCGGCGAGCGCTCCGGGCCCGGCCGGGAAGGCCTCGCGCCAGCCGCGGTGCACACCCAGGCGCCGGGCCCGCCTCCAGCTCCCGGGCAGCGGGAACCGCGCACCGCGCCGTGGACGGCCGGGGAGGGAGCGCTGCGCCCCCTGGCGGCGGGGTCCGGCCCTGTCCGCTCCCGGCCGCCGCCGCCGCCGCCGCCGCCGCGGGCCTGCCTCGCTCCATTTGCAGACTCTGGAGGCAGCGTCCCTCCGAGCGGCGGCTCCTCGGGCCTCCTGCTCCCCGCTCGGCATCGCGCGGCAGTCCCCGCCCCCTGCTCCTGCTCTGACACCCCCTTCTCCGCGCCGAGCCGTCCCCAAGCAGCCCGGCCGAGCGCGAGCGCCGAGCCCAGCCCCGCCGCCGCCGCACAGCCTTCCGCCAGCCCGGCCGCTCCATCGCGGCGCCCGGCGGGGGCGCGGGGCCGGCGCGCGGCGCGAGTGGGGCGGCGGCGCGGACCGTTCCACTCCGTGTCCCCCCCCCGCCCCGCGGCGCGCGTGCTCCCGGAACGCCATGGAGCCGCCGCGTTCCGAGCGGGCACAAAGGGGCGCGCGGCACAATGGGCGCGGCGAGCCCGTGGGCGCCCGGCGCCCGCTCCGGCGGCCCGGCTCCGCGCGGGGTGGGCGCTCCTGCCGGCGGGCGCGCTCTGGGCAGCCCCCCTGCGCGTCCCCTCCCCTGCTCCCGCCCCCACCCCGGCATGGATGTTGCAGCGGCTCTCCCGTCCGGCCGCCCCCGAGCCGCCGCCGCCGCCGCCGCCGCGCGGCCGGCTCGATCCGCCCCGCACTTACCTGGGACACGAGTTCTGTACTTTGCCGAGCGGGCCCGCGCCGAGTTTGGGCGCCACGTGGGGGGGCGGGGGCGCGCGGGGCCGGGGAGCGGGGGCCGCGCGCGGAGGGCCTGGCCGGGGCGGCCCGGGCGGTTGCTGGGGGCGGCGGGCGGGCGCCGTGTATTTTCCCCTCTCTTTGTGTGTGTCCGTGCGCTGCGCTCTCGCGTGACGTGACGGGACTCCGTGTGTCATTTCCGCACAAGGACACAGGAGCCCCCGCTGCAGTGGAACCACAACCCCTCCGCCCCCACCCCCGGCCCGCCCCTCCCCCTCAGCGGGGCACACGCGGGACCGGCGGCGGCGCTCGGGCGTGAACGGCCGCGGCGGGGAGCTGGGGCGCGCACTCCGGGCCCGGCGGCCGGCGCGCTCGGCCGGCGCCGCGCAGCTCCACGTGGGCCCGCGCCGGCTGCCCGGGTGGGGGCGGCGGCCGCGTACCCACGGCGCCGGGGCAGCTCGGGCGCCCGGGGTCCCTTGCTCGCCGTGTGTTCTCCCCCCGCGAGGCATCTCCTGAAAACGTGCTTTCTCAGACCCGAGGAGTTGGACCTGAAAAGCCTCTTTTTCTACTTTTTCCCCCCCCCTCCCCGGGACGGCGACTGTGCGGGGCGTCTCCTCCCCTGGCGCCCGCGCCTCTCCCGCATTTTTGGCATCTCGGCGGTGGCCTGGCCCTCCCGTGCCGGTGTTCCCGCGCCGCGCGCGGCACAAAGACATCGGGGCGCGGGGACCCCGGTGGCCCCGCGGAGCCGGCATGGAGTCTGGCGGGCCGCGGGAGAGCGACCCCGGCGCTGGGAAACGCTGGCTCTGGCCACTCCCCCAGCAGGGTGGCCGCCCTCTGTTGTAAACCTAAGAGCTAAAAATCTGCCTTCGACTCGTAACCCGAAGTTTTGAGGGTGGAGGCTGCAGAGCGAGGGACTCAGAAGTGCGCGCGCTCGCAGACCCACTTGCCACAGACAGACCCACAGGGTATCTGCGCCGAGCGCTTAAAATAGGAAAACACGAGTCACCGACTCCAAGGCTGATTCTTTCGACTCCTGACTCCCGGCCTGGAGATTCCAAGTTGATAAATATGAAACCTACCCCTCGGGTATTTTCTCAAGTCTCGGTGACTTGGAGGGGTGTGGTGTTTGTGAGGGTCAGGGAAGCTCAATCCAACAGTTAAGCCACGTTTACATTTTAGGCAAACAATGAAAATGTAAATTTTTTAAAATCCTTCAATTTGCCGATCGAGGAAAGTATAAAAAGAAAAATGCAAATGATCCCATCTGCTGCTCACAGCTGACTGGCTGCAAGGGAGGACCATGTGGCCCAGCCCTGCGCGGTCAGTGAGGAGGTAGAATAGATTTTAAAAGAAGGCATATGCTAGCTCCTTCCTGCCCAGTCGCGGAGAGGGTTTGAATTAACGTATAGTTTTGGATTGCCATATCCTCTTCCAGACCACTCCAATTGGGAATTTAGTAATCAGACAAGTTCCTCCCCTTCGGGTCTGAAATCAAAAGGCACAACAAAGTTATCTAGGACCTTGAGGAACTACGTGGAACATTCTCGAACTGTATTTGGGTAGCCCATTTGAGAAGTCAGTACTAATTGCTATGCAAAATTAGCAAGCAGCCGGGAGCACCGAGCCCTGCATCCAGGGGGTGCTTTTATAAAGGAATCCATACGTGCCCAGTGTCATTCAAAACAGGATGATGAAAAGAATGGGGCCAAGATAGCAGCCCTTCAAATTCAAAAGACTAGAGTCGCCCTATCTACATTTAAAATAGGGCGGGGGGAGGAAGGGAGGAGGGCTGCTTGGAGGAGAATGGTTAATTTATACATTCCCAGAAGACAGAATGGAGGCACTTCGATTTCTGCCGGGAACTTGACTTTTACGCTCGCGCGTTAAATAACACGTAGGATACAGGACATCGCTTGACTTAGTTAACAGATACAGCAGTTTTAGTCTCACCTTCAATTTAATGTGACAGAGTCTAAAAAGTATAAGTTGAATTTCATCAGTTCAGTTTTCTAGGAGTTCCCAGTAGAAGAGTTAAGAATAGGATTTAAGCTCACTTTGTAATGTAATGTACTGTAATGTAAAATGACCTTGCTACATTTTTACCAAAGGGACTAGATAAAATGTGTGTTGTGAAGGGATATATCTTTAGCCAATCGTTCACAGTAACAACTCAGGTATTTAAGGAGAAATTAAATAATAAAACAATAGAAATAAAATAATAGAAATTAACATTTCTTTTTTCATATTGTTTGAAGCTAAAGACTTCGTCAAATACAATAACTGTATTAATAAATAGCATCTAAGGGTAAGCTGTGTGCTTAAGAGACATAGCTGACTTTTCAAAATCTCTCTCTGGAAACTACGAAGTGACCTTGAGGATTATGGTAAATTGTGTATGTCTTAATTTGCATAACTGGATCAATCTGCTTAACAAAGTAAGCTGTTTGTTCCAAACAAGTTAACAGATAGAAATAGAAGGTACTGCTATCTAGGAAAGGGGACCACCTACCTCAAATGGTTTTTGTATGTTTACGTGTTTCTTTTTCTTTTTTTTGAGGACAGGAAAATAGAACATAAAGGTGAAAATAACTACATGGGAGTAGTTGTATTACTGTTGTATTTTGGAGCCTTTAAAAATAATAGTTCTGAAAATGCTATTGGATAAAAGTAATGCCTTCTGAAAAAAATATGAATGAACATGGGGTAACTTGGGGAGAGGAATGAGGTATGAAAAACACAGTTCCCACCCAACAGAACCCTAAGTCAGCAGGAGCGACTGTTCATGTTCATAAGGATGCGTATAAAGACCTGAAAAAAATAACATGCGTTTTAGAAGTCTGCTTGATTGGAAATTTCTTAATTAGAAATGCATTTTTCAAGATTTCAGGTTAGAGCTGCTGCAGTTGATCTAATGAACTCATTTGCAATTTTACCTGAGTAAAATGCAGCAGGGGGAACCTGGCTACTTGGTCATATAAAGGACTCACAAAAAACAGTAACCGGAAAAACTCAAATGGAAAATGACACAGCATTTAGTAAAGAGTGGGATCTACATAAATAATGTAAATACATATGAGTGGCAGACAGACAGACATTAGATTTCAGATATCTTTTTACTGTTACTCTAAAGGTTTTTCTCATCACTAAAATATATTTATAGTTGCCAAGACAATATTTAGTAGGGCTTTTTTTTTTTCTTTCAGTAGTTAAGTCTTAAAACAACGCAACAGATTTCACTGTTACTTCTGAGACATTTCCACTCTATTTCTTGCCTGCTGGATGTCTAATTTTGCCAAGTCCTCAACTTCAAACAGAAGTAGCTGGCAGATCCAGATTCCGTGAATACTCTCACAACAGAAAAGTCAGAGGGAAAGAGTGGAGGGGCAGGAGAGAATATATTAACTTTATTAAATAGAACCGAAGGAAAGACATACCTTGCTAAATAACTTGCAAAACTGACTCGGTTGGGAAGTTGGGCTCGGGAAGTTAAGTTTAACCCCTCATGTGCTGTTGCGGGGGGCGCTACCTTTAGTGGAATCGGGAGCAGGTAAAGGACAGGTCACGACCCAATGTGGAAAAAAAAAATGAGGTTTTGAATGAAAAGCTGCAGAGAATTTGTGCTGGGCAGTTTTCCTTATGGGTAGAAGAACGAGTTAATAATTTACAGCAGCTTGCGATTTTAGGCACCCAACACAGCCATTGGGATCTGATTTTAGTGGAATATCTGGCTTGCACAATAGGATTCTGCAAAAAGGAACGTTAGGGAGAGTGAAAGCGGCAGCAGTCCCACTCTCAGTTTCAAGCCCTTGAGAAAACAAATGCCATCCGGACTTGAGCTCATTCTGAGCCCAGAGTGCTGGCTGGAGGCGCTGCAGCCACCAGGGCCCCGACACCCAGAGGGGTGCCCAAGGGCCTGCGGTTAGGAGTCCCCACACGGATCGCACACCAGCAGTGACAGGCAGGGAGCAGGGAGCCGGGCAGGCTGGTTTCCCAGCCAATCAGAGCCCATTAAAAAAGAAGAAAAAGGAGACATATCCTGCTCTAGGAACTGGCCCATTTTTAAGAAATTATTTCATGCTGTGGATCAAAAGCCTCTCTAAATGAAATGATATAAATACATACATACATGTACTTTTTTAGTCTTATTTGACTTGTCTAAAATCTTCTCTGCAAAATGAAACACCTCACAGAAATGAACTCGACACCCAGTGATCCCACTAGGAATCCATAGCAGAGTAACAATCAAGGCCCCAGCTACAGGAGTGTTCACTGCAGGATCGTTCATGAGAGCAAAAAATTGGATGCAGCCAACCCAGTGGCATCGTGGTTTAAGTCTGCGTGCTCCACTCCGGTGGCCTAGGGTTCAACGTTTGGATCTCAGGCACGGACCTACACAGTGCTCATCAGACCATGCTGTGGCAGCGTCCCACATACAAATTAGAGGAAGATTGGCACAGATGTTAGCTCAGGGACAATCTTCCTCACCAAAAAAAAAAAAAATTGGAGAGAACATAGAAACTAGTTAAATGACATGTGCTACGGCATACTACATAGGCTTCAGAAAGAGGGAAGGTGCTCTTTCTTATGGATACGGAAGAATGTCTATGACGTTATTGAGTAAAAGAAAATTACAGATCTATATATAGCATAATCCCATTTTTATACAAAAAGAAAAACATGTATGTACACATATCTGGGTGTGAGTGGAAGGTCTGGAAAATACAAGGGTGACAATGGTTACCCCTGAGTACAGGATGGCAGGGAGGGAAGAGGGACTTTTACTTTTCCACGTTGTACTTCCATTTAATGTTTGATTTTCTCTTTTCCCCCAATGGGCATCTATTGCTTCTGGAGCCCTTTCTACCTCCCACTGACTAAAAGAGAGTCGTCACCACAGCCTAAGGAGCAAAAGTCACCCTGGAGTGGGAAAAGTCATGCCGAGCAGCCGTGAGAACCGGGATTCGCTCCTGACACTGTCTCCCCTTCTACGTATTCTTAGGGCTTAGAAAAAAAAAAAAAAAGAAGGGAAGAAATCTTAGTAATAATGCTCCAAAAGAAAATATGCCATTTGGCTACAGAATCCATGGCTCCCTTCCCCCAAGCTTCTGAAGTGTCGACACCGTATTTTAGAGACGTAACTATGGATCTGTCTAAGGATTTCCCTAGAATCGTGGCACGCTGTTAGGGCCTGAGAAATAATAGGTGCTGACTGCCTGATTCGACCATACGGCGACTGAGGCAAAAAGGAAAGGGGGCTTGCCTGAGGCACACGGGCCTCTGGAAGGATGTTTTGGGTTCCTCTTTCTTTGCTATTCCCACCAAAGGCCAAACAAGTTTTAAAAAAAAGTCAGATTCTACCAAAGCGTGAAATATACAAGGTCTGTGCTTCATAGAGTTGTGTTTGTTTAAATTCACAGCCCCTAGGGGGCTGGCCCGATGGAGCAGTAGTTAAGGGCGCACATTCTGCTTCTGGCGGCCGGGGTTCACTGGCTCGGATCCTGGGTGTGGACATGGCACCACTTGGCAAGCCATGCTGTGGCAGGCATCCCACATATAAAGTAGAGGAAGATGGACACGGATGTTAGCTCAGGACCAGTCTTCCTCAGCAAAAAGAGGGGGATTGGCAGCAGATGTTAGCTCAGGGCTAATCTTCCTCACAAAAAAAAAAAAAAAAAAAATCACAGCCCCAGCCTCCAGCCTCATCCTTTAGTCCTCACGCAGCTTGGATCTCTTCCTCAGGAGGCCTCATGTCTCCCTTGTCTGGGTTAGGGGCACTGCTATGGCACCTTGTTTTTTCTCTGTCATTGGGACTGTTAGGGGCTGAATTGTGCCTCCCCCCCACCCCCCGCAAATTCGTGTGTTGAAGTCCTACCCCCCCAATAGACTCAGAATTTGACAGTATTTGGAATAGGGCCTTTCAAGAAGTAATTAAAGTTAAATGAGGTCATATGAGTGGGCCCTGATCCAGTAGGACTGGTGTCCTTACAAGAAGCGGGGGGTGGGGTCGGGGGGAGTGGGGGTGGTGGTGCCTCCACTCAGAGGAAAGGCCTCATGAGGACACAGGGAGAAGGCAGCAGTCTGCAAGCCAAAGAGAGAGGCCTCAGGAGAAACCAACCCTGCCGGCACCTTGATCTTGGGCTTCCAGCTTCCAGACCGTGAGGAAATCCATTTCTGCTGTTTAAGCCCCCCTGTCTGTGGATTTGCTTACAGCTGCCTGAGCTGATGCACAGACCCTGCTCACATGAAGCTATAACTGTCTTCTTATCTGTCTGTCTTCCCAACTAGAATGTAAACTCCAGGAGGGCAAGACCACGTTCAGACGCTCTGACTCTGTGGCTGAGACACAGTCAATTCTCGGCAAATATCTGCTGAAAGAATACTCGAACTGTTGTTAGATCTCATATGTTCCATTCCTCTTGCCCTTTTTATGGATGAAGAAACAAAGGGTCAAAGGTTAGGAGCAGGACTGCTCCTACTCCGTAAGAATGGTGCCTCCTGGAAGTGTCCTTGTACCACCGCTGCTGTTACAAGGGAATAGCCCAGAGGCAGGCAGCTAATTCATGGCGGGATCTGGGCCCCATGCCAGAACCCCCCACCTCCCAGTCTATGGCTCCATCCACCAGACCACACCAACTTGAATAATATCACACAGCTATAATGTTGTCTTGGTCTGCTCAGGCTGCCATAACAAAGCACCATACACTGGCTGGTTTAAACAACAGAACTTTATCTTCTCACATTCCTGGAGGCTGGAAGTCTGAGATGAGGGTGCCACGAGATCAGGGTGCCAGCATGGTTGGGTTCTGTGAGAAGTGTCTACTTTGCAGATAGCCACCTTCTTGCTGGGTCCTCACAGGGTAGATAGAGAGCAAGCTCCCTGGTCTCTCTTCTTATTAGGGCACTAATCCCATAGTGAGGACCCCACGCTCATTACCTCATCTAACCCTAACTACCTCCCAAAGGCCCATCTCCAAATACCATTACATTGTGGGGTTAGAGCTTCGACATATGGATTTGGGAGGGACACAAACATTTAGTCCATAACAATAGTGTTTTCAGATTTTGTCATCCTCTTTGCCATTGATTGCAGACCTGAGAGAGGTGGAACAGGTATATAACCTCCCCACACCAATCCATCCCTTTATTTTTTTTGGAGGAAGATTAGCCCTGAGCTAACATCTGCTGCCAATCCTCCTCTTTTTGCTGAGGAAGACTGGCCCTGAGCTAACATCTGTGCCCATCTTCCTCTACTTTATATGTGGGATGCCTGTCATAGCATGGCTTGACAAGCGGTGCGTAGGCCCACACCCGGGATCCGAACCAGTGAACCCCAGGCCACCAAAGTAGAATGTGCAAACTTAACCACTGCGCCACCGGGCTGGCTCCTCCATCCCATTTTCAACCAGATGAGAAGAAAATAATGTCCAGAGAGATTTCAAGGTTTGTAATTCATTCCTTCATTTAACAAATAATTATCGCCGGCCTAATATGTGCTGGGCACTGTGCCAGGCTCTAGATGCATACCTGGCAATTGGCATGACCTCCTTTATACCCTAAGTACTAATTCTTCTGCTGTTTCCCAATTAAGTCTGTTATTTCCCAACTTAATTGTTCAAAACATCAGTCGTGCTGACCAGAAGAGAATTGAATCTTTCCTTTCAGAGAATTTCATTCTACTCTAAGACACAAAGGCGCACTCAAGTGTTCCTTCCTGCTCAGGCTGGGCATTGCTGCCTCCTCTGCCTTTGCTCATGATGCTTCTATACTCCCCTTGTCAACTCCTAGTCCTCCTTCAAAGCCCAGCCAAATGTGCCCTCCATTGTGAAGTTTTCACCATCCCCCTTCCCCACAGAGGTAGCGCACCCAGGTCTATGCTCCCACAGTGCTCCACTCATACTCTTACTGCAGACAGCCCTTAACTCAGCCTAACTGGTATTACTCGATTAGACTGTTTATTCGTGTCTTCTGTGATGCTCTTGTACGGGACTCCATGAAGCCTCAGAATGCGTGTCATCCCTCCTGTTGCCTTCTGTGATAAGTATCTCAACTGGCTCTTCTTTGCTATGACTGTGACACATGCACTAGATGCTCCAGCTGACTGGGCTGGCGGCTGAGGCTTGAAATGTAGGTAGCCATCCAAAGCTTCTGGTGGACGATGTCAGACTTTCCTGGGTGGCTTGGTGCCAAGCCCTATCCAATAGGAGGACTCTGAAGAGGACGATGACAAATCCCCACAACCAAATCTTTTTAAAAAGAATACATGTTGGGTGGTGATGTTCTTTCCTAGAGCTGCCATAACAAAGTACCACAAACGGGGTGGCTTAGAGCATCGGAAATTTGTCGTCGCATAGTTCTTGAGGCTAGCAGTCCAGAATCCAGGTGCTGGCCAGGTTGGTGCCTTCTGAGGGCTGTGAGGGGGATCTGTTCAGGCCTCTCTCCTGGCGTCTGCTGGCCTTCTCCTTGGCTCGTGGATGGTGGTCTTCACGTCATCCTCCCTTGTAGTGTGTGTCTTTGTATCCAAATTTCTCTTTTTTATAAGGACACGGTCATATTGGATTCAGGTCCATCCTAACAACTTCATCTTAACTTGATCATCTGCAAAGACCCTATTTCCAAATAAGGTCACGTTCACAGCTACTGGGAATGAGGACTTCAACATCTTTTGGGAGACACAATTCGACTCATAATAGGTGGGAGAAGAGTAGCACGCTCACCTGGACTCAGTCCTAACATCCTAGAAGTACCGGGTCCCAGGGGTAATGTTCTGCTGACAAGGTGGCTCCCTCCGCTATAGCAAAACTCCAAGGATTTTTGCAAAAACGTCTGTCACTGCAGGAATCTGCCTTCCCTTTTATTTCTAAAGAATGTGCCTAATTTAATTTTGCTGCTGCTCGGGGACTCGGCCATTTGCATTCATATTTCCATGCCTCCACTGCTGTCGTTGTCCTGCAGAGAGAGGGGGGTGATAAATGCTTGTGCACTTGCCAACTGTAGAGCACAGGGCTTATGAGGTCGGACAGACCTGGACTTGAATCCAGGCTCCAACTTGTACTGAGTGTGAGATTTTGGAAGCTGCTTGAGCCTTAGCATGTCCATAATCACAGCATGTGGCAACCGCACCCTACGGGGTGGTTATAAACGAGGCAGTTCTGTGCGGCACTACACAGTGGCTGGCAGAAGGTTAGTTCCATAAAGGAGAGCTGTTATTTTTTTATTGGTTACGAATGAAGTGAGCGAACTGTTGAAATAACTAGCCCGGGCACATAACAGGGTTTTGAAAAACTCATTTCTGGTTTAGCAGCAAAAGCACAAAGTTTCATATGACCAGTCTCAACGCTGTCTGGAAGACACCCGTAGAATACCACTTTAAATTCAAACTCCACCCAGAAAGGAAAAAAAATACTACCATGTAATTCTAAAACATCCGATGGTCCCCAAACCACAATTCTGATGTTCCTTCTCCTTACTCCACCTGTAAGGAAAGGAACAAGGAGTCCTGCCATTTTTCTCCAGGGCAGGTCCTGGTAGCTTCCGTCACGTGTGCACACTGCTGCCACTACAGCCCTGAGCTAAGGAACCCAGCCAGTGAGAAAGGAGAGGTGGTGCCTGCAAGTCTCAGTTCATGCATTTGTGTGTACGAAATAACGATTTTCACAATTTACTTTCTGTTTTGAGCCCCATCCTTGTGGAGTCCTCCCCACCCCCACGGGCTTCCAGGGGCCTCTGCCCTGCAGGCACCTGCCCACATGGGTTCCTGCTGAGCTGGCCCTCACTCTGCTCGCCATGCCCTGCAGGCAGCGGCTCTGCCATGCCCAACCAGGGACATGGTCATCTCTTCGCAAGGCTGCCTAGAACAGGCCGAGGTGATGCGAATGCCTGCAGGGAGCACGCAGGGGAGTCTGAGAGTGAGGCAGGCAGTTTGCCTATTAAGCGCATTAGGAACATTCTTCACTTCCACAAAAAAACACACTAGCTCCTCTGTTTCTTTCAACATGAGCCATCTTCCGTCTATCTTTTGTTTCCCCATTTATGGAAAAGATCTTGGGTAAAGAGAAACATCCTCTCCTGTCTGGAACACAGCAGGGCAGGTGTCATGAGTGGCAGCTAACCCTTGGCCTCAGCGTAGGGACACAGCACGGACTAGGGAGGACCCTATGGGGACTCCGGGCACTGATTCCTTATCTCAGGCAGGCAGCCCTTTGGTGCCAGCACAGACTGAACCCAGTACAGCCAAATCTGCCAATTATTCAAGAGAAGCCCAAACCTGGATTTTTATGTGAAATTGCCTAGATTTTTAATGCTGAATGACCGAAATTCACACGGCCAAACAAAGTCAGGCCTCTAGCTTGTGGTCGCAGCCCACAGCCACACCTTCTCCCAGGGCAGGCGGCCTCCCAGCCAGGCTGCCGCAGATCCCACATGGTGGCCCTGCTTGTCCCCACCACCATGTCCAGGGTCCCCCTGCTTCTGCCCATGGCTCAAAGCTTCTCCCTACTGGGGCTTAAGCTTTTAGAAACAAAAAAAAGCTTGAGGGTGAGTTCAGCTTTCTCCTCTGTCTCCTGTTTTCGCTAAGACAATAAACCCAGACGGGAATATCTGCTAGGAAGCAGGGAAGGAAAAGGGGAAATACCAGGAGAAAAACTATAGATTAATGTCTCAAAAATAATATCCTGCCACACATACTTACTGAACATATCTGATCTGAGGTTATCTATCAAACAGTTGCAGAATTTCTCTGTGCTGTGGACTCTAAGAAGCACTAGGACAATCTTTGAGAGAGGAAATCCCAATTCAGCCAATTAATCAGATTCCATTTTTCACAGTAAAATAATATGTATCTAGCACAGCATCTTAATAATATATTATGATGTAACATTTAGTTTTATTAATATAGCACCTTGTTTTCTTGATTTTGCCATGGGCAATTTCTGAATTCAATAATAAGGTTTTTGAGAAAATATGTAATACCTTGAAGGTTTATCCACTGAGTTCATAGTAAACACATGATACTAGTTATTAATGAGCCGTCATTGGTTTAAAGGACTAACGTTATTACTGAGCCATTACTGGATTAAAGGACTAAAGCCACACAACCCTTGTGCTTTGGGAAGATGACAAATTTGGGAGCAGAAAGTTCAGACTCAAATCACTTCTGTTTCATCATTTTCTTTGGTGGTGGGAGAGATGCTGATCCCACTGTGTTACTGATTTGAGTGGTCAGGAGTCAGGCAAGAATATTAGAAATACACCAGATGAAAATCCTTCAAGTAGACGACCTTATTACCCTCCTGACCTATATAATCAGCTTGGAGCAAAGACAAATAATTGCTCTTTGGAACCTGAGTTTATGAGTTTGCAGGAAAAGGGGCCAGAGGAATTCAGTAATCCACATTACCTGCTTCTTCCCTCTGAATATTTTACATTAGAAATTAGAAAAGTTTGGGATTACTTTTCTCCAATAAAATTAAAAACATTTTTTTTTAAAGGGAAGTATTAGCCTCAGCAGAAATAAGTGGCATATGTACAGTGGCAGGGAGAAACTCATAAGTTTTGGGACAGACATGGCACATATATTGTGGTTCTCTAAGACTCAAACATTTCCTGAATTCTCTTTCTGGAGATACTGAAATTTTCAAATGCTATATATAATAAAATATATTACATCCAATTTGCTAGCTGGTGATTTAATAACACTTAAATATTTAAAAAATTAAGACATAAAAGTTACAGCTTCTGGAGTCATGCCAATTCTTCACGAGATGCTTGTTGCAATCCTGGCTTTCAGTAACTAAACTGTGTATTTGTGGAAACTGCATTTATTCAGCCTTGACATTAGGTAAGTAAGTAAATTATTTTAGTGCCAAAGGGATCTCTAGTCTGGAATACGTGAATGTGTTTTCCCAGTGCCCACATTCCCAGAGGATTCTTGTAGAGACAAAATTTGGCTCATTCAATTGTAGAGGGAGGTGGGAGAGACCATTTAGCACCTAAACACAGGGCTGAGCACCCGTGAAGTTGGCAGGAGGTGAGACCTCTCCGGAAGATGGCCCAACTGGCTTTAATGTGACAAAAGCTTTCAAAATTAAACAAATATTTATTGAACACCTACAACTGCAAAGCTTTGAGTCCTTTGGGGAATTAAGGAACGGGTAAGTGAGGTCCCTGTCCTCGCAGAGCTTTCAGTCTGCCCAAAGAACCCATCATGAACACTGGAAACTGTAATACAAAGCAGAAGGCGGCACCAGAGACACCCAGAGAGGGGGGAGCCAGGGAGCTGGAATAGATCCGGAAGGCTCTGTGGAGGAGGAGCCTGTACCCGGAGCCCGCAGGAAGGCTGAGTGGGATTCTGACCCAAGAAGCCTGGAGGAAGGGCATTCTGAGCAGGGAAGACTGCAGGCAGCAGCTGAGGCAGGAGACTGCAGGCGATATCTGGAAAACTATAAATAGCCCTTTTGAGTCAAAAACAGAGAGCCTTGAAGTTAGAGGGCAGGCAGAAGTAACAGGTAAGGTCAGAGAGAGCTGGTGGACAGATTAAGGCCTTTCTCTGGTCTGTGACACAAGTCTTCCAAAACCTGACACTCAGCTTGGTGCTTGACTATTTCATGGAAGACAAACATGACCTCCGGCAGCCACAAGCCAAGAGGACCCTCATTGCAAACGGCCAGCTCTCTCAGAGTGCCTATCTCTGACGTCCTTTTAGTGACCCAGCCATAACTCAGAGGTGGAAGGATGCCAGGAAGAGTGATGGGGACAGAAACAGAAACAGAACCAATAAGTGCCTCCTGCCCCCTCTACAGTCTTGCACCTACATGCAACTTCCAAGAGGCCCAATCTGTGTCTTCAAGGGGCGCGCCTAAGAACACTGGAGCAGGGCCACCTGTTTATATAGGGAAGGAAAAGCTGCCCCCCAAAACGGAGAAATTTAACAAAGAAGTAATCAAACGAAGAATTTCTGAGCCTGCTGGGTGACAAGAGATCATCCACAAAAGGCAACCATAAATTTAAAATGTCATGGCATTCAGGTAATAGGGTTAATATTCTCTGGATGGAATTTTCCACTTTGCATGTCATCCCTTTTTTTCCTGTTTGAATTTCAATAAATCTCAATCTAGTAATGGCTT
Organism: Equus asinus; assembly: GCF_041296235.1. Lineage (NCBI taxonomy): Eukaryota > Metazoa > Chordata > Mammalia > Perissodactyla > Equidae > Equus > Equus asinus. The sequence goes on from NC_091813.1 coordinate 43,063,801, forward strand.
TTTATAGCCAACCAGAAACACTTGCAGTAATCAAAGGCTCTAAAATAAAAAATATAGTGCTACTATCTTGTAAGCATTCATGGGATCCTTGATAAGCACAGTAAAACCCCATGATAATGCACACATCAGAAATAAAATTTTAGGTATAATGCAGAATTGGCAACTGGCTCTCATTCTCTGCTTAGCCCCTATTTGAGAACAGGACAGGGGTGAGGGTCAGGATGGGGGTTAAAGTTCTATGCTAGGGTTGGGGTGGGGGTCTTGGAGTGGAGGCCAAGGTCATGAAGATGAAGGAAAGGCATGCAAACTTGTTTCAGAAAGAGACGAGGTGAAGGATGAGTCTCTGGTTCTCAGTATTCTCCCAGCTGAATCTCTGAATCTGGTCAACTAACTGGGACATTTCTGGAGTTACTGATGCTCTTCTGCTGCCTCTGAATTCAGAATTGTCCCCAATAATATTTAAGTTGGAGCCAACCACCACCACCAGGTGGCACCAAATCACAGCTCGAGTTGGGCATGAATTTAGATAGGGCAGCTGGACTCCCAGAATTCCTCACCAGTTGGCTTCACACTGGTCATTTTGTTGTTAACTTTGCAAAAAATTGTGACCTTAGATTTCACATGACTGAATTCTTTGGATCTCACTTATCCAATTACAGTAGGGTTTTACTGTACTAATTTATGATAACCAACAATTGAGGCAAGTACTCTCTTAGTAGACGAAAGACCAAAGGAGACTAAATTAGATATTATGCTAATTGTTTTATATATCTTCAACAAACTAGGAGGTATAGTTTGAATACTATGAAACTACCATTTTTATAGGTCAAAAATTGTCAACTACTGACATTTTCACATAGTTCAATCTAATAGTTATTATTGAACTATTCCTTGGGTGTTGAGTTCTATATATACTTCATAGTTTGAGCATATTATTGTATTATTAAATATTTCAGTATGTGTATTTTATGTCTGCTTGATCCATTTCTGAAAGATGTAGTTAAAATCTTTTAACTATAATTTGATTTATCCATTTCTCCCTGCAGTTTTTTCAGTTATTCCTTTGTATATTTTGAGGCTGTATTGTTAGGTGCAAACATGTTTTTGATGGCTATATCTTCTGGCCCTATTGTTCCTTTTATCAGCATATAACACCATTCTTTGTCCCTTATATTTTTTTGCCTTATATTCCATATTGTCAGATATTAAGATTCTTCCCCCTTTTTCTTTTGGTTCATATTTTTTTCTTTCTTTTTTTGTTTTTGGTGAGGAAGATTGGCCCTGAGCTAACATCTATTGCCAATCTTCCTCTTTTTCCTTGAGGAAAATTGTGGCTGAGCTAACATCTGTACCAACCTTCCTCTTTTTTGTATGTGGGATGCCGCCACAGCATGACTTGATAAATGGTGTGTAGGTCCATGCCTGGGAGCCAAACTCATGACCCCGGGGCTGCCAAAGCAGAGAGCACGAATTTAACCACTACACCACTGGGCCGGCCCCTTTTTCCATCTTTTATTTTCAATCTTTCTGTGTTTTTTTGATTTAAGTTTCTCTTTCAGACAACTTATTATTGGACCTTGCTTTTTAACCCAGTCTGAGAGTCTGTTTTTTAATTGGTAAATTTAATTTATATTTATTATAATTCATTCGAAGTACTTATTTCTGCCATTTTATTCTATATTTTCACTTACTATACGTTTTATACTTCTTTTCCCCTTTCTACTTTCTTTTCTTTTTTTTATTGAGAGATAGGTACATATAACATTATGTTAATTTCAGGTGTACAACATGATTAGATATTTATATATATTGTGAGATGATCACAGCATATAAGTCTAGTTAACATCTGTCATCATACATAGTTACAAAGTTATTTTTCTTGTGATGAGAACTTTTAAGATTTACTCTCTTGGCGACTTTCAAATATGCAATGCAATCTTATTAAGTACAGTCACCATGCTGAACATTACATCTCCATGACTTATTTGTTTTATAACTAGTGATTCTATCCCCTTCACCACCCTGACTCCCCTGCCCTGCCTCTGACAACCACCAATCTGTTTCTGTATCAATGAGTTTGGGGTTTTTCTTAGATTCCACATATAAGCGAGATCATTTGGTATTTGTTTCTCTCCCTTTCTCCTTTCTATTGGAGAGTTTTTTTTTTTTTTTTTTTGCTGGCTTAAATGTTGAGCTTTCAGTCTGCCTGGAACCTCTTTTATTTCAAAGCTCATGTTCTGTCTGTTGTACCATACCAAGAATTAGATGTCAGTGGAACCTTAGATATTTGTCATCTACACCACTGGATGTAAAACTGGAGTGTGTGTGAGAATTACCTGGAAGCTTATGAGAAATGTTGATTCCTGGACCTCTTCAGAAATTCTGGCTCAACAGGTCTGGGCAAAGCCCTGATTCTAAAGCAAGCCCCTGATTTTGATGCTGGTGGTTCACAGGCCACATTGTGGAAATACTGTTCCCCTCCAACCCCGTAACTTTCCACATGGTAAGCTTTACACTGTCCTTGCCCTTTAAATATCACTTTTTCAAGATACACCCTGGGGCGGGCTCTGATCATCTCCTTTCTAGAGTCCTTCTCACCTTACATTGTCCTATATGTTAAAAGAAGTCTCTAGACCTACTTCCACAATCTATATTCTTCTAATTAGAGTTTGCAGTTCATTGCTCCTTTACTATTACTCTATTTGGCTTGCTTGCTTCATCATTATAAAAACATACGTCCTTTAACAGCACTTACTGAATGTCAACCTCTGTAACAGGTGCAGTTTCGGGCACTCAGCAGCCACTTTACTAGGAAGCATGACTGTCTCCATTTCTATAAGAAAGTAAGAAGAAACTTGGGGAATTTGCCTAATATCCCCTTCAGTGGAGAAGCTAGTATGTGAACCCAGATTTGTGTGTTCTATTTGTTATATTCCACTACCTTCAAAGCGAATCTGAGGGGTTGGCCCCACGGTCTAGTGGTTAAGTTCGGCGTGCTCTGCTTCAGCAGCCTGGGTTCTGTTCCCAGGTGTGGACCTAGTCCACTGTCAGCATCTATGCTGTGCCGGCAACCTACATGTAAAATACAGAAAGATGGGTGCAGATGTTAGCTTAGGGCAAATCTTCCTCAAGCGAAAAGAGGAAGATTGGCAACAGATGCTAGCTCAGGGGGAATCTTCCTAAGTGGAAAAAGAAAAAAGAGAGAATCTGATCCCAAGAAGCCCACAGGGTAGTGGGGAAGCCACAAATAATCTCAGTTTCCGGTCATCTTTGTATCCAAGACAATGCTTTGCACATAGTAACGTTAAATAAATGTCAGTGAAAAGAAAGCATGAATTTATCCTGGTTTCTTACTTCTTCCTCTGTTGATGGTTTCCAAGTCAGGGGAATTACAATCTGGTAAAACAAAGAAGCAGCAAAGAGGGCTGTTGGGGAAAACATGAATTTGGAGACAAAGCAGAAAGAAGAGCCTATGTCACACAGTGAGTTTCTTTCTCTGAACAGCTACTGTAACAGGTCATCGAAGTCCCATTATGTGAAAATTGTCCATTATAAGCCAGGGCTATTTTCATTTTGCATTCTTCAGTTTATTTTTCTAATTAATTCAATAAAAGTTTTTAAGCAATACAAAAATGTAATATTAGTATGATTTTCTCCTTCCGGTACTCAGTTTTATAATGCTGATGTTGGACATAATAGAGCAAGCAACTATAAGTAATTGTAGAAATTATTGCTGGGAATTTGCATATGAAATACACACCTTTTACTGCCTCTAGTTGGCATTGTTAACTAGGTTATAAATAGTACAGCGGACACATTGCAAACAGAAAGTGCTTTTTGATGGGCACATGCTATGAATGGAAGAAGTGTTCAACACAATGTTTAAGTCGAAAAGCATTCATTAGAACCAGCCAAGAGGGAAAGTGGCTTATTTCCTAATCACAACCTTGCTTAAGAATCCAGTCATATAGAAAGACTATGGTAATGCTTTCTAAAAACAGATATTTATGCAACTATTTGGGTAAACAAGTGATACATCTAGTCTATAAACATATTTTAACGGTGTTGATAGGCACTTTTAAGAAAATTGAGCTGTTCCCTTTGGATTAAATAATCTCGTACAATGTGCATGTGGAGCGGCAAAGGAAGTGATAGGCCTAAGATAGAAGTGGAGAGTGCAGTTTATATTTATACCACTCTTGGAGATAAAGCTCACAGTAGGTCATTTTGCTGAAATCATCTACTAGAATTTGAAAATTGAAAAACCTTCTTGAAAAATTTTATTGTGACAGAACAAAAAGATGCCATTCATTCTGATTGTATGACCATAAAAATTGTAATTAGTAGGGCAGTCTTTTTGCTGGTGTTTTATATTGCTAGAGGGCAAAAATTCAGTAAGTGTTACTATGCAGCCTGCTTCAATCATTATAAGGTATAGGTACAAAGACTGGTGATGACTTTTGAAATGACAAATATAACATTTGTGGACATCATTACATTTTTTATGGGCTGTAATAATTTGATTTTCAAAAGTTTGTTTTTTTTTGTTTTGTTAAATGGTTATAAAGCAACTATGACACAGAATTTTAATGATGAACTACTCATCCAGATGACAGAAGAGGTGAGGGGGCTAGGGACAAGATTTTCTTCCTACATATTTGTTTTTAGGTATCTATATTTGCCTGAGTGCCTGGATACCATAGTGATAGCCTAGCAACAGCTAGATACAAATTAAGGTAATCTGTCATGCCAGTGTCTGATCATAAAAAGTTGGTAGGTAGCATGCTGGGAAAGAAAACATAGATGTTTAGATGTTTAATGGTTTAATCAAAAACAGACTTGCTCTCTCTACTACCTGCCTTTGTCCATCTCCTTACCTCACGTTTATATATATGTGAATCTCTTCATAAAGAGATTAGAATCTAAAAAAAAAAAATCCCAAACAAACTCCTGTGTTATAATTGATGGAGTAAAACAAAATGTAAACCCTTCTTAACTAGGGAACAAAACAACATATTTTAATCTTTCTGAAATAGAAACTAATGGTCACACTAGTGCATGAACAGTGTTTTACAAAGACTTTTCAAAAGGACTTTTTCATACTAACGGGCATTTGATTTCTCTTGATAGCTGTTAGGATGACAAAGTTACATAAAACATCAATACCTTTGGACCAGCAGACTTGGATGACATGATGGATACTGCAATTTTTAAATTCAACATGCCATATGATGCCTTTCATTATCTTTATTGTGGTAATTTATATGTAAAGCAGAGAAGTAAAATAATCTGAAAGGAAGAACATAACATTTGGAAAATAAAATCACCTTGCTTTTTAGGGCTATTGATTTTATTTCAAATACCCCAAAATGGTAAAATATAGGTTAAAGCAAATAGTTGTTAGCTAGTTGAACAGAGATGGCAAACAGACGTCGAGTTGTGTGCCATCTCGGATAAATTAATAGTGGTTGCCTCGAGCGCTATGTTGAGGAGGATTCTGAGGTTCTGTAACAAAAAGGGCTGTGAATGATGAGTGAATGTCTGTTAGCGCTAGGAGGGAGACCAGACGGTAAAAGACTTGTTAAGTGGGATGCAGGGTGTGGAAGGGAAAGAGAATTAGTCCAAAAGACCCAAACACAAACTTTAAATTTATTTTTTCTTATATTTTATATTAAAATGAATGCAAATCTTACATTTAATTCCATAATATATATATCTGGCATGCCACAAAGTTTAAATCACCTGTAAAATTACCTAACCTCAACTTTGTAGAAAAAAAGTATGTTCTTAGACAATGTGCATGTTCATATCTGCGGCTTCCCACAGCCCCTGCAGGCTGCGAGTATCCCCGGGAGTCTCTGCACCCTGTTGAGTGAAGCCACGCCTAGAAGACGGAGAGAAATACAAGCGTTTAGATCTGTGCACGCTAAGGGAAGATTCAGAGAAGTTAAGTCACCGGCTTGTCAGTGGCGGAGCTGGCATTTGAAGATTCTAAAGCCCAATTCCCTAACAAAGACTCAGTCTTTTTTCTCCAAAGACAAGTCCCAGGATGCCCTGGGATTCAGGGTTTGGTACTAAAGTACTGATCTGAAAAATGACTTTGGGGGCCACAGAAGACCAAATAGTAACTAGTAAATTGGCAATTTTAGTATAGTTGTTAAAAAAGAAAAGCCTGGTTTCTGTTTGGGGTGGAAAAATTGTGGAAACAGTGGTGATGGTTGCACAATAGTGTGAATGTAATTAATGTCACTGAATTGTACACTTAAAATGATTAAAATGGCACATTATAGCATATATATATTGTGTATATATCTATATCCACAACGAAAAAAAGAAAAAGAAAAGAAAATCATGATTCAGGGATTGGAAGATTAATATTGTTATGATGGCAGTTATCCAAAATTAGATCTATAGATTCAATGCGATCCCTATCAAAACCCCAGCAGGCTCTTTTGTAGAAATTGAGAAGCTGATCCTAAAATTTTTATGGAAATGCAAAGGACCCAGAGTGACCAAAACAATTTCAGAAAAGAACTACCAGTATAAATGAGGAAATGCAAATAAGATTTGATGGATTGTATCAATGTCAATGTCCTGGTTGTGATATTGTATTATAGTGTTACAAGATGTTACTACCGGGGGAAACTGTAAAGGGTATATGGGATCTCTCTGTATTACTTCTTACAACTACTTGTGAATCTACAATTATCTCAAAAAAAAGTTTAACAAACAAGCAAAAAAAGAGTTAAGTTGGAGGATTTACACTTTCCAATTTTAAAACTTAATATAAAGCTATAGTAATCAATCAGTGTGGTACTGGCATAAGGATAGACATAGAGATCAATGGAATAGAATTGAGAGTCCGGAAACAAACCCTTATATTTATGGTCAACTGACTTTCTAGAAAGTTGCCGAGGCAATTCAAAGGGGCAAAGAATACTCTTTTCAACAAATGGTTCTAGAACAACTGGATGTTCATATACAAAAAAAAATTAATTTGGTCTAGTGGTTTTCAGTGGGGGCGCTTTTGGCCTCCCAAAGGGAGGGAACATTTGGCAATGTCTGGAGACAATTTTGGTTGTCACAACTGGGGGCAGGAGTGCTACTGGCATTTGTGAGTAGAGGTTAGAGAAGCTGCAAACATTCAACAATGCGCAGGGCAGACCCCACAACAAAGAATGATCCAGCCCAACATGTCAACAGTGCCGAGGATCAGAAACACCCATTTAAACCTTTACCTCACATCATATGCAAAAATTAACTCAAAATGGATGATAGACCTAAATGTAAGAGCTAAAACTATAAAACTTTTAGAAAAGAATATTGGAGAAAACCTTTGTGACTTTGAGTTAGGCAAAGATTCCTTAGATATGATACCCAAAGCATGATCTATAAAATAAAAAATTGATAAATTAGACTTCATTGAAATTAAAGACTTTTGCGCTTCAAAAGACATCATTACAAAAATGAAGTTAAGCCATAGACTGGGAGTAAATATTTGCGCATGATATATGTGATAAAGGACTTGTATCCAGAATATATAAAGAACACTTATAACTCAATAATAAGACAAACAACGGCAAGGGGCCAGGCCGGTGGCACAGTGGTTAAAGTGCACACGTTCCGCTTTGGCGGCCTGGGGTTTGCCGGTTTGGATCCCGGGTGCAGAAGTGGCACGGGTTGGCAAGCCATGCTGTGGTAGGCATCCCACATATAAAGTAGAGGAAGATGGGCACAGATGTTAGCTCAGGGCCAGTCTTCCTCAGCAAAAAGAGGGGGATTGGCAACAGTTAGCTCAGGGCTAATCTCCCTCAAAAAAAAAAAAAAGAAAAAAAGAAATAGGCAAAAGATTTGAACAGACATTTTACCAAAGAAGATAGATAAATGGCAAATGTGCTCATGAGAAGATGCTTAATATCATTAGTTGCTAGGGAAATGCAAATAAAAATCACGAGATACCATCTCATTCCTACAAGAATAGCTATAATAAAAAAGAGAATACCAAGGGTTGGCAAGAATGTGAGGAAATTGAAACCCACATGTGTTGCTGGTGGAAATATAAAATGATACAGCTACTTTGGAAAAGAGTTTGGAAATTTCTAAAAAGTTAAACATAAATTTACTGTAAATTTTACTCCTGGAGATGTACTCAAGAGAAATAAAAACTTATGTCCACACAAAGACTTCTACCTGAATATTCATAGCAGCATTATTCATAATAGATAAAAAGTAGAAACAACCCAAATGCCAATCAACGGATAGAAAAATGTGGTAAAGCCCTACAATGGAATACTATTTAGCAACAAAAAGGAACAAAATAATGATTAATGCTACAATATGGATAAACCTCAAAAACATTATGCTAAGTGACAGAAACCAGATGCAAAAGACTAAGTATTGTATAATTCCATTTACACAAAATGCCCAGAGAAGGCGAATCCACAGAGGCAGAGAGCAGATTAGTGGCTGCCTCAGATGAGGGTGCGAGTGGGGGCTGACTGCAGATGGGCACAAAGGACCCTTAAACCTGAATTGTGGTGATGCTTGTGCAATTTTGTAAATTTACTAAAAATCATTGAAAATTATATCCTTAAACTAGGTGAATTTTATGGTATGTAGATTATACTTCAATCAAGCTGCTTTTAAAAAAGAATGCAATTAAAGCAATTCTAATCTTCCAAAAAAAAAAGGGAAGGAAAGAAGGATAAAAAGAAAGAGAAGCGTGGTATGGAACTGCATAAACAGGCAGCAATTATGCAGCTCACAGTAAGTTGATCCTATTCTACGTACATAAGTTAAGTTGAAGTCACTGTGCAATTCATGATATAAGGGGGAGGGCAGGCAGGGAGACGTCACTAAAACGCCTAGAGACCGCAAAGGCATACAAATAGTCAAGTTACAATGATGAATTTAAGGAAGGAAAGATAGCAAGCGGAGCTTAATTCTTTGAGGAGGGTGTTGTTTTCTAGATCATGTAAAGCCTTAAAAAAAAAAGACCCAAACAAAACAAGACAATAACATAACACAATAAACCCATACTGTTACAGCATAAAAGACTGGAGTCAAATAAAGACTATTTGGTTTTTCTCAGAACAAACTCTAGGAGCTTCCTTCTCCCAAGTCTTTGAGGAAGCAAAGATGGCTTCTCTTCTCTTACAGAATGGTTTCTCCGTGGTCGCGGCCAAGAGCAGAAGCTATGACGATTGATGGAGGCCCTTTCCTGCCCTAGGAGATTGTGAACTTCAGCAGAGGAAAGAAGTCATCATACTGAAGTATGCCTGACTAAGTGAAGCAAGAGGAAGATACGTAGAGGTGTGAATCCATCTTGAGCATCATCTTGCAGGAAGGGGAACCACCAAGTGAAAAGATTAATCATTCAAGTTGAAGAATTTTAAGGGAGTGTGCTTCCCAGTTTTAACCTGCTGCTGTGGAGGACCTGCGGGGCACTATTTTTCCAAGTCAAAGACTTTCTTAGTAGCAGGTTAGGAGGTTGACTTATGAAGTCAGTCCAACCATTTACACCAGAAACCAGGAATAGAAATTCAGATACCTTGTTTAGAATTTAAGCTACTTTTTAATAATGGTCATGGAGACTGTAGCACTAGGGAAAAATGTTTATGATGTGTTATGTGAAAACAGCAGGATCCAAAGTTGAATTTATACTATAATTACAATCATGAAAAAAAAGATATGGCAGAAAAGGCTGGCAGAAACACAAATGAAATGGTGATACTGATTGTTAGCATGGTGAGATTATGAATGATTTTTTTTATATTTTCCAAAATTTCTTTAAAGTGGTTATTTACTGGGGCTGGCTCGGTGGTGCAGCAGTTAAGTGCGCATGTTCCGCTTCGGCGGCCCAGGATTCGCCGGTTCGGATCCTGGGTGCGGACATGGCACCGTGTGGCAAGCCATGCTGTGGTAGGCATCCCACATATAAAGTAGAGGAAGATGGGCACACATATTTGCTCAGGGCCAGTCTTCCTCAGCAAAAAGAGGAGGATTGGCAGCGGATGTTAGATCAGGGCTAATCTTCTTCAAAAAGAAAAAAAAGTGGTTATTTATTTAAATGTGTTCAAAAAGTGAAATTTAAGCTACTCCAACAGTCAAGGCAGTGGCTAGCCCACTGACACAGTGATGCGTACACTGTCAGAAGTGAGCAAATCAAGTTGAGAGGAAGCTGATGTAGCTTTTCCATGAAAATGGAGTCAGCATCTCCAAGAAGAAAGAAAAAGAATAAAAGCCTGAGAAACTTTTTCTTTCTATGGAAGAGAAAGAAATATATATTGAGGAAGAACATGCCTCCACCAGTATAGGCCTAAAACCTAGCACTTCAGAGCTCCAAGGGCAGGTGGGGTGAGCCAGAGGAGGGGGTGGACCCAATATCAGTGCTGGCCCCTCCGGACTCTCCCCAGGTGACATTTCTTTTTCAGTCACCTTTAGAAGTACGTTATCCCCTTAATGGAAAGGCAGGACCCATTCTCAAAGAATAAAACAGTTAATTTGAGGCAGGATCCCGAGTGTAGGAAGAGAAAGAAGTAAATGATTATCTTAGATTACTTTGTGTTTTTTAAAGAAGGTACAAATAACTGTGTTATTACTAAAACATGATTAACAATAATGGAAACTATTAATAATAATGGAATGACAATTGTGTCCTCATAGTTAAACGGATTAAAAAACCAACCCAATCTATCCCACCTTTTTGTGCTTTAGCAAAGCTGTGGCTGCCTTCTCTAGATTGAGGGAGCCATTACAGATTCTAAAGATAAATCCTGGAGCTTCTATTGGTCAGAAGGTGATCTTAACATAGGCTGACGAGAGAGGCAGGAAAGAATCTTCCTGAAATTAAGAACTCTAGCAAGGAGCTTGAAAAGGGTTTTCTGAAAAGTAAGGTTCTCCTTATCAGTGATGGACCTGCTGATTAGCTAGAGTCTTAAGGAAAAGGAAATAGGAAAAAGTATCCTTTAGCTGCAATTTTATTGATTACACACAATTCCCCAAATCCGCTTGCCCAAAGAGATCTGAGGTACAGCTGCTTGTCAGGATTTGAAAGGAGATCATCACGGATTATTCAGACTACTTTCTGAGTTCAATGTGCTGTCTATACTGGGCCTAAAAAAGATTTACATCTTTTTGGAGCATTTCACACTAACGTCTATGTCTTTTACCCTAAGTTTGTAGGTGTTACATCCTGGGCTAAGCAGCAATAACACTGTCATAATAAGATAAAGTCTCAAACATCGGGGAATGAGACCTGGACCAGGCAAACAACATCACTGATAACTTATTTTTAGGAGTGACTAGATAACACATTATATGAGCAAGAAAACATGAAGAGGATTTAGTGTTATCAAGTAAAACTTAAACTTTAATAATAGTCATAATCCTTATCTTCTTTCAAAGTGACTAATCGTGAAAGGCAAATAGCTCATTATATAATCAATATTTAATTAATATTGTTTTTTATGCCTGAAAAGTTTTTCTAAGTTGGGGAATTTAAAAGAAGACGATTTAGAGCGGCGCAGGAAATTGCTTTTTCATTTCTGGGGAAATATAATTTAAATGTTTAGAAAAGAATGTCCTAGGGATGGGACTGAGAAAGAGATGTGTCAGACAAAAGGAAGGATAGTCAGAGAAGGGAAGAATCAGAAGAGAGGTGGGGAAGCTGCAGTTGATACCGGCTCAACACAAGCTTGACATAAGCGAAGCCATATTGTAGAAAAGAAACCATATTGTAACTTTGAATGACCTCTGATTAACTAACCCAGACATGCTTTGTGAATTTTATGGCCCCTCCCAGCTGCTATAAGTTGATAACTTTGTTCTTTTGAGCTCCTTAGGAATGTGATGACCCCCAGGCAGAGTCTATGCTGACAGCTATCATCAATGACAAGTGAAAGATCAGGGTATGGGGCATTGCTCTGGTCTCTGATGCATATCCAGTGGAACAGAAGACTATTGGGAACTAAGACCAGATGTATGCCCTGCCTGGAGATCAGATGGAGGCCCCACTGGGATGAGGTCTATTTTTCAGGGACTGTTAAAATTTGGGTTGTCTATACTTTTTCAATTTTTTTTTTAAATTTTTCCTTTTTCTCCCAAAACCCCCTGGTACATAGTTGTGTATTTTTTTAGTTGTGGGTCCTTCTAGTTGTGGTGTGTGGGATGCTGCCACAGCATGGCTTGATGAGTGGTGCCATGTCCGTGCCCAGGATTTGAACTGGCAAAACGCTGAGCTAGTGAAGCAGAGCCCGTGAACTTAACCACTCAGCCATGGGGCTGGCTCCTGTCTATACTTTTGGAAAAAATTATTTATTTATTTATTTTTAAAGATTGGCACCTGAGCTAACATCTGTTGCCAATCTTTTTTTTTCTTCTTCTTCTTCTTCCCAGAGCCCCCAAGTACATACTTGTATATTCTAGTTGTAGGTCCTTCTGGTTGTGCTATGTGGGATGCTACCTCAGCATGGCTTGATGAGCAGTGCCATGTCCGTGCCCAGGATCCAAACCAGTGAAACCCTGGGCCACCGAAGCAGAGCGTGCTAACTTAACCACATGGCCATGGGGCCGGCCCCTAAAATGTGACGTTAGATGTTGTTCCAAAACCATTGAGCAAGGTACAAAATCCTAATAGTGCAAAATGTCAACCTGAAGCTGGGAACAAGAGAATATTTCCAAATGAGTGCTAAACAGTTTCATTCCTCCAACCCAGATCTATGCCCCAATTCAGCAGGAAGTAGCTAGATCGGTGGTCACCCCGAATCCCTAAAGAATAAGGAACGACTAAGGAATGGGTGGATTGAAACCAGCAGATAGTTAGCCATTGATGATTAGCTAGGAACTAAAGTGTTTTTTCCTTTTTGCAATTACTGATTATGGCTTTTAGCTGTTTAACCCACCCATCTTTAACTGTGCTGTTTAGGCAATACGCTATCTGACTCCCACTGGGTTCCTGCATGGATAACATCTCCCTGGAGCCTGGATCACCATGGTAATGGGTGTGTGAGCTGTTTTTCAGGAATTAGAACTCCTTGTCCACTTCAGGCCAGTTGAGACCATCAACCCATCAACTGGGCCCACGCAGATGTCCGATAAGCGACCTTTTGACGTCAAGAGGCTAAAAACTCCACCCTCAGATCATGCTAATGCCACCATTTTGTGAGCATGCGTCCTCCGAAGAGGCATGGAGTCTGACTATGCTTGCGCAGATCATCAAATCCCTCACCTCTCCTCATCTCCAATCATCTCTCTCCACATTTCAGACCACCTTGCCCCCCTACCCCATAAATATCCCTGAGTCCCTATTCTTGGGGATATGGGTTTGAGACTCATGCTCTCGTTTCCTCGCATGGCTGCCTTGTGATTAAAACCCTCTCTGCTGCAATCTCGTCATCTCGGTGTTTGGCTTTCTGGGCAGCGGGGGGAAAACGAACCCAGCGCAGTAACACAGTCAGTACCGTGAAATGCTGCGGGGAAGGCTGCAGGCAGGGGACGGCTCCAGACTTCACAGCGAGGCGGTTATCTCTGAACTGTAAGAAGGCCGTCTCAGTGGAGCAGGGCAGCGGGGACCTGAGAGATCTGTTGAACAAGTATTCTTTGAGGGTCTAAAGCCTGGTGCTGGTCCAGATGGTGGGGACCTGGTAGTGAACGACCCATTGCCAGGGGTAAGGAATTAGCAGACGGTAAGAAGGTACGCTGGTGAAGCTGGGAGGACAAAGTGGAGGTGGAGGACAAACGGGGCGGAGTGAGGAATCTCATTCCAGGGATAGGGACAAGAGGCACATTCAGAGGCAGCAGAGGAGACACTGAAGATTCAAGAATAGGGAGATGGGAAGCTACAGGCTCTAGATCTTTGGAAAGCAGGAAGGAGTCTTATTTGGAAAGAGAAGCAACGGAAGAGAGAAAGAGGCCCTATCTGCAAAGACTCAGATGGGGAGGTGGGGTGTGAGGGCAAGTCAGTCAGAGGTGGTCTTCTCAGCCGGCCTCTGCATCTGCAAATGGGGGCTAATACTTAGGCTCAGAGAGTGGTTGTGGGGTTTGAACAAGAGAGTATAGTTAAGGCCCTCAGCACAGTGCCTGGCATATACACGGAGCCCTCGCTAATGCAGCCTTTATTATACTTAACAAAGAAAAGACTCAAAGGGAGGAGAGTGCAGGCGGGTTCACGGGCCTGAAGTGAATGATGTTTGGAGGAGCCAACGCACAAGTTTGGGGGGACTAGGCGGAAGGAAGCAGGACAAGGGCTAATGAATGAATTCTTCCCCTTACCATGAAACTGGATGGGGGTGGGGGAGGGCAATGGAGAGGGGTGAAGGAGGAGACATTCTCAGGCCATAACTCTACCCAGTCAGTACGTTTCCTGCCTGTACTCGGGCAGTAGGCCGAGAAGTGTGATTAAGCATGTCTTGGTGCCCCAAATTTCTCCCCAGAGACTGTCTGAAATTATAAGAACTTCCTATGAGTTAATAAATAAATATCCCCGAAGAAGGGGCATGAAGAAAGACCAGCGGTATTTAATACTTAAGGGTGAATTAGCCAACGTGTTAGGTTTAACCAAAGCTTGCCAAGATGCTGAGGAAGTGAGAATTCTGCTAAGTAAGACCTGAGGAGAGAAGAGAGGCACGGCGGAGGCGGAGCTCTGTCACTCAACAGGGAGGGCGGGGCTGCTGCTCCCAGGGAGCCAGGAGGGCAAGGCGCAGAAGGAGTAAAGAAGGCAGCAGGGGAGATGAAAGGGAGGTAGGAAAGGTCCCAAAGGAAGCAGAAAGGTGGGTGTTGAAACAGAAGAGTCCAGGATGACACATCCTACACAGGAGAGCTGGGAATACTCGAGGTCACCTGTGAGGCAGCTCAGCGAGGAGTCTGCCATTAAGTTTTACGCATTTTTTCACAGTCTCTCTTTGGGTTTCACCTTCCCTCCTCTCTTATCCAGAAAGTCAGAAATGGCAAACTTTGAGAAAATAAAACAAAGCTGGAAGGGACTTCATAGATTCTCTCGTTTAACCATATTTCACAGATGAGGAAATTGAGGCTCAGAGGGAAGTGACTTGCTCAAGGTCACAGCAAACTAGCTGCTAATCCAGAACTAGAAGGGCCCTAGGATCCTGCCTTGGTGCCCTGTAGTACCTGACCCTCTGCCTGATGAAACCTTCAGCTTGCTTAAGTCCCTGAACACAAAGCACGACCCCTCCTTTGTGGAAGTTAATGATTAAAACCCAGTCTGATTGAAAGCATCTAACCATAGTTACTAATTAAGCCAATTTCTGTGAGAGAAGACATTTCAAACAGAAGAGTGTTTCCTTAAGCTAAATCTATAGGCCTTCAAGTTGCAGTAGCATAAGCTGTACAATTAGAATATTTCAAAAATACTTAAAAATATTTCACAGTACAATACTTTAAAACTCTGTAGCTTATATTTTCTCTTTATTGCAGGCCACATGCTGGGTCCTGATAAAATGGTTTTGTAACTTTTAGGGGGAGGAATTTAACTAAAATAACTTGACTTAGTGTTTGAGGGAACGAGGTAATAAAATCTGTTTGCTGTGTCCGCTGTCTCCAGATAGGGCTGTAATTACACCACATAAGGAAGAAAGGTAGCTGAGTCTCAATCTCGATCATTTATGTAAACTCAGCCTTCTTGTCAACGGCGTTCTCATATTGCATGCAAGCAAACCGCAGAAATCATCTCCTATGAACCACACAGAGACAGTGTCCGATTGCAGTCCTGTGAGATTGCTTATATTCTTTCTGTAATTGGATGTCTGTGGTTCAAGACCAAAATCTGACATTCTGAGGTTAAAAAAAAAATCACCAATGAATTCCCCTGTACAATAATTATATACCTGAAACTTGTAAAAATGAAAGGTATTCTCTACACCAAAGTATTACAAATGAATACATTTTACTTGAAATAAGCATCGTGTTCAGCTTTAAAAAAAAAAGTCTGGTTCTTTGAAATGTGTTTGAAAAAAATTTGGTCTTCAAGAAAGAAAAACAGGCAATTCCTACTACAGCCAAGTTAACATTTGATAACATTTTAATCTCCTACTTCAAATATTTGGCATTATCTTTTCAGCGATTTTCTCCCCCAAAATTACAAAAACCATTGAAGCACAAAGTAAATTCATACTGTATCTAAAAATACAAAGACATAATTGTGAGAAGACAAAGCATATTTTTTTTCTTAATCACTGAACTACCCTTCGTTATGCCAAACTGGTCAGTAGCTTTTGCTCTGACAGTCCTCCCTGGCTGGCACGGACAGTGTTTCTCTTGACACCTGCAGCTTCCATCTTGCTCTGTCCTCTCTAGAAGGAAAACCACAGGCCACTGCCCTGGCGCCATCCCTCCTCGGTCCAATCAATAAGGACTTATTTCCCGTCCATTTGCTGAGGTCACAGGAGCGAATCTCATTAATTATTTCTGCTACTGCAGCCTCAAGTGTGCTTCTGGCGTGACAAGTGAAAACTGCTTGACCTTTTTTTCTTCTAATTCTGTTTGTAGCAGTTCCAAAAAGAAGGCAGCATTCATTTAGCAATTTGATAAAAGGAAGAAAAAAATGTATACGTTTTTAAAGTCATTAACACATTTAGATATTTCATCAAGAAAGCTCTCCCGATCACCTCTTTCCCCAGTTTTTTCAGCTGATGAACAATAGTGTCTTTTTAATTTGGTGTCATGAAAATCTGGTCACAGCAAACACAATGTTTTCTAAAGCAGATCTGGCCTCCGAGGGAGGAAAGCTCTCCAGGGCCTCCAGTGCCTTGTTTCCATGGTAACGACACAGGTCAATAGCTGAAGTCACACCTTTGCCAGCTTTGATTGTTTCTCGCAACTGTTAAGAAACAAATGCACAATAAAAGTCAGTTTGTAAGGTAGCACAATTAAACTGGGGAGGAGAGGTGGAAGACAAAGAAAGGGAGAAACGATACAGATTCACTTGTTTCTGCTACCGTCCTCTGAGGTAAAGAGGACATCATTCCCCAATGACCTCCAGGCACTAACACGCCCTAAGGCTGCTTGGTGTCTGTGCTCCAGGGCAGCACAACAAGCTCCAATCGGCCTAATTACACCTCCTCCCAACTCCCACCCCTCAATACCAGGAAATGTGCCCTGCCAGGGGATCGCATAATGAAGGCAGAGGGCAATTATACCTCTGGCATCTTGAATCCAGCAGCCTGATATTATTATGTGAGGACGGCTGCACTAACATCCTAGTTAACTAATTTTTTTTTACACTGTATGTTGATACAATGGTCCATATGAAAATTCAAGAAAGACGTATAGCATTAGTTCTGAATGCTACATTATTATTACTTTTTGCTGAGGAAAATTAGCCCTGAGCTAACATCTGTGCCCATCTTCCTCTATTTTATTTGTGGGTCACCACCACAGAATGGCTGACGAGTGGTGTAGGTCCACACCCGGGATCTGAACCCACGAACCTGGGCTGCTGAAGCAGAGCACACCAAACCCAACCACTAAGCCATGGGTCTGGCCCCTGAATGCTATATTTTTAAAACTAAAAGACTTAATTTGACTGGGAAGAATGAACTAAAACACTCTTTGAAAAAATAAAGTAAATTCTCACCAACAAATGGAGTTGATTTCCAATCCCTCCCTTTGGTGGGTTTCCCTCCCTCCCTCTCTTTGATGTGGCAAGGACCAATAAAATGGTTAGACTTTAGAGCTGAAAAAGATTTATAATGATTTTGTCCATCCACTGCCCCTTGCCCTGATTCCATCTTCTCTTTCTCAGTGACGACCTCAAATGTCTGCCTAATTTCTAAAGCAGAAACCCGGGAGTCCTCCTTCATTCCTCGTGTCGTCAGGTACCACGGCAGTACTGGTGTTGCTGACCCATGACTGAACTTTCTGGCCCCCAGAGATCAGGTGGGGCCAAGTGACAAGTGCTAGTCCATGAATGATGCATGTCACTTCTGGGCTGTGGCATTTAACTGTCCATGTGAGTCACTGTAGAGCTTTTCCTCTGGCACATCAATCAGCCACACTGGAGAAGCTCCTCAGCCTGGATCCCAGGGTGACCACAATGAGCACGACCGTGCCTCTCCAATCTGCACGGAACACGTAGTGTGGGCAAGAAACACTTCTTGTTGTTTGATGACAGAGACTGTGAGGTTGTCTGTAGCCATCTTGACTGATACAGTCACTAAGTCCTAGCCATTCTACGTCCCTTACAGCTCTCAAATTTATCCTCTGCTCTTCATTCCTGTTGCCACTACATTAGTTCAGGCTATCATCATCCCTCGCTTGGATTGTTTTTTGCAATCACCTCCTAAATAGTCTTCCCACCACCGGTTCTGTGCCCTTGGACTCCATCCATCACGCTGCCAAGGAGATCTTTATAAAATGCAACTATGATTTTGCTTAAAACCCTTCGCTGCCTTCCAACGGCCTTAAGAAAAAAGTCCAAGCTCTTTCGTGAGGCATGAAAGACCTTTTCCTGATCTAGCTCTTGTCCAGCCTGTTCTTTTCCCCTTTCATCGTGTATTTAGGGAAACTACTTGCAGCTCTTATGTCCCCTAAGACTGTTACCCCCACCCTCCATCAAGCTCCCCAAATTCCACTTGAGTGGGATGCACTCAGCTAGGATGACAGCCCTAAGGGGCTAGGTACCACTCTTTCTCTGGGCTCCCTGTGCATATCTGGAGCACGGCATTACTATACAGCGTTGTATTTTAATTCTCCCTTCACTTAGCTATCCCTTCATTAGACTTTAAGCTACTGCATAATGCATGAAACATAAAGGAATAAAAGAAATAACCTGCTTTATTCCTCTAATCATATAGACGAGAGAACAGAGGTCCAGAGAAGCTCAGCAGCTCACCCAGGATCACAGATGGATAGTGGCTAAGCTGCAACCAGAAGCCAGGTTTTCTAACACCCTGTCCAGCGGCACTTAATACTATCCTCCCCTAGACTCGCAACACACCACAGATATTTCCACACTGCACGTGAACTTTAGGACTATTTCAGCCTAGGGTTCCCTGGCTTCTTGCCAATTGCTGAATGCATGAAGGCACTAAAATGGTGCTGGGTATCAGAGACAGCCAGATTCAAACTCCCATTCCAGCTTTATAGTCTTTGGAAAGCCATTTAATGCTCTGAGTTCTAAATGGGGACAGTTGGGAGACTACATGATTTAGCATAGCGTGCTTGACAGTGTCTAAAACACTACAGCTACCCAGAATGACTTAATTTTTCTTCCTCCTCAAGCCCTTAGTCACTGCCCAGAAAGCCACCTCACTTACCAAGGTTAAGTATATTTTAGTTTGATGCACAAACACCTCAAAGGAAGCTGGACTTGGATCAGACCAGCCTTAAAGATTTGGAAAAAAGGGAAAGAACATGCTCCCTATTTTCATTATCTTTAATTCTCTCAAATCTAAATTAGACAGGCCAACATTCTGTATTCTAAACTTCTAGGTTGGTACCTGCAGTCACATGGATATCTGCATGACTGGGTTTCAGTTGACAAGTATTAATTGAGCACATACTATGTGTAAGGAGTACAAAAATCCTTCTCTGTTTTATGGATCAGTAACTAATTACCTGTATATAGTGAAAAGCAGCAAAACCAGGTTACAAGTGTAGGACTGCAGATGGTCAGAGAAATGAGAGATCAACTTTATTTTATTTAAAAAAAAAATTTTTTTTTGAAGATTAGCGCTGAGCTAACTGCTGCCAATCCTCCTCTTTTTGCTGAGGAAGACTGGCCCTGAGCTAACATCTGTGCCCATTTTCCTCTACTGTTATATGTGGGACGCCTACCACAGCATGGCTTGCCATGTGGCGCCATGTCCGCACCCGGGATCCGAATTGGCGAACCCTGGGCCACCAAGAAGCGGAACGTGCAAACTTAACCACTGTGCCACTGGGCCAGCCCCGAGAGATCAACTTTAGTTAGAAGAGATTCAAGAAGGCCTTACAGAGTAAGTGGGATTTGAGGAGTGTCTTGGAATGTCAATAAGTAGTGATGTGGTTGGGGGAAGCAAGGGAATTGTAGGGAAAGAGTAGCTTGAGGAAAGGTACCGAGCAGACCAGAGTGCAGTGTCCGGGGAACAAAAACAGACAATGTGACACAACTTGTGGGAGTAGGTGTGAGGGGATGGAGGAGGGCTCTGAAAACCAGGCTAAGAAATCTGAACTTTAGTTAAAGGAATTTTTTTTTTTTTAAGATTTTAGTTTTTCCTTTTTCTCCCCAAAGCCCCCTGGTATATAGTTGTGTATTTCTAGTTGTGGGTCCTTCCAGCTGTGGCATGTGGGATGTCACCTCAGCATGGCTTAACAAGCGGTGCCATATCTGGGCCCAGGATCGGAACCGGCAAAACCCCAGGCCGCCAAGCAGAGCACACGAACCTAACCACTTGGCCACGGGGCCAGCCCCAGAAATTGTTTTTATTATGAAATATTTTTAAAGTACACAAATATTGAAAGACTAGCACAGGAGTCAGTAAACTATGGCCCCGGGCCAAATCTGGCCCCCTGCTTTTCCTAAATACAGTCTGTCGGCACACAGCCACGCCACTCATCTCAGCGTTGTCTAGGACTGCTTTCATGCTATGATGGCAGAGCTGCCGAGCTGAGGAGCTGCCACAGACTTTATGGCCTGCAAAGCCTAAAATCTTCACACTTTAGCCTTTGCAGAAAAAGTCTGCTGACTCCCAGACTACCACAGTGAATGACTACAAATCCTCTCCCTAGATTCAAAAACTGTTAACATTTTGCCATTTCTGTTCTTTCCACATGTATGTGTGTGTATTTTCTGAACCATTTGAAAGTAAGCTGTGGGTAGTGGTATGTTGGCAAATTAGCTCTCCTGGGGAGGAAAAAAAGCCCTATTTGTAGCATTTGCAGATTTTTGTGGTATAAATACTCCTGTCATAGCTGATTTCAAGCTACCAAGGGTTGTGGAATCACAAAATTCTTGAATATTTAACAATAGGCTCTGAGCTGGTTGGACTTAGCTTGGACACACCATGGGCTGCAGGATGCTTCACTCTTGTGTTGACACGCATCTCCGCAGATAAGAACATTCGCCCACATAAGCAGATACTATTACAACACAGCTAGGAAAGTTAACAATAATTGTCTATTATCTAATATCTAATCCATGTGCAAATTTTCACAATTGGCTCCAAAATGTCTTTTTTAGTCTTTTTTCCCCCAAACCATGATGAATCCTGGTTTACACATTGTACTCATTTGTTATGACACACCAATCTTTTTTCCCCCAAGATAGCGCCATTTTGAAAGGAGCAGGCTGTGTTGTACAATGTTCTATGTTCTGGATTTCTCTGATTGCTTTATTTAGTTTGTTACTCTATAAACTTTATTCAGCTAGACTTAACTGAATATTTGATGGTGATTTATTTGGTATTTAATTCTATAATGAAGAGTAATTCAGATTAAAGCAAAAGAGTACCCAGGATGACATTACTGCAAGTTACTCAAGCCCTAAAAGAGTTAATTTCTCTCACTCAACGACTACTGCACTTCCAGTTAATACTCAGATCTGCTCTCCACAGAGGCGGGCTCACAGGGCTTCACAAACCAAGGGATCTGACAGCTTCCATGTGTAAAAAACACCCATTTCATGACCCACCAGTAATATAATCCTTCATGGAACGTATTATTCCTTACAGACATCTGTATACACTTCCACCAACGAAACATAAACTATTGGCTCAAAGGAAGTCTTTTAGATATAATTAACAGACCATAAAAGAGACTCGTTTTTACTATAAATTAGAATACACAATAGGTCTATCCTGACAAAACAATCTTGTCCTTTGTAAATAAATGTGACAAAAGATATATTAAGCTGGAGTTCCTAAACTTGGCTGACCCTAAGATTCACCTGGGAAAACTTTAAAATGCAGATGCCTAGCCCTCATTCCTAGAGATAGAGTCAATAAGCCCTAAAAAATGGTTCTTAGGCCATTCCAATGATGAGCCAGATTTGGGAGTATCTCACTCACCGGGGCAAATATTTTGAGTTACTGTATTTTAAAATAGCTGTGTTGGGTTTATACCATTTTAACCACACTTCCAACTGGTTGTCTCTGCAGTGATCAAATTCAACTGAACAAGCATTTATTGGGCACCTATATGGCCTATGCATATAGTAGGGGCTGGAGACACAGAGAGGAACACATTTACTGCCTCCAGGACTACCTATGAGAGGGCCTGTCATAGGGCTGTAGAAGCAGAGAGGATTGAATGGAACACTGAGGGACTGGACCCGTGACCTTGGTTCTAATAGCTGTGAGAGAAAGGCCACAAGTAAAAAAAATTCCACTTTTGCCTTCACCTACGTTTCACCTGGGCAAATCCCAAACTGACGCATACAGAACTTTACATATTAGGATGTGGCCAAAAGTGCGAGTGTGCCCACTCTGTCCTTTATGGTTTGAAAAACACTTTAGAGATAGGATAAATAACCCCCCAAAATACAAAGAGATGAATTATCAGTCTGTTTTATTTCCCTGACATAGCACTTTAGGGCACTAATATAATTAAATCTTGAATTAAGTCAGCTGAATAACTAAGTGCAGCATCACCTGAAATAAATTAAGTCTAAATCCCCTGCTAGAGCATCCAATTAAAGATATTAACACAGAGAGAAGAGGATGCAAAGTACTTAAAGTGCATTATCATTGAACATTTATTAAAAGGTGTTATTAGACACCTTTTCAATGATAAATGTTGCTTTTATGAGACCCTGTTTTTTCTTTTTTTTTGAGGAAGATTAGCCCTGAGCTAACATCTGCTGCCAATCCTCCTCTTTTTGCTCAGGAAGACTGGCCCTGAGCTAACATCCGTGCCCATCTTCCTCCACTTTATAGGTGGGACGCCTGTTGCAGCATGGCTTGCCAAGCAGTGCCATGTCCACACCCAGGATCCGAACTGGTGAACCCCAGGCTGCTGAAGAGGAATGTGCGCACTTAACCGCTGCGCCACTGGGCCGGCCCCAATGAGACCCTTCTGAGAAATCCTTGTATGCCTCTGAAAACTATTTGGTTCAAAAGTCCTCTTAAAATATTAAAGACATGCCCCTGCCATGGGCTCTAAGTAGCTTTATGAGAAGCAGAGGCAGCAGCCACTTTTCTCTAGTGAAACCAGAGAAAGACTTTATGACCTAGAAGAAACCCCAAGCACACTTTTATCTTCTCACCTCGTTTTGCAGAAGATACTGGGATGAGAGAGGCTAAGTGATGTGCACAAGAGTCCACAGTACATTTGTGAAATAGCCTGGGTTTCATTACTGCACATCCAGAGCTCTTCCACTCTATAGCACCGGAAAGGATTTGCAGACAACCCAAGTTATCTTTCACCCAACCAGGCAGTGCTTAGAGAGAATGAGGATGCTAAAACTCATCTGGAACATGGGGTAGACCCTGTTCTAAAGAAACAAGAGTATGAAACAATATGTTAAAGTTTTTTTTATGGTTGAAAACACCTGGACAAGGGTAAAAGGAAACAAATTGAAGCCATTCTGTTATGGGAAGAGACCACGTACCTCCTAACCACGTGGTAGAAGAGGGCCACGCTTCCCTAATGGAGATCATGAAGCTGGCAGAAAGGTAAGATGCAGTAACGATAGGAGACTTCAACCTCTGAACATTTGCTAAAACTCACATTCTATAGTTGACAAATTCTTGGCGTGCCTGACTGATAATTTTATGTATCAGAAGATAGGAGAAATTTTTGCTTAATTATGTCAACATAATTATATGTAAAGGTGATAGAAATTTGGCAAAAAAAAAAAAAAAAGTAATGCCATCTTGGTATTAGAATCAGAGGAAGAAAGGACTAGCAGGCCTGGTTTTGGACACCCAGACTCTAGATTAGGAAAGTGCATTGCAAAAATAACTTTAGTGAAAGATTGCCATGATTCCAAGAGATAAGTGGAAATACAGTTCAAGGGTGATGGGAGTCTCTGAAAAACTAAATTCCAGCAAGGGGCATAATTAATTATGAAAGAGACCAAAATAATGGCTACAAAATAAGGTCTCTCAGGGCTCAGATTTGAAAAGGCCCAGGTGTACAAGGAGGAGCCTATCCCCTCTCCACTGCGGAGCCATGGCTGAGCATCTGCTCTGCACAACACACCACTGTCCAGATAGGATGTTATCCCTGATTTGAAAGAGCTGACAAAGGAGAGAGACAATGCTGTAAAAATTGTGTGGGAATCACCCATAAGTCTGTGTTATCACTAGGACACTTGTCATAATGTTTCAAAGTGCCGTACCCCATAGAAAAATGTTCAGAAACATACAACCTTAGAATCTGTGAGAGACTGATGGGGAGGGACGTGAGGAAAGGAGATGATGACAAAAGTAAGGGCCTTCAAAATTTAGAGGCTATAATATGTCAAATAAGAACAAGTATGCTCAAAATATTTGCAAAAGATAATATATTTATTTTTAAGAGAAGACAAAAAGGAAATAGAATAAATAAAGAATGACTTAAAAATTGTAAAGACTAAAATTCCATGAAGAGGAGCTTTAAGGATGAAATGTGCATTCAAGTAGCACATCGCAGGTTGTCAGGGGGACCTTGGATGCGGCTACCATCCTGGCTTTCCTCTGGCTCCTGGTGTCCTCTGCTTTCCAAGACCACCCAGCCTCCCATTCCAAACACAACCTTCTCCTCTAGGACAAACAACCATGTAGCCCTGCCGATCTCCTCCCCGCCGGCAGCCCTCTCACTCATTTTGTCTGCTGTCCCTGTTGGGCTTTCATCTTCTGGCACTTCCTCCTCTGTCTCACTTTCACTCTGGAGACCTGGTTCCCAGTCCAGAGCACCTTCACAGGGGCGTCCACCCACCTCTGTCCTGCTCGTGCGTGCTCAGAATGCACATCAATGTCCTTCCCAGCTATTGAAAGACTATGAGAGATCTCAGAGCTGGGAGATTCAAATGACTAATGTCCTCAAATGTAGAACAAAAAAGCAGAAGATGAGGACAAAGGTGCATTCTGGAACACAGACCAGTGAATTTATGAACAAGTATGGCAAAATTCCAGAAAAGGTTATTAAATAAATGGTTTGTGAGCTCTCGAAAAAAGGCAGTGGTGGTCGCAGCCCCAGGATGGGTGGGGCACAATGGGCAAGTCATGACAAAGAGCTCTCATTTTTCTTTTGATATGGCTACTTAGCTATTCGCTTCAGAAACAGTCAAAACAGAGTATATTCAGATTTTGGAAACTCAGTCCTTCATGGATAAGACATAAAAGTGGGGTCTGGATTAGAGTGTGGTAATATCGATTCACATATGTCAAACAACTATTGTTAGAAAATGTTTAGTAGTGGATTGAGCAGAAAAGCTATCTCTAGTGTTGTGCTTGCTATACGACTCAATACTTGGTTTCTTACCCTTATCACAGTTCTACGCATTGCTTGAATGAAGATGGAGAAGAAATGCACATTAAATTTTAATTTTCAGATGTCATACAGCCAAAAGAGAAAGATAACACATGGATAGCATCAAAATTTTAATGATTCTGACACGTTGAACAATAGATTGACACTAGCCAGCTGAAATGTAACAGAGGTAACTGTATAGTTGTGCATTTAGGTCAAAATCAATTGTAGGAGTGTAAACCTCAGTTTGGCAGTGACTCATAAAAAATGTTGAGGATCTTTGATAAACACATTCTTTATATAAGCCAAGACTGTGATGTAGATACAAAAAAAGGCAGTTGCAAACTTTGGCTGCATCAACAGACGTACATGCCCAAAACACAGGTGGGAAGGGGCTTACTGCACTTTTTGATGGTCAACTCACATTTACAAAACTGTGTTCAGTCCTGGGTGCCATGTGTCAAGAGGGGCAAAGACAAGATAGATTGGGCCCATTATTAGGAGGACGAAGTATTTGGAAACATGTCATCTAAGGAATGTCTAACCTGGAAGGAAGGCTTAAAGGAGGATATGAAAGCCATCTTCAAATATCTAAAGCAATTAAATGGAAGGAGGAGCAGTCCTGTTCTATATGCTTCAGGGGGCAGAACAAAGAGCAATACGGTGAGCTTCTCTGGGAAGCAGATTTCAATTACAAACAAGAAAAACTTTCAAATGACCAGAGTTGTCTAACAACAGAAAAATTATTTTTGACAAGCTGTGAACTCCCTATTATTGAAAGTCCTCAGTGGCTGGATGACCACGTCAGAGAAAGCAGGAACGAAACTCTTAGCTGATGGGGGAGGTGGAACAAGGCTGCCACCAAAGACCCATCCAACTCCAAGATTCTAGCTGACAGTGCTTCAACTGAAAGATCTGGTCAACTTCTGAGCGGCAAGGCTTAGTACAAAAGGAGAAAATACAATTGAAACCTTTCTCTAATATAATAAACTGTTAAATGCATTGCCAACAACACAAAAAGCATTCCTTTTACTTAGAGGAACAAATTAAAAGAATCTATAGAAAAAAATCTATTGATCTTAAATATCTTACTTTGATAAAAATGGAAGGAGATGGAAATAAGAGAATTTTCAGTGATTTCCTCAATCACACGAATTCACATGCAAAGACACAGTAAGAATGGTAGTGCTTCCCAACACCAAAATAGCAATAATAATAATAGCAATGACAACAAAGACAGTCCCATATCATGTGTGTGCAGCACTGTCCTAAGATATCTAAATCTATATCTATGTATGTCTATGATAAGATAGACATAATAGTACCTACGTCAGAGGGCTGTTGTGAGGACTGGAGAGAGAGAGAGCTATATATATATATAGATCCTTAAAAATAAAAACTTATTTTTGCTAAAAATCTCAACCAAAGACTGACTGTAGTAGTGGTACATGGGGTTTCACACAATGACAGGACATTGCCTCATGTCATTTTCACTATTTTTAAAACCAATCTCAGAGTTCATCATACTCTAAGTCATTGGATAAAGGATTAATGAGTTCAAAATGATAAATATAATTTATCCATGCTTCAAGAATTTTACTGTTCTCTAATAAAACATCGGAGTATTTTTCTTTTGTAAAAGAGCCTATAAAATTCCTGTAAAATAGATTTGTATTGAGCTTTAAGATACTTTTTCTTTCTTTCTTTTTTTTTTGGCGAGGAAGATTAGCCCTGAGCTAACATCTGTTGCCAATCTTCATAGTTTTGCTTGAGGAAGATTGTCACTGAGCTAATATCTGTGTCAATCTTCCTCTATTTTGTATGTAGGATGCCACCAAAGCATGGTTTGATGAGTGGTGGGTAGGTCCACACCTGGATCCAAATCCATGAATCCTGGGCCACCAAAGAGGAGCATGTGAATTTAACCACTATGCCACCAGGCCGGCCCCAAGATACTCACTTTTTAACAAGTTCTCTTTATTCTTTTGCAGAACTAAAATCATTCTGTGTAATTGTGTGAGAGTGCATGACACACACGCTATCTTCCACTGCTCTCCTTTTCCTGCCGAGTCCTGGGACCTGAAGCCCATGGACATGGGAGGTAAGAGGGAAGGTGGGCTCTAGCAGGGATGAAACACCACTATTTCCATCATGGTGGCCCTCCAAGCACCTTGGAGCAGAATCCCCCAGATGAAGCCACACAGGAAGCTTTTTTTAATCTTAGAATGAGGAGTTCTCCTAAGACTGATGAATTCATTTCTGCTGTTTTATACCCATAGAAACAATAATCATGGATAGGCAGCGAGCAAACGTTAGGAAGGAAACTCTGGACCTGGACATGTGTGACCTTGGGCAAAGCAACCTCTCTAAGTCCACCTCACCTGTAAAATCGCAAAGAAATATTTATACCATATGGAATTATTATGAAGAACAAGTAAGATAATGTACATGAAATTACTTTGACATCAGTAAAATGCTATACAAATGCAAGGTGTGAAGGAGAAGGAAGCATGAGGTTCACTGCAAAACTTCATGTAACGTTTACATAATGCACCTGGCTTTAATTATAAACCTTCATGGACCATTCTACATAGATTCATGAAGGTGATTTAAATCTCTGATTATTAGTGAATTGGAAACATGCTTGTTTCTGAAAAATGAACTTCCAAATCATCTTGACCATTTAAAATTTAATCTATTCGCCCTAAAAGGAAAAAAAATGATAAAGACAGGTTTGGTATCATTTTTCTTGCCCTGTCCGCCACCGGTGTCTATTAGGCTCAGTCTGGATGGTGTGTGGCCTCCTGTTCAAAGTGAGATTTCAGAATTGATCTTAAGGCTCAGCCTCTCAGCTAGGACATTTAGGAGTCCATGTTGTGGACTAACTATCTACAAAGAGCTGCCCATAACCAGATGACTCATTTCGTATAAATTATCATGTCTGAATAAATATATCCTGATTATATGTATAAATACCCCTAAATCATATATATTGACATACCTAAAATTTAGCATCCCTACAAATATACATAGGTAGTTTAGCGATATTTTCATGTAGTTAAAAACATTTCACTGGCATACTCAAAATTGACCTAAATTGTTGACTCTATGGCAGAGAATTCAGGCAAAGAGCTACTTACTAAGTTAAGAAACAGAGGTCAACCTGTAGCTCAGGGTAGAAGCAGATGTGCCTGACTTAAAAATGTAATTAAACAGAACAAAATGTACTATTTAACTCTTAGTTTATAAACTTTCACTAACATTTGACAGGTTGGACATTTGAGGTTAGTAATATGGAATTATATTAAATTGAGCCTTAATTACATAGGAAAAGCAATCACTGCTTATGTCTTCTGAAAGAAAATTTAACAATGTATAAATAATCACAGATTTATCCATATTCTGATTCAAAGCTAATTTTTAATGTTAGCATCATATTCTAAAGAAGAACTTATTTCTACATATTGAAATTCAAAAAGCAAAACTGGGACTGTGAAGTTTTTTAGCAAACTCTGTAATAAAAATTCAATAAGCAAAACATATCATAGGTTGTAGAATGCAGCGATGAGCCACTCTTGCCTGTAGCTTTTTTAGGAGTGAATCAATAAACAGTAAGCTCTGTAATCTCATGACAAATACTATGCCGGTTATTTAATTAAAAAGAACATTGTGGGACAAGAGCACTCACAACATGTAGGTATCAAACAGTCCTGGGGTTATTTGAGGAATACATAAGCTATGAATTCTAGTTTATTCTCCATGAATTAAAAGTTCATGGAGAGTAAATTTGGGTTTCTGTTATTTTGTTCGAGTCCATATCTTACTCTTCCATTTCTTAAATCCTTCTTATGTCCCAAGTTTTCCTCTGCTTTAGTATTTGGATGCTGACACCTGAGGATCACTTGCTTCAAAACTACTATCACTACCACCACCACCATCTGCCTGACCGTAGGTTCCTAACATACTGACATGCGCGCTGATACAAGATGAGCTCAAAACACATTTTTGACTTCCATCACCAGAAAGTACCTCAAACAACAGAACAACTCTATCTACTGAGCGTAATGACAATGAAATAAATTAATACTTCAGCCAAAACTTCCAGGCCGGCTGCATCACACTGGGGGCAAATGCAGGAATCAATGTATGGAGTGAAAAAGTTACTCTCTGTGCCATGTAAATGTAATCATATCTGCACAATTAACATCTCTTCCAGATGTAGGACGTCTCTAATGTTACAGTGTAATTGAAGATGTATATGTTATCTAGATCCGTGCCTCCCTCAAGAGAATGGTGATGAGAACTTGTTTAAATGGTTATGTCTATAAAACTTTCTTGGAAGAGTGAACAATACTTACCAGTTAAAAAAAAAAAAATCACTGGGACCAGCCTGGTGGCATAGTGGTTAAGTTTGCACATTATGCTTCAGCACCTGGGGGTTTGCCAGTTCAGATCCTGGGCACGGACCTACAAACCATTCATCAAATCATGTTGTGGCAGCATCCCACATACAAAATAGAGGAAGATTGGCACAGATGTTAGCTCAGCAACAAGCTTCCTCAAGCCAAAAAAAAAAGGGAGGAAGATTGGCAACAGATGTTAGATCAGGGCCAATCTGCCTCACCAAAAAAAAAAAAAAAATTACTGTACTGGTTTAGCAAACATAAATCCTAAGACAGTCATTTACTAGCCAATCACTATTTCTGAGATCAGAACTGTTAGATCACAGAGTAATGCATATCATTTTCTAGATATGTGTAAGACCAGAGCCTATATACAAATTTTCTCTTACTCCTTTTTGTAGCATGTCTAAAGCACCCTGAGAAGCAGTATGGTGGTAAAGAACACACACTGTGGAGTCAGCAGACCTGGGCAGAACCATGATTCTATGAGATACTAACTGTATGAACACTGCTAGGTTATTCAACCTCTTCTCCATAAAATGAAGGGATTCAGAGACAGAATTTGATAGAACCACTTGATTACAGTGCTTAGTGTGTCTTGACCAGAGTGCACACTAAAAACCATGCATACGATGGCGTGCATCTTAAAGAGATCACAGCACATAGAAAGGCCTATGACCTTTCCTAAGAGGTACACACAAACCTCGTCAGGAATGAATCAAAGATAAAGGTTAGCATAACTTCCTTAGATCTAGAACTGGGAGACCTTCCACAGGGGGCACCATTGCGCCATGCACGAATCAACCTTCAGAGGTTCTGCTCTGGCTTTATTATACTCTGGTGGATAGGTAAGATCTTTCAAGCCAGAAAGTCAAGGACTTTCGGGAAAGGGACAAGATTTACTCGCCCGTAATCTTTAGTAGCATCTTACACATCACTAACCTAATGTTGTAGGTCCTGTGATCTCTACTGCTACCTCAGTAATTCCGTTTGAAAATTGAGGTGGCACAGCCACCTTGTTATTTCAGGAAAGGTGGTTAAGCACATCCGGATCAACACTCTGTCTGAGGTGCTAAGTGGGGAGGTTAAGTAGTGCCTATAGACGCTGCTTAGGAAACAAGGGGGAATGGCTTCAGATGTACCAACTAAATGATTTAAAGCTTTCTGATAGATCAAGCACCTTGAAATCACAAAAATCCTTAAATCTGTACTAAATCAGGCTGTGGGATTAGTGTGAGTTTGGAATATCAATCTAGGTAATGACAAAGACTTCTAACTTACTAAAACCACATTCAGCATCTACGAGAGGTCTCTCTCTCAAAAAATACAATTTTGGAAAACCCATGCCTCTCAACTGTTTTTTATGACAAGGAAAGAGGCTTCCCTTCAGATCTACTTAAAACTGTTTCAGTAGACTAAACAGGCTCCTCTGTGGGGACAGAAGGCTCTGCCCTCTACATAAAGGCATATAAGCACTCCCTGTGCACAGGTGGCTCCTGATACCACAAACTGGGAGCAATAATTGAATCCAGCTATCCTGCAGTGCAGAGCATTTACCCACAGAACCAGCCTGGTGGGCATTTTTCGTTAGCTTTCTAGACTAAGATTCACAAGGTTACCCCAACTGAATTTGTTTCAACCCAGGGAGTGCAGGGCATTGAGGATGTAACCATTTGATTAAAAATATACTCGGGGGGAAATAACAGGAGCAAAGGTGCAGTCCAATATGCCTTATAAATTAGAAGAACAGAATATAGGCACAAACATCTGGCGTATCTTGGGTTTTCCTGAATTCAACAGTAGTTCAACAGGTATTTACCGGATACCTAGTACGTGCCAGCACTGTGTTAGGCCCTCAGGAGATAATGGTGAGCAAACCAGACACGATTCCAGGCCTACAACAATGACCTGGTGTTCATTAAGCATCCAAGTCTGCCTTAGCTTCCTGATAAATGTTAGATATTTTGTAGACATGTAATTTTTTAGGGGCCAGTAATTCAAAGTGGTAAATTTAAGAATGTGAGAGACTGCCCCACTAAATATGATTGTTATGAACTAAACAATTTAACATTTTAAATATAAAATTAGAAACCGAAGAGCAACAAGCTAGGAATATATGATTTGAAGAAAAACAGAGCGATTTACAACTGCCTAGAGGACTGAATTCAAACAGTATCAATAGGGGCCGGCCCAGTGGTGAAGCGGTTAAGTTTGCACGCTCTGCTTCGGTGGCCCGGGTCTCGCCAGTTTGGATCCCAGGTGCGGACATGGCACCTCTTGTCAAGCCATGCCGTGGCAGGCATCCCACATATAAAGTAGAAGAAGATGAGCACGGATGTTAGCTCAGGGCCAGTCTTCCTCAGCAACAAAAAGGAGGATTGACAGCGGATGTAAGCTCAGGGCTAATCTTCCTCAAAAAAACAAAAACCAAAAACCAAAAACCAAAAACCAAAACAGTATCAATAGTATTTGGGCTAACAACTGAGAGGGTGGCATATTTTATGATGTCATAAAGAGGCTTATCATTTATATCATTTAATAATTTTATTCATGATCCACAAGAGAATAGAGATTATGATCATTAAATCTGTTGATGCCATTGAGGTGTGTGGGATTGCTAACACC
This sequence comes from Equus asinus, assembly GCF_041296235.1. Taxonomy (NCBI): domain Eukaryota; kingdom Metazoa; phylum Chordata; class Mammalia; order Perissodactyla; family Equidae; genus Equus; species Equus asinus. Next base: position 43,096,215 of record NC_091813.1, read on the forward strand.
TCAGAGAACAAGAATCTAATTTTAAAATAACATTAAGAAATTAGAAGAACAGATCATCAAAGCAAGATGATAGTCACTGGGGACAAATGCAAAATAATATATTCAGAGACTTACGGAGGAAAAAAAACTAGCTTGATGACAGGGAATGAATGCATGTCCAGAGGGCAACTGTTTTGAGAGAGGACTTGAGGGCTCATAATAAGGCACAACTCTGGTTCAGCAGACTAACTGCCGCTTGTGTGATTGGAATTTATTTTTGGTTAAAAGTTTCACATGGTACAAAAGCCTCTCTGCTTTATTATAAACGGAAATTGAGCAGTGATTATTTTTCCATCATTAATAATTGTATTTTGAAGGAGATTTAGAATCAAAGCCAAAGTTGCAAAATCTGACTTTAGGAAATTAATCGTTTTGAAAAGCAGATTGAACAAAATATAGTCATTATTGCTGCAAGGAAAAACACTTGTCTGAAATGTGATTGCCAAAAGAAAAATAAATGGTTTTATCTGATTTTTAAGGAAACGAGGAGGGGAGGATTTCAAACTTTCATACGGCGGCTCTGGCAGCGTCTCCGGCAGCGACCCCGTGCTGTGGGCAGGCCATCAGCCCAGCGCCTGCAGCGTGTGCTCAGTGCACTAGCTCTCCATTTCCTCAGCTGTCCTCCAGCACCTCAAACACTCCTTGAGGCCAAGCCTAAAAATTCACAGTGTAAAAAATCACATTTTCCAACTGCATTTCTGCCTATTGCCAAAGAAGCAAGCAATTCTTTAGGAGCCGAGAATTAAATTCTGGTTATGTCACTAAAAACATGACTTCGGGCAAGTTATTTTTCAGTCTCATAACCAGCTCAGGTCATAATCTGGAAAAGTTCCAATTCAAATCAGAGTCTACACTTTTAAAACAGAAATCTTTATGCCTTTATTTACATTTTTACGTGTTGTCTTCCAGTCTTTATCAAGCATATAAAGTTTTACATAGTTGCACCCATATCATAATGGTATTTGGATTTTTTTCTTTAAACTCTATATAAATATCTCATCCATTTGGACCAGAAGTCCTTTATGGAAAAAGATGGGAGAAGAGAATGTCAATGCTTCTACACGGTCTCCATAATTATCACTAAAGCAGAAATGCTAAATGTTAAGACACCTTCAAGAAGTTAGAGGAAATGAGAGACTTAGTGCATACAGTGATGCTGTATGGAATATTTTACCAAAGGAGCTAATGTAAAGTCTCAGGGTAGGAGAGGCAGCATCTGCCCAAGAAAGGCGTACAGGGAAGAGAAAACACAGCAACATCTGGTCTCTAAACGTGCCAACGTGAAAAGCTCAGAGCCAGTTAGCTAGGGTTACGGGAAAGAACGAGCACACAAAAAGAAGAAAAAAAAGTCTGGCTTTGTCAGTAAAGAAAGGACAATAATATTTATAGAAAATTTTCTATACTCAAGGTTCAAAAAAGTTGAAGTTTGGACTCAATATGCAGTAAAATGGTTGAAGCAATCTATGTATAATAAAAGAGCAGAAATGGCTAAAAGGACAAACCTTGGAAAGGAGAATCATGACATGAGAGGAAAGACTCTTTTTTTTCTCCTTAAAGGCAAGTGATGGTATGAGATCATGCAAATGCAAATGTCTGTGGACAGCACTGTTTGCTGGTGGGAAGAGAATTTTAATGTGCACCCTATGCAAATGCGTTTTATAATAAAACAAAATGTGCAAGGCCTTCTGAGGGCCGGGGGGCGGGAAGAAAAGAGCAGCAGCTCCAGACACCGAGCCTGAGAGGCATGGGAGGACAGGCCGAGGAGTGGGCCATCGCAACCCTGAGCTAATTCCAGGGGAGAGCGCATGGCAAATGCCCACTCCCCACAAAAATCGCTCTTACATTTGACTGAGAACTGGAAGCCTAATGAATTAACACCTGCAAAGTCTTTCTTTATTGAGTGCTTAACCTTGAGCAATTCTCTGTGCTTAGACTGAACCTCAGTAAGAAGACATTAAAAAAACTCAACTCTCTGTTCTGTACTGAGTCATGGGGAAAATTATATGAACTGCACAGTAAAGATGGAGATGAATAAAAAGAGAGCTCCTATAAACCAGTTCGAGTCTTTGTGTCAAAATTAGCATGAACGTCAAAGCCCATTTAAGGCCCAGGCCCGGGCACTTGTGAAAGAATGAGCAGGAGGCCGACTTGCAGTGCTGAGAGAGTCTGGTTTTGACCAAGTGATATTTAGTCAGATCTGTATATCTGAAGCAATTATTAAAAAGACTTTGGGAAAAAGTCTCTGTCTCTGTGATGGAGATATTTAAGCCAGCCATTTTGAAAGTGTTAAAAAATTAAAATTGTGGGAAGCCGAACCATAGGTGCCATGTTTTGCCTGAAGTGGTAGAAATACCATCTGCCTCGGTCTTTCAGCAGCATGCGTATTTCAAGTAGCAGGAGGCTAAGCTGCAGGCATACGCTCAGCTCCAGCTGGGGAAAATACACAGACGTTTGTAGATGTTTTTCTAACCAAGGGTAGTCAACATACTCGTTTTCTTTCAGACGTATATATTAGTTACCATAGCAAACCAAGCGTGAATGTGGCCCGAGAAGCTTCTCCACTGGTCCCCCACATGCCCGTGAGTTTCTACTGTTCAATAGGTGGCGCTCTTCCCTCCAGCACGGCGCTCAGTCAGCTGTGCTTAACCTTGGGGCCGGGAGCCTGGGGAACATGGACTAGCCTGCGAGATGCACAGCCAGGCTGCAGACCAACTGCTGTAATTTAGAGTCCCATAGCACTGTGCCTATGAGCAAAACTGTTAGCACCAGTTTTTTGGTCACAATTCACTTCCGGTGACTACATTCTGTTAATAAAACTTTTCCTGCAGTTTTAACTAGATAAGATGTTCCCTGTTCTGCCATTTTAGAAGCTACTAGGTAGAATCACTTGATAAACGGCTTCCATCCTTGCCCAGTCCCCAGGTGGACAGGTTTCAGTAGTGGGTAGAGTGCTCCTGTGCTGGTGTTAACCACTTACAGAGGTGAGAGAGAGCTAATGAATTAACAGTTGTCGAGGGGCTGGCCAGGTTGCATAGTGGTTAAGTTTGGGCACTCTGCTTCGGTGCCCAGGGTTCACTGGTTTGGATCCCAGGTGCGGACCTAAGAACAGTTTATCAAGCGATGCTGTGGCAGGCATCCCACATACAAAGTAGAGGAAGATGGGCATGGATGTTAGCTCAGGGCCAGTCTTCCTCAGCAAAAAAGAGGAGGACTGGCAGTGGATGTTAGCTCAGGGCTAATCTTCCTCAATGAAAAAGAAAAAAGTTGTCGAGTGCTTTGATATCTTGAGATGAGAGGCATTGCAGCAGTGTAAAGTATTCATATCCAGGTTCTATCACAACAAGAACTCAATTAAAAAGTAATTCAATTTCTTATCTGAGTGTTTGAGGCCAGACCACTGTTTTGCTGAATGTGACAGACATTCTCGAGATCCAGCTGAGACTGATTTTGAAATGATCACCTCTTGTGCCCTCTCCCCTACTTCGTTGCCATTCTGAAACTTGACAAAATTTGAAAGATGGCATATAAAGCCACAGAGCACATGGCCAAAATAATTTTCTGTGGTTCTTGAAATCTGATTTTTCAGATAAAATTTGGCTCTTGAGTAAATACTCACCACTTAGAAATGAAGAAATTTCCACCAACAAATAAATTTCATGATAGTCTCCAGAAACGGCTGGTGAGTTTTTTTTTTTTTAATTAATGTTATGATAGATTACAACCTTGGGAGATTTCAGTTGTACGTTATTGTTAGTCATGTTGTGGGTACACTTCTTCCCCCTTTGTGCCATCCCCCCACCCCCCCTTTTCCCTGGTAACCACCGATCAGATCTCCTTGTCAATATGTTAACTTCCACCTATGAGTGGAGTCATATAGAGATCGTCTTTCTCTGACTGGCTTATTTCGCTTAACATAATACCCTCGAGGTCCATCCACGTTGCTGCGAATGGGCCAATTTTGTCTTTTTTTATGGCTGAGTAGTATTCCATTGTGTATATATACCATATCTTCTTTATCCAATCATCAGTTTCTGGGCATATGGGTTGGTTCCACATCTTGGCTATTGTAAATAATGCTGCGATGAACATAGGGGTGGCAAGGGACTCTTGGGATTTCTGATTTCAGGTTCTTAGGATAGATACCCAGTAATGGGATGGCTGGGTCATAGGGTATTTCTATTTTTAACTTTTTGAGAAATCTCCATACTGTTTTCCATAGTGGCTGTACCAGTTTGCATTCCCACCAACAGTGTATGAGGGTTCCTTTTTCTCCACAACCTCTCCAACATTTGTTGCTCTTGGTTTTGGATGTTTTTGCCAATCTAATGGGTGTAAGGTGATATCTTAGTGTAGTTTTGATTTGCATTTCCCTGATGATTAGCGATGATGAACATCTTTTCATGTGTCTATTGGCCATATTTATAGCTTCTTTTGAGAAATGTCTGTTCATGTCCTCTGCCCATTTTTTGATCGGGTTGTTTGTTGTTTTGTTGTTAAGCCGTGTGAGTTCTTTGTATATTATGGAGATTAACCCTTTGTCGGATAAGTGGCTTGTAAATATTTTTTCCCAATTAGTGAGCCGTTTTTTTTGTTTCAATCCTGTTTTCCCTTGCCTTGAAGAAGCTCTTTAGTCTGATGAAGTCCCATTTGTTTATTCTTTCTATTGTTTCCCTCACCTGAGGAGTTATAGTGTCCAAAAAGATTCTTTTGAAACTGATGTCAAAGAGTGTACTGCCTATATTCTCTTCCAAAAGACTTATTGTCTCAGGCCTAATCTTTAGGTCTTTGATCCATTTTGAGTTTATTTTGGTGTGTGGTGAAAAAGAATGGTCAATTTTCAATCTTTTGCATGTGGCTGTCCAGTTTTCCCAGCACCATTTGTTGAAGAGACTTTCTTTTCTCCATTGTAGGCCCTCTGCTCCTTTGTCGAAGATTAGCTGTCCATAGATGTGTGGTTTTATCTCTGGGCTTTCAATTCTGTTCCATTGATCTGTGGACCTGTTTTTGCACCAGTACCATGCTGTTTTGATCACTGTAGCTTTGTAGTATGTTTTGAAATCGGGGATTGTGATTCCGCCAGCTTTGTTTTTCTTGCTCAGGATTGCTTTAGCAATTTGCGGTCTTTTGTTGCCCCATATGAATTTTAGAATTCTTTGTTCAATTTCTGTGAAGAATGTTCTTGGGATTCTGATTGGGATAGCATTGAATCTGTAGATTGCTTTAGGTAGTATGGACATTTTAACTATGTTTATTCTTCCAATCCATGTGCATGGAATGTCTTTCCATCTCTTTATGTCGTCGTCAATTTCTTTCAAGAAAGTCTTGTAGTTTTCATTGTATAGATCCTTCACTTCCTTGGTTAAGTTTATCCCAAGGTATTCTTTTCGTTGCGATTGTGAATGGGATTGAGTTCTTGAGTTCTTTTTCTGTTAGTTCATTGTTAGTGTATAGAAATGCTACTGATTTATGTATGTTGATTTTATACCCTGCTGCTTTGCTGTAGTTGTTGATTATTTCTAATAGTTTTTCTATGGATTCTTTGGGGTTTTCTATATATAAGATCATGTCGTCTGCAAACAGTGAGAGTTTTACTTCTTCATTACCTATTTGGATTCCTTTTCTTTCTTTTTCCTGCCGAATTGCTCTGGCCAACACCCCCAGTACTATGTTGAATAGGAGTGGTGAAAGTGGGCACCCTTGTCTTGTTCCTGTCCTCAGAGGGATGGCTTTCAGTTTTTGTCCATTGAGTATGATGTTGGCTGTGGGTGTGTCATATATGGCCTTTATTATGTTGAGGTACTTTCCTTCTATACCCATTTTGTTGAGGGTTTTTATCAAAAATGGGTGTTGGATCTTGTCGAATGCTTTCTCTGCATCTATTGAGATGATCATGTGGTTTTTGTTTTTCATTTTGTTGATGTAGTGTATCACGTTGATTGACTTGTGGATGTTGAACCATCCCTGTGTCCCTGGTATAAATCCCACTTGATCATGGTGTATAATCTTTTTGATGTATTGCTGTATTCGGTTTGCCAGAATTTTGTTGAGGATTTTTGCATGTATGTTCATCAGTGATATTGACCTGTAGTTCTCCTTCTTTGTGTTGTCCTTGTCAGGTTTGGGGATCAGAGTGGTGTTGGCTTCATAGAATGTGTTAGGGAGTACTCCATCTTTCTCAATTTTCTGGAATAGTTTGAGAAGAATAGGTATTAAGTCTTCTTTGAATGTTTGGTAGAATTCTCCAGAGAAGCCGTCTGGTCCTGGGCTCTTATTTTTGGGGAGGTTTTTGATTACCGTTTCTATTTCCTTACTTGTGATTGGCCTATTCAGAGTCTCCATTTCTTCCTGATTCAGTTTGGGGAGGTTGTAGGAGTCTAGGAAGTTGTCCATTTCTTCCAGGTTGTTCAATTTGTTGGCATATAGTTTTTCATAGTATTCTCTTATGATCCCTTGTATTTCATTGGTATCTGTTGTGATTTATCCTCTCTCATTCCTAATTTTATTTATTTGAGATTTCTCTCTTCTTTTCTTGGTGAGTCTGGCTAAAGGTTTGTCGATTTTGTTAATTTTTTCGAAGAACCAACTCTTTGTTTCATTGATCCTTTCTACTGTCTTTTTTGTTTCAATATCGTTTATTTCTGCTCTTATTTTTATTATTTCCCTCCTTCTACTGACTCTGGGCTTTGTTTGTTCTTCTTTTTCTAGTTCTGTTAAGTGTTGTTTGAGGTTGCTTATGTGAGCTTTTTCTTGTTTAGTGAGGTAAGCCTGTATTGCGATGAATTTCCCTCTTAGGACTGCTTTTGCTGCATCCCAAATGATTTGGTATGTCGTGTTCTCATTTTCATTAGTCTCCAGATAATATTTGATTTCTTCTTTAATTTCTTCAATAATCCATTGTTTGTTCAGAAGTGTGTTGTTTAGTCTCCACATGTTTGCACCTTTCTCTGCTTTTTTCTTGTAGTTGATTTCTAGTTTCATAGCATTATGATCAGAAAAGATGCTTGATATTATTTCAACTCTCTTGTATTTATTGATGTTTGCTTTGTTTCCCAAAATATGGTCAATCCTTGAGAATGTTCCATGTGCACTTGAGAAGAATGTATAACCTGCTGTTTTTGGATGAAGTGTTCTATATATATCTATTAAGTCCATCTGGTCTAATTTTTCATTTAATTCTATTATTTCCTTGTTGATTTTCTGTCTGGATGTTCTGTCCATTGGTGTTAATGGTGTGTTGAGGTCCCCTACTATTATTGTATTGTTGTTGATGTCTTCTTTTAGTTCTGTTAAGAGTTGCTTTACAAATTTTGGTGCTCCTGTGTTGGGTGCGTATATATTTATAAGTGTTATGTCTTCTTGGTGGAGAGTCCCTTTTATCATTATATACTGTCCCTCTTTGTCTTTCTTTATTTGTTTTGCTTTGAAGTCTACCTTGTCTGATATTAGTATAGTGACACCTGCTTTCTTTTGTTCATTATTAGCTTGGAGTATTGTTCTCCATCCCTTCACTCTGAGTCTGTGTTTGTCTTTGGGGCTGAGGTGTGTTTCCTGGAGGCAGCATATTGTTGGGTCTTGTTCTTTGATCCATCCTGCCACTCTGTGTCTTTTGATTGGGGAGTTCAATCCATTTACATTTAGAGTGATTATTGAGATGTGGGGGCCTACCACTACCATTTTATGTCTTGTTTTCTGGTTTTCTTCAATTTCCTTTGTTTCTCATCCCATGGTTTAACCTGTTCTGATGAAGAGCTGCTACTCTCTGTTGTTGTGCTTCTACTTATCTCCTCTGCTCTTGGTTTTGTAGCCCCTTTCCTTTTTTTGATTTTTCAGGAATGAGGGTTTTCCTGAGGATTTCCTGAAGAGGTGGTTTTGTGGCAATGAACTCCCTTAATTTTTGTTTATCTGGGAAAGTTTTTATTTCTCCATCGTATTTGAAGGATATTTTCGCTGGCTAGAGAATTCTCGGCTGTAGGTTTTTGTCCTTCAGATTTTTGAATATATCATTCCACTCTCTTCTAGCCTGTAAAGTTTCTGCTGAGAAATCTGCTGAGAGCCGATGGGGGTTCCTTTGTAGGTTAGTTTCTTTTGCCTGGCTGTCCTTAGTATTTTCTCCTTGTCGTTGACTTTTGCTAGCTTCACTACTATATGCTGTGGGGTTGGTCTTCTTGCATTGATAAAGTCTGGAGATCTATTGGCTTCTGTCACCTGAAGATCCATCTCTCTCACCAGATTTGGGAAGTTCTTAGCCATTATTTCTTTGAATAGGTTTTCTGCCCCTTTCTCCTTCTCTTCTCCCTCTGGTATACCTATAATCCTTACGTTGCATCTCCTAATTGTGTCTGATAATTCTCGGAGAGTTTCTTCATTTCTTTTTAGTCTTACTTCTCTCTCCTCCTCTGCCTGCAGCATTTCTATATTCCCATCTTCCAAATTGCTAATTCTTTCCTCCATATTATCAGCCCTACTGTTCAGTGCATCTAGATTTTTCTTAATCTCCTCTATTGTGTTCTTCATTTCCAGTATTTCTGTTTGGTTCTTCTTTATCGTATCAAACTCTTTTGTGACATAGCTCCTGAACTCGTTGAGTTGTCTATCTGAATTCTCTCTTAACTCATTGAGTATTTTAATGATGGCTGTTTTGAAGTCATCATCATTTAGGTTATATATTTCATTTTCTTTGGGATTGTTGTCTGTGTATTTGTTATTTTCCTTCTGTTCTGGAGACTTAAGGTATTTTTTCATATTGCTTGATGTTGTAGATTTGTGCCTCCGCATAGAGATAGAGATTAGTTGCTCCTTCCACTTGTTTCTGCTGGTGTGGTGGGGGAGCAGCTGTTTATACTGCACCAACCAGGAACCCCATCCTCAGTTGCTAACTGGGCCTGGGACCCTCCTCGTAGTCACAGTGGTCCTTTGGATTCCCTCTTCTGCCGTGGGGGCTGTCACGGGGGGGCTTCAGGCTGCTGGTGCCTACTGTTGCAGCCCACCTAGACGTGCTCCCTCCTTGGGGTCTCCAACGGTGTTATGGGCTTTTCCAGTGGCCAGGGGTAGGATCACTTATATTTGCCACTCCGTCACTGTCAGCACCCACAAAATTTCACTTGTCCACTATGGGTCGCAGTAGAGCTATTGGCATCTTCTACAGTCTGTGGTTAGCTCACCTAGCTATGCTACTTTTGTCCCGGGGTCTTCCAGCCTTGTGGCTGCCGGATGGGTGCTCTCTACTAGTGCTGTGCAGAGGCTTTCGCTGAGGCTGCTGTGAGTCTGTAGGGTTTCCCCATAGGCTACGGAGACAGGTCGCTGGAACTCCACCCTGCCCCAGTCCTGTTCCCCAGGAACTCGGGGAGCCCTTTGCCCTGACTGGGGGATAGCCGGAGATCCTGATTCCAGTGGTAGCTGGTCAGCTGCTGTCCAGCCTGATATTCTCCTCTCTGGGACCCTCCTGGTGTTGTGGATGCTGGGCATAGCCCCTCCGCTAATGGCAGACAGAGAGTTTTGTCTGCTGCCTGGGCGGAACTCTGGAGCTTCCCCCCTGGGCCGTGGAGCCGGCCTCTGGAGCTCCAGCCAGCCCCAGTCCTTTCTGAGATCTCCGGCAATCCCTTGCCCCACGGGGTGGGCAATGGCAGCTGGGGGTCGCCGCACCCTCTGGGATTCTCTCCGGGACTTTCCCGGAGTTGTGGATGCTGGGAGTGGCCCCTCCGCTAATGGCAGACAGAGAGTTTTGTCTGCTGCCTGGGCGGAACTCTGGAGCTTCCCCCGCTGGGCCGCGGAGCCGCCCAGCCCCAGTCCTCTCCGAGATCTCCAGCAATCCCTTGCCCGGCTGTGCAGGCAGTGGCAGCTGGGGGGCTGCCACGCCCTCTGTGATTCTCTCTGGGACCCTCCGGGTGCTGTGGACACCAGGAGGGATCTCCCCGCCAATGGCGGGGCGAGACTCTCCCCACGGGCTCAGGTGTGTAACTCTAGAGTTTCCCTCTGCGTTTAGGAGTAATTGCGGGGGGTTTAGGTAGGGTTCTGGTCACCTGTTTCCACCGTCACTCCTCTGGTGTGTGCTCGCTCCTGCCCTAGGTGTGTGTTGATCTTCTGGGGGCATCCGTTGGAAGAAAGCCGCGTGCAGGTACTAGGCTGTTCGGTCGGGGTTGGAGAGTTTTCACCTATCTCCACCTCCTCCCAGAGGGAAGTCCGTCCACCTTCCGATGTATAGTCGCGTGGGTCTCTCAGACGTCCTGAGATGCTATCTGGATATCCTTTGTTAAGCAATGAGTGTCCAAATAATTGTAGACTCGAAGGGGGAGAGACAAAGAGGACTACTCACGGCGCCACCTTGGATCTTCTCCGGCTGGTGAGTTTTTTAAATGTAGTTTTACAGAAAAATCTACCAGAGGAGCCCTAAGCTGCTAAGCACGATGCTTGCATTGGTCAGCATGGGCACCATGACCATACTACAGGGCCATGATACACTGAATAAGGGACAATATTGCAAGCTGTACCCTGCAGACATCTCCCTGATACTTGGTAGGGATGGTTATAATCTTTTTCCCCATGTTACTTGGGTTTAGGTCTATGTAAGGATGATAGGTCTGGATTAATTGCCTAGATCAAGTTATGCCCTTAAATATCAGAATAGCACCACATATTCCAGAGGGGTTTCTGTTTACTGGCATGAGAAATATCATCTCTAGCACTTGGCGAGGCAAGCTTTGGGCTACTGAACATTGGGATGGACTGTGTTATACAGTCAGTATACTCTTAAAATGGCTAATTGGAGTCTGCAATCCTCAATTCCAGACCACTCACAGCCTCTTGCATTTCTCCTAGCATAACACTAATGCAACACTCTTCCACACCCATTTACCAAGCACTCCTATGTGTAAGCCTGTGCTGGGTACTGACGATGTAGCCACGAACAAGGCCATCAAGGGCCCTGCAGTCAGAGGCTCTTACATTCCAGTGGAAGAAGAAGGAAACAAGTAACTAAATAAAAATAATAATTTTAGATTATGATAAATGTTAACATTTTCATAGAAGAAAAAAAGTAGAGCAAAGGGAGAGTGGCCACTTTAGATATGGAGATGTGAGTCAAGGAAGGTGCGATGGAAGGCCTGCGTCAGTCGTGTTCACAGTGGTAGTTAGCGCCAGCACAGGGCCTTGCACATATGACATATCAAACACTTAGTGGTTGGGTGGATGAACGGATGAAGGAATGAATCTGGACCTCAGGAGTACACAACATAAGAATGTTCCCCCCACCCATAAAAAAAAGAATGTCTCCTCTCAAATTTGGGCCTAAAGAGTCGAATAGCACTCTTCTAAACTGCTCATTTTGTACTACGGAAACTGAGGGAAGACCAAAGAGGTTAAATGACTCACATCAGATTCTGCAGTGAGTTGGTGACAGAGCCATTTCTTGATCCAGGGGAGTTTCCCTAATCCAGCCTGGGGAACCAGTGAGGACTTCCTTCAGAAGATGATCCTAAATTAAGCCTTACAGGAGGAGTACGGGTAGCCAGATAAAGGGGAAGGGCATTCCAAGCAAAGAGGACAGCATGAGTCAAGGCATGGAGAATAGACACAGTAAGTGTTATGTAATCTGGTGCTGCTGGAGCACAGGGTGCGAGGAGAAGAAGCTGGAGAGTCCCTCTAGGGAGTGAGACTACACAGTGCTTTATATGAAATCTAGTAAACCTTGAATTGCCTTTGAATGTTGTCATGGAGCCAATGAAGGGTTTTAAGCTGGAGTGTGAAACTGTCAGATTTGTGGTTTAGACAGACATTCTGACTGGTAATGGATCTGTGAGGACAAAAGAGAAGCACGGAGACCAGTCAGTAGGCTTTCCAGTGGTTCAGATGAAGAGACTCAACATGAGGGAGAAAGAGCGATCAAGAGGAGGGTATGGATTCAAGAAAACGCAGGCTCTAAAGTGGGCATGACTTGGCCATGGAACATAAGGGTGAGGGAGTAGGAGTCTCACGTGGTTGACTGATGGGATGACAGTGCCAAGATCAGGAGAGGGAATAAGTAAAAAGGCTGAGAGATACAACACTAAGAGTGAACCCTAATGTGAACTATGGAACTATGAGTGATAATGATGTGTCAATGAAGGTTCATTGATTGTAACAAATATACCATTCTGGCACAGAATGTTGACAGTGGGGAAGGCTGTGCATGTGTGGGGTTGGGAGGTAATGGGAACTCTCTATACTTTTCACTCAATTTTGCTGTGAACCTAAAACTGCTCTAAAAAATAAAGTCTATTAAAAAAAAAAGACCAAGGATGTCAGCGAAAATGCCGAGCTCAGTTTGACACATTGAGCTTCTTTACCCTGAGAACTCTTTACCTTCTTTATCTTGGGGAGACCCAAGAAGAAATGTCCACAGCCCACGATTGGGTATATGATAAGGCTCAAGCAGACATCTAAGATAGAGTGACAGACATAGAAGTCTTTAGTTTAGAGATGCTCCTATTGATCCAATTTTTCTTGAAGGAGGCAAAAGTTTGTAAGGCAGAGGAAAGGAAGGACTGCACTTCAGGCAAGAAAAAGAGCTAGAACAGAGGCATGGAGCCACGGGCGTGCACCTCGGGGCTGTCAGGAGACACAAGGTTCCGGATCAGCCCTGGAGAGATCACGGTATGGTTCAGTTGTGCTACTGCATGAGGAGCCCTTACAGGTCATATTTCTGCCTCCTCGTCTTTGGAGAGCAGGTGTGCTCACACCCTGGATATTCCTGACTGTTGCATAAATCAGGTGGCTAGCATGTTCCTCTCCTCTAGCCAAGCAGCTGTATGCATCCCACACACGTGCTAAAATGTTCCATTTGTCCTGAGGAGCAAATGGAATGTGACCCAAGAGAGTTCACAGACTCTCACTGGGGCACAGAAATCTGAACTCCTGTGGCAGTTTTTCAACAAGGCTGTGTCAGAATTATCTGTGGAGCCTCTTTTCAAACCCTTCCATCCTGGCCCTGCCCTGCTCCCCCTGCCAGGGGATTTTGATCTGGTGAAAGAGGGTGTGACGCTGCGGTAACCTAGGCACGTGTGTTTTCAAAAGCTCCACAGGTGATCAGAAAACGACCACCTTTAGGAGTCTAATGGGCCCTGTATGTGCTTCCCAGGTATCATGCGATGGTGCTAAAAGCTGTTTTCCATCCATTGGCCAATGGCATCTTTCCAGCAATGGTTACTGATCTTACCCAGTCAAGTGTTTTTTACAGCACTTCCCACAACCTGACATTATATTATGGATCCACTTAGTTATTTATTGGTTATTGATCTCCTCCATGAGACTGTAAATGTCATGAAAGGAAAGACTTGATCTGGTTCACTGTTGTATTCCCAACACCTAACACAGTGTTTGGAATGAAGTAGGCACTTGATAAATAAACTTATCGTTGAACAAATCTTACTTTACCTGCTAATGCCTGTTACTTTACAGGGACTGTCCCTCAGCTTTGAATGAGATGATTCTCTTTTGACCTTTCAAATATAAACAAAAACCAAGTACCAAATTGAAATGTATAAAACTGTGTAGTATGTATAAAATCCACCTACCTTAGCATAGTCTAATCTTCCTTTCTCTTGAGCCTAAAATAGAAAAGGGGGAGATTAGTTAGTTCTTTAACAATTACATAGTGCTTCTACAATTTTTGCCTCTCAAAGAATAAAAGTCAACTCTCTCCCCACTTTCCTCTCCTCTCTAACTCTATAGTGAACTATATAAAACACATAAAACTTTCAAAGATATTGAAAAGTTGAAAGAACAGTGCAATGAGCACACATACACTCGCTGTCTAGGTTTGACAGTGTAGACACCATGACTTCACGCCCCCATACTTCAGCACACATCTTGTAGCATAGGACATCATACATGACCACATAACCACTATCACATTTAAAAAACTAACAATGCCATATCATCCAACATACAACCCATATTCAAGTTTCTCCAATTGTCCCAACAATATTCTTTATACTTTTTTCCCCAAACCAGAATTAATCAATATTCACATATTGCATTTGGTTTTTATGTGTCTGTCCAGCCTTTTAAATCTAGAGAGTCTGTCTTCATTTTTCAAAAAATGAAAATAAAAACTGTTAACGTTTTTTTGTGAAAATCATCGGCTTTTTGAGGAGATCAGGGAAGCTGTCTTACAAAATGTCTCCCTTTTTGGATCTGTCATATTATTTCTTCATTGTGTCATTTAACTTATCCCTGTTTTGCTTGCCTACTGAAAGTTGGGTCTGAAGAAGCTTGTTTAGATTTAGGTTAAACATTTTTGGCAAGAATACTTTATACGGAAAATTATGTATTTCATGTGGCATCAATTCAGGAGGCACAAAATGTCAGGCTGTCCAACTCTTAGTAATGCTACACATTTGACCACTTGATTAAGGTGGTGGCCATCAGATGGCTCCACTGTAATCACATATTTTCTCCTGTATAATTAGTAAGTAATCTGTGGGGTAAGTTTATTTTTCCACTTCCCTTGGCACAATTTTTATTATGTTGTATTAGGTCAAAAGCCCTCTACCTCCATCAGAGATGAAGACAGGGAAGAAAGGCAGACGCGAAGGAGGCCTCCTGCGTAAGGTTAGATTTTATTTACAAAATATTTTTAGTTATGAAAAAACAATTTAAAATTAACACTCAAAAGTGCTATATATCAAATCTGAACGTAACAGAGACGATCAATGTGTTAGTCTTTGCCGATAGGTCAGCTCAACTTCAGAATAAAACTTCTCCTGTCACCTCTGCACAGAACAACGGCCCTTCCACTTAGGAATAGGTTAGTTTTTGTTTCTGTTCTTTTAAGACTGGCACCTGAGCTAACATCTGTTGCCAATCTTCTTTTTTTTTTCTTCTTCTCCCCAAAGTCGCCCAGCACATAGCTGTATATTCTGGTTGTGCTATGTGGGACGCTGCCTCAGCATGGCCTGATGAGCGGTGCCATGTTCGCACCCAGGAGCTGAACCAGCGAAACCCTGGGTCGCCGAAGCAGAGCGCGGGAACTTAACCACTCGGCCAGGGGGCCGGCCCCCTGAATACGTTAGTTCTTGAGATGATTTTGTTTCCGAGTCCAAAATGACACTATACAGATAATGAACATGGGCAGATTACTTTCATGAGAGAAAAGGAAATGTTTATAATTGGTCCTGACTCTTCTTGCTCCTTTACAATCTTTAAAAAGTTTATCCAAAGATGCCTGCATTTTGTTTTTCTTATTGTCATAATAAGCAACTTAGAACAAGACACTGCTCATGTATAGCTGTTGGGACCATCACAAATCACTCTAAGTTAAAATTGTGACTTGAATGTTTGAAATGAAACAAAAGTCCCCTGCAACCAGTGTACTATGAAAAAGAAGTTGGGGTTTTCAATCTGCTCTTCAAAGTTTTTTGGGGGGGGGTTAGGATTTTCAGTGAACTAAGTCCTGAGCTGCATTACACCAAGGGGAGTGTGAGTCAGTTCTTAGACAAATTTTAAAACCAGGCTTATTCCTGTCTCTGATCAGGTATTTTATATTTACTTGTTTTGTCTTTCTGTCTATGGACATCTTTTCCCAAACTAAAGTAGTTTTGTCTACACTGAAAATGCCCCTCCACCCGCTGTAACTTCAGCAGTGGTAGGGAGCCCTGGAGCACCTCTGTATACGGCACTCGTGACTTACCGCTCCTCTGATGCTGTGCAAATGTGAACTGGCTTTGATCCTACGAATAATCCATGGCTTGTGACCAAAATTTCAGCAGCAGCATTTCGCAATATGCTTAGTCTTTAAGTTCTCAAACTCCCAGCTGTCTCTTGAATTCACTTTAGCTTAACAGATATTTGACACTGAGGCTGATCCTGTGGTCACAAGTGTCCCACCTTTTCAATTGTTCGTCCTTTTCCTCGTCTCCCGCTGATTAGTATGGATTGCTCAGGCACGGCACTTTCCAAATGCTGCACGAACTGGACGCCCTACAGAATTGTTCCTATTGCCAAACAACTCACTCCCGAAACATGTACCGTTTCCTCATGACTTTAAATTTTGTTTCCGTTCTAACCAGCTCCTCTTCATTCTAGCTCCTTCAACATCCTCATCTTTCAGCGTTGAACAAGAAGGATATGTTAAAATGTTGAAAGTGGTATTTGTTGAAAGTTAGGAAGTTGAGGAGCTTTTGTATCTTGAGATTGTCAGGTAAAGCACGGAAAACTAGACAATTTACAGGGACTTCGGGTGGACTTTTCCTTTTGGAGGTATTGAGCCATTTCCCAATTTTGTCTCATAAAGAAAATCAACAGCAGTTTCTTCAGGTAGTAAGTGAATATAATGCTGCTTATAGGTAAGGAAATCTAGAGAGGTCATCACAAATTTTTGTAAAACCATTTTTCCCATCACATACTTTGTTTATAAACTAACCATCTTAGGGATATTATTTTGAAGCACTTGTGCTTAATCAATCACAAGCTATTTTCAAACTCTTTCATTTTATTTTGTATTCCTAGCTTGGCCACCACCTTTCACCCAGTAGAGATGTACTTTCTGGGGGCAACGGCAGAGAAACACCACATATGTAAATCCTTATCTGTTCAACATCAGCTCTTAAATCTTTTGGAAGCTGAGAGATTAGAAGCCTGCATAAAATGAGAGCACGCTTACCACAGCCATTACAGCCTGAACAGACTGTAACTATTGATATGCAGCTCACTTGAACATCCTTTTTATTTTGTCACAGTAAACATTCCAGTTCTATGAAACCATTTCATTCTTAACTGCTTTAGCTTGTACATAAAAGGATCATTTATTTTATAAGAAAGTATTACAAATATTTAAATCTTTAGGTATATATTTCCAGCTGCTATGTGGGTTAATATCTACATATGTCATACACACACCTGAAGAGTACATATTCTGATGTAAATTTTTTTTCACAAAAACCTTTTAGAGTTTATAAAAACCTAGCAAATTAGAAACAAATGCAAATGATCATTTAATCCCCCACATAATTAATGCTTCTCATAAACATTATCGATTCTATTTCTTTTTGTAAAACAGTTAATTTGAGAGGGGCCATAGTTTCTGTTTTACCTAATTGTTGCTCATTCATTCAATCATTATCCACTGTGCACCTATCCTATTGTGTGTCAGGTAGCGCTTAGGCACCGGAGACACAGCCATCAACAGAACAAATATAAACTTCTGCCCTCGTGGGGCTTACCCTGTAGGGAGTCTTGTTTTAGATAGGCTCTACATACGATCTCCCTCTAGAACTTAAGCTCCATGAGAGTAGGGAAATTTTCTCTCCTGCTCACAACTGTTTTCCATGTCTCAATCAGCTCTGGCTATATATAGTCAATGTTCAGTCATTGTGAATGGTGAATAAATGAATAGATGGATGAGGGCTTTTTCTTTATATGTGTCAGTTATGTGCTGTCTATTCAGGAAACTTACAAAGCAAAGTTCATTTTACTCACTCCTAGTTCCAGGATTGCGGGGTGGTTAGGTCTATTATGTAGTTAATGTAGAGACATTAGCTGGTGCCTTACAAGTAATTTTTACCCATATTGAACGATACTATATTTTCTCTTTATTGCCTAATTTTTATTTATAAGTAGACTAAGGAAGGGAATCTATAGAAAATAAATTCAAACAATTCATGAAAATCCAACAACAAAAGGATAGAACAGAGAAGAATGATGGAGTAGCCTTCTCACAGATGCAGTGGCTTAGCGTAATTAAGTGCCTCAACCTTGAGAGCAGTGTGTTGAAGTGGAAAGAGCCTGGAACGGAAGTCAGGAGACCTCAGGAGATTTTAAGATGCACATCTCAAAGCCTCATGTGTTAAGCAGGCCTTGTCTATGCAAGAAAGCAAGTGGCCTAAGATCTTAACTGTGACTACTCCAAGAGGCATGGTGACCTCCTGGGAAGATGGATCTCCTGGGAGCCAGAAAATATGGTTTCTGGTCCATAATAGGTTAATACCTCCAATAATGTTTAAATTTTTAATTGGGTCTTAATTTTCTTATCTGTAAAATAAGAACATTGGACCAGACCAGATGTTCCCAAATGTGGGGCTCTCACGAATGCTGGGCTGGCTGTATCAGAATCACCTGGGTAGCTTGTTAAAAATGCAGATCCTCAATATCCTAGCCCTGAGATTCTGGTTCATTTGAGGATCACTGGTCTGGACTATGTCTAATGTCCTTGTTAATTTATGCATTTGTATGCATCAGAGTTTACTTTAAAGGCTAGAAGAGAACAAACTCCTTAAGTCTCAAGGAGAATGGAGTGCTGTAACTTTCCCCCCTTTTTCTGACATCTGCCACTTATCATGTATATTTCTAGCAGAGCAAGATATTATTAAAATAACTTTCTCACTGGGGCCCAAAATAGGCTGATATAAAATAAATGCAGACTGTATTTCAACAGCCAGCAGTCCTGAACCTCTTCCTGCCACACTGTTCATCTCCAGAAGACACTGTAAATTCTACCATACACGGCAATTCCCTGAGGGCTTCATTACTAGGGTCTTTAAAAGGGATTCACTCATCTTTTTGCCTCCTGTAGGTGTGCTTCTTGTCAATCCAGGTCATGAGAAAAGAAAGTAATTTTTCCTAGTCTTTAGCAGTTCACAGAGAATGTGTGGTTTGAACCTTGTTTTATCTTAAAAAATGTGAAAATAGACAAGATAGTGTGCCAGTGCTCGTGACACTGGAGGCCTCCTCGGACAGCTATAGTGAGCACTGTAAAACAATATTCGGTACAAAAGCAAAAAAAGCCAGCACTCTGATTGAGAAGATGCGCAGAGGGATTAATTCCAAAGGTTTATATACCAGTCTCTGCAGACCAAAGGCAGATAGATTCCCTGTTGGTAAGTAACGGATGTACAATGTGGTCTTTTACTTTAAGAAACAAATGCTTTTTTATAAGTCAGGTAACAAATAAGCATTGGATGACATAAATGAACTGTTTCCAATTTCCAGCTACTGTTATCTGGACTTGAAAGCTGGATATGAAGAAACCTCTTTCTAAAAGCAGAAAACTAATATTCCACAGCAGGGAGTCCAGCCATTGCTAGAGACTCATCATCTCTACTTAGCATGTTATTCTTCCCAAATGCTATATTTTGGAATAACAGTCTTTTCTTTTTTTTTTTTTTTTAAGATTTTCTTTTTAAACCTTCAAGGAAAACTACCTGTCT
The DNA here is from genome assembly GCF_041296235.1 of Equus asinus. Taxonomy (NCBI): domain Eukaryota; kingdom Metazoa; phylum Chordata; class Mammalia; order Perissodactyla; family Equidae; genus Equus; species Equus asinus. Next base: position 43,115,432 of record NC_091813.1, read on the forward strand.
CCTCAAACTTTTTAGTTGAAAGAACATAAGGAACACCCATTTGCCCTCCATCTAGATTAATCAATTGCTAAAATTCTGCCATCTTTGCTTTCTCTCTAGATGATCACTTGCTGACCATTTAAGTTGTAGACATTGTGATGCCTCATCCCTGAATACTTTAGCATTTCTCTCCTAAGAACAATGATATTCTCCTACATAACAAGTTTAACATTTACTCTAACAGTTAAGATACAGACCATATTCAAATTTTCCAAGTTCAACCAATAGTCTCCTTTAGAGCTGTTTTTATCTCAGTCCAAGATCAAATTAAAAATCATACATTTCCTTTGGATGTCATGGCTTTTTACTCTCTTCTAATCTACAACAGTCCCTACACCACTACCTTTTCTGTCTTTCATAATACTGGCATTTTTTAGGAATCCAGATCAGTTGCCCTGAAGAAAGTCTGATTGTTTTCTCACAACTAAAGTAAAACATGTTTGGCATGACAGCTACACAGATGATGCTGTATAGTCTTTCTCCATTACATTAGGAGTCACACAGTATGTTTGTCTCATTATTGGTGAAACTAAGTTTGTTCACTGCTTCCCTCTGTATTTAATCAGTAATCTGTAGATGGTTTGAGTCCATATGAATATTCATTTCCCTACTAACCATTCATCCAATGGTCCTAATGGATCATCCACTAATGATTCTGGTTGGAACAAAAGATTACAATGGTGGCTGCAAAAATAATAACATTTTAAAGGTCTTTTGCCTTGGCACTGACAAAACTATCACTGGCTCCTTTAGAGAAAACAAGTCTTACTGAAAATAAATTCTCTGTACATTTGCATTGATATTAAGAGGTGGAGCTTAGTTTATATAAGGGAGGTTTGCTGGGGGACAGAGGAAGGGAGGAAGGACACCTCCATCCTCATCCCAGAATAGTTTGGGTATAATGCATGAGGACTTAAAAAGGCCACAAATCAGAAGTCTACCAGATCTACTAGCCCTGAAGTTGAAGCAGTCCGTTGAGTTTTGGCTTGGTAGGAAAAGCAGGCCTTGTATTGGTGGGCTCTCCAGTGACAGAGCTGGAAGAGAATCAGAATACGAAGGAACAGGGCAGGCTTCTTTGCTATCCTGACCATTCTTGCCTACTAATAAGAGAGCACAGAAGGCATCTGCAAGGAAGTCAACACCATTCAGAACTAGACTGCTCAGGTACCTGATTTTATCATCTCTTTCACCTGGGAAAGCTAATTTTCGGAGGCAAATGTGAATGTCCATGAAATTAACTTTCTCATATTCTCTTCCTGTTATCCAAGTTCAAAATCCTGGTTTTGGCCTCTGACCGCCTCTCCCCAGTACACACCTGACAGCTTCTCCCTATCATCTCAGTTCTCAGGTCCTATACATTTTCTCTGAAATGGGTTTTACATCTCACCTCCTTACCTTCCCATTCTTGTTGCCAACATTCTGATTGGGACTTTTCTCCTGCACTTATCAACAGGTTCCCAAAAACTTCCTAACAGATCTCGTTCTCTCTAGTATCTCCTTGTTCCTTTCGCCCTATATAATGCAGCCAGATATACCTCCCTAAAACACACTTCAGACCTCGACATTACCTGGCTCAAAACTTTTCAATGTCTGCTCCATGACTTCTGAATCAAGTTCATTTTCCACAGGCAAACAGCCCAACGTCTTTTTTTCTCAATTGAGCTAAAATTCACATAACATAAAATTTATCATTTTAACCATCTTGGTATAATTCAGCGGCATTTAGTATATTCACAATGTTGTGCTATTATCACCACTACCTAGTTCCAGAACATTTTTGTCATGTTGTAGCACATATTAATACTTCATTCCTTTTTACGGCCAAGTAATATTTTCTTTATCCATTCATCATTTGATGGACATTGGGTTGTTTCCACTTTTTGGCTATTGCAAATATTGCTGATCTGAACATTCATGTGCATGTTTTTGTCTGAACTAAAGTCTTACAGGCGTTATGTACTATTTCAGAGCAATTCTTCATCTGTCCCCAAATTGCCCCATGTTTTTCACATTCCATCCAAATTATAACACCTTTTTTTCTTTGAATACATTGTATGCTTGCTCATCTGCATCACCTTTTCATGGCTTCTGCCGCCTAGGAAGCCCCTCGTTCCCATCTTTGCTGTCAAGATCTTCTTCTTCAAGGACTCTCTCAGATATCACTTCCTTCAGAAACCCTTTCTTGACCTTCCCAACTGGATGTGAACTCTCTTTCCTTCAAGCTCTCCAAATGGCATCAATTAGTTTTCCTTATATTTGTGTGTTTTTCTTATCCCCTTTTTACAAAGCCCGCAAACCTGCAGGCAATTTACTGCTATATCTCCTGTGGTCGAGCACTTTGTTTCCTTAAGTGCAACAGAAAACTTTAAAAAATACTTTAATTTAGGAGACATCTAGAAATATTTCAGTCTTTGTGCTCTCATATATAGTTCTTTCAAATGCCCACACCATACACCCTCTAGAGTGGAGGATGTTGTCAATGTTACTCCTTTTGAAACAACTCAAAATAACATAAATAATTAGAAGATATCACATGGCATCAGTGAGGACTCTCTGAATGTGCATTTTCTCTTTTGTTTAAGAATATACATGTGTTATATTCATGCACACCAGTCTTGCCTAGCAATCTTTTGAATAAGAGATAATAGTAGGATATCTAGGGACAAACCAGTTATAGCTCAGCATTGGTAATATGTAGTTCACTTAAGGTAGTTTATGGCTAGTTATGACAGTGTCAGAATGTCACAAGCCTAAGTGACATTTCAGTATTTTCAGAAATAGCCAGGAAAATATAATCATAATTCTTATTTCTTCAGGTGACTTATAATGGCAGCTGAAAACTAGAAGGATCATTAAAAATAAAGCTTGCTGACCTGCAGTAGCCCCTGGACTCCCTGAGAGAGTCAGAGCTCTGTGGTTATCTGAAGGATTCTACTTTCTTTTATCAGGAATCAAAATGATAACTAAGTAATGACTTCACCTCCCTAGGGTGAATCACCCATTCACTATCAGTACCGTTACCTGATCATTATTTTTCAGCAGCTACAAATTTAAATTTAAAATTAGGGTAGGGAGGGATCTGTAGAATTTAGTATGGAGACATTGCTCAACAAATATTTTTCAGCTGTTTCAGGTCTGGTCTGGTGCTCTGAACTGACTCTTGTGAAAGGATATGGGGTGTGTGTGTGCGCGCGCACCTATGGGTGTGATGGAAGAGGGCTATTTAATCTTAAGATTTGGGGAGCTGGAGAGGAGGCAGGAAGACCTGATATGAAAAATTCCAGAGGTGCTCTTCCAGGCTTCATAATGATGTTGAACAGGCACTAAGGGTATGTGATCTCCTCCTCCGTTCCTGGTCTAGTCATTAATTCTCACTCTCCCCAGGCAGGAAATCAAAAGGGTAGATGGGACACAAACCTGTCTGAGCAGAGCGGGAAAGTAATTTTACATGTGATAATAAGAAATCATAGGAGATTTCCAACATTGGGAGCAAGACTTTTCTATTTCTCAGTGTCAAAACTAGGATTAAGCTTCTAATAGAGATAAATATTTTTCTTACAGTGCATCTCTTGCCTAAGAGACCTATTTCTTAGATTTATTTGAAAGCTGAAAGGAACCTTAGAAACGATCTAGTTCAATGCCATCATTTTACAGAAAATAGTAACAAGGATGTGAAAGACCATGATTAAAGTTATACAGATGCTAGTGAAGCCCAATCTAGAATCCAGGTCCTCCATGGGCCATTTCTGCTACGCCAGCTTGATTCTTTCTATTTAACAAAAAGGGCTGCCACCAAACAGTTACCCTGTGAAGACCATTCCACACAAAATTTTTGACAAATATTAATTGGATGACTATTCCATGTACGTCACCACGCCAGGTACTATGGATAATTCAAAGGTGAATTCACTATTACTCTTAAGAATCTTGCAATAAAATTCAAAACCGGGGGTGGGGGTGGGGGGGGGAAGATTACAAAAATGAAAAGGAGGTAAACACGAAGAATTTGGAAAGAGCACCAGAACTAATTTCAAGATTAACAAGCAACCTCCTTGAGATTCGAGATAGAACGTCCCTCTTAAATGTTATGCAAATTGTGCTCCCTAACTATGACTAGGGGGCATTCACAGAACAAGATCATTATCTTATAGCGCTTAATATAAACATGAATATTATAATTTAGAAGATTAAAATAAATTCAAGTAAGGAGTCTTTAATCTGAAGAATGTTGCCCCCTGCACGACAGAAACTAACTCCTTATTTCTTATTTGTTTCAGATGAATTCATCTTCTCTTCATCAGTGACCCTGTTCATGACTCAGACATGTGGATATAAGGAAAACAGCCTGAAGTCTTGGAGCAAACTACAGCAGCCTGGCAGGGCCTTGAGGGGGGCAGTAAACTGCCCGTCTTTCCTGAAGGATGAGGATTTGGAGATGATCATAGGGGACCTAGGCTGGAGAGCAGGCCATCATCTGCTCACGGACTTCCCCTCGACAGGGTTTACTGACCTCTGGACAAGATCCATTTGATTTACGTGGGTTACTGCCTGCAGCACAGGCTATTGGGAAAGGCTATCCCTTGAATCTAAAATCAAGTTTGGGATGATCATTCGGGAACATTTCACCAGCTGTTTAGGAAATCCTGGACTCTCATGTTGCCTACATTTACAACTTTGTATGCCTGCAAAGAAACTAAGAGTTAAATATGTCCCTTTCCTGTGAAGCTTCTTTAAAATTCACATCTCTGCTTCTCTTTCATGTATGTGGATAAATATGAATAGCCGAGGGAGAGTTGGTAGCTTTCATTTAACATATTTAGCTGGATCTTTTCAACCGAAATGTAAATCTGCAATGTATTCTAATGTAACCCAATTAGAGTTACTAACACCATCTGTATAGATATTTTTGGTTCAGCTGTCGAAAAACACACAAATACACCCTAGTAATACAATATTCAATAGCTGTGTGATATTTCATTGTACTATACGTCATTTATCCCTTTTCTATTTTTAAATGGATTGATTTTAATTTTTTTTCCTTTTTGAATTAATATTTTACTACTTATTTCCACATTAAGTCTGTGCCCACATCTCTGAGATTTTTTTCTTGGGATAGATTGTTAGAAGCGGAATTACTATAGAAAGTATATAAATTTTTACACTAAAAGTCTTGAAATAAAAACAAATACATGTATAGTATTTAAGAAGCCAAATAATACAAGACTTGTAACAAAACAACCTAGCATTCTCCAGACCCTGTCTGTCCTGTGTCCCTCTCTTTGGCTGTTTCTTCTGCTGTTTATCTTCAAATATTGTTCTCTCTTGATTTTTAAATTTTATACATTATCTATTGATCCTACCATGAAAGGAATAATCACATTTCTTACATGACCAAACATCATTTTCTCTACTCTCCTCGTGCTGATTACACTTTTTGGTTTAAATCAATATTCAGTATTTACGTTTTTATGCTACATAAATGTTATTCTCTAAGCCATGCAGAATATTATGATTACATTTCCCTTCTTATATAAATTTTTCACTATAGCTAATAGCTGCCTCATTTTATTTCATATATTTAATGTGGCTGTTTAAAATGTGGGCCCCAAATTCTTTGAAACTCTTCCCATTGATAGGTGAGGTCTACAGCTCCTCCCCTTGATTTTGGGTGGGCTTGTGACTATTTTGATAGGAGACCATGGAAATGACTGTATGACCTCGGAGGCTGGTTATAAAAAAAGATGCAGCCTCTGCCTTGTTTGCTGGAACACTTGCGTTTGGCTTTCTGAGCCAGCAAGTAAAAAGTCCAACTATTCTGAGGCTGCCATGCTGTTAGGAAGCCAAACTCAATGGAGGGTCCATGTAAGTACTCCGGTTAGTCAGCAGCCTGGTTTTCTCGATAGCTCAGCCCGGGCACCAGGTGTGAGTGGAGCTTCCAGAGGAAACCAGTCCCCAGCATCCCTGAGTCACCTCCAGTCTCTAGGTCTTTCTAGCTGAGGCCCCAGACACAATGGAGCAGTCATGCCCTGTGCGCTGCCCACATTCCTGACCCACAGAATCCATGAAAGTGATAAAATGGTTATTTTAAGCAGCTAAGTTTTGGGGTAATTTGTTATGCAGCAATAGTAACTAGAACACTTAGTTTTCTATGTATCCATCATTAATCTGTCCCTAAATTCTCAGTATGGTCAAGTACATTAGGTGATCATCAGTTCCATTTTTTTCCTTGGAGATTTCTCCTGGAGATCTCTGTCCTCTTGTCCCAATCTGGACCGGATGCATAGCCATCAGCCTAGGATTTGCTTGGATGAGAGACAGTGTAGCACATTACTTAAGGACATGGGTCCCGTAGCCAGGATGCCTGGGTTTGAATCCTGGCTCCACAACTTGCTAGCTGTGTGACTGTGCACAAATTAGTTAATCTCTCTGTGTCTCAGGCTTCTCATTAGAACATAGTAAGTGCTCTTCTTCTTGGCATTACTGTTGTTGTCGTTTATTCTTCCCTTCATGTTGTCCTGGGAATTCCCGTTGCCTCATGCCTATATCTGATCCCCTAGTTCCTAAAATTCCATGTCTTTCTCTTTCTTGGTTATTCCCTTGTCTTGACAGAATATATCACCTGCTCCCTGAAAAATGATGCTTGGGAGGTAAGTTGAGACCATGTTTATCTGTTTTAAATTGTCTTTATTTAACGTCACACTTGATAACAGGACTGGCATAAAATTCTAAGTTGGAAACAATTTTCTCTTTGAATGTTGAAGGTATTACTCCACTGTCTTGAAGCTTTCAGTGTCACTACTGTGGCCATTCTGATTCTTGATCCTTTGTACGTAGGTTTTTCTTTTTCTTTTTTGGAAGTATTAGGAACTCTTCTTTATCCCTCTTGTTTTGAAATTTGATAATCATGTGACTTGGTGTGGGTCTTTTAAAGTTCATTATTTAGGGCACCATTTCAATTTGGAGACTCAGATCCTTCAATTCTCGCATTTTTCTTTCCTTTTTAAAAAATTCTTTGTTAATTTTCTTACCTCCATTTTCAGTTTTCTCTTTCTGAGACTCATAATATCAATCTCTTAAAGTGGTCCTCTAATTTTTTTTATCTCTTCTCTTCTATTTATTACTGTCTTTTCCCTCAACTTTTGGGGAGATTTTCTCATATCTTCCATTCTTTTTCTGATTAAAAATTTTTTTTTTCATGTTTTTATATTTTATAATTCTGCTTTCTTATTCTTGGATTGTCCATTTTTATATATCCCCTGTTCTTCTTTCACGGATTTAATATCTTACCTCACTGAGTACACTGATTACAGTGCTTTTGAAAACGTGGTTCTTTCTCCCACGTCCCTGTCCTCTGAGTTCCCTCCCTCAGCTTGCTCTGGACTCGTTCTTTCATGGTACAGCCTTTTCTCAAACGCCCAGGGCTCCTCTATCACCTAGTCCACTTCTCTTGCCTATTCTGTGCACTCAGATACTCTGAGGTCTGTCAGCTGGTGGGCCTCACTGCAGGTGGGCTGGTCAGGGACATGGCACGGTGACGGAGGGAGCCCCAAACTTCCACATCTGCAGGTCTTTTCTCCTGGGTTTGACAGTTTCCCAGAAAGGAATCCTCTCGTTTTCTACCTGATAAATATGAGGGATGTTAAGCTAGCTGCCAGCATTTTGAGAGCCAATAAGGGAGCAAGGGTAGCAGAGGGAAAATCTTATCTTTCTGAACGCAGATATCACTTGGGCTCTCTCTGCTTTAGGTATGGCGGCGGCTAGACCCCCTCAGCTGTGCCTGGTTCCCCATGTCCAGAGTCTCAGATCAACCCAATCAATTAGAACCATGAAGTTAAATAAATTCCATGAAGCTTTGGATAAAAGGGCAAAGACTTTTTATACCAGAGTTTCTGGATTAAAAGAAAACCAAAAGAGTACCCTCTCATCTTTCACACCTTGTCTCCTCACAAAAAAAAAGGGGAAATTTACCCAGTTGATGCCCCTTTACTCTTCCCAGTTAACCATGCCCTTTTTTCTTTGATAATGCCTCAGAACTTGAGTGTTCAGGGTCCAAGCTTGTTTTAAAATAACCCAATGAGCTGACAGACGGAGCTCCTGGAATTCTGCAGCTTGTGCTACAGTCTACAGATGGGAAATTGCCGTCAGTTAAAGGGTGGTGCTATTACCATAGCCCAATTTTTGAAAGCCTTTAGAAAAAAAAATCTGAGTTAATTAGCATTCACCACAGGCACTAGTTTTGGGTTGCAGTATTCTAGGAACTCAGATAATAAGAAAACACAATATTGCAGTTTCTAACTTTTAACTAACACTTCAGGTCTTAAAAATGTAGATTATAAAGTAAGAATTTTACCTGTTACACTAATAGGCTGACCTATATGATCTATATGGCTGATGTCTTAGATCATCACAAAATGTGAATTATGTTCTAAAATCAACTAAGTACTACCGGTACCTAAAATGGGACTAATTTCATTTTACCTCTCCGATCTGCTTAATCCACAAATCTCTTCCAAGAAACTCCTGATGTAAGACTACGGGAGCTGAGTTCAGATGAAAAGTTGTGGAGTCACTGGTCTTTTCTTTAATAAAAGGCTGGAGATCAGAATTTATCTAGAAGGAGTAGTCAAAAGAATTAAATCAGTGAAATGCATGTACACTAGTATGTTTTAGCCATATACAGAAAGCATGAGTTAATACAATGAAAAATGAAGCTTAAGGAATGCAGTTTTTAGATGTACTTTAACAAGCAAAAGAACAGTCTGTACGATTAACAATAATCTTTAAAATTCTTTAAAATAATTTTTCCTTAACATTTCTTTTTTATTTGGCAGTAGCCTTTATTTCACTTTTTAATTTCAAGGTAAAAATTTAGAAAAAGATTTAATACATATAATTGCTTAATAAACTAATCTAAGATTTAATATATAAAAAACTCATCTGGAGATATTATCTATATAAGTATACATTCCCCCCTCTTATAAGCTATTTAAGCAACATCTAAGAAATACATATTAAATAGAATTTTAAAATTACATATACACAGAGAGAACAATATAACAGCCAATCTTGGGATATTTTATATTTCATTATGCCCATTCAAAAGAATCAGCTAATGGAACTAAAGCTTTCAATTTCATTTAGTATATTTCTAAATTTCATTAACATTTCACAATTCATTTCATATAAGGAACTATACGGGAACTGTAACAAAAATGCAAATATTCTTCCATTCTGTGAATGGCAACATTACACGTTCTTTAATAATCTCTAAGAATTCTTTCAAGAACCCTTTCAGGTGGTAAGAAAAGATAAATATCACAAATATGGTTTAAGTAAGCTGTAGCTTTCTATGAAAATTACACAGTATTCACTAATCATACTGTTTATATTACACAATAATCACCATCTATGACTGATAGATTTTAAGCAAACAATAAACATTTTTTGAGATATAAAAGCAGCTTATTAAATGGTAAAAGGTTTCTTGTCTATCATTTTTGTTATTTAAGTACTGGAAAAAGAGAAAGGGTGTACAAATACCTTATGACTCATGGCCATGTGCTTCCCATACTGAAATGCCATATCCTGAACCTCAGCACCATGCTTTGCTAATTCCATTGCAGCTTGGCAGCTCTTTGCTAATAAGGCACCATGGGAGAGAAAAGTCTGCTCCTTCCAAGTCGATATTCCAATATCATCTGTGATATAATTTTCCTAAAAAATGCAACAAAAGCCAAGATAAAAAAAAGCTTTAGGAGTAATTTAATTGTTTCAGTTTTTGAAAAATAAGAGTTAAGAAACGAACTATTCAAACCACTCAGGCTATTGCAACAAGACAGAACTAAAGATGCTGAAGCTCAGCTCTACCTAAAGAGAACTACGGAGGTGGGAACTGCTTTTTTAGGGTAATGGGGAAGAAAAATGAAAGAAATGCTGAAGCAAATTTTATTTTGAGCTGGGGAACTTCTATGAAGAAATATTTTTAGGATAAGGCAAAATTAGAAACTTGGACCTCCGAACTAACTCCCTCCTATATTCACATCAGATCTTAAGTGCTAGTATTCTAAAATGCAAGAATCCTATCGCAAATGTCAAGGGCATGATGAATAAACACCAGTTTCTTATAAACAGTTAAACAGAAAAATCAGAGAGGAGGTAACCCATTACAATGGAGTACGATTTATATTACATTACTCATCAAAGTTTATTCCCATAAGAAGAAACAAAGTGATAAGGGAGAATATAACTGTGGTTTATTTAATTTCATCTTTTTAAATTTTGAAAAGCGTTGTAATATCTGTAAGTATACACACACCTACTGCCTCTAGACCAGTGAAGTCTAATAAAAACATAATGTAAGCCACATATGCAATTTAAAATTTGCTAGTAGCTACATTAAAAAAGTGAAAAGAAACAGGTAAGGGCCGGCCCCGTGATCGAGTGGTTAAGTTCATGCGCTCTGCTGCGGCGGCCCAGGGTTTCGCTGGTTCGGATCCTGGGCATGGACATGGCACCGCTAGTCAGGCCATGTTGAGGTGATGTCCCACATGCCACAACTAGAAGGACCTGCAACTAAGATATACAACTATGTACCTGGGGGATAAAGCAGGAAAAAAAAGACTGGCAACAGTTGTTAGCTCAGGCACCAATCTTAAAAAAAAAAAAAAAAGAAACGGGTAAAATTAATCGTAATGACATTTTTATCTATCCCAATATATCCAAAATATTATTTTGAGATATAATCAACATAAAATTATGAGATATTTTACATTTTTTTAATATTAAGTTTTCAAAATCAGTGTGGATTTTACGCTTACAGCACATCACTAGCCGAATTTCAAGTATTCAATAGGTACAAGGAGCTAGTGACTATCCTATTGCATAGCTTTACTGCAGGCAGTGAGCTCTCTGAGGACAAGTGTGATGAAGCAAATATATAAAACAACATCCATTTTATGGTGTTTCTTTGAAATCTCAAACTAGAACCCATCTAGAAAGATTAATTTTCTTTCAAACACTTTCCTTCCTGCCATCCATACCATAATCCTTCTCCTTCCGCCATTATTATTTATTTTTTTTGAGGAACATTAGCCCTGAGCTAACATCTGCTGCCGATCCTCCTCTTTTTGCTGAGGAGGACTGGCCCTGAGCTAACATCTGTGCCCATCTTCCTCTACTTTATATGGGATGCCTACCACAGCATGGCTTGCTAAGCGGTGCCATGTCCGCACCCGGGATCCGAACCAGCAAACCCTGGGCCATTGAAGCTGAACGGGCGCACTTAACCACTGCGCCACCTGGCCGGCCCCTCGGTAAACAGGGGCCATTGAAAGGTCAGCTCAGATTTAGCCCCACTTCTTTCACCAAGCTGAAGGGAATCTTGAGTGCACTGATCAGACCAAATTCTCAGCTTAATTTTATTAAGCCTTTAAACAAAAAGAGTTCCATTATGACAGTGGCAAATATGCAACACAGCATTGTGTCATAATCAAAAAGCTACACAGGGGAGACACAGTTCATAAACTTGAGACCTGCTTCATGAAACATTAGGTATAAATAAAAACATTTAATTTTAGAAATCTGAGAATGTATTTTAAAATGTGCAAAGTTAATATACCATATTAATAAACCTAAGATAAAAACCATGTTATCTCTTCATGTATACTAAAGAGGCATTTGACAAAATTCAACTCTTATTCCTGATGGGAAAAAGAAGTGCTGAATAAAATAGGAACAGATGTGTATTTCTTTAATATGACAGGGGTGTGTGTCTGTGTGTGTGTGAGTATGCACCTGAGTGTGCACCCAAAAGTCAGCAAATATTTTATGGGGAAATACACGAGCCTTTCTTCCTAACATCAGGAATAAGACAGAGATGCACACAACACCACTGCTATCTAACAGAAGAGGCAAGAAAAGGACATATATATAAAAATTAGAAACAAAGAGTTTAACCATCACTATATGAAGACAATATAACTGTATGCTGGGAAAAACCAAGAAACTCAACTAAAAAACTACTGCAAATAAGAAGATAATTCAGTAAGGTAGCAGCATATAAAATTAATATAATTTATAATTAATATGATAAATGTATTAACCATAGCTTTCATACATAAAAACTAATCAGAAAGTATTATAAATAGGGTCTTTGCTTCCATTATATCTATGAAAAGAAAGATTAAAAAGCTGGGACTAAACTCAGATATATACAAAATCGATACAAAGAAAATGTTAAAATATTACTGAAGGAAAAAAAGTAACCTGAATGAATATAAAGACATATCATGTTTAAAGGTAGTAAGATCCAGCCTCATAAAGTTACTCCAATAAAACTAACACCTTCTGTCCCCCACTCCTCCCAGCTCCTCTAAACCAGGCAAGCTGATTCTAAAGTTTACACAGGGAAAAACCAAACAAGAATAGGTAGGAAAGAGCGAGCTTGATGGCCTACTGGTTAAAGTTTGGTGAGCTCTGCTTCAGCAGCCCGGCTCCAGTTCCCAGGTGCAGAACCACACCACTCCTCTGCCAGGAGCCATGCTGTGGTGGCAGCTCACACAGAAGAACTAGAAGGACTTACAACTAGAATATACAACTATGTACTGGGGCTTTCGGGAGGGAAAAAAAGAGAGGAAGATTGGCAACAGATAGTAGCTCAGGGTGACTCTCTCCCTGCAGAAAAAAAAGAAAAGGCAGGAAAGTTATGAAAAACAGGGGTTGGGGGGGAAGCAAATGATGTCTAGCTCTACCAGATAGTTTAGCATACTATAAAGCCTCAGTAATTTTTTGAAAATGTGTACTTTTTAGACAGACAAACAATGGAACAAGATGGAAATCCAGAAGTCAATCAAACTGTGTACAGGAATTTACTATATTTTAGGGAAACACCGGACTTTTCAGCAAATGGTGCTGGTAGGACCGAATAACTATCTGGAAAAAAATAAAGACTGATCTGCATTTCACACTATTTACCAGGATAAACTCCAAATGGCAAAAACAAAAGAAAAATAATCACAAAACCATAGGCAATGTGAGAAGACAAAAGACAATAAGGAAAAGTATTTGCATTTCCTATCACAGATAAACGGCAAATCTCCCTGTGGTACATTGGTGGCTCCCCCCCCCCCCCCCCCCCCCGCAGAGATGTCCACACCCTAATCCCTGGACCCTGTGACTATGAGCTCACACAGCAAAAGGGACTTTGAAGTCACGACTAAATTCAGGATCTTGAGATGGGTGATTATCCCACATTAACTGGGTGGGCCTAAGGTAAAAACGATCCTCATAAAAGGGAGGCAGCAGGGTCTGTGATGACAGAGAGAGGGAGATTAGAAGATATTATGCTGCTGGATTTGAAGATGGAAGATGCAGCCACAAGCCAAAGAATGAAGGCGGAAACTAGAAAGGGCAAGGAAACAGATTTTCCCCTAGAGCACCCAGAAGGAATGCAACCCTGTCATCAATTTGATTTGGGGGTTTCCGACCAATGAAAAAAAAATTTCCACCTCCCCAAATCTTCCATCTTAGTGTTGGTGAGGCTGGGAAGAAACAGGTGTCTCAAACATGGTTGGTGGAAGTGAAGACTGCATCGAAACGTTACAATATCTATCAAAATTACAAATGTATTTGCCCTGTGAGCCAGCAATCCTACTTCCAGGAATTAATCCCACATATAAACCCAAACACATGTGAAATGAAATATATACAAAGTCATAGTTTATTGTGCTGATCACCCAGCTGCCAGGGTGATCCTTTTAAAACATAAATCAGACAGACCACGTTGGCCTTCGTGCTGTTTCTCAAGCGCTCCAGGCAGACTCCTCCTTGAGGCCTCTGCACTTGGTGTTCTCTGTCACACACTCTCCCCAGATGTTTGCTTGGCTCCATTTCTCATTACTTTTGGGTCTGTAATCAAATTTCAATTCCACATCCCTCCCCCATCATTTCCTGTCTCTTTATCCTGCTTTAAACATTTTTCCTTTGATACTACTGGACACCTGATACAGTTATCTCCCCTTCACTAGAAAGTTGACTCCCTGAAAGCAAGGACTCTGCCTGTTCTGTGCTCTGCTGAAACATCAGCACCCAATATAGTTCATTAGGTATGCAGAAAATGTTTGCTGAATCTCTATCTTTCTTTTGGTATCTTTCTCTTTCTCTATTTTCCACCTCCCTTTATCTTTCTTAAATTGGACATAATAAATAAACTGAAATAATTCTCCTTGAATGCCTTCCTACTGTCCACAGAATCAAGAAAAACTCTACAGCACAGCATTCAAAGCATTCCATTTTGGTACCAAGCTTCTGGCTCCATCTCCTATCCAAAATATCCCCTTTGAGGGCTGCATTTCAGTAACACAGGACAAATTGCTGTTTCTTGAATAAAATACATATTTTCACACTTGTGTGAATTTTAAAATATTATTCCTTTTAAAGGGAATGTCATCTCCTCCCATTCTCTGCCCAGTAAATTGAACACATCCAGTTTAAATACCACTTCTTTGGGAAGCATTCTCAAATACTCCCACAAATACTCTCCTCTTTAGACTAACATTATCTTATTTATATTTCAATGTAGAACTTATTCTCTCTGAATTGTATGACTGCTTATTTTTCTGTTTCCCTGAGGGCTGGATATGGTTACCTTTATATTTTTTAATCTCTTAGGCCATATTTAATTTTAAACAAATGTTTGCTAAATGAATAGAACCATGTTTATTTGTTGTATTTATTAAGTAATTGAATGTTCTTTTAAAAATTTTAGAAGCTAATGAGTAGATATATCCATACAATGGAAAGTTATTCAGCAATACAAAAGAAGGAACTGCTGACACATGCTATGCCATGGATGAACCTCAAAAGCATTAAGCTAAGTGAAAGGAGCCAGCCACAAGAGACCACATACTGTATGATTCCATTATATAAAACATACATTAGTTGTTGCCTGGGCTGGGAGTGGAAATGTAAATGGCCATGAGGCACCCTATGAGTGTGTGTGTGAAAATGTTCTAAAACTGATTTATAGTGATGGTTGTATCACTCGATAAAGTTACTAAAAGTCATTGAATTGTATGCTTGAAATGGGTTAATTTTATGATATGTAAAATATATCTCAATAAAGTTGTTAAAAAAGACAAAAGGTAATGAGTATAAAATTTTACATTTCTTGGTCTCAAAAGCTTAAATTAATGTTTAAAAAATTTATATGACTCTCAATTAACTTTTTGTGGTTTGTATACCACCCTCATTTATTCATACAACAAACAGCTATTTAGGTTCTATTATGGGTCATGTTCCTTGCGAAGCAGTAAATAGATATGAAGATTAATAAATAGCCTGATCTCAAGAAGCTCTCAGTTCAAGAACAGCATGTATATATATGGATATAAATATATAGATAAATCAATTTGGTTCTATTTCAGAATAATTCTTGCAGGATCTCCAATGATCAAAGATTCAGTTTTGTTCATTATATTTTTTCTTATTGTGATTAAGATATTTTATTATTCATCATTTCTACATTTTAAATTATGCAAGTAATACACGATCACTGAAAAAAATTAGAAAATTCAGATAACCAAGAAAGAATTAATTTACAGTCCCTTGAAATCTGCTATCATAAGTTAATCAGGTCACAAACAATAATTCAGTACCTAAGTTAATCAGAAATTTTATTCCCTGAACACTCAATTATTACCTATTGTGACCTTGATTACAAATGAAACAAAGTCGCTCCATTCATTTCCATCAGTTTGCCATGTATATAGTAAAAGAGAATGCTCTTTTACAAAGGAAAAGTTAATGTACGATTGTAAAATACCAAGAAATCGGTTTGATAACCACATCCAAATCAGTATCTTCAGACATCAGATACATAGAATTGGTGTGAAATGAATGAATGTAGTCAGAGTAAGTGAGATTTAGATATACTTAAAGCATCAACTTACATATGTGCAGTTTTTACTGAAGATTTTATGATATATAAAAGGAAGATATGTTTGGTGGATATTTTACTTCTGATGGGATTTTTTTTCGAGAAAGGTAATCTATGCCAACATACCTGTTGAATGACTGTCAGAGAGAAGCACTTTAATTTTAAAAATGCAGGTCTCTTATTCACTGTCACATGACCTTTTTACTCAAGTAAGGCTGGTTCAAAAAACACACATGAAAAAAACTGAAGCTTGCAATATGTTGTTTGCCTAAGATAGTGGCACTGGTGGTTTTGCTCAGATATAACATGCTGTTCTCCTTCTGAGTTGTCCAGGGGACATGTACTTCGAATTGCTTTTTCTTCTTTTCTTCTTTCTCTTTTTTCCCTCCCCAAAGCCCCAGTACATAGTTGTATATTCTAGTTGTACGTCCTTCTAGTTCTTCTACGTGAGCTGCTACCACAGCATGGCTACTGACAGACGGGTGGTGTGGTTCTGCAACTGGGAACCAAACCCGGGCTGTGGAAGCTGTGAGAGCGCCAAACTTTAACCACTAGGCCATCAGGGCTGGCTCTTGAGTTGCTTTTCTAATGACAGTAATACATTTGTACATCCCTATGTGTATGAGGCCAAAATGCATTTGTAAAGTGGTGCTCCGGATTAAAGGTCTGGTCCAAGGTCACAGAACAAAGGCAAAGTAACTGACCCAG
This sequence comes from Equus asinus, assembly GCF_041296235.1. NCBI lineage: Eukaryota > Metazoa > Chordata > Mammalia > Perissodactyla > Equidae > Equus > Equus asinus. Next base: position 43,132,113 of record NC_091813.1, read on the forward strand.
GAAGATGTCAAAGCTCCAACTAGAACCCGCCAAGCCAACTTCTACCCTTCACATGATGAGAAAAGAAGAGTTTAGGAAACTAAGAAACTGACTACATGTTGAGTTAAAAGTACTTTAAAGAAAGTATGCAAATATTTCCTGTTTTCATGCTTTCTACTTAAGATTCATACTCTGAGCTGCTATCTTTATAAACGCAGCATAAATTTGGGTTTGACAAGAGACAAGATCTCTCTAATGCCACATTTCACCATTTTAGATATTTGATTTGAATTGTCCTTTTCAGTTATTCTGAGAAGCTAACCAAGAGCCAAAACAGTTTACCAACTTTGTTTAAAAAAAAAAGTTAAGGTCAAGAAACTTTCAATAAAGACTCTATCTACATTTAGGGATAAGAAGGAAGCAAGGAGGAGAACAGAATCTAACATTTCCTGAGAGTTAACTAGGTGATGACATTTTCACATTCATTATCATACTAGCTTTCAAAAATCTTAATTGTCATTATTCCCACTTGATAGATAAGGAGATTAAAAGACTGTATTTCGACCCAAATCAGATATTAGTAAGTGGCAGAGATGGGTCTCAGACATATACCAATTAGATTCTATTTTGCTTAATACATGGTAGAAATACACACAAAATACCAGGTATAGTTTAAAAAGTAGGTTGTATTTAAGAGTCAATGACATTCATATATGTATCAAAAAGGCATTTTAAACCTGTAAATTAAGTCTTTTAAGAATATCCATTGAAGAGATTCAAGAGTCTAGAGCACATAAGTAACAAGATTAGAAATAGTAAATATCTTAAGTATTTTTTCAGGAATCCCAAGGAAGGGGAAAAAATACGATATTTTAACAGCATCATCTAATAAAATGAAATAATTTGTTCTAATTTATAATCCAATTACATTGGAAATAGTAAAGTAGCTATCTGGAAACTTTACATCTATGTAAATCATGGGAGAGAAACTGGTAAGATTTGATAAATGTGTATAACTAAAGTCTATTTTAAAAAATACTTCTGTACAATAAATAAAGCTATTAAAATTTTACTCACAAATTAGAGAGAAGAGTTGCCAGGGAATTTAAAAATCAGGAATTCTTTGGTCTAAGGCCAGCCAACTCCTTCCTGCACCCCCCCCCCCCCCCCACTAGCCAGGACTTGCCGAGATGTACGGGAATGATCATGCTGATGAGGGGTCAGGATGGAGAAGGGAAGACTATTTTACAGCACAAATCCATCAGCAGGAGGGATGCTCGGGATGGGGTTAGTTTCGGAAAAGTAGAGGGCAGCAGATAGTCTTCAGATGGGTTGCACAGTAAGGGCAGAAGGAAATACTGAATAATTCTTTAAGATGAACAAACTGGACAGCACCAAAGGGAAACCTGGCTTGCTTTGAAATGCACAATGAATGCTGGTGTTGGGCATACCATGTAAATGTGCAGTAGATGCAACTCAATTGATCTTTTGTGTGCTTACTATATGCCAGGCACTGTGGATTTGAGAACTAGGCACTATTCCTTGACCTTTAGTATGAGTTCAGCAGGGGAGAAACACCGTAATTAGTTAGAAAGTAGTTTGGTATGTGAAAAGAGAGCTACGCTTACAGTACAGAGAAGGGAATGAAGAGTTCTATTAAGCAAGGGTTAAAGAAGGCTTCATTGGGGGGACTGTTAGTTAAGCCTGGTTCTGGATAATAAACTGGAATTAGCCAAGAAGACAAGGTAGCGGATGACTTTGGGGCATCAATATTAGTTTTATATTGCTGAAGCATACAGTGGGAGAGGGAGGTGAAGGAAGACGAGACTAATTAGCTATGTATGAGGCCCAGAGGTTTGGATCTTATCATTTAGGTGCTAGGAAACTATTTTCAGCAGGAAATGATATAATTACATGTGCAATTTAGATTGATTGCTTCAGAGGCAGTGTGGATCAGAGTGGCAACAACTGGAAGGTTCGTTAAGGGGTGAAGTGCTATATTCTAGGTGAGCAGGGATGAGGTAAAGTGGTAGCTAGTGGGGAGTGAGAGGCAAGAACAATATGAGCTGCTCAAAAAAGTGAAACAAGACAGCTCTCTGTTGTGGACATGACGGTCACTCAACCAGGATCCACTTCCCTCTCCCTCTTTACTAACAAACCTTGATTTTGTTAAGGTGGCCACTGCTCTTGCCAATGATTAATTTAGGAACAGGTATGTGGTCCAATTCTAGGCAATGAGACACGAGGGAAGTCTACCAGAGAGCTCCTAGAAAGAGACCCAGGTAGAAGTGGCAACTGTTCCCTTTGGATTTTGCTTTGTCTTGTTGAGACACCCAGGACTACTGTAGCCAAACTGCCACCAGCCTGATAATAAATAGGACACTAGGAGGCGGAGCAGAGAGACAGAGAAAACTCTGATATCATGGAGCTGACATGTTAACCATCCCTGATACCTGACTCCCTTTGCACGTACAGTTAGAGTAAAATGTATTTCCTTACTTTTGTCTATTTAATTGGATTTTCCTTTTTTTGCGGCTGAAAGTATTCCAATGAATTCACTCCTTAAGATGAAAAATGTTTACACTATATGAAGTCTATACATGCCAACATTAACAACTGCTAAAACATTTTAGGAAGAATTTCCTTAGGATGCTGTATTAGTTATCTACTACCACATAACAAATTACCCTAAAACTTAGCATCTTAAAACAACAAACATTTTATTATGTCACAGTTTCTAAGGGTCAGGAATTCAAGAATGGCTTAACTGGCTGGTTCTGGCTCAGAGTTTCTCATACGGCTGGTCAGGCTATTAGCTGGGGCTACAGTCACAAAAAGGGGCTGGAGAATCTACTCCCAAGCTCACTCAGGCAGCTGTTGGCAGTAGGTGTTAGTTCTTTGTCACATGGGGCACTCACATGGCACGGTAGTTAGCTTCCCCAGAGCAAGTGATACAACAGAATGAGAGAGAGTGAGAGTATATCTAAGAAGGAAGCTTCGCAATCTCTTATAACCTAATCTTGGAAGCCACACATCATCATTTCTGTTGTGTGCTATTGGTCACACAGACCAACCGAATACAATGTGGGAAGGGATTACACAAGGAATAATAGAGGTGGGGCTTACTGGTGGCCATCATAGAAACTGTTCTACAGATGGAGTCTATAATTAGAATTACTGGGTCAATAGATCTGAACATTTTAAAGTCTCTTAAAACACTCTACAAGTTGTTTCACAGAAAGGTTCTTCTGATGTGCACGCTGACCAGCCAAGTTTGAGACTCTCTTTTTTCTTTTACATTTTTTTTTCAAAGATTGGCACCTGAGCTAACATCTGTTGCCAATCTTCTTCTTCTTTTTTTTTTTTTTCCTTCTTTTGCCCACAAGCCCCCCAGTACATGGTTGTATATTCTAGTTATAAGTCCTTCTGGCTCTGCTATGTGGGATGCTGCCTCAGCATGACTTGAGTGGTGCTAGGTCTGCACCCAGGATCCGAACTGATGAAACCCTGGACCGCCAAAGCAGAGTGCACGAACTTAACTACTCAGCCACAGGGCTGGCCCCAAGACTGTCTTGCCACCGAGTAGAATTATTGTTTTACTTGTGATTTTAACAGGTAAAAAGTGTATTTCATTTAGATATGGGAAGTCATTTCATTGGTTAGCCATTTGTATTTCCTCCATTTATTTATTTGTTAAAGATTTACTGAGTATCTTTTGTGTACAAGGCACTGTTCTAGGTGCTCACGATGCTGAGCAAAAGGAGAGAGTCCTTGCATTCCTAGTTCTTACAGTCTAATGGGGAAGCCAGATAATCAGATAGCCAGACAAATACATACAAACTACAAACTGAGATACTTCCAATGGGGAAAATGAACATACTTTTATGACAGCATGTAATAAAAGAACCTGACTGAGACTAGGGCTTTTGGGGATGGTTTGCCTAAGGAAGTGACACTTGAGCTGAAACAGGAAGGATGAATAAGGGGTAAGAAGTAAAGAAGATGAAGAAGTGTGCTCTAGGTTGCAAGGATTGCACATATGAAGGAGAACAGCACGTCTGAGGAATCAGAGAAGGCTATCAAAATAGGGCTGACATGCAGACAGTGACAGTGAAAATAACACAGGGCAAGGCTGGTGGGAAAGATTGGGGTCAGACTATGCAGGATCTTTTGAGTCACTTTCAGGATTTTGTTCTTTAGCCCAAGAGTGATGGGCTGAAATGGAACCACAGCAGCATCAGATTAGCATTTTGAGATTCCTGGTAGTGTGGAGAAAAGACTAGAAGATGGGAGGATTATACACAGGGAGGCAAAGGAGGAGGTTATTGGAGTAGCTCAGACAAGAGAAGATGGACCATGCAAAAGGGGTAGGCATGGGGTAAAGCCAGGCTGCAGCCTGTGCCACTGATGGTGGGAAGTGAGGGCATAAACAAGGTACTGGCCTTGACTACGGTTATGGACTGAATGTATGCGTCCCTGCAAAATTCATATGTTGAAGCCCAAAATGCCACTGTGTTTATATTTAGAACAAGAAAGTAATTAAAGTTAAATTAGGTCATAAGGGTGGAGCCCTGATCCAGTAGGATTAGTGTCTCTATAAGAAGAGACACCAAAGAGCTTGCTCGGCTTTCTCTCCACCATGTAAGCACACAGGGAGAAGGCAGCCACCTGTAACCCAGGAAGAATGCTCTCACTACAAACAGAATTGGCCAGAATCTTCAACTTTGGACTTCTAGCCTCCAGAACTGTGAGAAAATAAATTTGTGTCGTTTAAGCCCCCCAGTCTGCAGTATTTTGTTATGGAAGCCTGAGCTGACTAATATAACTACCTTCTCTAACAATCTGAGGATTCAATCAGTGATGTTTTGAAAGTATATTTATACTGTTCCTCCCAACATCTTTTCAGCATGGTCTTAACAGACATCATGTTAACATATTGCCTTAAAATTTGTCAAAAAGATCTGTATTCTGGTTATCTATTTCTGCATGACCCACCACCCCAAAACACGGCACAAAAAACAACCACCATTTCATTAAGCTCACAGATTCTGTGGGTCAGGAATTCAGAAAGGGAACAGAGAAGATGGCTTGCCTCTGTTCCATGATATCTGGGACCTCATTGGGAGGATCTGAAAAGCCGAGGATTGATTCAAAGGGCTGGGGCTAGAACAGCTAAGTTACCAGGGACCTACTTCCAATGAGATGGCTTATTCACCCACACATCAATCAGATGCATCTGGGACTGATGACTGGAGTACCTCCCCATGGTCTTCCTTCATGGCTTCTCACAGCACTAGTGGTCAAGTTTCAAGGGGGAGAAGACAGAGCAGTGTTTCAAGAGAGCGAGCATTCTGACAGACCCTTTTATGGCCCAGCGTGAAAAGTCAGGTAGTGTCACTTCTACCATGTTTTATTGATTGAGGTGATCACAGTCCCACAGAAATTCAAGGAAAAGGGACACAGATCTTTACCAGTGAATGGGAGGTGATGGGAGGAGAGTTAAAGAGTTGTGGTCTTTTTTTAAACCACCACATTCTACTTTTGAGGAGAATGCTCAGGAGAGCAACTGCTTTCTCTGCTCCCTCCCAGTTATGCTTCTGGCTAAAGTGATGATACAGGAGATGGAGTAAGGCAGCCATGGGGGTAAGCATAGTGAGGGGCAGAAGTATTACGGATGACTCCTAAGTTTTTGACTTAAGAATCTGGATGAATGGTGGTGCTCTTTGGGAAGACAGAGAACAACGGAATGGGTTTGGAGGGAAAGATCATATATCTGGTCATATATGTACTGAGTCCAAGATGCTTGTGAGATCTCCAAGTGGAAATATTAAGTTAGCACCAAAATATTTAGCTCTAGAGCTCAGGACTGATCTGAGATGGAGCTATAAATTGGGACTCACTGGTATATACACAAATCATAATTGAAGGCTTGGGTTTCACTTTCTGAATGGTCTATTCTCATCCTGTGATCAGAATGATCCTCTGTAAAACAATTTACATGCCTAATAGTGATGCTTTATCTCTCAGGCAAATAAACTGCCTTTTAAGATGTTTTGCTGCAACGGCCATCAGTGAGTGACCCAGAGTATCTCTAAATGGTGTACAAATTCAATTTAAACATTTAACAAATAAAAACGTTCACCAACCAGACCCACTCTAAACTTGAGGGTCTACTTAATTGGAAGGGCTGTTATATGTACTAAGCTTTCTCAGTCCCCAATAGCTCTTCTGCCTTCTCAATATCTGTATCGACCTTCCCTTTACCACCTTTGCACATCTAACCTAATACTCCTATATTTGAGTTCTAATATGTTTACTTCATAATACATTTGCTGCTTTTTCCTTTAAATAAAAACATTTTGTGGATTAAAAAATATTTATAGTACTATTTCTTTTTTTTACAGAGAATAAAATATGTTTTTATTCTATAATATGGCCTATAGTTACATTTAGTGAAATTTGTACATAGCATTCTGAGAATTTATAATTCTTTTAGACAGATGATAAAACCACACTGCAAAGAGCGATTTCTATAAAAGCTGGAAAGTTGTTCAACGTCTCCATTTGGCTCCTTGTCTCCTGCTTTGGGTTAAGATTTCTCTCTTCTTTTTGCACCAGGGCTGAGATGGACAGCATTGTTTTTCTTACGTATGTAAAGTGCCCAGCTAAGCAGAATTATTATTTTTATTCTGGGCTTGAGGAGGAAAGCATTCAAAATTAAAATTTCACATTAACTTATGGGCAAAGTCTACATTCAAAATGAGTAATCAGAAAAGCAAACAGAAATACAATAAAGCAACCAGACTGAATACATGTGGTCACTTTATTGAACCAACCTGACCAGCTAGGATAAAAATAAAAAACTTTATTTTTCTCCTGCTGGCACTTCACACCTGCGGTGTGGAGCAAATTCTTTTCATCTCCGGGGTGTAATCTTTTTTTTTTTATTGTGGTCATAATAGCTTATAACATAGCGAGATTTCAGTTGTATATAGCACTATTTCTTAAATGTGATGGCGGGCACCAAGGTGTTTTATTTTATTACTATTCTTTAAACAGTATTTATCTGTCATGTATTTTCTTTTGTATGCTTGATACATTTCATAATAAAAAAACATTTTAAACCATACTCAATAGCCTTTAAATCTGAATAAATTCAACATTTTTATTTGCAATGAATGATTTAAGACTGTGTCTACTTTATGAAAAAAGGATGTTAGTAAAATTATAGGTATTTATTATCACCACCACAAGCATTTTCAAAGTTTTGGGTATGTGAGTGACATAAGCTTGAATAGATGCCCAGCAACAATAAAACATGACATAGTATGTTTTATTAGCTTGTTAATCCATGCCTTGGGTCCAATGTGAGGGACAGGTTGTGAGTAAATGTGCCAGTGAAATACACCCCAGAGGACCTTAATGCTTTTATCCTGCGCTCACTGTTTTACTTTTAAACCTCTTAAACTATGTTTTCTTTTTAAGGTAGTTTTTACACGTATATATACTTGGGATATTTTTTACTTCAAAGAAAGGAAAATGAAGTTTTCCTATTTCAAATCTACAAATGAAAACTTTCAATGTGAACTCCCTTCCACTTTGCTAAGGTTAATTAGCTTCTTTGAACTCAAACTCAGTGGTTTCCTCTTGGGTCAACCTCTCCTGGCCACCTTCATTCTTTTTTATGAACACAGTCTGCACAGCCCTGGATTCTCCATCATTATTCTGTGCTTCTGCTTGTACACTGCACAATAATGTCTCCATATAAAACACTGCAGTCCTCTCTGGCTGCCTGAGGATCGACTGCCATCGTGGTAACTATCCCAACCAGGAAGTTCATGACCAACCAACTACTTTAGTGGAAATACATGGTCATTGATGTCCTTTATCCTGGGAAGGCAACAGTACCTAAGGCAGAAATTTAGGAAAAACTCACTAAAATGTACAAAACCATACTGGATGTCATCTTTGTATTTGGGTTCAAAACCCATTTTGGTGGTAGCAAGACAACTGGCTTTGGCACGATTTTATGATTCATGAACTCAAACACAAATTTGCAAGACATGGCCTGTATGAAAAGAAAAAGGCCTCCAGAAAATAGTGAAAAGAACACAAGCACAGATTGAAGAAAGTTAGTGCCGGCAAAAACAAGGAGCAGATTCTGCAATGACTTTATCTGCAGTGACAGTGCAAATTTTTCATAAGAGGATTAATAAACTATAAAAACTTTAAGAAAAGCACAAAAAACCCACTATAGGTGCTTCATGAATAGTCCTGACATGGCTTTCCTGAAACTCCAAGTACCAAACTTCCACTCTCTCCAGCCTGGGGAGGGCTGGTACTCCAGTTACTTTTAGTAGTTCCTAGCCCTGGAAGGCAGAGCTCGATCCTCACGCTAGAAGTCTCCAGTCAACTCCTCAAATCAGAATCCTAATGACAGGCGTGGCCTAGACCTCCAGGTCCCACAGATTCTCTGACTCCATCTGACTCCAGTTCATTATTGGTAAAGCTACCCCCACACTCAGTGGCGTTAAAGAGTAATCATTTATTATTGGTCATGTGTCTGTGGATCAACTGGGATTCGGCTAATCTAGACTGGTGGCTTTGCTTTTCACTGCACACCTCTGGGTTGGCTGGAGAGGCTCTGCTCTAAGTGTCTCTCATTCTTCTTGGACCAGCAGTCTAGCCACGGCACATTTTTCTCATGGTGGGACAGCAGAGGCCCAAGAGAGCCAGCCTCCTATTGGCCAAAGCAAGTCAAATGGCTGAGCCCAGAGTTAAAGAGCAGTTACCCTGCCCACAGTGGGAGGGCATCACAGTTACATGGCAAAGGACATGGATGTGCATATTAGCTATCTATTACTGCATAATAAATTACCCCTAACTTAGTGGCTTAAAACAACTAATAAACACTTATTATGTGGGTTAGGAATTCAGGAATGGCTCAGCTGGGTAGTTCTAGCTTGGGGCCTCTCATGAAAGATAAGAAATGCTGTATTCTGCAAAGAGACTGAAATGAACCTGTACAAATACCCTACTGTCTACTACTCTTTAAAACAAATTTTTTGTACAATGCAATAAACTTTATGGGAAAATGTTATTTAGAAGATACTTAGCACCAAAATAAATGACTGTGATATGTTAAGAACAGGTTAAAAGATGGTGAATGCTGACTCAATTCCACATAATACACAGTAAGAGAGTAATAAAACAGGAGACATAAATTGCAAATCACTTAATAAGTTGAGAGATAGGATACCTGCTGAACTCCTGGGTCCTTGCCCTACTGTTTCCATTGCCAACAGTCTTGTTTGTTGCTTCCCACCTGTATTATTTCAACACTCTTCCAGCTGGTCTCTCTGCTTCTAATTTCTCTGGCTTCCAATTTATCCTGTTCACAGCTTCTACAATAATCTATCAAAGATCTGATTGTATAAGATCCTATGGTGCTTTCATCCTGCTTACTATTTTAAATACACACTCTCCTATACAAATGTTCAAGATCTACCCACTGATTCATTAATCCGTTTTTAAATTATCACCCTTCCCTAGCAAGGTCCCTTTGCTCCAGCTCTGACGACAACTTTGTCTCCATCTCAGCTCTCAATACACATGTACCTGCTTTGTCTAGCACAGCTGCTAGCATATAAGAGGTACTCAAAAACATTTGTTGAATGATCAGGCCTAGAGTAACAACTAGGTAACCCTAAAACAAAATTACAAGTTTCTTTCCTTAGGTTTAGTTGAACCTGTGTCCAAAGCACCTTCATGTTTACATCAAATATATTTTCATAACACCTTCTGCCTCTCTGAACTCGCCTCCACCCACTCTTTGTTCATCCACCATGTTTTAGCTGGGTAGGCCTTCTTTCTATTCCTTGGATACGTTCAGCTGGTTCCTCCGTCAGGCCTTTGCCTGAGTTGCTTCCTCTTCCTGGAAGCTTTTCCCTCTGTTTTTTCACACTGCTAGCTGTTTTTTGTTTATTCGGATCTCAGCTTAAAAATTATTTCCTCAGAGAGGACTTCCATGAACATCCAGTCTAAAGTAACTCCCTCAAACCTTCACTATCACTTCTCTCTACTCAATTCTTTGCTGTGCAGTATACTACTATTTCTCTTGTTCATTTATTTACGTGATTAACTGGCCTCTCCACTAAGCTGTAAGCTCCCTGAGGGCAAAGATGTCTTGTTCACTGAGCCCTTGTATTGCTAGTGTCTGCCATAAAGCAGATGCTCAAAAGGTATGTTAAATGAATGAACAAATCTGACTTCCTAGCCAATGCTCAAAGCCAATTTCCTGATCCCAACAAATGTCAACTTCTCCTAATTCATTTCTACTATACCTTCTAAGACTCAGCCTAAAAGAAAATTACCTCCTCCAAGAAGCTTCCCCTGAAATACTGTTAATTCTTGAGGCTGCACTTTCTCCTACACATTTAGCCTGTACCATATAAAATTACATGCGGTCTTATAGATAAATAGCTCTCCAGTGGTTTCATGTGCATGTTTTTCCTCTGAACTAGACGTATCATCAGATCCTTGAGGGCAGGTCTGTTTTTTTGTGTAGCTTTGTTTTGAATGTTCTGGCAGCCCTCAGTGTGCTATTGTGCACACAGCAGCAACTCAATACTGGTTTACTAATAAGCACTTTATCAAAACTGCCTAATAGAGCTCTATGGCCAATGTAGGATTCATGATAACAAACAATTTAACCAGAATTCAGTGAGAAACACTTTATCGAGATTTCCCCAATTCAATCTCATTATATTAAAGGATCAGGAGAAAGAATCTTACTCTCTCAGTTGTCCGTCAAAAGAAATATCTTCACTGAGATATGAATTACTACATATCCTCTGATTTCTGAGTAGATGCTGGGAGAGTTGGCTCTTTGCAATTTTATGTTGAAGGCCCTATTCACTATATTCGCTAATATCCTTTACATAAAGGTCCACCACATATGTCTCTATTTGTTTAATTTTAGGAAAAATTTCTATATAAAAATTATCCGTAGCATTAATCACCAAATAATGAAAAATTCAGAACACAACCTATTTCTCTTTCACTCTTAGTTGGGAAGAAATAGCGTCAAATTCAAAATCCACTTACAGCACATTCTGCTAGTACTGATAACCATTTTAACTTCCTCTCCATATTATCCATTTTATTTTTATTTTCCTAAATTTTTTTTTTCTTTGTCCACCAAAATTCATTTACGTGTAAGTCTACCAAAAGGAATTCTTACATTAACCTCTCTGGAGCTCCTGACTCTTTCATCTGGAGAGTCTGCCAGCACCTGAACATTAAATTGACATCAAGTAGACTCATCCACTCTATAACCAATCCTCTTTTATGTTAACTCTACTATCCTTTTTTTTCTGGTCAAACAGTGCAAGACACTGGAGGGATTTCTGATTTCTTATTCTCACGGCTGAAGTATCCAATAGACACACTAAAGAAAACACTTAGGGTACCAGCAAAACAAAGCACCATAAAATTTGTAGGGGAAAAGTTTTACATTTGTTATTTTTAAAAAAATAATTCCAACACAAATCAAAAAATAAAATCATGAGGACTGGCACTTCTAGCAAGATGGAGCAACAGGACTACATTTACCCTTTCACCTAAAACAACTAAAACACTGGGCAAAATATACGAAACAAGAGCTTTTAAGACATTTGAAATCAGGCAACAAAAGACAGTGATCTCTGAGAAATGGGAAATAAATGAGTCTTATAATTGTTCCAGCTTATTGCCTGGAGAGAATGCCAGGCTGCAGTAGACCCTAACAGTTTCCTTGGGTTGAGGCAATGGACCTAAGTGGGTAGGGAGGCCAAAGGCATTAGAGTCAGGGACTAGAGTTGACGGGGCAGAGTACTCAGGATTAGAGAGCTGTATAGAGGGTTGTGGAGGTGTAGAGGGTTTCCCCAAAGTCTTCAGCTGAGTATTACCAATGTGTAGACACAAAGAAACTATTGAGAAACTATTGAAGTCTGGGGAAAGAATCATTCAGACGGTACAGATAGAGCAATCCTTAGAGCTCACATAGGGTTGGAGACAGCTCCTGTTCCCACCAGTGAGAATGGAAAAACTCGTAATTCACAGGGTATCAGCAGAGTACTCAGGAGGATTTTGCCTTAGCAGTGGGGAAAATTAGCCCTAGACTAAATTCTACTCTGGTCCTGCCTAACAATGCTTAAAAGTAAGACATCAAAGGATCAAACTGTTTCCAGTAACTTAACTGTATTCCAGAAGAAAGCTCAAGAATATTTATAGAGATACAAAAATATCTAGCGTCCAACAAAATAAAATTCACAGTGTCTGGCATCCAACCAAAAATAACCAAGCATGCAAAAAAAAGCAGGAAAACACAATGCAAAATGAGGAGAGAAATCAATTGAAACCAACTCAGAAATGACATAGATGATAGAATTAGTAGACAGGGATATTAAAACAGTTTTCATAACTGTATTCCATATGGTCTAAGAGCTAGAAGAAACATTGAACATGTAAAGGAGAAACATGGAAGATGTAAACTGGTGAACTTGAATGCACATCAATAGAAATTATCCAAAATGAAACACAAAAAGAAAATACTGAGGAAACAAACCAAATGAACACAGCAGCAGTGGGCTCTGTGATAACTTCAAGCAGCCTATTACACACATAATTGGAGTTCCTGTGAGGGAGGAGAGAGGAGGAAAGATAGAAAAAATATTTAAAGAAATAATGACCAAAACTTTTCCAAATTTGATAAAAACAATAAACTCACAGATCCAAAAAGCTCAATGAACCTCAAGCACAAGCAACATGAAAAAACTGACACCAAGGCACATCATAATCCAACTTCTCAAAATCAGTGGTAAAAAGAAAATCATGAAAACAGCCAGAGAAAAAAACCTGTCAATCTTGAATTCTATATCCAGTGAACATATCTTTCAAAAACAAGGTCAAAACAAAGACTTTTTCAGACAACACAAAGCTGAAAGAATTAATCACCAGCAGACCCACACAATATGCAATGTTAAAAGAAATCTTTTAGAAGAAGGAAGATAATACATGTGGAAATTTGTATCAACAAAAAACAAAGCAAAGCACTGAAGACAACTATCTGGGTAAATATAAAAGACTTTTTAAAAAACTTAAATCCCTTTAAAATAGAATTGAATGTTTAAAGCAAAAATAATGATTGTGGGATTTATAATATATAAGTAAATAAAATTTATGACAATGATAACACAAAACCTGAGAGGGAAGAAACAGAAATATACTTTCGTAAGTTTCTTACACTGTAAGTAAAGGTATACTGTTACTTGAAGGTAGATTGTGATAAGTTAAAGATATAGGCATACCTTGGAGATATTGTAGGCTTGCTTCCAGACTACCACAATAAAGCAAATATGATAAAGCAAGTCACACAAGTTTTTTGGGTTTCTGAGTGCATATAAAAGTTATGTTTACCCTATTCTGTACTCTATGGAGTGTGCAATAGCATTATGTCTAAAAAGACAATGTAGGGGCTGGCCCAGTGGCACAGCAGTTAAGTTCTCACGTTCTGCTTTGGCAGCCCGGGGTTTGCCGGTTCGGATCCTGGGTGCAGACACAGCACCGCTTGGCAAACCATGCTGTGGCAGGAGTCCCATGTATAAAGTAGAGGAAGATGGGCACGGATGTTAGCCCACGGCCAGTCTTCCTCAGCAAAAAGAGGAGGATTGGCAGCAGATGTTAGCTCAGGGCTAATCTTCCTCAATAAAAATAAAAAGACAATGTATATACCTTAGTTAAAAAATACTTTATTGCTAAAAAATGCTAACCCTCCTCTAAGTCTTCAGTGAGCTGTAATCTTTTTGCTGGTAGAGGGTCTTGTAAAAAATGCAACATCTGTGAAGTACAATAGAGTGAAGCACAATAAAATGAGGTATGCCTGTATATATTATAAACTCAATAGCAACCACTAAAAGTGCATCAAAAAGTTATAGCTAATAAGTAAAATAAGGAGACAAAATGGCATCATGAAAAATAATGTAAGAGAGGCAGACAAAGAAGAAAAGGAAAGAAAGAACAAACGGGATGAATGAAAAACAGATAAGATGGTAGATTTAAACTCAACCATATGAATAAACACATTAAAAGTAAATGATCTAAATATACAAATTAAAAGGTAGAGATTGTCAGACTGGATAAAAGAGTATGATCCTGCATATAAATGCTGCATACAAGAAGCCACTTTAAACATAAAAAAGTAAAAGGATGGAAAAAAATATACCATAAAAATTTTAATCAAAAGAAAGCTGGAGTGGTTATATTAATATCTGATAAAGTGGATATCAGAGAAAAAAATATAAAGAATGATACCAGAGATAAAAAAGGTCAGTTAATGATAAAGGGATGAATCATCAGGAAAACAATATGATCCTAAGATAATATAACGATCCTAAAGGTTAATGTGCCTGAAGCAGAGCTATGAAATATACATGAAGGAAAAATGGATAGAACTGCAGGGAGAAACAGAAAAATCCACAATTACAGTTAGAGACTTTAACACCTACCGTCAGTAATTGATCGAACAAGTAGAAAGAAAATAATTACAGATATAGAAGAACTTAAAGATACTATCAACCAAATCGCCATTTATAGAATACTGCATGAACAATAGCAGAATACATATTCTTTTTAAGGGAACATGAAACATTTACCAGGATAGATCATATCTGGGCCATAAAACAACTCTCAATAAATTTAAAATAATTCAAACCATATAAAATATGTTCTCTAAACACAATGGTATTATAAACCAACAACAGAAAGACATCTGGAAAATCTCCAAATAGTTGGAAACTAATGAACTTTCAAATAATTCATAAATCAAAGGAAAAAGATCAAAAGAGAAATTAGTAAGTAGTTTGAACTGAATGAAAACGAAAAAGCAGGGGCTGGCCCCGTGGCTGAGTGGTTGAGTTTGCACACTCTGCTTGGGCAGCCCAGGGTTTCGCTGGTTTGGATCCTGGGTGCAGACATGGCACCGCTTGTCAGGCCATGCTGAGGTGGCATGACACATGCCACAACTGGAAGGATCCACAACTAAAAAATACACAACTATGTACTGGGGGGATTTGGGGAGAAAAAGCGGGGAAAAAAAAAAGAAGACTGGCAACAGTTGTTAGCTCAGGTGTCAATCTTTAAAAAAAAAAGAAAATGAAAAACCAACATAATGGAAGTTTTGGGGAATGCTGCTAACGTAGCACTCAGAGGGACATTCATGGCTCTAAATGCCATATTAGAAAAGAAAACAGGTCTCGAAAAAATGATTTCATCTTAAAAAACTAAAAAAAGAAGAGGAAATAAAACCAAAGCAATCAGAAAAAAAGGGATAATAAAACTTAGAATGAAAATCAATGTAAAAGAAAGGAGAAAAAAAGAGAAAGTTAATGAACCTAAATCTGATCCTTTGAAATCAATAACATTGTTAAGCCTCTAGGAAAAAAAGAAAAGACACAAATTACCCATATCAGAAGTGAGAGAAGTGACATCACTACAAATTCTACAGAGATTAAAAGGATAACATGGGAATATTATGAAGCACTTTATGTCAATAATTTGACAACTTAGATGAAATAAAACAGTTCCTTTGCAGACATAAACTACCAAAGTTCACTGAAGAAGAAACACATAACTTAAATAGCCCAAAGTTTTTAAAGCAATTGAATTTGCAGCTTAAAAAACCTTTCCTACAAACAAAGGTCCAGATGGCTTCATTACTGAATTCTATCAAACGTTTAAGGAAGAAATAGTACTAATTCTACACAAACTCTTTCAAAAAATCAAAAAGGAGGAAATACTTCCCAATTCATTTTGATACTCACGCCAGACAAAGACATAACAAAGAACTGAAAACAACAGACCACTATCTCTCATGAACATAGATGCAAACATTAACAAAATTTTTAGCATACCAAATCAAGCAATATATAAAAAGAAGACTGCATCACAATCAAGTGAGGTTTATTCCAGGAATGCAAGGCTCATTTAACATTTGAAAATCAATTAATTCATCATGTTAACAGACTAAAAAAGAACCTAAAAGAGAAAAAAACTAAAAAGAAAAAAGATTTATATATATATATATGATCACCTCAATAGTTGCAGAAAAAAACTGTCAAAATCTAACATTAATTCCTGATAAAAACTCTTCAGGAAATTAGGAATATAAGGGAACTTCTTTACTAATCAACAGCCTCTACAAAACAAAAACAACCTATAACTAACATCACACTTAATGATGAAATATTGAATGTTGTCCTCCTGGCATCAGGAGCAAGGCAAGGATGTCCATTCTCACCACTTCAACATTGTATTGGAGGGTCTAGTTATTGGGTTTGAGATTTCATCTTACCATACATACAAACTAATGAGTTAGCTTGTTATTGTTCTGTGGTTGCTAACAGAAGACACAAGACGCCTGGGTCAGCGACAAACAACTTTACTATTCATGGACAGCAAGAAGCCTGTGCACCTGCATATTTGTGTTCGTTACCCTTGGCCCAAAGTCCTGCAGGGGAAACACTCAGATGGATGCTATGCTTTCAGTGGATTTGTGTTACAGCTAAACACTGAGTTTGGGGAATCCACTGCTTTTGTGTAAGCAGCAAGCAAGTCTGCTCTTTGGGAGTGATGTATATGTTTATTATCTTGATTGTGATGATAGTTTAATTGGTCCATATATATATCAAAACATAGATTGTGCACTTTAAATATTTGCAGTTTCTTGCACATCAATAAGGCTGTCTAAAAAAATGAGAAAGATCTTCCATTCCAAGCATTCTAGGCCTTTCTATATCATTAATTTTAACAAACATTTTTGGGCTACTCCTAATGCGCTAGGCACGCACTATTCTGGTTTGGGAATATAATGCGTTAAAAAAAAAAATCCCTCCTCCTATAGAGTTTACATTCCTATAGGAGGAGACTGGAAATAAATAAGAAGAAGAACATCAGATGGTGACAACTCTGATTAAGATAACCAAACCATTTAAAGAGCCTTTTTTTAAAATCACAGTTGTGTGGCTACTTCAGACTGGGTGGGTGGGTGGGGTCTCTCTGAGAAGGTGAAATTGATGCAGAGATATGACTATCAAGAAGGAGCCAACCATGTCAAGGTGGCAGAAGAGCACCTTCGGCCTTCACTATTATTTTGGCTTCCCAACTGTTTTCATTTCCCCTCAATCTCCTGTAAACCACTGCTGAATTAACTTTCCCAAAAGCTAATCTGATTATATAATTCCTTTCTTTATAAAGCTTCAATCCCTCTCTTACCTCAATTACTAAATATGGTATGAGCTCTACATTCTGGCATTATAAGTCTGCACACATGTGACAAAACCCACCTTTCTAGTCTTCTCACTACTCCTTTTTTCTTACATGGAAGAAGCCCTGATCTTAAATACGCTTTGCTACTTTTGATCATGCTGTTTCCTCAGCCTGGAATGCCATCCTTCTCCATCAATAGATATTTCTCATCCTTGAAATGTCCACTTAAATATCAAATTCTCGTTAATGTCTTTTCTGATTTTCCCAACCAGATGTGACTTTTTGTTTACATTTCCCTTCTATTATGTTTTTCAATGGGTAAAACTCATCTTACTCATCTTTTTATTAGATAGTGGCATAATGCTCTGCAGACAGGAGATAATCCATAACTTCCTAGTTGACTGAATTATCTTATGAAATAGAGCAAAGTTATATACACTAAGATGTTTACCACAATGTTGTTTAAATTAGTAAAAAAAGAAAAGAAAGAAAACAAGGTAAGTGTCCAAAAATAGCGGAATGGTTCAGTAAATTATAGTACAGTAGTATAATGAAATATTAAATAGCCATTAAAATTATAGTTTCGAAAACTTTTAATAACAAAAATAATAATCCTGGGGAGTGAATCAGCACAAAATATATATATATATATACAATAATAACTCCAAAATGGGAGAAATACAGAATGAAACCTAGAAAGAAATACACTAAAATGTAATCATGATTCATTTCTGGGGGATGATTTATACAATTTTTATTTTCCTCTTGACCTTTTTCTAGGCTTTCAGTTTATATTTAATAAACATGTATTTGCTTTTCTAACTAGAAAACAAGTTACAATAGTAAGATAATTACATTTAAAAGATTTTAGATATAAAGGTCTGTGGATTCAAAGCCAATTTTGCTAAAATGTAAAATATTTAGTACATACAGTGAGTAACATGAGTACAAATGTATAAGGCAGAGTTTGACTGGGGAACTCTTAGAATGGTAAACAACTGTTTAAAATGTAATTTTTGTCTTTAATATGCTTCTTTCTTCAATTAGCTAACAAAAAAAAACAGGTAGAGGGAAGACAGATAATATAAACACCAAAGAAAGCACAACGATTAATTTTTATTAGAAAGAACAAATGGTTCACAAACTAGCAAGTACAAAAATAAAAATGTTATTTTTCAATGGATAGAACAAAAGATGAATTTCCTAAGTTACTTTAAATGTTTACACAACTTACCTACAATTTGTTATGTAACGTAAGTCACACAAATTTTCATAGTTTTGAGGAGGATTACATAATTATCTACAAACTTCTTCTGGAGAAGGAGATTTGGCAGAATGAATTCAGTTCCAGTTTCCCTTCATTTGCTTTAATGCGTCTACCCTAGACACACAGATATTACCCCACGGAAAGCTACCCAGATTCTCCATCACCACATTAAGTAGCCATATAGAAAACAGACCGCTATTGTGTCCTTTTATCCCTAGAGAGATGAAATGGTTTGTAGCTTATTTTAAATCACAAAGCAATTCTTTTGTGTACTGAATTGGCCCAAGGCTACGGAGGTTGTGCAACTCACTTCCCACATGACCTCCACTTGTGGCTGCTTCCTAATCATGCCAGAACATGAAAACCTTGAAGGCGCTCCACATGGGGCGGTGCTCTTTCTGCCTCTGAAGTGTTTCCTGGGCCTAGTTAGAACAACCAAATTCTGAAAAGCCATTCTAATGGCAAGCATACTCAGAGGGGAAAAAAAAACCCAGACTTTTTCTGGTTAGGACGGGAAATGTGGTTAACCTAAATTGGACCTGGGGCGCAAATGGAGGCATCAAGAAGCACTCCCAGTGCTTCAGTTCAACTATGCATTTTTGCTTCCTTTATTAAAAAAAAAAAAAAGGCTCTTTAAATGGTTTGGTTATATTTAGAAATGTAACTGCTTAAAAAAACTGCTTTAAAGGACCGTGTTTGGGGAGGTGATGGGGAAAGAGGGCAGATGAACAAAGCTTTGCTTTTGAGTAAACTTATTAGCTAATCAAAGTCAGCAAGCAGTGCTTGCTAAGTAGCAGTTCACGTATGATCAACAGTCCTTCAAAGACTGTTGCTTCCTCTTTTCTCTTTCCCAGGAAGAAACATTATGTGGGGCTTGAAGTCAAAAAACCTGGGTTCAGATCATGTCAATGTCAAACATGCATTAACAATTTCCAGACACTATGCTTTCCTGCAGTTTGTCATCTCTGAATTGCAGGATTTTCCTCTATAAAATGGGTATACCAACAAATGCCACCCTTTTCATAGGTGATTGTGTAGAAAGAAAGTATAAGCAAGCTTAAACTGCTATCTAAGTATTTATTATTGTTGTTGCTATTAGGTCTGCCTGACATACAGAAAGTACTTAACAAATGTTCACAAAATTACTAATGATCTGGGCTAATTATAGTGGACAAACAGTAAGAGCAGATAAATCAAGAACCTTAAAACCAACAATAACACTTTCACTTAAAAATTAACAGATATTTAACTGTAAATTATTAATATCTTATATGGAACAGGGGCCGGCCCCATGGCTGAGTGGGTTGGGTTTGTGCGCTCCGCTTTGGCAGCCCAGGGTTTTGCTGGTTTGGATCCTGGGCGCGGACATGGAACCACTCATTAGGCCATGCTGAGGCGGCATCCCACATAGCACAACCAGAGGCGCTCACAACTAGTATATACAACTATGAACAGGGGGTTGGGGGCGGGGGAGCGGGGGGTGTGCTTTGGGGAGAAGAAGAAAAAAGAATCTTATATGGAACAAAGATGAACACCTTGAAAATGCCCCAGGGGAGAACAATGTCACAACTGCCAGGAGAGGTCACTGTAATCATCACAATTTGGTGGGATCTCAGGTATGGCAGAGGGATGCTAGCAAATCAGGTTTCCTGGAGGTATAGAGGCAGTAAATGAGAGGGTGAGAGCCTGAGCTCCAGAGTTCAAATCTCAACTAACAACTTGTGTGCTCAGGGGCAAATTACTTAATCTTTCCTAAATCTCAGTTTTCACATATGTAAAATGGGAACAGCAGTAGTACCGCTAGCAGGATTTCTGTGAAGATTAAACGAAGAAATATGGGTCAATTACTCACCACAGTGTTATTTGCTTAGCTATCATCATCTTCATCATACTATATACTGGGTGACTTTCTCTAAGTGGAACTAGACCAGGATCCTCCATTTTACAATCTGCCATTAACCCTCAGCCACGGTAGTGAACTATGGGATGTTTCTGAAAAAATGCAGCAAAGGGGGTCCACTGTGGTCACATCTTCTGCCAGGTCCCTATATACCACTATGCTGCTTAGGTGAAGTTAGATATGCCTATCGGGAACTGTGATTCCCTGAACCAAATGTTACCAGATGTCCAATGTACAATTTTTCATATTTCACTAAGTACTCTCTGAACTATCCTGAGTCCCTGGGTTATACTTTTAAATTTTAAGTTTCTTATCCAAGTTGCTCATGCCCTATGTTTCACTTCTAGTAAAATTTGTCTTTCTTTTTTCAAATGGAAATGCCAAAAAGCTTAAGATGTGCACACATGCATATTTTTTCTAATTTGCAGTGAATGAAATCTTGCTAATATAGAAGCTAAAGAAGTTAGAATAATGAAACACTGAGATAGGAGTCCCTTATAACAGTATATACCACATTAAATGATGGTGATGGTCAATGAAGCAATAGCTTCACATTCAATATCCTTCTGAAGTGAAATAACTGCATTTTAAGGAAATAAAATCTAACCCTTCTTGAGATGTCCTGCTAAATGAGTCAAAAAACCCTAATTCTAGATCTATAAAATTAATCAAAATAATCCAGCTGTGCAACCATCCTACTTCTTATCATAGAGAATGTAATAATGCAGTAAATTTTGGATCCTGGATATAAAAGACATTCCTCCCTCACACACCCAACAGTCATCTTCTTGGGATCCTGGCCACTCTTCTGGGACATCTGAAGGCCCTTTGCTCTGGGGAAAGGCTGGGCCTGGCCACCTCAGGCTGAGCTGCTCCTCCAGCCTGCCAGCTTTGTGATAGTGCTACCTGCCAGCCAGCAGCATGCTGGTGTCTACTGGGCTACTGCAGATTGAACAGATTGTGAATCCAGCCAGAGGATAAGAGGTTGTTTTAATTGGCTAAATCTGCTATGTACTAAGCGTATGGCCATGAATTCATAGCCAAAACACTAATCTAAAAAAAACTGTCATGTACAATTTAAACACAAAACAAGAATGACATTTTTGCTCATCAATCCTAGTTTTGCCACGAGCATTTTTAACCTAACATTTTATAATGGTTACCAAATCTTTACCTTTGCTGAAGTAGAATTTTCATGGTATACTCCTTGTACCAAGTCCATAAGGGCACTTGCTAGAAGTTCCACAACCTAAAAAACAAGAACAAAAATTAAAATAAACAGTTTAAAAAGTTTATCCCTATTTTTACCTCAGAATACCTCAGAGGGCTTAGTAGAAAGGTGGTATTTGTGCTTGATGGAAAAAACGGGGTTATGTGCAAAGATCCTGGCAAATAGCATTGCCCACCTGGATATCAGAGCTGTGATCCAATTTTTTTCAGTCCTAATTCAAGCCAAAAACCCAAAAAAGTCTTGTATGTGTAGCATTTAATATACATGAAAATCCAGTAATAGCCATTTTAAACAAGCTTAAATTTCAGATAACTAATGAAATCTTAACTCAATTTATTTTCTGTATGTTTATTCCTGTTAGGTGAACACTTTTTCAATATCTTCATTCTGGGAGCCATTACAATGCTAATTTTCATACTTAATACAGAAATAAAAGCAAAAGCAAAAGAATGGTTAAGCTTTCAAATGTGTTCATTCTGTTATACTAAAAATGCACTGGAGGGCTTCTGGGTCAAATGTACCATAAACAGTGAACATTTTTATAGAACTGCAATATTAAAATCATATTCATCAAACCTGTATTATTTTCAAGTCTCAGGCTATTAAAAAAAATGATCAAGCAAAATCAAGAGCTTTGAACTTGTTCCAGAATGTAAAACAAGCAGAAAACAGTAAATGGTCTCTTTGGAACTACTGTACAATTTAGAGTTGTTTGTATAAACCATCTTAATTCAGGAGGACAAAGTAGTGGTATTTATTATAACGTTTGATGCAGCCATTTCAAACAATAATTCCTGAAGGCAACCCCATCCGCTTCTTATGAAGTCTTAATATCTTGTATACTTAGCTTTCTATATCATGCAGTCCTGTATCAGATTTCCACTCTTTGCTTCCTAAAATTTAGCTCGGTTTTGATTGAATTAAAGGATTTTGTTTCAGCTTTTATCATTCTTGTAATGGAAGACACTATTAAGCCAAAGGATACAGACTCAAACAACAAGATACTTCAATATCAGGTACTCTGGATTTAATAAACATTTTTTTAGAGGCAAATTACATTAATTTGTAGAAAGACTTGCTTTAAAATTTTAACACGAGTATTTATCTCCAAATTTATATTTACATTCATACTGCATAATACACACAGAGCTGCTGATATGGAAATTTTGCTGATTAAAGGCATATTTTTTTCTAGCTTTGCAGATGGGTTAATTTGTAAGACCTATACAAAGTCTTTTTTTTTTTTTTAAATCACATTGCCCTTTAGGTAACCAAATACTTAAGAAATATTGTAGCAATATGAGCTGCAGAGGAACTGGAAGGACAATGATCCTACAGTGTTACCAGATGTGTTGAGTTATTTAAGTGGGGAAGAGAGAAAAATGAATGGATTTTTTCCCCCTGAAGGTATCAGATAAGCCCTATTCCCAAATCCTAGAGGATAGAGTATCGCCAATAGGTCTATGAAAGACTGTAACTAAATGCACAGCATCAGATTGGATTACAGTTTATACAAGCAACATCCCAAGATCCCCCTGATGGCTGGACACATAATACAGATCAATCACTCACTAAGAAATGTTATGGTTTTGAAACAGTTTGAGCTCTGAGACCAGCACCGGTAAAGTGAAGAGGGATTTACAAAGAGAAAGTCCAACACTCAATGTCAAAATGATGGCATAAACTTTTAACAACGGATCTGGCTCTGGATAACCACAGTGTTCCTTCACCTCCCTGAAATTCCAGACCAGACAGAAGTAACAAAAATATTTTATTCTCTGATGTTTTTTCTCTTAATGCCATTAGCGAATATAGGAAGACCTGTACTTATAAGTTCATAATTTATAAGTGACCTATACTTCCAAATGTTCATAATTACTTGAGCAGAATACTTCTTCATAGCCAATGACAACCATCAAGGAGAAAGCTTTGGACTTCCTTGAGTTAACAAGTCAAGGAAGGTAAGAAATTATGAAAAGCAGGAACAGCCTAGGGGAGTTCAATGTGTCCCAGGCAAGGGTAACTTACTCAATGCACACATAAATCTCTTCCCATTGCCTGAAATGTCTACTTTTAAAATTATACAAGAGAGAGTTGTGTTTAAGTATCATCGTCATTTAAAATTGCAAATATTTCTAGGAAGACCACAGGGCTATGAGTCACGCGTACTTTAACAAGACCACGAATGATCTGGTCTTCTTTTTCCCATTACGTGCCTTACTACCACAGGCGCTCACCTGTTTAGATATCTCCTGCATTTAAATATAAGAAAGCACTTGCTTAATGATACTTTCTCCCCTCAGATTCTTGAGGAATGATTTGTTCAAGCAACCCCAAATGGTAGCGAGGATAACAGCAGCCAGAGGAAAATCCAGAGCCTAACTGCCAGGCCGCCTGAGGCTAAGAGCCCAAGCCCCAGAATTCTTGGTGCTCTAGACAAGAGCCACTATGAGAAAGATTCAAGGACTTTCGTGTCTCAAGCCCAGGAGGGCAAGACAACACCTCCTACTAGAAAAAGAAAATAGGCTAAAAGAGCCTCCATGGTGGCCAGTCTAATAAGCCCAACAGTTTAGAGCACTGTAATCAAATTAGAGGCCGACTATCAATTTCATTGTGAGATTTGGGGCAAATCAATTAATTTCTCTGAGCTTTGGTCTTCCTCAACTATAAAATGAGGGGAGTTGCAAAACATAATTCCTTAAGTTATCTTCCAATTCTAAGATTCTGAGCTTCTACAAATGCAAATGTTAGTATTTATAATTAGGCATGGAAATTTGAAAACTGCTTTTTTGTAAATTTTGATGAGACATGTTTGCTCATACTATTATTTTCATCTGTTCTCTTCACGTGGACCTTTCCCGCTGTCTGAACTCTCCTGATTACTTTCTTTGTGAAACTTTTTGTACCCAAACTCCCTTGGTTCCAAAACCCAGAACATAATGAAACAATTTTCATTTCTTAAACCATTTTAAATCGTTTCCATTTTTTAAACCACTATGACCGGTAGCCCACCCTACCAACCGATGAAGAGGTCCTAGTTGGGTCAAATAAAGGTCACATTGCTGAGTTCTGGGTCTTGACAGGCTCTAATGCTTGGGAATAATTCATACATATCAGATTCAGAATGACATCAGGTTTAAGTGCAATGTTGCATCAAACAAATAATGGCACTAGTTGACCATATCACTTCCCTCTCTAATGAGTAAATATGTAGAGACTTAGAAGAGATTCTGGAACATAATAAGCCTCAGTGAGTGTTAACTTACTACTCTTCTGTACTTTTATATTATTACTCTATATTCAGTACAAGTCCTGGATAGATGAAGGGCATAGTACAGAAACCAAGATTACAGCGTTTTTTAAAAATTGTGTGCCCAAATATTTTGGAAGAAAGTGGGTTTTAATTCAACAGAAAACATGAAAAGATTATTTTAACCAAAATCAGAGATCTCTGTAACACTGACTTACTGCATCCTGAAACATTATTTCAAATTATATGACTGTCACCCCATCAATATTACAAAGTTTACTTTAGCTATCTAGAGAGTAATCAAACAGGAGATATAGTTCTTCATTTCTGGAGGTTGTGAGAATAGGAGGGTTGCTTACCTGTACATGCAAATGCAATAATGCTTTTCTCTTCAATTTGTGTCATATGTTTAAATCTGACTCTACAGCAATGCCATACATTATCCCCCAATCGTCTGAGTAACACCTTAGATTTCAGTGAGCCAGAAGTGGTAACCACAGTGTCAGTGATGTGAGCTGGCTTCTCCTGCCACTTTGTTTTGGCTACTAGGGAGGAGGTCACATAGGAAAGTAAGTGTATAGTGCACATCTAAACTGCTATTCTCAAGAAAACTCTTGATCTTTCCCACTTCAATCCCCACCCTCTCATCAAAGATAAGGAAGCGGTAGTATCCAGGTGCAGCTGAACCTTAGCACAGTTACAGACCTGATAATAACTGATCTTTGGAGTGAATTTCTTAAACGGTTAATTTATAGGACAAATTTCACCAGTCTCAGGGGAATATGTAATTGCTTCATTCTTTATCTTTTGGCAAGGGTAACTACAATTCAATGATTTTTTTAACTGAAAAACTAAAGTGATGCATACCCTCACAAAATTATGATTATGTCCTGAGCTATAATAAAATTCTCATCATAAAAATTAGAAACTGAGAGAAGTGAGGGGTAGTAGGAGAACAACAGTAGCCAAAAACATCCTCACTGTACTGTATACTGCTACACAAGGGTGTCTGCGACGTATTCCTAAGAAAAAAAGCTGGTTACCAAACAACAGCATGATAAGCACTCTGAAAATGAGGTCAATCTATGTATTTATAAATACAGAGAAAAATGTCTGAAAGGAGAGACAACAAAATATTACTAATAATGATAATGTGTAAGTGGTAAGATTCTAGATGATTTTTTTTTTTTTTAAGATTTTATTTTTTTCCTTTTTCTCCCCAAAGCCCCCCCGGTACATAGTTGTGTATTCTTCGTTGTGGGTTCTTCTAGCTGTGGCATGTGGGACGCCGCCTCAGCGTGGTCTGATGAGCAGTGCCATGTCCGCGCCCAGGATTCGAACTAACGAAACACTGGGCCGCCTGCAGCGGAGCGCGTGAACTTAACCACTCGGCCACGGGGCCAGCCCCAGATTGTAGATGATTTTTAATTAAAAAAACAACTTTTCTGAATGGCTTAAATTTATAATTGCTAAACTTACAATTTCTTAAATTTACAATGTATTACATTTTCTCTCCCCTTTTATTGTCCTGCTTTTATAATCAGATAAAACAATAAACCTACTTCCAGGGGGTGAGGTGGGGAGAAGCATACTCTGCTTTTAATCTCAGAGGCTTCAAGCTGACCCATGTTCACAGATTGGTTTATAGAATATATCAATCAATCGTCCTTAGATTAGCAAAAATAAGATCAGTAAGTGGTGGTAAGCATTCTGTGTAGTCAAGTTGTGCCTTTTTCAATAATTGTGATTCAGGAGTATTGTCAGTTAGCATTTGACAGATGGAATAGATTCAACAGAGTTGTCAATCTTTAACTAGTAAAACAGACCACTTAGGTTTGAGGAAAGGACACTCACGCTAAATTAAAAAGTAAAACACAACTAAACCTTTAGAAAAATGTAACTATAAACTAATGTGGCTCAATTAATGCTCAAACCGGCATATGCTGAGGTGATATATAATAAGGTAGTACAGTTGTATTTTAATTCACTCAAAAAAGGTTGCTATGTACTTAATTTGCTTGGTATATAAAAACTGTGGCAGCTATTACAGATTTATAACTGTCTTTCAAAAACATGCTCTGGAAACGTTATTTTAATGACGGTTTTTTACTACAGTGTGGAATGACAAGACAACGTGAGATCCATCACTCTATTTAAGAGGCAAATGAACACACAGCCCCTCAGCCTTTACTACTCTTAACAGCTGCTCGCAAAGGAAACAGTCATGTGTGTGCACACATCTGCAGTGCTGATGGCATTAATTACACACAAATTTATTGCACTCCTCCTTCCACCCCCAGGAACAAATACCAACGCACGAAGCAGTAACAAAGGTAAAACGCCCTTGGGGAAGAATTAATTCTTATATACATCTTGAGAGAAACAAAAGATGGATTTAGTGTAAATATGTCCTTTTCAAAGAGCTTTGGCATTTGCATGGATTTTTTTTAAGCCACAAAACTACACTGTCAGTGAAGTCTTGCAGAAAAATACTTTTATAGATAAAGATGCCGAATACCTGCTAATGGTAACCAGAGCAGTTAGTTTCACTCTTTAGTTCCTCTTCATACAAACGAAGCACAAAATATTTGAGAGATGCATTTAAAGATGGAAAGATTTACTTACATTACCAAGGTAAGGTCGAGAAGGACTGGTTAAGGAGTAGTGCTCTCCTACAGAGACCAATATTAACATCTAACATTTGTAAAGCACTTTATCATTTACAAACTGGGTTTAAGCAAACTATCTCATTCCAGGTGGATTCAGTCCCCAGTGCTCAGCCAGAGCTTGCAGGCTGGCAGCCTCAGTGGAGAAGCAACCTCTGAAGAGCCCAGGGAACAGCAGCAGTGGCCAAATAAGGGGTGAATCTACTCACCCACCACCTGGGCACAAACAACCCAGATGAGCCCTAATCTGCATGCTGATTAATATAAATGAGTGGCTTTAATAAAGCCATTGACGAAGTCGATGAAAGAATGGGTCTCTCCACTCCTTCCTACCGGGCAAGGACCAGGTTTAATGAAGACAATGATGAAAGGTCTGTTGCAATAAACACACTACTAACTCACAGGAGTTCTGGAGGAAGCTTCTAACTCGGCTTTTTGAAGGGAGCCTTTTCAATGCTGCCAAATGTGTAAGGCCATGCTTATTTGTGGGAGGGATGGCAATCTGTTCTAGTGAGCTGGAAGTTCTTTTGGCTAAGGGGGAAGAGCAGAGAGAGAAATGGCACTACCAGTAGGACAGGTGCAGCAAAAACTAAGCAAATTGATAATCTTAATTTTTAATTTAGAACAGCTGATACATTGGTGTATAAACTAACTACGGATAACATTTGTCAAAAAAGGTTCAGGAAAATTCCATGAACTACAGAAAAGTATAAAATCACAACTGATAAAACTTAAAAGAAATAGGCCACAAGTTCAGGAAAATGGCTTGAACATGAAGTCTTGAAATTTAATATTATATTGGCTAGTGCACTCATTCTATTAACATTAGTAGGTCGATACCCTACTATGTGCCTGGAACTGTACTAATGAAACTAGTTATAGCCTTACAAAGACAGAAGCCATTAATCTGTCTTTGATCACTCAGAAGGGTAATACATGGATGAGCTGCATGCCCTTGGGCCAGCCATCTCACTTCTCAGAGCCTCAGTTTGCCTATCTAGGTAAGAGGCATCTGCACGTTATCGATAGTAAGCCCTAAGATGGGAAAACTAAATGTGCGTCTCTATACATCTTTTTATTCATAACAATTGTAAGGAATAGTCAATTAGCCAAAAATGTAGATTTCTTTTACTAACAATAAAAAACTAATCCAAAAACGTCATTCACTTTTTGAATGGAGGTATGTGGTTCTTGGCCGACTGTTTGTCACTGAATAATGACAAATATCATCTATTTATTTAAACAATGACTAGGTTCCTGAAAAAGTTGCAGATAATTTAAAATGCTTTCATCAAGATGAAACTTTTCATAAGAAATAAAGGGAAAGGAGAAGCTTTCCAGTAGGCTAAAAACAGTTGGTTGTGTTGTGCCATTACTATAAAAACTGTGGTTACTGAGAATTGAATGCTTAGTCATGAAACAGAGAAAGTAATTCTGACATTATCAGACAACAGTCAGTTGCTTTATTTTCCACCTTCTCCAATACGGGCATTCCTGCACGTGGAGTCTGCTGTATTCAGGATGTTCCACGTTACTATGTTCTTTACTTAGTGGCACTGTTACCCCTTGTTCTGACTGAACTTTCCCTGAGAGAATTATGTCTGTCATTTCAGTGATCAGCACACTTTTTCCCACGTAGCTGATAACCTCCAGTTTGCTTTCACTGCTTCTTCATTTGAGGGCCCTCTCAGTGATGTAAAGTGATGCTTTCCAAGTGTGATTTTACTGAAAAGTTAATCACACCTTTGAGAAACACAAGTTCACAATGTGAAACTTCGGAACACCAGAATCAAAGTACAGTATTTCATTCAACTGAAAGAATGCTGCTGGATGAAAGAATGCTGCTGGCTAGAAGACTCCCAAATAGTATCAAAAATTTTAAACTGTAACCCACAGTAAGAACTGTATTTTACATCACGACACGGTACATGCATATGTATGAGTGCAAATTTTCATTAAAAAGTTTCATTATCCCTCTATTCTCTATTGCATTCCATTAAAAAAAAAGTGTTGCTGGTGATTTGCTAAATGGATTTCACCACCCACCAATAAATAGGATGTGATCTGTGGTTGGAAATATTATCTTACATCGTACTGATATATGCGATAGCTCATACTGTGGTTAGCCATCTTAATTGCACACGGAAGACTCCATATTTTTTACTTAAACATTGTTATTGTTTAATATTATCAGCTTAAACATTGTTATTCTGAAATATATTTGTAAAAGTGTTAATTTCTGTATCACTTTATACCAGAAACATGTAAATTAGCTGAATGTGAATAGAGGGAGGAGGCAGGATGAAACAATCACTCTTGGGTTCTATGGGGTAATTCTGTTAGGCTGTTTATCAGTCTTGTTGGTTTATATCACTGACATTGACTCTTAGCTTTGATTTTACTAGATTCATGAAAACAAATTGGCTCAGACCACATTTGGCCAAAGACTTAAAAATTTCAGGATTTTTCTGGGATTCACACATACATCTTACAAATTCTAGGGAGACCATGTCTTTTGGGTAACATAGTTCACTTTCCAGCTCAATCACTTCCTCTTCAAATTGGGCCACACTAAAAGGCAGATGTTTGTAATTTACAGACATCCCAAGGTTTGCACTTCAAAGGCAGCCACAGAAATAAAGGCATGACTCATATGCACTAAAATCCATGCATCTTGTCTAAAACTGTAATTGTATTTCTTCCAAATACCTTCTCGGCTCTTCAAAATCTGTGATTCAATAGAATTCTAAAAATAACTGGCTCTACTGGTACTGCGTTATAGAAAATTAGGTAATTCTTTTTTTCCCTCCTTAAAAAAAAAATCAGGTAGTAGAAACTTGAGACTAACTGCTTTGTACCCTTGCATCAAATAATGAATGCCCTTGGGTTAGAAGTTCTCCAATCTATAAAGATACAATTGGCTTTTAAACTGGTATCTCCCATGCTTGGCATAACACACACACAAAATTTTGTTCAATTACCAATACTGTCCTAATATGTGAATTAGTTATATAAATCACAACTATTTCAAAATAAATTTGCAGTTACCACTATTTTCAGAAATTTATATTTGCATATCACCTTATGGCTTTTAGAATAGTTGATAAATGAAGTCATATAAGTTTCTCATCACAAATCTGCCAGAAAGGTGAGGTCATTAATTTGGAGTATTGCTTTGACTGCTGAAATATGTTTATAAATCTCCAGATCTCAGACATTCATAAAAAATTTTGAGTTCTCTATTATATCTCTGATTTTATTAACAATTTTTCTCGATTCCTTTGTTTTTCTTCATATTTCATGCCATTTTCAGGATCTAGTTACGTGTTGTAAGTTTGGATTCTTTCCTACAACACTCGGAATTGTAAAATACTGGAATTGACAAGAATGTAGTGGATGGAGATAATGCTGCCTTTATTTTACAGATGAAGAAACCAAGAAAACAAGTCGCCTTTGCTTACTAGTTATTTCTGTAGAATGTTTCATAAAGCCCCTATTGATGTTTGCACTGAAATGTTTATTCCAATATTTTAAAACAACTAGTTGTTTAAGACATTATAAATTCCAGGATTGATAATGCAAAATTGCTGGCAAAAAAGGTATCATGGTGGGGCCAGCTGGTGGTGGTGAAGTTCATGTGCTCCACTTTGGGGACTGGGGTTTGCAGGTTCAGATATTGGCACGGACCTAGCACCGCTCATCAAGCCACACTGTGGCGGCCTCCCACATACAAAATAGAGGAAGACTGGCATAGATGTTAGCTCAGCAACAATCTTCCTCAAGCAAAAAGAGGAAGGCTGGCAACAGATGTTAGCTCAGGGCCAATCTTCTTCACACACACAAAAATATAATAAGATTAAAAAAAATGAAAAGGTATCATGGTTCTTTGTTGGTTTGTTAGTTTTCTACTTTAGTTAAGCATGAAGATTTTGGAATTAGATTGCCTGAAATTAAAGAGCAGCTCCACCATTTATTAGCAGTGTTACCTCAAGGAAATTACTTAACTCTTTCCTGTGCCTCAGGAGAGATTAAATGGGTTAATATACATGAAGCACTTACAACAGAGTCTACTATATAGTAAACACTCAAAACTATAAGTTAATATTATTTTTTAAATTAAAAATTATTAATTGTTAAATGTTTGATACTAATTTTAATAAATTTTAAATATTATACCTTATGAAGTTTCTAATTTCATTTGTAAAATGGAGTTTTAAGACACTAGATAAATAGTCTGGAGAAAAAGATGAATGATCTTAACTAGAATTCTGAGAGGTAAATGAGCTGTCCAAAGTTAAACGGCTAATTAAAAAAAAAAGGGGCAAGGATAGGAAGTAGGTCCACAGACTTCTACCCCAGGGCTCTTTCCACTTCTCTTTGTTCTTTATATGTTATCTCTGAGAAGTATAAAATAGATAAGAGCTATATAGCTCAACACATTATGAAAACATAAGTGACCCACAAGAGTGTAAGCTGAAGCTGCTTAGTAATGAAATAGTTAATCTGATATTCTAAAGAGGGAAATTGTCCTTTAAAAACTAAAGATTGGACATACAGTATAGTTTTGGTGTTTACTGATGTCTGACTGACTTGCTTTGCACAGTGAAAACGGCACCAGAACAAAGGCAATTAAGCCACATGAATAATAACAAAAAATTTAACACATTTTCCAAAATGTCTAAAAAGAAAGTTCCTTGGCACAGTCACACTTTCCAACAAACCCACTTTAATGTTTCCATAGTTTACAAAATCAGAAATGACCTCAGGGTCAGGCATTTGTCAGTTAATGACCTGTTGGGCTAATGGCCTTCAGCTTTGCCTTGGGCACACAAGTCCTCCAGTAGGTCATTAGCTGCCAGAAAAGGGCTCTTCCCCAATCACTATTGCTAAATAAATAAAATTCGCTCCTGGGTTAAGGCCCATAAGCCAATTTTGGCTTAGAGTGAATTTTTTCATTGAGTATTTAC
This sequence comes from Equus asinus, assembly GCF_041296235.1. Classification (NCBI taxonomy): domain Eukaryota; kingdom Metazoa; phylum Chordata; class Mammalia; order Perissodactyla; family Equidae; genus Equus; species Equus asinus. Next base: position 43,164,677 of record NC_091813.1, read on the forward strand.
AACTCTGAGGATTCAAGAAAATGATGGGAATGCTAAAGCCAAAATTGTATCAATACAACTGAACTATATGTGGCTACTAATGAAAAGTAGTCACGTTGATCCTTTTGGATGCTCTTAAATTTTCTTTTGCTTATGGTGTTCAAATTCAGTATTAATCTAATACAGCAGGCACCAGACTACAAATGCACTGCATTCTGGAATTACATCTATAAGTCAATTGTTTGGAGCTCAGACCACATTTTCCCAACATACGTTATAAATGATTGCTAGGTTCTCAGGGCAGCCCACAAAAGCTTGGTTAGTCCTTAACGTTAGAAATACCATATAGTTGTAATTAAAAATAGAATAGAAAACCACAAACTTACAGTACCTGCAACTGAATAAAACAGGAAAACAAAACTAAATAGAAAATATTTAAAAAATGATTTCTAGGGGCTGGCCCCGTGGCGGAGTGGTTAAGTTCGCGCGCTCCGCTGCAGGCGGCCCAGTGTTTCGTTAGTTCGAATCCTGGGCGCGGACATGGCACTGCTCATCAGACCACACTGAGGCAGCGTCCCACATGCCACAACTAGAAGAACCCACAACGAAGAATACACAACTATGTACCGGGGGGCTTTGGGGAGAAAAAGGAAAAAATAAAATCTTTAAAAAAAAAAATAAAAAAAAAAATGATTTCTAAACATTGACAGTTACAGGGAAATTTACTTTAATAAGAGGATGAGAGGGTAGATACTGGTTCTTTCTTATGCCTATTTCATTTCTAATTATAGAATTTTCCTTTTTCTTAACCCAAGAGTATACTAAGCTTTACTCTGATGTTTTTCAACTCCAAGTAAAGTTTCTTGGTTTATTTTTCCTCTTGAAAGGAGCAAGGAGAAGGCAAAAAGGTGGACGGCAATTTTTCTGAAATAACAGGTAAGAGGAGAAAAAATGAAAAACTGGAGGCAAAGGGTTGAAGAGGATGTGTATACAGTTTGGAGACTACCTGAGATGAAATTAACTAAACTGTGAACAGTAAGAGACAAAGAAAGGGGCACTGTGTCCAAGTCTACCAGAGTGGAGAAAGGATGGGTGAAGAAGAGACATCAGGCCAGGTAGCTGAGGACGCAAAGGAAGGAATCTGCTCTTCATCTGCCCAGGACCTTGGAAACTCCTAACTCAAGAAGTTCCTCTTAGAAAGGCAGGAGTACTGAATAACTCAAGCTGGAAAATACATTTTTTTCTCCTTCTGGCTTTGGAGAAATAGCGATTTATGTCAGTGAAAATGGAGGAAAAAAGGCTGGTTTTAATTAATTTTATTTTGGAAAGCAGAAAAAGGATTTTACAAAAATTGAGTTTGCCAAGCTCAGTATGAAATTGCCATAATCAACACATTTCTACCTCTCATGGCCAACCATGGTGTGGGGTTCAACTCTACCCATTTCAGAGGATGTATTTTTTGTACAACACAGACTTTTTTTTTTAAATGGGCTTCTTTGAATGCCAGGCACATCAAAGAAATGCTTCTCTTACTCTTCTTCCTTGTAATCAGGTTTCTGGTTTGACACAGACACTCAGAGAAGTGTCCATTTTGCATGATGGTATCTATGCCCAAAACATACTTCATTCCACTGTTTAATGGCATGAAAAGGGCAAAGTTAAGGTTTCAATGAGATAGTAAATTCTAAAAGAACATAATACGTTCTCTTCTTATTTTTAGTACACTTCTCAAACACTAATCTTTTATCACCTTTACTTTAAAGAGCAAGGAAGCAGGCTCAGAAAATGGTCATAGTGTCTGTTTAACATGTGGCTATGTTAGGAAATGATAAGAAAAAACTGGACAAATTTGTTTGGGGATTTTGAAATTGTAATTTTATGACAGCATTTTGACTTCTCTACTTATTTGATATGGAGTTAGTTTCTTTTATTGTTACAATATATGACATCCCAGTTACCTTCTATACCCATTAACACTAGTCATGAAAATATACACTTGAGTAGGTTATATGTAGAAAAGAACATTAATCTTGGGTGTCGAACTAAAGAGGTTAAAAGATATTAATTCAATAATTTCCACAAGTAAAATAGTACTAAGACTCTAAACACACAAGGTCACAATAACACTTATTTTAAATGTATACGATAGAGAAAAATTTAAATTTCATATGCTATAGCATGTTTTTAGGTTTCACTTTTCAATATGAATTTGAAAGTAAAATTAATATAACAGATAAGATAAACATCAACTAACCAATAGCAGCCTCTTTATTAAAATATATAGACGGTGTAAAAGGAGATTTATATGCATAAATTAAGCATATTTATACAAACAAAATTCTTTCTTGTAAACAACATATTTTTGCCTTTAGGAAAACAAAGTTAACATAAGGAAATACATCAGCTATGTAAGAAGTACATCTGTGCCACTGGTTATTTAGAAATACAAATCACTTAATAGAACAGCTCCCAGGAGTGACATCACGACAATGTTCTAGGGTGTTTAGACCAGTCCCAGGCTAACTCACAGTCTCCCACCTGAGGGCGAGTGATAGGTCCATTAAGTGAAAATGACTACAAAGGTTAAAAAAAAAATAGCATGGTGAATTCAATTCTTGAAATACTAGGATTATCACTATACATATAAAACATTGGCTATTTAAAAAAAAAAGATGACAAGTAGTAATCCACACAGTCTTATTTGCACTGTGGCTAAATCCTAAAATATAAATCCAGTCTACAAATAAACATAGGGACCAAGGAAAACCTGTAACAGTCAGCTAGATTTCTAAATTATAGTGTTTTTCCATTTCATGATTTTTCTCCAATTATTCAGCATGTCTCATTGATAGACTGATGCTCAAACACTAAAATTTTAGATTCTGCCATGACCCCATCATTTCAGCATTCAGTGATGCTCTACATGAACACAATACAGAGCAACTTAATTCAATGGAGTTAGGGAATTTATGGCTTAAAAAGGCAGTCTGAGGTCTTTTAGTCCAAGGTCTTTATATGGTAAAGAACTAAAATAAAAAGTTGACCTTAGGTTCCATAATTGAAAGTGAATGAAAACCCAAGCATTAATTTTTAAACTCACTCTTGAATTCAAAATCTTGTTAATTCACATTTATGTGACTATAGCTATAACAGTTAGAACACAATTACCAAAGGATTAATATATCAACTTCCATACTTAGAGATATTTAAAAATCTAAGTGTTACCTAAGGCAATTACCTTGAAGACCCCTAATATCTTCAGGGAAAAGCCAAAGGGAGAATAATTGACTTTGTTAATTTTACTCTTGGCAATCATAAAATAGCTCTGAATTTCATATGACTGCACAACTCTTCATCTAATGGTCTGCCTCAGGAGAATTAAAGAGATAAACACATAATATAGAACTTCAGACAAGAATCCAATAGCATAAGAAAATGAGAAATTAGTAGAATGAATAAGTCATAAAAAATTAAAGTTGCTACAAAGATGCTAACTTTAATTACCAAGTTAAATATACACCCTCAGAGGAAAAGCAGACTGTGACTGTCAAAAAACAGTGACATACTACTATATACAGACATTCTGTATTCAATTCTGCCTGCTCCCTCCTTGCTGTGGTCTCTATTTACGTTGCCATTGCTGACAATTTTTCTTTTTTATAAAAGAAAATTAAAACAACATTACATAGAAATCTAACTTTACCAAGACATTAACCACATGTTAGAGAACTTAAGAAAACTTAATACTACCCCAAAGAAATATTTATTGCCACGTCCTCCTCCCCCCCACAAAAAAAACCCTATTAATGGTTAGTATTATCCTTAATCAACTTAAGCTTCTGGGAACTCATTTAATAAAATTAGTCCTCTTCTGAGATATAACTTCACTTTCCTTAAAAAAATATTCTAATGGGAATACTGCCAAGTATTTAAATGAAAGGAACTGGTTCTGAATTTGGGGGAGACACTTTATCAAAGAGAATTCTTGACTTTCAAGCATTTTAGTTACCCCTTACAATCTCCTCATTTTAAAATACAGTTCACATGATTTGGAAATCATCTATTATGATTAAAAGAGGGCTACTAAAAGCCTCGATTTGTAGAAGATCAATTACAGACCCCTGGACATGGTACTCAAGGTCTTTCATAAAAAGTGAGCCAGGGAAGCATCTTTTGAAATTGACCTTGTAGAGCCTTCAATGACCCTTTGAAGAACAAGGTGCAAAAGATCCATGTTTTGGATGAATAGGAGGGTTGCACAGAATAAAGGGTTCAGTTCAACACACAACTATCAAGTTGAAAAAAAAAACATACTATGGCCTAAAAAGAAAAAAAATTACTGACCAGATAAAGGTTGATAAAATGCAAATCTAAGGGTGCAAACCTGTGCAGACCATAAAGGTATAGGGCTCACTGAAGGGGAAGGCAATGCCTGATCATTCTTATTTCAAGGAGAAGCTTCAGGCTGAACTGTTGCTTGGATATGCTAAGGGTTTTTTTTTTTTTCTTTCTTTCTTTCTTTCTTTCTTTTTTTTGTAAATCAAGTAGTGCTACTAAAATCCAGTGCCTAATGGAGCAGATGGTGGAGGTCTTAGACTCTGGAACATTCATAGTGATGCTTCTGAATGCAAAACACCAAGAGTGGATTTCACAGACTGTGAATCTGATTTGATTTTGATGGGAGTAAAGCCTCCATTTTCTCTGAACTTGAACCACACTGAAAGAAAGAATGTGTGAGTGACACAAGCTGGCTAAGAGAAAGGAACACATTAAATATTATTCCCGTAAAATGAAGTGCTTAAAGCAAGTGAATACTTGTGTCATTATAGCATGATTATATTGGTACTAAATACCACAATCTTAATCTTATATAAGATTTTATCAGAATAGCTTAAAGTAAGTGAAAACTGATGATTAGAGAAAACAAAAATTTGTCTAAAGGCAACAAGTCTTGTTTTTTTAAGGTGGGGGCCAGGATGAGGGCTAATTACTGAAATGTGGACCTAATTAACTATGTCTATAACATCTCTTCCTCTCAGGTATGTGGGCTGAATCCATGACTAGACAGTGTGGCTAGAGCCAGTCATGTGCAGCTCAAGGCACCCAGAAACTATACCAGACCTGCCCTTTCTGAGGCCTCTTCCTTCTCCAAGGCCCAAAGCTCATCAGAGGCCACAGCAGGTATGGTGAAGAGACGAGACAGATGATGCAGTCAGAGTGGCTCCCAGGGACAAGGGATCACTTACCCTTCTGCTAACGTGCGAATTACAGTAAAGGAGGGAATTTAGCAAGACCCATCAAAGTAGACTATACACAGAAAATACAGCAATTTGAGGGTGAAAAAAAATAATGTCCAAAAGGCAATAAATCTCTGGAGAGAGATTTGAGATTATCTATTATTCCATTTTATATGGCCAATTCATTTCTTTTTTTATTTTCTTTGAAGATTGGTACCTGAGGGGCTGGCCCGGTGGTGCAGCGGTTAAGTTCGCACATTCCGCTTCTCAGCGGCCCGGGGTTCGCCAGTTCAGATCCCGGGTGCGGACATGGCACCGCTTGGCAAGCCATGCTGTGGTAGGCGTCCCACTTATAAAGTAGAGGAAGATGGGCACGATGTTAGCTCAGGGCCAGGCTTCCTCAGCAAAAAGAGGAGGACTGGCAGTAGTTAGCTCAGGGCTAATCTTCCACAAAAAAAAAAAAAAAAAAAGATTGGCACTTGAGCTAACATCTGTTGCCAATCTTTTTTTTTTTTCCCTTTTTCTTCTTCTCCCCAAAGGCCCCCAGTACATAGTTGTATATTCTAGTTGTGAGTGCCTCTGGTTGTGCTATGTGGGATGCCACCTCAGCATGAGTTGATGAGTGCTGCCATGTCCGCACCCAGGATCTGAACCAGAGAAACCCTGGGCCACGGAAGCAGAGTGCGCAAACTTAACCACTAGGACATGGGGCCGGACCCCAATTCATTTCTTACTTTAGCTTCCTTTTCATGTGAATATAAACTATATATTAAAGGTACTATACTATTTTCTCTCTAAAAATCAGCAGGTCTATCTTACGAAAATATGTAGCTTAAAATATGATGGGAAGGTAGGGAAGAATGCTACTTATCTCCCTTCTCTGTATCTTCCAGATTTTTGGCAGGGTATATGGTTATCCACAATAAAGTCTACATTTCCTAGACTCCCTTACAGCTAAGTGTGGCCATATCACTAAAGTCTGGTCAAAAGGATGTAAGCAGAAGGATCTCAGATAGCTTCTGAGAAATGTCTTTAAAGTGATGACACTATATAATTTATTATCCAAACTGGGACACTTGAGAGTAAAAGGGAGTGCTAAAATAATTAAAATTTTATACTTTTTGAAATTTGCATTTATTCACCAACAGTCGATTTTATCATATTGGTGGACTTGTTAACTAGTTCTACTCAAAAACTATTTTCAAAAATAAAATTTCAAAAGAAATAGAAATAACACATATCTATGTATATTAAAACAAAATGAAAAAGAATTTCTTTACATTGATTACCTGAATATTAAAAAACAGACAGTAGAATAATTATTCTTGGTACATATTCACACACTTTAATTTGTTTCTTAGCCATATCTGTCTCTAATATTGTGTAACTGGCTTTTTCTGAAGAATGTGCTTTTTAATATATGGCATTTTAAAACAAAACTGCCAGTAATATTCTTCACAGTTGCACTGTATGATTAATTAATTTGAAATTATTGATACCTTCAATTGATTCTTATTGGTAGATCACTATATCTTTAATTGAGAAAATGTTCTTTCTACAGGTTCTGAGTTAACCTGGTAAGCTCAGAGCAAATTTGCTAAATGGCAGGGATACTCAATTCTAATTTTTTTAATGATGAAAAGTGTAACTACTCCAGCTCAAATATTTTCAAGGTACTGTCTTTTTTTGCTTCCTTCAGAGTACCTTTCTTTGACAAATGTTTTTATTTTTATAAGACAACACTTGTCAGATAAATTGTTTCTATGATTCTTTTGAATGTTTTGCCAAAATTAGATGCAAAATCTAGCCTTTCTCAATTTCATTTCATTCCTGTGTGTGTATGCATAATTTATTCAAAAGAGGAGCACGACCAAAAGATTCTTCCTGCAAGGTGAGATATTCCAGATCATAATTATAGAATTGCAAAATTTAATCCTGTGTAGTATTTGAGTTGTTACAATTTATTTTGTTCAGTTCTTTCCTTGCTATTGTAGGGAAAAATTCCAATGGAAGCTTTGTTTTCATTAATTATAATTCCCTAAAAGCTTCATTTGCTGTTCCATTTGTTGAACACTTGATTTAAGATTTCTAACTGATGGGGGCTGGCCCAGTGGCGCAGCAGTTAAGTGCGCATGTTCCGCTTCAGTGGCCTGAGGTTTGCCAGTTCGGATCCCGGGTGCAGACATGGCACCACTTGGCACGCCATGCTGTGGTAGGCGTCCCACATATAAAGTAGAGGAAGATGGGCATGGATGTTAGCTCAGGGCCAGTCTTCCTCAGCAAAAAGAGGACTGGCGGGAGTTAGCTCAGGGTTAATCTTCCTCAAAAAAAAAAAAAAAGATTTCTAACTGATTTTGAACAAAATATCACGAAAATTTTGATGACCCATTTATAGCAAAGTTCAATACCATTGTTGGGTATAAAGATTTCAAAAATCTCATTGATGACAGGCAACAAAGAGAGAAAGCACATACTGCAGCGCTGAAGTGTATTTTTATACTCAACATCAGATATATCCCTCAAATCTTGTACTTCAGAGACTCTGACTATAAAGATATTTGTCAATTTTTATAACAATAGCTTCTATTTTAATTAGTATAACATTGACGCTTGTTTGGATGCAATTATGAATTATGGGCATGCCATAACCAAATCAACTACTCACAGGTTTCTCAATGTAGGGAGAACATTGTTTTTGCCATAACAGTGTGTATTTCACCAAAATTTGTCCTTTATTATTATTATAAACAAATAATTTTATCTCCCATATTGAACTTTCAAACTGAATTTCCAATCTCACTCATAATGGTTTTACCTCTGACAGAATATACTTCCAAAAGCTTTACCTTGATTCCATGAATGGATAGAAAAAACAAATCATTTTTAGAATTAACTAAAATGATTTAATTGTTTAAAGTAGCTGATGACAGACAACTAAAACTGGAATTATTTAACTTTTTTGCCAAGTTCTTCTCCTGCCAATAGAGCTAACAAACAAAGCTATTGCTTCCCTTTTTCTACGTGCACATAAAAACTTGTAGTCAAGAATGAGTGAAATTAACTTGGAAGAATAGTAATTTATCTAAATAAAAGTTAGACTTCACAGACTGCTATGCATATATATCTTCTGCAACTGCATGTATCAAATCATCATCTTCAGGAAGTCTCCTTAAAGTAACTACTAACTTTGGAAGTAGATCTTGGCACTTTTTCAGCAGATTTGACTCTTCTTGTTTTCATGTGGTCAGTGACACTGCTATGGCCTCCACAGAGGATAGTAAATATCAACAAACATTTTGTGCAAGTTACACATTCCTTACCAACTTTCTCAAGAAACAAAAATTCAGTACTTTTAAAAAATGAAACATATACTCTAATTATGTTGAGCTTACTGCTGCCAAAAGGGTTTATTGCAAAAACAAAGTGTTACCAAATAATAAAACAGCTATAGGCTTACATCATACAAGCAAGCAGGCTCAGTCTACTCCCTCTGCAAAGAAGTGATCAGCCTTGATTTCTCATACATACTTTATAGACACCAAACCTCTAACTTACACTATTTCCCACTGAGATTTTGGACTGGTACTTGGTGGCTTTGTGACTCTTGAAGCCCATGCATGGGCCATAGTACAACGGGGTGAAACACTAAGTGACCAGCTGGGGCAGCAGTGTCAAATCCTTCTGCCACCCGAGACAGGAAGGAGTTACCTGTCCCTAGACATTCAGTGCACTTTGTTGTATCAGCAATTGCCCTACATTCTGTTCCTGATTGGGAGGTGTCTGAAAGGGTTGGGAAAAGAGATGAGTTATTGCTGGTTGTCTTTCAGATATAATAAGACCTTAACATGAGAACTCTTTCCACTGTACATGGATCTCACACACTATTAGCCTACACTAGACAAAAACTGAGGCAGAGGCTGGACATATGAAGTGGAGATCTATGAAACCCACCCTGGTTTATTCTAATGTAATTATTAGTAATCATTCTGTTAAAAATGAAAAATCCAGGACAAATGCTAAGTCAGATAGGATTCTGGGAGAGCAGACTTAGACTGAGACTGTCCTTAGCAAACCAGGAGGTATACTCACTTGACCTTCAGGGGAAGGAGATGTGCCCTGCTCTGCTCCACCCCCACCCCCACCCCCACCCCCAGACTCTGCTTCCTTCCAACTGACAGGAGTGAGAACATGATGACAACTACCTTGGGCCATAAAGTGGTAAGACAGAAGGAGCCTGGGTTCCTGACTTTGTAGAATCACCATTCTAACCTTGGACTGACTAGTCCTGGATGTTTTTACATGAGAAAAAATAAACTCCTATCTTGTTTAGGCTACTGTTATTTTATAGTCAAACCTAATTCTAACTAACATATAAGAAACACCTCTACAGTCTTTCTAGAAAGCAGCTTGGCAATATGTATCAAGAACAGTAAAAATGTTTAAACCCTTTGAACCACTTTTAGGTATTTATCTTAAAGAAATAATCTGGAATGAGGAAATTGATGTGTAAAGATGTTTACTTCAGATTTACTTATGATAGTAAAAAATTAGAAGCAACCTAAATTCCAAAAATGAGGAATTTGTTAAATAAATATTTCATCTAAATAATTTAATATTATACAACCATTAAAAAGTCTATGAAAAGTGTTAATAACATGGGAAAATGCCCATGTCATAATATGAAGCGGGAAAAAACAAGCAGAATTTTACAAAAGCCTTATATGTGCAAGTTGTTACCTATGTTACAAAAAAAATTCACATACATAAAGGTAGGAATAAACAAACAAACAGAAGACTGAAAGGAAATACATCAAAATATTAACTAACAATGATTATCTCTGGGTAGTGAAATAGGTAATATTTATTTATATCTTCTATATATTAAATATTTAATACTATCTTATAATTAACAAATAATTTCATTTATAATCAGAAAAAAATATAAACTCATTTCAAAACTTTCTTAGCATTTACCACTTTTACTGGGTGTTGACACTGCATCAACAGCAGCAAAACTTTACTGAGCATCCACATGAGGGGCGTTGGGTGCACAGACCTCCGTGGCTCCAGCCATCAACCAAGAGCCACCTAAAGGTTACCCAGACCGAGGCAAACTCTGCTTTACCTTGGTGTTCTGTAGCAGAGCTAGTCCATTGCAGGCATTTGCTAGAAGAAAGTCTCCACTCAGGATAGCTATTTTATTTCCAAATTGCATGTCTTTCAGTGGCCCATCAGAAGATTGCAATTCATTTAAATTTACTATCCCACGATGTACAAGGAGAGCAGTATGGATAAGTTCTGTGATCTCTGCCAAACTTCTTTGACTAAAACATAAAGGAAAGATTTGTCTGAGTGTCAAAAATACCCTCTTATCAGTAATATTGGACTTCAGTTTTCAACAATAAAATATTTCAGTGATTAGTCTGTTTTTTTATTATTCCTTTCTTATGAAGTTTTTTATAGAGTTCTCCCCACTGAGTAGTTTGGGATCTACAAGCAGATCTTGACACCTTCCTTCTTTATAATCTTGCTCACTCTCTATCCCAGGAGTAACCAGGATTCCCCAGAGAGAAGCTGGCCAGTGGAGGGCCACCTTCCACTATTCCATTTAGATACTTTGTTTTCAGTATACCTCCCCCGCTTCCGTAACTTTAGGATTTCTGAGAATCCTTACTAGTATCTAACAGAACTCAAATTTAAGTGGGAACATAAGCTGTGTCAGACATTAAGCCAAGTATTTTTATACATTACCTCTTTTAATCCTAAATGCAAAGCTATGGGCTTTACAGAGATGAATAAAATGTGGTCTCTTTCTTCAAGGACCTTACCTTTCAGAATAAGAACTAAGATATACACCTTAAGTAGTAAATAAGATAGAGAAGGCCCTTGCGGAGCTTACAGTATCATACTGTATCAGATGGGATTTCAGGAGATGTTTGGTTCTTTTTTGTATTTTTCTATAGTTTGTACATTTTCTACAATGACAAAACTATTACTTTTATAATAATAATAAAATCAGTAATTACTAAAAAATTTAAACCTCATAACCCCCCTATGATAGGTATTACCAACCTCTTTTTACAGGTAAGAAAATTGTTGCATATAGTTAAATGACTTGCCTAAAGGCACACTGTAAGGTGGAAATGGAAATCTGTTAGAATCTGTTATAAATGGCCCCATGTGAATCATGCCTCTTGGTTTCCAAGCTCCTGTATAGTTCCTTCCACACTAACTCTGGGCTTGGCTATGTGACTGACTTTGGCCAAAAAGACATTAGCAAATGTGACACAAGCAAAGCCTGATAAGTGCTTATACATTAAGGCTTGTCCAAAGCAGTGACATGAGTGACCCCAGGCAGAACAAGCATCTAGCCAATCCACAGAATGGTAAGAAATAAAATGGTTGTTTCAAGTCACTAAATTTTAGGGTAGTTCGTTATACAGCAATAGATATCTGATACAGAAACCGTATATCTAGGAATGGGGTGCTGCTCACAAAAGCCTCAAATATGCCTCAATGGCTTTGAGTCTCAATGGTGGGGGCTAAAGGAAAAGGCTGAAGAAAAAGCAAGCTCTTAGTAAAAGCTGGAAAGGCAGTAAGGAGATTGTTCCTGCAGGACTCAGACAGGACATACTGGTTTTTAAGGTCGTTAGACAATTGGCAAAATGGTTGCCTATGGTAACTTGAAAGACAGAAAATATATCTAATAAACTTATGGATCTGGATAAGGAGATTTTCCAGCAGAATGCAGCAAATGTAAGCTGGAGTTTTTTCACTGCATATGACAAGGTAACAAGAAAGAGATGAGCTAAAGGGAGAATTGTTTAGTTTGGAAGAATAATTTAGAGGAACAATAAAGGATCAAAGACTTGCTAGGTTGAAAATAAAACTGATTCACTTTTCCAGTCTCTCCAGGACAAGATTCTCAAAGTAAGAAATGGTATTAGAAAAAAGACCAAATAAAAAGTACGGCTATAAGAACTTTTGTAAAGACCTAAATATTTAAAGTGATGCCTAGTAGACCCCTTAGGTAGACAAAGGGTCTTTAAAGAACTATAAGGGTATTGTCCCATGGCAGCCTGACACTAACCTAAAGTAGAGAGGTCTGTCTCAAAAAGAATTATGGATGTTGTTGTTAGGATATGGAATAAACTCTAATGAGATTCACAGAAATCCCAAAAAGTTTTGTTCTTTTTTTTTTTGAGGAAGATTAGCCCTGAGCTAACATCTGCTGCCAATCCTCCTCTTTTTTTTTTTTTTAAAGATTTTATTTTTTTCCTTTTTCTCCCCAAAGTCCCCTGGTACATAGTAGTATATTCTTCGTTGTGGGTCCTTCTAGTTGTGGCATGTGGGACGCTGCCTCAGCGTGGTTTGATGAGCAGTGCCATGTCCACGCCCAGGATTCGAACTAATGAAGCACTGGACCGCCTGCAGCGGAGCGCGTGAACTTAACCACTAGGCCATGGGGCCAGCCCCTAATCCTCCTCTTTTTTGCTGAGGAAGATTGGCCCTGACCTAACATCCGTGCCCATCTTCTTCTATTTTATGTGGGACGCCTGCTACAGCATGGCTTCACAAGCAGTGCATAGGTCCACACTGAACCAGTGGACCCTGGGCTGCCAAAGCAGAACATTCGAACTTAACTGCTGTGCCACCAAGTCAGCCCCTTTTTTTCCTTTTTAAAGATTTTATTTTTCCTTCTTCCCCCCAAAGCCCCCAGTACATGGTTGTATATTTTAGTTGTGGGTCCTTCCAGTTGTGGCATGTGGAATGCCGCCGCAGCACAGCTTGATGAGTGGTGCTAGGTCCACGCCCAGGATATGAACTGGCAAAACCTGGGCCCCTGAAGCAGAGTGCACAAACTTAACCACTCAGCCATGGGCCCAGCCCCTCCTCCTCCCTCTTTTTAATGGAAGTGACTATTGTAGTTATCTTGTTCCTGACTCACCATTGTACGTTGGATGTGTAGTGGTGGTGGGGTTGGGGTAGATAACTTGTACTTTTAGTTCCCAGGTCCCTGGATTAAGAGGGGCTGCAACTCTGGAGCCACATCCACATCTGGACCTAACATAAGTTATGAGATCATGGACCTGGAGCTTGATGCCATGAAATAGATGAGACTTTGGGGTCTTGGGAGGTGGTCAGTATATTTTGCATAAGGGAGGAATGTGAATCACTGGGACCAGTGGGTACACTGTGGCAGATTGTTACACTAATGGCCACTAATGAATCACATCTCCTGATATCCACGTCACATGTGGTCTCTTCCTTTATTGACTCTGAGCTTGATTATGTGACTTGTTTGGCCAATGGGACACCAGCAAATGTGAGACACACAAGCTTGGAAAGCTCTTTTGCATTGGGGCTTACCCTCTTGGAATGCTGCCCTGAGACTATATGTGAAGAAATCTAGTCTAGCCTCCTTGAGAATGAAAGAGAGGTGCCCAGCTCTCCTAGCCACACTCAGCCCCCAGTTAACCTACCAGGTAAATGCAGCCACATAAATAAACCCAGGAAAACCCAGCAGAGTAACAGTCTAGGCAACTCACAGAACTATGAGAAACAAATGATCACTATTTTCGTTTGTTTGTTTTTGAGGAAGATTAGTCCTGAGCTAACATCCACCATCAATCCTTCTCTTTTTGCTGAGGAAGATAGCCCTGAGCTAACATCCGTGCCCGTCTTCCTCTACTTTATATGTGGGATGCCTGTCACAGCATGGCTTGACAGCAGTGCGCAGGTCCGCATCCAGGATCCGAACCAGGGATCCCCAGACCGCCAAAGCAGAACGTGCAAACTTAACCACTGTGCCACCAGGCTGGCCCCAAAATGATCACTGTTTTAAGCCACCAAATTTGGGGGCAGTTTATTATGCAACAATAGATAACCAATAGAGACTTCAAAACCCAATCTATTTCTACTATACTAGGCTGCCTCCTAAATATGCCAGTTAAATGATTTTTAAAAGTTCCTCTGAAGAAGGTAAATTTGAGCTGGGCCTTAGAAAGATAAGCAGAATTTCCACAGCTGGAGAGAAAGTGCAGAGACAACAGTAGGGATTAGAAACCCCAGAATAAGGAAGAACAGGACTTAAGACTTCGCAAAGGCAAGAATAGAAAAATGTGATCCGGGGTGAGGTCAGTTTGGCCAGAGTACAGGGTCTGCGTGGATAAGTGAGAAATCAGAATCTGGAACTAGGTTATGGCAGATTAAAGGGTGTGCATTTTATTACTTAGGCAATGTTTTTGAGAAGGGAGGATTATATATATTTTTTAATGATTTGGGAAGAATATTCTGAAGGTGATACGTAGAAAATCTGAAAAAGTAAAAAAAATGAAAGTAGAGAGATCTTTGGAAGAAGCTATTACAAAGGTCCAAGGGAAATGTAACAAAAGGGCTTGACCTAAAGGTCAAATTTAAGCATTTAACCTAGGACAACAGCCTTAGACACGGAGACAAATAAATATAAAATAATCAAATAATAAATATGAGACTCTTCTTTCAAAAAAATATGGTACTAGCTTAACAACCATAATACAATAACTACATAAAGATACAATTAGATAAAGGAGCCAAGCAAGGTGGCATCTATAAAAGAAAAATCACACTTTTAATTTCCTTTGTTAAAAAAAAAAAGTAAAAGAATATGTAAAAATGACCCAGTGGAAATATTGTACTTGATTACAAATTGGAGAAGAAGAAGATGAACCAGTGAGTTAAACAGCTTCTAAGAAAACAGCAAATTCATGATTTAGATTAAAACCTCATTATATCCCAGAGAAAATGACCAAGGTTGGAGGCTTCTAAGACTACTGAGAAGTTAACAGAAAACATTAAAAAATTTTTTTAAAAATTATCCTTTAAAAAAGTGACTCAAAGAAAGGAATAAAAATGTATTTTATTAGTATCCTTTTTCTGGTTTACAAAATCATTCACTGTAAAGATCCATATTGCCACATTTCACAAAAATTGCACAATGAGATTATGAGCAACTATAAAACTCAAGAAGGTTTAAGCATTGGATAAATCTTTTATGCAGTTCAGCTTATGAAAGAAAGTAATAACCAGGCATGCAAGAAGTTGTAGGTGTTCTGAATCACCCTAAGGATGAAAATGAATGATTATGAGCTTTTAATAAAGACATCTATAATCATAAAACAACATTCATTAAATAAATAGCAGTCCGTAAGTGCCACATGGCCAGAAACAACAAAAACAATGGTAACAATAAAAGTGAAAACCCATCATTTGTACAGTACCCACCATTCACAAAGAACTTTCATTTATGTATCAACTGTGAGTTTAATTACAGCAGGTATGGGGAGGTTAAACACTTGATCAAGAACATTCAGTTTGTAAAGGACAAAGCTGGAACTCAGAGCCACCTTGTCATAGTGACCAAGGATAACTTAAAATGTTTATTTACTTAATGAATAGTAAATGAAGCCGGAAAAGAAGCCAAGTTACCAATGTTACCAATGCTAGTCTATGCCCATGACAAACTTGTTCAATTTTCATCCCTAGTTCTAGGCATTACAGAAAAGAATTTCCTAGGAGAAAGCATATTACGAGCATACTTGACTTGTTCATAGTAACTGGGGAAAGCAGTTGAGTCGTTTCCAATCATTTGATCAGAACCGAATCAAGTGATTTAGCCCAATCAGGGATCTGGATACTAGTTCTACCTCCATCTACAACTTCAGACAGACCATGGGCAATCCCTTAAAACGCTCAGGCCCTTGGTCTTCTCATCACTGAAAGGAGAATAATTAGAGAAACAGTTTCTTCCAATTCCTGAATTCCAAGATTCAGGGATTTAAAAAAAACAATTACCTAGCCTGGCAGTTAATAGTTAAAAAGAGACAAAAATGTTGTGATTAATGACACCTACTTTTCTACAGGAAACAGAAATGAAATGATTGGTCATCTTTAAATCTGTCCTGCAGTTCCACCATCTAGTACTGCACTCTCAACTTCTAAGATTTTGTCATCAGATAAGCAACTCCAGATCACATTATGCAAGAGTCTAATTTAGTGTGTGGCAGAGAAGTAGCGACAGTATGAAAGAATCTGGGAAAATTTTCTTCTCATTATCTTATTCCTATTTTAGCCACCCAAAGCAATCTAGTAAACTTTCAACGTACTGGATTTTCAAAATTATCTTAAATAAAAGTCTTCACGTCATTTTATGTACACATATTTTAGTACTCTTGGGTATTTTTTATGCTAAATCTTGATTGGAAAAGAGTCAAAAATGAATACCACTTATGTTAAGTAATCAGAAAAAGGAAGTAATTACCAGATTGAAAGAAACCCTGAGGATTAATTGATGTTTTCACAAGAATTTTCACCAAATCTTTCTTTCAATTATATGTTAAACAACTTCACGTGCTTTGATCCATTTTCTTCCAACATTTCTCCTAATTTTTCAGCATCCTAGGCTTTAGAAGTAAGGATGGCAGACATTGCTAGTTACCTATCCATTCTTTCCTTCCTCACTACCAACATACCTTCAACTATATTTGGAGTGACTATGTATTCACTTAAAATACTCACTTCTCCAAGATCCCCTGAGGCTAGAGGTGATTGCGGAGCACCTTCTGGCCAAGAATGTAAGTAGAAATCCACTACATGGAATTTCTGAGAAATCTACTGATTTCCTGGACAGATTCAGTTGGCGTGCACCTTTGGCATTTTGGGCTTTCCCCTTCTTCCTGTCTAGAACATGGCACAGCTGCATGGAGGCACAGTGGAGACTTGGGGATCCTAAAGAGGGCCCCCAACCTGGGGATGGTAGAGCAGGAAGAGAACAGAAACCTGGACCCCTGATAATCTACTTCTGTGAGGGCTATACCAGCTCTGAGAAGCCCATCTCTAGACCTCTTGTTATCTGAGATAAATAAACACTGCACTCTTTTAAGCTACTGTTTGTCAGAGTCCTGTTATATGCAGCTAAATAAATTCCTGAAAAATACGGTCAATAAAAGTTACACCATAAAAATGGCAAAGACATTTTACCCACATACTTCTACACTCTGGTTTTATTCACCTAATACTATCTTTTGGAGATAGTTGCACATTATTTACAAATACAGAGTTTCCTTGTTCTATTTAACATCTCTACAGAGGTCCACTGTATGGATGTACCATACAACTTTTGCTACTATAGGGTAACTAATAAATCTATTTTCAACAAATTTTAAAAAATCAGCCCATGTGTCACTTCTTTTGTGAAGTCTTTCCTCATTTCCCCAGAGATAACCCCTTCTACGCTTGAAAGTCTTTGAACATAGCTCATTCATTTATTCTGCTATTCCTTATGTTCCTTATGTTCACTTGAAATCTCTTAAAATGTTTTACATGTTTAAGTTGGTGTTAAAGTAGTAGAAGGGTCAATTGTGTTTCACCACACAGGCAAGGGAGATAAAAGACAACAGTCTTCTTTCTCTTTCTTTCTTACTCTATTTTTTTCCTTTTCCTTCCTCCTTCCCTTGTTTTTTGAGAGGTTTGAAAAAAATACAGAAAAGTACAGAGAATAATATAACAAATACATAATATTCCATCTAGAAATAGAAAAGGCTTACACTTTGTCATTTTTAACAAGTTTTAAAGATGCGTTTTTTTTAAAAACCTTTCTTTTGGGAATTTTCAAACATACGAAAGTGGTAAATACAGCATAAAGAACCTCTGTGGACCCTAATCTTGTTTCAGCTATACTTTTCACTCTCCTTCCACATTATTTTGAAGTCAAGACCACATATCATGTCATTTCATCTAGAAATATTTCAAATATCCTATTTTCAAAAATGCCTAATAGATGGGGCCGGCCTGCTGGCATAGCGGTTAAGTTTGCATGTTCTGCTTCCGCGTCCTGGGGTTTGCAGGTTCGGATGCTGGTGAGGAGCTACACACTGCTTGCCATGCTGTGGCAGGTGTCCCACATAAAATAGAGGAAGACTGGCAGCAGATGTTAGCTCAGGGGTAATCTTTCTCAAAAAAAAAAAAAAAAGCCTAATAGCGATTATGGCTCCCTCTGACTAAATTATTTATTACTAAAAATGAAAAAGATCAGAAATTAATTACTACATTAGTTTAGTAATTACTTTGAGCCAATTAATTACTGTATGCTGAGCACTTTCTATAAAATAATTTTCCAAGCATAATAATAACTCAATTAACAGATTAATAAAATCACGTAAAACACAACAGCTCTCTGAGGTAAGCATTATTATCTCTATTGTACAGAGGCAGCTGGGCTGCCAGGCTAAGTAACTTGCTCAGGTTCACATAGCTGGTAAACTGCAGAGCTGGATGCAAGCCCAGGGTTGTCTGATTCTAAAGCCCAGGCTCTCTGCATATCAATAGAAAACTAATAAAAATCCCAAACACAAACTGTACAAAATTCAGAGTGTTTCTGTAAGTACTAAATGTTAGGCAAGAGTCATTTATTTAAAATCATTTTATTTGAATTCTAAAAGCTTTTTTAATTGGAAAACTGACTTTTATGTTCATGCAAGAAGAATAAATTTGAAAATTACAAAGAAAATTTTGGAAAAGAAAGCAAATTCCTGCCATTCTAGATTTTAAAACTTATTGTGAAGCTATTGCAATTTTAAAAAGTATAGTAATATGAGAATAAACTAATTGATTAGTGGAACGGAATCCAGAGATACAAACATTTTTGGAAAATTATTTATAGTAAAGCTAACACTTCAAATTGTTAGTGAAAAGATTGATTATTCTTACAAAAGACATTGGGGCAGCTGGCTATTAATTAAAGGAAAAAGTAATAAAGTTATATCCCTACCTTACACCAAGAATAAAAGTACATTTAGAAGGATTAAAGATTTAAATGTGAAAAACAAAATTATACATTTAGGAAAACATTTTTATGACCTTGAGGTGAGAAATCCTTGTAAAATAAAATAGGAAGTCATAAAGAAAATAATGGATAAATTTGAGTAGTTAAAATACACAAAAATGTTTATTAGTAAAATAAACAACTTTTAAAAAGACAGGCAAATACAGACTTGAAATAAAGTATCTGTAATGCAAACAATAGGCAGAAAATTATATTCAAAATATGTGTGGAGCTTATTGGACAAGAAATTAAAAGGAAAAAGATAAACAGCTCAAGAGCAAAATGGGAAAGGATATTAAGAGATAATTCCAGAAGAAACACAAATGGCCAAAAATCATATAAAATGTTGCTCAATCTCACTAATAATTTGGAAAAGGAGTATAATAATAATGATGATGATGATGATGAGATAATACTTTCAGTTGATTAGCTTGTAAAAATGAAAAAGATCAGAAATGAGGCAAGCAGAAAGATGAAGAAACATGTGATCCATCGCTTCACTCCGCTGCTCAAACCCTCCAGTGGTTCCCCATCCCACTCAGGGAAAAAGCCAAAGTCCCTACAATGGACTCCAAAGTCCAGGACAACCTGCAGCTCTTCTAACCCCTAACCTCCCTGACTTCCTGCTACTCTCCTCCCTTTTTGCTCACTCTTCTCAGCTCCGTTAGCTTCCTTGGTGTTCCCTGAACATGCGAAGCCTGTTCTTGCAAAGGCCGTTTCACCTGTCTGGACTGATCCTCCCTTATATATCTACAAAGCTTGATTACTTGCCTCCTTCAGGTCCCTGCAGAGTGCACCTGATCAGTAAGACTTTCTCTGACCACTCCATTCATAATAGCAACCCTCCCATCCCTACCAGTTCCTCACTGCCTGCTTTTTTTCCTCCATAGCACTTACTGCTATCTGACACACTAGCTGTTTTATTTGTGTTTTGCTTTTCTCCCTGGCCCCACAGAAACAAAGCTCCATAAGGGCAAAGGATGGAGTGGGTAGGGGGAGGAGCAGAAAAACGTACTTCAAAAATACCAAAATATGAAAAATATCAAGGCATATGAATGATAATAAAAAGGAAAAGTATACGCTTTTAATGTGAAGAATCTTTCATGGTGATAACTAATTATAAATGTCAAATATTAATTTTTTATAAGTAGGACAGATGCAAAGTTCCAAGAAATTCATTCAATTCATTGCAATAATTACAGAAACATAATGATTTTCCTATTTTGCCATTTATTCACCTTGATAACCTAAGTGAAGATAAAAATTTGAATTTTGAGTTTGCCATGATCACAGCATTCAAGACTAGTTTTGATTCACTTTTGCATTTGGAAATGAAAATTCTGATTTTAAAAACAGGCTATTGAAACCAAAAATCTCAACCATTAAAAGCAAAATGCCAAAACTATAGGCTGTAGTAATGGTGACCTCCAAATAGAGATCCAGTCACAGGTTCAAGGGATGAAAAGAATGACCATGTACAAAAACAGGCACACAGATCAATGGAACAGAATTGAAAGCCCAGAAATAAAACCACACATCTACGGACAGATAATCTTTGACAAAGGAGCTAAGTACATACAACGAAGAAAAGAAAGTCTCTTCAACAAATGGTGTTGCGAAAACTGGACAGCCACATGTAAAAGAATGAAAATAGACCATTCTTTTCTGGCATTCACAAAAATAAACTCAAAATGGGTCAAACACTTAAAGGTAAGACTTGAAACCATAAGACTTCTAGAAGAAAATACAAGCAGTACACTCTTTGACATCTTAAAAGTATCTTTTTGGACACCATGTCTTCTCAGACAAGGGAAACAATAGAAAAAATAAACAAATGGGACTTCATCAGACTTCCACAAGGCAAGGAAAACAGGATTGAAACAAAAACACAACCCACCAAGTGGGAAAAAATATTTGTAAATCATATATCTGACAAAGGGTTAATCTCCATAATATATAAAGAACTCACATAACTCAACAACAAAAAATCAAACAACTCGATCAAAAAATGGGCAGGGGATATGAACAGATATTTCTTCAAAGAAGATATATGGATGACCAATAGGCACATGAAAAGATGCTCATCATCACTGATCATCAGGGAAATACAAATCAAAACCACACTAAGATATCACCTGACACCTGTTAGAATGGCTAAAATAACCAAAACAAAAAATAACAAATGTTGGAGAGGTTGTGGAGAAAAAGGAACCCTCATACACTGCTGGTGGGAATGCAAACTGGTTCAGCCACTATGGAAAACAGTATGGAGATTCCTCAAAAAATTAAAAATAGAAATATTATATGACTCAGTCATCCCACTACTGGGTATCTATCCAAAGAACTTGAAATCAGCAATTCAAAGAGACTTATGCACTCCTATGTTCACTGCAGCATTATTCACAATAGCCAGGACATGGAAGCAACCTAAGTGCCCATTGACTGATGACTGGATAAAGAAGATATGATATATATATATACAATGGAATACTACTCAGCCATAAAAAAGGATAAAATCGTCCCATTCACAACAACATAGATGGACCTCGAGGGTATTATGTTAAGCAAAACAAGCCAGACAGAGAAAGACAAACTCTGTATGACTCCACTCATATGTGGAAGATAAAGACATGGAAAAAGAGAACAGATTAGTGGCTACCAGGGGAAAGGGAGATGGGGGGTGGGCACAAAGGGTGAAGTGGTGCATCTATAACATGACTGACAAATAATAATGTACAACTGAAATTTCACAAGGTTGTAAACTATCATAACCTCGATAAAAAATAAAAAAATAAATAAGTAAAAAAAAAGAATGACCAGGCCTTACTTCCAGCTCTGACCACACACATAAGCAACCAGTGAAAGTACTGAGGGCTCTGTGTCTCTTTCAGGAAAGTTCATCTGACATTCTAAGTTAGAGTATACAGAAAAGAGGCAGAAAAATAAAAAGCCTTTGCAGCTGATCTCATTCAAAGAGATTAGATACCCAAGTCTCTGTTAGAATCTTGCTATGCCATGAAAACACAAGGTCTGGAATGAGGCGGAAAAAAGAGAAAAATCCTTAAGGAGTACTTCAATAAAAACCTCTAAAACAAAGTTTTCCCATATTCAGTACTGTAATTCTGAACTACTGGCAGTTTTTCAGAAACATAATTTTAAAATAATCACAGCTTAACACAAAGACTTATCTGTCTTAGTTTATTTCCAAAAAAGAAAGCTCAGAATTTTTTAAATTTTTAAGTAAAAATTGTATATATTTAAGGTGTATAACATGATGTTTTGATAAACATACATAGTGAAATGATTACTATAGTCAAGCTGATTAACATATCCATCTCCTCACATGATTACCTTTTTTTTTTTTTAAAGAAAGCTCAGGGGGCCAGCCCAGTAGAGTAGTGGTTAAGTTTGTGTGCTCTGCTTTGGCAGCCTGGGGTTTGTGGGTTCGGATACCAGGCGTGGACCTACACACCACTCATCAAGCCACACTATGGCCGCATCCCACATACAAAATAGAGGAAGACTGGCACAGATGTTGGCTCAGCAACAATCTCGCTCAAGCAAAAAGAGAGAGATTGGCAACAGATGTTAGCTTAGGGCCAATCTTCCTCACAAAAAAAGAGAGAAAAGAAACAAACAAACAAACAAAGCTCAGTATTCATATGTTCTGTAATGAGTTCCCTCCATACCTGCCAATCAATCTACAAAGAGGTGAGCTGCCTTCAGTGGTGGTAGTCATACTGGAGAAGGCAGAGGATGTTGGGATTCAGCAAGGAGTCACCACAGTTATTACCAGAAATTAGCCAGCCAAAATGAAATTTGTAATACATTTTCTCTTTATGCATGAACATAGTGAAGTTCTGCTTAGTGATCAACTAACACACCTATGAAACGAATAAAGCACAACCAAGCCAGTTAGCTTGGATTTAAGAACATTTTAAGGAACATTATTTTGAGTAACTAGACACAAACTTGACATTGCCAACACATAATTATCCTGCAGGTCCACTAGATGCTTACTATAAGCAGGGAAAGGGGTAGCTAATGAACAGCATCTGGTTTCTGGAAACGGTTTAAGCTGGGCTGTTTTCTGCCAGAGAAGCAAAGGGAAAGTCTAACTAGGATGCCTTATCCAGGTCTCTAAAAGTACTTTTGGCTTGGGTATCACAAAAGGGGTTAAAAATACTCAAGACTACCAAAAAAGGCTAACAAGACATCTGGGTGCTGCGGCTGTCACTGTCAGGGCAGCCCTTGGAGGGAATGCCCATATCAATTCGGTTTATCAGATGGACAGCTGATCAACATTAAACAGACTTGCTCTGGGCAGACTGAGCCGTGCTTCCTGACATGAATTCCAATGAGAGCCCTCTGCACTCTACCACCGAGCTCTGCCATTTTTTACTGTTGCAGCTCCCTGGACATATGGGAATCCCTAGTGATGAGCACATAAAGCTGCCTCTAACTCAAGTGACGGCTCATTTCTCCCGGCTGAAGGCAGACATTAATATCCTGAGGAGATCAGACCCGCCTCTCTGACCCTCATCTACCGAAGCAAAACGACTGTCCTATTTCTTCATTTAATAAGCTTTTAATGAAGAAAACCCCAAACCCCCTCTCTGACTGCAGCACAGTTCTACATGAAAAGGTTACACAAATACATCCGATTCCTTGTCAAAGTTTTCCAAAATATCTGTCCCCCTCCCCATTGGATGTCAGTGCTGTCACTCGCCCTCCCATTCTTCATGCTGCAGTACATGAGTTTAGTTCTCTGCTCCGATAATTATGAGCCCTCTCCACGTTATGGCAGGTGGAAGATTAAAGAACTGATTACAAAGAGTGTGCTGCTGTTTCCATTTTCATTACAAATCTCTTTCCTCGAAGGTTCATCATTTAGCTATGAAAACTGCTTCAGGCACAGCCAAACTGGGAGAAATGACAGTCCAGTCACAGCCCAGAGAGTACACCAGAAAATGCTTCTTAGCTAAATTAGAATATGAGAAAGCTAAAAATATTTGGTGAATTGGAGTTGGCATGCATACTTTGGTTTTAGCAGGGATTAAAGGAAGGATGTGCAATGGCAAATGAAGACAATGACTTGATTTTTACCTGTGAATCTTGGAGACTGCTTAAAAATAAGGGGACTCTGAACCATTACCGAAGTCTAGTGGTGGGCCCACTGCCTCTTGCCGGGGCTCTGTGAGTTCTGAATGGCGTCACGAAAGGCTGAGGTTTGAGTGTTGTCTTCTTCAGAAGGCACGCAGGGGTTCGGAGACGTGTGCAGGCTGCCTGTTAAATGGGCCCGGGAAGCACTGCAGGAGGTAGATGCCACTCCGCAAAGTGCTCTCGACTGAATTACGGGAGGCAGGGACAGACCGAAAAGGAAGCTTCGGCAGGCTTCATTTAGACCACGAAATGTGTCTGAGGCTGGGAAATATGAAGATAAGGTGAGCATAAAGGGGCAAAGATCTGTTTCCTATGAAAAGGGTGTCAGGGCAAAGGCTGTACAGTGATATGCTTTAAATTAGGTTGCTTACACTGCTATCTAATCATCCCAGGTATCGAGAGTCACAAGAACAATTCTTAGTGTTCCCCCCAAATATTTCAGCAGGTCTTTTCATGTATAAAAGCAGAGTGGTCCCCCAGCATGTTTAAACTATAGACAATAAAAGCTATGGGCAGGTACTCAGTATGCAGGTTAATGCACAATTCATAACTTATTACATCCCAGATACTATGCTTTTTTAACATAGCATCTTATTTAATCTTCACCAAGTTTAGTTATTAACTCTATTTTATAGATGAGGAAATGGATTTCCAAAGGGGAAAAAAACATCAGAAAGCCTCTATAGGAAATATTATCCAGGAGAGGGAAAGACACACAATCTGAACATTAAATGAAAGGAAGATTTAAAATCAAATGACATTCCAAATTCCCCTTAAAACAATCAGACCCCACAAATACTCTTGTTACCATGTATAGAATTATTTTCAAACTACAGATATGGCTTTAAAAATTCTTAATAGGGTCACTAAAGGCTACTTTATCTTTTTTCTTTTTTTGGTGAGGAATATTGGCCCTGAGCTAACATCTGTACCAATCTCTCTCTATTTTGTATGTGGGATGCTGCCACAGCATGGCCTGATGAGCGGTGTGTATGTCTGCTCCCAGGATCTGAACCCATGAACCCCAGGCCACCAAAATGGAGCATGCAAACTCAACCACCGTGCCACCAGGCTGGCCCTGGCTTTATCTTTTATTTATTTATTTTTTTAAAAAAGCTTCATTGACATATAATTTACATATCATAAAATTCACCTGTTTTTAACTGTACACTTCAATGAATTTTAGTATTTTAGAGTTGTGCAACCATCACTACAATCTAATTTTACAACGTTTCCATCACCCTAAAAAAATAAACCCTATGCTCATTTAGAGTTATTCCTTATTTAGGCTATTTGTCTTGATTTTCCTTTCAATTTTTCAAGTATTTGGAATTTTTAATGAAATTAATTATAAGGAGCAACAATATAAAATGGAAATGCCAACATACTTTCACTGAAAAAATGTTATAATCTGTAAAATATCCACATGATATATATGTTCTTCAAAGCCAAATATAAATGACAGATCTCTTAGGCATCTGAAAGTAATGCTTGTCTGTAAAAACTGATTCCAAGGCATCTCAAAGGACGGATGGAGAAAATGGTCTCCATATACAACTTTGAGGAAACTACTTTGAAAGGCAAATGTGTACAGTTTGTTTATTCACCAAAAAATAAACATTACTTTATAACCACACCTTATATCCCAGCAACCCTTAAGTTTCCTATTTCTTCTTTAGTGTGTTTTTTGTTTACATCCACAGAAACAAGAGAAATGTTCAAAAGGCTGCCACAGCCTTGCAAGGAAAGGAGTAATATATACATAAAAAGTAAGGAAAAAGTCTGTGAATCACAATTTAGATGAGATAAAAAGCTAGCCTCATTCATTCTTTCAAACTGCATCACTTTATTTAATTTCAGTATAGACTTCATATGTGTTCACTGGGATGAAAATCCACAACTACTGATTTCAAGGGAAACAAGTATGCCATCCAAATTTCTTTTTCATAGAAAAGTGATAGAGGAAGATTAAAAGGTGAGATTAAAGCTCACCTTTTAAAAACATCACACCTATTAAATGATCTACTTACAAAAATAAATCACACAAGTCAGATGAGAGCATACTCCTAGTGTAAACAAATCACAACAGTATAAAAGTATATAGAGCTCAGGTGTTCAGTGTGGTAGACACTAACGCCATGGAGCTATTCACCACTTGAAACATCACTGGTCTGAATTCAGATGTGCTGTAAGTGTTAAAGACAGTACAAAAATTTGAAATATCTCAAAGATAAGTGCTTTACATCAAAGACATGTTGAAAATGATAATATTTTAGATATATTAGCCTAAATAAAATATATCATTAACAATTTCACTTATGTGTTTCCTTTTATGTTTTTAGCATGGCTACTAACAAATTTAAAATTATATTTCTTTAGGGTCCCACTAGGTCCATCATCCCTCCATCCTACTTCCTTCCCCATAAGTTCTCTCTCATAGTTTAGCATATTTTCTTTCAGACTTTTGCGATATGTTTTCAAGATATGTTTTTAGATATGTTTATAAGCATATAGCAAATGCAATGCCTTTAGAATCACAGAGCAAATGTTATGCATTTTCCCATAAAAATGAGTTCATACCACAGGTACTGTGCTGTAACTCGCTTTATTCACTTAATATAGTTTAAAGAATTTTCTTGTCACTACATATGGGACTACCTAATTCTTTTTGATGATGGATATTTATCCATAGTATGGATGGACCATAATGTTCTCCAGACCCCATTAATACGTATTTAGGTCATTTCTTATTTTCTATTATTATAAACAATGCTACAGTGAACATCCTAATACATAAATCTATGTGCATATGTGGGAGTATTTCTGTAGGATATACCCATAGAAGTGAAATTACAGGGTCAAAGAGTATGTCACTTAAAATTGTGTTAGATACTGCTAAATGGGCTATTCTACTTTTAAAATAAAAAGATAAATGATCTAGTCTGTGACAGACTATAATTTATCCACGAGTCTCTGAAATGACAAGGACATAAGCTTCCTGTCAGGGATTCAATGAAGAAAAACAATTCTAACCTGTGTCCTGAAGTCAGCCCAGACTCAGTGAATTGATGACTCTGGTGGGCACCTTTGGGGTGATCGCCGTGAAATGATTCCCTGTTCTTTAGAAATGCCGCCTCCCCACCCCTCACTGAGATCATAAGGTGGGTAGCCTCTGACCTGTTTTTTTTTTTTAAGGAAGATTAGCCCTGAGCTAACTACTGCCAATCCTCCTCTTTTTGCTGAGGAAGACTGGCCCTGAGCTAACATCCATGCCCATCTTCCTCTACTTTATACATGGGACGCCTACCACAGATGGCTTTTGCCAAGCGGTGCCATGTCCGCAACCGGGATCTGAACTGGCCAACCCTGGGTCACCAAGAAGCAGAACGTGTGCACTTAACTGCTGCACCACGGGGCCAGTCCCTGACCTGTCTGTTCTATGTGGCCCTCAGTCTTCTACCCTGGCTGAGTGATCCAGAGTTGAGCACCTGGCCTAGTCACGGGTGCTCAGATTCTGTCTCCAGGGAATCTGAAATTCAGAGTTATCTGGGAGTTGCTAAAGGCAATGCTCCAAAGCAGGATTTATGAACTACAGTTACTCACGTATCACTTTTGTCATTTCTCATATACCACATGTACTCTTATGTATTTAAGGTTTTCTTTAAATCTTATCTTTAAATCTTCTTTTAGGATTTTGTCTAAGAGACACCATATAGCAAAGACCTTAAGAATGTAGATTCTGGAGCCAGATTCATATCTCAGCTCTGTCACTTATTAGCTGTGCGATCTCGAACAATTTGCTCAGCCACCCTGAGTACCCAGTCTTTTCATCTGTAAAATGGAGATAACAATAGCACACGTCAGTGTTGTAGGGGTTAAATGGCTGTATATAAGTAGTTCTTAGAACAATAACTTCACATAACAAGTGCTCAATAAACGTTAACTATTACTGCTTTTAAATCAATTCACCTTAAATCTTGAAAGGAAACTTTACATCTCAGCTATTTGGTTTACATTAAAGACATGTTGAAAATGATAGTATTTTAGATATATTAGTCTAGAGTACAGGTCAGGAGTGAGTCACCTACACAGCAACAAGACCGAAACCTGTGGCGAGAGGGAGTCATCCTTTATACCACCATAGGCATTCTTATGGGGGCATCCTGGGCTTGGGGTCCCCTGGACTTCTTTCTGTTGTTGTTGAGGAAGATTCGCCCTGAGCTAACATCTGTGCCAATCTTCCTCTGCTTTATATGTGGGTCACAACCACAGCATGGCTAACAAGTGATGTAGGTCTGTGTCTCGGATCTGAACCCTTGAACCCAGGCCACTGAAGTGGAGTGCACTGGACTTAATTAACCACTCCACCACGGGGCTGGCCCTCCTCTGGACTTCTGGATGCCTCTTTTGGTGATGGGCAATCTTTTCCTGTTCCTCTAGTCCCATCCCCACCCCCTACCCGACCAGCCCTTGAACTTCTCTGAATCTGGGAAAAATCACTCACCTAGACCAACACATAAACACATCTATGTTACAGATGAGTAACTGGCAGATTAGAAAGGTCTACTGAACTACTTAAGGTCTTATGGGTTGTAGCTATTACACCTAAAATCCAGGTGCCCTAACTCCCATCTCCAGTGCTTTCTCTTCTAGAGCCAATAAATATGTTTTATGAGCAAAGAAAATATTTTCTTTTTTTCATATTGATAGTTCACCTTCTTGAAAAGAAAACTGCTAAATCTTTCAAGTAATCGCAGTGGTTGGGCCAGGTACAACTCTAGAAAGGTGGTAAGCTTGATTTCTAAGTCCCTATCTCCCTACAGCACTTGATCACCTTCCACCTCAAGCTTCTACTGCCCTCTTGTTCTTTTCTTGTCTCCCCACATCAGAACTTTTTGAAATAATCACGAGTCATTTATAATTTAGGGTGAATTAAGCTTATCCAAACAGTGAGTTTTGTTATCAGAAAACTCTGGTTTTAAATCCCAGCTTCATTTCCAAAGAGCTGTAGAACCTTACAAGTTATTTCATCCCTCCCAAGTCTTGGTTTCCTCTTATGTGAAAGGGTAAACAGGTATTTCATAGGACTTTTGCAAGGAGGGAATAAACTTCATTCATTGAGCAAGCAATAAAGATTTGTGGAACACCAACCATCTGCTGGATAGCGGACAAGACTTTTCCTAATTACACTGATTGCTTAGTGGGGTAGACAGATAAGAAATGTCTTTTGTTTCTTTCATTTCCTTTTTTACAAAGTGGGCCTAGTACTCTACCTTTATTTATTCATTCAAGAAACATTTATTAAGTATCTGTTACATGGCAGGTACTACCCAGGGCACTAGGAATACAGAGTAGGCTAAAACATGGTTCCAGAAACCTACAGTGCAGTGGGGAAGGGGCGTGACATTATTCTTAGACCTTCCATGCTGGACACTAAATTTAGGACTTTTCAGAGTAGAGGGATAATGAAGACCTTGGGTGTCCATCATCCCATCCTGCTGCCTCAGTTACAGCTGTAGAAATCGAGGTTCAGAGATTGTAGTACTTTGTTTAGTACTTTGTTCAGGGCCATACAGGTAGTTATCCATACAGGTAGCTGGAAGTACAACCCTTATCTTCTAATCATTCCTCTACATTAATGCTGCTCCAAGAAGCAGACAAAATAATTTAAGGGTAAGTTTTTTAGATGGAATTTTCTCAAAAAATTTCTGTTTAGTGATAAAGTCAACACAGAATAATCATTCTTTTATTATGCTGGAATGTATATGTTGCAGAAATTATAACTTATTAGTGGTTCTTCAGATATGCATATGGTATGCAAATATTTCATTATACAGAAATTTTAAAAAAAATTGAACTAGTATTTGACAAGCAACCTTAAAAACCAATTAATATTGATTACATGGTACTAAAATAATCAAACAAGATCACAGAGATGAATTGTGTAATCCAATTTGTGAAATCTGTCTTTTCCTGCATAATAAACAGAAATAGAGACATCTAAAAATGGCTCCTGTTCACCTCAGAAAATACCTTAACTTTACAAGATATGTTAGGTTCACAACTTCTGGCTTTAAGCCCCAAAAAGTCATAAGCATAAGGATTTGATTTTCCCAGAGCCCTCAAAGACCACATTACTTTTGGTTGCACCTTCTCCCCCGCCACAACTATCTTTCTCTTTTCCAAAGTCTAACCATGACTTCTCATCCTGGCCTTCTGGATCTACAGTGCTCACATCTACTCCTGGAAAGGCAAATAATATGATTTATTAAAATATGCACATATTTTAAGAACATACATTTTAAACAAATAATTAATAAAATGTACTTTAAAAGTATGGCCAAATTGCACATGGCTCCACCAATCTTGTATTTCGTGACCTCCCATGATGTGGCAGGCACTGTGCTTGGTGCTGCCTTGACACCGTAAACACATCAGAGTCCTGCTCCCAAGGAGCTTAAAGCCTGGTAGTGACAAAAAATAATGAACAGAAACAGAGATATCTGAAAATGTCCCCTGCTTACCTCAGAAAATATATTAACCTACGCAAAAGGATAAAACTACACATTCTGATCAGCAAACATTTTAGTTGTTTTAGACCAAACTGTACAATGTCTCTCTAATTTTCCAAGTAATCTGATCTTTTTCCATTTCTTGTGGGTTTTATATTGCCTTTCATGCCTTTATACATTTCCACCTTTAATCATCTTGGCACTCGGCTACCATTACTGTCTTGCCTCGGCACTGGTCTAGTTAATTCCTATGTCTATAGTATGATTTCCTTAAAGGAAACCATCTTCTTTTCACCATTCTGCATTCTTAGATGTCCTTCCAACCAAGTCCAATCACTTAAAGAGTAATCTAAGACTACAGTAATTATTTTAAAAATACTGGTGACTCCTCTTTTTATAAATGAATGTTTTTGTAAGTAAGCTTTAAAAATAAGAAGGCTGTAAGGAATAAGATAAACCTGAAATATCTGAGTACAAGCCACCAACTTCCCCTATTAAAAACCTCCCTGATAGTTGATGATACCAGAGGTTCACAAGCCAATTTGGAAGCCAAAGATCAGCAGAACATAACAAGAAAGGAGAGTCATTTAATAAACACTTGATTCAGATTAGATCTAGTCCCATTACAACAAGCTAAAATATGTTCACCTTAATGTTTATATATATTTCCTGACCACATGAAATAGTCCACTCCTGAGTTAATGTGGAAAAAAACTTTAAAAACAAAATATTTTGATTTTTTGTACGTTAAATGAGTCAGAGAAGGTGAAAATCCAGAGAACTGTGAACCTGAATTATCTGATTATCATTATCCTCAATAAAATTATTAATAGAATATCTACTATGTGTCAGATCCTAGAAATATAAATTCCATCAATGATTATGTATCAAAGGGTGAGTGTTTATGTATTCTCTCTCTTAAAGTAGTTTAAGACATGGTCTGTGCCCTGAGGGCTCATAGTTTAGTTGGGTATATAGCACAGTAACACAAAAAGATTTAACAAGAAAACTATACTGCATATAACATAATAAGTGTACAATGAATGCCATGGTCTGTAATTGCTGTAGGGATACACAATTACGATCACTGAGGATTTGGAGGGAGGAATGGGAAGGCTCCATGGAAGAGGTGACAGGAGAGTTGGGCCCTTCTTGGAAGAGGAGCACTTAGATCAACGAGAGCAAGGATGCTGCTGCTCGCCCCCACAGTGCCAAGCGTGGCTGCCACAGCAGTGCTGGGTGGGTGGGGAGAACTCTCCAGTTGGCTTGCCGCCGCTGCTGCTGCTGCTGGACCCAACAGGGCTCCAGTGACCCTGCTGAACAATGAACACAGTTGACAGCTGCCATGAACTGGTTTGAGAATGGCTGCAGCCAGCAGACAGAAACAGAATAATGGGTGGAGCATAGGTTTAGGACAAAGGCTTGGGTGTCTCCTCTCGGATAGGGCCTGAGAGGAAAAGAAATGAGAAAATCCGAGAAAAGGAGGAGAAAAGTCCAGGAACATCCTGCGTCTTCTGGCCACAGCCCCAAATGACTTGGATAAATTAAAGAGAACAATATAACTGAATTGCTACTATTTGCCAAAAGTCACTCACACAGAGATAAAAAGAAAATTAACATGCTTCTTATTTATATTTTGCTTAAGTAAGGATACCTAAACCAAAGAAACGCGAGTTAATAGTTGGGTCTTAGAAACCGCAGAAAAATATTCACTGCCAGTTAATTATCAGAATGTCAAGTCATTATACTACCTCATTTCACCAGCATACTTTCATCTGGACACAAGTGCCCTGTTTGTGGTCTAAAACAGAGGTCTACATGTTAATCAGAATGGTCTGGTAGCGCTAACTCAGTTTGAAGAGGGTGGAGAAATGCATAGGCTAACTTAGCCCTTTGTCTTCATCGTCATTCTAAAGAAAAGAATGCAGTGAAGACTATTAGGGGAGGTGGTGCAGAGAACACCCTGGCTGGCCCTTTTAGCAAGTCCTCTTAAAAGATAAAAATGTACCCCCAGTTCAGCCTCCTAGGGCCTAAAGTTTAGGTGATAATTTAAATAGTTCCTAAGTGAACTGTCTTCCACTGTAAGGGTCTTGTCTTCCCAGAAGCCCTTCTTCATAGGAAAGGACTAAGCCAGGATTCCTGAGGGAAGCGACTGCTGGTGAAGCTGTGGTGCCTGCACTGGGGAAAGGGAAGAATGCCGGGTTGTCCTCCGGTGGCTAACGGCAGGTGGTTATCATTCTGGATCCCTGATAACGCCATCAGTTTGATTTTTCTGCATTTCTATAAAGACCTTATAATTATTCTAATTATATTATTAATGGCCTATCTTGAGTTACTGTACCCTTTGTTGGATATTTATCATGTTAAATTATCAATTACAAACATTTCTTCATATAACATTTGATTTAAATCCTAAAGCAAGAAGATCTAGAATAACCTACCCAGCGATATCTGCATATGGTTTTTACAGTTTGATAATACATTAAGTCAAAAGAAAATTACATTAAACTCTGCTCATTACAAAACACATTTAAAATTCAAGTTCAGTTAGCAAAAAAATAAGCATGTTTTAATATTCCGTTCTTTCTTCTCTAAAGCACAGTTTTGACAGGATTTGGGGTAAAATACGAGTAAGACACAGTGCAGTGCTTGAAGGGTTTGTAATCAGATTATGAGAAAGACAAAAGCAGACAATGTCAACATAGAGTGGTAAATATACTGCAGTTACTAGGACTGTGAGCTTGGAGTAATAAAGACTTGGTTAGAATCCCAGTCCTGCTCCTGGCCGTGTGATCTTGGCTAAATCAGCACCTCCAAGCTTTACCGTCCTCATCTATACAAAGGGGATATCGTTCCTGACCCTTTAAGATGGCTCTGAGACGTGAATGAGATAATGTGTAATGCCTGGTTCAGGGTCTGCTCAGTACATGGTAGCTATTACTGCTGTCACCACTAACGTTTGTATGGACTTATACACAGTGTGCTTTGAGAGCCCAGAAAAGGAGCACTTAGATCAGCCTGGAGTTACGGAAGGTTTCCCAGAGAAGATCAGAGCTGAGCTGTGTCTCAAGGAATAGGTAAGAGTTAGTTAGACGAAGAAAGGTAGGAACAGTGTTCCACGCTGGGGAAAGAGCACAGTGTACACAGAGCATTGCAAATATTTGGTATTTGCTGGTAAGCCTAGTGCAAGAATAGTCATCACTCAGCTCCCCTTTCCTTGGCGTCCTACAGCATAGTAGCTTCTCCCTCTACATGGTTTACCATCTATCCTCCCCAGAAATACACACCTACCCCTGACAGCTATGCTGGTTTGTCCTTTAAAGATAATTCAGTCTACGAAGGCAGGTAGGCCTCTTCAGGACCCTCCCAGAACCTACTCTGTCCCTTTGTCTTAGAGACATGAGAAGGGGTAAACGGCAGAGACAGCACAGCTGAGTGGCTAGGAGTCTGGGCTCTGGCGTCAGGCTGCCTGGGATCAAGTCCTGGCCCCAGCACTGTGTCACTGTGGGCAAACTGCTTCACCTCTGTGTGCTTCAACTTTTTCTATCTGTTAAACGGGGATGGTAATAATCTCTTACAGTTACTGTGAGGATTCAGTAAATTAATGCATGTAAGCAAATGAGAACAGGGTCTGCTTGCTAATAAGTATTAGCTATTATAACCTAACAAAATTAAAATTCATGTTTCATAGACAAGACATTCTTGAGAAAGTAAAGAATGCACTAGATTAGAAATGTGGTCATCTGTGGGAGGCAGAAGGAAGAAGAGAGAATAAAAGGGCAAAAAGAAGTATAATATTTATTGAGTACCTACTGGTGCTATAAGTATCGCATTAAGTGCTTCATATGCTTTTTTCAAATGATCCTCATAACAGCTGTGCTAGGTAGGTGGCATGGTCCCTATTTTTACACATGTCAAGAAATTTGTCTAGACAAATGGACAACACCATGATTCAAAACCATGGGTGGATGAATACAGAGCCATGCTCTCCCAACAGCTACTTCTCTTCACCAGAATGGTGAAAATGGGCCTCCATTTTCTTAGCTTGAAAATTATGACATCAAACTTCACATTACTAAGAAGAAACTTGAGAGCTGCCTAAGTTTTCACACGATTTTCTAGGAAATATAAACATTTGTTCATGTTCTGATTTCACGTGCAATGCTGAGGATTCTATTTCATAAAAATCATGAACAATAGTATATAAATCAAGAATACATTTCCTTATCCAGAAGTTATATTACAATTACACAATGTACAGTTACACAATCCTACATTTTCAGACATAAACTGACTACACCTACATTTGTATAACATGAGGTAGGCCCAATGCTAATCTTTAATTTACATTTTTTCAAGCCTAAATATTGTGTAAAGTATTCTGTGGGTCCTTAATATCTTTGTGATTCATATTTCATAGTAATTTGGCTTCTTAAGTATCCTTTTTCTCCCACCAAAGAACATAAATTTCTTATAACAAAATGAAAATAAAGTTAGGAAAAAGTAAAGTTAAAGAAAACCAGAGGAAAGGTGAATGATATGAGATTGTCTGGTTAAAAACCATTAGCTTCATGAGCTGAACCAAAAGTATAAACTATAGTCTTATGGATCTTATACATACAGGAAAGGAGCTTTTCATACTGTCGCTTCTTTGTCAATCGAGATGCTTTTCTCAAGTGTGGAGGAAAATCTCTCTCTCACTTCTCAATCTCTTGCTCTCTCTCCTTCTCTCTCTCTCTCTCCTTCTCACACACACACATACACACACACACACACACACACACACAGGGGTCTTGTCACGTGTTGGCCTTATATTGATAAAAGAGCACCAATCCTCAGGGGGAGCTTCAAATACTCTAAGACAAGAAGCTGGAAAGATGGGAGGAGGGTACAGACCCTCCTCTATAGAGACATTTTATATACATATATACTATTTTTTTAAACCTGAAATACATATAATTTTTTTCTTTAATTACAGTTTCCCATATAACCATTACTAGGTTCCAGCGATGCAAGTCATATTTATTAGAGGCAGCATGTTAAATAGGAGTTGACAATTACAGTCTCTATCAATACATATTATGCCAGACGGTAATGAGCCATCCACAAAGGGCTAGCCATCCAAAATAATCACGCCGCTTTCCAGAGAAATGTCGAAGAGGTTATGGTTTATTACACAGTGCTCATTAGATATACAGTGGCAGCATTAGCAATTTTTCCTTCATTTGCGTCTCATTTAAGGATCTGCCCCCACAAACACAGTCAAATTAGTACACAAGGTTAAAACCATTATGCCTAGAAAAAAATTAAGTTGCATTTTATTTTACAGTAATGGTGGATCAAAGGTCCTTGGAATCTATTATTTGCGAAACCATTATCTAACACAGAATATTAACAAAAGGGAGAAGAAAAGCAATGCCCCGCCAGCACGGCTTTGACAGGAACAAAGACAGACTGTTTGAAATAAGCAAACACCACATTACTTAATTAAATACTCCTAAAAAAACTATTTTAAAAATAACACTAAGGTTGTGACATCAACTGACAAAAGTCACAAAATTAAAGTTAATGAAGTGCCAACCTATACTTTGAAATGCCTCGTTTACATCAAATTATTTTTAAACATTTCTTACACTGCCTTTGTGCACAATTTGGTTATAAGTTCAATTTACTGCTATAAATACTTATTTTCTTAAAAAGATAATCTAGTTTCTCATCTTTGTAGCAAACCCACATTTACTGATATTTAATAAACTGAAATTTTGCATATAATTATTGTAACTAGAAAGAGTTGGTCAAGAAGGCAGATCTTGGAGTAAGTTATAAAAATTAAAATAGATACTACAAAATAATAGCTACTTGATGGATTCTGTCAAGTAATCAGATAACTGATTAATGTAGCATCTGAATTACTGACAGGGTAAACAGTTTGTAGCAAAGAGATCTTTTGAAGAGATTTCCAAAGTCCTGATCGGTTGTTAATAAAATGTTAAAATTCATTATAGTTAGAAGGATATTTCAAATATACTTTCCCCATATTTTATTATTAACAGCCTGTAATTGTAGTGAATTTTCAAGGATCCCTTGCTTTCATTTAATGAACATTTATTGAGTGCCTGCCCCATGTCAAACTCTGTGATGGGCTCTGAGAAGTCATCCAAAACAGAAAAAAGAAAAGGAAACCATAGCTCTGACCTCAAGAAACTCATGGCTACAGCAGTGAAGGATTTAGACAAGAATCCAAATGATTTCAAGCCTGGGCAATACCTGCTATCATAGAAGTAAAGACAGGGTGCCAAGGGAGCCCAGAGGAAGAGGACCTAACCCAAGACTTAATGGAATAACACCTAAAGTGGGACCCAAAGGAAAATTCTATCTAACAGAGAACCACGGGGGAGAAAGACACAGAGAACGCGGAGAAGTGGAGAGCAAGGGGGCTGAAGTAGGATCATACACCTCAGATTACTGGAAATACTATTTTAAGAGATCTCTCTTAAAAGCTGATCCAAATTAGAAAAAACATTTTGAAGTTGGAATGATATACTTTATGGAAAAAAAAATGTATCTTAAGGAAAACATTCCCTGGTCAGGTCCATGTATGGTCATTCAAATTTCAGAGTGAATAAATGTATTACCCATTTAATGTTAACTATGAATCTGAATGAATAACTTGCCATGACCAAATTTTGAATTTCATTGGCTATTTTAATTGCTCTTTACCCCTGTAAATAAGTGTCCTTGTCTCTTTCCCCTTAAACTGATGAAAGGGTAAGCTATAATATGTTATATGTCTAATATATGTGTGTCTACTCTCAACATACATGTAAGAGGTAATAAGCTTTTAGGGACAGAGAATAGATTGATTTAATTCTTTTGGTATGGGACCCAGAACAGTGCAGGTGTAATCAGACACCTACAAGAGTTGTTGTTGTTGTTGTTTTTAATGGAAATGCCATTGTGTCCTAGCACAACAACTATATATAGCTATGGTCTGTGATATGGTGGATTCCTCAGTGGATTGTGGCATTATGATAGTAATACTTCATTTCTTCCAGAGCATAACAGATTTCTTCTTTCTGTGAATATTGTTATATTTCCAAACAAGGGCCTATATATCTATGCTGATTTAGTTTTTTTACATGATGGTCATTTCCCCTTCCTAAACAGTGTTTTAATTCAGCAGTATTTGATCTTCCAAGATTCTCATCTATTGAACAAATAATAAGTATAGATTCCAAAGATTTTTAAAAGCCATATATAAAATGACATCGCATTCATCTCCCATTATCCTTGTGTGACGGAAATGTGATCACGCAGGAGTCACGTGCCGTACATGGGTGGCTCCCACGTGACTACAGGTTGCTGAAACGTGGCTCCCACATACTCAGTCATGGCTGCCACGTGGCTCACGCATGGCTCAGCTGTGTTTCATGTATAACTATGTACAAATTATGAACATGTAGCTTTGTGTAAATGGTTACAGTATCATTCCTGACTCTGAATTTTGCTTGGTTCAATTTTTTTCTACCAGGAAAAGCTCCAGCTAAAGAACATCAGGAGTCACAAAAGGCAGGGAGCATAATGAGATGGTCATCGTAGTACAACAATAGAAGTTACACTGTTGGACTATAGATAAGGAAAAAGCAATGGGGCCCCACACTAGCCATTTATTGTTCTAAGTTCATTTCATTACTGTGTGTAATTATGAACTTCAAGGAACAAAACAAGAATGAGACTGCTGAAGGTGCATACAGAGAAGAGCATGGGCGGCCCACTTCACAAGGGCATCCAGAAGCCCTGCCAGATGGCCATTTTGTCAGTGCGTCTTTTCTTCCCAACACTCTAAGGACCATAATTTATTCATTTGTTCTCACCTCTGCCTTATTCTAGAGAGTTTAAGGTAGTTTAGGTATAACTAAATGATGTTCAATAACAGATATGAAACACAACCAGTAGACGTGGGGAAAATATGAGACATGAGTGTGACAAGAGATAAAGTATCATAAATTGAGAAAGGTACAGAATAGAAGGGAGGGGGAACCCATGGCAATAGTTTGAATTATAGACTTGAAAGGAGCCCGCAGAAATAAAGCCTTTTTCTTTGTGACAAACCTGCTATTTTATCTCAAAATGTAAAGATGTTTGAGTTTTAGGTTTGATGACCAAGCATTCTCTAAAGATAGTACATAGATTAAAATCTTGCCTGACCTCCCAGTTTTAGGAAAGAAGGGGAACTCAATCTTGGAAGCCATCAGGGCTTTGGGGTACATCTCCAACTTCCATGGGTGAAAATAAAAGCTTCTGATATAATAATTATCACTGATAATAGTAACAGAGGGGGTCACCTTTTACTATTTGAAAATAGTCACCATTTCTATAGCAAAAATGTTTGAACACTTATTGCTTGATGATACTGTTGAGATCAGTAGTTCCCTGCCTGGATTTCCCAGATCTTTAAGGATTCTTTACAGTAGGTGAAGAATTCCTCACAGAGTGAGTTATTTTTCCCTTTCCAAAATGTCTAAGGAAAGCCATTCGTTCAGCCTTGGATAAAGGTACATCTGTTAATAAAAACGTCAATTTTCTTTAGTTTTGTACTCAATGATAAGATGTGATAGCAGTGGTTATCTTATGGTCGTCAGACCCTCAGATTGCCAGTTGCAAATGTATTTAATAAAATGGAAAATCAAGTAATCACTATTTTACATATAAAGCGTTTTTGGTAAACAGACTCTTTTACAAGAGGCTGGGAGAATAGCAAAAGAAGTCCTGGGTGGTAAAGAGGTTGGGAGGTTATCATCTGAAGGTCTACACTGGCTAAATTCCCTCCACTTTTCCTTGGCCACTCCCTTTCCTTCACCAAGGCGAAGTGCAAGTAGCTGTCCACTTCAACAACACATCCAACAGCAGGCCAGAAGAGGTCAGTGGAGAGCAGTGCTAGGCACCCCATCCTCCCACCCAGAGGGCTGGACTTAGGCACATCTCAGGTCTCTGTTTTGGTACCCAAAAGGAAGAAGCCAAGAAAACAGAATAAACCACTACACTCAATTTCTTACTCTGACACAATCAGAAATGACTTTAAAGCTGTTGTAATGTTTAACTTAAAAAAGAAAAAAAGGCTTAAAGTAGAAAACAAAGAAATTCTCCTGTGTGGTTTTAAATATAAGTTTTTATAGCAAAAAGTTCCTTGAAGAGGACAAGGACAATAAAAGTGACAAAGCCCTGATGTTGACATAACAATCCTATTTTCTCTGAGATAATAATCCATTATTTCTCAAAAACATCTGAGTTGCACATGTACAACAATTCCCAATCAATATCTGATTGTTATGAAAAAAGAGTATGTAATTAACAAGAATTGATCAAGTATTATAAAGTCCCAAGTTTCTAAATTAATTCTTAAACAAATAGGAGAACAGAACAATTAAACATTCTGTTTTAAATATTTAAATGTAATTTTTTCCTCTCTTTTACCTTCAGGGAAGTGTAAGCTAAACAGAAAGCTCTCCCCTGCTTTAGAGCTGAAGAATTAGAAGGAAAAAGGCTATAGACTATTAAACACCAGTTCCTGTGTTTTTATTGTCTCTCTTAGGAACTTCTTTCATGGAAGGCCCACCTATAAGCACAGCACCTTTAGTGAGCCTTAGCTAGTCCTTCACAAACAGCTACTTTCCCACCAAAATGGAGATGATGGTCTGGGGTCTATTTATTGAGTACAAACTTGCAGTGGTGTACCAGGCACAGACAGAATGGCAACCCCAAAAGACTACGTGGTATCTGAATTTTGGGGCTTTATGAATCTAACAGTGGAATCAATAAAATTAGGAAATGCTAAGGAAAGACTTAAAATGGATGGATATATTCAGGGGATTACAGAAAAGTCCAAGTTATCTTGCCTACCCCTTTAATTGTTCCTAGGAAGATTAACTTCCAGCCAAAGTGCTATAGACAATATAAAACAAAATTTGCATAAGGTACCTTTAAAAATAATAAGTTGCCCATTAACACTGCAGGTTCATCAAAAAGAAAAACAGATTTTGCAAAATTAAAGCCATAAATTGAATTAAACACTAATAATTTAGTGTTATTTCATTTAAATTCCCTGAAAATTCTTTTTTCAGTGTATTGTTTTTGTTAAATTAGAATTGCTCTGACCTGTCTATAAAGAGAGATAAAAAGTAAATTCCAATTTTTTAAAGTTCTGAATTGAATGACATAAAATTAAATACAGAAACGCATTTTAAGTGCAAAGTATCCTTCCACTGTTGCCAGAAAACAACTAACAAAGGGGAGTTAAGTAATTTCATAGTCATATTTTCTCACTCTCCTTCACTGAGAACACAGTCGTTTGCATGGCATAATAAGCTGTAAGTTATAAACATTTTTACATAGCCTGCTGCAAAGAAAAGTCTTCCAGCTTTCTACTATATTGGATAGTGTTCAAGTGATTAACTACAGTTTTGGAAAGAAGGGGTGGAAACTTGTTTTGCATCTCAGTTTGTTGGTTCTCTTATGCGCAGCCTCTAAAAATCCATTACATCATTATTTGCAATGAATATGAAAGTAATCATAGTAGAGTAATAGAAGCTCCATATTACTGCAGGATGTAAATTACCCGTGGACAGCAGCAAAACTTGTAGATGCGTAACTATCTAAGTATTTCCTTGAAACAGGTCTCCAATGAGTATGAACGTAATGGTTTTCAATATCAAAATTTGTAGCGCTGAGCATTTCAGGACTAATGATAAAAGAAACACACTTTGTTCTCTGTCTGTAGGGGAAGTCCATTAGATAGAACATCTGCTTGGGGTACAAGTCTATCTAAAAAAATGGTTCCTGTATCAAAGAAAATATACAAGTGTCTGTATTCCTCACA
Source organism: Equus asinus (assembly GCF_041296235.1). Classification (NCBI taxonomy): domain Eukaryota; kingdom Metazoa; phylum Chordata; class Mammalia; order Perissodactyla; family Equidae; genus Equus; species Equus asinus. Next base: position 43,206,305 of record NC_091813.1, read on the forward strand.
GATAAAGAATAAATCTGTGAAAAGAAATGTGCAATAAAGAGATATGGCCTGCAAATGTAGAAGTTTTTAGTTTTATAGAGCACTATCATGATCCACAGTCAACCTCAAAATAAAGGAAATTTTGTCTCAATAAATCAGTAAAAACTCATGGAGCTCTTGAGTGCTCATCACAGTGTTAGGGCTTTGGAGGCCAAAGAAAGTCTATAACTTGGTTTCTATTCACTACACAATTCAACGCTACCAAACATAAAGACTGGTGCTCGGCGCTGAAGATGTTGGGATGAATAAGAAAGCACGCATAGGCTACCCTAATCCAGAGGCCATCTACAGTAATGGAAAGACCATGGATTCTATGGTCAAATGGGGTTTGAATCCCAACTGTCATTTACTTATGCTATAAGTTTGATCAAATTATTAAATTTCTCTATGCCTTTTTCCCAAGAAAAGCAATTTTTTGGTAACCAATGTTGTAAGGATTAAATGAGTTAATACATATAAAGCACATGGAACAGTACCAGATACATAGAAAACTAAATTATGTGTTAGCGGTAGTATTATTATTTTTCTATATTTATCACCGTCAGCTTTGCACATAGCAGGTGCTCAACAAATGTTTGCTGAATGAATGAATGAGTCAGTCAATGAGTGAACGAACAAATCTAGTAGAGGGATAAGATAGGTATATAAAGTACTACAAGATAGACAAGAAGTGTCTCAAAAGTACAAAATGTAATAAAAGGCTCAGGGGTGGGAGAGCTGGTGGGTTAAAAGATGACTAAAACACAAGCTCTGACCTCTAGAAAGCACCGTCTAGTGGGAAAACATACACATAAATCAGTCATTACAAAATAACGTGTTGAGTGTTCTAAAAATTCACAGAACATTCCCTGTAGGTTCTGGCTCTAATTGAACCATAGCTTTTCCTGGGGTATCAAAATCCCTGTATTTTTGTGAGTGGACATACTGAACCTCTGACAAGGCACAAACTGAGGAGTTGAGAAGTGGGACCAGTACCCATTATTTCCTCACCATCTTAAGAAACCACTGCTCCTTTGAAGCCAGCTCTACTTTCCGCCATCACTCCTCTTCTCTGTCAGGCCACATTCATCAGTCTTTGGAATCTCAGTTCTGTTGCTCTCCTGGTTAACTTCAACCATGTCAACTGCCCACCCTGTAGTTTCTCAACCCACAGTCATGCGTTGCTTAATGACGGGGAGATATTCGGAGAAATGCGTCATAGGGAATTTCGTCTTTGGGCGAACATCACAGAGTGTACTTATAGAAACCTAGATGGTACAGTCTACTACACACCTAGCCTATGTGGTGCTAATCTTATGGGACCACCAGCATATACGTGGTCTGTCCATTCCGATGTTGACCAAAAAATCATTATGTGGCGCGTGACTGTACTCAATTCAACTTCTTCCATATTCTGTCAACCCGACTCTCAAGCACAACAGGCACTTACCATTCAGAACTGCTCTACTTCTGAAATCTCAATTTAAATATCCTACTATCTACAACCTCCTAACCTCTCAGCTCTCTCACCACATTACACTTCTACTCCTATAATATGAATCATCATGATCTCCAGTCCTTGATCACTATTTTCTCCCTAATTTTGGACTCCCTCAGCCTTGCTTCCTTCCTGATCAAGCCTAAACAACTTTATTAGGTCAACCATTCTTTTGCACATACCCTTTTCTTGGTGGGCAAAGAAAAATCACTATGACGCTTTAATTTTCTTCACTTCTACTCTAGGGCTGCTAGGAAGTGCCTGTTGCTATGTTAAAGAATTTGTATTTAACCCTGTAGGGAATGGGTCACCAATGAAGAATTAAGGATATTTCACTCCACTTAAAAACCTGAGCAGAAGAGGAGGGAATGAGGGAATCTTAATCATAGAAAATGGAGAGTCAAGATGCCAGCAATTACAGAGAGGAAGGATGACAGAGTTAGAGATAAGGAAGTGGAGAATCTGCTCTCTTTGCCTCTATTACCACCACCCAGCTACACTGTCCAAGAGTGAGACGAAGAGCATAGTGAGAAAGGAATTCCTCAGGCACTAAGCCTCCTGTAGATGCCAGTTCTTACCCAGCATCTTACATGAGAGGTGTTAAGGACCATCTGTCTTTAAACAAAGGGCTGCCAGTGGACATGGGTAGACTGCAGACCCCATAGTGAATATGGCTATAGCTCTATAAGTTAAGTTCTAGAAATAGAGTTCTAGAAACAAAATTGCATCAATAGTGTGAGAAGGCTACCAGATGCATAAATTGTTTCCTTACCTTGTCACTTGAGGCCAAAGACTATTTCTTATTAATATTTGCGTTTCCTCAATGCTCAGTCCTGTGCCTTGCAGAGAGGAGGTGGTCAGGATGTGCTATATTGGACTACAAGCTACTCGATTCTAGCTGGATATGTGCCCTGTTAAGTTCCCTGACTTGAAGCCCATTGTTATCCCCATGTTATAGATAAGTAATCACACAGAGTGATTAGGTGACTTGCTTAAGGTCAAATAACTAATCACTTACAGATTTGGGGCAAGAACCCAGATCTCTGGCCCTTTACCCATGTCTCTATTACACCATACTGTTTACCACTGGGGGTGCCTTGAGTTTGGGTTCAAAGGATCAGCGTTAACTCTTGAAATGATTAGGCAAACTCTGCCATTAAACATTTTAAGTGACTGCAAGACTGCAAGTATTTTACTGAATAGAACTAACATTTTTACTATGATGAATATCAAGAATTAAGCATAGTTTAAAAGGCAGAATTAGACACTGCACAATGCCTTTGACTGTGGCTTCTTACTAATCAACATATACCCCTTCTCTAAGGAAAAGATCTAAACTTTCTCACCATTAACCAAACAATTTATGCAGCTTGTTTTTTGCTGTGATGTAGTCAGGCAGGCTAATCTATATCAAGATATTTATATACGATAAACTCTCAGCTGAGTAGATTAGTAGCTGAGCCCACCTACTTTTTGTGGTTAATTATACTTGTTTTGTAAGAGGTTGTTCTTATTTTGTGTTTTTCCAACAGCTCTGGTAAAGTAATGACTTCCGATGTACAGTATGTTGAACATAAAGAGCCTTCCCTTTTCTTGCTCAACATATAATTGCTACATTTGTGCATGCTGCGTAAGTTGAAAATACCAATAAAAAGTTAATGAAGAAAATAAGTACTAGTTGCAATGAATTAGTAATATTGCTAGATTTGTATCTGGAGTTTATTTTTATTGTTGTAAGTGGAATGCAATCAATAGGAATATGTAATCAAACTGCACATGCTTTCATCTCTTGAGAAATCTCTGAAAAGGAGCTGAAATATCTTCAGGAAATTATCTTCAAAAGCTACTCTAAATTCAATTATTCAGCATAATCATTTTAAATCATTGTTGGTCAATAAGCACTCCTCATTTTCAAGGTTCTTGTAGTATAAAAAGATACATTTTTATATAAGTTTTAATTGCCTTTAAGTATATGAAATATAAATTCCTTTTAACTTTCAAGTTAATTTTAATTATACAAAAATAATATGAATAGATTCTCTTTATTAAAAAAACTGAAATATAACATACAAAGTCCCCTTTGACTACTCCCCTGTACCTGTCCCCAATCTTCCCTCCTCCCCACTTCCTCCGACCACTGTTAGGATCAGGTGGGTGAGGTCTGTTTCATACTCTTTTCTATGCATTTACACATATCATCTTAAAAAAATAATAATGACCATAACTTTTTACATGCTACACATTTCAATGTTAATTATTTCACCTTAATATAATTGAGCTCTAAATAAATAATATGATTAAACATGCTCCTACTTAAGCCTCATTTCTTAAGATGTTTTTTGATTTGGTCAATCCCCAAGGGAAATGTGGTTTGTTAACTTTGTTTGGTATTTAAGCACTAGACAAATTCAAATGTGTGGTATGAAGGTGAGGATTGACAGTCACAGCCTATTGTTACTATAATTAGAAGTCATCAAAAGCTAATTAGTACCGCATTAAAATGATAAATTATGAACTACAATATTGGCAGCTGAGACCAAGACCAATTCCCTAAATTTAAAAATTTAAAAAACTCCAGAATTTGCTTCTTTCACAGCTTTTTGTCTTTTCCACTTCTTTCCTTAAATTAAGATTTTATTTAGGCCACCAAGTATTCTACCGCCACTTCCTCTAGCAGCACACCAAGCCTGACTACGTCTCACTTAGAGGCGAAATTAATGTTGAGATCAGTAATTTGATTTTAAGCTGTTTTCTAGATTTAACTTATAGATATGTTTATAATGGTTTTTTTTGTGATTAGTTCTCGAAGCCCAACAATTACCTTAGCATGTATATCATTAAACTAATCTTAATCAATGGAATAATATACTGAGTTGAATGAAGACAGCACAGTTACCAAGAAACTGATGGTATCCATTTTAACATGGATAGTAAACCTAAGACAGTTAATCTAAAGATATCACTTTTTTTTGCTTCATTTATGCTTTCTTTATTTAGAAAAAAACTATAATTTATGCATTTTCATAGGCTATTTGATCCTGTCCAAGAGAGCAAAAGATAAAAGTTCAAGTCAGCTCAGGTACTCTAAAGCCCTTATTTCAATAGCAGGATAGAGTTTCTAAGCTAACTGCCTTCATCCAACCAGTTTTCACCAGTTTTTAAGAAGTGCATAAGTAGGGCCAGCCCAGTGGCGTAGTGGTTAAGTTTGTGTGCTTCACTTCAGTGGCCCAGGGTTTGCAAATTTGGATCCCGGGTGTGGTCCCAGGGCTGCTCCTCAGGCCATGCTGTGATGGCAGCCCTAACAAAATAAAGGAAGATTGGCACAGCTGTTAGCTCAGCAACAATCTTCCTCAAGCAAAAAGAGGAAGACTAATAGGCAATGAAGAAGTGAAACTCTCACTGTTGTAGATGACATGATCTTATATATAGAAAACCCTCAAAAATCCATTGGAAAGCTATTAGAAATAATCAATAATTACAGCAAAGTTGCAGGGTACAAAATCAACTTAGAAAAATCAGTTGCATTTCTATACTCTAATAATGAACTAATAGAAAGAGAACTCAAGAACACAATCCCATTTACAATTGCAAGAAAAAGAATAAAATATCTTGGAATAAATTTAACCAAGGAAGTGAAAGACCTATACAATGAAAACTATGAGACTTTAGTGAAAGAAATTGATGATGACGTAAAGAAACAGAAAGACATCCCATGCATATGGATTGGAAGAATAAATATAGTTAAAATGTCCATATTACCTAAAGCAATCAACAGATTCAATGCAATCCCAATCAGAACCCCAATGACATTCTTCACAGATATAGAACAAAGAATCCTAAAATTCATATGGGGCAACAAAAGACCCTGAATTGCTAGAGTAATCCTGAGAAAAAAGAACAAACCTGGAGGCATCACAATCCCTGACTTCAAAATATGCTATCAAAGCTATAGTAATCAAAACAGCATGGTACTGTTACAAAAACAGACATACAGATCAATGGAACAGAATTGAAAGCCCAGAAATAAAACCACACGTCGATGGACAGCTAATCTTCGACAAGGGAGCTAAGAACATAAAATGGAGGAAGGAAAATCTCTCCAATAAATGTGTTGGGAAAACTGGACAACCACATGCAAATGAATAAAAGCAGACCATTATCTTACACCATACACAAAAATAAACTCAAAATGGATCAAAGACTTGAAGGTAAGACCTGAAACCATAAAACTTCTAGAAGAAAATATAGGCAGTACACTCTTTGACATTGGTCTTAAAAGGATCTTTTTGGACACCATGTCTTCTTAGATAAGGGAGACAAAAGAAAAAACAAATAAGTGGGACTTCATCAGACTAAAGAGCTTCTACAAGGTAAGGGAAAATATGATTGAAACAAAAAGACAAGCCACCAACTGGGAAAAAATATTTGTAAATCATATATCCAACAAAGGGTTAATCTCCATAATATATAAAGAACTGACACAACTCAACAACAAAAAATCAACCTGATCAAAAAATAGTTAGGGGATATGAACAGACATTTCTCCAAATTAGATATACAGATGGTCAATAGGCACATGAAAAGATGCTCAACATCACTGATCATCAGGGAAATGCAAATCAAAACCACACTAAGATATCACCTTACACCCGTTAGAATGGCTTTAATAACCAAGACAAAAAATAACAAATGTTGGAGAAGTTGTGGAGAAAAGGGGACCCTCATACACTGCTGGTGGGAATGCAAACTGGTGCAACCACTATGGAAAACAGTATGGAGAGTTCTCAAAAACCTGAAAACAGAAATACCATATGACCCAGCTATCCCATTACTGGGTATCTATCCAAAGAACTTGAAATCAGCAATTCAAAGAGATCCATGCACCACTTTGTTCATTGCAGCACTATTCACAATAGCCAGGACATGGAAGCAACCTAAGTGCCCATGGACTGATGATTGGATAAAGAAGATATGGTACATATAACACAATGGAATACTACTCAGCCAAAAAAAATGACAAAATCATCCCATTCACAAGAACATGGATGGACCTTGAGGGTATTATGTTAAGCGAAATAAGCCAGATAGAGAAAGACAAACACTGTATGATTTCACTCATGTGGAAGATAAACAAACACATGGACAAAGAGAACTATTTAATGGTTACCAAGGGGAAGGGCGATGAGGGGTGGGCACAAACGGTGAACGGGAGCACCTATAAGGTGACTGACAAATAATAATGTACAACTGACATTTCACAAGGTTGTAATCTATTTAAACCTCAATAAAAAAATTTTTTTAAAAAGAGGAAGACTGGCAACAGATGTTAGCTCAGGGCCAATCTTCCTCACACACACACAAAAAGTGCACAAGTAAAACACGTACACAGCTAAAAATAATTCAGACCACTGAAGAGGACATAAAATGAACAGTTAAAGTCTCTCATCCCACTTCCCCCTGCAATTGCCCCTCCCCAGAAGTGACCTGTATTAACAGCTCTGTGTGTCTCCTTCAAAGCACTTTCCATGCATATAAAAATCCACTGCCTGCCACTCAAGTCCCAATGGGATCAAACTATAATGTGTTTCTGCATCTTGCTTTTTTTTATATGTTCTTTGAGATCTTTACAGATTGGCACATACAGATCTTGGTAATTCTTTTAAATGATAATTTGATATTCCCTTGCATCAATAACATAACGTGCCCTACTGGTGGACACTTTGGTTGTTTCCTTTTTTGTTGTTCTTGCAAAGTATGCTACAAACAGCATTCTCATACATACATCTTTGAGATGTCAATACGTCAATACACAATTTTGCTAAATCAAAGGATAGCTGAATTAAAATAAAATTTATAGCTACTACCAATTGCTCTATAGCAACTATATTAATTAATGTCCATATTCACAAAGCATTCAGGTGTCTACCTCCTCACACACAAACACTGGGTATCAAACTTCTTAATCTTTGCCAATCGGACAGGGGAAAACTGTGATTCTTGTTTTAATTTGCCCTTAATGAGGAGGTCCAGGCTTTTTCCCCTTTTGTTTACTAATCATGCATGATTCTTCTTCACTGAACAGCCTATTCATGTCTTTCGTCCATTTTTGTGTTGTATTGTCTTCTCCTTCCTGATTCATAAGATCTTCAACTGACGTGTTTATTAAAACTTGGCCCTTTGTCATGTTTTATTAGTTAAACTATCATTATTATTGTTCAGCCATGATCAAATAGTCATTGACTGCCATCTATGTGCTAGGAATATGCAGAATGCTGGGGTAATAGGGAAAAAATGGATCATCTGAACTATGTTGTTTTTTGTTTTTTTGGTGAGGAAGATTGGCCCTGAGCTAACATCTGTTGCCAATCTTCCTCTTTTTGCTTGAGAAAGATTATTGCTGAGCTAACATCTGTGCCAATTCTCCTCCACCTTGTATGTGGGACAGTGCCACAGCATGACTTGATGAGCAGTGTGTAGGTCTACACCTGGGATCTGAATCTGTGAACCCCAGACCACCGAAGCGAAGTGTGCAAACTCAACCACTATGCCACCGGGCCAGCCCCGAACTATGTTTAAGAGCACATAAAGCACACAGTCTTGTCTTATCAGCATTACAAATAAATACAGAAAATAATCAGTCCATAAGTTTATTCTTATTCATCAGCTCACCTGCCACCCAGAAGTCAAATAAGTAATAAAACAGAAGTACTTGTTTTACAAACAGAATTCGCGTGGTTTAAAATCTGTCAGCACCCATAAGTGTCTTGGGCAAGAGACCACCTAAAAGGCAGGAATACCAACAATCACTTTAATTTTGACTCATTTAATGCTTTTTCATTCTTGCAGGTTCTACTTATCACTGAATGTGTTTCTAGCAAACAGAGAAGAGACAGAGCAAGGTGGGCAAGGAGAAGGTGATAACACATCTATAAATGAACGCACATCCCAGGACACTGCAGAGCTTTAATTAAACTTAGCGGTTAGGCCTGAAAATGGCAGGTGTGCCTTGTGGTTCCAGAGGTCGGGCGGCTCTGCTACAATTCTGATGGCCATGGGAACACTCTCTCTGCACTGGTCCCCCAGCAGCAGCTTCTTCTCCTCCTTCTGCTGCTTAGAGGAGATGGAGCGGGGGGCCACAAAAACTCAGAGGAGTCCAAAACCTATCAGCAAAACTCCAAGCCATACAGACAGCAGGACAGAAGCTGCAGATACAGAGGGGAGTAAAGACAATGTAGTAAGGAAGGAATACACTGAAACATGAAGGAAAAAATAAAACAAACTTTTGATGGGATTCTAAAAATTTCAGATATTCTGCAATATTTTCTTAATGTTGTGTCATTTTTTGTGATATTCCACTAACACTTTCCCTCCCCTTCTTTAAATCTCACATTATATGCTGTTTTACATAACAACAGAGTAAACAATTAAGACTGTTCCATGAACAGCGCTCTGGAGTCTGATTACAGCTCACACCTGGAATCAGAGGCTGGAGAGGACATAGTAAGATACAGTCGCTGAAGTCACAGGCCACCTTAAACTACTCTGAAAGGCACACACGCGAGAAATGTGTGATTCAAATGTTCATTCTGGTCTAGAGCACTTATGTTATGCTGAAGATTCAGTCGTCCAGACAAAGATTTAAAAGAATACTACGTCCAAGGCACTGGTGAGATATAAGACGTACAAAGCCAAGTGCCTGCCCTGGAGGAGTGAGGAGTCTAGCAGAGGACACAGCAGCATGATGGGGTCTGGAATAACAATGAGAGACAACACTTTTTAAGCACATTCTATGTACAAGGCACTGTTCTAAGTGTTTTACTTATATTATCTTCTTCAATCCACCTGACGAACCCATGAGGCACAGAGAGGTTACCTAACTTGTCTGGGGTCACACAGTTAATAAGTGATAGAGCAAGGATTTGAACTAAGGTAATTTATAACCAGTATGATCTATTTCTTCTCCTTTTTGATCACTTAATGTAGGATCTCAGAAAGTCACTTCACCTCTCTGAGTTTCAGTTCTCTCACTGGTGAAACTATTTCTGCCTCATAGAGTTCCCATTAGGGTCCAAAGCTAGGCACCCTGAAATAGAATACCATCTACCAAACTTGTGCAGCATTCCACAAGAAGTGCTGCTGACAGGGGTTAAGGGGCTCTGTAGTCAAATAACTGGGAAACAACATCTCTTCTTAAAGATTCATGATGCATGCCATACGTACATAACAACTCTGGAGATCTCTGAAATGAAGAAATCTTTTTAACTTTGTTTAACCTGGCATGCCCAAACTTTCTTGACCACAGGACCTTTGTCCCACTGAACACCTAGCTACATACATCTTCAGCCTTGGAGCACAAATTGGGAAACGTCGGTAGAAAAAAGGCATGAAATCAGAGGACCTAATGGGTCTGAATCTGGCTCAGCCAATTTCTAACCTCTTGCTTTGGGTAAAAACCCCATAACCTCTCCAGGTCTCTGTTTTCCCTTGCAGCTCTTGCCTAGACGACTCAGTAACCCCTTGGCTGATTCTCTCTACCTCTTGGACTTCAACCCTCTGGCTTCTCTCCTAAGCTAATTATATTACAGATATATTAATGCAGCTCTTTTGCTTAAAGACATTTACAATAGCTGTGAGTAAGAGCAAACACTCACAGAATGCTCACTATGCTATGCGTTACTCTATTCACTCACTTAATCCTCAAATCCAGCCTCTGAAGTATGTGCTGAGGCACAGCTGGTAAGTGATGTGGTCTGTTTCCAGATTCCTAGTCTACTCTGCTGCCTCTTGGATGGCTCCCCGCTATTCCTCAGGATACAGCCCTAATTCTTTAGGCCCGTCACAATCTGACTTCAACCTCTCTTTTCTATGCCATCTGCTCATCTCTATTCCATAATATTATAGTTTGCTAGGGCTGTGAGGGTAGAACCTGTTCCATGCCTCTCTCCTTGTCTTGTAGATGGCCATCTGCATGGTCACAGAGTGTTCTCGCTGTATATGCATGTCTGTCCTAATTTCCTCCTTTTTTATAAGGACATCAGTTATACTGAATGAGGGCTCATTCTAATGACCTCATTTTAACTTGATTACCTCTGTAAAGACTCTATCTCCAAATAAGCTCACTTTGTGAGGTATTAGGGGTTAGGACTTCAATCTATGAATTTTGGGGGGACACAATTCAATCCATAACACCTACACACATACATAATGAAACTAGTCTCTGTTCTATAAATTCATATACTCAGATGACAATTATGCCCTGAGTGCCTCTTACAGTGCCAGCACTGTTCTGGGCCCTGCTATAGACTTCCATACCCCATGTCTTTGGTCAGCCAGTTACTTCCGTACTTTGCCTAGGATACAACCACCTTTATTTATTTATTTATTTTGTGAGGAAGATTCACCCTGAGCTAACATCTGTTGCCAATCCTCCTCCTTTTGTGCTTGAAGAAGATTTGCTCTGAGCTAACATTTGTGCCAAACTTCCTCTACTTTGTATGTGGGATGCATCCACAGAATAGTTGACGAGCGGAGTAGGTCTGCACCCAGGATCCAAACCCGCAAACTCCAGGCCTCCGAAGCAGAGCACACAGAACTTTAACCACTTGGCCAGGGGGCCGGCCCCCACAACCACCTTTTCCTGAGCCCCTTGCCTACCTGCTTTCCTCCAACTGATGACCTCCTAGTGACCTTCAAAACTCACTTATAACTTCCTTATTTTGTAAAGCTCAAATGGGCCCTTTTTCTGAAATTTTCTCCTTTTCTCCACCCAATATACTTAATTCCTCCACAGAACTCTGTTAATACTCTACTTACAGCATCTGTAGCATCGTATTACAGTTGTTTGGAAACTTCTGTGTTCCCTGGCTCGATGCTAATAAGGCTGCTGAGGGCAAGTATTATGCACTATTCAGCTTGTATCTCCTGCACCAAGGGTAGTGCCTGGCACATAGTAAGTACCTAATAAGTATTTGCTTAATGAGTGATCCAAGCAGGACTGTAGGGTGCTCAATTTAACAAGACCTAATGGTAAAATTTGAAGGAGGAACATCTAGAGACAGGGAGACCAGATAGATAGCCATTGCTAAAGTCTAGACAAGAGGTAACAAAGGGCTGAAGTAGGAAAGCAGTGAATGGAAAGAAAGAAAAAGAGACTTGGAGAAACTAATGAGTTGGTGGTTTGTTGGGTATGGAAAGTAAAAGAGTGAGAGTAATCAAAGATGACCAAATTCTCTAGGGTAACCAGGTGACAGAAACAGTAAAGATATATCAATTAAAATAAAATAATTAAAAAATGTTAACAGATAAACCCTAAAGTTCAAGCAGTTTAAGAAACAGATTTTTTTCCTCTCATACATCAAGTCTATATGGATATTCCCGCTGGGCAGGTGGCTCTCCTCCAAGAGTGACTCAGGGATGTAGGCGGCACCTCTCATCTTGAATAGGTCACTTGAAAGATCATTTGCTCTAGGAGTATTCAAATGTAAGATTTTTATGATCAGAAAACAGTAACTATCACTTCTGCTCATATTCTATTGGCTAGATCTCAGTCACACGGCCCAGCCAACTACAAGGGAGGCTGGGAAATACAGTCTAGCTGGATATTCGGAGAGAAAAGAAAATGTGTTTGGCAAACTCGCTTCAATCTGTTCTAACACAGTTAACAAGCGGTGTTGGGAAATTTCAGGGAATGAAGGTAGAATGAAAATATGTGGTCTGTTTTTAACTGTTAGATGAGAAATAATTGATTCAATTCTTGCTAACACAACTGAGAAAGCTGAACCATTAGTCAAAAAAATTCATCTGAATTTCTTTAAACTTAATAATCTTGTTATATTAGATGTCTATATTTTTTAATACTATGTATAATATATTACAATGATCTATATTTTGTACATAAAGTAACAATATCCTATCATTAATAGAAAAGGAACTTCTGAACTTATTTTCTAAGCTGTGGCTAGGGATATTTGCAAATTTGGTAATACTTTTTTGCCTGACCATGTTGGTAACCAATTTTTTTTTTTAAGATTGGCACCTGAGCTAACAACTGCTGCCAATCTTTTTTTTTTTTTTCTGCTTTATCTCTGCAAATCCCCCCCCCCCCCCCCCCGGTACATAGTTGTTTATCTTAGTTGCAGGTCCTTCTATTTGCGGCATGTGGGACGCCACCTCAGCATGACCTGATGAGCGGTGCCATGTCCGTGCCCAGGATCCGAACCGGTGAAACCCTGGGCCGCCGCAGCGGAGCGCACGAACTCAACCACTCGGCCACGGGCCGGCCCCCTGTAACCAATTTTTTAAAAGTCAGAGTTGGTGGAATAAACCTAAAGCCCATAGTCTTGTTGGAAAAATGCTATGGTAGACATTTATAGTACATTTTTATAAATGTGAGTCTCTTTTCAAAATGTACTTATTACATTTTAGCCTAAATTCTACCTCTCTTGGCCATTATGTTATAATTTCACTAGACACAGCCACAAGTCATACCTATCAGTTATATCCTTAGGCCAAACAAAAGAGGTCACCTAACTCACTTTTGGTCCCTTAGGTAATTTACTCAGGTTCCATTATCTGACATCAAAGTCAAGTTTATGAGAGAAAACCACCAACAATGTAAATCCCAGTAGTTTGGAGGTGAATGTTAATGTTCCTAAATCAGTACTTCCCTCAAATGTTAAATAATTCACTGTAGCATCATAGATGCAAGCCTCCAGCAGAAGTTACGCTTGAACAATTAAGGAAGCAGGAGCCAAACAAATGACTTCAGTGATAGAGAAACAAATTAACGGCCTCTCATAATACTATGTCAAATTATATTTTCACATTAAGAACTGTGTAAAACACCCAAGCATCACACTGACTTACTAGATCAAGTCTGATTACAGAAAATAGCCTAGAACCACACACCAGGATTATTCCCTAAACGTAATTGTGGATTCTATACACTTGGGTATGAACCCATTTATGTTATTCAGAAAAATTTTTATATTCATAATGTACCACCTGCTCTTTTGCAAAGTTCTGTTACAACTGCTCATATTACAATGACCGTATACCAAATGCACTATGTTCTCGTGAAGGATCAGAAGGCGAGGCAGCTGTTTCTTAGAGGCTAGATAAGAAATTCGAAACATGAGGCCACATCACAGTGCACTGTGGACATACAAACAACGGCACCTGCAGTGTAGAAAGGGTACACAGTTTAGAGGAAAACCAGGATTTAAATCCAAACTCTATCACTTTCTACCAAGAGGATTTTAGACAAATATTGATCTCAGTATCAGTTTCTTTTTCTGTAAAATGGGGATGATTCGTTTATGCAGTAAATATTTATTGAACACCTATCACGTGTCAAATAGTACTTTCCAAGGGTTACTTTCGGATTAGACATAAGAAAACGTAGCTAGTGTTCATTAGAGGTCTGTATGGTTATCCAAATGCAAGCCAGGATGACTGAACAATGAAGCAGGGTCAAAGTCGGCCAATTGAAAACCAATAGAATCCCTAGCAAGAAACAGAGACACGGGATACAGTGGGATGTGAGGTCTGTTTCGTTTCCAGGGACTAACAGGTTATTGGTATTCATTGGAGATCTTTATGTATTTTCTCTAGTTATTTCATCTAAACTCAGCCAAGAATTTTCCACAAAATTTATAAGGTAAAGTTCTGAGCTCACATTCAAACAGGCTGGGGGAAGGATGTAGAAGTATTAAAGGCTTGCCAGGTTGTTTCCCAGTCAGAAGCTTTTAAAGATATACTTACAAGATCTTTTTTGGTGTATTAATTTAATGGCTTATCTAGTCTACAAGTGAAGTCAATTCTTTGAATCAGACTAGGAAAGTGGAATGGAATCAAGAAAAAAACCCATGAGATTTGGAAGGAAGAGAACTATACTTAGAGCCTCAACTTTTCTCATTTGCCAACTGTGTCACCTTGAAAGAATCTCAAGATTTTTGAATCTCAGTTTTCTCAAGAATAAAATAACAATTCTCACCTATGCCATTATTGTAAGGATCACATGGGATAACTGTCATTAAAATGATCAGTAACCTACAAAGCACTAAACAAATATAAATTATTTCAAAGTTGAGTAGGAACTGAAAATGACCCCAAGATATCTCTTCCACTGAAGATACTTGTGCGGATAAATGGTAGAAGGTCTGCAAAATTATTGTGGCTGGAGGAGGGGCCATTTGTAGACACAACAGTAATAATCTTAGCTTGCTTATTAGTGAGGAAGGATCATTGGACTTCACAGCTGGCAAGCGATAGTCATCTCTAAATATCACAGAAGAAAAAAACATTTATGGTTAAGACTTCTAGAAATAAAAAAAAATCTACGATGTGGACTGATTTTTTTAAGTAAATCAATAAGCTATATTAGCCATAAGTCAAAGTTCCTGGAAATGCTTCTTTTTGTGAGGAAAATTTCCTTGTCATCCTTGTTTTAGGGTAGCTTTAATTTGACGTGCCAAAGTCTACTTGCAGATTGTTACCTCCACACAGGCTTTTACCACAGTCTCAAGCACACTGCTAAGATTAAATAAAGCTATTGCTGCTATATTGTTACTAAAAAATATGCAGTGATTTTTTAAAAAAATAAAACTGAAAATTTTAAGTTTGTTTCACATGTAGCAAAAATGACTAATACACACTCATAAATTTATTTTTTAATCTAAATGTGAGATATAAAAATCTCTTATTCCAGAAACTTCAGTAAAAACTTCTTCACCATATAAATACTGAAAATAAAGTAACTGATACAGCACTGAAGTAGACTACTTCTCCTAAAATGGTAGCTACATCATTCTTTTACAGCTAGGTATATCATTTTGAGTAGGTTTAAAAATCATCAATCCTGGACTAAGGGACAGAGAGGACCCTACAGAGATACAATGATACCATGTTGGGAGAGGAGGGTTAGTGATGAAAAGAACATTGTAAATGCCCAAGGTAGAAATGAAAGTATTTGACATAAACGTATGGGGAGATTTACCAGAGTTATGCACGGAGCAGCCAAGATGATCAGATTTATTAAGAACAATAAAAATCCATTTTTTAACCTTACGAAATATTTTAATCTATCTTTGAATCAGGGAGTCACAAAGAACTAAACAATGATTTCCAGTGACCACTGCTCAGTAAAAGGAAACACAATTTAGCGAGCAACATTAAAAGACTAATTTCTTCTTACCACGAGTAGATCCCACTGACCATGTCATAGTTCTGACATGAAGCCTTCATGCTGCTGGGCCCAGCTGCTTTAGAAATAAGTAGCACCACCAAGCCCCTCAACTGCAGGTTATGCCGGCTGTCGTACACAAGCCCCCTGCCAACAAGGAAAGAGAAAAGAGGATTAACACACCCTCACAGGATCAGTCAGATCAAGGTCAAAAACTGCTGCAAGCACATCCATACTTCCAAATTCGGACAATGGGACTTGCTGAAAAGAAACAGGACCGGGGGAAGAAAGTTAATAGGGGGAGGCAATGAGTTCAGGAAACTAGAGAAACCTATGGCTGGTTTTAAAAGTGACAATCTCAAATTGTCAGGATCGATAGGGCTTCCTCCTCCTTTCTGGGTTTTCCCACTGTCTCTAACCTACCTCGTAATCTTTAGCGTTTGCTCTGATAACAACAGGAACGCATAGTTTAAACTGCTTCGTGGAGTTGATAGCAACTGAAATACAAATTGTACAGCTCGGATGCAGTGATATTATCTGGTGATGACGGTGGTAAGGGGGAGTGGTAAAAAGCAATTTCTGCCTTCACAGGTAGAGAAGAAGCTCAGAGAATGAAAGGATTAAACCAAATCCAAATGACTCAAAAATTTATTTGATAAGTAAAATGGAAATGAATGCCATCAGCAAAAATCTTGCCATTTCCTATTACTTACGCAAAGAATTATCATTCTACACAAAATAAGGCTTTAACTTAGTATGTCACCTTTTTTTGCTATGAAGATTGAATTTTTATAATTTCTACTATAACTAAGGTCAGGAATACTTTCCAGGAATACATTATTTTTAAGTATTACAAGTGGCTGTCATACAAGAACTAAATGGCATTGTTAAAAAAGAAAGAAAGAAAACTACGGGCAATATATTATAATAAATTAATATTTAGAACAATGTTCATGGGCACTAATAAAATAGATTACATTACAGCATACATAAATAATATACAAATATAGCTCTTGAATGTGGTGAAAAAACATTAAAAATTTGTATTATAATACTTCATTGAATTATTAAGACTTCCTTGGTGAATTCTGAACAAAGAATCAATTTAAATGAATTAAGTTAACATAGCCAAAATTGATGAGTTAGTCCATTACTTAAGAAAAATCTTGGGGCTGGCCCCATGGCCAAGTGGTTAAGTTTGCGCTCCGCTTCGGTGGCCCAGAGTTTTGCAGGTTTGGATGCTGGGTGTGGACATGGCACTGCTCATCAGGCCATGCTGAGGCGGCGTCCCACACACCACAACTAGAGGCACTCACAACCAGAATATACAACTATGTACTGAGGGGCTTTGGGGAGAAGAAAAAGAAAAAAAAAAAAAGAGAAAAATCTTCACCCTCATACCTCCAAACTTAAAAGGGCCCGTTCTTACTCTTTCATTAGTTTCAAGAAAGACAGTTCTTCAGGCTCTCTGCAAAGTAACAGTTACAGCTCTTTCTCTATTTATATTTTCTCCTCAATCTAGTAAGTGATCTTCAGCAAGTTAGAGGGGTTAATGACTTTTAAAAAGAAGTTCTAATTTCCTAGGAAAAGTAAGCTAATTTAAGGTAACTAAGCTATATCACAATAGAAACAAAGAATCATCAGTAATGTTTAAAGCTCTTTATTATCATTTAACAATCTACTTAAATCCTATAGACCTAATTGCAGGGAGGCTGGGAAGCACCCTATTTTGGAAAAAGAAAATGCAAAATGGGAGCTCTTTCTAAATTTTCTGCTTTGAATTACAAGTTTTAACTTACGCTACTAGATCTTTATTTATGCATTATTTACAGTGAATCTTTTATTCTTCCCTGTTGTACAATAATACTAAAGAGAAAGTCTGACTGGCTCTTAATTCTAGAAAGGGAAAAGAGGAAGGTAAGGCTGTGTGTGCGTGTGTGTATGTGTGTGTGTGTGTGTATTTTGTGGGTTGGGCCTGGTTAGGGATGAAGGACATAATGACACAGTCAGAATTCTAAGAGGTGAAACTTGAAATAAGTCTGACCAAGTTAGGCCAATGAAACAGCTCTGGCAACAGTTCTGACAACATCTTCCTCATAGTTCACAGAGACGGGACCTTTCACAGGAGAGACACACACAAACTAATAATAATAATAATAACAACAACAACAACAACAATAGCAACAAACGCTTACATAGTGCTTTATATGCCAGGAACTGTTCTATGCATTATAATATATATTAACTAAATTACTTCACAACAATTTTAAGAGGAAGGCACCATAACTACCCTGATTTTCAGATGAGGAGAATGAGGCACACAGAGAGATCAAGCAACTGGCCAAGATAGCAAAGCCAGTAGGTGTTAGAGCCTTGATAGAGTCAGGATATGAACACTGGCCGATTGGCTCCAGAGTCTATATACACTCTTAACCATTATGCTCTAATGACTCTGTATCTGTTTCATCTCATGTACAAAACTATTTGCTAAGTCAAATTAGAAGAGTCCCACTTTAGAACCAGGTTTGAAAAATTCTTCTGCCAGTGACTAGCTGAACGACTCAGAGACTGTCACCTTGTCTATAAAATGAGATTAACAACATCTGCTTTCCATAGTCATTGTATGGCAGAGACAACATGAATAAAGTATATAACACTACAGAGCACATGGTAGGTGATCAGGTGATCATAAAATTACATTCTCTTTCCTTATTACTTTTTTGCCATCTATTTTCTCCTCAACTCTTAGATTTTCTCTTTCTTCTGCTCTGTTTCTCCTTGTATCTCTCAAAGTCTTCCCTACTCTACCAGCATGCATAATCTCCTACAAATATTGTTTCCTTTTAAGATAGTCTGTGGTCGTGGACTGGAAGAATTAACATAGTTAAAATAGCCATACTTCCTAAAGCAATCTACAAATTCAATGCAATCCCTATCAAAGCTCCAAAGACATTTTTCACAGAAATAGAACAAAGAATCCTAAACAACAAAAGACCCTGAATAGCCAAAGGAATCCTGAGAAAAAAGAACAAAACTGGAGGCATCACATTCCCTGATTTCAAGATATACTACAAAGCTATAGTAATCAAAACATCATGGTATTGGCATAAAACAAGACACACAGATCAATGGAATAGAATCGAGAGCCCAGAAATAAAACCACACATCTATGGACAGCTAATTTCCAACAAGGTAGTCAAGAACATACAATGGAGAAAGGAAAGTCTCTTCAATAAATGGTGTTGGGAAAACTGGACAACTACATGGAAAAGAAAGAAAGTAGACCATTATCTTACACCATACACAAAAATTAACTCAAAACAGATTAAAGACTTGAACGTAAGACCAGAAACCATAAAACTTCTAGAAAAAAGCATAGGTAGTACACTCTTCAACGTCAGTCTTAGCAGTATAATTTCAAATACCATGTCTGACCAGGCGAAGGAAGCGAAAGAAAAATATAAATGGGACTACATCAAACTAAAAAGCTTCTGAACAGCAAAGGAAACCATCAACAAAATGGAAAGACAACCTAACAATTGGGAGAAGGTATTTGTGAACTACATATCTGATTAGGGGTTAATATCCAAAATATATAAAGAACTCATATATCTCAACAACAAACAAACAACTCAGTTGAAAAATGGGCAAAAGATCTGAACAGCCATTTTTCCAAAGAAGATATCTAGATGGGCAACAGACACATGAAAAGATGTTCAAAATCACTAATTATTAGGGAAATGCAAATCAAAACTACAATGAGATATCACCTCATGCCAGTCCAAATGGCTATAATTAATAAGACAAGAAATAACAAGTGTTGGAGAGGATGTGGAGAAAAGGGAACTCTCATATACAACGTAAACTGGTGCAGCCACTATGGAAAATAGTATAGAGATTCCTCAAAAACTTAAGAATAGAACTACCATATGATCCAGCTATTCCATTGCTGGGTATTTATCCAAAGAATATGAAAACACGAATGTGTAAAGATATATGCACTCCTATATTCATTGCAGCATTATTCACAATAGCCAAGACTTAGAAACAACCTAAGTGCCAATCAAGGGATGAATGGATAAAGAAGATGTGGATAAAGAATACTACTCAGCTATAAAAAGGATAAAATCTTGGACCTCCCCCATGGCCGAGTGGTTAACGTTCTGCACGCTCCGCTTTGGCGGCTGGGTTAGCAGGTTTGGACCCCAGGTTTGGACCTACTCCACTCACCAACCACACTGTGGGAGAGTCCCATGTACAAAAAAAAATAGAGGAAGATTGGCACAGATGTTAGCTCATGGCTAATCTTCCTTAAGCAAAAAAAAAAAAAAGAGGACTGGCAACAGATGTTAGCTCAGGGTGAATCTTCCCCAGCAAGAAAATTAAACAACAACAACGAAAAAAAATGAAATCTTGTCATCTGCAACAACATGGATGAACCCTGAGGGTATTATGCTAAGTGAAATAAGTTAGACGGAGAAAGTCAAATACTGCATGATCTCACTCATACGTAGAAGACAAGAACAACGACAACCAAACACAGAGATACAGAGATTAGACTGGTGGTTACTAGAGAGGAAAGAGGGAGGGAGGAGGGTGAAAGAGGTGACAGGGCACATGTATACAGATGGTATTATCATGGATGGTAATTAGTCTTCAGGTGGTGTACACGGAAATTGAAATATGATGACGTACAACTGAAACTTTAAATATATTGTTTCCTTTTCTATCTCCCGAAATAACAAAGGCAGGGCATTCTTCCCCTATCCCCCATCCAAACATCATGAGACACTTGCCACTCTCAGAATGCATTACTGAAAAGGTCAGGAAAAGATACTGAAAAGGTCAGGAAAAGAAACTGTAGTGGACCGGTTGACAGAAAGCAAGAGAGGAGTCAGCAAAGTACGTCTTATGACCACTAATTTTCATGTATGACAGTAGTTAACAATCCAGAGAACAGGTTAACAGCTTGAGTAAATTAAATAACTGTTTCCAAAACACCACTTCTTTAAACTCACTTCATTAACACCTTTAGAAAAAACAGCACTAAGATAAATTGATAACGTCCACAGCTCAAAAATTAGCCCACAACCAGAAGATAATATGAGATTTTGCTCCTGAGCATAAAAAAACCCGTAGGATTCTAAACTTACAGAGATAACATGTTTCATATAGTTCGGGTCATACTTCATCTGGAAAACTGTGATTTATTCTCAGCGCCTCTCTTAAGGAGGGACCCTGACAAGCTGGAGCATCTCCCAAAGATGGTGAAATCATATACGGCCACACATGGCGCTGAAGAACAAAACCTACGGATGCGAGCTGGGAGGACAATACAGTTCGTATTCTCAAATTTATTCAGTCAAAAATGTGGTGAATGCTTACTACATGTAAGGCACAGTGCTAAACAGACAGTGGATGAGGTGACGGCGAGCCCTGGAGAGCTCTGGTCTCCCTTCTTGGGGATAATACAGTCTGGATTAAAAATCACAACGAAATGTGGCAAGAGCTACTTTAGAGGATGAACTAGGGCTGTGAGAGCACAGAGAAGGGGCAACTAACATAGCAGAGGTGAGGAGGGTGAAAGAGATCCTCCTGAGACGTAAAGGATGAGGAGGAAGTAGCCAGGGAGCTGAAGTGGGGAGGGGAAGTGAAAAGAAAAGTGTTCCGAAAAAGCAGCATATCCGTGAAGGGTTAGAGGAGAGAGAAGAGGACACGGCTGTTTCCAGAAGCAATATGGCAGGAGCACAGTGTGGGAGGGGAAGAGTGGAGAACTAAAGCTGGAGGCATGCATGACAGCTGTCTGCTCATTTGAAAGGGTCCCGTATGGATGGGAGACAGACCCAGGAAGTATTACTTTAGAGACTGACACTAATGAATAGAAAACACAGCAGGCCAATTTTGGCTCAATATGAAGAAACTAAAAAGCAGAGTAGCCTCTGTTGAGGCTGAGTGCCTTGTACTAGAAATATTCAAGAAGCTGCACAGCCTCTGACATAACACATTAGAGAGAAACCTGGACTATTTGACATTTGAAGTTTTTTCTTACTCTGTGATTTCTTTATGACCTCACTTCACTACATTTAATTATCTGGTACTCTACAATAAGTACAATAGGCATAAAAATTGGAAGAATTCTCTACTGTCATCAACGTGTCATAAATGAAAGTAATATTTAGTATCTTGTAATCTTTATCACTAAAATTCTACATAATTGTTTTCTTTTAGCTAATATAAACAAACACTTCATCATTCATTCATTCAACTAATATAGACTGAACGCCTTGCACACATCAGGCCCTGTGCTAGGCACAGATGCAATGGGGAGCAAAACCAGGCACATGGCTTGTGAAGCTTATGATCTAGTGGAAGAGACTGGTAATAATGAATGAATCACAAATAAATGTAAAACTACAACAGTAATAAATCCCACAAAGGAAAAAGAGAGATGGTATTGTGAGAGCTTATAATTCGGGAAGTAAACTAGCCAGGAAAGCCAGAGGCCTCTTCAGGAAGTGATGGCTGAGTTGATATTCAAAGGAAGAAGAGACGTAAAAGTGGGGTGAGGGAAGAGACCTGGTAAGGGGAGTGTATCTGCAGCTCAAGAATGAAAATACGCAAGGCTGAGAGGAACACAGGGACTAGAAAACACGCGTTGTCACATCCAAAGAGCAATGTGAAGCCACTGCAGTATTTTATTAGCCAACAGTAACATATCCAGGTATTTTTAAAGACAAACAAAAGCCCCCAAATCCTCTATCATCAGTGTGAAAAATGACTTGGTGGGGGAGGGGGGAGGAGGAAAACAACGAGGGTGTGAGGAGACCAGCTAGGTTTCTGCAGAAGCCAATGAGAAATGTGGGGGTAGCTGGGTGGACACACCAGAGATCTACCAAGTCAAAAACATATTTCAATTCAATTGAAATAGATATTGGATACTATGCAGTCCTGGAAAGTTAGTTAATATGGATATATCACTAATTTTAAATAATATCATCCTGAAAAGTCTATAAGTAGAATTTTAGAGGGAAAAAACTTGGCTTCCTCCAAAATTCTGCTCTAGATCTACAACAGACAAACAGTAAATGTTAATATTCTAATACCTATACAGTTTCATGGAGATAAGGATTGACTAGGTGAAAGTTTGTGTAACTCAGATCTATATACCCTTCTCACTTTATGGTTTCTATAGCTAACTGCAACTCTCACTGTGTCATCATACTTTCCATAAGTATTATCTAATTTCTCTTCCTTAACCCAATCCTATATGTATTTCAAATTCTCAGATCACAGCTATGGCACCTTTCCATACATCCTCTCAAATCCCATTTCCTCAACACATACGTACCCAGCACGAGAGGTATACAAAGAAATAAGAAGTGTAAGAAAAGAGCTATAATAATAGATTTAAAAAATGGTGCATTGAATAATACAAGGAACAGATAACAAAGATAGCAGAGTAATAAAAAGCAGTCAGTACACAGAGGAATAAAGAAAAGTCCTTCTTGCTAGAGGTACCCCTCATGGTAGCGGCAGCATCAAATTTCCCCGAGCAGAGAACAGAGGTAGGAGTGGGATGGGTTACTGGAATGCAAAGAAGGGCATTTTAGGAGAAAGAAACAGATTATGCAGCGATGAGGAGAGAGAAGAATGAGGAGCAGGTTCAGGAGCTGCGGGGCTACCTATTTGGGCAATGTGTGAAGGTGAACAAGCCCAGAAAAACAGACAGCCTAAAGAGCGAAGGGCCTTGAAAGACAGGGTTTGAGTCAGGACTTTATTCTCAGGCAATCTGAAGGTACGGATGGTTAGTCAGCAAGGCAGTAATGTGATTAGAGCTAAAGACTAAAACTGTTACTCTGGGCCTAATACTGTTACTCTGGCAGTAGCGTGTTGGGTGCAGTGGAAAGAAGAGAGAAGATTAGTTAGGAGTAGCTTCTTCCAATAGTCCAGGTGGGAGATAATGAGGCCCTAAATTAGGGTCGTGGCAGCAGAGATGGAAAAGAAAAGCTGAATAATGGCAGGAGCATGGAGGTGGGACAGGCTAGTCTGGCCAACTGACTGCATGAGGCAGATGTCAGAAAGGGATCAGAATGCAAAGGAAACATAAGGGCTGAATTTAAGATTCAAACCTGTTTGCTGGAGGTGATGATGCTAGCACGAGCAGGGATTGGAAAGAATAAGAAGAGTTAATGGGGAATTAATGAGTTCAGTTTTGGACATGTTAACTTTGAATGCATAAGGACTTCCAGATGGAGATGCCCAGCAGGCAGCTGGAAATTCTATGGGTATAGATTTGGGAAGCAGTTTCATAGAGGTGATGGCTGAAGCAGTAGGAATTGATGGATGAGTATTTTTGAGAGGAGAAAAGAGAGAAAAGAAGGGAAGGGAAGGGAAAGGAAAGGAAGATATGGGAAGAGAAAAGGAATTTTGGAGAATTCCTATACTTAAGGGACTGAGGAAGGATGAATAACCAATATGAAGGAACACAGTATGTCTGTAAACAAATACAAGGGGTCTCCACAGACACCCAGAAAGAAGTGTGAGGGGCTGGCCCCATGGCCTAATGGTTAAGTTCAGCACACTCCGCTTTGGTGGTCCGGGTTCAGTTCTCAGGTGCAGACCTACACCACTCATCAGCAGTCATGCTGTGGTGGCGACCCACATGCAAAATAGAGGAAGACTGGCACAAATGTTAGCTCAGGGTGAATCTTCCTCAGCAAAAAAAGAAAGAAAGAAAGAAAAGTGTGGACATACATGTACAATGGAGAAAGAACTATGACAGTGCAGTACACAGAATCTAGGACCAGTAGTTGCTCCTTCCATGAGCTTTCATGGTACTTATTATAAACTTATGGTTTGGGACTTAATACACTGAGTAATAAAAATGATAACGACACAGACAACTACCATAACATAGTATAATGCCAGGCATGTGCTGTTGTACATGCACATGCTCTAATTCTCACAAACACCAGGCAAAGGAACTGGTCATATCTCTTTACAGGTGAGGAAAATTAGCAAGAAGGCTTAGAAAAGTTAAATGATTACTAGTTGTAACAGTCAACTAGTAATGGAAGTACCAAGATTTAGACATAATTTGGGCTCCAAAGCCCAGGCTCGCTTAGGCTCTGCGGCCTTGCCATTTAATTTGTTTGCAGGCACTCCCTCCCAAGTCTGTGAGAACCTTGAGGGCACTCAGGTTTGGCCGTCTTTGGATGCCCTGCACCCAGCAGAGTAACTGACACAGAATAAGCCTCAAACAAATGCAAGATGAGAGAATAAATGGCTTCGAGAAGTAGAGCAGCAGGCTCTCTCTTACACATCTCACCCAGGTAGACCTGTTACCATGCCCAGCTTTTCTCATCTCTCCTGTTATCCATTTGCTACATTCAACCGTTCAGCTCTGAATCTTGAGTCCCTCTTCCTAAATCATAGTGGATTCTTTAAAAGTGACAGCCATACAGAAGAAAAGCCACAAAACATTCTAAAAAACATGCTGAGATTTATTTTAATGCTATGTTGAAAAGTTACTGTATATAAGAAGTATGCCATGTCAAAGGACCTATTCCTTAAGTTTTAAATAGAGAGAACTCAAAACATGGGAGTGTTTATGTGTTTTGTTTCTTCATTTAGGAGAACTGACTGAATTCGCTGCCACATCAGTGCCCATGAGGGAAGGCTGCCCTCACTTTGAACAGAAGGTAGGGGTAGTTCCAGATGGAGAGCTGAGGTAGGGTGGCAGAATTGAGGCACAAGAGAAAACTTTTGGGATTCATGCTTGGGAGTTCAGAATTCTAACTTACGCCAGTGATCCAAATCACAATCTCTTGGTAAAGTTATAATCAAATATTAAGAAAACAATTTCCACCTACAAGGGACCATCACCCTTGAGTTAGCTCAAAGCACCTCAAAGTAAAACTGAATGGGGAAGAGTCAGCAGTGCCCAGACCCACAGGGGAAGAACTCCCCCCAAGCTAACACCTAGCGGTACAGAGTTTATTTTACTGTTTTATTACCCCACTTTTAATATATCCAATTCCAATAAATCAATCCAGAAAATGTAAGCATAAAAGATGGATGTCAAATCTAACATATATGAGGTAGGTTGATTCATAAGATTCCTAATAATGCTTGTGACTGTGACCCTAGTTAAAACTTTTAAAAATTCACACACAGATACCTGAAACAAAAGGACTGATCACAATGTGCACAGTTTTTGCCAAAGAACCATAGGAATACTCTGATCTTTTCTACTCTTTTTTTTTTTTTAACACTGACTGCAACCTGCTAAATTGATTTTGTGACCTATTAATGAGTTGCAACCTGCAGTTTTTTGAAAAACAGTGTTTTAAGTCAGGTAAAGTATTTGATATGTTAAGTCAAAAGAACTGGAAGTATAATGCAAAATTAATTAAATAGGAATAGAAAGATCACTATTTACAAACAAAAAATCTGCCATACACTAGAAGAAATTTAGTGCTGCAACAAAGCATTAAAAATTTTTAATGACATGGGGAAATATTTAACATGTTAAACGAAAAGATAGAATGTAAAATTGTATATATAATACAATCTCAATTACATTTCTATATATGTACATACATATGCATATAAATAAGGCCAAGGACAAAAACTAGAACTAAATATGGCAAAACATTAACATTTTAAATCTGGATATCATTATACAGGTGTTCAATACACAAAGCGTCCTTGTATTTTTCTGTGTGTTTAAAATATTTTGTTTAAAAAAATGAAAAGAAACAAGATAGGAAGAAAATACCCCCAAATGGTAGCAAGTGTTAATCAATGGATTTTTAGATTAAGGGTAATTTATTTTCTAAATTGCATAAGAGCACAGATCTCTTTTTAAGTCTGGAGAAAAAAATACTGTATTTTAAAAATAACAATTTTAAGAAGGCAGATGACTTACTACATTATAGTTGTGTTTCTCATTTGCAGAAAAAAATTCAATACACATTTAATGAACCCCAGAGTCCTATGTTGGGTGCTTTTGGGGTTCTCATATTTCATGTTTAAATTCTCTAAGATTTAGACGCAAGGCCAAAGTTGAAATGGTATCAAAGAAGTCATGTTAAAAAATATAATTAGCAATTCAATGACAGTAACATTACTCAGTTGTAAAAGAAAAAAATTAATAGTCATGAAAATTGTTTTAAAGCACTATAATTTGAGGAAGACTAAAAATAGTCTGCATGTCACAGATTTTTATATAAAATTAGCAGAAGAAGTGGAGGTTAATTTCCATTGACAAAATGACCCAAATTGTATTATTCCTGCCATATCTATCCTGAGACTAAACTGCCCTAGACTTGAAACAACTTCAGGGCCTGAGGTGACCAGCCTTTAGAATCTGGGAGCTGCAGCAGTCACTGACATGGCTCGAGGGCCACATGCACATCCCACCCGAATTAAATCCCCAAGGGACAGCAGGGCCAAGGAACTGCCTCACCAAAGTCCTCCCAAAGCTGCAATTAGGGTTGATGGGCATGTGGCAGAAGAGAGGAGCCAGAAAAAAAGGAGTCAGAGAGAAAAGAAGGTAGAATAGGGGTAGGGCACAGGGGTTGTTGAGCAGGGGGGGAATCAAGCCAGGAGCTTTTAAGAAATGTTACTCAATACCAGTAGTTTAATGAAATATGACTGAAATAAAAAAAGTAAAAAATAATGCCATAATCGTCAAGTTTGCAGCAAGATGTAGGCTGGCCATCTTAGAATTAAACATACCACCAGAGATTTCCCTACTCAATTGAAAATTTATTTAAAAATACTAATGAGGTAAAGTAGGGCCATTTAAAAAGATATTTTTCTCACACTGAAAACTCTCTTAAGATCATCTCAGACAATAATTTTTTCATACAGATTCCTTCTGTCCACATTAAAAAATCAACTTAATGTTGAAGCAAAGAGGTAGAAAAATTGAGTGCTGGAACACAGGCATCATTACACTACACAGACACACGAGACTCACACTACCACTCAAGCAGTGACACCGGCTAAGAGCGAACGCGCTGTGAATTACACCTCCCACTACCACGGTCCGTCTGTGCAGGGAGTAAACCAACCAAACGTGAATGAGTGCTCTTTCCCTTAATACGCAGTGTTTTTCTCCACTGGCATTTCCAACTGCAACAGACTCTGCCACTCAAATCCAAGAGAACTGCTCTCAGAGTAATCTTCTGTAATTGTCTGGGTTTTACTCAGCTAGTAGAAGAGCGCATTTTTATCAAAAAGAATGTCTCAATGTAAGTAATAATATTTATTCAGTAATTGGTGTATTAGTGCTATTAGCTAATGAAGATGGTTCAGTTGTGCAAAATTTAGAATATTTGCATTAGCACTAGTTGGAAAAGACAAAAGGTAGAAGTCCACTCAATTGGCTTTTACATAACATATTATTAAGAGGCTAAAGCCAAATGTAAAAGACACAATAGCAGACGGGAGAAGCCAGTAAAAATAAAGCAAGTAGGAAAAAAGTGATGAAACACTTTATAGAGAAACAGAAAATACCTCCAGGGCAAACTGGGATGGGGTGGGAAGGTAGCAAAGTGAAATACATGGATTTTAGCAGGAGAAATGAGTTCTTAAAAAAGGAATGGAAGAACAATCAAAACCTAAAACTACATTATTACAACATGATGGTTCAGAAATCAAGTGCAAAATTTTTAAGAATATCTCATTTATTTTTCCCAAACCGACACTGACATCAAGGTACAGGAGACCAAAACATGTGGTGAGACACAAACTGTGGTCATCTTCCACAGAAAGAATTTCCTCCAGAGAAGATTCCACGATCCTAAGTTCAAATCTACTAGCTCTCATAATCACAAATATTGTCACCCAAATAACACTACGATCTTATAAATATTTAGAATAGCCACCAAGAGAAGTAGTAAAGGCAAAAGATTACTATGATAGTGGCAAATTATGTGTGTCAATAGGAAAACATGATTCAATTTTTTAAAGTTTCGTTTACATGATCTTAATTAATAGGATGGCACTTACTGAATGAAGAGAGAGATGCTTAGAATAAATTACATACAGATTATTCTAGCCAATTTAATCCTCAGAGAACAATAACACTTGCTCTACTCTAGTAGGTCAAAAGGGTCTAGGAAGAAATCCCTCATTTACTAGATTGCCAGCAAGCTACCTGGAGGCAGACTGTCTCATCCGCCCTGGGATAACCCGAAGCCTTCACGGGTGCTAGCTCATCTAATCTGACAAGCATCCTGTGAGGTCGTAGTTTACCTCATTTTATTAATGAGGATACTGAGGCTCACACTGCTAGTTTATTTCTTCCATATCAATGATTATTACTGACACACTACATATTTGTATTCTTTTATTTTGGTTACTATTTATCTTTCTTGACTAGAATGTAAGCATGTTACAGAATATTTACTTGTCCACAGTTGTATCTCCAGCACTTAGAATAGTGTCTGACACAGACATTCAATAAATATTTGTTAGATGAATTAATAAGGTGACCAGTCCAAAATTATACAGCCAATGAGTGAGAGACCTAGGGTTCAACTCAGATGTCTGCCTCCAAAGCCCATACTCACCCAACCTAGAGCGAGAATGATCACAGCAGCATTAGAGTACAAAGAGTAAAACGGACGACGGCTTGAAATTAGGGCTGAGAAAGTACTTTACAGGTAAGAGGAGTAAAAAAAAAATTTAAGTTCATCTCTCCTGAACAACCCCTTGAAACTCCTCCTGATTAGAGGTCTGGTGTACTGAGAGCTGGACAAGCAGCTGAGCGCAACCTTCTCCTTATGGGCAAGTTCAGCAAGACTCCTAGGCAGCACAGAGCCGGAGGATTTGTGGTCCATTAAACACAGGGCAATGGGAAGCCTTGAATAGCCCCCATTCACACAGAGCCTGAGAAAGTTTGCACTGCAGTGAAAGTGCTGTCCAGGTTAAAAACCACAAGTGAAAAACAACAACAGAAACCCTCACAGACTACAGGAGCAGCCAGGGTCTCCACCACAGCCATGGAGCCTTACACCAACCAAGATGAGGCTCTGCACAGGCTCAGCTTGTGGCATACAGCCCTGTGCCCTTCTGGTGGCCTGTGACAGCTGATCCTCTAAAATAGTACACAAAATTATAACTTTTAGGGAAGGAGGAGATCACATTTTTCATCACTCTTTTCTGAACACCTTGGGTCCTTTCTTTGAAATTGGGCAGAATGTGAATTTTTCCATGGAAAGAGTTGATTGAAGGGCTACTTACTTAAAAGAAATAATTTAGATACATTCCATGTTTTTATTTCTAGGAATATATTAAAATAAGACAAGAAATTTATGTTTGGAGACTTTTTGTTCCCATCCTAATAGCTGTATTTTGTCCTAATTCATACTAAACTAATTCATTTTGCTAAGGTAAAAGACAGTAAAGGACAGCACTATAGCTATAAAGTGCTGGGAAATGTCGAAGATGCTGTGGTCATCATTAGGCTTTGCCTCATTAGGATGTCATTTCTTCCCCACCGTCGTCCTTCCCGAAAAGTTGTGGGGCATCAGCTGAAAATGATAGCCTTTATTTCAGTAGAAATGAGAAAAAAGTAACAAGATAAGTCATAGATTCTCCCCTCCCTCCAAATAAGGCAATGTAACTTATGGACATCTATCTGCCTATCCTTTTCACTGACTTTTTCGGGGCAAGGGGATGGGCAATAGGAGTGGGAGGGTAGGGAGCAAGCTACTATTTTTACAGCACATATGTGACTGTGGGCTGTGCACTTTATATGCACTTAACAATTCTATTAAGTACTAGTTATCTCCATTTCACAGGTGAGAAAGCTGAGGCTTAGAGACAGGCTAGCTTCTTGTTCAAGATCAAAGAAAGTGGCAGGGTCAGAATTCAAAATGGAGATTGTTTGACTCCAAACCTGCTGCCTTAATCACCGGTTATTCACTCACGTTCTTTAGTTCTCAGGGACCAATAACACTGAGGCAAGCAGATGACTCCAATGTGAAAGGGCAGATGGAACTTAGAGGAAAACAAACAAGCTAGGTTTTGTTTCTTATTGTTTAAAGGCTCTTCAGCCTTGTATCAATCACTGGAATATCAAGCTAAAACAAAACAGCTATTGTTAGTAGTTTTTAAACTCTGTAACTACCCATATAAAATTAATATCTACATTTATTTTGATGTGCTGACCTGTAGCACAATATTTATTTCATATTTCTAAACTGAAATGTTTCCATCAGTACAAGCCTATTTTATCGCAACAAACACACAATATAGCCCAAGATTCTAAACACTGCTCATTGATACACTAGAGCCCAGTCTTGGCCACTTTATCTTAGAAAGGTAAAAGTAATAAACCCAAATGATAGCTAATATCTATTGCACACACTACTCTTAGCATTTTATATGTATTTACTCACTGAAACCTCACACAAGGCTTTAAGGTACCATTTTTTATCCTAATTTTACAGATGGGGAAACTGAGACACAAAGAAGTAATAAGTAAGTGGTAGGCCGATAAGTAGGTAGTAAGGCCATGATTCTAACCCAGGCATTAGGACTCTAGAGTCCACATATTTCCTCACCCTCTCCTAGACTTTTTCAAAAAGACAATCTCAAACTTAGAGAAAAGTTGCAAGTACAGAACAAATAATTTTTCTTTTCTTGAATCATTTTAAAAGTCAGTAATATGTAACTACTAATTCTCAGACCCCATTCAAGTTTCGCCAATTATCCCAATAATATTTTTTATAACAAAAGGATGCAATTCATAATTATACATTGAATTTGCATGCCATGTCTCTTTGGTTTCCTTCAATCTGGAACATTTTTTTTTAATTTTTTAATTTTTTAAATTTTTTTGAGGACGA
Source organism: Equus asinus (assembly GCF_041296235.1). Classification (NCBI taxonomy): domain Eukaryota; kingdom Metazoa; phylum Chordata; class Mammalia; order Perissodactyla; family Equidae; genus Equus; species Equus asinus. The sequence goes on from NC_091813.1 coordinate 43,237,869, forward strand.
TTAGCCCTGAGTTAACTGCCACCAATCCTCCTCTTTTTGCTGAGGAAGACTGGCCCTGAGCTAACACCCATGCCCATCTTCCTCTACCTTATATGTGGGACGCCTACCACAGCATGGCTTGTCAAGTGGTGCCATGTCCACACCTGGGATCCGAACCGGTGAACCCCGGGCCACTGAAGCGGAATGTGCACACTTAACTGCTGCGCCAGCGGGCCGGCCCCTGGAACAGTTTCTTAGTCTTTCCTTGACTTTCATGGCCTTGACAATTTTGAAGATTACAGGACAGTTATTTTGTAGAAGTTCTCTTAATGTGGGTTTGTCACACATTTCTTTGTGATTAGATTCAGGTTATGCATCTTTGGTAGAATTATCACAGAAATAATGTGTTCTTCCCACCTCAATTTCAGTTTGTTTCCTGGATTTTAACTTTGACTATTTGATTAAGGTGATGTCTAACAGTTTTCTCCACAGTAAAGGCACACTTTTCACTTTTAATACTAACAAGTTTTGTGGGGAGGTACTTGGAAACTATATAAATACCTATTCCTCACAAACCAGAGCACGCCAGACATTGGCGGGTACTTATAATCATTGCTTCTCTTGAGCAAATATGTATCATTAGCTCAATAAGGTAAAAACAGAGTGAATTGGGAAGATAAAAATGTATTTCTCCAGAGACAACTTTTATTGAATGAATAAAAAGAAACAAAATGTATCAGGTCTAACTGATAAGCAAATGATCAAACAGTGAAAGTTTCAATATTTGAGACACACAGTCATTATCCTGTCCCCGAAAAAAATTCCACATTTAGTGAAAGTGGTAATAAAAAAAGGTCACAAATACAGATTCTGTTTTAAATGATGGCCTAAAAAAGACAACTGCAAAATAAACAAGGTCTGAATTGAGCAAAGAGAGGGAAACTAGGAATGACACAAACATTAACTTAGAGAGACAAAAATGTTTTCTACCATGTTAAAAGTAAAGTTGATCAAAGCAATCGGACAAAAGCAATTACTCTCTCCACATTGTCAATACAGTTCCAAACCTTATGAATTTGAGGACATTGATAAAAGTATGAAACCTTTGCCTCTGAGTGCATCTGCCAAAAACCTAATGAATTTCAGAGACACGTAAGAGACATTTTGGTCCCAAAATATAGGCAATGATTTCCCTTGGTATAAAGTTCTAATGTGGTTATGTTAATAAAAATTTGATTATCTGCATCACCTGATATCAAAAGTTTCTTCCTTCCTCTGAAAGCAGCCAAACAAATTTAAGGATGGGGCGAATCCTGTGGCCAATATATTTCAGGAGTATTTTGCTTTGTTATTCATGCACAAATGGAAACTAGAAACTTAGCAATAGATTAGTTAGGTCTATCAAAATCCTTGACTGTTTGTATATGTTCCTCAGCTTCAAATATTCTGTATTTAAGTCAATGCCTGGTGAATGGTTCTCACTGTTTCATATTATGGAAGAGGTGAAAAGCACCGACAATCCTCACTGTATACTCTGGTCCCCATTCAATCTGGTCTCAAAATGTGATAATAAATACCATGCAAGCTCTTGCCTACATAAAAAGTTATAGTTAAAATGCACAGTTATTTAAGTACATCTAAAAGGTCTAATATTCTCATTCGTTATAAAGGAGCTGTTATTCCCTATGTCTGATTATTCCAAAATGTTCTTTAGTTAACTGTACTGAGATCCAGTAATTTCCTACAAAACAGCATTAACAGAACCAAGTGCTAATATACATTTCTGAAACTATCAGATGATAAAAAATATTTCCATATTTTTATGAGATTTTAGGGGAATGCACTAATAGCTAAGACTTTTTGGTAAAGAAATGTGACGAATCACAGAAACCTGATTAACTTTATCAATTCGGAGGCCTGCTGAGCCCCATTTCACAATATCACCATTTTAAAATGCTGCTAAGAAATGCATGTTGTATTAAAGCAAAACTTCATTAGAAAATGCAGCAAAAACAGTCATGTTTTACAAAAGGAGCAGAAAAGTAACAATAACTATTAAGTAAGTGTTGCTATTACAAGTTTGTCGTAAAGGGATTCTTTAACTTTGTAAGAATGGGCCATAATTGACCATCTTCTAACTTTTCAATATCACAGAAAAGATTCACACAAACTTAACTATATTAAATATTCCTACACAAATCAATAATATGAAAACAGAATAACCTTAGTGTGGCATTTATAGTTAAATATATGGAAATAATAAGGATTTCCTCTCATTTTTCATATATGAAACTCAGTAAAAGATTGTAAAATTCTATTATTCAAAATTCTGTTTTATGAATATGTAATTTTAGTGCAACTTACATTAATTACTCCATTTGTTTCATTATGGTGCAAAAGAGTTTTCAAAATTCTGGATAAAAAGAGTTATTGTAATACACTGGTTCTGCTTAAGTTACTCAGATCAATACGTGAACAAAACTGGAGAGTAGCTGGTATTAGAAATGATGATGATAGAGGGAGACAGCATGTAACAGCAGGATGTGATTTACTATTTCTACCAGGAAAAGATTAAACTGCTAACTCATCCCGTGCAGTAGTTCAACTGGGAGTGAGTTTAGTCCCCCAGGAGCCTTTGGCGATGTCCAGAGATACTTATGGTTGTCACAACTTGGGGGGGATGCTGTTGGCATCTAGAGAGCAGAGACCAGGGTGCTGTTGAAAATCCACAACATACCTGATAGTCTCCCACAACAAAGAACTATCAGCTTAAGTCAACAGTACCAACGTTAAGAAACCCTAATTTAGAGAATGTACTGTGTACTTACAGGACTCACCTCAGAGGATTATTACAAAGCTTAAATATAAACATTTATCATGTAAAATGCTAGGTATACTCCTTGGCACATACTATGTGCTCAATATGCATCAGTTATTACTATTATCAGTATTACTGTTGTAATCCATAGTCAATGATTTTTGGCTTTAGTGAAAGCTGGAACTGATACAATCCTATCTTACCTGCCCCCACGTAAAAACATAAAGAATAACTTTCAAGAAGTTGAAAAAAAAGATTTTTTCTGAAGAATATAGCAAACAGCTTCTTGAGTGTTTATGTAGGCACCAGGTTTGCATAAACAAAATACGTGGATGTACACAATCATTTGGGATTAGGAAATATTAATTCTAGATTTTCACTTACAGTAAGAAAAATAGTAAAACATATATTTTACTTCTTTCTTCCCTAGGCAGGATTCTCAGGAATATCTATTGATTTTATTTATAGTTATTATAACAAAGTATTTTCTAGTAGCCACACTTTTTAAAAGTCAGACCATTCTGTTGAAAGCCAAGTACTCCCCTGCTATAATTTTTCTCCTGTTAGCTAACATGACAGCAATAACTAAATGTGGTCAGCCAGTGTAATTACATTACAACTGCCTTTCCTCTCAGATATCACATTATTATATTTGTTACCTCTTAAGACTCCTTTTTATTTTTACACCAATAAAAAGTTTTTCTGAAGAAGCAAAGCCTGTACTTATAAAAAGGTAGGTGACACCTCTCAATAGGATAACGTTAACATTTTCTCCCCAGTTCTTGAAAATACCAAAGATTCTTAAATTAAGAGTCCCACAATTTAATTCATGAAATCCTGGGGCAAAATATCAGCCGAGAAATGATAAATGAATTTTACAGAGAAATGACTTTTAGAAGATCACTGGAAATTTTTTAATGTATTTTTCTATTCTTTTTCTCAGGAAAAAAGCTTATGACTTTAAAAGGTTGGAGAATTTAAGCAAACACTCAGTGGTTTTGGAAATGTAGTTTCCATGGCAACCAACATGGTCTTCTTTATATAGCATTATAAACAGATGGTAAAGAGTGGTCATGTTTGTTTCTTTGCCAGTATATCAATAAAACTGCTGTAATACTGTATTGAATACACTTGAACTATTTAATAAATTTAATATACTAACCACACGATCTAGTAATTTACACAGACAAATATAATTAACTAGTATCTGGGTTTTTCTTTTTCTTTTTAATAAACACATGAAGATCTTGAACAGTGAAGTCACTATACTCCATAGAGTCAACAGTCTTCCTTGGCAAGACTTTGTACAAATGTTTTCTCAGCACTTGCCATGCAGGACATATCACCACAAATATGAATCTGATGAAGAGAAAATAATGGATTGAAATAACAAAAGTGGGATCGTGTTTGGAAATTTATCCCTTGGCCACCTTTTCTTAAAGAACAAATGAGAAATTAAGAAGCACAAAGAGTTTTGTTACAATAAACAATAGGTTGTAAAGCAAATGGCAAAATTGTTTAAAAATCAGATTCCATCCCATGTACATAGTAGTGGCTTTCAAAAATGCAGGTGTTCTGAATTCCACTGGTTTAACTGTGCTGACTTGCTAGGTACTATTTGGTAGAAATCTAAAATAAGCCAAGAAACTATAAATGTGATTAGTCTGTCAGTAAAAGTTTGAACAGCCAATTCCTGCATGTATTATCAACATCTTTGAGGCAGTGACCCTGTATCTGGAAGGCAGGCAGTCAGAAGGGGCTATACATGAACCTGTCGCTCCACAAGGGCCCAGGCAACCCTTCTTAATAGGCCCATCCTAGGGGCCTTGATGTATTTCCCAAGGTAGGTGAGGAATGCTTACCTTAAAAAAAACTTGGGACAGTATGTACTATTCTTAATTACATAAATAGCCATTTTGATTACACATATAAAGCAATATTTGGTAAATGGTACTTGTCCTACATTCTCCTTCTCATGCATCTATCCCTAAATTTGCTGATTTTTATCATTTACAGATTGTTTCTATGCTTCTCACATCAAAGAAAGTTCATTGGAAATGAGATATTTCATTCTGTGGAACAATCCAGGATGAAAATACAGAAAAATAGTATGCATATTTATGAAAGGAGTGAATTATGTAAAGTAAATCACAGTTTAATTGAAAAAATAAAAATTTTCAATTAAAACATTTTAAGACTGGTAGAGACTGTCCTAGATTTATATTTGACTCAAAACTGGGAAAAAATTGATTAAATTATGTATCTTGGATGAGCCACAGTGAACTACACGGTCTACCAAAGACTGCTGCCATAATACAATTTTGGGGAATTATTTAAACCTGGAGAACCTAGGAAAGAGCCTCCTTTCTCATACGAGGCTGGAGAGTCTCCAAGAAGGTACCAAGCTCATCCATCCAAAAAACATGCCTACCTACAGCGAGTGATCACTACCTGCATGACCACAAAACGGAAGCCCTTTTCAGAGGGTTTCAGTTTGCCGCCTTCTACGGTACTTGTAGTGTGGGAAACTGTCTAGCAAACAACAGCTTCTAGTTTAGCTTAACTTCTTCTCAGACGGGTTTTCAACCCTGGTGACAAAACAGAATCATCTGAAGAGCTTTAAATATGACAATACCCACATCCTAGAATATGCCAACTTAGGCACAATCATCAGAGGTGGGGACCAGGTATGAGTATACAAAAAATACACCTTAGGTGTGATTCTAATGTGCAGCCCCATTAAAAAACACCAGACAGACTGTGATTCACGTTTTTCTTTATCCCTGATGAGAAAGAGATCTCAAACCACCACTTTCATCTTTTCAGGATACACAATTCAACATTAGATTTCCTTTTTATTACAGAGAGGCACAAGACTTAAGAAAAGGAATTGCTGTACTGAATTATTTGGTGTAGCACATTTTATCATAAAGGAGTTCAACAAAATACTGAGATGTGAAAAAAGTTTCCCTGGGAACTACTCCAGATAGTAATGTTTACCTCTTACAAAGATTATCATTATCACGAAGACTTGTGAATAGTGAATTCATTTTCACTCCTTTTGGGATATACTCAGTGTTTGAGCTGGTTATAATGTATTCTCCACTTTGAACAGTCACAAAATAAATGCTTTCTGGGTTTCCAGTGCATTTAACAGATATTCTGAAGAACTGACTTAAATGATCAGCGTGTAATTCTCACTTATTACTTCACAGATATGATATTCTCTTTTTCAAGAATGACCTTTAAACTACAACCAACAGTAGTGAAAATTCAGGCATTTGGAGAAGGAAAAGCTGCAGAGGTAAGAAGGGCTCCTTCCACCTTCCTCTCTAGCACATAGTTAAAAACAATTTTTAAAAACCTGTTAACATACTGTCCCCAAAAGAGAGGAGAAATGAATGCCGTAGCTCACAAATGTTATTTTGAGCCACACATTCATAGCGAAATTCTACCATGTAGAAAAATGTAAATATCTGGTAGATTGTGATGGTAGTTCTTTATACATATGGTTTTCTCCTTTCAAATTATTTTCAAGAAGACCGATCACTTTTTGCTAGATATGAAATAGCAAATAGAAATAAAATAATTACAAACTCTCCAAATTGTCAGCGATGGAGACTAGGGAGGAGAGTGTACAGTTAAGTAATCTGACAGGATAAACCATGATGATACCGGGGCCTTAGAATTGATTTCTATATTTTTGTTTGCTTTCTTACATTTCCACAAGCTACTAAAATTTCCACAAGTCATTTATTCTTTCTTTGAGAAACTTTATTTGGCTATTTATGTCTATAGTGCTATTAACTCATCATAATTTTACATCAAATCCTCATAACATAACATGATTGGGGTTTAATTCTAAAAAAAATTCACAAAACAGGAAAAAATATCACCCTAATGCATTTTGGAAGAAACAACCTATTAAAGAGAGTAAGTGTGTCTGGCAGAATTCTAGAGATGACAGAAAACAAGAGGAAACAACATTTCTTAATGTTATTTAAATATGCACACAGGAGACAGGGAGATATGCTAGGACAGAGAATCAACAGGAACTCTAGTCTTCCTGCACATAAAATAGAGTTTCATTAACAATAAAGGAACAGGTGTCTTGGGACCCATTTATACAGGCTATTAACTATTATGAGCTGCTGGTATCCAAATTTATTTTAGTACTAGGCAACTGATTAAAAATAAATACAAATTTAAATTCCATCTATTAGCATGTGGAAGCAATGCCTAGCTTCCGAGAGTCTAATTTAATACAAAGGTATTTTCCTATGGTCCTGATCACAGAGGATACTGAAGTTCATATACAACATTTCCTAAGTCCCAAAACAAAGACTTTCATATTAATCCTCATTTGAATGTAAAAAATTGATGAGTAGCCTTTTGTCTTGACCTGACAAGACCAAACAAGCTTTGTTTACTAAGAAGTAAATTTTTATTCAAACTTAAATATTGAAACATGCATCTATCTTTTTAAAACTGGGGGAGGGAATCACACATACACTGCATTTTACCACATTTTATACTTATTTTGAAAAACGTGTCGCAATGGTTATCCTCTAATAATTTTTACTGTTTCATTATAAATACTGATTAATAAACTAAATATCTGAAGATTTATAAGGAATCACCTGTATATCTGACTAAAGAATATTTAGAATGTCAGAGTTGGGACTGCAGCATGGATAATCTAGTTCAACACACATTTTTACAGAATAAGAAAATAAGGCACAGTGAGGCTCAGTAATTTGCCTAAGGTAACCATAATAGCAATATTTTGACCACATAAATTATCAAAATTGTAAAATCAGTATAATAGTACCTATCTTCCAAAGATGATGTGAAAATTCAATGTGTTAATTGTTGTTGATGTTATTTCAAACTGTTACATTTACCTGCATCTAGTTTTTGAAAAAAATCATTTGGTTTATTCACTGATACATGTTCTGGTGATATTATTTCCACTTATTCCAGAAGTATTAAGTGATTACTCTATGCTTTCTGTGACACACTCTATGAAGAATAAAGATGGTATAGCATGATCTACAGCCACAAGTATCTAGTAAAAGCCTCTGTAGAAATGAAATGGTAAAAAAATTTAAGAGGTTGATGAGCAAGCCAAAGATAGAATCATGATTCTTAAAAATATGGTGATATTTTAAATGGAAATAATTTGCTAAAACTAGGGTTTCTCAACCTTGCCACTATTGGCATTTTGAACTGGATAATTTTTTGTTGTAAGGGTTTGTGCACTCCAGGTTGTTTAGTAACATCCCCAACCTCTACCCACTAGATGCCAGCAGCATCCCCCAGTTGTAACAACCAAAAATGTGTCCAGATATTGCCAAATGTTCCCAGGGGGGCAGAATCATCCCTGGTTGAGAAACACTGGATAAAGCCAACTAACACTATACCTTATGTTGCTTTCCAAGCTAATGATACATATTAAATATCACCTAGAGGCAAAGCAAATCTGGAGCTTCGTTATTCTTTTAAAAATAGCTTCAGCTCTAAGGCATCAAGCATTAGGGTATTGAATAGAGGAATAAAATCACAAATTCAATATCAAGGTGTGGCTTAGGTTTTGAATCTATGGTTTTCTGCCACTAACTGCCAAAAAGTCTAAAAAATATTAATCAGTCCATGTTCCTAATGGGAGAAAGATATCTTTCATTATATTAAGGTTTCTCAAATTAGAAACAGCTCTGTGCCCCTCCAAGAAACCCTTAGTACTTTCTTTCCTACTCTTCCAAAATATAACTTGTCATTTTGCTAAAGCACAATCAAGTACAACTCCAGGCTGGTGTTAAGGAGAAAGCCATTTAGTTCATGTGTAATCTATCCAATGACCTAGAAGCATTAAAACAATGTGGTTTTGTTCTCTGTATATGAATTTTGTGAGAAAAAACTGTTACAAAATCATTCTCAAATTTCATACTTTCCAAAGATCTCAAAAACATTGAAGGTTTATTACAATGGATATTTCTAAAATGTTAGATTAAGAACCAAATAATTGAGGTGTCAAGCAAACATCAGGTCTATATAATATATAAAGGGGAAGGACTGACCTCCTCTGCCTCATGCATCTTCTTCTCTTTCTCTCTTCTCTAGGCTTCACATCTACTTAATTATCAAACTTTGAAGAATTGACTGGTAATGGTAGCACCTCACTAAAAATCTGATGCATAGGGCATATGAAAGTATTCTACAAGAAAACCACTAAGAGATAAAGATGGAAAGGAATGTTCCATGAGTTGGCTCAGGATCAATTTTTAAAAGAATTAGGGCCACTGTAGGCATAGTGCATGAGACAGGCCTGCCAGTAGTGCCCCCTCTGCTTCTGGGAACCTACAAGCTCCGTACTGAAAACAAACACACAACAAGTAGTCTGGATAACTGATGAATTTGGGAATCATCATCATCAAGAGGAGAGTGTTGCTCATTTTGGTTTTGCCTTCACTTGAAAAGTTACCAAGTGGTCTCCATTTCTCACACTCAACAAACTTTTGTTTCTTCAACATTGTGAAAGAAGAGAACGGTCTATGTTTTCACAAAGGGATGCCTACAGGCTGAAAAGTTCTGTTAATACTGTTTTGTTTTGACTCTATGTATAGTGATATCTCCAACATTAGAAATTTGGACATAATCTGCTAAATCTGAATTTACATACTGGGCAGTATTTCCTTTAACAAAGTCTAATTGGAAGAGCATTTTATGGTACATGAAAATTTAATTTCAAATGTTAGAGATACAGAGAAATCTGATTTAGATAGAAGACAACTTATTTTTAGCTACAAAAAACTGCAATGCCAAAGCACTTTGCATTTAATGCTACAATTTACATATATTACAATATTCATGATACATGATAAATACCCAAATCCTATTTGGAAAACCTTCATTGTGAAAAAATTAGAATTTTAACAAAACGGTGCTTCACATTTTAAAGAATGTTCTCATTTTAAAAAAACTCAACATAGCAATTTGACATATGACATTAAGCCAATTACTGATAAATTCAGATGCCTTTGATATTCCTTAAATAATTCTTAATATTGAAGGTAAACACCACATATATGCTAACAAATTTCTAAATTTATAAAATAAAGTAGCACCCTGTATTTTAAGTAAATATTGTGCACATTTCACACAGGTACAGGATTAATTTAACAAAGGATTCTTTAGTTATAACAGGCAACATGCTGCAACAAACTAAAGAGAAAATGGCTCTGAAACAATGGATGCTCTCTGACTCATTTCATGTTTCAAGGAAAACTTTTAGGGTTGACATTTTCCACTTGACCCTACAAATGTCTTTTCTCTAAAGTTTTATTTCATTTGGATAACAAATCATCTATATGTCTACACAATGGAGATGAAAACTGCCCCCCAAAAGACTAACCAATGAGACATTATTTATAAGTAATACCAACATAAAATATAGGATCACACATGTAACACAACTCAAATCACTAGTGTTTTACAATGTATAGAGACTTCTGACTACATCATGATAGAGTGAGGTGGTTCCTTCAAAAGGCAACTATAAAGCTGAACAAAACAGTCAAAAGCAGTAATTTTAGCACTCTAGAATTCAAAGGTATACACCTCATGAAAACTGTCGAACTTCAGGGAGGAACAGTGTGAGTCGATGGCATCCTTGCCAGGGACTGCTCCCACCCCTATCCCTGGCTTTGGCAGTACAGTAGCTCTGTCAGGGCAGGGCAGACTGGGAAGCCAGCAGCTCTGTCACCTCTGTGGCGGGCATTCACCTGATCTGGAGCACTATCAGGGGTGATCTCTGTGGCAAGCAGCACACTAGCAGATCAGCCAGGGATTTAACAGGGAGTTCCAGCAGGTGAGTCAGCCAGAGGAGGCCTGACCCCACATTTTTGGGGTTGACCTGAGGCTGTGTGCATTGCTGCTGAGACCAGAGAGGGCCCATGATCCCTGGATGATGGAGGCTGCAGGCACGTGCAGGTGAGACATGAGAGGCCCAATAGGAAGCAAAGGCCAGGGCAGCCTGAAGTTTGAACGTGCTTCCCAGCTCACACACAGCTCCATCAGGAGAGATTAGAAGCCTTACTAGCTCGAGGTGTTTCAGCACAACTTCTGACCAATCTTTGGCTGATCACCAAGCTACACAGACACAGGGGCAACCCCTAGGAAGCCAGGCTTACAAAAAAAAACAGGGAAAAAACAGCGAGCTGAGATAGCAGCAACTGCACACTGCAGGGGATACAGACTTCAAAGGTTTGGTCCAGGCAAGCTATAAAACACAGAAACAACACACATCACAATACACAACACACACACAACAACCAACATCAACAACAAAGGGGGAAAGTCACAAACTAGAATTGCTACAATACATTATCTAAAATGTCTAGTATTCAACAGAAAGTTATGAGTTATGCAAGAAACAAGAAATGCGATCCACAAAAAAGCGGTCAATAGAAAATATTTCTAAGTGTCTTTAGATCTCGTACTTAGCAGATAAAGCCCTCAAACTAGCTATTATAAAAATGCTCAAAGAACCAAAGAAAACCATGTTTAAAGAATTAAATGACTCTGACTACAGAACCTCAATAAAAGTTCAGAGCTTATTTTAAAAAGAACCAAATGGCAATTCTGGAGATGAAAAGTACAAATAACTGAAATGAAAATTTACTAGAGAGACTCAGCCATAGATTTGAGGTAGAGGAAAAAGAATTAGTGAATTTGAAGACAGATTAATAGAAACTACAGTCAGGCATCACTTAACAATGGGGATATGTTCTGAGAAATGCGTCATTAGGTGATTTCATTGTTGTGCAAACATCATAAAGTGTTCTTACACAAAGCTAGATGGTATAGCTTACTACACCCTTACTGTCATACATGCAGTCCGTCATTGACTGAAACATCGTTATGTAGCACAGGATTGTATACAACCTAAACAGTACAGAAAAAGAAAGACTAAAGAAAAGTGAACAGAGCCTCAGGGACTTATGAGACAATATCAACTGTAACAATAGACGTGTAATAAGAGCCCCAGAAAGTGAAGAAAAGCAAGAAAAGGACAGAAAAAATAATGGAGGAAATATTGGCCAAAAACTTCCTAAATTTGATGAAAAATTTATTTTATAGAGGCAGGCTACTCAATGAAACCCAACATAGGACAAACACAAAACATGTAAACACATCATAGATAGACTGTTGAAAGGCAAAGAGAAAATATTGAAAATAGCAAGAGAAAAATGACTCATCAGGTACAAAGGAACCACAACACAATTAATGTTCACCAGAAACAGAGGAGGCCAGAAGGCAGTGGAATGATCCATTTAAAGTGCTGAGGGAAAAAAGTTTGGCAACTGAGAATTCTATATTATATAAAACTATCCCTTAAAAATGAAAGTGAAATAAAGACATTCTGACATAAATAAAAGATGCAGAAAATTTATCAGACTTGCCTCACAAAAAATACTAAAGGAAGTTCTTCAGACTGAATGGAAGTGATATCAGATAGTAATCTGAATCCACATGAAGAAACAAAGAGTGCCAGAAATGGTGACTATGTGAGTAAACGTAAAAGATTCTGTAAACATATTTTTTGTTATTTTTTTAATCTTCAGTTTTATGAATGATATAAGATTATATAAAGCAAAAATTATAATACTGTATTGATGGCTTTACAACATAAACAGATATAATATATATAATAATAACAAAAAGGGGAAAAGGAGACACTGGAATAAGTTTCTATATTTTGCTGGAATTGAAGGTAGTATGATTCTGAAGCAGACTATGATAAATTAAGATGCATACTGCAATCTCTAGAACAACCACTAACAAAATAACTCAAAATCATATAGTTAAAAACACAACAGAGAAATAAAAATGGTGTGCTAAAATATATCTACTTAACATAAAAGAAGGAAGTAAGGGAAAAACAGGGACAAAAATGACATGAGATAAATATAAAACAAATAGAAAAACGATAGACTTAAATCCAACCATATCAATAATTAGATCAGATATGAGCAGAGTAAATAACCTACTCAAAAGGCAGGTATAATCAGACTAGACTAAAAAACAAGACCCAACTGTATGCCGTATCCAAAAGACACACCTTAGATACAAAGACATAAATAGGTTAAAAGTTAATAGGACAGAAAATGATATGCCATGCAAATAGTAACCATAAGAGAGCTGGAATGGTTATGGTAGTAGCAGACAAAAACAGACTTTAAGAAAAATGTTACTGGAGACAACAAAGAACATTTCATAATCATAAAAGCATCAGTACATCATGAAGACATAATAGTTATAAATGCATATACACCTAACAATAGATATCCCCAATGAAGGAAAAACTAAGAATTGAAAGGAGAAATAGGCGATTCAGTAATAATTGGAAGTGGAGATTTCAATACTTCACTTTCAATAATTGATAGAACAACTACACAGAAAATCAACAAGGATATAGAAGACTTTAACAATACTATCGACCAGCAGGATATAATTGACATTTATAGAGTACTCCACACAATAAGTGCAGAATACACATTCTTTTCCAGCACACACTGAATAGTCTCCATATGTTGGACTACTAAACAAGTCTCAATAAATTTAAGACGGCTGAAATCATTAAAAGTATGTTCTATGACCACAACAGAATTAAGTCAAAGATCTCAAGTGGAAAGATATCAGGGAAAACTGACATATTTAGAAATTAAACAGCACACTTCTACATAGCATAGGAGTCAAAGAGAAAATTATAAAGAAAATTTTACATATATTTTGAACTAAATGAAAATGAAAACAATATATCAAAATTTATAGGATGTAACTAAAAAAGTACTTAGATTGAAATTTATAGCTTAATCAGGAAAGCTCTCAAATCAATAATCTAAGCTTCCACCTTAAGAAACTAGACAAGGAAAAGCAAACTAAACTGCAAGCAAGCAGAAAAAAAGAAAATAATAAAGTTTAGAGCAAACATCAATGAAATAGAAAATGAAAAATAGAGAAAAATCAATGAAACTAAAAAGTGGTTACTTGAAAAGATCAATAAAGTTGACAAACCCTTAGCTAGACTGATTAAGGAAATGAGAAGACACAAATTACCTAACTCAGGAATGAAAGAAGAGATCTCATTACTGACCTTACAGGAACTAAAAGGACGACAAGGGAATATTATGAACAACCTTATAACAACAAATTAGACAACTTAGAAAAGATGGACAAATTCTTAGAACCAAATTTCCAAAACTCATTCAAAAAGAAATAGAAAACATGAATAGACATAACAAGTGAAAAAAGTGAATTATTAAAAATCTTCCCACAAAGAAAATTACAGGCCCTGATGGCTTTTCAGGAAATATCTATCAAATATTTTAAAAAACAAATACCAATACTTCACAAACTCTCTCAGAAAACAGAGAGAAACTTCCCAACTCATTCTATGAGGCAAGTACTACCCTAACACCAATGCCAGATAAAGACATCACAAGAAATCTACAGATCAATATCCCTCATCAATACAGACAAAAAAATCCTCAACAAAATATTAGCAAACTGAATCCAGCAACATATAAAAAGGCTCATACATGATGACCTAGTGAGATTCACCCTGGGAAAGTAAAGTTTGTTTAACATTCAAAAGTCAAGTAATATAATAAACTATATCAACAGAATAAAGGATAAAAAACACATGACCATTTCAGTAGACACAGAAAAGGCATTTAACGAAATCCAACACCCATTCATGATAAAAACTCTCAATACATGAAGAATAGAAGAGAATTTCCCCAATCTAATAAAAAGTATCTATGAAAAACATACAGCTAACATCATAAAATCATTAAAAATTGAATGCTTTCCATCTAAGAATGGGAATAAGGTTAGAATGGCAGTTCTTGCTACTTCTATTCAACGTTGTACTGAAGTTTCCAGGCAGTGCAATAAAAAATTAAAGACATTCAGACTAGAAAGGAAGAAGAGAAAATGTTTTTATTGGAGAATGATCATCTATGTAGAAAATACTAAGAATGTACAATAAAAATACTAGAATTTATACATGAGTTTAGCAATGTCTCAGGATATATGATCAACATGTAAAAATCAATTGTATTTCTATATACCAGCAAAAAATAATACAAAAATAAAATTTTTAAAACAATTCTATTCACAATAGCATCAAAATAATACTCAGGAATAAAGTGTAATATTTGACATTGAAAACTATAAAATTTACTGAGAGAAATTAAAGAAGATCTAAATAAACTGAGAGACACTCCATTTTTATACACTGGAAACTTCAATGTTGTTAAGATGTTAACCCTTCCAAATTTGATACATAGATTCAACACGATCCCTATCAAAATTCCAGCAAAATAGAAATGGGTAAGGTGATTCTAAAATTTATATGGAAATGCAAAGTGCCTAGAATAGCCAAAATGACTTTGAAAACAAAGTTAGAGGACTTATACTACCTGAATGTACTGTAAAGCCATAGTAATTAAGGTAGTACAATATTAGCCTAAGGAGAGGTACAGAGATTAATGGAATAGAGTTGAAAGTAAAGAAATAAACCCTCACATTTATTGTCAATTACTTTTGACAAAAGTGCCAAGAAAATTCAATGGGGAAAGAGTCTTTTCAACCAATGGTGCTGGGGCAACTGAATAGCCACATATTTACGACTTGAATAAAACCAGTTTTACTTCTTCCTTTCCAATCTTAATGCCTTTTTTTTTTTTAAATTAAGATTATGATAGTTAACAACCTTGTGAAATTACAGTTGTACATCATTGTTAGTCATGTTGTAGGTACACCACTTCGCCCCTAGTGCCCTCCCCCCACCCCCACCCCCTTTCCCCTGGTAACCACCGATCAGTTCTCTTTGTCTATATGTTAACTACCACCTATGAGTGGAGTCATAGAGAGTTCGTCTTTCTCTATCTGGCTTATTTCACTCAACATAATACCCTCGAGGTCTATCCATGTTGTTGTGAATGGGACAACTTTGTCCTTTTTTATGGCTGAGTAGTATTCCATTGTATATATATATACCATATCCTCTTTATCCAATCATCAGTTGCTGGGCACTTAGGTTGGTTCCATGACTTGGCTATTGTGAATAATGCTTGAATGCCTTTACTTTTTTATTGCACTGGCTAGAAACTTCAGTACAATGTTGAATAGAAGTGGCAAGAATTGGCATTCTTACCTCATTCCTAATCTTAGGTGGGATACACACACACACACATTTGTTGTTAGTGACCTTGAGTCGATTCTGACTGCTAGTAACCCTGTGTACAGCAGAGCAGAACCCTTCCCAGTCTTTTCACACCATCCTCTCACCCTCTGGTGCTGTATTAGATAATGCTCTGCTGCTGCTCAGAGGGTTTTCATGGCCAATTTTTCAGAAGTGGGTGGCTAGGTCCTTCTTTCTAGTCTTAGTCTGGAAGCTCAACTGAAACTTGTCCGCCATGGGTGACCCTGCTGGTATTTAAAATACTCGTGGTATAGCTTTCAGCATCCCAGCAACATGCAGCTGCCACCGCATGACAACTGACAGATGGCGGGTGTGGTTGCCTGACCAAGACATGAACCCAACCACAGGCAGAGACAGCACCGAATCTTAACCACTAGACCACCAGGCCTGGCTATATACACATACACATATATATGAACGTAGACCTTTACCTCACACCATACACAAAAATCAATTCAAATGAATCATAGACTTAAATGTAAGAACTGAAACTATAAATCTTCTAGAAGAAAAAACCACCAAAGAAAATCATTGTGACCTTAGGCCAGGGTTTGTCAACCTCAGCATTACTGACATTTTGGACCAAATAATTGTTGCGGAGAGTGTCCTGTGCGTTGTAGAATGTTTAACAGCATCCCCGGCTGGCCTCTGCTGACCAGGTACCAAGCTCCCTCATAAACAGCTGTGACAACCAAAAATGTCTCCAGATATTGCCAAATGTCCCCTCAGGGGCTAAATGGCTTCCAGCTGAAAACCACTGGGTTAGGAACTTTAGATACAAAAACACAATCCTACAAAAGAATAAGTTAAACTTCATCAAAATTAGGAAGTTTTGCTCCTTGAAAAACCTTAAAGTCAAGCTACAGACTGGGAAAAAATATTTGTAAATTACGTATCTGTTAAAGTCCCCAGAATATACATAACATTTACAACACAACAGTAAGAAACAAAACAATCCAATCTAAAAATAGGCAAAAGAGGGGCTAGGCTGGTGGCATAGTAGTTAAGTTTGTGTGCTTTGGTAGCCCAGGGTTTGCAGGTTCAGATCCTCGGCATGGACCTACACACCACTCATCAAGCCATGCTGTGGCAGCATCCCACATACAAAATAGAGGAAGACTGGCACAGACGTTAGCTCAGGGCCAATCTTCCTCACCAAAAAAAAAGTGCAAAAGATCTGAATAGATATTTCACCAAAGAAGATACATGAATGGCTAATAAGCACATGAAAAGGTGCCCATCATCACTGACTAATTCAGGAAACGCAAAGTAAAACCAGAATGAGACACCAATAAGTACCCACTAGATTGGCTACAATAAAAAAGACAGACAATGGGGCTGGCCCTGTTGCCTAGTGGTTAAGTTTGACACACTCTGCTTTGGCAACCCAGGTTTGGTTGCCGGGCACAGATCTATGCCACTCGTCAGTGGCCATGCTGTGGTGGCGACCCGCATACAAAACAGGAAGATTGGCACAGATGTTAGCTAAGGGCAAATCTTCCTCAAGCAAAAACAGGAAGATTGGCAACAGATGTTAGCTCAGGGCAAATCTTCCTCAGTAAAAAAAACAAAAACAAAAACAAAAACCAACAGACAATACCAAGTACTGGTGAGGATGTGGAGAAACTGGAACCCTCATATACTGCCAGTGGGAATGTAAGATGGTAGTTACTTTGGGAAACAGTTTGGTAATTTCTTACAAAGTTAAACATAAATTTACCATAGGATCCAGCAATTTCATTCCCAGCTAACTACACAAGAGAAATTTAAACATATGTCTACTCAAAAACTTGTTTATAAATGTTCATAGCAGCATTATTCATCATAGCCAAAAAGTAGAAACAGTCCGACTGTCCATCAACAGGTGACGGATACCATACCACAGGACACTATTCAGCAATAAATGGGATGGATACACAAAACACTGATACATGTCACAATGTGGATGAATCTCAAAAACATTATCCTAAGTGGAGGTAGCCAGATGCAAAAGACTATATATTGTATGATGCTGTTTATATGAAATATCAGAAAAGACAAATTTAAAGAAGAAAGCAGATCAGTGGTTGCCTGCGTCTAAGGGTAGGAGCAAGGCCTGGCTGCAAATGGGGTCAAGGGGACTGTATGGAGTGACAGAGATGCTTAATGACGGCTGGTGATGGTGATGACAGCTACACAATTCTACAGACTTACTAAAAATCATTTATGATATATAAATAACGTCACAATAAAGCTGTTTTTTAAAAAAACAGCAGTACAAAATCGACTTTACCTTTCTTAACCAAAATAGGGGACTGGGTTAGGGTATGGGCTGCTGGCTAGTTGAACACCTTGAACACGGTGGACAGGGTGGACGGAAGACTTGAACACTAGATTTCATTTTAAAGCAGTGGTTAATAAATTGCTCAGGAGGCAGAGTACTTCTAAACTAGAGTAATATTGGCTTTTTCCTAGTTCCCAGAGAAAAGAATGTTAAAACGGGCATAGTCTTCTCACTTTTAAGTATGACTTCTCGTAATTTATTCTTCTAGTATAACACTGGTTTATAATGTCACCTCTGTCACTAAATTGCTTTATTTAAATATTTGCTTTTAATTTCAATATTTATTTTTATCTCACTTTGTTCCATAAAAAATTTAAGTGACTTTTTTTAATGAAGATTTTATTTTCTAGAGTAGTTTTAGGTTCACAGCAAAATTGAGGTACAGAGATTTCCCATATACCACCTGCCCCTACACATTCATAGCCTCCCCCATTATCAACACACCTCACCAGTCTGATACAATAGTTAAAACTGATGAACCTATACTGGCACATTATAATCACCCAAGTCCATAGTTTACATTAGGGTTCATTCTTGATGTTGTACATTCTATGGGTTTGGACAAATGTATAATGATATGTATCCATCATTACGGTATCATACAGAATATTTTCACTGACTTGAAAATCCTCTGTACTCTGCCTGCTCATCCTTCCCCGTCCCATCCCTACCCCCCAGCCCCTGGCAACCACTGATCTTTTTACTATCTCCCTAGTTTTGCCTTTTCCAAAATGTCACATAGTTGGAATCATGCAATATGTAGCCTTTTCAGGTTGACTTCTTTCACTTAGTAATATGCATTACTCCATGTCTTTTTATGGCTTGACAGCTCAAATCTTTTTAGTGCTCAATAATATTCCATTGTCTGGAAGTACCATAGTTTATTTATCCATTCACCTACTGAAGGACATCTTGGTTGCTCCCAAGTTTTGGCAACTATGAATAAAGCTGCTATAAACATCCACGTACAGGTTTTTGTGTGGACATAAGTTTTCAATTCCTTTGGGTAAATACAAAGGAGTATAACTGCTGGATCACATGGTAAGAGAATGTTTAGTTTTGTAAGAAACTACCTAACACTCTTGCAAAACAGCTGTATCATTTTGCATTCTCGCCAGCAATGAACAGGAGTTCTGTTGCTCCACATCCGTGCCAGCATTCAGTGTTGATGGTCTGGATTTTGGTCATTCTAATAGGCGTGTAGTGGTATCTCATTGTTGTTTTAAGTTAGGTGACGTTTCAAAATCTCATGTAACTTTTAAAAATTTCAACTTATACTTGAAAGAGATAAAGCAATATGAATTGAACATGACAAACCATGAGAAATACTAGAAAAAAAGTGATATATGAAATATACTTTCAAATAACCAAATTAAGTATTGCTGCTTTCTTTTACCTCTAGTCTCAGATATAACGCTCTATTACAGCCAGTGGATCTCAAACCACGCTTGGCCTTCAGGCTGGTCCAAGTTGCTAAGTACTGAACAATACCGAGTTTTCCCAATTAAAAGAAAAAAAACCCAAAAAGGACAAAACTTTCTCGATTAAATTCCTCACACTTTCCATATAGTTTTCTTCAGCTGTTAATACCTACAACTATCTGAACTACAATGCAAAGGACACCTGATTTTGATTATTTTGGGCTAACCAAATTTCAGTTGAAGCAAAATGACTTCACTGTACTCCGCCACTTAATAAATTTGAGGATCAGTCCAAGACCACGCCACAAAGAGACTTACTACAGGATCCCAGATCTCCCTGGTTTTTCATTCCCAGACCCAATGATCAGTCAGAAACAGCCTGCACTCTTAACACTGGCTTCATGTCAGAACCTAGTGGCCAAGCAGTTCTAAATTCATTTCACCCCAGCAATCTCCCGTCTCAGTTCAACATCTGTCAACCCATTTGTGTCGTCTGGTTAAGTCTGTCAGTTCCACTAGATTATAAACTAAACTGAGGGGAAAGGTTATGTTTTATTCATCTTTACATCTCTTCTGTATTATAGTGCTCTATACACTATGTCTTTAATAAAACGTCTAGAAGATTTTAATGTATCCTTTGTATGGTTTCTTAATACTAAAATTTTTACACATTTGTTCTTAATAATTCATCTGTTGCTTGAACAAAATTTCCTTTTCAATTTCTAGTGCTTATCTTTTTTGTTTATGTGAGATAGCTTCTCCAGAAACACATTAATAAAACGATAAAACAGGAGGACACTTCACTTTGGAAAATACCTAACCCATTTTATTTCTCAGATACCAAAGGCAGCTGTGGAATACAAATAGGGCACTGGATGTAAGTCGAGCAATATAGGCTTGACATCAGCTTGACCGTTAACTACCTGATAGTTCAGCACAAATCACTTAACTTCTCTGAGCTTAAATAGCCACGTTAGTAAAATCAGGATAAAATCTACTCAGAGCGTTCTGTGAAGATTATAGGAAACAGTCTGGAAGTAAGCTCCCCTGACCAGCCTTCACTGAATCTGAGCACCAGAGATGTAAACTGACTTAACTAAGAACTCAAGTCTCCATTAGGGTTCTTTCTACTTCATTAAAGGTAGAGTACCACAGAGTAAATCACTGCCAATCCATTCAGAGACTCCCCTTACACAAGAATAAACATATTTCACCAAGTGTTTGGTATATATTTGAGATAAAAAGAATATATAATTCTTATGACACTAAAAAATAATTAATCAAATGTCTTTCAGATCCAGCTTTTACGTGTTCTTCTTTAGGCATTCAATTTGTTGTCCAGACTCAACTATCTCTTTAAATAGATCAAGTGAATTTTACGGTACTGATACTTTATTAATATACAACAATGTGTTTAAGGGTGTTTATTTGTTGTTTTCACATCAGATAAAGTTAGAGTATACACACAGACACATACAACACTAAGGGATAAGCATAACAACAGGACTAATATCTATGGGATTATTTATAATTGAAAATCTGGAAAGAAAAGGTCAGATAAAAAGGAAATGGTTAGATTCAACTAGACAGAATGTTAGAAAGTCATTTAAAAAATAAATATGAAGACTATAGTAATATGGAAAATGTGTACATTCAGACTAAATTAAAAGTAGAACACAACTGCATATGCATTATGATCACACCTATGTAAAACATACATAATGAATACACGAATAAATTGGAAAGCAAAAATACTGGAAAGCTGCCCAGAAATATAAATATGTTATATTATCATGATAGGATTATACGGAAATTTATTTTCTTTTAGTGCTGATATAACAAATTTATATCATGCATTTGTTTTTTTGACCCATGATAAAGCTGACAACTCTTTTTTGTAAAAACTTTTAACTGCTAAGAGAAAGGAATCAGAAAAGAGATAACACACATATTTATACAAAACTTACTACTAAAAACATATTACTATTAAAGATTTTAAAGAACTTAGTGTTCCCAATAAGCAATTTAAAAGTACAGAAAGAATCCTAAAAGACTTTCATCAATGAGAAATAGTTTTCTCAACTCTAAAAAATAAACCACAGCTTTCAACTTCTGAGTTGATGAAGGAGAAAGAGAGACCTTTGAGAACGTCACCTAACATCCCATAGTCACAGTTAACTCTGGATTATGCTCAAGAGTTGTGGCAAGTTTGTTTAAACTTTACAGAATCATCACTCTAGGTCCACATATTTTAGTACAAATTACTGACAACGTCTTGAGTAATTCAGAGAATATTCACCAGTGATTAGTGGGCTGTGTTTCAGTGAAAGCACCAGCAACTCCTCACTGGATCATTTACACAAGATCACCTTCAAAAGTGATCCCAGTTAGAAGAAAACAAGACCATGCAAAGATCCGAATAAACCAGCAGACTGATTTCCACAAAGAATTTAATCAGTAAAACAAAGCTTCTTGATCTGCAGTTTCCATTGGGAACTCTGCATTCAATAACATCTGCAAAATTAAAGAATCTCCAAAGATAGCATGGTGTGGTTTACAATGTTGAATTTTAAGTCTGCCATCTAAGCATAACTGGAGTGTATTTCAAAGATAAGGAAGTGC
The DNA here is from genome assembly GCF_041296235.1 of Equus asinus. Lineage (NCBI taxonomy): Eukaryota > Metazoa > Chordata > Mammalia > Perissodactyla > Equidae > Equus > Equus asinus. The sequence continues at coordinate 43,260,302 of NC_091813.1, forward strand.
ATATTAAAGAATAATGAATTTTTAATTTCTCCCTCTCAGTTACAATGCAGGGTATTCAAGTATCAATTTTGTTCTTTCCCCATTTAGCAAACATCAATTCTAGACCTACAATTGAGATAACAGCTCTAGAATAATGTATTTTATCACCACCTTTCAAGTGGCAGAAGGCAAGATAGTTCTTTAGGATGCTAAGAAAATCTGGGTACCTCTGAGCCTCCAGTTTCCAGTTCACAATCAGAGCAATCTTCCTTTTTACCTCTTTAAATAGAGATGTAAGGAATGTTTTAAGAAAATGTCAACTACCAGAAGCCAAAGAAAAGCATACTGAATATGAGATTTCCCTGTAAAACTTCATTAAGAAAGGTCTATTTATAAGTTACCACAGTTATTCAACTTGGAATAAAAGGATCAACTTCTTTCTACCAAAGGATTGGGGTACCCAAAATTCAGGTACAATGGAAAAGGAAACAGAATATTTTAGATTTTCTTTCTAACTTCCATATTAAGGGGGAAAAAAAGTCTAAACAATATATCAAGATTCAAGGATAGTCTGAAGTGGCAAAGAATTATCTACAGGTTACATTTTCCCATATTTTCATTCATTTCAACTGACAGTTATCTTTGTAATCTACTAAATAATTATTCTAGCTCCTTTCTCAAAGTAAATGTTAAATGCTCCATGGCATGTTGATTTAGGTTATTTTCGAGTGAAAATACTCCTGAGGAATGTAAAATTGGTAACTATATATTAGTAAAAATTAGTAAAAATGAAGGGAGACAGACAACCCCAGGACCAAAAAATTCAGCTGCATCTTAAAACATCTTAGGCTCTGTGATACGTTAGATAACAGTTCCTTAAGGAACTATTGACAAATTAAACAATTTGTCAAAGGCTCTAACAAGAAGGGAAGGGACCTAATATCTATTGAGTTTCTATTCTGATGCAGGCCCATGCTAGGAATATACATTATCTCATGTCATCTTCATAACAACTCTGACAGACAGGCATTTTTTTCCCTGGCTTGTAGAGGAAGAACACTTGCTTATAATGGAACCCAGGCAAAATTCAAACCAAGGACCTAGACTCTTACTTTTTCTTTTGTATCTTTCTACAACCATTTAAAGCATTAGAGATACTATTCTTTTAAAAGATTCAATTAAGAAGAAAGTAATAACCATTTATTATTTCCTGATGTTTGGACTTCCTATATTCTACTGGACAGTGAGGAAGGTGGTCAACAAACTGTGGGCTGGAGGTAAGGTATCTAGGCAAAGTTTTCAGCAGGTACAAGCTTTCTTTTTTCATCCTGGCTCTTAGTTTCTCTCTCACTGTTATAAACTGGTGCTTTAAAGAACCACAGTCATTAAAAATGAGTGAATCACAAAGCTCAGTGGTATAGCTATTCCAAGAACTTTTAGGTAGATTGCTTTTAGGGAAAAATCATGGCAAGTGGATTTAGTTATGGGGGCAAGAGATGAAGGGGGCAAAAAAATTCTCTCCTTGGTCGAAAGGGTACTTCATCAGTGTCATATAATTCATGCCAAACTATTATCCTTCTATATTAGCAAGTGAAAATTTTGAATTATTGGGTTCCAATAAAATGAGTAATAAATTTAAAGCAGAATTTAAATAACCAATTTCAAGTTCTAGGCCTCAATTTTTCATGTTTCCTAAAATATATAGGCAATTGTAAAAGAGTTCCAAGACTAAAACTATGTACTTGATTTTTTTTTGCTTGATAAATCCAATAATCCATTTTATAAGTTTGTTGAGTAATTTCTTAGTATATGAGGCTGAGTGAAAATAACAGGCCTTGAAAAGTTTAAAAGAACTAGAACTAACTTAAAATGAGTTTAACTCAAAGAAATAATTTTACCTTATTTGTTGCAATATTTTTACATTATTATGATTAATATTACCTATAAACAGAAAGCAAGGTGTTAAATTTACATTTTTGGGGTTGTTCTAAATCTAGACACGGCTTATAATCTTGTTTTCTTCTCCACTGTTCCTTGTTTCTGCACAATGTCAACCAGGAGTTCTCAAGCTAGGCCCGTATTTTTTTCTGCAAAAGTGCCATCAATAACTTTTACATAAAGCTAAAAGGAGAAAGAAGCAACCCTTCTTCTCCTGCCTTGAGTCACATGCCAGTCTAACGTCTCTCCACAAAGGCCTGAGAAGAATTATCCCCACCTTCTCTCTGCTCGAGACCAGGGTTCATTAAAGCACAGAAGCTATGGATCTGGGGATGAAACCCGCTGCTTTTTCTCACCCTGGTTAATGGATGAAGTAGAAGTTTTAGCATGGCCCTCTGCCCCATTTCCAGATCTAGGTTACTACTTAGGATAGGAGGGAAACCTCTTTTCCCTTAAGCAAACGAGTAAGATTTTCTCTTCAAAAAGGAAGATCCAGTGAACATCTCATAAATTAAAGCAACTAAAGGCAGCTAATACTCTTAAGTACTGTTGCCAATGTTAATGCTGAATATTAGGTAGAAAAACTTGTTCCCTTCATGCAAACTGATCAACTGAACTGATCTAATTTTGGATTTTTATAATTCAACATGGAATTACACAGTCTTTATTCAGTTCAAAAATTACTGAGAACCTACTATGGGCCAGGCACTGTGCTAAGCCTTGGAAGTCAAAAGAATAAAGTCCACTTGATACCAAATCAATGTGCTCAAGACTTAGATTGGTTGGGGTTGGTGGTGCTAGGGCATAAAATGTTAACAAAGTGTGTGAAGTGCCACAATAGGGATTTGCACAATTTATCACAGGGTATAGGAATCACTTCCTAGAGGAGATTAAGCTGAATTTGAGCCTTTTTCATAGTATTTCTTTCTTTTGGGGTTATTTTCCTTATTTTCTCTCTTTAATCATTTTAAACATTTATTTTATAGCCCCTTTCATACTTTTCTATATCTCAGGTTCCTGAGGTGCTAACCCTCCTGCTTCCTTTCATTTATGGTATGTAATATCCACAAATTTATAATTTCTGCTCTTGAGGTCACCACTAAGTATTATTTTCTTTGTGGTCATCTTATATAGCCTGGATTCTGGAAGTGCTACTCCAAACCAGTTTTGCATTTGTTAACACTGCAGACCCAGCAGACCAAATTATGGTGTAGTTCCAATGGAACCCCCGTTCCTGATTCTAGGCTTGAGGATCCCATACCACATGGGTAGGATAAAATCAGATTGAAACTCACAATCTAAGAGGAAGGTTTGTGGATGATGGCAGACTATATTTTCCAAATTTGGCTGCAACAACACCTCCCATTTCAAATATTCTTCACATGGGACCCTGACATTCCTCCCATGAAGTGGTGGATCTGTGTGCTCTCCCTCTTGAAACTGGTTGGGCCTTTGTGACTGCCTGGACAATATGGTAGAAGTGACAGTGGGACTCCAAAGGCTAGGTCATAAAAATGCCAAACACATACTCCCTGTTCCTTTGGGATGCTCATTCTTGAAAGTAGCCAAATGCTGTGGGGAAATCAAATCAGCCCATGGAGAGGCTCACATGGAAAGGAACTGACACCCTGGTCGAGCTTCCAGCCAACAGCAAGAGGCGACATGCCAACCATGTGAGTGAGCCATCTTAAAAGTGAATCCTCCTGCCTTAGTTGAGCCACCTCAATGCCATATGGGGTGGAGATGAACTGTCTCTAGTGAGCCCTGCCAAATTTGCAGTTTTGTGAGCAAATAAAAGACTGTTGTTTTAAATTACAAAGTTTTAGAGTGGTCTGTTATGCAGCAATAGATAAATGGAACAGATTCACACCTTTTCATTAGGAGGATTTTTTTTTCACCGAGTCTCAAGCAGATATTGTTGAAGAAATATCCCTCTATCACAAAACAGTGCTACATGCCAATACACAATGGAAAGGTTTTACTGCACAAACAATACGACCTCTTTCAAATGTATGTTAACAGCACCCTCGCTAAGTTACCTTTTTGAAATTGCTAACTTATGACTACAAACTTGAGCTACCCCTTTCCCATGTATGTGGCAAGGTCTCATGTCTTCCACCTTGAGTGTCATCAATTCACCCCTCCCTTGCTGACCACAAGGCAATTCTATGGGGGTGTGTGCGGGGGGTGTCTTCAGTTGTACTTTTGTATAACAAAAAGCCTATTATTCTGATGTTTGAAGGAACCAGAGTATGGTGGCCCCCAGCCTCTTGTTGGCAAGCTCTGTCTTCCTGCCTGCCTGCAACGCAGTCCTTATCATGGAGTCTTATTTTTTAATTCTGAATCTGCGACCTTATATTCTTCAAGAATACACCATTTCTTACAGTCTTCCCGAGTCAACAGAAAGTTTCTCTAGATCCCCTTTGCCTGTGTGAGTAGCCCTTCAAAGGTTTTGGTGTTATACAGGGGTATACAACTCTTCACATCCTAAAAGCCCAAGGGTTCATTTTCTGTCCCTGAATAGACATTAAAACTCAAGCCCCTACTCAGGAGGATCTATTTCTGGGTCTAATAACACTCCCTTCCCCTAAAGGTCATGACAACACTAGCTTATAATATGCTTACTGCTGCAACTTTCAGGTACATCTTCCTTTCTGGCAGCTTGAGATTTCCCTATTTTTCTTGTGAGTTAAGCTATGTATTTAAACTATGTTGTTGTTTGCTATATACTGTCTGGCACCCTTGGGTATTTGTAGCAAGAAGGGTTCCATTTCATCTTATCCTACCATGTTGCCAGAACAATAAGTTCCTCAGTTAGCCAAGTAGAAAGAGAAGGAAAAATATTCTAGATAGAGGAAGTAGTATCTGCAAACACTCAGAGTTTAGCAACAACTTGGTACACCCTGGAACTCTAAGAAATCTGCTGTTGTTGCAGGGTAAAAGTAATAAAAGGTGATGAGGCAAGAAATGAACTGGAGAGGCACACAGTTGTTAGATTGTAAGTGCTTTGTAATGCAAGCTAAGGAGCTCAAATCTTTCCTGTAGGAAATGGGGAGCCATAGAGTGTTAAGACATATTTCAATGGATCATTTCAACAGATTGTGTGAATGATGGATTTGGGTTGGGGTTGTGTTGGGAGGCCTGACAATAGAAAGATCAGACAGGTATCTTCTGGGGGAAAAGAAAACCAAACACACATATGCTAAAGATGAGGATCTGAACTACAGCAGTAATAGTAGTGACTGAGAGGCAGGTAGAGATTTGAAATTTAAGGAATTACAATGAATAAGGATTAGAGAATCAGGAAGAAGAAAGAATCTAGACTATCTTCCAGACTTGTAGTTTGAGCAACCAAATGGATAATGAGGCCAATGGGGATGCAGGAGAAATGGGTTTAATATGAGGAATTCAATTTTAGACACGTAGTCAATATCTTCACAGAGATAACCAGTGGGTAGTTAGATAACCTTGCCAAAGGGTAACCAGGAAATGGAAGGACCCTAATTCCACCGTGGATTCCATTTTTATTCTAGGAATTTGTATGCCCAATACTATCCAGTTGACATTAATAGCATCAGGAGGACAAGTGTGGTGGCTAGTATAGACTCGTCCTAGCAATCCAGGAGACTGAAGTGAAGCCTCTGAATTTAGGTATCCAAGCTACAGCTATGGCAACCATACGTCTCAGGTCTTCTGAAACACTCAATTTTTGGTTAGAAAAACACCTTTACTGAAGCTATATCATTCCAACACATGCACTGAGAAAGGCATTTAAGCCACATTTTTCTCTGAGAAGAAAAGCAGCATCAAGTGCCGGAGAAGAAAAAAAGTGGTCCAGGGTAGAAACAAAATACACCATTTGTACAGCCCTGTGTACTGGACAGATAACTCAGGGTGTTGCTTTATATTTCTAAAGCCTGTCCTTTCCTTCCCCAATAAGACTAAGAAGGAAAGGAGAGATTTATGAAGTCCCCCAGGGAGGACAGATATTAATTAATAACTTTTCAAGTGCCTTAGAGGAAAACTCCTTCTCTTTTGTTGAATAATTTTTCTCTTTTAACTTTTTATTTTGACATAATTTTAGGCTCACAGAAAAGTTGTGGGACTAGTACCAAGAATCTCCACGTCCTCTTCATCCAGATTCCTCAAATGTTAAGAGCTTACCAATTTGTTCTATTCTTTTCTCTATATAAACTACTCATTTTTTTCTGAACCGTTTGAGAGCAAGTTGCTGATATGATGCCATTTTAACCCTAAACATTTCACTGTGGAACAAGAACATTCTTTTATATAACTATAGTAGAAATATAAACATCAGGAAATTAACAGTGATACAATATTATCTAATCAACAGACCTCATTTGGTTTGTCAATTGTCCCAATAATGTCTCTCACAGCTAAAGAAATTCCCAGATCACACACCACATTCAGTTGTCATGGCTCTTTAGTCTCCATTACCATGGAACAGTTCTTCAGCCTTTTTTTTCTTTTGACAGTAAAACTTTTGAAGATTATGGGCTAGTTATTTTATAGAAAGTCCCCTATTTTGAGCTATTCTTCATTTTCCTCATGATTAGATATCAGGTTATGCATTTTTGGCAGGAATGTCATGGAAGGGACGTTGTGTTCTTTTCAGGACCTCATACTGGGAGGCACACAATGTTAACATGTCTCAATATTGGTGATGCTGGGTTTGCAACTTTGTTACAGTGGTGTCTGCTAGTTTTCTCCAGGTACTACTTTTCCTTTTGTAATTAATAAGAATATTATGAGTAGATATTTTGAAACTGTCAAAATATTCTGTTACTGATCAAACTTATACCCACCAATTTTAATACCTATTGATTCTTGCCTAAAACAATTATTATTATGATGGGTGCCAAGGGTGATTTTCTACTACTCTTTCTAGTTTTATAGTTGGCATTATACTTTAACAAAGAAATTTCCCTTCTCTCTTGTGTATCTATTCCTTTTTATCAGTATGAACTTATGCATTCTTATTTGGTTCAATGAATTATAATTAATTTATTATTTTCACTCCTATTATTTTCGCTCACATTATTTGAAATTTGGTCTGTGGGGAAGTTCATACAACCTGGCACCTTTGTCCTCTGGACATGTCCTCATCATTTTTTGAGCACTTGCTACTTTTGGTCACAAAAAGATGGTCCAGGGTCATCTTGTACTTTTGCAGGGAGCCCTGGTTTTTCTTAGTGGAAAAAGTATGTAGAAACCAATATATAGCATGAAGTGAACTCACCACTGGGGTATCATTATTTCTAAGACCTCTCTGCAAAAAGAGGTAGGAAATAGATGGGTATATGTGTGTCTACGTTTATTTATACATCTATATGCATCTATCTAGCTAAAAAATGAGTTTCTATGGCTACCTCCAACTCCAAACTGCTGGAAATGGTAAACATGAAAGTAAATATAAAATTAATATTTTATTATTTATAATTGGTCTAAGAGGTAAATGAGAGTCTAAAGCAAAAAAAATAGTAATGATGTATTGTATGCTTATAGCATACACAAAAGTAAAATGTGTAACAATAGTATCACAAAGGATGGACCAAAGGATTGGGAGTATACAGTTGTAAGGCTCTTACACTATATGCAAAGTGGTATAAAATTATTTGAAGGTAGACTATGATTCATCAAGCAGAAAATTACTAGCGAGATCATAGATTTGAATTCAATTATATCAATAATTATATTAAATGTAGATAATCTAAAGAAACCAAATAAAAGATTGAGGTTGTCAGACTGAATATAAAAGGAAAACCAAACTAAATGCTGTACATAAGCAACTGTCTTTAAGGACATAGGTTAAAATTAAAGGATGGAAAAATATATAATCTAAAGACTAATCAAAAGAAGAGTAACTATATGAATATCAGACAAAGTAGATTTCAAACATGGATTATTATTACCAGTGACAAAGAAGGGTGTTTTAAAATTTCCTTTAAATAATAAAAGAATCAATCAAGAAAATATGACAATCTTAAAAGTACTTTAAGTCTTAATTTGCTTCAAAATATAAGAAGCCAGAAATGATAGACCTGAAAGAGGAAATATCAAATCCAAAATTATAGCTGGAAATTTCAACACTCCTGTCTCAGCAGTCAACAGAAAAGGCAGATAGAAAATGAGTAAGGATATAGAAGATCTGAGCAATACTATCAACCAATTCAACCTAAGGGACAATCATAGATATTCCACCTGACAACAGCAGAATACACATTCTTTTCAAGAGCACATGGAACATTCACCAACACAGACCACATTCTGGGCCACAAGACAAATCTCTGCAAATTTAAAAGAATTGAAATCACACAAAGAATGTTCTCTGATTATAACAGAATTAAACTAGAGATCAGTAATAGAAAGATATCCAGAATGTCCCTGAATATTTGAAAATTAAATATAAATTTCCACATAATTTACAAGACAAAGAAGCTATCATAAAAGAAATTTGAAAATATTTTGAATTATATGAATATAAAAATATAACATATCAAAAGTTCAGGAACGCAGTGAGAAATTCATAGTACTAAATACTTATACTAGAAAAGAAGAAAGGTTTCAAATCAATGCTTTCATTTTTCATCTTAAGAAATAAGAAAAAGAAGAGCAAAATACACCCAAAACAAGAAGAAAGGAAATAATGATAAAAGCATAAATGAGTGAAATAGAAAATAGAAAAAGAATAGAGAAATATCAATGAAACAGAAAAAAATTCCTTGAAAAGATAAATAAAACTGATAAACTTCTAGCCAAAATGACTAAGAAGTAAAGATAAGACACAAATTACAAATATCAGCAATGAAAGAGGAGACCTCACTACAGACTTCACATACTTCAGAAAGATAAGCGAATATTACAAATAACTTTATAACCATAAATTCAACAACTTGGAATAGACAAATTCCTTGAAAAATACAAACCACGAAAACTCACACAGGACCAGGCTCAGTGGCCTACTGGTTAAGTTTGGTGCACTCCACTTTGGCAGCCCAGATTCAGTTCACGCGCGCGGACCTACACCACTCCTCTGTCACTGGTCATGCTCTGGTGGTGGCTCACATATAAAAGAAGGAAGACTGGCAACAGATGTTAGCTCTGGGTGACTCTTCCTCAGCCAAAAAAAAGAAAAGAAAACTCATACAAGGGGCCAGCCCCATGGCTGAGTGGTTAAGTTTGGGCACTCTGCTTTGGCAGCCCAGCGTTTTGCTGGTTCAGATCCTGGGCGTGGACAAGGTACCACTCATCAGGCCATGTTGAGGCAGCATCCTACATACCACAACTAGAAGGATCCACAACTAAATATACAACTATATACTGGGAGGATTTGGGGAGAAAAAAAAGAAAACTCATACAAAATAAATAAATAAACTGGAATAGTTCACACCTAGATGTCTTTACTGGTAAATTCTACCAAACGTTTAAGGAAGAACTCACACCAGCTCTTTCAAAATACAGAATAGGAAGGAACACTTCTCAAATCATTTTCTCAGGCCAGCATTACCCTAATACTAAAATCAGACAAAGAGAGAGAAGAGTGATGTCAGGATCAAGGCAGAGTGAGCTCTCTCTATAAACTCTCCCCTCAAAGATACAACAAAAAGGACATTCACCTTCCAACAGAGGACATCCACACAACACAAAAGACATCTGGAGAGACCCACACAGGCATATGTTGGAAGGTGGAGGTGCTGAAGCCCCCCCAGGAGAAGTGGAATGAGGCAAGGGAACACTTCTCTTCTTCCCCAAAGGAGAGCAACCTAGGGATTGTGCATGGCCTCTGGGAGGAAAGCAGGGAGGGAGCAGTGGGGCTGCATGGGAACACCATAGATCTCTGAGGTCCCTCACAGCCTGGGAGAAAGCCCCCCACAGAGGGGACTAGGTATCATGGGGGTGTCTTCATCAAACCAATACCCCAGGAGAGCAGATAGCGAGGGTAGAGCAAGAAGTCCCAGAGATCAGGCAGGAGAAGAAAGCACCCCTCCCCTCCACCCCATGCCCCAGCCCAGCACCTTGGAGCTGTCCTTGCGGATCATAACAGGCTCAGAATATGCAGCTCTTGACCCCTACCCAGTGGTGACAGGTAAAAGTGGCAATCAAAAACTACCACGATGCAGAAGCACAAATCCATGCCAACCAGCAGTATGAAGAAATATATTGAATCTCGAGACCAGCAGTAAAATGACAAGTACCCAGAAATCAACCCTGAAGACACAGAAATCTGTAACCTAAATGACAGAGAATTCAAAATAGCTATCATTTAAAAACTCAACAAGTTAAAAGAGAAAGAGAAAGTTCAATGAGTTCAGGAGCTACTTTGCAAAAGAGATTGAAACTATAAAGAAGAACCAGTTGAGGGCTGGCCCGGTGGTGTAGTGGTTGGGTTTGCGTGTTTTACTTTGGCAGCCCAGGGTTTGCTGGTTCAGGTCCTGGGCCTGAACCTACACACCACTTACCAAGCCATGCTGTGGCAGCATCCCCCATATAAAATGGAGGAAGATGGGCACAGATGTCAGCTCAAGGCCAAGCTTTCTCAGCAAAATGAGGAGGGTTGGCAGTAAATGTTAGCTCAGGGCTAATCTTCCTCAGGAAAAAAAAAAAAAAGAAGAACCAATCCGAAATATTGGAGATGAAAAACACAATGGATGAGATAAAGCAGAATACAGATTCTCTGAATGGTAGAGCTGATATCATCAAGGAATGAAATATAGAAATATAGAAATGCTTCAGATGGAGGAGGTGAGAGGACTAAGACTAAAAGAAATGAAGAAAGTCTCTGAGAAATATCCAACTCAAATAGGAAATGCAACATAAGGATTGCAGGTATTCCAGAGGGAGAAGAGGAGAATGGAGCAGAAAGCTTATTCAAAGAAATAATAGTGGAGAACTTCCCAAACCTGGAGAAGAAGATGGAAATCCACATGAAAGAAGCCATCAGATCTCCAAACTATGTTAACGCTAAAAGACCTACTGCAAGACAGATAGTAGTGAAGCTGGCAAAAGTTAATGACAAAGAAAAAATACTATGGCAGCAAGGCAGAAGAAAACAACCTACAAAGGAACCCCTACCAGGCTTTCAGCAGATTTCTCAGCAGAAACCTACAGGTTAGGAGAGAGTGGAATGATATATAGAAAAACAAAACCTTTCAACCAAGAATATACTATCCAGCTAAAACATCGTTCCGATATGATGGAGAAATAAAAACTTTCCCAGATAAACAAAAGCTAAGGGAGTTCATTGCCACAAGACCCCTTCTACAAGAAATCCTCAAGGCCCTCATACCTGAAAAAAACAGAAGGGGTTACAAAGCCCTGAGTAAGGAGATAAACAAGTAGACAAAATCAGAAAATTGGAGCCATCCAGAAGAACAGCTTAGTAAATACTCAGGTAAAACATTAAAGATAAAGGGAAGGAAAACACCCAAAACAAAGATAATCTGTCATTTTAACCACAAACTCTCAACACAAGATGGAATAAGATGTGACAAAAACAACTTAGGAGGGGAAGAGGAAAGGGACTGAATAGGCTTAGTCTAAAGAATAAGAGTTCATCATAAAATGGACTATCTCATCTATGAGATTTTGCATACAAACCTCATGGCAACCACTAAACAAAAAAGTAGATTAGAGGCACAAATAATAAACAAGGATAAAACTAAGAAATCCACCATAAAAAACTACCAAACCGCACTGGTAGTCCAAAATACATGGAATGAGAAACAAAGGAAATGCAGCAGAGCCAGAAAACAAGTGACAAAATCACAGCATTAAGCCCTCATATATCAATAATCTCTCTAAATGTAAATGGGTTGAATTCTCCAATAAAAAGACACGGAGTAGCAAGATAGATTAAAGAACAAAAGCCAACAATATGATCCTTCCAGGAAATACGTCTCAGCTCCAATGACAAACACAGGCTCAGAGCAAAGGGATGGAAGATAATACTCCAAGCTAATGGCAAATAAGATAGACAAAGAGAACACTGATATTAAAGGCAGACAAAAACATTACAATACACTTATGAAACAGTACTGGAATGCAAAAATCCTCAAAAAATATTAACAAATCAAACCCAGCAATATATAAAAAGAAGGGAACTTCTGGGGGTTGGCCCAGTTGCATAGTGGTTAAGTTTGCATGCTATGCTTCAGCAGCCCAGGGTTTGCCGGTTTGGATTCAGAGCACAGCCCTAGCACCGCTTGTCAAGCCATGCTGTAGCAGCATCCCACATAAAATAGAAGATTGGCATAGATGTTAGCTCAGTGACAATCTTCCTCAAGCAAAAAGAGGAAGATTGGCAACAGATGTTAGCTCAGAGCCAATCTTCCTCACACACACACAAAAAAGAACAACAACAACAAAAGAACTGCCACAACCTAATAAAGGGTATCTACAAAAACCCTAGAACCAGCATCATACTTAATAGTGAAAAAATGAATTTTTCCCCTAAGATTTGGAACAGGGTATAAATGTCCACTCTCACCACCACTTTCGGCATCATACTAGATATTCTAGCAAGTACAATAAGGCAAGAAAAAAAATAAGAAGACATATAGGCTGCAAATGAAAAAATAAAGTTGTCCCTATTTGCAAAAGACATGGTCATCTATGTAGAAATCCCAAGGAATCTATAAAAGAGCTACTACAACTAATAAATAAGCTTAGCAAAGTCACATAATATAAGGCCAATATACAAAAACTAAGTGTATTTCTATATACTAGTAACGGATAATTAGAACCTGACATTTTAAAAGCAATACCATTTAAAATAGCACCAAAAAACCAAGAAATACTTACACATAAATCTAACAAAGTGTTCAAAATTGGTAAGCTGAAAAATACAAAGCTTTGATGAAAGAAACCAATGAAGACTTAAGTAAATAGAGAGAGATCATGTCTTTGAATTAGAAGACTCAATATTGTTAAAATGCCAATTCTCCCCAAACTAATCTGCAGGTTCATTGCTTTCTATGTCCAAGGAGACAAATTTTGGTAAACTGTATCTCCCTTGATTTCATTTATACTTTCAATTTATTTGCACAGATATCTGTAGAGTATTTTATTTTTAATTTATTTTCTCTCGTCTCAATGGTCACTTCCTCCTACTCATGTCTTATTTTGCAAATTTCTGCTTTCTCTCACTTTGATGAAATTAGCTAGTAATTTGTCTATTTTTTAAACTTTGTTTTATCAATAGATCTATTTTTCTTCATTAATTTGTTTTACATTTAGTATTTCTTTTGGTTTACTTTGTTGTTGGTTTTCTAGTTTTTTGATCTCTGGACTTTCACTTATAAAAGGGATTGAGGCTATGAATTTTCCTTTGATTACTACTTTAAATGTATCCCACAGAATATGATACATAATTTGTTGTTGTTGCTGTTGAATTTATTAAACTCCATACTTTATTTGGATTTTATTAATTTTTAACAATGTCCCATTTCCACCATGTATATCTTCTCCAGGATCCCATCCAGGACATCACACTACATTTAGTTGCCATGTCTCCTAGTCTCCTCTTGGCTGCAACAGTTTCTCAGACTTTCCTTGTTTTTAATGACCTTGACAGTTTTGAGGAGTGTTAGGTGTTTTTTAAAATGCCCCTCTATTGAAAGTAGTCTGTTTTTCTCATGATTAGACTGGGGTTCTGGGATTTGGGCAGGAGTATTATACAGGTAAATTGCCACACATAAAATCAACGTGATTTATCACTGCTGATGCTGACCTGGATCACCTGGCTGAGGTCATGTTTGTCAGGTTTCTCCTTTCTGTCCTCCCCTCCCACTTTCCATACTGTACTCTTTGGAACAAGTCACCATGCCTGGCGCACACTCAAGAGTAGGGAGTTATGCTCCCTGTCCTTGAGGGTGTAATATCTATATAAATTACTTGGAATTCTTATGTATGGGAGATTTATCTCTTCTATTTATTTATTCAATCATTTATGTCAGCATGGATGCTAATTTTATACTTTGGTTTTTTTAATTTATAAAATAATTTTTGGCTTTATTACATACTGATCAGAGCATGTACCTTGTAATATTTCTACATTATGACACTTATCTGATGTTTACTTTTGTTACTTAATATGTGGTCAATTTTTGTGAACATTTCACATGCACTTGAGAAAAAGATGTATTTTCTATTATCAGTTTGACATATATATACATACGTACCTATTTGGTTATGTTGCTTAGGCCTTCTACATATTTATTTTTGTCTGTCTTGTCTTATACTAAAAGCAGCGTGCTAAAGTCTCCCATTATAAATAAGCATGCTTATGTTTCCTCGAATGTCTTGAATTTTTTGCTTTAAAAACTGTCGTTGCTGTGTTCATCTGTTATATGGATACTCATAACTGTTATATCCTCATTTTTAATTGTGGATTTTTGTATTGAAATGGGTTAGTCCTCATTTTTAATGCTTTTTGGCTTGACTTCTACTTTGGAATCAGGATTATAACTCCTGCTTTTAAGTCATTTTTCCATTTGTCTGGTATTCCTTTACTCATCCTTTTATTTTTAGCTTTTCTGATTCATATTGTTTTAGACGCGCCCCTTGTATATAGCATACAGTTTTTTTAAGCCAAATTGAAAATATTTTTTGTTAACAGGTGAGGTGAGGTGAGGCTATTCACACTTACTGATATAATTCATATGTTTGGTCTTAACTATGTCATATTATTTTGTAATTATTAAGTTTAATATGTTTATCTGCTATATTTTCTCCACGTTTCCTTTGGTTTATTATTTGTAAGATTTCTTTTATGTTTAGGAAGATTTTCCCCCCTTGTTCTAGTGATTGCCTTTGTGCTTTACTGTAAACAGGTCTTTAGTGTGAGGTTTTGTTTATTTGGCTAGGAGTTAGGCTGTGCTTAATGTTTACTATAGCTGTAGGTGTCAGAAGTTTCAATTTCCTCTAGTGCCTTTTTTTTGGTCTCTCCTGTTATCTTCGGGTTTCCCTAGAAACCTCTTCTTAAATAGGGTGTGTGTCTTGCAGCTTATAATCCACTGTTAGTTTACTGGAGCTCTGTTGACATGGTAGGAAGGTACTGTGAAGAGGAAACATTTTCTGTTCTTATGACTAAATCTCAGCTTTTTGTGTGGGCCTGAGCCCCTGGGCTGTGACCTTCAGAAGAATTTCTCACTCTTTTTTCCATCCCCTTATGTGAGACAGGAAGGCTAGAGTGGGCTGAGTTGTCTAACCGCCCTTTCCCTAGCTCTGGCAGTTTCCTTTGAGGGCTGGCCTTCCTTACCGAGAATGGAATACTGGGAATATTTCACAATGATTAGTTTCCTCCTTTACTCACCAGAAGAATGAGGGGATTTTTCTCAGATCTTTCACTTGCAAAGGTGGTGCAACCCCTAGAGATAAAACTCATGAAAGTGTGGGAACCTCCTTAGACTGGGTTCCCAGGAGTTTTTAACTCTCAAGCTAGTCCACACTCAGTCTTCATTGACTAGTCAATTATCATTTAAGTGATCCTACCAGTTGCAGCAGCTTGTGCTCTTGGTGAGCTGTGATTCTCTGTATTCACCTGTCTCTCTAGTTTTCAGAGTAGTGATTTGCCCCGTGACCTCAATCTATGAAGAGTTATTGATTTTCAGTTTTGAGCTTTTTCTTGTTGTGAGAAGGGGAGTGACAACTTCCAAGCTCTTTACATGTCAGAGCAGAAACTGGAAGTCTAAAAAAGTACAGATTTATTTTTCTATGATTTTTTTCTTTCCCTCAAAACAGTTAACAATATGAATTAAAGAATGGAATATGCTAGATAAGGCAAAAGGAAAATTTTAAGGTTTATTTTAGCATGGGAAAGGCAGTACCCATTAGACTGTATTATATGCCAGCCCCTCATTTCTCTTTATTAGTCTATCCTATTAACTCCTAAATTGTAAACTCCTGACAGTAGGAGCTTTTGTTGCCATAACATACTGTATCCCCAGTACATAAAACTGTATATGACACATAGCAGGCACTCAATAAATCTTTGTTAGATCAATGAACCAGGATATAAGGTGCTTTTATTGACTCTGATCTCCATTATCATAAGGCTGGAAGGTGGCCAAATCTAGCCCTTGTCTTCCAAGTTTTTTGTGCTCATCACCAACTGAGAGAGAAAACAGGTTTAAATCAAAGAGCTTTTAAGCATATGCAAAATACTATGAAGTACTCAGTAACAACAGAATTTCTTCATAGTAATAGAAAATTGACTCATCCTCTTGGCCATTTTGGAAATAAGATTTTTTTTTACCTTGTTCATGGATATGTTCCGTTTTCTTACGATGCTGCTTATATTTACTAACTGTATCCAAGAAATTGAAGTTAGGCGTTGTTTAAAGCCAGGCAGTATGATCAAAGGCATAATTTAGTATTTTAGAATATTTGACACATTCAAAGACCACAATTAGACTATTCTGGTTAGATATGCTGTGATCTAGTTTCATGTAATGCAACTAGAATGCTTTTATTATGAGATAACTTGTGCAGCTATACTTTTTGACTTCCATATTAGCATGTCAACATATTCCTTTAATATACTTCATCCTACTTATAAATATTTCATTAAAATTATAGCATTTAAAGTATATTCCACTATATTGGCAATATACAAGCCAATATGTTGAGATAAAAAGAGCCTACTGAAAATTTTTTACAGCTACAGATGAATTTTTTAGAGGTTTAATACTAGCTATACAGTTCATAAGTAGTATTCACGAAAGAAGACAAGACAGAACTTACTAGAAGCTAATGTTGAAAAAAAGTTCAAATATAATTAGATGAGGAACTTGAACTTCATCCTGAGAGTAATGGGGAGCCACTGAAGAATTTTAGTCGGGAAAGTAGGCAGACTACATTTATGTTTTATACAGATTATTTTGTTTAATTCCTTTCATCATACCATCTAACTTTTTAAAACTTATCTTTTGTGTTTCCCCAATTAGAATGTAAAGTCCATAAGACTACAGATCATATCTGACTTATTCATCATTATATCCCCAGTATCTATATAATGCAGGTATAGCAAGTAAACAAACAAAAACAGCTGAATGAATTAATGTAAAGAACCAGTTAAGAAGCCAATGCTTTTTTTCTCTTTTTTTTTCTGGCCTGGGAAACAACAATAAACAATTAAGATCCTAAACCAATGCATTGTTAGTGGGGGCACAAACAGACCAGTCTGAGAAATATTAAAAACTAAAAATTGAAAACTGGTGACCAAAACAATGCGGACAATGAGGAAAAGGAAAAAATCATTTGTGGGATTTCAAAACTTACCACAAAGCTACAATAATAAAGACAGTTTGCAAATGGCATAAAGAGACACATAGATCAATGGAATAGACTTGAGAGTCCAGAAATAAACCGTTACATCTTTGGTCAACTGGTTTTTGACAAGGTTGCAAAGTTCATTCAATGGGGAAAGAATAATATAAATAGTGCAGGGACAACTGGGTAGCTACATACAAAAGAATGAAGCTGGACCCTTACCTCACACCATATACAAAAATTAACTCTAAACGTAAGAACTAGAACTATAAACTCTTAGCAGAAAATATAGGAGTGAATCTTCATATCCTTGGATTAGGCAATGGTTTCTTAGATATGACACGAACAACAAAAGACAAAAATAGATAAATTGAAATCATCAAAATTAAAAACTTTTGTGTTTCAAAAGACACCATCAAGAAAGTGAAAGAACAATCTACAGAATGGGAGAGAATATTTGCAAATCATATAGTTGATAAGAGATTTGTATCTAGCTTATATGAAGAACTCTTACAACTCAACAATAAAAAGATAACATAATTTTTAAATGGGCAAAAGATTCGAATAGATAGTTCCCCAAAGAAGATAGACAAATGGCCAACAAACATGAAAAGATGCTCAAAGTCATTAGCCTTTACGGAAATGCAAATGAAAGCCACAATGACTACTCCAAACCTATCAGGACAGCTAAAACAAAAAAGACGGACAACAGCAAGTGTTGATGAGGATATGGAGAAATTGGAACCCTCACTCATTGATGGTGGAAGTGTAAAATCATACAGCCACTTTGGAAAACAGTTTTTAAAAGTTAAACAAAGTTATCATATGATCCAGCAGTCCCACTCCTAGGTACATACCCAAGAGAAATGAACACATACATCTATACAAAAACCTATATGCAAATGTATATAACAGTATTACTCATAACAGCCAAAAAGTGGAAACAACCCAAACATCCATCAACTGAACAATGGATAAACAAAATGTGGTATATCCACACAACAGCATATTATTCAGCCATAAAAAGAAATGAAGCACTGATACATGCTACAAAATAGATGAGCCACGAAAACATTATGCAAAGTAAACGAAGTCAAACACAAAAGGACTAATATTTTATAATTCTGTTTACATGAAATGTCCAGAATAGGTAAATCCACAAAGACAGAAACTAGGTTAATGGTTACCTAGGGCTGGGAGTGGGGGGTAAGGGTACGTGAACACTAATAGGTACAGTTCTTTTGGGGATGATGAAAATGTTCTAAAATTAGAGGGTGGTGATGATTGCACAACTCCATAAATATACTAAAACTCACTAAAGTGTACACTTTAAAAGGGTGAATTTTATGGTATGTGAGTTATATCTAAATAAAGCTGTTATTAAAAAATACACACACACATACATGTTGTTTGCAGACCTTTGAATAGATCATTCTCCCCCCGATGCTTTCCAGCTGACTGATGCAAAATGCTCAATTTCTACAAATAAAACTCCCCCAGATTTATAAATAGAGGGCTGAAAGTTAATTTAAGGAACTGTTAGAATGCGAAGTCCTTGAAGGTCACAAAAGTATCAACATCATAGTTCTATTTCCCTTCATTCCTGACCCTGATGTTTATCTCCTATCACCAGTATCTTCCACATAGCAAATGCTTGATAAATGTTTGCTCAAATGTTTGCTCTTCAAAAAAGAGACTAGGGAACCTGAATGGTTAGAAGAAGTACTGTTATAGTGAGGCTTTCCAGATGAATCCTGATTTCTGAATTTGATTTTTATTTTGTGTTCAGCCAGTTTCTTTAGGAGGAGAGACTTGAGAAATCTTCAGAACATGACACTAATATAAGGGATACTATCAGTACCTTCTTGAATGATTTAATTAAAAACATCCTCCATGCAGCGCATTGCTATAGCAGAGTTGAAACAAAACACAACAAACATCCTGTTACCCGCTTGGATCAGGGAATGGGGTATTCTGGTTAATATCAACTTACTATATATAGATTGGTACTTGCCAAATGAATTGGAACAAATATACAACAAACTGAGCTGACCATGATCTTCTCTTTCTGGAATAAATCAGAAAACACTTGAGTATCTTGCACTACCTTAGGGTCATCGTTACAACCAACTATCATTATTCTCTATGTTGGGCTGTCGTTGCATGTGTATTCAGTGAGGAAGTTTCAGCTGAAAGAATGCCAGGTAGACCAACTTTTACTATAGGACAGTGAAAACAAGAAAATCGATAGCTTAAGCCTGTAAGCTGAAACATCTTAAGGAAAAAAGAGAGAAACAGAAAGAGAGAAATAAAGTAAGCAAGCAAGCGATGGGCAATTCACCACTAAATCATGAAAGGAAACAAAAAGGCTGAATGAAAGCTTAACTAGGAGGAACACTGGCATCCAGGAATCCTTACAGAGGAGAGGGGTCAAAGGAGGGAGTTTCATATAACCCTTCAAATACGAAATGTTTGACTCCTGGTGGGATGTAAACAGGGGAGGAACAGAAGGAACTCTGCAAATAAACTTCATTAAACTCTAGTTTAATGAAGACACAAAAGAGAAAAGTCCATTTATCTCTTTGTGCCTTTCAATGGCTTTCTCTGTGTCCATTCCAAGAAACAGACAACCACACTAGGCCAAGCACACATGGATGCAGAGGTATAATGATCCCTTAGGTGTAGGTACACAGTAGCAATTTTATGTGGCCTGGAACTTTCACCAAATCTGTAAGTTTCCAGGTGCTGCCAATTCTACCTTTAAAAGCAACTATTGTACATCAGCAAAAATACACAGCTCAAAATATGCAACAGGATTGCTTAGTGGAACAAGGGATATCATTCCCTGAAAAGGACAGTAACAAGTCTACAGGAAATCATATGCGATACTTAAAGATCTTACAAATTAACTGTTATGTAAATAGAACATCTACCTTGGAACGTCACGTTAAGTGAAGGAAAGTCAACCTCCCTTTCCCATCCTCCTCATTCTCTAGCCTGTCCTCTAAAAAAAGCATCTTTGAAAAGACAGCTACAAATTTTTCTCTTCAGAAATCAACTCAGATACATTTTTAAAAATTAAGATTGTATTAACTATTTAATAAACAGTTATATGTCTTCATAGGGAAAAGAATCTGGCACTGAACACAATGATCTACTTCTCTTCTGAGTTCCGATATACAGGAATCAAAACAAAAGGATATTTGTACAATGAGGAATAGCAGACTTAAAAATTCAGTCTTGGGGCCAGCCCAGTGGCGCAGCAGTTAACTGCGCATGTTCCGCTTTGGCGGCCCGGGGTTCACTGGTTCAGATCCTGGGTGCGGACATGGCACTGCATGGCAAGCGATGCTGTGGTAGGCATCCCACATATAAAGTAGAGGAAGATGGGCAGGGATGTTAGCTCAGGGCCAGTCTTCCTCAGCAAAAAGAGGAGGATAGGCAGCAGATGTTAGCTCAGGGTTAATCTTCCTTTAAACAAAAAATTCAGTCTTATTAAAAAGTGACTTCATGCTATTACATACAGAAAGGTGATACTTGTAAATAGTATTATACTGGAGATGAAGATTTAAAAAAAAAAATCAAAACAAAACCTGACAAGTTGATCCTATATTAAAATGTCATTTGAACACAGTAAACATTGTTCTGTGATCTACCAAGGCTCACAGCAGAACTAGGCTTACGTTTAAATCATCAACATTATTTGGTAATTACTCATTTTAGGGTAAATTCTAATATGACCATTCATGTCACAAAACCACAGACTATAAAGTTGGAAGGTATCCAAGAGCTCACTAGTCCAAATCTCCTCAATTTACCAAAGAACCTTCCAGGGCCAATGGAAATTAGCTGACTTGCCCAAGATGCCTGGTGATCTCAAGATTAGGGCACAGCATAGCGCTAGTTGTAATTTTTTTTTAAAGATTTTATTTTTCCTTTTTTCTCCCCAAAGCCCCCTGGTACATAGTTGTGTATTTTTAGCTGTGAGTCCTTCTAGTTGTGGCATGTGGGATGCCACCTCAGCATGGCCTGATGAGTTCGCACCATGCGCACCATGTTCGCACCCAGGATCCGAACCAGCGAAACCCTGGGTGGCAAAAGCAGAGCGCACGAACTTAAGCACTCGGCCACGGGGGCGGCCCCTAGTTGTAATATTTTAACATTGAAGCTAACTCAACTACATTTAACCAGGAAGAAGTATCTTTCGAAGGCTTACTCAATTTTGTTCTTTCATCATAAAGTGATTTTCTTAGTTTGAAAGAGAACATGAAGATCAACTAGCAATCAGTTTCAGTAATAAAGGAAATCTTCAAAATATTTCCTAGGATCTAAAGCAATTAAAAATTTAAAAATAAACCAGGAAAGTCCAAAGTTAGGGTTCTCCCTGCTATCTTTCTCCCTTAGAAGTAGGTGTACAATGGTCTTCCACTTGAATTTGGTCTAAGGACAGGAAAATCACTAGTGAAGCAATTTAATCCACAAGCCACCATCTCCACAAATAAGTCTCACGGGTTTGTCAATTTTCTGCCAACCACTGCACTCTGCTTCGGTATTCTGACAATTGGGACTGGACATTCCCAAAGAGGGTCTGACTTGACCTACTTAGACCATGACACCGGGAAACTGCAGTGTTCCCCAGCTTCTCTCCACCACCTGTGTAAAAGGCCAGAAGGTTTGGCTGGCTATTCCTGAAGATGAGATGACAGGCCTGCAGATGCACTTGCAGCCTCTGATCTGCGAGCAGAAGTCTCACTTGCATGACTAAAAGAAGCAACAGTGTGGATTTCTAGAAATATTAGCAGTTTTCATTTAAGCAAACTGTCTCTAAAGACCCTGGGTAGACAACATGAATGAACTGCTCAAAAATTTTCTCAGCAAACTTGAACTCTCATTTTTGCAGACACCATTCTTTTTGTATGAATAAATAAGTGATTACAGAGACAGAAGGCAAAAAAAATTTTAAAGAAAGAAAAGCACTATTTGCTCTAACTGTTTGGTTTCACAATAAGGCAAAAAGGGCAGTGCCCAAGGCTAATATGTAGCATGTCAAAGGTATAACTTAAATATGTAACGCTGGAATCCAAAGAATAAATATGAAGATTAAAATAACACTGAGGCATAAAGATCTGAAGGATAACAGGTACTCACAGTTATTTTGCAGGAGTTCCAAGGACAAAGATGGCTTTTTGGCCTCACTGACCATCCCTAGAGGCTTCAACTGCGAGTGTGATAGAGAACTACATGAGAAGCTGCAATGAGTGCTAGACTTCAGATTTATGGAAACAAATGTACAAAATTACCTGTGATGCCACTGAAGAAAGTGAATAGACAAGTAAAGAGTGGTTATCAAGATGAGCAAACTCACTAAGAGACTGGCACTCATTACATGATGTCAATCTGATTTATCAAATGAATTAGTTTACTCTGATTTCCTTTACCTGTTTTTTCCCTTATTTCACCATTATTGAAATTAGACTATCTGAAATCATGCTGCTAATGAGGAAAATCCTATCTCTCAAAAAAAATCCTGGACTCAATTTCTTCACCAATACAGTCAGAAAACATAGGAAGAGAAGATAGAACATGTCAATATGTTTACTTAAAACAGCATAATTTATCATCCAAACCAGAACACTATTGGAAGTGAAAGGGGGCACTATTAAGAATTACACTAGGCGAGGATGCAGAGCAACATGAACTCTCACTCATTGCTGATGGAAATGCAAAATGTTAACAGCCATTTCAGAAGACAGTTTGGCAGTTTCTTACAAAGTCAGACATAGATTCACTATATAACCTAGCAGTCATGCTCCTAGGTATTTACTCAAGTGAACTGAAAACTTATGTTCATGTGAAAGCCTATATGTGAATTTTTATAGTAGCTTTATTCATAATCACTAAAAACTGGAAGCAACCAAGATGTCATTCACCAGAGCAGTGGATAAACAAACTGAGACATCCATGCAATGTAATACTATTCACCAATAAAAAGGAACAAAACTACTGATTCACACAAGATGGATGAATCTTTTGTTGTTAAAGATCAGCACCTGAGCTAACACCTGTTGCCAATCTTCTGGTTTTTTTCTTCTTCTCCCCAAAGCCCCCCAGTACATAATTGTATATTCTAGTTGTAGGTCCTTCTGGTTGTGCTATGTGAGATACCGTCTCAGCGTGGCTTGGTGAGTGGTGCTAGGTCTGCGCCCAGGATCCAAACTGGGAAAACCCTGGGCTGCCGAAGTGGAGCGCACAAACTTAACCTCTCGGCCACAGGGCTGGCCCCAAGATGGATGAATCCTAAATGCATTCTGCTAAGTGAAAAATGTCAGATCTAAAAGGTTACGTATTACATGATTCCCTTCATATTACATTCTAGAAAAAGCAAAACAGTTAAGTGGTTGCCAGGCGTTGGGGGAATGGAGAGTGGTTTACTATAAAGGGGACACATAGGGGAATTTTTAGGGTGATGGAACTAATCTATATGGTACTGGGATGGTGGATACATGATACTATGTATTTGGCAAAACCCAAAGAACTTTACAACAAAAAAAGTAAACTTTTAATGTATGCCTATGTAAAAAAATCAACCAAGAGATTGGGGACCCCAGGACAAAATGCAGACTACGTCAAAAGAATCTAACTGTATTATAAATGTAGGGCATAATCTCACTGAAGGGGCTGCAGGAAAATAAAAGGAGCTAATCTAAATAACTTTGGAAAATCACGTGCTGACTAGAAACAGTAAGGCTAGAGGCAAAAGGAACTGTACATAAACACAGTTTTCTAGTTGGTAAGCTGTTTCTCACAGGGGTAGGAATTGACATTTCTGAAACTGCTTTACATATATACTACAGTTGAACAAATAAGTAAATGGATGATGGATGGTAGAAGCCAGGTTACTCACAGTTGAGAGGGAAGTTACAGACAAACAAAGGAGGAAGGCTAGAACAAATCCTGAGGTATTGGATTAGAGTCAGCATCATTAGTATGAATTCATGTTTAGCTTAATATAGACACAGATGGAAAGATACAGAAATAATTATAGATACGTGTGTAGGTATGAGGGGGTGTGCCTTTATAAATATATACATTCCTTGCTATGTCTGTTCAGAGGGCCTAGAAACAGTGACATTCCCAGTAGCAATGAAAACACTTACTGCCCAGATATTGGTTTCTAAAAGCCACTATCCAATAAAAGGAGCCAGGGCTCCTTGGAGAAATGGCTGGTTCTAGCACTCGGGTAGGCAAAACACAAGATGAGCCCAGAGCATCTTGTAGAACCAGAAAGTAAGGAAGTGTTCAAAAAAACGAAAGTATAGAGGTATCTAAAAGGGACACAGGAGCTATCCTGAAAGAGCTCCCAACAGCCAAGGTTGGAACCATTTGAGCAACAAAATAACACAGTTAATAGGTCATAGTTCAAAGTATAAAATAAATAGACATGAGTTCCATACTGATATAAATAAATGATTGAAGAAATAAATACATGAGGAATAAAGGACAGATCTTCCTTACAGAAGAATTCCAAATAATCTATGTACATACTCTCTAAGAGCTTAACTTACTCCCTCCTTTTGAGTCTGGGCTGGACTTAGTGACTTGCAAAAAACAGAGTATAGGGGATGGGGGTATCTTCACAGTGGAGAAGCCTGGCAAAAATTACCTTGGCCAGATTATCAAGGTTAACATCAGTAATGGTAAGTCATATTGACAGAAGGTATCCCTAATATCATGTGATGAGAAGGGCAATTCAAGTGTCGTATCATTCGCAAAAAACCACATTCTCAGTCTATACAGGAAAAACATCAGGCAAACCCAAACTGAGGGACACTCCACAAAAGAGTTGACCAACATTCCTCAAAACTTAAAGTCATGAAAGATAATTAAAGACTGATAAATTGTCACAGAACAGAGGAGACTAAGGAGACATGACATCTAAATGCAATGTGGTATCCTGGGTCGGATCGTGGAACAGAAAAAAAAGAGTGGTAAAGCTAGTAGAAACTGAATAAAGTCTGGAACTTAGTTAATAGTAATGTACTACTGTTGATTTCCTAGTTTTGACAAATGTACCATGGTTATGTAAGACGTTAACAAGAGAGGAAACTTGATGAGGGGTATACAGGAACTCTCTATATCTTCGCAACTTTGCTATAAATCTAAAATTATTCCAAAATAAAAAGTGTATTAAAAAACTATGCCAGGAAAATATATATAAACTAGAACTGTCTTGGAAAAACCAGGACATTATGCTCATCTGATGTGGGATCTCAGTCTACCTTCACTCTTAACATCCTCTATTGAAAATCTAGAGAATAACCATTGAGTTTGTGCTATTCATTGATCAATGGAAAATCTAATTGGATTCCATCGCTGCTAAAACAATTTTTTAAACTTTCTTTTGTAATTCCTAACTGCACAAAATACAAAATAATGCTTCAAATAAGTCTCCTTTTACTGATGAGAGGGGAGAAAATGCAGAAGAAAAGATGATTTGTGACTAAAAGACTTATTACTTAGAACTTCCTTTCCATTCAATTTTCATATTTAAGGCTTAAGTATTTTATTCTTGTGGAAGAGATAACAACAACACGGCTATTGGAAAAGAAACCTCATTACTCACAAGATAAGTGGTGAACTGGGAGGCCCACCACACTAGACCTATAGCTCAAGAGAAATAAGAAAGAAACAAATTAGTAGGGTTAAAAAAAAAGAAAAGACTACTCTTAAGGATTAAGGGGGAGTTAAAGAAGATACTGAAAACTGACTAACCATCTTCTATCCTGGCTGGCATCCTGGCTGGTAGTAAACAAACTGTATTTTTAATTAACTCTTTGTACAACTCTGTCTGCTGTGGTGAGGACTAACATTCTCCTTAGAGAGCTCTTTGCTGCCAGAAATAGTTTCTATTCCGAGCAGGGGGGAAAAAATTACAGAGAGGGTACAGAAATCATTTGGAAGCAAATATTTTTCTTGATGCTTTTCCCCCTTCAATCTTGTATGAGGAGGGTAGGTGTTGTAGGGAGTTACAGGTATTTCTAATATACTAAACTGGCATAAACTTACATATTTCATTTGTGGGGGACAACAAACTAGAATTTCTGCCAAAATGACTTTCCAGTATGTCCAATATATCAATGCATATTATAATTAAACCTAATATAATAGTAATATAATAAGTATTACCTTTAATTTTCCCACAAAGTCCATTTCATTCATTCATTTAGTCAATAAATATTTACTTTGTTTCTTACACATTAGGCACTTTTTGAAAACGTCTATAGGTTTTGAAAAAAAAGGGTACGTGCTCATTATTTTAAAATTCAAGCAATTCAAACAAACAAAAAAAATGAAAAAAGGGGGAAAAAAATCACCCCACAGCCTACCACCCAGAATTTAACATTTGGTAAAAAAGAATCTAGACATCTCTCTTTGCCAGGCACATTAATAAATGTTTTATAAAAAGCATTTTAGCCACTTTTCAAATAAGAAAAGTTTTCTTAAAAAAAAAAAAAGCTGTGAAGTTTGAATTTTATATCAATATTAATCCTAGACTCTTCTCTTATTAAAAATAACCTGAGAATTCAGCCCAATGATTTTCCTGAAATAAACCAAAAAGAACTTTTCTCTGCCTATCTCTACTGTAGTCAATAAAATGGCCAGCTACTATCTGCAGCAGTAAAAAGCGACAGTTAAAAAAAAATAAAACAGTAAAATACTCACTGTTGAAAATCAGCTTAAAAGCAGGGGAGGGGACCACACAAGCAGTTGCATATTTCTTCTGATTTTCAGTTCCATGTTAAGCTTGAAAATTCTCAAAAGAAAAATTTTCAGGCATGTTCTTACTAAATACAATTTTAAAGGAACTTGAGCATTATTCATTAGCTTAAATCTGAGTGAAAAATGACCACATCGAAGGCTATCACAGCATCTGAATTTTCAATGCATAAATAGAGTCAAAGTATTTTCACAAGGGAAAAACATTACTCTCTTCTAAGTGGTAGGTTATTTTCTCCCTTTGCCTTTCATTCTCAGTTAAACCAATATCAACAGATGACTTGTTGGGTCCACTGACTTTCATCCTGGCCTCCCTTCACTCTCCACCTTACTCTACCGTCAGAAGTACAGGCACGCCCACCAAGACCTCAAACTAGGCACTCCCCTTTTGGAAGCTGAGCCTCTGTGTTGGCTCCTCTCTTACTTCGTGATACCAATAAACTACCTTTATGCCCACCTGGGGACTGCCCATGTCACCACCTACTCTTCTTCTCAATATCATTTCTGATACTGGTGAGGCTATTGATCTTTTCAAAAACCAGCATTTTCTTTTATTAATTTTTCTCTATTGTTTCCATTTTCTATTCCACTGATTTCTTCTCTTTATTACTACATTCCTTCTACTCTGGGTTACTTGCTCTTCTTTTCTAGCTTATTAAGGTACAAAATTAGACTATTGTTTTAAAGTGATAAATTCCCCTCTAAACATCACATTAGCTGCATCCCACAAACTGACATGTTGTTTTTTCATTGTCATTCAAACTATTTTCTAACTTTCCATGTGATCTCTTATTTTACCCATGAGTTATTTAGAAGACTGTTGTTTAATTTCTAAATATTTAAGAATTTTCCAGATATCTTTCTGTTAGAGAATTCCAATTTAATTCTAGTTTTGGTCACAGCAGACACTCTACGTGATTTAGAAACTTTTAAATTTATTGAGACTTTTTTTTTTAATCACCGAGCATATGGTCAATCTAGGTGAATGTCCCATGTGCACCTGAAAATAATGTTTATTTTGCATTGTTGCGAGGCATGTTCTATAAATGTCAAGTTAGTCTATAGTGTTGTTTGTCTTCTATATCCTTATGAATTTTACCTACACTTGTTCTACCAATTACTGAGAGAGGAATGTTGAAATCTCCAACTATAATTGTGGATCTGTCTATTTCAGTTGTCAGTTTTTGCTCCATGTACTCTGAAGCTCTGTTATTACATGTATATACATTAAGAATAGTTACACCTTCTTGATGAATTGCCCCCTTTATCATATTTATCCCTTATAATATTCTTTGTTCTCAAGCCTACTCTTAGATAAAAACAGCTCTTCTAACTTTCTTATGATTAGTGCTTGTGTGGTACCTATTTTTCCACCCTTTGGCCTTTATATTTAAAATGAGTTTCTTACAGACAACAGTCTCTTGCTTTTATATAGTCTGAAATTCTTTGCCTTTTAACTGGAGTATCAAGACCATTTATAATTAATGTATTGGGTACATCTAATGTAACATATTAGGTGAGACTGGGTTTAAATCTACCATGTTGCGATTTGTTTTCTGTTTGTCCCATTTGTTCTTTGTTCCTTTTCCCCCTCATTTCCTGCCATCCTCTGAACTGAGTATTTTTTTTTTCAGTATTCTATTTTATCATCACTATTTGGCTTATTAGTTTAGTCTTTTTTTTAAAGTGGTTATTCTAGGATTTGCAATATGCATCTTTTACTTACCATGGTCTACCTTTAAATATTATACTCTTTCATGTATAATTTTTCAACAGTATACTTCCATTATCCCCCTCCCATCCTTTGTTCTATTGTTTTCATACAATTTACTTCCTCATATATTATAAGCACCACAATATACTGCTATTATTTTTGTTTCAAATACTTATTTTTAAATGAGGAAAAAAGAACTCTGTTATATTTATCCACATATTTAGCATTTCTAGAGCTCTTCATTCTTCTGTGTAGCTCAAAGTTTCCATCAGGTATCATTTTCCTCTGTCTGAAGAATCCTGTTTAATATTTCTTGTAGCAGTGGTCTGCTGGTGATGAATTCTCTCAGCTAAAACTTATCTAAAAAAGTATTTCACCTCCTTTAGTGAAAGATATTCTCTGTGGGTATAGTAATCTAGGTTGACAGCTTTTTTTCCTATCAATACTTTAAAGATGTCATTCTATTATCTTCCGGTTTTTAAAGTTTTTTTTTTTTTTAAAGATTTTATCTTTTTCCTTTTTCTCCCCAAAGCCCCCTGGTGCATAGTTGTATATTCTTCATTGTGGGTCCTTCTAGTTGTGGCATGTGGGACACTGCCTCAGCATGGTTTGATGAGCAGTGCCATGTCTGCGCCCAGGATTTGAACCAATGAAACACTGGGCCACCTGCAGCGGAGTGCGTGAACTTAACCACTCGGCCACGGAGCCAGCCCCCGGTTTTTAAAGTTTTTGATAGAAGTCTATGATAATTATCTTTTGTCCTCTGTACTTAACGTACCCATTTTTTTCTAACTGAATTTAAGATTTTCTCTTTATCACTTTTTTTCAGTAATTTCATTATGAAGTATTCTGGTATGATTTCCTTTATGATTATCCTGCTTGGGGTGTGTTAAGCTTCTTGGATCTGGAAGTTTATATTTTCCATCAAATTTTGAAAATTTGGGACATTATCTCTTCAAATACTTTTCCTGTCCCCACCTTCTGGTGCTCCAATTACTCATATTTTAAACCACTTGATAGCGGTCTAAATATTAATGAGGATTTGTGAATTTTTTCAGGCATCTTTCTATGTTCAGTCTGGATAGTTACTATTTTTGTCAAGATTATGGATCTTTTTTTCTGCAGAATCTAACTTGTCTGTAATCTCATCAAGTGAAATTCATTTAATATAGTTTATATTTCACCTATAGAAGTTCCATTTGGTTTTTATATCTTCCATTTCTCTACTTACAATGTTCATTCATGTTTTCTTTTAATTACTTGCGTATACTGAGCATATTTATTGTAGCTGCTTCAACAGTCTTGTCTGCTAATTCTATCATTTCTGGGTTTCTTTCTCCTGAATTTCTTTCTATTTTGGTTATGAGTTACACTTCCCACTTTTTCACATGTCCAGTAATTTTTTTATTGTATTCCAAATATTGCTGATTTTACGTCCTTGAGTGTTAGATTTTCTTGTATTCCTTTAAAGAGGACTGGACTTTATTCTAGTGAGCAGTTAAATTTGATCCACATGGGACTACTCTAAAATTAATTTAGTCCCACTACAAAAGTATGACCCTTCTGAAGTCTTCCTTGAATAACCTGTGTATTCAATGAGGTCTCTTTACTCTGGTGATGGGAACTCAAATGACTTCTGGTCCTGTATGAGCTGTGGGAGTTATTCAGCTTACACTCCCTCAGTAACTTTTTTCCTAGAAGTTGTTTTTTGCCTAGCCTCATGGAGTTTCACCATAACCATGTGAAGGACTCAAAGGGACTCCTATACAGCTTTCTAGAGCTCTTTCTATGCATAATTCCTTCCTCTCTGTACATGGCCCTGTAAATTCTAGCCACCATGGCTTCCCCAAACTCTGATCTATGTCTCACACCACTTAACAACACCACAGGGTTCTGTTTGGGTTTCCCCTCCCTGCACCACGATCTGGAAATTGCCTCCAGGCAGAAAGCCAAAGTAATCATAGAACTCATCTCTTTGGTTTTCCTTCTTTTAGGAATCACAGTGCTGTGTTGCCTGTTGCCCAATATGTGAAGACAGTTCTTCCAAGTATCTTGTCCAGTTTTCTAGTTGTTCACAGAGAGAAGGCAATTCCAGATCCTATCACTCTCTCATCGTGAGAAGCAAAAGTTCTTTCTCATAATATTTGATTGTATGTCAAACAGTATTTATAAAATAACTGTAGAGACTGTGGTTGATACTATTTCCCACAGAGGATTGCCCTTTCCGCTGTTAGGCAGAAAGGACTGAGCTGGCTTGGGACTGGAATGTAGCTTTAGTTAGACTCTATTCACCTCTATTTTCAAATGTCTCAAAGGTGAAACTGTTGGATGTTTGTTACAGGCTCCTTCCTCTAAATCAGTGCTTCTCCAGGTATAGTCTGTGAACCTCCAGGGGTCCCTGAGATTTTTTCAGGAGGGGGTCCATGAAAGAAAAACTATAATATAATAATATTAATATATTATTTGCCTTTCTCACTGTGTTAACATTGACACTGATGGTGCAAAAGCAACAGTGGATAAAACTGCTGGAGGCTGAGTACCAATCAAGGCAGTGACACCATCCGTATACTTAGATCTTCAGTGTCATGCACTCACAGTAAGAAAAACGCCAGTTTTACTGAAGATTATCTTTGATGAAACAGTAAAAATAGTTAATTTTATTAAATCTTGACCCTTGAGTATACATCTTCATAATCCAAGTTACAAAATGGAAAGCATGTATAACGCATTCTATTGTGTACCAAAATATGGTAATTGTCTCAAGGAAAAGCAGTTGTGTTATTCTTTGAGTCACCATCTAAATCAGCTGTTTTTTTCATGAAATACCATTTTCATTTGAAAGAACAATCAACAGACAAATCACAGTCTTTCAATTTACACATTTATCAGGCATTTTCTCGAAAATTTTGCAGTGAGCCTATTACTTAAAGGATTAAAAATAAAAGTATTTCTTGCCAATAATAAAATTTGAACCTCAGGCGAAAATCTGAATTTCAGAAAACCTCTATCAGCCACCATAACCTTGACAACTTTCCAATACTTAACAACTTTTCTGATGAGGTCAGTGGTGATATTAACAAATATGATGGGTTTTTTTATATTGTACAATGAAACATCAGTATTTGGAAGACTCGCATATCTCAGTGAACCAATATTTCCAAATGACCAATGCATGATACAAAATTATGAATGGGTAAAAGATCCATTCAAAATACAAGATAGGAGTGACCAGAGTGACAGCAGCATCATGGCAGAATGAGCTCTTCCCTTACTCTCTCTTCACTAAGATGCAATGAAAAGGACATTCATAAACCAACAGAGGACATTCACACAACACAACAGACATCTGAGAGATCCACAAAGCTATATGTCTGAAGGTGGGGGTGCTGGACTACCTCAGAAGGCAATGGAAGGAGGTAAGGGGATCGCCTCTCTTTCTCATGTGGCAGCAACCTAGGGGCAGGACCTGGTGACAACCAGCACATGACCCTGAGAGGAGAAGGGAGAGAAGGCAGCCTTCCTTGGGAACACTTGCACTCTCAGAGTTGCCTCCTAGCCTGTGGAAATGCTCCACACCAAGGTGGTGAAACAATCGTGGGGGCATCCACACCAAGCCAGTCAGACAGTGAGTGTAGAGCCTGGGCACTTGGGATCGTGCACATGAAAGAAAGTACCCCTCCCACCCACCACCGGCAAAACCACTCAGCACAAGGGCCTGAGCAGGGGGATCCCCACCAGAGAGCATGTGCACATGTTTGTAAAGCAGTTGTGGCAAGCAGGCAACACAGACAGACCCTACAGCTTAGCTTCCAAAGGAGATGCACAGATGCCAGAGATCGTGGCAGGCTCAGAATACACAGCTCCTGAGAGCCCCCCAGTGGCAGCATGTGGAATCTGAAACCAGACACTACCACTATGACAAGGCACAAATCCACTCCATCAAATAGTATGAAGAAGGGTGGGCCTGGTGGTGCAGTGGTTAAGTGTGCATGTTTTGCTTCAGTAGCCCAAGGTTCGCCGGTTCAGATCCTGGGTGTGGACATGGCACCGCTCAGCAAGCCATGCTGTGGCAGGTGTCCCACATATAAAGTATAGGAAGATGGGCATGGATGTTAGCTCAGGGCCAGTTTCCTCAGCAAAAAGAGGAGGATTGGCAGCAGTTAGCTCAGGGGCAATCTTCCTCAAAAAAGAAAAAAAAAAGTATGAAGAGGTATATTAATACTCCAGACCAGAAGGAAAATGACAAGGACCCAGAAATCAATCCTGAAGACACAGAAATTTACAATCTAAATGACAGAGAATTCAAAATAGCTACCATTAAAAAACTCAACAAGTTACAAGAAAACTCAGACAGACAGTTCAATGAAATCAGGAATAGAATTAATGAACAGAGGGAATTCTTCACAAAAGAGATTGGAATTATAAAGAAAAACCAATCAGAAATGTTGGAGATGAAAAACACAATGAATGAGATACAGAATAATCTGGAGTCTTCAATAACAGAGCTGATATTATGGAGGACAGAACCAGCAATTTAGAGGACAGAAATATGGAAATAATTCAGATGGAGGAGGAGAGAGAACTAAGACTAAAAAGAACTGAAGAAATTCTCCAAGAAATATCTAACTCAATTAGGAAATGCAACATAATGATTATAGGTATTCCAGAGGGAGAAGAGTGGAAGAAAGGAGCAGAGAGCCTGTTCAAAGACATAATAGCTGAGAACATCCCAAGCCTGGGGAAGGAGCTGGAATCACCAGTCTAAAAAGCTAACAGAGCTCCTAATTACATGAGTGTAAAAGACCTACTCTAAGGTATCTATTAGTAAAACTCGCAAGTCAATGACAAAGAAAAAAATATTAAGGGCAGCAAGACAGAAGAAAATAAGCTAAAAAGGAACCCCTATCTGGCTTTCAGCAGATTTCTCAGCAGAAACCTTACAGGCTAGGAGAGAGTGGAATGATAAATTCAAAATTTTGAAAGACAAAAACCTCCAGGCAAGAATCCTCTACCTAGTGAAAATATCCTTTGATAAGGAGAAATCAAATTGTTGCCAGATAAATAAAAGCTGAGGGAGTTCATCACAAGACTCCTTTACATACAAGAAATGATCAAGAAGGTCCCCATACCTGGAGAAAAAAAGGGGGGTTTACAAAGCCTTGAGCAAGGAAATAAATAGGCAAACAAAACCAGAAAACTGCAGCTCTCTATCAGAACAGGTTAGCAAACACTTAATTAAAACATTAAAGATAAAGGGAAGGAAAACATCAAAAATAAATATAATCACTTCATCTAAACCACAAACTCACAATACAAAATGGAGTTAGTTGTGACAACAATAACTCAGTTGGGGAAGAGGAAAGGGATGGACCCTACTTAGACTAAGGAAATAAGAGGCTAACAGAAAATGGACTATGTCACCTTTGAGATCTTTTATACTAATCTCGCAGCAACCACTAAATAAAAAATCAGAACAGAGACACAAATGACAAACAGAAAACTCAGGAAACCATCATAGAGAACCACTAAACTGAACTGACAGTCCGAAATACACAGGATAAGAAACAAGAGAAATACAGAACAACTGGAAAACAAGTAATAAAATGGCAGCATTAAGCCCTCATATATCAATAATCACTCAATGTAAATGGTTTGAAATCTCCTATCAAAAGACACAGAGGCGCAGGACAGATTAAAAAACAGACCTAACATATGCTGCCTCCAGGAAACACATCTCAGCTCTAAAGACAAACACAGACTCAGAGTGAAGGAATGGAGGACAATACTCTAGGCTAATGGCAAACAAAAGAAAGCAGGTGTTGCCATACTTATGTCAGACAAAGTAGACTTCAAGATAAAAAAGGCAATGAGTGACAAAGAGGGGCAGTATATAATGATATAAGGGACACAATGCTTATAAATATACATGCACCTAACACAGGAGCACTCAAGTACATAAAGCAACTATTAACAGACCTAAAAGGAGATATTAACAGCAACACAATATTAATAGAGGACCTTAACACTCCACTTACGTCAATGGATAGATCATTCAGACAGAAAGTTAACAAGGAAATAGTGGATTTTAAAAAAAACTAGACCAGATGGACTTAATAGATATATAGAGAACATGCCATCCAGAAACAGCAGAATACACATTCTTCTCAAGCGCACATGGAAAATTCTCAAAGATAGACCATATGCTGGGAAACAAGGCAAGCCTCAATAAATTTAAGAAGATTGAAATCATAGCAAGCATCTTCTCTGAACATAATGTTTTGAAACTAGAAATCAACTACGAGCAAAAAGGTGGGAAAGGGACAAATATGTAGAGACTAAACAACATGCTACTGAACAATCAATGGATCATTGAAGAAATTAGAGGAGAAATAAAAAAACATCAGGAGACAAATGAAAATGAAAATACACCATACCAACTCATGTGGGATGCAGCAAAAGTAGTCCTAAAAGGGAAATTCATAGCAATGCATAGCAAGACCCATCTTAACAAAGAAGAAAAATCTCAAATAAATAATCTTAAAGTGCACCTAACAGAACTAGAAAAAGAAGAACAAAGTCCAAATTCTGCATAAGGAGGGAAATAATAAAAATTGGAGCCGAAATAAATGAAATTGAAACAAACAAACAAAAAAATAGTAGAAAGGAGCAATGAAACTAAGAGCTGGTTCTTTGAGAAGGTAAATAAAATTGACAACCCCTTAGCTAGACTCACTAAGAAACAAAGAGAGAAGGCTCAAGTAAATAAAATTAGAAATGAAAGAGGAGAAATTACAATGGATACCACACAAATACAAAGGATTATAAGAGAATACTATGAAAAAAATATACCAACAAATTGGACAATCTAGAAGAAATGGATAAATTCTTAGACTCACACAACCTCCCAAAACTGAATTAAGAAGAAATAGAGAATCTGAACAGACCAATCACAAGTAAAGAGATTGAAACAGTAATCAAAAACCTCCCCCAAAATAAAAGCCCAGGACCAGATGGCTTCTCTGGAGAATTCTACCAAACACTCAAAGAAGACTTAATACCTGTCCTTCTCAAGCTATTCCAAAAAATTGAAGAAGATGGAACACTTCCTAACACATTTTATGAGGTCAACATCACCCTGATCCCAAAGCCAAACAAGGACAACACAAAGAAGGAAAATTACAGGCCAATATCACTGATGAACATAGATGTAAAAATCCTCAACAAAATATTGGCAAACTGAATACAGCAATACGTTAAAAGGATCATATACCATTATCAAGTGGGATTTGTACCAGGGATGCAGGGATGGTTCAACATCTGCAAATTAATCAATGTGATACACCACATTAACAAAATGAGGAATAATAAACACACAATTATCTCAATAGATGCTGAGAAAGCATTTGACAAGATCCAACAAAATAAAACTCTGAATAAAATGGGTATAGAAGGAAAGTACCTCAAGATAATAAAGGCCATATATGACAAACCCAAGGCCAACATCATCCTCAATAGGGAAAAACTGAAAGCCATCCTTCTGAGAACAGGAACAAGACAAGGGTGCCTACTCTCAGCACTCTTATTCAACATAGTACTGGAGGTTTTGGCCAGAGCAATTAAGGAAGAAAAAGTATCCAAATTGACAATGAAGAAATGAAACTCTTGCTGTTTGCAGATGACACGACTTTATACATAGAAAATCCTACAGAAAACTATTAGAAATAATCAACAACTACAGCAAAGTTGCAGGGTACACAATCAACTTACAAAAATCAGTTGCATCTCTATACCCTAAAAAAGAACTAACAGAAAGAGAACTCAAGAATACAATCCCATTTACAATCACAACAAAAATAATAAAATATCTAGGAACAAATCTAACCAAGGAGGTGAAAGATCTATACAAGGAAAACTATGAGACATTATTGAAAGAAATCAATGAGGATATAAAGAAATCGAAAGATATTCCATGCACATGGACTGGAAGAATAAACATGGTTAAAATGTCCATACTACCTAAAGCAATCTACAGATTCAATGCAATTCCAATCAGAATCCCAATGACATTCTTCACAGAAATAGAACAAAGAATCCTAAAATTCATATAGGGCAACAAAAGACCCCGAATAGCTAAAGCAGGCCTGAGAAAAAAGAAACAAAGTTGGAGGCATCACAATCCCTGGCTTGAAAATATACTACAAAGCTATAGTAATCAAAACAGCATGGTACTGGTACAAAAACAGACACACAGGTCAATGGAACAGAACTGAAAGCCCAGAAATAACACCATACATCTGTGGACACCTAATCTTTGACAAAGGAGCTAAGAACATACAATGCAGAAAGGAAAGTCTCTTCAATAAATGGTGATGGGAAAACTGGACAGCCGCATGCAAAAGAACAAAAGTAGACCATTATCTTTTGCCATACACAAAAATTAATTCAAAATGGATTAGACAGACTTAAAAGTAAGACATGAAACCACAAAACTCTTGGAAGAACATATAGGCAGTACACTCTTTTTGTCAGTTTCAGAAGGATCTTTCTGAATACCACATCTACTCAGGCAAGGGAAACAAAAGAAAAAATAAACAAATGGGACTTCATCAGACTAAAGAGCTTCCGCAAGGCAAAGGAAACCAGGAACAAAATGAAAAGACAACCTACCAACTGGGAGAAAATATTTGCAAATCATATATCTGAGAAGGGGTTAATCTCCAAAATACATAAAGAACTCACACAACTCAACAACAGAAAAACAAACAACCTGATCAAAAAATGGGCAGAGGATATCAACAGACATTTTTCCAAAGATATACAGATGGCCAATAGGCACAAGAAAAGATGTTCAACATCACTAATCATCAGGGAAATGCAAATCAAAACTACATTGAGATACCACCTTAACCTGTTAGAATGGTTGTAATCACCAAGACAAAAAATAAAAAATGTTGGAGAGGATCTGGAGAAAAGGCAATCCTCATACACTGCTGGTGGGAATGCAAACTGGTATAGCCACTATAGAAAATAGTATGGAAATTTATCAAAAAACTAAAAATAGAAATATCATATGACTCAGCTATCTCACTATTGGTTATTTATCCAAAGAACTTGAAATCAACAATTTAAATGGACTTATGCACCACTATGTTCATTGCAGCATTATTCACAACAGCCAAGACGTGGAAGAACCAAAGTGCTCATCAACTTATGAATGGATAAAGAAGATGTGGTATCTATATACAATGGCATACTACTCAGCCATTTTACAAAAGACAAAATCGTCCCATTTGCAACAACATGGATGGACCGTGAGGGTATTATGTTAAGTGAAATAAGCCAGACAGAGAAAGACAAAGACCATACAATTTCACTCATATGCAGAAGATAAACAAACACATGGATAAAGAGAGCAGATTAGTGGTTACCAGAGGGGAAGGGGGTTGGGGGGTGGGCATAAGGGGTAAAGGGGCATATATATATGGTGACTCACAAAGAATAATGTACAACTGAAATTTCACAATGTTATAAACTATTATGACCTCAATTAAAAAAAAAGAGACAAAACAATGGATTTTAATGTAATAAAGTATAAAAGTTCAGTAATATGGTTTCAGATTCCACAATGCAACTAAGCTTTGAGAAACTACCACCTGTCTAGTGTTTTCACAATTATCTGAAAAGTGATTAAATTATCCCTATTTCCAACTATTTGTCTGTGTAAGGCCGAATTTTTTTCACTTACTTCAACCAAAACAACACTTCGCACAAACTGAAAGCAAAAGCAGATATGAAAACTCAGCTGTCTGCTATTAAGAGATTTGCAAAAATATAAAACAATTCACTCTTCTCAATAATAAATTTTTTGTTTTGAGAAATGTATTTTTTTCAAAAAAAGTTTATTAATGGTAACATAATGAGTTTATTACCATCATTTTAAAATTAAAACATTTTAAATTTTTCTGATTTTTTTTTTCCTGAGGAAGATTCTCCCTGAGCTAACACCTGTTGCCAAACTTCCTCTTTTTTTTGCTTGAGGAAGATTAGCCCTGAGCTAACATCTATGACAGTCTTCCTCTATTTTGTATGTGGGTTGCCACCTCAGCATAGCTGACCAGTGGTGTAGGTCTGCACCCAGGAACCAAACCCACGAATCCAGGCTGCCGAAGCAGAGCATGTCAAACTTAACCACTACACCATGGGGCCAGCCCCAACTTTTTCTGACTTTTAATTTCTGAATTTCTGATATAGTAAACATCAACAGATATAACCCATAGAAGGAAAATCTCCTTGGTGTCTTCAATAATGTTTAAGATTGAAAAGAGGTCCTGATATCAAGAAGTCTGAGAAACCAGTAAGTCTCCTAAGCACCATGAGACTGCGAGATTTTACCCGGCTTTTCCAGGCTAGCTGCCAGCCTCCCACACTACCCCAGCACTTAGCAAGCGCCTAGTGGGGACAAAAAGGCTGTGCATTTGTGGCTCACCTAGATTTCCATCTGTCAAACCAGCCCACACAACTGTTAAAAGCTCTTCTGAATTCTCTTTTCCCCTGTGGAACCCCTCTGCCTGGCCCAAACCTAATTCTAGGAAGATGCCCATACTTGGCAACTGCTCTCAGGAAAAAAACAGCTGGCCATCTCAATTCACATGAGGAGTGAACTTCTCTGTCTAGAATTCGAGTTTACCTCCTCCTCTTTGCTTCCATAGCTCTCTTATAACTTTAAAAATAAGATTTTTGGAATTTATCCATTTTTTACACAGGAGCTGTGGCCTGCCACTACTTACTATACACTACTTAGAGGTCTTTCATCCACCACCAAATAACAATAAGTAACACATATACCATTACTGTCTGCCAAGCAATATTCTAAGCATTTTGTATAATGCTCAGAACTCCTTTAATTCTCAAGACAACATAATAAGGTACCCTCACTAAAGTCACACAGTTTG
Organism: Equus asinus; assembly: GCF_041296235.1. NCBI lineage: Eukaryota > Metazoa > Chordata > Mammalia > Perissodactyla > Equidae > Equus > Equus asinus. The sequence continues at coordinate 43,299,953 of NC_091813.1, forward strand.
TAACCAGTAAAGTCAGGATTCAAATCCAGGCAAGATGGTTTCAGAGACCATGCCTTTAAACCTCTAACAAGCTATCCTTAGCCTTACCTACCACACAATTTTCCCTCAGGAAACTTAGCCCATTTTCCTGGTTACTACTATCACCTCAAGGTGGCAGATGTCTCAGTCTTTATCCCCAGATCTACCCTTTAACTGTTTGCTGAGCTTTAACCTGGACATTCAGCATATACAAAACCAATGCGTCTTCTTTACTCCTCAGAACTTCCTTTCGCAAACATTGCCCTTTCACTGGCACTAGCTCTTCCTCCATCCTTTCCACCCTTGCTTAATCCAGGCAATTATGATTTTCCTTTCCTCTAAATTTCACAACCATTGACACCAGTAATTCCCAAACACTGATTCACAACCAAATTTACAACGGTGTAGAGAAAAACTGTAACAGAATGTGCTGTTCTACTTAAAAACCTGTCCTTAATTCTGAGAGAATTCCTACATTTTACTGGTAGAATGTCTTTCCTTCTATGAAATAGTGATAATAGATTTTTTTTAAATAATTTTTTCTCGGTGAACTAAAAGTTGACAACACTATAATGATTCCCAAAGTTATTTGCTTGATTTATTTTGAAAATTTACTGAACCAGGAAATTCAAAAATCTGCAAACCATTGGTCTATACCAGCTTTATCAGTTTATCAGAATCTGCCTTTGACTCTCCCATTTCTTCTCTAACATAATCGGGTATATCCAATCAGGTATCCTGCCCAAACAAAAGTTATAAAAGTTAGCAACTTTTGTGGCTATATCAAAGAGTTATAAAATGTATTGAAATTGTTTCCAAATGTTATCAGTTGGCTGTTCAAAAAAAGATAGTATTTTCTTAGTGCTTTTAGGCCCAGTTATCCATTCCTAAACACACTCCCTTCTTACTCACTCTACAGCCCCACTTATCTACACAGTAAGGAATTGAGTTACTCTATTTCCAATAGCTTTGTTACAGAAACCTTTTTGTAGCCTTTATCATGGTAAAACAACCTTTACCAAGCACTTTCTGATATATAATCTTATTTGATTCACAAAATCCTAAATGGATTTCCATCAAGTTTTGCTTTTACCACCATGCTGACACCAAGTAGCATGTTTTAAATGATAGAATATGAGAATTAGAAGAAATCTTAAATATCATCTACTCCAAATCTTCATCTCATAAGTAAGAATAGTGTAGCTTAAAGTCACACAGCTAGTTAGTGAACGACGCAGCTGAGACCAGAAAGCTAAGCCTTCCAGATATCTACAGAGTTGCATGAAAGTTTAATTCACAGGAGAAGAATGAAAAGTCAGATAGAACCAAGTTGGAAATCACTACACTCCTAGAGTTAAGCAGGAGTGTGAGGTAGGATAAGGCTGGAATATACATAAACAGCTTCAGTAATGGCCAAAAGAAGCAGAATACCACCAAAAAAAGGAAAAAAAAAGAGAATTTTGGCGGTGGGAGGAATTTTTGGTTTTCTATGCCACTTACCAACTTGTCAGCTTGTTAGTTATGGGTTATTTCCCTTTAAAAAACTCTTCTTGAAAAAAATAATAAGTTCAAACATTTTCATCAACAGGTAACATATTTTGACAAACTTAGAGGAATTACAGGGAGCTCCAGAAAACAGTTCTGACAGCAAAACCAGCCCTGATTGGCCAGTACTGCAGTTCTTATTAAGTGTTTATTTAACCATCCTATACTCACTTCTACAAGACATCCATTGCCATTTTTAAAATCTCATTTACCAGGAGAGGGGACCAAGGACTTCCTTGGTCAGAATGTCATAGGGATGGAAGATCTCTGAGTGCATAACTGAATCAGCTCAGCAGATCACTGGTTTTAGCTTCCCTTACTCTTAAACTAATAGTGTCCTACTCGTCTATACCAGGTGTCACAATCTCAAAGTTTAAGAAGCCAAAAGCCAGAAAAAGAAAGTAAATTAATGAAGCAAAGGGGATGAATCCGGAGGGAAGCAGGGAGACAGAGCTATGGCAGCCTGGAGTGTTTCTGTCACACCTACAGAGCACTGCCAATGGCTGCTACCCGGTAATGCCAGCCCACTGTTGCCATACCTTCTGAATTTTCAAAAGAGCCTGGAAATTCAGATTTTTCAACTTACTCTACAGGCTGAGCAAAACAGATCTGAGAACATCAAGTAGTCTACAGGCCCCCAGGATGTGCTGTCTGCTCCATGCACATCCTTCTCCAAGCTATGAAGGAAAATGATAGGAAACAATACTTCCCAGTTAGGCACATCTCAGTTGGATCTAAGAACTCCAATTCCCTGAGAGCAGGGCATCAGGCAACATTCAAGGAATGTAAAATAAAGAAACTAAAGGAGTCAACCAAAAGGCAATTTTCTTAATACCTACTCAATATATGAAAAGTAAAAACCTGGCAGTTAAAGAATGTGTTAAAACAATCTACCAACTTTCAAAATGTCAGGAACAGAGATGAGGCCACGGTAATTAGAGAACACTTGAAAAAAATATTAAGCAGCTACAATATAATTTTTAAAACTCTTCAAAGCCACCCTAAAAATCACGCAATAGGGAATATGACCCCAGTGATTCACAACAAATCTGTTCCCTATGCCACAACATGAAATGTGTGTTGTTATCATCTTGGATCCCATTGTCTTGAATTCTACCTGATTTTTACAACTTTGGCTGATATGACAAATACAGATCTGCAATTGGATGTATTAATTCCAAGATTCCAGTTGAAAAATTCTATTTTCGGTTTTTTTTTTAAACTGGCTGCTATTTGATTAAAAAAACAAGAGGAAGAAACGCAACTGGAAAACAGGAAAAAATATTTTGGGAAAAAAGCCGCTTTCTTGGATTTTGACTTAGATACAGGAGTCAAGAATAGAGGAAGAGTAAAAGCTATTTTCTCTTTCTCTTTTCACAAAAAGACTATTACTCCTCTCCAAAGGTAATCCTTTCTCTGGCCAAGGAGAGTAACAATTCTTCCTTAAACTTTATCCAGTTAATTTACTCACAGTCTCATTTCCTTTTACTAAGGAAAAAAAAAAAAAAACCTATAGCAGGATCTAAGTAGCATTCTGTGCTTACATGGTAGGCACTGTGCTAAGCACACAGCATGTATCATCTCATTTAATCCTCACTACCCTGTGATGTGAGATAGGTACGCTTATCTCTGAACAAAGTAGACATGGTCCCTGCCCTCATGAGGCTTACTTTCTAGTGGGAGAGACAGACATTAAACAATCCCAACAAAGAAAATACAACTGCATTTATAACTGGAGTTAGAAAGGAGTTGAACAAGGCACTAGTAATGCATAGAAGAGGAAAATTTGATCTTATCCAAGGAGGCTTCTCTATGGAAGTAACATGCTGCCGAGATCAAAGGATAAGCACATTTTAACTAGGCAATATCTCTAGGCAGGGGGAACAGTGTGAAAAAGGCCCTGTGATAGAAGGAAACACAATGAGTTTGAGGTAGAGAAAGATGGCCAGTGCAGGCAAAGCAGAGAGGACAAGGGGCAGTGTGCAGTGTGGGAAGGCTGAAGAAACAGGCCATCCAGGGCCTTGCAATTCATCCATCCTCAGAGCAACAGAAACAGCTAGAGTTAGGAAAAGGAGGAAAGAATCAGATTTGTTGATATTTTTATGCATTTTTAAATCAAAAGAATATAAAATAAAAAGGAATATTGTTACACTCCCAACCTGTCACTATTTACTTGACTTCCTCCAACCCCAGAGGTAACCAGTCTTGGTCTTTCCTACGTAGTTTATATATCCTGATGTGAGCACGTGCGCGCGCACACACACACACACAAACTTCCCTTTCTTACACAAAAGATAGTATGCTATACATATTGTTCCGTACCTTGCTTTTTTCACTTAATATGCCCAATCTTTTTTAGCAGCTCATAGCATCCCATTGTTTGAGTGTACCATGGTTTATTTAACCAGTACCCTGAGAATGAGAAGAAAGTCCAACAACTGCTACTGGATTTTGCTATCACAGACAATCTTGTAAGTAAGATTGCTCAGTCACAGGGTAAATGCATTTGTAATTTTGACAGATATTGCTAAACTGTGCACTCCTACCAACAATGCATGAAAGCGCCTGGACCAACTGGTTGAGTTACGAAACTTTTGGATTTTTATCAATGTCATAGGTGAGAAAAAACGTGGCAGGTCAAGCTTTAACTTGCATTTCCTTTTTTAGGGTAAGGTTGAGTATTCTTTCACATGTTTAAGAGCCATCTATATTTCCTTTCCTGTCAACAATTTGTTCATGTCCTCTGTCCATTTTTCTATTGTGTTTCTATGAGCTCTTAGTATATATATTTGTCTACAATATTAGTGACAAACTTTTTTCTTCAACTTGTATTTCTCTTTTTTTAAACTAAAAAAATTTAACTGAGATATAATTGACATAAAATATTGTGTTAGTTTCAGGTGTACAACCTAATGATTTGATAAATGTATATAAAATGATTACCACAATAAGTTTAGTTAACATCTATTACCATACATAGCTACAAATTTTTTTTTCTTGTGATGAGAACTTTAACAATCTATTCTCTTAGCAACTTTCAAACATATAATACAGTATTGTTAACATGTCATCATGCTGTGCCTTACATCCCCAGGACTTATTTATCTTATAACCGGAAGTTTGTACCTTTTGGCTACCTTCACCCATTTTGCCCACCCCTTACCTCTGGAAACCACCAACCTACTCTCTGTATCCACGAACTCATTTCATTTGTCTTTCACTGTAGGACTCATTTCACTTAGCATGATGCTCTCCAGGTCCACTCAGGTTGTCACAAAGGGCAATATTCCCCTCTTTTTTATGGCTGAGTATTCCATTGTACATATACCACATTTTCTTTATCTATTCATCCATTAATAGACACAGGTTGTTTCCATGTCTTGGCTAGTATAAATAATGCTGCAACGAACATGGGGGTGCAAATATCTTTTTGAGATAGTGATTTTGTTTCCTTCGGAAATATATCCAGAAGTGGAATTGCTAGATCATATGGTAGTTCTATTTTTAATTTTGGGGGGAACCTCCATACTATTTTCCATAGTGGCTGCACCAATTTATCTTCCTACCAACAGTGCATAAGGGTTCACTTTTCTCCACATCCTCGCCAACACCTGTTATTTCTTATATTTTTTATAATAGCCACACTAACAGGTGTAAAGTAATATCTCATTGTGATTTTCGTTTGCTTTTCCTTGATAATTAGTGATGTTCAGCACCTTTTCCTGTACCTGTTGGCCATTTGTATGTCTTCTTTGGAAAAATGTCTATTCAGATCCTCTGTCCATTTTTTAATCAGACTGGTTTTTTTTTTCTATTGAGTTGCATGAGTTTTTCATCTATTTTAGATATTAATCCCTCATCATATATACGATTTGCAAATATTTTCTCCCATTCAGTAGGTTGCCTTTCATTTTGTTGACGGTTTCCTTTGCTGTACAGAGGCTTTTTAGTTTGATATAGTCCCATTTGTTTACTTTTTGCTTTTGTTGCCTTTGCTTTTGGTGTCAAACCCAAAAAACCATTGCCAAGATGAATGTCAAGGAGCTTACCCCCTATGTTTTCTTCTAGAAGTTTTATGATTTCAAGTTTTATGTTCAAGTCTTTAATCCATTTTGAGTTGATTTTGTTCATGTTATAAAACAGTGCTCCATTTTTCCGAACACCATTTATTGAAGACACTATCCTTTCCCCACTGTCTATTCTTGGCTTCTTTGTTATAAATTAATTGACCATGTATGCATGGGTTTATTTCTGGGCACTCTATTCTGTTCCATTGATTGTTGTGACTCTTTTTATGCCAATACCATACTGTTTTGCTTACTATAGCTTTGTAATATAGTTCAAAGTAAAAAAAAAAAAGTGTGACACCTCCAGCTTTGCTGTTCTTTCTCAAGATTGCTTGGCTACTTGGGGTCTCTTGTGGTTCCACACAAATTTTAGGATTGTTTTTCTATTTCTATGAAAAATGCCACTGGAATTTTGATAGGGATTGCAATGAATCTTGTATTTCTCTTCTGACTTTGCTTATGGTGTGTTTTGGTCATACTGATTTTCAAAAGGCAAATTAACCAACCTTTCAAGTTCAGGATTTTGAGTCATAATTTTAGAAAGGCTTTATAACTCTAAGGTTATAATTAAATTCTCCCATGGTTTCATGTTTTATGTTTAAACTGCTGACCAATCTGGAATTTATCCAAGTATACAATGTCAAGGATGGACCTAACATTCTCTTTCCAGATGGCTACACAGTTATATCAACACCATTTATTAGAGTCCATCCTTACTCCCACTGATAAGAGATACTGATTTTACCATAGCCTAAGTTGCAATATTTTCTAGTCTATTTCTGAATTTTCCATTCTGCTCTATTAGTCTGTCAATTCAAGCACCAGTACAACATTGCTATAATTGAAGCTTCATGGTATGTTTTACTACCTGGAAAGGCTGGTCCCCTCTTATTGCTCTTCTTTTTCAAGGTTTTTCAGAGTTCAATATGCACTTTATAATTAGTTTTTCTAGGATTTTCATTGGGATCACTTTAATTTTTAAATTAAGTATGGGGAATCAGCACTTTATGATGCTGAGCCTTCCTATTCAAGAACATGGTTTGTTTTTCAATATGTTCACATCTACTTTCATGTTCTAAAGGATATGAGGAGTACACTAGAAAGAGGCCAGGTGGGTGAGGTTAGACTAATGCAGATTGTTTCTGGTAATGAAAGGATATGGCAGAGATAAACTGGAGAGAAAACAGAGTGATAAGAGGGCATAGCAACATTTAATCACCTGGATGAGCCTGCCACAGAAGCAGGGAAGGAATGGCTAGAAAGTTAGAAGAAAATCAAGTAAAGAGTGTTTTTTAAGAAAAAAGAAACTGTCAACAATATAATTAGGACACAGACTAAAATAAATCCATTAGATTTAGTGATATGAAAGTCATTAGTGATCTTAGTAAGATCTATTTTGGGGAGTACTAATAAGGCTAGAAGCCAAAGTGGGACTTTCATTCCAGTATGGCCAAATATAACTATTTTACTCTAATTTGATCCTAAAAGGGTCTTCTTAAAGGTCAAAATGCCACTAAATTCAGAATATAACTGTATAATTATTATTCCTAAAATGGAGTTCAAACATAGTCTTAGAAGAAGGTTCTTGAATAATTCATGCAAATGCACAGATCCAGAAAATACTGCCAATAGTAGGAAGTATCAAGAACCAGAGGAGGAAGTAACAGCTATAGAAGGAAGGGGATGGCAAACATGAAGTAAATTTTCTCCAAAGCAAATGAGGCTGCAGCTTCAGAGAAGGACTTGGCTTGGAGGCAGCCCCTGCTAACATTCTCAAGTACAGCCAGAGATCCAGATAAAAAAGTGGCTGTCTAAACAGGATGCACAAAACAAGCACCTGGCTGCTCAGAGACACTGCCTTCTGCATCTTGTTGAGATACCACTCTGTCCCTCCTTCAACTTATCTCAAAATCCTAACTGTAGTTTCTCTTTTGGGTTAGTCCCAAAAGAAGCACATAGAATTCCCTGGTAGAAAAGTAAGGGTATTGGTAAGAAAGTCAGTGTAAGAATTATTACTAATTCTTTCCTACTATTCAGACAGAATAGCACACAGGATCCAGCTTCAAGGAGACAGTAAGAGGGATCAGGAAACAGAGGAGTCAATAAGATAATAACAATGCCTTGCTCACATCCAAACTGGGGCTGAACAGGCCCTAAGGAGAATATCCCACGGGAAACTCCAGAAACCTGGGACTGTGTGAGGGTGGAGAATATACAGGGAATGAGGCAAGGAATTCAAGACACATAATCATAGAATCGTAAGGGGAGACCTGAGATATCATCTGGCTCAGAGAGAATGCTTTAAAAAAAAAAAAGGTGATCTTACATCACAATTTTACAATTCATGTTTATGCCAAATAAAACAAGGACTCTCAAATGGAACTCGTTAACTGAGCACTTCCTGGGTAAAAAATTTAAAAATATAGTTCCTACAGAATTCCTCAGAATAGAAAGAAATTTCAAGCCCACCTAAGCTGATCTGTATGCCGAAACCAATTTCCAACATGTAAAAATAGGGTAAGCGAAATAGACCAATATCTTTTTACCTTCCATTTTAACACAAATTTGGGCCAAGAATGGACACAAAAAATCATAGCACTAAAATGCAGAAGTTACAGGTCCCCTCTATCCCTTACCATCTGTACAACTATAGGCTCATTTGTTGCGACAGTGTTATATCAAAAGCACTAGTGAGGTCTCTTCTAGGTGTAAGATCCTTGTTCATAAAACAGGATACTCTAGGATAAAGGTTTATTACTCTCTTTGGTTGCTAAAGATACTAAGCAGGATCAGTAGATTCAACTAGAATCATTAACATAGAGGCAGTGGAGAAAGAAAAAAGGGTGTCTGAAACAGGGAAGGTAATTAACAACTTTTTATTGTAACTCCATCGAGGAGGCTGATGATAAGTTTTTTTAGGTTGTTCTACACTGTTTTGTATCCCCTACACTTTGGCCCCACTCCAATGCCCACCTAACATAGTGGTAGTCAAAAAGATTTGGGTCAACTGAGGAAATGTACTACTACAAACTTATAAATTATTCTGTGGAACTAGTGCCATGGGCTGTTCATTCTGTTGTCAGCCTTAAGTAGTAGAATTATAAGAAGGTACGCCATCAGAGAACCGCATGCACTTGGTAAAATCTACTCCCTGATATCAATTCTCTGTACAAGGTTGTCTCAAAAGAAAGAAACAGGGGCTGGCTGTTGTTTCAGTTTAATTTAAGTACCTCCTTTTTGGGACCAGGGGAAGTAATAGAGAATATTAAAGGATGTGGTGGCTATTCTAGGGAACAAAGTTTTTATTTCTTTAAGAATTCGAATTGTGCTAGTTCTTACCAGGACAACAGGGAATAAATCACATCTTAGTACATTGTGGTGACAGTTTATTCTACTTACTGTTACTGGGAGGAAATGTATTTTATTTCTAGGGCAAAGCGACAGAACTCTGTTCCTAGGCATGTGCCTAACCCTTATTTCAAGAAAAAGAATTCGTAAGCACAAGATTCCACCAACTTATAGCAGGCAGGGTGGGGGCACGTGAGCCATGAAATGGGAAACAAACAGGAAAGAAACCCGGCACAGGCATTTGAGGGTAATAAATATGATAACAATCTAGAAGATGAACAGTTCATGTTGTTTATGATTACAGACTGATTATTCCTCTAAGTGCAAAGGCTATCCAATAAGTCATATCCGGGTTGATTTGTCAGCAAGGTACTTTCACCAGATAATAAATTAGAATGTAATTAAAGTGCATTCTGTCTGTTTATCATGGACTAAGATAGCTTCCTATAATTCTCAATTATCTGCATGAACACACAAAGTGACAGCATGGTGAATAAACCTTCTAGGAAAGGGCAATAAACATCTTAGAACTGCACTAAAATTGCTAGATTTCTTCTCTAGTCCTTTTAAAAACTTGTTTCTAATTTTGATAAATTATGTAAACGGAACCAAATTAATTTGGTACTTGCTTTGGTACAGTAAGTCATACAGTAAGTCTGGACTCATGAGTCCCCAAACTTCTTAGCTTGTTAGCAATTTGCTAAGGGCAGTGACTAAATCAAGAAAGAAGTAAAAGTAAACAGAGCTGATTATTTGCTGCGAAACCTTGTTAGGTAGAAAAACTTACACATAAAGAAAATAAGCAAATCACAAAGGAAAAATCAGATATGAACATTTAAAGTTTTTAAATGTGTGTTTAAAAAGAAACATTTGTGGCATATAAGACAATTTCACCATAGAAAATGTCATAAGGATTAATAAGAAACAAATGAACAAAACACATAAAGAGAAAGTAATAAACAGAAACATGAAAAAAATTTTCAAGTAAATTACATTTAAATCAGGGTAACATTTTTCACCTAATTAGAAAAAGTCTTTTTTAAATGATCATGGCCAAGACTGGCGAAGATATAGTGACACTGGTACTCTCATATGTTGCTAATAGTGTTGCAAAATGATTAGAACTCTTCAAAAATACAATTTGGCAGTTTGAATTGAACACTTCAAAAATATTTATAAGTTTATCTCAGTATTCCCACATGATGGGATCTATCTAATAAACAAAAATATTTATCATATCTTGATCTACCAATAATAATATCTGAAACAACATAAAAAATTCAACAACAGGGTAAAGACAATGTAAAATATGATATAATCATGGATGAACTATTATGTAGCTACTTAAAATGATGGTTATGAAGACTAAGTAGAAAAGGATAGACAATTGTATATGCAAGATGATCACATTTAAATAAAAACATGCATATTAAAGAAGACTAGGAAGGAAATACCAGAGAGATCATCATTGTGTTAAGCTGGTATGGAAGGCTGATTAACTGCCCACCCCCGCCAAAGATGGCCAGGTCCTAATCCCCAGAACCCATGACTGCTACTTTACTTGGCAAAACGGAGTTTGCAGGTGTGATTCAACTATAGACTTTGAGATGGGGAGATTATCCTGGAAGACCTGGATAGGCCCAATATGATCACAAGAGTCCTCATAAGAGGGAATCAGAAGGGTCAGTCAGAAAAGAGATGTGACAACAGGGGCAGAGGTTAAAGTGAGGCAGCCACAAGCCAAGAAAGGCGGGAAGCCTCTAGAAGGTGGAAAAGGCAAGGAATGGATTCTCGCTAGAGCCTACAGAAGGAACTCAGCTCTGCCGACACCTAGATTTTAGCCCCATAACATCCATTTTGGACCTCTGACCTCCAAAAAAGTAAGATAATAAACTTGTGTTGTTTTAAGTCACTACATTTGTGGTAATACGTTACAACAGCAATAGGAAACCAATATAGATGGTAAGACTGCCCTTTCTAAACTTTCTGTAATGTTCATATTACTTCTATTGTACTCTAATATATGAATTTAGCTAAAATTTAAGATTCTAGATGAAAACTTACTCTGCTGCAGTGGTTCTCAATCCTGGTTGCATATTAGTATCAAGTAATTAGCTTTAAGAAAAAAAAAAGCATACCAATGCCATGCTTTCTCCTCATTCCCAGAGGATGATTTAATTTTTCTTAGGCTCGAGTATCAGTCCTTTTTAAAAGCCCCACATGCTAATGTGCAACCAGTGTTGAGCACTACTACTCTAGTATATCAACTCATAACTGACAGGTTTCCCTAACCCAAAGCAGGAATGTGTATCAACCTAAAATGACATTTCTTTCAAGAATTCTGCAAATGAAAACACTCAGCAACAGTCTGTCTTGGTTTAAATTTCGGACTGGGGGCTGCATCCTAGTTTAACTGACACTCTCGAAGGAAAAGAAAAAAATAAAATCACTCTACTACCTCAATGTTTCTCATTTGTGGAGTTCAAAGGACTCTTCAGAGACGGAGTTCTCCAAGATAAAGGTTCTTATTAGCTGTTACCCCAAGGCCCCATATTCAAATTAGAGTAATTCACAAGATATTGTGCTTCCTTCACTTTTCTACTGACAACTGAATTTATTATAAGACTACTAAAACTATGTAAGGTATTTAGTCTTTGAATTTTTATAGTATATTTTAGAAATGGTGTAGACTAGCCAAGAGAGTCTGTCAAATTCCTCTGATAATGCTTCTTTACAGTCATATTTTCCCTCTATTTTCCAGGTATGTTTATGAGCAAATGTATAACAAAGTTTCCTAACGTAAGATTCTCAGCTATAGGGAAATTATTGACAAAGTCTTCTGCATCTCTCGGTCAACTCCTAGCATCACCTCATATTATTTCAGCAGCAAAATCCACATATGAGAGACATCGTTATCAACCAAGTATGTCCAAAGATTGATCTCCATAGCAACTGCAACTCTGCCACATGTAGTGTATAAGGCATCAGAGTTAACACCACATGCACACAAAGTGTTGGTATTATGTAGTCCAGACCATGGTTGCTGTAGAAACCTAAACCCAAGTCCCTGACAACAGTGGATAAAACGAAAACAACAACAGAAGGGTCCTTGAGTACTTAACCATCTACTCCTTTGCCTTCAAGCAGGACAATGCCATTCTAAATACTTTATAAAAGTCTTGTATTGATATCGCTAAAGGAAAATTTTCTACAAAAATAATTTTAAATGATGTCATATCTGTTTAACATTAGGAACCATTTCCTACTCCCTAAAAGATTCTCCCTCCCACCCCTGCTCAGTTGGACATTTAGAAGCTCCCCCCAAGAGAGTACTGGCACCTTCTCCTGGCCTCAGTCAGAGCTCCTCCCACACACAGTCAAGCTGGAGAGGTGCCAGGTTTTGCTGCCACCACTGCAACAACTACGACAGATACAGACAAGCTTATTCTAAAAGAATTTTGCAAAAGAAGAATGAAGTAGGCGGAATCACTTTATCTGATAAGTCTTACTATATAGCTATTGTAATCAAGACAGTATGGCATTGGCAGAAGAATAGAAACATAGATCAATGGAACAAAGAACTCAGAAACAGATCAACACAAACACATCAATTGATTTTGACAAAGGTGCAAAAGCAGTTCAATCGAGGAAGGACAGTCTTTTCAACAAATTGTGCTGGAACAAATGGACATTCATAGGCAAAAAAAGTAATGAACCTTGACTTAAAACTTATGCTTTATACAAAAACAAATGCATAATAGATTATGGATTTAAATGTGAAATATGAAACTACAAAACTTTTAGAAGAAAACATACAAGAACATCTTTGGGACCTAGGGCTAAGAAAAGTGTCCCTAGACATCACATCAAAAACTCAATTCATAAAAGAAAAGAAAATCAACAATTGGACTTTATTAAAATTAAAAACTTTTACTTTGTGAAAGATCCTGTTAACAAGATAAAAAGATGAGCCAGAGACTAGAGAAAATATTTGCAAATTACATATCTGAAAAAGGACTTGTATCCAAAATGTGTGAAGAATTCTCTAAACTCAATAGTAAGAAAACAATCCATTTGAAAATGGGCAAAAAGACTTGCACAGACTCTTCATCAAAGAGTTAAGATATGAGAATGGTAAATTATAACATGAAAAAACGTTCAACATCATTAGTCATTAAGGAAATGCAAACTAAAACCAAGATGAGATACTATTACAAACCTGTTAGAATGGCTAAAATAAAAAATACTGATAATACCAAATGCTGACAAGGATGTGAAGTAACTGGATTTATCAGACATTGCTGGTGGAAGTGTAAAACAATTTGGCAGTTTCTTATAAAATTAAATATGCATTTACCATATAATCTAACAACCATACTCCTGAGCATTTATCTTAGAGAAGTGAAAATTTATGTTCACATAAGAACCTATATATGAACGTTCATGGCAGGTTTATTTGTAATAGACAAAACTGGGAGGGGGAAAACCCAAATGGTCTTTATGGTAAATGGATAAACTATGGTACATTCATACAATGGAATATTAATTAGAGTAAAAGAGAATAAACTACTGATACGCACAACAACTTAGGTGGACCACAGGGACATTACGCTGAGTGAAAATAGCCTGTTTCAAAAGGTTACATACTATACAATTCTATTTCAAAATGATAAACATATAGAGATGGAGAACAGATGAATGAATGCCCAGGATTAGGAAAGAGGTGAGGATGAGACTATAGAAGGGTAGCACTAGGAAGTTTCTTCATGGTAATGGAACAGTTCTATATTTTGATTGTGGTAGTTAACATAAATATAAACATGTGATCAAAGTTTATACAACAGACACACACACAAATTGGGAAATCCAAATAACATCTGTAGTTAACAGTATTATACCAATGTCAATTTCCAGGTTTTAATAATGTTCTATATATATGCAAGATGTTACCATTGTGGAAAGCTGGATAATGGCGACAAAGAACGTCTCTGTACTATTTTTGAAACTTCTTGTGAATATATAATTATCTCAAAAAAGAAAAAAAACAAAACTTCTGTTCATAAAAAAACTGTGATAAAATTGGAAAGAAATACATTTGAGAAAAAATAAAATCCTTAATATACAAAGAGCTCTCATATGTCAATAAAGAGAAAAAAATGCAATTAATAATGAGCAAAAGATACAGACAACTCACCAGAGATAAAATTGGCCAATAAACATAAGAAAAAAGACTCAATCTCACTAGTAATAAATTCTCAAGACAAAACAAGATATTTTTAGCACCTACCAAATTGGCAAAAATTGTCACTATCCAAAGTTAGCAAGAATAAGCAAAAACAAGCACTCCCATATACTAGGGATAGAAATTAAAATGTGAAAATATTTTCAAAAGAAAATATGCATGCCCTTATTCCTAAAAATTCAACATGTAGGAATTTATCCTAAGGAAATAAACAAGTATGCAATGACATACAAGTAAATTTCTTCATCACAGTACTATCTACAACAGCAAAGAATTTAGGGGAAAAATGTCCAATAAAAGAGGATAATTAATTATATTACATTATATCCATATGATGGAATACTATGTAGTTATTAAAAATTATGTTTATTTACTATTAAAAGCAGTTCTCTACACACTGCTAGGAGAGAAAGGCAAGAAACAAAAATATACATATAGGACAAATTCATCTTTATAGTCTTGTAGGCTATATACCAAAATATTAACACCAGCTATCTCTGAGTGGCAAGATTATGGATACTTTTAAAATAAATTTCTATATTGTTTAACAGGGACATGTTTAAAATGAAATTAATTTTTTAAAATCAAATAATACATGCTAAACTAAAGAAGGCTCTATCAACTAGAGATTTTTATATATAATAATGTTAAAAACCCTACTCAATTTTATAGTTTCACAGGAAAAATAAAACTACCCTGCCTGACACAGCAACATTTGCTTTTTCTTTATGATTCCTCCAGGTCCCAGAAAAGATTCGTTGATTACTAGTCTAAAAACAAACAATACTTGACCAGATTTGCTTCAAAAACAATCCATGCAACCCAAGGAGTGTGTACGCCCATTCACCATGAAGTTGATAATCTCTACATCTCCATTTATATCTAATTGTAAATGGCAATGAGTACAGATTTAGATATTTTTAAACAGATAATTTATTAAAACATGCTGACAAGTGTACTCTACCATAAATATAGTAAGGGAAAGATGGACAGGAAAAAGAGAATACAATGACAAGAATGATAATATCTTCCTCAACATGATCTTGAGAAAAAATAGAATCAGTTCTGTTGTGAGGATAAGGAAGAAGGCAGGCATATAGGAAATTTTTCCTCTTTTGCTTGGTAATTTGTATCAAGATCAGAATCTCTGAAAGATTATTTTGATGCTCTAGAGTTACCAAGGGTTATTGTGCAACTGAAAGTTAAGGTTTCTCTAGTGGAGACACATGCCTTCTTCGTGTGTGTTCTTTCCCTCAGTTAAACTGCTTGCAATGTCCAAGTTTAATAATACAGTATTGCTGCTTTCATAGTTTATATCCTGGATGGCATCACTTTCTCTATGCCCTTCATTCTCTATGGACATTGTCTTATGCCGGTCACTTCTCTATGCCCTGCAGCATTTTAAAAACCTTTTTGTTTTTGTTTTGTTCTATAGGCCTGAATTAAGGGGGCTTACAATATGCTGAAATCATCAAGAGGTTTTCTCAGGCTCATTAAGTTAAAACTCTCCCGTGTAGTTAACTGTTGATTTTGACTCAAAATTAACATGATACTAACTGTTCTTCCTGACTTCCACACTTGGTATTCCAGTTAAAGGGAAGGGCAGAAATAACTTCTTCCTATTTTCCATCTATCCAAATTCTATCCATTCTTCAAGCAGCTGCTCAAAATTCTTCTTCCATGAAGCCCTCTGGTTTAGCCAGCCCACAGCGGTCTACCCCTGCCCTGATTTTCTCTAACACTTAACTAAATCCTTCATTTGGCAATTACTAACAATTATGATGAAATTCTTTTATTTTGTATCATCATTTAAACTTCATATGTTTACATCGAGTTTCCTCAAGAACACTCTAAGTTCTCTGAGTACAGGAACCCTTTTTACCTCAACATATCCATCACGGTCTTTTAATACACAGTAGATGGACAATAAACATTGGCTGACTAACTGCAACACAGCTACACCTTTCAATTCCCCTCCTTAATTGAAACTAATGTTTTTTGCAACACAGCTATTATTCCTCCTCCCTCCCCTCTGTCTTACGTACAGGGACAGAACTACAAAGCAGAGGCTGAAGAGAAGGGTTTTGAAGGGCACTGTTTTCTCTGTCTCCCTGCAGCAAAACTTGTGTACACATGTGAAAAGAGAATAAAACTAATACATTTGGCACATGTCTTTCAGAGTAAAACCACCATCATTTAACAAGAAATGTCACCTTTATTGGAGACTATTCTATGGGAAAAGAGAAGGAAAAAACCCTTGTGCACTAATGTATTGCTTTCCTCTTAAAGCACACACATGAACAACTCTGTCAGTCTCGGTTCCCAATACTCCCAAACTCTGCACTCAGGACTTGTGGGAGCCTTTATAAATTCAAAGATATTTTTAAGAATCACGTGAATTCTATCTATCTGAAAGCATTTTTCAATACCAGAAAAGTTTTAGGATTAGGATCCATTCTTTTAAGAACATTTATACTGTCTAAATAACTCCAGATGTTTTGCTTTGGTTTTTGGTTAAGGGGCGGGGGCAGGAGGGCAGAAATCAAAATGAGGACCCTCCCAATTAGAAATATTTGCCATTCCATTCTAAATGGAATTCCATCTTTTCTTATATTTCTGCTTGGAGGTTCCAGAATTTAAACTTATGCCACTCGTGTCTAATGCCAAAATATGAGGATATAGATAGGATTGTTACTAAAAAACTGGTTTGTAGATAGCTTACATCTAAATTATTTTTATAAATCATAATCATATAAAACCGGAATTGATTCCTGCATTTGTAATGAATTTGCCAACAGTATGAAGTGTTATTTGAAAATAGCTGTCTTTGATAGAGGAGCAAATTATGGAATGACAAATTTCACATTCTTGCAGAAGTTGTACACCTGCTGACTAGAATTTAGCCTCAAATTCTAAGTCAACAATGTCTTAAAGCTAATATATTTTCATATTACATATTAGATATAGTCAAAATTTTCTGAAACATTTTGATCGCTCACTAGTACACTGCACAGACTCATAAGGAATTTTATGTTATTATTCCCTCTGTCTTCAAGAAGGTGTATGCCAAACCCATGGAAGATATCAAAATAAAGAGAGTAACAGCATCTCATGGTAATCTATTCCTAACAAATGCTATAGCTAGGAAAAGTTTTCCTACCTAATTTTAATCAATCCTGCTACAATTTAAATGCATTTTTTTCTTTGTCTTTAGGGAGAGTTGATCACTATCTTTAACCACGACACTCTATGCTATGAAGAATAATCTGTAAAGTAAACCATAATCTAATTTAAAGTAATAACTAAAGCGAAGGTCAGGAAAAGGGCAAAATCTTCTGGTTAGGAAAGGTTTTACTCCACTCAATTCAATTCTGTGAATACTTACTGAAGGCTTTCTATGTGTCAAGTAGGAATATAAAGGCAAAATCATCTCTTTCAAAAAGTTCAGTCTTAGAAACACTTATACCTAAATCGGAGGTCCAAAATAAAGGATCCAGACAGGACAATTAATCCATGAAGTAGACAGCTGTAGCTGAAGCATCTCAAATGGTGAACTAGAGAACATATGCCCAATCTTTTGTTTTTTCCAGCTTTACTGAGGAATAATTGACAAATATAATTGTTTGTATTTAAAATGAACAACATATGCCCAGTCTAAGGTAAGCAGCCACCACTTGACACCAGCTGATCAAGGCCATGGAGAATGCAAGCTCCATGGTGTCATATCTTCCAATTTTTTGAAGAGACAGTAAGTTGGAGGAACGAGCAATTTATCCTAGAGAAATCAGAGAATGCTTAGCAAAAAAGCTAACACTTGAGTCCTGAAGGTTAAACAATGCTCACTAGGTATGAATGTAGATGGTTTACTTGCTGTGGCTACAGCTTACGGTGGAAAAGGCGTAGAGGCAGAAGTAACCAGAAAGGAAGGAAGGGGCGTGTTGCCATGCATAGACCAAACTGTATCCCACAGAACATGGGAAGCTACTGAAGAGTTTATGACTCCACATCATAGAAGGGTAGAATATATCTGTCTGCAGGGAAACTTCACCAAAATGCCATTCAGTGAGATTGCAAGATTTGACTGGTAAAGAGGCAGGCACCTTGCTTATAATCTATAAAGTAGGCATCACCATACCTAAACGCTTTTGTTAGGCCCCTAACTATTGAAACATCTAAGTGCTCACATGGTTCCAGTAGCAGCAATGGCTGCTTAAACAGCAGCCAATGTACCCATGGAGAAGAGTATACCAAACCCAGAAAGAAAGTTTTGTGACATCTGCCACCCCCGGATGTCTCCTCCCTATTCTTGGCAAGGGTAAAAAAATGGCAATACTTTATTCATTATTCAAATGACTTAGAGTTCACAAAACCTCTTGACATATATTATTCTCAACCATGTAAGAGACGCTCAGCTCCCTATTTTCTACTTTGTCTAGGTTTATAACACATTCACAGCAAACAACTGTATTCATATTTTGAACTCTTTTTTTTAATGCTAAACCACTTCAAGAGTTCTAAAATCTAATTCAGGGCCACATATTAACCAGCAACCCCTACTTTCTTCATTCTCCTAACCCATTAGTCATCCTCCTAATCCATTGGTCAATCTTATTTTACTTGCAATTCATTAATGAAAATATAATAAACTCCAATGCAAAATTAATCTATATTTTGCTTCAGAAAGGATGTTCGTTTTTGCCAAGGACATTTCCTATTCTCCAGTCAGGAAGAAGGAAAGAAAACTATGTGTTGCCTCAGTCTTTCATTCAAGCCTCACAAGAGATAGGTATTATTATTCCACAAGATAAGTACTATTATTCCCATTTTCGCTGATGAGAAAACAAAAGGTCTGAGAAGTTAACTTGCTCAAATGGCAGCTAGTAAATAACATAAGCTAGGTCTGAACCCAGGTCAGTCTGCTTCTAAAATTATGTTCTTTCCACTATATCACACAGCTTCAACTGCTACTATTTCTAAAAATAAGTCATAACACTCCACTTGCACCTTATAATTGTACAGTGCAGCATACCTTTCAAATCATTTTCATCTGTAATATTTCTGTGCGTTCCTAAAACTATCCTTCAAGTAACTTAGGCAAAGAAAATAAAAATGACTAACCTTAGATCACAGAGAAATGATTATTAGGCATAAATGATAGCTGATAACAACAGCTATGCTTATTGAGCACTTAAGCCAAACATTTTACAGTGTGTCGTCTCATGTAATCCTCATTACAAACCTGTGAGACAGGAATACTAACAATCTCATCTATTTTACAGATGAGGTAACAAGGCTCAAGGAACTCTAGAGTTCACACAGCTAAGAAACGGCAGCACTGGAATTCAAGTCCAGGTACTGGTAAACTCACAAACCCCCACTCTCATCCACAGCCTCATATAGTACTGCCTCCCTAAACGGCAGTGTTCTTCATAGAATATTATGCTTGCACTGTAATTAAGTTAAACTAAAACTGGTTGGAATTCCAACTTAAAATTAAAATCAGTCTGCATTCCCTAACCCACTACTAAATGCAAGTGGCAGAAGTAGCACAGGGTGCAGGACAACATCTACTAGGAATTTAAAAGAAATTTTTCACTGGCTGACACATGGATAATCAGAAACTCAATTTAATTTGGGAGGAAATTAAACCATAAAGCTCCCAGGATTGTCCTCGACGAGGCAAAAGACAGTACCCTGACCATCTAACAAATGAATCCACTATTTTAACATACATTCAAAATCAAAGACATTGTTGTTTTTTTTTAAAAAGATTGGCACCTGGGCTAACACCTGTTGCCAATCTTTTCTTCTCCTCCCCCTCCTCCTCCTCCTCCTTCTTCTTCTTCTTCTCCCCAAAGTCCCCTGGTATATAGTTGTAGATCCTAGTTGTGAGTGCCTCTCGTTGTGCTATGTGGGATGCCACCTCAACATGGCCTGACAAGCAGTGCCATGTCTGCAACCAGGATCCAAGCCCTCGAAACCCTAGGCCCCCGAAGCGGAGCACGCAAACTTAATCACTGGGCCATAGGGCTGGCCCCCATTATTTTTTAACTTATCCAATGAAATAGTAAAAATCATCCAGGATGGAAAAGCTCCACCCCAGTTTCTTCCTAAGTTGACCAGGTGTATTGATTAGTATTTTAAAAGTTAGATTAAAATGCTGGGGCCAGGACCACCAACTTCTAGATGTTTCTGGAGCTCCTTTCTACATCCTCATAAAATTGTACAATGCATACTCTATTGTCACACTTGTTTTTAATCATGGGTACTACAGAATAAAAAGTATGGGAAAAAATATATAATACTTAAAAATAATCAAACTACATAAAAATGCCTTTAATAAAAGCTTTGTATATACTATAGTATTAGCCCTGTGAAACTAAATGACATTTCTTTTAAATACACAGCAACATAAAAGAAATAGCATAAAGTCAGAGAGAAATATTGAAGTAGAAGATTCATGAAGCCATTTTTATTCTGAGGATAAAATAATTTCATTTATTTGTTGATATTTAACAATTTAAGATATAGAAAGCACCTGTCACAAAGCCCCTATAATTATTAAACATTACAAAGAATATATTCATGCAAATTATCAATGTTTGAAAAATTCAAAACATTACTGCTAAGTTTTTAGAGTATGATATAATGTTCACTAGACCTATCTCTAGCCTCATAATTTTAGAAGTAAAACCAATTTAGTTTGCTAAAAAATAAAAATAAAAATAAAAATCTTCGAAGCAAATGAAATAACCCTCCAAGGAGATTCTGAGAGAATGGTAATTTTTAAAGCTATTTTTAAATATTTGTTAAAATGAAGTTTCAGTACACGAAAATAGAAAAAAATGAAAGGCTTGGAGGAGCCTTTGGTGAGTCATAGGAAGAAAAGCAAATCCAGCTGCACTCCATAAACTAAAGATTTGTAACTAGAACTTTGAAGAAGCTTTAAATCAGAAACAACTATCTGAATCGTTAACATCTAATACTCATTTCAAAAACGTACTCCAGGGTAGCTATTTTTGGAAAAACATTCATTAAACTCTTCAAACCACAAGCACAGATGAATATTTTTTGGTCACTAAAGGCCCTCCAAGGTGTTTAAAACACATACACATGAAAATATTCTGAATCCTATTGAAGAATAAAGAAGAGACAATTATAGAACACAGTATTTTGAAAAGCAGTTGGCAATACCGTGGTAATGAACAATATGAGAAGAGAGATGTGGGCATCCAACCTAATTTGTTAGAATCTAAGCACAAAGAATTAAGTATTACAGCACTTAAAAACTTATGATCTGGGACCAGCCCTGTGACGGAATGGTTAAGTTCATGCACTCCGCTTCAGCAGCCAGGGGTTTGATGGTTTGGATCCTGGGCACAGACCTACACGCCATTTATCAAGCCATGCTGTGGCGGCATTCCACATAGAAGAACCAGAATGACTTATGACTTGGATATACAACTATGTACTGGAGCTTTGGGGAGGAAAAAAAAGAGGAAGATTGGTAACAGATATTCGCTCAGGGCCAATCTTCCTCACCAAAAAGCCTAAAGAAAACCTTCCGATCAATTCATCCTTACTAACTGGGCCCAGAATTAAGAACACAGACTAGTCAGTATTCCTCACCCTTAAGTAATATATGGAATGTTTTTAAAGAGTAAAAATTCAGTCATCCAGTATTCCCTTAAGTGACTTTTATCAAAATATTATTTAAATATGCATAAATACAAAAATTATAAACACTGTATGGTTACAGTTCTTATACAACTAAAATAAATAAAATTACAAATCGAATACAAAACTTATTCTAATTGGCATTAATTTACTATGACAGATGACGGTACTTGACTGAAACTAAACTGTGATTCCCAATATGAAAATGGTTCTGTAGTGGTAGTTCTTTGGAATAAGAGAAGCCTAAGGTGAAGATGTTATTCTCTCACCACTTTTCTCTATTCAAACTATATAAACTTTTATTCATATAATATATTGCTGTTATTATGTCTCCTAACTGGCCCCAGAAGATTCTCTCTTCAGTCTTGACGCAAGAAATAGACTGATCAGGGGCACACCACAATCATTACTAATCACTTGAGCAGCTCTTGTTGCCAGGGCTAAGAATTTTGGTGGGAGAGACAACTGAAATGGACTCCCTGAGTCAGAAAGCGATAGGAGAAGCCCTGGGGAGGCTGGGTCCAGGTGGTGGCAATAACTGCCAGAAGCAAAGTGGCCACGGTGATCCTAACAGGCAGCAAGGATACGGGAATTTTAGGTCATCTCAGGCTCTGTTGTGATAGGCAGAAATCCACGACTAATTAATCAGATCCAAGAATTCAATTCAACAGGCATCCCACTGACATCTGTTTTGATTTAAATAACCCAAAACGAACAACTCCAGGTCTGGTGAACAGAGACCGGTCCAAGACACTACAGGAGAGTCGTGGCCTCTCCCCCAAATCTGAGATCCACAGTTCTTGAATGAAGAGGAAGCCAAATCCCTCGTGGAAGATTTTCTTTCCCCAAATGGATCTCTGGCCACTTACCGAGGTAATCACGAGCTGACAGAAAAGGGAAATACACAATCCTCTTAACGATTCCTACCTACTAGCTCTGAGCGAACATTAATTCTTAGGAATTAAGAATACCCCCTGTCCACGACTCTGACTGACTATGAAAGTCAGGTATAGGGGGTGGAGTTCTAACTCAACCTCTTCTCAGAGTCGTCATTGTGAGAGCCCAAAGACATTCTAGTTTTCAGATATTCCCCCAAACTGACAGAGTCCCCATAATGGCTCCCTGGCTTAGGAGGAAGGAATATTACAGTAAGAAGTGCAAAGTAGACGCTGATCAAATTCCCTTTCCTAATCAGAATCATTGCCTTTCTAGGGGAAATTTTCTAAAATTTCTGAAGGAAAGGTGAGATGTTATAAGCCAAAGGGGTATAGGTTCTGGGAGGAGCACGCTTGCTTGAGTAGCAGGTGTACATACTGCCCTCCTCCCCCACTCTATTACTGTACAGGCAACTCAAAAGGTGCCTCCACCTAAAATGATGTTGTATTGAACCTGTGAAAGCCCCAATGAATACAGCACAGCCCCCTAAGGTTTTGGAACAAGGCCATGGCCCTTTCAGCAAGCAACTGAAGCAACTATTTCCTTTTGAGAAACAGATCCTGGCTTGCTATTAGACTCTGGTGAAAACTGAATAGAAGAACATTAAGTGACCATGCAACTAGCAGTTCATCATTAATTATTATTGGATGCTTTTAGTTCTAAATTCCAGAAGGCCATGATCAAGAAAAACAAGCGTAGGCCCAAACAGGATGTGAAGGCACATTTCAGTTGCATATCAGATCACTTACACTCCCTAGGAGCGTCCTGTGCCCTGCTACATGCCACCTCTCCCTCAAGCTGCACCTATGGCTTCATGAGGAGTACCCCACGACTAGTGAGTTTAGGACTGAGGGGGCAAAATTCCTCCCTGGTTACAGAAAGACCTGAACAACACATTGGCACGAGCTGCAAGAGTACTATTGTTACATGACAACTCCATCCAGGGGTGATCCTGAGAATAAGCCGAGAAGAGAAATCCTCTCTACAGGGAGGACCTAAAGCAGTGCATCTCATTACTCACTTTGCCTGGAAATAATATGAGGCCTGAGGTCAGAATCTACATGCCAATTTCTGGCATTTCTAATAGACTGGCTGAATGATCAGGACAAGGAAGGAACACATTCAGATGACTAGTGACAAGGTGGTTTGGGGAATGGATATTTGGATAAATCTCTGAGAATGGGACCAGCATCTGAGAATATCTGTGTTCCATGTGACTTCTCAACAAAAATACCCCCACTAAGAAGAGGCTCTTAATAAGCAGATGCACAGGGTGACTGTTATTGACAAAGGGGGCTACTCTCCTTATCTAGTCAACTCAGCACTTGACAAAGCAGTAGTGGTGGCAGGTAATGGTGGCTACACATGTGCTCAACAACAGGGATTTCCTCCCACCAAGGCTGACACAATGGCTGTCATTGCTAAGTGTCTCTAGATGATATCCTCCTTCCAATAAACCACTTACCTCATAAAGGATGAACTCCAGTGACCGTTTTCATCCTGGAGAGATGAGCAATTCGTTCTCTTCAGAAGAGATCTTTATTCTGTGTTTGGATATGATTTCCCTGTCAGGCTGCTACCGACACTACCATCTAGGTCTTACTTGTGTTCTAGCATGGTACCCTATTCAACACTGCCTCTGATAAATAAAATCAATTCCCAGCAAAAGTAAGGCAACTGGCTAGTGACCCAGGGCTTCTTTAATCTTAACACGTACCCCACCCATCTTTCAGAAGCAGCCTGGCCCACACAATGGTAACATAGCCTACAACAACATAAGCAAGGCTTCAGCTGGGAGTTACCGTGTTGGGAGGCTGGGCTATTGCTGCAAAATGCAGATTATGAGCTAAACCAGCATTCTTCCAGTTGGGTAATGGATGTGACATTTCTCACAACTACAATTAATGATCTCTCAGAAGTTTGCTACCTGTCTCTAAGCCTGGCAGTTGCTATAAACTTTTGTGCCCAAGAATGCTTCCATAAAGAAACACAATAATGGTGTGTCTGAACTGGAAGCTGAGCGTGCTACCTGGCTCATCATTGACAGAAAGGACAAAAGAGATGCTTAAATAGAGTGATATATCAGCTACCAAGAGGGCATATGGATACTGGCATATAATGTGAGCCAGGAGGAATATAGATGGCATGCAGGAAACGCTCTGGAGTGCTTCCGTAATAACGTACAATGAAAGATACTGCAATTCTATATAGGCTAGGCCATCAATGGCATAACCCTTCAGGATGAAGATATGAATCAACCCATGAGGCAAAGAACCTTGACAAGCTGGAGTCATAGCCATTTGCAGAAATAATGCAAATTCTTTATTTGATGTGTATATTAGCTAGGATCAGGTATCACTGATTATGACATAAAACTCAAAACAACAGTTTAAGCAATAAGCAGTGTATTTCTTTCTTATGTAAAAGAAGTCTGAGGGGCCGGCCCAGTGACATAGTGGTTGAGTTTGTGCACTACACTTCGATGGCCCAGGGTTTGCCAGTTTGGATCCTCGGCGGGGATGTACACACTGTTCATTAAGCCATGCTGTGGCAGCGTCCCACATACAAAATAGAGGAAGATTGTCACAGATGTTAGCTCAGGGCCAATTTTCCTCACCAAAAAAACCAAGAAGTCTGGAGAGGGTAACCCAGAACTGTGTGGAAACTCCACAAAGATGTCATGTTCCTTCACACTCTCTAGTCTACCATCCATAGGGTGTGGCACTCATCCTCATGGTCAAAAATGGCTTCTAGAGCTCCAGATACCACATCAGTATTCAAAGTAGAAGGATAAAAGAAGGGACAGAGAAGGGTAGGCCCCCTCCCTTTAGGAGACTTCCCAGAAATTCCATATACTTCCACCAGTATCTTTTTTTGGCCAGAAATTAGTCATAGAGCCACATCTCTTTTCCAAGGTAGAAAGAGCATCAAAGTTGAGAAAGGCAACCAGCAGTCTCTGCCATGGTGGGTCAATAGTTCTTGGTGTTTCCTCTGCCTTACTACTTCTTCTGCCCATATAGGTATAATAGTAGTGGGCAAATTTACCATTTAGCCCACAGGTTGAAGAATATAAAAACTGGGTCACAATACAATTAGAAGAAGATTGAATATCACTCAAGACTTGATAATGAGTTATTTCTTTGGGGAGGTGGTATGTTTTTAGTATGAGTGATTAATTACATCATTTTAGGTGGAGGCATCTTTTAAAATATCTATTCAGTAAGAAAGCAGGGAGGGCGGGCAGCAAATTCAAGCAAGGGTGTCCTGCCCAGAACCTGTCCCCCTTTGTCTCATAACAACATCTCACTTTTCTTTTCACAGAATTCATTTCTCTTATTCTGTGAGGTCTCAGTAGGCCTGAAATACAACAGTTTACCCCACAGATGACCAAAGGAGTGGCCAATGGCCCAGGCAGGGCCAATCATAGTACACCTTTTGATCTACATTATGTATAAGATGAAAGAAAGGCTGAATAGGTCCTCTCTGATGGGAATTTGAGCCTTGAGGAGCCACAGAAGGATGAAAGGCAGCTACAGCCAAAACTTCCTGACAACAGTGCTGTACTGTAGAGGAACTAAACTATCCGTAAATTCCTGCTACTGATATCCCTTAGAGCTTCCCCAGTTCCCATTCTCCCTAAGGCCTGATTTTTTAACTCCCTCTTCAAAACTGTGATCTACCTAGCGTCCTTCCAACAAATTTCCTATTTTTGCTTAAGTAATCCAAAATGAGTTTCTTTGCTTGCAACTAAACAACACTCATATACAGTCATGTGTCGCTTAACGACAGGTATATGTTCTGAGAAACACATTGTTAGGCAATTTCATTGCCGTGTGAACATGATAGAGTGCACTTACACAAACTCAGATGGTATAGCCTTACATACCTAGGCTCTATGATACTAGTCTTATGGCACCACTGTCATATATGCGGTTGGCTGAAATGTCATTATGCAGTGCACAACTGTAATTCTACACTCCTTTCCAACCCTAGCTCCAGTGTCTACCTCCCTAGGAGCACGTGACCCATTCCTAACTGCACTTTAGACATATCCACATGCCACAAACACAAAATTACCCACTATACTCTGCACCCAAACATGCGTCTCCTCCTGTATGCCCTCTGTCAGTTAATGGTATCTCAATATATTAAATTACGCAACTTGCCTAAAATCTGCTCTCAAAATTACCAAGTCCTGTCAACTCCACTTCACAAATGTAACTTGAATCCATTCTTTCCACTTCATCTCCATCACCTCCACCACCACTGCCTACGTTCATACCCCACCTTCATCCTCCTCTACCCTCAAGAACACCTTCTCAATTTTCAATATTCAACTCAAATCATCTCATTGAGACTTTATTTGTTTTTTGTTGGGAAAGATACTCTCTGAGCTAACATCTGTTGCCAATCTTCCTCTCTCTCTCTTTTTTGTTCTCTCCCCAAAGCCCCAGTACACAGTTGTACATTCTAGTTGTAAGTCCTTCTAGTTCTTCTATGTGAGTCACCACCACAGCATGGCTACTGACAGACAAGTGGTGTGGTTCAGCACCCGGGAACCAAATCAGGGCTGCCAAAATGGAGCATGCCAAACTTTAGCTACTAGGCCATCAGGGCCTGCTCAAGACTTTCATGATTCATTAGCCCCCTGCTCACTGGACCACTCTATTCTTTGTATCTTCATTTTACTTGGAAACATTTTTAGCCCAACACGTGTAACATTTTATTGCACTTATTATTTTATACACCTATTTCCCTTATTTGAATATAAATCCTGGTGAGGAGTAAGGGGAAGCAGTTCAGTATCTGGTGTTCTTTGCAACCCCTAATAATAAGCACAGGACCTAGCCATTAAGAGACACACTTAACTAGCTGCTGAAAGAAGAAAGGAACGGAAGAATGAAACGGCACCCCTATCTTACACCATTCACAAAAATGAACTTGAAATAGATTAAAAACTTAAATATAATACCTGAAACGGTAAAACTCCTAGAAGAAAACAAGCAAAAAGCTCCCTGATATTGGTCTTGGCAATGATTTTTTGGATATCACACCAAAAACCAAGGCAATAAAAGCAAAAATAAATAAGTGGGACTACATCAAACTAAAAAGCTTCTGTACAGCAAAGGAAACAATCAACAAAAATGAAAAAGCAACCTACAGAATGGGAGAAGATATTTACAAACCATATATCTCAATATCAAAAAACCCCAAATAATCCAACAAAAATATGAGCAAAGGGAGGCCATGCTGAGGCAGCGTCCCACATAGCACAACCAGAAGGACCACAACTACGATATATACATTTATGTACTGGGGGGCTTTGGGGAGAAGAAGAAGAAAAATAAATAAATAAATAAATAAATAAACATGAAGAAGAATGGCAACAGATGTTAACTCAGGTGCTAATCTTTAAAAAAAAAGAAAAAAGAAAATACAAGAAAACGATCTGAAAAGACATTTTTCCAAAGAAAACATACAAATGGCCATTAAGTGCATGAAAAGGTGCTCAACACCACTAATCAGTGTACACTTTAAATAAATTTACTTGACAATTTTACCTCAGTAAAGCTGGGAGCAAGGGAGGAGAAATGAAAAGGCCATAGCAATCTTCTGCCAGGTCTTCCTGCTCTAGTTTTTCTTTTCTGAAATCCACAAGCTCCACAGCCGCGAAAGCCAGCTTTCAAAAAGGCATTTCTATTCAGTTCTCTACTACTTAATCTTTATAATTTAATTTTCATGTATAGGTACAAGGTCCATTTCAAGGTAACTGTTCGTTATGGTATGAGGTAAGGATTAAGGTTCTTTTTTTTTCCCCAGCACGATTTGCTGAAAATACTATCTTTTACCCATTGGATTACCTTGCTACCTTTGTCAAAAATCGATTGACAATATACATGTGGGTCCATTTTGGAACTCTCCATTTGGTTATACTGATGTATATGTCTATCTTCACACCAATCCCACACGGTCTTCCTTATTGTAGCTTGGTAGGAAATCTTGAAATCATTTCGGTAAATGCTAGATTTCTGGAGCCTTTCTCTACATGCTCCCTCTTCTTCTATATTCTGTCCCACAATTTCCAGCTGCCTCAGCCTCTCCAAAATCTGATCTGTCTCCTCAACTCAGCAGCACTGCCATCCTCTGCTTGAGTTCCCCCTCTCTGTGCTGCTATTTGGACAGTATCTCCCAGCAGAAAGCCAGAGTGATCACAGTTGTCAACTCAGTTGTTTTCCCTCTAAAAGTGTTCACAACCCTGTGTTCCTGTGCTCTAATCGGAATATAGTCGTTTCACATATTTATCCAGTTTTCTACTATTTATAGTGGAAGGGTGAGTCTAGCATTAGCTACTCTACCTTGGCAGACGCAGACATTCCCAACCTGTCCTTTTTGCCTTATCCCATTCCATCCCATGTTCAGCTCACACCAAACTACTACTTCCTTACACTTGGCTAAGCAATTCCTTGTACCTTAACTGCTTTCCCTGCCCTGGTCATTTCCTTCTCATCCAACATGACCCAACTCTTATGTCATCTCACATTTGAAAGTCTTCAATTTTCTGTAGAGAAAGACTTTTTCACCTCTCTGTCTCTACAGCATATTGTTCACACATACTATAGCATTTATCCCAAGATCCTCTTGACTATTTGCATGTCTCCTCACTAAAATGAATTTCTAATAATAATGATAACTGCTAACTTATGGATACTTTCTATGTGCCAGGTACTGTTCTAAGAACTTTACCTATTTTTACCCATTTAATCTTGATAAAACTCTAAGATATAGGTACTATTATTATTCTCATTTTACAAATGAGGAGAGTAAGGTACAGAGAGATTAAGTAAATTGCCTGAGATCACACAGTGGTAGAGCCAGGATATGAATCTGAACAGTCTGACTCCAGAGCACATGCTCACTATACTGTCTCCCATGAACTCCTGAAGGGCAGCAACTACGTCTTATTCTTGTTTGTACACCCCATGCCCAGAGCACCTCAAACATTTGTGGAATGAATTAAAATTTATAATTTTCTCCGAGTCATCCAAGAAAAAGTCCTTCATGAGCAATGTAGGTTTTCAGTCAGTAATTACAGAACTGAATCTAGAAAGGGTCTTTCATAAACATAGAAGAGACTAAAATTAAATTTCTAATAATAAATTCAAAGAGCTCTGAAGAATTTTACCATGCAAAAAAGATTAATAAGGCTTCTTAAGTAGCTAAGTAACTGTAGCGAACTCAGTCAGGAACAGAAAGTCTCTACCAAGGAATCAATACTCCCTAAGAGAGAGACTAAACGTCATAATTTGTCACCAATAAATGGATACTAAATTAATCCCATCTATCTAAATCTGAAGTAGAGATCAGATTGTTTTGAGGGCAAAAGTCAAAAGAGTATTTAAGAAAATTTAATCCTAAGAGCCAAATCTGTCAAGAATAATCAATGAAAACAAATAAAGCCACATTGCTCAGTGAAATCAGCTATGCTGAAACAACAAAAATTTAACCAATTCTATATATTAAAAAAAAAAGTATTACTCATCACCTTTGAAACAATTAAGTATCCTCCATATGATTATTAAAAGCATTTAAGTTCTTGACAGTCAGTAAATAGTACACGAAGGACGGATAATAGCTCCCTTACTTGCCATATTCAGTGACAACACTAATTTCTACGGTAGTCTAGAATTGGCAACACCTTTGGAAATCATTTAGTCAAACTCCTTACTTCATTGCTTAGGAAACTAAAGCCCAGAGAGATGGAATGACTCGCCTACAGTTACACTGTCACCTGCTGAAGATGAAGCTAGAACCACAGGTCTACTGTTTCCCCAGCCTACTGTGCATTTGTGTGCCGTTCATTCATTCACTCCACTCCCCTTCACTCTCGATTCAAATGATTTTTTTTAGCTTTTCAAAATAATGAAATAATTATAGAGTCACAGAAAGTTGCAAAAATAGTACAGAGTCCTATGTATCCTTCATCCAACTCCCTCCAATATAGAGCTGTAGTACGCTATCAAAACCAAAAAAATTAGCAGTGGTACATTAGTGCTAACAAAACTACAGACCTTAATCCATTTTCAGCACGTTTTTTTAAGATGCATTCATTTGTGTGTGTAGGTGTATATAGTTCTATGCTACTTTATCACGTGTATAGATTCATGTAACCACCATTAGAATCAAAACATCAAACCGTTCCATCACCACAAAATACCTCTTTGTATTTACATCCCTCCCTGCTCCCCACACTATCTCTGATTCTAGCAAACACTAATCTGTTCTCCATCTCTATAGTTTTGTCATTTTAAGAATGCTGTAAAAAAGGAATCAAACAGGGGCTGGCCCATGGCCTAGTGGTTAAGTTTGGTGTGCTCCACTTCAGCGGCCTGGGTTTTGTTCCCAGGCATGGACCTACACCACTCATCAGTGGCCATGCTGTGGCAGCAACCCACATACAAAATAGAGGAAGACTGGCACAGATGTTAGCTCAGAGTGAGTCTTCCTCAGCAAAAAAAAAAAAAAGGAATCATACAGTATATAAACTTTCGAGATTGACTTTTTCTTTAATTATGGTAAAACATACATAAAATTTATCATCTTAACCATTTTTAACTGCACAGTCCAGTAGTGTTAAGTATATTCACACTGTTCTGCAACCAATCTCCAGAGCTTTTTCATCTTGCAAAACCGAAACTCTATACCCACTAAACAACAAATCCCATTTCCCCCTCCTTCCAGCCCCTGGCAACCACAATTTTACATTCTGTTTCTCTGAATGTGACTACTCTAGATACCTCATATAAATGGAATCATACAGTATTTGTCTTTTTGTGACTAGCTTATTTCATTTAGCATAACGTCCTCAAGGTTCATTCATGTTGTAACATGCGCCAGAATTTCCTTACTTTTTAAGGTTGAATAATATTCCATTATACATATATACCACATCTTGTTTATCCATTGATCTATCAATGGACATCTGGGTTGCTTCCACCTCTTGGCTATTGTGAATAATGCTGCCATGAACATGGGAGAACAAATATCTCTTGAGACCTTGCTTTCAATTCCTTCAGCTATATACCCAGAAGCAAAATTGTTTCATGATATGGTAATTCTATTTTTAATTTTTTGAGGAAGGTGATTGACTTTTTTCATTCAGCATAATTCTTGTGAGATTCACCCAAGTTGCTGTGTGAATAAACAGTTCATTTCTTTTCATTGTTGAGTAGCATTTCATTGTATGGACGAAACACAGTTTGTTCAACCATTCACCATTGAATGACATCTGGGTTGTTTCCAGTTTTTTGGCTATTACAAATAAGGCTGCTATAAACATTCGTGTATACATTTTGACAGAAGTTTTTATTTCTTTGGGATATGTGTTCAAGAGTATAATTCCTGGGTTGTATGTTTAATTTTATAAGAAACTGCCAACCTGTTATCCAGAGTGGCTGTACCATTTTTACATTCCCATCAGCAATGTATGAGAAATCTAGTTTCTGTGCATCTTCACCAGGACTTCAAATTGTCAGTACTTTTTATTTTAGCCATTCTAATAGGTATGTAGCAGAATCTTGTCATGATTTGAATTTACATTTTTCTAATGGCTAATAATGTTTCATATGCTTACTTGCCATCTTTTTATTTGTTTACTTGCCATCTTTATAGGCTCTTTTTGTCCATTTTCTAAATGTACTTTTTGTTTTCTTACCACTGAGTTTAGAGAGTTCTTTACATATTCCAGACACAAGTCCTTCTTCAGATAAGTAACTTGGAAATATTTTCTCCTTGTCTGTGGCTCCTCTTTTCATCCTATTAACAAGGTCTTCTGCAGAGCAAAGTTTTTAATTTTAATGAAATCCAATTATCAATTTTTTTCTCTTATGTAATGGGTTTTTGGTGTCAGATCTACAAACTGTTTACCTAACCCTAGGTCCCAAAAATGTTCTCCTATGTTTTCCTCTAAAAGTTTTATAGGTTTGTATTTCACATTTAAATCCATTTGCATTTCACATTTAAATCCATTTACATTGATTTCACAATGATTCGTTTTACATTTTTTTTTAATATGATGTGAAATTTAGGTCAAGCTTCTTTTTTTTTTTTAAAGATTTTATTTTATTTTTTCCTTTTCTCCCCAAAGCCCCCCGGTACATAGTTGTATATTCTTCGTTGTGGGTCCTTCTAGTTGTGGCATGTGGGACGCTGCCTCAGCGTGGTTTGATGAGCAGTGCCATGTCCGCGCCCAGGATTCGAATCAACGAAACACTGAGCTGCCTGCAGTGGAGCGCGTGAACTTAACAACTTGGCCACGGGGCCAGGCCCTAGATATCCAATTGTTCAGCACCATTTGTTGAAAAGACTTTTCTCCCTCCACTGAAACGCTTTTGCACCTTTGTCAAGAATTAATTGGCTGTGTTTGTGTTGGTCTATTTCTAGGTCTCTATTCTGTTCTATTGATCTGTCTGTTCCTCTGCCAATACAACACCATCTTGATCAATGAAGTTATATATATAAGACTTAACATTAGGTAGAATGTTTCTCCCACTTTTTTTCCCCAAAATTGTTTTAGCTATTCTAGCTCCATTTCATGCTGCTCATTTTACTTTATTGCACTGCTTATCCTTTTTTTAAGGTCCTCCCTATACCTAGTAGAGGTATGGCAGCCAGAGGAAGGAAGGAGAAAAAAGAACCATGAAGGAAACAATGTGTAATATACTATCACCACACTAAAATATTATCCAGGTAATTTCGATCCATTCATCCTAATGACACTCCAATTTCTTCATGAAAGGTTCTCTAGTATTCCAGGACACTTCAGTATCTCTAAACGTAATAGCTAATATATCTCCACTATTCATTAGCCACAAGTCATTTACTTGCTTCTGTTAGATATTGATATATATATGTGTCCAACACAATGTCTCTTCAACAAGGGAAATGGTCCATGTTTTAGACTTCTTTATATTCCTCCATAAGCTTCAATAAACATTGAATTAATTAATTGAGAATTATTTTTTCTAACTGGAACTTAAAACAGAAAGATCCTAGAAAATCTAGACGACAAAGGTAAAAAATCAGATAAATGCTACATTGTACCTAGTAATACGATAATTATCTCCCCAAATCTCAAGGTTTTAAACTTGATCTCACTTCTGAATTAAACTGTTAAAGAGTATACTTCTAGGCTCTTTTCCTTTTCTTGATGGAATTGATGGGATGGCTTATGTAAAAAAGAGAAGTTAGTGAATAATAAATTACAGTGATTTCCTTTTTTTCCTCTTGCTGTTTGCCAAAAATGCTACCATTCATCTACATTTTAGGGCTATTAGACATGATTCATCCCTAACGTACTGTATAGATTTACCCAAAAAGTAAAATAACCCAAGGGGTTCTTTACTGACTTAAGTAAATAGAAACTCAGAATGTCAGATGGAACCGTAAAAGAATTTACCACGTCTGGTTTTCTATGGTGCTAACTAAATCAACTACAAGGGGTCTTTGAGTCCTCTGGCTAATACGCTGAGTGACAGCACCTTCCTCTTAATTACCAATGCTTTGCTGACAATATTTCAACAAAGCAAGGTGTATAGCATTTGAAAAAATATAGCTACTTAATCCATGTTTTCAGCTATAATTTACAATAACCACAGTCTTCCTACCCAATGGATCAAATGCCTGCTCCTTTGCTAAGACAGAAATATACACAACTCCCTCCTTCAAAGGTTTTTATTCATTGGCTGCCTGTGAGTTTAGACTGTTTCAATAATTTGCAACACACTATCAAAGCAAATGTAATAAAACTATATGCGGATTCACTCTTTCTTTTCTTATAAACTAAAGCAATTCATATATGTTACCACAACAGCTTTGCTGAAACTTATTTTGTTCCTCTCCAATTCTTTCACTGTAGTATGGGACTAGGTAGGCAGGGCAGGCTCCAATCAGGAAAGTTTCAGAGCAATTAGTCTTACAAGCTTTCACCCAGTGTGTCTCTGGTGGCTTCAGAAGGGATCTTCTCCAAGACCCCATTTGATGCTCTGGCAACTAAGCAGATGAACTGCAATTCTCAGAAGATACTCATCAATAAGGGTCTTTCTAGCTCTGCACTTTTAACTTCAATGCTTTGTTACAAAGACTACAATACGCACAATGCAATATACTACCACAACCCTCACCACTAACACTACGGTTCCCACTACACACAGACAGACCCACTATCTGATTAGCAAAAATGAAGAAACTTCGGGAGCTGGCCGGTGGCACAGCAGTTAAGTTTATGTGCTTCACTTCAGTAGCCTGGGGTTCACCAGTTCGGATCCTAGGCACGGACCAATGCACTGCTTATCAAGCCATACTGTGGCAGGCATCCCACATGTATTTTATATATATAGGAAGATGGGCATGCATGTTAGCTCAGGGCCAATCTTCCCCAGCAAAAAGAGGAGGATTGGTGGTGGATGTTAGCTCAGGGCTAATCTTCTGCAAAAAAAAAATTAAGAAGCCGGATGGTTCTAGTGCTGTGAGAACAGAGTAACCTGAACTCAGACACTGCTCTGGGAGTATAAACTGGTATACATACCTTGGAAAACACTTGGTATTATCTACTAAAGCTGAACATGTGCATACATTCCTGTATCTACTCTCTCAAGACAAGTACACCAGGAGACACGTGCGAGCATATTCACAGTAGCATTTGTCATAACACCAAAAAATGCAAACAACCCAAATTCTGAGTGAAAGAAGATTGTGGCATATTCACACAACAGGATTTCATACACCAGTGAAAAACTAATGAAGTACAGTTAAATACAACATGGATGAACCTTAGAAACAATGATGAATAAAAAAAAAACCAAGTCATAGCAGATTATATGCAATAAACTACCATAGTTATAAATCTCAAAACTGAGCAAAATTAAACATGCTATTTTTTAGGGAAACACTCATGTAATTTTAAAAAGGAAAAATAAACACAAAATCCAGAACAGTGGGGGTCAGGCAGATGGACTGGGGAATACACAGATAGCTTCAACAGGATTGGTAAAGTCATAGTTCTTAAATTGAGTTCTTAAACTCATCAGTTTCATTGTTAAGCTTTAAAACATATATGTGTGTGTGTTTTGAGTGTGTATCATCCAGAATCTCTGGAGAACTAACATTCCAGCTACAGGACAAGTTTAGCCCACTCATAAGATGACATTCCTGATAACTGGGAACAACACCAAGAAATAAAATCACTTTACTATTGCTATTTGGTAACTTTTGTAGTAACAAAGAAGTGACAGGTGTCTCATAGAAAATTATAGCAAGGGGGTGGGCAAGGAAATGGGGGTGGCTATAAAAAGGGCAAGTGAGGGATCCTTGCAGTGATGGAAATGTTCTGCATCATGACTATATCAGTGTCAATGTCCTGCTTGTGATATTGTACTATAGTAGTGCAAGATGTTACCATTGAGAAAAACTGCATAAAGGGTACATCGGATCTCTCTGTATTACTTCTTCCAACTGCATGTGAATCTATAGTTATCTCAAAATAAAAGTTTAATTTAAAAAAAGAAACAGAAAAAAAGATAATTTTTGTCCAGGGTTTCTCCATCTTGGTACACATTTTGGGGCACATAATTCTTCACTTAGGGCTGTATTGTGCATTGCAGTGTTTAACAGCATCCCTGGCCTCTACCTACTAAATGCCAGTAGCATGCCCCTTGTGACTACATCTCCATACCCTGCCAGATGCTCCCTAGGGGGCAAAACAGCCCCATTTGAGAACCACTGCTCTAGTCATAAAAGCGAAGAAGAGCTGTGGAAATGTTCCCAAAAGAAGGAGACATGGCAACTAAATGCAATACCTGATCCCAGGCTGGATCCTGTACTAGAGAGGAGAGAATGCTATAAAGGACATTATTGGGTCAATTAACAAAATTGGAATATCAATGGTAGATTAAATAAAAGTATTGTATCAATATTAAATGTGCCTGAATTGATTACTGTAATGTAGTTATGTAAAGAATATCCCTATACTTAGGAAACACACAATGAAGTATTTAGGGGTAAAGGATCACGATGCACGCAATCTACCCTCAAATG
This sequence comes from Equus asinus, assembly GCF_041296235.1. Taxonomy (NCBI): domain Eukaryota; kingdom Metazoa; phylum Chordata; class Mammalia; order Perissodactyla; family Equidae; genus Equus; species Equus asinus. The sequence continues at coordinate 43,336,877 of NC_091813.1, forward strand.
ATTCAGGAAATATATATGTGCGTATGTGTATATATAAATTTTACATATACATGTGAATAGTATACATATGTACATAATAGGTGAATCTGATTAAAGGGTATACAAGTGTGTTCTTTGTATTATTTTTACTCTTGCAACTTTTCAGTATGTATAAAATCATTTACAAATAAAACGGTGGGTTTTTTTAAGTGGAAACAAAAGTTGTGGTCCCTAAAATCCTAACGGCAAGTTTCACAGTGTAGTAGACCAGCATAAGTGATAAAAATCCCAAGAGGATAATGACTACTGACCGGATAAATTCCTACTTCAAGCCTGGTTCGTCGAAAAGAACTGCCTACCTCCAGCCTATCTCCCCCTCCACATTCTTTCTGGAGATGACCTCTTAAATAGGGCGAAACGGAAAATGAATCTATCTCATTATTAAAAGACCATTTCTAGAAAGTGACTCAAATCCTCATCCCTACTCGATTTCTCCACAAATCCCTGAGGTATCTTCGCTCTCAATAGTCAAGAAGCAAAAACGCGAAAAGGGTACAAGTGTTTCTCAAAAGAGAATCACGAATCCGTTCGGCTGAGCAAATGAAGAGAGAAGGTTAAGGTGAGCGTAGTCAACTAGAGACAACATCGAAAGTCTAAGAAGGCTGAGGAAAGGAAGGAGTAAAAAGAGACAAGCAGGGAGCCAGTATGAGCGAGGAAGGGTGTGTCGGCCAGGAAAAAGGACTAGAGTGGGTGCCAGCGTCAGCGGGACAGAGAGTAGCTCACCTGGCTGTGGTAAGCAGAGGGTGCTGAGTCCCCACCAGCTTCCGCACCTGCATAGCGATGTTGCTGAGTTCGTCGCTCAGCAGGCAACGGAGGCTCATAAAGGACGTGGGATAGCCCACGATCTTCTCTGCCTCTGACACCACTTGGTTCCAGTGGGCTGGGGACCTGGAAGACTGACCACGCCAGGAGCCCACCAAGGAGATGGTGTCGAGGGACGGGGACCACCACAGGCGACGCGGGGAACCCGAGGCCCCGAGATTACGGGGCAAGCGAAACAGCCGCTGCCGAAGGCTCATAGTTTGAGTCTGACAGTGTCAGGGACCTGGGGGTGTCCGGAGGTGGCGCGGGGAACAAACCAGGGGCAGAGGAGGAACTTGCAGGGACTAGTTAGAAGCAGCGCCTCAGAGCGGGGTGGGTTCCTGGAGCCGAGAATAGAAAGGAACTTTCACTGCAGCTTTCTGCAGCATGGGCTAGATACACAACAGCCCCGGCTCAGCACCGTCCCCGGCCATCTGGGTAGAAACCACGGCCCCTGCCTAAATGGAGGACGCCATATTGGAGGCGTGGAAAGCGGCCTGCCGTAAAGATAGGGGCGGGCTGTTCAGGAGCAAATGTTCTTTGCTTTACGGCGCAGTCGTGAACGCCCCAGAGGGGCGGGGCTTTGGAGGTGAACCCCGGAAGGTGAGGGGTAGGGTGAAGGCCTCAGCTCCTCCCACCTAACACGCCCCAGTGCAGGCCTGCGAGGATCGCAATTGCGAGGGACGCAGGGCGGCGCGGAGCGGTTCTCCAGCCTCTGGAGTCTGGGCGGAGTCTGGTTTATGAGAGCATGCCCAGCGCCCAGCACAGAGTGGACATACAAATGTTTGTGTCACGAGCGAGGGTCGGTGTCCACCAACTCTCTTTCCCTGGCCCCCAGCTCCCGCGGAAGGAAGGGCGGCAGGCGGAGGCGCCCGCTCCTCTGGAATGCCTCTCGTAGCTGCCCGCCGCTAGCCCCTGGCCGTGGTAGTGGAGCGGCGTGAGCGCGGCCCCTAGGGCTGCGGGGCTTCGGGACCTGCGGCCACGGCTCCGGTGGGACGCAATGTCCAGGCGCGGGGCGGAGCCTTCCTGCCCTCAGCTGCCAACCAGGCGGAAGGTGGCGTGGCCCGGCGGAAAGCGTTCTTTTTTCCAAGGAATGTCCTCCATCCTTGTCCGAGTCACTGGCTCCTCTGCCGGCCTCGGTTTCCTCGTGTGTACAGCCCAGGCAGAACCAGCAGTGCCTCCACAGGGTGCGGAAAGGCCTGCGCCCAGCGTCTCTCGTCGTTCTCTTTAGAAGAAAGCTCTGCTGGCCATCCAGGATTCAAAACTGTATCACTGACCCACCCTAGTGCTTTCTACTTATAGCTCACATATGTGTTCATTTAATCCTCAAAACAACTCCATTAAGTAGATAGTGTTAGTATTCTTTATGTTTCATATGAAGAAACTGAGGCACAGCCAAGTCGTGTCAATTACCCAAGCCCACACTAGACTGGGATGTGAATCCAGGTACTCTGGTTTCTGATTCCATGTCCCCACCCCCCTTTTTAAGGTTGGCACCTGAGCTAACATCTGTTGCCAATCTTTTTTTTTCTTCCTCTTCTTTTCCTCCCCAAAGCCCCCCAGTCCATAGCTGTATATTCTAGTTGTCAGTGCCTCTGGTTCTGCTATGTGGGATGCTGCCTAGCATGGCTTGATGAGCGGTGGGTGTTAGGTCGGTGGCCGTGATCCTAACCTGCAAAACCCTGGGCCACCAAAGTGAAGCTGGGGAACTTAACCACTGGGCTATGGGACTAGCCCCATGATTCCATGCTCTTAACCACAATATTGCACTGTCCCTCTAAGTAGCAAGCTACCAACCTCTTTATCCTCGTTGCGGAGGGAAAGCAGTGGTTATCGTTTTCGTAATGCCATCTTTTCTTTTTTCAGGTATGTCTAGCATCCTCACCCCGTTGTCATCACCCAAAATGAGTGTTAACAAACCCTTGTTAGTAATAAACAATATATTGCCCAATTTTACACTCTTAAAAATAGCTTGTAAAACTCTCTTCAACTTTCAAAATTCTTTCAAATCCATGATTGATATTTTTAAAATTAGCATCATGCATAATATTGGACTAGACTCAAGCTACATATAAAACCTTGGACTTAAAGGGCGTATTAAAGAGTAATTATTCACTTTGCAAAAAAGATGCTTTTCTCTACAAAAAGTGTATCTGCAGACTCCCTTCGAATGGCAAATTTCCCTTGTTATTTATTTATGCTGAGGAAGATTCACCCTGAGCTAACATCTGTGCCAATCTTCCTCTATTTTGTATGTGGGTCATTGCCTCAGCATAGTCGCCAGGAGTGGTGTAGTCTGTGCTGCAGAACTGAACCAGGGCCACCCAAGCGGAGCCTGCCGAATTTGACCACTAGTCTACCTCCGGTCCCCACCTTGTGATTTAAAAATCTGATTTTATTTCCAAAAACTCAATTTAGGCATAACTTTTCAGGGGTACATTTTAAATGAACCCCACTTACTTATGCTTGTAAGTATTAAACACAATCTGAGCTCACAAAATAAGTAAGGCAAGCTGAAGTTCAAAAATAATTCCTGTGAAAGAGATAAACTCCTGGCAATAAAATTCAGGTCTTTCTAGATGAAAATAAATGTGGAGCGTCAGATACCTTAGCATTCCAGAAAGTTCCAAGGCCGGAACTTTCTGGGTTATCCAAGGTGAAAGAAGTCCTGAAAAAACAGACAGAGATAAAGACTGAATGTGATATATTGTGCACCTGAGGCTGTTTCTCCAGAATCATGGTACCTTAAGATTAACTTTTCATGCAGTTTCCTTAATACCAATTCATAGCATGTACTTTAATTTCTCCACAGAAGCCAAGTGCATTATTCTCTGGTCATACTCTATTAACCAAGTTTCTGATTATTCACGGGACTTTTGGTCCCATTTACTTTAAATAATCGGCACTTTTCTTTATACTTACAGTTAAAAGATTGCATTATACCTAATAATAATCAGTTTTTAGAAGGTTAAAATGGTATTTGTTCTTCAATCTTCCAGATTAATATATAACTCCTTAGAGTCTTTCTGACTAAAGAGATTTCTGAATTGCTAGTGACTTTTGGAGGAGCAGGGAGGGGTAATATCTGTGATTCTGCCACTGATAATAGTAATTTTGGGGATGTCTCTGAATGGGTACATAAAGAAAGAAAACAGCAGGGTTTCTCAACTTTGGTACTATTGATATTTGGGGGGCACCCAATTCTTTGCTACAGGGGGAGGGCTGTCCTGTGCACAGTAGCATGGTGAGGGGCATCCCTGGCCTCTACTCACTAGATGCCAGCAGTACCCCTCTCTGAGTTGTGACAACCAGATATGTCTCAGAACATTGCCAAATGTCCCCCGGGGAGCAAAATCACCCATGAAAACACAGAGAAAAGGGAGAACCTGAAAACAATGTCCATCATGACATTTACTCCTACAAAACAGCAAAAGAAAAGGTCCTGGGTGTGAACAGACTTGCAGTTTAGAAAGTGGATGCTTACTTCACAATCTGTAGAAACCTCCAACCATACACAGAAACTTCTCCTTGGCGTTGGGATTGTTCTGGAGACAGCAAGCTGACAAAAGATGATCAGGATTCCTCCTCCACTTTTCTCAGGATCCTGAAGCTGGTAAACTACAAGTGGGCTTCACTCACTGTGTCCTCTCTGCATTCTGCTGACCTTAGAAAGAAGGGAGGTCATATTTGATGTCTTTTTCTTTGCCTGGAAACCCGAACCAGCCTTTGGAAGCTCAAGGCCTTAACAAGAATGGTGCATACTTTGGGCTTTGGCACTTCCACGATTAGGTGAGTGGAAATAGATAGGGACACTGCAGCCACCCTCCTCCTATCACCCTCAACACAATCACCTATTGTCTATGCTAAGAGAGTTCTTCCAAAAGCAGATGAAAGTCTCGTGGTCTATCTTGGGGCAGAATGATAAAAGGAGGCAAGTAATCAGATTAGCAGAAATCCAAAAGTTTGACCACCTACTGGATTGGCAGGCTTTGGAGAATAGGGACGACACATATTGCTAGTGAGAGTGTAAAATGGTACACAGCACCTACCGAAGGGAATTTGCTAATCCCTAGAAAAATTGTGTATACGTTCATCCTTTAACCCAGAAATCCCAGTTCTGGGAATCCTTCCCAAATACAAAATGACTTATGCATAAGATTATTCATTGCAATATTGTATGTACTAGCAAAAGGTCAGAAAGAAGCCAAATAACCACAGTTGGGGACTGGTTGAATAAACTTGGGTAGATCCATACCATGAAACACACTGTGCAGCTCTGAAAAAGAATGAGGGCCATCTCTTTATGCTGATGTGATCTCCAGAATATATGTTAACTTTAAAACAACAAAAAACAAACCAACGTTCAGAACAGTATAGTATGCTTTTATTGTAAGATAGGTGAACTGTGAATATGTACTTGCATATATTTGGGATGGGAGGGCAGGTGGAGGAGGGGAGAGGCATGGAAGCAGACTACTCTGAATATACCTTGACTATATAGCTTTGACTTTAGAATCACGTTTATATTTTACATATTCAATATAATTTTAAATTCAAAAGGAAAATGCAATTCCTAAAATTTGAAAACAAACTGAAGCAAATGATCTAACTGTATATTAAGTTGGTGGCATAATCACACCAAGTAAACAATTAACTGACTTTAGAAAATACTGTTTTCACTCTATGTTCATAGTGGAATATGCTCTCAGGATAAATACACCAACAAAGAAATCTTAAACTTCGTTCAGCAGTCTTATTGCTAGTAGAAATATAGGTATTATTATTTTCAAACTCTTCTTGTGTATTATAGGTAAAAACAAATATTAGAGTTCTCAGGAACAATGAATTTCAGAGTAAGTAGAATTCATGTAATACTAAAGTTGAACTGGAAATAAAATGAACTGTGATTTGTTCTTTTCAAAAATGTTTCTTATGTCCCAGTAAGAAAAGTTTTTACATTTTGGGGGAAAATAAAAGAAGCATTTTCTTGCTTTGTCCCTTGAAAAGGCCTGGAAGTAATGATAATCTGGTAGCAATGAGCACCTTTAGCATTCATATTGTACTTTCAATACATCATTCCCTATTAAAAGGAACAAATTCTTTCTAAAATGGCAGATTTCAGGCCGGGGCGAGAAATGCGTGTGATGAGCCTGGGACACCCTGTTGTGCCAGAAATCAAGGAAGGTATTAAAATCTAAAATCTAATGGGACAGGTCAAAGGGACAAAGGGATCAGCATAAATGAGCTTCCACTGGCTGAAAAGGGAACAAACTGAGCATCAAAATAGAGTAAGAACTACAACTGATTGAAATTCATTGATGACATATAATTCCTTGAGTTCCTTATTAGACATAACCAGGGCAATACTCTGAATATTTTCAATGTAATGAAAAAAATTGAACATTTATCCTGACTTTCCTGTATGAATTACATTTAGTGGTGTCTTAGCCTGACTTACCCCCTTGAAAGCTGAACCTGAGACAAGGGCTTACTTTTAGGTAGTTTATTTTGGATAGTGATCTCAGGAAACAGCAGTGGATGACTAGGGAGAGTAAAATAGGGAAAGTCAATACAAGGGTGTTCTTGAGTTAGTCATCTCTGTGGCCTTGAGCCTGCCGGGACTCTAAGTTACCATGTAGAATATACTTCATAATTGTCATCTTGATGCAAGAGAGGATCAGTTATTTACCAGCTCCCATCTCCCATTGATCCTAATTTCCCCCCTTGGGGCCTTAGCCTCCTCACGTTTCTAAGCTGTGATATGAGTGCTAGGCAGATATCCCACCCTCATGGAGTCAGGGGAACTCTGTGGGCAGAGTGTGAGATGTATACGTGCATATGAGGAGAGGTGCTGTCAGGTTACACCTGCAGGAGGCAGGTAGCATCGGCAATGGCTGTAGTAAGAGGCAGGCTGAGAGGATGTGAAACAGGGAATGCGTCGTTTCTAATGTGGTAACCACATAGCCCAGGCTTTGTAACATTTATAACATAATTCCATCTAATAAAAGAGGAAGAAAGGGTAGAATTAAGAAACCACCATTTTGGAATTCTTTATGAAATAGGCAATTCAGGCAACAATCAGATGAGAAGCTGATGGGGAACTTAGCAATGGAGGCCTCGAGCTGATACCACCTGCAACCACTAATTAGTCTCAGAATCACTAGGAGTGGGGAATCCAGACAGATGTGCCTCCTGATGTGGTGCATTCTGAAATACACAGCATCACCTATGAAATATTTTTGCCAAAATAGTTGAATCTAAATCTCATCAAGCCTGTAGGTCTAACATCATTTTCTAGTGAAATAACTTCACAAGGAAGCAAACAGACCAATCCGGTATGTCAGTCATTCTACAAGCCAACTGACTGGGTTTCTTCAACAAGACAACAGGATAAGATGGGAATGAATAAAAGGATTCCTCTAGATTGAAAGATTTTGAGAGGCAAAACAAATCAAGCATAATGTATGGACCTTGTTTGGATCCTGATTCTAGCAAACCCCCTGTAAAAAGTAAATTCTGAGACAATGAAAGTAATTTGAATTATAGTTTTGATATATTAGATATTGCAAAGGAATTACTATTAATTTTATGTATGAGTATAAAAGAAAATGTCCATATTTTTAAGCAATGCATACTAAATTATATAGAAATAAAATAATACAATGTCAGGAATTTGCTTTAAGACCCTTTAGAAGGGAAAAAATGAAGCAAGTATGCTAAAATCTAGAAAGTTGTTGATTCTGGATGATGAATAGATGGTATTTGTTATACTAGTCTATTTTGTATATGTTTGAATATTTTCACAGTAAAATATTTTTAAAGAGGCAAGTAAATATCCTCAACCCTTTTTTACAAATGAAAGGAAGTGAAATGACTTGCCCAATGTTATAAAGCTGGAAAGTGGTGGAGCTAGAATTAAGGCTCAAAATAGTCTCACTTCTTCTCCTGTGTCCCGTTGTCTTCAGAAACGAAGGCACTTATTTACTTACCCACTTATTTTCTAACATAACATTTCATAACATAACATTTCACACATAACTGCTTTTTGACACACTTTCATCATTGGTCCATGCATTGTTCTTTTTTGTTTTATCATGGTGATAGGCGGCTTCCAAGATGGTCTCCACTGACTCCTTGCAGTCACACCCCACATGGTCCTCTTCTACATTGTCTCAGGGCTGGTCCTCTGTGAACATCAGCAGAAGTGATGGTATGTCACTTCCAATATTAGTTTTATGAAAGACTTTGCAGCTTCCGTTCTGGGCTCTCTCTTGCTCATTCCTCTCTCTCTCTCATTACTTGCCCTGAGAGAGGCCATGTCATGAGCAGTCCTATGGAGAGGGCCATGTGGTGAAGAACTGAGCCTCATGCCAATAAATGAATGAGCCATCTTGGAAGTGGATCCTCCAGCTCTTTCCGAGACTGCAGCCCTGACTCAGAGCTTGACTGTAACCTCATGAGAGAACCTGAGCCCAAACCACCCAGCTAAAATGCACCCAGATTCCTGACCCTAGCAACTATGTGAAGTAACAAATATTTACTGTTTTAAGTTGCTAAGATATGGAATAATTTTTTATACTGTAATGAATAATACTACAATCTATTAGTCTTTGTTTAATACATGCAGTGAACCCACCACTAACACAAGAACTAGAATATTGACAATAGACTTCTGTCTGTGTGTACTTCCTCCATCCCATTCTCCTTACTTCTTCAATCCAAGGTTATCTTTATCTTTAGTCTTATATTTATCATTCCCATGATTTCTCAAAAACATAGTTTAATATGTATTCCTAAAAAGCATATGTTATTTTTAACTTCAAAAGGACGTTTCATGCTAGATATAATTTTCTGTGACCTTTTTTATTTCCTTAACATTGTTTTACCGAGATTCACCCATATTGCTGTGTATAGCGGCAGTTCATTTGTTTTGACTGCTGTATAACGTTCATTGAGTGAATATACCACACTTTATCCATTCTCCTGTCAATCAACATTTGGATTGCTTCCAGATTTTTTCTACTACAACAATGTTGCCATGAACAGGTTTATAAATGCTTCCAAGTTCACATGTCAAGAGTTTATATGTAGCATTGAAATTATTGGGTTGTAAGGTATGTGGATATTCAACTTTAATAGATAATGCCAAACAGCTTTCCAAAGTGGCTTTCACAATTTATACTTCCACCAGCCATTTATGAGAGATCCTGTTGATCACACCCTCTCAGCACTTGATATTGTCAGACTTCTTATAATTTCCAGCAAATGGGTATACAGTACGGATCTGTATTCCTAATTCAGGAACATTGCTGACTGTCCTTTTCATCTTGCAGATTAACCCTCAAAGATGATGTGGGAAAGAGTACGTGACTATAATTCTTCATTGTAATTTCCCTGTTTGGTTTAATTTTTAGGTCTTCCCTTCTCAGATCCTCACTCCCCATGATCACAATAGTCCTTTCTTGCTGTCTCCTTCTAATGTTCTGAGTGTTAGAAGAACTATAGTTAAGGAGGAAATAGACCAAGACCTACTCTCTTTTTTTCCTAGTTTCTCTCCTTACAGGGCAGCAATGTGGAATTGACTAGCAATGCTGCTAGTTAATTTCACACTAGGATTAGCTCAACAGGGGAAGAACTTGGTTCTTTTCTTTTACAAAGGCTCTTTCCAGGAGACTAGTTTCTTTAGGAACTTGGAATGAAAAAAAAATCTGCTGAGAAGGTTTTTACTTGAACATAGACAGCATTATAAAGTGGCCAGCAATCTGGGTTCTACAACCCTGTCCTAAATAACTATATGATCATAGGCTAGTCATTAACCCTTCTGAGTTTAAAATTACTTATCTATAAAACAAAAGTAGATGATCTCTTGGGTCCAGTTAAGTAACAAAATGTTTTTATTCCATGGATGAAATTAACTAATAGACTAATCTGGTCTTTATGGTGATTTCATTCTCTCTCTGTCTCTGTCTCTCATCCAACCAACCTGATTGATCTTGGCATTAACGTAGGTTGAATCTTGAGGCCCACAGCAAGATTTCAGAGAGGGTACTATCATTCTTCTTTAATTGTTTTATTGGCCATTGCATTCCCCACTCTTAATACAGAGTCTGCTGAAGAATAAACACCACATAAATATTTGTTGGCCAGTTGAATGAATAATGAATGAATGAGCTAGGTCTTTATTCTCCATTCCCATCATCATTCCACCATCACACTCAAATTCAGAAGTTAGTTGAGTTGTATTTTATTTATAAGATATTTATAAGATCAGGAAGCCCAGAATAGAGAATGTCTCCATCACTACAAGTTCAGTTAGTTCTCCATTGCTGTTTAAACATTTCTTAGGAAGACCAAAAAGTCACCATAACCAACTGAATCAAAATTCTGGGCCTGAGGACCAGGTATCAGTATTTTTCAAATACCCCTTAGGAGATTTTAATATGCAGTCAGGATCGAGAATTGCTATTCTAGAAAAATTATAATCTAGTCTTTTTTCCTGTTATTTCTTGTTGCTTATTTTTTTCCTCTGTCTCTCTCCCTTCCTTTCTTCTTTTCTTCTTTCATTTCTTTCTTTCTTTTTTAAAGAAATATATGGTCAGAGTCCATTCCCTAGGGTTAGAGAAATTCTGATGGAATTCTATACACAGAAAAACCCTCTTTTTGTTGCATAGAATGCATATATAGGTAATATCAGGTAAAACGGAGTCAGGACATACTGTATTTATTGTATGTATAGAGATTGACAACTTCAAACTATAGAGTTGTCAAGGCATCTTGTCAGCAACTGCTGCTGTATAGTAATAAATATAACCCCTGAATTACCTGAAAATATTTCCTCTGTCTTAAAATAGTTTTCTTCTAAAATTGGGAAATGTTTCATTCAGGGGTGGAAGTATTCTATGGGTGAACAATCAAATCAGTATGGTTAGTTAATTCTAAGAAATTTCTTTTCACAAATTTACTGATAAAACCCATTCAAGCCCTTGTTTAATAAGTTCAACGACCAATTCAGTTAAATGTCAGTTGAAGCCCTGCATAGACTCACACTAAGTCCTTTCTAGAAATAGCTATTAAAAGTCCCCCAAAATAAAATCACCATATTCAAAGGCTATTATGATGTGGCCCATAGAAAAATGGACCCTTCAAAACTGTTTTTTCCCAAAAAAGATGATATATCTGAAATGAGAGAGAAAGAGAGAGAGAGGGAAAAAAAAGAGATTCCATTATTAACCTTGGAAATATGGAAGCAGTGATATCAACTTGCTGAGCTGAAAAGAATTTGTGAAAGACCATCTGAGGAGATCGAGTGATTAGGAAAAATCATGTAAAGTCATTTCCCAGAAGCTGACACCCACATAAGAGAGATGTCATTGTCAACTACTATGGTGTCAGAGCTGTTTCTCAAAATTATCCAGGTTTAAATCAATGAGAAGAACTTGCTGTGATGTTTTCTGTTCTTTGAAATCCTGCCATAAACAAACATCTGTAATAAATATGTTTGAATATTATAGGGGTGGTGTGACTATGTTGGGAGTAATAGGTTTGAAGTGCATGACAAAATAAAAAGAATACGCTGATGTCAAAGGGAGTAAGAGTTGCTTTGTTTTTCTAAGAATAAAAGAGACTGGGTCCCCAAGATCCAAACAAAGAACGACTCTACAAGACACCCTTTCCATAGAGAGTGACAGAGCTTGGTGATTAAGGGATCAGAAACAGGAGCCAGATGCCCTGCATTTGAATCCCAGCTTTGCTATTAACCAATAGTGACAACATTGGGCAAATTACGTAATTTACTCTCAGTGCTGTGGTTTTTCTAGTTGTAAAGTGGGAAGAACAATAATACCTACATCAATGGGTAATTCTGAATATTAACATGAGTTCATAAACATAAAGTACTTACATCAGTGTCTAGCACATGGTAAGCTGACAACACGAACCCAATCATTCTGCACTATTCAACCATGAGTCCTCCCAACTTCAAATCAATAAAAAATACAGATATAAAGTGCTTTTCCTTCTTGTTCTTCTGAGACAACAGCTGTTTTTAATTCCAGAGCAAATCGTACAATTTGTCCACATAGCTATAAGCATGTATATACATACAAACGACAGTTGAAATGCTGTGTTGCTTGTGAATATTATGGTGATGTTATTTTAAGGATGTTGCAAGTTACATTGCTTAGAACTCATCATTTTATTTCAGAGAGAAATCTATTCACTGTTGAAGGCATCTTCTGGATTAGATTTCACTCACAATGGTCTTTTTTTGGTGTTTTTAAATGAGCAATTTTTTTTACTCTATATTATAGTTTTCAAACTTTACACAAAAGTGGAAAAAATAAGATAATGAGCTCTTATGTAATTATAATCCATTTTTGGCAATTACCAACATTTTTCGCTCCCTTCCCAACAATGCTGGAATATTTTGAAGCAAATCTCAGACATCATAGTATTTTGCCTGCAAACACTTCAAAATTTATTTATAAGAAATAAAGACTTCATTTTTTAAAAAAGTAACCTGAGTACAATTGCACCTAACAAAATTACCAAAATTCTTAATATTCAAATTGTCCCCAAAATGTCTTTATACCATTGGTTTGTTTAAATCAAGATCCAGACAAGGTGAAATGGGTAGTTTAAGTTGTAACTATTTGGTTTTCTATTTTGGAAGATGTTTCAGCTTTACACTGATTTTATAGGGAACTGAATGACCACGGCTGAAATAATCATAATAATAGAGAAAGCTGGAGTGAGAAATGGGAGTCTCCCAGTTGGTTTGGGTTTTACTTGTAACACTGGCCTAAGGTTCTATTTCAGGACAGTAGATTCTGTTGCTACCGTAGAAAGAGGAAAAATAATCCTTCTAAAGTACTTGTGGTATAGGGAGCATATGGAGTTCAAAAACAGCCTGTCTGTGGGCATTCCAAGACACTGAAGCTGCATGAACTGGTCAACATCTCAATCTTTGAAGTCTCCTGGGTGTAGAACTCCCTCCTTCTTCTCATCTGTCTCAGACTCTCTCTTCTCTTCCTTAAAAATATTTCCAGAGGATTCGTTTATGACATTTGTACCTTGGTTCTCATGTTTTATTATCATTTGTTGGTTTTATTTCTTTCCAGACAGGACGATTTGCATGCCTCTTAAGGCTTGAATCTAATGTTTTCATTGGACTTCATTGTTTTCAGTATAGATTTACTATGACTGCCACTGAAGCCTCCAATTGCTTTTACAAGGGGACACTTTAAAATCGCTTAATAGGTTACTCATAATTATCAGAATAAATGAGATTTCTCTTTCAAAGTAGGTCGATAGGAAATAAATAACAAAGGTAGTATTCAAATAGATAGAATGTTCACATATTTGTATGATGGGGGCAATCTAAAAATAGGTAAACCCATATCCTTCTGTGGATTTCTACAATATAACCTTCTGCAGCTATGAAAGCTAATGAGAAAATCGTCTTCATTGATTAGGATCTCAAAATAGTTAGCATCTTTTATCTTGCATATTTCTTTTCCCAGGATCCTATTTATTATTGTAAAATTACCACTGCTTCAATGTTTTCCTGTGTTTTACCTTCTGGAGTCTGGTTTGTTAAAATCATGTAGAGTAATAGTTAAGATCCTAGCCCCTGGAATCAGACAGCCTGGATTCAATCGTTGGCCTCGTCATTTCCTAGCTGTATGTCTTTGAGTAAGTCACTTAACCTTTCTTGCTTTGGTTTATTAGTCTGTAAAATGGGTGTAAAATATATATGTGCCTATCTTATGATATAATATATTTGATTATAGGTCAGCAAATATTCGCCCCCAGCTCCATGGGGTATTTCTTCCTCCCTATCAATGTTGGTCTTGGTCAGGGACTGTAGGTAGAAAGGACAGTGTGTCAGTTCCAAGCCTGGTATCATGTGTTTTCACTTGCCCTCTTGCACTTCTACCATCACCACGAGAAGAACATGCCCCAGCTGTTCTTCCCAGAATGATGAAACACATATGGAGCAGATCTGAACCCACCACACACCCTGGAGCCAAGTCTCCTGCGCCCACAGCCTGAAGCAGAGCTATGCAGCAGAGCTCAGCCTAGATCATCCAAGCCACAGTTGGTGCGCAGACTGATGACAAAGACAATAAATGCCTGTAGTGTAAGTTACTGGGTTCTGGGGTATCTTGTTACAAAGCATTACTGTAGCAATAGCTGGCTAATACATAAGACTATTGCAAGAAGCAAACAACATAATTTATGTAAATTGTTTAACCTAATATTGGCGTATAGTCTGTGCTCTACTCAGTTAATGTTTAATATTATTTTTATCATCATCATCATCACTATTGCTATTATTTTATTTTTTTCTGGGTAAAAATATCCAAATTATACACTGTGATTAATTTATAACACAGTGTTAGACCATATACGGTGAGCAATGTTGTGAGTTGGCTTCCATACAGCCCCTGGTATTGACAATAGATAGTGCCTCATCTGGCAGATGCTGACATCTCTCTAACTCAGCTTGTGGCTCATGTGGTTCCAGCCCTTCCCTCCCTCAACCTATTCAGCCTCTTATCTAGTTTGGGGTGTGTGTGTGTGTGTGTGTGTGTGTGTGTGTGTGTGCACGTGAAAAACTTGTTTCACAAGCATGAATCCAAATATTTTGTCTTATGTTTATGCCAGTGGCTATTGAACTCCATTTTTGCTACCTTTGTTCTCCAGTTATTCTCAAAACAATAGACTAATATCTAGCTGGGCTAGATATTAAATCTAGCTAGACTAATATCTGGCCAGATAATTATCTATCTAAAATGGGCTATAGAGGGGGACAGATAGAGGAGGAAGTCCTTTGGGATATAAATCAAGAAATTATATGAGGTAGTAGGGGAGTCGGGACAGATGAGAGATAGTGAAAAGTCACAGCTTGGGGCTGGCCCCATGGCCAAGTGGTTAAGTTCGTGTGCTCTGCTTCAGCAGCTCAGGGTTTTGCCAGTTCAGATCCTGGGCGCAGACCTAACACCACTCATCAAGCCATGCTGAGGCAGCATCCCACATGCCACAACTAGAAGGACCCACAACTAAAATATACAACTATGTACTTGGGGCCTTTGGGGAGAAGAAGGAAAAAAATAAATAAAATCTTAAAAAAGCTTACCTTTTTCTTAGGTTTGAACTTGGCTTGCTATATAAATTTTAGTTTCTATTACAGTTAACACTGTTACATACAATACGCTAAAAAGAAAATGTTTTTTATCAAAAAGACTATGAGTAAAAATATGAACTCCACATCATCATATATATAATATCAAGTCAACAAATATTTATTTGGCACCTGCTATATATCTCGTGCTAATATATGATAACATATACAATACACACCATTTTTTTAATTCTAAGACATACATTTTTCACATTTTAACATCTCTGAAATCAAGATGCAGGTTACAGTTGGTGGCCTGTAGTAGTTTAAGTGTCATAGCTTCTGTTGTGATTACCGATATCTCAGTGGCTGACAATGACAGTTATTTCTCGTTCACGTTATGGAGGGCTGTGGGTTGGCTGTGGCTCCAATGGCCTTTGCTGTGATGGGTTTCTGGGCATGACTCAACTCTGCACTGCTACAGGTGTCACTCTAGAATTCAAGTGGAAGGACTAGCCACTATATGGGACTATTCTACCACTATCTTATGGTTGAGGGAAGGAGCAAAAGCTGAGTCTAACCTCACAAGCACATTTCGAGCTGCCTGGATATGGTGTTTGTCACATCTACTCACATTCAGTTGGCCAAAGCAAGTCACATGGCCAGTCCTGATAATGGAGTGGGGAAGTGTACCCCATGCATCATGAGGCTGGGAAGGGGCGGTGGGAACAGCAATTGGGAACAATAACACAATCTGCCACAGCAGCGTTTTTCCTTTTGTCACGGTACATAAAACAATGGTGTGTCTTACAATAGTTGGCATCTTAGAGTCAATGTAATACAATAATCCATATTAGGGCTTAAGAAAATCTGTTTTTTAGGCATAATACTTTTATGAGCTTCTTTTAATTTTTCCCTAGTTGGGTTTTAAAGACCAAAAGCAGAGACTCATTTACTATTTCCATTTCTTTTTCCTCATTAAATCAGAACACTTGATGGTGGAGTAAAAGAGACTTGTTGGCATTCTTTTGTTCATCCTGAGTTAAGTCATGACTGCTATCTAATTTATCCTAATTTCAACGGATAAAGGAGGCCGAATTATGAAAAGTTACCGAAGGGCTGAGTTCTTGGTATCACTGATTATTAATTCATTTGTTTATTTATTCACACAACAGATACTTATAGAACACCTAGTGTGTACAGGCACTTTCTTGGCACTGGAGATTCAGCAGGAAATAAGGCAGACAAGGTTCTTGATCTTATGGAGATTGTATTTCATGGGAGAGTGACAGACGACAAACAAATAAATGAGAACATTTTGGGTGCTGATGAGTGCCATGAAAAATAGAACTCATGATTATTTAATAGAGAATCCCCCCTTTAATAGAGGGGAGGGTATTTTGAATGGAACCCAATAGCAAGGAGTCAGCCATGGCGAGGAGTTTGGATTATATTCTAAACATGTGTACTAGTTATCTATTGCTGCATCACAGATTTCCTCCCAAATGTAAACACTTAAAATCCACATTTATTACCTCATAGTTTCTGTGGGTCAGAAATTTTGGAGCCCCATAGCTGGGTCATTCTGGCTCAGGGTCTCTCAGGTAATTGGACTCAAGACATTGATTAGGGCTACGATCATCTGAAGGTTTGACTGAGGCTGGAGGATCTGCTTCCAAGATGGCGCATTCACCTGTCTGTTGGCAGAAGGCCTGAATTCCTTGCTAGCTTTCATCAGGGGGCTTCAGTTCCTTGACATATGGACCTTTCCACAGGGCTGCTTGAATGTCGTCATAACATAGCAGCTGGCTTCCCCCAAGCAAGTGATCCAAGAAAAGAGAGCAAGAAGGAAACCACAATGCTTTTAAGTTCTAATCTTGGACATCATAGACCATTACTTTTGCCACATTCTGGTTTTTAGAAGCAAGTCACTAAGTATAGCCCATAGTCAAGGAAAAGGGAATCAGGCTTTATTTTTTCTAAAGGAGAAGCATCAAGAGAATTTACGGACATATTTTAAAACCATCACAGTAATGATGGGAAGTCATTGGAACATTTTAAGCAAGAGGGTGCAAGGTCTGTTTTACATTTTTAAAGAATTGATTTGGTTGCTTTGTGGAAGATGGATTGCAAGGGGTAAGAGTGGAAGCAAGGAGCCCAGGTAGGTGGTGATTACCGAGTTTTGGCAATCGATAAACGGGCCTAAGATTAGTATGGGTGCAGTGGAATTAGAGAGAAGCGGTGAGATTCAGGACCTGTTTCAGAAGTAGAGCAGACAGGATGTGATAAGATATTGCTGAATCTAATGTTACTGGTTGTCACTTCCTCTTCCTGTCCTCAACTGCAGTGCTTTCTCAAACTGACTGATCATCAGAATCCTTGGAGAACTTTAAAAATATGGATGGCTGGTCTTCACTTCCAGACAATCTGCTTCCACAGGTCTAGGATGGGGAGATGATTAATCAAAACTGGACTCCACTGCTCTGCTTATTCAATGAGCTAATTAGAAGTGTATTTATTATTGTTGGCGTCGTTTTTGCAAAAGAGATAGTTACTATGCAATGGGCTCTATTATCCAAATACTCATTTCTTCATCTTCCCTCCTTGCATTCAACAAGATATTAATTCCTATGGATTTTGTCTAAGGTAACTTCTACAGAGAAAGAATTCCTCCCAACTGCTACTACACTAGTCTAAGCAATCATTTATGACCTCTTGGACTAGGGCAAACACCTCTCATGTAATTTCCTACCTCTGGTCTCCCCTTTTGCCTTTCACCTGTTGTCAGGGTGATCTTCCCATCCCCCATTTATGATCTTATCACTTCCATATTAAAAAAGATTCTCAGTGGCTTCCTAGGGGGCCAGCCCAGTGGTGTAGTGGTTAAGTTTGCACACTCCGCTTCGGCAGTCCAGGGTTTGCAGGTTTGGATCCTGCGCGGGGACCTACATACACTCACTAAGCAGCATCCCACATACAAAATAGAGGAATATTGGCACAGATATTAGCTCAGTGACAATCTTCCTCAAGCAAAAAGAGGAAGATTTGCAACAGATGTTA
This sequence comes from Equus asinus, assembly GCF_041296235.1. Lineage (NCBI taxonomy): Eukaryota > Metazoa > Chordata > Mammalia > Perissodactyla > Equidae > Equus > Equus asinus. The sequence continues at coordinate 43,354,902 of NC_091813.1, forward strand.
ACTCAAGGACCAATTCTTCTCACCAAAAACTAAAAAAATAAAAATAAACAAATAAAAAAGACTCACTGGCTTCCTAGGACTCTTAGAAATAAGTCCACACTCCTTTATGATGGTATTTGATAATACCATCATTGACAATCTGGTCCCATCCTACCTTTGGAGTGTCCTCATAGCCCCCTTTAACACACTCATCCTAGGCATACCAAATTATTCACACTTGCCTTAACTCTATTTGTACTTTCACATCTTGACACTTGGCTTCACATTGTTCTTTCTGTCTAAGATGCTCCTCTTCCTCCCTTCCTTGCCTGACACTATCCTACTCATCATCCTTCAAGGCCCAACTCAGATGGTCGCTGCTGCTATCACCCTCACTCAGAATTAGTCATCCCCTTTTCTTAATCCTTGCCCCACTTTTAAAATACTTTTATCATTTACGTTTATCTTCACAGTGCCTAGTAGTGCGCTTGCCCTTTGTGGGCTCCAAATAAAATTTTTGCACGGACAGAATTTATTTCTTCCTCTTTACCCAATTTTTATGCAATGGGGAAACCCAAAGGCAAACACATCAGAAGTTTGGTTAATGAAATGTACGTGGAACATATACCCTGGCATCTGTACACATTTAGCACAGTCTCCACCCACTGCACTATACAACTACACATGGTGGCATTCTGAGATGTTGCAAAATCTTCACAATCCAAATATTTTATTAAGAATTCCAGTGACAAGATCTGAAGGCTTAATCACATTTAGTTAGAAATTTAAGTTAACAAGAACATTCCATTCCCTAAACATTCTAATTAATGGGTTTCCAAATTTGTCTTTTCCAAGTTTGCATTTAGAAATTGCAAATACACTTATTAGGATGAATTTCCAGGTCAGTCAGGTTTTGATTTGCAATATTTAATGTTTACACAATTCCACCTTTGCCTGACCTTTCAAAATGATTTTAACAGACCTACATTTACTTTCCTGATGGAATAACTTGCTACAAAGTGGCAACAGTGGGTAGTCTGGGAGGACGTTGTAAACTTCCTTTGGCTGTCAAAATCCATTTGTCCTTACATGTGGGGGAATTCTTCATTAAGTGTGATCTTGGGATATAGGACCTTGCCTTCCACTATGGAAGCCAAAGAGTTTGAATCTCATTCTCCCCACACGGAATACGGAACAGGAGCCCTAATACCTGGCAATGGACCCTCCCAATCAGGCCTGTGCACCCCTAGATGAAGGAAGAACATCTGGGGCAGCTCATGGGGGAGTATGATGTCCAGTGGTGGTTTCTAGAAGGTGTGTTGCAGCAGAAGCAGAGATGGCGGCATCTTGGATAGAGTCTTCCTATAGCCTGGCCTCCTGAAGCCCTGAGTTCCTGCCTATTTCCCAAGTCTATTCTTTAAGCCTTTTGGGCTCTATAATCCCTCTTCCCTCCAATATTTTTTGTCTCCAGACAGAGCTAATTTTTGCTGCTTGCAAACAAGAAACCTTACCAATACCATTGGTAACAGGGTGGCAGAGAGAATTCTAGACCCTGGAGTCAGACTGCTAGCTCACTTACTGGGCTAATGCTTAATCCCTTTAACTCTCCATTTCCTCATCTGGAAAACAGGACCAAAACCAATAATTGTGTCAACTGTGTGAGAATTAAATAAAATAATCTCTGTAAAGTATTTAGCATGGTCCCTCGTGCATCAAGAAGCATTCAATAAATAGGAGCTTTTGTGTTACTAAATTCTATGTAATTGTTCATGTGTTCAGGCCACAAACTCTACTGCTCACCACATAAAAAGAACACCCCAGTGCATATTCTGTGTTCAATGTTGCACTTCATTTTTTCCCATGCAGGGTTTTGTTTTGTTTTGCTTTGTTTTCCAGTTTGGGACATCAGCGCCTTCCCAAACTCTGCATCCTGAGACTTTTTCGGGGAGCACAGCTACCAGTCACTGTACCTGGCTCTTCTCTCTTCTGTCTGTCCTTGCCAGCTCTCCCTCACCTCCGGGTCTTCAAAGTAAGATCAGCTGCACTAAAGACCCACTGACTTCATATGGAAAGGGCAAAACTGCGTTGAAGCAAGAGTCCTTTTTCAGCATCTGGTATACAGATTGAGTAGCTTTAATGGAATCTTCTTTTTAAAAAAACCAAACGCACAGCCTATATCCCAAGACTTATTATGGAATCCTTAATTTACCTACTTAGGTTTGGATGAATTTTTCTTTCTTCCACAGAAATGTATAATGTCCTCTTGTATTTAGACTGCAGAATCTTTTCCACTCAACTTCCTCCCTCTGGGATGTAATAAACAGACAACTTATGGCCCAACAGCACATTGGAGACAAATTTTCTGTGAAAGAAAAATGGTTTTTTACTACATGTGATGTTTCTCAAAGGAGGTGGGTCAAAACACAGATATCAATCCTCCATAACTATTTACTGAATATCATACTTGGTTTGAGAATATTAAAATGGAGTATGTTATTTTTGAAAGCTTGAGTATTTTGTTATGGCTGTTTTAGTTTCCCTAACAGCCATGTGTAAATTAGAACACAGAAGAAATTAGAATTATTTACCATATCTGCATGCTCTATTTTAACCAAAAAGGTGATAACAGGGCTGAGCAGAGAGGAGTAGAGTGCAGTGTAGGTGAAAGCATAGCTCATCTGTTTGGGAATTGGTAGACTGGGGACTTTTTTCCTGAATCAGCCACTTCCTAGTGTGACCCTCTGCTCCTCCTCACTCTCCTAGGGTGTGAAATGGGAACAATTACAATCTCAAGCATGGTTGTGAGATATAGTGACATAGTATGTGCAAAATATTTGGCTCTTAGCAGGAATCCAATACATGATAGTTGATGATATCACTCAACATAGGATTGTCAGAGGTCTTATAATTTTAATGGCATTTTATTATTTATCTAAAGGAAATATGATATTATTATGTCTATATTAATATCTATGTAAATCAAATAAAGAAAAGAGTTCTGATTTTATCAATGGATATTGTCAAGGAAGAAATGACAATTCAAGATAAGACAGATACTAAGTCATCTGAGTTATCTAGATAACTCAGTAGTTTTTGTGTTTACCAGAATTTTGACTAATTACTGAAAATGTTCTGTGTTTAAGTTGGTCTTATTATGATATTAAGGCCATAACCCCAAAGAAACTATTTTTTTTTGGGTGATACCATTTAGATATTAAATAATTAGGCAGATAATGCCCCAAATGTACTTCAGAAGGCAGAAAACTCCACTTTTTTAATTGCTTAAAAGCAAATTTGAGTCATAGGATAAATATATGTGTGAGCTATAAGAATCAATGTAAAAACCTCAGGTATTTGCTACGTGTAAACTTCTTTATTTCTTTTAAACTCAATCTCTGTTTCTCAAGACTACTACGCTAGGAGGTGGAAATGAAACCTCCAGATAATCTTGGTTGACTTGGTCTTCTCTTGTGCCCAGCCCCTTCACTTTTCTCACTGGGCTGGCATCTACATGGCAGGTGGGTGGGTGGGCGACTGCGTGGCATCTACCCCTCAGTCATGGTCACCTCTCCAGCTGGCATCCTCTGAGATGGCAGTCTTCATGGAGTCTCTAATGAAACATTTGGGGTGCAGGCCTACTGCAATCTGAGTCACACCTGCTCCACCCTCAGTCACACAGGAAACACATTATGGTGAGTGCTGAGTATTTATGGCCACCCCAAGACCTTCTGCCCAGGCTCCTTCACACCACTGTGCCTACCTGCACTGTGCTGGGCTGGTCTGTTCTATAAGGCTTGCTGCTGTTCCGGGCTCCATCTCAGATGGGAGGCATGAGTCACCTCTGCCCTCTGCCCTCTGCCTTCAGATTCCCCAAACCCTAGCAAGAGTTCTAGTTGTTCCTCCCACTTCCCAGGGCACTGGGACCTGGTTGAGGATCTACAGGGAGGCTCCTTCCGTTGTCTAAGCTCCTTTGCTCGTTCTTTCTCCCAACCACACAGAATTGTGATCTCTTTCTGGATTGGGAAAATGTTTTTGGCTTGTCATTTCTTTTTCTAAAGTTATTCTTTATGGCATAAACTTTTAATCTAAATCCTTCAAGTCACTGGGTCTTGATGCTCAAAATCTAGACTTTTGAAACTCAAAGAAAACAAATTTCTCTCCAACTTTTTTTTCTGCCTTGAATGTCATAAGTCCATTTTAAATCTCAAAATTCACAGACAACTCACACTTTTCTGTGAATTTCTTTTGTAACATCCTTATCCTGAAGCAATGGATGCCAAAGTCTAGTTTGAATGAATGAGTGCATGGAATAGAAAGGAATTAGTAAGTACAAACAAAACAAGGCACTTCCTAATACATGAAAATATTATCTCCTCACATATAGAAGCTGCCTTACACCTTGATCCATTTTCTTCTTAGTCTGACTTAAATTATTTTCCAGTTAATGGCTTGAGAGACTGGCTGTACAAATGGACAACGGCCAGACCATATATGACAATAGAACTCTGACCCACAACCTCTGAAGCAACAAGCCAGAGAAGCCAAACCACCGTCTCTGCCACAATCAGCCCAGAATGGTTAGAACTTAGTCAATGACTGCCAGTTTCCCAGTCCCTCACCACCACTCACTTCCAACTCAGGACCAACTAGAGAAAGCCAAATATGCTCCCCAAATTGCGTAGGATGTCCTGCTTCTAGTTAGCCCACCTTCTGTTCTGGTTAACCCTTCTCCAGCTTCTCCGTGCTAACAGACCCCAATCAGAGCACACCTGAAGCTGTTTTTTTCTTTCACTACAAAGCTTTTCCACTCCCATGCCTGCCTTTGAGTCTCTGCCAAACGCAAGTGATGGTGACAGACTTCCTTACTCTAAATAAATAGCCTTTGTTTGTTCTCATTTGGGTGGTCTTCATTTATTTCCACAGGCTTACTACACATAAAGCTGTTATATTCAGATATACATACATTGATAGTTGAGCTTAATATATATTTTTTCAGCATAGAGATGCTTGGGATAAATAAATACTGGACTTTGATCTCTACTTCAATGGATAAGGATTAAACATTACAACTCAAATTGACTTTTTCCTTGAATTTATACGTATTGGCTTGCTTGCCTCAATGGGTACAGTTGAAATGGTCTTGAAAGCATATGTGAAAATCTCATTTTTATAAATTAAAATTGTTACATTCTAGCAAATCACTATTAAAAGGGATCCTGGTGTACATTATTTTGAAAATGAAGAACAATTTTATTATATAGGCAATTATTCCTCATGTGTCAGGTTTCCTTAAATTGGCACACACCTGTATTAGTCTCTACATACAAACTCAAGGCTATCATAAAACAATAATCATGCTCAAAAGAGCAGATAATACAATTTGTATACAGAAATTTGTAGTTTTATTTTTAGTTCACTTTAATAGACATTATGTGGTCATAACAACAACACTCCAAAATATAACTTACTATCCTCATTTCACAAATGAAGAAATGAAGACAAAGGTAAAATTACTTGCTCAAGGCCTCACTAAAGGATGAAGCCCCTTATTCTCCTGCAAAGAAACTCAAGTCTGTTTGAAGCTACTAGCTGGGGAGCTTCTTATATCCTTGTGACTAATGGAAGGCACTCATTCTTCTGGGAAGGTCATGGTCTTCATCTTGACACCATGGTAAAAGGGGTGAGGATATTCTTGGAACAGCCAGCGGGGAAAGGGATCCCACTCAAGGATGTGCCCAGCTAGGTTCACCTCCTGTTTAATGGCAGAGCCAATGATGGCCAGATCACTTGCACATACAAGTAGTGGAGCCAGAAAGAAACTTAGCCTTTTCCATGCAAAGGAGGGTTTCTTTACACTGTGCATTTGTCCACTTTGTGCTTCAGATAAAATTCTGCTCCCTTACTATGACCTACAGGCCCCATATAATCTGGCCTCTGCATTCCTCTTTCACTATATTTCCTACCATTCTCTTCCTCATTCTCTATACTCCAGATAGCTTTCAATTTCTCAAATATGCTGAATGCATCCATTCTTTAGCTCCTTTAAAATTCTGACCAGAACATTTTTCTCCAGGATTCCAAGATCTCTGCATGGGCAGTTCCTTCTCATCTTTCCTGTTCCAGGTCAAATTTCTCCTTATAAAGGTCCTACATGACCATTTTAGCTAAAGCAGACCCCCGATCCTTATACCCACCCTACTCAAGTTTCTCTCTAGCACGCTGTTCTTTCGTCATCTCTCTGTATCTAAAATTATCTTTATTACTTGTTTAGCTTATTTATTGTCCCCTCTCCAGACTATAAGCTTTGTGAGATTTGGAAACTTGTCTTGTGTTTGCTACTGGATTCCAAGCATCCAGAACAGTGCCTGGAATATAGTGAGCCCTCCATACATATTTGTTGAATAAATGAATGAATAAATGATGAACCCCAAGTGAGAATCTTATGACAGAGATGTGTCGATTCCTCAGAAAAAATGCACCAAATGTTTTGTATATGATTTCAGGAGGTTCCAAAGCCCTGGCAGCTCATCTGTGGACTCTGGTTGAAGCCCTTGCATTACAGTTATGCTGTTTCATAACATTCTTTTTGAAATTGATTCTGAATTTTGTTCTTTGAAATTAAACATCAGCATGAACTTTGAAAGTATGTTTTAAAATAGAATATAACAAATCACAGGCCAGTCACTGCTCACCGCTTTTGAATAAAATAGACCCCCGATATGTATATTAATTGATCCTAATGACTATATTTCATTGAATGAAGATACCTTTGTGGTATAAATGTAAAATGCTCACCCATATCCAGTTCTCCTCTCCTCTGGGGAACATGGGAGGATTAAAATTCCCAGCTTCCCAAGCAGTTGGGCAGAGCCATATGACTAATTCTAGCCAACGGATTGGAGGCAGAAATGACATACGTCACTGCCAGGCTGGAGCTGGTGAGAGATCCTCCAGGGCTCCATCTTCTCCCACAGCGGTGACTGTGGAAGCACACGCAGGTATGGAGATGCAATGCCAAGCCATCATATGGAGGAGAGTTGCTATGCAGCATCACACCGATCTTCAACAGACTCTGTGTGAGCAAGCATAAACCTTTGTTGTTTTAAGTTCCTGAGATTTTCTGATGATTTACTATTGCAGCATAACCTAACCAAATACACCATTGATTGGAAAATGTCCTACTATTTTATACACCATTCAGGGGAAAAAAGCTGTCATTTATCCTTGTAAGAATTTATTCTAAGATACACCACAATCTCAGAGATGTCAAAATGTGAAAAATGTGGCCCTTAGATTAGATAAAATATAGATTGTTAAAAGGCATTAAAGGCATTCATTAAAGAACATTAGCATAGGGTCAAGAACTCCAAATCTAGGTTTGGACAGAAAGTTATGGATTCAAATCCCAATCCTTACTAGCTTGTGAGTTAATAACTTAGCTTGTGTAAGGCTCAGTTTCCTCATCTGTGCAATGGGGATAACAATGCCTCATAGGATTTTGTCACTATTAAAGCAGGTAATTCTTATAATGTGTTCAGCATAGTAATTATTTCATGTATTTTAGCCTTCATATTTGACTAAATCACAGAGCTTGTTCAAGAACGGCATTAATTTCAAATAATACATAGGAAAATCTCTTTGTAAGTTTGTTATTATATCATATTAATCAATCAGCAAATATTTATTAATTCCTTACCAGGCATGAGGACTGGGCTTCTGAGTTAGGTGTTGTTGGAGATAACAAAGAAGCAAATCTAGAGGTTAAAGGCCCAAGGCAGCTCACCCTAGCTTCTTCCCATCCACTCTCTGATGTATTTTCTAGGCGAATCAGGCTAGAATGAACACCAAGAGCAGCCTTGAAGAGTAAAAGAAATCACAAAAATATACCTGGGGAATATATGAAGTGTCGTCCTGTCCTGTCATGGTGACTGGCAGGGGTAATAAAGGGAAAATTGAAGACTTTTTCTATGTCCAGAGCCTTGAATGTATACGTGTGTGTGTGAGCTGGTGATTGGAGAGCATAAGGGTAAGCCATAGTAGCGAAAGAGTGGTTCTTCCAGGAGATGTATGAGATTGTTCCTATCCATACAGGGTTATACTCTCACAGATCAGACTGTATGAAGTTACCCAGGGAACATTATTGGACTCATGGTACGTCCAGATTCCTAAAGCAACAACTCTTGTTACCATTGTCTTTATCTGTAGTACATTTGAAGAAACTTACATCTTGTCATTAACAAGATGTAACAATTATTAGCTCTGAAGTTTATTCTAGACTGAAAGTTTCCTCACACACACTTTGTGAGTTGTCATTCTGTCACTGAAGATGTGCATTGTGGATTCTAACACAGTGTTCTCACGTCAGTTTTCTGGAGGACCATAAGCCTGTGAAGGAACAGGTGGCTGATTGATATCATTATTTTCATTAAATGCCTGAACCATTGCAGAGTAAGTAATTTTCTTTAAAGGAAGTATAGCTGCCTCTAAATATAACTCTGGGCTACAGTGCACCTTTTCTGTTTATTTTATTCTTAACTTGTGAAACTGTATCTTAGGACTTGGGGTATATACCCTGTTATTTGATATCAGCTGAACAACAGTGAATCAATTGTAATGGTTCCGGCACCAAAGGAAACAGAGGGAACTTAAATATGTTTCCAGAAGACAAAAAGCTTCTCTTTGTGTACACTTTACAACATATGTTTCTACAGTTTTAGAATATTCAAAAGTCCAAAAAAGTTTTCTCACTACTTCTCATTAAAGACCAAGAGGACAAAACAGAGAAAACAAACTAATTCCAACCCACATATTATTTATCAGATGTTTTGGATGAAATTCAGAGTTAAAAACCAAAAAGACTTCCTCTTCTTCTCTCCCTTCCGGCAACAGCAGCAGAATACTATTGCTCACTGCGAAATACACCCACTCTCACCCACTCGGGAATGTTGTGTTGTCGCTCCGGGAAGGGGAGAGTAGTGTTCCTGCAAACAAATTTGGGCTTCTCTCCGCATCCTTGCTGCTGCGGTCGCCGTAGGTCTCTGTTATGGGCTCCTGCTGGCTGCGTGACCCGGCCAGAAGACTTGGGCTCACAACCTGTGAATACCTGGGTACGCTCCCAGAGGCTACTGGAAAAATCTTGATTAGGGGATGCCTGCATCGCAGAGCGCTCCCTAAAACCTCATCAATCCTCCTCTTTCGACTTTTCCGCGTCCCAGATAACCGCCTCAGGATTTTTAAGTCTTCTTGGGGGAAGTGTTTCGCATGGACCCCTTGCGGGCGCCGAGCCTGGTTCGGCCCGCTGCCTCTGGCCTCCTGACTCGCCTGGGATCCAGCGAGCCACGCGGAGCGGTGCGGCTGCCCCTCGCTGCCTCCAGACAGAGGCGAGAGGAGATGCTCAGTTCTCTTGGGTACAAGCTCAAGTATTTGTAATTGGCGTTTACGAAACAAAATAATGCTAAAAGGCATAATCGTCGACGAGGAGGGGCTCAGCCCTCCTGAGTGCGCTCCCAAATTTCTCTAACTTGACGTTTAGGAAACAAAACAATGCTAAAATACAAATCAGGCAATGTAATACCCAGAATGAGCCTCGTTTGACAGGCCAAACTGAAATTTTAATGGAAAGCTTATTCATATCTCCACATCAAATTCATTCTATCTTTAAGCACTTAAAAAAGATTGTGTAATTTTAAGTTCCACCACTGTCATAATGAACACTCCACAATAACAAGCAGTGGAACAATGGACACCCCCATATCGCATTGTGTCAGGTAATTACGAAGTGTCGCGGCGCGGGAAAGAGAAGCCGGGAACGTCACTGTGTCCCTCGCAGCGTGTACGAGCGTTCAGGGCTGCGTGTCTCGCCGAAGTCTCATCAAACCCTTCACGCCAATGCCTCAACCCAGAGAGGGACAAACGCAGTCCGAGCTTGGCCCCGGGCGGGGACCGAGAGGGCCAGAGAGGCGACGCGTGGGCGCAGAGGGAGGGCGCACGGCCGGGGGGAGAGCAGAGGCGCGCGGGGAATCGGAGGGGAAGGAGGGCGGCCGGCCGGGGTGGGGAGGGTCCCGCCCCGGCGTGGCGAATGGAGCCCTTCGCGCGACCCTGCGCTCCCAGCAATACCCAGTCATTTTGGGGTTAAACCCAGGGCTCCAGGACAAGGGTGCAAGCAGGGTCACAGGGTAAAGCTGTTACTTTGTAGTGAGACACGTGTGTGTGTGTTTGTGTGTGTGTGAGAGAGAGAGAGAGAGAGAGGGAGAGAGAAGGAGAGAAAGAACTGGAGGGAAAAGAAAGAAAAAAGAAAGAACAGGGGGCTGAAGGCCGAGATGTCCTACTTCCAAGTGGTTCATTGAGAGGCAAAAGCTTTCTTGCAAACGCAGCCGTAGCCCGAGCCGCTTTGGGGACCAGCGGAGCGCGGCGCGGGAACCTCTCCAAGGGGCCTCCAGCCTCCATGCGCCCTGAGGTGGCCCCCGAAGGGGGACACTCTATCCTGGCAGCTGTGAGGAGGGCAGGGCTGTGGTTTCTTTCCTCCGAGACCCCGGCGCTGCAATCCAGAGGCAGCGAGCTCAGTGTGCCTTCCCCGGGGGGGAGGAAAGCGACCCTCTCGCACAGCGACCTCGGGTCCCTGTTCCCTCCCACTGCCCAACCACCTCCCCTCGCCCCCATTCATTTTTCCGCAGCAGCTTCTAGGACGGGCTCAAAAACCGACTCCAAACCCACTCGAGCCCACATCACGCAGCTAAAGAGAATGGCTGGGGTCCGAGCGACCCCGGGGGGCGTCGCGCAGAGGTGGCGGCCGCGAGGGGCGCCGCGTCCCGCCCGTGCCCGCCGCGGATGAGCAAGCGGCCGCGAGCAGCCCCCGGAGCCGCGCAGCATCCGCGTATACAGTGACGGTGCAAGCCACGCCCGCTCGGGAGCTGGGGGCTGTCCTAGCCCCCCCACCTTTCCCCCTCCCGCCCGCCCCCTCCCTGCCCCGGCTCCCTCCCTCCCCCTCCTCCCCGCGCCGGCCCCCGGCCCGCCCCCGGCTCGACTCGCGGGAGGCGCTAGGCGCCGGGGCTGGCGCGCTCTCCCAGGCGCACACACACATCCACGCACGCACGCCCAGAGCAGCTCTCTCCGCGCTTGGCCCCCGTTCCCTTCGCCCATGCAGACGGACAGAGCGACGGAAGATGGCTGACGACTCCACGGGGCACCGAGGATGCAGCCCGGCGGCGGCGGCGGCGGCGGGAGCGGCAGAAGCAGCGGCGGCGGCAGGGGCAGCGGCGGCAGCGGCGGCGTTGGTGGCGGCGGCGGCGGCGGCAGCGGGAGCAGGAGCGGCGGCGGCGGCATCCCCGAGACTCCTTGAGCTACCTTTCCCTCTGACAGCCACTGACGTTCTCCGCCGCTAGAAGAGACCCCGCTTCTCCGGCGCCTGCCTTCCCTCCCCCCTCCCAGCCCCAGCCCCAGCCCCGCCAGCACCGCTACCTCCGCCAGCATTGCCACCATCAGCACCACCTCCACCACCACCACCACCACTACCACCACCACCGCCGGCGGCGGCAGCAGCCATTTCATCTCCACAGAAACCAGACACAAAAACATGGCAGAAATGGAGAAAGAAGGGAGACCTCCGGAAAATAAAAGGAGCAGGAAACCGGCTCACCCAGTGAAAAGGGAGATCAATGAGGAAATGAAGGTATTTTTGGACTTCGGGGCTGGAGAGACGGAGCTCTTTCTTCGGCCCGCTCCCTTTGGGCCGTGGTGTGGATTTGGGGGGTACAAGGGAGCGCTTGTCAGTTTCAGTAAGATGCCCAGAACGCCTCAGCTCCTCCTCCAGGTGCAAAACAGAGGCCAACTCGCGGGCTGCATCCCCGAGATTTGCCTACCTCCGATTCGATGGGGGTGAGGGGCGGCCGGGAAACCACATACTATTTAACCTTATAAACCCCAGCTTGGCACAGGCGCGTTTCAGGGGGAGGGGACCGGGGCCCCAAGTGGCGACTGGGCATGGTGAAGACGCTTTCTTACTCGGTGGTGTAGTTTTTCCCCCTTCTTCGGAAACCATCCCTCGGATTCCTCTAAAGTTGGGAGCTGCCGGGCCCAGGCACCCCGGGAGCGCTCGGTTCCACCCTACTCCCCAGTTCATCTCTCCTCTCCACGACCCCGCTTTCCCCGGAGTAGCCAGCTGCGACGGTGTAGTGAGGCTGTCAGCGCCGGGGCGAGTTGCGGCCCCAGCCGCTCGGGTCTGGGTACCGTTTTGACGGCCGGCTCGCTTCGCCCGCCCCTGCCGGCGCCTCTCACTCGGCTGCCTCCGCCTCCCGATCGCCTTTGCATGCTTCACTTCCCAGTTAAACCGACCCGGGCAAGACCCGCTGAAAGATAGCTGTCTGAGGGGCGGCCTTAGCAGAGCGCCTGCCCATTGTTCGGAAAGGCCAGCCCGGAGTCCTCTCGGCGAGGCCGGGCTCCCCGCCAGGCCAGCGGTACTCCAGAGGTGGCGAGCGCAGCAGCCTGGCGCTCCAGCTGTTCGAGTTGGTGCGATTGCATAAGAGCACCGCTCAGCTCCGGATCACCCTGTCCCCCCTTATTTTCCGTGAAGTTGCAGTTTTTGCGAGGCGAGGGTTTCATTCTGTGTTTATTTCACGAGTCTCTCTCTCTCTCTCTCTTTTAAAAAAATATTTTATTTGTATTTTTTGTTTCCGTGAGTTACAAACGAGTAGATTTCGGGGGACTTTAGTTTTCATTCTGCAGCCGTCTTGGTGTTCCCCATCTTCTGCATAGAATCCTCAATACTGCCAACCGACTTGTTCAGGTTGCTGAAGTTTATATTTAAAAGACAAACGGGATGAAAATGGCATGCAACTAAGTGAAATTTATTGCATTTTGACGTTTTCTTGATTGGATCAAGCATATTCTATGAGAGTGCCTTGTCTGAAGCCCATGCTTAGAAAGGGGCACGTGGAATAATATGTCCTATATGGGTACCTAGGTGCATATACTTAGCTTTCCTTTTCTCTAGGAAACGTCTATAGCAATCTAAATTTTGGAGTTAGGGTTTTTCTTGCTGGGTGAGGCACGTAGTACCTGGAAGCATGAGGTGCAGCATCAGTCCAAGGAGAGTTAAGGAAGATTTGCCTTGGAAATCAGTGCCGTTGCTTGTGATGGAAACCACCATTGATTCCAATGATAGCTTTTTTTTTTTTTTTCCAAAAAGAGACCAGTAGGAGTTGTTGTCTTCCTATGGAGGTAGAATGCAAACAGTCTACAATAATCCTTCTTCCTCACTTACCTTTCCCTCCTGTCCTGCATTTCCAGGTCACTTTTCCTTTTCATTTTAAATTGGGGGTGGAGGAAGAGGAGGGAGGTGAAGCTACTAGGCAATCGCAGTGTGCACTGGCCCTTTAAAACACTGCTTAATGTGATCTATATGGATGGCAGCTTTTAAGTTTCATAGGTTCTAGAATTACAAATTAGCTAATTTTAATCAAAACATGTGAAATGTTATCCCGGCTGGATATAAAGGCTGACTGTGCTCTATGCTTGGGGCTCGCGTTGTTGACTTTGGCTGCGGGCGTACTCCGTGGTTTGGGAGATAGTTGTCCTTCTACAGTATAACAGATGTTTGTCTGAACTGGTGAGGAAGAAACAAAAACAACATTGTGTGAAGGGGAAAAATTACACAATTTTTAGCCGATGCTACAGGACTAAGTATGGAATTAACCTTCGTGCACAGAATTTCCTCTTTTTAAAATGTTATTTTTCTTCCAAATCACCACCTACTATTTGAAGTTTTAATCCTTATCGTTTCAATACAGTGTAGCATTAAATAAGAAGCTTTATGCAGCAAATAATTCAATTGCCTGTAGGATCAGTATTTTCTCTCTGCTTTGGAACAACGTATAGGAGACCTCTGGCTGAAATCTTCAGTCATGTTAACATACACCATACCAGTGAGTCATGAAATCTCATTTCTAGTGGAATAGTTTAGTAGACATTCTTCAAATATAATAGCACCAAAAGTCCTCATTTAAAAAGTGACTTCTCAAAGTCAAATGGTGGAAGGGTTATTTTGAACACATTAATATTTTTCTGCTTTTAATATTAATAACCACATCAATAAAACTCCTCCTCAAAGCTCAGGGTATTATTACCCCTCCATCTCCCCAAACCTAAAGTGTAGAGTAGCATAACAAGTTGGTTGCTCTGTATAAAAATGTGTGTAACAAAATGTCACTGAGAACACAATGTGGCCTTGTGAAGCTTCATATCGGTGCCGCTGGAGTTGCCTGGCTGTGTTTGCCTTCATCTGAATGGCTTTCATCTGGACCAGTGTAAACTAAGCCCTGGTAAGTAATCACTGCCCGGCAGAAAGAAAGGAATGTATACAGCTAGCACGGCCTAAGCTGTAAAAACGGAAACCTGAGCCCCCACTGCGGATCACATATCAAGGCTTGAAGGTAGGGGAAATGAAAGGGGGAAAGAGGAGAGAGCGAATGGAAAAGTCAGCCTGGGAAGTGGGGGATCAGGAGGAGGCCCCCCCTTGGGGAGATTTGGCTCAGGGATTAGGGAATTTTATCGTGGTGTACAGTGACCTACTCAGGTTTCAACACTGGTTGGATCAAGTTGCTTCTCTGCGAGCTGAAAGAAAAAGGACTGGTGTGTATGTGATTTTTTTTCCCCTTCGGGTAATAGAAAGGACATTGGTACAAGTGTCTATTTTAAGTACAGCAAATGCAGGGCACTTAGAATGAGCAACAAAATTGCCTCATCATAGAGACTTCCTTCAAGATTTCCTAATTGAGATAGTCACATATTTATTTAAAAATGGCTGGAGAGGACAAACTGGCTGAGGTTTAGCTGACACCAGTAATGGCAGTGGAGATTGTCTTCATGTGGCTAGGCGCTAATGTTGGTTGCTGTTTCACTGGATCAGATATTGAGTTACATTTTCGTTATCACTCGTTTAATGTACATGGCACTTGTAACAAATTTAAATTTGATACAATATAATTTTGTGTGTGAAAAGTACATGACTTGGCATAGCTTGCTTATGTGTACTTCAGTGAAAATATCTTCAAGTAGACATGTTTGTCTCATTATGACTTTTACGGTGTTTCTTTATCTTTCCTTTTCTTCTTCCTCCCTTCGTCCTGTTTTTTCTTGATTAAAAAGGCTTGTTACTTTACTGTACTTACAATCAATATGCCTTATTTAATGAACAATAGAGAAAGTTTTAAAAAATCAGATGGCAATGCAATTTATATTTTGGCTTCTTTTGGTTTCTAAAGTGAATATTGTGATGGTCTCTAATGTAGTATGTCTTCAATATATTGTTAGCTCACAAATATCATAATAAATAGATCTTAGGAGGGAATTCTGACATATGGAAGGGTTAATTCATTTCAGGAGTTCTTCCAGAACATGGTAGATATAATATAAAAATGAGTTTGTACTATTGGATGTCTAAATGTAAATATATTTGTAAGTGTAAATATAGTCGCACTTCAGGGATGTACTTTGTGCACATAGATTTTAGTGAATATGATTAGTGACTACGAAACAGTAATACAACTCACAAAATCTAAACTATGAGTGGAGATAATGAGTCAGATTTTTATCTTTTAAAACTCTTTGATAAAACCAAGGTGATTAGATGCAGCACTCTGCCCTGAAACTTTCCTAAACAAACCATAATTAATGCATTTACAGTGTTTGCCTTCTTTATCAATTGCTAAGCTACAGGATAATCTGAGTTAAATGTCTTAGGGTCTCCTTTGCTGAAGAATTTTCTGTCTATAAATATTTTCAGTAAGTAATTTGTACCTAAAATTATGCTTCAGTCCTGATGCCTACAGTTAGAATCGGGCACATCTGTTAGAGTTTAGTAGTAAACTCACCACAAGATTTTCTAGTTTGGTTTCTGATGGTCTCCATTTGGTATTAGCGATGACCTTTGTCAATTGCGTAGACAATAAAGCAAGTTGCGGAGCCCAGCTGGTGAGTGCAGTGAGATAAATAGCCTGGCTTTAAAAAAACAGAGAGAGAGAAATCAGAGTGTGGATTGAAAAATCAGCATGTTTAAGGTTGAAAATTTGTTACTAAAACAGGTATATTTTAAGTTTTGCTGGTGAAACGCCACCCTGGTGTCAGACATGGTAAGTCTCAGGAACCTAGAAAGTAGGCTCAGGACCAGATCTTGCTGTGGCATTCACAAATTATGTCAGACCTCCCCAGCTGAGCAGTGGCCTCAGATGTGCCACGTGGCAGGGCTGGGGACTAATGTTAGCTGGGACATGGCTTTTGCTCCTTGTGAGCTGGTATAGGATGTTCCTGAGCCCACCAGCCTTGTTCTTCACATTGTTCTCGGTTGTCCTGCTCAAGGCTCCAGTCTAAACTGGTAGGAGATGATCCTAGGAGGGCACAGACAGCTATGAATTCTGCTCTGTTCAAACCAGGGGTTTTCTGAAAAGAGTCTCTCCATCTGTGAACCTGTGAATGTGATGTGCAGTAGAGCGAGATTCTCTAAGCCTTATACAACTTGCAGGTTCCAGAGACGAGGAAATGGAAAGGAACCACTCCACTTCCTCCCGAATCTGAAATAAACATTTAAACTAGAAGAAAATGAGTCTGACAGACTCATTCCCTTCTGCGTTTCCTGCCTCTGTGCTTGCCAAGCACTGCTATGAGAAGCCAAGCCCTACTCTCCTTGTGTGAAAGACAGACTCATAGAAACCAAGTAGCAGAGTTTTTAAAGGAAAGTCAAAAACAGGGCCTCAAAAAAGGCAAATGAGCGCAAGTGACTGTCTGCAATAGAGTTCTAGGGAAAAGTAGTGTCTTGTTAGGGTGACTAGACTTTTTATATCTTCTAAGGAAGTGTCCTTTTTATGGAGTCTTTATACTTCTTCTCTTAAAAAAATTCGTTGGAAGTAGTAGAAGGTGGATCATTTAAAAATCTCTGAAGTCTAAAACTTCCTCTGTGGAATGGGAAGTCAGCCACACTTGCACTCTCCAGCTAATAAGATTATTGAATATTTTCCTAAAGGGGAAGGGATATTACAGGGTAGAATGAGAAAAAATAGAGTACTTTGTTTTTGATGGTGCCAATTGAAACATGTAAACAGACATGAAAGCATGTGGTGAGTGAGATTTGCTGAATGTATATTTAAGGATCTGTAGACTGATGGGTGTTAATATCTCTTATGTAACCAAACGGCTGTAGAATTCTGTCCTGCTTTAAGGCCAGTGGCTTTGGCACCGACAGGAAAACAATGTAACAAGTCTTGGTGATTTTTAGGGCAGTTCTGCAGCTGTGATAGGACACAGCTGCACACAGCTGCACACCTGCCATGCCTGCCACAATGTTAGCCTGAGGGCTGGTATCCACAATTTCACAGCATTGCTTTGACCTTTTTTAGGATATTTGATGTCCTGGCTACAGATTACAATGTGAGGACATAATTGTCTGTTCTGAGTCACAACAAGACAAGGAAACGACATAGATTTTATATGTGGAAACACACAATTTTGGTTTCATGTGCCAATTATACAGCCATCCGATTCAGGATATATCAATAAGACAAGAAGACTTTCTTCTCAGGGCTGCTGCAGGCTGGAGATGGATTTTGGTGTTATGATATCTCCTCTGCCCTTAAAACTGCATTATAATCATTGTGTTGGGGCTGAGAACAATGCCGCAAAATGAGCCAGATGGAGCGCAGCGATTGTCTTCAAAGGATTTCGAGCTAAAAAGCTGTAGTTCAGGTAAAAACAGCAGGGCTCAATGGGTAAAGTCTGCACCGAGTGTGAATCTGGCTGCTCTTATTATTTCATGCATGTGGATGACCCTGTAATGGGTCATCTCTGGGGAGTGGCTCGTCCTTAGGATACCATCTCATCCAGTGGGATCATGAATGTGAAAGTACTTTGTAGTCATAAAGGGCTCTTCCAATATTTGTTTTGTGCTATTTAAATTTTTACCTCCCGACCTTCTTCTTGGCAGACCCTAAAATAAAACCCATCCACTGGGTCTGTGTTAAGAGAGATGACTTAGCCTTACCCCTAGGCCAGACCTGAGACTAGAGCTAGAAACTGACTTCTGATCAAGTTCAATTCCTACTTCACTCTGGAACTCTGAACAGGCTCTGCCCCTCTTTTGCAGACCCCAACCCCCTTTAAAAAATACTCACTTACTGAGTCCAATGATGCTGAATAGAAATCTATCTTAGAAGTCAGCCAGAACAACATGGAGGTGAAAAGGGAGATAAAATATTTTTCCAAAATAAGCATTATTCTATTATTCATAACCTCAACTAGCAGAGATACTAGCATTTTTCCCAGCCTTATAAATTGCTCAGGATTGGTGGTTTCCTTTTCCTTTCAAAGTATTTCTCATATGCTCCACTTGGATAATGAGTGTCAGAGTGTTTTGAAGTTGAGTCATGTAACTGACAGACCCTTTTTATTAGGACTGTGAATATGGCTGACATGATTGGCTATGAGAAGACTGTGTGTTAATTTTTAATTAAAACTATTTTTTATTTTTATGATAATAATACATGGATATGACAGAAGTGGTAGAATAAGCAATACAAATAAGCAAAAAGAGAAAGAAAGCCTATAATTTTCCCACCTAGACACAATTACTATCAACATTTTGATGTATGTCTTTTCGTGTCCTTTTATGTGTGATACATAGTTTTTTTAAAAAACAAAGATGGTCTTATAGTGTACTAACCTTCCTTTTAAAGTTTAATATATTGTTAATAGCCTTTCACAGCCGCAAAAATTTATCTATGGCATATATTTTAGTGGCAAAATAGTATTCCATTTTAGTCGTTCCATGACTAAGCTATAATTTATTTAACCAAATTCCCATTGTTTGGCATATAGCTTGTTTCTAAGAAAACAACACTGAGATAAACATTCCTGAACGTGCATATTTTTGCACTTATTTCCTTAGAATAGTGTCTGCAATGCCTAGAAATACAATTGCTGAATCAAAGGGTATGTAAATTTTTAAGGCTTTTAAGGCATAGAGTCAAATTACCTTTTCTAAAAGTTAAGTCAATTTAAATTCCCAATAGTATGAGAGTGCTCATTAACACTGGACATTATAATTTTTTTTAGCTTTCACATATTTATTTTTGGAATCAGTTTTCCTCAATTTTGTTTGATCATTTTTCTGTATTTATACATTAAAACAAATATTTGTGAACATATCCAAATGTATTAGCATGTTTATTGAGTACATTCTAAGTGCTAGGCATTGTGCTAGGTGAGACATAAAATGAAATAAAAGGTTTCTGTCCTCAAGTAATGTACAGTGTATTTGGGATTGGTGACATATTTTACCAGAACTGTGGGGTGAGCTAGGACTTGGAGGGAAATGGGAATTATGTTTGTGGGGAGAGGGAGCACATGGCTTTTCCCTCATTCAAATGAATGGTTTGGAGCTCTTTGAAAACTTTCTGCTTTCTTGGGTAGGAGACAAAATTGAAAACACATCAATATTTAGTTATGCAAGGCCTGGGATGAAAGAAACTAGTAGTACCTACCTATGTTTTAAAATGTTTAGTATTTTCAAAGTAAGATCATTTGTCTTTTTTGAAGACCTTGAAGTACTTGCATTTCAGAGGTGTTTTGAGAATTGGTAATTACTGAGTTTTTCAAAGTGACTTGAAGTCAATTCTTGATTATTTACCTGGTGAATGTTCAATTAAAGATCATTTAGATTGAACTTTGACATTTGTATAGTACTTCCAGTTGAATAAGGAGAGTGTCTAATGACTATCCTGGGAATTAAGTTCCAACAAAAATAAAGTTTGCCAGTATGGAAAGAACTCAGAAGAGTGGGGAAATAGTAAAATGTCCTGCCTTTCCACCATCTTTCTTCTTTTTTTTTTTAAATTCTAGGAAGAGATCATGCTTTCAGACTGAATATTAGGATTGTCTTCTTTTCTTGGGAGTCCTGGAGGTGAGAGATGGGAGTTGGAAAAGGGCAAGGAAGAAGTATGGGGGTACAGTTTTAGAAGTGCAAAGCAATTAGAGTATGATGTGATGTCAAAAAATTGTCAAAATGAGAAGATTAAACTTTAATCGTGAATTTTGAGAACGCTCATTCCAATACTACAAATAATTAAGGAGAGTAGGGGCCAGTGATCAAATCTGAAAGCAAGAGAAATCTTAACATAAGTAGATATGCCCCGGTTGGAAGGCTCTGTATGTGATATTGACATCCTATGGGATGATTTCTTTTCAACTCTTTGATTGGTTCAAGGAGGTACCTTCTTTGGGATTGCTGACACATTAGACTGTGAAGAATTTATATTAGAAAGAGGCCTGGTATAAGAATCAGAAGATCTGTGTTTTCCTTCTGACTGTACTAGGTGATCTCTCATGCCTGTCATTTACCTTCTGGATGCTCTAAATTTTCTCTTGTAAAATGATGTCGCATAGGTTCACCAAAAGTTTATTGTGGAAATCAAATACCTAACTCATAGGGTTATTGAAAGGAACAGCAGAATTAAAGGATGTGGAATGACTGTAAAGTGCTATAAGCGTGTTAGACATTATCATTATAATTATAGTGACCTATTTTCCAAACCCAAATTGGACCACATGGTATGAGAGAGGATTTTTGTGCCACTTCCAAGGGCAAGAGGCAGTCTGCAAAATGTAACTTAGATGCCAGAATATTGAAATTTCTGGCACATTTTGATGGTATATGGGAACAATGATAAAATATTTGAAATAGTGGCTGTTCAGTAAAATTTATGATGTATGATCACTATAATTATGATATTTCTTTGCAAAATGTATATTATCTCTTGTATAAGTGGAAGTTCTTTGATTTCACAGAAACTTAGAGCTGGGAGGGACTTTAATAAGAGACTCTACTTCAATTTTCTGCCCTCAGTCTCCAGGACGAATGCTGGGTAAAGATTTGAGGGGAAGCAAATTTTGCAGCATCCCTTGTACAGTAGCTTGTCCTGTTATTGGACGGCCGTACCTCAAAATCTCTCTACATTTTAACTCTTATCATCTTAATTTTTTCACCATTTAGAAAAACATAACTTACTAAGAAATTTATATAGGAAAGGAATCATTTTTTTAATGGAACACTTTTCTGTAAAGAATAATGATGCAAAAAACGTTGAAAACATAACCTTGAAATTCTCTACCAGAAGGACTTGAAAATTCATATGGGCCATAAACATTAATTCATTTCTCCTAGAATATGTTATGTTTCTTAGATGATAACTTCACAAACCTATTTCATTTCCTTTGATTTAGCACCGTAACAAGCCCACGTGATACCTGGCACCAAATTCTACCCAGGGATATAAAGTTTTAAATTATTTATTCCCTGGGGTTTTTTAGTTTCTTAATACCGGAGTGTATAAGACAGAGGTAGTAGTCTAGTTCTTGTAGTTATACTATAAGAAACTGTGGTGTTTGTTTTCTCTTTCTTTCATCTTGTTCCTCCTTTCATGAAGGTTTGAGATTTATGGCTTGAGGCTTTATAAACCTTTTGTTTTCTGCTTTTGCGGTCATATATCAAAACATTAAGGTGTTTATTTTTATTTTCAGTGACAAGAAAGGGAATGCTTTCGAGTTTATTTTCACTGACATTTATAGTAACTTGAAAATCGTGTAATAGATCAAGTTCATATTGATTGTCCCACGAAGCCTCTGAATTTTCAGCACAAACCGTAAACTAAGTGAGGCAGTTAGGATGCCCAGATAATATGAATGTGGTGTTAATAATCCAGTTGAGGTTTCAGTTTTTACCCAAATGTCTGAAACTTCTGGATCCCATCCCTGGGATTGGTTCTGAAAGGCTGAATAGATTTGCAGCTGGACTAAAACAAACAAATCTATATCCTTTGCTGGGAGGCTGCGCCATGAATTATGCATCTGTAGCCTTTGTGTCACTTCAGAAGTTAGATAGATCTGGAGAGATACAAACGCCCAGCTACAAACAGTCTAGAAAATTGGATATGGTGGCCAGGAGTTACTATGCAAAAGATTTGCTGTCTTGTTGGCACAGTTCTCTTAGAGATTGGGACAAATAGCACACAGACCAATGGGGTGGCTTGGACTTGCTTTTAACGCTGTTGGGAATTGGTTTTTTGATGCAAGGTATAATCCGTATCCTTGGAGATTTCTGCTGCCAGACCACTGATGGAGGACCTCGATTTGTGTGCTTAGGGACTGTCATTCTCCAGTCCAGGCACTCGGCTCAGTGAAAGAAATGGGGTGTTAGGGGAGACAAATGTCTCACTAAAGGGATCTCTTTTGATCGAGTAGAGCAGCATTTAGCTGTGTCCCCCTCAGTGAGATTCCAGAAGTTGCTGAGCTTATTATACATATCGATCATATCATCTTTGTGCGTTCATGAAAAGAATGTCTATTTAATGTGAACATGACCAGCCATCAGAAAGAATAAATGCCTCACTGAAGCTTGATATGGCTGACTGTTGGCCTTATGGATGGTAACACGGAATCAATCTGGCTGGATTTTTTTTTAATTGCTTGTGCACTACACCATCACAGATCGACCCAGTTGCAGCTCTGAGCTTAAGTGGGTACTAAAGCAAAAAAAAAAATCTAGCATCCTGTGGGTGGTTTGAAATGCCACATTTGCTTTTGTGGATTCAGTAGAGTAGTATCTTTTCTTTTTTATGCACCCCCTGCTGAAATCTAAAGTTGTGAAATTCAAGAGAACATGGAACTCACACGTTGAGGCTATGCATGCTCTGGTTAAGCTTTGGTGCTTTGTTTCAGCTATATAAATTATACATCCCAGTGTAATTCAGAAATGACAGCTTCTAGGGAGAATGAGAAAAGATTCTTTGAGCCACAGAGAAGGTTAGAATATATAGTTTTCCTAGCTCAGTCTAGGAGGCTCAGGCTGCCTTGCCAGATAGAGATGCTTTTTAAAAAAATTCATTCAACAAATATTTATTAAGCCCTTACTCTGTAGTATAGAGTCCCTTTTGCTAATTAAATTTTTTTCCAGCTTTATTGAGATATAGTTGACACATAACATTGTGTAAGTTTAAGGTGTACGATGTGTTTATTTTATACATTTATGTATTGCAAACTGATTACCACCATAGTATTAGCTAACCACCTCCATCCTATCACATAGTTACCATTTCTTTTTTTGTAGTGAGAGCATTTAAGATCTACACTCTTAGCAACATTCAACTATATGATACCGTATTATTAGCTATAATCACCATGTTGTACATTAGATCCCCAAACTTGTTAATCTTATAACTGGAAGTTTGTACCCTTTGACCAATATCTTCCCATTTCCTCCACCTTCCAACCTCTGGTAACCCCCACTCTACTCACTATTTCTCAGATAGAGATGCTTTAAGGTGTATGCAAGCGTTAAGATCATTAACATACACAGCACATCTTGTATCAATATCTAGCAGTTGTTAAGTTCATAAAAAATAGTCACCTGATATTAAAGCTTTAAATCTGTCCAACTACACCCATTATTTTCACAGTTTGATATCTATAATAACAACAATAATAACACCTTGCATTTATATATCGATTTATAGTTAATAATGTGTTTTCATATGTTATCCACAATTGGGGTTGGCTGGCTGGTAACCTTAAAGATATTTGGTACTTCTATGTTATTTGTCAGAAGACAATCATAGTGACCTCTGATTTCATGGAGAAAGAATCTGTCACTAATGAAATTTGTAAAGCAAATTATGCTTTGATTTTTAAAGAATACTCTTGCAAAAGGAGAAATTAAAAAGGGAGACCCTTGTAGCCTATTCAGCTTTCTGTATGGTAGTGGTTGACAATTGAGAAATTATTTCTTTGCTGAGATTTTGCTTTATCTGCGATGAGTCGTGTTAAGAAACAACACCTGAATCAGAGAGCAATTTTGATTTAGATTGATCTGAGCCACAAAAATGTCAATTGTTTTCACTTTCAAAATATTTCCTCAGCTGTTTTTGTGCCTTCCCTTTCAATATTTTTCTGTTAGTGTGGGATAGAGACTTTGCAGAAGAATATGCTAAAATATGACTTCCTATTCGTAAGCAAAACTGACAAATACCTTTTTTCTTATTATCACTAAATTGCAAATGTCTGAAGGCCTGTCATAATTGAATGCGTCATCCTGAGATTTAAATGCATTACAATTTTTGAACGTGATTTGAAAAATGAACACGACTCTAAGGGAGGTGAGGCAGAGCTGGCAATAAATGGGTAGTGCAAACAGAATTCAATTTATGCATTCTTTTCAAATAGTTATTGATTATATAAATAAGTAGCCTATGCTTCTCTTTCAGAACTTTGCAGAAAACACCATGAATGAACTCCTTGGCTGGTATGGCTATGATAAGGTTGAATTGAAAGATGGTGAAGATATTGAATTCAGGAGCTACCCTACAGATGGAGAGAGCCGGCAGCACATTTCTGTTCTCAAAGGTAATGACATTTAATGTCCCTTTGTTCATGCAAAAAGGATTAACTATCTCAACCTGCCAGAATTAAGTTGCTTTGGGACTCATTTTGTTGATTATGCCAATGGTCGATTTAAATGTACATCCCCAGTAGTACTTTCTCATAAGCAGCATGCCGCAGAATATAAGAGAGCAACATAAAACAAAAATAGATGCCGCTTAATCTCCTTCCAGCAATGGGCGAGCTAACTAGACAGGACTAGGGATTTTAAGTGCTGTGGTCCTGCCCACAAATTTATAGAAAGGGGCAATGTTTGCTAACTTCTCCTAGTTTCCTGAGCCCTTTGATATATCAGTTGTTGGGGACTGGTGCTTTTTTTGTTTTTTTTTTTTAAAGATTTTTTAAAATTTTTTTCCTTTTTCTCCCCAAAGCCCCCCAGTACATAGTTGTATATTCTTCATTGTGGGTCCTTCTAGTTGTGGCATGTGGGACGCTGCCTCAGCGTGGTTTGATGAGCAGTGCCCTGTCCGCGCCCAGGATTCAAACCAACGAAACACTGGGCTGCCTGCAGCGGAGCGCACGAACTTAACCACTCGGCCACGGGGCCAGCCCCGGGGACTGGTGCTTTTTAAGTGAAACCATAAGGGTTTTTTCAGACTGCAAGAGAGAATCGTGGTTAGTTTGGTAGTTCCCCCCTCCCCTGTTTCTGGTGAGAATTCTAAAAGAAAGCTCTATTTCTGGATTGCATGTGAAGTTTTTACCCTTCCTTCATCCCCACAGTATTGGATAGGGTAAGAAGAGGAGGAAGAGTGTAGTACATGATTGAATCCTATATTATTCCAGAAGATTTTCATCAGATCCCAGTTAAAGAGTAGAACTTAGAAGCTTGGCAGAATTGAATTAACGCTGATTCTACCAGTGGATCGCAATGCCAAATATCTCATAGGGAAGGCTGGAACCATTGGTGGTTGTTGATATGGATAGTGAACTTAAGAACCTAAATTTGGAATGAGAGTTTGTCAAAGAAAGAAAGAATGTGAAGAAGCAACCAATTTGGGGAACTTTAATAAAATGTGGGTGAAACTAATTGTGTGTCATCATTGGCAACTTGATCAGTATTTGCATTGCACTCAAAATCTGTTGGCATAAACTACCTGTTCATGCATTTTATTTCCAGTCTCTAAGATAGCGCTTTTCCTTCTTATATGCCAAGCAACGAAATGTAAATGAGCTGTCCTGCAGGCATGTGGAATTGAACGTACGTGACAAATTTTATGTTAAGCTTGCTATGAAATTGTGCACATCATGTTATGGCGATAGTATCATCAATTTCACTGTAAATGAAAAATGCAAGTCATGAGTTTATATTCTATAAACTAATAGCTCATATAATACTTGGTCTAGGTAATAATCTTTGCCTCTGGGGAACATGGAGAGAGTGCCAGGATATGCCACTGGAGGGAAAAAAGTTGTTTTCCCTGGTTGAGTTGTTTTTTTTTTTTTTTTCAATGATTCACATGCAAGGATAAAATTCATACAGTTCATATCATTGTAAGTTTTCTTTATTTTCATTTTTGTTAATTTTTAATGGGTGTTAATGGGTTAATCTAATGGGTCTACCCTGTGAAACAACAGTTTTATTCCTCTGCTTCTTTCTCATTGGTTCTTTCGGTTATAATCTGACCCAAGGTTATAATGCAGTGGGACCTAGTTGCAGTGCTGGGGGGCACTTTTAAGCTTTCCCTCTGGTAGCTAGAGAGCAATGCCTGCTATATATCACTTTGTACATGGAAAAGGTTAATTGCCTCTCAATTTTCTATGGGCTTTTACAGTGCTAAAATTCATCACCACGATGCAATTGGGATGTTAGCTATCATAGTGGAGCAATTATAAAGGACCCCATTGGAAATTTATGGTAACAAGACTGAAAAGGTCCAGGATGGTCTGTGAAGCTCTGGTAAAGTGTTTAAAGATTTGCAAGGAAAAACATATTTTATTACACTTTTACTTGAAAAAGCCATTTTACTTGAGAAAATGTAGTTTTAAGGAAAATAAGTGCTTTTGTCATATTGAATGTGATTTTTTTCTCTTACAGAAAATTCTTTGCCAAAACCAAAATTACCTGAGGACAGTGTTATTTCACCATACAATATAAGCACAGGCTATTCAGGGCTTGC
Organism: Equus asinus; assembly: GCF_041296235.1. Classification (NCBI taxonomy): domain Eukaryota; kingdom Metazoa; phylum Chordata; class Mammalia; order Perissodactyla; family Equidae; genus Equus; species Equus asinus. The sequence continues at coordinate 43,381,469 of NC_091813.1, forward strand.
CACAGGAAATGGACTCAGTGACTCACCTGCAGGGTCAAAGGATCATGGCAATGTGCCCATTATTGTACCTTTAATTCCGCCACCTTTCATAAAGCCACCAGCAGGTAAGTCGCTATGGGGTTTCCAATGATAACGGTTCATAGAAAGTTGTTTTAACTATCTTATGAATAATTATTAAAGGTTCAAGTGAATTTTGGAAAAGACCACTTTAGGAATTTTGTAGATAAGAAATGTTAGTGCATTTATTATTAAAAGTAGTATTACTATATTATGCGAATTCCTCAGTCTACTGCTTAGGACTTTCACCTGACAATGAACTTTTCCTACCATTAACTACAAAAAAGTTATTTTCTTTCTCTGAAATCATCTGTTTAAAATAAAAAAGGATGAATTAACTTAAAAAATTACATACTGGCTGGTTAGCAAGAAAAAGTAACCGTGGTTGAACTGGTGGTGGTGTTGTGAGGACCAGGTCTCCTCTGTGGGTTTTCTGGAGGAAGGGGAAGTTTTGTAGAGGGTGTGTGGCAGGCTTGTTCCTCAATGTGACTTCTTTGAAATCCACTTAAGAAACAACCTAGATCACCCATCTCCGCCACAGAGTTCTTTCTAATTCCTGGAAAGCTCTCTTTGAGAGCTTAAAAAAAAAAATGGAGATCTGAATTTCACTTGCATGAAAATGTAATCAGTTCTTTTATATTTCCAGAAAATTAGATAGCAGTGTATTAAGCTAGATGGCAATGAGCTGAGCTTGATGTGATATTGCAAGCTAGGTTACAGATATGTTCTACGCAGAGAAAGAAGTTCAATAGTACTGTGTCTGGCTGCCTTAAAATGTTAGAATTATGCTAGAATATGTAATTGCTACACTGGTTATTTTTCTGTATATTGAATTGAACAATGATAAATACAGAGTTTTGACAGCAGTACTTATTGTAACTTACTGAAGGTAATGCTTGTATTTTTTTTTTTTAGAGAAGATAGGTGTTTGGTTATGTTCCCATAAACAGTGAAGATATTTATAGATACAAGTTCCTAGGCTTGTGTTATAGATATATTTAACACTTCTAAGTGTTACTAACATTTTTCTTCATGGTATGGGCATATTCTCTTGCTTGGTCTATTATATTTTAGCAATAAAAGTGTCATTTCGTACTGAGGTTCTCAGATATATCATTAAAATCCACTTACCTGTCAAAGTCACTTGTAATTGCATTTGTCTACTAATTACTAACATGATTTGTGTATCATGTAAAGTTTGCCTTTCTAATGCCACTCTTCTTCTTTGGTTGATTGTGTTGTGATGCAGAGGGGCCTAAATATATCTCCCAAGGGCCAAAGACATATTTTACATAGGCCGGCTGGAGAGAAGAGGGGTAACTAATTTTGTAAATGTAGGGTTCGTGTTTGAATGACTGTCCTGTGACTTAGGTGAGTGGTGATGATGCTGTGTGACTGAGTGAAAAGAACATGGGCTTCAGATTCAGACAGATGGGGTTCAAATCTAGGCTTTGTCACTTACCAGCTTTGTGACTGTGGACAAGTTACATAAGCTGTCTTCTCCTCAGTTTCCCCATCTGTAAAGTGGGGATCACAGTTCCACCTCATGGCTTTATTGTGGCTGTGAGACCAGAAAATGTATGTAAAGCATTTAGCATAGTGCCTGGCACACAAAAACCCTTCTGTAAACACCATGCCTCTTTTTCTTTTTTCCAGTCCTTGTTCTGCCCTAGAGTTATCATGCACATAATTTGTGCATAAAAAGGTGTGCATCCAAATGCAAATTCCCCTCTAAGATTTATTTGAGCAAAGCAAACAGCTTTAGAAATTAGCATAGCTGAGGCTAACATGAGTCTGGCATGCCAAAAAACCTGCCCTGGAGTTTCCTGCTGAGCCAGCCACGTGGAATTCAAGCACACAGCTCCTATTTAACTCTAATTCCACATCAGATCAGGAAATAAATATGCAGAGGGATAGAGGCCAAAAACTGAGCCTTGGAAGTCTTAGACTTAGGAACTCTGAGGAATCAGAAGCCAGAGTAACCGAATGCCAGTGGTTTTATGCTGTCTTCCATGCAACTCCAAGGCACTCGTCTGTTGAAAACAAAATGTAGGGAAGGACGTGTTTAATTTTCTGTATCTGCTCTAAACCTTGACTCAATCCTATTCCAGGGTTCTACATGACAAGACAAAGATACAGAAAGGTTCTCTGCTTTCAAGGAGCTTACTCTATTAGTCCCTAAGCAGAAACTTGCAGGAGAGAGGACTTTTCATTTAGTTATATTATCTAGTGCAGGGGTCAGTAAACTTTTTCTGGAAAGGGCCAGATAGTATTTTAGGCTTTGGGGCTGTACTATTTCTATCACAACTACTGAACTCTGTTGTGGTAGCAGTAAAGCAGCCACAGATAATACGTAAACAAAGGGGCATGGCTGTGTTCCAATAAAACTTTATTTATAAAAAAAGGCAGTAGACAGGGTTTGGCCCAGGGACCATAGTTTTGCTGATCCTTGCACTAGGGTACGGTGGCAAGTCTCATGATAACAAGAAGGTGAATAGAGTTTCTAAGAGTCAGGCTGTGAGCTTTGCCAAGATGCTCCGTATACTATCATAAGGAAGGCACAGCAACAAGGGCAGGAAGATTGTGAGGTTTTCAGGGTATGTGGTGAGCTCTGGCACATACTAGGTACTCCACAAATATTTGTTGCATGAATGAATGGATGACTGATATTCAGGTTCCCATTGCACATACACAAGACAGTACAGGTTACTTTATTGTTCACTGAGAAAATGCTAGTACCTTGTCTGAATTAGTCCCAACATGTCTGACCTTGACCATAGCCTCCCTGACAGTGATGTCAGTAATTATCCATGGATAAAGAAAGTCCATGAATTATCCAAAAACTTCTGTCTTGTTAATCATTTCAATACTTCCTTCTGGTAAAACTTTTACCAGAGTGATTATTCAACGTAATCGAGTTGAGGGACACTCACTGTCAATTTTCAAGTCATATGTAGATTAACACGGCATTCCTGAGGGAAACTAATAAATGGTACAATGGCTAGAAGCAAAAGGCCCCTCTGTAATCAGCCCTGAGTAATTTAGAGTTGACTGTATCACGCAAGTGTCCACCCCTTGGGATAGGGAAGACGAGGATCATATGTGTACTTTGGATTTCTGGGAAGAAAATATTAGTGTCCAAATTATTCCTGTTGTACTGTAAACTGGCTATGTGAAAATGCTAATAATAATAGTGCTTTATGTTTATATTAAATCCTTTACAGTTTATGAAACTCATTCACATTTGTTATTTAATTTGATCTTTACAGTGACCCTGGGAAATAGCATGTTAGATACCATTAAATAAAGAACTGAAACTCAAATAGGTTAAATGGCTTTCTCAAGGTCATGTGGCTGCTAAGTATGTGAGCCAAGACCAGTACTAAGGTCTTCTGACTTCTTATCCAATTTCTTTTTAATTAAAGTTGCGTTTTCAGCATATTTGTACAAAATTTCCCTAGACTGTGTCAGAATACGAATATCTGTTAATCTGCTACTTCAGATTCCCCAGTGACAAGGGATACACCTTGTTCCTGCAAAAGCTTATTTTTTAAGGTCCACATCTTTTGGGAGACCTGATGGGTTCTCTAACCCTGGGACTCTGTGAACTGGGATGACCTAGGAAGAGTAAAACCCCCGCTTAGTTTTAAAGTGTTTGCCATCACGAGACAAGCTGTTTCTCCTCCGAGGTACTAGAGGGCTCCCATCTGGTCAGGCACTAGTTCTAGGGTGTTTCATGTGCTCGGGCAGGCTCACCCCTGGATCTGATCCGTGTTTGGCAGCCAGTGGGCCCAGTGGAATACTCGTGATTGGGAACACGGTGATACCACACTTGCTTGGATTTCCACCTTCCTTTTGCACAGCTGCATACGAAAGTGTGGGTGTAGCTTACTTCTGGGCCTGGGGAACTGCTTTTCTGTTCCTGCCCCCCTTTACTTCAGAGAATTGGAGCTCCCTGTGCTTTGGTGACTACCACAAGCATTGACCTTGCTTTGGCCGCACGGGGTTGTGTTCCATTGCGTCTGATTTCTGGGGCTAAGCTGCCCTTCCCCGCTCAGAGACAGAATCTGGCCCTTGGTGTAGGGTTTGTGACATCACAGTCGTTACTATGGTAATAGACTTGTTATAAACACAGGATAATAGCCCTGATTTTGCTTTTTTTTTTTTCCCTCCAAGCAGTGAAGGGAATCACCATGATCCTTCAATAAGAATTGCAGACTTTTCTGCAGACTCAAGGAAGTGAATAGAGTAAGGCTTTGCCATACGGAGCAGCGATTAAAAAAAAAGCTATTAGAAGAATAATGTTAGAAAATAATAGAAAGTATTGACCAACTCTTTCTTTTTATGCAACATTCCTTTATCTTTTTAGTTTGAACAAATATGAAAACCTCCTTTGCTGATTTAAAAATCACAGCATGAGCATAGTCTGAAGTGGCAGAAGATATATCAGCAAGAGTTTTGAAAGATAACTCGGGTTAATTATATTGTAACTTTGCTGTAATTCTTCTCATATTAGAGATTTTATTATGGATTCAACCTTTGAGACTTCATTCAAAGAGGGTTGTGCCAATAAGGACTTTGGGCCTGGATTATAAGAACTGTGCTATGGTGAGTCTCTGTCAAGATATTATGCCTGCCCTGCTCCCCTCCATGTTTGACTATTGAAGGAAAGCCATTCACAATGGATTTTAAATACAGTTTTTTTACAAAGGTTTTACAAGTGTAATGGCACTTGGCTCCATTGACCAGACCTCAGTCCTCTGCAGCTGTTGGGTACATTTGGGTCTCCCCACCTTGTCTACCTCTGCTCAAAGTAACCAGTTGAGACTCACCAGGATTTTTATCTTCTAGTTTCAGACTTGCTCTGTGACAGCATTTTGCTCGCAAAAATTTTTTAAAAAATCAATAAAACCATTCATGTAATTGTTTTTGTTCATGAGGAAAAGATGAAAAGCAGCAACTTTTTCTGGTGAAAGTTTCACTGAGCCTTGCTGCAGAAAACACTGTGTTTCTAGGAGACGACGTTTTAGATCTGAGTCTTGACAGGTTTTCCCAGAGGCTTACAACTTGCCTGTTACAAGTCCAGAATCCCTCTAAATCCCTGAATACTTTAAAATGAAATGAAATGTGAAAAAAGGAGGAATATTCTGGATGCATTTTTATGACAGTTTGGCATAAAATATCTTTTACCTCGAATGGTAAGTGACCTTATTTATATTCCCCACCATGTGAGAGGTGAGAGGTGGGGTCCATCCACACAGCACACACGGGTCTGTGTGGAGGGAGATGAAATCCAGCTCCTAAGACCACCTTCATTTCCTGTGTGCATCGCCTGTCTTTGAAACAATGACCATTTCCTGTCTTCCAGGATGGTTTGCTTTCAATGAGCTTTCTAAGTTTGTGTTCAGTCATAGTCATGGAAATATGATATATTTTTTCAGGCAAATCTTGAAATTCTTAAGGGGTTATAAGAACTGGGCTCTAAGGAACCATTAGCTTAACTGAGAATATGGAAACGTTCACGTGATCTGCTAAGCTCTATGTATATAGCTGAGTAACCCACAGTTAATAAGCATGTTACTTTTTGGCTCTTATAATTCTTGCATGGAGTTGTACTTTCAGGGAAGTAGGAATCAGAATGTGGTTTGCATTATGATCGTTATTTATTTTATCTGTTATTCAATATTCTTGGGGCTTGCATATGAGTGATGTGTTCCAAATAGCCATTGAAAAAACAGGATTTAATCAAAATTGCTTTGCCATTTATTTATTTGTCCAACTTTTAAAATATGATTGTTAAATAAAATTACCTAGAGTTAATGGGATTTGGATGACTTACTATTTATGTAGCAGATACATTTCTCAAAAAAAAGAAGTGGTTCAGTGAAGCCTCAGATTTGGAGAGTTTTCCAAATCACTTAGGACAAGGACAGGAGGAATTATGGTGACTGGTAGGAAAAGGAGTAGTAGTTAATAACAGTAATGATATAATCTCATCATAGCTAATATTTCTTGAGCACTTTTTATGGGTCAGGCATTGTACCACTAGGTTATCTCATTTAATTTTTACAACTACTCTGTGTGGATGCTGTTATTAACCTTGTTTTACAGAAGAGGAAACTGAGACCCAGAAAAGCTAAGCAACTTGACTGAGGTCACCTAGGAAATAGCTGGCAGAGCTGATATTTGAACGTAGGCATGATGTCTCCTTAACTCAAATTGATAACCGTTGGATTATCCAAAACGCTATGTCAGTCTTTCAGTCAATTGTGTACTTACTGAATGTTTTTCACTTTATATGAGATAACACAAATATATATATATCATCGTCTCTAACCTCCAAGAATTACAGTGTAATTGGCATATAATCAAAACATCATTCTAGTTTGACTTTGGAAATTATGATATAATTTTTTTCTTTTACATTTTAAAATTTTATTTTTTTGTAGTCACATTGGTTCATAACATTATGTAAATTTCAGGTGTACATTAGTATATTTTGGCTTCTGAATAGACTGCATCACATTTACCACCAAAAGTCTAGTTTCCATCTGTCACCACACATATGTGCCTCTTTACCCCTTTTGCCCTCCCCTCACCCACTTCCCCTCTGGTAACCACCAGTCTGTTCTCTGTATATGTGTGTTTGTTTGATCTTCCACATATGAGTGAAATCAGGAAAGTGTGATATAATTTCAGCAGCATCTGGAGGGTATATGGTGGGAGTAGAAAGGCACTTAAATGGGGTAGCAGAAAGTCTATGGGCAGATAATCAAGAACTGTTATATTTGTAAAGTTGAGGAGAAATGACACCTGAAACATAATGTAGGCTAGAAGATAGTCATTTGAAATTCAAAGTGATAAAAAAAAGACACAAAATGAAGCTTAAAAATGTTATCTACTATGATATGGATCCTGTTTTTCATCTTTTTTTATACCACTGAGAAGTCTTGAAAGGTCTAAGTCAAATTTCAGTATGTTCAATTGTTCTTAATGGCAGATGGAATGTGTAGTTTGAATGGTAGCATGATGTGGTGGAGAGACTACCAGAGCAAAAATGAGGAGACCGGGGTTGTTGATGCCAGCTGTGCCATTTACTGGTGGTATAATCTTTGATAAGTCACTTAGCCTCTCTGAGCCTCAGTTTCCTTGTCTGCAAAATGATATAGTTAGCTTAGGTAATGTATAATTTCCCTACATTTATAAAATTCTTATTTTGTGACTTGATAGTGAATTGCTCGCCTGATTTTATGACGTGATGATAATTTAATGTAATTGGAATACATTAAAGTGGAAAATTTATGTCATCATGAGCACTGATTCAAAAATCCTGAACAAAATCATAGCAAACCAAAGCCAGTGATATAAACAAAAGGATATTACTTCATGACTAATTTGGATTTTTTTCTAGGAATGCAAGAATGATTTAAATTTTAAAAATTGATCAATATAATTAACCACATTAATAGAATAAAATTAAACGTCATACAATATTCTCAGTAGATGCATAAAAGTAATTTGATAAAATTTAACATAATTAATCATAAAAACTCTTTGCAAAGTAAGAATAGAATGAAACTTCCTTAATATGACAAAAAGTACCCACAAAAACCTGCAGCAAATATCATACTTAATGGTGAAACATTGAAAACTTTCCTCTTGAGATCAAGAATGAGAAAAGGATGACCACTATCACCACTTCTATTTAATTTTGTGTTGAAATTCATAGATAATGTAATAAGGCAAGAAAAAGAAAAAATACAAGATTTGAAAGGTAGAAATGACATTTTGTTTAGAACCTCCCCTACAATCTACAGATAAACTATTATAATCAATGAGTGCATTTGTCAAGGTCTCTAAACACAGCCAATAGCCCCCAAATCCATTACATCTCTATGTATCAGCCACAAAAAAATTAAAAAAACAAAACTTAAAAATACCTTTTAAAGTAGCATCAAACCATCAAATACCCAGAAAAAAAATCTAACAAAATATGTGAAAGATTGTTACGCAGGGAACTATAAACATTGCTGAGAGAAATAAAAGAAGACCTAAATCAATGGGGGCACACACTATCTTTATGGATTGGAAACTAAATATTTTAAAAAGGCAAATTCTTCCTAAATTAATCGTATGTTTAATTCAATTCTGATAAAAATCCCTCCATAAAATTTTGTGGAAATTAAAACGCGGATCCTAACATTTACATGGAGATGCAAAGGGGCAAGATTAGCCAAGACAATCTTAAAGAAAAAAAAAATTGGAAAACGTATGCTACCAGATCGCAACACTTATTATAGGATTAGAATAATTAATGCAATGAGATAATGATGCAAGGATTTACATATAAACCACTTCAGTGGAGTCTGGAAGCAAGTGTAAACAGATACTTCATTTATGACAAAAGTATTAGTCAGCTTGGACTTCCATAGCAAAATGCCATAGACTGGGTGGCTTAAACAACCAAAATTTATTTTCTTGAAGTTCCGGAGACTGGAAGTCTAAGCTCAAGGTGCCATCAGAGTCGGTGTGTAGTGAGGTCTCTCTCTTTGGGTTGCAGACAGCTGCCTTTTCCCTGTGTCCTCATGTGGGGGAGAGGGAGAGGGGAGGGGAAGAGGGGAGGGTGAGAGTGAGTGGGAGAGGAGCTCTCTGGTGTTTCTTCTTATAAGGGCACTAATCACATCAGACAGGGGCCTTACTCTCATGACCTTATCTAACCCTAACTGACTCTCAGAGGCCCCATCTCCAAATACCATCACATTGGGGGTTAGGGCTCCAACATATGAATTTTGGAGGGACACAGACATTTAGTTTGTAACAACAAAGATGTATGTGGAGTGAAATACAACATAGAGCAGTAGCAGTGAGGAAAGTATAGTCTTTTCAATAAATGTGCTTATGGAAAAAAATCTCTGTTGATTCGTTATTTCACACAATTCACAAAAATCAGTTCTAGATGGATTATGCATCTAAATGTGACAGATAAAACAATACTGCTTGTAGAAGAAAGCCCAGGAGAATATATTTATGATTTTGGGTAGGCCAATATTTCTTAAACTATACACTGAAAGCACTAACCATAAAGAAGAAAGTTGATTAAATAGACTCTATTAAAATTAAGAATTTCTGTTGATTAAAAGATATCCTTGAAAAGAAAGAAAAGGCAAATCACTGCATGAGAGATGATGTTTATAATGCATGGCCCACAAAAGACTCATATTCATAATATATAAAGAGTTCCTATAAATAAAAAAGAGCCCAATAGAAAAATGGGGAAAAAACATAAATAGGCACTTCGTTAAAGAAAATATCCAGGTGGCCCATAAACATATTCAAAGTTATTCAATCTCATTAGTTACTAGGGAAATAAAATTTAAAATAATAATGAGATACCAATACACAAACATTAGAATGGCTAAAATGAAAAAGACTGATAATACCAACAGTCGAGGAGGATATGGAGCAACTAGAACTCTCATACATTGCTGGTGAGAGTGTAATTAGCATAACCGCTGTTGAAAGCTAATTGCCATTATCTATTAATGCTGAACATACACATATCCTATTATCCAATAATTCTATCCTAGATATGTACTTAACATAAATTTGTATATATGTGAGCCAAAGACATATAGAAGAACCTTCATAGTAGCATTTATTCATAAGAGCTAAAAACCGGAAACAATCCAAATGTTCATCAACAGTAGTTAGCATGGTCTCCCAGGGGTTCGTTGGGTGAGCTGAGGTGAGTAAGTGAGTGTGGGCCTGGAAGTTGGATGTGAAATTGTGTGTGTCTCCTGTATGCATAATTCAGGGATGAAGATCCTTGTCTCAAAAATACGAGTCCTTGACTTAAGAGACCTAGATTTCAAAAAAATTTTTTAACTCCTTCTTCTCCTGATTTAAGCACTAAGCCCTAGAATGTAATTTTAACATTTTAATTCTGTATCTAGGCTGTTCACAGCTTTCTCAAATCAAGTATTTAAAATGTCATATTCCTTCTTCTTAAGGAATTATCATCTATTTAAATGAAATATATCATGGTGAAGCCTATAAAGGCATAAATAAGCATAAGGCATAAATATCCCTCACAGTGGTCCACTTGAGAGATGCTTTCGATGTGGTGTGAAGTAGAGAGAAATGAAGGGCACTGGGTGGGTGACAAAAGTAAGATACACAATACTGTACACCAGTGGTTGTTTATTGGGGGTAACCTTGTCCTCCAGGGGACATTTGGCAATATCTGGAGATATTTTTGGTTGTCACAATTGGGAGAAGGCCTGCTACTGGCATATAGTGAGTAGAGGCCAGGGATGCTACTAAACATCCTACAGTGCACAGGACAGCCCCACAGCGAGGAATTATGTGGCTAAGAATGTCAATAGTACTATTTTTGGCAAACCAGGCTCTACAGTGATGACAGCTCTGTGTATGGGACACCTCTTGTGCACCACTCCAGATCCTCTTGGCCCCAGCTCTTACTCCACTGATTGCTTTAGTACTTTGACAGCCTAGGCACATGCGTTCGCGTTCTTAAAGGGCCTTACCTCACGCCTGTGGCATATGTCTCTGGCTTCTCGCTTTGGGGCTTCTGTGATATGGCAGCTTTTGAGCATCATGTAAATCCTTTCAGCACTCACTCACACACGCACAAACCAGATGTGTGGGAAAATTAACACACTAGATCTATGGGGCGTGAGAGATGACAAACAAATTCTTCCTCCTTTTGTCCCCTGGGTGAGTAGTTACAAAATGTATTTCATAAACTCCAAAAAATGTTCTTTATGATTGAACACCAGTCTCCCTTCGTGGTGGCCAACTCAATAACACATCGTTGTGTTGGCTCTTCCTCCTCAAGTTCATCCCCTTGTCTGTCCCTCCTACTTCCTGGAATCACATGCCCAATAATCCAGCTGCATGCAAGTCTTTGTCTCAGATTCTGTTTTCTGGGAAACTCAGGATAAAATACCATGTGTGGAAGTCTGCAGCGAAAGATCAGAAATTAATGGAAAAGAATATGGAAAGTTAGAATTTTATGAACATTAATGTTTTTCCTGTTAAAGTCCAGCATAAATATATAACAAAGGAGTAAAAGAGAGTACCAGATTCTTGGTGGTGCAAATATTGGAGAGCTCAGAAAGGGCCACTTATAAAATTGTCCCAGCAGCCAAAGAATTTTCTAAGCTTCTTGTGGTAAGGTTGAGGGACAACAGTGGTGGCCACACAGGAGAACAAGGGGAAAAATTAAGTCAGGAGTTCAAGAAAAAGAGGAAAGGAGAAAGAATATCCTCTGCCAGCACTCCTTTAAATGGATCTTGTTATTTTGAGAGATTTAGAATCCTGAAATTCTAGTTAGAAGGGACCTAGGAGATCGTCTTGCTAAATGTCCTCTTTTACAGATGAGGAAAATAAGGCCTGGAGAGGCTAAGTGACCTTTTCAAGGTCACTCAGTTGTGTTAATGGCAGAATCAGGGCCAAAACTCACTTCTGAAGTGAGGACACCATTTAAACATGGATTCTAAATCACACACCCCTGTGATTCCTGAGGCAGCCTGGAACTTCTCTTGGCATCATCTAAACTCTTCTTGAGGGTATGACCTAGCTGGGAGAGTACTTTCAGAACACCCAGCCCTAGGTCATCAAGGAGCTAAGATGCTAACAGGAAATCTGAGGAGATGTCAGCTGTGCTTTCCCTTCCTTGTAGAGGGTGGCTGTGTTTCTGGAATTAACCTAGACTTGACTGAACTGTTTTGCTGTTAATTATTTGAAGGTATAAATAAAGTTTGGTTAAGAGAGAGAAGTGATGGTGAAGTTGGTAATTCTTGTTATTCTAGGGACATTCCCAGTGCTGACTTCTCAAAGTTTCTGTTAAATTGAGAAGAATTAGTTCGTGAACTTGGCCAAGGATAGTGGAAATAATGATTGCATTCTGTGCTGGGGCTTTTCACTGGTGTTTCCCTCTAAGGCAACTTTGTTCTGAGTGATTACCAAAGATGGTGCCCTTGGCTTCCCCTGCTTTCCTGCCCCGCAAGGAATCCAACCACCCAAGGTGCACCTAGTTTTTCTCCTCCTTATGCTAAGGCCCAAAGTCAGACATTTCATTCTAGGGAAAAAGACAGGCTTGGTCCCTGTCTTAATTGGCCCACTGGCTGTTGGAGGAGACAGACATTAAAAATAAATCTCAATCAAGTCTGATGATGATCAAGTCCAGAGTGCTATGGGATCTGACCAGGTTTGGGGTCAGGAAAGGCCTCTCTAGGATGAAGTTTAAGATAAGCTATGAAGGAGCGGTAGGACTGAACCAGTCAAGGATTTTGAGGCTGTGGGTGAGGAAGCAACACTTGGAAAGGCTCAGAGTGGAGAGGGAACCTCAAGGAAAGGAAAAGAAGCCAGAGGCCAGAGAGTAGACAAGCTGAGAGGCTAGCCTGGTCATGGGAGCTGTGGAGCTCATGCTGAGGAGTTCCAGCTTCTTTCTGAGGGCAGTGGATGCCACTGAAGGGTTTTGAGCATGTGAGAGCAGTGATGAGATTTGTGTTTCAGAAGAATTCCTCACATCCAGAGTGGAGGGAATGAACTGGATGGGAGTGAGATAGGAAGCCACGTGTAGTGTGGGCAAGAGGTGTTAGTGCCTTCACCAGAATGGACTGCAGGAAGCTCCATGAGGACAGCGCACCTAGAATAGTGTCTGGGCATAAGTAGACTTGATAAATATTTATTGAATGAATGAATGAATGAATGAATGAGTGGGTATATTATGAAAATATTTAGGAAGACCTGATGATTCACCAGAATGTGGGAGGGAAATGGAGAGAAGAGGCAGGAAAGATGCCAGATTTTTGCTAGCAGGTAATTGCATGGCTGGTAGGGCCAGGAACTGAGGTGGGAAACACAGTGAAGGAGCAGGTTCTGGGGAGGGGTGTGTGTAGCTTTGAACATGACAAGTTAAGATGTCTGGGAGGCAGCTGGGAATAATATCTCATGAGAGATAACTGTGTTGATTTGTAAATCTTCATCTTATGGATGGTAACTGGAGTCACAGGAGTCCATGGATGATATGGCCCAGGGGGAATACGTGGAGAGAAGAGAGGACTCTGAAAGATTTCCAGTTGCTGTGCCCTCCACCTTTCCCATAGCTGGGCTGTTCTGGCATGTTATGTCTGATCACATTCCTGAGTGGGGATTGGCATGGGGCCCCTTCAGAGTCCCTCAACCATTAATTACTTTCATTCAAAAAATCTAAATAAATATTTCAAGATGGGAAGGATAAAGAGGGAAGTAAGTTATCTTGTTGACAATGATCCACAGCTTCACCTTGGTTCTTTCAACAAATTTAGTTGAGTGAGGTTCTTCCTACTCTTCAGTCTACTGAACTTGCAGTTCAGGACATGGAGAGAAGAAGAGGTGCCGAGGAGAAGGAAAACAGTGCTTCACGTGAATGCACAACCCCTCCCAGGTGTCCCTTTCACCCGAGTCTCTCTCTGTCAGTTCACCTCCCCTAGGATGGTAGCCCCAGCATGGTATGCTGCTTGGCAGGACTGCCTGGAATGCTGAGAGGTGCGACTTGGCCTGCTGGTCAGTCATGATGGGGCTGCTTATGCTCCCTGCAGCAGGACTGCTTATAGCCGCCCCCCCCCCCGCCCCCCCCCCGGTGGTCGCCAAGAATACCTGGCTGCTATGACCTGCTAGTGGTGACAGAGCCCTGGGAGCAGGCCTGGCTTTTCCATGATCCTTTTCTACTGAATGTTGGCGTTTTACACTGACGGCAGCCGTGGAAAGCTCCTTGAGGACTGGAATCATGTCTGTCTGGTTTGCCAGTGTATTTCCAGCTCCTAGTATAGTGTATGGCACCAAGTTGAGTAAATAAATGAATCCTTTGTCTACAATCAAGGTTTCCCCTCTGGGGACATTTGTCAACCACTGTGGGGCCCATTAAGTGTAATTAATGGGATAGCCAGATTTCAGAAGGGGAAATGAGCCCTTCAGATAAATAGTAGGTGATGGAAATACTTTTCTTGCTCTGAGGTCCTATAAAAAGCAGCTTGACCCTTTAGTCCTAATATGCTGCCATTTGTATTTCCTTAGAGATGATGCCACTCTACACAGGATAGGGGCTTGGAATTGCTTTTCCAGCAGTGATGGATTTGCTGGTGCATACTTTTTGACCTTGCTCCCTTGTCCCTAATCACATGTATTTGTTTGGCTAGATGCTGGGGCTTGGGGTTTGGTGAGGGGACTTCAGCCTTGTGGGAGAGAAAGGTCCAGTGGAGGCAACCCCATGACTGCAGCATCACTATTTCAGGGCATCTTAGATTGGTCAGAGAGTTAGATCCAGGGCTCTGGGATGGGGGACAAGATTTTACTTGAGCTCCTTGTCTATGGCAACTACCCAATGAACATGAATTATTCAGACTGTTAAGAGCAGTGTTATTACTCTCCTGTTGCCTTATTGTTGATTTCTGCCATTTTCTCCATAGGACTTTACTGGAAAAGTCTCGCCTTCTCTATATTTGACGCATGAAACAAACACCGCAGGATTTTGTGGACCATGGGTGTCTTTGTTCAGTCAGATGTTGTTTATTGAGGACTAGTAGGTGTTAGCATGCCCAGCACTGGCCACATGGCTGCAGGCCTTGTCTTTCTGCCCAGTGCAGACAAAGGAGGCTCCTGGCAATGGAGGATCCAATTCTGGGCAAAAGAAGAGAAACCTTCCTGAGAATTAATGACCCACATGGAAGTGCTCATGCTTCAGTGCTAATGTAGGGCAGTGGAGCAGCACATCCCAGGGAGACTTCCTCAGAAGTCCAGTCTTGTGGATTCTCTGTGAAAAGATATGTCCATGGTCAAGTTTGTGAACCACAGCACATTCTATCTCCCTCTTGAAGATTCCCAAATATACATTGGTGGACCCAAAAAGACTTAGAGTGAAAAGCTTAACTTAGTTTAGCCCAGTGTTTTCCATACATAATTGACCATGGAAGTCTTTTTAAAAATAGCACCCATTTAAGTATCCCACGGAATTACTGTTCTGTGGAACGTGCTTTGGGAAATGTTGCATAGAGGACTCTGGATTGTCATTACTCTTAAGCTCTGCCCTCTCCCTTCTTATTCTAGTTTCTTAGAGTTAGTATATAGGAAATATAGACTCTCTACAGTGAGTACTGAGGAAGTGGAGGTGAGGTTGTTGAGGAGACTTATAAGAAGAAGCCCCTTCACTGGCACTGAAATTCTGGGGAGATATTCAAGTTAATGGTGAGGAGCCGAAGGCACATGTGCTTAGTAGTGTCTTGTTAAAGAATCCAGGTTCAGTACAGTATTCAAGAGAGAATTATTATTTTGTGACTTTATGAGATCTCTCCTTTTATTTTCCTTCTTTGTTTGAATGTGGGAAAATACGTGAGGAAGGGACACCGGAGGTAAAGAAAATTCACCTTGTTTGAATTTGACTACAGAGTCAGTTTCCACAGAGAACTCTTTGGACTTTTCCCTGGTCTGCTTTGAATAGACACACAGGGAGATGAAGTCTCTGAAATCTGAATTATTTCTGGGTGAGTTGCATTCCTACATGTTGGTAATTGTTTTAGTCTCACTCTTAAATCTGTCTTCTCCTTTTCATTTCCACTGTTACTCTGTAGGTTCCAAACCTCATCTCCTTTTCTCTGCATCCATCCATCCATCCATCCATCCATCCATCCATCCATCCACTTATTCATTCATTCAACACAGTTTAAGCACCGCTATGTGCTAGGCACTGAACACACAAAGGTGATGAGACATGGAACCTGCTCCCATGTTGCTTACTGAGACTTCTAGATGTGGAATGAGATGCCAGTCTTTCCGAATTCTGATCTGCTGTGCTGGACTAATGTTTCTCAGCACATCTCTGATCCTGTCACGTCCTACTGAGAGACATTCAGGAACTCCTTCTTATCTGTGCAATCAAGATGAGCTCCTCCTGTCCCACAGCAAGATGCCATTCAAGGGACAACTTGTTCAGGCCCCACCGGCTCCAGGCTAATCTCCTACTTTTCTCCTCATTCACCCTTGGTCAGCTGACTTCAAGTCTCCTCCCCATCGGTGGGCCTGTCTGCCACTTCCAGGCTACTGCTGTTCCTCTGTCCTTTCTCCTCTTCTCTTGAACTTTCTTCCCCTCCAAATCCTTCAAGACCGAACTCAAATGCTGTGCTCTCTGGGCTCTGAACCTCTCTCTTACCACATTCTGCCTGTCATATAATGAGTCACACACATTTCTGTCTGTTCTCTTGGGAGTAGGACCATGCCCTATTCACCTCAGCATTCTTGACCAGTTAGCTGGTGCAGGGACCTACATGTAAATGTTTAATTCATTCTGGAGTCACATCTTTTATATATATGTATATATATATAATATATAAATATATTTATATGTATTTACCCACATATATTTATATATACATTACATACATGTATAAATAATTAAGAATTGGCTAGAAAAGTTCCATCAGAAAATTGAAAATTAATTTTACATTCTATCATTTTTCTGTCATTTTGTGTTAATATGCACTCACTCTTTTTACTTACTGGAACCACATTTTAGTTTATGTGTAGAGGTTTAGATTTTATTTTGGGCTTAAGTACTGCTCTATTTAGAGGGGTGTGAACAATTTAAATTCTTGAAATTACTTCAAATAATTCTATTTCCAAAACAGGAATAGGAATAATTTTAGGTACTATAAAGAATCATAGTTGTATGGAACCTCTTATTTAATTGCATCTATCCTTTTAATGAGAAATAAGTGCAATAAAATTTTATTAATTCAGACTCTATTACTTGGCAATTTTTGATAGTTCAGTTACCAAGGTGGCAGATATTTACTTTTTAAAAGAACAAACTTCTCAGGCACTTAGAAAGATCCACCCATGTGTGGATAGTTGATGTAATAATTACAAAAAATTCCCGTTGTTAATTACAGAATATCTGGCAGTATAGTGATATATTTGGCAATAGTTTGTCAACTGTTAATTCAAGTTAAGTAATTTTTTTGAAGGAATACCGTAAATGAAGCTTTTATTAAATCTAATGGCTGGACTCTTAAATAGTCTGAGTTAGTGATATTTAACCAGTTACAGGGTTGTTGTCTGTATTCAAAAATAGTGGTTCTACAAATATCGTCCATGAGAGGGGATGTGATTGAGGAGACTGGTGCCCGGTCATCCGAGTCTCTCCAGATTGCATACAGGTGATACTCTCCTTTTCTTATGGCTCTTGATTGCCAGTAGTAATCCTAAGGAAGGCTCATTTACATGTAGAATACGCCTACTTTCTCTCGTTTGGTCCTCACCATGGCTTTAGTTAGGGTGGGCATTACTGTGCCTTGAGGGACTTGCCCATGTCACACAACAAGAAGGGGAAGCAGTAGTATTTTCCCCAACATCCTCTGTCTCCATGTCTCTGCATGCCATCACACTGTCTTTCAGATAGTAGCGACTTAGGTTTCCAAAGCAGCGCATATCTGTAACTTCATTTGCTTAAAAAAAAGTGACCCTCTTGAGATGGGAATAAGTGGATCTGGCTGTTGCTTTTCTTTTCTAGCGATCTCTAGCTATATGTCCTTCCTCCCACCTCCTTCAACTTCTACTGTGCTTTGTGTTCACATCTAAAAGGCACTCTGAAAATATTTGACACAGTGCTACAGGACGATCAGACAGTATTTTTTTCTGTCCACCCTGCCTTCGCTTGTCTGCCCTCATCTTGCTCTAGCTATATGCCCAAGGCTAGATGTTAGCAAAGGAGTGACTAGAGGCTTCTTGTGCCCTAGCCTCTCCCGTCTCTGCCCTCTACCTTTCTCATTGGAACCCTGTCCTCAACCCTTCTTCCCACTCTCTGTGAAACTCGTTCTTCAGAAAGAATCACTCATTTTGAGTCATAAATCATTATTGACAAATAATATCAAGCCTTCTTGCCTTCAGGCAATTTGTATTTTAATGGGATATAAGAAAATTTAGCCAAAGAAATGACTCTTTACTGGTAGAATTTAATCTTAGCAGTTGAGGGATAGTTTTTGAAGCTGGGATATCTTATTGGTACCTTTGAAATTACAGATTTAGTGGCCCCCCATTTCACCCACATGGAAAGTCAATCTTATCCATGTCCTGCTGTCATGCCCCCTCTTACAAAAGAGAAAGCTGACTAGACTATTGCTCGCCTGTGAGTAGAACGACTGCTTCTTAAGATCCGAGTACTGTGGGTTCTGTCTCATCATCGAATGTTTAAGTAGCACTTGCTGGTGCAGCTCAGACAGAATGTTTGCAGCAAATCCATGTCTCATAGTCATAAAAAATAAAGGCCTTCACTGTGGGCCTTTGACTTGTTTTTTGAAAAAATCAATCAACAAATATTGATTGAGTAACACGTCAGCTGGTTCCTCAAAGACATTTTGACCTCTTTGATTCCATTTTCTTTGTCTGTTTGTGTGTCATGGAGCAGCGTGCTGTGTAAGTAGCAGAATCTGTGGCAGCTTTTAGTCCTTTTTGTAGAGGGAACTCTGTGTGGATGTGTGTAGTTGCACATGCTTAGGAAGGCTGTGGTCTCTAAGGTGTAGTGGGCCAGAGCTTGGTCCCTGGAGTCAGCCGGCCTGGTCTTCATCCAGGCTTTGATACATACTGGCTGTGTGATTTGGAACAAGCTACCCTCGAAACTTCACTTTCCCCATCTGCACAATGGGGATAATGTTAGTCTCTACCTGGAGGCTGGTGGTTGTCATTCAGATTAAATGATGGATTTGAAAAACTTGGCACTGTGCCTGGCACCTAGTAAGCATTGAATAAATGGCTAGCTATGATTATTTTCCTTTTGGCTCAGTGGTCCAAGTTTTCCGTGTGTCTCCTTGTACATTCACTTCTAGAACACAGGGACTTATACAGAAGCTTCTATAGGACTCTGTAGAGATTTTTAAATTGGACTCCTTTAGAGTTTTTAGAATTGAAGCATTCCAAGAAGTGCTGCAAAGAAAGTAAACTTTAACCCTAGTTTCTTGCCTGGCTTTCAGGCCACATCTTTATTCTGTCCTTAAATATAGCTGCTCCAACAAATATAGATTGATGGAGTGCTGCCTGTGCCATACTTTTGTTTCATGGTGTGGGGAATACAGAGGAGGCAGTTCAGACTGCCTTACAACTTGTCTCAAAATGATTATCTGGATGCGTGCGTTTTAGGAACGATTGGAGGAGAGAAACACCACCAGCAAATACTTTCAGATTTTATCCTCAGTCTTGGAGTCCCATGAAAGTTACAGAGGGATGGTAAATATACAGTTTGATAGCTTGGGGTCCATTAAGACCCTCCTGATTTTCTTTGGGCTCTGGTCAGATAAGCTGGTATGCGTGGTCATAGCCAATTCAAATGTCCCTAGAAGATCACTGACCAATGGCCATCCTTATTTTTGAAAGTCACCAGATAAGGCAATTTCTTAAACAGCTTCAGCAAGGCATTCCAGAAATGCTTGATCTCATACTTCTCTGCACTATGATAAATAAATACAATTTTGATTTCATCTCAGAGTAATTAATCTGAACTTCTCCTTCTGGGATGTAAAGTAGAATAATATTCTATAGCTCTTTGAACATTTGATTGGAAAGAAAATGCCCTAAACATTTTGCTTAATTAAATCCTAAAGAGGTAGTACAAACTTTTCATGATTAATTGAAACATGCATATTTTTACTGATGCATATTTATATGATATTATCATATGAAAATTTTATCATGTTATACAAACTATTCGCTTTGGGAATGTGATTTAATGCTGTAAATATTTTGCATTTCTTGTTGCATTGTTCATTATGAAAAATACGCAGGCTAATAGCTGTAGGGAAAAATCTGTTATGTGAATCTCTGTTGAGGTAGTCTCAAGTCTCTAATCACATAGAACTTTAGCATGAATATAAGAGAGGAAATTAGATTTTCATAGGTTGAAGAAATTTTTTTTAAATAAAAAAATTTCAAGCAGATCAAATTAGAACTGAAGTGCTGGGGCCTTCTATTTTGCCAATGTCAAGCATACATGTTATTTCTGGGTTTCAGGTAAAAAAAAAGATGTGGTTGTTGAAATGAACCAGTCCTTCTGGCTTTCAGCACTTAGGAAAAGTTCACTTTTCTATGGGTATAGTCATACTGCTTAACATGGGGCACCGTCTCATGTCTGGTGACAGAATTTTGAGATATGTTTTAGTTGACAAAGTTAATTTAGCTAATTATGGTTCTTTCTGAGTTTCTTAAATATAATATTAATATGTGACCTTATTAAGATGAGAATACCTGGGAAATTGGAAAATGTTTTCTTGAATTTTTGGAATAATCCACTTAATCAGACTCTTCTTTGGATCATTAGCCATTGAAAACAGTTTGATGACAGAAAAGGAGAAATCTGATGGAAGTTTTCCAAAGTGTTTGCCTTTATGAAATGGAATTCTATGAAAAACGGATTGGAATACTGAATTATTTAACAAGACAGATGCTAACCACCATTCTACGAGTTTTTCAACAGCCAGATCCAAAACGAAAGTGCACAATTTCTTTTGTCTCATCTTCTCATATCGTTACTTTGTAGTATGAATGATTTATAAAAATAATCTGCTTTAAAATTCTACTTTTTGTTTATTTGTTAGGTCTATTATAAGCAAATATCCTTGCCTTCCCTTAAAAAAATGACAAATGGGTCTGTCTGGTGATGATGGAGTGAACCATGAGAAGACCTGCCAGCTGCCTTTTTGCCCCAGGCATCCTTCCTCCCGGCCAGGCCAGAGTGCAGGCTAAGTGCCCGGCCTTGTCATATCATAGCTTTTCTCTGCCCTTTGTCATCTCAGTTTTAGTCCATTATAGTTAAAGATCTAGGACTTAAAAATCTTCTGTTTTGTTTCCCAAACTAGACTATTTAAAGGAAGAAACAATGAGGGGAATCTAATGCATGTTTTAAAATAGCTCCTTGGGAAGTGGGCTCTCCTCTTTGAACTGTGAGGCCAAATAACTTCCCCCATAAAATTTTTTTCCTTACAGATTTCACCAGAATCAAGCTTATTGCCAGTGGATGATTTGTGAGAACTCTGCTATATCAACTTCTTTTTCAGGAATTTAAGATTTTAAAGCAGCTAATCGATTGGGAAAAATAGAAACTATTAGAGCTAGTTAGTTTAGTAATGATTATTTTTAAAATATACTATTTCTAATCTAATTTAAAAAACTCCTTTATACTGTAAGGTAAATTATCGAGTTTTGTTGATTTTTCCTATCGTGTAAAATGTCTATATGTAGACAGATGCTATGTTAGAAATCATATAAAATATAAGTAAAGCTTTCTTTGAATAGAACAAATTATTAAATGCAGTAATTGTATGACACTTGAATTCATGTTGTAACTCCATTTAAAGAAAGTTATGTTATTAAAAATGTTTGATTAACATCAAAGGTCATTTTTACACCATCTCATTTGATAATTAACAATAAATCACAATATGTAATTTGTGAAATAAAAATGGTCATTAAAATGACAATATTTATTCCATTAAGGTAAATAAAATGCTGCACATAGTTCTGAGTGATGACACTTGGGGGAAAAAAAGCCGTGTCACTGGACTACAAATTAGTTTGCTTCTAATTTTGCAGGCTGATGACCCCACTGCCTCAAACCAAATCTTTTCCCTGGAAATGGAATGATTGCATGACAGACTCTATGAACCATGAATATGTCAACAACTCATGGACCAGGCTTGCTTAGCAATTAGTCTTTCAGGGATTTTACTCAGAAATGAGACAACACTATACCAGAGCTTGTTGGGGATTTTGTGATTACCATTCATGTCTGGAGCATGAGTCTGGGTTAGTACAAAAAAAAAAATCCATGAAGGAAGAGGAGATGTGACTAATAGTGGCCATCAATCATGCACACGCACATTGTCAATTGGGAGGACCGAGAAAACTCCTAAGAGCCCCTAGAAGGCTGCAAGGAAATATTTCTTAGAATTCTACTTAAAGTCTCCTTTTATTCCCCCGCAAAGAGGCCCATGTTTCCCCGACTTCAGTCATTTGAATATCACCGTCACATTTTTGTCATAACTTCTTACCACCTACACTGTAATTTAACTCAATACATTTTATTAACTGACTCACTTTAAAAGCCTTTGTTTTAAGCAGTAATATTTTATTTGTGATATCATGGGCTTGTTGTGCTAGTTAAATTAGTTTTCTTCTCCTACAAGAGAAAAGAAATACAGCATTTTAAATATTGAAAATATTGCATACCACCTAACATCATTTTAAGCATATCCATGACAGAGGTGACAGGTCCTACAGGAGCTGTGAGGACCATCAGTCTGGCTGAGAATGATCTGGGCAGCCTTGTGATCTCAGGTCTCATGGCTGACACCCCCATTACCATCCCTCCATCCAGGGACCATGAACCACATCCCCCAGAGGAGAATTTAAATCAGGCCTGCACCTCCCTGAGGACACCCGTGTGGGAAGGCTGCATTGTAGGAGACTGCTGAGTGCATGAGGCTAGTGCCTTTCCATCCTCAGAATCTGGCCACGCCCATCTTTCCTCTTTTGACTAACCATATGACTTGGGAAGCATTATATTGCAAGAGTAGATAACACCCCTTATCATGTAACAGTAATAGGGAAGATGCCAAGGTTGAGCCTGGCTCCTGACAGTCAAGTTCACATTAGGGCATCACATTTGTAGATTAGCACTGGATGTCCCACCCATGGCAGATCTTGTAGGCTTACAGCCATACCTTTGAAGACGTGGGTCATTTTACAAGCTTCATTAGTACTGAACCTGGTTTAACCAGGCAGAATAAGCATTTTTACCAAGCTAAGAAGCCCTGGGCACCCTCATGGCTCTGCAGTTATGCTCTGGTTTTTAAGTAAATGATGTCTTTCAGAAACTTAGAAGCCAACCAAAAAAAAAAAAAAAAAAAGAAAAGAAAATAGAAGAAAAAGAGCACTGAGCCTTCTCACCAAGGGCTGGCTGTCTTACGGGGTCTGAAAGTGGTGAAGTACCAAAATGTGAATCAGACCTCCAGTAGCTCTGTGAGGTTCAGGGTGTGTCTAAGTTTGAAGGGATGTTTGCTTCTGATATGAACATTTTTCTTATACTTTTATTATAGAAGATGATGTGTCAAATGTACAAATAATGTGTGCCTGGTGCCAGAAAGTGGGAATCAAGCGCTATTCCCTGAGTATGGGAAGTGAGGTGAAAAGCTTCTGCAGCGAGAAGTGCTTTGCGGCCTGCCGACGAGCCTACTTCAAGAGGAATAAGGTAAGAGCCCGTAGAGAGAGGGGGCCCTCGCAGGCCTCAAAGACCACGTGCGCATGTGTGCCTCTTAGCTTCTTGCTGAAAACACTGCGCACCTTTGACTTTGATTCTTTCTGATTTGTCTCTTCTCTTTCTCTGTCATACTTAACCTTTTGGAATAAGGAGTCCCCTTCTAATGTGCAACCTGTTCTTCAGTTTCTCTTGTCACGGTGTTTGAATTCTGAGAGGGTGAATGAATCTGATGAGGACATGGTGATCGCAGCTGGTATCCTACGAGACTCTCTCTCCAGCAGTAGAGTCCATAGACTAGAGTCCGTGAAAGATAAGTGGTAGGGATTTCTTACAAAGGCTGAGAAACTAGCCACAGAAGCATGGCCAGAAAGCGTTAGTCCACTCAGTTTAATATCTGTTCCCAATGGGAATATTGCTCTGGCTCTTTCCAAAATCCGATCCACAAATTCTAATCAAGAAAAACGTCAAGTCTCTCTTGACACTTTATATTAAAGTTGATTGATATTGAGAAAAGGTGAAATAATGAATACATGAACCGACATTGCTCACGCAGACAAGCGTTTGTGAGAAGCTTGGTGGGTAAACACAGGAACAGCCATAGTTATAGTTTTTTTTTTTTTTTGGTTTTTTTTTTTGTTTTAAGACATCTTAGATCTGAAAATGTTCTTTTGGAATAGTATTAGCCACCACTGATGGGAAATGGCATGCGTGATGTTTTTACCCTCACACGCACACATACACACACAGCTAATTTCTTAATCTTTAAAGGACCGCTACAACATTTTGCCACCAGTTACTGAAGTGGATTGCTAGTTCTTGATTATTTTCCATTGATCTGTAAAGCTTCCTCAGTTCATAGAATCGTCCACATTTTGCTAACCATTTCCATTTCCATAATACAAAATCAAAATCTGTCCTTTCTTGAAGCAAACAATTAGTATTTTTTTTAAGTGTGATATTTGCAATCCTGAAATGCTACTCTTGGGCTCACTGCATTGCAAGAAGCACTGTTGCAGCAAATTACCTCCTGCAAATTTGGGTCACATCATTCTGCCAAAAAGCATAATGCCGAAAGAATTAGGCTGCAGGATTCAGTGGGGTGGAATTTTAGTAGCAGTCTCTAAGAATTAGGCTCATAATCTTCACTGGAACAGAGAGGCAAGTAAGGAAATTGTTTGGAATTCTTTTGGGACAGTCACAAGTTGAGTTCACTTTCCCTTGGGAGAGGCCAGTGAGGCTTCAGAGGAGAGTGGTTGGAGCAACACATGGGAGACACGTTTTGTTTTAATATAGGAGGATTAAAATGATCTCTGAAACCCTGGGGCTCCCGTTTTGAATGCTGAACACTGGGGTGACAATCACAGGAGTGGACCCAGTGCTTTTGTCTTCAAATCCCTACTTACCACAACAAAATACTTTGCATTCCATCCCAGAAGATGGCTATAGAACAGGGATTTTTGTCTTTCTATGATTCGGAAGGGTTATGGGTGTTATGGGTCTGAATCTTGATGGACTTCCTGTAGTGAATAAAATCAAGCAAGATGAATATGTCACAATCCTGGTGATACGTTACACTTTGCAAAGCCATCTTACTTTAGTAAGCCTTTGAAGAAAGGCACCTGATTCTATGTGAAACAGCAGCCCAGAATACTTTATAAAATAGAGAATGTAATATAAATAATATACATATAATATTACATCATAATAAAGTTTAAGGTCAGACTTAATTTAAACTTCGATAGCATATAGTGTTAAAAAATGGATAACCGGGGCCAAGAGAAGAATTAGCGTTTGGAATACTTACAGTAGGGAAAATCAGCAGGGGCAGGAGAGCCATTAACTTTCACAGGGTAGATCTTTGAACATCCTGCAAAACCTGGGAGTCGCAGGGGCTTGAAGTTTAGCCAGTAACTTTGACGGCTGATCCCAGCAGCCCATTAGTGTACATACAATACCTGTCTTCTCTGCCATCTTCACTCTTATTTATGTATTCAAAGCTCTGCCACACTATATGGTCTCGCTTTTCAAACAGAGAAATAAACTGGTCACATGGCTTGCTGGATTCTTTTTTCTTTTTTTTTAATTTTAAGAGTGTTATCTCTGCAACAATATCCTATTGTATTACAATAAACATGTACAGCTGCTGCATTTCTGTGACCTGATAGGATTTTGTGGTCATTTCATTTCGGGCTTGGGTTTCCTAATGGATTGTATTTGATACCAGTCTCCATCCTGCCACGTCTAAGAACTGCTGTAATAAGCCCCAGGGTGTTCCCCCTGAAGACAATAGCAAATAGCTACTT
Organism: Equus asinus; assembly: GCF_041296235.1. Lineage (NCBI taxonomy): Eukaryota > Metazoa > Chordata > Mammalia > Perissodactyla > Equidae > Equus > Equus asinus. The sequence goes on from NC_091813.1 coordinate 43,407,131, forward strand.
CTCATATCATTTCACAAAGTCTTTAGTCCTCATTATTAAAATTGTAGAGTTTCTTAATCTAAGCAAAAGGAGAAAATTCTGCCCTTTCCCACATAAAAGATTTTTAGGCTAAATTCTACACTTTTAAATATTGAGAAGTAGATGGAAAATAGGGTGAATAATGTGTGTGTGGAGCAGAATTTTACCTTAGGTATAATGTGGATTTTAAAAAACATGGAAAATTGATTATGCTGTAAATTATGCTTTATAATGACAGCCTGCTTCTTGGTGGATAGCATGCCAGGATCTAAAAATGGTCTGTAAGTTGAACCCAAATTGCGAGCATAACTTTACAAAGAAAAATCCTAGCAAAAAAGGTAGCTAATTAGGAGAGCGTTCAGCTGACCTCTGTTTTGTGTCTGAGCAACACCTGCATTTGTGAATGTAAATTGGACAGCTGTGCCTGCGGTTGCTCTGCTCTCCTCTTCACAAGTGCTTGGGTATAGCAGCAGGAACTGATTTTCTGCTAAAAACAAGGACAAAAATAGCCCAACTCTGAAAATGAAGGCCCACTGAAAATTGGCTCTTTAAATTTCATTTGCTTCTCGAACGTTCCATTCTCTTTGGGTCTCTGTGTCTGTTTGATGGATTAGATTAAGAATGTCACCTACATCTCTCAGAAACCCTGGCACTATGAAGTCGGGATGGATTGAAGCCAAGTTACTCCTTTATGGCATGTAGGTTATATTTTTAAACTGAATTTAAAATTTTATTTGAAGAGTCGTTTGGATTGCTGCAAGTGTGTAGGCTTTCTTCAAAACGCTTCTGCTAGGAGAGGCCTGTGAATCACAGCTGTATTCGTTTAAGGAACCTAACTACTAGCTTACGCATTTCAGGATGTTGGCTCTAAGAATTAGATAGTGTTAATTCATAATTATATTTTGTAGAATCCTTATCCCCCACAGGCTCAATTGCTGGCTCAAAACCTTTTGAAACAGTAGATAAGAAAAATACTTTTGTAGTCTATAGGCATTGGCCAAACAGTGGGATGTCAGTCTCGTTGCTTCATGCACTAAGGACTTGTCAGAGAACTGATAGCTCATTCTTTTCCGCGCCCCTCTTTGAGGCCACAAGCAGAGAAGGACTTGAGGATGTTTCTAGCTGAGCGATTCTCCTAGGACTCAGAAAGTTGCAGAGACTCCTCATTGGTTTTGCAAGAAATACTGAAGCATTTAGTCCAACAAATCCCAGTTTTACTTTGCACAATAAGAGACACTTAAAAATATTCTTTCCTAAGGGAATAATGCCTTGTAACCATTAGCCCTTTAAAAACGAGTGTAACAAACAAGACAACAAATAGTAGTCATTTTCAAATATCCTGTATTTGATCTTTTTCCTTCTTCATAGGAAGTATCCTGTTGTCTAAACTAATGCCCACACATCAAGCAGGAAATCAAAACTCAAGGCAAATGGCCAACGCAGGCAATGTAAAGGATGATTGTGTTCTTTCTTTGTTCAGATCGCAAATTTATGATGTTCTTTGTGGATTAGTGGCATTGATATTTTGGTAATAGACACAAATTCCCGAGAGCACCAAAGTTTTGATTCCTTGTTCTAGTTTTTCCATAATTTGAGACAAGAATAGATAGAAATACTTCTGTAATATCATAATGCTACTGTTCCCCAACAGACCACAGTGGGAAGAAACCTGTGTGGATAAGAGATAAGGATAAGGATGAATGAAATATAAAAAGGGTATATAGATATAAACAACATTTGCAGATGATGTCATTAAGATCTCCTAACAATTATATAATAATAACAGATATTCAACTAGGGAAATATTGTAAAATAAGAATTTCTTTTACTTTCAAACTATATCCCTGGATATAGAGGGATATAGAAGAGAGCTTGGAAGAGATCTCTTTTGGAAGAATCCTTTGCTAATTAGCATGTATATTATATTATTTGGAGCTACATTTTATTTAGACTATTGGTCTTTATGTTAAGCTTGCATATATCCTGGGAAAGAGTCTCAGTTTCAGACTTAACCCTAGAACCTAGTAGTGTAGAAGAAACATGTAACAATCGCCCTGTTAATCTAGTGATTAACCTGTCTACTTTTTTTCCCTTTAAACACCTGCGAGATTTAATTTGCAAATGGCTATCATTCATGAAGTTTTGGGGAAGGATATTAAGGAATTACTCGTAATTAATGTCCCCTGACTGCCTGAAGCTCAGGCCACAGACTTGCTTTTGCCAGTTGCTGGCAAATATTCTCAATTGACAAGTCAGTGCGCCCAGGGAGCACCAGAGTTCTTTCTGTGGCTTCACTTTGTTTTTATGGGGCACCAAAGAGCCTGTGGGGTCTGTCTGCCTGTGCCCTGGCCTGCAGGAGGATTCCTCTGGTTCTGCGGTGTCCATTGGAACTGTGCTGCTGGCTCCCCCGCTGCCTGCGTGTAGAGGCCCTGGCCTCCCAGGGCTTCAGTCTGCAGGCCCGTGGCTGCGATCCCTCTCTGTCCCAGCAAACAAGGGTGTCCTCAGGAAGCTTTGAGGGAAGAACAACAAACCCAACTGTTTTCTTGTTCTCTGGTATTTTGAAATATGGAATGGAATATTGATGAGCTGCTGCAAATGAGAACTTATGAAAAAAGCAATAGCAGAGGAGGGGGCGGTGCCAGCCCTTTGAAACAATATGGTGAGGGTGGGGGTTGGGGTGATTAGAGCAGGAAAATTCTGGCCAGTGAAGTTAAGATGTAGGTCAGGCTAAAGTGATGCCTAGGCCCTTGAAGAAAACCAGAAAAGTTTGCAGGGCAGAGGTTCTGCAGGGTGGGGCACAATGCCCTAGGAAGCCATCAGAAGCTTGGGGGAGAGGTGTGTGATCCTTATGTTTACCAGAACACTTGGACACCACTTGAGAAACCCTGGTCTGGGGATACCTCAGACTCATACAAGATGGGGCCAGTGAGTTTGTACTGAAAGAAAGGAATAGCCACATCTAGTTTTTTTTTTTTTTATTTTTTTTATTTTTTTTAAAGATTTTATTTTTCCTTTTTCTCCCCAAAGCCCCCCAGTACATAGTTGTATATTCTTTGTTGTGGGTCCTTCTAGTTGTGGCATGTGGGACGCTGCCTCAGCGTGGTTTGATGAGCAGTGCCATGTCCGCGCCCAGGATTCGAACCGACGAAACACTGGGCCGCCTGCAGCGGAGCGCGCGAACTTAACCACTCGGCCACGGGGCCAGCCCCGCCACATCTAGTTTTTAATGGGTTACATTTTGGGAGGTTGTGGAGGAATCAGAGAAGTGATTCTAAACTGTTAACCTAGAATGGATGTCAACTTCTGAATAATGTTAGATAGTTTAGATTAGATATGAAGAGGTGATTAAAGCTCCAAATAGCTTCAAGCCCCAATCTTTGTTCAACATTTCTTTTCAATGAGCACAAGGAAGAGGGAGAATTTTTCATAGACACGAATCTGGTCGCCCAGAGATCAATATACAGGGCTATTGACATATATGCTTGAATGTTAATTTTCAGACATAGTCAGTCTCTGGCCATCCTTCTGGTGATAGCTAATGCTGTACATTTGAATCAGGTTTTGCTCCTGTGAACTGCCGGTAATTATCCAATCCATCTCAAAGGCACGCTCTCTTTTAACATTAACCACAGTGTCAGATTGCATCAGCTACATTGTGTTCTGGTGACTGCGGCTACAGAGTGATGAATGTGCGTGCTTTGAGTTCAGAGTCCAGCTGTCTGTTTGGGCAGGGGGCAGTTCAGTGAAATGAACGATTAGGAAGGGATCTAGTTATTTGGGACATGCGTTCTCCTTATTGACCCAGTCACTTGCATTGCCAACTTTCTCACCTTGCTGCTAACGGTGTTCAGGTTTATCTGAAGAATGAATATTTAAAGGATTATCTAATGGGTCATTTTGATGTGCTTCTCCCAGCATAAGCTCCATCCAGCACCGAGTTACTCTTTCTGCCTGGCTTTAAAAGGAAGGTGTGATGAGACCTTATTAATAGAGATCAGAGGAAGGAGAAGTTTCTAAGAGTACTTAGGGCACTGTCCAGAGAAACGAAGAGAGATTGGATTGTGCGTTTTCCTAGGATTATAGTTATGCTCTGTTAATTCAAATGCTTTGTTGAAAATGTTTAGCTTTCTAAATAAGTGCATGCCTAAAACAGGCCAGGTGGCTTGCCTTGGGATATTTAAGGTAGTAGTTTGAGTCCAGCATTTCTCTGGTACACTTTTGCAGTGTCTGGTCACAAAACCCGGTACACTCAAAAGGGCCATATGCAGGAGATGCCAACTATAGGCACACCCATGGTTATTTTTATTCCTCACCCAACTCAATACTTCTGGATAGCTTTTGTACACGTAAGCAAAACTGTGAAGTGGGCAAGCCATGTGTAAATCTTGGTTCATTGGGCTCTTTGCTCTTTGTTCATATTATCATAGATTGAGATGGAGTGAAGAAAATCTTGTTGCAGATGGCTACTTAATTCCTGCCCTGGCAGTTCAGACTGAGAATGGGAAATTCCCTGTGTTACAGTCCACTCTTAGGGTGGCCATGCACACAGTGGAATCTAATGTCTGCCGACAGACTGCCTTTGGAGGTTATAAACGTCAGTCTGTTGCATTCTCTGTAAACACAGGCTGTGGGCCAGGGCTGGACACTACTACAAGCACTAGAAGGCAGATCAATGGTTTAATGAATCCATAAAGGATGCTTGAACTTGGCTGCAATTTACTGTGCACTCTAGTTAAATGAAACTCCTGTAGTCTTTAACAAAGATAGAGGTAATCAATGGCTGGGGATGGAAGCCAATGTCAGTAATCACAACCTTTCAGAATTTGTGTTGTTGTCTCATTGCTAGCAGAGGCTTAGCCAGATCCAGGCTCTGAGCCTCACTATGTCTATATTGATGTTTTCTCAGTGTTTGAGCTGACTGTGGCCCAGAGATGACATAATCGTAGTAGTGTTGCTTCTGTGAGGACTGTTTTTAAGAGCTATGGAATATTATTTAAATAATATTTCTTTAAAGCACAAGAGTAAGCTCAAGAATTACATTTATTCTAACGTGTAGAGTCTTTGTATGGCATCCCCATGATGAAACGTAAATGGAGGAATAAAATCCATTTGTGATTAAGTCCTCAAAATGTCAAATTGCATGGTGTTGGAGAGCTCTGATTAATCCTTCCGTGGTAAAATATTCCTCATTAGTTTGCTATGGCTAAGGGTTAACCACTCCTATTATAAATTCAGACATTAATGTATTTTATGCTTAATTCATCTTCTGATAGAGGAAAATATAGTTGGTAGATATGAATTTTTTACTTCCAAATGTACTTTGGAAACATTATTCTGATTTATGAGTGAGCTTTGGCGGCATATAGGAGAATTCCTTCATAAATATGTTGAAATGTATTTAAAAGTAGTTAACCACTTTTGATTGTGAAAAAACTACTGCCTTGACTTTGAAATGATTATTTTTTTCCACAGAGATAGGAGAATTTATGACATAAATCAAAGATTTTGCATCCGATTTTTGTCACACAAACTTAAACTTTCTAAGTGTTTCACTTTCTTGATTAGCTAATTAGCATTAAGAGAGCTGGATCCCACTCTGATAAGTGTATTTTGAGGGTTCAGTGGTTAATAGGAATTTTGAGGTATGTTGATTGCTAGTCTACTTCATAGGCCTTTTGCCAAACATTCCATGATAAGGTGGTGATTTCTATATGGATCTGATAAGCGATGTTATCTTGTAGTCTGGTTCAATGGGATGATTTCATATCATTTCAAATATGGTGAGCTGTTCTATGACTGCACATCCAACTCTTTGTTATAAGAAGAATCTTTGAAGGCCCTGACACTTTCTGGGATCATTTGTAGGGTTGTGTGTTTCATAAGTTGGAGCAATTTAAGTTGTTGGTGTCAAAGGATTTAGGAATACAGAGACCCAGGGTCAGGTGATGCGAAGCTGGGCAAATAGTTAAAGATGAGGAGGATTTGCCCAACAGGAGACAAGTGCCTATGTTCTGCTTGCTTGTTTATTTTTAGCCAAGCTTTAAAAAAACCTTGTTCTTTATTCGTTCATTTATTATTATTATTAATTTCTTTTGGTGAGGAAGATTGGCCCTGAGCTAACACCTGTTGCCGATCTTCCTCTTTCTGCTTGAGGAGGAGTGGCCCTGAGCTAATATCTGTGCCCATCCTCTATGTTATATGTGGGATGCTGCCACTGCATGGCTTCACGAGTGGTGTAGGTTGGCACCCAGGATTCTAACCGATGAAGTTGTGTTGCTGAAGTGGAGCGTGCTGAACCTAACCACTATACCACTGGGCCAACCCTCATTCATTCGTTCTTAAAAATAAAAAATAAAAAGGCATATTGAGCCGTGGTGTGCTAGGCACGTTTTTAAGTTGAGTGGATCCTGAAAAGTCCCTGCCTGAAAGGGATTTACATTGTCTAAGGGAGACAGAGAATATACAAGTTAAAAATATGTAGGTCATGTGCTGCATAGCGATCTTTCAGTCAGTGACAGATGGCATATACGGTGGTGGTCCCATAAGATTAGCACCGTATAGCCTAGGTGTGTAGTAGGCTATACCGTCTAGGTTTGTCTGAGTACACTCTGGTGTATGCACAATGACCAATTCACCTTTCTCAGAACATATCCCCGCTGTTAAGTGATGCAGTATGGTATATATATAACACGATTTCAGGTAGTAATAAATACTGTAAGAAAGAGCAGGATGAGGGGATGGATAGTGATGGGTTGCTGTTTTATATCTGGTTGTCATGGAAGTTCTCTTTGAGGAGGTGACGTGTGGGTAGGGACAAAATGAAGTGATGGAGCTGGTTGTGTGAAAAGCTTGTAGCAGAGAGTTCCAGAGGGGAGGAGGAGCAAGAGAAAAGCAGAGGTCCTCGGGGGGCACAGGCTTGGCATTTTTGAACAAGAGCAAGAAGGTCAGAGTGTCTGGAGTTGAACGATCAAGGTGGTTAGGGGCCAGATCATGTCAGCCACAGAGTTAATAGTTTGGATTTTAGTCTCTGTGTGATGGCAGCTGTTGGGAGTTGTTGAGCAGGGTGTGTGACGTGATCTGATTTTCGTTGTTGATCGGATGTCTGTTAAGGAAGTAGTACATTTAAGATCCTGGATGCAAAGGAGATTTGGAGAGTGAGAAAGGCAAGAGCATTCCCATTGAAGTTGGGTGTGTCTGGCAATAGAAAACTAAAAATATTGTATTCACTGAATTATTCACTAGCAGTTATGAAACATTTTCCAGTAGCAAAAGTGTGTTGAACTAATTTAGGGTTTTTTGTTTTTTTTTTTTTTCGGAAAGAATGGGAGGAAATGAACCAAGGATGGACGTTGTTGGTTAAATGTTCTGACACAGTGATTTTCTTTCTATAGGGTGGATGGGCTTGCCCCCAACCCAGTGAGGAGCTTAAGGCCTCAGAAGGCAGGTTCAACACAGAACCCAGGTCTTGAGCTGAGACACCTGTAGCATCCACGGGCCTTCTCAAGCTCTACCCCTAGAAATAGTGTGATGAAAAGGAGGTGGTAACTTTGAAGAGACCGTCTTTGGGTAAAGGAATTAGTCTGAAGTTTATTTTATTCTAAGAGAAGACTTAATTTGGTGATTCTGTATAGGATGTATCAGGACTTTTAATGCAAGTAACAGAAGACCCAACTCAAATTGGTTTAAACAATAAAAGGCATCTTTTATCTGTTGGAACTGGCAAGTCCTAAGTTAGGGGATGCTTTAGGTGAGGTTGATCCTGCAGTGCAGTGGTCTTATCAGGGTCTCACTTCTTCTCATCTCTATATTCTTCTGTATAGAGTGTTGGCTATATTCCAAAGCAAGCTCCCCAGACATTATGGGATGGCTGCTAGCAGCAAGCAGGGCTATATGCTTCCTCGTTCCCATCCAATTGAAGACAGAGTGCTTGTGTCCTAGCATTCCAAGCAAGAGTCTTGAAATTCACACTCATTGTCTATGTGTAGGTCACATGCACGTGCCTGAACTGGGGACTGTGAGCTGGCAATGTTCTGATTAGCCTTAGCCTGAGCTAATCAAGGCTTCTTGCTGATGTTGGAGTTGTGCTCATTTCCCTGTAAAGCCCATGGGAGGCTGCATGGGGAAGGGTAGCTCCTAGGATGAAAATCTGGAAACTATTAAAAGAGAGAAGGGGTCAGAGTGATGACTGATGGTGGGTGCCAGCAGATGTCCACTAGAGAGAAGGAGAGGTGATCATGAGGTTATCTCATGAGGTTGAATTCTTTACACAGTGAATGTGTCCTGCCCATCTACTCTTTTCATGTGGAAGAAGGAATCCAAGTGTGGATTGAAAGAGAAAAATGTGGTTAGCAGTCATCATAGAACTACTTCTTCCATCCAGGACCAGCTGCTTTGAAAATCTGATTATTAAAATGTTGGCTTTAGTACCAGGACCAAAAGTGCTGACTTTTTCTATTCTTTTTGGACTTTATAGAACATGAGATCACATAGATGTAAGAGTAGGGGATTGTGGTTAGCTGTTAGTTGTGCTCACTTGTGAAGAGGAACAGTGGTCAGTTAGAATAGCAGATAGCCCAGGATACAGTTTCATCAGTGTAAGTGGCCTGGGAGATGTTTGCTAAGGACTGTATTGGATATGGGGAGGCAGATGCGTGGGACTGGATGGGTGATGGGAAGAGGCTGCTGTTACCCATCAAGAGTTCGCCCACCTCCCCACACATTTAAGCTACTTTCTGTGTGGCTGAAAACTGTCTGTTAAACGAAAGGGAAAGGGGAGTGGTCAAACAAATCGTGATTTAGTCTGAGGCTGAATGCATCAAGTTCGGGTGGCTGAAGGAGCAGAGATCTTGAAGGCTGCAACTTTCACAGTTGTTAATCTATTTATTCATTCAACAAATATTTGTTGAGCAGCTACTATGTGCCAGGCACTGTGATAGTCGGTGGAGTTATACTGGACAAGAAAAACCTGGTTCCTGCCCTCATGAAGCTTACAATCTAGTGGGAGACAGACATTTATTTAAATAACAGCACAAATGTGAAATTGCCACTGTGGCAAGTGCTACAATGGTGGGGCACAGAGAGAGTCTCTATCAGGGAGATCTGACTAGCCAAGCAATCTGGAAGCTTCCCTGAGGAAGTAGTGCTTGAACTGAAATCTGAAAGATGAAGAGGCATTAACTAGAGAAAGGATGAGCTTATTGGGCTGAGGACACAGCTGCCTGATTTCTGATCCTGGCCCTGATTAGCTACTTCTTTGCTAATTTCAAGTTCTTCATGAAGGGATGGAACTCTACCGACAAACAAGAAAACAATTAAATATTCCCTGGAACAATAATCTCATTTATCCATTTGTTTGTGTATTCATTCATTTGTTCATTCATTCATTCTTACCAGCCCTTGGGGATTCATTGCTTGCCTGCCGGCTTCTCCCTTCCCTGACTTTTCACTCAGCTTCATCGACTATAGAGTTAGAACATTACTACTAACTCAATTCAGGGAGTATATTGACAGCTTGTAACTCCTGAAGCTAGAAGCATTTGTAAATAAATAATAATAAAAAATAACGATGACTGTAAGAGCCTAAGTGTTTTTACTTATCAAATGTATCAGAAAAGCAACAATGACAACAGAGAAAAGATTGGGTGAAAATACACTGAGTTAAGAGAGGAAAAGAGTGTAATTACTATCTGACAAATATGGTGGGATGATTGAAAATAAATGCGCTAAGTCACTTTTTGATGGAGAGAGCCACAGAAAAGGCAGATCCCCCCCCTCCCACCTTCCCCCCACCGCTGGGTGTGGAAAGAGATGTGGTTTTGTTGTAGAGAGAGAACTATAGAGCTATGTTAACATTAATGCAAGGGCAGACAGGAAGTTTGGGCGATGATAAATTCCAGGATAGAGGAATGCTTATTGATGCTCAGGTCCGCAGACTAGACAACTGTGATAAAATGGACACAGAACAGTGTGTCTCCTGGCACGATAACGGAGGGCGATTCTCATGGCACAGTGGTGTGGCGGGAAGGGAAGAATTCTCTTCTCTTTCTTTGTATTTGTTTCAGCCTGGTATCTCATTTAGTGCTTAGGATCATGATAACAACTCTGTAGAAATGTAGTGATAAATAAATAGGCAAGTAAGTAATTCAGATTTTATCTTCCTGGGTCTTAACTGGCTGATGTGGCCGTGGATATTCTAAATGAAGGTGTCTGCGTCTCTCTTCAGGATGCCAAGTAGAGGAGATGACCCTTATCAAGGCTAACCATACCTGTACCTGCCTCAGGTGACTGAACAGCTGGAGTCAGTGGCCCCCTCTCCAGTTCCAGTAACTTCTGAAAACCACACATAGTGACAGTCGTTTCCAAAAGAGGCTGATTTTAAAACTGTGATGAAAATGGCTAACAGCAGGCTGAAGGTTAAAGTAAAAAACTTAAAAACCATAAAATCTGCCTGGAGGCTATTTAAGCAAACTGTTTTAGAGGCACAGATGGTTCATATACCTCTGAGCCAAAAAACAAAAAAGTAAAAAGGGGACAGTAAAGCTGGCGTGATTAAGCAGACAAGTATGAAAGTTTTATTAGTACTAAAAAGGCATCCTTTAGAAAAGTGAAAAATCTGTCTCAGGAAATTCGGAAGACCTGTTAAAGATCAGTGGGAAGTGGAGAGGGCAAACAGATGACATTTCAGAAAGCAATGAAAGATAGTGGAAACACACAAGGTGCTTATGCACATTGAGTATCAGAAGCTGTGCTGTAAGGAGATGAGAAAACAGTGTGAGAGAAAGATGTGGAGAGTTGGCTGTGGCTTCCCTGTCCTGTATTTTTGATGTAGAGCAGTTTTTAATAGGGATTTGGTGCAACTAAAATGGTGCTTTGAATCTCCAAGGAAAATCAGCTGGAGCAAATTTGAGATGCTTAAGTGCCATAAATCAGAAGGTCCAAAGCATATGAAGGGAGATAAAGTATGATGTTGCAGGCATACCTGAGAACTGGGAAATCCTTGGGGTCTCTCCGAGGTATCCCTCAGTGCTTACAGCTGCAATCCTCCAAGTGTGTTCCTGTGCGCGTGCAGGGGCACACACACACATGTACACAGAACGACTCTGGATTTTAGACTGGTGAACTTCCATTATCATAATTTGGCCAAAAGTCAGACTCTGAAGAAGAACAGAACAGTACAGAGTTTGTAGGGTTGCCATTTGAGAAGCCTCTGAGAAAAAAACAGAGAAAGTAGTACTTGTGTCTTGAGTTAGCATTCAATATAAACCTAAATAAAAATGACCAAATATAGCCTTGCAAAAAGTAAGGTAAGTTGTTTGGATTTTCAAAAATCTAAGTAATTCACTTAGAGTTTGGCTGACTCCCTCCAAAGGGACCCTGGAGGAAAATAAATAACCAAAGGCAAGGAATAAAGCTTTGCCTTGGATTAAGAACCTGGGAGGGAGTGGATGATATTCCTCAGAGTACAGATAAATTAATAGCATACCATCCCAGGGGTTTATATTAGGAGTAGTGACACTTAATATACTTATTGCTTATTTGGAAGTAGATGACAGGAAGGAGGGGAAGTTTGCTACTTTCTCTTAAGTTGCTTTCACTTGAAAAACCACAGAGGATTACCTTCTCCTCCACTACCCTCCCCCACACCAAAAAAAGCCAAACCCTGCTCTACAAATATATAAATATAATGAGGTAACCTGACATCAGATGCAATTCCATTCACGGAGCTGTCAGCTAGCAGAGGGAACAAAAAATTTCAGTCCTCATACTCCCTGATACAAACTGCCTCTCAGCATCCTGAGAGAGGAACGTGGTCCAGTGTGAAGGGGCCTCAACTGTGTTCCTCGCCTAGAGTAAAAAAATAGCTTTTAAATGTTTGCATTAAAGACAGTTTTTTAAAGTGGACAAAAGTACATCAAACTATTCGCTGATAATCAGGCTATGTCCCATCTTCACAGGAAATGTCTAGTTCATTCTTCTTTAACCTGATTTTTATAAAAGGCTAATGCTGAACTTTAAGAGAGTTGACATAGAGGATTAAATATATTTTCATTAGACTCCAGGCTAAATAAATATGGGATACAGGAGCCCGAAAAGGTATTCTGTTGAGGACAAAAGACCCTATGATAAAACTAAATAATTGGGAAAGATAAATGTAATGAAAGTGTGCCCTGCCTCTTAATACTCAGGGGTAACCTTTGCAGTTGGCCACTATGGAGAAAGACTGGGTCAAACTCTGTGGCAGATGGTTTAATACATAGTGCATACATTAATCCACGAAGGCGGCGCTGGAAATGCAAGCAGGTTGTTAATGATCGTGTATAGCAGTTGTGAGCTGCTCCAGCTCTTGCAGTAAGGTATTCAGATGTCATGCTTCAGGGTCCAAGTTGATGAGTTTCTGGGTTGGGAAAACATTTCCCCCTTTGTGTTGCACTGCACAGCTGATGAGGCATGCTCCGGGGAAGGGGTGGTTAAAGTACTTCAGGTGAATGGGAGAGAGAGAAGGTGGCCTCACATCCCAGGTCCTTGATTTAATTTGACAACTTCTTACTCCTGGTTAAAATGGTACCATCGAGAGTATATTGAGTATGAGAAATTTGTGAATCAAATGTGAAGGCAGCAGACACCACTGCTGTAAATCTAATGGAGCTTCAAACCTGATTTTCAAGTCACTACTGATTAAAAAAAAAAAGAATCCTCAATCTTATGGTCTGTTGGCACCAGAAAAGCCTTGTACCAATGACATAATTTTCATTTTCGTCTACCCTGAATTATTTAATAAGTAGAAAAGAATATTGGCCTCCCAAATTCCACAGCATTGAACTTGACTTAAAGAGTCAATTAAAAACAGATAAACCCCCTATACCAGGAATGGAGCTCATAGAAATTATTTGTATTTATTGACGCTTAAATCAAGACAACCAGAAGTAAATAGAAATTCAGGAAGAGTTGGTTGCAAAGTTTAGATGTCTTACAGTGTTTCATTTAGGGCATTGTATATTAAATGTGATGTGAGGAGAAAATGAAAGTGCACTAGAGTAAACAGAGGTGAGCTTGAGTGAGCATTTCCATTCCTCTACAAGCAGAACGTCTTGTTTTTTTTTTTAAAGATTGGCACCTGAGCTAACAACTGTTGCCTATCTTTTTTTTTCTTTTTCCTGCTTTTTCTCCCCAAATCCCCCCAGTACATAGTTGTATATTTCAGTTGTGGGTCCATTCTAATTGTGGCATGTGGGACGCCACCTCAGTGTGGCCTGACGAGCGGTGCTATGTCCACGCCCAGGATTTGAACCGGCGAAACGCTGGGCCGCCGAAGCGGAACGTACGAACTTAACCACTCAGCCACCAGCCGGCCCCAAGAACTCCCTCTTCATTCAAGCTCTTTTGCTCGCTTCCTTTCTGTTTCTAATGCAGACATTTAGCACTTAATAAATGTCAGTTAGGTTTACTTCTTTATGACCGTGTAATTCAGCTGTGGACAAGGAGATGTTTGACATCCCCAGAATCTAGATATTTGGCTAAATATTTGATCAAGGCTAGTAATGGTGATGTGGACCTCAATTTTTCTCCTGTATGTAGGGAGATGGGATGGTATATTGAATAAAACCTATATCAACCTGATTATTTTATTTAGCTCCCATCACCTGTACTCTCCAGGAACATCCAGGGGCCCAGTAAGTGATAGCCACCACTGTATTGCTCTAAACCAGCTGTGCATGGGAGGAATAGAGAGACGAGCCTCACTCACTCCTGGGCAGCCCAGCACCCATGGGACCCCCTCTTCTCCACACCTGGAATGCCAAGCTTGCCCCTAGTGGGAACAGGAAGGAATTTGGTTGTCTCCATCTTGCTTTTGGGTCCTGAGGCTGAAATAATGCCTTTTGTCACTCAGCCCCTTGTCAGAGGCTGCTGCTAGCAGGGGCAGAGACAGTTTGACCCACAGTCTTGGCTTGGGCCAGGATACTGGCATAGGTTGAGGAAGTGAAAGACTGGAGAGAAGTGCAGGAATGAATATTTGGGTACAGATCAGTGTCTGTGCAAGCAGTGAATGAACCAGCAACTCAGGTCCTCAGAGGCTGGGACCTGTCTCAGGGCTGGGTGCCATGGAACACAGAAATCTGAGATGTGGTTTCTGCTCAGAAGAATGTCTGCCTGAGTGTGTGTTTTCCTGTGCTTGTGTGGAAATTGACCTCATGCCGCACATTTATTCACTTACTCACTTAGTGTTCACGATGTGCTGGGCATTGTTCTGTGGCTGGGGATACAAAGATAAATAAGGAGAGGTCTCTGCTGCTAAGGCTCTCACAGTTGAATAAGGGAGACCGACAAGTAAACAAATGATATTGTGGGAGGTGTGCTGGAACAGATGTGGAGAAGAAGAACTGGGAACCGCAGAGTGACTTCCCCAGCCCAGGGGCCAGGCTCCACGCCTGAGTGAGCACATGCTAGGATGGAGACCAAAATGTAAATTCAGGAAATGGGATGGATAGGAAAAAAGCTAAGGACAGTGAGGCAGAAAAAAAAGGATCTGAGTCAGGAATGAGAGCTCCACATGTCACCCATTAAAAAACAAAGGTATAACCCTTATTGTAATTCCCGTATTATGTTTTAACATTTTAAAATATTACAAACTTTATTGGAATACTTAAAATCATATTATATGATTTAAAAAATAGACTTTTGATGTCCCTTTTTCTTTGGGTTGTGTTGTGAAGAAGTCTACAGGAGATAAAGGAGGCAGAGAAGAAGAGAATATACAGACAGGGCTCATCACAGACATGTGAGAGTTGAATGCCTACCTGCACGCTTCCTGGACTGTTAGAACTGGAAGTGACGTTAGACAGCTCCTGCAGCATCCTCTTTTTATGGATGAGAAAACCGCAGCCCTGAGAAGAGAAGTGACTTGCAGGGGTCACACAGTTAGTGAGGGCAGAAACCACAGATGCTGAGACTAGGATACGGTCTCTGAAGTCAACAAGAGGAGAATGTAACGGCCGCTGCCTAAGGGCAATAGAAACCACTCTTCCTTGTGATTAGGACATCAATATTCAGTAAGCGTACATATAAAATTGATTAAAGGGCTTAGTATGGTATTTTTCAAACTTTTATTTACCGTGAACCCATAGTAAGAAATACATTTTGCTTTGTAATTTAATGTACACACACACACACACACTCATACTTTGTTTCATAATATCTAAGTCACTTTGATGCTGGCAATTTCTTGATTTTACCAGAAAGTGTCAGCAGAAAATTTTTACAGAATTATGCCGCAACTGCAACCTGGCTGACAACAATTGTAAAATGCATCATGATTTCAGAAGTATTAAAATGTGAAAACTGTTTAGGCTTTGGAATACACAAAACAGGGCATAGCTATTTAAAACTGAAACAAAACTTTCATGAAACAATACTTATTTTTCTATGGGATGAACTCTGATATTTTCTATTTGTTTTGTTCTATTTCATTAAAAAGTTGCTGGTTGGGACTCATTAATGGGGTGAGAACCCAGCTTGAAAATACTAGATGAATAGATACATTTGTATGAAATGTAATTATTGTGGCAGGATAGGGGGGCCTTTAAGCCCTCTCTATTGGATTCTCCTTGACCTTAACTGCAATTTCACCAAGTTAAACCAAGGTATTTCTCTCAGTTAATTAAAACTTTCATTGTGGATTTTCTCAGCGGAGTCATACTTATCCCTTAAAATGGCCAATGGCTGCCCCATTTATAATTTGTTTTTAAGTATGCATTTGTCGTGATGGAGCAGTGGGGGCAATGGGTGTATTGACCAGGTAGTAAAAGGGAATGCTCAAAATTTAAAATGTGCTGAGTCAATCTCTTGTATCAGGTGGAAATGAACTAAAGGAAGGCAGAGATGACTTGGTAGGGATGGAGTAAGCGGGTGGAGGAAGGCCAGACAGTGAGGAGGTGCTGGAGAAGTGAAGTGAAGCAGGAGCGGCCTCCCAGGCAGCTTCCCACTGCAGTTCTGAGCCTTGGGCCAAAGGTCACGAGGAGCTAAATGGAGCCATAGACTGCCACCATGTTTGGCCTGGTCTTCATGCCATAGTCAATGAGATGCTGCCCAGGCCTGTTCCACAGAGCTGTGCATGAGGCTCATGGCATGAGGCTCATCCTTCACAAGGACTGGCCCACATCAGGGGAGTCATTTGGGAGGACAACTTGGCTATCAAGAAGAAAGAGTGGTTGAATTTATTTTAAAGTAGGCTGATAAAGAAATGATGCTAAGGCTTCCCTATTTAAATAATTTGATACCCACAGCAAGATTAGAGGCGAGGTGAGGGTGGACTGTCAACTAGCATAGAAAACTCTCTTAACCTCTTGTTTGAATCATGGCCTTCTTGGACAATCAGAAGAAAACTTTAGAGTGCACCTTTTCTCTAGGAAATAAACATATGCACAGAATTTTACGGATAATTTCATGGGTTCGTGGACTTTCTGAAGTTTGTTCCCGGACCTCTTGAATCTAGGTTCAGAATCCTAACTGAGGGTTATTGGATGTGGGAGCATTCAGCTCCCCATCTGCTTTTCTAAAAACTAGAGTTCTTCCCTTAAACTAGAGGTAGAAGATGGAGGGTTTTCTAACCTATGCAGCCTGAAGTAGAGGTTTGGAACAGGTGGATGTGACCTGTTAGCATGAGGGATAGTACAGGCAGACTTGGGGTTGACTGGTACGGCTTGACGTCCCCACGCAGATTTTTAGAATAAGCGTCCAATAATAAACTTTACTGTTTTAGGAGAGAGGGCAGTTTCGCCTCGGTGCCACAGAGGATGCTCCTTCCAGGATGTAGGCCTTGAGAATCAAATGACACAATTTTTCAGCAATTTATCCAATACTTAGAGTAGACAGATACTTCTCAAAATGGATGTCATTAAAGTCACAAAACTGGTGATATTATGGACAGATTCTTCCATTTGCATTATAGAGACATAACAGATGTAGGGAAGCTCCCAGTCTTAGCAGGATGTTAGGTTAAATAACTCTTTCTGCCTAGATGTCCTGTCAGACACACTGTTATGCTTCACAGAACTCCTGGCTACCTCTTAAAGGAATTTAAACTGTCAGCCCATTTAATGTTCATCTCTAAGGTGAAGTTTTTAGATGAAGCCAATTTAGCTTAATTTACCAAGGCATCGCTTCATATCTGGGGTCGGGGTGGGGCGCAGGGCTGGAGTCCATTGGAGCTGCCCCTTTGCAGAAGTCTGGAACACACAGGACACAGGATGGCTTCTGTGGGTCACTGTGGCATGTGTTAAGGAAAAGCAACGTTACCCTCTAACTGTCTCCCACTCCTGCTCTTGAAAAAAGTGTCATTCATGCTGCCATTCCAATAGACACGGGAATGATCTCAGAAAGCAACTTCTCTTGGGTTTCTAGAATGGTCCAAGCATTGACTCTTCTTTCTTCGGGGTGGGGGTGGGGTGGGGAGAAACTATTGTTCGGAGAGCCCGCCTGGGCCTGCAGATGGAAGGGCTTGATCAAGTACAGCAACATCTTTGTGCTGCCTTTAGTGGTTTTACTTTTTTTTTTAAATCCCCTTCTGAGGGAAATCTGTGATGACAATTTTTTCCTTCTCTGCACAGGTGCTAGAATGCATTGCGCAAATACAAACATATCCCACTTCATGAGAAAATTTGGAAGTCATTTTCCTTCCATCTGTCTGAAGTAGACTGTGCTCTAAAACTGGCCATCCACCCACCCATTCTCCTACGCACCTTCTCAGTGACAAGGAGGGGATGGCATTGTAAGAGAATGAAAAAAAAAAAAAAGATAAACCCTGTGAGGCATTTAAAAGGATGGCTTATTAGTATCGTTTGGGCAGCTATGAATAACACATGATAGCTTCTGGGGCTGCATATTATTCACAGAGGAGTAGCCTTAATATTCCCTCTCCTCTTTCCCATTCCAGTGTCCCTTTATTACAGATACGTTTCTCCATCTAATTCCCAAATCCTTGCCAAACCTGAGTGTTCTTTGATCACATGATTTTCTGATGTCCACAGTGAGTTCTCGCCCACGTAGGTAGGTAAGCAATGTTCTTTTAGAAAAGGGAGGCAGTGCCTGCTTCCAGAGGATGCTGCAGCTGTAGACGCTCTGCAGTCAGACAATCAGAGCCCCAGCAGGGCACCTTCCGAGCGCAGCTGCACAGCTCTCCTCTCGAGCTCTCCAAGGCACTACGCCCTGCGTGCGGATTCCAAGCTACATTTAACACAATTGCCCATCAGCACTTAGGAAGCAGTTACCACAGAAACCCAGCAGAGACCAATTAGTCACATGATTAAATTAATTAAAATAACCCAGGGCATCTGCCATCTTGCCTCTTTCTGCTACAGATAGCGCATGACCCAGACAGAACTGTAATTGGTTAGCAATGCTGTTGTGTCTCCTAATCCTAGAATTGTCTTCTTACCATGGAAGGGGGTTCTCCTGATTTGCTTTTCTTTCCATAAGAACTCTCTTGGGTTCTTTTGGAAGATATTGCTCCCCTATAAGCCAGGCAGTATCAAATTTACAAAACATCAGATTTAATAAACAATGGGATTTGTTATGTTGGGGATAAGAGAATTTGGAAACATTTCCAATTGCACAGTTGAAGACTTTGGAGGTTTTTTAATGAGGGCTTTAACAATATGTGCCAGAGGGTGCTCTGTAATATGCATTTACACTTGACCTGAGAATTCTGTGGCAAGTCGGGGAAACCAGACCATGGCTCTGCTTGTTAAAGTAATAGAGGTGTTATAACAGGGCACAGGTGTTGTAAGACAGTCCTGAGCCAAGGGTGGTGTCTAATAATCCCACTGAGTGGCTTGTCATTTGTAAAAGGCAGAAATGTACACTCTGAAGCTGAGCAGTAAATCAGCACTTTGTCCTTGATATGCTGAATGACCTAATGATGGCCTCTCCAAAATCTCCATGTAGTCAAAGGTTTTCTATTATACCAGTGCCACACTTCTACGCACACACACAAATCAGCTTACCTGAAATCTCATAGTGTTCACAGCAGCATGATTTCTATCACTTCAGACACTGGAGACCCTTCTGATCCATCGCACCTGAGAGCCAGTGACTGAACACAATTTGGAGATATCAAAGGAGGTCATGGTATGGTTTCCTAGTGCTCTTTCTTTGTGAATTGGCTTGACAAAATGGCATGAATTAATTATATAATTTGACTGCATTAATTTGTGCCTAACAGAGCAAGTGGCACGGTCTCATCCACAGACCTTGGCTCTGAGCAGGAGAATCATGGATAGACGTGGATAAGAGGTAGCACATAGATCCTGGGCTGGGACAGACCTTTCAGCAGCTGTGGGCAGTGGGCTGGTTTGAACCTTACTTCTTCCTGGGTGAATCAGAGTCTAGTCAGACCTCAGAACAGATGTGTCCATCTGGCAATTCCAAAAATCAGGTGACTACAAAAGATAACCACGTGGTAATTCAAAAAACTATGGTCTTCCATATTATATAATGAGCGCCAAAGGAAATTAATTGATAGGATCTCATTAGTAGCAATAATAAGAATATTCATTTGTATCACATTTTATAATTTATAAAGCATTCACATACCTCCAGACTTTGACTTAATCTCTCCTCTCTGATCTTTAGCAATTCTTTTATTTAATGTCCATATGTTGTCTGTGCAGTTGGCACACTCATTTTGTTGTTGGTGCAAGGATTATTTTCTGAATAAGATAATCGTATGGCTGACACAATTTTAATGTGAATGCAAAGCAGAGCTAAAACTAAAAAATATAGTTCACATTTTAGAGAAATTTTTCCTTTGAAATCAGCAGAAAAATGAAAACATATCAAACTTTCTTTGCATAAGTAATTAATAAATACCTCTGGTAAAGGTGATTCAGAAAGTAAAAAAATATATTTTTAACTATTTTATTATTAAATAAAATATTAATAAATATTTGTTAAATAAAATTAGTGCTTCTGTGAACTATAGGCTTGCTTTTACAAGCATAAATCTGTTTCTGCTATCTCCATATAAAATTTTTCTTAAACTATTAAAAATTATGGAAGATATAGCCACTTGAAAACTGTTAATGGCTACTCTTTTGAGAATGGCAAAATGAACCACGCATCAAAGTGTATCTTATGTCCTTTAGGTGAATATCACGCTTGGTTAAAATAAGTCAGACTTTCAGAAAGTTATTATAAAATGTTTCAACAGATGGACACTGAGTGCCAAGTAGTGGATTTGAAACAGAGGTTTCACTTCATTTGCTCACGTTGTGTGTAGACTCCACTTGATTATCCATGAATTGAGTTTTCCTAGCAACGCAAAGGTTGCCTGTCGTCATCATCATTCTAAATTCTGGCTGTTGAGAGGACCTTTGAGGGGCCAAGGCTGGTTATGGAGGGGGCCGTTGGTTGTGTGTGTTCCACTGCAATTTTAGGTTATCCTTTGTCTTGTGTCATTCAGACTTCACCCGTTCTACCAAGGAAGATCAGCAAAAGATGATTCTGCATAATTTCTGAATAATTTCTCCCTTCATTCTGCCTCCACCCTTCTGTGTCGTTGTGACATTCATTTACATCACTAGAATGGGACATTTGAACATTTTAAAGTTAGGATGCTGACTACAGGATCGATCCTGATATGCTTGTGAGACTGACACATTGTGGAAAAAAGATTACCAAGTTAAATTTCTATGAAAATTGTGATTATAAGAAGTAGTGGCTGCCTGTATTGATTTTTAGCCTTTTCATTTGATCTTCCTGGAAAATCTTGGTTCTGAGTACTTACTGACACACTTAGCTTGTCAAGGAAGTCAACTTGAGATGAGAGAAAATGAAATACTTAGGAAATGAGTTTGTGTCTCTACTATTTTCATAAAGATCTTGTTCTCTAATAGCGAAGAGGGCAATTTGTGCAACTATATAGTAGCTCTACCATAAATCCTTTCAGGAAAAAGGCAGAGTACAAGTAAATTAATAAATAAAATTGAATTAATTGGTAAAAGTGCTGAGTATCATGGTTACGTGTCTGTTCTAACATGCTAATTCATAGCACACTTGGGAGATGATTAGAAAAATTTAAAAGTTGCCCTAGTGATATTAAAAATTGAGCACTTGTTATTTTATTCAACAAATATCTATTTAGATCAGCAGCCCCCATTACTCTTCAAATTCTTACAACTGCTTTTGTTTTTATAGCATATAATCCCACTGGATATCATATGCTTTTTACAGATGTTTGTCTATTGTCTGTACTTCCCATTATAATAAAACCCCATGAAGATAGTGACTTTCTCTGTCTTGTTTACTGATGTATCCCCCAGTGTTTAAAATTGTGTCAGCCATATGAAAGATTCTTGATAAATATTCATTGAATGAATTAATAAATAGGTCTGAACTAAATGATGAACTAAATAATCTAGGCCTGACTTTTTGAAATAAGGAGCATTGAAAGGAATGTTAATTTGCTTACCAAATTAGATTAATTAAATGTTAAAAAGAGCTAGTTTGTAGGCTAATAGATATCCTCATTTCTACCATCAAGTGTTGGGTGCATTTTTTGAAACTGGGAATCCATACAGAGGATGTGGAGGCTGCAAAAATAAAGGGTACACTAGGTAATTGTCCTATTTTTTCTTTTTCAAAATACAGATCCTTTAGTACAAAGAATCTAAGTGGATTGGAGATGAAAAAATTCAGATGAAATTTATTTTAACTAAGAAAACAATAGAAACAGGCATGAAATAAGAAAAAGAGGAGATATTGGAAAAAGATTGAGAACTACAATGTGTATGCATAATACTGTCTGGGGTAAATGGACCCAGAGTCAGGGGGTCCTTAATCTCCTGATCATCCATCCACATAGCTTTGTCCCTGAGTCACTGGGTTGTATAAAACCTTTGCAGATTAACTAATCCGTCTTCCCGGGTTTGTAGTAGTAGGAATAATTATCTTATTCTTAGCTATTCAGTGGTATCACCAGACAAAACGTCTTATTTTGTATTGTGTGAGAGAATATGGATTTGTACAAAGTTTGGGTGGCACATAGATCAGGTTATTTTCCATTAATACCATCCACATATAGTTTGTACCTTGCAGCGAACACAGACTCTTATAACCTAAAGTAGAAATCTCAGTCATGAGTCCCACTCACTGGTTTGTAATGTACGTGTCAATTTCTTTCTCCTTTCAAAAGGAATGATGTTCACTGCATTGCCTAGAACTGAGTTTTAACCTTATGGTGGGGGGAGGGTGACTGGAGGTGGCGTTCTGATGCCCCAGTGTGTGTCAAATGGAGCCCAGGAGAAGGTCGAAAATAACTAATTCAAAATGACCTTTTCAACAGTTGAAGTAATACTGTGTGCCAAAAAAGAACCTTTCTTCTTTCTCCTCTTGTCTATCTGGTGTTTTCCTCTTTCTTAGCAGCTACCTGCCTTCCGTTTACCAATCAGCTTGTAAAAACCAGGATTTCAGGAGCCTTACCTTTCCCCATCCCAAGTAATGTTCAGCTAAGCTTTACGCAGCTCTCTCCACGGTCTCCTGAGTAGATCCTCCTGGTAAGGCTAGGACTAGCCCAGGAAGGATTTGGGGGTTTTCCTGGGGACCTGCCTATAGGGCAGTGCAACACCGGGAGGGAGGCCAGCCAAGTGCAGGAACTCTGCCTGCCCAGGGTCTCTGCCCACCCCACCGGGGGCCCCTTCATCGCTGGTTCCTCTCCTTCAAGGACTTGGGTCCCCGGATCCATTCTCTCTTTCTCCCAAATCCTGGCCCCAAGAGCCTTCCTGACTGCCAAGGGTTAGTGCGTTAGCACCCTCTCCATACAACTATGGCTCCTCACAGTTCCTCCTATTTTTAAAACGTTCTTACAACATCAGACACTGGGCTAAGCACTTTATGTTTGTTTAATCCTCACAATAACCTGATGAAAAAGGTATTATTGTCCCCATCTTATTGTCCTCGCTTACGGGAGGCAACTGAGACTCAGAGAAGGTCAATAACTTACCCAGGTCAGATGGTCCATAAGTGACCAGGTCTCCTTCCCCGAGGGACTGAGCTTTAGACTCTCCCCGAGTCAGGCTGAAGGTGGGTGTGTGTGCCCAGTGGGTGCAGCAGTGCCCCTGCAGGGTCCCTGCTCTGTTCTGCCCCTCTTCTTGTCTCTTACTGACACGACCTGAATCCCTGGAAAAGCTCAACCACCTTTTCAGGCTTTTTTCTGAGGGACTCAGAAATGTGTGTTTGCTGCAGTGAGACCACCGTCAATATTACACTTGCTTTCGGTTTCATGGACGCTTTGGATGCCCTCTTTCTGGAAAAGTCTGTTTCTGGGGTTATCTGACCTGTCAGGATGAGACGCCAGTTACATCCATGTGCAATCTAGACACATCCAAATCAGGGCTGTGCCAACCCTATCGGCACAAGGACTGTGGGCATCGTCACTCCTCCTTGGAAGCGTTCTAGCTAGGAGATGGAAGTTTGGGTGAATGCTGCTTCCTGCTTTTGAAACATTCCAGCTTAGTTGGCTGGAAGACATTATGAAAAGGAAAGCAAGGAGCATATACTTCATGAGGGTTTCTTTAAGTTAAAAAAAAAGCAAGAAAGAAATCCAAGCTGAAATTTCATTATTGTCTGGAGAGAAGTTGAACTCAGTGTTTTCAGCCAGATGTGTGGACAGTTTCTCCAACTGTAGCCTTTTAATGGGAATTACATTTTCCATAGCCTTTCGTTTCCTTGAATATTCTGTGCTTGCATAACATGACTCCAAAAACCCCTGCCCTGGCTGAGGAGGCCTTCTCCATGAAGTTGAGACAAATCTCTGGCCTGGGCTGGGCTGGGCTGGGCTGGGCCAGGCTGGGTCATTCTTCTGGAAGGAGTCACATTTTCTAACCTAGTCCCATGTGTGTGCAGAGCTGCCGGTGAGGAGCTCCGAATATAATAAAGGAGCTTGGCTCGTCAGATTCCTTGTCAGGTTAAGAAGCCCTTTGTTTCTGTTTAGTTTTCTGAAACAAGACAAATTATTATATTTTCTGTTAATTTCTTTCCTTAATGAGTTTCATTAAAATCAAAGCTTCCGGAAGACTGAGCCTTGACAGCTGTCTAAGGGCTGTTTCATTTACTGGGGGCTGCTTAGACTGAATAATTATTACAGCTTGATAGTTTAAAAAGAAGTAAGAATAACAGAGAGAAATAGATCCCTTGAATGGTGTGTCATACGTTTCTGTTTCTTTCCAGTGTCTGGGATTCTGCGGTGTTCAAAAGAGATCATTAAAATCATGTATTCTTTGAACTAAAATGTTACTAAATCATCACACGCCTGCTTCTTAATGGCTCCCTGGTTCTTAAAATACTGAATTTTGCTTAATGATGGTATATTAAAAGGAAGCCTTTTAGAGGTTAATAAAATAAAAATTTTTTAGAAGATTGTCTTTGGACACTGGCAGGTCATTTGGTACATGGTACCATGATGTCTTGATGAGAATGTCAGCAGCAGCATATTCTATCTTATGGTCACCGAGTAGTACAGTTATGCACCTACACTTACCTTCTCCAAATAATTTCTATATGCCAATTTAAAGAGACTTTAAATTCATCGCCAGAATTTCATCTTTCATGATGGAGTGTTCTTATTTGGGAAGCAAACCATTTTTTTCCCCTTACCCTCTACAAAGTAGAGACCAGTGAATGTGACATGTTGAGATGCTGAGATCCCCTGAGTAAGGGACTGAAACATTCTGAGATCGTTTACTTAAGGACCAAAGTTGAAAAATCACAAAAAAAGGAAAAAAAATAATATCAAAATTATGTAAAAACTGATAGAATGAAATGTATACTGCTGTATGTAGGGATGAAATGACTCAAAATTAAATACTTCTGCAAGGAAAAAATGAAAAGAAGGGAGGGATGAAGTAAGTGGGGTACAAATTTGATAATTATTGAAGCTGAGTGATGGAAATTTGGGGATTCAGTATTAAATAATCTTTATTTTTGTGTATATTAAAAAAATTCATAATAAAAATTTTAAAAGTGATAATATGGTAATAGAGGCAAGATATGTAGGAGATAGAAAAATAAGAATCATAGACTGTAGGTCTTTGGTCCAAAATAATTTCACAAGAAAAGCTTTATGTCATTAAGAAAAAAATATGTATTACTGGGTAATTTACATCATTGAGAAAAAAATTAATGAGACCAACTCTGGAGTCATTCAGGTTCTGATTTTTTCAGCAGATAAATTGTCAACTTAGGCGAATTAAACTGGGGAAATTGTATGTGGGGGAAGGATTTCTAGGAGCAGAGCTAAAATTTCACAAAGGAAGCACCATTAGTAAAAATGAGTTTAGTGGCTCATGGGGAGGAAAAAATAGTAGGATATAAATAGTTGAGAAACAAACTACAGAAAAGAATAAGCATTTTCATTGTTCTTATTTTGTCCCTAGCTATTTAAAAAACTTGAGACAAAAGGGCATTACTCAAGGATTCGCCAGTATGGCGAGAAAAGCCGAGGATGCTCCTCCCACAATGGTATTTGTCTTGTAGGGGTTGGAGCCTCATAGCCACACTCCCCATGACTGTGGAGGTTCAGGAAAGCACAAGGAAGACCCCACAACTTTAGACGGAGAGCGGGCCAGCACTAGCTCTTGGCAGGAGTCAGTTCCTTTGGCCGTGGTAGCCTTTGAGAACATCCCTCTGGGTTTCATAGTCTCTCTGGAAAACTTCTAAAGGCAGGGAACTGGTTTCCATTTTTGTGCAGTTCTCCTTAGTGATGGAGTTGAATGGGTAGTTGGACCGGAGAGTCTCTTAGTTCCCTTCAAATTCTGAGATTCTATGATTATATAAGACAAAAAGAAATGAAAACACACGCAGCGGTAACAGTTGGATACAAGATAGGTATGTCTGTGTGAGTGTGATTGCACAGTTCCCCATAAAGGAAGACGTATCCATATTGTGAGCTGTAGGCTGGCTGCCCACCAAGTAGCAGACTGAATGTAATCTGGCCCTTCTATTTCTTAAAGCTTTTAATACTAAGGAGCCTGGTCTCTCTCAAGAACTCCTCATTAAAGTATAAAACACTCTCCCGGAGTTTTGACGCTAGGAAGGCGCTCTCCTTCCATAAAGTCTATCGCTATCTTATGGAAATCTCTCCCCCAGGAGGTCAGTGAGCCCAGAGCTGCAGCTGTGTTTTAATAAGGGCTGGATAATTTTATGACCAATAACATTTGTCGTTACACATGCTACAAGAAGGTTAATCAAATCTCAGCCTTCAGGGCATAATCTGGTTCCCACAGGAATTTTCCTGCAGAATTCTATGTTTGGCTGGGGAAGCTTGCTTCCCTCCTCACACATTAGTTGTTGATCGTGGCTCCATGATCCTGGACTTGTGCTGCCATCATTTCTCTTACTGTCACTAGGATATTTCAGTATGAAAATTGTTTGCAGGCACAAACCTGAGTGGCACGGCTTTAGGAGGCCGGCTTTTAGAGCTCCATGGTTTCAGGTCAATACTTTATCTTTCAGCTTGAAACTTTAGTGAGACTGGAGTTTTCAATCTATCTGTTTCATTTGCCTCAGGAAGTCAGAGTTTAAGGCAACTTTCAGACCTGAGATACCAAATATTTTTCCAGCATTTCTCTGTTGCTTAGGAAACTCATAAACTGGTTCAAACATCTCACTTGGGGAAATATTGAAGTGACATTTAACTCAGAAACAAACTGCCTTTGGTCTGCTAAAGAAAACAGCATCTCTGTCTGAAAGGGCAGCAGATCAAAATAAAGAGGGCAAGAGAGAAAGAAGAGATGGCTATGGAAAGCTGAAGTTTGGATGACTGCAACACAAATTTTGAGATTGTCCATGTTTTCTCTTTGGTTTGGATTCTATGACTAGATCAACCTGTGGTCCTTCAACTCTTGCTGTAATGAAGGAATGAAGTCCCCTTGTGATTTGAAGGGTCAAGAGACCCTCAGAAGTTTTCTTCTCAGGACTCAGTGATATTTAATGAAGCAGAGGAGTTGACGTAGACAATCAGAAATAAGACCTAGTTGTCCATAGTTCCAGAGTCTCTGTTGGGTTCCATTGAGCTCCTCTCTGTCTTGATGTGCTGTAGTCTGTCTGCACAAGGCTGCCCTCACCGGGTCAGTCTGATCGAGGCTAGGTTGCCTTAGAGTTTCCACCATCACAGAGAGTACTGCTTTTCCACACTCCTTCTCATACTGGGTTCCCTGAATACAGTGCACAGCAGGTGCAAAGGGTCTCTCTCAGACTGAGTGATTACTGGAAGGTGTGTGCATGTGTGTGTGTCTGTGTCTGAGAGAGAGAGAGAGAAAGACAGAAAGAGGTCTAAAACGGACTCAGTTTCCATATGGTCATCTGGGTGGGAGATGACTTGGGCCTATTCCAGATTCTTAGGGCTCCTAGGCTGAGAATGGAACCAGGCAGGTGTGGGGTGGGGTGGATGGAGCCCAAGGAGAAGAGGCACGATTCAGGGAGTACTCTCCACTCCTTGGCACTTCCTTAGACTTCGGCCATAACTAAAGGTATCTGGAGATAAGTGGAATGAGTAAGTAATATTAATTAAAAAAACAAAACCAAAAACAAAAAGTGAAGTTCTATTAAATTGTAGAAGATACATCTAATCTTTAGGTGTTAGTGCAGAGCCAGGGTCTGGAACATCCGAGGCCACCTAAAAGTGAACCTAATCTGAGTATTCAGGTTAATTGACCAGTCTCCACCCCTTCCAAAACTGTACCCTGGAGTATGTGAGAAGGAAGTAAAGCAAATTAGGGTGGGAAGGCATCCTAGCTCATCCAGCCCTACCATACAGGGAAGGAGGTTGATGCCGTGTTCTCCAGTTGCTTCAAGCATAATCCTGTACTTTCCCCCAGTGGGTTTCAGCTCAGTTTGTGTCAGCTTATGTGTACAAACAGATTTTTAAAAATTGTCCCCTGCTAAGGGAGCTGACATCTGCCACTCTCAGAAATTAGAAATGACAGATGCCCTGAAGGGTGAAAGGCCTTGGCTGATTTTCCGTAAAAAATAGAATCCACTCAGACTCCACCACTCACCAAATGGACAGCATTGTCTAATCCATGCATTTAGTGGTGATTTCAGGTGACGAAGGAAAATGGGCAACCTGGTTCCGCTTGTTAACACTGCTATCTTCTCTTGCAAAACAACACAGAGACCATTCTCACATGTGCCTGCCCTTTCTAAGATTTAATGCGGTGTCCAGTCCATCACAGCAGGTGATGGAGGTTTGTGATGAGATACTTGATGGTTTCAAAGTCCTCATGATCGTTCACCCTTTGAGACTCCTTCCATCTGTGGTAGCCACTTCCCCTCTCCACCATGGGAGAGAAAGAAAACAAGCCTCAAGACTTTTGAAAGGGAAGAGAGTGGAGCTAAATTGAAGACAGAAGATATTACAGTCTATTTTAGCCAGGCTCTTTAGGCAAGGGGGGCTGGAATTGGAACCAGAGAGCAGTGAGAACTCAGGCAGCTTTTGGGCTTGGCTTCTCTCCACCTCTTCTCTCTTGGTATCTCTGATTTTCTCTGGCGGTCTGCTCCATGTTTTTCTCTCTATCAACCAGATTTCTTCGCTTCCCTGTAGTTCCTGGTCCACATCACTTCAGCAAGTATGACTCCATCATGGCCTCTCCAGCTCCTCTCAGTGTTGTGACCTTTAGGTTTAACCCCCATCATTATCTGCTGCCGTCTCTTCGTATATTCTAATTCTCATTCCTGAGAGAAGAAATCTGATGGAATCAGTTCATTTTTTTGGAACAAGCCACCTCATGGGTTGCTGGACACCTTATCTAGTGGCTGCCCTTGGGTCACGTGCATATACTTGGTCCAGTCAGCTAAGGCTGGGTCATCTGGTATAAAACATGGTACACAGTCCCTTAGAAGGGTATGTGGTGGGCAGACACTTTGACTGATAGCTCAAGTCCAATGCCCATCGTTTATTGAGCATCATTTGTGTCAAGCACTGAGTTGGGCATCAAGGGCGGTCAAAAGTCTGTCATTCATTTCCTTTTTACGTAGTAAAGAGGGAAGGAAAAAATGACCACAAGTAGAAGCAGATAAGACATAGCAGGTAGCATGTGGGAAGATGGTAGAAGTTTAGGATTTAATAATCCATAACCAGACTTACGATTCTAATCTAAAATCCAGAGCACACAAACGCATGTTCTTCTTCAGTCTTGCTCCATGAAATTGAAAGATGGAGACGTCCTTAGAAATGGCTAAAATTCCTATTGAAAGCCTACCTCCAGGGCTCAGCTAAAATCCCATCTTGGCCTGACCACTCCACCCCAAGAGGATGCCCCTCTCCCGCTGGCTTGCCCAGCAGGGCACATGTTAAAACAAGAATCTGCCACTTTTTTTCTCTCTTTAATGTGTTGATGTCTAATCTTCTTAACTAGACAGAAAACTCCTTGGGAGAAGGGACCAGATATTAACCTCTTTCTTGTAATTCCCATAGTTGACGTTCTGTGAGTTGAGGTAAAATGAATTCAGAATACTGGAAGAAGTTCCTCTGGGAGGAGCCTTGGTTACTGTTGAAGATACTATGTATTAAAATGCAATCCTATCCTAGAATTTGGTTAGTAAAATATGTAGATATTTTGATGATACAAACCAAAATAGCAGTACTTGAAATGCCCAAGACTATAGATTTTGAGGAGGTAAATTTCTTGATCAAGTAAGGACATGGTGTAAAAAGTGGTCACTCCTACAAGGGCGAGCTGTGATGTTGAAGGTGTATCTTTGCTCTGGGAGGCCTGGCACACGTGGGATGTTCAAAAAGGAGAACGAGAAAAGAGACTCTGAAGGTAGCCCAGAGGATTTCCCCTGTTCCGCCTTTTCTGGCTCTGGAGCGGGTGTGGGGGAGGAGGGGCAGTTTTTAAACTCAGCTGGCTGGTTCTCTAATGACTTTGTTAAAAGGCTCATTTTAAGAACTTGAGGCTTTATCCATGTATGTAATATTTCTTTCCCTTCGGTTTATACATACTTCTCAGAAATCTCCATTTAACAATTTCAGATGTATCGTTAATGATTATCACACACTATTGTTAATGAGTTGAATGGCGAGAGTCATTCCCAGTTATCGACTTTATATTTTCTGTATATTTCAACTCATTAAAAAAGAAGCGCGCCACAAAAACAAGACAAAGAAGAATAGAGCCGGGCAAAGTGCTGCCCAGTGGAAAGTGTGGCAGAGTTGCCTGTGGAGTCCTTATAAAACGCAATCTTTTAAATATGTATTTTATTGTTTCTAGCAACTCGACAAACTAAAACCATATTGAAAATGAACAACTGACTGAAAGGAGCCAAAGCATGCCTCAGGCAACTCAAAGCTTCCACCAGTCTGGGGTTAACTTCTATCACTCCTAACATTTGTGAGAGGATGATTCTAAATAACATGGAAACTAAATCACGGATTCTAAGCACAGAATAAATTAGGGAAGGAGCAGCACACACTTCAGCGTTATTAGGCCTGCTGCTCCTTTACACCTTCTGACGTTGCACAGACGAAAGGGTTAGGAGGGGAGACGGGTGTCCTTGAATAAGAAGGAGCTGCCAGCAGATAGTGGAGGCAAGACCGGGCATCACCCTGGGTACCCACTGCTCTTTTCCTCTGATACTTTGAGCAGTCAGGATCTTACCAAGAACCTCATGTTATGGGTCTTCCTCTGTGCCTTCAGTTGGGTTACCTGGTTACGTCTTGGTTTCTTCATTTTGAAGATGTTACCATTCTCAGCAAGTTGGAAAAGAGCCATAGAAACCTTAATGCATTGACCCCTCTAAAAATTGTCTTCGTTTATTAAAGAAATCTGTACACTTTCACACTTTTATAATAGAAAAGAGAGGAAGATCCGTGACTTAAAGTAAGAAACGATTTTTATATCAATCTCTTTAATTAGCGACCAGTTGTTTTAAAAGAGTTATTTAAAAAACATCCTTCCTTTGTTTGGGGGCCAGGTAAAGGAAGAGTGGGCAAGAAGGAAAGCCAGAATCTACCACTTTGCCCCTTTTATATCCCAACTATTCAGGGTGTTCTGAATCCTGAGCGGTATCAGATTTTGCTTTTAGAAACACTTAGGAAGTGAAAGCGATGCCAGGGTCTCGCTAAGGGCAGTGGCATCCCATTGCTGGATGGCAGGCTCAAGACCTCAGGATAAAACAGAGGACAAAAATAGCCATTTCATTACTGTCCCCTACCAAGGTAAATCTGAGAAATTCACTGAAGTTTTTTTTCCATATAAATTTCCAATATCCCATAAAATAAAGCAGCAATGGATATGGTTCCCAGAAGGCTTCATGTGTATGGTAGGGAAGCCCATTCATTGGGCCTGAAACCACAGAATGAAGGGGAACGAAATAAATGCTGGCTGTGAGTCCCCACCTTGCAGAGCTGCCTTTGTTGCAATGAGCGTGAAGCACACGCCTTAACTTTTAGTTACTTTGGCTTTTTTGGCTGGTGTTGCATCTTAGAAGTCACAGTCTAGCTTCTCCTGTCCGTATTTTTACTGCACAGAAGGTTTCCCAATTTGCAAGCGTTTGCAGCACGGCTGGGCCCGGAGATAAAACAGAATGTGTATGTAGTACAGTATGCATTCAACTGATGCACAAGATTCTTTCCACCATATGTGCAAAGTAGTGTGCTTTTCACTCGAGGTGCCACTGCCAAAATTGCCAGGAGCACATGAATAAGTGGAGGAGAGAATCTTGTATGCAATGCCCACCAGGCCTCACCCCCTTCTTGGAAGGAGACCCTGATTTCAGCAGCCACCTGCATTTGTGTCCCCTCTTCAGTTCATTGGTCACACCGTTTTCGGCTTACCTTTTTTTACACAGTCTTACCCTCATCCTTCTCCCTCAACCTTGACCTATGATGCCAGCCATTGTTGAGGTCAGCGTGGAGTTCCAGGTACCCTTCCAGTAGGAGAAGACGGGGGAAATTAACACTTAATGCTAATGAGGATAACAAGACTGCAGTTAAAAACTCATCAGTTACAGAGGAATGACATGAAGGGAAAAACCAGCTAATGCTTTTTTCTCCCCTTAAGTGTTTATTGTCTTCATCTCATGCAAAGCGTAGCTTCCCACGCCTTTTTACAGGAAAGTAACATTGGTCTAGTCTTCGAAGGTAAATCTTGCAGTGGAAGATCTTTTGTGGATAAGAAAAAAACAGAAAAAAAAAAGTGAGGGATATAAAAGAATTCTACTTTTCCCTGACCTTTTTGAATTTGTCTTTAATATCCTTGTATCCTTTAGCCTAAATAAACCAATCTGGAGATTTTTTGGGTTAACTGGAATTATTGCCTCCTTTGGCTTTACTGAAAACTTAGTATTTGTTTGTTTGAAGCCTACAGTATTTCTGACCTGAAGATGTCAGTGGGCACACAGCTTAAACTCTTTTCTTGAGCTATATGATTGCTATAACCTGGCGGTTACCACCGCTCTCTCATTCAACCAAGTGTGGGTAACAAGCACTAGCCTTGTGTCACAGGTGGGAAACAAAGACACAGGGCAGTAACTTCCTTTCACCTGCCCTTCTGTTTCTTCAGCCACTAGTCTGGGAGGTAGGGCTCCTCCACCCATGGGCCCTGCAACAGGGCATCTCTGACAGCCAGAGAGGGTTAGTCTACATTTGATGAAGGTCACCTAAGTGTAATTATAATCAATCTGTTGTAAATAAGTCATCATCTCAACTTTCTACCTTGACTTCTTTTGAGTTATTTGCAGTCTCTCTCTCTCAACATGTTATCAAATAACCTTTGGGCCAATATAAAGTGTGATTTTTGTGCTTATATTTTTCATGAGTGCTAAAGGATTCCCTGCTCTTGTTTATATCCACAACACAGAACAATGTAGGCTCCCTGGGGACTGCCCCACTTTTCCTGAGCAGTAGATCTGGGGAACCCCTTGCCTGATGAGGATATGCTTGGAATGGCAGCGCTCGCGGGTTTCAGCCTTGTCCTCTGTCACTGTGGAGTCTGGTAGAAGGTGATGTATGCCACAGGGGAAAGAAAGGGCTGATGGCGGATACTCTTCACGTGGAAATCTGAGTGGGCAGGGAGACGTCTGTGCTAGTGGGTCCTCAATGAGAGGCGAGGGTGATGTTCTGGGAAGATCAAGGACAGGAAATGGTAGGGACATTGAGTTACCAGGGAAATCTGACTGACCGTCCATGGTGGCTCTGTTAGAATCTTCATTCCTAAGGGGAGGGGCAAGAGGGGAAATGTCGTGCACTTTGGTGAGCTCATTGTAGAGTAGGAAAGCCTTCTCAGCCTTGGAGAGCATCCTTGGCTGGGGAGGAGCCCATCAGAGCCTCCCCTTTGAGCCCGTGTTTAGGATGCACATCCTTACTTTGCAATGGTGGTGACAGTCACACTGGAGCTCGATTCTCTTTCATTCGGTAATTGGTTATTTTTACACAAACTGTGACTAAGGAACTTGATTACACACCTGTCAGCCATATGATGGGAAAGAGAGCTGTCTGTGAGCAGAAGAACAGGATGCGTTTCTACCCGGGTCTCTGTGGAGTCTTCTCCATCAAAGATGTCATTTTTCATTTTTCCCTGGAAACAAGACAGACGTTATAGCTACTGCCTTGTCTGTATCATTTATAGGAATTGCTGCCACAGATGCTAATCTAAACTAATACAATTTCATTTTGATTATATCTTTGTAGACATCAGATCCTAGAGCACAGGAGGCCAGGTTGTACTATAAAGAAACAAATGAGCATAAACGTTATATGGTACCTGGAGAGCAGCTTCTTGTGACGGGGCAAGGGGTAGGGAGGAATAGAAATGGAAATGTTTCATACAAGAAGGACATTTTACTGTAAGATGAAATAAATCAGTAAAATAAAAGAAAGCTGTTTCCGACTGCACAGGCGACTAAGGGAGGGGGGTTCTCGCTTATGGAGAAGAGATTGCCAGGTGATTGAGTCCTGTCTAAGGGTTTTGAAGGAGAGTTGATGTGTCCGAAAAATGGGGATGAACACATGAAAAAAAAAAAAACCTCAAAGGCAACAATTTTGAACTGAATTCTAAAACAAATAAGGACCTAATAAATGCTACAACATTTAATTAAAAAAAATATCCCTAGCCTTTGAAATAAGAAAATAATCCACTTATTTGCACATTTTTCTGAAGATGGTGAACCAAATATTAGATTGTTCAGAAATTCCCCCTCTCCTTTTTTTTTTTGTCTTCTCCTGTCTGTCTGTGTTAAGGCCATTCAGCTTGGAAAGAGTGTGTGAGTTACAATGTATGTGTGCCCAACCCCTGCCGAGCAGTTAAATCAGCAAATGATACAGACATCTTCTATTACTGAGGTAGAAACAGAGTTGATACAGGGTGAAGTTAGTAGCTGGAAAAAGAGGAATAAAGGGAGATGACATGAATGGTGATGAAAGGGACCAACAATAAAACCTTGGTCAACTTCTTTGACAGAAGTGTGGTGAGGGCTGTAGACTTCAACGTATTGCTGTCTCCCTGAATCCGGGGCTGCTTATGTGTGTGGGAGCTGCTCAGACAGTGTGGAAAGTTTCTTGATGGAGATGCCACTTATGAAACACAAGAGGAGATGAAGAGATAAAAAGAAAACAAAACTATGCCTTATTTGCAGGGAGCAAATTGGGTAGTCAGATGGCAGAAAAGAGAGAAAAGTGGTCATTAAGTATCCATGTGTCCAGATTTGTAGAGGGTTAGGATCCTGATTAGTGGGCGTGTTTATGAATTTCTGAAAGTCCTCACATTTTCTCCGGTGTCTCCTGATTGGTATTTGCCTTTGGCTGCTGAGCATGCTCCATAGTTGCATGTAACTCAATTTTAATCAAGACTTTAATGATAAGAAAAGATAGTGAGTACCCATTGCCTTCCTGCCAGCTGAGTTTTTCTTTCCAGAAAAGAGAGCGTGTTTGTCAAATTTAAATAACTGTCATTTATTGAGTACTTACTCTGTGCCAGGCATTGTGTGGGACGTGTGTTGGATTATCTCATTTAATCCTTGCAATGAATTTCTGAGCTGGATTTTATGTCCCCACTTTACCAGCGGCACCAGAAATCAAACTCAGCTCAGTATTGGCATGAAATGGCCCTCCTCGCCCCTTTCTATACTAACATCCTCAACCAAATGGCACATGGGTCGCTTGGGCATGGGCCTTTAAGAATTGGCTCTCACTTCTTGGTTTTTACTTTCTCAAAATTCTAGTCTGCTCACAAGAATATTTCCTACTTCTTGACTTCTGTAGTTTACATTTATTTACCTTTTAAAAATTATAGTTATTTAAATATCTTAATTTTAAATAGGATATAGATGTATGATACTTGGCACTCCAAACTGTGCATGGTTAGACCTTCATTTTATTGTTATCATTGAACTTAAAAAATTAAAATGTATTGAACATGTGGGCTGAATGCCATTCATTTTAGATGCTTAGTTGTTCGATTGCCTATAACTGCTGGGCACATGGTAGACACTCAATAAATGATGTATGAATGAATGAGACCTAAGGAAAAAGTTATGTAAGTGCTCTTCTCATTACTGTCTGCTTTCTATGGGATCGCAATGCCCAATAATACAATGGTTTGGTATAAATATACAGCAGTGCAAACTACAGTTGACAGAGTTCGACAAAACATTTTTATAATTCAAAGGCAAAGGTCTGTCATTTCTTAAGGCAAAGAAATGAGTGAAATTTCTTTATCACATTAGGACACTTGATTGCATGTAAACCCTGCTGGGTTTTACTAATAAGGCAAAGCTGATATTAGTAATAATTATGTCAAGTGGTAGTTCTTGTTCCCCTTTTCTTAGTTTCAACGTCAAACCATAACAGTTTTCTGTTCTATGATTAGGCAAGAACCGCTAAAAGAGTTTTATGGATTTAGGATCCTTCGTCCTTGAAAACGTGTCTCAGTCTCTCTTGATACCCAAGAAAGGATTTGGGCTCTCAGTCTCACCTTGGAATCCCATAATTGTAGGATTTGTAGGATATGCAAATGAAGCTGAAATATAAGAGGGATTTCAAGGCGTCAGGCCCCTGATGAGAAGTCTGTCAGCTTCAAGAATGCGTCCTTCCCCATCTCCATGCAGCGTTTCTCCTGCTGATGTACAGAAAACTCCCTTGGCACACTCCCATTTCCACGTGTACTCCCATCCTTCCTCTCCTCCCATCCTTCTGTCTTCTCTGGCCCACAGCTCAAGTGTAGAAGATGTGGCAAGGCCATTGCCTTCCATCCTGGTGGGCTTAGAGTTCGGATCTGCTCAGCCTTTGGCTGTGTTCTTGTTGCCTGTGTTGCCTTTAGCCTAGTAGATCAACCCTCAGTCCCTTGTGAGGTGCTGCTCCCTTGATCACCTCCATCTGGGTTTCTTTGGGCATCACTGCTTCACCATGAAGGGAAGACACCAGAGGGCAAGTGTCCCTGTCTCCCACAAGGACCGACAGGGACGTTTGAGCCGTGGCTTCTCTGCCTTCTGGTAATATCTAGTTCTGGTCGCTCGTAGTAAGCCCACCTTCCTCTGCTGACTGTGCTGCTGTGGAAGAGTCAGTTTGGTGTGGGGGTTAAGGCCTGCGCCAGGTGTCGTCACACCTGCGTTCTTTATCAGCTCTTTAGCCTGGGACAAGTTACTCAACTTCTCTACACTTCAGATTCTTTGCTGGCAAAATAGAGATGGTAATGGTAATGGTAATGGTAATATACACTTCATAAGGGTTTGAGGAGCTTTAATGAGCCGAAGTCTGAAAAATTCTTAGCTCGGTGTCTTGCACAGAACAAGTATTAAATCTCAATGTTTCTGTCAAAGTGACTTCTCTCTTGAGTTTTCTTCGTTTGTGGTGACAGCTCCATGAAGCAGTCATTGAGTTGGATGTTTCTGGAAGTGGTGATGTTCTCTTCACTGGGGTCTAGTCTGTGGTCTGTGTGGCTCCCAGTTATCTCATATCTAGAACCACACTGCTGGAGAAACCGGGGTACAGAGGAACCTGGATAATTTGGGAATTTTGGTAACCAGAAAGCTTGGGTAAGGGAGGGAACGGAGCAGACGGGGACAGGGCTGCTTACTGTGCAGGGGAAAACCACATCTTCTTCTCAGTTATACGAAAAAGGGAGAGGATGTGGAAACCTAGGTCACTTTTGTTTTTTGTCACCTGGGCTTTGGTTCCAAAATATACCTTCTGGAGAAGTAATACAGTTGTGTCCCACATAACGTTTTGGTCAATGATGGACTGCATATATGACCGTGGTCCCGTAAGATTAGTACCATAGAGCCCTTGGAGTATAGTAGGCTACACCATCTAGGTTTGTATAAGTGCACTCTATGATGTTTGCACAATGAGGAAATTGCCTAACGAGGCATTTCTTAGAACGTATCCCTGTTGTTAAGTGATACATGACTGTAATAATAATAATAATAATAATAATAATAAATGATAATGGTGACAGAGGAGCAAGTGTTAACTGAAGTTGTCATCCAAAAATAGACCTTAACTTGATACTGAGCTGTTGGCTTCAATAGGCTCTTCCCTCAACACCAGTCAAATTCTGCTCGAATCATTATCCCCTATTTAAACATGCCACAATCCCACCTTTTATTACTTCCATTCATCATCTGCAGAATGGCTGGGATTTAAAATTAAAACTCCAGAGAGTGTCGTTCAAGCAGAGGTCGTTATTTATGAAGCCCCTTTGCCACCATCTTTGCATTTGGCTCCTCAGAGAGGCTGATTGGTCCTGGGTTTGGAAACAAGGTAATTTAGACTTTGTTCCTTTAAGCCTGATGGTGCCTCTCTTAACAGGTCGAGTGGCACATGAGTTGTAATTGAAGCTGTTAGGAGGACCATCCTGTTCAGAATCACATCCTAACTTCACATTCTGAAAGACCCAGAGTGCAGAGCAAATAGATGTCTCTTTCCTTTGCCCGCCTCCACTGACGTAAACCACAGCCTCACTCTGTGTTGGGCAGAAAATTCGTGTGGAGAGTGCACAGTAAGAGTCAGGATTTTACTCCTAGTCCTGCTCTCTCTTCTTTGTGATCAGGCTGATGTTAGATCTTTAGAACTGTGCATCATTTTCACTTATATTTCTTCCTAAAGATATCTTATCATTAAGACAAATTGTGTTCAGGGCACCAGTATAGGATGCTGACTGTAAAACTGTCCCAGGCCAGCGCTGTGACCAGAGTGACCCTTCTGAGGCTGTCCAGAGTGGAGGACCAGAGTGGCTGGTCCAAGGCCACATCCATAAGTGACAGTAAGCTCCAGTCAGGTGAAGTGCACAGATCAAAGGGTCTGAGGCAGGGCCAGAGTCAAGGGAGAGGATTGAGAACTGGGAGTGGTTTGGAAGGGGGCTCCAGGCCAGAGATGGGAGGGAACCAGTGACAGGAGTGCAGGATGATTACCGAGAACAGTCGTGGGGCATCTACAGGCCTGCTTTGCAGGTTGGTGGCCACCCAGGGGATGGGGTGCGTACGAACCTTCCAGAGAAGACGTAGGCAATCCCATTATATCTGGAGCCTGATTATGGCGTTTCTGTAGTTGCTGGTGGGAGAAAAGAAAGTTAAGTTTGTCTGGGAACTGACCCTTTATGACAGATAACTATTGTGACATCATGGTCTTTGACAAATATTGCTGCTAATTCAGAATTTATAGTCCTTGACCTCAGAATTAGAGATGAATTCAAGGACACCATTTGTTTCAGTTTGTGACTCATAGCTGTTCATGACCACCGTCACCAGGGTATGCCCTTTGAGTTATTTCTTCCAGAAGTAGTGACAGATGTGCACTGATTTATCCACATCCTCTCACATGTTTTCTGGTGTCCATCTCCCCTTTGCCAAGACCTGTATGTGTGTGATGTGGCAGGTCATGATGAAGGGTGTATTCTGTGACCAGGCATAGAGAAAGTTAACTCTCCCAGGACCGTGACCCAAGCCTCTTGCATCGTCCTCCCACCAACTGAGCTAATTATCTGTGGCCCTCATCAGGGCTGTGTTGTCCTTGCTCTGTCTCAGTCATCCCTAGCAGTGGAGGGTGTGGTGGTATTGAGCAGGGGCCGGGGAACTGCCTTTTGGCGCCCCATCTTTGAAGAATCACCATAGTCCAGGCCTGTTTCTCAGCTAGGCAAGTCCAGGGACTCAATTTCCCCAATTCGTCCAAGGGTCTCCATTGCTGTGATGAACTGACTCATCTTAACCAACGTCACAGTCTGCATTTATGTACCAGAGTGCCAGGACGACATGAGATAAGACACACAAACGTCCTTTATACTCCGTACAGCATCATCTATGGGATAAATAAAAAATAATATGATACTATTGATAATGCTTTTAGAAATTCACAGGGGAAATTGCTGAAGGATCTGAAGAGTTTAGTGAACTCTGTAGGATGTCCTTCTGGAATTGATGGGTTTAGATGTCGTAATCAGTGATCTGAAGATTATTTACTAAGAATCGGGTTCAAAAAATTGGTTTGTTTTAAGGATTAATTGGATGAATTTTGAAGTACCGTGTCCCTCAGGCTGTACCAGAGACCTACTGACTTGTGCTTACTCCTGCATCTCTTTTCCTAGGCTCTTTGCAGACCGCCCCGCCCCCTTCAGTTAGATTGGGCATTAAATACCCTCCTTTCCTAATTTCCTTGGTGTATTCAATCTTGGAATGTTAAAACCGAAGAATTATGAAAACCTCCCATAATTAATAAATAATCTATATATTTAAGTGAATGACGTCAGTATTTTAAGTTATTCCACACTGAATTGTTTTTTGAACCATTGGCAGAGGGGTAACAGATCATCAGGGTGCAAGAGTGGGGACTCTGGAAGCAGATTGCCTGCGTTTGGATCCTGGTTTCACCACTTGTTAGCTGTGTGACTTTGTGTAAACCACATAAGCTCTCTGTGCTCCACTTTCCTCATATAAAAAATGGAGATAATGATAGTACCTACCTCACAAGTTTTTGTTTTAGTCTATGTAGGAGTGTGTGTTAAATGCATTATGTATATAAAGCACTTAGAATGGTGTCTGGTGCGTACCTAGGAGCTGTAGGAAGGTAAGCTGTTACTATTAATCCCTGATCATATCCAGAGCAGTGTCTGCATCTGCTTCTAGTGTGTTTCCTAGTCCCATTTGAGGCCGGGTTATTTCGGGGAGACTTCCTGTGGATAGTAAATCTCTACTGTCAAGCCTGGATCCTTTCCTCACCTCATGGATGGGGTCCAGGAGTCCCCTTCCCAGCCCTTGCCTGTTTCCCATTTTCTCTAATTTCTCAGGTCCCTCATCAGAGTAGTAGATAAAGCCCTGAGTTCAGCCCCTTCTGCCTAGTGATTTCAGAGAACAGGAATAAAAGGGCCACCTGAAATGCGTAGATTAGGCCAATTATTTAAGCATTTTATAGGCGCTGGCTGGTAGCAAAGTGGATTCATCTGTGTTTCCCTGCCTTTTGTTTCTCCTCCTCGGGTCCCTGGGTAATAGATGCAAATGAACAGTGAGTGGGGAAGCCAAAAGGCAAGCGGTGGGCGGAGGCAGAAGGTGGGGGATGGGGAGCAATCAAGGAACCTGGATAATCCACCCCAGATTAGGCATCCTGGGATAATCAGTAGCTGCCCGGGATGTGATGGCCATGTGGCTTTAGCAGAGAATAGAAAAGAACAAGGTTGTGTGCCCCAGCTGCTGGGCGTTACCTGTGAACACTTTGAAAAAACAGTTCTTAAACCAGACAAAGACACCCAGGTGACCTGACAAAGAGCAGCGCAAGATAAATCTGTAAGGTCACCTGTCCAATAAAGGAAAAATAGATTTAAAAAATGAAAAGCCAAAACAGGGATTTTCAGAACCACTTAGCAACTGCTCTGATTATTCCAGACACAGCTGTAATGTGCTGGGATGAGCATGATATATTTTAGCTCACGTGGTAGCTGTATTTCAGGCTGATGTGGAATCTGTTGCCGTAACTGTCATGCAATCCATTAGGGCCCCTGAGTAAGGGCAGCCATTAATCAGCCACCAGATCAGCTCGGTAGCCTCACACGCTCGCGGCTCCAAGTGGCTCTGACCTGACATCGTTTAAGGAGATGCTCCTGGAGGCCGTAAACGTGATTCGATTCCC
The DNA here is from genome assembly GCF_041296235.1 of Equus asinus. Lineage (NCBI taxonomy): Eukaryota > Metazoa > Chordata > Mammalia > Perissodactyla > Equidae > Equus > Equus asinus. The sequence goes on from NC_091813.1 coordinate 43,448,250, forward strand.
ATTATCTTCATGTTGCATATTTGTTACCGTTATTCTTTGAAGCCTCCAAATTGGATATTAAAAATTTATGATATATATAAAAGTTTGCATGGAATGAAAAAATAGCTGCAGCAAATAAGTCTGTCTCATCTATGAGAGATGTGCGAGCTGTCAGAGCTGCCTGAAGAGGTATGGAGAGAGCTCCTCCGCTTGCCGGTTGAGGAAGATGGAGAATTAGGAGGAACTTCGCTGTGGGCACAGCTTTTTCCTTGGCTTACATGCTCAATGGGAATTTAAAACATTTTTTTAAAGGAGCAAAGTAAAACAGCACCACTGCATTGACCATAGTCAATCTTTGATGACAAGCTAATGAAAGGGAGGCCAAGGGATCCTGATGCAAAGATTAGTAGGAACGTGAATTGAGCAGATGCCTAGGTCCAGAGGCTGATGTTTCTGGGGACCTGGGGTATCTCTAGAGCAGAGTTGATACCAGGTGGGAGTCCTCTGACCAGGGGAAAGCTCTCTACCCAAGCTGCACACACGCACGATCCTGTCCATGAGCCGCGCAATTCTCTGTGACCTGTTCAGTGACTTGAACACTTGCCTAGAAACAAGTCATACTTAACGGGATCCATTTGTAGAGCCTAGGCAATTCAGAGTGGAGAAAAGTAGAACACTTGTGGGCCTTGGTTTAAGGAAGAGCAAAGGATTAATGAATCCATTCAACATGCATTTACAGGATCGTTTGTTATACAAGATATTCTACTGAGCTTGGGGGCTTCATACATAATGCATGATCTCTGCCCTCAAGGAGTTTCCAGTCTGGTAGAGAAGGTAAGACGTGAGTCATAACCAAGATGAGTTACACCAAGGAGTACCAGCCTGACTTGGGTCACTCTGACCAGATGAGATACCAGAAACAGGGAGCAAGGTGCCAGGTTGGTTAATCTAAGAATGGGCGTTTGGGAATGAGAGTTTGTTAGGCACAGACCAGAAAGTCATTCCAGGTGGGAGGTGGAGGAGAGAAACATGTGGGACAGAAGGTTTATTGGCCAGAGTCCAAATTGAGTACAGATGGTCCCCGACTTACAATGGTTGGATTTACTATTTTTTGACTTTATGGTGGTGTGAAAGCAATACGCATTCAGTAGAAACCATACTTCAAATTTTGAATTTTTATCTTCTCCTGGGCCAGCAATATGCATTACGATACTCTCTCGTGATGCTGGGCAGTGGCTGCGAGCCGCAGCTCCCAGTCCGCCACACGATCACAAGGGTAAATAACCAGTACACTTCCTACCACTCTGTACCCATCCAGCCATTCTGTTTTTCACTTTCAGTATAGTATTCAATAAATTACATGAGATACTCAATACTTTATTATAAAATAGGCTTTGTGTAAGATGATTTTGCCCAGCTAATGTAAGTGTTCTGAGCACGTTTAAGGTAGGCTAGGCTAAGCTATGATGTTCTGTAGGTTAGGTGTATTAAATGCATTTATTTTCAACTTAATGATATTTTCAACTTACGATGGGATTATTAGGACATGAGCCTATTGTAGGTCAAGGGAGATCTGTACGAGAGCTTCAGTGAGGCTGAGACCCTAGCGTCCAACCAAGCGGGAGGGACAGGGGCAGAAGTGCACGGAATAGTCAGTGAAGGTTCAGGTGTGAGGCAGGTGCGAACAGAGAGCTCCGGCAGAGGCCGGCTGAGACTCAGGTGTGGAGAGAACTGAGGACTCACCTCAGGACTGGAGTGCAAGGCGGAATGTCTAGTTGCTAGGGTTGAAGGATAGGAACCCATTCATTCATTCATTGACTCACCATTTATGGAGCCGTCAAAATATGCCAGGCACCAGACGAGGCTCTAGAGATCTGCAGGGGACTGGAACACAGTTTAGGCGCTCAGGGACTTCACAGATGAGTGGGGAGGCAGACATCTAGATGGTCATGACACAATGCAATAGACAGATATACAGGGACAGAGGGGCTCAGAGCCCAGGTTAGGACCAGGAGGAAAAGGTCTCCAATGGCTTCCTAAAGGACTGCAGTCAGAGTGAAGTCTTAAAGGATGCATAAGAATTTTCCAAGAGAAGTGGAGAGGAGAGACAGAATCTGGTTTACCCTGAGAACATGGGGTAAAAGACGAGAACCCAGTAGAAAGGAACTGGACATTTAGTGATGAGGAGTTGGGCCACCGAGAAGGTAATAACTGGGCAGTGACTCAAGTGGAATCAGGAGCTACTCTCTGGGGCTCCCCAGGTTATTCCAGCCCAGGGCCAGCACTGGCTGAACTCCACTGAGGGACAAAGAAACCAGGCTGACCTTTAGTCCAGTTCACAAAGATGTTCACAATACACTGAAAGGCAGCCTGTGACAGCCGTCTGAGCTTCCCTAAGAGAATGTGTGTGGGTATTTGAAAAAGGAAGGATAGACCAGAAATGGGATATCAGAAAATGAAATGCTAGGAGTTTTCAGAAGTGGTGTCCCTGTGCTTTTATCTTGAATTTTGAAAAGAAATTCTATTGTTTCTGGTTCAAAAAAATAGCTATAAAATATAATTTTTTTTTCTCTACGACTATTCATCCCAAAACTTATTCCCACAACTTTGAGATGCACTATTTTTTATGTTCCCAAGTCTAGTAATGACACCACATGTGTGAGCTGACATGGCTACATCTGTTGCAGCGTTGGAAAGCTAAGTCTGGAAGCTCTCCTCCCGCTCTGATTCCAGGCACAGCCTTCCCTTCTTTTCAAAAGAAATTGGGAAATCACAATGACACGGAGGCGTAAACGCCCATTCATCACAGGAGGTATTAACTCCAAAGCCTCATTATCTTTGCACTTAAATGGCAACAGTGTTAACCTTTTGATGAGTCAGAAACTCTCACTTTTCTGGGGTAGGTCAGTGGAGCTGTTTTTAGAATGTTCCACATTTTCTAAAGGAGCCCTCCAGAGGAGAAAGAATACTGATCTGTTTGAATATGCACATGGCACCATGGCTTTGGCCCAACGGAAGAAGTGAGCTCTTTGAAAGAGAACTAAGGTCTGTTCGATGTAAGATTGAAAATAAAAAAGTGAATTAGTGGTGATTCACAGGGAAAGAGAGGTGAATACAAAGTTTAAGCCAGAGGTTTTGGAAGCAGGGAGGCAATTAGTGTAAGTTTCTCACGTAATCTAATATTTATTCAGATGCTAGGCACCAAACGAAAACAGATGCATGACAGCAAGATGGGGAAATCCCCTTGCAGTTTAACTGAAGGATTTTTATCTTTATTTCTATTTTATGGCAAGAAGTGAAGTCTTCTTAGAATAAATAGATCAAAAATGTACCTTTGGTTTGACAATTACATTTGTAGTAAAATGCAAAAAATTGTTTCCTATTTGCTTTTCCCCTTCGTTGGCATAAATATCTAGTGTATTAGTCAGAATAAAGCTGTTGAGAATAAGACACATGGAGACAGTTAGTTCGTCATAACATGTCTTGACATTCCTTCTATCAGAACCGGTCACTCCAGAACAAAGTCAGACATCAGCACAGGTCTCCCGGCCCCAGTGGATACCAAGAGCCGGCAGTGGGGTGGTCGGCCCCGAGACAGGCAATTAGAGAAGGCATCGTCTGCAGGGAATTTAAGAACAATAATAAAACCAGCTGAAAGTCAGTCTGCTTTATGTTATTACTATGAGCGGTGATTCTGAACATCTTCAGGGTTCGCACACCCCTCCCTGCGGGGGTCATGGGCTCCTTCTGTGCACCCCCCTTGATACGCCATTGTCTGCCACTCAAAATGGGGCAGATGCAGAATAAAGTGCCGGCTTCCATATATAAGAGGTTATTAAGCATTCTGAAAGGATTCTGCATGTGGCATAAGGAAGTTCCTCTGGACTTTGTCTAACTTTGCCACCCAGTTGCTGTGGAAGGATAATAGAGCTCATTCCTGCAGAGCATCAGCTATGCACCAGGCAGTGGCGGGGCCTGAAGATCCAGTGATGAGGAACCAGACACCATCCCTGCCCTTAGGAAGCTTACATTCTAGTGGGGGAGACAAGAATCACACCAACCAGTGTAAGGTTGTGCCTGTGTCAAGTCTAAGAGAGGAGATATTTGACTTGGTTAGAGAGGTTCAGGGACGCCTTTTTAAAGAAGTGGTATAGTAGTTCTTTCAGGATTATTTGTCACACCAGAAACTAAAAATAAATAAACAAATAAAGAGAAGTTTTTGCCTACAAGCAGCTGGCCATGTAATCTCTTGAATCTTTAGAGTAAGACCCATCTCAGGGGCCACATCCTGTGTCCTCCTAGCGTTGCATAGTGGTTCACTCCATTGGGCTTGGGACGTGGTTAGGGACTATTCTGCCAACTCTGCCAAGGGCCTCCTTTTGCTCGCGGTAGGCACTCTCCTTAGATCAAGGGTTCTCAGCCCTGCCTGTACGTTATAGTCACCCATGTCCAGGCCCTGCCCTGGGCCAAAGAAATCAGAACCCTGGAAAGCTGAGGGAGAGGGGGAGGTCAGGCACCAACATGTTAAAAAACCAACCCCTGTGATTCTAATATGCAGCCAGCGTAGAGAACTATTGCCTTAGATGAATGCACTTAATTTCTCTTAGTCTGGTGATAATAATTTAAAAACTTACATGAAACAACTTCCTAAGGCAAAGGGAGTTACTTTGTTGAGAGTATGGGAGCGCTTGTGTGCACACATGTGAGGGTGATGGTGCTGGGTCTCCTGGCACGTTGTGTGCTTTCCATCTCTGCGGCATGTGGTGGAAACACAGCAAATGACTGGAGGAAGGAATTTCTTGGACGCTGGAATCAGATTGCTTGTCAGAGGCGGCCCCTTCCCAGGGCCGTGTAGTTTGATGCAGAGGCAAATATACAGCTCAATAAAGAAGCAGATTTCTGGCTTTCTCTGTCTACTTCCAATCCCCCCGATTCCCCTCTCCTTTCTCTTCCACTGCTGCTTTATTTAACCTTATAAATTATGAGGCTTTATATGAAATCTATAGCCCCTTTGAGGAAGCACATTCAAATCATAGATAATAGGATTTTTTTTGTCCTTTAAAAACATAAAAAGCATTGTGAGCACCTTACATGTAAGTGGAATGAATGTATTTTTTCCACTAATGTTGAAAATATCCCCAGGCATCTGGTGTGTATGAATGTGTATACATAGAACATGCATAATAAACACATTCCACCTTATGAATATTTATACACAAGATACATATATATTGAATATAGACATACATATGTAAATAGTAGCCCTTGTAAACTATATGCAAAGCGTGTTTCCAAGCATATGCATCATAGTGCATCAGGAATATAATAAACCTCCCACCAAGTTTAGCATATTTTGAGGTGGCATTTTCTACAGAGTTGTTTATGGTAGGGTCTAGTTACTGTCCATGTATGGGGTTTTTTTTCATCACTTAAATGTTTGTTAAGTACCAACTAAAAGTAAGGCCCTGTGCATGGCAGAATATGAAAGATGAAATAGATGTGGCCCTTTCTTCAAGAGACCTGTACCTCACAGAGTGGCTTCAAATTCAGTTATGAAGACTGTAACATCATTGCTGCCCATTGGCATCTTACTGCTTTCTCATGGCTGCCTTTTATTTATACACTCCACTTTAAAACGGGTCCCATTTAAGGCTGTATTAACTTACACCCTGATGTAGCTGCAGAGTCGAACTGACGCAGAGAGAAGGAAAACCACTGGTTTCAGTGCCTTGATAGCCATTGGACATGAACAATACTTACACTTTTTTCTTTGTCACATATGGTCCAAACCCATGACTGCATTTTTATTTTACTCTGATTTGGCAGGAAGAAAAGGTACAATAAAAAGGTACCAAATCCCAGAGAGGTTCATAAATCTCAAAAATGAAACTGAAACAGAGCAATCTCTTCTCCCACAAACTTCTTGTAACCCAGATATTACTGCCCATGACGTTCCGCTTCCAAATTCCATCCAGTTCCCTCCCTGCATTAAGTAGCAGAAGCCTTTATCGAAAGACAAGCGATACATTCTAAAACGTACAAAATATGGATTCCGTTCTAAAATGACAATCCCCAGTCTAGCCGAGGAGCTCTGAGTGACACTTGTCGGCGGGCAGGTCTCACTCCATTAAAGGAGAAACAATACATAAGCGCTGTCATTGCTATGCCACAGACGTATGCTCATTGTTTTCTCCCCCTCGATCCATACATCACAACAGGTAGTTCTCAGCTGTTCCCCTGGTGCCAGACATACATTTTATCTAAAGAGACAGCAGACAGAACTACCTGCTGCTTCCTGTGCGGCTCTCCCTGTGTTTCTCTCCTTTTTCCTACTTCACTTGGGCTTTTTAAAATCAGCTGGCAGGGAGCCAGGAGCTCATCATTTTAATGCAGTGCAAAATGGAATATGCATAATTATATGCAAGCCATATGTGAGGGAGACAGCTCAGCTGTGAATTTCAGGAGGCCAGGAAAGAGAGAGCAGTTAGGGCTAAGATGAGATGAGAGCAGAGCGGAGTGCAAGTGTCACCCAAATGAATGGTTTAATGAGTGTGCTCCGGACACGCTTCCTTTCACCTACCTCTCCCTTCTCTCCAACTCCAAACCAGAAACCGATGGAGATTAGAAAGAGAAGACTATGCAAGCGGTATTGCTAATGGGTTCTGTTAATGTCTCCATTTAAACTTCAGCTTTCTTAATTAACAGTGTAGATCAAAATAACCAGTAACTTTTAATGCAGCTTCTTAATTAAATCTATTTTTTTTTACTGCATTTGATTGAAGAGTCATTGTTCTTACTAGATCATTGCTCCTTTCAGATCTTTATTTAAAAATTGAGGGGAATCAGTTTATCTCTAATAGTATTACAATGCAAAATATAACTATGCAAATTGCTTTTCTTATGGCCTTGCTATTAGAATTTTTTAAAAGTGCATTATCTAGAGATTGCTTAAGCATGCCAAAAAGTTTAAACACGTATGTATGTCATATAATCTGAAATGTGCACCGAAAGTCGCTGGAAGACTAAAGTGGTGGTCATTTCCAACAAAATTATTCGATTTTGGTTTTTGCTTCGTATCATTTAAAATATTACACCACAATGAATTTGCGTGTTCAAACTAAACTATGCAAAGAAAAATAAATCCCAAATTTTGATATCTAAAAGGCGTACTGCGTATTTAAACAAACTTCTTAATGATGTTGTTATTTCTGGATTCCCGTTTGTTTAATGATCTGAGCTGTTATGCTTTTAGCTTTTTTTTTCTTCCATTATTTGTAAGTCCCTAAATAGGCCATTATATTTCCCTTCAGGCTAGAGATGAAGATGGACATGCTGAAAATTTCCCCCAGCAGCACTATGCTAAGGAAACTCCAAGGCTTGCCTTCAAGAATAACTGCGAACTACTTGTAAGAATAACATACTTACAACAAGTCTAGAATGTTACTTTAGCACAGTGAAAACAGTTTTTGAAAGGGTTTGTTCATTATTACATAATTTATGAAGTATTATAGTTTTTCTGTATAGAGTTCTAAATGCTGATTCTGATATCACTGAATATTAATTATACAATCTCAAATTGTTTGCACCTCTTTTATATCTGATTATAGAGCTTGAATGGCCCTGTCTTTATTAGCTTGGTTTGTATCGTAGTTTATAAGCATCCATTTGGAGAATGGCTAGTAAAGTTAAAAATACAGAGAAAGACAGTTGATATATGTAGCTTGGAAAAAAACCTCAACAATCACCACCCTGCCCCCCGCTTCCTAATTGTACACTATTTTAAGAGACGACATGGTAATATTTTGTTCTACTAGGAAAGATAGCGGAGTTGACACGCAGTACTCCCTTTAGAATTCAAGTATTCCTACACTTTCTTGCCAAACTCAATCAGGCATTTTCATCTCTCCTCTGTGGAAGAAGTCAAAGCAGCGACAGGATGCGGGGATGTTTACGAGTCGTGAGAGAGAGCATATCAGCTGTGACAGGACTCTGTTCCAACGAGGGTTAATCTGCTGTTCATTTTAGCATTTACAACGAGACGAGATGAAAAGCAAGCAGGAATGCCTATTATATTTCTATTAAATGAGTCTCTTGGGACCTAATGTTCTTGATTAGCTTTTGAAAATGAGTGCTCCGCAATGCGTTTTCTGTTTACCTAAAGTAAACAGAGAATGAATTGTCATTTATTTAGAGATTCAAACATTGCTTTTGAAAATGAAACTTTATGAGGGATCTAGCGATGTTGTCCCTAAATGTTCTTTTCTTTTCAATTGCATTAAAGCAAAACATTTGCTCCAACTCAATGAAAACACTGAAAGGGAATGAGGATGCTCAGTTGCTACATTTTGAGGTAGTCTCCTTTCTGTTTAGCTTTTTGGTCGAGTACAGTCCAGCTCTGCCAGGTCTCTGCGTTAGGAAATCCCACATGTAACAGTCTTTGGACTTAGCTTTGATACCAACTGTTCCTTAAAAACAAAGAATCCAAAGAGCAGGAGAAGTGAGAAAAATACAGTTCTTACCCATTCTAGCCGCAGTAGCTAGATGTTGGCGGCAAGAAACTTCTTCTCCCGCTCCACAGGCTGCACGGTTACAATAGCACCACTCATTCTGGGTGTAGCTCCTTGACCAACCCATCCACAGGCACATTTGCCGCTGATGAATGCAATTTTTTCTCTAAAAATTTAACTCACCTTATATTTTATCTTTGGGCTTTTAAACTTCCAGGCCTGCTAGCATTACCTATTTTGGGGAAAACCTTTCCATTCGTTTCTGTTTTAAGGTTTCACTCCATAACTATGGTTATCCAGCAGAAGACCGTAGAGGCCATTTATGCTATGTTTTGGTATCAAAATGCTTTTGGGAATAGCTCACTTCTTTTTAGAGAAATTGTTAAAAGAAATATGCCATGTTCGATTTTTTTTTCTATTTATTGGAAAAGTGAACATACTTGAGTCTTGTCTGGGGTCACTTTGCACTGGAGGAAGTAAAACGTATATGTGAACATCTTTTTCCAGCTGTCTTTAGAGAAAATATATGATGAGTCATTGTTGTGCTTAAACACAATATTGGGTTGGCAGTAGTTTTGAGAGATTGGTACAATCTTTGTCCTTCTAGTCACTGTTAGAAATGCTTTATTTTGGTCAGCATACTTTCTTGTGATAAAAGAGAAAAACCGAGAAAGCTTATTTCTCCAAAGAGAAATTTAATTTTTTTCAGCTGCAAGAGAAGCGATGGTGTTTGGCTGGTTATGAAGCCCTGAGAAGTTATGCTTCTATGTGACAGAGGCTTGTTCATTCTTAAGAGAGAAATAGGAAGTCCTTGGAGTTTTCTTAGCGCAGCTTAGAGCAAATTTTAGAAGACTCCGTGAGAGAAGATGGCAAGCTCTGCTCCAAAGTGCTTTCTTAGCTTAAGGGTGGTCTGCCATCTTGTGTGGTTCGCTGCAGCGAGAGCAGTGGTGGGTTTAGAGACTGGGGGAGTCTTGTAAGGGATGCTGCTGGCTCTAGGGAGAAAGCATTGAGGGCGCGTTTACTTCTAGGCTCCCAGGTAATGAGGACACATGACTGGCAGGCTAACCCCTTGGATCACAGGTGTGACAGAACGTGCCCTGTCCAGGCAGACAAGACATTGCTTCTGACTTTATTACTGACTGTTGATTGTCTCTGCCCTCCCCCCACACCCCCAGCCTCTGATTCTTGGAAGAGGGAGGAATATTAAGTAACCTACACAAAAGCAAAGTAAAATCGATGCCTGGAATACACAAGTCGTGTAATCAGAAGGCACTGACAAAGAAAGCATTGGCTGATAGAAAAATCTGCCGTGCGACTGTAGATTTCCTGTAGGGTATTGATTTTTCCGTTTAAATCCCAAACTGTGATCTGTGCCTTCACACAATGTACAACACAGATGACTAGATATTTAGTTTGGTGGCCAAAATCCTTTGGTTGGTGATTTTGCAGCAGTTTCCTTATGCTTTCTATTAATTTTGAAAATGCAAGGCTGTCAAGATGAGTGACATTAGATAAAACTTGAGTACTATTTGATATATCACAATTCAAGGTGGCCCTGTCTACCTCTTCACAGATAGGTATGTACACACGCACACACACACTCACACACATCCCCCCGCCCCAGGGTATTTTGTTGGCATATCTAAATTTATGACCAAAGCAAATAACTTTCAATAGAAGAAAACACAGGAAATACACATCATGGTAACACTACAGCAACATGACTTATGAGAGCCCAGAAGAAGGAACATTTAGAGCCAGCCATGGGCAACTAACCCTTGCCCCAAATTCCAACTCCATTGCTGGTCCCTTTACTGCTATTGCCTCATTCTTTTGGAACTAAAAGGCCTTCTGATTTCCCCTATGAAAATGCTCAGTATCGATGGTGGGAGTTGGGTAAAGGACTAGTGTGAGAGGACCTTAGTCACATTATGAGCTCACACCTGCTTATCAGCCAGTACTTTCTCAGTCCTTGAAAGCAGGCTGGGAGTAAGACCTTGCAGAAATATAGCATGAGCTGGGTCCTTGGAGGGGGAAAGACCAAAAGCTAGAAGAAGAGGAATATTGAGAGGGTTTGGGGGAAGGAACTGAAGTCAGTTGAGCCTTCTCCCCAAGCGTTCTTAGGGCCCGTCCAGAGAACATCACTGTATTCAGGAGGAAGGTCACAATAGAGTCAAAGAAGAGCAGCAAATAAAGTAGTGTAATCTGGTTGGAAAGAAACCAGGTTTAGGAAGTCTGAAAGGGGAAATAAGAGAAAGGAAACTTGGGGGAGAATCAGCCTGTCTTCCTCGGTTCCAGAGTCCCAGGTCATCATGTAGACAAAGTCTGACTCCCTTTGGCTTTTCTTCAGGCTGCTAGAGGTGGGGGTTTGCAGAGGGAGGGAGAGGGGCCCGCAGCTGGGAGGCTAAATAAAAATAGCATTGGGGAAGAATTCTTTCTGGTCACTTACAATGCCACTGTAGGGAGAAGAGGAAAACTATTTTAGTGTTGTGGCCTTGTGAACAGAGATGGTGGGAGGAGAGGTGCTTAGGCAGCTCTTCTGTGGGCTGATGTGTTCATCTCATTTCCTCTTGGAGGCAGACAGGTGGATTATGAGAGTTGGACCTAGGCCTTAGGCAGAGCTGCTCTGTATTAATGCAGTGTTCAATTAACAAGACATTATTGAGCATCTTCTAGAAGGCATTGTACTAGACAGCGCTTGGAGGGGACACAAAATAGAAAAAGACATAGTCCCTTTCCTGTGGGGGCTCACAATTCAGTAGGAAGAATAGGCATATACAGTATGGTTGTCGTTGGGAATGTGGGTTCTCAGGTCTTCCTGAAGGTTAGAATTTTGCCCCAGCTTGACTTTAATTTATACTATGTCACTCTGGTGGTTTAGGTAAGGATCATAGGCACAAAGGTGTAAAGTTTATGGTGATACAGCTGGCATCACATCACCTTATATCCCTGTTTTACCTCTTGGACCCCTCCGAGCTTCAGATCTTCACCTGTAAACTATGATAATAAAAGGTAATAACCTCAGAGGATATTGTAAGGATTGAAAGTGATGACCTATTTAAAGTGCCTGATATGTAGTAACATTCAGTACCTATTAGCTGCTATTATTATGATTCTTCTTAGTCTCATGATTGTTATCATTACACAGTGAGCTGTGCCCTAGGAGAGCACTAGCAAAGTTCTAGAGTACAAGGAAGAAGAGAGAATTTCCATGCAGTCATTAGAGACTTAACAAAGAAGGATACCTTCGGTCTAGGCCTTACATGGGTTGGATTTTGATAGGTCAGAGCTGGGTGTAAGGGAAGGGGGCATTCCAAGTGGAAGGAAGTAGCATGGGAAAAGGCAAGGAGGTGGGAAGGTACAGGCCAGGTGAACCATACCTCAGTTGGCATCTAAGTTGGCTGGAGCATAGAGTACCTGAAGGATACAGGGTGAGCTGGCAGGTGGCCCATTTGCAGAGGTCTCAATAACTGACACCCTCCTATCAAGTCTGGCCTTTAGTAGATCTGCTTCATGGAAATTCCTAGTACTTCTATAGATTAAAAAAAATTACTATGGAAAATTTCTAACATACACAAAAGTAGTGAGAGTCATAATGAACCCCATATACTTATCACCCAGCTTCAACAATGATCAACTATTAATCTTACTACATCTATCCCTTTACCCTCTACCCACCCCACCCTTTTATTCTGCAGGAGTATTACGAAACAAATGTGCTTTTATGTTTGTTTGTTTGTGAAGACTTTAGTACTCTACTTCTCTGGCTAGAGAGAATCCATTGACACTGATTAGATTGGGAATTGGAACCTTGGGACTATGTATACATAAAAGACTCTTGGTTACACAGTGCACTCTTCCCCTCTACTCAGCACAGCCTTGTAAGGCTTGGACGATCAGATCCAGTTTAAAAAGCCCTTAAGGTGAAAGACACAGCACAACACCACTGATGGTTGAGTCTTCTCTGCTCTCAGGCCCCTAGTTTTAAATGTATTTATTTAACAATAAGATTAGATCTCTTTGCAACCCAGCCCAGTGCACCAGTACATGTTGGCCTCATCACAGTAATGAGGGGAAATTTCTCGATTGCTGTCAGATACTAACTATTGCTACGACTTTCCTGCTAGATCATAGAGACTTAATGAGAACCCCCAAAGGGGTGATAGAAACTGCCACGTTTCACTTGAAACTTGATAGGCTTTTCAAAAGAGGTATAACTGACCAAAGACCCTCCCATGAACACTATTGGTTGAACAGAAAGCCAGATTCGTGCCCCAGCTCAACTTGAATTTACACAGTTTCTGTGACGTTGCAGCTGAGCAGCAAGGCTCTGAGAATTAAAATTCATGGTGACACGCTTGGACTTGCATGACATCAAATAAAATATCATATGATGTACACATATATAGTACGCTGTGTGCCAGTTTCCTGAAATACTAACTGTAAAAGCCCCAAAGGTGCAAAATGACCCAGAAAACCCCAGGGGCTGGTTGCTGTCTAGAGAGAGTTGTCCTATCCCACCATTTTTTCCACCCACTCTCCGGATCCCTTTAGTCTGGGGCTACTCCTGTGCTCTTAAAGTTTTTTGAACTACGTTTTAGAAAAATAGAACTTTGTAGAAGGAAAAGGACCAGTATTAGACTAAACAAGGGGCCATTCCAATAGAGGGGGCACAATTATGCTCTCCAGCAAAATCATCTAGTCTTTAACACAGGCGGTAGGAGTGGATTCTGCTGGAGCTGTCCTGTTTCGCCTGCACATTTCTGTTTACATCTGTCCTCTTGTTTCACCCTGCTCTCCAGCTGGGTCTGCTGTTCTCTCTCTTTTCAGCTTCTTGGCTTCCATTGCTGCCATGGTCTCGTGGTTCAGAGCCTTCTTCTCCTGTACAAAGACCCTCTGTACCAGTGTAGACCATCTCCCTTCAGCTCCCACCCAAGCAAACCCTATTTTAACTCTCTCTTCTTAGTTTCTTTATTTGGAGGAGAAGCCATCTGGGGGAGGACTAGAGTTCCCCAGCTTCTGCCCTGGTCTTCGGACTTTTCTTGGGGTTAGAGACCATTGATTTGATTGGAGACCGTTGGTCCCCAGCAAGCTCCCTTTTCCAAGGCACAGAATTCTTTGCCTTTCTAGTTTCAGGCCATTGCACAAATAGCTCAGAGGCATAATGGTTTGGTTTTCATGCTGGCTTCTAGTACATCATAGTGGTTCCTGGAGCCAGAGAGAGCTATCGAGGACCATGTGTTCTCCAAGGGAGACACTGGTGTGGTGGATAAGAGTGGATGTCCCGATCCCTGCTTTGCAGACATGCCGGCTGTGGAACCTGGGCAAGTTTCTTGCTTGCCCTGAGCCTCAGTGTCTTTATCAATAAAATGAGGATAAATACAGTACCTACTTCATAGAGTCGTTTTGGGGAGTAACCAAGAACATGTATATGAAGCACTTAGTATGCCTGGCACACAGTAGAAGTTCAATAAGCGATAGCCCTATTACTAATAAAATGGAGCTAGTTGGTGGTATTAGCTTAAAAAAAATCTTAAGGTAGGTACTGGGAGTACTTGCTGTTATTCTCTAACTAGAGTCTCTTCCCAATTGGTTTGGATAGAAGTCCATATGTAATATTTTAATTTAGGACAAAGAACTTCAGAGAAAGCCTTGAGCATCCACCCACTTGACTATGCCGAGGGCACTAGAGATGCCTGTTGACTGCATAGCAGATGTTGCTGATTTGTGAGGTACTTTGATGTTGGAATACTTTTTTGAAGAATACAAAACTTCCAAAGAATAGTATGCTGTTGTAGTAAGGAGGTTGGACTTTTGAGCCAGACTATTTGGTTCATATTCAGGAATCTCTACCACTCCACCTACTGGCTGTGTGACCTTGGGCACATCACTGAATCTCTCTGTGTCCATGTCCTTGTCTGTAAAAATGAGGACAATAGTATCTATCCAGTAGGATTGGTGTGAGGTCTAAATAGATGAATACCCATAAGGTGCTTAGAACAATATTTGGCAAACAGTTGGCACTTAATCAATGTTGTTGTGATTATGATTATGATTGTTTCTTCCAATGTTGCTTACTTTCAAGTGCATCACAGAATACCACTTGACCAAATTTTCTAGCAATAGATTGTCTAAAAGTCTTGAGTACGCACATTTGTGTGCAAAAGTCACAAAATTTCCTTGTGAACAGTGAGAGGGACAAGATACATTATGAAGATAATTCTTAGAGCTGAGCTTTTTTTTCTCTTTTTTTAAGTATAACTCTCAAGGAACACTCTACATGATCCAAGACTCCCTCATCTTGCCCTACCATTTAATAATAAAATTGTTAATCTTAGAAGTATACAACTAAGAAAAAAATGCAAAGCAAAGAAAAAAGTGTAATTTACACATGGAAATATCTACAGTAGCAAATGGATGGGCCTCTGATAAGCCTGCTAAGGGAAGGAGACAAGAAATCGTATTTTGTAGAGTGCCTCCAATGTCCCATCACTGTGCTTGGTCTTTATAGACCCTTTTTTAGACTCTTTATTCTCAATAACTTTGCTAAGTAGAAATTGTTATTTCCATTTTACAGATGGGGAAATTAAAATTCAGAGATGTTGTGTTTCTTGCCCATGGGGAGGAGAGGGGATTCAGTGAGCAGGCCCAGAAGCGAGGATTGACCATATCTCTCTGACGTGCTCAGGTCAACACACACTGCTGCCTTCTCAGGATAGGGACCAGGTCCGATCCATCCTTCCACCCCAGGGCTAGAGAAGGGGTTCAATCTATGTTTGTGAGATGAAGGAATTAAGAAGTTAATTCTGAATCACTCTTCCTAGCTAATTTATAGTATCAATTCTTTGGTAGAATTCTGAAGCCAGAAAGAACATCTCTGGGAATATTAGGAAGCAGAGTTTATTCAGAAAGTCATGTCAGTGTTTGAGAATTCCCAATGCGTAATAAATTGTGGAGGAAGGAACCAAAGGATATATTTTTTAATTTGGTAGACTGTAGAAAATATATTTTTCAATGTGATATAAGCATTTGAGTATATTATTTTTTTAATCGGACAGCAATAAATTATGTATGATAAGTGCTAAGTCTTCTTTTGAGAATTTTGTTTAGTAAGGCCGTTTGAAAAAGGCTAGACCTCTTTTGATTTGGTATGGTTGTTTTCCTCGGAATGAAGTGATCTATTTCCTTCGAGACTTCTGGCCATCAAGTAGCATGCTGGAGTCAGGCGTCAGTCATATTTTCCCTCATTGTTTTAATTGCTAGAACTGAACAATTTACCTAAAATACCAAAGAGAATTCGCCTCTGATGGCTTCACGGAAACTCTAGGTCATATATCAAGCAAAACCAGAAAATCAGATAGGATATCAATTATCAATATAAAATTGCAGAAGTAACCAGCCAGAACTAATATTAATCAAATTCAGTCATGTGCTTGCTTTATGGCTAGAAGAACAAGCTAACGAAAGTCTCTTGGGAGGAAAAGGGAAAGGGTATAAAAATATTTGGAGTTGAGAAGAAAGACATATGTGAGTAATAAAAGAGGCAAGAAATTGGAGATGGGGATGTGGAGGTGATGAGGAACGGCAGAGAGGGAATTTTAAAAGGGAAGAAGGAAGATAGAAGCCAATGATTAAGCTGCAAATAGCAGGTTCAGGCAAACAAGTCTTTAAAATAATGTATTTTCTCATTGCATTTGGCTTGAAGTGTCTTTTGTACTTTGTACATTTGTACATTTCCTACTCTTCTGGTCTGAGGTGTCAGGCTTTCCTGGAGGGCTCTCTCCCAGCCCGTCCTCCCTACTGCATAGCCACAGACAACCAGGACTTGAGAGATCCTCTTTTCATTCCAGATGAGGCTCCCTTCTGCTAAGAGGCAGGAGCTTTGTCTTGTTCCTTGCTGTAACCTTGAGAACTATGGTTGGCCCATACCATATTTCGTGGATCCCAAGATGCACTTTTCCCCCATAACATTTTAAAATCTCAGAAATGGGATCTTTAAATTGGCGGTATTTTTCCCTAGTGATTTAAAATAATGACATCTTAACAATCAGTGGTGATAAAGATTCAATGAACTGTAGTGGTTGGTAGTCAATAATTGTCAAATGAATGCGTGCAACACCATATTCCCCTGGTTCAAGTGCAGGTAAAAATGAAATCTTTATAGTTGGTTCTGGATTGTGGATTGGCCACTGACGGGGTGGAATGGAGGGTTGGCCTGTGGTTGTTTTGGCTGAGCATCTTACTGCTGTATACTTTCCCTCCAGTGGAGCTGATAGGTAGCTTTGTTCATTCTTCCAAAGTGAAATGTTGAACCAGTTAAGACATACCCCAAGCCAGGTTTAAAATAATAAGCAGTACTCTTGCCTTAATTATCCAGAAAATTGCTTACTGTTCTACTTTGGTTTGCATATCCATCAAGATTTCTCTTGAAAATTCATGAAGCTACGTTGGTAGTGTAGCAATGATTTCTTTTTCTCTCTTGATAGAACAAGCTATAGATTTCATTAGGATAAAGTTTGTTTTTTATAAATTAGGATGCGCTAATCCATCATCATCACCATCACTGTCATCTCTTAGGGAGGATCCCAGTGTACAGAAAAAAAAGCACACATCAATACATTTCCTCCACTTCAGAATTTTTTAATCCACATGGAGGATATCAACTTGTATAGGTTAAGTTATACCCTAAACTTAACTATGTGAAATACTCTGCGGTTCTGTAGCGTTCAGGTCTCCATATAGTTTGGTTTCCTTTGAATGGAAAATTTGAATCTGATTCTGATATTGCAGCCGGATCTGTTATACACTTATTTGTATGAACAAGGAGGGGAAAAACCATGTAAACATTTTTAAGTCTCAAAGCCTGAGATGGGAAAGGAGGCAATATTTAAATGTGCTAGGGTAAAGGCTTTCCCATGAAAAGTGTCCAGATTATTATGATATGTGAAATACTTTGGGGGCCTCCATTATATAACCATTTCCATCAGTGGTGTTTTTAACTTCTAAATTGTCTGATAAATGTGTAAGGGCATTCCCAGGGAATTAAACACCATTTTTGGCTTAGAGAAATATTTATATATTTTTCAGAGAGCTTGAATTTTGAAAGTATGCAACATCATTGCATATATACACATATAAATTACAACATGTGAAGGCAAATTTATATATCCTATGTAGAAATGTGGTTGTGTATATAAAGGAAAATGAAAATAAACTAGAGCATTACAAAAGTGCTATGAGCCTATGGCATTTAATGCATCTCGATCATTTATGCAGTATTTTTTTAATAACAATTTGATGTTTACATATGAATACAGAAAAATAAATAACATGGAAAAATAAAGTTGTAATGAAATTTTTATTTTTCTTTCTCCTTAGCATTTTGATTTTTAAACAATGTTCTGACTGTCATCAAATCAGCCAAGCTGAAAATTGAGCTGCATCAGTGGAGAAAGTCAGTCTTGATAATTCAAACCCAAAAGACCTTTTCTTGAGGGATATATTCTCTCTGGTTTATTTGGTCTGAATAGTGTCTTATATCTCTAATTTATCTTTGGTATACACTGCATGAAAACAATGGCTATAATGCAATGCAATGTCTATAAAGATTTAAGACCTTTTTGAAAATCTGGGTATTTAGTGTCATGAACATATCTCAAGAAGTGGAATTAATATGAGAGTAGGTGGTTATGGGGTGTGTATATGACCTGGAATTTAAAGACATTTGTCTTTTAACTGACATGCATTGATTGAGTGCCTACTGTCTTCCCAGTGCTGTGCTTAGAAGTCATGTGTTACAGTGCAAAGTATAAAATGTGGAGCCTTCTCATAAGGCGTTTACAAACTGTGCTTCTATGAACAACGAAACTCCGGTGTAGAGTAAGGTGCCAGATGGGGTGGTATGATGATTACAGAATAGAAATATTAAAGTTTTATGTGTGCAAGAAGGAAATAAAGGGTCATTTAGTGCGGAAGAGAGTCATCAGGATTAGATCCTCAGAGGAGGGGGGTCCTGGACTGGGCCTTGGAGGGTGGGTGGGGAATGGATGGGGTCCCAGAGAAAGAGAAGACTGTGGGCGGAATGATGGTGAAGGAGGTGAGCAGCGAGTACTTGGGGGACCAGTTGAGAGACTGCCTGGCCTGGCATCCTTTTGGGAGTGGTGAGAATAGAGGTAACTCTGTAGGTTGTGGTCAGATAATAAAAACAGTGAAAGCCAAGCCGCTAATTTTACACTCGGTGCTTTCGGCTCTGGAGATCTGTATTAGGTTCCTGACAAGAAAGTACTGTTATGAAAGCAGTGCTTTCCCAGGTTGGAGGATGGGAGTGGGAGATGCCTGGAAGGCAGTTAGAAGGGTCCAGGCACAGTGCAATGAGGACAAAGGCTGCTCATAGCTGGGAAGGCGAGAAAGAGACTGCAAATGACTGTCCCAAAAATATTGGTCGTCAAGTTCTTATGACAATGTTAATATATAAGTAACTGGCAAAGATTTTATCTCAAGCCAATTTTCTTGTAAATTTAGATGTTGGATAACAGTCTTAATTAAGTTGCTGGTTGTGTGCAATGGGAAAAAGATCAAAGTAGGAGCAAGACGCTGAAGTTTAAGATCTTTGTGATCCAGAATGATTCATGGATCAGTGTGATTTAGACTGGAAAAATACAAACTAGGAGAAAAAGGTTCTTAAATTGGGATTATTTACAGAGGGACCGAATCTCCATGACCAAGAGTGCAATAACCCCTTCTCTCAGAAGACAGCACAGGGGCCATGTAGGGTATGCGCCCTGGAATCACTGACTCGGTCCCCTTCCAGGCTATGTGAGTCACTCACTCTGTGGCCTTGGGAAGGTCAGCTTCTGCATCTGTAAAACAGGAATAATAGCTGGATACACCATTTAGGGTTGCTGTAAAAGCTAAAGGACATAATACATGCAGTGCTTGGCCTATAATAAGCACTCAGTAAAAGGTAACTAATAAAGGGAATAAAATCTCTCTTTTGTACTCATCTTTTAAGAGAAATAAGGAAATGCTAATAAATAAAACACACACAAGTATTCACAATCCTTGCTTTTTGAAAGCAAAGGGAAAAGTCTTACAATACATAGCTTTTGATCGTGTAGACTTAGTTTATTCTTTACACCATGCATAGGTGAGGACTCTAGAAGGAGAACTGGTATGCATCCAGTAATGACCCTAAAGATCATCAAGATCTTCATCAAAGAGAAAATGTCTGACTGAATTTGCTGCGTTTACTAAGATAGAACGTTAGACAAATATAAAATGATTTGGGGGTGGGGTGAGGAAGAAGTCTCACACAAAAAAGGGTTTGCTAGTTAATCCCCCAAATTAAATTTCCTATAATCCCATATTCCCTAATTATTCTAATTACCTGACCATTTAAAATTCCACTTTTCTTTTGGAAGTAAACACCTTACCCACTTCTTGGCCATCTGCTTTGTTCATATGCTGATCAGTTTTGGAATATATCAGTTAGGCACTTAATTATTGATCTGATAAATCAGTTTTCCCTTTGGTCTGACTTAGCTCTGTGGAATACCCTTGGTACCTGTTACAGCTGTAAAAATGAAAAACAAAGAAACAAACATCCAAAATAATGTGAGCAAAATGTCATTTAGTGAACATGAGAAAGCTGGAGAGCATCTCTCTTGGTAAGAACTCCTCTTTGAAATAGTTGGGCTGCCCCTACCCAGATTATCAAGGTCATGTTCAAGATTAAAATGAGCTGTGGGACCATAAATTGCCCATTACAGCAGAAAAATAGACAAACAGAAAATGAGACCTAATGTTTTTCTGTATGCTCTGATTTTTTTTTCTTTCTGAGCCTAATATACCTATTTAGTCCAATTTAGTTTTAGCTTTTGTGATGCTTTCTAAAATTACAGTGTGTATGAGGATTGGAATTTTTTTCTTCCAGCAGGAGTTAGAGTATACATAAACTGCTTTTCTCTCCTCCTTCAGGGAAGGGCAGGAATCTCCTATGTCCCTACTCACTCTGTGTCTGGTCAGTCGGCAGTGGGGACGCCTCTCATGGGGCACGTGGTGGGAGAGGTACTTCCCAGAACCAGCAGCCCCGAAGTCTGGCATCCAGGAGACTGGCTCTCATGTCATCAAAGTGTTGGCCCCAGCAAACAATGAAAGTACAATCACTTTGTTAGATTGTGAAACAAACCTTACAACGTTATTTTTAGATTTGGAAGCACAAGTTTAAAAAAAATGTGATTGAATCTACTGTTTAAAAAAAAAAGATGCCAATACATGGGTTTCCATTTTAAGTTTTCTATTGCAAGAAGGAAATGACAGGACTGTTAAGGATGCTGATGGTTGGGGCAGAAACCTGGGAAGAGAGAAAGGTTCTGGAATCAGTTTCCCTTCAGTCTCAGCTGCTACCATTCCCATCTCTTTGGCTTATCCTGGCCAAGGCTTAACATTTCTTAAGTGTTTCCTTAAATTAAGTAGAGAACTTTATGCGAGTGCCACACACTGTCCCGCTTTCCTCAAAGCCCACATCATCAATTCCTTCCATCATTCATTCAGCAAGCTTTCACTGAGTGCCTACTATGTGCAGGGCACAGATCATCTTGGATGGGTACAAAATGGACTACATTTTTACAGAATTCCACCCTTAGTTTTTATAAGTTCTTTATACATTTACTTTATATTATTTATATACTATATAGATATAGACATAACTATATAAGCTCATCTTAATAAAGGCTTTGAATAGGTGCTGAAGAAATAGTATATGAATGAATGAACAGCCCATGCTGGTGTGGCTCCCTATTGGCATTTTCCCACAGCGGCTCAGACTCCAAGGTCTCTCCTGTGTCTAGGAGTCGTCAGGAATGTCTGGAATGCGGCAGCGTTGGCTGAGTTGAGTTCCTCTCTGACACAGTTCTGAGTTGTCCAGTTTCCTAGGCAGAATGAATAGTGGCAGAAGGTGTAGAAACTACCCACCGGCTCTGAGAACTACGTGTGGCCCCCTCCCTAAACTGTGGCAAACCCCATCCTCTCTCCCAACCCCACCAGCCCAGGGTTGTTTCCCAAATGAGAGAATACAGTCTGGAAAGAATTTTCTCCAAATTGCATTCAACTCTCCATATTCATGTTTATGTTTGAATTTAGCTACTAGAGTAGGTATCAAATGTAGTACTTAAGGCATTATATTAAAAGATGTATATTTTTTTCATTCTTTTTGAACTATTTAAGATTTTAAATGAGAGAATTACTCTGGAAGCTCTACTACATTCCTCGGTTTAAGGGAGACACTCACTCTGGCTGGTCTAGGATGGTGAGCAGACCTTCTAGAATGTCCCCTGTCCCCCTTTCCATCTGCCTCTCTCTCTCAGGTGATTTTCACACAAAATATCAGTGGGTCCAAGATGTAGTTTTCTCTGGAACCCTCATTCTGCTAAATTGGCCCCATAGAATTCTCATACTTCCTTTTGAAATAGAACTATGCAAGTCTTAAATTTTATTACAGAATTTAATACCAATAATTACTTAAAATTTAATGAATTTCACTACTGACTTAATTGCTTTTGAGTAGTTCCACTTAACTTATTAAAGAGAAGCAAGGACATATTCATTTAATGAGCAGCAGAAGTCTTGCCCTCACATCTGCCTACATTCTCTTTTCAATTAATCAATTATAGTCCGATGCTGTGTAATTACACATTAAGAAAGTTATTGGATCGCTCAGCCTGCCTGTCCCAGGGGGCTCATGAATACACTAATATAACACACCTGTAATGACCTGCGCTCAGCTCTGCAAATTGGACTCATTTCTCTCTCTCTTTGCTAGATTAAGATGAGAGCAATTACCATTAACTTTTTAAGTCACATCTAGTCAATATGATATGGAGAGAGAAAGTGAAAAAGAAAGACTGAAAGAAAAGTAAAAATGGAAGAAAAAGGCTTTATCTGCAAGTATAAGTAATTTGCCTTTTAAAATTAGCTTCCTGAGACTGGGTCCTGTCTTGAGAACTATTGCAAGGTCTCAGAGGAGCAGTGGCCGTCCATCTGAACTCTGTCTATTGAATCATGCTAAATACTTGAGAAAATCAGGCCAGCATTATTTGAACCCAAATAGTGACGAGCTTTTCAGCTTCCTTCAGTCTCCTGATGAGAGAAATGGGAAAACAGGAAAACCTTTGGAAATCACATTCGGGCAAATTGCTTGGCTTGTTTCAGATCAAACCAAAGGCTGGAACTGATCCCCACGCTGGAGCGCTAAGCCTCCGCATAGCAACTAAGCCGCGTTAAAAAAAAAAAAAAAAGAAAAAGAAAAAGGGAAAGAAAGAAAGAAAAAAGAACCCACTAAAAATGCAACGCAAAGCACAAATTTTACTATATTAATGGCCTCGAGGCTTTGGTTATGTGAAGGGGTCTATTCCACGATGGCCTTCTGATTTATGCTAAATCAGTAAAACTCAACAAGAACCTCTTAATCTAAATTATATAGTCAGAGACATTCTAAATGCCTAAACCAACCAAGCGATTTTAAGCAAAATGCCCTGTTAAAATAAGCTTTTGATGTCTGCACAACTCCAACTCAAGGAGCAATCTGTTGACATTTTCGGCAAATGCTATCTTAGTCTGAGACAGAGGCGGCGGTGGCTTCTTCAGATTATTCTTCAAAGTAGAGTGATTCTTCTCGCCTTTCCCCCCTCCGCCCTCACAAAAAACCCTGCTTCTTTATCCACTCATTGAGGTCCTGACAAGGTCAAATCTACTGTGATTAATGGCTGTCCATCAGATTAGAAAGAAGGATACATTGATACTCAGCCAGCAGATGCTCATGAACATGCAAATGAATGTGGTGAGCCTTCTTGGGAGGGAAGGATTTGCTTTGTTGATGTTTTTAACTCTACAGCCAGTTTGGGGCATTTTGTGTGCTGTTTTCCCTCCTTGCAGCCACTGGCCGCGCACGCCCCACCGTCACTTGGGCAAAGCCTGCCTCTCCATGTGCCTCTCGGGGATGCCCAGGACCCCTCTGGCCCCGGACGGAGGATGTGTGTCAGCCGCAGAGGCACCCCCGTGTACTTTCAGGGTGTGTCCTTTCCTGGCACGCCTGTCCTGTGGGGACAAATGTCTCTGCCCAGGGGGCTGTCTTCCTGTGTGGGCTCCATTTGTGGCATCTCATGAGCCTCCTTGGGGTTGAATTGTAAATAGTGGCCGCCACATAAAACATGCCATCTGTACCCCTGTGGGTAGTAGGATGGAACACAAAAAAGATTTATTCCAGGAATATGAACTGATGTTTACAGACATGCCAGGTCTGGCTTTTAAAACAGTGGAAAACTGTTTCAAAAGCAGTTTAAGTACCATGTAATAGAAGCCTGAACAAAGTGCCATAGGAGCATGAAGGAAACCTCTATGCCTAGAGAGATGCGTCAAGCTGGTATGGCCTCACCAGTCCCCTTCGCCCAGAGATGTGAGATACCCAGAGGGAAAGCAGGGCCAGAAGGCAGAGGGTACCTGTGGGTCTCATGCTTTGGGGGCCTAGAGTGCCCCCAACCCCCAACACCTGTAATAATTCCTTAAAAACTGGAGGGTAAGAAAATCAGTTTGGATGGAGCCAATTGGATTGCCATGGGTTTTCCTTATTTGCTGGGCTGGGATTCAGGGCTGTGTTGGGGGGCATCCTTTGTTGGGGGGTATCATATCCACAGGCAGACACAGGCACCTTGGCTATTGGAGTGTTGACCACATGTCCCCGGAATTGCTCAACCTTCCCACTTTTGCATAGATTGTGTGTTTTCATAAATCAGTGGTCCTCAAATGAGTTCAGGTGCCCAGCATTTGGAAATAGTGTCACTCTTTTGAGAACACCATGAATTATTGACCTATTTAATCCCCATTGTGTGACCTGGGAGTAACTTTTGCCATCTATAATACACATATGAAATATAAAGTCATAAACAGGTTTGCAAATATATAATCGAGCTGTCTAAGTGAGACTGGCCGTTTCTGGCTTTTCATTAGTATTCCTTTGCCGCTTGCTTGTGGATTTTGTCATCTTTGAATGCTTGTTAGCAGATACAGCCGTCTTGGTCTGTGAGATAAGTCCTTTCCTACGGAATTTGGATAATTCTTGTTTATGCGTGCTGTGGTTTCTGTCTTGTGATATGAGTTTATTTCCCTGCTCATCTTGAGCTGGAGACCTGGCCACTCCATTTTCAAAGAGACTGGTGTCTCATATTTCTAAACTCAACCCTGCACCTCCACCCTCACCCCCGTTGCCACATCTCTCCCCTTCCCACCTCCTTCCCTTGGAAACCAGGAAGGGTGAGGGCAGTGGACAGGCAGGCTCTTTACTACACTATGCCTCTGAGGGCGCCCCCTAGTGATGTGTGGTATAATAACACCCTGCAAGCTGGCCCTGAAGTTGGGTCCAGTGTCTGGACCCAGGCCTGCCAATTACGCCAACAGTTGGGACCTGCGAGTTCGATATTTTAGATCGCTGAGCCAGACTCTGGTGTTTGTGCATGCAGCAGGTTTCACTGAAGGTTCGAGTCAGCGAGCGCTTTTATATCACAGTACTGTGAAAAGCTTAAATATGACACTTCCGATCACAAAAGTTCATCAGCCACCTGCCCTGAGGGATGTCTCCCAGGCCACATTTCCCCACAGGTTCCAGTCACCCGTCAGTCCAGAGCCATCTTCCCCTCCTGCACTTCCTTCTTTCCCCTCTCTGCCTGCTTATCCCCCGTGCTCAAATCCCCCTCCACTTTTTTATGCTGAACAGACCTGTTGTCACCAGGCAGCCTTTGTGCTTCCTGTATTCTCTGGGTACATTTCCCTTGTGTTCTCACATATTATATACTGTAATATCTTTATGGGATATAAAGAATAAAGTGGGAATAAAGCAAGTCAAAGGACGGCTGACGCTTGACCAGGCAGCTGCATCTACAGACCCATGCGGGGCCAGCAGGGCTGAAGTGGGGGGCCCCCAGAGGTGGTGACGCTCAGGAGTCGCTGCCTCTTGCTCACTTAGCTGCCCTCTCTTACCAGAGATTATCCTGCCGTAGCTAAATCTTGAAGGCTTCTAACTGAAGCTGAGGAAAGTACGTAGGAGAAAAACATAAAATTGCAAAATCAGTGCATTGCCATTTCTCCCCAGTGGTCTGGGAGAAAACAAAAGTGGTTTGATTGCAGTAGCAGCTTCAGCTGGTCTAGCTTACAGGCACACAGTGGGTCCCCAGCAGCTGAGTCTGAGAACCACTGCCCCCAGTCTCTGAGAACGTCCCAGGAAGGGCGAAGCTTCAGCATCCTGGTGCGGCTCCCAGACTGTCTGTGGCTCCAGGAAGCAAACCCAAATGCTTCCTCAGACCATAGGCCTGGTTTGGGGTTCAGAAAATATGGTCCCCTTGACTGTGGGCTGACCCTCCAACCCCAAGTTGCCTAGAGCCCTCACTACTCAAAATGTGGCCCACCCCCAGCAGGGCGGACTCCACCTGGATGGTGGAAGGAATGTGGATTCCCAGGCCCCGCCCAGATATCCTGAATCAGAAGCTGCATTTTCACGAGATCCCCTGGGGGTTCGTGTACATATTGAAA
Organism: Equus asinus; assembly: GCF_041296235.1. Lineage (NCBI taxonomy): Eukaryota > Metazoa > Chordata > Mammalia > Perissodactyla > Equidae > Equus > Equus asinus. Next base: position 43,474,313 of record NC_091813.1, read on the forward strand.
TTTGAGAAGCGAGGATATGATAGATTTTTATCCTGCAAATCTGGGCCTGCTTCAGTGGGCTCCTTATCTTTACAGGACACGAGCCCACAACACATTCACACTCCACACTCCTTCCCCCACTGCCGGAATCTCTTTCACAGCCATTGAGAAACTTATCGTGGACAACAGATAGAAGTCTTACCCACGGCTGAGAGAGGATCTCCCTGGCAGTCTCTGCAAGGAGCAAGGTGGGGTGGAGCAAGGTGGGTGTGCAGCGGCGATGGGGACACAGCATCGAGAGAACGCAGCCCCTCGGGAAGTTCAGCCCTCTGCTTTACTGCCGCTGCGTATTTGATGGCTGAGTTGTAGGGCTCCAGTTTAGGAAGAAAAGATAAGGCAGCTAATAGGAAACTAAATCCCTAACTGCCTCTGGTGCCTGGAATTTGGGCTTCATTATTTAATCCCTGGAAGGGAGAGAATGGTTCCTGCCTCACCTAAGGGGAGGTGGCCCAGCCGCGTGGGACGGGGGTGGGGGTCCACAGGCTGGGCAGGGGCGAGGATGGGGTCGGCAGGGCCTGCACCAGGATCCACCCCCCTGCTGTCTGCCTGCAGGACCAGGAGATGCTGGACTCACCTGGCCTCCCTCTGCTCAGGCAGATGACCGTGTGTAGTGGGAAGGGTAGTCAGGGCCCTCCCAGCCCTGCCCCACGACTTCAAAGTAGCTGCCTACAGTGGTGCCCAACTTGGGGCTTATCACCAGCCCCTCCCTCCCACGTACTTTGAACTGGTGAGGGAGCTAAGCACATGGCTGACTGGGAGGCCTTGGGTTTCTCATAGTCTGGGGACAGAGTCTGTTGTCCATACCAAGAAAGGGGACCGGGGAGAAGGTTGTGTGACAGGGGACTGGGGCTGCTGAGCATTTGACCTTACGTCCAGTCCTGCGGTCATGCTCTGGGTGATGTTATTGATATGGCTACTGTACCTGTTCCTGGACACCTGGTGTCAGATGTTCTGCCTGTTGTCACTATAAATCACTGAGATGACCTGGGGCTCCTGCTATACTCCCCAGTCTGCCTTACACACCCCACCCACGGCAGAACAGACATCGGTCAGATCATGTGTCCTGACTTTTTTTTCAGGCAATTGGTGACAATTTATTGCACGACAGGAAGTGGACTAACTTAAAGGATCACGTCTATGGCCACAGGGAATTTCTGGGAGAGGCCCAATGTAAAATATTCTGGCCTGTTATCCTTAAGCTCCCAGGGAACACTGGTGCACCTCCAGCTGGACCGTTGTGTTCTGCTGCTGATGTCAAATACTGGCATTGCAGCAGAAAAAATTAATGTAATTTTTTCATTTAATAATTTCTCTTCTAGTTTTTCTTAAGCACTTGGGACCTATTGTAGCAGTTGACAAACTGAATAAGCAATGGGAAAAAATTAGTGCTGAAGAACTCAAAGAGAGTTGATCGTGTGGGCAGTATGTGGCTTGAGGTCGGGTTTCTCAATTGTGTCTGTGTATATAGTTAAAATAATCGTGTTTTCTGGATATAACATTGTTTTTAGTTTGAATGATAGAATTAACCATATCAGCAGTTCATAGGGTTCTGTAGAGAGCTTTGCCCTCTGACCAGGCATGAGACCCTGTGTCAGTCTAGGGTCCTAATGGCTGCTGGAGCTTTGGACCTCATTATAGGGCCAGCTCTACAGAGAGGTGGATTGGTTTGTAGCCATGAATATACTATGATTTGAAGAGCTACTCATGTGGAAGGGATAGGCCACCCGCTTGCCTGAAATTCCACCATTAGAGATTATTTTCTTTGGGTTTTTAATGCTATCTAAAGTATGAAAGCCTTATATGTAAGGATTGACATTTTGAGTTTCACTTGCCTAGGATCAGGGCCATGAAAGAAGGACAGATAACCAAGAGGCAGGAAAGACCGATGAAGAAGAAGGTGGGACAAATATTTTACGTCTTATATATATATCATAGTTTTGTCTAGAACTGGGCTTGTCTCTCCCTTGATCACCCAGGGGAACAAAATGCTGTCAGTGATTTGGTTGGAATGTTTATGTTGTTGCTTCCCTTCACCTCAGAAGTTCCTAAATGAACTGGCGCATGATGAATGAGAAAAATGAGGATGCTAATGTTTAGATACTTCATATGGAGGCATAAAGTCCTGGTCCTTTTTGGGGAAGAACAATGTTTTCTTTCTGAGATTATGTCTTTCTGAGTTGTGTGGTATTAAATTGCCATTTTTCTTTTCCTTTTTAAAATGGAAATGGCAGTGATAATAAATAATGATTTTAAAAAGTCTTTAGGTAAAAATAATTCAGGGGACTGACAGTAGCTTAAAAGCTGTTTTTGAGAGGCTGGCCCCGTGGCCGAGTGGTTAAGTCTGTGCGCTCTGCTGCAGGAGGCCCAGTGTTTCGTTGGTTCGAATCCTGGGCACGGACATGGCACTGCTCATCAAACCACGCTGAGGCAGCGTCCCACATGCCACAACTAGAAGGAATCACAATGAAGAATATACAACTATGTACTGGGGGCTTTGGGGAGAAAAAGGAAAAAATAAAATCTTTAAAAAAAATTTAAAAAGAAACCAATATATTTAAAAAAAAAAAAAAAAGCTGTTTTTGAGCTTTTATTGACTGTGGAATCCAAAGCCAGGGCAGCACTGTCTAGTCCCCAGTGACCTCACCATAGACACGGTCACCTCTTTTAAAATGAAAGCTTTGATTATGTTTCCAAGTGTTCTCCATCAGATACTATAAGCAAGGTCTTCAGGAGATGAGTTAACAGACACCCCCCTCAGGGAGCTGGGAGCCTAGAACAACGTAATAAGAATTCAAGTGATGTCACAAATTACAGTGACGTGTGCCTTGTGCCAGGAGGGATCCCAAGGAGGAACAGACCACATCCGATCAGGGAGAGGGAATCGGGTGGTCTGTTAGATTTGGCATCAGAAAGCTCCTTGGGCTGACACAGACACAAAGGGCATCCATCAGTTTTGATCTGTTCTTCATCCCCTTCCCAAAGAAAAACCTAGGGAGTATCATCCAACACGCTCCTCCCCACCCCCCGCCCCAGCCCCCAGCCATTCGCACCCTAATCTGCTGCTTTCAGTGTTTCATGAAAAGTGAGGCCAGACTATGCCACCCAGCCCCGTGGTCTCAGCAGGTTTCTGATTACACACCCCGCCGGGAAAAAACATTAGACGTTCTGCTATTTTCTTCCCTTACTTCAGTGGATCATTTCTGCACCCTCTGGGGGACCCCACCTCATCTTGAAGATCGCCACTCTAGAGAGGTGTGCATAGGCTGTTGAAGGAAACTACATTGTGTAGTAATTGCTCTTATAGACAGGAAAAGCCCCAAGGTGTAGCCTGTTAGGCTACACATCCTATTCCTGAGCAAATCCCAAGAGTGCGTTGGTGTCTATGGGTGGTAGAGAGAGGTTACAGAGCCACTGCGGAGCACAATGCTGAGATTCTTTGTCGTAAATCCCCTTGTAGTGCAGAGTTTGCATTTAACCCCTTGGTAGCTGATCCATCCCCCAGGACCTCTCTGCTTGATCCTGAGGAGTTTTCAGGCTGGAGTAGCACGTGGTGTTAGCAGCCCCAGTGAGCCGGCTGCTCTTGCCTACTGGCTCCATTAGGCATTAGGAATCCCAGGTGGAAGGAGGACAGAAGTTCTGGGGACCCCTGCACCCCCCCCAGATCATCACTATCCCTGGGGAAGACTAAACTGGGAGGGAAGCACTAAGTTAGGATTGGGCAATGGGCTCATGAGCTTAAAATGCTACCTGCGTGTCCTCAGGTCTTGATTATCTGGCGCGCTTTGACCAAGGGCTTCTGGTTCTCTGAGGATCCTCCTACCATAAACACAAATCTCCCAATTTCCATAAGCCAAGTTGGGGCTCACAGAGGGCTCACTTGATAGGAATTCACTCACAGGCACCTCTTCTTAGTCGTCACATCTGCTCTCCCGGTTGGAGGCCACCTATGTTGTGAGCCCTGGGAGAACTCTGAGAAAGCACTCAACACTGCGGCCTCTGTCAGGCACCCAGCAAGTCCAGGCCCTTGGGAAGAGCTGGGAGCAGAATGAGGCGGATTCTTCCTTCCCACGGGGCTCATTTGGTCTGGAGCTGCCTGGGGTCCCCCAGAGCGAGACAGCAGGGCCAGGACTGCAGAGCTGGCCCATCTTCCTTTCTGGGGGAGAAGGAGCCGTAGTAACTCTCTGGACTGTCTCCTATAAGATGTTTCACAGCCAGAATCCTCGCTAGCTTCTTAAGAGGGGGGCGTATCAGAAGTGACTGGTCCACAGAGGCCGCAGGGAGTCAGGAAGGGTGGTCTGGGGAAGAAAGACACAGCACGTCTAAGCAGCCTACGGATCCATGAGCCAGTGTGTGACCTTTGCTCAGGAGGTCCTGGCAGGGGCCATGTGGCTGCCACACAAGCCCTCAGGGGGGCGCCACCCACTGCAGACCAGCTGAATCAGAATCCCTGAGAGTGGCGGCCAGAGAAGAATCTCCCCATGTGATTCTAATGTGTTGTGAAGCACCTGGAGCATCTGAAGGTGCTGAGGTCCTGTTCCAAAAAGATCTGGCTGGTTCTGAAAACACCCAGAGCAACTTTGCCATCTGCTCCATCCCCCCTCCTCCGCATAGCATATCTTTCTTTCTCTACCTCTCTCATACACACACGCACACACATGCACACCCGATGGGCAGGAGAGAGGGAGAGAGAGAATAATAAAGGTAATTGAACACTCGCCTTGAGAGGAGTTGAACATTTGCTCAAAATGCATCATTACCGTAGTTACCATTTGCTGGGTGTGAATTTAATACCTCAAAAACAAAATTATCGCAGCACGCGGTGGGAGCAGGCTGTTGGCTTGGCTGGTGCAGGTGTGGCTGCTGAGTGGGTCCCAAACACAGAAGCCTTGCCCTTCAGTTTGGCTTCTCAACCTGCCCAGCCAATCCCACCTCGCTCCATCTTTTCCTCCTGAAGGTCAAATGATTCTGCCCCTTGTAGCTGCCCCAGTTCCCTCTTCCCCAAAGAGTTCAAAGGCAGAGGTTTAAGATAAGAACTGAGAACCCATGTGAGGGCTTTGTGGGACTGTCTGAGCCGAGGGTGTCTGTTATCATTCTGAGTGGCGTTCCCCAGGGGAGGGGAGAAAGGAGGGGGCCCTGGAGGAGCCAAAGAACCATAATCTTTGGGAAAGAAAGAAAAGGGCCAGCAACAGCAACAAAAACTTCCTGCAGATGTGGAATTTGAAGGAATCCAGAGAAAGCAAGCCTATTTTTAGCAGGAGTAAGAGTGCAAACCGTGATAGGCGCCACAGGCTGCTGTCACTAACATTTGGCTATAAGCAGCATTTTCGTATTTAAACATGACAGCCCTGCAAATAGAAAAGAACCAACACTCTATCTGCTGGCTGAGTAAAAGCTGTCACCTCCCCTCAGCCCCGTGGGAGGACCCGCTCCATGTGACGTCCGGCCTGGCCAGGCATTGGGTTCACCTGTGTTGCCATGGATATTTGCGTGTCAGCCATTGATGGCAGGCTCCTCCACAGTGGTGACGAGGATGCTGTTCTTTCCGGGTGAAGAAGCTGCGCAGTGTTACCTCTGTAGGGAAAATGTCCAGAGCACTTTGTTTAATTAAGCATGCATGTGTGGAAATACAACACTCAAATGAGCAGGAATAAAAATATATTAAATTTGAAGAAGTTAAGTAATACCATCGGGAAAACCAGTGAACTTGAGGTGAACCCAAGAATGTCAAAAAAGAGAATCGCAGAAACACGAGCTCTTCAGCAGTTTACCAGACCCCAAATGAGACATATGCATTACGTCCTCTATGCCCCGTATGAATATCTTGCCCAGATCAATATCAGGAACCCTGGCACACAAGTTCTTTTGAAACTTTAAGCAGCAAGCACTTTTCTAAGTGTTATTAGAAAATAATTTGGGGCCGGCCCGGTGGCGCAGCGGTTAAGTGCACACATTCCGCTTCAGCTGCCCGGGGTTCGCCGGTTCCGATCCTGGGTGTGGACATGGCACCGCTTGGCAAGCCATGCTGTCGTAGGTGTCCCACATATAAAGTAGAGGAAGATGGGCACGGATGTTAGCTCAGGGCTAATCTTCCTCAAAAAAAGAAAGAAAGAAAATAATTCACTGCTAATGTGGTGAATTTGGATTTGGGGGGGCTAGATTTCTGAGGATGAGGCCTGGAGGGTGACTTCATTCACTCACCCCCAATTCTGATTTGCACCTGTTTCTGCCCTGCTGAAGTGGGTGTAATTATTGGCATTCCTACGGTCAATGGCAGCTCAAAACTGAGTGAGAAAAAAAAGAGGAAGAAAACCACAGGGCAGGACCGATACCTCAAGCTGGCCAGAATGCAGCTGTTTTTGTTATGTGTTTCCAGCGTGTGTTGACATTGCTAGAATGCACAGAAGTTTGAGCTCTTCTAGACAATCACCAAAGCAGAGCAAGATGAGAAGAGAGGCTGAAGGGTTTGCTCAGCCTCTCTGTGGGCTTAGAGCAATGGTTTCAAAATGTGGTCCCCAGATCAGCAGCATCAGCACCAATGATGGAAACTTATTAGAGACGCAGGTTCTCGGGCTCCATCCGAGACGTACTGAATCATAAACTCTGAAGATGGAGCCCCAGAATCTGTGGGTTCAAAAGCACTTTTTTATATTGTAAAATATATATAATAAAACATTTGCCATTTTAACCACTTAAGTGTATAATTTAGTGGCATTCACAAAATTGTGCAACCATCGCCACTATCTGCTTCCAAAACCTTTTCATCACCCAAACAGAAACTCTATAACCATTAAGCAATAACTCTTCACTCCCCTCTCCTCACTACCCCAGCCCCTGATAACCTCTAATCTGCTTTCTCTCACTATGAATATGCCTGTTCTAGACATTTTGTACAAGTGGAATCATACAATATGTGATGTTTGTGTCTGGCTTCTTTCACTTAGCATGTTTTCAAGGTTGTAGCATGTATCGGAACCTCATTCCTTTTTATGGCCGCATAATATTCCATTGTATGTACACACAATATTTTGTTTGTCCATTCATCTGTTGAGGGACACAGGCTATTGGGCTGTTTCCACCCTTTGTTGTGCATAATGCTGCTATGAACATTGGTGTACAAATATCAGGAGTCCATGTTTTAACAAGTCCTCCAGGGGACTCTGGTGTACACTCAAGTTGGCAAAGCCATGGTCCAGAGGCCCAGAGCTGTCTCTGTGCTGGAACTCAGAACGCTCAGTGGCGGATGTGTGCTTTACTGCAACTTCCTCCATCTCAGCCAGGGGTCAGGGCTGTGGCCACTAACCTTTCATTTTTGCTGCAGAGAATCAATATTTAGAGCTTCTCAATGGTCCTCCTAAGCCTGGGCCCAAGACAAAAATACTTGTCCAGATTAGCGGTTCTCTTTGACCTTGTTTCAAGGGTGGTGCATCAAAATATTTTAAAGGGATGGCAGAAAAATATTTATTAAAAACACATAACCATTTGACGTGTTCGTTGGAGTCTCATTGAGAGGCTTTATGTCACTCTGTGACTGCTTCGATATTAGCTGTAACAAGGACTACCCTGCTCTTATCTATGGAAATCAGGTCATTTTTCTGAGAATTGTTAAGGTAGTAGGTAAAAAGAAAAGAAAGAAGGGGCTGGCCCCGTGGCCGAGTGGTTAAGTTCACGCGCTCTGCTGCAGGCAGCCCAGTGTTTCGTTGGTTCGAATCCTGGGCGCGGACATGGCACTGCTCATCAGACCACGCTGAGGCAGCGTCCCACATGCCACAACTAGAAGAACCCACAACGAAGAATACACAACTATGTACCGGGGGGCTTTGGGGAGAAAAAGGAAAAAATAAAATCTTAAAAAAAAAAAAAAAAAGAAAAGAAAGAAGGAAAAATGTGTTTGCTGTAGGCTCACAGATGCTTGGCGAATGTTTGATGATTGTTGTCTTAAGAATTTACAGGCCCCACTACCTTCTTCTTAACTAACTCTTTCCTATTCAGAGAGGTTCAATAATATGCTTGTGGTTGCACAGCTAATAAATGACAAAGCCAGGATTAGAATCCAGGTCTCAGTCCAAAGTTGCCAAATAAATCGATTCATACTGGCTGCTTTTGGCTGAAAATATTACCTCCTTTGGGGATATTTGAATTTTTAACAGAGGACTCCTGGATATGTAATGTTTTAACCTAAAGAAATAAATCTTCAAAGATAGAATGTCATACCTGAGGAATAGGAGAGGGAGGCCCTGCAGCAACTGCAAAATCACACCACGTTGTCTCCTGCAAGCTCAGCTCTAGCCGTCCCTGGAGGGCAGTTTCAGAAGAGCATTGCATTTCGTCTTGGGTGTCGCATATTGAGAATGAAATGGTGTCAGATGGAAGCAGCCTGGACTGTGATGGTCTGAAAGTCCTGATGCCTTACGGACAGTGGAAGCAACTGAGGATGTTCCTCTCGGGACGAAAAGGTCAAGGGGACACATCCCGTGTTGCCAGGTGTCTGAAGGGTGGCCATGTGGGAGAGGATGTGGCCGTGCTGAGTGGCTCTGAGAGCGAGGGCCAGGCCTGTGGGTAGGGTTTTGCAGGAAGGCTGATCTCTTCTCAGTATCAGAAGGAGTTTGCTAACAACAGTAGGATGGGCACCCTTGTGAAATAGTGAGTTCCCCATTGGCATCTTGGCAGAAGCATCACAGTTGAGTCGGCTGACCAGCCAGGCATATTGTAACAGGGCTCCCAGCTCTGACTAGAAGGTAGGATGAAATGACTCCCTGCTGCTAGTCCAACTCCAAGGCGTTATGACCCCGAGCTTCCAAAAGTTGCTGAATTGTTATATGCTGAAGGCAAGACCAGTATCAAAAGGGAATCTGATATGGATCGATCATTTTCACTGTTTAAAGTATGTCCCTCCATTAAAAAAAAAACCACTCTGTGTCATTGATGGAAATTTCTGAACCATTTAGAGTTAATTGCTCTTTGGGGATTTTGTCTACTTCTGTTTACAAATTCAGTGGGAGCATCAATTTGAGTGTCTTTTGATCACTGTGTACTGCTCTGACCTATTGGCATTTCCCTTTTATGCTAATAATTAGAAAACTCGAAGTGGAGCCACTCCTTGGGTATGGATCTTGGGGGTTCACAAAGCAGGAAAGACCCAGCGCACACAGGGCCTGTTTGTGTTATCATCCTTTCTATTGCTCTCGGATCACAGTAGTGAGGTCTGAGGATTTGGATGGTTGACATGATCATGGTCTTCAGACATCTGGAGGATGTAAACACCAAGGAAGGAAGGAATCTATTTAGCTTGGGGGACATAATTAGGGAGGAGTAAGGGAATGAAATTAAGCAAAGAAAGATTCAGACTGAATATTCGTGAGGCACTTCTAAGCAATAGATTTATTAAATTTTTAAATAATTTCTAGAGAATGCTGTTCTGTGTTTTCCAAGTTACTTGAAATCAGGGGGACCGAGACTGAGATAATCTTGAGGAAACCACAGCCTCTGGGGATCAGGCAAACAGAATGCTTAGCTCCGTTTTCCTCTGGTTTGGATCATAAACATGAACAGCTCAGTGGGCGATCCCCTTCTGAATCACTTCTGTAACAAGTGCTTGTTTTTCTTAAAACCGGGGATTATTCAAAGGATGGTGTGTTCCCAAACGAAAAATCTGAATGTGAGAATCAGGGGACAGTTCTGGAGAGGCTCTGGGGTTGGGTAGACACCTGACTCCTCTGCCTGCTACTTAGTCCTGCCTCTGGAGGGCGGGAAGAGGAAGCGAAGGTTATCCATTCCTGTGATTGGTGGGAAAGGATCTTGGAATTCTGAGTTAGAAGGAGATGGCTGCTACCGGGAGGATTGAACTCTGCTGCTGAGGAAGTTGGAGGCCTCAGCCATTGCAGAGCCCTGAATAAAAGCCTGGAGCTTTTCTTTTCTTCTGGAGCGTTTCCCATAAACGCTAGGAATCTACTTTCCTTTCCAAAGTCTAGTATGGATGGCTCTTCCAAGATGGCCCCAGCTTCTGGTGACCATCAGCCACTGTTGTAGGACTTGTGGCCTTCCTGGACCAGGCATGCTGGGCACCCATACATTGCCTGGAGGGTTCATGGGACCCAGGCTCCCTTCTGAGACTGGAGACGTTTGCATTGAGGTCGTTAGCATTAGCCATTCAATAGTACTGACAGGTAAAACAAAAACAATAGAAAGATAGACTGACATTTGCTAAAAATTTTTATGTTTAATCTCTTGGGAATGTCACTACTTCTGGCTTCCTCAGCGGTCACAGAGGTGGGCAGCTGGGGGGTCTCTTTTTCCATTACAAGGGTAGCTCCCATGTAATTTCCCACTTTGAATCCTACATCTTTATCAAGTAAAATGGTGTTTTACTCTTTAAAACAGACCATGACTGGTCTGCGCTGCCAGCTTTGTCTTAAAAGGGAATAAAACTCTTAAATTGAAACCAAATTGGACTGTTCTGTGGTGCGCTCTGTGAGGGGCCGAGTGCAGACGTGGGTCTGATGATTACGTTGACTGCGGAAGCAGAGGGGTCAGCGATCTCTGGAGCAGTGGACACTTGCTGCCGTCGGTTCTCCCCATCGTTGGATTTAGACAGCCCTTGATTGTATAGATCAATCATTGATTGATGGCTTAGAATTCCGGATTCCATTGAAGTCCTACCCCAGGCTGTCCTCTTGGGCAGCACCAGTTCACTCAGGCGTTTGGGAAGGGCTTGTCTCTGTTCTTGGGATGTTCTGTGTTTGAGCTGGGAGAGGATGGACAGGCAGCAAAACCTGAGTCTGAGACCCCAGCAGCAGAGAGAGGGGCACCCAGGGTTCCTGACAGGGAAGATGAAATGGGAGGAGGGAAGGACACGAGTGAAAGCAGCAACATTCACCCTGAAGGAGAGTGGCTGTCGGGCCCCTGGGACAAGTCCTCTGGGCATGAGGGCGCAGTGTAAAGCAGAATTAGCTCTTTATGAGCATTTTATGTGAGCTCCGGGTTTTGAATTTTTATGCTGGAGTCTCATTACAGTGTGGGATAATATCCAAGGAAACCCTCACGTGCCTTCCACATCCATTTCCTAATCCCGGTTCTGAAGAGGGCAGGGTGCCCCCCACCCAGAGATCTCATTGAGATCTCATTATAAGGGGCATTAAAAACTCTCAAAAGAAGATTAATCTGGATTCTTTGATAATTTTAAAAGTCAGTGTCATGACTCATCACGTTTCAGCATGTGAGTGTGCTGAAAAACGGAGCAAGCCGCCTTCTAAAAGGTGGGGTAATTATGGTATAGGATTGAGTTGAACAGAGGGTTAGTGTCACATTTACTGTTACTGAAGAACAAAGGTGTCGTAAGCTCGGAACACAGTTGTCTATCTCAGCATGACTCCCATTTGCTGCGTGTCAAGCTGCAGGAGGTCTAGCTGATGTAAATAGATTAATATTTAAAAAGTAATACAGAAGAATGAGGTTCCGAACATGTAATGTTTAATTATTAAAAACTCATAATGGAATTCCAATCCCTACTCGTGTCTCTCGTCTCAGTGGTGATCAGCAGGAAGCTCAATTAGCCAGTGAGCCTGCTCACTCCACGGCTCATTTTGACTATCACAGGGCCACGCCCAGGTTGGCTTAAACTGTGTAGCAACATAGATATGGCAGTGTAGGTAGTGTTGTGCTTTATTAGATTATCATTGCAACCCTTTTTAGTTAAATGGATGGATAAAATGACTGTACAGTGTTAACAGGACTTAGAAAAGAATTTGAGTTACTTCCAACTGGGACCTGGGAGAGTGAGGTTACCTATTAGAAATCAAGGCATCCATGCCACCGTTGGGTTTATCAGGCCATGGAGTGTGTGTTACAGGATGCAGGTGTCCGATTAGAAGTATATACTTAGTCCAGGAACAGTTAATCACCCATTTGTCTTTTGAGACCATAGTTGTTCTGGCCCTTTAGGACACGTGTGTCACTCGCTGTTGATAAGGGAGAACTCACCCAAAGACCTGTGGCAGAGGATGGCCAAGGGAAGAGATAACTATGAGGGTTTATTTCAAATTTATTTCAAAATCAGTGTGCCAGCAAGGCTGGTTGAGGTAGTATTTCTTGATTTTATGTTTTTATTCAGCAGGCAGATAAGGACGGTCCTTTGTATATGAATATGAAAATACAGATAGACCATTTGTTGTTCTTGTTGTGCTGTGAGAGTTTGCTCCCTCCATTTTGGCTGCTCGTCCTTCAGAAGATGCTCATGGATTCATCTGTAATGCAGAAAATGCAGTGGTGTGACCTCAAATGCTTTCAGGTGGAGCTTCAGGTTTTGGAAGGTCACGCTCTAGGTAGTGGCATTCACGACATCCTGTCGGCCCCGCGCACTGTGTGGGGTAACTGGAGCTGAGAGGACAGAAATTGAGTTTGTAGTGACTGCAGAAGCTGAAACCACAGTGTGAAATGTAATCGGGTCTAGGCCTGGGCGAGCACAGGAAGCTGGTGGGAGGTGAGGGGGGAGCCGCAGAGCTGAGAAAAGTGCTACCAGGGGACGAATAACCTTGATTTCCGGCAGGACAGAGCCTGCTGATGTGCAGAGGGGCACAGGCTGGGAATCACCTTGGCCTTCTCCTACAATTCCATGAACAACCAACAGTTGCATATGAAACCCCTACCACGTGTGAGACAGCAAGCCAGGTGTAAAAGTTCCTTGAGACCACAGAGGAAAGCTTTAGTCAAAGGAATAATGGTAAGGCCTAGGTTTCTTGGCTCTCTCTTATATGCATCCAAATCATTAAAGCAGCATTTTCCCAAGTGTTTTTCTACAGGATCCTACTAGAAAAAAAGAATTCTATTTTTGGAAAATTGAGGAAACTCTGGATTAATGAAGTTAAACATGTTTCTTTTCTGCAGAACTTCTCAGAAGCTTAAATATGGCAATGTGCATTGAGAATCTTAAGAGGGGCACAGGGTATGCAACGTTTCCCAAACTTATTTGAACGTGGAACCCTTGTTCAGGGGCAGGAAGGGATGAATATACTGTAGGCAATAGAGAGTTGGGGTCGGAGTGGTCTGTGACAAGGGGGCAGTTGCAGTGGGTTTGGGAGTGGGCAAGCACCTGATGTGGCAGTCACGTTTCCTTTCTGTGGTAACCCTTGGAAATAGTGCTGGTGTAAAGAGGCACGTCCTGGTGTCAGCTTCCTCCTGCCCTGGGCTGAAGCTGCCCTGGGCACCCCACACCCATAGCAGGGTACATGGTGGTAATGTGCCACAAGGCACTTCTTAACAACAGGAGGAATTATTGTGGGATCACGCAAGGACTTTGAAGTCATTGCCCCTTCCTAGATTTCCCTCATCTTTTAATAGAGATTAATACTGATTAGAGAGTAAGGATTAAATCAGAGAGATTTAATTTTAATTTAATAAAGCTGGGTTAGATTCTTGGTCTTCCTGAAGTTATGGAGGCTTGCTATAAAGAAGCCCAAGGAAATAAGTAAGATGGGAATAGCCACTGCCCGTCCTCATGGAGCCTGGGTGATTGTTCTGGCATCAAAGATGGTCCCACAGTGCTAATAACTGGGCAACTGGACTGTCTTACTGCCCCCCAGGAGCAGGCATTGTTCCTTCCTGTTTTAGCACATGGCTTCTGAGGACTTGCAACTCCCTGCCGCTTAACTTCCATTCCTGCCACTTCCAGCCCCTTCTCCCGACTCTGCCTCATGACCTGTGCTGCCCCATGGCTTCTGCTTACTGCCTATCCTCTGTGGTCCCCTGGCGTTATTCCCACAACCGCTATCCCCATCGCTACTTAGTCTCTTGGAGTTATCTTGATTCCCATCTTCCCAAAGAAGAAACTCTGATTGGTTTGTTGAATTACTCTGTTCCTGTTTGGCAGAGCCACACCAAGTTCTTGAGATGTCTTTGGGCCCAGTCAGCTGTGGCCAGAGAACAGCAGGGCTGTGGCCATAGCAGGCACTCAGTGTCTAATGGGTTCTGTTCTGATACAAAGGTAGTTAGTACACAGTTCTTTCCCTCCTCCTCTTTCTTCCTTTTCCTCTTCTTCTCCACTTCTCTACATGCCAGTCTGTACCCAGGGCATGCCGTGATGCAGCAGAATATAGCCAGTAATGCCTTTTACTTCACTCATAGATACTAAGCCCTAGGAGAGATGCCTAGCCTCACATATTTAGATTCTCCCCCAGATATGCCTTTTTTGTGTGTCTTACCAGATCTGAGGCCCATTGTGCAGGCTGTTTGGATTAGGCAGCTCTGTCATACTCCTTTCTCTTTTTACCCGGGAGCCAAGACTCCAGTTGTATGACAGGTCAAATGGAAGTATTCTTCTTCATTTTGTTTCTTTCTTCATAGACCAAAGAATGATCTGCAGTCATGCATTGCATATCAACGTTTCAGCCAGTGACAGACTGCATATAGGACAGTGGTCCCATTAGATTAGTACTATAGAGTCTAGGCGTGTCATAGGCCATACCATCTAAGTTTGTGTGAGTACGCTCTATGATGTTCGCACAATGACGAAATTGCCTAACAACGCATTTCTCAGAATGTATCCCCCTTGTTAAGCGACGAGTGACTATAGTTGGTTATACAGGGATGATGAGATGGGGGCTTTGACCCAAATACTGACAACTGATATATAATTGCTGCTAGTTTCAATTTGCTTATCTCTAAAATAAGTATGTTATCTGGCTGCTTATCTCTTTACAGACTTCTGGTGAGTGATACTGTGATAGTGTCTATTGAGCCACTTGAATTCACTGGGAGAAAGGAGTTATATAAATAACAGGTGTGTTTAAATATGTATGAAAACATCTCTTTGTCCCAGGCTGTCTCTCTTCACACATTTGGCCCTTTAGACGTTCATCCTGGATGGAGAGATTGGGTGGGGCTGACCCAGGATTTGCTTATGAGGATGCAGTTGTAAGAGGGATGCTCTGGGCAGAATCTAGCATTAGTGGAGTGTTGGCTTTCAACTGGGTAGTTAGTACAGCAGGATGGCTATGTTCATGGGACAAAGATGGAAGAGAACTAGGCAAACCAACAGTCCACAAACATCCAGGAAGCTTTTCAGAGACAAAGGAACCAACATGTAGATCCAACATCAGAAGCAGTCCAGCATATCCCTCCCAGATACCTAAGACCTGTCACTAAGCTGGTGCTCTCACACAGGTCTTAATTAACTAAGAAGAAAAGATAATAAGCAACCTAAGTTATTTCTTTTCCCCAAGTTTGTGAGCCCAGCACTCTGGGCCTTTTGAATTTGCAGCATTGTGCACCAGATGCCATAAATGTCACATTTGTGTGTGACTGAGCATAAGGGATTCCACTGGTGTCTCTGGGCCCGGCGACTGGTGCTGGCCTGAAGCTGAGCCTAGGGCTAAAACATCCATAGTGAGCTTAGGACCACAACCTGGCCTGCAAACCTCCTCATTATTGCAATTACATTACTGTCAAACACTCCACAAGCCTTTGGAAACAGTGGCGAATTTGGGGGTCAAGCGTTTCGTTGACTTGGGTTTCTGGGTTTTATTTTTGTGGTGTGCTTTTTACTTTGAAGGACACATCATAGGAAAATTCATGGTAGAGGATTTTGTCTTTGTTTTTTATAAGTGAGACTTAATAGGAGAATAATGAGTAAATAAGAGTAGAGTGTGGGTAAACCAGTTGGCTCTATTTTAAACCTGTGAAGCTAGACACAATGAAGGCAGCATGTCTGACACAGGAAAAGACGGGATATTTAAGAAGGGGCCACTCCTTCTCCAGAGCGAAGTCATGCAGAGGAATAAACAAATGGATTCTGACATCTGTCTACCAACGCAGAGAGTGGGAAGGACGGGGTTATCCTGGATTGTGGGCGCAGAAAGATAAAAACAATCTCAGAGATACCACTGAGCCTTGGAGGGAGGTTTATGCCTAGACTAGAGCTAACATGTAGAACTAAAATATAAAACAACATACCCCACCAACATATCTAATAGGTGGGTAAATCTCAGGAAAATAAATCTTTATATGGCAGTCCATGCACTTGGGGGGAAATGCAAGATGGGAATTTTAGGAAAATGAAAGGAAACATCAAAGGAATTATTTGGGGGTATTGAGTACAAAATCTGAAGCAGACATTAAAAATAGATTAATTAGCAAAGAAGCAAGATATGGGGCAATTTACCTAGATATCTGCTAAGAATTTCATTCTCATAAAACAGAGCAATTGATCATTCTTTCCATGCCTTGCAGATAGCTCTGAGAAGGTAAAGGAGCAATGAGGAGAACCCTACTTTGACCACCACTTTGATTAACATGGGGGAAAGCTGCTTGGTATGTGGATAGAGTGGGGAAGAGACCCAACCACCTTGGAATGTGCAATGTCAGAGGGAGACAATGCTGGATATGATCAGCTACATTCCTACAATTTAGAAAAGCAGATTTTTAAAAAATTTCCAAGGAAAGGTGGGTTTAGTCCCACAATCGGATGCTCAGTGTAGTTGGGGCGAGGGGGGCAACAAGGCAGGTAGGAAATTCTGAGAAGGAGTATTGTGTCAGGAAGGCTGGGGTGCATGAGAGGCTGGACCCTTGGGGAACTGCCCAGGTTAGTAAAAGGAGCTATTAAGGCTGTGCTCCTGGAAGGAGCAAGAAGTAAAACTGGACAGGTCAGTGTTTAGAGCAAATGGTGTAATATTTAACAAAAGAGAGTGAGAAGGCAAGGCTGGGCAACTTTTATTTGATTTCTCTCAACTTTCTCCATAAAGAGAACGTTCTCATACCAGAATGGGTAGGGCAGATACCATAAAGAATGCTGTGAATCCCAAGTTAGGGGCAAAGAAACAGGCAGAGAGCACCTGCTACGCTAACCAAATTTAGATCGCCCAGCCACTATGAGGAAGTTTGTAGATAATTTCATATCTAATTTTGGGTAATCTGTTCTATCATGATGAATGAGAGAGGTTTCAAAACAACAGAAATGGACAAATGTTGACCACATTTTCAAAACCGGGAAAGAGTTTCTGATTTCTGAAACTAGACCAGTAGGCTTGACGGCTTACCCTCAAAAGTCCTTGACTATATCATTAAACGAATGGTTGATAAGCACTTAGGGGAAAAAGGTTTTGGTTGACCAGAAACTCAGCCTGAAGCAAGCAGCGTGGTGGGGTGGAAAGAGGATGTGTTGGAAGGTCTGGATCTGGATCCTGGCTCCACTGTTTGTAGGCTGTGAGAGCCTAGGGAAATGCATCATCTCTTTGAAACTTTGTTTTCCCATTTTTAAGTAAAATAGGAAAAACAATAGCTCCTTTACAAGTTTGTGGTCAGAATTAAAGGAGATAACTTAAGGGAAAGCTTCAAGCCTGGTACATAACAGATACTCAATAAATGTTTGTTTTTAGAAAGTAAAGACTTCACAGCGGGCTATAACTGCTTAAAAAGCACATGCATTCTTGGGCGGCATTAGTGGAGGTATAGTTCTACATGAGGGAGGGGAGAGTTCCCTGGATTCTGTGCTGGTCAGGCTGCTGCATTCCATTCTGGGCTCCACCCTTTAGGAGGGGCCTTACCCAGGTGAAGTATATGCCTGGGTAAGAGGCACAGGAGGACAGACAGGATAGGAGGGCTCTGGGAACTCGTCCCCTGGGGAATGGGCACAGGAACTGGGGAGGTTTAAAAATGACAATCTGGGGGAAATATGATGGCTCTTTTTAAGTATTTGAAAGGCTGAATTTTGGAAGAGTTGTTGACCTGTGCTGGGAGATCCTGATGAACAGAACTACTTCCCGTGGGTGGAACTGACAGGGATGTGGAGTGGTTCAACTTTCTAAGAATCACAGCTGTCTGGCAACAGAACAGCTTGCCTCAAAACAGGCTGCGCAGGGCTCTGCAATTATCTTGCAACCCTCCTTCGAAGGCCGTCGAAAAGTCCACGCAAAGGAGGAATTTCACTCTGTGGGAATCACTCTTCGGCTGTGTGGATGGATCTGGTTGGTTCTCCCTGTCACAGGAAGTATGAGCGCCACCTGGAAGACCACCTATGTGTTGAAGGAAGCCCAAGGTTCCCAGGGGAGATAGATTGGTTTGACCTGTGAAGTTCCTTCCAGGTCTAAATGTCTGTGATTCTGGAATTTCAGAACAAAGTTATTATCAAATATTAGCCAACATATTAATCCTATAGTTTTAAAGGAAAATGCAAAAAGTCTTTGAGATAGTGGGGCAGTATGGGCTTTGAAGCCAGACAGATGCAAGTTAGAATCTGGATCTGCCATCTGTTATCTGCATAGGTCATCTTGGGCAAGTTCTTTAACCTACCTAAACCCCAGTTACCTATATGATAAGGTACTTGTGGAGAGTGTGAGGCAATCCATGTAACATGCTCAACACAGTTACTAGTGCTTAAATAATGCTAGCTGTTGTTACTAGTATAATCTATTATTATTACATCAGATTGGGGCTTCCAGAAGGCACTATAATAAAAGCCATAACTTTTGATGGAGTGTCCTGGAGAGATTTGAGGACTGTGCAGAGATGGACACCAGGGACTGAAGTGGAACAATCCTGAGCATCCACAGATAGAAGCTGGTTCAGTCTATGACTCAGGGAGCAGAGAAATGTGCAAGAGACTGTTAAAAGATGATTGACTGAGGCATTGCAAGTAAAGCCCTTAGCCAAGTGCCTGGCACGTTCCAAGCAATCAGTCTGTCGTTGGTAAGTGAATGAGAGGTCGCCAGGAGTTGCTGTGAGCCTTCAAGAAGCAGCCAGAGAGGGAGCTGAGGTGCAGGATTGCCAGAGGGGCCATTAATTCTGCCCAGCAGTGTCCTTGACCTGGACCACCGGTACACACACAGCCTTGGTCCTATGGCATATCAGTGGTGCTGCTCATCACAGATGCCAAGACATAGCCCAGGTGGTTGAGGAGGCTGGGAGGCAGATTCAAATAAGATCCCTAGGAACAAAAGGCTGCTTCAGATATCACAGATAATAACAGAAGTCCTTCCAAAAAGTCCTGTCATTGATGTATGATGAGCCGTGTTGTGGAACTAAAGCTAGGTGTTTTGAGATAATGATTTTTGCCATTTTCTAAAAAGTCTGCATGAAGGAAGAAATGAAGTGAATGACCTCAGATAGAAGCCAGGTAACCAGCACGCTTCACTTTTTTAATCTATCAGTTTGGTGAGTCTCCCTTTATACTCAAGAACAACCCAGGGTCCCTCCCTGAAACTTTTTCAGGCAGAGAGAGGGCTCTTATAGTCACAAATAATAAAACTTCAAATATTCGAGCATGCATTTAGAAAACGGAAAGAGTCATGATCAATGAGATCCAAGATACATTTGAAAAGAGATTCAAATATGTATTTTGAAAACAAGGAGTTCCAATAACCAAGGTAAAAAAAAAAGATTCAGATATACATTTGAAAAAAAGGGGAGACAGTGAGTGTTGGGTTAGAAGGACAAAGGGGAGTCTGATATTGAGAGAGTAAAATATTGACTATTTTTTAGTTAAAAACTGTCAGTTGAATTTTAACCTTTAGAACAAACCTGTTGATGGAGGGAGTGCAGAATATTTCTGGGGAGAGGAGGTGTGTGCAAATTTCTATTGTGACTGTTAATAGACAGATTTTGAGCTCCTTGAGGGCAAGTACTGGACCTTTCCTGTGCTGTTCCACTGTCCATTTCCTTTTTGAGCACAGCTCAGCACTTACTTTTGAATGAATAAAAGCATTACAGATAGAAGCTCAGTTTTTTCTTAAGCTTCAGTTTGTAGCAAAGATGGTTAAATAAAAACAGAACGAAAATGTGCAGGCCCCCTGTTTGCTGCAGTAGACTTGAAGCTGTATGAGGGCCAGGGACGCATCTTACTTATACCCCAGTTCCTTGTACAGTGCCTGACACATGCTGGGCCCTCAACACACGCTCGCTTATGAACAAATAGATTGGATTATGTGATGGCAGATTTTTCAGGGCAGGTGATAGTTACAATATCTGGAGTTGATAAAAAGGAGAGAAAATTGAGTCACAGGGCATGACAGTGGGAGACGGGGTAGGACACCGCTCTCTGCTTTTATGTGGCACATTTTCCGCATCTGCAATCACTCGCTGGTTCTTCCTCACTTGTTTCCCAGGGGGGTGCTGTTTCTATTGACGATCTCATTTTTACAGCTGAGCACCTGGGGCTCGAAGTGATTAAGCGCCTGGCCCCAGCAGGAGCTGGAGGCTGGAGGAGTGGACTAGATGTTCTCTGAGGTTCTTTCAGGGCTAAGTTTCATGACTTTGAGATCTCTTAGGCTATTTTTGTGTCTTCTCAGGGCCAATAGTTGGAAAACAGAGAGGCAGACATTTGGCACCAGGTAGACCAGATTTTCCGATGTTTGAATTTTTCAGTGTCCATCTGGATGACTTGTGTTAGGAAGATGTAAGTTGCATTTATCCAGCTTAAACGAAGCAGAGGTGTGTGATGATATGCTAATGCTTGTAGGCAACCTAAACTGTCATACCAAAGGGTAAAATCACCTTCTTCTGCATCGTGTGTTTGGCTATGAGGATGGCCCCTCGGTCACTGAATCTTGGTCACTGCCAGGATTCCAGCTCTTGCTTTGGCTGTAGAAACAGAGACGTGGGTCAGTAATGAGCCGTTTGTCAATGCTCATTGAGATCCTGAAAACCAAGCCCATCTCTGCTCTCCCTTACAGAGCTCATGGCACATGTGAAAGAGAAGGATCTGCCCTGACGACCTGGGTCTGAAATCTAGCTTAAAATTTATAAGATAAGTAGAATTTGAGTCATGGTATAAAGTTCCTACAGGGCAGTTTTCTAATGAGATTTTCAATTCTTATAAAGATGCTTGTTGGCCTCCCCTTGAGCTCCAAATCCTATTTGAGGAGAGAGGAAGAGAAATTGAGAGAGAGAATAGAGATCAAACTATAAAGCAAAACAAAAAGCCAAATAAGACCCTTAAATATAAAGAACTATGTAGCAAACATCATCATGTTGGAATCTAAACCTGCAGAAAGTTTATTTTGAAAATAAATTTCACCATGAATTTGCTTTTTCAAAAAAAAAAAAAAATAGTCCTTACTAGTTCTAAATCCTCTCCTGATTTCCGTATGGCTTTGCATATCTGTGGCTAGGCCATCTTTTTCCTTCCTTCACTCTCCAATCCAACTTTGCAAGGAAACTTGGAATGGTGAGCTTGGTCCCTCCATCAGGTGTTAGTGCACCCTCCCCCCTCCATGGGTGCTTTCCCTCACACTCATTCTGCCCCACGGGGGGTTGGGTCATCTTGTCTTAAAGGCGTCTGATACTGTGGCTTCTGGCCCTTCCTTTGGAAGATTCTTCTGCCATGTAATGAGTCAAGCAGATCATTCATCAGCTCTGTTTTTTAATAAAACATGAATAGCACAGTTTATGGCTTCCACTATTCAAACAGCAGTTGAGCCTAAGAGGAATTATTCATTTTAATGGTTCTAATACTCATTTCCAAGCAGCCATGCTGCTTTATCAAGCTTTTGCCCGAAATAGAGAATGATTGGCCTTGGAAAATGAAGACGGCTCGGCAGGAGTTGAATAGAGCCTTCTCAGGGTGATGGGCAACTGGGACGCACACACAACTTTCCTTGGTTCCTTGTCACTGTGGACAGCCCCTCTCTTAGCCCTGGGACAGAGTCTCCTAGGAAGCAGGGTGGAGGGCTGGTGTCTGTGATGTGCAGCATGCATTTTGCCCACAGAGAAACATGCCCCATTCTATCTCCAAGACACACAGGCTCACAGGAAAACTGTGGACGAAAATTTCCCTTTCTCTCCTCACACTGCCATACAAACATCCTCACATTAAGTTAAAATGAACTGAAACATGTGGGATGTTCCTGGGGCATCGGCAACCATGAGGGTGGCAGGCTAGAGCCTGAAAAACTACACTGTGTAACCAGCTTAGTGATATGCCTGGCACACAAGCATTACTTGTTACTACTTTTAGCTTCATTTCACAGATAAAGAAATTGAAGCTGATTTTCATAAGGTTGCACTGCTAGTCAGTAATGGAGCCCAGATTCAAACCCACATCTTCTGATTCCAAATCCACATGTGATTTCCATAGCATCCTTTGCTGCCCGGGTCCACTGACCTAGGGCCCTGATGGAGGCAGTGGCTAAACGCCAAGGGACAGCTGATGCTGGGACCATGGGACTCCAGGGTTGGGCTGGAAGCAGGTGTTCAGATGGGGTCAGCCTCAGGCCCTCAACTCATGCTGTGAGGTGACTGTTCACAGGTAGAGGAGACCCCAGACCCTTCAAAGCACTGATCACCTCCGCCCATGTCTCTTCATCCTCCTTTGCTTCACTCTTGGGTGAGCTCATGATTTTTTTGAGCGGGCCTGGACTCAAGATCAATGGCTGGCAAGATCAATGCCACATTTAACAAGCCAAGGCTTAGAGATCCAGCCTCTTATGGCAAGCTACAGTTTTGCCTAAAGAGCTGTAACTTCTGAGCTGTTACCTGGATGCTATATTCGTGGAAAGTCAGGAGCATGTGAAGATTGTTTTGTTTTTCAAATTGTTGATGGCATTCAAGGGATTGAAAATATCCTTTTACTCTTCCATTGCTGCACGTGTCTTTGCCCAGATAAGAAAGGTTTCAGCAAAAGGGTTTCCTAATTAAATATTGCCTGATGCTAGATTACCACTCAGAAGGGTTCCATTAAAGGATGAACTTCACTCCCACAGCCGACAATTGATTAATGTCAGGAACCCTGTCCCCCCTACTTCCAGTCACCTGAATCTTCTCTTAAGCCCAGTAGAATGTATATCTAGTGCCCATGTGAGTAACCTCATGGCATACTTTGGCTTTGGCTTCGGACATTTATATAAAAATAAAGGCTTCGTCGCCAAGATGAATAGCCTCCTTTCTTTCCAGGGGAAACACAAGATGGAAAGAGTTATAGGAACCAGAAGTCTTGCCTTTCGGTTTTCTTATATCAAGAGCAAGTGATATTTCTGCTGAGGCAGTATCTTTTGAGCAGTTCCACGGTGTAGGTTGCCACACATTTATTTCACAGGAAAGGAGTGAATCCATCAGGCCACTGAGCTTATAAGTACTACCCTGGCAGTCAGCCACCAAAATATAAATACTCTAAATGGACTAAAGGAAATGTTCATTCTGTTGTTTAGAATTGGACACATCCCAGGAAGGTAAATTTAATCTTTTTGAGGACTGCTGTGAGAGGGTTGAATGGAACACGTATTTGTTTATCTCCTTTGTGATCTCTTTGTCTTCCTGGTGATACATTATGTATTTGTGATGCGAAGCATTTCAGCTGTCTCGCTCAATGGCATTGCATTAGCTGATTGTTCGGTCCCCAGATTGCCATCGTTAAACAGCTTCAGCCTCAGCTCTGTCCAATCTGGGACCTGTTAGGGAGAGAACTGGAACCAAAGAGGCCAGATTCCAACAGAAACAAAGCCGGGGTGGAATTAGGGGGAAATCGTTCCAGAGCCCAGTGAGTTGGCCTCTGCACTTCTTAATCTTTATCTTTTAAAATATCCGAAGGAATTTTGGTACTTCTTGGCATAATGAGGAAAAACTAAAGCCTCACAAAGTAAAAAAAAAAAAATTAAAGCCGTCTGTGGAAAAAGAGAATACCCTATAACACCACAATTCAGAAAACCATAGTTTATGAGACACATGCTGTGTATTTCATGGATATGCAAATGTTATTTTATTAAAGAGAGAGATCTACAGTATGTATTTTCACCTAACTACCCCATCTTAAGTAATCAGCTCAGGCTCTGATGATGAAATCTTTAATTACTAGAAGTGTGTCATTAGTTAGATGTAGAATGAATGATGGACTGCATTTTATTGCCTCACATGATATAGCCATTTGTGCCATAAATTCATTGACCTCATCTTAAATGATGTGTCCTGTAAGACAGACTTGATTCATTATTTCTTAAGTGACCATTTTTTTCTCTAGTAATTTTTTGCTTCATCAGAGAGCTTGCTTTTCTGGATTTTTACAACAGCGTTCTGAATTGAGATGTAACAAGGCAAGGATACACACACATTCACACTCACGTTACCCAAAATGAGATAGTCATAAACAGTCACACTATTACCTAAACACTGGGATGTTGCAGAAAACCAAGTAGCTAAGCGTTAAGCCTTTGCTTTAACTGGAAAGTTTGATGAAATAGAATTTGCTTTGAACTTTGATGTCTGTAATCCTTTTTATGTGGAAATAGATAAAATGTGGTGGGGAATTCTCACTTGATAATTGGAATAGATCTCTGTGCATTCCTTATTCATCAATGAATTATTAAAAGTGAAGGAAGCGAAGGGAGCACATTTAAGTTATATTTAGATTATTTTTTGTGATTTCACTTGAAAATATTTATTTAGCTTGAGGAAACAGAGGAATCCTCTGGAGACAAATAATTCAATCTGGCAATTTAAAAACCAATTAAGGATTTCAGAAAACTCTTTCCCCTTATGGTTAAAAAATAACTTCCAAAAGAAATATGCCAGAAAATTTGGTATATTATTTTCATTAGTTTAATTTATTGATAATGTTTTCTAGTTCATGATTAAAGAAGCTATATTTGATCCTTCACTTCAAACTTATAAATTTACATTTTAGTCTTTCTATGGATGTCTAATATTGAAACAGAATTAGGTGGCTTTATTTCATATTGGAATTTAAATGTCACATCATTATAAATTAACTGTAAAAATGATCAGGTTTTAAAAATAATAACTTACATGCATCAAACTTTCACTACTAGTTTATTTAACCTTTTCTAGATGAGAATTTTGAGGGTCTGATGGATTCTGCTTGTCTCTTCTCATCAGAGGCAATTCTGTACTTATCTGTAAACTGGACATCTCAACTAGGATTAAAAAAAATTCTCTTAATTCTGGAGAAACCTGAAACACTGTAGTGAAACACAGGAGGATATTAGCATTGAAAAAAAATTTTTTTTACAGCAAATATTTTGAAAGGGCAATTTGATATGAAACCAAAGGAAAAACTAATGTGTGCCAGTAAGTATTTGTTCTTCAGCCTTACACCATCGAGTATATTACCTGCGAATATCACTGAAAAAACAGCGAGAAGGAAAAGAGTGGATTTACCCATCCAGACCCACATCTGCCACGAGTGTGGGCACCCACAATCACATACCGGCATGCCACCACTGTTTACAGTCAAGGAAAGCTGAGAGTTAAATGAGATGAGGAATCAAATGCCCAGCATATGTTGTTTTTGCATTGTTTATGTGATCAATCGTTATTAAAATTTATCATCTTTTAATGCTATCAGTGTACCATAGTTAAAAAACAACACACACCAACAACAGACACCCTCCTCCACAAAAACAGGGTTCCATTTAGAGCAATATTGGAACCAGTGATTTACTGAAGACGGACTCGAAGTCAATAAACTCACCATTGCATTGCATTTCAGAATCCTTCCTCTGCTGCTGCATGGGTTGAAGCTGAGGAAATGACCAAAAAAGCAAAAAGAAAAGAAAAGAAAAAAAGATTCTGTGTGTAATGTTCAGTCAAAAAAGTAAGGCACTGAAAAAACTATTGAAAATTTTGACATCTGTTTATCTGTTTATAGCTATGGCAAGATTACTCATATTAATTCTTGTTTAAAATGCCATATGAAGGAAAGACATTTGTGCAAACAAGAGTCATATTTGAATTGTAGATCATGTCTTCACCATCTGTGAGAGCTGATGGTGTTGCAAAATTAATGTGTTAATGAAATCACAATAATTTCTCCAAAGTAATGGGTTCTGAAGCTGAGAATGACTATTTTTTGAACTTTGATGTCTAATGATTTCCAATTGGGAAAAGCTCTCAGCCTTTAATTAGTTCTGCAGCCCAACTTTAAAATAAATTTGGCGATGTCTTTCCTGTGCCAGGAGTAGCTCTGAAGGGGGGAAAAAGCCATAACAACTTTTGGAAAACGTTCTCTGGTGTTTGAAAAGTTGTTAAATAAGACTGCCTGCCAAGAAATGTCACCAAAAATTCTGACTACTGAGAGAGAGTGGGCAAACAGCTCAAAAAATAATTCTAGCTTGCTGCAACATCACAGGTTGGGAATAGCTAAACCTCACACAGACTTCATGACTAATTCCAAGTTTCCCCTTGGAAGGCAGACATAATGATGTTCCACGCTTCGTGTTATTGGCTAACACAGCACACCCTTTCCAACTGCATTATCGAACACAGTCAATAGTGTAAAGTGACTTTGCATGAGGAGAATTTTAAGGGGCTATATTTCAAAACCCACTGAACTTTCTGGAGAATCCTTCTCTCCAAAACTACTTAGATTTGCATTTACAACGAGCCTCTCTGACAAGTGAAAATGTGTGGGCAGGTATACATATTCCTTTTTGTCAGATCCACCTTAAAGTCATGCTCAAAGGGGACAAGAGAGTTTTGTTTCTTTCTTTTTTTTTTTTATAGGAGATGGTGATAATTGCTATTCTGAAGAGTTAATATTTATAAAGCAATTCTGGTTTCCAAGGAAAAATTATTTTACAAACTTTTCAGAATTTTACCTTTTCGAAGGAAACACTTCAGCCTGTTTGAAAGATTGTGATAAAGTCTGAAAGAACGTTTATGTGAAACCTGAAACACCATCTACCAGAGGAAACTGCTTATCTTTTTATTTATCTTTTTTATTACTGTGTTGTAGGTATGTGACTGGTGTAAACACATAAGACACACAAAAGAATACCTGGATTTTGGGGACGGGGAAAGAAGGCTTCAGTTCTGCAGTGCAAAATGTCTCAATCAATACAAAATGGACATTTTCTACAAAGAGACCCAGGCCAATCTTCCAGCTGGGCTGTGCAGCACATTACACCCTCCCATGGAAAATAAAGCAGAAGGCACCGGGGTGCAGCTGCTCACTCCAGACTCTTGGAATATTCCTCTAACAGATGCTCGGAGGAAAGCCCCCTCCCCGGTGGCTGCAGCTGGCCAAAGCCAGGGCCCTGGCCCATCGGCGTCCACCACCGTCTCTCCATCTGACACTGCCAACTGCTCTGTCGCTAAAATCCCCACGCCAGTGCCCAAGTCCATGCCTATCAGCGAGACTCCAAACATCCCTCCTGTCTCCGTCCAGCCACCTGCTAGCATCGGGCCTCCCCTCGGAGTGCCGCCTCGCAGCCCTCCCATGGTGATGACCAACCGCGGCCCGGTGCCGCTGCCCATCTTCATGGAACAACAGATCATGCAGCAGATCCGCCCGCCCTTCATTCGCGGGCCGCCACACCACGCCTCCAACCCCAACAGCCCTCTGTCCAACCCCATGCTCCCGGGCATCGGGCCCCCTCCGGGCGGCCCCAGAAACCTGGGCCCCACTTCCAGTCCCATGCACCGGCCCATGCTCTCGCCCCATATCCACCCCCCGAGCACCCCGACCATGCCTGGGAACCCCCCGGGCCTGCTGCCCCCTCCGCCCCCGGGCGCGCCCTTGCCGAGTCTCCCCTTCCCGCCCGTGAGCATGATGCCAAATGGCCCGATGCCCGTGCCCCAGATGATGAATTTCGGGCTGCCGTCGCTCGCCCCGCTGGTGCCGCCCCCCACCTTGCTCGTGCCATACCCGGTGATCGTGCCCCTGCCCGTGCCCATCCCCATCCCTATTCCCATCCCTCACGTCAATGATTCCAAGCCCCCCAACGGATTTTCCAGCAACGGGGAGAACTTCATTCCGAGCGCCCCCGGCGACTCCTCGGCGGCAGGAGGTAAGCCAGGCGGACACTCCCTGTCCCCCCGGGACTCCAAGCAGGGCTCGTCCAAGTCCGCGGACTCGCCGCCCGGCTGCTCGGGCCAGGCCCTGAGCCTGGCGCCCGCGCCCGCGGAGCACGGCCGGAGCGAGGTGGTGGACCTGACGCGGCGCGCCGGCAGCCCCCCGGGCGCGGGCGGCCAGCTCGGCTTCCCCGGCGTGCTGCAGGGCCCGCAGGACGGCGTCATCGACCTGACCGTGGGCCACCGGGCCCGGCTGCACAACGTGATCCACCGCGCGCTGCACGCGCACGTCAAGGCGGAGCGCGAGCCGGGCGCCGCGGAGCGCAGGACCTGCGGCGGCTGCAGGGACGGCCACTGCAGCCCGCCCGCCGCCGGCGACCCGGGCCCGGGCGCCCCCGCGGGCCCCGAGGCCGCCGCGGCCTGCAACGTCATCGTGAACGGCACGCGCGGCGCCGCCGCCGAGGGCGCCAAGGGCGCGGAGCCGCCGCCCGAGCAGCCCCCGCCGCCGCCGCCGCCGCCCGCGCCCCCCAAGAAGCTGCTGTCGCCCGAGGAGCCCGCGGTGAGCGAGCTGGAGTCCGTCAAGGAGAACAACTGTGCTTCCAACTGCCACCTGGACGGGGAGGCGGCCAAAAAGCTGATGGGGGAGGAGGCCCTGGCGGGGGGCGACAAGTCAGACCCGAACCTTAATAACCCCGCGGACGAGGACCACGCGTATGCTCTGCGCATGCTGCCCAAGACGGGCTGCGTGATCCAGCCTGTGCCAAAACCGGCGGAGAAGACTGCCATGGCGCCGTGCATCATCTCCTCGCCCATGCTGAGCGCCGGGCCCGAGGACCTGGAGCCTCCGCTCAAAAGGAGGTGCCTCCGAATTAGAAATCAGAATAAGTAAAAGGTTTGTATGTACGCCGCGGCTGTCCTCCGCACGAGCCAGTGCACGAGCCAGTGCACCTCTCCGTACTTCTTAGGAGGCAGAGGCGAGAGAGTGTATTGATAATCATTTTTTACCTTACATGTTTTCCAGTACACCTTGTGTGGTCACACACTATCATCATTTTGATCCAACGTCATTCCCATTTTACAGCTGAGGAAACTGAGTCACAGCATGTAAGTGCCATGCCCGAGGTCACTTACTTGATGGTAAAGCCCAGTCTTGAAACCGACTTGAAACACTATCTACTTAATTACACTTGCATTATTATGCTTTTCTCTGTAATTCACCCTGTTGAAGAAGAGGAGGATGTGGGGAGGAGGAGAGATTACTCTGGACCTGTCACTGTTCACTCATGCCGTTACAAGGCTGTGGTAAAAGGTGAGCTAGGCGGCTTCCTGGAAGCTGATAGACTCATTGGCAGAATGTCTCAACTCACCAAATTTTCTAACTCCTGGATTCCCATTTGCAAGATGAGAATAAAATCTAACCTTCTTACATGCTTACGCCAGCTGAACTGAGGCCACTCAACCCTGTTTTCCTGGCAGGGTGTTGGAGCAGTGGCTCATAGCTCCCGTTCATGGGGTCTCTTCCTTCATTTTGTCACCATCCAGCATTCCCCAGGGCAGGCCTCAACATCAGTGACCAGCTTTGCTTTCTTCCCCTTTTGGGCTCAGCGGCTCAGCTGGTGGGTAGAGAGTGGGGGCTTTGACAGGGAAAAGGAGGACGTTGCTGAAGTGGGTGAGGGTGCACATCTCTGACCTAATGGTAGGAATCCTGCTTGATGCCAAGTGAACCCTTGATAGTGAGTCCAGAATTTCAGTAAGGGGACAAGGAAGTAGCACGTGTGGCATTCCCACTATAGCCAGATGTGGCCTGATTTGGTCCCCCGCCAATCCTGGTGGAGTAGGCATCATCTGCATCTTACCAAGGAGGAAGATGAGCCTTGGAGACGTTGCCCAAATCAAAGCTGGTAAGTGGGGGAACCAGTATCCAACTCAGACCTGCTGAACCCAGAGCCACAGCTCTCCCCTCTAATCAAGAGGACAGCAAACTGGCTAATGTTCAGTTGAGGTTTATCAACTGTTATGGAGAGGAAAGGAAGAGAAATGAACATTTATTAAGCATTTAACTCGTGCACAGCTCCTTTTAGGCACTGGGGACGTAGAAAGGTGACTATAATGCAGTGGCTGCCCTCAAGGCACTTAACAGTCTTGGGGAGAGATAAACCAGGGCGGAGGGAGGCCTGGGCAGGAGAGGCGGGCCTTAGGAAGAACAGTTGCTCATGTTTATATGTGCAGGTCTCTTCTAAGTTTTTTTGGTAGTATTTATTTGGATCTGGATCCATACAATTATTATTCTTTTCATTTTACTGATGAGGAAGCTAAGACAAGTGACTTGCCCAAGGTCACCAAGTTAGCAGAGTCGAGATTCAAATCCAGGCTGTCTGCCTCAAGAGCTGCATTTTCTTTAGACCACCGTAGGAGAATAGGCAAACTGGTCCCTTTGTTACACTATGTGATAAAATTCTTTTATCCAACTCGGGTGTCTTTGGGGAAGTTCCTAGAGAAAAACCAAGCCTACCTACCAACTTCTCTAAGTGTGTAGACAGTGTTCATTTCTTGTTTTTCCGGCAACAACAACAGCAAACCTAGAATACCAACCCATTACTCCACAGTGGGAAATGTAAGTGTGGACCAGAGCACTGGATGTGGCGTGGAGATGGTTGTCTCTAAGTCAGCATGTTTACATGGGCGCCTGCCTAACTCATAGCCGGAAGTTTGCTTGGGAAGCACCGAGCCAGAGCGAGGGGGCTTGTCTCGTGGTACGAGAAGGGTTTCTCAGCCGCTGTAGTTTGGGGTTTCCTTTTCCACTGATGTCTTTGCCAGTAGCAGCAAAACACTAAAATTCAGTTCACCATTCCTTCTTGGTTTTACATTTACAAGTTCTGCTGTCCAAAGACAGATGGCCTCAGTCTTCTCCTAGTCACCTCAATTGAAAATGCCCCTGTTTTCTCCACCAGAGTAATTTAATCTGGTTGACAAAGCAGTGAGTAAGGTTGACAAAGCAGCAAGTAATGGGAAGATGTGGGACAAAAAAACTGATGGCCTTTAGAAAGCTGGAAATTGTAATTTTAAACGCATTCTAATATCGCTCATTCAAACAACATTAAAGGAAAAATGGGTGGTGTGCAAGATTTCATTACTATTACTGGAGTGAGAAGTGACCAGGTCAGGAATAGTGCCACGAGTCCATAAGTAGCATGGGGCCAAAAGAACATAAAAGCATGAAATGTATGATGGCTATTTGGATGATATATGTTTCTGAATAAAGAGTCAGGCAAGGGTCTTGTATGTGGACCAGAGTTGTTACTAGAAATATTAACCTGGCTTCAGCCAATTTCAGAAGATGCAATGACGAAATTGCCCAGAGCCCCTCGAGATTGGAGAGTTCTTTTTATGATGGGTCCCCCAAGAAATTACAGCTTTTCTCTAAAGTCGGAGACACTCAGCCTTTGCCAGCTACAGCGGGGTGACGAGGCAAGTGATTTAAGACGGGAGAAGAACGGCCTCTCCTCCACTAAATCACGTTTCCTCTTGGCCTCTGTAGTTCCACGTCACTTCACAGCGCAGTCTCAACCTGCCGTAATTCACTCACGTTCTCTGCCCTTCCTGATTTTCTGTGCACACGTGCTCGCTGTTTTTCTTCTAGGCCTTCAGAAACCCAGCCCATTCGTGTGGTTGAGGAAATTGAAAATGCATCCGTTAAATAAAGGACTGCATGGCTTTTGTGCCCTGACAGTGACCGCTGTTTGGTGATGAGTTAAAGCCAAAGTGGGAAGTATTCAAAACCCAAAACAAACCAAGGCGGAGTTGCAGTGGGTGAGGGGCAGGTGAGCGATTTCTCCATGGGCTTGCTAGTGGCTCATTACTATTTCTTAGGAAAGTCTGTCAGTAGCTTCAGTAAGGGCTCTTCATTCTTTTTACGATGCCCACCGTTCTCATACTATGTTACTATTATTTTATCATTTTAAATAGATTCAAAGCAGACTGTGTCTTGAAATCAACAATCCAGGCAGCCACAGTTGTCTTCAAAGAGGTCATCGTATTTGCTAGTTCTTGGCAAATTATAGTCTATATATTTTTTTCCATTTTGAAGTTATTCTGTTTCTGGTTACCTGACTTTATGCATTCTTGTTTGTTGATATGACTACAAGTGACTTCAATGGGCAGATGTTTTCCTAGATGCAGAACTAATTAAGTTTAGTCGAAGATTTTAAAAAGGTTGTAAACTTCCTTTAATCTTCAACTTTTGAGACTCCAAATACCAGTTCTACAGCTTCTGTAAGCTGGAAAAAAAATCCCCCCAAATAATAAGGAAAACAATGTATAAACATTTCCCAAACTATTCTATCCACAAAGAATTCCATTTATAAATGGAATACTCCCTTCGTTTCTTTGCCTTGGAGCTTGGGGGATAGCTGTTTCTATTTGTACATTTTCTGAATTTCTGCAGTTTACACTTGTTTACGGTACGTTGGGGAGTTCAGAGTAACCATTTGCAAATGTTTGAAGATATTCAAAAGAAAATATCCCCCCTCCTCGATTTTCCAGGGAAATGACATATTCTCTTTAAATAAAATAATCAATGGAAAAAATGTGTACCATGAGTAACCCATTCAGCCTCAATTTTTCCATTCCTGAGGAGCAACAAGTCCATACAACTTCCCACCTTTGTGGCTCCCAAATTTCTTATGTGTTTCTAAAACCAGAAAGAAAATATGAGACTCTGTTCCCTGGCCCCAATTCCGTGGTGCTCTCCCCGCCTCAGCAGCAGGGGTTCCTTCCACTTTTTGTTTTCTCTGGGAGAGCTCGAGGAGGGGGCTGTAGTTTGGGCTTTCGGGAGTTTAGAGTTTAATTATTAGTCTGGTCATGGAGCCACAATCCCAGAAAGGTCTATGTCAGAGACAGGGAGCTCACCTCGTTAGGAAAGCCAGACGGGTGCAGATGAGAGGTAACTTTCTGCCAGTTTAGTTTGTCCTGCTGAAGTATTAGAGAGTGCTCTTCCTGGGAAGTCAGTCCATCCTTTGGAAATATTACTCTGGGTGCCTACTTTTAAAGCAAGGAAAAGAAGAAAAATTGCCAGCGAGAAGAGAAAATCAATACAAATGGGATGTGCTCAGATCCCGTGCCAGACTTGAGATTTTTAACGTTCTAATAGTTGATTGCTGGAAAAGTTAATTGGCAACGTAATCCTTGATGTTAAAGTTTCGCCGTCTGTCAGGATGCAGATGGCTGTCCAGTTCTGGGTATAGGTCATTCAAAGAGCCAGCGAGAAGCACCAGGTGTGATCATGCACACAGGTGAGTGGTGAGGACCTGGAAGAGCGCTTGCCGTGGTCATTTGAGGCTGTAGAGGAGAGTTTGCTGGGATGAACAGTGTCAAGCTTGGCTTCAGACACAGCTCATTCAATGCTGCGGGGTCTATTTTAACCCTTTTGACAAGGGGATTGAAGGAGGGTTTTAATGTGCAGGCATCTGGCTTTGAGATATTATTCCAATCAGATTATGATGGAATAGGAAATGACATATGTGACTAGGTATTTATTTATTTCAGATGTAGCCATAACCCTCCGTCTTCAGCAGGCCTGGGACTAGAGTGAGGAAGGGGAAGTGCTTAGTGTGCAAACTTCAAAGAGTAATTCACTCTCCGGGTCATGCAGGTGCAGCCCTAGTCCTGGCTCTGATCTCCAGACCTTCGGATCCGTGTGGCAGCTCCCTAAAGCTAGTCTGCTCCATGGACTAGTCTTTGGATGGCCTTCAGCAATCCCCCCTGGAATGTCATGGAAAGTTTTATGTGCCCACGCACAGAGGCATTTTCTTGGGAGGAGAGGTCCATAGATTTTGGCCTCAGAGAAACTATGCCTTACATCTCTGAAGGATTATCTTATCACCATCTGAGTTGGAATTTTTCTTGTTACTCTGAGGAAGCTGAATTAATTATAAGTTTCCTTTAAAACTTAGAACTTATTTTTAGCAAATTTTGCTGTGGACTCAATATTGCAGAATCCCTCTTGCAGCTACAGAATGTAGCACTTGCCTCGGTAAGATTGCCTTAGTGACAAAATGCAAAAGGTTGTAGAGCTTTCTTCAAGTTACCATGTCCTATGACTGCCTATGGTGAAAGAAGAAAAGGGAAGCGAGAAAAGAAACAAGCTAGACACTTCCCCAGGACTTGGATGTTCAGAGTTTCTGCTGTGGAGGGAGACCCTGTCCTTCCATGAAAAACCTTTTACCCTGCTGTTGAGGCCAACGGAGCCGAATGGCGAGAGTCTGAGAAGTGCATGGTTCAGTAGACCCCAGGGCGTCGATGTGGCCATGTCTGAGAGTACTGCCCATCCTCCCTAGCTCCCTAGCATGCTTCTTCACCTGGGGAGAATGTGCTTGGAAAGGGGAAAGCCTTTGACCAGCCATTAGCAAGCCATTGCCCAGAAGGGCACTGAAAATAAGCTCCCTGTCTGGTTTCCAGTGAATCACTTCCTCACCGGCCTGAGCGGCTGCCTGGGCATCATAGTTCAATCATTTACACCTACCATGGTGCAGACAAGCATTGTGGAGGGGCAGAGGTGTTTGAGAACCAAAGTATACTACAGCATGGAACACTTACCTCATGGAGTGGAACGCTTACCTCCACCCCCAACACTCCGCCTTTTCCAGACTCTCTTGTCAAAGAGACTGTGCCAAAGGGACGGAGGGTGGCCATTCTATTTTCCTTCCCCCTGTCCTGTGCAGAACTATTTTGTATCCTTCAGATGCCAATTTGAATGCATAACACTTTATATGTGGGTACGTGTTAAGGACATGCATTCTGCCTGTGTAAACTTTTTTTTTAAGCCCCAAAAGCATAAAAGGAATCCATTTCAGAGAAAAATAAATTAGCTTTAAAAGATAAACAATTTAGTGCTGGCATCATTTAACAGGGTCCCATTCTCAAGGAAAAGGAGTAAATGCCGTTTTTAAATACTACTCCTGTAGAATTCTTCTCCATATTTGTGGATTTTCACAGCCTTCTGCTTGAGGAAAAAGTCTGGTGGGGTCAGGATTGAGGACGTGAGGCCATTGACAAGGAGGGGAAATACACACACACAGGTTATTTCAAGGGCCGTTTAAAAGATTCTAGTGAATAGACTGGAGCAAGAGCAAAGTATAATGACTGCGGAAAGTTGGAATTAGTCTCTCATGCTTTAATTAGCTCCTGAGTGTTCGAAACATTCTTACATTGGAAACCATCAGTCGAGTTGCCCCTGAGATCTCTTAATTTTACGCTCTTAGGACTGAGCTACAGACATAAGCAACAACATGCTCATGAAATTTTAGCGTGTTGCCCAAATGCACAACTGAATAGGGAGAAGGGAACACAAGAGCAGAACTGCCTTTCCATGTAGCCCTGGGGTCAGGATGGCAACAAATCAAAGCTGTTTAGGCTCCCCAGCCTCATCCCATTCAGATATTTGGTTGTGCTGCTGGTTG
Organism: Equus asinus; assembly: GCF_041296235.1. NCBI lineage: Eukaryota > Metazoa > Chordata > Mammalia > Perissodactyla > Equidae > Equus > Equus asinus. Next base: position 43,509,532 of record NC_091813.1, read on the forward strand.
TCTCATCATTCCTCCTTTGAACCTCTGGTTTGTTGTCTTTCTTTGATAGCAAGCTGTGTTTTGTTTTGGGTCAAAGGGAAAGTAAGAATATGACTGATAGCATTTAAAGAACAGGAGGGAGAAACACACTTTATGGACTTATTTGACACGAATCATTGACCTAACGCCCAAAAAATGCAATTAAAAAGTGTATCTCTCCCTTATTTGCATGGCCTATTTCCCCAGACATATTTTTGGTATTGAAAATGAATGGTATTCCCATACAACATGTGTCTCAATTTGTAATGATATCCTCCTTGCAGCTGGCTTAGTTCTCCAAGTGTTTCTAAAATGTTACTGTCTTAAATTTGAGCCAACCTACAATAACAAATTATCTAGAAGCAAAGTGGCTAAGCTGCATTTGGTGAGAGAAGGGGAAACCCTATATTTCGTCCTTCAACTCTTGTTTTGGAAATTCAGGCTGTAACGTGATCTTTTTCTAGGGAAATCTACACACGCACACTTTAAAAATTGTGCAGATTGGGTGTTGTGGGAGCAAGAATGATCAGGTTCAAGTTTCTCTGCAAAGTTCTGCATCCCATCAACAAGCCCTTTTGATATTTTAAACCCGTACTTAGAGTAATTTCAAGATATTTGGAGCACATGTGGTTAAATGTAAAACTTTGTCATTATGATTTGTTAGATGCTTATACTTTAAATATTTATAAGCCATTTTTAAGTACTTTATCCAAAAGCTTTCTCCCATTAGACTGCTGTACTGGAGTGGTATCTGAGCATCATGATATATGGAAGATACCAGGGGGATGTCACTGCAGTGTGCATGCGCATTCTTCCTGCTTTTCTGGTTTTAATTCAAGTGACGTTTTTAGTAGATTTCAGCTTATTTAAAAAATGTATAAAAACTCATAAACAGGGTTGGTTGTCTGTGATTAAAAAAAAAATTACCCAGTCCCCCAAAAGTAAAATGTCCAACTTGAATCACGCTGAGTCCCACCTCTTTTTCTTATCCTGAGTAATTAGTAAAACTTTCCGTTAGGGTGTTGGATCTGGATCTGTGTCCACCTTAAACTTAAAGTGTCACATTGTTCCTCCGAAATGTCTTAGGGACAACTTATTGGTGGCTAGATTGAATTCTTACTATTCACCTTCAGCCATCTTGGGAACTAAGACGTAGGACCGTGGCTTTACCATAGGGAGTCTGTTCGTGCACTTAATGTGAAAGAGAGGAGAGGAAAAAACACTTTTTCCAAATTCAGAATCCATTTAAGCTTCGGAGGTTATAAATTTCAAACTGACCACAGACCTCTGGGGCTCACACTCTTTTATGGCTGGCAAAATACAACTTTCTGGGAAGAACGGGGGAAAAGAAGGCTTAGAAGGGCTCATAAACCTGCTTGGACATCTAATCGCTTGTACCAAGCAGCGTTTTCATGAGTTAAGTGTAAATGAGTCAGAAACATATAGATTGAATTTCTTTTAAAATACACATGGGTTTAAAAATTAAGGCCACAGTGCTTGGCAAAATAAGTTTTGGTTTTAGCCAAACCCCAGAAGTTTGAAAAAATAGTTCTACAATTTGCCAAACCAAAAATACATCCAGGTCCCTCCATCCTCTCATCTAATACAATGGCATCATAAACATGGGGCTTAATGTCTATTTTCAAATCAAGGTTTGAACAACATGAATCCCAGATGCTAATTGAAAACCTATGAAAAAGTTTTTGTGGGAAAACATTATGAACGTACAAATGAAGTTTCTGATTTCGGTTGAGGGTTCTGATTTCGACAGCACTCCTCACCGTCTGATCGTCTGATCAACTTGTTCTGTGTCTCAGCTGTGTGTGTGTGGCCTATGCACAGAAATAATAACTTATTAAAAATCCTATGTTTGGAGTTCTTAATTTATATTTAATTAATATATCACATTCTGCAAAACTTAATAAATTCCTAATCATATCCAAACAGAGGGGGGCAGTCGCTTTCACTTATTCATGGTTCAGAGATAGTCGTCATTTATTTCTCTAGGGGGTAAAACATATCCAATTTTAACTAACAAAATCTAACATTGACTTCCTGCAAGGACACTTTTATTAGGTGATATCAGGAAGGAAGGAGGAAGGAAGAAAGGAGAAAGGAAGGAGGAAAGGAAGAAAGAGGAAGGGAGGGAGGAAGGAGGAAGGGAGGAAGAGAAGAAGGAAGGAAGGAAAAAACAAGGGAAGAAAGGAAGGAGAAAGGAAGGAAGGAAAGAGGGAGGGAGGAAGAAAGGAAAGATGCAAGGAAGGAAGGAAGAGAAAAGAAAAAAAAAAGGGAGAGGTTGTGGCAGGGGTCCTTGAGTTGTTTTGAGGAGCTAATAACCTTGAGAGAGACACGAAATAACAAAATAACGAGGTCACTTTTACAAGCAATATGCGGAATCTGCAAACTGATGTGATACAGTACAAAAGCCTGTGCTGGCCGGCCGGCTTCAGCGAGGGCAGGGACTGGGGGCGGGTCACTCTCCCTTGTAACCGAGCACCTAGCTTGGGAGCTGGTAGAACAAGCTCGCAAGTATTTGTTGAGCAAATGAATGAGAAGAGTCTGAAGAGACGACTAGCCAATGGCGTTAGGCTGATAGCATTCCATAAAGCAGATGAATTTGGAGTTAGAGCCTAAAACCGGGGAGGGACGTGGACTGGCAGTCAGGAGTGGAGGAATAAGGAATGCAATTGGATGGCCCAAGCTGCAGAGGCAAAGAGCAAAGCCACGTTAGGGATGACCTTGCCCTTGCCTTGGCTGCAGCAGAGGGCTTGACTGCAGAAGGAGAGGAGCAGGAGGCTGGAGGAGAAAGGTGGTAGTGGAGCAGGAGGTTGTGGGATTTGTACTCTATACATTAGGCAGCGTCACCACGACCTCGAGCAGAGCAGTGACAGGATGAAATCTGGGTTTGAGGAAAATTACTTTAGCAGCTGTTTGTAGACTGAGAGGAAGTAAGACTGGCCTCGCTAAAGCTGATGGCTGCATCCTGATGACAGGCTAAGTACCAGCGGTTGATTCTAAACATTGCAGTATGTTATCACTACAGTGTGAGGGGCAGACACTGCTAAATCTATGTCTTAAGTATGGAAAGCCACTGTAGCCATGCAGTGGGAAGAAGGACTCCTTTCTTTGGGCCCAGAGTAGGCCTAAGGAGGCTTCATAGCACACCAGGAAAGGAAACCTCACAAAGCCCAGTCAAGGAGGGTGCTGGCCAGGCCCCAGATTGCTGTGGAAATGGGCTCCGCCCTTCTGACCAGCTGCTCCGAGCCTTAGGCCAGCAGGGCAGGGAGTGGTGCGGGCTGCCGGCTGTCGCCTAGTGGGTGCACAGAGGCAGGCAGTGGCTCTCCTGGCAGAAGACTTCCCTGATGATGGACACGGAGACTGGACAGTGGCCACAGTGCTGCCCAAACGCTCTGTCCTTGGCCTGAAGAGCAGCCTTGAGGCCTGGGTGTCTTGCTTTCCCCCAGACACCTTCAGAGATTTTCACAGAATCTAAGTCAGATCCTCCCACAGCCTGCAGGTCCTTTTAGGGGAGTTTGGCAACTTTTGGAGATGTTCTTTCATCTTTTTTAACTTCCTAGGCCATAGACCTTCTGAAGCTTCCACATGTGGCATCAGTGGGCTCCCAGGAGTGAAGGAAGGTGTCACTGTGGTTTCGTGGATAAGAACATCTGCTTTGGGGTTGGGCCGGCCTGGGTTCAGATCCTGCCAGAGCCATTTCCTAGATGAGGGAAGAAGTGACTCAACCTCTGAGCTATTAGTATTTTCATGAGTAATAGTAACAGTGCTGTGAAGGATAGGTAAGAAAACATACGTAGAGTGTGGCGCATCATTGGTGCCCTAGAAATGGCAGTTACTGTCCTGTTAGAAAGGCTGTAATGCCTGGGAGAAGAGCACAGGGCTGGAGTGAGGCCTGCTTTGATTTGAAAACCGGCTATGTTGCTTTCCAGCTGGGAGTTTGGAAAACTTTTATAACCTCTCTGTGCCTGAATCTTCTCATTAAATAATGGTAACAGCTAGTACTTATTGAGCACTTTTCCTATGTAGGCAGTGTTCCAAGTGCTACATGCCCACAACAACCCAATGGGACACCATTATTAAACTTATTTTACAGATGGAGAAACTGAGGCACGGAGAGGTTAATCTCCTACCGAGAGTCATTGGCCATTAAATGGCAGCACTGGGATTTAACTGGCAGTCTGGCTCCAGAGTTTCCACATAAAACCACTGAGCATATCTTATATAGAAAAAAACGAAGCTAATACCCCTACTTAGTAATAGAGTTGTCAGGCTCCAGTGTAAATAACATAAGTTAAAATGTCCAGGAGGTACCTGGCACATAGTAGGTCCTTAGTATAAGAATTGTCATGGTGGCCCCTGCAGCCCAGAACTTCTTCGCTCAAATGTGTCATGTAAGGTAATGAAACACTTCCATGCTGTTGTTCCAGAAATTGTCATAAGATGTCTGGTTCCACTTTTACAAGTAGAGACTGGGACAAACAGAGCGAATGCTCAATGTCACAGCGTGGCTCAGCTAGGATTAGAACCTGAGTTCTCATCTGCCTTTCCCCTCAGTGGGACACGGGATACGACCAAAGCTGCTTGAGTTACAAGCCCTGTGCCAAGGACCAGAGTCATATTTTTGCCACCCACAGCATCGCTTCCTCATGTTGGGCAGCTGATTTCAGAGACGAAATAGGTTGTACCTGAATACCTGGGGCTGAAGGGTTGAAGGGTTGCAGAAAAGCGATTATTAACCACGCTCCCCATCTCCTTGGCTGTTTGGGGTGGGGGCAGGGGGACAGTATGCTTGTTGTTATTTCTTACAGTGAAATTTCCATGAATATGGAGCCTGTCTCTCTCCCTCTCTCTCTCTCTGCTAATGGGCTGGTTGTAAAAAAAATAATAAAGTGTCATAAAGACCTCTTTTTTTGGATCTCATCTGAAAATCTTAAAATCTCTTGATCCATAGACCATAGCTACTTGCCACATAAAGCTGCTTTTTTCTCTAGGTTCTTTTGTTTGTTTTTAATACCTAGAAGGCCTGTATTCAGATAATATAGAGAAATAACAAACTCAATCTTAATACAATAAACATCTACCTTTTTTTGTCCAAGGCAGAATTTTTGGAAGGTGTGAATCAGCGTCGGCTAGTTGATGTATTGAATAGGACTTGAATGGAAATGCAATTAGTAATTTTTATCAAATAACTTCTCAGAGTTCTTGTTTGCAAAGCAAGGGAGCTGGACTATGTATGTCTCTAAGGCCCCTCACAGCTCTGATATCGTAAACCCCACCTGTCAGGGTAAGGAAGGTGAGCGATGAAACCTGGATTGGGGGCAGCACTCCCTGCAGGGGGTGTAACATTAGAGTCATAGGAGCTGGATTTTAGTCCAGCTTTGCCCCTTTCTAGCAGTGACCTTGAGCAAGTAGGTTCTTTAACCTTCCTAGGAAAGTTTCCTCATCTGTAAAATGGAGACAATAATAAACTTTAGAAGCATTGTTGTTTCAATGAAATAAGTGTATAAGTGAAGTCAGTATATAAGATATACCAGTTTTCAAGTGAAGGAACTATATGAAAGTTTCTAGTGCAATACTTGACATAAAGTAGGTGCTCAATAAAATTTGACTCCTTTCTTTGAAAACACTACGGCTTTCTCAAACCGTAATGGAAAGTGCTTGGTCCTGAAAGCCAGGGGCATAGGACTCTAGGCTCTTCTTCAAAGTTTCCTGCAGAATATTAGCTGGATCAGGTAATTCTTCTTTATTTTATTTTTGTCTTTTGTGAATGGATGTAGCTCCCTGCTCCAGTGTGTTGGTACAAATGTGCACTGTGAGTCACGAGTCCCCGCCTGCTTTTAGAAAAAAGCCAGAGATAGAGTCATTTGCTTTGCCTAAACTCCCAGGTTCCAGAAAGGACTGGAAGTAGTTAAAGAGGATCAGTTGTCCAGGGTGAAGATAAGGCCTTTGTGGGTGCACAAGAGGGGGTTCCCCGGTTCAGCGTTCTTGGTCCCCCAGGAACTTTCTGAGGTCAGCCAGAAACAGCAGTGACTCCTTATAAGAATAAACAGGCCTGTCTACCCATTTAACTCCTAGACCCAGCTAAGCAAAGAAAACCAGAATTTTAATTTCCGAAACAAAGAATTAAAGATGGAGTTATCTCAGTAGGGGGTCTTGTATGGTTGTGATTTTTATAGATTAAAGAGTAAAATAAGAGATACTGCTAAAGAAGAAAATTATTAAAAAAAAATTCAAGTTCTTAGGTTTGGTTTAATTTGTTTTCTTTTAAATATACATGGGCCTTAGCTTGTCAAAGCCAAGGAGTGAACAGCTCAGTGGTGACGAAGTTGTGATTCAGACCAGAGCCAGCACTGAGCTGAGCTGAAGCTCACCCCGGGCCCCCACACCCCTGTCCTCACCCTGGGTTATTTCCCATCGCAATCGCACTAAAAAGGAAAAAGGATTTTTTAAATTACTTTCATCAGTTAGTGAGCTATAAGGAAAGAGATGCCCTCCACTTCATTAATGAAAACCATTTCCAACTCGATAAAAGCCATTTCAAAGCTCTTCATGAAGCAGTGGTTGACGGGGGAGAGAGGGAACCATTTTCTTGGCAAAACCTCTCCAAGCGTAGCCCTTTCTGGGATAAGCTTGGTGCAGAGACCACTATCTGGCATCACACCTGGGTTTATCAGCTGCTGCAGGTGGCTCTGTTCATTGACCGTGGGGCTGTACCCTTGTGAGTGTCCCAGAATAGCTGTGGCTACCTGAGAGCAGTCCAGTCCTTGGGGACTCGTTATTGTCCCAGATAAACAGCGTGGCCAAAGCCAGAGTGTAATGGCTGTATTTAACCATGATAAGTGATGGGCCAACATGCTTGAGTGAGTGGCATCATTAGTGCGACCTGGGTTATTGGACAAAGGCAAGTCGGTTTGGCAACAGGCATTTCTTGCACATCATAGAGTTGATGCCACCAGATTTTAGACTCATGGGAATAAATATGACAGTCACGAGGAGCTTGCCTTCTAACCGGGTAAGACAGGACTACAGGACTATAGGATTCTGGTTATGCTAATAACATAGGTACGTAAGGAAGGAAAGAGGAATAAAAGTTTGGAAAATGGTTTAGATTAATCGAGGCAGGCTTCCTGGTAGAGGTGGACTCACACCACGGAGGGACTAGCTTGGAAATGTTGGGATGTAGAATAAGACAGACATTTTTCTCTGGACACACATTTTCTTTGGGGAATGGTTGCCTGGAAATTGTAAAATTTCCTTTTAAATGCTATCAGCGTAAGTCTTAGGCTGTACAGGCCAAGAAGAAAAGGTGAGAATGACCATATTTTGACAGTATCAACATTGAAAGAATTTATTAGTACTCAGGCACATTTTTGCTCTCTGTAATTCTCTGAAAATTCTTGTGTGATAAAGGAGAATGAGTAACTCACTCACTCTTAGCCATGCTTTTGTGATGAAAAGGAAATGTCAGGTGGACAGAGGCTCTCTCAGTGCATTTGGTGTGCAGTTATGATTCCATGAGGAAGACACTTCATTGCTCTGGCCAAAAGGGACAGGTGGGCCTGGAATTCTGAAGACACCTGGCCATACATGCCCACTGGAGACCACGCGTTATGCAGCTGGTCTTCATACACGGTACATCCATGGTATACAGGATGGGCTGTGTGTGTGTGATGTTCCATGTCACAGGGCCCTGGCTTGTCCTGCTTTCAGACAAACCCCCAATTCAGAAGAAAACCTGAATGTGAGGTGCAAATATTGCCACTTTCCCAGAACCCCCTGCATTAAGGGACATTCCAGAAATCTCTGCCAGTGCTGAGAATGTGTGTGTGTGTGTGTGTGATTAATAGAGAGAAGGAGACTCTTTCTGAAACTTCAGACTTTGAGGTCCAGAAATTAATAGTCTTTCTTATACACTGATAACAGATTAATATTCAACTGCTCAAGTTTATAATCCTACATACTAGATACTTGTTTTGGTCCAAAGATCCTACAATCACAGAATATGAAAGATGGAAGATATAATAGAAAATCTCACCCAGGCCCCCGTTTCATAGGAGGGATCAAGGCTTAGGGAGGTTATAGAATAGGTCCAAGGTCACACTGCTAGTTAGGGGTCACATTGGGCTGTAACTCACATCTGTCTCACTTTTGGTAGTAATTTCCTTTTCACTCAGAGCAAGAAATTCAGACAGAGAGGATGGATTTTCCCTAAGATCCCCATGCTTGGCAAGGGCAAAGTAGGAAGGGGCTCCGACTTTGGAACTTCCTGCCATGATCACTTTCTAAAACTCCAAGCTTGCTTCCTCCCCACTCTTGAGTTCTGTACCTCACATACCAGTAACTGTCAGGAAAGTGAAGCCCGAGCTTGGTTCCGTAGTCTCATTGATTCCAGAGTCGACTCCTGTGTCACCAACAGGGGGGCTGCCCTGTACTAGCTAGAGCCAGAAGAACAAGTGAAGATAACTTCAGGACCACCCCCTCCTCAACTGGTATCGGCAGAAAGGGATTTGTACTGCCACCATCTGGCCTTTGTGGGTGTCCCGGCCTCGGCAAGTGTGTGGTGAGAGGGAAGGAAACAGCACAAATTGTCTACTTTGCCATTCTCTTAAAATAAGCTTGGTGTGAGGAGGCTTCTGGAGGCAGCAGGAATGGGGCTGCAAAAAATAGCGTGTGGTACAGCTGCATCCTTTAGAACTTTGGGGGAAAACACATATTATTTACCAGACAATAATAGATACCAGCAAATAATAATGATTATTATAGTGTTTGGGATGGCAAACGCTGTAGTTAAGCTTCCAGAATGGCTCTCATTATAATCCCGTTTCCCCAGTCCCTTATGAAAGCCTTGAAATTTTCTCCAAGTAGGCCGATGCTGTCCATGTTTGGCCTTTGTCCAAAAGTGATTTGAACATAAGGAAATTTATTTGAGAAATATTTCACATTTTTGGGTCATGGTTACATTAGAGGAAAAAGCTACATCACTCAAAAGCAGTGGCAGCAATCTTAAGGAAGGAATTCAAAATGGTGGTGTTTTCCAGTCGCTGGAAGAAAGCATTAAACACCTTTTTTTTTTTCTTTTCCTTTAGAAAGAAAGAATTCAGAGGCCCCCTCTGACTATAAGATTTGGTCACTCTTGGTCTCAAGCCCAGAGGTGGGGACGGGTTCCCTTCCTCCACAGCAAGTTTCAGGCTGTGCTCCCTACACGAAAAAGAATCATCTACAGTAGATGCTACGCTGGTGTCTTTGGATCCATTTGTCATTTCTGAGGCTGCTTCCTGGTCCTTTGTGACTTCACATTTGGTGGCTCTTGGTGTTTTTGTTTCTGTGCCCCTCTCGCCATTGTCCCTCATTCTCAAAAAAAGAAAGGAAAGAAGGAAGAAAGGAAGGGAGGGAAGGAAGAAAGAGAGAAAGTGAGAGAGAGAAAGAGAAAGAAAGAAATTAAAGTGAGCTCTTTATTCAGAGATAAATATCCGCGTTTCCAGATCTGACCATGCCAAATGAAAAGGTTTCCATGGCCTTGTAATTCCACCCCCACTGCATATTTGTGGTGTTTTGCATTTTCACTTTGGTTATTTAATATACATATTAAATGCACACAGATCTGGTGATTTAATGTGATTTGGGGAACTCAGGCATTTCCTGTCATGCACATTCAGATTTTTCAAACCTTGTTTTTGGCTGATCGTGATTGTTACCATTAACACCAGGATTTGGATAGCCGGGTTCAAAGCACAAGCTTGGACTTCGTCCTCCCCTCGGGCATTTTGACCTCCTCACACTTGTGCTAAATTCATGCTACAGACACTCTGAGCAAGTTTCCAAGTCTCTTTATGGCCTCCATTTCTTCATCTATAAAATGAAGAAATTGTAGTATATTATCTCTGGGGTCCCTTCAAGTTCTAAATTCTATCACCTCCCTGAAGTTATTTGTTCATTGTTCTAGGAATAATCTCAACAGTTGTAAAGATGTTTATGAGTCCTCTGTCACCACCTCACGTTAGCCAAATTTTACCCATTCACATTCCTGACATCCCCAGTTATTGGCAGGAAAAAAAAGGTACTATTTTGGGGCATGGAGGACCAGAGCCGCTTGACCCTCATTCATTTGACAAACGTGTGTCGAGCTGAACTAGGAGCTGGGCATAGAGACATGAGCAAAACGGACACAGCCCCAGACCTCAGGGACTTCCCCGTTGGTTGGCAAACTTCTAAGTGGCTCCTTACTGGGAGTGACTGAGTGTCCTTAGGAGGTTATGTTTCAAACCAAGGGACTAGCAGCAAATGGAATAAGCCAGTAGGGGTGGAGAAGCAGAGCCTAACGGTGGTGGTGGAGTTGGGGTGGGCATTCCCCAGGTGAACAATCCTGTTTAGAACATCTGCCCTGGGATTCCAAGGCCTGGTTGGTTTATTGTCTTCCAGTCCTGTGCTACTGTTTGGTTAGGATATGAAGAGATGTGAATGGCTCACCTTTGTCAGCAAGACCCACAGAGAGGGGCATTTCTGCCAGCTTAGTTGCCTCCATAGGAAACCATAGGAAGAGAGGTCTATGTGTCCACAGTAAATTTTCATGTCCTAAAAAGTGAATCTCTTGGCTTTCCTCCTTAGCAGTAAACACCAGGGCATGGAGTACAGGGGTGAGGTCTGGAGCTCCAGGCTTGTCTGGCTTTGGGGTGACCTTGGGCAACTCAGAAGACCTTCTGCCAGTTAAGCGTGCAGTAACGTGGAGGGTGAAAGTTGCCAGGTCGCAAAGGATGCTGTTGTGGTCTTTGGGTGAGGGCGTGGTGCACCATGCTCATTGTGGTATTCCAAAAAGCGACTCGAGTTTCATTTCCTCACGCAGAGCTGGCAGGGCTGCATCCTGAGCAGAACCGTGAATGAAAGTCATGTCGAAATCACGCTGTGCTGCCTTAATTTTAGGGACTCATCTTAGGTCTGACCTGATGGCTGGAGAGTGTGCTGGTCTGACTCATGCCTGGGTTCTCCCCAGCGTGGGAGGCGGGGGGGCTGGTTTGGTCCAGTAGATGCTGACAGGCCCCTTCTCCTCTTTTTCCAGGAACGCTCACTCACAGGGTACCTTGCATGGAGAGAGGGCGCAGAGCAAACCATGTCACACCATCCAATGACACCAGCTGGTCAGCTCACCACCCCCTCTGGCTAAAACTCAAGCAAATAAAGCCGCTTCCTGTCATTAAGCATCTCAGAGGAAGCAGCCCTCCCTCCGTGGCCTCTAGCCCAGAGAAGCCAGCACGTCTTGGACCCACCAAGCGGGCCCAGCCTTCCTGCTGCCACCATCTCTGCTTCTCCCAGAGGAACTTAGGGATTTCGCCCCTGGTTTTAAAAAAACAAAACACCAACAAGCCACAAGGACCAATGTAGGTATTCTCCCCGCTCCATCTTCCAGGCTCAGAGGGTGAGGCTGGAAGATGATATGGATTTGAAAACAAAAATCTTTTTTTAATCTTTTTAAAAACTGCTGTGGTTTTGCTGCTACACTAAGAATTGTGATTTGCATTGTACGGTTTTGGACCTATACTGTCCACGTTTTGACGGCGGAGAGGGATCATACTGGAGTCCCAACGCTTCAGATTCATCTCTGTCCTGCCCAGGATGCACTTTTAAATGAAGAGTTAGAATATTTTATTGGCTAATATACTTTTCTTGTTATTTTTACAAAGGCCACCTTTATCCTTTTTAATGCCATATTTTCAGTGTTACACTTTTATGGCTTTTAATTTTCGATTTGACAGATGTAAGAAGCAGCATGAATAGTTTATACTGTGGTTTTTCAGAGACTGAATGCCAAGAGAACTCGGTAAATGTTTATTCTTCTCAGCTTTCTCTTTAAATTCCCCTAAATAGCGCCCCATTTGGGAACAGAGCAAGAGTGTTGAACTGAAGACCAAAATGCCCTCTAGGTGTAAAATAATCCGAGAGGGAATATTTGCTGGGCGTCACGAAAGACTTGGATGAAATTTCAACCCTGATGGTTTTCGGTGATCCAGGAAGTCAGTGAAGCAATCTCTCTATACGCAGAGCCCTTTCATGATAATTAGAATGGTATGGACAAACCAATGAAAACAAGAGGGAAAGTGAGAAAGATCACCCATGATTCTGTTTCACTGTTTGCTTTCTCCTGTCATGGTTAAGAGAAATGTGCAATTGGATCCTCAATCAGTGGGTGGAGGATAACAGGGTAGATTTTCTTGTGTGCACTTGTACAGTTGTAGCTGCGAGTCCAGAAGTCCTCTAGAGCATGTGTACTGGCACTGAGTCGGTGAGACAGTCGTGGAGTATCCCATTCTGATGAGTACAGAAAAAAAAAAAAAAGAGAAAAAATAAGAAAAAAATCCAAAAAAAGAAGAAAACTAAAAAAAAAAAAAATCAAATCACCTTGTGATTCAGTGTATCTGTTTACTAACTCAAATAAAGCAATTGTTCCCTCTGGAGGGGTCCGGGTGCCCCCTGCCCACAGGGCCGCTGAGCCGGCAGCAGGAGGGGTGGCGGGCAGCGGCGGGTGAGGCTGGGACGGTGTCGCGCCGGCCTTAGAGCCCCCGGGGCCGTGGGTGCAGTGTACATACTGTGTTTCTATATTCTCCTTTGTACAGAGTCACTTAACAAGTCAAGCTACTGTTTTACAGGTGCTCCTTATTTATTAGAGCTGTGAGAGCTTGGGGGACACACCTGGCGAGCGAGCTCGCTTTTTAAAAATGAAATTGGGGGGCAGGGGAAGGGAGGGGAGGGAGGGGAAGCTCGCAAGCCCAGGGAGAGATTTATAAACGTAAACAAAAGGAAAACTTCCGGCAACAAATTCCACCAACCAACCAACCCACCCCAACACCGAGTCCCCGCGCAGGAACCTGCACCCCTCCTCCGGGTGCTCATTTCCATGCTGGGCTCCCCCACATTCTCCTCTCTCCCTGACCGGTGTCAGATTCATCAAACGAAAATAAATCTCTAAGAAAAAAAAAATGCACTTACATGTGCTGATTTTGCTTTTCTCATTATTACGACTATTGTTGTTATGTTCCTTGTTACAGATGTTCACTTCTTTCCCCGAGGGAAAAATTTTTAGAAATAAAGTAAGTATGTTTTAAAAGATGTTGAGATATTGGGGTGACACTGGCCCTTCCCAACCTGCTGTGGATCATGCTGCTCTGTGAACAAGAGCCCACACGTGTGTTCCAGGGTCTGCTTCCCCACCACGTCCATTGTTGACAACACACACTGCGTGTAGAGCCGGTTCCTGGGCCTGTAGACTGTGGTGTCCCTTCCCGAATTCTAAGTCCCGGTCTTTTTTGGCTCCAAGGGTTTGGATCTAAGGCTCAAGAAGCACCGCACAGTGGATGCAAACTTCGCCCGTGGGTTCCCCTCCGATCAGTCGCATCTACTTGGAGGTGGTTTGTATGAATGGGAGGGGTCAATCTGGATTTTTTTTGGTACCTGAATTAAACATCAGAAAGTTTCTAAGGTAGAAAGTACATTAATACCTGGCTCTAGTCAATGTAGATCTAGTCTAGTCCTCTTGTTCTACATGTGAAAAAACTGAAGCCTAGAAAGGTGAATTGACTTGTCCAGAGTCCCACACTGAATTGGTTTAGCTTGTCAAAAAAACGAATGTTCATTAAAAGCTTAGGCACCATCAGCAATTTTCTCCAAATAGCCATCCTAGCAGAGGCTTCTGGATACCTGGTTTCTTTCTCTAGTGGAGCCTGAGGGAATCTCAGAGGTTCCTGGTGTGGGGTTGTGTTTATGACTCCATGGGAACTCCTCAGGCCCAGGTGAGGACGTGCCAGGACCCGGATGCTCAGCTGTGGCTGTCTGGTGCAAAGTGCCTGTTAGCGTTATTCATCTGGACTTGGCCGTAGAGTCAATTGTCCAGGATATCGATTTTGCTTTTGTGCTGTAGTCCAAGATTGCTGAGCAAATATTTTGACCTTTCTGGAAACAAAAGGTACCTTTGTTCCAACATGAAAAGATTCCGGGGCATCTCATTAGACATCGGCACACCTTTTCCTCCTTCCCTTCTTTCTCTTAATCTGAGTGTTCCCTGAGTGCGAAATCCTCTTAGTCCATCAAAACTATATATAAAGAGAAATAATACATAGAATAATTACATAGAAATCATAACGCAAATACTTATGAGCAAGTGGTGAGCGTATGGACATTAGCCTCATTTCATTTTCATGGTGACTCTGTGAGAAAGGTCCTTTTATTTTCCTTTTATTACCGGATCCAATCTGAAGAAAAACTGTTGACGTCTCCATGAATTGTCATTTTGACTTCCTGTCAGTTTGTGGCAGTGATTCAGCTTTGTTGAAAAGTGGCCCTCATTTTAAACTAAGCTAGAAAGTTGAGTGTTAACAGTTGCTGCTCACATACCATACTGAGTGTGGGGAAGTGCTGAGGCCACTCCGCTTTCTGAGAAACGAGTCAGGCAGTGCCTTCCTTGTTGGTAAAGCCCCGCCGAACCCAAGGTCCCATGTCTCATGCTGGGGGTGGAGACTAGAAAAGAGTAGAGCTCATAGCCCCTGCCGCAGAGCTTACATGGAATGAGAGAACAAGGCTGTGGACAAGATGGACCACTTCTTGGTCTCACCAGGGATCACTCTGAGTGTTTTCCAGGGTGTCTATAATTGCACATCTGGAGCCTTGATTCACAGCCTTGCAACCCACTCTCTTCTTGCAGGTGTTCCCTTGAGCCTCAAGCAGACTTGTAGGTGCCAGCTCATGCTGTCCACTTGCCACAGCCAAAGGCCAGGGCTGAGGCCCAGGTACAAAGGCACTCAAGACTCAGCCGACTCCTCCCCTCCTTTGCTACTCCTCCACCCCAGGGGCGAGAGTCTTAGTAGCTTCCTTGATCAGTTCAACAGGACCCCACCCTGGGACATGCCACACCCCGCTTACAGCTCTTCAGTGGTTCCCTGTGCCCTACAAAGGCAAAGCCACAGACCCAGTGTGGCATGCCAAGACCCCCCAGCTTTGGCCCCTGCTGGCCTCTCCCTGCCTGCCAGCCCCGCCTGCACTCCCCATGCTGAGTTAGGAGCTGCTTCCTGACACCTCTGCTCTCTTTCTTCCTTCTACATCTTTGCACACGGAGCTGCCTCTGCCTTCAATGTCTTCCCCTGTCTTCCCTGGGCAATTTCTGCAGCCCATCAAGGCTCAGCCAGCTACTGGGGTGATGCTCTCCTGGGTAACCTGCGGGCACCACTTCCTCCCTTCCCTTGCCAGGGCAGGTACCCCTCCATGCCCACCTCCATCCCAGTGCACATCACACTCTGCTTGTCCAGCTGCTCAGCTTTCTGTGCCCTTTGCTAGTTTCCAAAGTTCCTGAGGTTTGGGATCCTGTCTTATTTGCCTTGTATCTCCTAGGCCCAGCACATGGGAAGTTATTATGATTATTTTTAATACAATTAATAAGCCACCCCCTTCAAAGCTCAATTTACATGCCACCCCTCTGCGAAGCCAAGTCTGATTTTCCTGAGTTGCAATTAATCGCTTCTGCCTCAGGCTCTGTGGCTCTTGTTCAGACAGACTGAGGCCACTGCTCGCACTGCTCTTCCCGTGTCATCCAGGGTCCTAGAAGGTGGCCACTGTGGCCTTCCTAACTTTGCATCCTTGAAGAGCTCTTCTCCACCTTTGAAATGGGAAATGTCGGCTGAGTGGAGGCCCTTTTATCCTACTAGCCTAATGATAGGATAGTAAAACCCTGAAAACCAGCTGTGCAGCAAGCCCAGAAAGGCTGCAGAGTTTCGTTTCGTTTCTGGTGCTCAGGGGAGGGAGGTGCTGGTGTTACCCCCGACTCAGCAGTCGGTCAGTGCATCTTTGGGCTTCTTTTCAATACAAGGAGTGACACGAGGGGACAAGACTCAGTCACTGCTCTTTGGTTTCTGTGCTGTGCAATGATTCCAGGTCACGGAATATTATACTTTTTACCCAAAAGAGCCTTAGAGATCAGATAATTCCTCGATCCTTGGGCACACTTATAGATGGAAAGTTAATCTTCAGTACCCAGAAAGGGCCTCTCATTCTGTCCTCTTGACTGTGGCTGGAATGAACAGTTGTCACCAGTGTATGCGGTTGTTCTAGTGAAAGGAGGGGCCTCAGCTGAGAAACGGAAAATAGCTCACGTCCTTTAGGTGCTTACTCGGTGCGCAGCCCCATCTTCGAGCTGTGCCCACGTTCACTTATTGAACTCTCATAGCAGCCCTGTGAGGGAGGCACTGGTATTATCTACATCCCCATTCTATAGCCGAAGAAACTGAGGCATGAAGTTGCAGGGCTCAAGGCGCCGCAAAGAGGAAGAGGCAGAACCCAGCAGTGGGCTCCAGCACCCACGCTCCCC
The DNA here is from genome assembly GCF_041296235.1 of Equus asinus. Taxonomy (NCBI): domain Eukaryota; kingdom Metazoa; phylum Chordata; class Mammalia; order Perissodactyla; family Equidae; genus Equus; species Equus asinus. The sequence continues at coordinate 43,525,910 of NC_091813.1, forward strand.
ATGGCCGCGCTGAGCTGCCTCATCAGGGCCCAGGACGCCTGGCGGTTCAGGTCATAGGGCAAAGTTCAGGTCATTTACTTGGTGCCTAAACCATGAGATTGAAACATCTTTGACCTTTATATGGTGTTTGGAGAGAAAAATATCTACCTCTGCTGCTCCTGACACCTGGTTTTGAACACCGCCAAAAATCCAACTGTCAATATATCTGTCAATAAAGTGGGAGGGAGAAGGGATGGGGGCCTGTGCAGCAGCTCAGTGGGAAGAAGAGGAGAGAGAAGCACTTGGCCACCACGTTAACGTTCCTGGGGCAGGGAGAGAGGGAGCGTTTGGGCCAGGGGCTGTTTTCCATTTCCTACTGTTCTGACTTTCTGAGCTGCAAGCTGGGCTTTCTCGCATGGCCCTTGACTGGATAGGTGAAGGGACGCCCAACAAGAGCAGCCGTGGAGCTGCCAGGGCCACACGGGGCTGTGCTACTTTGCCCAGAACACAGGGGCCTGAATCCAAGCCACACAGGCACTTTTGGGTGGGGTCACTGGATCCCTGGTCGACTAGCTAACCGAACAAATGGACAGAAATATTGAAAGTGTCCACATTGCCAGACCCCACAATGGGGGCAGTCACTCAGACTATCTCAGGCAATTCTCACAAAGCCACACGCTATAGGCTGTGCGATCCTCATTTCTGCATGAGGAAGAACAGTCCAGGAAGGTTAGGGATCTGCTCGGGTCCCTCGGCTAGTAGGTAGGAGAGCCAAGATCTAAATCCTCTGCCCCCACATGCAGGGCTCTTTTGATGGCACCACAGCCCCAGAAATACGGCGTCAACTCAGGTCTTAATTCCGTTTGACTCTGAATCAGCCAATGGCACACATGCTTGATGATATCCTTCCAGACCTGTGGGAATGGATAATGCCCTCTTTCCTCACCCATTCTTCATATGCAGAGTTTTGCCAAACCAGCAGAGTGAACCCCCAAAGAAGGAATGAACAACACTGCTAATCTTAGTGGACATTTATCCAATGGGTACTAAATGCCTTTCCATTGCATTATTTTATTTATGCCTCACAACAACCCTGTGAGGTGGGTACTGTTATTATTCCCACTTTACAGATGAGGAAACTGAGCACATAGAAGCCTAGTAAGGGCAAAGCCTGGAATTGCATTTGGCAGTCTGTTACCAAGGCCCACACTTAACCAGCACACTCGCATTTTGGCCTCTCTCTTGTGGCCGGACAGATGCCTGCATGCATGAATAAAGGAGCATTGAATTGAGTACCTCCTGTGTGGCCAAGTTTTACAACAGTCACTTTCACATATGTCATCTCATTGAGACTGACTGGAGCATCAACCCTGAAAGTCATGCAGAAGAGCACAAAAGTGGTTCCCATCTCTTGAGTTATGGAAAAAGTCAATTGCCAATATTTTCTTTAACCTCCAATAAATTCCTGTCCTGGATAGAACTCTTCTTTGCAAACAGAGCCAGCCTCATGATCCAACAATGCTCAAGGGGAACGCTCAAGGGGATTCCCTCCACAGCTCTTTACTGTGCCTGTTTCCACTCATCTGCTTTCCTCTAAGAGCCTGGGGGCAAGGACCAGGGCTAATTCATCTTTGCATTCCCTATGTGCACCTAGCATGCAGCACTCACTCAGTGTGGAAGGACTGAGTTTTCTGGGCCATGGATCCTGACTGTTCTGCTTCCCATGCCCTGTGGGTGAAGAATTAGTTGGGTCCCTTGAATCTCCTCCACATCCTCTGTGTCTTCAAAACGCCCTTTCCCATTTCCTGTTCTGGGCTTCCCTCCAGAGCTTCAGCAGGTGAGGCTGCTGGGAAGCCCATGGTGTCAGAGCAGCAGGTGAGGGGCCACCACCTACCCAGCTGTGTGACAAGGCCAGCTTGGGAAGGGCACCAGAGGAGTAGTGTACAGCCTCAGCTGGAAGCACTGAGTCTCGGGGTAATAAGGGTAACCCCTAAATTTCCCCCTCCTACTTCTGGTGTGAACACCTCACATTCCATTTAAATGTTCCATATAAGATCGTTTCCGTTATTAGAAATACTTGAAAAAACTTTTTGTTAAGGGAAGGCTGGCATGTGAGTGAGCGAGCTGTGGAAGCCATGCCCATTGACCTCGATGAAGAAAGGGAAGGTGGATGCCTTCGGATATGTATCCAGAACCTTTAGGCTATGTGGTAATTTGTTTTCTTCTTTCTAGGTTGATTTAAACGAAAGGGCAAGACCATTACAAAATAAAAACAATGCAAACAATTATAGGTAGAAAGAAAGAACAGTTTTCTGAAACAACAGCACAAAACAGAGTTTTTTTTTATTTCACACTCCCTGGCACCCCCAAACCCCCACACTGCACCAGACCTTCCTTCCCAGTCTCTGCCGGTTGGCTCACAATGTCGACTTCACATACAGTAGCTGGATTAGGGCTCGGGACCAAAGGCCAGGAACGCAATAAGATACTTTTATACTTATTGATCCTTTAAAAAAAGAGTTTGTTTTCATGAAACTTTAATTCTTTTTTATTTTATTTTTTTTTAGCTTTTTAGCCTAACTGCTACACATTTTATCCCTGTTCTTTGTGAAATGCTAATCCAGCCCGGGGTTTTCGTTTTCCGGGTGTAACTTTTCAGAAATTGTATATCTGCCTAGCAACCCAGCAAGGGCTGCCTATGTCACGGTATCACATGTCAGAAAGATGAAAAGGACTCCAAATCTAAGCTCTCCACAAACTTGGCCCTCAAAACCTGGGGCAGAGCACTCCTTGGCCTTCATATAAATGGCAGGAGAGCCATTTCAGGGCCAGGGAAGTGCAAAGTTCTATCTTGTTGATGACAGAAAATGACACATGACCTCAGCTCCGCTCGGTGGGGACGATCAAACCAGAAACAAAGGCTGTATTTTTCTCCACTCTCGTCCCTGCTGTCAGCTTCCAAGTGCAACCTGAGCCTGGATTCCGAACCCAGTGTCCAGATTAGAGATTGTTGACTCAGATTTAGTGGTGAAACGTGAGCCCGAGTCTGTTGATGGCAGGCCTTTAAGGAGCAAGTTTACTTAAGCCAAGAGGGAGATTGTATGTCAGACGAGAGCCTGGCTTCTCTTTATCACAAACTTCCTGATCTGCCTCTGTTTTAATAGTTTCCACCACCACCACCAAAAGAGAGACAGCAAGAGAGAGAGACAGAGAGAAAGAGAGAGACTGAGTGAGTGAGAGACAGAGAGAGACAGACAGGAAACACTGTTCTCAGTTCCATCTCCTCAGTGTCATAAATCAGGAAATTAACAAGTGTGTAACTGGCCTTTGCCACAGTCAAAGACAATGAGCTTTTTGTGTTTCTTACCAGTGGCCAGCACTTAACATAATCAATGGAGAGCTCCACTCAGAAAGGATAAAAAATGGGGGCTTGATCTAGCCATTTAAAGTATATTTCCTAATCCTCAGGCACATGGCTTTTATGAGGCTCAAATATGGCTTAGAAACTTGCCTTTTCGGTCTGAAGGCAGGTCATTAAGAGAAATCATTACGTCGCTTTCCCCCGTCTCTCTCTCTCTCTCCATTTTTACTTTGGCACCCTCCCGGCTTTTCCTTGGCTTCTGATTTCAACCCTCTTTTAGATTCTCTGTGCCTTCAGTAATTTATGTGCAAGATATTTTCCCAACCTCCAAATGTTTTTCCATTTGGCAAACCATGTCCCGAAGCTTCCACACAATGTAACTGTAGAGTTCATTTATACTAGAAAACATAAGCTTGGTTAATGGAAAAGCCTAACAAGCCAATGTCGGTGACCCCGTGTGCCTGGGCGGCATCACAGACTGGTCCTCCAGGCCACCCCTGGGGATGCAGTGGGGGTGGGTGTCAGGGAGGAGTCTTCCAGGTTGCCGCAGATGCTTGGCTTCGACCTTTCTTGTCTCCGAAAAGGAAAGAATTTCTTCCAAGCCCCTTTCTCATATAGTTTTTGGAAGCTTCAGGGCACCATATGGAGAATCATTCCACAATTCTTCTGATGGTTTTTACGTGAGCAGCTATAAATTGGATGGTTTCCTTCAGGTCCCATATCCCTGTAGTACCTGCTTTGGATTGTCGAGAATAGTCCCTGAATATGTGAGTCCTGTGCTGTTCGTGACAGGAATGGAAACCCAGATCCTCTCGTGGTGGGCGACAGTGACTTTGGGAAATGGAAATTTGGGAGGAGGTGGGGTCTGTCACAAAAGCCTTTCCAATGGGTCACTAGGGTGCTTTATTCCATGACTTTTTCATTCCAAAGTCATAGATTTAGGACTGAGGCAGAAGTTGAGGCTAATGCCTCTTCCCCCAATACAGTGCTCATTAGCTTATCTCCAGGGCTCTTAATAAGCCAGGCAGGGCTGGGCCTCTTGGTGAGGTATACTGGAGGCTAATGGCCTGGGTTTATATCCAGTCGCTCACAGGGCATCTCTAGACAACATTTTGGCTTCTGAAATATGAGCTCTATTCATTGAGTAACTGACACTTTTCTTTCTAAACAGTTGCAATGATACAAACTCCCCGCATTTTACTTTGTTAAAAGGTGGCTTGTGAAGTGCTCCCTCAACTCTTGACCCAATATTCTGTTGATTTAATAAGCAAATCAAAAGCAGAGTCATTCTAATAAGGATAAGATTTTAGGCAAGTCTTTTTAGGGTGTTTATTTTTCTTGGAGAGCATTTCCTTGATTCATTGAATTTCTTTGGCCCTACAGAGGAGCGCCAGGAAGGCGGAGGTTGGTGAACATACTCTAGTGAACCACCAATGAGTGAGGAATCAAACCCGTACACCCCCAAACACGCCCGTTGAAAAATCATAGTACTGAAGATTGGTTGGCTCTGGGAACTCATTTACTCAGATGTATTTTTAGGCTTTTGTTTATCTTTCTTGATTGATAAAGTAATTATCAAAATGCGTTAGAAAATAATAGCCAACTGGTGAGAAAAGGAACAGTTGGCGGAAGCAAAGCAATGGCGGAAGAGCATCCACAGACTCTACTTCAGGCTTTCCAACAAAGCTCCATGAAAATGCGTCCTCTCTTCTGCCTTTCCCTTCTTTGGGAGGTTGATCAAGGCTCTGGCTTGATGAAGCCTCCTCTATCACACACCGTCTGATTAACTCCCCCAGAACGGCTTCTCTCGCCCTCCCTTCCCCTCCGGTTCCCCTCTCCCTTTCCTCACCTTTTCTCCATCCCTCTGCACTCTGAAGTCTGCTACAGGCCAACCAGAACCCCAGCAGATGTTTGTGGTTTATGAGCCAAGTAGGAGCCTGAAGGATCAACCAAATACCAGCCCCACTGAGAGGTGGAACCAGGCCATCTGACATCAGAAACACAGAACGCTGGCCCGTCCACAGGGCCGGGGCTTCCAGGGAGCAGAAGGAGGGCTAGATAATTAGCTGGCATAGCCTTCGTGTTGGGCCATTGCTTTGCCTTCTGAAGAGCACACAGAGGGCTTTCATGGAGGTTCAGGGAGGTTGGGCGAGACCCTCCATGAGTCCACCTCCCTGGCTGGCAGTCCTGGCCCACAATGGCCTCCCCTCATGCCAGAGCACCATGTGGTGCCCTGACTGTGGCTCCTGGCACAGGAACGAGCAGGAGGTTAAGGATCGCTACTGTTGGTAACTTGGAAGTGCTATGTGACCCAAGAGACATCCCTGCCCCCCACCCCACTGCAGGACCAAATTAGGAGGATGGACAGAGTGTGGTGTACAGATGGAAGATTGACGTTTCTGTCTCAGCTCCACCATTTGCTACTGTGTGCTGTTGGCTGTGTTTGTTTTAATGTCTCCAAGGCTTGGTTTCTCCAACAGTGATATGGAGATTATAATACCTACCCTTAGGGCTACTTCCAGAATTAAATGCTAGTATATATGCTAGCTCTGGGCCTGTTTTCCCTCAGACCCATTCCTTCACGTTTCCTGTTCTGCCTCGCATGGCAGGGCCCCTGACCCTGGCTGAGTTCAGCCAATGGGAACTTGGGAGAAGGTATTTCTTTCCCTCTCTTTCTGCCTCAGGCAGCTTCTCCAGCAACCTCTTCCTCTCTGCCATTTCTCCAGTCTCCTCTGGAAAGCCCTTAATACTGCAGCTCCCACAATGGCCTCCTCCCTTTGTCCCTTCAGCCTCAAGGTTACCTCACTGTCACCTGTCCAGCTTCTCAGCTCACCATCACCTGTGTAGCCAGTCCCCTTCATTGAATTCCCTTGCATATAAATGCCCGAGATGCTTTCTGTTTTCCTGGTTGGACCTTGGTTGGTAAAGTGTGTGAGCGTGTAAATGTGTTGCACACCGAGGTGGAGACAGACCTCCTGAAGATCACATTCCACAAGGTGCAAGGGGGCAGGGCTGCTCACCTGGTTCTTTTCACTCTAAGCATCAGATCCTGGACGTGGACCGTAAGGTCAGGATCTTCCTGAGCCAGCTGTCAATCTGAAACAATTTCCACAGGGGTTCTTCAACTTGGGATTTTATAAAGACAGAAACATGGGATAAGAAGTATATATGTTTTTATCATGTATTAGCTAAAAAATATATACTGTAATAAAACGTACCCAGGGGACTTCAGGTGTGCCTTTCATTTACTCTTTGCTAAGGAAGCTACAAGCAGTGTGGTCTGGTGTGTCTAGACTCTTCTAGATTTTGTGGACCTTTTTCTGAGTCTCCCGCTATTCCTGTTCCACACCTGGTAGCATTGTCTTGTTTCCCAGCCTGTGCTCCGTTTCAGTGAGGGAGCCATGAGTGTTATCTTATCTCTGCACTGCTAAAGGAGGTTGTCTCCATCAACCTCCTGCCCATCCCTTCCCAGGTTTTGCTCTGCCCTCTGTGCTGTTTGTCTCTGTCTGCCCTCTGTCTTCTGGTTCTGCTGTGCTGTGGGGATGGAGAAAGTTCTACTCCACTCCTTTTGGCAGGAAGAGTAACTTCCTCATTGAGGTCAGAATTGAAAATGGATTTCCCCATTGGGCAGAGAGAAGGAGGCCCACACTTCCTGTGCAGTGTTATTAATCGGAGCCCCTCCCCTGCCTGTGACTGCCCAGGCTCAGGCCGGGCCCTGCTTAACCGTTTCCTGCCCAACATTGTGAAGACCCAAAGGAACTGTGCGAGCTATAAAGTGCTTTCTATTTAATTGTTATACTTTGCGGGCCATCACTCTTTGGGTGTGGAGATACCTGCTGTGTGGGGAGAGCCCAATGGCCAGGGTATCCCACAGGAGAGGAAAGCTGAGTCCAGCGGGAGAGGGGCAGGGGCAGAGGAAGTTAGAACAGCAGTGCCCTTGCCTGAGGAGCGCATTTAGTACATTTTTCTCCCTCCCGTCCCCACAGGCAGAAGTATATTTCATCTCAAACTGACAGGCCTTCAAAGACATTCTTTATGGGTAAGTCTTCTCTCCTCTCCTTTGCCTGGATTTCACGTCACTCCTATTGAAAGTATGGTAATCAAACAACATGGGGGTATTTTACACACATCTGTGACCTCACAGATGACACTGTGCACTGAAGTTTACAGTTGGGAATCCTTAGGCTGGTGTGTTTGCACTACCCAAACCTCATGGATTCCATTCCTGCAACTTTGGAATCATCTCTTTCTCATATATTCATAACTCATAACAGGTTACAGCTGGAAGGGACTTTGCTGTTCCTATTGTTCCCTGCACCCATTTCTGCACATGAGGCGCTGAGATACAGAGAAAGGCTGAGTGACTTGGCCAATGGCAGATAGCTAGCAAGGGGCAGTATCAAGATGAGAACCTGGGTCTTTATGAACTCTTAATCTAGTGCTCCTTCCAGAGGCCACCATGTCAATTAAAACCAACTCAAGCTTTTGCTACAGGGGTATGAGTTGTGGTCCACAGATGTACAGCCCAAAGAAAATTAATGTTGCACTGGTAAATGTTTAACTATGGGCTCTCTGGGGAAAAAAATGCATGTGTATACAAGTTTGTTGAAAATTTTGCTGATATTAAGGATGTGTAGCACACAATTTACAATAATAATAAAATATACACCACTCTGTTATAAATTCTATAAAGCAAATAGGCTGTCACAAAATGCTTTTGTTGATTTGTGCTGAATTCTTGTACCTATACCTGATTGCCATTGCTGAATAAGTGTTCAATGATGTTTTCTCATATGTTAACACGTAAGACAGAACTGGAACCACAATGATAGAGGCTGGAAATTTGTCCATTCATTAATGACATGAGCAACTTCTTTTCTAAATCAGATATTAGTTTTCAAATACTGGGAGAATAGCACTTCAAATTTTTTTGCCACTCACAGTGTAACAGCCATAGACACTACATATTTTAAAGTTTAATCCTCATTATTAACATTTTCCATCACTTCCGTAAGTCTAGGCAATCAACAAAATAATAAATGAAGGCCTGATTTCTAGCATATGCTGATTTCCATGGTGTAAATATTTTCACCATGATCAATTTCAAGCTAACAACATGGTGTCATTGAACTCAGAGTAGGCAGGACTCGTGGTAGCAGCACCTCAATTTATACAGTATTTCCACTATTCAGACATAATGGACATAAATAACCTCAAGAGCATAGATAACACTATAACGTGGTAAAATAATTGGGGAGTGGTGCATTTTGAGTGTCTGTTTCCTTTGTTATTAACATAACTTATTTAATTGTCATCTGTATAATTTAATTTTTAATCATGTCTCTATTTAGCAACTAGCTCACAAAATTCCTGAAAATTTAGAATGGGCTTTTGTGAGCTGACCGGAGCAGCCGCCAGCACCCCGCTGGCAGGAGAGGGACAGGCTGCTGTGCTTTGTTTCAGAGTCTGCCCAAGGCACTGGGCCCAGGAGACCAGGTCAGCAGCCATCTAGGTAGGAAGGTAAGGAGGCCTGGGCAGGACTCATGCTGAGGGCTCGAGGTGGATGTAAGAGCGTGGGTCAGATTCTATGTAGTACGTAACTAAAGGTTTTTTGCAGGGCGTACGTCTTTCCAAAAGTGACAGAAACTAAATATTTTCAAAATATTAGATAGTTAAAGAAATTGAGAGGATAAAAGGGAAAAAGGGGAAAGAGAAATAAGGAGAAAAAGAACTGTTACTTAAAATGACCCTTTATTAAGAAAGTCATTTGCTGGCACGAAAGCTTAGGCCCGCTTTTGTGGACACTCCCACGGGCCTCCCACCGGCGAGCTGCGATGGACGCTGCCCCAGCCCCGCCCTGGCCATTCCCTCGGTGAGGACCTGACCTCTCGCTGCTTTGGAAGGAGAGGATGAGATTACCAGAGCTCCGGATCCATTTTTGGATCAAATGAAAACGCAGGCTAATCCTGAGCGTGTTCCTCTCCTCTTACAGATGCTGGCCTCCCTGGAGGGGTGGGGCTTCAGATCCCTGACAGTCCCAGCCCTAGGACGGTGTCGGAAAGTCACATGCTGCTCACGAGGTCTGCGCTGCCCCTCCTGACCTCCGGAAGCAGCACCCTTTGTGCGCCTGGTGAACCCATCTTTCCAGACAACTCCAGCGTCCCCTCCCCTGGGAAGCCTTCAGGGATGAAGCCCCCAGGCAGTCACCCACTCCCTCCTCATTTCTCCCATAGCGTTTGCTGTCCTTTGCTACACCGTTTATTCTCTTGTCTATGTTCTCAGTGGGACTGTGGGCTCTTTGAGCGAAAGAAGCTTTTTTTGTCGGTACTGGGTGCACAATAGGTCTCAATAAATCTTAGACCCCATGTCACCTTGTTTAGTGATTCTCAAACATAAGTGCATAAGAATTACCTGAAAAATGGATTAAAACGCAGATCCCAGACTCTAGACCCATGGCTTTGCAATCTGGGTCTTTAATAAGATTGTGTGACTCTGATGCACATATGTTCACAAACTACACTTTAAGAAATACAGATTGTTCAAACTTTTCATTTTATTGGTGAGGAGCCAGAGGGCTAGAGATGAAACGTCCTGCGTCAGGACCCTTAGAGTACTTAGAGTAATGGAAGATCACGGTGGTTTGAGATAGAACCGCCTCAAATTCTCGTTAAGTGAACTAAGCCAGTCACAGCCATACTGCTGATTGCTGTTAGGAATATTTAAAAATATCTTGAGCTAAAATCATTGCACACCGCCTCGTAAAGCAATGACAAGACTCTCCATATTTAGATGCCTCGACTAAAAGGGTATGAATCTAGATATCAGAAGTTACCCCTGGCCTATTACTAGGAGTGTCTCCTTAGAATTTGAAGTGTTTTCTCACTGATGTCAGAACAAGGCCCTCGATGATTTTTGCCTCTAAATTGTAATTAGCCTCAATGGCTGTCACAAGAGCCGTTTGCCACAAGCTCTATTTCCAGCAGAGTGTCCTCCGCCCGCCTCCTGATGCTCACAGTTCGCGGCGGCAGACACAGGGCCCCAAACTAGACCCAGTGTTCAGGTGTCTGGTTCATGCCTATTTTTATGAGCAAATCTGTGTTTCATCTGTCAGTTGTTTGGCGAGTGCCATGCATGCTGGTTACTGCCTTGGGCAGAGGTGCCACCTAGAGGGCCCTGTGACTACCACCGTGGCTTGGCAGGAGCTGGGCCGCCGAGGCCCTGAGGAAGCCCTGCAGCCACCCACTGAGGGTCACAGCAGCTCCTAAGCAGCCCTGGCACCATTTAGAGGAGAGGGTTGCCAGGGGAACCCGGGAAGGACAGAGGGATAGCTGGCTGGTTCTAAGCATTCAGCTTCCTTTCTCCATGTGATTCTGATAGGAACTGGTCTGGAACTCTGTTTCTCGGCCACAAGGTGTCAGCAGTGGGCTGGCCAGGTGCCGGCTCCCAGCGCAGCCCTGAGGAACGCCCTGGCGCACAGAGAAGGTGTCGCTGGCTGCCCTTTGAAATTTTTTGTTTGGAGAAGTTGCCTTTGTTATTAGTAGGGGCATGATTATTAAGTTACCAAAAGGCCACCCCTCCTCGGTCTTGCCTGTGGATAAGCCACAAGCCTCTATGTGCCTTCAGATGAATAAAATAGCCGCTGCAGGGCATCTCGACCAAGCCCGATGGTGGCTTGAAGAGGTCAACGCAGGTGGGGACAGGGGGATAACGCTGCAGAAAGCCATGATGTACGGAGTGTGGAGACAGAAGAATACAGGACAGTTATTTTTTTAAAAAAAATCTGGACGTCCATTCTGGCTTGTTTGCTTGAATTTGAAGTCTGGGTTTGCTTCTCCATCTGTAAAATGCCATAGTCCCCATTTTTCAAATGGCAATAGTCACAGGGTTGTTATGTGGATCAAATGAGACAAAATGATTTGCGAACTATGAGGTACTGTATACACACTGGCGCGGGTCTTGGGATTCGTTTGACCTGAGCTGTGTCACAGGGCTTCCTTCAGACGGGATGTGAGCTCCTGATCTGGCCTGATAGAGTCATCTTCCAATGAGTTTCTTCCTGGATGCCTTTCCGTGGCTTGTTTCCAAGCGGAAAGCTGGCAGTGGCTGTTCGGTCTTCCTTCTTCGCTGAGCCTGATTTTCCATACTGGAAGAAGATGAAATGCACATTTCAGAATGTAACTTTTTCCTGCAGGACACTATCCCCTATGGTGGAGTGATGGAGAAAAATATGAGATGAAGTCAGGGGATAACTGAGTAACATAGTGATTTATAAACTCATGGAATGAAATGAAGGCGTTTTTTCCACTGGTGGGGTCATTTATTATGTCCTAGCTGGCCAGATCCGAGGGTTGAAGAGGCTTTGGTTCCTGAGCAATAGAAATAGCAGGAAACAAGTTTCTCCATTGCTCCTCTTTCAAAAACATGGAATTCAGCTGATGTTGAAATATATCCCCGTCATAGGCCTGACTTAAGACTCCTGTGCTCATCACCTTTTTGGGGTCAATGGGGACTGAAGCCTAGACCCCGTCACCTTGAGATGATGTCAAAGAAGAGCCGAGGCTGTCACCACTGGTCATTGCTCTGTGGAGCTTTTCCTGTGACCCATCTCTTGGTGGAAGTGAACTACCCTGAAAATATCCCATGAAAACCTCTGATGGGAATTTCATTGTAATTTTACAAAGTTATATATTAATCTGTGCAAAAGTGACATCTTTAAGATATAGAATTTTTCCTTCCATGAACATGGTGTGTCTTTTCATTTATTCCGTTTCTCTTTTATGTCTTTCAATAAAAAATTTTGTTTCTTTATAAAGACTTTGCTCATCTTATATTTGATTCATTCCTAGATAAATTATAGCTTTTTTTTGCTACTGTAATGTATCTTTAAGAATATCTACATTTTCTAATTGTTGCTGGTATGTAGACAAATGTGTGTATGTGTGTGTCTGTGTGTGTATTGATAGCTGTTAACTGGAGCCTTATTAGTTCTAATAGTTTGTCTATTGTTTTGGATTTTCTGTGTAAACAATCCTATCAAATAATACCAGTTTTATTTTTCCCGTTTGATCCTGATATGTTCGATTTCTATTTCTTATTTCTTACAGTGTTGCTTAGCATTCTGAGGTCATCCTGCTACTCAACCTGACTTTAAGGGAAATAGTTTTTTTGCATAAATGTTTTATTTTGGAATAATTCTAGATTTACAAGAAAGTCACAGAGTACACAAAGTTCTCGTATACTCCTCACCCAGTTTCTCCTATTGTTAACATCTTACATAACCATGGGTTATGAAACTCATGTCAAAACTAAGAAACCAACACTGGTGAACCACTAACTAAATTCCAGACTTTGTTGAGATTTCAATAGTTCCTCCACTAATGTGCTTTTTCCGTCCCAGGGTCTAATCCAGGAGGCCCCAGTGTGTTTGCTCATTAACTCTCCTTAGTCTTCTCTGGCCTATGACAGTTTCTTATTCTTTCTTTCTTCTTCGTGACCTTGAAGTTTTGAGGAGTACTGCTTAGGTGTTTCGTCGCATGTCCTTTAATTTGGGTTTGCCGTTGTCTTTCTCACGATTAGACTGGGGTTATGTTTCCTGGGAATAAGACCAGAGAGGGTAAGTGCCCTTCTCATCACATCATAGCAGGGATCCATTCTGACAGCATGACTGATCACTGGTGAAGTTAACCTTGTCACCCCACCAAGGTCGTGTTTGCCAGGTTTTTCCATGGGAAAGTGACCCACCCACCCACCCCTGGCTTTCCGTTCTCTAGTCTTTGGAAGTAAGTCACTAAGTCCATCCCACCCTCAAGGAGGGAGAATTAAATTTTACCTCCTAGAGGACAGAATATTTACACATGTTATCTGGATTTCTTCTGGAAGGAAGACTTGTCTTTTCTATTCATTTAATTGTTTGTTTATTCACACGTATTTATATCAGCATGGACTCGTGTACGTTTATTTCGTACTTTGGGATGTACTATGTTATTTATTTTGTTGTTCAAATTCTTCCAGCCTTGGCCATCAGAAGCTCTTTCAGTTTGGCTCCTGTGCCCCTTCCACTTGCCCCCATCCTTTTGATTTTGGCACTTCCTTTCTTTCTGAGTGATGGCTGTGCTCATTACAACTGGAGTGTCACTGCCTCTAGGCCTCTCAGCTGACAGAGCTATGAAATAACTGTATGCATGCTAACCAATATATGCACAGAGATCTATAATTTTGTCTGTAGTTACCCATTTTCGTCTTTATTAGGTTAAACATGAGTTCATACTGATGTCTCAGATTCTAATCCAATAGCACATGGTTCATTCCAGGCTTCCCCCTTCTTATCCATAACTTCTCTCTCCAACTGTGAGAAATCCAGCTCCCACATCCACCATCCATTTACTTACAAAGGGAGTAGTTTTAACGTTCCACCACTAAGTTTGCTGAAATTTTTTGGGAGCTATCCTTTATCAGGTTAAGAATATTTCCTTCTGTTCTTAGTGTTTTTAAAAAATTTAAATCGTGAATTTTTAAGTCATACATTTTAAGTCAACCATCTATTGAGATGATGGTATGAAATGTTAAATTCTCTTTGTATTTCTGAGTCAAACTCAGCTTGGTCATAGAAGTTTTAAATATTAGATTGAAGCACAAGAAATTGCTGTGTTTGTAGGTTAAAAATGGTTGAATACCAGCAACTCAGTATATTGCTGGATTTTGTTTGCTAATCATTTGTTTAGGATTTTTTAGTTCATAAGTGAGATTAGCTAACAATTTTCCTTTCATTCACTGTTCTCTACCCCTGAAATACAAGGGCTTGCTGCTAAGAAGCCAGGAATATCTTTTAATTATCTCTAGAGAAGGTTATAAAGACTAAGGTTATTGCCTTTAGGAAAAAAAAGCAACGCATAGAGAATAGAGATGCAAGGGGAGGGGATGGTGACGGTGCTGGAGAAAGGAGGGGGAGTCTGGCTGATTCAAGGTGAAGCCCCCAGCCTACCAAACAGCTGCAATAACTTCTATTGTTTCACCCTGGGGTCCTCCCCGCACCTCAGATACTATCCCCACAAATCCCTTAGAATGGGGGAGAGGGACAAGATGCCCCCAGGCTGTTTAAGAGACTTGGTTGCAGACTATGAGCTCTGAATCCTATGTGCATTGGGGTGGACACTTACCTTTCTCTCCTCAGGCTTTCTTCCTTCTGCCTCAGATGATAGCACGCTTTCTTCCTTTAGAGAATTGCTCCTCCATGTCTGTGTCATTGGTTCTGATGAGGCCACCAGTCCCTGGACTTTGCCTCATGCCCCACTGCAGACATGGGTGTGTGGCCCAAGCTTGGCCTAGTCTCCGGCCTTAATGATTGGTCCATATGGTGGACAGGAGGAGACTCTAGTTGGTCTCATTAGAATCCTTCCATGAGATTAAAGGTGCTGATGGTGTTACTGAATCTCCCTTTCTCTCCTCTTGGAGCCTGACTGAGCTGGAAGGATGGAAGTCTGGAACTGCCTGCTGTCAGTTTCCCTTTTCTGTGTCCTGCCCGCTGGAGGGAGTTTCTTGGAGAAAGACAGAATGAGATCAACACAAAGAGAGAAGCTGAGATGGCAAATCAAGAAATCGTCCGGCTGATGTACTTTGAGTCCCTGGATCCACCCTTTTCCACTCCAATTAGATAAGCTGATAAGTAACTCTCCCTTTTTACTTACTTGGAGTTGCATCTCTTGATTTGTTTGTGGTAAAATCAGCTGAGTGAGGTCAGGCCTGAGGGTATTCGTGCTGCCTCTGTGTTCTCAGTTTACAAATCTCACTTGCAATCACTGCAGTCTGTGACAGTTGGTAGTGATGGTTAGACAACCTGTTGTCATTCACTGGCGGGTGGAAGTGGGTGGAGCCCCTTGATAGAGACCCCAGCCTGATTATTATAAAGAAATCCAGAGTCCTGTGTCATGAGGGTGAGGAACACGTCAAATGATGGAAAGTGGCACTGTAAAATCAGCACGCACATGCAGTGGTGTGTACACTTGGATGTCCTTTCTTTCATTGCCCTCGATGATGCACTTCAGCAGGAACACGGTGCTGACTCCCTGGTGTCCACGAAGATGGTGGTCGTGGCGGCACCAGATCATGAGGATCACATCCTTGGGGCGGCTGGCCAGTGTGAGCGCAGAGCCCGGTCCCTACCCCGCCCCTTCCCCCGCCTGTATTTTTTAATTATCAGAAATAAATTAAGATATTTTCAAAAAACTTTGTTCTTTGGCCTTAGATAAATCACTCAACTTTAAAGCCACCATGTGCATCACAAGAAAAAAACAATCGGAAATCACCATTTTGTTCATTGAACGTGTGTCTGATCTTTGCTATTTCACATCACTCTTCTGCACGTAGCTTGGACAATTGGACATTAAATGCAGCCGTGCGTCAGCAGGCTCGGACTTATGGTGGGTAGGAAGTCAGGGACACCAAGCAGCAGACAGGCTCTCCCTGACTGTAAAGTGGACCCCCCACCACGCTCCTTTATTAAATAACTCTCAGCAACAATGGCTTACCTGACGGAGGACCCCCTTTAAGATATGATGATGAGATATGCATACAGCATAGAGCTGTGCAGGGGGAGGGCCCCTGGACCCATCCCCCAGGGCCCCATCCTCCCCAATAAAAGAGATTTGGGTGTCTCCCTGGTCACTGACTCTTTCTGCACACCCTCTCCTGACTCCGGGCATCACCCTCACTGGAGGGGGCCTGCTCCCCCTCAAGGCTCCGCCTCAACCTCCTGCCTAACAGGCTGGCCTGCCCAACCACAGGATCTCTGGGCCCAGCTGTCTGCCCCCACCCCAGCCCAGCCTGCCCCTCTCCACAGGGAGAGGACTGGGAGGAACCCAGAGCCCCGGGCCAGCCTTCTGCTCAGCCTGCTCCAGCCTGAGGATGAAAGGTCTGAGGTTTCCTTCCTCCAATGTGCCCCTCTCCCAGCAAGCCTGCTCCCAGGCAGGCAGGCGCCTCTTGTCCTGCTCAGAGGCTTCTGGGCGGAGGGACAGAGGCCAGGAGCAAAAGTGTGAGCTGGAGCCAGTGTGTTGGTTTGAGAACAGCTTCTGTGGGGGACCCACCGCCTAGGGCCACCTCCACACAGGTCCTCCAAGGCCTACACGGGGTGCTCCTTGGGAGGTGCAGCCGGAGTAGAAGAGTAACTCCTCTCCGATCCCCATAAACGGTCTATAGACCGAAAAAAAGCCCCCCAAAACAAAAAAACGCAATGCTAAAAAAATGCAATAAAAATTAAGGAAATAAAGATAATCTAAAATCCCATGACCCAGACATAAGCAGCCTTTACATTGTGGTGTATATCTCCCTATCAAACAGCAAACTTGGAAGCTGAATCCAGACCCAAATTCAGGTTTCTTGGCGTCTTTTAAGAATATTTGTTTTTATTTATTATGATATATGTCAAATATATAAAAAGCATAGAAAATAATGGTACAAAAATCCATGAACCTAAGGCCCACATATTACAAAAGTTAGTGTTTCTATATTTACTTCAGATACCTTTTGTTTAATTGTGTTAATAAACACAATGTTGCTGACTTTTGACAACCACCCCATCCCTTTCCCCTCTCCTGGAGATAACCACTTTCCTGAAGTTGAGAATCTCTCTCCCTTATCTGTTATTATATTTTTCTATGTATGTTTGCATGCTTAATATAAAGTATCATTTTTGTGGTTTAAGATTTGCACAAATTATATCAATATGTATGTCTCCTTCAAGGTTCTTTTTTGCATGCACCATCATATTTCTGACATTTATTCATGTGGATAGGATACATGTATATCATTTTAGTTACTATATAGTTTCCTGTGGAAAGAATATATCTGAGTTTACTGTTTTCAGTTTTTAAAAATTTTTTAAATTAAGAAAGATTTTTTGTTTAAAGATTGGCACCTGAGCTAACAACTGCTGCCAAACCTTTTTTTTTTTTTTTTTTTGCTGCTTTTTCTCCCCAAATCCCCCCAGTACATAGTTGTATATCCTAGTTGTGGGTCCTTCTAGTTGTGGCACGTGGGACACCACCTCAGCATGGCCTCATGAGTGGTGCCATGTCTGTGCCCAGGATCCATACTGCGAAAACCCTGGGCTGCCGAAGCAGAGCGTGTGAACATAACCACTTGGCCACTGGCCGGCCCCCGAAGTTCATTTATCTAGTGCCTTTTTGATAGACTTTTAGGTTGTTCCAATGTTTTGCTATTTTGAACAATGTTGCCCTGCTGGACTGATATGTCCTCACCTTCTTGTGAACAGTTGTGAGAATTTCTAGAGGTGGAATTTTGACGTTGTTGTGTAGGTACATCTTCAACTTTACTAGGTATTGCCACATTGCTCTCTAAAATAGTTGTACACGCTGAACTGGATTCAGGTACTGGCCACCCAGATCCACACGTTCTCCCTGGATTTTGGCTGGAATGGCTCTAGCTACAGCTTGTGCTGTTCCGTCTATCTTGGAGCCAGATGGCTGCTGCCACCTCCACCACTGCCACGGACCAGGGCTTGCAGGCATAAAGTCACAATGCTTGAGGTAGTTTGCTTGTAAAGACAGCGGCAATGACCCCTCCTACTGCTACACACATGCCCATTGCGTGTGCCTCTCCTTCTCCTCCCATCAAGAGGCCAATGTCCTCTTCCTAGAATCTAGGCTGCCCTTGTGACTTCTTTGACCAGTAGAATGTAGAACCAGTAGGAATGACCTTGTGTGACTTCTGAGCCTCAGCCTCAAGAGGCCTTGCAGTCTCTTGTCTCCCCACTTTGGATCACAATACTGCCATGTCAGGAAGCCTGAGCTGGCCTCTTTGAGGGTAAACAACCCTGTGAAGAGAGACCCTGCCATTGACAAGCAGCAACTGCCCGACATGTGACTGTGGCCATCTCGGACCATTCAGCCCAAGGAACCCCCAGTTAAGCCACAAGATGACACCAGCTGTGTGAGTAACCCATGGCAAAACCAGCAGAAGAACCACTCCAGTAAAGCCAGCCCAAATTGCTTACCCATAGTACTGTGAGCAAATGAAATGGTTGTTGCTTTAAGCCATTAAGTTTTAGGATGGTTTGTTCCACAGCAATAGACAACTGATGCAATGCCTCTCCTCACATGCTGTGCCGCACATCTCTTGCCTCTCATTTTCTGGGCTTTCCTTTTACTATGAGATGCAAGATACATGGGACCCACGTGGCGCCCACACATACACAATCCAGAAATGGCAACTGGCAAACCAAGACCAATGGAAGACAGGAGTTGAGGACAAATCCTTCTCCCTTCTTCCCCTGGGAAGGACTGTTTGAGGACGGATAGTGTCATATGGCCTCTCTGGAGACATTCCTGCAGAACTGAGCAATCAGTTTCTCATGGAGCCATGGCCAGCTTGGTAATGCACCTCCTTATATTTGCTCTCTCTTTCTCTTGTCTTCACTTCTGTTTCCCTGGAATTCCATTCCCCAATAAAGTCTTAACATATAAGCTTTTGCTTGGCCTCTGTTTTCTAGGGAATCTGGGAAAAGACAGTCCCAAGAGTGGTCCTAGAAAGCAGATGCCCAGGATGGGATTTTGGAGTTGAATTACCCACTGGTCTGAAGGCACTGGGCCCCCATTGCTGGTGGTAAGTGGACTAGTAACAACCCATGATGTTCAGAAGCATCACTAAAGTCTGCACCTGTGGTTAATTGCGATGAAGTAGAGGTGGAAGATGAGGCACTGGGTTATCCAGTAGTTTCCAAACTGCTGCACATTAAAATCACGTGGGAGCTTTAAAATAACCGCATACTTCGGTCCCACCCCATACCAATGAAATCAAACTGTCTATGGGTGGAAGCCAGGTATCAGTATTTTTTAAAAATCATCAGGTGATTCTTATATGCAGCAAAAATTGGAAACCACTGGGATATCCATTGGCCATGACTCTTGATTGGTAGAATGGGGTAATTATAAGGATTATGGTAGGTGCTCACAGTTTTTGATAGCATTGCAACACT
This sequence comes from Equus asinus, assembly GCF_041296235.1. Taxonomy (NCBI): domain Eukaryota; kingdom Metazoa; phylum Chordata; class Mammalia; order Perissodactyla; family Equidae; genus Equus; species Equus asinus. The sequence continues at coordinate 43,545,238 of NC_091813.1, forward strand.
TGATAAAAAAAAAAAAAAAAACCTTCAGGACAGCTTACTGCCAGCTTAGAGTATGCTGGGAAAGCCAGAGGGCCTCTATGGCAGTCCTTAACTCTTATCTCCTGCATCCATGGGACAAACTGTGCTGAAATCAGTCTCAAGATCCGATAATAATAATATAGCAGAGCTGCAAAGGATACTGAATATGCAGCCTTAGGTCTCATATGTCAAATTCAAGGCTCTAAAAGTGAAAGAGTGGGACCCTGGGACTTGGGGTAGGGACATTGGTTGGAAGCACCTAAGAATCTTCAGCTATCAATTCTCCAGGCCAGTGGAAGCAGGGCTCTCTCATTCGACATAGGAAAACAACTTCCCTTTGCCCAGAGACAATGTAAAGACTTCCTCAGGAGCCTCACAAGATGGTACCTGTACTCTTCAAGATCTGCCCCCTGACCTCCACTCAACCCCTTGTTGCCTCCTGGTCAATAGCCAGGGTCAGGTCTCACACAGCTCAGTGAGGGAATACAGTCCCTGCTTCAGGAGGTAGGTGCTTACACACCAAGGCGTGGCAGGACCTGGCTCACGTCTGCTGGCAGAAACAACATGCGTGAAAGTGAATCTTGAGAGGCTGCACTGAGGAGGGTGGATGATAGCTGGATAAGGAAGACTTTAGTGACACGGGTCATTTGTCTGCCTGCCTTGGGATTCAATATTCTGGCAAGGATGTTGATCCTAATAGTTTGCTTGAAAGTTAGATACAACAAGGGTCTACAGTAAAGGATGGGGCCAATCTGCTGCTAGTGCTGTGTGTGTGTGTGTGTGTGTGTGTGTGTGTGTGTGCCTGCTGAGAAGGTGTTTTATTCTTGGCTTCTGTCAGGTGGGCCAGGCGGCAAAAAATAAAATCTCTGTCCATTTCTGTGCTTGGCTTCTCAGTAGCTTTTTAGAGGCTTGTGTTCCAAGTCTCTGAAAGAAGTAGAAAGTGTCCGTGTAGACTGAGGAGTGGGCCCCTGAGAGATGGCTCCTGCCTCGGACAGAGGCCTAACCACAAGACCAGATCACCCAGCCCTTCGGTCCTCATGGAGGCACCAAAGGCCTTACAGAGAGTCGGGGGCTCCTGCCAGCCCCTCCGGTGTTCTGGTTTGCCCCAGTACCGCGCTGGAGCCTGCCCTCCATGTGCTTACCTTGCCCTTCCAGCTCCCTTCAAGCTGGGGCATTTAAGGAATCAGTGAGATGTTTGCTGTGCGTGAAGCACCCAGAGCTGAGCCTGGCTCAGAAGAGGAACCATTTAGGAGCCTCCTTCTCCCCTGCTCTCAGTCACTTAGACAAGCACTCTCCCAGGCCCTGAGTTTCCTCCGGCCCTGCCCAGGAGTTTCCTCCATGCTCTGTTTGCTCTCTGCTGGTCCAGTTAAAACCCCCAGCTGGGAACTGGCTCATGTCACAAAAGCTGCCTTTTAGAGGGGATGCCGCCCAGCTGCATAATCAAACATTAGGAGCCCCAATGAGACATCACAGCTTGGAATTACGTCCAGAGCCTTGACCAGCTTCTCGAGTCATAAATCATATTCTGTTCTCCAAGAACAGCGGGTCATGGGGACCTCCAGGTACCTCATACACGAGCTGTTTCAAGCAGAAGTCACAGTGTGAGCAATGGGTGGGAAGCGAAGCAACAACCCGTCAGGCTCAAAACCTCGCTGCCCAGGGGAGTGATTCTGTGTCAGAAAAAGGGGGATAGAACCCCAGCATGCTTCGTCCTAGGCTTTCCAGAAGTCCACCACTCCTTCTGGCCTCCTCGCCAGCTCCATTCAGACACAGGCCCATTCGGGATTCTTGGAGGCTTACTGGATGCCTCTTTAAAGTGTCTAATTTCAACGAAGAAATCTTTCATCTGCCATCCTGCTTCCAGGAGACAAGTTTGGAAGGAATTTTCACAAGTCACTAAGGCCCTTGGAAGTGTGTTTGCTGGTGGAAAATGTAAGGCTGTGAGACATGCACAGAGATGTTCTCACTGGGGGTGGGGATGGAGAAGGCAAGAGGAGGAAATAAAACACTAAGAAAAAATGCTCCAAGAGCCAAGTGGAGGAAGGATGCAGTGGTGCAACCGAAAGGGGGAAATGGTTGACTGGAAATTTGTAAAGGATAACTCAGCCAGAAAACACAAAGTCCCTCCCCGGGGAAATCACATGCAGCTCTAAGAAATGCTAGGGACCAGGAATGGGTGGGAAGGGGTGGGTGGGGGGAGAGAGAAAGGGTGGGAGGGAAATGTCATCAACAACTGGAACGAGGTAGAGACTGGATACATACACACAACACACATACACCAGAAAAATTCTCAAATTTATCCCCCCTGGAGCTTTTTGAGCCAAAAGGAAAATAAACAAAACGAAACAACTGAACTGGAAAGAGGAGCGCTATGGAGATGGAATAGCAGGTCAGCTGGGTCTACATCTGTGCGTGCAGGGGGCGGTGCTCAGACACAGCCCGGCCCCTCTGGAGGGGAAGCCCGAGAGAAAGTCTCCACTGCATATTCTCCTGGCCCCCAGACACCTTTCTCCCAAGCACCTCCTGTCCTGTATTTTGCAAAGGGGGAGCAGCTTCCTTCGCCCCCATCTCTGAGGGGCTTCCACAGCACTTCCCATCAGCTGCACGATACACTCATTATTACATGACCTCCCCTTCCATATGGGACATGACACCATCTTGGTAGGAGGTCAAGGCTGACGCCAATGAGTTTAGCACCACCTGATCCTTCTCCGAGGTCTTGGGCCCCACAAGGAAAGGGATGGGTGCACATGTATGAACCCTCACAGTGGAATTTTGGCAGATGAGGCTGTGGGATTTAAACACCAGCAAGAGCCAAGGGCAGGAGTGGGGACAGGTGAGGTGGGGAGTCACAGTTCATAGGTTACTCTGAGAACCCTGTGATGAGATGTGAAGTGAGAGTTGCAGGGGTTAATGGAGATGGTTTACTTGAAAGACAAGACTCTCCTGGATCACTGAATCACTAGTAGACTAAATCCTTCAAGGCAGAGGAGCAGAGGGACCTGGGAAGGGTGGTACTTAGTGAGGATTTTACCAGCCTATGAATTTACTCTCGGAGGACACGAGAGTGACTCCTGCAGCTGGCGATGAACAAAGGAACGTTTTCCTACCTCTTTCTGATTCACAGTCCACACCAGCACCCAACGACGGTGGAGAAGGGAAATAGCAGGCTCACATGACTGTACAACTTTGGGTAAAAACGTCAGCCTGAATTACATGCAAAAGGCATTTTCAACGTGCTTCTGTTTACCCAGTTTCTGCTAACGAGATACCATTTGTAGATGCAAAATTTTTAAGGATGTTATCTTCAGCCTGGAGAAAGAAGCTGTAATTTGCAGCTTTTGCTAAGAGTGATAACCTTATTAAGTAATGGGATTCGCTGATTAATTGCTGCTAACAAAACATCATTGCCAAACCTGTTAGTCTGAAACCGGCAACAGAGCTACTGTCAGATCCACTGCTCCTCCACCTCCCGATCCCAGGGGATTTCACAGAAATATTTCTCATCTAAATAGCCTTTGCCTCTCAATATTTTTTTATTGCTTCCACTAATAGGTTAACAGTAAGTTAGGAGCCACTCCGAGACGGATAGCGAATCAACCTTGGTGAAGAGTTCAAGGAGAAAAGCACTTCCACTTAAAAAATGATTTTTTTTATGAAAAGGGTAATGGGAAAACGTGCAAGTTCATTGAGCACTAAAATGAATGGAAGTTCTTAGAGATCAGAAGGCAAGATCTGTCCATGTTCAATGCATGTGATGGCGCTTTGAATTCCTACAATGGAGCAGTATCTCTTTCACAGTGATGCATAGTATGCAGGAAATTCTCTTTTCTGGTAACCTCCCTGAGAAAATCAACTCCATTCTGTTCTTAAGAACTACTTTCCCTCGGGGCTGGCCCCGTGGCCGAGTGGTTGGGTTCGCGCGCTCCGCTGCAGGCGGCCCAGTGTTTCGTTGGTTCGAATCCTGGGCGCGGACATGGCACTGCTCATCGGACCACGCTGAGGCAGCGTCCCACATGCCACAACTAGAAGAACCCACAACGAAGAATACACAACTATGTACTGGGGGGCTTTGGGGAGAAAAAGGAAAAATAAAATCTTTAAAAAAAAAAAAAAAAAAAAGAACTACTTTCCCTCATAGAATCTTTGGAGAGAGACCCCTGAGGTAGGTCGTCATCTTGGTCTCAGCTCTGTGAACCTCTCTCTTCCCCGAAGGGCTTCAATGGGTCCTATCAGCTCAGGACTCTCAGGATCACGAAAACAGAGTCTAGTCATGAATGGCCTGTTCTACTCCAAAGCCGTAGACTGTGGCCCCCCCCACCCCCCCAGAGTGGGCCAGGGTGGAGATTCGGGAAGGTGGACCTCAGCTAGTCCAACTCCTTGGGGTCTGGACAGGTGAGCAACTTGCCCAATACCCTTAGCTGGTCAGTGGGAAAGCCAGGACTAAGACACAGTTTTGTGGCTTCTGATCCAATCTACCTTCTGGCTCTTAAGAAACAGGGAATGAGGCAAAGGCAGAGCAGATACATATGCGTGTTCAGGTGTGTACACGCCTGTACACTAGCTTCAAACCTCACCATGCATGCTGCTTGTGCTGTTTCTGCCCTTCAGTGGTGTCTGCTGCACGCCACACAATCATTCAATGCAGGGCAAGATGCCTCCCCACGTCATGGAGTCCCTCCTTGCTTTCTAGCCCTGAAAGGGTTCAGGAGGCCACATCTATGTTCAGATTTCACAGATAAAAGACAGAAAAACATGTAACACTTACTTCAGGATTTCTTCCTCTCTTGGACCTTTTATATTTAGGATACTACAGTTGGTACAACCACAACTAAAACTCGTCATAGAAGAAAATAAAGAAGAAACTAGTAATAAAAGCTGGGTTTCCAGAGCTTGCATCTAACCATTGGATGAGAGCAGGCTCTGAGAAGGGATACTTGGGACCTGGGTGTATGGGGGCACTTGTAGGTGCATTTTCTTGGGGTGGCTCAGGAACCTCATGGACATATGAGAAAGGCCACCTAGTTTGGACCTGTGCTGGAGGAGAGAGGGGAGAGATGAGCTTGAAAGTAGTCTATTAAGTTTTAAGCAAACTAAGGGCAGATAGTGAGAGAAGGTTTGGAGGTCTGCACCCCCAACTTTCCCCAAGAGCTGTCCCCAGGCTTCCCTTGCTGGCCCTACCCAGCGACAGAGAACACTGGCATGAGAGGATTCCCCCAACTCTCCTACCCACGGAATCGTTTCATTAGGAACCATGTTGCCTTTGTTAAGGATCATTGCAAAGCTCCAGGGACAGGATGGAGGCCTTTGAGCCAGGAATTAGCAGGTCAGGGTGTGGCCTGGATCAAAAAACAAGAGTGGCCATGACCCCCAAACAGCTAGGGTCACAGCCAATGGGAGTAAACGGCCTGGAATAGGTTTCTAGATTTAACAGACACTGTTCGAGGGGCTTTTACAAACACTGTAATTTATTTTAATCCTCTGACTACCACAGGAGGCTGTCCACATCCCTCATTGCCGACCAGGAAGGCGATCCTAGAGGAAAGACTAGTCCACAAAGACCCTGGGCGGACACTCACTGGGGATCTTTGATCAAATCTCAAGTTCCTTTTCTGCCCCGGGCTGCCTCGGTTGTGGTCACAGGCTGGAATAGGAAGGTCGGGGAGACAGGAAGAGAAGTTGAGAGGGAACCCTGGGCTCCTCTACCAAGGCACTCCTGAGGCAGAGCTGGGAGGTGCTGTGGGCGGTCGGTGGGAGGGGCCTCCCCGGCAGCTGCGAATCAGGCCTTTTTGGCTTCAGCTATCAAAGGATCCCCTTTGAAAGGCTTTTCCTTGCTGTCTACTTCTGGGAAATAGTTTTGATGAAATAATAATGAACATAAAGAAGTTGATGAGATAACATATACACAGGCTCACATAAATTCCATTCTTTATTAAAAATACAGAAATACTTTTTATAGCATGAACGGAAAATACTGCATTGTCTTGGAATCTTAAGATTCAGAAACTGTATTGACTTACTCCCAGGCCCATGATACACTATACTAGAAAAAAATACTGCATCAAAAATGAAAAAAAGCACCCCAAAATATTAAATCATTAAGGCCAGTAGTGTTTATTTAATGAAACTGTGCATATCTGACTATAGTGTTCCTACCAGTCACTCTTGAAGGGACAACATTAAAAAAAGCCCTCTAAATAATGAAAGAATTGGCCCAAAGGAAAAAGTTACAAACAATAAGAAAAACGCTTTGAAAAATTAAAAGCACATTTTGAGATGGTGTTTTGTATAGAATGGTCTATTTGTTAAAATACTGTACATTGTAAAAAATGAGCACATCTACTCGTTCCTAAAGATCATGCTTAGCTTGGAGTCTGCTTATTACAAATGAGAGATTTGTAAATATGTGCAATAAGAATACCTGTATGTTCATACACAGATAATGTATCTGTATGAACAGTATATGATGAAATTAAACAAGAGGATAAATAACTTGAATAAACTCCACATTTTTGAGGCACAGGAGAAATAAAATTCACGTTGTTTCTAAGTTATGGACACAGCATCCTTTCTCCCTCCTGTTTTTCATACCTAGTGTAATGCCTATTTGCATTTAACCTGGTTATCTTATGTTTACATGCTTTGCAAACTGAATTACAGAACCAAATTGCCTGTTATAATTTCCCATTATGTGACACAATTACAGAGGAGAACTTTGAGGTGAGAGGATTGTCCCAATATTAGGAAATGCTCATTGCATGGTGCTCTCAAAGGGCAAAAATTAAGGAGAGACTTTTTCCCCAGGTGACAGAGTTTACTGCTCTTTCTCTCCCGTGTAAATGCTGTTTCCCATTACAATGAGTTCTATTCACTGATTTCTGGTCTGCAAAATTAGATCCATTGGTATTTAAAAAAAAAAAAAAGCTAGGCCCTAAAACCACGCCATTTCCTAAGCTCAAAGCTCCACTCTCCCCGAGCACTTCTAAATAAAGCATGGAGTTGAAGTAAAAGTGAAATAAAAAGTCCATAAAAAGTGAAAGCACAATGAATTTTCAAGTCATTGGAGCATCTGCAGCTCATCCGCGGGGTCCTTCTTGCACACGCGCCTCGGCACAAGCAAAGGAGGCGCAAACTTCCTCTGGATGACCTTTGTCTCAAATTCCCAAACCCAGCCATAAATACACCTCTCTATGCATACACACACACACACACATCCTTTAAAAATCTTTAATTAGAAGGGAGGGAAGCCCATATAGGTAGAGAAAGGGGAATGTAGTCAACCCTGTTTTTCTCTTCCTGAGATGAGGAGATGACCTCTTTGGACCCTTGGTTAAAGACGGAATCTTTACCAAGGAAAGGGCACAGCTGCCACTCTTCCAGATGGAGAGAGATCAGAAAACCTCCTGTGTGGGCATATCAGGGTGGACATGCAGAATAAGGAGGTGGAAACATGAGATTAACTAAAGCCAAGTTGAAAGAAAGAATCTGAAAATAAACCTCTCAACTTACAAAACAAAAGGCATAACATTTCAATCATCATCACTCAACCTCGCGAGCTCAGAGAGCGTGGATTTCAACTTACTCAGATGCTCTCATTATTTGGCAAGAGCCTTGTCAGATAATTACAGCCTAGCATAGCTGGTAAAACACAAACCTTTTGGCCTCATGATGCTTTGTGATGTTACAATGGCACTTAAAAAGTTTTCACGGTTAGTGAAAAGAAAAAATAGCAACTGAAGACAATTACGATGAAAGGATTTGATTTCATCCATTTATTTTGTTTTCTTGTGTGTTATAGAATAAAAAGTGAATTTATCTACAAATGTACTTAATGTAGAAAATCTTTATATTAATAAAATTACTTCTAGGTATTTACAGGAGAGAAACAATCTAATCAATCGACGTTTACAAAATGGAAATATTTGCTATATAAAGCAACTGATATTTCAACATTTCTGGAGGATGAGGTGAGATGAGCTCATTTTTTTAAATCCTCAAATGATCAAAGATGTAGCTGGAAGATGACAGCAAATTAAATATTGTGGCTTAGAACACAACAGATAATAAAATAAATCAAAGTCCTCCAAACTTGGGCAGAAACACTTTCAGTTCGTGTGGAGAAAGCAAAGGACTTCTAGAAAGACCTTGAGGGTGTGTGATTGTGGTGGATAAAGGCCAGGAATAGAGCATCTCCTTTCCAGAATTTTGCTGCCTTTCTCCCTCCTGTAAACCACATTTTCCTTTGGGAAATAGACCATCATCTTTCCCTACCCAGACACAAGCCCCTTACTATTGCACACATCTCAGCAGACTTGTAAATGTCTGAAAACAAAACCTCGCCCCAGAAACGCTTCTGACGTAGGTCGTTGTGACTCATCTTTGACCCTAGCTGACCCTCCTCATTAAACTTAGGCACTGGCCTGGCTTTGGTACCAGGAGATGCAGTCAGTGCTAAGTGGGTCTGGACAAAGCTACATGTTCTATAAAGAACTGTGGAATGATTGGAATTGCTGCTGGATGTCAGAGTGACTCCAAGAAGATTGCAGGAGATAGCGTGGCTGAGACAAACAACCCATGCTTCTCAAGAGGTATGTCAGATGGGCTCCAGGTCACTTGGCTCTTGACCTTCAGGGCTGAATAAGGAGGGACATCTACTGGGTTGGGCATTTGGGCCTGTGCTTAAGAAAGGTTGATAAGGCGTGTTAGTGAGACACAGAGTTAGTCATCAGAATGAAGCATACAAAAGGGATAGGACTCTTGCTCCCAAAGTCAAGGACAGACTGAGAGGGCTAGACCTTGAGAAATGGAAAGAACAAGTAGAGATTGGGCTGGAAACAAGACGGAGCCAAGGAATGCTGTGGGCGGGTGATGATGGGACAGTGGGAGGCAGACAAGGGTTAGGACTCCTGGGCCAGGGAGAGAAGAGGCTATCTGTTAATTATTTATTTCTCCCTCCATCCCTCTGCTTCCTGAAAGCCATTTGAACTAGTGAAATGGTGAAAAACAGAAAAGGGAAACAAAGAAACACAGAGACAGGGAGAAAGAATGAAATGGAAAGCAAAAAATAATGAGAAAGGGTAGCAAAGTAATGCTTATGTGGCTTTAAGGAGGAGTTATGGGCCCATGAGAGAAGAGGATCTAGATGAGATCAGACAGGAGGAGAGGCAGAAGCTAAAAGTCATAAAATAGAACAGCAAGGAATGAATAGCCCCACTATTGGCCTTTGCTGAAGTAAACGGAGCTGTAAATGCCTTAAAAGTCATCTGGATGCCCTCCTCCTTTTCCAGATGAGGAGATGGCATTAGGGGGCAGTAACTCAGACAGCTTGTTTCTTTGGCACTGCACCATAATCTACCCCCAGAGAGTGGCGTGGAACCAGTGGGAGATGGTGTGGAGGCCGGTCTACACTGGAGGTGAGTAGTCCAGGTGTCCCCCAAGGCTTCTTCCTCCCAACCCCTCTGGGATTCTAGGGTTCTAGATATGAGGGCATTCTCTTCGTATTTGCAAACACTCACGATACCCTCAGTTAATGATGCCTGAAGATACAGCAATAAGATTACTTTAAAATGAACATGGTGAATGTAATACATCCAGATGATGTTGCCCTTCAAAGGAATCTGTACATTGTAGCTCCCTATACTGGTGGCTGCCTGATATGTTTAAGTTAACAAGTGAATTGTGCATGTTACTGTTCAGACCATTTGTATCAAACACATAAGGAAAAGACAAACTAATGAGTATGGAGACACATCATTTTACATCTCAAATGCATTGTTTGTGCTGTTTACCAGACGCAACCCCAGTGGCTTTAACTTGCTCCAAAAGAGAAAAATCCAACCTCCAGGGATGACTTCCAACAACACTTTGAAAAGAATGTGTCCTCGCTTCTAAAGATGACCCCAAAAGAGATGTGCTAAAAAAACACTTCAGGCAGTGACAACATCCTTGGAACAGATGCCCAAGCTTTGGAGCTGATTTCTTTGAAGATAAAACACTCGAAGTTTTGGTGTTGTTATAAAAAGAAATTGGTCACATGATTCTATTCTCAATGCTCTTATGGAACTACTTGGGAAAAAAGAGAAGCCTCTGATATTTCTGAATCTGCTCTCAAGGGCAAAGATAGGTAAAGAATGGAAAAGGACAGGGGAAGGTTCTCGTCTACCCATCTCCTGTGGGCTGCCTATTCTCGAAGTCTTGCTACCAGCAGCACGTACGACAGAGTGGCTTGTGGGGAGGCCCAGCTCTGCTGACCTGCCCTCCAAGATGAGCAAGGAATTGGGAATGCAGGTTCATGGAAAGAGTTCTCTGCCCCAAAGAGATGCTTACGCTCCTTGTACAGTTAACAAGCCAATGGAAACCTTACTCATTGCTGAGAGATGTCACAGATTGAGAAGGAAGAGGAAAAGATGTTTTAAAAGTAAAGCTGTAAATAATCAGCGGTTACTCTCTAATGCTTGCAGTCAAGCACTAGGCCAATCAGAATGGGAGATCTTAAGTCAGCAAGACGTGAGTGAAATGCAAATCAGTGACTGTGGAGGTTGACCTCTCTGGAGAGCGTTTGGAGAGCCAGAGGAAATGAAAGATCTCATGAGCTCCTTTTGGTCTGTCCGTTTGGCAATTCTGCTTTCAGTAAAGATAATGGGGTTCAAAAAGAAACTAGGGGCCTTTCAAAGAAAATACGAACTGGTCAAGCATTCATTCATTGTCAGCCAATGAATATTAATGAGATGCCTTTTCTATGGCAGGTACTATCCAAGGTGCTAACTGGTATCTACTTTTTCCGAGTACCAAGATTTAAGTATTTTCATAGAGAATCTGCTCCATAATCCAGAATTTTATCTACGTAAGCTGCCTAAACTACATGTTATATGTACCTTTGGGTCTGATTTCTAAATCAGTGCTAGATAGTTCTTCTGAATAAGATAGAATGCTCTAGAAAGCAAAATCTCCCTTTGCAATCCCATCTCAAGCCTTCTCCAGTTCCCACTTGTTGCATTAACTCACAAATACACACCCACTCATGCATGCACACACAAGCATGAAATCTAACTCGGGCTTGGGGTCATAAACTGTATAACTTTTTCATAAATTCACTACAGCCCATGTTTACTTTTCTATCATCAATTATAACTTGTTTTTGCCTAAACTAGAGCTTCCTTAGTTTGTTATATCACCAGTGAGTACAATTAACAGGTAGGGCCTCAACATCTCATCGCATCTTTTTCACAGTTAATGAGGCACATGGCCTTATAGATTCATTCACCCAAGGTTACATAACTCACATGCTTATGTGACCACAGCCAGATTTACAACTACATTGAAGATTCACCAAGGACACCCTTTGTGTGTGTGTGTGTAAGGCCACAAAAATTTTGCTAGTTTTCATGACAGGGCTGATGAATCTGATGGCCATGACCTATCTGAGTCCTACATTTCCATAAAGTGTCTGCTCCTTTACCCTAATGTGGTGGAGCTGGGATCTCCTTGCCAATGTCAATTTGTATTATAGGTGCAGTTAATGCACGGACAAGCTCTGTTAAAAAGAGAAAGATTGCAGAGCTGGCTTCATCTCAAACGTCTGTGTCTGATTCTCAGACATATGTGTCTCCCTGAGAAATAATTTTTTCGCAATCAGAGCTGTCCAACAGAGGAATAAGCTACTTCCTATGGGAGTGAACTCCCTCTAATGGGAAGTGGTCAGGCAGAGCCATTTTTCAGGGCTGTGGGGAAGGCGTCCCAGCATGAGATGGGGAGGTAGAGCCTTCCTGAGATTTTAGGATGCTACATTTATGATGGAGGTAACCTCCGGTCACACATGGTTACTGTAAAATGACACTCAGTGAGGGTCTGCCATTTCATAGTGAGCTGTTTGGAGAAGCAAAGCTTTGGGTGTGTTCCAAAGTAGGATCCAATGGAAGATGTTTGTATTGGCCTTTGCAAAAGCGTTTAGTGCGTGGAACCAAGTGTAAGGCTCAGGTCACATGGCAGAGCTACATTGCAGAGCACGGTGGGCTGGCAGCCTGGAGCAATTCTGAGCAGTATATTTACGCTCTTTGGACAGAAAGATGCTGCTGTCCCCACGCTGTCTGACATCATTACTTAATTGACTGCTGAGCCAGCTCTTGGCTCTCGGATGTGTCTCCACTCCTCTCATGCCCCCATCCTCTCAGTGCCGACTCTGGGTGCAGCACAGTGACCTGGAGGAAGGTGTCCTTCTCAAGCTCTGCCTGATGTCTTTTCCTCTGGAGAAAATCAAACTCGATGTACACTGTGAGGAGAACGCCCATACTATTTACGTAGAATTTTAGGAGCGCAGGTCTGGGGCCTTGCTTGGGAAAGCAGAGAATGAAGAAAAGCAAATCCTCCTCTCAAAATGTGTTTTTGCCCAGAACTGCTTCTAAGTTAGGGAAATTTCCTGAAGTCTGGGAGAGCTGGAGTGAGCGCTCTTCTCAAGCACAGCATTTTGGTGAAGTCCGTGTGTGATAATACCACTGTAACCGCAAAGGAATTTACCACAGGAAGTGGCTCGGCTGTTGCTGATTAGCATTAGAACAAATTACACAAAGCAAATTGTTAGCAGACATGTTTCCATAATATCTAACTGGTGGCAATAAATAGGTATGATTTTCTTTCAAGTAAATGCTAGATTTCCAAAAATCCAGCTTCCAATTGTCCGTGAAGGAATTGTTTTTGATTTGGATAACCGTTGGACGGAAGGGCACCCTGGAAGCTGGGGCTCTCTGTGCTGAAAGCTTAGGGGCTGTGTGTGAGTGTGGCGGGGCTTGCTGCTGGGGTGACATTGCAAGCTGGACACAGGAATGTTCGTACCTCTAGACATCTGACCAAGCGCTGGATTCACCTCTGGCTGCTCAGCATGGTCTGTCTTCTCACGCCACAGGGAATATGGCACACGGCAAGACAACGGCAGAGCTGGGCAGCCACTCAGTTCTAGGAGTGTTTATGACAAAAATAAACCACATCCACAGACAGGTTTTCACCCCTCTCCTTAACAAAATATTGCAGGTTTTAAAAAAATCATCTACTCCTTCACAACCCCATCTCTTGTTATCTGAAGTTTAAAAAAAAAGCGAGTCAAATCTCCTCACGCTCTAACCCCATGGGAGAAGAATTGAAAAGGGCCCGGTCAGGGGGCCGGCCCGGTGGTGCGGCGGTTAAGCGCACACGTTCCATTTCGGCGGCCCGGGGTTCGCCGGTTTGGATCCTGGGTGCGGACATGGCACTGCTTGGCAAGCCGTGCTGTGGTAGGCGTCCCACATATGAAGTAGAGGAAGATGGGCACGAATGTAGGCTCAGGGCCAGCCTTCCTCAGCAAAAAGAGGAGGATTGGCAGCAGGTAGCTCAGGGCTAGTTTTCCTCAAATAAAATAAAATAAAATAAAAGTGCCTGGTCAGAGCAAATATCAGACAGCACTCACCTTCTCACACGTATGGAAACCTGGCTATTTCTTTAGAAAGAAAGCGGGATATTTCCATCTTTCAAGACCTTCTGACAATGACTAAATTTGAGTCCCTGGTCACCTCTGGACATTTCCAATTATCTTCAGAGACATGATAAAATTCTCCTAAAATAATCAAAAAAATCATTTAAAGAATAATTTTAATTTAAAAAAAGAAATATTCCATACAGCACATAAATACAAAAATAGGTTATTGCAGCTTAAAGGGTTGGGATGGTTAGAAGAGGTGCTGTTTTATTGTTTTCCTAAGAAACCTATAGTTTTGTCTTCCCTCCCTCACTGGTTTCCTTCTCAAGCAAACCAACCTTAGCTCAGTATTCCTTCCCAACGTATTTTAATATTGTATTTGATTCTCCTGAGCGGTTCTTACTCTTTTTTTCCTGCTGAAAGGAAATAAACTCGGCAGCCCTGCTGAAGGGAAATGACTGGAGCCCAGGGTATGCTGTTCCCTGTACACTGAATAGCTCAGAAGGCTGTTCCCTAACCAGTGGGCTCCCTGGCTAGGCCTCGCCCCTCAGCCACATGGAGCCTCCTTGGCTTGTCGAGTCCAGTCAGCACCTGAGTGGGGCAGGCCCAGAACCCCAGAGCCATCCCCCAGTTGCATCCAGGGTGCACCCTACTGACATTATTGCGGGGGGGATACCTAGTAGTAACAGCATAGAGTGGTCTTTGCCTCAGTGATACAAATCTGGGGAGGCTTTTTTTTTTTTTTAGACCAAATTTTTTTTTTTTAAAGATTTTATTTTTTCCCTTTTTCTCCCCAAAGCCCCCCCGGTACATAGTTGTATATTCTTCGTTGTGGGTCCTTCTAGTTGTGGCATGTGGGATGCTGCCTCAGCGTGGTTTGATGAGCAGTGCCATGTCCGCGCCCAGGATTGGAACTAACGAAACACTGAGCCGCCTGCAGCAGAGCGCGCGAACTTAACCACTCAGCCACGAGGCCAGCCCCTGGGGAGGCATTTTTAACCAAGCAAATGTAGTAGTTGATACTCTCCCAGCCACTTCCAAAGGCTTTTCCAACTACAGTGTCAGGAAATACACACACACACACAAAACCCACATCTTTTACCTGCCTTCTTCACAAAGCGAATAACGTGCTTCGTAAAATATTTAAAATGCCTTAGGCAATGGAACTGTCTCTAGATTTTTTTAAAAGTGTTTAACAGACAGGCATAATTGGAAATGTTTGGAACGTGAACACACACACACTCACACACTCTAATTGGGAATTATGCAGAACGACATCATTATTTGCCACAACTGAAGCGAAGCTATGGCGATGGAATACCAGGTACGGTATCAACACAAATGTGAGGCGTTTGCATGAGAGTGACACACGTGGCCTGACTCTTCAAGGTGCGTTTAGAGGAAATGGCCTGGCATGTTTCACATTTGCTAAGCTAGTTAGCCGCCTGGTTTGACAAGATTTTTGAAAGGGGTGAAAATTAATTATAATTGCGGTACTGCCATAATAATTTGGTCGGCTAATTGCATTTCAGTGCAAAAAACAGGCAGGGAAGAATTTCCTCTCCAGATTAGTCTCTGATATGGCAGCATTCACTTTAAGAGTAATGAGATTTTTAAAAAGTCGAGCCTTAAATATCATGGCTTCAGCAATCTGTCCCGCTTAAAGTTTAATGCAAAATGAGATAGCACCTCTGTGAGACAGTTCCACAGGAACACGGATCCAGTTTTCTCTTAGACTTGAGATGGGGAAGTATCTCTCCCTTGAAAACTACTCAAAATATCTTCGATGTTGGAGTATGATTTTAATTTGGGGGCACCAAGGTTCAGGTTTTTGCGGTGAGGGAGCCATTAGTGAGGCTGGGTAGGAAGATCTGCAAGACTCTAAACAAGACACATGCTGGTGGAAGAGGCACCACAAGTTTTAGCATTTAGCAAAAATAGTGGCGTGAGAAACCTGGGCTGTCCTGCGGTTTTCTGGACCTCACTGTTTTCACACTGGCAGTTCTGACGACATAAAGTATCCATGGCTTTTTGAGTGAGATGATCTCATTCCAGACCAGCAGTGAGCACTTACAATTATCAAACTTTGACGGACAGAGTCCATTTATCACTTCAGAATCTTTTAGACTCTTTCCCAAGCCCTGATTCAGGGCCGTTTGGTGAGGGGCCAAAACCAGCAGACATTAAGCCCTTCCAACCAGACGACTCAGGCTCAGTTCTGTGGAAGGTTTAGGACTTTCTCCTCCTTTCCTTCTCTGTCATGCCTGAAGTCCAGCCACTATTTGTGTGTCTAAAAAGGCTTTTGCTGTGATGTGCTTTCTCAAATATTGCTCCTCAAAGCAGGTCTAACAGCAGGGTGTGAAATATTTATCATCTTCGTCTAAGTTCTAACTGACTTACAGAGGATCAATATGCAAATCTACCCAGGGCTGCCCTCGAGTTGGTACAGGTCGTGTCCTGCACAAGGGCACCCAGCTGAGGGGTGAGGGAGCTGAGTCCCACCCTGCTCCACTCACCAGCCGAGACCCCTGCTCAGGCTGCCTCCCGGAGGAAGGTGTGTGTATTCTAATCTGCATTTGGGCCAAGGGAGGCCCTGAGTTTCCTTTTGATCCTCACTCTCCCAGAGATCACAAAGGCTAGTATTCATCTCCTCACCTCCAACTCTATGGATGTTTTTTAAGGAAGAGGATATGCCCATGGCAAAGCTGAATTCATTTTGAAGATATGTTTCCTGATGAATGAGAGAGAAAGAAAAAAGGACAGAGGGAAAGAGAGAAAGGGAAAAGATAAAAAGAAGGGAGACAAGATTGCCCTTCTGCCTAGTGAATTGTGGATTCATCGTCCTTCCCTGGACACAGCTGCAGAGGGGTAGAAAATCAATTTTTTTCTATTACGCCATAGTGAGGAAGGAAAACCTATTTGTAAATTGAATTAAACCCAATAAGAGCATGTCTGTGTATTTGTTGAGGACTAGAAAAATTAACCACAGATACAACTACATAATCCAGCAATGTAACTAGAAATCAACACTCTCCCATTTCAAAGCTTAGTTGAGACATTTTTCTTCCTCTTTTTTAAAGAAAAACTCATGGATAAATGTCACCAAGACTCTTCAGCGTGCCAGCACATCGACACCTCAGTAAGGACTCTGGAAGGGAAGGAGCTCCAAAGTCCCATCTGGGAAGAATGTACTTCCAAATTCTTGCCTTAGCTGCATGTGCGTCTCAGTCAGTCAATAACGATTGGATATGAACTAGAACCTTCTAGAAGACAGTTTCTTCCCAAGTTGCAATCTGTGGTGCTGACTGTGGAATAAATTCCCTATGTCTGTGTGAGCTAGATCTTGTTCACAGAAACCCTAACCCAGCCACCGAGTACCGAACTACCAGGCTACTGCAGCGAGGGTCTCCAAAATTCATTAGCAGTCTGCCCTCTAGTGGGGCGACACAGTACTTCAGATAACTGAGAACAGAAAAGATTTTTCTTCTCTTTCAGAGAGCAAAAGAATTCAAGTTTTCCAGATAGTGCAAGGTGAGGCATTTGTCCTCAGAAGACAGCTTCCAGAGCTGAATCAAGCGAGGCTCACAATGATAGGTCCCCGGGTCAGCGGCACAGACAGGTGATGCTGCGGTGGGCGTCCCTGAGGAGCCTCAGAGACAAAGGGCCTTTTTGCATCTTCTCTCATCCTTCTCCTTGAGCGATAACAATCAGTTCCCCACTCTCTCGTTATAAAAATAGGACCCACTCTAAGAGCAACCAACCTATCTGGGATGTTAAAAACAATAGGGCTGGTGGGGGTTTTTTTTGCAATTTTTTGGCAAATCATTAACACAAAGGAGCCTTTCAAAAGGGCCATGTTGAATTTTTTTAAAGGCAAAGACGCACAAGTTTTATAAAAAGACCAAGTCTTTGTGGCTGTTATTTTTAAGAAGAGAATCTACTTTGAGATGGTGGCCGGGTGTGGGTAAGGCAGAAGATGATCTTGAGATCTCTTGTCTGGACTTTGCTTCAATCTTTCCAAAACCTTCAGAACTTGGCTTGCTTCAGCTTATCAATATGGTAGCAGAGTTTCAGCGCAGGTCCCAGCTTCAGGCCCAAGTATTTCATGATCATGTCGCTCTTCAGCAACAAGAGTGCGTTGCCATCAATCTCCTGGTGGAACAGGATCAGGAAAAAAAGAAAACCGGGAAGATGGTCAGAGCAATCGAATTGGGGCTATGGTTAAAGTGCGGTCAGGGGATGAGATAAGGAAATACGGATTTGCCATACATATTCTCTTAGTCCCAAGGCAAGAGCTTCTTGAAAAAATAAATTAAAGCAAACAAATGCTATGTGCTCCTCTTCCCATGATCTCCCTGGGGTCATTCGATACGCTGGATCTTTCCTATTCCTGCTCTCTCCTGATTGAAGGGACCAAACATAACCCCAGCCATGTTCCCAATATCCCTCATATGATGTTTATCTCCTCATCCAGTCTAGAGCTGAAGGAGCCAGAAGTGTCGATGGACCGAACGTTTGTGCCCCTGCCCCCAAATTCATGTGTTGAAATCCTAACCCCCAATGTGATGGCACTTGGAGGTGGGGACTTTGGGAGGTAATTAGGTCATGAGGGTAGAGCCCTTGTGAGTGGGATTTGCCCCCTTATACAATGAGAACATGGCAACCTAAAACCCAGAAGAGGGCTCTCACCAGAAGCAGAACATGCTGGCACCCTGATCGTGGAATTCCAGCCTCCAAAACTGAGAAATAAATTGCTGTTGTTCATAAGCTGGCCAGTCTGTGATACTTTGTTATAGCAGCCTGAACTGACTAAGATAAAGTGTCATCCATTAGACCCTGAAACGAGCGGTTTACCTTTCCATTCCAGGTGCTGGTATAAGGCCCTCACTTCCATCCATCACTCTAATCTGTTTCTTTTCTTGGTAAGCCCACCTACCTTTAGCTGACTACCCAATTACTAATTATGCGCTGTGAGAGATTTCACGTGTTTTTGGCCCTGTCGTACAACTAAATAATGCACCTGCCTCATCCCAGGGCTCAGCACAAAGAACTACTAAAGGAACGCCAGTGCCTTGAGGTCCTGGTATTCCGCCCGTTTGTCTCTGAGAATGGTAGCCCTCCAGAATGCAGGTGGGATTCATGAACCCAGTAAGGCTGGGTTTCCTTGTTCCCCTACACTGCTATTTTCAGGTTACCAAGGACAATGGGTAGAAATTTGGGGTTGCTCAGATAGGGAGAAGATGCATAGTTACGGGACTCATGTAACTGTGCAGGGGTCCCCAGCCCCTCTCTTTCATCTCTCCAGCCAGCCAGCATTGAGGAAGTACCCACTCTGTCATGCACTCTCCACGACCTTGGCAAAATGGCAGAGTGGGTGAATCTCACCTGTGGGCCTCATTGCCTAATGGTCTCTCTTCACCCCACCTCCTACACTTCCAGCGTCTCCTACCACTCTGGAAGAGAGCCAGACTCCTCCACCCAGATCTCTCTAAGCATAACCCATGCTGTGGTCCTTGCTCTCAAGGCCCCACTGCTAGGCGGGGTCAAATACATCCCCAATAAAATGTGAGGGTCGGGTTAGATGAGGATCCTCCCCAGATCTGAGCATACGATTTCGATGACAGAATCACCAAAGAAAATGAGAGAGAGAAAGGAAAAAAATAATGGTACCTATGGCAGGCAGAATCATGCTCCCTCTCATCCCCCTAGATGTCTACATCCGAATGCCTGAAACTTGTGACTACGTTAGGTTACCTGGCAAAGGGGAGTTAAGACTGCAGATAGAATTAAGGCTGCTACCAGCTGACTGTAAAATAGGGAGAGTATCCTGGATTCTTGGGTGGAGGGAGGGAGGACAATATGACCACAGGGTCCTTAAAAGTGGAAGAAAAAACCAGAAGACCCAAAGAGCTGGCAGCCTGAGAAGCACTCTGCCTGGTGTTATTGGCTCTGAGAATGCGGCTAGGGGGATAGGAGCTGAGAAATAAGAGTGGATTGAGATGCTGGAAAGGCAAGGAAACGAGCTCTCCCTGGAGTCTCCTCAGCCTTGCTGACACCTTGATCCTAGCCCAGTGAGACCCCCGCTCAGATTCTGACC
Organism: Equus asinus; assembly: GCF_041296235.1. Lineage (NCBI taxonomy): Eukaryota > Metazoa > Chordata > Mammalia > Perissodactyla > Equidae > Equus > Equus asinus. The sequence goes on from NC_091813.1 coordinate 43,564,797, forward strand.
CATTGACCTGTAAGATCATACGCTTGTATTGTTTTAAGCTCCTATGTTTGTGGTAACGTGTTATAGCAGCAATGGAAAACCAACATAGCAAGCTTGGCAGGTAAGGTATTAATTCCTACTTTTTTTTTCATTTACCGTCTTTGTATATTGCAGACTCTCCTAAATAATTACAAGAATATCTGCTAACTGAAGGTTCTCTATTAGCCAGGCCCCATGTTGAACACTTCATGTGCATTTTCTCATTTAAGCTTCAATGGCTGAGGAACAGGCACTATCAGTCTGCCTGGCATATTGTAGGTGTGCTATAGATGTTTGCTGAAGGCACAGACAGACGGATGGAGGTGCAGGAAAACAGGCACTCCTGATAAAGTTCAAAATGAGGAAAAAGATGGAACAAGTGTTCCTTAAAAACAAAAGTAAGTGGTCGTTCTGCTCTGAGAAGCCTGTGGTTCCGTCTGGCCTCCCTTGAGTGTGCCCCAGGACTTGGTTCAGACCCCCACCCCACCTGCACAGCCTGCAGCTCCCTCCTTCCATGCCTCCCCCTCCCCTACCGCCCCATCCGGGCCAGGCCCACCACCAAGCGCATACATGCTTTCTGAAGAGCTCCACATGAGGCCCCAGAGCCTGTGGGTCGGCGTCTTTCACGAACCAGACCACGTCCTCCACGGTCCAGGTGGAGGGGTTCCTGCTCCTCGGCTGCCTGGCGTCCTGCCCGTCTGGAGAAGGGCTTGAGGCTGGATGGGTGAGGACAGAGAGGGGAGCCATCAGACACTGGGAAAAGGGCCTCAGCGCCTACCTGGTGCTGCCTGCTCCCACCTGGCCCTCAAGTCCAAGATGGTGGCCTGAGTGACCTCCTGTGACAGAGGAAGGCTGTGAGTGGCTACTCTCATCAGGGGCCTGGAGCACGGGAGGCCACTCCTGGAGGCAGACCCTCCCCATCTATGCAAAAGCTCTCTGCTCTCCCAGGGAACGAAGCATTAGAAAACGGACCTCCCTCAACAGCTGAAATTCTGATTCACGCTAGAGTTTTAAAGACCCCTTTGCTGAGTTCTGTCTCAGTGCGTCCTGGGCCTCCTATAACCAGATACTTGGTGACCAGAGAAAGCTTGCTAAGATGAATGTCCAAACGGGTCTTTCTAGAGTTATGAGGCCAAAATGACTTCGAGTCCTTTCTGCCTCCACTGGCGTTACACTGAGACAATAAAGACGCGGCAGAATTGAGGTGCATTTTGGTCCTCCATCTGGGTCTCTGATGCCACGTCCTTGGATGCCCAGTCTGTGAGGGGTCCATTCCCTGCTCCGCATGTGCAGAAAGAAGCCCTCATCTCACTCACCACCCCTGGTACACACCGAGCGCCTCCACTGCCTCTGGTCTGGAGAGCACTTACTCCAATCTCCCCACTGGACAGCAAAGGGCCTAATCCTGTGCCTGATCCATAGCTTGTCCTTGAGAAATGATTGGTGCATGAGTTGCACTGTGGCATAAAGCGTTTCCCACACGGCAGATTAAAAGATGCCGGACAAGTGAGAGAGGAGGAGAGTAATGAATCAGATGCCCGGCAATATTTAGAGGTGACGTTTTTTTCTATGTCCCAAACTAACTCCTCCTCTTTCCCCAGAACCAGCTTCTCCTCCTCTCTCTCATGTTTCTGAAACCTCTGTGATGTCTCTACCTCCTGCGCCTGATTCGCTCCTCACATTCAAGTCTTCTGAAGCTCTTGGAAGGATGCCTCTCACACCGCTCTCCTCGTTTCCAGCTCTGCCCCAATCCGGGAACCTCTCTCCCAAAGCCCCGCAGTGGTTTTCTAATGGGTCTCCCAGCCTGGGCTCCTTTCCTTCTGGAGCAAAACTGCCACTGCCTCGTGCTCTCCCTCCACTCAGCTCCTCGTGGATGCCCCCTGCCTGTGCAATGAGTCCATAGCTCAATGTCAAGGACCCTTTTTCCTTCCTACATGGAGCCGAAGGGCTTTGAGACAAACCCTGAAGCTGCCCTTTGCTAGCGATTTGGCCATGACTCAGCTCATTAGCTGTAAAATGGCAATGCTCTCCACCTGGAAGGGCAGGTGTGAGGACGGAAATGGGCCTGGCCCTATGGCTGACCTGCATCAGGTGCTCCACAGAGGGAAGGAGGCACCTGGCACCCTGCCTGCCTCCCCTGCCCTGCTGCACAGCCCGATCTGGGCACACTGGTTGTGACCTGAGCACTGAATCTTAACCACTGGACCACCAGGGCTGGCTCTCTTCCTTTAGCTGTGCCTCTCTCTAGAAGGCGTTTACCCTTCCTCCTTTCCACAGAGGTTCCACTGGCTGTGAAAGCCCAGGTAGACCCCTTCACAGGCAGCATTTCTGTGTCCTGCCATCTGGATGCCACCTTCCTCTACCTTAAACCCCCAAATCTTTGTTCTTCCTTTAAGATGCTTCCTATGTTCCACATATTACAATTATGCATGTACTTGTCTGCAACCTCCAGCTGGATTTCAATTTCTTGAGGATTTTATGAATAGCAGCTGAGCACTGTCTAATACAGTGCCAGAAAGGTGAGAGGATGGCAAAAAAAGACCAGGCAGGGTTCTGTTCTGCTGTGCACAGGGTCGCTAGGAGTCGGAATGGACTCACCACGATCATTTTCGTCTGCCTCTCATTCATTCCACGAACATCTACTGAGCATCTCTCTGTACAGTGTACTGGGCAAAGTGGCGAAAAATGAGATCCTCTCATCACAAGGGTTATAATCATTGGCTCCTCCATGGCTCTAAGTAAATACGTTTGTAAATATGAGTTCGATAAATGCTAAATGAATCAATATGCTTTGCAGAAACAGTACAAATAACTTATGTATGGATAATTCTTAATCCCATTTTCAGGCCAGAAAAAGCCAAGGCTCTGAGCACCGAGGCAGCTTCCCTCCGGAATAATTCTGAGGTGGAAGTTGAGAAGCCGTCACTTCCTTTTCCCTTCTAGTCTCAGGGTGCAGCAGTTTTCTGCCATCTCTGTTTTCCTTTTTTTCAATGTGCTTGAGAATTGCACAGTTCTCCATTGGTGCTGAGAAAAGCACAGCCTTGCATTTCTGAGTCTGTCCTACATACATAATGGTTTGGTCGAGAATCGGATTTACTTTGCGATTTTCCCTGCCTCTTCCTTGTTGGACCTGGAGGGGTCCCCTGGGGTGGTTTGGCATGGGGCATTTTGCTGGGAAACTGTTAGGGCACCCTGTGGCCAGCTGAATGCTGATGCACGCCCATTAGAGATGATTTCACTGCATTTGAAGACATCTGCCCTCAACGTGCGGACGAGGAGTCACGGGAATCGCGTTCGCCTTTGGATTCCACTCCATCGGAGTGTCGGCGTTAATCAGGGTGATAATAGATGCTCTGATTACAAAGGCTGGAAGTCTTCAGTACTAGAATGATTTTAGAGTGATCAGAGCAGAGGTCAAATCTAATTTCCTGTGTTTGATGGGAAGGAAGAATACCAGACCGATTCGCAGCACCACCCACGGGAGTCCAAGTTCCCTCCAGCCAGGTCAAAGAAGTACTTTCCCATCAGCCACAATCATTTTGGGGCTGAGCAAGGGGGCTGCTGTGTCTTTATGCAGGAGCTCTCCGGGTGATGGCTGCGGAGGGAGACAGCCCAGTCGGGAAAGTGGCTTCGCTCCTGATGCCTGGTGCTTGCTCTGGGCATTTTTCACTTTTCCAGGACGGAGCAGCAGCAGCCGGGCTCGGCTCAAGAACCTCTCTGAGGGGGTCCTTTAGTCATACAAGACAGAGAGCTGCAGGGAGCCTGCCACGCCTCCATAGTGGCTCAAGATCCAAAGCACGTAAACTCGCTCTAGAAATGAGACTTTCCAGTGGCAGGTTTGTAAAGCCTTTGCAGTGGTCTGTGCTCACAAAGATAATAAAGACACTGGCCCCCTCCAGCTGCTGTGAAGGTGTCAGGAAGACACCTTCTGACACCACCAGGCCAGGCAGATGTGACTGGACAGCGGTAAGACATGATGGATGTGAAAAAATGTTGCTCCTAAAGGAACAGAGCATGCAAAGCGCTCGCCCAACGCCCTTCTGGGAAGGCGGTATTCTCGAGCATGGAGAACGTTGTGTATGGTCATATGTGTTCACCGGGCTGCCAGAGACATGTGAAAAGTGACACCCAGTTGTGAATGGATGTGTAATTAAAGAGAGTGGTTGTTGTTTCTAAAGCTGAACTCACATTCATCAAGAATAGGATGACTATGACTCAGTGTTTAAAGCAATCTGGGTCAATTTCACAGCACAGGTACTCGTACTGCCCTCCGTGAGTCTGTCTTGGTCTCACATACACCCACAAGCACACACATAATTTCCTTTGCTCGTTTGTAATTCAGAGACAACTTTTTAGCTAACAGCAGAGTTGTGTGGAAGAATGGAGTGAGCAATGAGCTGGGAGTCAGAAATCCCTCCCTGCCACCAGCTATGTGAGCATCTTTGTGCTTCTCCAGCGTGAAATAAGGCAGTTGGGAGGGGTCGCTAAGGTCCCGCCCTCCCGCCTGTGATGCTGGACGGTCCCTTCACACCACAGGCTGTCCTGTGCAACATGAAAGGAGTTACCTTCTCACACTGAGTCCGTGTGCAAAGCACACTGAACAAAAAGCCAACAGCCAGGCTTCTAGCCCCTTCTGGGCCCTGATCATGCTCTTTGGGCCTCGGTTTCTTTGTCTTGTTTCTCAGGAGTATTGAAGGAATCAAGTGACTATGTGGCTTTGGGCTGGAGCCTGACAATTGGCATCTAGAAGGGAAGCCCGTCAGCCTCCAAGAGTGACCCCTCCGTGTCCTTCATCAGGCCAACTGTAAGTCCCTCGCCCTCTCAGCCTCTCTGGCAGCTGGAGCTGCGTTGGGAGGGAATGGGCGTGAAGGCAAGGGGAGGGTAGATCTGTTCTCAGCTCCTCTGAGCGACCTGGTCCCTGCAGGATGTATCCATCCTAGAAACAAGGCCATATAGAGTGTGTGAGGTGCCCAGGCTTGCCCACAATCTGGGCAACATCAGATAGTTTGAAACAGTGTGTTTTTCATTATTTCTAGTCCAATAATTTTCAAGACACTAAGAGGTGAGAGAGATGGGAGATAGAAGAGAGCCTGACCAATCCTTAGATTTTATTCAGGTTTTTCTTTTATTCCTTCAAAGCTGACATGCCTGCATCAGAAGAAAGGATGTCTTTAGAGACAAGGAGAGACCACAGGCTTGAAATGAGGCCAGGCTGGGCTGGATTCCTTCTCTGCCACCAGAGACACTGTGAATTCTGGGCAGGCAATCTGACCTCTGCCAGGAAGCCTCCAGCCACCCCTTTCCCCACTGCGCCTGCTGAGCTTCGCCTTCCAGGTGGCGCCACTGTCACTTCTCTGGGAAGCCTTTCCTGACTTGTCAGAGTAGGCTCAGTGACTCCCTCCTTGAGGGAGGGGTTCTCAGATCTGATTCTCTCAAGGCATCCATTCTTTTCCTTTGGAGCAATAGTCATGGTTGTAAGTTTGTGCAATATCATTTGTTATTAACGTTCGTCTCTTTGGAATTACACACTGTGAGAGAACAGGGCCCACACCTCTCTTGCTCACAGCTCCATCCTTAGACCTGAGACGAGCCCCTAGCATATTGTGCTCAGTAGGTATCTGCTGGCACGGACTGACCCAAATCTCTCTGAATCTTAGTTGCCTCACCTGTCAAACACCTACCATGTTGGGAGGATTAAATGGAATCATGTGAAACATTAAACAGTAAGAATTAATCAAAAGGTGGTTGCTATTCTTCTTCTTCTTATCATACGTCATTCCATAATCACCAATACATTTATCTTCCTATATCCTGTGGCCATCAGCTCACTTCCCTGTTCAGAAATGTCTGGTTTCCACAGACTAAAGCCCAATATACATGACATGGACCCCAATCTCCCAACATGATTTCCCCCAGCATCCCTGCTCAACCTATTTTCTTTCCCCAGCATAAAGAAACCCTTGCCACACCTTTTCATTCCACCTGCCTCACAGACAGCACTGTCTCCATTCTTCTTTTTCTGGCTAAGAAGACTATCCATCACCCAATGCCATACCCTATAGAAGCAAAGTCCAACCCATGGGAAACACTTGGGTGGCAACGACAATGTCAGATTTACTTTGTATCTTGATTCTGAACCTTGGACCTGGTTGTGGTTGGGAATTCTACAGCACATCCTGTTAAATGCAAAAATCAGGAAGCTTTTGCTATCCAAAACCTCTTTATAGCTCTAGGTGATTATATCTTGAATGAGAGACAGGGAAGAGCTCTCGAATTTTCACCTGAGTATCAGCAAAAACCAGGGAAATGTGTCCTGTGAATACATCCCTTCAGACTCCACTGGCTGAGGCAGCAGGTACAACACATCAAGACAGCAGGAGGCCAGGGTAAGCATTCACAGAAGAGAAGGCTGAGAAGTTTGTCATGTCACTGACACCGCCCCTCCTTCCTGCAGCCTCATGCAGCTTTCTGGCTTCTGTGGTTTTAAACTATTTTGATTAGCGCCGTGGGGGAAAATCCATTTCTAGGTTCCTTCCAGGGTTTATGACTTGGGTCAAACCCTCTTAAAGAGGTATGGTTTCTTAATACCAACTGCTTTCACTTGGGATGCAATTTCAGAGCAATACTGAGCACTTCTTTGGGCGGAAGGAAAACTTAATAGCCCTCCAGAGGGTCCACAGCAGGCACCCTGACTGGCAGCCAGGTGACAAATGGGTAAGGAGGCCAGTGATTTTCTCTCCTACTCTAATATACTGCCGCTCAGTTCAGCGTGGTTTATCTCCACGACTTCCAAATGTATTTAACTGTGCAAACTTTGTTCAGGCAAAGCAGACAGAGAACCCCACCCTGCAAACGTGAAGAGGCCCTGCTTAAAGAGGGTGGGGCGTTGGGGTCCTGTCTGCTCCCATCCCCTCTTCCCCGTCTCCTAGAACTGCAGAGGGGCCCCTCAAAGCCCACTGAGCATAGTTTGAAAATCCCTGGGGTAGTTTTGAAAGACACAAGCTTTTGGGGCAATTGAAGTCAAATCCTGGACGAATACTTGACTGACCTTCTCTTGATCTTCACTTTCTTTATCTGTAAATTGAATATAATAATACCCCCTGTAATAATATACACCTACTATAATAATAAATTGTAAAGTATAACTCATATTATGTCATAAATAATGTGTGGAAAATGTCTGGCCCATAGTAGGTGCTTAATAAATAGCTATTTGATATATGCCTCAAACAAGCAGGCCCCTTTTCTGGGGCTGTGGAGGATTGAAACGTGAGCAACAGACCTCATGTAGCTGAGAGTCCAGCTCCTGCAATGGCCTAGGAGAGAGGATGCACTAGAGATGAGGAAACAAGTGCCATGGGAGGAAACAGGAGGGAATGAAACTTTCTAATGAGGAGGAGTGGTTGAGCCTGCCAGTGGTCTCCCCAATATCTTTTGTCCACTTCTTCCTTTGTAGTAGAATTCCTGATTTCCAGCTGGGATCATGGTTGGTTAGAACTGAAACCATATTTTCCAGCTTCCCTTGCAGCTAGTGGCCATGTGACTAAATTTCGGCCAATGGGATGTAAGCAGAAGTGGAAAATGATGCCAGCACTGCCCTCTGTCCTCTTATTCTCCCCACCCTCTTCTGCCATCTTGATGCTGAGAATGTGCCTGGTTGGCTGGCTCTCTCCAGTATCTGTGGTTCTGCTGAGCACCCTGAAGAGGGCCCTGACTGGTTAAAAGGAATCTTTGGAGCATTAAGGAGTCAATGCACCTATGAAGGGGGAATAGCTTCATTCTTCTTCAGTGTATCACAAAGGCTCAGCAATGAACTTCCACTGTTACATCCCTCAGCAGCTTTATTCCAAGAAGACTGAGTGGCTGTGTGATTCTGAACGTCCCACAGCCCTGTGGGGTCCTACTGGTTATGAACAACTCTCATTTTCAGGGTGTCAGGCAAAGTTCTCACTAATGTTTCTAATCTGTAAAGAGATAATCAGCATTCAGGATACAGTTAGGGGTTTGCTTAGAGTGGAAGGCAGCAGGCACTGGCGGGCTCTGTTTCTCTATCTCACCCCAGATCCCGAGAGGCAGAAGTCCTCAGCTAGTGGGGCTCTTCTGGGGTGCAACCAGGGCTCTGCCAGAGAGGGTTTTCTCAGAACTGGTTCCCAGTGAGGGTCTGGGCCTCCCGTTGGACAGATTACTCAGACAGTTGAACAGGGTCTAATTCTAAATAAGAGAACAAAGGGCTGGGGAGAAAATGAAAATGAGGGACAGGAGGGTTGCTGAATCTGGGATGGGAGGGCATCCCAGGGCTTCACTGGAAGGAGGCAGGAAGGACTGGGGAGGGGAGTGACCTTGAGACACCTTTGAAGGTCCTGGTTTCCCCCTCATCCAGGGGCACCAGATGGAGTGGGATGGAAAAGACAATTCTTCAGCAAGTGATATATGTCCTCTCCACCCAAATTGTGTCTTCCTCCTACTGCTTGAAACCCTACACTTAAGACACAGGGACGGTGAGTAAATATCTCCTTTTTGAAAAATGACAACACTCTTAGGATTGTGAGTCAACTGCATCAGTGTGGTGTCCTGTGATCACCACCCTGAGCAAATGGGAATTGGGCTGAGGAGAGGAGGTTGAGAGAAAGAGACATGTAAAGGGCAATGGGACGTGAGGATGAGAGTTTTGACAACCAGGGGCAACATGAGGACACTGGGCACTGTGGAGTGGGGTGGAGGGGCACAGAGATAATGAGCATTTATTGAACACCTACTATATGCCAGAAATTATGCTAACTTTGGCGATAAACCTAGGAAATAAATGCTGACCCCCATTTACTTTAAGATGTTGGTTTGTGCCAGATCTTGTTCCTTTCTCTTGTTCTTAGAAATCATATGGAACAATGTCTCTCCCCTCTGGAAAATGGGCTCTGCCCACTCACATCTTCCTCCTGGCCAATGGTCCTGGGTGACAACATTGGGGAGTGGTCTGCAGGGCATCTGTACACTTGGCAAGAGCCCCCATGCCAGAGGGAATCTGTGCCCTGCCCTCTAAGAACTGCCCGCCTTTCAAGGGGCTCCTGCTCACCTCTCCAGTCGCAGCCAGCAGAGGCTGGTCTGGGATGGGTGAGGCTCTTCTGGGGAGCGTGTGGGAGATCTTGGATCATACACAATAGCTCATCGCTGCAGCCTGTCAGGGCTACTGGTAGAGAGATCCGAGACTCAGAACAGAAATGTGGCCTGCCAAAGAAAACAGCCAGGCCACTGGCAGGCTGTGGAGGGGTAAGATGAAGACTCCTTGACTCCTTGGCCTAGGGCCTCCTTTCTTCTGCAGTTCTCAGGTACGGAGTTGATGGGCTGTGATCTGTTGAGGGGTGTGTTCACGTGACCTATGACTGCTAACATTCATTGAGCTCTTACTGTGTCCTAGGCCTTCTATTACATATGCATAGGAACACCTTTCAGCCTCCCAACAAACCTGTGAGGTCAGTGCTATTGCTATTATTCCAATTTTACAGGTGAGGAAACTGAGGCACAGAGAAGTTCAGGCTTACAAAAGGTCACACAGGCAGGAAGTGGCAGTTCCAGGATCTCAGCCCAGGCCATCTGGCTCCATAGTCCATGTGATCATCCACCATGCTCCACAGCTTCTATTCATTAACAAAATACTGAAGCTTGAAAATGATTTTTTTTGTAGGAAGATTTGCACTGACCTAACATCTGTTGCCGATCTTCCTCTGTTTTTGCTTGAGGAAGATGAGCCCTGAGCTAACATCTGTGCCAATCGTCCTCTATTTTGTATGTGGGATGCCACCACAGCATGGCTTGATGAGTGGTGTGTCTGTCTGTGCCCAGGATCTGAACCCGTACACCCCAGGCGGCTGAAGCAGAGCATGCCAGACTTCACCACTATGCCATGGGGCTGGCCCCGAAAGTGATTCTTTGAAAAAACATAAATTAGAATGGACGCCAAGCCATCCCTAGAATGGCATCACTTTCATACATCGGATCCCTCAACATATCTTTAATGGGTGAGACAGTGGCATTACAATCAGCGTTGTGGGAATTTTGCTTAACTCTGGTTCTGCCCAGTATTTGTATCCTGCGACTGTCACCCACTCTGCAAGAGAAAACTCTTCACCGACATCTGGTCTCCGTTTTCCTGGCACAGAGCTGGCCTACACCTCTCAGAACCCCTTAGAGTTAAGAGTGGCAGAATGGGCAGTTCTTGCTGATGAAATGGGAGCGGGCATGACGTGCATCACCTCCAGGCTCCAGGGCAGCACACATGCCTTCTGCACTCACTCGCTCTCTTTCTACCTGCTAGATGCCTGGGGCACGGAGGCCGTAGGGGATAGCAGAGCCACAAAATGGACAGAGCCTGGGTCCCTGCACTGGGACTAACTAAGAACACCCACCTTGACTCTTGAACAAAAAATAAACTTCAGTGGCATTTGAGCCACTGTATGTTTTGGAGTCTGCTTATTCCTAAAGCCTAGCCTAGTGTAACTCACCATTTTCTTTGCTTCTGGTCAAAAGTTGAAGTCAGCTGCCTTCAAGAACAACAAAATTCCATGAAGGAGCTTGTGGAAACTTCTAATTTCTCAGTGTTCCCATGTTCTAACAGCCACAGCTCCCCCCCCCCCCGGCCCCCTCCACATGCGGTGGTCCCAGGGGAGGGCAGGGGAGGTTAAGTCACCGGGAAGCCAGCAGGGAGGGGAGGTTAAGTCATGGGGAAGCGAGCGCATGCATTACATTACCGCATCTGTTTCCTTCTAAAGAGGTCCCGTTTCTCTTGGGGCTGGAGCCTGGGGGCCTCAGCCCAGGTGCTGAGGGGCCTCCAGAGGACATGGGGCTGGTACGAGGACCACCAGTGGTGGTGGCTGGGCCCCCAAGGTGGCCTTCTCCAGAGTTCTGTCTCTTGCAGTACAGCGAGGAGGAGGTGGGCAAGGAGCCCCTGTGGCTAAAGGCGGAGGTGGAGGGGTCCACGCTGTAGCGGTTCATGCTCACAGGGTTCACCAGGCACTCGTCAGTGTTGACTGTTTTTGCTAAGCAAGAAGGCAGGACAGAGAAACAGAGATCAGAGAGCAGTTCAAGACGCCACCTGGCGCTCAGTCTTGGCAAACTTTTCCCCAGCAGCACAGGTGCCACTGTCTGTGGGGAGGAGGAATGGACCCCATGGCACAATCCCAAATAGCTTACCTCTCAGCAGGCTGAGACACCTGCCTCACCAATTAAGCATATTATGTAGGGATTGGGAGAGGAGCTCCTCTGTGTTCAGAGGAAAAGTGATTGTCTTGGTTATTGATGACTTGGAAATAAAATTCAAACAAAGGTCTTTCTCCTTCCATGGCTCTGCCCCTCTGACAGTCTCTGCCAGCTTGTCTGAGTCTCCCTGCTCCCTCTTCTCTTGCCCACCACCACTGCCTCCCTCACCTGGCCTGGGATTCCTGGGAGAGATCCAGCAGGAGTCCCAGTGTCCCAGAGTTAGGAGAAGGATCTTTGGCCTGGGTGGTGATAAGGTGTGATGGTGCTTCCTCCCCCACACTATTAGTCCCAATACCCATGATGGCACTAACCTTCCACCAGCACTAATAAACTGGGGACACAAATGCTGATCTGCACAGCCCCATGCCCCTCCCCAAACCCTGCAGATGAGAGATAAAGAGCCAATCTAAACTGTAGTGGGAATAGAGGACCTGAAGAGTCTGTCAACCGCATCATCAGCTTCCACCAAGTAAATCAGGACTTTCTACACTTTTAAAGCTCAATCTTACAGCCTGTTGAACTTTGTCTGTAACTATACCTGTGGCCAAATGGTGTGGAGTGTTTTGTTTTATTTTTAAGGACAAAGTCTAGAGAAATTATGGGGATAGAAAGAGGAAGGAAAATATTGTAGTAATTCCTTCTCTCCAGTCCCTCCCACTCCAGACAAGATCATATCTGCCTACTCCCATCAATAATCATCTATATACTAGGCATGACCAAAAGCAGATCTTGATATCCCTCAAGAAAATGTACTAGAGTAACAAAAACCAATAGATCCTCCATGGTTAGCAATCAGGAAACAAAATTGAGGCCACAAGATCCAGATATCTTCTTCATGTATGGATTCCTCCCATAATATAGATATTGAAAGATTAAGACTTGATTTTATTAGAGGGGCTAGCAAGGCTTCTCACAGATGGGGATGCATATGGAGCTTGCCTGGAAATAAAAGCCATTACATATGGGATGCAGCAAAAGCAGTGCATAGAGAAAAATTTATAGCTGTAAATACTCATATTTAAAAATAAGAACGATCTCAAATTAACAACCTAATGTTCCACATTAAGATACTGGAGAATAAAGAGCAAACTCAACCTAAAACAAGCAGAAGGAAGGAAATATTAAAGATTAGAGCAGATATTAATTAAACAGGGACTAAAAAATCAATAGAGAAAATCAATGAAAGCAAAAGCTGGTTCTTTGAAAATATCAACAAAATTGACAAACTTTTAGCTACAAAGGCCAAGCAAAAAAAGAGAAGACTCAAATTACTAGAATCAGAAATGAAAGAGATGACATTATTACTAATCTTACAGAAATAAAATGGATTATTAAGGAATACTACGAACAATCATATGCCAATAAATTAGGTAACTTAGAAGAAATGGACAAACTGCCAAAACTGACTCAGAAAGAAATGGACAATCTGAGTAGACTTATAACAAGTACAGAAAATGGATTAGTAATTTAAAAAACTGCTCACAAAGAAATCCCCGGCCAGATGGCTTCATGAATGAATTCTACCAAGCATTTAAAGAAAAATTAAAACCAATTCTTAAAACTCTTCCAAAAAATAGAAGACAAGTGTTATGGACTGAATTTTGTTCCCCAGAATTCAAATGTTGAAGCCCTAATCTCCAGTATGACTATGTTTGGAGATATGGTCTATAAATGAGGTCTTAAGGGTAGGACCTTAACCGGATAGGACTGGTTAGGTAGACAGTACTGAGAAGAAGAGGAAGAGACACAAGAGTGCTCTTGCTCTCTCCACCACATACATGCACAGAGAAGAGGCCACGTGAGAACACAGTGAGAAAGTGGCTGTCCACAAGCCAGGAAGAGAGGTCTCACCAGAAACCAACCCTGACAGCACCTTGATCTTATACTTCTGGCCTCCAGAACTGTGAGAAAACAAATTTCTGTTGTTTAAGTCACCTGGTCTGTGGTATTCTGTTATGGTAGCCAAGCAAACTAATACAAGGAGGGAATCCTTCCCAACTCATTCTATAAGGCCGCTATCACCTTGATACCAAAACCAGGAAAAGACACTGCAAAAAAGGAAAACTACACATTAATATCTCTTATGAATATGGATGCAAAAATCCTCAACAAAATACCAGCAAACTGAATCCAGTAACATATAACATGATTTATACACCACGACCAAGTAGGATTTATCCCAGGAATGCAAGGTTGGTCTAACATTTAAAAATCGATTAATGTAATACACCAAATTGATAGAATAAAAAACAAAGATGGTAAATTATCTCAATAGATGCAGAAAAAGCATTTGACAAAATCCAACATCCTTTCCTGAAAAAAAAACACAACACATTATGAGTAGAAGGGAAGTTCCTCAACCTGAGAAAGGGAATCTGCAAAACACCTGCAGCTAACCTCGTAGTTAGTGGTGAAAGACTGGATGCTTTTCCTCCTAAGATAGGGAACAAGACAAGGATGGCTTATTCTCACCACTTCTATTTAACATTTTACTGGAACTTCCAGCCAAGTAAGAAAAAGAAAGAAAAGGCTCCTAGATTGAGAAGGAAGAAGTAAAACTATCTTTGTATGTAGAAAATCCTAAAGAATGCACAAAAACACTATTGGAACAAATAAACAAGTTCGGCAAGGTTGCAGCACACAAAATGAATATGCAAATATCAATTGTATTTCAGATTAAACAAGCTGAAAATGAAACTAAGAAAATTCCATTTACAATAGCATTAAAAAGAATAAAATACTAAGGAATAAATTTAACAAAAGAAGTGTAAAATATATTCTAATAACCACAAAGCATTGTTGAAAGAAATTAAAGAAGATCTAAATAAACGGGGGAAAAAAATCCCACGTTCATGAATCAGAAGACTTAATTATTGTTAAGATGGCAATATTCCCTAAATTAATCTACAGACTCAATGTAATTCTTGTCAGAATCTCAGCTGACTTCTTTGTAGAAATTGACAAGCTGATTCTAAAACTCATATGGACTTCAAGGGACCAAGAACAGCCAAAACAACCACGAGGAAAGAAGAACAAAGCAGAGGATTTACACTTCCCAATTTCAGAGTTTACTACAAAGCAATGGTAACAAAGACAGTGTGGTACTGACATAAAGATAGACATATAGATCAGTGGAATAGAATTGAGAGTCCAGAAATAAACCCATGTGTCTATGTTCAACTGATTTTCAACAAAGGTGCCAAGATCATTCAATGGGGAAAGGAATAGTCTTTTCAACAACTTGTTCTGGAACAAGTGGATAACCACACGCAAAACAATGAAGTTCGACCTTTACTTCACACCATACACAAAAAATTAACTCAAAAGGGATCAAAGACCTAAATGTAAGAGCAAAACTTATAAAACATAGTGGTAAACCTTCATGATTTGGATTTTGCAAGGTATTCTTGTGTTTGACACCAAAAGCATGAGCAACAAAAGAAAAAATAGGTAAATTGGCTTTATCAAAATTTAACACTTTTGTGCTTTGAAAGATACCATTAAGAAAGTGAAAAGATAATCCACAGAATGGGAGAAAATACTTTCAGATTATATATCTAATAAGGGACTTGTATCCAGAGCAACTCAACAATAAAAAGATGATCCAACTTAAAAATGGGCAAAGAACATGAATGGACCTTTCTCCAAAGAAGATATACAAATGGCCAATAAGCACATGAAAACATGTTCCACATCATTAGTCTCTGGGAAATGCAAATCAAAACCACAATAAGATACCACTTCACACTCATTAGGATGGTTATAATCAAAAAGTCACATAATAAAAAATGTTAGTGATGCTGTAGAGAAATCGGAATATTCACACACTCCTGGTTGAAATGTAAAATGGTGCACCCTCTTTGGAGAACAGTCTGGCTCTTCCTCAAATTGTTAAAAGTGAAGTTACCATATGACCCAGCAATTTCACTCCTAGGTTATACCCAAGAGAAATGAAAACATATGTCCACACAAAAATTTGTACATGAGTGTTTACAGAAGCATTATTCATAATAGCCAAAAGGTGGAAACAACCCAAATGTCTACCAACTGATGAGTGGATAAAGAAAATGTGGTATATCCATACAGTGGAATATTATTCAGGCATGAAAAGAAATAAAGTACTTATACTGCTACAGCATGAATGAGCCTTCAAATATCATGCTAAGTGAAAGAAGCTAGTCATGAAAGACCACGTATTAAGTGATTCTGTTTATATGAACTGTCCAGGATAGGCAAATCTATAGAGACAAAAAGTAAATTAGTGGTTGCTTAGGGCATGGGGGTTGGGAGGATAGAGGGTGTTAGCTAAAGGGTGTGTGGTTTTTGAGGTGTTGAAAATGTTCTAGAATTGTGGTGATGGTTGCACGTATCTGTGAATATACTAAAAATCATCGAATTGTCCACTTTAAATGGGTAAATTGTATGATATATGAGTTATATCTGAATAAGGCTGTTAAAAAAAGTCATTGCAGAAGCCCAGTGTTAGGCGTGAACACATTCTCTAGAGCTTTGTCCAGTCAAGTCTGACAAATCCTGCTTTGGCCAGTAGGACGCAAGTAAGCTGAGCAGCCTAAGGGAATGCATGCACTGTGCTCATGCTTTGTGGCCAACGGAGTGCAGCAAGATTCTTTAGGAACCTGGAACTCTGCACCTTGGCCTCATGGCCTCTACTGCATTTCTTCCCTCTGGGTCAGAAGACATCCCGGGGAAGATTCTAAAGAGGACCAGACTACAGACCTATATACTAGGCTGCTTCCTGAATAGAGGGAGAAAGAGGAAAACTAATATTTTTTGAGCACCTACTATGGGCCAGCACCATTCTAAGCCACTAAGCAGTAGGGCTGTCTTTATAGTCCTTCTATTGGAAAGTTCTCATAGCCTGGGATACTAATCCTTTTTGCGTTCCCAGGGGCAGGTGCTTTGGTATACGTGAGGAAGCTACTCACAGTGTCTGGCATACAGAAGGCACTCAATAAATATTTATTGAGTAGACATTTGGGCGAGTGTCAGCAGTGAGGCAGCTGTTAAACAGAATATGCATTAAAATCATTAAAATTCAAATTTAAAGGACCAAATATAAATTCTTCATGTAAATGCATGATAAACAGTGAAAAAAAAGATTTAACTAAAACGTTTATTCTTTTTATTCAATGTTTTAAATCCAAATTAAATATATCTGGGTAATCCTGACTGTCTAAGGTAGAAAATGCAGGTAATTCACCAACCTGCACTGTGGCTGGAAAATACAGATGCAGGGGAAAGATCGTTCTCCTTTGACGACATGTGGATATGGGAAACAAAGGATCATGGACTTAGTTTAAAAATTGCTGACAACCGTGGGTGAGATCAAAGGTAATGAAAGCCAGCTTCTGGGCTATGAGCCAAGTGAATTCATCGGAAAGTGAAAGCAACTTGAGAGAGCATCAGGCAACAGCCTCTACCCAACAAAGGATGCACGGGTGATTCCCAAGTCAGCCGGGTGGACAGCCATGGAGACAGATCACCAAGGCTCAGCCGTGGCTCTGCACAGCCTGGAGCTCCCAGGGAGCTTGCGCGTGAACAGCACGTTCAGGTGCACACACCAGGGTGCCGTTCAGAATTGATGAGATGCATCTGCTCAAACCCAATTAAAACAGCCTTTTCTCACCTTCTTAAATAGAGGTGCTGACACTTACATCATACCTGAGTGTAAAAATGACTGATACAAGGAAGGCCATCATCTTTCAACCACAGGACTGAGAAGGACCTTCCCAGAGCACCCAGCCCAGCATTTCCCCAAGTGTTACTCGTGTCCCACTGGTGGGATGGGGGGTGAGTTTAGGCGGTACTTTAGTGTGTTTGTTTCCTAAGGCTGCAGAAATTACTGCCAACTTCATGGCTTACAACAACAGAAAGGTATTCTCTCATAGTTCGAGAGGCTGGAAGTCTGCAACCAAGTTGTGGGCAGGGCCACGCTCTCTCTGAAGACTCCAGGGGAGGACACTTCCTTGCCTCTCCCTGGCTTCTGGTGGTAGCTGACAATCTTTGGCATTCCTTCGCTGTAGACGCATCACTCAATCTCTGCCCCTGTTGTCACATGGTGTTCTCCCTGTGTGTTTGTGTCTGTGTCCAAATTTCCCTCTTCTTAGAAGGACACCAGCCACTGGATTAAGACCCATAATCTAATATGATCTCATCTTAACTCAATTACACCTGCAAAGACCCTATTTCCAAAGAAGGTGCCACGCACAGTTCCCGAGGTTAAGACGTGAACATTTATCTTTTTTGGAAGACACGACAAAAAATGAACATTATATTTTTATAGTCTTATATTTGGTGTGCATCAATAAAATATAATTAGCTCACCACACTCTGATTTCACTGATATGCTGTCATTGCTTAAGAAGACTAAAGGCTAAAGATAAAAGAAATGAATCCGTTTAAAGGAATATCTTGCGTAAACACTTTTGGGGTATTAATATTGGGATGCATTGAGCTGGGCCCACGCCCTGTCTTCAGGCGGGATGGGAGCTAGAGAGGAAAATAAGGTAAATAACTGAGACTCTTATTTAAAAGCTTCCTCAAAGAGATTTTACAATCTCCCTCACAGTGATGTCATTGTGCTACAAATCTCATTGCCTGAAAGTTTGTCCTTGCATCTAACCTCAATTCCTTTAGCTTCAGTTTAAAAAAATGACTGCTGGGGCTGGGCCCGTGGTTGAGTAAAGTTCCACGCACTCTGCTTCGGTGGCCTGGGTTCGCGGGTTTGGATCCCAGGCGCAGACCTACTCTACTCATCAGCCATGCTGTGGATGTGTCCCATATACAAAGTAGAGAAAGATTGGCACAGATGTTAGCTCAGGGCTAATCTTCCTCAAGCCAACAAAAGAGGAGGATTGGCAACGGATGTTAGCTCAGGGTGCAAATCTTTCTCACCAAGAAAAAAAAAAAGACTGCTGCATGCATACCCCTTATATCATTCAAAACCATTAAGTAATCCAACATACAGGCAGATGAATTGTAGGTATGTAGAACTCCCTGTAGCTTAAGAATTTAATAAAGTGTGACACATGGATTGTTTGTTACCTAAACCCACTATTCAAAGTTGGTAAAAAGAAGGACCAAATCTGTACTTGGAGAGGGAACTACACTTTTCAAGCGGTTTTGTGGCTGACTGGTGAGTGAACACCAGATGGGGCCAGCAGACCTGGGATGGTCTGGCACAAGGGCCCTGCACGGATCCTGCACACAGGCTTGCAGGGAACCACAGGGCTGACTGCTTAAGACGTTCATGGCCCTTTTCTCCTGGATTCTTGGAAAATCCCTCTCCTCTGAGATGAGCTGTCTCATCACCTGGCACCTCTCATTAAACACGAGGACCCTTGGGGCCTGGCCCCATGGCCGAGTGGTTAAGTTCGAGCGCTCTGCTCCAGGCAGCCCAGTGTTTCATTGGTTCGAATCCTGGGCACAGACATGGCATTGCTCATCAAACCACGCTGAGGCAGCGTCCCACATGCCACAACTAGAAGGGCCCACAACGAAGAATATACGAGTATGTACCAGGGGGCTTTGGGGAGAAAAAGGAAAAAAATAAAATCTTCAAAAAAAAAACAAAAGAAAACCAGGAGGACCCAGCCCAGCCTCTACTCAAGGCCATTTAACCTCTGTGGGGTCACCAGCTCAGCCAAGTGGGGTAAACAAGAAACAGGTTATGCACTTCCTTTCTAAAATCCCCTGCCTCTGTCCAAGAGACCAAGGATGCCCCTCGTGAATCATTACATCTTTCCTTCAAAAAAAGGAATCAATCATCTGCTTTTGTATGATCACGTGAGCGTGCTTAAAGAGAAGGGCACGGGCACAAATGGCACATTCAAAGCAGCCTGCCACGTCTTCAGGGTTTCATGCCTTGGGAACTTTCAGGAGAGCCTGACATTTTTGTTTCCCCAATGCTAATGTTTGTGAACTATGGTTTCCTGAGCCGCTGTGTATAAAGCCTGTCCATTAGTGAGGCCAAAGAACACACTAGAAGAGTTCAAACCCACTCAGTCTTCAAGGGACACCTGTTTGCTTCCAAATCTGAACCGTGTCTAAGGCTCCCTGTTGGGGAACAAACTCCAGGGTCAGGAGCATGTGGGCTGCTCCCTCCTCCCTCACCCCTACAGAGGCCTCTGCAAAGCCTTCCAGCCCACCTGGTGCAACCCATTCCTGCTGCAGCTCTGGAGGGTCAGGC
Source organism: Equus asinus (assembly GCF_041296235.1). NCBI lineage: Eukaryota > Metazoa > Chordata > Mammalia > Perissodactyla > Equidae > Equus > Equus asinus. The sequence goes on from NC_091813.1 coordinate 43,584,274, forward strand.
ATGAGCACCTGGAATGCGGAGAACCTCCAGAGAGAAGCAGGAAGAGGCTGAGGGACAGGAAGAAGAAAGCCAAGAGCCATAGAGAGAAAGAGAAGGTCCCCAAGCAGCCAGAACAGCCGAGAGGAAAAAGGAGGCCGTGGGTATCAAGCTGTAGACACTCCAGAAGGAGTTTTGGTTCAGGCTGGTGTTGACCCCTTGTCATTTCGGACACAAGACCTAACTGTTAAGTGAACTTGGACCATTTATTTTATTAAGAAACAAAACTGGCACTTTACTTGGATTCTCTAAGCAAATGAAGCCCTGAAAATCAACAATGCCACCGTCTGCAAAATTATTCTCAGATAACACCTATTCATGCAAGAATAACCCCAGAATTCCAGAGCCCTGGACACTGCTCTTCCCCAGTGCTAAACAGTTGTCTCGTCCTCTCTCACACACACACTCACTCTCACACACACTCACATGCTTCACATGCACACCCAGTCTCACACACACCCATACTCACATATTCTCACACTCATTCTCATACTCCCATATGCTCACACTCACCCTCCACTCCCACCTTCTCTCCCCACTTCAGTCATAACCGCCCAACTGAAGGAGCAGCCGCACAGAGCGAGCCTTTCACAACCATCCTGCCACCTTCCCCCGGGCTGGGAGCCATGGCCTTTCTCAGGATCCATTGCCAGCAGGTCTGCCTGGCCCAGCAGGTCACACAGCCCTGCCCAGGCTGGCGAGAGGGTCAAACCACTGGAACAGTGTCCAGAGGGCTCCACGTGTGAACGGCCTGGCTGCTTAAAGAGACAGCAGCACTGCTGATGCCCAGTCCTGAAACCCAGGTTAGAAAAGGAGGTCATACAGTCAGCCGAGAACACCACCACTCGAATAGCTGTGGAACAACTATTCCCCGATGCTTCCCCAGGTACCCCCGCCTGAGGAGCACAGCCAGTCGGCTCTGGAATACAGAGAGAGACCTGCAAGGAGAGAAGCAGGAAGAGGAAGACGGGAGGGAGAAGGCCCCAGGAAACAAGAGCAGGGCCCCAGTGATCTGCCCCTCCCCTGCTCAGAGACGGTGACACAGGGGCATTGCATCCTACCTCGGGTGGCTGTGTCTCTGCCACCAGGCAGCCTCACGCACGCTCTTCTCCAGCACTGCTGGTGCCCAGCACGTGCTCAGTGCTGCGGGAGGCAGGCGGGACCTCTAAGGGACTCTTTGGGGGCAGAAACCAGGAGATTTCCTCTCTGCCCTCTTGCAGCCTCTCACGCGGCTTTCACTCTGGTGGAGGTTTACAGATTTTCTTTTCTCAGGCTCAGTCCCGCCCCTTGTTCTTGCTCAGATAAGCTCGTTGTGTTTTCCCTTAGGGCCCTCTGTAGCCTGCTGTCCCAGCCTTCCTGGTTCAAAGGGCACCAGGCCACACCACCTATGAGGCTGAGCATTTCATTCGCTTCAATTAAATTTTCCATTAACCTGGTCCTGGCCAGTATAGATTTTCTCTTCAAGCTTGTCTCTAAGTTCAGATCACTCAGCCCTCGGAGTCAACCTTATGACTCCCCTCTGGTCCATTTAAGGACATTTCTATTTTTTTCTCGCTTAATGAGATGCACAGAAACCAACCATAATTTTAATGTCTGACACCTGAACTTCTTTAGTCCCACGGGATGCTTCTGCTTTGCCTAAGACTTTGTTCTAAGTCAATGGGTTGATTTCCTCCTGTAGAAATTTGGCCCAAAGGCAATTTTGCCCAAACCAGCCGTTTGGAATAATGACCGTCCTTTCCGTCTGCAGAGGAGAGCAGGTTCCACAATTGCCCTCTGGACGGTTTTGCAGCGTTGCGAGCCACCGCCTCAAGGCTTACGGGAACTCCCAAGAGGTAGGGGAGGGCAGAGGTGGGGGGACCTTCCGGAGGCATGCTCTGTTCCCTCCACAGCCCCCACACCTTTTGGTCTTTTATAGAACTTTGCGGAAATTAAAAGTGGTCCTTAATCAGGAAAATGTTGGAGTCCCTGGAATAGAGGATGCCTTGTAAGTTTTGGCTCTAAAGGGACATCCTGACTTTCAGGAAGGCTCACGGTCCTCTCCAGGATTCCTCACACTAGAGAAGCAGGCTGCCATCTTGGGAGATGCTCTGTGGAAAGGACTATATGGCAAGGAACCAGCAGCTCCTGGGAAACTGAATCCTGCCAACACCTGAGCTAGGAACTGGATCCCTCGCTAGTTGAGCTTTGAGATGCTTGCAGCCTTATGAGAGACCTGGAGATAGGGGACCCAGCTAAGCTGCACCTGAACTCCTAGCTCAGAAACTGAGGGATGATAAATGTTATTTTAAGCCACCAAGTTTGGGGGTAATTTGCCACAGAGTAATAGATAACTAATACAGGTGGGAAAAGGAGATTATTTCATTCCCCTTGACTCTGTGTATCCAGATCGGAAGCTGTAATTATTAATTCCATAGCGGCCAGGATGTACCTGCTGTAGAATATCTGCCCATTTCTCTGCCAGGAAGTTTATGGGGTATTTTTCAGCAAAGAGTTTAATGCTTATTTATGAGACCCACAAACTGTCCACTAATAGGAGAGAGTTCACGAAGTTTACCTTAGAAGCTTCTTGGTTTCCTAAGTTGTTCTGGATCCTCTTGGCATGCTTTGCCATTTTAACCCTAGTTCTGATGCCTGGTCAGCAGGTGGTGGGATAGGTAACCTGCAGATATTACCTGAGGGCCCACTCCAGGCGCTCAGGGTGTCTGTCCAGGGGAGCAGCCCGAAGGGATGGATAGAGTCTCCAATTACAGCTACCGTGAGCCCTGGAGATTTGGGGATGGCTACATCTCATATGCTCGGCCCTTTGTTTCCAGCAGTCCTATGCTTTCTGTGTTCTGATGTATAGATCAGAGAGCTTGGTCACCATCTCCTTGGATCTCCTTAGAAGCCTGGCCCATCCCTCAGGCCATCTATTCTTCCATCATAGGTAGGAGGCTCTTTGGATGGGCCCACCAGAGACACAGAAGGCCTTACGCCGCTGACCTAGGAGTCCCCAGCATCATCTGGCTTGCTGGAGAGTGGCTCAAGGGGGCTTGATGGGTGGGGGTGTCACATAAAGGACAGTTAGCCTCGTGGAACAAAGGAGCAGATTTCTGGTAGATTTTTTACCTGAAGAGAGGGCACGGGGCAGTGGGAGGGGTGTCTTTCAGAGAATTCCTGAGACTAGCCTTGTAGGAAGAAAGAGTCCATATGGCCTCTTTTTTGTTTTTAAGTATTTTTTCAGCTAAGAGTCTTCACATGCCCCAGCTTTTTCTTTTTTTTAAAAAACAGCTTTATTGAGATATAATTTACATGCAGTGTAATTCACCTATTTAAAGTGTACAGTTCAATGGCTTTGACTATATTCACAGGTTTGTGCAGCCAGAGGCATGACTCTTAAACATGGCATATTCTTTTTTTGCTGGCTGAACAAGGTGTCACAAGTATATGTCTGGTTTGGGCTTTTTTTTTTCTGCTTTGCTTGTTGTGTTTTGTTTCAATTATTTTATTGAGATCAGAGAGGCACATATGTATGGTGATAGATAAAAATTAGACTACTGGTAGTGAGCATGATGAAGTCTACACAGAAACTGATAATAATGTACACCTGAAATTATACATGGCCTCTTTCTTTACAGGCTCTTTTCCCCTCCACACTCCCTCGCAGAAGGAGCTCTCCCAAATAGTAGAAAGCCTACTGGGGATTTACCATCATCATCATTCTTCTCCTCAAGTTTTGGGTGTTGACATCTTTAATACACAAAATGATTTTATTTCTGATCCTAGACAAGAAGGGTGTTGACATCTTGAATACACAAAATGATTTTATTTCTGATCCTAGACAAGAAGGGTGTCATCTTAAGTTCTTTTTGTTTCATTTTAATATAGACACTTTCTGTTAAAATATTATCAAATTGGTCAACATGATTCAATATTATGCTCTTTATCTCATATTTAAAGTACCTTGGGAGGTTCCAACAACTTAACTGGAACATTCATTCATTCATTCAAACCAATAATGATTAAATAGCTATCTTGTGCTCCCTCAATATCTACAGGACTTGAGAGAGACAATGCAAAGGGATCAGTAAATTACTGAACATTGTAAAAATCTATTTTAAATTCTACAAAACCTGTGGTTTTCTCTAGAGGTTATATTTTTCCCTTTTAGCTCAGCATTTTAAAATATCTGCAGATATTCTATTTTAATGAATGATATAATTGAAAATATAATAAATAGCACACAGGCAGAACTAAGATAGGAATCCTACACTGGGAACGCTCCGTGCTCCGTGCTGCAAGAGCTCTCGCTGGGCTTCTCCTGCACCTATCTGTCTGAAAATATATGAAAGCATTTGTATTTGCTGCAGAACTTGTGGACGCTTCTTTTAACCTTTCCATCAAAACTTTCTGTGAGGAATCTTAAGAATTGAACTTGACGCTGACACTGTGTTCTCCTTCCGAATGACCCCCTCTCCAACTCATGGTGTTCACATGGCCCATGACTGTGACAGGACAAACGTCGCTCCAAGATATTCCAGTCACTGGCCTGCACTGGGACACCGGCAGCTGCAAGGAGTCCAGAGTAACACGCCTTCCTTCATTTCTTTTTTCCCTTCCACCATTTTCGTATATTATTTTAAATGCTGGCTCAAACGAAGCCCAGTGTCATGGAGTAGGCTACTTTGCCTGGTTTTGTAGAGATGAGAAAGTTCTCCCGGTGTCTAGAATGACGGGCTCTGCCTGCCCCGTGGATATCATCCAGCAACAATGTAGCCCGAGAACAAGGACAAGGACAAAACACTCCTTGGGGCCGAGATGGGAGACCGAGAAGGAGAGAGAGAATCAGTCCACTCGGAATGCAGTTACCGCCTCCGCCTTGCTAACGGGGGTGGGGGTTTGTTTTGTTCCTTTACATCTTTGCTAGAAGTGACACAAGTGTACCACAAGCCACTTGTGAACATCCATTTTGTGCATTTGACTCAGAAGTCAGGCTTCTGAGCTGGGAAACAGGACACACACCCCACCCAGCAAGTGTTGGGTATTAGGGCCAAACCCACAGACCGGCTTGGGAGGAAAGGCAAAGGGTCAGGGAGGAGAAGACCTGGTCTCAGTTTCGTCCCCTCTGCTGCCTTTCTGTGTGACTCTGAACAAGTGGCCTCAGCTCTCTGGGCCTTAGCGCACCACAAATAGGGGAAGCTTAATAAATGTTTGCTGACTGACTGAATGATGTTTCTGTATAATGGAACTCATGCCATTTGATAAACTATTTCCTTTTGGAAATACACAATCTTTCAGAAAGATATTCTCTGTATAGTCATTCTCTGTAGAGCTATTACGTTAGACAAATTTGTAGTTCAACAAGGAAGAAGATTCGATTTCTAAATGCTGGGTATATAGGTTCAACCATAATGGAACACACCGTGAGCGTCTGTTACTCCAATCGTTTTCTGGTGTCTGGTCCAAAGACCACCAGCCAAGGAAGAAAACAAGCCTCAAGAACAAATGTCCTTCCTCATCTCCCACCCGCAGCCATCTGCGTACGAAAAAAGCTACTCATCAAAATAAACAATTTGTTCCCTTCATGTTAAACCTTCAAAAGGCAGGAAACCAATCACTAAATTAGATCTTGCAGAAGAGTTCAGCTATCACATTTGTGGTTTCCAAAGACTATCTCCCCTACACTTGGTGAGCAGACAATTTGTTCTGTCGCGTTGCGTTTACTGAATTGTCAGTAAATATTTACTGCAGATTCGTTGTATCTCAGGCTCTGCTGGCCACTGCGTGGCCTTGCCCCCAAGTCTGTCTAGCAGGGAGATGAGATCTGGACCCAGATTCTTGCAATATAAGGTCCAATTAAGCGCCATTGACGATGTACAAGCAAGGATTGGGAGAACAAATGGACACCTTGCAGGGATGCAGGGAAACTTACAGGGCGGCAGACACTCTGCCGCAGGTGGCGGCTGGGCCACACTGAGAAATTCGCCCATCTTCATTCTTTCCTTTCTTTCGCCCTCCTCCCCAGGACTGCCAACCTCCTCTTTCTTACCTGGTTTTGCACACATGCCACCTCACCTGACCACTCTGCCCCCTCCCGTCCCCTCCTCTCCTCCAGCACATGGACACCCCCACGGGACACTGGCTCATCTTAAGTCGCAACATTTGTACAGGGGAGGCATTGTCCTAGCACAAAGAAACTTACTCTGCTGAAAACCTAGAATAAACTTCCCTAAGGGAGCAGGACTCTGCCAGTGCACACTTAGTCACTCATTTGAAGTTTGGTCCCCAACCAACAGCAGCACCCATATCACCCAAGCACCTGTTAGAATGCAGACTCTCAGGCCCCACCTAGCCTCATGGAGCCAGAATCTGCATTTTAACAAGATGCCCAGGTGGTTCCTGACCACATTAAAGTTTGAGAAACACCGGCTAAAGCTTATTTATAATTGAGATTTTTTTTATTAACATTCAAAGGTAAGGTAAAATTCTCCCCGTGATCATCTCATGACTTCTGACATAACCACAAATGTTATCAAATCCGTATTTCTGCCTCCCTTCTCCTAAAGCACCAGGAGAGCTGCTCTGCTTCCTTAGACACAAACCACATGTGGCTGTTGGTTAACAGCATTGAAGGAAAACGACCGAAGTTCCTGATCCCAAGCCAAGAACTCCACCTTCCAGGCTGAATTCAGGCAGCGAGTAGGTCTGACGCCTGGTTTTCCCCGGACACTGGAGAAAGGGCATCCGGCTGGAGAGTTTATAGTTCAAAGGTCAGGGAAGAGAGTTGGAAGAAGCCCTCTCTCTGCTCTGATGAGAGCACCCCTGTCTTGGCATCCTCACCTTTACCACTAGGGGCGCCCTCACTGGGGTTCCTGGGGCACTTGGACCTCCTGCAGTCCAGGGCTGTCCTCTGCCACCTCCAGCCACGACTCTCAGCCTGGAAGGGACCAGAGAGGACATCTTGCTCCTACTGCTCTGGATTGTCAGAGTTCCCCCAATGGCCCTAACCAGTGGACACCTACACTTGTCACCAATGACGGGGAGATCACGACCCCCAAGCAGCCCCTTCTGCTTGTGAATGGCTTTGACTTTTCAAAGGTCTTTACAGTGTCACCTCCACCTGACTCCTGAGGGAACTATCTTCTGAGAGTTCCAGCTGGTTATTCAGCTGCCAAATTCTCTACCTGGGAGAGTAGTCCTTAAGTCCATGCTTCTCAAACTTTAATGTGTCTTCAAAACACCTGGGATCTGTTTTTAAGCTTATGGGAGGGCCACTGAGCTTTTGCCTTTCTCAGGTGATGACAATGCTCCTGACAAGAGTTTGAGTGGCAAGACCTCAGGTTTCATTAAATCTACCTTCAGGACCACAGAGTGCAAACCCACATGACCTGCTGTCATAAAGTGGAACAGAAAATCATGTCTTCTCCGAATCATCCATTTTTCAACCGCAAACATCATAGTTTATTTAATAGTTCCTTACGTGTCATGGCTTTGCATTTTCTTATCATGTCATGATCTATCTTCTGGAAGCACTCTAATGAGTGTTGGCAAACCCTCTAACTGTGTGGCACCCAGCCTAGAACACTCCAGCTTTGACTGAATGACCTTGGGACAGAGCAAGACCTGGTTCAAATGAGCTCACAGCTATAATCTTGTCTAGGAACAACCAAACAGGGTCCTATGGATGGATATGGGGCCTAACATCAACAGAGACCTCCATTCCTTCCCTCTTATAAATATACTTGCCTTTTCTTGACACAATGGTGAGAAAGTGAGTGATAAACTAATTCCTCATCTAAAGTAATAATAATCTGATGGATTACCCTCTAAGGGAGCTTTGACAAGGCAATGTCTTAATCTAAAGGCAAACTTCCTAATGTTATTTTAGGTCCCACGGCAGACCGGTGGGGAAGACACGTGGCAAGGGGGCCGCTCAGGGCATACATGCCATAGCTGCTTCCTCCACCCTCCCTGAGGCTCCCGGACACATCAAACATGCAGCTCTCAGTTCTGCCACACCCAGGACATGAGGAATAATTTCAATGTAGTTGGTTGATTTGGAGCAATTCATTTTTTCAAAGCAGCCGTGGGTTAGGGAAGAGCTCCCGAAGACAATGGGAGTCATTTCTTCCAAAGCCAAGCCAACTAGGAAGGAAACCAGCTTTCAGGTAGAAATCCCTGCCTCAGTCAAGGGAAGAAGTGAGGCAGCTATACTACTCCAGGGAAAAGACTGGAACTTCATTCAGCATGGTGAGTTTGAAGGGGAGAGAATAAAGTGGAAACCAAGGCAAGAGTTTTCTCAGTGATCACTTAAGGAAAGCTGAAGGGGGCTCAGGACAGGATGTTAAAATGAGACTATTTTAGTTTCAGTTTTGGCTGAGGCTGCAAAATAAGACACCCCATACCACAGTGAAGTGTGCAGACCTTGCAAAAACGAGATGCTGGAAAGCTGGGTTTACACCTATAGATGACCACCCTCGTCCAGCCTGCAAGAGAAATTGTAGAGGCTGAGAAACAGGCTGCCTAGAAGATGAATTATGGAGACAGCTGTCCAGTGTGTTCCCAAGGGCTTCCATGTGGCCATGTGAATAGCTTGATATTGGTCCCTGGAGCTTGAGAGACACAATGGATTATTGTTTGATTCCTGTGAGAAATCTAAAATTCTGGCTGCTCTGATGGCAGAACCAAGGGGAAGTGCCTGCAGGGATTGGCCTGCGCGCCCGGTTTGTTTAGGTAAAGGATGTGTGAGTGTTTCTCAGAGACCAGATGCAGGCCGTCAGAAGAGAGAGCTGAAGTGGGATCATCTTAGTTCCTTCTCAGAGGACTGTCTGGAGGCACAAAGGGGCCTCAGCAGAAAGAAGCTAGAGATTTACCCAAAGACGCCTTGAGGCTGTGGAAGGAATCCTAAGTGACCAGCCAGAGAAGAGTTACATTTGTCTGTGTCAACGAAAGTGCACATGAAAGATGGTAGAACACGAAAGGACCCATGTAAGAGCCCACAGGGTGAAGAACCAGCTTTAAACACCTGCCAGAACCAGGGAGCATGATGCCAACTCACAGCAGGATTAGTCAAATAAAAATCCTCCTAACTCTGACCTCTCCTCCTTTCCCGACTCTGATCGTGAAGGATTCTAAATCATTCTTAGCTAGGTATGAGAGGGGACAAAAACACAAGGCTGGGTGGGGGTAGGGGGTGGAGAGAAGCCGATCATGCTCTCCTTTACTGCTGCAGGCAACTGGCCTGAGGTAAGTCTGAGCTGGGAATGGGGAGTAGTTATACCATTTTTTTTTCCTGAGGAAGATTAACCCTGAGCTAACATCTTGTGCCAATCTTCCTCTATTTTGTATGTAGGAGGCTGCCACAGCATGGCTTGGCAAGTGGTGTGCATGTTGGCGCCTGGGATCCGAACCTGAGAACCCTGGGCCACTGAAGCAGAACACACAAACTTAACCACTACACCACTGGGCTGGCCCCAGGGAGTAGTCATTCCTTTGAGTGTAATTTAAGGTTTGATTATCACTGATCTGGACATATGAATTATTGACTAGAGAATGTTTTGTTACCTGAAAGGAGCCAGAAAAGTCGCAAGATTTGTCCTAAATTTCATCCATGGACAAGGAAGAAGTGGTCACAAAGGCTACATTTAAAGGAAAATGGGAGACATGAATTATGTGGCTTTATGATTATGTCCCATGGGTCACGCTTGTTCAATGGAACAATGATTCAAGGGTTTGCCAAGTGAAATCAGACCATTCTGCTATTCTCGTTGCAAGATTCACTAGAAGATACGTTAGCTTTAGAACACGTCTCTGAGTCAACTACGGTTTACAGGAGAGACCAGATTCACAGACTGTCAGACAAGAAGGAGCATTATATAGGAGCAACTCCAACCCCTCATTTAGGAAACTGAGGTCTGGAAAGATGAGAAAACTTTCCCAAACTCACATATATAGAGACATCAAAAAAAGCACAGAGGTATACAGCATCTGCTCACACAGACCGTATTTAATTTGGCACCTTTCTTTGTAAAGGCCAAATTCCTTCCTGTTTCCCAGCACTCAGAGAGGTTAAAGAAAAATTGTAGACAAGATTGTTGACAGTATCGGAGAAAATCTACGCTAAGAATCTAAGTTTATCCTGCCCTGCTGTCTTCCTGAGCTTAAGACATAGCCGCTCTAATTATACGTGTCCTTGTCTTGAACGCTCTGAGCCTGTCCGTGAGCACACACCTGCAAACAGATCAGTTTCTCATTATTTGTAATGGTCACTCAGCACCTCCAGAACTTTCCTAAGCTCGGGTATTTGTCTTATTCCAAGGCAGAGTCTCACACAGTGCTTGGAACAGAAGAGCGTCCATCAAATGTGTGCAGAATGATGTAATTTCTAGATTCCAGTTTCACTATCTGCGTGTTCTTTATATATCAACAACACTGCTTCTGGAGAAAGCAAACAGGCAACAGTTATGCTCATCCTTAGGAATCTGGAATCCAGAACCTGGAGTCAAGTTCAACTCTTTGCAAATCCGTAACTCAGGGCTGCCAAGTGGGGAAGGAGCACCTCCTGCTGGCGTCTAGCCCCTTGGGCAGACAAGGTTGCAACAAGTTTGCCCATGTGGCCTTGCTGCCCTTCCTGCCAGCCACTTTCCTATGCTGAGCTGTTCCGGGGCTGTTGGGACAAAAGGCGCTCAGCCCCTGGCTCACTTTCCAAGCTGTGATGAGAGAGAAATGATAACTCCTACTGGAAGACGTATTTGAGTCATGGCCCGGTCAAATTCCTGCCATAATAGACACCTTTTATGAACATGATAGGCACCTGAGGCCTCCAGGTAGGACCAACATAATTGGTTCCTTAGCCCTAGTTTTTCTAGGATTTCTTAGTTCCTTAGTTTCATAGTCCTTCAACTACTCAACAATGATGAATAAGTGCCCAAAAGTCTTAATTAGAGGAGAGTGAGGAAAATCTCTCATTTATACGTGATGTGGTCTCAGTGTCTAAATTCTAATAACACAGGCCTGAAAGCTGTAATGTCGGCTCTCAGTAGCTGGAGCAAGCTCTTCTCACCACAGCCCGGGTGGGAACGGTCTAGGTATCCTTGGTCTTGGCCAGCCCTGACTGCTCCCCGGGCACCCAGAGAGGCAGCCCAAGGGCCTCCAGCAGCTGAGCTCCCAGGAACTGTGGTGGCTCCCTCAGCAGCAGCTTCACCTGCCCGGGGAGGGCAGGGACACCTGAGACCACCTGCAGGCGTGGGAAGACAGACAGACAAACCCTACCTGGCTCCATCCTGCCTTCCTTGGTCTCCTGGGCTTCCTCGGAGGCACTGGAGCCCCTGGGGAAGGGCTGGTGGCTGAAGAGGTCATCACACAGGAGGCTTCGGCACAGCTTGGTGAGGAAGCGGAGGACATACCCGATGCTATTCACCACGGGCAGACTCCGCAGGTGCTGTTTCCCATCAAAGGATGCCGAGACTGGAAAACCACAGACAGCAACTCAGAGCAGGGCACTGGAGAGAGCCACAGTCCGTCAGCCCCAGGAAGGAGGTTTCTGTTTATTCACCTTTGTTTTGTTTTTCCCTAGGCTTTATTTGGATCTCACCTATTTTTTCACTAATGTCCTGTTTCTGTTCCAGTATCTCCTCTCAGAGACTGCTTGGCTTTAGCTGTCATGTCTCCTTAGTCTCCTCTGGGTTGTGACTGTTTCTTAGTCTTTCCTTGTTTTTCATGACCTTGACAGTTTTGAAGAGTACTTGTCAGGAATTTTGAAAAATGTCCCTCACTTTGGGTTTGTCTGATTTTTTTCTCATGCTTTGACTGGGATTCTAGGTTTTTTGGGAGGCAGACCACAGAGGTGAAGTGCCCTTCTCATCGTATCACATTACAGGTACATGATATCCATGTGACATCACTGGAAGATCTTTGGCCAAGATTGCGTTTGCTACATTTCTCCTCTGATTTCTCCATATTCTACTCCCTGGAAATAAATCACAAGGTACGGTCCACGCTCAAGGACAGTGGAGGGATTAAGCTTCACCTCCTGGAGATGGGAGAGTCTATATCATTTGGAATTCTTCTACGAGGAAGAACGGCCCATTCTCCTCCGTTTCTTTCTTCCTTTCTTTGATCATTTATTGATATCAGTACAGACTCAATATGTTTTTTTTGTACTGTGGGGTATCCAATAAGATCTTACTTATTTTGTTGCTCAAATTTTTCCAGCTTTTGCCTTTGGGGGCTTTCAGGTTGACTCCTGTGTCCCTATGACATGCCCCCAATTTTTTTCTTTTTAGCAACTCTTTGGTTACCGACACTTTAAGATACTCCAGCTTCATCTTGTATTTTCCCTGCCCCATCTCCAAAATCAGCCATTTGCCCAACAGCCCTGGTTCCTTTTATTGAAGAGTGATATTTAGAAACCGAGATTTGGGCACTGGATGTGCTCATTGCTACTGGGGTGTCAGTAGTTCTGGGCCCTTTCAGTGGAGAGAGCTAAGAAATGTATGTATGTATACTATCTCATTATAATTATTTCTCTATCTAGATCAATCTCTTTAAAATTAGATAGATCGATCTAGATCTATAGATATATTCAAATAAATCTGATTGTGTTCCGAGTTCTCCAACTCTAACCCAGCCTCACAGAGTCCAGGGTTCATTCTAGCTTTCTGAGGAAGAGTCTTTATAGAAGAACAAAAATTTCTCCACAGTGATGCTGTCAAACTCGATTTCTATAGGGTGACCCGAATTTAGAAGAAACACCAGTTTCTTCCAGCATGTTCCCTTCTATAATCCTCCTCACAGCCCTCTCTCGGCCCCTGAAGCTTACACACCTGCTCCGGTGTGAAGAACACACGAGGAGATCCCAAACAGGACATTCTGCTCCCACCTAGGCCTCTGCCTCATGGCGGCCACACCCAGGCGGCAGATGGTTTTTTTTACACTGTATCTCCCAAAGGCTAGCACATGGCAGGGGCTGGGGCAGGGGTGACCAGAGCTAGTTTTGATTTCAGAACTAAAAAAAGACAACACCCATTTTAATTAGGAATTGAAAGAATCCACTTTTGCGTAGCTCTTTAGAGTTTGGCAAGAGCTTTCCTAGCTATCCCCTCATTTAGGCCTCATGACCATCCTGCGAGGACAGTAGGCAAACAGTTACAACCCCATATGACAGATGAGGAAACTAAGAAGAGGGCCTGGAGTGGTTTTTCCAGCTCATATGGCCTCTCTGTGGCACTTGCCTGTTGTTTTAATACTCCAAGTGACTCTGATTGGGAGAGTCAGCAAACAGCTGGCGAGATGCTCACTAAATGGGTCCCTTTGGCCACTCAGACACTCTGGAAATTCCCTCTTAGTGTGGGCCCTGCTGCTTGCCTCCAATACCTTAAAAACTAGGTGTGATGGAGACTGAACCCACAGCAGGAGGGTCTGGGGCATCAGGCGTCCCGTAAATCATTGTGCACACATTCCAGGAGGTGCTCGGAGGATGACAGAAGTGGGAAAAGTCCGCTTCCTGAAGGCAGACATGGAGTTTGCGAGATCATAAAGTCCACCCCTCTGGGAGGGTGTGGCTGAGGCCAGGCACCCCAACAGATGTGCTGGGAATGGGTTCTGGGGTGCTGTGGTACTGTTTCCCTCAGCCCTTGGGGTGGCCCAAGGCCCAGCCATGGCAGTTTGGTTCCTCTAGCCAGTGGTGCCAGCACCAACGTCATCGTTTGCTATGCACTATGCCTTGGGAATGTATGGAAAGCGGTGCCCTAAGATCAGGTTCCAGGTGGAGAGTGGGAGAGTCTGCTTCTCCTCGAGTCCCTCCCTAAACACCTTGGTACCACCACAGCCTTGCTGAGCTTCCATATCAGTGTTAGCAACATGGAAGCCACATTGCCACCTTGCAACCTCAAGGAGGCACGAGGAGTCCCCTCAGTGCCACTGCATTCTCCAAGACAGTGAGGCCAAGCGCTCAGCTCTGGCCTTCCTGGGAATCCCTCAGCCAAGGGAAACTTGGCAGGGCCCCGCCCAGTCTTGTGTTGGTGCCAAGCACTGCAGAACGTCCTCCCCAGGGCCAAGGCTCCTGAGGTCACAGAAGGGCTGAGCAAGAGAGCAGGGAAAATGGGGTCAGCTCTCCCTGCTTAGGGGGCAGGACCATAAAGCACTCAGTTAGATGGGATTCGCTCAAGAGAGTGGGCACACAGTGCAGGAGGGGCTTTCTCTTATTGCCAGGTCTGTGTCTTGAGCCGTGTTATTTAGCAAGGAGAAGGAGAAGGTCTTTACCTCTGAGGGTAGCCCAGGACGGAGAACCCGGTTTCAGACAGAAAACAGGAGAAGAATGGCCATGGGGCTCTCGGAGGGCCAGAAACAGGACTCTCCTCCTGGCCTCTCTTGATGCATCGCTTCTTCCTCCTGCCTCTGTTCGCATCTGCTAAAGTCTCTTCAAAGTCACCCTGGGTCAGACATATGCCCCTCGGCCTTGCCAAGTTCTATTTTAATCAGTTACCAGCAAGTCAGACCCAGCTTCACGCTCACAGGGAGCTCCAGAAGGTGGGCTGAATCAATCAGAGCTGGGGAAGCCGTGTTGGACAACCTCCCCACCCCTAAGCCCTGGGCATCCGGAGTGAAATAAAATGCCCCTGCTTTAACTCTTCAGGACACAGCTGCATTAGAGGCCCCTCTCCTCTGAGGTTCTCATAGCTGGCCAGCAGGGGCACCAGTGCTGCACCGCCCCAGGGCTGGGGAACCTTCTCCCATGCCCATGTCCATGATGCTGCACCAGAGAAGACACCAGGCGGTCCCTTTGAGTCATGACATCTTGCAAAGGCCCGGTGCTCCAGGGCTTAAGGGCAGGTGGTGACCCCCATTGTGTAGAGAGTCTGGGGTATCACAGAACGAGCCTCTGCAGGCAAACACTTGAAAAGGACAGAGCTCCCAGCTCTGCCTTTCACTTGTGCTGACAACTTCCACTCCCTCTGGAAGCTGTTGGGTTGGGGCTGAAACTGGAGGAGGGCAGTGACGATGGGAGAAGAGATTAACCCTGAAGCCTCTTGTGAGACGCGGTTGGGCCCATGAGCTCTCCCCACTGCCCTGCATGGTGATAAGTGCTGTGAAAAAGGAATGAAGCAGAGTGAGGGGGAACAGATAGTGACTAGGGCTGATATTCAGACCCCGTGGCCAGGAAAGGGCTCTCCGATAATGTGGCATTTGAGTAGAAACCCGAAGGAAGTCCAAGAGCAAGTCACATGGACAGCTGGGGGAAGATCATTCCAGAAAGGGAGAACAGCACGTGCAAAGGCCCTCAGGCAGGAGTGTGGCTGGAGGATACAGGAAAAACAAGGAGGCCAGCATGGCCAGAGCAGAGCGGGGAACTCCAGAGAAGGGGCCAGGAGATCAAAGAGGTAGCCAGAGCCAGGTCACATGGGGCCTGTGGGCTCTTGTAAACATGTGGGCTTTTTCTCAGAGTGACATGGGAGCCACTGAGAGTTTAGGGCAGAGAAGGGGCATGATCTGACTTAGATTTTTAAAAAACCAGAGTGGCTGCTGGGTGGTGAGAGGTGGCTAGATTCTGGATGTATTTTGAAGTTAGAGCAGTAGGATTTACTGATGGGTTGGAGGTCGGATGTGGGAGAAAGAGAGGAGTTAAGAGTAAGGATTCAGAGGTCCATTCTTCTTGTCCAGGTCTGGGAGAGTCTTCTCCTCGAGCCCTGAGAGAGGCCTTCAGCACACAGGCTTATTTAAGGCCCCTGGAGCCCAGCAGATGGAGGACGGACCCTAGCCACACCACTGTCCCCCAAGCCTGAAGATGGCACTTTCCTCTTCAGCATCAAATGATTTGGTTATATCAGTTATGAAGATTGTACTTTTCCAATTTTAATCCATTAATATTAAAACCTATATTATTGCATTTTAAAACATTAATAAAAACTTGTATTGTGAGATGATCTTAAACTCATAATTCATAAGGAAGATTTGCCTATAGTTTTCTTTTATTTTTTATGTCAGGCATTGAGGTGTAATTTATAAACAATAAAATTTACTCTTTATGGGGTGTTGGGTTTATGAGTTTTGACAAATGTACACAGTCACGAAACCACAATCAAAATACAGAAACCACAGCCCTCCTAGTACAACCCGCCCCAGGGCCTTACCTGACACCATCTCACCACCATAGCCCTGCTTGACCAGGGAGAAGACCAGCTTCTGCTGGTGGGCGCAGTCGATGCACGCTTGCACGGCCTGCTGCAGGACCGCCGACGGCCTCTCGGGCCCGAAGTGCTCAGGGAGCTGCTGCACCTTCCTCCTCTCCAGGTACGGCCCTGCGTCGGCTTGCTTGTTGATGTAGAGGCAGACTGTGGAAGCAGAAACCCACAGAGCCCTCAGCATCGGGGACCCATCAGGCCAGGGCGCTACTCCTGTGTGCACGGGGGATGCCTCCGCCACGCCTCCTTGACCCCGGCCTTGGAAAGCTAAAAAGGCCACAAATGGGACCAATTCTTCCTAATTTAGGAAGTAAAAGAGGCCAAAGAGCCAATTACCTTGAACTGCCAGGGCTTGCTCTCAAGAGAGGCTCCTGGTCAGGAACAGATGGACAAGAGGGTCCTCTCTGATCCTCAAATCTGAATCGTAGACATTATGGAGGCCCATGTGGGCCATGTGCATAAATGTATGTCCATGCTGGGCATGCACACATACAAAATCCTCCCTCCTCCTTCAAAGGAGCTATTGAGCTACACAAAATATTGTCTATCTTGATCACACATTGTGTATCTCGATCAGACGATGCTGATTACTCCAAGGAGTATATATTCAATGAAATTCTGAAGACAGCGCTATTTACAATCTCAGAGATAACAAGCACTCAGCTGCCCATTTAGTTGAGCCCAACCAATGGTCCCCACACTTTCAAAGTAATATCCCCCATCGGTAAAACATTTTTGAGCACGCACCCCAAAATGTGTTTATTTATAGGTTATATGCATTCTTAACTATATTAATGTATTGCATACATTTTAAAATGTAACCAAAAAATACAAAGTTTTAAAGGATAAGATAAAAATAAATATCAGTGGTAGGTGATATTTTCTTCTGTACACTAACGGTTGCTCTTATGTCTTCCCCACCCCCACCCGGGGTATGAGCATCTTACCTTGGGGGCCACTAGTCCGAAGGAGTGTTGAAGAGGGGCTGTAAGAGGAGACCAATAGCACTTTGGAAGGATTAAATAGTAATGGCAAAGGTGAAGAAAATTAGTTTTTATTGAGCATCTACTACATTCCAGGCACTTTATGTACTTTATCTTGTTCGATTCTCAAGAGAAGCCTGGGAATTATTACTTCCTTTACTAATGAGGAAACTGAGGCTTAAAGTGGTTAGATGGATGCTCATAAAGTCTGTAATTAGTGATGCAACAGTGATTTGGACTCAAGTCTTTCTGATGTCAAGGCCTGTGCTCTTTTCACTCATGCCAGACAACTGAGGAAAATCTAATTAATAAGGGACCTTCACGCCAGGCACTGTGCTGGCCTACAGAGAAAATGGCAAACCAAATCTACATGGTCCCTGGCTTCTCAGAGCTTAGGGCCCTGGAGGGGAGGCAGACACACTCAGAGAATCACAGGATGTGATATGGGACCGTGGCTGTGAGAAACACTAGGGAGGTGCTGGGAGAGCCCGTCCTGGGGACCCTGGCAGGAAAGCCAGTGAAGGTTTTCTTCAGGGAGGGAGGACTGAGCTGACACACAAGGGAGGAGGGGGGTGACAAGAGGGGTGATCATTCCAGATGGAGGGAAGAGAATGTGCTAAGATCCTGTGGTGGGCCCTAGGGACTGAGAGGAGAGCAGCGAGCTGCAGGGCCTTGTTGGCTGTATTAACAAGTTTGGTCTTTACCTAAGAGCAATGAGAGGGGACTGAAGGGGTTTAAGTGGGACGACAGTAGGGGGTTGTTCGTGCTGAAGGAGGACCGTGTGCACGTGTGTGCATGTGTGAGAGAGACATCACCCGATTGCTGTTACTCTTATGAGGGAACTGTTGGCTGGTGGACGCCCCATGAGAGGGACTGGGCTGAGCCCGACTCTGACTGGATTGGAGGGCGCCAGGTGGGATTAAGGGAGATTAGGATCCTTAGGAGATCTGGAAGTCAAATACAGTGGTGGAAACTCTTCAAGGTGAGCAGGCTCTCTATTGGTGTAGAGGAAAGCTGGCTCTGACAAGAAAAATCTAGGCTGCCAACCACTCTTTCTAGTCCTACCCCAAAGCAACCAGCTGAACCTAAGATGCATTGAAAACCAAGTTTCATATAATCCAAGCTGTGAGACACCTACACTCATGTTCTCAGAGGATTTCGTCATCCTATCCGCTGTCCAGCTAACACACTAAATCCTTCATCTGAGCTATCACAGTGGCAGCTCTTTAGTTCACAAAGTGATGCTAGATGATGGGCAGGCCATCACAGCCTTGGAGTTCATTGCTTGACCTACCTGTAAGAGCCTGTGGGGCCCCCAAGCTGGGTATGGTGGCTGCATCCTGAGGGATGGAGCTGAGGTCGGGCTCTGGCGTACTCCGTGGAGGGGAGAGGGCTAAAGGAGTCATGAGAACCCGAGACTTGAGCTGCAAGAGAGAGCCCATTTGGTCAATGAAAATCTGGAAATGTTCTCTACACCTCCCCATCTTTCCTGCATGTCAGTTAACCACTGCTACTCTATCCTGCTTCCACACCTTTCTATTGGGCAGCTTTGGAGGCTGAACTTCAGATTCAAGTTCATGATCAAGGTTCATGTTTGGGGTCATACTCAGAGGTCAGGTCTGCACCCCACCCTTACAGTGGAGCCACCCAGGAAATGACTGTCAGGCAGTGGGTGTTGGAGCACATAGAGGTGGGAAGAGGTGAAGCCTGCAAGCCCTCAGCGTCAGGATGCAGGATAGGGGTCAATTTCCAGCCTGAGCCCCTGTGCTCCCTAGAATCCTGTGGACAGGGTTTTCCCCACAGCTACCCAGAGTCTGACCCCGAAGCTCTCCTCATTCTCTGAGCTTTCTGCTTGCAAAGATCACTGGATCCTGCTGGAAAAGAGCTCAGGAGCCATTCCTGCAGGGGCTGACATACTGTTTAGTGTTTATTTTCTATGTGGAGATTGTCAAAGGCAGCCTGAGTGTGGACATGATTGTCTGGTAAAAAGAAGCAGCCACCTTGAAGGTCTCACTTGAAATAATTAGTGAGGGGCTGAAAATTGCTGTGATGGAATAAGGCGGAGACAACTGGTTGATGATGTCAATACCAACAAGTCATTCTCCATACCAAGGTTTGATAGACAAGTTTCTAATCTTAGCTCTCCACCCCAAAATAATGAATAAATGAATTACTCCACCTCTTCACCACTGACCTTCGTCTGGACCCCACTCTAGACCAATTAAGCCAATCTCTGGGGGTAGGACCAAGGCATCAGTTTCTAAAGATATTCAGATGATTCCAATACACAGTTGATGTTGAGGACCACTGCTCAACAACAGTGCTTTTCAACTTTAAGTTGCAATCAATCACCCTGGGGGGTAGGGAGCGTCTCATTAAAATGCAAATTCTGATTCTGGAGGTCTGGGATGGGCCTGAGATTCTGCATTTATAGCAAGCTCCCAGGTGGTACTGATGCTGCTGGTCCATGGACCACACTTTGAGTAGCAAGGATGTAGGTTCTGTTGTTAATATACTTGCAGTCCCCATCCATATCCTAACTTGCTTTCACGGTTTTCAGGATAGAATAATAACAATAGTCACAGAGAAGTAGTATTCCTACTGCTGGTTATCCAAACATTCTACATTCTTTCATTCATTCATTCAACAAATATGTATTGAGAGCCCATTGCAGGGCAGACACCCTTCTAGCTGCTGGGATACAACAGGGAACAAAGCAGACAAACATCTTTGGCCTCGTGGAACTGACATTCTATTGGGTGGAAGCATACAATAAACAGAATAAATAAGTAAATGATGTAGAATGTTATAAGGTGATAAGAGAGCTGAGGGTGAAAATAGAGAAAGGGCAAGGGAAGCACAACTGAGGAGCTGTACTTTAGGTTGAAATTTTAAAATAGGATGGTTAGGGCATTTCTTGGGTGACATTGCACAAAGATTTGAAGGAGGTGTGAGAGCAAGTCATACCAGTGTCTATGGAAGAATATTCCAGTGAATGAGAATATCAAGTGCAAAGGTCCTGCGGCAGGAGCATGCCTGGAGTGTTTGTGCAACCGTCGGGAGCCCAGAGTGAGACTGGAGAAGTAATAAAGCCACAGGGCTTTGCAGGACACTGTAAGTTCTTGACTTTTACTCTGAGCTCTTTTGACCAGAGAAATTACAGGATCTGACTGATATTTTAAGAATCTTTCTGTTGAGAAACATTCTTAACTGTTGTGTTGAGAAGAGTTAGAAGGAGCGGAAGTGGGAGAAACACTAATCTAGAGGAGATAAGAGATGATGCTAGGTTGGATCATGGTGATAGAGTGGAGGTGATGAGAAGCAGACCGGTTCTGGACAGATCTTGAAGGTGAAACCTGCAGGAGTTACTGACACACTGGATGTGATGGGTGAGAGAAAGAAAGAAGTCGAAGATGACTCCAAGGGTTTGGGCTAGGAAGGCTGCAAGTGGATAAGGCTTTTTTGAGGAGGCAGTGAAGAGGGGTAGGGAAGACGAGGGGTTAGTTTGGGACATGTCAAGTTTAAGATGCCTATTAGACATCCAAGTGGAGATGTTAAGTAGGCAGGTGCATATAGTAGAGTATGGAGTTCTGGGGTAAAGTGTGAATGGAGATATAAATTTGGGAATCATCAATATAGAGTTGATATTTAAGGCCATGATAATGGATGTGATCATCAGAGAAGTGAGTGTAGATGGAGAAGAAAAGGATCCAAGCACTGAGCCTGTCAAGACTCCAACTGAAGAGACTGGAGAGATGAGGAGGAACCAGCAGAAGAAACCAGGAAAGAACATCCAGTGAGGTAGAAAGAAAACCGGGAGAGTGTGGCATCGCGGGAGCCAAAGGGAGAAAGAGTTTCAAGGAGGAGAGAGTGATCGGCCATGTCAAATGCTCTGCTCAGACAAGTAAGACTAGAAGCGGCCATAGTATTTAGTCTCCTTTCAACAAGAGAGGTTGAGGTACAGTGGGTGGGGTGGGAACCTGGTTGGAATAAACTAAAGAAACAATAGGAAGAGAGAGATTGGGATCAGGAGGTAAAGTCAACTCTTTCAGGGAGTTTTGTCATAAAGGGGAGCAGAGAATTAGCCATAGCAAGAGGCAAAAGTAAGATCAAAAGATTTTTGGCCCACAATGAGATATCATCTCACATCCATTAAGATGGCTACTATCAAAAAAAAAAAAAAGAAAGAAAGAAAGAAAGTAACAAATGTTAGTGAGGGTGTGGAGAAATTGGAATGCTTGCGCACTGTTATGGGAATACAAAATGGTGCAGCCGTTATGGAAAACAGTACGGAGGTTCCTCAAAAGACTAAAAATACAATTACCCTGCAATTCTACTTCTGGGTATATATCCAAAAGAATTGAAAGCAGGGTCTCCAAGGGATATTTGTATCCTCGTGTTCACGCAGCATTATTCACAATAGTCATTGTGGAAACAACCACAAATGTCCATCAAAAGATGAATAGATAAACAAAATGTGGTATATCCATACAAGGAAATATTATTCAGCCTTAAAATAAAGAAGAAAATTCTGAGACATACTACAACATAGATGAAACTTAAGGACATTATGCTAAGTGAAATAAGCCAGTCACAAGCAAACACTGTTTGATCCCACGTAGATAAATTCATAGAAACAGTAGAGGGGTGGTTGCCAGAGGTTGGAAGAAGGGGAGAGTGGGTAGTTGTAGTTTAACAGGTATAGAGTTCTGGTTTTGCAAGGTGAAAAAGTTCTGGAGATCGGATGAACAATAAGGTGACTATACTTAACACTGCTGAACTGCATACCTAGAAATGGTGGACAGTAAATTTTATGCTATGTCTTTTTTTTTTTTTAACCACAATTAAACATTTGAAAAAATTTTAAAGATTTTTTTTGTTTTTTGTTTTTTTTTAAGATGGGAGAAATAAGTGTTTTAATGCTGATGGAAATAATCCAGTAGAGAGGGGGAAGTTGGTGATACAGGAGAGTGCGTGGAGAACTGCTGGCATCAGCACTTTGAGTAGGTAAGAGGGGATGAGATTTAGTGAATAAGGAGGCTAGAGCCTTAGAGAGACATGCAGATCTTTCATCTACTGCAATAGGAAGGAAGGCGAAATATGAGTCTGGATGCTGGGAGGAGTGGATGTGGGGTGGCAGCCTGCAGAAGGTCTCTTCTGATGATGTCTACTATCTAGTGATGCAGGAAGCTGAGTGTGAGGATGGAGGAGGAAGGCGTGTTAATGAACTGGGAGGGTGGCAGAAGTCAGGGAATGGAGTGTGGCTGCTGAGCAGCATTGAAAGCGCAGTGAGATGAGTGGAAGTGAATTTAAAACGAGACCAGTGAAAAGAGAGCACCTTGGCTGCACAGGGATTTATGGGTGCACAATCTGGGGCTCTTGAGAGAGACCTTCTATCAATCAGAAGCTACAATTAGTAATAGAGACTTCATCTTATTCTGAGTTTAGCATTTGAAAAATTAAAGGGTCCTTCATGTATCAATACACGGCTAAATATTACAAAAATAATTTAAAATAAACCTCAGTGGTGGGAAGGAGTGGATCAGAAACCTGCTGTGACTCAGACACCGTGACTTTGGCGTGGTTTCCTCATCTGTCAAGTGTGACGAGGGCACTGCCCTGCCTGTTCTCCCAGGTCATGTACCAAGTGTCCCCCTGATGGTCTCCCTAGGAATGATATTCTGCTTTTCATGGCTTGTGAGGGAGAGGCTGGTCGTGACAGTCCCCAAGGACTGTGGCTATCGGGCTGTGGGCGAGTCTTCGCAAAATCCTCCTTTATAGGCTTAAAGCAGTCTGACTCCCAACATGCAGATAACAATGTTGGTGAGGAAAAAAACAGATATGTCAAAGTGTCATTTTTTTACCCTGTAGTCTTTAAGTAAATCCCACAAAGATCCTCATGGTCCTTCCCTAGAAAGATGATGATGATGATAGTGATGGCAGCTGGGACTTATGGTCAGGCACTGCTACTGTTCTCGTAAACTTCATAATGACGTGAACCTCTAATGCTTGCTCACTATTTTAATTTTTATTAGAGGGAGCTCTGTCCATTCAGCCCACCTCCAGTGAAGTCATATAATTACAATTGCCTGTTACATCCGCCCATCATTTCTGCCCAGGTGAAGCACTGAAAGGGATTAGAACAAGTCAGCTGGCTGCAGGGAAAAGCTTCTGCATCTATCCAACCTCTGAAACTGCTGGGACTTTCAAACAAAGAAGAAATCTCATGCAGTTGTGGGTGGTACATGACGTTTTAAAAATATCCTTTCGGTAAAACAATAAATCATCAGTAGGAGAACCCTTTGACTCAGCATTCTGAAACTTCTACCTCATTGCTCAATATAAACAATAAAAAATAACCTATCCTAGGGGGCAAGCCTGATGGCGTAGTGGTTAAGTTCACACACTCTTCTTTGGCAGCCCGGAGTTGGCAGGTTTGGATCCCAGGCATGGGCCTAGCACTGCTCATCAAGCCATGCTGTGGTGGCGTCCCATATACAAAATAAAGGAAGATTGGCACAGATGTTAGCTCAGGGACAATCTTCCTCAAGCAAAAAGAGGAAGATTGGCAACAGATGTTAGCTAAGGGCCAATCTTCCTTGCCAAAAAAAAAAAAAAACCACAAAAGTAACCTATCCTAGAAAAGGGAGTCATCCATGATTTTAGAAAGGTCCTAAAATAGATATGAGCCTACAGGCTAGGAACATCCATTTGGTGTGATGCAGGGCCTGGTCTGACAGACTGACCTCTCCCATGTGTGGAGTGAGGAGCTCCCTCTGTGCCCCAACCTATCCAAGCCATTCGCTGGCAGAGCATTTGTCTTCTTCATTGCTAGGTTAAAGAAAATTGTTTGTTTTGTTTTGTTTTTTAAATGAACAAAATAAAACAGAAGGCTCCTATCTTGCTATCTAATGCTATTCTTCAATAACAAGAACCAACGCTCCTTAGAGAAATGGCTGATTCTAGGACTAGGGCAGGAAATATATAAGGTGAGCCTGGAGCATCTTATTGTGCCAGAAAGTAAGAAAGTACTAAATAAACACACACACACACACATACACTCACACACATACAAAATGGTAGGGGTAGGTCATAGGGGCACAGGAGCCAACTGCAAGAGCTTCCAATGGCCAAATCTGGAGCGATGTGTGTGACAAATGAGGATAGCAGTGGTGGATTATAATTCAAAGTATACAATAAATATCCATGACTCCATACTGACATCAATGAATGACTGATACATACATGGAGGAAAATAGACATATGTCCCATGCATAAAAATTGCAAACAATTTATTGCAGAGCATAGCTCTCCACTCCCTAAGTGTGGGTTGCATATAATGACTTCCTTCCAAAGACGACAGTATGGAAATGGGGAAAAAAGTAACTTTACAGTGGAGAAACCTGACAAACAGCACCTCAACCACGTGATCAAGGTCACCATCCACAGTCACAGGCCACATCAATAGTACACACCTTTGATAGGATGTGCTGGGAAGGACACCTTACCTCCAGGATCTTATTCCCAAAAATGCAGAACCCTAGTCTAATCATGAGAAAAACATGAGACAAACCCAAATTGTAGAACATTTCACAAAATACTTGACGGATATTCCTCAAAACTGCCAACATCGTCAAAAACAAGGAAACTTTCACAGCCTAAGGAGACATGACAACTAAATGTAATGTGGCATCCTGGGTGGATCCTGGAGCAGAAGAGGGAAAAACTAATGAATCTGAATAAAATATAGACACTATTTAATAATAATGTATTACTATCGGTTCACTAGTTGTGACAAACGTACCATAATAATAGGGGAAACTAGGTGCTGGGTGTACGAGAACTCTCTGTTCTCGTACCTTTGCAACTCTTCTGTGAATCTAAAACTATTCTAAAATATAGTTTATTTTTAAAATATTGAACACACGATCAGGCAGAATAAACTGGGTAAAATGGAGAGGAAGGAGGGAAGAGGGGCCTCTTTCTTGGCAGCGTGAGACTGGAAGAAGATTTTCTGCCCAGGACGCCTTGCTCTGACACACAGGAGCTAATCCTTGGCCTTCAAAGCCAACAACTTTGTACGGATGCTGGCAAAGTTGGCACCTTTACCTGAAATTCAAAACCTCCATCAAATGGGTGTGGCTACTCGTTTTCCAGGGCACGGTTACCAATGGCTGCTGGAGGGGCTGTGCTTTGCCTGTTTAAGTATCGTGGTGGGATGAAGCAGAAGAGCAGAGAGTCGGTCCCTGCCAGCTGGAGTCTCAGCCAAAGGGGGCTGGGGAAGCTGGGATCCGCTCATCTTTTTTCCGTTTACGGATCCAAAATGAGGGCCTGGAGAGTTTCTGGTTCCAGCTGTCTTTCAGGGGAAGATCTTCCCTAAGACATTTGCTAGAGAATCACTGAAAAGAGTCGTTTGCAAACTGAGATGTGTGGCCAAGGGACACTAAAGGAGTAGGGGACAGTTGATGTAAAATTCAGGTATTTGTCTAGAAATATGTAAGTGGGGCAAAAACAGAGGTACTACCTAAAGAGTGTTTGATAGACCGACAGCAAGAGGTTGGTAATTGGAGGTAGAGAATGTGGTTGGGGGCTTACGAAGATGTGTGGAGGCTGCCTGCCCATCTGCAGAGGATGAACCAACAAAGCAAAATTTAAAAGTAGGTTTGGGGTGGCAGAGGGCACATGCGGTGGAACACTAGCTTTTGAATCCAGCTTGGCCACTCTCTAACCCCATCCTGAGTCCCTTACTTACGAGCCTGCCTCTCCTCATCTGTAAGGCAAGGCTAATAACACCCCTCGCAGGGATGCGGCAAGAATTAAATGTAAACGTTCAGCATAGGGCTAAGGCCAAGTGAGAACTCAATAAATGTTTATTATTATTGCTGTTAGTATTATTGTTGTTATTATTAGAAATTCCAGAAAAATGCAAATGAGTTTCAGGTTTCTAGTTCGTGCAGCCATGGTGAGGAGCGGGAGGGGTGAGGAGCCGGGGCGGGGGGAATTGCCCATCTTTTCGAGGACCCATTTGCATTTTCTGCGCTTGTCACTGGGATCACATCTTCACAAATCTTTGCAAACCTACCCTCCTACCTCCTACCTCGCAAATGATCCCCTCTGAGAAGTATGCTCTCAATGCATCTTGCAATGGCCCCTAAGTGTTGCTTAAGCAACAGCTGCCCTTTCCAAGTTGCACCAATTAAGTAAGTCTAAAAAGAAACAACATCACTCATTCCAGTAGGCGGTCATTTATTCAGCAAATACTTACTGAGTAGCTACTGTGTGCCAGGAACTGTTTGAGGTGCTGAGGATGCAGCTGTGAATGGGTGACATAAGGTCCCTGTTCTCAATGAACTAATATTGTAGTAGAAGCAGACAAATGATACACAACAAAAATGTCAAATTGTGATAAGTACTACTCCCAGAAGTAAAATATAGTGATGTGATGAAAGGGTACCACGTGACCAGGGTAGGCCTGTATGGAGGTGACTTTCACATTAGGATCTGAATTGCAAGAGGGAGCCTGTGGCGAGCGGGAGAGAACTTTCTAGGCAGACAGAGTGGCAATGTAAGCCTCCTATAGCTTGGCTTCTTCAAAGAACCAGGAAGGCAAGGTGGCCGGAATTGTGGGCGAGAAGTAAAATGCTGCAAGATGAGGTTAGCTGGGTGGTCAGGGGCAAATCATAAGGGCTTTCTATGTCAGTTTTGTGCACTGAATTGTGTCCCTCCCAAAAAGATATGTTCAAGTCCTAACCTCCACCACCTGTGACTGTGACTTGATTTGGACACAGAGTCTTTGCAGACGTAATCAAGTTAAGATGAAGCCATACTGGATTAGGGTGGGCCCTAAAGCCAACGACTGGTGTCCTTATAAGAAGGCGGAAATTTGACACAGATGCAAACAGGGAGAACACCATGGGACAATGGAGGCAGGGATTGGTATGGTGTGTCTACAGCCAAGGAACACCAAGGATTGTTTGCAACCACTAGAAGCCACAAGAGGCAAAAAAGGATCCTCCCCCAGTGCCATCAGAGAGAGCATGGTCCTGCCAACACCTTGATTCCGAACTTCTAGCCTCCAGAATCGTTGTTTTTAAACCACCCAGTTTCGGGTACTCTGTTACAGCAGCCCTAGGAAACAAATACAGTCAGATTAGGAGTTTGGATTTTATTCTAAGAGTTATGGAAACAGAAGATTTTAAGCAGGGAAAGACACAACCCAGTTTTTGTTTTATAAAGATAAACATGGCTGCTGTAGAGAATGGATGAGGGTAGGCAAAGTGGAGAAAAGAATGCTAGTAAGGAGGTTATCACATGGTCCAGGGAGAGACACTGTGGCTGAACGAGGGTGGACGGGAGGGAGGCAGAAAGAATTGGTTGGATTCAGGATGTACTTTGGAGATGGAATTAAGGTGATGGGTGAGAGAAAGTGTAAAATCAAGGATAACTTCTAGATTTATTCACATAAATTTTGTTTCGATAGTCTATTTTTACTACATTAGTTTTAAACATTAGCATCTTACTTGTTGTTGATTCAGTTAACTTTGGGGGAGCCATAATATTGGCTTTGTCTGTAAGTTTCCAAACATTCCTCTTCTAATACTCAAGCAGTCAACCCTCAGAATGGGACAGGAAAAGTTCTGTGCAGAACATGTGGGAGAGGATATGAAGAGAAGGAGAGCATCTGTATTTCCTCCTCTGGGAAATGGACACTTGGAACTGGCATGATTTCAGTCATCAACTATACATTGCTTGACGTACAGCAGGGAAAGGGCGAGAACACAGGACTGGGATTCTAATCCTGGTTCTGCCACCAACGCACATGGGACTGAGCAGCTCACTCAGTGCCACTGGGTTTCATCTTCCAAAGCCATTAAATCAGGTAGAGTTGTGGTTTCTAAGTTCTCTTCCAACTCATAATCGTGTATACACCTTGCATTAGACTACTTATGAAAACAATAAAGAATTTCAGACAAAACCAGTGTGAGTATCATATTCTGAGTGTTGATTAGAAGAAATGTGGCATCTTACATTTTTTGGAGTGCTGGGAATATGGAAAACTGAAAACAACAACAAACAACAGATAAAATGTAAGATTAGTTAAAGTCCAGAGTAACTGACAACACATGAAGAATAATCAGGCCAAAATACAGGTGAAATCTAGGCCTTGGGAATTGCTATGGAGCTCAGGGCTCACTCAAATGGCCACAACCACAGGGTAGAGGTGAGCCAGCTGTAAACTTGTCCTGCCCTGCCCCCCACCCACATCCGACTATAAGGAAAGTTGCCTTGACACTGGGGGAGGGAGTGTGCAGAATCCCCAAGAAGATATTGCCACAAGCCAGATCTCACACAGATTTGCAACTCAAATTCACGGAACTTGGACAATCAAGAAAACGTCAGGCTGTGAATTTAGTTAAAAAATGACCCAATCTGGCAGTGCCCCCAGGTACCTGGAAAAGCAAACACAAAACACCTGCAGAGAAAGGTCTCAAAAAAGTCCCAAAAGTAATTTTTCAAAGTTGATGAATAACACAGCCCCAAATACCCAACACACAAGGAAGCAAGGAACCAGAGCAAGAAGGAGCAATAAAAACACACGACAGTAAAACTCCTCAAATACTTAAGATAATTCAATTATCAATCAGGCTTAGAGTATAAAAACAACTGTGATACTATGTATAAAGGACAAGCTTGAAAATATCTCTGGAGAACAGAAAACTATAAAAACTAGCTATGGCAAATTTGAAAAAGAACCAAATTTAACTTCTATAGATGAAAAATATGATAACTAAAATTAAAGACTAAATGGACAGATTTAACAGCATATTAAATATAGCTAAAGAGAGAATTGGTGAGCTGGAAGATATGTCAGAGGAAATTATCCAAAAAATAGCATAGCGACAAATAGATGAAAACTATGGAGGAGAGATTAAAAGGCAGGGTGAATGTGAGAAGTTTTAACACTAGGCTTCCAGAAGAACAGGTTGTAGAGAATGGAACAGAGGCTATATTTGAAAGGATAATGGCTGAGAATGTTCCAGAGCTGATGAAAGATTCTAATCCACAGATTTAGGAAGCCCAACAAATTCTAAGTAGGATGAATAAAAAAGAAATCCCCAGGTAGACACAACAAAGCAAAATTATAGAACAGCAAAGACAAAGAAAAAAGTCTTAAAATTAGTTAAAAAATATTAAATGTTCCAAGGCACACTCAAATAAGCTAGATAGACAGCTGAGTCCTTGACAACAATGGACACGAGAAGACAAATGGAATAATATCTTCAATGTGCTGCAAGGAAATAACTGACAACCTAGACTTCTACACCCAGAAAAAAATTTTTTTTCCAGAAATGAAGGTGATATAAAGATACTTTCAGAAAATAAAAAGTAAGAGAATTCATCACTAGAGAACCTATATTAAAAAAACTTCTATGGGGGAAGACGTACTTCGGACAAATGGAAAGTAACCCCAGGTGGAAGATAAGCAAAAAGGAATGAAGAATTTTTAAAAAGTGCTAAACAAGCAGATGAATCTAAATGAAAATGACTCTATAAAACAATAATAATTATGTCTGGAGGGGTTAAAAAAGCAAAACAAAATTAAAATGTGTGACTACAATAATATACAAGTAGAGAGAGAAATGGATCTAATGTGTTCTAAGGTCCTTATATTACCCAGAAAGCAGTACGAGTAGAGAACTTTAGAAACTCTAGTAGGTAAGCATGCTGCAATTTCTGGAAGAATCAGTAATACAATAAAAAGAGTGCTTAAATTTCATTGAGTAGTAAAGAAAAAGATAAGTAATGAAAATAATCCAGAAGAAGGCAGGAAAGACAGGTAAAAGAAACCTAGAATGAGTAGGACCAACAGAATACACAAATTAAGAGAGAGTTAAACCCAAATGTATCAGTAATTTCCTTAAACATAAATGGACTAAATGTCTCTTTAAAAGACAAAGATTATTATACTGGGTGCTGTGGATTGAAATGTGTCCCCCAAAAGATGTTGGAGTCCTAACCCATAGCACGTGTGAGTATGACCTTATTTGGAAATAGGGTCTTTGCAGATGATCCAGTTAAGGTGAGGTCATTAGGATGGGCCCTAATTCAATATGATGGTGTCCTTATAAAAAGGGGGAATTTGGACACAGAGACAGACACTACAGAGGGAAGACAATATGAAGACACAGGAATAGAATGCCATCTATAAGCCAAGGAACGCCTGAGACCCCCTTCCTCAGGAACCCACCCTCCCTCACAGCCCTTAGAAGGAACCAACCCAGCCAAGACCTTCATCTCGGACTTCTAGCCTCCAGAACTGTGAGACAAGGAATTCATATCGTTTGAGCCGCCCAGTTTTTTGTATTTTGTTACAGCAGCCCTAGAAAATTAGTATACCAGATTTTTTTTTTTTGAATCGTGTCCTCCCTCCCTTCCTTCCCCTCCCCGCCCCTATTTGAGAAGGATAACTTTGTCTATAGCTTTCCTTGGGGGCACGTTCCCCCTTTAGACTCACACTCTTCCTTCATACAAAACTCCCTCAGGGTTCTGAGGAGATGGTGTGGGGAGCACAGTTACGGGAAATTGAATACCTCACCGTGTTTAACCTCAGACTTTAGTCTAAAAACTCGCCTGTTGGAAATGCAAATCAGCTCCAACAACAAGTTTGTAGCCAATGACCTAATTCCATTCCTAGCAGTCAGCTTGTTTCTGGGTCTGTCCATACTCTTTTCTCCCTGCACTTGCAGGAGAGATTAAACAGCCAAGGGATGGAGGGGCCAGTGTCGTTTGGCCTTGAGGCCTGCTTCGGCAACACACCCCTCTATCAAATCTGAGATCCTACTTAAACGATCTTTGCACTAATACTTCCCTAGGAAAACAAAATTACCCCAATGCAGTATACTGCCTGCATCACGATGAAGACAGAAGGGGGTGTTTGAGGTGGGAGGGGAATCATCCAGCTCTCTTGTGACTTTCAGAGGTGCAAATGGGGCGAGGACAGGATGAGAATGCTGGAGTTTTCTTCCACCAACTCTGTGTTGGGTTCAGATTCTCCTCTGGGCCCAGAGAGGCACTGAAACTGGTGAAGTGTAGCTGGAAAGGGATAGGGGGCTGCTTTGCGGGGGGTCAGGAAGAATGGCTTAATTTCCTCCCATTAGAGGGAAGCCAAGAGAGGAGACAATGAGGCCGGTACTCCATGGGTACCAGGAAAGAGAAGGAAGAAAAAGGAAAACAAAAAACACCATCACTGGCTAAAGTGGAATTCAGAGAAACAGATCTATCCCTGAGAATCATTTAATGGAATGCTGTCCACTATGCCTTGTGACCCCAACAATCTTTAGCAGAGACCACACATTGCAAGGAATGCTTGGTGTGACTGGGTTTCTTACAGAAACTGGCTGGGGGGCCAAGTTCTATACGTCAGCAGCCATGGGCTCAGCCCAGAAGATGAGAGATGGGACATGGGACATGGGACATCCGATTACAGGCATCCTGTGCACAGCAGAACTCAGAGCAGTGGGGAGCTGGAGCCTGCTGATACTGATCCACAAGGGATGATTAAATTTTCAGGAATATTGCAAGTTGTTTGTTAAACACAGAGATAATTAAAAATTAAAGTATATACACTTACAGAGTATTAATTAAATAAAATATACTAAAAACAAGGTAATAGACACTCAAAGCTCCTCGCTTTCTAGTTATTTAACTATGGCATCTGTATGGAAACACAGACGCCAGAGTGAACAGCCGCACATCTCTTCCCAACTCTGTGTTCAGGGCATCATCACATGGTACCTTGAAATTGGCCATGTCGAGAATATTTACACTTTGAAAATTAGCAAATGCTACAAGTTGGGGCTGGATTTACTATTTTGTTGACTTATAGACTTAAGACAGTGATGGAAAAAAATGTTAAAAACGCAAATTAAACTTAAAAATGCCTCTTGTCTATAGCCGTTATACCGTGAATTGAACAAAAATTGAAATATTTTTTGTTTTAACAAACTATTGTCCAATTCAGCAGAGAAGTCAATCACATCCTTGACAAATGAGCGAAGTTCCAACATACAATGCACTGTTTACATTTCTCTTACTTCTTAACATAAGCAAAAATATCAACTAACGTTCATGTCGGAGTTACATCAGAATGCTGTTGGGAGACATTTACCAGCATACCACTGCCCGGATCCACGGCTGAGCCTCCACCTTGAGCCCTGCTCCAGCCCTGGGTTAGGGAGTGGGGGCAACAGAGGATCACAGGAGAGACAATCCCTACTCTAGGTGCCACCCACTGTTCAGCCTGAGGGAACGGCCCTGCCCTGTGCCTGTGTAATCATTTTCCCCATGGGGCACAGGTGGCACACCATCAACAAAGGGGACCTTGAGAATAGGCACAGGAAGGGTTATCAGATACCCATTCTTCCCTCACATACTACTAAGCTTCATTTGATGTTTATAAATATGACTCTAAGGCAATAGAAGATCTGGATAAGCGAAGAACATTGAAGCCAACTCAACAGTTCTAACGAAAACACATTTTAGAAAGAGGCTTTAAACAAGTGTTGAAACAAGCAAATGAAACCCTTTCTACTTAAGTTTGAACATTCTCGTAATTGAGATTTTTGTGAGCTTAACTTCCTTATTACCCAATGCCAAGAACATATACTTTTTGGGGGTAAAAAGGATGACAGTAAGAAAGAGCGAACAAAACAAAATGTTGCATTTACCCATGTTTATTAGGGAATTACTTTCTTTATAAAGCGAATTTTCCAGTTAACAGAAGACTGTCCTTTAAGGACTTAGCAGAGACTGCTGGGCGTTCCCAAATATTCCTGCTCCCTTCTTTCTTTATTAATGGAATCCCTGAATTTTAATTGATTGCCTTGTCACTCAACACTACGTTTTCCTACTCCCTTGGAGCTAAGTGTGGCCAAGTGACCAAGTTCTGGCCAGTGAGATGCAAGAGTGAGGCATGTGTGCAACTTTGAGGGTTGGATCCTTAAACAGGAAAGACGTGCCCTCCACTACCTCTGTCCCCATTCTGCTGGCTGGACTAGTGGGATAGTGGGAACCAGAGGTTCCATTTTAGAGCATGAGGTAGAGACTTTGTGTTAAGGTGGCAGAGCAACAATATAGAAGGAACATGGGTCCCCAACTCCACGGAGCCCTTGTGTCAGCCCCAGATGGCCTTTCCAGACTTGAACATGTGAGAGAAAATAGTTTATATCTTCTTTAAGCCACTGTGACGTGGGCTTTGTTATAGCA
This sequence comes from Equus asinus, assembly GCF_041296235.1. Lineage (NCBI taxonomy): Eukaryota > Metazoa > Chordata > Mammalia > Perissodactyla > Equidae > Equus > Equus asinus. The sequence goes on from NC_091813.1 coordinate 43,617,722, forward strand.
GCTGAATCTGTATCCTGAATGATACAATGACCAACATTTTAGAAAATTTTAACCATTTGTTTTTAATATTTCAGGGATGATATTCTTTCTAGAATATGTTACACTTTTCTTAGCTCATTAAATGGAGCAGAGAGAATATAATTTACTCTTTTTTGAATCAGGAAGTATGATTACTATTCTGAACAATAATGCTAAGAGATTGCTGAGGTGTACAGGGCTGCTGGCCTGACAGTAAGCAGCCTCAGGCTGTGGGGCTTAGTCAATTCATGCCTAATGCCTGCAATTTCCCTGGCTGCCATCACTATCAAACTATCAAGGATCAGATAAGAAAATAAACATAAAGTGCTTAGGCCCAGAGCCTCAAATGTAGAAATGCTGAATAAATGCTGTGCATGACTATTACTGCTATTAGGATTAATTATTAGTATTACAGACAAATGACTATTTTTAAAAACCCAACACTTTATTCTTCCTGCTTAAATCATAAAGACACAGAAGCTGGAAATCCCACTATTTGAAGACATTATAATCAGCTGAGTCTACAGAATGGAAGGTAGCATTTCTCCTTGGTGTAGACCCTTTCTCTTTATTGCTTTAAAAAGATCACAATGGGGGCCGGCCCCATGGCTGAGTGGTTGAGTTCATGCACCCTGCTTTGGGGGCCCAGGGTTTTGCTGGTTTGGATCCTGGACGTGGACCTAGCACTGCTCATCAGGCCATGCTGAGGTGGCATCCCACATAGCAGAACCAGAAGGACCTACAACTAGAATATACAACTATGTACTGGGGGACTGCGGGGAGAAGGAAAAAAAACACATTGGCAACAGAGGTTAGTGCAGGGCCAATCTTTAAAACAAAAAAAAAGACTTCGATGGTCTTTTTAGCCATGAAATGTAAGGAAAATCTACCTGTTGACCTCTGAACTAAGGACGTAAACCAATAGCCGATGCTTCAAACTGAGATGTAAGTGTTCTGTTTGATAATGAAGAAGGCTGTTTTCACGGCAGCCAGAGCACAGCTCTTCAGAGAAAATAGGATGTTAAGAGGTTTTGGCTTCCTTTGACTGGGGCGAGAAGGGGGCAGTAAGGCCATAAAAAATCTCACAGGAGTGAGCAGGCCCCAGCTGCAGGCCTGGGCCGAGAGAGAGATGGCCAGGTGGACCCTGGGAAGAGGCATGACCTATGACCTCTGGAGCACTGACATCTGACTGGCACTCTTCTGCCTGTAGTTCACTCTGTTATTCTCAAGCCTCAGAGAAGGGGTTAAACGTCACAGCCTGTGCTTGTCGTGCTTGGGTCTTTAAGGGAGAGGTTTGTGCTCCTACTTGGACCAGAGAGTTTCCACGTATGCAGGGGCACAGGGATGACTGACAGAGCAGCTTGGGACAGCACCAGTCAGAAGTGACAAATGTCAACCAGCATAGACCTGTGATACAGTCAGCAAGGCCAGGAGACTCAGAATCTCCTGGGGAAGAGCCTGCCAAAAGCTCAAACACTCACTATTTTATTATGATAATATTGTTAGCACGAATATATCATAATAACATCATTTTCGACATAAAATTATATTGTCATTTATTATTTTATAATATTGATATTACTGTGCATTTTATTGTTCTGTATTATTAATATATCATATAATTATCATAATTACTATTATTATCCTCTCCGTGTCCAGCTGTGCGCACTCTTCTTCCCCAAAATGTCTTCCCCTTCAAATCTAAGGCTATTAAACTGCTATAATCGAGCTTGTGAGAAATGCATCTACAATCAAGGTAAATAAACTCTGAAGGAGGGCTTGGAAGCATTTCTTAGTCATAAAATACAAGACTTTTAAGACTAGACCAAGTAATATCTTATTTCCCTTGCTCAGGATTTTTTAACAACTTCTGGCTCCCCCACTGCGTCCCAGATAGTTAAAAACTGCCAAATTAGTGACCATTTGGTAAATGGAATGAAACCGTACACTTTCCTTGCTGGCTTCTCCACAATTAAAACCCTTTCATTAATGATAAAATGGGGCTTCAGGGTCTAAGAAATTGTCAAAATAAAACTGGAGAGACTTAACAGGTTGCCAACTTTATTTTGCCAAGTAAAGACATTTTTTTAAATTACCAAATCCTGACAACAGACGATATTTAATAAAATAAAATTTGACACCAAAATAGTAGGAAGCAGATATTTCAGAATAAAGGATGATCCTTTAAGTGAAATCATTTCAGCTTTGCGAAGACTTTCAAACAGTTCTTATTTTTCCTGTGTCATCATGAGTGGGTCGGAACGTCATGCAGACTGGCACCTGGTTTGGAGCCATTCTTCTCAGAAGCTAAGCCCCTGACTTGGGGAGCCACCTGGAAGCTGCTGGCCTGAAACAATTCCCACACATTTCCCCAAATATTTGGGAAGTAGACTCAGGAAGGGCTGTGGCCTGTTGTCCCCAGAAAAGAAACCCTTTTGGGCACGAGTATGAGACCTGCCCACTTTGTGCAGGGCCTGTGTCCTCAGCTGACCACCCCAAGGCTGTCTTCCTGCCCTGAGGTGTCTCCAAGTATTAGGAGCACTGAGAACCACCCTTCTGAGGAGACAGGAAAATTGCAAAGTCGAGTTCATTCCATGGAGTGAATTTCCATTTTTCCTGGCCCCAGAAATGCTGTGTCTGTTGGTAATTTTCATTCTTGGGTCACAGCTCCCAGGGGAGTAGGAGAAAGCCAAATAGGAGAGCGAAGTTTGCAGTGTGTTTCTTCAGACCCTGGATGTGCTCCCTAGCTCTATAAACAGAAGGGCTGCCCTGCTCCAGCCTTCCAGATGCAATTCCCAGACCCTGGCAACTACACAGGTAGCTGAGCAGGAGGACCTGCCCTGTGCCAGCTTCGGAGACACAATTCTGAAGCTGGTGTGCCCATGAGAAAAAGGAGGCTCTCTTTGTCAGAAAAAATAACTAGTGACAGAAGACTTTACCTCAGGAGATGGCTGAGTAAAAGCTTCTTTTACCAAAACCAATGACCCCCAAATAACTTTGAGTCACTTTCCCCCCCACCTACCATTTTTACTTTCCAGCAGTTGTAAGAATTGTGGAAAACCAAAGGGATAAAGGTTGAATTCATTACCAATTCTTCCGGAAGCTTTGTCTTTCTGCTGACCTGAAATAATTTCCACACATTTTCCTAAATATATGGGAGTTAATTGCCAATTTGCATTTTGGTTTGAGTATTCAGATCTAAAGGTGGAAACATAAGCTCTTTATTTCCAGAAAAACAAATGAAGGAAAATTTCTGTCGCTCATTTTCTAATGACCGAAAGGCTTTTGCAGAACAAGGTCAAGATTCTTTCTTCCCTAGCAGCCTCTTCAAAACCATCTGAGAGGATAAGCTCTCCCCTGGGTTCGGGTTGCTGTATATGATTGCAGTTACATCAGAGAACTTACTCTCCACCCCCCAGCCTCTCCAAATCATTAATTCTTAAAAGGGTCATGGGATTTAAATTTTGCCTAATATGCCTCCTTGTAGCCAAACTTGACGTCAGCATCTTTTATAAGCAGGAAACTATGAATTAACACCCTGAATTTTCATGACGAGTCCCCTTGTTGGGGCTGTGTTTGGGAAAACTTTGACAGTAGTCTCCTCACATTATTAATTTAAATGTCTCAGGAACATCATCTGCTTCTACTGAAATAAATGACAAATCAGTTCTGGAAAGTGGCTTCGAGAGCTGCTCTAGTAGGCACAGTTAGGGGAAAGCTCAGTATCTGAAACACTAATTCAGATGCGAGGCTTAATAATGTGTGTTTAGCTATGACCTTAAAATCTGCTCGCCTTACAACTTTCCCCATCTGGTGTAATTTGCTTTCTCCACTTGTAAAAATGCACACGATAGCAACAGCATGCATTGTGTGCCATGTTAGAATAATGAGGCCTCGGCCATCACATGCTCCATTGAGAGAAACTTATTCATCCTGTCTTTACCCAGCTCCCAACTTTTCATCACATTTTGCAGTGGGGTTCTGCCCAAACACCCGTGCCCCAGCCCAATACCACTTTGGAGAAAGGAGATGATGGAGCCGTACCTTGTACCCGGGTTTCCGCCCTCTTTTCTTTGGGATCTTCACTGCTGGTAAAGAACCAGCTGAAGCAGAATAAAGATTATGAACTGCCATCTTCATAGGTGTTGAGTGAAGTGGGGGTCGGCCTCGCTTCCTCCCCGGGATCCTCTGAGACTGCATGTCTGCTGGTGCCAGTCTTACAGAAGGAAGTGACAAATCGCTCACAGGCAGAAGAGGTGCTAAGAATTAGTCCAGACACAAAGCAAAACAAAAACAGAAGTGTTTGTTTGGTTTGCAAGGCAAACATGGATCTGGTTTGGTGACTTTGGCCATACCGACCCCTTGTTGGAGGAGAAGACCAAATGCGAGAGAACCAGGCACCACTACGAGCTTTTACGGTGCTGTTGGGCTCCTGGTACAGTTTCAAGGACAGCTAATTTCCATGGGGCTATGGTGAAAGTGGGGAAGATACTGGCGGGGTGAAGAAGACACTAGATTCCCGGCTCCAAACACAACTGATAGTGTCACCAGCAACAAGACAACTTTATCTATCTGTGTCCCAGTTAATTCAACTTTGAACTAATATAATAATAGTATTTAACACAACCATTCTCTCATATTTACTCCTATCCCTTTGGTTGGGTTATAAATTATGACCTTTTTTTCCATTGAAAGAAATTTAACAGTACAAATCAACTGTATTAAGGTGGATTATGTCCCTCTATCAAAATGGGGACAGAGATTTGCATACAGAGATGTTCATTTATCATGATTCAGAATTGCAAAAATAAAATGGATACAATCCAAATACCAAGCAATAGAGGAATAGTTAATATATCTACAGAATAAAACAATCAACTAATTAAAAGCCTTTAACAATACTCTTTTAATAACACGAGGATGAGTGAAAAAGCATCACATAAATTGCACATAAAAGTTATCTCAACTATGCAAAAACTTTATCCGGTGAAAAAGTGGAAGGAAACGTGCTAAAATGCCACCAATGGCATAGATGGTGAGACTCTGGGTAAGTGTTTACCATGAACAAATTCTTTCCCCCAAGCAGATACTATACTATCCCCCACATACTATAATATTATTAGCATTAAAAATTCTAATAATAAGGTTCTCAGGTAGAGTTGCCTAAATCTTGCAGCAAGAGGTGGGTGATCAGCCCCAACCCAGAGAACGTAGCAGTAGCATGAGTTCAGGGGTTGGATTTCCTGGAATGTTCATGAATGTGACAAATGGGACAGAACTTTAGACTTTAGTTCAGGGGTGATGTTAGGTGATACAACTCTGAGGATTAGTGGTACCTAACAGTGGAAATGAGAGGTTCTTGCTCAAAAGGCTGCAGAAAGAGTTGGGAAAGACGAAGAGGCAGTCCCTGCACCCTGGTCTGGGATGCACAGCAGGGACCAGATTGGTTTGCTCAGTAAAGAAAATATCAAATAGTGGAAATTCTTAAAATCATGACGGGGGAAATTTTGGGCATCCTCTATAGATGTAAGTTCACTTCATTAATTCTCCGAATATTAACAGTACTCTATCAATAGTCTTGATTGTTCTCGGAAATAGCATACCTAGTAAATAGAGTTTTAAAGCATAAATTTATTTATTGACTGCATTGTTAAATATTTCAGGTAGATTGACAAGCTGTTAGGTATCAATTTTCCCTGTTTTTGCCACTTTAAGAAAAATATTATATCTCACTGATTCTAAGATGTGTATTTCTCCACACATTAACGTCTCTGAAATCAGGATGTACTCTACAGCATTGTAAGGATGTCAGAATTCCATAGGGAGCATTTTTCTTTTCTTAGTGGTACATGAGATAATGATGTGTGATATAATCAAAGGCATCTGAGAGTCAAGGAATTATGGCCAACAAAGATAAGCCCACCAACATGTAAAGGAAGACGCACTCTGTTTCTAGACTTAGTGTCTGTGCTCCACAGTGCCATCAAATACCCAAAATAGTCATTTTCCAAACAGACGCTTCCAAAAACATTGGAAAACCACCAAAATTCATTCAACAACATTTCTGCTATGTGAAACTTGGTCTGAGTCCCATTTTGAACTATCATGGTCAAGTTTCTGCTTCTTCATTATTAGTTTATCTTTACAGACTTTGGAAACAGGAATTTTTCCTAATATAGGACATGTTTCTCTACCTTTCTACTTAGCCTCTAGTGAGGAAGGGGGTCAGCAATATATCCACTAACATCAAGATCAAAAGTCAACAAGAGCAGGGGTGGGGGGGGGCAGTTGGGGGACTAGCCTGGTTGCACAGCGGTTAAGTTCATGCACTCCACTTCAGTGGTCCGGGGTTGGCCAGTTCGGATCCCGGGCACCGACCTATGCACTGTTCATCAAGGCATGATGTGGCAGGCATCCCACATATAAAACAGAGGAAGATGGGCATAGATGTTAGCTCGGAGCCAATCTTCCTCAACAAAAACAGGAGGATTGGCTGCAGATGTCAGCTCAGGGCTAACCTTGTAAAAGAAAAAAAAAGTCAAGAAGGGGCCGCTCGGTGGCTTAGTGGTTAAGTTCACACGCTCTGCTTCTGCGGCCTGGGTTCGCAGCCCAGATCCCGGGTGTGGTGCTACACACCACTCATCAAACTATGCTGTGGTGGTATCCCACATACAAAAGATAGAGGAAGATTGAGACAGATGTTATCTCAGCAACAATCTTCCTCACAATCTTCCTCAAGCAAAAAGAGGAAGATTGGCAACAGGAGTTAGCTCAGGGCCAATCTTCCTCAACAACAACAACAACAAAAGTCAACAAGAGAAAACTCATGATCAGAGAAGACATTGCATCTCTTGGAATGGAAATGGGAGTCCTCTTGGAGGGTCAATTGGCTGCATTCCTTCACTGGTGAGTTGGGATACTCTGCTAACTGAGATACTCCCTCATGAAACTCTTCTTGTTGACTAGGTTTTGAACAATAAAGGGAGAGTAACAAATTAATTAGCACATTATCTGAAGGATTTGTATCCCTCAAAATTACGCTTAACTATCCCCAAATTTCTCAATATGTCAGAAAAAAATTCCTGGGAAAAGAAGTCATCTTTTAAACTGGATTCTTCTGTTGTTCTAATTCCCTCTCCCTACTGGTAGGAAACGCCAAGACTTGTGCTACTTCCCACTGCCTTCTGTAGAAGCACGTCCATCTTAGGAGTGTGAAGGACCTTCCCACATAACTAAATCTGATCAATGAATCTCACGCTAATGGAGCAACAATGAAGTGTTTTTGTACCAGAGCAGTCGGAGAGGTACTTGGAGATAGGAAGTTTCCTCGATTCATCACACCTGAATGATTACATATTTAACCCATTAATCAGGTAGGTGCTGTTCCCCAATTCCTTTGTCACAAATAATTACAATTTGAACACACAAGTAAATACAATTTTAAGTAATGAGACAGAGCACTTTTCAAAATTGAAGAGATTATTTTAACCACAAGGGAGTCTCAAAATCTCTTTTGGGATAATTTTAAAGAGTTGAGGAAAAGTACGTACAAAATGGTTCTTTCAATAACAGATCCAGACACTTTGGAAAAGATAGTCACAAAAGACCAAAGTCCCCAAAATCTCCCTTTCCAAAACTAAGACATGAAAAAAAGAAAGTGAAAATAGCAAAGATCAATACTGAAAACAAGGAAGGGTCTCCATCTCGGAATGCAGTGGAAACAAGAGAGACAGAATGTTTTTAGGGAGAACATAACTATAGAAGATAGACAGGGACAATTTATCAAATAGTTAAAGAAAAAGTCAAAGTTGATAGAAAAGGAAAATACTCAAAGATATACTAAGAAGCCATCAACAAGAATGAAGAGGCTCTCTGTGTCTTAAAAAAATTTCATTAAGAATGAACAACAACAAATCCTAATGAAAATAATACACACAAAGGCAAAGGGAAAAAAATTTATAAGCATTTGGGCAGAACAAATAGATCATGTACAATAGGAAAAATAAGCAAGCTAGTTCTCTTCAGCACCATTAGCCAGAAGATAACGGAATTACCGTGGTGGCCTTTTTTTCAGGTATTTATAGTTGCCACACTTCCTCCCACCACAGGGCCTTTGCATAAACCCCCTCTGTTTATTCCTCTCATTCTTCATCAGTTAGCTCAAGAAGCTTGCCCTGAGCTCTTGTTAGGATTTCCCAAGCTTAGAGTTCCTCAGCTGTGACTACTGCATGTGCAGCCTCCACTATAAAACCTGGACAAAGGAAGCAGATGGGAACACGAAGTCTACACCACCTGCTGTGCCTCTGCCCTAGGATCATCCCTTTTCTGCCAGCATCCATGACAGGGTGACAGGCTAACTTGTTTGCTTGCAGAGGATAAAATCTCAGACCCTTCTCTGTTCTTCATACAGATTTAGTAAGAAATGGAAAGACTTGTATGAAGAAAATAGCAGTTTTCAAAATTCTACTTATGCCCTAAAATAAAACTCAATAAATAAAAAGACTATTCTGTTATTGGATACATGGATGTTTTTAAAATATAATTTTCATCTAAATTATTTTATAAATTAAATGCAATCACATTAAAAATCCAAACTGACTTTAAGGAAAAAAAGGACAAGACAAAGGCCAGCGGAGGAGATGTGTCCACCTGGTTCATAAAATGTATCATAAACCTATAATAGTGGCAGCAGTATGGTACAGGAATAAGAAATCACATCAACGGAAAAGTTAGTCCAGAAATTAACATATAATAAGCTTTCATTTGTTTGAAATTTAAGATTATTTAGTATTAATGAGGAAAGCTCAACAAATGATTTGTGGACAACTGGCACTTAGAAATGAAAAAAATTTTAGGTATATTTCAGTAAAATAAATTCTAGAGTAGTCTAGAAAATTCTAAAATATAAAAAATAAAAGAAATATTAAGAATTACTGAAGACAAAATAGGTCAACTTTTTTTGAGTGTGTGTGAGGAAGATTAGCCCTGAGCTGACACATGTGCCAATCTTTCTCTGTTTTGTGTGGGATGCCGCCACAGTGTGGCCTGACAAGCAGTGCCGGGTCTGCACCTGGGATCTGAACCTGTGAACCCTGGGCCACCGAAGTGGAGCACAGGAACTTAACCACTATGCCACAAGGCTGGCCCCTGGGTCAACATTTTTATACTCTTGGGATGTATGATAGAAAACTCAGGAAGCACAAACGGAAAAACTGATAGACATGACTACCTAAAGCTCAAGTTTTCGTATAGCAAAAGTAAAATCACGAAAAAAGTTGAAAATGAATGAAAATCTATGGGAACTATTTACTACATATTGGACCAACAAAAGGTTAATACAAAGAATTCCTTCAAATTATTGAAATAAAAATGAAGACTAGAAAAATGGGCAAAGGATATAGACAGTTCACAAAAAAAAATTAAAAAGAGAGGAAGGAAGGAAAGAAAGAAGGGAGAAAGAGAAATAGTCAAATATCACGAGAAAAGATTCTAAACTTCTCTGGTAACCCCCCCCCCAAAATAGATTGAGATATCATTTTTTGCTTATTAGATCGATAAATGTGCATAACCCTGACATTGCATGTTGCTGAGGGCTAGAGGAATGGGCACTCCCATTTGCTCTTGCTAGGGGTGCAAATTGGCTAACCTTTCTGGAAGAAAATTTGAAAATCACTTAAAAACTTTACACATGCACACTTCGTAAACCACTATGTCACTGCTAAGGATAAATCCTAGGAAGATAATCTGGGAAGAACAGAAAGATATATGGCCAGGGGTATTATTTGCACGTTGTTTATAATAGTGAAATACTGAAAGTAATCAAAACGTCCCTCCAAACAGCCTTAGTTTACTAAATTATTTCACATTCATAAAGTGGAATACTTTGTAATTTTAAGTATGTGTGTGTATACACTTACATATATACATGCGTACACAAAGATTGCAAAATAGTATATATAGTAGGATTCTATTCATATATTTTTTACATATATACATAAAGATAAATCTGCATGTATTTAGGCATAGAAAGAAGTCTGGGGAAAATAATTATCAGATTATTTGAAGGTGGTTTCCTCTGGGCAGAAAGATATTGAGAGATGTTTTTGCTTTCTTCTTTGTACCATTTCACATTGTTTGAATTTTTAAACTATAGGTACAAAGAGAGTACAAAGAGAAAAACAAATGATGAGTGAATAACTCTCATTCTCTGGAAGTTTCTATTGGAAATTTGTGCTTCTTTAGATGGTCTTTTGTTTTCTTGTTATCTAATGGTTTTGGCTCCTGAACTACAGAACCTCACTGGCCACTGCTTTAACATCCCAAACAAACTGTAACAGAAAAGCAAAAAGGATTTTAACACACACACACACAAAAAAAGGTTGTTTCTGAGTTAAGAAGAATGTCCATAAACACAGTGGATAGGGGTGCTTCGCTGAACCCTGGAGAGAACCAGCTCACCCCCCTCACCCTTGGTAGCACCTCCCTCCAAGCACTTACACCACAGGACCAGGTGGCAGCTGAGTTACGGTCCTTACCCTCAAAATTTTCCCCCATCTCCAAAGACTTTCAAAGACCTCAAATGCTCTCTAAAGACATCCTAGCCATAGATATATAATTTGATACAACCAAATATATAAATCATTCGAGAACTGTCAAAATCCTGAGGTGTACATGATACCTCTGAATTTTCCTGCTATCAATTGCCAGCTTCGGGGAATGCAGACTGCCTCAGTTCAGGGCAGACTGGAAACCATCTTGGAGCCAAGAGCTTTAGTAAACATTAAAAGATTCTCTCCCTAGAACAGCCTAACCGTAAAGTCTCTAAATCTCCAAGTTGCAACCTTTAAGTGGTTGTCAAATCCTGGCTTGACATATTAAGTCAAGTGATTTGCTGCTGGTTTCCTCAGTCTCCCTCTTCTTATCAAAACAAGGCTTGGCTAGAAATATTACAACTGAAACCAAGAGAATCTAAGATCTGGTCTATGAATTTGGGGGTGACATTTTACCTGTTAGCCTCACAAATCTAATGCACATAAACCAAGGTCCTGGCTAATGGTGCTTCATCAAGATAAAGAGCAAAGGGATTGCCAAATCCAAAAGCATACACCAATTCCATGGGGCCACCAAATCACCTAACGCAATCCTGAGGCATGTATTCATGTATCCACTCCTTCCTTCATTCATTCATTTATCAGTTTCTCCAAGAAATATCTGTGGAATATGCAGTGAGTGTCAAATACTGCGTTTAGCCTCTTGGATTACAGATGAGAATAAGATGTTTTCTGACTATGAAGAAGCAGACAAGTAAAGAGGCAATAATATGTGATAGTATAACAAGTTTCATATGAAATGCTATGAAAACATGAAGAAGGAAAGAAATCAGCTGTTTCAACAGGGTTGGGAGGTATGGAGACAGGAAAAGCAAAAGAAGGTGACATCAGAGGTAGGATTTTCCCAGGCAGGGCAGAGCTAAACGCACAGAGCTGGCTCCAGAGCAGTTACATGCAGGGGCATTTGGTGATGAGCGGCAAAAGGGTGGGTCAGGGACTGGAAACAGGATCAATGGCTTTTCGCTGTTTCTAAAAACATTGAGACCAGGTAGTTACAAGGATCTCTAGATTCCTAATGGACTCTAAATTATTTCCTTCTATTAACTGCATGGAGTGGGTTGTTGACTTTGGTGTTATGCTCTTTCTCACTGTCATTTCAAAAGTACAACTGGAATCCTATTTTCTCTCGTTTTGGGGCACCATGTTGAATTCACTGTAAGCCAGTGGCTCTAGTGTCTTTCTTTTGCCAGCTGCCTCATACGCACCCAAATACCTACAGCTCCACAGGCTGCTTAGGTCTGTATGTGGGGTGGTTTCCAGTGATAAGGACGCATCTCGGCATTTATCTAAAATTGAGCCATTCTCCAATGTGGCCCAACCCCTCTTGCTCCAGAGACCTTTCCTTCTCCACACACTGATCTCCCACTTCTCTTAACTCCTTCACCACCCATTGCCTGTACCACCAGTCTCGGCACTGATTAAATGATGGTTTACGTAGTTTTCTCATTGTTTCATGCACACAAATGATTTCTGTACATTCCTGGAGACCAGGGGCGGTATTTCATTTGTCGCTCTGCTCTTCACAGCACCTGGTGCAATATTGCATGCTCAAAGTGCACCTGGCACCTGTGGCAACACCATTCACCATCGAGTCCACCATCTCACCTAGACCAATGGCCCACAGCCAGCGTCAGAGGTCTGCCTTCATATTTTTTAATTTTGGATAGAAATATATCAATATAATAGAAGACTTTGATGGTCAATGAAACTTTTAGACCGTAAGAAGAAGCGGGACAGCAATATAATTGGTTAAATAGAGAAAGTGCATTCCCTTAATATGCATTTTTCCCCAATTCTGATGCTAAAATTGGGCCAAGAGAAGCCAAAGGCAGCACTCATGTGTCCTCACTCCTGGCACTCGCATTTGCTCTCTGACACTGTTCTCCACTCTCAATAAAACCAGGACTCCTTAGAGATAGCTGATTCCCAAACTTGGGGGCAGAGAAATGTCAGGAATGTCTTATTATAACCAGAACAAGGATGATTTTAAGAATATCCAGAGTGGTACTAAAAGAACAAAGAAGCAAGTTGCAACAGTTTATGAATCAATAATAATAATAACAACAATAACAATGATAATATAGTGAACCGAAATAGTTATGAAAGGCTATGAGCTCCTTATGATACTCAGGAGACCAAACTAAGGTGCACCAAATTCTAGTTGTAATCATTTTAATACAACAGAAGGTGGGTAGAATAAAATGTAATTTATTTTTGTTGATTTTGGTAAGTCTGGGAGAGCTTATCTATTGGTATTTTGTTCCGTTAATTCCGTACTGATAGGCCCTGTCTCTAAATAGACGAGAGTGAGCTCAAAGAAATTATAAATAAGCCAGTTTGTCCTGGAAATATAGGAATTAACTAAGGAACAAAAAGGACTGGTTAGCTCCAGTTGTCCCACAAAATGACCAGGTAGAAAGCAGGTTCGAGAGAATGTTCAAAGGTGATGAGCCTGGCAAATGTCCTCAGGGGAGTTGTAATGTGCAGACTTCTTCCCTCAACCCCCGGACGTGGAACTTCTAGACGTGCCTAGTAAGTACATGGAGCCGAGACATAGGCACCTCCGTCTCCACAGGTAGAACTCTCAAGTCTGTTGTTGTGTAGGCTGTGGGGGGCTTCCTGCCCCCTTATAACGGGCCATCTGCAGTGAGGACAGACTCTAAAAGCCCGTCAAATCCGTTCCACCCTTGCGTAAACTTATAAAAGCCCTTCCCCCTCAACACAGGAGCCTTCCCTTCACCCAGTAAGCATGCAGAAGCCAGGATGATAAGGAGCCAAGATTTATGTATTTAAGGGGAAGGAGGAGAGGTACATAAAGCAAGAGTGGAGAATACGCACAATGAAGTGGAGGAAACACCATTCCAGCCTGCAGGACTTGGACAAACTTTAGAACATTTGAAAGCATGAGAGACAGGCACACCACAGAGGTGTGAATAATTCACTGGCTGGGCAGCTTCTCAGCTGTACCCTAAATCTGTCTATTTTCTGGGACCCACCAGTCCCCTCGGCTGGCACAGGAAGAAGAGAGAAGCTACCTATAGCTCCAGCACTGTCATCTGGGCCCCTGGCCCGGAGCTGTTCCTCAGAAGGTGAAGCGCAGAGAGTAGAGGAAAGCAGGTGCCAGGCCCAGGAGGGACTGGCTGCCACCTCCTCCTTTCAGGTGTCCATCCGTTTTTTTAAAAGTCAAGTCACCCACACTGACAGACCTTACCCTTCAGGTGACGTCCTTACAGAAGGCAGCCCTCTGGAGGTTCTGTGGGCTGGCCCTGGGCCTGTCTCCCTCAGCTCCATCCCTCGCCCTGCCCCTGGGATTCTCGGTATGAACGGGGGCTGACCCCCAAAGCTGTTTTCCAAGGTTGCTGTGACAGCTGGCTGCTGGCTGGGTTTGCCCAATGGGAGGTGCTGGTCTGAGTTTGGAGGATGGGAGTTGGTGTGGGTGAAGCCAGGGACCTATCACGCTCTCTTTTGGCTTTGCTGGGTCTCTGCGAGAAACTGCTTCTCCTCTGTGGCTCCAGCCCCCCCGGACAGGCCCACACGGGTGACCTGGCCCTGGCTTCTGTTACACCACCTCCTCCTGCTGTCCCTCTAACCTAGAAGTGGTTGCGACTGCAGAGACCGTGGCTAATTGTCCAGTCCTCTGTTTGGTCTGTCTCATCACTGTGTGACCATTTCCCTGAATTAAATACCCAGTGCCTTAAACACTAAAGAGCTTTCCTAGTTAGACCCCGACAGACAGACATGGAAAGGGACAGCATCTGTCTGCTCTTTAGGCAAGTCACCTAATGACCAGGTAGAATGGGAGCCTTGTAGGAAATCCTCTTTTAGGAATTTCCAGTCATTCCTACTATCTCAAAGGATGGAGTCTGTCTGTCTGTGGCCACACCTCAAGATGTACCTACGTGCAAACTCATGGGTTGTGAGAAGGATCCTGGCGGGGGGAGGAGCTAGGAAGCCTTCTGCCATGATGCAGTCAGCAGAATCACGGCTGAGAAAAACGAGACTGAATGATCTTCAAGGTGAATGTTGACGTTTACATAGTAGCAAATATAGTGTGCCATTATATGGTGGGTGAGGAAGATACACATACAAATATACACACGTATGCATGCATATATGCTTGTATAGGCACAAAACATCTCTGGAAGTGTTTAAAAATGGTAGCAATCATCTGTCAGAGGTGGAGGGCCTGGGTTTCTAGGGGCTGGAGAGGGAAAGGGGTTGTTCTCTGTACACTGTTTTCTACCTTTTGAATTTTGCGTGTATTAAAAAAATAAAAACAAACAAATAAATAAACTCAATTTACAATCTCTTGCTCTATTGAAGAATGAGTGAGTGCCTCTGCCACTTGCAGCAACTGATCAGCCAAGGCCAGCTGCACTAGCGTGTGGGAGGTGGGATGCGCTGGGTGCTCTGGACCCTGAAAGGACTGCAATTCACAAGCCAATACCTGGGTGCTACACTCATCATGTCCCGTGGTCGTGTGCACTTGCACTGACTGGGACTCCTAGGAACCTCAATGACTTGACTGACCGGACGGGCAACCGTTTCAGTGGGCGTTCATAGCAATGAGGCACAGTATTAGGTACTAGTGGAAATGACCCTGGACTGAGGGAGCTGGGTTCCAGTTCTGGCTCTACTCCTAATCATCTGAGAGATGGAGACAATTTACTTAACCTCTCTGGGCCTCTTCCTCCTCATCTGTGCAGATTTAGACGTCTAAACTCCCTATGGAGCACAGCTCTTGGATTTGTAGGTAAGGACACAACAAGCCTTTGTTTGATTCAGACAGTTTCTTGCTTAGACAGACAGCAAAAGCAAGAAGAGACGGAGTCTGCCATGTCCTTTGTCCTAAAAGACAACACAGAAACAAAAGGGGCCACGTGACTACAATAGAGAGGTGCGGTACTCTGTGGCTGAGGAGCCGTCATGCTGCAGCTGCACCCCAAGGGAGGGCAAGGAGAAAGCTCTGCATCTCTTCAGCCCCCGGGAGGCAATGAGAAATGGTCCTACAACAGCCTTCAGGGCAGATAGAAAGGTGAGTGGCAGATGGCCTTGTAGCAGCTCCTCACAAGCCTCCTGTGCTCCCATGACCCGGGAGGATCACAGGGATTCTGCCAAGACTGAGATCAACTGCGGGCAAGCCTCGCCTGTGTGCCTCCGTGGAGATGTGCAAGGTGGCTGGGGTGCAGGGGTGGAGCTGGTCCCCTACACAGGACAACAAAGGGAAAGTCAGAGCCTGGGGCACACGCTGGCCTGCCAGCTCCTCTCCACCTCACCCTCACCAGGTCCTTGCAACCTGGCACTTCCTGAGGGAGCCTGTGCACCCTCCCCCTTTGCTACTGACCCTAGAGGACATCCATACTGAGTGGTCTCCTGTGTGCAGCCCTGGAGTTTCCCCCCATTACCTACTCCTGGCTCATTCCAGGAGGCTTTCACTGACGTGAACATAATGATGAAACTGATCTGCTCCCAATCTGAAGGAAAGGTAGAAGGAGAATTCAAGGTAAGCGAGTGAGTCACAACAGGTCTCCTCAGAAGCCTGGCATTTGGTGCCCCATCAAAATTTTCTCTAAGGCTGCAGTCAGAGAATGGTGTTACTTGATCTTTGCTCAGCTTTTTGAGAGAGAAATCTATTCTCTCTCCAAAAGGCATCAGCTTCTGCCTGAAACGTGGGGCCTTTCTCCTTGGCTAGATGAAAAGGAATCTCCTGCAAAGGCTTGTGTTCCTCAAGGAGGTGCCCTTCCAGAGGCTTCTCCCCCACAGCTCTGCCTGGAAGGAACGTTTCTATTCTACAGTCTCCCCCGTGGCTGCGCCTGAAGGATTTCTATCACAGCACCTACTACCCGGCATTCCATTTACTTGTATCCTTGTCTATCTCTCCCAATGTACTTGAGCTCCTTGAATGAGATGCTATGTCTTGATCAATGTATCCTACCTAATTCAGCATCTGGCACATCTTAGGGATTTAACAAATGTTTATTGAATAAATAATGAATGAATGATCAGCAACCCAGCCCCTCTTCCAGGACTCCCCCCACTCCCCAGCACTGAGGCAGCAGGATCCAGCCAAGGGCACTTGCCACCACCAGGGTCAGAACTCCACCCCACGATAGCCCCTTTCCAACAACAAGGCCACCCCAGCAAAACACAGTGCCCCACCTGCTGTCAAGATGGGCCCTCACCTACTTCATCTCTATTAATTTTCATGACTCTGTGAGATAAGCATTGCTGTCCTTGGATTTATAGACAAGGAGCCGAAGCCCAGAGCGGTTGCATGAGATCATCCATTAGTGAGCAAAACTCCGATTCCACCCCAGGGCTCTTTGCGCAAATCCCTACAGCTGCCTCCCAGGTCAGCCCTGGATAGCATGCAGGGAGCTGCCAACGGAGCTGGTTAGGGGGACGGGCGGAAAACCTGACCCTTCAAGCCACATCATCACGTCTCTGTAGGATATAAGAGATGGCACTGACATTGAGTGGAAGCTTAGGTGGTATAAGGCAACCCAGTCAACTAACTGAGCATGTGATGACTGCATGGAGAGAAGAGCACACTTATTTAGTCATCTACGATGTACAGACTGATCCGAATAATTTTTTAAAGATTGTTAAAGAGTAGTTGCAGGTGGCAGTGAGGCAGCACTTGCTGGGAGACGCTTCTCTACTAGGAGGTGGAGCCAGCACTTTCTGTCACTCAGTCTCTGAACTCACATGGTGTTGTGTAAGGAAAGGCACTTTTTAGGGCAGCTACGAGTATTTCTTTTTTTGCAAACCACTATTTCCTGTTTTGTCCTCTATTTATACTTTACATTTAGTTTTGAGAAAGCATTGGTGGTTTGGTGTTTTGGTTGTTCCTAGCCAATCTTTATCTACAAAGCAAATTCTCTTTTCGATATGGTTTTTTGTAATATAAACCAACTGTAGACCCAGATTCTTTTAAAATACTTTGCTAAGAAACATTCTTAAAGCTTTAACAATAAAACAACATGATTCAAATACGACACATCACAACTCCCTAAGTCAATGCCTCACAGAGCAGGAATCCCTTCGCCAGTCTTGGGGATTTGTGAATTCCTCAAGGATTTCACACAGGGCTTCTTTAGGCAGCAACCTTTGCAACACAAATATTTTCACACAGATTTTCAGGCACATAGTTGTTCAGACTGAAGTCTAGACATGTGTAACTATGATATCTTCATTCTGATACCTTCTGCAAAACACTGATGTATCTAGGACACTGTTAGTGCTATATTATGTAATCAAATGTAGCAACTCAATGTTTGCCCTGGAAGAACTCACCGACTAAGAACTTTACACACCTTGGATCCGCGTACTCAGGATAGAGCGCTCAGCCAAAAACAAATATGAAAACAACCCAGGAACTAACACCTTCGCCTCTTGTGCAAGTCAAGGATCGACGCATTTAGAGGTGAAGGGCAAGAGTAAGTGCACGGTTATCTTGAAGGTGATTTTGTTCCTCTGTGTTTAGTAGCTGAAAGCTTTGTTTCCCCAAGAGACAAGAACCATATTTCTGTGGTTGAGGGGACAGTGGGAGGAGAAAGTGGTCAGGGGCCAGTGAGCAAGGATCAGGAGAGCTGACTTTGAGTCACAATGGGACGTAAGTAGAGAAGCAGTGTGACTCTTGCATCCTGACCTGTCATGCGGAGACACCAGTACTTGCCAGGGTCCCATCACCAGGCTGCCACGAGGATCTGATGAGAAATGACCATGAGATCCCATTATAATCTGTAAAGCCCTGTGTGATATAAATTACTGCTGTTCCCAGGCAAGAAATTCTTTTCTTTTGTTCCCTCTGCAAAGAATAGAGAGTCAATAGGAATTCTATCTCCTGACCAACTTGTTTGCACAGCCCCCAAAGACAACATACAACAAAATCATTTATTTTCATTTATCTCACTAAAGAAATACATCCAAATGCATCCAGAGACTGCCATGCTCCTCATCTCTTCCTGCAGAGCATCACACTGGTCCTGTCTCCCGTCTAGATGATACCTACCTCATGGGGATGAAGCTGCTACTGACACCCTAGCATCAGGAGGCTTCAGAGTTCTCTAAAAAGCTCTGAGACTGGGAGGAAAGGTGGGTCTGGTGCCTGGCACTGGTGCCATCCATCGTCTGTACATACAGTCACTGCACTGTCACCCCTTATTCCACAAAGAAAAATCACAGGGTCTTCAGGTATTAGGAGTGAAGACTCTCCCCGATCTGTGAACAGAATGAGTGGAGGGAAGGAGGGACTGGAGCAAGGAGTGCGGGAAAATTTTCCCCCAGGTTTTTTTCTCTAACTGAAAGGAAGGAAAATAACATGCAGTCCTAATTTGCTCCTGATCACCAAGGATCACAACGGCTTCTCAGTTGTCCTATTAGGTGTGGTCACAGCATCATCCCACCGGGAGCACGGTGGGCAGGTCACTATTCTTTGACCAATGTCCCCCGAGTGCCACCCTTACACTGCCTGTCGGCCCCTGCAAGCTTCACAGTACTACAGACCAGGGCCAAAAAGCAAATGCTTAGCCCTCAAAAGGGAAGCGTTGGCCCAAAATGGACTTTTCTCCCCTTAGCCAACCCTTCAATCATTCAACAAATAGTTTCTGGGCACCTACTGCACACCACACCCTGTGCAGAGCCCACTGGGACGTGAAGATGGACCCAAGTCCAAGATATCCCTTCCTTAGACACTCTCAGGAAGAGAGAAGAGAAATAGAGCACCTACGGGGCATCGTGTCCCTTCAAGTCCCCATCCATTCCCACCACACCCCCCCAAACACACACAAACATACAAATACACATGCACGGGGTCCTACTGGCAGGTTGCACAAGTGAATTTCTATGCCTGTGTTGTCAACACACAGCTTCTCAGTCTCAGTCTCCCAGGATGGCTCTGAGCCTGGTGACACTCACAAGACACCCAAAAAGGAGAAGCAGTCACAGCACACACTCAGTCCAGACAAGGAGGGGTGGCCAATAACCACGAAGACGGAGCCTCAGTAGACCAGGTCTGCCAGCCCACGGCAAAATGGCCAAGTTTATCTTCGGATCTTCCCCAAACAGCCCCTACTTTCCTCGGAGCACCCTACCCTTGGAAGGCAGGATTCCCAGTCCCTCCAGCCCTTGTCAGAGACTTCTCTCACCCTTGTGTCCCCTTGCTTAGGGTGCTGTCCCTGGTAGACAGTTACACACAGGGCCCAGCTTACAGGACCAACAAGGCAACAAATAGTGGATGAATAAATAAATGAACTAATGGAGCATGTATACATGCATATGTTACTTTGTTAACATGTCACTTCCAGCCTTTAAGGCAAGTACTATCACATACCCCCATTATACAGATGAAGAGTCTGTCAAATCTACACAGATGACAGCTCAGAAAGGCTCTGTGTCTTGTGAGAGGTGGCACTAACGCCCAGCCCAGCCTCCTTCCACCAGCACCTGGTTAACAAGATGTTGGCTACTGAGATCCAAGGGGTGTCATCTCCCAGGGCCTTTGTTTCTGGCTGGAGGTGGGGTGGGAGATGTTGCATTTTAAAAGCTGACTCCTCCAGACCAAAAAGTCTGACAGCCTTGCACGTACCCTGAGACAAGTTAAGGACATTACCACCCTATCTGGGCTGGGTGAAAGTTTACATGACTTCTTGAGGCCTTGTATACAGGGAATCCTCAGCAAATATGATTTGATTGACTCATAAAAAGAAAGGGAGGGAGGGGAGAGAGACAATGATAGAATTGTGGGCTTCCACTTCTTGATTGCTAAAGGAAAGGTCAAAAAAGAGACAAATAACAACTCATGTCTTGCTCCCTCTCTATTGGGTGAGCAGTCACAAACAGGGGCTTCCTGGACAATTTTCCAGATCTTCTCCCCTTCCAAAGGTCTCCTGAGGGCATGTAACAATAGTTGAATCAATTCTTAATTAGCTTTGAAAGCATGCCTTTGGAAAATCCACCTCTATATGAATATTTACTGAACATTTACTAGGTGCAAGTCATTTGTACTGGGCCCTGGGGATACCAAGGGGCACCAGGACAGGCGTGGAAGCAGAACAGCCAGGACGAGCCTTGCAAACTCACTGCAGGAGCAGGAAGAAAATCTCAGCAGAGGTCAAAATAGAGAAGGCGCTCAGCGTCACAGGAAGCACTAAAGAATACAGTGATGCATTGTTGGGTCAATTTTTATTTTTCAGAGCAAGAAGATTAAGGCTGGAATTAGCCTACTGCATAAAGTAGACTGGGGAGGTCGGAAGTGACAGCGAATGCCAGGACTGCTCAGGGACTGTTTATTTCTGTTTAGTACAGAAAGGGAAGGACCTCCAAGTGGAGGTGGCAGGACACATGATAAGAAGGGACAGCTGCCCAAGGTGGGGGCAGAGGTATTGACAGCTGCTCATCCCTTCGGTGAGCTCAAATCTCTGCAGGCTCAGACGAAACAGCTCCTCCAGCACAGCAGGAGTTTCCAGAGAGAGTCTAGGAGCTGCTGCTGGTAATCCCTGAGAAATTGTGCAAAGGAGAGAAGTGCTAGAAGAGAGAGTGGAAGGGCACATTTGATCCCAATTTTCAAAACAGACTGGATTCTGGATGTGAATAACCAGTTACAGAACTGATTGTTAAACACATCGGTGTGCTCTTATAAAAGAACGTGATAATCACTAATATGGGAACGTTGGTGTTCAAAAAGCAAATTCCTTTCAAGTTTTAGGCTTACCCTAACCAGATTTACTTGGGGTTGGGGGGGGATTAGGTTGGAAATTGGAGGAATGCTAGAACTATGGGCTGTCTTGATTACCGAAAAGTATTTGACAAAACTTCCCAAGATTATTTCAAAAATCAGATAATTATAAACGTGAGCAGAAGGATAACACTTTGGGGTAGAATCATAACTAATTAGATACCACTCAGGTCCCAAGTTGCATGACTAATGATAGTACCAATCTGCAGGTTGTCTCTAGTGACATGCCACAGGTCTCTAGTTTTAGTTATATTCTCCCTGATGGCATGGATGAAGGTTTAGAAGGTGGGTCTATCATATAAACAGATGACACAAGTCTGGGAGAGACAGCTAATGCTACAGATTACGGAAGTAAGATTCAAAGATTTTTAGTTGGGTAGAGCAAATTAATCAAATGAAATTTTTAAAAGATGAAATAGTTAAAGTATCATTCACAGATGTATAGGAGAAACTCGACAGGAGAGGCTCCCTTTGTGAAAAAGATCTAAGAATCTTAGTTAATGACAAGTCTTATTTAGACTATGGTGTGGGCCATTTCGTCAAAAAGCTCCTGGGAATACAGATTGTACAGTGTCCGGATCAAGGGAAACAATAACCCCATTGTCCGCAGAACATCTGGAGTTCTACACTTGTTTCTGGGGGCAAGAATTATTAAATATTGAATCCAGAAGGAAGAGAGACAGGCATATGGAAACTTTCCTTTGTGGAACAGTTGAAATAACTGAGGACATTTAGCCTGGAGAAGAGACAGATTATTCGAAATGGCACCACAAGGCAGAGCCAGGATATCATAGGCAGCCTCCATGATGCCCCCAGTGGTCTCCATCTCCTGTGTAGTCCACTCTCACACTGTGTCAAGAATTTGAATTAAATTGTTAATTAAAAGGATGGTTACTCAGAATTCTCGTTATCTAAGATCCAGTCTAACTCAAAAGCGGGAAAGCAAGAGTTAATGTGCTTCCTTCCATCAGCAGCAAGAACTGAATCAGATACTAGAATTACAGCCAGTGGGTATCTCTTCTATAGGGCGAGAAGCCCCTGCAGGCACAAGAAACACAAACCCAATATCTGGGAAACGCAGAGAACAAACAGGTACCTAACACAAGCCAAACAATTGTAGGACAGGACATTTGGGCTTCTCTTCATTGCTTCTAGGAGTGTGTCTTTCTCACTGTGAATAAGATGGCATCCCATTCTTTCTGCTTTCATCTCTTCTGTCACGTCTTTCCAGGATGAGGTGCACCTTTCTATCTGGGGCAAATCCCAAATTCTAAGGAGCCCAATTTAGTAAGGACGTTAGAGCTTATTAAAATAAGAAGGTCAGTAGAGGAAAAGAAAAAAATCTCTACATCCCAAACCTCCATCTCTTTGACTATGGTCTTGTTATCAATCTTTTGTTGTATTTCATAATAGATTTTCAATAAGAATCTTTGCTGCGAGACCTGAGGGGCAGAGGTAGTCAGATTAAGATGAACAAAGGTGTGATCATAGCAGGGTGACTGACACAAAGAAGATGCTCATAGATGTTTATTGAATTGGTCTGCACTGGATTGGATTGAATTGAACAGATTTATATTGAAGCTCTCAGGATGAGGCATTTAATAAACTTTCATCTAATTGAACTACCGGCAAAATAAATCATGGTAAATCCACATCCTGGAACACGGTACCATCTTTAGAAAGACTAATTCCCTGGTCTCAGAGCAGCCTAGAGGGGCACATTCAGCCTTCTCTCTGTGTGCTAACAGGGAAATGTCTCCAGGATTTATTGTTCCTTTGGAAAACCACGATAAGAAATAGCCGAAGAGTATGCATGGTCATCTCATTTGTAAGTTGTCCAAATTGTGTACAAGAAAAGGCCTTTTTTAGAGCACACTTTATTTAGTTTATTGATTAAAATCTATTTGAGTACACCAAACAGAGGGTTGAATACTTAAAACTCTATTCTTTGATAACCTAGTTGAGTACTGTTTTTGTTTTCTATCACTGTCATGATTAATTACCACAAACTTGGTGGTTTAGAACAACAGAAATTTGTTCTCTCACAGTGCAGGAGGCCAGAAGTGTGAAACCAGGGTGTCAAGAAGAGTTAGTTCCTTCTTGGGGCCCTCAGGGAGAATCTGTTTCATGCTTCTTTCCCAGCTTCTGGTGGTTGCCAGCAATCCTTGGCATTCCTTGGCCAGCAGCTACAGCACTCCCATCTCTTCCTCCATTGTCACGTGGCCTTCACCCCATCTCTGTCTCTATTTCTACATGGCCTTCTTAGAGTGACATTAGTCATTGGATTTACGACCCACCCCAATACAGTATGACATCCTCTCGACTAACTACAAATGCAAAGAACCTATTTGCAAATAAAGTCACATTCTGAGGTTCTGTATGGACATGAATTTGGGGGGAATGCTATTCAACCCAGTACAAGTAGTATGCATCAACCTTTCAACTGGGAGACATACTGCCTTTTAACTTATCAGCTGTAGTGATGTGTTAACTTGAATATGAATTTCTGTAGAAGTATTTTGCTATAATTTAAGGCATTTTTCTTCCTACGTCATCTGGGAAGATGAAGAAAATTTGATAGCCCTTTTTGTAATATTACCATGTTTCTTGTACTCTCAGGCTAATTTGTGCAAGTAAAGCTTTCCACTTAAATTTATATTTTCCAAGTCAAATGCCGTATGATCTCACTCATAAGTAGAAGATAAAAACAACAACAATCGCACAGAGACAGAGATTGGATTGGTGGTTACCAGACAGGAAGGGGGAGAGGGAGGCGGGAAAGGGGTGATTAGGCATGTGTGTGGTGATGGATTGTAATCCATGTTTGGGTGGTGAACGTGATGTAATCTACACAGAAATTGAAATATTATGATGTGCACCTGAAATTTATATAACGTTATAAACCAATGTTACTGCAATAAAAAAAGAGAAAGAAACAATCAACAAAATGTAAATGCAACCTATGAAATGGGAGAAAATATTTGCAAACCATATATTGAATAAGGGGTTAATATACAAAATATATAAGGAACTCATACAACTCAGTAGCCAAAACCACCCCCCTCCCCACAAACATTAAAATACGAGCAGAGAAGTTGGACAGACATTTTTCCAAAGAAGATATCCAAATGGCCAATAGGTACAAGAAGAGATGCTCAACATCACTAATCATTAGGAAAATGCAAATCAAACTTACAATGAGGTAACTTGTTACTTGTAACTTGTTAGAATGGCTGTCATCAAGAAGATAAGAGACAAGCGTTGGTGAGGATGTAGAGAAGAGCGAGCCCTGTGCACTGTTGGTAGGGATGTAAACTGATTCAGCCACAATGGAAGACAGTTTGGAGGTTCCTCAAAAAATTAAAAATAGAGCTACCATATGCTCCAGTAACCCCACTTCCTGTTACAGTTTCAAAGGAAGCAAAAACAGGATATTGAAAAGATATCTGCACTGACACGTTTACTGCAGCATTATTCACAATAGCCAAGCTGTGGAAACCACCTAAGTGTCCATTGATGGATGAATGGATAAAGAAGATGTGGTAAATATGCAATATATATATGTGGTATACACATATATGTATATACCAGGATGTTACTCAGCCATGAGAAGGAAGGAAATCCTGCCAGTTACAACAACATGAATGGACCTTGAGGGCATGATGCTTAGTGAGATAAGCCAGACAGAGACAAATACTGTATGATATCACTTACTTGTGGAATGTAAAAAAGCCAAACTCACAGACACAGAGAATAGAATGGTGGTTACCAGGGGCTGGGGGGTGGAGGAATTGGGGAAATATCATTCAAGGGTATCAACTTGCAATTAGAAGATGAGTAAGTTCTGGAGATCTAATGCACAGCACAGTGATTATAGACAACAATATTGTATTATATACTTCAAAATGGCTAGGAAACTAGATCTTAAACGTTCTCACCACAAAAAAGAAATCATAATTATATGATGTCATAGAGCTAAAAGCTACAATGGTAATCTTATTGCAATATATAAATAGGTCAAATCAACACATTGCACACTTTTAAAAAATCAAATGTAGAGCTACCGTGTAATCCAGCAATCCCATTCTGGGTATATATTCCAAGGAAATGAAATCAGGATCTTCAAGAAATAGCTGCACTCTCATGTTCATTACAGCATTCTTCACAATAGTTAAGACATGGAAACAACCTAAGGAGTCCACCAACAGAAAAATGGATATGGAGATGGAGTATATAACAAAATAAAATATTATTCAGCCATAATAAAGAAGAAAATCCTGCCTTTGGCAATAACGAGGATGGAGCTTGCGGGCATTGTTCTAGGTGAAATAAATCAGACAGAGAAAGACAAATACTGTATAATCTCACTTATATGTGGAATCTAAAAGAGCCAAATTCATAGAAACAGAGGGGAGAATGGGGTTGCCAGGGGCTGGGGGTAGGGAAAAAAAGGAGATGTTGGACAAAGGGCACAAGTTTCCAGTTAGAAGAGAAACAAATTCTGGGGATCTCATGTACAGCATGGTGACTATAGTTAACAATACTGTATTAAATACTTGAAAGTTGCTAAGAGAAAAATAAATTTATATTTTTCAAATAAAAATATTTGTTTTAATTGAGATATAATTTACATACACTGAAATGCACACGTCTTAAAGGTACAGTTTAATGAGTTTTGACGAATGTATATACCAATGTAACTCATACCCCAATCAAAATATAGAACTTTTTCATCACGTTAGAAAATTCCTCTATGCCTCTTTCCAGTCAGCCCCACTCCTCCAAAGGCAACCAGTATTCTATCACTGTACATTAGTTTAATCTGTTCTTGAGCTTCATATAAATGGAATCATACAATATGTGCTCTCTTGCATCTGGCTTCACTAGCTCATAAACATATTTTTGCATATATCAGTAGTTCATTTCTTTTTATTGCTGAGTACTATCCCATTGTATGAATACACCACAATCTGTTAATCCATTCATCTGTTGATAGACATTTGGATTGTTTCCAGTTTTAAGCTATTTTGAATAAATCTGCTAGAAACATTCATGTACAAGTGTTTTGTGGACATATGTTTTCATTTTCTTGGGTCAATACCTCAGAGCGGAATTGTTGGGCCATAAGGTAGGTTTGTGTTGAACTTTATAAGGAACTGCCAAACAATTTTCCAGTGGTTGTACCATCTTCACTCCAACAGCAATGTGAAAGAGGACCACTTGCTCCATATCCTCACCAATATTGATGCTGTCAGTATTTAATTTCAGCCACGCTAATGAGTGGAATTTAATCTGCATTTCCTCAGTGAGTAGAGACATGGGGCACCTTTATACATATATATTGACCCTTCGTGTATCTTCTGTTTAAAGTGCTTGTTCAAGTCTTTTGCTCAAATATTTATTGGATTGTCTGCCTTTTTTATTATTGAGCTGTAGGAGTTCTTTAAATATTTTGGATACAAGCTCCTTGTCAAATGTATGTACTGCAAAACTTCTCTCCCAGTCTGTGTCTTGCCTATACACTCTCTAAATCGTGTCTTTTAATGAGCAGAAGTTGTTTTATTTTTGATGAAGTCTAAAATAACATCCTTTTGTTATATGATTAATGGTTTCTGTGTCCTCTCCAAAAAAATTTTCCCACCCCGAGATCATGAATATATTCTCCTGTTTTCTTCTAATTCAGGAGCTTTGTGGCTTTAACTATTACAGTTTAAGGTCTATGATTCATCTCAAATTATTTATTCTGTTTGGTGAGAGATAAGGTTCACGATTCATTCTTCACGCACTCAGACATCCAGTTATCCCAACAACATTTGTTGAAAAGACTTTTCTCTCTCCATTGAATTGCTTGGTACTTTGTCAAAATCAATTAACCATATGAATTTGAGTACATTTCTGGACTATTTATTCTATTACATGACATATTTGTCTATCCTTAGGCCAATACCAAACTCTTTCGGTTACTGTAACGTTATAGTAAGTCTTAAAATCAGGCAATGTGAGTCCTCCAATTTTATTTTTCTTTTTCATGATTATTTTAGAATTTACATTTGAATTTCCATATAAGTGCAAAAAACTGTTAACATTTTGATCAGGAATGCACTGAATTCATAAATCAATTTGGAGAGAATTGAAATTTTACCACTGTTGTGTCTTATAATCCATACACATAGTATATCTCTCCACTTATTTTTAGCTTCTTTGGTTTTTCTCAGAAATGCTTTTGTAGTTTTTGATGCAGACATGATGCACATATTTTGTTAAACTTATCACTGAGTACATTTTGGGTTTTGATGCTATTGGAATGGTACTTTTACTTCCTGTTCCAATTGTTGCTTTTACATAGAAATATTATTGATTTTTGTGCATTAACTTTGTATTCTACTGGTAAACTACTATACTACTAAATGACCAGACCTGGTAAGATTTTCTGCAGATTCCTTTAGATTTTCTATATATGAAATCATATCTGTAAATTTAAAATTGTATTTCTTTCCAATCTTTTTCCCTTTATTTTTCTAAATTTCTTTTTCTTGCTTCGTTATAGTAGCTGGAACCTCCAAGATAATGCTGAACATAAATGGTGAAAGAGGATATCCTGGCTTCCTCCCGATCTTAGGGGGAAAGTTTTCAATATTTTATCTTTAAGTATCGTGTTATCTTTAGGTATTACAGATGCTCTTTATCGGATTGAGAAAGTTTCTTCTAATCCTACTTTCCCAACAGTTTTGTTTTGTTTTAATCATGAATGGGTGTTGAATTTTGTAAAATGCTTTGTCTCCGTCTATTGAGATAATCATATAATTTTTATCTTTTATTCTGCTATTGTGAGAGGTATCGGTTTACAATTTTCTTTTCTTACAATACCCTTGTCAAAGTTGATGACAGAATTATGCTGGCCCCAAAAAAGCAAGAGGAGTAGTATTCTCTCCTCTTCTATTTTCTCAAAGAACTTGTGTAAGACTGGCATTATTTCTCCTTTAAATATTTGATAGAATTCACCAGTGATGTCATCTGAGCCTGGACTTCTATTTGTAGGGAGATTTTTAATTATAAATTCAGTTTATTTAAAAGGCAGACAACTATTTTGGTTTTCTATTGCATCTTGTCTCAGATTTGGTAAGTTGTGTTTTTCATAGTTTGTTGAATGTATTAACACAAATTGTTCATAATGTTTCCTTACTATCATTTTAAAGTTTTTAGTGTTTGTAGAGATGGTCCTTCTTCCATTTGTGCATTGGTAATTTGCATTTTTCTTTCTTTTTCTTAATCAATCCTGTTAGGGACTATCGCTTTTATTAATCTTTTCAAAGGGTCAACATTTGACTTTGTTCATATTTCTCTTCTATCTGTTTTTCAGTCCCTTGATTAGTGCTTTTACCTTGATTGCTTCCTTTCCTCTACTTACTCTAGGTTTAATTTGCTATTCTTCTTCTAGCTTCTTAAGATGAAAGCTTAAACAATTGACTTTAGACTTTTCTTCCCTTTCTAATATGAATATTTGAAACCATAAATTCCTCTTTAAGAACTGTTTTAGCCACACTCAACAAACTTGAGTATGCTGGGTTTTTTCTTTTCTTCTTCCATCAGTTCAAAGTATTTTCTAATTTCCCTTATAATTTCTTCTTTAACTTAAGGGTTATTTGGCGGTGTGTTTTTCATTTTCACGTATTTGGGATTTTCCTGATATGTTTCTGTTATTGGCTTTTAAAATGTTCTGTATGATCTCAATCCTTTGCGATTTATTGAGACTTATTTATGGACCAGATTTTGGTCTATCTTGGTGAATATTCCATGTGTATTTGAAAAGAATGAGTATTCTGTGGTTGTAGGGTATAGTGTCTATAGATATTAATTAGGTTGAGTTGGTTGATAGTGCTGTTCAAATCCTCTGTATTCTTGTAATTTTTGCCTAGTTCTATCGGTTACTAAAAGTGCAGTATTAAAATCTGCAACTCTAATTGTGAATTTGTTATTTGTCTCTTTAGTTCTGAGAGATTTTGCTACTTGTGTTGTGAAGCTCTGTCATTATGGTGCAAACACATCTAAGATTTTAATGTCTTCTTGATGACTTGACACTTGTGTCCTTATGAGTGTCCCTTTTTATTTCTGATGAAACTGCTTGTCTTTAAGTCCACTTTGTAAGATCATATAGTTACTCCACCTTTCTCATGGTTAATGTTTGCATGGTTTATCTTTTATTGATCTTTTATTTGTAACTTATTTCAATTTTATATTTAAAATGTGTCTCTTGTAGCCAGCATAGTTAGGTTTTATTTTTGTTATCTAGCCTGACAATCATTACTTTTAAATTGAAGTGTTTGGTTCATTTGTATTTAATGTAATTATTTAAAGAGTTGACTTGCGGGGCTGGCCCGGTGGTGCAGCGGTTAAGTGTACACGTTCTGCTTCAGGGGCCTGGGGTTCGCCGGTTCGGATCCCGCATGTGGACATGGCACCACTTGGCAAAATGCCATGCTATGGTAGGCATCCCACATATAAATTAGAGGAAGATGGGAATGGATGTTAGCTCAGGGCCAGTAGAGGAAGATGGGCATGGATATTAGCTCAGGGCCAGTCTTCCTCAGCAAAAAGAGAAGGATTGGCAGTAGTTAGCTCAGGGCTAATTTTCCTCAAAAAAAAAAAAAAAGAGTTGACTTGCTATTTGAGTCTAACATCTTGCTATTTGTTTATCACTTGTCTTTTATTTCTCTTTTCCCAACTTCTTTTGTACTAATTGAGTTTTGTGTTTTTTTTAAGAATTTCATTTTATCTCAGCTTTTGGCTTTTTGGCTATACATCATTGCTTTCTTTCTTATGTGTGTTCAAGCTCACATATCCTTTGTTCTTCAGTGGCTAATCTGTTGTTAAGCCCATCCAGTGATTTTTTATGTCTTGTGTTTTATTTTTCAGTTCTAGAATTTCAATTTCCACTTGTTTTATTTTTAGAGTTTCTATATCTCTCCTGAAATATCCATCTCTTTTCCTTAAATTATTTAACATATTTATAATAGTTAGTTTAAAGTACTTATCTGATAGTTCCAATATGTGGGCCATCTGTGGATATGTTCTCATTGTCTGTATTTTTTCTCAATCATGAGTAACATTTTCCTGCTTCTTTACTTGTCTCTCTCTCTTTTTTAAAAAAATTGTGCTCCAGAAATTGTGTACAGAAAAATAGTGGAGAATGAAACATAATTTTTTGCTTAGTTTTGCTTATTTCCCAGAGTTTCAAACTCTTTCCTCTGTCAGGTGGCTGTTCAGGGTCGCCTAGAATCTAATTCAGCTGGTGCAGAACTGTAGTTTTATTCAGAGTGAGTTTACCTATGATTTGCCCAAATCCCAACCAGTTCCTTCTATTTTTTTGTTTACGTTTGAATTCTAAAACCAGGAGAATATTTGAAACTATATGCGTTTTCTCTTCTTTCCAGATCCTCTTCTACTGGTGCTGTCTCAGCAAAATTTGGAAAGAGGGAGATGAATTTATTGGGGTTTTTTGTTTGTTTTTTACATATGCATTTTTGCACCACATATTAATTTATTGCTTCTCAGCAACAAATCCATCTTTCTTTGCCCTATTCTATGATACTGGGGCTGGATTCTACAGACTACATTTCTCCCTTGCCAGTTGGCTTGATGTTAGACCCTGTCAACAGAGGGCATTGGAGAGACATTGCGAATCTGGAAGAGAAAGAAGGGACTTTTTCTTCTTCTAGTGTTTTGTTTTTCTACTTGGTGGCAAGTGGCTCAGTATGCAGGGGTCCTGGCAGTGTTTCCTAGAGAGGCGGATGGTTCTTTGGTTGAGCAGCAAGTGCTCTCCAACATGTGTCAACACACTGTCTCCACAGAAGTCTGAACCTCAGCCTTGCAGGGGCCCCTTCCTCTGGGTTTCTAAGTTCCTTCATTATTTACTTTTCCTTCAACTTTAAGGGTAGCTACTGCTCTCTGCAGTTACTAGAGTTCTCCTTTACCTCTTTCAGGAGTTAACCACCTTTTATGTAGTTAGCAATTCTTTATATTAAATCTTCCCTATTCAAATATCTGGTGTGGTTTGTGTCTTTGGACTGAACCCAAAGATCTTTCAGATCCCAATCCCTCCGAGCGGCACACACTATTATATAAAGCTCGACTGATTTCTCCTTGTAAATTTTCTGTCTTTTTCAGGTCCACTCCTCCATTCCAGACCCAAGTGATACTTTCATCGGTCCCCAGACAGCACTGTCTTTGTACACACTATTTTCAACTCCTGTAGTCCCTTCCTCACCTCCCTTCTCTGGCCTGGTGCACTAAAAGCCATCCTTTCAAATGGCTCCCAGGGCCACTCCTCCTTAGGGAAACTCCCCATTCCTACCTCTACCTATAGCTACCCACTCCCCAGGTATGAAAGCTGGAGTTCTCTGCTATATCTAGGAAGGGCTCCTTTCTGTCTGGAATATGGTTCATCAAGGTTTCTTTGCATATATCACTTTTTACTAGTTCCATTGAAAAGTACAGTTTTTATTGTTCTGGGTTATTCTTGTTGTTTCCCATGACCAAAAGTTTTTCCCATCCTTCTACATCCTAACTAGTTACATCCTAACTAGAAGCAGATGCCTCTAAGTATCCTTTCATATGCAAAGAAAATTTCTAGGAGGATATGCTATTACAGTGCTAAGAACTGAATAATATGGAATGGGAGCGAGCATATAAGAGGATGGAGAGAGATATTCTTACTTTTTACCATAATCTTCATTAATTAATTTATTTATTCAATATGTATTTATTGAGTACCTCATAAGTGCCAGTGTTCCAGGCACTAAGAATATAGTATGAATAACATCAAAAAGTCATGGAACTAATATTCTAGAAAATAAACAAATATGTAATAAGCCAGGTGATGATAAATGCTGTAAAACTAAATTAGATTAAGGGAGATAAAGCACGATGGCAGTGAGGGTGCTATTTTAAACTGACAATTGTCTGGGAAGGCTTCTTTCATTAGGGGATATCTGAGCAGAGACCTGAAGGAACTTGGAGAGTGAATCATAAGGATATGTGAGTGAAGAGCATTCCAGGCAGAGGAAACAGCAAGTGCAAGAGCCCTGTGGTGGCTGTGTACTTGGTATGTTAGAGAACAGCAAGGAGGCCAGAATATTGGGCATAGAGTGACTGAGGGGAGGTGGGGAGGGAGATGAAGTAAGGCAGAGAATGGGGGGCCCAGAGCATGTGGTGCCCTGTAGGCCACCTATGAGTATTAGCTCTTTCTCTGAGCCGAGCAGAGATGTGGTCTGACTCACATTTTAAAAGGCTCACTCTAGCTTCTGCGTGGAGAATGCAGCTACATAGATTCTGTACTAATTTACTAATTTTCATTCTAAACAGGAATATGTGTGTGTACAACTTATATAACTCAAAAACATAATTTAAAAATACATAAATAACCCCCAACTGCCTGCTACAAAATTAAGTCCTGGCAGAATGCCCATAGCTGCCTGAGGACAGTCCCGTGGGTAAGCCAGATGGGATCCACGGCTCCACTTCTCCATTTTCACTTCAGCCTTTTAGAGGCGGGATGCCCACAGGGGAGTCCAGAGGAGGTAGGAAGGAATGTGGGCCAGATTCAAATCGCAATATGTTGTTTAAGCATCCCAAGCAGATCTAACATTTGGAATCACAACACAATACTTTATGTTGTAGCCATGTATATGTGTATGTGTGTGCATATACATACACACACCCATTTAATTCTAAAAATTGGCTAACTCTCCAAACTTCTCCTGCTAATAGAGGATATTATCCAGGTGTCCCTTTTTTTCCCTTTATCCCTTGAAAGGAAGACATGTGGCAAAACTGTGGTTCTCAAGGCAGCCCAGAGCTGAGCTGGACACTCAGCCCTTTTCTGGAAGGAGGCCCTTCTCTCTCCGCAGCCTGAGGTGGGAGAGCCAGCACAGGCCATCCCGTGGGGTGGGGTGGGATGGGGGGTAGGACATAGTCTAGGAGTCAAGTTCATCTTTCCCCCTCATCCCATTTATGAATTCCTTCTACATTTGGCAGAGGAGCAGCACCGCATTCTTGCTGCCCCCACATGCCCTAGTTCCTGCTTACACACAGTGAAGGGTAGAAGCCTGCTCCTTTGCCGGACGTGACTGATTGTGAATTCTTCCTAATTGTGAGCTGAGCTCTGCCCCACAGAAACTTCTCTCCCTTGGCCTTACCTCTGTCCTCTGGATTCACATGGGGAAGGCCACTTTCCCCTCCACAGGGAAGAATAAGTCTTTAGGTTCCTAGAGGAGGATCAAGATGAGACTCGCACCTTCAGCCTCCTCTCACCTTACCTCTCTCCCATCCAGACCCAGTGCCTGCTCGCACTGGTCCACAGACAGCACTGTCTTGCACACGCTCTTCAGCCTCCTGGAATCCCTTCTCACCTCCCTCTTCGCCCTGGCACCCTCAAAGTCATCCTTCCAGTTGGCTCAGAGGGCATTTCCATGGCAAGACTCCCCACGTCTTCCAGCAGAGAGGGCCACTCCCTTCCTGCATTCCCATGGCACTTGTAGGAACTCCTCCTACAGCTCGCCTCTCAACGCACGGGGGGGTCATTATGTGCGACTTGCCTGGCTTACTTGTCTGCGCCCCCAATGACATTGAGAGCTCCTCTCAAGTGGGAATCACCTTTGGATCCCCAGGTCTTTCACTGGGATGAACATAGAGCTGATGCTGAGTAAGTATATGTTGAGGAGAGTAACTAATTGACTAATGAAATCAACCTGCGCATCTATCTCCATCTTTACATGACTAGAATCCCACATTGCTTTTTTTCCAAAAACAAAGATGAAAAAAGAAAAAGTCTTTTTTGGGGGTACTTTTCAGAACAACAGTCTCTACCCACCCCCTCCCCCAATCTCCCCAAGGACAGAGGCCCCTGCCTTTCCTCAAGCAGCTCATGGAGGAGAAAGGGAACAGGATTTACTGAGTGTCACCTGCCACATGCCAAGCCCTGCACAGTGCCTTCCATTGGTCACCTTGCTGAATTCTCATGATCTCATCATGAGGGCAGCCTCATTGTTCCCATTTTATAGATGAGGATCCTGGTGCTGTGTAAGTTGCCCAGAGTCTGTGACACCACAAAGGCAATGTGGAGATATGTGCTTGGCCCTAAAGCTCTCCTTTCCCACGGTGCAGCATACCTCTGAGCAGGAAAAACATGAGGAAGAAACAGAAATTAACAAGAGCGATAAGGGGAAAGTGAAGGCAGACAGAGACCATTCGGATAACAGAGAAAGAGAATGGTAGCTGGAGAAGGATATAAGGTCGAATAGAGGTTTCTTCTTTCCTTCCTCCTTCTTCTTCTTTCTCCTCTTCTTCCTTTCTCTTCCTCCTCCTTCCTTTTCCTCTTCCTTCTCCTCTTTTTCTCCTCTGTCTTTGTCTTCATCTTATCCCTCTTTTAAAGAGAGGAGCCTTAATTGTGTTTGTAGGCAGAGTGTAACAAGACAGAGGGGAAGGCTGAATGTTCAAGAGAAAGAGCTGAGTACATAAAGGTCTTCGAGAAGATGCTTGGGTTGGAGTTGGGACACAGGTAGACCAGTTAGCTTTGGGGTGGGGGAGGGGGCAGATTTTACTTCCTCAGATTCATCTGGAAGGAAAGGAGGGAGGCAGACGAACATTTTTAAGCAGCAGCTAGAGCCTGAGTGAGGGCTTTGAGCATGTCAGCTCAGTTCACCCTCACAGTCAGCCTGTGCTGCAGGTACTGCCGCCTGTCTTACAGGTGAGGAGGAGTGGGTGTAGGGAGAGAAGGGGTCAGTAGGCTTGAGGAGAGGGAGCAGTGGAGAGGGGAGGAGAAGTCCTGGAACCAGTGTTGAGGGTGCTACGATCAAAACCATATGGCCCCCCCAAAACCTAAAATACTTGCTATTTGGCCCTTTACAGAAAATATTTGCCGATCCATCGAGTACACCATCAGCTCCATGGAGGCTCAGAACATGTCTTATTTTTCTTTATATTCCAGGACAATACCTCAAATACAGGGATGTCACAGATATCAAGAAAATACGAATGAATGAGAAAACACCACATACCATCTTCCTCAACAGCATGATTTTTCTCACTCACTGTGAAGAAGATTGAGATTGTGGCCTTTTTAAAGCAGCACCTCCTGCCATTTTTATACCCTCACTTTTGAAAAGGTGAGGAATGGCAGCCACTGCAGGAATATTTAACATAGCACCTTGAAACTCTGACACTAAACTGGTTTTATGGGCTTTGATGTTTCTGTTAGACGAAAGCTGCCAAACTACTGTACAGTTGAAAAGCCTGGTTATGCCCAGACCCAGCAAAGCCACACTTTCAACTTGACTCTGTGTTCTTCTAAACTATAAATTTCCCAACTTAGCTCAGTGAAGAGTGACAGAAAGTTTCACATATGTGGTGAGCTATTTTATAGGCCCTTGGATCTAAGAGCTCATGGCAGCTATAATATTGGCAATGAGACCTGAGGAGAAATATAATAGTTCTGAAAGATAATATTCCTAATTATAATAAGAATAATAGCATTGAAACGGACAGACATTATTTGCATCATTGGGCCAGGACCAGCAGGGGATCAAAGAGTGTCAGAGCACAGAGATTCACGTAGAGAAGGCCACGGTTCTGAGTTCTTGATCTATATATCCCCTTCAGCCTCAGAAGAATGTCTAAGGATATGCTCCTTCTTTTCTTTCCTCATTGAATAAAATAGGATTTATCCCAGGGCCGGGTGACACCACAGAGTCCTATGCCTACCGCTTTCTCTACTTTCTCCAGGCAGCTTTCCGCTTAGAGGGCTCTTTCTCAGCTCAAGACGGACAGACAATCAAAGAGAGATTTTGTCCCTGATAGACACTGAACAGGGGCTCAGTTGACAATCCACGTGTTAAATGACTTAATCATATTAGCTTTGACTTATTGCATGTTCCTTGTGGGCCAGGCAACACACAAAGTGTTGGACCCATCTCAGCTCATTTGCTCCTCAGAGCCACCTGTGATATAAGTATTAGTGTCTGCATTTTAACGGTAGGAAAGCTGAGGCTCAGCAAGATGAAAAGTGGTGACTTAACCACACGGACAGTGGCAGGACCAGGATTCCAACCCCAGGCTGCCCGGACACCAAGGCTGCACCACACAGACTCATCTGTGAGTTTGCCCTAAGTGAGGAGAAGACACAATCACACACGCACACACACACACACACACACACACACACAGGAAATAGCTAAACCTCAACCTAACGGAGAAGAGCACTGAGGTGCAGACCTGAATGGCCCTCTAAGAATAAGTACAAGGGCTGGAGGAGGACAGGAAGGCTGCCTGGAGGAGGTGATCCTTGAAGAGCAGGAGACCCACGTCTGGCCCTTGTGGACACTCACCTGACTTTGTCCACCTGCACGGCCAGAGTAAGTTATTGCATGTGTCTCACCCATCAGAGAGGTTCAATAATTATTTGTCGAGTTCATTAATTAACTAATAAATGTAAGTAATACTACCAATTGTTTCTACTTTTCCACT
Organism: Equus asinus; assembly: GCF_041296235.1. NCBI lineage: Eukaryota > Metazoa > Chordata > Mammalia > Perissodactyla > Equidae > Equus > Equus asinus. Next base: position 43,654,607 of record NC_091813.1, read on the forward strand.
AACAGAGTAGGACATAATAACCACCACCCAGGGCATAACCGGAAGGTTCTGCTTCTTAATGTTGGTCTCTGGTGGGTACGGCCTGCTCTGCACCTTGCCTCCCAGCACTGAGCACTGGGTCTCCAAAGGGCACTTGTGGCCCAGAACCATCACAGAAGGGGCTGGCTTTGAGTAGCAAGTCCCCATCCTGGCCTGGCAGTGGGCCCCTTACCTCCAATGAGTCCCACTGTCTCCCTCTGGAGTTCCCCACCCTCCAGCCCCAGGGCAAAAGGTGAAAGCAATGGGGACAGCGGTCCAGTGCTGACGGACTCTACCATTGCCAAGGCCACATCACTGATCTGAGGGCAGCTGCCATGTCTTTCTCCTGGTTCTTGGCTCTTTGCCCATGTGGTGCTGGTGGCTGGGCAGAGCTCTGAGCTCCAGCCCGTAAGAATCAATCAGCCTGTCTGGTGGCAAAGGGTCTGCTGCCTCCACCCTGGGGCTCAGGTGTTCCTGCGCAATAAATCCCTGGCAGCCGGGGAACGTGCAGCAGCAATGGCGACGGGGAGGAGGGAAATTCAAATGAGTCCTAGGGGATTGGAAAATTATTTGGTGAAATGTTCCTAAGCTTTTTCTACTTAATACCCATAAATTTCAGGGGCCATGTGCGGTAACAGCTTTTGATTTATGATGTCTTTATTCGTGCATTGTATTTAAGCCACATTACGGAAAGGTAGCGAGAGTAGAAAGAGCCTTTTAAAAATGCTTTGGGATCCATAATGGGGTCGAGCCGTTTCTGTCAATCTTTGCCACCACTTTGTTAAAACAAGGGCTGTGGGTGCTGACAGCTGAGTAGCTAATTGGAGTTGGATGCCAGCCCACCAGAAGTCCTCCTCTTCTTAGAAACTTTTCCTCCCCTCCCCCAACCCCCTGCCTCGGGTAAAACCTTCTAACGGCTGCTGAAGGCTGGGAGGAAAGCGTGCCTTGGGTAATCTTCGTGGGGCCGGTCTCACTCCACTGCCACAGCACAGAGATATTCCCAGGACTTCTAATTAAAATGCCTACAGTCAAACCGATATGCTCCTGTTTCATTGCCCAGGGCTTGCAAAGCTCCCTGCTGATGCTGAACACAAATGAACAAAACGCTGTGTCAGCCCTTCTTGTCCCATTACAATGTTATTGTCATGTTTATTAGCACATATTCCCCGTAGGACACTGGTTGAAATAGCTAAAAAGTGAGTTAAGCGCTCTCTTCAGCTAGACGCGGAAAATCCTTCGCCACTTCCCTGCCACACACGTAAACTTTGCAATTTGTGCTCACAGCAACAAGCCGCTGGTGTTCTCTGTTCTCATGCTGGATGGGGACAGTCTTTCAAACTGTAATTATCTTCCGTTCACGCTACTGTAAAATGACTAGGTTGCTGCCACCATTTTTATTTCAAAGAACGGTTCTATTATTCGTTTACGAAATTTAACATCCTCCAGCACTTCCGTGAATTAATTACAGATGGGGAGGAAAACAAACACAAACTTCACCCATCCTGTTGTTCTAAATCATATTAGCCCAATTGCTTGATACTCGGAGGGAAGTTTACTTCTGCACATCTCCCTCAGTTACTCCCCCCACTTTGCGTCTGTCTGGCTGCCTGCTTCCGCACTCATCTGTGGAAGACGTATTTTACCCGGAGTAACAGGAAAGTTGAAATGGAGGTAGAAAACAAAACACACCTTTGGAATGTTTTACAAGGAAGGAAAGATATGTTACTATTACAGTTTTGTTTTTGGCAACAATAGAGACGTACATCCTGATACCGTCCTTCTTCCTTCATACCTGCCAGAACATTCCCAAGTCATGCCGCAGGAGAAGGTTAAAGATCTAAATACCGTATATAAAGGCGGCACAGAGGAAGTCTGTGTGGAGGATCAGGCTCCGGGGAGTGACGTGTAAGTCATGTTTTGAAGGACACATAGAATTTCATCACCTGGAAAAGCGAGGGAAGAGAATTCCAGGATGCAAGAATCGAAAGTGAAAAGACACAGAGGCTTTGAGAATGTATGGGGAAGGGCAAAGGCTCATGTGGCCTTTTTCATATCAAATGTCAAAACATTTTTGTGTACGTTTATAATATGTGTAATGCATTAATATAGTAGTATGTATATAATCTATGAATATATATATATATATATATTGGGGATGTGCACTTGAGGAATTATCTGTGATGGGGGCCACAGTCCAAACATTTGGCAACCACTGACGTAAGCAATGGAATCTGTCTGAGATTTGTAAGCAGCTGAGCCACTAAAGTGGATGAATGTCTGACAAAGATAACCTTGGAGGAATGCGTGAGGGGGGTGAAGGGAGGGGGATGAAGAGGGGGGTGAAGGGAGGGGGGGCTGCAGGCAGAGAGGCTGGGCTGAAGGCCAAGGCTACGGTCCAGGTGCAGGGTGCTAACGAGGGCCTGAGCAAGGGAAAGGAGAGGGTGGAGGGAGAAAAGGGGGAAGTGCAGGAAACTCCTTTGGAAGTAGCATCAATTAGAACTTGAACTTGAGGAGAATTTGGGATTCTGAAACTGTCCTCTTGGATAGATGGGGAAGCAGTGATAGCTCTCATGAAGTCAGAATAAAGGAGAAGATGTGAGAAAGGGGACAAATGATGAGTCAGGCTTTGGAAATGTTGACTTTAGGGTGCCTGTGGAACATGTAGGTGGAGATCCATTAATACAGTTGAAATTCCAACCTGGATCTCGGGGAGCTAGCCAAGCAGGTCTTTGGGTACGTAACCCCCTATCCCCCTTTCTGTCCATATATCCTTAATCCATCCAGAAAACATGGGGAGCACCTCTCTATGCCAGTCCCCATGCTCACGTGGTGAGTGGGGAACGGGCAGTTAACCAGCAGAGGCCATTCCTGGGCTGACAAGGTGGAGCCCTGGTGCTGGCCCCTTTGGGCATTGGCATCTGTCCTGGAGGCTTACTCAACAATCTTGATGCCATTGCTCTCAGGCGAGGAACCCAAAGCCAAGGGCACTCATTCTCACTGTAGCCCTCCCCACACTGCTGCCACACCGGGACCCAGCATCCACTGGAAATCTTCAGTCAGGTGGCATTGGGTGGTATGTGGTTAAAGAAAGGCACCAACAAAGCCCCCAGGAAAACCACTGGCCTCAAGGAAAGACCGCTCTCCTGGTGCTTTCTCTCAATGCCTGGGACATCAACCAAAACTGTGACAGGCCAGTGTCAAACTCAATTCACACTCTCAAACATGAGTAAGGAGAGTGTTGGAGGTACATGTCATAAGCAATGTATTTTCAAACGTCTCCATGCTTGAGCATCCCATATTGCCCGCTCTCAGATCAGGGATTCTAGGAAAACTTTATGGGCCAGTTGACAATGGCTCTGGCCTAGGATTCAAGAATGAAAGATTTTTGTCCTAACCCTGCTGCTGTTACTGATCTTGAAGCAAGACATTTAACTTACGGCCTCTCGGTCTCCTTACAAAGAAGCTTGTTAACCACCTCGTGGGGATGCAATACGATGCATCCAACCATCCACCTTAAAATTCAGGGCGCAATAATTATTCATTTTCAACAAATTAATCTCTCAAGAACTAGAGGGAAGTCTCAGATTGAAGAGTTCAAGAAAAGCTAGTTAAACAGATGAAAGTGAGATTAGTAATTTTCACTCAAATAGAATCTGTATCTTCAAGACTCCCTCTTCCAACTGGTGCACAAAGCATCTTGGGATGTCTTCTGACCACTGGGTGGGGGGAGTGTTCTTATGTCCCACTGGGAGAGGCGGAAGGCACAGTGGGAGCTGTGTCAGCAAGCACAAGCTGGGGGACGCTAGACTAACTCTATCAAGACAACCCTCCTTGGTTAGTTTCATCAATTTTATGGACTTTGTGAACTTGCACTGTTGGGGGAGAAGGAGATAGGGGGAGGCTCCAGTTGCCACTTAAAAAGGATTTGGAAACACCAGACGACTTCCTCTGCCCCGAGGGGAGAGTTGGAACCTTTGGGAAGTACTTCCCTCGGCCATCTCGAGTGGGTACAGCAGAAATGTGACTGACCTAAAATTTGAAGAAATGTAGGTGTTTGCTAAGTCATGAGACCACTGTTAGGCACATTTGCCATTGAGAGTTTATAGGGAAATAGATGAAAACCGCCAGATGAAATCTTAAGATAAGCGCTGTTATGCACTGAATTGTGTACCCCCAAAATTGGTATGTTGAAGGGTTAACCCTCAATGTGACCATATTCAGAGACAGGGCCTTTAGAGGGGCAATTAAGGTTAAATGAGGTCATAAGGGTGGGGCCCTAATCCAATAGGACCAGTGTCCTTACAAGAAGAGAGAGAGGCACCCGGGTTGTGCCCACACACAGAGGAAAGGTCTTGTGAGAACACAGCAAGAAGGTAGCCATTTATAAGCCAAATAGAAAGCCCTCAGGAAAAACCAGTTTACTCCTTGATCTTGGACTTCTAGCCTCTAGAGCCATGAGAAAACAAACTTCTGTTCTTCAAGCTGCCCAGCCTCCGGTATTTTGTTATGGCGGCCCCAGCAGGCAAATACAGGCACTGTGAACACATTTTCGTCTTTAGCATGGGACAGAGATCACTGCCGTTTCCATCCTATAAATATGTAATTAAAATAAATGCATCTTGTTTTTGTGAACTTGTTTGTTTTCTTTATTGAATTTTGTGCTTCTTGTCATCCCTTGTATTACATCTGAATCAACCTACCCCGCTCCTCTCTCTAGTCCTACCATGACTCATCATTCCACGGGGTGGACACTTCCACCCCTCTCTCAGACAGCTGAAGATGGGAAGAGAGCAAGAACTGGTTACACTGATTTGCAGCACTTTGAGTAAGCTGAGGTTTGCCCAGAATGCCCAAATCAAAAGGCATCCGCCTAAAGAGAAAGACATGTCTTCTTCCATCCCAAGGAGGTGCCCATCACTGATTTTCTGTTCTGCAATGACAACTCAAGTCCAAGAGGCTAAAGAGAGAAAAGCACTGACCTAAAGATTTTTATCCTGCTTCTGGGGGTAGTTTGGACACAAATTCAGAGAGTGGACAGTGGGTAAGTGAAATTGATGGTGCCACATGGCATCACATAAACAAGTGGGGCCCAGGGCGGGCATGAAAATGTCCAGCTGCCTTCACGGCCATGAGGCATGGACCAATCATAGCTCCTATGATGTCATATCATATACATCACCTCTGAGCTCCTTGTCACTGCTGAACCAGACTTAACATTAAATAGTGAGACAGGGTGTCCAATGACCCTGACTTCCAGGGCAGACATTCTCTCACTAGAGGACCAAGCTTGCTGTGACATATGATCCTGTGTGGAAGCTGGCAGGGAGCCTGAACTGCAGCTGCAAAACTGTGGGTAGCCCAAGGCACTGGCAGTAAACATGGCGGCCAGCTGTGGGATGCTGGGAAATGGCCATTCCTGAGAGGGCAGCTGGAACATGAAGGGTGGCCCAAACTTCCCCAGAATGAGAGTCACCAACAGGGACATTCTCTAAAAGCTACTCTGAAAGTTGAAGGATGACTTTCCCAGGAGGCATTTTGGGAAGGACTCAGAGGATCCCAGTCCCTATGGATGAACTAAGCAACACCACCCAGGATTTCAGCTCCAAACCCTCGGACCAGAGACGGGGACAGCCTAAGGCTCAAAGCTGTGCTTACCAAACTTCATCCTTAGGTACAACCTTTGCATATTTGATATGTCTGAACATGTCCTGTGATGGTTAACTTTATGTGTCAACTTGACTAGACCATGGGGTGTCCAGATATTTGGTCAAACATTATTCTGAGTGTATCTGTGAGGAGTTTTTGGATGAGATTAATATTTGAGTCTGTAGAATGAGTAAAGCAGATTGCTCTCCCTAATTTGGGTGGGCCTCATCCAATCAGTTGAAGGCCTGAATAGAATAAAAAGGCTGAGTAAGAGGGAACTCCTCCTGTCTGATGGCCTTTGAGTTGGGACATCGGTTTTTTTCCTGCCTTTGAACTCGAACTGAAACATCAGCTCTTCTTGGGTCTGGAGTCTGCCAGCTTTTGGACTGGAACTACACCATCCACTCTCCTGGGTCTCCAGCTTGCTGACTATAGATCATGGGACTTCTCAGCCTCCACAATCATGTGAGCCAATTTCTTACAACAAATCTCTATCTATCATTTATCTATCAATCTATTTATCATTCATCTGTCTATCTTATTCGTTGTGTTTCTCTGGAGAACCCTGATTCATACACCTCCTGTACTGTAGTTACTTAATACTTACTAAATCTTTAAATGGCCTATCTAAATAAATAAATTTTTAAATGAAACTTTATGTCACATTCATAAACTCAAATCAAGTATTTTTTGTTAAAATTTTGAATATATAAACCAACTGTAAAATTAAACAGACACTTACTAAAATAATAGTCCCCCTGAAAACACACACTTCTGATGGTCACTGTATATAGAACAACTTCCGTCTCTCATTTCAATCCCAAGCAAATGAAAATCAACCGTATTTTATAGTGAATCTTACCTTCCTTTTCAAGTAGAAAATCCTTCTCTCATAGGCATCAAAAATAATCCTCGGTACACAATACAACAGAAAGAACGCCATGACTACATGTTCCACTTATCAGTTGCTACATTTAAAACTACTCCAAGCCTTGTGGCTTGTTATGTCTCACCATGTTGTGGGTCAGGAACTCAGGAACGGCTTGACTGGGCCGTTTGTCTCTGATCTCTGGGGTATCAGCTGGGAAGGCTGGGACGGGAGGATCCACTCCCAAGATGGTTTCTTCACCCACATGTCTAGCGGCTCCATGTTTCCTGCCTCCTTCTCCCTCCCTGCTGTCTCACCCTCCTGGGCATCTCACTACCCCACAGCCTTGGGGCAGTCGTACTTGTCATGTGGTGGCTCAGGGCTCCGAGAGCGAGCCTTCCAAGACCCCCAGGTGGAGCTGCAAGGCTCCTTATGTCAACCCTGGAATGTCACTTCTGCCACATCCTATGAGTCAAGCAAGTCACTTAGGATAGCCCAGAGTCAAGGAGAGGGGAATTAGACCCCACAGCTCCGTGGAAAGAACGTCAAAGCATCTGAGGCCATCTTTACTCCTCCTCCCCATTTTTACGTTCTGAATAACGAGAAAGTCCTCAGATACAGGATTTCCACATCCTGGATCAAAGCGTACCATCCAGAACTAATACAGGAGCCAGCTCACACTGGGGCAAAGGGATGGGTTTGGAGTCAGACACACCTGGCTTTGAGACCAGTTACACCACTTACTGGGCGACCTGGAGCCAGTTGCTTAAGCTCACTGAATCTCGGGGATTTTGTCTGTGAAGGGGAATAATGAGACGTCCCAGGGCTGTCATGTGGATACCTAGGACAAAGCCTGCACCACCACAGTCCTCAGAAAGCATTAATGCATTCAAGCAAAACCAGAGAACCGCGGGGACTTTACAAAGGTTTTTTAAAAAAATACTACGTTTATGATAAAACCTATGCATAATCTGAAGGAGAATGAGACATGATAGAAAGCGTCTTCTCTCAGCCTCAAGTTGCAAGTTTTTAGAGGAAATTCGCTAGCCAGCATCTTCCCAGCATGTCAAAGTTACCCCCCAAATTCCCGCCATGATATTTGAGATGGCTTTGTTCAGCAATCATGTAGGGAACCGGCCAACAGCACCATCTTCTTTCTAAACCATAATTATCAGGTGTTTGGGGGAGTAGGAGACAGGGAAATGCATGGTGGGTCAGCGTGCTCCGATCCACAGGTGCTCAGCAGTGGTAAGACCATCCCCCGCCGAGCAGCGCTTTGGAAATATGTTGGAGATGGTTTTATCTCGTACAATGTTGGGGTGGGGTGAGCATTACTGTATTCAGAGGGCAGAGATGGGGATGCTGGACCCTCGGAGCTGTCCCGCTAACAAGCGCTGTCTTGTCATATAGTTACGTAAGTGAAAACTCCATTTTTCTGAACCTAGAACTCACTTCTTTTTACACATAAACATAATGTATTTCTACTCAGCTGTCATATACACTTTATTTTCTAGGAATGCAGTTAGTATGCAAATCGAGGGAAGACAGTTCTCTGTTTTGGTCGGAATTCCAAGTATCGTTTACCATTTTGGAAAATCAAGCTGCCGGCCGCAGCACCAGCTCGTGTTAACTGAGTCCCCAGTACTGGTCCCCTGTTTGAGGCTGAAGTGGAAGTAGCAGATGTCAGGCACCTGGTCACTTCATTATGATGGCCACCAGAAGTAATTGTACACTACTTTGCCTTCAATCCTCTTTATATTTCGGTTACGGCTTTATACGGATTTTCTTAAATTATGGGCGTGGGTGGATTATATTCTCTGGGAATTTCACTTCGGGATTGTAAACAGGGCGTTAAAAAATATTTGCAATAAAAATGAGGGTTGAGTGTGACAAGACTGAGCGTCTGCTGCTTAAAAGAAGTTTGCTGTGGATCGAAAATGCGTTTCCAAGTGGAAACACCAGGGAATCATTTCCTTTCTGGAACCTGCTGGACCTGGGAACACCCCAGCCAGGCCGAACAGGAGCAGCTGGCTCTAAGGCATGAAAGAGCTCTTTCTCTTCAGCCCCCACAGGTGAAAAGACTTGAATGTCCCAATTGGCTTTCAAAACTGGAGAAGAAAAGACTCAGCAGACTTCCTATGGCCATGACCCTTGACAAGTTATTTAACGTAAGCCTCAGTTTACCCATCTGTGTAATGGAGATAAACATAGCCCTTCTCTTATTGACTTCCTAAGTGGATTAAACAAGATAAATAAGGTGAAGCATGTTGAGTGCCTTTCTTAGCATCCCTAAGCATACGATGCTCCATAAATGGGAAGGTACATTTATTACCATTCGTACAGCACTTTACAGTTTACAAAGCCCTTTTCCATATGCTGTTTCCATTGAACTTTATATACAATATCCCAAGTAACCTTCCCAGAAAATTCTGCAATATTATATCGTATGAGCTAATGAAGTAGGGTAACACCAAAGAGTGTGCATGCTCTTTCCACAATGCCATGCTGCCTCCACCATGCTGACAGTGTCATTCATTCAATCATTCACTCATGCATTCAACAAATATTTATTAAGCACTTGTCACATTCAAGAAGACACCGGGCCTCAGCAGTGGGGACTGACAAGGAATACCATCCCTGGTGAAAAGAGGAGGTTCAGGGAGGCCCAGCATTGCCACCGTACTTTCCCTGGGTCCTACTGGTAGCCATTAATCTGACTTTTCTCAGTCAGAATCCATGCTGATCCACTCATATTTGTTCTGTGCAGCCCTGAGGACAGAAGTACGCCCTCAGAGGAGGCAGAAGTTACTGAAGGAGGAAACTGGGGGCTATTCTGGAGGGGAAAATCCCCTTGCTAACACGTGGACATCTTGAGGCTGGAGGCTGCGCTGTCTGCATCCTTCAAAGACGCAAGGGAAACAGGGTGGGCCCCGTGGCCCAGTGGCTTGCCCTGGGAGAGAGCTCTTGAAAACCCATTCAATCTAGGAATCTGGGAATCACTTAGAGACCACCTCTCAAAGTACAGGTTTTGCTTTTAATTCTTCCCTTCAAATGTCAGATGTTTTCCCCCAAACTCATTATTTGGGTGATTATTGTAACCCTCCAGCTTCCACAGAGGGGTGAGCTGGCTGGAAAATGGTCTGGGACTTAAGTGGCTCCATGGTCCCAGCGTAAATTCTCCTTGTCCCATCCTAAATCTGTATTCTCAGGGATGAGAAAGAAAATCCCATGGAAACTGATAATCAGTCTACCAAGTACACAGCAGAGTACAGGAAATCTCGGCCAAAGGGTGCCCTGGTTTGCTTGACTTGTCCAGTAAGCCGTGGAACGCACCCTGTCCACTGTAAAATCTACAAGGACCAGCTATGTCTTTGGTCCCGTGGAAATTTTTTTCTTCAGGCATGAAAATGTCAAATATAGTCATAAAAATGGTGAGCTAACCTGTGCCCAGAAATACTTTTTTTTAATGATTACACTTCCAGTTTATTCCACCTTATTCTGGGTCTCCAGCCAATTAGTAAGAACTCAGCCCTTGACCTCAGCAGAGATTTGGGCTGATTCCCAAGAAATGTGTGTGAAACAAACTTTTCTGAATGTACTTTTTCCTTACTCTGCTATCAGAGAACTTTTAGTGCCTTTTTCTTTACTGAGTTCACACCAAATGACTTCTAACTAAAAGGGAGACAATAGAAAGAAAGGACCAGTCCTCTGTACCAACACATATCATCGGCCCCCACATGCTGTCACACACATCACACGCCAACTTGATTTTCTAACTTCAATTCCCTGGAGAGAGTTTATATTCACCTGGTCTCATTAAGGCAACATACAGTTGTAGAGCCTCTCACTGTGGGACCAATTAACCATTTCCACATCAGGCACCAACATCACCCCACCATACACTTTGCCCTCATTATTTACGTTAAGTACTTAATATTAATTATGTAACAAGCACTCAGAACAAGAGCTGTATTTCCATATTGTGGGTGGTGATTTCAGGCATTAGAACAAGTAGGGTTTTGTGTCTTTGGTTTTTTTTTTTATTGTTTCAATCCTTTGTAATTTATGCACCAAAATTTAAAGCTGTCTACAGCTTTCCATTTCCATTTGTAAATGAGGTTTTAAAAGTGATATAATTGGGGCCAGCCCAGTGGTGTAGTGGTTAAGTTCAAGTGCTCCACTTCAGCGGCCAGGGCTTTGTGGGTTCAGATCCTGGGTGCGGACCTACACACTGCTCATCTGGCCATGCTGTGGGAACATCCCACATACAAAATAGAGGAAGACTGGCACAGATGTTAGCTCAGGGCCAATCTTCCTCACAAAAAAATAAATACTCATTAAAAAGTAATATGCATCTCTTGGCATCTGAAAGGGAGAATTCCCAATATAAGAAGGAATGCACAGATGGCTATTGGATTGACCCTCAAATTTCATGGCAAGCTCCCCCAGCACAGGCAACAATGGCAACAGAGTGAACCAAACCAAGGATTAATGATTTCTGAAAAATGACAGAAATCTATTCCCACAGTAGAGTTCTTTACTGATCAATAAACCCAATGCCTCACACAACACTTTCGAGTTATTCTTTTTGGGATGAACAGCATATTTTAAGAGCTAATTATGTGACTAACCCTTGACATCACCATCATTTCCCAATAGAGTGGGCACTAAATCCTAAAGGACTGCGAAGGACTGTGGAGGAAAGAGGTCGGCCTCTTTCTTGGAAAGCTATAAAGAATGAAAATGATGCCTATTGGCTTGTAATAGCTTAGAAATGGTTAGTCCCAAAGGAATTGGTTAAGTTATACAACCTCCCAATCCCAGCTCCAAAACAAAAAGCGTGGATGCCCTGAAGTTGGTTTCCACCTTGTGTTTTTCTCTTCGGTTCTCCCTTTCTTCATTTATCAAGGCCTCAGTTGCTTGTCCAAACAGAAGTAAAACCCTAAGGCAGCCCCAGGCCAGCTTGAAGGCTGCATCCAAGGCAGACCCTCAGACATGGCCACTGAGAGTGTTAGCATCGGTCTGGTGGGAGGGCTCAGGGCCCGGCTGTGGACACGAGGGAAAAAGCACAGCCCTTGGTGTTCAGCCCTGGTTTTCTCATTAGAACAATGATCTCCCAGGATGACCTGTGGACAAATGGAAAACGGAAAACTGAAAAGCTTTTCTCCAATCCAAAAGAAAAGGACCCATAAGGTCTATAAGCTGACAGCCATGTACTACTGTTAGCTATTACTGAATCCTTTTTAGACCGCACCAGGGGATCTAGGAGGGAGAGTGATGGTCAGATCCTCATTGGAAAGGGACTAGAATAGGCTCTTTCCTCAGGGTTCTATCCCAGTACCTCTCTGTACAGTGCCATTTTCCCTTGGCTGGACTGGGACCCAACCAGGGGAATTCTTTGCTCTGCCCAGCTCAGCTTTTGTTCCCAAGTTCAGTACTCATCTTCATGAAAGGCTGCATATTTCTTTAGGATTACTTTCAAGCCATATGTTTCTGTTTTGAAAGAATTAGGGCTTTTGCTCTAGAAGGATCAGCACAGAGAGAGAAAAAGGGCAAAGGCTTTTGTTACTCCCAAAAGGTGAGTCACCATGATGGGGCTAACCCGACAGCATGGGCACCTTTCAAAGCATAGGATTGACACTAATTTTCCCTGGCATATTAATTTTGTCCTAACAGCCAACTCTACTCCTCTGCTTCTGTTTTGTGTGCCTTATGGAGAAAGTAAGGCCACCACTCCTCGCCCAGCCCCTTCTTCAAAGGGGTGGCACAGCCTGGCTGCAGGAGCGTGCAATCATTCTTGGAGATCAGCAACGCCAGGACCAAGTTCCATTTCTCTGATCAATAAATGCAGTTGCTGAAAAAGAAATGCACATCTGCCTCCCCACAAATAAAAATTTAGGTAGAACTGTCTGAATTGGTGGGAGGGGAAAGAGGAGCTTACATCATTCTGTGTCACCAGATTCTCAATAACACACAACTGGGCAAACAGGAACAACGACAATCCCAGGGAAGCCTGTGATGCGGATCTCAGAACATATCCCTGTTACTCCAGGGTGTCACCTAGACTCAGTGGAATGACTTTTCAACTTAACACAAAGTGAGAACTGTCACTGGAGAATAAATTCTCTCTGCCTTAAAAGAGCAGTCCACAAAGTAATCATTGCAAGGAGCAGAGGCGCTTTATCTTCTTAGTGGTGGCAAAGTGACTCTTCTGATTGGAAAGTGCTGATTTACTCCAGAACGCACCCATCCTGCTTGCTGCTCATCTCCATCCTACCCTCCCAAAGGCAGAGATATTCTTGACTGTGTCGGAACTGCCAACTTAACCCAGCAGGAAGCTTTGTCACCAGCATCCTGTCCCAGCCAGGTCTCTAGGCTGAGAGGAGCAAGAGCCCACCAATGCTAATGTGTGAGGAATCCAGAAGGAGGAGAGAGACGTCTGACTTCTGAAGGAGTGGTTGGTACCCATCATCCTTGCCTTCCAGCCACTGTGGCCAAATAGAAGCATCGCCATCAGGCTGCCCCTGAATGCTGCCCACCAGCGACCAGCAGCACTGGGGTGTGTGTGTGTGTGTGCGTGTGTGTGCATGCAGGCACGTGCATCTAAGAGGGTTCCTTGTGGAGCAGGCTGCTCTGAAATTCTCTATGCTCTGTACCTCTTCAGACATTAATACGTGTAGGTCAGAATAAGCCAGATTTCACACAGCCGTGAGCACGTCCGAAACGGCCCTTTCTGCCTGAAGCTCCTCTTCTTTGAATCTCAATCTAAATCTCGGCATCTGACAAGCGGCGGGTGAGAGTTTGCAGAAATATTAAGGAACGAACCTTTGCCAGAACTGAAACCGAGATGCGGGCAACAACAATGAAAAACACTTCGAACCTCGTGGGCTCGCAGCCAAAGCCTTGGAACTTGGTACGTGCGTACCAACAAGCGCAGGATTCGCCACAGCGATTTATAGCAGAGATTCTAGCCCAGATTTATAGCAGACTAGAGTGTGGCGCTCTTGCGAATGCAGAGGTTTGGGGTTGGGGGCGGGAGGAAGGTAGAAAAGGAAAATGAAGAAAGAGAAAGCAACAGATTCAAATGCAATCCAAACATTCCGAGCTGCCCTCTCAATCTCAGAAATTTTACAATAATTTGGGTGATCCTAATGGTCTTTGAACCACGTTGGAAAATGTCACAATAGACGTTTGAATTAAAATCCAGTAGGTTTGCCAAAAGACCAATTGTTAAAAATTGGCAGCATTCCACAGAATTTACTAGGCTGCATACTGCCCGGAGCTGAGAGAATTGTTAATTCCAAAGAAAGTTAATTATCACCTTATTGATAAAGGGATAATTTTTAAAGCTTGTGGTGTGGCTTTTGTGACTCATTAATTAAAATTTAGAGTAATTTACTAGACACAGTGGTGGCTTCTGTTACGTTACATATGTACCAAACCATTTGATTTTTCTCCCAGGGGCTGTTTTTAATCCCCCTCTTCTCTCCTCACCTGTCTGCCTTTGAAGGCAACAAAAACATTAAAAACGTGTAAATCTCAAACTAGGCTTTTGGGAGATCGCAGGATTAAGAAGTAAGATGTCCCTGGCGGCCCTTAAAGCTTCCTCCTCGCAATGTCCAATTTGCCCACTAAAATTAAGAAGCACGTGTGTTCACGCCTAAAGAGACTGCTTTCATAAACTTCATCTCTAAGATGTCAGACCGAGTTTTATGCTCTTTGATAGGTAGTAGAAGAGAGGCTTTCTGCACCTCCTTTCCCTCCTCTGCCACACCATGCCCGAAGAGCAGAAGGCTCAGTGGAGGGGAAGCGGCAGCGAAGGAAACTGGAGGAGCTTGGAATCTGAAGCCCCCAGCCTGACAAGGGGCAGTGTCGCCTCTGCTTTCTTCAGGACGTGTGGGTTGCCGTAAGCACTTCCCGGCCACTTGGCGTCAGTGTGATGCTGAGGCTTCCAGGGGTACAGACCCGCGAGGAACAGCGTCCCGCGGAGCTCCGCCGGGGGCCCCTGGGGAGGGTTCGAGCTTCCGCCCCCATCTCTGCCTAGACCCAACGCCCGTTTTAAGGTGTCAGAAGGGGCGAGTGTGTGTGTGATGTGTCCTCCTGCCACGGCACACTGTAAACAGACCTACAAAACACTCTAAAATCTAACTCCCCAGATGTTCGTAAAGGTTATCTCTCCCTGAGCATTCCTCATTTTGATTTAAGGGAACTTCAGTAACGTTTCCTTAGACTTGTGGACGAATTGGAGATCCAAAATTGAGACTAAAAAAATAAATAAAAACCACCACATTATGAAAGGTTTAACGCAATCTGCTCGTGATTTTCACATCATTCAAAGCCTAAAAAAATTTAAAATTCTGTCTTGGTACTTTGGGGCATCGCGTGAATTTTTATAATAGGCAAACATTATTTAACATTTAAAAAGTCTTGACTTTTTCGAATTTTCAGTGTGAAAGTTCTTACAGCAGGGTGACAGCCCTTGGGGCGGGCTTGCTTTCCAGCAGCTGGTCGGCTTGCCTTACCTGCTGCTGGAGGAAGCCGGCGACCCCAGCCCCCAGAAGCCAAGAACCAGAAAGTGAAACCACTTCTGCTGGTTTCACTTGCCTCGAAAACACACCACCAAAAACCAATAAATGACCGAAAGCAATTTACTCTCGTTTCTCTTCTTTCTATTACTGTTCATTTACCCTTTTTTTTTTTTTTGCAGCAAAATAAAAAGTAATTTTGGTGCCACGGGGAAGAAATTTAAACATATTAAACATAAAAGAACTGGGTTTTTGTGAGATTTACACTCTTCCTATAATTCCACAAATCAAGCAGACTGATACATTTGCTAAAATATGACAGAACCTCTCCACGTAACACAACTTAAAGAGCTAAAGAAAACACATTCATATTTTTAGAAATATCTGTCTCAAATAGCTTTTAAAAGTAAAGATTTTGAAGCCAACCAACAGCTTTCCTAAAACTGAAGGTTCTACATGAACATTTTGTTTGAGTTTAGATGATCACGACTACTTTTCCAGGTAATCTTTGCCCAGCTGCCGTTGCTCAAACACTCCCCTCATGTTTTCGGGCTCATGCTACCAAGAAGCGAAAAAAATACTCCACGCAGATACTGTTCCCCTAGGTAGCTTCCTTAACCACACTGTAAATTCCTTCTCAGTTATTTTTATGCTTTCACTCCAAAGATTTTATTTCATTTTTTTGTCTTGGGAAAAAAAGCAAGTACGTCTCTCACTCTTCAAAAATGGTTCCTTTGATTGAAAAAGAAGAAAACACACAGAATATACAACAAATATCTCGATTCCAGAGCACCTAGATTACTCTCTCCAGGACCACAGTGTCTGAGGCCAACCAAAAAGCCACTTTCTCAGAAAGCTGTTGACCGTCTAACCATCTGGAGAGCTGTCACAGAATCGAGAGACAACATCACGAGCCACCTTTTGTTACTATTAGAGAAAGAACTTTGACCCAGCCCCTCAACAACTCTGTCAAACGACTTACAGACAGCAGGCACCTCACCCTCATCCAATTTCTATCCTTCGCAGCAAGCAACTTGGAAAGGAAGCCTTGTGTCACCGGATTCAATCACTCAAGACCCCACCTGGGAAGTAGGTGACTGTATTTGAACTTGGAAAGACTGCTCCTGACACTCCATAGTCACCTGACTTTTTCCCCAAAACCAACCAACACCAGCAACTAGCAATACATCATATTCTCATCTGCCCCAGGAAATTAGGAAAAACCAGCACAAAGACACGTAAAGTATTCCACCTAGGATATTAAAAATAAAATTCAATTTAAAAAGCCACCTCGCATGTTCATAACACATCGATTTTAAAATTTAAATTTTAGGTAAGTATTTTTTATCCCATAACATACTGCAATTTTTTAAAATTAAAGAACAAAACAAAGCAAAGTGAAATCATCATGCCAAAAAAAGGAAAAAAGCTAACCAGTTATTAGAGTTCGCGTTTGGGGAAAAAAATAACTTTCTACATATTTAAATGCAGAGTTAAAGAGCAGTGAACATGTATATACCTAAAATTTATAAACTATGTAATTCTCTACTGCATCTCCCCCTCTGAGATCTGGTTGAAAGCAAACATTGTATTTTGAGTAGGAGGAACTTAAGTTTACCTGCCGGCCTCAGTGGTTTTACTTCAGGACACTCGTGCATTGCCGGAGACGGAGGCATGCAACCGAGAAAACCTGAAACAGGTAAGCTGTCATGCTGACAGTAAGAAGAGAAGGATCCCGTGTCGACGGCACACCCTGCGATTGTGCATCTCCCTTACCTACAGCTCGTTCACCAGAGCACTGATCTGGTTCTTTACCAGGCCGGGAATGTTGACTCAGAAGACAGATGACTTTCAGTACATGCAAACCGAGTATTGCAAAAGCTAATCTTCCACCCGTGTGTTAGGAGCTCACAGTTAGTCTCCAGCAGCCCTGCTCTCCGGCTGCAAACATCTCATTAGACTAATGCATTCAGCACAGGCAGAAAACTCGATTTACCATAGCTACAGCAATGAATTTCCATTACGATGACAGCTTCAACCACATCATGTCCGGAAAACCAGCCAACCACTGGCTTTTAAAGAACACACACATTTTACATGCAGAAAATGAGGCGTGCATGTGTGTGTGTGTGTGTGTGTGTGTGTGTGTGTGTGGTGTTTCCTTCCTCTTAGCAGCCTAACTGAGAGAAATGTGCACTGTAGCTTTTTGCCGACATGAGCTGCAAGGTAATGACACTTCTGCTTCTTTGGTAGTTACGTCCTTGTAATAACCTGAATTATGTCACAATTGTCAGAATGGGTGTTTCCAACATTTCGGTTTTCATTACCCCTCCTCTGTTGCCATGGAAACCAGACTGTAACATCACCCCTTTGTCCCAGTCCTGCAGCAGTGTGGGCCAGCACCGGGCTTATAAGACACTGGTGATCTGAAGGAGTGGATGTTTGACTTTGGACAAATAAAACAAAAAGAAATATTCCAACGACATCACGGTTAGGGAGAGACTGTGTGTTTACCAGAGGAGTGTGCCGACACAGGTGAACACGCCATGGTCATACGTGTTAACTATATAGCTGCATACCACATATGTGGTCAGTTCATTAGAACAGGGCCCTGACTTGGGCTCCAGGCCTGTGTGTGTGAGTGCAGATGAGTTTCTACACTCGTGAACACGGTGGGGGCCTGCATGGGGTGGAGCGGTCCTCACAGAGGAAAAAGGCTGCTATTCATCTTCCATGCCCTGCTGTGTGCTCTGTGGCAACTCAGTTTATACTGGTAAAGGGATTTCTTCTTTTTTTTTGTAAAGCTGAGCAGAGCTACCCACTGCCCGTTTCATTCACCACATTCAGGGGTATTGTCGTTGTTCTTACGTGCCATCAGGTGGGCTCTGTCCTCTGGAGACCCTGTGAATGCACGATGTCCACAATGCCTGTTCTCAACAGCCCTGCTCAGCGGTTGTAGATCATGCCTATAGCTTCCTTTATGGAGTCAAATCCATCTCATGTTTGGTCTTCCTCTTTTCCTGGGGTATGTGGGGTGTTATTCCCAAGTATTTCCTACAAGATGACACATCCATTCTACAAATGTGAGGCCACCCACAGGCGTACTCCTGGGGATGAACAACAAACAAATTGAGCCAGGACTAAACATCAACTAGGACTATTTAAGGAATAAGCCACAACTTGGACAGTTACTGAGAGTGAAAAAAAAGAAAGAGACTACAGCTTGAGGTTTTTCTGAATATATATGCAGAGTCACATTAGAAAGAAATAAGAAATCTCTCTCCTCAAATTATAAACATAGGAAAAAATTATATTTTTTTAAGTCAAAGCATTGTCCTTATTGAGCAAGAAGTAAATTCACTACTTTAGTTCATTTAATCCTCTAATTTTGTTGTTTTGTTTTGCGAGTGAAAAGGTAAATTTGGTAGTTTTACATTTTGGTCATTTAATACAAGTTGATTTTATTAAAGAAGGAGGAGGAGGAAGAGGAGAGAGGGAGATGAAGCGGAGAAGGAGGAAGGAAAACAGGGCCCAAAGGATGATTTCAGTTTGGCCAGCATCTCCGTCGCAGCTGCCACCGCGGTTGTATCTATGCCTGTGGCCTTGAACACAGTCCCACATTACACTCAGCAACGCCCCTCGAGTGTGTGAGATGCTAGACCAGTCTTCACTTTTAAATGTTTCTTCAGATAAATAAAACAAATCTTTCTTAAATAATCAAAATTATTTCCAAAATTCTGTAAAAGTAGGAAAAAAACTTGGCAGAATCTGCCCGAAAGAAAGGAGTTTTGGTTTTCCCACCCAGCTCTGTGAGAGTATGTGATTCTGATCCTCAGGGTCCACACTTCCTCACCTCCTCCCAGATGAACTATAGTTGTGGCCTATAGGAGTTCGCCTTAAGGAATTAAACCCATGTTTTAAAAAATCCTAAATGTTTTTAATTCCAAGAAAAATTTAAGTTAAACATGTAAGAGAAAAGAGATTTGCTGAGATGGCTGCATACAAGCTAAGGAGTCTGTTAGGAAGACAAGGGGCCCTTCTGAGCTAACATATCTCTATCTTGTACATTCCTGGACCACTATCAGGATGCTTAGGCTGTGCCACGTTGTTGATTTTCTTTGGTGCTGTGGTTACATTTCTGTCTCAGACCACAGGTAGCACGCTCCACTCTTTCCACACAATGCTACTGGGTTGGTGGTTAGCGAGAGGTAGCCAGAGGGAGCAGGTTAATTTGGGGGCATCCCAAATGCAAACCTACTTAAAGCAGTCTCTATCTGAAGAGTAATCCCTCCAGCAGCTGCTGGTAAAGAGTTGTGGTTCCAGCACACGCGTCAGGTCGGGAGGGCTGTGTCCTGAACAGAGGAGTCAGGGCTTCTGCACAAACAACCCTTGTTCTCATAATAGTAGCTAACATTTACTAGGGAAATACAATGTGCAATCCCTTTTCATGTCATCTCATTTTCAACGACCCTGTGAAGTAAGTGTTATGAGTACCATCCCAATTTTACAGATAAGGAAACCGAGACTCAGGGATGTTAAATAACTTGCCCAAGGTCACACAGCTCAGAAGTGTTGGATACCAGATTGACCCCAGCAGTCTGTCCCCAAAGACACAATAATTAATCATTCAGCTGCATGGCCTCGTGACACTGCCCCTTGTTCTAGCTCTGTCATTAACCCCACGACAGTGGTGAAATCACTGTCCTTCTATAACGTGGGGGCTGGGGACAGCAGACTGGATCATCTCTGTGGTCCCTATGGTTCTGATATTTTATAGTGCGATGAATTGCTTTACCTGCTAGGCTGCAACAGACCAATGCTGGGTTCGAGGAGAACTCACTGTGGTTGTGGCCATAGTCATGACTAGTAAGGGGCAACAAGCACTCTCTTTTCGGGTAGAGGTAGCGGGGAGAGAGCATAGAGAAGAAACAGGGAAGTTTTAAAAGCCAGGATTTCATCCTTAAAGTAACAAAGAGAACCAGTCTCCCACACTCAAGTGGCCCCACGACTTTGCTTCCTCATCATTCAACAGAGACTTTTCCTTAAGTGTTCCTGAAAATTTGAGAAGTTTCAGGGTCATGGAGGGTATGAGGCTTATGATCGCCATTTTGCCAAAGGAGAAATCGAGGCAGCAAATGGTTAAGCTGATTAGTTAGATAAGACAGGCAGAATAAAGAGTAGATGCCAGGCCCCTTGGCTCCCCCACCCCGTCACTGCTTCACCTCAAAGCCCTTCATGGGGCCAGCTCTTAGTTTAAACCACACAAGCAGGGATCTTTCCAGATTAAAAGCAAACCTGTTCTTCATAGTGAAGATAAGCAGGAAACAACTCAATGTCCAATACAAAGACATTACTTAAGTAAATCTATCATGTGTCCACATGGTAGAACATACAATGTAACTACCAAAAATGATGCCGTAGAAAACCATGGAATGGCATGAAAAGACTGTTCTCAATACATAGTTGCTAAAAAATTGCAGCTTACAAAATAATATGCAGAACAGGATCTTATTTCAAAATACTGGAGATATGTTAAAAGTAATGATCCCTTGGTGATAGAATTATGAGTAATTTTAATCTTTTTAATCTATGTTTTTAATATTTCTACAAAGGAAGACCTACTTTTTTGTGATAATAAAAAGTTGTATGAATGACTTGATTGATTAGTAACAATTTTTCGTTATCACATCTGCAAACATATTTGCTTATAATTCTCATAAATCTTAAGTCTCAAATTTCTTTTTCATCAACAAAATAAAAATAAAACCTTTGCCAGGTGGTTGTGGGCTACACTCAGCCCTGGCCTAAACCAGTGCTCAGTCTTAAAGATGGCCCCCAACTCGCTCAAGTCATCCTCTGGCCTCACCCTGATCTTCACCAGCACCTCTCATATTTGAGCCCACGTAGGGTCCTCAGCACAGCCAATACAATATCAGGGACAGACTCCCTTCCCTTGCCTACCCGAAGGCTCCCACAGTCTGTGGGGTCCTCTCAGAGCTGACGATACTCAGTCTTATTTTAGTAAAGCCATGTGCTAAAGACACAGGAGGTTGGGAAGGAGGAAAGGTGATCGAATGAAGTGAAAATCACTCCCATCCAAGGAAAGAGTGACTCATTCAGTCTCCTGGGCTTAAAACATGGTTCCTTTCAGGTGACACCTCCTCTCTTTGTGGCTCTGGGCCTGTGGCCTTGGCTGATATTCAGGGATTGACTTAGTGGAAATATTTGTCTCAGGGTCTGGCAGTTCTGGTGGTAGCAAGCCCAGAGACCCTCGTCCCAGGGGCAGCGTCTGGTAACAGGGTCTGTACAGTGAGGGCATGTGCTGACAGCCCGGAGAGCTGAGGGGGGACAAGAGCAGGGACTTTTTCTTCCGTCACTAGGCTGTAAATTTCAAGATGGCTGGGACCAATCTCGCTCTCCTCTGTATCCCCAGCATGTAACGCAGTGACTGGTCTGCGGGAGAAAATCAACAAATAATTATCGCTAAATAAAGAAAAGAAACTAGGGCTTAAAGAACATGACCTAATCTTAATCAATATGAGCACAGGCTTTTAGAGCTGATTCCTTTTCCCCGAAAAAGTGATTGACTTTAGATATTTGTTGTCAGAAAAAAAAAAAATCCTAATTTGTTAACATTGAAAGGATGGCTTTTCTTTCCTCTCTCTCTCCTTCTTTATGCTGTTAAAATATTCTCTCCTTGGGATCACTTCTGCTTTGAGCCATGTTTGCTTGAAACGAACACACTTTTATTCAAAATTCACACAGGTGATCTCCAAGCACTTTTGGTTATTAACTAGGTTTCCCTTTTCCTCCTAAAATATTTCTCCCAAGTTAAATGTGAAAAAAAGAGCCTTGGAGTGCTAGAAACTCCTGGAATTGGAGAACATAAGTGTCAGCCAGACATGTATGCGTGCTCGAAAGAGACAGAAAGACTTCAAATAAAGTAGAGAGTATACACAATTTCAGCTGATAACAGTTACTGCTTCTAGGCCCAACGTCTATAGAAAGATGTGTGTGTGTGTGTGTGCATGCACATGTGTAACAGAGGAGGGACATAGCAGGGGGTCCAGCTAAGAGAGACTCTACATTTTTTAAAATGTCACTTAGAAAATAGCCATTTGGGGGTTGCCTGCAGTTTCAGTTTATGGAATAAAGTCTTTGATCACCTGAGACTCCATCTCACTTTATTTGAGGGAAGATCTCCAAGAATACAACCATTGTCCTTGGGAAAAAACCTGAATCTGAATGCAGATGATGCAGTCTGAAATTCTTCATTCTCTTTAATAAAAAAGCAGCTGGTTAGGGAATAAAAACCAACTTGCTAATGAATTCCTCTTAAGGACAACCAGCTTTAGTGTGGACCATGTCTTTGATAAGCCCACTTGGGGTAGAAGTTGAAATAAAAAAAAACTGGGTCTGGGGCCCAGAGGAAGGAAGAGGGTAGTAAGTTTGCAAGTAACAGTAAAAACAACTCAAACTGGTTTAAAAATAAAGAGTACTGTGGCCGGCCCAGTGGTGCAGTGGTTAAGTTCATGTGCTCTGCTTCAGCGGTCCAGGGTTTGTGGGTTCGAATCTGGGGCACAGACCTAGTACCACTCGTCAAGCCACGCTGTGGTGGCGTCCCACATAAAATAGAGGAAAATTGGTAGGCATGTTAGCTCAGTGACAATCTTCCTCAAGCAAAAAGAGGAAGATTGGCAACAGATGTTAACTCAGGGCCAATCTTCCTCATACACAAAAATAAATAAATAAACTAAATAAAGAGCTTGGGAGTGAATTCAGCGAACTTTAAGTAAGGATGATCCAACAACTGAATGATGTCTTCAAAGACCTGGTCTGAATCTTCCTATGTCTGGCTTCCCTCATGGCCACAACATGGCTGCCAGTTGCTTCCAGATCACATAGTTCCCCACCCACATCCAGCACAAGGGAGAGCTTCTCCAGGTAGCTTCCGTAGAGGAGCAAGGAAGATTCTTGCCAACATCCCTCTCATTTCATTGGCTGGAATTGGGCCATGCCCCATCCCTGAACAAATGACTGCCACCAGGATATGCTGCTTGGCTTAAGTCCACCTTTGAACTGGGTGTGAAGGTGGAGGTGCTCCGCTTTCCTCAAGGCACAGGAGCTGCCTGGGAGGGATGGATACCTGAGTAATTGCAATTGTGGCACTGTTACTTAGCAAAAGGGAAGAGGAATGGGTGCTAGGGAATCAAAATCAGCAAGAAGAGACTGACTAGTTGAAGGTGGGGAGGGGGCGATCTTGGAGAAAAAGAGAAGAGTGCAGGGAGAGGGGACGGCAGGAAGCTGTGTGCTGCGCATGTGACCTGCATCCCCATCACGCTCACAGACACCCATTTTCAGGAAAAACCACAGAAATTGTGAAGTGCTTGATGTGGTTGAATTTCTTATAGCAACTGGTGAAGACGCTGAGTTTTGCATCCTGGTTCGATGCAGGTGAAACCAAGACAGCACGGGGAAGCCGGGGGCCAAGACTAAAGGGATTCAGAATCTGTTAAGTCTGGGGAAGTAGGCAGCCGTGTGGGGAGGACTCTGGACTTCCCTGGGATGTGAAAATCTGGAATTGAAGGGGGCAGAAAGGCAGCCAGCTAACAAGGGACTACAGCCATGTAAGTTGGGTGTATATTTAGCTGTATTGTGTCTTTTAATAAAGGGGAGGAATCTTCTGGACAGGAAGACTTGACTAGAATTGGTACTCTCAAGATGGGTTATTTAAGACTGAATACCTCACGCTTTGAGAGAAGTGTTGTGGACTTCTGGGATTATCTTATCTGCCTGTGTGCTTCACCCCTCAGGTGCACACACACTGTATGTGTGTGCGTGTGTGTGTGTGTGTGTATGTGTGTGTTTTGTGGAGTGGGAGTTAAGAGCCAGGCCCTGCCTGAAAGGAATTGGTGGGAGGATCCATTCTGTCCTCTTGAACCATGTGGGGGCTGCAGGCAAGCCTTGGGAAAACGGCAAGGTGGGACCTGAAGGAGCTGGTGAGCAGGCGCCATATGGCCTGGGGTTTAGGGGATGCTGTGGGGACTCAGGGCCTGCCTGCTTTCAGCAGCAACAGGACATGGCAGCACCATCTTGGAATGGGCTCTCTACTGACCTTCCAGTGTCTGAGACCAGGAATGACCTCTTTGGACTAAGCACAAAACCCAGAGAGTTTGGGGAACTCTCCAGAGAGGGACGCCTGGCTTCCCCCAGTTTGTGGAAAGGGGTCCAGCCCACAGTCATATTCATATGAACACTAAAGAGATGTGAATAGCAAAACCTAAAACGAAAAAGAAAATTTAACAAGAAACGTACATGTGTTATGTGAAGGTCAGTGGCTCAGAGCAGGGATTCTGGCTTGACCACATCTGTGATCTTGGTCAAGAAACCCAACCCCTCTGTGCTTAAGCTTCTCATCTGTAAAATGGGGATAGTTATACTGTTGTGAGGATTAAATGAGTATAGATATAATGTCAAGCTGTTAGAATAGCGCCTGGCCTGTATGTACATTAGGTGCCATAACAAGGAATAGGGAATCTAAATGCTATAAATACACCATGAGAAACAGAGGGAGAGAGGGATAAGAGCAACAAAATCATAGAAGCTGCAAAGCAGATGGACAAGAGGGAACTGACCTGGAGGACCCAAGAAATCTGACCCTTTATGCTGAAGTGGGGGTCCCAGGAAGCACTCAGTTCACCCCAGGGGGCCCAGAAAGGCTCTGCAACTGGAGGCCTCAGGAATCTCCCAAAGTGGAAGTGAGGGGGAACTAAGAACAAGAAGAGTAGACCCCCTCCCTACCCTCAAGCTGCTGCCGGTGGCCCCTCAACCCTGACCGAACAAAGTTCACTCTGTTCCCAAGAATGCAGACACAGCGGAGGGCAGAGATGCTGCCCTGAAACAGGATTCAGAGAAAGTCCACACCCTTAAGGGCAAGACCCACAGCGCCCGCCCCCAGCAGCTGCCAGACTGGTAGCAGCCAGGCTTATACCCCGAGACAGGACATCAGATGATTCCTCTGGGGAAACTGACCAGCCCCGGAGGAAAGATCTACACACACTGACAGAAGGCGTTCACATGGGACAGCCCAGCAAGATCTCCCTCCAGTGACACCCACCCATGACAAGCCCGCCCATTCACAGAGCTTCTCGTCACATTGTAAGGGCCTCCCTAAATTTGAGCCTCTGGCATGAAAGTCAGAGACCAAAACCAACAAACAGAAAGAAAAAGGAATCTGGAGAAGACAGACAAAATTCAAGGAGGGAAAAAACACTTTAAAAATTATGATTAATGTCCTGGAAGATATAATATAATAAATTGCATCAATAACATGAGAATGGGTTGCTATAAAAAAAAAAGGACATTAAAAGGATAAAAGAGAGACCTTTGGAATTAAAAATGTGAGAGCATAGATGGAAAATTTAATAGAAAGATTAGAAGATATTTGTCAAAGAAACGTCCAAGACAGTCGAGAAAAAGCTAAAAGAAGGAGAATAGAAGGAATTCGGAGGATCAGCATAGGAAATGCTTGGCAGGTGGATGCCCCTTAAGAGGTCCACAGATGTGAGACACATGTCCCTCCAGGCTTCCCCCTCCTAAAAGTTTATTTCAGCTAGTCTTTGGTTGTATTTTGATGTCTTCTTGGGGAAATAAGGGTTTAGAGCTTCCTAGTCTGCTGTTTTACTGACGTGAATAATCTGAAGGAAGTTTTGATGGCAGCAATTTTGTTCCTCTGCTTTAAGATGTATTTTAGAAGCATGGAATGAATTTCTTAAAACAAATTTATACACCGTGCTAAGAAAGCATCCTGTTCTGGAAAATTATGTTAATTGGAATATTATTGCTCTCTCACTTGAAAACACTTTAGTAGGGGAAGTGCTGTGAAGACGTACAGTTGGGTCTGGAGCTGACACAGGGACCAATCCTGCAGGTCAGAGGAGCAATCTCCCCTACTCTCAGAGCGTTATCCCTCACCCACCCAGAGGCCACATCACCAACATCCTAACTGATAAAACTCCACTTTGGGTACCACGGACCTAAAAGCCAATTTCTAGTTACTGAATCTCTAACTAACCACATCATAAGACCTATGGACTTTCCAACTCAGTGCTTACCAACAACGTGGGGTACCCTCACTGCCTCCGGACCTCCCAGGCAGCACCCTGGCCACGGCATCCATCATCACACACCTCCTCAGTCAGGGACGGGAGTAGCTCTCCCAATAATACCTTTGATTCCCAGACAGGTGTGGGGACTCCTCATTCAGGTATCTGTTACTCAATATTCTAATACAACCAATTCATATAAAACAAAGCATAATACACATTGCGTTACATAAGCTCCCACTTTCTCAAAAAAAGGAGAAGAACCAGGACCACATATCCCAGGGCTCACTAAGAATCTGCCTAAATTTAGCCATTTCCTTATATGCATGTCTTGCTAAATCCTATATATTGGTGAAGTTGTCTGACATATAAATGCCACATTCTTCCCTGACAACATCACATACTCCTCCCTTTTCAGCTGGGATTTGATCTAAGGCCATGAAGTTTTGGAGTACTGAAGTTCTAAAAGCCATCATTCTTACAGTGATATATTTCCAAACTCTCATATGGCCTTCAGTCCTCCATACACTGGGAATTGTATATTTAAACACTGTCCTGAAGCTTATCCTGGGTTCTTGACTCCTATTCTTGATCTTCCTCCCCACTCCCATCTCTTAGGGAGCCATCAAATATCCATACATGTCTCACATATCCAGGAGGTAGAGTGGGGAGCAGACAACCATTTTTTACCCATTATCAGAGCCCATTTTGTGGGTTCTGCTTTGAGACGCAATAGTAGACCATTAGGAAGCATCATGATGGTCTGAGAACTGTGCCCGCCTGCTTCCACCTGGGCTTATGAAACATGTATACCCTGAACAAGGGAGTAGCCCTATAGAAGTGGGCGTCTTGGGGTGTTTAGGGGTTAGATTGCCAATCATGAGTTCTGAGTACCCATTTTCTGAGCATTGTGGTCCCCAACCCCAGATGCCCAGAAGTTAGTAGACCTCATGTGCTCCCACCCACACTCCATGAATTCAGGGTTTTGGTCCCACTCTCCTCCATAATGTCAAGTGCTTTTCCTGGCATTTTCTCTTCCTTTATAATATTTATCAGGTTTACCACTGGGTCCCCCCAAAGCTACTGATAGCCTGTGGCTCTTTATCTGTTTAAAACCAGACACTATGATAGCCCATCCTTCAGGGATTTTTGAGCGAGGGGTCTACTCTGTATCAGGGGCCCTGACTGCCCTAGGGTGCCAGAACACTGCCTAGGAGAGCTGTGATTACACTATCTCTCAAGTTGCTGCTGGCTCCCGACAGTGGCATAGCACAGTGCTAGGGCGAGTTGATTGGCTTAAATCCTATTCCAATTGGTATCATAACCCAACACGTTCCAGAATAACATCAGCAACATTAAGAGGGCAGCAGGAGACTCCTTAAGTTTCTCCCCACAAGTAACAGGGCAGGGTTAGCACTGGTTCACCATCACCTGGGCAGAGCTTGTGGCCTTCTAGAGTCCCAGAGGTGACCACTCAGCCTTCCTTTCTCCCCAGGCAACAAAAACCAGGGGTGAAAGGAAACATGATGTCAGGTTCCGGCTCATCTTCAATTCTTCCCCTGTGTCCTCTAAGGTTTAGTTCAGGAGTGTCTGAAGATGGACAGCTCGTCACAGTGCAGTTGATAGGAGCAATTCATTCCAGAAGAAAGGTGAGGGGAAATTCCAGAATGACAGAGATGCAATGGACCTAGACAGTTGCCCATCCTGGAGGGATGTCTCCAGGGGAAAAAATAAATCTAGGACATAATAAAGGTGTTACAGAGCTGGTTGGTGGGTGATTTTGGGATAAATTTGTGAAAGGTACTTGGAAGATCAAGCAAAAAATAAAGAGAGAGAGAAAATTACTAACTTTAAAAAAAGAGAGAGAGAATGAAAGAAAAGAAGGAAAATATAACCATAGTACATGATATGGCTCAATTCAAAATAATTGATACATTTTCAAAACAATGTTAACAGGAAGTATTGATTTCACCAAAAATTATGCTATAACTTTATTGGGAAGATGGAGGAAGGAAAGGTAGGATGAGGTTTTCAAGCTAAACTCTCATTCTTCCAAAGTAGGAAATCAACAGACTATGTCTAAAATAAAAATAATCAAGAAATGGCAATATATGCAAGTTAGTTAGAAATTTAAAGCCAAATGCCAGAAGAACCAGCTAACACACTGGTTGTCATTGGAGAGTGTGGACAAGGGAAGAGGGGACAACTATTTTTTATATAAATCTTATAGAATTATTTGCCTTTTTAGATCAGATAGTTAGACAACTTTGATTTTAAAAAAGTAGTAAATAAAAAATTTTAAGCATGCTCATTAAGAAATTTAAAGATAGTGAAAAATGGAAAAGAAGAAAATCATTGATCTTCTACCACTGAGAGCGGAGGAGCTCACAAATACTATGAACGTGATATTTTTTTTACCTAAGGAGAGTTGTGATTTTAAAAAACGTGTAAAAAAATTCAATTGCAAATTAAAATAAACATTGTAGACATAACTTTTAAAAATTTAAGTCTAATTTGACTGCTTTTTTGCTCATAATAAAACATTTCCATGTTCCTACACATTCTTAATGAAAACACTTAACAATTGCTCTTTAGTTGGATATTAGAATTTTTTCTTGGAGAGATTTGATGTAGATAATGTACCATGTAGAGGCTAGAACAGCACCTGCCACATAGTAAGCGCTCAATAAATTCAGAGATCAATGAACTCTGAATGAGTGGGAGAGAGTTCCTTGAAAACAGAGACTGTGTCATATTTATTACTGGGTCCTGGTTTGGGATAAATAATGTGACCCACTTTGTGCTAGTGCACACCTGCCATAGACAGGAATTTTATAATTAATATGGCACCTTTTGAGCTACCTACAGTATCAGATGCTCACAGATTCCTGACTTCTGAATGTCCTTCTACTAACTCATGATGGCTGAAATGACCGTAAATCTTTACCCATTCATTCATTCAACAAATACCTGACAAATGCCTTCTGTCCTAGGCTCAGCTTAAGAAGCAGACCAAATTCCGTACCCTCGTGGAGCTTACTTTCTACTGTAGGAAGACAGACAAAAAGCAAAATAAATAGGTAAAAAAGCAAAATAAATAGGACAATGTACATTGCCCATGTTAAATGGTGTTGAGGGCTAAGGAGAAAAGTTTAAGCAGGAAAGGAGGATGGAGAGTGTCAGGATTGTCGGGAGGGGGAGGGGATTTTCATTAACAGTAGAGTAGGAGGAAAATCTCCTGGAGGTAGATGCGCCTTAAGACCTGAAGGCAGTGAGGGCGGGAGCCGGCTGAGCCTCAGCTCCTCCACTGCAATACATTGCGGAAAGAGGGTGAGTGGGGTGGCAGCCTACTCTGGGGGACCCCCCCCCTCACCCACTTCACGTTGGCAGAGCAGTCTTGGGTGAGTCACCTAATCTCTTTCTGGGCCCTGAGGAGTGGGAACAATGACGGTTAACTCATGGAATGGACATGATTCAAGACATTGAATTCTTTGCTCTCTTCTCTGACTCTTGTGACGTTGTCAGAGAAACATCAGTCCCCATCTATCTGTTCAACCCCCAAACACCATCTCCCTCCCATCACCCATTATATCACATCCTATGATATAAAGTGAAGGGCCATCCATATTGACCAACATCAGTAATTTATAAATAGTTTCAAGTGCAGAGTTGTAGTCATCACCTTCCCAATAGGGCAAGATTCTTTTCTTTTTTTCTTTTTCCTCCCCAAGTCCCCCCAGTACATAGTTGTATATTCTAGTTGTAGGTCCTTCTAGTTATGGCATGTGGGATGCCCCCTTAGCGTGTCCTAAAGAGTGGTGCCATGTCTGCATCCATGATCCGAACCAGCAAAACCCTGGGCCGCCAACGCAGAGTGCGCGAACTTAACCACTCGGCCACGGGGCTGGCCCCAATTCTTTTCATTTTTATTCTAAAATGGTCTCAAATTGTAAATCAGCCAACTAACACTTATCCAGAGCTATTGTATGCCAGACACCATGCTAGGCATGGAGGAAACAAATACAGCCCCTTCCATCATGGACTCATGGCCAAAGTCACCAGAAAAAACACTGTTTTACATCTGAGCTCCAAGGGCAGAGTGTCAGGATGCAAATCTTTTCTCTGTCACTTATTAGGTAAGTAACATTTGGCAGATTACTTAACCTCTGCGTGCTTCGGTTTCCACATGCGTAAAATGGGAGTAAAAACATTTTACTTGTAAGGATTACATAAACTAATAAAGTGCTTACAATACCTGAATGGCATAAGCACTCAACAGATTTTAGCTTTTAAAATGACATAGATAGTTTATAGTATGGGGGGTTTTTTTGATGAGGAGGATTGGCCCTGAGCTAACATCTGCTGCCAATCTTCCTCTTTTTGTTTGAGGAATATTGTTGCTAAGGTAACATCTGTGCCAATCTTCTTCTATTTTTTGTATGTGGGATGCCGCCACAGCATGGTTTAGCGAGCAATGTGTAGGTCCATGCTCAGAATCCGAACCCATGAGGCTGCCAAAGTGGAACATGTGAACTTAACCGCTATGCCACTGGGTCAGGCTTCATGGTATTTTTTAAAATATTCATAACCTCTAGTTTTTACAGAGGTCCTGGATGTGAAAGAGCTAACACTCACAAGTCTGACCTGTGTAATTGAATGAATTCCTCCACCTCCACATATCTCTCTTTGCATCTACTGATGTACATAGGGACTTAAGACTCTGCTAGGGGGTGGTAGGATGGTTTTTCTTTCTTTCTTTCTTTCTTTCTTTTTTATTTCATTAATTTAAGGTCTTTATTATTTTTTCCTTCTGCTTGCTTTGGGTTTAATTGCTCTTCTTTTCCTAGTTTTTTAGAGTAGAAGCTTAGATTATTGATTGAAGACATGACTTCTTTTCTAATATAAGCATTTTAATACTATAAATTTTCCTCTAAGCACTGCTTTAGCTGCAACCCACAGATTAGATATAATGCATTTTCATTTTTATGTTTTTCAAAGTATTTTCAAATTTGCCTTGAGGCTTTCTTTTTGGCCCATGGCTTATATAGAAGCGTGTTGTTTAATATCTGAATATTTGGGGATTTTCCAGATATCTTGTTATTGATTTCTAGTTTAATTTCATTATGTTCCAAAAACATGCTTTGTGAAATTTTCTTTTCTTTTTTTTTTTAACTTTCCACCTGCCGTCCACCCCTGGACACATCAGGGGCACCCTGCAAGTTCTCTGGGCAACACCACCACCCAACAGCAGGGCACGTGCCCCAGAAAGCCACTCTTGCCTAAAGGCTTCAGATTCAGTTGCTGGGAAGAGATTTCTGATTTTTAAAGTGTGTTAAGGCTTTCTTTATGGGCCAGCATACGGTCTATCTTGGTAAATATTCTGTGTGAAATTGAAAAGAATGCGTCTTCTGCTGTTGGGTATTCTATAAATGTCAATTAAGTCAAGTTGGCTAATAATATTATTCAGATCTTCTATGCCTTTACTGATTTTGTCTACTTTTTCTATCAACCATTGAAGCCTCTGTCTATAATTGTGGACTTATCTCTTTCTCCTTCCAGTTCTAGCAGTTTTTGCTTCATGTCTTTTTAAGCGCTGATGTTAGGTATGTACATATTTAAGATTGTCATGTCTTCTTGGACAATTGATCCTTTTATCATTATGTAATGTCACTATTTATCCTTGATAATATTCCTTATTCTGAAGTCTACCTTTTCAGATATTTACATATTTCAGACATCGATATAGCTACTCCAGCTTTCTTTAGTTTTTGCATGGTTTTTACTTTTCACCCTTTTACTCATAATGCATCTATGGGTTTTTTTTCTTGGTTTTGTTTTCATTTTTGTTTTTTTTGAGGAAGATTAGCCCTGAGCTAACATCTGCTGCCAATCCTCTTTTTGCTGAGGAACACTGGCCCTGAGCTAACATCCATGCCCATCTTCCTCTGCTTTATATGTGGGATGCCTACCACAGCATGGCTTGGCAAGTGGTGCCATATCCACACCTGCGATCCGAACGGGCAAACCCCAGGCTGCTGAAGTGGAATGTGTGCACTTAACCGCTGTGCCACCAGGCCGGCCCCTGTATCTATGTTTGTATATTTAAAGTGAGACAATATCAAATAGTTTAATATATATGCATTTGAAACACCAGGAGGAGAAGAGAGACGTAATGGAGCAGAAGAAATATTGGAAGAACTAATGGCTGAGACTTTTCCAAAACTCATGAGAGATACCAAACCACAGATCCAAGAAGCTCAGAAACATCAAGTAGAAAATAAAAACAAACAAACAAAAATATCACACTTAAATATATCATTTTCAAAGTCCTTAAAATAAAAGATGAAGAGGAAATCTTGCAGGAAGCCAGAGGAGAAAGCATATTACATTCCCTGGGGAAGGCAGGAGAAGTCAGAAATATCATTCTAGTACCCCTCTAGAAGGTCATCAATCCAAAACTTTTTTTAAAAAACAATCTGGAATTTGCTTTACCAAACTTATAGCAAACTGTTTTGCAGCCATCTTAAAACTTTCAGTGGCATGCCCTTTGACCTCCTGATATTCCAAATCACAGAGAATTGCCTTCTTCACAGTAACACAGGAAAACAAACCTCCCCACATGAATACACTTCTGTCACTCATCAACTTCATCAACCTGGCTGCTCTGCCCACAGACCGTGCTAGTGACTTCTGTGCTGTTATCCCCACGGGCCCCACGGTAAGGGATTGTAGAAGAGCTGTACACCCATAGGCACATTCAACTTTGGGGAATAAGGAGGCTGAACACGTTGCTACATGGGGATCACCCACCCAAACTTCCTGAAACAGGCTAGAGTGGGCGGAAAGGGGACGTAACCACACCCTGCCTTCACAAGAATCAGAGAGACCACTAATGAAGAGATTGGCAGGTATGGCACCAGGGCTCATGGCACAGGGCTGCTGGCAATGTCCTCTGGACCACCTTTGGCACCTATGCCCTGGTTTCTCTACCCCAAGAGAGAGAAAAAAGCCAAAGCAACCACAACCACAAAAACCAAAAAAGTCAAATAAAAAAATAATAGCAAACTGAGTAGGGGAAACTATCAAGAATATGGTATCGGAATGAAATGAGTATGCGTTTGCTAAAGAAAAGCTAGATGTAAGATGGTAGACAGAGAGAAATCGAAAATAAAATGTAAACCATGACACAGAATCATTAAATGATGGGAAACAGATGGGAAGGTGCGTAAGGTGGAGGAAAGGAAATGAAGAGACTGACAGAAAAAAAGCACATGCTGGCTGTGAGAGGGTGAGTGGGTCTTCTGGAGCAGGGTTGACTCACAAAAGAGTGATAGAATACATGTCGTAGAAGGATACCAAGGGCGGAAGGTGGGAAAAAGGCTGTTGGTGCCTGTGTGCACACGTGATTAAATTAAATATTGTTCTGCAAGTTCTTTTTACCTTAAACATATTGAGAAAAAATTATTAATGTGCTCATGATGTATCAAGCAGCTGATGACTGAAATGATTTGCAGGTACTGATTAGCGGCCACAAGCCTCAAATGTCCTCAAAGGTGGGCAGAAAGGTGGTGAGCCCCTCGCTGCTCCAGCAGCTTCCAACCAGATCAAGACTTCCTCACTTTGCCAAGTTTTATTTTTAAGGACAGAATCCACTTCATTTCCGAAACAAATACCTCCAGAGCCCCAGATTGCACTGACGGCCACAGCAGGCAGTTGACTCCCTGCAGCCCATTCTCCATCCCATTTGTTCACATGCCAAATTTTGCACTTCCAACACACTATGTATTTTAGGGAGACTAAAGAATCACATCCCCAAAGTAGTGACACAAAGGATCTCACCTTCGCAAAAAGGACACATCTGAAATTAGGCTTGGGGGTCAAAAGATGGTCCTGATGCAGCAGGAGGTGACAGCCCTGACTACTAAGTTCTCATTGCTGGAGCCTGGAGACCCTCCCAGGGGGACGGGGAAAGGCGGGAGATGGCACGTGCTGTTGGCCTGTTTTCACACTGGACCTAGCAGCTACTGGAAAGGTGGTGGTTCTCTAGAAATTACAGAATGAGTGACTGGATTTTTTTTTCCCCACGAACCAATGGAGGAACTGGGATGTTCCTCCCTTGCTTGTATGATTTCCTGTTACTGATTAGAATATTACAATTTTATGACAATGATAAGGTGACCAAAGTCTGAATTTGAAACTCTTCAGTGACTATGCTCCCCTGGAAGGAAATAGGCAGGAATATTTTTTTGACTCCTCAGATCTCAACTATGTATGACAGAACAGAGTTGCATTAGAGTTTTATTGTCCTAGTAAGGGGTACGGTGTGGGGAGGCAGGGTTTTATGAGACCCGAATTACTATGAACATTTACTACAGGTGTTGTTAAAGTTTTACCTCAAGTCCTCAAATGCCTGGCCCTTGCTTTTCTTTCCTGGACCAATTCCCAGCTCCCCAGTGAACTCAGGTGCCACACATTAGACAAATCTGTGGAGAACGCTCTGCTCAAGGTTCTGCTCTCCTCTGCGGTGAGAGGAGACAAGTGGGCTTCTGCCTTGGGGAAAAGAAGGCCCCTCCCTGGGGGAACATCTCCATCATGGAAAGGCTCACTGTGGAGAGGAAAGCACCTCTCCTACCAGGAGTTCAGCGGGCCCCTCAGACAGAGCTTAGGTGTTCAACAGGAACAGCAAGCTTTCCCCTGAAGCTACCGCTTCCCGGGTCCTAGAAGCTTCCTGACCAAAGCCCCAGCCTGGCAGCCAAGGCCCCATCTATTGAGGAGCTGATGGCACCCCTTGAAGAGTCACCTCTCAGCTACCAATGAATTGTACCTTCACTCATCAGGGTTTCCTTTGTGTTCTGGGTTGAACTGTGTCCCCTTAAAAAAGATATGTTGAAATCCTAGTACCTCAGGACATGACATTATTTGAGATAGGGTCTTCACGGAGGTAATCAGGTTAAAGTGAGTCATTAGTGGCTCTAATCCAATATGACTTGTGTCCTTATAAAAGGGAGAAAATTGGACACAGAGACAGACGTGCCTAGAGAGAAGACAATGTGAAGAGACACAGGGAGAAGATGTCGTCTACAAGCCAAGGAGAGATCCTGGAACAGATCCTTTCCTCACAGCCCTCAGAAGGAACCAACCCTGCCGACACCTTGATTTTGGATGTCTAGCCTCAGAAGAGTGAGACAATAAATTTCTTCTGGCTAAGCCGCCCCGTCTGTGGTATTTGTTACAGCAGCGCCAGCAAACTGAGACACTTGGCTTCCTCTCCTCCAAAGCGAAGCAGGTCCGGACCAAGGGGGAGCATCTACATCTGAGTCAGTCATATTTTTAATGGGATTCCACAGCGCAGTGAGAGAAATGAGCTCAACAAGGACCAAACAGTGTTACTAGGAATACTATAAGGGGATTGAGTCCCTGAACCCCAAATCTAACAGTAAAGGACACACAGACTGTGCACATGTGTGTGTGTGTCCCCGGTAGGATAGCAGATGTGAAATGGTTACCCAGAAGTGAGGTCCCCAGGAAGCTCCCACAGGCCGTGTTCAGAATGATATAGGTGATATCATGACTTCTGTATTTCTGCCCCACAGCAAAGCTCCTGTTCAGCTTGGACTCCAGTCAGAAAGCAAACCTGCCTGCCTAAATAGCAAAATATAGATTTTCCCATAAAAATAAATTACTATAAAAATATCGAGTTCCTCAAAAGGAAAGCTTCCACAGACATAAAGGATAGCAGCTTCAGCTGAATGCCGTGATGAAAATGATCAGTTGCTTCTTTTCAAAGTCTGTTAAGAAAGCTGACGGCTTGGGGGAAAAAAGTCATGGGCAAGGTTGTGTTTGAGTTTAACTGAAAAAAACAGAGAAGTAGGATTTTTTTTTTAACTGGCTGGGTTTTTATAAATGAGATTTAAAATGTCTAGATGGAAAGATATTCAAAAGACCAAACAGAAACAAATATTTTTCATAGTGAGAGTTTCACAGATTCTTTTATTCCCACACATTTCCCCTCCTCCCTCTACAGAAATTCATTCCTGGCTAGAGTTGCCAGAAAAAATACAGGACACTCAGTCAAATTTTAATTTCAGATAAACAAGAAATATATATATATATATATATATATATATAATGCATATACATACACATATATATTATATATACATACATATAATTTTTTGAAATATAAGTATTCCCAAATATTGCACAGAACACACTTATACTAAAAAACAATTTGCTGTTTATCTGACATTCAAATTTACATGCGCATCTTTTTTTTTATGTACCTTATTTTATTTATTTATTTATTTCGAAGAAGATTAGCCCTGAGCTAACATCCACTGCTAATCCTCCTCTTCTTGCTGAGGAAGACTGGCCCTGAGCTAACATCCATGCCCATCTTCTTCTACTTTATATGTGGGACTCCTGCTACAGCATGGCTTGCCAAGTGGTGCCATGTCTGCACCCAGGATCTGAACCGGCCAACCCTAGGCCACCGAAGCGGAACGTGGGAACTTAAGGCTGTGCCAACGGGCTGGTCCCAAGCATCCTTTTTTGTGTGTCCTAATCTGGCAACCCTGTTCCTGGCCCCAAAGCAAGTGCCCAGACAGCTGGGGTGGGATGTGGAGCGATGATTAAACTGATCGAGGGCTAGGCTGTATTTCCCCCTGCTCTAGGCTCACTGGTCACCCACTGAGGCGAGGACCCAGCCGTCCTTCTCCCCCACGTGGGGGTCAGCTGGCTAGAGCCGGGGGCCGCGGGGGGGAGCCCCTTAGGAGGGAGGGCGCCAACCCTGTCCGCTCGAGAGACCGACACCTGAAGCGGCAGGGACTCCCTTGCGTCTGGGGTCCGAAGAGAAGCATCTCGGCCCCGAGGCTGGGCAAAGGGGACATGGTCGGGACTCGGGGTCGGGGAAGCGCGGATGCCCGAGGCCGCCCTGAGCTCGGGAGCGCCGGGGCCTGGCCCGGGGCCGAGGGTCGCCGGCGGGGCGGGGGACCGCAGCAGCGCTCCAGCCAGCCGGTCGGGCGCGGGCTCCAGGAAGAGGCGCGGGACATCCCAGCGCCCCGCAGGCCCGGCCGGGCCCTCCTCGGCCCCCTCGCGCCCCCTGGCGGCCCCCGCCGGACACGCGGCTCACCCGCTCCTCCCGTCCCGCAGTGAATCTGGGCACCCGAGACCCAGAACGGCGCTGCGGGGGCGGGAGTCCCAGGGGAGCTCATGCTACCCGGGACAGGGAGGAAGAAAGCGACCTCTTTGAGTGTCTTCACGGACAGAGGAATCACAGCTGTGACTCCCCCAAAGCATCTCTCTGGTAGTAGGACTGAGCCGCTGGTTGAATGTCCCCAGGGAAGATCCCCACTGCCCGCGGGAGCATCTTGCCCATCTCTTCTGCAGGCGTTAGGTAGCTT
Organism: Equus asinus; assembly: GCF_041296235.1. Classification (NCBI taxonomy): domain Eukaryota; kingdom Metazoa; phylum Chordata; class Mammalia; order Perissodactyla; family Equidae; genus Equus; species Equus asinus. Next base: position 43,692,171 of record NC_091813.1, read on the forward strand.
AAGGCTTTGCTGGCCCACCGGGAAGACCACCTCGAGTACGTGTGATAGGGGAATTCCATCTTTTCAAATATAAAACTTGCCAAACTGTAGGAAGAATGTACGTAGACCCCTTCCTCACTCAGAATCAATATTCTCAGGTTCTTGCTGCTAACTCAAAATAAAAAGATCAAGGTCTTGGGTCTTTTACGTTATTCACACAATTATTCCATCTTCTCTCTCTCTCCCACAATGCTGTGGGGACGTTCTCTGGACCAACAGAAGAATGAAGTGCCAGGTGTTCTGGGTGAAAACCAAGGGCAAGAGGTGTCTCTCGCCCTCCCCCTCTACCCCAAGCAAGTTAACTTTGCAGGCACTGTCAAAGTCTTCGTGATGGTTAATTTTATGTGTCAGTTTGGCTGGGCCAAGGTACTCTGGGATTTAGTCAAACACTGGTTTGGATGTTGCCATGAAGGTATCTTTTAGATGAGATTAACATTGAAATCAGTAAACTCTGAGTAAAGCAGATTACCCTCCATAATGGGGGTGGGTCTTGTCCAATCAGGTGAAGGCCTCAAAAGGAAAAAGACTGACTTCCACCAAGGAAGAGGGAATTCTGCTTCCAGATTGCCTTCAGACTCCTGACTGCAACCTCTTTCCTGGGTCTCCAAGTCCACTGCGCCCTCTGGAGAGTTTGGACTTGCTAGCCTCCAGAATCGTGTGAACCAGTTACTTAAAATATCTACCTCTCTTGATAGATAGATGGATAGATTCTCTATATATCTCTGGATATAGGTTTATTAATAGGATGTATAGATATAGGTTTATTAATAGGATATATAGCTATAGAAATAGCCTATTGGTTCTGTTTCTCTGGAGAACTCTGACGAATTCAGTATCTGCAGAGCCTGGTACCCTGCTCAGTCCAGACCCACCCCTCTCACCTGCTCCAGAACTAGACTCCAGCAATAGCTCTCTCTCCTGCCTGGTCAGTTTTTCCTCTCCAGTGGATGATATCCTTCTACGTGAAACATAGTGTTATTTCTCTCATCTTAAAAAAAGATCTTGATTTCCATTCTCTTCCAGCTGCTACCTAGTTTCTTTGGTCCTCTTTGCAACAGCATTCCTCTAAAGAGTCGTGCCCGCTCTCTATCTCCCATTCTCTCCTTTCATTCTCTTTGTTCATATTTTTGTTGTGAAATATAACACATATACAAAAAGGATGGGGGGGCTAAAAACAGAAGCCTACAGCTTAATGATTTATCCAAAACAAATCCCCCTGCTACCACCACCCACGTCAAGAGAGAGCACCTTAGAGCCAGCCCTGATGGCCTAGTGGTTACGGTTTGCCGCTCTCACCACTTCGGCAGCCCAGGTTCGGTTCTGAGGGGTGGAACCACACCGCTGGTCAGTCAGTAGCCATGCTGTGGCAGCAGCTCACACAGAAGAACTAGAAGGACTTACAACTAGAATACACAACTATGTACTGGAGCTTTGGGGAGAAAACAAACAAACAAACAGGAAGATTGGCCACAGAGGTTAGCTCAGGGCGAATCTTTCCCAGCAAGAAGGAGCACAGAAGCCTTCCTCATGCCCCCTCCCTCTTCCTACTCCTATCTGCCCCCAAAGGTAACCACCAGCCTGACTTTTGCAGTAATCCCTTCCTTGGTTTACTTCACTGTGTTACCAGCAGGGTGTGCCTCTCTAAACACTGTACTTGAATTTTACCTGCTTTTTGAACTTTACATAATAGGATAACAAAAAATGTCTTCTGTGGCTCGTTTCTTTCACTCAATATCATGCTGGTAAAATTCACCCCTGTTGACATATGTAACTGCATCTCATTTGTTTTTATTACTTTATAGAATCCCGTTGTGTTAGTTATCTTTTGCTATGTAACAAATTACACAAGACTTAGCAGTTTAACACTAACATCTATCGTATCACCTGTGTTCTGAGAGTCAGGAATCATTTGTGACTTAGCTAGGTGGTCTGGCTTAGGGTCTCTCATGTAGCTGCAGTTAAGCTGTTGCCTGAGGCTGTAATCTCTGACAACATAAGCAAGGCTGGAGGATCCACTTCCAAACTCGCTCACACGGCTATAGACAGGAGACTAGTTCCTCACCACGTGGGCCTCTCCATAGGGCTCCACGTGACACAGATTCCCCAGAGCAAATAGTCCAAGAGAAAAAACATGAGTGAGACAGCTCCCAAGATGGAAGCCACAGTGTCTTTTATGACCTAATCTCAGAAGGGGCACAGCGTCACTGCTGCTGTGTGCTGTTGATCATACAGACCAACCCTGGTCCAATGTGGGAGGGGACCACCCAGGGTGTGAGTACCAGGATGCAGGGATCATCGGGGACCATCTTGGACGCTGCCTACTGCAACTGTTACATAAGCAGAGAACCATTTACTTATCCATTCTATTACAAATCAGCACTTGGGTTGTTTCTAGTTTGGGGCTGTTATGAATATAGCTTCTATGAACATTCTTGCCCATGTCCTTTGGTGCCTATGTGCAAGCATTTCTGTTGAGTAAATACCTAGAAGTGTAATTGCTAGGTCACTGCCTATGCATAACTTCAACTTTAGTAACTAATGGAAAATTGTTTTTCAAAGTAATCTACAAATTTACACTCTTACCAGGCGTATATGAGTTTTCCAGTTGCTATGTGTCCTCAACACCCCTTGGTGTTGTCCATCTCTTCAACTTCTGCTATTCTGGTGAGCTTGTCGTGATATCTCATTGTGGTTTTAGTTTGATTTCCCTGATGGATAAAGAGCTTGAACATCTTCTCATGTATTTTTTTTTTGGCCCTGAGGATATAGTGTTTTGTGAAGAGTAGCAGACATGGAGACATGGCACTCAGATCCTCTTTCGAGGAAGGACTTGTTGCCAAGCGTCAGGGAGTGTGGTCAGCAGACAGTCTCAGCCAGCAGCTCCTTCAGAGTCTGTCTCAACTGCAGAAAACCACCTTGTTCAAGATCACACTCTTGCTAGGGAGCCCAAGCGATGTCTGAGCAAGGTGGGACTAAACAGCATAAGGACACTGAGGTCCCAGCCTGACATGGGACACGGTAATGAGCACTGTTCACTTCTGAGCCCCCTGCCAGGTTAGCCCAGGCTTGGCTAGGCCTACATCGAAGTTCGACTCCTTTCTCTGCCCAGTCCTGCTTCTTCCCTCATTTTATTCGCAATAAACTTCTCGATTCTTAACGAACATCTTGTACCACAAACTCCCTCTCAGGGTCTGCTTCTGAAGAACCAGGTCTCAGACATGAAGTGCCTTTTTAAGCCTATGGCTCACTTTCCTATTGAGTTGTCCGTTTTGTTTTGTTTTTTCTTACCAATTTGTAGCAGTGTTTTGTTTCGCGTGGATGTAAGTCCTTTGTCAATTACATGTCTGGCAAATATCTTCTCCCACTCTGGCGCTTGCCTTCTTCATTTCTTTATTGTGTCTTTTGAAGAACAGAAGTCCTCCATTTGGATGTAATTGAATTTCTCAATTTTTTTTCTTTTTAGACAAGCTCTTTGTATCCTACCCTAATGTCATGAACATATTCTCCTATATTATATTCTAAAAGCTTTTATTGTTTTGCTTTTCAAATTTGGACTTACAAGCCACCTGGAATTAATTATTATATAAGGCAGGAGATGGGAGCCATACATCACTTTTTTTTCCCAAATGGATATCCCATTGTCCCAGCACCATATTTTGAAAATGCCTTCCTTTTCCCCACTGTTCCCCCAACTTGTCACACGTATGAAGTGTGTGAGTCTATCCACATGTGTGGGTCTGTTTCTGGGTTTCCATTCTGCATCATTGGCCTCTTTGTCTGCTCTTGTCCCAACACTACGCTGTCATAAGAGAAGGCTGTGGGCCTTCTCTTTCAGGCCCGTTTGGAATGGGGTTCTTGTCTCCAATTGTTCCACTGAAACTGTTCGTATGAAGATCGGCAACCCTTCCTCTTAGCTAAATCTAATGGCCAGTTCTGAGTCCTTATCTCAGGTGCCTTCTCGGCAGCAGTTGACACTGCTGATACCACTTCTCCTTGACACAGTGTCTTCGGGGCACCACACTCTTGATTGCCTGCCTTCCCCACTGTGTGCTCCTTCTGTCTTCTCCACCATTTCCTCCTCCTTGCCCCAGCCTGATGATGTTAATCCCCCTCAGCACTCAGCCCAATCTCCACTCATTTCCTTGGTGATCTCAGTCAGCATGTAAACGCCATTTAACTCCAAATTTCTATTTCTAGCAGGACCTTGTTCTCACACTCCAGATTCCTACATCCAGCTGCCTACGTAGCTTTTCCATTTGAAGAATCTCAAACTCACATATCCAAGACAGAACTTCTCATCTTTCCCTGCAGTCTGTTCCACACCTTACCTTTACCTTCTCAGCTGATGGCAACTCCGTCCTTCTAGTTGCTGAGGCACAAAACCTTAGAAGAATCCTTACTTCTCTCTCTCATAATGGCACATCCAATTCATGAGGAACTCCTGCTGGGCTTATTTTCAAAACGTGCACATCCCAAATCCAAACACTGCACCCCACCTCCACGGCTGCCACTCCATCGGAGCCTCCGTACAGACAACGGATTAGCATCCATTGTCTTACACCATATGTAAAAATTTCAGGGAAATTTCTGCAATAACCTTCTAATTGGTCTTCCTGCCTCAACTACTCTCTCCTAGTCTTTTTTTTTCAACCCAACAGCCAGAGGGATCCTTTTAAGACATAAGGCAGATCCCGTCACTCCTCTCCTCAAAACCCTGCAGTGGCTCCCACTTCACTCAGAGTAGAAGCCAAAGTCCTTACAAGGACTACAGGCCCTGCCTGCTGCCCTTTCCGTTCTCTCTCTAAGCTCGTCTCCCGCTGCTGCCCCCTCACTCACTCACTCGGCTCCAGCCACGGGCCTCCTTCAGGTTCTCCTCCCGTGCCAGGCCGCTCCTGTCTTCCAGCCTGTGTGTTAGCTTTGCCCTCTGTACTGAACACTCTTCCTCAGATACCTCCATGGCTAACTTCTTCACTCCTTCAAGCCTTGGCCCCAGTGTCAGCTTTGAGATGAGATCCTTCTTGACCACAGAAAATTGAAACCTGCTCTCCTCCTGCCTTCTTTATCTTTCTCTGCTCTTTCTTTTTTCTGTCACGCTTATCACCTTCAAATATGCTAATTATTTATCTATTATGTTTACTGTTCATTCTCTTTGCCCCCTTCTAGAATGTATGGCAGGGAACTTTATCTGTTTTTCCGTTTTGTTCTCTTCGTACTGCAAGCGCCTAGAACAGTAGACAATAGTCTACTGTCGGCTTCGTTCTCTGCCCCTCCCTGCAGCCTCAGGCTCCAGGACCCACAGCAGCAGCTGCCCTGAGAGGAACCTCAGTGCTGGGGCTTCCTGTTGTAGCTCTGCTGTCGGAAGCAGTGTGGTGCAAGGAAATACATATGAGCTGTGGGATACAACGTAGCACCTTCTGGGGGAAGGGACCTGGGTCCCAGCTCCTGTCCCCAGCTGTGACAAGTCACATCTCTTCTCTGGGCCTTCATTTCTCTCTCTCTCTCCCTAACTTCAGTGCCTGGCCCTCTGCAGGTACAACTGGGAGTGCAAATTACTTCAAATCAGAGCTGCAGAGAGGGCACCTTGCAAGGTCTCAGCACTTACACACATGCTGTCGTTAACCTCCCACCGTAATGCCACCCCGTGGAGGAAGCTCCAAGACTACAGTCCAGGGATTTTGTTTCCATCCCTACATTCCAGCTCTGCTTCTATTAGGCTGTGGAGGGGTTGAGGGGCAAGGACTTGGTTCAATCAGATTATAAGTATCCTAGTACCAAATGCAAAGAAAACTTTACAATTCATACTGAGATGGAGGAAGGTTTTTTTTTGTAAGATTTTTTTTTTCTTGCTCTAAAAATTATTCTTTTTAACTCACTGAAACGTTCACAATTCTATTCAAAACTCAGTTTCAGTATTATGGAACCTAAACTCCCGTTTGAAATGTGCTGCTCCTGAAGTGTCACTCCTGACATTTAGCGAGACACCCTGTCATTAAGTCAGCAGACTTGAAGGATGTGGGGGTTTTCAGTGTATCAAGAAATAATGCTGTGAATCATAACACTGCAGTCTCATCTCCAAGTCTCAAAAGCACTTTGCTGAAAATCACATTAATCCTTATAATTTCCATGATAATAGGCCCAGATCAGTGTTTGGTGAGCAGGGGTGGGGTAGGAGGGGCAAAATCCCCTTGGGATCGTGGGAAGAAGATAGTTAATCTTCTGCAGAGTTCTGAACCAGGAGTCAGCTGTGAAGAGAGCTCTAACTCCATGACCCTTGGAAGGGGTGCCTTGCCTCCCTTCAACTTGGGGCACCTCTCCTGGTCCCCCGCTTTTCTCTCTCTCTCATATGTGTTATGTCAAGAAGAGGAATTGTAGGCTTTTGGAGAAATCTGAAAGGTGACGTACAGCATAGCCAGTGACTAGAGTCCCAAGAATGCAGCAGAGAATCAAGAAATAAAAAAGCTGGAGAAACTTTGGATGTGATTATAAAGTAGGTAGACTAATTTCACAAAGATATAGATGCAGACGAATGCATATAAATGAGGGAGACTGTAGTTATCCCAGTAGTATTATTGGATGTCTCCTAGGGAATCCTCAGATGCAGTTTAAATATCACGGTGTTTTAAGTCTTTCATTGAATTTTAGACACATGCCTAATTTTTGATCAAAGTATCTATCACAAAGTTGATTACCCTCTCTATTCCTCTGCATCATCCCTAAGTGCATTTTCACAGTCACAACAAAAATGAACCTTCCCTCAGAGGATGATCAGGTGCCAGCAGGACTGCTCAGAAGAATATTTCAGACGTTTCTCAATGATTCCAACGACTCCTTGGGCTTGGGCAGCATCTTAGGAAAAAGGAAACCACTGAGGAAACGGCAGCTATTCTACAAACACTCAGACTCACTTGGAAGCAAACATTGTTGGGAAGAGTGTGGGGCTTGTTTCTTTTCGGTGGTTGGTGGGGAGACAGGTCTTGGATTGAGGTTTTGGGGAGAGGTGCAGAAGGCAATAATCAAAATCTTCTACGGTTACAACATACATTAGATATAGCATTCATTTTTTAGACACTTCCATTGTCACCCTGGACTGGGTTCAACTTGAAAAATTCTGGATATTTTTTAGTTGGTGCACAGGTTGAGTGAACAATCTTCAGTGGTAACATAAAACTATATTTGACAATAAGATAAAACATTGGCAAAAGGTTTAAATGCACATTATTCTCAAGGAAGATGACCTCACTGGTCCTAATTTTCACTAAATAGAACTCGTTACCTTTGAAAATAGAGGGACTCTATATTTTTAGTTCCAACTTTTGGGAGTTTTCCACGGATATCTCATGTTTCTGCAGATCTTGTGAGAAGAGGCACACAGTTTTTGTTCCAGACGATCTTTTTATGTTTGTATAGGGAACAGCCTTGGCAGAGAGAGTATCTCCCTCTTGGACAGCCTGCTTGCACACCCTTTAAAAGATTTGGTTTCCTGAGCTTGAAATTCCTCAGCTGTGACACACACACTGCATGTGCAGCATCCACCTGGGCTACTCAGCATCACCCCCATGGAACTTGGGGGGTGAGAGGAGCAGACGGGGAACAGGAAGGTTTTGCAGCCCGCAGTGCCTCTGATCTGGGCGTCTCCTGTCTTCTGCCAGCATCTGTGACACTGCGGCAGGTTCACTTGCTCGCTTGCACACAGAGGAGACATCTCAGACCCTTCACATTTCTTGACACTAACCATCCAAAAAATTTATATTTTGTAGAATAAAAGGATTTCTTTGTCCTGACTTTCCACCTCTCTCAAACTAATCTAATACAATGCTAGCACAACGAATAAATACAGATTGTCTTCTGGAGTTTGTTGCAAAGGGACTTACTGTCTTCAGCCAGAAAATCGAGAAGCAAATTTAATGTATTAAAGGATAGACGTAAGAAAAGACAAAGGTTAGATAGGAATAAAAAAGACTAAAGGGGAAGGAGGCAATCCTAGAAGGTGGAGATAGAAATACATTACAAAGAACATCTTTAATTTTGGTTTATAGTCCCATAAGCTAACCCACTGTTGGCTAAAGAAAATTATAGCCCTATCGCCCTCTACCGGAACAAGGCTTGGAAACCACAGGAAAATAGTTCGAAGTTGCCCTTCATGGAATCTGCTCACACCTGTGCTACCCATTGCTGCCGTGATCCAGATTAACTTAAAGTGTAAAGCTCAGGTGCTCAGAAAGGCAGGAGGAACACAGCTCCCTTTGCATACCCAGCCTGACAGGTTAATGCTGAACCATTCAGTGCTGAAAAGAGAGTGGACAGCCCTTCCCACACTCACCTTCAATATGTAGCAGCCACTGATTGCAGGGACCACTAATAGCCATAGCCTTTGCTGGAGGTCCCAGCAAGTCGCCCCTAGCACTTCTGCCCTCACCCACCCCACTTCCATTCCTTGGACAATAGCTGCTTAGAACTCTCCCCTTATCTACTAACCCCATCACCAAGCTTACTCAGGTCCGTCTCAGAAAGTATCACTTTGTCCTGGGGGCTTCAGTAGGGCTGGACAGTGAGTGCTAACCTTTCGACTCCAGCAGAGTAACATCACCTTGCAAACTCAAATGGTGAGTGCCAAGGTCCAAACTTTCATTTTAGCTTAAATGTCACCCTATCAAAATCTCAAAGCAGCATATCCAAATGTTTTCATCATGCATTGAAATCAGGAGAAAATATATAATGCACCAATTAATGTATTATTTATTTATAAATTATAGAAGTGTACAGTTGTACATTATGTACATTATAAAACACACAAAAATATAAATTTAAAAGGATGAGATTAAATACAAATAACCATCTTAATATTTTCCCAATGGATTGATCATCTGCATACCCTTGGGATGTACACACCCCCACCTGAAACCACGGCCCAACAGCATGCCAATGATTGCTATATTTGGAGTTTTAGGTCAGGTTACAGAAAAATGTACAAGATCACAGCTTTTAAGTTTTGCAAAACAGCCCTAGCATCAAGTTTAAATGTGTGAAGATGCTTGATGCTAATTAAGACATATTTGGACTAATCACTACACAGCTGGTAAAATGTCACATTATGGTTCACTGATAGCTGTTTCACTTTAAGGCAGACTAAACAGGGGATTTCATGGAGTAAGGATATTTGGGGATAAAAATGCTTTAAAGAAACACTTAAAAATAAAGAATGAGAACTTGCCTATTTTTTTAAAAAGCCAACAAAGAGCTAGCACCTAAAAAAAATTCCTCTGCCTACAGTGGACTTAAAAAAAAAAAAGAAACACTCCAAACAATGGCCACCAGCCAATGAAAATGGATTAAAATGGATTGCCATACATCTGCCTGCCCTAATACCAGTGAATCTTTAAGAACATAGATTCTTTGATTTTTATAGCCCCAGGATCCAATCATAGACCCAGGCACACAGAAACTCAGTAAATATGTGATGAATGATAAACAACCCCTCAAAAAATATGTAAAGTGTCAAATAACATTTGAAATAAGAATTGTCGCTAAAGAACACTCCAGTTTCTGGTTTTGATTGACTGACCCAAATGACTGCATGAACGTTGTGGTCAAAAATAATCTGCTCAGAGAGCCTCATTACATTCCTCAGCGTGCTCCCTCCACTTCTCCACATCAGTCCTTTGGCTTCCAGTCCCCCTGCTTCCACCCAGGGCCCGTGCTTCCCACCACAGTGGAACAGTACAGCCAGCCAGCCTGTCCTTCTCCACCACTCAGTGCAAGCGGGGAGAAACAGAACAGAGCATCGTTCTTTACAATCCTCAGAGAGAACCCTTATTCAATGTGACCCTTTATTTTTTAAAAATATTCATGAAAATTTAAAAAAATTTTAAAAAGGACAGGAACATCTGACTTTGAGATTGAGATATGCACATGGAAAACCCCGTGGGGCCTCAATCAAGTTCTGTAACACTAAAATTTCTAACTGCTAGGCTTTCCATTGTGGTCTCCTCATGGAAGAGTATCTTTCGTTTTAGGTACTTCACCAATTGAGAGAGAGAAAAATACTGCACAATTTAAGTAACAATTTCATAATCAGTTTTACTCTGTATACAACCCACTGAATATTTTCATCTATTCTGGTGACAAAAATGTCACTGTTTCTTGATAGGAACCAAACTGCAAATATGCTCAGTTTCCATTAGATTAAGTGCAAACCAGGTTAAATTAGTTGTTAAATCCCAATCAAGACAAAGGAAGGAGGGATGCAGACCTCAGAGACTCGCAGGAGAGACGAGAATCATAAACCGAAGGCTCAGATCTTCCACCACATGGAGTCTACCTGAGGACTCATCAGAGGAAAATGTGTTATTTGGTGGGGCGAGTACATGGACGTCACACAAAGGGCAAAGGAAACAGACGAGCGGGGTTTTCTAATGTCAAGGTGATAGTGTTTTTTTTAAGCACTGTGGTGAGTTAGTGAGTTGTGAAATCCTCTCCAAAGTCTTAAAAGCAGAAAGAAGCCAGTTGTTTCAATGAACTTATAAAGCCTCTCTAAGACAAAATAGCCACTAGGATAGAAATATTTTTCTTAAAAAGTATCCTTCAAGAAAACCGGGACATGTACATCCTACACATTGTTTCGTTTGCTCACTTTCCTTGCCTTCATGTCACATGGGGTTTTCTCTGACCTCTGCTTTCACTGGATGCCGGAGGCTGGCTCCCTCCCTTCCACCACACACAGGTGACAGCAGCTGCCTCACCTGACACTGGAGCTTCCCACCAAAACCTGGCTTGAGACCCATCCTCTATTTGTAAAACAAAACACATCACTGGCACTCCTGCTTGCCAAGGAAGGGTCTCACTAACACCTTTAAAAAGAAAAACAGGTGACCAAGGTTCCAATGAAAAAGCTGCTTTTGACCATATTATGGAAAATATTACATCCTAAATTTAGAACCAAAAAAATTCATGTTTTTGGTAATTTTCAAATTTTATTTCCAACTACTGCAGGAATAAAATACTAGTTGTGATTCTGCATGGAAAGTGGCAACCTTTTAAGTAAACAAGGTCACAGGTTAGTATTCCAACAGTACTTTGGCCTATGAAGATTTTGGTAGGAGAGGATTATTACAATCAGTCCTATATTACAGACTTATGCTTCCCCCATATCTAGTAATAAAAATACTCATCTTACCTCTGTGATTCATCATGGATACATTTCTCTTCTTTATAAGCACTATCCTTCCGGGTTGCACTGTGTGAGGGGGAAGTTCCTCCCATTCATGGGTTTTTTGATAGTATACAGAAATGGCAGTCACTTCAGCAATAATGTATATAATAGTATTAAATTTTTAGTTGAAAAGTAAAAGAATGAAATTATCCTATTATATCCTTTCTCTGGGAGTAAAAAGAGAGACACCATCACAAATGTAAAATGAGTCAAACTTCTATTTTATTGACAGGAGTCCAAAATGAATACAAAAAAATGCCTCCTTTGCATGTTATATATTTTTTTCCTTAAAAGGCTTCTGATAGAGTCAGGTAGATTAAAAGCTAAGAACGTATTTCAGCTTTTATAGTGAACCTTTTAAAAAAGGTTTAATAACATAAGTCACCAACATTAGAGAACATATGGTCCCACAATCATTTTTAGACCTACAGCTTATAAAAAGAATTAGATCCTGCATTGATCTGCTAAAATAGAGGCTTAAAAATGTTTTAAGCCATTAAAAGCCATTTTTATAATCTGTGTGATAATTCTGGGTAATTAAGAAAAGGAAAATCCCAAAATGTAGCCCTCTATATTATGTGGAATGTGAAAGAACGCCAACTTATGACCAAGATAGGTAAAAATAAAAGGTTTGTTTAAAGCTATGAATGGAGCTGTTATAAATAGTCTTGTGTCACTGCAAAATGTCAATGAATGAATGACAGATCTTATCCAGAGAGAAACACTTGAGCAGATGTTACTTAAAACATATTTGTGGTGTTTATCATACTTTAATGTTTACTAAAACTAAAGCTAAACAAAGAAAACTTGCTCATTTAAGGTTGCTTTTCATGTACCTTTACTTTTACTGGGACCATAAACTGATCAGATAATACATAGCCCACACTTCTGGACAGTTGTAACAAAGGGTTTATTATCATTTGCAGATGAAATAAATGCACCATCCCATTCTTGAAAGGCTTTAACAAGCCTTAAGCATCTTCCGGACTGTACCAAGGCACCACCACTGCCTAGTTACATTAATGCACCCATTTCTAGTAAGGAACTAACACCTCCCGTCAACATCGGTTCTGCACTGTTTCTGGTTTATTATACACTTCCTAAACAGCAAAAATTTGCAAATATGTGCAAATACTGTGGTCCATTCATAGTACTGCTTAGTCATCATCTTCCTCCTCTTCTTCCTCTTCCTCAAAGCTGTCCTCAAAGCCCTCGCTGTCCTCCTGGTCCTCATCCCCCTCGACTGCTGTATCCCACTGCGGGTGATTTTCGGGCACAGGCTTGGCCTCATGAACCTCCAACTATAAAGAAGAATTAAATGTAGACATCAGAAATTTTTGGAGGAACAACGAAAGAAATACCTGATAAACAGATTTTACAATGGTAACTCTAAATTTAACACATTCATTTAGAATTGACATTCACAACAGAAATAAAAGGTAAATCTACTAACATGTAAATTTAGTTATATTTCTAATACAGTTTGATATTTTGATTTTACAGTAAGTTATACTATTTATTCTGTGGCATGTAAGATTAATAATTGTGATTGTTGAGTAAGAACACTGAGTAATGTCTTAACAAGTCTGCAGCTGAAAAACTAAAGTGTGACTTTCAAAGAAGTACTTTGCAGCCTCCAGATTCATAAAGTAAAATTCTATAGCCAATGGGAAAAAAATAATGGCACCCTTGTGGGAAAAAAGGTGCGCCTTACTGTCTCCCTTTATTTTGGGACTCCAATACACAGTGCAACAATACTTTAGCACAATCTCACTAATAGAATAGAATGCCTTTTATAAAAACCTCAAGTGAAATGGTAAACACTGATGGGAGTGTGCTTCAAATGATACTTATACAAAATGTACACTCTAAAATGATAAAAAAAGAAATGTTTCAGAACTTAATAAACACTCATTTGAATCATGGGAAAACATACGTGCTTTTCTAAAGAAAACAGAACCCATTTGTGAGGCCCCGTAGAGTTATAGTATATTATAGCACATTAAAACGTATCACTTAAGTAATTTATAGTCAAGGTTCTAAATTGTTACACTCCTTTAATTCAACAACTTAAGTTTATTATTGAAAAAGCAGTCCATCAAGTGTATCATATATAAAGTATGAGATGACCTCTTTTCCCCTCTATTATTCTACATTTCTAAACTAGAAATGCTTCCTCGGTATATTTAAGCACTTATTCAAATAGACAACTATATTTACTGAAGAGTCACTACTCTTACCTTCAATGGTTTAATCTGATCCAAGCCCATATAGGAGTCTGATCTCAGAAACACTGTATACTGATAATTTCCGGGCTTGCCTGGTGCAGGAAACTTCAGTTCTACCTAGAAGATAAAATCAGCACTTAACATCTGTATTTTGAGGAGTGGAAGAAACAAAAGCCCACTCCCCAAATTCCTAGACCAGACTATTTAATAGCTAGGAATTTACTCAGATGACACAGGAAGTCCTAACAAACGTTACAAGAGTTCTACCAATAGTAACAAATACATATATGACGTGTATGTCGTATATTATATATACTATACAAAAAAGAAACCAAATCAGGCAGAACTGATGGGATTAATTTGTAGCTCCACAATTCAAGAAAGCATAATCAAAGCAAGCAAGTTCTGTGTTGACCACCACCTTGACAACTTGAAGAAATGAAGTAGAGTATAAAAGTAAAATAAATGAAATGCTGGAATTGATAAAATAGACTTCACCAGACAGGAGATAATTCTTGCCAATTTTCTTATTTCTAGGATAAATGCTGTGAGATAATAGAAAATATATATATCGGTCTCTGCCCCCAGCTCCTGGCACACAGTTCCTCAAACTCCTGTAATTTCCCAAGTGATAAGAGCATGAGGAGCATCTTTGGTTCTAATGTTTGGTCTCTGACCACTGGTTCCTGATGCCGAGCTTGTAAATCCCTTGGAATTTCATGGGTGATAGAAATGCGCTTTGTTCTAATGAGGAGACTCTCAGTGGGCTCCTAAATGAGGGCTGCTCACCAGAAAGACCAAGCCTTGATCAGAAGCTTGGTACTTTCAGCCCTACCCCTCATTCTCAGGAGAGCAGCTAAAAATTGAGTCAAGGATCAATCATGTCTACATGACAAAGCCGCTACAAACACCCACAAAGTAAGGGTTAGGGGAGCTTCTTGAGTTAGTGAACACATGGAGGTGCTACGAGAGTGGAATGCTCAGAAAGAGCATGGAAGCTCCATGCCCCCTCCTACATGCCCTATATCTCTCTTCCATCTCTAAGTTCATCTATACCCTGTATCATATTCTTGACAATAAACCAGTCAACATGTCTCCCTCAGTTCTGTGAGCCATTCTAGCAAACTGTCAAACCCAAGGAGCGGGTCAAAGAAACCCCCCATTTATAGCCAGTTGGTCAGAAGTATAGGTGACAACCTGGGACTTGCAATTGGCCTCTGAAGTGGGAGGAGCGGGGGGTGGGAGTCTTGTGGGACTGAGCCCTTAACCTGTGGGATCTGACACTATCTCCAAGTAGACAGTGTCAGCATTAAGTTAAACTGTAGAACACTCAGCTGGTGTCACAGAGAATTGCTTCGAGTGGGGAAAACCCCACACTTCTCATGCCAGAAGTGTTGTGAGAATGGTAGTTGTATGAGAGCAAAGGAGAAACACAGAAGTATTTCCTTTACAAATGTCCAAAGCCTTAAAAGGTCAAGAAGATATTTTATTTCCTATCAAATCATAAACTTCAAATACAAATTACACACTCTTAGAAATTCCAACTCCATTTGGACAAAGAAAGAATTTTTAAGAAGGTATCTTGGATGTTCTGCCTTCCAATCTCCAAAATCCAGATTTTATAAGCAAGATTATATATTAAAAGATGTCATTAAAACAAGAACACCAGAGAAAAATCATGGGAGAATCTTTTTTTTTAAATTAATTTCAGTTTGGCAACAAACATTTGCAACAAATATCACAAAGGGCTTATTTCATAATATTAAAAAAAGAAATTGCCAAAACCAGTTTAAAAGACCAATAACCCAACTAAAATGAACAATGGTCACAAACAGACACAAAAATAGAAAAGATTCAAACACACTGAAAGATGTTCCGTTTCACTCTTAAGAGAAAAATAAAATTAAAAATACACTGAATACAACTAGCATAGTAAAAACTGATTCAGGCAAGAATCATCAATGTATGCTAAAATGAGCGGGTAAAAGAATCCTGTTCTTTGAGAACAGGATAGTCACACAGGACCCAAGTTACCACCCCAGAGATTAGAGGGAAAAATACCTTTTACAATGAGAAAAGCCTTAACCAAATGATCAACCATAAAATCACCAATGTGGGGCAAACTGATATAATGTGCCCCTGATGTGACCCACTCGAGAAGATTACATCACCTATGCAGTATTTTTGCCAAAAATATTTAAAATGAATATAATCACGAGTAACCAATGAGACAAATTCAAATTAAGGGATATTCTACAAAATACCTTGCTTGGACTTTTCAAAAGTGTCAATGGCATGAAAAATTTAAAAAGAGAAAGGCCAAGGAAGTGTTCTAGAATAAAGAGGAATGACAACAAAATGCAACACACGATCCTTGATTGTATTCTGGCTGTAACTGACATCAGTGGAATACCGGAGGAAATTTGAATATTATACTCAGGAAATCTTATACCATATCAATATTAAATTTCCTGAATATAATAATTATTTTGAGCTTATATAGAAGGTCTTTGTTCTTAGGAGATACATGTTCAAATATTTAGGGATATAATGTCATGATGTCTACAAGTACCTCAAGTGGATGGGGGGGAATATACATATTTGTGTAAGTATTTTGTGTGTACACACACAGAGAAAGATATAAAACATACGGCAAAATGTTAATATATGGTGCAGATGAAGGGTCTATGGGGGGCTCATGATACTGTGCCTGCAACATTTTTATAGGTTTGGAACTTTTTAAAATAAAAGATCAGAGGGAAAAAATAACACTGAGATGCCATTTTTCACCTTTCTGATTAGCAATGACATTCAAAATGTCTGACACACTGAGAGGCAATGGGCACACTTAAACATTCCTTCTCCCTAGGGAGAAACAAATATCCAGCAGTATCTATCAAAATTACCAATGTACAGGGCCTCTAATTCATTAATTCTACCTCTATGAATTTATCCTATAGATGTTTGCACAAGTGCAAAATGACATATGAGGTTATTCACTGCAGCAAAAGACAAGAAACAACTTATAAGTCCATTTAAATAGCAGAGTGCTAAATAAACATCCACACAAAAGAATATCATGCAGCTGTAAAAATGAGGAAGCTTTTTCTGTACTAACATGGAACAAATTCCAAGTTATGTCACAGAGAGAAAAACTAAGGTGCAGAACATGGTGTATGCTACTTTTTGCATAAAACTGAGGAAAATACACATGGGCATTTGCTTGAATTTACATGTACCACCGCATGAAGGATACACACAAAGCTGGTAAAGGAAGGGGAATGAGTGACTGAAAGAGACACGAGATGTTTCAATGTGTGCACTTCTCCATATCTTCTGAAATATTAACTAGGTGAATGTATTATCTACTCAAAAATAGATAAAATTTTAATTAAAAAATAGAAATAAAATTGCTCTGCCAAACAAATATGCTTAAGTTGGCACTAAGTGTGAAACAGACAACAATAAACTACTTCATACATTTACTACTTGGTTACAAAGGGGGAAAAAGGAACTTTTTGGATTAAAAAATCAACATCATGGAACTATCTTGAAATTCAGAAGCCTTGCTCTTGTCCACCAAGTCCAGGCAGACAGAACCTTCTTCCTAGAAAAGTAACAAAGAATTAAGAAGAAAACAGGAGTTCCCAAGGGTGAAACACGCCCATCACAATGTACAGGAGTGATGTCATTAACAGTGAACAACGCTATGGAATCAAAAACTCCACTCTAGAAATCTAATTGCTAGTTCTTAACATTTTTTTAAGACAAAAGGTATTTACCTTGGCACTATCCAATGAGGATAAAAATCACAAATTTTTATAAAACATAATTAAATTCTGGAGAGGAGAAGCATATATTCTTAGACACTAACAGTGAAGGCTCCCAAAAGTAAGTTGAGAATAAGTCTGTAAAAGACTGACCAAGCTGCCTACCTTTAATAATTCAATGCTTTATAAATTTCTGAGCTTCCCCCAAAAGACATTAGAGAACAGTTACAAAATGTGTCGTAACAAATAAAATGCAATAAGCCAAATACAATAAACTGATTTCTAAAAAGGATTTTATGAAGCAGTATGATGACAAGAGGCTGTCTATTTGTAAAAACTGAAACAATGTTGTTGGATAACTACCTCTTCCGTATCTTTTAGTGTACACACATGGTATGGCATAGATATTAATGTCTGTTCCTTCCTATCTGCAATATAAAGCCACCACCATTCTTGTTTTTCCTGCAAAGAAAAAAAGGAAGAGCATAAATAATCAGAAATAACTAGAGAAATACACAGTTTTGCCTTGTCTCATTTTAGAGGCGCTGTCCTTATTTTCTTCATTGTTGTATCCCCAGCAGAGACACAATGCCTGGTACAAAACAGATGTTCAATAAGTATTTGGTGAATGAATAAACTACTCTTAACCATTTGTAGATCTTCTCTCCAAAAGAATTCTGTATGTAATTTCAGGGTTTCAAATGGCCCCTTAAACCTTACTGATGGGCCTCTGCATTAAAAACCTCTGATTCAGGGCCGGCCCGGGGCGGGGGAAGCGCTTAAGTGCACTCAATCTGCTTTGGCGCCCTGGGGTTCGCCAGTTCAGGTCCCAGGTGCGGACATGGCACCGCTTGGCACGCCATCCTGTAGTAGGCATCCCACATATAAAGTAGAGGAAGATGGGCACAGATGTTAGCTCAGGGCCAGTTTTCCTCAGCAAAAAGAGGAGGACTGGCAGCAGTTAGCTCAGGGCTAATCTTCTCCCTCCCCTCAAAAAACCTCTAATTAACTTTAAATGACAAAAGATATTCTAAAAAAGAAACAGCGTAAACTATTACAATAACATCTAGCAAATCTTAAGCAATCTTAGCTAGTAATAAGCAAAAGCCGAAAAGTAGGAGTGGAAGGGACATGGGAAACCAAATCAGAAATCAATACATTAAAACACATTACTCATAAGAGAGCATCTCAGATTCTAAGAGCCTGTTTATACCTTTCACTGCACATGATTTTAATAAGCTCAGCATTTTTAGTTGTACTTCATAAAAGATTAGGAACAGAAAAAAAAAGAGCTGGGTAAAGAAACTGCCACCAGAATGTACAATGACAGCAGGAAGAACTAACAGGAGAAAGAAAACTATTTAAAAAACATTCAGAAGACCAAGCAGTCTGGAAGCAGCAACCTCAGTGTGCTCGGCGGCCATCGCTGTACGTATTTCAGGCCATGTCTGTAACTGTTTAGTCATCTGCTTAGGATGCGCTGTTTCAGAACTGGGTAGGGAAGATATCTTCCTAAAATGGCTTCAGGAAAAACGTTTTGGGGCTAAAAATAAATTCTAGAATATTCTAAATATTCGCTTAACCAAAACAACACTAGACTATTCTAAAATCCTTATTATCAAAAAGAAGATTAGAAAATAACTTTTTACTGAAACCAGTTTCGTAGGGAAAACGTGTTTTTAAGCCAAAATCACTTGCACTTTCTATTTTATTTTAGCCATAAGACATTAAAATTTGGTTTATTATCTTTCTAATAATGCTACACTAAGTTCAATTAAAAGCTCTTTTATTTAAATGCCTTAAACTACAATGCACTCCAACATTAATAAACAGAATAAATAAATCCCCAGCATGTGATTCACCCAACTTCTGCTTAACCCAAGGGTTGGGACTCCACAATAGGTACATGTGTATACTGATGCTTGTCTACATGTGTTTTGCACACACAAAGTGGGTGAGAACATAATGAAGTCAAAGGGGAGTATTAACACCCGCACTCTGTGGGCCATGGAGCCTCTCCTGCAACTACTCAACTCCGCCCCTGCAGCACAAAGAGAGTGAGCGTGGCTGTGTTCCAACAGAACTTCATTCACAAGAGCTTGCAGGGCGGCACACTTGTCTGCAGGCTGCAGTTTGCTGATGCCTGTTTTAAAGCCACACAGACCTGGATTAGTTCACTTCTCTAAACCTCGCTTTTCTTCTCTGTTAAATGATGAGTGCCTATCTCAGGCTGTGTTGTAAAGACAAAATGAGATAATATAAGTAAAACATACATTAGAATGCCTAGCACAGAGAGTGCAATAACTGGTTGTTATGATTATTAACAAAATGAGGTAAACACCTCTACTGTTTAAGTGGTTCTGACATTTTACTGTATGTAATATACATGTGTGTAACTTAAGCAGCACAGGGATATGTTCAAGGAAGTGCATTCCATCTTTACTTTTCCACTTGGAGAATGCCTTTCCCTCCCTTCTCCCAGGCTATCTGAAATCAAGAATATTTATTGAGAAGCTAGTTAATATCAATCCATGGCATTACACCTGTGCCTAGACTCTGATGCACATGGTGAAAACGGAAAAGATGTTCTACCATGAGCTACTAGTACTTAAAAAAATTTTTTCATGTTGTCTGAGATTCCCAACCATTCTTAACATATTACATATAATAAATGAGTTTCAATAACATGTAAGTCAATTATTAACATAAAACTCCAATTTAAGTGGGTAGTGTGGTAGTTAGGGTACTTAGGTAGGTACATGGGAAGGTAGAAAGGTAGATGTTAGGAAAATCCTAAATAAATTTTATCTGATAAGTGGTACTTTGAGATGTTTACTATGCAGATGCAGATTAAATCAGAAAAAGGCATTTTCACTGCTAAAATATTCTGAGGGAGTGAATGAACGTCTTCCCTATTAACTAAGCATGGTCTAAAATGAAACTGCTACAAGGGCACAAATTATGCAGCTTAGAGCATCCCATGGCACTTTTAAAACCAATCAATGAGTGGAATTTATTCGCTTGATTTCAGGAGCCTTGGCATTGGCAGACCACCACTGCAATGGGCAAAATGCCCCTAACAGATGGGCTAGAGCTCAGGACATGCCAGAAGACCCGCGTGCACATTAAGATGGAATCCTAGGCTGACTTCTTTCCAAGTCAAAACAACAGCCTGTGCAGAACCACTCATTTATTATTAGGAAAGCCAAATTACTTAGGAATTTGCCTTCAGCAGCCCCCAGCAACTCTGGATTGACACTAGAGCATAAAGCAGATTTATACACGAAATCAAGTGCCAAACATGAGTGGTGAGCAGAAGGTTCTGCTGCAAAACTGTGAGGCAGTCTGTGAAACATCTTCCCTGAACTAAGAGGCAACCAGTTCTTGACCTCCAGCCACAGACAAATTCATCCACAAAAGCAAAATGTCAAGCAAATCCAAAATTCATGTGAAAGACAAACAACACAGCCGATCAAGATCAAAAGCTGAGCAGGCCACAAGCACAAAGTAAGGACGGACAAGGGAACAGACAGCACTGCAATGACCTGTCCTGAGTATGGGGCTCAGCCACACTCAGCTCTTACTGAACTTAGCTGGTCCCATCACCAGGGGCTTGCTTATTCCCATGGACTGGGCAATGACTGCGGCCAGAGCAAGACTAGTGGCTACAAGCGGCCAATATAGGACTCCCAGAGAAAATCCATGGGGAAAGTTTAAGAACTTTTTCATCCTATTTAAAACTTGATAGAAGTGAGAGATTCACAACTGCCATGTAGTCACAGGCAGTCTGTGTAAGTTCCGTCTGAATTAAGACTGCCTGAACTGCTAACGAGAAACCATCACCAAGCACGAGCCTCAGTACTCTGGGCACAGAAAAGACAGAAGCACAGGAAACCACAGAAATAGTTAAAAAGTTAACAATCCTCCTTTTAAGCAACACATTCACTAAACATAATTCATGTTGAAATATATCCTTCAAAATGTGGGCTCATCAAGAACAGACCACATTTAGCACATCTGAGCCAGTACACACTATAGAAGGATAAAAGGCAACTGAGCAATATCTGAAGAGAAAGTGAATGGAATAAGGAAACACTAGGCTGTGTATAACTCACCTCAGGAAAGTAAAGACTATAAACAGGATGTGTTATCTTTGATTTGGTTTCCAGGAGAGCTCTCTCCTTTCGCTGTATACTTTGCTGTAATTCTTGCCACTCCTAGCAAAGTAAAAATTAAATATTCAGTTGAAATCAAGTATATTTTCGATCGTTCTGAGGAGTTTCCATCTTCTTCCGGTAATTATTTCTAGCAATGCTAACTACTACTACTGAGTTCAGTCCCACAAATCTAATCATTTTCCTGCTCAAAACATACAGTGCTTCTTTTCATAAATCAAATCTAAGTCCTTTAGCATGAGTTACACAGCTGTACACGATCTGACCTGGGCCCCTCTCTCCAGTCTCCTGTCACTGCTTTCTTCCTTGCACTTTTCATTCTAGTCATTTCAAACTATCAAGACTTCTCTGAATTCACCACGCTATTTCACTCCTCCTAATCCCTGTTTGGAAATCTTTTCCCCTTTCTCTACCTGGTAAACTCCTACTCATTCTTCTTCAGGAGCAGCTAAAGCCTAAGTGTGTGCTCCTGAGAACCACAAACTCCCTCCACCTCAGGACTGAGCTGATCCCTCCCTCCTTCATGCTATCACTGCATCTTTTGCAAAAGGTGCAGAATCTCTCTTGTACTATAATGTTTAGTTACAAGTCTGCCTTCCCTACTAACCTACTACCATTCAAGGGCAGAAACTGTTTCACGTTTGGTTTTGCATTCTTGTTACCTAACACACTGCTTGCAGTGTGACAGATAATAATTATTTGTTATTTGTATAATTATCTGTTGTATTCTTGAATGAACGTATTTTTGGTTATCTGAAGAAACTAGTCTGTCAAAACCCTGAGTCACCTCTACTAACTGTAATATACTCAGAAAGGAGTATGCGAACTCTTTTTCAAAGCAAGGCTAGGGAAACAATTTCTTTGATAGGTTTTAATTTCCTGGCAATCAATTTAATTCCTAAAGTACAAAAACAGTCAAGGGCCAGAAACTGCTAAAAACAGTCATCCTTATTTTGTTCTCACCACTCCCAAGGGCAGGTCCACGACTTCCTCATACCTTCATCCCATGCCCTTTACCTTCTCCTCTTTTTGGCCTCTGCCTTTGCCTCAGAGGCTATTCAGGGGACCTCTTTTTCTCTCCTAAACCACAAGAGTTACTTTCAGATCAATGGCCCAGCCAAAAAGAGCACAGCCATCCAGGAAACGGCTGACAGTCTACAGCTCACGTGCAGCGAGCCTCTAAGGACCACTATCTGTCCCCCAAACATTCTTTCCTACAGCTCCCCCTTAAATCACATGCAATTTAATGCTATGTCATGAGATTTCTTCTCTACTCTCTATCCCCTCACAATCTTAAGAAATTCCGTAGAGACCCCCCCTTTCCTTAGTGACTTATATACCTCTTAAAACAAGGTTGCATTCTGTAAATGTTGGCTTTTCCCTTAACAACCTCTCGACATTAGTCCACAGTAACGTTTCTTTCTCCTAAACATTCCCTGCAACTTGTGGGAGACCCACCAACTTTCCTTACTCATCTGCCCTGACACCAAACTGACTTCACCTCAGACCCAGGTCCTACTCCACCTACGAAGTGACAATTATAGAAAACAAGGACTTCCAATCCTTGTTGGAACCAATTTTTCTTTATAATTCTGACCACCACCCCTCAAAAATACTCTTACAAAGTAATGCAAGATTATAAAATATACTGGTATTGTTTAAGACAAGCAAACAAGCAAGTAAATGACAAAAAACAACAAAAACCAAAACTATCACCAGTGGTTAATTCCAGTTACTTAAACCTATACATCTTACTGCTTCATCGTCTTTGTTTTGTTTTTCATCTTGCTCTCTATCAGAGTCTCTGTCACTACCATCGTCTTTTTCACTTTGGGAGTCTCTGTTGGTTTCTTCTTCTTCAGAATCACTGCCTTTGTCAGAAACTTCTTCTTCATCTTCCTTTACTGCAGCTTCCTAAAAGGAAAAAGCAACCACAAAAGTTCTGAACATCTCAGTGAATATATCGTTCTGAGTTCCAGAAGCTAACTTATTGCTTTATAATTAATGTGGCTCAAGATTACAATTTCACTATTCATACAGAATTTTAGAGAATTATAAACATTCTTATTTATAAATACGTGGGAGTCACACTGAAGACTAACATTTGGTTTATCTGTCTGTTGTTAGTTGCTTCACTCTTCACAGTTTGTAAAATAAAAATATTTTATTTTTATTTGCCAAGTATAGTACCAAAATGGCTAAGCTACTCGTCTTCAAAAACATCAATTATACTATATATTTTTTTCGACGAGGGGAAATGGGGAGTTTATAGAAAAGTACTGCTTTGAGAATTTAATATTACCTTCTACAACTGACAGAGTAATAATGCAGTAAGGAAAGACAATATCCCAGACAAAATACTTACTAGTCCATTTTAAGAAGCAAGAAAAAGAACAGCAAATTAAATGTAAAGAGAGTTGAAGTAAATAATACAGACCAGAAATTAATTAAAGAGAAAGCAGCTATACAAAAGGGAAACCCAAACAAAACCAAAAGTTGGTTCTTTGAAAAGATTAATGAAACTGATAAATTTCATTAGGCAAGACTAACAGACGAAAAAAAGAGACAGAATACAAATTACCAATAAAAGGAATAAAAGAGACATAACTAGAGATCCAAAAGATGCTAAAATAAAGGGTATTATAAATAACTTTGTCAATAAACTTGATAACTCAGAGGAAATGGACAAATTTCTTGAAAAACACAATTTACTAAAATAGATATAAGAAAAAAAGTAGAATACGTTAAAGAAATGGACACCATAACTAAACCCTTTTTAAAAACTCCAAGCCCAGATGGATTCTCTAGATAATTCTTCCCAATACGAATGAAACAAATCCAATCTTACATAAACTCTTCCAGGAAAAAGAGGGCATTTCCTAACCTGTTTACTGAGGCCAGCATAAACCTGATACAAAACCTGACATTACAAGAAAGGAGAATGACAAGCCACTATTTTGTTGTAAATATAGATGCAGGAATCCTAAACAAAGTATTATTAAATCCAGATAAATATTTAAAAAAGAGCCTATGTTATGACCAAATGACATTTGTTCCAGGAATGCAGGACAGTTTGAAAATTTTAAATATATCAATACGATTCACCACATTAACAGAAAGGAGAAAAATTACACAATCACCTCAATAGATACAGAAAAAGCATTTAATAAAATTCAGTACCTGCTCATGATAAAAATTTTCAGCAAACTGAGAAGAGAAAGAAACACTTCCTTCACCTGATAAGGAATATCTACAAAAACCCTACAGCTAACATCATAGAAAGTAGTAAAATAACGTCTGCTTTCTCCCTGAGATCAACAAGAGGACAAGGGTGACCATCATCTTTACTGCTAATCAAAATTATACTTAAAGTTCTAGGCAGCACAGTAAGGTAGAAAGGAAGAAAGAGCCTAAATATTAAAAAGAAAAAAAGAAAAACAAAACTATCTTTATTCCCAAATGGTATGCTCTCGTACGTAGAAAATCTTTTCAAAAGATCTACAAATGGTTAGAATTATTGTCAATTCATCAAGACTCCTTGATATGCAGTCAATATTTAGAAAGCAACTATACTTTTATATACCAGCAATAACACTGAAGAATGGATTTTTTTAATGCTATTTGCAATAGCGCCAGAAAGCATCAAATACATAGGATTAAATACAATGAAAGATGTGTCATACCTCTGCCACTGGAAATTACAAAACACTGCTGAGAAAAATTAAGGAAGGTCCAAATTAATAAAGATAAACCATGGCTATGAATAAAAAGATTCAATATTGTTAACAAGTGAATTTCCCCCATGTTGAACCACAGATTCAATGCAGCACCAATCTAAATGCTGGCAGCTTTTTTTGGTGGAAATTGTCAAGCTTACTCTAAAAATTTAGCTGGAAATAGTCAAGACAATTTTGAAGAAGGAAAATAAGAGTTTGAGAACCTAAACTACCATATTTCAAGACTTAATGTAAAGCCACAATAGTTAAGACAGTGTGGTACTGGCACAAGGATAGACAGTCAATGGAACAAACGACAGAGTCCATAAACAGATGTGCACACACACAGTTAGGCACTTGTTTTACAACAAATCACCACTGCAACTCAGAAAGGAAAGGATGACCTCTTCAAAAAACAGTTCTAGAATAAGTGGTCTGCAATCTCTATCTCACACTATTCACAAAAATTCAAGATGTATCATCAAGCTAAACATAAGAAGTAAAATAACACTTCTAAAAGAAAACAAAAAATACCTCCATGTCCCTGTAACCTTGGGATAGGCAGACATATCTTAAACAGGACACAAAAGCGCTAATCATAAAAGACTGATGAAATAGACTTCATTAAAATTAAGAGCCATCAAAAGCAATCATTAAGAAAATAAAAAAGGACTCATATCCAGAATATAAAACGAATCCTACAAATCCACAGGAAGACAAACCACCAGTAGAAAAACAGGATATCCAAATGGCCAGTAAGCATATGAAAAGGTGCTCAGTATCATTAGCCATCATGTAAACACAAATAAAAACCACATACAGAGATACCACTTAGATCCATACAGATACACAGAGATCCACCACACAGGCTAAAATAAAAAAGACTGGTAAAACTGGTATTGGTAAGGATGTGGAACAACTGGACTCATATTTTGCTGATAGGAGCATAAAATGGTACAACTTTGGAAATTGGGCTCTTTCAGCAAGTTAAACATACACCTATTTTATGACCCAGCAACTCCACTGCTAGGTACATAGTACATACCCAAGAAAAATCAATGTCCACAAAATGACAAGTACAAGAATAAGCATAGCATCTTTATTCATAATAGGCAAAAACTAGGAACAACCCAAATTTCCACCAGCCACAGAACAGACAGATAAACTGTGGTGTATTTATACAATGGAATACCACATACACACACAAAAGAATGGACTGCTGCTATTCAAAGATGAATACAGATGAACGTCACGGAAATGTTGCTGAATGAAAGCAGTCAAAAATAATTCCACTTATAGGAAGTTTAAGAATAGGCAAAACTAATCTATGGTAATACCAGTCAGAATGGAGGGGAGCGTGTGGAGGTGGATGGAGGGGTGACTAACTGAAAAGGGACACAAGGAGCTTTCTAGGGTGCTAGTAAGGTTTTATATCTTGATCTTGGTATCATAGGTACATATATATGGTCAAACTTCAGGCGCTGTACAAATAGGATTTGAACATTTTAGTGTACGTTTTACCTCAATAAAGATAATGATAATAACAATAATAAACTTACACTCCCAACAACTCCATTTGCTTGCTTTTGTTTTTGTTGCTTTGATTGTGATAAGGGCACAGGTGTAGGTTTTTTTTTTAAAGGTTTCTTTTTTTTTGATTTAGCAGTTTTCTTGGGTCCTTTACTCTTCTGTTGCCATCCTCCTTTTGTCCTGTTCTTGTTAGTATCACCCTGCTGTAAATCACAACACACATACACTTTCAGAAGTCAGAGCAATAGTTTCACTTGGGAGTCATAGTAAAATTGCTAAACTAAATGTTTTCATAAACTGAATTACTCTCCCACGGCAATATAAATCAATATCTATTAGAGAACTAAACAAAACATTTCTTTCACCAGGAAAGATAGCTAAGAAAACTCAAGTTTTTACCCCATCTTCTGCTGGCTGTTCCTCTGCAGCACAGATGGACTGCTCCTTTTCAAATACTTCCTAGAGACAGCAAGAAGAAAAATACAAAATCTATCAATCTATACTTATCTTTCAGATAAACAAAGCAATCTCCCAAAATATATCACCAGTAAGTTTTTTAACTGGTAACAATTGGGGTGGGGGGGAGGACGAGAGACTTTTAGCAATTACTAAATGATGAGTGTGTGCAAATTCAGCAATTACTAAATGATACTTCAGAAGTTACGTTATCCAATATCTCACATCTGTCTTGAACATACTTTGAAAAATACAGTCTACTTAAATTTACAAATGCAATGACAAGTAAACTCATTATAAAGTCAAAAATATTTCATAGTTTAAATTTTCACTTTTATTCTAAAAGTAATCAGATATGACTATTTTAATGTCATGAGAATCCGAATACATTGCATAATGTTTTATCAAACATTAAAACTTCACAAGAATATCAGTTTATTCATTATTGTCAGTGACATTGCTCACTGGATCTGTAACTAACAAGTGGAACACCAAAGAAAAGCCTAAAGACATATCCACCCACTACATAATCCATTAGAATCAGCACGGAAGCTATAAATTTAGGATTTAAATTCCAGTAAGAATTGATACTAGAAGATGACACCAAATGATAATGTGTTTAAGAAACTGCCTGGAATTATTAAAGCTAACAAGTAAAAACAATGACAAAGGCTCTAAACTGTTAGTCTAATTCAGGGGTCAGTAACTATGGCCCGTTGCCTGCTTTTTAAACAACGTTGCACTGGAACACAATCATGTCCACTTGTGAGTTCAGCAGTTACATACAGAGACTCTATGGACTGTAAACCCTAATATACTAACTGGACCTTTGTAGAAAAAGACTGCCAACTCCTAGTCTATCATCTGCTTCATTTCTTCATTTATTAGCTGGGTTGTAACACTTAATTACTCTGAGGTACAGTTCATACAAGAATTGGAAGATAAATACTTGATTCTTCCCCTTCCTCCAGGGTAGACCTGCTTTTCCTTCTACCGATTACCTCAGAAGTGTCTACAGCACAAGGCCAATTTTTTGCTCATTGCTCAAGCTGGGAATTCCCAAGAATGTGGGTAGTGTGAATTAGGATTCTAAACCCAATCCTGGCCACTGGCTTAGAGTTTCTTCTTCTCCCAGGAGGACCTCCGCATCCAGAGCCTGTGACACAAATGTTTCCTTACCACTTGCTACCATAAAACCAACATCTTTGATTTGATATATCCCACCACAAAACATGCTTTTCCTACCAGAGATTTTAGACATCGGGGTTAAATGCAGCATGTTTCCTGCAGATGCTTATAGATCCCAGAGTAGAATAGGCTAAAATCTACCACTAGTTGATAAACTGAGTTGAAATTCCATAGTTTATTAAAAACAATGAGTTACAACTATAGTAGCTGGGGATGGAGAGTTGACTTGGGAGGTAATATAAATATGTAATAGAGAATCAAAAGAACAAGATGCAGGAAACATATGCAATATGATCAAATGAAAAAGAATGAGAAAAATACCAGTACCTATGTATATACGTATAAGCACTGTAAAGGATGAGACAGTAAAATAGGAGCATGGAGAAAGATATGAAGGGATATACTTAAGACAGAATTCTGATCGTCTGGGGCTGAAAGGGGATTCCTGAGAGAGGTGAGTGAGAGAAGGGATCCGTGCAAAAACATCATTTAACGCTACAGGTATTCATGCATTAGCATAACTAAAGGGATGAACTTCAAAATTGATAATCTCAGAGTGGTAGGATTTTAGGTAATTTTAACTCCTTCCTATACTTTTCTGCATTGCCTGAATTTCTTCCCAGACAGCAAGAATTTTTCACATAATTAGAAAAAAGTTACTTTCATTGT
Source organism: Equus asinus (assembly GCF_041296235.1). Lineage (NCBI taxonomy): Eukaryota > Metazoa > Chordata > Mammalia > Perissodactyla > Equidae > Equus > Equus asinus. Next base: position 43,721,151 of record NC_091813.1, read on the forward strand.
AATTTTTTAAATTAAAAAAAGGAGGTAAATTCTCTAAAGAATTGACTAAAAAGGAGTAGGTGATGAAAGTCTCAACAATAGCCAATTATTAACCTCTGTATAGCACTTTACATTTTAAAAACTATACCCATATTATCTTATTATAATGTTTTACAGGGAATTAATAAATCATCACACGAAGAATTCATCTATTTTCCAAGTTTGTGTATGTGAAAACTTATGTGAAAAAGTAAAATTTCAAAACAGCTAACAGAACTTGCAAAATTAAATTTTGCTACAAGTTTTGACTTTGAGACTGTATGACTTAAAATGAGAAAATAAATATAAAAACCTTAACACATAACTCAACGCATAAAAAAAGCTTACTTACTGCCATTGTTTGCCTTGTCAATTTAACCAACACTGTAACTAGAGATCCTACTGTGATGTTGTTGCTGTCTTCATCATCCAATACTATAAAATGAAAGGAAAAAAAACAGACTAAAAAATAAAACTCGAGATCTATGACACCACAAACAGCAAAACTTAGCTTACCAAAATCAATCTGGTACTTCAGTCTTTCAAACATACTATATTTTAAACTTACCCAGTAAAAAATAATTTATTGACTGTCTACTCATATAAGGCTCTCCAGTAGATGCCTTCAACAATGTTCTCAATTAATACTTAAAATAGCTCTATAAAGCATTATTACTATTTCCACTTTAAAGAAGAAACTGAGGTTCAGAAATAAAGTAAAATGCCCGAGGTCACATAATGGCTATACTGGCAATGCCAGGTTTCAAACCTAGGTCTTTTAAGACAAAGTATAATGTGAGGACTACCATATCTTAGCTTTCTCTCACAGTGATATAAAAATAGGGTTCTGTCATTCTATTAAATTGTGCACACCTTATATTCACAAGACTTTACCTGTATGATCAATGCCTGTCAGAATAAAATAACTAAAACTAGTATTCTAAGCCACATTAAACAGATTTATTTTTTTAAGGCAAGAACTTGAAAATATTGATTATATTAAAAAGCACCTTAATACTTTTTGCAATTTTTCTTTTTTTTTTGGAGGAAGATTAGCCCTGAGCTAACATCTGCCGCCAATTCTCCTCTTTTTGCTGAGGAAGACTGAGCTAACATTCACGCCCATCTTCCTCTACTTTCTATGTGGGACGCCTGCCACAGCATGGTTTGACAAGCACCTGGGATCCGAACCAGCGAATCCCGGGCCACCAAAGCCGACCGTGCGAACTTAACCACTACACCACTGGGCCGGCCCCTTGCAATGTTTTTATAATTGCTTAATTTTTTAAGACCACATTTGTCACACATCTCCAAAAGTCTAATAATAAATATAATCTTAAATAAACATTAAAAATTAAATAAAATTAACTTATGAAATATATCTCCTATTCAAATGTAGATAGAATTCACTTTTTCCTACATATGTTATCTGTAAGAGTATTCTTCACTATGTACTTCTGCCTACAGGTTTTTCTAGTTTGCTATGTTCATTTTACACAGATTTACGCTACCACACTTTGTCCTGGCCTGCACTAACACACCACCAGTTGGAAAATTATGGCTTCCAGCAGCCTTTAACTCTTATCTCCTCCATCACTGGCTGTAAGGTCCAACAGCCGGGCATCAAGAGAGGGTACAATAGCCTTTCTTCAACCTGGAAGTCTCCATTATCTCAAATTAAACGTGGGCTACATATTCAGCAACACTGCAAAGTTCTATATGTGTGAGCAATGCACGTGAATTAACAGCTATAACAATGTCTACCTGCCGTTTGACTCCTTAAAGTGAAGAAAAAGCCTATCGGAGATTCTGCACAGCCTCTAACGTGGGGAAACAGACTCACCATCCCCAGTACTGGATCATGCAGATGCCCCTTCCCTGCTTCTAAATTCTTCTACTCTCCCTCCATTAACTACACTACTCATATTACACATTTCAATAACACTGTAAAAATTTAAAATAACAAATTGTCTATACGGGATGCTATGGAACAGAACACATCATAATTTTATTTCCCAGTGAGACTGAATACTCTTTACTTCTTCTAATAAGAAAATCTCTCTGACATTCATTTTTCTAAGCAGCATGTACTTTTTACAACTCTTGACTCTATCAAAGAGTATCTCTTGAGTCCCAAACTAGATTTTTATTTGAATAGTTTCTGGATTAAATCAGTATGGTCCTAAATGAAACTTTCAGATTGTTTTTAATGTTAGAAAACTCATGGACCCACAGGGAAATCCCAACTCCCCAACAAAGTAATCCCAGTTTTCACTACATGTATTCTACACTCCAGGCAAATTGAAACCAGATCGCAATTTACTTTCCTTTCTCAAACACCCTAGTCTTTGGGAGTCATTTATCTCTTCTCAGTTCCAGTTAGAATGCAAACTCAACACGGCAGGGGCTCTGTCTTACTCCCCAGTGCTTCCCTAGCACCCAGAAGAATTAGTGGCACTCAGTATTTGTTGAATGAATAAATGGCACAATGTCTGTGTCATTCACTTAACACACAGCCTACGTTTTCTTGTTTTTATTTCTATGTTTGTTTCTTACTTCCTCAATTAGACTACAAGCCCTTTAAAGAAGGAAAACACTCCTAATGCATCCTTATATTCTTGGTCCGACAAGAATATTCTCACAACAGTAACTGAGCAAATGTCCAACCTCAGAACAATACCACAAGGAAGGAATGGAACAGATAATCTCTAATTCTGCCACCATTCTAAGGTACTACTACTCAGCTATTAGAAAAATAATCTCTATTTTTTCATTCCAAGCAGACATTAAAGAGGTAAGTCAAGAAAAACCACATGAAATGTGGCATAGAACATGGTAATTCTCAAGGCTTAATTAACATAAATAAGTTGGGTTTTTAAAAAATTAATTGTAGAACTAAGCAGCTATTTCTTTCACACTAACAATAGATATATTTCAAATATCTTTCATTACATCTGGAAATCTGTTTCATTCCTTACAAAGTTAAGATATTCCTGAAAGCTGAACTACAGAGCAGTCCTCAAATTCAACCGCATCATAAGGATAATAAAAGTAGGACTCTACCAGTGTTCTCAAAAATTAAATATACACCATTTTACATCTTAACAAATCTGACAGATAAACTACAGTTCTGCAAAGTGTAATTACAAGTTACATTATTAAATGAAGTGTTTTGAGAACCTTGAGCCAAACAAATGAGAGCCAATGTATCAAAAGAGAAGCAATGCTCAAAAGGGAAACCTCCCACTTACCTTGTGACTTTATGTCCATAGTCACATATGGGAAACTCCCAAGGACAGCCATAACCTCTTCATATTTCTCATCTTCAAGAAAATGCAGTAGATTGTGACGATCTGATTCTTTTAAACTCACCAAATCGTGGATAGTCTTAATTTTGTACTGAATTTAAAAAGAGAAAGAAAATAAATCCCAAAGTCATGAATCTTTTCATAAAAATTATTAGCAAGTTTACTAAAACAAAATCAAATAAGTTTTAGAAAAATGTTAAGATTGTATTTATTTCAAAGCAGAAAATATAACTTTATTGCATTTCATGACCTTTTTCTCTAAGGAAATGTAAATTTAGGGTTTTTTCAATTACAAAGTTATTACAGTTATTTTCTAAAATCAGAAAAAATAAAGTTAGAGGAAAAAAACTGTAACATTCATATAGAATCTTGATCCAAACAAGAACTACTGCCATCTGATGTGTTCAGTTTGCTGATCCTTATTTTCAATTTTAATAACAACCTTTAAGAGGATAAATTTATCTCTAGGTATAGCTGCATCCTTAAGGTTTTACTATGCAATTTTTTCATTTTTGTTGTTTTTTAAATATAACTGCCGCTGCAGTAATATCGATCTTGGCTAAATGGATACTCCGGAGAGCGTTCTTTAATTTCCAGGTGTTTGGTGCGAGCTATTATTGTTTACTTTGACAGACACGGATTAGATCATGAGGCATGTGAAATGCCTGCTTCTGAATTCTTAAGTTTTTAATTATGACTTAAAATGTGATCAAATTTATAAGAGTAACCCAATTACTTGAAAGGACAGAGAACTGATGTAAATTTTTAATACACATTAATTCTACCTTAATATACTATCAAATCCAATGTCGACCTTCTGCCCACTTTGCCCATGTCTACAAAGTAATGTTGAAAATCTCCTACCAAAATTACTGTTTCATTCCGTTTTTTCTATTATTTCCTCAAGTTTTTCATTTATACATATTTTTGCTATATCTTAAGATTCAATATCATGTCTTTACTACAGATTATATTTTCATCTTTATTTGACCTACTTATTTTTTGAATGCTTAATTTTTTCTTTGTTCATACTCAACCAATAAGCCATGAATGAAATGACTGGAAAATATACAGTGCATTTTTACTGAGTACATTTATCGTTGGTAACATAATACAAGGAACAAAGTGCTAACTATTAAAATGCACCAAATCCCAAAGTAGTAAAACGGCTTAGAGCAGTCAAATATTATACCACAGCTACCTAACCCAGAAAATGTCAGCAGAGCCACCTGGGGGACAGTACAGAAGGTTTAAGTCATTCTAAGAAATTCATCGCACCCAATTCCAAAAACTTTTCATTCATGCTACCTTTAAATGACATGACAAACTGCTTCAACATGTTAAAATAGCTGAGAATCACCTTTTTATGGTTCGAGACCCTCCTAAGATTGTCCTCTTCAATGTGAGGGAGCTGCAGGAGGGGGGACTTGAACTGCTGCAGGCCTTGCACAGCCATCTGGGAAAGCTTCATGCAGTTTTCTAGGGATGCCAAAGTTGGAGCACGAAACTCCCTTTCTTAGAAAGAAGAGGAGCAAAAGGAGAAACAGGGCTGGACTTTTTATATGATCAAGAGTATACAATTCATCACAAAAACAAGAGTCACGTGAACATCCTTAACACCTCAATTTTTATTTTTTTTTGGTGAGGAGGATTGGCCCTGAGCTAACATCTGTTGCCAATCTTCTTCTTTTTGCTTGAGGAAGATAACTGTTGAGCTAATATCTGTGCCAATCCTCCTTTATTGTGTATGTGGGATGCTGCCAGGCACAGCTTGACTGAGCAGTGTGTAGGTCCACGACTGGATCCAAACCCATGAACCCTGGGCCGCCAAAGTGGAGTGTGAGAACTTAACCACTACACCACTGGGCCAGCCGCTCAAATTTTAAGATGATGGTGTTGATGTTCCTTTAAAAGTTACTGGACAAGATATAAAAAATATACAAACTTCATCAAATGCACATTATCCAATAACCACCATTGATTTAATAGGAAAATTCTTTGCATTACCTCCAAAACCAGTAAATTATCAGACATTATCAGTATCGAGACTGTACTGACACTATGCCAAGAACTGACATCATCCATAACAACAAACTACAATCACCAACTTCCTTCTTAAGACTTAAGTCTCCCTTTCCATTACTGACCACAAACTCCCTCGTTCTTTTTTCCCTTCATGCAAAAAACATGTCAGGTGAATTTTGAATCACCGTCATATCACTTAAAGAATTATTTCAAACTTGTTGTTTAAATACAGAATAACTTAACTCTAAAAACATTCAGAGGAAGGAAAAGGATATAGTAAATCTTTGTAAACAATAACAATAGATAAAAAAACTAAATTCAAAAATATAATGAGTTGTGATAAAGACTTTACCTAATGGAAAATATAGGAAAGAAATAAGAAAACCATGAACAAAATTGGGAAAGCTGATTCAATTTATAAAACTATAAAGTGTAAGCTGCATATGCTTGCAAGAAAAAGTACAACATAATTAATTATATTTCCTCCGCACCTTCACGGCTCCGGGCCATTATTATTAGTTGGCAGATCACATTAACCATTTCTTGAAGTAGAGAAGGGCATTTTTTTAGCATAAATTGCTGATCTGAAAAACAATAACAAACCTGAAACAAATCATTTTACTTTTATAGTTAAAACATCTTTATCATCTGTAGTCCAAAACTAATACTAAATTGAAGTTGTCCCACAAATATTTTGCACAAACTCAGAATTTTTACAGGTTGAACACAATAGTTTCTCCTCAGCAGCACTACGTCAAAAATCAGCCAGAAAACCCTAGCTCAGATTAGATGTTTCATAGGCAAATTTTTAACATCATGGTGTTGGGTTTTATAAGTTAACTTCCCACCTTTTTCTTTGGAAATAGTCAATCTTAAACTTCATCCCAATATTACTACAATTAAGAACTTTAAGAATTTTATTCTTGTGCACCTAAGTTTCTAAAGTATAATTATGGATAAGTCCACAGACTAAGAATACCTGTCAACTAAACACGGGGGGCGGCAAAGAGACTCTTTCATTTATATTTCATATAATAGTTAACCATTAAGATCATCCATTGGAGGTGGTACTCAACCTAAGAAAATATTTGTCCCCTGTTTCTTATATAATTGGCAAAAACGGAGATAATTTCATATCTGTACAGAACTCTGGGAACAGAATTACCAGCTAACTTACAACTCCAATAATAATGCCTAAATAGTGCTCTTTCATTCATTCCAACAGAAGCATCCTATCCTATCACCAACCACTAAGCATCAACTGGCCTTGTTTCCAGAGGAGTTTGATTGAATTATTGGCTTAAAAGACAGGGGACAAGGAAGTTTCATTAAGAAAGAACATTTATTCCCTAAGGATAATAACCTTCTTTTAATACTTCAGTTGAAATCATGCAAGTGAAGAAGAGATGATGCTCAAATTCCTAACATCCCTGGAAACACCGCTGTCCCAATCTATTGCTTTTCCTTTAAGTAGAACAGATGGCTTCAAGCACTTATAAAACTTAAGATAAAGACTAAATAGACACTTTACTGGTAACCACTGCCGGAGGGTGGTGGTGGTGGTGCAGGGGTTGACTGAAATATTTGTTGTGAAATCTATTTTTTCTCCCCACAAAGAGCTTACAAAAGCCCTTTTATAAAAAAGTCATTAGGAACTCCTGTACATCAGCAATTGACTAAACATTTCTCATAGAGTATTCCCTCACCTTGAAACATCAAATTTTAACATTTGCCAAAACACCTGACTCAGAACTTCAAAGTATTTGTGAAGTAATTATGTAGTATATAGATTTCTTTTCAAAAGGCCCTTGCGCAATATGATTGAGCAAAAACCAACAGCAACAGAAACACTGCATCATGAGCTCTAGTTAAATCCATTGTTTTTGCAGACTAAAACCCTGCAGATATTAGAATCACAAATACCTTCTTCAAGGGTCTCAGGAATTTTCATTCTGGCCAGATGAGACAGCAAAAGAACTCTGGCCTTCAGGCTATATGGGCAGGTAAGCGGAGGCTCATTCTTCTTTAAATTAATGCTGCCAATTTCTCTAATCAGCTAGAGTAAATAAAATACTTATTCAAAAAATATATACTTAAAAAGCATTTAACGTTAATACTTAAATACTTTATCAAGGAATTTGGGAGACAGGCCTAACCTGAGGTATTAGAATATTATCTGTCGGTTTGCTTGTGGCATCTTTATTATACTGAGGATCAAATTCAGAGGCTCCAGCCAAAACCATGATAAGACCTAGGAAAACAAAAAAAATATGAAGGTAAATAAATAAATGTGCTCTTCCTATTAATTTCCCCTCCTATAATCCCTCATTAATCCTAGACTGAGGCCGTTTTCCAGTCATGCACAATGCTAAAAATCATCTTAATCCCACTACTACAAGTATTAACTTCTCCCATAAAAAAATAAACATTTCTTTTTTAAATGTTGTGCAATATTACCTATCACAAGTGAATAGAAATATGCATCAAATTAAGGACCCCAAAGCAAGTGGATGCATTAAAATCACTTCAAATAGCATCTGTTTCTAGATCTAAGCATGTGTTCCATAGAAAACTTCAAGAGAGTATTAAGTATTCCATGCGATGTTAGTAAATGGTAATGTGAAAAAAGGGGAGGGGGTCTGTGGTTAAATAAGGCTGAGAAATAATGAGTTAAAAAGAGTTTTAAGTTTCTTCACTTCTGACTTTTCAGAGCCTTCAGTAAACTAAAATACTCTGTAATTTAGAGAAGTTTTAATTATGGAACCCTGGATGGTTTTATGAGAGTAGTGTTCCTTGAAGTACACATGATTTGCAGCCACCTATATTAGCATTATTCTCGTTAGCCTATACAAGCTCTTTAATGACTGGCATGATAGTCATCAATCACACCTTACAGCAGAAAATACACGCCATGTACCACAAAGAGCAGGACAGTACAGAGGTTAAGTGCACAGATCCTGGAGTTTCCAATTCCTAGCTAAAGGGCCTAGGACAATATTTTTCACCTCTCTATAGGCCTTCGTTTCTTCATATGTGGGTGACACACAGTAAGCACAGTAATATGTTAGAGCTACTACCAATACTACCCTCAAACATTTTCATGAAAACAACTGTTCCTAGACAGTTATGTAAATGGTGGCAATGCTAAAGTAATCAAAGATATATAACCAAACCCACCAGGAACATAATGCTTTTCTGATGGAATTAATTGTGTGAGGCTAAGTATCACCCTCGGAAATGAAACAGAAATCAAGATCACTGATGTAAAAAAAAGCACATTAAAACAGATTATAAACATGAAACATTTTCATAAGGGAGTAAGTTTCTATATTAATATTTTAATCTAGCACAAGGAAGAGTGACATGTGTGCATAAGGGAAAGTAACATCCATTCATTCCACAGCAATAAAGGAGCTGCTCATTCCTCAGAAATGTAAGATCTGTTCACACAGTCATATGATCCTGAGGAGTCTCTTTCTCATTACTAAGATAGTTAGTAAAACTGGAAAATCCAAAACACAGAAAACTTCATTCAGGTTTTGGAACAAAAATGCAGTCTCCAGTTAAGCACAATTTAAAATTTAAGCCTCTTTTTTTTTTCTTAAGAAGAGGAAAGAGGATGTTTACGATTTTTGCAGAGCAGTGATTCTGAAAGGCAACTCTATATATTCCAGAGATAAAAGTTACAATGTTAACTTTATAGGATCAAAGAAACTATTTAGGGAGCCAGCCCTGTGGCATGGTGGTTAAGTTCAGCAGGCTCCACTTCGGCAGCCCAGGTTCAGATCCCAGGCGCAGAGTCATGCTGTGGTGGCGACCCATATACAAAGTAGAGGAAGACTGGCACAGATGTTAGCTCACGGCTAATCTTCTTCAAGTAAAAAAAAAAGAAGAAGAAGAAGACTGGCAACAGATGTTAGCTCAGGGCAAATCTTCCTTAGCAAAAAAAAAAAAAAAAAAAGGAGAAGAAGAAGAAAGAAAGAAGAAGTATTTAGGATGGTACTTTTTTTTTTTAATAAGAAATTCTGGGGGCTGGCCCCGTGGCTCAGTGGTTAAGTTCATGCGCTCTGCTTCAGCAGCCCAAGGTTTCACCAGTTTGGATCCTGGGCGCGGACATGGCACCACTCATCAGGCCATGTGAGGGGGTGTCCCAGATGCCACAGCCAGAAGGACCCACAACTAAAATATACAACTAGGTACTGGGGGGATTCGGGGACAAAAAGAAAAAGAGAGAGAGAGAAAGATTGGCAATAGTTGTTAGCTCAGGTGCCAATCTTTTAAAAAAAAAGTCTACAAAGCATTTCAAACAGAAATTCTGAAATAAGACTGCAGGAATGAAATATTCTAGCAGTTTTCCTTCAACATACCCAAGACCTCTACTTATTTTACTACGATTGATAGAGCATAATGTACTGGTTTAGGACTCGGGAATCAGATTGCCTGGGTTGCATCCTGGATTTATACTTATCATGTATCCTTGGGCTCAGTGTCCTCATCTACAAAATGTGCTTAACAACAGCCTTACTTATGGAGGTATAGCAAAGGTTAAATGAGTTAATACATGCATAGTCCCAGCAATGCTGGCACACACAAATACTCAAAACATGTTAGCTAGTAGTATTATAAAATTAGTCCACATGAAGCTTTACCATAAAATTTCTAAAACGAACAATAATATACACACACACACCCCTGAGTAAATGGGAATAATAGGAATACATATCAAGAAATGTGATAAAGGGCGTTAGCATTTTCTTCCAGCTTTAGTGATATGAACTGAGTATCTATATGTAAAATGGAATTTCTGCAATTGAATATATATCAACTCCACATAAGTGACTCAGTAAATAATCTAATATCACAATTACTTAAATTTACTTACGTTTCATATCCATATTTCGGGTTTTATAAACAAAATATGTATAAATCTGTGTTGTGCGTATTAGAATCTGGTCTCCGCTATAGCGTATTGAGCGATACCACCAAGAACCCTAAAACACAAATAAAATTAAAGAAGAAATAAAGCATCAAATTTTCCGAACGTTCATAAACCAATAAAAATACTTGAGCTTTAGAACAAATGCCTTTGTTACATATTTCAAATGATTTATATAGCAAAAATTTATACTGCTTGACCTCTAATCACCAACCTAGCTCACTACATACATATGCTTAAAACATTTAAGTTTCTGCTAGAAATTGTTTGATGACAAAATAGGAATGAAACAATCAATTGCTATAAGCAACAAGCTAGTTCCTGACAGATATCATGTCTTCAACAAATATTTGATAAGTATAAGAGCAATTTTATAGCTGATACACTACTTTCACTCACATTACTCCATACAATCGGATCCTCACAACAATACTATGAAGAAGGCAAGACAAGCTAACGATTAGCCTCAGTGTGGGACTCAGAGGAACTATAAAATCAGAAAGACCACCACCAGTTACAAGAGCAATAACAGTAAAATCATAAACTTCATGGAATCTCCCTATTAGGGTCCTACGCAGCTGTTTTTAAAAATGAGGTTGCTCTCTATGCTGTACCCCTAATTTATGAAGCAAAAATGTCACAGAACAATACATACAGCAAGATCACATTTTTTAAAAGTGTGCATGTATACTTAATGCATAGAAAAATATTTGAAAGGGAAAAGACCAAATTGAGCAGTGATTATCTCTGACACAGAAATGGAGTTGAGGGAGGTAGTGAAGGAAGATTTTCATTCTAAACTCTAAACCCATCCGTATTATCTCAGTTGTGCGTAAATTTTGGATTGGAGGGAGATATATTTTAACATACATAAGTGATGTCACCTTTAGAAGACAAAGTATAGTTGAAGCTAAGACTCTTAAAATTCAAGGATCAATGGATTATATTCTAATACAAATTACAATCTTATAAGGAGACTCTCCAAAGCATGCCACCAATTCTCTTTCCAAAAAAATATTAATGAAAAGAGCTAGAACTTACCACAACAACTGGAAGGATAACCATGAACGCCAATCCATATACAAGTAAAACCTAGAATTGAAAAGACGAAAAAAAAGTGGTGGCCTTCGTCAGGTAAACTATAACTTCTATGAAGACTTATTTTGAGGCTTACATGTGGGAGGCACTATTAAAAGCACTTCTCATGTATTATTTTGTTTAATCCTTATTTTTAAACTGTGTGAAAAAGGTACCATTATTATTTTCCTTTTGCAGATAGGGAACCTGCAGCATATATGGGTTACATGGCTTGCTAGATCACACAGCTAGTAGGTAGCAGAGCTAGGACTGGAATCCAGCCATTCTAGCTCTAGAGCGTATGCTCTTATCCACTATAATAAATTACCTTTTAATTTGCTCTATAGATAACACTAGCAAAACAGCTTTATACGTATTTCCCTTCCAGTCAGGTACTTATATATCCACACCTTGGCAAGCAGTTGGTGCCTTGGAAATGACTGATAGAACCCTGGGTTTCTTTGCCTAAAGATCAAGGAGGAACTTCATAATGTTCTGTCTGCAAGTAATTTCTGTCTATTGGTCTCAGATTTTTCCCCTACTGCTTGATCCCAAATCTGGTAGCTAACTATCTTTTTCTTCTCTAGTATTGCCAGAGTAACCCTAAGTATTATAAACAACCTTCTATACAGCAACTATATACCTTTGAAGACAATGCATGTTAATCTGCCATAAAATAACATCAAATAGCCATTTCAAAACAAATTAGACTATATGGATATTTTTATTGCTTCAAAGATAGCTCCTAAATAATTATTTTCAAGAAAGTTGAAGAGGGAAGATCTACTCCTGAATAATAGGTTAAGGTAATTCCTGATGCTTTTAGAGTTGCAGCATCTATCAGTGATTAAAGTCTGATACCCTACTGCCTCTTGAAGAACCATATGGAATATATATATCATTAATTTAGCATACATTAATCTAGGCTGGGTAAATGTGAAAATTAGGATAATTTAAATTCTGAGCACTACTTAGGATAAATGTAAATACTATAAAAAAAATAGTAGTTCCTCAAACCAAGGCTAGGACCCGATCTGAAACTGTCTCCAAAAGAAAAGAAATTACCACAATTCTAAGGTTTTAAAATTAGATTTAGAACACACTGCCCCAAACCAGCAATCTAATAATGGGAACCAAGTCCTTTCTCCATTATGTAGAAACGGTCTTCACAATACAGAGCTAAATTAAAAACAGTATCCCAGTACTTTCTTTGTAAAAGCTCTCTTTATATTACCAAGATATGTCAAATATATTATAATCCATCTCCTTTAAATGCACTCACCAAAATTGAATTTTTCTGGTCAACTATCCAGGCTGGCAGGGCAATTCCAAAGCTTGTGGCTAAAATAGAAAGAATATTTCTGAAGAGTCTCCACTTGCAATTTTATTTATTTATATCCCAAAATTCCATCTCCAACTCCCCAAAAAAAGCTTTAAGAAAGATTCTCTTATTATATCCATCCTCATTACACAAAAGTTAATGGATACGGGTTATATCTGAAACTTTAAATTTTTCCAGAGGGGAAAAATAAAACCTCTAAGTACATGAATTCCTTCTTCCTAGAAAATCTAAATTCTTTCATATGTCCCCAGTTTATGTAAACGCTATGAAAAGACAAGAAAATGTTTAAAGTCAATAAAGAAAAACAGATTTTTTTTCCACCCAATTTTTGGAAAATAGGATAACAGGAAATAATGAATGACCGTGACTACTCTTCTCATTAAATCAATCTAAGTTCTACCTTTCAAACTAGTCTCTAGAAAGAAAAATAAAGTAAAAATTAAAGGGAACTCACATATCTGTTTAACTTCTGTGGTTATAATTTTCCTATTCATAAACTAAGAAAATTAAAATATTCTTTTCAACCTAGTTAACATTTTCATAATATATATCATATCGTCAGTATTTTTTACTCATCATTTACCACACCTTGAGGCCCATCTGGATTTCCAAACTCTTCCCAATTTTTCCGAGATTCTTCATCAGTTAAACTAGCATCAAAAGAACAAAGTTGCACAATTAGAAAGCCATATCTAACAATAAGAACTTGTATATATAAACTCCACTAACCAGCCAACTCACTTCTTAAAGAGATTAATTTCAGAGACTCAAGAAGAGTAAGGAACTCTACATTAACACAAAATGCTAACTATTGAGACTTGATACAAATTCCTGGTTCTCAAGTTTAGCTAGTTCAAGCCAGATGAAACTTTAAACACTACTACATCTTCTGAAAAGTCAGGGATCACAGGTGACTTTTCTTTCTTATATGCGCATATATTTTCTAAAATTTCTTCAATGAGCATGTTTATACTTTAATAATGATATATACTTATTTTTAAATATAAACAATATATAACTAATAATCACTCCTTCAAAACTGGCACATTACCACATTCTCAAAGAAAAAAGTGAACATCTGTAAAACTCCATTGCCATGGAAAAGGTCATTTGCATTGTGCTAAGATCCCAATTTTCTCCTAAGCCAACTGCCAGCAGGACTATGGAAATATCTGCTAAAGCAACAGCTTCCTAACCAGGCAATAAGAAAGTGACAGAGAGACTTTTTAAACACCTAAATATAAATATAACCCCTGAACTGGGCAATGGCTCAAGAAAAAGAGAGAGAGTGATTTTATTCCAGATCCCACTATAGCTGTTAAAAAAACATTAAAAGAAAATTTTAATTCCTTCAAAAACTTTACAATGTTGTTAAGGAGACAAGGCAGACACACAAAAGAATGACCAATAATATAATAACAAAGGCATTCTTGCAGACCAATTGGCAAAAGATTCTGTTTATGTCCAAATCCAATTTTAGCCATATTTCTATTTCCCAGAACAGATGCACTTAAAATACAATGTAGTTCGTATTTAACAAAGCTCCATGTTGAGAGAGAGAATACAGAAGTACCTTTACAAAACAGCAAATCTTCTCAATGATTTGAAAATATTTTAAAATTTAGATTTGGTCATTTATGAAAACCAGTACCTTGATGTCTTTAGTCCTTATTTAACTGTAACTCCACTTACACTATTTGACCTAAGGCAACAGTAAAATACAGAAACCAATGAAAAGCATTATTAAAGAGGCTGCAAGTTCAGAACAAGTGGGGCCAAGATTCTTTTCTGCCAACGGAAGGATGTTTCTCAAAAAAGTTTTGTCCCAGTTTCCCTGGACAATTGGTCTACTCCACCCAGAGCTTTAGCTATAGTTTCCTCTCAATAGTTAAGTCTTCTAATCAGATTCCTTCCCCCAAAATAATGATCTCTGCCCTCTTCTGCCTTTCTGATAAACTGCTCTGTTTGCTATACAACATCTTCAGATTTTGCAAAATAAAGTAAGGCTCACATCACAGAAGCACTCGATTTTTCAACCTGCAAACACACACCTGATTACAAGTCTATTAACTCATTAATTAAACCACTTGTACAACTGCTGTGTGACAGGCACCATGCTGGATACTCAAATTAAAGGAATCATCGCCTTTTTAAAAGGTCAGTGAAAAAGCAACTATTTTTTGCTACTCAGTGCTTCAGTCTAACACCATTACTAAGACTTAAAGTACTTAAAGAATTATGTGATTTTAGTATAATTCATCTGTAACAAGCTTAAACAAAACCAGTGATGCTAACATAATTTTTAAAAATTCAATGAGTATAAAGTGCCCTAAACGTGGTTATATCCCTTAACTTTGGAGGTGGGAGGTTGTGTCACAGATCTAAAGAAATCTATGCCCCTTTTGCCATGGAAAAAAATGCACATTTATAAATAAACAAATTCTGTATATAATTTCAGGGACCCCAGAGTATAAATCCTGACCTAGAGAATGCTTTCACTAAATTATCTATGAGTGCCCCTAAGCTGGCTATGTAGAACTAATTTACATGTCATGTGTAGGAACACATAAAAACACACGTGTGTGTTTGTTTTTTAAGGCTGGCACCTGAGCTAACATCTCTTGCCAATCTTTTTTTTCTCTTCTCCCCAAAGCGCCCCCCCAGTACATAGTTGTATATTCTCATTGTGGCATATGGGACGCCACCTCAGCATGGCCTGGTGAGCAGTGCCATGTCCGCGCCCAGGATCCAAAGCAGTGAAACCCTGGGCCACCAAATCGGAGGCGTGCAAACTTAACCACTCGGCCACAGGGCCAGCCCCAAAACACACGTTTTAAAAAATTAAAATAGCTTTAAGGTAATATCTATGCTGCCCATTTATTAGAAAGTAGCTTAAAGAGAGGTTTTACATCCAAAAGCCAAATCCCAACTATATCCAGAAGAATGAACCAGAGTATTCAACAGCTGGTCTAACTTCTCAAAAATAACCATACCTCGGGGCTGGCCCCGTGGCTGAGTGCTTAAGTTCGCGTGCTCCACTGCAAGCGGCCCAGTGTTTCGTTGGTTCGAATCCTGGGCGCGGACATGGCACTGCTCATCAAACCACGCTGAGGCAGCATCCCACATGCCACAACTAGAAGGACCCACAACGAAGAATATACAACTATGTACCGGGTGGCTTTGGGGAGAAAAAGGAAAAAAATGAAATCTTTAAAAAAAAAAAAAAAAAAAACCATACCTCCCCTTTAGGTTAGAACCTGCTATGAAGAAATAGGAATGACCTAGCTAGTTTGTTATAATGGGCAAATAAGGGAGAGGAAAT
Organism: Equus asinus; assembly: GCF_041296235.1. Classification (NCBI taxonomy): domain Eukaryota; kingdom Metazoa; phylum Chordata; class Mammalia; order Perissodactyla; family Equidae; genus Equus; species Equus asinus. The sequence goes on from NC_091813.1 coordinate 43,737,179, forward strand.
ATCCTGAATAACCAAAGAAAATTCTAAAAAATTTTGAGGATCAAAACCTGTAACGGCACTCCAAAAGCTACTTGAGTTATACTTAGGCTGCTGGAGTTACACGTAAGACGGGAGCTTTAATTCAATCACTTAGAACTTATATTTAGTAAACTGCACACCTTGATCTAACGTAGGTATACCTGTACAAGGTACAAGATCTCAAAGTTCTGGGTCCCAAAATGATTTTACTTCTGCATTTGTCTGATAAAATCATCAACTACTTAAGATGTTTCACAGACAAAATTTCTGTATCTTGATCGTGTAACTGAGTTAAAACCAAAGGCCATATATTATTATTCTGTACTTTTTGAAATAGTTACAATACATCATAGTCAGATTTTCAGTAACCTGAGAACAAAATCATGAACTTGGAAATGTTACAATACCTGAAGACTCGGGGGGGGGGGGGGGGGCGGGGGGAACCTGCACCAAAAGCACTTAGACAAAAACTACTACTTAAATAATTTTGGCTATCTGACTTCCTCTGGAAATCCTCAGTTCTTAAATTACCTGAAGACAGCAACTAAGGCACTGCAATACTTGTGCAACGAGAATAAATGCTCGAAGGAGATACACAGTAAAAAGAGGGAAGGAGACACCAACTGAAAGATAGCAATTTGGACGACATCTGCCATGCAGAAGAGAAAATGTAGTACAGGCTTCAGAAGCTCCTGAACACACTGCTTTATCACAGAATCATAGTCACACAGATAACCAGCAATCCGTGGAAAGGGGGGAGAGGAGACAGTCAATATACTTTTATTAAGCACAAAAATGAGTAAGACAATATTTCCCAAACTTCTGTCATTCACGTGCCACTTTCACAGTTTGCTATTATATCTGAGTATCTTATTATTTACTTCTATTTTTAAAATTAGCTCACAAAATTATACATCACCGAGTCCTTAAAGCACTAGATATCTTATCTATATCTATTCTTAATTCAACATAAGGGCTGTGGGGGGGCGGGCCAGCCTGGTGGCGCAGCAGTTAAGTTCCCACGTTATGTTTCAGCGGCCCGGGGTTCACTGGTTTGGATCCCAGGTGTGAACATGGCACCACTTGGCAAGCCATGCTGTGGTAGGCGTCCACATATAAAGTAGAGGAAGATGGGCACAGATGTTAGCTCTGGGCCAGTTTTCCTCAGCAAAAAACAGGAGGATTGGCAGCAGATATTAGCTCAGGGCTGATCTTCCTCAAAAAAAAAAAAAAAAAAGAGCTGTGTGGAGATATACCTATCATGAGTCCTGAAGATCCCAGCTTTCTTTTATCTCCTGTAAGAATAACGACTTTTAATTGTACACACCCTATCCCGTTTCCCAAAGATTAAACTGGTCTTTAAACAGTTTAAAAATGAGACAAGCTACATTGCCAAAACAAGAGAAAAAGATCCAGCCTAATAAAAAGCCTACAAAGGAAAACAAGGTGTAAGCATATCCTCTTCTAATCAGGATGCTTAGAAAATAGCTTGATTAACATATCACTTACTACTTAATTTAACCACTTCACATTACAAAAGCATTACTCTAAGTTACTTAAAAGTAAGGTTTAGTTAAATTACCACTTTAGGGTTGCTAGGTAGCTCCCGTAAAAGACACTCAACATATGAGGTGAGCATTTAACAAAAGTGTATGACAACTATTTTGTTTACTATTTTATTCAAATAGAAAACTGTCTATACTGATGAGGATTTTTAGGCTGCTTAATTTTAAAATGGCTTATGATGAGAATTTTTAGGCTGGTTAGTTTTAAAACTACAGATGAGATTCAGGCTCCAAGGAGTGGAATTTGTTTGCCCCTTTGTTGGGAAACATTTACATTTCTAAGGGAAACCTCTATCTGTGAAGATGCCTCCCTCTCTGTGCCAGGAAGAAGGGGGGATGGTCTTATCTCTAGAAGCTCTTAATCAATGCCAGAGGCAAGAACTTAAATTGGTTACTGTCTGGCAACCTCATGTAACTGACCCTCCCCCCCCCCCCCCCCACGAATCCTCCTTTGTCTTTAGCCGAGGATAAAATTCAAGCGGTGACTTCTGCCATTTACTCAATCCGGTTTGATTCTTATCTAAAAGTTGTGGGACCGCCAAACGGCCAGACCATACGGGCACTGATACCATTTTAACTTTTTTACATATTCTTTGTCTTGTAAAGAGATAACTCACATACCTATGCCTTAAATTTAGCCCTAACCCTCAACTCAGGGCAGCAGCAGGAGCTCTGACTGCCCGTGGGTCCTGTCCCCACGCACCAGCTCTGCCTGCCCATGGGTCCTGTCCCCATGCCAGCGGGGGCAGCAGCAGCGGCGGCTCTGCCTGCCCATGGGCTCTGTCCCCATGCCAGCAGGGGCAGCAGAAGCGGCAGCAGCAGGAGCTCTGACTGCCCGTGGGTCCTGTCCCCACACACCAGCTCTGCTTGCCCATGGGTCCTGTCCCCATGCCAGCGGGGACAGCAGCAGCGGCTCTGCCTGCCCATGGGCTCTGTCCCCATGCCAGCGGGGGCAGCAGAAGCGGCGGCAGCAGAAGCTCTGACTGCCCATGGGTCCTGTCCCCATGCTATTCTATACTATTCTCTAAATAAAAGAGCACTACTGCCAGATCTTAAGAGTCTAAAGAAATCTTTCTTTCGACTCCTCGGCTCACCGACCCCGCCTCATATACCACTCTTAAAAATGTGTAATGGGTCCTATGATACTTACGCTGCATAAGCTTTTGCTATTCTCATGAACATAACTTCATCACCTCCTTTATCTGGATGATATTTAAGTGACAGCAAACGATACTGTTTCTTAATTTCTGCTACTGTTGCCCCCTAAAAGGAAAAGCTTTGTTTCAGTAAAAATAAGCACAATGCCGTAAAAGCATAATCATATTGTGAACCTAAACTATGAACTAGTCAATATTTCCAGAAGGCGAAAATGAAGTTTTCTTCCTCTATGTTTGTCCTATATATTTCCTATGTGTTTGAAATCTCCATAAATTTCACCCCATATATTCTTAAAATAAAAATATACTTATTTTGTCCAATGTATTTATTTTATTGAGTACCTACTATGTGCCATGCAGTACCCTAGGCACCAATGATATGAGAGTGAAACTATATAATGCTGTATTTAAGTAAAATACAAAAGTAGTGATATTTAAATATCAAACAATGATCACAGTAAATTAAGTTTGGCTGGCAAACCTTCAAATCAAAGGTTAATTTCCTAAGAAATAATCTGAAGAATATCTGGTTTCATTTGCTTGTGAATATTTTAAGTAAACACTTAATAAGTTTACCGTAGTTATTTCCCAAGTAGACTCAATTTCTATTAATAAATTTTTCATATTGATTTTTTATGGCATTAAATTGCCCCCAAACCTTTGAATCTTAGAAAATCTCTCTTGATGATCATGATCACCACAATAAGAAAAATCAGAGGATATGCAAACTTTTCTTCTACAAAGCACAAAACTAGAACTCCTCACCCTGTATTAAATGAATCTCTGGATCAAGTCATCTACTGAGCAGAGACAAGAGGTAAAGGAAAACAGTTTGGGGAAAAAAATGGAAAGAGTACTTAGATTCAGGTTGGCTACTAAGAACTTATGGGACCAGAGATAAGACACAAATTTTCTAGGACTCATTTTCTCCATCAGAAAAAAAGACTAGATGATCTCTAGCATTCATTTCAGTTCCAACTTTCCACTGTTATACCTAAAAGACAAATTTTCTATTGGGACTCATCAATCAAGTTCAATCAATAGATCATCTTCTAAGGGGCATACCCAAGGTTAACCTGAATTTCTATGACAATGACATCAGTTCTTTATAAGACATAAAAACTTAACATAGAGCCTTAGTGTCAACTAACACAGGGTCATAAGATTTTTATCGTCCAACTAACAAATGAACCTCGTCCAACTAACAAATGAACCTCGTGGTTTTAACTTTGCATTAAACTACTCTTATACATGCCTTTTAAAAATATACTAACTTTTCATCTCATCTTCAAATATTCTTATATTTTAGCAATTACAAACCAATAATAGGATGGAAATCAACATCTGTAGCTTAAAAAACATACGTGCATTAAATAATGGATTAGATGTTATTTTAGTAAAAAGTTTAATTGACCAAAGTCTGATTTCTTTAGGCATGGCCCAGTTTTTTTTAGCATGTGGATCTATAGTATTTTCAAGGGATCATTAAACTAATGTGCATTAAATAAAAAGACTACTTACAGGATCCAAATTTAATACTTCATAAGGATTGTATTCTTGATATTCTCGGTCTGTTTTGGAAACTTTGTATACAAGGAATAAGAACAATGCCCATCCTGCAAGCAGAACTATCTTCCTGTTTAGGAAAAACATAAGAGAAGTATAAATAAATACATCTATGTGGTTTTCCTTAAGATTCTAAAGACATTATGGCAAGATCAAGGCATAAAATAACCTAAAGTGGTCCCATTATCACCAGGCTACTGACAAACTCTATAAGCACTGGGTTGTAAACTCCTGTTAGCAAGGACAGTGTCATTTTCACCTTTGAATTCTCTAGAATCCAGTGCAATGCCCTGCATGCAATATTCTTTCAGTTACTAATCACAGAATTTTAAGTACAGAAGTTAATTCGATTTACTAACTGATTGGACCCACTACATTAAATCAAAATATATTAATACTAAGTATTCAGTAAATCATTTAATGTGAAAAAGAATTGCTCTTGACCTTGCAATTACACTTTTAGTAGGATAAACTCTGAAAAATAATGAGTCAACCGTGCAAAGATGAATAAATACGCCTTGTTTATAATAGTCAAACCTGGGAGACAACCTAAATGTCCATTTACAGGAAACTAGTAAAATAAACCATTTTACAGGAGACTTAATAAATAAACCAAGAAACAGCCACACAATGAAACACTTTTTAGCCAATATAGATACAGAAAAATGTGCGTAATAGGTTAAAAAGATACAAAAGAACATATAGTTTGGAAAAAAACTAATTTCTTCTCTCCACTATGTCCTGTTTACTAAAAATATTCAAAACATCGACGTTACCAGTATTGGAGAGCTAAAGAAAAAAAGAACTCTCATACACTACATTCTGAAGGCCTATCTGGCAATAAGGTACCAAAAGCCCTAAAGTACAGACCCTTTTAATTATCAATCTACTCCACTTCCAGAAATTTAGAAGGAAATAAACTAGAATTAAGTATATATAAAGTGTAAAAGGGTGGTTACAGATATAAATAATAGCAGAAAACACACACACCCCCCAACGTCCATCAATAGACTACTGGACAAATACCAGTACATCCATACAGTGAAATACTATTCAGCCACCAAAAATATTATTTGCTGTGGAAGGTTATCTGCCTTGTATTGTTAAATTAAAAAAGAAAAACAGCTTTCAAAGTTGTGTGTATAATATAATCCTATTTTTTGTAAATAAAAGTTTATTATAGATAAAAATATAGAAGGTAACATCTTAATAGTGGCTATCTGTAAAATGATGAAATTGTGTAATTTTTATTTTTTAAGACCCTCTGTATCACAATTTGTTACACTGAGCAGGAACTGTTAAACAAAGACATTTAAAATGAATCATAGGAGGCCTAATCAAACAATATTCAACTGACCTGTTTCAAAGACAGAAAGAAAACATTTCATGTGTTTAAGTTTGCTTGGTAGAAACCTAAATTAAACATGTTTATTTGGAATGAGCCTCTAGGATCCAGTTCCAACCCACCTGCTTACCTTTAATCATTCCTGATTTTTCCAACAAAATAAATCCCTATCTCCCAAAGTTCCCTAAGCTTTGCCCATCATCATGCTTTTGCTCTCTTGGATCTTTCTACCTAGAATTCCCATTCCCCATCTCTGCCTATCCAAACTCTATTCATCCTTCAAGATTCACCTCAAATTATCCACCATGCAAGAAGCAATACTTAACTCTTGTCAAGATGATCAATGGGGAGACTGGTTATAGTCACAAAGAAGGACAAACCATGACTTTCCTCCTCTGACTCCTTGAACACGTAGATAGGATCTTATTCAGTTTTGACTAACCCCAGAGTAGCTTAAACACAGCTGGCACTCAGATGCAAATTTCTTTCCATCTGGACAAAATAATGCTCTAAACCTTATTAAGAGCAGAATACTGCAAGCTGCTTTCCATACTATCTACATGCCCAAGGACAAAGAGGGAGCCCTACCTGGAACACTCCCACTTTACCTGGCTATTTAGGGAGAGGTAAAGAATATAAGCTCTGTAACAAAACTACCTGAGGTCAAATCCCAGCTTCACCACCTATTAACTGAGAGATCTTGGCAAGCTGCTTGGCTTTTTACAATTCAGCTTCCAACTTTTAGGGTGGGTTTGAGAATTAAACAAGATTAGGTATGTAAAGCACCTAACAAGGTGCCTCACAGATAGTAAATATTCAATTCACATTAGCTACTGGCTGTTATTAGTAACTCTGACCCAAATCTCAGCTCAGGGAAGCCTTCTCTGTCTCCGGGCAGAGTTAAGAGCCCTTCCTCAGCTCTTTCATGGCACCTCCCTTACTAAACCTTATTCTCATGACTTGTTTACTCACCAATATCCCTCAAGACTAAGTTGCTGAACTACGTCTATTTGTTAATTACAGCATATCAGCACCTAGAATAATAGCTGACACATACATAGTAGGCACACAATAACTACCTATTGAATGAATAATTTAAAATAGTAATTTTAAACTCGAACCCAAAGTTTGCTAATACCCTCAACATGCTAAAGAACACTTGAAAATACACTTGACTCCCACACAAATTAGTAACTCCACATTTTGTTCTGCCAACTCCCCCAAAAGCTCAGAAAACAAAGATAATAGTGAAATTGAAAACCACTAAAGCAAGATTTAAAAGCAAACAAGAGTAGAAGGGAAAGGGAAGAAAACACCTAGGATATGCTACACCACATGATAGATGCTTTATACATAGCATCTGGCTTTTAAGCCAAAGAATGAAGGCAGGAGGAAAGAGGCCCATGACAGAACCCCCAGGCTGATGAAAATTACCACAACCAATAAAACCATGCTCTAATTTCCTGAGAGCCAAAGCAAAGGTGGAAACATAATGGATTACAACACGCTCCATGTCCAATTTTTTAAAAGCATGTTTGGTTCCTCTGAAAATTTAAGCATTTTCCCTACGTATAGCTTCAATAATTATCTTGTGAAGTTTCTTCTTTAAGGACATTTTAAAAGTCATTTTGGAAGCAACTTCCAGAAATTAGAGTACTACACAATGACTGCTTAATTTGACTGCTTAATTTTGCAAGAATGCTTCAGGGTTAAGTAGTAAAAAGGTTCTGATGGTTTCTGACCTTATCTAAAATTGTTACCAGTATCTATTTAAATTCTTCCTAATGCATCCCTTAATCTGTACTTCCATTTAAGTAAATCGGCTTGCTAATCACCAAAGAGAACTTCACAGAGTTGGGGCTTCTTCCTTGTAAACTGAGGTTCAGATACGCACAAAGTGTTGACCAAAGCCCAAAAAAAACAATATTGAGAGGCCAAAAATATTTGCCTTGCTGCCTCATAAAAGTTTAATTTAAAATGAGAAGCAATAGCAAAGAATAGACAGTGAACATGAAACTACTCTTATATATACTAATTTTGCTTTTTAGTTTCACATCATTGAAGAACTCAACACCAAAGCTAAGATTTCCCTCCCTCTCAAAGGAAAAGTCAGAGAGACCTTCAAAAGTGACACCTACCAGGGAAAGTCAAACCTTACAAAGAAAACTATTTAAACTCCCTGAAATTACACAGACATGTTGAAAACTATCAATATCATTTAAAACAAGATTAAAGAATAACTGGCGCTACTTTTACTAACGTTCTGTTCCAGGTCTTCTCCTTCTTTCTACTGGAGAGACAGACGTAGGTAATTCACAAGATACAGTCCTGCAATGAGGGCAACTCTTTCACATATTAGTTTCATCTATTACCTCCAAACGGATGACTTAGAATGAAGGTCTAAAGCTCAGGCCCTAAACCTGTACGCCAGAGCCTCACAAAATCAAATGGGCCCACTCTAACTAAACACGCTAATGGCTTGTTTAAGCAGATGGGCCTGCCAAAAGAAAGGTGACTAGGTCCCCGCTCCACCTATTCTAGCTGCAAGACCTTGGTCAAGTCACCTCATCTTCTTAGTCTCAGTTTTCTCATCTGAGAAAAAGCAAAAACATCTACCTTGAAGTTAACATAAAACTAATGAGATAACAAACAAAGCCCTAGCACAGCACCTGGCCTACAGTAGGTGCTCAATAAACTCTATCATCATGAAACGCAAACTTGGCCATGTCACCTCCCTGCTCCCGATAATCTTTTAAACATTCCCCCATACTCTTTAAGACAAAATTTAAATCTTGACATAAGACGCACAAGGTCTTCCTTCAACATTTGACTTCTCTTTTTCCCTTCCTCCCCTGAGTCAGAAGTACACTCTCTCCTTTGAGCTTCTAAATCTCTCTGTTCAGACAGCTCTTGAATTTACTAATCACATCTTATCCCTACTAAGGCTATAATTTCTTTACAGACAGATTTTATTCATTGTTCTAGCTCTATTTTACATGCTATCTAACAAAGATTAAGCACTAAGTATGTTTTCTTATTGAAACCAATTACTTACTTTACTGTAGGAATAATATTTGGCTGGGGTTTTAATAACCGCAAACGATACCACATACATCTTCCATATACTTTTCTGATATTCTTTAATCGAATTTGCTCTGTCAAAAAAGAAAAATAAGGTGATAAGTTAATCGTTTTTCACAGTGATGACAAAACCAGAGTTAAAATCATATTAACCTTCATTACCATGCTAGTTATTCTACTGGAACGTTAAAGTACTGCCTACTTAAATAACCTTTAAGAAAAATTCAGAACATAAGTTAAATTTTCTGCCACTAAGAAAAAACGATCTATATGGAAAATTTTATTCAACTACCAGGCAACCATTTTCCAAGTGAGACTTAAATAACTTCTGGTTGAAAAATGCAAAAACTGACTTGAACCCAAAATATTCACTCATATAATCAGTAATTTCTGAGAAATTCTCTCCTCTTTTCCCTTCTGCTATAGAAGAAACAAAAAGTATAAAATAGCTGGAGCCAGCCCTGTGGCTGAGTGGTTAAGTTCACGTGCTCTGCTTTGGCAGCCCAGAGTTTCAGTGGTTTGGATCCTGGGCGTGGACCTAGCACCGCTCATCAAGCCATGCTGAGGTGGTGTCCCATATAGCTCAACTAGAAGGACCTGCAAGCAGAATATACAACTATGTAGTGGGGGGCTTTGGGGAGAAGAAAAAAAGGTGTAAAGCAGCTGAAATGTGGTTTATTAAAGAAACTAAACAGAAATGACACTCTTCCAACATAAAAATAATTATGTTAAATTAGAAAAATCACCCAAACACGTAAGAAGTTAAAACAAGTTCCTCTAAGAGTTACAACAAAAAGTATTACTTTTTAGTCCCCAGGAAAAACCTGCAAATCGATTAAAAAGGAATTAAACCAAAGCCAAAATATCATGTCTGGTTTTACTAAAACTCACCACAATCACTTGAATAACTCTCCCAAGTTAGAAAAATTCTTTTAAGTAAGTTTTAAAATAAAAATCCACCTTTTCATGAAGACAGCATGCAGAAAGCAAAGACAGAAGATCCTGCCCCTCCTAAAGCCAAAGCCAAAACAAAGGCTTAGAAGGCCAAGAAGGCAGTGCTAAAAGGTGTCCAGAGGCGGGAAAAAAAAAAAAAAGAACCACAAGTTATCCACCTTCTGGTTGGCCCTAGGCACTCCAAAGGCAGCCCAAATATCCTTAGATAAGCAACAAGCTTGAGCACTATGCCATCATCAAGTTCCCCCTGAACACTGAGTCAGCCATGAAGAAGACAACACACTTGTGTTCATTAGGCAGGTCAAGAACAACAAGCACCAGACCTAACAGACTGTGAAGAAGCTCTATGACCCTGACATGGCCAAGGTCAACATCCTGATTAGACATGATGGAGAGAAGGAGGCTGCTAATTATCACGCTTTTTAAAAAAATATTTGACTGGCTCCTAACTATCATGCTTTGGATGTTGCCAACAAAACTGAGATCATCTAAACTGCGTCAAGCTGGAGAATACTAAACATCAATTTTTTCATAATATTAAAAAACTGCAAAACCACAGTCCTTAAATGAGATGCCAGATAAGTAAAATAAGTTTACATATAAAAGAATGATCCAAAGCCTCCATGTAAGAAGTCCAACTACCCTGTTACTACCACGTTTTGAGGAAAGCAGCCACGTGGGAGAGACTGTGGCAGGAGAGATCAGATAAAGGTGTGATGAAGAGGGATATAGGTAGCAGAAGGGGTGATGGCAGAAAAGGAGACTGGTAAAATGCAGGAGGAGTGATCAAATAAATTAATATATTAAGGATAAATGGAGTCAGTTCTTCACTGTCAGAGCAGGGAATAACATATATGAAAAGACAGAAAACAAGAATGAACCCTGTGGTGCTGGACTGGAATTGAAGGCATTGGTATAAACTAATATCTTTTAATATAGAAATACAGATGTAGATCTATATACGTACATACATATTTCCTAACTTTATTGAGCGAGCCTAGAAGCAGTGACATCTCAATAGCAGTAAGCACACCTAGCACCCAGATCTTGGCTTCTAAATACAATTCTCTACTACCATGAACCAGGGATCCAAGTATCTTCCCACAAAATATTAAAAAAGGGAAAAGAATGACTATAGTGAAGTGTGGTAGGCTGAATAATTGCCCCCCAAGACGTCCACATCCTAATACTCAGAAGCAGGGAATATATTATCTTACATGGCAAAAGGAATGTCACAGATGTGATTAAAGATCTCGAAATGAGGTGATTATCCTACATTATTTGGGTTGGCCCAATAAAACCACAGGGGTCCTTATAAGAATGAGGGTCAAAAGACAAAGGTGATGTGACAACGGGAGCAGAGAGTGGAACGATGTCCTTTGAAGATGGAGGGAGAGGCCACAAGCCAAGGAATGCAGGCTGCCTCTAGAAGCTGGAAAAAACAAGGAAAGAAATTCTACTCTAGAGCCTCCAGAAAGAACCAACCTTGCCAAAACCACAACTAGCCCAGTAAAACTGATTTTAGACTTCTGGCCTCCAGAACTAAATGAGAATAAATTTGTGTTGTATTAAGCCACTAAGGTTGTGATAATCTGTTACAGCAGCAATAGGAAACTAACACAGAAAACCTGGCAGACACCATCTTAATCAGGTGATCAGTGAACATCACCAGCAATGGGACAAACTGCAATCATATACCATCTGCCAGAATACTATGAGAAGAACAAAGAATTAGTTTGTGAAATTCCTGTCTAAGATACATAACCTGAATCTAATCATGAAACAACACCAAACAACCCAAATTAGGTTCATTCTATAAAATGAATGGCCTGTAATCTTTAAAGTCAAGGAAAAACTGACAAACTGTTCCAGAGTGAAGGAGACTGAAGAAACGTGTCAACTGTGCTGGCTTCTGCAGCACATATACTAGAAGTGGAACAATACAGAGAAGATTAGCATGGCTCCTGTGCAAAGATGACAAGCAAATTCATGAAGCAAAGGGGAAAAAAAAGAAACATGTCAACTAAATGTGATGTATGATTCTGAACTGAATTTTTTTGCTATAAGGAACATCATTGAGACGAGTGACAAAACTTCAATGGAGTCTGAGAATGAAATGGAAGCAATGTTAACTTTCTGATTTCACACTTGAATTATGGACACTTTTGAAAAACACCACTGGTGATTTTTTAATGTGTACTTCATTAAATTAAGCCTCCACAGTCCCCATTTTCAAGTAGAAAACCACGGAAACATTTGATAAGATTATAAGGACATTGCTGAAGTCTCTTTACTAACCAGAGAGCTTGATCTATTCAAAGGAATAACATTCTCCCAGGGTCCCTGACCTAGAGAAAGTACACACGGTTTTCAGCCCCAACAGTCTTGCACAATGTGCACAGGCATCTTGTAAGCTTCACTCTGCCAATCCAAAAATTAAATCGTAACTTTTTAGAACATTTAAGTTAATCAGTAAATCCTTCAGATTATGGTTTACACAGTAACAGTGGCATTGAGATTTCCAGCATAACAAAATATTCATAGTACGCATTCTAAAACTATATATGAATGACTTCCAGTCAAAGTAACCATCACAAGTAAAGTCCTTCTAGATAGTTTTTTATTATAAGACACTTAGAAGAGTTAAAAAAAAAAAAAAACCTCATTTATAAACTTCTAGTTTATAGAATTACCAGTTTCATGACCAGTAAAATTTATGTTAGCATTATCATTAACTTATGATACAGCTTTTTTGGTTCTTGTGGGGGTTTTTTGAGAAAGACTAGCCCTGAGCTAACATCTGCCACCAATTCTCCTCTTTTTGCTGAGGAAGACTGGCCCTGAGCTAACATCCATGCTCATCTTCCTCTACTTTATATATGAGATGCCTGCCACAGCATGGCTTGACAAGCAGTGTGTAGGTCTGCCCGGGGGATCTGAACTTGCGAACCCCAGGCTGCTGACATGGAGGGTGGAAATTTAACTGCTGCACCACCAGGCCAGCCCCTTATGGTATAGTTTTCAAAGAAATTACCCACATTTATAGAAAGGGAAATTACAAGGTCATAAAACAATTCTGTGATTTTAAAAGCAACACAACAACATATTATGACTGCTCTCAGGAGCTGGACATAAAGTTTACATGTCTGTGGGAGTAAGTCTAGGTTTGGGGGAAGGTTATTACGGTTGTTTCATAAGCTGTACAACGCCTTTGCTAAAAGAGTCACATCCATCTGCGCATGCCAGGATGATCCGCCAGTTGTAGTATAACTGAGTGAAGTCTTAGCACCATATTCCTAGAACCCAAAGAGCTGAAAGAATGTTAGCCAGATCTGAAGCCTTCAAACCTGTTTGCATGCTTACCACAAAAGAATTTTTTAAAATCATGTACCTTCATGTAGATTTCTAATTTGGCATCAAAAATTTTGCATCATCAGTTTGTAGAGTTGTAAAATGTCACTTCTGACATAAAGTTGAAATTTTAAAATAAAAGGATTTTTTTTCACTTTTAAATGTACCAACGAAATCTAAAGACCATAGCAATTTCATATCCAACATCAACAAGCCCTTCATTCTACTTCCCCCCAATAATTTTATCCTAATGTAATATATTTTTATCCTGGAAACTCATTTCTTATAATACCGACACCTCTTAAAATAAGTTTTTTTATTCCATGACTAAGTTTTTCCCAACTTATTTTGAAAATTTTCAAGCCTTCAGAGAAATTGGAAGATCATGAACAATACCCTTCATGTAAATGAACCAATTGTTAACATTTTGCAACTCTTGGCTGTATCTCCAGTTCCCTCTTTTCCTCCCCTTCCTTTTTATCTGAACTACTTTAGAGTAAGTTGCAGACATGAAGACACTTCACCTCTAAACGCTTTGGCATATATCACCAAAAAGTATCACTAAGTTTATTATACTCAAGTTTAACATTTATAAGGTTTTACAAGTTAAAATTTCTGATGCTACATTTGTTTTGATGTTATTAGGGCAAAAATAAATATTAGAAATTAACGAATTAATAAAATGAGAATAAAATATCAGTTACGCTTTTACTTATAAGCAACTTGTAAATATCCCATATGTTCAAAAAAAGTTAAAACTCTAAATATTAAAACTTATTTCTAGAGCCAGCCCTGATGGCCTAGTGGTTAAATTCGGTGCACTCCACTTCAGTGGCCCAGGTTCAGTTCCCAAGAATGGAAGCACATCACTCATCTGTCAGTCGCCATGCTGTGTCACAGAGTAGAACTAGAAGGAATGACAACTAGAACATACAACTATGTACTGGGGCTTTGGGGAGGAAGAAAAAACAGAGGAAGACTGGCAACACTTGTTAGCTCAGGGTACATCTTTCCCCAAAAAAAATAAAAATGAAAAGTAAAATGCTAGCACTATGCAAAGGCACAAATCCACTCTATCAAATAGTATAAAGAGGTAATTAACACTCTAAACTAGAAGGAAAATGACAAGGACCCAGAAATCAACCCTGAAGGCGCAGAAATTTACAAGCTAAATGACAGAGAATTCAAAATAGCTATCATAAAAAACTCAACGAGTTACAAGAAAACTCAGGAAGACAGTTTAATGAAATCAGAAATAAAATCAATCAACAGAGCAAATTCTTCACAAAAGAGACTGAAACTACTAAAAGAAAGCACTCAGAAATGCTGGAGATGAAAAACAATGAATGAGATAAAGAAAAGCCTGGAAACCTTAAATAACAAAGCTGATACTATAGAGGACAGAATTAGAAATTTAGAGAACAAAAATACAGAAACGCATCAGATGGAGAAGAGAAAACTAAGACTAAAAAGAAATCAAAAGAGAGACAGTTTGGGAGTGACATCAGCATAATGGCAAAGCAAGCACTTCCCTTAAACTCCCTCCTCTAAGATACAATGAAAAGGACATTCATATGCCAACAGAGCACATTCAAACAACACAAAAGACATCTGAGAGACCTATGCAGCCATGTCTGAAGGTGGAAGTGCTGGACCCCAGAAGGAAGTGAAAGGAGGTCAGGGGATCTCCTCTCCCTCCCAAACAGCAGCGACCCCAGGACTGTGTGTGGCTCTGAGAGAATGGGGATTGGGAGAGGGAGGAGGGGCCCTTGGCAGGAACACCTTCAACTCTCCAAGTTCCCTCAAAGCCCATAGGAAAGTCCATCACAGAGGTCGCTAAGCCAGCACAGCAGTGTCTTCATCAAGCCAGCACCCCTGGAGAGCAGACAGCAAGGGCAAAGCAACAAGACCCTGGGATCACACAGGTGAAAGAAGCCGACCCTCCTTCCATCCGGTGCTCCAGCTCGTACCACTGGCTAGAGCACCTGCACATATGATAGAAAAGCAGCAGCTGTGCGAGAGTGAGGCAGGGACAGTGGCAGGCTCAGAATACACAGCTCTTGACTCCCACCCAGTGGCAGCAGGTGGAAGCTGGCAACCAGACACTATCACTATGCTGAGGCACAAATCCACCCCATAAAACAGTACAAAAAATTTATTAATACTCCAGACCAGAAGGAAAACGACAAATACCTAGAAATCAATCCTGAAGGCACAGAAATTATAATCTAAATGACGGCAAATGCAAAATGGTTATCATAAAAAAACTCAACAACTTACAAGAAGATACAGATAGCTCAAAGAAATCAGGAAGTTCTTCACAAAATAAATTGAAACTATAAAGAAAAACCAATTAGAAATGTTGGAGATAAAAAACACAATAGATGACATAAGGAAAAATCCGGAATCCTTGAATAACAGAGCTGATATTATGGAGGACAGAATTAGCAGCTTAGAGGACAGAAATATAGAAATGCATGAAGATGGAGAAGAAGAGAAAACTAACACTAAAAAGAAATGAAGAAATTCTCTGAGAAATATCCCATTCAATTGGGAAATGTAACATAAGGATTATAGGTATTCCAGAGGGAGAAACGGAGGAGAACGGAGCAGAAAGCTTGTTCAAAGAAACAGCAGCTGAGGACTTCCAAATCTGGGAAAGATGCTGGAAATACATGCGAAAGAGGCTACTGGAACTCTGATTTATATCAATGTTAAAAGACTTTCTCCAAGGCATATAGTAGTAAAGCTGGCAAAAGTCAATGACAAAGAGAAAATATTAAGGGCAGCAAGGCAGAAGAAAATAACTTACAAAGGAATCCCTATCAGGCTTTCAGGGGATTTCTCAAACCTTAGAGGCTAGGAGAGAGTGGAATGATATATTCAAAATTCTGAAGGACAGAAACTTTCAGCCAAGAATACTCTAGCCAGTGATAGAGTTCATCGCCACAAGCCACCCCCCTACAAGAAATGCTCAAGAAGACCCTCACACCTCATTTTAAAAAGGGGGGTGGGGGGTTACAAAGCCTTGAGCAAAGAGATACACAGGTAAACAAAATTCAGAAAATTGCAGCTCCCTCTCACAACAGGTTAGCAAACAAAAAACAGGTTAGCAACATTAAAGATAAAGGGAAGAAAAACATCAAAAATAAATATAATCTGATCATTTTAACCACAAACTCACAATACAAGATGGAATAAGTTGTGACAATAACTTAGAACGGGAACAGGAAAGAGATGGAATTGGCTTAGTCTAAGGAAATAGGCTATCAGAAAATGGACTATTGCATCTACGAGACTTTTTATACAAACCTCATGGTAACCACTAAACAAATAATCAGAACAGGAACACAAACAATAAAGAGAAAACCAAGAAAACTACCACAGAGAACTACCAAACTGAACTGGTAATCCAAAATACACAGGATGAGAAACAAGGGAAAGGCAGACGAACGAGAAAACAGGCAATAAGACAGCAGCATTAAGCCCTCATCTATCAATAAGCACTCTAAATGGAAAGGTATTGAACTCTCCAATCGAAAGACACAGTGGAGGGATTGATCAAAAGACAAGACCCAACAATATGCTGCCTCAGGAAACACATCTCAGCTCTAAAGACAAACAGAGGCTCGGGCCGGCCCAGTGGCGCAGCAGTTAAGTGCGCACATTCCACTTCGGTGGCCCAGGGTTGGCCAGTTCAGATCAGAGGTGCGGACACAGCACTGCTTGGCACACCATGCTGTGGTAGGCGTCCCACATATAAAGTAGAGTGAGATGGGCATGGATGTTAGTTCAGGGCCAGTCTTCCTCAGCAAAAAGGGGAGGTTTGGCAGCAGTTAGCTCAGGGCTAATCTTCCTCAAAAAAAAAAAAACAGGCTCAGAGTGAAGGGATGGAAAACAATCCTCCAAGCTAAAGGCAAACAAAAGAGCAGGTGTTGTCATACGTATATCAAACTAGACTTCAAGACAAAACAGGTAATGAGAGACAAAGAGGGATAGTATATAACGATAAAAGGGACACTCCACCAAGAAGACATAACACTTATAAAGATATACACACTCAACACAGGAGCACCAAAGTACATAAAGCAACTATTAACAAATCTAAAAGGAGATATTAACAGCACAATACTAGTTAGGGAACTTAACACCCCACTTACATAAATGGATAGATGATCCAGACAGAAAGTCAACAAGGAAATAGTGGATTTAAACAAAACACTAGACCAGATGGACTTAACAGATATACAGAGAACACTCTATCCAAAAACAGCAGAATACACATCCTTCTCAAGTGCACAGAGAACATTCTCAAGGCTACATCATATGTTGGGAAACAAGGCAAGTCTCGATAAATTTAAGAAGACTGAAATCCTATCAAGCATCTTTTCTGACCATAATGCTATGAAACTAGAAATCAACTGCAAGAAAAAAGCTGGGAAAGGGACAAAGATGTGGCAACTAAACAACATGCTACTGAAGAACCAATGGATCAATGAAGAAATTAAAGGAGAAATCAAAAAATATCTGGAGACAAATGAGAATGAAAATGCACCACACCAACTCATACGGGAGGCAACAAAGTGGTCCTAAGAGGGAATTTTATAGCAATACAGGCCCACCTTAACGAACAAGAAAAATCTCAGTAAGTATTCTTAAACTACACATAACAGAATTAGAGGAAGAACAAAGCAAGCCCAAAGTCAGTGGAAGGAGGGAAATAATAAAAATCAGAGTAGAAATAAATGAAATAGAGACGAAACAAACAACAGAAAGGATCAATAAAGCTATGAGCTGGTTATTTGAGAAGATAAACAAAACTGACACACACTTAGCCAGACTCACTAAGAAAAAAAGAGATGGCTCAAATAAATAAAATTAGAAATGAAAGTAGAAATTACAACAGATACTGCAGAAACACAAAAGATTATAAGAGAATACTACAAAAAACCATATGCCAACAAATTGAACACGCTAGAAGAAATGGATAAATTCTTAGACTCCTACAACCTCCCAAAACTGAACCAAGAAGAAATAGAGAATCTGAATAGACCAATCACAAGTAAACAGATTGAAACAGTAATCAAAAACCTCCTGTGGCCAGCCTGGTGGCCCAGTGGTTAAATTTGCACATTCCGCTTCAGTGGCCCTGAGTTCACTGGTTCGGATCCCAGATGTGGACCTACGCACTGCTTGTCAAGGCATGCTGTGGCAGGTGTCCCACATATAGAGGACGATGGGCACACATGTTAGCTCAGGGCCTGTCTTCCTCAGCCAAAAGAGGAGGATTGGCAGCAGTTAGCTCAGGGCTAATCTTCCTCAAAAACAAAAACAATAACAAAAAACCTCCCAAAAAATAAAAGTCCAGGACCAGATGGCTTCTCTGGAGAACTCTACCAAACATTCAAAAAAGGCTTAACACCTTCTGAAACGATTTCAAAAAACTGAAGATGATGAAATACTTCCTAATACATTCTACAGGGCCAACATCATCCTGATACCAAAGCCAGACAAGGACAACACAAAGAAGGAAAATTACAGGCCAATATATCACTAACGAACACAGATGCAAAAATCCTCAACAAAATATTGGTAAACTGAATACAGCAATACATTAAAAGGACCATATACCATGATCAAGTGGGAAAACTCACTTGCACCAGGGATGCAGGGATGGTTCAACATCCGCAAATCAATCAATGTGATCCACCACATTAACAAAATGAGGAATAAAAAATACACGATCATCTCAACAGATGCTGAGGAAGCATTTGACAAGATCCAACATCCATTTATGATAAAAACTCTCAATAAAATGGGTATGGAAGGAAAATACCTCAACATAATAAAGGCTACATATATGACAAACCCACAACCAACATTATCCTCGATAGGGAAAAACTGAAAGCCATCCCTCTGAGACAGGAACAAGAAAAGGGTGCCCACTCTCACCACTCTTATTCAACAAAGTACTAGAGGTTTTGGCCAGAGCAATTAGGTAAGAAAAAGAAATAAAAGGAATCCAAATAGGCAAGGAAGAAGTGAAACTCTCGCTGTTTGCAGACGACATGATTTTACATATAGAAAATCCTAAAGAATCCTTTGGAAAACTATTAGAAATAATAAACAACTATAGCAAAGTTCCAGGGTACAAAGTCAACTTACAAAAATCAGTTGCATTGCTATACTCTAATAATGAACTAACAGAAAAAGAACTCAAGAATACAATCCCATTTACAATTGCAACAAAGAGAGTAAAATATCTAGGAATAAATTTAACCAAGAAGGTGAAAGATCTATAAAAGGAAAACTATAAGACATTATTGAAAGAAATGGATGAGGACATGAAGAAATGGAAAGATATTCCATGCACATGGATCAGAAGAATAAATACAGTTAAAATATCCACACTACCTAAAGCAATCTACAGATTCAATGCAATCCCAATCAGAATCCCAATGACATTCTTCACAGAAATAGAACAAAGAATCCTAAAATTCACATGGGGCAACAAAAGACCTCGAACTGCTAAAGCAATCCTAAAAAAAAAGAACAACGCTGGAGGCATCACAATCCCTGACTTCAAAACATACTACAAAGCTATAGTAATCAAAACGGCATGGTACTGGTATAAAAACAGGCACACGGATCAACGGAACAGAACTGAAAGCCTAGAAATAAAACCACACATGTACTGACAGCTAATCTTTGGCAAAGGAGCTAAGAATGCACAATGGAGAAAGGAAAGTCTCTTCAATAAACGGTGTTGGGAAAACTGGACAGCCACATGCAAAAGAATGAAAGCAGACCATTATCTTTCACCAAACAAAAAAATTAACTCAAAATGGATTAAAGACTTGAAGGTAAGATGTGAAACCATAAAACTCCTAGAAGAAAACATAGGCAATACACTCTCTGACATCAATCTTAGAAGGATCTTTTCAAATACCGTGTCTACTCAGTCATAGGAAACAAAAGAAAAAAAACAAATGGGAGTTCATCAGACTAAAAAGCTTTCTGCAAGGCAAAGGAAACCAGGAACAAAATGAAAAGACAACCACCAACTGAGAGAAAATATTTGCAAATCATATATCCAACAAGGGGTTAATCTCCAAAATATATAAAGAACTCATACAACTCAACAACGACAACAAAAAACTGATCAAAAAATGGACAGGGGATATGAACAGACATTTTTCCAAAGAAGACATACAGATGGCCAACAGGCACACGAAAAGATGTTCATATCACTAACCATGAGAGAAATGCAAATCAAAACTACAATGAAATATCACCTTACACTAGTCAGAATGGCTATAATTACCAAGACAAGAAACAACAAACGCTGGAGAGAACATGGAGACAAGGGAACCCTCCTACACTGCTGGGGGGAATGCAAACTGGTGCAGCCACTATGGAAAAGACTATAGAGATTTCTCAAAAAATTAAAAATAGAAATACCACATGACCCAGCTATCCCACTACTGGGTACTTATCCAAAGAACTTGAAATCAACAATTCAAAGAAATTTACGCATCCCTATGTTTAGTGCAGCATTATTCACAACAACCAAGAAGTGGAGGCAACCCAAGTGCCCACTGACTGATCATATGATATATGGTGACTGACAAATAATAAAGAACTGAAATTTCACAACATTATAAACTATTATGGACCTCAACTAAAACCAAATACACACACACACACACACACACACACACACACACACACCCCCCACCTACAGGATGATCAAAATACCTAATGTTATATAATGCTACACTGTGGCTTGGAATAAAATTTCCAATGATGGTATCATATTCAGAACCCAAAAGTGCTACATCCCAAACATATGCAAATGAAATGTACATATTCTGAAACACTGTTAGATGACAAAAAATAGCTCTGGTGACCACAAAGACACTGAGGTTGAATACATGAGGAATGTGAAAATAACTGTTTGCTGAAATGTAGGGGGATAAAACTTTATTTTTAAAGTACTATACTTTATAGGATGTGATTTTTAAATATGTAACTAAAATTTATAAATTAAACACTTTAAGGAGATATGATTTCATCCTTAAAAGGATATATATTCAAGCCGGCTAAAAAAATTTTTTCCACATCATTAAGAAACAGGAGACTATTAAGTCAGATCTTGTTATTTCTCTGCTTAAAAATCTTCAATAACTTCCCATTGCACCTAAAACAAAATCCAAGCTTCTGACGCTGGCTTATAGACATGATCTACTCTCCAGCTCCCTCTCTGACTTTATCCCAGATTATCCTCCTCACCTGCCACCTCCTGCCACTTTGTTCTTCTCTCTTCCTGGAATATGCCCAACTCCTCCTTGTCTTAAAGAACTGTTGCCCCAGCCTGAAACAGGCTTTTCCCACGCAGTTCAGATCTTTGAATGGCTGTCCCTTTTGTCACTCAGCTTGAAGAAACATTCTCAGGAAGACATTCTCTGAATACTCTACTTCTCTATACAGTATTTATCACTATCTGATATTTTTTGTTATTTATATGTAATATGTCAATCATCTCCCCCACATTAGGATATAACCTTCAAGAGAAGTGGGATCCCATCTATATTTTTCACCCCCATATTCCA
The DNA here is from genome assembly GCF_041296235.1 of Equus asinus. Lineage (NCBI taxonomy): Eukaryota > Metazoa > Chordata > Mammalia > Perissodactyla > Equidae > Equus > Equus asinus. Next base: position 43,758,828 of record NC_091813.1, read on the forward strand.
CTGCCTGACACAATGCCTGGCAAATAGCAGGTGCTTAATAAGTATCTGTTGAATGTATGAATTATCTCATTTAGACTTCTAACCACCCAGGGAGTATGTATGTATATATGTATTAGTAAACTTAAAAAAACAAAAACAAACAAACAAAAAACATGAAGCTCAGAAAGGTTAAGTAACTAGCCCAAAATTACAGATGGTACCAATGGAATAGCAAATAATCATTAAAGAACAGAGATGGGACTTGTGCCCAGGTGTAAATTCACAGGCCTATGCACTTATTCACTTTAACTGCCTTCCCCTAAAAAGAATAACTAGATCGCCTAAACAATTCTCAAAAGCAGCTAAAATATACTGTGTCCCTGTTCTCATTAACTTAACACACCTATCCTGATTATATGTCCAAAGCAGAAAATGTAACATGAAGAAATCCGAGTCAAAAAATTTAAGAACAAGGAGCAGCTAAAAACAAACTGAACAGGTGAGACCTCTAGCGGGCTGGCCCCATGACCGAGTGGTTAAGTTTGCACGCTCCACTTCAGCGGCCCAGGGTTTCGCCGGTTCAGATCCTGGGCAGACATGGCACCGCTCATCAAGCCACGCTGAGGCAGCGTCCCACATAGCAGAACTAGAAGGACCTACAACTAGAATATACAGCTATGTACTGGGGGGCTTTGCGGGGCAGAAGAAGAAAAGAAAAAAGAGACTGGCAACAGATGTTAGCTCAGGGCCAATCTTTAGAATAGATGACATCCGTAACAAAAAGTCTGGTGAAATAGAAGTTTACAGACCAAAAAAAAAGTGCTACAAATCAAACTGCTGCAAGGACTTCAATACTGAAGAGTGTGGGACAAGGCAAAACAACACATAAATTTTGGAGAAAAAGTGGCAAGACAGTTTTTTTTTGTTTTAGTTTCATTTGCTATAGAAGTGTCCAGGTCCAAAAGAAAAGCAAACATCCATCCTTCATATCTGTAGGACACAGGAATTTTTTATGAGCCATCTGTCTCTAAGCCAGAAGGTATTACTAAGGCAAGAAGGGGATTCTCAATGGTAAAATGATTCATTTCAAGTTGCATTTCTCAAACTAGAGGTGCAAGATAGTGCAGGATTCTAAACAAATTATAGTATGCTCCAAGTGAGTTGGAGAAAGATGCTCCTTAGCATAGTCTCAAATATGACCTAAAATCCTATCAAAGGGTCCTTTTTACCCTGCCATCTCATCTGCCAATAACACATCTACCCTGTTAGCTACTTCACTCTTCATCCAATCCTCTACCATTACCTCTCTCTTGTTTTTCTTTTCACCTTAAGCTTATAGTGATAATCCACAGCCCAGGTCAAAGGGTAATTACCTCTAAAAGAGACAAAACAAGACAAAAATAGAAAAACTCAAGTACTGTTAAAGAAATGCTAGCTTGCTAGCTTTTAAAAAGAAAAGACAACTTAAAACACCTTCAAGGATGTATGTCCCACTGGGACCTTAAACACTACATACCCCAAAGTAAAAAAAGTTCAGGGAACTGAAAAGGCCTCTAGAGATAAGAGGTACATAGAATGTCTTGCTCAAGATAACAGCCAATCTAGCCAGAGACTGTTTAAATTAGTTTTTAGACGTTAATACAAATCCGTACAGAAAACTCAGCTTATAGATAAAGCAGAAAGAAGAAAACATTCACCATTCCAACAACCAGATGATAATCACTAATAGCAATTTAATGTTTCCTTTTTAGTCCTCTTTAGGAGAGTATTTGGGAAAGGGGAAGGAAGAAAGGGGACTTGGCAAGGTTGAAGGTACATACTTAGGGGAGAGATCTTTGTGAACAAGGAAGCTTCAGCAACTAACTTCTAGGGGCAATGAGTTTCCCTCAATTAGAGGGCTGTGGGACTGCCTCAGTCACAGCCCTCAAGGACACTTCCACCATACTGATGACACCTACTACTTTTCCCCAATGCAGCAGTTGCCCAAGTGATAGAGTTTCTCAGAGAGCAGGAGAAGGAACAGGACATACAAAAGTTAATTTAAGGTAGCACTCTATCATGTACCATTTACAAATTGAGATACAAACACAAAAAGCTTAAGTTTGTGTTAAGATCACATTACCTGTAGTTTTTAATTTTTTAATCTCTAAACATCTCCCATGCTTGGAAATTCATTAAAAACATCACTTAATTACTACTAATAACCAAATGAATAAGGACACCATAATATACCTACCATCCTACAATTAGACATAAATTGTTTTGAATTTTTTGGTGTTCTGAGACTCAATTTGCAACATGGAGGGGAAGGGTCCCCCCACACTCACTTCCAAGAAGCAATTCTCAGAACACCAGCTGGCTGTCAGAGAATTCAACTCAATTCTGACACTGTCTACCAGAGACGGCATAAAACTCCACAGGTTGAGAGCTCAGTTCGACAAAACTGTACTGCCACGCCACTTCAGATGTCAGTCGAAAGCCCAGGTTATCACCTGTGCTTCTGACCAACCACCTACAGACTGGGGGTTCCACTGACCCCCTCTTTTGATTAATTTGCTAGAGTGGCACAGACAACTGAGAAACATTTTACTTACTGGATTACCAGTTTATTATAAAAAGATGTAACTCAGAAGAGCCAAATGGAAGAGACGTGTAAGGCAAGGTATAGAGAAAGGGCAAGGAACTTCCATGTCCTCTCTGGGCACGCCACTCTCCCCAAATCGCCACGTCTTCACTAATCCAGAAGCTCTCCAAAGTGTCCCTCTGGGGTTTTATGGAGGCTTCATTACATAGGCGTGATTGATTAACTCAATGGCCACTGGCAAATGAACTCAATCTCTAGCCCCTCTCTGAAAGTTCCAACCCTCTAATCACATGGTTCGTTCTCCAGGCAACAGGCCCCAATCCTGACGTTTTTGACTCCCAAAAGTCATCTCACTCACATAACAAAAGACATCTTTATGACTTTGAACACTTAGGAAATTCCAAGGGTTTGGGGAGGTGTGAGCCAGGAACTGTAGAGGAAGACCATATGAATGACTAAATATATACTTATAAATCACAATATCACAGTATCTTTCTTTGGTCTTGTAAGTATTTAGAACTATATCCTTACACCAGAGTCCCAGAAATGGAATTGCTACATTTAAAATTTTTAACATTTTTATAGCTCCTTTCTAAAAAAGGAAATAGGACTATAAATTCTTTTCAGCAGTTTGCATGAATGGCACCACCATTCTTCAACAGCCAGTATTAGAGGCATCACTGAAAAGATGGCATTTGAGCAAGGACATAAAGGAGATGAGGGCGGTAGAAGTGTGGCTACTATCTAAAGTAAAAGCCTCAGCAAACAGAGCAGCAACAGTAAAGGTCTGAAGGAAGGAGCGTGCCTCGTGTGCTCTAAGAACAGCAGATAGGCTAGTGTGGCTAGAATGGAAATAGCAAGAGGAAGGGTACTAATAAGATCAAAGAGATCATGAAGGTCTTTACAGAACACTCTCAAGACTTGAGCTCCTATTGTGATTGAGAGAGGAGAGCCTTAAAAGGTTCTGAGCAGAAGAGTGACAACTGCTGGCTTCTCATCTAAGAGGATCACTCTGGTACTATTTTGAAAATAGACTGCAAACAGCAAGAGTAGAAACAAAGACTAGTTAAGAGGCTAATGACAACCAGGCAATAAACCAGGATGGTAGTGATGGTGGAGTAATGAGAAATGGTCAGACGGGATATAATTTGAAGGTAGAGCCAACAGGACATGCTAACAGTCTGGAAGTAGAGTAGGAGATAAAGAATTGAGTAGAGAATAACCCCAAGACTTCTTGCCTGAACGGCTGAAGAGGCCACTGTGATTAACTGAGACGGAGAAGACTGCGGGTCAAGATGTTGAAGAGAGGTGAGACAGAAATCACACCAGTTTTGTGTATGTTAAGATTCTACAGATATCCAAATGGAAACGTGGACTGGGCACTTATATATACACAAGTCTGGAGTTCAAAAAAGAGTTCTAGACTGGAAATATAAATTTGGGAATCCTCATCATATAGATGACATTTACAGCCATGAGATAGGATGAGACTACACCAAAGGAGTAAGCGCAGATGGAAAAGAAGTCAAGGACTGAGCTTTGAGGAATTCTAACATTCTGATGTCCTCACTGCTACAGCATGCTCATAAGGATAACTTACTGAATATCCTATAAAAATAGCTTCTACCCATACACCTAGAGCCAACTGATTTTTAACAAGGGTGCCAAGTCCATTCAATGGAGAAAGAACAGTCTCTTCAACAAATAGTGCTGGGACTACTGGATTTCCACGTGGAAAAGAATGAAGTTGGAGTTCTACCTCACATCACATACAAAAATTAACCCAAAATAAATCAGACCTAAATATAAGAGCTAAAAACATAATTCTCTTAAGAGAAAACAAGGGGGTAAATTTTCATGTCCATGGATTTGCCAATGGATTCTTAGATATGACAACAAAACACAGCAATAAGAGAAAAAACAGTTCAACTGGACTTCAAAATTAAAAACTTTTGTGCATCGAAGGATATAATCAAGAAAGTGAAAACACAATCTACAGAATGGGAGAAAATATCTGCAAACCACATATCTAATTAGGGATTCACATCTAGAATATATGAAGAACTCCTACAACTCAACAAGAAAAAGATAAACAACCCAATTTAAAAATGGGCAAAGGATTTGAATGCACATTTCTCCAAAGATATACAAAAGGTCAATAAGCACATGAAAGATGCTGAACATTATTAGCCATCAGAAACATGCAAATCAAAACCATAATGAAACACCACTTCACACCTACTATGATGGCTATAATTTTTTAAAAACTGAAAATAAGTGTTGAAGAGGATGTGCAGAAACTGGAACCCACATACATTGCTGGTAGGAATGTAAAATGGTGCCGCCACTATAAAAAAGTCTGGCAGTTCCTCAAAAAGCTAAACACAGAACTACCATATGACCCAGCAATTCCAGTCCTAGGAATACAACCAAAAGAACTGAAAATGAGGACTCAGATATTGTATGCCAGTGTTCCTTGCAGCATTATACACAATAGACTAATGGTGGAAACAACCCAACTGTGCATCAACAGATGAACAGCTAAAAATGTGGTACACATCCCTACAATGGAATATTATTCACCCATTCGTAAAGAAGGAAGTTCTGATACATGGTGCTACAACATGGATGAATCTTGAAAACATTACGCTAAATGAAATAAGCTAGACACAAAAGGGCAATTACTATATGACTCCACTTATATGAAATAGCTAGAATAGGCAAATTTAGAGACCAAAAGTAGATAAGAGTTTACCAGGGGCTGGAGGAAAGGGAGAAAGGGGAGTTACTGCTCAACAGCTGGAGTTTGTTTAGGGTAAAGAAAAATTTTGGAAAAAGGTAGTGGTGATGGTTGCACAACACTGTGAATGTAATTAATGCTACTGAATTGTACATTTAAAATGGCTAAAACTACAAATTCTTTAAAAAAAGGAAAAGATTCTACCTCCGTAGTATCTCAAGTGTGTCTCTTAGCTTCCTAATGCCACCATCACTGTTCAGATCCACAGTATTTCCTGTCTGCTGCTTAATCTCTGTTCCTTCTCATTCTTTGAGATGTTATTACACTAACTTGCATATAGTACAGTTGCTAAAATATCCAAAAATGACATACAGTCAACCAAATCATATAAAAACTCTTCAGCTGGGCATACATGTTCTCCATATGACTTAAATAAACTTTTCTGGCCTTTTCTCACATTTTTTCAGTCTCTGAAGTCTGCTACAACTGATCTGATCTGCACTTTGAACACATCCCATGCTTTCCAGCCACTATACTTCTGCTCATGGGATTTCTTTCCACCACCCTCACCCACCACTCCACCCATTAAATCTTTCTCATCCTTTAACAATCCAGTCAAAATCGACCTACTCTGAAGAGACTTCCCTGACTCCTAGCCCTCCACTGTCATCCACAACTACATGCAAATACTTTATCCAGCTAACTTCCACAGCACTTGTTTTCACTTCTCTTATATTTCCTTTGTTGGCCTCTAGATAGAATAATTCGTGTATGGGTCTAATCCTAATCCTCCCACCCCACCCAGATTACAAACTCCACTATATTTACACTGCATTCATCTTTGTATTGTCTGCTGCTCCTAGTACAGGCAAACAATGAATGTGCTCAATCAATAACTAACATTTAACTAAACAGGCAAAAATCTAAACCCAGAAAGATTTGGAGTCTACATGAGAAAATTCCTTCATACACACTGACACAAACACAATTCCAAAGTATAAGTAACATCTTTTTAAGAGAATGAACAACACCTTTCAAAGAAACAATGTGATGGTGAGATGGTGTAACAACATTTCTCATCAAAAGTCTGGTAATAGGAAACATTTTTTTAAAAGGAAGTCTGAGTACAATATGGATACGTTATTTGTTTTGACCTTCTTTACGTCTGAATAAAAGTATAAGGAAGGGAACAAACATCTGAGAAAATGAAAATAACCCTGTCTTTGTTTTTCAGGTTCTCCAGATCAAGCAAGTATGCAACATGACCTTTAAAAACAATTGTACATAAGGCATTTACTAATCCAAGCTTGTTGTCGCATTCATAAAGCCCACATGCCGTACTATAATTCATACTGCCAAGTTCCCAGCTGGTAGCTGCTTCTGTGCAGGACTTAAGTGTGTATATGCTACATGTCTGATACCTTCTTGTCAGGATAGAACACAGAAGAAATGACTATTTTTTTTTTAATCTTTTGTTTTTAAATATTGGCACCTGAGCTAACAACTGTGCCAATCTTTTTTTTTTTTTTTTCTGCAAATCCTCCCAGTACATAGTTGTATATTTTAGTTGTGGGTCCTTCTAGTTGTGCTATGTGGAATGCTGCCTCAACGTGGCCTGATGAGCAGTGCCATGTCCGCACCCAGGATCGGAACCAGTGGAACCCTGGGTCGCCGAAGCAGAGCATGTGAAGAACTTAACCACTCGGCCACGGGGCAGGGCCCGGAAATGACTATTTTAAAACGACTCAAATTTCTCAGACATCTAATATCCCTTCAAGATCTAAAGTCTTAGGAAGACTATATGCTCTAAATTAATTATGAACATTCATAAAATATACTCCTTTGAACACAAAACTGATACTACCCAGTTCTTTAAAAAAAAATCCACTCAACAAGAGACTGAGATAATCAACTCTACTATAATTAGAAATCAGCTAGATAAATTAAATCAATAGATAAGGACAACATTTCATTTTAAATAAAAATGTTCATCTCCATCTTTTCCCTGCACTCAATTCCAAAACTGATAAAAGTTAATAGGTTATTATTAGGCCAATCACCAAACAGCTTTTAAGAGGGAGAGAAATAAGTAAAGACAGAAATGAGTGAAAATTCAAAATTTGCACTCCCCTCTCTCATTCCCTCCACAGTACTTATATTCCATAAATAGCCCAAGCTATCTTAGAATCTCTTTCTCATCTGCCCATTCCCTTACATTCTGACATCTTAATGGACTAAGAAGCCTCTGAAATGTACTCCTTCTCATCTAGTTTTCCCCCACCCAGCCTGATATCACCACCTCTCACCTCACCCTCTTTCACCAAACCATTCTCCACACAATGCTCCACAAAAGCAAAACTGAGCATGTTATTACCCTACTTAAAAACCTCCATTGTTTACCCAGTAACTTACAGGGTAAGGTATAAACTTCCTAAAATAACTGATTTGCTCCTAAGTGCCAATCATCTTAAATCTTGCCATTTACTGAACATCTCCACGCTTTTGCATATGCTTTCCCCTACATCTGGAATGCACTTCTCCCACTTACCTTTTAAGACGTATCTCAAATCACCTCCTCTTACATGAAACACCCAAATCCCAAAACAGAATTATTCACTCCTTCCTCTGTGCTCAAACAGCACTTTCCACTTGCCACTTTAACACTCAGTATAATGTTATATTAATTACAGGAGGCAGCACAGAATAGTGGCTAACAGAAGCTCTGGCATAATACAGATTTGGATCCAACACCCCATCTTCCACCTAGTATGGACATGGCTTTAGGCAAGTTGGTTACCTCCTCCAGGGCTGTTTTCTCATTAATAAAACTGGGATAATACACAAGTCTAGCTCAAAGTGCTAACAGGCATTCAGCACTATCCACCTTGAGGCTAGTAAACTTTCAATGAATGGCAGAAAGCTGGGATGTTAACATCACAATTACCTGTCTCAGACTGGAGAGGGATGTGGGGCCTTCCCCCACAAGAGGAGGGACTACATCTAAAGTCATCCCTACTGGGGAAAAAAGGGCTGCACACACCAAAATGTTGAGTCACCTGTGGGTGATTTGGGTGACGGAACTACAAGCAATTTTTGTTCTGTTTCTTTCTGCTTTTCTCCTTGGGTATGCGCAACTTACTAAGAAAAAAGTTATATGCACTTAAAAATCTCACCCATCACCTAAAAGCAGCATCTAGCACAAAGTTAACACTATAAATATTTGCTAAATGAAATGAAGGAACTGCTACAGTAGGTTTAGTTCTTCAAGAATGTTTACATGCACTTAGTGTTTTGCTTCTCATAATCACTTCTTGGGTACATACAGCAGGTTATACTTACCCCTAGAAAATGAGGCTGAGAGTTTAGAAATAAGTAAATAGGGACTAGGTTGGAACTTCAAAACTTCTAACTTTTCAAATTCAGAGTTTTCTTTCTACACTAAGCACTAAAAGTGGACTCCCACTAACATTCCCAAGTCAGAAAGCTGAATCATTTGTACACTGTTTGAGAGGGAGCAAGCAAAGAACAAAGAAATATAACTTTTTTTAAAAGTTTCATTAATCCTTTCAAATAATGGGGGCGGGAATCACTCAGACGATTTTTTTTGAGTTAAGTACTCAAACTTAACTACTAAATCAAATTGTTCCAGAAAGCCTACATAACCAGCAAAACTGGTAGAAGCTAACAGCCCCACTACGTGCCAGACACTGTTCTAAACACTTTACATATATTTGTTTAATCCTCACTTTAATTCTATGAAACAGGTAACTACCGTCTCTACTTACAGATGAGTAAACTAAAACACACAGAAGCTAAATAATTTTCCCTAAGATTACAGAGTTAGTAGGCAGCAGATCCAGACTTCAAAACCAGGCAGTTTTGGAAAAGTAAGATCAAGGAGTAAGGTCAAGTAAGTTTTGAAAAAGTAAGGTCAAGGAGTCAAAAGACAAACAAAAACTTGGAAAAAGTACTACTATATTTTATCTCAAATCAAAGGATCTATAATCCTTAACCTATGGGAAGAATAAAAGCATGCTTTTGATTTGAAATTCTAGTAATTACAAACAGTTATTTTCTTTCATCAAATATCACTGTAAATCCGTACTATTTAAGTTGCTTTAACAAAAATATTCGGTTTTCAACTACAAGAACTTTACAGCACTATTCTACAGTAAGTGCTTCTTAGTTTCGTAAAACAAAAAGGCTAAGACATTAGAGGGTTGTTCTTTGTTTTTTTTTAGCAAAGAGCACATATCACAATACACCACCTCCTAAAATGAAAACTCCAGCAAAGACCACTACTAAGAAGTTCTCCTCTTAGTAGCACTTCTCAAACCTAGCTACAACTTACAATCACATAGGGACCTTTTAAAAAACCAATACACAAGCACCCACTCCAGACCAATTAAATCAGAATATCTGGGGACAGGTCTAAGTGTTTTTAAAAGCTCCCCAAGTGATTCTAATGTGTAGCCAGGATTGAGAATCACTATTCCAAGAAAATCTAAATCCTCCATGTTATTACCTCATACAGAGCTTTTGTCCATAATGGTCTGAAAAAGTAGTCAGTCATCTTATTCAGCCAATTTGCAAACCACCAAGAGAGTAAGGGTTAAGATAAAGAGGACCCCTCAACTACTAAAAGGGGTATTAATTATAAGCGCATTTAGCCCAATAGATTAGACAAAAATCAAGGCAAAAGGATTCCACTGATAATGTTTTGGGTAACAAAGAAACTTCAATTAACACGTCAAATTTGCCAACAACCAAGCTATTTGTATCTTTCAAGTTCTAGATTTTACAATCTCTGAAATGGCACTATGCTTTCTGATGGACTCTAGAGCCCAATAATTCCAAAAGAGCAACAATGAAACAACTATCAACCTTGAAACTCAAAGCCCCAAATGTGTCATCTTTTTAAAAAACTAACCATTTCTTAAACTGAAGGTTTACTTAAGGGTGTAAAATTGCTAGCAAAGAAAGTCTTTTCATGCCTTCATACAGAGGATATCCCTGAAAAGTCAACATTTCCATAATAACTCTGAAATTCAAACTCAAGATGCTTATATTTTTGTATTTGGCTACTTATGGTTTCACAAGAAAGCTAAATAAAATAAGCTTCAGAATCAAACGTTAAAATATCCTGCTGTGTTATTCAAAAATACTACTACAGGTCCACATTCTTTGTTCAAATCCCCTGAGGACAAACATACTGCAGAATTTTTCAGATTTTAGAAAGACGGTACAGTGTTTCTACCCTAACAGGCCCTCGAGGGTCTAAAACAGCACCAATAATCAAATAAATTAACATTCCAACAGCAAAATATAACTTTTTTTTAAATGAGATAAGGATTACAAGTAGCCTCCTGTCAGTACAAGTCATCAAACTATTTTGCTGCAAACATCTGAAAAAACTTTCTTTTCCAGAGCCTTGGGTGAACCTCTAATTCACGATTTCTCTTCGATGTTCAAGACGTTGCAAGTGGGCTTCAGAAAAAAGTCACTAGGATAAAAAACATTCTTTTAATACCACTGTAATACTAAAGAAATAACTCAAGTCATTATGGTAGATACACAAAAAGAAAGTCCAAGTGGTGTTTTCATGATGATTAGACTAGCATTTAAGTATCCACCTTAATTTTTATAATGCAATTTTGATCAAGATCAAACAAATACACCAACATGTGCATATTTACTGATTAAGGCAAGTATGAAGCAGAGCGCCAGATGCAGAGAAGGGGCATATCAACACCCAACTTTCTATCTAGCAATCTGGAAACAACAGAGGTCTCCGAAACTAAGCAGACCAGGCTCCACCACACAGGAAAGTTACTAAAGCTCTCTCAACTCCAGTTTCTTCACGCCAGGATGGAGATGATGATAATAGAAGCTACTTCATTGTATTTTTAAGGAGATTAAATAAAGTAACATCTGAAGTCTATGACATAAATAGTCAATATTAATTCCCTCCACTAACTATGTGCTGGCGGGGCTCAAGTATAACTTGCCTATGATATAAGTTAGCAGGCAAATTTTATGACACAAAACCCACCACGAAAACATGACACTATCACATTTAAAAAACGCAGTGTAGATCAAAATGACTAATTTCTGAAATCAAGGCAGCTTCTCAAAACACATTCTAACCAAATCTATCTACTCTCCCAACACCCTTTCATCTTCCACACAACCAAGTGCATGCACGAATGGGTGATAAGTGAAAATAAACTACTTTACTGAAAAGGGCACTCTTTTAACTCGAAATAAAATTACCAGAGTATCCCAAGTTTTGCAGATAAGAGAGGTCATTACGGTATCAAGACTTCATCACTTATATTACAACCACTATCCAAAGAACCCAGACAATTTGAACACACTTAGAAAAAGACACAACAGTCCAAAATCCAATTTTCACTATTTACTGAATGAGAAAAAAAGTCACCATGGGCAGATTTTTGCATCTAATGAATATTTAAACTTGTCAAATGTACAAAAAGATGGAACTCTTTTTACTATTTATCCTAAATTCAATTTAATTCAGTTTCATTATTTTTAACTCAAGAATTGTACAAAGCACTGAGTCAGTCTTACAGCATTAAGTTCTGAACTGATTCAACGCTTCACTGTTCAATAATTTTCCCAAAGTACACTATATAACCTGGACAACCTGGACCTCAACCACACTCGAGAAGATATTTAATCAAGTCAGCATAGCTCTTGTGAAACAGAAAGCTTTCCCTAAACGTTAATACTCAAAACCGAGTAATAGTCACTGTGAACGCTCCCATAAACAACCTACTAGGGCCTTGCAGCTCCACAGCTTTAAGAATATCACCTGCCATATGTCCTAACAGAGTGCAGCCAATGGAATCCAAACATTACCCAAACATAAAACGCCTTGAAAAGAATCTATATTAGTCTGTGTTCTAATCCGACGTTTTTAATGTGAAAAAGACTCAAAACTAAAAGCAAATGGACCTGCTACCTCACAACTAGCTACAAGATGAACTGCCTACAAGATTTAATCCTTCATACTTGCACTTTTTCCGCCATAAACAGGAAACTCCAAAGAAAAGGAAATAGAGAAAAGCCTATTTTTGCTAAGGGGAATAATGGCATTGCCTCCAACCCCCACTGCGTGAGTGAACACATGAAAAAGCACCGGGGGAAGGGACGGGGGAGGGGCGGCTGGTGAGCTCAGTCGGAGTCCTGAACATGCCACCCAGCTCTGACGGTGCCCGAAACATCTGTAACGACAGCTGCAACCGGGAAACGGGGGTGCGGGGGGACGAGGACCGGGGCTTGGAGGCTCAGAGTTGTGCCTGCACGTTCGGCCAACTCTTCTCTCACCTCCCCATTGCCATCCTCCCCATTCCATCCTGCTCCCTCCATAAAGAAAAATACCCAATGAAACCAGGGGCAGAGAAGACAAAGGGGCAGGAGGCGGCTGCAAGGAGCGTCCAGAACAATGGGGAGAGGGTGCGAAGCGAAACTCCCGAGGAGGACAATGAAGGGGGTGGACCAGCGCCCCGAGAGGCACCGAGGGGAACACGGCGAGCCCGGGCCCCGCCAGCGGCGGACGCCGGGACGCGAGGCCCGGCCGTGCAGGCGGTATCACCCGGGACGCGGCGCGCTGGGCTGGGCCGGAGCGCGCGGGAGCGGCGCGGCCCGAAGAGGCCAGCGGGGCCTGCGCGGGTCGGCGGGCAGCTGCTGGCGGGACTCACCGGCATTCTGGTCTCGGGGCCAGAGGTAGTATGTGGCCGGGATCACGATGAGCCCCACGAAGGAGGTGAGGAAGTAGAAGAAGGTGTTCCCGCTGTCATCGTACTGGAACTGCTGCCCCGCCATGGCGCCCCCACCTCCGCCTCCCTCTTCTCACCGCCGCCGCCACGACCCCGCTCCGCGCTCTGGCTCCCAGCGTTCCGACCCCGTGTGGCGTAGCTCCGACGCCGCCGCCGCCTCGCCTCCCCGCCCCCACGCTACTCTCCCCGACACGCCGCCGCCGCCGCCGCCGCTGCCCTCGCCAGCTGTCGCGAGAACAGATAGTTCCCGCCCCGCTCGGTTTTTCCTCCCCCGCCTCTCTCCAACACGCTCGCTAAGGGAGACGTGGCGCGGGCAGCGGTGGATCTCTGCGAGGTCCCGCCCTTAACCCCGCCCCGTACTCCACAGCCCTGCCCCCCGAGCGCCGACAGAGCGGCCTCCAGGGCCCCGCCTCTAGCCCTAGAGTCCCACCCACTTCCTCCTCCGCTTCCTTTCCCAGCCTGCCACTGCGGGTCCTCTGGGTTGGTTTATGGGGTCCCAGGGAAGGCTTCTGGGCCGAGGAGTGGGCGCGGGCTTGCACCTGCCGGTGACTGGGGTTGCAGCCCTTCGGAGCAAAGCTGAGGCTTCCTTCTTGCCTCCCCCTCTTTCCCATACGTACCTCACCTTGTCCTGCCCTCTCGCCTTTTAATTTCCCCGGTTGATAATGTTTCCTTAGGTTCTGGATCCGTTCCTCCAGCCCCCACATTTTGGAAACAAGGGTCATTCAGAACAGGCCGGCGCAGGAGGGGAGGATGGTGAGGGGTTTTGTTGTACGGTCTTTTTGCAGAGTATGTTGCCTATTAAAAGACTGCTAACTAGACTGCGCCCATTTTGCAGATGGAGATTCCCCAAGCCAGAAGAGATGGTGACCTACCCAACCCAGAGCTAATGTTTATAACCACCAGTTCACCACTATTTTCTTCGGCCAGGCAGTAGGCTAAGACCTTTATTGCTTTATACCATTTAATCGTCAGTAAACCCCTTGGTAAGAAAATTGAGGCTCAGCGAGATTGCCTAAAGTCATGCACAGTAAGAGAAGGTCTGGGGATTCAAACCCAGATCACCCTCATGCCACAAAACCAGTGCCCTTGACCACCACCTGGTCGAGCACCTTAACACTTCACTGAGAGCGGCTAGCACTCCCCGCAGGATGTGGACAGGAATCTGCCCTTCCAGAAGGCACGGCTTGGGGAGCAGTCGCTCTGGGGAGCTTCCCCTTTCGTTCGCTGTGAGATCACGGAGGCCCGTGTCAGCTGAGCTGGGAGCGGACAGGGCTGGTGACCTAATGTGGGAATGACCCGGGGCAGCCCTGGCTGGGGCCTGTCCCAGCGTCTAAAGAAAGGCCCACCTGACCCACCTCACAGAGTGGTTGTGAGGATTAAAGTGAATTACAGTGAAGTTGCTTTTCAAAGGAAAAACTATGTAATAAGCAAATACTGTAACAGCTAGATCTTAAGTTAACATGAGGGAAGCCATCTTAGGGAAAAGAAGCAATATTGTAACTATGACCCTGACTCACTTGTTTCTGTGAATACATTCTAGCCTGCACTAGCCTAGATGATTAAGCACCTCTTGCTTTTACGAAATACATGATCTGCTAGTTGCTTACGTATATCTCCTAGCTGTGATGAGACAACTTTGTTCTCTGAGTTCCCGAGGAGCATGACCTCCAGAAAGAAAAATTCTGCTTTGGTACCCATCACAAATGACAGAAGAAAGAGATAATGTGGTGCTTTGAAGTTTGTCACACTAGAGGGTCAACATCCCTAACCCCCATCCTTCCCTGCCCATTTCCCCTGTATACCTGCCTCAAGATTCCGTATGATTTTAAGATGGTTCCTTAGGATACTAGTCTGCCATCTTTTGATTATGCTAGCTAACCTATAAATTTTCCTTTCTCAACCATGGGCTTGTTTGCAGTTGGTTGGCACCAGATTGCAGTGAGCAGAACGAGCCCCTTTTTGCTCAGTTACAATACCACATATTACACATTTTTTAAAACTCATTTTAAGACTTCATAGTCTATTTACTAAGTTTCTTTCAATATGCCTTCCATTTTTGGAAGAGAAATCTGCTGGCATGTCATCTTTTATTTCATGTTCTCAAATCTGGTATTTATCGTAACCAGTTTTGCTTTCCTTTGTAAGAGATTATGTTCACATATATTCTCTCTTCCCTTTCAAATGTCCTATCTACCCATTCTGAAAGGAAATTTCAGAAAATCATTTTCTCTGCATTTCCCTTCTCATTTTTCCCTGTATAAAGTTTTCAAAGACTATATTAGAGGGGAAAAGATAAAACAGAGAAGTGAGGGGAAGAGGATGTTACTATGAAATCAACAGAGCATTGTGATCACCCAACACTGATATACCCAGAACAATTTGCCTTGCTTCAGAAACAAATTAATCATAAAATTGGCTCAAATGAAGCGGGTAGGATCCTGAAGTTCCTTTTGTTTATGTTGAATTTGTTATTAAGTCTTTCAGGTTTTAATAATGCTGAACAGGTTATATTTTATTACTCCGATTATATGTTTTACTCAGCATTTGTGTGAAGATAATACATCAGTTTTATAACCTTGTGGCAATATAAATTATTGATGATAAATATTCCCCTTCTAACTTTTTTTTCTGCAGGAGTAATCTTTTTACTGCAGCTTTGGAGTCATGCATAAAAGTGACTTGAACAGAACTGAACCATGAAACAACATTTTGAACAAATGACATTTATTTGCTAAACTCCAGACCAATCTAAAATATGATTTCTTTTTACCAAAGCAGATTAAAGATTTGAAAATGGATACTTTATTTTCAAAAGTATAAACACATTTGATCCTAGAACTTAACATTACTGAACATAGATAAACTCAGATCACCCAAATATTCTCCAAAGCAAATCTGAATCATAACTTTAATTAATCAATATCTGATTCATTAGCAATGTTTTTAAATTAACACGATTGTTTCTTTGAAGAGATCATTTTAATGAAATATTTAATAGTGGTAAGTGAATATGGTAGAACCAGAGCTACAAACACATTTTGTTCTTTGTCTAATAGCACACATTAAAAGGCGTTTCTGCATTGTCTCTATGTGTCTGTAAACGAATATTTTAATCAATTTCATTTTAAATGCTAGGTAGATATTTCCTCTCAAGTGTAGAAAACCTGACTATTTAGAAATTCCTCTTAATAATAATTTGCTTTTTCCTTAGAGTGAATCTTTTCTTCCTTGCAAATCATTCTTATATTACTGGTGTTGACTTGTATTTATACATACCAAAATACGTCTGTGTAGCCATAACACTATTTAATTTCCTGCTTAATGGAATTAACCTCAAAGACGGGAAAGAATTATTAAGTAGCTACATGCAATTGTTTCCAGCCTTTTTCCCCTCCCACCACCCTACAACAATCTTCACTGCCAAAGCCTAGCAAATCATCTTTAATTTTAGAATCCTTATTACTATGTTTCAGAGTCAGGATTTTCTTCCATTAAAAGCTAAATCTATTCTGATACAAATCAATGAATTCTTTGTTATTTGTGCTTAATAGAGATGAAAAGTTGACCCCATCATAATGACAACAGTAATATCAACAAAGTAACATTTGTACAACAATTTTATGATTTACAAAAAGCTTCCACGTTATTCCGGTTGAAATTCAAATCATGACCTACATGTTGGAACTTCGACTAGGTAAAATGTATTAAACCATTGCAATCCTTTTATTCCCTACCCGCTGAGGCCCTTAGAACCCAATGAAACTCTGTGCTTACACTTGGAGAGAATACGAAGGGAGGTGTGGGTTGGAAAGACATTAGGATTTGATTGTGCTCAACTCTGAAACCATGAAAACAATTTTAAACGAGGAATTGAGGGTTGTGATTTTCCTTTAGAATCGGGAGCCGGTTTGTGTTTTGGCTCCTCTCTTTTCAAGAGTATGCTGGGCTTGTCAATATTGCTCTAATGCTATCCCTACTTTTGTGACTACAAGGCTGAGAATTTATTGTACTAAAGCCATATACAACGATGTATCAACACACTCATGCCGTTCCTTTATGAATTAATTTTATGCGTTATCAACATATCTGAATTGCCTCAAAAAAAATGATGATTGATATTGCACAGTAAGCCATAAAATAGCGCTTAATGAAATTTCCCACCTAGATTGAAATATAACTTGGAAGAGTGGCCACAAACAAACAGAAGAGTTCACTATGAGCGATTTCAAAGATATGCATTTGAGTAAGAAGAAAAAAAAATCTCAATAGAGATTAGAACTTCAGGAAAAATATAAATCATCTTGTTGAAAAGTAAATACTTGTGTGTCCTAAAGCTTATAGAATTGGTGGGGGGGAGGCTAATTAAGAAAAAAGAATATAGGGGCCAGTCCAGTGACGCAGCGGTTAAGTTTGCATGTTCTGCTTTGGTGGCCTGGGGTTCGCCAGTTGGGATCCTGGGTGCGGACATGGCACCGCTTGGCAAGCCATGCTGTGGTAGTCGTCCCACATATAAAGTAGAAGAAGATGGGCACAGATGTTAGCTCAAGACCAGTCTTCCTCAGCAAAAAGAGGAGGATTGGCAGCAGATGTTAGCTCGGGACTAATCTTCCTCAAAAAAAAAAAAGAATAAAATTAGGTACAAAAGTTAATACTTACTATAGTCTTGGGTGATAATGATGTGTCAACATAGGTTCATCAGTTCTAACAAAAGTACCACTCTAGTGGGGAATGTTGATTATAGAGGAGGCTGAACATGAGTGAGGGCAGGGAGTTGCTGAGAAATCTCTGTACCTTCCACTCCATTTTGCTGTGAATCTAAATCTTCTCTAAAAAATAAATTCTACTAAACAAAATAGTTAATAATTAGAATAATTGTAGTTGCTATAGGTTTATGTTCTGCAAACAGAAGAATTCTGATAAATTCTATTTTCCATACTTTCCATCAGAATTTTTTAAAAACACAGTACATTTATAATTCGACACACTGCATACTGAGTATATTCCTACTAAGACAGATTTTCCTTTTAGACAGGGTTCAATAAGAACCAAATCCTCTGCTTACAATTTTAACATCTAATGACTGGAAGAATTTTCCAGAGTAGCTTCGGACTGCATGTATTTCAATGTTTCTCCTCCTTTACTTTCCCCCTTCCATGCCAGGCCTAGTGGGATATATTCATATCATGAATCAAGATGTATCATTCTTTCATGTTACGATGCTGGGTGAGTTTGCCGTGGGTGGGGGCAGGGGGGGAAAGAGTATTCCTGGAAGTGGTAACAACTACACACGGGAGTAACTATAAACCACATAAACATATCACCCTAACTCCAAAATGAATGTACCCCCTAAACTCCAAAAATACGGATTATTGTAAAGAAGAAATTCAGTCGTTCAACATTTAACATTTCTTGAGCTCACACACACTATTTATCAGTGTGGGGAGTACAAGAACATTTAAGATAGGGCCTCTGACCCTCGGAAACTTGCCTACAATCTCATGAGGAGGACATACTATTTCAATAAGTAACAAAAACCCAAGGAAGGAATTGATAAATGCTATAAGAGATTTACAGATAAAATTATTTGCAAGTTCATAGGAAAGAGTCACTTCTTTTGGTAGAGAGAATCACAGGGCTTCAAGGAAGAGGTGGCAATTGAGCTAGGTCTTGAAACTTAAATAGCAATTGAAGACAAAATTCAGGTTGAGTCAGCTCAAGCATGTTGCAAGAATTGCATGAAGTCCAGTCTGGCTGTGAATGGAAATAACAGGGGTGGGAACCACACTTTTAAGTCCAGCTTCCAGGTTACAGGCTACATATGGGCAATATTGTCTTTAAAATGAGCTTTGTTAGAGGAGTACATGAATGGGAGACATTGCACTCTCCTTTGGATGCGTTAAAAAAGAGAGAAAAAGAAATGGTTTTAACTAGTGTGGTTTAAGTACGGTCCTGCAGGAAACAAAAGGGTGGACTAGGGCACTATGTCTATTTTCTTCTTTACTTTTTACCCAGAATATAGTGCCAAGTCTTAGATATCAATCAAATCTCCTTAAGATCTAATAAAAACTTAAGTACCCAAAAAGACTTCTTTGAGACTCCATACCTCACTTCGCTGGCTCCTCTGTTTCACACCCTGTCTCACTCTGTACTTCCAATCCTGCCTTTCCACCTCTGTTCCGCTTCACATCTGTTCTCTACACAGAAGCCAGGGATCTTATTTTTTTTCCTTCTTCTTCTCTTAACTTTCTATTTTGAAATAATTATAGACTCACAAGAAGTAGGAAAAATAGTAGAGAGAGAACCCATGGACCCTTCACTCAGTCTCCTCCAATGGTAACGTCTTATTTAACTATAATATCATATCAAAATTGGAAAGTTGACATTGGAACAATCTATAGACCTTATTCAGATTTCATCAGTTTTCCATACACACGCATGTGTGTGCGTATGTGTGTGAGATCCTTCTAACACATTTAAGATGATGTAACTTTGCTGAAAATCCTCCAAATCCTTCCTATCTCACTCAGAGTGAAAGCCAAGGGTTTGGATCTACAAGCTCCTAAGTGATCTACCCTACCCCCAACCTGAGTCTGTTGCTACCACTGCCCCTCATTATCTCACTCCAGCCACACTAGCCTCCTTGTTGTTCTTAGGGCCTTTGCACACAGTGAGTCCATCTGCCTGGAATATTCTTCCCCTGTGGTCCCTGTTGTCCCCTGTGGGTCCTACAGCTATCCTTGTTATCCCCTCCCTCTCTTCATTCAGGTCTTTGCTCAAATATTACTTCTTCATGGAGGCCTTTCTTTTTTTTTTTTTTTTTGGAGGAAGATCAGCCCTGAGCTAACATCTGCTGCCAATCCTCTTCTTTTTGCTGAGGAAGACTGGCCCTGAGCTAACATCCATGCCCATCTTCCTCTACTTTCTATGTGGGACACCTGCCACAGCATGGCTTGCCAAGTGGTGCCATGTCCGCACCCGGGATCCGAACCGGCCAACCCTGGACCATCAAAGCGGAACGTTGTGCACTTAACTGCTGCACCGCCAGGGCAGTCCTAAGAGAGGCCTTTCTTGATCTCGTTGTAAAGTAGCATCCTCCTTCATTTTCTATCTCCTTATTTGCTTTTATTTTTCTTCAGAGCATTTGTTACTAGGTGATGTATTCTATATTAGTTTCTTTCTTTATGTATTGAATTTCTTTCCCCAGAAGAATGTAAACTCCACAAAATGAATCCTGTTTTGTTTATTGTTGTATCCCAGGTGCCTAGAATAGTCTCTAGCATATGGAAGGTGGACATTAAATTATTTGTTGAGTGAATGAATATTCAATTTATACAGTTATATTGAACTTTTTGATGTATCAATTGATAATTATTTTTAAACTTGCCACCTTCTATGTATTCTATCCCCCTACCATGGTGCTAGGTAAATTCATGTTAATTGAAACTGGATTTTCTCTTAAACATGAGCAAAAGCCTGGTCAAAATCTCCCATTTAAAACAAGCTTCACTGACTCTTTTTCCCTTTTTCTTCTTTGTCTTGTTTCTCCCCATTTTTCCCGGTTAACACTATAAAACATCAGAAGGTGCAGATAATGGGAAATAGAGTATGTTACAGGATTTTTGTATTTGCATAGAAAGGAAGTATAAGGCTCGTGTAGATGTGACCAGTTTGATGGAGCCTGGGTCACAGCCATGCCCTAGTTGCTGAGGAGGCTGGGAAAGTGAGTATTTAGTGTTTTTATCTTCTATGGTGAGACAAAGATTCTGCCTCATAAGGTAGGAGATTCCCAAACTTTGGAAGGGGTGCAGATGCCGCTAAGAATGTCAATGGTCCATAGTAACTGGGCAGTTAAATGGTGAGATCCTGGAGCCATTATTTCATGCACCACGGTTGGAATCTGGCTGAGACCCTTAATTTAAAAAGAATATTAGAAGCTTGACATCTCTGAGTTGCTGAGGTTGCAGCAAACCCACCCACAGAGTAGACTGGGGCTGAGTAACTTCAAAAGCAAGTGAAAGCAGCCTGGACCAGGGCAAGCAGCTGAGTTGGGGTCCTGCTTTGTTGCTGGGCTGCGGAGGGGTGAGTGGCTATGGTCACTATGGGTCCCCAGCTCTCATGGCTCACTCAGACTAGTGCAAATTCGGAGTCTCCACTACAGAGCTGGCTGATAACCAGCCACGATGTTTCAGCATCAGCGAGCATTTCCAGTCCACCAAAAGCACATTGGTATGAGCCATCCCTGCCAACACTAACTAATTGGATTGAGGGAGGGAAACTTTGACCTACAGACTGACTAAATTCAACCCTCATTTTAAGTTCTGATTCACTGGACAAGTTGGCAAGACATCATAAGTGTTAAATAAATGAATAAACTTGCCCTACAGGTTAAGTCATTGCCTTGTTTTGATAAGTTGTGAGACAATGGCCAGACCTATATGACAATAGAATTCTAACCTGTAACCCTCACAGCAACCAATCCAGGAAGCCAAAACACAACCTCTTCAGCAATCGGCCCAGAACATCAGGACCAACCAGGTCAACTGACAGCTTTCCAGTTTTTTGCCCCCATTTCCAAATCACAATCAACCAGCCAAATATGCTGCCTAAACCAATCACAGAGGATGCTCTGCTCCTGGTTAGCTTGCCTCCAGCTCCTCCAAGCCAACACCCTACAATCTGAGCACACTTGAAGCCTTCCCTTTTTTCCATGCTAAAGCTTCCCCACTCTCCTGCCTGGCTTTGAGTCTCTGCCAAACACAAGTGATGGGGGCAGAATATCCTGCTATAGCAAGCTCTGAATAAATAGCCTCTGTTTGTTCTCATTTGGATGATCTTTGTGTAATCCCCCATTAGGTAAATGCTAAATGAGTTACTTTGAACAGTTGTTAGGTATTGTATTACACACGAACCAATAGTCTAGCACAGAAGTCTTAATGATCTGCCAAGGGCCTACATTTCCTCTCACCAAAACCCAGACATTCTGGGGAAAAAACCAACCAACGAACCTGAGAATCAAGCTCACTGCTTGAATCCGAGACAGGACCACAGAAATAAAAAGCTTTTTTAGAACCTGAGGAATGTTCTTCCATTTAGGGATTATTGAGTTGATCCTTATAATCAGCCCTTCTCTATGCCTATTTACATATTATTCCGTGTTTGCATGGATGAGAACTACCAAACCTGGAACCACACACAGCTGTGCTCTTTGAATGTTTTTGGCCATTATTCATAAGAAGAAATATATTTTACATTGAGCCTCAGTATAGTACTGAGAAAAGTGTCACAAAACAGTACTTAACGCCCACTGTGTGCAATGTGCTGTGATATTTTTCTATCTTACACTATACATTTATTCATATTAAATATAAATAAATTATGCTTATTTATATATAAAATGCTTTACTAAAGAAATATTCAACTACAGTCTGGAAGCTTTCTGAAGATGCCTAGAGATGCTTGATCACAGAATACAGATAAGGTCCCTTTGATAGTATGTTCTTGAACATTCTTTGTATTATCAGGTGGGGAGCTTCTCGGTTAAAGAACTCTGGGGCAGTAGTTCTCAAACTTTAGTTTCAGGAGAATCCCCTGGAAGACTTGCTAAAATGCAGATTGCTGGGCCCCACCCGCAGAGTTCCTGGTTCAGGCAGTACAGGGTGGGCTGAGAATCTGCATTTCTCTCAAGTTCCCTGGTGCTGCTCGCGTGGGAACCACCGCTCTAGTGAATCATTTTTGTAAATCAAATAATCCTTCTGGGCAATGAGTAATCACTTCTTAATTTATCTGTCGTATGTCAAGCTTACTGAAGCAAAGCCTAATGTACTGGTTGGATGTGCGTGAATGTAATTTGCATATGAGCAGGAAGTCAAAAGTCAGGAATTAAGGGAGACAGTCTGCTGGATATTTCCTTCCTCCAGCCGCTCTGGTGCACCTTTTCAGAGTTATTTAACCACTCACTCATTTATTTGACAAATATTTGAGACCCTGTGCCAAGAGCTGTGCTAGGCTTGAGAGTAGTGAGCCTGAGCATTTTATAAGAAAGCATTTCCCTTCAGGAAGCTGAAGAAGGATGCTGAGACTATTTTTCTGTGCTTTTGAAACTATTTAGTTCCCCTCGGGTGAGGACCAGGTGCCCTTTCAGAAACAGCAAGATGATAAAAGCAGACAACTGCTAAAGGTTTTAGAGCTCCTAGTCCACTGGTCTTTGAAAGTAGTATTTTCCAAACCTCCTCTATGAGGAGGAGCAGAGCACCTTGGGTGCTGGTTAAAATTACAGGTCCCAGGCACCTGGTGATTCTGACGCAGGGAGTTAAGGATGAGGACTTGTTGGTGTATTTTTAGCAATTACTCCAAGTGAGTCTTGAAATCAAAGAAGTATGGGAAACCTTGTTTTAAACCATCTTTGAATCCAACATAGACCCCAGAACTATATTTCTGTGGTCCTCAGACTTTGCTGTATATAAGAATCACTTGGGGGAACTTAAAAAATTCCAGTGCCTAGCCCACTCCCTATACCAATTATACCAGAATTTTCCTCCATACCTGCCCCTATAATTCCAATTGGCTGCCAAATTTTAGAACGAGTACAATCATTTATATAAGTTAACCCCCACTTCATCTTGAAGTACCTTTCACAGTCTCTTCCCATCATAGTTACCTCCCATCGCCGTGAAAACCCACATCCTGCTTAAGTGTTGCAGGCTTAAGTTTTGGGGCAGGTGAGGTCTCATCAGGTGATCTTGAGGGCTCTAGATCTGCTGAGGCCAGCAGCCTATCAGCTTTTGAAGGCTCTTTACTGGATCAGGAACTACCCCAAAGTTTGGTGGCTTCAGGGATTCTGCTCTAAGCTAAAGAGTAGTGCCTCTCAAACTTTATGCATGTGAATCCCCTAGAGATCTTATTAAAATAAAGGTTCTGATTCAGTAAGTCCACAGTGGGGTCTGTGATTGCACATTGCTAATAAGCTCCAGGCGATGCTTATGCTGCTAGACCACCAACTACCCTTTGAGCAGCAAGCCGTAGATCTTCCCCCAAAGCTAGTGTCCATAGGAAAAAGCAGTGAGAGCATACAGCTGTGGCAAGTACGCTCAGAGGGAAGGGAATGGTGACTGTGACTCTCACGGAGGCAGGACGCTGTAAAGCCTATTAAACATCATAAAAGGCAGCGTTTGAGCAACCAAAATGGAAAGAACCGTAGACCAAACTGATGAGACAGATTTGAGATAATCAAAGTTAAACTAAAGAGTGTGTACAACAATACTGAGCGATATGGCTAGAGGGTAGATGGAGGAAAGCAGGGTAGCAGAGAACGTAAGAGCTTGGCTTCCAAATCAGCTTAAGATTCAAAACCTGGCTGTACTACTTACCACCTGTGTGACCTTAGGCAAATGGCTTAAATTCATCTGTAAAATGGGGATAACTTTGTGTGTGTATGCTTAGCAAATGAAAGGGGCCCAGCCTAGGGCCTGGCAACAGTAGGTCCTCAATAAATTAGAATTAATCATATATATTTAAACTATATAAATGTAGCCCAAGTCTCTAGGGCTTGACCAAATGTGGGTTCATTCATTCAATCTGGTTGGCTCTCCATTCCTGCTTGGCAGGCTGCAGAAAATCCAGCCTCATGCAGAAGTTGTGCAAATAACCCAGGGAGCTCTCATGTGTGCCCATTTGGGACTTGCTCATTGCTCTCTGCCATGGCTAATTAGGTTACAACCCTGCAGGCTTAGGTTATAACAGAACCCAGTGAGGCCATTGCCCAGCCCTCGCCACCACTGTTGCCACTGCCTAAATGCTAGAGCTTTTGCATCTGATTGTTGAAATCCATGTCATTACTCTCGCAAAAAGAATATACACTAGAATTACTGTGTTGTTTGTCTGGGAGTTGGTGATGGCAGTAGGCTCTTCTCTGAAGTCGGGGTGCAGATATTGGAGCCAGTGGAGAAGTTCACAAAAAGGATTCTCGAGCCAAAGGATCACAGAAGCTTCAGTTCACACACATTGGCATTTTCTCCCCAGAGCACACACGTGAAGTGGAAGTTCCAGGGTCGACTTCTACTCTGTCCAGAACTTGTCACTACCGGCTCCTTGATGCTCAAGCCTTATTCTTAATAACAGGAATATTTGCTGAGTACTTTACAAACATCAGCTCATTTCTTCCTCAAACAGCTCTACGAAGTAGGTACTAGAACTGCACTCGTTTTCTGCGTGAGGAAGCTTAGGGAGATTAAGAAATATGCCAGGGTCACACAGGTGGTAAGCAGTGGAGGCGAGTTTGGAACCCAGGCAGTCCGACTCCAGGACAGAGATGTGCCTCTGCGTCCGCTCGGTAGGCTGCTCCCTGCACTAGATTCCTCTTACTTACCAATACGCTCTCCCGGAAACCCTGGCTTCCATCTGGAACCCACAGTCAATCAGACATGTTTGTATACGTCTTAATCCCAACTGTGGCTATGGTTCAAGGATTTTACCCAGAGGGCTCCTTAGTTCTGATGCATGTCAGTGAATGCAGATAGCTACAAGGTGAAGAAGGTCACCAGGCTCCACTGTCCCAGAGTATCTGAGTCTCAGCTCTGGCCCAGCAAAGTCACTCAGTTATAGGATTTAGATGATATTGATGGAGCCAATTTTGCAAAGGGCTTTGAAGTTCAGAATAAGGAATCTGGACTTTATAGGCAAATTCTATGACTACATAATGAATATAATGGACAGGGAATGAGGAGGATTTTAAAAAAGCAAAAGAAAAATATTTAATTTCAGGTTCATTTGCTCAGGCAGTCAGTGCCTTCAGATATGGGTTCCAACACTAACAACGAGGGCAGCCCCAGATGCTTCAAATAGAGAGGTTTATCTCCAATAAATGAATATAAGAACAAGTGAGCAGCTCTGGGCTGTCGTATTAACTATCGTACATAGTGTTATACCTGCTGTGACCCACCTGCAGGTGTCAGACGAAGGAGTCCTAAACTGGAATCGGGCAGCGAGAGAGAATAAGGAGAAAGAGGGGATTGAAGCACACAGAAGATCCTTGCTATGTTAACAGGAATGTAAATCTCTAAGATGAGGTATAAGATGTGACCAAATTATTTGACCATTGCCCCCCTTTAAAAGAATGAGCACGAGAAGGGTCTGCAGAAACACATCCTGGGAAATGCTGGTCTAATAGTTTTGGCAAAATGGTTGCCACTGATGGATGACCTTATCAAGAGCAGTTTCAATGGAGTACGCAGTCGTCTCCCCCAGCCCACGGTTTCACTTTCCACAGTTTCAGTTACCCACAGTCAACCACGGTCCAAAGATATTAAATGGAAAATTCCAGAAATAAACAATTAATAAGTTTTAAATTGTGCACCATTCTCATTAGGGTGATGAAATTTTGTGCCGTTGTGGGCCATCCCCCACTGGACGTGAATTGTCCATCTGTCCAGCCTCTCCATGCTGTATATGCTACCCACCCGTTCGCACTTAGTAGCTGACTCAGTTATCAGATCCACCGTCACGGTATTGCCATGCTCGTGTTCGAGTAACCCTTATTTTACTTAATAATGGCCCCAAAGCGCAAAAGTAGTGGTGCTGGCCATTTGGACTTGCCAAAGAGAAGCCATAAAGTGCTTCCTTTAAGAGAAAAGGTGAAAGTTCTCAACTTAAGGAAGGAAAACTATCATATGCTGAGGTTGCTAAGATCTACAGTAACTTTTATTACAGTATATTGTTATAACTTCTATTTTATTATTAGTTGTTGTTGTTCATCTTTTACCATCTCCAATTTATGAGTTAAACTTTATCATAGGTGTGTATGTACAGGAAAAAACATCGTGTATATAGGGTTCTGTACTATCTGTGGCTTCAAGCATCCACTGGGGGTCTTGTTACATATCCCCCACAGATAAAGGGGGACTACAGTAGTTGGGATGTGGAAACGCCAGTGTGTAGGGATTAGAGGGAAAAGGAAAGACAGAGACAAGTGAAGGTGCTCAGCATCTGGACTGCTCTGTGAGGAAGGGAAGGAACAGGAATGAGAGCCAGGGTGGGGAAGCGATATCTAGGGAGAACCAATTGCTGAGTTTTTTTCTTTTTGAACATGAATGACTTTGCCATGTTTACCTATATAACATACCCTCAGCCCCTCTGTGTTCTGTTCCTCATAGGATGCTTCTAGCTGCTCTTCTGGGTGGGTCATTATAGAAATCACCCCTGCTGCCCTCCTCCAGGGCTGGGCCCCTCCTGGCCAGCCGTGAAGGTCCTATGCCCACTAGGAAGGGGCCTGGGTCCTCCTCAGTTTCAGCACCACCTTACTTCCAATCCCTACAGAAGGTTTACACAGTAATTTACTCAAAGGTTCAGGAAAGAAGTTCAGAACCAAGCTCTACATGGGGTGGGTGTTGGGGGTGGGGAAGATGAAGGTAAATATCCCTGGGCCCCTAACCAGGCTCTTTGCCCTCAGGCACCGTTCATGGCAGGGGAGAGCGGGTGGTGTTCTGAAATCTTATAACCTCACAGCCTCTGGGTTTGGCCCTCAGTGGCCAGTGAATGAAGGGAAAAATAAATGCTCTCATTGGTTCTTAATGGGTCTTACTTTGGGGGATATTAGTAGTTTCCTCTGACCTAGAGCATCTAAAATCAAGCACAATTAATCACCTTGAAGAATGATTTCCAAACCTGTGTAGTCACCTTAAGAAATCCATATTTCTCCTAGTAATTGTCCTCTGACTCTCTAGCTTAAGACTGATGATCTGGTCTCATTCTGTTAAGAGGATAAATACCTCTTCCCTGTGTTAACTGAAGCCTGGATGGCTCTTCCCTAATTCCTGGAGTGTGTGTGTGCGAGTATGGCAGTGTCTGGGAGAGTTAGAGAATGGGAAAAAATGAGGAGGAGAAGGAAGGAGCTTATGGAGTGAGTGGAATCAAAGCTATAGGAGAACGGATAATTCAAAGATCTGTTTATGAACCCTAAACTGTTTTTAACTCTAATAATTAATGTAGTTATAAATATGCTTGGCAAGAAAAATACTTAGCAGAATTTATCATCTCAAGAGATAAAAGTACAAAACTTTAAAAACATGGGTACTCGTTCTGAGTATGCTGTTAATGAACTTTGTGACCTTGGGCAAGTCACTTTGCTTTGCACTTCACAGTTGTGTGTTTGTTTTTGTCTGCAGAAGGATACAATAATATACACCTTATCTCCCCCACAGGGATGCCATGGAGGTCAAATCAGATTACATTAAAATAGTTATAATTACTTACATTTGCATAGTACTTTATCATCCACAAAGCACTTCTGTATAAATTATTCCATTTGTATGAAAGAGCTTTGAAAAGTTATAAAGTGCTATGGAAGGACAGCACCTAGGTTTCAATACCAGCTCCATCTCTCTCTACTTCAATTTTCTCATCACTAAAAATGGGCATAAGAGTAGTATCTACCTCATAGGTTTTTGGAGGGATTAAAGAATATGCTGCATTTGAAACTGTTGGCTCAGTGCCTACATAGAAGAAATACTCCATAAAATTCACTTTGTTCAGGTCTTTATGCAAATGTCACCTCCTACAGGCCTTCCCAGGCCTCTCTATATAACATAGCGCCTCCCTCCACCATCCCTTCCTAGCCCCTGCCCTGCTTTATTTTTCTGAGTAACACTTAGCACTCTCTGATATCATATTGACTTATTTGCTCACTGCCTACCTCCCCCATTAGAATAGAATCTCCAGAAAGACAAAGATTTTGTCTGTCTTGTTTCTCCGTATCTCCAGCATCTAGACTGTAATAGGTGCTCAATAAATATTTTTGCTAAGTGAATGAAGTTAGCTGTTATAATTGTTATTGTTGTCATCACCAAAGGTCCCTCCCCTCTCTTTGTAAAGCATGGGACAACTCTGCTTCGGGAATGATTTCCCCTTTTTTTGACAACAGCTTAATTGAGACATACTTCACATACCATAAAATTCATCCTATTAAAGCGTACAATTCAGTGGTTTTTAGCAGATTCACAGAGTTGTGCAACCATCACCACTATCTACTTTCAGAACACTTCGTCAACGCCCAAAAAAACCCTGTACCCAGGAGCAGTCACTCCTCATTCTCCCTCATTGCCCTTAGCCTTGGCAACCATTAATCTATTTTCTGACTCTATGGATATGCCTATTCTGTTTTTTTTTCATATAAATAAAATCATAGAATGTGGTCTTTTGTGACTGGCTTCTCTCAATTCAGATAGTGTTTTCAAGTTTCCTCCATGTTGTAGCACGTGTCAGTACTTCATTCCTTTTCATGGTGGAATAATATTCCAGGACAGGGGCATTCCACATTTTGTTTATACAATCATCAGCTGACAGACATTTGGGTTGTTTCTACCATTTGGCTGAATAATGTTGCTGTGAGCACTCGTGCATAGTTTTTGTGTGGTTGTGTGTTTTTAATTCTCTTGGGTATATACCTAGAGGTGGAAGGGCTTGGTCAAATAGTTTAAACTCTATGTTTAACATTTTGACAAACTGTTTTCCAAAGTGGCTGCACCCTTTACAATCCCAAGTGCAATGTGTGAGCGTTACAATTTCTTCACATCCTCATCAACATTTGTATTGTCTGTCTTTTTTATTTTAGCCATCCTAGTGAGTGTGAAGTGATATCTAATTGTGGTTTTGATTTGCATGTCCCTAATGACTAATAATGTTGATCATCTTGTCATATGCTTATTGGCCATTCATATGTCCTCTTTAGAGACACATCTATCCAAATCCTTTGCCTTTTTTTTTTTTTTGAGGAAGATTACCCCTGAGCTAACATCTGCCACCAATCTTCCTCTTTTTGCTGAGGAAGACTGGCCCTGAGCTAACATCTGTGCCCATCCTCCTCTACTTTATAGGTCTGCAGCCAGGATCTGAACTGGTGAACCCAGGGCCACCAAAGCAGAATGTGCAAATTTATCCACTGCACCACTGGGCCGGCCCACTATGCCATTTTTAAAATTGGTTTATTTGTCTTTTATTTGCTGAGTTGTAAAAGTTCTTTAAGATACTGCGGACAAGTTCCATATTAGATATATGACTTAGAAGTATTTTCTCCCATTCTGTAGGTTGTCCTTTCACTTTTTTGAAGGTGTCCTTTGAAGCACAAACATTTATAACTTTGATGAAGTCCAGTTTATCTATTTTGAATTCACTTTTGAAATTTCTTCTTTTTAATACCAGAGATGATTTGTCTTTGTCCTATTGCCCCAACAGCTGGCAAGGATGCATTCTTCTTAAGCATCATAGCACCAGCTCTGGAACTTTCAATCAGCCTCTTTTTCATGTTCTGTGCCATGGCACGTGCTGTTTCCTTACTTGGAATTCCATCTCTGCCCCCATCTTCTCTGCCTAGCCAGGTGCCCTTCAAGACTGAGCTCAGATATTTTCTCCTCCTCTTTGGGGGTCTCCAGGTCCCCCCAGTAGAACAAACCAGGGGCCCATTCCTCACCACAGATGGTGTACAGCTCTGTCCCCCTTCACGGAAGCCATCCAAGACAGAGATTTTATTTTTTTGTCTTTGTTATCAGAGAGTGGAGTCTACACAGGTTTGCATTTGAATTTCACTGTGATGATTAGCTGTACAAACTTGGGCGATGTAATATTTCTGATTCTTAGTGGTCTTTTGTGTGTGTGTGAGGAAGATTGGCCCTGAGCTAACATCTGTGCCAATCTTCCTCTATTTTATGTGGGATGCTGCCACAGTGCGGCTTGAGGAGCAGTGCTAGGTCTGCACTCAGGATCCGAACCCACGGACCCCTGGCTGCCGAAGTGGAATGTGCAAACTTAACCACTACACCACCGGGCCAGCCCCAAGTCATTTTTATAAAATAGAAATACTTTCTGGTGAGAGGGTCACGTGAGATTAGAGAGACAGTAATCAAATTAAACTATTTAGCTTGGTGGAGTCTCAGCAAATCCCAGCTATTGTTTTAGTATTACTTTTTTTAATGTGGGAGCTGTCTGAGAGTATCAGGCATGTTTTAAGTTCTTAAGAAATGTTAGTTTCCTTTATTTTCTAATTCTAACTCCAATAATGGATGCCCTGTGGCAAAGAGAACTGAGGCACACTTGTCATATTTCCCATGTGAGCACCTCAGCTACACTCTTTTCAAAGTTTCCAGGGAGCTGTGTTTCCTGAACAATAGCCATCTTTGGGAATCTGTTGAAAACAATGAACCATCCCCCCAGAAAATGCACGTTACACAACAGTTTGTGTATGATTTTGGCGGGATTCCTGAACACCTGAAGCCCATCATCGGCCCAGGGACTAGGGGTTCAGTGCTCTTGTTATAGATATCCACGGCCAGTGCTGCCCAGGTAATCCTCTTAAAAACGAGCAACTCAGACCACATCATCCAGCAATCACATTCCACAGACTCACAACCCGAATGAGCTGAAAACTTACGTCCACCTAAAAACCCGCACATGAATGTTTATAGCAGCTCTATTCAGAATTGTCAAAACTTGGAAGCATCCAAGATGTCTTCAGTAGGTGAATGGCTAAACTATGGTACAGCCAGACAATGGAAATATTATCCAGTGCTAAAAAGAAATGAGCTATCAAGTCATGAAAAGACATGGAGGAATCTTAAATGCATATTACTAAGTGAAGGAAGCCAATCTGAAAAGGCTGCATACTGTATGATTCCAACTATATGACATTCTGGAAAAGGCAAAACTATGGAGACAGTAAAAAGATTAGTGGTTGCGTGGGGTTAGGGAGCAATGAATAGGCAGAGGACAGGATTTTTAGAGCAGTGGAACTATTCTGTATGATACTATAAAAGGTGGATACATGTCATTATACAATCGTCAAAATCCATGGAATGTACAACACAAAGAGTGAACCTCAATGTAAACTATGGACTTTGGGCGATGATGATGCGTCAATGTAGGTACATCGATTGTAACAAATGTACCACTCTGGTGGGGGATGTTGATAATGGGGAAGGCTGTGCATGTGTGCGGACAGGGAGTATATATGGGATCTCTCTGTACTCTCCATTCAATTTTGCTGTGAACCTAAAAATAAAGTTTTCTCTAAAAAGTAAAGTCTATTTTTTAAAGAAGAGTGAGCAACTGGCCCTTCTGAGTGATGCCTAGTAGCCAGCTGTGCACCCATCTTCCCAGGAAACAATTACACAAGGTATGTTTCTAAGGGGCATGTTCTCTGAAACTTTGGCAGGACTCTCTTCTATCATCGTGGGCATTAAAAATATCGTTCTTTCAGAGGTTGCAAGAGCTACCTAAATCAAGCAATAACCAGGTTGTTGCAGTCTTCCTGGGAATTTTTATTTCCTCGTATGGAGGACCACCAGCAGATGGCAATCAAAGAATGCAAAACCTGAGCTTATCCTATTCAAGAAAATTTTGATAAATAGATTTAAGAATAAGATGATAAATTTAAGGTAAGCAGACCGCTGCATTCTCCCTCTTGAATACCAGTTCTTCACAGAACCACAATTTTTTATGCTCGAAACAAGTCTTCCACCAGTGACAAAAATAAATGTCTAACCTCAAAAAAGGCACCAGAGATAAATTCCTAGATTCTTTAGTGAATGAAATGGGAAGATGAATTAGAAGAGTTTGCTGTTTTTATTTAGGCATCGTATTTCCTTCAGATTTTCTGCTTACATCACGAACCAGGGTAAATATTCCTTGGTATGTAAGAATGAACATTTGTGCAAATGCCTTTCCAATCGTAGAAAACATACAGCTGTGGTAGAATAGAGTTGCAAAATCACCAGAAGGGAGGAATTTGCTCAAAACAAGCCAGTGTGTGTGCATGGGGGTGGGGTCAGGGAGCATGTTCATACCAAGCAGGATTTTACAACTGGTTTTACAAAAATAGGCATTTCTTTTTTTCTCCTTTTTGCTGTTTGCTCCTGAAGATGTACTAGTGAGTAGATTTTCAATTAAATCAAACACTGTCAATACTGTGATTATTAAGCACGGAAGACTTTGTCCTTATTGGTCAGTTCTGGTATTTATGCTTTCCATTTGCTAAAATCACTATGGTAGAACCTGCAGAATAGAAATGTTGCTAATTTTTCTGTTAGGTTGAGACAAAATTTCAGTTTATAGTTTACAGTTCAGGCATATTTGACGGCATAACAAAACCCCTTTACACATGGCTAGTGGATCATTGTAGAAAATGATTAATCTGTTTTGTTTCATTTTTTGACAATCCCTTTATGAAAAAAAGCCTCATAAAGCACTCAAAAAAAGAAACATTAGACCTGGAGAGTTTGGAGAATACTTGGTGTTTAAGAGAAGCTATGAATAGTAAATAATATTTCTTGGACTCCTACAATGTATTAGGCAATATCATCTCAAAACAGACAAATTACGTGGCCCCTTATTTGCAGATGAGGGAACTAAGGCTCAGAGAGATTCACAGTTTGCCAAGGTTACACAGCTAGTAAGTAGTTGAGCTGGCCTATTTGGGTAAATGTAAGTACTTCCCTACACTGTGATTGTTGATCTTATTCTAACAGGTGATGTTAAACATTTGAAACCTAGCTAATTCAGAAATTTCACCAAATAACCAAATCAGAGAAGTAGTTAAAGATTCAGAGTCCCAGGCCATCCCCCTAGAGATTCTAATTCAGAAGACTGGGGGTGGGGCCCCAGAATATGAATTTTTAACCAGCTCCCCCAGTGGTCCTGTTGCAGGTCATCTTCTGACTTCAAACACTTTGAGAAAACACAGGCCCAACCCAGTGGACCTTAACCTTTTATGAGCAAAGAATCCTCTGAGAACCTGATGAAAGCTCTGGACCATTTTTTCAGAAAAAAATCACATTTGCACCCCAAATTTTGTGTACAACTTTAGGGGGTTCACGGACACTCAGAAGGCGTGGATGCCCGGTCTCCTACACGTCCCAGGTAAAGGTGGCCTAAGAAGTCCTTCCATCTCTCCACTGAGAGGCGTCGCTCGTCAGCCTCAAAGAGCCTCCCAGAAGACTCCAATTTTTTCTTTTTTCCCTTTCTCCTCAGTACAAAAGGAAGAATTTCCCAAGGAAATGAGTTTACTGTTTGAAAATGAGCTTCTCCTTGTAAACAGAGCAGACCCCGGTGCAGTGCTTCAAAAACTTCAGCTGAAACGGAATGATAGTGTTATCTATAATCAAGACGAAAGCCCATCTGGAAATAATGGTGTTTTGATTAAAACCAACAGTAGGGACCGCAAATTAATGTGGGCACAACCAGAAAGAAGGAGCAGGAAATTTATTTTCCCCAAATTCCCTTCTCTAACTTCTTTTCAATCCCTAGGTTTTTTTCTTAAATCTCCATTTGAAAGCTAGGCTCCGCATTGTTAAATAACTCAAGAGTTATGCTGCACATCATCTGAAACATGTACGTAAGTGATATTGACCTGGAGTGTTGAAGGTTTATCTTTAATAGGTTCCGGATTCTGTAAAATAAAAAAGGTATAAAAAGAATGTGTAGCTCTCCCTGTAAACCGGGGATCTGTATAAACCTGTGGATAGCAGTAAGGGGAGGAGTGTCTGTGGACACTGATATTGTACAGCAATGTCATATGTTGATGTATTCTTTCTGGGGTGAGAGTCCATGACTTTCATCAAATCCTTTTTTGTTTTTTTGAAAGATTTTTATTTTTCCTCTTTCTCCCCAAAGCCCCCCGGTACACAGTTGTGTAGTTTTAGTTGTGGGTCCTTCCAGTTGTGGCATGTGGGACGCTGCCTCAGCATGGCCTGATGAGCGGTGCCATGTCCGCACCCAGGATCCGAACTGGCGAAACCCCGGGCCGACGAATCAGAGCGCGCAAACTTAACCACTTGGCCACGTGGCTGGCCCCTCATCAAATTCTTAAAGGAATCTTTGACTAAAACTTTAAAAATAATCATTTATAGGAAGCGTCTTGTCTCACAAGGGCTAGACAAGCAAGCAGGGCGAGCAGAGCCGTGTGGTGTGGGCTTGGTGAGCATCTTCTTCAGACTTAAAGTGGTAGACACGACATTGTATATGTTGTATGGACACATTATCAGAGCACATGTCCTGAGTGTGGTTTAGATTTAGGACACTCTGACAGAAGGTCCAGTCATGCAGAAACATGTCTTCCGTGGTGACAGAACAGAGGCATGATTTTTGGACCAGGAAGACCTGTATCCATGACAAGGCGGATGATACGGACCTCTCTGACTCGTAACATACTTGTAAGTCAGGAATAAACATTCCTAATTGGTCAGATTGTTGGGAGGCCAGATGTGAAAAAACATATGGAAAGCCCCTAACACAGAGTCTGTCACAGAGTGGGCGCTCAGAAATGTTTGGTTTTGTCCCTCTTCCTCACCAACACATTAAGAGTCCCCAGGATGGGGACGCTGAGCGTGAAATCTCTACTGCTCAGCCGGCACTCCACCCATCAGACTGCGTGGAGGCTGGTCCGGGAAACCTGGAGGAAAACAGGTCTCCCTTAGGAATTCCCACTTTCCAGTCTCCCCGCCAACTCTGTGGCAAAGGTAAGCAAGGACCTCAGGCACAGAACATGCCTGAGGATCACAGGGAGTCACAAGGGGTGAAAAGATATCATCCCTGTCCTTGGAATTGCCAGGCCCTAACAGGGCAGACAGTGACAAAAATAAGTTAGCAGAAGCCACAAGGCGTGGGGTGCTGACAACATACATCTAAGCACAAATACTCTACACACCTGAAAACAGGTTATGATAAAAAGGATGAAGCCACATGGAGTTGGTTTAGGAAATGATCATGAAGGAAATCATTACTGAGCAGTATTTTTAAAGTAGGGAAAGAGATATGATTGGGGAGAAAGAAAGAGGAGGGGAGAAAGCTAAGAAGGGAGGAGAGACTGCCAGAGGGGCGGCTTAGGAGGGAGGTGGATATGCAGCAGAGCTGCAGGGCAGCAGAGGAAGCCACGCTGGAGGACGTGTGACAAGATGACAGCAGTTAGGTGTGGGGGAAGGGAGGCAGCTAATTGGTAGAGACCCTTCAAACCCGTGATTAGGAGTTTTAATTTAATTCAAGAGGCAATTGGAGCTATTGTAGGCTTCTAAGAAGGGGAGTGATATGATCAAAATGATGCTTAAGGACAGTGGTCCTTGCTGCTGTGAGCAGGATGGATTAAATGAAGGAGGCCCTCGGGCAGGGAGGCTAATCCGAGGCTGTTTCAGGAATCCAGGGTTACAGGCGCACGGCCTAGAATGGGGCATGGGATGGGATGGAAGGAGCCGAACTAGAATATATTACAGTGGATAAACATTCACTCATTCTTTTTAGAACTGGACACTGGGTTAGGTGCTGGGACACCACGGGGAACAGGCACAGAGGTTAGGACAGGGAGAGACAAGCAATTACAATATGGTGAGATGAGTGCGATGACCACTGAATCAGAGAAATGTGAGAGCATATAGCAGGAACAGCACCATCTGAGTCGTGGGGAGGGACAGAGGTGGTCAGGGAAGCCTTCTCTTAGGAAGTGGTGTTAAAGCTGGAAACTTAATGAAGAATCAGAAATTCAGTGAGTGAAAAATCGCTGGGGGAAATGTTCCAGCCAGGAAGTCCCAAGATGAAAGAGTAAGAGTGGAGCCTTGAGGGAGAGAAGAATGGTTTCCAGAGAAGCTCAAGGGAGCATGCAGGGTGGGACCAGCCCAAGAAGGGGCTTGAGTCTGCAATATGGACTGTGCACTTTATCCTAAGGGCAGTGAAAGGCTAGAAGAGAGGCAGGGTTCATTTTCATTTTAGAAAAATCTCTCTGGCTATGTTGTGGGAGAAAAGGATTGGGTGTGGTGGTAGTTAGGATGGGAGACTTGCCAGAGTCTAGGGGAGAGATGATTGGGAAGTAGAAATGGAGGCATGGAGATCTTATGGGATGAAAAAGAGATTGAGAGGAAGAGCATATCAGCAGGGATGTCATTAGTCCAGAGAGGGAAGAGGTATTCTCTAGGGTCATACAGCCAGCCTGTGGAAGCATTAATACCAGAATCCAAGTCTCTGGTTCTTTTAAAAATATATATATCTTTTGAGCCAGCCCTGGTTTTGAGCCAGTGGTTAAAGTTCCATGCTTTCTGGTTCAGCAGCCTGGGTTCATTTCCCAGTCACAGAACTATACCACTCATCTGTCAGTAGCCATGCTGTGGTGGCAGCTCACATAGAAGAACCAGAAGGACTTACAACTAGGATATACAACTATGCACAGGGGCTTTGGAGAGAAGGAAAAAAATATATATGTGTATCTTTCATTTCTCTCTTTGTCATGCTAATGTTTTCCTTCACATCCTCAAATATACTTCTATGATTTATAATAGATGTTTTAAGTTCTTTGTCTACTAGTTACATTACTTCTGTCATTTCTGGAGCTGTATCTATGGGTTGATTTTCCTCCTGAATGTGGGTCATGTTTTCCTGCTTCTTTGTTTGCCTGGTCATTTTCATTAGATGCCAGACATTTTGAATTTTACACTGTTGGACACTGGATTTTGCTGTACTCTTAATGAGTTTTGGACTTTGTTCTGACATGCATTTAAGTCATTTGAGTTTAATCCTTTCAATGCTTTCTTTTAAGCTTTTTCAGGGCAGATCTAGAGGAGCCTTTAAGACTTCTGCTTTCAGCCATGATAGAGTAATGGGGACTGGATTTACCCTCCCACCTGAAACAACAACAATGAACCTGATTAAACGTCGGAAACAATGGTCATCAGGCAAAGAAGGACGGTGATCTCTAAGAGATAGGAAACAAATGAGAGGAGTCCTATGACTGCCCCAGATTTCTGCCTTGAGACATTTCCAGGCCACAGCAAAGAAAAGTGGAACTCAGATGGATCCTGTTGGACTCTCTGAACTGAGGAGATGGAGCTGAGAGTCTGGGGAGACCAAGCAGCTAAAGTTCACAGGACAGAGTGTCACAGAAGAGAGAGCTGCTGAGAGAGAACCCCAGAGTTCTGCAGAAAATCATCTTCAAATATTCAATAGAGTATTTATCAGCACAAGCGGTAAAAAATGACCCAACACTGGAGAAAGCACTATCCAAAAGGAACAGAGGAAACAGTACCTGGAACTTGCACAGGGCTAAGAATGGTGTCTGTTCCCACCAGCCAAACTAGAAAACTTCATAATTCATGGAGCATTAGTAGAGTCTTCAGAAGTGTCTTGCCTCAATGATGGGGAACGGTTATTAGCCCTGGACAAAATACTGTGCTAATTTACTCTAAAATATCTTAAATGTAAGACCCAAAGAGATCAAATGATTTCCAAGTAACTTAACTGCATTTCAGAACAATGATGAAGAATATTTATTATAATTCAAATGTATCCGGCACCCAACAAGGTAAAATTCACAGTGTCTGTCATCCAATCAAACACTACCAGGTATACAGAGAAGCAAGAAAATATGCCCATTATGAGAAGAAAAAAAAAATCAATTAATTGAAACCAATCCATAACTAGTATAGATGTTAAAATTAGAAGACAATATTAAAACTGTATTTTCCGTATGTTCAAAAAGGTAGAGACATGAAATATACTTTAAAGATGCCAATCTAGGAGTTAAAGCTATACTATCTGAGATAAAATATACACCGAATGAGAGTAATGGCAGGTTAGACATTGCAAATTAGTGAGATTGAAGAAAATATTCAAAATGAAATACAGAGAGAAATTTAAAAAATGAAGAGAGAGGGGCCGGCCCCATGGCTGAGTGGTTAAGTTTGCGCGCTCTGCTTTGGTGGCCCAGGGTTTCACCAGTTCAGATCCTGGGCACAGACATGGCACTGCTCATCAGGCCATGCTGAGGTAGCATCCCACATGCCACAACTAGAAGGACCCACAACTAAAAATATACAATTATGTACCAGGGGGCTTTGGGGAGAAAAAGGAAAAATAAAATCTTTTAAAAAAAAATGAACAGAGGGCCAGCCCTGTGGCCTAATGGTTAAGTTTGGTGTGCTCCACTTCAGCTTCCCAGGTTCAGTTCCCAGGCATATACCACACCGCTTGTCTGTCAGTAGCCATGCTGTAGCAGCACCCCACACACAAAAAGAGGAAGATTGGCACAGTTAGCTCAGGGCGAATCTTCCTCAGCAAAAAAAAATAAATAACAAAAAACCCCAGAGCATCATTTATCTGTGGGACAACTTCTTGCAGCCTGATATACACATAATTAGAGCCTCCAAAGGAATGGAAAGGGGCAGGAAAATATTTGGAGAAATGATGGCTGAAAGTTTTCCAAAATTTGCTGAAAACTACAAACTCACAGATCCAAGGAGCTCGAAAAACTCTGAGCATAAGAACTGTGAAGAAAACTACTCCAAGCCACATCATAATCAAATTGCTGAAAATCAGTGACAAAGAGAAAATCCTAGAAATAGGAAAGGAAAAAAATACACATTATATACAGAGAAACAATAAAGATGACAGCAGATTTTTCATTAGCAGTAAAACACTTCAAAGTACTAAAACAAACAAACAAAACTGGTAGCCTAGAATTCTATACCCAGCAAAAATATCTTTCAGAAAACAAAAACAATTAAAAAACTTTTTCAGATAGACAAAAGCTGCAAGAATTCATCTCCAGCAGAACTGCACTACAGAGGACCCACTGTCCTAGAACTAATTTAGCCCCATGGCAAGAGCAAGGACTCTATCTGACATGTAGTCTCTCCATTCTGGCTGGGGAAATACAGCCTGTGTGAACTTTGAGCATTGATCATCCTACTGTTTTTATAGTGGTTTATTCCCAAGTTTTGGGAAGTTTCCTCTTACGCATGCTCAGATCAACACTCAAAGGGACTCCTCTGTAGCTCTCTGGAGTTCTCTTGTTATAGGCTTTTAATTAATACCAGCCCTGATATCAGTTCCCTTACGTTAAACCCAGCATATATGGGGTTAAAATCAAAAGCACTCATCCCCATTCCCCTCCTCTTTAGTTACACTCATGTGTAAATACCTGTTTCTTTAATTTTGACTTCCTGAGCTTTACCACCAAACAGAAGTTACAGATTGCTAAAGCCCAGATGGCCTCATGGTGGGCTCCCACTCAAGTTTTGGCTAATCATGGGCCCTTGAAATTTATTACAGGGAAACTGATGTCCTGAGAATGTCAAGAAGCTGAAGGTTCCCAGACCCCAACTCTTTGGATTCCTGTTGCCAGAATCCACCATCCACCAGAGAAGCTGACAACCAAGGACAGCCATCTGCGGATTCCCTCATCTCACAGGTTCCCCATCCCTGCAAGCAGCTGAAGGCTGGTGGGAAAGTGCTGATGAGCAAGGTCACAGGCTCCCCGCTCCCTACAAGCAGCAAACCTTTAAAAACCCTTTATCCATTGCTTAACAGAGAGCTAGCAGTTCCTAAGGCACTGACCAGCTGCGAGCTCCCTTTAGCTGGTAAAGAAAGTAAAGCTGTTTTTCCTTTTCACCCAAGTCTCTGTTCTTGTTATTTAGATTGGCACCGGGTTCAGAGCCTGAACTTTCGGTAACACTCTCTCCGTGCACCTCCCTCCACTCTAGTACACTATACCTCAGATTCCTCAAACTCTAATCTCTTTCTACTCACTGAGATCATCAGGTTCTATTTGCGTTCCTTCTTCTTGCTCTATGGCCTTGAAATTGCCCCCAAACAATGAGCTAGAGAACTAAGTCTTCCCTTGTTTCTTTTCCTTCTCTCAGGAATTATAATCTTGTATGGTCTGTTGTCCAATGTCTGGAAACTGTTGTTTCAAATATCTTGTCTGGTTTTCTAGTTGTTTATGGTAGAAGGGAAATTCCTGTAGCGTTTAATCCTTCATAAACAGAAGCAAAAATCTTTCAGGTTAATTTTAACTCTCTCAAGTGTCATTGTGCTTGCTGTCTTTGGGATCCAATCTCCACCAAGTTAAATGCAACTCCAGTCTAGATTATATGGGAAATTTGAGGGGAAAAAATGTTTATTCTACCTGGAGAGAGACCTGAATGAAGGAGGGGCAGGAGGAAAGCAGAGAAGGAAGTCAGGATGATGTCCAAGTTTCTGACTTGGGTATTGAGGAGATGGTGGTGCCATTAAAACAACATGGGTAGAATTTGGGCACGTTGACTTTGAAGATGTGATGGAAGATATGTAAATCTTGGGAGAGAGATCTGGGTTGGGCTGGAAAAACCGATTCCAGTGTTATCATTTTACAGGTGATACTTCATGCTTGGGAATAAATGCAATTGGGAAGAGAGATTACATAAAGAAAAAGGAAAGTAGGCCAAGGGCAGAATCTTGAGCAGTGGCAACATTTTGGAGGATAAGATATAAAGAAAAAGGTGTGCAAGGAAGAGACTGAGAAAGAGCTTTGGGAGAATTGGAAGAAAACCTGGAAGGGAGAAGAAAAGAATGATCAGCTCTGCAAATAAAACAAAGATAGTATTGAAGATTGACCATTTGCCTTGGTAGTTATGACTTCAGTGGTCTTTGCAGGAGCAATATCAGTAGGTGGTCTGCAATGATACCAGGCAGGAGCAGGTTTAAGAGTGAAAAGGCAGAGAGAAAGTGTAGACAAAGAACGTAGGTGACTCAGAATGTTGGATGAGAAGGGAAAGAGGGAGATAGAGTCATAGCTACAGATCAAGGATCTCAGAGAAATATATATATTTTTCTTTTTAATTAAAGAAAACTGGAGTTGTTCATGGCATGAGGGGAAGGACCCAGTAGGAAGGAGAGGTTGGAAGGAACTGGAGAGAAAGAAGATGCATGATGGAGGGAAGTCCCACAGGAGACCCAAGGAGGAAGGAATCAAGCGCTCAGGATCCCTGTGCTGACTGCTTTCCATACAGTGAAACAATATTTTGTAAGGGATGTAATCAAGCGTATTCTCTATTCTCACCACTGCCGCCCCTTTGTGCAAACCCTTTCCTGCTCTCCAAAAAGTATGCATGATTTATATGCTCTGTAAGTTTGGATTGTCACACATCAGATTTCCTTCAGGTGAAATGGCTTCTACATCAGAGTGCAGGACCCAACATCCTCATTGTGTTCCTTGAGGGTGTTGACTAGGGCGTGGGATAAATATCCAATTATCTGTTGTGAATCAAGAAGTGTTTAGGGACCTATTCAAAGATAACATATTCTGCCAGGGAACATCTCGTGGGCTCAGTCATGCAGTGACTATTCATTGGGCACTGGACCCCACTGGGGTGAAGGGAAGCGCCCTTGAGGAGTTTACTATCCAGCTGTGGAGGAGACAGATACACATGAGACACTAAACCAATGATGCTTTGAAATATTTCACAATGCTCACCTGAAATTTATATAATGTTATAAACCAATGTTACTGCAATTAAAAACAAATCGGTGATGCTACCCATGCGTGCTGAGCAGTGCACAGTAGACGTTCCGCAGAGAATGGGATCTCCAAAAGTTTGGGTGTGTAGGGAAAGGCTTCTCAGAGGGGGAGCGCTTGAGCTGGTCCCTGGAGAAGAGCTTTCTAGGTTGGGGCTTCATGTGAGCAAATGCACAGAGGTTGCATTGTGTTGAGTGTTGAATGAGGTGCATTTAAAGGGCAGTCACACACCCTGTCTGACCGTGGCTGAGGGTCCAGAAGCGGGAAGAAGAAACACTGGAAAAGCGGTTGGGCCACTTCTCGAGATGATGGCAGAGGGCAAGGCTGACACCAATGATTAAAAGCACCTGTACTCCTAACTGACACCAATAACTAAAAATGATGTGTTGGATAAGCATGCCCTGGGTCTGTTGGACAGAAACCATTAAGTGATGTTTTACAAAGAGATCAATTTGCCCACAGAGACAAGAGTCGGGCTTTAAAGAAAAGCAAAATCCTTTACAAATGGATACCTCAGAGGCTTTTCATTTTTGTGTCAAATTGCTGCTGTGGAATGAAGAAATTGGGGGGATGATGGAACTGTCCTACGTCTTGGTTGTGGAGGTGCTTATATGAGTGCAAACGTTTGTCAAAACCCATCACATTGCACATTTAAAATGGGTATGTCTTATTGGATGCAAAGTAAACCTCTAAGTTTATTTTTTAAAAGAAATTTGCACAATAAAAAATATCAGAGCAAATCTAAAATAAGTGAACAAGTTACTGCCCCTGGACTTCCCTTCTTTCAGCTGAGCAATACCATTTTGGAAATAGTTTAGGACCGTTAGGGACTAAGCAGGAAAATAAAAAGATACTGAGCTACTAAAGT
The DNA here is from genome assembly GCF_041296235.1 of Equus asinus. Lineage (NCBI taxonomy): Eukaryota > Metazoa > Chordata > Mammalia > Perissodactyla > Equidae > Equus > Equus asinus. The sequence continues at coordinate 43,802,091 of NC_091813.1, forward strand.
ACTGGAAACAAAATTTTCCAATTAACTATTATGATTACTAACCAGCTAGCATGAGTTTACATAATTAATGATCCCAGAGGTTTTTATGACTTTCCTTTTTCTTTAGTCTTTAAACATGTTCTTCAATAAGCAAATCTAGGGAATGCACTGTGGGTGGAGAGAGGCATAAATTACCAGGTATAATTACCTCCCGAGACGTTGCATTAGGGCACAGGTATACTTAAACTGGCATTTTACAGTCTCTCTTTTCCAGACTGTAATGTATGTCTTGGCTGTGTTATTTAAGAGTATGCAATTCTACTATAGAAGAAAGAAAAATGCGTAAGATGGATGAAACTCCTAAGAAGGGTTCAGCATAGATAGAAAGTAGATGAGTAGTTTCTGAGAGAGAAAACTCATGGGATCTGTTAAGTATAGATGAGTGAGCGAATGCCCTATGAAACACGGAGAGAATTCATAAGATGTGCTAAGTATCAGGTAGTAAGTAAATTGGTAACCTGTAAAATATATGTTGAAAAGGACAGAACAACAAGAGGGTTACTTACAGACAAAAAGAAATGGAAAGACATGTCATAAAGCATGGATTATACTACCTCCAGGCTGATAGTTACGTCATCCTGAGTTGGCCCCCTTTTAGTGATCTCAGGAGCATCCTTTACAGCCTCATGCATGCTCTGCCCCAGAAATGCAGATAGAACCCATGCCGTCCAGCAAACGAATTGGCAAGTGACAGCTCTGTGCAGGTGTACTTGACCTGTGTCTTTCCAGCAAAGCAAGCATGGGGGAGTTCCAAGTACCTTCTTTCTGCTGACCCCACCCCACCTTGTTCAGCCTCAACTGTGGTCCTCCTCCCTACAACATAAGCAGAGAGAAAGGTAATCTTCCAACCCCCTGATGGCCTAGTGGGTTAAAGTTTGGCACTCTCACCACTTGGCACACCTGGGTTCAATTCCTGGGCACGAAACCACATCAGCCATCTGTCAGGAGCCATGCTGTGGAAGCAGCTCACATAGAAGAATTAGAAGGATTTACAACTAGAATATACAACTATGCACTGGGGCTCTGGGGAGGAAAAAAAAAGAGGAAGATTGGCAATGGATGTTAGCTCAAGGTGAATCTTTCCCAGCAGAAAAAAAAAATGGTAATCTTCCTTCCACGTTGTTTGCCCCCTATCCTAAGGGTGTTAACTCACCCTGTCTGTGTCCCCCTGCTTCTCATTCTTTGTTTTAAATGGATTCAATAAATTATGTAACTCGAGTAATTTAATTGGGTCTGTTCCACAACCTCTGAGAAAGCTTTCCTGGGACTAAGCTTGGAGGCTGCATTGTTTACAACACAGCCTCATTTGGGGGATAATTAAAGCAGTGTTAAGTCCATTTGATATTTTAAAACATATTTAAGGTGCACATAAACTTTTATTCCTGAGTTTCCAAACCAAGTCAGTGTTTATCCAATCAAGTCCCTTCGTCACATGCCCTGCCAGGTGGCGCGAATGCTTATGTGGTTACAGAGAGCGGGAGGAAAGCCAAAAATGTTTTGTGGAGGTGCAGGAGAGGAAGAAGAGATATTTAGAGGAAGAGGCACGTGCCTCCATGGTTCCCATGCATTCCCTGATTCAATAAACACTTGCTGAAGCCCCACCATGCTCCACTTATTGCGGTGGGGCTACAGTGATAAATATGGTTGAGTCCTATCCTTGGGGAGCACACTTTTTCCAGGAGGCCCCAGATGCATGAAATCTGAACAAATCAGTGAGCTAAGTGCAAGACAGGCATTTATAAAGGCCCCCAGGAAAGAGAGGTGTGTGTGGATGCACCTGCTCGGGTGTGTGTGTCTGTAAAAGAAAGCAGACCTCGCAGAGGATGTGTCATTTTAGAAGTCTTGAAGGAGGAATAGGAGTTTGCCTGGTGGACAAGTGGCCACAGATTGGCAACCCAGTAGGAGGGATTATTATGAGCAAAGACTCAGGCGTGTGAAAGAATATGAGCATGGAACACGGAGGGGCTGGGGGTGAATGGAGCATAGAATATAGAAAGGGAGAGGAGGGTGACAACACTGGAGAGGTGGGCCAAATAGAGTCCTCGAATGAAAAGTTCATAGCCTTCATCCTAAGCCATTCTTCCAGCTGCTCAAAATAAATAATAATATTTTGAAACATGCAGTCACCCTTGATTCCTCTCTCTCTCCCTCTCTCCTCTTACATCCATTCCAATAGCAACTCTTGTTGGCTCTACCTTCAAAAACCATCAAGTCCAGCCTCTTCTGCACAGTCCACCTTGGCCCAGGTGACTGTCATCCCCCTGTTGGATTGCTGCAACAGCCTCTGAACTGGTCTCCCACCTTCCGTCCTTCCTCAGCCCTCTCCAGCATTCTACTCAACACAGTAGCCAGAAGGACCATTTACGAACTGGGGTTAGATCAAAACTCTCCTCTGCTGAAAATCCTTCAAAGCTCTCCGTCTCACTCAGAATAAAACCCAAAGTCCTTGTAATGCCACCGAGTCCAACATGGTCCCCGCACCTCCACCTCCTGCCTCTTACCCTTGCCCTGTTCCAATCACACTGGCGCGCTCCTTCTCACCACAGGACGTTCCTCACACCGCTGTTGCCCCTGCCTGGTGAGCTCTTCCTCCAGGTTTCCACCAGGTTCATGCCCTCACTTCCCCCAGTCCCTGCTCAAGATTGCCTTCACACAGAAGCTTTTCCTGACCAACCAGGACAGCACTGGCCTTCCTTCCCTCACTCCAGACCCTGCTCACCTGTTTTCTTTTCCCTGTGGAACTTATCACCCTCTGACATCATAGGTACTTACCTGCTTATGTATTATTTGTCTCCCCACCAGAAGGTCAGTCCACAAGGGCAGGATTTTGGAGAGTTTTGTTCACTGCTGAATTCCCAGCTCCTAACACAGTGCCTGGCACACTGCGTGCTCTGTAAATATTTGAGGAATGAATGAATGAAGAACAGTGGAAGGATTTTAAGCAGAGGACTCTCATGACCATATTTATGTCTTGGATCCCTCTCAAGAAGGCTGAGACTGAAGCAGGGAGAAGGGCAAGAGGTATTAAAGGTTCTGCCACAAAGGACTAGAGATAGTCATAAAAAGAACAGAGATCAAAAGAGTGTTTACAGACTGGCTGACTGAGATTAGAGCAAGTAATAAAGAGTGAATTCAAACTGACTTAGCGAATATTTGGTAAGTATTTGCTGGAGGCAAGGGATCCTGGGAGGGAGGATGAGAGTATAAATGAGACAGATTGGGCCCCAAGGGGGTTGTGATGAGGTGAGTGGAGGGTGCAAGAGAAGTCTGGTGCAAGTGCTGGGTGAGTGGAAGAGGGAACTATTTAATTTCCATCAGTGGGGGAAATTAGAGAGGATATCGTGGAGGAGGACGTATTTACGCTGCGTCCTGAAAAATGGGTAGAATTTCAAAGGCAGAGACTGGAAAGAGCAGTGATTAGATTTTGAATTTCACCGTCTCTTCCATCACTTACACAGCTTTTGGTGGGGCTGCTGACGACTTGAGAAATCGTTCTTTCTATACTCCATAAAATAAATTTTTTAACGAGAGGGTGAGGGACACAGAAAAGCAGAAAGGAAGCGTCAAGGTAATTCACTACCTGGAGAATTTGGTCCAGAACAAGTGAACCATGCTGATAAGATTTTAAGAAAACACGGACAAAATCACTTCCTTGTTCAGATGTGTCACAAAGGGAACAACAACCACAAAATCATCCAAGCAAAGAACTCGGCCGACTCCTGATTTCAACCTGGGAGAACAATTTCCTGCCAGTGTGATATTGTTTTACAGGCAAGTTAAGACCCTCGGCGAGCAGGATTCCTGCATAAAGGCTGACGGTCATGCTGGCTTGCAGAGCTTGCTTACGTTTTTAATAAAACTGTCAGATTCAACAATGCCTGGCTGCAGGTTATTATTAATACAAATTCTTAACTGTCAATTAGTTAACCGGCAAGTAAAAAGAACCTGGTTTATAAGATTGTTGCTAATGAATATAACGCTTTGTTCTCCAGCAAAACATCTGCTTTGGATATGTAATCAGAAGAAGAAGCACGCCCCTCCCATAGGGAGAGCATGTGCCGCTGAATCAAGGAGCTTGTTATACCTGCGAGGGGTCAAAGTCTGCGGATCTGTGGCTTATGGTATTATGACTGATTACAAAATCACTCCATTGTGTTAGTGGATCTGTTTCCAAGCACCTAGCAGGAAGCTAGCTGGGCACTACACGCTCTGAAACAAGATTCCCACTGGTTTTCTTCCTAAGGTCTCACGACAGGTCAGCTGTTGTTGACATCACACGACAGCTCACGTGTCTTTCTGTCTGACTTGTGCCTCTGTTACTCTGAGCTCTGAGAGTCCTTTGAGAGTGAGCTTGTGCCTCAGGCCACAACTAGCTCCCAAGAAGTGTTGAGGTAGATTTGAAAGCCATGGGTAGCCCCATCATTTGTGCTAATGAAAGGGAAAAGGAAGCCGAACTCTTACTCACCAGGTGTCTTTTCTGTGCCTCCCTCTCTCCTAGCCTTCCCCATCTCCTCCTTTTCTCTTCCACTATTTCCCTGGTTCCTCATCCCCTCCTCCTCCCATGGGCATCTGCCTGCTTATAAAACCTGTTTAGAGAGGAGAGCAGCTAGTTAGAGACCTGTCTCCTCCAAAAGCCTTTGTTTTGAAGTCACTTGTCACACAGACCTATAAAACCATTTCAAAGTCAAGAGGTTGAAGGATATTTGACATTTGCCTGATACTCCAAGGAAGTGGTTTTAAGGAAAGTCAGTTTTATTCTCTCAGCAGAGTAATAATTGCTCTTAAACTTTTTCTCTGTCATACGTCTACTTCTCCAGCAGTGCCCTGCCGTTGGCTGGATGGTGTGTGTGGGAAGGGAGGGGGTGATTGTCTTCATTCCCGCCCACTCCAGCCTCCTTGCCTAGTTTTTGCAACTGTCCAAACAGCCCAGAGTCTATGAAGAGAAAATTCATTGGGGGATGTGACGTGTCAAATCATGCTTATAAGACTTAATAAGCAGGAGTAACACCACGATTTTCCAAGTAGTAATATCGGAAAGAAAAAAATATGAAAGTCATATCCTCGGGGGCTAGGAGGAGCAGAGCCGGTTTCCTGAGGTGGAGGAAGTGGTCGACTCCAGCGGGAAACCAGCGCTCGCTGCCGCCCATCCACGGGGGAAGCCACAGCACTTGGCAGACACAGCCACTTTTCATCAATGAATACTTTTGAGGTGACCATTAGGGGCTGAAAATACCTATGCTAAGGCAAGAGATGAGAGAAACCTCCGAGGTTATAAATGAGGAAAAAGAAGCTGAGCCCATTAAGGGTCTTCTGTCAGCTATGACTGTCCCTGATTGAGTGTTTAGTGTTATTTTTGCCCCAAGTCTTCTGGTTATTCTTAGAACTCCTACAAGCTTATTTAACGGTTCTATCAATATGACATGCCATTGGATTGCACCCTCTTTGTAAAGAAGGCTGCCTGAGTCTACAAGATTTTTACCCTTTTATCGTCTCTCTTCTCCTGTGCATCTGCTGCTAGAAGTGTGAATGGGCACTACACTGGAGAAAGGCAGGGAGCTGGAGGAATAAGGATGAGGAGTGAAAGGATTCAGACATTGCATAGTTAGCCCTCCAAGTCATCTAGATGCGAAGGTGTCTTTCCCTCCTCACCTGACAACTTGACCCTGAAGTCCCAAAAGTTAAAAGGGATATTTACTCTGTGTGGGATGCAACAAACCAGGCCCCTGGCTCATGTGGGAGGAGGTAGGCTAGTAAACAGCAATTACAGCGCACAGCACTGGTGGGTGGTATAGGATGCCAAGGGAGCTCACAGAAGAACATCACACACGAGCTCCAAGGGTGGCTTGGACCAGGATGGTGGCAGTGGAAAGGGAGAGAAGTAGATGGACTCGAGATATATGTTGGAGGAAAACTTCACAAGAAAAGGCAACGAACCGCAAAAGGAACACAGCGGAAAGGATGTGTTTCTAGTTTGAGCAACTGTGTGGGCATTGGTACCCATCTACTGAGATGGAAAATCAGGAATTCAGTTTTGCACCTGTTATCTGATAAGCTATAACTCCTAAGATAAGCTGTAACTCCTCTGAGGGATATGTGCATTTTAAAGAAGAAAGAGCTCAAGGATCAAAACAGGTGAAACTAGAGTGGCGGATTAGCAAGCCGTCAAGTTGTCAGTTTTGAATCAGGGATGACCCACTCTGCTGTGGGATAAGGCTCGTTGGGGCACAATGGCCGCCTTTTATAGAGGTGGGCACAGTCTCTAGGAGAAAGCCCGAGCCCCTTCCTCCTCCACTTCCTCTAATCTAGACCTCCCCCCACTTTTTAAGGTTTGTTCGGGTGCTAGGAACCTGAGCTGTGGTGAATTTCCCGAGTCGCTCCTGATGACATCTTGGGTAAAATGTGTCTTGCCCGCAGCGCTTTGTGAGGAAGTGACACTGTTCTCCTCCCCGAGCAGCACCGCACCTCCAGCCCCCAAGCCCACCGCCCTTGAGGGAGAGTATAGATGAAGCTTCCCCAAAGCTGCCGGCCTCTGTCTCTGGAAAAGGAGCTCGATTCACCTTAAATCAGTGTGAAGTAGGAGGAGACGCTGGAATTGGTAGAATTTCACAGTCACGAAGAGAGAGCTTTGTGAAGAAGGAAGAGAAAGAGACTACTGTCTGTCTGGAGCCAGGTTTTCTGATTTCCAATGCTCAGAAATCTCGCTCTTCTCCAAAGTTATCCAAGCCCAGTGGTTCCTCCCAAACCCACCCTGAAGGGCACCTTGAAAAACCACAATCCTCAGTTCAAGAGAATTTGTACCTAAAAATGTTCTTCATAAAAAAGCTTTGTCTCTTTATATATGAATACCTACCATTCACCTAGCGTTTAAAAAGTTTTGAGTTTCAATGCCATCCCTGAAGAAACTTTTTATTCGTCGCTTATTTTACTGAAATTAGAACATGCAGCCAGCAAGTAAACTTGGGGGAGGTTATATTATCTGTAAGATCAGTTAATCTAAAGGGAAATCGTCATGCTTTTATAGTCAATTTTGTTTTTCATATAAAATTAAAACAGCCAAAGAAACAATAACCACTCTATTTAAAAGGATACATAATTTTAAATTTTGATAAAATAGAGTTGCCCATGTACAGTTAAGTTCCAGTCTCTCTGATCTTTAATAGTTAGTAATCCCTGGCTTTCTTACCCAGGACCTGCCCGGTTTCTGGCCTGGGCACCAGAGCACCCCACTGGCATTGTGATTAGATCCAAAGCACTGTGAGGTCAGGTCCACCTCCATCCGGGTCACTGCTGGAGCCCAGTGCCTGGCACACTGCCTGCCTCGTCTTAGGGGACCAGAAACATTTCTTCAGTGGATGAATGAGTGGACACAATCCAGCACTGGGGCTTTAGGATAAACTGAATCTGGTGGGATTATGTCTGGTGGCTGGAAGGAGATAGAATTTAAGGGATAAATGTGAATCAAAGCAGAGGAAGGGAGCCAACAGCAGAGGAGTATCGAATGTGCTTTGTTTGGGGTTTTTCCCCTCAGGGATTTTTATGAGGCCAAAAATAAGAGATAAGGGGAAAGTTCAGGCAGAGGAGGTCAGGAACTTCTCAGGAACTCAGGGCAAGTGAAATGATTCATAGGCTCAGAACAAAGCAAGCGTCCCAGGCGTCATTCTTGCTGATGCTGGTCATGTGACATACGGGCAAGATTAGACTTGGTCCCAGAGAACCTTTCTTGAAATCAAACTCTTCCTGGGACGGCTTAAAATTTTCAGAACAATTTGACAACAAAAATGCTTACAATGAGTTACACTGTAGTTAGGAACTTCAGCTTGAGGCCGCATTCCCCAAAGCATATCTTTTATTTTTTCTTAATAACTTACGTGTGGATGAATAGAGTTTTGTGGAAAGAAAAAAAAGGGTGAGTAAAACAAATGTTAAGCAGATTTCTTTCTTGTAGTAATTCTCAGAGCCTTTAATATATTAGTGTACATTATGAATCTCCAAGAGAGTACCTATCTGTACACGTGTGTAGCATCTCTCAAGACTAGAATTCTGCAGAAAGCTTTTTGGAAAATACTGACTTAGTAATTCCACCTTCCTCTTACGCATTCTTTCACTAAAAGAAATTCCCCATCAATATTAACACTTTTCTCTTCAGAGGTCTTGATTTTCTTTTTGTGTGGCATGGCAAAAGCCAAAATGAAAGCTTAAAGACTTGAAATATATCTTTTCAGTAAGAAAGAAATACATTTTTCTCCTAAGTTTTGTTGTTTTGCCTGTTGAAGCCAGAACTGGTATTATTCCTTTTTTTATGTATAAAATAGTCCTTTAGTGACCAACACAAACAGAAAAATATAACAAAACTTCTTGGTGAAAGAACACGAAGTTAGAAAAGCGATTTTCCAAAATACTGCTTTTAAAAGTACTTTTAAATAAAACTTAACTGCAAAAACAGATATAATGTGATTTCATCACCATATATTTGAAAAGTAGAATGACTCACTATTTTCCTAATTCCTAAGAGCACCATTTTATAATTTGCCCAGGGGTTTGGTTTGACTTTCCAGGGGGCCCAAAGATGGCAATTTGTTATTGGTGCCGTTGAGTTGATTCCAACTCCTTGAGACCCTGTGCACAGCACAGCCAATCCCTGCCTGGTCTTTTGCGCCATCCTCTCACCTTCTGGCGCTGTATCACATGATGCTCCACTGCTATTCATAGCGTTTTCATGGCCAATTTTTTTGGAAGTGGGTGGCCAGGTCCTTCTTCCTAGTCTGCCTTAGTCTGGAAGCTCTCTGGAAACCTGTCCACCTTGGGTGACCTGCTGGTATTAGAAATACTGGTGGCATAGCCTTCAGCATCATAGCAGCATGCAGCCACTATAGTACGACAACCGCCAGATGGGTAGTGTGGTTCTCTGACCAGGTAACAAACCTGGGCGGTGAGAGCAACGAATCTTAATCACTAGACCACCAGGGCTGGCTAAGGGTGGCAAAACTGCTTATAAAAGCCTTGATTTGGGCTGTGTAGGCTGCTGAAGGTTGTTTCAGACTTTTTATCATTAAAACAAGATTGCACTCTTGGTCAGCAGTGTCACTTAATCACTTGTGCTTCCCAGAGGCCTATACGATCAGAATTTACCTTTTCTTTTTCTTTGTGATAACAATCTTTTTTATGGTTAATGAGGGTAAAAAATTATCTGACAGGAAGCCACAAATTTTGGAATGTTTCCTTCTTAAGATGTCAAAAGACAGTAGATTGTCAATTTATTTATGCTTCATTTCACTGCAAATATTTTCTCACAAATTCTCTGCACCTCTCTTACTGCCTTTTTTTTTTTTTTTTTTTTTTTGAGGAAGATTAGCCCTGAGCTAACATCTGCTGCCAATCCTCCTCCTTTTGCTGAGGAAGCCTGGCCCCGAACTAACATCTGTGCCCATCTTCCTATACTTTATATGTGGGACACCTGCCGCAGCATGGCTTGCCAAGTGGTGCTACGTCCGCACCCGGGATCTGAACCAGCGAACCCTGGGCTGCCGAAGCGGAATGTGCCAGTTAACCACTGCACCACTGGGCTGGCCCCTCTTACTGTCTTTTAACAGAAAATTTGTGAATAATATGAGATAAACTCAACTGATAGTAGTGGCATGGCCCTTGGCCCATCATCGCTTGTCATTTAAGAGGTGTCTACTGCGGCGTGAAGCAAATTTTTGGTTCCTACGGATATGGTACTCAGTAATTTTCAAAAAATAAATGACTACACTAGGCCCAAGTAAGCAGCTTCTTGTCTGGCCATCACATACTTCTGTATTCTGACAGGTGCTTCTTCTCCCTGTGGCATGAAAGAATACAGCAATAAAAGCTGAGACTGTCCTAAAGGACGGCTGGAGAGGTGACATGGAGGTAAAGAAAACACTGGGACTGAAGGACAGAACTGCCTACGCTGTGCCGCAGATTCCACTCGGCAGAGTTATCCTCGCAAAGCAGAGGAAGAAAGTGAGTAGGTCCTGAGCTCTGAGAGCTGCCCTCAATCCTACAGGCTTTTTCCCTCGAAGAACTCCCCAAAATGTCTATCTTCGAGAAAAGTCTGAATGGTGGCTAGATTACAGATCTGTTGTAGCTCAGAGATGGCGTGTACTTGTTAGAATTCCTCTGCTTGCCAGACTTATTCTCCATCCTTCCCAGTGCTGCTCTGTGCCCAAGGAGACCGACTCCTTCAGATGAGAGGGTGGAAGGGGAGAGGCGACAGGCTTTGTTTTCCGCCCTCCTTGCTTAGAAGCTATGTCTCTGTTGGTAGCTGTGATGTTCCACCCTACAGCTCCCCTCAGGTGGCCCGTTTTCATGCTCCAGCTCTCACCAGGCTCCAGTACCACTCTTTCCTCTCTTGTCCCTTCAGCCCTAGGGGGAATAACAGCTTCCTGCTGGTGCGGGATTCAGAGTGCCCCCAAATCCCTTCTTCATTTCCCCAACCCTGTCCACATCTCTGGAGGTGGTCCCTTTATCAAGTCTCTTCACCCAACTATCTGGGGTGAACTCTGTTTCCTGTGGCAAATCCGACTGATACACCAACTGACACTCATTTTCAAAATGAAGCTATTAAAAAAGATCTTGAGTTCATAGAATATATTTTCTTCTCAACTTTAATGGGAATATTGCTGAGGAGTATGGACTTTGGGGTGATACAAATCTGTCCTTACTAAAGATTCTAAGGACACTTAAACTTTCTCTCTAAGCATCACTTTTCTCATCCAGAAAATGGAGCTAAAACATATTTAACACGTGAGATTGTTGTTAGGATTCAATGAGATAATGTTTGTAAAACACTAGCACTGTGCTTCAAACGTAGAAGACCGTCAATAAGTTGGAGCTCTTCTTTTTACTAGGTTTAAGTACATTTCAATTTTCAAACTACCTCAGAATGCATATTTATATCTCTATTAATTGTTCGATGTTTCTTATTTGTGAAACCAAAAGCCTAGAACATTATTCTGTTTTACCGAGATGGACATGGAATACTCAAGGGATTTGCCCTGGTAATTGATGACCAACAGCAGAGAAAGAAGTGACTTCAAGAGCCTTGGGCTCGGTTACTTCTAGGAAGTGGCATTGCTCCTACCAACCCTCCAAAAACCCACGTCTAGCTTTTCACCCTCTCCCTGCCAGCCAGCGCATCACCCCCATCCTGGGTAATATAATACATTTTCTTGTCCCTTAGTGCAAACCGAATTCCTCTTCTCATTTGTCCCACCTGAAATATATTGAATCAATTGGTATTAGGCTTAATCATGAATGGTCAAGAACAAGATGGAAATTTAACCCTCCCTCATATAAAATCTGACTGGGTAGTCCTGGGCTGGTAGGGGGCTCCACATGGCAAGGACTCAGGCTTGTTGCTTTTCTGTGCATGACCTTCGTCCTTTCTTTCAAGATGGAGCTCCTGCCATCACAGCCATATTCTAAGCAGCAGGATGGAAGGAGGGGAGAAAGATAAAGGCCTAGTGAGATTATGGAAAATACATATACTGGTCTCTGCCTGCCAGTTCCTGGCATAGAGCTCCTAAAACCCTTGTAATTTCCCAAGTGATAAGAGCACTAGGAGCATCTTTTGTTCTAATATTTGGTCTTTGACCTCAGTTCCTGACACACAGCTTCTAAATCCCATGGAATTTCCCGGGTGATAAGAGTGTCTTTTGTTCCAATGAGATAACTCTTGTTGGGCTCCTGAATAGCTTCAGGATGGGGGCTGGTCACCAGAAAGACCAAGCCATGGTTAGAAGGTTAGAACTTTCGATCTCAGCCTCCATCCTCTGGGAAGGTTCTGAAAGGGGCTGGAGATTGAGTTAACAATTGATCATACCTACATGATGAAGCCTTCATAAAAATCCCAAAAGTATGCAGTTCAGAGACTTTCTGGGTTGGCAAACACATTCACATGTCAGGAGGGTGACACACCCCCAACTCCAGGGGGACAGAAGCTCCTGTGCTCAGGATCCTTCAGGACTTTGTCCTATGTATCTCTTCATCTGGCTGTTCATCTATATCCTTTATCATATCCTTAATTATATAATAAACCAGTCAATATATGTGGTTTCCTGAGTTCTGTGAGCTATTCCAGCAAATTGTCAAACCCAAGGACAGGGTCATGGAAACCCTGATTTATAGCCAGTCAGTCAGAAGCACAGGTAACAACCTGGGACTGGTGATTGGCATATGAAGTTGGGGAAAGGGGTAGTCCTGTGGGACTGAGCCCTCAACCTGGAGATCTGATGCTATCTCTGGGTAGATAGAGTCAGAACTGTTTAAGTTGTAGGACACCCGGCTGGTACCTGAGAATTGCTCAAGGTGTGGGAAACCCACACATCTGGTGTCAGATGTGAAGTGAAGCGTGGTAGTAGTGTGAAAGTAAAGGAGAAACACAGGGAAATTTCTCTTTTACATTGGCCTACACTAGCTCTCTCTAAAAACAAAGATTCTAGAAGATGCCATTTGACACTTCTGTGAGTCCATGGGCCACAACTCAGTCATATGGCCACCTTAGCTATCAGGGAATCTGGGAAATGTCATCTTTATCCTGGGAGGTCATGTGTCCAGCTAAAACTTCTATAACAATGGAGGAAATGTAGAGTGCATATTGGGGGCATCTAGCAGGCTCTGACACAGACATCTTCCTTCCCACCACTCTCCTTCTTCCTCATCACAGTTAACGGGAAAAAGAGAGGCAAGGAGATTTTTTTAAAAACCGATGCCATCTGGACAATAGAAAAGGGCATTTTAAAGTGTTTTTCAGCCTCTCAGAAGTGGTATGGTGTGAAATTAAAAGAAAATCAGAAAGCTGTACTGCTCCACCTCAAACGCTGCTCAGAGCACAATTTCCAACCATGAGCAAACAGCAGACTGTCTTAAACTGTTGTCACAATGCAAACACACCAAGCAGCCAGAGCACAAATCTGGATAAATATAACATTGACCGTAACTGGAATTATAGAGTGCATTTCCCATCTGAGTGATGGAGACAGCCTAGTTTAAAGGTCTAATGTTTTCCTTTAACCACTGAGGCATGGATTCAGCTAGCAGCCATGGCAGTTACCTGGAAAGTCCATTCTGTTGCCCTGTGGCCACCTCCATAATTCATAGGACTAGAGTCTTATAAAGGTTTTTGAGTAGATGAACAAATAAGATTAGAACTATAGTCCAAGAATATTAACCTGGTAAGGTGAAAGTGGATGGGAAAGAGAGGGAATGGAAATGACATCAGTGAGAGAGAATGGAGTTGACACCAGGGAGCAATGGTCCCTGTCAGTGTTAATGACAAGTGAGGTATATAATTAACGGGAATGGAAAGGTTACAGATAGAGATCTACTCCAAAGGACTCAGAAGTAGAGTGTTTTCAGGGGAGACAGTGGGAAGGGGTTTAAAGTAGTAATCTACCAATTTTGTCTTTTCAGAGTTTCTTTTTGTAGAGAACTGCTCCTCTGACTCTGTCCTTTGAACACAGAAGGGTGTGTGTGTGTGTATGTGTGTGTGTTTGTGTTAATGGCAGGAGCAGCAAGGGGGATTGCTGGGAAGATGGCAGCATAAGCAGCCTCTGAACTCACCTCCTCCCATGGACACAACAAATTTACAACCACCCTTGGAACAATTACCCCTGAGAGAGAACCAGAAACTGGATAAAAAGAACCCCCACAACAAGGGACAGTGCTGCTTGAGAAGGAAGAGGAAAAATATCTTTCTGGAGAGGTAAAAAGCCCATTCTAGCTGTGGTGCATCACGGCCAGGAGCAATGTTAAGGTACGAAGACTTCCTTGGAGGAGTGGGAGAGCTATGCCACAATCAGCAGCTTTTGAACTCAGCACAATCAAGATGACTGTCATAATATCTGGCTTTGCTGGCTATTAACAACAGTGGGGAATCCCCCCCCCAAAAGCTATTAAACATAAGAGAAAGAAAAGCCTGCTCTTAAAGGGCTTTTGCACAAATTCACCTGTTTTGGAAAGCAATACAAAATCACCAGAAAGAAAGGTACACAGTGCTTTGGTGAAAAGAGACACACTTGGTAGGCTCCGGGTGCATCTCAGGGAGGTAGGAGGCATCTGGGACCACCTCCTCAGGGACTGAGACATTGGCGGCAGCCATTATTGTAACCTAGTACAGGCATGCTGACACAGACACTGGCAGATGTCACTGGAGTTCTTCTCCTGGCCTATTAGCCCAGGGGTTTGCCCCACCCACCAGAGCATTGATTGATTGATTTGTTTGTTTGTTTGTTTTGAGGAAGATTAGCCCTAAGCTAACATTGGCCACCAATCCTCCTTTTTTTGCTGAGGAAGATTAGACCTGAGTTAACATCTGGGCCCATCTCCTCTATTTTATATGTGGGATGCCTGCCACAGCATGGCTTGATGAGCAGCATGGAGGTTTGTGCCCAGGATCTGAACCAGCAAACCCCAGGCCACTGAACAGCAACACACCAACTTAACTTCTATGCCACTGGGCTGGACTCCAGAGCTCCGATTTAATCCAGCACAGCCAGGGCAGTCAGCCTGCACTAGGGATGGGCCCTAGCCACCAGCAAGCCCTTGGGCAGCTTGTGGGCCTGCATAGGCAGGGTGTGTGGGACCTCTGCAACAGGGCAACTGGTCCACTTTTGTGGGGCAGGGCATGCACAAGGGGTGGGCCTGCATTGGCAGAGTGTGTGGGGCCTCTGCACAGAGTGAGTGGGTCCACTTCAGTGGGGCAGGGCATGTGCACAGGTCAGGACTGCCTGGACACAGTGTGTGGGCCTGCGCGTGGTGGGGCTTGTCAGCTGCAGCAGACTTGTGCTTCTCAAACAGCCACATAGGGGATCTGGCCCACCTTCCAACACCTGAAACAATTGTGTGCTGCCATGCCTGGGGTTGCCCCCCCCCCCCCCCAGCTGCACTACTGAGAGAGCTGACAACAGCTTTGCAGGCCAGCGGTCTACAGCAATTATGAGCCCCTGAGCCTAGTAACCAGCCATGCTGGGGGCCTGCTCACTTAACAGAAAAACCGTAGCAGGAATATGCTATTAAACTTTGCAGCCAACTGTGCTGGGGATCCCACCACCCAATAAAATAACTAAAGGGACCAGAGCAGCTGCACACAGCTGAGCCTTACAACGAGCTGGCCAGGGGGACAGCCTAGACTCCCTGGGCACCTGAAGTAAGAGCAACCCCACTACAACAGAAGGGCACATGTAGCCCACAAAGGGGACACTCCTGGAACATTTGGAACTGTTGAGAAGAGGGAAGCACATTGCTGGGCCTCATAAGGCCTCTCTTACATAAGGCCACTTCTCCAAGATCAGGAAATGTAGCTGATTTACCTAATACATAGATTTAAGAAAACTGAAATAATACCAAGCATTATTTCTGACCACAACGGTATGAAACTAGAAATCAACTACAGGAAGAAAATCAGAAAAGCCACAAATATGTGGAGATTGAACAAAATGCTATTGAACAACAGTTGGGTCAATGAAGAAATCAAAAAATACCTGGAGACAAATGAAAATGAAAATACAACATGCCAAAATTTACGGTATACAGCAAAAGCAGTTCTAAGAGGGAAGTTTGCAGCAATACAGGCCTGCCTCAACAAACAAGAAAAATCTCAAATAAACAATCTAAGTGTGTACGTAAAGGAACTAGAAAAAGAACAAACAAAGCCAAAAATCAGTAGAAGGGAGGAAATAATAAAAATCAGCATGGAAATAAATGAAACAGAGACTAAAAAAAAAGTAGAAAAAAATCAATGAAACTAAGAGCTGGTTCTTTGAAAAGATAAACAAAATCAGCAAACCCTTGGCTAGACTTGCTGAGAAAAAAAGAAAGAAGGCTCAAATAAACAAAATCAGAAACAAAAGAAGAGAAATTACAATGGACACCTCAGAAATACAAAAGATTATAAGAGAATACCATGAAAAGCTATACTCTAACAAACTGGATAATCTAAAAGAAACAGATAAATTCTTAGAATCATACAACCTTCCAAAACTGAATTAAGGAGAAATAGAGAATCTGAATAGACCAATCACCAGTAGGGAGATCAAAACAATAATCAAAAACCTCCCAAAAAATAAAAGTCCAGGACCAGACAGCTTCCCTGTTGAATTCTACCAAACCTTTAAATAAGATTTAAGACCTATCCTTCTCAAACTCTTCCAAAAAATTGAAGAGAAGGGGAAGCTTCCTAACTCATTCTACAAAGCCAACATTACCCTGATACCAAACCAGACAAGGACAACAACAAAAAAAGAAAATTATAGGCCAATATCACTGATGAACATCAATACAAAAATCCTCAACAAAATACTAGCAAATCGAATACAACAACACATTAAAAAGATCACACACAATGATCAAATGGGATTCATTCCAGGGATGTAGGAATGTTTCAACACCCGCAAATTAATCAGTGCGATACATGACATTAAGAAAATGAAGAATAAAAATCACATGATCATCTCAATAGATGCAGAGAAAGCATTTGGCAAGATACAGCATCCATTTATAATAAAAACTCTGGATAAAATGGGTATAGAAGGAAAGTGCCTCAACATAACAAAGGCCATATATGACAAACCCACAGCTAATATCATACTCAATGGAGAAAAATTGAAAGCTATCCCTTTAAGAACAGGAACCAGACAAGGGTGTCCACTTTCACCACTCTTATTCAACATAGTATTGGAAGTCCTAGCCACAGCAATCAGGCAAGAAAAAGAAATAAATGGGATCCAAATTGGAAAGGAAGAAGTGAAACTGTCACTATTTGCAGATGACATGATTTTATGTACAGAAGACCCTAAAGAACCAACCAAAAAACTCAGAAATAATAAATGAATACAGAAAAGTTGCAGGATACAAAATCAACATACAAAAATCAGTTGCATTTCTATATATTAACAACGAAGTAGCAGAAAGAGAAATTAAGAATACAATCCTATTTACAATTGCAACAAAAAGAATAAAATATCTAGGAATAAATTTAACCAAAGGAGTGAAAGACCTGTACACTGAAAACTATAATACACTGTTGAAAGAAACTGAAGAAGACACAAAGAAATGGAAAGATATTCCCAACTCTTGGATTGGAAGAATTACCATAGTTAAAATGTCCATACTTCCTAAAACAATCTACAGATTCAATGCAATACCTATCAAAGTTCCAATGACATTTTTCACAGAAATAGAACAAATAATCCTAAAATTTATATGGAACAACAAAAGACCCTGATTAACCAAAGGAATCCTGAGAAAAAAGAACAAAGCTGGAGGTATCACTCTCACTGATTTCAAAATACACCACAAAACTATAGTAATCAAAACAGCATGGTAATGGCACAAAAACAGACACACAGACAAATGGAACAAAATCGAGAGCCCAGAAATAAACCCATATATCTATGGACAGCTATTTTTTTTTTTTTTTTGAGAAAGATTAGCCCTGAGCTAACTGCCGCCAATCCTCCTCTTTTTGCTGAGGAAGACTGACCCTGAGCTAATATCTGTGCCCATCTTCCTCTACTTTATGTGTGGGATGCCTACCACAGCATGGCTTGCCAAGGGGTGCCATGTCCGCACCTGGGACCCAAACTGGCAAAGCCCCGCCCGAAGCAGAATGTGCGCACTTAACCGCTGCACCACCGGGCCGGCCCCTGGACAGCTAATTTTTGACAAGGGAGACAAGAACATACAATGGAGAAACGAAAGGCTCTTCAATAAATGGTGTTGGGAAAACTGGACAGCCACATGCAAAAGAATTAAAGTAGACTATTATCTTACACCACACACAAAAATTAACCCAGGACGGATTAAAGACTTGAATGTAGGGGGCCAGCCTGGTGGTGCAGCAGTTAAGTGCACACATTCCACTTCAGGGGCGTGGCGTTCGCCGGTTCGGATCCCGGGTGTGGACATGGCACCGCTTAGCAAGCCATGCTGTGGTAGGTGTCCCACACATAAAGCAGAGGAAGATGGACAGGGATGTTAGCTCAGGGCCAGTCTTCCTCAGAAAAAAGAGGAGGATTGGCGGCACTTAGCTCAGGGCTAATCTTCCTCGAAAAAAACCCCAAAAAACTACAATGAGATAGCACCTCACTCCAGAATGGCTATAATTAACAAGACAAGAAACAGTAAGTGTTGGAGAGGATGTGGGGAGAAGGCAACCCTCCTATACTGCTGGTGGGAGTGCAAACTGGTGCAGCCACTATGGAAAGCAGTATGGAGATTCCTCAGAAAATTAAGAGTAGATCTACCATATGATCCAGCTATTCCACAGCTGGGTATTTATCCAAAGAATATGAAAAATGCATAAAGATACATGCACCCCTATGTTCACTGCAGCCTTACGCACAGTAGCCAAGACTTGGAAACAACCTAAGTGCCCGTCAAAGGATGACTGGGTAAAGAAGATGTGGTATAAATGCAATGGAATCCCACTCAACTGTTAAAAAAAAAGATGAAATCTTGCCACTTGTGACAACATGGATGGACCTTGAGGGTATTATGCTAAATGAAATAAGTCAGACGGAGACAGTCAAATACTGTATGATCTCACTCATATACAGAAGATAAAAACAACGACAAACAAACACACAGATACAGAGATTAGATTGGTGTTTACCAGAGGGGAAGGGGGGAGGGAAGAGGATGAAAGGGGTGACTGGGCACGTACTTATGGTGATGGACAGTAATTAGTCTTTGGGTGATGGAACACGATGTAGTCTACACAGAAACAGAAATATAATGATGTACGCCTGAAATTTATATAATGTTATAAACCAATGTTACCTCAATAAAAAAATAATAAAGTGCTTAGAATAACAACAACAAAAAAATGGTAGGAGCAGCCAAGCATAGTATCCTATGCCCAGCCAATCACAGTACGTCATTCTCTTGGGCACAATGCTGGGTCTAGGGAGGGGCATGTGCCCTAATCTCAGTCAGTTAGAGCCCTTTTCTGAGACTTTTCAATTTGGAGCCAGAGGAGAAAAGGTCTTGCTTTTCAGAAGTATGTGAATGGAGACTGCCAGCAGCTATTGTTTTCACTGCTTGGAGGACACCGTGTGCAGTGGGGAAGCATGAAGACAACATGGACAAGAGGGTAGAGGGTGCAGATGGTACCCTCCTTTGAGCTCCTGAGTCTAGTCAAACTGGAAGTTAGATCAATTCCTGGACTTCCCAGTTATGTAATCCAATAAATCTCCTTTTATGCTTAAGCTAGTTTGAGTTGGGTTTCTGTCACTTGTAATCAAAACAGGTCTGAACTAAAGAAAAAGAAAAGAAAAAAAGTTAAATAACATGCTCTTCCTCTTAGAAATAGACAATAAACTTCAAGTCCACAGTAAATTCAGTGGAACGAACACTTAAGCAGATTGGTATCTGAGAAATATTTACTAGCCAACTATGGATAATCAAAGGTGTTTGGGAGAATGTTGAGGAAACCAGCTTTGTTCATTTTTGTTGTTTTCCTTCTTACACTGATAGCTTTTGCTTTTGAAATTTTAACAGGAAGAAAAACAGTAAGTCAGTCAAGGGAGAAGGAATAGATTGAGAGGCAGTGAAAGGACGTATGGGAACAGAGTGATGGAGAAGGGAATGGCATATCAGAGAGCTCTAGCCTGGGAGTCAGGGGACCTGTGTCGCAGTCCTGGCTCTGCCACTACCGCTCCTTTTGCTTGGGTAAGCCACTTTGACTGCTTGTGAGTTCTGCACTTGAGAAAAAGAAGGCCTGGAATGAAAGATGATTACGCTCCCTCTTGGTTCTAACAGTCTATTATTCTAGTATATCCTCTATTTCTAGCAGGAAAATGAAGGAAGCCAGGGAGCAGGGGGGCCTCACTATTGGATTCACAGCTGTCAAGAGTGACCTCAGGTTTCCCAAGAGGTCCACCTCGGAGGGCAGCTGCTCCAACAACCCCAAACCAGCCTCACATCATCCCACGGGCAACTGAGGTTCTGGCTTTTCAAAACATGGTCAATGATTATAAGCCACTTTTGGGCTAGGGGTGGGGGTAGATACAAGGCAGGGCTCCTTGCTCATTAAATTCATCAAATAATTAATCAAATTCCCTATGTAGAGAGGGTAGAACCAACCTCACCTCTCTCCCCTCTCCATCTTTTTCCCATCACTGAAGAATCCCCACCCACACTAAATCCCATCCAGAGCAGCACCCCTGGAACCCATGCATCCTAGCAAGGGCAGCCCGCCCAGCGGAGACCTAAGCAAACCAGTTTCACACAGCAAAATTCAACAGCCTGCTATTGTCACAACCAGGGAGGCAAGGGAGGCACAGTGTCCTCTATCACAGAGATTGAAGTAGGAGGAGAGGGGAGAATGGGAAGAAGTGTTGAATAAACAGACAGGGAAAGGAAGCTCTACGGAAATGTGCTCCTGCTCCAAAGGTGGGGTTGAAGGGTAGGGTGTGAGAAGAAAGGAGTGTTCTTCCAGCCCTTTTATACTGTTTTCTCCATTTCTGCCAAAATAGTCACAAGGAGTTTCTCAGTTCTTAGAGTTCTGAGAATCAAGACTTGGTACACAGTAGGTGCTTAATAAATATTTACTGAATGAATAACTCAATGATTGAATGGATAGATAAATCTATTGGTCACCATGCTGACTCTCGTTGTCTTTGCCTCCCTTTGACGAACCACAAAAATGGAAGATGCTCCATTGAAGAGAAGGCATGATAAGGATAGGGGCTCCTTGCAGGCTCAGCTGAGGCTGCTAGGCCCCAGTTCAGACTATCCAGGCAGAGTCATAACGGGTCACATCACACAGAGGTTATCTCCTTCAGTCAAGGAGCAATTATTGGGCCCTTTCTGTGGGCCCAGGACCATGCAGATGCTAGTCCTTGACTTCTGAGAGTCCAACTGAAGAAACAGTGTTAGCCTATACAGAACAATGATATGAGTCATATAAATCAATAAATAACCAACCTTAAGTAATGTAGGGAGAACTATAATTGCAATTAGAGTTTGAAGAAGAGAGATGAGTGAGCTGGAACAGTCTAGAAAGCTCCACGGAAGTGGGATTTGACCTTGACTCAGAGAACATGTGAATGTTCATTCACTTGGGGAGAACTTGGGCTAATTTTCTGAACTCTGATCCCACCTGAGGCATCACAGTGCTATTCTCCAGACGCACACCCAAGCTCCCTCCAATTTTCCTTCCGTGGTCTGCATGGCAGGCGAGATCTCCATCACCATTAGAGCACACGGGGGCTTCACAAAAAGCAGTGCAATCTGAGTGCTGACGAGACCAACAGGTTTGCTTCTGAAGGTTGTTATCGCTGCCTGGCGGTGGCCCAGGTATAGAAATTTGCTGCTTCAAATGTTCCATCAGGGGAATCGGCTGGGGAGTGCTAATCCTCAGTGAAACCATCTTGATTACAAAGGAAGAAACGACAACACCGTATCATTTAACTGCTGAACCTTAACAAGGAAACACAAAGCAGCATTAACATTCTCTGCCTGTAATGCCACCGTTTAAGCAGTTAATCTTATTTTAGCTGAATGACATGTTCATTACAGCAAATAAGTAGGTAATATGTGGGATTACTGAAAGGAAAGATAAATTAAACCAGTTATGGGCATCATGTTGATTTTTTTTTAACTGTCCGATTTAACTTGGTATTTTTCAACAGTCAGATCTAACATACACTCATTTAGCAGACATTAAGCCAATAGGACTCTTGCCCAGAAAAGGTATTGTGTATGACTTAAGACGCTGGTTTTAAGGGCAGCAATCCATGATTCTCAGCATTGGCTCCAGCCTGGAATCTTCAGTGCTTAAACTGGAGGGTTCCCGAATGGTTAGCTAGCACTTCTCTCTTTCCATTCAATAGTTATGTTTTCAGTATTTACGGTTTTCATGGGCAGCTGAAGGGCTTTCCTTCAGGGTCTCAAACACCCTTTTGTGTGGACCTGCTACAAAGGCCCCTTCAAACACAATGTGTAGTTCAGGAATGCATTTTATCTCAGATACACGTGCTTTCCTCAAACAAGAATTACTCTGACTCCAAAAACGATTCGCTGAACTAGGGGTACAAGAGGAAAGGAGATATAGTCCCTGAACTGGAGAAGATTACATCCTAGTTGGGAGAGAAGGAATAACATGAGGAACCTAGGAAACAATGAGAGAGGGCGTACAATCGAGTGCCAAATTGCGGTGCAGTCCATAAGGAAAAGACTAGTACTTATTGAGCCGTATGAAGTACTAGGTATTGGGCATTGCACCGTAGGGAAGGCTCTTGGTATATTTAATCTGATTTCATTTGCTCAATAATCTCGTGAGGCCAGTATTAGTACTCCCCATCTCACAGGTGTGGAAAGCGAAGGCTCAGAGAAGTAAATTGCTTGTCCACGTAAGGGGAAAAACAGGAGTTTAAACTCAGGTCTGAGTCTAAAGCTTTTGTTTCTTCCTTTATGGCAAGCTGCTTCCTTAAGAAATATGAAGAGTCAAGAGCAAAAGAATATCATAAGAGATGTCATGAAAGAAGTGGAATTGGATCTGAGTCAGAACGTACCTTCAATCCAACTTAACAAAATCGGGGCCGGCCCTGTGGCCGAGTGGTTAAGTTTGCATGCTCGGCTTCAGCGGCCCAGGGTTTCAACGATTCGGATCCTTGACGTGGACATGGCACTGCTCGTCAGGCCATGCTGAGGTGGCGTCCCACATGCCACAACTAGAAAGACCCACAACTAAAATATACAACTGTGTACTGGGAGGATTTGGGGACAAAAAGCAAAAAAAAAAACAAAAAACAAAACAAAATCCTTTACCAGTGCACACCCACTTGACAGTCAATTCTATTTTCAGGAGCAGCCTAAAGAAATAACCTTCTTTCAAGATAATGCAATGATCTTAAAACATTTTAACTCCAAGAATCCCCTCTTGACTTTTATGCCATTGTTGTGTTTTCAATCTATATATACATATACATATTTTAAAAACCCACAGACATTATTGTATATGGTCAATATTTATTTAGATCTATCCACATATTTTTACCTTCTTCATCAACCTTTTCTTCTTATATCTCTGAGTTTCCATCTAGGTTCTTTTTACTTCTGCCTGAAGAACTATCTTAAGTATTTCCTTTAATGCAGGCCTGCTCATGATAAATCTCTCAGTCTTTATGTCCAGAAATGCCTTTAATTCTCTTTTAATTTTGAGGAACATTTTTCCTGGGCATAAAACTCTAGCTTGTCAGTTACTTTCTTTCAGCACTTTGAAAATATTCCATTTGTCTTCTGGCTTTCATTATTTCTCTTGAGAAACCAGCAATAAGTTTAATTATTGCTCTTTCCAAGGTAATGTCTTTTTTCTCTAGCTATTTTGAAGGATTTTCTCTTTGGTTTTCATTTATTATGAACGTGCCTAGATTTTCTGACTTGTTTTAAATTCTTAATCCGCGACAATGTTTTTCACCAGTTGTGGAAAATTCTCAGCTGTTATCTTCTCAAAAATTGCTTCTGTCCCATTTTCTCTCTCCCTTGCTTCAGGGACTCTAAATACATTTATATCAAATCTTCTTACTGCATCCTGTATCTCTTATCCCTCACCTGTATTTCCAAACTCGTTTCTCTCCATGTTTCCTTCTAGAGATATTCTTCTTTATAATCTTAAATATCTCTTCGTTGATGTCTTATTTGCTATAAAACACTTCCACTGAGTTAATTTCCACTACTATATGTTTTTGGTTTGGGATTCGGTTCCTTTTTAAGGTTTCCATAATTATCAATCTTGTGTTTTATCTCTTTGAACCTACTGAACAAATTGCAGAGCAATTTGCTGTCAAGTAACAAGAGTTGACAACAGGGCCGGCACAGTGGCACAGTGATTAAGTTCACATGTTCCACTTCTCGGCAGCCTGGGGTTTGCCAGTTCAGACCCTGGGTGCGGACATGGCACTGCTTGGCAAAAGCCATGCTGCGGTAGGTGTCCCATGTATAAAGTAGAGGAAGATGGGTACAGATGTTAGCTCAGGACCAGTCTTCCTCAGCAAAAAGAGGAGGATTGACAGTAGTTAATTCAGGGCTAATCTTCCTCAAAAAAAAAAGAGTTGACAACAAAAATGCAATCAATGAGTTCCAGTTCCACTTAGGATATAGAAAGCCAAGAAGCACAGCTCCTACAGACCTTTTTTGCTTTGGGCAGAGTACAGGAGGAAGAGTAGCAGCCAAAAAGTGAGAGGAAAATCCCCTAAATTTTAACAAATACTTAAAGACCATGTATGGGCTAGTGTGACAGCTTAGAATCCTTGGGAGCCACAGATACGGAGATAAGGAGATACACAGATAAGGAGAGTCTGCCTCCTCTAGGTGTTCTTAAGAAAGACAGGGGGCAGATCAGGAGAACTGAAAGAGCCTCCCTTTGGTGACAACGGCATGCAGATGACAACCAGCTCCCACTTGGGGAGAGGCATGAAGCCCATGTCCTTCTTTCATATAAAGAAAAAGCCATATGCCACTAGAGGAGTGGTACAAACCATTCCTGTCCCCTGGTCCCAGGAAAAGTTTGGCTGTGGTGGTGCAGAGTTGAAGCAAAAGCCATCAGATGCTGAAGGGAGGCAAGAAAGCCACTTGTGACTAGGATCTTGCATTGATACAAAGCAGATGCCTGCTACCAGTGAGAGAAAGGAAACCTGCTCTCATCTAAGACGCCCCTCATTACAAGGCAGTCTGACTCCCATGGGGCGAGGGAGGCCCATCCCTAAAGTTCAAGAGCCCAGAGCCTGCATGAGACTGAGGCTAAAGGGGGAGAAACACTTCCTGCCCCAACCACAAGCACTGCACAAAGAAACAAGTGTCAGATTTCTACAGCTGAGGGAGGGGCAGGACCACAGAGAGAGATCTTATATACTTATACACTTGTAGTATAGGCGTACGGTCTCCTGAAAGCTGAGGGTGAAGCCGGAACACTGAGAAAAACTCTCTGGCATTCCAGGCCACACACTAAGCACAAGGTAGCAGCAGTCCACCACTGGAGGAATTCAAAATCTGTAGTATACTGAAGGTAATGATATCAATAATAAAACTCAAACTCAGATCAACTACTGATGGGAGTTACTCAGTCCCCCCACACTAATGGCCTGATAGGAGAGACTTGCCCATTTGCAGGTATAAATACCACTTACCTCAGTTTCTACTATTCTTTTACATACAATGTCTGGCATTCAATCAAAACTTATAAGACATCAAAAAAGCAAGAAAAAACAACAACCGATTGCTAAGAGATAAAGTAGTCCACAGAACTAGATCCAGAGATGGCCCAAATACTGATACTATCCAACAGGAACTTCAACTGTGATTAAAATACTAAAGGATCTAGTGGAATGGGTGAACAGCGTGCAAAAATAGATGGGGAATTTCAGTAGAGAGATGGAAACTATAAAAAGGAGTTAATGGAAGTGCTAGAAATAAAAACACACTATCAAGAGATGAAGAATCACTCAACAGGCTTATCAGCAGACTGGACACAGCACAAAAAACAATGAACCTGAAGTAGGTCAACAGAAATGATCCAAACTGAAACACAAAGAGAAAGAGACAGTGAATAAAAAAGAAGAGTGTGTCCAATAGAGCTGTGGGACAGTATCAAATGGTCTAATACAAATCTAATTGGACACCATCCCAGTGGCACAGCAGTTAAGGTCGCATGTTCCACTTTGGCGGCCTGGGGTTCGCCGGTTCGGATCCCGGGTGTGGACCTACACACTGCTTGTCAAGCCATGCTGTGGCAGGCGTCCCACATATAAAGCAGAGGAAGATGGGCACAGATGTTAGCTCAGGGCCTATCTTCCTCAGCAAAAAGAGGAGGATTCGTGGCAGAGGTTAGCTCAGGGCCAATCTTCCGCAAAAATAAATAAATAAATCTAATTGGAGTCCAAGAAGGAGAAGAGAAAAAGAAAACTGGGCAGAAGAATATTTGATGGCATACTGGCTGAGAATTTTCCAAAATTAATGAAAGACTATAAAAAGATCCAAGAGGCTCAGAGAATCTCAAGCAGAATAAACACAAAGAAAAACACACCAAGACACATCATAGTAAAACTGCTGAAAATCAAAAACTAAGAGGAAATCTTGAAGGCACCCAGAAAACAAATTTAAAAATTACATATAAAAGAACAAATATAAGAATTATAGCAGACTTTTCATCAGTAACTTTGCAAGCCAGAAAGCAGTCAAGTGATTTTTTTAAAGTACTGGAAAACTTAGACCACCATCCCATCAGGTCACTTGAATGTTTTTTTCTTCTCCCCAAAGCCCATTGCATGGCTGTACATCCTAGTTATAAGTTCTTCTAGTTTTTCTATGTGAGCCACCAGCACAGCATGGCAACTGACAGATAAGTGGTGTGGTTCTGTGACTGGGAAGCAAATCCAGGCTGCTAAAGTGGTGAGAGCACTGAACCTTAACCGCTAGACCATTAGGCTGACTCACTGGAATTTTTTTTAAATCTTTTTATTTATTTATTTATTTATTTTTGAGGAAGATTAGCCCTGAGCTAACACCTGTGCCCATCTTCCTGTATTTTATATGTGGGACACTGCCACAGCATGGGTTGATGAGCGGTGTGTAGGTCTGTACCTGGGATCTGAAACAGTAAACCCCAGGCCGCTGAAGCAGAGCACACGAACCTAACCACTACGCCACTGGGGTGGCCCCTCACTTGAATTTTTGATGTTGGTGAAGCTAATCAGGGCTAAGAAGAAAAATGGTGGCACTATGGGAACAAGAGTAAATGATAGGGCTTAGATGCAAGGAGCTTAGATGCATGAGAGCCAGCGATGTGGATATACCTCTTGAAATCAGACCATCAATAAGCAAGGACCCCAACCCTGAAAAGGGTTTTCTAGAGCCCAAACAGGTCAGAGACTGCATTCTCTAACTCACTTACAGCACGATGGGCTTAGTTACAAGCAAAATTGCAGTGCCCATGAAAGCACCTATCCCTCGTGTTTCAAAGACATAGAATGAGTGGTGCAGATTCAGTGACAATAGACAAACTACATAGGACACTTCCTATGATTCCATATATTGTGATATTAGGAGACAAGAAGAAAAAAGTGAACAAAGAAGCTCCTGCTGCAGAGGACATAAACCTAGGAGGAGGAGCCAAAGCAGCTAAACAGCCATTTCATGCTGCTCCTATCTGAGATGCTGGCTTGGAGCAAGGAGTAAGTCCTGAGTGGACGGTGGGCAAAGCATGCTAAGCAGTGTAATGCCAAGCAGAGCTTTAGTCCTTTCCTAATAACCATCACTTCCCAAAAGCCTTCCCCAGTAAATATACAATCTAATAACACACAGTGAATTTGCCACGCACACACATCTTCAAGACAAGTGACCCCAATTCCTCTTTTCCATGAGGACTGCCATCCCTAGGTCCCTCCTGCACAGACACTCGGGAATCACAGGGTGGAAGTGAGTGAGGGCAGAGGAGATTCAATCTGGAGATTTGACTTCCTCCCCAGCCCTCTTTATATCCTTATGTTAGCTCTTTGCCCACAAGTTATTAATTCTTAAAGCCCACAGGAGAACAGCAATGAGAGACAGCACGTGTAGGAGTGTTGGGGGGAATATTGGATTTTAACTGGTAAGAGTCCCCGGGTTGTACAAATAAACACTGTGCCTTATTTAGTGGAGAACAGCCAAGATATAAAGAGGATTTTAAAAAGCTGAGGGCTTTGTATCAGCTCTTATTACATTTCTGGCAATAGCACTGCAAATGAATGTAGAAAATGAAGACTAATAAGAGAGAGAGAAAAGGGAAGAAATAACTGGTCCCCTCCAGAAACAGGGTTGACTGCAAGGCTGTCAGTCGTGGGCCCTGCCTCTAGAAACACAATACGGCGACCAGAAACCTTCTCCTAACGTCTTCCAATTACCCTTCTGTTTCAGAAGTCAAAAGGATAAGCAGCTAATAATTTTCAATCCTGCCTATCTACACCTTAGTTGTCTACAATTATTCCAGAAACTACAATTGTTGAATTGCTTTTCACTTCTAATGCTAGTGGGTAAATCTTTTGAATACAATCCTGATATCTAAGTAGGACAATTTAGGAATTACTAAAATATCTAGCTAAAGTGGGCCTACGATTCCTTTAAAAGGTTTGAAATATTTTGATTGCATTTGGGTAATGGGATGGATTTCTTTTTTAATCTGTTTATCATAGGAAAACAGATTTTAAAAATCATTACTGAAAACCTCCATACTTTAAGAAGCCTGAATCAGTCACATTATCTATTAGAAACTCTCTTGAGTTCTAAGGAGACAAAGAAAATTACTGGTCATTAAATGTGTTACACGTATGACTAATATTTATTATACCCAAATGTAATAGTTGAGAACAAGCCAAGTTGGTAGAGCTGTAACTTTTATGTGCTACATGTATGATTCAGCATAGGCCAAAGCCCTTTCATAGTCAATACGTAGGATCATCTCAGTTTATGGAATTTTTACGAGATAAGCAGAGTAGAGTGGTGGAAAAACATGTGATTAAGCATCTCAAGTTTCAATTTGAGAGTTGACTATCAAACAACGGCTCAGTCATAAATAAGGAGCTCTGTGGTGTTCTGCTTCCTTAGTTAAGAAGGGGTGGAATGAGTGATACTTTTTAGAGGGAATCCATGCAGCAAAAAGAAGCTTGGATTAAGTGGTCTTTAGGGATCCATCCAGCTCTAGAATTCTATGACCAGATGATCTCTAAGGTTTCTTCTAGCTCAGAAAATATATATACTTGGAACATAATTTTTTCCATTTTAAATTGCTATACAGGCTACTAGCATTTTTTTGCTCTCACAGTTCATTGCTGGTGATGTCTATTATTTATCTGATGTCAAGTCTTTGGTCGGGAACGCAACCCCAACTACAATGTTGTTCCGGGAAAACATTTCACTTTATAAAGAGCACATTGCAGTAAAAAGTGGAGCCCATCCATGAAACATTAGAAAATACTGGTCCCATTAAAAGTAACATCTACCAACTCAACTCTGGTGTTAGTCACCAATTTAGAATTACACTTTAATATAACTGATGCTATTTCTACTTTTCAAATTCAACAAAAAAATAAATAATCCAAATGTACATTTTTTTCTGAAGATTTTACTTTTCCTTTTTCTCCCGAAGCCCCACGGTACATAGCTGCATATTTTTAGTTGTGGGTCCTTCTAGTTGTGGCATTGGGACACCGCCCCAGCACAGCCCAACAAGTGGTGCCATGTCCGTGCCCAGGATCTGAACTGGTGAAACCCTGAGCCACCAAAGCAGAGCACGAGAACCCAACCACTAGGCCACGGGCCAGCCCCTCCAAATGTACATTTTTTTAAATTTTTATTTTATTTTTGAGGATGATTAGCCCTGAGCTAACATCTGTCACCAATCCTCCTCTTTTTGCTAAGGAAGACTGGCCCTGAGCTAACATCCGTGCCCATCTTCCTCTACTTTATATGTGGGACGCCTGCCACAGCATGGCTCGACAAGCAGTGCAGAGGTCCGCACCTGGGATCTGAACCGGCGAACCCCAGGCCACTGAAGCAGACAGTATGAACTTACGCGCTGCGTCACTGGGCTGGCCCCCAAAAGTACATTTTTATTTGCAGCAAAATTATAAGATATATAGTACTTTTAAAGTAGGCATTTAAATTCAGTACCTGACAAACTGAAATGTGATGTTCAATTACATCTGAAGTTATAATAAAAATGTATTTAAAAATCAAATACAGCACTGCAATTTTCTTAAGGTACTTCCTTTATTTCAAAGTGTGAAAAAAACTGAAGATGTTCTTGCGCACCCATATATGCTATGTGTGTCTCAGAATTCAGAACTATGCAAAGAATTTTTTGATATGAGTAAAAAATGAAATATTTGCACACTTTAGTGTAGTGCTTAATACTTATTTTTTAAATCTATTGCTAATGGTACTTCTAAAGAGCATTGACTCAACCAGAAAAACAGTAAAGGCTGCCTTTTCTTTTTTAAAGTGCTTATTTTCGCAACCATATCCAAAAGCAATGGTTTTTAGAAATACATAATAGTGAAAGGTGCTCAAAGAGTCACTACTTACAGAATCAAATATGCCATTTTGTAACTTTGCGCACGTAAACTGGTTTCATCTGCGTTAATGGAAGATTGCTTTCAACGGCTCTCAACCGTGTGCTTCAAATCAGACAGTGCTATTTCTATCAGCAGCGTGAACAGGGACAGCAAAGCGAACCCCAGCATATTTTAAATGGATCACAGAAGACTAGGAAAACTGTCACAGCTTTTGAATATGGTACATATCCAAGGATGAGCCTTCTCTTTCACTCCACAAATACGGTAAACATTAAAAATAATAACACTTTCTTGTCTCTCTACAGAGCACTTACCAGTATATGAAGGGATTCAAATTCTTGTACCATTTAACCAAACTCTTGTTTCTACATAGAGCAGCCTTCATATTCTCAACGTTTAAAACAAGGTCTATTTCCACCAAGAAATCAAAGAAGGAATTAACAAATGAAATATCTAGCACTAAAAACCTGAGGAAAAAAATTATGAACAACACTGTAACGAAGCTTTTCTTCTTGAAGATTGATACAAACGTTCCCAAATAGAATTTGTTTTCAGAGAGTGAAATATGTGGCTTCATCTCAGTCATATCACTTTATCCGATTTAAATAATTTAGAAAAGAATAAGCATCATCTTAACTTGACTGCTTTCTGTATCAGACTCTCTTACTGACTCGTGCCCCCAGTATGAACCATTCAACAGTCTTATAATGAGCATCCTTTCAGGTCCCTAACTAGTCTCTGGAACTTACGTTTTTTTTTATTCCTCCTTTCTCTCCCCTCCAAAAATCTCCACATATCCCAAGACAAACTCTCCATTAAAAAATCACAATTTAAATACAGTGTGATAATGCCACATTTGCTTTAAAGTAGTAATAAATTATAAATTGCCAAATAACTTAATGTAATTCACAATGCAAATCCCTGGTATAAAAAGAATCCATCTCGCCCTGAATATAATAAAGCAGTCCAGTGATTTCAAATTACTTATTAAATAAAGGCAAAAATAAGGTGTAAAACACTATTTAGAAAAGTCAAGTAAGAAACCAGTTACCATAAATCTTTTTACAAAGATAAATGTAATGTGCCTTCCCTCTTTTAAAAATTGTTAGGGAGGTTTATAATTAGTGGTTTCCAAAATGACTTTAAGGAAACTAGAGTCAAATTACATATTATTTGTAATATATGACATATTAAACACACATACAACAATAATACTGCAATGGCGAGTAATTTAAATTAATCTTTGGACCTGCTACTTTTTGGCAAGTATATTTCTTTTCCAAAGTCTTCGCTATAACTGATTTTTTAAGTGTTAGTTTTCAGAAACTTTGCTACTTGAGATAACATGTTAAAAGGAGATACCAGAAGTCTCAAACAGTAATAATATGCCTATAAAACAAAGATTGTTCTTGCATCTTTTGTTATTGTAACAAACACACTTTAAAATAGACAACACTGCTATGCTTGGAAATTAAAAATACCCACACCCTTAAAAGGGGGTGGAAAAAGAAAGAAAAATTGAAAATTCTTATTTCAAAATAAATGTGAAGTCCTTGCATTTCTTAAGAACTTGACTTGTCAAATCACAGTTTATCTTCTTTTGGACCAAGCCGTGTCTTCCACCATTTATCCACGGGATACGAGGCCAGTTCTCCATTTTGTGGGTTTCAGTTCGAATTTTCTTGCACGTTTGCAAAGCTGGCACTGGACTTGAGACGTTTAGCTAGATAAATCAAACGTATCATATGTTAACTTACATTTAATTCTCTAAACATGATTATTCATTATTTTTATGTAAGCTATACTATTCATCTACTAATTCTATGTTTGAATCTGAATAGATTCAATCTTTTAAGAATTAAAACTTATGTCTACTTTCTTCTACCAACCTCAAAAAACATAACTTTGCTAGAAGTTGCACATGACTTTGCTAGAAGCAGTACCAAATAAAACAGAGATAATTTACATCATCTTGAACATCACAATCTTAAATATGTAACAGACATGAAATTACTCTACTTAAAAAATGGAAGTGTCATGAGGTATAATAATAAAATTACATATTTAAAAGTTTAAGTAGGGGCGCTGGCCCAGTGGCGCAGTGGTTGAGTTTGCACGTTCTGTTTTGGGGGCTCAGGGTTCACCGGTTTGGATCCCAGGTGCCGACATGACACTGCTTGGCAAGCCATGCTGTGGTAGGCGTCCCACATATAAAGTAGAGGACGATGGGCATGGATGTTAGCTCAGGGCCAGTCTTCCTCAGTGGGGAAAAAAAAAAAAAAAGGAGGATTGGCAGCAGATGTTAGCTCAGGGCTAATCTTCCTCAAAAAAAAAAAGTCTAAGTAGGAAGTCCAAATCTAAATTTCTCTTAAAGGAATTTAGTGAAATAACACTGTAGTGTTAAAAAAATTAAATTTAAATGTCTTACAAAGAAAAGTGAGTTGTATATTACACACAGACGCACAAACACATACACGAACATATATGGCTGCTAATAAAATATGCACAGTTTTGATTATGAAGCTAACTGGACTGGGTCATTAGGGTCAATAAAGAAAATCATGGCTATCTGGCTTGGTAAGACGTTTTGTACTTACAGTTAAACATGAATGTATCTCATGTTCCAGAAATGAAAACAATCACGCCATAGTGAAAGTATCTGACACTGGATAACCAGGAAGCTGCCTACTTCGGAGGTTCTTGACACTAGAGGACAGGTTATGACTGAGAAGGTCTGCAAGGGGACCCAGGCAGCTGTAATCTTTTTTCAAAGCTCTGCAGACAATTCTGATACTGGTCACGGAGGAGCAGCACTGTTCTGGTTTCTATCAGGGTCCCCCCTGACCACCACTCCAAGTACAAGATGACAACACGACTTCCTGGAACGGTGTATGGTTTCAGCCTAACTAAAGGGCAATTTAAACAAAAAAACAGCCTAAGTTAAAATTCTACTTCTTAAGCCTTCAGTGGATTTGGGAAGCAAAATAAATCCAAAGTTTTTTTTTTAATTACGTTGTTTAAAATTACTAGAAGTAATCTAGTTTCTTACTGACTAATGACCAAATTTATTAAACTAACCAGGGAACAATACCAATGAGTACCTCTACCTACAACTTCCTTGCTCCCTTATTCTCTATCTGATAAATCCCTACATCCTTCCACATTCCACTCCAGGGATCATCTAATGGTGACTCCCAACACCTCTAATGCAGTCTCTCCTCCTCTGTGGTCCAACCGCACTGTACAGACCTCCACGACATCTGTTGTAATAATTGGATTAGGGTCAGTGTGTTCTCCGAGGGCGTGTACTGTGCTTTGCTCCTATGTTTAATCCCTAATTTCTACCAGTGGACTTGATGAATGGCGGCATAGGAAATGGGGGCATAAAGAAAAGTAATGAAAAACATCCATGAGGTAACAGCACAAGAACTGTTTGCTTGCACTAGCACTTCCTCAGGTTCATAATTTAACTCATAAACAATGTTCCTGTGAAACATTAACAGGTATGATGCAGAAGTTGTACTGTCAAGTTTTGGGAATGTAATCTCAGGGCCTTTAATTTATAACCAGATACATTGTGAAGCTCATAAAAGGGAATTCCACAGGACTAGTATTTTGAGGAACACACTCTAGGAAATGCTAACATTAACTATAATGTTCTTTTATTCAACAAATATTTCTGAGCACCTACTAGGGCCAGGTACTTTCTAGATGCTGGTGACACAGTGGTAATCAAGATAAACAAAATCCTGTCTTGATGGAGCTAACAGCTGAGTCAAGGCATACAAACAAATAAGGCAGAAAATAAATGAATACGGTAATTTAAATAGTGATCAAGTGCCATTAAAGAAAGATGATACAGAAGAATTTTAAAAGGGGTGTTTCCTTAGGTTGGGGGGTCGTAAAAGGTCTCTTTGAATTAAGTAACCTTGGACCTAAAACTTGGATGACAAGAAGCCAGCCAAGCAAAGTGGGGAGGGCAAGTACAAGAGCCTTGGAAAGGCGGCAGTGCGAATGAGCTCAGTATTAGAGAGGAGCAGGAAGAAGGCCAAAACACCTCCTCGCATCATGAGCAAGGAGAGGAGCGCACGCAGTGAGTTTAGAAAGGGGATGGGGGTCAGGTCACATACAGCTTGGAAAGCAGACACTGGAAATAAGTTTGCAGTTTGGGTTTTATTCTAGGTGCAACAGGAAGACAGAAAGAGTTTTAAGTGGGAGAGGGGCATGGTAAGACTCTGTGTTTAAAAAATTACTCCAGCCACTATATGGAGAATGGATTGTAGTGGGTCAAGAAATGGAGGCAGGGTTACCAGTTAAGGGCCTCCTGCATTAGTGTGGGAAAGAGATGACAATGGCCTGGGCTAGGGTATTACCAGTGGAGGGAGAGAAAAGATAATTTAAGATACATTTTGGGAAGTGGGGTTGGAAGTACTTGCTGATGAATTGAAAAGGGGTAGGGAAAGGAATGTGAGAATAGAGAAAAGAAAAGAAGAAATTAAAAGACAATAAGGTGTGTGGCTTGCACAAGCAGATGGATGATAGTGACTTTTGCTGTGAAAACAAACAAAACCCTGATTAGAAGCAGTAAATATCTTCCACAGGGTTAAAGAGACTTGCAAGGCAAATAAGAAGCTAAACTTTAAAGGTACATCAAGTCCTGAAAAATAGAGTTTCTCAATAGTGAGGTCTCTGCAATATTTTATTATTCTAAATAACGGCTTTTAGGACTGAGTTATTATATATTTACATAACGCTGGCAATCTTCAAAAAACATTACTACACACACCCATGATGAAAACTCTCTCTTCTAGTAGCTAGCTTTTTAAGGTGACAAGACATTACAAATATCTACAAGTAACCTTTTCTTAAGTTAGATACATTAGAAGTGAAGTAGGATAAACCATGAAGAAGTGCTAGAAAGAAATTTACAGGAGAAAGAATTTTTACATCATAGACGAGGAATAATATTTGAGAGAAAAAAAGCCTAACTTTTTTCTTCAAAGAAATTCTCTTTAAATTCTAAATTCTCTTTAAAAACTAAAATTACTAAGGGATAAGCTCATACTTTCACTCTGATAAAAAGAAACCATTCTTCTTCAGCTAGATTGGATCTTCTGGTTAGCGCTTTTTCTGCTCTGTCCTAATTGATGGGGAGAAAGGAAAGGAATTAACATCTATTGAGCACGTGCTATAAGTCGAGTAATGTTCTTGCAACTACAATTCCAACTTGTCCATAACAAATTGTCTGTGTGTAAGCTACAGCTTCTCCCTGCCCGCCGTGCTTTTAGGTGGTTCCGCCATGGCTCCAATGGGCCTAAGAGCTGTCTACACCTCCCTACTATGGCCAGTTCAGTCCGCAAAGCCTTCTTTGCTATTCCTGTGTTGTTGCCAACCTTATTCCAGGGAATCTAGCTTTCTTAATTAAACCATCTGAAAGATTTTTGATTACTACACTTACGAACTTCTATATCTCTTCCATTAGTAAGTTTAAGTGTAAAATGTGAAGCAGAAAGCTGTTTAAGACAAATATAGTTTGAGTTCTCAGAGTATATATCCCTTCTAAAACAGGCCTAAATTTTCAGGTTTTTATCTAAATAAATGAACAATTGTAAAAAGAAACTTACGCAGAATGAGTTTGCGTTTCTTTTGCTCCGAGTGAAGAAAGCTACTAAGGTAGAAGACAACAGGCAGAAAGAGAATGAACACAGAAACAGCAATTACAGGCACGGTGTCACTGCAGGGGACCGAGCAGTTGAAAGTTCTACTCCACAGTTTTCGAGTAATGTTCATCTGGAAAAATAACAAATAATATTACTCTATTTTATATTTAACTTGTCCTAAATTCCATACAGTTACTTTGTTAATAAGTTCACAGGCACCCAGGATTTAAACTAAATATCTACCCCTAAAAAAATCTATTGATAGTTGAGGACAATTTCTTCTGCCAGGGAAATAAGCTGGTTCACGATTAGACATTGTTTAAATTCATATCCATACTGAAAGTTCATATTCTAAATTCATAATACTGTCCAAAGAATGTCAACCTTTTACAGATTTCAAGCTGAGAACTCATATCAATAGCAATATAGTTAGACTGTGCTTCATTCATTAAAAAAGGTTTAAAAGAGTAACTCGACAAGGTGACAGATGTGTTAATAAACTTGACTGTGGGAATCTTTCATAATGTATAGGCATGTCGAATCATCATGTTGTACACTTTAAATATATTTCAATTTTATTTGTCAGTAATACCTCAATGAAACTGGGGGAAAAGGCTCACAAAAAGAATTTTTTTTTTCATATCTTACATATGTAATTCACTGAGCTTACTGCAATATTTTCAGAATGGAAATAAAAATACCAACTTTATAGGGCTTCTCTTCAAGAGAGATCTACGAAATGCTTAATAGCTTATCTAAGTTATTATGAAGGACTCATACTCGTGGCAAACAATTTTTTAAGTAGACAATATCTAATGAGTCATGGAAACCTTATTAGACAATGTTACTATCTTACTCAGCAGCTACATTAGAAACAGACTTAGGGGCACCAGCACCTCACTCTCATTGAGCTCAGGGTTTCCGTCAAACAGACTAAATGATGTAAGGAAACTATCAAATTTAATGCAGAAAACTGTTCTTGCCTGAATTTTGTTTAATTGAGATATAGTTTGCAAATGGTGCAGTGTATATTTATTACAAGTTTTGCTTATCGCAAGAAGGATGTTCTAAAATAGGTGGTCATGTTGACTCCTGTCTAATCCAACTTATGTCACAGAACCAATATTCATTTTTCTTCTTTATTTTAAAAACAATGAAATAGACTATTATTTTTAAAATATATATTTATTATTTATTGAGAGCCTACGAGAAGCCAGGTACATTCTAGACATTAGGAATACAGCAGTAAAAAATAAACAAGAATCCCCATGGTGTGTCCATTTTAAGTGCTTTTTACCTTCCTGACTATTATTGATCCACTACAGTTCACTCTGAGCTACTATGATAATTCATATTCAATCATTCTCAACCAGTAAGTTTTATCAATTTTGACTTTGCATTCTCTACTTTTAGCCAATAATTTCTCAGTTTCCTCTAATGCCTCTATACCCAGGCATCATATTCCTGTAAAAAGGCATGTCTGCCATCTAGTGGTGTCCCATGTAAAGGCAGGCTATACAATGGACAAAAAAGCTTTTTTGTTGACCATTCATTCAATCAACACATATTACTAAGGGCCTGCTATATGCCAGGCACTATTCTAAATACTGAAAACTGAACGAAAAAGGACATGAGGTCCTTGTCCTCATGTGGTTTATATTTTAGTGACGGGAGACAGACTATAAACAAGTAAACAAAAATTTTCAAATAGTAATGGATATAAAGAAATAAACACACCAATGGGACAGAAAACAACTGAGGAATGGCTTTGGAAACAAATGGTAGCAAAACCTAGAGGCTTCTTGAATTAGCAACAAGTGCACAAGAAACTGAAATGTAAACGTATAACAATGCCCACGCCTCTGAAAATGACACACGTTGTCAATCCTAAAAACCAAAATGTACCAAATTATCAATTTCCTTATGAAGGATGTGATACATTTCCATTTCAGTTTGACAGATCAGGATATTCTAAAACTTCACTACTTTATAACTAGTTATTTCTGGTTGAAGACAGCATATGCAGATTCCAATATATCCTTAAAAGGGATGATAACATTGAAGGCACATTCAACAACGCTACAAAATATGTATCATATCAGAAGCAAAGTACTTACTGCATCCTCCACATCAATGCATAAGTGTCTTCCAGGCTCAGCTTTATTCTCAAGTTCATTCATTTTTTGCATTTCACTGTACAGACTACTGAGATTTTTGTAGGCTTCGCGACAGTTTTTGCAAACTTCTGAATAATTTCTTAACTGGAGAAGACTGTATGTGCTCCCCTAAAATGTGAAAGGCACATATAATACACACAATAACATTACATCTCTTTAACGTCAGCTATTTGCCCTCCTAGAGGTAAAGATGCAGCATGGTGAAGTGTTGGGCAGGTTGTGAAATCACTCTGAGCCTCAGTTTTACCATCTACAAAATAGGGCTACCACTACCTGTATTACAGGTCCCAAGGATGACAGACCTAGTGTGTAAAGGACACAGCAAAATACTTGGCACTTTCTAATTGCCCCTAAATTTTGAAAAACACCGCATTAGCCTCTGTTAACTGAGGACAACACTAGCTCATATGCCAAATTACTGATATCTAAATACCACAAATTTCCTAAATTATCTTGTCATTTCTATGCCTGCTCTTACGTATCCTACTCTCACCGGATGATTAAAACATGCCCTTGCCTGTGCCGACTTCAACACTGAAGGCTACCTTAGACAGAGATGGCTTTACGCAAGTGAAAGGAAAAGGCACCAAAACTACATCCCCACTCAACCCTCTTACCCCAAGGCTTGTAAGCCAGGACTTTCTGGGCAGCAAAAAGGAACTAACACCAAAGAATTCTAGAAACTAAAATCAAGGGAGTAGATATAACATATAAGGTGTTAAGTTAGTGAATCTCAATCTTTCCCACTTCTGGAACTGACACTTGTCTTTTCAAGAACACGTTTGCTGAACAGCCAGCTCACACTTTTTCTTTCTATTTCCTTTATTCTTTACCTGCAGCCTGGAAATATGATATGAACTGGATATTGGAATGAAAGAGAGAAGGAAAAATTAAAGGAATTAAACTGAGGCGGCCCCCACAATGTTACCCCCACCATCTATTTGACAGAGAAACGAAGTCTCCCTTTAATTCTGCCACAAGAAATAACCCAATGTCTGTTTTTCACAAAACAAGTGTGCATTTAGCTAAATGTGTTCAATCAAAAATTGAGCGCAGAACCTTGATGGGGGGGTGTAACTTAGGCATTTATATTAAAATTTAAAATGCACATACCTTTTTATGTAGCAATTTCACTTCTAGGAATCTACCAAACTCATGCAAATACTCCAAATATATGAAAAAAGATTGTTTGTGTTTATAACAGTAAAACACTGAACCAAATAAAAAGCTCTATCAATACAGGGACTGACTAAATGGTAGCAGAGCTGAACAATAAAAAGCTCTGCGGCCTTTAAAATGAATGAGGAAGTGGGATTCCAGGAAGATGATGATATCAGCATGTGCCTTGTCTCCTGATTTCTTTACTTAAGAGATTCAAGAAAAGGGTAAACCCAGGCACTTGAATAGCACTGTGAAATGTAAAGGTGTGACATGCATATGTCATCACAGGAAGGTTGTGTTACAGCCACCACACCACTCCCAGAGAAACTAGCCAGGCCCACGGTCTCCTGTGAACCTCCACTCCCCTGCAACCACCCACACTGACCTCGAGAGATGCAGCAGGCTGGAATCATAGCCCCGCCCTGCCTGCGGGGCCAGCCACAAAAAAGCAGTCTTTCCACAGCCACCATGACAGTCCAGGTTCCCAGAGAAGCCACCTGCAAACACTTACTACCCAAGGGGGATCTGGTCTGGAACTTAAACCCACATCCCTACTCAACCAGTGAGTTAGAAGTCACTGCCACAGCCAATGTCACCGCCAATGTCACCAATCTCATTGCTTCCATTTATCTCTTTAGCTGACTCCCCTCCCCTCTCAAACGCAGACACACACACACAGCACTGGAGTCCCCCAGGACTCAGTCCTTGGGGCTTCCTGATCATCTCTGTCTACACTCACACATATCCAGTCTCGTGACTTTAAATACCATCTGCACCCACTGACTCTCAAATCTCTATCTCCAGCTCACACTTCTCCCCTGAGCTCCAATCTCATTTACAACACCAACTATTTGACACCTCACCTTGGAAGTTTAATAGCGATTCCATACTTAACAGGTTCAAAACAGAATTTTTTTTTTTTTAAAGATTTTTTTATTTTTTCCTTTTTCTCCCCAAAGCCCCCCGGTACATAGTTGTGTATTCTTCGTTGTGGGTGTTTCTAGTTGTGGCATGTGGGACGCTGCCTCAGCGTGGTCCGATGAGCAGCACCATGTCCGCGCCCAGGATTCGAACTAACGAAACACTGGGCCGCCTGCAGCGGAGTGCGCGAACTTAACCACTC
Organism: Equus asinus; assembly: GCF_041296235.1. NCBI lineage: Eukaryota > Metazoa > Chordata > Mammalia > Perissodactyla > Equidae > Equus > Equus asinus. The sequence goes on from NC_091813.1 coordinate 43,842,322, forward strand.
GGCCACGGGGCCAGCCCCTCAAAACAGAATTTTTAGTCCCCACTTTCCTACAACCAGTCTTTCCCATGGCCCCAGCATCCTCTCAGCTACTCAGGACCAAAAGTCTAGGATCATCCTGACTCTTCTCTTTCCTTCTCTGATCAGCCAAAACCACTCTCCAGGAATTACCCAATCTATCAGCAAGCCCTGTTAGATATACTTCTAAACCGTACCCTGAATCCATCTGTTTCTCCAACATCAAGGCCAAGATCCTAGTCCATACCATCTCTGTCCTGTGCCAGCCGCCTAATTAGGTTCCTTACTTTCACTCTTGCCTACATTCAATTGAGTTTCTCCACAACGCAGCCCGAGTGATATTTTTATAAGTAAATCATGTCATGTAACATTCCTGCTTTAAATGGCTTCCCATTGTGCTGAGAATTCAGTCCATACTTCTTCCTTTGTTCTACGAGGCTCTTTATAATCTGGCCTCTGCCTATCTCCCCATATCTCATTCACATTTGCTCACTGTGCTCCAGCCAAACTGGCCTTCTTCCCATTCCTTGCACATACCAAGCTCACTCTCTCCCCGAAGGCATTTCTTTATCCTTGCTTCTGCGGGAAACACTCATCCCATGGCTGACGCTATCTCAAACTTTAGGTCACCTCAACATTCACCTGCTCAGAGAGGTACTCCTTGCCCACCCTATCTAAGGTAGTATACCACACCCCTTCCCGGGACTCATTACTCTTAATCATCTCATCTCTTTGTTATCAGTCTCACCCCTACTAGGACATAAGTTCACGAAAACAGGAATCTTATCTGTCTTGTTTACTGCTCTACCCTCAGTGCCCAGAATGCTGCCTGGTACATAATCAGCACCCAATAAATATCTGTTGAATAAGTGAACACATACTGCCTGCCTGAGGAAACTTTCAAAAGCCAAGCTACAGAAACCAAACTCCATATGGAAAGAGAGAGATTTCTTCCAGTGCTCCCAGCCTGGTATAACCATCCTACCACTGGCCACATGAGCACTTAAGAAAGTAAGATGAGCCTAACAATGGATGTAAAAAGAAAACAAAACAAACAAACAAACAAATGAAATGATTCTAAAGGGAGACACATTAAACCCAGATCTCAGAGCAACAAAAAAGAATTCAGTAAATAGGAGAGAACTTTAAAAATTAATTATAGCCCCAAGAATGAAATAAATACTCATGAGTCCATATTGATATAAATAGATGAATAAATGTGGAAGAAGTGACAAATTTTCCTTACAGAAGATTTCCAAACAATTTAAGTAAACATTCACCCCTCCAGGACTCAGAGCTTAATTTCCCTAACCCCACTCCTTATTACTTAGTAACTTGCTTCCAAAAAAAACAGTATGGAAAGAGGAAGAAGGAGGTAACTTTACGTTAAAGACACTTGGCAAACACCACCCTGTCCACGTGATACAGATTAACATCATCAGGGATAAACCCTGTTGACAGCATGTACCTCTGACAGGATGTGATGAGAAAGGTACTTCACTTCCGTCTTCTCCAAAACCCACAGTCCCACTGTAACCATGCGGAAAACATTAGACAAACCCAAACTGAAGGACATTCTACAAAATACCTAGCCAGCCCTCCTCAAAATTGTCAAAGTCATGAAAAACAGGGTAAGATTGAGAAACTGTCACAGACAAGAGGAGACTAAGTGTGGTACAACAGGAAACAGATATTTGGTCTTTGTCCCTGGTTCCTGGCACACAGCTCCTAAAACCGTTGGAATACCTGAGTGACAAGACCATCTTTTGTACGTTAATGAGGTGACTGGTGGCTGGGGGTTCCTAGAGAGCTTCAGGATGGAGGCTGGTTGCCAGAAAGACCAAGGCATGATCAGGGATTGGAACTTTCAGCCCTACTCCCGACCTCTGAGAGGGAAGAGGAGCTGGAGATCGAGCTAATCATCAACAGCCAACGATGCAGTCAATCATGCCTATGTAGTGAGGCCTTCATTAAAAACCCTAAATGTTCGGAGAGCTTGTGTTCAGGTTGGTGCCCACATCGACGCTGGGAGGGTAGTGCACCCAGAGAGGGCATGGAAGCTCTGCACACCCACACCCCGCATACCGTCTATGCATCTCTCCCATTTGGCTGTTCCTGAGTTGTATCCTTTCTAATAAACCAGTAAACAGAAGAAAAGAGCATTCCTGAGTTCTGTGAGTCATTCTAGAAAATTATCGAACCTGAAAGGGGACCAGCTGTGGGAACCCCTTGACTTCGTAGCCAAGTCAGACAGAAGTGTGAGTAACCTGGGCAGCCTATTTGCAACTGGCATCTGAAATGAGGGCTGTCTTGTGAGACTGAGCCCTTAAATCTGTGGAGTATGATGCTAACTCTGGGTAATTAGTGTCAGAATTAAATTGCATTACAGGACCTAGTTGGTGTCAGAGAATCAGAGAATTGATTGTTGGTGTGGTAAAACCCCACACATTTAGCGTCAGAACTGTCATGAGTAAAACCAGCTTACTAAGGAAACATGACAACTAAATGCAATGTGGTAACCTGGATGGTAAAAAGGACTTTACTGGAAAAACTAGTGAATACAAATAAACTTTGGAGTTTAGTTAATAGTAATGCGCCAATGTTGGTTTTTTAGTTGTGACAAATGTACCACAGCAATATAAGATATTAACATAGGGGAAACCAGATGAGGGGCATATGGGAACTTTTTACTATCTTTGCAACTTTCTTATAAATCTAACACTACTCAAAAAACAAAATTTTTAAAAAATTAGATGAGTAATATGTCATAATATCTACAACTTTCAAGTGCTGCAGCAAAAAAAATGCATATATTCAGACATAAAGCAAATATGACAAAATGTTGATAATTGTTGAATTTGGATGATAGATACATGAGTCTTCATTATATCACTCTCAATGTCTCTGCAAGTTTGAAATCCTTTTATAATAAAAAGATTGAAAAAATAATGCACTTTGTCATATTTATTTGCAAAGATCTATGGTAAAAGAAGATCAGGCTGCCTCTTAAAAAAAAGAAGTCCCAAAAGGTAAAAGTGGCTATATTAAAAATAATTGCTTAGAACTGGATATATGTATCACTTTGTATCCTACAAACAAATTCTTTTCAAATGGCCAGCAAACGTTTTTGTTTTTTTTTTTAGGAAGGTTAGCCCTGAGCTAACTGCTGCCAATCCTCCTCTTTTTGCTGAGGAACCCTGTCCCTGAGCTGACATCCATGCCCATCTTCCTCTACTTTATATGTGGGACGCCTGCCACAGCATGGCTTTACCAAGCAGTGCCACGTCCACACCCGGGATCCGAACCGGCGAACCCCGGGCGTCAAATCGGAGCGTGTGAACTTAACCACTGCACCACCAGGCCGGCCACATGCCCAGGAAACATTTTAAGTAACTGATTATTACATCACAAAGGTATTTCAATAAATTCAAAAATGTAGACAGCCTACATTTACTAATCGCAACTCCAATTAAAATTTGAGACATACAAATGCAAATAAACAAATCATGCCACTCATATTAAAAAATAATCTTCCAAGGAACTCTTAAGTCAAAGAATAAATCAAAATTAAAATTAGAAATTATTTAGAAATAAATGAAAATGCGATCCCTTCATATCAGAATCTATTATTGGAAAGGCCAAAGTTACAAACTTACAGTCTGAAAATTACTTTATTGTTGAGCAAGAAAAGTTGAAAATAAATTAACCATTCAATTTAAAGAACTAGAAAAATGACAAAATTAACCAAAAGAACAGAGGAGAAATTAATAAACACAAAAGCATGAATAAACACATAAAGAAAAATAAAACAGAAATTGATAAGGCCAAATGTAGGTTTTCAAAAAGATCAATAAAAACAAACGTACCTTTAAGAAGCTTAAAGGAAACAAAAGGGAAAAAATTGACTCACAAAAACAGCATTTGGAATAAGAAAGGGAACATAGCTACACATGATAGAAATTTTAAGGAGTAATCAGTTACTAAATGCAATATATTACCCCAGAATAGATCCTGAAACAGAAAAAGGACATTAGTGGAAAAACTGGGGAAATCAGAATAAAGCCTGGCATTTACTTAACAGATACGTACCAATGTTCATTTCTTAGTTTTGACAAATGTACCATGATAATGTAAGGTTAACACTGGGAGAACCTGGGTCAGGGACGTATGGGAATTCTCTGTATTACCTTTGCAACTTTTCTATAAATCTAAAATTATCCCAAAACAAAGCATTTCAAAAGTACCAGTTAAAATCTGTAGTAGGGGAAGGAAAGGTATCATTCACAATGGCACCAAAAACTATATAATATCTTGGAAAAACTCAAGAAACATGTAAGACCTATATGAAATTTAAATAAATAAAACTACTCTAGAAGACATTAAAAAATAGAGACTAATGGTGGTTGTCGGGGGCTAGAAGGGGAGGAATTGGGGTCAATACTTAATGGGGACAGAGTTTCAGTTTGAGAAGATGAAGATCTGACGTGGATGGCGGGGACAGTGCACAACAATGTGAGATTACTTAATTCCACTGAACTGTACACTTTAAAACAATAATGTGGAAATTTTATACTCTGTGGTATTCTATATAATGTGGTAAAATTTATATTTTATCACATTATATATATACACCAAATATATATTATTTTACCACAATAAAAAAAACAACATATCATATTCCTAGATAGGAAAGCTCAGTATCTAAATGTGTCAATTCTTTCCAAATGATGAATCTAAAATGTAACGCAACTCTAACAAAATCTTAAAATGATTAATTTTTTGAACTTGGTTCTAAAATTCATTTCACGGGATAGTCAAGAAGCCATCAGGAAAAAATTGTTGGGGCTATGCCTCACATCTTACACCAAAATAAATTTCAGATAGATAAAAGATGTTTAAATACAGGAAATGAAACCATAAAAGTACTAAAAGAAATCACAGGAGAAATTTTTTAAATAATCTCAAAGTGAGAAAAGGCCTTCTAGTGTGACACAAAGTCCATAAGCCATTAAAAATTTTTTGATAAATCTAACAACACAAAAGTTAAAATTGTCTTCATAACAAAAAGAAAAGCACAATAAAAAGACAAACAACAAACTAGGAAAAAAATATTTGCAACTAACATCCCAGGAAAAATGCTAATTTCCCTAAAATCATTCATCAGAACACTAGTCTCTTAAACCAAAGAGTGCCTGGTCAAATACATGTGGTAAATGCTGTTTACAAAAGTTACCATTTGGAGTTTTACAACGTACATTAGTCCACTAACGTTCTGAAGTCCTGTAGTAAAGCATTTCCCAGCCTTATTAGAACATGAGCCTTTTTTTAGGGACCATCTATAAACGTCCTGCAGAACATATTTGGGGAATGCTCATCTAATAGAGTTTACTATTCTCAGGGAAATTCAGAATTCCATGTTATCACATTTATTAAAGAGGAACTAATACATCCCTGCATCCTAAATATGTTTACATCTCTTTCTGGGGATTACTTACTTGTTAAGCAAGTTTCAAACTAGGATTTTACCAGAGTTCCAATCTCGCCCCCTCACCACCACCAGGGAAGTTCCAATACCAACATTCAAGGGTCAGAGATGGAGAAAACAAAAACCAATGGTAGGTTTCTTAAAGGCTACCTTTTATATTATAATTCAATACTCAAAAAGTTACCTTACTAAATAGTGCCTTTTAAAGTAGGTAAAACATATTTAAGCAAACATTGAGGCAAAGAACAGGCTTTCTGTAGACAGAATCATACTACATTGTAAAATACCCTACTGCTTAAACAGTCACAGTAAATTACTGTCACACAGAACAACATCGTGTTTTAATTAAATAATCACATGCCTCAGTTAAAGTGTTCATGTTCATTACCCTCCTTGGATCCTCACTACAAAATACTTGAAGGCAGGCAGGGTAGATCTTACTATCCCCACCTGACAAATAAGAAAACTCAAGTCTGCATGATTTGCCTAAGGTCTGGTAATGGAAGAACTTAGCAGAAATCCATGTCTACTAGTTGCCCTACATTGCGTGTACAGATAAATATCAACAATTGGTATTATTTATTATTCATTTGTGCAAGGCATCATTTTAATTTCAAGCATCATACATAAAATACCTGAAGGTTATGCTCAAAGCAGGTCAAGGTGTGGTTAAATAAATCGAGGAAGTATACCGTGCTATTTGATAATTCTTCACTTTTGTTCGTTAAACAATCTGTCAAAAAACCAAAAAAGTATATTACTATATCTCAAGCAACAATTTTGTATTGTCATTTATCTCTCAAGCTATCATCTTCTGTTTCACACTACAGTAATTCTCCATTCAAATAAGCATGAAGTGTTCCACATAAGAGAATTTCTCAAATATCTGAAGCTCACCCCTTTCAGTTTCCAAAACAATTTTTTTTACATCATAACCATTTCCATGAAAATCTTTAAATAATCACATATTCTCCTCTTTATAAAAACAATACACCAAATAAAATTTAAATTGATTTTTGATGGTGCAAAGTCTTAATCACGAACATCAGATATCAGACGCTGCGCAGTAAGGGGCACTCCTAATGCTGTTTAGGAATAAGACTGTTTATCCTGCATTAATTTTACCTAAATTCATATGCTTTTGATCCTTTTCTGTGTCAAATTTAGTAGCTCTGTGTCTCTTCCATCTTCACTAGCGGTCATTTATTGCACCTAACAGGGTAACCTTTTTTAATTTGCTCTTTCTAATCTATTGAGTTGGGAGAGAAGAGAAACAAGCTGGTGAGAATTTTGCCTAAAATACTGATCAAGGGGTTTCAAGGAAAGTCTGGAAAAAAATAGAATTGTTTTACACGTTTTAAAAAATGTTACATAAACGATATTCCTCTGCAACTTGCTACTCTCGCTTAGCATTAGCACAGTTCACCCCTTTTCATTGTTTTCTATGTATGACTATAGCACGATTTATCTATTCTCTCTTCTTCGATGAACCTATTCTTTTTTTTTTTTAAAGATTGACCCTGACTTAACATCTGTTGCCAATCTTTTCTTTTTTCTTCTTCTTCTTCTTCCCAAAGCCCCCCAGTACATAGTTGTATATTCCAGCTGTAGGTCCTTCTTGCTCTGTTAGGTGGGACGCTGCCTCAGCATGGCCTGATGAGTGGTGCTACGTCCACACCCAGGATCTGAACCATGAAACCCTGGACTGCCCAAGCTGAGCATGTGAACTTAACCACTCGGCCACTGGGCCGGCCTCGAACCTATTCTTTATCCTCACTTCGCTTTGACCTTTCCCTATGTTCTCAGCTTAGTCTCTCAGATCTAGATTCAAGTGCCTGGTTTCTGGTGGTCAGCCATTTCAATCTCACTCTCCTAGAATCCTCGCTCTCTTTACGTTCCACGTACTCACAAACATTTCCAACCCTGGACAGCCTCCATTTACTTTCTCTACTTTCAATTCTGGTTGTAGAATGAGAAGGATCAAGGCTGCCCCAGGGAGAGAAGTCCAAGGCGTCCTGCCCTATGTACCAATCTATATCATCCTCTGGGAAGCACAGGACATCCTGACCTGATCTGACCTGATCCAAAGTTACAGGACCACCCAGTAATCAGACCCCGCCTGCACTGATACCATTTTAACAACTTTTTTACATAATCTTTCCTTTGTCTTGTAAAGAAATAACTCACATACCTATGCCTTATCAATTTAGCCCTACCCTCAACCCATGTTTGCAGCTCTTTACTGCCCATGGGTCCTGTCCCCATGCTCTTCTCTGAATAAAGGAGCACTAGTACCAGACCTTGAGAGTCTAAGAAATCTTTCTTTCGATTCCTTGGCTCGCTGAGCCTGCATCATGGAACGCTATTATAGAAAACTCTAAAGTTATCATGAAGGGACTCAGTTCAAATTCTAATCTCAGGGCCACAAAACAATCTTGTAGACACCCTGTCAATTACTGCAGAGGGGATGTTCCAAATATTTTCTGTTCTCTAGTACTCAACCCTACTCTTGACTCCTTTAATTTCAACTGATAGCTGTATATTACACCCACTCAGGACCATCTAATATGCTCTCTCTCACCTGGGAGTGGAGGAACAGGAGAGGAGGCTACTGCAACCACCCATGAAAAAGGTGGCAAAGCAAACAGAAAGAATTCAATGGATAAGAGACAGACTGAATAGGTGGTGAAGAGTACCAGAATACAACACCTCAAAATATGCCTCTTTGGCACATGGATTATTTTGAGCTGAAGGCCACTGAGAACCAGCAGATAGATGCAGGAGGGGTGGGGGGCGGCGCTCCAAAAACAGGGTGCAAGTTTTCATTTTGTAAATAAAATTTACATTTATAAAGAAAATGTCCATTTGTAAAGATGTCTCCCTCTCATGTAAGAGGACAAGGAGGACTCTAAACAACTCTTATCTATGGAGAAGGCTCCAACTTAAACATGCATAACAAACCTTACCAAACAACCCTTGTTTACCATGCTTTTCCAGGTCACCTTCCTGTAACTTCCCTCCTCCACCAGAAGCCGCAAATCCCTTTTCCTTTGATTAGCCCAAGATGGTACATAAGCCCAGGTTCTAACCATCCCTTCTTGTTACTCATCACTGTGTGCTCCCATGTGTACACGCACAAAGTACACGTTAATAAACTTGGGTTTGTTTTTCTCTTGTTGATCTGTCTTTGGACAGCCTAATTGAGAGAGTCTCAGCCAGAGAACTTAAAACGGGTGGAGGAAAAAGACTTCTTTCCTCCCCTACAGTAGACACTAGGACATGACGCACTGTGAGATGTCCATGTTCTGTGATAAATGACAATCACGACAACGAAAGCGAACATTAACTGGGTACTTGCTGTGTTCCAAGTGCTCTGTTGTACTTTAAACACATCTACTCATTTAATTTTTTTTTTTTTTAAAGATTGGCACCTGGGCTAACATCTGCTGCCAATCTTTTTTTTCTTCTTCTCCCCAAAGCCCACCGGTACCTAGCTGTGTATTTTTAGTTGTGGGTTCTCCTAGTTGTGGCATGTAGGACGCCGCCTCAGCATGGCCTGACGAGCAGTGCCATGTCCACGAACCGGCAAAACCCTGGGCCGCCAAAGCAGAGCATGCAAACTTAACCACTCGGCCACGGGGCTGGCCCTACTCATTTAATTCTTATAACAACCCTATGAGGCAAGAACTTCTCATTACCTCCACTTTCTAAATAAGGAACAGAGGCTTAGAGGAATAAGGAAGTTGCCAAAGGTCACGAAACTGGAAAGTGAAAACCTGGAATTTTTACTCAGTCTGATTCCTGAGCCTGTACTTTCAAACACTTCAAAATAAATAAAATATTCACATCTACATTCTAAACCACTAAAGTTCAACCCTCGGAGTCAGCACTCCTCCCTCCACTGCACTGGAGGTCTCATGTGCAAGGATTCCAGCAGTCACTACCAACTGATCAGCACTGGCAACAGAGATGAAACATAAACCTGGCGAACAGGGTGGCAATGAGCACGTTTAGACTCCTTTCTGCAAATTAGAAAAAGGCATCCCCTCTGGCTAGATCAGTTACAAAAGGCACTTCTGCCTCCAGAAGTTGAGCTGGAACTCGGCCCCATTCACCCCCTTCATACAGGCCCCTGGTTCCGGGCTCGGTCTGAACCTGGTATACCTGGGGCCCTGCTGATGAACCTATTCCTAGAGCCCTTCCCTCTCTGAACTCAGTACTCTACATTCTCTGCAGCTTTATCTTCTCAAGAATGTAAGTCCCATTCTGACTGTTCACCTTATCATTTAAAAATCTGAGGGATCGGGGCTGGCCCCGTGGCCGAGTGGTTAAGTTCGCGTGCTCCACTGCAGGCGGCCCAGTGTTTCGTTGGTTCAAATCCTGCGCGCGGACATGGCACTGCTCATCAGACCACGCTGAGGCAGCGTCCCACATGCCACAATTAGAAGGACCCACAATGAAGAATATACAACTATGTACAGGGGGGCTTTGGGGAGCAAAAGGAAAAAATAAAATCTTTAAAAAATAATAAAAAAAAAATCTGAGGGATTATTTCACAAATTAGGAAGCAGCCAGAGGAATAAAGTGATATACTGAGGATCATACATCAAGTTAGTAAAGCATTAAAATATAAAATACACTTTCCAGACTCTCCATTAAGTATTCTCTTAATTATACCATGTTTTCTTTATTATTTAAAAATGTTGCTCCATCTGTCAGCTTTCAAAAAATTCACACACTAAATTCTTTTAAAATATATATAGATATAACACAGCCCCTCTTAATCCTGCTTTAACGTCATCACAAAGTATCCTTGAACCCTTTTACACATGAGGCAGAGTATATATAAATAAAAACAAACACAATTACATATATGCAGAATATGAGTATGTTGGGCTAACAAGATTGACAGGGTTTTCAGTTTTTGTAATTTCTTTATAAAAAGTAATTTATAGAATTATGAAAAATAAATAAAAACAAAAGAAAAAAGTAATTTATAAATGAAGCTTCTTTGAACAACAAAAAGGACTTACTCTCTTCTATTTTACTGACCATCACTCCTTTTCACTTAAAAGTATTTGAAAATTAAACTAAAACCTAATAAAGACTGGTCATCTTGTTAAGTACTGCATCAGTGCAGTTCCATCAAAATTCTTCCAATGACCATTAGAGTGGTATCATAAAACACAAAGAAATTCATTTATATAATGGGGTTAAAAATGTCTTCATTATTAAAGAGCCCCGTCTTTCTGACTTAAAACAAAGGAACTCCAGCAAAATTCCTCTTTCATTCTTTTGCAGGAATTGGAAACATAAGGTTACAGGCAGTGAGAAGCTATATATATTAGAAATTAGTAAGTTAAGGAATATCACTAATAATAAAGCTTCCTATGAGCACTAAGTGAAGTGGTCATTATGAATGTTCCTCATCTCAGATAATCAATGAGGCCTCATCAAGGACAGATTAGCATAGCTTCTTTCTCAGTGAGGGTTCAAACATCAGCTCAAGAGGCATTCTTAAAGGTGGTAAAGATTCAAGTTAAAATCTTACATAGAAACCTACTAAACTATCATAACAGGAATTATGCATCTTTAGATAAAGTATCTGGCATCTATTAGGAGTATGTACAAAGATCTCTGTTGTTTTTCAAAACTAGTTTTATAGAAAACAAGAGAGACAATCACCAATTTCTGAAAAATAGGGCAAGCTTCAGAAAATATAGTACAAACTGTGGGAACCTTGTACCTGAACAACATAATTAAGTTGTCATAAGTATGAAAACTAAGACATTTAAAATTGTAAGATACAAATAAGTAGGGCTGATGCTTAGTACATTACCATGTAGATAAAATACAGGAAAGAGGGGTTCTGGTTAATAGACCTTCTGGTTAACCATTAAATTTTATTATTGATTTGTAAAGAACCAAATCATAACAAGTGAAAGATGGCAGAATATGCCTTTCTAAAATATGCCCCTTTGCCATAAGGATTATTTTGAGCTGAAGGCACTTGAAAAACAGCAAATGCAGAGAGAAGCTTTCTGTGAATTCCCCTTTATCTGCCTGAAAACAGATCCTCCAAAAGAAACTGAATGGTCATAAATCCCTTCCTCAGGAGTCCCATCAACTAGGGAAGACTGACTCATCACAGGAAAGGAGATGAATGGAACAGGATCAAGAGTTCAGAAACAAAGCCCCACATGTGTAGTCAACTACGAGCTGAACTCAGAAATAGAAGAATGGTGATTGACAGGGGTTGGAGGTAGCGGAAATGGGGAGACGTTGGTCAAAGGGTACAAATCACCAGTTATAAGTTCTGGGGATCTAATGTACAGTGTGGTGATCACAGTTAGCAATTCTGTATTATATACTTCTAAATTGCTAAGAGAGTAAATCTTCAATGTTCTCCCCACAAAAAAGAAACGGTAATTATGTGACATGATGGAAGTGTTACCTAACACTATGGTGGTAACCCTTTTGCAATATGTAACTGTATCAAATCAACACATTGTACACCTTAAACTTACACAACATTATATGTCAATTATATCTCAATAAAGTTGAAAAAGAAAAACAAAGAACCAACACACTACCATAAAACAATCCACGGTCTCATCAAATCTGATCACGCTGCTAAAAGTATTCAACTGTCACACGCACAAGACAACCAGAAGCACCTCAATAACAAGGCTGTCAGTGTGTCAACAATACACTTTTGATGACAGCTTTAAAATTCTGAACAGGAGAAACCTTTGATATGTCAGTCAGTTTACAGAAGAACTCGTTTCCATGTTATTTGTAACGCGAATTGGAAGAGTTGAGCTCTTGAGACTTCTTTTGAGTCTCCACCAATTTTCAAAAACTCATTTCCCATCAAGACTAATATCATTCAAAGACACGGGAATTCTAAAGATAAAAGAGATGGGAGTGGTCCAAGGATGGCACTCTCTCTTTTTTACTGGGTTTCTAGCCTTCCTTTCATCAACTAGTAACTGCAGAGACTCGGTGTCACCTTACAGCTAGCTCAAGTACAAAGAAAAGGTGGCTTTGGGCAGTGCAGCAATTTTAATATTTTTTAAACAATATTTTCTGTTTTATATTTTTACATTTATATTCTTAATAATATTCTTTTTACAAGTGAATTATTAAATTTGCTTAAAAAGATTTTACCTATATATAGTTTTGTATTTGCTAGCATAGAGGATGAGAAAGGAGTACTTACTTTATATATCAAAAGATATATTCCTACAAAATGGATCATATATTGGTTTAAGTTTCAGTTAAAAACAAATTTTTAAAACATATCCACAGTTTCTGTTCTTCCTTTGTAATTTTTTTCTTCCCCATTTTATATTTTAGGTGCCAGACTGAATGGACTCCATATTATTTACCATTAAAGATCCCTAAAGCTGGCATCACTTACCAGCCATTGTATTTGGAAATTTAATAACTAGTTCATCACAAAAAGGTAACTGAGACAAATGGGTTAGTGGCTTGCATTTGAAAATTTCACATAGGGGGCCAGCCCCATGGCCAAGTGGTTAAGTTTGCACGCTCTGCTTTAGCAGCCTGGGGTTCACCAGTTGGGGTCCTGGGCACAGACCTACACACCATTTATCAAGCCATGCTGTGATGGCATCCCACATAGGAGAACTAGAATGACTTACAACTAGGATGTACAACTATGCACTGGGGCTTTGGGGAGGAAAAAGAAAAACAAGAGGAAGATTGGCAACAGATGTTAGCTCAGGGCCACTCTTAAAAAAAAAAAAAGAAGAGGGGCCGGCCCCGTGGCCCAGTGGTTAAGTTCTCTCGTTCTGCTGCAGGCAGCCCAGTGTTTCGTCGGTTCGAATCCTGGGCGCGGACATGGCACTGCTCATCAAGCCACACTGAGGCGGCGTCCCACATGCCACAACTAGAAGGACCCACAACTAAGAATATACAACTATGTACTGGGGGGCTTTGGGGAGGAAAAGGAAAAAAAAAGGAAGAAAATTTAACATAAATTCTAAGAAAACTGATCAGTCTTTTTTTGTGTTTAAATAAAAAGGCAAATAATCGAGCAAGGGAGTCTTTTTCCCATTTACAGTTTTTCTTCATATGAACTAACCAAAAAGACAAGTCCTTAGAAAAGTTAAGCTCCTTAATGACTTACACACACGCAGATTTTTAATCCACCCTGTCCTTTCTATTTCCACAGCCCAGGCCCCTACTTCATGGTTTTTTTGCTTCTTGCCTAAACTATTATAATAACTTCCTCACTGGTCTCTCTCTTCCTCTTCCAATGGAGTTCCATGAAAAAAAGGGTCTTTGTAGTTAAAAAGGAAAAGCTTGAAAGTGCCAGGTTAAATGATGTTAAAAAACTTTTTTTTTAACCTGTCATACTTCTCACTGCCTTTCATATTCCATGTGTATTGTAAACCCCCAAGAGACTATAGTACACAACTATTTATTAATAATATGTTGGTGTCCCAAGCAGTATTAAAGATGTTGGCATAAGTGATAAACTACTATATCAGTCAAGGTCTTAGTTTCTCTTTCCAACTGTATCTCCCATGTGGTTCTAGGATCCTAGATCATTGACTACTCCTTTATACCTCTGGGCCTCTGTCCACAAGGCCTCTTTATCTGTAACGTCCTTCCTCTCATCTCTATTTATTGAAATCATGCCCAGCCATAAACGTATAGGATCAAAAGGTATCTCTTCCAGGAAGTCATTTCAAATTCTCCCTAATTCAATTTATTTTCTACTTCCCCCAAGGACTCTGTAATTTTATTAATGCATTTATTTATCTGTCTTAGGTTATACTGTAAATATAACTTTCTCCTTCACTAAATTATAAGGCATGGAAAACAAAAACAGCCTAGTACATAGTTGGTATTCAAAACGCTTCTGAATTGAAATAGTAATTTTAATTTTTCCCAAAAATGCCTGAAAATAGATCTCATTTTGTTGTACAAATACATACAAAACTGAAAGAACAGATGTTATCACCTCCCCCTACATTTGACAGATTATTATAAACATCATAATTATTATATTAAACAGCTAACATTTCTAAAACATTAACTGTGTACCAGGTACTGAGCTAACTGCTTTAAACAATTTATTTCATTTAATCCCAAAACAATCATATAAGGTAGGTTCCATTACTATGACCAACTTACCAGTGAGGAAACTGAGGTTCCAAGAGGCAAAGCTACATGCCCAAGATCTGACAGCTGGTAGTTAGGGCTAGTAAGTGGCAGAGATTAGAATCAAGCCCACATCTGCCTGACTGCAAAACTCATGCCGGTAACTCCTACGCTTTTCTGCCTCTCAGTACTTGCCCGAGTAGTTCCCAGTAATAAACCAGGATGCTAATCACAGTTCATTTAAACTCAGTAGCAAAAAGTATTATCTAGTCTCAAAGATTTCAAAATTCACTAAAATGTGACATCTATGCTATTGAACCATAATTGCAAAATGAAAATGAAAGAATTACTTACTTGCACAATTTGCCTTCTGCCACGTGGAATTAAAAAACTCAGACAGAATCAGCACTATCTGCATTCTATCTGACATTAACAGACTTCTGGCACAACTATGACTCTCTGAAGTATTCTGTAACAAAAAAAGAAAATAGAAAAATACAATCTGAATATTTTTTAGACTTCCCAAACACCAACAAGAGGCAAAAAAAACCTTATAAAATTAATTTAAATATTTATTATAAGCATTTTAACATTTTGCCTGATATAATCAAATAATCATGCCATTAATAAGAACACCTGTAATAAAACAATGGTAGCTAACATTTATCGGCACCAAGTTCACTTGCACAGGAAGAACATCTTTGCTTCTTGAATAAGTACTGGCTTCTACAGAACAATCTCAACTACTGAGGCCCAAATTGTGTGCGTGTCATGTTTCTTACTTTTCATGCAAAGGAAAAAATTCTGGAAAGTTATTCACCAAAATGTAGCAGTGGTTATCTCTGAAAAATGGAAATATGGTGATTTTTATTTTCTTTTTCGCCTCTTTTACACTGTCTCAATTTTTTCTATACTGACCATCTATTATTTACACAATTTTTTTAATCTGGTGAGTAAATGATCACCAAACATTTAGTTTCATCTTCTTGGCAATCTTTGGTTCAAAATCTTATAATCCACAAGAAAATGTGACACATCAAGTTTGTACCCAAACAGTTTGCACCCAGATAGAAGACTACGATTTCCAGAGATCATTTCCATAATGAAACTCACACTATGCAAATAATAAAAACAAGTTCCTAAATTATTTAAGCCTTATCTATTTAATTTTCCCTTTTGCCCCAAGCAAAGAACTAAGTCCTGCTTATCCTTCATTCCTTAAAAGTTATTTAACTCCTATTATTTACCAGGTAGTACAAGAATCCTAGAGTTTTAAGGATACAGAAAGTTAAGGGAATGTCATCAACACTGGGACTTCAAGAATCTCCCCAGAGACATACAGATAAGGAATTATATAGTGTGAAGAGTAATGAGAGAGAGAGAGTGATAACTCGGGAAAAGAGCTGATCAGGCAGGTAGGGCGGGAAAAGAGGGAAGGAGGGCTTTACGGCAGAATTCTTGTTTTAAATACCTCTGATGTTCATTTTGGGATAGTTACCCTCTCTGTGGCTTAGTTTTGTCTTCTCATTAAAAGATGTATCCAAATGAACGCTCGCTTTTAAAATAGTGAACCTAAAAATTCATTTAAAAAGTCCCTTTCTGGGGCCAGCCCAGTGGCACAGCGGGTAAGTGCGCACAGGCCCCTTCAGCAGCCCAGGGTTCACCAGTTTGGATCCCAGGTGCGGACCTACGCACCACTCATCAAGCCATGCTGTGGCAGGCATCCCACATATAAAGTAGAGGAAGATGAGCATGGATGTTAGCTCAGGGCCCGTCTTCGTCAGCACAAAGGAGGATTGACAGCAGATGTTAGCTCAGGGCTAATCTTCCTCAAAAAAAAAAAAAAGTTCCTTTCTTGGAATTGCTTTCAGAGCAATAAAGAAAATTTCTATTGTTACTTCTTAAATGGAGCATGGCTGATATATGCTCTTCACCTAGCCACCTTGCTGCCAACCTGAACTGCTCTAAGTGGGTGTAGTTGGCTAAGTGTAATAAGTTACTTAAGTTGAGTCTTCATAAGTACATGACTGGCTATTTAAAAAATCAATACAGTATAGCCTGTATGAGTGGTCAATGTGTAGAATAGTTCAGATGAAGAAGATACCGGTGTAGTTGGGGGAAATTAGGAAAGAATTCATGGAAGAAGTTGGATTTGAACTCAGCCCTATGCTGAGAAAGGGAAGAGGATTCTAAAATGGGAGAACAAAACGATCACAGGGTGAAAGTGGGAGTGATTATGAGGTATTGAGGGGGTATTCAGTAGGCCAATATAGTTAGAATGGAGGGTACCTCTACGAAAGTGGAGGCATTAAAGGGAGATGTTAGGGCAAGGTTATGAAGGGTCTTGAGGGTCATGAGAGTCAGACAGTGGGAAACTTTTACAGATTTCTAAAGAGAGTGACATGAAAAGCAGAGTTTGGGAACACCAGTCTCAGCCACAATACGTAGTGTAAGGAGGCGGGAGACTAACTAGAATATTTCTATAATTCAGGCACGATGAAAAGACAGTGGCGAAAGTGTGAAAGGAAGAGAAGTGACGAATAACCCCAATGATGATGATGTACTTACTGAATACCTAACTGCCCGAAATGCTCCAAATGTGGAACTTATTTAATCCTTATAACAACTCTATGATAGAAGTAGTATCTCTCTGGATTCAAACCCAGCCTCTTCCACTACATGGCCTTGGATAAGTTACTTAATCACTCTGAGGCTCCATTTCTTAAAGTATGATATCCACCTGTGTGTGTCTAGGTTCCTTACCTGGACAGAAGTTCCTTCAGGAAGGGAACTTTGTGTTATATCTTAGTATTCTCAATGCCTAGCACATGACCAAAAATATTGGCCCTTGGTTTATATTTAGAACTCCTAGTACTCAAATGTGTCATAACCACTTAGCAGAACCCTAATCACAATGAACCCAACCATCCACTTTCATCATGCCTGTTTGGCAAAAAAGCAAACCACTAAGCAGATTATTTCCACAATAAACCCATAATCCCAAACTGCACACCTCACTGTCCTGTCTGCTCATTCTCCTCCCTTTAGAACCACTATTCCAATCTTCTCCACTCACCCTTTAATCTCAAGAGAAGATCTAGCTTCCCAGTTGACAGTAAAAAACAGAAGCCATCAAGTTGAAACTCTGACCTGCCAACCTCTACCCTAACCTCTCCTACCCTCCTGTTACAGGGCCAAAAGTGCCTTCCCCCATCAAAGGCTCATCTCCCTGTGGATGCCCTAGATCCCATCTACTCTGCCTTCTCAGGAAAACCGACTTGTTTACTTTTCCACTCTCTCCTGTATCTTCACCTTCTCTATAGGATCCTTCCCATCAGCCTTTAAACATGTTCCGGTCACTTCCATCTTAAGAAAGGAAGAAGAGAAGGAGAGACAGAGGGTTGGAGGGACAAAAGACCAGAAAGAAAGTAAAGAAAATCCCTGAGTCCCCCAGTCTTCTTTAGTGACCCCTCTCTCTTATCTCCTCTTCAAGGCCAAACTCTTCAAGAATTGTGTAGGTTCGCTCTTCCCACTTCCTCATCTTCCATTCACTATTTAACTATTTAATCTTGCTTTCATCCCCAAGCACTCCATCAAAACCACTCCTGTGTTAAGGAACCAATAATGTCAATGTTGATAAATAACTTCCAGTCCTCTCAGCAGGATATGACACAAATAACCACCCCTTCCCTTTTCCTTCATTTACAAGACACCACACTCTCCTGATTTTTCTTCATCTCTCTGACTCTTTCTTCTCAGTCTCCTTTGATACTTTATCCTCTACCCAAATCTTCAATTCGTAGTGTTCCTTTCTCATTCTTCAGGTGCCATGGTTTCAAACACTTATTTTTAAGCCACCTACTCCCAAACATATTATCCTCAATCCAGATCTCTAGACATATACATCCAACCACATATGCAATATCTCCACTTGGATGTCTCATAAACACCTTAAAATCAACAAGTTCAAAATCAAGTTCATGATCTTTCCCCACCAAACAGGTTCCTCCCTCCATCTGAGTAAATGGCAACCCTTATTCACTAAGCTGCTCTTATTAAAACCCTGGGAAGGAGCATTTCCTTTCCTTCACTCTCCATATTCAACTAACCACCAAATCTTGTCAATTCTATCTTTATAATCTCTCTGAAATCTATCCATTTCTCCCCATCACAATGGCCCCCACGTATCCTAGCCACCGCCATTTCCCACATCCCTGCAAGAGTCTCTTAACCCATCTCCCCATACCTACTCTTCCCCTCCCTGCCCCAGTCCCCGTCCCCTCCATTTTCTCTATGTACCAGAGTGGCCTTTTAAAGTACAAATCTGATCATGTCATTCCACAGAATTAAACCTTTCACTAACATCACATTGTTTTAAAATCAAAGTCTAAAATCCTTAACATACCCAACAAGGCCCACATGACCTGGCACCTGCTCACATCCCCAGGCTCAGATCACTAGTCTCCTCCTGACTCACAGTGCTTTCAGTTCTTCCTACCGCTCAAACTTACCAGACTCCAGCCTCAGAGTCTTCACACCTGCTACTTCTTTACATGTATACCTTCTCTCCGCTGCCCTACTCTCACTCAGATTTTAGGGGTCAGCTTTAATCACTGACCACTCTATCTACCTCCAGTCCTAGTCAAGATCAGCACCCTTGTGATAACGGTTTGGTAGCATCTGGTGTTTTTTTCATTGCAACACTTATCACACCAAAATTAAAATACTACTTCTTTATTGAAAAGTTTAAGGTCTATTCTCCCTATCAGAGTACAACCTCTGTCCATTCACAGCTATATCCCTAGTAACTACTACTAGCCTGCACATAATAGGCCCTCAATAACTTTTTGAATGAATTCTTAAGAAGCATTATATTTTCCAACCTTTAAATAGACACAGATTATTGTTATTCTGTGTTCCAATTTTCCCGCTATATTCCTAAGATTTTATTTATTAATGTATACTAAAAGTATGTTGAACACTTCCAGATACATACCCCCATCACTACACCTTCATAAAGACATATACATATCTATATGTCTGTCTATATATCTATCTATATAAATTTTTTAAAAACCAAGGAGAAGATAAAACGTAGCTATCCACAACTTGCCAGGCCAAGGCATCCTGGCAACCACTCTGATGATGCTGAAGAGCTCAAAGAAACCACGTCTCGGGGCTGGCCCCGTGGCCGAGTGGTTAAGTTTGCGCGCTCCGCTGCAGGCGGCCCAGTGTTTCATTGGTTCGAATCCTGGGTGCGGACATGGCACTGCTCATCAGACCACGCTGAGGCAGCGTCCCACATGCCACAACTAGAAGAACCCACAACGAAGAATACACAACTATGTACTGGGGGGCTTTGGGGAGAAAAAGGAAAAAATAAAAATCTAAGGGGGAAAAAAAAAAAAAAGAAACCACGTCTCTCTCAGTTTAAACTAAAAGAAGAAAGTATAACGCTAAGGACGAGGGAATCCATCACTTCTACCATTCAGATTTCACAAATCATTGTATTCTTTTTTTTTTTAAAGATTGGCAACTGGGCTAACATCTGTTGCCAATCTTTTTTTTTCCTTCTCCCCAAAGACCCCCAGTACATAGTTATATATTCTAGTTGTGGATCCTTCTGGCTGTGCTATGTGGGATGCTGCCTCAGCGTGGCTTGATGAGCGCTGCTGTGTCCTTGCCCAGGATCCGAACCTGTGAAACCCTGGGCCACTGAAGGGGAGCACGTGAACTTAACCACTTGGCCACGGGGCTGGCCTCAAATCACTGTATTCTTTACCTAGAGATAATACAACCACATGTGGTCCTTGTCGCAGTAATTCCAAGAGGAAGTGACAAGAAAATAGAATTGTCATAATTCTATTATAGTTAAGTGAATTAGCTTACTGTATCACAGAAATAGCTTGCTAATTTCTACCTTTGATCCTTTTTCTCCTTGTTATACTCCCCTCCTCTCTCGATCCATGAACATGGATTCACCCTAAAGAGGTGAGAAAGGATGTCTTGTTCAAAATTCAGCTTGCAGGTTTTCTCTGATTAACCCCATCTTGCTCTGTTCCTGCCTTTAATTCAGCATCTCCTTCACTCTCTTGCTCTAAATTGCTATTGTACAATTTATAACATTGACATTGACAATTTGTTCCTTTTTCTTTTTCTCAATATAGGTTTACTTTTCCCCAACTACACTGAGAGTTTGAGGCCTGGACCTTATCCTCTTCTCCTTTTATATCCTTTTATCAGCCCAACATTTAAGAACAGTGTGTGTTTGCTGATTAGACTTTTAAAATGAGAGACTGATGCTCAGACAAAAGGAAAATACGGAAATAACCCCCACCAAATACACAAAAGACGACTAATCCCTTCAAGTTCACTCCTAAGAAACTCACAACACATTTTCCCATAGGTTCCTTATTATACATGATGGTTCAAGTCCCAAACCAATCCAAAAAAGCCTGCTAAATCCATGAAGTACCACAGAACTGTAGAAATCATGCTTTTGAGCTAATAAACCACATCCAGCTCTATTGAGGAAAGGAGGGGAAACAGACCAAGGTCTAGGTTGACTTGGAGGGGACACGGAGATCGGGGAAAGGGTTTTTCTGCCTTTTTAATCTCTTTACCTTCTTCCTTTCACACAAGGGTGAGGCGACCCAGGTGCCCAGGTCACTGGTGGAATCTGAGAGGCACAAAGGAGAGGAAGTTCCTGCCACCCCCGACCTGGGAAGCCTCCCCCGGGAAATGTGGAAATTCATACACAGATTGGGTGATGCCCATAATACTGCACTACTGGAGTCTGGGGTGATTTCTTAACCTCTTCTTAATTCCACTATCTACACAAATGGGAAAGGCATTTGCTGCCTCAAAAGATCCAAGCTTTGCATCCTGATTCACGGTCACTCTGGCTACAGAACTCACCTAACTGCTCGAGAATATGATGCCACACCACACCCTGCTGTAGTTGACAGGGACAAGTCTTGGAGCTTTATTTTAAAATCATAGTGAGATGGACCTATATATCCCCCTTGCTATACCCAATAAACGTATACCTGAAAAATCCTGCATCTAAGCCAAAATTTGTTTAAACCATCTTGAAAACGAACTCTTTACAGAAAGATTGACGACAGAATTTATTTAATGTAAATAAATCCCCCATTTTTGTAAAAAAAAAACCCAGACATGTTAAGTAATATCAGGCTGACAAGGCAGGAAGCAACTACATACAAGTTTATACTTTGTCAAATCAACTATGATTTACGAAATAATTCCAACCACATTTTCATGAGACTACGTGTCCTCTCAGTACAAGAGGAACTTTCCCACTCCACAATCCTAATGTCACTCCTCATGTTCTTCCGTTACAAGGCATATCCGACCCACACCTCATGACTCCCACCAGCCCTGATAGTCTAATCCTTTCCTACTCTAGACCCTATACGGTTCACAGGAGCAGGGACACATCTTCTCTCTGTCTCTCTTTCTTTTTATTAAATCCCTCACAGCACCTACCACATGACCAGAAAAGCTCTAAGGGTACCAAGAACGGAGGGCAGATTTACCATCGCCAAAAATTTCAGCTCCTATTTACTGAGAACTATTACTATGTGCCAGTTTTCTAAGACTTCCTTTTATCCCCATCTTACAGATAAGAAAACAGGCACAGAGGATATAAGTAACTTGTCCAGAGTATATTGCTAATAAGCAGAGGAGAACTGCACTCCTGGCCGCCTGGCTCCAGTCTGTCTTAATCACTAAGATGAACTCTCATACGTTATCTCTTTTAATCCTTTTATCAGTCACATCAGGCAGCAGTTTTTCTCCATGTTACAGAGGAGGAAACTAAGACTCTAAGATAATTAATCCAAGGCCAAACTGTTAGTGGAGGATCTGAAAATTTCTGGCTGCAAAGCTCAAGCTCCTACCCACTACCTCACTATAGCTTCCCCACTTCACTTGGGGTTTCAGGAAAGGGCCCTTCCTGGGAACTCCGGGAGAAGATGGGAAGAAGCTGTGGCGGAGTCGGGGGAAGGGAGTAAAGGAAAGTAAGGAAAGACAGGGTTTCGGGCGCAGGAACCCCAAGAAAACTAGGCATACCTGTCTGCAAATATGTACCAAGAGGATGCCGAACAGCAGCCATGGAGGCAAAATCCAAGCCCTATAATGCCTCTACCTCCTTTTCTGATGCCCCGAATTCCACAACCCCAGTCCAACCCCTTTTTCTTCCAGATGGGGAAACTGAGGCCCCCAGACTTAACCATCATTACACCTTCCTGCTTTGCCAACCCTCCACGGCACAGGTCTCGGGTGTGCTCTACCCACCCCCACGGCTCGGCTGATGTTGTCCATCTTGCTGGCGACCTGTTGGAAGAGGGGGAAACAGGTCTGACAGAGGCGCACCGGCCGGGCGCCGCGCACTATGCACCCGGTCAGCTCTGCGCTGCTGTTGGCGAAGTCCAGCAGCAGCTCCCGGCACTCGGGATCCAGATCCGGCAGGCCCGGGGGTAGGGACAGTGGCCCCAGCCTCCCGCCCTGCAGCAGGGTCAGGGACAAGTCCTCCGCCTCCAGCAACTGCTGCTCCGACAGGAGGTCGTAGAGGACCCTTTGGGGGCTGCCGCCCCTGGGAAGCGCGCCCAGAGCCAGCCCGGACCACAGCAGCGGCACTAGCAGCAGCCGCGGCAGCAGCGACGACCTCGGCGGCGCGACCGTCTCGTCCGGATCCATCGCGGGGTTCACAACCCCCAAGGCGCTCGCCGCCGCCCCTCCGTGAGCCGGTACTGTCTACGGCCGCCGCTTCCGGCTTCCTCGGGCGCAGGCCGCGAGCCGGGTCACGAGGAGCGAGCGTCACGGCCCCGCCCCCGGCGCGCAGCGCCCCGCCCCATTGGCTGCCGGGAGCCTCCGCGGCCGGCGGGCCTGCGCACGGGCCGCCTCGCGCACCCAGCCCGCGCAGGGCAGCTGATTGAGGGGCGCGCGACGCCGGAGGTGGCGTCCAGCTGTGGGTCGCCCAGCCGAGGCTCGCCTGCCGTGGGAATCCAAGCATCCGCTACCTTCAACAATTAGATCTCGGGGGTCTTGGCCCTTGGAGTTCCCTGCGTTCTCGAAGTCTGCGGCGTTACTTCCCACCGCAGAAAGAGGGACGGCCTGGGCCGTGAGAATTACGAGTTCCCTGAGAAAGCCTGCTGGCAGGTGCCTTTGCAGGTTTTCACTTGGTGTTTCTAAGCATAATTTTCCCCCTCGTCGTATCTGGAAAGAGTAATGACGTCTGTTGATTATTTTTGGTACTGGAGCCTAGTGGCTTCCAAGCTACTTTTTTTTTTTTTTAACACTGTCTAGGTCGGCGCTGTCGGATAGACTGTCTGCGATGCCGGACAGACTCTGTATCTGCGCCGTCCAAGACGGTAGCCACTAGTCACATGGGGCTGCTGAGCCCTTGTAACGTGGCTACTGCAACAGAGGAACGGAATTTAAGTGTAAAGAGCTGCGTCTGTGGGTGCTGTGTTGGACAGCGCAGGTCTCAGTTCTCTCGCTGGTCAGCCTGGCCCTGGGGTGGCTAATGTCGAGGTGTGCCTGGAGCTGAAGGGGTTCCTGGGGTGCGGCACAAACCTGCATCCAGCACAAAATCCTGAAAATTCCTCGCAAACCTCTCGACCTCAAACCCCCGCCCAGTTTCTGACATGCCCAAGGCAATGGTGTGGGACGGTGTAACAAGAGTACTGATGCCACTGCTGGGCTGTAAAAAGAAGTTAAGCTAGTGACCTGGAAAACGGTTTCCTGACAAGTCTCTACCTAACAAGTTTGGTAGAAAACTATTTCCTGGCCGTTTTGTGTCGTCCTGCTTTCATCTTTGCCTTGTAAATTGCAGGGCAATTCCTCCTCTTCAGCTGATGGTGCTAATTTACCTCTCTGAGGGTGCTGAGAGTTACTTTTCACCCAGTCTGTTTGGTTATTGTTTTGTGTTCCTAAATTCGCTTGTGATGGCTAAGTTTTGTTTCATTTTTGTTGCCAAGAAACTGAATTAGTAGGAAGTTTGATTTGTGTAACAATAAATGTGTTTCCAAAAGAGAAGAGAGTTGTCTTAATTTTCTCAAATGTCATCCTGTAACTTTCAGGTCTTTTTATGTCTTAGAAGTACTGTTCTTAAGTGTTCTTTCAGGCAGCGTCATGAGTAAATTGTTAAACCTCTCTGGAAAGTAATGTGGCGCAATCAACAACATTACAAATGCACATACTCCAACCTAGCAAATCCACTTGTAGGAATTTATCTTAAACATATACTAACCTTATATAGACATGATTATTAATTGCAATATTGTTTGTAATAGTAAAAGAATGGGTTAAAGGGCATGTTAAAGATACTGTGGCCTCTTTTCCCTTTCCTTTCTTTTCCCTTCCCTTCCTGGAACAATTCCTTCCTAAAGCCATTAGATCAAGTAGAGTAAGGTAGGCATCTATGCTGGTAGAGTGGGAGTGTCAGAGGCCCAGGGAGGGGTGTCAGAGCACAGGTAAGAAGAGGAGGACAAGGGGGGTCGGAGGTGGCATCAGCCTGATGCAGGGCATTGGATCATGAGTAGGGTAAGAAGGGTTTCTACAGGGGACGGGACGGCAGTGACTGGGAGTTTGCTTACATTCAGAGAGATTGATCAAATAAGTAAATATATTAAAGATAATGGCAGCCTGGTTTCTGACTGAGAGAAACGAAGAGAGTTACAGACATGAAAAGGGAGGAAAGTAGAATGAACTCTGTAATATTGGATTAGAATCAGCAGTATCCGTGGCTGGAAATACATATAGATATAGAAACCAATATAGATGTAAATGTATGTTTGTGTATATTTACATATAGGTATATGCACGTGTGTGTGTACATTTTCCCTGGCTCTGTCCACTGAGAAGCCTAGTAGCAGAGGCACTCCAATACTAATGAGCACACATGGTGCCCAAATCATGGCTTCAAAATACCATTCTCCACTAAAAGGAGCCAAGAATCTTTGGAGAAATAGCTGATTCCATCACTGGGGCAAGAAAAAGCACAAGTTTAGCCCAGATCATCTTGTTGTGCCGGAAAGTAAGAAAGTGCTCAAAGAATGATGGGAACATGTCAAGAACATACAGGAGCCAACTTGAATAGGCTCCCACTGCCCAAATCTGGGACAATTTGAACATCAAAATAAATAATGATGGTTAACGAGTCATAGTCCATTGACTAAAACAGGAAACCGTGAGCCTATAGTGATATATTTAAATAAATGAATAAATTGAATATTTCATGAGGAATAAGATATTTACGTGTTTTCAAAGTCTTTCCTCCCCTAAAAAATACTTATTAATTACAAATGGAAAAAATGAGTAAATTTACAATGATGAAGTCTGTCAGACTCCTCATTAATCAAATGATCACATGAACATCATCATAATGGGACAAATAGAAATTGCATGCCACTTGATAGAATACAGTTAGAACACAGCATCACTTCTGTTAAAACTATGCCAAAGACACATAACCTGATTCTAATCATGAGAAAGCATCAGATGAATCAAATTAAGGTTCATTCTACAAAATAGCCTGTAATCTTCTTATAGCCATAAGAGTCAAGGAAAGATTAAGGAACTGCACTTGCATAAAGGACATTATTGGGACAACTAGCGAAATTTAAATGGGGTCTGAGAATTAGATGGTACTAATGTATAATGTTAATTTGCTGATTTTGATAATTGTATTGTGGTTATGTAAGAGAATGTTTTTATTTGTAGAAAACACACAGGAAAGTATTCAGGGCAAATAGGACATCAGGTCAGCAACTTACTTGCAGATGGTTCCAGAAAAAAATGATTTGTACTATACATGCAACTTTTTTGTAAGCTTGAAATTGTTTCAAAATCTAAAAATATATTGTAAAAATAAATTAGGGTACAGCAATGCAATAGAATTCTATACATTTGAAATCTTATGTACTGATGTGGAACAACTGCCAAGATAAATGGAAAAAAGAAAGTGTCAGAAAAAAGGATTTTTAATGCTCATGTGCATATGCATAGACTGTCTCCAGAAGGATACAGAAAAACTGGTCACTTTGGTAAAAGAGGAATTTAATGTGTCAACAGGGCTAGGAGAGAGACTGTTCATTGTAAACTTTAGTACTTTTAAGGTATGGTTCCATATGAATATGCTTCTTACTCAAAAAATTAATAAAAATGAAAAGATAGAGTTTCTTTTCTTTTCTTTTCTTTTTTTTGAAGAAGATTAGCCCTGAGCTAACATCTGCTGCCAATCCTCCTCTTTTTTTTTTTTTTTTTTTTTTTTTGCTGAGGAAGACTGGCCCTGAGCTAACATCTGTGCCTGTCTTCCTCTACTTTATATACAGGACGCCTGCCACAGCATGGCTTGCCAAGCGGTGCCATGACTGCACCCGGGATCCGAAGCGGCAAACCCCAGGCCACCAAAGTGGAACGTGTGCACTTAACCACTGCACCACCAGGCCAGCCCCAAGACAAAGTTTCTTAATTTTTCAGCTATCAGTAGGCTCAGACCATTTGTGAATCCCACTAAACTTGTTCATAGAATTTTCTACATATTATTTTCTGAGAAGAAAGTAATAACTTCCATCATAATTTCTGTAGGGGTCTGTGATCCAAAAGGTTAAGAACCATAGATTTAAAATCAACCCAAATAAAATTCCTTCCTCCAAGTTTGAGTTACATTAAATTTGCTTTTTATCTCACATATCCTAGAATATGTGACACAAACAGAAAAGCAAGACAAAAAGCAGTAATTTATTGTGGTAGGCATTAGAATAAACAAAGATGACTAGAACACCATTGTGCTCACAAAGAATAAGACATAAAATCCAATGTGTACAATAAAATTAAATAGGAAAGGAGGCAATGCAGAGGTGTTTTAGAAGCACTGAAGATGGAACTAACTGTACCTAGAAGTTTGGAGAAGACTCAGGAAGCTCTTCAAAGAGGAGGTGATTTTTGAGTGGAGTCTTACAGAATGAGTAGGAATTCACCCACTGGCAGCTCCAGAATGTCTCTGTAGGAGAAGTGAGTGGCAGCAGTCTGGATAGGAGGAAGGACTGGAAAACTCGTTCTAAAGCTCCATCTGCATGGCAAGTGCACTGTTACTGCTTAGAGCTGATGTTACTAGAGTTATTGATGGAGATTATGGGGATCGTACTAAAGCCAATCTGCCCACTTGATACTTTCTGTGCTAAAAAGTTTCAGTTTCATTCTGTAGGCAATGGGGAACCATTGAAAGATTTAAGCAGAACAGTGATATAATCCTAGAGGCATTTTAGGAAGAGAATTCTTGCAACTGTGTGGAAAATGTTTTTGCAGTATTGAGACTAACGCATAATTAAAGTGAAAGATGGTAAAGGCCTAAAGGAGGCTGAGGTAGGAGTGGGAGAGAAGAGGAATTGGATCAAAGAGATATTTATGTTACAGAAGGAACAAGAATTGTTGGTTATGTAGATCTGGAATGTGAACCAGTGATGGCTCCAAGGTTACAGATTTGGATAGCTGGGTAATGATGGTGCCGTGGACAGGAATAAAGAATACAGGAAGAGTGGGATACATTTGGACTGGGAGAGAAACAATGAATTCAACTGGAATTGTTAGTGCGGGATGCTTCTGATAGAGACAACCAGGGAGCTTTTAAATTACAGATCTGGTGTGTGGTAGAGTGGCCTGGGCTGGAGGTCTAGAGTTGGGAATCATTGAGGTTTATGTGGTAGTTGAGTCCTTGAAGGTAAATGAGTCACCCAGAGATTGAGAGACTAAGGTTAATTGATGGTTGTTAAAGAAGATCATATTCATGGATGATATACATAATAGCCCCAGATTATAGGAATAAGATCAAGGAAAGGTCTTGTCTTGAATGTAAATCTAATAACCAAAATAATGCCACTGCCTGAAGTCAGCTCCTTTAACTCTCTTGCCTACAATATTGCAACAGCAGAGGACAGAGATCAAAGGAAAAAGGCAAGAAACCCAGAGAAGAGGAAGAGAAATTGACCTGTGGCACCACCCTAGATTCCTCTAGTAAATTAAAAATGTGAATCAAGACTATCTATGAGACTTTTCAAAAATTTGTTTTCATGGAAATTTGTTAAGAAAATTTACCCAAAATTTAAAAGTAAAGCAAAAGAGAGTCGGTATGCTGGGGCATTGTTCAACAGGCCCAAGCAAGGGTTATTTAATTTTCAAATCTAGGAGAATAAACCTGTGTTTGACTCTTTACTATTTTTTTTTTTAAGATTGGCACCTGGGCTAACAACTGTTGCCAATCTTTTTTTTTTTTCTGCTTTATCTCCCCAACCGCCCCCACCCCTGCCGCCCCATACACAGTTGTATATCTTAGTTGCACATCCTTCTACTTGTGGGATGTGGGACGCCGCCTCAACATGGCCTGACGAGTGTTGCCATGTCCGCACCCAGGATCTGAACCCTGGGCCGCCACAGTGGAGTGCACGAACTTAACCACTCAGCCACGGCACCGGCCCCTGACTCTTTACTATTTAATTAGAGCTCAGACACTATGAAGTTACATGTTAATGTATAAATTTCTCTCTGCTAGAAAAGATAACCCCAAAGGTTATGGTTTGATTACCTTGAGGGACATTTACAAGTTTAGTATCTAACCTAGCAATCTGATTCTAATATTCTTTCTTTTTTCAGGGCCTATATCCAGCTTGAGAGACATTAATGAGTTAATGAATATTCGACACATTTTTATTCTATATTTGTATGTCATGTTTTTAGCTTTTTGAAAATTATAGTTTGACAGTTCTTTCCTTTAAAGCATGTGGAATGGGGGGAAAGTAAGAATGTAAGGCAAGAAGGTAGTCAAGGTTGGTCAGAAGAGGCCCAGAGATCATGGCCAAGAAGCAGTCTCCTTGCTAACACTCTTTCTCCCTTATGGTCTATTCTCACTGTAATGGACAGAACCTTTCAAAACCCAGGTTGGATTATGTTACTCTTGATGCTCTGACCCCACTAGTGGCTACACATCTCACTCAAAGTTAAAGACAAGGTCTTTACTATGTTCTAGAAGGATCTGCCACTCCCACCAGCATGCCCTTTCCCCCTAACCTGCTTTATTTTTCTCCATAGCACTTAATACCCTACAAAATCCTATCTGTTTGTTTATTTTCAGTCTCCTCCCACTGGAATTTAAGCAAGAACTAACGGTTTTGTCAGCTGCTCTATCTCTAGTAAGTGCTTGGCACTTAGTAAATGCTCAATAAATATTTTTTGAAAAATGATTTTCATTTAGAGAGGAGTGGAGTATAAGAAGTTTGAAGCTTGAAAAGAAGGTTTAAATAATTGTTTTGGATAATGAAAAAGTGAACATATTAGGTAAGTGAATAAGATTGCCAGGCAATATTGAACGCCTATTTGAGATGAGTAGATACAATTTTAAGGTCTAACCAGTCGGCCTAATTATGTATTCTCCTCAGCTATGATCAGCTGTTCATGTGAAAGTACAGAACAGCATAAAGGTTGAGCTTAAAATTGTTGGGGCATTGTCTCCGCCAGTAGGAGGAAAGGAGAGAGCACCGTGCTACTTTATATGTCTCCTCACCTGACCCAGTTTCCCATTCCTTCCCACCTTCACAAAGCGTTCCACTGGGTCCTTTGGAACTCACAACCTGTTATCTATAATCTCCCTTTTCCTCAGTATCTTCTCTAAACAGTAACTTCACCCTCTTTGCCCTAAGCAAACCTGGCTCTCCCTTGATGACCTCACTTCCGCTAAAGATTTCATGGAGCTTCCTCAAGAGCAGCCCTAGACTGAGGGTAAGTGGAGTTCAAGGCTGCATTCCAGTCCCCAAGCAGAGCAGTTTACTTTGGTCTACTTTTCACGCTGGAATTCCACATAAGATTTTTTTTAAAGTTCCGCTAAGTGAGAAAATAGTTTGGAAATCACTGTTTTATTACATTTTTGCAGTATTCTACTGTCTGCTGTGTGTCTCCAATCTTCCCATTTCTGAGGTTATCCTGACCCTGTTCCACCATCGTGTGTTGGTATGTGAGGAGCGAGAACTCAGCTTTTCAGTTCATAGGTCTCTGGACCAAGAAGAGAACCTGTTGTAAAGACTACCACATATCACCCAAAGATTCTAGACTTTGAGCTTTATACTATAACAAGATAGAACTTTTGTGTCCTTTGGAGGAGATGGGGGAAGAGTGTATTATGCCTGCAAGGAGAGTGAACCAAATATTTAGGTCAGCTAAATATTTAGGTAGGCATTAATATCTTTCACTAAATATTTCCAGTTTTTCTCCTCTGTGCACATAGTAGGATTGCACTTTGTTGTGCCCTTGGAGTTAGGTTAGCCATTTGACTTAATTTGGCCAGTGAAATGTGAGCAAAAATGACAGGTGGAAGTTTTAGAGATCAGTGTACGATTTACCAGGTTTCCACTCCCCCCCACTCCTATCACAGTAACTAACACCTTTCTAGATGATGGAAGTTCTGTCAGCTTGGAGAAAAAGCATGGAACAGAACCCCCAGCTGACCTGTGATGAACATGCAACTTGAGTGAGAAATAAACATTTGTTTTTATAAGCTGCTAAGATTTAGGAGTTGGTTGTTACCGCAGCAAAACCTAGTTACCCAAATACATATTTCTTTGCTGATTTCCTCCCAACTATTTTCTCTGGTTCTCTCTCTTTGGATCTCCCTTTGTTTATGTTAGACCTTATAGTAGAGATTGCTCGAATTCCTCTAATATCTATTCTCTCCTTCCTTTTAATAATAGAACTGTTGAGTTTGAGCTGAGCATAAGACCACATAAGCAAGACTACATCCCCCAGACTCCTTTGCTTCTAGATGTGAACAGAAGCGATGCAGGTACCTTATGAGTCATATTTAAGTTGTGACTTTTGTCGACTTTTCTCCTGCTAGTTAGGAAATGTTAACAACTGAAACAGCAGCCCTGGATACAGCCGTGGATATGGATGTAATGTGTTTAGCGTGACAGAGCCAAGTGGTCGTAAATCAGAGCCATCTACCTATCCTAGGCCACGGAGAAATAAACTTCTATGCTATTTAAGCCGCCGTATTTCGGAGTATCTTTGTTACAGCAGCATAAGCTGCTTCCTGATGCAGTCCTCCCAGACTCTTACTTTAATTTTCTCATCTTCTATTGTCCTCTCCTATTTTTCCATCTCTTTGTCTTTTTACCCTGCTTCCTGGAGATTTTCATTAACTTTGTTCTCCAGTGCTTCTGTTAAGTTTTCATTTCTGCTACCATATTTTTAATTTCCAAGAATCCTGGTTTTGTAGATGCTACATTTTCTTTTTAAAGTTTTCTCCTTCCTCACAGCCTGTTTCCTCCAAGTTACTTTTTTCTTCGTTTTTTCCTTGAATGACTGGTGAACTTTGGCTGTCTGCTTATGTTTAAGAGAGAGGCACTACAAAGCTGAATGGAAGCTCATGGATAGGGCAGTTTGACTGTGGGTGTCACTATAAGCCAGTGGTTCTCAACTTGGGGCAGTTTATCCCTCTCCCCCAGGGACACTGGCAGCGTCTAGAGACACTTTTGGTTGTCATAACTGGGGGAGGGGTGCTACTGGTATTTAATGGGTAGAGACCAGGAATGATACTAAACATCTTACAATGCATAGAATGGTCACCCGAAACAAAGAATTGAAAACATCAATGTTTCAGATCTTTTCTCTTGGGCAGGTGGTACTCTCCAGAGAAGATTCTGCCAGTGTGCTATCTTGCTGCCAGCATTCTGAGATCCTGGCAGTGGGAAAAGACTAGCGATCTCCACAGTCAGTAAACTGTTATTTAGTCCCTCTGTTTTCGGTAAAATGCCTCTGCCCTCAAACATGCTTGTGCCTCTTGGTCCAGACTCCGTCTGCTTCACTCTCACCAGAGATCAGAACTTCATGGGTATTCTGCTGGAATCAGGGTGGGGCAGAGTTGTGGAAAGGGTATTGTAAACAGACTTTCAAACAGTCATCCTAGTTTTAGCTCTTCCGTCACCTACGTTTTCAGAGGTACCTGAGGTCTCCCATTTCCTGGGTTATTTGAGAATCCTATAATGTAATTCACTGGCTTTTTTTCACTATCGGTTTAGGTTTCAGCTTTCCTGGTTCTGCTAGGTCAGTTGTCATTAGTCCGTCTGCTTTCCAGCTTCCGATATTCTTATTTCGTTTTCTCCCTTCCCGTTCTCTATGTCTTTGCGTGTCATTTAAAAAATCATTTTGGTGGGATTTCAGGAAGGAGCAGATCTAATCATGTATTCAATTTTCTGGCTTAAATGACCGTTTCCTCTGTTTTACCTCACTCTTTATTAAAGTGATTAGAATGTGTCTCTTATGGCCCCCACCTAGGAAATGATAATCTCATAGAAAATGTCAACTGTGTCCTATTTATATTTGTGTACTCAGAAGTACTTGGCCTTAGTAGGTACTCAGTAGATTTGTTACATTGAATTTATGTAATGCAAATGTAACATGCTTTAAATGCCTTTTCCATTGATACATCAGTGGAAACTTATGCTTTTATTTTCCTATTTCTTTAATTGGCAAAAAATGCGGTAAGTTAACTCCTAATGCCCATAAACTTTGCATGCCTGACTAGAATGATCTGGACACATGGAACATGAAAATCATGTTCATTCATGGCACTTTGCAAAGAGTCTCATGTATTCACTCTGGTGGCCAATCTCATTTCCAAATCTCCCACCCCCAAATAGAATATTCTATAGTCTTTGTGTTAGGAGGCATTTTTAAAACAGTGAAGTTTATTCACATTTATCTGACAGACCATCTGGTTGTAAATATGTATTTCAAATAGATGAATCTTACTAGAACTTCGAGTTTTTATCAATATATATTTAAATAAATATTTGCTCAATAAATATATGAATAGAGATATACATAAATATGTGTGCTTCAGTATTTGTATATTATCAGCAACCAAATTCTGATTACTGAATCTATTTCCTAATATAACAGGAAAATCTGGTTGTTAATTGGATACCTAATATATGGTAGGTGTATGTATATAGTCTATACCATAATTATATAGCATAACTATATATATATATACCATATTTTATATATATATATATAATATATACCATATTATATACCAAAATTCTTCTATAGCCGGAAATCACAGGTCCAGGAATGAAGGAATGGAAATGAGAATGGCACTGCTCACTATTACCCCTAGTGACCCACTAGCAAAATTTTTGCTTCCTGTTCCTGTAACCTTGTGTTCTGCTGGCCTAGAGGTCTTAGTTGCAGATGGAAGAAGGCTTCCACTAGGAGACACAACAATGATTCCATTGAACTGGAAGCTAACACTGCCTCCCCAGCCACTTTGGGCTCCTCATGCATCTGAATCAACAGGCAAAGAACGGAGTTACAGTTTTAGCTGGGGTAATTGATCCTGACTATCAAGCGGACATTGGACTCCTGCATCACAATGGAGAGAAGGAAGAGTATGTCTGGAATACGGGAGATCCTTTCATATTACTATGCCCTGTGATTAAGGCCAATGGAAAACTACAACAACCGAGTCTAGGCAGGACTACTGATGGCCTAGACCCTTCAGGAATGAAGATTTGGATCACCCCACCAAGTAAAGAACCATGAGCAGCTGAGGTGCTTGCTGAAGGCAAAGGGAATACAGAATGGGTAGTGGAAGAAGGTAGTTATAAATACCAGCTATGGCCATGTGACTAGCTATAGAAATGAGGACTATAATTGTCATGAGTATTCCTCCTTATTTTGTTATGAATGTTTGTGTATGTATATATATCTCTCCCTCTCAAATATTTTCATTTTCTTCCCTCTCTTATTCCTTTATCATATAAGATATATTGACTTTATGTCATACTATTTAAGTATTGTTAGTTTTACATCATAGAATTTAAGTTATGGAATATCAAGGAGAAGAGTAAACATCACTCAAGGACATACCTCCTCTTCTGGGGAAGGGGTTGGTGTGTTTTTGGTTGTATACAGGACAGTTGTATCATGTTAGGTATAATTATAACCTTGTTATTCTCTTTATTTAGAGATTAAGTTTGGTTTAAGGAGATATATATGGATTCCAAGTTGCCAAGGGGTGAACTTGCGATGGTTAATTTTATATATCAACTTGACTTGGCCATGGGGTGCCTAACATTTGGTCAAACATTATTCTGCTTGTATCTATGAGGGTGTTTCTGGATAAGCTAACATTTGAATGAGTACACTGAGTAAGCAGATTGCCCTCCATAATGTAGGTGGACCTCGTCCAATCATTCAGGACCTCAATAGAACAAAAAGGCTAAGTAAGAAGGAATTCCTCCAGCCTGACTGCTTTGAGCTGCGACGTTGATCTTTTTCCTGCCTTGAGACTTGAACTGAAACATCAACTCTTCTTGAATCTTAAGGCTGCCAGCTTTCAGACTAGAACTTACACCATTGGCTCTCCAGGTTCTCAGGTCTTCAGATTCAGACCGTAACTACACATCAGCTCTCCTAGGTCCCTGGTTTGCCGACTGCAGCTCCTGGGACTTCTCAGCCTCCATGAGACAATTCCTTATAATAAATATCTCTCTTTATATATATGTGTGTGGTATATTTATATCCTATTGGTTGTGTTTCTCTGGAGAACCCTGACTAATGCAAATACCTTAATTATAAATAGAAAATTGATTGCACTATTAAAAAAATCTTGTTCATTGTTCAATGCTTATTAATAACCAGATGCAGATTTTACATATCTCTTGATACATAAAGAGTGTGTTTCATTATTTATTGTTTCTTATCCATTTAATTTCTTGGGATATACAGATTGCTAGAGAAATCAAGAAGATGTTATTTCTATATAGTATGCCTTTTTTAATATCAAATTTTAAATATTCTCTGTAAGTGAATCATATTCACTGTGACATGACAACAGAAGCACAAGGAAGCAAATGTTACTAACGAGGTAAAGTGTATGAACATCCATGTCTCAGAGAAGTGGATGTTCTTCATTTCACCTATGGCAACATTTGGAGCAAGTGCTACTTGTTATTATCCTTCTACTATGCTTACTTGAAGACCTGAGCCAATGTTAAATTGTTTGCTTTTCTTCTGTTGTAAACTATCTTATTTTCCTTCCAATTCTAATCCTGCCCAATTGCTCTATTCAAGTAAAGTCATTTAATCTCTCCTGTTCTGAGTGATATTTTAATTATCTGGTTCTTTCCAGCTGCGTCCACCCCGGTTTTTTATGAAGAATAGAGAGCTATGCTTTCTGTATTTGAATGATAAAACTATGGACAGGGTCATTTTTTTCTCCCAAAAATTAGAGAAAGAAATTACCCACCAAAAAAACTATTCTTCTGCTCCAAGTATCACGGGGGAGATAGTTGCCTATCTGTTCCCTTTATTAGTCTATTAACATTTTAAAGACTATGACAGCTATTTGAACTAATTACTTGGTTTTACTGCACAGAAATATATATACACATTTACGTATACATATAAGTCTTAGACTTGTCAGATGTGGACCAAGATCTCATTTTGACTCTCCTGGGAAACCTTGACTATATTCCTAGATCTTCAGAGACTGAATTCTCTGTACATTTGAGAATAACTACTGGCTGATCTGATAGAGGCAATAATGTGACTGTAGGACTTGCCAGTAGTCTTCCATCAAGACAGTCTACCCGGGGGCTGGCCCGGTGGCATAGCAGTTAAGTTTGTGCACTCCACTTCCACAGCCTGGGGTTCACGGGTTGGGATCCTGGGTGTGGACCTACCCACTGCTCATCAAGCCATGCTGTGGCAGGCATCCCCCATATAAAGTAGAGGAAGATGGGCACGGATGTTAGCTCAGGGCCAATCTTCTTCAGCAAAAACAGGAGGATTGGCAGCAGATATTAGCTCAAGGTTAATCTTCCGCAAAAAAAAAAAAAAAAAAAAAAAAGACAGTCTATCTGTTGGGTCTCTTTTGGTTTCAAGAAACAACTCAAGTTAACTTAAGTAAAAAATGGAAAATATAAGGATGAAACCAAGGTCACGTTTCAGGATGGGACTGAAACTATGTACCAGAAACCCTCTCTTTGTTCCACTCTATGTCTCTCTTTACTACTCAATCTTAATGGTAGAAAATATGGCTGCACAAACTCCATTTTTTATATCGCCTGCATTAAAGATTTCACCCTAGACAAAGACGAGATTTCTTGCTCCCAATTCCAAATTTTCCAAGACTGAGTCTCTGTTCAGCCCAAAATGTAGACAGGACGAGAGTAAGGGGTCATAATTTATAACCATGGCTGCTCAGAGGCTATCCTGTAACCTTGTGGATGAGAGAGAAAGGGAGAAGTTTGCAGAGAAGGGAATCTAGATGGCAAACTTAACAGGTGTCCACTGCAGGACCCTTCTCTTTCCTCCTAATGGAAAATTGATCTCAAACAGTAGCCTGCTGGAGTCTGAGCTGGGGGGAAGGAAGTGGATGGTATTACAGTAGGTTGGGTAAAGGGAGGAATTTTCAGGCAATTGGGCCTTTCGGGGCTCCCTTCCATTTATACCTTAAGTATGGTTTTTTAAGATACAGCTCATTATTTGGGCCATTCTTATTTTACAAAGAGATTTAATTTACTGTGGCAAATTTATTCCTAGATTTTGAACCATCTTCAAATTTAAATGTATGTTAATTATCCAGATCAGCTTTGCAGAGATTCGACTCAATTATCGTGCGCTTGAAAAGACCATAATGGACAAGTGGTGACTCAGTTGTTTCCATTCTGTAAACCAATGGGTTCCAGCCTGAGATCCCTAGACATCTAGGGATCATAAACTATTTCCACTATTTCATAAATTCTAAAGGAAATCATAAACTTACCTAACACAAAGCTACCTAAAACAGCACATTTCTCTGTTTTAGAATAGATTTATATCAAGGCAGAGAAGCAAGCCTGTTATTCCATGATAATTAGTCATCTCTTTAAAAGAATGACCTCTGGAAAATCCTTCCACTTTCCTCTTAAAATATATTAAAATATCATCTACCCCCTTATTGGATGTATTGATTAGGATAATATATTGCCTTAATGACAGGGACCAGCGAGTGATAAGTCATTTACAGAAATACTCTCTGCCTTTAGAACATGAATTCTGGATCATCCTGTGAATGTCAAGGCCTTGGATGTTTTGGATTTCATTCAAGTCCTCATCTCCATAATGATCACAGGTACTTGCTTATTTCTCTGCTTCATCCCTGATTAGGCCCTCTGGACCCAGATGTAAAGAATAAGGTGGATAGGAAAGGTTTCTAAGATACTAATTCTCTATTTGTAGTCCAAGCCGTCAGAAATCTTTTAAGCCCTAGGCTCTCAAGCCCTAGTACACATAGTTGCCTAAAATCCACTTTGGAGCAAAGCCACTCCTCTTCCTATATCCAAGACATGTCAGTAGGTCATTTTCAGTAGCCTTGAACTCTTCTCTCTCAGCTCACCAAGGCTCAAAGCTCTGCACTAAATGGCTATTCCATTCTACCTTTCAGAAAAGTAAATAATCACAGTCAAATGGCAACATCATCTTTAAATGTACCCTCTACTTCAGTTTTGGAAATCATATATCTAAGTTTGAAAAAAAGTTAATGGGATTAGAAGCAATAATGAAGACACTAATTCTAATAGGAAGTATTAGTTTTTTAAATCATTGTTTTAAATGTAAAGCTACATATTCATTCAAAATTGATTCATGTGGGATGGGTAAATCACTTCCCAAATGTGCTTCTTTGAAAGGTTATGAAAATGGGGGAGGTGAAGTAGGTAGAATGTGCATTAATGAGTGTAAGGTCTGCTCCTCACCCTGAAATAGTTGTACAGGATGTTCTTAGTAAAGCAAACGCAGTGAAAATTCTCCTTTTCTTCCATGAAGTATCTGTGAGTCTTTCTTCTTTAGATAAAATGAGCTTTTCTGGTGAGCACATGATTAGGAAGGGGTTCAGTGTAACAAGCAATCATGTTATTTTAAAAGCTCCATCTCAAATTAAGTTTACATGTGGCAGCTTTTTAGAGAGGGTGGGTGGCAACATGTGAGCAATTTAAAAGTGTAACATTTCATTTACAGGTTCAGAGTAGCTTTCAATTCCCTTCTTGGTGTGCTTCTAATTAAATCTTAATTGTACCATTCATTATGAAATGAAAGAAACACTGAGCTACTGGATTTTCCATAAGAGGAACTCAAGATGGCGCTCATAGAATGGCTGGCTAATCCAAAGAAAAGGAATAAAAGTGGAAATGAGCCTTAAAACTAAAGCCTAACATTTGAAGTTTCATAATTATTAAATTATCACAAGCAATATCTTTTTCGATAGACCCAAACAATTTAAATATATATGATTAATTATAGTAAATCACCAGAAAGCATGAGGAGAAGTGAGTAGGTGACAAAATGAAATAAAAATGATATATTCAATAATTTAAGTTGTTACTGTATCATATACCATTTTTTTAAAATATATCCTTGTGAAATAAACATTTTTTTAAACTGGTTTTATCTTAAAGTCAAAAGAAGAAAGGACCAAAAATGTAAGTGGGCCAATGCTGCTTTGTCGTGGGACAGGAGTTTTGTCTGAATTGTAGGGTAATTCTTACACTTGCCTCATTACACCTCTTTGGCCTGTGCTTGAGTAATTTATATTTTCAACTTAGCATGAAATAATTTTCAAATATAAATCAATTCCCCTTCCATTTTTAATTCCTTCTGTGTATAGAGTCATCGTTCCTGAAATCTGGTGATGCTGAATTTAGAATTTAAATGAGCTCACTCTCTTTTCTATTGTCTCCTGCAACTAGCTCTATAGAGAATAAACATGATAATAACTTAAAGGGTATATCAAGAAAGGCTCCAACAGCTTAGTGGAACGGAGGTTGAAAACAAAAGGTGTATTTCTCATATCCTGACTACTAGAAGATAGCAACCCAGCCCTAGGTTTTTCTCATAGTCTGGGATTGGAAATTTATTCTGTTTTGAGAAACAAAGAAAATACAGAAAAGCACATATAATAATGTACCAAACACCCATATACCCACAACCCAGATTTTTAAAATTATTAACGTTTTGTCATGTTTATTGAAAGTCATTTTTATAAAAGTAATTTTTAAAATTCCCCATCTTTTCTTTAATCCCCTTCCCTTCCACTCCACCCCAATCCAGGCTATAACTCTCCTAATTTGGTGTATTAGTATCTATTGCTGCATAACAAATTATCCCAAAACTTAGTTGCTTAGAACAACAACATTTATTATCTGACGGTTTCTGTGGATCAGGAATCGTGTGGTTTAGCTGGATCCTCTGGCTCAGGGTCTCTCACAAGCCTGCAATCAAGGTGTTGGCTGGGGCTGCAGTCTCTCCAGGTTCAACCGGGGCAGAGTCCGCCTCCAAGTTCACTCCAGGATTGTTGGCAGGATCCAGTTCCTTGAGGATTGTCAGACTGAGGGCTTCACTTCCTTCCTGGCTCTTGGCTAGAGGCTGCTCAGTTCCTTGCCGCATGGGCCTCTCTATAAAGCAGCTCACAACATGCAGTTTGCTTCCTTAGAGCCAGAAGAGCCAAAGCCAATAAGAGGGAAGTCATGGTTTTATATACCTAATCTTGGAAGTGACATCCCATCACTTCTGTTCACTACAAGCAAGTCACTAAGCCCAGGCCACACTCAAGGGGAGGAGATTATATAAGGGCATGAAGACTAAGAGGCAGGATTCATTGGGGGCCATCTTAAGGGCTGGCTACCAAAGTGTGTATATAGTGGGCAGCAGGGTAGCATAGTGGTTAAGTTCGCATGCTCCACTTCGGGGGCCCAGGGTTTGCTGGTCCAGATCCCAGGTCCAGACTTACACACCACTTATCAAGCCATGCTGTGGCAGGCGTCCCACATATAAAGTAGAGGAAGATGGGCACGGATGTTAGCTCAGGGCCAATCTTCCTCAGCAAAAAGAGGAGGATTGACAGCGGATGTTGGCTCAGGGCTAATCTTCCTGAAAAAAAAAATTCCGAAGTGTGTATTCTTCCAGCTAATTATTTTGTGCTTTTGTATAAATATCTGTAAATGAACATTTTATACATATAAATATAAAAATATACAATGATCCATGTTTTCAATTTACAAAAATGGTTTCATAATGTGTGAATCATTTTGATCTTGCTTTTTTCTAGCATATTATATATATAATATATATTATATATAATATATATATTTTTTGGTGAGGAAGATTGGTCCTGAGCTAACATCTGTGCCAATCTTCCTCTTTTTGATTGAGGAAGATTGTCACTGAGCTAACATCTGTGCCCATCTTCCTCTATTTTGTATGTGGGCTGCCACCACAGCATGGCTTGATCAGCAGTGTGTAGGTCCATGCCTGAGATCTGAACTCATGAACCCCGGGCCGCTGAAGTGGAGCATGCAAACTTAACCTCTACACTACCAGGCTGGCCCCTCAATATTATATTTTTGACATCTATTCGTGTTGATCTGTTTAGATGTAATTAGTTCCTTTTAACTACTATTCAGTATTCAATCTATGCATTACCACATTTTACTTAAAACTCTACTCATTCATTTTCTTATGAATGGACATTTGTTTCTCTTTTTTTTTTTGGTGTTACTAACGAAGTGACAATGAGCATCTTTGCACATGTCTCTTTGAGTACATATACCAGTTTCTATAAACCTAGAAGTTATTTAAATATTATACTTCCAAATTGTTGTTATACAATTTAAGATTGTACACCTGTTTATACTTATGCCTGTAGTTTAAGAGATTTACCTTTCCCCAGTTTGCATGCCAACCCTATATTGGTGATACATGGTATCTCATTGTTGTTTTACTTGTTTTTTCTCTAATTACCATTAAGATTGAGCGGGATAAATCATTTGGGTTTCCTTGTCCCTTCAGTCTCTATTCACTACTGTGAATGCTGTGGCCATCTTTCTGTTGAGTTGTTTGTGCTTTTGATTACACTTTGATTATACAAAAACACTTTTCATACAAAAAAAAATTTGATGTAGTCAAATATCAGTTCTTTGCCTTGATAATTTGTGCTTTCTGTGTCTAGTTTAAGAAACCTTCTGTGACCCAAGATCCTAAAGATATTCCCTATATTTTCTTCAAACAATTTTGAAGTTTTGTTTTTTTACACTTCAAGCTTTAATCTATCTGAAATTTGCTTGTGTTTTGTCTGAAGTAGGGATCTTAATTTTTCTATGTGGAAAGTAAATCATTCCAACATTATTTATTAACTCATCCACCTTTTAACCCTGATTTAAATATCGGTTCTGTTATAGATCCATATCCCCATGAGTCTATTTCCAGGCTTTCTGTCCCACTCAGCTGACCTCTGAGCACTTCTGAACCAGAACAAAACTATTTTCATTGCTAAAGCTTTATAATGACTCGATATTTTAAAGAGCAAGTCCCACCTCCTTATCATTTTTTCCAGAACTGTTTGGGATATTTTTAGATATTTACTTTTCTATTTGCATTTTAATCAATTTCTCAAATTGTATAAAAAATCCAGGTGGGGTTTTTATTGGAATTGTGTTAAATTTATACATCAAAATTGGGGAAATTGACATGTCCTGAAATCAAGTCTTCCCAAGCGAGAACATAATATATGTATCGCCATTTTTGTTTAAGATTGGCACCTGAGCTAACAACTGTTGCCAATCTTTTTTTTTTTCCTCCCCAAATCCCTCCAGTACATAGTTGTATATTCTAGTTGTGGGTCCTTCTAGTTGTGGCTTGTAGGATGCAGCCTCAGCATGGCCTGACGAGCAGTGCCCTGTCCGCGCCCAGGATCCCAACCAGTGAAGCCCTGGGCCACCCAAGCGGAGCACGGGAACGTAACCACTCGGCCCGGGGCAGCCTCGTGTATCTCCATTTTTAAAAAGCCTTCATAGTATGTTATAGTTTTCTCCTTAAAAAGTGAATACATCTTTTCTTAGATTTATTGCCAGGTACCTTATAGTGTGTTTGCTATAGTGAATGCTATCCTTTTTTCTATTGGATTTTTTTTTTTTTAAGATTTTTTTTTTTTTTTCCTTTTTCTCCCCAAAGCCCCCCGGTACATAGTTGTATATTCTTCGTTGTGGGTTCTTCTAGTTGTGGCATGTGGGACGCTGCCTCAGCGTGGTTTGATGAGCAGTGCCATGTCCGCGCCCAGGATTCGAACCAACGAAACACTGGGCCGCCTGCAGCGGAGCGCGCGAACTTAACCACTCGGCCACGGGGCCAGCCCCTTCTATTGGATTTTTAATTGTTTATTGCTGATTTATAGAAATGCCTTTGATTTTTGTTAGTATTGTGTCAAGAATATTAAACTTCCTCATTAATTTTACAAGTTTGCCTATAAATTACCTTAGATTTTCCATGTAGATTATTATAGCATCTGCAAATAAATAGCATTTTTTACTTTTTCTTTCTGGGTGGACATTTGTCATTTGTTTGGCCACCCAGCATCAGAACTGCTTTCTATGTTTGAGGAATTTCCCATTTTATGAGTCTGGTTGTAAGACAAAGACTGCTCCCTCTATGGGATCTTAAAATATTCCAAACTTCTTTCCCAGCCTTCCTGCCACTGAGGAACAGGCATTTACTGATACTGCAGCGGTGACAGCAGTGACAGTAACAGCAGTGATGG
Organism: Equus asinus; assembly: GCF_041296235.1. Taxonomy (NCBI): domain Eukaryota; kingdom Metazoa; phylum Chordata; class Mammalia; order Perissodactyla; family Equidae; genus Equus; species Equus asinus. The sequence goes on from NC_091813.1 coordinate 43,885,608, forward strand.
AGCAGAGCTGGCAGCAGTGTCAGCAGGGATGGCAGTTGCAATCAAGTTGCAGGAGCAGAAGTGACAATGGTCTAACAGCAATGTCTACGGCTCAATGGTGGCAGCAAAGGATTCCTTGTCAGACCATTTCCGCAGCACGTTATGGACCCTTCTGGAAACTCAGCCTGAAGCCTGGTTTTTCAGCTCTCCCAGTGATTCTGTGAGCTGCCAGATATTCTTGTAATAAACTCTTTTTCTGCTTAATCAGCCAAAGTCAGCGTCTATTGCTGTAACTAAGAACTTTAAGGGATATATTTTGGCTCCTTAAACCTCTTATTCTTTTTTTTTCTTTTTTCATCCCAGTGGATTGTCAAGGATCTCCAGTACAATGTTAAATAATAGGAGTGATAGTATTTAGTATAGTCTTGTTCCTAACTTTAAAAGGAATGTTTCTGAAGTTTCACAACTCAGCATGCTATTTGCATGTATGTTTTTAGTAGATACCAAATAATCAGGTTAGGGAAATTCTCTTCTACTAATATTTTGCTAAGAAGTTTTTTAAAATCATGAATGGGGGTTGCATTTTATCACCTGCTTTTAAATGTGTCTTTTGAGAGAATCATATGATATTTCTTCTTTAATATGTTAATATGGTGAATTAATAGTTTTCTAAAGTTATTTTTGCATTTTTATTATAAATCCTATCTGATCTTTTTTATACAATGCTAGATTCAATTTTCTAATGTTTTATTAAATATTTTGCATTTGTGTTCATAAGTGAGATTATCTAAAATTTTATTTTCTTCTACTCTGCTTTGGGTGTCAAGGTTATTCAACCTCATAAAATGAGTTTGGTGGCTTTCCCTCTTTCTGTTCTCCAGGATAGTTTGTAAAGGTAGACTTTTCTTTCTTCAAGAATTGGTAAAACTCACCTAGGCCCATGTTTTTTATTTTCTGTATTTTATGATGCTTTGACATCTTGGGGCTTTATGGACCTAGGGAGAGACTGCCCCTCCCAGTGTTAGCTAACTTCTAGAGAGAAACAATTTGCCTTTGAGCATGTCTTTGATATGCAAACCAACCAACCCTAAATCCATATCCCTCTCCTTTTATCAGGCCCCTGCATTCTGAGACATTAGCTCCCTGCCCTAAATCACTCTAGGGCCAGGTACTAGACAACAGGGACCACTTATAGCCCAGAGCCTGCCACAGTTATTCAAACTATCCAATCCTTAATGTACGCAGTTCACCTGTACTGCCTCATCCATTCCTTCCTGCCAAAAGTCACAGCAAAGGATCTGGCCCATGCTTTCCCCCTTGTTCCTTCCACCTCTTGGTTATCCCTGGTGCTTCCCTCTGTGGCTCCCCTGCGTGGCGTGCCATGCCTCCTGTTTCTGGAGATCTGTAAGCGTAAAAACTTCTTCCTTCATGACAGTAATTTCTGTGTCTTCAATCTTTCCATACCTGATTAAGACAAATCCTGGGTACATTTTAAAACAGCCTGGTGTGTTTTAGGAGAGTAAAAGGTTTTTTATGCCAATAAAATTTTCTTAGCAGTTACTGTTCTGTTCACTTTTTCTGTTTCTTCTTGAATGATTGTTGGTGACTTTAATTTTTCTAGAAAATTAACTATTTGATCTGTTTCCAAACATACTGGAAAAATTAATAAAATGTTCATGATTTTTAAAATATTTACAACTTCTCTAGCTATGTCACCTTTTAAATTTTCTAATGTAGTTCACTTAATGTCATTCTCTTATTTTTTTGATTACTTTGTGAAAGGTATGTCTATTTTATTGGTCTTTTCAAGCGACCTGCGTTTGTTTTTTTGATGATCTCTTTTGTTTTTCTGTTTGTTTTCATTTTAATTTCTGACTATTTTTTCTTTTACTCTACTTCCCATGGATTCTTTTGTAGCTTCTGGAGTTGAATACTTAGTTCATTTATTTTCAGTTTTTCTTTTCTTTTTTTTTCTTTTTGGTAAGGAAGATTGGCCCTGAGCTAACATCTATTGCCAATCTTTCTCTTTTTTTTTTCTTTTCTCCCCAAAGCCCCAGTACATAGTTGTATATCCTAGTTGTAAGTCATTCTAGTTCTTCTCTGTGGGATGCCACCACAGCATGGCTTGATGAGGGTGTGTAGGTCCGTGCCCAGGATCCAAACCGGTGAACCCCAGGCCCCCAAAGAGGAGCATGTGAACTTAACCACTTGGGCACAGGGCCAGCCCCAGTTTTTCTTATTTTCTTTTTCATTTTCTTTTTTAAAGATTGGCACCTGAGCTAACAACTGTTGCCAATCTTCTTTTTTTTTTTTTTTTCTGCTTTTTCTCCCCAAATCCCCTCAGCATATTTTAGTTGTGGGTCCTTCTAGTTGTGTCATGTGGGATACCACCTCAGCATGGTCTGATGAGCAGCGCCATGTCTGCGCCCAGGATCCGAACCAGTGAAACCCTGGGCCACTGAAATGGAGTGCACGAACTTAACCACTCGACCTCAGGGCCAGCCCCTCTTATTTTCAAATATGTTCTTCACTCCCAAAATTTCCTTCTGTGTTGAAAGAACTCAATTAGTGTAATACTCTTGGTCTCTCTCCACTCCTTTCCTTACTCCACTGGAGGGCAAGTGAAGAGATTTATTTGATTGGTAAATTTTAGAAGGATTCTGAATTCTTCTAAGAACTAAGAATAGTTGGCTCAATTCTTTGTCCCTTCCTCTTGAGAGTAATTGACCAGCAGAGAGCATGAATTCTCCTCTGCTATTCCATGATGTAAGTCTCACCTCGGCATGATCCCCTGTGGGGACACCTGCCCTCATCCAGTGGCCCTGCATAGAAACTCTCAGTTCTGGCTCATGTTCCCACCTTCATAAGTCCTGGTTTGTTACTGTTTTTCCATGAAAGCTGCCGATGCCCTTAAGATTACTGTCTTCCCTACTTTCTCGTGTGTCTTTACTGAATGAAAGCATATTCCTCAGGGTTTGTCAATTGTAGGGGCCGTGTCAATGAAGTATGTTTAGGATTCTTTCAAGTTATAATTACTATAAGAATCTATAACAGTATTACATGAATATTGGAAAGGGGGGAAAGTGGCTAAGAAATTCAACATCATAGAGCAGCCGCTATCACCATTCTTTATATATTCCTTTGTCATGATGTGTAGACATGTTTCATACTTGTAATCATGGAACATACCTAGCATATATATCACTTCATGTTTCTAGATTGTCTTCATACTTATAATTTTCTTTTTTTTTTTTTTAAAAGATTGGCACCTGAGCTAACAACTATTGCCAAACTTTTTTTTTCTGCTTTTTTACTCCCCAGAACCCCCCAGTATATGGTTGTATATTTTAGTTGTGGGTCCTTCTAGTTATGACATGTGGGACTCCGCCTCACCGTGGCCTAATGAGCGGTGCCATGTCTGCGCCCACAATCTGACCCAGCGAAACCCTGGGCCGCCGAAGCAGAGCGCGCGGACTTAACCACTTGGCCACGGGGCTGGCCCCCATACTTATAATTTTCAATGAAAGGATAACATTTCATTGAGCAGACCTTTCATAATTTAACCATACCATATTACTTTCAGTTCTTTTTTGTGAAAGTAACACTGTAATAAGCATTTTCACATATTTAACATTTTCCTATCTTTTTAATTTTTCCTTGGGATTAATATTAATAAGTACAATTGTTGAATCAAAGAAAATGATGATTTTTGTGAATTTGAATGTGAGTTCCAGTTATATCCCAAATGACCATGTTAGTTTATACTGCTCCCTGTAATACCTGAATACTCGAGTTATAGCAAAACCTTGCCAAAACTGAGTAATTCTTAAAATTTTAGTATAAATGTTTTTTTGTTATTAACTTATACATTGGAACATAGTTTGCTTTTTTAAAATCCAGATTTCTTTATTTTTCAAGGGGTATCTGTTAATGATTTTTCCCACTTATCTTTTAAGCTTTAATGTTTTCTTTTGCAATGACTGAGTTATTTATATAAGATATTAATACTTTTGTTATACTTGCTGTAAATAGTTTTCCATGGTACTTAAGAATATTTGAGATAACACAAAAAATATACACAATCATAAGGTTAATATTTTTTTATTTGTTTTATTTTATTTCATTTTTTGGTGAGGAATGTTGGCCCTGAGCTAACATCTGTGCCAATCTTCCTCTACTTTTGTATGTGGGACGCCACCACAGCATGGCTTGATGAGCAGTGTGCAGGTCCGTGCCCAGGATCTGAACCCCCCGGACATTGAAGCGGAGTGTGCAAACTTAACCACTATGTCACTGGGCTGGCCCCAAGAATTTTTTTAAAAATGGCTGGAAAAAAAAAAGAAGCAAGCATGCTAATCATAGAAGCTGGCAATGATCTAATGTAACATTTGGGCCTAAACTTAGTCTGTCAACCTGAGGTTCAAATCCTGGTTCTGCCACTTACTATTTACATCTAATTTACCTCTCTAACCTCAGAAAGCCACAGTTTTCTCATCTATTGGAAACCTTACAATCATCATAAGGAGTAAAAATAATATATGTAAAATTCCAGGCACCTAGGTAGCTTACTATTGTTAGTTACAAAACTCTCATTATCAGAATAGGAAAACCATAATTATCCTTTAGGGAAGACGAAGCTTTACTGGCACTAAATTCTTAAAACTACCACTTACCACAGAGTTCCCCCGCTTTCTCCTCAAGGTTAGGGGTGGGCTTAGTAAAGCGTGTGGTTGGGTAGAGCCATGTGACGAGTTTTGGCTAATGAGTTTTGAGCAGATCTCTTCTGGGTTAGAGCATTTGATTGCTAATACGAGCCTTTCAGAGCCTTCTTTCTGTTAGCCGTGGAAACTGGCAACATTTGAGAAGAAAGCTGTTCCCTTAGCCTCGGTCCCAGAGTGGGGAAGCAAGTGGCAAAGGCCTCCAGCTTCACTGCAATGGACATATAACGTGAGTAATAAATAAACCTTTGTTCTCAAAAACCACTAAGATGTGAGGTTGTTACTAAAACATAGCCTAAACTCTCCTAACTGAAACAAGAAGATAGCAGTTTCTTTGTCCTAGATGTTCCTGTAGGGACTTCCGTACACATATTAGGAAGCTGCAGAATTGACTTGGGCTGTACCCCTACGTGCCTGATGGTGGATCCACCTCATCTGCAGTAGCGACACGCTGGCCGGGTGCTGTCTGCTTGAGCATCACACTGTCAACAAAACAGCAGCTCCTCTTGGGAAATGGATCCATACTCCTACTCACTACCCTCCTTTTGCCTTTTATTTTGGCTACTGAAGGAATCCTTTTATGAAATAGCTTATGGACAGGGAGAGAACTGCTAAGGAGGCCAAGTATGTGAAATGAAATCCTGAACAGATTGCTGTTTTCAAATTGTCAACTAGTTATCTACACATTTACTGAATAAATCTTCCCTCAATTTTTTTGTGATATAATGTGATGGAAATGGCACTCTACCTCTGTGGTCTTCCTCCCAGAAACCTATAACCCCAGTCTAATCATGATAAAAACATCAGACAAATCTCAGTAGAGGGGCATCCTACAAAATATTTGACCAGTACTCCTCAAAATTGTCAAGGTTATCAAAAACAAGGGAAATCTGAGAAACTGTCATAGCCAAGAGGAATCCAAAGAGACATAAGAAGTAAATATAATGTTGTGTCCTGGGTGGGATCCTGGAAGAGAAAATGATGTTAGATAGAACTAAGGAAATCTGAGTAAACTATGGACTTCAGTTCATAAAAATGTATGAATATTGGTTCATTAATTGTAACATATATACCCTACTAATATAGTATGTTAATAATAGGGGAAATAGGGTGTGGGGTACATGGGAATGCTCTGTACTGTCTTAATTTTTCTTTAAATCTAAAACTGCTCTAAAAAATAAAGTCTATTATTAAAAAAATACTCCTCAGCCTTGTTCTCTCTTTCACTTTTTTATTTGAGAATAACCTTTAATATTCACCTTGGGTTTTTCTTCCTGATAAAATTTTGTTTGTCAGGTCCCCAATTAATAAGGTTGAGAATTGTTTTGGGACATAACAAACCTATACAGTCACTTTAGGGAGGGAAGAATCAGGCGTTCTGTACTACTGATTAATAGGGGCCCCAACTATTCCAGTGACCAGGCATAGTACAAACTGTATGAAAGTGTAAGGCTTTGCAGTCTTGGCTAAAACTTTTCCCAAACAGCAGTTTCAAATCTGCCGAAATGCTTAAAGATCTAAGCCACAAGACAACCATTGAATTTTGAGGGCAGGAATTTCCATATAACTGCTTCTACTATAAGAGAAAGTTAACGTTGCTCACATGGAATGTTTCTTTTGAGCAGTACTGTTCCCTAAGTCTGCGTACTGTGCACCAATTAAATAAAAATGTTAATCTGGTGGGTGGGATTGATTCAGATTATCCAAATACATCTTGAGAGTAGTAGTTTTAAAACCCTGATCTAAGAGTCTTTAAATACTGTTATGGGTTGAACTTTGTTCCCCCCAAATTGATGTGTTGAAATCCTGTCCCCAGAACCTCAGAAGGTGACCTTATTTGGCGACAGAGTCTTTACAGAGGTAATCAAGTTAAAATTAAGTTGTTAGAGTGGATCCTAATCCAGTATGACTGATGTCCTTGTTGAAGGGGGTGTTTGGGCTTATAGACGTGCATGGAGGGAAGTCAATGTGAAGAGACTTAGGAAAAAGATGGCCGTCTACAAGCCAAGGAGAGCTGCCTGGAAAAGACCCTTCCCTCACAGCCCTCAGAGGGAACCAACCCTTGCCGACACCTTGATCTCAGGCTTCCAGCCTCCAGAACCGTAAGGCAATGAATTTCTGTTGTTTAAGCCCCACTAGTTTGCAGTATTTTGTTATGACAGCCTAGCAAACTAACACAAATACCCTTTTAGGCACTTTTGGAGGAAGGATAGAAGTGGAGGCCCAATTTCTGTTTGTTTGTTTGTTTGTATGTTAGATTTCCGAATAAAACTTTTTGTAAATGAAGAGTTCCAAACTAATGTTTGAAAACCAAAATGATTTTGACATAACTGATTTTGAACTCTTCTTTGTAATCAACAGCTTCAGTTGCTTCTTGAGGCCATCCTTTGATAGTAAATTTCTGTCGCTGTCTTACCCTAAATGCCGCCAAAAACCAGAGCCTGAGTTACTGATTTGCGTTCAGGTAGTTTATTTAGGAGGTGATTCCAGGGTGCATGGGATGCTGTGCATTATTCTCCTTTTGGGTAAACCGCTGCCATCTGTGATCCATCATTTTTGCTCAATGCTTTTCTTCACAGATATTGAAAAGTTAGACTTCAAAGTAACATCTGTCTAAATAAAATTCTACCCTATTAAAATTCTGAATTAGAAGAATCTAAATTAATTTGCAAAATATACCATATATACTGTTCAAAGTTATTCTTATTTGTAAAGTAGGTTGTATCAGTCAGGGTTTTGCAGAGAAACAGAACCAAAAGGATATGTACTGTACATATGAAGAGATTCATTTATGGAATAAATAAAGGAATTGGCTCACGCAATTGTGGGGGCTGACGAGTTTGAAATCTGTGGGGCAGGCAGGCAGGCAGGCTGGAAACTCAGGCAGGAGTTGATGTTGTAGTCTTGAGCCAGAATTTCTTCTCTAGGAACTGTGTTTGCTGTTAAGGCCTTCACTGATTTTGTAAGGCCCACTCATGTTATTGAGGGTGGTCTCCTTTACTTAAAGTCAACTGATTGTAGATGTTAACCTACATGACGAAATACCTTCACGGCAGCACCTCGATTAGTATTTCATTGAATATCCCGGTACTATAGGCCAGTCAAGTTGACACCTAAAACTAACAATCATACAGGTCAAGAAATGAAAATCTAGGGACATGTGTTTCCTTCCCCGTATCACCCTGGGAAAGTCAGAAAACCCTCTGGCTCAGTTTTGTTTAAGGAGCAGCCACAGTGACACCATCATTTTAACCCACCTAGGTAACATCATGGAAAAAAACCCCAACGATACAAGTATATTCTTACAGACAAAGAATGCTACCTTAGGTAGAAATGTTTGTGACTATGGTAGATGCTATGGTCTGAATATTTGTGTCCCCCCAAAATTCCCATGTCAGAATCCTAATATCTAAGGTGATGGTGTTACAAGTTGGGGCCATGGGGAGGTGATCAGGTCTTGAGGGTGGAACCCTCAAGATTGGGATTAGTGCTTTATGAGAGAGATCCCGCAGAGCTTCCCTAGCCCCTTCCGCCATGTAAGGATACAACAAGAAGTCTGTGACCCAGAAGAGGGCCCTCACCCAACCATGCTGGCACCCTGATCTGGGGCTTCCAGCCTCCAGAACTGTGAGAAACAAATTTCTGTTGCTTATAAGCCGCCCAGTCTGTGGTATTTTGTTAAAGCAGCCCAAATGGACTAAGACAGTAAAACAACTTGTTTCCACATTGTCCCTGAACTATCCCAACAATGGGTGAAGATAGAGCCAAATAATCTTTGGACCAACAGGTGGTCAGCTCTTCAAATAAACACCAGTGAAAATAATCTATTCCACTCTCTTTGTTCACCACCGAGAAAGCTGAGACAAGGAGAAATTAAGCAACTTGTTTGTGGTCTCACAACAAATCAGTGGCAGACTGAAAAACAGAACCCAGGTGTCCTCAACCGTAGGATGCTATTCACAGTACCAAGTGACCTTTGTGGATGATAAAGATGAATATCAGTAGCTAAAGAATGGCGTTTTGCCAATTAATGTTCATGATTTTAGTTGCCCATGAAGTGATAATGTGAAGTTTATTTTATAAAGTAGATACTAGATAATATTAGAAAGCACTTGCTAATTTTGTTAGGTGTGATAAAGACATTGAGTTTATATAGACAAATGGCCCTTAATTTTTATGGATGTATATTGCGTGTATTTCCTTCAAAATGCTTCAGCAAAGAGCCAGCCCTGATAGTCTAGCAGTTAAAGGTTCGACACTCACCACTTTGGCGGCCCAGATTTGCTTCCCTGTCAAGGAGCCACACCACCCATGTGTCAGTTGCCATGCTGTGGCAGTGGCTCACGTAGAAGAACTAGAATGACTTACAACTGGGATAAACAACCAGGTACTGGGGCTTTGGGGAGAAAAAAAATATGAAGCAAATATGACAAAATATTAACAAGTGTTACATATAAGTGATGAATATATGGTGTTCATTATATTAATCTCTCTACTCTTCATTATGTTTTAAATGTTTCATAATGAAAAGTAAAAAATAAAAAAATTCCCTTTCTTTCTGTTCCTAGGCTTGCAAGCCAGTATTAATTTTTTCATATGCCCAACATTAGCTTTCCTTGCATTCATTGTCGCTGAGTCAATAAACCTACAACCACTGTCCCCAGGCCAATGCACATTCACTGCTCTAGCTAGGAAATCCAATCCCAGGAGATCCCAAATTGACCCTATGTGGGCATATGTCCATTCTCTCTTGTCACTTGTTCTACTATTTGCAAGAAGAAAAATTGTCACAACTCCTAAAAAGGCACCATACTTTCCTATTTTTCTCTTCATAGGTCAAATAGCTTAAGTGTCAATTTTCACCAAAAACACACTAAAATAAATTGATGATTGAAATAGATATATAATGCTTATAGTGGTCTCACAGAATTTTTATGCAGGCTGGGAATACACAACATATCGTGAAGCTTTTATAATTATCAGTATTGTGAAAAGATTTCATGGAGTGTACCATGCTTTATAAATGTTGTCACCCTCATCATTAAGCATTAATTAAGCATCCACTGTGCACCTGTGCTAAGAACTGGAGAAATTAACATGAGAAAATCCAGGCCTTGGGCTCTGAGTTACACAGATAAGCCATCTGACGGGTGAAGTAAACCAAATAAGTGCAGATCTCTGCTTCATTGATCATTATTTGGCTATAGCCATCTCTTTGTTCCAAAGGCTCACATCTAGCACTCACGTTCCAGAGACATCTGATGAAGTACAGGAAACTGTATAAACTTGTATATAAACTGGATAAGCTAATGAATTGAAATTGCATTGTCTGCTAGAGTAAAATTGGAAACACTCCATTTCTTTATGATTATCATTTGCTTGACCTTTAAAGAATTTTTTTTTGACCCAGCTGAGAACACAGTGCAGATTTTTTAAGGGTAAGGGGTGGGAGGAAACTGTTCAAACTCAGATGCGGTTGTTTCCTGTTGACAGTTAACAACTAAAATTCAAGACAACTAACAATAAAGCATTCTTTACCTCTTCAAAATAGAACATGTGAACTGATGCTGTAAATGTAGATGTGCAAATTCCCATACATATATTCCACGTTTAACCAATTTTACTTAACTTAGCTCTTTCACTAATCTACTGTATGACTCTGGTTATTTAACCTCTCTGAGCCCCAGTTTATTTATCCAAATAAGAAGGTCAAGGGGCGAGCCCCGTGGCATAGTGGTTAAGTTCTCACGCTCCACTTTGATGGCCCAGGTTCGCGGGTTCAGATCCTGGGTGTGGACCTACACACCACTCATCAGGCCATGCTGTGTCAGCATCCCACATACAAAATAGAGGAAGATTGGCACAGATGTTAGTTCAGAGACAATCTTCCTCAAGTAAAAAGAGGAAGATTGGCAACAGATGTTAGCTCAGGGCCAATCTTCCTCACCAAAAGTTAATTAATTAATTAAAAAAATAAGAGGGTCAGATGATTTTAAAGCAATTTCAAAATATAATGTTCTTGGGGCCAGCCTGGTGGCACAGTGGTTAAGTTCGCACATTCCACTTCGGCAGCCGGGAGTTCACCGGTTTGGATCCTGGGTGCGGACGTGGCACCACTTGGCAAGCCATGCTATGGCAGGCGTCCCACATATAAAGTAGAGGAAGATGGGCACGGATGTTAGCTCAGGGCCAATCTTCCTCAGCAAAAAGAGGAGGATTGGTAGCAGATGTTAGCTCAGGGCTAATCTTCCTTAAAAAAAAAAAGATCAAATCACAAAATATAATGTTCTATAATTTTTAAATTCAGTGATTTTTTTACACATTTTAAGAATTCTGTTACAATTTTGTGAGTGTTTTCATAGTATTTCACCTTTTCTTTTTTCTTTTCTTGTTTTTATAAGTCTTTTTACATGTATGGCACTATGTTTTTCATGCTTAGTATTAACTTTTCCTGGGGACTTACCTGGTAGCAGAAAAACAGAAAGTTTCAAGGCGGGCAAAGCACAAATAGCAGAGGTCCCAGCAAGTGCCTAACAGATGTGAGCTCTGGGCATGTTGGAGGTGGGGGAGGGGACGCAGCCTACTAGAGGTCTGGAGCTTGAGAAACCCAGGGGCTTTCTGGGAAATAATGGATTCCCAGGGTCAGCGACTTGACATTTGGTTCAAAGACAAGGGGATGGGTAGAGGAGAGAGATGATTTTGAGCGCTAAGAAGTCTGGCATGCACTCGCTTCCCAAGCCCAGCCCCTTAGGCTCCTCCTCTTCCGAGCAAAAGGGCTGCAAGAACTAAACCAGCATGAACTAAAAGATGTAGTTTTGTTTTTAAAATTACGCCGTCTACGAGAAGTAAAGAGCATGAGTCTTTGGCGGCATCGATATCAGTGACTCCGCAGGCAGCGTCAGGGACATGTCAGTGACAGGAGAAGGGCCAGGAGTGTGCACTAATGGTGGCTTCAGGAGACTTGCACAGCTAGGCTGATGCAGAGGCTAGTGGTACCCAGGATAGGGACTTTGTCGGGAAGCCATGGGGCACATCGCTGGAGTACATGAGAGGAAAAGGATCAGTGCCCCAGTATGGCCACAGGAATGGTTCTAGGGGCAACATGCAAGATTCTCTGTGGGCTCTCAGCAGCAGAGGGCCTGGAGTTCCCACAAAGACGTGCTGACTGTGACCATTATAGTGATGCGCTTCTTACTGCCTGTTTGAAAACATAAGTTATATTTTTCTGACCCAAGGCTTACCTTTCTGCTCATCTCCACACTTTGTAATCCCCCCTCACTTCTCCTTCAGACAATCCTTCTCCACTCAGAGGAGCTAATATGGGTCCTTGGATGGACATTACATTCCCACCGTACCGCCCCCCAGCCATGACTCTCTGTTTCCCAGTTATGTATGAATGTTGGGGCTGTGGGGCTGGTATCTTCTATTCTGATATGAATATCTTCCTATCTGGGGCCTGCAAGGGTCAGGGTCAGACCCCAATCTTGTGAATACACCTCTCACCGGAAGAGGGAGGTCATTTTGGGGTTCAGTTTTTTGAGTGAGTTGTTAAGAGTTCAGACAGGAAACTAGGACTCTGGTCAGAATCTAAGGAGGGAGACTCAGGCCATCTCTCTCCGAATTTAGATTCCTGGGGCTTTAAATAGCACTAAGTCCATGCTTGGCTGGTGGAGGTCAAAATGGCCTCCACCATGGGGAGAGAGGATAATCTTCAAGAGATTTCTTTCCCTGGGTTCTCTGACTAATGGTATGAGTCTAACCATGAGTGCAAGCTGTGTCTCAGAAACTGTTTATTTCCCTTTTATTACCTCTTTTGCTAGATAGCGTTGAGTAAAGTCTTTTTTTAACATTTTAACCAGATCTCCGCTGTGCTACTAGGAAACAAGAGGACTGACTTCGCACAGTTGGCCCCTGGAGGTGAAGTATATGAACTTTATTTAAACTAAATAAGAGTGACATTATTTTTTCCTTGAGGCCCTTTATATTTGGGGTGGGGGGGGCAGGAGGGAAGCAAGTTAATATTGCCTTTTAACAACTATTTGAATTTTAACATTATCACTAACTGCAACATAGATTTTTGTCCACTGTTAAAGGAATTTTCAAGCATTCAGAAATCATATGCAGCAGACATTTTTGGACAGAGGTCACTAGAAATCCTTCTATAGTGGAAATCTCCCAATGTCAGGGCTGCTTTCTGACTCGCAGTACCCTGGCTTACATTTTGAGTTCTGCAGATCTTCCCTTACCTTTCATGCTCACTCCAACCCCAGTCTAATATCCTTAATATCCTCTAGTACCCTTGAGCCAACCATGGAATCCACAGACTAGTAAAATTCAACTTCATCCGCTTTAGTAAGCATCCAGGGTGCTCATTCCCTCCTGGAGGTTGGAGCCAATCTTTGGCCGGTGTCCATCCTTTGTGGTGAAAGGGTTTTATGGACATCCTTATTCTTTACCATTTGTCTTGCAGAATGAATGGCTGAGGAACTTGGCTCTATGAAAGTGTAGGGGATGGTGTGGGTCAGAGAGCAAAGGAGGATGGGCTTGGTGTAGGCGGATCAGCATTTCACTTGTGCCCAACCCCCCTCTCCCTTGCCGCCTCCACTATAGAGGTTTGAAAGCCAAATACGGCTCTCCTGGTTCTCTAGCAGTTCAGGATGCCATCTGACCCAAGAGAACACTGCGAGGGTATCTGATAACGCATATGTTTTCCTTATTGACAGGAACAGATGTGGCTGGCATAGCCCTTTCTTGAGCCCTCTTCTTCTGCCTTGATTGATGGTTGGAGATGCAGCAGCCATCTCGAGGCCAAGGGGAAAAGCCTAAGAGATAACATCTACCCTGTCATCATCAAGCCACCAAAGCAAAGCCAGCAACTGCCAACCTCTGGCTTTCTTGCTATGTGAGAAAAACAAAATCTTACTTGTTTAAGCCCCTGGAATTGGCATTTCTGATCCTTTTAGCTGAACACAACCCTTACTGTACACATCCCAGCACTGGGGACTAGAATATTCTTGAGTGAGAGGAGTGTCTTCTTTGGTTTATCTGGCCAAAATTATGCTAACAAAAACCTGACTCAAACAATGAAGATGGTTTGGGCTTTCAGATGTTCATAACCAAGGAAATCAAATTTCCTGTATCTGGTAATCTAGATCAGAGTGGCCCAAATTGATTAATTCTCAGTTAAGATTTTTAAGTCAAAAGACTTTGAACCTTTGAGCCCAGTTTTTAAATACTCCTTTGGATTCCAAATGGCAAGACACCAGGAAGCATTATTGCCTGTGATGTTTCCTGCTGTGGAAAAGAATTTGGAGTCAGGAATCAACAGGCTTGAATTTTGGTTCTGTGTAGGCCCTAAAGTCACTGTGTGGCCCCGGAAGTGCCTTCTCTGTCACTCTTCTATACAATAAGGGAAATGATGCATACGGCTGGTAGAAAGACATAATTTACATGAAGATATGCTTTGAAAAGGATGGTATGCTATCTCCTAATGAAATGCCTGGTTCAAACAATGGTCGGAGGGTGATGGGAATTTTACAATGAGGGTCTGGGCTGACATCACCCAAACCCGCTGATCAGGCTGAGCTTCACTCAAAACAAAACTAGAAATTGTGGGCCTCCTGACTTGGTGCAATATGAAATTCACCGCTGATACATTCTTGCCCAGCAAGTGGAAAAAAAAAAGAACCTGAATTTATTAAAATCTTTAGATCTTACTTCTAGTCTTCATGAAATGCAGGAGAAGGGAAAACAGATTAAATCTCTGCTTCATTGACACATGAAGTCTCTACTAAATGATACCATGAGGAAGCAAGCTAGCAAATCCAGAATGTGGAACATTCCTTTCAGGACAACTGACCTGGTTTCTTGAAAAAAGTCAGTGTCATGTGAAAAAAAAAAGGGGTGGAGAAAGGAGAGATTATAGTAAAAGATTTGAAAAGATTTAAAGCCATAACAACAACAAGAAAACATTAAAAAAGATTTAAGAAGCATACAACCAAATAAAGGTCTACCTTGTTTGGATCTTGATTCAAACAAACCAACCGTAAAAAAAAAAAAAACCAAACAACTTTCTTTTCAGACAGAGAAATTTTAATATGGACTGGATAGTATATGGTATTAGAGAATTATTATTTTTCATTAGGTGTGATATTGCCCTTGTGACTATGAAATATCATTTTTTGAGATGTGTAACGAAGTATTTAGGGGTGAAATGACATTTAATGCCTGGGATTCACTTTAAAATGCCCTAGGCAAACCAAGCCGAAGAGAGGAAACAAGAAGGCAAAATATGGCGCTTGTTGGAGCTGGGTGACGGGTTCCTGGGGGGATTGTTATACTCTACTTTTGTGTATAATGGGAAATTTTCACAATAAAAGCTATAAAAAAGAAAAACATGCCATGCTATATAATATGACATATTATTCAGGTTTGATATTTTCCACCGAATACTAATTTGTGTTCATTTTTGTTTTTATCTAGACGTAGCATAAGTACGGTTTCAGTTTTTCACCAACGGGATGATGGAGTCCCCCAAAAGCATTCAAAGTACTAAGCTCTTCCTCACACAACCTGAGAATGCCCAAGCAGCTTCTTCTAAGGAGCACGCTTGTGTCTACAGAGCACAAAGCAAACCGAAATTATCCAGTCATCCGCTGACAGAGAGTGGGGCACACAATTCAGATCATTCAGCCTTCAATTGTACCTTCTGACCTGAATTGTGCAGTTTGGCTGTCTCAAAACCCACAGTGCTTTAATAATAGTACATTCTTCTCTTGGCTTTATATTGTTTAGACTCAGTCCATATTGGAAAAAAATAAATCACCTTTGCAATTGTCCAGAGTAGTCATGAGACATTCCAGCTTTTTTCAGGATAGTAGTTACAATACGGTCATGTGTCGCTTAACCATGGGAATACATCCTGAGAAATGCATTGTTAGGTGATTTTGTTGTTGTGTGAACATCACAGAGTGTCCTTAGACAAACCTAGATTGTATAGCCTACTACACACCTGGGCTGTATTGTACTAATCTTGTAGGACCACCATCTTATATGCGGTCCATCAACTGAGATGTCGTTATGGGGTGTATGAGTGTACCAGGATGTGCTGAGTGTGTCATGATGCTCTGATGAACAGGAAAGACTGAAGAGGATACAACTGACAAGAGCTGGTGAAAGCTTTAAAGATGAGATGGCGTGGTCTCAGGGGAGTGCCCTGTGCCAAAGCAGGGTCACCACAGCTCTGCCTCTGGCTCCAAAGGTGGCCACAGGAATTCTGATTCATTTGCCAAGACTCCCTTTGTTGACTTGGTATCCCTCATCTCTAGCCTAAGTCATCATTTGGGTCAGATTCGGGTGAAGGCTGTACTGGAGGCAGTGATGGGCCTACCAGGGAGGCAAAGTGGAGAAACTCCAAAAGAAGCATGTACTGTCGCTGACAAAACTCTGCGGGACATAGTGCTGTCTACTCTCACCAGAACATGCACTCACCTCTTATTAATACTTCCCACAGCCCATTTCCTTGGAACAGGCTACAACCATTTCATTAATTTCTGTTGGGTGAGGCTATTTGTCCTGTATCCAGGACACCAAACTGATCTTCCTGACCTGCTTCTCTCAAAGCAGATTTCAGAACAACTGTGCTCTCTGCATGTCTGCCCACCCCCAACTCCCTGTCCCCGTGTTTGGCACTTTCATTGGAGAGTCACAAGCACAGCATGTAGGTTTTCCTTCCTATTGTACCCTCAAACACAGCCTCTGACAGCATCCTCATCACACCCCACAGCAAGGGTTGTTAGTTGCCAAGGAGTGGCTGTGGTTCACACCAGATTCCAGAAGGGCCAGCCCAGAACCACCCTGCTCCTAGACCAAACTGTGAATCTCAGGATAGTCAACAATTCAACAAATATTTTCTGAGAACTCACTGAGGGCAAAGTTCTGGATAAATGGATGATGGAGGTGGGGGGGAATTTCCAAGAAGAAAATGCTTCTAGCATATCATAGATGCAGGAGAGATGGGGTGTGTGAAGGAAATCCCTGTATAATATCAGGACACGTAGAAGAATCTGAAAGATAAGGTAGAAGGATGAGGATGGAGCAACACCAAGGCACAGCTTGATAGTGGGTTTAAGAAAGGCTTTAAAAAGAGCTCAAGAACACAAATGCCACCCTTTGCATTTCCTTGATTAACCCCAAAGCGCTCACTCCAAGTAAACAGTGACTTGCTCATCAGTGAGATCTTTATCTTTGATGTCACCTTTTCTTTCTTTTATTTTTAACTGTTTGGCCTGGACATCAGCAGAGACTTCAGTGTAGTGGTTCTCCGGTCACTGTTTCACTGTAGCGCCTGAAATACCACCATCCCTCGTGCACAAACCTTGTGCCCCAGATATTCCCCATTAAAATTCAACAACAAATAACTACCAGAGAGGAATGGGGCTTGCATTCTAAGCTGTTATCTCCCTTGGTACGTTGGATTTTCGCCTTAGTTACTATCACCTAGCTAAGACTGAGAGGTTAGAATGATGGGAAGCAGAGATTTGTTTCGAGGAATGAGAAGATTCTGGAACCTGGATACTGTCTGGGGCGGGCAGGCAGTGGCTGCCAGTGTCCAACAGAAACCTCCACCGGCCCTCTGTAATCACAGAACTTCCAGACCTCCACTGGGGAGAAAGAGACGAAATGAGACGTCTCTGCCTCAACTCTGAGACTGGCCAGGCCACAAGCCTTGAGGATGCAAACTTGACCCAAGGGCCCAAACGGATGGCCTGTCTGAGCTCCATTCTTCCCAGCTCTCTCCACCTGAATTCCAGCTACTGCTATGTGATCTCCCCTGTTTTCCGCCCCTTCCGATTTCCCTTTCCCTTATTTATCCTTTCCTGCCCTCCTTCCCTTCCTTCTCCTCCTCTCTCTCCCGTGTACAGATGTTTGAGCATGAGGCTCTCCCAAACCTTCCTTATATTCTTAAACTTTCATTTTCTTCCACCAGGGGTCGGCTTTGTTTCTTTTTCTGAGGCTGATGAGGCTCCCACGGGACGAGAAATCTTAGTCCAGACACAGTCCTTTTTTTTTTTAGATGGATGGGAGACCCTGGCGAGATGCGCCCCTGGGTCCGAGTGAGGAGGGAGCTCGCCAAGGGGGAGGCTGGAGTTCTCTCTGCCAACAAAATTGCCCCTTCACCGCCCCATTTGAGGCATCTGAGTCGGGTCGAGTCAAACGGGTTGGGGATATGGGGAAGCGTTGGGGGACGGGTGGGGTCGCGACACCGAGATGGCGATGCAAATGCCTGGGCGGTGCGCACAGAGGCCGCGGCGGTGGTCCAGGATCCCGCCCCTGAAAAGGGCCCGCAGGTCGCCGCCCACTTTCAGCAGGGCCAGGGTAGCGGAGGGACTTTGCCCTGGTTGGGTCCGAGCACGGGAGGTTGAGGAGAGAGGGTGGGAGGGCGAGGGCTGAGCTCTTCGGCCCTGACAGCCTCCTCCAGGCCCCTGGCAGGGCCGAGACTCGCCGCTCCCAAGCTCTGCGCCTTCCAAGGTCCCCCAGCCGGCCCGGGTAGTAGGCGGAGCAGCCAAAACCCACTTCTCTTCGAACTCAGGATGGGACATTCATCTCCAAAAGCCTTTTCTTCTCGTTCTTCCTCCTTTTTCTTCTTTCCCATTTGTATCCCTCTGGCTGCAAACCAAGAGAGGCGCCCAAATATAAAAAGTCAAGTCGAATTAAAAGCGTATGGCTTCTGCGCTCCCCGCCCCCCCCCCCCCAAACTGTGTTTCAAAACAACATGGTGACTTCTGGACAAGATTTTTGTATTTCACCCGCACCACAATAGAGACGCAATGAATGCGGCTGGTGAAATGTTTGGCTGTGTCAAATTCAGTCCCGCAGGCTGGCTTGGGCCAGCACTGGGGCTCCGCTTTGTGTTATGTTCACGGAGAAGATATTAATTAAAAGAAATACATGATTAAAAAGTAATGAGTTGAATAAAAATTATCTCCGCTCATTTTCTGATTATGTTAATTGTTAAAAACCCTTCAATCACGCCGTTGCAGTCAATGGGTTTTAATGTGAAATTAGTGGGCTCTTGATAACTTACAGTCCAGAATAATCCTGGCGGTTTAGTCATCATTCCTAATAACAAGGATGTTGCTAAGAACAGAAATTTTACATGATTTTGATACATTCAGCCCTTCCCCCTACGTGCCATTAAAAAAAAAAAAAAAAAAGACTTAGCCTGCCTTCGATTTCCAACTTCTTCCACGGATCGACGGAGGCCTTGGCGGACTTGAGCTCGTGTTCCAGCTCTTTCGCTCCCCGCGCGCAGCCCCTCGCCGGTGCGTCCGCCGGTGGGCGGTCGGCGGTTCCCGGCTCGGCGGCCAGGGAGCCTTTGCTAGGCTGAGCGCGCAGCTTCCCCTCCTGGCGGGGCCCGAGCGCCGCGCTGCACCGGGGGCTGTGCTGGGGTGCGGGGTTGGGAGGAGAGGACCGAATTCGCAGCTACGGGAGCGGGAGGGACCGCGCTGCTGCTGGGGGACCGGTCGCCTAGCGGCGGGCGAGTAGGACTGTGCGTGCAGCATCTAGACAGTCGTGGTGCGCCCCACGGGGTTGCTGGGCAAGGGGCAGGCCGAGTTGTGGCGCGTGTGTGTGTGTGCACCTCCCGCTCGAGCGCTTTCAGAGCTTTGGACGCCACAGATGTCGAGAACCATCCAAAGCGCCGAGGAGGCGGACGGTCCAGCGAGCTAGGAGAAGGTTCCCCGCGCCTCGGAGCCTGGGTAGCGCTCCTGACAAAGTGCCTGGTGCGGAGCGGGCTCTTAACAGGGTTTTATTGGATCTAAACGAAAGCTAGTAAATTTGTACGTGATTCTGATGCGTGTTGACGCCCGGTGTTCTCAGCCACCCCTGGCCCTCCTGAGGTACCCAGAAATCTCCCACCCCACCCGGGACCAAACTTAGAGCCAAAGTTGGGCGTGAGAGGTGGGTTAATATGCTGGTCGAGGGTGAGAAGGGATGTGTTTCACGTACAACATAAACACTTTTCACTCTCAGCGAGCCAGAAGGAAAGAAGAAATGCCCCCACGCCCTCTTTTTGGCTTCTTGGGAAAGAGTGCTGCGCAAATGGGGCCTGGGAAGGAGGTGCGACCCGGAGAGTCGTGGGGTCCTGGACCTTGGCCGGGTATGGGCGAGGGGCTCCTGAGGCGGGAGGGATAGGCTCCTGGTCTCAGCCCACCCAGTGCTGGACGTCTAGGAACTCAAAAATTTCCCATTCCAAGTGCTTTGACGCCTTGGCCAACTACCACCGCCATCCAGCTGGGGTTGAAGCAATCGTCTGCAGACAGGAGGAGTTTCAAGTCCAATTTTTCTCCCAAGAGAACTAAATGGGGGAAATTGCATTTCTCGAGTTCTGTCTGAAATTATACATGCATACATATACAAAAAGTCTATCGATCTTGATATGCAAAAGTTGTGAGCTGGAGGTAGGTATCAGTAAGGTGGAGGATGTATATGTGTGCGTGTGTGTTTGTTACAGATTTGATTAATTTCCAGAGCAAGAGGCTCTGTGTCTCAAAGTGCCTTTTTCAAAGCTTCTATCTTTAAGGCTATCTATCTGGATGGGGTGGGGAATCTGGTGTTTCTTAATTTGTTTTTTGCACCTCCAAAAGAGAAATTTTCTTTTAGAGGTTTAAAAAAAAAAAACGTTTCCACATCCTCAAGACCAAACAGCGATGGATCTTCCCTGGGGACCGGGGGACAAAGGTGTCAGGGACTAAGACGCGTCCCAAAGCTATTCTAGTTCACCTCTCTATTTGCATCCCTGTTAGGATGAGGATCATTTTAATAAATAACAATGACCGGGAATGGCATCTAGAGGGCTTGTCAGTAACATTTAAAAGCCAATAGAGTTTATAATTCTACTCTATCATTTCTTATTGATTAGAGTAATCAAGATAAAAAGCTAGCCGGGCTCCGAGAACTTCAGCGGCATATCATTAAAGATAAGAGTCAGTTAATTCTAGAGCTGGGGTAATGTGGCTGAAATGAAGAGTTCATTTGCATGAGATGCTGAGCCCAGTAACAAGGGGACAAAAATCACTAATTAGGACTGCAGAATGTCGCCCTCTCTGCAAGCACCCTTTCCAGATCGCGGACGAAGCGGAGATCCACGTTTATGTCAATCCGGAGCTGGGCAGAGGGCTCGCTCACTTTATAGATGGCGATTATCACGACCCCCATTCCCCCTCTACACTATCTTTCCAGGCCGGGCTGCCCGACCTGGGTGGGGATGCGGGTCAGTAGGGTCTCACCCTCTCTTTCCCTGCATCTCACTCCCCACCCCCGTGGCCACCGGAGGGCAGCTCGCCCACGCCCTTAAGGAGGCTCGTGGGCTTGTGTCTGGTGCCGCAGTGAGCGAGTCCCGCTGTCCATTCTTCGCCGCGGGCTCTGGCCTGGTCGGTGTGGCGGGCTGGGGAGGCCCCAGCTCTGGTGCAGCGCCTGCGGGGTGAGGGGTGCGAGCGCCGCACAGGCCCAGCGCGCACGCCCCGCCGGGAGCTCGGGGTATCTGCCCGGGCGGCGAAGATCCGCCAAGGAGGCCCGGGTCTTAGGGCCAAAGTCCGTGACCCCTACCCGGCTGGCTGCCTCTAATGCCCCCTGCCTGACCTACCATTCCTGACGGAGCCAGTCCGTGGGCTCCCAAGGGAGCGTGCGTGTGCACTGCGAGAGCGCTGGGGAGTGCGTGCTTGTGCCGTGTGTGCCTGGGTGTGCCTGGGTGTGCAGGAACGTGTGCATGTCTGTGTGACTGTGTATGCGGGTGAGTCCACGTCTTGTGTAAATGTGAATATGTTTCGTAAGCTGCGTGAACGTTTTTTCTGCTTGTGTATACACAAGTGTGATAACGTTCGTGCAAATGGTATGCAGTGTATGTCGTGTGTACACATGTGATGTGTGTAGTGTGTGATACGTGTGGCGCGGAGTGGGGGGAAGTGGCAGCCTGGAGAGGTTCCCCCAGAGATAAGGGCAACAGGCTTCACGGGTTTGGGTGCCAGGGGCGAGGCAGGAGCTGGGGGCCGCGGGAGACCCGGCCGGGGCTGGGGCGGGAGGCGGGGGAGAAAACGCCTTCGTGGCCACGTGGCCTTTCCTCACCACCCCCGGAGCGACCAGGAGAAAAGCCTCGCCTCTCGGCCATGGGAGGCCCTCTCTACCCACCCAGAGAAAATGAAAGTAGAGAAAAAGGCACCCGAAGACCAGCTTCGTAACATACTGAGAGCAGCGGACGCGGAAAGGCCGCGGGAGGGGCGCCGACTGCGTGTCCACACCCGGCCCGGCCCTTTCTCTGCCTGAGGGAGTGTGGGATTCGGGTCCCCCGCGGCCCTCCCGAATCCGCTGCTGGGGACACTCGGGCTGTGGACCCCGCGTCGGCGGGCGCCAGAGCAGCCCTAGACCTCGAAGTGCTTCCTCGGAGGGAGGGAGAGAGAGCGCGCGGATGCTGGGGCCACCCCTCCCGGACGGGCCGCGGCCGCGCCTGGAATCGGGCCCCGCGTCCCGCTTTGCATCGGCCTCTTCAGAACTAACTTTGCCCCTCACTTGGCTGCGGCATAAAGGAATCAAGGCCGTTGTCAGATAATTGCAGGTGTCAGCGTGGAAAGTGGCAGTGTTTGCACACTCTCACGGGGCTCGCCGCGTCTGCTCCCGCGGCTCCGCGGGCCTCTCACACCCCACCCCCAGCCCCAGCTCCCGGGCCGCGGCTTCCGGGCAGGAGACTCGGGGCTGCGCGGCGCCGGCGGCCCCCGGACCCCGTGCGCGCGTGCGCCGCACCCCTGTGCCCGCGCGGGGACCGGAGCGCCGAGGCCGCGCGCCCGCAGGGCCCCGGGGGCTGTGGGCAAAGGGCGGAGGGGGCGCCCAGGGCGGCGGCTGGACCCGGGCGGGCGAGGCCGAGGCGCCGGCGGGGCCCCGAGCGGGAGATGGCCGCGAGGGGCGCGTTTCTTTAGCGTTGCCACCCCGCCCCCATCCCTCTCTCCCGGGCCTTTTTTGTATCCCTGCGCAGCTGGGGGCTCCCTCACCACCCACCCCCGGGCCTCCCCATACAGAATAAAGTCAGTCTGTATTTAATGGTTATGGCGGATGTGAGGGGGATTTGGCAGAGGCAGAAGAGAGGCCTTTCGCTCTCAAACATCGCGCCTTACGTCGTGTGAGTCTACCAACCCACCACGACCCCATATTCTTGTGCGGGTGTCTGACTCGAATGACAAGCGAGCTGATTTTTTCAGTACATAGCTGGGAAATGTAGTGAGTGATAATAGAGATTTCTCTTTCATTTTTTACGCTTGACTTGGTTATTGTTGCTTTTCTTTTCCCGTGATTCCTTCTGAGGATTAGCTCTGACTTCCCCACTATTGGCGGTCAAAGTGGCCCCGACTCGGGATGACAATTGACGGGGATCAAGGGATTGCCCATTCTGTGCCTGTAAGAACGGATTCGTGCCAGAGAAACTCATCAAGTGGAGGCGGAGAATAAAGACCGTTCGGGGGTAAATGTATTCATTGAGAAGGGTTCTCCCAAATTGCTTCTAAGTTTTTTTAATGAAAAGTAACGATTGCAGCAATCAGCGGCTTTTTGGCGGATTACAAATCTGGAGGGGGCTGCGGCGCCGCATTGAAAAGCGCCCCCGCCTCCGCACGGGGCAGCGGGTTCACAGGAGCAGCGCCAGGGGCGGGGGTCCCGTCGCCAGACAAAGGCGGGAGGGGGCGAGCCGAGGAGGCGCTGAGGAACTGGACGAGGTGTGGTCCACCCGGCGCAGGTGTGGCGGGGAGCCCCGAACCGAGGAAGGCGAGGGGCAGGATGCAGGGGAGGGGGCTGAGAGAGGTCACCCCACCACCGCCACCACTGGGTAAATTCCGGGCATCTGGAGCAAGGAAGGTGCGCGAGAGGGACCCAGCAGGTGCCCGTGGAGGGCTGGAGAACCTAAGGTCCCCACCCCCACCCCTGACCTG
This sequence comes from Equus asinus, assembly GCF_041296235.1. NCBI lineage: Eukaryota > Metazoa > Chordata > Mammalia > Perissodactyla > Equidae > Equus > Equus asinus. Next base: position 43,909,276 of record NC_091813.1, read on the forward strand.
AGCACGCTAGAATCTTCTTCTAGAGACGCCTTATTTTGCAAACTGGAATCGACGCGTGGAAGCCCGCTTGGCCTGGGGAGGCTCTCCCCCAGGTGTGACAGGCAGGAGGAGGGAAAGCTAGGTCCCCTCCCCTGGGCGGGGGCAGGGCGGCCGCGAGCAGGACCCGCTGAGCTGCGTCGGCGCGGGCACACACCCCTGCTCGCACATGCTTTGGTGTGGTTCGCCCCAGACCCCTCTGCCACCAGGGAACCCAAGCGCGTGCCCTCGCCCGCACAGGATCCCGCGCACAGTGTCCAGCCCGCGCCGTCTCGCCCCGGACCTAGGCCGCGGCGCCCCCGGTTCCAGGACGCGGGGAGTCGCCTTGGAAAGTGGGGAGAGGAGGAGCAGAGGGCAGAGACGAAACGCTGTTCCCACAGAGGCTGCAATCAGCCGCCGCGGCCTGAGGCGGTCTCCTCCAGCCTGACTTTTTATACATTTATTTTTTTAATAGTGTATCTTAGTAGGGGGGTAGGAGGTATGTGTTTTCACGCCGATTTCTTTAAGGCTCTCTGGAGTAAATAGGGGGAACAGAGAGACAAGGGTGGGGAAAAGAAGAAGAAGAAAAAAAAGACTCTCCCTTCTCCTACCCCCATCCAGTTTAAAAGGAATGAATCCAGCAGGCAAAGTCCTCGGCCGTGAAGGTTTAACTTTTTTTCTTCGCAGCTTGTCAATGCGACCATTGCTTTGATGGGAGGCTCCTCAAGGTGACACATTTCTGAACTTCACCCCCTTTTCAAACTAACTCCCTACCTCCTTGTTAGTGGCCAGCTCTGAACTTCTGCAGGGTGTTTTTGTGCGAGTCAAGGCTCATTCACGGGCGCTTTTGTGGGCCTCTCCTCCTTTCAGGCCTCAGCGTGTTACACCAATTAAAGGGCGACGTGCTGTAAATGTAATGGGCCGCGCAGCGATTGTTCCTGACAAGCAACAAAACACATAGATCCACCCCTTAGATTAGGCCGTTGAAGGGAGGTTGAGGCCGGTCAGTTTACTGAATAGTTTGTGAACTGTAATTCTGAGGACTCATGTGAAAAAAAGTCTCTTCCCACCTCCCTCGCCTTGCTCCCCCTCCCCAAAAGCTCCAAAAAAGAAAAAGAGAGAGAAACAAGTGACATCCATGGAGCAGAATGGGGTCACTAGAGAAAAAAAACGCGGGTGAGGGGTTTGTCCTGTCATTTGGACTGTCCAAAAAGCCCCTCCAGTACTTTCCCTCCTTCCTTACTCTTTCAACCTGGCCCTCACTTCTACTGGCCACAGCAGCCTTCCCCCCATGATGGGGGGCCTGGTGCCCCCATATTAGACTCGAGATCAGGGTAGGAGTGAGGAAAAGTCAGATTGTCTTAGAAAATGCCGTTGGGGTTGGATCTGGTCCTGGCGGGACCCCCTGGGTCACAGGCTGCAGCCTTCCCCCCACCCTCACCCCTCCCTGGGCAGGGCCCTCGGCCCTGGCTTCCCCTCCAGCCTCAAGTCCTTCTCCACAGCCCTGCCTGCTGCAGAGGCTCCCTCTTTCCTCCTGGGATTTCCTTCTCTTTTCCAGTGTCTGGCATCCATCCTGGCTTCTGCAGCTCCGTGTCATCACTCGATCTTTAAAGAGCACACTTCACCTGGAAAGGAGAGGTTTAGAGATTACCTATGCCATCTTCCTCACAAGTGCTGAGGCCCAGAGAAGTGACTTGTCCAAGGTCACAGAGCAAGTAGCTGAGCTACAACTGGGGTTCAGATATCCCATCCCCTCCTACTGAGCACCCACCCTCCCACAGCTCCTCACCCCACCTCCCCAACCTGCCTCTTAGATGGCTTCTCTGCCCCTCCCATGCTCAGGTGCTCCCAACTCCCTCCCCAGCCTCTGCTTATGTGGTCCTGCCAGCTCTGCCCATCCCCAGGCTTCCCAGCCCTGCTCCATTCAACAGATAGTTATGGAATATCAGTTATGTACCAAGAACGTTTTGCCTTTTCTATGAAACTTGCCCCAGTCTCTTGCTCACCAAGTCTCCTCCCCACTCAAACTCCTCCACCTGGAATTTCACCCCCTCCCCCATCCCTTTCTGCCTGGAAATCTCCTATGCATTCTTCAAGACCCTGCTCAAATGACGCTTCTGTGAAGCCATCCCATTGTGCAAAGACCCCAAGGAAGGAAGGAAGGAGGCTTAGCCTGTTGGAGCAGCTCAGCAAAGGCCAGTGTCGGTGGAGCAAAGTGAGGCTGGAGAGAGGGGCAAAGGTCAGATCTCCTACAGCCATGTGGGCCGCGTCAAGGATTTTGGATTTTACCCTGGAAGCCACAAAACAGTTTTGAGCAGTGAAAATCCCTTCTCCAGATTGAACTTCTTGAGAATAGAGACTGTGCCCTCTTCACCTTTGTGTCCTCTACTCCTATCCCAGTGTTTGGCATGTACTGCTCAAGAACCCTTCGCTGAGTGCATAAGCGAACCAATAACTCACTGCCCGCGTGCCATCCAGCGCGTCCTTCTCTCTTAATTCCAGCTAACCAGGTTGTAGGTGCCAGGACGGCAGGAACCAAGTCCCAGTGTCTTTGGATTCTCTGCAGAACCTAATTGATACTAGTTCCATGCTGGGAGTACAGCACACATTTGTCCATTCACTAAAGATGTGCCAGGGAAAGAACTGAAGATCGCGAGGCTGCAACTTTTCATCTTCTTGTCTAACAGCCTGACCTTGGGGGACACCTTACTGAAACCACTCTGAAACCTTGGTTTCTTCATCAATAAAATGGGGACAATGCCACTTAATTTATGGGATATGAGGCCTAAGTAATACCATTTGTATGAGAATGACTTGATTATGAAGGAATACCTTAATGAAGGAAATTAATGCAGGCTCTGGGGCCAGGGCAAGACCAGTGGTGAAGGCACCACTTTAAAATGACAAAAGATGGTCCCAGAAAAAGCAGGCTCTTGGGAGAATGCCTCTGTCTTGCAGCAGCCAGTAGCCTCTCTTGCTGTTGGCTCGGAGCCCAGCTGGTCCCACATCTTCCCCCAGGGCGTGTCACTGCTGCTGACACCCTTCACACTTGGCTCCCTGTGCTCCTGCTCTGTTTCAAAGAAGCCTGCATTCCCTCCTTGCACGTAGGAGGCTGCACTTGGAGAGGAGACAACGAGATTCTGGGACGCCAGGGCCGAAATCACACAGACTCTGGTTCCTGCTAACTCAGGCTAAAGAACCACTCATGGAGAGCAGACGGGGGCCCACCCGCCCCCTGGCTGCCCACCAAACTCTCCTGCCCAGTGACTGTAGGGTTCTTGTCCTGGAGGCCTGCACGTCCTCGGGGATGAAATGTGAGTACAAGAGCAGAGACTGCCGCGTGCTGGGGTGTGCATACTTGCATGTGTGTGTGTGTGTGTGTGTGAGTGTGTGTGCATGCTCCAAACCACCTTGGTTAGCCTCTGACAAAGATAGTGGAAAAGAATCCCCAAAGGCAGAAGGGGAAGTCTTTTTATTTACGTTTCTGCATCCAAATCAAATTCCTTTTCAAAAACTAACTTCTTAACTTCCATCCAAGAAGAGAAAGGTGAGAAACGTGGCTTCTTACCTTTCCCTGCTGTGCCTTCATCTGAATATTTTTTTAGCCTCAGGGAGCAGGCATGGAAGCTAACATTTGTTAAACTCTGAAGCCAGGTCAGCCAGCCAACCTGCCAGGGAGCACTCCGGGAGCATGAGGGGGTGTCCAGGCGGGTGGGGGGAATTGTTTGGCAAGTCACATCCTCCCTGTAGAGATGGCTTTCGTGTCTTCAGGCTAAGGAGATGCCAAACCGAAGGCCTGCCATTGTCGTCGAGGGTAACGTGGGAACCAATGTGTCCTTGGAGATTTTCACTCCAACCTGATGTGCGCCCTGCTAAACCCTCTCCCCGGGCCCCAAACAACAACAAAAGCTATCTCTCCTCCTTCTACTGATGCGTAAATCCCTCCGCTGCAAGGAATGCCTGTTGCTTGAGCTCAGGGTCAGCTCTTGCAATCGTAAGTAATTTCAGTGAAGGATTCTAGACCTTTCTTCATATTTTCTCACACTGGATTCCTCCCAGAAGATATTTTTCAGATACTCTCCTCCCCAGCTGATGGGATCGTTCATTTTCATAGGAGGGTAACTTTAGGGACTAGGGGGGAGTTGGTGAGTGGCAGGAGGGAGAGAAGGGTACCGAGGAATTTTCCTGGGATGGGAGGAGAAAGGACTTAGAGCCCGGGGTACCTCTGGGGGATCCTTGGAGAAGAGACGTCCTCACCGGTGCCGGTGCCGCTGAGAGCCAAGCAGCTCTCCCCCTGCCACCCGATGGAAGGTGGGGGAGACAGAAACCTAAACAAGTGAATTCAATTACATCTGAGAAAGAATAGGCTAAATTAGGATTCAGTCTTTGGGCCTGTTCCAGGAAATATTTGTGAAAAGTTGGTTGGAAGAATACCACCATCCAAACCCTAATTTCGCTATTATATAAAAGCCCCGATTTCTTCGCCGTTTCTGATGAGAAAATGTTTTCCTGATTTTGTCTTTGCTACTGGCGTGTGACCTCTTAATTTAATTTTGGTTTTTGCTTATACAAACCAACTGCCATGGAAACTTTTTCCAGTAGTACAGCAAAGACAGGGGGAAAGTAGAACATTGGTAATTATATATTGTGCACCTAATTCATTTGATTAGTAGTTATCAAGCATCCTTAATGGTTCCTGGCCACAAGCTAGGTCTCTATCTGAGGACGTCAGTCTGCTTCAGCCATCTCTGCTGTGTCTCTGTGAGGCAGAAAGAAGGAGGCTGTTCCTCAGGGGCTGAAGCTAGAATCTGCCAGTCTGATGCCCCACTTTCCTGCTGCCTTCTGCCCCCGCCTTGCCCCTAGCTGAGCCACGGAGGTTGGTGCCCGATCAGTGAGGCCACTGCCCAATTTACCCAAATAGCCAGTCAGTGGGAGGGGAGATCCGAAACCTAATGTTTTTCAAAATTAATTTTTGATTTTTTAGTTACTTGCTTGAGCTGGTAAAGAAAATGCTCCTAGGTTTCTTCAATTCCTCTTCTCACGGAGTGCTGTTAACTCTGAGAGAACTCTCAAATCTATGAGAAATAATATGCGTTTGGGAACAGAAACTAAATTAGGCAGAAATCTCAGATTTAGAATACGTGGTACATTTTTTTGGTCATGTGCCATTTCACAGTGGATGGAATTCAGGGCTGTTGCATACAGTTGTATGGGTTGTACACTGCACAATGATAGAAGCGTGCAATCAATCTATGGATGGAATTGGATCGTCTGCTCACGGGGATGGGGGATTGAGGACCGGGAGGTCACTCCCATGCTGGCGATCTTTATTTCACCAATTTAAGAAAACTGCAATAGATATTGAAAATAGTGTATTTCTTTTGGACAGAATGACAAATTTTAAGCTCTGGACCCAGACAAATTGGTTCTAAACTCTGCCTCTGCCATATACTAGCTGAGCTGCCTTGGACAAATTGCTTAACCTCTCTGTGTCTCAATTCCTCATCTGTAAAATAATAGATAAATAATATTAAATAATAAGAGTAACCACTTCGTAGGTATGTGAGGATTAAATGAATTAATACATGTAAAGAGCTTAGATTATTGTCTGGCACATAGTAATTGCTCAATTAATATTAGATGTTATCATTATCCTTTGATATGGTGAAAAATGTGTACTTTTCACCCATTGTGGCAGGAGATAGAAACACAAGGCCCCCACTGTTCTGTCTGGGAAAGAGCAAAGGCCCTGTGTGGCTTGGCAGGAGGGGGGGGGGCACTCAAGTAGGACAGAACAGGTTTAGTTCAGGTGTAAGCATCTCTTGTGACTGTGGCCCTGTTCTCTGCAGCCGCGGTCTCCTCGTCTGCAGACTGAGGTTGATAATAGTGTCTACCTTGCAAGGTTGGTATGAGGATTAAAGACGAAACATGGCCAGTATCCAACACAGTGCCCGACCCTTAACAGGCTCTCAAAAAGTGTCAGCGCTTGTCAGGTTGAAGCTAAGCCAGGACATGGCGCTTGGATAGTGTTATATACAGAGTCACTGAGCGTGCTCCAGCCTCAGTGAACAAAAACTTCCCCACCCCGGCCAAGGGCGGAGATTTCAGAATCTCTATGTGGGATTTAGACTCAGGCCCCAGCCTTCTTCTGGACTGCTGGATCTTGACGATCTTGGTGTTTGTGCTCCTTCTCCCACCTGCTCCCAGGCCCTGGTCAAAAATGGCATTTGCATGGACTGAGAAAACTGGTCAGAAGGTGGGGCACCTCCCCAGGGCCTCTTGGCTGTGTGAGGGTGTTTCGAGTACCAGACTGTCAGCTCCAGGAGGGCGGGGATCATGTCTGTTTCTGTTCAACACACATCCCCAGGGCCCTTGGCAAATATTTGTTGAATGAGTTTAAAAAAACTAATACATTATTAATGACTTCCTTGTATAGTAGCAGCCCGGTTAAACCTGAACTCAGTGGATGGAACCCTCAATTTACCTGACTTTTACCCCTAAATCTCACTTTGTTAAAGAAGAAACCAACAGAACTAGCTCCTATGAGGAATTTAGTATAAAGTAAAACTAACTTCAGTTTTTCAGAACATGACCTGGAATTTGCACAGATTCAGCCCAATTTCCTACACCTTGTACATGGAGATGGTTCGCAACATAGAAGTCATTCAGCAAACATTTATAGAGCAAGTCCCATATGCCAAGGGCTGAAATAATAACTTACACTTTCAATTTACTAATTAATTTCACATATAAATTTAAAGCAATTACCCCTGAGATACAAAGAAAAGACAAGAATTGCCATGTCCACTTCCTCTTTCTCATATGAGGAAAGTAGGGCTCAAGGCCCAGTGACGTGCCAGAGGTTCCTCTGACCATACAGCTGGGATGAAGGGGGTGTTCCAACTCCCAAAACCCAGCACCTTCTCCACTGCTCCCTGGACCTCTTCCACGGGAACTGCTACTGAAACTCATGACTCACATGTCGCCAAGAGGGAGCACATATTGTCAGTATCTTACAAAGAGAGGAAAGTAAACATTTTAGAAACATTTTCCGATGAAGTCTTTTTTTTTTTTAAATAAAAGTATTTTCTGGGCCAGCCTGGTGGCATAGTGGTTAATTTCACGCTCTGCTTCAGTGGCGCGGGGTCCACAGGTTTGGATCCCGGGCACAGACCTACACACTGCTCATCAAGCCACACTGTGGCAGCAACCCACATACAAAATAGAGGAAGACTGGCAACAGATGTTAGCTCAAGGCCAATCTTCCTCACCAAAAAAAAAAAAAATATATATTTCTGGTTAACACAAAGATTTTTATCAGAAAATGAGTCAGAATACTTCACTCCCCAGTGTACCCATTAATCCAAATTTAGATCCAATTATTTAGGATTTAAAATAGAAAAAAAGGTATTTTTGGATATCTCTAACAATCTGAATAGAAATTTTCAGCATGCGTTTCCTCAGTAGATGCTTGATGACCTAAACCCCCGGCCAGGCCCATCCTACCTTGTGGACCAGCACAAGGTGAACTACCACAAGGGCCTCAGAGAGAGAGGGAGAGGAGGAAATGGGCTGTACTTTCCCAAGAAGTCTAGCTACACTTCCCCTGTACCCATCCAATAACCACCACCCTCTCCCCCAGTACATAAGGAGGTTTGAATGGGTCTTTCATCCTAACCATCAAATTGGCTTTGATTAAGACAATTATGACACAGGCCACCCTCAGGATGAAGTGGATGGGAAAGCGGGTAGAGTCTGTATGATCAGAAGTCCTGGGGAAACTGCCCTGCCAGCCGAGTCTGTCTTGTACCCGTCCATGTCTCCACCCTCACCTGCTTCCTACCCCTCCCCACGGGTGTCCTGCATTCCCACCCTGACCCTGCTTCTGAAAGGTCCGAACCGCTACAGGCTTTTTAGGCCTCTTCTTTCCTTTTTGGAAAGTGCTTTTCAGGTAGGTATTAACATTTCCCGACCAGCTAACTCATCCTAACATGAGTGATCCCCAGAGACCTACAATTCAAAAGAAGATCTTCTGAACCTAAATGAAGCTCTCATTTGTGGGGTTTACGCCAGAAATGTTTCAGGGGCCCATGAATGGAGTCTCCTGGGTCAGGTGCTCACCCCTGACCAATAAGCTGAGGACACAGGAGCATGTGGCCCACGGGGCAGGCCAGGGCGTATTATTTAGAGGGGGTCAGGTGGGGGCAGTGATGGGCATCTCCCTTATATGGCTCTTGTATTAGTCTGCTCAGGCTGCCATAACAAAATGCCATAGACTGTGTGGCTTGAACAACAGAAATTTATTTTCTCACAGTTCTGGAAGCTGGGAAGCCTGAGACCAAGGTGCTGGTGCATTTGGTTTCTTCTGAGAGCTCTCCTCCTGGCTTATCGGTGGCTGCCTTCCCTCTGCGTCCTCACATGTGGAAGAGAGAGCTCTGACGGCAGTTTTTCATTTTATAAGGGCAGCAGCCCTATAGGATTAGGGCCCCACCCTTGTGACCTCACTTAACCTTTATCACCTGCTCACAGGCCCCATCTCCAAATATAGTCACATTGGGAGTTAGAGCTTCAACATATGGACTTGGGGAGAGAGGGGGGACACGAACAATTCAGTCCATAACATTCCACCCCTGTTCCCCCAAAATTCTTGTTCTCACACGCAGACACATGCACTCCATCCCAACGGCCCAGAAAATCTTAATTCACTCCATCATCAACTCTAAAGTCTAAAGTCCAAAGTTTCATCTAAATAGCATCCAAGTCAGATACAGGTGAGACTCAAGGTGCGATTCATCCTGAGGCAAAATTCCTCTCCCCTGTGAACCTATGAAACCAGACAAGTTCTGTGCTTGCGAAACACAATGGTGGGACAGGCAGAGAACAGACATTCTCATTCCAAAAGGAAGAAGCAGGAAAGAAGGAAAGGGCGATGGGTCCCAAGCAAGTCCAAAACCTAGCAAGGCAAATTCCATTCGAGCTTAAGGTTCGAGAACAATCCTCTTTGGTTTGATTCACTGCCCTCCAGGACCACGGGGCTGGCAGTGTCACCCTCAAGGCTCTGCAGGCAGCCCCACTCCTTCAGCTGTCTGCTGGGGCCCCCACCATGGCTGTCTTCAAGAGCCCGCCCTCTGAAATCAAGGGGGAAACAGTCTTGCCCCCTGGGCCTGTGGTAGGAGTGCCAGCCCTAGTGATCTCTGCATCACCTTGGGGTCATTCTTCCTTTTTCTTGAAGGATAACCCATGTTAGCAGCTTTTCTTCATTTGTCCCATTTTCTTGAAGTTGGCAGTGTTTCTGATGGTATAATCCCATCTCTATTTCTGGCTTCTGCTGAGATGGCTGATTGAGCCCATGGTTCACACCCACGTTAATCTCCTTATCAAAGGGCTATTCAGCCACACCCTTAGTGTTCTCTTCAGAACACCTTCCTCATTCTCTGCAATATGGATAGGCTGGGAATTTTCCAAATCTTTAAATTCTGGTTCCTTTCTGCTTAAGGATTCCTTCTTCCACTCATCTCTCTCCTATTGCATTTTACGATAAGCAGAATAAAGCTGCACCTTCAATAATTTGCTTAGAAATCTCCTCTGCAAAATAGCCAATTTCATTGCTTGAAAGCTTGTCCTTCCACAAAACAGTAGAACAGAGTTCAGCCAAATTCTTTGCTGATTTACAAGGATCCCCTTTCCTCCAGTTTCCCATAAACTGTTCCTCATTTCTACTTGAGATCTCACCAGAATGGCCTTCAACATCCATGTCTCCACCAACATTCTGCTCGTGATTATTTATGTGTTCTCGAAGAAGATGGAAGCTTTCTCTCCAGCTCTCCTTTTTTCTTTCTGAGCCCTCACCAGAATTGGCTTTAACACCCGCATTTCTAACAACAGTCCCTTCCTGGCACTATAGACTTTATAGCATGCACCTCAAAACCTCTCCAGCCTCCACCCATTTCCCAGTTCCAAAGCCACTTCCACCTTCTTAGGTACTTGATACAGCAGCATCCCAGTTCATGGTACCAAAATCTGTATTTGTCAGACTTCTCTAGAGAATCGGAACCAATAGGATGTATATCTATATAGAAAGAGATTTATTATAAGGAATTGGCTCCTGTGATTATGGAGGCTGACAAGTCCCAGGGATCTGCAGTCAGCAAGCTGGACCCAGGAGAGCCAACGATGTAGTTCCAGTCCAAAGACTGGTGGCTCAAGATCTCACCAGATGTTGGGAAGAAGAGCCATGTGTCAGTTCAAGTCCGAAGGCAGGAAAAAACTGATGTCCCAGCTCAAGGGCAGTCAGGCAGGAGGAGTTCTCTCTTACTCAGCCTTTTTGTTCTATTCAGGCCTTCAACTGATTGGATGAGGCCCACCCACATTAGGGAGGACCATTTGCTTTACTCAGTCTATGATTCAAATGCTCACCTCATCCAATAAACACCCCCACAGACACATCCAGAATAATGTTTGAACAAATATCTGGGCACCCCATGGCCCAGTCAAGTTGACACATAAAATAAATGATCACAGTTCTCATCCTCATAAATCATCTTATTAGTGCCCCTGGGAAACTTTCAAAACATACCACACTCTAGTCCCACCCCCAGAAATTCTTATGTCATTGGTCGGAAGTGCAGCTTCTCTTGGGAGTTTTAAAAGCTCCTGGGGTGACTCTGATATGCAGTCAAGGTGGCCAGATGAGGTACCTCAGCCAGCAAACTTAGCTGGGCAGAGAAGCCACATGGGAGTGCTTTATGACCCAGACCAAGGCCAGCACCAACTAACCACTGAGAGTCTCTAAATTAGTTGAGGGCCCTAAATGCACTGCCGGCTGTAACAGCAAGCAAATATCATGCAATTTAACAATGTAGGTGCCAAGTGCACATACGATAAAACTGAAATCAAAGACACAAAGCTTTTGGGGGAAACAGAGATCCTTTGGATATGGGAATGGTGAGGTTTTAAACTTCGGTGTTGGTGGCAAATAGAACTATGGTTTATGTTTCATAATTTAGGTACTTTTGATTCCATGCACTTTTAATCATTTAGCTGATTTTTTGTAGTTGCTACTTTTTTCTTCTGGGAAGTTGGGGGCATGTCACTCCCTCATTTTGCCCAGTGCTATGCCCACAGCCAGGAAAAAAAGGATGACTCGGCTAAAGGGGCTGCAGGGAGGGCCTCTGGCCTGGGCCGTGGAGTTGGGCTTCCCTGTGGGGTGGGGAGAAGGAGGAGGCTGAGAGGATGTGGGGGAGAGAAACTCCTCTCCACCCTAGCTGAGGAAGAAACCAGCGCCTGGGTGTGGGTGGGGTCACCAGATAGGACTTTGCATACTTAGGATAGTAGTTCTAGTCCTTTCCATGGTGATGCTAAGAGCTGAGAGTGACCGTTTTTTCTGAGGGACAGCAACTCTCACCCACTCTGGCATAGGGTAAATAAGGCGAACTAAAATGGTAATTTACAGTCTGTGTGGGTTTTGTGCAGTATTTGCTCAGTATCAATCCAACCAGAGGCAAAAGCACATAGAAATGTTTTCCATGGTAAACAAGAGCCACATTCTATTGTTCCAGCTTTTGCCATGAAGGAGAACTTTGCAAAAGCTGCCAACGCCTTCAAAGATGCTCATTCCTTAAAGAGAATTTACTGATAACCTTAAAAAACCGTGGATCCAACTCTGCAACATAGTTTCAGAAACAAGTCCCACCCTGCCAACAGAGTTTCAGTTTGAGAAGATGGACCGTGGTGATGGTTGCACAGCAATGTGAATGTACTTAATGCCACTGAACCTCACACTTAAAAATGGTTTAAATGGCGCGAAATAAAAAGTTTCCCGTTAAAAAATAAAGGCATTCCATATGCAGAATTAACAGCACCTTTAAATATATAATACCAAAACTGAAACCCTGAAGGCTTTACTAACTGCCTAAATCAGCAATTCTAGGTTCAAACACGTATGAGAAGAGGCAAGAAACGGGATGGCAGAGAGGTCGTGTCTATGCCATCACCACGAAATCTTTCCATCAGCCATGTGGTTCTCAAGATGGCAAAGAGTTTTTTCTCAGTTGAGCTGCTGTTTTGGCGGCAGAGAATCAACGGGAAAGGAGAAATCTTCCTCCTCAAAGCAACGAAAACGGGCCGGGCGCCCACCCCTGCGGACCGCCGCCCCGCGCAGCCCCGCGCCCGGCTGCCCTCGCCCTCGGCGGCCGGAGCCGCGGACCCGCGGGCGGAGAGGGCGTCCCCCCGGCCGGCGCAGCCCACCCCGGGGGCCGCGCGCCTCGCTCCCAGGGCCTCCTGTGGCTGCGAGGCGGGAGCAGGCTTCGCCGCCTCCCTCCCGCTCGCCCGGCTTCCAGGTTCAATAAGGATTACATCATGGAGCAAGTATGCGGGGCAGCCTGAGAATCAAAGCCGTCACAATCAGCGGCTGGTTAACTGTAATGTTGCTGAAACACACCCTCCCCGCTCCGGCCCCCTCCCCTCCCCACCCCGGCCCTCTGCTTGTCGTACTATTAAGGATAGCATTATTGGGGAAGAGGAAAATCTGATCAAAACTGTCGACCGCCAACGGCAGACTTTCTATGGATTCTGTAAAGGCCACCTTAACGATTTCCCTAATTAATGGATGACATCTTTGGCTGAAGGAGAGGCGATGGATTCGACTCTGTCTTCGTCTTTGTTAACCTTCTAATTAACTTTCGTAGGTCACCCAGGTCTCCCAAACCCAAAAAGTGAAGAGGCCCATTGTGCGAGGAGCAGTAAACTTACTTTTTCTGCTGGGGTACTTAAAAGGGGAACGATTATAGGCCGAGAAAAATAACTCCATTTAAAAGCTTTGTGGCCGTGGAGAATGCATAGGTCCCTCCCTTAGAAAATAATTGAAACACCTTTTATACCAATATTTCTATGCATAATAAAAACAAATTAGTAAAATGCATCTAAATTCAGCAGCACTTTCAAATTCCCTTTTTTGGAATGTAAGCCTCTGCAAGTCAACAAAAGGAGTGGGATTCAGAGAGAAAATTGCAACAGCTATCAGCCTTTATGCAGAGTGAGTGCGGACAGGGCCAGGGGCTCAGTCACCTCCCAGAGAAAAAGCTCCCAATATACTGCCCTTGCCCAGGCTGGGGATGAACCGCCTGGGGCACCCAACGACTGTTAGCCGATGAGCAGGTCTTTTTCTGGATAGAGTGGTCTTTTGGGGTTCAGAAATATTTTAATGGTCTTAGTGAAAAACAGAAACCACAATGGTGGAAAAGCTAGAAAGCAAGACGAAACCCCACTGTGATCAGTGAAATTGATAAACCAGAACAATTAAAAGAAAAAAAAGTAAGGCATATTCCCACTGGAATGTCAGTTTGGGTACATTTGCCAGACTATGCGGATGAGTTGTGGCTGCTGCTCCAGCTTCTTGACATCTCTGACCAAGCAAAGGAGACACAGGAAAGAGCAGGTGCTCAGCCTAAAATGGAACTGAGGTGGGGGCTCCCTTTAAGGAGGGCTTTGCCGAGAGCCAGCTCCTCTGAGAATCTCTTCCAAGGGAATGAGATTCCTAACCCAAGGACAACGGCAGCAGCAGTGACTTTAATACTGTCTTCTGATTATAAACAGAGCCAGAGCTAATTGTAGAAAAGTATAAAGACTTTAAATAAGTACTGGTAATATTTTAATTATGTCTTTCCATTTTTTCTATGCACCCCCAAATTTTTACACAGTTCAGATTTGTATCCTTCTTTTTGTTCCTTTAATACCACGTCGTGAGCACTGTCCTGCTCCTTTCGATGTCCTGCCCGCGCACCCAGATGGAAAGTGCAGGGGGTAGCCTTAGGCATCTCTCTGCTGGAAAGCTGCCACTTGTGAGGAGGCAAGTGCTCTCATGAATTGCTGTGAGAGTTTACATTGCTGCAACCTCTCTGTAATAGAGGGCAATTTGGCATTATTTATCAAAATTACGAAAATATTCATCCTTTGATGCAGCAATTCTTCTCTGGGAATTTTCCCTCAGTATACGCTTACACATGTGCGAGGACCTCTGTATAAAGTTATTCTTTACTGCACTGGCCGTAACAGATCAAATAGGGACCATAGAAACAACCTAAATGTTCATCCATAGGGGACTGGTTAAAGAAATGTGGTACATCCATCCAGTGGAATATTACGCAGCCATAAAAATATGGATGAGGATGTTCACTACCAATTTGGAATGGTCTCAAAAATAGCCTGTTAGGTAAAAAACAAACAAACAAAAAGAGCAGAAGAGTGTGTAAAGTATGCTAACATTTGCAGGGAAAGGCATGGTTTGAATGTGCATAAAAATTTTCTTCTAGCAGCAGTTGTCCTGGGAGCAGAGAACTGGGTGGCTGAGGAACAGCTGTAGGAAGAGACTTCACTATAACTTTTGTATCTTCTGAATTTGTACTATGTGAATACATTACCTATTTTTAAAATACGCAAATTTAAAACTAAAAAAAGAGAAAGGTTAACATCTTCCAATGTGCTCTGTGCATAGCTCTGTATAATTCAAGGGTGGCCCAGTCTTAAAACCGTCCTGTTCATGTCCGTATACTAACTGGCTTATTTCAGACTTCTCAAAGTCTGTCTAGATTAAAAGACCCCTAAAACAGAAGGTACAAAGTCACTCTGTCTTTGAAATCTTTAAATGTTTTTAAATGACAACAGACTAACGCAGTCTGTGATTTAATTGTTCAAAATTAATATTCAACAAACTGTTAAGTCTGTACAAATAAAACACAGGCTTCATCAGCCTGTGCACAGGGACAAATGCTTTGGGCCTCGGAATTGTGGAAACATTTCCTAACATTTGAGATGTGCCAAGAAAGAGAGAAAGAAATCAAATGAGATCGTGTCTTACTCAAATTCCTCTTGCTGGTAAGGGTCTGATTTACTGGTGTCAATCAAGTTAAGTGGTTCCCATCCTATGAGCTATAGGAAGTGATTGAACTAAAACCTGGAGCCAATATGATCCCCTCCCCACTGCTCAGCCCAGTCTGTCAAAATGGCACTGGAAATTATTCGGTTGAACCAGATGAAATTGGTGTTGTGTCAATGGTCCAATAGCAGCAATGTCAAGATTCAACCTCATTTTTTCATCCTCATAATGTTGTAGCCGGTGGCTACACAACAGAGATGGTTAGCTGCCTGTCCACCATCCACTTCTCCATTCTTCCCTGTTAGCAGAACTCCCATTTAGTTCCCATTTAGGAAGGTAGTAAATCTCACTTCGAATCAACCATATACATGGAATTCCCATTTCTTTTTGCCTGTGATTGGTTTCGATCTGGGCATATGATACAATTCTAGGCCAATGAGATATAAGAAAAGACAGCTAGAGGCTTCTCAGGAAGATTTCTCTTCCAGTGGACATTTTCAGGTCCAGATGGACCGCCCAGCATTCCAGCTGCCATCTTGCTCCATAAAAGCAGCACGCACGCAGACAAAATGGGCATGTGGGGTGGCACAGTCGAAAAAAGGAAGTTAGAGCTCCATGATCGTACTGAGTGGTTGTATCAAACAACTCTGTAATCCCCTGGCCTTGTACTTGTTATGTGAAATAATAATTTTCCTTATTGTTTAAGCCATTTTGAATTGGCTTTTCATTACATTCCAAATATCAATAGACCATCCTGGCAAATATTTTCACCACTTGAAGCGGTGCGAAGCCCAGGTAGTATCTTGTAAAGCTCCTCAAGTAGTTCTGCTGTGCTCCTGTAGTCAAGATTATTTTAAATGATAAAAATAAATGCCTCCTCAACATCTTTAGTCACTAGGGAAATGCAAATGAAAACCACAATGAGATACCACTTCACACCCACTAGAATGGCTATAATCAAAAAGATGGCCCATAACCACTGTTGAGGATGATGTGGAGAAATTGGAACCCTCATGCATTGCTGATGAGAATATAAAATGGTGCAGCCACCTTAGAAAACAGTTCTGCAGTTCCTCAAAAGTTACACATAGAGTTACCATATAACCCAGCAATTCTACTCCTACATATATATCCAAGAGAATTGAACACATACACTCACACAAAAACTGACACAGGAATGTTCATAGCAGTGTTATTCACAATAGCCAAAAAAGTAGAAACAATGCAAATGTCTATCAACTGATGAATGGATAAATAAATTGTAGCATATCCATACAATGGAATATTATGTGGCGATAAAAAGAACTGACTACTGACACAAGCTACAACAGGATGAACCTTGAAAACATTATGCTAAGTGAAAGAAGCCAGACACAAAAGGCTACAAAGTATATGATTTCACTTATATGAAATGTCCAGAATAGGCAAATCCGCAGACAGAAAGTAAATTAGTGGTTTCCAGGGGCTGGCAGCAGGGGGAAATGGGAAGCAACTGCTAATGGAAATGGAGTTTCCTTTTTGGGGTGATAAAAATGTTCTGCAATTTGAGAGTGTTGGCGGATGTACAACTCTGTGAGTATATTAAAAACTACTGGATTGTGCACTTTAAAAGGGTGACATCTGGGGCTGGCCCAGTGGCGCAGCAGTTAAGTTCGCACGTTTTGTTTCAGTGGGCCGGGGTTTGCTGGTTCGGATCCCAGGTGTGGACATACACACCACTTGTCAAGCCATGCTGTGGCAGGAGTCCCATATATAAAGTAGAGGAAGATGGGCACAGATGTTAGCTCAGGACCAGTCTTCCTCAGCAAAAAGAGGAGGATTGCTGGCAGATGTTAGCTCAGGGCTAATCTTCCTCAAAAAAAACAAAGGGTTCCTTTAGGGGCTGGCCCTGTTGCCTAGTGGTTAAGCTCAACGTGCTCCACTTCAGCCGCCCAGGTTTGGTTCCTGGGCGTGGAAATACACACTCGTCAGTGGCCATGCTGTGGCAGTGACCCACATACAAAACAGAAGACGATTGGCAGCAATGTCAGCTCAAGGTGAATCTTCCTCAGCAAAAAAAAAAAACGGTGAACTTTATGGTATGTCAGTTATATCTCAATAAAGCTGTTATGAAAAATTCAAAAAATAAATGCCTTCCATAATTATAATTGTTTTAAAAGCTCCCAGAATCACCATACAACTAAGAGTCAACCTTCAAAAATACATATGACCAATTGTTTTAAAAAAGTCTATTTTTCTCTAATTCGATCTGCATTTTTCCGTTAATTCAGCCAAAATGGGTGGAGATTCTATCCCCCGGTAGACTGTAAACTTCATGAGGCAGTGTCTACATCTGTGTCTTAGTGTCAGCATGTCCAGCTGAACTACACATATTACAAGTTTCCATTAGATCAATATGCCTCATCACTCTTCCTGTTCGTTCTTGCAAGAAAGATACAATGTCTAGAGAAAAGTGGGGTAGAGATGAGCAAGTAAGTGATTTTTGAAGGGATTAGAAAATCTCTGTTAGAAGCAATTCAGCGTATTCACAACAACCCCCTAACTATACCTCACTTCACCCCACAAAAATAGAGAGAACAGAGGGTAGGATAGAAATAAGAGAGTCTGGGGGCCAACCTGAGGCCGAGGGGTTAAGTTCGCATGCTCCACTGTGGCAGCCCTGGGTTCGCTGGTTCGCATCCTGGGCATGGACCTAGCCCCGCTCATCAAGCCATGCTGAGGCGGTGTCCTGCATAGAGGAACTAGAAGCACCTACAGCTTGGATATACAACTATGTACTGGGGAGCTTTCAGGAGGAAAAAAAAAGAGGATGATTGGCAATAGATGTTAGCTCAGGGCCAATCTTCAAAAAGAAGAAAGAAAGAAAGAAAGAAGAGAGTCTTCTAATACCAGGCATTAACAAGGTTTGATATCACCAAACTGGGTCAGAAATAATGGATGGCAACCTCACCATTGCACACCATCCCTAGAATTAATTCCTTTTTCTTTGTTCTCTATATCAGTAAGACCCACTCACAAAATTTCCTCCCAGTGTGAAGAGACTTCCTAATAACTAAGAAAGTTGGATATTTTCTCTGCTGAAAAGCCACATCTTGTTTATGGGCTGGATTCGCTATCTAAAAGTTCATGGGGCGAGGGGCCCTATGGAGACGGGTTATCCCCCATATCCCCCAATATAATTCCTTCGTTCAATTCACATTTTCTTTTCCTTCCCCTTTATCTTTTCTTATTCCTCTTCTCTCTTCCTATTTTGCACCTCCATTTATGCCTCTGAATTCTCCTTCCCTTCTCTTTTATCACATCCATCTTTAGTAGTGTATTTAAAGTGTCTCAACAAAGTCCTGATTCTGAAATTCTAAAGTCTTGATTTTGAATTTTGCTTTGCCGGACGAAAGATCAGTTTAACATAAAGAACCACAGGTGGTCCAGCATCTTTTCTTATATCCATCCACCAAACAAGGAGGTCACATATCTATCAAGAGATATTTGGTAGAGCTTAATTCAGTATACATGCAATTTATGTAGACATATACATTAAAGAATTTTCTGGATCTGTGTAGGGGCCTTTGAAGTCTCTTCTGCATGTTAATTTCTCTGCTAATCCAGATGCCACTGCTCTTTGTGACATTTCAGAGAGGTCACTGAGCACCATCCTTACAACCCTCCAGAGAAGAACAATGGAATGCCAGTGCAGAACCATTTTTTTATTACCTAACTTTTAGTATTTTTTTTTCTTTTCAAGAAAAGATAGACAGGTCCTAGGAGGTCTCATCACTGATAGGAATTTCTCTGGCTCAGTCAGCAGTTACCCTCTGCAGAGAAATGTCTGAATGTCCCTGTGTTCACAGATTTGTACATTTCCTGGTTTATATGATTACTCCCAGAAGGAAGCACCTTGAGCCTCTTTGCCGCTAAACTGACCTTTCTGGCCTCCCCATGTCTATGCAGTACAAAGAATCATAGATTTTTACACATGAACTTGCCCCCCGAGTTGGGAATTCTAGGAGCTCTAACTACAGTTAATCTGTATACAGACTACAGAGATTGGAAAGCAGTAACCAGTGTTAGGGACTGCAGCTTTTTAAGCCATATATTGCAGAAACAAAACACCAGCTTAAATTATAAGCTGAAAAAATATTTTAGTTTTAACAAAGCAGATTTTTAAAATCTGCTGCAAAATCTAGGTACAAAGTTATTTGTGTTTATTGTAGAAACTTTGAAAAAATACAAAGAAGAAAATAACTGACAATTCTACCATCCAGATAACCACTCTTCTATTTTCTTCCAGTCTCTTGACTATGCATATATTTTGAAATTCCTTTTTTAGACTTTCGTTGTTCTGTTTTAAGCAATAATGCTTCATGCTGAGGCTTGGCTCGAGTTTTCATGACAGGGAGGAAAGAGAGAGAGAAACCAAGAAAGAACAGGGAGGCTACCGGATTCTCTTGCCCCCTTTCTGACTGTTGACACTGCTTCCTTACACCTTCCTCCCCCAGAGGCATCCCCGTAAATCCTCAAATAGAACAAAAAGGCTTTTCCACTCCTAAAAAGCATGGTAAGTGAGCCTACTGCTTTTCACTGTGAAGAAAATATCAACATTCTGTATGGGGATAGCTGGGCAATTTGTGAATTTTTGCATTTCTATCATCATCTGTTTCCAGCCTTCTAAGAGTATGAATATCTGGGAAAAAAAGAAGAAGAGGAAGAAAAAGAAGAGGAAGGAGAAAAAGAATCTTTTTAATCATTGAAAACACCCTTTAGAGTCTAAAATGGGATGACCATTATTCTGACTTTCCTGCAACATAGTCGCTACTCTCCTCAGTCCGACTCTTTTTAAATTTTTAGTTTAAGATACTTACTGAATTTTGGCAAGTTTGAGTAAATAATACAGCTTTTCTAGCTTTGCATCATTATGGCCTAGAACTTAAGGCAATTGAGTGTATCCTCCTTTTCCTATAATTGTCGATGGAAGAGCACATTTGTCACAACCTATAGTACCTATAGTAAGCACTAAAAGCCTGTAGGAAGCACTAGACTGAGAAACCAGAACAGTCTGTCAGCCTCCTCAGAGGATGCTCAGTGTCTCCCGAGACCTATTTTCAGTGAAGCCTCTAAGAGTGACATTATTGTGCCCCTTGATTGTGCTATCATTTCGTCAAGAGAAATTGTAGCTCTGGCCTCTGCTTCCAGTACTTTAGTGGACTAGGTGCTGTGATGGTGAATTTTATGTGGCAACTTGGGTAGGCTGTGTTGCCCAGTGTTTGGTCAAACACATCTAGATGTTGCTGGGAAGGTATTTCTTAGATGTGGGCAAAGTAGATTTTGAGTAAAGCAGATTACCCTCCACAATGTGGGTGCGGTTCATCCACTCAGTTGAAGGCCTTAAGAGAAAAGACTGAGGTCTCCTTAGGAGGAAGGAATTCTGCCTCCAGACCTGCCTTTGAACTAAGATTGCAACATCAACTCTTGCTGGAATTGCCAGCCTGCCAGACTGCCCTGTGGATTTTGAACTTGCCAGCCCCTACAATCTCATGGGTCAGTTCCTTAAAATTTCCCTCTCTCTCTCTCTCTCTCTGTTCCTGTCTCTCTCTCTCGCTCTCTCTCGCTCTCTCACTCTCATATATATATATTTCTTTGGAGATCCCTGACTAATACAGATAGCCTGAATGACAATCTCAACTAAAATAACTAAAATGCTTCATGAAATAATTTTAAAACATCTTTTTAAATGCATCACTGAGCTGGCACAAAAGGGAGAGATTTTTCAGATCCCAAAAAGTAAGTGAACGCAGGAACCCTGGTAGTTAAGCCAGTTTCAAAGCCAGCTTTCACCCTGGGAGTTTTATCAGACTCTGGGGACTCTGAATCTCAACCTGAGATAATATTCAGGGATTGCCCAAGGTGGGGAACCTGTTAGGAGAATCCTTGCATAAAGCTGAAAACACAAAGGGCTACATCCTCGGTGTAAAGATAAATTTTAAAAATAAACCCGGCCCGAAAAAGTGGTGCCACAGCAAGGACATTTGCCTATCTTAATGTTGACTGGGAGGGCAGATGGAAAAAAACTTCCCTAAGAATTTGGAAGCACAACTAGTTCTCAAGCAGATATTCTATCTGGATTCATACCACCTAGGTGGTCCCAAAAATTTTAAACCCTAATGATAGAGTATTTCAATATAAAAGGATCCAAGCTGGTAGTACAACCAGGTGTCTTGACTAGAAAGAGAAAACGCAAATCTTTCCTGAACAAATTCATCTTCAACTCTGGCCTCTAAGAATCGCCAGAGATAAAGTGCCAAGACAAATGAGAAGCTTGCAGAAGGAAAACATCACAAAGCCTAGCAGGAAACATGGCACCATGAAGTGAAGACCAGAAGAAGCAGGCAACAGACACCAGTGAAATAAAAGAGAAGCTTGAAAACATCAGCAAGGAACAAGAGACTGTAACGAACAACCAAATAGAACTGAAATGGAACCAAACGGTACAGAAATGAAAAATAAAATGATTGATTTTTTAAATGGAGGGGGGTGATTAAACAACTGGTTAGACCCAACAGAAAAGAGAATCAGTGAACTGGAAAATAGATTAAAAGACATTTTCCAGAATACAGTGCAGAAATAAAGAGACAGAAAATATGGAAGAGATGTGAGGCCGGCCTGGTGGCACAGCAGTTAAGTGTGCACGTTCCGCTTCAGCGGCCTGGGGTTTGCCAGTTCAGATCCTGGGTGCAGACACAGCACCACTTGGCAAACCATGCCATGGTAGGTGTCCCACATATAAAGTGGAGGAAGATGGGCATGGATGTTAGCTCAGGGCCAGTCTTCCTCAGCAAAAAGAGGAGGATTGGCAGCAGATAGCTCAGGGCTAATCTTCCTAAAAAAAAAAAAAAAATGGAAGAGATGTTAAGAGTTTTATAACTCCTAATCAGAGTTCATGAAGGAACTAATAGAGTAGAGAGAAGACAATTTCCACAGAGACAATAGTTGAGAATTTTCCACTTTTGTTAAAGACAACAGGGCCCAGATCCAGGAAGCCAAGTGCGTCCCAAGTAGGATAAATAAAAGAAATCCACATGTATTCCTACAACTGTAAAAGTGCAGAACTCCAAGGGGGAAGGAAAACTTTAAAAATAGACAGAGAAGAAAGACAGATCACCTGTAAATGTGGAGCTTTAGACCAAATACTGACTTTTCCACAGCAGCAACAACAAAAAAACAAAAGACAGTGGCATGTCGCCAGTGTCCTGAGAGAAAATAACTACATGTCAAGAATTATATCCCCAGTGAAATATCTTTCAAGAATCAGTGTAAAATACAGCTATTTTCAGTCAACTTAAAATTGAGAGCCTTTAACACTGGCAGACTCTCACTAAAGAAAATTATAAAGGATGTTCTTCAGAAAGAAAGAAATAATCAGCAAAGATATGGGTAATTATATGGATAAATCTAAATAAATTTGATTGTATTAACAATGATATCTAATCTGTAGGGGGGAAGGGATTAAGTCAGAAGTGGATCTCAGAAGTAAAAAAGGATAAGCTGAAAAGATTATAAGGTCCTCATATTGTTCAGGAGTAAGAAAGATATTGATTAACTTTAAGTGAAATTAAAATACCTAGGTAATCACCAAAAGAATAGACACACAAAGAAGACAACTTCCAAACAAGAGCAGGGGGAAACTGGACTAGGGGGGGAATTCCTCAATGAATGCATAAGAATCA
The DNA here is from genome assembly GCF_041296235.1 of Equus asinus. NCBI lineage: Eukaryota > Metazoa > Chordata > Mammalia > Perissodactyla > Equidae > Equus > Equus asinus. Next base: position 43,931,884 of record NC_091813.1, read on the forward strand.
AAAGCAAAAAGATGGTAGTAATAAATCCAAGTATATGACTAGTTACAATAACGTAAATGTACTAAAAACTCCAGTTAAATGACAAGGATTGTCAGACTGAATTTCTTTAAAAAACAGTTACATACTGGTTACAAGAGATTCTTAAAACATAAGGTCATAGAAAGATTGAAAGTCAAAGAAAGGAAAACCAAATATTAACAGAAGAAAGCTAGTGTGGCTAAATTAACATCAGAGAAAACAGACTACAGCCAAAGCATTACTAGAAATGAAAATTGTTGCTACCTAATTCACCAAGAAGATATGCCAGTTCTACACACATGTGCACCCACAATCATATACTTCCCTTTAATATCAGAGAAAATGCAATGCAAAGTTACTGCCATCACCACAGCTATTTAATAGTGTATTCAGGGCTGGCCACATGGCCTACTGGTTAGGTTTGGTGCACTCTGCTTTGGTGGCAGAGTTCAGTTACCAGCCATGGACCTACACCACTTGTCAGTGGCCATGCTGTGGAGGCATCCCACATACAAAATAGAGGAAGACTGGTGCAGATGTTAGCTCAAGGAGAATCTTCCTCAAGCAAAAAGAGGAAGATTGGAAACAGATGTTAGCTCAGGGAAAATCTTCCTCAGCAAAAAAAAAAAAAAAATCCTAACCTTTATAAGTATGACAAAAGCAGAAAATAAATTAAAGATTTAGGATTAAAAAAGATAAAAAACTGTCATATTTGTACATTATATTATTGGCCACATAGAAACTCAAGAAAAACTATAGATAAATCATTAGAGTTAATAAGAGTTTTTCAATCAACATACCCTTGTGTGCAGCAAAAACAATCAATAAGAAAATATAATTCTTTAAAAATGCCATTATAATAGCAAAAAAATGTAATAAATTTAGGTATAAATCTAATAAAAGTATGTACCTCATTTATACAGAAAAATTATACCTTATTGAAAAAACACTGAAGAAGACAAATAAATGGAGAAATATCAAATTGTTAGTAGGAAGCTTCAATAGCATGAAGATGTCAATTCTCCCTATATTGATTAAATCCAATTCCAATGAAAATCCCAACAATATTTTTCATGGAACTTGACAAGCTAATTCTAAAATTGGAATGGAAGAGCAAAGGGTCAAAAATAGCCAAGTCTCCCTAGAAAAAGCACAAGGAAAGGAGGATTTCCCTCCCAGATATCAAGACAGTATATAAGCTATAGTAAGTAAGACAATGGGATACTGGCAGAGGGCTAGACAAAAAGACCAAAGGATTATGATAGGGAACCTGGGAACAAATCAGTGTATATATAGAGACTTGCTTTTTATAACATAGTGGGCACTAGAGATAGAGAAAAGATTCAATCATGGTACTGGGAAAATTTATTAAACAACTGTGAGAAAACTAAATTGGAACCCTACCTCACACCATACACAAAAATCAATTCCATTTGGACTAAAGACTTAGATGTGGAAGGCAAAACTATAAAACTTTTAGAAAACAATTTAAGAGAACACTATTACAACCTCACAATAGGGAAATGTTTCTAAAACAAGACACAAAAATATCAACTCATGAAGGAAAATATTGATAAATTCTACCACACAAAATTAAAACTTTGGTTCATCAAAACACATTAGAAGGAGAGTGAAAAGACAATCACTAAACGGGAGAAAATATTTTCCATACATATAATTGAAATAAAGGATTAGTATCCAAAATGCTATTTTTAAAGCTCCTATCGATCAAAAGAAAAACAACCCAATAGGAAAATGGCAAAAGCACAAAGACGTGTTTCATAAAAGAGAAAATTAAAATGGCCCACAGACACCTGATAAACACTCAGTCCTGTTAGTAAACAGAGAAATGCAAATTAAAACTACAAAGAGATATTTCTCCCATATGAATAATAAAAATTGTAAAACAAGTCAATAATAAGTGTTGACAGGATGGGCAGCCACAATAACTCATACCTCCTGGTGCGAGTGTAAATTAATACAACCACTGAGCGAAACAGTCTGATAGTACCTAGTGAAAATGGATCAGACAGCAATTCTATTACTGGGTTTCCATACTAGAGAAACTCTTACACATGTGTACCAGGAGGCATGCACAAAAGATGCTCATAGCAGCACTTATGATAATTACAAAAGAAAGGAGAGAGAGGGAGAGAGAGAGAAAGGGAAGGGAAGAAACCAATATCCATTCACAACAGTGAGGACCAACCACTTGGGCATGCTCACACAGCGGAGTACTACACAACAATGAGAATGAAGAAAGACATTGTGTGAATGTGCCGCAGTTAATTTAATACCAACATTAAACAGTGTTGGGAGAAAAAAACAAATCACTGAAGACTATATAATGTATGCTTCTGCTTATGTAAAGTTTGAAAAAAGCAAACTTCACACTATATCATTTAGGGATACACACATAAGTAGTAAAATCATAAAGAGAGCAAGCAAATGAGTAAAACACAATTCAGGGTGGTGGTTACCTCCGGCGTGTGCCCTGGGGAGAAGAGATGCAATCCAAGAGGGCACAGAGGAGTCTCCTTATAGATACGACTGAGATTCTATTTTTTTTTTAACATAGCTGCTAGGATACAAGCATTTATTTTATTTCATTCTTTAGATTGTACAGATACATTCCTATAGTCTTATATTTATGATTCATATCACCATCAAATGTTAGATACGTTATTTCTAGGATCTTAGCTATCATACCGAGGCTCAGCCTATGTCTCCTGTTTTCCCTCTTCAAGGAAAAGCCATTAGAAAATGCCATTCTCTTATTGAGTCCATCCCTGGATCCAGCGTTGTTTTGTTTTTTTTTTTGGTGAAGAAAATTGGCCCTGAGCTAACATCTGTGGCCAATCTCCCTCTTTTTTTTTCTCTCCAAAGCCCCAGTACACAATCATGTATCCTACTTGTAAATCATTCTACTTCTTCTTTGCGGGATACCGCCACGCCACAGCTTGATGAGAGGTGCATAGGTCCGAACCCAGGATCCAAACCTGTGCACCCTGGGCCGCCAAAGCGGAGCGCACAAACTTAACCACTCAGCCACAGGGCAGCTCCTCAGTGCTCTTTCTTTTTGACTCGTGACGACCACAGTCTAGTTGCAGTGCTGTATTTGCCCCTGCCCTGCCATGATCAGAAGTCAGATTTCTGTACTTTGCTGGCAGTCTAAGCCTGGGGGTACCAAAATCATCCTCCTCCCCTTCCAGCAGTGTTTGCTCAGCCAGCAAGTGTAAGAGAAATAAATGGAGTTAAATTATAATGAGATCTCCAGGAGCTTCCTCTAATGATGTTCACATTGAGTGACTCCAAAATAATTCCTCCTAACAGACAGAGAGTAATTCAAGGCCTTGAAAGCTAACCAGAGCGAGTGGTGGAAAGGCCTGATGCCAGTATGTCAGCCCTTTCACGGGTAGATCATATCAAAACCACCTAGTCCTCCCTCTCTGAAGACCTTCATCTGCAAAATAAAAATGATCAGCAATTGTGCTGGGTGTTCTTAGAAGCTGTGCTCATGAGATTTCTATCAATAGGCAGTAGACCCTGTCATCAATTCTGTCTAACCTACACATTGCTGTCAAATGATGCCTTGTATTTTCTTTTTCTTCCCGATAATGCAATATCTCAGTCTTTATGCCCTCACTCAACCTTTGCCGGCATGGACACATGGCATTATCACACTTGCCAATAAAGGTCAACTACTATATATTTTTTGGTAGGCTTTAATAACTTTCATGATAAGCAAAAGGTCCTGTCATTTGTTTGATTTGAACTTGCAAAGGCATCAATAAGCTAAGAAGAAAGCATACTGAGAACTGACAGAAGAAAAATGTTGCTTCCCAAATTTATCTTTTGGGAATTCAAAATACACAATGGAGTAACAGCTGCTCTAGATTTCCATCAGAGATTAGCAGATAAGTTATTATTGAAATTCAAAGTTGTGACATCTTTAGATAAATATTTGCCCTTGATTTTCACAGGCTCTGATTCAACAGAAGTCTGGAAGGCTTCAACAGTCTGGCCCAGAGAATATCATTTTAAATCTACAGCTTTAAACTGTGGTTGAAAAGGAGCCCAGGTTGGAGTCTGCCAGCAGGTCCGTCTGCGGCTGTTGCCTCCTGATGTCAGTGTTTGGGTCTCTCTGCCTCCAGCCCTGTTTCAGCCTGTCCTTGAAGACTTTCTTCACCTCTCCTCCTGAGCCTGCCACAGATTCAGGACCTGCCATCAGAGCTCCACCTTCACTGTGGCGGCCTAGAGGGTTGCCAAAATACCCTGGCCTGATGCCTTCGGAGGGTCTTCATACTAAAGCCTAGCTATTGGAGACTTCAATTCGCCAGCCTTAGAGCACAAAGTGCCTCCAGATCCAAGAGCAGAAGCACCCCCACAAAATAAAAACCTTGGGATATCAGCTGTGAGCACCTGCTCAAGCCCTCCACCCAGCAAATGGCCTCCCTTACACCAGCACGCGGTCCCTCCGCCCTGTTGACTCCCTTGGGAAGCCAGTCCTCGAAAAAGAATGTGGCCTTTGCACTAACCACAAGGACGAGGGTGTCTTGTATGCAACCACTGCCAACCCAGCTTACAACAGAGGCTTGTATCCAGTATTATTGTGAAAGGAATTTCCTGCCCCTCTCGTGTCAGTTGAAGAGCCCTCTGCATTCATTCTCCCATTTTGAAAGGAGAGAAACAAGAGGAGATGAACTCCTGGTCCCTCTGGATGTGGTTTTCAGACTAGTGACAATATTAATCTTACAGTTTCTTTTTTTAAAAAAAAAAAATTACTGCTACTTGGTTCTCATAGTACGGTGCATCTACAAAGTAATTAGATATTTTTTCCCACGCATTTCATGAACAAATCCATCTTGTGACTTTATAGAGGAATGATGACGCCTTCCTTTGAGCCCCCTGTCTTGGCACCTCCTCTTCCCCACCTGCTGGATGATTTAGGTGTCAACCTTCCCAACTTGTCTGTAAACCGAAGGCAAACTCACTTTTGTCTCCCTCCTATCAGGAACAAATAGTTGCTCAATAAACGTCTGATGCATGGTCACACCTCCGAGGGCTAGAATTTCAAGGGGGTGTATCTTGCCCTTCCTCCTAAATCACCTGCCTATACTTCTCCCATCCCGGTGCATCCAACCCTCACCTCGGTCCTTGCAGTCACCCCATCACCCCATCGCCTTTATCTGCGGCTACAGACCTCGGGCAGGGAACTAAGCTCCTGCCTGGAAGGTGGGTGACACCAGGCGAGTGCAACGGAGGCGGGACGCGGCAGCCACACCCTCGTCCCGCTCCACTCGCGGGGTCCCCCACACCCCTCTCCCTCCAGCCCTTCTCCCCCCACCCCCCACCAAGCAGCAAGGTTGAGGCGAGGGAGCAAGTGGAGAATCTTGGCGGCCCCCTCCCCCGCCTTATAAAAAAGAAATTGACTTTTGTTTGGAGTTTGTGAAAAGTGGGGCTCGGGGCCCAGTCAATGGGGCGCCCCGCGGCGCGGGCTGAGTGGAGCTAGCGCGAACCGCTCAGCCGCGGCCCCAATTAATCCGCCCTTTGTGCGGCCCGCGCGGCCGCCCCCGCCGCAGCAGCACCAGCGGCCCATTGTTCGGCCGCGCCGGGCCGCGGGATTTACCCTTTTCAAACAGCCGGTTTTGTCCAGGGCAGTTCGAGCGGAAGTTTCTCACTGACAATTTGCCCCAAATAGATAGATTTGTCAGAAGCGACCTTCGGGAAGGAAGCAAAAAGCCACCGGCCTGAAGGTTGCGCCGGAGAGGGGGCCTGGCCGTCCACCCTCGGCCACCCGGCCCTGCGCGCCCGCAGCCCGGCGGCCCCAGCCCCGCGGGGGTCCCCGCTCAGGGCACCTGCAAGGCCAGACACTCCGCGGACCCGACCTCCGTTTACCCATCTGTGAAATGGGACAGCTGGGAGCTTGCAAGCCGTAAGTCCAGGGCTTTGGGTCAATTCGCGTGGACGCCGTTCATTTCCTTTCTCTCTCCCCCGTCCTTTTTAAAAACTGTAAGCAAAAAAGCTGGCGAGGCCTCAGCGACCACGTGAAATAGCCTTGAAGGTGGGTCACGGTGACAAGTTCCGGATTGTGCTCGTGCTGTTTCTCTCGTGCCCTCCGGCTCCTCCTTAACAGAGATGTCAACCGTGCCGAATCACAGGTGGTGCCTTTGTAAGACCGGCTATTGTCCTCTCATAAGTCAAGATATAAAACGCTTTGTGCTGAAAGGCCCCTGGTCTGGAGATCTCAACTTGGGAGTCAGACTGTTAGATTTTTTTTTTTTTTCCCATTCACCAGAGCCGCTCTTCTCCGAAATGACCTCACTTAATAAGCAAAATCTAAATGGGGGAAAAAAAACCCAACATGCTGTTGATGAAAAGAATAGTTACTGATTTCTTCACACTTAATGGCAAGTATGAGTCTTTTAAAATACAGTCTCATACCAAACAGATCTGTGAATTTTAAGCAGAACTGAATTGTATTAATCAGTTGATGGGTTTGTTCATTTTCTGTCACTAGAGGAGAAAATACAAAGGTTGGGTCTCCACGGCATCTGTTTTTACTGTACCCAGGCAGTCTCTTTCTTTAGGCTAGAAAATTTCCTGCTAGGTGCACATGAGAGAAAAATTGAAACAAAAAAGAAATCTGTTTTTTGTTTATCCATCAGGTGAATACATCCTTCAGCATCCTACAGAGGAAACCCTAGGTGGTCTTTAACGAGATTTCAGTGGTTAAGAGCTACAATTTAGAGACGATGACAATACGTACACAGTGTCAATAGTATTTAAACAAACATCCCAGACAACAGAATAATGGTTATTAACTATGATGCTTTGGGCTTCTGACTAATTTCCCATGCCTCTCTGCAGCCAAACAGCTGCAGGATTCCCCCCCTTTAAAAATGTTTATGTGCATCATTTAAAAAATTGCATTTAACAGCCATATCATTCCGTATGGTCCCTCTGTGTGGAACAGAAGTGACTGATCTAGTAACAGTGATGAAGCCAGTAGCAAGAATGTTTTTCACGACAAAAGGATTCTGTTCTACTAAAAATCAACTCCTTCAAAAGATTCCACATCTCTCTGAAATGTGGACAGCTCTCTGATGCTGTATGCTCTGCGGTATGGGTTAACGTGTCTAAATAAATGGAGCTCTTTAATCCTACTCATACTTGCACAAGTGTTTTCAAAAATGGATTCAATTGTGCAACTGAACTAAAGTGTACCCCTCCAGGGATTGGAAAATATTAAAGAAATCAAAAGAGAAGGTAAGGTTATTATTCCTTTCTCACTTCTAGACAAATATTAAGTTTTAAAAAATTACTTTAGTGATCAGGACATTAAAATGAATGCATTACTGGTACACTCCAAACAGGCAATCCAATCATTATTTAGCTAGTGCAACTAGAAATACATAGATTTAGGGATCCAAATACGTGCAGTTATGAATACTTAGGTAGTTATACATTATTTTAGCTAATCATAAATGCATAGACCAAAGTTGAATCACCTCCATTGCTTTTGTTGTTGTTTAGCATTTATTAAGCATCCACTTTGCACTAAAAGATGGTCAAAACATGTCAAAGAACCTCAGCCTTCAAAAAAAGCCATCTAAATATTTGTATCTTATCTATAGAGAAATACATATGTTGTATGTGGTGCGTGTTGTATTTGAAATAGCTCATTCAATGTCCTGATCTGATAGAAACAGGTTTCAAATCACTGTTTCATCTACTTCAAAATCATGTCAATTACACCTGAAATTTTAGAGCCTGGGAGAAAGCCTGCAACCTACCTCCTGAGCTGTGAACTGCTCTACCTGAAAAGCCAAATCCTCCTCCTCCCAGCAGGCAATCATCTTATGCCCTGAAGCATGAGATCTGATTACCCCTATCATCATCTTAGCTTGCATAGATACAGATGTTATTAACGGCTGTAGTTTATCCAACCCTTTTTTAAAACGCAGCTGCAGCATTTGACTTGGGGACCTCCTGTGAATCCCTCTGGTTGACTCCGTCTTGCACAAAGCACGTGGGGTTTGGGGGAGGGAGAAGAGAGGGGGAGGTTTGTTTTGTTTTGGAGGGTTTTTTTTTTTTTTTTGAATCAGACTTCCCTAAATAGACACTCGGCATCTTTGTAAGTGATGTGAATTCTGAAATTACTTACTAGAATAGGAGGACAACAGAGTGCTGAGTGAACTAGACCATTTGGAAACAAAGCATACTAGAATGTATGATGTTTTTCACTGCATTGGTAGAGATCAAATATGTGATCCTGATATGCTTATTCACGGAAGAAAGAATTATTAGCTTATTCTCAAATATGTTAGCCACATTTAAACTGGGCTACCCTGTTTTACATAACAATTGTTTCTACTAGTGTTGTAACAGTAATCTGGATAAAGCAGGTCCTAAACCTGCTGTGGAAGGAACGGAGGGATGTTTTTAAAATCTGAAAGTCCCAGGTTGGCAATCCACACTGATCAAATTCAGTGACTAATTGTTCAATCTAATCATTGACTTTTTCTCCGCATTTACTATTAGTGTCTCTAAGTAGTTCTTTAGCTCACGCCATCCCCTCTGCAAAAAAAAAAAAAGAGACCTCACAGGTTTTCTCTTCCTTGGGACACAGGAAATTTTAAGTGCTGGCAGAGAGGAAATGTGAAGAAAAATCTGTGATGTGGAGGAGTCTGAAGTTCCAGAAATACTATGGCTTCAAGATACACAAAACACTTTTCTTAATTCTGATAACTTCACTAGCAAGTGAGTGAAATTGCCTTAATTGGAGCTTCTGGAAGCCCTTCTGGGAAATGGGAGGTAGCTCAAAGCAGTGGAATTCGTATTTCAAAGAGCATTAGACTCAGCACCAAGGGATCTTGGTCCTGGGAATGGACTCTGTCTCTAGATGAGTGACCTGGGACAAGCTTTGTCTCTAAGGGTCTCAGATTCCTCATCTGGAAATGATGGAATTAGAGGCTACTGAGCCCTGAGCTCCCTTCTGACCCGTGTGCTCTGTGCTTCTGGGCCAAATGGAAGCCAAGTTGGACCATGTAATTCACAGGAAATTAAAGCGTTGAAGAAGACTTGGTAGCTAATCTCTCCCTGGCTGTAGTCTGCTTTCTTGTTTCTTTAGCCATCCTTTTGTTTTAAAACGCCAAAAATGGCCTGCATCGCTTCCCGAGGTTTGGAGATCTAGATGACCTGTCCCTGCTCTCTACCCTCCTGGTTGCTGGGGCAGAGCAAAGGCGAGCCCCTTCCACCTCAAGCCTCAGCTTTGATTGTGAGTACCATCAGGCAGGGCCACTCATACGGTCCACATTTATAAAGCACCGCTCTGTGCCAGAGTGCTGAGGCTGGCGACCCAAAGATGCATCCGAGCGTCTCTGCCCTCAAGGAGCTCCCTGTCTAGTTGGAGAGCTGGTATCCCTTATGTCACCTCTGAACTTTTTATTCTTCCTATTAAGGAAATAAGAAGCAGGCAGCCTTGTTTCTGTTGACCTATCTTCCTGGGAGAAGAGACTACATTATTTTCTTGCTCCTCTCTTCCTGGTAACACATCTAGTTGTTTCTGTTTAAAATACATTTCAGGGAGTCATCTTACAGGGAAGGAGCCCAGGTCCCAAAGTAAAGCAATTTGACATGAGAAACATGAAAAATTCTTCCTGGAACAAGGCAGGATATAAATAAATAAAATAGTTTATGTAGGAAATAAAGTAAGAGATGGGGGAAAGGTGTTTCTATTTGATTATTTTGGGGGCTAGAAGAAAATCAAAGTGCCATGAGACCCTAGAAGCCTCTAATCCTCAGCCAGCCCCCAGACCTGAACTTCTGCTGATGTGGCCCGAGGGAGGGTGTGAATAAATGCAGAGACGCGATTTGTCATTTGTTAAGAAAAAAAAAAAGGAACTCTCCCACACAGCATTGTCATCTTGCGGTTGCTCTTAACAGTGTTCATCTTCCCACTGGTGAGGAGTAACAACAACTCTTAGCCAACACAGTCCTGGAAAGTGTCAAGGAAAAACTGTGCAACTCAGTATCCATGGGTTCTAGAGCAGCTGGGTCTCTTTTCTGGATTGTTCTTGATGTTTCTTTTCTGAGTAGAGTTAGATAGGAGCCAAACAGTTTGTTGAAAGGTCCACAGCAGAATCAGGAGCAAGCCTGAAGAGACTGTTTCTTTCATCCCATCACTTCCCAAGCCCTCGCTGAGCCCCTGCTCCATGACCCACCTTCTCTCTCTCTCACCATCCGCTGGAGAAGCAACAACCAACCAGAGGTTGAATTATGACTTGGAAGTAAGTGAAAATCAACTTTCTCCTTCTGGTAAACAAGCAAACAAATAAAAAACTTGCATCAGTGTCTTTTGGAAACTGAACGTCAAACCTGAGGTGAGCTCAACTGGTAGGTTTTCCCGGCCATTCTCTGGGTCTCTGTATTTCGTCAGTGAAGTGAAGGGCCTTTTAAAGGAGTGAATCTCCAGAAGTAGAACAGCCTCGGAGAGGGGGCTGATCGCTGGTCGGGGAAGGGGGGGGGTCTGTTCCACACCAACTTTTTCAGCTCTGCTTGCTGATGAGAAAGCTTTTCCTTTCTCCTTTGCTGTTTTAATTTAGAAGAAAAGTGGGGACAGTTAATGGAGAAAATGGCATCATTTTTCGAGAAGCTAGTAAATAGAGAGCTAAGGGTCAGACTCAGATAATCGCATGCTGAGGAGGCATCCCGGCCTCTCCTACAATGAGTTCACAGGGGTCGGCTTCCCTTCTTAAATGGATGGGAACGGTGTTCGCAGGAGAGTGAGTTATGATACAGGACAGTTTTCAGAGGCACTAGAGTCCCCTAACACAAGGCCAGCTTTCCAGGGCATTCCCTGACAGCCTACCCCACTCCACACTGATTAGGGTCCCTTGTATTTTTTCTTTTCCAGACTGCCCTGGGTTTTAGTCCAATCTGAAGCACTTATCACCTTTTATGTGTCTGCTCTCCCTGCGGACTCCTTGAGAAAGGGCTCATGTCATTAATCTCTGGCACATAGTGGGTGATCAGCATTTGAATGGGGTGGATTAATGGATGGACAGAGAGACCTCTAGATTCCATGGTCCTTCTTGTGGTCTTTTTCCTGGACCAAAATGTAGACATCCTGTGCTAAAAGATGCCTTCTCTGTGTTTTTGGCTTTGGTTTTGGTTGAGAGCTGGGTACTCACAAAAGACTAAAGAGAAAGTTGGGGGCTATGTTTGGACCTGGTCAGAGGGCTTCAGAACCTCTGGGGTGTGGCTCTGCCCGGTTCCAAGCCAAGACTATGAACTCAGCCTTGAATTTAAGATCTTGTCTCTGTTAAAAGGTATTTCTGAGATAGACGGCATTTGCCCCTTATCAGTCATTTCCCTTGGTGGACTCACAGGAAAAATCTTTGAAAGTTGAGGTTGAACAGGGCATAGTTGTTTTACATATAATGACCTGGAGCCCAGAGAGATCTAGTCACTTGCCCAAGGTTACACAGCTAGTTGGGATGGAGCCTGAATCCCCACCTTCTGGCTTCCATGATTAGCCTTGCTGTGCCTCCAGTGGCCCCTTGGGAAATCTTCAGGTGACTCTCCTCCTTCATTTATTCTACCACCATTTATGCAGCACCTACTATGAATCAGGCAGCATGCTGGAGCCTGTGGATAGGAAGATGAAAAGTAAGAGTCCCTGCCCTGTAGAAGCTTTCTTCTCTGACCTTCGGCCAGCAAGAGCCCTAAATTTCTACACCTTAGATGCGTGTTCCCTCTGGCCTGCAACTGTTTCTGGCGAGCAGAAGGCACGGGTGCTCGGCTCCAGGCTCCTCCTGGAGCTGGTGGGCGCCGGGCCCCAGCCCCTCCTGCCTACCCTGGATCTTGTTGCTGCCGTTGCCACCGAACCAATCATGCCAGAAAGTCATCACGATGATTTCAGAACTGCATTGTGATTTATGCAAAGCGCGCAGATAATTACAGCCGGGCGCCCAGAACGCAGGACGAACATGCTGCGGATGTGTGTGAGCGTGTTGTGCCTTTTGCCAGGGTTGGATGCTGTGTGTGTGTGTGTGTGTGTGTGTTTCTATTCAGTGGACTTCTTGACACCTGCTTGATTAGGGACTGGTGACAGGAGAAAGAAGGAACATTCCCATTTTGATTTTGAGACAATTCAGGGAGCCTTGGGAGTATTTTCCAAAAATTCTGGTGCCTACAAATGAGCCAGCAGGGGGAGGATGTCGGGGAGTTGGGGCAGAGGTGGTTTGGGCCCCTCCAGAACTATCATCCTCCTACCTCCAAGCCCTGGAACCCGCGAATCGGCTTGTGGGTCTTCTCACTACAGATTCCTAAACTTTTCCTCAGGAGGCAGGCCCAGGTCTAGTCTTCGCCACCTGCCCTCATCTTCGCCCGAGATAAATTACTTGGATTCTTGAAATTCTTTGTCCTTAACCAAGCGCCCCTCTCTGCGTCCACATGATGGTAGGGGTGATGGTGGTGGTCGTTGTGGTTGTGGTGGTGGTGGCTGCCACAAATGGATTTCTGGCGGGAGCCAGAACCCCAAGCCCCAAAACCGAGCCTGGCGCAGTAACTGTGCTTCCCAAACTCTGCCTGAAAGTCACTTCCCTTTCTGGGTGCGGAGTTCGAGTTTGCACTACGTCGCGGGCAGGGCTGGTGGCGCACGGGTCTGCTCAACTTGGCTGTAAAAAATGTTGATTTCTTGTCCTGTCGCCTAAAAAAACCCCTCAAGTTTATGGTTTCTTCCCACAATTCCCCAATCTCGTCCCAATTCGAAAAACGGAGGAGGGGTAACTTGGGAGATAGTTGTCCCACTTCTTGCCTTTTCCGGGCGTCCCCAGCCCGCAGCCCTGGTCGCTGCGCGGCACCAGAGAGACCGCGGGCTCTGCTGTGTGGGGCGGGCGCGGCCCCGGGCTCCAGGCGGAGCCGAGGCTGCCGGGGAAAGTTACAGTCACGTGCCTCGGCCGCCGACAGTGGCGCACAGCCCGCGCCCCTGAGACGCCGGGCCGACGAGATGCTGCACCCTCCGAGGGCTCGGGGAACGCAAGCAGTTACTTGCACACACTTTCTCTGATCGAAAGCCCGAGTTGACACCCAGTCTGGGGAAAGTGGGACCAGGGGTGGGCGGGCAGAATTGTGCAGTGCCCGCCTGGGTTCTCCTTCCCGCAAACGCGCCGCGGAGGGCGGGGGAGCAGGAGGTGTGACCTCTGACCTCTGGCCGAGCCCATGCCCCGAGGAGAGGCTGGCAAGCTCTTGTTCGACAAGTTCAAGCTGCTGGGAGAGCTTAAATAAGAATTAATCTCTTAGAGATCGGGGATCACCGCTCCCTCGGCGTGCGCTCTCTCAGCGCGACGCAGCAACCAGGGCGCGAAAGAGCAGTGGAGTCGCGGGAAGGCGGTGGAGGCCGGGGAGCGAGGTGCTGAGGCGGGGTGGGCTCTCCAGAATCCCTTGGCCTGGAGAAGGGAGGTCAGCGAAGCCCACTGGGAACGAGCTGCGAGTGGCAGGAGGCGGCGGGTGGCGGGGGGTGGGGGGTGGGTTGGGAAGCTCTGCCCTGCAGCCGCTCCAGCGCAGATAATGGAGGCGGCAGGAGCTTCGCTGTGCTCCGGTCGGGCTTTGCTTTGGGAAGCAAGCAGCACCCTCCCCGCGGCTGGTGCCCAAGAGGACAGCGTGAAGGCCGCAGGAACTCGGAGCCTCCGCAGACCCCATCCCAGACCCCAAGTCTGCACACAGCGTCCTCAACTCTAACTTTCCGTAGATAGTTGCAAAATGAATAATTACTCACCTCGGACCAGATCCAAGTTTTACTCAACAGAAGGGGCACGGAACGAACTCATACGGTCATAGCCGGCGCGCACAATCACACACAATCACACAGCCACCCAGTTTCTTCCACGAACCTGTCTGGCACTCTGGAGAGAAGGGGAAAAGCGTTTTGAGAAAGCTCCATCTCCCCTCCCTTTCCCCTCTTGCCATGAAATAGAGTAATTCATTTTTATTGCAAGAGCAGTACCGTGCTCACCATCGCGCACGCACAGAGCCACACTCCCATATTCACTCTGCAACTCGTCAGCTCCGAGAGCGCCTGCATTTTCTTTGGGAGCCGCTTGGAGGTTCATTAATATCATTAGCATTTAACCCCCTCCCTCTTCCCATCCCCTCCCCGCACATGGCTGACGTCAGACCCCGCCAGGAGTTGGGGGAAAAGCTAAGTGGGCCAGGGACGCCCTATTCCCCTCCCCGCGACTGCCTGTCAGAGCGCTTCTGGAGATATTACAGGGGACCCAGCCCGCAGCGACAGGCACAAAGTCACGGGGTAATGAACTTCGGGGACCCTTTGCCGCTGCGTGCGCGGCTCTCCCCGGAAACCCGGACCTGGCCGCCTGTTTCCTCGGAAGACTTCCCAGCAATCTAGTTTTCGCACCCCGCGCTCGGGTTTGGGCAGCGCCGAGCCCATCTGCCTGAGCCTGCAGTTGTGTTTTCCTTCTCTCCTTAGAAGACCAGCGGCCTGTAGAGATCTATGCATACTCTGCATGCCTAATGTAGAGGGAGAAATTGAAGACTGAGAGACCGGAATGGGGAAAGAGAGGGATTTCACCCTTTTTGCTCCGTAGGAAGACCATTTTCGTGTCTCCATCTCTGTCCTTCAATACCCCTCTCTCGCTGTCCTCCTCCCTTCTTCCTCGATCTGCCTGTCCGTCTCTCCATTCGTCTGTCCATGCGTGTGTCCATATCAAGCAACATTCCCAGCAGCTGCGGTTTTGCAAGAGCCGGGAAGAAACTTAAGGATGCTTAAATTTCCACTGTGGAACGAATTCTGAGCCCTCGGGGAGCAGCGCAGCGCGCGACTGATACCCACCTGTCCGGCCCGGGAGCCTCGCAGGCTGGAGGGCGGCTGGAGAGCGGCGGCGCCCGGCGGCGAGGCGGGCGCTGCCGGCCGGGACTCGGGCAGCGCCCACCAACCGCTCCGCCCCGGGACCGCCAGCATGAGCAAGCCCGCAGGATCAACAAGTGGGTACCTTTCCGGCCGCCGCGGGGCTCCGGCGGCGCGCAGCCTGGGGCGGGCGGGCGGGGAGGCCTGGGAGGTCCTGCCCCGAGCGCTGCGGCTCCGAGCCCGGGAGCGGTACTCCGGCGGCGTGCGCGCTTTGGCCCAGCTCCTCCCAGACCGTGAGTCGGAGCGTTTCCTGGCGAGGGAAGAGCAATTTCGTTACCTCTGGATTGCTTGGTTCCCCCCTCTCTCTGGTGCGGTGGGAAGGTTGCGACCCATGCAGCCCACCAGTCCGGCGAGTTGCCTCCACTTAGCCGCCAGGTGCGGGGAGGAGGGGGGCGACGGGGGCGGGAACTAGGCCGCAGCTCCAGGCGGCAGCACAATAACACGCTCGCTCCAAACTCCGAGCTCCAAGGCGCAAAAGCAACTCTGCGCAAAGCGGATTTGAATGGAATGCTTTGCACCCCGTTTCTAGCTGTTTCAAATAATCCTGCAAACCGGGAAGCAGAAACAATTTAAAAGTCACATTTTCCTTAATCCTAAATCCGCGTAGGTCATAACTGGGGAATTTAAAGTATGGCGAACCGCTCTAGCAAAGAGAGGACCAAATCCCTAATCCCAAGGACTTTTCGAGCGGGAGCTCGGCAGAGGCAGGAGTGTGCGGCCTGTTCCCTTCGCGCGCTCCTCTCCTTCCTCAGACTTGCTTACCGGTGGCTCTCCCTCGGAACGCCAAGCCGAGGCTGGTCTCTAACTTCCCCTAGACGCCGCCGTGCAGGGCTGAGTGTGTGCGAGGGCATCTGTGTACACCGTGCCTGTGGAACCGAGACGTGCAGGCCCGAGCTGGAGTTGGGCGGCGCGGCCGCAGTGCTCGGATCTCCCCAGGGCATTTCAGTTCCCGCCTTCCGGGGGCCCGGGGCTGCCGCTGCCGCCGTCCCCACGTCTCGAGTTCTCCCTCCGGCCTTGAGATTTTCTGCACCCGCCTGTGGCATTTTTGACGCTCTGTGCTTTCCTCAGTCCCCCTCTCCTCGCTCGCCCACATTGTCCTGAGTCTTTGAAAGTTGGGAGCGTTCGAGATACTTCTGAGGTCCACTTAAGTGGCATGCAATTCCAGCTCTACCCCCCTTCCCGAAGTGCGTGGTGTTTTCACTTTGCCCGTTTGTTTTGGTTTGGGTGCTGACGTTTTAAAAATTAGAGTAAAATGAACGCGAACAAAAAGAGAAAATGAGAGATGTCTAGATCTGGGGAAGAGAGAAGGAACTCTAGCCGCGTCCCGCCTTGGAGCCCACCCTGGAGAAGGACCAGCGTCCGCAGCGAGCCTCGGGCCTACCCCGGCCTCCCTGCGCAGTCTCTGGGAAGGGAGGCCAGCTCGCCTTTTGCGGCCCACGTTCCCGGGTGTGAGGGGCCTTCGCAGGAGGCGCCGAAGTGACCCTTTCCTGTTGCATTCCGAGCTTCCATGGCAAAAACCGAAGCCCGCAGGCCTCGCCCGGCAGCCTCCTGGCTCGCTCGCCCTGTGCCAGGCCCTGGCTTCCTTGCCTGGAAGTAAGGGGGCTCGGACTCTCGCGCCCACTTCGGGTGTGGAGCCGCCGGGCTAGGGGCGGGGGTGTGAAAAGCGAGGCCTGGAAGGCGAGGGAAGCGGCCGGCGCCAAGCAGGGTCGCGGGGGGCTGCGCCCGCCTGTTGTGCACGAGGACGCAGGGGACCCTCAGGACTTTTAGGAGGAACGGCGGAGTGACGCACTGGGCAAACTTTGGAGCTTTCCAACGTCCCGAGAGCCAGAGATTGGCCTCGGCAGCCCGGAGCCCCGGCGCGGGTCCCGACGCCGCTGCAGAGGGGTCCCCGGCCCGCGGGGACAGCAGCCCCGCCCGCGGCGCCGGCGCGTCCAGGCCTTCTCCAGACCGGCGGCGGCAGCCTGGCCCGAAAGCCGCGGCCCTCGGCCCAGGGCGGCGGGGAGGTCGGCGCTCAGCGGGCGAGGTCAGGGCCGAGCCGGGCCGCGAGGTCTGCAACCCCCGCCTGGCTCGGCTTCGCCCGGCTGGAGAGCAGAGCGCTGTCACCCGGGAGCCCCGCCTGGGTGGTAACAAGACCCCGGCCAGTCACCCCTGCAGCCCAGACTAACTTCTTTCAACAGTCTCTGATGGTAATTACAGTAATCGAAGCTGCCATATATCTTTAGGCAATTATGACACACAAAAAGCCCCAAGGGGACCCCCTGGCGAGGGAAGTTAAGAACGGTTTTCCAGCCTCGGGAAACTCCCGCTCGCCTCACGTCGGAGCTCGCTCGGCTTGCTAAATGAGAGGAGCTTTGCAACGGGGTCAACCAGCTTGTCTCGTGACCCCAAGTCACCTTAACGTGGCTGGGTGGCGGAGTCTGAGGCGCAGACCCGCTATGCCCCGGAATGTTTGCGTCCCTCCCTCCTGTGCCCCGCCCCAGGCGGGTCTGCCGTCTCTAATCTGCCCCGGGAGCCGCGGCTCCGAGGTCTGCGCCGAGCCCGAGGAGGGTCGTCCACCCCGCCCTGGACCTCCCTGCACCCCCGCGGGGTTCTCCAGAGGATGGTGTCCCTGGCCTCCTGTCTGGATGGGCAGCGGGGGAAAAGAGCCCCTACCACTGCGCCTCCCGCGCGCTCGTCTTGGCATCCTCAGAAGTGCCACTGGGAAGAGGACAGCTGGGGCGACAGAATGGTTGGACCCCAAACACGGACCCCATCTCAGCCAGAGGGGTGTGTGTTCTGCAGAGCAGTATGATTGCAAAATATGACAACCAAGTTTACTGCCTCCAGAGTGAGTGCGGTGAGGCCAAGCTGGCCTGGCGGCCAGGCTACTGGCAGGCCCGTGAGTTCCTTGGGGCGCAGGGACAGGCCCGAGGGGGCGAGGGACAAGACCCGCTGTGGCCTCGCCTGGCTCTCTCCAGCCCCTCCCTCCCTCCAGCACAACCTCTCCTCCCACCCTCCGAGAGAGGGGGCACCAAGGAGATGGTGGCCGAGCCGCGCGTCTCCCCCGCCGCCCTTTGTCGCCATCCGAATTCCCATGCTACTCTTTTTGACGGGTCACTGGTGGCTCTATAGGCAGGTGCTATGGAGGGGTTGTAATTACCCCAGCCGAGCCTGGTGGTTACCAAACCCCCCGCCCCCGCGCTTCTCCCCCGCTCCCCCCCCCCCCCACCCCTCCTCCAAGGCGGCAGCCCAGGGTGTGCTCCAGCCCCCCGGACGCCTAAGAATCCATCAGCAAGTTTCCACCTCGGCCTCCTCGAGGGCCCTCCGCACGCCGCGCCCTCGCCTCCCCTGGTCCCCTCGCCGCATCCTTGTCACCCTTGCTTCTCCTCACCCCGCCTAATCGCGTCCCCACCCGGGGCGCTCCGGGGAGCAGCTGTCGAGTTTCACCCAGGCCCGAGGACGCCGGGCCCAGACTGGAGGCCTTCGAAAGGGCAGCGACGGGAAAACTACATGTTAAGAAGTTAGTTATTATTAACTAGTATTATTAACTATCATCATCATTATTATTAAAGCGTTAATTAAGTTACCACTTTATTTAATACCCCCATTGTTTGCAGGAAGAAGGATTTCTAAGTCCCTATAAACCTCTTCAAACTGGTTGGACTCTTGAACCTTCGAGAAAAGTAGTTCCCTCCCTACTGAATTTTGGAATATTACCCCCTTCCTGACATTCCTCCAGGGCCGGCGGCCACCCCAGGCTTGACGGGATCCCTAGGAAAGTTCTCTTAAGCCAGGCGACTGTCGAGGCCAGTCGGGGTGGGGGGCAATCTAGAGAAACCAGTCGGATCCTTTACAAAACTAGCCTCCGACAGTGGTGGAAAAACAGGAAGGGAGAGACCCGCACAGGGTCCAGCGTGAGGAGGCAGGTCTCTAAGAAGGAAGAACTCGGGGAGTCGAGGGAAGGCGAGGGGCTGTAACAGGTCCCACTTGACCTGCTAGCGAATCGACTTGCATCACGTCCCTCCCGCTTGCCTAGGCCGGTGCTAGTTACTTTGGGAAGAAATTTTTTTTTCCCTAAAAGAAATAATTTCTCAAAAGCGATCCACCCAGCATTTTTTTTAAATAGGTAAAGCGAAAGTTGGGCAATTACCACTACCCTTATTATCATTAATAATCCTAGTATTAGCATTACAATAATAATCCTAATAATAACAACCGCCCGGCAGCTCAGAGAAAACTCGATTGCCTTCCAGCTGCCATCCCTGGTTCCAGCCGTGTTTGTTTTTCTTCTTTTCCCTTTTACATTTCAAGTTTGTCTCCTCGCGCGCTCACTAACAACTTTTCTCTGTTAAATGCAAGAGCCGGGGAGGGAGGCGGCCAAACTTTGCGCGGAGCAGAAAGGCAGCGGCGGGCTGCGCTGCCGCCCCGGCCTGCTGTAATCTTTTATTCCAAAATGGGCCTCGGCGATTAGAGGAGACCCAAATACATGTAGCGGTGCATGAATAATGCTCATTGTAGGAAACTGACACTTGCTCAAGGAAAAAAAGTTTGGCTATAAAATCACTTCATTATTTGCTTTTACCGCAGCTTCGGTGCTAATCCCTTCAGAGGTCAGATTGCTTAGCATCTCTCTCTCTCTCCTTTCCTCCCTCTCCTCCGCCCTCCTCTCCTTCTCGCCCCATCCCCCCTTCCCGGTCTTTCCTGCGATTTCAGGCCGCATTTTAGATATTCCCTGTAAAGTGTGTGGCGACCGCAGCTCGGGGAAACACTATGGGGTCTACGCCTGCGACGGCTGCTCGGGTTTTTTCAAACGGAGCATCCGAAGGAATAGGACGTATGTCTGCAAATCTGGAAACCAGGTACCTTAGCCAGGGCTGCACTGCCTGGCTCCCCTCCGCTGCCTCCCCCTCCTTTGTTTGTGCCAAGGCCGCCTCTGAGTTTCCAAGCTACAGAGGAGAGACCAGGCCCTGACCTCGCCCTTCCTCTGCCCTCCTTACTGCCTTCACTCTCAGAGGCCCTTTCGCTTGGGAGAGGCGGGAAGAGGTAAGAGAAGACAAGAGTTTGCAAGGGGAAGTTTGAATGCCCCCAGCCTCCCTACACCCTGCGCCCCCCCTCCCCTGCCCTTTTAATCTTCTGATAGATTTTTACACTGGGTAAGGCCTACACCCAGTGGCTATAAGGCCAGCCCAAAGGACCTAAAGAAGTTTAGAATATAAACCACAAGTGCAAGCAGGAGAAAAGGCTATATTGTGTTGCCTGCCCACCCCACCCCAAGCACCCAAGCTCAGTGCACTGACCACTCGCCTGATTGGCAGGAGTAAAAGGCACAGGGCATCACAGTCAAAGTTGAGGCCCAAAGTGAGAGTTGGCCGCTTGGGACAGAGACGATGTGCTCTGTGAGGGACTGTGCCCTTTCAGCTTTGAGAAGGGCAGAGGAGCTTCAGCACCCATGTGACTTTAACTGGGCCTGGTCAGAAAAGGGCCGAGTGAGCGAGAAGGCTCCCAAGGAAGGGCTAACTGGGACCCTCTCCAAGCTTCCCATGTCTCCTCTTTCTCTGCTTAGAAGACGTGCCTGGTTGGTTGTGTTTTGGTCTTGAGCAGGCAGAAGGGGTCTCAAAGAGAATGGGGAGTCAGGGCATGGGCTGAATGTGAGTCAAAGCTTCCAGAAAGAGAGAGTAGAACCCCCGACTCAGTTTCTAGCTCAGTAGTAGATTTATTTCAACCTAGGAGATCAGTCTTTTGGTCCCATATTTTGCCTTCTTCTTAGCCAGGCACACAGACCCTCAGCTCAGAGCTACCACCTTGACTCCCGAGAAGATCCTGGAGAGTGTATTAGTCAGAGGTCATCCTTTGGTAACCAAAATGGTGAAAACATTCTCACTAATTAATACATATGATACATGTATATACCTACATATATATTGTTTGGTGCTAGTGAATTAGTCCATCTTTTTCTGAAGCCATGTCTGCTCATATAAATTTCTGATAGATTTGAGTTATCCACAAAAAGAAGAAGACATTTGCATTTGGATAAGTTATTTTGAACTCTCTAGCTCTGTTACCTGTTTAATTTGGTACACAGCTCTGTATCAATTTTTAGCTCTGCCATAGGGACCCATCACATTATACACACACAGGACTGTATCCTAATAGCTCCACAGAAATATAGGGATTACTGTGGGTCATCAAATTTGAGCAGACTTCTACTTAAATTATCTTTCGCTTTTATGCAATGCACAGAATTAGGGAATCAAAATCTCAGATGTTATGCTTGATATTTTCAAAGGGGTTGGCTATCAATTCAAACATATTGATGTCAGTCCAAGTACTTGTAAAGGAGTGATAATAGACTCATCAGGCTTGGTGGTCTCTCCTTGCAGACAGAATAAATGGACTGAGCTGAGGCGCTCTTCTTTCTCTCAAGCTCCTGATATTTACATACACATCATTTGATTTGAAGACACTCTTAAGAACTAATGAAGGCTTCTATTTTGCATTAGCATGTTTATCAGAATACTAGGAGGATAACATCTGAGGATAGACATATGATTGCATTCAATAAGTTCTTTAAACCTCTTTACGTTGAACTGTTACACTGGCCAGCAAAGATGCCCTGAAGAATTCACTTAGGAACCCAAAATTATTTCCTTTCTCTCTTTTATTTTAAAATTAGGTAAATAATACTCCAAATTATTATTAACAGTAATGAGGACATTTAGAAATTGTTACAAAACCTCTGCCCTACCTTTATTTTAAATAAGTCAACATATTTTAAATTGGAGAGGTGTGATCTCATAAAATTGTGTATTCAAGTGTGTAATTTTTCCCTAAGGGATATTTGAGCAAATGTGCTTACTCCAAATTCAGAGTATATGAATTTTTGAGATCATGAAGCAAAATAAACATGCATTTATTTTATTCTCTTCCTTCCCACTGCAAATGTAACAGTAGCAAGTCATATAAACATAGGAGAGCACCAAACCTCTTATGTATTTTCTGTGTATAAAATACGTATGTAGATTTGACTCTTTACGTATCTATGCATATGTTCCCTCAGTAATGACACCTAACGCTGAATAAATTCCATAAGAAATTTTCTCTGTCAATTTCCTTTTAGTGGCCAATATTTTTCCAGAAAATTGCATTAGATAAAACATTTATTTTCTCACGCATCTTAGATAAATATTTCTAAGGCAGCAATTACCTCTTTTTTTCAGTTATCGGGCTGTCGTTCTCAGTCCATATTATCGTTTTGTCGGATAGTCCATCACATTAGCTTCCTTGTCATATTTACATAGGAGGCATTTCTAGATTTTGCCCAGGCTTTGGGCTCTTCCTTTCCCACCCACACCTCTGTAGACCAAGCCCTCCTAACCTCACTGGCTTCTGCCTCACCTTCTAGGAATGGCTGTGTTTCCATGAATCTGGGCTGAGGCTAGTCTTTAAGAGAACTCTTGACAGGCTGGTTATAAGGATTATTTCAAGTACCAAGGCAAAAGTGAGGAAACAAGAAAGTGAAGGATAAATAGCAGATATTTATCTGATAGATAAATGGGCTCACCCAGAAAATGACCGAAAGAGGTAAACCGGACCTGAAGCAGAAGGAAAGCATAGCTGGCGAGAGGGGCGGCGGCGGGGATGCCGGCAGGCCGGCGCACTCCCGACTGCTCTGAGGCCTCCTCCTCCGGCACCAGGTCGCTGTCTTCGGTCCTGAAAAGTTTCGCCCCTGCTCCACCACCTCCGCGCCTGGCCGAAGTTCCCCTCGTCAGCTTCTCTTCCCAGCGCTGCAGAGTCTGGCCGGCCGGGCGCTGTGCCCCTTCACCTGCTTGGAGAAGGACTTTTCCTCCTTGTCCGCTTTCATAGGATCAGGGCTTGGTCCTCTTGAAGCAGCCCCGGGAATCCTAGCTCTTTCTCTACCTGTCCCTGCTGGTGCCCAAGGCCCTGGAGTTTCGCGGACCCAGGCTTGGCGCTCCGGGGTCGGTGGCGGGGTCAGTTCTCACCTCCACGACATTTTCGTTTACCCGGTGCCGGCCTCGCATCCCCAGCCTGAAGGCCCTGGGGGCCGCTTGACCGCCTGCGCTCTGTTCCAGGGAGGCTGCCCGGTGGACAAGACGCACAGAAACCAGTGCAGGGCGTGTCGGCTCAAGAAGTGTTTGGAAGTCAACATGAACAAAGATGGTAATCAATACATCTTTTTATTGGTCTAATGTTGATTGAGTAGTAAGTAAATTATATGTACAGAAAATACATGGCCCCCCTATGCATGCAAATCATCTCCCTAACACTTCTTTCCAGATGCTGAGAATTGGCCTCGGGCTTTCAGGTGTATCCTTCCTCATTGAACTCCCTAGGCAAGGCCCACGCCCACCTAGCAAATTTGAGCCCCCACAAAGGCGTCGTTGCCAGGGACCCCACTCTGCTACGGATATTTCCTGCCTCGCTTCCTAATTCCTCTTCTCGCCTCTCCTTGCAGCCCTTTTTGTGGCCACCC
This sequence comes from Equus asinus, assembly GCF_041296235.1. Taxonomy (NCBI): domain Eukaryota; kingdom Metazoa; phylum Chordata; class Mammalia; order Perissodactyla; family Equidae; genus Equus; species Equus asinus. Next base: position 43,955,304 of record NC_091813.1, read on the forward strand.
TTAAGCCTGTTAGCCTCCCGCAGTATCTCGCAGTCCGGTAGTCTGCCAGGAAGGAAATCACGGGGACTAGGAGACGGTGTGCAGGAGGAGGGAGGGCAGAGACAGGAACACTGGGAATTTCGAGCCCTTGTTTGCAAATTCATCAAGATTCCAAAATCAGGAAGGCCATTATAGAGAGCTGGGTTTTTTCAAGGCCTTCTCTCGGTTCTTCAGGAAAGGGCTGGACAGGCAGGGTGACACCTTGGGTGCCTCGGACACCCAGCTCCCAGAAGGCTCTTAAACGTGAAGAAAGAACTAGGACGTCAGGATGCTGGCTGCACACAGAGCGCCGTCCCAGTGCGCGCCGCGCGGTGGCCCGGCGAGGGCGCCCAGGCCGGGGCGGGGCGGGGGTAGGGGTCAGGAGGGAAGAATGGGGCCTCAGGACAGGGTGCGGAGGGGGCTTTGCCGTGGCGGCGGGCCGGGTGACAGCTCCAGGAGGCACCGTGCCCGCTGGGGAGTTCTCCTTCCTCCGCAGCGCAGGAAGCAGGAGGGAGCGTCCAACCTGTTGAACTTGTGTATTGACAAGTAGTCAAGCTCGGCGAGCGGAAGATTGCCCTGAATTAATTTGTTTGTTTAAACTGTTGGTGGTAATTGTCACATCTCCCCTGCCTTCCTCCAGCACTCTCCGAGACAGGCTCTCCCTCGTCCCATCTCCCAGAGTCTTCCGGGCTCGGGTCCTTTTCTCCTGGGGCCCTCCGAGGCCAAACGACATTTCCTCGGGGGCGGGGGGGTGGAGGTGGGGGGAGTCGCCCCTGGGCGGAGCGGGAAATTCCGTGCACAGATGTGGTGCCTGGCTGTGCGCAATGCTCCCTCTCCCCTTGGTTGCGGACGAGGATACCTAGCTGCTCCGTCCCAAGGCTCTCGGTTTCCTTGCGACCTCCCTTGGGTGGGGAGGAGCCCTCAATGGATAGAGAAGTCATCTAGTCTTGCTTGAGGCTCGGCCGGTGTCGTGACCTCTCCTTGGCCTCAGCTTCCTAATGCATTCGATGTAAGACTTAGACGGTCTCAGGGCACCCTCCGCCCTCACGTCCCCTCTCCCTCGCTCTCTTCGCCTCTGGGGTGACTTTGCCTGTCCAGATGTGGCGTTTGGCCCGGGAGCGCGGGCAGCGGCCAAGTGTCGCCGAGTCTCTGATCCCAGGCACGCGTCTGTCTGTCTCTGCAGCCGTGCAGCACGAGCGGGGGCCTCGGACGTCCACCATCCGCAAGCAAGTGGCCCTCTACTTCCGTGGGCACAAGGAGGAGAACGGGGCGGCCGCGCACTTCCCCTCCGCCGCGCTGCCAGCGCCCGCCTTCTTCACCGCTGTCACGCAGCTGGAGCCACACGGCCTGGAGCTGGCCGCCGTGTCCGCCACCCCCGAGCGGCAGACCCTGGTGAGCCTGGCTCAGCCCACGCCCAAGGTCAGTGGCTTTGCTGGGCCCAAGGAGATCGCGCCAAGCGCAGGGCGGAGAGGGGCGCACCCACTCATTCTGAGGTGGGGTGGGGTTGAGCAAAAAATGGAGAGCCCTCGCGGGGTGCTCGGCCGGCCTCTGCAGGGCACTCTAGACCTCCCGCTCTTCCCTGTGGAGCCAGAGGTGCTCAAACTTTAGCGTGAGGTAAAGTCACTCTGAGCTGGCTACAAATGTGGACTCCAGGCCCATCCGCCCCAGAGTCCCTTTCTGCAAGTTTGAGGTGGGGCTCAGGAACCCGCTCCTTTAGAAAACCCAGATGTGAACCTGCCTGAACTGAGCGGGCAGCCTAGGAGTTCCCTGAGGCTAGAAGAGCAGACGTCTGTTTTTAGAAGAAAGGAGTTGCCTGCAGCTGACAGAAGAGCCCGAGTTGCAAACCTCAGGGATGTGTGTTCTTGGGCAAAGCTATGGCTCCCTAATGCAGGAGACAAATGTGGAATTCACCCGCCAAGACAGTTTGAGGAACCTGGCGTCCTTTCCCACACTCCCCACTCTCTCTTCTGACATAGGTGGATTTACACCAAGACTGAGCCTCTACTAGAAGGGCCACAGCCAGAACGACCTCAAAAGGCTGCCACCTAGGGATTACCCTCCAGGCTTCCAGCTGGTACCTACCCAAAGCCCCCACTCCAAGTGGAGCAGGGCTCGGGACCTCCCCCAGAGGAGGGCCAGCTGCAGCCCCACGCTGCAGGAAGCCAAACACCTGGGCACATGCACACGCACAATATTTAATATTGCTTTCTTACCCTTGATGTGTATAATAAGCTTGGGAAAGTAGTGTTATGAATATGTTGTCAGTTATGAATGGGAATGCTCTGTGAATGATTAAGATGTCTAATTGAAATATTTCCATAATATACTAATCCTTTCTAAAAATACTCATATGCATATTTGTGTTTGGGATGCCTATTAATTTATACTTTTTTCACATCTATTTTTATTTACACAAATGCAAGCAGCTCTTGTCTAAATTGGGAGACAGGCCTGGCGCTTGGCTCAGCCCAAGGAAAATTTGCTGCACGAGATAGAAAAGCCAGATGCCCCCTCTGGAAGGAACAGGCCTCTAAAGAGTGGAAATGGGCGTCTCCAACAATTGTTATTTCCCAAGTTCTGTGGATGTAGATGTTTGGTTTTTATCCCCCTATGGCAACAGCCCATTTAAGTAGAACATCCAAATTCCTATCTCCTTCCCTGTTCTAATCATAAAGTTAAAAAGTTGGCTCTTCTGGCAAAGCTGTGGTGTCCTCACTCTCTGGTGTCTCTCTTCCCCACCCAGTACCCCCACGAAGTGAATGGGACTCCAATGTATCTCTATGAAGTGGCCACCGAGTCAGTGTGCGAGTCAGCTGCCAGGCTTCTGTTTATGAGCATCAAGTGGGCTAAGAGTGTGCCAGCTTTCTCCACACTCTCTTTGCAAGACCAGGTATGGCCAGGAGGGCCCTGAGGTCTTGGGGAGGGTGGTTGGGAAAGAAGCAACAGTCATCATTATGAAGCCGGAGGTTACCCAGATAAATCGCCAAGGACAGGCATCCATTCTTAACAGAACCGAGGAACCTATTTTTACTAGCTTCTTTCTATGGGTTCGAAATATCTAGTTATGGAATCCTTAGCAAGAAATGTAATTATGTTATTTCAGTAAAGATGGATCTGGTCTATGCAAAACAAACCTACAAGAACATTATCTCTTTTTTTAAGTTTAATTGAAGTATTAAATTTAATCACAAATTTTTAAATATCTTAATGACCTCTAAAATTATTAATAAAACAATGTTTTCTTAAGCACACTGGTACTGAGAGAAATAGAAGGAGATGAAAGTATTCTCCTGTAAGGTTTTTGGAACTAGTCTCATCATTTTATATTCACAGCATTATATTTTCCACTGTGATGCTCAGTTTTGGCCACTGATTTATCAGCATGCAGGGGTGAAGGGTACATTGCACACCTCCTGCAGGGAGGGTCTCCCTTGATTCTTTAAGTGTTTTCAGAGATTTTGTAAACAAATAGGCATTGTGCATAATTCTGTGGTTGTAAATGACATTCAGAGGGAGAAAAAGTATGTGCTGCTAAAAATTGCATGGTACCAAAACACAGAAATGTTATCGTTAGGAATATCAGAAATAGCCTCTACCAGAATTTTTCTAACCTTAAGGGAAAGAAAGAAAATGAAGCGTTCACAACCATTGGCTGTCACTAGTGCATTCACGAAAATCAATGACAAATTTCCCAAAAGGCTAATAAGTGGTTCTAAAGGTAAAGGGTTTATTTCCTTAATTCATTTTATACCTAATTAAAGCATAATAGTGCCCTTTAATATGAAGTACATCTCCTACAGAGAGACTTGGCAATGTGCTCAAAACATTGAATATTCCAGCCTGGGATGTTGTTTTTTTCATGGTTTGGACGCTCAGACATGGCCAGAATTAGACATTATTTACCTTCCATTTTTAAAGTATTATTTTCTGTACTTAATGCAATAAACTAAAAATAAAGCATTTTGAAAATTAAACCTTTTGGTCTAATTGTGATTTTGGTTACAGGCTGTCACATTTCAGTTTTTAGCTCCCAAAAGGAAATCCTTTCACATAAATCATCCAGAACTGGCTGGTTTCTGAGAGATTTTTCAAAAACAGATTTTTCAAGATGGCTGGGTTCTATCTTCAACCAGGTTTACTCATTCACTCTAACCATTTGCTCTGTGTCTGTGGTGTATGAGTAAATTGGCTATTTTTTCTCAAAACAAGTATTTGTAGACTCTTTAATCCAAACAAAATTTACTTACTGTCTGCCACTTAGCCCTTCGGTGCAAACCCTTCAACAACAAGCAAACTGTGGTGAAGTAGAATCCAGTATATTAATCTGGAATAGGAGCCGGAGTTTCATTTTAAATATTCAGTAGCACATTTTATTAGAATGAAAATGACAAGCACCTTGATGCTGTCCACTTATGAGCCTCGGAAAAATCAGGCAGTGAGATGAGGTAAACTCAGCAAAACCCGATTAACATAATTACACCCTGATTTCCCTGCATGCCTCTTGGGAATTAGTGATCCCTCTTTCTCTCTCTGTCTGTCTGTCTGTCTGTCTGTCTGTCTGTCTCTCTCTCTCTCTCTTGGCTCAGCCCTCTCAACCCTCCAGGAAGACGGGGGCCCAAATCTGCCCACTTAGTCTAGAATCCTCAACTCGGATAAAATCAGCATTTTATATGAGGGAAATTCACCTGCTGAGCTGCTGGTGACATTTCGTAGATCCTGGATCTCAGAAGCTTCTAGGTGGTTAAGAAGGAATGGATGCAAGGACAAGAAGGATAAACCCTTTACCAGGGGAAGCAAAGTTGGGGGAATTGGGATGGCTGACTTTCAATTGCATGTGCTTATCCATAGGCACCTTTTCAAAAAGGAAAATCCAGGAAAATAAGGGAAAGCTAAAATATTCAGAGGAAAAATGACCAACACAGGCATTTAAAACACTTTTTAAAATAATGGAAATTTACATATTGCAATTGTTTATAAATTTATAAATTACACACTATATTATATTATACGTCTATTGTATGACAGCTGATGCTTTTGGAAGATGCTTGGAGAGAACTGTTTGTTCTAGGAATAGCACAATGGGCCATTCCGGTTGATGCTAACACTCTACTGGCTGTATCTGGTAAGAATTGCACAATTTAATGACTTTGTTGTAGAAATTACCATAAAAATACATTACTGAAAAAAGAACAACATGTAAAGAATAACAAATTCCTGCTGAACAATAGCGTATACCTGTCATTTATAAATCTATATTTAAATGCAAATAATGTTGTTTTGTTGTATTCATGACTGCTTGCATTGTTATTTAAATGCAAATTACTGTGTTTGTTATCATCCAAGAGAAGATTTTATATTAACTTTCATACAATATAGCCGGTTTACATGGAATCAGATATCTTAGAGTGACAATTGAATAGATATTAATATGCAGGATTTTGTCAAAAATCAATATTAAATCATGAAAATGCCTTCATATTAGAGCATTTATTCCATATTTTTATTCTAGGCATGAATGGTGACAACACAGATTCCCAGAAGCTGAACAAGATTATATCTGAAATACAGGCTTTACAAGAGGTGGTGGCTCGGTTTAGACAACTCCGGTTAGATGCTACTGAATTTGCCTGTCTAAAATGCATTGTCACTTTCAAAGCTGGTAAGCAGACACAAATCCATGTCTCTTCTCTTTCCCCAGTTTGCCCCCTCAATAATTCAGCCACCTCAAAGACAGACCCTTGTAAAAATAGGTGATTGTTTTTCAAGGGAGCCGATACTCTCAGTTTGATGAGGGGAGGACCCCGCTTTCGATAGCCGTAGGGGTCTGCATGTTCTGCTGGCCATCCACTTCCAGAGAGGATCTTTCCCCATCTGCGTTTCCTGTGCTGCCTGTCACAGTTTCCTGGTCTTCATTTCTAGTTCCAACACACAGTGGTTCTGAACTGAGAAGTTTCCGGAATGCTGCCGCCATTGCAGCTCTTCAAGATGAAGCTCAGCTAACTCTCAACAGCTACATCCACACCAGGTGACTTTTGTTTCCCTTGAATGTGTACTTAAGAAAATTGCTTCCATTGTGAATGTGTAAGCAGACGGTAATAAGCCAGTTCAAACATTGTGACTAATTATCCTGTTGCCAGCAAGTTAATTTAGTTACAGTATATGTCCTCACCTATCTGGCAGGGTGGGTGAGAGGAGTAAACCAAAGTAGATTATTGGAGGGAAACACAACAGACGCCTTACAGCCGTCCTGGCGGAACAAGTTGCTCTGTCAAAACAGTTGAACACATTTTGATGAATGGACCCAGATATGGGAAAAGCCAAAAATGAAGGCTAAAGTGTTATGGTTGATATAGTAGAGAGCGGGCCCATCATCCTTTAAAAAAGTCAAGTGCCTTTCTTTGGATGCCCATCCCAAAGAGAAGGACCAGAGAACTTTCTAAAGAGGCCATCTTTCCCCCATCATGACTGCTGTTTGACTTTGCTGATTAGTATCTGTTGAGTGGCTGAGTCATAGCCCCCACCGGGTTTCTTCTGGCCAAGCAGTGCCTACTGGCAGAGGCTGTTCTTGGCTATTTGTAGAAACTCTCACCTGCTGGGGATCCAGCGATGCTCTTCCTGGCCCACCACCGATGGGGAGGTCTACCCGGAGGTATAGAGTTTCTGACTCCATTTTCACATGAAAAAAAGCAAGGCTTTTCAAGAGTGGTGAGCAGCTTCCTAAGTTAGGACTGTGGTAGAGGTGAGGTTAGAATCGAGTTGCTGTTCTTTTTATTCTCTAGATTGATATTGAGGGAAACCCATGGAAGCCTGTCTCTATCATCTCAACATGGAAGTAACTAAATCAAACGGGTAGAGGCAGTTAATGCCCCCCTCACCTAAGGGGTCAGAGAAACCCCAAGTCAGCTGTATTCATTGGGGGTGATAACACTTCTGCTAGGATCTCCCTATTCTGTTGTAAATCCTCTTTTGAATACTAATGAATAAAACTGTCCCCTGTCCATGGAACATCACTGGAACTGTGTTGTGACAGTGCATGTGTATATGTTTTTCCAAATTAAAGTGAGATGGGTTTTAAATTTAAATCCATGTTAAATTTCAGAATGTATGTAGTAAGCACTTAATATTTGTTCAAAATCATGAAATGGAGCAGTGCATAATTTGGGCACTTTTTCCCTACTAAAAACTAACTTGGATATCATAAGTGACCTTTGACACTTAGAGTCTTTAAGGCATAAAGAACATTACGCCAAGGAGAATGTGATATCTGGAAAGTGATTCAGTCAGGCTTTACTGAATACTCACTCTGTGCAGGGCTCCTGGTGAGCATTGTGGGACCCCAGAAAGAACCAGACACTGCCCCTTATCTTTGCATGAGGCAGGAAAAAGTGTTACTCCAATTCAGACCAGAGGAGAGGGGAAAGAAAAATGGAGAGTGGGAGAGACACGTTCTGTTTGGACGGGGTGAAGGAAAGTCTGGAAAGACTGATGGATGGAGGAGAGCACATGTGAGCTGGTCCTTGACTGGGAGGATCTCAGCAGGGGAGAGGGGCGCAACGAGAGCCAGTAGAGGGGCTGGTAGAGGTGCTGTGGGAGGTGCTGGAGAGGTGAGCAAGGAGAATCTAAGTGAGCTGGCCTGCCAGGAGCAGCTTATGGGGAGAGTAGAGGGGGTGAAACCACAAACTGACAAAACTCTGTCTTAGAGAAAAGCAAATAGACCATTTCTCCCCCACCCTCAAAACAGGGAAGTTATTCACGGAAGGAACACATTTGCTTTGACGTGCAATTTTGATTTCATGATATCAGCTACAGCTATAATTTAATATTAATATCTAGAGTCTACATGTGACAAAACTGATGATGCCTTATTCCTTAGCTTCTTCAAATCAGTGAACATTCTCCTCTAGCACTTTCCTGTCTAGAAAAACAAAATCTGAAATTGAAAAGTTAATGTTGCCAATTGAGCTAATTGTACGTTAATTGTTAAAATTGAGAACTGAGCCAGTTGTTACAGCTCTGTAAGCTATTTCTGTAATTCTTTAGGACATAAGGAGAAGGAATTGGCATGTCACACAAACTATATGTTATAACTAAAGGTCAAATATTCAGATCTGTGACAGACCCAGAACACTTACACCTGGAGAGAAAACTTCCAGTTATTTATGCTGCTGATGGATGAAGTCAGGGGCGTAGATATTCTAAAAAATAATTTTGAGCAGTCAGAGACACTCTCTCTCTGTCTCTCTCTCTCTCACACACACACACAGACACACACACACACACACACACACACACACACATTGTTATTGTCCCTGGGTAGCACAGTACTTCACATATAATAGACAATTAGTTCTTGTTGACTGACTAACCAGCCCCTTCCAAACTAGAGAATAAAAGAAGTGGGTGAGTGGGTTAGTGGATAGTCTACTCATAGAAAATCAAGAGTTAATAGTCTATGGATTGTCCCAAATCCATCCTTTCTGAAAGCAATTATTTCCCACAGTGGTTTCTCACCTTGGGAAACTTCCAGCACGTTGGGTGGATGCTGCACACATGATGGGGGCTTGTCTAGACAGCCACTACCTCCCACCCACTGCAGGCTTCTCTCTCCTCTGCCTGATCCTGGGAAGGGAAACAGAGCTGTTGAAGGGAGCGAGTGACCAAGGTGAAAGGGAGGGGTGGGTCTTGGGATTACTTTCCAGGAAACATGGGAGATACTTTCATCAAGGAGAGCAAGTGGTGGGATTTGGGTGTTTTTTAAAATGTAGAAAGGCTATGCTATTTCCATACCACATCATTGAAGGTGGTCTAGTGGTCCCTGTCCATGGGTGGTCGTGAAGCGAAAGAGCCAAATGAGGTCCTCAGAGGCCAAGGATGTATTATCAGACCATTATCAGGTTGAAGAGAGGGACTGTCATGTGCTACAGCGAAGAGACAGTCACGAAAACTGCTCCCCTGGCCTCTATTTGCAGGGGAGAGTTATCAGGCAGTTCAACTCAGTGTTCAGCTATCCAACTCCTGTGAAGGAATTTTGATATCTGTCAGTTTTTCTGGCACCTTATGGCCACGGGTTGAACCTGGCTTGGTTGCAGGTAGGTGTCCTGGAGCTCAGTCTTTTAGGCGGTCAGTTTCAGTGGAGGGAGCCCTCCTTGTGGGGGGGATGGATACCTGATTCCAGGCTACTGACTGAAGAATCATCGGGGCTGCCATGAGGAGATGGTTTATAGGCATCTGAAGGCAGCAGAAAACGGAACTTGCATATCTGAGCCCAGATGTATGTTGGACATCAAGAGAGGAAATTGTTAAGCAATTTCTCACATCTTTAATTATATGCCAATTTCATTGACATGAAAGTTGGGTGGCAGTGCCACCCAACAGAACTTAGTCTTTAATTTGCAGTGTAATAAGGATGGAATTATTCCTGAGAGTGACTAAGTATAATGCCTGAATAATGATTTGGAGAATTGCTTAGAAAAGGACTCATTTTATTTTAGAGAAATAGCCTGGTGGAGAAGCCTTGAGAATTGGAAAACGTGGGTGCTATGGCTAGCCTTGTCGTCCATACCAGCGGTGTTTTCTACCCTGGAAACCTTAAGTTTATTATTTGACCTACACTTAGTACCATGTTTGTTAAAATTATTTTTTTTCTCCAAACAAAATGCATCCCCTTTGCTAATGTAGAGACAGTTGCCGTGTGATGTTGGCAGCATCATTTATGCTTACCATGCCTTGCTTGGTCTACCTGATAAACTGGGACGGTAGTGCCTGTCTAGGACTCTGTTGCAAGGATAGTATGTTATTAAAGAGGCCCAATCAGGAGATCATGCTGAAGATGGTGTGTGTTCCAGTATAAGATATTAATTGCCATCAGTAATGGATCTTATTGCTTTCATGGCTTCTCCTATTCCAGATATCCCACTCAGCCGTGTCGCTTTGGAAAACTCCTGTTGCTTTTGCCAGCTTTACGTTCTATTAGTCCATCAACCATAGAAGAAGTGTTTTTCAAAAAGACCATTGGCAACGTGCCAATTACAAGACTACTTTCAGATATGTACAAATCCAGCGACATCTAAGCTCTCGAGGTCCCCACTTTTCAGGATGGGACAGTCTCTGATGAACTTCTACCCACGGAGAACAAGCCTCAACTAACAAACGCTTCAGGGGGCATAAACCTGGGGATGTGCAGCCTGCAGGAAAAAATGTCAATTGGCACAGAACAGTTCCAGTAGCTTTGACCTGCTGCCTCACCCAGGGTAGGGCAGCCTGGAAGGAAAGGGGGAGTCACAGGACCCCTGAGCAGAGCGCTCACTGCTGCCATGCCCTGGGAGGGGGGCGGAATCGGGGGCTGTCACAGGCCTGCCGTTCTGCCTCTTCCTGGAAGATCCGGCTGAACTATCAAAAGCCGAAACACAAGTAGAACTTTCTTTTCCTTTTTAGCTTACAAAGTTGGGTAACCAAATATAGTTCTCTGTGTATAACATCAGACAGCAGCCTTCAGAACTATCTTATGTTGGAGAATTTATTTTACAAATAATGGTTAGGTCTTCAATCAAAAGTTTTATCAAAAGTTCCCCTTCTATTGTAATACATCATGAAGTGGCCTTCAGAACTGAGCTAATAAGTGAAAGGTAGCTGATGCCATGAGATTTGCTTTTCCTCTCTCTTTTTTCTTTCCCTTCTCTTTCGTTCTTCTTTTTCTTTCTAATACCATAGGCCAGGCAACCTTGTCAAAGGAATTGGTGGACGAAAATGAGATTCTCACCAGGACTTTAGGTTGGATAACATCTCAAAAATAGAAGAGCTTTACTAAAGGAACACAAGTCAAGGGAGGGTGAATAAAGACAGCAAAACCAAATAAAGTGGAGATGAGTGATGGAGGGAGGCAGATTGCTGTCCCATTAACATAGTGCTGAAACCAAAGGCAATGGGGGTCGACACTCGTGTTTCAGCGAGTCACACCAGACAGTAAATGAATAGAGATATGATGCCAGAAGGAACTTCAAGGAGATGGATGCGAAAGGTTTCGTGACTGATCCATTGCTAACAGCCTGAGACTCTTCAATGCCTTTCAGAAAACCGGTTTCCAGTAAAGCCTTGAATGCGTACACACGCATGTGCACACACACACACACACATCGTCCTATACTATACGCTGCTCCTTTGGTATGAATCTATACTTACGGAAATGTAGAAACAAACATTTTAAAATAGCTGCTGTACTTTTCACGTTTTGATTTATTAGGTACTAGCACTGAGGAAAAATATCCAGCACTTGGCCTATCATAGGGTGAGTCAAACTTTTCTTGTACAAAGTGAATTAACTGATTTGTGAAGTTACAGGTTGTACTCATTGTATTTACAAAGAATAAAAATATATTGAATTTAAATGAACTCTGCCTGATTTCTTAGCCTCCCCCCTGGGCTGGTTCACACCCACCAGATCCAAGGTGGTGGCAGCAGCTGGTGTAAAAACTGAAGCTCTCCCGAGTGCTCCAGTCTGAAGAACTGAACCACAAAGGCAATTTCCTTTTTACAGTGAGTCCCATTTGTAAAATGATGAATAAAGAAATAAAACGCAAGATTCCATTCTTGCAGCTCTCAAATGAAATTGCATCTGTTAGAAAAATTGCTGTGTGAGAAAGAAAGAGGCCGATTAACAGAGTCTTCATTCACTCACTCTTCTGTTTCTCACTCCCTTGCCAACATTTCAGTCCTGACCAGGAACTTGAAATCATTTAATGATCACAAAGATAAAGGGTGAAGAACTGTATTGGTGAGTAAGATGTGGAGGGAGCAGTGGGAAGTGCGTTCAGATGTTCCCAGCAAATCTTAGGACACTGGCCCCTCGGCCAGAGGCCAGTGGTGGGAATCAGAGGTGCCCAAGGCCGTGGGCACTGTGGGCTTCTCCTGGGCAGCAGCTCCAGCAAGAGTCTGGAGCAGAAGCCCTAGCAACTCTTGGCTAAACTGACCTTGCAGATTGCGTGTGTGGAAGTTGAGTCAGCCATGCACTATTTGTCTACTGACTCCGCAAAGGAGAAGTAGGTCTTAAAGAAAAGCAAGAATGTTCCTTGCAGTGCTGTTCATATTTAACAACTAAAACATGCACCAACAGAGAATAGATACATTGTGGTATATACAGACAGTGTTACAGCAGGTAAGGTGAATGGACTAGAACCAATGTATCAACATGGACAAATCTGAAATACAGTGTTGAGGGTGGGAGGGAAGTGAAGGTTACACACAGAGGTTACACACAGTTCGGTATTTATATAAAATTTTACAACCTACAGAACAATACTATATATGTTTATAGATATATAAATGTATGGGAGATGCTTAAAACAAACGTGGTATGATAAGCACTGCCTGCATGATAGTGGTTGCTTTTGGGAATGGACAGGATTGGTGAAGGACCCGAAGAGGCCCTGCAAATGTTTCTAAAATGATTGATTTCATACGACAAAAAAGAATCAGAAACAAATATGAGATCAATGACAAGATTTGGCAAAGCTGAGCAATGGGTTGGAGGCTGTTCCTCCATGTATCAGTCAAGTTTGCTTCAACAATGCTGAGTAACAAACCACCCCCAAAGCTTACCACAACAAACTGGATTTCTTGCTCTCGGGACCGCGGTCCCTGGAGGCCCAGCTGGGCCTGGGTCCAGGCTGTAGTTTGGGCTCAAGCTGCTCCAGGGTTTCCTCCTTCTGGACGAGCAGTTTCTCTAATGCAACTTCTTTGAGGCGCAGAGGGCAGAAGTGCAAGAGACTGAGCCAAACCATACAAGTACATTTACAGCTGCTGCTCACGTCACATTTGTTCCCTTTCCACTGGCCAAAGCCAGACATGTGGCCAAACTCTACCTCAAGGGGGCAGAGAGGCGGGGGAGGGAAAGGTATCACCGACCTATAATAAAATCTAGCACAATCATAGGCTAATCTATTTAAAATGTTCTTAGTAAAATTACAAGGAAGTAAGTGTCTGGTGACACACCACGGGAATACTGATTCCCACTGGAACTGCCTTTGTTTTGGGCATCTCTGCCATTACAAACAAGAATCAAACCTGGCTTTCAACATTGGAAAATGCCCAGCATTAAAAACCCGGTAGCAGTCTCTTCTGGCACTTTGGGCTTTCTCCTGGATGCAGCTGGGTACTTTAAAAACCTCCCTGGAGCCAGCCCGGTGGCGCAGCAGTTAAGTGCACACGTTCCGCTTTAGAGGCCCGGGGTTCGCTGGTTCGGATCCCGGGTGTGAACATGGCACCGCTTGGCACGCCATGCTGTGGTAGGTGTCCCACGTATAAAGTAGAGGAAGATGGCCATGGATGTTAGCTCAGGGCCAGTCTTCCTCAGCAAAAAGTGGAGGATTGGCAGCAGCTGTTAGCTCAGGGCTAATCTTCCTCAAAAAAAAAAAAATAAATAAACCTTAAAAATAAATAAATAAAAACCTCCCTTCCTGGCTGGAGTTTTAAGGCTGGTGTTGTGGGGACGGTGCCACAGTGGTCTTTGAAGATACAATTCGAGATATACTATTCCAATATGTGCAATTCGAATATACAAACCAGAGAAGATGAACCCAGCCAAGTGACTACTGCAGTCGAAATCCTGTCTTCAGTGCCTCTCCTTTGACAAATAGTTTTTCTACATCTGGGAGGGCCACTTGTCAAAAGTGTCATTTACATACCATGATGGAGTCTTCTGTTTGTGTTTGAATTACTTTCAGTTGTTTTTTGATGCTAGGGAAGAGAGAGAACAAGGGATGAATTCAGACTGAATTGAGACTCCCGAATTATTTCACTGATAGTTCAAGGTTTTCAGTCCAATTTTGGAGCCCAAGAACTGAGCTGATTGATCACAGACCTGCACTGAGGTGGCTGTCCTTAATCGTTTGTGTAAAAATGGAAACCCTCTACTTTTCTACAAGTTATTTTTGTGTATATGTCCCTCTCCCCTGGTGGTACATATGGCTCTATGTCATTCTTTCTAACATCTGCCTAGTCTTTCAATTTGTGCATGGACAATATTTTATTCAACTAATTCCTTATTGATGGACTTGGGTTGCTTGTAGCTTTTCACTATAATAAATTAAGCTGCAAGGAACCATCCGTCTAGGTACACTTCTGTGGACTTGTGGAGGTATTACTGTAGGATAAATTCTTAGAAGTGGCATTCTGGGTCAAAGATTATATGCATTTTTAATTTTGATACATAGAGCCAAATGGCTCTCCAAAAGGGTTGTATCAATTTGCACTCCTGCCAAGAGGGTATGAGAGGGCCCATTTCATTGCTTAGAATTTAAAAGTGCTTAATCAGACACAGGCTTGATGAACACTTCAGAAGCTGTTAGAAAAATACAGAGAATGCGTATGTTTCTATCATGAATATGCCTCGGCTACAATGCTTACTGACTGATTAGATAGGTCTCACCCTGTACCCGTGGTTAGATCTTGGTTCCCCAAATTTTTCAGTTCGGGCCACTTTTGTGAACTTTTGGGAGTACCCATGTCATGATACAGGTGGAGAGAAAGTGGATAAGTGAAAATATCGATGGAGCTTGGCAGACACTTTCTGCTGCTAAGATGCTGCTCTAAGAATCTCAAGCCACTCATTTTACAATAAAATTTTTCATTATCATTTATGGAAATTGAAGAACAATAACTCTCTTTAACTGAAGAACTCCAGCACCTTTACCCCAAATGAAAAGCATTTATTTTTTTTTATGTAGACTGTATTTTAAATGTTTTTAGATTTTTGAAGCTCACTTTGGAACACGAAGTGGCTTTTTTTCCTCCAAATATTGCTGATGTGCATACAGACCAGTAAGGAGGGTCATCAGAGCTTTCAGCTGACCACTGAGCTGGGCTCAGCAATGTGTGGAGACCAGTACTTCTGATGAAGAAACCAGGATGTTGCCACATAGCCTGGGCATCTTTCTGATGTGCCAAAGTGTTGCAATGCTCTGCTGGGAAACTGTGAGCAGGGTCACTGTTTTGAGGAGGCCAAGGTCATAGGTTTGATCTTCAGGGAAGCCAGGTGGCCTTTTTTCTCCAAGGCCCTGGACTCTCTAATATTTGTCAATGGTCACATCACAGGACACTGAGCCAGGAGCAGCAAAGCCCTGGGCACCTCTACCATGAAGGCCTGTCCCACTGGGTGCCATCCAGGGCACCTTCTTCACACTGGCCCAGCGATGAGCCTAGTGGAAGGAGCACTGGCCAGGGGAAAGAGGCTGGGGCTCTTGTTATGACCAAGGTGATCTTGGGCAAGTCATTTAACCTCTCTGCACCTCACTGTCTTCATCTGTACCAAGGAACATGAGGCTCAGTGATGCCTAATTTCCCTCCTTCTGTTCTCACCATCATTATCTTTAAGTAGGGCCAGGAGATGGCCCCAGAAGAAATTCTCCTTGGTGGCAAGAACTAATCAGATTAAGCACATTTCCAAATGTGCCCAACCTTGGTTACTTGCCTCCCAAGTCCTTCCATTTAGGCAAGTCATTCTCAATTTTGGCTGCACACAGAATCACCTGAGGAGCCTTGGAAACTCTCGGTGCCCAAGCTGCATCCCAGAGCAATTACACCACAGTCTCTGAGGTGGGGCCCTGGCATCAGCATTGGAAAGCTCCTAGATGAGTCCAGTGTGTGGCTAAGGCTGAGAAGCACAGATGCCAGCCTTTGATCAGGAGCCCGGGAACATGGGTTCGTGCTCAGGCTCCAGGATCGTTTGTGCCCCTCACCCTTCATGCCTGGCTGCTCTCCGCCTACTCTCTGATGACCTTTAAGAAAGTTAATTCCTTCCCCCTTCCCCCTGCTCTGGCCTGTCATTGAACTCACCCAGCTGATTGAGGCGCTTATGATTGAGAACCTCTTCTGACCGCTTCCCTTTCCCCAGAAATTAACGTGATCATTAAGCCTTATAATTTCACTCACCAGTGCTATCAATCAAGGGGCTGTGAAACAGAGTTAAGAGTCCTTTTGTAATTGGCAGCAGCCTGCGATTCGGAGCCGAGCATCCAGGGGCTGTGGGGAGGCTGCAGGAGGGGAGGGCCTCCTTGAACTGACTCTGCGGCCTCTTTGTGGCCTGCTCCCACTGAGACCAGCAAGCTTCAGCTTCATCTGCCCTGAATGTCGAAAGGAGGAAACCGGTTCTTGCCAACAGCGCTTCTGGCAACTCCTTGCCCCCCCCCCCCCCCACACACCAAGCTCTCTGCCGTGGGAAGGAAGGTCTTCAGAACCCAGAGTCCAGAAGATCAGTGGATTCTTTACACACTGGGCAGCTTGAGTCTTGTGGGGGAGGGGCAGTAGGTCCAGATTATTTGTAGTTCAGAAGTGGGGTTGAGGCTGTCAGGCTCAAGGGAGCGACACATTCCTCCCCAACCCCCTTGGAATCCCTAAACAGCAGCTGAGCCTGGAGTGATGCGCCCCCTCTCCGCCCCTCCCCTAGCCCAGCATGACTCCAGGCTTCCTTCCGCACGCAGGGAGCTTGTGATCAGAGGGGCCCTGGGACTACAGCTGAGTTTTCCCTCCTAGGAGAGTTGGGGTGGTTGATTCAGTTTCTAACACATACAGTGCCTAGTGGAATATCTCACACATACATAGTAGGTGGGTGATGGCCCAGAGGGGGTTTATTTTAATTTCAAATAAAACATTATAACAACATTAAAAGTGACTTTCTTTCATTAGATAATAATACAGGAAAATCTAGAGAGGAAAAAATCATCTGTAATGCCACCTCCCTATCACAACTGTTTTCACTTTTGCCTGTTTTTTCTAGTTCTTACACATGCACCTATATATTTTAACATAATTGTAATCATAGTTAACGTGTTTTGGATTGTGATATCGCTCTTAACGTTTTACCACTAACATTTTTTGTTAGTAGTTGTGAAGCCTCAGAATTCCTTTTTGTGGTTGCATAATAAATCTGTTACTTGGTGTGTGCCATAATTTACCTGCTGTTCACTGTTTTGGATAATTACTAACAAAAATGTTTAATAAAATAAATTCACATTGTATGGAACAGCATGTGTAAGACTTACCCATGGAGATTGTTAAAAATTTAGATTCCTGGTTCCTGCTTCCTGAGACTGGGATTCAGCAAGTGTGAGGCGGGGCCTGGGAATCTGCATTTAAAAAATCCTGATGGAGGTGCTCCCAGCTCCATACTTCTGGAAACACAGGCTTGAGGCTTGCTTCGAGTTTCTTTAGGAGCCACCAAGGATGGAGGTTTGGTCACTACTCCACCACAGAGACACCAAGAGAAACTTTCATCTTGAGCTCTTCAGTCAGCACCAAGGTCGGGCCCAAGACTGGAGTTAATGTCTCCTCAAGAGTGTGGGCCACACTGGAGCTTCAGCCCCATCTGGCTCTTCACGGGAATTTGCTGGGCAATGGCTCACCCGGCAGCCTCCAAGAGGCCAGCAAGCCCAAAGACAAGTGGTTTGGCCAGTTCAAATTCTTTCTAGGATCAACCCAGCTCTCTCCTCTCCACTTAAAAACTACATAGGAAGGGTTCCACACACTCGCCCTGCTCCAGCATTTTGTCAATGAGAGGCTCCTTTGAATGAACAAAGTTCTCTTTTAAAATGCAAGTACTCCCTGGTAGGGTGAAGCTGTACTAGGTGAGGCCACTCTTGATCTCTCCACTGTGGCTGGCCTGCTGGAGCCTGGGCTCTGTGGATAGTATCAACAGGTTCTCTTGAAGCAAGGTGACAGACCTCTCAGCACGCAGTAGGGGTGGACCCCTGGGTCTACGACAGTCTGGAGAACTTGGCAGAGATTCAGGGCTCAGCAGCCAGCAAGGGCTGAAGTGGGGCCCTGTCATCCGGGGACCACCACAGGCTCAGACCACAACTTAGCTGTTGGGAAGCCCAGCACAACGCCTGCTGGTGGGCAGCACCCGGCTGACAAGGACATCTTTCCAGAGCCCAGCGGGGTGGGGGCACTGTGCCTGACGACCTCAGCTCTTCCTACAGCCAGGAGCACGTTTCTGCTGCACTAGCTCCCATTACACAGGGACACCTTCTTAGGGAGAAAAGCCGGGGGAAGGGGTCACTCTCTGGGAGACTGCAAACTACCTAAAAGTCTATGTAAACCACTCCCACAAGATAGGATGAGAAATTAATTTTTGTCTCTAAGCAGTAGGTGTGAGTTTGTGAAGAAGACCAGGTGAACTGCGGATAAACTAAAGAAATCAGGCATCTGTGCAATTTGAATTGTAGTGAGAGTTTCGTGTGGGCTCTCCTACATCAGCTTGAAGGGGCTGGGCCAGTCGTTTGAACTGTGAAATGATGGGCTAAAGCGGAGAGATCGCCAAACTCCTGTCCAGCTCTGGCATTCCAGTGCCATAATCCAAAATAAGAATATTGATTGGGGAGGGAAATAAGATGCCATAGCCCCATGGGTTATGATATTCATCCTTCATTCATTTCTTCACCCAGTAATGCTCATTGAGAGCCTACTGTGCACCCGGCCTGAGTTCCATGGCCAGGACACAGAGGAATGATAAAGTCCTCGAGGAGCTTATTCATGGTCTAGTAAGGGAAACAGATATACAAAGAAGTATGACACAGTGACGTGGGCCATCATAACTGGAGACTTGGACACTTTGCTCAGGGAACACCAGAGAGAAAGAATCTTCTCTCTTCCCTGGGACCTTCGGGAAGCTTTCACTGGGCTGGTGACAGTTAGGCTGGCTCTTGATGAGTGAGGTGAGCCAGGTGCTGAACAGTTGGGAACAGCAGTTTAGGTGGAACAGCATGCCAAATGCCTATCAGAGTGGCATTTTTAGGTCCAAGCTTCAGAGGCTGGAGGGTATGTTGTTAGGGGCTGAAGGGTTGGGGGAGCGGTAGCAGATGATGATGGAAACGAGACTGAGATCAGATTCTGAAGGTGTGTACATCTTTCTCTATGCACCACTTTCTACCTTGAGTTGTTACATACCCACCCCCAGTCGCCTACTAGACTGCCTCACCCTGTGGTAAGCAGTGCACGTAGAAAGCAGTCCATAAGAATCTGATGAATAAAGAGTTAACTGTGTTTCTGTAGAGTGTATGGGGTCAATTGGGCTGGGAGATAGGTTCTGTTAATCCATTTGACAAGGGTCAAGACCAAAGCAATGGGGGGTTTAGGGACTTTCATTTGGTCAGTAAAATTCTGTTGTCCCATCGAATCCCTTTAGGAATTACTAACTCCTGTGTTTTCTATCAAAACCTTCAGCATAACTCAGTATCTGATCCATCTGTTCATGGATCCCCTTTTATACTGTTCTGTCCCAAAGCACTTTACCTTATTTTTTTTTTAAAATCATCTCACCTGCAAGTGAAACTGACACTGCTGAAGAACGAAAACGGTAGCAGTCCATTGCATAACACCGCCTCCAGGGCAGTGTGGAAACCGAAGCAGTCAACACCAGAGGGGACAAGGTCAGCAGGCTATCGTGCCCACACAGCTGGCCAAGGCCTGGAAACAGTATCTCTCTTCCAGGGAGGAAGCCAGCAGAGGAGTTGGAACGCCAACCTCACCTCCCAGCTGAAAGACACGCCTACGATGAGGTGTCTTCTCCAGAATAGGAGGTGCCTCAGTGAATTAGACCTTTCCACAAATGCTTGTGACAGCACACAACTCTTGTGAAAGACAATTTAGCAACTTGAATCACAAGCCCAAGGCATTCATTCACATCTTTAGATGTGCTTCTGGAACTCCTCCCCCAGCAAGGGCTTTATGCATAGAGATGCTCACCATAGTGTTATTTATAACATTAAAAATTGGAAATAACAAAAGCGTCAAATAAAAGAAAATAGCACAAACACACTTGTATACCCTCCTCATTTATTGTTATATCTGCAAGATTATGTGGAGGTATTATCTCATGAAAATTTGCATGGCAAAAGATGGTGGGATTATGGGTAAGTTATTTTTTCAACTATTTTCCAAGCAATCTATCAGGTGATTTTATTATTTTTTAATAGTTTGACATATTTATTCTACTTATATTAGTTTTTATTACTTACATTATTTTATTTATATTTATAGGCCACAAATTTATTTAAAATTTCCAAAGCTGGAGCATTGACTGATTTAGTCTTGACTGCAGGGAATTTACAGGTGCTGGCAGGTCTGTGGAGACACACGCAGCCTGGAAGGTAATAAGGAGGTGACCTGCCTTCTTGGGAATGCCTATGCAAGTTCAGGAAAAATCTTTCTATCCATGGTGTGTCATTAATACCTACAGGAAAAACAAGGGCATAGACACTGAAGAGAGGGGATCTCTGAGAGGTATGAGCACGAATGGTGAAGAGAAATGACAGTGAGGAACACGAGAGAATTTAGAGGTGGGCTGTCCACTCCCTTCATTTTACCTTGGAGGCCCAGGCAGATGAGTGACATCTCCAACGTCCCATGGCTGCTCTGAACCTGGAGTTCAGCAATTTCCCCAGCTTCTACAACGGAATTTTGCAGTCCATGTAGAAGCCCAAGCCCCTGCTTCTTAATATGGATGTGTCCACTCAGTGCCTATACTAGAGGCTTGCTTTTCTTCCCACTCCCTCTCGCTGAGGAATGAGGCTGTCTCTGCAGGCTTTCATCTCACACTGCTCCTTCCTCTTGCTCCCCGCCCCAGCAGCAGTGTGGGGGCCCCGAGTGCTCCATGCTTCAGTGTTCCCAGGAGGTGAAGCGCAGTCTGGTCAATGGTGTTGCATTTCTGTCCAAGAAGCAGAGATCAAGGATGCAAAAAGACACTTTCTTTTCTCAACAAATTCTTAGAAATCATGACTACTTCCTCAAAGAGCTGTTTGGTATTTGCGGGGGGGTGGGGGGGGTGGGGGGAGTAGGGCTTAATGTCATTTGTATTCCAAGTTCAATGCAGCATCTAAGAGCATGCAAAGGCTGAGGTTATGGGCTATGAGGTTTCGAGGTGCAAAGCACGTGGTCCCTGCTGGGGATCGCCGTCTCGTGAGGGAGAAAACATGGATGCAAGTATCTAAAGTACCAGGCAGGCCCTGGTGAGGGTTAAAACCCGGGGCCAGAGTTCTCTAGGGCCACAATAAGGTCTAGTTAATTCTGTTGGAAGATTCATGGAAGGGGTGGTGTGAGTCCTTGGAGGTGCCCTGGTGACCTGCGAAGGATTTGGTGACCATTAAAACTGGGTTTGGATCATGTCTCTATAATTTAAAATCCCTGTGACCTTGGGAAAGCACAAAGAACTGTTTTTTTTTTGTTTGGTCTTTCAAGCAAATTACTGATATATGCAATATGGTTGAATCTTAAAACATTATATTGAGCAAAAGAATCTAGGCAAAAAAAAAAAAAAAAAGAGTATCTACTGGCCAAGCACCCAGGGCTGGGATTTGAACCTGAGCCTGGGTGACTTCAAAGCTCCTCTTTCTACTAGTCTGGGCTCTGGGTCTGCTGTTGGGGAGGCCCTTGAACAAGTCCTTTCCCGTGTCTCAAAAATGAGAGGTGTGGATTGGATTGCTTCTAAGATTCCCTATAGTTCTATCCTATGACACTTTAAGTAATTTCCTTTTAAAAATTTACTTCTTTTTGAATAGTTAATAGTCACATGATACAAAATTCAAAAAGTTCCAAAAGGTGTACCCGTCTCAGAGCAGGGGAGACTAAAGAGACGTGATGTCTAAATGACTGTGTCTCCTGGATTGGATCCTGGGACAGAAAAGGATCTCAGTAGGGAAGCTGGTGAAAGTCAAAGTTTGGAGTTCAGTTCACAGTAATGTATCAATGCTGGTTGCTTAGTTTTGACAAAAACACCGTAGTCAAATAAGACGTCAACATGAGTGGAAACTGGGTGAGAGGGTATATAGGAAATCTTTGTATTATCTTGACAACTTTTCTGTAAATCTAAAATTATTCTAAAATAAAGTCTTTTTTTGAGAATATACAGTGAAATGTTTTCCTCTCATCTCTGTCCTTGGGCCACCCAGTGCACTCAACCAGGCCACCAATGTTACCTGTTTCTTATATAATCTTTCAGAGATATCCAATTAATTGTCAGAAAAAATATCTGTAATGTATAAATATCATTTCTCAAAACAGAAAGTATGTCTGTGAGATAAATTCCTAGACGTGGATCCTGGGCTTATAGTTTTGTTATTGCCAAAGTGCCTTCCAGGGAATTTGTGCCAACAAGACAATGTGTACGAGGACCTGTCATTTCACCAACAGACTGTTGTCTGAGACATCAATTCACTTCAGCTTAAGTCAGACTGTCAACTCTCAACATGCTCATGGACAAACCTCTCTAGAATGCTGTCACAGAACGGCGGGCCCATTCTGAAGCACCCAGCCGAAGCAAGTGGGGGCGGCTGCGGTAGCCAGGGGCAGCGAGGCTGTGAAGAAGTGACAGCCATGTGATGAAAATTCCTAACGTCAATTACTACTGTCCTCAGGAGAATTTCACAGAAGGGCATTGTCTCTGCAACACAGCACACAAAGGGTCAAGCCTCACAAATTTGCTCATAGTGGGGGAAAAAACCCATAGGTCAAAGTGTTCAGATTACAGGTCCAGGAAAATCCCTTTGCAGAAAGAAGACAGCAAATCCCCAGTGCAGTTGAAAGGACAAAACTTTCTTCACCTCGGAGACTCTCCGATGAATAAACCGGTTAAACATGGTTTGGATTTACTGAACATGAAAACAACTGGATTAAAGTATAATCTGGCTAGAAAGGAGAGGAAATGTACCGAGAAAGCTATGTAATGACAAAGCTGCGGTGTTTACATGGGCCAAGCAGGGACGGCCACTCCAGTTTTATAATTAAATTTTCTTCAATGTTTAACTTTCCTTTAGACCAAGATCACGAGTCTGTTGTCGTTGGCCTCGTTGATAACAACACCGGTGTCAGGGCAACTGTGCAATCACTGGGGACACTGATGCCCAAGAGGCCGGAGGCCCGGGCTGGCAGGGTGTTGTCCCCGCGCGGGCCTGGCCCAAGCGCCAACAGTCCGTGCAATCCATATTGGAGGCAGCATCGCACAGGCAGATTTTAGAATCAGAAAGACCTGGTTTGTATCCCGGTTTCACTTTTTACTGGCTGTGTGACCTTGGGCAAATGACTTGCGCTCTTAGTTTCTCTCTGTAAAATGGGGATAATATCTACCCGATAGGGCTGTTTTTCGAATTAAATGAGAATACATGTAAAGAGCCCAGGCTGAAACCAAAGCACTCAAGAGATGGCAGGCCCGGTGTTTCCAGTCTCTCCCGCTACCCCCTCCTCCCGCACACCTGGGGAGCTCCAAGCAAACCTGCCCCACCTCATCCAAGTTGTGCCCTGTGCCAGAGGGCTCAGAATTTGTCACATCAGGGGTTCCTAACCTTTTTTGTACCAAAGATCCCTATTCAGATGTTTATAAAAGTATAAAATAAAACACATAGGATTACAAAGGAAACCAATTTGTTGACTATTTATTAAGCATTTTTAAGAACTTGTGATAAAATGATATATGTGCTGCTCTTTAACACATTAAACAAGATTTGGGGGGCAGGTCCAATTACAATAATTTTCAAGTAGTGATCAGTGTGTTTCAAGATCTGCAACAACAAATTCAATATATTTGCATGTTTTAACTGGTAACAGTCATGAGTTCTGCTTGTACTACTGCTATAGTTTGCTCCTACATTCATAATGGAAGAAATGCTAAATTTCAGCTGGGGGATACTAAATATAAACAGGCAACTTTTTCCCATCCAAGTTCAGACTCCAGGTTAAGAACACAGGTGTTATAAAATATCACCACCTCCTGCCCCAAAACTACTGATAAAAGCCATTTAAAAACTGTCACACCAGCACTCCTTTATTTTATTCTTTCCCTCTGGCTTCTTTCAAGATTTTCTTTTGGTCTTTGGTTTTCTGCAGTTAGACTATGCTCTGCCTAAGTGTTGTGTTGTGTTGTTTTGTTTTGAGTTTATCCTGCTTGGTGTTTTCTCAGCTTCCTGGGTCTGTGGTTTGGTGTCTTTCATTTTGGAAAGTTCTCAGCCATTATCGCTTGAAGTATTTCTTTTGCTTTTTTCCTTCTGCTATCCCGATTACACACGTTATAGCTTTAGAATCCCACGGTTTCTCAATGTTCTGTTTTTTCTATTGTTTTCTCTCTGCATTTCAGTTTGGGAAGTGTCTACTGACTTATCTTCAGATCGACTGATTCTTTCCTAAATTGTCATGTCTACAGAGAAGCCTGTGGAAGGCATTCTTCATTTCAATTACAGTGATTTTGATTTTTTGCATTTCCTTTTGATTCATAGCATTTCCATTTCTCAGATCACATTACCCTTCTGTTCTTGTATGTTTTTATCCATTAAAACTTTTAACATATTAATCATAGTTATTTTAAATTCTATTTCACAATTCCAACATCTGTGCCATTTCTGACTGGTTCCTGATGATCGCTTTATCCTTGCAGACTGTTTCTCGCCTTTTGGCATGCCTTGTAATTTTTTGTTCAAAGTCAGACATGTTGCATTGGATAACAGAAACTGAGGTAAATAGGCTTTGTGTGTGAAGATTTATGGCACTCTGGCTAGGGAATAGATGTGATCAATGTTTGCTAAAGATACAGTACCAGGTGCTTCAAATTCCTCTACTGCCTTTGTTTTTGCCTCTCTCTGAAGTTTGGGTTTCCCTAATTACTCCTCCTCAGAGTCTGTCCTGCAGCTGTAATCCGTTATGGCTGTACTGGAGCCGTGTGGTGTGATAAAGTGGGGAGGGCATTCTATCATCTCCAGATTAAATCTCAGGGGTTCAGTGGGTCTGTGACCTTCATAAGTGTTTCCCCAGTGGTACAGCTTTCTCCCTCTGCCCCTTCCTCCCTTCTCTGGCTGCAGCATTGCCAATCTATTTTCTTAAGTCTTGACTCCTGTGGACTATGTGGGTCTTTTTTTCCCTTAGGTGAGACAGGAAGGCTGGAGGGGGCTGGTGTGGGAACAATGCCCTCCCCCTAGCTGGGATAAGGCTCTGGCAAAGTCTTTTACCTTGGAGAGAAGGCCTATTGTAATAAAGAAGGTTCTGGGTGTGTTTCACAATAATTAGTCTTCTCCTCTCCCTGTCAGAGCCACATGGGGATCTTTCCCGATCTTCACTGTGGGAGTCTGGTGGGGTTCCTGGACCAGGAAAGTGTGGGGGCCCCTCTAAGACTGTGGTCTCCAAGTTTCTGTCATGTGATACCACACTCAACCTCCAGCAATTCATCAACCTTAACATCTAAGTATCCCTACCAGTTTATGGCTCCAGTAGCTTGTGCACCAGGTAAACAGATTTTGGCTGTGTCTCTCAAGATGAGTCTCTCTCTCTCTCTCCAGATTGTGGGACGGTGGTTTGCCCTGCAACCTCAATTTTCTGATAGGTGGATCCAAGAAAAGTTACTGATATTTAGTTTGTCTAGCTTTTTCTTGTTCTAAGGATAAGGGTGCCAACTTTTAAGTTTCTTGACATGTCAGAGCTGAAACCAGAGTCCCCTTTATTTTGAATGGCCATTCCTTCCCTCCATCTGCACTGCCATGCCCGTTCTCGTCCTCACACTTGCCATGGCTCCTATCGGGCTGTACTATCAGTTAGTCATCATGACAGTGTACTAACAAGACTGAGTGTCTTCAGAAAATGGCCCATGTTTAACCTTTGGTCGATTTTAACACTTTGCACATAACAAATACTTAGTGTTGCTGGTTTATATCCCTTTACAGCACTCATTCTGACAGTAAAAAGCATCTGTGGTGACATATTACCCAGCATCCTCCAAATTTCCTTTTGTGCTTTTTAATTAATTTTCCTGGTCTCCAAATCAAGGTCTTATTTTGTTAGCAAGGTTGGACTAAGGCAAACTTCACTTACTATAAATCAAGATTTACAAAAGTAATTTCTTGATATCTGATTAAGCCCTTTTTCATGATTTCCTTATCTCTTTTTGTAATGACTTAAGTAGCCATGTTAAGATCAAATCTGACCAAATTCCAGGAAGTCAAAGGGCCTCCTAGCTAAGTGCCCAAATCTAGCTGTTTCAGAATTATCTGGGAAGCTTTAAAAAAAAATCCTGGACTCAGTCTTGAGAGAGTAATTGTGGTACACAGCTAAGTTGAGGAAAATAAGATACTTCTGATCAGCAAGCACTTCACGACCAAAAGTGCTTTTTATAACCACATTTAAAATCAACCCAAAAAACATTATCCATTCATTCACTTGTGTTCAGCCTAGAAGACATAGGAAAGGTTACTGAAAATTCACCCTTTCATTCATTCAATAAAGTTTTGAGCATGAAGTAAGGGCTGAATATCAAGCCGCAGGCCCTGACCACAAGAAGGAAGTGCACCCGAGCACGGCCTCCAGAGTCAGACATCCTCATGGTCTAACTCCAGAGCCACCGCATCCGGGAAACCTTGAGCATGCTTCTTAAGCTTGCAGAGCCTCAGTCTTCTCACCTATAGAGGATGAGATTATCTATTTCTGAGGGACGTTCTGTGACAGAGATCACAGAACTACTACTAAGATGACTTCTACTCTCTATTCTCCTACAACAGTTTCTCACTTGTTTCCCAGTCCAAACACTTACTGTACTAATCACTGCTAGCACGCACTGAGCAGTTATCCTATACGCCAGGCAGTGTGCTAAGTTAAATTCTCTGTCTGTCCATCCATACGTGAAATTTCATCTGTAAAGGCCTAGGGCCCAGCAGCCTCCTTCCTTCATTGGCATATTCACTCCAAACAGGCAAACTGAAACAACAGGACAAGAACTTCTAATCTAGAGTGGCCTATAACAAGAGGGCTGAGGTGCAAAGTCAGGGGATGTAATAAGGAGGAGATGCTCCCCTGCACCACTCCCTAGAGAGGTCACATCATTACTAAGGGTCATGGTGGCAGAACCTCCAAGCAGGAAACCAAACAGCAGAGAAACCTATCTGGGAGCTGTCATGGGTTTAGTACCATTTGCTGTTTCACTACTGTATCTATGATTACCGCTGCCATCAGATAACTATTAATAAGCTATTACATGTCCCAGACACTGCTGTTCTATGGATTTCAGATTTAGTCCTCAACAACTCTAAGTTACTGAAGGTATCACTGATGGTGACCCTTTACCACTGGCAGGACTTGAGACAAAGGACTTATTTACTGAGAGGACACAGAGCCTGCAACTCTGGCTGCATAACTCACTGCCAAATTAACTTCTACTCTTTTAGGAAGACTCTTAAGGGCTTCTAGAACCTCCTCCTATGTGGCTTGAGTTAACAGCACTTGCATTTTACTTTACAGGATTAAAAGTGTAGTTTTAACATAGACCATGTTTTCAATTCTGTGAGAGATGACCCCGAAAAGTACCCTCCTACATTAGGCAAAAACATGTTACCTGGAATACGCAACTTTTTGCCTAAATTAAAATCTTCAACTTTCTGAGAGCATGTCTGCCCTTAGGAAACTGCAGAGGTTAAAAGGAAGCTGGCCAGTACCACCATCCTAAACCACATGATTCCCTTGTCTGTAAGTGATTCAACTCAAAAGCATTCCACAGTGAGTGGAAACCTCGGCACTGCTGGCATTTGCTATAGTAGGGGCTGTTATGTGCATTCTGGGAGGTTTCACGGCATCTCTAACTTCTGCCCACTAGATTCTAGGAGCTTTCCCCAGTTGCGACAACCAAAAATGTTTCAGGACATTGCCAAATGTCCCCAGCAGGCAAAATCATCCCTGGTTGAGACCCACTGCATTAGAGAAATTATTCTGTTTAGCAGAGTTACTATTACTCCAGTCTGCATACCAAAAACTGACGGCCTCTGATTATACTTCTCTAGCTCACTGAAATAAAATCCAGATGTTTAGCTTTGTGCCTTCCTAATTTATATTAACTAAAAAGTTCAGTATTATGGAAATGTGAAATACTGTGTAACAACAAAAGGCCTTATAGGGCAGCTCTGACTTCTTCCTATGATTTCCAATCTGCTTGGTGGACTTCGTACTTTGGCCAAGACCTAAGCTGGTTTCCTCTCAATGGACTGACTCGAGGCGATGCCTCTGGAGTGGGAAGACAAACTTTCCTTAGCCTGGGCTTTACCTCTAGGTCACAATGAGGCCCCAAATCACCAGAGGTTGTGCAGATTCAAACTAGAGACCACATACTGGCTGCAAAGGTCTGCTGACAACACAAGTTAGGCTGCAAGGAGTCACGGATTTTCTGGTTTCCTATCATTTATATAAGTCAGGCTAGAACACTGTGCCCTTCTCCCTTGGTTAAAGAGGATAAAGTGTGCCACTATCCCAAGCCAAATGAAAGAGAAAACACGAATCTGCTGACTAAGAAAAGGCTTATTTCACCTTTGCTGAGTTTGTTTAAACAAGTCACTCAAATGAACTGGGAAAAAAATTCTTCTGAAAAGTAAGAGGCATGGTATTGACTTAAAAGGCCCTTTAAAAAGAATGACTTGAGATGCACAAAGTGCTTCATAAAGACTCAATAAGCTTTAAGGAATGCTTTATTTAGTACATCACTTTTTTTGTTGTTTAAAAGAAAATACCACATTCAAAGGGTGGTGGCATATTTGATATCACCACTGTTTAAAGAGGAATGGAGTTACAGGAATGAGAAGTATATAATTAGTAAATAATCCTTCTCAATAAGTAGTTAAGTTGGAAAGCCATAAAGGGAAAAAAGAAAAGCCGGAGGCAACACGATCTGCATATCAGAAATGCATTTTTATTTTTATCTGAAAACAACTTAAATTTTTAGACAAATGATTTTAGTATATAAATTTGATTTTGTTTTATACAGAATATAAAGATTTCCCTCCTTGATCTTCCAGATGAAGGGAGCTATTCTCTGCACACGAGTGTGTCTCTTACATGTAGGGTAGGGAACCAATGGTGTAGTGCTCCTACACATAAATCAGGTCATGTGACATCACATATTAAAAAGGGGATAAGAGAAATATTCTAGTTAATCAGATTCAAGAAGCAAACATGACACAAAAACTGTGCAGATAAGACCAAGCCAGTAACTTTAGTTAGGACACTGCAGGTTATACTGGAATAACAGGTTTGTGAGGCTATAGTGTGCACCACATTCAAACAGCACAGAGAGCTATTTCTACAGAAAGGCCAGAATGAGGGATTTTCACTAAAGCAAATTAACTTCTTGTCAACTGCCAAAACAAAACAAAACAAAACTGAGCATATGAGTGTTAGTATACTGAAGGCATGTTATACCAGTTTCTGTGCAGCATGCTTACAGCTAGTTAGAACTTCTTCACTGGTGCATATGAATCATTAATAGTCACGGAAAGGTTTTTTTGCCCCTTCTCACCAAATTTCAGGCATG
Organism: Equus asinus; assembly: GCF_041296235.1. NCBI lineage: Eukaryota > Metazoa > Chordata > Mammalia > Perissodactyla > Equidae > Equus > Equus asinus. Next base: position 43,984,630 of record NC_091813.1, read on the forward strand.
TCTTATTTTAGATGGAGTATAGCTTTTATCTATTATTTCATCCTGTAAAAACATGTGAAGACAACGTTCATTTTGTGCCAGAGGATGACCAGCGACCCTAGAAATAAAAAACACAAATTTAGTCCGATATTTTATAAAAGTGGGAGAGGAGGATCAAACACATATATTAAGGGTAGGAAGCATGTACAATTTAGTAACAGTAAGTGTTATTCTGGACTGCCCATAAAGCCATGCTCTGTCAACTAATAGTATATTTTCTCTCCCTTGGTTCACCACAGTAATTTAGAAAACATTTAATCACTAATTTAGCACTGCTTCTGGCATATGTATCCAATTAGCTTCTTTAAATATTAGTTGGTATATTAACAAGAAACCTAAATAAATTTTAATGTTAAAAATGAAACACATAGGGCCGGCTCAGTGGCATAGTGGTTAAGTTCGCACACTCTGCTTTGGAGGCCCGGAGTTCATGGGTTCTGATCCCAGGTGCGGACCTACACACCACTCATCAAGCCATGCTGTGGCAGGCGTCCCACATAAAAAGTAGAGGAAGACTGGCACAGATGTTAGCTCAGCAACAATCTTCCTCAAGCAAAAAGAGGAAGACTGGCAACAGATGTCAGCTTAGGGCTAACCTCACCAAAAAATAACAAGAGAAACATGTCCTTGATTCTAAGAATCCATTTTAAAGAAGGAAAACATAAGATTAGAGATAGAAACACCCTGAAGTTTAACAAAAGCCAAAAAAACCTAAGAAACAGGCACAAATGTCCAGTTTTGTTTTTGTTTTCTTTGGTTGCTTTTAAAGGTTTCCATCACAGACTGAACACAAGATCAGACTGGGCAACCAGACTTCTCAGAATTGAAAAACATCTAAGCCAGCACTGCCTTCTCCAAAAGGATAGTATGTTCATAAAAAGACAACAAAGGTTGTGTGCTACAGTAGATAAGTAAAAGTTAAAGGCTTTGTACAACTTTCCCTTGTGTTTACCAGTCACGGATCTTCAAATTACTAGATAAAATTAAAGTGTTGCTAATAAGTAAGTTCACATAACTATTTCATTAGGATTTGACTTTATTTGGTTAAATTGAGGCCAACGCACAATTACAGTGAGCTCCCTCCTGGCATAACTCTCCTCATTACTTTGGCTTTTAAAAAATGGTTCTATTTCACATAGGAATAAAATTAAAAGCTAGAAGTTTTGGGTTGAGTTTATTAAGAGTTTCTAAAGCAAAAGATAAATGATCCCAAGTGTTCTCACATTTTCAAAGGAATACATTTTGCCATGAACATTTTAAATGTGCACCTTTACACAAGACATGCTGATAACACCTCCATCTGCAATCAAACAAAATGACTGCGAGTGCATTGTAAGTTTTATTGTTCATGCTAGAACATATCTTAAATCAGAAAGAATCATAAGTACAACTGTGTTTTTTAAATGCTGTAATTTTAAGTGTAATTTGCATAAATTAACGAAGAAAAACAAATACAAAACTTAGGTCAACACAAAGATACTCATTTCAATCATTCAAGTGTGTTAATATTTATCACATGATGTTCAACTTCTTAGATACTTTTACTTTGTTTAAATGATATAAAAGTCAGTTAGCAAATGGCCAAGAGGAAAAGCTATATTATGGTTTAGCTTAATATCTAAATTACTAGTAGTCACCTAAAGTCGTCTCAGAACACTATTTACTCTTACACCTCGAGGAACAGAAAGCACTTACTTGTTTATAAACTGCTCCAGCCCTTGCTTCCTTTCTTCAATAAAATTGTCATCAAATATTCCATCATCTCCTCTAAAAGGAAGTTGACGCAAAAATGCTTTCCCAGGGAGTGGGGGAACTACAACCTGAAATATAAGCAAAGAAAGTTCTTGAACATGCTGACTGGGCTGTGAAAATTACAAGCACGACATGAAGACAAAGTATATCTTCACTTATGAGAGCACCACACTCTTAAATTACGTCAAACATGAAAAGGGAATTGGGGCCAGCCTGGTGGCGGAGCGGTTAAGTTCACACGTTCTACTTTGGCAGTCTAGGGGTTCCCTGGTTTGGATCCCGGGTGCGGACATGGCACCACTTGACATGCCACACTGTGGTAGGCGTCCCACAGATAAAGTAGAGGAAGATGGGCACAGATGTTAGCTCAGGGCCAGTCTTCTTCAGCAAAAAGAGGAGGATTGGCAGCAGTTAGCTCAGGGCTAATCTTCCTCAAAAAAAATTTAAAATTAATAACAATAATAATATATATATGTGTGTGCATATATATAAAAGGGAATCAGTAAAAACACACTGAAAAAATATTCAATGTTTTGAAGGCATGATAACCAAATGCAGAACAGCCCATCAGACAAAAGCTCCACAGTGGTGGAGTCCATAGCTTAACTTTCATTTTTCCTGGATTTACCAAAGCACAAGTATACAAAAAGAATACTCAAGCAATACTGAAATAAAGGTTACCATGCCCCTCAGTTTTGATGCCATCTGGGGAAGACAATGCTTTATTGTAACTGCAGAGATCAAAATCAACTCGATTAAGTGAAGAAATAAAATAGTAACAATGTTCTTTCTGGCACAGGCAGCTACGAATTCTGTGGTCAGTTTTTTCCATCTCATACCATCTGCATATAGTCTTTCCTACTTGTTTGAGGTGATGACAAAATAATCGATAACTCTACTTGTTGCCACTCTTCCATCTCCTAGGCTAAGACACATGTCAACTTTCTCCCACATCTGCTATCCTATCTTTCCCCAAAGACCTGTCATTCCTTTCTTCCCAAGCTAAAGGAACACCCCAAATATTCTCCTTCAAAGCCTAACCCATCCTCTAGGGTCAACTTATACTGATCTCTCTCCAGAAATTACTTGGAGCTCAAATATTTGTTTGAATTAAATAGCACCTAGCTATTTATTTCACGAGGTAGTTTGGTTTCTCTATCTTAGGGTTTCTCAACGCAGTGCTGTTAACATTTTGAACCAGATAATTCTTTTTATGGGGTGAGGAGGGTTTCTTGTGCACTGTAGAATACTTAACAGCATCCCAGGCCTCTACCCACCAGACGCTGCCAGTAGCACCCCTGGTTGTGACAATGAAAACCTTCTCTAGACATTGTCCAATGTCTCATGGGGGACAAAACGTCCCTGGTGGAAAACCACCAATCTATCCCATTAATGCCTTCAAATCAAGGACCCTGTCTCAGGCTTCTTATGGTTATTTTAAGAAAAGGTGAGCATATATCGAAGCTCAAATATCTGTGAAACAACTAACCACTTAGCTGAATCTTTATCTTACACTAAAACAGAGGAAAGGTGTAAGCAAACAATTCACACAGGAGAAAGATAAACAGTAAACACCAGTAATACAAACTATACACATTCTAAAAGAAGTAAAACTTCAAACTCTCAGTACAGAGTTTCTCTCCCAAACAGGGTAAAAAAGAGAGAGATCAACACGACTTCATACAGATTAGGAAAAAACAAAGGGCAAAAAAGAGACACGAAACCAAATGCCCAACCAAAACTTTATAATTCTTTCCTAGATCTACTCTCCCCAGATGACTAATGATGAAGACGTACAGATTTATCTCCAGAAGTCTGCTTTAGCATTCTTGATTCTCTCTCCTGTTTAGCATTTGTCAAGTTGAGAGTTAAAACCTATAGGGACCTTACAACTGAGATCAGGGATCAGGACCACCAACTGAGCTCCAGTAGAATGGCTATCTGATGGGTAGGTAAAAATATCTGTATCTATAAAGCTATTATAAAAAAAGGAATCTAGAACGAGTGCATTAAATAAATGACCACCATTAATTCAGGGCAGAATTTAGCATGAAATTGAAGATTTAAAGATTACTATTATTATCATCTGTAGAGATACATTCTTCCTAACATAACATTCAAAATAGTCATCGAGGGGCCGGCTGGGTGGCGCTTAGCAGTTAGGTTTGCACGTTCCGCCTCGGCGGCCCGGGGTTCGCCAGTTTGGATCCGGATGCAGACATGGCACCACTTGGCACGCCATGCTGTGGAAGGCCTCCCACATATAAAGCAGAGGAAGATGGGCACAGATGTTAGCTCAGGGCCAGTCTTCCTCAACAAAAAGAGGAGGATTGGCAGCAGATGTTAGGTCAGGGCTAATCTTCCTCAAACAAACAAAAACAGTCATTGAAACGGATGGTGAGGTTGTAGGCAATAGGATTAACAATCTACAAAAGCCATGAGCGGCCTGTCCAGCTAAGATTCCAAACATCCTCTTCAACATCAAATTATTTTTGCTTCAGCAGTCTGAAAAAATCTAGTTAGACTTCTCACACCAATTTAAAAGTCAGATATGTGAGTGTGCCTGCAGGGAGAGAAGTAGACAGGAGGCTGTTTGGTCTGCATAATCCAGTGAAAGCATACTGAAATAAAAGCCAAAAGATTTAACCATAATGACCAGTAAACACAATAAGTGTCACCTACTTCCTAGCCTACCATAATTGATCTTAGTTAAAAGCACTAATATATAAATAATAACTGATTGTTTTTAGCAATACTGTAATATAAGTACAACTTTCACATAAACCCCCAAGATATTTAACTGGTCTAATGTTAAAAGTGAAGTACTGTGCTTCAAAGGACACCATCAAGTGAAAAACAATCCACAGAATGGGAGAAAATTCTTGCAAATCATATATCTGAGAAAGGACTTGTAAGAGTTTTTTTCTATATTCTAGTTACAACTCAATAATAAAAAGACAAAAAACTCAATTAAATGGGCAAAGGATCTGAAAAATATGTCTCCACAAAAGATATATAAATGGCCGATAAATACATGAAAAGATCATCAACATCATTAGTCATTAGGGAAATGAAAATCAAAACCATATTGAGATGCCACTTCACACATACTCTAGGATGGCTACAACAAAGATGACAGATAATAGTAAGTGTTGATGAGGATGTGGAGAAAAGTGAAACCCTCATACAGTGTTGGTGGGAATGCAGACATGGTACAGCTGCTTTGGAAAACAGTCTGGGAGTTCCTGAAAAGGTTAAACAGAGTTATTACATGACCCAGTAAATCCACTCCTAGGTATATACCAAAGAGAACAGAAAACACGTCCAGACAAAAACCTGTACATGAACGTTCACAGCAGCATTATTCGCAATAGTCAAAAAATAGTGAGGCCAAGCCCCATGGCCAAGTAGTTAAGTTCGCGTGCTCCTCTTTGGCGGCCCAGGGTTTCACCAGTTCAGATTCCGGGTGTGGACATGGCACCGCTCATTAGGCCATGCTGAGGTGGCGTCCCACATGCCACAACTAGAAGAACCTACAACTAAAAATACACAACTATGTACTGGGGGGCTTTGGGGAGAAAAAGGAAAAATAAAATCTTAAAAAAAAAAAAGCAGAAACAACCCAAATGTACACTAACTGATGAATGGATAAATAAAATGTGGTATACCCATACCACAGAATATTATTTGGCAATAAAAAGAAATGAAGTGGTAATTAATGTTACAGCAGGATGAACCTTGAAAATACACTCAGTGGAGGAAGCCAGACACAAAAGACTACATATTCTATGTTTCTATTTATATAAAATGTCCCAAAATAGGCAAATACATAGAGAAAGGAAATTAGTGGTTGTCTAGGGCTGGGTGAGGAGAGTTGGGGAGAAACTGGGAGTGACTACTAATGGATATGGGGTTTCTTTTATGGAGTGATTTAAAAGTTCTAAAATTGACTGTAGTAATGGTTGCACAACTTTGTGAATATACTAAGAATCAGTGAATGGTACACTTTAAATGGGTGAATTGTACGTCAATAAAGCTGTTATTAAAAAAAGTGATATATACATTCATCAAATGTTTATTAAACACTCCAGTGTACCTGTGCTATGTTAAGCAAAGCCTAAATCCTAGCAAGACACTTCTTCCTGTAAGTCAGACAGAGAAAGACAAATAGTGTATGATCTCATTTATATGTACAATCTAAAAAAGTTGAACTCGGGCCAGCCCCAGTGGGCTAGCGCTCCGCGTCAGCAGCCCAGGTTTGGTCCCAGGCACCGACCTACACCATTCCTCTGTCAGTAGCCAAGCTGTGGCGGCAGCTCACATAGAAAAAGAGGAAGATTGGCAGCAGGTGTTAGCTCAGGGTGAATCTTCCTCAGCAAAATGAATGAATGAATGAATGAATGGATAACTAGATAAATGAATGAATGAATCAATCAATCAATAAACAAATAAATCAATAATAATAAAAAAAAGTTGAACTCACAGAAACAGAGAGTAGTAAAGCAGTGGTTGCCACGGGCTGAGGCTTGGCAGAAATGGGAGATGTTTGGTACAAACTTCCAGTTATAAGATGAGTAAGTTCTGGGGAACTACAGTTAACCCTATATTGTATACTTAGAAGTTGATAAGAGAGATCTGAAATGTTCTCAACACCAAAAAAAAAAAGGGAACTGAGATGATACATGTATTAACTAACCTTACTGGGGTAATCATTTTACAATACATACATCAAATCATCATGATGTACACCTTAAACTTACACTATGTTATTTGTCAATTATATCTTCCCTATGGCCATAAAAAATTTCTTCTTTGTTCCTCAAAACTTTCCTAACTTGTTTTGTTTGTCTGTTTATTTATATCTTCTTCTCCCCAAAGCCCCCCAGTACATAGTTGTATATTCTAGCTGTAGGTCCTTCTAGTTGTGCTATGTAGGATGCCATCTCAGCATGGCTTGATGAGCAGTGCGATGTCTGCACCCAGGATCCAAACTGGAGAAATGTTGGGCTGCTGAAGTGGAGGTCATGTACTTAACCACTTGGCCATGAAGCTGGCCCCTGTTTTGTATATTTATATCTACAAACCATCTGGAATTTATATACAGTGAGTTATAAACCTTTACTCCCAAATAATAATAGCCAAATGCTTCAACCCCATTTACTGAATATAAATTCCTTTCCCTGCCGACTGACAATAGTATTTTTGTTATGAACTAAATTTCCAATAAACACATGGGTCAGCTTCTAAATTCTATTACATTACGCTAACCTATTTGCCCACCCCTAAAGCAATACCACGTTGTTTTAATTGCTATAGCTTTAAGATACACTCTGATGTGTGCAGGTGCTCAACACATGGTGAAAAGATTTTTTGGCTATTCTTAAGCTTTCTCTGATTCTAAAGCTCATATATAAATCTGCAAGTTTATAACGAACCCCACTAAGATTTCTACCAGAATGTTATGAGCTTACAAATAAGAGACATTGCCTTACTTCCTTCAGGTCTACTGCTAAAATGTCACCTGAGTAAGGCCTTCCCTTGACCATCGTATTAGGAGTAGCTCTCCTGACACTCCCTATTTCCCTTAGTTTAATTTTCTTTTTCTTACAGCATATCACCATCTGAAATACTATATATCTTACTATATTTTCTGCTTTCCCTCCACCACTCCCCAACTTACCCAATAGAATGTAAGCACCCTAAAAGTAGGGACCTTAATTTGTTCACAGCTCTAACTGTAACCCATAGAAGACATAGAATGAGCTCTCAAATGTTCATAGAGTAAATGAATCTTCAAAAGTGAATATTCCAAACCAGGAATGTAGTATTTCTAATTATTAAGGTCTTTGTCTTTCAGTGAAGTTTTAAAGTTTTCTTTACATGGTTTTTAGATTTCTAGTTCTATGTAAAAGATCTTCTTTTGAGTAAAACTGTTTTTCCTTTACATTTTTGACGGAATGCTATGATTCGCTTATGTTGCTCTTGTATCCAGCCACATTTATCAGGTTAAGAAACTTCTCCTTCCATTTCTAGCTTATAATGCTTCAGAAACGAGCACAAGCTAGTCTTACCCTACTTCAGGGCTCCTACCATACCCACTTCTTTTCTACTACACTCTAGTCAAAAAATAAATTTCCATCATTCTAAGCATACCATGCCCTTTCATGACTCCACACCTCTGATGTCATTCTGATGTAGCGCTGAAATAGGGAACACTAGGATGAAACCTTGCTCTAATTTGCTTTGCAGCTAAAGCCACCAAATTTTCTTCCAAGAGAAAACAATTCTTACACCAAGGTATATAACACTGTTTAAAAATTGTAGATAGCAACCAATTAGTATCAAAAAAGCTGAAGAATATCAGCACATATCACACAGTAAGTACTCCTTTATGAAACTTTTTATATGCACATGTGTGATGATGAAAAAATGTATTTATGATAAGTCAGTAAAAAAACTTGAAATACACTGACATATGAGATGTACTGAGGAAGAGAAACTTGGCAAAGTGTGCAGAGTGGGCAATGTAGAATAGAAAGATGAGGAAAAGGAAGGAATAGCAAGGAAGTTCTAAGAAGTATTATCCAGTATGAGTCAGCAAAGGTCTCAATTGGGCCATTAACGTAGACAAGAGAAGGAAGAGAGTTCTAGGAAAAGCTACAGACTTCCCCCATCTCCTATGAAATAAGGTGAAATTAAACTATTTGAAAAAAAGAAGTTTGCTTTTACCCACTTTATTCAAGGTAAGTTTCCTGAGAGGTCTTAAATATTAAAATTTGGAATGTTTTGCTTTAAAGTCGCCTTACAAATAATTCTTACCTTGCTCTCTCTTTCTAATTCACTTCGCAGCCATTCAAAGTCACTGTATCTTCTTCTAACAGTAGATTCTTTCAGCTTGAAAATAGGCAGATTTGTCTGAAACAACAACAAAATCCTTCCTAAGTTGAAGCATGTTACAGGGATTCCAAAACAGGGCGGGGGGGTGGGGGGAGGATCTGTTCGTCAAAGTGCTAGCACGGCAAGCCCAGTTACCTTAAGATAAGAAAATCATAGAGTTATTAATACGAAATTTTACCTCTAACAAAATACAACTTGGCTAACTGTTAAAAAGTATGATACTTACACTAGAGAGCAACTTTTAAAATGCACACGTGCTTTTGGATGTCATTCTGAAGGAGGCTAGTTACACAAATATAGGTCATTTTTTTTCTATTTCAGCGAGTAATAAAAATGTCCTATAGAAAAGGGGTGAGATAAAACTAGCTCTGATTGCTATCCCATTTAAAAAGTACTTAGTATGCAATGCTCACGGGGGAAGAGATCTCACTACTTTGAAACGAAATACAAAATATTTTATTATGACTAGATCAGATGTTTCACAACTAACAAAATGAATAAAGGGTTAGTCTTCATGGTCTTTTAAAAAATGCCAGAAAAGAGGAGTGAAGGAGTGCAATGTTGCATTCTTACAACTTGTAGGAAACCAGGAGTCATGCACATTAGATCAGGTTCATAGATCCAAAGCGTTACAGGCTGGGGGCAGTTTAAGAACTGAAAACATGGAGGCCAGGCCGGTGGCACAGCGGTTAAGTTTGCACGTTCTGCTTTGGTGGCCCAGGGTTCGCTGGTTCCGATCCCAGGTGCAGACACTGCACCACTTGGCAAGCCATGCTGTGGTAGGCGTCCCATTTATAAAGTGGAGGAAGATGGGCACAGATGTTAGCTCAGGGCCAGTCTTCCTCGGCAAAAAGAGGAGGATTGGCAGCAGATGTTAGCTCAGCGCTAATCTTCCTCAAAAAAAAAAAAAAAAAAGAACTGAAAACATACGCCCAGCGCTTTGAGGTGACACTGGAATGGAAGACTTGTTTATTACCAGACTGTGAAGACTACTTCTGTCAACTTCTAAACTTAAAGTAGCAGGAAAGATTTCTGTTATCTTTTACTGATCCCTATAAAATGAGAAATTATACCACCAAATCCAATTTAAAATGGTTTATGACTAAGGACTATTAGCCAAAGCTGTATACCTCCATGATTTTATCATCAAGAACAGATTTTAGGGGCCAGCCCGGTGGCATATTGGTTACGTTTGCACACTCTGCTTTGCCAGCACAGGGTTCGGATCTTGGGCGCAGACATACACACTGCTCATCAAATGATGCTGTGGTGGCATCCCACATTCACAAAAAAAAAAAAAAAGAATTAAAAAAAATGTTTTAGAAGATTTTAAAATGCATCTAATGTCATAAGGTTTACAGGGGACAGAAATGATCTAACACAATTAATGCCATACCATACTGAAATGCTATTTAACACTATATACTCTTAGATTATATTTTGTCCTTAATTCAGTCCTTGCACTCTTAGAACTGCAAACTGTTTTCAGCTGAAAAGAAAAAAGTTAAGTGGCACCAGAAGGAAAAACTGGCTTCTTACTTTGTATACAGGGACATCATCATCATCATCATGTAAAATTCACTCCTAAGACAATTCCAATCATTTAAACTTAATGCCACTGGTAAGTAATTGTCATTCAGCAAAAGAAAAGCTTTTTATTCAGGACTTTTAATCCATTTTGTAGTGGTCTCAATTTTTTCCAAAGTGTATTAACTTCTCTATGTGTATACCTTACAGCTTCGAATCTTCTACAAACACTATTGGGCATAACACTGTATACATTTCAAGCATGAAACCAAATCTCACAAGAGGTTTAAAAGCACTTGAATTTTCTTTCCCAGGTAACCACAACATTTGTTCATTGTATTAATGACTAAGAGCAGAATTGCACCTAACAAGACTCTTATTATACTAAAAGTCAAGCTTATATTGAGAGACGCCGGCTTGCTGTACAGAGGGGTATTCTCATTCCCCACAGGGAATACAATCAAGTCCCCTGGAGAGCAGGATGATAATTCCCAGAAAGAAAGCACTGGATTATTTCTCTCTAATTTCATCCATTGGCTTCTTAACCAAGTTCACCCTTCCGCATTAAAATATTAAGTCTTTGTAAGTGTCTAAAGATAGAAAGGCCTTTACAGAATTGAGTGTTTTCTGCAGGTGAGATTTTACATTTCGAATTCCCTCCTCTCAAATTACTTTACAAAAGGGATTAGCTGCTCTCTTTATTCAATATGTTAAGATCAAGCCTGTGAAAAGAGTTCCCTAAGAATTTTCATACTTCTAGGCACGGAAGTCTCTAAAGTTAATCTCTGAAACAACATATCAAGCTTACAGGTACAATGTTGAGGGAAGAGTGCCAATTCAGCTCAATTTACCTTCCATTTTCCCTTTTGAACTTTTGACACAATCGTGATTATATCTGATTCACTTTAATAGAAGGGGAGTGGGAGGGAGAAAAAGTCCATTCCTTTCTGTGATTAGCTAATAGTTTGATAGATTAGCAAAAAAGGCATGGTTAGTTTAAGAAAATTCTTTTATTCAGTTTTCTCAGCTAGCTATGATTTCTCCATATGAGGACTGCTTTAGAGTTCTGATAAGTCACGTCAAGTAATTCTTAATATTATCTGCCCACTACATTTAGAGAGTGGTAAGTTTGCCTGTTAACTTCTTCCTGGTCATCACAAGGAGTTTAAACTCAACTTGATCAAAATACAAATGAAAAACGCCAAGGTTTTTTTGTTTAAGCCACTGAACTATCACTGTTGACTACAAACTCTTATGACTGGTCACTTTCAACTTATTTAACCCTTAAAAAATGTTCTATTTCAGTTTTCTAAAGATAGAAGAGTAAGGATTATTTTTTTCTTAGAGTTTTGGGAGGATTCAACTATAATGACAGTTTGGGAGCATCTATAAAAGGGCATAGAGCTGGATAAGGAGGGGAATATGATGATGAATAAGATGCAATCCTGACCCTTATGAAGCTGATAATACATTACGGAGGTTAGAAGATAAGCGTATAAAAAGTTAAATTTACGTGGTTAAAAATATCGTACTATGGGGGCCGGACCAGTGGCGTAGTGGTTAAGTTTGAGCATTGCACTTTGGTGGCCTTGGGTTCACACGTTCAGATCCCAGGCATGGACCTACACACTGCTCATCAAGCCATGCTGTGGTGGCATCCCACATACAAAGTAGAAGAAGACTGGCACAGATGTTAGCTCAGCCAACAATTTTCCTCAAGCAAAAAGAGGAATACTGGCAACAGATGTTAGCTCAGGGCCAATCTTCCTCAACAAAAAACAAAACCAAAACCAAAAAAACACTGTAAACAAAAACAAAGCTGAAAGACCAAGAATAAACTGTAGACAAATATTTGCAACATAAAACAAAAGGATAACCTTATTAAAATGTAAAGAATTAAAAACCAATGAAAGATAAAGATGAATAACCTGACAAATAAAATAGGCAAAACACAGAAAAACTAGTGGCCAATAATGCTCAACTTCACTCACACAAGAAATGCTAGTTAAAACAGTAAGATCCCATTTTCTTTTTTTTAAAGACTGGCACCTGAGCTAACATCTGTTGCCAATCTTCTTTTTTTTTTTTTTCTCGTTCTTCTTTTCCCCAAAACCCCCCAGGACATAGTAGTATATTCTAGCTCTGCTATGTGGGACGCCGCCTCAGCATGGCTTAATGAGCAGTGTCATGTCTGCACCCAGGATCCAAACCAGCAAAACCCTGGGCCGCCAAAGCGGAGCTCGAGAACTTAACCACTCGGCCACAGGGCTGGCCCCGCCTCAATTTTCATTTACAACACCAGCAGGTATTAAATTTTAAAACCCAGTGAGTGAGGGGAGAGAGAGAGAGGTGCTAAAAACTCCAGTGACAGGAGTGAAAACTGGTACAAGCTTTAGGGAAGGCATTTTGGTGACATCTATCACTCTTTTAAACGCATTTATCTTTTGAGCCAACGATTCCACTAGGAATTAATCCTACAAATATTTCCACACATACAAAAAGATATTGTGGCATAGAACTTTACTTTAGCCTTGTTTATGGAATAGCAAACAACAACAACAAACATAAAACGAAATATTACACAGCTTTTACAACATATAACTTGGCCATAGACTGGTAAAGAAGCCAAACTGAGATGTGTTAAATACAATAAGTTTCAGAACAGTATATAAAGTATGAACCATTTATATGATTTAAAAAAGCATAAAGAAATTGACAATTGATTTGGCCAGTATTCCTTTAACAAATGGAGTCAGCCATTCTATAGGAAAACAGTTGAGAATGGTGACAATAGTGTGAACCACACACAAAAAAGTAACACGTATATTTAGGAAGTAATTCATGTACATTCTAGAGCATAGGAGATGACTGGAAATAGAAGTGAAAAGGTTAAACCGTGCCCTAAACATCTGGCTAAGGTATCTACCTGTGAGCACCAGGAGTTAATAACATCTCAACAGGAAAATATCTCTGAAACAGAAAATGGAACAGAGAAGTTACCACAGAAGTAGAAGCTACAGATTATGACAGATTAGCTACATGTATATGTATGGGGCAGCACTAAGAACAGTTGGTTTTATTCTCATCACAAGAAAAAAATTTTTTTTCTAACTATGTATGGTGATGGATGTTAACTAGACTTATTGTGGTGATCATCTTGCAATGTGTACAAATATCGAATCATTATGCTGTACACCTGAAACTAATACAATGTTGCTTGTCAATCATACCCCAAAAACTAAAAACAGTTGGCTCTGGCTCGTTCTGCTTGAAGAATACGGACAAGAGTCACACTATGGAGGCAAATTATAGGAAAAATTCCTTAAAGGTTTTACTTTGGATCTCATTTAAAATGCTTTAGAATTGTCCAGAGAGAAATAAAGTGCTGAATTCTGAAATTAAATGTAAATCAGACCAAATATGGTTAACTTACTTTAAGATGACTAAAACTTTTGAAACTTAAACAGCAGGATTTAGTATTCTCTCATCCTGACATTTATATTTTCCCCCTTCCAATCTCAGAGATTCATTCCATATAAAAGTACGCATTCTCTAGTGTTCTATATTACAACTGTAGTTAACAGCTCAGTCTCTGTCTAGGTTCAAATTCCAGCAATGCGACTTAGCTATGTGACTCGGGCAAGTTAATCTGTTTCTCAATTTGATCATCTATAAACTTGGGATAATAGTGTGAAAGTATATAGAAACACATGGTTTAGAAGTTAAACTAACCTAGATGATTCCTTTTCTAATACTTGTGAAATCAGACAAAGGATAATTACTTTGAAATAAATTAGATTTGTAAAGCTGGAAGGCCATGTTCTTGTAATCCCATCTCATACAGTTGGTGTAGTGATTAAATGAGGTAACACATATAAACATGCTTAGAGCTGTACTTAGCACACAATAATTGTACAGTAAGTCTAAGTTATTTCTTTTTCTTCCACTACCCCGTGTCTTTTTTAAACTTAGCAAAAAATTCTAATATTATAATACTCTCTTATTTGTTGTTAGTGCCGCTGAGTTAACTGCAACTCCAAGCAACCCCGTACGGAGCAGAACCCTACCCCGTCTTTTTACACCATCCTCTCACCTTCTGGCGTCATATCAGACAATGCTCTGCTGCTATTCACAGGGTTTTCATAGCCAATTTTTTCGAAGTGGGTGGGCCAGGTCCTTCTTCCTAGGCTCTCTCAGCTGGAAGCTCCACTGAAACCTGTCCACCATGGGTAACCTGTTGGTAGGTGTGGTTCCCTGACCGGGGAAATGAACCCGGGCCATGGCAATGAGAGCAATGAACCTTAACCACTAGACCACGAAGGCTGGCTACAATACTCTCCTATACCTTTAACCAATTGTTATTACTGTTACATTTGCTTTGTAAATCTTTTACACACAGTTATTTTTGCTGAATCATTTGAGAGTAAATTGCAGACATCATAACCCTTACTCCTAAGTAATTCAGTGTGCACTTCCTAAGAAGGACGTTCTCCTATATAACCATGGAACAAGGAGCAAATACAGGACATTTAACACTGATAATACAGTCCATATTCAAATTTTACCAGCTGTCCCAATAGTATTGTTTATAACTTTTTAAAAACCAGAATCCAATTAACACTCAAACACTGCCTCGTTTTTCTCTTTAGGCTCCTTCAATCTAGAACAGTCCTCCTGCCTTTTTGCCATTCAAGATGTTGATAATTTTAAAGCGTGAAGGCCAGGTATCTGAGATACACTACACGCTTGAGTTTGTCTGTTTCCTCATGACCAGTTTCATGTCATGCATTTTTGGCAGGAATGTTCCTAATGGCAAAAATGATGAAGCCTTCTCAGTGCATCACATCAGAAGGCACATGACGTCAGTCTGCCCTGTTACTGGATCACTTGGTTAAGGTGAGGTTAGCCAGATTTCTCCAATGTCAAGTTACCTTTTTCCTTTTTATAGTAAGTTTTTTCTTATTCTTGCACTTGCCCTTCATAATAAAATGTAGCGCTGGTTGGAATTTACTCAAACTTAAAACTTACAGAACTGTCAGAGCACATAATGAATTCTGCTTCTTGCAGAATTTTGAGGTACAATGATCTGCCTGACTTTAACCATTAGGAGAGAGACTGGCTTATTGCAGGAAAGCCCTACTACTCTCTGCTAAATACAGTGTGAACATGCAGATGTATACGCACATTACGTCACAATTTGTTGATGTGGTAAACAGATTAAGAAGAAGATTTATATTCTCCTTGCTAGAATGAAGCCATGGATATTTGTACCTGCCCTAGGAGAAATTCAGGGCAATTCTCAAGCTCCTGTGCATCTTGCCTTTTCTTTTCCAAGAGGAGAATGTACTCTGGGTATCATGAAAAGGTGTTGGACTAATAACATAAGACACCTGGGACAGATATTCAGAAAACTAGAAAAGAACAAGACTAAAAACCTGAAGAGAACTGTTCAAATTATTTGGTTGCTGCTTATTTGTTCTAATAATATACCAGAAACAAAACTCCAAAGGGCTGAAATGTTATAAGAGATGTCTGTATGCCTGAGACTCTTAAACTGCTATTTACATAAAAGACAAACCAGTCATTTCCCACAAGGATTTACTAATCACATAGGGTAAAATCATCAGGAATCCAAACGGACACTATACACTAAAGAAGAGACTTTTGAAACCATGGTAGAGAGCTCTAAAACAAGTGCTCCCTTCACGTTTAAGCAGAGGAAACCGCCACATTATTGGTCTCCAAAAAGCTGGGTCTTACACACTTACATAGGCTGACCTATTAAAGTCAGCAGCAGCTCACAGATACTCTATACGTAACCTGATTATCACTGATAGCCAAGCAGAAAACCAAGCCTCAAAATGTGATCACCTGAAGGTAGCTTAACAATAGATATTAGAAAAATGTTTACTAGGTGTTTCTAGTATTTCTTCAGATAGTGTCACATGTACATTTGAAAAAAGAGACTGGCAACGACATCAAAAGTATACTCAATAGACCATACTCTATTCAACCAATCCTAAGAGATGTAAATGGATGCCCCACTACAGTTCTCATTAAACGGCTGCATTTCTCCAAATATCTACATCTAGAGATAAAGGATAAGCTGAGAAGTGCTTAAGCTATTACCTCGCCCTTCAGTACTTTTGATACTTGTTTTACCCAATCTGGAACAGCATGAATAACTGGAGATATGGTTTATAACCTAGATGAACTCTAAATATGGCTGGGAAGAAGTCACTGAAGTGAAGAATAAGCTTTCAGTCTGGAGAACCTTTGAAATGTAGATTGTCACTAAGCCAAGGTATTTAGTTTAGTTTCTTTATTTTTTAAAAAAAAGTAAGGACATGGCCTTCCAGTGATACAATTTCTCATTATTTTAAAAGAAGTATCCTTTATGGTATAATTTCCAAAACAGTAGAGAAGAAATTATCTAGACTTGTTTAATGCATATACCAAGTCATTCCATACACTTTTCCTACTTTATCCATATTCTTCATTTGTGAACTGGCAACAAGACTCACTTGCAAGCTCACGCCAAGTTCTCAATGAGCAACCTTTAATAGAACTGTGCAGTAACAGAACATTTACGTACTCCTACAGGGTTCTGCTGAAAGAAAACTGCCTATTAATAGTGTAAGACCTTTTCTGAACAATTTTAAAAGTGCAAAACTATTTTCGCTATCTTCCCACCTTGCCTAATCATAAGAATCGTCTCAATAGTTTTAAACATACAGCCACTCCCACACACCCCAAGTGCCACCACCTAGACAATCTCAGAATTAGTCTGGGGTGGAATCCGAACATCAGTATTTTTAGGTGATTCTAAGGTGCAGCCAGAGTTGAGAACCACTGCCCTAGACCTGCTAAAGGTGGAACAGAATAGGGAAGCTCAGGAATCTGTATGATCACCAAGCGATTCCAGTTTAGATGGCACAGATATGGGAAATAATACCTTACCTTCTCAAGAACAGTGTTTCGGAACTAACACTGTGAAAATATTGGACTGGAAATGGGACACAAAGTCATTATTAAAACTATGATGTGGAAACCCAGTAAAAGAATTAGTTAAGAAGTTCTAATTCAGTAAGTGTATTCTGAACTTCTAAATATGCAGTATCAGGCACATATGGACTACAGGGATCTAAAAAAGACATCCTCCTAAAGAGAGATTTACAGCAGGAAATCAGGGTGGGGGGCTAGGGAGTGAGGAAGGGGGAAGCAAAGAAGTCTTCCAAGATTTATTACAGGTAGCAGTTACAACCATAATTCATCATAGACCTTTACTGCTTAGATAAGGGTGGAAACCTGTACTAGAGAAATCAGGGTAGAAATAAAATCGATCCAAAACATATAGATATAAATATATTAGGTTAAGTCTGCATGGCAGACTTATAAAAAAGTATCCTTACAATTAAAAAACAGAATAGTATACGTTCATCTGTCGATATTTCATTTTGATATGTATTCTTTCAGGCTTTTTTATATATACAAACTTTATTTTTATTAAATATACTTATATTATTAGCTTCTCACTTAATATTGTTAACATGATTGTTTACAGACATCATCTCTGTGAGAGGTGGTGTATTACAATGGTTAAGCACACAGCTCTGGAACCAGACAATCTGGTTTTAATCTGAATTCCTACATTAACCAGCTATCTGACCCTGGGCAAAATGCTATGGATGAGAGCTAGAGGAAGATCCAGGGAATACATTTGCCTTAGGAAAAACCCCTAAAAGTGAAATTACTGGGCCAAAGGCTATAAACGTTAAGGATTCAAAATGTCCTCCAGAGGGGCTACTCCACCATCTATTGAGGAGGTACATAACTGGAGAAGGCTATGACTTTGGTGGCCTACAACAGACCATGCTTCTCAGTATCTTTCTGTCTCCTTTCCCATGTTGTCCGGCCATGTGACCGCCGTTGATCAATACTATATTAGCAAATATTGTGAACTGGGGCTTGTCCTCTTGGAACATTTATTCACAAAGACATTCTCTCTTGGAACCCAGCCACCATCACTCTGTTAGAATTCTAGCTATCCACATGGAGGAAAACTCAGGACCTGATCAACAGCCCCAGCTGAGCTCCCAGATGGTAACCATCACCAACTTGCCAGCCAGCCATATAATTGAGTCATCTTGGAAATAAATCCTCCAGCCCCAGTCAAGCTGCTTCCAGCAGTTATCAAGGAGAACTGAGATAAACTGTGCCCTGTCCCCTCTAAGACCTGACCAAACTGAAGAACTGTGATAAAATGAATATTAACTGTTGCTGTTTTAAGGCACCAACTTTTGGGGGTGCTTGTTACACAGCAATAGGTAACAGAGTAAGTAATTTGACATCTGTAGAATTATGCTGAACAAGAAACAGATTGACAGGATAGTATTTCACATATAAAAACATGGTATCTGAAATGCACATGGACTTTTTAAAATTTGTATCTCTTTGCTGTTTACTTTTTTGCTTCCTTATCAGCTTCTGATTATGTTTTAAGTAGGTGAGGTTCCCAGAACATCCAAAATGGTTAACTGCTTCTGGATTACTCAGCAAAGGAAGTGCTCCTCCATAACTTAAAGGCTGATAAAATGAGCTGAACTGAAGTTCTTCTACTCTAAACGAAGGTAAGCTTCTAAAATAAAAATTGTGATTTAAAACTGAGCTGCTTTCTCTGTAATAACTTGATAAACCTCTAAGAATAGATAGTATGAAACAGTTTGCCACCTATATTATAAAAGAATGAAGCTGAGGTGTTTTTTAGAAGAATGAAATATTATCTGGAAAACTATAAAAAAACAAGGGGCAAAAAACAAGGAAAAGGGTGTTTAGTGTGAGTCTTAAATCTCTAAGACATGCGTGATACCTCTATTAATAGATTCCTTTCTCTTCTAGTCAGAGTGATTAGCTATAATAAGAGCAACCAGACAATGATATTAAACACTATATGCATGCATGCTTTAAATTTAGATTGACAGTGCCATTACACTTGATTCATTTCATAAAGCCCCACAAAAAGTGACTATTGTTCTAATAACCTGAAAGCAGTCAAATCACTAACACAAAATCTTTTTATTAGAAAGAGTAAGCAACTCTCTGTTGTCTAAGACTGCTCATAATAAACCATGGCTAACAGCACAGGTCACAAGAGGAGCTGCAACTTGTCATCAAATGTTTCAATACATTACTAATTAGGTCAGCATAATTAAAAAAAAAATTCTGGTCAGCATATCCTTCTTAATTGTTGGGTGAAATCAGTGTGTGAGGTGGGCCTGGATAGCAGAGTTTTCTGGTTCTTTACTTCATAATTTAAGTTCTTCCTGAATACTCTGTCTAGCCTCTTTTCTCCTCATACTTCCCCTTCCTTGCCCTCTCCTCTTTGTTGTGAAGTTTGTAACACAAGGAAATCATTCCAGATCCTTCACCTCTGGCCCCCAAACCCTACCTGCAAGTATGGTAAATAAGACATTTTCAGTCATGACACTTAGAAATATTAATTATGAAGTCTCATAACACATTAAACTGATGTTACTTAGAATATTAATAAGTATACAGCATAAAAAGCATTAATTGAGATCTACCAGGAACACTAAGTATATGGGCGTGGTCTCTGATTCAGCAGACTTTATACAGACCAGGATAGGTCAGAGTAAGGAGAGAGAAATTAACGATGCTGGAATACCATGGCGGGAAGTTTCTGTATGACAGTACCCAATCTGGGGAGTACAATATTATGATAAAGACATGTATGTACAACCTTTTAAGCTCAGAGGCTTCAAAGCTAATAGAAAATTTTTCTAAGTATACTTTTATGGCTGCTTACACCATTACATATCAAAAATTTTCAAGTTTAGATGTTCAACTTTCTGGATGAAGAGTTTAAAGTCCTCCTTTCCTCGGTTCCCCTAAGATATTCAACGTTTTAGTCATTAAGGTTGCATCTCAGAGAGACACTTAAGGTTCAAAAATTATGTCACTTTTAGTGGTGGAAGTTCCTGACATGTTACATTGTTGGGGAAATAATGTAAGTAAATATATATGAATACATATATTCATTCACTACTTCCTTCGTATGATTGTAGATTTAGCAATAATAGGAGCTAATCACAAATTTGTGACACTATTTCTGATTCCTAGAAACAGCAGGGAACAGATAAATTAGTCAAGCAGACCCGGGAGTTCAAGTCCTCCTCTGGAACTCATTAACAGTGTGACCATGTCAATTTACTTTCATTCTCTAAATCTGAGTTGCATCATCTTTAAAACGAAGATATTGCCACTCACCTCAATAATTAAATAGGAACTATTATTACTTCACACATATTATCACTTATTGGATACTTAGTGTAGGGCAAATACTATGCCACATGTCACATTTAATCCTCTGAAATTTCATTTTAGGTTGAGGAAACTCAAAAAGAGGAGTTAGGAAACCTACTCAGGGTTAGTCACATGTCTACTAAGAGACAAAGAGAGAATTCTTACCCATGTTTGAGTTCAGAGTTCATGCTTTTAAGGCACACTATGGTTACAGTACCTGACCCAAAGCAGATATTAAAAATAAAGCATAAAACTCTACTAAGCATTTAATAAATGTCTCAACAACTACTATGTGCAAGGAGTTAAGTAACAGTTGGCTAAGAGGCTTTTAAAAACATTTACCCAATGCATTAAACGTGCTTCTGAGCACCGATAAGTTAACATTAAAAGCATGAGTGAGACGTTTTCTCTTCAAAATACGGAACCTAAAAGAAAGGTATAATGTAAAAAGGTAAGGGTGAAGCTGCTGGACCAGTGGAATGAGGAGCTTGGAAAAGTCGCTCTCAAAAAACCAATGATAAAACTAGACAAACCTGTCAAAAACAACCATATGAAGACTCCGGAAATTGGCCAAAAACATATAACAAACTGAAAAGCATTTATTCAAGAAAAGCTACTGAATGTCAGGTAGGAAACAGTAGAAGTCTGCAATGTTTTAGTCATCTCCCATCAGCTCCATCAACGGTAGTTTTACCAGTGTAGGGCAAGCTGTGAAAACAGGTACCATCGCAGGTAGAGGGGATCACTGATTAAGAGTAGAATGCACAAAAGTTCAATAGGCAGGGGTATTGTTGAGAACAATAGTGATCTCGTGGCAAACAACTGGGGAAGGACAATACTGCAGCAGCCAAGGCTGCAATACGGATTGGGGCAAAAAAACAAAACAATAAACTTGCCAGAAGTTTAGCATGGATATCCTGAGAATGGCACAGCCATGATGGGCCTTGACAAGCTCCTACTTATCCCTGGTGGTCTGAAAGGCTGTGTGCTTGCAGAAAGCTGCATGCAAGTTCAGGAAAGACTGGCGAGGACCCCAGTTATCTATGCATACCTGGCTGAATGTGAGGTCTTTCACAGATACAGAAGAGCCACGAACACGAGACGACTTAGCACAAAGTAAAAACTGAAACAAACTTGTAAAATGCCTATATAGTCACGCTTTGCCTAACGTTTCAGTCAACAACAGACTGCATATGTGATGGTGGTCCCATAAGCTTAGTATCATATAGCCTAGGTGTGTAGTAGGCTATACCATCTAGCTTTGTGTAAGTACAGTTTATAACGTTTGCACAAGGACAAACTTGCCCAATGATGCATTTCTCAGAACGTATCCCCACTGTTAAGCGACGCATAACTATACTGTGAATTCATTCCCCAACCTACATACCAATCCACTGGCAAAGGGCAGAAGCCTTACTGACTCAAGGTGTTTATGCACATCCTCTGAGAAATCACTGGTTTGCTCAGTGATTGAACAAGCAAGCAATCACAAGGGGGCCAGCCCTGTGGCATAGTGGTTAAGTCCAGCACACTCTGCTTTGGCAGCCTAGGTTCACAGGTTCAGATCCTGGATGCAGACCAAGACTACTCATCAAGCCATGCTGTGGCAGTGACCCACATACAAAATAGAGGCACACTGGCACAAATGTTAGCTCAGGGCTAATCTTCCTCAGGTGAAAAAAGAGGAAGACTGGTAATGGATATTACCTCAGAGCAAATCTTCCTCACCACAAAAAAAAAGGGAGGGAGTGCCAGCTGGTGGCATAGTGGTTAAGTTCACAAACTCTGCTTCTGCAGTCCAGAGTTCACGGGTTCAGATCCTGGGTGCAGATCTACACACGGCTTATCAAGCCATGCTGGGTGGCATCCCACATACGAAATAGAGGAAGATTGGCACAGATGTTAGCTTGGCAACAATCTTCCTCAAGCAAAAAGAGGATGACTGGCAATGGATGTTAGTTCAAGAGCCAATCTTCCTCACCAAAAAAAAGAAAACAAGAACTGAAAAAAAAGTGATCAGAGGTATCAGTAACTGTACACTATAGATTTAGTGCAGGCAAGTCCTCAAAAAAATAGAGATATAGCAACAAGACCCCCTTGGGGGAGGGGTGAGAGGTGATCTAACTCAAGAGTCTCTAAACTGTATTATCTAAAATGTTCAGTTTAATAAAAAATTATGAAACATGCAAAGAACAAAAAGTATAATCCATATATGGGGAAAAACACTCAACAGAAACTGTCTCTGAGGAAGTTCAGTTGCTGGACTTAGCTGACAAGGATTTCAAAGCAGCTATCATAAATATGTCCAAAGAACTAAAGGAAACCATGCTTAAAGAATTCAAAGAAAGTATGACGACAATGACTCAATGAATAGAGAATCTCAACAAAGAGAAGAACCAAATTGGAATTCTGGAGTTGAAAAGTACAATAACTAAAATGAAAAATTCACTGGAGGAGCTCAACAGCAGATGTGACCTGCAGACAAAAAATCAGCAAACTTGAAGACAGACCAACAGAAATCATCAGTTCTGAAGAAGAAAGAGAAAAAGAACAGAGCCTCAGAGACCAGTGAGACTCCATCAAGTCTACCAACACACATGTAATGGAAATCTCACAATGAGAGAAAGAAAGAATAAACAATGGCTGATGACTTCCCAAATTTTACTAAAATCTTTAATCTACACATCCAAGAAGCTCAATGAATTCCACGTAGGAGACACAAAGAGATCCACACCTACACAGACCATGGTCAAACTGCTGAAAGCCAAAGACAAGCAGAAAATCTTGAAAGTAGCAAGAGAAATTCCCACCCCTTGGCTTACACACATCCCTGAGTGTGAGTGAGGCCTATGAATATGATGGATATCACTTCCATGATTAGGTTACGTTATATGGCAAAGGTGAAGTTTTGCAGATGGAAGTCCCTAATTAGTTTGGCTTTGAGTCCATCAAATGGGAGAATTTTTTTGGGTAGGCCTGACTTAAATCAGGTGAGCCTCTAACAGGACTTTAGTTCTCCTGAGATTAAAGAGCTTTCCCCACTGGCCTTGAAGAGGAAGGCCACAACAAGCATTATAGCTGCAAGAAAATGAACTCTGCCAGCAACCAAGTGAGCCTGGAAAGAATCCCAAGCCTCAGAAAAGACTACAACCCTGGCCAACTTCTTTGACTGTAGGCCTGTGAGACCTCAGCAAAGGGCCCAGCTAAGCCATACCCATACTTCTGGCTTATAAAAACTGGTGAGGTAATATTTTAAGGTATCACATTTATGATAACTTTTTTTTAATAAAGATTTTTTATTTTTTCCCTCTTTCTCCCCAAAGCCCCCCAGTACATAGCTGTATATTCTTCATTGTGGGTCCTTCTAGTTGTGGCATGTGGGATACTGCCTCAGCGTGGTTTGATGAGCAGTGCCATGTCCGCGCCCAGGATTCGAACCAACGAAACACTGGGCCGCCTGCAGCAGAGCGCACAAACTTAACCACTCGGCCACGGGGCCAGCCCCTAACTTTTTTTTTTTAAAGATTTTATTTTTTGCTTTTTCTCCCAAAGCCCCCCAAATACATAGTTGTGTATTTTTGGTTGTGGGTCCTTCTAGTTGTGGCATGTGGGATGTTGCCTCAACATGGCTTGATGAGTGGTGCCATGGCTGTGCCCAGGATTCGAATGGCGAAACCCTGGGCCGCCGAAGCAGAGCGTGCGAACTTAACCACTCAGCCATGGGGCCGGCCCCTATGATAACTTTTAATGCAGCAATAGAAAACTATTATATCCAGCAAAATTATCCTTAAAAAATGACTAAATAAGATATTCTTGGATGAACAACTTCTCCAAGAATTCAGAGTAAGCAGATCTTCCATACAGGAAATATTAAATAAAGTCTTTCAGGCTGAAAAGAAATGACATTGGATAGTAACTGAGATCCATATGAACAAAGAAAGAGCAGCAGTAAAAGTAATTACATAGGTCAATATATAAGACTGTATATCTTTCTCTTTGCTTCTCTCAGCTGATTAAAAAGACAATGGTATAAAACAATTATAAACTGTATTGTTGGGCCAGCCC
Source organism: Equus asinus (assembly GCF_041296235.1). Lineage (NCBI taxonomy): Eukaryota > Metazoa > Chordata > Mammalia > Perissodactyla > Equidae > Equus > Equus asinus. Next base: position 44,009,233 of record NC_091813.1, read on the forward strand.
TGTGGCCAAGTGGTTGGGTTCACACACACTGCTTTGACGGCCCAGGGTTTCGTCAGTTCACATCCTGGGTGCGGACATGGGACTGCTCATCAAGCCATGCTGAGGCGGTGTCCCACACAGCACAGCCAGAAGGACCTAAAACTAGAATATACAACTATCTACTAGGGGGCTCTGAGGAGAAGAAGAAGAAGAAGAAAAAAAAACAAGTGTATTGTTGCCCTTGTAACATATAAAGACATAACACACATGAGAATAATAGCACAAAGGAAGGGGGAAGAAATGGAGGTATACAGGAACAAAGTTTCTATATTTTACTAGAATTAAATTAGTATTAATCTGAAGTACATTGTGAAAAGTTGAGGCATATTGTAATTCCTAGATCAAACACTAATAATAATTTTTTTTTTTCTTAAACACTGGCACCTGGGCTAACAAGTGTTGCCAATCTTCCTTTTTTTTTTTCTGCTTTATCTCCCCAAACCCACCCTGTAAGCAGTTGTATACCTTAGTTGCATGTCCTTCTAGTTGTGGGATGTGGGACACCATCTCAACGTGGCCTGACGAGCGGTGCCATGTCTGCGCCCAGGATCTGAACCCTGGGCTACTGCAGCGGAGCCAGTGAACTTAACCACTCGGCCACGGAGCTGGCCCCTAATTTTTAAAAAGAAGTATAAAAGGTCTCAGGAATTAAAATGGTACACTAAAAATTATCTAACAGAAAAAGCAGTAACAGAGGAACAGAGAAACAAAAATGAGATATATAGAAAATAAAAATGGCATAAATAAACCCATTATACCAATAATTTCATCAAACATAAATGGATTAAACACTCCAATCAACAGGCAGAGATTAAACTGGATTAAAAACAAGATCCCATTATATCTTGTCTACAAAACACACACTCAAAATTCAAAACCAAAAATAGGTTAAAAGTGAAAGGATGGAAAATAATATAGCCTACAAATAACCATAAGAAAGCTGGAGCAGCTGTATTAAGATCAGATAAAATAAAGCTTTAAGACAAGATAAAAAAAGTAAGGACTGCAATTCTTGGCAAAAGATCATGAAGAACTACTTTCCTCCCCTGCTCTGGTAACTTGAAAGGAAAGATTACATAAACTTAAACAACTGCTCCTCCCCCATTATTGCTGTTTCCATGTTTTTCTATTGTGGTAAAACATACATAATACAAAAGTTACCTTTTTAAGAGTACAGAGTGTCTACGTTTAAGTGTACATTGCTTTCGTGGCATTAAGTACATTCGCACTGCAGTGCAACAATCACTACCATCCATCACTAGAACTTCCATGTTTAAAATAATATATTTTATAAGAATATAAGTAAGAAACTGAAGAGTTCTGACCTTTCCTTAAGCACATTCCAGTGATAAATCAGAGAGCTTGGGGGAAGAAATGCAGATCTGGTAATATGAGTCAGAAAACTAATCACTTACTGAAATCAGCACTTTCTTCTCTCTTTTGATAGTGCAATAAACAGCTAGAGCCAACTCTCAGATAATAGCAGCAGCAGCTACTATTAAATAAACGAGATAGTATTTAAAGTCCATAACACAAATCATTTAATTCTCATGTAAGTCTGAGGAAGATACTAACACTCTCATCTTTAGGGTGGACAACAGCTTCAGACGAGTTATCTACCCATGGGCACTCAATTAGCAGATGGGGCAAAACTGGGATATGCATTCACATCATAATTTAAGTGTTCTTAGACTATGTTAAACACTATCTCCCAAATACTTGGTGGAGATTCTAAAAGAACGGAAGTCCATGTCACACAAATAATAATAGTTTTGCTCCTCTGCCACAACCTCCCCTTCCCTCACACGCACATAATACTCAACTCTACCTCCAGTTCTTTTCTGCCATCACTGGGTAAGAAAAGATGGTCCTGGATGCTTAGATCAATTGGGAGAGAAGTCTAGCTTCCTTGAAAAGGAAATTTGAACAATATGATAAACATGGGGTCGGCCCGGTGTGGAGGTTAAGTTCATGTGCTCCGCTTCGGGGGCCCAGGGTTCGCTGGTTCAGAACTTGGGAGTGGACCTACCCACCACCTGTCAAGTCATGCTGTGGCAGGCGTCCCCACATGTAAAGTAGAGCAGGATGGGCAGAGAAGTTAGCTCAGGGCTAATCTTCCTCAGCAAAAAGAGGAGGATTGGCGGCAGATGTTGGCTCAGGGCTAATCTTCCTCAAAAAGATGCAAAAAACAAAAACAACACAAAAAAACAACAAAAAAATCAGGTTTTTAAAAAAATGAGATATGGGTCAGGTATTCTGTTGGTGGGATAGAAATAGGGAGTCCTGTATATGGACTGATGGAGAGTGAGAGAAAATGCAATGTGAGCACAAGTGTAGAAATTAATAGTAATAAATAATAGCAACTATGAATTAAAAGAACAAAATTCCTCTGCAGATTCTGGCACAGAATACAGAATTTCTAGCAATACTGATATCAAAAAAACCTGCCAAGATGTCTCTGAAACCACACGACACTGCTAAGAAATTGTGCTCTTCCAATAGTCAGGTGAAACCAGAACAAACTCTAATCAGAACCGCAAGCCATAAAAAGCTGCCAAAGAAAGTGTTGCAACAATTCAAACAATCTTTGTAACAAGGTGACTTGTTCAACAACCAAAAATTTAATTTAGGAAGTTATAAAAACGGAAGTTCTCTAGGGCATTTCAATGAAGCTACAGCTGAAGCTGTTTTTGCTTTGCAGCTTGTTCAAGATGACCAATCCTGACTCCTCACCAGCTTGTGGTGTTTATGAAAAGAATATATTAATGTATGCTTTAAAATCTAAATTTAATATCCACTGGTGAGTTGTCTTAGTTTGCCTACACGAGAACTTAACTCATAGGACTTCAACGTTTTAATCTAACAGACTTTTTCTGAGGCCTTTACAAAGAACTCTTGAGGAAGTGTTGCAGGAAGGGAATTTAGGAAGCACTTCCTCTTCCACTGGCCACAGCCAAGACCTACAATAGATCCAAATCCATTGCAGAACAGGAAATTACTTCAAGGGCCCTGAGCTAAGTATTTTGGGAAGGCACAGGGCTCTCAACAGACCGGAAAGCAGATATAACTGAAATCTGGTCTGGGACCACACAGATTTTACATCTAACCTGGACAAGACTGAAGAAAAAAAGAATAAGATACTATGCACTCTGAAAGGCATCATTTCCTATCATCTCACTTTTAGTTAAGCTATAGTCTAAGTAAACTACAGTTTATAAACTTATGCTCAATTTCCTAATGTAATTAAAAGATCCTATCAAGAAAATAAGTCTCTAACCTTTGTTTGTTGGGATCAAGAAATTTTCTCTATCTTCATCAGTTGAGAATGGGGTGAGGGTGAAGTCAGTGCACACCTGGAGTTTGGCACGAGGGTAACAGTGACCAGACTGTGAGTGACCACTGACCAGGAACACAATGAGATGGAGACAAAACGTCAAAGAAACTCAGGAGAAAAAGCCCTGTATACACTTATGCCTTCATATATGAGCCATCCTGTATATTCGAGGCCAGTATCACTTACAAGCAATTAAAGACAAGACAAACAAGTCCACTTCAATTTCAAGGAAACTGGACAAAAAGACATCTGGTAGTTTGACTCTTAATACTTTAGTCCCATATGGCTAATGGATACTGTATTAGAGTGGTTTTAGAGAAAGGCAGATCAAAAGTTGCAAATAAAAGTAGATCGGGGGCTGGCCCCATGGCTGAGTGGTTAAGTTCACGTGCTCTGCTTCAGCGGCCCAGGGTTCGCCGGTTCAGATCCTGGGCACAGACTTACACACCGCTCATCAAGCCATGCTGTGGCGACACCCCACACAGAAGAACTAGGGTGACTTACAACTAGGATATACAACTATGTACTGGGGCTTTAGGGAGAAAAGAAAAAGAGGAAGATTGGCAACAGATGTTAGCTCAGGGCCAATCCTCCTCATAAAAAAAAAAGAAAGCAGATCAAAGAACATATTCCTTCTAAATAATCCACTGAACTATATTCATAACTGATGGCCTACTTCAACCTATAAAGCTTCTCTGAATTTTATGAATGTTTTCTCAGATTCTACATAATTACAATCATTCTTCTACAATGCTCCTTTAGCTTTGACATTCTTGAACTTTGTTAATACAGAAGCTCTGGGGGCCTTACATATTTTATACATATTTTTATATACTTCATAATCCTTTCTTAAGTTGGATTTTTAAAATCTATCCTGTCACAAATGGATGTGGATGTTTTAAAAAAACAGATTGTTCTTGCTCGGTTTAAATGATCACCTGAAGTTAAGGCGCAGGTTTCTGCTCAAAATAGAAACAAACAAAATCACGTGACATGAGAAGAAACTGTGCAGTTATACATTTATTGCCTGAAATACTTAAATATATTTTAGAGTCTGAGACCTAGACTCACAAATTGTAAAAGTCAAAGTACACTTTTCTCCTAATGTGTGCAGTGAATGGAAGATACTATTGTTTCTAAGACTTGCTTGGTATTATGGAGGGTCAAAGGTCTCACAATAAAGTATGAAACCTTTTTTAAGTTAAATTTTAATCAAGAGCCAATAACCTAAAATATTCACCACCTAGTACTCATAATTTTACATTTGTCTAGTCTCAGAAGTCAGCTCTCTCTCATACAAGGACGCCAGATCACAACAGCAAGGATAAAGAACCATACCAGAGATTATGTGATTCTCTTATACTCAGTCTTTTTAAAAAGTGCACTGGTCATTTAGCATAGTTAATACTGACCTATACTTGGATAGACAAAGCGACTTGGTCTTTTAGTAATTTTCTCTCTAGTTTGGAAAAATAATCCAAACAGCCTATTAACTTAAGATATTCAACTTTTTCAGAGAAAATATTTTTCTACACCCTTGGTAAAACATCTTGGCGGACTAGAAAGAGAGGCATAATGAGAGCCAATGGTGCTAGATTCTGATGGGGAAGAAGAAAGATAAGGCTGTGGCCTACGACCAAGGCTCAAAGTCAAGCTGAGCCCCAGTCCCTACTGATTCTCATTCTCTTGGAGTGAGTCTAGACTAGTGTCTCCTTCTGTTGGAAATCATCTTCAGGACAAGGGCATGGTCATTCTTATTAGTTTCCTATTGCTGCTGTAACAAATTACCACAAACTTAGTAGCTTACAACACCACAAATTTATTACCTTACAGTTTTGGAGATCAGAAGTCCTAAATGGGCCTTACTGGGCTGAATCAAGGTGTCATCAGGACTGCATTCGTTCTAGAGGATCTAGGGGACAATTCATTTCCTGTCTTTTCTAGGTTCTAGAGGCTGTCTGCATTCTTTGGCTCGTAGTCCCTTCTTCCATCTTCAAAGTCAGCAAGTGCATCACTCTGATCTCTGCTTCCATTGTCACATCTCCTTCCATGACTGACTCTCCTGCCTGTTTCATTTATAAGGACCCTTGTAGTTATGTTAGGCTCACCCAGACAATCCAGGACAATCTTCCCATCTCAGGATCCTTAACTTAATCACACCTGTAAAGTCACACTTGCCATGTAAGGTAATATTCACAGGTTCTAGGTATTGGGAAGTGGTTATCTTTGGGGAGTCATTAGTCTGCCTATCACAATCACCCAAGTCAAAGATGCCACCATGAACTATAGCACTTGGAGATTCCTAACTAATGAGTAATGCATGGTAGATAAATGTTGCCAAATTCTTTGAAGCTCCTTCCATCCAAAAGGTGGAGTCTGTTTCCCCACCCCTTGAATTTGGAATTGCTTTGACCAACAGAACGCGGTAGAAGTAACAAGCAAGTTTCAGAGCCTAAAACTCAAGAGGTCTTGCAACTTCTACCTTCATTCTCTTGGAATGCTATTCTAAGACTGCCACATAAGGAAGCCACTCTAGCCTACTGGAGAATGAGAGGCCATGTGGAAGAGAATGAGGCATCCTAGAAGCCAGACATGTTATCAAATGCCAGACATGCCAACTCTCCAGCTAAAAACAGCTACATAAATGAGCACAGGCGAAAACCAGCAAAGACGCTGCCCAGTCAACCCACATAATGGTGGGAAACAAATCACTGATTTAAGTCATTCAATTTTGGGAGGGTTTGTCATGCATAGCTAACTGACACCGGGAAGAGGAAAGACTAGCCTATACTATGCACACATATTGGGATGAACTTTTGGCAAGAGGAATAAAGGAAGGTCATTAGCGTTAAGTTAGGGAGGAGAACAGCAGCAGGTAAACTTTCTTGGTTGTATCACAAAGCACGATCAGGTTGAAACAGGAAATGACTACTGTTAGTAAGAATGATCAACTGGTCTACATTTATGATCTAGAAATAAGAGCCACTACAGTTTCTAAAAAGAGGCAGTCAGATAACTAAAACCATATCAAAGAAAACACAGGAGAAAGAGTCTACCATACTGCCTGAAACACAGCAGTTGCCCAAGACATGCTTAAAACAAAACCAACTATAAATAGAGTAAAGAGGTAAAGAAAGATGTTTGACCTAGAGAGTCAAGGGGTCCCAGGGGATAAAGTGGTCAGAATCCAGCATTAATATTGTGTGACGTCAGCAAGTCACTGATAACATTAGATGCTGGCAGTGTAAGGACAGAAAGACAGCTGCTCCCACTGCCTAGAACACTACTAGCCCATTCTGCCCTTACACTCCTGGTCCCTCATGGCAGGCTTGAGTTCCTACTGTACATTATAAATATTTTTACCAAGTACCACTAAATTAAATTGAATTTACCTCTCTCCCCGCCTCGTCTGTAAGCTTCTAAGGGGAAGGCATACGTTATTCATTTCTCAGCCAAGCATCTAGCACAATGTCTGGTGTATAGTAGGCAGTTCATAAATGTCCATTTATTGGACAGTTTTTGGGAAAAATGATCAACAAAAATGTCTAGCCCCGTTTCAAGGCTGGTGTGAACTTGCTGAATACAGCAACCATGTCTTATTAAACTTAGCATTCCAAGAACTCAGTAAAGCCACTGGCCCACAGGAGCTACTCAAATGCTAAGTAACAAACCTAAAAAGAAATTTAGGGGCTGGCCCTGTGGTGTAGTGGTTAAGTTCAGCACACTCCACTTCAACAGCATGGGTTCACAGGTTTGGATCCTGGGCACTGACCTACACCACTCGCTGGCCATGCTGTGGTGGTGATCCACACATAAAAAAAGAGGAAGACTGGCAACAGATGTTACCTCAGAGTGAATCTTCCTCAGCAATAAAAGGAAAGAAAGAAATTTAGTTAGGAAAAAATTGATTAGAAATCTTGAGAGAACAAAACCGGGAAAATACATAGATTACAGCTAAGAATCATATCCTAATGTCTAAGCAAAAAGATCTACAATTATTATTTATTTCAATGTAAGTACATCAACATCATCTACCCTCTTAAACTAAGATAAGAATTCTATCAATTTACTATATTGTCCCATTTTGAAAGCTAATATCACAGTTTCTCAATTTTCAACTTAACCCCTTAACCTGGACATTAAACTTACCCATGTCAATAATTCAACCAATACCAATTTAAATATTAAAAATCATTTAATAATGGAATACTGCCATACCATATAGAGGGTTAACATGTAAGAACACAAAACATTAAATGGTGATATGGTACAAGAAAGTATTTCGGGGCTGGAAAATATCTAAACCATGATCCTGGCTAGAACTGACTATGGTTAGTTTTGTCAGGCATCATCAGTTTTGCCACTGGTTTACTGACTGACCCTAAACCACCATGGAACAGCTGCCTATTAGTTTTATCAGCACCAACCAACTTTCTTTCATTCAAAGAAGTTTGTAAAAGGCTTCAAGTGAAAAAATAAGCTTTATAAATTGAAAATCCTTGTGGTTGGCCTTAACACGAACAGTAGATATAATTTAATAACTCACAAAGTTATATTTTTGTCTTTGTAAAAACTGACCCTTTAGAAGGAAAAAAAAGGCATCTAATATTTCATTCAACACCCAGCAACAGGACTATGCTTTAAGATCCTACTGCTATTTGATGAATGTGTAAGGGAAAAAAACCTAACTAGCAATGTTACATTTGACTATCATTTCCTCAATCATTTACTACTGGCATCCTAAGTCAAATAGTTTTTTCATAGTCCCATGTTTTGAAATGCAGATTCCCCAAGTGCTTTGGGTTTCCATTATTTCAATGCTACATAAGCTCTAGACCAGAAATTGGCACTTTTTCTCAAAGGGCAAAACAGTAAATATTTTAGGCTATTCCAACAACTCAACTCTGCTCTTTTAGTGCAAAAGTGTTCATAAATAATAAGTAAACAAACAGAGGTACTGTGTTCCAATAAGACTTTACAAAAACAAGGAAGCCCACAGCTTGCTGATCCCTGTTCCAGATCTATTAGTGTCTTAAGAATGTGCTCAGTTATATATTATGGGTCAATCTCTGGATGTAAATTTAAACAAGACCTGGTGACACACAGATGTATGCCCAGCCAATGAGATTTTATCTACTTTTGTTTCCACCTGAAGATAACCAATAATGTCAAGGCAAAAGAGGAGTGAGATACCGAGAAGCAGACACAGGGAGAGGAGCTCTGAGACTCCTTTGTTCCTCCATATGGATTAAAATTCCCAAACTTACTACAGAACAGAGAAGCTCATCCCACAAAGGCAGAAACGTAAAAAAGCAGAAAGCAAACAAGCTATGGTGGCAGATGTAGAAATAATTTTAGGAAAGTCAAGCAAAGAGAGATGCTACATCAGTGATAAATCAACATCTAGAGAGCAAGGAATTAGAAAGTGACTATTCTAATATTATTACACACAAAGTAATTTTATAAAAATTATTTTGAGTCTTCCTATGATTCTATGGTAAAAGAGACTGATCACACTTATTTTGGTGGCTCAAATTATATACTCCATCATTCCATGTCATCAACTAAAATGCTGGTCCTAAGTAAAACTGCCTACATAGTTTTAAATAGCTATTGAAGGCAAAAAAAAAAAAAAGTTAAGCATCTATTTACAGTACCTCTAACCCAACCTCAATCCCATGGCATACCCCTATCAGATATGCCATGTCTTCATGCCTGCCTCTCTTCTCTACACATCAAAATTAATTCTCAGAAGGAATGAAGCTCATTCGCTTTTAAGATTATCAAAACTAACAGGAGCCCAATTTTATGTCTTACAAATCAAATGAACTTTCTCTAAACTCTGAAATTTCAGGCATTAGCAAAAAAGGGAAAGAACTGAGCCAGCCCTGACGGCCTAATTGTTAAAGTTTGGTGCGCTCTTCAGCAGCCCAGGTTCACTTCCCAGGAGCAGAACTACAACCCTCGTCTGTCAATAGCCATGCTGTGGCAGTGGCTCACACAGAAAAACCAGAAGGACTCACAACTAAAATATACAAGTATGTACTGGGGCTTTGGGGAGGAAAAAGAAGAGAGAGACAGACTGGCAACAAATCTTTTTTCCCAGCAAAAGAAAAATGACTCAATTAAGAGATGATCAGAATGTTGTTAAAACCACAACTTAAAAGGGCCAACCCCAATCACTGATTTGCAGCTGCAGCAAAGCAAAGCACAGTGTCTGGTCTTTCTTTCCTCACAGCTGCCCAGCTAGACTAAATTTCCCAGCTTTCTCTGTTGCTGTATGAGGCAACGGGGCAGGAATATGCCTTCCCCTTTGCTAGAATGTGGATGTGATGTTGGGAGCTGGTAGTCAAGCCACAAGACCAGCCCTACACTGCCCTTGAGACTTCTTCACATGAAAAAAACACAAACTCTCTAGTTTTGATGTCTCTGTGAGAACTGCCCAAACTGTACCCTAATTGATACAACTTTTCTGGCAAGCAAATGTCACATTTTACTACCATGTCCAAATTCCTAGGTTCTAAGTTAAATATTTCTTTAAATAAGTAGGACTTTGGTTGAAAGCTTTAAGTTATTTAATTAAGCAATGAGTAAACAGCAGTACCGAGATTATAGTATTGCTTTTCTTGGACATCAACTTTCTTATCTGATGTTCAAAAAATGCTGGCTTGGGCCAGCCCCAGGGGCCTAGTGGTTAAGTTCGGCATGCTCTGTTTCGGTGGCCCGGGTTTGACTCCAGGTGCAGACCTACACCACTGGTCTGTCAGTGGCCATGCTGTCACAGCAGCTCACAAACAAAAAGAGGAAGATTGGCAATAGATGTTAGCTCAGAGCAAATCATCCTCAGCAAAAAAGAAAGAAAAAAAGAAAAAAAATTGCTGGCTCTGCTTACATAGATAGAAGCAGCATAATATGGTACAAAACATCAAAGTATCTAAAAATAACAATTCAGTACTTGTTCTTTTTTTGGCAAGCATGATTATGAAGGTGAGGAGGGGAAATCTCTATTACAAGGAATCATCAAGATAGCTAAAAGTTAAGCACTTTTAGAATTAACACTTTAAAGATGTAGAGTGGAAATATCGATACAAAGACTGCTTTCTTAAATGGATATATATTTTGTCTTTTCTTATGACTTACTGCCATGATTATTACACAGGGATATAGACATGGATGATGCAAGAGAGGGGGCAAAAAGACCAGGCTTGGCTGAATATAGTCCATGCCTCCTCTTCTTCCCCCAAAGCGTGGCTGTATAGGTCGGCTTGCTTTCAGCTAGTTATCTAAATTCCCTCCCGTCCTAAAGCAGTTTTCAATCTTTGGCAAATCTCATTGGTTTTCCCCTCTACTGTCAAGATATGATATTTTAAAATTTTATTTATTGTAGAATTTGCCCATTTTTTGATCCTATCAAGGCTACCAACGTACACTGTGGCTCCATACATTTTTCAGATACTTCTCTGCTGCCAGTCATTTCTCGGAGACAGAGCATGGTGCAACCAGAAATAATCCTTGCTGCGTATCAGGAAAGTGCCCTTGCTGGGGCGCTTTTTAAACTACCACTTCCCAGATCCCACTCCAACCCAATAAAGAGAGAATCCAGACAGTTTCAAAAGCTCTCCAGGTGATCTGAATGTTCAGTAAGGGTGGAGGAAAAAGCATGGGCTCTGAAGGTCAGGTAATCTAGATTCAAATCCCAGTTTTTCCATTTTAATAGCTGTGACTTTGGGCAAGTTGCTTAACGTTCCTGAACTTCATTTATTCACAAGCGTCTACCATGTGCCAAGCACCGTGCCAGGTACTGAGTAAAGGTGATGATGACCGTCCCTGTCCTCCAGAAGCTTATAATGGAAGATACAGAAACTAAAGGAGGCCGCAGACTAGCACACAATCTTAATCCTAATAAGGCTACAAGGGCAGACAAGAAGGAAATCCAGTCCAGATTCCAGGGATCAGCAGAATCTCTAAAAAGGTGATAGCAACGCTGAGTCCTACTGGACAAGCAATGGTGGCCAGACAAGGCTGCTAAAGGAAGTCTGTTTTTAACAGTGGAGGAAGTGTGTGCAAAGGCTGGATACACGAGAACTCAGCCCATTTGGGAGATACAAGTAGTTTAGTAGGACTGGAGCACAAAATAAGAATGAGGGAAGAACACGAAATGGAGATCAACAGCGACCTCAGCTCCTACATCTGCAAAACAGGGATATTATGTACTCTGCTTAGTTACCTCAAAGATCAAAATATATATATATAGCACAGTGCCTTGAACATAATAGGTACTCAAGTGATAAATCCCCTCACTTTTCAGCTTTAACACACACAGAAGGAAGCTCGCCTTTTAAAAGCATCACTGCCAATCCACACACTCTTTTTTTCTCAGGTCATCTCATCACAGCACAAAATTTAACAGTACGCTCTTTTCAGCTGTTTATTCTTTCTGGGTGCATCTTACCTACTGTAGATTACTGAAGAGTCAATTCCCAGGTCTCAAGGGTGCCAAGATTGGGATTTCCTTCAAAAGGTTCAGACACTTGAGGGTGCCCCAACACTAGGCTGTAGATAACAAAGGTTTTAATGTATTGTTTTAAATTAAATGAACTGCAGCTGTGAAGCAATTCGGACCCAGGACCAGAATACTTCAAATCTATCCCTGGCTCTGACACTAGCTAGATCATTTACTTTGGGTGAGAGACAACCTTCTGCGCCTTGGTTCCCATATCTGTTAAAATGAACAATATAGAACAGAGTCCCTAATAACCCAATATAACAGGGCTACTTTTTAATTGCCACTGCCCTCCTCCCCTATCTTAAGGGGTGGGACAGATAAGAACAGAATCTTCAAAGCAAGCAACATGCCTTTCCTTGATGGAGACTCTGAAGTCAGCTGTAGCTGGCAGCAAAGATGTGTATCAGACAATATCTCATGGCCAATTGATAAAGCTACATACACTCTGCAGATGTCCTCTGGCACCAAAATGCTTTGATTCTTTAAAATATTATTTTGGCCCTTTAATAATACATTGTTATAAATCTTAAAAACAAGTCTAAGAATTAATTTATTTCTCAGCTTCCAATCTGGATATTGACTCCTAATTTAAAATGAGAGGACTCACCCAGAGAACCACCACCAATACAGATTTTGAATTGCTAACACTGTAAGATGCTAGTTTTACTGACGATCTTTCTTGTCAAAATGTCTATTAGCAAACTTTACTACTCAGCTTTATGTTTTAATATGCCTCAATTTCAAAAGGCTACTTTTGTAACTCTGTGAGGTAATGGGTGATGACTACACTTATTGTAGTAATCATTTCATATAGTAAATCATTATGTCACACACCTTAAACAAATACAACACTATATGTCAATTATATCTCAATAAAACTGGAAAAAATACTAGTACAAAGGAAACAGACTAACTCAAAATATGGAGTATTCTGTTCAATACTTTTCATCTTAAATGTGAAATTTACCATGTTCTGAATGCCATAACAACTTCCCACATGAAATCAGACAAAATAAAAATTTAACACATTAAAAAAAAAGCCTACTTAGTTAAGTACTAAACAAGATGGCTTCTTTTTATACCACATTTGTCTCCATGAAAGTACACCTCCATGGCAAGTGGTTTCTTGATAAAAAATCTAACAATTTTAGCAACTCAACTATATATTAACTCAGAAAATGTAGTTAGTTGATCACTAACTTTTAATTTAAAAGATATCTGGATTTAGAAAGAGGTAACTTTTGAGGGCTTATTATGCCCCAGTCACTGTGCTAAAGAGATCTATGTGCATTATCTCATTTAGTTCTCTGCGGTAGGTATTATTATCAGCATACCAATTTTACAGACGGCAAGTGGAGCTTAGATTTTATACCTGACTCTGCTAATAAATCATAAAATCTATTCTTTGAACTCAGAGCTCAAGAAAGATCCTTAACTTCACCCCTGTTTAAATAGTTGTCTCTAGGCACAACAGATTTTAATTAATTCAGAACTCCAGAAAATTAAAGTTACATTATAGCACAAACTTCATAAACAGTGACTGAATTTCCTCTTTAGCCTTCTCTTTAATATGCGAAAATAATTCTAGACCCTGAGCTTTCCTAAACCTTTAATCATTTATGGTGCTCTCTCCTGTACCTACCCATTAGAACAATTTTAAAAAACATTAACAGTGTATCAATTATTTTCAAAAGCCCAGAGATACTAATCAAGTGATCCTAACAGTCTTAAACACTACCCTCAAACCAAAAGATAAATGGAGGCAGGGAAACCTACATTCTAAAGTGCCACCATCCAGATAAAATTACGCTGTGAATTAGAGTAATTTCAATCAGATCTTGTAAAATTGAACATTTTTCTCAAGACCAGAATTAGAGAGTAACTATAAGATAGTTTAAGGGCCCAAACTCTGGAACATAAAATGGTGTGCCACATGGTGAGTTCAATAGCAAAGGGCAGGCAGTAGGGGCTAGGGAGAGCAGCATCAGTATAGAAAAGTAGCAATAAATAAAATTACAAAATGGTTTACCTAATCATCTCACTGGCCATTCTACCTTAATACAAGACAGTAATTACTCTCAAAAATCATACGCTGCTTAACACCTAATATCTTACATGGTGTCCTGAGTTTTAAATTAACACATTACATATTAAGAAAAACCCAAACGGCATTTCATAAGCATTAAAAACTCACATTTTCTTAGCGGGAACCTTCATTTATGACTATGACAGTCATTAACACACAACGAACTGGTTTGTATAATACCAACCCAGTGTAGGTGGAGACTTCTTTAATTCCTTAAGTCATCAATTACTCTTAAGAAGGATTATTTTCTTTAAAATGCAAATGATCATACCATAAACACTATTTTTATGTGTCACATCAGCTATTTGGTAATAAGGTATCAGAAGTATTTTTAAAACAGTTAAATTGGGGCCAGGCTGGTCCACGTAGTGGTTAAGTTCATGCACTCCACTTCAGCGGCCTGGGGTTTGCAGTTGCGATCTTGGGCGTGGACCTACACACAGCTCATCAAGCGACACTGTGGCAGAGTCCCACATACAAAGCAGAGGAAGGCTGGCATGGATGTCAGCTCAGCCGCAATCTTCCTCTAGCAAAAAGAGGAAGATTGGCAACGGATGTTAGCTCAGGGCTAACCTCATCAAAAAAAAAAACACCTAAATCATCATGCTAGAGTCCATTTAATAATCTGCACTCAGCAAGGTAAACACAAAGTTACTAAATAGAGGAAGTGTAGGCAGGAGATTCTGCTTCAGCTGTGTGACAGGAAGTACTAGCTATGGACGTTTAGAAACAGGAATACCAAGTTTTGTTTCAGAACAAGAAATAAAGGAAAATATGCTGGTGAATAAGGGTAAAAGTGGAAGTTCTTTTTAGAGAACGATCTGCCATATATTTAAGACAATCCAACATCATTCCAAAAGTTAAAAAAAAAAAAAAAGCTTCACTTTTTCACTAGGTTTACGTGATAATGTACTTCCCTAGGTATACTGGAGCCTGGATTTTGTAGTTTCAGTATAACAAGACAGCTTATGGCTCACGTTTTACAGATCCGTAGGCAGAGAAGGGTGGCTTGTAACATTTAACTGCTAGTTTCATATCTTCAAGTTTGATGATCATTAAACTTTTTTGGCAACATTAACTACACGATAAGTAAATCATTTTTTAAAAGTGCCAAAGTTTCACAACAATGTGACTGTTCTTCCACTACTGAACTGTACACTTAAAAATAGTTAATATGGTAAATTTTTTGTTTTTTACCCCCCACACAAAAAAGAGCCTAAGTTATTGAGAAATTACACCACTTAAATGTTACCAGTCACTCGTTATGTAAATTTTGATTACTCTAAAGCTAAGTTCTTACGCTTAATTTTTAATAAAGTAGTTATGTCTTTAACAGCTGGATTCGTTTTACGTAACTAATTTCTAAAGATACTTCCGCACACGAGCAAGCTTTTTAATCCCGAACTACAGAGTGAAAGTGAAGCACTATTTCTCAATTAGCATCTTTCAAATCAAGTGAATTACTCATTGCCAACAAATACGAGTTATGAAATTAGGCGAGTGTTTCTACTTCAGCTGATTCCTTCATTCAGTGAAGTGCAAATCTCGAAATTAAGAGCGCAAGATGCCTCAACGAACAGGCTTCTCTGAAAGCAGTTGTAGTTGTGGACTGGGAGGCAGACGACACTCCACCTCCCAGCCGCGAGCCCGACGGAGGCCGAGATCGCCACGGTCGGTCATTTCCAATCACGGTTCCCGCCCGGCTCGGCCCTCCCCAATGTGTCCGGCTTTTGTGAACTCCCATCTAATTCCGTTCAAAAGAGGGGACAACCTAGATTAGCTCGAAAGCTGGAGAAGGGCCTGGAGCAACCGGCTTGGCTCGGCCACCTCTGGGAAAAGTCTCCAGCGAAAGAAAAGTGGGAAGCCTTCAACTTTGTTCGCAAACCCCCCTTTCTCAGTCCCACCTGGCTCCCTTCCCCAGGAGGAAGGGCTGTGTTCTCGAAAGATCCACTCCTTCCCAACTCAAATGTCATTTCCCAGATCAGCTGCTTGAGGGGCAAGCGGCGCTCAACCCACGCCCTCTTGTTCGAGCACCTTCTCCAAGCGCCAGCACTGGGGCTCGGCTCACTCCGCAGCCCCCATCCAAGCCCTACACGAAGAGGGGGTGCCCTGCCCACGACCCCACCCGTGGACAGGGCTGCCCGACCGAGTCGGCCGGGGACTTCTGGCCTGGGCGTCTGGGGCCACCTGAGGGGCTCCGCTCCTGAGTGGTCTGGGGGCGACGAGAGACGGCGGGAGGGGGTCTCTCTACAGGGGAAAGACGGCCTCACCTTGACCCTGATTTCGTAAGTGGTGAAGCGGCCCCGGCCGACCCCCACCGTCTGCGGGTTGCTCACATCGATCTCGAGGAAGTTGCTGGGCGGCCCATAGGCGTCATTCAGGTTCTGCGGCTTGGTGATCAGCCGCCGGGTGTCCGCCACGGTCTCCGCCATTTCGCTGCTGCAGCCGCCGCGGGCTCCCTCCGCCCCCTCCGCGTTCCGCCGCCGCCGCCGCCGCTGCCCGCCGCGGGGACACCGGGCTCGCGCGCAGCGGTCGCGGGGCGAACGAGCACGTAGGGCGGGCGTTCACCCCGTGCGCGAAGCTCCTCCCCGCGCCCCTCCGGCTTCCGCCTCTTGTGCCCTAGAGACAAACACCTGACTCGCCAGAACGCCGCGCCCCGGGAGGCCCGGCTGAGGCGGTGAAGGGGAACTGCGGTCTGCGAGGCGGCGGAGTAGAAGCGAGCTCACGGGACTTGTAGTCGCTAACAGGTTCCGGCCGGACTACAGCGCCCACAATGCACCGGGCGAGCGCGCCGCCGCCGGACTCCTGCCGAGGTGTTGAGAGGACCCAGGGGTCCGGGGGCGGTCGCTTCCTGTCTTTCTGCGTTTGCCTGCGTCTGGAGCGGTGGGAAGAACGCCGGAAACGGTCTTCGCTGCTTTGGGAACTGCGGGGCCAAAAATTAAACGGCGAGATCTTCCCGCAATCGAAACAAAACTGACTCCGCTATCCCTGTGCCAACCTATCTACCGTCTCAGCGTGAACCGCTGAAAATGCCTTTCTAGATAACCATTAACAAATGCTTTAAATGATGATTGTGACATCTGGAGAGTTTCACCATACACGTGTGGGGATTGATAAACTGATAAGTAGGAGAGTGGAATAAAAAACCTCGCGAGATCATAGTACTAAGGTCAAACCGGTTTTGGAGACTGGTCGGTCCTAGAAAA
This sequence comes from Equus asinus, assembly GCF_041296235.1. Classification (NCBI taxonomy): domain Eukaryota; kingdom Metazoa; phylum Chordata; class Mammalia; order Perissodactyla; family Equidae; genus Equus; species Equus asinus. Next base: position 44,026,404 of record NC_091813.1, read on the forward strand.
GAGAACAACAGATAATGGATAGGCCGAAACCTGCGTTGAATGCCCTATGTTAGAGTGACCCACGTAGAGGAGGGAAAATTTTCCTTTTTCTCTTTCTAGGTTCTTTGGCTGGTCTAATAATCAAATTGACATAGGGCAGATTAACAGGAGAAAAACAAATTTGATTCCATGTATGGGAGCCCCACAAAGATTATGGGACTCAAGGGCAAGTCCTGCATTTGAGGCTTATGTGCCTTCTTGAGCTAAGGAATGGGATAGGGGCCTGTGGCTTCTAAGGGGAGGAGAGTAATTCACAAGTTGTGAGAAGAGCAGATGTTTGGTAATTAGATGCTTGCCCTGCCTTACAGATAGGTGTTTCAGATAAAAAGTTATCTCTGGAATAGCTCTCTTCCTGGCCCAGGCCCTCTATTTAAATTCTTTTAGGGAGTTAAGGGAGAGGTGAAAGTTTTTCTTGAATCTGCTGGGTCTTGATTGTCTTCAGTTCAAAACAATCCACGTGCCAAAGTGGCCCGTTTTTAGGCGGGGTATTCTGCTCCCCTTCACCTGCAACTTTTTTGTTTCATTTCTCACAAAGTCCGGTTAGGTTTTATTTTTCATTTCTTTCTTTTTAAAGATCGGCACCTCAGCTAACATCTGTTGCCAATCTTTTTTTTTTTTCCCCCTGCTTCTTTCTCCCCAAATCCCCCCAGTACATAGTCGTATATTTTAGTTGTGGGTCCTTCAAGTTATGGCATGTGCTACGCGGCCTCAACATGGCCTAATGAGGGGTGCCATGTGTGCCCCCAGGCTGGGCTGCTGATGCGGAGCACGCGAACTTAACCACTTGTGGCCCCCGCTGTTGGGTTTTAAACAGCAAAAAGGTGAGAAACCTACCTCTACAGCATTTGAAATGAAACTCAAGTAAGCCTTTATAAGAATTGAAAAAAAGACAAGTCAATTAAGTAGATCATAGATCTACAAATGCAGATTTTGAATATTGAGGTAGAAAGATAATTTTCTATCCCTAGCTGGAGAGTTATCTTCCTTGATGTTGTAGTCCCACAACTATCACTGCATTTTTTCATATGTTGAGTTTCAGAAACCCCACTCACTTTAGAGTTTAAAGTCCCTTAAGCTGAAAAATTGTCCAGATCATTAGCAACCATTCCTAATAACACTAAGAACAGTTGGAATAAAGAAATTACTTAAACGTGATTGTAGATTATTTTCCAGAAAACTCAACATTCATTGATTCGACAAATATTTATTGTTTTCAACTCTAGATACGAGAGAGATAAGGGTAAATAAGACATGGAAATTCCTCTGATCTTATTAACTTTATAGTCTAGTATATAGTCTATCTTAGGGAGACATAATAAACCAATAAGAAATATACCTGCCAATATGATTGGTGCTATGAAGAAAATAAAACTGGATAATGTGAGAGAGGATGACTAAGACAAGCTCATTAGAGTGGTCAGAGAAGTCCTCTCTGGGTATAACTCTCTTTCAAAGAGTAAAGGTAGGGGCCGGACTGGTGACGCAGTGGTTAAGTGCACACATTCTGCTTCAGCGGCCCGGGGTTCGCCAGTTCAGATCCCGGGTGCGGACATGGCACTGCTTGGGAAGCCCTGCTGTGGTGGGCATCCCACATATAAAGTAGAGGAAGGTGAGCATGGATGATAGCCCAGGGCCAGTCTTCCTCAGCAAAAAGAGGAGAATTGGCGGCAGATGTTAGCTCAGGGCTAATCTTCCTGAAAAAAAGAGTAAGGGTAATGTCACAATAAGTATGCCCATAGAGGACTCCCTGATGGGCCTGTCTCCTGTTGCAAGAAACTAAATGGGAACTTGACAGTTATGATCACAGCAGTAAGTTCAAGAAATGAATATAGATGACTCTTTGAGTTAGAGTTTATGAGAGCTAAGAGATCAGGAACCACTGTATTATGTTGTCATCCATGACACCCGAACAAAGCAGTGATGAGATGCTCACATAGAAAGCTTCTGTCTCCTTCCTTGGAGGCCACTCAGAGCAGCCTTGGGCCGCAGCAACAATTGCCTGCAGTGGGGAACAGCTACAGCAAGCAGCCCGCAGCATAGCACAGTCATGTAGCTAAAGAAGAGCTTCCCAATATAAACGTCAGGAAAAAAACGATCTTTAGTTTTCAGGAGATATGATTGTATTCCTAGAAAAATCCAAAAAGAATAAGCTACTAGAATTAACAATAAAATTTAGTAGCTGAATGAAAGTAAAGAAGCTCATTTATAGCTTTTCCCTGTCTAGGCAATGTCTAGTTAGAATGGAGATGGAGGGCCAGCCCGGTAGCATAGTGGTTAAGTTTGCGCACTCCTCTTCAGTGGCCTGGGGTTTGCAGGTTTGGATCCCAGGCGCGGACCTGGCACTGCTCATCAAGCCATGCTTCCCACATCCCACATAAAACAGAGGAAGATTGGCACAGATGTTAGCTCAGGGCCAATCTTCCTCACACACACACAAAAAAAGAACAGGGATGGGAAAAATATCCTATTCACAGTAGTGACCAAAAGTAAAAAAAAAAAACCTACGAAGGAAGGCACAGGATTTATACAAACAAAATTATGAAGTTTCATCAAAGGACATGTTGATGCAAATAATCCATAATCAATCTATAAATGAAAACTGAGGTGATTTTATTATAAGCCAAGTTTGAAGATGATAGCCCAGGGCCTTCCTTCCCCAAGGAAGAAAGAGCACTAAAGAAGTGGGGTGTACAGAGTGGTTATATACTGTCTTGGAAGAAAGAGCATACATCACATGTGACAGGAATATCTCTTGTACTACTGTCACGAGATGTTTAGCTGGCACAGCAGGTCAGTGGTCAGCAGGTCAGTGGTCACAATGTGAGCACAGCAAGTTGGTAATTAAGCCTTAGTTTCCAAGAAGAGATGCTTATCCTTAAAGAAATGCCCAGATGAGGGGAAGTTACATCCCGAACTTTAATGGTATCATTCTTATGTTTGGGACATAGTAAATGTTTAAAGCAGATGTACAATGCATGCTCAACAGGCCACATCAGGCCCTTTGGAAAAACAAGGTCAGGCTGAATTAGTTTTACACCAAGTGGCTTCCTGATATAATCCAATCTATCCTATTGCTTGTCATTTGTTTATCAGACATAAGCCAAAACCTGAATAAACAAGAGTCCATGTTCCTGAACAGGAGGACTTAATATCAGAAAAATGTCATTTCTTCCAAAATTAATAATTTAATGCAATTATAATCAGAATTCCAATGTGATTGATTTCACTGTCCCTCCTGCCTTGGGTGGGTGGGTTGTACTGGATCCGATTTTTAAAAAATTCTTTTGTTGGAGAATAACCCAGAAGATTATGAAAGTGAAAAAAAATTAGGGGCCGGTCCCATGGCATAGTGGTTAAGTTTGGCATGCTTCACTTTGGCAGCCCAGGTTCACGGGTTTAGATCCCAGGCACAGACCTACACTTCTCATCAGCCATGTTGTAGTGGTGACCCACAAATGAAATAGAGGAAGATTGACACAGATGTTAGCTTGGGGCAAATCTTTCTCAGGAAAAAAAAAAATTAAAGTGGGATTTGCTTCACCAAATGTTAAAACTCACTATGAAGCCACTATAAACAAGAGTATGATAAAAAAAAAAACCTTTAAAAAAAAAAAACAAACGAGAGTATGGTTTTGGCTCTATATAAAATAGAATATAGAAATAGATCCCAGGAGCCAGTTCCATGGCTGAGTGGTTAAGTTCGTGCACTCCACTTCAGCAGCCCAGGGTTTCACCGGTTTGGATCCTGGGCAAGGACATGGCACTGCTCATCAGGCCATGTTGAGGCAGTGTCCCACACAGCACAGCCAGAGGGACCTACAACTAGAATATACAACTATGTACTGGGGGGCTTTGGGGAGAAGAAGAAGGAAAAAAAAAGAAGATTGGCAACAGATGTTACCTCAGGTGCCAATCTTAAAAATAGAAAGAAAGAAAGAAATAGATCCTAGTAAAGAACATGATATATAATAAGAGGAGCATTTCAATTCATTGGGGACTGGTGCTGACACAGTTGGATGTCCGGGGACTAGGAGTACCAGAGCCAGTCCCCTGCATTATACCATATATGAAAAAATTCAAGATAGACTTAAATATAAAAAATAAATATATTTAGAGGAAATTTAGGAGAAAAGTTGTAATGCTTCCTAAGCAATAGGGGAAACCAGCTATAAAGAAAAAGTAGTCATTTGAGTACATACTTTTTTTTTTTTGATGAGGAGGGTTTGCCTTGAGCTAACATCTGTGCCAATCTTCCTCTATTTTGTGTGTGGGTGGCCACCACAGCATGGCTGCTAATGAGTGGTGTAGGTCTGTGCCCAGGAACTCAACCTGGGCCACTGAAGCAGAGTGTACTGAGCCTAACCACTAGGTCATGGGGCCAGCCCCTAAGTACATTTTTTTTTTTTTTTTTTGAGGAACATTAGCCCTGAGCTAACTGCTGCCAATCCTCCTCTTTTTGCTGAGGAAGACTGGCCCTGAGCTAACATCCATGCCCATCTTCCTCCACTTTATATGTGGGACGCCTACCACAGCATGGCTTGCCGAGCCGTGCCATGTCTGCACCTGGGATCTGAACCAGTGATCCCTGGGACGCCGAAGCATAATGTGCGAACTTAACTGCTGTGCCACCAGGCCAGCCCCAGTACATACATTTTTAAATAAAAGTTATATAACAAAAGGCATTATAATAAAAAGAAATTGAGGTAAGTATATATGTAGGATAGTATAAGGCTAATATTCCTAACATAAAAAGAACTGACATAAATTGATAAGAAAAAGACAAACCCATAGAAAAATAGGCAAAGAATATGACTAGGTATTGTTCTGTGTGTTTTTCAGATAATTAACTTGTCAAATCCTCATAACAACCCTATGGTTGAGTACCATTATTATTCCCATTTTACAAATTGGGAAACTGAGACACAGAGGCTAAATAACTTGAAGATCATTTAGTACCAAATAGCAAAACTAGCTCTTGAATTTATATACTTACCCACTATTTCATGCTGCCTCTTAGGAAAAGAAATTCTAATGGACAATAAGCTTATAAAATATGCTCAGCCTCACTGATCAAATAAATGAACATTAAAGCAAACATGAAATACATAATGTTTTCTGTCTATCAGATTGGTAAAAATAAAAAAGAACAGAAACAGCGGAAGGCCGGGTGGCACAGCGGTTAAGTTTGCATGCTCCACTTCAGCGGCCCGCGATTTGCCGCTTTGGATCCTGGGCACGGACCTACACACCACTTATCAAACCATGCTGTACTAGGCATCCCACATATAAAGTAAAGGAAGATGGACATGGATGTTAGCTCAGGGCCAGTCTTCCTCAAAAATAAAGAAAAGAAAAGAAAAGAAACATGCAGTGTTAGGAAGAATATAGGGAAACAGGCACTCAGCCTTTGATGACATGAGTCTGAACTGTTACAACCTTTGAGAAAAGTAATTTGATCATGTTATTAAAATTAAAAATATCCAGGACACTTTGATCCCCAAATCGAACTTTCGCTGCAAGAGACCACAGTACGTAAGGACCTAAGTGCCGGGGATGTTATTGCAACTTTGTTTGTAGTGGCAAAACCTGGAAACAGGCTGAAAGCCTGCCAGTGAGAAAATGCTTGAATTACTGTATATTCAGACTGTGGGAAATTATATAATAATTAGAGCAAATGAAATAGTTCTATTTTGATGTCTCAGCATATTAGAATATACCTATCTTTTAGTTATTAGAACTAGAAGAGGCATATCCATGACGAGTAGGTAAGTGAGGATCACGGAATAGTCTGTCCAGTATGATCGCATTTGAGTAAACAAACAAAACCCTGTTAGTGTGTATATATATACGTTTATATGTGGATGGGGAAAAGAATGGAAAGATATATAACCAGGCTGTTAATGCTGGTAACTCGAGAGAGAGTGGCAATTGCAGTGGCACGAGGGTCCGGAAGACATGAGCACACTCTAGGGACAGGTTAAGATATTAGAAATCTGTAGTCAATTTTATGTTTTCCTAAATGGCCTAAGTCTAGAAAAATAATTTGTCTGGGTGTCTGTATTCCTGTGGGACCGTGAGAGTTGTGTCCTTTGAGTAGTGCATGATTATCACAGCGTCAATGGCTCTGGTCATTAAGATTATCCATTCCTCTTTATTCAGAGATCACTAAACAGTCAGCTGATAGTAATTTGATTTCCTATGAAGATTTTCTTACTGGCAAAAGGAGGTACTGCCTTGTGGGAGCAGTTAGTTCATATATTCACTTTAAATTTGTAGATAAAGGTTCTGATTTATCAACTAGTCTCTTGTGAGCTTGATTAATGCATCCCTCCTCCAAGCCTGATTACCTCTGAAGGAAATAACAAAACCAAGTAGCTGGATGGCCAAAAAGTCAGACTCTGGAATTGGGGAAAACATCATGAAGTCCTGTAAGCTTTTCAAGGGCCAGCCTGGCCTCTTTTAGATCATTTTTCCAGTTCAAAGCATTTCAGTTCTCACACTCTGACACACCTCTTAAACCACCTCTCCCAGGCTGCTGAGTATTCCCGAAGAAAACTCTGGACCGACCGGCACCTTTGCAAATTTATGGTTTCCAATTTCAGTTGACCCTCCAACACGCCTCAGCAATCCTTTATTATATCCTCTTCTTACATTTCGCACCCCTCTTCCTTACTCTCAGCAGGTAACCCTGCTTCATGTAGAACCAAGCAAAGTAAAATCCATGAAGCTCAGTATCTCCTTCGCTAGAAGGCTACTTACTGCATGAGCCATCCTCAGAGCTTCTCAGAGCATGAGGCAGATCCAGGCCAATTCCAGCTTTGGAGGATGTGGGCATTTTTGATATTGGCATTGAGAGAATTATTTATAAATGTGGTTTATTTGTGAATTTTAAATAAAGCATTTACATGATTCAGAAGTCAAAATGTACTGAAGAGTGTTCATTGAAAAATCTGCCTCCAATCCCTATCTCCAGCCATCTAGTTCCCCTTTCTGTTGACAGCCACTGTTACCAGTTTTTTGTATATCTTTGTATTCTTCCAGAAATATTCTAGCATCTAAAACCTAAAACTGTGTATGTGCTTGTGTGTGTGCGTATATGTGTATACATGTATATATATGGAAATGGCATCATAGGATTGTCAATGCAAATAATCCATAACCAATCTATAAATCAATATGGGGGGGGGGGGGCCGGCCCAGTGGCATAGTGGTTAAGTTCATGTGTTCCACTTTGGCAGCCCAGGATTTGCAGGTCCAGATCGCAGGCGCAGACCTAGCACAGCCCATCAAGCCATGCTGTGGCAGCGTCCCACATAAGATGAAGGAAGATTGGCACAGAAGTTAGTTCAGCAATAATCTTCCTCACACACAAAAAAAATTGGAGTGAGTTTTTTATGAGCCAAGTCTGAGGACTATAGTCCACGGCTTTCCTTCCCCAAGGAAGGAAGGGCACCAAAGAAGTGGGGTGTACAGCGTGGTTATATACCATCTTGCAACAAAGAGCACACATTACACATGATAGGAATATCTCTTTTACTAGTGTCACAAGATTCGTAGCTGGCACAGCAGGTCGGTAATTAATCCTTAGTTTCCAGGAAGAGATGCTTATCCTTAAAGAAATGCCGATATGAGGGGAAGTTACATCTCTATTTTCAAGGGCATCATTCTTGTCTTTGGGACATAATAAATGTTTAAAGCAGGTGTACAATACATACTCAACAGGCCACATCAGGCCCTTTTGGAAAAACAAGGTCAGGCTGAATTAGTTTCAAACTAAATGGTTTCCTCATATACTCCAATATATCTTATTGCTTTTCATTTATTCATCAGGATACACACACTTTTGTACCTTATTTCACTTAACAATATATCTTAAAAATTGCTCCACATTTGTACAGCAGCAGAGTATTCCATTACATGATATGCAATGATTTATTTAACTTGTCTCCTACTGACAAAGATATATATGGTGATCTCAATCTTTCACTATTATAATGCTGCAAAATATAACCTTGAATATGCCATCATCACACACATGTGGGATTATATTTGGAGGGTAAGTTCCTGTAAATAGAATCACCGGGCCAAAGGATACATGCATTTAAACGAGATGTTGGAAAATCTCCTTCTGTCTAGGTTTTACCAGTTTCCATCCTGTTCAGCAATGTATAGAAATGCCTGTTTGTCCATAGCTTCACCACCACCGAGGGTTATCAAACTTTTTAATCTTTCCTAGTTATTTCCATAATCTTTCCTTATTATGAGTGCAGTTGAGCATCTTTTCATATGTTTACAAGCCATTTACATTTCCTTTTTTTTGTGACCTATTTGTTCAAATCCTTTGCCCATTTTTCTATTGATGGTTGCTCTTTTTCTTGATGTGTTGGAGCTTATTAAATATTAAAGAATAAGTCTTTGTGTGGTATAAATTGCCCATATTTTCCTCAGTTTAACTTTTGACTTTGCCATTGATGATTTTTACCACATATTTTGTAGTTTATGTGGTTTAATTTATCAGTCTTTTCTTTTGTGGTTGCTTTTTTTTTTTTTTTTGAGGAAGATCAGCCGTGAGCTAACTGTTGCCAATCCTCCTCTTTTTGCTGAGGAAGACTGGCCCTGAGCTAACATCCATGCCCATCTTCCTCTACTTTATATGTGGGATGCCTACCACAGCATGGCGTCCCAAGCGGTGCCATGTCTCTTTTGTGGTTTCTGAGTTTCCAGGCATGCTTAGAAAGCCCTTCCACCTCTTATTAAAAAAATCTACTTTTTTCTAAGATATTTATAGGGTTTAAAAAAATATTTGATACATCTGGAATTTATTTTGGCATAAGAGAAGTAAGGATCTAAAACTTTCCCCCATTTGACTAACTAGTTGGTCTAACACCATTTATGAAACAATCTATTTTTAAAAAAATTATGTTTTACTCACCAACTTGAGATGGTTGTATTATTCTACTTGAAATTCCATTTGAAATGTATTTCTCATTTAGTCCTGTATATTCCTGTGACCGTATGTGGTTTAATAAAAAATATATTGGTTTTTGTCTGAGGATCCTGGCACCAAGCTCCTAAAACCCTTGGAATTTTCTCAGTAATAGGAGTGTCTTCTCTTATTCCTAAGGAGCCCCTTCTACACACCTGAGTTTATGCTAATGAGGTGACTGAGGGTAGGGCCCCTAGATAGCTTCAGGATGGGAGCTGGCCACAGAAAGCCCAAACATGTGAAGAGAGGGTGGGAAGTTTCAGCCCCGTCCTCCAGGAAGGTTTCAGGCAGGAGAGGGTGGAAGCTCCCTGCACCCCTTCCCCATTCCTTGCCCTATACATCTCTTCCATTTGGCTGTTCCTGAGCTGTATCATTTATAATAAACTAGTAAACAAAAGTAAACTGTTTTTCTGAGTTCTGTGAGTCAAATGATCAAACCTGAGGGGGAGGGGGTCATGAGAATCCCCCAAATTTGTAGCTGCCGGGCAGAAGTGCATAGCTTAGGCACCCTGTTTGTGGCTAATGTCTGATGTGGGGGCAGTCTTGTGGGACTGAGTCCTTAACCTATGGGGTCTGTGCTAATTCCAGGTGGTTAGTGTCAAAATTGAATTGAATTACTGGACACCCAGTTGGTGTTGAAGAATCAGAGGCTTTGGAGATGATGTTAATCTGCTCTAGTAGCATATCAGATAGTCTCTCTCATCTCAAGGGTTAATTTGTATGCTTCCACAGTCAGAGAGAGGTCAGCGCATGGTCACTCCCTGCACAGTCTAAGAGTTAGGAGTCTCTGGGAGGTTTATACTTTAGCTGAACACATCTTCACATACACACATCGTATATTTGTCCACAGTTTTATTTAGAGAAGAGGCTGTGTTCTTGGAAGCTAGAGCTGGAGCAAGCCAGGCCCTTTTTGCATGACCCACTCAGCAAAGTAAGCCTGCTGGTAGCTTGACTCTCTCACAGTAGGCAGGTTAATGACCATCTGTTGTGTTTTAAGCATGCCCTTTGAGGGAGATTACTCCCCATCCTGAGATCCTTTGCAAAGTATTTCTCCCAAAGCACACACAATTCTACAATTTGTTGTATTTTTTTAGGATTTAGTGCCTCTTCTATCTTGGTAAATCAGGCAGTGCCTAGCTGGTTGTATCACCATCAGAACCACTTTCTCTTGCTTTTTCAAGTTCTCCACCAATTATTCCTTTTTTCCTATATTTTCTCCTTACTTTTTGTGGTAGCCATAAGAATGTGCCTCTCAGATCTCCAGCCTCAGGAAACATAATTAACCTATGACCTCAGCTGCTGTGCTCTGAAATTCATTACTGCATTTGCTCTGAGGCCACATTTCCCATGGGCTGCTCCCAGCCATTGGCTGAGGATTGCTCAGACGTTAGGGATATAAAGCCCATTCTGTTATTGGCTGTTAGTTAATATCAGCTGTGATATCTGCTCCCCTGCAGTGAACCCAGTGTGTATGGGGTTAAAACTGAAAGCAATATTCCCCATTCCCTGGTTATTTAGTTACTGTCATATGTAAATGTTTGTTTCTCTAAAGTCTGACTCCCTGAGCTTTACAACCAAATAGAAGTTACAAATTGATAAAGCCCAGATGGCCTCAAGCTGGGCTCCTACTAAAGTTGTGGCCAATCACAGGAGCTTCAGGTTCTTTTAGAGAGAAACTAATGTCCAGAGAATATCAAGAAACCGAAGCTTCCCAGGCCCCACTCCTCAGCTTCCTGACATCAGAGTCTACCTTCCACCATGCTGATAAACAGCCAAGGACACTCATCTGAGAAATCCTTTGTCTCCTCCACTGGAAGCAGCCCCAGACACAGGCCAATGGGAAAATGCTGACCAAGAAGGCCATGGCCCCCCTCCCCTACCTAAAACCCCAAATAAAAGCCCCTACCTATTTCTTAACGGGAAGCTAGCAATTTTTGAGGCACTAGCCCTTGCTTTGCTCCCTATGCCTGGCAAAGTCAAGCCTTTCCTTTTCACCCAAGACCCTGTTCTTATTATTTGGATTGGCATCAGGATCAGAGACCAAACTTAAGGTAACAATTCCTGGGACAGGAGGGACTCCTCTAATAGATGACATTGGATCCAACGTCTGGAAGAGTCACAAGCAGCCATGACAGGGAGCAATTCCTGTTTCTAGTCGAATGGCTGACTTCTGAAAAAAAATAGGCATAGGATTTATTTTGAGATAGAAGGGCCCCTACCACACAGAGTGACTGATTTCAAACATGTAAGGCCAGGCAACGTTACTGTAAACCTGGATCAGGGTAAAAATAAACAAGTCCTCAGCTGTGGGAACATTGGGAAGCAGGCATTTGCATTTCTTCTCTCAAGAAAATGGATTACCAACTTTCTGAGTAAAGAACCACTAAGGTTATCTAGAGCAGTGTTTCTCAAATATTAATATGCATACAAGCCACCTAGGGACCTTGTTAAAATGTGGATTCTGATCCAGGAGTGCTAGGATGTGGCCTGAGATTTTGCATTTCAAACAAGTTCCAGGTAATGCCAAAGTTGCTGGTCCCCAGACCTCACTGAGTAGCAAGGGTCTAGAGAATTTCAAGTATGCCAGATATATTGATTAGTTGGTGGGGTAAAGAGAGGGTCCCATTTTAGAAGCAATGGCATCGTGTGGTCCCTTTAGCTGAACAGATACATTCCCCTTAGGACTCTTAGAGCCTTTTGGCCAATCATATGACAAATATGCACTGAGCATCTACAATAAACCTGCACTGTGCTGGGTACTGGGGGAGGAGGGAGCACAGAGAAGAAGAAGAGTGGTAAACTGGATAAAGCTTTTGCTTCCAAGATCTTTCAGTCTGGTCGTAGGGACATAAAAACAAACAAGCCATATCAGTAGAACGTGATGAGAACCACAAAGCCCAGTCTTCAGGGTAGGGGGGGGAAGAATTCCAGAAGGAAGCAACAACAAAACTGAGACATGAAGTTGGTGTCTGACAGGCAAAGTGCCTGTGATTTGGTTGTGTCTGTGTGGGAGGTGCATTTCAGAGACAGGCATAAAAGTAAGCAGAAGCCCAGAGGAAAGAAAGAGCGTGGCACGGCTGGGGAACGACACGTAGTTCAGTACTCCTGGAATGAAAGGGAACTATGACAAGGACTAAGGCCAGAGGGACAAGGCCATGAAGGGCATTCCAGTCTAGATTTATGGTTCTGGACATTATCTGAAGACATTCTAAAAGAAACCACTGAATGGGAGTGGTTGGATTTGAGTTTTAGTTTAGAAAGATCACTCTGGCAGAACTAAGATAATAGCGGTACAAATGTAGAGAAGTGAATGGACTTGAGAAATATTTGCCCCTGTCTCTCTGGTTTGACCTAAAGAAGGTACAGCACAGAGCCTGGGGGGACTGCTCAGACCAGAAGTCTGTGAAATGCTAGGTGGGAGGAGAATGTCAGGACGCAAACAGCACCACAACTCCTGTTGGGAGGTGGAGGGCCTGGCAAAGCACTGTGGATTGGTGTTAGTGTTCTAGTGAAAAGCCTTAGCCACCAGGACATACACTCCCTGGCATACCTGGTTCTATTCCTAATTTTATTTGCAAAGAAGTAAGTTCTTTTAACTATTCATTTGGGAACACATCCTCAAAGGAGGTGTATTTGTCTAGAACCCGTGGATTGGGTTTGGTAGAGAGCTTGACTGGGCCTGCTGGACCAAGGCTTGATCCACTAAGCTGTTTAATGCTCTCAAATCTATAATTACCTCAACTTGGAGTATGAGCATGTCACTACAGTGTTTGCTCCCCATCACACCACACACTGTCACAAACACCCATATGTTATTTCTGTTTATTGTCCCATTGACTGCATCAAATTCATCTCGTCTAATATCAGTCTGATCCCATTTACCTTAGAGCAATACCCCGAATATTTACATCCATTTTGCTGTAAATACTATCATTATTTTTCTAATCACTTGGACTTATAACCATGAGTCATCTTTTTTCTCTTCTTTCTCATCTGTCCTTCACCCCCTGCTATATCTTAGTTTTAGTTAATGCAGCGATCTCCATACTGCCTTGCTTTCTCTAATCTCTCCTATCCATTATGCCTAATACTAGCATGATTGACATGTTACCATTCTGATAATGTTTTTATGTTATAAATATCTCCTGGCTAGAATTTTCTATTTTATATAAATGTATCTGACTTGAAGACAATACTACAAGCAAATCAATTCTATTTAATCAGGGCTTGGTAGAGGAGATGGGCAAAATCCTTAATAACTGCATAACCCTAGAAAAGTTACTTTACCTGCCTGTTCTTCCCTTTCTTAATAAAATGGGGACAATAATCGTACCTACCACACAGGTGGTTATGAGCATTGATAGAGTTAATATAAAGCATTTAGAACAGTGGCACCACGTGGTGAACCCTGAAATACCCAGAATCTGTGTAGGAGTGAATAAGGAAATGGGTTTATCTAGAAAGAAAAAATGTGGGGCGGGCCTGGTATTGCAGTGGTTAAGCACACACATTCCACTTTGGCGGCCCAGGGCTCGCCAGTTCGGATCCTGGGTGCGGACATGGCACTGCTTGGCAAGCCATGCTGTGGTAGGCGTCCCACATATAAAGTAGAGGAAGATGGGCAAGGATGTTAGCTCAGGGTCAGTCTTCCTCAGCAAAAAGAGGAGGATTGGCCGTAGTTAGCTCAGGGCTAATGTTCCTCAAAAAAAAGAAAAGAAAAAATGTGAATGGCAAATCATAGGATAAGGCCTTGAACAGCATGATTAGGGGTGACTGGTGGTATGTGGCTAGATTTGCGAGCAGAAGATATTGAAAGAATGTTGTATCTAGATGAATCTAATAGTGGAAAGTTTGATGATCTTCTTGACCAGAAACCTGAGCTTAAATCTGTCGACAGAATGTTTCAAAGCCTTGATTTATTTACTGTTGTTTTAGATTCAAAACGTTGGCTTTCACAGACATTTCAGTCTAATGCAATGTCAATTAATTAGGTCCCAAGTAAAACAGCTGCCACGGGAGATTTACATTACCACAGCTTACATTTGAGAAAGTCAAAATTTTCAAAATATGGTTGGTTTCAAAGTATATTTTTGATAAACTAGCTTGAATACTGCATTGTGGATAACAAGGTTAAATAAAGGTTCTAATAAGACAAACAGCGACAATTTAAATAAATCAGATGTTTTTGTCGAAGATTACTCTGTGATTTTCTCCAATTATTCATGACATTTCACCCATTCATATTGTGATCTGTTTTAATAGTGGAAGGGAAAAAAAACCTTGTCTCCTTGTTTATTCTTTGTTCTCAAGGAGATAAGCTGTTTATAAAGATACGTTATTTGTTATTTAAATCACTTTTACTGAAGTTGTTTATTTCCTTGTTTCAGTTTCTAAAAATATTGCAACAATTGGAATGCTTCTTAGAGATGTCTATTCAATTCAGAGTGATTTGTACTGAAATCCTTTGCTAAATGGGCACAGGTGCTGATGTGTATAACATCCTAGAGTGAGTCAAAACTAATAAATGCTAAAAAAAAAAGATAACGGGGATATACTTGTCAACTTTTGAAATCTGTGATTAAAAACATTTTAGACCTAAAGTCTCAGATATTTGTAAAGGTCTACCTGAATACTTGCCATTTCATAACCATTTAATAATAGTAATAATAATGATGATAATAATAAATTAGATAACACCAAAAATATAAGCAGAAAAATTGCATAATTTAAATCCAGAAATCTATTTCTTGGAAAATGCCCTTTAATCACTTTGCAGACTTTCAAGATCATAATTATTATATAAAAGTAATTACATTAAAAGATAATTTACCTGGTAGTAAAGTGTCAAATTAAAGCTGAAAAACAGTACTTATAAACAGAATTATATATTTCTTTTAAATTGTTCAACAGCAAACATGGGAAATTATAGCTCCTGCTTCTCTCTTTGCTATGCATAAAATTACCTCCAGAATAAATTTTGGTAATTTGATACTATAAAGCTACATAGTAGGACTGTACAGCATAGAGCTCTGTATTACACATCTTGTATATCAATCTATAAACCCAAACTATGACTTATCCTAGATAATCAACAGGATTGATGTGTGAAATAAAGACAAGTGGATTTGATATTTTAAGGAGTGGTTGATTATTTCCAAGAACTAAAGCTTCAAAATCCAGCTGAGTTGATTTGGACTAAAGAAATGAAGCCTGGTACCATAAATTATAGTATGTCTTCCTGCTGAGTAAGTCCTGGATACTGCAAACTGAGATCTGTGGATGCACATCTCTCCCTTTGAAGTTGATGAGACTTGCTTGGCCTAAGTGAGATACATGCTGGGAAAATTGGGCCCTTACGATTAGTGTGTATAGACATTAGAGGTCTCATGACACTTTCCTCATCTGGTCCCTTAGTTTTCTCCAGTCTTGGTTTTGGCAGAAGACACTCAACTTTGGAATAAACCCTTCTTGAATTAGATAGGTCCCAAGAATAAATGGTATTCAGGCTTTATTATCTAGAGAGTCTAGACTGAGAACTTCGTTATCAGCCAAGTTGGCTAAATAAAACTCACCTTGATTTAAAACTTATCCAAGCAATCTCCCCAGGATGTCCATTTTAAAACAAAAACAAACAAAATCACTTAGCTGATTCCTTTGAAGTCTAGGCCAAATCATGGCTAATTCTGAGTATGGTCACCTGATGCAAGTACTAATACTTATAAATAAATGAATTCATATAGTTTTATGATTGCGTCTTGGGTTTTGAAGACTGGCTACACTTTAGGTCAACTTCAGTTCCTCTGAATAAGCAGTCCACAGAAGTGAAAAACATTCAGTCTATTTGATTGGATGCATTGCATCAAATCATCTAACCAACCAACAAAACTAGATTGGTTATAACCATCACTGAGAGGCAATCAAAATTCTATGTAGCACGGTCTACTTTTTATCTGTATATAGATCTGATTTGGGGGCTATTTGAAGAACTATCTCGTTGAGTAGATAAGCTTTCAGTCCCTATTACTGTTCAGTTAACTTTAAGAAGGAGTAGTACCTATGTTATCTTGGGTAAGTCACTTTATCTCTCAAGATCATTGAGTCTTAATATGTAAAATGGCTGGGTTAAAATCAGAAGATCTTTAAGCTCCCTTGAGACTCTAAAAATAATTTTTCTCATTAAGTCTGGATGTCTATCCACATGTTTTTTTTTGTAATGATGAATACTGAATACATATGCAGTATTAAACTTGGAACATTCTTGGAGTTGCCCTGGAAATATTAAAATTCAATTACTAGTTTTTGTAACTATTTTTATTAACATAATTTTTCTCCCAACTAAAAAAAGTATCAGAACACACAGGAAATACAGATGGGGGTAGGGAGTGGGGGGATGGCAAGTTTTCCAGTTTTTCCAAAATAATATATATGGAGGTTCATGAAAACAAATGAGATACTCCGTAAATCACCCATGACATGTATTCTGGGTCTAAATCATTTGAGTGATATGAGAAGATGGAAAGGCAGTAAGAGCCAGGTCTTGATTTTCTAAAGTCCATAATAAAGAAACTGTATTTCACTCTGTAGACGTAGGAAGGCATTGGAAGTTTAGACTGTGTGATGGGATGTGGTCAGATAGGCCACCTTTTTCGAAATAAATCTGACAGTAGGATGGAGTGGAGGAGAAAGACAGAGCCAGTTAGGAGACGACTGCATTAGCTTCAGAAAGATAGGAGGAAGACCCAAAGATAGTAGATGAATTTAAGCCATATTAAGATGATAGATTCAATCATGTCTGGTGAAAGACTGGATGTGAGTGATGAAGAAGAGAAATTAATTGAAGGTTGCTCTCCGATTACAAATTTCCATGTGGAGTTGGGGGAGGTTAGAATTGATTGGGGGTTGTTGCTGTTTTAAAAAGATGCCAGAGAGACTATTTTTGTTTTTGTTTGTTTGTTTGCTTGTGTTTTAGCGAGGAAGATTCGCTCTAAGCTAATATCTGTGCCAATCTTCCTCTATTTTGTATGTGGGTCACCGTCACAGCATGGCTAATGAGTGGTGTAGGTCTGTGCCTGGGATCCAAACCTGTGAACCTAGGCCACTGAAGTGGATTACACCAGATTTAACCACTATGCCAAGGGACCAGCCCCCAACAATGTTTCAGTAAAGGAAAAAAATGGCAACTTTTGTTGAAGATTAGCAAATTTATAATTTTTTCTTATTAGAAGGAATGGACTGCTTGCACCAAAATCTACACTTTATATAAATTTACACGTCACAGGTTAGCTATATCTTGTTTAGAAATTTTCATAGTCAATAAGACACAGGCATATTTATTTATTTGTTGAAATTAAGTAATCTAAATTATACTTTTGGTTAAGGATCAAACACAAATGTTGGAATGTAGAAGTTAGATATTTGACTCTACTTGACTCCAAAAAACAAGTTATAATGGTTTAAATGATTCCTTATCTGTCTTCCAATGAACCATATCATTTCTTATAGCTCTAAACTGTTTCTTTATTAAATTAGAAGAATCTCTAACTATGAAGCATCATGTGTAATGACAAATATATGAATAAATAAGAAGTGGAAAATAAGGACTCTTTGGTTGTATTCCAGTTACTTCTGTGATATTGAGTTTGATGGTGGTTTTTTATTAATCTTTCAATTTGGCTTAAAAATATTAGGAGCATCACTGATTTCATGAAGTAGGTAGTCTGCTTTTTTGCAGAAAAACTAAAAGAAGATAAATTTTGTATTTTTACTAAGGCTACTCATTCAGGCATTCAACAAATATTTATTGTTTGCTGAGTGTCTACTAACTTAGGCACTATTCTAGGCCCTGGGGATATAGCAGTGAGAAAAAGACATAAATCCCTGCCCACGTGGAGTTTAAATTCTAGAAAGAGCAGTAAGAGCAGATAATAAGCTAATAAATTAGTAAAGTACGTATTATGCCAGACGATGGTAATAATTGTGGAGAAAATAAAGCTGGGAAGGAGGAAAAGGAGTGCTGACTGAGATTGTAATTTGATAGAGAAGGCCTTAACTGAGAAGGTGTCATAAGGAAGTAAGGACATGAGGAGTAAACCAAGTAGCTATCTTGGAGGAGAGCATTCCAGGCAGAAGGTGCAGGCAACACAAAAAGCTTTTGGGTGGGAAGCAGGCTTGTGAGTTCCAGGAACACCAAGAGAGCCAATGTGGATGGACTAGAGGGAGGGGAATGGAGAGTGGCTTGAGATGAGATCAGAGAGCTAGTTGGGGTCTAAGTCATGAGGCCTTGTAGTTTATTTAAATAATTGAGTGACAGAGGAAGGCACTAGTGGGTGTTGAACTCAGCAATGGCATGATTCAAGCTAAAATTTAAAAAATGAATTTGGCTGCTCTGTGGAGAATAGGCTGTAGGCATCAAGAGTGGGTGCAAAGAGACCAATTGGACACGACTGCAATCATCCAGGAGGGAGATGATGATGACTTGGACCAGGATTGGTCGTAGCAATGTTAGTGGTGAAAAGTGATGAAATTCTGGATTCTTTCCAAGGTGGGGCCAACAAATTTCACTGTAGACTGGATGAGGGGATGAGAAAGAAAGAGGATGACTCTGATAAACGGTCTGCGCAACTGGAAGGCCTGTTGCTATCTACTGAGGCAGAGAGGGCTACAGATAGCGTAGTGGAAGTTGGAATCAAGAGTTAGGGCATCCTCTTACCCAAAGGGAATGCTCATAAGAAGAAGAACAACAACAATAACAGTATTAAGGGATGGCATCCTGGCTTGTTCATGCAACAGCCTATCCCATCTATAGTCTGTCTCTGACAGTGGCCAACAGGCACCCTCTAAGGTGACAACCTTGTGAACTTACTGTTGGAAAATTATAGTGTCCTAGAGCTAGAGAAAAACTGAATACTCCAAATCACCCATATTTATTATGGATTATCATCTCATTTATTTAAATCCTACTTGAAATCCCCCCCCCCTTTTTTTTTTGCTTTTAATGAGTTTTATAAATTTGCTGTTTCAAGTGTTAAGGTTCAGTAGTACTTTCCTCTATTTATTTAAAAATTTCCCCCTACTTTTTTCAAGCTTTAGGGTACATGCCTTATTTCTACACTTCTTGGATATCATGAATCCATGCTGGTCTAGGCTCTTCCTTACTTTAGATTTTGACCTTATTCCCTTTCAATTTCTATTTACATGTGCATTTGACTAACTCTTTGTGTATTACATTATCTCACTCAATTTTCACAAAACCTCTGTGACGTAGCTGGGACAGACACCATCTTAATTTTATAGATAAGGAAAACAGAAAGGGAGAGGATAAATCAGTGACTAAATCATAATCCAAATATATCTTCTGATGACTACTATAGTATGTTTTCTGTCAACCACTTTTTCCCCATTTCCTTCTTTATTTTATTTGTCCTTCTCTGGTTACTTTTGGACTAGTTTTGTCCTTGAGAGCAGATGTCAGAACTACTTGGCCCTTTCTCTAGGAAGATTTTTAAATAAGGACAAGATAATGCTTTCTGATTTTCTGATTTACCTCTGTTAGCTTTTCTGATGATGTTCAAAATTTCTTTTAGGGTTATTTTTGCTTTTTTATTTGTTTTCACAATTGCAGGTACAGCAGGAGCACAGGACTGATGTTTTAATAAAATATTTTACAACAGCTACTAGTTAGTCTTCTGGTCATGAGGATTCTCTTGAATACAACAAATGTAATCTAAGTTATTTCCTACTGTTACCCATACTTGTATACAATAAAGTTCATTTGCCATGTTTCTGTCTATTTGCACAGCCACGTGAAAATCTTCTGTAGATCTTCCTGCCAATTTGGCTTTAGACTATATGTGAGTGCTTATTTCACTTCCATAATTATTAAGCTGTTGGAAAGTCTAATCAAAGGTAATTTCATTGACCAAGGCAATTATTTTCCCAGAGGAACAAAAACGATACCTAGATAATCTCTGACAGTCTTAAGTGTGATGAATATGTAAGTCAAGGAAGAAATAGTCCAATTTTTTCAAAAGGTCTTTCACAAAGTGTCACACGAAAAATTAGTAACATGAAATGAAAGAAACAAACGAAAAACCCCATTCCCTAGAGCATAGAGGAATAGCTTGTCATGTCAGACAATGGAATTAAAGATAGAAAACAAATAGTAAGTATAAATTGATTCATTTTGAACGATACAATCAAAATAATTTTTCCATAAATGATTTGACAGAGTTGGTAGAGAAGTCTCCAAACTGTTATACGTGCTATGCTCTCCCTTTTCCCGTTTCTTTGGAATCTTCTATTGTGGACCAAC
This sequence comes from Equus asinus, assembly GCF_041296235.1. NCBI lineage: Eukaryota > Metazoa > Chordata > Mammalia > Perissodactyla > Equidae > Equus > Equus asinus. The sequence continues at coordinate 44,046,740 of NC_091813.1, forward strand.
TGCCTAACTTCCTGGAACTCTTTCGAGTGTAGTTTTTATTTAGTTTTCACACAACTGAAACTTGGCTTCTCCTTCCTGTAATCCAGACTTTCTTTCCTGCCTGCCTTAGCTCACTTTACTCCCTGTTCTTGGAATGTCTTCATTTCCTGTTAAAAGTAAAGCTTCTAGAAGGTCTTCCTGATTTCCCAGCCAAAGTGCTCTCCTTTCATTGATTCTCTGACACCTGGTAGAATCTGTTACTTTCTTCATCCCTCCTACTGGAATGCCAGCCTCTTCTGAACAGCAATTTGTATTCCCAATACACTTATCATAGTGACTCAAAACATTTTTTGTTTAATCAAATTAGGGCAGATCACTTAGAAATTCCTCTTTGGATACACTATCTCATGGCCACTCCATCCATTCATTGTCCATCTCAGGCCATTGGCTTTCCCATGTTATTTATAAATTCTTTCAAAACATTTGAGTGTATGCCATATTGAAAATGAATTATGCTATTCAAATACAGAAAGCAAAAGTGGTAGGAACACATTTCAGCTATTCTGCCAAAGATGAGTTGGACAAAAGATGCCAAAGATGAGTTTGGCTGGAGACAAAAAACCCTGGGGCTACCATTTAGAGAGGTGTGACGAAGTAACAACAATATTTTCTCAAAATATGAGGGCTCATTGGGTCACCTACATTTTATTTAGGTTTCGGAATCTCACTCAGTTACGCTAACCGAAAAGACTCAGAGGTGGTTACGTGACTACACGTCGTAATCATATTCCAATTCCTTGAGAATGTTTAGGGACCTTACACTGCCAGAGCTGGGCGGAGAATCGCCCTTCCTCCCAAGCCTAGAACTGCCCGCCCCGCCCCTCCCACGGCGCCGCCGCACTGCATGCTGGGAGTCGTAGTCTCGGCTGGCGCCACCCGGAAGGAAGGGCAGTGCAGTCCAACCCGCCTCCTGGGTACTAGAGGTCGCGTTCTTCCGCTGCTCTTTTTCGTTCTGTTGGCCAGAGGGTTCCGTTAGCCCGGCTGCGTTTGTCCGTGCTGCAGTCTCTCATCTGGGTTTCAATAAAGTTTTTTTCTTCCTTCCCTTGTACGGAGCTCAAGATGGCGGCCTCCTGGTCGCCCTTGGTTACCCTGCGCTTAGTACAGAGCCGGCTGAGAGGGAGATGTGTTGGGTGCGGGGCCAAGGCCGCTGCTCTCGCCCCTCCGGCCACCGTCCTTGGAAACCCCATTTGGAAAGGTCAGTGACTGTGCCTTGAGTAGGCCATGACTGCCTCTGACCGGGGAAGCCTCGGGTCAGTCACCCTCCCTCCTCAGCTGCCTTCTGCTTTCACGGTTTTCGGAGCTAAGGGCCCCTCGAGAGGACTTTCAGGCCCTTCTATTACTGTCTGCCCATGAAAGAGTCCTGAGCGCTGAGGGAGCTAGCCCAGAGTGACTTTCATTTTGAGTGTCAGAGGTCGACCCAGAGTTTGTTCCTTCCCGGTGTAGAGTTGAGACCCGGTGAGCCCAGGTGCAGGAGTGCCTGGCTTGATGGGATGCAATGTGGGGTTGGGCCCGGGGGACCCTTGCGCCTTCCGCCTGCCCAGGCTCTCCCGGGCTGGTGACCGACCGGGCACTGATCTAAAAGCCAAGCCTGGGACCTCTGCAGGCCCCTGCGGGCTCTCGGGGTTCTGGGAACCCAAGTGTACAAGCATCCTCAGATTGAGGGATAGGTTCTTCATGTTCTTTTCAAGTCACTATAGGCTTCAGGGGGGTGTATTTTATCATGGGTCTTGCTTCATTCATTCATTCATTCAAATTGTTATGTGTTCACGAATGAATGAACATATATTTTGAGTAACCAAGCCCACAGGAGTGCTAATTTTACGGCTGTATTCATATACTCCCATTAAACTGCGGGCTACTCAAAGGCAAGGACCAGGTGTCATTGTTTCCTCAGCACTTCACACAATGTTTGTTGTCTGATTGGCAGATATGTTTTTTGAATGAATGAATGACGTTTTTCTTATTGTCTCTCTCATACTTATGCTTTCCTGTTTCTCATCTCCAAGCACTCCCTCTTATACATCTTAAATGGATTCTTATTGGCTAATTTAGCTAAAATCGTATCAGACTTTCATTATTATCATCAATAGAGTTGAAATTAATGCTAGCACCATGATTAAGTCACCTTAGATTTTTCTGCAAAGTTTAGCATAATTCACTTACTATATAATGGGATATTTTGGTAACATAAGGTTTGGATCGTAATGGAAACTTTACTTTTGGAATAGGCAATAAAAGCAAATGATACAAAATTCAAAAGGTACAAGAAGGAATATGGTAAAATGTTAAGACTCGTCCATCTCTATCCCTTAGCCACTTAGTTTTCCTCTACAGAGGCAATCTCTGTTACTAGTTTCTCATGTATTCTTCCAGAGACATTCTGTGTATATAAAAACATATACATATATAAATATCTGTTTTTAAAACAATAAAAATGGTAACAGATTATACACACTGTTCTGTTCCTTTCTTTTTTTTCATTTAGTATATCTTGGAGATCATTCCATATCAATACATATAGAACTGCCTCATATTTTAAATGGTTAAAATAGAATTCCATTCTATACATGTACCATAATTTATGAAAATTAAGATTTAAGGAACGTCATCATAATAACATATAAGATTTACTGAGTGGTTATTCTGTGTCATGCACTATTCTAAGTGCTTTCTGCATACGTTATCTCATTTAATTTTCATTATCCTCATTTTGGGGATAATGAATCCAAGATTGCAGAAGTTATGTGGCTAGTTAAGTGTCAGAACTTATGGGTTCAAGTAAAGGCTATATTTGGACTTATATCTGACCATAAAGGCTATGCTGTTAACCTGTATTCATACTGCTTCCTATTCTCAAAATTTAGCCAGTTTTGGATGTGGAGATTTGATGAAAATGCAGCTAGGGTAGAGGTTGATTTGATTGTAGCTAAAGATGCTCCTTCCCCTTCTTGTTTAAACAAAAGGACAATTTAAGTTGAAATGTTATTCAGCGTTTAGAGTCTGATTTAAAAATTTGTTTTGTATCCCTTTCTTGTTTTTTTTTACTGTTTACATACGTTCATATTTTATCTCTACTTTTTCGTCTTTTCAAGTCTACTGTTTACTGCAGTGTAATGTGATAGAAGCATTGGCTTAATGTTAAACAAAAGAAGGAAATAGAGAAAGGAAAGTAATAAGGGGAAAGGAAGAGCAGGTTCTTAACTTTGTTTTTATGCCCCATCTAAGCTTTAATGCCAGCCCTGACTCCAAGACATTTTGGAAACTGGAACTATGAAAACTTTAGGGATCCTAGAATGCTGTTCATCCAAATCACCTACCTGATTGCCTAACTTTAAATTCCTTAGGAAATACAATATTGTGAATTCCATTTGGGATACATCTGTTTAAAATAGTTAGATTATTAAAAAATTGAAAGTGAAATTTGGTGTTTTAGGTAATTTAAGCATATATGGTCAATTTTGATTTCACTGCCTGTTTTCTTTTAGGTCTAAGAAAGAAACCTTCATTTAAGGTTTTCATTAATGTAACAGTTATTCAACCTTTAGGTAGTTAAAGGGAAATATTTTATTAGAAATCAGAGTGGCTGTGGTGTGGGTAGAAAATGCCTCAAAATTGGTAATTCAGTTGAAGCCTTGTATTAAGTGTGTGTGTGGCGGGGAGGGAAGTGAATGAAATCGGGTCCCAGCCCTTGAATAGCTCACAGTCTTGGAAGGGAGCTGAAATTCCAATAGCTAACGTTTATTGAACCCTTTCTATGTTCCAGGCAGTATACTAGCACTTTCTTTCTTCATAATTTAGTCTTCATTAAAAACCCTGTAAGATTATTGTTATCTCTATTTTATAGATGAATAAACAGGCGTGGGCACCTAACTGGGATTTGAACCCAGGTATTTTTGCTCCAGAACCACAAACGTAACCTCTGTGTTCTACTAGCTCCTTAACATAATAATGGACATTAATAACCCATCATCTAGGCCCATCTGAAGTGAGGGGTAGGACTACAGATGAGAAAGCAGCTCTGCTTAGGGAGAGGAAGTTTTTTTTAGTAAAAGTATAGAATTGAGCTGTACATGGCCTTTATTGGTTTATGGTCCCCCAGTGAGAATAGCTAGAGATGAAGCTGGGAAGGTGGCCTGGGATCTGGTTAAAGGAGGCTTGTGTGGGGTAAGATGTCTAGGTTCAGTGGGACGATTTTGTAGGTTTCTTAAGAAGAGAGGTGATCAATCTGGTTTAGCGTGATTATTCTTACTGCTGCCTGAAAAACAGATCAGGAATGCCTGGATGGGGGAATATTGGAAGCTGGGTGATTATTTAGGAGGAAGTTGTAGTTCAAGGGAGAGTAGTTTGTGGCCTCAATTACTGCTGTGGCAAGAGGTGGAGAGCAGGGCAGCAAGAGAGGGAATTCAGAGACACTTTGGTAGAGTTGACAGGCTTTGGGGAAGAGAAGGAAAGAAGAGTTAAGACCAATTTAGGTTTCCTAGTTTGGGTAATTTAGTGGTTTCACCATCCATCTATCAAGGGAAACAAACACACGAAAGGTCCAGAGGCATTTTAGAGGGAGATTCCATTTTCGATTTGTTAAATTTGAGGTGTTTATGACGATTCTAGGTAAATAAGTCTAATTAGTTGTAGAAAATATGGGGATCTGAGACTAAGAAAGGAAATATGAGGTGTGGAGACCCATGAGAATGGAAGAACTAGCCTGGGAATATTTGTAGGGTGAAAAGGAGAAAAGGCTGAGGGTGAGTCCTTGAGGAAAACTGACAGTTTATGAGCAGAAGAACATAAACTTGTCGGAGAGCAGGAGAGAGGTCTTAGGAAAACTAGGAGAGAAGCCAAGGAAGAGAATGTTTCTAGGTTTTCTAAAACTGAAAATTAGCTTGTCTGAAAATTCTATTTTATTTAAGCTAGACTTAGAAATTAAGTTTATTTCATAGAGGCAAGGTAATATGAGAGTCATATCTTGTGATTTCCTATTATTATAGTGTCCCTCTGTATCTCAATGTTATATTTTTAGGTGTCTCTTAAATGATGACTCATACTTACCTTTAGCTCCACAATCTATTCTTTACTACATGTGCTTAGAAGATCTTGATTAGGTATTAATATGAGGAGAACTAATCCAACTCAGCCATATGAATTGATGAATTGATATAATTTATTGGTAGTACAGATAAGTGGTTAAGAAGATGGGCTTTGGACTTTTATTATCCAATTAGATGAATACCCTTATGTGAAACTTCATATTTCTTGGATTTCCATTAACATTTATTATTATATTAGGAAAGAATATTCATGCCCACTCTTGAGGCTGATTAACTTCATGTTAATGGTTTCCTTCAATTAAAATTTTTTAAAAGCATAGCACAGCTTATTACATAGACATAGTGCCCTAGATGTAGTTCTGGGGTGGAAGGAGAGGCAGATGAAATAGGGTCAGTCCAAGAGTAGAAGTGATAGAAAGGAACTTCAGAGGTCTAGAAATGGATTATTGATCTTCTGTAGATTAGCACTGTGTTACACCTCAAGAGCTTCATTCTCTTTGTTTAAGTAAATGATGAATGTTTAAATGGGTATAACTGGGTTTTTGAATTTGTCTTTTCATGAAAAGTACCACAGAAATAATAGGTATCAAAGGTGTAGAAATAGGTAGTTCAGCCTTGGGCCCAGTGCAGTAATATGTGGTATAAATTCTCGGAGGTCCTCTAGCCTCTGCTTGAATCTATCTAACTAGATCACTCATATATTTCACTAACATGTGACTAAGATTTGTTCTAATTTCTCTCTTAAAAGCCTTTTGGATATGTCTATTCTTCTTGCTGTGTTTTGTCTTCCTTGCCTAAGGTGTTCTGTTGAGGTCCCCTTTGTATGCCTACCCTACTGGAAGTACCTGATAATTTTATCTCTGGAGTCTTTTTCATAACCTTTGTTGACTGTCTTGCTTGTCCCTTCTTACTTCTTCTCTCCATTGAGGCATTACCAGAAGTTACCTTTTCAGCACGATATCTATCCATATTCTTGACCAGGTGGCAGTTTTCAACAATTTTTAAAGCCTGAGTGTGTAATTCTTAGAGTAGTTCCTTCATAGCTTCATAATGCAGTTTACATCTTAAATGCAATTCCTGTAGATTCCATTTAAAAATTCTGATTTGTATATGTGTGAGTGTATAAAATTTAAATGAATATAACAAATAGATGTTTTTCTTTGTCGTTTGAAAGAAAATAGATCCCTTAGATCTCATTATTAGTGTATGAACAGAGTGAATATTAAGGGGTTACTCAGTATGCTAGGCCATGCCTATAATTACTTCAGAATAGCTTTATTCAGATTTTTAGGCAGTATTTTACTGATTTATTATCATGAAATTTAAAGTACTGTTTTTTCCTTTTGTAAAGTTACACACATTGGCATATTTAAGATTAGCTTCTAAAGGAAAAGAATGATAACCAGCAAGCATTTAGTTTTAATTTTCATAATTTTTCTATTTAAATCAAAAGCACCCTTTTAAAGCCCCTAAATCAGCCCTTTATAAATAAAGTAAATCATCTTGTGATACGTTCCTTGATGATGGCTTATGTTGTTTTTCTAAAGAAAGAGTTTAATTAAGATTTGATTTTCTTGTATTCTGCACTTTGTTTATTCATCACTGAATCAAACATAGGTCTCTAATGTCACTGGTAAGTCTGACTTTTTGGGTCCTTGATGACCATTGCAGTTTTCAAAAAAGCAGCTGAATATTTATCTTTTGTGTATGATTAGAACATAATAGAGCGTAAATGGGCTGCCTATGACCTTAGCATGGGCTTCTGTCATTGTAGGAGAACATTTCTGGTCAGTGGCCACTGTTTACAGTTTGTTAAAGTCAACACAAATGTACAAATAACTCATGAATAATTGTGAGCACAGTATTTGAATGGATGTTTAATAAATATGCATTAAAAATCTAATTACAATAATGAAGTTTACAGCTGAAATTTTAATCCAGCCCTTTAGAAATATTAAATGTGCTTTTCCTGATTGTGCGTTTTTCTCACAGCAGTTGGGTAAACATTTTAAACTGGAAATCTAAATTCCTTATATAGTTTTGATTTTGTTTAACTAAGTGTGTGTGCTTTTTGGCAACAATCTTCTTTCTCTTTGTGAAGAAGTGAAGCTCCTTTTATTTCATAACTGTTACTTTGAAGAATTTCCATCAGTTCTGTCTTAGGCCTGGTGAACATACGGGATCCAGACAAATGATAAAATGTGACCTGGAAAGACTAGATTGTGATTTTGGTTTCATTTTGTAGTACTGGATCAATCATTTAATTTGGTATTTCCATTTTCTCATCTGTAGAATGGGATTAATTATCCTAACTCTACCTTCCTCAAATGTCATTTACTAGGCTCAAATAAGGTATTATATAATATGAGGAAGTCCTTTGAAAACTATAGGAAATGTTATATAAATGTGAGGCTATGCCAGGAGTAATTGAAGTATTAATGCTGAAAATGCTGGGTGGTGGATTCCAGTTAGTGAATAGAAATGGGATGAACTCTATATAGAATTACTAAAACCATTTTAATTTGGGGGAGGACTCACATATATTAACAGTAGTAAAGGGGTCAGTCTGATTTCAGTGCTTTGAATTCTAGAATATGCAGTTTTGATTTTTCTGATTGTCCAAGGGCCTTCGTAGGTAACCAGGGATGGTTTTTGTTCTCCTGGATTTAACTACCTTTTCTCTGGCTGTCCTGAACACCTAAAGTTTCTTAGAAAATATGAATTACTGCTTTTGTCATCATGTTTCAAAGACAGCTGTTGAAATTTGATTTATAGTATGCAGGTAAGTCACTAAGGTAAAATATCTTAATTTAGTAAGATACTGTTTATGGATACTGTTTTCTTTTTTTTTTTCTTTTTTTTCAATTTTATTTTAAAGATTGGCACCTGAGCTAACAACTGTTGCCAACCTTTTTTTTTTTTCTAATTTATCTACCCACCCTCGTACATAGTTGTATATCTTAGTTGCAGGTCCTTCCAGTTGTGGGATGTGGGACACCACCTCAACGTGGCCTGATGAGCGGTGCCATGTCTGTGCCCAGGTTCTGAACCCTGGGCTGCGGCAGCAGAGTGCGCAACCTTAACCACTGGGCCACGGAGCCGGCCCTATGGATGCTGTTTTCAAAGGAGCTCAAGAGGCTATGAACTATTTACTGTGCAGTAAGATATAAAGATAACGTTTCATAGAACCATAGAATGTTAGAGCTGAAGAGGACCTCTGGGTCGTGTAGTCAAATGTCAGAGGGGCATGTAGTTTCTGTCTTAACCCTTTCTTTTTGAGGCATCCTATTTTTTTTTGGACAGCCCTAACTGTTAGCAAATTCTTTAAATAGGATGAAATTCAAGGTTTTCTGTAACTTCTCCCCATTCATCTTGAATCTTTCTCCAGACACAACATATATAACTCTAGTCCTCATCGGACTTATGACAGCTCTTTAAACATTATCAAGACTGATAATATCTTATTCATTTATTTACTTGTTTGTTCATTTATCAAATTATTGGGTGCTCACTTGTCCCAATTCCATTTACGACCTTTAAAACATCCTTATATTTCTCCCATTCATCCATTCATTTACTTATTCCCCAAATATTTTTTGGTGCCATCTATATGCTAGATACAGGATGCTGGGGTGTTGTTACTCTCTTCTCAATGTCGGCTGTCATTTGTCCTATCAGTCAAATCTCATGACATGGTAGAAACCATTCCCTTCTTGAGATTACAGTCTACTTTATGAATGTCACTCTGAAAATGTGTCCCCCATATCTCAATATATTCCTTTAGATATGCCTAGCAGCAGTATTACAGGTTACCTTTTCTGTTTTGTGTTGCATTAACTTTTGGTGGCCAGATCATATTCGTGTCTCACCTTTAAGACTCCTGGGGCTATTAAGATAGATCTCTTCAGTTTGTATCTGATTATTTTTTTCTATTTAAAAAATAAATTATTTTTAATTATAAAAATACTACATGTGCATAGTAGAAAGTACAGAAAGGACAAGTACTGTTAACTTTATTTTTTAAGTATGCTTATTGAAATATGTTTCATTTAGAAAGCAAATGATAAGTATAAAAGCCCACTGTATTTTGATAAATAGATCTGTGTAAGTGCAACCTAAAGCAAGAAGTAACACATTTATAGTGCCCAGAGGCTCCCATTGTGCACCTTCCAAGTCACTAGCTTTTTACTCGCAATGGTAATCAACATCTTGATTTATATTACTATTGATTTATCCATTCATCTGTTGATGGACGCCTAAGTTGTTTCCATGTCTTGGCTATTGTAAATAATGCTGCAGTGAACACGGGCGTGAAGATAGCTTTCAAGATAGTGATTTTGTTTCCTTCGGATAAATACCCAGAAGTGGAATTGCTGGATTCTATTTCTTTCATTTTTTTTTTTAAAGATTTTATTTTTCCTTCTTCTCCCCAAAGCCCCCCAGTACATAGTTGTATATATTTTTAGTTGTGAGTCCTTCTAGTTGTGGCATGTAGGATGCCGCCTCAGCATGGCTTGATGAGCGGTGCTAGGTCTGCGCTGAGGATCCAAACCTGTGAAACCCTGGGCTGCCGAAGCAGAGTGCGTGAACTTAACCACTTGGCCACGGGGCCGGCCCCTGGATTCTATTTCTTAATGAATTGTAGGAGTTCTTTATATATTTCGGATATGAGTCCTTTGAAGATACATAGATTGCAAATATTTTCTCCCACTGTGTGGCTTGCATTTTAATTTTTTTAGTGGAGTCTTTTAATGAACCTAAGTTCATTACGAACATAAGAAATCTTTGTTTACCTTAAGGTCATGAAGGTATTTTTAAATTATCTTTTAGAAGCTTTATTGTTTTACTTTTCACATTTAGATCTATGATCCATTTGGAATTAATTTTTGTGTATGATGTTAGGTTTGGGTCAAGATTCATTTTTTTGCATGTGGATTTCCAGTTGACCAAGGAACATTTTTTGAATAGAGCTCTTTTTTCCAGGCTACTGCAGTGCCACCTTTACATAAATAAAAGCGTCTATATATGTGTGGACTTCTATTTTTTACCGTTGGTCTGTTCTTGTTGCAGTATTACACTGTCTTAATTCTCTTTATATCTGGCTGCGTAAGTCCTCTAACTTCACTCTTTTTCCAGACTGACTAGACCTGAGCTGTCTGATACCATAGTCACTAGCCACATGTGGACACTGAGTACTTAAAATGTGGCCAATGTGGCTAGGGAACTAAATTTTTAATTTTATTTAATTTTAATTAACTTAAATATAAATTTTTAAAAGATACTTGATTCAGCTATTGGAAAACTTTTATTTTTAATACACTTTATTTTTTAGAGCAGTTTTAGGTTCATAGCAAAATTGAGCAGAAGGTACAGAGATTTCCCATATACCCCCTGTTCCCACACATCTATAGCCTCCCTCATTATCAACATGAGTATTCTTGGAACAACTTGGGAATGTGAATCCACTTTCCTAACTGTAGATTTTATGAAGTCTAAATACAGATTACATATTTCCAATAAAAATTTAACATCCAAATTGACACATGTTCTAAGTGTAAAAATATATACTGAACTTTGAAGACTTAGTATGAAAATGAAGACTATAAAATATCTTATTAAAATTTTAAAAATTTTGATTACATGTTGATTATAGTCCTTGATGTCAAGAACTGTGAAAGATCTAAGATTTTACCCTGCTTGCAAGGTGACGTGTTAACCTGCCATGGTTTGATGAATGTTGGCAGAAGACATGAAACTCCTGGATTTGAGACGAAGAATTTTTTTTTTGCATGGGAAGATTTACCCTAAGCTAACATCTGTTGCCAATCTTCCTCCTTTTTTCTCCTCCCCACCCCCAAAGCCCCAGTACATAGTTGTGTTTACTTAGAAGTTCTCTTGGTTCTTCTGTGTGAGCTGCCGCCACAGCATGGCCACTGACAGACAAGTGGTGTAGTTTTGCGCCCAGGAACTGAACACGGCCCCTGAAGTGGAGTGCTCTGAACTCTAACTGCTAGGCCACCAGGGCTGGCTTGAGACAAAGAATTTTATTAGTCATGGCCCAGCAGGCAACGTGAGCTTCATGTTTGCCTCAGTTCCTCTTGCCCCTCAGACCCTATGGGGTGATGCAGCAGTTGGTATAGGTGGGTGCCTGCATATTCAGTGGGTTTGTGTCATAGTTGAGGAACTCTGAGCTTAGGAAACCCTATTTTTTATAAGGGGGCTGTAAACAAACTCAGCTTTTGACCTGGAGGGGGACATTATACTGGACAGCAACAAATACTGTTGAAAAGATGATCTAGGACAAAAGCTATCTGTACCTCTACTTATAGGTGTGCAGAAATGCAAAAGACCAATGAAAAATGGTCTTCCAACAGTTGAAATGATAGTTTGTATGTGTTGGATTAAATAAAATGTTAGTAAAATTAATTTTACCTCTTTTAAAAAGCTTTAGAAAATGTAGCTATTAAAAAATTTTAAATTGTATATGTTGTTCACGTTATATTTCTTTGTACAACACTGATCTGGGCTATTCTAGGCCCTTTGCATTTCCATATAAATTTCAGAATCATTTTAGGAATTTCCTCAAAAAAATATGCTGGGATTTTTTTTTTTTAAGTGAAGTAAAATTTAGAGTGAAATCCACAAATCTTATGTGTAGTATTCAGTGAATTTTAGCAAATATATTCATCATGTTACTTGCACTCAATGAAGATATAGAATAGAGGTTGACAAACCTTTGCGGTAAAGGGCTAGAGAGTAAATATTTTACACTTTATGGGCCTTCGGATCTCTGTCACAACTTTTTCTTGCCCTTGTTGTACAAAATCATCCATAGATAATATATAAATGAATGAGCATGGCTGGGTTCCAGTAAACTTTATTTACAAAAATAGACAATGAACTGGATTTGGCCCATGGGCCATACTTTGCTGACCCCTGATATAGAACATTTCCATCACCTTGTGAAGTTTCCTCCTGCCTCTTTTAGTTATTCTTTACATCCTACAGTTGATCTTTGTTCTGATTTCTATCCCCGTAGATTTATTTTGCCATAGATTAATTTTTCTATCACAATAGATTAATTTTACCTGTTCTTTGAATTCATCTAAATGGAATTATATAATACATACTCTGTTGTGTCTGATTTCTTCCATTTTACGTTTTTCACATTAACCTATGTGATTTTATGTTTTAGCAGTTCATTTTTGTTACTGCATAGTATTCCACTGTATGAATATACCACAATTTGTTTGTCCATTCTCCTGTTGATGGACATTTGAATTCTTTCCAGCTGCTTCAATCTTGTATTAGTTATTTTGTGGATAGTTGTTTTCATTTCTCTTGGATGTATACCTAGGAGTGGAATTTCTGGTTCATATGGTAAGTGTATGTTTAACTTTATAAGAAACTGCCAAAGTGTTGTCTAAAGTGATTGTACCATTTTACACTCTCATCATTAATGTAGGAGTTTTCAGGTTGCAATACATCCTTACCAAGGCTTGAGGTTGTCAAGGTTTTATTTTTTATTTCTATTTATTTATTTATTTAAAGATTTTATTTTTCCTTTTTCTCCCCAAAGCCCCCTGGTACACAGCTGTATATTCTTAGTTGTGGATCCTTCTGGTTGTGGCATGTGGGACGCTGCCTCAGCATGGCTTGATGAGGGGTGCCATGTCCGTGCCCAGGACCCAAACCGGCGAAACGCCAGGCTGCTGAAGTGGAGCATGCGAACTTAACCACTCGGCCATGGTGCTGGCCCCTCTTTATTTATTTATTTATTTATTTATTTGCTGAGGAAGATTCACCCTGAACTAACATCTGTTGTCAATATTCCTCTTTTTGTATGTGAGCTGCCACGACAGCATGGCCACTGACAGACGAGTAGTGTAGGTCTGTGCCTGGGAACCAAACCTGTGTTGCTGAAGTGGAGTGTGCCAAACTTAACCACTAGGCCACTGGGGCTGGCCATCCCCCCAACCTTTTTGTTTTTCCTGAGGAAGATTCACCCTGAGCTAACAGCTATTGCCAATCTTCCTCTTTTTGCAGAGGAAGATTCACCCTGAGCTAACATCTCTTGCCATTCTTCCCCTATTTTGTATGTGAGCCACTGTCACAGCATGGCTATTGATAGATGAGTGGTGTATGTCCATGCCTGGGAACTGAACCTGGGCCTACTGAAGCAGAGTATGCTGAACTTGACCATTAGGGCACCGGGGCTGGCCCTGTCAAGGTTTTAAATTTTAGCCATTCCAGTGAGTGTGAAATGATATCTTATTGCGGTTTACATTTGAATCTACTTAATGACCAAAGATGTTGAGCAGTTTTCATGTGCTTATTGACCATTTGTTTATCTTCTTTTGTTAAGTATATGTTCACCTCTTTTGGCCCTTTTTAAATTGGGTTGTCTATCTTATTTGTAGATGTTCTTTATATATACTGGATACAAGTTTGTTGTCATATGTATGTTTTGGGAAAGTTGTTTTCTTGCTGGAATTTTTTTTAATTGAAAAAGTTATTATTAAGATATAATTTACCTTCCATAAAATCCACCCTGTTAAAATGTACAATTCAGTGGTATTTAGTATGTTCACAAAATTGTGCAGCCATCACCACTATCTAATTCCATAACACTTTTATCACTCCAAAAAAGACACCCGATACTCGTTAGCGTCACTACCCATTTCCCTCCTTCTTCTCTCCCCCCACCACCCAATTGCCCCCAACCCTTGGCAACCACTAATTTACTTTCTGTCTCTGGATTTGCATATTCTTGACATTTCATAGAAAAGGAACCCTACAATATGTAGTGTTTTGTGTTGGCTTCTTAGCGTTATGTTGAGGTTTATCCAAGTTGTAATATTTATCATTCCTTATTATAGCTGAATAATATTCCATTGTATGGATGAATATACTATGTTTTGTTTGTTCATTCATTCATCAGTTGATGGACATTTGGCTTATTTCCACTTTTTGGCCATTATGAATAGTGCTGCACACTATTTGTGTACAAGTATTTGTGTGGACATGTATTTTCATTTCTCTTGGCTATATACCTAGGAGTAGAATTGCTGGGTCATGTGGTAACTCTGTTTAACTTCTTGAGGAACTGTTACTGTTTTCCAAAGCATCCGCACTATTTTACATTTCCACCAGCAATATATGAGGGTTCTAATTTTGCCACATCCTCTCCAACACTCAGTATTGTCTTTTTGATCATCACTATCCTAGTGGGTGTGAAGTGCTATCTCATTGTGGTTTTGATTTCTATTTCCCTAATGACTAATGATATTGAACATCTTTTCATGTGCTTATTGACCATTCATGTATCTTCTTTGGAGAGATGTCTATTTAAATCCTTTACCCATTAAAAAATTGGGTTATCTTTTTATTGTTGAGTTGTAAGACTTCTTTATATATTCTGAAGTCAAGTTCCTTATCAGATATGTGATTTGCAAATATTTTCTCCCATTACGTGGGTTGTATTTTCACTTTCTTGATAATATCCTTTGATATACAAAAGTGTTAATTTTGATGAAGTCTGATTTATTTATTTTTTCTTTGGTTGCTTTTGCTTTTGATGTCATATCTAAGAAATCATTGCCTAATTCAAGGTCATGATGATTTACAATTATGTTTTCTTTTAAGCGTTTTATAGCTTTAGCTCTTACATTTAGGTTTTTGATCTGTTCCTACTGGGATTTAATTATGATTCATTAAGTCTGAGTTTCACAGGTGATTGTGATGTCCAGACAGGTTTGGGCTTTGAAAGTCCACACCTGTTAAAAGAGTAGATCAGGTGGCAAACGTTTTCTGTAAAGGGCCAAATAATAAATGTTTTTGGCCTTGCAGCCCATATGTCTCTGTCGCTCTGGTATTGTAGTGTGAAAACAGCCACAGACAATACGCAAACTAATGGGCATGACTGATTTGACCTACATGCTATAGTTTGCAGACCTCTGGACTAAATAAATGTTCATGTCTACTTTCTTTTTTTGGTTTTAATTTTTTTTATGTATTTACTTTTTCAAACCATCTCGAAATTATTTTGGTATGTAGTATGAGGGAATAATTTAAATTAATTTTTCTATTGTCTTCCAGTTGTCCAAATGTCACTTGTTAAATAATCTATTGCCTCCCATTGCTTAATTCATTTATTTAGCAAATATTTCTTGTGCACCTATCATATGCCAGGCATTGTAGGTGCTCGGTATTATTACCTGCCATCAAGTCGGCTCCTGCTCCTGGTGACCCTGTGAATGAGTGACGTCCACAATGTCCTGTCCTCAACAGCCCTGCTCACCTTCTGTAGATTCATGACTATGGCTTCCTTTATGGAGTCAATCCATCTCATGTTTGGTCTGCCTCTTTTGCTGTTGCCTTCTACTTTTCCCAGCTTTAATGTCTTTTCCAGAGAATCCTGTCTTCTCCTGATGTGTCTAAAGTAGGACAGCCTCAGCTTTGTAATTTTTGCTACCAACAATAGTTCAGCCTTAAGTTGCTCTAGGACCCACTTGTTCATTTTTCTGGCAGTCCAGGGTATATGTAGAACTTTCCTCCAACACCGTATTTCGAATGAATCAATTTTATTCCTGTTAGCCTTCTTCACTGTCCAGCTTTCGAACTCATACATAATACTTGGGAATACGAGGGTGTAGATAATCTTGGCCTTAGTCTCCAAAGACATTTCCTTACAGTTAATGATCTTTCCTAATTCTTTCTTTGCTGCCCTTCCAAGTCTCAGTCTTCTCTTGATTTCTTGGCTGCAGTCTTTATTTAAATTGATGACTGAACCAAGGTAGACAATTTCAGTGTCTTAATTGTCTATGTTAAAGTTATGTAGTTCTTCTGTAGTCATGATTTTTGTCTTCTTGATGTTGAAATGCAGTCCTGCTTTGGCACTTGGTGCTAGGTAGACAGTGAATTAAACAGGCGTGGTACCTTTCCTCTTGCAGCTTGCAGTCTAGTTGAGAGGAATAGACATAAAATGAATAACAAATGTGTAATTACAAGTTGGATGATAAAAAGAAAAGTATGGTGATAAGATTTGGTATTCTTCCCTCTTTTATTACATATTAAATTATTCCATAAACTTCTTTTTGGAATGTCTATTCATTGATCTTTTGATTATAGTGTTTTATATTTATTTTCACATCTGGTAGGCAAGATCCCCCTTGTTTGCTTCTTCATGATTTTCTAAGAATTTCGGCTTAGGATTTTGGTGGAACTGTATTTAATCTCCAAATTAGTTTGTGAAGAATTGGCAATGTTATAATGTTGTGCTTTTCTTTCCAATAGTATTGTGTGTCTGTTTTTTTCAAATTTTCACTGACACCTTTGAGAAAGATTTTATTTTTTTATATAGTTCTTATAAATTGATTGTTAATATCCTTTATTCTAGACTTTTTATTGTAATTGGGATCCTTTTTTTTAAATTGTATTTTCCAACTGGTTATTTTTAGTACGTTAGAAAGATAAAGCTGTGGAAATATTTTTCCAGTATCCTTCTTTGCTTAAGATGGGGTATAATCAAGCCACTGCATTCTTTGAAACTCATCAATGGCTGCCTTTTGCCTTCAGGATGAAATTCACATGGTTTATCATTGCAGGGCCCTGTGTCACCTGGTTCCTTTATACTTCTCTGGTAGCAGCTCTCTGCCTTCCACTTTATATCTCAGCCATACTGAGCTTGTTTCATTTTCTTTAGTGTGCCACACTCTTGTGTTTTGGAGCCTTCTCTCAGGCTAATGCATCTGCTTCCCTTCCTTCCATCTTTCCCTGGCTAACTTCTGTTTGTCCTTTGCTCTCAACTGAAACATCATTTCCTCTGAGTACCCTTCCTTAAGTCCCTTACCTAGGTTACTAGCTTTGGTTCTGTGATCTTCTAGCATCCTCTTCTTCCCTTTACTACATACCACACTTTATTAAAGTTGTTTATCCACTTGTTTGTATCTCCCCTAGTGCCCTGTCAGTATTTTGAGTGCAGTTACACTGTCTGTCTAGCTCAGCACTGGTCGTATTTGAATTTTTTAGCACAGAGCTATGCGTTTTATAGATGTTTTATTATTATTTCTTAAAATATTTGTTGCTTATTGAATTCTTCTATTTAATAGATTTTCAGTTGATTCTTTTAAGTATAATTAAGTGTTTGAAAGTAAAATGCACCTTAGTTAAATTTTATGTTGGTAGTTTCATCCAGTTTTTCTGGCACGTCAGCATCAACTTGAATCATGATGTGACCTGGCACTGATTTGTCTCCCAACTATGTGTCATCTTCATATTTGAGGGCTAGGTCATTATGTGTTTGTTTAGGGCCAAATATATTAATATTTTTTCTCAAAGCTCAAAAAGGTGTACATAAATCTAGTTTGTCAAAATTCTTAAAAGCTAACTGTGAAATATAAGGCTTTTTGGTTTATATGGAGAGGAATTTCTTTCCTCTAACATTTCAACTTTGGGCTTTTAATAGAAAAAACCGCTGCAGCTGGTGGGGTTTGGAAGCGTGTTGTTAGCAGAGGCAGGTTGACTCCAGGGTGCAGGCAGGGCAGAGCTCTAGCAGGGCCTGAGGAGGATGGAGCCCCAGGAGGAGCAGGTTGTTGGTTGCTGCCGGAGGCTTGAGTACTTCAAATTCGAGGGCCTAAGAGAGGTTTGTGTTTTGATTTTCTGTTGCCTGGTTACGACAAATAGGAGCGCAGCCTTCACTTGTCTGTAATATTATGGTGGTTTTAATGAGGGCAACATCCTGGTGGTTTTGGGTCACTTAGCTTCAGATCCTGTCTTGGTCATTCACTTAAGTTTCCTAACTTTTAAGGTATTTTAGCTTCTTCGTTTGTGAGGAGTAACAATATCTACCTCAGATTTTTTGGAGAAGTAAGAAAATATATAGAAAGTGCTGTGTGCTAGGTACGTAGTAGGCACTTATTAGTGTTAGTTTTCTTTTTCTTTACCTTTCGGGATTCTGTCGCATATGAATTTTCAAGTGAATCCAAGTTTTTCAAAGAAAACCTTAGGTTGTTAACATAAAGCATATAGCTTTTCTGGGTTACATAAATACCTCTTGCAGTCAGTTGATTTTTTATAACTTCCTTAATTCTACTGAAGTAAACACACATAATGCCTTGAAATAGTTAGATTCATCACAGATTACATAGAATATTTCTGGACATACAACTATCTAGGAAGGAATAATGCAAAAAGATAGTTTTCTTTACCTTGGAAACTCTAAATTTGTGTGGTCATGTGTCATCTTGCATATCTTCAATTCTTTCCTCTAATCATAGGATAGTTTTGAGCTGAGAAATTCTTACAGAATGTTTTTGAGCTGAACCCAACTTTACTGACAAGTTGTATGTAAAATGCACGTTAAACCACATCTTTACTGATTTTGAGTGTGACCTTGGAGATGCATTCTCAAAAAATATTTAACCTCAGATATTAAAACAAAAAGCCTTAAAGATGAAGCAAACCATTAAAATAACATTTCTGAAAGGGAAAATGCTTACTTTCTATTGAAACAATTTGGTCCACCATTTTGCTTAAGTCTCTAAAGAATATCTCTAAGATATTCTTAACTATCTACCTTTGTGTAGAATTAGAAATCCATTCCAATTTAGAGTACCAAAGAACACAAAGGCCACATATCCCCTTTGCTATTATCACTCAGCTCTATGGAAACAGTGTCAATACAATTAAGCATCTTGATATGTGCATTAGTCAGAGTTCTCCAGAGAGACAGAACCAATAGGATGTATATATGTTTAGAAAGAGATTTATTATAAGTAATGGCTCACACAAGTATGGAGGCTGACAAGTCCCAAGATCTGCAGTCAGCAAGCTGGAGACCCAGAGACCCAGGAGAGTGTGTGGTGTAGTTTTGGTCTGAGTCTGAAGGCCTGAGAACCAGGAGAGCCAATAGTGTAGTTCTAGTCCAAAGACTGGCAGGCTCAAGACCCAGGGAGAGCAATATGCTTTACTCAGTCTACTGATTCAAATGTTAATCTCATCCAGAAATACCCTTACAGACACAGCCAGAATAATGTTTGACCAAATGTATGGGCACCTCGAGGCCCAGTCAAGTTGACACATAAAATTAATCATCACAACATATGTCAAGATTTATTGCCCTCTATGTGTCAACAGCATTTCTCTTCATGTTCTTAAGATACTTGCAGTAGTCTAGGTATCCTGATTTCTCAGGTAAAAGTATAAAGGCAGAAAGGAATGAGTTCCTGTCCTGGTCTTCTTTTGAAGAGCAGTCGGGGGAACTTTGGCAGAAGCTGACTTCCCCTTAGCATCATTGGCTAGGATGGTGATCACATGCCCAGTCTGCCATAGAAAATGGTCTTACTATGACTGAGAGTTGAAATGGTGGAGTTAGAAGATGAATCTAGAGAATATGACTGCAGAGCCCGTGTTCCTTCCACTGTAACGTCCTGCCTCCCTGCTGTATCTATAGGTACAGATGCTGGCTCTGCCACTACCTGTCTATGGGAACATGGACAGGTTACTTACTTAGCCCCTCTATGCCTCAGTTTCTTCATCTTTAAAGTAAGGATAATATCAGTACCTACCTCATAGGGTGGTTGTGAAGATTAAATGAATTAATGTTTGTAAAATACTTAGAAAAGCACCTGGCACTGAGTAAGTACTCAGTAAAGGTTAGTAATTATTGTTGCTGTTGTTATTATCTACATGATCCTGGCTAATTTTGTACTGCAATGCTAACTCTCGGGTCCAAATCACAGACATCTCTGAACTGGACTATTGTTATAATTTCCTAACTAGTCTCTCTGCTTCTACTTTACGTTCCTACCATCTTATTTTCTACTAACAGAATAGTCTTTCAAAAAACAAATCAAATAGTGTCACACCCCTGATTAAAGCCTTCTACCTACTCTTAATCCTACTTATAAAATCCACACTATTTACCATGGCTTACAAGAGCCTGCATGATCTGGTTCTTGCTCTCCTTTCCAGCTTCATCTTGTAACACAATCCACCTTGTTCTTTGAAATCCGCCACATAAACTTCCTTTCTCTTCCTGGAAAATGCGAAGGCTGCTTCCATTTTCGCTTTAGGATTTTGCCCCAGCCCTTCCCTCTGCCGGGGACGATGTTCTCCTAGCTCTCCCTCAGGGCTGACTCCTCTTAGCGTCCAGATGTCAACTTGAATGTCACTTCCACGGGATGGCTTTTCCTCATAATCTGTAGGAGTTCTCAGTCATTGCCTGGCATAGTGCTTCTCAAACTTCAGTGTGCATGTGAAACACCTAGATATTTTGTTAAAAATGCAAATTTTGATTCAGACCCCTGGGGTGGGGCCTGAGATTCTGTATTTCTGTTGAGCTCCCTGGGGATGCCCACACTGTTAGTCAGAAGCCTTAGGATATCACTCTTTTTTATTTTCATCAGTGTACTGATCACTACCTGATCCTTTCTGCTTCTTTATTTAATTTTTTGTCTGTCTTCCCTTTTGATTTCACTTTTGACTGGGGTGAAGTCTCCACAAGGAAAGGAATTTGTTTTTAGTGTTTTTTCACCACTGTCAAGAATAATACCTGAAATATAGTTGATTCTCAACAAGCATGAGTGAACGAATGAACAAATTTATCTATGGCTTTTTAAAATTATTTGTATAACAGGATTATTGTGAGGAGTAGTAAAAATAATCATGTTACTTAACCTGGTCCCTGGCACACAAATGCTCAATAAACATGAGCTGCTATTAATAGACTTTCCTTCTAAAACTCTTAAGTTTTGACAATTATTTTTAAAACAGTGGTTCTTAACCAGTTTTGTTCACAAACTTGTTCGAAAATCTGAAGGAGGCTTTAGTATGTTTAGAGATCTTGCCTCAGAGAAAATACACAAATACGCCCACACCCACACACAGTTTTCTTCTAATTTCAAAAGGCTTCCAGGTTCCCCACCGCCCTCAGTCCCTAACGGACTCTAATTTAAGACCTTGTTCAAGAAAACTGATGTGTATATAACAATTCTTGTTAGTGCTATTAGCGACAGTTTGCCTTTTTCTAATTCCTTTTATAACTGTGCTGTTGAGTTGTCTCCTCTTTCTGCATCGTAGGCTACCATGCGCCATTAAGAAGAGCAGAATTGCGGTTTATTATATTATATATTAATGTAGTGAGATTAGTTAAGTGGAGCATATTAGCAAGACTGCAGAACTTCAGAAGAATCTTTTTGTTCCAAACTTCTGTCTTCAGAGGAAAACTTAAAAATTGGGGGAAATCGCTACTTTCCCTGTTGATATTGCCTCCCACAAACAAATCTAGTGAACATTCCTAAAACCTGCCAGACTTCCTATAAGAAGTGTGGCAAGCACTAAACGCAAAAAGTGACACAGGACAAGAAGGGCAGGGATTCTCTGTATGTTCAGGGAAAGCAGCCTTATGACAGGAAGCAGAGAGGCTGTGGTGGACAGACTAAGCTGATTTTCCAGAAAAAGGCTAAAAGTACAAAGACGTTTGTCCTGAAACTTGAGTGCATTGAGCCCAACTGCACATCTAGAGAATGGTGACCGATAGGACATGGAGGCGTTTTTGAACTGGGAGGAGATAAGAAGAGAAAGGGTCAAGTGACCCAGTTCTAAGCCTTACATTTTGTTTTCTTATGAAGACAATGAAATCTTGAGATTATGTTCACCTCAAAAAAAAGAAAATATGGGGAGTAATGGAAATAATCACAAATACACTCAAAGCCTGCGGAAATTCATTTTTTTTTCCTGGGAGAAAAAATTAATTGTTAAAATAGTATCTAGGAAGTTATAATAGATTATTCAGATTCTAGGACATTATGATATTGACTAAATTTTACAGCAAATGGGCTGTAAGCTTAGTTTACAAAACTTAGTTTAGGAGAAAGTGGTGAAATAAGGTACAAAATTGAGGTATCAGAACAGCGCAGACTTTCCGGGCCTCTAAAATCTTCCTGTTATGTTTGTAGATTAGTGTGTGGATCTTGAGAATGGCATTTTCCCACTGTCCATTTGGAGTACAATAAGACAAATTAATACAAATCAAAATAATATGGCAGTAGCATCACATAATTTGTGTACACTGATGTAGTAACAGATTTAATTTAGTGCAGCTTTTGAGAAGTCTTTTGTGTTTCAATTTATACAGCTGCTATCCAGGCCTAAGCTGGCCAATCTCTCAGCCTTGAGTGTCTTGCCTGACTGATTCTCTTTCTCTCTCTTTTTTTTAAAGGACTTTATTTATTTTTTAAGAGCAGTTTTAGGTTCACAGCAAAATTGAGAGGAAGGTACAGACATTTCCCATATACCTCCTACCCCTACACATGCATAGACTCCCCCATTATCAACATCTCCCGTCAGAGTGGTACATTTGTTACAATTGATGAACCTGCATTGACACATCATAATCACCCAAAGTCCATAGTTGACATTGGGGTTCACTCTTGGTGAAGTACATTCTGTGGGTTTGGACAAATGTATAATGACATGTATCCATCATTATAGTATCATACAAAGTATTATCACTACCCTAAAAATCCTCTGTGCTCTGCCTATTCAACCCTCGTCTTTACCTCCCCCGACTTTGTCTACTACTTATCTTTTTACTGTCTCCTTGGTTTTACCTTTTCCAGAATGTCATATAGTTAGAATATATGACCTTACAGAATATAGCTTTTTCAAATGGGCTATTTCATTTAGTTATATGCATTTAAGTTTTGTCCTCGTGTTTTCATGGGTTGGTAGCTCATTTCTTTTTAGCACTGAATAGTATTCCATTGTCTGGATGTACCAGTTTATTTATCTGCTCACCTACTGAAGGGTATCTTGGTTGCTTCCAAGTTTTGGCAGTTATGAACAAAGCTGCTATAAACATCCATGTGCACGGTTTTGTGTAGATGTAATTTTTCAGCTCCTTTGGGTAAATACCAAGGACCATGATTGCTGGATCATATAGTAAGAGTATCTTTAGTTTTATAAGAAACTGCCAAACTGTTTTCTAAAGTGGCTCTACCATTTTGCATTCTCACTAGGAATGAATGAGAGTTCCTGTTGCTCCACATCCTGGCTAGCATTTGTCAGTGTTCTGGATTTTGGCCATTCTAATAGGTGTGTAGTGGTATCTCATTGTTGTTTTAATTTGCATTTCCCTGGAGACATATGACGTGGAGATCTTTTCATATGCTTCTTTGCCATCTGAATATCTTCTTTGGTGAGGTGTCTGCTAAAGTCTTTAGTACATTTTTCAATTGGATTGTTTGTTTTCTTGTTGTGAGTTTTAAGAGTTCTTTGTGTATTTTGGATAATAGGTGGGTCTTTTGCAAATATTTTCTCCCAGTCTGTGGGTTGTCTTTTGTGAGACCATGGTGTTGTCTTTTGCAGAACAGAAATCTTTAACTTTAATTTTTATTTATATATTTATTTAATTTTAAAATCTTTAATTTTAATGAAGTCCTGCTTATCAATTATTTCTTTCATGGTTTGTGCCTTTGATATTGTATCTAAAAAGTCATCACTATGCCCAAGGTTTTTCCTATGTTATCTTCTAGGAGTTTTATAGTTTTGTGTTTTACATTTAGGTCTGTGATTCATTTTGAGTTAATTTTTGTGAAGGGTGTAAGTTCTGTGTCTAGATTCATGTTTTGCATGTGGATGTCCATTTGTTCCAGTACCATTTGTTGAAAAGACTATCTTTGCTCAACTATCTTGCCTTTGCTTCTTTGTCAAAGATCAGTTGGCAGTATTTATTGGGTCTATTTCTGGGCTCGCTATTCTGTTCCATTGATCTAATTGTCTATTCTTTTGCCAATACCCCATTATCTTGATTATTGTAGCTTTATAGTAGGTGTTGCAGTTGGATAGTGTCAATCCTCCAATTTTTTTCTTCTCTTTTAATATTATGTTGAATATTCTAGTTGTTTTGGCTCTCCATTTAAACTTTAGAATTATTTTGTCAATATCCACAGAATAACTTGCTAGGATTTTGATTGAGATTGCATTGAATCTATAGATCAAGTTGGGAAGAACTGACATGTTGACAATATTGAGCCTTCCTATTTATGAACATGGAATATTTCTCCATTTTTAAGTTCTTCTTTGATTTTGTTCATCAGAGTTTTGTAGTTTTCTTTATATAGATCTTTTACATATTTTTTAGATTTATACCTAAGTGTTTCACTTTTTGAGGTGCTGATGTAAATGGTATTGTGTTTTTAATTTCAAATTCTACTTGATCATTGCAGGTATATATGAAAGTGATTGACTTTTATATGTTAACCTTATATCCTGCAATCTTGCTATAATTGCTTATTAGTTCTAGGAGTTATTTTGTTGATTCTTTGGGATTTTCTACATTGACAATCATGTCACCTGTGAACAAGGAGTTTTACTTCTTCCTTCCCAATATGTGTACCTTTTATTCCCTTTTCTTGTCTTATTGCATTAGCTAGGACTTCTAGTATGGTGTTGACAAGGAGTGATGAGAGGGACATCCTTGCCTTGTTCCTGATCTTAGTGGGAAAGATTCTACTTTCTCACCATTAAGTGTAATGTTAGTGTAGGTTTTTTGTAGATATGCTTTATCAAGGTGAGGAAGTTCCCCCTATTCCTAGTTTACTGAGGGTTTTTTTTTTTTTATCATGAACAGGTGTTGGGTTTTTTTTCAAATGCTTTTTCTGCATCTATTGAAATGATCATGTGATTTTTCTTCTTTATCCTGGTGATGGAATGAATTAAATTAATTGATTTTTGAATGTTGAGCCAGCTTTGCATTCCTGAGATAAGTCTCACTTTTTAATATTTATTATATATATATATGTTTTATATTATTCTTTTTATACATTGTTGGATTTGATTTGCTAGTATTTTGTTGGAGCTTTTTACATCTATGTTCATGATGGATATTGGTCTGCAGTTTTCTTGTAATGTCTTTGTCTGATTTTGGTATTAGGGTAGTATTGGCTTCACAGAATGAGCTAGGAAGTACTCCTTCTGCTTCTATATATAATTTTATACTTATAATTATAAATTATATTTTATAGTTTTAAATTTAGCGTATAATTTATACTACGTATATATAGTAAAAATACCAGAGTGCATCAAGCATAGAAACATCCTTTTTTCTTACTTTTTAATACTTTCGCTAAACCTCTTATTATATCGTGAAGCTTATTTTTCAGTTAAATATATGTGTGTATGTATATTGGGTCATGATACAAAAAGAGGGTCCAAAAATTTGAAAGCCACTGATTAGAGGACAAGTGAAGGCATTAATAGTCCTTGACGGAATAAGAAATAGCTCTTAAGCTGTAACCTAAGGAGAGAGAAAAGGATGGAGATAAATACAGGTGAGTTGGAATTCTAGTGGTAAGGAGCTGAGGAACCTTGAAGCATGGGTGAGATTCTGTAGAGAAAATTAGGCTGGCAGACAGCTGGAGGAGGATGATGTCCAGTGAGGGAATCTGTATGAACAAAGGATGACTATGAAATGAAAGAATGGAAAATGTTTGAGACGTGGTAAGCAATCCAATCTGACAAGAAGGCAACCCACATTATAGAATCTACCTTTGCATTTTCCATTTGACCAAACTTCCTAACATTTCTGCTATTACCTATCCTAATTTGGGCTTTTATTGTTTCTCATTTAGAATACCTTCTTAACCAGTTTCTCTGTACCCAAATTCATTTTGCTTGCTATTGCCAGTTAATCTTGATACATTACTGCTGCAATTTTTGTCCCTCCACCCCCACTTAAAAAAAAAAAAACTTTGATATTCTCAATTACCCATTACATATGGTAGGTGCTCAATCATTTCTTGTATCAATGGATACCTTTTGGAGAGTAGATGGAAAGTAGTCTTGAAATGCAGGCTGGGACCCTATTATGGATTGCTTGAATCCCAGAATGAAGATACTATCTGTGTTGGGGATCCCCGAGACTACCCCCAGGTGTAGTAATTTGCTAGGAGGACTCACAGCACTCAGCATATAGTTGTAATCACAGCTATGATTTATTACAGTGAGAGGATACAAAGTACAATCAGCAAAGGTAAAGGCATGTGGGGTGAAAAATTAGATACAAGCTTCTAAGAGTCTTCTCCCAGTGAGTCACACTGAACATGGGTAATTCTTCCAGCAATGAACTGTGACAAGAGGTGTGAAATGTTGTCTACCAGGGAAGCTCATTAGAGACTCAGTGCCTGGGGTTAGGGGGTGGTCACATAGGCGCTCTGTGTAGCACTTGCTGAAATTCTGGACTTGTAGAAGGAAACTAGGTGTTCAGCATAAACCACATTGCTTATTCATGGTACAGACATCTGGGCACAATGAGTCACTCTTACCGTTTCTGGGAATGGTGAGAACCCTCTTGGAATCCAAGTTCCCAGCCAAGGGCCAACCTTTGCAAGCAGGCCTTTCCAAGGACAGTAGTCTCAGGCCTGCTGCATTAACTCTTTTCTGCACACTATTCGTACTTAATGTGATCCTTTAAGGTAGGGAAGTGGCCTTGGCGGCTGCTTTGGAAATGGAGGTGTTACCACACAAAATTGGGGTTCTCTTGCCTGATATACATAAACAGCCCATTAACTATGGCATCAGCATTTGGGAAAAGAGATCAGCTTTATTCCGCGAGATTGATCTGCAGGGAGATGGAGGTGTATGCCCTCAGATCTGTCTACCTGATTCTGGATTTGGGGCAGAATTTAAGAGGTTAGGGAGTACAGTCTGGCACGTGGAAATGCTGGTGGGACGGGTTTTGATTGGTGGGCTTCAAGCATTTGTGACAGGGCTCTAAATATTTACAATGAGCTTCTAAACTTTTAGGATGAGGTGGGGAAGGAATTTTAACACCATGTCTTCCTGAATGAATGACCCCTTGCTTCTGATAAGAGTCTGACTTTAAGTTCTAGTCACGTCCTGGTCCTTTGGTTCCATCAGGAGGACAATCTTTGGTTCCCTGGTCATTTCAGGTCAAGATTTCTTCTGTGCATGCTCTGGCTGTGTGACTTTGCAAATTTTCTGAAAGACAAGTCTTAATTGCTCTGTTGGTAAGGGATGAGGTCAGTTGAATTGTCCTGGAGGGCTCATGGTTACAGGGGTCGTATGGGTGTGGGAATGAGGGAGATGTGAAGAGGGTGGGACTTCGTGCCCCCCTCTTCCCACTTTTCTCTTTAATAAATTTAGAATTCCATGGAAGGTTTTGTATATCAAAAAGGTGCTGCTGTTAAAATTATGTTTGAAAACACTCCTTTATACAATGAGATGAATTTCAAGCAAAATATTGATAAAACCAAATTTGGATTTTAGGACGACCATCCCTGTAGTTGATGGAAGATATTTCAGAGATTGTAGTGTTGGTAAATTTGGGGCAGAAGCAGGGAGGCTCAGCTGGGGTGGAAGGATGAGGAATGACCAGGAGGAGGGGATGGATTAAAGAGTATTTAGGATGCAAAATTGAGTAGCATTGATGATTGTGCCAACCTTCAAAAATGGAAACCAGTTTAAGAGGCAAAGCATCTATTTGGGATCAAAGAATTAACAATTTGGGGAGCACAGATTCAGGTAGAAACCCAAATGGTGTCCTACTAAGGAGTAAAAGTGAGGGGCTTTTATTTTTTAATTTAATTTAATTTTTTGATTTAATTTTTTTTTTGAGGAAGATTAGCTCTGAGCTAACATCTGCCACCAATCCTCCTCTTTTTGCTGAGGAAGACTGGCCTTGAGCTAACACGTGTGCCCATCTTCCTCTACTTTATATGTGGGACGCCTACCACAGCATGGCTTGCCAAGTGGTGCCATGTCCACACCAGGGATCCCAACCGGTGAACCCCGGGCCCCCGAAGCGGAACATGCAAAGTTAACCGCTGCGCCACCGGGCCAGCCCCAAGTGAGGGGCTTTTAAAGGCACAGAACGGAGATTGTATTACAAAGAATTTTAATTGGAATTGGAGGCAGAAAGCTAGTCTTGGCTAAACATTGATTGACTGTTGATTCTATCTTCAGAAAGTCCACAGTCAGTCTTTGTGATCAGGATGTCTGTTCTCCTGCTGACTTCTCAAACAATTGCTTATAAAACTGCTGTTTTGGCCCAGTCCAAAGGTTTGGCCCAGTCCAAGGTTCAAGACAGGAAGACAGTTTCTCTGGAAAGGGAGCTCTGACTCCATTTTAAAATGGTTCCACTATAGTCAGTTTTGACAATTGATTGGCTGAGGACCTGGTTAAGTGTGGGATGGAAGGGAAGGAAATTAGTATTACTCTTGGGTTTCTTACCTGGTTAACTCCAGAAAATTAAAGGAGGGAGTGGAAAAGAGAATTTTCCCTGTTTGTGAGATTCTCAAATCCTCCGATACCAATGGGTATCCAACAAGTCAATTCAATTCTGATACGATATACCTGGAGGGCGAGTCAGATCTCATGAGTTAAAGGGCTTAGTCCCACCAAACTGGCCCCACTTCAGACACCAGCTGCAAATGGGCTGCCCAGGCTACCCACACTTCTGCATGGCGACTGCATACTCAGGTTTGATAATTTGTTAGAAATGTCTCACTAGGACTCACAAAAACACTCTGCTTATGTCTACCAGTTTATTACAAAGGATACAACTGAGGAACAGCCACGTGGAAGAGATGCACAGGGCAAGGTATGGGGGTAGGGGCAGCTTCCGTGCCCTCTCTGTGTGTGTCTCCTTCCCGGCACCCTGATGTGTTCACCAACCTGGAAGCTCTCCAAATCTCATTGTTCAGTAGTGTTTATAGAGTTTGATCTCCAGCTTCACCTCCCCTCCCAGGAGGTTGGTGGCTGGGGCTGAAAGTTCCAACCCTCTACATACTTGGTCTTGCTGGGGATCAGCCCTGTCCTGAGGCTATCCTGGGGCCCTACCCTGAGTCACCTCTAGCATAAACTCCTGGTGTGATGGAAAGGGACTCATTATGAATAACAAAAGACACTTGCGTCACTCAGGAAATCCAAGAGGTCTTGGAAGCTCTGTGTGGGGACTGTGGGTGGTCAGATTCTCTTTTGTAGCCTCTAAGCCACCTGTATTAGTTAGGGTACAACTTAGGCCTCTGTAACAAAGAGACCCCCAAATACATTTCTTAAAAAGCAAGATAGAAGTTTATTATTCTTTTACATAAAAATCCAGGTAGGTGGTCCCAAGCTGGTTTGGCAGCTCAGCATTGTTGGAGAACTTTGCTCTGCTTCGTTCAGCATTCTGTGTGCCTCTCCCTGCCAGGTTGGCTCTTCCAGCTGCAATCCCTGCACTTTCATTCCAGTCAGAGGGAGGGGAGGAAGAGGGAGGGGTGATTTGCCCTTTTCCTTTAAGGGTGTGTTCCAGAGCTGCACATATTTCAGTTCACATCTCATTGGTTAGAACTGGTTGGCCATCCTGGCTGCAAGAGAGGCCCGGAAATGGAATATTTAGCTTGGCAGCGTTGGACCCAGCTAAAACTTCTATTCAGAAAGAAAGAACATTCATGCTCTATCCCCGACATTCATAGTATATGTAAGGAATTTTCTTTTCCTCTCGGGAAAAAGATGGAATAACATTGTGACTGTCAATTTTTTTCCTCTGAAGTTAAGTGATTTTCATATTCTTGAAACAAAGGAAACATGGTATTCATTGAAACAAGAGAAGCTGGCAAAGTACCTTTGAGAAATCTTTATCTAAAAAATGTGTCAGTTTGTTGCTGTTTATTGTTGCTTCTAAAAAACAAAGAGGTAGTTACCTGCTCATTGAACCTGATAAGGAATGGGGTTATCATTGGACCTTACCATGGGGAGTCATTTCTTTCCCAGGAGGGTCTTAAAAAAGGATCAGAACACCCTGCTTTGAAGCAGATGCTCTGCTTGTGTTCTCTGTGTTCAACCTAAAGGCTGTGGGAAAGGGAAGGAATCTTATAAGAAGAGAACTGAGATCAACGTGGTAATATCTGAATGCTGTGTTGTTTTGCATACAGAATAATGGGGCAGTAGAAAACTTTTTGTAATTAGTATCTAGGTCTGTGGTACTCAGGAACCAGAATTAGGCCTAACTCAAAGAAAGGCATCACGCCTGCTGTGGGGAGGGATCTGAGGAACCAGGTGGCTCATTTAATGGGGTGGAGGCAAAGCAGACTCCATAGCAGGTTAGGCTCTCTAGAAGAGGAGTTACAAAGATAGCTTATGGGTTTGGGGATTTATTCCCTTTTATGAAAATGAAACAATTATAAATATATTTATTGTATAAAACATGTTTTATATTATCTTTATCAAAATGATATTTACAATAACTGCTCAAATGTATACACTTGTAACTGGTTAAAGGTTTTAATGTGACCATTAAGAAACACATATAGAGCACTGTGAAATATCTTCATTTAAGAAAATCTAAAATTTTGTATTTTTGTCTATAGCCTACACAGTTCAGACACCTGAGAGTATGTCTCCACCTGTGGCTACAGAGGCTTATTCAAAAGCTTTGGCTGTTTGCCGTGGACCACTGGACCATTATGACTTTCTGATCAAAGCTCATGAGCTAAGGGACGATGAACATCAAAGAAGAGTCGTACAGTGTTTGCAGAAGTTACACGAGGACCTTAAAGGATACAGTATAGAGGCAGAGGGCCTTTTATCAAAGGTGAGTTTTGTGTGATATTAAAGATTGAACAATTAAAAGTGTAAGCACTTTATAAAATGGATTAAATGCAGTTAGTTATAATGCTGAAACAGCTTGAAAATTTCCACCAGTTCCTTTACACAAGCTCTCTGGAATCCCCATTCCTGACCTCTTGATGTTCCATAGCTTTCTTTCACCTTTGGAGGATTCACATAGCTTTATATTTAGGTAATAATTGATGCAGTCCAGTCTAAATGAAAACTTCTGTGCAATTCAAGGCTTTCCCCTCCTTCCAGCTCAGGCCTGGCCCAGGTTCAGCTGTAGAGAAGGGGGAATGATTTGTCCTTCCACTTTCTCTGCTTGCCTGGCCTCTCTAGGGTCAGAATGAGAGGAAGGGAAGATCGAGTGAAAGAGTATAGTCTTAATGACCAGTTAAGGGCCTTTTGTGTGGTAGATGCTGACATGCTAGCTCTTTGTGAAGGAGCACTTTGGTGGGTTCTTCAGGACTCCCAAGGGGACCTCCCCACTGCTCCACTCTTTGACTGACCTCTTATGCCTCTAGCAGAACACCTCACACCGCCATATTCTGCTGGGACCCCCTTGCCCTTGTACTTAGCCTTCTTGGCTGGGGGGTGGGGGGAATCCTTTCAGGGCTGTCTAGCCAGGTCACCTTTTACGATGTCTACTTAGGCGACAGGAAGCATGACATCTCCTTTCTCCAACCCCGACTGCACAGCAGCTTTGGTGAGTCTCCTGCCCTTGGACTTTGCAGATTAGTAGCAGGCGCCAGTCCCTGTGTTCGTCCTGTACACCCCCATGCTCCTAGGGACACATGCCAAGTTCTTCCGTGAACTCTTCCATATCCTGCTCTGGTAACTGCCTGTGGATTTCCTCAAATTAGCAAACATTCAGCTGGGGAAGGGGATGCCCATCTTGTCTTACACTCCATCTTCATATCTTTGGATGCTTCTCTTGGGGGCCCTTTGCACTTGGCATGAAGTTTATCTGGGAGAAATGCCACAGCATTCCTTACTCAGCTAACAACTTTGTACCTTGATTACTTTCTTCAGTTCCACTTTGGTTTTGGAGCTGTTTTTGCTTTTTTTTTCTTTTTAGGTAATTCCTGCATGGATATGACTAGTGGCTCTCTTTAGAGTGTAGGGGAACTTGTCTCCCCTTTTCCCCAGCTTTGACTTTTTGCTGAAATTCTGAGACAACAGGAAAACTCCAATTCCTTATCCCATTATAGAAGCCAATGTCATCAGTGGTGTCATCTTCAAATTATGAGGGATATTAATAGTAATAAGAGTTAGGGGGCCAGCCCCATGGCTGAGTGGTTAAGTTCACGCGCTCTCCTTCGGTGGCCCAGGGTTTCATCCTGGGTGCGGACATGGCATCGCTTGTCAGGCTGTGCTGAGGTGGCGTCCCACATGCTACAACTAGAAGGACCTACAACTAGAATATACAACTATGTTCTGGGAGCTTTGGGGAGAAGAAGGAAAAATAAAATCTTTAAAAAAAGTTAGAATATGGTTCAACCTAAGAAACTAATTTTGTTTTAATTGACTGGCCAAGCAACTTCTCCCCTGCCCTCCATCCCCCCATAAATATTCTTTTATTATAACATCTTTAGAAGGAAGGTGCTGTATAACACGTTAGTAGTACTTTATTTAAAAACTCTGCAGAAAGTAATTTTACTTTTTAAAAAGCACTGAGGATATAATCAAATAGTTTTATTTTTATATAAAGAAAAAGGCTGTCATTGTGTTAACATCTTTTAGTTAAAAGGCATAGAGATTCATTTAGGTCACAGAAAGAAATCGAGATTTAGAATAAGACTACATATGCAAATAGCAATGAAGGTCATCTCCATTACACAGCCGGGCCTCACCATGCCTGAGCCAGCTTTTGGCAGCAGCATTGGCTCTGAAAGTGTGGACGACTTGACAGGCAGTAGTAGCAGGTACCTGGTTGATTCTTACTCTAGTGTTCTGCTGTTCATGTAATCCGCTTCCTCTATTCCTTTTCTCCTATACCCATTTCGACTTCTGTTCCTTCTGCCAACTTTTAAATTCTACCACTGTATATGTGGTTTAAATTCTTGAGTAAGAATCCGATAGGACAACCAACCTATCACTTTATTTGTGTTCAGGCAGAGGTTTCACACCAGGTTTGTCAGAGGTCACTAGCCACCATGAAGATCAGATCTCTGCATAAGGTACCCTCTGGAGCTCCTGTGAGCATGGCAGTTTCCCTCAGAAGTGAGTGTGGCAGCCACTGTGATTGGCCCGTCCAGCACAATGGTTATAGGAAGTAATGATGAATTATCCCCTTTGATGGCCAACTTCTTTTTTTCCTGTATTTCCAAAAGTTTATAGGTGAGTAAAGAAATAATAAGTTTGGAAAATTTCGACTGTTTATGTATTGCATACCTAATTATAGTTTGCTATACAGGTTGTCTCCCAAATAAAATAGCAACTTGGATATGTGTCATAGCCAGGAAACAAGGTCTTTTACTTAACTGGATTTTTTGTTATCTGAGAGTGAAATTGCTTTCATGTATTTTGTATCTTGTTTCCTTTCTAGTCCTTTTTGGAAATACAGTCTTCTTTTTCCTCCTTCCCGCTCTGTGTCATCCCTAGGGCTCGTCTTACTGTGATTGATTAACTTCCATCCAGTCAAAGGTCTTCTTTAATCGTTAACTTTGCTGGTTGCCAGTTTAACAACATGATTTTTTTCTTTAAGATTATTGTTTGGCTCTTCTTAGGGGTGTTATCCCACCACCCTTGATTTCTGAACTGGCTATGATGGGTCTCTGTGATAGATAGACAGCTATTTAGCAGTAAGTCAATGTAATACTTACTATTTAGAAGCCCTGGTTTTATTGTGTAGTCGTAATCTTAGGTAAGTAGATTTGCCACGTCAGGTAGTTTCAGGTGTGTCTAATGAAAGCTTGTATTTGTTAAATTCGAATGCATATTTGAATAAATGTTTAGTAGATAGAGCCATGTCTCTTTGTGGTGGTATTTGTCTTGTAGTTTCTTTAGCCAGCCAAATCTTTAACATTGAAAAAGACCCAAACAGCTAACGTAATTTTAGTAAAACATATATAAAAGCTTTAGTTTTTAAGATTGAAAAGATGCCACAGACCTATTTCTTCTAAAAATAAACAGTGATATGCTGATTATTAGAGAAGGAAAATTTGGGCTATTAGGTTTTCCAGTGATAGAACTTCATTTGTAGAGCTTTTGGTTTTGGTAATAGGATTTCTGATTTTATGGGCATTTGATTTTTTCCCCCAGCTTTACTGAGATGTTACTGACATATAACATATGTAAATTGATGGTGTACAATGTGATGATTTGATATTCATGTATGTTGCAAAATGATCAGCACAATAAGGTTAGTTAGTACCTACATCCCCTCACATAATAATCTTTTTTTTGTGGTGAGAACATTTAAGATCTACTCTCTTAACAGCTTTCAAGTGTCTGATACAGTATTGTTAATTATAGTCACCATGCTGTGCATTAGATCCCCAGAACTTATTCATCTTATAGCTGGAAGTTTGTACCCTTTGACCAACATCTCCTCATTTACCTCACCCTCCAGCCCCTGGCAGTGAACATTCTACTGTTTCTATGAGTTTGGCTTTTTCAGAATTCTGCATATAAGTGAGAACATACAGTATTTGTCTTTCTCTGTCTGACTTATTTCACTTAGCATATATGGGCATTTGATTTTGTTTTTAACGGAGATGTTTAAACATTCATTATGGTGGACTTACTTTTTCTCATTATACTTCTAAGAAACTTTCTGTAAGACTTAGCTATAATATTAAAGTAAAATGCACCTTCTTCACAAAATGCCAGAATCGTTATCAATGAGAAAAAAGTCGGTGGCTGACTATTAGCCTACTTTCACCTACCTATGTAACAATGTTTTCTCTAATAAAAATTTGAAAAAGTTATGAGCTGATGACCATGCTGTATGAGCAGCAAACTATAAAGAATGAGCATTTGTGAACACTTTACTTTTGTTATCAAATAAAACTTAGAAGCAGGTTAATCTGACACATTTAATGTATGCATAATTGTTATTGTGCTGTGAGGTAATTAGGCATAAATGGTAAGTAGTTCATGTAAATCACTATAATTAGAATTACTTTTACACAGCCAAATCAAGCATTTCTGGAGTCAGGGAGGGAAAGGATTAAATAGAATGTGGAGCTGCTCTGAAAATCTCTGGTTCCGTTCATCAGGGGTATACAGGCAGCCAGCTTTTTTATCTCATGGGAGGAGACATAGCCCAAGAGACCTGGGAATTGGTATGTGGGGTGCACAAAATTCCTTTGCTTTTTCTCCTGCTCTCCATAAAATAATTTTCAGTTTTTCCCTAATGAGAAATTATTATTTCCAACTTCCTCTTATATCCTATCTACCATCTTTTATTTGGCTACCTCCCCTCACCTTGCCAAGAAGAATGCACATAGCAGATAGAAAGACCTGCCCTGCCTTAAATACAGCTGGTCTAAGGTCTTGATGCTTTCCTTGTTCTGACTTCTAGCACCTGGAGGCTGGGAGCAGGAAACCTGGGATTCTGGACTGTGGAGTTTTCTCTCAGGAGATACGGAAGCCTGTTTGTCGGGAGCCCTTCCATTATTTATCCAAGACCAGGCAGTTTGCTGTTTTTCCCTCAGTTCCTCCCTTCTCTCCTCCAGCTGAACGAATGAGCACTTATTCTTGCCATTCCTCTTAGAATTGGCATGTCCTATAGGTAAAGTAGATTGAGCAGTGTGATTTAGGTAAAGCTTCCCCGATCCCTGGAACTTTATCCTTTAGAAGATCATAGACAACATTGAGTACAGAACAGACAATATCTATAGCTACAGTTTTATTAAAGACCAGAATTTTTTTTTTTCTGAAGAAGATTTGCCCTGAGCTAAGCTCTGTGCCAGTCTTCCTCTATATTGTATGTGGGTCACTGCCACAGTATGGCTGCTGATGAATGGTGTAGGTCCTCACCTGGGAACTGAACCCCGGGCCACTGAAGCAGAGTGCACTGAACTTAACCACTAGGCCATGGAGCTGGCCCTTAGAAATATTTTTAAATGAATGTTTGTTGTATCAAATTTTTATGAAAGCAGAAGCAGAAGCATTACGTCCTAACCCAATGATGGCTTTACCTGTAAGGAAGTGAGATCGGGGGGGTCACACTACATTGTTTTTTGAGAATTAACTCATACCAAAGACTCATTTAAACTCTGAAATTTGAGAAACAGAGTATAATGGGCCTGATTCAGTCTTCAGAATAATTAACCAACGTATTCAATTACATTTTAAGTTTTGTCATGGTTCCAAAAGGTGAAATTATGCTATCAACATAGATGAGAATGTCTTTAATACATCCCTTGAAATGAATTTAAAGAAAGGGAGTATAGCCCTATGTTAAAAGGTTTAGGGTTGGAATCTAATCTGTCGCTATCAACCAAAGCTGACTCCTTAGGTTATGGCAGCAGAATTACGTAGGCCATACAGGCATCCATACCATGGAATGTATGTTGAGATTATGGTCAGGTCTCTAGATGAGGGTTTGACAAGTATTTTCTGTAAAGGACCATACAGGAAATCTTTTAGGCTTAGGGGGCCATATAATTTCTGTCGTTAACTACTCAGTTCTGCCATTGTAGTCAAAGCAGCCACAGACAATACATAAATAAATATATTCTGATAAATATTTATTTATAAAAACAGGTGTCAGGCTGGGTTTGGCTCATAGGCCATGATTTGCCAACCGCTCCTCTAGAGGATTGCTGCCTGATGGAATGTGAGGGCTGGTGGGGGACCATTAGTTGGTCTCAAGCTTCTACTTGAGCTGTACTTAGTCCAGCTTTCCAAGCTAATGTCCCATTACTTCCCTTTATATATTCCTGTCTCTAGTCAACAGAACTACTCACGATTCCATTATATAGACAAACAGCCAAGTGGAACGAGACAGAAAGGCCAGAACATAGATGGAAACTTGATACACCATTGAGTTGGCACTGAAAATCAGTGGGAAAAAGATGGTCTAATCAAGACACAGGAATGAGGCAAGTGATTATCTATGTGAAGAGTGAAATAAAATTAGATACCTTCCTCTCTAAACATAAAAATTAAATTCCATAGAATTAATGTCCTAAATTTAAAGTGAAACTTTAAAACTTCTTGAAGAAAATATAGAAGAATATCTTTATGAATCTGGGAAAAGGAAGAATTTCTTATGTAAGATAGAAAAGCCTAAACTATAAAGGTAAAGATGGATACATTTAACTACACTAAAATCGAAAACTTCTAGTTAACAAAAAGCACCATAGAAAAAGGGAAAAGGCAGACCACAGACGGGGAGAAAATATTTGTGTCAAAAAGAATTGACCACGGGTTGCTATCTAGAATATATAAAGAACTCCTACCAAAAAATAGAAAAAAATCAAACAACCTTGTAGAAAAATGGACAAAGAAGAGTCTGTTTTGGGGGGATAACTAGCAGCTACCACAAAAAATGGATAAATAAGTCAGAATGTATTTTTAAAATGGAATGTTACATAGCAAGGGGATAATAAACTCCCAAATCAGGATTGATAACTCTGAAGAAGGGTGCAAAGGGGGCTTCATCTGTATCTAATGTTTTATTACATAAATCTTGAAATAAATGTGTCAAAATATAAAGATTTGATAAAGCTAGGTGGTAGGTAAACAGGTGTCCAATATTTTCTCCCATTCAGCCTATTTATAATATTCCATAGTAAAAATAATATAAGTGTAATTGTGAGACATTTCAACAGGGGTTTTTTTCCTATAATTTTGAAGAAATGAAAACTTTTCTGGATAATGTAATTCTAGACTCCACTAGTTCAGCATTTCCTTTTTACAAATAGACTGAGGAGGAATTACTAGCACAGTGCTCAGAAGGGCATAGGAAATATCTTCGTAAGAGGTTTTTAGCAATGGAATTTTTTTCCTCTTTCTGAAATTTCATAAGCTGAATTTTCTTGCCCTTAAATCTTTTCCATGAATGCCAGATGTTTCTGAGTTCTATGTACAGTATGTAGTTATGTCTCCATTTAATACTGAACTTATTCTTGTCTCCTGTTCGGCAGTGTCTTGTCATTTCCAGGTAATGTGCCCATTTCAGGTGCTGGGGAAATAATTAGCCAAGTGTCTCTTTGTCTTCTAAAGGAGAATTAGTACATTTCCAGAGTGGGCACTGGGGAAAGTAGTTATCTTGTGTAGCTGGGAAAAGCAATGATTTTTAGTTTTACCAGAAAGTCTATCATGCTTAGCTAGAAAATATATCTCTTTGTGACCTTCAATTATTGTGTATGAATTGAATTCAACAAAAAGAGGGTTGGTCCTCATTGTATGCTAGGCTTCATCCTGGGAGCCAAGGATATAGAAGTGAATAAGATTAATGGTTTCTGATTTCAGTATTCCTTGTTCTGTGGAGGAAACAATCATAAATGGTTAATTTATAACTCAGTGAATTAAGTACTAAAATTCAGGTGGGTATAGAATGCATATGGGAAAAGTCTTTGAGAAAACACTCTAAATAAAAGGATTTAAATTTATTCTATTCTGTATATTGCTTCACTTGGGACTTATAATTCTGACTCTCATAAAGAAATTTTATGGGGCTGGCCCGTGGCGTAGCAGTTAATTTTTCATGCTCCACTTCAGCGGCCCGGGGTTCACCGGTTCATATCCTGGGTGCAGACCTACACACACTCATCAAGCCGTACTGTGGTGGCGTCCCACATAGAAGAACTAGAGAGACTTACAACTAGTATATACAACTATGTACTGGGGCTTTGGGAGGGAAAAAAAGGGAGGAAGATTGGCAACAGATGTTAGCACAGGGCTGATCTTCCTCACCAAGATAAGAAAAGAAATTTTATGAATCAAATTACTGTTGATTTACTCTTGAAGGACCAAATTCCAAATGTGGATATATATCAAAATTAACAATGTAAAACCCACAAAAAATATATGGTACAAATTTATATATTTATTTAAGTTTATATATATTAACTATTTGCTCCTGAGAAGCAATGTTTAAAGTACTTTTTTCAACATGTTTAAAAAAAATGTGAATTAAAAACATATTCAAGTTACTTTCATATTTGTCTTATAGTTGAAATAAATTAAAATAAGGTACTGCTTTTGGCATATAGAATGGCTTTGCCATTTCAAATGTGTCTAGCTGCTGAACTAATCATGTAGCAGTTTCAGTATGACATAAATTCAGTATTATTCCTGTATTAATGGACTGTTAATCAAATTAAATGTAATAATTACTATCTAGAGAGAATAATAAAATGTAAACAATATACTCAATAAGATTAATGTTTAGATAAACTTTATAAAACTGTTCTGAGAATTATTATTCTGTAAAGCTTCCATTTGTGCAAAAGTATATCACTTAAAATAGCAATTTTTGAAACTAAAATTGAGAATTCAAAATTACATTTGAAGAAAGACAAGAAAAGTCTCAAGTTTCTTCTCATATTCAGAGTATTCAGTAGTAGTTTTGTGTGAATACTGAATCAAAGCTAAAGGTAATTTTCTCTTATTTTCAGAATGTGGGGTTGGTCGGGGAAAATTCAGCACATAGAAGAGGAAAATCAGGATGGATAGATAGTAGGCTAGAAAAATCCCTTGCCAGAAAGTATTTATGGAGTAGGAAAGCTGAGGTCTCTATTTTAAGGATTGTCTACTTGGATCCACTGGCAACAAGGACTGTGATATGGAGGAAGAAGTGGGGAGGAAAGCGTGGTACAAGGGTGAGAATCTGAGTAGAGGGGAGTGAAAAGATCTCTTTTCACATGAAGGCCGACCCTTTGGTGAAGGGCATGCTCTATTTGGAAAAGCCACGTGGTGTGATAGATTTTGATTTATGTCTAGTAATTTTGTTCTTCTTGTAAAGTCACCAATCACTTAATCTAGTTCTGAATTGTTTAGTCTTTCTTTTTTCAGTTGTTTTTCCATAAAATCTATTTCAACCTGAAGTTCGGAGTTGTACCTAGTGAGCTCTTCACCGGTTGCCTTCACATTTGCTGTTCCTGAAGATTCTCTATGAAGGTGGCATCTTTTAACTATAACTCTAAGAAGTAATAGTCTCTTTTAACGATATTAAGCTTTTCAGGAGGTAGATATTTGCCTTCAGTTAGTTTCTTAAGTTGAATAGTAAGCCGGTTTTGCATTATACAGTTGGTTTTCAGCTGAGTGAAAGCCTCTATTCTGAAACAAGAGACGATAAAAGAAAAACTGAGCACTTGCAAGCCATGCCATCATCTCTCATGGAAATGTGCAGATATTAGGATCTGAACACATGTTTCAAGCCACACTGCCACAGCCATGTACAGTTTCTCCAGGAGAAGCCTGAAGCACAGCTCCAAGGCAATCTGTAGCCCCTTCATGGCAATGGAGACCACCACAGAGCTGCCTTCAGTTGCCTTTGCCCTGATGAACCACGGAAAAGCCCCCACAAGTATTTCTCCCTGAACCACACTTCTATCTGGCAACCAGGATGGCTTGTCAGTGGAGCAGGTACAAGTGGTGATGTCCTTGCCTGTAGTTTCCTCCCATTAAGTGCATGCTCCATAATGTATCACGAATGATTTTTTTTTTTCGAGGAAGATTAGCCCTGAGCTAACCGCTGTCAGTCCTCCTCTTTTTGCTGAGAATGACTGGCCCTGAGCTAACATCCATGCCCGTCTTCCTCTACTTTATATGTGGGATGGCCAGCACAGCATGGTTTTTGCCAAGCGGTGCCATGTCCACACCTGGGATCCGAACCGGTGAACCCCGGGCTGCTGAAGCAGAACATGTGAACTTAACTGCTGCGCCACCGGGCGGGCCCCAAGAATGATATTTCTAACACACAATCTGATTGCACCATTCTCCTGCATAAGGTTTCTCATGCCCTCAGGAGAAAGTACAAACTCATTAGCCTGTTCTACAAGGTCCTTGAGAGCCTGGTGTCTGTCTCTTGCAGCTTCATCTGTCTTTGTTCTCTGCTGACAATAAAAGCACCAGCTGTGACTAGCCACTTGAAGATCCTTGAGCAAACCTGGGTCCTTCTCTTGCCTCTGGGTGTTTGCTAAGGCTGCCCCCAACCCCCATCCTTTTGGTATGCCCCATCCCATATTGCTCACCCAGTGACCACATGCTTTTTTGGTAAATACTGTGTCTTTCTTTCCTGGGTCTCCTAGATCTGCGGAACCCAGCTCACTGCCTGGCACAAAGTAGTTGCTCAATGCTCAATCCATGTTTGCAGAGTAAATGAAAAATGAATAAATAACAAAGCTGTCACTGAAGATTCACAAAATAATTCTCTGCTGACTCTGAAGGCAGTTGTCCTGGAGGATGTCAGCCTATCCATGTGTCTGCATGAGAGTGTAGGTGTCTCTCTGAGTTCCTATATCCATTTGCCTCTCTGGATATGTTTGTGTTCTCATTCCCTCCTTAGCATCAGCTCTTCGCTAATCCAGCAGAAGCCTGGAAGGCCACTTTAGTTCCTCAAATTCAGAACCTCGACTGGGTTCAGACTGAGGAATAGTTTCCACATCTTGCTTTTGATGAATTCCAGATTGGTTTGAGAATTATGCTAATGTCCTGGACATCCCTCTGAACTAGTGGTGGACTGGAATAGATCACACCTAGCATAACTTTGCCTAAGCTAGGCCAGAAGCAGAATATCAATTAGGAGTGAGTGAACGTGGAAGGATTTGCTGAAGAAATTGCCTCCTGTCGTTTGTCTCCCAGTGGCACATATAGGCACTTCTAAATGCTTGTTGCTTGAATGCATGAGGCATTAAAAGTCATTTGCATCTTCAAATTTTGTTATAATCAGAAATTGAGCCATTTCTTATGCTAGTTGTTTTAGAGGTTTAAGCTCACTCCCCCCCTTACACACACTTTCTAGTTATTTAGATACTTAAATAGGCTTAATTATACTAGTAAACTGAACAAATTGGTGTACTTTAGGTTATGAGGGTTCTTTTGCAAATCAGCTGAAGGCATTTAAAAAAAGATTTTCATTTAGAGAGAATTTACGGGTGCTAACATATAGTTCAGTTTTTTAGTTTTTAAAGATTTTGTTAGGAACCTGAAGTGATTTACTTTTATGAAAAAGTGGTCTATGTTGAGAATCATATAATGCTAGTTTTTAAAAGATGTAATTATGCTCAGCATTCCAGCTGGAATCATTGTCTCCGATTCTGTCATTTTGGGAGATAATAATGGAATGGTGAGGGGAGTGGGGAGAAAGAGGAAAAATAGTATTCCTGCATTTTAAACAAATTGGAAACACTTTTTATTTTAAAGCACCATCCTTATTATCTAATTATCCTAATGGAAATTATGCCAGAGTAGCAGATGGATAGTAACCCAGAACGGTGGAGGACATGCTATTTTAATTTATAACTTTGATGAGAATCACCTTGGGTTATTTGTTCATGATAGAATTTTAATATCATAAGGAACAAAGAATAGGGTTAGAATGATTAAATAAAAGTATTTGGAATGGTGGATGACAAATGTTTACTTTGCAGCAGTTAAAGAAATAGTTTTGGTAACAGTTTTGAAAGTAGCTGTCTAAAATGCAAATATGCGGGTACTTTTGGAATAATTTTAAATTTAATTCAAAAGAAAAAGTAATACAGTAATTAGTCACCTTACCAAATTTTGTTTTGTTTTTTCCTTTTTATTTTGAAAAATTTCAACAATACACTTAAGCCCACTAATGATTAAC
This sequence comes from Equus asinus, assembly GCF_041296235.1. NCBI lineage: Eukaryota > Metazoa > Chordata > Mammalia > Perissodactyla > Equidae > Equus > Equus asinus. The sequence goes on from NC_091813.1 coordinate 44,089,190, forward strand.
ATTTTGCCACACTTGTTTTCTTCTCTCTCTAAATATATGTTTTTCTTTAGTCATCTGAGAGTAAGTTGCAAAATCATAACACTTGACCCCTAAAAACATCATTATATATCTCCTAATAAAGATATTGGAATAACTGCATAACTGTATTACCATTATCACACCCGAGAAATTTGACATTGATGTAACAATATTATCTAAAAGAGTTGCCTGATTTGGCAAATAAAAATACAGGATGTCCAGTTAAACTTGAATTTCAGGTAAATAATGAATAGTTTTTTAGTACACATATGTCCCATGCAATATTTGGAACATACATATACTAAAAATTATTTGATGTTAGTCTGAAATTCAAATGTAATTGGGCATCCTGTATTTTATCTGGCAATCCTAAAAATGAAGCCCACGTTCGAATTCAGACTTCTTGAATTTTTACCCAAATGTTCTTTTAACCCTGTGTGTGTATGTGTGTTTGTGTCTGTGTGTCTGTGTTTGGATCCAGGATCCATAATTCGCATTTGATTTTGTCTCATAAAATTTTGATAGAATGATGATTAGATATTTACTTTTAAAAATATAAACCACATGTTCCAAAGATTCCTTGTGTGGAAATGGGCTTTATATAAAGTATATGTAAAATTCAAAACATAAATTTTTACTAAATTTAGTGGTTTGGAGTACATCACCAAATGCATAACAGTCAGGACCCCAAACACTCATGACATCAGTGCATTTCCTTCTTGGACAATTTGCAGTATAGTCATATTTTTAAAAAAAATTTTAATGACTGTTTTTGATACCTGCTTTTCTTATCATCCTCTCTCTTTTTTTTTTATTTTAAAGATTGGCACCTGAGCTAACAACTGTTGCCAATCCTTTTTGTTTTTTCTGCTTTTTCTCCCCAAATACCCCCAGTACATAGTTGTATATTCTAGTTGTGGGTCCTTCTAGTTATGGCATGTGGGACGCTGCCTCAGCATGGCCTGACGAGAGGTGCCATGTCCATGCCCAGGATCCAAACCAGCGAAACCCTAGGCCGCCGAAGTGGAGTGCATGAACTTAACCACTAGGCCACAGGGCTGGCCCCTCATCTTCCCTTTTGATTTAGGTTATTATAATAAGTCTAAACTTGAGGATGCTTCCTGACTACATATCTATGAGTTTATTTTGTTTTTTTAGATTCCACGTATAAGTGATGTCATACTGTATTTGTCTTTCTCTGACTTATTTCACTTATCATAATGCCCTCAAGGTCCATCCATGTTGTTATAAATGGCAGCGTTTCCTCTCTTTTTTTTTTTTTGAGGAAGATTAGCCCTGAGCTAACATCTGCTGCCAATCCTCTTTTTGCCAAGGAAGAGTGGCCCTGAGCTAACACTTGTGACCATCTTCCTCTATTTTATATGTGGGACTCCTGCCACAGCATGGCTTGATAAGCAGTGTATAGGTCTGCACCCAGGATCTGAACCAGCGAACCCTGGCTGCCAAACCAGAGTGTGCGATCTTAACTGCTATGCCAGTGGGCCAGCCCCGGGTTTCCTCATTTTTTATGGCTGAATAATATTTCATTGTAGTTATACACCATATCTTCTTTATCCATTCATCCATTGATGAATGCTTTGGTTGTTTCCATGTCTTCGCTATTGTAATTAATGCTCCAGTGAGCATGGGAGTGCATGTATCTTTTTGAGTTAGTGTTTTTGTTTCCTTTGGATAAATACCCAGAAGTGAAATTGCTGGATCATATGGTAGTTCTATTTTAAATTTTTTGAGGAACCTCCATACTGTTTTCCATAGTTGCTACAACAATTTACATTCCTACCAACAGTGAACAAATGTTCCCTTTTCTCTACATCCCTGCCAACGCTTGTTATTTCTTGTCTTTTTTCTTTTTATTTGGTGAGGAAGACTGGCCTTGAGCTAACATCTGTTGCCGGTCTTCCTTTTTGCTCGAGGAAGATTCTTGCTGAGCTAACATCTATGGCAATCTTCCTCCATTTTGTATGGGGGATGCCTCTGTAGTAGGGCTTGATGAGCAGTGTATAAGTCCACACCCAGGATCTGAATCTGCAAACCCCGGGCCACCAAACCAGAGTGCGTGAACTTAACCATTACGCCACTGGGCCAGCACCCTTATTTCTTGTCTTTTTGATAATAGCCATTTTAACAGATGTGAGGTGATATCTCATTGTGGTTTTTGATTTGCATTTCCCTGATGGTTAGTGGTGTTGAGCACCTTTTCATGTACCTGTTGGTCATCTGTATGTCTTCTTTGGAAAAATATCTATTCAGATGCTCTGCCCATTGTTTAGCTGGATTTTTTGGGGTTTTTTGGCCACTGAGTTGTATGAGTTCTTTATATATTTTGGATATTAAATCCTTATCAGATATATGATTTGCAGATATTTTCAGCTGATTTGTATGTGGCTGTCCTGTTTTCCCAGCACCATTTACTGGAGAGACTATCTTTTCTTCATTGTATGTTCTTGCCTCCTTTGACATAAATTAATTGACCATATATGTGTGGGTTTATTTCTGGGCTTTCTCTTCTGTTCCATTGATCTATGTGTCTGTTTTTATGCCAATACCATACCATTTTGATTACTATAGCTCTCTCTTGAGAATAGATACTTTCATAAATACTTTACTTATATCAGGCCACTAACATGGCTAAGTGGAATTATATTATGGCATCAGTTAGCATGCTTTCAGTTACAAGTAACAGAAAACCCAGCTAAAACTGGGTTAAACAGGATAAGTAATCACTTGACTCATGTAGAAGTCCAGGGCTTAGGTATGCTTCAGGTGCAGTGTATTAGGGTCTTGGCTGTATTTCTTTGAGATCTTCTTGAGTTTGCCCTCTTGCATATTTTGGCTTTGTGTTTAGCTTGGCTTATCTCAAAGTAGCAAACTTGTGTCACGTCTATGCACCATACTGCCCAGAAGAAAGAGCTTCTTTTTCACCAAGTGTTGAACAGCAGAACTCCACTTGATCAAACTTGGGTCATAAGCTCAGACCTCAACCCATCACCCTGTTACGGGGGATGGAGCTGGGGATGGGGTCATTCTCACTTAAAGAGCGTGTCTGTTGCACAGTTGTGGGAAAGTGGAAAGCAATGGATATGGAGTAGGGGGGACTGTAGTTATATTTAAAGATAACTTCCAAAAAGAAAACATGCATTTGAGCTATTTTTTCTAGTAATATGTTGTTTGCACTGCAACCTCCATATTTCATCATGTCTCCTTGTTGTGATATATTTGAGGGACCTCTGACCAAAGTTGCTATGTCCGTGGAAAGATCTCCTATTCTAATGCATTACAAATCCTACGGTCCTCAGACTAGGTGACCATATTATGGTCACCATGACCTAAAGGCATTTATGAAGCCCCTGTTTATGCCTGCCTGTGGCTAAAGTAATAAATATAAAGAAGGCTGATTTATTTTAGAACTAATGGCTATTTGAAAATATCCAAATTAATACTGGGATTAACTCAAAGCATATGGTACAACAAATTTTTTTCTAGTTGCCAACTTCAAACTTTATTTGTTCTATTTTTCTTGCTTTTAATATAAAAGTTTAAAATAAATTAAACAACTAGTGTTGATGGTTGGGAAGAACAGTCAGTTAGCAAATGTTGTAAATCTGAGGCAGAGAACTCAACAAAAGCCAGTACAGGAATGAGGGGAGGTGATTTTTATGACAACGGGACAGCTCTCATCTTTTGTTTCTGTGTGTAGTCTGTATACACATTTCATGATTTCCTTTTAAGTTTGTCCCAGAAAGCTATTTGTTATTTCTTACCATCGCCTGCAATTCTTGAAGGCATTGACTCAACACTCACTTTTGAGTGTCTACTGTGTCTGTTGTTCTGTGGATGCTAAGATGATTAAGTCCTTGTCCCTGCCATAGGAGATCCTGTTCTAGTTTAGAGCCCAAACTTTAATAGGAAATTTGGAATTTAAAAGTATTGGAAAATTTGAGGAGTGTGTTCTGTGTGGTCTCTTGGCTCCATCAAGTAGGCCAGTGGATAGTAGGCCACTGATACAATGGAACTCTACATGTCTGGTTTTGGTCTGAGAAGAGGCTTCTGATCTTTTGCCTGGGCGTTAAAAGTGTTCTAGGAGTGCTGTCGGGGAGGGGGCGGGGGAGGGGGATGGCTGTGGTTGTATGTGACTATTCTACATACGGATGTTCGCTTCATCCTTCTCCCCCCTTTTTCTCATGCTCTCCACAAGACCCCTCCTTTCCAAGACCTTCAACCTCTCTAGTGTCCGTCCTCAGGGCACATTTCTCCAGGGCCGCTCTGTGCTCTGCTGTTCCCACCTGCTCGCTCAGTTACCCTCCTTTGTCAACATTCACTCTTCCAGAAGTTTGTTTAAATTTCTACTCAGCTGATGTCTCTTCTCCAGTCCTGTCCTCTTTGTACCTAACACCTTTTTTATCCCTTTACTTTTCTTGTGCTGTGGCTAATGAGTCCTCTGGCAGAAGCATATCTACTCTTCTCTAAATCATCCTTTTTAATGAAAAGAAAAAAACCCATTTATACTTGGTAACAAATTAAAACTTTATAAAGGAGAGTACAATTAAAATTAAGACCCTCTTATCCCCTCCGTTCCCTTTCTGGAGTGTTCACTGTTGAGTTTCTTGCGGAGTCCTCCAGAAATTTTCTGATAACCTTTATAAACAATTGTGTATGTGAATGTATGCCCACACATTCTTACTTCTTTTTTATATGGTGGGACCACAGCATACACACTGGTCTGTATTTCAAAAATTTTTTTTAACTTTAACACTGTATCTGGGAGACAATGCCACATCAGACTCTCTACTTCTTATAAGAGCTACCTTGCTCTTTTTAATTCTTTCATATGAATGTTCCACAATTCAATAGCTTTTAACAATGGTATAGTATTCCATCATATGAATATATACTACATGTCCTATTAATGGACTGTCCATGCATCTTTGTGTACATGTGTGGGTACTCCTGCAGGATAAATTTCTAGAAATGGAATTATTCAGTTAAAGTACATTCTAAAAGACAATGCCAAATTGCCTCAAAAGAGATTGCAGCAATTCATATTCTTAGCAGTTTGTGAGCCTTCCTGTCTCCATACATCTTTGATAATACTGTATCATCTCAGACTTTTAGATTTTTGTCATGATGGTATTTCATTGTCATTTTAAATCACACTTCTTTTATTGTGAATGAGATTAAATATTCTTTCATATGTTTAATCCATTTGTACTTTCCTTATCGATTTATAAAAACTCTTCATTTACTAAGGAAATAAGTTCTTGTCTGTAATAGGTGTTGCAAATTTTTGTTTGTAGTTTATTATTTGCTTTTTTACCTTCCTTAGCATTTTTTTCCCAAATGTTTAATTTCACTGCTTTTGTATCTTTCTTTTCCCTTAGGGTTTTTAGGTTTATGTCTTGCTTATAAGACATTACGCTTCAAGATTGTAAAAACAAATTCACAGAAAGATATTTTACATGAAGTTGATATTTCATATATCAGTTGATAGAAGGTTGTATAGGAAGAGGAATCATCTTCCTTTGTCACAGGAAGAAGAGAGGAAAGGATGGATGCAGATATGGGTGGGATTGCAATTTCATATAAGAAGTTGAAGGAGTTCCAACCCAATGCCTTCTGTTTTCTCTCTATGAAGAAGTAGGCATCTGCTGAAAGTAACGGGAAGTGTAGTTTAGCTTGAAGGGAACTGAGAAGGTTCCAGAGAATCATTGTGGAGACAGAGAGTGAACTAACCAGGGAATCAGAATTGTTGACAGTATGGAGGGACTGGTGAGAGGGTACCCTCTGCAGGGCTTCCAGACTTTTTTCAGCAATCTTCAGAAGTCTGGGTGAATGTGTTGGGAAGGTTGATACCTTAGTATGAGATTTTCTTTATTTTTAGCTATCCTTCCATCATTTAGTTCTAACTTTATTACATTATTGTTGGAGTACAGTGATTTTTTGGAATTTATTAGTTTCCTTTATGGCTCGGCATATGGACTACGTTTGAAATTGTGCCACATGTTCTTGAATGTGTTCTTGATTTGTTTGGTGTAGAGTTTATATAGACGTAGAATAGCTTAAACGTGCTTTAGTATTGTTCAGATCTTTGAGAGGGATGTGTCAAAGGGTGTGATGTTTCTTTTTGCATAGTCCACAGGTTTGGATGGAAGCAGGCATCAGTAAGCACATGATGTTTGCAGTCTTCAGTGTGAGTGAGTGGGCCTTGTGATTAGTCATGCAAAGGTGGGCAGTGAGTGGGAACTCCCCTGTTCTCTGCCCTGCACCCAAGAGATAAGGAAACAGCGGGTTGTAGAGTTGATGTGTCTTATCCAGAGTCACATAGCTCCTAAGTAGCAGACCCAGAATTTGTACTCAGATCTTTTGGTTTCAACTCCAATACTCTTCTGCTATATCTTTTATGCTTAGGAGGTAGGTGATAGATTACCACTGTCTTCCAGCATCATCCTCAAGCTTTCCATCTACACAATCTATAATACAGTGTCATTGGATCCTTATCAAAAACCCATTAGAGAAGATGTCATCATCCTACTTTACAAATTCACTTGGATACAAGTAACATGACTTACAACTTGTCACTAGGGAAACTTATTCATTTGTTCAGATTTTCAAGTCTTTGTCTAGTGTTTGTGCATTTTAAGGATTGAGTATGTATCAGATTCCTGGGAGGAAACATTAACAGCAGATGTTTCAGATAAAGACTGAATCAAGAGATGACATGGGCAGGGCAGCCTAAGACAGCAAACAAGGAATGGAGGGCTGAAGGAAGAGCCTGGAGAGACCTAGAGCTGTGTCATGAGGACCTCATGGTTCTGGAGGGATGCAGCTCTGCCAGAGATGCAGCACTGAAGCCGGGAGGGAACAGGAGAGAATGATCTGGATTTTTCTCTATCTTCTCCCTCCCATCTCCTTTAAGTAGTGAGTCCCAGGGGCTGAGCCCAGCCAGCAGCCAGCCAGCAAGGTTAGCTTCCTGGGTCCCCAGCAGGAAGGAGGAGGCATATGGGGGAGGGGAGCACAGGAGAATACCAGCACTGAGGAGCTATGCCAGGGTGGAGTTCTCTGAGACATAAGAACAAATTACAGGAAATTAAAACATTAAGAAAGGAATTTCATGGTACTGAAAAAATAGGATAAACTGTGAGAAAGTGTAAATTAGGAGTATGTAAATGGTGTGGGTTCCTGTGTAAGTTAGTTATTTTGAAGAACACTGTGTGAACCTAACTGTCCCTGAATTCACAGCTATGAATAAAGAATTTTAAAACTTCTTTAGGACCCATTTTATAGCCTTTTAAATAGTCTTACTGTTCTCTGTTCAGTCCTCTGATTTACCTCTTAAAATATAGATTTTTAAATCCTTTGAAATAATTTCAGTAATTTTTGGAAGACTGAAATTTTTATTAGGAGAAAATTAGCCTGCCTTAAGTAATACGTGGAGTATATAGCATCATTTAGATAGATGGTATCTAACATTTATCATTTTTGTCAATTTATTTAGAATAAAATCTTCATCTTAAACAGTATTTGTGTCATACCATGTGTTTGTGATCTCAGCTGTGGGAGGATCCCCTTTGGTACTCTACAACGGTATCTCTTTGTCATCCTCTAGATTTTACTATAATATAAATTATATATGTAATATATTTGCCAAAGTGCTCTTTCGAAAATATATTGAATGTGAGTGGGTAAAACAGAAGATAGGACCTGAGTGCTTTTCTTTTTTTTTTCAATAGCATTGAGTTCTCTCCGTGCCATCTTTTCCCCCTATCTTTGTTAAATTTTTGCCTTGAACTTCGTTTATTCAGCATATATTGCTTATAGCACATGAACAGTACTAGAGTAGCCCCAGACTATTCCTGCAAACTGTGTTGTGAAGAATTATTAATTGCTATGTGCTTCCAGTTACCTAGTACAGAATGTTGCTTTCAAAAGCTTTCTAATATATAGAATATACTTAGAGATTATTAGGTTGTAAGTTTTCTAATATATAGCATAAACTTAGAGATTATTAAGTTCAAAGGGTTCTAAAATTATTTAAGAGCTAATGCTTTTTTCCTGGCAAGTGGAAAAGAGAATAACCAGTGTACAAGAAGGGTTCATATAAGATATTAAAACAAGGCAAATTAAAAGGTTATGGCAGGAGTGGAATCTGTTTTCAGTTGAGATTTAAGAATAGCTGGTAAGTTAATGTGCAGAGAACAGAGGGAAGGCATTCAGCTGGCAGAATCAAAGCAGAGAAGATACTTTTGCCTAAAGCCTGGTGAAGGTTCTTCTGGAAGGGGCCTGCTGGAGTCAGGGGCTGGATTTATAGGTAAAGCTGAGAGAGGGACAGGAAAGTGAGAGAGGTTTCTGAGGCATGTTGGAGTGAATCCACAGATTAAAAAACGAAAGCATTAGTACTAGATCCTGAAATCTAGCTTTGGAGAATGTTCTCTGCTGAAATATTGACTGCTCTAGTTGGTGCTAAGTGGTATAACCTTCGCTTCTTTCTGCTTTTACCCTTTCTGAATTCTCTCTGCTCTGGTTTACCTTGGTTTTTGCACAGGTGTCCAGGACCTGTTGCAGAGTTTGAAGGTTGCTCTTCTAAGTGCAACAAAATTCAGGATGGTTATTTGGTTAATAATAATATTAAGCAAAGAGAAGTTCCGTTTTGTTTCTCCCTTGGAGCCCTCCATCCTCCTGTTCTGGACTGGACTTAATTGCTTTCTTGACCTGCTTGTGCCGCTGTGGTTCTGGAGCAACTCTCCATCTTACCAGGGCTTCCTCCCCAGGATCCTCTGTGTTTCCTGGAGCCTGGGTGTTCCTATTTCTGTTGGGGAGGTTTTTTTGAGACCCTGTATGTATGGAATGTCAATTTCCCATTTGCACACTTGATGGATAAATTGGATGGATTAGATTGAAAATCATTGTCCCTCAAATTTTACTCAAGTCTTTATCTGTTGTTTTGACCTGTTCCTCTACCCACCTCTAACTGCTACTGCTCCCCCCACCCCCACCACCTTGGACGTTTGTAGGGTCTTCTTTATGTCCTCGGTGAAATTTCAGAATTGTGACTTGTTATAGATCTTATTTCCTTCATTGTGCCGGACACTTATTCCGTCCTCCTTATCTAGAAATTAAGTCCTTCACATCTGAGAAAAATCTGCATAAATTTCTTAGATAACTTCTTCCCCTCTTTTTTTTTTCTCTCTTTTCTCTTTCTAGAATTCCTTTTTGTCATATATTGGGCTTCCTGAATTAATCGTGTAATTTTCTTATGTTTTCCATCTCTTATTGTTGCTATTTATTTGTTGTATTTTCTGGAACATTTCCTCGAGCTTATCATCTAATCCTTTTTCTGGAATTTTATTTCTGCTACTATATTTTACATTTCAGAATGCTCTCTTTTGTTCTTAATGTTCCTTTTAAAAAATTGCATTGTGTTCTTGCTTTATAGTATTAATAGCTTCTCTTATTTCCCCCAGCATATTGGTTGTGTCGATTACAGTTTTAATTTGAAGTTTCCTTTTGCTGTTTGTGTAGTCTGTTTCCTGTGAGTTTTCCTCCCCTACTGTTTATTTGCTCTGGTCTCTGACTTTCATCTTGGAAGTTTTTTTTCAAATTTCTATTGATTCTTGGCTATCAATTCGTTTTAGAGTCTTTTCAGATACTAACAAGCTGATTGGAGGCTCCATCTTAAGAGATTTGTTGACTGCTGTGTTTTACTGTAAGGTGATCTGATAGGGACATCTTTGAGAGAAGCCCACACATAAATGCCGTTGAGCCTTTTTTTCCTGGAGACCATTCAGTTTCTCCAGAGAAATTCTTTTCGTCTCTTGCTTGCTGAGAGGGAGCTTGGTGGTTGTTGTTTGGGGAGCCCATTTGGGAAAGAAGGGGAAGATTACATGGTTAGTAAATGGTGTAGGGGATGTAAACTCAAATTGTGTGACTTCAGTGCCCTTGCTCTGGGCTCCCATGATTCTTGCCTCCTGTATTAAAACCTAAGTTGGGCTTCTTAGCCTTTTACATCAAGTTTTTCGTACTTATTGTGTACAATAGCCCATTTTAGTCCTGTATAGCACAGTTAGGAACACTATGTATATGATGATATTTAATTATTTCCATGTTAGAGATTTATAATTTGTTCTTAATTTGCAGCTTTTTTCAAGGAGAAAACCTCCAAGGGGCCTGTATGTTTATGGAGATGTTGGTAAGTGTGCTGAAATAAGTTTTGAGTGGTCCAAACAGAAAGTGTCCCAGCGTTCACTCAGGGATAACTTCCGTTTCTATCCCTCAATTGGCTGCCAGCAAAGGAATAAGGTAAAATAAGGGGAGAGGAAAGGGGACGGGAGGGCAGTGATCTTAGTTTGCCCTTTTGCTTCTCATAGTGTGTGACTGTAGTTTAAAGCAGGGTTAGTTAGCAGGTTAGGGTGCAAACACTGTTTAATGTATGAAATGAGTTGATCTCAGGGAAGGAAATCATCTGTAGATAGGTTATTAGATAAATCTGCATCTCATTGCTCAGTGCTATTTGACTCAGCTTAATACTTTTTAAAAAATAAGCTGTTCTTTTTAACTTTTAATTTCCACTAATATTTCTACTCATAATCTAAGCCCTTGTCCTCAATTTAGTTATTATCTTTAATTTAGTTATTAATGTATATTCTTAACACATGGATGGTAACATTTGCTTGGTGTCCCACTTCCATACATTCGGCACAAAGACTCAGATTTTCTTGGAAACTTTATGAGCTGTCCCTCACTTTCTAGATTTTCCTAATCAGTTAATGTCTTGCTTCTTCCCTGACTTCATTCTTGCTGAAATTATCTATTTCTGGTTTCTGTTTCTTCAAACAAATCCTTTTGTCCTAGTCCTAAACCTCTCCCTGATTACCCACATTCACTGAGGTCATGAACATGGCTCCTACTTTATCTGGCCTTATTGCTTTCAATCATTTCTTTTATTGATATACTCAAAATGCACATTTACATGTACCGAGATCAGTTTTGGTTCTTGACTAATAAACAGCCTTCAGGCTCTCCTGTAGCCATAATAAATTTGAATTATGAGGAAATGGTGGCAGAGGTTATTATCTTACTAAGAATTTCAGTGCAACTCCTAAAAATAATAGGAGTTGAATAAGTAGATATAGTGCCTTAAAGATGAAACTGTTCTTTTCTGGATCTTCCCTCTCTTTCTGATTTGCTTACGAATGCCTCTCAATACCTGTTTTACACTTATAGATTTAGCAAATCTAATAAAAAGAGAATTGTTTAGCTCACAGTGAATGATAGAGATTGCCCCGTAGGATTCTTCAAGTTCTTGAAATTTAAAAATGTGAAAGAAACTCAAACTATTCTTTTTTTTTAGTTTATTGGCGAATTGGTATTTTTGAGACCATGCATGCCTACTTCTTACTTAGGAAGCAATTTATACCAGGTTCTTGATCAGTTTCATGTGTCTGCACCTTTGGGTACCTCTAGCAGGTCTCATTCTGTTGTCATCTCTGGTTCTTTGCCTCTTTGTAGAACACTTACTTCCTATACCTTCACTTTCATGTTTTGTCATTGCTAAAATCACCATCTTTGTTTCTCCTGTTACCTTAACCACTTAACCATAAATGGAGATGGTTAGTAAAGCACAACTGTTTCCACTTCTGCAAAAGGACTTAGAAAAACCCAGCAACCTATGAAAGTTATTAGATTTTAGTTTGGAAAATACAGCCATATTCTAATGAATTGAAGGGAGGTACAATAAATGTAATTCATCTGAATGTTGGAGAGAATTAGAAAAGATGTAATAACATGGGATGTTCACATAGGCTGGCTGTGTGGCAACCTCTGGTTAGGAACTTCTTTATAATATAGAGAGGGGAAGAGAAAGTAGTTTTGAAACAGGAAATGAGATGAACATTTTGGTGGCTGTAATCACTTGAGTTTAGAATAGTTACAAAATAGGTAATGAAAGATATGTCAAATTCTCATCTTGGGTGCTCTCTGACTGGGAGAATAGCCTCAGAATGTTTTCATTAGCTCTTATTCTTTACTATTTTCCTTTTTTAGACTTGGGCAACAGGTATGAAATTTTAAGGAGGCTGGATGGGAAAGATGATGTCTGTTTCATAGCGCCCCCTTCTCCCTCCTTATTCCTGCTCTTGGCTTGGGCTCTGTCATGCTCACTTCGTTCTACTCTCCTTCTTCAGAGACATGTTGAGATGATTGTCTTAGATGGACTCTCAATCCAGGAAACCCCAGTAGAGTTGATGTAGAAGTTGGAGGGATTACCATCATGGTTCAACCCTGAAGTGAAGTGTTTTCATTAATAAAATGCTTAGCACATCTCATACAGAAGCCCAAAGCTTCAGTAGTAGTATTTTATGGCTTCATTCTTCCCCTGCAACTGGTTTTCTTACAACCAGGGCTCAACTTTTGACCGGCAGACTACAGTGGTGATGGCTGGGCTAATGATTTGTTTGGTACATTAGAAGAGAAAAAAGTACATTTTTGTTTATCAGTCCCTGTTTTACTGCCTCCTGTTTAACCTCTCCTATTTCACATTGGCAACTTCACCAGGTGAAAGGTAGACTTGTTTTAAGGTTAGGACCTGGGAAGCAAAATTCTGCTGGGCTTGGAGGCAATGATGGAGGACGCCGCTTCCAGCTCCTTCTGCAGGGGGTTGGCTGTGAAAAGGGCACCACTAGGCGAGGCTCTCGAGCAGTCAATTTTGGCTTCAAAGTTAGCACTTAAAAGAGTTTTAGGTTTCACAAATTACTCTCCTAGTTAGAATCTTCTTTTGAGAAAAATACAAGGTTTTATTTAGGATTCTGTAGAGACAAAAGCAAAATTGTGAAGTAGGTAAAATTAGTATTGGTTTCTTCCCCACCTTTTTCCAACATCTCCTGTCCACATTCTTCCATTCACTCGACAAGTGTTTATTGAGCTTCTGCCTTGTACCAGGCAGTGTGTTGTTTCTGGAGATGTAAAGTGACTAAAAGGAGACACGGCCTTTGCTCACTGAAAAGTTACAAACTGTTGCGATGGCTTTGAAACATTTTTGAACATGACTGACAGAAACATATTTTGTGTCCCGACCTAGTGTATGCCTGCTCATGTGTGTGTACACACATACACACATACCTATGAAAAATAGTTTCATGAAGGAAAACTTACTCTTCCGTGTTTTGATATTTTCTATTCTATTTTATTCTATTCTATTCCATTCTATCTTATGACAAAAAAGTTCTGTTTTAGTGGCAGCTTGCAAAACACTGGTCTGGTGTCTCTAGTATCCATTACTACCTGTTGGCGTGCTAGGGTTTGTTCCTGCTCTTTGACCCCTTCAGGCCTCAGGGTTTCCAATGCTGGATCCTCCAGAGGACGCAGCTTTCTCCTCTACTTGTTTAAATTGGTTGGACTCCTGTTATCCCAGGATCTGCCTTCTAGCTAAATGTCTGAACTACTTCTAAGCTATTTCTAATCTAAGCTGTTCTAAACTACTTGCTAAATTTTTAATGGGTACCATTGGATTAGGAGGTTACCTCTCCAGAACATTTGCATTTATTTTTATATATTTTTCGGAAGATTCGCCCTGAGCTAACATCTGTTGCCAATCTTTTTTTTCCCTTCTTCTCCCCAAAGCCCCTCAGTACATAGTTGTATATTCTAGTTGTAGGTCCTTCTAGTTCTGCTCTGTGGGACGCCGCCTCAGCATGGCCTGATGAATGGTGCTAGGTCTGTGCCCAGGATCCGAACTGGCAAACCCTGGGCTGGTGAAGTGGAGAGCACAAACTTAATGGCCACGGACCCGAACATTTGGATTTAAAGAGAATCTTCTAGGAGTTAGCATTTCACTGAAATTTTGGTGTATGAAATGGAACTTTAGTGACCCACCTGGCCACTTAGTGATTTTGGGCAAAGAAATCTTTTAACATCTCTGATATTACACCACCTACAGGCTCTTGCCCACCATACTAAACCTAAAGTTGCATATCATAGACACATTAAAAGAATTTTACATTTCAGAAAGGTCTTGGTTACCTTTTTTCCTATTTTGCTAGTGGCATGAACTGAACATTCTCCTCTGATACTCACACTGAGCACTGTTTGGTGCTGTGGAAAGTGAAATATTGATAATTTCTTGTGTATATCTACTAGTCTCTGTTAGAAGTAGAGAAAATATAGACATTGATAAGAATTAATAAGAGGAATAATGAATACAAAATAAGTAGAAATTTAAGTATAGCCTCTATCATTTTCATACTTTTAAAAATTATTTTTAATTTCTTCAAATATTCAGTTATTCACATTTCTAATTATATCATAAATGTTTCTGTTTTCAATGTGATATTGGTCGTCTTTAGATCTCTCTTTGTGTTTGTGTGTGTGTGTGTGTGTATGTGTGACTCATGTCACACCAAAGAGGTGCTTCAGCAAAATCCAGATTATGTTTGTAAGTGTGTGTGTGTATACACATATATATGCGTATATATGTTTATATATGTGTGCATATGTATATGTATATATGTATACACACTTACATACATATATATAAACTTATTTGTCCTGTAGGGTTTCCTACAACCTGGATTTTGCTGATGCATCTCCGTGGTGTGATGTACGTCCTCCAATTTTGTCTTTTTCAAGGTTGTTTTGGCTATTCTATGGCCTTTGTATTTCCATATGCATTTTAGAATGAGCTTGTCACTTTCTTAAAAAAGATCATTCTGGGGACTTTGATTGTGCTTATTGAATCTATAGATCAATTTGCACAGAATTGAAAGCTTAAAATATTGAGTCTTTTAATCTATGGGCATGGTATATTTCTTCTTCTTCTTTTTTTTTTTCGTGAGCAAGATTGGCCCTGAGCTAACATCTCTTGCCAATCTTCCTCTTTTTGCTTGAGGAAGATTGTCACTGAGCTAATATCCCTGCCAATCTTTCTCTATTTTGTATGTGGGATGCCGCCCCAGCAGGGCTTGATGAACGGTGTGTAAGTCCAAGCTCAGGATCTGAACCCGCGAACTCTGGGCCACCAAAACGGAGTGTGTGAACTTAACTACTATACCACTGGGCTGGCCGCAATTTCTTCATTTTTTAAGATCTTTAATTTTTCTCAGTGGTGTTTTGTAGTTTGTAGTACAGAAGTCTGTCATGTTTTTGATAAATTTATTTCTATGTATTTTATGTTTTCTGATGACACTGCAAATGGTATTATATTTAAAATTTTTAATTTCCAACTTATCACTGCTAGTGTGTAGAAGCAATTGACTTTTTGATGACCTTGCTAAATTCAATTATTAACTCTAGTGGTTATTTGGTAGATTCTTTAGGATTTTTCGTGTACACAATCGTGTTGTCTGTGAATAAAGATAATTTTACTTTGTCCTTTACAATGTGTATGCCTTCTAGTTCTTTTTTGGCCTCTTTGCACTAGCTAGGAACTCCGGTACAGTGTTCAGTAGAAGTAGTGAGAGTGGATGTCCTTGCCTTGTGTCCAATTTTAGAGAAGAGTTCAGTCTTTGAGTAGTGAGTATGATGTTAACTGCAAGGCATTTTTTTTCTTAATGTTTAATTTTTTTATTGTTAGCAAAATATGTATAACATAAAATTTACTGTTTTGACCATTTTTTAAGTATACAGTTCAGTGGCATTAAGTACATTCACATTGTTGTGGAACCATCACCACCATCTGTCCCCAGAATCTTTTCATTTCCCAAACTGAGACTCTGTCCCTGTTATAAACAGTATCTATCCATTCTGTACTACCTCCCTCCCAGCCCCTGGCAACCACCATTCTACTTTTGTCTCTATGAGTTTGACCACCCTAGATACCTCATATAAAGGAAGTCATATAATATTTATTTTTTTGTGTCTGGCTTATTTCACTTAGCATAGGATCTTCAAGATTCATCTATGTTGTAGCATCTGTCAGAATTCCATTCCTTTTTAGGGATGAAAAATATTCCATTATATAGATATACCAGTTTTGTTTATCCGTTCATCTGTTGATGGATGTTTGGGTTGTTTCCATCTTTTTTTTTAATAAACTTTCTTTTTTTTGAGGAAGATTAGCCCTGAGCTAACGTCTGCCACCAATCTTCCTCTTTGTGCTGAGGAATACTGGCCCTCAGCTAACATCCGTGCCCATCTTCCTCTATTTTATGTGGGATGCCTGCTACAGCATGGGTTGACAAGTGATGCATAGGTCCGCACCTGGGATCCAAACTGGCAAACCCTGGGCCGCTGAAGCAGAACGTGTGCAGTTAACCTCTGTGGCACTGGGCCGGCCCCGGGTTGTTTCCATCTTTTGATTGTTCTGAATAATATTGCTGTGAACACTGCTGTACAGATATCTGTTCAAATCCCTGCTTTCAATTGTTTTGTGTATATACCCTGAAGTGGAATTGCTGGATCATATGGTCATTGTGCATTTACTTTTTTGAGGACCTGACATACCATTTTCCACAGCAGCTGCACCATTTTATATTCCCACCAGCAATGTACAAGGGTCCCCATTTTTCCACATTCTTACTAACACTTGTTATTTTCTACTGTTTTTTTCTGCTGAGGAAGATTAGCCCTGAGCTAACATCTGTGCCAGTCTTCCTCCGCTTTAGATGTGGGTCACCGCCACAGCATGGCTGATGAGTGGTGTAGGTCTTCACCTGGGATCCAAACCCATGAATCTGGGTTGCTGTAGCAGAGTGTGCTGAACTTAACCACTATGCCATGGGGCCAGCCTCTCTTTTCTTTTCATAGTAGCCATCCTAATGAATGTGAAGTGGTATCTCATTGTAGTTTTGTTTTGCATTTCTCAAATGATTAGTGATGTTGAGATCTCTTCATTGTAGTTTTTTTGTATTCATCCTTTATGAAACTGAAGAAGTCTCCCTCTTTCCCGAGTTTTCTGAGAGTTTTTATCATGAATGTGTGCTGAATTTTGTCAAAATTGTTTTCAAATGTTGTGATAATTATATGGTTTTTATGTGTTGAATTTTATTTTGGCAGAGGGTTATTTGCATGCCAGATTGATTCATTTGAAGTATTTTTTTTGATTGAAATTTGTTGAGATAATTATCAATTCACAGGCAGTTGTTAAAAGTAATGCAGAAGGATCCACATGCACTTTATTCTTTTTCCCCCAAAGGTAACATTTTGCAAAACTATAGTATATATATCACAACCAGGATATTGACATTGATACAATTCATGGGCCTTATTCAAATTGCTCCAGTCTTACTTATACTCACTTATGTGTGTGTATTTAGTTCTGTACAATTTATTACCTGTGTAGGTTCATGTATCTACCACCACAGTCAAGATACTGAACAATTCTATCACCACAAGAATCCCTTGTGTTGCCCATAATTTTATAACCATACCTGCTTACCCTCAATTTCTTGTTTTTTCTTTTGGTGAGGAAGATTGACCCAGCACTAACATCTGTTGCCAATCTTCCTCTTTTTGCTTGACGAAGATTCTTGCTGAGCCAGCATCTGTGCCATTCTTCCTCTATTTTGTATGTGGAATGCTGCCACAGCATGGCTTGATGAGCGGTGTGTAGGTTTGCGCCTCGGATCCAAACCTGTAAACCCCAGGCCACGAAAGCAGAGCATGGGAACCTAACTACACCACTGGACCAGCCTTCATCCTCCGTTTCTAAGTTCTGGCAACCACTAACCTGTTCTCCTTTTGTAAAATTCTGTCATTTGGAAAGGTTATATAAATGGAAAATATGTAACCTTTTGAGACTGGCTTTTTTTCACTCAGCATAATTCCTTGGAGAGTCATTCAAGTTGTTGCACGTATCAATATCTCTAGAAATTGTTCATCTTACACCTTCCTGGTGGCCATTCTTTGCCTCACATTATGGAGTATCAACCTACATGTGAGCAGCTAGTACTCAGCCAAAGACTCAAGAGTACCCACAGGTTGATTTCTAGAGCTCTTTCATTATAGTGTAGCCTCCTCTTCTCTGGCCCTTTGCCTTGCAAATTTCCCCTGCATTGAACTCCCATAATTCTGATATCTCTTAACTCACTCAGCTAGACCTGGGCATTTTACTTGGATTTACCCTTTCGGTGCAGCAACCTTCAAGGTGCCTCCAAGCCAAAAGCTGGAGTGGTATAGGGCTTATCTTATTTTTCCTTTCTTTCAGGCAGCAGAGCCTTGTGTCGCTTCTTTTCCAATGTCTGAAAACATTAGTTTCATATATTTCATCCAGTTTTCTGGTATTTTATGTTGAGATGGTGAGTCCAGAACCAATTTCTGTAACACAGGCTCTTAAGAGTTTTCATTTTCCTGATACACATTGCTAAGCCTTTCTTACTCCAAGGTTATGCAAATGTTCACAACTGTTGTCTTCTGGGTCTTTCATTTTTTTTAGCAACTTAAATTCATCTGCAGTTAATTTTGGTGTGAAATGTAAGGTGTAGGGATCTGGTTTTATTTTTTACAAATGGCTGAGTATTTGTCTTTAGCAATTGTTAATTTTTTTCATATACGTTGTTATTATATATACTTCAATCTGCTTATTTGGTTTAGTTGATATTTTAAGAAATCCAGTACTATTCAAATGTAATTTCTCTAATTTTATAATATCGTTTTGTTTTGTACTTCCTCTCCCTTCTCTCCTTGCCTCCCCCAACCTTCACTACTTGCCACTTACCTTTTTTAAAAATATTTTTGACACTTCTTTTTGTATTATCCATTTAAGTGAAAATTTTAAAGTGTAGGTGTTTATTTTGTTTTACTCAAATGTTAAGTATTTTTTCAATTAATTGTACATCCTGGATGTCATGCTTTTTCAATTAATTGTACATCCTGGATGTCATGCTATATCAGTACATGTTGATCCATCTTGCTCATTTTGCTGAGTATATACTATTTTATTATATGAATTTTCCACAATTCACTTAACCAATTTCCTGTTGATAGGCATTTATTTATTTATTTTTAACCAGGAGATAGACTTTAGAATCATGTTGTCAAATTATTCCTAAATTGATTTTGATTGGGATTTCATTGACCGTCAAAATAATTTAGGGAGAAGAAATATCTTTACAGTAGTTATTTTGGTTCTGAGTATTTTTAAGCCATTTGATGGACTTGCAGAAAGACAAATTGACTTGGAGAAAGATTGGTCTTACACTCCCAGCAGAAGTATGTCAGGGTGCTTATTTTCCCACATCCTCACCACCGTAAAAATGGTATATCATTGGTGTTTTAATTTGTATTTCTTTTATTTCTGGTGGAGATAAACTTTTAAAAATATGTTTAAAGCTATTTGTGTTTTTGGGGTCATTTTAATACCTGTATTCTTTGCACATTAATGATGTTAATTCTGTGTTGTTCAGTACTCTTACAGTTGCAGTGAAAATAAAAAGCCAGTTGAATTAGCTGAACTGGGGAGGAATTTAACGGTGGCTTTAATTGTTAAGTCTAGTGATAACCTGATCCAGCCACGGTAGATCTGTGAGCTTACATGGTATTTGGAGGATCTCTCTCTCTTTCCCTCCCTTTCCCTCCACCTTCGTCTTCTGGTTCTGCTTTCCTTATTGTTGGCTTCATTCTTGGTCAGGACTCTTTAATGTTGTAGGAAAGATGACTCCTGGGATCTTCTAGGTTGCTCTCTTAAAAGGAGAAGGGACGATTCTCATTCTCAGAATCCATATTAACTCTGTCTAGAGAACGCTGATCTAATTGGGTTACATGCCCACCACAAGGCCAACCGCAGCGAATAGGGTAATGGGGTATTTTGATCGGCCCACCCCGTGATCAATACTGTCATAGAATCATACTAAGTTGAGAAGTTTTTAGAAGGAAGAGATTTAGGACAGACAGGGGGAACAAAAAAGATATCCATTGTAGTTTCTAAGAGCTTATCTTAAAGATATATGAGGTTAAACCCTCACGCTCCATGAGGGCAGGGATTTTTCTCAGTTTTGTTCACTGCCATATCCTGAACACCTAGATTAAGATCTCATACATGGTAGGCATTCAGTAAAAATATATTCATTAAATAAATAAGGATACTAATATTATTTATGGTGACCTTGATATGCAGGAGGTTGAATTTCCTGTAGCCTAATCTATCAAGCTTTTCCTTTATGATTTCTTCCTTTTGCTTTTATCTCCAGAAACTTTTTATTTGATGGTCTTATTATATTTTAAGCCAAGTTTTAGAGTTAGTATAAAGATTACATTCAAATATATATTATTTACATTTTTGGTTAGGTAATTCATGACTTTTTTCTGGATCCACAAGTATACTATGCTTCATGCCACAGAATTTGAAACTTTATTAATTTACTTTGTTGCATAAATGTAATCATATAAAATCTACTGCCACTCACTGTATCAAGAGATATTGTACTGAATATTTTTGCAAAAAATTACTCTTTGATATAAATGATCTCTTCATTAAAAACATGTTTGGCGAATTGTATTTTCATATGCAAAAAACTTTCTGGCCATTCAAATGGCATGGGCCCAAAGTCATCTTATTGAAAAGAGGAAAGTCCCAAAGATTTAAGACGCAGATCTTAGTTCCTGAGCTGCCTTTGAATTTACTAATCACAGCTCCTGTGAGGAGAGTGTGGGTACGGTGGAGGTGGGGTGGTGGAGGAAGCAGTAAGGATGAGAGACAGGATCAGCATGCCCTGGCCTGGCCTGCCAGGGAATGCTAGGTTTGAACCGAACTTGAGCACTGCCACCGTCCTGAAAGCTCTGGGCTTTCTGCGAGGGAACGGAGCTTTCTTTGCATGCCTTGTTGAATGCTCAGGCTGTTGACTCTTCAATTACTCATGCAGTCATAGTGACTAGAAGTTTCAGAGTATTGAAATTGGATAATTTCTTTATAAGGGTTAACTGTATCAAAATTTCTTTCAATAGGCCTCAGTTTGAAAGACCTATATTCTCTGCTTTTTAAAAAAGTGTTATAATTGGCAATTTTCCTGCTCTAATCTACATCTGTTTTTATTTTCTGTATTTATGTTAGATACTAATCTTCATTTTCTCATTTTTCATTTTCTCATTTTCCCATGGGGCCTGACGGTTCCTCATGCTTAGTAATAGCCCAATAAATATTTATTTAATTAAGAAAGTTATTTTATTTCTACTGATGCGTTTTGGAAGAGAAATTGAAGAATGAATAATCTGTAAATCTTGCCAGTTTATGAACATACATCTCTGAGGGAAATAGCCCTGTAATGTTAAAGTGTTGTATTTCCTAAAAACAAGATTTTAACAGAAAAGGGTAATATCAACATTTTATTTTTAACTAGTTTAACATAAAAAATAAACACCCCTTTTTAAAAAAATGACATTGTCTTAAGCTTTCCAGCAGAAGAGTGTGGTCTCATTATCCCAAAGCTAGTGAACAGTCGTTAGAGCGATCACTACATACTGTTTAAAAGTATTCTTCCTTTTTTTTTAAGGGACAGGGAAAACAATGGTGATGGACATGTTTTATGCTTATGTGGAAATGAAGAGGAAAAAACGGGTTCATTTTCATGGTTTCATGCTAGATGTTCATGAAAGTAAGTTAATGATATGAAAGAAGTGATTTTTTATGTGGGCAAACACTACAAATAGTTTTTCTCATCTTTTAAAATTCTTAATCTTTTAATCTTTAAAAAAATTAGATTTTTGCTTGAAGTAAGATTTTATTTGGTTTCGTTTGTTTTGGGCTATACTGAAACAATTAGTAATGTGTCCAGAGTTGGTCCTAAATACAAATGCAGTACTTCCGAATAAGAGAACAGGAGTTACTAAATGATGGTAAGGCATTTTCTCTTTCTACTAAGGATCAATGAGAAATGTTAAAACCTTACCTGTTTCAAGAAATTGTTCTCGATAAGGTCCTCTCCTGTGTGTCACTTTAGCATGTAGGCATTTGGGTTATTCTTGTGTGCATGCTTTATTGCTTTGTCAGTGCTCTTATGTAATCTTGTTTCTACATTCTTTGTCTACCAGTTATACTGTAACCTTCCCGGGGCAGGAACATTGTGTTCTTCTTCTAATACCGTCAGCATTTAGTACACATGTAACGAATGAAGTGGGACTGGCTAGAGACAAGGGAGCATCCTGATTAGATATGCTAGTCACAGGGCAGGACCACCACCTCTGCCTGCATCCCTCAAATCCTCAGGACTAAGATGGATCTGTCCATCCATCTGGTCACCATCTAGTCATCTAGTCTATCACTTTGTCGTCTCCAAAGTGATTGAAGAGTAGAGATGGAATGACCACAAAGTGTCCCTACAACCGTGGGAATATAGTAATATGTGAACAACTTATTTTGAGGTAGAGAAAATGCAACCACTTTCAATAATCACATTTGATTGTATGTGGAATTTAAACTTAATTTTTATGCTCACACTAAAGTTTCATTTAGAGATTTAAAAAATATGTTATAGTTGTCTAAAATGTACTGTTAATACAACATTTGATTTGTGTTTACTTTCATCCATTTAAGGAATACACCGCCTTAAACAGAGTTTGCCAAAAAGGAAAGCAGGGTTCATGGCTAAATCATATGATCCAATAGCTCCGATAGCTGAAGAAATCAGCGAAGAAGCGTGTCTCTTATGTTTTGATGAATTTCAGGTAAGGTAGAGATGTTTCATAGACGTTGAATGGTATACTGAATGAAGTGTGAAGATTTGACACATTGTCTCTTGTGACTTCAATTTTTTTTTTTTTAAAGATTTTATTTTTTTCCTTTTTCTCCCCAAAGCCCCCTGGTACATAGTTGTATATTCTTTGGTGTGGGTCCTTCCAGCTGTGGCATGTGGGATGCCGCCCCAGCGTGGTTTGATGAGCAGTGCCATGTCCGCGCCCAGGATTTGAACCAACGAAACACTGGGCTGCCTGCAGCGGAGTGCACGAACCCAACCACTCAGCCACGGGGCCAGCCCCTCTTGTGACTTTAATTTTACTGTCTGGTCCAGGAGTTGGCAAACCGTGGCTTGCACAGGGCAAGTCTGGCCCAGCTGCTTTTGTATGACCAGTGAGGAAAGAAGGATTTTTGTATTTTTAAAAGGTCATTAAAAAAGAGAAAAGAAAATACAACAAAGACCATATGTGGCTTGCAAAGCCTAGAATATTTACTATTCAACCTTTTATTGAATAAGTTTGCCCACCCCTCTATTCTAGTAGTGGATTCACATTTCCCCTACACCACAGTGGAGATAATGTAATGATTACACAATAATGTCTTTAAAGATGTTGGAGTTTTTTAAAGTGTTATATAAAAACCAAGTGATTCACACATCGCATTTAAGTCTCACCATTTATCTGTGATGAAGGGAGGGAGTTGCCCTAGGTGAACTTTTAAAATTTCTTCTAGTTTTAGGATTCTCTGAAATTGTACATTTAAATTGATAGTAAGTTATTTCCTGATCTTTATTTCTTATGAGAGCAAATATGGCGTGAAGGCAAAAACCGTGTCTTATGCTTATTCTGTATCCTATGTCATAGCCAGTGTTATAATAATAATAGTAACAGTAATAGTAAATACTCTACATTAAGAATTGCTTCCTTTTTATTTGACTGATTTCTTTAGTAGTTCTGAAAGTACTACTAGTAATAGTTGGTTTTTCTATAATGCTTATCATAAAAGCAATTAATTACTGGGATGAAAATAGAAAAATCCACAAATACTGAATATAAGCTTAAAAATAGGGCTTTACACCCAAAGCTTTTGGAAAACATTTCTGGGGCTGAGTGCAGAAACGCCTGTGTCTGATTGCCTAGAATAAAGGCCCAGAGAACTTTCAAGGGCGGGAAACTAACTGTTGTGTGCCTACTCTGAGGTAGGGCCTGGGTCATTCACACATCTCATTGAAGTTCACATCGTATTTGTGATGAAGTGAAGGAATTGCCCTAGTTGAATTTTAATGTTCCTTCCAGTTTTAAGATTCCCTGCATTTATGCACTTAAATTGGAAGTGAGTTATTTCCTGTTCTTCTGTGCTTAAAAACCATGGTTAGTGGGAAGATAATGTGGGCCGGATGCCTTTGTCCCAATGACGCATGATAGGTCTTCTCTAACAACTTGATACACATAGCTAACAGTGGTCTCGATTTATGATAGAGGAGAAAGAAGAATTTTCACTAGGAATGGTGTTACATTGAACCATCTACAAAGGAGGAAACTTACTTCTTTACCTCTTTAGTCATATTAAGACAGCCTGGCATTCACCCCTTCTTTTCAGAGGTCTTCAGAAGAAAGGCTTATGGAAAAGAGATGTTCCCTTGCTACTCTGAAGAGGTATATGAAGTACAACCGTGTATTACAGAAAGAGAAGGGCCTCACTTAGTTCTAAATTTAGTTCTAAATATAGCACTGAAGTTAATAGTTAAGCTGCCTTCAACAACAAAAGTCAGGGATGAATCAATGAAAGCCATCTCTCTTATCTTCTCATTATGAGTTTCTTAAGCAAATTATATCTAAATAAAATTGAATTTGGCACAGTAAATTTTCTTTTGCTTGAGGAAGATTCACCCTGAGCTAACATCTGTGCCAGTCTTCCTCTATTTTGTATGTGAGTTGCTGCCACAGCATGGCTGCCACTGACTAGTGTTGGTCCGTACCTGGAAACTGAACCTGAACCATTGAAGCGGAGCATGCCGAACTTAACAATTAGGCCATGGGGCCAGCCGCACAATAAATTTTTACTTAAGTTAGGATTAAGTAGTGAAGTTAAAATTTTTAAGAAGTATGTTAATACCCAACCTTTGTAAAATGATTCATGGTTTACAGAGTGTTTTTACATCCTTACTTCATTTAATTCTATAAAAGAGTTATTATTATCTCCATCATATAGTTGAGGAATATAAAGGCATCAGAATTTCCTAGGTATTGTGTAGAAATTGTTACCCTTAACTTAAAAAATATAAATTTTAAAACACATAGAGAAATGATTGGCAAGTTTCTGTGACGTGAGGACCGTTGGCTAGACTATTTCAGGTTAGGAGCCGAAAATCTGACTGTGCAAAAGAGATCCTCAGATTTATAATTAAGCAGGGCCACATTGCCCATTAGGCACAGGAGGTACAGTCCCTAGGGTCAATGATACTTTTAGGGGCCCATGGAAATATTTTAATTTCTTTTAAAATTTGAAGAAAAAAATGAATATATCAATAAAGGATCCAGCTTGAATCTGTATTATATGTTTCTTATACCAACACAGTTATAAGATATTATACATATACAATTAACTTATTTTTTAGTTGAGGAAGGGGCTCATGAAGGTAAAAGTGCCTAGGGCCCATGAAAGTCATAATGCCGCCCTGATAGGGAGGTCCTGACAGAAATGTGTCTGGTTGCTCTGGGAATTCTCCATTGAGTTCAGATTTCAGAAGGGTTGAGAATTGGCTGGGAAGAAGGAAACAAAAGCAACTATCAAGATGCTAACGTTCCCGATAATCCAAGTCTTGCAAAAGAAATGCAGGCAACAAAAAGGATTTTTCAAATTACACATTAAATAGAAGGGAGAGCAGACCCTTTGCTTATAAAATAGCATTTGCTAACGAAGAAAAGTGGATGTGATGGGGCTGTCTGCTTGCTTCATCCAGAGTTGGTTTGATGTTTATTCATTCATTTATTAATTCATCCCAGTTGCCTTCCAGAGCCTTATTTCATACCACAGGACCCTATCTGTCCCACAATCAAATAGACTGTGTCTGGACATCTGATCTATGAATAGCCAGTCTACAAGCTTGTCAACAACCTTGGACTTCTGTGGTGGGGCTTGGCAATTGGGCCAATCATATACTCTCCTTCATGTATTTAAAAGGCATAGAAGGAAGTTCCCACTTGGAAAAGAGACAGGAACAAAGAGACATAGGAAGTAACTCACTCACATTAGAGGGAGGAGTACTAGGGTGCTCCCTAGACAGCTGCTGAGTTCTCCAGAGCTACCTCCAATCCCAGGGCAATTCCAGCTCCAGTTCCCAGGAGGTGTTATGAGTCTGTTCCTATCCTGGAGTCTCGAGTAATACTCCTTTTCATTGATTGATTGATTGATTGTCATATTGATGATTATAAATCACATTGTGTGTACATTATTATATGTCACTTTCTATATAGACCGCATCGTGCTCACCACCAATAGTCTAGTTTTTACCCGTCACCATACTTATGTGTCCCTTTACTACTTTTGTCTACTCTGCCTCCCCCTTCCTCTTGGGCAACCACTGATCTGTTCTCTTTATCCATGTGTTTGTTTATCTTCCTCATATGAGTGAAATCATATGGTGTTTGTCTTTCTCTGTCTGGCTTATTTCACTTAACAAAATACTGTCAAGGTCCATCCATGTTGTTAGAAATGTGATGGTTTTCTCTTTTTTTATGGCTGGGTATATATGTATATATACGCCACATCTTCTTTATCCAGTCATTAATTGATGGACACTTGGGTTGCTTCCATATCTTGGCTATTGTGAATAATGCTGCAGTGAACATAGGGGTGCGTAGATCTCTTTGTATTGTTGATTTCATGTTCTTTGGATAAATACCCAGTAGTGGGATAGCTGGGTCAAATGGTACTTCTATTTTTAATTTTTTGAGAAATCTCCATACTGTTTTCCGTAGTGGCTGCACCAGTTTGCATTCCCACCAGCAGTGTATGAGGGTTCCCTTTTCTCCACATCCTTTCCAGCATTTGTTATTTTTTTCTTGTTAATTATAGCCATTCTGACGGGTGTGAGGTGCTTTCTCATTGTAGTTTTGATTTGCATTTCCCTAGTAATTAGTGATGTTGAACATGTTTTCATGTGCCTGTTGGCCATCTGTATATCTTCATTGGAAAAATGTCTGTTCATATCCTCTGCCAATTTTTTGATCGGGTTGTTTGTCTTTTTGTTGTTGAGTTGTATGAGTTCTTTATATATTTTGTCAATTAACCCCTTTTCAGATATATGATTTGCAAATATTTTCTCCAGGTTGGTGAGTTGTCTTTTCATTTTGTTCATGGTTTCCTTTACCTTGCAGAAGCTTTTTAGTCTGATGTAGTCCCATTTTTTAATTTTTTCTTTTGTTTTCCATGCCTGAATAGACACGGTATTTGAAAAGATGCTGCTAAGACCGATGTCAAAGACTGTACTGCCTGTATTTTCTTCTGGGAGTTTTATGGTTTCAGGTCTTACATTCAAATCTTTAATCCATTTTGAGTTAATTTTTGTGTATGGTGTAAGATAATGGTCTACTTTCATTCTTTTACATGTGGCTGTTCAGTTTCCCCAAAACCATTTATTGAAGAGACTTTCCTTTCTCCATTGTATGTTCTTAGCTCCTTTGTCAAATATAGCTGTCTGTAGATGTGTGGTTTCATTTCTGGGCTCTCAATTCTGTTGCACTGATCTGTGTGTCTGTTTTTGTGCCAATATCATGCTGTTATGATTACTATAGCTTTGTTGTGAATTTTGAAGTCAGAGATTGTGATGCCTCCAGCTCAGGATTGCTTTGGCTATTTGGGGTCTCTTGTTGTTCCATATCAATTTTAGGATACTTTGTTCTATTTCTGTGAAGAATGTCATTGGGATTCTGATTGCGATTGCATTGAATCTGTAGATTGCTTTAGGTAGTATGGACGTTTTAACTATGTTTATTCTTCCAATCCATGAGCATGGAGTATCCTTCCATTTCTTTATGTCTTCTTTGATTTCTTTCAATAATGTCTTATATTTTTCAGTGTATAGGTCTTTCACCTCCTTGGTTAAATTTATTCCTAGATATTTTATTATTTTTGTTGTGATTGTAAATGGGATTGTCTTCTTGACTTCTCTTTCTACTAGTTCATGATTAGTGTATAGAAATGCAACTGATTTTTGTGAGTTGATTTTGTACCCTGCCACTTTGCTGTAGTTGATTATTTCCCATAGCTTTCTGGTGGATCCTTTAGGGTTTTCTGTGTATGGAATCAGTCGTCTGCAAACAGTGAGAGTTCTACTTCTTTCTTTCCAGTTTGGATAGCTTTTATTTTTTTTTTTCTTGCCTAATTGTTCTGGCCAAAACCTCTAGTACTATGTTGGATAAGAGTAGCAAGAATGGACACCCTTGTCTTATTCTTGTTCTCAGAGGGATGGCTTTCAGTTTTTCACCAGTGATTATGATGTTGGCTGTGGGTTTGTCATATATGATCTTTGTTATGTTGAGGTACTTTCCTTCTATCCCCATTTTATTGAGAGATTTTATCATAAATGGATGTTGGATCTTGCCAAATGCTTTCTCTGCATCTATTGAGATGATCCTGTGATTTTTCTTCCTCATTTTGTTAATGTGGTGTATCACATTGATTGATTTGCGGATGTCAAACCATCCCTGTGACCTTGGTTTAAATCCCACTTGATCGTGTGTATGATCCTTTTAATGTGTTGCTGTATATGATTTGCCAGTATTTTGTTGAGGATTTTTGCATCGATGTTCATCAGTGATATTGGCCTTTAATTTTCCTTTTTTGTGTTGTCCTTGTCTGATTTTGATATCAGGGTAACGTTGGCCTCATATAATGAGTTAGGAAGCATTCCATCTTCTTCAATCTTTTGAGATAATTTGAGAAGGGTAGATATTAAATCCTCTTTGAATGTTTGGTAGAATTCTCCAGGGAAGCCATCTGGTCTTGGACTTTTGTTTTTTGGGGAGGTTTTTGATTACTGTTTTGATCTCTTTACTTGTGATTGGTCTATTCAGGTTCTGTATTCCTTCTTGATTCAGTTTTGGGAGGTTGTATGAGTCTAAGAATTAACCCATTTCTTCTAGGTTATCCAATTTGTGGGCATATAGTTTTTCGTATTATTCTCTTATAATCCTTTGTATTTCTGCAGTATCCATTGTAATTTCTCCTCTTTCATTTCTAATTTTATTTATTTGAGCCTTCTCTCTTTGTTTCTTAGTGAATTGGGCTAAGAGTTTGTCAATTTTGTTTATCTTCTCAAAGAACCAGCACTTAGTTTCATTGATTCTTTCTATTGTTCTTTTAGTCTCTATTTCATTTATTTCTTCTCTAATTTTTCTTATTTCCCTCCTTCTGCTGACTTTGGATTTTGTTTGTTCTTCTTTTCTAGTTCTGTTAGATGTGATTTAAGATTACTTATTTGAAATTTTTCTTGTTTGTTGAGGTAGGCCTGTATTGCTATAAATTTCTCTCTTAGCACTACTTTTGTTGCATCCCATGAGAGTTGGTATCTTGTGTTTTCAGTTTCATTGTTTCTAGGTATTTTTTTATTTCTCCTTTGATTTCTTCATTGATGCAATGGTTGTTCAGGAGCATGTTGTTTAGTCTCCACTTATTTGTGACTTTCCCAGCCTTTCTCTTGTAGTTGATTTCTAGTTTCATAGCATTGTTGTTAGAAAAGATGCTTGATATGATTTCAATCTTCTTAAATTTATTAAGACTTCCCTTGTTTCCCAACATATGGTCTATCTTTGAGAACATTCTGTGAGCACTTGAGAAGAATGTGTATTCTGCTGTTTTTGGATGGAATGTTCTATATAAATCTACGAAGTCCATCTGGTCTAGTGTTTCATTTAAGGCCACTGTTCCCTTGTTGACTTTCTGTCTGGGTGATCTATCCATTGACGTAAGTGGGGTGTTGAGGTCCCTTAGTCTAATTCTGTTGCTGTCAATTTCTCCCTTTAGGTCTGTTGACAGTTGCTTTATATACTTTGGTGCTCCTGTTTCAGGTGCACTTATATTCATGTTATGTTCTCTTGCTGGAATGTCCCTTTTATCACTCTATATACCCCTCTTTGTCTCTCATTGTCCTTTTGACCTCAAAGTCTGCTTTTTCTGATATAAGTATGGCAACACCTGCTTTCTTTTACTTGCCATTTGCTTGGAGCATCGTCTTCCATCGCTTCACTCTGAGCCTATGTCTTTAGAGCTGAGATGTGTTTCCTGGAGGCAGCATATTGTTGGGTCCTTTTTTTTAAATTCATCCAGCCACTCTGTGTCTTTGATTGGAGAATTCAATCCATTTACATTTAGAGTGATTATTGGTATATGAGGGATTAATACTACCATTTTATCTCTAGTTTTCTAGATGTTCTGTATTTCTATGTTTCTTTTCCCTTGTATTTCTGACTGCCATTTCAGTTTGGTGGTTTTCTGTGATGGTTTTCTCCTTATTTATGATTTGTGGCTCTGCTCTGATCTTTTGTTTAGTGGTTACTGTGAGATTTGTATAAAAGATCTCATAGATGAGATAGTCCACTTTCTGATAGCCTCTTATCTCCTTTAGCCTAAGCAGGTTCTGCCCCTTTCCTCTTCTCCTTCTGAGTTTTTGTTGTCACAAATTGTTCTTTTCTGTGTTGTGAGTTTGTGACTAAATTGAAGTGTTTATAGTTATTTTTGATTCTTTCCTTCTGTTTGTCTTTTTTGTTATAATTAAGTATTTACTAGGCTATTCTGATATAGAGCTGCACTTTTCTGATTTTATCTGTCTATTTATCTCCTTGCTCAAGGTTTTGTAAACCTTTGCTTTTTAGTTTCAGATAGGACGGCTCCTTTCAATGTTTCCTATAGGTCAGGCCTAATGGTGATGAACTCTCTTAGCTTTTGTTTATCTTGGGAAGCTTTTACTTCTCCATCATATCTGGGATAGTTTTGCTGGATAGAGTATTCTTGGCTGAAAGTTTTTGTCTCTCATTATTTTGGCTATATCCGTTCTCTCCTAGACTATAAGGTTTCTGCTGAGAAATCTGCTGAAAGCCTGATAGGGCTTCCTTTTTAGGTTATTTTCTTGTGCCTTGCTGCTCTTAATATTTTTTTCTTTGTCATTGACTTTTGCCAGTTTTAGTATTATGTTCCTTGGAGAAAGTCTTTTTGTATTGATGTAATTAGGGGTTCTATTAACTTCATGTACTTAGAAGTCCAGATACTTCCCCAGGTTAGGGAAGTTCTCAGCTATTACTTCTTTAAAGAAACTCTCTACTCATTTCTCCCTCTCTTCTTCTCTGGAATACCTATAATCTTTATGTTACTTTTCTTAATTTAGTTGGATATTTCTCAAAGAAATTCTTCATTGTTTTAAAATCTTGATTTTCTCTCCTCCACTTGAAGCATTTCTTTTTTTTTTTTTTTTTATTAATGTTATGATGGATTACAAGCTTGTGAAATTTCAGTTGTACATTTTTGTTAGTCATGTTGTGGGTACACCACTTCCCCCTCCGTGCCCTCCCCCCACCCCCCCTTTTCCCTGGTAACCACCGATCAGATCTCCTTCTCAATATACTAATTTCCACCTATGAGTGGAGTCATATAGAGTTCCTCTTTCTCTGACTGACTTATTTCGCTTAACATAATGCCCTCGAGGTCCATCCACATTGTTGTGAATGGGCCAATTTCGTCTTTTTTTATGGCTGAGTAGTATTCCATTGTGTATATATACCACATCTTCTTTATCCAATCATCAGTTTCTGGGCATGTAGGCTGGTTCCATGTCTTGGCTATTGTAAATAATGCTGCGATGAACATAGGGGTGCAACGGACTCTTGAGATATCTGATATCAGGTTCTTAGGATAGATACCCAGTAATGGGATGGCTGGGTCATAGGGTATTTCTATTTTTAACTTTTTGAGAAATCTCCATACTGTTTTCCATAGTGGCTGTACCAGTTTGCATTCCCACCAACAGTGTATGAGGGTTCCTCTTTCTCCACAACCTCTCCAACATTTGTCGTTCTTGGTTTTGGATGTTTTTGCCAATCTAACGGGGGTAAGGTGATATCTTAGTGTAGTTTTGATTTGCATTTCCCTGATGATTAGCGATGATGAACATCTTTTCATGTGTCTATTGGCTATATTCATATCTTCTTTTGAGAAATGTCTGTTCATGTCCACTGCCCATTTTTTGATCGGGTTGTTTGTTTTTTTGTTGTTAAGCAGTGTGAGTTCTTTGTATATTATGGAGATTAACCCTTTGTCGGATAAGTGGCTTGTAAATATTTTTTCCCAATTAGTGAGCTGTTTTTTTGTTTCAATTCTGTTTTCCCTTGCCTTGAAGAAGCTCTTTAGTCTGATGAAGTCCCATTTGTTTCTTTCTATTGTTTCCCTCAACTGAGGAGTTACAGTGTCCGAAAAGATTCTTTTGAAACTGATGTCAAACACTTGAAGCATTTCTATGTTTCTATCCTCTAAATCACTAATTCTGTCTTCTATCATGTCAGCCCTATTTTTTAAGTATTGTAGATTATATTTTAGCTCATTATTGTGTTTTTCATGTCCAGAATTTCTGGTTGTTTTTTTTTTAAAGTTTCAATCTCTTTGGTGAAGTATTCCTTCTGCTCATTAATTTTATTCCTGAGCTCACTGAACTGTCTTTCTGAGTTGTCTTGAACTTGTTGAGTTTTTTTATGACAACTATTTTGAATTCTCTATCATTTAGATTGTAAATTTCTGTGACGTCAGGATTGGTTTCTGGAGACCTGTCATTCTCCTTCTACTCTGAACTGTTACTATAGTTTTTCATGGTATTTGATGAACTGATTCTTTGCTGGCCCATTTGTAGTAGTATCAGTTCGCAGATTCCACCTGCCATCACTGGGGGTGCCAGGATCTCTGTTTTCTGATCCCACCCCATCTGTTGGAACTTGTGCTGGTAGGGCCACTCTGTGTTTGCATGGCCTGCCTACAGCTGCTAGGTAGGTCACACATGGATGTGGAGGTGCTCTGGTGTGGGGCTGCTGCCTTGGCAGGGGACCAGCCAACGTGTTGTGTTAGGCAGGAGGAGGGGGGCTTTCTTTCACTTGCATGGCCCATCTTTGTGCTTGCATGCCATTCGGTTGATCTGGTGGGGGCTCCTTTGTAGGGGCTGAGTCATGCCACTTGGTGGGAAGTGTTCCCACAGGCAGGGCCACTGTGGCATGGGCTGGGCTACAACTCTGAAAGTGTTTATTCAGGCTGGGCTGTCTCCACCTCCTCTTACAGTCATGCCAGCCACTGTGTGAGGACTCGTAACCTAAATCACTGCTACCAGGGAAGGGGAGAGGTGTGTTCATATAGTTCCATTGCCTCCTGGGCATCCAGTCCACCCACGTTCAGATGCATGGCTGCATGGATCT
The DNA here is from genome assembly GCF_041296235.1 of Equus asinus. NCBI lineage: Eukaryota > Metazoa > Chordata > Mammalia > Perissodactyla > Equidae > Equus > Equus asinus. Next base: position 44,122,268 of record NC_091813.1, read on the forward strand.
TTCAGATGTCCTGTTGTGCTGTGCAGGGAATCCTCTGCTGGTTAATGAATGTCTATTTAATTGTAACTTGGAGGGGAGAGACAAAGGGAACAATTCACTCTGCCATGATGGTGATGTCACCCCTCTCAAGTAAACCTCCTCTTCTTAGTGACTCTTCTGTGCCTATTTCTTGCAAATAGAGTCTTGCTGAGAATGGAACTATTCAACACCTGTTTTGCTCATTTCTTCTATGTCAAGAGAGATTTCCCTGTGATCTACAAAAGACAGCATAAGTAGAAGTACTGTGAGGAAATTTCACCTTCCTTAGTATAAAATCTGTTACCTCCAATGGAAGGAGAATTACCTGACGAACTAAAGCCCAGGAAAGCAGAGATGAGGTATCTAACAGGATGCTTTTGGCTGCAGGTAACAGAAAACTCAGCTTAAAAGGGCTTAAACTCTAAGGAGGGAAATACTGTGCTATATAAGACAGTGTCATTCCTCTTGCTCAAACCCCGCTGCTTCCTCTCTGACCTTATTGCCTACACTTTCAGCCTTGCTCATTGCTCCCTACTATTTTCTTTCCAATCCTATTTTATTCATAAATTGGGGAACCATAGTTAATAGTGGGTGTTATACCAAGTGCCTCTTTCTCACCAGGGCTCTGAAGAAAATAGGCACAGAGATGACAAAACAAGACTGAATATCAAATTGATTGCTTGTATTTGATCCCAAATTTCAGTGTAGCCTTGTAGTATGTTAGAGTTGACAACACGAGAGGCCTCCTTCCCTTGAGCAAAGTTGGGCTGAATGTCCTTGAGTGGAAAATATTAATAGTCTTGCTCTTTTATTTCCTCTGTGATTCCAAACTTGAACCCTGGAGGTTACCACTGCATTCAAGAAAAGGACAATGTCTCCGTATACCAATTGTTGAGAAGAGAGAAAGAGAGAGTATAAGGGCAAGAATCTGTCCCCTAGGGGTGGAAATGATCCCTGAGCAGATCCTGGATTTCCTAGTTTCAATATCCTGGAGCCACTTCTACTGGCCTTAGAGAAGCTCCTTCAACACACCAAAACTGGATATTGCTGGTCCAAATCTCTGTGCCCCTTTTCTAAAATTCAAGAGGGTGAAAGGATACCCCTAAAAATTGCTGCACCAGGACGCTGACGCCCAATATCCACGCAATTTAGAACAAACAAGCAGAGCTTTTGCACTGGACATTCCTTGTACATGAAACAGTTTCGCCCATATACCTCTCCTCTATCAATATCATTTTAAAAATAGGTTTGACCATTTTCATAGAACAGCAAAGCTATTATAAACTGCTAATAAAAGATAGGTGCTTATTTTTGTGCTAATACAAACCAAATACTAATCAAAATAACTCTCTCACTTCTTCAGGTCTTTGCTCAATTATCTCCTTAGCAAGACTCATCCTTGCATCCTATTTAAAACTGCAATTTGCCATTGACTTCCACACTTCTAATGCCCCTTGCCCTCTTTTTTTTCATAAGAGATATCATCTTCTAACACATATATTTTCTTTTTTATTTTGTAAACTTGAAGGTGGGAATCTTTGTTTTGCTAATTGATGTATCTCAAATGTCTAGAACAGTGCTTGAGAATGAATGAATAATTATACAGAGTGAATGAATAAATCCTAGTAGTACCAAATGATAACCATTGAAGTAGCCCCCAGCTTAGTCCCACTTTCCTTGTATATAATAACAACCCATATTTTTTCTTAACATTCTGAATTATCTTAACATTTTTGTCTAATTTAATAGATAAAAAATGGTATCTCCTTGTTTTAATGTGTATTCCTTTAAGTAATAATATGGTTGAACTTTTTGCATGTTTGTTTACTTACTAGTTAAAATACATCTTTTATGAACTATCTGTTTGAGCCAATGCCCATTTACCTATTGGAATGCTTACATTCTATTATGTATTCTGGAATAATATTAGCTACTGTCTAGTGAGTGCTTTCTTTGTGCCTGTGTTCTTAGCTGCTGTACTATGCTATGTGTCATTCTGTCTAGAGCTAAAATTCTATACAGCTATGCATAAATAACATGGAATTATACTAGCATATGTACCATACATAGGTAGTAGTCACAGTAAGCATTTCTTGAGATTTACATACGTATCATAACAATTTTGCACCGTAGATATTATTACTGCTTTCATTATATTGATGAGGAAATTAAGGGTCAGAGAAGTTAAGTAAGTTGTCCAAGGTCACACAGGTGGTAACTCAGTTTGAATCCATTGTCAGTGCTCTTATTCACTAGTAGTAACAACTATGTTATATGGTCTCCTTGGTATATGATGTATTCTATTGTGTGTTTAAATATATAGAGCTAGAGCTGGTAGACTTTTAGTAGATGTTTTAATGATAGAACCTAAAAATTATCCTTAAACCTTGTAAAGCCTATTACAATACATTGCTGATTTACTAGAAAAGAATTTTTTAGGTGCTTTAATCATAACGACAGTATGTCTACAATCACCACTTCACTTTTAATTGAATCCTATTAGTGGTCTTGATTTTTAACCAATTATTATTGGCCTTTAGGTAGTGTTAATTAATATAATATTTATTTTACTTGGGAGATGAGTGGGAATTATTGCTGCTTAAAAACAAGAATATGCTCTTTCTTTTTTGTGCTTTTGAATTTAGGGCGTTTTTAGGATTATGTTTTGGTAGCATTCAGATTACATTTGCAGAATGTGTTCCTCATTAGCTTGGTCATCTTTGCTAAGTGTAGCCTTTTAATTTTACCTATGGTGTCAGATATATTATTCTTATTTTGTTTGAGAAATTTGTCCAGATAATTGTTTTTTTTTTTTTGTTTTAGTTGCTGAGATAAAAGAATAGATTTCCCTTAAAGTTTTCTTTAGGATCTTCATTATATCCTCCTTGAATATTTATATTTCTCATTAAACCATTTATGATTCTGAAGATACCAGAATACTAAAGGAAACTGATTTAGAAAAATGTTATTTCTTCTGATCTCTTTTTAGGGACACTGGATAGATGTTTTGCTAATATGGTTCCCAAAAAAAAAAAAAAAAGAATTCTGATGAGCAAAATATCATTCAGAATTCTCCTCTATAAGCTATCAATATCATTTAAAAAATAGTTTTGACCGTTTTTGTAAAACAGGAAAGCTATTAAAAACTGCTAATAAAAAATAGGTGCTTATTTTTGTGCTAATACTAATTACTAATAATGCATGCTTATGTTTGTCACTCATTACATGGTACTGTACCAATCAGTGGATGACTGAGACTCAAGCACTTACACATGTAAATTAACCATTAGATTTTTTTTTTTCTTTTTTACTTAAGTGAGTCATAATGGAAAGCAACTCTAGGTCATAAAAAATCTTTTCTCTTTAATGCTAATGAAATGTCTCCACTCTCTGTATTAGCAGACTACCCTTATTGGTAATCTGTAGCCTTCTCTTTTGTTCCTGGTGGTAATGAAATGCTGGATGCTGAAAAAGCCTGCTCTCCAAGAATGTGTGGCCAATTGTCTCCTGTTCACTTGTACTGTAAAATTACTGTTCCCCAGCAAAGCTGAACAAGTGCGCGGACAAGATCAAAAGAGTATACATTGGCACCCGGCTACACCAAGTGACTCCTGCTTTATTAATGAGCCATAGCTTCTCCAAGTTAATTTACTCTGATAGAGCAAAAACATTCTGTAAAGCAAAAACAGCAAATTATAATTCAACCACAAGTCTTTATTGTTTGCTTTATTCAACTTTCAGTTTAAACCTTTGCACTATGTTATAAGCCAAATGTCCCTTCAGTTTTCTGAACCTTAGGGCACGAAAGCTATTTTTGATTTTTTCAAAAACATTGGTGAGATAGTCAAATGACCTTTTTTATTCTCTAAGATTGGATAATTTTTAGCTGATATTCTTTTTAAAAGTCAGTGTATTGGGGATCCAGTTTGAAAGTGCACTCCCTTCTAAAATTTACAAGCTAGTTCTGTCCTCTCATCAGAAATGCCACTGGTGTTTAAGCATTTGAAAAGGGCCTTCTCTGTGAGTGTTTTTGTGGAAGCAAAATTTGACAGTGGTCCTAAGCTCCAAATTAAATAATATCACTTTCCTAAATAATTAAAGAGTGCCATTCTCCTTTTCATTTTAATCACTACTTTATAAGTTCCTGAAGTCTTTTTAATTTAAGGAATGTTCAGCAGTTTTTTAGTTAATGTTTTAAAGTTACAGCCTGAGACAGCAAAAAAAGATCTGCACATCCCCATATCTTGATTTGGTTTTGTTTTTTCAGGTGGGAAGGAAATGATTAAACTTCTGAGTAACATATCTACTGTAAGGAGAAAAGTGATTTAGACCTGTGTAACCCAGGTTGTTGGTATTAGTTGTGTTATAACCATTTAGTGGGTAACTGTTAGTATTTTGATTCAATTTTAAAGAATTCCACTAGTTTCTATGTACTCTAACATGGTTTAAAAATAACAGTGTGATCATATATTATATGATATATTTTGTGAATATAAAACAAGTTTTATTGAGATTATCTAAAATGTGCTATTAAAGAAAATGTAAAAACACTTTTACATTGGGGGTATCTAAAAGCTGTGTTATTAATATATTCGTAGGGGAAGATGCAATGATGAATATCAACCTTCACTATACATTTGTTTTTGAAGTCAGCTTCCTTCCCTCCTTAATTTCTGTTTTTCTTTGTGATTTTTAAAAGCTTTTAAAAAAGTTATCATTAGGCTTACTTGTTAATTATGGATTTTTAAAAAATAATTTTAGAAAAGATCAGTAGTTATATGTATCTCTGTAACTTAACTTGGATGGAATAGTTTTATAACTGATGCATTTCTGGTTTTGTCCGAAGTTATTTTTTTGAAGCACTGTGTTAACTATTCTTGTTAGGTTTTTTTTTTGTTGGTAGAACGAATATTTGTGTTTGCGAAGGTTAGCAGAGGCTGGCTGTGCTGGAAGTGACTGCAGTGCCTTTTGATTATTCATGGACAGTAATAGAAGGCACTTAAAAAGAACAATGAAATTGCTTATTTTTGTGATGGGCCATCTGTTGAATTGTTTTGTGCAACAATTGCACAATAGTATCTATGTCATATCATTCTATTTTCAACAGCAGCTGATTATGTCTTACTGGCTACTTGTCCTTATTTCTAAAGTCTCATAACCATTTAAAGTCACCTTTTCAGGGCCTTTGCCAGAAAGGTATTAGAAATCGCAACAAACTGTGTGTTTTTTTTCTATTTTTTCCCTTTTTTTTGGAGAAGGAGGACTGTGATGGGAGTAGGAGGAGGAAGTTGGTCATGTTAGTTCTAATTAATTAGACTTCCTAAATGTTTAGTACAATTATCTATGCTTTCCACCTGTAGTACTATAAAAGAAGTTAACATAGAACCATTTGATAATTCGCATAGAAATGATAGGCTTACAAAAACAAAGAGTCAAGTTTAAAAGACTACTATATAGTCTTTCATGTTTTTAATTATCTACTCTTTTCTTCATGATGATAATTAGAATTTTTCTCTTGGAATTCACTTCTATCTTAAAAAAGAAAAAGATGAGCCATTAGCAAATTTGTTAGAGCAGAAGTGAAATTAAAATAAAACAAATGTGTTGTTGTCCATAGGTCACTGACATTGCTGATGCCATGATTCTGAAACAGCTTTTTGAAAATCTGTTCAAAAACGGGGTCGTCGTTGTGGCAACATCCAACAGACCACCGGAAGGTAAAAGCAAACATTGTGTTAGTCTCATCCAATTAGATGGAAACTAACAAGCTTTAAAAAAATCCATAATTTTGTAATCATTTTATGGTTTTAATAAATCTGGTGACTTTGCTTATCATTAATTTTATTAACTGACTTAATCTGAAAAAATCAGTTGTTTTTTGTGTTTGAAAAATGTTTATTCTCAGCAAGCTAAATCTAGGTGATTTTCCATGTTTGATGTCTTTGCTGTTTTTCTCTGAGTATTAGGCATGTCATACGTGTATATAGAAAAATGCAGGCCTTTCTAACTCTTTGCAGGCAATGAAAGAAACTCAATGAAATGAGAGAAAAAATTCCTAATTAAATTTTAGAAAAAGACCTAAAACTCACTTGCACAAGTAGTTTCTAGTACTTCATTTAATTTATCATTTCTAAAAAAGCACTTGTGGCTTGTTAGGAAATTATTTAAGAATTTAAATATAAGTCATATTTAGATAAAAACAACAAGTTTAAAATCTTGTATCTTTCAGTTCATCATGTGGTCAGTTGAAGGGCCAGGGAACCAAAAATAGTAATTTTTGCATTCTTAATATTCACGTCTTTCTGCCTGGAATGCTCTTCCACCAGACATCTGCAAGGCTAACTAAGGCCTTACTTCCTTGAGGTCTTTGCTCAAAAATTACTTTGTTAGTGAGCCTAGACTTATCTCACTGTTTGAATCTATAGCCCTTCCCTTTTTTTCTGCCACTGCGCCAACTTACCTGCTCTCTCTTTTTTTTTTCCTTGTAGCACTTATGGACCCAGCATATAATTTACTTATTATATTTATGGTTTATTGTCTGTCCCCTTCCAGGATGCTAAAGCTTCATGAGGGCAGTGGTTTTTCTCTCTTCTGTTAATGGTTGTATTCTAAACACCTAAAAGTGCCTAGCGCATAGATACATCGCAGTGAATAGTCTTTGAATGTTGAATGAATGTGTGTTTTAAAGGCATCTCTCTGGCTATAGTATTGAGAATAGACTGTGGGGATGAGGTTTCAAGTCTGGAGGTAAGAAGACCATTTAGGAGATGATTGCAACAATCCTAATGGGAGATGAGGGGGCAGTGAAGGTGGTAAGAGGGGTCAGATTCTGGATGTATTTTGTAGGCAGAGCCAAAAAGACTTACTGATGGAATGAATATAGTGTATCAAAAAAAAAGAACGGGATCAAGAATGACTCAAAGGTTTTGACCTACTCAATTGGAAGGGTGAAGTTGCTGTTCACTGAGATGGGGAAGACTGCAGAAGAAGCAGATTTGAGTAGGGAGATGGAAGTAAGGGTTTCTATGATGAGGAGCCAGATGCATATAAGAGTTTAGATTTATTGGTAAGATTTGAACTGGAGATATAATTTTAGAAGTCATTAGTCCTAAAGGAAGCTGTAAAAAGCAGCCAGTGAGGTAGGAGGAGAACCAAGAGAGTGTCAAGTGAGGAAAAGGAAAGTGATACAAAAAGGGTGGATGATCGCCTTTGTTAAATACCGCTAGGAGGCGAAAATGAGGTTGAGAATGGACCACTGGAACTTGGAATTCACTAGTGAACTTGAAAAGAGCAATGTAATGGTGTGAGTTTTTTTAAAAAAATAAGCCATGTCACATTGATGATTTATAATGAATTTATAATCTAATACACCCAGATCTTACTATGTGAGCTGCTGTTAAACTAGATCTCTCTCATTCTATATTTGTGTGGTTGGTTTCTTTTTCTTCATATTACATTTCAGCTTATTAGTTTGTCTACATTGTTCCTTTTTACTGATTTATCTTAATATCTTTTATGTTAATATCTAACAAATTATTTTTAGCTATCCCTACTAACTATGACCTTTATAAACTTGGCAATCATGCTTCTATATCTTCAGCCATTCATTAATTAAAATGTATACATAGGATAGGACCAAGTTTAGACCCCTGTGGCATACTTCTGGAGCCCTTATTTTAGGGAGACATTAATTAATTAATCAATACTTTTTGGATCCAGTTATTCAAGCAACTATAGTTATACCTAATCTGTTACACTATAAGAGAATTATGAATGATTTTGTCCGAGGCACTTATTAAAACTGTTATGTTATCTCTGGCATTCTTGTGATTTACTAGTGTAGCAACCCTATAAACTCAGGCAGTGAACTTTTTTTTTTTTAAAGATTTTATTTTTTTCTTTTTCTCCCCAAAGCCCTCTGGTACATAGTTGTATATTCTTCGTTGTGGGTCCTTCTAATTGTGGTATGTGGGATGCTGCCTCAGCGTGGTTTGATGAGCAGTGCCATGTCCACGCCCAGGATTCGAACCAGCGAAACACTGGGCCGCCTGCAGCGGAGCGCGTGAACTTAACCACTCGGCCACGGGGCCAGCCCCCAGGCAGTGAACTTTTTGACATTAGATCATTTGTCTAGGTGGAAGTGAGGCATGACTCTACTCTGGCTAACTTGTTGGCTTAACAGTATCGTCAGTATTACATTTAGATATTCAGTGACAAGCCATGTTCGTAAATAGGAAGGTGCTAGAACAAGCTTGGAACTCCCCCAACAAAGACTGTTGAAAGGAAGATTGCAGTTGCTGCTTAGGCTACTGCAGTGTGGTAAATTGAGGAAAGATAACCACAAGGAGAGAGTAAGGAACATTCTGGAGCTCAGAGCTTTGTACGAGTGAACTAAGTTACAAGCCCACCAAGGTAGCATGCAGAAATCTGAGGTGGAGCCACCCTTCTGGAGAAGGCTGAAAGTTCCAGGTGCAGAATTGCGTAAATTGGGCATTAGCCACAAACTTAAAGACAGCTTTTTCTAAATATATATCATAGAGGGGAAGCTGGACGTATACTAGCTTTTTTTAGCCATGGCAGACAAACAATCATCATAAATAGCTTAATATTTTAATCTAAGAAGATTATGTTGTCTCTCTCTCTCTCTCTCTATGTGTATATGTGTGTGTGTGTGTGTATAAATAATTTCATGGGTTAAAGAAACAACACTCAGAGAGATTAAGTGTAGATATCAGGAAAAGGCAAAACTGTAGGACAAAGAATGGGTCAGTGGTTGCAGGGACTAAGGTGGGAAGTGTTTGACTACAAAGGGGGCAGCACAAGAGAACTTTTGGGGTGATAGAACTGTCTTGTATCCTGATTGTGGTGGTGGTTACATGTGTTAAAACTCATAGGACTGTACACCAAAAAGAGGTTAATTTTACTGTATGTAAATTAAAAACAAATCCTGTGGCTTGTGAATGGCTGAACAGGGGGTAGAACCTAGGTTTTGTGACCCTTTGAACACATCATCCTCCAGCTTTTCTCCTTGCTGGTCATCACGGATCTCTCTCTTCCCTGTCCCAGATAAAGCATGTCCTCTTTTCCAACCATCAAAATGCATTTAACTTTTTCTTTAGGTCACAGCTTTTCATCTAAGGCCCCAGATAGCTTATTATTATTTTTTTAATAGTATCTATTTATTCTCAGAGTGTCACAAGATGTGAGGGAAGGACATTCCTGGCAGAGGGTTGAGGCAAAGCCCCATGCCTGGAAAGAGAATGGCCCACTTGAGGAACTGAACGGCGGCCAATGTGGCTGGAGTACAGCCAAGGAGGGGAAGTAGATGCAGTGAGGAACAAGATGAATCTGGAGAAGTGAGAGCTAGACCTTGTAAAGCAATACTAAGGATTTTGGATTTTATTCTAGAAGAAACGGGAAGCCATTGAAGTGCTTTAAGCAGGGGCTGACAAGATCAGAGTTGGAAATGTCACCCTGGTTATAGTGTGAAGGATGCATTGAGGGATGGGGTGCAGTGATATGGTGGAATCAGGGGGACGTAGTAGGAGGCTCTCGCAGTACAGTAGGCAAGAAATGATGATAGCTTGGTATAGGCCACTGATTCTCAGCAGGACGGCTATTTTGCCCACCAGGGTATTTGGCAATGTTTGAGACATTTTTAACTACCACCACTAGGCGGGGGTGGGAGGGCGTGGGTACTGCCACTGGCATCTAGTAGGTAGAGGCCAGGAATTCTGCTGAAACATCCTGTAATGTACTGGGCTACCCCCGGCAACAAAGAATTATGTAGCCAAGAATGTCAGTAGTCCCGAGGCTGAGAAACTCTGGTATAAGTGATGCCAATGGATATCGAGAGGATAGATTTGAAAGATATTTAAGAAGTAAAATGGTAATATCTGGTTGTAGGTTAGATACCAAAGAAAAGGGAAAGGACAATTTCTAAATTTCTGGCTTATACAGCTGGGTGGGTGGTGGTGCCTGTCATTCAATAAAGAGAGAAAAATCTGAAGATTAGAGGTCCAGAAGGTATTGCCCAGTGGAGAAGAGCACATATATTTTTTTCTTCATTAATCCTTTAGCCTCTCTGTTTAAATTTCTTCTACTTCATTTATTTAATTCCCTTCATTTCTAGTTATAATGCATCGCTTTCATGGGCAAGAATGAGGATTATTGTAGGTGGAGGTTACAATCGTACCCTAATCTTTTATCAGCTAACAACTTAATTGTCAACTTATAGACAAATAAGTTATTAATTTTAATAGAAAATGATCAGAAACATTAATAATAAATAATTTTAATAGAAAATAATTGATAGTAAAGTAAAAGCAACACTAGAATTTGGGAACCTAGGAGAGAAAATAGCTGTGGAGGGAAGTGGTCGGGGAAAGTCCCATAGAAGAGAAGGGGAAGCAGTTCTTGAGGAGGGTGAAGGGAATAAGGTATTAGGGAGTGGCCGTTTCTATGTCACTGTTTTTCCTAGTCCTAAATTCTAATTCCCACCTCACTTGGGTCCAAGACCTCACCCTCTGCACACTGTGTAGTTGTTAAAACCCCAAACCAGTGTCAGTTTATGATTACAACTTTAGCTTCCTGTTTGTTTGCTGGTCTGTAGGGATTTTCCCACTTTCTCGCGAGCTCAAAATATGTTTAGTATATTTTAAATAACATCTCCAGCATGAAATTTGTAGTGCTACTATTTTATATTTTCCAGGATAATCTGATTAAGCCTCTTTAACTTGAAGTAGAGAGGATCTTGGATCAGATCCACAGGAATGGGAAATTGCTGGAAAATTTTCAGCTAAAATATATCTAGGGATAGTTTGTATTCAATTTATTATTTTTATAAAACCTCAAGTAAATGATTTATTTAGCAATTTTGTCATTTAGGTAAATATTTTATATGGTCTATATACAAGTAGACATATTTTTACCTTTGAAAGATTATATTGTCAGGTCATTGGAAGAGCTAGAAACAAAAATCCACAATTAAAATTTCATATATGTTACTCACTTTTTATGTTCTGGAATAAAATTTTGTTAATTTTGTGATATTCTGGTACTGAAAAATAATATTATAAGATTTAAGTGCCTGGAGACCCTATCAACAAATTAGACTAGTAGATTAAATTAATTAAAAATTTGAAATTAATAATTAAACTTAAGAACCTATTCAATCAAAAATAAGAATAAATTTTTATGGGGAAATAGAGTATGTAAGTTGAAATGACTATGTTTCTTTGACAGTAAAACACAAAGTAGTAAAAAGAAAAATGTCCCTTTATTAACTGAAGCTAGAAGAACTGTGAGAACAGTGTATTCTGGACTTTCTACTTTTTTTTATGCTTTTTTTTTTCTTTTTTGGTGAGGAAGATGGCCCTGAGCTAACATCTGTTGCCAACCTTCCTTTTTTTTTGTCCTCCCAAAAGCCCCAGGACATAGTTGTATATCCTAGTTGCAAGTGATTTTAGTTCTTCTATGTGGGATGACACTACAGCATGGCCTGATGAGCAGTGTGTAGGTCTATGCCCAGGATCCAAAGCCACAAATCCTGGGCCGCCAAAGTGGAGCATGTGAACTTAACCACTTGGTCATGGGACCGGCCCCTCTAGTTTTTGATTTCCTGTTTGTTATAAGGAAAATACTACAGATAGCATTAGAATGTCCAAGAATAATCCTGTGTTACTTAGATTATCAGGCAACAATGCTGTGTATCCTTCCTCGAGCCAACATATCCATAGGAAATAAAAGACTGGATATCACTAGATGGTTGGCTAGCAGTTACGTGTGCACATACACACATGCAATTTATTGTATTAATGCTTTTGGGAAGAAAAAATCCAATGGTGTTCACTATCAAAGCTGAAAGACTATTTAGCAAAATTCAGCATCTTTCTTGATAAAGTCACTCCATAAAATATAAATAGGTGTATAGTTTCTTAACACGATACCAAATATATATATATATATATATATCATTTCAAAAGTCAGAATTATGCTTAGTGGGAACGTTATATTTCTACTACAAGTATGAACAAGGCAAAGATACCAACTATTACTTTTTAACATTGAAGTACAATACAGATAAGACGATTTTAAGAACAACCATGTTGATAGTGAAGAGAACCGAGGAGAAACCACATATCTTGATTACAGAGATTCACTGAGATTAGTCATACCACTCCTTGTTCAAGGTTGTATAAAGAGAAAATAGCTTAATATAGGAACAATAAGTAGGAAAGAGAAGTAAGTATTGGAAAATTTCTATTTTGTATTCTTTAGAAATTAGGATAACAGACTCTGTGATATAGATGATCTAAGCTGAGAGAAGACAACAGATTGAGCTGAAAACCTTTTTACTAAGAAATCAGTTGAAATAAAAAAAGCTAAACGAAATAAGAAGAGATTAATTAATTAAATTAAATCAATTAAAGTCAGCATTAGAAGCACTAAAGTATAGAATTAAAACTACAGAAAATGAAATCAGTGATGTAGGAAAACAAGAACTCTGCCAGAGCGTAGGAGCAGAATAAAGAGAGTAATATGATAAAAAAAGTAAAGAAGTCTCCTGGAGGAAAGAAGATTTTATGTGAACTTACTAAAAGGAAATATTTGAAATAAGAAAATTATTGTGACAATGAATTGAGTGTAAATGAATATTTGAGTTATTGCTTGCATATGTATTTGTAAATTTTGTTCCCCTTAGAGGGAGAGTTTACAGATGCTGAGTGACAGAGTCATTATCTGTGGCACTAATAAGTAGGGAACTACACAGTCAAGTATTTTAGAATTTAAGATACGCCTTCTACTTTTCAAATTAGTAGAAAAGACAAAAGATCAAAGGAAAAATATTTCTTAAGCAAAAGCTAGAAAACAGAAGAAACAAAAAAAGTGTGAACAAAAAGCATGAAACAAGATCAGGCATGTCAATGACAAGAAATATAAATCATTCACATTCCTCTATTAAAAACTAAAACTTCTTCTGGTATGTCTGAGTAAACTCCTAGCAGAATGACCTCCCTGCTGGACAGCAATCATAAATTCTGAACAAAATAACGTAGCACAACTATCTGAAGGTCCTAGAGAGGGAAGAAAGGCAGGCAGATTCTATAAGGGAGACAGAACTTGGAAGAAGGTCCAAAATGGAGAGAGTTTCCAGTTTGTTTTTTTCAGTGCTGTTAACTTTGGGGCAGGTAAAGTCAGTATTACATTGGGTGTCTGAAATTCTGGTAGAAAGCCCACAGTTTTCTCTGGCCTGAAGAACCAGATGGCAGAGTTTGGGGCAAGCACTACTGCTGGGAAATGAGAAGTGATATCACAAAAGGGAAGTCATGGAGAGAGATGCTAAGACTGTGCTGACTCATCTGTACAATTTTTGTAGAGATTAGTGCAAAACCCACAATGAACTTAAATGAATGCTAAACAAGTTAGTCAAGGAATCCCATTCACTCACACCAACACCCCATCTGGTGGTAAGGACTTCCCACTCCAATGACAACCTTTAGAGTCAAAGCCAAAGCTATTGTTGGCTGAGCCTCAGCCTCACACTTGATAATGAAATGGTTCTAAAAGTTAACAGGGGAGTTGGAGTCTCTGCGACTAGTTGTTGCCTGGCTGGTTTTGGGTCTTCCTCATGCATGAAAGATTCCCAGAAATACACAAGTTTTGTTTTCTTATTGAAGACTCCAGTCATGATATTTAAGTCCATTGACTTCTATCTTATAAAGCAGCTCTGGTGTGAAAAATTACTTCGTTAATGTTTGACTTCACTGAAAATTAATATATAAGTGTATGGATGGTAGTATTTTTATAATCAAGATTTTATGTAACATTTTGTAAAGTTTCTTTCTCACGGTTCTTAAAAAAAAAGACCTTGTGGGGGCCAGCCTGGTGGCATAGTGGTTAAGTTCCATGCGCTCTTCTTCAGCGCCCGGGCTTTGCAGGTTCGGATCCTGGGTGTGGACGTATGCACTGCTCATCAATCCATGCTGAGGTGGTGTGTCCCACATACAAAATAGAGGAAGATTGACACAGATTTTAGCTCAGTGACAGTCTTCCTCAAGGAAAAAAGAGGAAGATTGGTGACAGATGTTAGCTCAGGGTCAGTCTTCCTCACCAAAAAAAAAAAAAAAAAAGACTCTGTAGAACCTGTAATTTCCTTGGATTCCTATTATCCTTGTTATAGGCGATTGAACCATTTAAAATGTTGTAGGATATCTAAAGTTGAAGGCCAGTGATGATTATTTGATTAAAAAACAGATTCAATTTATAGGACCATTTGTAGGATTGATGGAAAGGATTTCATCTTCCTGCCATTTCTAAGGCAGTTTTCATTGAAAACATTAGGCAAGGATACAGTAAATGCAGTAAATTAACATCAACAACAATAGATGTGTAGATTACCCTAACTTTTCTTTCTGATTTATTAACTTGTGTGTCAGCAAACACATTATTGGCACTTTTAAAAATAAACTCTTATGATCAGGATAGTGGTGGTGGTGAATCTCTCTGGAGTAAATTGAATTTTATTTGTTGTTCTAAACTGAGTGGCAATGATTAAAAAGGAACGAAAGAAGAATGGAAGGAAGGCAAGAACCAAGAAAGGAAGAAAGAGAAAAGAAAGTAATATAAATGTCAATTTTTCTATTTAACCCAAATATTTTGTGAAGAAGAGACAGTTAAGCATTGTCTAGCACATGTAAAGTCTATGTGAGGTCTGTACTTAAGATTTTATAAATTATGTAAATATGTTAACCAATTCCAAGTTTCATCCAAAACTCCAAAAATATAGGCATCAAAACAAATATTACTAGAGATAAAGAAGGACATTTCATAATGATAAAAAAGTCTACTTATTAGAAAGCCATAACAATCATAAGTGTTTATGTACCTAATAACATATCTTCAAATTATACAAAGCAAAAATAGATTCAGTGAGAGAATTAGACAATTGAACAATCATAGTTAGAAATTTGAATATCCCTCTTGAAGCAGTTGAATGAACAAAATTTTGTAAGATTTGTAAAGATTTAGATAATCATCTGTCTTGACCTAATTAGTATTTATTGAACATCAAACACAACAACTGCAGAATACACTCTTTTCAAGTGCACATTGTATGTTCACCAATATTGAACATTTGCTGGGCCATAAATGGTCTTAATAAAAATTTACAAAGTTTGAAATCCTACAGAATATGTGTTCTTACCACAATGGAATTAAATTAAATGTCAATAACAATAAGATATCCAGGAAACTCTAAAATATTTGCAAATTAAACAATACATATAAATAACCCATGGATTACATAAGAAATCAAAAGGAAAATTAGAAAATATTTTGAAGCAACATACTGAATGGGAGAAAATATTTGCACATCATGTATCTGAAAAGGGGTTAATATCCAAATATAAGAACTCATACAACTCAATAGCAAAAAAACCAATTTGATTACAAAATGGGCAGAGGGTCTGAATGGACGTTATTCTGAGGAAGACATACAGATGGCTAACAGGTACAGGAAAAGGTGCTCAGCATTACTAATCATAGGGGAATGGATACCAAAAACCATAACGGGATATCACATTACACCTTTCCGAATGGCTATTATCAAAAAAACAAGAAATAACAAGTGTTGGTGAGGATGTGGAGAAAAGGGAACCCTGTGCACTGTTGGTAGGAATGTAAATTGGTGCAGCCACTATGGAAAACAGTATGGAGGTTCCTCAAAAAATTAAAAATAGAACTACCATATGATCCAGCAATTCTACTTCTGGGTATGTATCTGAAGGACACAAAAACACTTTGAAAAAATATCTACACCCCCATGTTCATTGCAGCATTAATTATAATAGCCAAGATGGAAACAACCTATATGTCCATCTTTGGATGAATGGATAAAGAAGTTGTGGTATATATATCCTGTGGAATATTATTCAGCCATTAAACAAAAGGAAATCTTGCCATTTGTGACAACATGGATGGACCTTGAGGGCATTATGCTAAGTGAAATAAGTGAGACAGAGAAAGACAAATACCATATGATCTCACTTATGTGTGGAATCTAAAAAACAAACAAAAAAAACTGAACTCATAGATACAGAGAACAGATTGGTGGTTGCCAAAGATGGGGATGCGGAGGTAGGCAAAATGGATAAAGGTGGTCAAAACGTCCAAACCTACAGTTATGAAACAAATAAATCATGGAGATGTAGTATACAGCATGGTGATTATAGTTAATAATACTGTATTGTATATTTGAAACTGCTAAGACAGTAGATCTTAGAAGTTCTCATTACAAGAAAAAAAATTGTTAACTATGTGGTGATGAATATTAATTAGGCTTATTGGTTGATCATTTTGCAATATATACAGATATCAAATTATTTTGTCATACACCTGAAACTAATATGATGTTAGTCAATAATAGCTCAATTAAAAAGAAATAAAGGAAGCTGGAAAAAGAAAGGTAAATTAAATCAAAAGTAAGTAGAAGAAAGGAAGGAAATATAAAGGTAAGAGGAGAAACCAGAGATAGAAAACAAACGATAGTAAAATTAACAAACCCAAAACTGAGTTTTTTGAGAAGAACCAATTTGTAGAACCCTTAACTAGACTGATCAAGAAAAAAAGAAAACAAATTACCAATATTAAGAATGAAAGGATTATTAAAGTTCCTTCAAATATGAAAAGGATAATAGGAATATTATGAACAACTTCATGACAACAAATGTGGCAATTTAAATTAAATGGGCAAATTTATTGAACTATGCAATTGCTAAAACTGCCACAAAATGAAACAAAATCTGAATTTGCATATAGTTATTTAAAAAACTGAATTTGGTGTCAAAAACCTTCCCCCTAAAAAAGATCAGGCACAGATGCTTTCACTGATGAATTCTATCCAACATTTAAGAAAGAAATAACATTATTCTTACACAAACTCTTTCAGAAACTAAAGGAATGGGAAACACTTCCCAACTCCTGTTATGTGGCCAACATAATTATAACACCAAAACTTGACTAAGGCATTCCGAAGAAAGGAAATTACAGGCTAATATCTTTCAAGAACATAGGCAAGAAAATAATCAAGAAAATACTGGCAGTAAGCAAATCTTGCTATATATGAAAAGGATAATACATCATGACCATGTAGGGTTCATCCCAGGAATGCAACATTGATTTAAAATTTGAGAATCAATCAGTGTCATCTACTATATTAACAGAATAAAGGAGAAAAATAATATGATCATTTCAATAAATGCAGAAGAAAACATTTGACAGGATCCAACACCCATTCATTATAAAATGCTAGGGTTAGCATTTTATTTAAAAAAAAAACAACAACCAACTAGGGATAGAAAAATACTTCTATAATCTGAGAAAGGGCATCTACCAAAAACTAGTAAATATATTTAATGGTGAAATATTGAGTACTCTCCTTTTCTGATTGGGAACAAGGAAGGCAATGATGCTTACTCTTCCCATTTCTAATCCACATAATATCAGACATCCTGGTCTTGAAATAAGGCAAGAAAAATAAACAAAAAACACATAAAGAATGGAAAGGAAGAACTAAATGTCTATTTTTATAGAAGACACTTTTGACATAAAAATGTGTTTAAAATCTCCAAATAAGCTCATAGAACTAATATGTGAATTTAACAAAGTCACAGGTTACAAGATTACTATGCAAAAATCAATATGTTTATACACTTGTAGCAAATAATTGGAAAATGAAATAAACATTTTTTTATAATGGCATTAAAAGCATAAAATAATTAGAAGTAAATTTAGCAGAAAACCTATAATACCTCTACACTGAAAACTACAAAACATTGCTGGGAGAAATTAAAGAAGACCTAAATAAATGGAGTGATATACTATTTTCTTGGATTAGAACATTCAAAATTTTTAAAATGTCACTTCTTCCCAAATTGACCTATAGATTCAGTGCAATCACAGTCATAATAACAGCTTGCTTTTTGGGGGGTAGAAATCAATAAGTTGATTCTAAATTTTATATGGAAATGAAAAGTACCTTGAATAAGCAAAACAATCTTAAAAAAGAGCAACGGGGGCCGGCCCGGTGGCACAGCGGTTAAGTGCACACATTCCGCTTCAGAGGCCTGGGGCTCGCTGGTTCGGTCCCGGGTGCAGACATGGCACTGCTTCACAGGCCATGCTGTGGTAGGCGTCCCACGTGTAGGGTGGAGGAGGATGGGCACGGATGTTGGCTCAGGGCCAGTCTTCCTCAGCAAAAAGAGGAGGATTCGCAGCAGATGTTAGCTCAGGGGTAATCTTCCTCAAAAAAAAAAAGAACAACTAAGTTGAAGGACAAACAAGAGCTGATTTCAAGACTTACTATAAAGCTACCATAATCAAGATGTGTGGCATAAGGATAGAAAAATTAATCACTGGAGATTAATGATTGGAATGGAGGATGGAGAGCCCAGAAATAGATACCTACTTATATGATGGTTTGACTTTTTGACAAAGGCAGCAAGGCAAGCTGTTATAGGGGAAAGAAATGATGCTGGAATAACTGGACGCTGATATGGAAAAAACGAACTTTGACCCCTTCCTCACATGGTATACAAAAATTAATTTGAGATGGATCGTAGACCTAAGCAGAAAAGCTAAACCTATAAACTTTTAGAGGAAAGCATTGAAGTGTATCTTCATGACTTGGGGGTCTTAGACAAGTCACAGAAAGCAATAACATAAAAAAAAAGAGAGAGAAGTCGGACTTCAACAAAATTGAAAATTTCTGCCTCTGAAAGTACCTCAGGAAGATGAATAGGCAAGCCACAGACAGGGAGCAAATATTTGTAAATTATATGTTTGACAAAAGAATAGTATCCAGAATATATAAAGAAATAGTAGAAAGACAATCAACCCAATAAAAATTGTGTCCAATTTTTGAACAGGCACTTCTTTTGACTAGTAGGCATGTGCAAAAATGCCCAACTTCAATAGTCATCAGGTAAATGTAAATTAAAAGCACAGTGAAACATCATACTACACACTCACCACAATGACTAAAATTAAAAAGACTTGCAAAACCAAATACTGATGAGGATGTGGAGCAACTAGAACTCCCATTGACTGTTGACAGGAATGTAAAATGTGACACACGCTTTGGAAAAAAGGTCTGGCATTTTCTTATAACATTAAACATCTACCCTATGACCCGACAATTAAACTCCTAGCTATTTGCCTATAGAAATGGGAAAGTTAGTTCACAGAAAGACTTCTTCAAGAATGGTTGCAGCAGCTTTACTTATAGTAGCCAATAACTGGAACCAACTTGGGTATTCATCAGCTGGAGGATGGATAGACTGTGGCATATTCGTAAAATTGAGTACTACTCAGCAATAAAAAGGAATGAGCATATAACAACATGGATGAATTTCAGAAACAGGCTGAGTTAAAGAAGCCTTATACAAAAGAACATATACTCTATGATTCCATTTTTATGAGGTTTTAGAAAAGGTTTTGTAGTTTGCTTTCAAGATTATAGTGTATATCTTTAACTTATTACAGTCTACCTTCAAGTGATATTGTACCACTTCTATCTAGTATAGTGTAAGAACCTTAGAACAGTATACATCCATTTCTTTCCTCCAAGCTTTTGTGCTGTTTTCATACATTTTACTTCCATGCATGTTATAAATCCCAAAATATATTGTTATTGTTTTTGCTTTAAATATGATTTAGATAATAGTAAAGAAATGGCTTATGTTATCCACAGTTACCATTTCTGGTGCTCTTTATTCTTCTGTGTATTCTAGGGTTCCACCCAATATTGTTTTTCTGCCTGAGGACTTCTTTTTAAGATTTCTTGGAATTCTGGTGTTCTGGTGATGAATTCTTTCAGCTTTTGTCACAAAAAGTCTGTATTTTAGAAGATATTTTTGCTCAGGATAGAATTCTTTGTTGACAGTTTTATTATTATTTTTATTTGTCCTTTAAAGATGTTCCTCCACTATGTTCTGGCTTGCATTGTTTCCGATGAGAAATTTTTATCATTCTTATTTTTATTCCTCTATATGTAATGTATCTTTTTTCTCTAGCTGCTTTTAGGTTTTTTTTTTTTTCTTTAATCACCAGTTTTAAGCAATTTGATTGTAATTGGCCTTGGTGTCATTTTCTTCATGTTTCTTGTGCTTGGGCTTTATTGAGTAACTTAGATCTATGGGTTTATAGTTTTCATCAAGTTTGGAAATATTTCAACCATTATTCCTTCCAATATTTTTTTCTATGCCCTCCTCTGCTCCACTTTGGGTACTGCCGTTACACATGTATTAGGTTGCTTAAAATTGCCCCACAGCTCACTATTCTCTGTTCTGTATTTTCCGTGTCTCCACTTGATATGATCAATCTTTCTTCAAGCTGCTTGAACACATGGAATACAGCCATAACTGTTTTAATGTTCTTGTTTTCTAAATTTATTATCTGTGTCAGTCCTGGGTCTATTTCTATTGACTGATCTTTTCTTCTCATTATGGGTCGTATTTTCCTGTTTCTTTGCATGTCTAGTAATTTTTTATTGGATGGCAAACAATGTAAATTTTACCTTGTTGGGTGCTGGGTATTTTTTCTTTCCCATAAATATTCTTGAGCTTTATTCTCTTTCTTAGAAATAGTTTGATTCTTTTGGGTATTGCTTTTAAGCTTTGTATGGCAGGACAGAGCAGCATTTAGTCTAGGACTAATTTTTCTCACTAGTGAGATGAGTTTCTTCTCAGTACCCTACCCAGTATGCCATGAATTATGAGGGTTTCTGATCTGACTGGTGAAGACAGGCACTGTTGCCTGCTATGTATGGGCTTTCTTTAATACTTTCAGATGATTCTTTGGCTGGCTTTGGGTAGTTTCCTCACACACTTGGACTCAACAGTATTCAGCTGAGAACTCAATTGGGCCCCTCAGCAGATCTCTAGAACTTTTTCACTGGGCAGCTTTCTCTTCTCTAGTACTCTGTCCTGTGAACTCTAGCTGCATTTTCTTCCCTGGACTCTCATCCATCTCAATTCAGGGAGACTGCCAGTCTCTGCCTGGGTTCCCCTTCCCTGTGCAGAGTTCTATAAACTTTCACCAGGCACTAAGCTGGGGCAGTTGTAGAACTCACTGCATTTGTTGTTTCCTATTCTCAGGGATAACTGTTCTTTGTTCCTGGTGTCCAGTATTTACACAAAGCTATAATGCCGGGTCTGGGAATTCGGGAGAGCCACTCTAAAAGTTTGTCTACTATAGTGGATTCAAGGAAGGTTGATAGAGAACGTGGCATTTGAGTAATTGACTGTATAGTATTAGAAAAGAAGGAAGAGAGAGTCATGAGCTCATGCTGACTCTTCTGCCTACAATACCGTTTCTTCCTCTCTGCTTGGTGGCATCCTGCTCATTTTCCCGAAGTAGTCCAGTCCCATTGTTACCTCTCTAAAGCATCCTTTGAACCTTGATAAAATCAATAACTTCTTGCTCTGTCTTTTCTGTTTATGTTTTGTGTCCCTTTTTACCTTGAATCACGATTGTGGTCTGATTGTGTCTGTCAGCTGTGATGAGCCCAAGTGGTCACAGCATGCTTCTGAAAAAGTCTGCAAGTTTTAGCAGCATTAAAGGTCTTGACTCCTGGATATATTAATTATTGGCTAGTAATGCAGCAAATTATTTAAACAACTCTGAATATCAGTTTCTTTATTTGTAAAGTTGAGTAGAAATGTCTACTTTGTAGTGTTAATTTGTGTACCATACCTTGCCTAGCAAATTGCCTGGCTCCTGGGAGCTGTTCTATAAATCCTAGTTCCTCCTTTTTTTTATCTTATATCTTCAGCACTCATTTCAGCACAGACGTATAGTAGGAATTCATAAATGTATGTTAACTCTAATTAGTTTTTTAAAAAGAAGCTAAGTAAGCTCTCACTGCTTAAATGGTCTAAAGCTGCCATTTTCTTTTACTCTATACTAAAATAAGAATCTCCTGGAATGGTAAATCAGATTGGTTCCATAAGGTGTGTAATTATTTTGTGTTAATTTATAGGAAAACTTTTAATATCCTGTCTTAAAAGTTTTTCTTACTCTAAACCGATATGTACTTACATGAATAAGCATTATTCACCCTGTTGGTTTTGACGCTTGAATTTTTAAGGAAAAGATCTGCATATCCATGTGCATCTCCAAAGTATTTAGATCCTTATAATTACTTAAAAAGTCCTCTTTGCATGTATTTCATCTGTAAGTATTATTATAGTTATTCACTGAGGAGAATGTAGAAGTCCTTATACCGTTCTCAAGAAATGAATGTCCCATAATTCCAGTACTCTATCTTATATGCGCAAGTGCTCATTTAGCTCTGTTTAGAGATCATTAAAAAATCATAGGCAAAAACTTCTGCTGAATTTTAAAAAGTATTTAGTAAATAATGACAAATATTAATATAAATGTATTATGAAAGCTTTATATATAAGAAAAATGATACTAAACAACTAATATTAAAAATTTGATAGCTACATAATGTTTCAGGAGATGGATCTATTGCATTCATAATTAGCATAATATTTGAATTGCAAAAAACTCTTCAATTTAATGAATACAGTCCGTTTTCACTTAAGTGTCCTGTAAAAACCTAAAGGTTTTCAAGCCAAATGAATTCTGTTTAGAATTTTGTATAGAAAATAATTCTCAGAGCATAAAGTTTGAATTATATATCCCTGTAAAGGTGGATTTTCTTTTTAAAGTTAACCCTTTAGAAAATTAAATCTTGAAGACTTAATGACATTGTTATTCTGCTTTAACTTCGCTGATGAGTGGAAATCTTTTAATCAAGAATGTTACAAGTGGGCCTTTACATCTCTCATTGCCGACTAACTAAAAGGTGCATGCGTGATAAGTTACATCCCAGAGCCTTATCTGTCCATAAAAAAAAGTTATTATTCCATGAGTAATACCAAAATGTTACCTTATAGATAAACCTTGATTAGCGCAATATGTTAAATTCTATAACATTGTGTTCTTTGATACGCACTAATGTTGTCTACGTTTTTTTCCCAGTAAATTTTAAAAGAACTTATTGAGGCATAATTGACATAAAATAAGTGGCACATGTTTAAAGGGTACAATTTAAGAAATATTGACGTAAATATACATCTGTGAAATCACCACTACAATCAATATAATGAACATTCCCATCACACCTGAAACTTTCCTCATCCCCTTTTTCATCTCTCCCCGCCATCTCTGTCCCACCTACACCCTGGCCCTTCCCCAGGCAACTGCTGATTTACTTTCTCTTACTATAGATTAGTTTGTTTTTTCAGGAGTTTTATATAAATGGAGTCTCACAGTATGTACTCCCCTCCCCTTTTTTGGTCTGGCTTCTTTTACTTTGCATAGTTATTTTGAGATTCATCTAGTTTGTTCTGTGTATGAATAGTTTATCCTTTTTATTGCTGAGTAGTATTTCTTTTTACGTATATGCCACAGATTGTTTATCCATTCACCTAATAATGGAAATTTGGATTGCTTCCAATTTTTGGCTATTACAAATAAAGTTGCAGTTTTTTGTGTGTTTTTTTTGAGGAAGATTAGCCCTGAGCTAACATCTGCTGCCAATACTCCTCTTTTTGCTGAGGAAGACTGGCCCTGAGCTAACATCCATGCCCATCTTCCTCTACTTTATACGTGGGACGCCTACCACAGCATGGCTTGCCAAGCGGTGCCGTGTCCGCACCCGGGATCCGAACCAGCCAACCCTGGGCTGCCGAAGCGGGAATGTGCGCACTTAACCACTGTGCCACTGGGCGGGCCCCTGCAGTTTTTAGCTATTAAGAATAAAGCTGTTATAAACATTGACTGCATTTTAAAAATTATTTTATTTTCGATTTTTACCACTTGCTGGCAATCATAGCTGTCAACTCTTATCATACAGCAATATTTTTATGCACCTTCTCCAGCAACTTGGTATTAGGGAAGACTATGAAAATACCTAACTTTAAACCTGTTTCTTGCATTTTACCCATTTTACTCATTCAAGGTATTGATTACAGGAAAGAAAAGATCTCATTTTGAATTTTGAAATCCTGACAGCCTGGCCAGCATTATCTTACCTTTTATACTAACCCTAAATAAAAATTTTAAATGTAACTGGATTAAAGCCTCTAGTCCTTAATTAACCAAAGAGCTTATGCAAATAGTTTCTTCACTGTAATGATGTTATGATGAATATTTTTATAAAGAGAATAAATGTTTCCTAATGACCATGTTTTATTTCCATAAGTAAATGTGGCAATTGAAGTCTATTTTAGTTATCAAGTTTTCTCTAAACAAGGAAATATAGAAAGGATCCTATAATGCAATATGTAAAAAAAATTGAGACATAATCTAATTTGTGTTTTTTGTTGTTGAGAAAACTTTTTACTGTTCTCATTTTTATACTTTTTTATTTTTAAAATCTTATTACTTTATAGATTTGACTTTTAGGAATGTTTCATATGCAATAAAATTTCGCCCTCTTGAAAAATATTCCAAGTCTCCATTTTTAAAGAAAAACATGCAAAGCTTACAATATGTTGCCCCTTTCCACTTGTTTGCTCTTAACAATGTGTGTGTATATGTGTCTGAACTTACAGATACTGTGACACATACATATATATAAAATATTCTGTGACACATACATATATATAAAATATTCTAAGGCAATGGATGCTACCTGTTTATGATATACAATTGCATTAAATTCACAGTCTGTTAAGAATGGAGTTTTAATTTTTGGTAATTTCTTTTAAAGTAAAGTGGTCTTAATGTCATTTATGTTAATGACAAATATATAACTTTGATACAAATACATGCACAGTTTTATCTATTGATGTGTTTTCTTAAAAGGCTAATCTTATTACACACTGTTAATTCTGTATAGAGAACTTTTTTATAGATTGAGAAAAGGAAAATATAATTCCTTTCCTAGTAGAATCCTATATATTGAATTATTAAATCTGTTTAAATACATTATTTTCTTGTAGTATTGATTTAGGATCATTTATGATACCATTTGTGAATTGTGAAAAGCAGTTCTTTCGTTGCTTTGTATTATAGTTTAAAGGTAATTTGATTGACTGCCTTTTGATCTTCTTTCTGTGATTGTTAATATTTCTCTTATTAAGAATATTATGAATTTTGTGTAATACCAGAATAGAAATCAATTTTGGTTAATTTTCTTCTCTTTTGCTCCTTTATCTTTTTATCAGTAAAAAACTTTATTTGCCAGGCTAAAATATAAGCTAACATTATGATTTAGGCTCAGTAAAAAGCTAATACAAAGTATTTCTTTCAGATCTTTATAAAAATGGACTCCAAAGAGCTAACTTTGTGCCATTCATAGCTGTCCTGAAGGTAAGGAAAATCACTTACTTGCGTTCACTGACTAATATTGTATTGATTGATAATCAAGGGCTTTTATAGGATTGCCATGGTCTTGCATTCAAGCAGAATTAATTAATTAATCAATTAATTAATTAATTTTTGATGAGGAAGATTTGCTCTGAGCTAACATCCATGCCAGTCTTTCCTCCATTTTGTATACGGGTCACCACTACAGCATGGCATGATGAGTGGTATAGGTCCGTGCCTGGGATCTGAACTGGTGAACCCAGGCTGCCAAAGTGGAGCATGCCGAACTTAACCACTATGTCACCAGGCTGGCCCCAAGCAAAATTCATTTTGATATTAGATAGTAATAGTCAAAGACAGTAAAGGAGAAAAGGATCTTTTTATATAGTATTCATCAATGTGTACACAGGAAAAATTACAAAATATAGTCTAAATTATTGTCTAACTGAAACATTTGATAGTTTGCATTTTATAAATTTTAATTTGAGGTTTCCTCATAAATATTACAGTAGATTGTTTAAACTTATACATTGATTTCTGAAGAAAAGGTTTAATGTTCCCTGTTTCCTTCAGGCTAATGGCCATTAACGTGTTTTCCCAGCTATTAAAGTTGCCATTCTAGAGTAGCATTATTATAAAAATATTCTAATATATTTAAATGTGATTGCCATCAAGTTATCATGAAATTATGTCAAGTTGAGGCACATAAATAGTTTAAATATTTGTGTATCATCACCGCATAGAGTTTAAAATAGTCTTCATTACAATATGATTAAGAATAAAGTAGTCTCCCTTTTCACTGTTAATTTTAAGTAATTTTTTACACAATTACTCAATACTTCTATATTCTACCAATATTTATTGAGACCCTACTATGTGCAAAGTTCTACTTTAGGCGTAATGGATAATATAATCATGAAATAGGCTAGTTTCTTGCTTGTAAGTCATTTATAATCTAGTTGGGCATATAGTGTGTACACAGATATCTATAACACAAAGCAAAATGTAATAAGTATGAAAAAGAAGCATATGTACCAAAATATAATTTCCATACTTTTCCCAGTCTATGACAACATGACTAAAGAAAGGATAAAGTTGTGTTTTTAAAACAAAAACCTAAAACCTCAAAAATTCCTACAAAGAAGGAGAAGTAAAAACATTTTATCTTCAAACATTCTAAAGATACAGTCAGGCGACCTTCTGAAGTATACTTTAGTTGGAATTGTTGTTGATGCCAAGCTTAATCCCTGTGCTATACTTAGGAAAATTCAAACATCTGTTTCCTTGACCACTTTTAGCTTCCCATAGGGTTTTAATTTCTCTCAGATATTTTTAGATATAAGGAAAAGTACTTTTTGAAGATTTATGCTGTTGGTAATTTTTTTCCCCTTTATAATCATGTTTTCCATTAGGGGAGAAGGTAGGTTTGATGTGTTTTCTCCACGCCAGGAATCCGAAGTAATATGGTGTACATAGATACCAAAATGTACATAGGGAAGCTAAGAAAAAGAGGTGCCAAAAATAGCATCTTAAAATACGTAAAATACACAAGTAGCATAAAATACACAAAATATAAAGAGAGAAAGCTCATAGAATGAAACAAGTTAAAAGGTTCTCAGGGAACTTTGTAGCTGTCCTTTCTTTTTTTTTTACCCCAAACCTTATTTTTTGGCTAGCAATTTGTCATACTTCAATATACAATAGCATTATTAATAGTTTCCTAAATTGGCCAGATTGGATTTAATTTCCTTTCCTTTTCCCACCCTTAATTTTTTTTTTAAAGAGGAAGGAAAATCAAAGAGATGAATAATCCAAATCTGAAATCGAACAAGAACTGAGATAAATAGTACTCAATTTGAAATTGAACATGAACTGAAATTCCTAGGAAACTAAATACCAGATTGGATGAGAAAAGATCTAAAATGTCTCATTTATTCAAAAGATTTTTCACATGTTACAAAACATCAGCAAGATGAAAAGTAGACTGGAGCTTGTTTCCCTAGAGCTGTTTGGTGGGTATATGAAGTTTCCCTTGTAAGGAGAGCTTGTTTCACGTCAATTTAAGTGGCATTTTGCTTATTCACATGTGCTAGTGTTTCTCTTTCGTTTTGGCCCAGCTGAGAGAAAAGTAGGAGTCAATCTTAAAACAAATACAGAATCTTAGTTTAATAAAAAGAGATTATAAACAGCATAGAAATTTATTTGGGGAAAAAGTAGAGTGTAAAATCAATTTTTCCTTTATGTTCTCCTTTATAAACCAAGTGGTAACAAGTTTGTACTTCACCACAAGAACTTGTGATTTGTCGCTTAAAATATTGCAAAATAGCAAAAACTTAAGCTTGTAGTAAACAATGATATTTTGATAAGATAGTAGGAATAATGGGGAAGACTAATAAGTTATTAAGAAACAAGTTGTGGTATATGCATACAATGAAACATTGTTCTGCCATAAAAAGGAATGAAGTTCTGACATTTGCTACATTATGGATGCACCTTGAAAATGTACTGAGAGAAGCCAGACACAAAAGGAGAAATATTATATGATTCCACTTGTTTGAGGTACCTAGAAAAGGCAAATTCAGAGAGACAGAAAGTAAAAATAGATGTTACGAAGGGCTGGGAGGAGAGGCGACGGGGTAGTTCTTGTTTTGTGGGTATGGAGTCTCTGTTTGGGACGAGGGAAAAGTTCTGGAAATAGATAGTGGTGATGGTTGCATAACATCGTGAATGTACTCAATGCCATTAAATTGTACACTTAAAAATGATAAATTTTTATGTTACGTATATTTTACCACAATTTATTAAGAAAAAGGAAAAAGCCATAGAACTGGAAAGGATATAGAAAATGCTCAGGTGCGTTCCCTCTAGGAAGCCTTCCTGGAGTAGCTCCTTAAAACAAAGCAAAGCAAAGCAAAAACCAAACCCTTACATAGAATTTCCACTGCTGTTAAGTAGGGAGGTTCCTGTTTTGCTCTCACTTGAACTTTCTTTGAGTTTATTTTGCTGTTCTTTTTCTGATTTACTAAGATTAATTTTTTAATCTCATTTCAATCTTCTTTCCTAAATGTATTTCAGGCTATTTATTTCCCTCTAGCTGCATCCATGCAGTTTCGATATTTAGTATTTTCACCATCAAGTTCAAAGTATTTTCTAATTTCCATTGTGATATCTTCTTTAAGCCATGAATTATCTAGAAGTATGTTTCTTATCCAAGCGTATGAGAATTTTCCAGTTATCCTCTTGTTATTGTTTTCTTAAGAAATGCTTAATTGCACTGTGGTCAGAGAATATGCTCTGTGCAACTTTAGTCCTATCAAATTTGTTGAAACTTGCTTTATGGCCCAACATGTAGAAAATTTTTGTAAATATTCTCTGTATTTTTGGAAATAAGTACTCTCCAGTTGTTGTATGTGATAATATATATAGCTGAACACACCATATATGCTGTTCAAATCTTTATTCTTATGTATTTCTCCATCAGTTACTGAGAAGCTTATGAAAAATGTCTCCTCCTTATGATTTGAATTTGTCTGTTTCTCTTATAATTCTGTCATTGGCCTTACATATTTGGAGGCCATGTTATAAGTTGCATGCAGATTTAAAATTATTAAATATTGCTTTTGAATGGAACTTTTTAAATGATTTTATTATTAAGTAGTAACATAAGCTCCTTTGTCTCAAGTGTAGTTATAATTGCCTGTTGAAGCATTTTTATCATGTCTGCTTTAAATTGCGTATTCCTGGGTTAATTTTATCAGATAATTCTAACATCTCTATCATCTTGATGTTGGCATCTATTGATTGTCCTTTTACATTCAGTTTGAGACCTTGGGTTTTGGTATAAGTGAATTTCACTTGAAACTTGGACATTTTGATAATTTGTCATGAGACTTTGGATTTTATTTTTTTAATCAGTTTTTTATTGTGGTAAAATACCCATAACATAAAATTTACCATTTTAACCATTTTTAAATATACAATCCAGTGGCATTAAGTACATTCACTTGTGCAACCATCACCACCATCCATCACCAGAACTTTTTCATCTTCTCAGACTGAAACTCTGTACTCATTAAATAACAACTCCCCATTCTCCCCCTCCCCCAACTCTCTGTAGCCACCATTCTACTTTTCATCTCTATGAATTTTCCATTTCTGGGTACCTTACATAGGTGGAATCATATAATATTTTTCCTTTGTATCTGGCTTTTTTCATCTAGTGTAATGTCTTCAAGGTTCATTCATGCGTGTGTCAGAATTCCATTCCTTTTTAGGGCTGAATAATATTCCATTATATGTATATACCAAATTATGTTTATCCATTCATCTGTTAATGGACATTTGGGTTGTTTCCAACTTTTGGCTATTGAGAATAATGCTGCTCTGAACATTTGTGTACAAATATCTGTTTGAGTCCCTGCTCTTAATTCTTCTGTGTATATACCCAGAAGTGGAATTGCTGGATCACATGGTAGTTCTATATTTAATTTTTTGAGGAATTGCCATACTGTTTTCTATAGCATTTGCACCATTTTACATTCCCACCAGCAATGCACAAGGGTTCCAGTTTCTCCACATCCTTGCCAACGCTTGTTATTATTATTATTTTGATAATAGCCATCCTAATGGGCATGAAGTGGTCTCTTATTGTAGTTTTGATTCACATTTCTTAAATGATTAGTGATGTTTGGCATCTTACTTGTGTGTCTTCTTTAAACTTTTAGTTTTAGGTGGCTTTTTTTGACACTATTCTGGCAGAAGAAGGAGAGGCATGGTATCATTACTGCCAGCTATGGGTAGAAGTCCATGTTCCCTAATCAGCCTCCACTGAGCGATGCTCCTTGTTACTGCAGGTGGAGAGGTTCCACTGACATCATGGGAGGGAGGGAGGGTGGTGCTCAGTATTGACTGGTAGGGATGAAACTTCTGGCTCCCTACTTGGCCTTCTCTGACTCATCCTGGCAGGAGTGTTGGGATGCCTCATTACAGCCTTGTGAAAGTGTAATTCTGGGCTCCCTCAGCCTTTGCTGGAATGGGTAAAGGTGACTTCAGTTTTTTTCTGTGGTGTTTGTTTCAGTAGGACAGTTATTGTCAAAAAGTTTTCTTTCTTGTTATGCTGCCATTTTCCGGCCTCTTTGGCTAAAGAGAGCAGGCTTTTGTTGGGGCCTCGGTTGTCTGTGTCCATTGGCATTTCTGGGTTGCTGGCTTCTTCAGCTCCAAGTCTGGAATGTATGAGTCAAAAAAAAACCCCAGAGAACTCACCATTCTGTTGTCCCTCAGGTCTGGAGGTCCCTAGTTTTTTTCCTTCTTTCCACTTTTCAGTGTCTTCTTATGTTTGTTTTATGTATAATTTTTCAGGATTTTAAATAGTATATAGCAGGAGGAATAGGGAAAAGTACACCTACTTCATCCTCCTAGAAGCAGAAGTCAGTTTATTAAAAGTCCTTGTCTGTTAATTCTATCATCTCTGTCATTTCTGCTTTTGTTTCCAGAGTTTGATTTTTTTTTCCTGGTTGTGAGTCCTATTTTCCTGCTTCTTTGCAAGTTTAGTAATTTGTGATTCAATGCTGGACATTGTGATGATTATGTTGAGTCTCTGTTAGTTCCTTTAAGGCTATTGAACTTTATTTTGGCAAGTGGTTAAGTTTCTTGCACATCAGCCTGATCCTTTTGGGGCTTGTTTTTAAGCTTTGTTAGAGTGTCTAGAGTGGCCTTTACTCTAGGACTATTTTAGTTTTTCTTTAGGTGTGACCCTTCTAGGCTCTCTACTGAATCCCCTTAGTGTTCATTGAAGTCTCTCTCCTTGGCTGTTCAGAATGCTTATATCTCCCAGCTTTGTGTGGATTGTTCTTTGCTGAGTCTTGTGGAGTTTCACTTTATGCATATGCAATTTAGTATTCAGCCAAAGATTACAGACATTCCCTATGAGGATATCTGGAGCTCCTTCTCTACATAGCTTTCTTCTTTAGTGAACTCTACTGTGCAAATCCCAACAGCCTCAGCTTCCCGAAACTGATCACTGTCTCCTCAATTCATTTAGACTGCTGTGCTGCAGTCTAGAAATTGCCTCTAGGCAGAAAGCCAGGGAAAATGGAATGCTTGTTTGCCTGATTTACTTCCCACATCTCAGGGATTGCTATTCTTTGCTACATATTGTGTTATGTCTGATATCAGAAGTTTTACATATTTTGTCCAGTGTCTTAATGCTTTATGACAGGAGGGCAAAACTGAATTCTAAATACTCTACCTTTGCCAAAAGTATCTGTCTCTTTCTTACTTTTTAATTGTAAAGAAGAAGAAGGCAGAATTTTTTGTACTTCAGGAACTCAGTTCCATATTTTTTCCATAGATAAAAAAATATAAACAGGATAACTATTAAAAAAACAGTCATGGGCACATCTTTCTCTCCCATGTTTAGAGGAATCATTAAGTAAATGATGGTACAGTCACATGAGGGGATATAGTATACTTACGTGGAATGATTTTTTTTATTGAGTTCATAATAGTTTACATCATTGTGAAATTTCACTTGTATATTATTTCTCGTCCATCACCACTTAAGTGCTCCCTTTTACTCCCTGTGCCTAGCCCCCAGGCCCCTTCCCCTGGTAACCACTGAACTATTTTCTTAGTCCACGTGTTTGTTTATATTCTACATATGAGTGAAATCACATGGTGATTGTCTTTCTCAGTCTGGCTTATTTTGCTTAGCATAATGCTCTCCAGGTCCATTGAAATGATATTTTTAAGAAGCTTTTGATAATGTAGAATAATGATCACAGATAATGTGACTGAGAAAAATATGATGCAAGAGTATATCTATTGCTCTTTTATAGAAGTAATAGACATGCATGGAAAAATACTCGAAATGAATATCCCAAAAGGTAAATAGAACTTATTTCTGGATAATAAGGTTATAGATGATTTAAATTTTCTCTTTAAGACTTTTCCAAGATTCCTGGAGCAATCTTGTATTATTTTTATAATAAGAACCAATTTTTAGCAGGTAAATTTTTGCTTACCCTTTTTAGGAAATCAGCAGACCTGAGTAGGACTACCCATATTCAGCAACAAGCAAAATGGATTGAATGTAGGTTCTATGTATGGAGGCTATCGTTAAAAGAAATAGAATGGCAGGCATAGGAAGGAAGCAGGAGGAGCAGACAGGACACAAAGACATGGAGTAACAAGTAAAAGCACATGAAGAATATACTTTGGAAGAAGAACTACCTCAGGAAATAGGAGACTTTTTCAGATAGAACTTTTCTATATTTTAAAAGAAATTAAAGAAGTTATGGTACTGATAAAATAAGAGATCGGAGATGAAATAACTATAAGATTAGATGAAAAGTGAGCTAGCAGAGCTAAGAAAACAGACCAAGGGTGGACCCATTAAAAAAGTGAAAAGCGTCTTAGAAAAAGCAAGTTAAAGAACCAGCACTTCTGAAAATAAAATCAGTGATAAAGAGACCAGACTTATGAAAAAAATCACACAAAACGAAGCTAGAATAGTCAGAGAGAAAAACTGTTACAGAGAAGACGCTGGATGTAGAAAGCAGACAACAGAGATCAAACATTCACATAATTCCTATTTCTAAAATAGAACATAAGATAAAATAGAAGAATAATACATTTTTCTGGTGCATAACTGAACTTCAAGGATAAAGAAAGAATCCTTTAATTCCATAGAAGAAAAAGCAAGCTGAACTGCGACTTGTTTGCCATGAGTAGATACTATAATAGAATAGAGTAGTTTGGCCATGAGTAGATACTATAATAGAATAGAGTAGTTTGTAGTATATTAAAAAAAATGGTGTATCCTCTTGTCGGCTGGGCTGTCATGAAAATCTAAGCTCATAGATGTGTATTTTTGGATGTATCGTAACTTAGGAATTATAGTCCTTTTGAAGCTTCCTGAGCAAACTACTTTAAGATTTATACCACCAGTCAAAATTAACAACTTATAAATGGGGATATTATGGTAAGACAACAGTGGCATGGTGGTCATTGAATCTGATTAAATATTGTCTTATTCTGGTAAGTCAGACAATAAAAATTTTTTTGTATCATGTGAGAACTTCTGTAACTGAGTGAACTACAGAATGCTAAAGAGTATAGAAAAGGGGCCCCACCCCACATTAGCGGTTTGAGTGGGAAAGCTGGTACATGTCAGGAGTATTTTCAAAGAGGAGACGATGCTTAAATTAAGACTTGAAAGACAAATAAAAGTTACCAGGCAAAGTGGGAAAGGGCGTTCATCATGGAGGAAAAAGGACATGGAAAAGACACAGAAGCATGAGAATTATAGATTAAAAATTTTGTGATTAGTAATTAGTTCATTGAGATTTTTCACAAAATAATAGCTATCACTATTCTTCTGTTTACTTGAGGCTTGGAAATTTATTTAAAACTCAGAGTTTTTCCTCCAAAAATAAAAGCAGAATATGTTTTGTATTGTACATAAATTTAAAAAAAAACTATTTTGGTACTTAACATTCCCTTATTTATGGAAAAAGATGATTAATATTATGATTATTGTGCCTGCTTCAAACTTGAAACTTCTTGTTGACCATATGACATAACGTCCTGATTGTACCGATTTGTTCTTGAAGAATCTTTGTTGTGACTTTAATAGAACTTAGGTAATTTTTCTAAAGTATATGAACAGATATAATTGTGAAAGCATTTGTTGGTGTCTACATAGCACCATTCTATAACTGTACTACAGTATTTTAAAGCAGACTGTGATAATCTATACCAGGGGTTAATAAAGTATAGCCAGTGGCCAAATCTGGCCTGCTACCTGTTTTTGTAAATAAAGTTGTATTGAAAAACTTAATGTTCACTTGTTTATGTATTGTCTCTTGCTGTTTTCACACTACAGTGAAACTAGAGTTGAGTAATTGTGGCAAGAGACCTATGGCCTTGAAGGCCTAAAATATTTACTATCTGACCCTTTACAGAAAAAGTTTTCTTACCCCTGAGCTGTACGACATACGAAGGACAGAGAGATAAACAACTGTTTAAAGTAACATATGTAAATAGCACTTTTT
The DNA here is from genome assembly GCF_041296235.1 of Equus asinus. Classification (NCBI taxonomy): domain Eukaryota; kingdom Metazoa; phylum Chordata; class Mammalia; order Perissodactyla; family Equidae; genus Equus; species Equus asinus. The sequence continues at coordinate 44,156,722 of NC_091813.1, forward strand.
TTCTATAAACTGTGACTTGCTTTATGTGATGGAAATCATGTGTCAGCATAGATTCATTAGTAGGTCTTAGAGAAAGTGACATTTTAAGAGCTTGCTGGATAAATGGTTGATAGAAGGGAGGAAAGCTGGTGAACCAAAAGACAAGAGGGTGGTTCAGTTTCAATTTCAAATAATTCTATAACTTGAAAAATATAAGCTTTGTTAGAATCAACTTTCTTAGAAATATCCTCCATTTTATACATTAAAAAAGTAGCATGTGTTAAATGTACATTCAGTGAATAATATACATTGAATGTAATCTCATTGCATTGTAAACATTATTTAAAATTATTGTGGAAAAGAGGACCTATTGGTATTTTGATCAGAAGAATGATTTCTTAAGTTAATTTCAACTAGACTGCTATTATTGGCCTTCTTGATAAATGGATTGCCTGGTAAGCATTGCTATTCTCATCTTACCAAGTTCCAGCAATCCATGATATTTTGGACAGGTGTTTTATATTTAGGTAAAAATCTGTTCATTCCATCACTTACACTTACATAAACCATTTTGTTTGATTCATTCCATAATGAGCAGTGAAAGAGATAGATGCTATTCATAACTTTTAGAGCTAAAAAAAATTCTCCATGTGAATTTCATTAACTTTCTTTTTAAATCAGTTTAACAGTATGGACAAATCTAAAATAATCTGTCCGTGGAAAATGTTCATGTGCAATATTGTATGTAGTGTTTTTGCCACATAGTGATAGATTCTGTTGTCAGTAATAGAGCACTTTAATTTTCATTAATACTAACATTTTAGCATACTGTCTTCTTTTTTAAGTTTTTTATTTCTGTTTAAAATTCAGCGAGTTAGGTGATTAATAGATTACTGAAATGGTAACTGTAAGATGGCCAAAAATAACCAACAAGGCATTCTACAGTATAATTTTCTCTTTGATGAATGTCAGTTAGTTGACGGAATTAGAGAAAAATAAGATACTAGCATGAACTCTGATGAATATGAATTTCCTTTTCCTGATAAAGAGTTGCCCATTTGGAAAGCATTATAATCTGATTTGGTTTAATATTTTTTGGGTTTAATTATGCAACACATAAAAATACTTTATAATCTGAGGTTGTAATAGTTTTATTATTATTATTATTACTACTTTTATAATATTTATTTAGTGTTCAGATAATGACTTCATTTCTTCTATGTGGTTGTTAATGTTTTTCAGCTGTTATGCGTCCTTTATCTAAAACTTAAAAAAAATTAAGCTGTATATTAGCCTTTGTGTTTTTGTTTCCTGAGGAATTTTTTCCAAGGAATCTTATACCTTTAGTGAACTCTTTGAGAATATTCTCATGGTGGATCTCTGGTTATAACCTTTAGAGAAGTTGTTTATAACCTTTAGATAAAAGGTTTCAATGTTCAGCTTTTGTCCAGCCACCTGCGTTAGGATTCATAGACTTGCTAAGTGTATGTTTCCCACTTTTTCCTGCCACAATTTTCATTTCATTGGTGAAATTGATTTGTCAGTTTGTTCATTATAATTTTCAATACTAGAGCTTTCACAGGGCTAAATAATCAGAATCAGCTTTTGAGGTCAGTGTCAGCCCCACTGACCTCCACTGTGTTGTCACCTGAGTCAGCCTAGCAGGGATTAACCCTTTGTTAGTGTGATAATGTCTTTACTTATGAGTTGGCTTTTTAATACTTAAGATTGAAAGAAACAAAAGACAGAACAAAAGTAGCAGACTGAACTCCTGAATTGAAAAGAGTTTTGTCTTTCCCCCACAAACCATGAAAGTGTTCATTTGAATTTTAGTATTAATATTTTAAGATACAAAAATGACTATTTGACTTGCAAAACATTCCTATAATTACCAAGTTTTAGGCTAAATAAATTAAGGAAATACATGTAAGAAATTTTCATAAACTTGGCTATTTCGTATATGTCTAAGACAATGTATTTAAGAAAATTGGCTGTAGTGACAGGCATTAAACTTTATTGTGGTGGTATTTTTGTGCTGTGTCCTTGACATTAATAAATATCTAGAATAAAAATCGTTGTGATGTGGATTTAAAATGTAATTCTTGTCCATCTTCATACCAGGAGGTACACCTTCTATTAGTCAGGGCCTACCTATGGCAAAGTAATTTGGGGTGTATACCATTTAAAATAATATTTTCTATAATTGTCTTATATAAAATAAAAATAAAGGTTTCTCATGAAATATATAAATTATGTGTTTGTTTCAAACTGGGATACAGCAAACTATTGCTTGTATGTAAAATATATACTGTTTAGGCCTTGAATTCTCTTCTCTTAGATAGTAAATGCTTATTTTTTGTTAAATTACAAGAAATCAATTCTTTGAGGACGAAAATGATTTAAAGGAAGTGTGTCTTAAATATGAATTAGTTGTTTCTTTGACTCATGAGATAAATTAGTTTAATTACACGTGGCAATTTTCTTGGCTAGTGATGTAATGTGAAATAAAATTCTCTCTTTCCCGTCCCTGAAAACTCAAGCCAATTAATAGAACTTTTAAGCTCTTTGTCATAGGCCACCATGGAGGTCTGCAGAGAAGAACTTTAATCCAATAAACATTTCATTTAGATCATGAAAAGAAAGCATGAGGAGAAGCTCCTGTAAGAGAGGGTGTTACTATGATTCCACCCATGAAGAGATGTGAGGAATTTGCCAAATTAACCAAGAGGTCCTCATATTTAACGCATAAATGTGTCAAAACTAACAGAATAATTATTTAATTTGCTTGAACTCTATATTGAGAAAACTCTAAAAAGCCACAACTGTTTTCTTCAAAGCCTTCACTGTTGGGCTGGATGGACAGGGCAAAGGGAGGTTGTGAGAAATCCAGATAGCAAATAACACTGGCCGAAGCTGGTCAGAAAAGGGAATAGATAATTAGACGTAATTAGCGTGTATGAATTGTTGTCTCTCTGCCCTTAGCTTGAATAAATTTTGAAGAAAAACCCCTAGTAGTGAAAATCCTTTGATGTAGGAAGAGTCATTGTGGCTTGGCAGCATAAAGGCAGTGTTTTATACTTCTTACACAATGGTTGTGATACAGAAAGAGTGAATAGACTCTGCACCCCCCTGTCTGCTTTATAGCAAGGACTTTTGGATTCTCTTGAAACAAAATGCATCACAAGTTTTCAGTTGTTAGTAATGAGGTAGCGGACCTCATCAGGGCTCAGAGGAAGCCATCTTTAGCTTTTGTTTAAATCTTAATCACAGTTTTTTTCTTTCTGGGAAATCTGTTTTCTTAAATCAACACTTCTTTTCCCTTCTTTGCTTGCACCTCCAATAAGAGAAAGGAATAATGATCAAAATAGCTAAATAGAAGAGTTAAACAAAAATTATCACCTAAAAGACATGCATTTTTGTGTTTTTAATCCCAAATGAAAAAGATGTTTGCTATATTCCTTTTTGCCTCGGATTGGTAACATTCTAGTAAGGTTGTTTTTATAATAAAATGTATAAGAAAACATGGGGAATGACTTTAGATTGGTTTTTGAAAGAACTTATTTTTCAAATTGAAATTACACAAAGTAAAATGGTATGTTCCTATTTTATTGTATTTAAGTTTTTAAATGGAAATCAGTTTGTTTAAATATATTACTCAGTAGATTTACCTTAAATTTATTTGAGAGACAGTGGAAATACAGGTTTGGGAACTTAGTTCTGTGTGGATATTCTGTATCCACTACCGGGAAAACAAATTATTCTGGACAAAGTATTGCATCTATTTGGAAATTTCCTGAGACCTGAGACAATAAGTCACCTAAAATGCAGTATCAATTTATTCTGGTAGTTGAATTATGTTCACTTTGACTATCTAAAGTATTTTTAAAAATTAGCCCTCAGCAAAAAGAGAAATTAGCTATTTCAAAATTCTAAAGTAAATCCTGTATTTTGGTGGGGAGGGGGACTAAAAGAGTTTACACATTATCCTCAATATTGGAATAGCATCTCTAAGTAAGTTTTATATTTCTGATAATTTTCACTCTCCTCTGTCAGCTATTCTGGAATTATGTTTTAAAAAACTACCCTTCGGATACTTAAGTGCTCAGATTTCCTTCTAATTAATATTCCTCTTTTAACATATTTTAATGATCAGACTTTCTGCAGCAGTCATCAGTGATCCATTCCTTCGTGTTTAATCTATGAATCTATTTTTATGTGTCGCTTTGCTTTGGTGTATTTTTGTTCTGACGTTTTGATTCTGGATAGACTTCTTTCAAGGCACAATGCTCTGAGATGCTTTTGGCTACTTAACCCATTTTGCATATTGTGCCATTTGTAGAATAAAGTAGCCTTTTATACTCAAAGTTGATTTGAACTCTGAAAGGCAACACCTGAACATCTCACAAAACTGGATAATTATGGCTGATTGTGTTTTTCAGGTATAGGTCACAGGAAATTCATTTGGGGTAAAGTACGTACAAAGCTAAGAAATATGCAGATTTTCTGTTGTAGGATTGTGTAAAAATTATTTACAGTTAATACTTGCATAAAGGTTAGAAAGGTTGATGAAGTGATATTTAGTTTTGCTTTACTATTCACTGCATGTCAGAATGTAATTATGACTGATTCATGAAACTGTCTTAGAAACGAACCATCTTTATTAAAATGCTGATCAAGATAAGAGCTGACAGTAATAAAGAATAGAACATTTTAGTCTTGTTGCTTTTGAATGATTGCTAATTACCCCAGAGGTCATGTATAGTGCTTGGTAGGATTCATTGACATTATTTCTTTTAAGTCTGCTGTTTCAACAACATCTGAGCATGAAGACACAAACTGTGTGCAATCGAACAATAGTTTGGCCAAGTTTTTGAGGCTTCAGGATATCCAAGAAATCTTTTTTCTGCTATAATGAATTTAGCTTTTTTCTCTCTCAAAATTATAGTATATTAGAGGTGCTTGGTACAAAATACTTTGTATATTCATTTACTGTTGACTGTATTTAGACTTCCCATTTTTAAGTTGGTATTCAATTGTATACATAGGTTATTGAGACAATGTCCTCTCTAAATAAACACACAAAGATATAAAATTAATAAGAATAAAATGTAGACTGGAACTTAAATTAGAATCCATAGAAAAGACTTCTTAATATGATCAGAATGTACTCCTACGATCAGTAGTTGGTGTTCAACTTGTTTTTATTAAATGTGAACTTTGTAATTTGTCTTTAAAGACACTTGGAAGTCCTTGTAATGTATTCCTCAGCCAATAATGAATAATGATTGTTAGCATTCATATATTATAAAGATATAGTCAATTAACTGAAAAAACTCTGACATAATGTCTAAAATAACTTGTCTTTAAAATTCTTAACTGAATGTAGAAGAAACCACACAATCACATCACACATATTTGTGCGGTTTCTATGATATAGCAGAAAAAACAATGGGTTAAGAAGGCAGTCCTTTGTGAGTCTGGCTCTGTCACTGACTTTGGGCCAGGTTCTTGAATCCACTTGAGTTTACATTTTTTTTTTTTTCCATCTGTAAATGATGGGGTTGGACTACAAGATTGCTAAGGCCCTTATTAAGCTAAGAATTTTAAAAAAGATTAAATTTCAGAAGTTTACTTGTAAATGGTTTCTTTTGAACTATGATTGATTTCTCCCCCAAACATTTTTCTAAATGTGGCGTTAAAGTCCTAGGCTAGCTAGTCTACAAAAACCTACTTGCTCCAAATAGCTGAAATATTATACCTTTTTAAGATAAAGTAGAAGAAAGCAATGTTCATGTTTCAACATGCATTAGTTAAGTGCTTAATCACTGGGGATACAATGATGAATATTGTCCTGAGATGAATCCTGCCATCAAAGACATCAGGATGTTCTAGTAGAGGAAATAGACACACCAACAAATAATAATAGTATAGGAAAAATAGTATACTACAACATACAATGAGTAAGGAGTGATTAACTGTGTGTTAGGAGATTACAATTCTTATAATTATATAAAACAGCAATTTATTAAATTAAATTAAAACCACAACTTTTAGATAAGTTTTCTACTTTCTGTAAAGCTAGTGATTATGGAGGATAAGGGAATGAAATGGAAGTTTTTGTGAATTCTGACTGGACTCCTGCGTGTGTCTACAAATTTCAGAGGTTGATGAAACTAGAGCTTTGTTATGCCTTTTGTTTTCTTTATTTGGATGTATCACTGCCATCACTCTTGGTTTAATAATCATGCTTATGATTTAGTTTTGCTCTAATTGGAATGACATAGAGATTTTCCTGAGAAAACTGGACAAGGCTTAGAAGGGAGGAGAGGGCAGAGGAAGAAGGCTAAAAGTAGTTTCAGTGTATGTGGAAGAAGTTACCTAGGTGGAACTAAGTAAGTTATGAATAGTGAGAGTTGAGAAATATAGAGCAAAGAATATGTAGAAACTTGTTTTGAAGGAGAAAGAAGGGTAGTAGGAAAGGGATGTAAGTCATAACTAGAGGTTAAGAGAGCCTGTTTAACTTTTGGAATATCCTCATTTTGTGTGAAGGCAGACTGCAAACACAGGGCTATCCATGTTAGCCATTTTATAACTTGAGGAGTGCTTGTAAATAAGGATGATCATTCAAACTGCTTAACAACTGGTACAGCATTGACAGACCAATCAGAACAGATGTTGGGCTCTGAACAGTCAGTCATGCCATCCTGGTGTGTGCTAGTGAGTACCAGCCATGCCAATAAATAAAAGTAAGTGTGTGTATATGTATGTGTGTCTCTACTCACAGAGGGCGTCAAAGTTTGAAGGAGCCTTAGAAACATTTATCCCACTACCTCTTTGTACAGTTGAGGCAATCGAGGCTCATGCCTTAGATCGTCTTACCTAAGATTGCCCAGCTAGTGGCAGAGCCAGTTCTAGAACCCAGATTTCCTGCTCTTTATTGAGAGTTCTTTCCACCAAACCATGTTGCACAATATGTGTGTGTGTATGTTTTAATATTTAATTATAATATATGATTATATATTCATTATATTTACATATTATAATCTTATTGTCTTTGGGTAGAATTAATATATTCTCAATTGCTTTTATCCTTAAGGAACTCTTTATCTTTTTCTTATAAAAGTATAATCTACCTTAGTAACGTATCTTTAGTTGTATACAATAATAAGTTAAATATGGTGATAGGCAAATCTTGTTTTAACAAATAGCTTAAAATTTACTCTTCAGATCTTTTATCAGCAATAAGAATAAGTTGCAAGTTGATTGAATTTGTCTTCTTTCTCTTCCTCTTTTCATCTTCAGATAAAAGTGCTAATGAACAGTGAAATGACAAAAAGTTGAGCAAATACAATGAGGAAAGAGCAGAAGCAGAGTTTAGAATATTTATAAATGCTATCTTGAATGCTGAAAGTCTTGATAATGAAGTCTGAAAATAGACGGGTTATTTTTAAGCTAAATATTTTATTAAGATTTAGTTTTTCTTTATTATTTCAGAAGTTGTGGTTATACTGTAAATGAATCACATGCATTATGGACTTTGTGTATTTATATTATATTATATTATATTACATATATATTATATATATATTATAGTGTTTTTTTTAGATAGAAAAGTTATTTTTTACTTCTGATTATTTGTATAGAAGAAGGAAATATCTTGTGGATAAATTTATTGGATTTTGAAAACATAGATTTTGCAAAGCTGCATATATAGCAAGAAGTCCCTATTAGCCTGGAGATTTATTGCACAGTTCCTTTTTGTGGGAGAAAATGAAAGCTTACAGGGCTGCAGTTATGCGTTTGGTAGCATGATTATGAGAAAGATTCTCAAAAGGTACATGCATCGGCTTCTTTCCAGTTTGTAATAGTCATTCTTATGTTTTTCTTTTTTTACCTCAGGAATGAGGACTCTGGTTTTCTTTGATAAAGTAAACAGCAGGAGAAGAATGGAATATTAATTAAAATTCTATTTGTTATAACAGAGCTGGAAATGTATAGTGTCTGTGATTTCAGTAAGATAGCTATCAACTTTTTCCGAGCACCACTATTTAGGGACAATGCATGAGTTCTCTAAAATCTTTCCTTTTGTAAAATTTCCTGAGAGACAAAGGAATGCATGGAAGGTTAAAAAATCCAAACATCATGTAAGTGTATATATACAGGCACACCTTGTTTTATTGTGCTTCATTTTATTGTGCTTTGCAGATATTGCGTTTTTCGTAAGACCCTCCACCAGCAAAAAGATCACAACTTGCTGAGGGCTGAGATGACGGTTAGTATGTTTTAGCAATAAAGTATTTTTTTTTTTAAAGATTGGCACCTGAGCTAACATCTGTTGCCAATCTTCTTCTTCTTCTTTTTTTTTTCCCCTCTCCCCAAAGTCCCCCTGTACATAGTTGTATATTGTAGTTGTGGTTCTGCTGGTTGTGCTGTGTGGGATGCTGCTTCAGCATGGCCTGATGGGTGGTGCCATGTCTGTCCCCAGGATCCGAACTGGCAAAATCCTGGGTCGCCAAAGTGGAGCATGTGAAATTAACCACTCGGCCCAGGGCTGACCCTAGCAATAAAGTATTTTTAATTAAAGTATGTACATTGTTTTTTTAGGCATAATGCTTTTGCACACTTAATAGACTACAGTATAGTGTAAATAGAACTTCTGTATGCACTGGGAAACCAAAAATTTCATGTGACTCACTTTATTGCAATATTCGTTTTATTGAGGTTGTCTGGAACCAAACCTCCAATATATCTGAACTATGCCTGTACTAAATATCAAGAGCTCCCCCTTCACTACTCTTCCCCTTCATCATTTCCTCCCACCCTCCATCCCAATCTTGTTCCTACTTCCCTCCCAAGAAATATCACAGTTAAACATTTAATGTGGAGGCATGACGTCAGCATCATGGCTGAATAAGACATCTTTTGTTGGTGTTCCCCCACCAACAACAATGTCGCAACCATCCACAGGCAAAAGAGCCTTAGTGGGAGCTGTTAGATTCAGCACCATATGCCAAGAGACCTGGGAGGAGGCCCACCCGTGTGTTAGGTAATAGGCATATAGACCTCAGTCCTAGCTGTAGACCCTGCAGTGGCCCATGAACCAGCTCCAGTTCCTCTCAGCCGTGGTCTGGGAGTCCCTGGAAACACTGTCTTAAACAATCACCCAAGGACAAGGGAGCCTTTGTGGATGTCCAGGTTTCTAGTGGAGAAGTTCCAGCACACCACTGGAGCAAAAAAAAAATATGAGTTTGGATACATTGGAGAGGGTAAGAGGAACATTTGCCTTTACCTCTATTACCCCTCCCCCAAGACAGCACAGCTTAGGGCCAAGAGAGATCTTCTTGGCCTATGATTTCCCCTGCAGGGGAAAGCAAGAGCATGTGAGTGATCACTTAGCTTCCCCAGCTGTGTGGGGTGCTCCCATAGAAGCTTATTTCTCTTTTGCCGCATCCAGAGTACTCAGTCGTGAGCTGCATGACTGGAGAGCAGGAAGAGGCTGGGAGAACAACAGCTGGGGCTCTTGGAAGGCATTAAAAGGAAACAGACCCTCCTAACTGCTTCATGGATACCGTTAAGAAGTCTGCCCATGAGCCACTGGGAACACCTTGCCTACAGATCCCCTAACTAGCCCAAGGGCGTCCCCAGTTCTCTGTGCACTTCACCCACACACACCCCAATCTGTGGCTGGCACCCTATGTGTGCTCCTAATGGCAGTGGTGAGAGGGAGCTTTAGCAGACGGCTAGTGAGCATATTCAGAAAGCCTGAATCTGTGGGCCAGGGAGAGACCACAAACTTGAGCTTTGGTGCCATCTTTGGGAAAACAAAAGGAAGGCTGTCAGCATTTGGCCTGGTGTGTTGCAGGATCAAGATAAGCTGTATAAGCTTAGGAATTCTACCACAAGAGTGAACAAGAATCATGGGGCAGGTGTATCCATAGAACGTCTGAGAAAGCCTCAAAATCCCTAGCAGGGCTGGTGGAAGGTATTTCTCTCCTGAAAGCAATTAATAGAGACTGGAGGAGGTGACTGCTACTTCAGATGTAAAGACAGCAATGCAAAACTTCAAGGAACAGGAAAAATCAAGGAAACATGACACCATCAAGGGATCACAATAATCTTTCAATAACCAATCCCAAAGACATGGAGATCTGGGATTTACCCCATAAAGAATTCAAAATAGCTGTTTTAAGAAAACTCAATGGCTACAAGAAAACAAGCAAAGACAATTCAACAAAATCACGAAAACAATACACAAACAAAATGAGAAATTTAACAAAGAGATAGAGATAAAAAAAAAAGAAAGAACCAAACAGAAATTCTGAAGCTAAAGAATAAAATGAATGAATGGAAAAAAAATGCAATAGAGAGCATCAACATTGAACTTGATCAAGCAGAAGAAAGAATCAGTGAGATTGAAGACAGGAACTTTAAAGTTGTCCATTCAGAGGAGAACAAAGAAAAAAAAATGAAAAAGAGTGAAGAAAGCCTATATAATCTATGGGATACCATCAAAAGAAACAATCTGTAATACTGGGGTTCCAGAAGGAGAAGGGAGAGAAAGGAAACAGAAAGTTTATTTAAAGAAATAGTGGCAGAGAATTTCCCAAATCTGCAAAGAGATTTGGATATCCAAATTCATGAAGGTTATAGGTCATCAAACAAACTCAATTTAAAGAGTCCTCTCCAAGATATATTATAACAAAACTGTCAAAAATCAAAGACAAAGAGAGAATCTTAAAAGCAGCAAGGGAAAAGGAACTTGTAATTTCCAAGGGAACCCCATAAGGCTATTAGCAGATTTCTCAACAGAAACCTTACAGGCCAAGAGAGAATGGGATGATATATTCAAAGTGCTGAAATTAAAAAACTGCCAACCAAGAATACTCTGTGCAGCAAAGTTATCCTTCAGATATGAAATATAGGTAAAGACTTTTTCAAACAAATGAAAGCTGAGGCAGTTCATTGCCACAAGACCTGCCTTACAAGAAATGCTGAGGGCTGGCCCCGTGGCTGAGTGGTTAAAGTTTCATGCACTCCGCTTTGACAGCCTGGGGTTCACAGGTTCGGATCCCGGGTGTGGACCTACTCCACTCATCAGCCATGCAGTAGAGGCATCCCATATACAAAGTAGAGGAAGATTGGCACATATGTTAACTCAGGGCTCATCTTCCTCAACAAAACAAAGAGGAGGATTGGCAATGGATGTTAGCTCAGGGCAAATCTTGCTCCCCAAAACAAAAAGAAGTGCTGAAAGGAGTTCTTCAAACTGAAACGAAAGGACAGTTGTTAGTCTGTCCAACATGAAAACATATGAAAATGTACAACATACTGGTAAAGGTAAGTATATAGTCAAATTCAGAATACTCTAATATTGTGATATGGTGGACTGTTAAACACCTAAGCTAGTACAAAGGTTAAAGGACAAGAGTATTAAAAATAACTATAGCTGTAATAATTTGTTAATGATTACACAATATAAAAATAGGTAAATTGTGACATCAAGAACAAAAAAGGAGGGTGGTAAAAGGGCAGAGTTTTTGTATGTGATTGAAGTTAAGTTGTTATCAGTGTAAAATAGATTGTTATATCTAAAAGCTGTTGTATGTAAGCCTCACAGGAACCACAAAGGAAAAACCTACAGTAGGTGCACTAAAGATGAAGAGAAGGGAATCAAAGCATACCACTAGGAAAATTATCTGTTCATAAAGGAGGGAGGAGAGGAAAAAAGGAACAAAGAAATTATAAAGCAGTGAGAAAACAATTAATAAGATGGCATTAGTAAGTCCTTACCTATCAAACAATTATTCTAAGTGTACATGGATTAAATTCTCCAATCAAAAGGCATAGAGGGGCTGGGTGGTTAAAAAAAAAACCCAAAACCTAGCTATATGCTGCTTAGAAGAGACTCCCTTCAGCTTTAAGGACACATAGGCTCAAAGGGAAGGGACGGACAAAGATATTCCATGCAAATAGAAACGAGAAAAGAGCAGAGATAGCTATACTTATATACTTATACTTAAAGTAGTCTTTAAGTCAGAAACTGCAAAAAAAGGGCAAAGAAGATAATTATATAATGACAAATGGGTCAATTCATCAAGAAGATATAACAATCATAAATATATATGCACCCAACATCAGAGCACCTAAATATATTAAGCAAATACTAACAGATCTGAAGGGAGAAATAGACAACAATAACAGTAGGGGACTTTAAAAAATGGGCAAAGGAACTGAATAGACATTTTTCCAAAGAAGACATACAAATGGCCAATAGGTACATGAAAAGATGCTCAACATCACTAATCTTCAGGGCAATGCAAATCAAAACCACCATGAGATATCACCTCACATCTGTTAGAATGACTACCCTCAAAAAGAGAAGAGATAAGTTTTGGGGAGGATGAGGAGAAAAGGAAACCCTTGTGCACTATTGGTGAGACAGTAAATTTGTGCAGCCACCATGGAAAACAGTACAGAGGTTCCTAAAAAATTAAAAATAGAACTAGCATATAATCCAGCAATCCCACTTCTAGGTATATAGCTGAAGGAGATGAAATTACTACCTCAAAGAGATATCTGCACTTCCATGTTCCTTGCAGTGTTATTCATGGTACCAGTAAGTGGGAACAACCTAAGTGTCCATCAATGGATGAATGGATAAAGAAGATGTGGTATATATATATACAATGGAATATTTTTCAGCTATGAGAAAGAAGAAAATTCTGCCATTTGTGACAAAATAGATTGGACCTTGAGGGCATTATGCTAAGTGAAATAAGTCAGACAGAGGAAGACAATTACCGTACGATATCACTTATATAAACTCCACATATAAATGGAACTCATAGAAACAGAGAGTATATTGATGGTTGCCAGGGACTAGGGAGTGGGGGAAATGGGGAGATGTTGATTAAAGGGTACAGACTTTCAGTTATAAGATGACTCAGTTCTGGGGATCTAATTTACAGCATGAGATTATAGTTAACAATACTGCATTATAGACTTGAAAGTTGCTATAAGAGTACATTTTAAATGTCCTCACCACAAAAAAAAGAGATGATAATTTTGTAAGGTGATGGAGGTGTTAACTGATGCTACTGTGGTAATCATTTTGCAATATAGTAAGTATCAGTTGTACACCTTAAACTTAGACAATGTTATATGTCAACTATAGCTCAATAAAGCTGGAAAAAAATCAATGTGTATCTTTTCAAGCATTTTCCTGTACATTTATATGCGTACATATCTCTTTATATGCCTAAATATGTAGTTTTCTTTGTTGTAAATTAGTGGGGTAATAGTTACGTCTTAATCTGATTGTATTTTTATCCCTTGAAGATATCCTGGAGATCTTTTGCTATCAGATATCACTCTGTCTCATTCTTTTAGAAGTGGTTGCTTTTTATTTCACATTATGACTGTATTATCATTTTTAAACTAACCTGGTATTTTTGTATACTTAGGTTTATTCTAGTTTTTACTTTTCAAATAATACTTTAAAAAACCTGTTTACAAATGTATTTTTAGTCACACGAATCAATGTTTCTGTGGGATAGATTCCTAGAAATGGAATTTCCAGGCCGAAGGTTCTGTTCAATTAAAGCTTTGTTGGGTTTTGTCAATTTGCCCTTTACTTGTGTACTAGCTAATATAGAAAGTTAAATGGTGAAGTTGAATTTACAAATAGTTAAATGATATTTTTTTAAGAAGCCACATTAACCCTTCTAGCACCGTAGGGTATAAATAAATAAATGACAAGAAATCTTGTGGAGTTGAGGTATGATGTATGATGTGGTCTTATTGGATGTTACTTGTACATATTGAGTCAGCAACAGGTTATTGCAAGATCATATTACCAAAATATTTAAGGGTGGTGGAATTTTTGAACCTTTGTTCTGTGTCTTATTCTGAACATAGGAAGTTTGTGTTGTGGTGAAGACACATGGTCTGCAGACTCGAGGCCAGGTCTTCTGCCCCCTATGAGCTAAAAAAACTCTAGACAAGTGATCAGAATATTTGACCTTTTCAATCCTCAAATACTGCATTGGCAAATTGAGGCCAATAATCCTATCTTTAAAGGTTATTGTAAAATTAAGTGCTCAATAGCTGGTAGCTGTTGTTATTTTTATTCTTCCTGACAGTTTTGTAAAGATAACCGTGATTAAATATTTATCTTCTGGATTAAGTGGCAGTGGGGCATCTTCTGTATAGCCAATAGAAAGCATATAAACTCTATGTATCATCCCATGGGTCAAAGGTTGCCACTTTTCTAATGAACAGAAACAGTTCTTCCTATAAACATTGAATTCTTTGTTTTGTTTTCCACCCCTATGCCAAAATAATTTGGTAGTATAAGGACAAGACTTCGTCGATTCTGACTTGCTTACCATCCTGGCACATAGCTATTTTGGATGCAAATTGGTATCTTAGATCATCCAAATTAAGTCTTATCAGGAAACATATGCTAACAGCACAAGTTGACAAAGTCAGTATAGATTCGCATTCTTCACAATTTCCTACTTCCTGATGGTCTAAAGATGTTAAATACCGTAATTTACTAGAGTCCAAATATTTTCTGGAAATCACTATGTCTAAGATAGAGTAAGTCATTGGCCTTCTGAACAATGCCTCTGGATACACAGTAGTAGTTGCCACAGTCAGATGTTCCATTTTTCCTTTTATAGATGTGAGAGTGGTGGTGCGTTCCACTCGAGTTCCAAACACTGACAGACCCTGTAGCTGTTGTGCTGGGCTTCAGGGCTACACTTGCTAAGTTTGATCAGGTGTGCCTCCAGATGCTGGTGCTTTGCCCCCTCACTCCCCCCCTCCCCCCACTTTTTATAGTTACTTTGAAAATATTTTGTGACGTATCAAGAAACATTATTTCAGAGGAATATTGGGATGTTCCAATTCATAGTAGTGCTCAGAAAGATAAGGATGTAACCTCACTTGCAGTATGAGATGTGAGTTGAAAACCTAACTCTGTAAACTTCTGGTTGTCTAGTTGGAGATGTTGTGATCCTTGCTGTAGACTGATCTGTAGTATCTCATCACTCAGGTCTTCTTCTGTCCTTTCTGTACATTCCCATATTTTTTTTTCTAGGGAAATTTGTTCCAAATCCTTTTCATCTAATCAAATTACTCCAGCTTTAGAATAATTTTCCAGCCCACATTAAGCTTTATCAATCCTTTGTTTCCTTAGTATTCTGTTACTTTCCTTTGTTCATTCAAACAATTCTTGACAACTCATATGCTTTTATGTCCTTTACCCCCATTGCAGAATAATTTCCTTTTCATCTCATTTTATCCAAATATGAGCGAGAAGGGAATCAGTGCTACTGATCTCTGGCTCTGTGATTCTAGGATCCTAAACAGCAACCCTGGGTGGTCCTATGGCTTTAGTTACCACCTATGGTGGACATTGTGGTTATTTTCTTTAAAATCCATTCCACCTCTCTGCTATTGTGTAGTAACCATGTGATCTGGATGGGACCGATCAGAGGTGGGGCTAGATTAGGCTAAGCCAGTGGTTCTCAGCCCTGGCCACCCATTAGAATGACCTGAGGAGCTTAAAACAAAACAGACAAAATCTGCCAAGTAAACCCTCCCCTGCAAAAATGTCTGCAAGTGGGGCCTGGGCATTGGTACTTTCTAAATAATTCCCAGCTAAAGCTAATGTGCAGCCAGTGTTGAGAACCATTGGTCTTCTAACTAGGTGTTTCCATCTTCCCTGCCACTTGCCTTGGTTCGGGAAACTCAAACCTAAGCAGTTAACTTGTGCCATTCCTCAAGTTACATGAATTGGTTATGGTGGGTATAATCAGCCTAATCAGCATAGCTCAGGACTTTTGTTTTCTGGATGTGGATATGTTTTCAGTTTCATCTCTTTGTTGTGAAGAGACCCTGCCTTGGGATGAAACTCTTACTTGGAAGAGGACAGAACTTCTTAGCTGAGTTTCCTCTCTCGGCTGAGTTCTGACAAATACTTCTCTGACCATACTTTACTTACCCTCCTCAAGCCCTCTTCTCTACCAGGTCCTGACTTTGGCCTACCAGGTGCATGTTAGTCTTTGCTGAGTCCATTTTTGCAAGAATCCTACTGAATCAGCTCCCATTTTGTCGTAATAGCTCTTTGGGAAAGGCACTTTACTGATTGGCTGCTTCTTTTAGTTCCTAACATATTCACTTCACCTAAGCTTTGCACATACATTGCTGATGATTTGTTCAGTTGATCAATATTTACTGAGCATTTACTATGTACTATGTACTAGATAGTGTGTTATGTGCTGGGGACACAATAATGAACAACACAGACGTGATCCTTGTCTCATAGGGTTTACCGGCTTGAAACTCAAATCTGTTTCTACTATCTCAGTCATTATAGGAAAACTTTCAGTTTGTTATGTGCAGTATAATATAGCTGGGCAAAGTCTCTAAAAAGCTGCCTCATATATTTTTGTATGGGGTTAGACTGTAAATAAGTAAACAAATCTGTTTGCAACATGGCTGCTTGTCACGTTACCTGTCAAGACTAGGCCTTGCTCAGTTAGCATACGAGCTGGGGGCAGCATAGGTACAACTTTCCCCGGGGTGCTGACAGAAGACTGCAAGAACTCCCCAAAAAGCCCACAAGAATTCTGCATTGCCTTGTATATCCAAGTAAGAGCCCTGATTGCTTGAACATATGCTGGGGCATGGTGGCAATAAGGCAAGCAGTTAAGAATACGAACAGTGGAGCCAAAATGCTTGGGTTTGAATTCTGGTTCTACCACTTTTGATCTCTTTGACATTAGGCAAGTTACTTCTCTGTGCTTTAATTACCTATCCATCTGTAAAATGAGAATATAATAATAATAAGAGGATTAAGTAAGAGGGATATATTTAAAGAATTTAGAATGGTTCCTGGCACGTGGTAAGCCCTTATATCAGTGTTTGCTGTTTAATAATGTTGATGATAAAGATGGACCTGTTTATTTACATCTCAAATTCTCTTACCAAGGGCCGGCCCTGTGGCTGAGTGGTTAAGTTCGCGTGCTCTGCTTCAGCGGCCCAGGGTTTCACCAGTTTGGATCCTGGGCTCGGACACGGCGCCGCTCGTCAGGCCATGCTGAGGCGGCATCCCACATGACACAACTAGAAGGACCCACAACTAAAATATACAACTATGTACTGGAGGGATTTGGGGAGAAAAAGCAGGAAAAAAAAAAGAAGAAGATTGGCAACAGTTGTTAGCTCAGGTGCCAATCTTTTTTAAAAAAAAATTCTCTTACCGAGTTTATGGCAGTCTTATGAGATTTTTAAAAATAAAAACAGAATCTGCATGTGTATTTTGTAGAAGAGAGTGGTCGTCAGAGATTAGTTTGTACTTTCCTTTTTATGTCTGTGAGAAGGGGGAAATCGTCGTCACTGGACTCCAGTCGTGCTTTGAAGGGCCTGTGAATGTATGGTGTTGTGTAGTGAGGTGAGCAGGCAGTCCCTGCTGTCTTGGAGTTTACCTTCCAAGACTGACAACGTTGGTTTAGATGATCAAACAAAGGTCGGAAAAACAGTGGTCTATGAGTTGACCAGACACTTTAAACGTAAAAAACATCCTATATAGTGGAAGTTTACTATAATACAACTCATTGTAGGATAGGATTTAGTATAGGGTGCATATATCTCTTACACAGTTTTGGACTAAATACTTAAAGGAAATTGTAATAGAATCATATAGTATGGACCTCTAGAAGAACAATTAGCACATTTATACTGTACAGAGGTAATTAATTTGGGACAGGGAGGGAAGAGTAGGGGAGCAAAAATTTATCATTTAAATTGTATAAGGCCAAAGAAAAATGGTCCTCTGGTTACCATTTAATATAGCAGTGTGATATGGTGGGAAGACCATGGATTTGGGGACAGGAATGACCTGGGCAAATCATGGCTCAGCCACCTACAAACTCTGTGGCCTCTCTGGAGCTCTGTGAATTGTGAATTTACTGTGTTTTCCCTTCCAGCTGTAGCTGCGGAAAGTCAGATTTGTAGCTCACCTAACAAACAAGTATATATAGGTATGCTTTTTAGCTTCAGTCTTGGCTTTTTAAATTTTAATCTTACAATTATTCTTTCCTTTTTTACTGTTTTTAAAAATGCCTTCCTATATACTTATTAATGGAACAAGAGTATTAACTTGCTGGGGCTTCCCTAACAGAATACCACAGACTGGGTGACTTAAACAATAGAAATGTATTTTCTCACATTCTAGAGGCTAGAAGTCCAAGATCAAGGTGTTGGCAGGGTTGATTTCTTCTGAGGCCTCTCTCCTTGACTGGCAGATGGCCATCTTCTGTCTTCACATGTCGTTCCTCTGTGCACACGCATGTCCCTGTCCTAGTTTCCTCCTCTTATAATGCCACCAGTCATATTGGATTAGAGTCCACCCTAACGACCTCATTTTAATGTAATCACCTCTTTAAAGCTCTACCTCCAAAGACAGTCACATTCTGAGGCACTGGGCATTAGGACTTCAACTTACGCATTTGCAGGAGACACGGCTCAGTTCATAGCAGTAATTAAAAAAAAGGTAACCTCCCTCATAAATTTCCTCAACTATAGAATGGGGATTGCAAAAATGATTACCTTGCTCTTTGTATGATTATTGCGAGGATTATATGAGATAAATTCAGGTCAGTTGCCTAGAACAATTGACTCAAATAATAGTCACTTTGGAATTGTTAAATATCTTCCTTTCCTACTTTTTGGAAAAGGAGAGAAATTCTGTAACTGATTGATAAAAGAAGAGACACAGACCTTACCTACTAAGGCGATAGTGTGTGTATTTGAAGTGCGAGAGACACCTGGGGTGGCCAGGGAAGTAGGAGTAGGGCAGTGGGGAAAAAAAAAGTTTTTGCTTACTTTGGAGTATGAGATGATCCACAAAGCAAAGGAGCCGAGGTGGCTTGAGATAGACTCTGAGGCTGGGGTCTACTCCAAGATGCAAAAAGCCTGGAGAACTTTGCCCTGAAGTGGAAGAACTTCAGCAATAGTGTTAAGAATTTTGGACTGAGTTTAGAATTTCCTTTATTTTATGAAAGAGGAAACTGGCATCCAGAGAGGTTAAGTAATAGGCTAAAATCACACAGCTAGTCAAGTGGCAGAGGGCTTATCAGCTTTAAAAAATTATGTCCATGATTGGGAGGAGAAGAAAGTGGTAACTTGAGGCAAATATCTGAATTCTACCAGACTGTCAGAGCTTAAGCTATGTCTTATGCATTATTGTATCTCCAGTAGCCAGAGAAATGCCCAGCATATAGTGTTCAATGATGTTTGTAGGTTGATCCAAAATAAATATTAAATTTGCAGGGGACTTAAACCTTAACTGTACATTTTTATGATATAAAACAATGTAGCATATTTATGAAATTTATGGAACATCTTTGGTATCATCCCAAAAATCAATATACAAAAAAATTACATTAATAAGCGAGTTTCCAAGACTGCTAGATACAGGGTCAATATTGAAAAATCAATTGTATTTCTTTATACTAGTAGCAAGCACATACTTAGGAGTGCTTATACACTCCTGGTGGGAGTGTAGGTTGTATAATCACCTCAGAAAACTGGCAATATTTACGAAAGCTGAGCATACTTTTACCCTCTGGTCAAGCAGTTACTCTTCTAGGTATATATCCAACAAGAGCATGTGCACGTCTGCACCAAAAATCACGTGCAAGAATGTTTGTGGCTGCATATTTGAAAGAGCTAATAACCAAATGGTCATCGACAGTAGAATGAATCAATAAATTGTGGCATATTCATATAGAGGATACAGTATGACAATCAGTAAACTACAGCTATATGTAACATATGGTTGGGTGAATCTTGTAAACATCAAGGAAACAAGTCGCGAAAGAATACATGCTATATGATTCCACTTATGTAAAGCTCCAGAAACAGGCAAAATTCTGTGATGCTGGAATCAGGATACTGGTTACGTTTGGGGAAGTAAAAGAGGATACTAAGGGGGCTTCAGAGGTGCTAGTAATGTTCTATTTCTTGATTGATCTGGACACTTATGATTTGTGTACTTTCTGTATTTGTTATACTCAATTATAAAAGGCTTAAAAATATGTAGAAGTTTATGTATTGAATTTTTATACATCATTACTTAAGTTTGGAAATAGTAGCACATGATTATTTTAAATGAGACTGAAGCAATTAGCTTAGAATGTATAGCTGCCTCAAAAAAACCCACAAAAAACCCACCCTCACCCAGTCTCCCACCCTTTGTTTGGTTCAGTGTCTTTCTTGTACTCTTACTTGTCATTTGCTTATAGAACTGTATTCCTCGCAAACAAAATTAATAGTATGCAGTATAGTTTTTCTATATTTAAATCTGTAGTTGTTTCTCTCAGAACTTTTAAGATATCAAAAAGAATTAAGCTTAGAACCATGTGTATAATATGATCCCAATTTCTCTACCTACTTGTCTGTCTGCCTGTCTATCATCATCTCGATACGCGTAGGAAAAACTTGAAGGATATAAGCTATAAGCAAACTTTTTTCTGAGAAGGGGATAGACTTTGTTTCTACTTTAATACTCTTAATATTTGAATTTTTTACAATGAGCATGGGACACTTTTTTAGTTAAAAAAATACAGTTTTAAAGAATTAAGTAGAAAGATCTTAGTTATGACAATATTTTATTTCCTAGAACTAGAAAAAGTCTCAACCATTTTTTCCTTTTATACTTATTAAAAATGTATAAAACCAATCAATACTGTCAAGAAAAACTCCAATAATTTTGATCCTTTAAATTCCTATTTAATATAATCACTTAGATTAGACATAAGATTTTGATTTATGTACTTGGATTTTTTTTCTTTTTTTCCAAATTTTCTGTGGTAAGCAATATTACTTTTATAATAAAGAGTATTTAAGGGAGGCAAATCTTTATTTATTATTTCAATCTTTGCTTACGAAGTTAGTGTGTTGTGCTCTTAAAGGATTTTTCTCCACAATATTTATCGTTCTTTTGTTCCAACTGGGAAGGGAAAAGGCAGAGTAGAAGCTATATAAAGTTATTTTGTGAGATGGCTGTTTTTCTAATGGTATTATTCAGAATTTCTAAAAATACACACAATAGATTTTGAGGAAAAGGCAAACTGCTGGAATACAGTTCCTTTAGTAGTACATTTTTCTTTCCACAATCTAAGGCCTTTGACTCATGAGTGTGCTCCCAAGGGTGTATTAACCTCCCTCCTTTTCCTTCCCAAATTTCCCAATTGCATTTTTAGTTTGTGTAATTGTATTTGTCCTTTGTATACATAAATATACAAATTATTTTAAAATACATTTTCTTTGGTGGCTGATTAGTTTTATGCATTTGAATTGGATGGTGATAAGAGGTCACAGGTCTTGTAAATATCCCTGGAATTAGGAAATTATTTAAGAGATCATGCCCTTTTGACTAGATTCATTCTCGACTAGAAATAGTTTATCTTTCACCCTCCTTTCCCCTTCTGCAAAGTGTTTTGAAGAATCTAGCTTAAGTGAATAAAGTCTGAAAATCTGAGGTTTATTTTTCTTTAAAAATATAAACTGAGTGTTAGTATTTTTCAGACAATTAAGAGCTAACATCTAAGGGCTTCTGTTATAGTTCTGCTGATGCTGATTAGGTATTCCTCAGTGGTGATTAGGAGATGTACAAATGCAATCATTTGGTAGGGCTTAATCACTCATATGAGAGAGAAGTTAGAACCCAGAAAGAGAAACTGAAGCTTGTATAACTTCCATTAGCCTTATTTTTTTAATGGCAAAAAAAAAAAATTTGTTTTGACTAAATTAGGAATATTAAGCCATATAAGATAAATTGTGGTTTAAAAGAAATAAAGAACCTGGGGAAATACACTGATGTGAATACATTGCTACACTGTGTAGTGTTTTGTCTGTAGAACAGGTCGCTTAGGAATAATCGGCCCTTACGTCCCAGGACAGATTTCCCTCAGAGAGGTAGAGTAGGAAGGCTGCCTCGACAAGTGTCTCTCCTTCTTTCTTTGTACTGGGTGGCTGAGTCCAACAATTATAGCACAGGCAATGGGGGGACGTGGCTCTTTTCTCAGGTTTACTACATTCTGACTGATAGTTGAGAAGGAGAGAGATATATGGCTATGCCTTTTTTTTTTTACAGGTCATCTGAGGCAAGGGGAGAGTGGAGTGCATGTATTTGGGCAGTGCTGTATTCCTTTCTGGTGAGAAGCGTTACAGGGCCTGAGTACCGAGAGTGAGGCCTGGGGAGAGGGTTTGAACAACTTAGCGTGATGAGCTAGGGATGTCTGGATGGGGAGGCCAGCTGTCTGCGCAGGTCAAGCCCTGTAGGGAGGCGTGACCCTGTTAGATTCAGGGGTCGTTCTTCTGATGTGCAGTTCACAGGCTCAGATTTGTAGCCTTCCCCAGAGGACAACTTCTTGGGGATTGTTTTATACTAATCACATTCGCTACTGCTAATACATAAATCAAAATGCAATACCTACTTCAGCCTTTCAGCCCAGGTTTCTGGGTCTTCACTGCTAGGGTGACCAACTATCCTAGTTTGCCTAGAACTGTCCTGGTGTGAGCACTAAAAGTGCTACGTCCAGAAAAACTCCTCAGCCTTAGGGAAACCCTTCAGTCCCATGGGGATGGTGGACCTCCCTATTTTACTTCCCTGAGTCCCTTAGCAACTGCAGCCCGGGAGGAGGGGAAATGTATTCTCCCCGCTGCTGGGGGCAGTCTCTTCCCTCTACTGCAGGTAATAAAGAGCCCTTAGCCCGTGCAGAGCAGTACAGCCAGGATGCAACTTCAGGGAGGAAGAAAGTTGCTACATCTCAAATGTGCCCTGATAGCTATTGCTGTGGAACAAATGACTGCAAAATATAGAGGCTTAAAATGGCATTACTTTATTATCTCCCCTGGTTTCTGTGGTTCAGGGATTTGAGAAAAGCTCAGCTGGCAATTCTGGTTTGCTCACGACTGTAGTGACAACAACTGGAAGAGCTGGGGCCTGGTCAGACACCTCTGTCTTCATGTCACCTCAGGGCCTCTCCAGGTCGTCTCCCTGTATGGGCTACTTTAAGCTCTCTCATGGCACGGTTGCCTCTGGGTAGTTTGATGTTTATCTGGCAGTTCAGGGTTCCAGAGCAAGTGTTCCAGCCAACGAGTAAGAAGCTGCCTCAAGTGTCACACTGGGTATTATTGCGTAGCAGCATTGTCACTGTAGTCACAAGATTCAAGGGGGAGTACGTAGACCCCACTTCTTGTTGGTTGGAATGTCAATGTCACAACATGTTGGGATGGAGAGATTATTGCAGCTATCTTTGGAAAAATACAATCCACCATAATTAGCCCAATAATGCAGTTTTTCGTTAATAAAAGTAATGAAGTTGTTAAAATATAATTTTTTCCTCATGAATTTTCATAATGCAATTTTCCTTCTGAATGAAAACAAAAAGGTCAGCCTGTAAATATTTCTTTGCATTGTTCTGAAAACCCATGCTCATCATTGTTCTGCTAGAATGAATATGTATATGTATATGTACATATATTCTCTCCCCTCGCAGAAAAGCCAACTGACCATGAGAGGTATATCAAATGTTCATTTGCTTCCATAGTAAGAGTTTTATGGGTGTGCGTGTGTGTGTGTGTGTGTGTGTGTGTGTGTGTGTGGTGTGAGTTTCTGTGCACATATACACCTGGGGGTCTAGAAAGGAAAGAGTAGGTGTGAGAACAGGAGGACAGCAGTGGCACAGGACGACTCAGGTTGAAGGGAGGCATCCACAGCAGAAAGGAGCTCTGAAGACCTTGATGGCTGGAAAGGGAGCTGAGGGACAAGGGCAGTGGCGGTCATTTAGAAGTGAGGGGCAGGTATACCTATAGCATCACTTTAGTATGATCATTCGTTTGAGATGTGGATACTGACAGTCTGATGCAGCTCTCTTAGACTCTCTCTCCCATTGTGACACTTAAGACCCATGACTTATTCTTTCCGACAGCCTCCAGCTTCTCGCTTGAGAGTAATGGAAATTGGGGTTTTAAAAAAAATCTAATGCAGTTATTTGGGGAATTTGCTGACAGGACTGTTTTAGCAAAGTTTCAGGAAGGCATGCTGCAAATCTTAATTTTATTAAACTGATTTTTTTGGCTTGATTTATGATTCTTGCATGAGTTCTATTGTTTTGTCCTTAACTCATTATATTATTTTAAAGAGGAATATTTCAAAAATTGAAAAAAAATAGGATAGCAGAAAGATGATAATTCTAAGCTACCACTTGTTTAAAAAGATATCTTGTGTGTTTGCATTGTAGGAATACTGTAGTACGATCCAACTCGATTCTGGGGTGGATTACCGGAGAACGGGGCTTCCTGCTGCAGGAAGACTCTACTACCTGTAAGTTTGTCAAAAAGTTTTCATTTTCCAGGTTTAATATCTAATAATTAATTAGGAGAAGATGTGAAAAATAAGTAGAGTGACTATTAGAACAAGAAAGGCTAGTTCTGAAGCCCGAGATTTTCAAAATATGAAATGTTCTACCGTTAACTTCTGTAAACTGCGTTTTTTGCCATGCACATTTGCATGATTTATAATGTGTGATTGGAGGAAACCCTAATTAGTTTTTTGGGGAGGAGTGATGACAGATGGTTAGAAAGTAATGAGTATCCTCTTATAAGAGACTCTAGTACTAAGAGAATATCTTTATTGTGCTAAAGTAATTAATTATTTGTGGACATCTTCTGACAAACGTGTCATTTCTGTTCCCCCCAATTGTTGTTTTATTTTCTCAGGCAATCTGCTTGTAGTTATCATTGTTGATTGACTTCCACACGTAACTGTGTAAAATATATACACACAAGTGCAACTGGATATATTCTGTCTTTTAAAAGCTGAGACGCTCCTGAGTAAGAGCAATTTGTAATAATAGATGTATTCAGCACGTGCCGTTAATGCTGAAAAACAAATATAGTTTGTTTTAAAATGTCATTTGTGAGAACCTGAAAAGGAAAAAGTGCTTTACAAATGCAAACTGTTGTTTAGCGTGTGCTGCCAGTGTTTGGCACATCGTGGGTTCTCAGTGAATGGATCTGTCTAAGGGCTCATTGTGATTTAACTCAAAGGCATGTTTCTGCTAATTTAAATTTTGATGACAACGTGCATATGAGAGGTTCAGAAAAGTTCTTGTCTCTGCCACCTTGTAAGCAGAAGTACTTTACTGTTTTTGAAGCAGAAATTAGCTAGAAAAATCACATAATTAAAACTGCTTACTTTACAGTGTACCAAGGGGACTATTTCAGTTTATTATTCAGATTCTGATGATTATTATAGGAGGTTCTTCATCTACCCTTAAGTACTTTGTCTTTAAAGTACTTTATAATTTTAAAAAGTTCTTGCACTTTTTTCTGCTTTAACTTGGACTTTTTTTCCCTCCAGTTTCTTT
Source organism: Equus asinus (assembly GCF_041296235.1). Taxonomy (NCBI): domain Eukaryota; kingdom Metazoa; phylum Chordata; class Mammalia; order Perissodactyla; family Equidae; genus Equus; species Equus asinus. Next base: position 44,182,149 of record NC_091813.1, read on the forward strand.
TCTCCTTTTTTTTTTTTGGTTGGGAAGATTGGACCTGAGTTAACATCTTCCTAACGTCAAATAGTCTTCACATCAAATAGCTAACATCAAAATAGTCTTCCTCTATTTTGTGTGTGGGTCACGGCCACAGCATGGCTTGATGAGTGGTGTAGGTCTGTGACTAGGATCCGAACCCGTGAACGCTGGGCGCCAAAGTGGAGCACGCCAAACTTAACCACTATGCCACTGGGCTGGTCCACTTCCAGTTTCTTTTATGTTTGTGTTTTCTGGTTTTTTAAATTTTTCTGATGTTCTCAACCTTTCCCTGATTCTTTGCTACCTATTTCTTGATATTCCAGATGTGTGATACTTATAAATTAACTTATTATTATTCTCTTTATTCTTTTTCAAAAGAGGTAATCTTTGTACCCTGTTTTCCCACAAAATATGTCCTTCTATGGAAGAATTAAAACATTTTCCTAATGGGAAGTTCCTTAAATAAAGATGGTAGTTTGGGTCTAAATCATGAAATTTGTTTCATAGTGCCGGAGAGGTCTCAGTGGAATTTACAGGAGGTGGAAAGTCTGCTTTTGCTTGGAGCATAGCCATTTTCTCTCTGACCTACCCTGTGTTGGCTCTTCCTTTTCCTGATAAAAGTAATGCAATTCTAACACAGTGAAATTCAGGTTTGTACTTAAGATGTGCACTGGAAGAAGACAGAATCTAACAATGTCCCAGAAGTCCAGGAAACTAGAACTACAAAGGATAGATACCCTGACACTCTGGAACAGTATTCTTAAAAATATATAAATTCATTTAATCCTCAAGGAAGATAGATTTATTCATGAATTTAACAGCAAAAGGGCTTCACCCTAGTCTGGTAACCAAGAATAGAGTCTAGAGTCACACCTCACTCATAGGGTGTGGCAGATATGTATCCCTGAGGGGAATTAGGAATTAAATCATCTCAGAAGTGGGAGAATAATATTAGACACCAAGATAGGGTGCTAGGGATGTAATTTATATTGTTTCACATGAGCCTTTAGGTGGAACATCTTTCATGACAAAGTAGAAGAAAATTTCCTGGGGTCATACTCACATTTCTGATTTAATTAGGTTTCTTTTTATCTTGTTCTCACAGGAAAACTTATTAATTTCCCCCCATAACAGATTTTAATGTGCCATGCTATATATTGCCCTGTTAAAGTGTGTGTTTCTCTGCCTAAACATCTGGAATTGGTTCCTGAATATGCAAGCCCTTGTCAATCTCACTGGCACCCCAACTGCCCGAAAGGAACAACAGAATTCTGGCTTCCCTCTAGGGGAACACCAGGCACTCTCTCAGAATTTCATACAAGCAGAATCCCTTCTATGATATTTAATTAAATAGAAATATTCATTAATTCTGTATTTTATTAGTCTAACTTTCCAAAAGCCAATTAAAAATGTCCCAAAACACAATCCAAATAATATCAAGAATTACCAGAGATTTTAAAAGACTACCCCAAAAGTTGATGTGGAAAACTTTCTATGGTTCATAATATCGTGTGGGTTACAGAACTAATTCATATGTGGCATTGTATGTGTGTGTGTGATCTATTTCAGTTGTAGTTTTATGTCACGTTAAATTTAGAAATCATAGAGTACCTTTATAAATAAGTTTCAGATGTTTTTGGCCCATCTCAAGAAGTTTTTAACCCCATATAAAACAAACTCAGAGAATTTAAATTTAGTAAGTTACAAGCGACAGAGAGCTTGAGTGCAAATTTCCAAACTTTTGCGTAGATTAAAACACGCCATGGTTGTCCAATTTTGCATTCTCTGGTAACTGCATGATCACCCCGGAGATGAGCACAAAGTCATTTTCTTCCTGGTTGCTTGGTGGATTGGGCTCAATAAGATGTCCATATATGGAATATGGTTTGCCAAAATCCAAACAGGTCAACCAAGCGTTGGGCTCAGACCAGTAATTTATTTTGAACTCCTGGGTGTTTGCCAACGGTGGCCCTATCCCATGCCTTCCAGAGAATTTAACTGCTTCAGATTAGCTCTCTGCTTGGGGGCTGGTGATCCTAGAGAATACATTTTATGTATTCATTGAACATCTCTTTTCAGACAGGAAACACCACTGCTGAGGGGGTCCATGAGATGCTCCCCCAGGCCGTTTTGCTGTGTGGGGTTATGTTTTCCTGTGGAGAGGAGGTCACCTTAGACTCACCCTTGCTCTCTGTTTCTTTTCCTTTTTCATTCAAAAGCTGAGTAGTATAGGTTTTTTCCTGCTAAGTCTGTTGAAGGAACTGGGAGTTGAGGGTGGAGAGAGGGTTCCTGTTCAAACACCATACCTCCATCATACTCACATACAAACTCTCCACCGCCAGCACAGAAACCACAGCCCCAGTGGAAGATTGTAAACTGAACCAAAAGAGATGGGGGACAGGTGCTGGACCTGGGATTTGTTTTTACCCTGCTTGTACATGAATAGGTTTACCTATTATTGTTTCATGGATGCTGGCAGAAGGCACAAGAGACCTGGATCAGAGACAAAGGATTTCATCTCTTTCGGCGTGAAGAGCATGTTGTGCCGGTTCCCTCCTTGCCCCCAGTCCCACTGTAGGGGAGGGCGAGTTTTGCTTAGGGCCCAGATAAATGCCTGCATAGGCAGTGAGTTGTGTTATAGGAGAGGACCTCTGAGCTTGGAGAATCCACCAGTTTACTGCCAGAAGTAAGCAAGCCTGCTTTTTGTCTTATGGGAGACATTGCTTCATCCCTCAGGGTTTCTTGCTGCAAACACAACCTTGAGAAACGGTTTGGGCCTTCCATTCTTGGCGGTCTCAGCAAGATGTGTAGGTGAGTGAGAGACCCATGGGGGATTGTCTGTCCCAGCAGAGGACATTTACCAGACTTTTAACCTTAAAGAAGCCAGGCTTTCTCCCTTTATTTCATTTGGCTCCTATCCACTGAAGTCATCTATCACTTCAACAAAATTACATCTGAACACATTATTCAGTTATTTAATACCTCAATTAAATTGTCTCAAGACCATTTCAATTCCATGTATATGGGGACTAGAATCATACTGAAAATAATGAAAAATATAAATTACAACTTTTCAGACACAGCCGAAATACTCACATATTTTTACCTGGCTAATTTACTACATACGTTCATCCATCTTTTGAACATATTTCAAAAAGAAACTTCTTGAATACTTTTACCAGTGGAAGTTTCAAGTCTTAAGTACTCTTAATCTTCCACTTGGGAAACATTTATTCCAAATAAAAAATCATTTCTGAGAATATATCTTTGAACATCATTAAAAAAAGAAAAAGTTTGCTGGCAAAAAACACATGGCTTCAAGGTTATAGCTCTGTTTTAGAAGAAACTTCTGTGAAAACAAAGACTGGAGCTCATACATGTTAAAATGTACTTCCCCACAATCAGAAACTTCCTGTTACTTGTCTGTGATCTTACCTATACTCCCCTGCCCTCACCTGAGAAAACCAGATCAATGAAAATTTAAAACATTTCCTAGCTTGATTGTCATATTTTCTCATACCTAAAACTTTAGCAGAGATCTATCTTCTGCCTGGGAAGTTGCCACCTCTGGTTCAGCAGAGTCTCCAGGACATCTTGGAACCTTTCCCCCATCCCCCATCATTACCATTCCAGGTGTTTCTGTTACAGACATTGGAATTTACAGTTTCAGTCTTAGTTTTTCTTACCAGTTAGAGTACCAGCCCAGTCATTTCCTGTTTCAATTCCCACTAAGAACCTCTGAAACATCTGCCAGTAGAAGCAACTTGAAAGTTGTTAGGTCTAGCCCCCTTCCTTTTAGACTGTGATTTGTTTCAGTTTCATGTACTAGACTGCCGGAGTCCCTAAGAAAGCTATGTGTGTACCCCATTGAAACAATTTATCATCTATCATCTCCAACAAAGCTGTTATAGTGGCATGCCAATATAGGTCTGTTATACTCTTTTCCCTTCAGTTCACTAAATTCTCTCATGTATCTTTTAGAGTCTTCTGCATGTATCTCATTCCTACTTCTGACACTAGTTTGCATGGTGTCACAGTGGAGCAGTGATGGTATTGAAGGGAAAACATCACACAGTTAAAGAGTATAAAATTTATTCAGCAGCAAAGAATACAGAAAAATATCCATACAGAGATAGTTGCACAAAACAGAAGACAACAACTCAGATGAGAATATGCTATGTTGTCTTCTGTTTTGTGCAACTATCTCTTGTCTTGGTGAAGTAAGGGAAACTGACCTTTGATTCACACTGATTGACAGTGAACATTCAGGCATGTTCTAGGATTTGCATCTCGTTGTTGCACCTGGTGAGCAGGCAGGTACATAGCCAGAATCTCCCCCATCCACCCACCTAAGATTGACAAAGGTGACCTGATGGAATCCTTATCCTGATCAGGTGCTATCTTTGTTAGCTGATGGGCCCTTACGGGCCAGAAAAACATACAACTTCAAACAAGAATATGCTATAGAAGTGGAACCTGGATTTGACCAATTTACAGGAAGTATTAGGTGCGATGGAATGTATTAAATAACATCGTAAGAGTACGTTCATCAAAATATAGACTGTAGATTTTTTAAAAATTATGTAAATAAATTGGTTCTTCAACAAATAAGAAAAACAGAGAGAGAAATGGTAGATGGAACCTATAGTTTGAAAAAGACTTAAGGAACATATCAACCAATTGCAGTGCATGGACCTTATTTGAATCCTGAATCAAAAAAAAGGACAAAAACAAAACAAAAGCTGTGAGCAATCAGAGAAATTCAAACACTAACTGGATATATCAAGACATTGAAGAATTATTGTTAACTTTCTTAGGTGTGATAAGGATATTATATTTATTTTTTAGCAGCTTTATTGAGATGTAATTCACTTGTCATACAATTCACCCATTTAAAGGGTCTAATTCAGTGACTTTTAGTATATTCACAGAATTGTGTAACTATTACCACAATCCATTTTAGAATATTTTTATCACCCCAAAAAGAAACCCCATATCCCTTAGCCATCACTTCCTTCTCCCCACATTCGCCTCACACCCAATCAGTCCAGGCAACCACTAAGCCACTTTCTGTCTCTATAGAATTGCCTATTCTGGATATTTCATATAAATGGAATCATGCAATATGTGGTCCTTAGTGATTGCTTTCTTTCACTTAACATAACTTTTTCAGGATTCATCCATGTTGTAGCATGTGTCAGTACTTCTTTCTTTTTTATTGCCAAATAATATTCCATTGTTTAGATATATAACTTTTATTTATCCATTCATCAGTTGATGGACATCTGTGTTGTTTCTCCTTTTTGGCTAGTGTGACTAATGCTGTCATGAACATTCATGTTCAAGTTTTTATGTGGACTTATATTTTTATGTCTCTTGTGTATACCTGGGAGTGGAATTTGTAGAGATGGTAATTCTGTGTTCAGTCTTTTGAGGAACTTGTAGACTCTTTTCCAAAGCAGCGGTACCATTTTACATTCCCACCAGTAATGTATGAGGGCTCTGGTTTCTCCGCCTCGGTGTCAGCACTTGTTAGAATCTATGTTTTGGTTGTAGCCGTCTGTATTAGTTTCCTAGGGATGTTGTTACAAAGTACCACAAAATGGCTTAAAACAACAGGAATTTATTGTCTCACAGTTCTGGAGGCCAGAAATCTGAAATCAAGTTTTCAGCAGGACCATGTTCCCTCTGGAACCTTTAGGGGAGAAACTTTCCTTGCATCTTCTAGCTTCTGTTATTTGTACAAATACTTGGTGTTCCTTGGCTTGTAGATATGTCACTCCAGTCTCTGCCTCTGTAGTCACATTGCCATCTTCCTGTGTCTCTCTCTCCTCTTCTTCTAAGGACATTAGTCATGTTGAATTAAGGGCCCACCTACTTTAATTACATCTACAGTGACCCTATTTCCAAATAAGGGCACATTTTGAGGTACTGGGGGTTAGGACTTCTACATATCTTTTTTTGGAGACAACCCAAACACAGTCCTGGTGAGTGTGAAATGGTGTCTCATTGTGGTTTTCATTTGCGTTTCTCTGATGGCTAATAATGCTGAGCATCTTTTCATGTGCTTGTTGACCATTTGTATATCTTCTTAGGAGAAAGAGCTATTCAGATACTTTGCCTTTTTTTTTTTTATGAGGAAGATTAGCCCTGAGCTAACATCTGCCACCAATCCTCCTCTTTTTTTGCTGAGGAAGATTGACCCTGAGCTAATGTCTGTGCCCATCTTCCTCTACTTAGTGGGACACCTGCCACAGCATGGCCTGATAAGTGGTGCATAGGTCTGCACCCGGGATCTGAACCAGCGAACCCTGGGCCACCCAAGCGGCGTGTGTGAACTTAACCGCTGAGCCAATGGGCCGGCCCCTGCCTATTTTTCAGTTGGGACATTTGTGTTTTTATTATTGAATTTTAAGTGTTCTTTACATTTTCTAGATATAGGTCCCTTGTCAGATAGATGATTTGCAAAAATATTCTCAGACTGTATGGATTTTTTTTATTTTCATTTTTTAAAAAATTGAGCTATAATTGACATATAACACATTAGTTTCAGGTGTACAACATAATGATTTGATATTTGTATATACTGTGAAATGATCACCACAGTAAGTCTAGTTAACATCCTCTTTTTATTTTTTTGATGATGTCCTCTGAAGCATAAACTTTTAAATTTTTATAATGTCCAATTTATTTTTTCTTTTGTTGTTTATGCTTTTGGCATTATACCTGAGAAACCATTGCCTAATCCAAGGTCACAAAGATTTATGCCTATGTTTTCATTTAAGAGTTTTGTTTTTAGCTTTTATGTTTAGGAGTTTGATTAATTTTGAGTTAATTTTTATATATGGTGTGAGAAGGTGGTTCATCTTCATTTTTTGCATGTGGATATCCAGTTGTCCCAGTACCATTTGTTGAAAAGCCTATTCTTTCCCTATTGAATTGTATTGACATTCTTGTTGAAAATCTGTTGACTGTAAATATAAGAGTTTATTTCTGGTCTCAATTATATCCCACTGATCTATTTGTCTATCTTTATGTAATACCACACAGTCTTGATTGCTATAACTTTGTAGGGAGTTTTGAAATCAGGAATTGTGAGTCCTTCAACTTTGCCCTTTTTTCCCCCAAGATTATTTTGGCTATTCTGGGTCCTTTGAATTACCATATGAATTCTAGGATCAGCTTTTCAATTTCTATAAAGAAGCCAGCTGGGATTTTGATAGAGATTGTCTTGAATCTGTAAATCACATTGAGGAATTCAATATCAAGTCTTGTGATTCATGTAATGTTTTTTAGTTTCCTAGGGCTGCCATGCAGAGTGCCACAAACCAAGTGTTTTAGAATAGCAGAAATTTATTCTCTCGTTCTCAAGGCTAGAAGTCTGAAATCAAGTTGTTGGCTGTTTGGTTCCATCTGGGCACCCTGAAGGAGAATCTGCTTCATGCCTCATGAAGCTTCTGGTGGAGGTCCTAGTTTCTGGTGGAATTCCTTGGCTTGTAGGTGCATTACTCCAATCTCTGCCTTTATCTTCACATGGCGTTCTCCCTGTGTGTCTCTATTTCCAAAGTTCCTCTTCATATAAGGATGTCAATCATTGCATTGGGGACCACCTAATCCAGTATGATCTCATCTTAACTTGATTACATCTGCAAAGACCCTATTTCAAAATAAGGTCACACTCATAGGTATTGGAGGTTAGTACTTTAACATCTTTTTGGAAGACACAGTTCAACCCATAACAGATGCCTTTCATTTATTTTGGCCTTTAATTCCTTTCAACAATGTTTTATTGTTTTCAGTGTATAAATTTTGCAATTCTTTTGTTAAATTTATTCATAAGTATTTTATTCTTTTGGAAGCTAGTGTAAGAGGAATTGTTTTCCTAATTTCATTTTTGGTTCCTTCATTGCTACTGTTTGGAAATACAATTGATTTTTGCATATTGATCTTGTCGCCTGAAACCTTGCTGAACTCATTTATTCTAATAATTTCTTGGTAGATTCCTTAAGATTTTCTAAATGCAAGATCGTGTCATCTGCAAATAGAGGTAGTTTACTTCTTCCATTCCAATCTGGATGACTTTTATTTACTTGCCTAATTTGCTTGCCTAGAAGCTCCAGTGCAAATGTTGGATGCAAGTGGTATATTCTATCATAGAGAGGAGACACCTTGTTCCTGAGCCTAGGGGGAAAGACTTCAGTCTCTTACCATTAATTATGATGTTAGCTCTGGGTTTTTCATAGATGCCTTTTATTAGGTTGAGGACATTCCCTTCTATTCCTAGTTGTTGAGAGTTTTTATCATGAAGGTGTGTTGGATTTTATCACTGCATTTTCTGTGTCTATTGAGATTATCGTGTGGTTTTTGTCCATTATTCTGTTGATATGGTATATTTCATTAATTGATTTTTGGTTTTAAATCAACCTTGCATTTCTAGGATAAGTCTCATTGGGTTGTGGTGTATAATCCTTTTTATTTGTTGCTGGATTTAGTTTGCTAGTATTTTGTTGCGGATTTTTGTGTTTATATTCATAGGAGTATTGGTCAGTAGTTTTCTTTTCTAGTGATGTTTTTGTCTGGTTTGCTATCAAGGTAATACTGGCCTCATAGGATGAGTTGGGAAGAGTTTCTTTCTTTTCTTTTCTTTCTTTTTTTTTAAAGATTGGCACCTAAGATAACAACTGTTGCCAATCTTTTTTTTTTTTTCCCTTCTTCTTCCCAAAGCCCCCCAGTACGTAGTTGTATATTCTAGTTGTTAGTGCCCCTGGTTGTGCTATGTGGGATGCTGCCTCAGCATGGCCTGATGAACAGTGCCATGTCTGTACCCAGGATCCAAACTGGCGAAACCCTGGGCCATCAGGAGCGGAGCATGCAAACTTAACCACTTGACCACGGGGCCGGCCCCCCCTCCTTTTCTATTTAGATTTTCTCTTTCTTCTTGAATCAATTTTAGTAGTTTGTGTTTTTCTAGGAATTTGCCTATTTTATCCAGGTTATCTAGTTATTAGTATACAGTTGTTAATAATATTTTCTTATAACTCTTTAAAATTTCTATAAGGTCGGTAGTAATGTTTCCTCTTTCACTTCTCATTTTAGTAATTTTAGTCTTCTCTCTTTTTCTCGGTCCATTTAGCTAAAGGTTTTTCACTTTTATTCACCCTTTCAAAGAAGCAAGTTTTGGTTTTGTTGATTTGCTATATTATTTTTCTATTCTTTATTTCATTGATTTCTACTCTAACCTTATTTCCTTCCTTCCACTTGTTTTAGGTTTGCTTTTCTCTCCTTTGTCCAGGGTCTTATGGTAGAAGGTTAGGTTGTTGGTTTGAGATTTTTCTTCTTTTTTTCAATGTAGGCATTTACGGCTATAAATTTCCCTGTAAGCACTACTTTAGCTTCATCCCATAAGTTTTGGTATATTGTGTCTTCATTTTCATTGTCTCAAAGTATTTTCCAATTTTCCTTTTGCTTTCTTTTTTTGACCTCCTGGTAATTTAGGAGTGTGCTGTTTATTTTCCACATATTTGTGAATTTCTCAAATAACTTTCTGTTACTAATTTCTAGTTTCACTCCATTGTGATTGGAGAACACACTTTGTATAATTTCAATCCTCTTTAATTTATTAAGGTTTGTTTTATGGGCTAGGATATGCTGTTTCCTTGAGAATGTTCCATATGCACTAAAGAATATGTGTAGTCGGTTATTGAGTATTTATATAGATGTCTGTTAGGTTTAGTTTGTGTATGATGTAGTTCATGTCTTATTATTTCCTATTGATCTTCTCCCTAGCTGTTCTATCCATTATTGAAAGTTGGATATTGAAGTCTCCAACTATTACTGTTGCATCGTCTATTTCTCCCTTCACTTATGTCAGTTTTTGCTTCATGTATTTTGGTGCTCTGTTGCTAGGTGAATACATGTTTGTAATTGTTATATCATCCTGTGGATTGACACTTTTATTATTATGAAATGTACTTTTTAATCTCTAATCACTTTTTTTTGGTTTGCTTTAAAGTCTATTTTGACTGATATTAGCAGTGGTTGCTATTTTCATGATATATCTTTTTTCTGTCCTTTTACTTTCAACCTATATGTATCTTTGAATCTAAAGCATATCTCCTGTACAGCATATAGTTGGGTCTAGCTTTTTTATGCAATCTAACAATCCCTGCCTTTTGATTAAATTGTTTAATCCATTCACAGATTATGTTATTGATATAGTTGGATTTATATCTGCTCTTTTACTTGTCATTTTTTTAAAGTTTCGTGACTTTCTTGTTCCTCTATTCTTCCATTACTGCCTTCTTTTACATTAAGTGAATATTTTTTAGTGTAACATTTCAATTCTTTTAATGATTTTTTCTTTTATATTTTTTGTTATTTTTTTTGGTAAAGAACTATTTATCTCTATGAGAAGTATAAAGTATAAAGTTTCATTCAAACTGAAATGTTATTTTAAATTCAAAATGGAGCATTGTATGTTGCTATATGTTTTGATAATTAAAAAGTCAGTAATGGTAATGAATCTTTATGCTGAGGCCATGAGTAGGGAAAAGGGCCCAATGGTGGGTAAATATAGTTGGCTCTGAAAAGTAGATATGCAGTAGTGTCTTTGTCATAAAAACTCCTGTTGATAATTTATGAATGAGTAAGTGTCTACGGCATTGCAAACTTAGAACTGGAAATTAGTACACAACAGCAACAACAACTTTCTGTTTTATATCCTGTCGGACATAGTCAGGTAGGCTATTTATTAATTATGTCTGTTAAAATCACAAAATTGTCCTATTTGACATAATTTAGATGCATATTTAAATATTTATTTATTAATCTTATATTAACTCAAGGACTACTGAATTAAAAATTAATATCAAGAGTTTGAAACACCACCTGAAAAAGTGGTGCAGCAGCAGCAGCAATTCATCTTGCATAGACTTCAACATCAGGTTCCGTCAGTCCACTCAACACACCTCTTATCTTCTATTCCTTTATTGAACTGTAATTTGGCAATAGCACATCACAGCGTTTGTTTTCCAGCAGGCCAGACAGGACCAGAGTAGAGTTGGCCCGCCACTTCCAGCTAAATGCATTAACAAAGTGTTAAATTGTATAGCTGTACTCACCTAGTAAACTGTGAATAAGCTGTTTACACAAAATGTACATGATTAGATAATATATGTACTTGTAAAGTACAAAAGAAAATTTTTAGATTTTCTTAGAATTCTTGTCTTCTTGTTATTTCATCTTCAAAGAGAGATCGTTTATAACTAAAAGTCAGTCTTCAACATAAGAAAAGCTGTTTTGGCAGAAGTCCTAGGTCTTTAGTTACTTGCCATGTACCTTTTTTACCTACGAAAACTCCCTGGCCTCTCTTTCCAGGGTGGATATGACCATCTTCTTCTCCTGAAGAGGAGTTAGAGCTTTTTACTCTCAAGCTTCTCTGCATTTTCTTTTTGTTGTTGTTATTCTTTTTAAAAATCTTCAATTGGGGCCTGGCCCCGTGGCCGAGTGGTTAAGTTCACGTGCTCCTCTTTGGCAGCCCAGGGTTTCACCGGTTTGGATCCTGGGCGCGGACATGGCACTGCTCGTCAGGCCACACTGAGGCGGCGTCCCACATGCCACAACTAGAAGGATCCACAAGTAAATAATATACAACTGTGTACTGGGAAGTTTTGGGGAGAAAAAGCAGGAAAAGGGGAAAAAAACTTCAATCATAATAGCCTTTTTGAAATTTTATGAAAACGAAATAGTTTTGGATCTACCAAGTTGCATTTCTGCATGTTACACCACTGATTTATTTGGGGGGAAATGCAATATATAAATTTGGTAGAAATTTTACATGGAATTTGGGGCTGAGAAGAGGGAGCGAGGGTCTGGAATTTGAGAGCTAAAAGTGCCAGATCCCACTTTCTGCATTATACACAGGTCAAGATTAATGGAACTAGGTGAGTTACTCTCCAGGTGATTGAGAAGGGTGGGAAATTTAGAGACTGAAATGGATCTCTGAATAGTCAGTTAAGCCTTTGAGTGATTGAGAAGATAAATACTAGGACAAAATCCATCCTAACAACTGAGTCCGTTATGTAAAGCAAACCTACGGATGTGAAATGCAACCAAGTCTGTTTTATGTTAAGGCAAGTATAAACCAACTTAATCTTAGACCTGCCTCCAGCCCCAGATTATGTTTGGTGTGAGCACAAAGAGCTGTACAGCATGAATGCACAAGGAATCAGTGGAGTGAGAAGGCTGACTGCCAGGGAAGTTTGGCACAGGCACTTTAAGAGGAAGGGGAAATTTTTCCCTCGTTGAATCAACTTTGGCTCTCTGGAATAGAGAACATGAAGAGAGGGGGACCAAGGAAAGCCAACCCTATTCTACTTGTTGATACCTTAACAAGCTGTTGATTTTTAAAAGGGGATAAAGGGGCAAAGTGTGGGTAGCATTCTGTTCCCCGAGTCAATCCTAATGAAGTAGGAGGTTCTTGAAGAAATTAATTTCCATTTAAATTCATGTGTGACCCTCTTCTAGAAACCTCCACTTGTTTTGGAATTTTTGTTGAGAATTTCAAGTGATCCAGCAATAATAAGGTCTTTTTTTGACATGTTCTAATTCGTAAGTCTACGTTTTATGTTGAGTGCCTGATTTCAGCTGTAGAAATTTTCTCAAAATTGAAACGACTGATTGCTTTCCTGTTTACTAATTTAAGACAGAAAAATAAATCATGATTTTTGTACTTCCGAACCAATCAGGCTTTTAATCCAGGGTACTGTACTCACAGGATTCCTGTAGGAGTTGATGCCAAAGTTCCTGGCGAAGGAACAGTGGTCAATTCCAGGGCTTTTCTGACTTAAAGACGCAGTGGTACTTCTCAGCAGAAAATACAAACCTGCCCCTCCACTGCAGTTGCTGAGCTTAACAAAAGGTGACAGAAGCAATGAAATGGGTGGATTTTACCGAGGCATTATAGAACAAAGAAAAAAGAGTCGGTGATCTTCTTGGGCACCCCCACACCCTACCCCCCGCCAACAAAAAGCATTTGAAAAGACTGACTCTGTTTCTTCTTCAGAAATGACTTTAATTCTCTTACCGTGGTCAACTTTTGATTATCTGTGGGCAGATTTTCTGTTTTGCATCTTATCTGCACAAAGGACTACTCTCCAGTAGCATCCCACTGATGGAGCATTTACCCAGAATTAGAGGAAGTCACTTAAATTCTTTTTTGGTTTTTTTTTTGAGGAAGATTAGCCCTGAGCTAACTACTGCCAATCTTCCTCTTTTTGCTGAGGAAGACTGGCCCTGAGCTAACATCCGTGTCTGTCTTCCTCTACTTTATACGCAGGATGCCTGCCACAGCATGGCTTGCCAAGCAGTGCCATGTCCACACCCGAGATCCGAACCGGCAAACCCCGGGCCACCGAGAAGCGGAACATGTGAACTTAACCTCTGCGCCACTGGGCTGGCCCCTAAATTCTTTATCCCTACTCAGTTGTAGGAGCTTATGTTTCTGTCTCCCCTCCTGGGAGAAAAGGGGGTGCGATTCATAGCATCTGAGCTTAATTCCTGTATTTTCTCCTGATCAGTTTGATGCTACCTAAGGCTCCCTTCCTTAAGATATGCGTCTCTGGTTAAAATTGAACTACATAAAGCTGAACAGAACATTTTCTTTCATGCTGTGTGACATGATATTCTTTTGGTTCCAAAAGAAAACTCTGAATTTAGCTCCCTTTTACACTGAAAAAATCATGTTTAATTTAGTGCCGTCCCTAGGCTGTAGCTTTTCCGTGCAACTGCTGTTGACTAACAGGCATTGCTTTTTCCTCAACTTAACTGGTTAGGCTGGAATATTTTTCAGTTATTTTTGTAATTTGATTCTAATTTTAATGACTCTGTATTTTTGTATAATCATACCCTTGTGTGTTTTTTATGCATTTGTTTTCTGAATACACCTTTTGCCCACCTTAGGTCCAAAACACTTGATGTTTTAAAAACTAGCTGAGCCTGGTCATTCTTTGGTGCTTCACAGCCATGGTTGTATTTCTGAGTGTAGATTTTTAGTGTGAGGGAATGTTGCTATCTTTTTAAAGTGTTTCACTGGAAAATTGACAAGAGGGCCCTGGAGTCATAGACTTACTGCTGTTACTCCAGTTTTTCTCCATTATAAATGCCATGTTTTATTTTTTTTCTCTGTTTTGAAGTTAAAGACATTTTCTGTGGCTGAAATTTTTACAATAAAGTTGTCTTCTTGAAATTTCGTACTTAAAAACGCCAAGAGGTCTTAGGTGTTTTAAAGAATGGATTTTAAAATTTTATGTATATCATAATGATATTTTACTAAGAAAAAGTGTCTGGATTACTATTGCACTAATTAAATTATATTTGTATTTTTATGCCCCACCCATTTCCAAAATAATTTCAGGCAATTTACATTAAAATCATTTATCATACATCCGCCATAACCACTGAAATGGAAGAGGTAGAAAATACCAAGTGTTGGCAAGGATGTGGAATAGTAGAACTTTTTGTACGCTGCATGTGAGAGAGTAAATTGCTACAAGTGCTTTGGAAAACTGTTTGGCAGTATCTGCTAAGCTGAACATAGGCAAACCGTATGAGCATTCTACTCCTGGGTATATGCCCAACAGACATGTATACATATGTTTACGAAAAGGCGTGTACTAGAATGTTCACAGTAGTACTATTTATAGCAGCCCCAAACTGCAAGCTACACAAATACTCGTTGTTATGGACTGGATTGTGTCCCCCTAAAATTCATAGGTGAAGCCCTAATCCCCAATGTGACTGTATCTGGGGACAAGGCATGTAGGAGGTCATTAAGGTTAAATGAGGTCATCAGGGTAGGGCTCTAGTCCCATAGGACTGGTGTCTTTATAAAAAGAAGAGATACCAGGAGTGCTCTCACATGGAGGAAAGGCCGTGTGAGGACGTAGTGAGAAGGTGGCCATCTGCAAGCCACAGAGAGGCCTCAGAGGAGATCAAACCTGCCAACACCCTGACCTTGGACTTCTCACTTCCAGAACCGTGAGAAGAGAAATTTCTGTTGCTTAAGCCACCTAGTTGGTGTTATTCTGTTACGGCAGCCGTAGCAGACATACACTCATCAACAGTAGAATGGAAATAAATGGTGATATTTTCACGCAATAGAATACTGTACAGAAACAAAAATAAACAGATTACTTCCACATGCATTGATATGGATGAATCTCACAAATATAATATTGAGTAAATGAAGCCAGATACTTGTTAATAATGGAAATGAGCTTATATGAAGCAATATGTACCCCAGTACCCAACTTGAAAATGATTTAGGACACACTCTTAATGATGTGATCACTATTAGTGCAAAAGGAAAGAAATTTTCCTATGTCTGGAATATTTTTCAATCAGCAAAGTTCAGGACTATCAGATAGGGTAATTAATACTTTATGTTTTAAAAACCTTTAAAAAGTGATAACTTTTACATATTATATATTTGAGGTATTTAAATTTTAAAATAATTTTATTTCTCATTTATTTTGTGTTAATGTTTCCTGCTGTTAAAAGTCTATATCAGGTAGAGATCATTTTTACATGTTATTGAAATATATAATCTTACTATTTTGGTTTATAATAGTGATAAACCATAAACTTATTATTATACTGTTGTTTTACAAAGTTTTGTATAAACCTAAGATGGAAAAATGATTCACTGTTTATTATTATGGACGCTCATTCTTATTTGAAAGCATATAAAGTATTGTGATAAATACAGAATAACTTACGATTTCAGGAATTTTCAAGATTGTTATCTTTTGGGAATTTAGAAACACTTTTTCTGGGATTCCCTCAGATTTTCCAGCTGTGTGGTTACCCCTAACTCTTTTCTGGTTCTTCATGTTCTAAGGACTGTAGGTTTTCTATTGGAGTTTTAGTTGCCCTGAGCAGTACTGACTTCCTGTCTTCAGTCTGAAAGCTGTAAAAATGGGTAACTTATCCTGATTTTCCCTTCTCCCTGGTGTCGGCCCCCTCCAGAATCTACCTGCTTCTGTTCACTGTCCAATGCCTTCAGCTCGTCTGTTTTTGTATTTTGTCCAGAGTTTATAGCTGCTTTTAGCAGGAGAGTCCGTTGAGGTGGAGCTTCCTTGGTCCTACTAGAAGCAGAACTCTTCTCGCTGTTCTTATAGAGCACACCCTCTAGTATCTTCTGGAGAAGGCCACGTGGAAAATATGTTTTTGAGGGCTCATCTGTCCAATCTAATTGCTTGATTAATAGTTTGACTGGGCATAGGTTGTTTGACAATAAGATTCCCTTAGAAAATCTTAGACACTATACTGTTATCTTCACGCTTCCATCATTGCAGTTGCAAAGTTTGATGTGAGTCTTTCTTGAACTTTTATATTTGACCTATTTTTTTCCCTTTTGGAGTTTTTAAGATATTCTTTCTTTATTCCTGGTTTCCTGAAATTTCATGATAATGTGCCTTAGAATGGAGCTTTCCCCCGCTATTCTTTGTGCTGGGTATTCATTGGGCTCTTTCAACTTAGAAGATCATGTCCCTCAGTTCCAGGAAGTTTTATTTTTCCTTTGATTCTTTTCTTCTTTGCTTTTTTCCGTAGTCTTTGGAGCTCATCCTGGTTAGATATTGAACCTTGTGGATTTATCTTCTAGTTTTTAAAATTTTCCCTTCTATTTCCCATCTTTTTGTCGTTTTGCTCTATTTTCTGAAAGATTACTTCAACTCTTTCTCCCATTTCTTTTGCTGAATTTTTTATTTAGCAGTCATATTTAGAGCTCTTTCTTTCTTTTTTGAAGAAGATTAGCCCTGAGCTAACTGCCACCAATTCTCCTCTTTTTTTTTTTTGCTGAGGAAGACTGGCCTTGAGCTAACATCCATGCTCATTTTCCTCTATTTTATGTGTGGGACACCTACCACAGCATGGCATGCCAAGTGGTTCCATGTCCGTACACGGGATCCGAACCGGCGAACCCCGGGCCACCAAAGCAGAACATGCGCACTTAACTGCTGCACCACCGGGCCGGCCCCTAGAGCTCTTTCCTATGCCCTAATTGTTCTTTTAGTTTACAGCATCCTTCTTTGTTTTATGGATGCAATATCTTCTTCTCTCTGGGCATATTAGAGTGTATTTTTCCCCTTCTGGTCTCTGTATTTTTTCTTTGCTTCCTCCAAGATCCTTTTTTCTACTTCTTTATTTTGGTTTTTATCTTTTATCCTAGAGGCTTTCCTTAAATGCCTAGAAATACTTGGTTGTCCATTCACACTTAAGATTGAGGCATTAAAAAGCTTATTAGGGGGCCAGCCCATGGTCAAGTGGTTAAAGTTCCATGCACTCCACTTTGGCAGCCTGGGTTCACAAGTTCAGATCCCAGGCGCAGACTGATGCCATTCGTCAAGCCATGCTGTGGCAGCAACCCACATACAAAATAGAGGAAGATTGGCACAGATGTTAGCTCAGAGCTAATCTTTCTCCAAAAAAAAAAAAAAAGCTGATTTGAAGTTCTATGTGCATAAATAGGGTTTTATTGATTGGTGAGCTTCACTGGAGGGTGATAAGGTGGCAGGTTAGGTTTTCCATTGAAGAACCCGCAAATGTCAGTATCTGCAAGTCTTTCTTTTGGCTATTCAGTTTACTCCAATCTTTCTGTCTTCCTGGGATGGAAGCTTGGCTAGTAGAGTTCTGGATGCTGGAGAGGGAGGGACTTTTGGTTTTGTTGTTTAATATGTAGGATTTCAGTATGGTGTCTCTCCTCCTTTCTTTTTTGTTAAAACTGTCCCAGACAGTAAACTTACCAGTTTCAGCTGGAGTGGAGAAGGTACAAGAATCTGGCAGTCTAGGTAAAGGGAGGGAATCTAAGGAACTGCCTTTGTCTTATTTTCAAACTATGCCTCTGTTTCCAGCCTGACCCCTCACCTGTATATTTGAGTGTATCTAATGATGCCAAACCTTTGGAAGATTTTTGGTGAGAACTGGCTTGCTTCATCTTGGCTCAGCACCTCATCTCCCACCTTCTGATTTCTCAATCTACTGAAGTCCTGCTCATCCAACTAAGGAAAGCAATGGCAGTCTTCTTCCAGACTCCTCTTATCTTTCCAAGTGATTCTCTTAGAGAACCCTTCCTCACATCACTTGTCTTTGGGGAGGATAAATTACCCTCTTCTTTCCTAACGGGAAGGGAGGGAAAAAGTTCCTATCACAAATACTAGACACAAAGGCCAGTGGCTCCTGACCCCCTTTTCCCTCCTTATAAAGGAGTGGTGGTGTGGGGAAGAGGAGGGGATGGTGGAGGAAGAGTGGCATTTGGAGTAGGGCTGCTTCTCCTCATTATTTAACTGTGAGGGCAGGAGTCTGGATCCAGTTAATGGTGGATTGTTGGTGGTTCTCTTTAGAAACAGTGGGAGTACTTAGCACTTCTGGCCATCAACTTTGGGCCTTAATTGCAGTTCCAGGACAAGAGGGAAAAGTTGTGCTCAAAAACTGCATAAAATTCCATTGTATGAATGTATCTACATGTATTTCAAATTCCCCATTGTTGGACATTTAGGAGGTTCTTTTTCACTTTTTTAGTGTTGGCAGTGTCACAGTGAACATCCTTGTAGTTATTTTTCACTTTTTTAATGTTGTCACAGTGAACATCCTTGTAGTCATTAACCATTATTTCCATAGGTGAAATTCCTATGCGTGTAATAGCTGGGTGATATGATATGCATGTTTTTAATGCTTTTATTATATATTATCTGGTTGCCCTGAAATCTTTTACCAGATTTACACTCCTCTCAGCAGTACATAATAGGGTCCCTTTTCTCTTACCCAGGCTTGCTCCAGCTGTTTGATCTTTTTTCTTATCTCTGCCAGTTTGGATAAAAGAATGGCATCTCACGATTTTACTTTGCATTTGTTATCACTAGTGAGAATGAACGATTTTACATAAACTTCTTGCCCATTATGCTATTTTTTTGTGTGGGTGCAATTTGCCTGTTCAGGTCTTTTGACAGTTTTTCTATTGGCGTATTCAATTTTTTTTATCTGTTGGTTTTTTTTATACATTGATAATATTAATCATATGCCATAAATGTTGCCACTATGTTTCCTGGTTTGATATGCCTATATATTTTATTTATAATACTTTCTGTTATACAGAAAATTTAAATTTTATATATTCAGATCTTAGATAAGTGACTTAATTCTCTGAGTCTCAGTTTTCTCTTCTGCAAAAATGGAATAATAACACATACTACGTAGTAAGGTGGGGTAGTATAGGTAAATTAACTGCCATATAATAGTTGCTCAGCAAATGATAACTTTTATTCCCTGTGTGACACATTGAAATAGTTCAGAATCATCTAAATTTTTTACTAGAATTACAAAACATACTCAAAGATGTTTAAAGCAGGTGTGAACTTGGATAATGAGTAAAACTCTGAATCTTTTAGGCTAATATAGACAGGTAAGTTTTAATTTCCCTTTTTACTTTTCTAATTCTCATCCTTAAAAAAAATTAATGAGCTCTGATTGATGCATCCTCTTTTTATTTTTATTTATTTATTTATTATGAGGAAGATTAGCCCTGAGCTAATGTCTGCTGGCAGTCCTCCTCTTTTTGCTGAGGAAGACTGGCCCTGAGCTAACATCCATGCCCATCTTCCTCTACTTCATATGTGGGACGCCTACCACAGCATGGCTTGCCGAGCAGTGCCATGTCCACACCTGGGATCCAAACAGGCGAACCCCGGGCCGCCGAAGCGGAATGTGCGCACTTAACCGCTGCGCCACCGGGCCGGCCCAATGCATCCTCTTAAGTAGGGAAATCTGAAGCCTGAGTGGAGTGTGAGAAGACTAGTGTTTTCTTGTAAGTTGTTTGTTAAGGGATTATGAATATATTCATTTCTGGTAAGGATTCCTTTCACAGCATCCTTATTTATTTTATATCAATATAGATACATCTAATAAAACCAAAAGCACACATTAGCCCCTCCTGCTTTTAAGACAATACGAAGATGAGGTTCCTGTTCCCCAGCAGATCAGTAGAACTTACTCCCTGAGGTCAAGTACAAGTTGGCGTAGATGGGTAATAGTCTATTCAGTTGTAAATTACATAAACTGCGTTTGTGAATGTTTATTTTTAGGCCACTTAACACCAATATGAATTTTTATTTTGCATGTTCTAACTTCGGAGTAACTTTTTATGATAATATAATAGAATTCTTATAAGATACTGTTATAATAAAAATAATTGTGTAATTTCATCACTATAAGTGAAATCACATATAGTAATTTCATAAACGACAGAATATGTGGCCTGACTAAAATCTGGTGAGCTACATTTTAATATTATATTAGAGCACAAAGTAAAAAAGAAATCACCACTGAGGACATTTTTAATCAGTTGTTTATTCACCGAATATGCTTTTAGAAACGTCTTGTGTGCTGGTTATTTTTCAGAATTCAGTTTTCCTCCTCTGTTGGGTAACACGCCTGCCCTACAGAGAGGTTAACTTTCTGAAAGCCAGCAGATGCCCTGTGTGGCTGGCATTGCTCCCTCTTTTCCATATCCCTTAAAAAGTGGCTCACTTCTCCAACAGTTTTGCATGTGTATGCTGCCATTGCAAGGTGGAGACAGTTCCAAATGAACTCCCAAGAATGATGTGGGCAAAGCCATCTGAACATACATGTGCTTGGCGTGGGCATTGACATTTACATTGGCTTGGGTGATTTCTTTGTACCTTTTAAATAGGTTATTGTCTCTATAGTCACTCTTTCTATAATGTCATTTTGTTATTTTAATATGGCTCTATTCAAATGTCATACAAGGCTTTATGTAAGTCAAATAGCATTTTCCCTGCAAAGTTAATCATTGCAAATGATGTTTTTAAGATCCTTTGAGGTGGAGTGGTTATTACTTGCAATGTGATCATTCCAAACCCTTCATAATGACTGTGTGCTTTGTTGCATTTTAAAGGCATGTGCTGTAGTACAGTTGAAGAATTAGGTGCTCGTGTATTAAATGCCTGCCACCTGATAACTATCTCAGGGGAGAAATTAGTTTGGTTTCATTTAAGCTTAATCTAAAGAAAAAATAATTTGTCATATTAGTTTTCAATAAGACTTATTAAGATAGATGTCCAGAACTGAGTTTAATTGCTTCCACACCTACATAAGAGTGATTTGTGTATCAAAATTAAGCATATTGGCAGGTCATACTGTATAAGTTTGTATGTAGAATGGAAGTAAACTTAACATTTTCACTTGAAGTGTTTTTTTTAACAGCATTTATTTCTTCTGCCAGTTATTTTATTTTGTTGACTGTTAATTTATCAACCCCTCTTTTTAAAAAAAAAAAGTGAGAGGAAAAAAGGCCATAGTATTATCACATTTATATATGTGGGTTCCCTAAACCATATGGTGATTTCTAATTAGAATACAAAGGATTCTTTGATGAGGCTAACTTCATAGTAGCTGCAATGGTGGGCATCACAGAAGGAGAGTTTTCCTGAATTTCCAACAAGGGTACTTTTGAGAGAAATCGTGTAGTCTATAATTGTCCTTATACTTGAAGTCTGATAAAGTTATTGATGTGCAGATCAAGTTGGTATTTCGAAGCTGGTAATTTAATTCTGGATGTTTGATCCTCTCAGTCAGTGGCTTGACTTGATTTTTTTTTAAAGCAGCTTCAATATTTAATTTCACATGTACCCTCTTAGTAGAGATTTCAAAGGATACTTTGCTGGATGCTTGACTGCCTTGTCTATTTGCTCTTGTTTTGCATGCAAGAGAGAGCCAGAAGCCTTTCTTCTCATTGTGTACACATAGTATTAATGGATTTACTCTGCCTGTATCGTCTCATTACTGGAAACAGCCAGAAGCACAGAAGTCTTTCAGTGTATGCAAATAAGGCAGAATCATCTACCTGAGAGTTAATATTCTCTGCTTTTAAGTGTATTCTAAATCTAATGTTTGTATTTAGAGCATAACATCCTGTTCTCTTTTTTTATGGGCAAAAAGCTAAGCAGGCTCAGGCAGCTGTTTGATGTTGGCTTCAAGTGTTATTAATTTCATATTCTATTATTCTTTTCACTGTAGCACAAGTGAAGCTGATGTGGAGGCTGTCATGGATAAGTTGTTTGATGAGCTGGCTCAGAAACAAAATGATTGTACGTAAGTTAATTTCTCTTGAAAGAGAATACATTTAGAACACAATGCCCAATCTCCACTGACCAATTAATAAGTTCCATTGCTGTATATGGGTTGATGCCACGCTCAAGTGGCAGTCATTGTATCAGCATTTTGTCTAATTTATGTGTTGAATCATGTGCTATTATTCATCAAGCTATGCATTTCCTATCTGTAAGAGATGAATTTTATAGTAATTATCCAGACAAGATTGAGTCTTTGTTCGTGTTCCCATAGTAACTAGACCAAGGATTCTAAAAGTGCAAGGCAGAGAGCTACGGCTGAATAAAGCCTGTGGAACCGTTGCCGACTGCACATTTGAAGAGCTGTGTGAGAGAGTAAGTATCCAGACACATTCAGACTCATTGGCTTTTTCACATAGTAAAATACTTCATATTTTCCTCTCTGCCTGTTTCAAATTTTAAAATACTATTCACAGAGTCAGAACTGACTAAAAGTCTCATTAAGGGAAATACTCATCTGTGTATGCCATGTGCTTTTTATAGATATTGGCACAAAATTTGCACTTAGAAGGACTCTAAAGGAAAATTAGAAATACAGAAAGAACTGTCAACTGTTGCTGGAAGCAAAACTCGAATCAGTTTTAGGGATCTTTTGTAAAAGTCAAACATAAGAGAATTGTTTTTTTTAAAAATTGAGGTGAGGCTACTATGTGGAGAAAGGAAGATGAAGTAATACTACCGTGATCCAGGGAAGTGTGACATAAAAGAATTTCCATTCCTTGTTCTTATTGCCCATCTGTTATTGCTGTGACATCTGACCTATTTGGGCCAGGGTCAAAGAAAGTGAATTTCTATAACTGTGACATCTATATTACATAATAATATATTCAACAGAGAAAAAATGTATATACACACACATTCATATAAATGAGAAGGACCTTGATTGCAGATTCATTGTAGTTATGAATTCTGTCTTTAAAAAGTCTGGAATTCTCAGTACTCAAAGGATATTCAATGTATTTATTGACTGTAAATCTTGAGAAAAACAAATCCAAATTGCATATAACTTTAAGCATAATACCTCAATTCTCATTTGTAAATTATCATTCCAGCTCGTCTCGGATTTATCTTGACTTTTAGGTAACTAAAAAAGAATTGTTTTTCGGTAAAGGAGATGAGAAAGTCTTTATTTATACCTGATAGTCATTTTATGAGTACTTTTCTTCAAAGCTAGTGACTTAATTACTTCTCACCAATGTAAATTTGTAATTTTTGAACCAAAGAGATGAACCCAGTCTATAATGGTTGTTACAGAATCAAAGCACTTCAAAACCAATGAAGTTTAGGATCAATTAGGATGCTCTGACAGGGTGATAATGTCAACCTCTTTTAGTGAAAGTCATTCTGGGTGATATGGACCCTTCACACTTCTACTGGATCAATCTCATCAAGGCCCTAATAGCCTAATATCCCCAGAAAAAATTCGATCGAGGCTTCCATCTAAGTTTTACTTACTTTGCCAGAGAAGTAAACTTGAGAAAAAATCTTGTATATTCAAAAAGATGAAGCTCCTCCTCTTTCCACAGAAGGGGTCCTAGTGAGGAAAGGGTGAGGACAGACCTGTTGTAGACCATCCAAAGATGGCCCCTTGGAGAAGATACTGAGGACATAAAAATATTTATCCTTATTTTTTATGTGCTCATTATTTCAGGAGACTTAGTACCAGGAAAAGGCTGCTAATCAGAACCAAAATCTTCCTAGTCTACTGTATGGGGGTAGTGGGAAAGAAGATGGATTGGGACTTCAGCTTGAAAAATGAAACTAACACATAAAAATAAGTCATTTTTATTTTATTTGACAAAATATGGATTATAATCGCAACTATGAGTTAAATTGCTAGAATAAACAAGGAAGAAACTGCTATTTATTTTTGGCACAACTTTCTTTACAAAATTTTAGGTCAATAAAATAGTATATCCTGCACTTTACAATTTGGTTGTTCAAGTCCATAGAAAATCACTTTTATGAAAATATTTTAAAATTTCATCAGTTTTTCAAAAATTCTCTTTTAATTCCTGAATATTTCAGTTACTTTCTTTTAAACTTGTTATGGTGTCATTATCCGTATTGATTTATTTTTTCTTCAAGTTGGCCAGATCCTCATTTGTCAGTGGCTTTGCAAGGATAGATTTGTTTTTTATCTGCATTGTAATTGTGGGATTTTTATCACATTTGACAAGCAGTGAATGACTGATGAAAGATACTGACATGATGGGTGGGGTTAGGTACCCAGATCAAGCTGTGAGGGATGTTTGAGGAAGGGCTACATTTTCAAATGGTTAGTTCATTTGTGACTATTTTCTTGTTATGATGATTTTATGTTTCTTTTCAACCTTACAACTGTGGGAATTCAGATATTAAATACTTGCATGAAGAGGACTCTTGAAATCATTCAGCTTCAGATATAACCTAAAACTCTTAATTAGTTATAATGATCTTATGAGCCAGGCTAAATAGTTGCAAAAAACTGTTCAGTAAAGAAAACACAACCAACTCAAGATAAAGAAGCAGGCATCTGGTGTGTCTGGGATAGTCCCTGCTTTGGATCACCTATTCTAGTTTTCTGGGAGGCTCCTGAAACCTGAGGCTCATCCAGCCATGACTCCTGACACACCATACCATCATGAGAAAAAAAAAAAAGCCTTCGGCAAAGAGTGGATGGGCTGATAGTCTGTAATGATTATTTTTGAGCCATGGCCCCTCCCAAGGAAAAATAATATGTTTATAAACATATATTAGATAGAAACTTATCTGTTAGTGTCTTGATAGGGAAAAGAAAGTTTTGATTATAAGTCCTTGATGTACACCATAAGTAAAACTAAAAAGGCCCAGAACATTCCCCTCTTCTTACACCTCTTTCCCTCCCTGCTCCAAGCACATTTCCTGAGGTCTGGAATCCCGCAGGTTAACATCTAGCCTCTTAGCATCTCTAAGATTCTCTTTCTTTGCAAATCTATAATTCAACACTCATGCTCAGAGAGGCAGCCCCAATTAGGAAACTCTAGAGCACCTGCATAATAATAACAGCGAACATTGCCATGTATCAGGCATCATTCTAAGCACTTTATGTACATTAACTCATTTATTATTTAAAATAGGTAGGCACTATTATTATTCCCATTTTATAGGTGGAGAAATTGAGGCACCGAGATACGAAGTTACTTCCTCAAGATCACACAGCTCGTAACTGGCCGAGCCAGGGCTTTGAACTTCTTGGTAGTCTGGGAATCTGATTCTGCGCTCTTAATGACTATGGTATCTCTGAAAATGCTTGACAGTTATTTTCTTCAAAATGAATGAAGTGAGACCGTCACTTTAAGAAAAACAACTAACGGTATTTGTTTCCAGTGATAAAATTTGAGCAAACAAGTAAAAATTAGAATTTTGGAAAACTTGTTGCCGCCACCATGAACTTGACAGCTTCCCAATTCTTAGACATTTTTTTCTGATGAGATTGATGGTGATATTAACAAATGCAGAGTTTTGACATTGTGTAATTAAATGTGTCAACATTTGGAAGATCTACATAACTCATGAAACCAGTATTTTCCAATAACGAATGCATACTCTTACAAAATCATGTATGACAAAAGATCCATTTAAAACATAAGAAAGATTCATGGATTTTAATATAACAATTCAAATATTCTGATATTGTTTCAGATTCTACATTGCAACTAACATTTAAAAAACTACTTCTTGTCAAGTTTTAAAAAGTTTTTAAATAGACTATTTTTTAAAATAGTTTTAGGTTTACAGAAAAATTGAGAAGATAGTACAGAGAGTTTCCATATACTCCCAAATCTAGTTCCCCCTATTATTAACGTCTTACATTAGTATGGTACATTTGTTACAATTAATGAACCAATATTGATATATTATTATTAACTAGTCCTTATTTTACTCAGATTTTCTTACATTTTACCTAACGTCCTTTTTCTGTTCCAGGATACCACATTACCTTTACTTGTCATGGCTCCTTAGGGTACTCTTGGCTCTGACAGTTTCTCAGACTTTCCTTGCTTTTGATGACCTTGACAGTTTTGAGGAGTACTGGTCAGTTATTTCTTGGATGGGATTTGTCTGATATTTTTCTTATGATTGGACTGGAATCACGGGCTTTTGAGAGGAAGACAACAGACATCAAGTGCTATTTTCACACGTCATATCAAGGGTACCTACTATCAACATGACTGTCACTGTTGCTCACACTGGTCTGCGATAGTGTTTGACAGGTTTCTCCACCATAAAGTTATTCTCTTCTCCCTCTTTCCATAGTGTGCTCTTTGGAAGGAAGTTCTTGTGAATTCTCATGTAGCATCAAAGAGGAATAGCCACAGTTGCCTGAAAAGGCTATTCAAGTACTTTCCCCTTCCAACTGCATATATGTGTGAGGCCAGATTTTCTATATGCTTCAACCCAAACAACATAGCACAGTAGAGTGAATGTAGGAGCAGATATGAGAATCCTGCTTTCTTCTATTAAGCCAGCCTCTAAAGAGATTTGCAAAAAATGTAAAACAGTGCCACTCTTCTTACTGAATTATTTTCATTTTGGAAAATATAATTATTTTTCTTAAAATGTTATTCATGTTAATTTGATGGGTTGAATGTGATGGTTTTATCATTGTTCTTTTAAATAAATTAATAAATATTTAAAATTTTTCTCAGTTTTAATTTCTAATACAGTAAATATTGGGAGAGATAACCCACATAAATAAAAGCTCTTTGGGTTCCTCAATAATTTTTAAGAATGTAAAGGGATCCTGAAACCAAAAACTTTGAGAACCACTTGCTTTAGGGTTAAACTTCTGTGGACCAAAAATGAAAGAACCCTATTCAAAGGAAGCAAGCTAAAACTGAATTCTAAAGGCTTAATGAGTAAACTGACTATACCTAAATTTTCCTTATTGAGAAATGTAATTTTTACACCTGCAGAAAATTGTTTCCTCAACTGATAACTGTGCTCACAAGTAACTATTTGCAAGAGTAGTTTGTTATTTGTGTCTTAAAAATAATGACAGGTGGCCAGGTGTGTTTGTAAAAAGTCTGAGCAGAAAAATGTATCAGTTGATGCATATGCATGGGTGTACACATTGTTCACTGTCAACTTCTGGTTCATTAACTTTCTTCTTTGGTTCTTAGTATTCAAGGAATGGGCCGTCAGATCTGTGTTTTGACCTTCATCTGTCTGTTGATCTTGGTTATGTCATATTAGTTTGTATATCATTAGACTTATACTGTACTGAACAGCGTCTCTTGGGGAGTTGTTAAGAGACATCTTGCTTCTCTTTCTCTGTTTGATGCTTTATTTTGCTTCATGTATTCCAAATGAAACCACTGGTTGTGAACTACTTCTGGTTTGTGTCCTCTGCTTGGTACACACTCAGCAAATACTAAAGGATGAATAGCTTTTATCTCTACTATTTGGCCAAGAGTCAAGACTGATGGTGTTTGGATGCCAGCCGTGGATGGTGATTATCATTAGGGAATAAGGGCATTAATCACCAGAGCCGAGGTAGCCCAGGAATCTCCACGGCCCTTTACCTTCTCAGTAGCAAAACCATTCTTGTAGCATTGCTGATCTGTGTGTGCCCATTTCCCAGATATGCTGACCTCTGGCAATACCGCGTCCAAATAAGGCAGGCAGGCAGCCTGGCTAAAGCATAGGGGACAGGTAAGGCAGAAATGAGATTACGAAGAGCTTAGTAGAGAATAGGTCAGATTCTTATAGAGAGGAATGTGTATCCAATGTCAAAAAATGATCTCTAAGTCTTTTTGTCGTTTGTCTTTCTCTGCCCCGATTCCTGGTCAAGCCTTAAGCTAAAGAGTCATAGTCTTGGTGTTGAAAGGTACCTTGAAAGTCACCTTATCTATCCAGTCATGAATCTTCCCTAAAACTGTAGTCCTCTAGTTGCCCTGCAATGTCAATTTGGGGGACAGAGTTGCATGTGTGAGAAGGAATTTAGGACACATGCAGTTAGATATAAAGTTCCAACATACAGACCTGGACTTTAGCCTGTTTCATATGGGCCCTCAGTATTTGTCAAGAAGGTTTGTAGAATGAAATCTCATAATTGACCTATGTGATAATTTGATTTAAAAAGGTAAGATGTATACTAGTAACTTTTTACCTGAATTTATTTAATTATCCTGCAATTTTGTAAATAAAAGAAAAAGAGAATTCTCTGCAAGGTTGGAGGTTGGACTGAAGGATCAGGCTTTACTAATTGTTGATGATGATTTGTATCTTCCAAGGAAGTAACTAAACATTGGGTTAAAAGCTGTTGATATGTTTTTTGTGTTTTACTGTTTTAAAGGAAAAAAGACTTTTAGAAAAAAGCCCAAGAAAAGGGAACTGGATTAGAAATTTGAAAACTGTAGCCACTTAGAATAATTGTGGTCATTTCCATGATGAAAAGCCGGGGGCGGGGGCGTGGTAGTGAAGAAGAATCAGCAGGAATGAGGAAAAACTGAGTCCAGAGAACACCTTCCTATTTTCTTCACATGGCAAGTTTTCTGTTATAGGACACATTGTGAGGCTGAGCAGTCTTGCTCAGCTTCTGTTCCCAAACTAGGACAAGAACAGGCCCTCAGATGATGCGGCATGTGTCTACAGATTGTACACTCTGCAAGCCGCGGGCCTCTCAGACTCAGCTGCCTGAAATTTCTCTGAGGCAGAAAACTTGCTTTCATTTTCTGTGAATATATTTATGTTGTGTGCTAACTGATGTTTAAAAATATGGCTGGTCCCTGTAATGGGGAGAAAGTACTTGGGGGTTCCCTGAGGGTCTTAAGGGAAGAGTAAGTGTGCTAAGAACTGTACACCTTCAACGTGTTCTCTTTCTTAGCAATAAACTTATTGGGAGGATCAGATCTAGTAGTAACACAACTCCTCATATTCCTTTTAAGATCACTTCTACTCTAGGACAGTATGACAAACTAATTAATATTTGCTTCAGTCTTTGGGAGGAGTGTGTCGTTTACTTCCTCAGACAATGATTAAGAAGTATGAGTTAGAGTTAAAAACAATTAAAGTGGTCATTAACTTTTTTAAATTACAATTTGTTGTTAACTTTAAAGTAAATGATCTCGCTTGGCTTTTAATAATAAATATATCACAGCCCTAAATAATAATTGGGAACAGTTCTCTAAACAGAAGACCTATAGGATGAAACAATTGGTAAAGTGCTGAGAAAAAAAAATCTAAGCCAACCAATTAATGTGACTATAAAACACTTTAAAAAGTACTTGTTTGATTTTTAAAAATACTTTCAGCCCTGATGGCTTTTCTAATGCTTACCTACCAACTGACTGGGGTTTTTTAAATAGAAAAAAATTTTATCAGGTAATTTTTTGATTTGTAATTTTTAAGTTTTTCTGTTTCCCAGAATAAAGTATGTGATGTGATATACTCCGTAGTACCTTCCCCCTAAATTAGATCAATTGACTCAAAATTAGTAACTACTTAGTACATTACTACTTAGAATATTTAATGACATATCCCATTAAATATATTATTACTTTGAGATATATTTTATAGAAGAAAGTTTGAAAATTGTGAGAATATACTATTTTTGTTTCTTAAAATAATTTGGTGAAGATATTATTGAGTCAGGCAAAAGATTTTGAGAAGAAAAACTAGAAGTGAGCTATAATATCAAGAAATTATAAAATTTCCACATCTTTTATTGTTAATCAAGAAATATATGTTATATAAGATTTCCCCCCAATATTGTTGCATTGATTCAATGGTCAGCAACTATTTCTTAAGTGCTTCCATATCTGTATGCCACTATGTTATAAGGAATATAAAAGAAGTATAAGAAGTTGCTTTCAAAGAGTTTACAATTTAATAAAGGATAGAACATGAACCAAATACCAGACAGCGTAGTATGGTGGAAAGAGGCCTTTGGGATATTCAAGAGATATGAATTCCAATTCTTACTCAGATGCTATGCAGCTGAGTGGCCTTAGGCAGGTCACTTAACTTCTCGAAGTCCAAGTAACTCATCTGTAAAATGCATGATGTGATCAGCTAATTTCTGTCATTATTTTCAGCTATAACAGTCTATTTTAAAGAGCTGTGCTCACTAGTTAAGTACCTGTTATGAATGCATCAGGAGTTAAAAGTAAAGATGGTAAAGATTGGTAAGATTCTGAGGAGACATGAAATTTAAGGAGGAAATTGATCTTGACCTTGAAAGGTGGGTAGAATTTAGATGAGCAGAAAGTATTTCAACCATAATCTGAAACCAAGCATTGAATGTTTTAGGAGGAACAGGAGATACTTGTCTGAGAGCAGAGTGCATGTTGAGAGAAAAGGAAAACAGAGTGAAAATCTCAGAGAGATCAGCCATAAAAACGAGGCAGAGAAATGTAGACTTCTTACCGTGATCCGCAGCGAGTCATTTTGGGTTTTAAGCAGGAACATGGTACGTAAAGTAATGTTTTAGGAAGATTAATGGGGTGGTACACTCTAGGAAAGGTTGTAACTTTCACCAACATCTTCTAGTGGGTCAGCAAATAGTATCTTCTCTTGGGAAGGTCCTTCCTTCAGGGAGGAAACTTGATTAAATAAACAAACATGCTATTAAATATTTGTTTAACTTACCTTATACAGGGGTAACAGAGAGAGCCTTACTCTCTTTATATTTTATGGCACTTCTTCTTAGTCATTTAATAGATATTTACTGAGTACTTAACTGAAAGTTGGCATAGTTCTAGGTGCTATAGGGGTAGCAAGATGAATAAGAGTCAGTCTCCACGCTTACACAGCCTTAATTTAGAAGAGAAAATGGAGTCAGTACATGGATCACTAAAATGTGAGGCAGATTTTAATTAGTACCACAGGATCAGTAGGACCAGAGTGCTGTAGGTAATCAAAGAGGAGCTGGGCCTTGAAGGCTGGAGTGTTGGAGATGCTATTGGTGCAGGGGAGGTACGGGAGAGTGTGAATGGTGGCTGTTTGGTTGTTCCTAAGGGATCATGAGGAAAACCTTTGTGATCTCTTCCTCCTCGGAGGTTTTATGTATCTATGAGAAACACAGAGATGGGAAATTACAGAGTATATTCAAAGAACTGAAGACTCAGGGGGTCTTCCATTAATGACAGAGTAGCTCCTATTTACCAACCCACCTGTCGATCACAACTGTAAACTCTGGACAAAATCTAAAAAATAACTATCTGGAAGGCACTGTTGAGCAACCAAAAGCATGGAGAAAGTGGAGTGCAGTTAACACTTGGAAGAAAGAATTTGACACTGGTGAATTTCTTATTTTTATAGTTTTCTGCCTGAGAGCAGATCTAGTTAGCCTCATATGAGACATCTGAAACTCAATGGGAACCTGCAATATTCCTGGCTTGAAGAACCAAAGGAGAGTGACCATGGCAGCTGGAAAACAAGAGGAGAAATCATGGAAAGGAGAGATCCCCAGAGGAAAGTCCAGTATTTTTCATGCAAACTCTGCCCAAATCTTGTGCTAACCTGTGAACTATACATGCACTGCTAAGGCTAAAAAAACTGAACAGATATTTCAGTTGCTGCTCATCACAGAGGAGATGGATGGAGTTTGGAGTTTGAGACTAGCCAAGTTAATTACCTGCTAAAATAGCAACAACAAAAATTCAGTGTACTTCGGTGGAATATAAAAGAATCCTAAATTTCCACAACATTACCCACAATATCCAGACTACAGTCCAAAATTACTAGATGTTTGTAGACACTGGAAAATTTGACCTGTTTTAAAAGAGAAGAGATAATCTACAGAAACTGACTCTGCAGAGACACAGGTGTTGGAATTAGTGGCAAGGATTTAAAAGTAGTTTTTATATCTATACTCAAGGATATAAAGGAAAATATACTAATAATGAGTGAACCAATAGGAAATCTTAGTAGAGAAATTAAAACTATAAAAAAGAACCAAATGGAAATTTTAAAACTAAAAATTAAAAATTCTAGACCTGAAATTTTTAAAGTTTGCCGTAGGTACTTAATAGCAGATTGCAAATGGAAGGAGAGTCAGTGAACTTGAAGACAGATCAATAGAAATTATGCATTCTGAAAAACAGAGAGAAAAAGATTGAAAAAAAGGAATGAAACCTCATGACATAAGAAACTATATCAAAAGTCAAACTATATCATTGGAGTCCCAGAAGGAAAGGAGAGAGAGAATGGGCAGACATTTCTTTTTGAAAAAATAATGGCTGAAAGTTTTCCAAATTTAATAAAAAAGGTAAATTTACAGATTCCAGAAGCTCAACAAACCCATAGCAGATACAAAGAAAATCACTCTTAGGCATGTCATAGTCAAACTATTGAAAACCAAAGATAAAAAAAATTTCAAAGCAGCCAGGGGAACAACAATATGATTAAAGACTGGCTTCTCATCAGAATCAGCAGAGACCTGAAAATAGTGCAACAACATCTTTAGAGTGCTAAAAAGAAAAACCACACAATCTAGAATTCTCTTTCCAGAGAACTTAAGATTCCTGGTTGGAACTTAGATTATATGTAGGAGAGTGGTGTGGGCTCAGACAGGATAGATGGGTTGAAGTCAGTGTAAAGGGGCTTGCATATCAGGTGATAGAGTTGGGATTCGAATCTTCATTGCCATAAAACAAACTAGTCATTATTTTTTAACAGATCTGGATAATCTGGCAAAGATGTACAAGATTGACACTGCTGCTGCCATATATGGAGACTTTGTGTGCATTAGATGAAACTGCTCCTCAAGATGGGCATGGAGCTAAGTGAGCAAATCACGCTTTTATGTGGCAAAAAGGGTACCCTGTTGGATGCTGCCCCTCACCAGGGTGTGTGGCTTGGCAAACAGAGCATGGACTGGGTTTCTGCTCCTAATTGCCCCCTAAACCAGGTATACATGTTAAATTGGAAAGAACAAGGTGAATATGAGAGAAATTTATAGATTGGATGCAGAGAAGCCTCAGGGCCAAGGACGAGCTACCAAGGACTCTGACGTTTTCAGTTTGGGTGACCAGAGGAATGACAGGACCCTTAACAGAAATACTAGAGGTAGAAGAAGGGAGCTTCTGAACAATTGGAAATCTGGGACTGAATCTAGGACTGAACAATTGGAAATCTAGGAAATGATCTGGAAGTCGTTTGTAGAGATGTGTTATTTTGGAGTCTAAAGGAGTCTGTGAAATCACCTGTTCTGACATCGAAAAAGGAAGAGATGAGGGGTACAGGTGGGGTTGCATAGTCTTATCACAGGAGTCAGTGGAAGTAGATAGAGCCAAAGTCCTAGTACAGATGAATCAAAGGAACAATAGGAACAATACAAATTTCCCACCATTTTATTGAAGAATTTTAAAAGGAAGTAATTTACCATTTTGGTAACATCTTGGGACTCAGATATTACTTTGTAGAAGGTCTTACTAGGCATATATAACAAGCTGCTGCTCTTAACCTAATGTAGCTGCTTTTCAGCCTTCACATGTGTGAAAAATTCTGTAAACTGTAAATTATTCACACTCAGATGGAGATAGAAAATTTATCTTGCATACCAAAAGATATGCAAGATATTCTCAACTTCTTTCCTGAACTTTCTGCATTCCCTTATCATGTCCTAATACAAATCCAGACTGTTAAATATCCCCATCATTTTGGATCACCCTTTGCAATACATTCTTAGTCTGCTTTACTAAAGCTAGTGATGCTTTGCTTTTCTCAGGCTACTTCTTCATACCAATTTCCATTCAATTCCATGTTCATATAATAGATTTCTACTTCCCTACACTGGACACATTCCCTCTCATTGAAAACCTACCTTTTCTAAGAATACCACTCTCCACATTTAGTGCTATGCAACTGATGGATGCTCAGTATGTACTTGTTAACTAACAAAATTAAAAGAGGCTCTACTGTTTATTTTCTGAAGTTCTTACTGACAGTATCTCTCTCTGAATCCCTTTTGCCTCCTATTTAACTGAAAGTAAACTAAATAACAAAACAAGCTTTGAAAGGAAATAGAAAAAGAATAATTTTTGCATGTATTTATTTATACTTTGATTCCAAAAAGTTATATGTGTGTACACAGACACACACATACACACACACATAGAATTAAATAGATTTTTTTTTTAAATTAGGGCAAAGGTAAAGAGAGAATAGTTAAGTTGAAAGACAGAAAAAGTTAGTATACATAAATCCATGTCATAAACTTCTACAAAGTTCTTAAAATTGAACAATTAGGGGCCTGCCTGGTGGTGCAGTGGTTAAGTTTGCACGTTCCACTTCGGTGGCCAGTTTGGATCCTGAATGCGGACCTAGCACCACTTGTCAAGCCATATTGTGGGAGATATCCCACATATAAAGCAGAGGAAGATGGGCACAGATGTTAGCTCATGGCCAGTCTTCCTCAGCAAAAAGAGGAGGATTGGCGACAGATGTTAGCTCAGGGCTAATCTTCCTCAAAAAAAAAATTGAACAATTAAATCAACTCTCAGCATCCTCTTAGACAAAGTAGGAAAAAGATATTCAGTAAGTTAGAAGAGAGAAGCAAATTAGTTACTCAGAAGAAGTGAAGATTTTTCTGGCACTTGGGCCTTTCCTAAAGGGACTTCTGAAAGATGGCAGTGGACAATGTCCTCAGCCCCATTCCTGCTGCCAATATAAGTTTGTACCATACAGATTCTTATACACAAGCTAAGGGCATAATGACAAAGTACAGTTCAATGAAGCTAGTGCTATAGAGGTCAACAAGGTGCTTTCAAGTCAGCTTTTCTCTTTCTTTATCTAACTTGATCCAGAGAAATAGTTTTAAATGTTTATATATTGGATAAACTCTCATTCAAGCCTTTCATGAATGTTGTATCTTTAGTAAAATTTGGGAGCAGATAATTCAAGGTTGTTTTTTTGACAAGATGGAGTGAAGAATTCTGTTGGTCTTTGGTTTGAAGGGTTTGGCTCTTTGTGTATCCAGCAGCACAGAGAGGCACTCTACCTTGCTCTGATTCGCTTTTTAATATCTTTAGAATATGAATTAGCATTTTCCACCCAGTATTTCTGTGATTTGGAAAGCAGAATAGTGGGAGGAAGCATAATAACTCTCTGATACCCACTTCTTTTCCGACTCTGATTAGGCTTTTCAGATATCCAGATCTAAGAGGATTCCATTTCTTCCCAATGACCTCTCACAAGGAAAAGCGAAACAAAAATAACAAAATCTCTGCATTTGTAAGACTTTAACATGTTCAGAAGTCATCACTCTCAAATTTAAAATAAGTTCTTTGCTATTCTAAAGCCTTTTCTCTTTTCTCTTTAGTTTTCTAAATGTCACTTTTCATGCCTCTTAGCTCCGATTTCCAAAGGGAAAGGAAATTGATTGACCTTTCACTTCAAATGCACATGTAGGACCAGTAGCAAAGGGTACAGAACCTCATCTTGCACCTTGTGGGTAATCTTTCAGATTTCTTCTGGCTAGATCTCAAAGTAAGACAAATTTATAACACTGCCTTTCCTCCCACAGAGATGTAGCAAATACTGCCCTCTACTGCGGGGATGCTCAGGATAGCTCAATTAGTTAATGAGCAGGTGCTAGTCTTTGCTTACTGATTTCAGTGATTTTGGTAGAATTGTGTTGTTACTAATAACTTCATTATTACCATATACATTCCTATTAAAATCATTATATTTAAAAATAGAAAAAAGGATGGAAACATATTTTAGCCTTGGCCATATACATTTATTACCTTCTGTAGTCTGTATAATCAGATATCATAATGTCTGAGGCATTAATAATGTTTAAATTTCCATTTGTTTAGAACAAGTTAAGAAAATCCCTTTTCCAGCGGGAAATTAGAAGGGAGCTGTTATAGCATTATGTTAGTAAATAAATTTGTGGAATAATTCTAACAATGGTTGGGCTATTTTTCTTCTCCCGCCGATGTTCTTTTCAGTGCCTATTGGATTGCTAATATCTGGATTAGTCATTTCAAAGAACTAGCTGTTTGTGCAGCTAAAGAAAATTTTCCTCATTCTTTATTATTTTAAATGGTTAATTATACATGGTTAATTAACACTAGAGGATCACATTAAATAAACTAAATACCTTCCAACCAAAAACGCCTTAAAGAAAGTAACTACTGAAATAGTTATACACACACACGCATATATTTGTATACGTCATGTTTTTGCAAAGTGTCATGCTATCTGTGTTCCTGGATATGAAGAATATGGGTCCTCTTATTAGGCTAAATGTCAGTATAATGCACTATTCAGCTCACTTGTGGTGTTCCCTTTTTTCAGAACCTGGTTTGCTTAGGATTGCCTTGAAGCTAAAGAGATTTTAGCAAGGGAGCCATGAGAAACAAAACCTAGTAATCCACAGTGTCCCCATGGCTTCTTATGAAATCTAAAGCTTAAACTTCTCATTACCTTAACTCAGAAACCTTAGATACCATGAGAGCTAGTAGGAGAGTCTGATCAGGTTAAGTAATCCCGTGGTGAGGGTAAATTCTAGGACGCGGTTACCCAACGTTTGTAAGGGAGGCTCTGAAGTCCCATTTCCCACAGCTTTACAAACCAGAGAAGCTGTCCTCTTTTTCATCAACTCTAGGCTGCTTTCTGACTATCCCTCATACTACAGTTAATTTGAAAACTTAGTCTAAATAAAGTACCTAGGCAGGACTTTCTAATTCCAGAAGTATCTGGATCCTTTCTAAGTGTTGGGCTCTGAGCTACACTAACTCATTCACTGTTGTTGATTCTGTTGGCTGGTTGAACCCAGCTTATCTCATTTCTAAAAGGAGCAATTCTTGACTTCCCTCAAATTTGAGATGTCTCTTAAACAGTTGACACTCCATCCTAGTCAGATGCCAGCTAATTGTTTAACAAACGATTGTCTGGTTTACTCAATCTCAGGTAGTTAGGATAACAATTTTTTTTATTGAGTTCATAATAGTTTATATCAATGTGAAATTTCAGTTGTACATTATTTCTTGTCTGTCACCACATAAGTGCTCGCCTTCACTCCCTGTGCCCACCCTTCAGCCCCCTT
The DNA here is from genome assembly GCF_041296235.1 of Equus asinus. Classification (NCBI taxonomy): domain Eukaryota; kingdom Metazoa; phylum Chordata; class Mammalia; order Perissodactyla; family Equidae; genus Equus; species Equus asinus. Next base: position 44,219,391 of record NC_091813.1, read on the forward strand.
CCCCTGGTAACCACTGAACTGTTTGTCCATGTGTTTGTTCATATTCCACATATGAGTGAAATCTTATGGTGTTTGTCTTTCTCAGTCTGGCTTCTTTCGCTTAGCATAATTCCCTCTAGGTCCTTCCATGTTGTTGCAAATGGGATGATTTTGTCTTTTTTTATGGCTAAGTAGTATTCCATTGTATGTATATACCACATTTTCTTTATCCAATCATCTGTTGATGGGCACTTGGATTGTTTCCATGTCTTGGCTATTGCGAATAGTGCTGCAATGAACATAGGGGTGCGTATGTTACTTTGGATTGTTGATTTCATGTTGTTTGGGTAGCTGCCCAGTAGTGGGATAGCTGGGTCGTATGATAGTTCTATTTTTAGTCTTTTGAGGAATCTCCTTACTGTTTTCCATAGTGGCTCCACCAGTTTGCATTCCCAGCAGCAGTGTATGAGGGTTCCCTTTTCTCCACACCCTCTCCAACATTTGTTATTTTTAGTCTTAGTGATGATAGCCATTTTAACAGGCATAAGGTGGTATCTTCATGTAGTTTTGATTTGCATTTCCCTGATGATTAGTAATGTTGAATATCTTTTCATGTGTTTATTGGCCATCTGTATCTCTTCTTTGGAAAAATGTCTGTTCATATCCTCTGCCCATTTTTTGATCGGGCTGTTTGTTTGTTTATTGTTCAGTTGTGTGAGTTCCTTTTATATTATGGAGATTAACCCCTTGTCAGATATATGATTTGCAAATATTTTCTTCCAGTTGGTGGGTTGTCTTTTTGTTTTGATCCTAGTTTCTTTTGCCTTGCAGAAGCTCTTTAGTCTGATGAAGTCCGGTTTGTTTATTTTTTCTTTTGTTTCCCTTGTCTGAGAAGACATGGCATTCGAAAAGATCCTTTTAAGTTCGATGTCAAAGAGTGTACTACCTATATTATCTTCCAGGAGTTTTATGGTTTCAGGACTTATCTTCAGGTCTTTGATCGATTTTGAGTTTACTTTTGTGTATAGTTACAGATTTTTTACCACTAGTTTTTATCGTCTTATGGAGATGTTTTGCAGTTTTTATGTATTGCCTTGCAGTTGTATTGATGCTTTCATTCGGTGATGCTTATTAATAATAATGATGATGCTAATGATAATAATTTCCTGCCTCTTCATATTCTTCTAAATGTTGTATTTTTAACCTATCTCCACATTTTTCATTTTGGTTTTCTAGGCTGTAGGTTATAAGTCAGATGTTTTTGTGCCAATTGTTGGAGTTTTCCACTCCCCAAATGAACTGGAAGTATTCCCAGGAATGAACCTAGCACAGTGCTTTGCATGTATTAGGCACTCAGTAGATCTGCTTTGATGTGGCTTGTGTTTTGAGCAAGTTGTCAGTTCCAGAATCTCCAGGATTAGATATCTCCAGAATTTGGAGATCTATTACATACACAAAGCTAATCAAGTGCGGATGGGGAAAGGGTGCAATTGCCTCTAGTGTGCTGCTTGAATTTTTTGGTGAAGTCATTGTTTCTACAAAGTACATTGTTTCTACAATAACAGAAACATTGTTTCTGTTATTCTGTTAAAATAAGAATATGACGCCCCCCCAAAAGAGTACTGTATTAGCCGTTATTATTTGGCCATAGAGGGATAGTTTAGCAAAGATCTGGCGCATTTAGGAAGAACTGGCCTCCTGCCATTGAGACTTTGTAAGTCAAGTAGTAAAACTTTGTAGCTCCCCGAAGAACACCTTCTGAAGTAGAATGTGGTAGTATTTTCCGGAATTGTGAGATATTTTCCAGCTGGGTGCTATAGACTTCATATTAATGAGATTTCTCATCCTAAGGTGCCAGATGACTAATCTTGGGAAATTATTTGCTGTACAAATACACACATTTCAGTGCTCTATTTTTCTAATTAATATCTTTGTTAATTTGATGCACATAAGTTGTTTTAACATCAATTCACATGATATTTTTAGTTTGTTTTGAAAAGAACATATTCATCTGAATTCCACTCAAGCATTTTTTTTTCTATTAAAAGGTACTTCTATTTAAGATATGAGGTATTGTCATTTCTCTGTAAACAAAGCAAGTTACCACAAATACTTGTATAATGAGGAGCTTTCAGGGTATCACTACGTAGAATTTGTAAAGAGGCGTCTATACAGATAAAGAGTAACCCTTAGGACAGTATAATCTAGACAGCGCTTGAAATAATAATCGTCCTACTTGAGCTGAAATAATGGTGGCAGAAGAAGCATTAGCCAGGCAGAGAAAAAAAGAAACTCAAGCTGACAGCTCATTCGTGTATGTTGAAGTGGATCAGCCACTCACTGCAGGGCAGAAGGCAGCCTGGTGGTAACGCTCGTGCATTTCACATTGGTGTAGCATTGAGTAAATCCCCACCCCTGGCACCAGGGTCAAACCGAAGCAGACAGCTTCTCTCATACTGTTGCTGTTTCTCAGGCAGGAGAAAGAAGATGTCAAGCAAGCTCTTTATTCCTACAAGTTTGTTCGAGAAACTGTGCTACATATAATCCACCTGTACACTCTCGGTAATTAAGGAAAACAAATGCTCTTTGCAAAGTCATTATAGATTTAAAGTTCTTTAAGTTTTCATCAGGTTTCCACAGAAACAAAGAGTTTGAAACAATAGTCGAGAATGCACAAACCATCGAATAAGTGGATTTTAATTGTTCCTGTTCAGAAAATTATTCAGATAACCAGCCACATCAAAGACTATTAAACTTTTTAATTGCTCAGGTAGAAAGATGGAGAATGTCATCATTATCTATCATAAGAAGAACCTGCATTAGATAATGATACTTGAATTCTGAGCTAGAATAACATACTCAAGGATGCTACTAACTGAAGTGCCATTTAGTACTCAAAAATAATCATATGCTTTAATTATTCATAGGACACAATGCACGAATTTACAATACTAATTGTGATTTCAAAAAATGTCTTATGCTATGGTTTACTTACATATGAGATCAATTAATGCAAAACAAAAGTATAAATATTAGCAACTCCCTTTGATATTGTATGCTTGCAATTTAGTGATAGTGAGGTCAAGAGTGGAGAAATGTGTCTTCTCTGTGTTTTGCTAAGTTCTCGTAGGATTTAGTACAGTGCTTTGTATTAAGGATTCAGTAGTTATAATTGATTTTGAAGAAGACTTGGTGATAGTGTATTCAGTTTTCACCAATCTTGTATTATGCAAGCCTGAGTTCCCTGGGCTGTGCTAGATGCTAGGGACATGGAGGTAGATACGATAGTGCTGGCCCTGTTGGGACTCCCTGTCTTGAACAGGGGAGTAAGTGAGGGTGGCAACTGCAAATCTAAACAGATTTGTGACTCCTCAGGCTCTTTAATTTATGCATTTATTGAATATTTTACACCTTCACTCTTCATTATTATTAGGAAAGATGCAGGGGACTAAATAGCTGAAAAACAAAAACCAATGTAAAGTATACAGACTTTGTTTGAATTAGTAAAGATCGCCAACATTGTTTTGCTACATCATTCTCTTTTTACCCTTTTTTGTTATAATGTATTTTGTTTCTCTCCCCTTTGGAAAATGCGGAAAAATCTAAAAAATAAACAGGATCAGAAGTCTCTAAGTCTATCACTTAGACCATTTAGAGATAACAATTATTAGCATTTTTTTACATATTTACTTAGCCTTTTTCCTACAAATGTATTTTGAGCAAAACAGACACCTTAATACAGTTATAATTTTGCATTATGCTTTTTTCACTTAGCTTTTTTACCAAAGTTTGTTTCCCTATCATAAAATATTTTTCATAAACACCATTATTTGTTGGCAACGTATTATTCCATTATATCCATGTGCCATAATTTATTGAGCATTCCTCTGTTGTTATATTTTAAAATTACTTTTTGGTTCGCATAGTTATAAATAATCCTTTTGTATAGCCTTTGGTTGCATTTCTGATGATTTCCTATAGATTGATTCCTAGAAGCAGAATGACTGGGTTAAGTTTATGTCTCTTTTTAGGACTCAATACAATCCAACAAATTTTTTTCTGGAATAACTGAACTGATTTACTCTTCCAGCAGCAGTGACTGTCTTATTACATGCATGCCAGCATTGAGTAGTATCATTTATTTTTCTTTGCAGAATTGCTATATGAAAAATATCTCTTCTTTTGTCTTTCTTTAGTTACTACTGAGTTTGACTATATTTTTCTTTTGTTTATTAGCCTCATACTTTTTATATTTTCTGTTCTGTGAATTGCATATTCAAATTCTTTATGCATTTTTCTGTTGGCATGCTCTTACAATTTCCGTTTTATTGCAGTCATTCCTTGTCTCCCCGATTCCTTTTTCATGTCAACTCGTTCTCTGTGGCTTTTTGTTTTTATTTGATTGAGTCCATGTTTTCTTACTTTCTGTAGGGATACCACATAATTTTCTGGCTTTTTTTCTTCTAGTTCTTGTATACAGTAAATCATAAGTTTTATTTTTGGAAATAAGTTTTCTACTACACCTTAAAAATTCCAAAATTGATTACAAAAATCAATGTATCATAAAATAAATGGCAATATCTGTGTTTACATATATTTATCAATTATGTAAAACTGATCTTTTGCTATAAAAGCTAGATCATATTTTTCTACATGTGCTGGACTTGTTAGTGTCTTCTAAAATGTGGGCTTTTCCTAGTAAATCTCTCTGCAGCAAGTACAGTATTTTGGTTAGCTATTGCTGCATAACAAATAACCCTTAAAATTCAGTGGCTTAACAAAATAAGCATTTATTATTGCTCTGTAGTCTACAGGTCAACTGGGAAGTTTCTTTTGATCTGTTTTGGGCTCACTTATGCATCTGCAGTCAGCTTTGCTGATCTTGGTTGGGCTTGCTCATCCGTTTGTGGGGCCAGCTGGCTGTAGACTGGCCTAGGATGCTTTCCCAGTTTAGGTAATTGGCTCTTCTTATGTCCCCTCCTCCTCCAGCAGGCCAGCTTACGTGGTACAATAGAGTGAGTGGAGGCATGCAAAGCCTCTTGAGACCTAAGCTCAGACGTGGAAAATTGTCACTTTTGTCTCCTTCTATTGGCCATGGTAAATTATAAGCCTGGCTCTGGTTAAAGAGTTGGTCAGATAGACTCCATGTCTTAATGGGAGAGCTGGAAAGTCACAATCCAAAGGGTGTGGACAAGGAGGCAAGAACAGTTGGAGCCATTGCTGTAATCAGACTGCCCCACATAGGCATTCTTCATTTCTCCAAAAACATTTTAAATGGGTTTGAAATTATCATAATTTCCTAGAGAATTTTTTAGTTAATGCATTTGAATGCCCCGCATACCTTTAAACACTGAATGCTATGGAAAGAGGGGATGAATAATCCTGTGGCAACAGTATCAACTTATCAGTCCTAGTGATCAGGATGTCACATCAAAAATGATACCATTTGTGAGGCACGTGGGGCTGTATAAGATGTTTGGCAGCGTCTATATGTGGTTTGGTGAAAACATTTGTTATATTCCTCTATATTGTATAATCATGAAAAGAAAAATAAATTTACAAAGATATTTTAGAATATATCAAATAATGAATTAGAATAAGACTTTCAAATAAAATCTTTTCAAATTTCTAATGAGAAAAGTTGCCTCCATGAACATAACTTTTTAAAAATAAGATTTGATGCTGAAAATGCAGTTCCTGATTAAAATTTTTTAGTGGTAATCTGAAGAAAATTTGAGAAATTTTTTTTTTCTTTTGTGAGGAAGATTGCCAATAAACTAACATCTGTGCCAGTCTTCCTCTATTTTATGTGGGATGCCAACGTAGCATGACTTGACGAGCAGTGTTAGGTCTGCACCAGGATCTGAACCCGCAAATCCCAGGCCACTAAAGTGAAGCGTGCAAACTTCACCACTATGCTACCGGCTGGCCCTGAGGAAAAATTATTTTTAATTTAATTTTTTAAATTGAGTTCATAATAGTTTACATCATTGTGAAATTTCGCTTGTACATTATTTCTTGTCTGTCACCATATAAGTGTTCCCCTTCACCCCCTTGCCCACCCTCCAGCCTCCTTCCCCTGGTAACCACTGAACTGTTTTCTTTGTTCATGTGTTTGTTTATATTCCACATATGAGTGAAATCATATGGTGTTTGTCTTTCTCAGTCTGGCTTCTTTCGCTTAGCGTAATTCCCTCCAGGTCCATCAATGTTGTTGCAAATGGGATGATTTTGTCTTTTTATGGCTGAGTAGTATTCCATTGTACATATATACCCCATCTTCTTTATCCAATCATTGGTTGATGGGCACTTGGATTGTTTCCATATCTTGACTATTGCAAATAGTGCTACAATGAACATAAGGGTGCATATGTTACTTTGAATTGTTGATTTCATGTTGTTTGGGTAGATACCTAGTAGTGGGATAGTTGCGTCATATGGTATTTCTATTTTTAGTTTTTTGAAGAATCTCCGTACTGTTTTCCATAGTGGCTGCACCAGTTTGCATTCCCAGCAGCAGTGTATGAGGGTTACCTTTTCTCCACACCCTCTCCAACATTTGTTATTTTTAGTCTTAGTGATGATAGCCATTTTAACAGGCATAGGTGGTATCTTCGTGTAGTTTTGATTTGCATTTCCCTGATGATTAGTAATGTTGAATATCTTTTCATGTGTTTATTGGCCATCTGTATCTCTTCTTTGGAAAAATGTCTGTTCATATCCTCTGCCCATTTTTTGATCGGGCTATTTGTTTTTATATTGTTCAGTTGTGTGAGTTCCTTTTATATTATGGAGATTAACCCCTTGTCAGATATATGATTTGCAAATATTTTCTCCCAATTGGTGGGTTGTCTTTTTGTTTTTTTTTTTAAAGATTTTATTATTTCCTTTTTCTCCCCAAAGCCCCCCGGTACATAGTTGTATATTCTTCATTGTGGGTTCTTCTAGTTGTGGCATGTGGGACGCTGCCTCAGCATGGTCTGATGAGCAGTGCCGTGTCCGCGCCCAGGATTCGAACCAACGAAACACTGGGCTGCCTGCAGCAGAGCGCGCGAACTTAACCACTCGGCCACGGGGCCAGCCCCGGGTTGTCTTTTTGTTTTGATGCTAGTTTCTTTTGCCTTGCAGAAGCTCTTTAGTCTGATGAAGTCTCACTTGTTTATTTTTTCTTTTATTTCCCTTGTCTGAGAAGACATGGCATTTGAAAAGATCCTTTTAAGTTCAATGTCAAAGAGTGTGCTACCTATATTATCTTCCAGGAGTTTTATGGTTTCAGGACCTATCTTCAAGTCTTTGGTCCATTTTGAATTTATTTTATGTATGGCGTGAGATAATGGTCTATTTTCATTCTTTTGCAAGTGGTTGTCCAGATTTCCCAACACCATTTATTGAAGGGACTGTCTTTTCTCCATTGTTTGTTCTTGCCAACTTGGTCAAAGATTAGCTGTCCATAGATGTGTGGTTTTATTTCTGGGCTTTCAGTTCTGTTCCACTGATCTGTGTGCCTGTTTTTGTACCAGTACCATGTCATTTTGATTACTATGGCTTTTCAGTATATTTTCAAGTTAGGGATTGTGAGGCCTCCAGCTTTGTTCTTTTTTCTCTGTATTGCTTTAGCAATTCAGGGTCTTTGGTTGCCCCATATGAATTTTAGGATTTTTTTGTTCTATTACCGTGAAGAATGTCATTGGGATTCTGATTGGGATTGCATTGAATCTGTGGATTGCTTTGGGTAGTTTGGACATTTTAACTATGTTTATTCTTCCAATCCATGTGCATGGAATCTCTTTCCATGTCTTTATGTCATCATCTATTTCTTTCAATAATTTCTTCTAGTTTGCATTCTGTAAGTCCTTCACCTCCTTGGTTAAATTTATTCCTAGATATTTTATTCTTTTTGTTGTGTTTGTAAATGGAATTGTATTCTTGAGTTTCTCTTTCTGTAAGTTCGTTATTAGAGTATAGAAATGCAAGTGATTTTTGTAGGTTGATTTTGTACCCTGGAACTTTACTGTAGTTGTTAATTATTTCTAATAGTTTTCCCATGGGTTCTTTAGGGTTTTCTATATATAAGATCATGTCATCTGAACAGCCAGAGTGTCACTTCTTTACTCCCTGTTTGGATTCCTTTTATTCTCTTCTCTTGCCTAATTGCTCTGGCCAAAATCTCCAGTACTATGTTGAATAAGAGTGGTGATAGAGGGCATCCTTGTCTTGTTCTTGTTCTCATAGGCATGGCATTCAGTTTTTCCCCGTTGAGTATGGTGTTGGCTGTGAGTTTGTCATATATGGCCTTTATTATGTTGAGGTAATTTCCTTCTGTCCCCATTTTGTTAAGAGTTTTTATCATAAATGGCTGTTGGATCTTGTCAAATGCTTTCTCTGTGTCTATTGAGATGATCATGTGGTTTTTATTCCTCATTTTGTTAATGTGGTGTATCACAGTGATTGATTTGCGGATGTTGAACCATCCCTCTGTCCCTCGTATGAATCCAACTTGATCATGATGTATGATCTTTTTGATATATTGCTGTATTCGGATTCTCAATATTTTGCTGAGGATTTTTGCATCTATGTTCATCAGCGATATTGGCCTGTAGTTTTCCTTTTTTGGATTGTCCTTGTCAGGCTTTGGTATCAGAGAGTTGGCCTCACAGAATGTGTTAGGAAGTGTTCTGTCTTCCCTAATTTTTGGAACAGCTTGAGAAGGATAGGTATTAAATCTTCTCTGAGTGTTTGGTAGAATTCTCCAGGGAAGCCATCTGGTCCTGGGCTTTTATTTTTTGGGATGCTTTTGATTACTGTTTCAATCTCTTTACTTGTGATTGGTGTATTCAGATTATCTATTTCTTCTTGATTCAGCTTTGGGAAGTTGTAGGAGTCTAAGAATTTATCCATTTCTTCTAGATTGTCCATTTTGTTGGCATATAGGTTTTCATAGTATTCTCTTATGATCGTTTGTATTTCTGTGGTATCTGTTGTTATTTCTCCTCTTTCATTTCTAATTTTATTTATCTGAGCTTTCTCTCTTTTTTTCTTTGTAAATATAGTTATGGGTTTGTCAGTTTTGTTTATCTTCTCAAAGAACCAGCTCTTTGTTTCACTGATCCTTTCTACTGCCCCTTTTGTTTCAATTGCATTTATTTCTGCTCTGATTTTTATTATTTCTCTTCTTCTGATGACTTTGGGCTTTGTTTGTTCTTTTTCTAATTCAGTTAGGTGTAGTTTGAGATTGCTTATTTGGGATTTTTCTTGTTTGTTAAGGTGAGCCTGTATTACGATGAATTTCCCTCTTAGTGCCAATTTTGCTGCATCCCTTATGAGTTGGTATGGTATGTTTTCATTTTCATTTGTCTTAAGAGATTTTTTTGTTTTCTCCTTTAGTTTCTTCAATGATCCACTGGTTGTTCAATAGCATGGTGTTTAGTCTCCACATCTTTGTCCCTTTCTCAGCTTTTTTCTTGTGATTAATTTCTAACTTCATAGCATTGTGATCAGAAAAGATGCTTGTTATCATTTCAGTATTCTTAAATTTTTTGAGGCTTGCCTTGTTTCCCAAGGTATGGTCTATCCTTGAGAACATTCCATGCGCACTTGAGAAGAATGTGTATTCTGCTGTTTTTGGATGGAGTGTTCTGAATGTGTCTGTTAAGTCCAACTGGTCTATCTTTTCATTTAATTCCACTGTTTCCTTGTTGATTTTCTGTGTGGATGATCTATCCACTGATGTGAGTGGAGTGTTGATGTCCCCTACTATTATTGTGTTATTATTAATATCTCCTTTTAGGTTTCTTAATAGTTGCTTTATGTACTTTGGTGCTCCTGTGTTGGGTGCATAGATATTTATAAGTATTATGTCTTCTTGGTAGAGTGTCCCTTTGATCATTATATCCTGCCCCTCTTTGTCTCTCTTTACCTGTCTTATCTTGAAGTCTGCTTTGTTTGATAGGAGTATCGTGACACCTATTTTCTTTTGTTTGCCATTAGCTTGGCATGTCATCTTCCATCCCTTCATTCTGAGCCTGTGTTTGTCATTGGAGCTGACATATGTTTCCTGGAGGCAGCATATTGTTGGGTCTTGTTCTTTAATCCATCTCACCACTCTGTGTCTTTTTGTTGGAGAATTCAATCCATTTACATTTAGGGTGATTATTGATATATGAGGGCTTAATGCTGCCATTTTATCACTCGTTTTCTGGTTTTCCTGCATTTCCTTTGTTTCTGGTCCCATGTGTTTCAGTCTACCAACTGGGTTATGTAGTTTTTTATGTTGGCTTTCTTTGCTTTCTCATTATTTATTATTTGTGTCTCCATTCTACTTATTTGTTTAGTGGTTACCCTGAAGTTTATAAAATCTCATAAATAAGATAGTCCATTTTCTGATGGCCTCTTATTTCCTTAGACTGAACTGATTCAGTCCCCTCCCTCTTCCCATCCTATGTTGTTTTTGTCACATCTTATTCCACCTTGTTTTGTGAGTTTGTGGTTAAAATGACAAGATTTTCTTTGTTTTTGGTGTTTTCCTTCCTTTTATCTTTAATGTTATACTTGAGTATTTGCTAACATTTTCTGATGTATGGCTACGATTTTCTGATTTTGTCTACCTATTTATCTCCTTCCTTTGTGCTTTGTAACCCCTTTCTCGCTTTTTTTTTTTTCCCAGTATGAGGGCGGATTTCTTATAGGGGGTTCTTGTGGCTACAAACTCCCTTAGCTTTTGTTTATTTGGGAAAGTTTTAATTTCACCATCATATCTGAAGGACATTTCGCTAGATAATGTATTCTTGGCTGAAAGTTTTTGTCCCTCAAAGATTTGAATATGTCATTTGAGTCTCTCCCAGCCTGTAAGGTTTCTTCAGAGAAGTCTGCCGAAAGCCTGACGGGTTCCTTTGTGATTTACTTTCTGGTCTGGAGATTTAATATAATCTTTGATATTGCTTGAGGGCATGGCTTTGTTTTTTTGCATTGTGATATTATTTGGTCACAGTTACCACCTATCGCCACTGGGTGGGTGTCAAGAGCTGCATATTCGGAGCCCTCTGCATTCTGCTGCGATCCCAGCCACTGGAGCCAGTGCTGGGCAGGTGGGGGAAGGGGCGCTTTCTCCTAGGTGCTCTCAGGGTTTTCTCACTCTGCCCTCACTATCTGCTTTCCTGGGGTTTTGGCTTGATGAAGTCACCCCCCCAGTAGCTTTCACCTTGGTAGGGGGGCCTTCCCCTAGGCTGCGAGGGACCTCAGGGGTCTTTGATGTTTCTGTGAATATGTGCACCCTCCCCACTTCCTTCCCTCTTGGATGCTGCATGCAGTCCCAGATCACAGTCTTTTAGGGAGGGAGCGAAGTTTTCTCTTACCCCATTCCATCTCCTTTGAGGGGGGCTCCAGCCTCTCCGCCTTCTGGTGTATGGCTGCGTGGGTCTCTCAGATGTCTTTTGTGTTGTGCTGATGTCCTCTATTGGAATATGAATGTCTTTTTCGTTGTATCATGGACGGGAGAGATCACTGGGAGAGCTCACTCTGCCGTGATGCTGACATCACTCTTGAGAAGTCCCAAGGAAAAACTTTTGATAGTTACTATCTTGTGTGAATGAGAATCTTTGTTCACACAGGAGGTGTTAGAAAGTCTTCCACTTCAATAGTGGTGGACTCTTTGTCAGAAATTTGTACCAACCTTGTAGTTGGGACAACAAAGGGAGCTGGATGAAATACGTATTAGGACAGGCTACCTGCTGAAACAAACAGTCCCAAAATCTCTGGGACTTAACAAATAAACATGTGTTTCTTGCTCATATCACCATCCAGTGCAGGTTGGCCAAGAAACTCTGCTCCATGCAGTTCTTCATGGATCCAGGCTTCATCTCACTTGTGCTTCATGCAGTCCTTCATGGATCCAGGCTTCATCTCACTTGTGCTTCATGCAGTCCTTCATGGATCCAGGCTTCATCTCACTTGTGCCTCTGCCCTCCTTTAAGTCCTCAAAGCCCTCTCTTTTGAGCCAGCAGATGAGTAAAGGAAGTGAGGGTTCTGGGTGGGAGGTTTTTATGGGCCAGATCAAGAAGTGATGCATATCACTTACTCTTACATTCCACTGGCCTGAACTTAATCATACGGCCACACCTAAATGCAAGAGAGGCTGGGGAATATAGACAAGCTCTGTGCCCAGGAAAATGAGGAAAACATGGATATTGATGAGCACTAGCAATCTTCTTTTAAAAAGTGAGCTGAGCTTAACTGAGCTTACTTTTGGCAGCCTCACTGAGTTAGTGGGACAGAAGTCAGGAACTAGGGCAGCTAAGGATGTGACCTGGTAAACTGCTCCCCACTTTGGATGGAACCCTGCAGACCTGCACTCTAGGAATAAGTATGGACCAGAAGTAAACCAGCTGTCTTGTGGACTTCAGTCACACTTGTGTGAGCCGAGTATCTCAGAATACTTCCAGTCTTGAACTTGGACTTTTTTTCTACAAGTATTTTTTTCCAAAGATAAGTCCACTACACAAAGATAGCCAGATATATGAGGAGACAAGACACTATGGATGTGAACAAGCAAATGCAAAAACAATAAAATTAGCGACACCAGATATTGGAATTAATGAGTCCATATTTTAAATAACTAAGCTTACATGTTCAAAGAGATTTTTTTAAAAAAAGCTAGGCTTGGAAATTTAAGTGTAGGGATCTAGGGACTATAAAAAGAGATATATCAGCTTTGAGAAATTCTAGAACTGTAAAGTACAATAACCAAAATTAAGAACTCAATGGATGAATTGAAGAGCAGATAAAACACAGCTAGGGAGAAATATAGTGGACTAGAATATCAGTCAGTGGAAACTATTCAAAAGGAATCATGAAGGGGCCGGCCCTGTGGCTGGTTGGTTAAGTTCATGTGCTCTGCTTCAGCCGGTTCGGATCCTGGGCGTGGACCTAGCACTGCTCATCAAGCCATGCTGAGGCAGCGTCCCACATGCCACAACTAGAAGGACCCACAACTAAAATATACAACTATGAACTGGGGAGGCTTTGGGGAGAAGAAGGAAAAATAAGTAAATAAATAAAATCTTAAATAAAAAAATGAGTCATGAAGAAGTGAAAAAAGGAAAATACTAAAGAAAGGATAAAAGAAATGGAGAATATGAAGTTTAACTTGGGTTCATTTAGAGTACCAGAAGGAGAAGAGAGAGAGAATGGAGTAGAGGCAATATACACATACAGACGGACTGGATAGTGTGTGACGTTTATGGAGAAAAGGAACACTGACAACACACTAATCCTCAAGCTTACGTGGAGAAAAGTTGCTCAAATTAAGACACGATATAAACAGGAACATACCAACCTGGACTGGTACGTGGAGTTTGATGCTACTAGGCCTTTGATCTGGGGAACTCGTGCGCTTGGCTGTGAGGGCTAACCACGAACTATGTGGGAGTGTTGCCGTTCACCCCATCCCCTCCCTCTAGTCGCCCTAGTGTGAAGAATCGTTAGCTGAGTGTAACTGTAGAACCGAAGTCAGATTTCATCCCAAATATCAAATCCTTTATCCTTTTGTCAAAATTTAAAGGAGAAAATATATGTTCAGCTTATGTTTTATTTTCTTTTTAAACACTCCTGAAAAAATTCCACTTCTATAGATTAAGAAAACTTAGGGGAAAAACATAGAAATGTCCATGACAAACTGATATTTTGATCTCACACAGGTGAGATGTAGATGATAAGATGCCCATTATAAAAATGACCTCCAAAAAAAGCGTTATGGTTTTTGCTGTTTAAAAGTAACAACACAAGTTCACTGTAGAAAAAGAGCAAAAAAGTATAAAAGAAACAAAATTGATCTTGTATGCCACCACCCAAAGATAAGCACTGTTAACATTTTGGTCTATATCTTTCTAGACTTTTCCTACATATATATTAGGATATACAACAAAGGCTTGCCTTGGGAATGGGAAATTTGGGCCAAGTAAGAAGTGGGATTTTTTTTGTAGGTACTTCAGTTATTTTGGAAATAAATGTGTATAAAAGAAGGAATAGGCCTGCCCCCCAGGCTATGTTGTGTTTTATTCATACATTGACTCACTTATTCATTCAGTAAGTGATAAGCACTTCCTATGTGCTGTGTACTGGGTTAGGGGCTGTTCATTATGTGAGCCTGGGGATTCCCCCCACATGTGGTGCTAATGGTATTACCAAAAGACGTGTGGGAGGGAGAGGGCCTGAGGCAGACGATATTTTTGTTATGTACATATGACTTCACATGGGGTGGGGCGCATATTTCGATGGACCAGAGACAGCAGGAAGGACCGGAGGGAGCGGCTCTTACCTCCTGTGTGCAAAGGCAGCGGCAGACTGGAGTCCGTTGAGCTGTTCACTTGTTAGGCTGCCTAGCTTCATGAGCTGAGGAAAGGGTTAGTTAATAGTTAAGAAAAGAATAACTACTGTTTATTAAGTGTCTGTCGTATGCCAAATAGCATACTATGCATGTATCATTTCATTTACTTCTCACATGAACTCTGTAAATTAATAACTAGCATTTATTGAGTAGGTACTGTGTGACAGCTACTGTTGTAAGAGTTTACATGCAGTCAGTACGTCAACTCCTCAGGACAAACCTGTGAGACAGGTCCTGTGAGGCCCCCCTTTTACAGATGAGGAAATGAAGTTCAGAGAGACTTGCTCGAGATGACTGGACATGACAGACCAACGATTCCAAAGTCTCTACCGTATTTCTGCCCACAACTGTTTAATTTATTTAATTAATGAAAAATAGTGTCTCTGATTAATAAGAAACCCCATCTCTTACCAAATTCACTCCTGGAAGTTTGGGTGTCATTTCTTAGATACTTCACATCGAAGCCAGGATAAAACACACTCTTTAAATATCTGCTAAAAAAACCCTTCATATTTTAAATTAATCTTAATTTTGTTGGAGCTGATTTCTTTTGGGAAAAGACTTCCTTCTTCAATTAATACATTTCATTCTTCTTTCCTATGTTTTTAAAGAAAAAAGTAATATTGCTGTCTCTCCATGGCCTAAATTGGGATTTCTTTGGCAACTGGTAGGCTCTACGTTTTTTTTTTTTTTTTTAAAGATTTTATTTTTTCCTTTTTCTCCCCAAAGCCCCCCGGTACATAGTTGTGTATTCTTCGTTGTGGGTTCTTCTAGTTGTGGCATGTGGGACGCTGCCTCAGCGTGGTTTGATGAGCAGTGCCATGTCCGCGCCCAGGATTCGAACCAACGAAACACTGGGCCGCCTGCAGCGGAGCGCGCGAACTTAACCGCTTGGCCACGGGGCCAGCCCCTAGGCTCTACGTTTTTTAATGACTGTTTTTTTAATTGTGGTAAAATCAGAGATAAGATAAAATTTACCGTTTTAATCATTTTTAAGTGTATAGTTCAGTGGCATTTAGTACATTCACGCTGTTGTGCCACCATCACAATTCTCCATCTCTAGACCATTTTCGTCATCCCGAACTGAAATTCTGTACCCATTAAACACTAACTCCCATCCCCCAATGACTGCTGTTTTTAAAGGGGATAGATAACTATATTGAGCTTGGTTTTCTTTATTTGAATGAGCACATAATTGTTTTAGGAATATGAAGGAAAGGAATATTTGCCAGTATAATGGTAAATGCAGAACCTACTGACAAAGATATATAATTTGTAAAAATAGCTGAGTGGGCAAAATTCTGATTTTCAGTTGCCCTAGGCACTTGAGGGCACTTCTGATAATGATTTTCCTTGGGCATGTAGTTATACTGATAGAAATCACATCCACGCATAAAAAGTGAGCCTAATTATACATAACTACATACCTAAGATGCGGTTTTACATTTGTTTACATATACTTTCTGATTTACAAAAGATGAGACACTAAATTCTAACTGATCTCAAAAAAGTAGTGTGTGCCACCCTCAGAACGTGAGAGTCTTATTGTGTGAATTATCCCTTTTATGTGAAGATGCTGTATCTTGCCTTTCCCTTCCCCCTTTTGGGAATTGTTTTCATGACATGAGGATTCCACAGTCTCATCCAGCCCCTGCTGTGACTCTGAGGGCAGGCAAATGCACAAAGGCTGATTTAGGGTTTAGAATGTAGTCGGTGGTGGAGCAAAACTAACTGGTCCTATTGAGAATGTCACTTCTTTACATCCTCACCTCTTTTGTACTGAGCCCAATCATTTGAGCTCAAAATAATAAAAATAAAAAGCAGCCAAAATGATTTGAATGCGAATATATGCCCCAGGCACTGTGCTAAATGTTTTACCTTTGTTACATCATTTAATCCTCAAAATCCTCTGAGATAGGATTCAAAGTCCCGTTTTACAGGTGGGAAAACTAAGGAACAGAAAGATGATGTAACTTGCCGAAGGCGCACAGTAACTCAGTAACAGACTGAGGATTGAAACCTGGGCCGTCTGGAGCCCTTGCTCCCAGCTTCTCTGTTAACACATGGGCCTGGTCCATAAATTGACAGCAGGGGTCCTTCATAACAGAGTCAAGCTTAAACCAAAAATATATACACACTTGAGCCCCTACATGGGTGAAGCGAGCAGGGGAGTCCCAGCTGAGGTCAGGCGTGGGCATGTAGGTAAAGGCTCTCCAGCCAGGGGAGGGAAGTGAGAACGACAAGGGTCAGCTCCTTTTGGCCCCGTTTGTTACCTGGTTGGTGAGAGGAGATGGGAGGAAGGGACATCACTAAGCAAATTTCCAAGGGAGTCAGGTCATTCTTTGTGCTCTCTCTCTAGTTTTGTGCCCCTTTGCCCTAGGTCTTGTGTTTGCTGCATCCTCCTTAGAACTGCTCGCCCTTGAGGGAACCACTTCTCCAGAGCGTCACTCTCTGATTTACTCTTACGTCCCCACGTCTCCATGAGCGGTATTTTTTCCTGAGCGTAACTGATTTCAGCTGATTGTTAGGGTATCTGGGGGCTTAAATGAATGAACTCTAAGCTGAGAATAGCTCTCCCCTTCCTCATAATTCTCCCAGGAACGTAGCCAGATCTATATTTCTGAAAGAAGTTTTAATGCAAATAACTCCCCAAGTGAGGGAGACGTTTCTAGTGAGGAAGATATTGATGGATTTTGCCAGAAATTGAAGATGCTGAGCCAACTGTGTCCTGGGGATGGGTCATGATGATCCAGGAGCTTTCAGAGGGGCCTCAGAGCAGCTCCAGCCCCGGTTAGTCTCTGGCCTCCTCCACACTCAAGAGGGCCAGAAACATGGTCCTGGTTCTTGCTCACAGGGCACAGTCGTGCTCATGCAACTTAAAATGAGGAGAGGGAACATTTCCTGAGAATGTTCCTAACCTCAAAGAATGTGTTTGCAGATAAATTTCATAATTTTCATGAGTTAAATTTATGTTTCAGGAATAAGAGCCTTACATCTGTAGGTGGCACCTTTGTGGATAATCTTGTGGACTGTGAGAGTTGTCCCCTCCTCGTGTGAAGAGATAGCATGCTGTGCCAGACTATGCCCCCATTCTCCGTCTACTTCTGGTCATTAAAAGCCTCTTGTATTTCCTACAGAGGTTAGCAATGTTTACTACGCTGCAAGTGAATAATTGTGCCTCAAATTAAATGAAAAATATTCTCTGATGATTTTCATACTGAAGTATAGTCTTTATTTCAAAATGGTGACATAATATTCAGCATGCCATTATAAGATAGCTCCATTTAACAATAGTGACAGTTTCCAGCTGAGTCATGGGAAGGGTTTGTTAGGATGTGTTTAAAGTTTATAAATAAAGAAATTGAAGACTGGATTTAGGATGGGGTCCTACTAGGTACCAGCTGAGGCGGCTCGAGGTATTCCTTCACTCCCCACCATGCTCTTGTCTTCTTTCTTGCCTACTTGTTACGTCACTATTACAGCATAGTGTGCACTGTCCTTAGCCTGTTGTGAAAACACTGTCCCATTTGGTCAAGTGACCCCAAAACTACCACCTAGATTACACCATGACAAGAAAAAGGTGTTTTCAAGTTAAACTAATCCAATGGCAAGCAGAATTGGTTTATTTCAATTTTCTATTCTTTATTTCATTTTAATTACAGCCACTTGGAGCCAGTGACTATTTGGAACTATCAAAGAATTTTGACACGGTATTTTTACGAAACATTCCACAATTTACGCTGGCAAAGAGGACTCCAGCTCGAAGATTCATAACACTCATTGATAACTTTTATGATTTCAAGGTGAGGATGTAGTACGTCTTGTCAAGACTCAGCATTCTGGACTGTGGAGCCAGGTTGCCTGGGCTGGAATCCTGGTCCACCACTTACTTCACTTCCTGTGCCTCAGTTTCCTCACCTGCAAATCAGGAATGATAACAGTATTTACTTCAGAGAGTTGTTGTGAGGACAAAATAAACTGATCCATGTAAAGCATTTAAAATGCTTGGCACAAGCTGAATGCTGGATAAACGCTATTAGCGGCAGTATAGTAACCCTCCCATCAGAAGACACTCTGCTGTGTTAATGATTCTGTCATCCAGCTAGACACGTCATGTGCCCTGTCCATGCTGGTGTACAACAGAATGCCTTCCCTGGATTGAGTGCTCAATAAATATTTGTTGCCTGAATAAATCATCGGACTGATAAAATAATGAATAAACAAATGGGTGAATGACTAAAGGACCCTCCTCAGTATTGGAGCTTTCTCTCCCTATGACCCAGAGACCCCAGTAACTGGCATGGTCCAATTTTGTTGTTTGTTTTTTAATCTGTGTGTTTTACCGTGAGTTGCAGAGCGACGATCCATTCCTCAGAGGCAGGATAGCTGAGTGGTTAAGGGGTGGCCTGTGGGGCCAGCTGTCTACCTTGAAGCCTGGCTTCACCTCCTGAGCTTCAATTGCCTTCTGTAGAGAAAGGGGATCATGATGGTACTTATCTCATACGGGTGTTGTGAGGACTAAGTGAGCATGTGAAGCACTTAGAACACTGTGTGGCATATAGCATATAGGGAGGTTTCAGGGAGGGCGAGCCACTGCACTATTAATAGGATATATCTGTAAATATACATTTTCAGTAAAAGTGTAAGTACAACTTACAATTAGAGTTAATTTAAAAATTGTTTTACTGTTAGAGACAATTTCCCTCCCTATTCCTTATACAGAAATGGATAGAGCAGTGATTCTAAAATTGAAGGGACTTTGAGGGGAGGAGGAAAGTACCAGAATCTGCTGGGAGGGAGAGGTGAGATTTCAATGCTTCATTTATTCATTCATTCATTCATTCCCTCAACAACCTTTATCATGCCCAGCACAGTGCTAAGCACTAGAAATTCAATGACAAGCAAAGCTGGATGTGGCACTTGCCTTCATGGAGCTTATAGTCTTGTGAAGGAATATTAATCAGATGTCCACACAGTTAAACGTAAAGTTGCCACTGTGGGATGATCTCTTGGAAAGAGAGAAAGGAGTTTGCTGGGAGAGTAAACTGATCTTTGTGTGTGGGGGGGCGGGGAGCATGTGGAAGTCCTGCTCAGGACCACCTGCATCAGAATCATCTGGGCTATTTAAGATCTGGATTCCAGAGCCCACCCCACCCCCAGCCCAGCAAATGAGGCCTAATCCTCGGAGATGGGGTCTGGAACCTGCATGTTCACAAGCTCCTTAAGTGCTTTTCATAGACGCTGAGAAGTGAGGGCTGAACTCCATGTGCAGGGTGGAAAGGGTTGCTGGGGTGAGGACTTTGCAGCAAAGGCCCTGTGATGGACCGGAGCATGAAGGGCAGGCAGTGTGGCTCTGGGGCAGCACTGACGGGAGCCTGCCTTAGTAAGTGACATCAAAGTCTGCTGCAGACTCCCATAGGTCTGACGTGGGTGTGAGCAGGGAGTTAGGAGAGGAAGGAAGCTGAGAACACCAGAGCACACCAACTCCTATCACTTGTCTCCTCTGGGTCACTCATCCGGAGACTCTGTTCTGAAATAATCATGTGGGGTCCAGAATAAAGGGAGTGAGCGTGAAGGTGGCACTCTGTTCAGAGGGCTAGTGCTTCAGGAAGAAAGTGGGACAGGGGCATTACTAGGTTGTTCTTAGAGTGGAGGATTGATTGACTCTTATTTTTTTATATTTCAGCTAGGAAGACCTTACAGAAAGCTTGTGGTCCCAATCCCTCAGTCCCACCCCCTAATCCTACCTCACCCCCAGTCCCACCCTCTAATCCTACCTCAACCCCACCCTTTCACTTCTTAAATAAAGGAAAAATGATTTGTGTGGCAATATGATGGAATACCAGCACCACTCTCCTAACATTTGCGTCTCCTAACATTTAACTAAATCACACATTTGAAGTTTATATTCTTTTTAAAGAATAGTTGAAATTATCTTATTTCATAAATTGAGAGCATTAAACAGACATTATTATAGAATGTATTCATGGAAATTTGTGAAATAAGGGTATTCCCATCAAAATAATGAAAAAAGTGTCATTTGTGATTAAAAGAATTTATAAGAAGAGGTAGAGGGCCATTTAGATACAGAAAAACTAGCCCCAAATGTCTGTACATTACAGTATTGGCATGCTTATTTAAGTAATGATTTTAAAAAGATAGCTGTGAATCTTGAAAACAAATTCAGGGTGCTTTAAATGTCAAGAAGAGTATATTTTGTATTTAAACTAGTGGACATAAAGTTTATAAAAATACAAAAGCTGTTTCCAGTATATGATCACATATGCACACTCATCCAAACACTTATGTAATCAAGAAATATTAATGTAAAGCTTAGTCTTTTTGAAGGCTGTGTTGGCAGGATGCTGGTATAAATGTAGGTTCTAGAAACTCAGAGTGTCATAGAGTAGCACTGCACAAACTCAGCAGTCATCTATGCAGTAAAGTGGTGACCTCTTCACAGTGCATCTGGGGAACATCTTTGATGCACAGAGACGGGCTCCAAACAGCCAGGTGTAAATGTCAACCTCGGGGTGTAATGGAAAGACATGGGACTTAGAACCAGAAGATGTGGGCTGGCATCACAAGCTGAGACCTCTCCAAGCCTGAAGTTGCTAATAAAACCTTTCACAGGATGTTGTAAGCTGTGCGGAAATATTTCGAAAAGTACTATGCAGTTTAAAAGTACGACTTTAAAGACACACAAACTATTAGAAAAAAATGTGAACATTTTAAAAGCAAAAATCTGAGCTCCCTGTTATGACGAGCAGAGTTATATTTTATGAGAGATTTGTTCTTACCTTATACTTGTGAAATGTAAAGAGTAATACCATTTACTCATTTTTCTCTGTTTCAGGTGCGCATAATTTGCTCTGCGTCGACTCCTATATCAAGCTTATTTCTGCATCAACATCATGACAGTGAGTTGGAGCACAGCAGAATACTGATGGATGATTTGGGGCTGAGCCAGGTAGGCGATATTAACATAATCTCTTTTTATTATAAAACAGCTTAATTGTTGTTGGTTTGATACAAGGCTACATTTTGAAGAAGGAATGCAGTATATATTTAACCATTGATGTGCTGCGTTCTTCTAAAACTGTATAGCAGACTTATTCTCAATGTCACTAATTAAAGAAAATTACAGCCTTAGAGTGGAAGGAATCTTCATGATCATTTTTGCATATGACAAAAACAAAGTCCAGAGAGGTGGACTAGTGGGCTCGTGGTCACACCACTGACTAATGGCAGGCTAGAGCTGGATACCAGGGCACCTGTGTCTGGTTCTGGGCTCATTCTGCTACACCGTGCTGCCTTTCCTGGATATTCTTCTTCCTGTCTGCTGGGTTTGCAGAGTGCACAGTATAGTATCCAAGCATGCGGGCTGGCTGTGCCAGGACCAAGGAGTGCCTGGCAAGGCCCTTGGCTTAAAAAGAAATGCATGATTCATCTCCCAAACGCCATTCTGTGAATATTTATGGAGCACCTGTGGGTGCCAGGCTCCAGGGACACTCTTAGGGAACCAACCAATGCTGGGCCCATTCTCCTGGAGCTTGGGGTCTGGTGATTCACCCCAGGCCAAGCAGGAGTGACTTTACATTTCTTTCCTCTGTCAGGACGTTACAGGTAGATTTCTCAAATGTAGACAATGGAAATACTAGTTAAAATTTTGAAACTATCTATAAAAACTCACCCTCAGAATGAGGGGACCCCCATTCTTTCAATGGGGTGTAATGCCGTTTGGAATGAGGAAACAGTTTCTTATTGACCTGAGTAGAAATTATGCATTCTCAGGAGTTTGGGAAAATGAGGCCAATAATCCTTTAAAAAGTGAACTTTCAAAATATGATTACTTAAACCTACATGTAGAAATAAGTAGCTGCTTATAAACCCAGTGGTGGGACCTTTTGAAATGGTGGTTTCTCAAAGAGCAATACTTTCATTCAAGTAATGCCTCTGACAGCTTGAGAGGATCCCCTTGAGGCGCTACGTCACCACTGTTTCTAAAGTCCTTTAAATCATTCGCTCTTAAATGTGTCTCCCTAGGATGGGCTCAGATACAGGGTAGAGTGAGCTCAGCCCTCGGGGCTCATAATATATAAAGAAATCAGGGCATGCCACCACAGGGTCATACGGGGTTACTGTGGGTCAGTGGGCAACACAAACTTAGGAGTCCAGAACTTTTCTCTTGAAAAAGGATAATAGCAGACCTCTAAGGAAAGAGACAAAAATTCAATGCCCACTTACTGGCCACAAGCCCACGTTAGTATCATCAATTCTAGGCTGTTTCCTGACCTCACAGAGGGCTCCCCCCTTAGCCCTAGATGGGCGGATCGAGTGTCCGAGCAGCTCAAGACCAGAAGCAGCACTGGCCTTCCAAAGTCAGCTCCCAGGCACAGTCTCCAGGCCACACCGAAGACCTCTCAGTCACCCATGTGGAGAAGGCCCTTCAGAGTTTATGCCCAGGGCCTCCCCTCGGGACGGTGGCGCTGTCTGTGAAGCTTCAGAGGAGGGCGCCAGCCTCCTCCTAACTTGGCAGAACTACTGTTTTTCTGTTACTTGTTTCTGGCATGCATTTTTGGAGAAAGAATCCCTTTTCTGTCTGGAATGTCTTTCCTTTAGATTTTGCAGAGAACTTTCATCTGAGGAAAAATTTTCATATTTGGGTTTTAGGGTGTTGTTTCAGCTTTAATTTTTCTTTTAAGGTTTTCCCTATTGTTTTCTCCCTGGGAATTTGTTCTGTTTATTGATTGTTGGTTTAAAATACTTGATTCTCTAGTCAAATTTAAGAGATTGTATATGAAGAAAATTGTAGAACATTTTATTGTCTAAACAGATTTACCTAACAAGTTTTTTAAAACCTGTGCTTAGTTCTGTAAGTTTTTATTTTTGGTGGTTTTAATTGGTGCTGGTTGCTGTTTTGTTTTGCTTTGTTTTTTGGTAACCAGGAGTCCGTGGAAGGACTCTCCATGTTCACCGGAGAAGAGGAAATCTTTGCATTTCAGCGCACAATTTCCCGACTCACAGAAATGCAGACGGAACAGTACTGGAACGAAGGGGACAGAAGCAAGAAGTAACCGTCACTTTCGCCTGAGGAAAACTCTGGACAAGTGATTACTGCAGGAGAACTCTTTATTATGAGACTTGAAGGAATCATTTTCTCATCATTAATTATGCACTTTGTCCTCTGGACCATTTTTATTTAAAATTGCTTTCAAAGATCTAGTGGATTAGTAAGTTAAAGCCCTTTTTATAGGTCTAATTTTTGCCATTTATTTGGCCTATTTCTGTACCACAAAATTAAAATCTGCGCCTCTGAAGATTAACGTAGGACCAGACATTTTGGCTTCATGTCAAGCCATCTGAATGAACCTTGAATACACACACACACACACACACACGGTAAATGCAGGGTGTCTGGATGTCTCTGAGCTTTGGTTACCTGGTAGCCAAACGATAGAAACACATCTTTTATGAGGGGTTGGGGGAACCCTCATTTCAATTCAAAGCAAAGAAAGCTTTCTGATCTTATTATAAACAAAAGAGAATAACATTTTAGAATATGGGCTCGTAACATGGATTTTGGGGGGCTACAAATTATACTAAATCTCCCCGACCTTCAGGTTTCCTCATAACAGAGAGTGTTTTTTACCCTGACATCAAGCTTGGCAGGCAGGACCTGATCTCCAGCGGCCACAGAGTTGCCTGAAAAACTCGAAGATTATGACACCATAGAAAAAGGAGCAAGGGTGTTAAATGCCAACCGACAGGCAGATCCCCCAACCCTGACAGCCAGTAGGAGGATGGATCCAGGAATGGGGAGCAGTGGGAGTGTCAGGAGGGGCAGAGTCCTGGACACGGCATGCAGCAGAGCGCACTCCTGCTCGTCGGAGGCCAGCAGGACCCCAGTGGCCCGCAGGCTCCTTCCCACCACTCATACGTGTTTGCTGTAGCTTCAGACTGCCTCTCTCCATCTTTGCTGCTGCGTCTGTGGTGAGACGGACCTCACAGTAAACAGGAAAGTACCCTCGATGAACCTGCTTATGTAAAATCCGACCTGTCCTCGCTGAGGGCATTCCGTGATTCATCCAAGTACAACCTGACTTTGCTAACTGTTGTCACACAAGGGGTCTGGGTTGAGGCTGTTACGAGAGTCCAAATCCCTCTTCAAGGAAAAAAGAGAAAAGAAAAAAATGTGAAATCCACGAAGTCGTGTAAAAATCAGATATTTTTGGGGGGTAAGCACAGGTGAGTCAGTTCAAATAAATGATGACGATTGTCAACATACGTAAGCACTTTGAACCTATTTAATTTATCAGGTTATAGTGTATCCACATTAGTCTATGTTGGACATTAACCTAAGTCCAGCAGATGGATGGATCGGGTACCTAAGTACAGAGAAAAGTTTAAGTGAAGGCTTCTGAAAATTAAATGTGATTTAAAAATATTTTTATTGAAGTGAAACAGTGAGTTCAAAAAGAGATTAATAGGGAGAAAGGATAGAAAATAACCACTGTGTGCCAAATTTATTGCTAGACATTTATATGATCCCAGCTAAAAAATTAATCTTAGAGTTAATGTAGTCATCCCTGTTTATAGATAAGGAAACCAAGGAAAAATTAAGTAGCTTGACCTGAGATTCTCAGTTAACTACAAAATTCATGCACTAGGTTTTGTACCACACCACTTCTTTAAACAAAGAGATCATTTTTAATATTGATTTTTTTTAAACCCAGTGAAGATAAATTTACAAGAAAACCATTGCTTTGACCTCAATAAATATAAAATGTTTAACTTTATTTTTTTAATCATAGCTTTTTGCTTTTCACATTTTTTTTGGCAATTATGCTGCATTTAATATAAAGATAATGTGAAGAGATGGACAGACAGACAGATGGGCAGCCCACCTGAGAGACAGAGGAACTGTCCCTGCGTGTATGGGTGTGTGTGAAGTAGGCCCCCGCTCAAGTTCTGTTGTAAAAGTTTGTTTGAAGTCAGGTATTTGGAACTAGAATTTCATTTTTCCATAGAAAAATAATGTGTTAGTTAAGGCCCTGGCTCAAAGCACAGAAGCCTATGGAATTCTCAGTGTAGCCGCCTTATAATTTTGGTACCAAAGAACTGAAACTTGTTAAAATGTTGTTTCTTTGTGGAGAACTGTGGTTCAGGTTCCTCCTGAGTGCCTGGATCAGGCCCCCGCTTCTGCCCCAGCCCCTACGCCCCACCCCCTTCCAGGGCCTGGTGGGCTAGGCTGTAGTGGAGGGGCTTTCTGAGCTGGGAGGGGTGAGGTGGGGGGGATAGACTGCAGGGGGTTGACATATTGGCCCAGGTACCAGCGGGGGGGAGGAGGGAGTTTCATGGTAGCCGGAAATGGTATATCTTTATCCCCAGCTCCTCTCCACAAAGTCTGTTTCATAAAACAGCCTGCAAGAAAATGAAACAAGGGTCTTAAAGAATAGCTGCTACTGGGAAACAATATGGCGGTTCTACTGAAAGAAAATTAATGCCAAAGTGAGACAAGAGAAACGACCCCTAGATTGGAAAGCAACATTTCAGTTTGGTGTTTCTCTTCCGAGTCCTGCCCCTGGCAGTTCTTGGCATTCCCATCTTTCTCCCTGGGCTTGTGTGAAATCTCTTGGCGCAAATGCTCTCTTCTTGAAAGTTTTAAATTTATACTTGAAGCTGGAGGTTTAAGCTGAGTGTTGCTGTGGAACATGCCCAGTCACCTAGAAACTCAGACGGAGGACGTCTTTATAGCCGGGGAAATGCCAACGGCACCCTCCAAAATGATCGCTAATTCCCAAACTCAGAAGAAACCAAGCGGAAAAAAAGGAAAACTGTTCTTAAAAAAGAGAGAAAGGCACATCTGATCACTGCATTATTCTTGTATTTCTCTAGGCCGTGGATAGGCTTATTTGCCAGCATCAGTAATAATGAAAAGAAAAACATTGTGGATTAAAGAATTTTTAACCTATTTCACATGTTTATAAGGCCCAAAAGACTGTAGTACCATTCTAATCAAATTTATGCATTTTCAGTGGGATTTCAAATTTTAGTCATAAGGCAATACTTTAATCTTCCTGAAGTGTATTTCCTGTACCTACAAGTATGCAAATAATATAATTTAAAAATTACTTGAAATTTGGAAAAAAAAGTAAGATTTCACTTGTAAATACATAAATGGATATGATCGTATCCATTTATTTATTTAACATGATTTAATTTAAGAAATGCATAGTGCTTACTGTGTGCTGGGTGTGGTTGTAAGTGCTTTATCAATAAATTCTCTTGATCCTCGTACCAATCCTGTGAGGTTGGTACTGTTACCTCCATTTCACAGACGGGGAAGCTGAGGCACAGGAAATAGTGCTAAAACATACTGAATTGCTAAGATGCACATTGGAGTCAGTAAAATGATCAAAATACTAATTAATTAAACTTTCCATGGAACTGCTTCTGTCCCGAATACAGTCTCCTATGCCAAGTAACGTGAACCTACACTTGCAGCCCCTTCATCTGGGATAAAAACACCTAGAGGGTTTGGGGTCCTGGGGCCCTGACATTGGAATCTGTCCATCAGTAAGTTTGTCAGTGATCTTGTAAATGATCTTCAAATGACCCACTAAGCTCATCAGACATCACTTGGTAGTAGAAAGAGATTTTCCTTGGAGACGAGTTTGCAGCTTTTTCTTAAGGCAGAATTAAGGTTTGTTTTTCCCATTGATTTAGCAGTTCGTTTTTATGGAACAGAAAACTAAAAATAATAAGATCTGTCCTCTTGTTGAGTGTCTGCTGACTCTATACAGCTTTGCACTAGAAACTTCGCTTCTGTTACCTCAGCTGGTCACTTAGCCCAGTCAAACATGTCTGCTGACCTGTTGTCTGTGACAGCATGAGACTCAGAGGACATCTGTGCATCCTTCTCCCTTGCTCAGGAAGTCTCCCAGAGGTTGTCCTGAGAAGTTTCCTCTTTTCGGGTCCCAAGCGGGTGACTGCTGATCCCTCTGATGCACGTGCTCTTCTCATCCGAGTACAGCGGGAAGGGCTCAAGATCTGGTTCTGCCAACTTTTGCTTTGTGACCTTCAACTAGTGCTCTGAGCCTCAGTTTTCTCATCTGTAAATGAGAACTTTAATACCCACTCATAGAGTTATTCTAAGGCTAGTTGGTGAAAAACACTTTGTAAATGGTAAAGGATTGAATGAATATTAGTGGTTATTGGTCCTAAAGATTATGATCTTAAAGCAAAACGAACACCTACTCTGCTTTGCATCACAGCCCCATGAGGAATGCACATCAGTAGACAACACATCCCAACCCAGCACAGTTTCTAGCAGAAGGGAAAAGATACACATTAAATGGCTCGACACCAAGGGCATAGAATTCTGGCTTAACGAGGTGCTGTGAAGATTGTTAAATTCAAACCCATTCTTTCAGGATTAATAGAGAAAACGCATTGTTGCCCATTTGGCGAACATCATATTTCCCAGAAAGAGTGCACCATCTTGTGGTCAAAGGGATGAACTGACAGAAAAAAAAAGTCCAAGAATCCCACAGGGTTGGAGCACAGTGCTTCTCAAAGCTGCGCGTTCCCAGGCCTTGGTCCCACCCCTGGAGAGTCTGACGGAAGTGGTCAGGTGTGGGGCTCAGGGTCAGTAGCCATTAATGCTCCCCAAGGGATTCTGACATGCAGCCAAGCTTGATAACCGCCCATCAGGAGCTCTTGCTGGTGACCGCACAGCCAGAAAGAGCGTAGAGTGGGGCCTACAGCTGGGTCTCCTGACTCTGCACCAGGGCCTTGCCCAGAGAGCATAGGCTGCTGCTGTGACACTCGGGCGTCCTGGAACCCAGGTCACCCACACACCAAAGCATCTCCAGGGCCTCCCGGCTGCCTCCCAGTGCCTGCTCCTCCCTTCCGTCCTCTGCTTTTCCCCCTCCCCTAGTTCTGCCTTTCTCCTCCACCCCCGCTGACAACAGAACAGCTAACCCAGTGGTGCTTCCTGCTTTACACAGCACTTGCTCCTGCCCTGTCATTCCATCCACGGCAGTCCTCGGAGGGGAGCGTGGTTATCCCTCCTGCCTGTGAGGACACGGAGGCCCCAGGTGACAGATCTGGGAAACGCAGGGCTAGACCCAGATGCTGTGCTCTGTGGCCTCGTCTGCCATGGGAGTAATAATAATAGCCCCCGTTTATTGAGTCCTTGAGGACCTTGAAGGCTGGGATAGGAAAGATGTGGGTGGAGAGGTGTGCATGAGGGGCTTGTTCCTCACGGCGCCGTGTGTGATGGCCAAGAACTGGAATCTCGGTGGTTGGCAAAACTCTGAACTACCAATTGGCACCACAACTCTGTAAAAGGAGGTATTATCGCCACTAGTCCTTTTGTTTAATGAGAAAACTGAGTGTCAAAGAGATGGGCTAATTGGAGGCCACCTGGGAGTCCATCACTGGGCGACGGCTAAGAAGGGGGACTCTGCCTGCAGGGGAGTCCTCGGCAGCAGTCGGAAGCAGTGAGCTGGATTTCTGTATGGCGTCATGGACAAAGCTGAAAACCATGCTGAGGGAAAATTAGATCCACTACCGTTCATATAAGTCTGGAAACCCACACATAAAATAACACTCAGTATTTTTGTAGGGCACCCAAAATCCAACTATGTCTCTGGAAGATAGATTGGAGGGAAACAGCACACACTAGAGCGGACGCTTTTGGGAGGAAGGGAATGAGATTGAGTATGGTGGATGAGAGAGGAAAAATAAACCAAAGGGCAGCCTTGCATGGACAAATGAGGCCAACGTGTCATAAACTGAGGAGTAGGATCAACATACTTTGATGCACCAGAGGCCCCTAAAAAGAGAGAAGAGTGGCAACTATTTGGAACAAGCCTTTGAAGGAAAGTGATGGGGGTGGGGGGCTCCGCTAGGCATGACTGAGGCAGCCCTGAAGGCCCAGCTGGGGGAGGCAGCATGGGTGCTAAAGGAACCAGTTGGCACAGTCACTGGACTTTCTCCAGCACACGGGGACTCTAGGGAGCTGCAAAGACCACAGACATTTTTGGAATTGGCAATGAGGGTTTGTAAGTCTCTGCAGGAATGGGAAAGGAGGTGCTGGAGAGAGACCGGTGAGGCCTGAAAAGCTGGGATGTCAGAGCACTGCAGCAGAGCTGGGGCGGGGAGCGGAGGGGGGAAAGGAGAGAATAACCCCCTACGTGGTCAGAGAAGGGGAGTCAGGGACTTGAAGAAGGTAAGGAGCTTGATAGCACTTATCAAATGTCTCAGGACTACTTTCCACTCTTAAGTGATTGCAGACTCCAAAGAGCTTTTATTTGTGTGGAATGTGTGTGTGTGTGTTTAACCATATTAGAAATTAAAATTGGGAAATTAAATATTTAATTCATTTAAAAATAATAAGCTCATTACATATCATTATACATAAATATCATTATACAAATACCTATATTTTCCAAGACAATTTAGTGAGAAGAGTGGTATTGTTTTAAATTTTTGCAAATGTCTGGCTTAATAGAATATAGCTAAATTCTCATATCTGCTCATGCACTCAGTCTGTTGGAATGTCACACATCATGTAGCTTCTGGAAAAGTCAACTGTATATTTATAAGAGAACAAGAGTAAGAGAAGTAAATAGTGTCTCTATTTTTTTTTTTTTAAAGATTGGCACCTGGGCTAGCAACTATTGCCAATCTTCCTTTTTTTTTTTTTAAGGATTGGCACCTGGGCTAACAACTGTTGCCAATCTTTTTTTTTTTTTCTGCTTTATTTCCCAAACCCCCCAGACATAATTGTATATCTTAGTTGCAGGTCCTTCTAGTTGTGGGATGTGGGACGCCGCCTCAACGTGGCCTGACGAGCGGTGCCGTGTCCGCACCCAGGATCCGAACCCTGGGCTGCCGCAGCAGAGCGCACGAACTTAACCACTCGGCCACGGAGCCTGCCCCGTGTCTTAGTATTTGAAAAATAGTTTTGACCTCATGGACCCACTGAAAGAGTCTCTGGACCACACTTTGACAAGGTTGAATTCGTTGCTAATGGGATAAAGGATTCCAGTGAACCCACTGGAGCCCAGTGTTAAGAGCTGCTGTGGAGAACCGGATGGGGAGAGGGCGCTGAGCATGAGCAGGGAGCAGGGTGGAGCATGGGGTAGGGATGGGAATTTGAGCACAGGAGAAGATGGTGGCCAGTCTACCTATGGAAATGTCTCCTCTTGGACAACCCTGACTTCCTGATCACCCTCATTATCTCCTGCTGCTCTGAAGCATTTAGCACTTTGCCACCCCAGCCCCACAATTGCCACTCCCTCCTGGTTCTCCTCCTGCTCCTTACCTCCTTCTCTGAATACTTCTGGCCTCTTTTCCTTTTCTACCCCCTAAGTTCTTTCTTGGACCCATTAAAAATGGTAATTATAAAAACAACACCCAATATTATACAAAGTGCTTTCACACACATCATCTTCTTCCCATTCTTTTCTTGATTTCCACAGCTACAAATACCAGTCAAAGCCGAAAATCCCCAAACATGTGTTTCCATCCTTGACTCCCCCAGTCTCCTGTTCTGCACTTCCAACTGCCTGTTGGAGCTCTCCTCTTGAATGTTCTTGAAATTCATGTCTAAAATGGTACTGATCTCAACCCAGTCTTCCAAGCCTTCAGTATCTTCTTGAAATGATATTGTCCCAGGCACTTGGGCAGCTGCAATAGTCTATGAATTGACAAGAGCCAGTGATGTTGGGAACAGAAAAGGAGGGATGGACATTGGAATCATCTTGATGCATGATCGAGAAACTGGTCAAGTGGGTATTAGTGCAGGACAGGACTTGGTGGATAGATAGTTGTTAGAATGAGCGGCAAATTCCACAATCCGAAGATAGGAGCAGTTTGAGCAAACATGATCCCACACTTTTGGCCTGTCCTGAGTGTTTCTACAGTAACCGAATCAGGTCTGGAGTCTCCCCAGTCCGCAGTATCCACCTTGGGGCTTACAGAACGAGGGGGTGCGGTAGATAGGTGATCATTCTCATTCCTTTTGTTCAGTCTTTCATTTATTGATTAACCGGTGTTTAAGAGCTTCTTATGGTGAGACACTTTGCTAGATGCTATGTGGGATATAGTGATGTAAATGCTTTAAAAACAGTGCTTATTTCGATGGGAGAATCTATATGTTGATTATATTGTTTCTTAAGGAAAGCTCGCCAATTTAAATCAAAATAAAAACTGGAATCTCCAAGACTGATATAAGAATGAGACTCTCCTTACTGGAGGTGCCAACCTTGTCTGGAATATTTGGCCCTCCCCTGCTCCTAATATCACCTTCTGTATAGTCTGGCACAGGCAAGGATGAGCCATACTTGTTGAGTTTCCCCGAATCTTAGCTAAGACAAAGACTTCATTCATGTTTGGGGGATACAGACAACAAACTCAGAAAATACTTGGGATCTAGATTATCTGGCTAATATTTAATTTGTAGCATGCCTCTCCCCTTTGTTTCAGCTCCCCCTCCACATTCCAGACACCACCTCTGTCCCCTACCACAAAGGGGTACCACTCTCATAGGCACAAAGAGAGCTCCAAGAGCTTCCCTCGGAAGAGCAAGGTCCAAAAAGCAGCCCCCTCTCCAGCTAGGGTACAGAATTATTAGAGCTCGCCCAGTTCCAGTCGTCTCCTTCCCAAGCTTACGGGAGGATCAGTGTTCCCGGCCTTTGGCGTTAGGCCAGGCCATGTGTCTAGTTCTGAGCAATTGGTTGTGTGCAGAAGTGATGTGACGTGTCACTTTCAAGGTGAAGCGCTTATTAGCTGATTTGAGATTTCGATCTCTCTTCTCTTGCCATGGAAAACTGGAAATATCCTGTTGAGACATAAAAGTAGCCTAGAATGGTAAGCTACCACTTGAAAATGCATCATGAATGTTGCATGAACAAGAAATAAAATTACATTTTGATAAGCCATGAAGATTTTTGGTGGTGTTTGTTACTGCATCATAATCTAGTCTATCTTGACTATATACCAGCTAGCCCCTAGGCCATTTCTGTTTCTCGTCTGAGGACCTGACTCTCCCCTGAGGACTGACACTAAGAATGGCTTCTCACTTCAGCTTCATGTCCAGATCCACATGGTGTGACCCTGGGAGAGCTGAGCAATATCAGCTCATCTCTGTATCCGCCCAAACCCCAGTATCCGTGCATACGCTCTGACTGTCCCCATCAGCCCCACTGCATCCCTTAACTCTAAATGCTTTCTTACTTCGTTTTTGCATTCTTGGTCACAGAGAAAATATTAGGTGGACAGGTTTAAATTTATTCTAAGACTTTAAACCCATCCTCGCTAGCTCTCAGGTGGCCAAGAAAGCTGCTTCAAATTATCTAATGATTGGTGTTCAGACACAGTTGTTTAAAACTTTCAGTAGCTGCCAGTTATAAAAACCATCCACTCAAGTATAAAGTCTGCACCCAGAGAGAACCTTTGTCAGAGACGAAATGAATCCAACCAGAGAAGAAAAAACAGGGCCTGAAGTCAGGCAGCCCTGGAGCACATGCCTATCCTGGCTCAGGAATCTGGTCACTTCACTCTGCAGTGGGGGAGGGATCCAGAGGCACCTGAGAGGGCCCCGGGGGCAAGAGCAGAGCACTGGTGAGGAGTCAGGAGTGTATTTGAGACCCTGTGCTGCTACTAACCATACATAACCTTGGGCGTATGACCTTGGGTAAGTCACTTAACATTACTCTTTGGGCCTCATCTGTGAAGTTTGTTCTGTGAATCGCTGACATTTTATAATTTGATTAAATAGTCTACAGAAATATGTGCCCAATGAACACATGAAAAAATGCTCAATAACTCAAGGAAATGCAAATCAAAACCATAACAAGATACCGCTTCACACCACTAGGATGGCTAGAAGCAAAAAGACAGATAATAACAAGTGTTCACAAGGATGGAGAGAAATTGGAACCCTCATACATTGCTGATGAAAGTGTAAAATGGTGCAGATTTGGAAAACAGCTTGGCAGTTCCACAAAATGTTAAACATAAAGTTACTCTATAACCCAGCAACTCTACTCCTAGGTATATACCCAAGAGAAATGAAAATATATGTCCCCCAAAAAATTTGTACATGAATGTTCATAGACAGCATTATCAATACTAGCCAAAAAATGAAACAACCTAAATATCCACTATATTATGTGGATATCCACATAATGTGGTATATCCATACAATGCATTATTATTAGCATTTAAAAAATGAACTACTGACACATGCTAAAACATGGATAAACCTTGAGCACATTATGTGACATGAAAGAGGCTAGTCACAATGCCACATATTGTACGATTCATATACAATTCCATGTATACAAAATGTCCAGAATAGGCAAATCTATAGAGACAGACAGTAGGGCCTAGGGGGATGGTGGGGGATGAGGAATAATTGCTGACAGATACAGTTTTTTCTAAGGGTAATTTCAGGGGGTCTAAAATTAGTCTGTGGTCATGATTGTATAATTCTAAGAATATACAAAAAACTACTGAACTGTACACTTTGAATGGTTGAATTTTATGGTACGTGAATTATATCTCAATAAAGCTGTTAAAAATCGTGTTTAGATATTCACTAATCATTCATTCATCATTTGCTTGCTATCTATTCTGTGCCAGGAGCTGGGCACACCCAGGTGAATGAGACAAACCCCTCAGCCGTGAAGGACTTATGATCTTTTGGGGGCAACACACGGACACGATGTAGTAAATGCCCAGAGAGCAGCTTGCCCAGGTGTCCTGGGCATTTAAGTCAGCCAGGAAGTTTAGTGAAAGGCAGAGAAACAACAGAGCAACAGACATTGTGCTCTGGGGGAGAGGCGCAGGATGACTAGCCCCATCCTTCCTCTCCAGGAGGTGAACTGGGTACAGAGAAAGTGCTAACGGACAGGGCAGAGTGAGAGAAATACCATGAGAACTTACTCAGTCTGCTGGAAATTCAGAAGAGGGAGATAGAATGACTTGAATGTTACTCTTCCAAAGGTTCAGAGAGAAATGGAATATCATTTGATCCTCCCAGACTTAACAATACCTCTTTAGAACCCAAAACTTAGGGTGCATAGTCTTAAAACTGCTGCTGTCATCAAAACATGCCCCTTATTTTGCACTAATAACCTATCATGTTTTTAACCAAATTCTGTAACATGCAGACTATTAAACTCAATTGCTAAAGAACTATCAGTTGATTTCTGTTGATTAGAGTAATGGCCTGTGGATTTAAAAATAATCGCTTATACCTTTGTGGTACTGACATATTCAGATTTAACAGCACAAAAATAATCCTCAAACCATGATAAGGCGACATTAAGTTTGGGGCAAAATAGACACCTGGTGTATGGGTGGCCACACTCTCATGTTAGGATCCCCATGAGGTAACCCACTCTGTGAGAAGGAAAAGATGGAGCTGCTGTGACGTGGCTGGGAGAGGACTCCCTCCTTTAGGAGCCACTGAGAAGGAGGGGCAGGATATTGATACCCAGAGCTGTGTTGTAGCACAGGTTAGAGTGTCCCAGGATGGCCTGCTGAGGGCAGGTCCTTCCTGCTGGCACTGGTGTGACAGCTCCCAGACGGGCACAGGGCATGGCTCCTTGTTCACGGCTGAACTGGATCTGCAGCCTGTGCGCGGCCTCTGGGCCCACCTTCACACTTGGCTCAGGAAGTGCTTTCTCCTCCAGGGCTCTGGGCTGTCCCCACTTTGTGCCACTGAGTTTCAGCCCCTTCAACTCTGCCTCTAGACCAGAGATTGTGCCCCGGGGTTGCAGGAGTAGGGCAGGGCATCCTCACACCTGCTCTCCACCTCATTCACAGCCTGTGTTGGCCCCGTTTGTCCTCTGCAGAGCAGAGCTTCGGTTTTCTGCTTTCATTTGTCCTCTTTCCAAGCTCCACTGGTGGTAGAACAGGTCTAGACTGGCATCAAGAGACGCCGGCTGGGGCCCCAGCTCTGTGACAGGGCAAAGCCCAGTTCCTACGGACCTGGTTTTCTCACCCACCCTGGGAGGGCGCACTTGCTGTTTGGAGTCAGACAGACCTGGGTTTAGCTCCTCTCCGTAGCCCGGAGACCCTGGTCTGTTCCCTAACCTCGCTCCCCTGCACTTGCCTGATTGTAAACTGGGGGAAAGCACACCTACCCTGCAGCTGTCACGTGTCACGGGGACTAACACTTGGCATCCATTCGATGGTAATTGTCATCTGTGATTATCTCCTGAGAGCATGCTGGGTCACGGGGAGGCCCATTTTTCCCCATTTTTCAGGCTGACCGTCTCAGTTCCATCTGAAGGATGAGGCGAGGTGACGCTGAGGAACCTTCCCGTGAACTCAGAGGCCCAGAGGATAGGTGGCTGTCACCCCTGCACTCCTGCTCCCACAAAGTGGCCTGGGGCAGCGCACTTCTCACCTTCAGTCTTCCTCCTGCTGCCCTTGGTGTTTGCATTTGTGCTTCTTGCTCCAGCAGCGCAAGTGAAGCCGAGTGGAGGGGGCCCTGAATCCTCCCCCCAGCACAGATCTTCACCTGTGAGATGGGACTGCAGAGGAAGAGGCTGGCGGGCACTGTGGTGCTGTTTACAAACAGTCTCATCCTTGAAGCTGAGGCCTGACCTCTTCAGTCATGGGCTCCATCGGGAATCTGAGGATGAATGCTCAGAAACCGCAAAGTAATGGAAACATGGCCACGTTATGCACACACATCCTCTGAGGCCTTTGCATGGACCTTTGGGGGGCCCGCGCACCCCAGGCGAAGGGCGTCTGAGTTATAGTCACTACATGTATGTGTGCACAGCCTCTCCAGGAAGGGAGCAGGCTCTGAGTGCTTGGCTGCTCCTTGGATGGTAACAAATTCGGGGCTTCCCCGGCCCAGGCGCTGCTGCTGGTAATGATGAGGATGCTGAAGAGACTGTGGAACCTGCACCGCCCTCCGCTCAGGGGGTTCCTCCTCTCGGTGACCAAGAGGGTCCCCCAGAGGGAGCCCCAAGGGGTCTGGCATGTTCAGGGAGAGTCAGGCCAAATGTCAACAATTTAATCAGCAAATTGTAAGCAAAATCTTTTACTTCTTTAACACCATTTTCCTCACAGTAATGGGCTTTCAAGCTGTAGAATGAACGATTGCTATTGTTTTCTGGATGACTGGTAAAGGGTAGTTTATTAGATTGTTCCCCAAACTCAGGGAACTATCAGAATCACTTGGGAAGCTTAATACAGATGAGTGGACCCTAGCCCCAAATTGACTGAATTTGAATCTTCAGTGGAGGGGCCTGAAAATCTGTATTTTAAATAAGTCGACTCAGAGAACCTGTGATTAACTAAGACTGGGAAACGAGGACTCAGAACATTTAACATTCCTAAAGAAAATTGTGGAGAAATCAAATACTCAAAGTTACTTCCCCAAAGTATGGGGTTTTTTTCACCACCAATAGTCTAGTTTTTATTCATCACATCATATGTGCCGCGTTACCCGTTTCTCCCACCCCACCACCCCCTTCCCCTCTGGTAACTACCAATCTGTTCTCTTTGTCCATGTGTTTGTTTATCTTCCACATGTGAGTGAAATCATATGGTGTTTGTCTTTCTCAGTCTGGCTTATTTCACTTAACATAATATCCTCAAACTTCATCCGTGTTGTTGCAAATGGGATGATTTTGTCTTTTTTTCTGGCTGAGTGGTATTCCATTGTACATATACACCACGTCTTCTTTATCCAGTCATCAGACAGTGGGCACTTGGGTTGCTTCCGTGTCTTGGCTATTGTGAACAATGCTGCAATGAACATAGGGGTGCATGGGTCTCTTTGGATGGTTGATTTCAGGTTCTTTGGATAAATACCCAGTAGTGGTATGGGTCAAATGGTGTTTCTATTTTTAATTTTTTGAGAAATCTCCATACTGTTTTCCATAGTGGCTGTACCAGTTTGCATTCCCATCAGCAGTGTATGAGGCTTCCCTTTTCTCTGCATCCTCTCCAACACTTATTATATCTCGTCTTGCTAATTATAGCCATTCTGATGGGCGTGAGGAGATATCTCATTGTAGCCTTGATTTGCATTTCCCTAGTAATTAGTGATGTTGAACATCTTTTCATATGCCGTTGGCCATCTGTATATCTTCTTTGGAAAAATGCCTATTCGCATCATTGCCCGTTTTTTGATCTGGTTGTTTTTTTGTTGTTGAGTTGAGTTCCTTATATATTTGGAAATTATTTGCAAATATTTTCTTCCAGTTAGTGGATTGTCTTTTCATTTTGTTGATGGTTTCCTTTGGCTTGCAGAGTTTTTTAGTCTGATATAGTCCCATTTGTTTATTTTTTCTTTTGTTTCCCATGCCTGAGTAGACATCGTGTTCGAAAAGATATTGCTAAGACTGATGTCAAAGAGTGTACTACCTATGTTTTCTTCTAGGAGTTTTATGGTTTCCGGGTTTACGTTCAAATCTTTAATCCATTTTGAGTTAATTTTTGCGTATGGTGTAAGATAATGGTCTACTTTCATTATTTTGCATGTGGCTGTCCAGTATTCCCCAAATCATTTATTGAAGAGACTTTCCTTTCTCCATCGTCTGTTCTTGGCTCCTTTGTCAAAGATTAGCTGTCCATAGATGTGTGGTTTTACTTTTAGGCTCTCAATTCTGTTCCATTGATCTGTGTGTCTGTTTTTGTGCCAGTACCATGCTGTTTTGATTGCTATAGTTTTGTAGTATATTTTGAAGTCAGAGATTGCCTCCAGCTTTGTTCTTTTTTCTCAGGATTGCTTTGGCTATTTGGGGTCTCTTGTTGTTCCATATCAATTTTAGGATTCTTTGTTCTGTTTCTGTGAAGGATGTCATTAGGATTCTGATTGGGGTTGCATTGAATCTGTAGATTGCTTTAGGTAGTGTGGACATTTTGACTATGTTTATTCTTCCAATCCATGAGCATGGAATATCTTTCCATTTCTTTATGTCTTCTTTGATTTTTTTCAATAACGTCTTATAGTTTTCAGTGTATAGGTCTTTTACCTCCTTGATTAAGCTTATTCCTAGATATTTTATTCTTTTTATTGTGATTGTAAATGGGATTGTATTCTTGACTTCTCTTTCTGCTAGTTTGTTATTAGTCTATAGAAATGCAACCGATTTTTGTAAGTTGATTTTGGACCCTGCAACTTTGCTATAGTTGTTGATTATTTCTAATAGTTTTCTTGGTGGATTCTTTAAGGTTTTCCATATATAGAATCACATCATCCATGGCAGCAAGAGTTTACTTCTTCCTTTCCAATTTGGATACCTTTTATTTCTTTTTCTCTGGCCTAATTTCTTTGGCCAAAATCTCCAGTACTATGTTGAATAGGAATGGCAAGAGTGGGCACCCTTCTCTTGTTCCTGATCTCAGAGGGATGGCTTCTAGTTATTCCCTTTTGAGTATGATATTGGCTGTGGGTTTGCCATATATGGCCTTTATTATGTTGAGGTACTTTCCTTCTATTTCCATTTTATTGAGAGTTTTTAATCATAAATGGGTTTTGGATCTTGTCAAATGCTTTCTCAGCATCTATTGAGATGATCATGTGATTTTTATTCCTCATTTTGTTTACGTGGTGTATCACATTGATTCACGGATGTTAAACCATCCCTGCATCCCTGGTATAGTTCCCACTTGATCATGATGTATGGTCCTTTTAATGTATTGCTGTATCTGGTTTGCCAATATTTTGTTTAGGATTTTTGCATCTATGTTCATCAGTGATATTGGCCTGTGACTTTCCTTTTCTGTGTTTCCCCTGCCTGGTTTTGGTATCAGGGTAATGCTGGCCTCATAGAATGAGATAGGAAGTGTCCCCATCTTCTTCACTTTTTTTGGAATAGTTTGAGAAGGATAGATATTAAATCTTCTTTGAATGTTTGGTAAAATTCTCCAGAGAAGCCATCTGGTCCTGGACTTTTGTTTTTTGGGAGGTTTTTGATTACTGTTTCAATCTGTTTACTTGTGATTGGTCTATTCAGATTCTGTATTTCTTAGTGATTCGGTTTTGGGAGGTTGTATGAGTCTAAGAATTTATCCATTTCTTCAAGATTGTCCAATTTGTTGGCATATAGTTTTTCACAGTATTCTCTTATAATCCTTTGTATTTCTGTTGTACCCATTGTACTTTCTCCTCTTTCATTTCTAATTTTATTTATTTGAGGCTTCTCTCTTTTTTTCTTACTGAGTCTGGCTAAGGGTTTGTCAATTTTGTTTATCTTCTCAAAGAAAGAGCTCTTAGTTTCATTGATCCTTTCTGTTGTTTTTGAAGTTTCTATTTCATTTATTTCTGCTCTAATTTTTATTATTTCCCTCCTTCTGGTGACTTTGGGCTTTGTTTGTTCTTCTTTTTCTAGTTCTGTTAGGTGTAGTTTAAGATGACTTATTAGAGACTTTTCTTGTTTGTTGGGGTGGGCCTGTATTGCTATAAATTTCCCTCTTACCACTGTTTTTGCTGCTTTCCATAAGGGTTGATATGTTGTGTTTTCATTTTCTTTTGTCTTCAGGTGTTTTTTTAAATTTCTCCTTTGATTTCTTCATTGATGCAATGGTTGTTCAGCGACATGTTGTTTAGTCTCCAAATATTTATGACTTTCCCAGCCTTTTTCTAGTAGTTGATTTCTAGTTTCATAGCATTGTGGTTGGAAAACATGCTTGATATGATTTCAGTCTTCTTAAATTTATTGAGGCATCTTGTTTCCCAACATATGTTCTATCTTTGAGAATGTTCCATGTGCACTTGAAAGGAATGTGTATTCTGCTTGTTTTGGATGGAATGTTCTATATAAATCTATTAAGTCCACCTGGTCTAGTATTTCATTTAAGGCCACTGTTTCCTTGTTGACTTTCTCTCTTGACAATCTGTCCAGTGACATTAGTGGAGTATTGAGGTCGCTTACTATTATTGTGTTGCTGTCAATTTCTCCCTTAGGTCTGTTAATAGTTGCTTTATATAATTTGGTGTTCCTGTTTTAGGTGCATATATATGCATAAGTGTTATGTTTTTTGGTGGAACATCCCTTTTATCATTATATACTGCCCCTCTTTGTCTATCATTGTCTTTTGATCTTGAAGTCTGCTTTGTCTGATATAAGTATGGCAACACCTGCTTTCTTTTACTTGCCATTTGCTTGGAGTATTGTCTTCTATCCCTTCACTCTGAGCCTATGTTTGCCTTTAGAGCTGAAATGTGTTTCCTGAAGGCAGCATATTATTGGATCTTGTTTTTTAATCCATCTTTCATCTGTGTCTTTTGATTGGAGAATTCAATCCATTTATATTTAGAGTGATTATTGCTATATAAGGGCTTAATACTGCCATTTTATCTCTTGTTTTCCAGTGTTCTATATTTCCATTGTTTCTTTTCCCTTTTATTTCTGGCTGCCATTTCAGTTAGGTGGTTTTCCATGATGGTTTTCTCTGTTTTCTCTTTATTTATGAATTATGGCTCTGCTCTGATTTTTTGTTTAGTGGTTACCATGGGGGTTGTATAAAAGATCTCATAGATGAAATACTCCATTTTCTGATAGCCTCTTACCTCCATTAGCCTAAGCAGGTTCCATCCCTTTCCTCTTCACCTTCTGGGTCTTTGTTGTCACACATTGATCTTTTCTGTCTTGTGAGTTTGTGACTAAATTGAAGTGTTTATAGTTATTTTTGATGCTTTCATTCCATTTGTCTTTTATGTTATAATTAAGTGTTTACTAACTTATTCTATATAGAGCTGCACTTTCCTGATTCTATTTATCTCCTTGTTCAAGGTTTTGTAAACCTTTGCTTTTTAGTTTCAAATGGGAGGGCTTCTTTCATTTCTTATAGGGCAGGCCTAGTGGCAATGAACTCTCTCAGCTTTTGTTTATCTGGGAAAGCTTTTATTTCTCCATTGTATCTGAAGGATAGTTTCACTGGATAGAGTATTCTTGGCTGAAAGTTTTTTCTCTCATTATTTTGAATATAACATTCCATTTTCTCTTAGGGTGTAAGGTTTCTGCTGAGAAATCTGCTGAAAGGATAGGGGTTCCTTTGTAGGTTATTTTCTTCTCACTTGCTGCTCTTAATATTTTTTCTTTGTCATTGACTTTTGCCAGTTTTACTATTGTGTTTCTTGGAAAAGGTCTTTCTGCATTGATGTAATTAGCAATTCTATTGGCTTCATGTACTTGTAAGTCCAGTGTCTTCTCCAGTTTTTGGAAGTTCTCAGTTTTTACATCTTTGAACAAGCTCTCTGCTCCTTTCTCCCTCACATCTCTCTCTAGAATACTTGTGTTACTTTTCTTAATTGAATCAGATATTTCTCAAAGAATTTCTTCATTTTTAAAAAATCTTAGTTCTCTCTCCTCTGCCTGAAACATTTCTATATTTCTATCCTCTAAATCACTGATTCTGTCTGTAATAATATCAGCTCTATATTTTAAGGATTCTAGATTATTTTTTACCTCATTAATTGTGCTCTTAATATCCAGAATTTCTGTTTGTTTGTTTGTTTGTTTTTAGAGTTTTAATCTCTTTGGTGAAGTATTCTTTCTGCTCATTAATTTTATTCCTGAGCTCATTGAACTGTCTTTCTGAGTTTTCTTGTAACTTGTTGAGTTTCTTTATGACAACTATTTTGAATTCTCTGTCATTTAGATTGTAAATTTCTGTGACTTCAGGATTGGTTTCTGGAGACTTGTCATTTTCCTTCTGCTCTGAAGTGTTACTATAGTTTTTCATGGTGTTTGAGGAACTGATCATTTGCTGGTGCATTTTTAGTAGTATCAGGTCACAGATTCCACTTGCCACCACTGGGGGGGGGGCAGAAGCTGTGTTTTCTGATCCTGCTGCATCTGCTGGAAGTTGTGCTGGTCAGGCCATTCTGTGTCTGTGTGGCCTGGCCCCAGCTGCTTAGCAGGTCACACATGCATGTGTGGGCACTCTGGTGTGGGACTGCTGCCTTGGTAGGGGACAAGCTGAGCTGATGCACTAGGCGAGAGGGGAAGGGCACTTTCTTCCACACGCATGGGCTGGCTCTGTGCTTGTGTGTGGTTTGACTGAGCTGCCACACTTTGTGGGGGCTCCTTCATGGGGGCTGTACCACACCACTCGGTGGGAAGTGTTCCCATGAGTGGGGCCACCATGGCACAGTGGGCACTCCTGTGGGCTGGGCTACAACTTCAAAAGCATTCATGCACAGGCCTGGCTGCCCCTGCCTCCTCTTACAGTCACATGTCAGCTCCTGCATGATGACCTGTGACCTAGATTGCTGCCCCCAGGGAGGGTGAGGGGGCTGCTTGCCTAGTTCCACTGATTCCCAGGGATCCAGTCCCCCACCTTCAGATGTATGGTTGTGTGGATCTCTCTGACATCCTACTGTGCTTTGTAGGGAATCCTCTGTTGGTTAATTAATATCCATTTAGTTGTAACTTAGTGGGGAGAGACAAAGGAAACAACTCACTCTACCATGATGCTGATGTCCAAGATGTGTTTTTAAGATCCAAAGTATTTTTAATGTATTTATTAATTCAGTACCTTTTTTATACAGCCTAAGCCATCTTTGAGAGATGCATGAAACACAGTAATTTTTTTTAACTGAAGTAAGAAATGGAACAAATTAGATTAATTTCATATATGAAATAGGGATTTCATATATATAAATAAGAATTTCAACGCAAGCTGCCCGGTAACCTCATACATCAGATTTAACTGGTAAAATTTCCACTCTTATATATTTCTCTCTCTTTATTACCATAAGTGGATTTGGGGTAATCTCAAGTGGGGCCATTTCACCAAACTGACCTTGTAACAAGTATTTTATGAGGACCTGGATGAAGTCGCTCACTCAATATTTACGGTTGGTGATCAAAGCAGCCCTGACCTTATATTTGCGTGTGTTTGGGGGGGGAGGGACAGTAAACAAATCACCATAAAAATAAACAAGAAAACCTCAGGGTATGTTTAGTGCTGAGACAAAAAAGAATGGTGAGGTCATGGAGCGCCCCTGGGCTCTCCTCAGTTAGGAGGTCAGAGAAGCCTCTGGGGAGGCAGCATCCAAGTGGAG
Source organism: Equus asinus (assembly GCF_041296235.1). Classification (NCBI taxonomy): domain Eukaryota; kingdom Metazoa; phylum Chordata; class Mammalia; order Perissodactyla; family Equidae; genus Equus; species Equus asinus. The sequence continues at coordinate 44,262,809 of NC_091813.1, forward strand.
CCCTGAATGACATGGGGGATCACCTGTGTGACCCTCTGCAGAGGGCATTCTAGGCAGAGGGAAGCTACTGCAAGGACCCTAAGGCAGGACCATGTTAGGGGTGTGGGGGGAACAGGAAGAACATCTGTGAGTCCTTGTCTAATGACTATTTTTAACCCATTAGGTAAAAAAAAAATTTTGTTTTTTTTTTGTTTTGGTGAGGAAGATTGGCCCTGAGCTAACATCCATGCTGATCTTCCCCAATTTATTTGTGGGATGCTGCCATGGTTTGATGAGTGGTGTGTGGGTCCATAGCCAGGATGTGAACCCACAAACCCCGGGCCGCCAAAGCAGAGTGCATGAATTTAACCACTAAGCCACCAGGTCGGCCCCTCACTAGGTAAAAATTTTTATTAAAAACCCAAGGTACCTGGAATACTGTAGCTACTGTAATGTCCCAGCCCACCACTTGTGGAGTTTTTTAGTTTTTTCTTGAGAGTGACATGGTGAGCTCTTCCTGCTCCATCTGTATTTTCCCCTGACAGGCCCTTCTCTGTGATGACATCTCCTAAGGGCCACTTCATCATCTTCTGTCCATTCTTTCCCTTGTTGCTATGGTGCAAAAATCTACACCACTGAACAGAATGCCACCTCCTCCAGGAAGCCTTTCTCAATCCTAGTACAAAGAATGAACAAGAACCAAGAGTCATTTGCTCCATTCTCCCACAGCCCTTTCTTGCATTTCTCCAGCAGCTCCTAATTCATTCTGCACTGGCTTGTATGCTGTCCCTTGTTTACACATCCTTCACCCCAGTACATGAGGAAGGCTCAAGAGTAGGGTCTGGGCTGTCTTCACCTCTAAGCCCTACCCCAGCCAGGTCTGCATGGGCATCTGCACATTACAGGGCGCATTGTTGGCAGAATCCAGTCATTCCATTAACCCAGTGTCATGGAGCAGCTGAACTTTGCTCTCCCTGTGCTAGGTTCTTGGCAGGAATGGGAAGGGCAAGGCACAGCCCCTGTTCCTAAGAACCTTAGAAACCCATGGCAGTGGTGGTTGGGGGCGGGATGGGGGACAAGGCAAGACTTGCACCCTGAAAGTACTCACAGGGCAGTGGTCTCCAAACTGGGGGAGAGTGCACACCACAGGAACACTTGATAAGCACTGGGATACAGGAAGAAAGCACAAGAAATTCCATTTTGTTGTATTGCTTATTTAAAATTTAGAAATGTTACAAACTTGGAAATAAATTTTTTTTACTCATTTTCACTATCTGGCTTGCCCTTAGCACCTGTCCAGGTACATCATCAGACAGCCAGTCACAGGACTTGTCCTCCCGGAGGGGTGGTGGCCACAATGCCGAGGCCTGGATGATGGCGGCCCCACTTGTCCACTCACCAGCAATGAATCACCTCACACTACAGTGTAGGTGTTACAGGATGTCATCAACATGGTTACTTTTATAAAGACAAGACCTATAAATAATAGGCTCTTTACAGTGTTTTGTAAATGAAATGATGGAGGACAGATGTGGCCATGAAAATCTTTTGTACTACATAGCAGCTTTGGGATTGCTCACAGCAAAGTGCTTAAAAGAATTGTTGGACTTAAACATGAGTTATGCACTTTTCTTTGATAAAGAAAAAACATAATTGTTCTAAATTTGCCGACCTTTCCTGGGATAAGTGGTTTAGTAGCGTGCCACCAATGAGTGTTTTTAAATCAGTACCTTCAAGGAATGGGTGATATTTTTTAACAAGAGTGAGAGAGAAGCAGCCTTACAACGGCTGTACCAGCTGCCATAAAGAGAACATTTTGGACACATCTGGGAATATTGCAGCAAGATGTGATCTGTGGCCAAAAATGACATTAAGTGTCATTTATAAAAACTCCCACATCGGCACACTTAAAAAACATAAAGTTTTAAAGTCTTCCAAATTCAGGGCTCATTTGTTAAAAAAACACAAAATACCTCTTGGTGTCAAGAAGATGGAAAAAAACTGTGCGTAAGTGGTGGACAGAACTGAAAAATGCGTATCGTGAATTAGTAAATGCAGACATTAATCCAATTTTCCTAATTTGAATCTACATATCAGTAGTTTGTTCTGTTATAATAGCCACTAAAACCAAGTACAGAAATCAACTGAAGACTAGGCCTTTGAATCATAAAGTATGAAACTAAGATTTTTAAGAGAATAAACCATTTCCAACCACAATCTTGAGAGTAAAGAGCTCTTTGAAACCTGTTAATAAATAAAATAACAAAACTCCACTATTTACAATTTTACTTTAATTTCAGCTTTTCAAACATATTTTTTTGTATTAGAGAGTATGTATATATTGCTACATCAGTAGTAGCTATTTTACTAGCAAAATATGTATCATGTCTATTGATTGGGGTACATGATGACAAACATTTGGAGACTACTGGATTGGCACATTTTTAGTGGCTACCTCCCTGGCATCTATTCCTTTTATTCCATCAAAACTCAGGGTCCAGTTTCTTTGGAGAATGCCCCACCCCACTTTGTGAAAGCCATACGTGCTGTGTGAGACTGATCCCACCCCAACTCCAGGAGGGGCCTCGGTTGGGCTTATGCCAGTCGGAGGATCCCACCCCCCTGGGCATGATTGCCTTAGCAATGAGCACCTGGTCCTCACAGAGGCAGAGGGAAATATTTACCAAGGGCTTCAGACCAGGAAGCTTCCTCAATGTCCAGGCACTACTAGAAGAGATACTCTGCGTTTCTCTGGACTATGTAACATGCAGATTTGAGGCCTGGCCTGACACTGCTACAGTGAATTCTGCAGCCTGGGGATGATGCCAACATACAGAGGGGGCCAGAGAGACCCAGATCTGGAAGCCTAAAGACAACATGAACCTCTGGATCAATCCATGTCTGAAGTTTTCCCTACTTTTGTTTTTTTCACTTATATGAGCCAAGAAATTCCTTTTATTTTGTTGGTATTTAATGTTACTCAAAACATGAAAAGCCCCAATTAAAACAATTGGAGAGTAGTAAATTTAGCTGAACTATGGAAGAGAGGCATCATAGGTGCTCTGGATTATCACTGATGGGATGGCTGCAGTGTTGGTGAAGTTAAGACTTGTTTGTGAAGTCTGTCCTGCAGCATAGTTAGCACTGCACTTCAGAACAGAGTTGGATGGATGGGAGGGCCCCACTTCTCAGGGCACCTCATCTGCCCAGCCAAAGTTCAGTTGGCATGTGATGTTTTCCGCCTCCCTTTCTGGTACCTTTGCCATGCCCTTCCACAATCTGTTTCTTTTCACCTGTTTCATTCTAAGGGGCAAATGAATTATGGGTCCAGTGGATTCTCCCTCTCAGGGTGTGGCTTGTAAGGGACAGAGACTCGCTGGGATTATTCAGAGAGAGTGGAGACGCAGAGTGGAGTTTGCATGTACGCTTGGCTAATGGCCACAAGATGGCAGGAGGAGCTCAGCAAACACAGGCAAAGACCTGTGTCTTCCGGGCTCGGCAGAGGACGGCCCTGGGACCACTAGCTCCATCTTGAGGAAACCACAGCCTGCCAGCGCTGGGCCAGCTTCCCCATCTGGGTAAGTTAGCATGGAGAGAAATAATTCTCTTTTCGTTTAGAGTTCCCTGTAAAATGATAAGAGCTGCTGACCAAAACAAGTAGATGCTGTGAAGTTTGATAGTGAAGGTAACCAATAGGGAGGGATATGTGTTTCTGCTGCTTCTCCCTCTGCCTCTCAGGGGTTCTGGTTGTGACCTACGTCACGGTGATAAAGCAGGCAAGAGAGACGATGAGTAACGTGCCCTGAGTGCCACAGATGAAAGATGTTTCTCTAGGAAGATCAGTGTCAGTGTATAATGTGCGTCCGACCCTTCCAGAACCTTCTGGGAACACGTGCAGTGCCCTGGTCTTCTGGTGGCTGTGGACCATGGGGTGATCTCTAAATGTGCTTCCAGTTCTGACATCGTTCTCTACTTAAGTAAGACAGTGATACCAACTGAGTTGCAAACACTCGCCAGAAAGAGTTGCCTCTTGACAAGTGCCAGAGGCAGAGAAGAAAGACATTTTCTTTGTAAGACAGAATTCTGGGAAGGACAGATTTGGAGCAGGTGCTGTGGTTGAGATCTCAGCCTGGTTCTGACCAAGCCTGACTCCCTCAGCCCCAACTCTCCCAACTGGAAATAAAGGCCATCTACCTCATAAGCCCCTCATAGGCTCAGCAGAGATGAGGGGAAACATTAACGCTGATCTGAATAAACTTTGTGCCTAATCACGTGTGGCAGTTAGAGACTGTCTCCTCCTAGTCCCTTGTATTGAATGTCACCCTTTTCTGAGGATATCTGATTGTCGTCCACCAGGGAAACCTGGAGTCTACTGGTGTAGAGGCGCCTCATTACATTAGAAGTGTGGTGGGAGGGCACCATCTCTGGCCAGTTGGTCAGCCAGTTTTGTATTCCTTCTCCTTCCCGTGAGTAACTTCATCCTATTTCATAAAGATCATTGTTATTTCTTGGCATCTTAAGCTGTGAGATGAGCAACATAACTGGGGTCATGGTATGTTTTCATTTTAATCAGGAAATTCTTCTTGAGACTTCACCAAAAGTCTTTCTGTTCCCATCCTGACCCTCCAAATGTCTTTCACATGGCGGCTGGGAGGTGAAAATTAAAACGAACTGTAGAAGACTCTCGAGTTACTAGGATGAAAGCGCCCGCGGAGGACGCCGAGTGCTCAGGTCTTGGCCAGGAGGTTCTCTCAGGGGATCCAGTTTTCTCCAAGTGCAGTCACAGAGCAGCCTCAGACCGACCCTTGGGGAAACTGGGAACCCTGGCCCAAGAACAAACTCTCCCTTCACTGGAGTGTTGTCAGGAATGGGCGCCGGGAGAAAGTCTAGTGGTTCAAGTGAAAGGAACTTGAGAAATAGAATTAAAGTGAAGGCATGTCATTGGTACAAAACAACTCTGGAACGAGGAGGCGTTGGCGGAGTTCCGCTCTGGAGGGACGGAGAAGGCTGCAGTCAAATGCCAAGCCTGGCTGCTGGCTCACAGAGCGCCGCCTGATGGGTCCTGCTGTGCGGCTGAATGCACTCGGCGCGCCCTGACGTTGGCCATTTTGCATGGATCCAGGAGGCCATGGCAGCTGGCAGCAGCAAGAGTGGGGAGCCCACAGCAAGGGGGTTAATGATGATCCACTGCGACCCCCGCAGAGAGACTGATGTCAAACAGCATCATACAGAAGCTTCCAGCAAGGATGGCAGTTGCACGGGGTATGGGGAGGATTAGGACAGCATTTGACTCAGGACGCAAAGCAGACCAATCCCCCCGGTTAACCGCAGGGTCATGCAGGCAAAACAATGGCGCAAGTACTGCCTGAGGCCTCTGTTGGCAAGCCCCAGTTTCACCTCCTAAGATTGCTCTGAAAAATTACGTTTTCAAGAGAATAATGCTCCAAACTTGGGTCTTATCCCCAAGGTGATTCACTTTTCAGCAACTATTCAATTTTTTAAAGTTGTGCAAGATCAGAATGAGGGCGGTAGTGGTGGTTATAAAACCCAGAATAAATGTTAAGGGCTTAATTTCGTAGCTTATCTCTCTCTCTTTTTTACAGCTTCAGTGCACGGTTGTGTATCCTAGTTGTTATTTTAGTTCTCTGTGTGAGCCTCCGCCACAGTATGACAACTGACAGACGGGTGGTGTGGTTCAAAGACCAGGAAGGAACCCCGGGCCGCGGCAGTGAGAGCACGGAATCTTAACCACTAGACCACCAGGGCTGGCTTAGAAGCTCATCTCTTTTTAAGAAGGGATGTTTTTTACCAAGCCGAATCTTTCTTGTGACAACAGTTACAGGTCAACTAAGGCAGAAGTGCAAAGACAGTAAGCCCATCGTCCACTGACGCAGATTCACCTCGCTGATGAGAGAGTGTGGGCGTCTTTCCTTAGTCTCATCCCGAAAGGAAAGGAAGCCAGGGGTCTAGGAGTGGGGATAATTGGCAGTTAGATAAAAAATATCCATTGATATCTTTGCCCAACCTTTCTGCATGTGAGGGCTCCTTTTTAACGTCAAAAGGAGCCAAGGCCTCTCCCATGATTGTGGCTCTACTTTATTATCCTTTGATTGAGAAAAATTCATGATGATAAGTAATTATAATGGCACCTAGATACCATTCAAAAATAGTAATGCATGGGTGCATGAGACATTGTTTTTTGATTTTGGGCACAGGTTGGAGGATATTGGCAGAGCTGTTGTAACAGCCCCTGCAAACCCAGGAGGGAAAATTGCTAAGATGTACCCCCTTCTGTTTAGAAGCCTGTCATTTGGTTTTTAAAATGGGCCTACACAGGGTTTGACCTCAGAGCCTTGCCATTAGCCAGCACTGGGAGACTCATGGCTTTGGGACAAGGCAGGCAATACCTTGGACTTGACACAGGACACTCCACCCACAGGCCCTTCCGGAAGGTTACTGAATAATGGGAGATTCTGAGGGGAAGGGAAGAGAAGGGAAGGTGGTTGCCATGATCAGCTCTACAGCCTGACATGCAGCAGCTGCTGCGATGAGCCCCAGCGAACTGGAAGGGGGAAAAGTAAGAGGGTGGGTTTCTGTTTCTCACCATTCTTCTCCCTCAGGACCTTAACTCCTGATCGCCATTGCCTGGTGCAGGGCTGCAGACCGTTCTCTCTGCCCTCCGCACTGAAACAGGGTAGAGGTTGGGAGCTGTCCTGGCACCCCAAGTCCACATGGGAAGGGAGCAGCTCAGTGCCTGGGGCCTTCCTTCAGAACCTCTCCAAGGCCTGCTGGCTTGAGAATGGGACCTTGTAGACAGGAACATGGCCTGAGGTCAGTGTGGCTCTCAGACAGACTCATTTCAGTCCTTTGACAACTAGATTCCCCCTTTCACTCAGAGATCAGCCCTCTTGCCCTGGATGCCATAGAGGGAGGTGGAAAAGAAAAAATAAATCAGCAGCCTGATCCTCCAAGACCAGCCAGTGGTCAGACTTTGGTTAGTCTGGGGTGGGGGTGGGGGTTGGCAAATTTGTTTTCCACCCCCTGCCCCATGGGGAAAGGTCTGGAAATCCAAAGGCTTCTTTTACAGAGGGCAAGAAGCTGTCAGGTGAATGCACCCTGGTCAAGCATGGGAGAACACGGGTGAGCAAACTGAACTTTATATTTGACACTTGAGTGAGGGATATGTGGCAATGATGGGGAGGACATGTAACCGGGGCATCTTCATAATAAGTCACAGGCATCAGGAAGTTCGGCAGAGCCCAGGGCTGGACCCAAGTAAAGACAATTAGACCTTCCTGAAGAGCATCTCTAAAATACACCAGCCAAAACTAACAGAAAGCAGGTTGCCCTAAGGAATGTCAGCTCAGCAGAAATAAGGACCTTCCAGAGGAGTAGATTTTCTATGGTTAGAAGTCAAATGAGTCTGGTAACTTTATTATAATATTTTTCTCTTCTCCTTTGCGTGCAGGGGCATCCTTTGGCCTGTTTTATAGACGAGGAAACTGAGACTTGGGAAGGTCAAAGGGCCTGGGTGAGCCAAGGATGGGGCAGAGAGCAGCAGCCATGTCTCCTGGTGCCCGTGCTTTTTCTCCCATATGGATCCCCGGTCTGGGAATTCAACATATGATTTATTTTCTTTTGTTTGTTTATTTTATTTTAACCACTTTATTGAGGTATGATTGATATACAAAAAGCTACACATATTTAATGTTGAGAGTGTGAACTGTACAACCACTTTGGAGAACAGTAGGGCATTCAGTGTAGTGGAAGATGCACATGCCTAGGACCCAGAAATTTCTCTAAGTACATACTAACTCATGCACGCATGCTTAGGAATGTTCAGAACAACCTGTTCACAATTGCCCTAAACTGGATACAACCCAATCAGCCATCAACATTAGAACAGATAAATAAAGTAGCCATATATAGATTCTAGGTAGATGGATAACTCTTCACATAATGGATAACTTCATTCGTAAAATGAATAAAGCACAGCAGCACACAGCAAGCTGGGGGAATCAGGACACAGAGAACACATGGAAAAGATCACACATGCAGAGTGATCCCACTCGTATGAAGATCAAAAACAGGCAAAACTACATGATAGTGTTTAGGGATGCAAACACAGGCAGAAAACCATATAGAAAAGTAAAGATTATCACTAAAGTTATGAGTGATGACTTTTAGGGAGAGAGAGGAGGGTGTTGATGGAGAAGGACACCCCAGGGATGAGTAGGGTGCCAGTAATGGCCTATTTCTTGATCTGGGTGTTACTTATGTGGCTGTTCTCTTACCAACCATTCATTAAACTGTGTACTGTTACCTAAACTACAAACTATTCTGTGACTTTTTGTAAGCATGTTATTTCTTGATAAAAAGTGAAAAAAAAAAGAAAGAAAGTATATGCTAAAGGAGATAGGAGTATCATCCTCATCGGTATAGGGCAAGTCAAAAATATAGGTGTCTTTTAAAATATTCTAAGTGCTTTTGTTTCGTATTGGGTAAGCTGAAAGATTCGAGGTTTAAAAACTTTTTTTATATCTGAGAGAATGAAGTAGCATTAGGCAGGACCATGTCAAGGACTTCTAGAAGGACTGTTCCAAGCCATCTAACATTCTCATCTTTGAGCATTTCTTGAATCCGGAAGTTAAGTAACAATAACATATGAATTTTGGCCTGGCCTAATTTCAATATTAATGTACTACAACTGTGAAAAAGTGGGGGACTAATTTAAAACATATATAGACAAACTAGTTCTTATACTTTTGAGAAAGGAATGCAATTCTCATTGTTCACTTGGGGATCAATTAGTTTAAAAAGAACAATTTGTTGATAATATTGATTTATAGGGGGAAAAAATAGGTCAAAACGGCCTCTTTTTGACTGGGCCTCACGGAATTCTTTCGCCTATGGTTTCTCCAGATCAGGTCTGATTCTCTATTCGGCAGGTAAAGAAACTTGATTTTGCCACTTAACCAAGAGAGTTGTCAGGTCTGGGGGACCGCTGGGAGTGGTTTCCGAGGCCACTGACCCTCCCTTAGCCGTTGGGCCCGCCGCTCTGCTGTCTGTCCACTGGAGAAAGGCCGGCCTGTGCAGGCCACAGTCTCTCCCCTTTCCAGGCTCCATGTCAGTCACAACTCTTCCAGTTGGTTATCTTGACAACCCATTCACTCTTCAACAACACATTTTTATGGCACTGCCAGAGGAAAAAAAGGGCCCAGCTCAAACCTCATCTTTTGATTGGTTGGCAAAATCCTCACAAACTCCAAAGGGAGTTTCATTCTCCACAGCAAAGAGGAAGGCCGACCAACGTGACTGGGTTTGGGCAGCTCCCCAAACAGGACAGGTGCCCCAAGGATTGTGTTCTTTTATGGAATTATTCACTTGGCTTCATTATTTGTTTCCAAGATACAGATTTTATAAAAGTCATTGTAAGTGCAGAAAAAAAAAAGCTTTCAAATTATACATTTGAGAAGTGAAATGGCAAAAGGACTCTGAATGCTACACAAATGTGTGAGGTTCAGATGTTATGCTTCCAGAAAATAACCCGTGTTTGGAGGCCTGGACACTTCCTCCTCACATATGTCTCATGTAGCGATTTTGTCACCCGTTTCGGTGGCATCAGATGTCTCTCCAGACATGAGCACAAGAAGGTCCTGAGAGGCCACAGAAATGTGCTATTAAAGGAATGTGAACTATCCAGAGAGTGGGGAAAGGGGTGAAGGAGAGCCCTCTGCAACACGTGGAGAAGGGCTACCTTCTGACAAGAGGGGAGTGAACCACCAACCAGAATTTCTTCTCTGGGGAGAACCCGGGTGCTCTCACACCATCTGCTGGAGTGGACAGAGTGGGCTCACAAAGCAGGTGCCCCTAACACCACTAGGACCCCTCCTCTGATAGACCACCAAGAAGGGTTCCACCAGGACCTGAACAGAGAGAAAAGTTCCTCCAACAAAGGAAAAACTTTCTTCTAAGATGTTTGAACCATCGCTAATAAATGGCATTCAAACTCAAATATGCCATCCTCATAGCGACGGTGGTAGCTTTACTCGGTTCTTTTCTATGACAGGGTCTGCTGTAACATATGCACAGGCCTCATACCTTGCTAGCTCGTGAATTTTAAACTGTTTATATCAGACTTGAAAAATTTGCCAAACTTAAATTTTCCCTCCATTGTCTTCCTGTTTCACAGGTTTACTCCATTTCCAGGTGTGGAGGTGGGAGAGGCAGGAATTAGATCTAATATCCTTCGAGCCTTAAATCACAAACTGTAGGTGCTTTAGTAGTGGACTATTCCAGAAAACTTGATACATTAGTGGACATGTCAAATTGCACCAGGGAGATGCAATATATTCTGGAGAGTAATGAATGGTTCCATATGGCCTTGATTTCTTTTAGGTACCACATCAATGTTTTAAAGTAATTTACATTTAAGATTCCAATTACAGGCATTTAAAATAGATTTTCTAACAAGTGGACATGGACACATGCTCACTTCACAAGTTTTCCCAAGATGAGAAATGGAGTAGATGGACCACTTACAATGTCCAATGTCATCTGCCACAGGCCAGTCAGCACTGCATTAATTCTGCCTCCACGTCTTCCTTTCCCTTAGAAGTGATTTCTTGGATCTTACAATTGGATTTTCCAAACGTAGTCACAAACTCACCTTCTTACTGCTGGATTTCAAAAGAAGACTTGAGCACTTCCTTCCTTCAATTGGCAAACAATAACCAATAAGGTGTCGAGCCTGGCCCCTCGTCCTCAAGGACCTAAAATCTATTTGGGAAGAAAAAATTAAAAACAAGAAGCACTTGATTTCAAATCTGCACAGTTGTTTTTGATAGACTCTTGTTCCTGGCTTATATTTTCAAGCTTCTCTTTTATTTCTTGAAATATATTAAGCTAACACATTGTTTGTGTCTGCTTCTCCCAATATCCAAATCTTTATGTATCTGGCTTGCTTTTACTTATGGAGCCTTGCTTCCTTGTTTGTTTTGTGTTTTCTGATTGTGACCTTCTGTTCCTGAAACTTTATCTGTGGGCATCCTTTGAGGCCTGGGTTCAAGATATTTCCCTGGAGAGAATCTGTGTTTGCGTCTGCGACTTGTTTGAAGCACCCCACACTTGGACTCATTACATTTTTTTAAATTCCATGGTGTCATGATTTGGGGTCACAACCTTACATGCAGACCATACCATACTTACGAACTTTCAATGAAGATTTATATATCTTTTTTGATTCCTCTGTCCAGCACCAGGATCAAGACAGGCAAATTTTTCAGGGTCCTCTTCTGCATAGCAGGTCAATTTCTGAGATATAATTGACATAAAACATTGTGTAAGTTTGAGGTACACAAGTGTTGATTGGATATTCATATATATTCTGAAGTGATTACCACAATAAGGTTAATTAACACACTCACCACCTCACAAAGTTGCCTTTGGGTGTGTGTGGTAAGAACACTTAAGATTTATTCTCTTACCAACTTTTGAGTGTACAATACAATATTGTTAACTACAGTCACCATGCTGAACATGAGATCCCCAGCACTTACGCATCTTCTAACTGGAAGTTTTTACCTTTTGACCAACATCTCCCCATTTCCCCCACTCCTTAGGCCCTGGCAACCACCAATCTGCTCCCTGTTTATATGAGTTTGGCTTTTTTAGATTCCACATATAAGAGATCATACGGTCTTTCTCTATCTGACTTATTTCACTTAGCATCATGCCCTCAAGTTTCACCCATGTTGTTGCAAATGTCAGGATTTACTTCTTCTTTATGGCTGAGCAATATTTCATTGTATAAATACACCACATTTTCTTTATCCATTCATCTGTCAGTGAACACCTAGGTTGTTTCCATGTTTTGGCTATTGTGAATTATGCTGCAATTAACATGGGGCTGCAGATAGCACTTTGAGACAGTGATTTCGTTTCCTTTGGATAAATACCCAGAAGTTGGATTGCTGGATCATATGGTAGTTCTATTTTTAATGTTTTGAGGAACCTCCCTACTCTTTTCCATAGCAGCTGCACCACTTTAGAAGGCGAGTGGTTCTTATCCTGCTCACAATCTTGTCAGGCCTGAGGCTTTATCTTCCGTCTCTCAGCCCCTGCACATCTGTCAAAGTGGAAGCTCAAGGATACTGCTGTTTGACAGATTTTCTGGGAGCTTGCTCACTTCCCAGGGGTCCCACCTTAACTTTGTTTTTGATCTCTGTGGTTTTCTTGCTTTCCTGCCAGCTCAATGATTCATTTTAAAAATAGTAAAAAATCTTATCCAGCTTTAGTTTTCATCAAGAGGTTTGTTCTGGGTATCTACCCACCATATTAAATTGAAGTATTTTAAAAACAAGGTTAGATAATGTGTAATCAATTACTAAGCAGAGTTGAGGTAGTTTTCTCAAGTGTTTCTGTTCCCTTCACTTTCTGTTCAGAACAAATCTCTGTCCTCAGAACACCAGACTGTGGCTGGGTGGCGTGAGGGCAACAGTGTGCTGGCAAACTGGCTCTCAGAAACAAACAAACAAAAAAAGACTTGATCGCTAGCATTTGCCAATTTCTCTGGGGTAAATACTCCCACAATGATCCATTTCAAGCTACCAATTTGATTCACCGAGCAAAGAGTCTGGAAGAGATGTGCACAGTTGTTTCTCATGAATTGGAATGGGCCAGCTCCAGCATGCCGCTGTAGAGATAGGAGACACAAGTTAGGGTGGAACTCAAATGCCCAGAGACCAGGCAGGATACACAAATGAGGGAAGAGGGCCTGATGATGAAGGAGTTGAACTGGAGAGCCCATACCAGCTAATTGCTGCCATGTGGGTACGGTGCCAGTGTTAGCACATCCTCTAATTTTTCAAGAACAGTTAGAAATCTGGCTTTTAGGTGAAATCTCCTTTCTAGATGTTGGCAATTGACTTAAGAATTTTAAGAATATTTGAGAGAGCCAAAGAACAACCTGATGGGGGCAGATTTAGCCAGACAACCACCAGCTTTGGACTGGTTGGGTTAGTGCTTGGGGAAATGTTTGCTTGTCTCGTTCCAGCCCCATTCCTCTAGGCCAAATGGCCCACCTGACAGAAATACTGTAGGAGACGCAGTACAGGCTTGGGGGAGGAGCACACGCTGTGGATTCAGACAGACCCCAGTTCAAATCCTGGGCCTGCCACTTGCTGTGTGCTCTAGGGCAAAGCTCTGTGAAATCAGAGGGAGAGCCCCTGCTGGGTCAGGTTACTCTAGAGATAAAGTGAGACGATATTACGTGCATAGGACCTGGTCCCTCCTGTGTAGTTAGTTTATGGCTCTGTTATCATTCTTAAGCAGAAGCCAATTAGTCATAGCTGAGGGCAAACACTGCCGTGTGCAGAGAGACCTCTAGCTCAGTGTTCTCAACCTTCACTGCCTTAGATTCATCTGGCAAACATTGAAAAAAATATCAGTGCCAGACCCTACTCCTAAAGATTCTAATTTCAGTTGGTCCAAGATGGAGCCAGGCCATCACTATTTTAAAAAGCTTCCCCTAGTATTCTAATCTTAAATGCTTTAGATTCATAGTTAACCCAATCCTTCCCACAATCCTAAAAGATATTATTCTTATGTTACAAATGAGGAACTGAGGCTCAATGGGTAAATAACAGCCCAAGGTCACATAGCTGGTAAGTGAGGGGGTCAGACTTAACCACAGAGCTTGAATTCTTAAACCCCATGCCATTTAGCACCACTGTATCCACCTCACGTGTTCTTTGTGAGGCTTAAATTAAACACTGCAAATACAGTGCCTAGCTCAGGGCTGGAACATATTAATGGACCAATAGAGGTTAGCTGTCATCATAACCTTATAACACCAAAACAGAGAATCCTTCCCACTTTCTTTTGTGTATGAAATTCCATCTCAGGTAAACTTCACCCTTTTTTGGATCTCCCACTTTTTGCCCCCCTGTAAATACACATACTTGCCCTCTAAATGAACTGCTAGAAGACAGTTACTGTAATGACCTGGGGGAGGCTCTGCTGGGGTATGTCACAATCAGAGGAGGCAAAGAGGAGGAGAGGGGACAGGAGCCCCAGAGACTCCAGGGGAGGTGGTGATGGAAGCTGTCCGGAATTATGCCCCAAAAGACAAGCCCAAGCTCAAGGTCTCTGGTACGCAGGGTTCAATAAATACGTTTTCCACATGTGCAGTTTGCTGAGAAGTGGGGAGGCAGAGGAAGGGGCTAATGAGGGTGTCAGACAAAAGACGGGAGCAGCTATAGACCTGAATATTGGGGTCCTTCTTTCCTTCCAGCTGGATCACACATTTGTTAGGAGGCTTATACTGTGTTTGTGCTTCCTGTCTTCATTGTTGAGATGGACAGAGAAGCCAATCCAAGAGGGAAATGAACACTTTGCTGCCAGGCAATTAGATGTTTGAAATGGTGAATTTACTCAGCTCATTCAGGTAAAAAAAAATTTTAACTTTTGCTCCTCCAGGGACTGAATTTCCAGTATGGAGCGGACATCACTACCTTAAATCATTGGTAGAAATAATCAGGGTATAATAGGAAGTGGGGAGAATTGTAACCAAAAATTCTACCTCCAAGGTAATGCTGGCATTCCTTTTCAATCATCAGCCATAGCTTACTCAGCTTCCCTAAACTAAAAAGTTCAGGAAAAAAGTGGGGAGAAGAAATGAAGAAGGACCAAGGAGGCTAAAGGGGAAAGGAAAGGTCAAAGCAATTTCAGGCTAAAAGAGAACAATCACTGAGATTCAATCTCTGAGTTTTCAAAGGTTTGCCCACAGGGACAAATTACAAGGGTAAATTCTTTGGGTAAGACGCACATTTACCAAGCTGAATGTTTATAGTCACTGCATTTGAAGTTCTGATCCTTAACTCATTTGAAACTTACCCAACACCACGTCTGACCTCTTGTATTTGTATTGTATGCTTTTAAAACTCTTGAACTACTGAACTTTTTAATATGTCTTATCCCCCCAACCAGGACAGCAAGTTCTTTGAGGAAATGTCTATATCATGTCCCTGCCCCCCATTCCTCACCAAGGTCTCAGTGAGCTCAGTTAATCTACTGAATCTTTAACTCTTACATTTTTTTTGTATGCCCTTGGGATATGCATTCTGTAAATGGACACCCCACATGTTTATAGTGAAAATCTAATGGTCGACAGCCCAGCCAGTGTAAACACATTCTTTCTCCTTCTGCCAGTCTGCACTTTAATGACAAAAGATTGCCTAGATTTAGAGAAGAAAAAGGGTAGACTTACACAGTGTGTCGTAAGTGTTTTTAAAAAGCGACAGAAAGCTCTTTGGATTTTATGCTGTATCACGCACGGTGCAAAGCCCTGGGTGATCTGGCCTCCTGGTTCTTCGTGCAAAGCTGAACACCAGACTCCGGGTAATGTGCTCCAACGCCCCCGCCTCCCCTCCCCACGGACACTTGAAGCTGGAGAGTTTTGGTCGGAGAGCACCGTCCGCACTGTCAGGCTATAAAGCAAATGCAAACTCAGAGACTCTCAGTGGGGCAGACCCGCAACGAGACGAGAGAAGTCGCACGCAGAGGAGGAAGCCCAGGAAGCAGTCCGAGCCCCCTTCCCAGACTCCTCCTCCCAAAGACACCCGAAGTATCAGCAGCACATCTGTACGTGGGCAGAGCTGTATGCCCAGGAGACGGGCACGTACGGACTGAGGACATTCGGAGCAAGGGAGCGAGGGCACTAACCACGCAGGGTGAGGAGAGTCCACCTCGCGGCTAGCGTGCTGTGTGCCAGTGAGTACGTGAGCGTGTGAAAGTGCCCCGGACCCAGTGGCTGCGGAGCCGGGCCTGGCGCGGCCTCCAGGGCGAAGAGAAGCAGGTGGCTTTGTTCCCGGAATGTGAAGGAGGGAACCGAGCCTGGGGTTAAGAAGGCAGCATTGCGAGGCGGGAACACGTCGTCTCGGTGGAGGCTTGGGCAGCGCGCGGAACTCGCCATCAGGCTCCCCGGCTCGCGCCACCCGCTGCGCTGGAAGCCCGAAGTGGGGACAGCCTTGCAGGCCTGTGAGCAGCGCCCGGAGAGGCCGCGGAGCGGGCCCTGCCGCGTCCCCCAGCCGGCGCGGGCGGCCCCACGCGCCCGCCACTCGGCGCTGCTGCCAGCACTACATTCCATTTAAAAATAACACCCACGTGCGCTGGTAAACAAGCGCGCGCGCCTGCCGGGGCCGCGCGCCCGGGGCGAGCGTGTGCGGCGCGCGCCCGCCCTCCTCCCGCACGTGTCTGCCGGCTCCCCCGCGCCGCCCCCGCGCGGCTCAGTCTCCGCCCCCCGGCGGCCCGCGCTCCGCCCCCAGCCCCGAGCCAGGCCGCTCCCGGGCCCTAGCGCCTCCGGTCCCACCAGGCGCGCCCTGCAGAGTGCTCTCCAACTTTCCACCCCCGACGCCACCTCCTCGCGGCGGGACCCATCACCCCAGGTCTGCTCCCTCCTTCCTCTCCCCGGGTCCTCTCACGTCCCCCTCCTTTTAACTCTTCCTCCGTCCGCTCGCCAAGGATTGGCTTCTGGTTCGCCCTCTCTTTTTCTCCACTCCTCCCTCCCCTCCTTCTTTCCTTAGAATTTTACTCGATTGTTTATTATTTGCAGGGGGGGCGGGGGCGGGGGGCGGGGAGGGGCGTCTGCGGCCTGGAGACTGGCGGCTGCGGCCAGTCAGCTCGCGGCGTGGCTTGACGAGTAAGCGGCGCAGCGAATGGCGACGCGGCGCAGCGCTCCCGGGTCACGCGCGTGTGGATACAATGACATCATCTGTTTGTACGCGTCGAACTAGCTTGGTGCAGGGGCGGGGCCCCGCGTCACTTGAGTGACGGGCCCTGCGGAAAGCCCGGAGCCTGGAATCGGCTGGGTGGGCGGACTCCTGCGTACATTGGGTTGGACCTTTCTGCGTATCGGGTTGTTGCGGAGAGCGCTCTAGACTGTAAGATTAATCTCCAATGACTTAGAAGGATTTAAGAGAAAAAAAGATAGTTCGTGAACCAAAGTGGATAGACTTTTGGTGTGCATGTCGCATGTTGCGCATTCTTCGTGCACAAATGGACGATTTGGGCACTGGTCGTCGGATAAGGACTTGTGAAGAGGTTTTGCTAAACCTAAAGGACTATCTTTTTTAAAAAGTCAAAAATGCATAATTAGCCGCTTTGCTGTCATTTACAAGTTAGAACCAAATTACTTCCCATTCACAATTGTTCAAAATCTGTTCAGGCGTTTAGGAATGGGGAATAATTTGCTTTTCTCTCCTAAGTTGGTTACACTTCTCCCTTCGTTTGCATGAATTTCATGAAAATTGAACACGCTTGCGGTCGAGCGTCCTGGGTAAGAGACTCAGTGCAGACCTTCTGGTGCCTGATCAAATCTGAGGGCATCAGTTTATGCAAGTCCTGTAGGCACCAACATCTTCGCTTGTCGGTATTTCCACGCTGAGGTGACACCATCTGCGGTCAGCATCTTATCTCGGGTGTTACCTGGTATCGGGTTCTAATGGGGAACCGGACACCAGGGCAGGCCCAGAGCCTGGCGAGCGGACGCGCGTGCCGGGGACCCCCTGTGCCAGGCGCCCTGCCCGGAGTCAGCGAAGCCACGCGACTGCGCTCGTGGAGTGTTTGGGGCTCTGCGCTCCCCCTCCCTCTTCTTCTGGGCCAGCGCCGCGCTTTGTTGTCGTTGAGGCTCGCGGGAGGGAGGAGGAGCCCGGCGGGGACGGCCGCGGGAGCCCGCCGAGTCCCGGCCCGCGGCGCGCGCCCTGACACCCACGCCCGCAGCCCCGCGGAGCCGGGTCGCGCAGGCGCGCGCGCGATCGCACACACACATGCACTCACACACACACGCAGAGCACACCCGGGCTCGCCGCCCAGCCCTCCCCTTGGGCGGGGACCCGCCCGCCCGCCGTCAGCCTAGGTTGAGGCACCCTGCGTGTGTCTATAACTTTGTGCTGCTGCCGCGGCCGCCCTGCTCGTGGAAGGGAGGAGGAGGAATGTGGAAAGCGGCGGCGCGCAGGCTGGCAGGCGGTTCCTCCGGCGGGCTGCGGCGGCGGCCGGAGCACCTCTCCTTCGCCGAGGTTGCGCGCCCCCTCCTCGCCGTGCCCCGGGCCCGCGCGGGATTGTGCGTCCTCCCCCCTCGTCCCTGAAGGGAAGGAACCGAGGTAGGCGCCGGAGCTGTGCAGCGGGGCGGCCGCCTTCCCGGTGACTCCGGATCTGCTTTCGAGCTGGGCCAGGCGCTTCCCTTTTCCCTCCCCGTGACTCGGTGTGCGCGCCCCCCTTTCTCTCCCGCTAGTGTTTTTAAAGGACTTGAGTGAAGGGGGAAAAACTGTCAAGATGGCAGCAGCGGGAGCAAGGAGGTGATGAACGTGCTGGTCCGGGTTTTCTGGCGGCGCGGGAGACTTGGCGCTCCCCGACCTGTTGGAAGATTTATGTTTCGACTTGCCCCCCTCCCCCCGTTCTTTACAGGGAAGCGGGTGGAGGGCACAACGTCCGCGAGAAAATAAACCACACGGAACCCCAAAGTGGCCGTTACTGCTCGGCTCGACCCTTTGCAAACACCCGCCGAGCTGCCCGCCCGCCTTCTTCCCGTCTTTCTTTTTTCTGCAAGTGACAAGGGCCCATCTGCGCGCGGATCCACGTTCGCCCTCCCGGCCCGCGGGCCAAGAGGGGAGAAGGCAGCTGCCCGCGCCGTCCCCGGGCTGGGGCCCCTCCGCCGGGAGGGGAGGTGGCAGGGCTGGGGATGGGGAGAAGAGCCGAAGACGCCACAGACTTTGGCGGTGGCGCCGCGGGAAGCACTTGAGCGGGCCCGAGCGAAACATAAACAAACGCACGCCCGCCCGGGCTCGGGCTCCGACCGCAGCTCGGCTGCGCCAGCTCCGGCCGCTACCCGATTTAAAGGCGCGGCCCGTGCCCCTCCCCCTCCCCGCCCCTCCCCCTGCCTCCCCGCCCAGCCACCTAGCCCTGGGGAGACCTGCAGCTCGGGCGGCGGCGGGGGAGGGGGCTGCCCCGTGCGAGCCCGTCGATTCGCTCGCGTCTCCCCCGCGGCCTGGCCAGGGGGCGGTGTCTGCGGCGCCAGGTTCGCGGGACGCACGTTTCCAGGTCCGCCTGCTCCTGGGAGGCGGGCGCGGTGCAGGCGGCAGCGGCGGCGGCGGGCGAGGACTCGCCGAGGACTGGGCTCCGGCCCGGGATAACCAACTCTCCTTCTCTCTTCTCTTGTGCTTCCCCAGGCGGCGGCGGCGGCGCCCAGGAGCCCGAGCCTTCGCGGCGCCCCCGTCCCTCCCCCGCCGCACCCCGCCCCGGCGCGAGAGGAGAGCGCGAGAGCCCGAGCCGCGGGCGGGCGGGCGGCGAAGATGGCAGAGGCGCCGGCCTCCCCGGCCCCGCTCTCTCCGCTCGAAGTGGAGCTGGACCCGGAGTTCGAGCCCCAGAGCCGGCCGCGCTCCTGTACGTGGCCCCTGCAGAGGCCAGAGCTCCAGGGGAGCCCGGCCAAGCCCTCGGGGGAGGCGGCCGCCGACTCCATGATCCCCGAGGAGGAGGACGATGAAGACGACGAGGACGGTGGCGGTAGGGCCGGCTCGGCCATGGCGATCAGCGGCGGCGGGAGCGGCACGCTGGGCTCCGGGCTGCTCCTTGAGGACTCGGCTCGGCTGCTGGCTCCCGGAGGGCAGGACCTCGGGTCCGGGCCAGCCCCCGCGGCGGGCGCGCTGAGCGGGGGGACGCAGACGCCGTTGCAGCCTCAGCAGCCACTGCCACCGCCGCAGCCGGGGGCGGCGGGGGGTTCCGGGCAGCCGAGGAAATGCTCGTCGCGGCGGAACGCCTGGGGGAACCTGTCCTACGCCGACCTGATCACTCGCGCCATCGAGAGCTCCCCGGACAAACGGCTCACTCTGTCCCAGATCTACGAGTGGATGGTGCGTTGCGTGCCCTACTTCAAGGATAAGGGCGACAGCAACAGCTCTGCCGGCTGGAAGGTGCGTACCCTCCTCGGGCGGGCGGCCGGACCCGCCGGGCCTCCTGCGCAGTGCGAGACGCGCCTTTGAGTCCTCGGAGCGCGCCTGCGGGCGCCGGGAGAGGGGTTGGCGCGGAGAGCTACGGCGGGGAGGCTTTGGGTGTTCTGTGTGACCCTCGGAGGAGGGCACCCTGGGGACGGCCGCGGAGGGGTGGGGCGGATAGGAAGCTCCCGGGGAAGCCTCGGGCATGGCCAGGTGAGGAGAGGGGGCATGGGACGCCGGCGAGGGAAGGACAGACGGTCAGGAGTGTATTTGCTGGATTCCCGGGACAGCGCGGAGAAGGTAGGTCCGCGGCCAACTTTGGAGTAGAATTCACCGTAGTGGGGGCGCTGCGGGTGGAGCGAGGGGACGTGGGGGAGTGTTTGGGACTCGGTGCCCGGGGGAGGGGTTGGGTTTGTGGTTTTCAGTCGGTCGCAGGAGCTTGGTGCGTTGTCAGTAGCTGGGTGAGAACCCCTTGGGTCCAAATTTCGGGCTTGTGGGTGTTAACTCCCACAGGCACATCGATCCCATTAGAGAAAGCAGTGGTTGCAAACCTTTCCCTGGCCGGCTATCTTTCCTTGCTTGTGTCTACACCTCTATTCCTCAGAGATGTCTCTCCAGTAAATCTGCCCCCAGTAGCTTCTCTGCTGTCCTGGGGCCTGGAACGGGCCAGCCCTGCCACCTCAACGCGGACTGGCCGCACCTGCTGCTCCCGCTGAGGCCTGGACTCCGGAGTTGTTGGGGGGGCGGGGGGAGGTCCAGGTGTGGAGGTTGGGCCTGGAGCTTCACCTTGGCTCGTGGGAGGGAGGTTTGGTGGAAGGGCTGGGCCGTAATGGCTTCTGCCTATTAGTGAACCTGAAGAGAGGCGCTCTCCTGCTCCTTTTCAGCCTCTTGGGGTCCTAGACACGTGGTAGGGAGAGAGGTGTGGAAAGGCTATGATGTAATGACTTCCTGCAGTTGGACAGCCAAAGAGATTAACTCCTGTGCCCCTGCTGGGCTGCTGATACCCGGTTGTTTCGCTCTTCCTGGCACCTCATCCTCCTGGCCCCTTCCCCCAAGATAGGGATGTGGCAGTACCAAGCGTCCTGCGTGTTGCGCGGGTGGAGATGCATATCGCTTGTCAGTTGCTTCTATTTGCAAGTTAGGGTTTTTTTTTTTTTTTTTTTTTTAATTAAAGAGGTGGTTGCTTCTTACTTCTGTCCCTTGTCTTTGGAGAGCCCTGTATCTTCCTGGGTTCCAGTAGGTGTATAAAATAAGAACCATTTAATCTTAGTGGAGAATTGAAGCACTGGAAAGGAGCCTGTATATAAAAAGGCTAAAGAATGTAGTGTATTGACTACTTTTTAAAAACCTTGCAAACACAGTGCCTGTTTTTTATTTTTATTTTTTATGGCTAGCATTGGAGAGGCCTTGTTTAGGTATTTTAAAAGCAAGATGTAGTTTGATACTATTCCACAAATCTGTCTTATTTCCTTTAACAAATGCTGACATGATAAATCTTATATTTGATTTAACTTTATTGCTTTGCAAAGGAATGCCAGTTGTGTGATCTGAGGGCTGTTTCCAGAAACGGTGACAATTGGTTTCGTTTCAAAGCCGTGATACTGTGATGCCTTTTAAAACCGAGTTTGCAAATGGATAGCACGGGTTAATTGCAGTGTGCTGTGTCAGGAAAGGGTGAGTTTACAGGATCTAAGAAGATGGACTTGGGGATTTGGAATATTTTTCAAATTTCTCACACTTGAAATTTTTGTACGTTTTGAATTTGGTGCAGAGAAACTGTTAAAAGTTAGCTAACTTTTAACTTAGTTAAAAAGTTAACGTGGGAAGAGGAGTCACCTTTCCTGTGATTTTTGAGATAGCAAAAGTAACTTAATTCTAGAAATATTATTTCTCGCTATTGCGTTTATAGTTAAAGATAGTAACAGTTTAACAGCACTTGATTTTTTTGAAGATTTATGTGAGAAAGAGGTATTACCAAAAGTAGCCATGAACTGAGACTGGGGTCGTTATGTTTTCATATAGCTTGCAGAACTTGCAATAGAGATTTTGGGCCTAGTCATAGACTTTGTGGTTTTATGTCCTAACCAATTTTTGTCTCATGGTTTCTTTTTTCCTTCTCTGCTATCTCATCTCTCTCTAACTAAAATCTTATGAAATATTATAAATTGAAACTCTCCAATCTTAGTATGTTCAGTACAGGGCACACTTTTATGATTACTTTTACTTTAAAATTTTACACCAGTTCTATTGCTGAGTATCACATGGCAACTAATCCTTAAAGGCTATAAGGATGTAATTTAGTTATAAAGTTTTTGTAAGATGACCTTCATCAAAAGATGCAGCCATGCAGGAACTTCCAAATCTTTGATGATGGAGAAGGCCCTTTGAAACTGAGGCTGGTTTCATATTTCAATTATGACTAATAGCCAACCTTTTTTGTGCTTGTGGTTCAGTGGGGGTGGAAGAAGAGGAAAACGGGAGAGGTCAGGAGCTAATTGTGACCCATTTCCACGCGTCCGAGTTTCAGGAGTTGATTCCTATCATGATTAGTCATTCTGGAAGCCTGCATGTGCATTTAAACCACACTACTTTCATTCTGAGTTATGCATTAGGGTTGTTAATTTCTAAAAATGTCTAGAATTCAGGTTAACGTCTCGTAGTCATGTATGCACATAGACATAGTATGCAAGCTCTAGGCCTTCCTTTCCTTTTTAGCTTTTTGGGCCATTGCATTACGAGATCCTGTAACCAGAATTATCATGTTCAGATCATAGAATGAAAGAATTAGAAAAGAAACCCTTGAGGTCAGAATTGAGACCAGTGGTTCAAAGCCCTGGTTGCATATTGGAATCATCTGGGAGTTCTTAAAAAATACCAATATCCGGAAAGTCTGATTTAATTGGGCTGGTGTGTGGCTTAGCATTACTTGTTTTTTTTTTTTTTAAGTTTCTCAGGTGATTCTAATGTACAGCTGGGGTGAGGTTTGCTGATCTCAGTCATGCTCATTATTTTATAGGTAAGGACCTGATTCTTCAAGTTAATGACTTCTAAGATCACACAGCTAGTTAGCAGAGAGAGAATTAGTAGCCACGGTTCTAGAAATCTTTGGTCTTCATCACACTGTTTTCCTCTTGAAATTGATCTTTTTTAAAAGGTCATTTGGTAAGTAACAAGCAGTCTTACATAAGTAGAAGTTGCTTTCCTGAAAAGCAGATTTCCCTCTCAATCTAAAAACATCTTGGTTATTATTTTAGCATCGGAAAGAGAGAGGAATATTGATGCGGACCCACTGAGTGTATGTTTGCGTCGCTGTCCGGTGCCTTTCAGTGTTGGTCCTTAGGAACCATGAAGTGATCAAGGTGGCAAAAAAGATAGCATTTTAACAGGAGAGGGAAGCTCTCGGTTAACGTAACGTTTGTCAGCGGCAGCCTGTGCCAGGAGAAAGGTGATGGCCATCTTACAGGTTCCTTTACCTCAGGCATTCAAATAGAAATGAATAATCAGATGTGGTTAAGAGGGGAAAAGGTTACATTTCCTTTAGTTCACGTTAAGCTTACTTGCACTGCACCCATAACTGAACTGGTGGGTTCTCTCGGAGGACCTTTAGGACAACAGGGCTTACCTGGTCAGCCCTGTTTATCTCTGACTCTCCTACACACACCTGCCTTTCCCGTGGTCGGGGCCCGATCATGTTAGGTAGCCATGAGTTTCTGTGGTGGTTCCCACAATTTTGCAGATGTAGATGCCGTGTGACAGCTTCTGCTGCTGCTGCTGCAGAGGAGAATTCTTCAAGAGCCTGAGTCTTCCTTCATGTGAGAAGGTGTCCTCTTATGGCTTCTTCCTGAGGTAAAAAGCTGAGGGCTGACCTGCTGCATAATGCTTGTTTATGTCCTCACTGTTCTGCCTCTTTAGATGAATGTATCCAGTGCCTTTTCAACAGGCTGTATTAGGAAATGTTATTTTAACTGCCACTTTGATGTTTAAAAATATTTTTTAAAATTTCAAAATGGCCAAGTCATAATAATTCCACGTTGGCTTGTAATTTTGACCTCAGTCACCTTTTGGAGTAACTCAGCGAAGGGCTGCTTTTGGTGCTGGGTGAGGAGGAATCTGTCTTCTGCCTGGCCCGTGTTGCCGAAATGCTGTTTTGTAATTTCCTTTGGCAGTACTGTCTTCGTCAGTGATTCTCAGCTAAGGAACTTCCTCTTCCTACAGCAGCGGTACACTAGGGGGACTGTTTTTCCTCTTTTTCAAAGCTGTGTCATCGACCTATGAAGTGAAGAAATTGGCCCTTTTAGACTTTGATCTCTGAGCCCCATGGAGCAGAGACTCTTTAAAAAAGAAGCTAAGTGTTTGTTTTGATATGTTTATCTCCTTCTTCGAAAATGAAATGAAACTATGCAGACTTATTTTTAGGAGGTTTTAGGAGGGTTCTATTTTAAGAGAATGACACCATGGAAGAACATCTTGTAGTTAAACTTTTTAATACTCTACTTGTGTGATTCTTCCTTAAAACCTGCAAGATATTTTTATGTGGAAAATTATTGAAGAGGCCTTGTCCCACTAAGAAATCATTGACTTGGTCTGGAAAAAGTTTTGCAGACACCGTCCATCCAAAGATCTTGATAGAAATGCAAAGATAAGACTATTTAGGTCTGTGCATTCTGACGAGGTACCCCACTTCCCCATTTCTGATCAGATTCCAGATTCCCGGGGCTGGAGAGAATATGAAATTTATTTTGCTTTCGTACCTGCTCATTTTTCCTACAAGGAACAGACTTGATCCTATTCTTGACTCCTTGTTTTTCTCCTCACCTTTTCCTGTATCACAAATTGAGGAGTCCCGAAGAGCTGCTTTGGCTCTTTGCTGCTGTAGAAGGAGCTGGGGGTGATATATATATGGGTGGGTTAGTATCAGTGGATGTTACAGCTGGTGTACAGTAAGTAAAAGATTAGAAAGAGAAAACCCTTTTACCCATTTCCATCACATACTGTTTCATTCATTCAACAAATATTTATCAAAGGCATACTGTGTGCAGGGTGTTCTGCCGGGCCCTGGGGATGTCTTCGCAGCACAAGGTAGATAAGGTTCCAGTTCACGGGAGTTCACGTTCTATTGGAGGAAGACGGAAAATAAACATTCAAATCTGTGTTCTGCGAACTTGTCCCTGGTGTCCATTTTCTTTGCCTTTTTTTCATGTTTGTACTTCTGCTTTCCTCAGGCCTTCAGCTCTCTGCAGAGAAGTTCCTGGCAAATCTCAAACTGCCAGTTTGAGCTCTGGCTTGAAGCTGGCCTTTAATTCCCTGCCGGTCATTTTCAGCTTGCTTTGGAGCTGCAAGGCCACTGTAACATGGCTCCTGTAGTTTGGGTCTGTTTGGGTGAAAGCTGAGGCTGTCCCAAGTCCGACTGGATTAGGGCCCACCTGTGGCCCTGGACTGGTCTGAAGTCCCTGCTTCTGTCTTGTGGGGCCTCCCTCTGGCGTCGATGAGCTTTGGGACAACTAACTCATCCGCGTTGCTTTTTGCCTCAAATTAGGAACTAAAAGAGATCTTAAAGATCATGCAACGACTTCCTTTTACAGGTGAGGGCACAGGCCAGGAGCATGAGTGACTAGCTCAGGGACACACAGCCAGCAGAGATGGAGTTAAGAGTGTGTCCGCATGAGCCCAGGGCACCGCTGTTCTGTAGTCTGCTGCTAACCATTGTGGTTTCACAGCTGTTCCTGTCTGTGCCTCCATTTCTGCAAACTCTTTCTTCATTTGCTCTCCTCTGCTCCCCTCCCCCTCCTCGAGGCTGGCTCACACTAGAGTAGCTGTGTTTCTCTTTGCATTCTCCGTCAGCGCTCAGCTCACTTCACCTTGCTGAAAAAGCCTTCTGTCTCAACCCCACCCTACCCTGCCCACCCTCTCGCTCCTGCCTGTTTCTTTTGTCATTTTTCTGTGACTCTGTATTTCCAAGTACAGCCTCAGAAGCACTGGGGAATGTGTCTACCGAACAAATAAAGAGTTTCTGATACTTGGAGCTGCTTTTTGGATCATTACGTCCTCAGCCCATGAAGATAGCTTTGTTCTGGGACTCTGATACTGAAAGATCATGATGTGACTCAGGAGCATGGTGACGTCATGTGTAGAGTCTTTTGGATACTTGTAGCAACAAAAGTGGCATACATCTATGACCTCCGAGGGTTGATTTTGATAGGATGTAGTGTAACGATGAAAGGATGCTCTCTATCGAAGGCATCTCTTGCAGTGTCTTGTTTCCCAGTGTAGAAGTTCTTGAAAACTTCATTAGTGCCAATCACCACCCATCACAGAAGTTGAAGGACACCTGATCTTGGAATGACCTTCCATTAAGAGAGAGTTGAAGTCAAGTCTGCCCTCTGTGTGTGTACCCCACTTTATGCAGCATGAATATGCACTGTCAGGAAAGAGTCACTGTGGGGTCGTTCAGCCTAAAATTTATTTACTCACTTCTTATAGGAGCAAAGCTGTTGTGTACCACTAAGTTGTCCCTAATGTTCTGCATTTTGGGACAGAAGTCTCAGATATACTCGAAGTTTTATATCCGTGGATTGGAAAATAGAAATCACACGTGAAGGAAGAAGAGCTAGCAAGCAGTGTTTGAGGTGGATCTTTCCAGGGCCCGTCTGCTGCTCTTCTGAATTCGCGTTTTCTAAATAGGACCCCACTTCCAACTGCATCAGTACCCAGACAGACTTAGCATCTTTAACCATTTTATTCTTGACCAGACAACTTTCGTTTCTCAGTATTGCAGCTTCCCCACTCGGAAGAAGTGCAGTAGCAGGTATCTGCAGAATATTGTGATGGATCACTCCTTTCTGATAAAACACTAGTGTGTGATTGGAGTGTGTTTCAAGCCCAGCTTTTCTAGAACATGCGTCTTCCGCTTTTCACTCGAGCTTTTTTTGGTGAGGTTTTAATCTTGAGACTTTTTCTCTGCAGTGCATCAGTTACTGTTATGAGATAACATGACAAAGTGAAATGGACTCACTTCTCTGATGGGCTGTGATCCTTCCAGTAATTTGCTGCTCCAGTAATTGCTTCTGGTGAAGAAGCCAGGGGGTCGTCTGGGGCTCACCATGCCTGGGTGTCCAAAGGCACCTGAGTCCTGCTGTGGAGAGGTGAGCGCAGAGCAAGTACAGCTTGTGGCCCACTTGTGGGGGCAAGGCCGCCAACGCAGGAAGTGACCCCTGCCCCAGACAAATGGAATGCATTAGCTTTCCTTTGGGGTAAACCAATAATAAATCCAACAGAGATGCCTTTGGCAGTTTTCAGTATGTGTTTTGTAATTTCTTATCATCTTCTTTGAAGGAGTGTGTGTGTGAGTCCATATCATATTTTTCCTTGTGTTTTAGATGTCTAGTGAAATTAATAACTTGGCTCTTGAAACGATCGAGAAGTTATTTTAAAAACAGAGCCAGCAGAGGGAGTACACAAGTCTTTAAGCTGAACTCAAGTATTTTTTTCTCACATAGCTAAAATAATACCTTATTAAAAACAAAAAAGAGCTCTGATATTTAGTGCTTCCGTGTAGGCTGATGTCATCATTAGAAAAGGGTAATTTGGGGGAGGGGTGGTTAAAAACGTAAGGTAACTTTTTTAAAGGAAGCCTTGTTCTTCTAAGATCCATGGTCCACTTTCCATCCCTGAACAGTTAATGAAAGCACTTTAACCTGAAAGATGTCCTCCCCTGCCTTTCATCTTTTTGCTCCTCCACTCCTGATAATATATGTGAATGTTCGTCTGTACCTAATACCAAACTTGTCAGAATATGTCAAGTGTCTGGATCAGTGGAATGTTCTGTGTTTCAGTGCTGTTTTGATTGGGACTTTTGATATTTTCCAAGACTTCACAGTTTCCCATGGATGAGAGAAAGACAAAAGCTACATTATTTGCAATTCAGATGTAGTAGTCATGGATCCACTGGAGATTATAACTTTGAAATTTTTCATAGTTCTGTGATGCTATAATTTGTCATCTCCCTCTGCTTTGCCCCCTGTTTTGGTGGTCATGGTTTATTTTAATTTGCGAGCTGTAGTGGGTCGAATGGTATCCCTCTGAAATTCATATCCACCTGGAACTAACCTCGGATGTAAGCTTATTTGAAAATAGTGCCTTTCTAGGTGTAACTACTTAAATTTAAAATTAGGTCATTAAAATTAGGATTAGGATGGACCCTAAATCCAATGCCTGGTGTCTGTGTAAGGAAAGGAGAGGACGTACCAAAGGCAGAGACAGCTGCGTGAAGACCAAGCAAAGATTGGAACGAGGCAGTTACAAGCCAAGGAGCACCAGGGATTGCCGGGAGCCACCAGAAGCTAGGAAGTGACAAGGAAGAATCATCCCCTAGAGCCTTCAGAGGGAGCATGGCCATGCTGACACCTTGATTTTGGACTTCTAGCCTCCAGAACTATGAGAGAATAAATTTTTGTTGTTGTGGTAATTTGTTATGGTGGCCCTAGGAAACAAACAGGTGCAAGGGGATGGAAGGGAAGGATAGGCAGGGTTACAGATAAAGGAGAAGAATCAAAAGGGTTAATTTTATGTATTATTGAGATACAGTTGACACATAACATTGTTCGTTTCAGGTGTACAACATAAAGATTCAGTTTCTGTATATGTTGCACAGTGATCACCACAATAAGTCTAGTTAACGTCCATCACCACACATAGTTACAATTTTTTTTTCTTGTATCGAGAACTTCGAAGATCTCTCTTAGCAACTTTCAAACATGCAATACGGTATTATCAACTAAAGCCAGCATGCGGTACATTACATCTCCAGGACTGACTGACTTTATAATTGGCAGTTTGTACCTTTTGGCCCCCTTCACTCATTTTGCCCTCCCCCTACCCCCCCAAAAAAAGGTTTTATTTAGTTAAAATTAAAATGTTGATCATTCATAGGCTACTTTCTGGTAATTTAAGTTTCTTCTTTCTGCATCCTGCTATAAGGGACAGAAAGAAGGCACAGATTCCCCTTGATTTCCCAGTTAGAATTACTGGAACTTATTCCTCCGTTGCGTTTCTATTAGTGTGTTTCCTGGGTTCCCTCTCCTTCCGCCCCCCCCCACCCTCTCTGACCGAATTTCTACTACTTGGACTATTTCATGAAGCTGGTGGAAGGGCCGTGTTGTGGAGTGTGGGCTTGAGGTTTACACTGAGGCCATGAGGTCTGGCTGAGAGCTTTGCTCTAGAACAGTCAGTCTTTGGAGGGGAAAGAGGAGCCTAGGGTTCTCAGTGGAAGGATACTCTGGAAGAGGAATCCTCTCTTCTCTGTCCTTGTTAGGGCTTGAGAAGGTGGAGCCCCGTCAGGTTCGTCGTCATCCACAATGGTCGTAAGGCCAATTCAGAATCTCTTGTGGAGTCTCCTCAGCTCCTCCTGTGCTGGGTTCAAGGCCTTTCAAAGTCTCTCGCACCTGAGGCTTCAGGCTCACGTCTCCTCTCTATACATTTATGTCCAGAAACTCAGCCATCCTGATGAAGTGTACAACATAGAGTGGTTGTCCTCACAGACGTAGCGGCTGATATTTTCTAGGTACCTAGTAGGTGTTTGGGTTGTACTGTTCTGAAGTACTTAAGAATCAGAGTTGCATCTGTTTATTCTCATATTTCAAAATGATATTTTGGGGGAGGGGAGCCAGGGTTATATTGGAGACACAGTTTGGTTTTCACAATAAAAAGTGTCTACACAAGACTTTCTCAGGCCTAGTTATAATAATTATTATCATAATAGTAGCTCTGATTTAGTGAGCACCTACTCTGTGCCCAATGCCCAGCTACGTTTTTGACATCTGATATTGATCCTACAAGACAGGCATTTAAATGTAAATCCCAATTTAAAGACGAGGAAATGGTTCAAAGAAGTTTAAAGTAACTTGTTTGGGATCAAACCCAGGTTTCTTTGACTCTGGAGCTTTTTTCTTTTCCACTATGGTCTCCTGCCTTCTGGATTTCAGCGGGTACTTTGGG
This sequence comes from Equus asinus, assembly GCF_041296235.1. Taxonomy (NCBI): domain Eukaryota; kingdom Metazoa; phylum Chordata; class Mammalia; order Perissodactyla; family Equidae; genus Equus; species Equus asinus. The sequence goes on from NC_091813.1 coordinate 44,292,766, forward strand.
TGAGGGGGAGGGTTACAACAATAAATTAAATAGGTGCCAGTTTATTTTTAAAATTTTTTTGGAGGAGGATTGAGTTTTTTTAATTAAGGTATAATTAACATGCAACGTTAGTTTCAGCTATACAACATATTGATTCGATATTTATATATGTTGTGAATGATCACCACAGTAAGTCCAGTTAACATCTGTCACCACACGTAGTTACAGAATTTTTTTTCATATGTATGAGAACTTTTAAGATTTACTCTCTCGGTGACTTTCATGTGTGCAATACAGTGTTATTAAGTATGTCACGATGCTGTGCATTACTCCCCCATGACTTATTTATTTTATTGCTGCAAGTCTGTACCTTTTAAAAATAGCTGCCTTTTTAAAAGTTGCTACTGTGTGCCGCATTTACATATGTTGCCACTAATCCTCGGGTTAATTAATCCTCGGGTTAATACTTCAGAATACTGTGTCCAACGTTTATCTTCCGAGTGGTGGCTGACTCAGGGTAGCTGACACCTCTCCGTGTGTTGATGGAGGAGTGGACTTGGACCCAGGGTGGAGGCTCCTTCCTTTGATTTTGCATAAGCTAATAACTTAAGAATCGAGTTCAGTGCCTGGGGCTTTTAGTGGGAGAGTAGTGGCTTGAGAATTCTGTCCGAACCTGTTGGTTTGGTGATTCTCATTTCTGTCTGGTCACTGCCTTGTGTGACCGTGGTTTACTATGGGTCAGATACTAGGTGTACCATTTAGAACTCACAGAGTTATGCATGTAGAAATCCTTTGGGTTGGGCTATTATCCCTGAGAAATGTCTGCCTTGAGAGAACAGAAGATCCGTGCTTCTATGGGCTTCAGGTAGTGAGATGAATGGAGACACCACCACCAAGAAAAATGGATTTCAGGAAAAAAAAAAAAAAAACATTTACAAGAAGTTCCTGGCAGAAGTTTGGCTGCCGAATCAGAGCTCATAATTAAAGGTATTAAAAATATTTTGTGAAGTGGTTGACTCTTTGCAATGCAGTTCCTAACGGGTTTGAAGGCAGACTGCCAAGACAGAAACAGAAAATGTTGCATAATGCAAGTTGCTGGCCAGGTTAAAGTGTTTATCTCTACTGAAGAGCTTAGTGCTTTTGTCTTCAAGGTAAAAATATGTATGAATAGAACCTAAAACGATCGTTTTAATTGGCCATAGGAATGCAGTATCCATTTGCCCTAAGATAAAATGTGGCTAGCAGAATGCTGATCCCATGTGTGTTGGGAAAAATGTCAGAACTCTCAGTTTCATAGTAAAGATCGGTGAGTAGTGTCTGGATGGTGTCCAGAAGATAGACTGAAACCCTGTGATAAAAGTGGAGCAGGCAGAAGGATTCTGCCTGATAAGTGAGTACAGCCAGAGTACATTTGGGGGTGGGGCTGGAGGCAGTTGAAATAGAAGGTGGCAGTGGCCACAGTGGACTTTTAAAGGTACAAGTCTGGGTATAAACCTGAAGTTTAAGGTGGGCATAAAATCATATCCAATAGAGCTTGTCATATATCTCCTTGAAAACTGATACTACATTAAAAAGATCAAGTGGGTACTTAAGTCGTTAATTCACGTAATTCAAATCTCAAAACTGCTTTTTTCCTGAAGTGTCCTAATAATTGATTTTAAAAATGATATTTCTTTCCTCATAAATTATCTAGGTAATTGCCTTGATTCCGCATTTCATGTTAAGCTCAGCTGAGTGATCGTTCAAGCCTTCTGCTCACCTTCTTCTCCTTTCTCTCTTTTTTTTAAATTTTCATTTTATTTAATATTTTTTAAAAACTTTATATAACTTAATTTTCTTATAAAACTGTAGTGATTTTGTAAAGTAAAATGCTTTCTCTAGATCTCTCCATTAGCAGTTTTCATGTTGGTAGATTCCTAAAAAAAATTCTACCTAATTAAAAAAAATTGTACCTCATTTAAAACTCAGTGTTGCTGTGGATCTTGGCGAGTTTCTACCTTCCCTGGTAGTTGTCCTGGGGCTTCCTGCCAGCATTCATTTCCAAATCAGGGACTTGTTAATTTCACTCTCATCCATTGGCATCTTGGTCTGTATTGGGTACCTTTTTTTTTCCCCCCAGTTGGTAGAATGAGAAGGAACTTACCTTTATTCACTAGTTATTTTTCAGTATAGTCCCATTAACAGCATTAATTTGCCATATATAAATATACCCATCATGCACATAAACAGTGGCCCACAGACTAAACTGTAAGCAAGATAATTTTTTTAAAGTAAACATTGAACTTTGAGCCCAAGTATTCTTCTGAATTTCTTTTTTGTTTTTTTAAAGATTTTATTTTTCCTTTTTCTCCCAAATCCCCCCAGTACGTTGTTGTGTATTTTTAGTTGTGGGTCCTTCTAGTTGTGGCATGTGGGATGTCACCTCAGCATGGCCTGATGAGCAGTGCCACATCCGTGCCCAGGATTTGAACCGGTGAAACCCTGGGCCGCCGAAGCGTAGCACACAAACTTAACCACTCGGCCACGGGGCCGGCCCCTCTTCTGAATTTCTTTAAAAGAATCATGACCAGATAGATCAGGTGCCTTATTTATGTAGTGCTGAGAAGCCTTGAATGGGTATAAGAAAATACTGTGGGTCTGATTATTTTGAAGTTATCTTTAAGCTGATCCGGGTGTGAGTGTGGTTGCTTTGGCATGCTTGGGCTCTTCAGCTCCCATTAGATAGCTTCCTAGGTGAGCTAGTATACGGAAATTCGTGGCCTAAATCAGGCCTTCTGTCTCCAACCCTGTCCAATAAAGGTAAGCTTACAGCCTTCTGTTTGAATAGATGCATGTCCTCCGCTGCGCTGAATTATCTAAATCAGTCCTGTTTAGTCTCCTCCCTTTGCAAGAAAGATCCTTATTTCAGGCGGAAAGTCTAGGTGATCTGTGGCATATTTTAGACTTTCCCGCATGCAACCTTCCTGTCAGTTGCTACGGTGAAATCTGGCAGTTGCCCGTTGGCATCATTTGGTAGATGCTCTTTGGGAGGAGGAGAAGGTTTGTTCTGATGGTTTCACAGCGAATGCTGTGACTTAGTTTGTGGGCAGTGAGTACTGAAGAAGTGCAGTACCATGCGTTAAATTAGGAAAGCTAACTTGTGGTGCTAGTGCAAACTACTGTCTTCTAAGTTAATTTTGAAATAATTACTTAACAAATGAATTTTTTTTAATCAAAAATGACAATTCTCCTTTTTGGGATTCAGCCTTATCCACATCTGAGTTTTCTAATCAAATCAAGCACTGATGAATCGGTTTTAACTGTTAACACAGTGGAAATCCATCTGAATTTTTCTCTCTGGTTCCCGGTGTTGGCCCTGTCAATGTGAGCAGAGATAATTGTCACCTGACGTCTATTTGTGTTACCTGCCCTGAGATTTCCCTCCTTTGTCCGTCAACCACCAACATTGCGTTCTTCTTACTGGTCTGTTTTGTGTTCATCATTCTGCCTTAAAGAGGATCATAAAGCTTTCACACATTTTTTTCCAGCTTGTTACCTCATCCATCTGTGCTAGTCAAGAAGGAAGAGAAGAAAATAGCTCTATCTTGGTTTTATCATCTGCATCACATGATTTTTCGACTTTGAAAACTCATTTGTCAGTGTGGTTACTGGGAAGATAATTTCAGTTACTGGATACTCTGAGAGTTGCTTCTTCAATCTCCTCCCTCTTGCCTCATTAAAAAAAAAAATTAATGTTACTCAGAGATAAATTTTGTTTTTCTGGCACATGATTTCAAAGTTGAACTTTCAGATGATTTATTTGTGAGCAGTTAAAGCTCTTGCCTCAAGTGCCTAGTTATTAACTCTTCTGGAAAAAAAAAAAATAGCACACCTTGTTAGAAGAGTTTCCTGATACGACCTTCGGACTGTTACCGAGTCTTTGGCAAATGTGGGCACTTCCTTGATCAGGTAGCCATTTCTGACTTTTGAACCTGAGACAGCCAACGTTGGGTTGATCCTTTGCTCAGTCTCAGAGTCCAAGAGCCTCAGTTCTGCCTGTTGTTGAGGCTCCCAGCTGCTCTCCCATTCTTTTCTCTCTCCGTCTATGTCATTAGACATTATTTACAGGGGGCTTACTTCTCTCTTTCCCATCCACCTGTTAGTATCTCTCTGTGACCTTTTTCTTACATCAGTGCTTTTCAACCTTGGCTGCATTTGGGAATCAAACCCGGGAGCTTTGAAAAACACCCATGTTTAGGTCCCATCCTAAAACAATTAGGTTGGAATCTCTAGGTGTGGGCCTGGGCGTCTATATTCTTTCAAGCTTCTGGGTAGTTACGATGTACAGTTAGGGCTGAGAGCCGTTGTCTTAAGAGAAATGTGAGAGATTTTGGCTGTGAAAGTTATCAACTATTTTAGTATTGACTTTTAGACCTATTTCCACCCTCTCCTCTGTAGGAAGATTACCAGTTGGAGTTTGCCCCCTGGAAGCTCCATATAAAAGGGAGTGTTGTCAAGTTGGCTTCTAAGACAAGGGCGTTATTGCTTAACGAACTCTGGGTAACTAGAATCTCCTCCTCTACTTTCTTTCGTATAAGTGAATGTGGTTTCTTTAAAGTTTCCAACTCTCACTTGTTTTTCTAGTCTCCCCTGGACCCTAGTTAACTTATTTTTGAAGTTTTCAGGAATTCGTAAGAAAAGGTGGTGCTATTTCAAGTCATTGCATGAGACTTGAAAACTGAGACACATAGCTTACTCTCCCTCTTTTGTGCAGCCTATTCGGATACACTGCAGGGGGTTCTACTGTATTCTGATGCATCAAACTAGTGGTTCTCGAAGTGTGGTCTTCCGATCCGCAGCATCAGCATCACCTAAGTACCTGCTGGAAGTGCAGGTTCGTGGTCTCACCCCAGACCTACGAATCAGAAACTCTGGACCCAGCAATCTGCGTTGTAACAAGGCCTCCAGGTGATTCTGCTGCGAGCTGAAGTTTGCTACATTTCAACCGATACCACCACGAGATGGCTGTTCATCTTTTCCAATGCTTGTCAGGATTCTGAAACCAAGGTGGCATGAAAATTTTGATTTCTGACTCCTCATCTGTCACCAGAGAAATTTCGGACTTAGCAATGACTCACTGCAGTGGTTCCCAGAGACCTAGCCCCTGGCGTATTGTAGGTTTCCCACAGATCCTTGTGCGCTGTAGCCTTCTGTACGGAGCAAGGGCGCCCACCTCCCTCCTGGATAACAGTAAGGAAGGATGTGCTCAGGTGCAGAGTAAGCCGCGTGTTCATCCTAGTGCCTGTCTTGTGTTTAGGTTGGTTTCTTGTTGTTTTGTGAACTTTTCCCCTTACTTGTTTGTTTTGGACTTTTGGGAATGTTCCTAGCTTTAAGGCCAGCATCAGAGAGGGGAGTAGTCTCCCTGACTCACCCACAGACGGACATGGGACGTGTGGGAGAAAGATAAGATTAAAATGTGCTGGGTGTAATCAGGGTGCGAGGGGGAGTGGAGTGAAGGGGACAGTGATGCAGCTTTCGTGGTGAGGTCAGAGCGGGGCGGTGGTGATGGCGTCCCTCTTGGCTCCGAGTCGTAAAAGGTGCACGGCCTCTCCCACCACACGGGGAAGCCAGGGAAAGATCAAAACAAGCTGTTGCTGCTGGTCAGTCTCTTTGGAGTCTGCTGTCCATTAAGCAGGGCCCCATGATCAGCCGTATCAAACATAGCTGATGGCTTTAGGAATATAAATAGTGCAGAGAACAGTGGGTTGGCCAGGACTTGGAAGTTCATTTCAGAACCTCTTAGCAGCTGCTTCAGAATGTTGCTTGAGATTCATAAATACTCTTCTATCTGCCACATAAAAAAGATAAAATGGGGCTAGCCTGGTGGCGGAGTGGTTAAGTTTGCGCACTCCGCTTCAGGGTCCCCAGATTCACGGGTTCATATCCTCGGCGTGGACCTACATACCACTCATTAAGCCATGCTGTGGTGGCATCCCATATACAAATAGAGGAAGGTTGGCAACAGATGTTAGCTCAGGACCAATCTTCCTCACACACACACAAAAAAAAACCCCAAAAGACCAGGATTAGTTTGGATTACAAATTCTCCTGCTGTGTTAGTGGCATACCTTTTCTTACATGAAGCCCCCTCTGAGATGACACAGTGTGGGTGCCAGGCTTCAGAGAGGCAGTCATCTGGGGTTTCTTCTCAGGAATGGGGAGGGAAGTCACTTTCCTTAGAGGGTTTGTGCAGTGGTGGGGACAGCTGCACTGAGAGATTTCTGCCTGGGGCCGGGGTTTGGAGGCGAGTCCTAAATATTGTGCCATTAACGCTGTAAGCAGCATTCGCACCTGGCCTCCAGGAGACAGCACAGGGCTTTGAAGATCAGAAGTCAGTCAGGTGCAGCTTATGGGAACGTGGTGTGCTTGGGCCAATGAGATGCTTCCTGAAGCTGCCACCGCTCACAGATGAAATGTGTAAACATGTGTCAGTTCACTGTCATTTTGGTTTTCCAAAAGGATGGGCTGCTGCTGCTTGCGTATTTTGGGGACAGGGAGAGGGAGGTATCTTGAAAAAAAGATCTGGCATTAAGGATGCCTTTCCAGAGGAGTAAAAAGCCTTAAGGAACAATCAGGCTCTTATGAAGAAGCATGCCTGGCAGCAAGCAGTCTAGAAGACTTGGCTCCCAGTGCAAGGATCAGAGGGATCTGAGGCCTTGGCTCCTATGGCCTGGATCCGAAGATGGTAACAAGAGACACCTGTCTCTTGAAATCCCTCTTGATTTGATATCCTTGAAATCCCCTCTAGGAGGCTGGAGAGGAGGCCTTCGGTGTTGAAAAGAAGGTCCTGTAACCCAACTTCTACATAACACTGAATTGTAATTGAGGTTGGAAAGCTTTTATCCCCTCCCCCCAAAAAGGGCAAAAAACCCATTCTATCTTCAGTCTGCATTGGTGTGAATAGGTGTGATGTGTGCGGTCTGAGGTTTACTCATCGTTTTCACGTCTGTAACTAAAAGCTCCTGTTAATCGCGCATTTATTATGATCCAGACCCTGCTAAGAGCTTTGTGCCTATTAGCTCTTCCTCTTTACAGATGAGGAAACTGAGGTACAGGATGGTTAAGTGACATGGCCAAGGCCACACAGGTGGTAAGTGACAGAGGGGGGATACCTGCATCAGTATGTCTCAGCTTTGACTAAATAAACTCCAATATCAATAATTTATCCAAGCTTTGGGGATCTTGATTTTATAATACTGTCTGAGACCTCACTGGGCTGTTCCTTCCTATCACATCTCTCATTTTGGTTTAAAAGAAGAGAAAGGGGATTTCGCATGATCTTCTGTTAAAATTAAGACGTGTTCTACCTGGCTTGTCGCTCTTTCAGAACCCACGAAGAGCAGACTTGAGTGTTAGGCTGTAGAAAGCATTCGCATTGAGCAGAAAAGGCTTTTTAAGACTTGCCCTCCTGTGAAGTGTAATTATCCTTAGGGATGGGACTCTCCAAACTGCCTGTTTCCTCCAGGCTGCAAAGCAGATGTAAGTGATATTCCAAGAAGGGTGACCTGAGTCGTATTCTGCAGATTCGGAAATGAGACACAGAGGTGCTCTCACTCTGAACCGCGTCTAAACTTCCCTGTGGTCAGTGCTTTCCCTCTCGCCCTCTGCCCCTGGAGGTGGGAGTGGCCGCATCGTGCACCACCACTTGGTGAACAGCCACCTTGTGCTTGGCTTGGCTTCAGAAGCTAGTCGGACATTTGGTCTAGCTTTCATCCTTTCCTTTGAATCTGCTTCGCACTTTAAGGCCCAGAACATTGTGCGTGATGGTTTAGGATGGTGAACTGAAGTGAACCGATGTTGAATGATGGAAGCGTCAAGAGAAAGAGGCCATGTTGTGGAGGATGTGGGTGATTACTTGATTGGCATGCGTGACGGCCCAGTAAAAATACCTTGGCAGGAGCTGGAGGGTCATAGTTGTGTGATTTGTGATGAAATATTAGGGGCAACGATTGGGTTTAGGATGGTTAAGCCGTTATGTAATTTCTTCAAAGAACGTTATCAAAGTACATACTCTCAGTTAAATGCCATCATTAGTGAGAATATTCTGTAATTAAAATGCAAACAGTTTGCTTTCAGTCTTGGTCATGGAACCATCGGGACACTTTGGGGAGGAAAGAGAACCATTGCAGTTCTTATTCTGGAAGGAAAAAGAGGAAAGCACAGTTATTTTGTGATTCTGGAATAGTAAAAAAGTAATAATGGTCTGTGTTTTGGTAGTGTCTTCCAAGGAGTTGAGAATTCTGAATAAGTTTTGCTTTGTCAAAGTGGGAGAGGTATTCTGTCTGTAAACTAAATCTCCCGAAGTCCCCAGTGTTTGCGGGGCAAAGGAATGAGAGGAAAGAAATAGGACACTGTAGGTGCCATCTTTCCCCCATTATCACCCTGTTGTGAAAAATGATTTGCGACTTGCTGCCAAGGCTTTCTTAAAAGAACTTACTTGGTTGTCTGGTGTTTCTCATCTGCATGAAAAACAAAGTGTCTCCATTTTTTCTGAGATTAAAGCTTTCTCAATACTTTAAAATATAGGCTGCACACTCTCTAAGAGAAAGCCCTAAAAACAATGTAGGCTATTTTTGGAATATTATATGAATAGTTTTAACTATCATCTAGGGACTGAATATTTCCCTTGTACTCTTAACCCCCACAGAAAAAAGGGAGAAATCAACCTTCTTTCTTTGTTGGTTTGGCACAGGTCGCTTATTCACTAGCCACTTCAGCAAGTGCCTACCAGCTGCTTTTAGATTAAGTATAGAGATCATCCAAAACGTCTTGCTTTCCAGATGTGGGCAGCAGGCCCAGCAGCCTTGTGACTTGTCCTAGAACTCGTGGTGAGTGGAAGTGAAGGTGAAGCTTGTGTTACGAAGTCTGAGATTCTGAGCCGGAGTTCTAGTTGTTAGAACTCAAAAACATCTCTTCTCAGTCATCGACTAATAATATTTTTAAAAGAGGTTGGGCTTTTTTAAATGAAAATTTTGCGTTCTGTGTGTAAACAGAGTGGTCCTAAAAGACCTAAAAGAAAATAAGCGAGCTGTTTGTAAGATCATGGGTTTATCTTGTTTAACTTAATAGCTTTTAGTTAGGTTTTCGTTACGTAGGTGGTGAGTGACTTTGCTAGAAGTGGTTAAGGAGTGGGGTTATTTCTTTTTTGAGGAGACAGTTTTCAAGGCAGCCTTTTGTATTTTGTTTTCCCTTGCTTGCTGTAGATAAAGATGGGCAAGCCAAATCTGACCCAGAAGAAACAGTGCAGTAGGTCAGTCCACCCGCACTCCATGATTCACCACCTACGTTAGGCGTAACTGGCCCCACAGCTGCCAGCCCAGTACTCCTGACGCCTGGGAGCTGGACCACCTTCTCGGCAGCTCCACTTTATGTACCCGTAGTTCCCCTTCCATCTCATCTGGGCCCTGTTTCCTGAGGGATTTTCTAGGAGAAGGACTCATCTGAGAAACAAATTAATGCTAAATTGATGATGGAACCTCTGTGTTCTGGAACTGAATGCCCTGGATGTCATCTGATTTATCCCTCTATTTTCTGGATGAGGAAATGAAGGACGAGAGACATAAAGGGGCTTCCTGAAGGCGCACAGCGAGGCCCCTCTTAGTCGTGAACTGGCTCCGTGATCCCCACCACTCGTATGGTGGACACCCTGCCCAGCTGTCTCGTGAGAGTCTGAGAACATGCCGGTCCCTGCCTGGACACGCTCCTCACTTCAGACACCACTGCGTTATTCTCCAGGGAAGAACAAGGCTTTTTGTTTCCCTGTGGCCAGTGTGGAGGCATTCTGTGGAAATGTACCTGTGGGAGACTTCCTCAGGCGGCCGAGATGCTGCCTTATAAGCCTCCAGACCTTGAAGATTGCCTGGTGGCAGCCCATTAATCTGGAATGATGGGGCCTGAGCATTCTAAGTGGTTGTAACTTTGAGGGTTGTGACTGTGGGAAAGAGTTATACTCCATGTAATGTTTCCAAGAGTTAGTTACTCTGTGCCAGAGGAGTGGGCACAGTTAGCTGGATCAATGGCTTTAACTGGCAGCAGTTTGCTGCAAGAGAAATTCACAGTTCCACCAGTCTTAATGATGGGCAGCCCATATGTTAAACACTGTTTGGCAGACTTGATATATTTTATTGGGAGTTAAGTCCCCAGAGCAGCTTTCTGTGACTATTAAAGTCTGATTGATAATGCTGGGCTCTTTTGTAGACATTGGAGAAGTTTGGTAGCGTTGGGAGTGAGCAGTTTCTTTAGCTTTGGCACTGAGAGCAAAAGTGCCACTTCTGGTCACTTTTAACATTACCAGGAGATTTTGGTCTCGACACTGATTATTGAAAGGTTTGTGGTAAACGGGATTTCTAGTGCTCTGGTGAATTAATCTATATGTGTTTTCAAGGGGAACTGAGAATACAGCAAATTATCTGAATGAAACTCCTGAGAGTAAAGTTTTCTTGGTCACACAAATGGTTGGAAGTTCTGGTCCCTCAGCATTGGGTTGGTGGCAGTGGTGCTAGATTCTGTAGCCTGGGCCATGGTCTAGGCCTAACCCCAGGGCTCACATGACACGGTCATTTGGGGACAGGGCATGAGAATGTGCTGGCTGGGCCGCAGCCATGATTATTCATTCATCTGCTTTCATTGAGCCCACGGGGTGATGGGTGGCGGACCGAGATGGCTGCAGAAGGGGGCACTGCCTTTGATGAGCTTGCAGTGTAGTGGGTGACAGGGAGGTGTACACAGAAAGTTGCAGCATTTCTTGGGAGCCTACTGAGGAAGGCCCCTGTGGCCCAGAGTCTGTTTTGTCTGGAAAGAAGGGAAGGCTTGCTGAGCTGTGCATCCTGGTGTGTATTTCTGCCCATCTTTCATTATTTTCACGTCTGATAATGAAATTTCTGACAGTGCAATGTGTTGTTGCAGTTCATTTTCTTTTGATAAAAGTATTATAGTAATCAAAGAATTCCTTGCAGAACTTTTGCAACCCTCAAGGAAAAGTGATAAAACACAGACCCCGCTTGATAGATTGCAGGGTACGGGGAGGAGGGAGTCGTCCTTCCTTTGGCTTTGGCTTTGCGATTTGTTTGTGTAACGGTGCAAGAGTCCTGAGTCTGCTTTTTGTAAAGGAGATAACTTGGCTCATCCCTAACTCGCAGAGTGGTGGGTGAATTAATGAGTGGAAGGCACGTAATAATATGTGGCACTTATGTAGTCTTTTGATGATTTCACCTAGAATCGTGCCATCTGGAAACTTGCGTTTACTAGGACGCAGAGCCAATTTTGGATGATACTGGGTCCAATGTGTATTTAAAGCGGTTTAGATCTTCATTTGGCTAAAACCTAGGAGCTTGCAGACTAATAGAATAATAATAATGCTGGCTTTTCCTAAGGAGCCCTGAATCACCTCAGAAGCACTCTAATGGGAGCTAGGAGGCAGGGGTGGTGTTCTATTTCCTAGTGATTAAATTGAAATATGGTAGCCCTCACAGGGTCCCAGAGCAGTCCCTTTTGAAACGAGAAGTTGAATTCATGATCTGTGGCTTTGGCTCTTGCTTTGCTACCAAGCATTGCCATCTCCAAAGTCCCCAAGCCATGAAGAATCTCTGCCATCTGTTTTCTCAGCTCCTGGGTGTCGGAGGTTTCCCACCTGGAGCTTAAGTTGCGCCGAAGGTGCCTAAATCTAAGCCCGACAGATCTCAAAGCGGGTCGGGGCTCACAGGCCCTTGGCCTGGGGCCCAGCTGCTGACTGTGGAGTTTGGAGCCCATTTGTCTGTGGCTCCGTCCCCCTCCAGGAGCGCTTCCAGGTGCGCTTCCTCAGCACCTCACAGAGTGAGGCTGGGCTCTTTTTCCCAGGTCAGCTGAGTTCCTCTGCAAGGTGTGCCCCTTGCTTTCCTCCAGTGTCGAGATGCCTTTTACCTCCCATTAGAGTGCTTGCGAGGCTCTTCAGGGAGCCTTAGAAGAAGCTGTCATTATTATTATTCTATTAGTCTACAGTCTCCTAGGTTTTAGCTAAATGAAAATCTAAACCACTTTTCAGTACACCTTGGACTCAGTATCATCCAAGATTGGCTTCCACCAAGCGAAGGGTGTGCTGTCCCAGGCTGCTGTGCCCTTCATCCTGGCTGCTGCCTTTATGCATCCTTCAAGGAAGACCGGTGAGGGGCACAGGCCGAAGTTCTGCTTCCACCTCATTCCCATCCCATGTGCTTGGCAGGCTCCCTGCTTTATGATAATAAAACCTCTAAAAACAACCCAGATCTGCCATTCCTGGATGGACTCAAGCCTACGGAAAAGCAAAGACCACTTTCCCCTAGAGATGTTAATTTCAGATTTGTGTTTGTTTGTGCTCCTCTTATACCACAGGGGCAACTTACAGAAATTTATGCCAGACGGAGGCTGAAACCTGAGAGTAAAGGACAGTATGGTGCTTGACAGGTGCTGGCGTTAGGCCACAGATTTGGCGCTTGAGTGTCATAGCAGCTGAAGCAAAAGGGGTACAGCTTCCTAGTTTGTAATTGCCTTTAAATAAAAGCAGATCAGGGGCTGGCCCCGTGGCCGAGTGGTTAAGTTCGCGCGCTCCACTGCAGGCGGCCCAGTGTTTCGTTGGTTCGAGTCCTGGGCGCGGACATGGCACTGCTCATCAAACCACGCTGAAGCAGCGTCCCACATGCCACAACTAGAAGGACCCACAGCAAAGAATATACAGCTATGTACCGGGGGGCTTTGGGGAGAAAAAGGAAAAAAATAAAATCTTTAAAAAAAAAACAAAACAGATCAGTTTCACGGGAGAAGCATGGCTTTTCCTGTGACTGAGAAACTTTTTCTCCTAGGACATCATAAAGAGAACACTGATCTAAGAGGTGACGTTCTCATATTGGAAACGCGGTTCTCTAAGGTAATGAGCCAGTCCATTTGTTTGAGCGTTCTTTCCTCACTGGTGTGTTTCTGTCTGTCTATCCAGCCTTGTCAGTCCTTTTCTGACACACCAGGAGTTTGGTTGGGCGTGTATGGCTCCAGACTTAGGGAGTGACTAGGACTTACAGATGGAGTAGCATGGATCCGGTTCTTCGGGAAAGTTAGAGCAGCCCATGGCCAGGAACGGGGACAGGTGGGAAACTGAGGCATCAGAAGAGTGGGACTGAAGACGAAAGTCTCGGTATAAGGAATTGCCTTTACGAAGAAGCACTAGCAGGGACTCAGCAGAAGGAGCGGGGGCCGAGGGGGATGCCAGGGAGCTGGTGTGTAGCTGGTGCTCGGCACAGGGGCATTGGTGTCGTCCAGCCTCTAGCAGGACTCGGGATGTGAGACAAGACTGGTCCTCCTGATAAGCCTCAGGGAAGAGGCTGGGGCGTCCATAAGGAAGTTGTATCAACATTTATTGAGCACCTTCCTCACAGTAAACCTGAAGGTAAAGCTTATTCTTTTTTAATTGCTGAAGAAACTGGGGCTCAGAGCTGGGTCCAGCCTCTGATTGGTTCACTAGGAGTTCGGTGGACCCGGTGGACCGAGCTCACCCGGCTTCTGAGTGGCAGAGTGAATACAGACCCAGTCTGTCCACTCCGCCTCCTGGTTCCCCCTCCTGTGTCAGAGGTCTCTGTTGCTTAGAACAATTGCTCAAGGCTGGAATAGCCTCCAGGTGATAGAGGAAAGGATCCTAAGACTGATTCTGTCTGGGTAGAACTCGTCCCCAAACTGCTGGAGGGAGTGAGGTGGTTTCATTAAGGGGCATCAGAGGTGGGAATGGATGGGAGGGGGTGTGAGGCAGCACTGGGAGCCTTGTGTGCCTGCCTCTGGGACGTATATTATGCCAGTTCATACAAAAATGTATATGTGTGTACACACACACACACAGACCCCACAGTTTGCCTTTGAAGTGAAAGCTGTGGCCTCGTACTGTCCTTGTTTTTTCTCCCCTCCATTTTAGGCCGCTCTGTGTTCCTGCAAACAGACAAGGCATTGTTTAAAGTACAATGTACTCTCCTGCTTTTGCATTGTCATCAGAAACCCTTGACGAAATGTTTAATTTCTCTCTAAGGTTATCTGTACTTTAGGCAATTTGCCTGATGGTACATTTGGTTCTGGAACCTGGAACTTTGCTTTTGTCACCTGTGTCGTTGAATTAAGTCAGTCATAGGACACACAAGATATTTTTGTAGAAAACTAAAGGATTTCAGCACTTTGAGATGACTCAGACCAGTGTTTCCAAACTAACATTAACTGGGACACATGCTAGAGAAGGGGGCCCCCTCTTCTCTTCTCCTCTGGCTTTTCCCTGGTCTGGCCTTCCTTCTTAATGCCCTCTGTTTGCAGTAAGGCAAAAGGGTCCTGCCTCCTAAGTGTAAGGTTCCACCTAAAAAGGAAGATAATTTTTAAGGCAACTTCAACAGAGTTAAAAGCTCTAAGTTCTTGTGACAATCTGCTAACCAGTTGCATTGCTTGTGACCTCATTAAGAATGTTTTATTTCATCATCTTTCAATTGATAAATTCAACAAAGATAAAAATGATAGGTGTGAGTTTCTTGGGTAAATTACTTTTGAACGATTCTTTAATATATTTAAAAATTCAATTTATGTTTTTCTCTGCACTTGGGCTTATTCTTTTTGCTAGTGAGCTGCTTCATTTGCATGGACCATTGACTGGATATAATATATACATATTTTTGGTCTAAACTATATAAAAAATTAAGATTTATGAAAAGATATGAACTGAGGTTGTACAATTACATTTCTTTAATTGATGAGCTGTTACATTTTAAAAAAATTAGATTTCAGCAATTGAGTTATAGTTAGCTTCTCAGGAATGTATTTGTTACACAAAATGGGATATGTGTGCGTGGACACAGACCGAGCTTTCTCTGTTCCTGCCTCTGGTCAGGATTGCTTCTCCTTTATATCCCCAGTCTCTTCCTCCCTCCCCCCAAAGGCAGAGGCTGAGAAGAAAGTTAGAATATGAAGACATGAGTCAGGATGCAGTGTCCTGCTGACTGGGAAACAGTGGCCTGGGCCCCGCAGAGTATAGGAGGGTGGAGAGTCAGAGGAAATCCAACTTGAGCAGGCCTTGCCCTCACAGGATGCTTTCTGCTCTGCTGGGATTATTTTCTGCAACTAGGCCAAAAAAACAGAAGAAAGCAAGAAAGAAAAGAGCACATAGTTGCTCCTGGTGTGACTGGAAAATGGAAAAGCTTCAAGGAATACTTAGAGTTTTTGGTAGAAAGTAATGACAGTATCTTAGTTCCTTAACGTTTATTAAGTAAACACAATATTGTAGGTTCTACAATAAAACATTTAAAAATGGACATTTCTGAGGATATTTCCTAAGACAAAATAGCCAAACCTGTGTCCTCTTCCTGTGGACCGTTCCACACGTAGCTGTTTTTGCCGTGTTCCAGCTTTACTTAACTTCTTCAGAAAATTATTGTTTTTGAAAATAAGAGAAAAAAATGTAAGTGGTAGAGAGAAATATAGGCTGTATTTAAACCGGCCCTTGTAATTTTTCCTGGTCACACGCAGCCCACATTTTGCAGCTCCGTGACGTAAGTGCCCCTTGACTGGGAGGCGGGAGTCCTGCCCGGGCCAGGCCTTGCCCACCCTGGGCTGCACGGCCGCATGCACGACCCGGATCCTTGTTTACTTCCTCTCCAAGTGCTGGGGACACTGAGTACTGAGAAGGACCGTTCGCCAGCCCTGTCATTCCTGACTGTCTTGGAAAGTGCTTCATCCGGGAGGCAGGCTTTTGTTCTTCGAGTGCAGGCATTGTTCCCCAGCCGGCGCCCTTTTCCAGACTCCAGTGCGGACTTGCAGGCCCACTCCCCTGCAGGCTAGCCCGGCGGTGGAACCTCGGCTGCAGCTGCTGTTAACTTGAAGAGCAGGAGGAGGAGTCAGGCAGGGGGTGGGTATTGCTGGAGCAGGGTGACTGGCTCTGCCATGACTAATATTTGGGAAAGCAGTGCTTTCTTTAGACGCTTATGGGAAATTTCAGGGACTTTTGGATTTTACAGTGTTGCCTAATGCGGATTGTGTTAAGACCCGCCTTCTGATTGCAAGGGTATGAAAAAACTGTTTCATACTGAAGGTTACAGTCAAGCTGAAGTGATCCTTTGCACTTTCATGAATAATCAAAACAAAAGCACGTTGCCCAGCATGAAACTGTTGCAAAATCAAGTGGTATTTTTTTCTAAAGGGAACTTTCCACCCTCTAGGGATTTATTCTTCATCAAAGGATATCAGGTTCCATTCTTATCATAAAAACCTCTAGGCATTAGTATTCAGACAAAAACAGGCATATAGGTGTATAAGGTCAAATGTGAAGACTGCAACTCATTAACAGGATTTAATTTAAATCCCCTTTTTTTTTGAGGGATAATACTCAGATTAGAGGAATGCAAGGAGGCAATAGAGACACAAAAGTACTTATTTAGAGACTGTAACAGCCAAGAATTGTGAATGGAGAATTGAGACCAATGCTTCTGTTCGAATTTTGGATGCCATGCTCACAAATTCTATTCTGGTTCAAAAAATATGCAAGTCTTCTCATTTTAGTCTTGGAATTATTGCTCTTTTATGAGACTCACATTACAGCTTTCGCACTGAAGGGAACATTAGAGCTCTTTCTAGGTCAGCTGCCTCATTCGGTGGAAGGAGCCGAGGCCCAGAACTTGGTGGTGGGCTCAGAGCACAAAGCCAGTTGGTTAGGCAAAGTGGTAGCAAATAGTCGTCTCCATCCAGGCCAATTCCTGTAGGAGGTGTGGCCGCCTGCGTTTGTGACTCTTATAAAGACTTGCCTGGGGCATGGATAGGGCACTGGGGGCTGAGAGTACAGAGATTTCCTTTTATTTCTGGGGCATTGTAGTTTCTCATTTCACAACTCAGGTGTAGCTGGGACTCACTGGGAGACCTTGGAGAACCTCTCTTTTCATGTTTATTTGCAACAGTGGGATAAGCGTGGTCCATTTTCCTTCAGGATAAGCATGCCTGTTACAGACAGGCACCCGTCCTGAAGCTAAGTACCATGTGAGGATGTACTTTGTATCTGTTACAACAGTGTTTCCCAAATGTATCCCCTGGAAACAGTAGTAGTCTTCGTGATTTGGGCAGTTAGGCTAAACAAAATTTGAATGGTATATTTATTTTCTTTTCTAAACAGGACTTCTGGGGCAATCCCACCTCAAAGGCAATCCCATCACATCCTTTTGGTGGTAGGGGAACTCAGGAGTCAGCATGAGATCCAAAATTCTGATTAATCAGGCAAAAGCAGAAGGAGCAGAATTAAATTAAACTGTAGCCCTGAAGTTCACTTTTCGGTCAGGCATTCAGGAAGCAGCACATGAAAATTTGCTTGGATACAGTTTCCTCATAGTTCTTCAGCAGCTTGAAATAACATTTTGAGCTGGCAGTAAGCAGAAATCTCAGGTTATCGTTTTCCTTTCATCCGATTGAGCAAGTTATTGTATGGGGAGGTGAAACAAGACAAAACTTTGTGTTCCTGAAGCAAAGATTTTGATATCTGCACTTGATAGGGTTACTGATAGGTTCCAGTTGCCTTGAAAGAAAGAAAGAATGGTATTCTTCAAAGGTTTTATGTGTGTGTTTTAAAGTTAACTATTGCCGCCTTTTTATTTTAAAGAAGTTTGGAAAATTGTGGTATCTTGATACAAGGGGAATACTAGTCAGCCATAAAGAGGAACAGACGCTGCTACAAAACAGGGATGAATCACAAACATTCAGAAGAAGGGTCCATACTGTTTGATTCCATTTATATGAAGTTCTAGAAATGGCAAAACTAACCCACAGCGACAGAAAGCAGATCAGCGATTGCCAGAGGCCATGGGGGTAGGAGGGGACAGACTGTAAAAGAGCATAAGGGAACTTTCTGGGGAGATGAAAATGTTCTGTATCTTTATTGTGGTGGTGGTTACACTGATGTATACGTTTGCCAAAATTCATCTAACCATGTGCTTAAGTGGGTGCATCTTTTGGTATGTAAACTCTACCTTAATAAAGTTGATTTAAAAAGAAAAGAAAGTTTAGAAAAGGCTGTGATTGGTCTTCCTTTGTGTAACTTGAACAAATAGTACATTTTGGCCAGTTCTTAAGCTTTGTAAGCCAGGCCCTTTGCTTTCACCTTTCTTCACTGATTACTCAAGTCTTCTCATCTCTTTTACCTACCTCCTCCTGTTGGGATGTGAGCAACAGAAATTCTTTCCTTTCAGGAACTTACAGTCCTTGTTAGTAGGAAGCAAGAATGCATTTTAAATTCTCCTCAAATTATTGTTCAAGTAGGAGGTTCTGTAAGCACGGGTGGCTTTCTGGAATGGAAGTGTGGTGGAAGCACGAGTGTACGTGTGTGGGAAGAGGGTGTGTGTTCCTCAGATAATTGTGCCGTGGCTCCTCACACCTGTCTAAGCTTCTTGTGACTACTGAAAGAAAGTGTCATGAATTTTGCTTCTGGCATTTGTCTGCCACAGCTGCAGCCTTGGGTTGCACATTTGTTGTGGTTTCGGAGTCTCTGAGAAGCCATTTGTTAAGAGGGCACTGAGAATGGTTCATGCGGGTAGTAATTCAGTGGGTAAACGGAGCAGGAGGGTTCTCAGTGCTTCCGTGGCTCTCCAGTCTTTGATCTCAATCCCAATCCCATCAGAAACCAGAGAGGGCATTTTTCTAGTGTGTCCGCCGAGAAATGGAAGCCTGCCTAGGAATGTATAATTTAGTGGGTAATTTGAACATCTCGGGATGGAGAATATTGTTGAGTGTTCCTTTTTAAAGTTCACGTCCTCCATGTATAGTCAGAGTTAGCTTCCAAGAGAGGACTAACTTGTTCTTAGTGGATCAAGTTAGCTGGATTTGCTACAAGCGTTTTTTCTTAGAAGGGAGGATTACGCGTTATAGTAACAAGATGTTCTTTTATTTCTTAGTTTATCAAAAGATGTTGATTGTGAAACAGGCTGTGCAGATATTTTAGATCTTACTGTTTTAAAATAGATGAGCTTGAAAGAGTGAGAAAAGGTTGTGTCAGAAGGTTAACTGTGTCTGAGGAAAGCTAAGTAATTCAGGCGGGGAGAAGGAAAAGTAAATATTTTTTTCCTTTGCCGTGTATTTCTTTTGGACGTCTTTTGATTTTGTGTTTGTGCTGTGTTTTTGTTAACTGCCTTTTTAAAAAAAAAAAAAAAACAAATGTGAACAGAGGAGAGATGGCACAAAGCGTATGCTGGTATTCTTCCCTCTTTTTTGTTTTCCCCTCCCCAGGAAGTTGTTGGCAAGTTAATTTCAAGTGGAGGAAAAAGGGCAGCTTGAGATTTTTAGATTGATTTCAGCTGTATGTTTGTTTACAAAAAGATGAAAATAGGTGAAGTTTGTGAAACTTTGAAGAAGAAAGGCGAGTCCCTGTCTCCTGCTTCTCAGCAGAGTTGTGGGGTAGGAAACGCTGGGTTTAGGCTCCTAAGGTTTAGCAGCCAAATAAAGAAAACAGGACTGTCAAGTTACTGGAGTTTTGGTTTCTTGTTAGTAGAATAAAGGCATGCAAAGGCCTCAGGAACCAGGGCCTCACCGTCCGAGTTCCCCAGGGCTTGCTGTGAGGCAGGAGGCCTTCAGCGCTCTGCCCTGCTTCCCGTCTCAGCTGCATTTCCATCTTTGCTTTGGCCTCCCTCTCACCCGCCTTCTTCTTTGGCTTGGGCCATGTTGCTTTTGTGTTACTGCTTTCTAAACCCTAAGAATACATGTGGTGAATCGAGCTCTGCCTCCCTGGTCGTGGCCCCAGTCTTCCATGCCCCCATCAGTCCCTTCGGCCTCTGGGTCTGATGTGTCACAGGGACGAATCTGTGTGGGTCAGGACAGTTGGGTCTCATCCCCAAATCTGGCTTTGTGGGATCTGGCAGGGCTCCAGCTCTTTCCGAACGGACTCCTGCTGCCCCTGTGCTGTGAGATGAGAAAGGGCTTCACCTGAGCAGAGTTGTGAGGGCAGCTCTCCCTTCCTTTATGTGCTTAGGGAAACCATTTCAGAACATGTGTCTTAGTGGTCTGTACGTGTCAGGGAAAATCCGTGGTTTTGGTGGAGATGTTCTTGATCCAAAGTATTTTTACGGTAGTTCCCCAAACAACACTAGCAAGAACTAAGAGTTCAGTTTATCCCCCTGGTATTTTAATGTTGTACTCAAAGAGAGTTTTGTTTTTTTTTTTGGAGGCGTGACTTCCACCCTTCCCACTACCCCACAGCCGCCCCCAAGCAGCTGGGTTTTGCAAACCCTTGTCAAGCCACAAGTTGTTGAGGTCAGAAGCCTCCTGCCTGTTTTTGTTGAGTTTATGATAGCGTATACTGTTTTTAGGTAATGAAGTGGAATGCAAATAGAGTTTTCAGGAATACTGGAATACTGGAAGTATTTCTGAAGAAGGAGGTAGAGTGAAAAATACTTTTCATTCTGTCCCCTCTCCAACTCTTCAGCTTAAGCTGAATAATGATATAGAAAAACTTTGGTGCTTATTGTATTGAATTCATTTCTCAAGCATAGCCATTGTTTTATATGAAAGACAATGTAAGTTTTTGTTATAAAAAAACTCAACAAAAGCTGTCGGGTACAGGAGACCCTTTTCCCCTTTGATTGAGATCATTTAAATAAGTGTTTATAGTTTCTGTGACTTTCATTATTGGGTGTTCTCTCTGTGTTAGAAATACGTGTTTCTGGAGGGGAGGCAAGTTTGTTAATACAGATCCTGAAGATTGGTTATTTACTCTAGAAGAGAAAGGAGTAATGAGTGCAGAAACTAGAGAATCTGCCTTCTCATGTGTCGCATTCATAAGACTTTAGGATAAAACTAGCTTTTCTTTTTACAGTAGTTGCTGTCTCAGGGAGCTTTCTGTGTACACATGGAGTCATAGTGCCTTCTCTAAGACAGACCACATGTTATGAAGGGCCTCTGGTGTTAACATGCCAAGCTGCCATTTTGTCTTGTTAGTGATGACCTTCCTGATTCTGCTGGAAATTGACTTTGCATTAATGGATCAAGTATAGGATATTTCGAGATTCCAGTAAAATAAATATTTTAATGGTGGCAGCCCTGTTTGCCATCATTCTGTCAGACTCTGCCTAGACCCTGCTTCTTTCCTCCTTTCTTTTTTCTTATACTTGCTATCCTTATTTTTTCTTCCTACAGTCTTCCCTTACTTTGAAAAATGCCCCCCAAACTATAATCTGTCAGGATGTATTATTTTACCGTAAAGGTCAAATGCTTTATTTTCTCTATTTCTCCTCCCCATTCCATTATCCCTTAGCATTAAAAACATTTTTATAGTATAATTTTTCCTATTATTTTTGATTCTGAGGAGTAATCGGCCCCTTTGAGATCTTTGTTCTACCTATCCCCAGAAAAATGTGGTTACATAAGACTTTTTGTACGTGATTTGCATATGATTTCAGGGGCTTAGGGATGCTCTGAATCCCATCCATGGACTCCTGGTTAATACCCTACATTTTTTTTAAAAAATTGCTCCAAGTGGGAATATGGACTCAAATATAGGGGAAAAATCCAGCCATGTCCAGAAAACTTGCAAAGTTACGCGTTGATGAGGGATGAACATGTCAAGTATGTTTCGTCAGCAGGGAAGGAGAATGTGAAGGGGCGGGAAAAGCAGGAGATGGAAATCAGAGAGAGGAGAGCACTGAGAAGGGGCCTCTAGGGGAAAGAGGGAAGTAAATGTGCACCTACCCACAGGCAAAATTATAGGGAGTTTGAGAGAATCTAGAACACTAGCCTAATCACACATTTTATTTCAAAAAAGGATATTTGGTTTAATGTGTTGGGAAGAATACTTAATATACTAAATATCACCCTTTCGGGGCCTCAAGACGCATATCAGCAGATTGAAGTCCCTGAGAAGTCCTGCAGTAAAGCAGTCCGTTTTGCATGGTTTAACCCGGCCTATCCCAAACGGTTTTAAGTCCAAGGGATGCTTTTTTTGCAGAAAACAGTTAGCAGCAGAACACATTTTGGGAAATGAAATGCTGGACTAGATAAATTAGTACTTTCTAACTCTTTGAAGTCTGAGGTGTTGATGATATCCTGAACCACAAGAAACAGAGAAAATCCCAAAGGATTAGAGAGAATTCTCCTCTGGAGGTGGCAGCAGCTAAGTGGGAACAGAGCTAGGTCTTGCAGTTGTGTGTTCACTTATCCTAAAGGGGAAGTGCTGGAATGCGAGAGATGCCGTTGTTGAGAAAGAGACAGCTTACAGGTTGTGTCAGTTACAGACACAGGCTCAGAGTTGAGTCCAAGGCTAGATGAGGAAGAGAGAGCTAGACCTGAGAGTGTCCAGTTGGGCCATCAGAAACAGTGTTACCCTGGAGATTTACTCTTTCAACTTCTCTGTCCACGTTAAATCCTAAGCCCACCAGGCTGAGAATAGGCAGTAGGCTTAGGCACAAAATAATTGCTTGTGATTCTGAACGTAGAAGGCATTTTCTTTTCAGCTGTGAGGATGCTCATTTAAGAGAAGTTGCTTTCTTATTAAACAACATGATTGTGCTGTTTTTAATTGGATCAGGACATCTCCATTGCTGCCTTGTGGTATTCCTACCCCTTCTGGATAATGACTATATGAAATTATAGATCCCGCGGGCTAACTTTCAGCTACCGTACAGGGCAAAGAGGCACTTTGATTCCACTGTGCACGGTTATCAGTCCTCTGAGCCTAGCGTCCTCTTGGTTAGGGAGCCCGTGTTTTAATATGTTCCAAGGATTTTTTTTTTTTTTAACACAGATATTCTGCGCTGTTAATAGGCTTTGGTGGCTCATACTCTAGACCTGTATGTGGCGGGGTCCAGCCACAGCGTGTGTGGTAGCCAGAGAGCTATTTCAGGAACAAACCTCATGTTTCCTCTAATTTTTAATAAGCACGTAGGGCTGCCTGACTCCTGAGCTGTGTCACACAGTCCATCACAGGCCACCTGCTACAGGTCCAGAGAGGTGCTAACATTAGCGTTCATGCTTTGGTTTTTTTAAATTAGTGATGCTTCTTCCTGTGCTGAAATGACTTATCCTCGGCCATGTTTGTTAAATAACCTCCTCTAAACCCATCAGTTCGAAGCGAGGATTTGTGAACATTCAGACTAAAGCAAGCAAGAAAACACTTAGTAAAAAAAATAAAAGCATACTTCCTCTCATGGAGTTTTGAGGTTCCCAGTTATTTGGCGGGGTTTGTCTTCCTTTAAGGATCCGGTTCCCATGCAGTTTATAATATATGATGTTGTTTATTAGGTTCTCTCTGCTTCACCCCTTGCTTCCTTCCTCAGGACCCTCCCCTCATCCGTCTCCCCCAGTTGAGGGAGGGGAAACCCCGCATGCTTCGCTCAGTGTGAAGAGTCTTTCTGCCCTAGAATTGTGTTCTGCGGTAGTTTCTTCATCTTCCCTTGAGTCACCTCAGCGTGGAGGAGAAATGGATTGGCTCAATTCTGCTGACTTGTTGCTACCCAGCTCTGCTGATAGGGATGTTTGTAGGGTGGGGATGACAGGGGATTACCAAGCAGTTGCTGGGTGATAAACTGAGCTGAGGCAACTACAAGCAGGATGCACAGAAAAGAGCCACTGGGACACACTGACCCATTGCTCTGAACCAGCCGCCTGTGCTGAGGCCTGCTGGGAACCAGGGAAAAAAATCTAGAGCTTTCTCTTGAGCACAGTTGTTAAGTACAACATGAGTCAGAAGAATAATTCCAGAAGGTTTGGGGCTGTCCAGATTTGGTGGGGGAGCGGGGGGAGGAGAGGAGGGAGGAGTGTAACACATTTTATGGTGATTGACTTACTGGAAATTCACCATTATGGAAACAGACATTTAGGGAAAGAACTGTGAATGTGTTCTGGGAAGGCTCCCATTCATGGAGTTGGTTTGGCAGGCAAATGGCTTCCAGGAATGCCAACCAGATTTATGTAGCAAGATGTGGACAGTTGAAAGTCTCTCTTCTTGTTACTGCAACCTGGTGGTGGTTGCAGACTTCTGACCTAGGGCAGGCCCTCTGTCTCCACACATGACCCTCCACCTCGTTCACTCTTGGCTTCTCATGATGGCCAGGAAGGAATTTCTCTAATTCTCATCTGTCTTTTTTCTTTCTCTCTCCCTTTTGTTTTTAGATGCAATTAATAAAAAGATTACTAAGAGTTGTTATATGAGAAACTTGTGATGTAAACCGAGTTCATTCGAAAATTGGATGAGAGCTGTTTGCTTCTTCCTAGATGAGAATAACTTTTGTTTGTTTGTTTTTATTTTTATTTATTTATTTTTTTATTGAGTTAATGATAGGTTACAAACTTGTAAAATTTCAGTTGTACATTATTGATTGTCAGTCGTGTTGCAGGTGCACCACTCCACCCCCTGTGCCCAGCCCCCACCCCTCCTCTCCCCTGGTAGCCACCAATCTGGAGAACAACTTTTTTATTCCCTGTCCTGCATCTTCCTTTTGCCCTGTTATTATTCCACTTAATGAGTAAATGACTCTTCTGAATTGAAACAGGTTCAGGAATGTTCTTTAAAAACATACCTTTTTTAATGGGGATTTTCTTTTAGGACAGGGCATTTTTATACAAAAGAGAAAAATAGAATCCAGCTAGGTACTAACTAGGTTGCTTATTCTAGGACCAAAAAATATATTAATTTCTATACATCTGTATGCTCTCAGCCATGCCTGGAATAGTGTGTGTGTGTGTGTGTATCACAACTGTAGTTTGTGGATTTCTGTTTTGAATACAGTTATTTCTTCTTTGAATGGCATTCAATATTTGATTTAGGAAGCAACATGAATAGTTTAAGATTATAGGCTTTCCATAATGCTTCTTGTAATGACCTTCCACACAATATATGCCTTGCCCTGGAACTTTGATGGGAATATTGTGTTGCCCTGAAGATGCTTCTGGTCTTTTCCCTCGTAATCAGCCACAGAAGGCTTTCCCAAGTTCCATGTGCCAGCTTTTGATTGCATTTCAGTGGATTTAGTTTTCTAAAACCCTTCTCCCATCCTCCTTTAAAAAAAAAACCCAAAACTTAGTCCATTAAAATCTGACTCAAACTTAGAAATGCTTTAGAATAAGTCTCTGAGAAGCAGGCCCCTCCACATCCACCATATGCAGTTGTTTCTGTTAAGGGCTATCCCATTTCTTTAGACAGATTCCAGCCTCTTCTTTCCATCCCGTTTACTCTTCACTGTGGAATGGATTGTCCCATTTCAAGTTTGCAGAAGGTAGCCGCATTTCAGGAAGAAAACATTGGGTGGCTTGTTCTTTCCTTAAAGATCTATCTGAATCTGTACCCGTCCTCTCCTGGGACAAGATAGAGTTGCTGCCCAGCGCCACTTGCCACTCGATATTCCTGTCTTTCAAGACTTCTGAGGAATAAGTCGTTCACCTTACTTATTTAATTGCTTTATTTTTTATTGAGATATAATTGACATATAACATTGTATTAGTTTTATATATTGCAAAATGATTCCTATAAATTTAGTTAACATCCATCACCAAACATAGTTACAATTTTTCTTTTTAATCCATTTCCTTTAAAAGACTACCGACAAAACCTAGTTATGTTACCTAGGAGGCCTAGCTTAACACAAATTGGTGTTCCATAAATGTAAGCCTTTAAAAGTTTATTTCCTTTTATTATTAAAGTATAAATGTTCATTGAAGAACATTTGAAAGCTACAGATTGCAAAAATGAAGAAATAAAAATCACCTATAATTCTGCAGTATATTGTTAACATCCCGTTGTGCTTATTTCCTGGTGGTTTGGTTCACTAGGATTATGTATTATGGGTTTAAAACCTGGTTTTTCCCTTAAGCCTCAGGAACTTTGTGGTTTGATGTCTTGGCTAATTTTTATAAAGGGGGAGGGATTATGGAGACTTTTCTGTGTCATTAAAGTCATTAATGACTTCATGTAAAAAACATTAAACGTCTTATGTTGAGATAATTGTAGATTCACATGCAGTTGTAAGAAATAATGCAGGGAGATCCCATGGACCATTACCTAGTTTCCGCAATGGTAATATCTTCCAAAACTATAGTATATACAACTGAGTTACTGACATTCGCACCATCAACAATCAGAGCATTCCCGTCACCACAAAGATCCTCCTATAGGCCTTTTATAGCCGTACCCACCTCCTTTCTCCCGTCTCCATCCTGAGCCCTGGCAACCACTGATCTGTTCTCCATTTTTATAATTTAGTTGTTTCAAGAATGTTATGTAAGTGGAATCATATAGTATGTAACCTTTTAGGATTGCCTTTTTCCATTCAGCCTAATTCCCTGGAGCTTCATCCCAGTTGTTACACATATGAATGGTTTGTTCCTATTTGCTGCTGATAATATTCCGTTGTAGGGATATATCACATTTTATTTATCCATTTATCAGTTGATTTGATGTTTGGTTTGTTTCCAGTTTTTGGCTCTTTTGAATAACGCTGCTGTGAACATTTGTGTACAGGTTTTTGTGTGAACATAAGCTTTCATTTCTCTGGGATAAATGCCCAATGACTTCATTTTAATGATGGCATAGTATTTTATTATATGACATTGTTTTTCATTGTATGAAATAAATATGTCATTTATTTAGCTGGTTATTTCTAGATGGATTGTTAAGATTTTTCCTCTTCAGTTTTTCTGCTGTTATAAATATCGCTGATGAGAATCTTATGGTTCAATCTTAACGCACATCTGCTTTTATTTCTAGAAGTGGAATTGGTGCCTCCGAGTATGCAGAATTTTAAAGCTTTCCTTTTTTTTTTCTAGTCTCTCTTTTTCTCTTTGATGAAAATCTGTTCAACTCCTACCAGCAATGTATGAAAGTGCTCGTTTCTCATACCCTTGCCAACACAGAGCATTGTTACTTTCAAAAGTCTTTGTAAATTTCTACCATACCCCTGTAGCAGCACGTACCTACAGCGTGACTGTTAGTTTTCCAGTCCCACTTTGCCTAAGAAAATCTCTCAGAATAACAGAGGTACCACCAAGATCTTGTTTTTGCCTGAAGTTTGGGCCTCTGCTGAAGTGGTTTCGTGGAGCCTCAGAGGAGTTGGTATCAGATGGGTCCAAGAATTGCAAGAAATTGCTCTGAGTCTGCCTGTTCTTGTGTGTTGTCTTCTATCGTGGCTTGTACTCATTCAGAGGAACCAGACAAAGCGTGTGCTGTCATAACTGATAGCCTTAAAGAAGGAAAAACAGACCTTGGAGATGAGAATCACTTTTTATAAAAGCTGCTTAATGTAAACAATACGGAGGTGTGTGTATGTCTTAGGCCCATTTGAAGCTCTTAGAGATGAGATGTAAGTATAGTCCTTTAATGGGATGGTTAAGAAAAGGTAGAGTGATGAGATGCTTTTCTTCCCTCTTCTTCCACTGAAGTGTTTTAGTGTTTCTGTGTGGCTAGGCAGTGATTTTGAAAGAAGAATAGAGGGTTAAGAATATACATCTACCAAAAACCGGAAAATGTGTTTGTGTTTTCTGAGATAAATGAAACCTTTGGTTTGAAAATTACTTTCTGGTGGAATATGGCAAACTGGCATTCCTTCCAGCGTAAGATGTCTTTTTTCTCTTTTTTGATTCGAGATCTGTAATTGTTTTCTTCTTTGCCTGGTACTGTATTTAAGAAAATCAGGCTGATTTCAGTAAAAATTATTTTACTCTTAGAATGGCAAATCACTCTTACAGAAGGTTGAATCATTTCAGAAGACTGTGCTCACTAACTTTTTTGGTGCTAAATCAGTGTTCTGTGACAAAGGAAAGACTCCATTCTTACAAATAAATGAATAAAGGAGGCTGGCAGAATCTGGTGTTTCTCTTTTTAGTTATAAGAAATTCTTATTCATTCAGCTGTTTTTAAATACCTTCTACAAGTTCATGGCTGAAGACTAGTAATGAGTGTGTAATCAGATGAGCAGGTCAAGTAAAGCTTCATCCATGAAAATTATGCACCTTCTCAGGGATGATAAAGAACAGCTTCTCTTTTCTTTTCATTCTTTCCAGTTTATCATAGTTCTTACAGCATCAGTGATCTTAAACGTTAAGTTTGTGAACTAGAACGTTCACAGGCATTTTGGCCCAGGGAAGAAGGTAGAATATTGAACATGAGGTTGGTCGTTCTTCTCCCCCGGTATAAGGAGCATGCAGGAAGGGACTTCTGCTTAAGGAGGGGGGAGGGCTGACCCCTGGGGGACTTGGAGCAAGTGTTTTCTTTGAACCCAGCCTGTCAGGCCTTTCCCAGGTTGAATGTGTATCATAACCTGCCTTCAGGGCAGTTAGCGTGGCCTGGGATCTGTCAACTTTATTGAAGCTCAGATTTCAGTTCTATTTTTGAAATAAAAATTTCTCTATGTGGTACATTATGACAATCTTTTTTTAATTTAAAAAGAAGTATTTTTGTAATGATCATGGAACTCTCTACAGGTCTGAGAGCTCCCAGAAGAATCTTTGACTATGAAATTGACGGGGAGGGTTGACTTAAGCTTCTCTGAAAGAGTGTGGTGTTGAGGGTGATCGGATGCAAACAGCAGCATGAAGCCCGCAGACTCCTTTGACTAAAATGTTGACATTCGATTCTGATCTGAGTGCTTGTTAGGAGACAGGTCAGCATCATGCAAAAGTAGTCTGTTGAAGAAGTCAGAAGTTTCTGGAGGAGAGAAGAACTTATATTTTAAACAAACAGGATTTATTACATGGATATTTTAGGAAAGATTTGCTCATGAAAATGTAGAATTATGGTGGATGTAATAAGTAATAAAGAGAAACTGAAAGACAACAGTATGTTTCGTGGTGAATAAATGAGGTGAAAATCATTGGTTTCCTTTGCCCTCTTCAGTGGCAGGTTAAGTTTTTGTGGATTATTATACCTTTGGATGACTGTGTGGAAGAACTTCCTGGTATATTTTGTGTTCTTTTGGACTTGGGTAACATTTAACAGTGGCGTGCCTTTTCCTGAAGTGAGTGAATAGTCAGTTCTGTTCTAAAACTGTGTTGAAGTGTGGCGGCTTCATACGATTTATTGGTACGTAATGTTGGGTTTGACGTTGACCTATTTGTGAACAAGGAATATTCAACTCACAGTCCTTGCTCATTATTGTGTTTGAGCAGCAAATAAATGTTACAGTTTTAGGATCTGTGCTAGAACTGACCTTGAACAACAGTTGGAATTTAGCCAAAGAAAACAGCCAGTCTGGATGTTTCAGGTCCCTTCAAGTTTTTGAGGGTCGTTTTTTTTATGGTTGTTACTTTTTTGCTTTTTGGTTTGTGCCCTATTTTTAGTAGGGAGAGAACTGTCTGAGCTCTGGTCCATCCCTGTGGAGATGTGCTCACGTGCCACAACTGAATGTCATGAGTGGGTAACGATTTTGAGACTTCTCCCATTTTGTTGTGACACAGCTCACCTGTGGATTATAGTGGCCCAGTGAGAAGAGAGAAAAGCCAAATGCGTCTGTTCTGCAGGTTTTCTTCACATTGTTCCCCAGGGGCATGGCCTCTTGGCTTTACTGATTTTTATTTTTAAGCTTAAGAGGTTCCTTAGGCCAAAATGAACTTTTTAATTGAAGTTCATAGTCACAGTCCTTATTATGGGGATCCTTCTATTAACTTCCAATTTTTTGAGCACATACTGTGTACTAGGTCCTTTACATACAATATTTCTAATCTAAACCTTAGTAGTTACTCATTTCTCAGAAAAGGAGGCTTAGATCAATTAAAAGCCTGGCTAAGATGGCCCTTCTAGTAAATAGAAGGGTGGCGTTTCAGATTGAATTATCTTAATTTCACAGATGGCTCAGGGATGATTGGAATTACCCTAGAAAGAGAAGATTTGTTTGTTTTTGTTTTGTTTTAGCACAGGGAATGTCAGGATGTTTCCTGTTTCGGTTATCTATTTAGATAAAATGAGGGACCAGGCCAGGATAGCTGAGAGGGGTGAGCATGACATAGTAGCATAAGGTTATGGTAGGACAGCAGATTAGAAGAAAATTGGTTTAAAGGGAGAAGTCACAAGATGCAATTATTTTGTAAAATGTGGTGCTTTCATATCGCTCAAAAGACCAGAAAACAAAAAAAATTCATCTCATAATATGAGCATGTGGTACCTGACATTAATTGCTTTGCAAATTGTCATTGGTAAAATGTTTTGGATCTTTTTAAATGTAAGAATTATAAGTAAATTAAGACAGTTTGTGCCACAAAACAACTTTGATCTGAACAGAACAATTATAAATTTAAAAGAGGTGGGGCAGGATCAGAAAACAGCTAATTTGGTATTGAGGTTTGAAGACTAGAGTTCTGTGTCGTTTGATAGGCTGATGAGAGCCTTGTCCTTGGTTGTCAGTAATGTTCTTCTCAGTCAAAGACTAATTGCTGCTCTTGCCTGGAAATCCAGAAACTCTGGAGATGAGGAATTCTTTTTGAAACTAATTCCACAGTACATCACCCCTTTTGTTCCCCACCGCAGACTGTACTGTGGCTCCTCTTCCCAAGGGCGGTTCATTGGCACGTCTGTCTGGTAGGGCCGTGTTTTCTGCATAGCAATCAGGCCTCTGCAATTGTAACATTCCTCCCCTCTCCCTAGACTCTTTGGGTTCTTGACACACGGTGGCAATGCCACTGGTAGAACAAAAATTGAAAGGAGAAAAGAAAAGTCTTCTCGAATTTGATGTGTCTGTACGGTTCTGCCACACTGTGATTAGGAAATCCCATTAAAAACTTTCTTCTTCTTCCAGGAAGCAGACTTGGGAACGGGCAACTTCAGAAAGCCAAGGAGCCAACAAATGTTTTCTGGTGCTTTTACCAGCCTGTCCTACTTTACCAAGTGCTGAGTAATCAGTCTGCACGTGTTAAATGGTTAAAGTGTGTCTTTTGATTGCTGTTAGCGCATGCTAGTTTGCACAACTGTTTTTAAAGCTGGCTATTTGGCCGCTGTTGTGTGCAATTTTTTTCTTTTTTGTCTGCTGCGACACGAGGAGCTTGGGGTGTGGCGATCCCATAAAGACAGCTCAAGGAGGACGTTGACGAAGACAGTGCTAGTTCAACCAGCAAGTGTCCATGTTGGGCTTTTATTTTGTTTTGTTATGTTTAAAAAAACAAATGAACCTCTGGGGTGTTAGAATATTTAGGAGCAAAGTGTTGTCATTGGTTCTCAGACTCAAGGAATTTAGAACTGGACTTTTAAATTATTAACTTGTGTGTTTTGTCTTTTCTACCCAAAAGGACATCCTTAGGACATGAAAGCTTTTTTTTTTCATCACCGATTGAAATACTGTAGAAGAATAATATTTCCTACCCTCACTTCTTCAGAAACTGGCTTTGCCAATAGCCTGCTTTCTGATCTTGGTTACATGTCTTGAAAATGGGATTATAAGATGCATTTGTCTCTAACGTTGTCTGTCTTGCTCTCTTCAGATGCCCAGGTGATGGTGGATAGATTCTGCACAGTCTCCAAAGCCCAGGGGAGTCCCCGTAGTCTTTGTTTTTCTGCCATCCTGACACCTAGTAAGATATAAGCATCCTTCAGGTGCTCACAGATTAAACTCTTTGGATGCCTCCCTTCAAATGCTCAGAAAGAAATTTATTCATTCGCTCCATAAATGTTTATTGAGGCCTACTCCGTGCCAGGCAGCGGAATGCGTATTCTTTAACAGTGGCTTATCCTGGAAGAGCTAATCTTCATAATTATCTGTTCCTCGTACAGCGGCATTTTGAGTTTTGCTGGCAGGTCTGACCTTCAGTCCTGTCCTATTTACTGCCATTTTCCAGGGGCTTTGGGATCATAGAAGTCCGAGTTGAAAGATGTGTAGAAATTCTCATCCTGTTCTTGATTTTATTCATCAGGAAGAATGCAGAACTTCATCTGCATACCCCCAGTCAGCTTCAAGATCACCTGAAGTTTCTCTATTTTAAACCTAAGTGTTTTATATCCAGAATCATCTTTAGAATGCTTGAGTTGAGTGAAATCTCTGGTTCTGCCCCTTGGAACACAGATGCATGGAGAGATTGACACTCCATCCTTACTTAAAGATGGTTGGGAATTGGCTATCTACAGACCTATTTTCTGGTATTACTGGTAGTTCTGCCAAAGAGGCTCATTCTAGCTGGAAATTATCTTTTTTCCCCTAGAGGGAAATGGAACATGGAATAGATTAGAGACACAATCCAAAGTAGAAGGATACTCAAAGAACTTTTCAGAAATTTGGGGTAAAAAAAATCCCAAAAAACCCAGCTCTTTGCCGATGCTCCTGCAGTTTCTCTATCAAACCCAACCAAAATCCAGAAACAAAAATACCCTGACAGAAATCAGGAAACCAAATATCCTACCTGCCAGCCAACTCCATGGGTTCTGAACAGAGTGTACCATTTAGAATCCCTTTTAGCTGTCTTCGGGTTTATTTGAAAACCACTCCAGTGTGTTTATGAGTGGAAAACAATTTAAAAGCTCTTCTTTTGGCCTTGGAACTTTTTTAGGACTTAACATTTCTAATAGTCAATCCTTCAAAAAGTTTGAAGAGAAATATGCTCTTCTCAGAGAGGAAAAAAAATGAAAAGCTTAACTTTTTCTTTACCCTTACCCTCCCAGGGTCAGAAACCCGGCCCTCAGTTGCCTGGGCAAATTTGTTCCCACCACAGGATAGCTGCTTAAGCGGTTAATGCCCAGCAATATAGAGCACATTTCTTTTTGTTAGCCAGAGCACTTCGGCCAGCTGCGAAGCTTTGTTAGCTAGACCTCAAGATTTTGCCTTAATCCAAATGGACAGTTACCAGAGGACGTGATGCAGAAGAGGTTACTGGAGGTTACTTCTTAAATGTCTTTAAGATCAGTCTACTGTAATTCACATTCAGTAGAGGCGATGGTTTATAACTGGTAAGCTGAGTAAATGGATTATCTCTAAGCCTTACTATTTTTAGCCTTCCCCCGAAAATGAATGGCGAATCGTCACGTAACTTCCAAAAGGTTTTGTTTCAGTGAGTGCTCAGAGATGAGACAGATCCCAGGAGTTGTTCCTGGGTGAAGGCAGTTGGGGGGAATGGTTGCGCTGATGGGGGTCATGTCCAACATTCATGGAGGGGCACCAGGGGGTGTCATACCCAGGTGCCCGCGGGCCTGGGTTCTAGTCCAGGTTTAGCTGCCTAGTAAACTGAGTGACCTTGGGCAACGTTGTAAAGCTCTGGGTCTTGATCTCTTTAGTTTTAAAATTAGCAGAAACTCTATCTGGCCTGTCTGCTTCTTTTGAGGTGATGGTGAAAATACGGTATTGAGACTGGAGGTGGTGTTGTTAAGAAGGGAGGCGGAGGGCTAAGTACCAGGTAGGCGAGTGAATTTCTTGCTCATGGTACCTCTTTATATGATGCCATGGATCACATTTAGGGCTAAGGTATTTGTATCTTGGGTCAGTCACATGGGCCAGCAAAGTGGCCTCTTAAATTGGAAGGCAGTGGTGTTCTCACCTGTGTTTCTTCACGTTACACCCCTTTAGTGGTGACTGTCATCACAAGCCCTTTGGTTGTAGCTTAGGGCCTGACAACGCACATATGTGCATGCTGGTGACATGCCTAGAGGACTTAGCTGTTGACCACACGGCTGTGTGTTGACCACAGGGCTGCGTGTTGCCTGGACTAGAATTCTTTCCTTAACTGAGGAGATGTGCCTGTTGGATTAAAAATTACAAACACATATGTACACTTCTGAAAAGGAAGTTGGGGGAAACCTGTTGTAACCCCTCTTAATTTCTGTCAGTTCCTTGCAGATTTGGTCAGATGCGCATAAGCTGTTTACTTAGCTGCATTAAGAGATTTTCTACACTTTATGTGTTTTGTTTTTATCCTTACATAGGCTTTATAATGACCATTTCAAATTATTCAACAGGGCACAGGGACTGGATGGATTTATAATTTGTTTAACTATTTCCTTGTTGGACAGCCCTTGTTTTTTTCTTTAATATTCTTTAATATTATAGTTATTGTTTTTATAATTTAAAAATAAAAGGACTGAATCTGAGAGTCCCGTAAATTGCCTAGGTTCTCACTGTGGACTCCTGACCAGGAACTCACAGTAAATTAGCTACAGGGAAATTTGCCCCACAAGAAATACCGTAGAATTGAGAGGAGGATTCAGTGTTCTTAAGTCTGTGCAAATCAGAGTCGAGTCATGACACTGGGCGTCTCAGCCTAATGGGCTGAGCCTCTTCACTTTTGTGCTCTGAGTCGAAGAAGAAAAAAGAATAGGGAAAGGACTGGGGCTTGTGCGTGTGTTTGGCTTTTGAGAGCGAGCGAGAGAGGAGGCATTCCTGTTCTGTGGCCTTTACAAGTGGATCTAAGAGTTGAGAGTGGAGGCGGAATCTGAAGCACGTGAGTGTCGTTTAAACAATTCAGAGAGCAGCCTCCACGTTTGTCTTGTGCTTATGCTTTTTACATTTTTCCTACACTTTTGATCCCTATCCCCTGTCCCGCCCCCGCCCACCACTACCCCCCAATTTATGACCCAGAGATGATGAAGACTCTTTTCCTACACCCCTGCTGTTTGAAGCATTTGGATAATTTTACAGTGAAATCAAATCGTCTCTCTCGAAAAAAAAAAAAAACTATCATGATTTATTTTGAAATTCACCTGTGGAAGAATTTGATTAAATTTACTGAGTTGTATAATTTGAATATAATAACACTTAACAATTTAAGTAGAATATTTGAGTTTTGATCAATGTGTAGTTATGTAACTAACACAACAATTACGATATAAAACATTCCAACATTTTCATCACCACAAAAAGTCCCTGTGTCCCCCTCTTCCGTCAGTCCCCTCCCCCTGGCCACGACTGAGCTGCTTTTTGACTTTTTTAGAATTTTATATAAACAGAGTCGTACTGTCTGTAACCTTTTGTGTTAGCTCCTTTCACTTGGCATAGTGCGTTTTAAATTTGTCCATGTCTTACCTTGGTCATTGGTTTGGTCCTTTTAATTGTTAAGAAGTATTGTATTGTATGACTATTCCATTGTATAAATATAGCACCATATTTTATCCCTTCACCAGTAGATGGACATTTGGATTGTTTCCAGTTAATTACTATTATGAATAAAGCTGCTGTGAATATTCACATTCAAATCTTTTTGGGATATATTTTGTCATTTCTTAGGAGTAAATACCTAGGAATACGATTGTTGGGTCATATGTACAATGTATATTAACTTTATAAGAAATTACTAAATTGCCAAACCAGCATTGTGTGAAAGTTCCAGTTGTTCCACATCCGCTCCAACATGTGTAATTGACCATCATTTTATTTTTATACGTTGCAGAATATACTGAGTGTGTAATGGTAGATATCTCATAGTTTTAATTTGAATTTGCTTAAGTAATAACGATAAACATCTTTTCGTGTGCTTATTTGTATTTCTTCTTTGGTCAAATGTCGAAATCTTTTGCCTTTTTTAAAAACAGGAATATTTGTATTCATACTATTTAAAGAGTTCCTTATATATTTTGAATACCAATCTTTCTTCAGAAATTAATTTTGCAAATATTGTTTTCCTATCTGTGGGTTGCTTATTCATTTTCTTAACAGTGCCTTTTGAAGAGCAAGTGTCTAATTTTGGTCAAGTCCAGTTTGTGCATTTTCTGTCCGAAGAAGTTTTTGTCTAATCCGAGGTCACAAAGACTTTTCCTCTGTTTTCTTAAGCTGCATAGTTTTGGTTCTTAATTTTAAATCTCTGATCCATTTTCAGTTAACTTAATATATTGTTCATTTACCCATTGAACTATCTTGACACCTTAGTATGTTTCTGGACTCTCTGTTCCCTTCTATTGATCTGCATATCTTTTCTTATGCCAATAGCACACTGTCTTTATTACTCTAGCTTTATAGTAAATCTTGAAATCAGATAGTAGAAGTCTTCCAACTTGGTTCTTTTTCAAAATCGTTTGGACTATTCTAGATTCAGTCGTCTTTAATTTCTCTCAGCAATGTTTTATACGTTTCAGAATACAGGCCTTGTACCTCTTTTGTAAAAGTTATTCCTAAGTATTTCATACTGTGATGCTATTGCAACTGATATTTTTAAAATTACGTCTTCCAATTGTTCATTTCTAGTATATTTAAATACAGTTGGGTTTTGTTTATTGACTTACGTCTTGCAACTTTGCTAAACTCACATATTAGTTCTAATGCCTTTTTTTGTAGATTTCTTAGAATTATATATATGTCTGTGTGTGTGTGTATATATATAGATAGATATAGATAGATCTATATGTATATGTATTTTTAATTTCTTTTTCTTGCTGTTTTACTGGCCAGGACCTCTAGTACATTGTTGAATAGTAGTAGTGAGAGCAGAGATCCTTGCTGTGTGCCAAATCTTAAGGGAAAACATTCCATTTTTCCCTATTAAGTATGATGTTAGATATAAATTTTTCATATGTGCACTTTATCAGGTTGAGGAAGTTCCTTTTATTCCCAGTTTATTGAGTATTTCTTTTTCTTTTTTTAATCATGAATGGGTATGGGATTTTATCAGATGTTTTGTCCAAATTTATTGAGATGATCGTATGGTTTTTCTGTTTTAGTCTTTCGATATGACGTTCATAGATTGATTTTTAATGTTAAACCAGCCTTGCATTCCTGGAGTAACTTCCACTTGGCCATGATGTGTTACCTTTTGTGTTGACAGACGGATTCAAGTTGCTAAAATTTTGTTAAGGATTTTTGTGTCTGTCTTCATGAGGGATATTGATCTGTAAGTGTCTTATAATATCTTTGTCTGGTTTTGGTATCAGGGTAATGGTAGTCTCATAAAATGAGCTGGAGATGGTTCCCTCTTCTATTTTCTGGTAGAATTTGTATTATCTTTTCCTTAAATGTTTGGTAGAATTCAACAGTGAATCCTTCAGAACCTTGTTTTCTTTGTGAGGTTTTAACTACTAATTCAATTTATTTAATAGATAATGTGCTGTTATTGTCTTCTCTGTTTTTTTCTTGAGTGAGTTTTGATAGTTTATGTCTTTCCAGAAATTTGTCCGTTTCATCTAAGTTGTCAAATTTATGACCATAAAGTTCTTTATGATATTCTGTTATTATCCTTTTACTACATACGTGATCTGTAGTGATTTTGTTTTTATTTTTGATATTGATAATTTGTCTTCTCTCTTTTTTTTCTCTATTAATCTGACTGGAG
This sequence comes from Equus asinus, assembly GCF_041296235.1. Lineage (NCBI taxonomy): Eukaryota > Metazoa > Chordata > Mammalia > Perissodactyla > Equidae > Equus > Equus asinus. Next base: position 44,329,924 of record NC_091813.1, read on the forward strand.
CTATATATTATTGATCTTTTCAAAGAATCAACATCGAGTATCATTGATTTTTCTCTCTTTTATGTTTTTAGTTCCATTAATTTCTGCTCTTTATTATTTCTTTCCTTTTGTCTTATGGATTTAATTTACTCTTCTCTGGTAACTTAAAATGGAAGCTTAGATCATTTATTTGGGACTTTTCTTCTTTCCTAATATAAACATTAAAAGATACAAATTTCCTGCTAATACTTGCTTTAGCTATATCTGACAACATTTTTACATTCAGTTCAAAATACTTTTAATTTCCTTGTGATTTCTTCTTTGACCTATAGTATATTTAGAAGTGAATTATTTAATTTTCAAGTATTTGGAAGATTTTCCAGATATCTTTTCATTATTGTTTTCTAACTTAATCCTTTTGTGGTTTAGAGAACCCACTTTGTATGATTTCAGTCCTTTTAAATTTATTGAGACTTGCTTTATGGCCTAGAATGTGGTCTATCTTGGTGAATGTTTTATGTCTACTTGAAAAGAATGCATATTCTGCTGTTTTGAGTGATGTCTGCTGTAAGTGCCAATTACATCAAGGTGGTCATCTTCATTTTGTGACCACCTGTTCTATCAGTTACTGTGAAACGAATTTGAAATATCCAGACGTCATTGTGGATTTGTCTGCTTTTCTTTTCGGGTCTCTCTGTTTTTGCTTTGTGTGTTTTGAAATTCTATCACTGGCAGATAAACATTTAAGGTTGTTATATCCTCTTGATACATCGACTCCTTTGTTATTATGGAAATGTCCCTCTTCATCCCTGGCAATATCCTTTGTTAAAATCTATATTAATAAAAACTAATTAATCCAGCTTTCTTTTGATTGCTGTTTGTATGGTATATATTTTTCCTTCCTCATACTTTTAACCTATCTGTGTCTTTATATTTAACCTGTATGTTTGTATGTCTGTATGTGTGTAGACAGGATATAGTTGGGTCTGGTTTTTGTTGTTGTTGCTGTTGTTTGATCCAATCTGACAATCTTTGCCTTTTATTTGGAGGTTTTTTTTAATTATGATTTGTTTAGGGTTAAGTCTGCCACCTTGTTCCAGGCATACCTTGCTTTATTGTGCTTCACAGATACCGTGTTTTTCACAAGACCCTCCACCAGCATAAAGGTTACGACTTGCTAAAGGCTCAGATGATGGCTAGCATTTTTTCGCAATAAAGTATTTTTAAATTAAGGTATATACATTGTCTTTTTAGATGTAATGCTATTGTACACTTAATAGACAACAGTACAGTGGCAACATAACTTGTACATGCACTGGGAAACCAAAGTATTCATGTGACTTACTTTATTGTGATATTTGTTTTATTGCAGTGGTCTGGAACTGAACCCGCAATATCTCCGACATATGCCTGTATTAGTTTTCTGTATGTATTCTGTGTTCTCTTGTGTCCTTTCCTCTCCTTTCCTGCCTTCTTTTAGGTTGTTATTGTTGTTTAAATGAATCCCTGTTATCACCCCTCTTGGCTTATTAGCTACACCCTTTTGTTATTTTATGATAGTTCCTCTAGGGTTTGCACATCTTTAATTGATTATAGTCAATCTTCGAATAATATACCACTTTCCATAGAGTATAAGATCCTTGAAACAATATGCTGTCATTTCTCCGTTCCTATTTTGTTTTTTCCCTGAGGAAGATTAGCCCTGAACTAACATGGGCCACCAATCCTCCTCTTTTTGCTGAGGAAGATTGGCCCTGAGCTAACATCCGTGCCCATCTTCCTCTATTGTATATGTAGGAGGCCTGCCACAGCATGGCTTGATAAGCGGTGCATAGGTCCACACCTGGGATCCAAACCAGTGAACCCTGGGCCACTGAAGCGGAATGTCCAAAGTTAACTGCTGTGCCACTGGGCTGGCCCCTCTCCCTTCCTATTCTTAGTCCTATTTTACTTCTATATATGTTCTAAACCCACAATACCTTATTGTTATTTTACTTTAAATAGTCATTATCTTTAAAAAGATTAAAAATGAGAAAAAATATACTTATGTTTACCCATATAGTGATCATTCCCAGTTCTTTATTCCTTTGTTTAAATTCAGATGTACATCTGGTATCATTTTCTTACTGCTTCATGAACTTTCTTTTAACATTTCTTTTTTTAAAGATTGGCGCCTGAGCTAACAACTGTTGCCAGTCTTCCTTTTTTTTTTTTTCCTGCTTTTCCCTCCCCAAATCCCCGAAGTACATAGTTGTATATTTTAGTTGTGGGTCCTTCTAGTTGTGGTATGTGGGACACCGCCTCTACGTGGCCTAATGAGCAGTGCCATGTCCACGCCCAGGATCCGAACCGGTGAAACCCTGGGCTGCTGCAGAGGAGCGCATGAACTTAACCCACTCGGCCACGGGGCTGGCCCCTCTTTTAACATTTCTTATAGTGCAGTTCTGCTGACAGTGAATTCTTTCTGCTTTTGTTTGTCTGAAAAAGTCTTTATCTTAATTTTTGAAACATTTTTACTAGATATAGGATTCTAGGATGGTAGCTGTTCCCCTCCCTTATTAAGAATGTTCCTCCATTGTCTTCTGTCTTACATAATTTCTGAAAAGCAGTTTGCTCTCATTCTCTTTGCCTCTTAACTAATGTCTTTTTTCTCTGCTTTTAATTTTTTTTCTTTATTACTAGTTTTGATATGATGTGCCTTTGTGTTTATTTCTTCTATTTAGGCTTCGTTAATCTTTTTTGGGTCTGTGGGATTATAGTTTTTATTGAAATTTTTAAAATTTTAGCTATTATTTTTCAATTATTTTTCCTGTCCTTGCCTGTCTAACATATTAGGCAACTTAATATTGTCCCCACAGGTCAGCGATAATGTGGTAATTTGTTTTTCAGTCTTTTTCTCTTTCTCTGCTTCATTTTGGATAGTTTCTGTTGTGTCTGAAAGTTTACTGATCTCCTGCAGTGTCTAATATGCCATTAATCGCATCCAGTGTATTTTTAATTTCAGATACTGTATTTTTCTTCGTTGGAAGGGCCACTGGATTTATTTATTTTGTGTCTGTCATTTCTCTGCTTTCTTTTCCTCTACCTTCTTACTGCATGAAGTTTATTTATAACTTTGTAACAGCTTTATTGAGGGATAATTCACATTGGTATATAATTTACCCATTTAGAGTATATAAATTAATGGTTTTTAGTATATTAATAGAATTATGCAACCATCATCACAATAGAATTTTAGAACTTTTTCATTACCCCACAAAGAACCCATTAGCAGTCACTCCCCATTCTGTCCCACTCCTCTCCAGCCCCAGCAATCACTAATCTACTTTCTGTCTCTATAGATTTGATTACTCATGTAAATGGAATCATAATATGTGGTCCTTTGTGACTGTTTTCTTTCACTTAACGTAGTGTTCCCAAGATGCATCCATGTTGTGGCATATATTAGTACTTCGTTCCTTTTTATTGCTGAATAATATTCTATTGTGTGGATATATACCACATTTTATTCATTCCCCACCATCAGTTGTGGACATTAGCATTGTTTCTGCTCTTTACCTGTTATGGATAATGCTTCTATGACCATTTGTGTACAAGTTTTTGTGTGGACATATATTTTCATTTCTCTTGAGTGTATACCTAGGAGTGGAATTGCTGGGTCATATGGTAACTCTCTATTTAACCATTGGAGGAACTGCCAAACTGTTTTCCAAAGAAGCCGCACCAGTGTAATAGCTTGTTTAATGCCCTCGTCTCCCAGTGCCATCGTGTCATGTCATTTTGGGGTCTCTTTCTATTGATTGATTTTTCTCCTGGCTGTGGGTCATAATTTCTTCTTCCTCTGCATGCCTGTTAATTTTTGCTTGGATATGAGACATACATTGTTGGGTGCTAGATTTTGCTGTATTCCTTTAAAAAGTGCTGGACTTAGTTCTGGCATGCAGTTGAGTTACTGGGAATTCGTTGTATCATTTGGAAGCTGGCTTTTAGGCCATTGGCTTCAGAACAGCCATTACTTTAGAGATGATTGAGCTCCAATACCATGGTGATACTCTTCTGAGGATTTTATCTCATGTCATTTGTATTATGAATTATTTCTACTTTTGCTGGTGGAAACAAACTATTCCTAGCCCTGTGTGAGCTCTGGGACTTAGACCAACTGCTTTCTGGTGCTTCTCTCTCTGCCTTTAGGGTGTCTCCTCTCACACAGAACAGAACTCAACCTAGGGCTCCAGGGGATCTCTGTGCTGCCCCCTCCCCCCAGGTGTGCTGCCCCCTCCCCCCAGGTGTGCTGCCCCCTCCTCCCAGGTGTGCTGCCCTGCCAGTTCTAGCTGTCTTGGCCTCCGTGAGTACTGAGCTCTTCCTCCTCAACTTGGTGCAACTGCCATGCTCTGAGTTCCCCCTTCTCTGTGCTATGGGTTGGAAACTGCCTCCTGGCACTAAGTTCAGGCAGTCATAGGGCTTGCCCCATGTATTTCACTCTTCTCGGGAATTAAGTCCTGTATTGCCTGTTGTCCAATATCTGAAAATAATTGTTCCGTATATTGTCTGGCTTTCCAGCTGTTACTCTGTCATAGCTGGAATCCATGATAAATGTGATGTCAGTGCCAAAATCTTACTATATGAACTGTTTAAAGCAGAACCTGTTATAGGGAGAAAAGAGGAGTTAATGTAACTGTGGGGCCATGGCAGAAAGCATTCCACCTATATCCTACAGACACGATACCTTTACTTTCTAACTTAGGGCATTTTTGATTTGAAGAAGAGATACCTGAATTTTTCAATATGCTAGTCATTGTTTGAATAATTGCCCCTTTTAGTTATCCAAGTAATATTTATTAAATACCCACAGAATATTTGGTGCTCTGCTGGGCGTTACTTATCCTTATTCTTACTTCTTAGCAGTTGGAGGACGGCAAACAAATGAAATAAAAGTAATTTTCTTATTCTGGTTACCAGTTGGATTCTTGGGTTTATCTCCTAAGCTTTGACGTTCAGAAACTGGAGTGGAATGCAGTGTATTTTTGGCTTAAAGTTGATCTTATTTCCTCACTGGCCATCTGCTTATTTGTGTCCAAGAATAACAAAAATTTCATAGCCATATCTGTATTATTTAATTACTTAAGATAATGAATGGCCTGAACCATGCTTGCCCCTCTTTTGAAACAGTTCCTCCTATAGGCTGTTGCAGTGGGAAGCTAATACCTCTGATTAAGAATAAAGACCAGACCTACATAAGCATATGTTGTATTGCTGTATCTGAAGTCATCAGGGTGTGATTAATGGTCCTTAAGAGTTTTAATTTGGCATGTCTTGCTCTTAAATCTCACTTAAGCTTAGTTGCAAAGCTTGGTTGGAAGACACATGAGTCTTCCAAGCTAAGACGTGTCACGGCCTTCTTGGGGCCTCATTTCCTAAACCTACCTGGATTCCTTACAGGTGAAATGATGAGACCAAGCTTGCCTGGAGTTACAGGGAATCTCCACAGATCTGTCTTCGAGCAGAATAGTTAAATAACATTCCTTGCCTGAGAGCATGGTTATTTCCCAAACAATTCTGACAATGTCCTCTGTTAGATCTTTAAGTTAATTAAATCTTTCATTATATTTTAGGGTCCGAAAAACAGACCATGCTTGCATTCAGGAGCATCACTGACTAATGCCTGTCTTAGAGGTCTTACATGGTTTCATGCAGCCTTTTGATTTTTTTTTTAATGTGTGAAACCTTCTTCCTTAACACGTTTAACAGGATATAATTTTTCGTCTGTCCTTTCCCTTAAATAGGAGGGAGGACAGTTTCTTTAGGAGGAAAATATATGATGGTAAGTGACCTCACTTTATTCCATGTGGAATGTAGACATTTTCACTAAAAACTAAAGTTACCTACTTTTTGCAGATAGGGCTTCTGTGTTTCTCCCTGGGACTTTACAGATGGGAGGGGCTGTGCACATATGAGGGCGTGAGGCTTTTCTGGTGGAGCTGGGATCATTTGTCTTATGAAGCCACGTTTCTGAGTCTGAGGATGAGAACACCAAGTTGTTATTTATCTTGGAAAGAACTAATAATTTGTTTGTAGTAAGAATTTTCTTTTATTTTTCAATAGCAGCTGCTGTTGGCAGCTTATTACTAAAGATTTCAAGTTGTGGTTTTTAATCTAGGGTGGGAGTAGGGGAGAACAAAATTAATGTTATTAATGTTTTTATTTGATAAAAGTTGTTTTATTTGATATAGGGCCCATCTAGTGTCTTTATTACATAGCATTTTATTACTGACACTCAGCAAATGCTTCTCTCTCTGTGCCTGTGGCCTCCCACAATATCCAGAATGTAGGCACTTCTTAGATGTTTGAATGAGTGACTCAACCAGAAACATTAAAATGCTTATTAAAATCGTGTCTTATTTCTCCTCCTACTTCCAAAGAGAATTTTGAGGATAACTAGTGTTTTAATCGTGCAAGTTGGATAATTCTGTTTGGATGGAGGATCTATGTTCTTGTGAAATTAGAGTTTATGAAATAAGATTGGAAAAAATAGAATGTATAATTGGGCACATCCTGTACTGCTTAGTGAATCACCAAACCAGTGCGATCGCCATCAAGCACCCTGGAAACCAGGCTTGTCTGTCTTTGCTCTGCCTGAAAAGCTGGGAGTTGCCCATGAGGAGCAGCAGTTCATCCAGGCTGTAGTCATTGGCGTGACTCGTGGAGCACCTGCTCGCGTGAGTGAGTCGCCTGCCTTGCTGGCTGACGAGGCATCAGATGCGGTCAAGCCAAACTGGGGCCTGCCTTGGTCATTTTTAAGGCTATGGCAGGAGTCACGTTCAAAGTACAATTAACAAGGCAATGTCCAGAAGAAAAAATTAAGTATATGTGTGGTGCCTGATGCACCTCAGCTACTACAGTGAAAAATTATTACAGTGAGTCTCTCACCACGTTGGCCAGTTTCTCTTCAGTCCAGTACAAACCTGCTTTGGAAGGAATAGATGGATCATTAGAGTGAGAACGCCTGGAAAAGTGACATTCAAACTAGGATCAAATTAGGTGTTCACATCCTCCTGACCTCGTAAAGTATAAAAGTTTTGTAAGTGTTATTCAAATGGTATGCAGGAGGATGTGCGTGTGGATGTTTTTCTGGGAAGCTGGTGCATAGCAGAGTCCATAGCTCCACAAGATGAAGAGCCAGTGACCTAAGAGATGGGTACGGTTGAGAAAAGGAAGTTAAAGTCTTGAACCCATTAGAAAGGATGATACTTGTCCCTGGAAGAAAAAGGAGGCTTTATTGGTCTTTATCTGTGCCTATCTATGGCATCCACTCACTCCAACCCTGAATCCTTTTAAGGAAAGGCTTTATTTCCCTTGTGGGCAATACAGTTTCCAATAGCTGGTTAGGCTGCTGTGAGACATGGAGCTGATTTTTAAAGAATTTTTTGCCATGGAAGCATTTTTCATTCTTCTTTGCCAATCCCAATCCTTGGCTTTCATTGAGAGTCCTAGTGGTCCAGCGGTCCACGAGCCCCAGCACTCGGGCCCTGTTGCACTTCTGCAGTGTTGTGGTATTTAGCACAGTGTTGCACAGTGGTTATCATGAGTGTGGAATTAAGGACTCTGTATTTGAATGCGAATTCCACTGCTTATCAGCTATATGACTTTGGGCAAGTTAACTTAGTCCTTTGAACCTCATTTTTTTTTTTTAGCTATGGAATGAGGATAGTAATACTCCCTATATTATAGGGTTGTTGTAAGGATTAAAAGAGATAATGGCTATAAAGTGCCTTGCATAGAGCTTGGCACATTATAAGCTTTCAATAAACCTTTAGCTGCTGCTATTAGATGGTGAGGGTGTTGATGAATATGTAATTAATTTTTTCCCTACTTGATTGTCAGCAACTGGAGGGCAGGAACCATGTTTTATCCTTTTGTATAGCATCTAGAGCTCCTAGAATAATAATTGTTGGTGCTTTTTCATTGTGGTGCCACCTGTGAGGCCACCAACAAAATCACTACATATCGTAGGCCTGTGTCTCGCCTACTCCAATTTTCTATGTGGGGCACCAGGGTGCTTGTCATCTGCTCCTAGAGACATTTCTCAGGCAGAAGCGTAATTTTTGGCTTCATTTCATTGGCCAGGTCCAGTTTGATGATTTCAGTCTTTCTGAGGTTCTGTAGCTTCTTACAGTGTCAAATCTGTATTCCTTGGATAAGACAGAGACTTGAATTCGATTCTGTTCCTAGAGACCCTGTGCACAGCTGAGTGGAACCCTGCCCGGTCTTTTTGCACCATCCTCTCACCTTCCTGCGCTGTGTCAGACAGTGCTCTGCTATTATTCCTAAGATTTTCATGGTCAGTATTTCAGAAGTGGGTGGCCAGGTCCTTCCTCCTAGTCTGTCTTAGTCTGGAAGCTCCACTGAAACCTGTCCATCGTGGGTGACCCTGCTGGTATTGGAAATGAAACATCAGTGTCATAGCTTTCAGCATCACAGCAACACACAACCACCGCAGTATGACAACAGACAGACAGGTGCTGTGGTTCCCTGACCAGAAAAGGACCCTGGGCCACAGTGGTGAGAGTGCTCAATCTTAACCACTGGGCCACCAGAGCTGGCTTCTGTTTCCTCATAAATAGGGGGAAAAGCAGCTTCAAGTCCCGTGCTGCAAATGGTGGGTCAGCTGTTTCTTCTTGTACTGTATTTCCTACTGGCAGCCTTCTCCATTCCCCTCCCCTCCCTCAGGCCTGCCACAAAGGCCGAGGCCTCTCAGTGGCATCACATCCTTGTCAGGCTGTATGCCTTTCAGAGCATGGATTAATTCACACCAAAGTCTTTGTAGTTTGTAGGACTTTATGCCTTCTCCCTCTAAGAAGATGGGGATTTACAAAGAGAATATGCAGAGGTGATATCTGAAGCCAGTGATTCTCAGCTGGGCAGGCGTGTGTGTGTGTGTGAGTGAGATTTTTACCCCCAGGAGACATTATTGGGGGCTGCTCCTGGAGTCCGGTGGGTGGAGGCCAGGGGTGCTGCTAAACATACTACAGTGCACTGGGAAACCCCTCCATGGCAGAGAGTTAGCCAGTTCAGATGTCATTAGTGCCAGGGCTGAGAAACCTTTCCTTAGGCCCAACAGGGGCACAGACCATGTCACAACTTGTCGGGGAAGAAACTTGGAGGTGAAAAGTCTCAGCTCCCCTGAGTCAGGCCACTTAAGACTTGCTGAGTGTGCTAGAGAGAATTCTCCTGAATTTGGCCTCAGGAGTCACGCAGTCATGGTTCTGGGACATTAGGGCGTGGCCTTGTCCCACTGAGGAGTAAATGGCAAGTTTTGTCTGGAGAATTGTGAAGAAAGAAGCAGAGGCATCTGAAACGTCGGGGAGTGGTTAGAGCAGCTCTCCTTAATTTCCTCTTGGAGAGCAAGAGAGCCAGCCTCTGAGCGTGGAAGCTTTCTATCTTGAGGTTTGCTCTGTACCCGAGAGTCCACTTGAACCAGCCAGGAGAAGGTGGGGGGGGAAGGAGGGTGGGTCTTACGCGCAGTGATTTCCACTTGGGATCAAATCAGAGGAAAGAGTCCTTGCCCCTTGGAGAATTATTGAGGATATTTTCCCTACTTATATATTTTTGTTGTTGTTTTTCAGCATCCCCTTCCTTCCCTTTCCCAGTGTTTCCCCTGTCACGCCCTTCTGCCCATAACCACAGAGACGTGAGGGGAACCCTTCTGCCCCTCTGGGGAAGGAACCGTCACGTGTGGAGGCGGCAGGTTCTTCCTGGACTCCTCCTTCCCTGTTGCTGTGATAATCTTACACACCCAGTTTCCACAGATCCCAGGTAGATCCGTTTGCCTAACTCGTTTGCTCTGAGCAAGGTGGCACCAGCACCAGCAGCAGACATAGATGAAGTGACTCATTTTGCATGATGTCTCAGAGAGGGCCGGGGCCTCTTTCTTTCAGAAATTTGCTTCTTTAGAGTTCTAGAATCATGCAGAAGAGGGCCTTAAAAAAAAAATTGGAAGCATTTCCCTTCCCAAGCCTCAGTGGCAGCAGTAGAAGGGTCGGCCCCTTTGGGACAGTGGGAGAGGCACTGCGGAGGGCACCACGGAGGCCTGAGCCTGGTGGGTGCTGAGTGTCCACCTCGGTTTTGTGGCGCACTTGCCTTTCTCATCTTGAACGTGTCATAGAACTGAAGCATGCCTCAGAAGCCCACCAGAATCTGCTGATGGTTTCCAGCATCTGGTTTGGGGAGGATTCTGTGGGGTTTCCCAGAGCTAGCCCTCAGGAAGGGTCAGGGCAGACATCCTGAGCCTAAAATGTCTCAGGAGGCTTCTGTGATGTGCTTATAAGCTGGCTTCCTCTCAGGATTTCTGGGTCTTTCATTGGTGAGTGTGGGTAGGAGTTGTAGGATATTTTATGGGCAAGGGGAGGAAACTTGTGGCAGGGAGGTTTTCCTGAACCCACCTGCACATGTAAATCTTCCCTTCTTAATGTTTCACCTCCTGGGTTGGGGTGGAGCAGCTTGCCACCTCCAGGTTCCTCCCCAAGACAATTAAGCATTGTCTGATTCAGGACTGACTGACAGGCTGTGGGGCCTGGCCTGCAGTTGCGGTCTAGCTTGTTTTTTTCCCTGGGCAGACCTTGTCAGAGCTTTTGCTCCTGGGTATTTGTATTTTTTGATGTCATTATTATGTGAAATCACACAGCCTCTTTCCAGGAAGGCAAAAGAATATGCTTGTCTCGAGCTTCTGACCTCTGTAGAAAACACAGTTTTAACAAATAAAGTATGTATCAGTTTGTGCTGTCTGTCTCATTAAGGAGTAAATAATCTCAGCTACTAAAAGGAGGTGGGAAGGAAGGAAATTCACGTTGTGAGCTGTGGGTTCATAAACTGAATTTAAGAAAAGTCTTCCTCCTTTTATGATGCTCACCGTTCTTGATGTTTCCTTCTTTGTGAACAGTTGATGTGAGAGTTTTCTCCTTTCAACTGAAAAATAGAGAACCACCTAGAAGTTGTGTTGGTTCCTTTGTTAAACGGATTTAGAAGTAATGGAGAAATCTGTATTCCTCAGTGAAAATAGCTGTGAAGTTCATGGGCAGGTAGGAGTCATCGTGCCACCAAGATCTTGACATCTGGATTGTATACAAACTGTGACAAAAACATCGTAAGATAGTGTTGGGGCCACAGGGGCACAGGAATTTCATTCTTCCCATGAATCTGTGGGAGAAGATTGATTGACTTGCTTGGAGAGCAAGGAGCAGATCTGATTGTACCCTGGGTGTCCCAAGGACTTAGCTTGTGTTTGAGCCGAAAGCTTGGAAGCCCATGAATGATAGAATTTAGGGTGGATCTCCTTTCTTTGTTCTGATGAGACATTTCTTAGAAAAGACTAACGGTAAAAGACTCTCTTGATTTGCTCTAGAAAGATACAGCTCTTTTGGCACAAATCCAAAGAAGTGAGGATTAGGATTTATAATTACATTTCAAGATGCAAAGGGGGGGAAGTTATCAAGTTTATCAGGCCAGTAGGTTGCTTGCTTAATAAACAGTGGCGAGAATAAATCCGTGGGTCCGGGATGAGTGTACTTTTTGGAAAAGATTATTTGTACTCGTAGGGCACATCCTATATGTGGGCTTGGAAATAAGGATTTAAGATGCCCCTTCATTTTGAAGGAAATAATCAAAATGTAAAAATTGAAAGTTAGTACTGCATTTTGGTAAAGCTTTAGATGTATTCTATATTTCTTAAACTTTTTTTATGCATAGAAGTGGAGGTTAGGGAAATCGCAAGTACATCCTCAACTGAATGGAAACGGGTGCTGGTGTTTCTCATTCATGTAGGGTTTTTTTTTTTTTTTTTTGCAATTACTTGACATTTTTAAAGACTCAGACTAAGAAGTTGACTCATGAACACATGCCACGTGCACAGACTTGAACATTTTATCTGGTATTTGTTATAATTTAAGCAGGAGAGTTGATAAAACTATCTTTAATGAACTAGCATAATGAACAGTTACAGTTTTCTTAATAATTATTAGTTTCCTGTGAAAAGTTCAATTCCTTAACATTTCAGTGCTTCTTGGAAAGTTTGCTCAATTGTTTAATCTTAAAATAATGGTTGAAGTAATAGTTTTGTTAGTCCTTGGGTGGGTGGTCTTCCATTTTGTAGACTCCTAACAGTTTCTTCCTTTAGTAAATTTTCTTGATGAAGACTAGTGAAGACCCTAGGTTGCCCCCAGGACCACAGTTAAAAGTGCATTTGTGTGTCTGGTGTGAGCTACTTATCCTCACTATATTACTCATTTGCACTAACCAATAAATTTTAACTTCTAAAGATAATGATGGTTAAGAAAAAAAAAGATGTGATGGTGAAAGGAATCGTTTCTCTAACACTAAAGAAATCTTTACTCTGGGAAGCTGGGTGAGGAGAACTCGAAGCTCCACTGCATGTGTCAAGGGGCTTCTGGCAAGACCTTCACTCCCCTGTGAGTCAACCTTAGTGTAGCAGGAGGGTGATGCCGCCCGGAGTCAGAGGCTGGGATCCAGCCGCACCCTGCCACCTGCCAGCTCTGAGACCTTGGGTGAGCCAACAACCTTGCCACGACTCATTTACCTTATCTTTGAAACAGAAGTAGTATTACTCTGTGCTGGGTTGCTTAAGTGAGATTATGGGGTGCTGAGGGGGGTGCCTCCCCTGCCACAGGTGTGTAGTATGTTATGGTTTCTTTCCCTGCCTCTTACCTCCTTGAAGGGAGGCCAGAACGTGTTGGCTTAGAATTGTGTCTAAATTCAGCTGGTGTGTTGCATAAGCTTAGTTATCTGCTTTTTCTTTCAGTTCTTCCTAGGTAGACAGCTGGTTGGGAGGGGTGGGGGTGGGGAGGAAGCCGCTTTGAAGCAGGCTCTGAGGAGAGGAAGTCGTCTGAGGCTGTTTAGTGTAGGAGCACACTGCAATGTGACCCTAGACATCCAGAACATGTTAATTTATGTCCAGTACGCCCTTTTAAAATAGCTAACATTTTAATATTTTGGCATTGAGAAGTAACCATTAGTAATTTGAAAATTTCACTCGTGTGTAATCCCCTCGTATTCCTGTGGTACAAGATAACTAAGGTGTGTCACTTGGCCTGGGTAGAATTGAAATCACTGTTAACTGTGTGACCTTCAAGGGTGCTAGCGTTTTTACCTGAGGTGTCAGAACTCGTTGGTCGTGTTGCCAGCCCACTTACCTGTGGCACCCTGTCCTCCTAGCAATTGGTCGCAGTTTTCTGGAATATCTGTCACTACCTTAAGACAAGCCTCATTATTTTAATCTATGTTCCTAGGTTACTTAATGACTGAGCACATATGTCAGAGAGAAACAAACAGGCAGGCCATTGATTTTTGAGATGAAGAACAGCTATATAGCCAGGGAGGGAAAGATAAAATCAGTTTATAAGTTACAGTGGTTCAGGGTACTCTGCTTTCTCTGGTTTTTGGGGTTTTTTTTTTTGTTCCCAGCAGTCATTGATTTCATGGATTTTTTTTTTTAACCTTTACCGTTCTGCGTATTTCAGATTGAAATGTCCTGTGAGGATAATCTTGTTAATCATTAATCTGGAATTTTATGTTCTCCAGCTGGCCATGCCAGTATTTTGATTAGGATTTTAGGTGATTTTTTAAAATCTACTACGCACGCTGACATAATCACTATCAACCAGGTACTCAAAACTAGGGATATCTCCAGAGATTTCACGTAGTGGGTGGCATGCGAGCTGAGCCTTGAATGATGACTAGAGTTTCTTAAGGTGAAGAAGGATGGATGAGCTCGGTGAGGGCAAAGCCTGTGGGTCTCTGGTTCAGCCTGTATTTCCAGCCCCTTCAGACAGCCTGGTATATGGTGCGTACTCACTAAATGGTTGTGAAAGGAATAAATGACTGAGCAGTGGGAACCCCAGATAAGGGTAGATGGTGGGAAGAGAAGGGAACAGCTCTGCCAAAGAGTAAACTGGAGCCTGGGAGAGGCCTTGAGTGTCAGGCCTAAGGGCCTTTCTTTGTGCTGTTGGGAAGGGGTGGTTGGTGGATGTCCTCTTGCTTGTGGACATGCTGATTGATGGTGGTGTCTGAGCTCACTCCTGGGTCTGGCAGGAGGGATGGCTCAAGCTCTGGTGGACATCGGGCAGAGGGACAGAGCAGGAGGTGGCAGTTCGCTTACTGTGAGTTTTCTCTCCAGTGCTTTGGATAAAGGAATCTTTATGTTAGACCATTTTTGGTCTGTACATGTCTGCCTTCACATATCCCCAGAATGGACACACACGGGCTAGTCAGGGGGCTTTGGGGGCTGCTGAGGTGGGAGGAGCTGGACCCAGGCAGTGGAGCTGAGAGTGAGATGCTCCCAGCAGTCAGATCCCTCCCTGTGTTGCACCAGACTAAGTTGTCACTGATGACTCTGCCTCAGCTGGTTCACAGTACTGATTGCTGAGTGGGTATGAAAAGGGGTCCCTGTCCTCCTAGAGCTTGCAGTCTCATTGGAGAAATTACCGCCCCCCCCCAAAAAAAAAACCCATAAAACAAACAGAAACCCAAGTAGTATGTTTGCGGTATAGCTTAGTGACTAAGAGCACAGGTGTTGGAGGCTGAGTGCCTGGGTTTAAATCCTTACTCTTTTGCTTATCAGCTGTGTGACCTTGGGCATGTGACTTCATGACTCCCTCTGTTTGCTCATCTGTTAATAGTCTCACTTACCTCATAGGGCTGTTGTGAGGGTCAAGTGAGTCAATGTGTGCATATTTAAAGTACTTAGGACAGGGTTTGGCACACAGTAAGTGCTATATACTTACTTTGGAGGTAGAGTCCCTAAGCCTCAGTTTCCTCTTTATAGTAAGAGCTTCACAGGATTATAGAGGTTGAGTGAAATGTCTGTGAAGTATTCAGCGCAGAGCCTGGCCGAGACCAAGTGCTCAGTCAGTAGTAAGCATTGTCATTCTTATTATTTGGTACTTGCCCTTTGGTGTAAGTTTGTTTGGTTCTCCCTCCACGGAGATGTGGGAAGAGACAATATTTTAATCATCTATTTTTGCTTTCAGTTTCAATACAAAATTTGCATTTGTTACCAGGCTGCTCCATGCCAAGAAAAAGGACAAAATTGCCTCTGTGTGCTCTTCTGCCCTGCTCCAAAAGCCGTGAATGAGCTTGAAATCTCTGGCTTGCATATTTAAGTATTAACTGAGATAAAGCATGAGCTTAGCAGGGGCTTCTAATGGCTAATGCATGTAACCCATTTTCTCAATCTTTTTCTCCCACACAAGAAGAACTCTTGGGGACAAGACATGTTCATGGTTCTTCGAAAGGCGTGTCACCCAGAGGGTTTTGGGGAGGTGGGAAGAGTGTTGTTGACTGTGGAATTTTGTTGCATAGTGCATGGCTCATCTCCAGGTCCATTAGCTTCATCCAGGACATGAGGTGGAGACTGGTAGGAGGGAGGATACTCTGTCAAGATTCTGAGCAGGTTCTGTGGTGTTGAAAGAGCTTAAACCCACGCTATCAGCCAGTTATAATTAGGAAGAAGTGGAACAGTACTGTACCCTGGGACAAGGTGGGGAGGGCACCTCCTTCCTCCCCCACGAGGCGCTGGCAGGCAAAGAGAGAAGGGGGGAGGAACCTTGGGTGGGTGAAAAGGTTTTTACACAGTGAGTGCTGGTGTTCTCATCTCTGGGGGCTTTCAGCTTCTGGAATTGGGATGGAGGCATGAAGGGCCTTTTTGCCTAAGGTCTTGTGGTTGCGTTGGTCTTCAGAATCAGACCTGGATTCCAGTCTGAACTCCTTGTCTTACTAGCTAAGGACCTTGAGCAAGTTCTGTAACCTTCCGTGCCTCTGTTTCTCATAGGTGAAATCCCAATTGAAGATTGAATTGAGGTTATGCATATTAAGTATTTAGCATAGTTTCTAGCAAAAAGCTATTATCCATTATTATTGGTGGTGGTAATTGCATTCACCAGCAACAATCGGGTGCCAAGGAGGGCAAATAGAAGAGGAAATGGGCAGCATTCTCAAGGGTGAGAGAGCAGAGTTGCCTTCTGGATTGAGGAGGACCTTTCTGAGACCTCCCAGTTCAGTTCAGTAGGAAAGCAAGTAAGGTTGGGAAGGAGGGTTGTGCAGTTTTCTGGCCCCTTCTTCCTATGGGTCTCTCAAGACCCGAGATATGTTGGAATCAGGTGGGGCAGAGGGAGAACGCCATAGGGAGAGGTTTGGTGGTTTGGAGTCATTTTAGAGGGAGGTTTTTTGTTGGTTATTTCCCTCTTACCGTCTTATCTAGCGTGTTGCACTTTGATGGCATTGTGAAGTCAAAGGATGATAATAATATAAGCAAACGTTGTATCCTTCCAGAAGGAATTAGGACAGAGAAACTTTAGTCAGATAATATTTTTGCTTCACAGTAAAACCTTCCGGCAGTATTATTTTTCTTTAATCTTAAAAAAAAACTCACCTTTTTTTCCAACAGGAGACATTAAGTAAGTGTGGTATCTGCTCTTTATGTGCTTTTCTCAAACTTTTTTGTGAATCAAGTAGCACTTGTCTTTAAGCACCTTTGATAGGAATTTAGATAATAACCCCATGAAAAGAGACCTTTTTCATCCATAAACCCTTGTGGCCTTGACAGTGAGCCTGTGATAAAAGGTTTAGAAATACAGACCAGGAGGTTGCTTGAGCTACATTTGTCTGGTTATATAAATTCTGTGCTTTCTGCCCTGAAATAGGAAAAGCCCACCTGAAGCTTTGGGGACTTCCTTACTACTTCCGGGTCAACCTTGAAGATCTTTCAAAAATGTTTAATATGACCCATTTTTTTATACTATATTAGTTTAAAATCCATGTTGCCTCATTCTAAGAGAAGATTGTTTCCTTTGGTTTGATCATAAACAGTGAGAGGCTTCAGGGAAGCTGGCTTCTGGAATGGAATGGGGAGGAAGGAGGAGGCACAGAAATTTGGGAGGGATACAAGTAAGAGTGGAAACCATTGTCATCCAAAGAGTGAGAAAGGTATGAAGAGGAAGAGACAGGAGGGAAAAGAGGGAAGAGCAGGTTGGGAGGGAGAGGAAGAAGGAGACAGGATGGTGAAGATCGGGAATGAGCACCCACCCGGAGAGGATGGAGAGCGCACTAGGTAGAAATGGCCAGAGATGAGTGTGAGACAGAAGGATAGAGGTGGATACATGGGGAAAAGGAAATGCATTAGGTTTGAGGGAGACAGTGCCTGAGGGATGCTGTTGTGGCCATGAGACTTTTGAGGGGATTCGAACATTGGGGGTGTCCAGGGCAACATTTGGAACCTGGTTGAGCTAGGGAGCTCCTGAGCGTTTGTGTCTCTTGGGATCACTTGAACTTTGGTGCTTTGGAGTTGGGAGGAAACAGTAGAAGGCAGCTTTGCCTGTCCTTTTGTGTTAATTTTCTGGCCATCTTGTGCCTCAGGCCTGTGTTTGTTCGGTTAGCTGGTTCTGCATTTCCACCTCCTTTCTCTAACTTAGATCAACTCATGCATGAGTCCTGCCACTTCTCTCTGTAACCTGTTTCACTCTCTCTTTGTGACCTGTTTCACTTAAAAAAAAGAAGAAAGAAAAAGAGGAAGAAAAAGCTCTAATTAAATATTCTCAAAATCTGCTATCCTTTCTTCCTATTTTCTCTCCCCTTGCCACCAAGGAGCATTGTATTCCTCTCAAGGAGCTGTGACAAAAAGGCCATTTGTTAATTAATTGATTAGAATACGTCAAATAATTATGAACTTTAGGATCTTTTATTGCTTTTGATCGCATAGAGATTTTTTTTAACGTATATATTTAAGTGCCCATGCCAATTTATTTTAGATATTTTCATAGTAGTCTTTCTAAAAACATATTAAATTGTACTGCTTTTTAAAACTAAATCTGTGGATCTTAGTGTATCATCATCGACATCAATATTTTCTAAATCTTCTGGTTTTGAGAAGACAGAGACTGAGGTGGTTGGATGGTGGATACATTTACTCATGTTGAGTGTGTATTTGTACTGGGCACCTGGGGATCTGGTGGTGAGCAAGACAGACACCGTCGCTGCCCTGTTGGAGTTTAGTAAAATTCTGAGTGACGATGCAGACTGGTAAGTGTGGAATCTGCCAGTTTTACTTGTCAGGCTGCCTCCAGATAAATAAGGTGTTAACTCTCTTTGGGACCTGACTTGCACATATGGTCGTTTCCACCTCTGATCTACAAACACCTAGCCCCTTAATCCATATGTGATTTGAGGTTTTCTTTTCTTGGGGGCAGGGGAAGAGAGAGCATAAGGAGAAGAACACATGTTGATTTGCATGAAGACAGGATATTGTCGGTCTAGGATTTTTCTACTCTCTAAATGATTATTCTGTACTCTTTAAAAAACATACTTCTTTCTTACAGAAGACATTAAATAAATGAGGGATCCACTTCTTTTTATGTGGTTTTCTCAGGCTTTTTTGTGAATAAAGTGGCACTTGTCTTCAAGCATCTCAGATAGGAATTTAGATCAGAAACCCGGGAAATGTAAGTGCCTGCAGTAAACTACCTTCTGTGACACCCTCGTGTCCTGCCTAAGTTTGGTCCACTTTGTTCTTAGCGTTTCTCTTTCAGAATTGCTTCCTGGGGCCTGGGTGTAGTTGCTGTCCTTCTTGGTAGAGGATGTGCCAGTGGTCTCTGAAGAGACCGTGTCTGAGGATGGACACTGCTTATAGCATTGCTTTTTATTACTCATCTGACAGTATGTAGAATGTTTTGTCTTTTTAAAAAATATTTAGAGAGGTAGTCAGAAAAGAAAGCTGATTTTCCTCTGTCCAACAAACCAGCTCCGAAGCATGTCGTTTCCAGGTGTTGTCAGGAGCGGACCCTCCCTCTGGTACTGACTGTTGGGGTCTCTCCTGCCAGTGGTATGAGAGCTGACTTTTACATGCCCATGTACTCCCATTTTCTCTTTCCCCAAAATCTTGAGGTGTGAGGATCTGTGAACAGTTTGCCAAATTAAACTACTTCACTGCTAAGTATGAGAACGTGGTCAGAGAGGTTTGAAAATATTTGCTTCGTTTATGCATAACATGTTTTTAAACTTCTGTTTTGAGCCTCCTTAATGTAAAAATTGTTATGAAAAAATTGAAACATAGTTAAAAGTATGGAGTATATGTTCAGTGGTTATCAAGATTTTGCCTCATTTGCTTAATCTATCTTTTTTTGTTCCTTTCTTGAGAATTTTAAAGCAACTCCTAGGCCTGTTTCACCTCCACACACTTCAGGGTGCATCTTGGAAAGACATAGACATCTTCTTATGTAACCACAGTGCCATTATCACAACTGTATTTACCATATTTTGTTGGTATCATCTAGTGTCCAGTTTATAATAAAAAAGTGTTTTCAGTTGTGTAAAAAAAATGTGTGTGTGTGTAACAGTTTTGTTAGAATCCCAAGTCCACACATGGCATGTGGATGTTGTGTGGCTTTTAATCCGAAGGAGTGGGCCCCAGCTCCCTCCCCCTTCTTTCTTCATGCCATTGCCTTGTTGCGGAAACTGGGTCACTTGTCCTGCCGAATGTCCCACATTCTGGATATATCTGTTTTCTTGTGGTGTCATTATCTTGTGCTTCTATCGCCTGAATTTCCTGAAACTGGAAATTTGCTCTAGATGCTTGATTAGATTCAGGTTCAACGCTTTTAGTTGCACAGGGCAGTATCCTTCACGTTGCTTCACACCGGGGAAAGCCTCCTTAATTTAAGAATTTTTATTAGTGAGCACTGAGTTTGGTTTGACTGGGTGCTAGGCGCTCTGGGGACTACAAACATGAACGAGGTGTAGTCCCAGCTGCCTTGAATTTCTTTTTTGGAAGCACACCCTGACCAGCAGCGTGCCAGAGGATAGGTAAAGTGTAGCCAGGGACCAGGAAGTTGAGAGTTAGCCAGTTAGTAAATATCTCGTATCAAGAGAGATTGCCTCAGAAGCCTTTGAAATTTTAGCGCTCTGAAAATGTTAGTACGGAAATGGAATACTTTCTCCCATACAATAGCATCTGTGCTCATTCTACAAACAGTTTTAGTCCGTATAATTCTTTCTCGAGTGATTTTTCTCTCTCCCCTAACCCACTGTGCGTTGCATTATTCAGGGTACTGTAACATTGCTGTAGATGCCTTCAGTGCACGTGGGTGAGGATGGGACCTGCAGACCTCCCTATAACTTCCCCTCTCTAGGCAGTGAGATACTCAAAAGGCAAGAAATTCACAGTACAAGAGAAAGCTGGCACCACGTTTGAACTGGTGATCCACCCGTGTCACCTGGCTGTTCCTCCATCTCCTCCTGCCTGGCCCATGTAAATTTAGAGCGTGGACACAGAGTACCATGTAAAAAGCCCTAGCTTTCTAGTGAGCACTGTAGTATTTTCCTTTTTTCCTTTCTTTTGGAGGGACATTGTGGGGAGGTTTACACTTTTTCAAGAATGGAGCTGGAACTTTAAAATTTTTTATGTGGCCTTTAGGAAACTGTTTTAAAAATCTATGAAATAGTATCTGTTACTGTATTACAGTCTTTTTACCTGTCTCTTCTTGACCCAGTGCCCACCTCTTGTAAATTTTCATTTCCCATAAGAGAGTAAAATTTCAACTAGAAGATGTCCTCTCGGTTGAGGCTTCATAATTCAGAAACTTTAGCAAAAGAGGAAATTCCTCTATATATTGAAAATAAAAAGCTCTCTGAGGAGTGTCTTGTTCACTGATGTATTTCAACATTTAACACAGTGCTGGGTACTCAGTGCTCAGTAAGTTCTGATTGAATAAATAAAATGAGATGTTGGGGCATCGTATTTACTCCTGTTTAGATATTGCAAGTAAAC
Organism: Equus asinus; assembly: GCF_041296235.1. NCBI lineage: Eukaryota > Metazoa > Chordata > Mammalia > Perissodactyla > Equidae > Equus > Equus asinus. Next base: position 44,350,730 of record NC_091813.1, read on the forward strand.
AATAGGATTGCAGGGAAAAATCTCGAGCCCACCTTGGATAGGGAACTTTGGCTCAGGTGCTCAGGGCAGATTGTGGAGAGAGAGAGAGAGAGTGTGTGTGTGTGTGTCTGTGTGTCTGTGTGTCTGTGGTGCATTGGCAAATAGAAAAGAAGGATTTATTTTATCTGCTGATTTTTTTTTTGTAAGATTGTATGTCTACAAAGAATATAGCCTTTAAGATACACAGCCTAAAAAGCTGCTGAGTAAAATTCTTAATTTTGTTCTTGAAAGAAAAATGGCATTTCTTCCTTAAAAACCAATTTCTATTGTAAATGACCAAAAATTGTTAGGGACCAAGCTTTGATGCATTTAACTGCATGAAGGTCAAATACTTAGGTCATTATGATTCTGCCCCTTTTGTGCATGCAGTACAATGAGCTCTTTGATATGGCAACACCACATTCTCAAGATGAAGGAAGGTCACATGTTTTCAGGCATTAAGAGCATGATCTACTCTTTTTCGGTTCCCTGTTATAAGTGGCTCTTGAGATGGGAAGCTGGACTAATGAATGGCTTTTGTCTACCTTTGTTCTATTTTTCACTTTTGCTTCACAGAAGTCAATTTGATTGTGACCTCTTAAAAGGGAAAGTTGAATGTCGTAGAGCCAAGAACCACTTGCCTAGAGCAGTCCGCAGACAGCCTTCAGTCTGGCTCAGTTATGCAGATTTTTATCACGTACTTGCTAGTAGAGTTTTGATTGCCTCCAAACGTTCATGAAGTATGTGGCTTCTTTGCGTCCCACTAGGCACTGGTCATTTGGCTAAGGAAGTAGTGTGTGGCTTGTTATGTGGGCCCTGGAGCCGGTCCGTCTGGGTTCAGTATGTGGCTCCACTTATTAGCTATTTCGCCTTCATGGAATTATTTAACTCCTCTGTGCACAGTTTTCTCATCTGTGAAATGAGTTAGTAATGCAGCCTGAGCCATGAAAAAATGCCTGGCACAAAGAAAGCACATGATAAACATTAACAACTACTGTCACATGTGTATATGTAAATTTATTTGGACATGTAGGTCAGTTATTGAGTATGGGAAGGAGGCGACGATGGAGTTTCTCTCTAGGTGACAAGAGGATATTATCTCAGGCAGTTCAACTATTCAGAGAGGACAGAGCAGGGGTGGAAGGTAGCGGGCAGTGGAAAGATTCAGAGATGACGTCCTCCCTACCTCAGAGGCACTGGGAAGGGAGAAGCTCATGCTTGACCACTGGGCCCTAACCGAAGCTGGCATTCCTTTTTGCCTTGGTGGATCCATTTGCCTAATGATTTGAGTTTTAAGTCCTAGGGTGGTTGAAACCAGATTGTGTATTTGCATTTGTTTCCCTCTTCTCTCTTGGCTTGTCTTTAGAAAGAAAGCCAGCTCCAATAGAAACGAGACCTTTAAAAGTTTACATGTATGGGATTTATTTCAGAGTGATTGGGAGGGCCAGGAAGGGGTGAGCAGGTACGGGATAGACATAATAATCTACATATAGATATAATAGGATTGTCATGATGCTGGATGATGAGTACATGGGGGTTTATTATAACGTCCTTTCTACTTTTGCATATGTTTGGAATTTTCTGTAAGAGAAAGTTTTTTTAAAAATGCAAGCTGCATAACAATATAGACAGTGTGATAACTCACTTTAGGATAGTGGTTACCTATGAGGAGGGTGGAAGAGAAGTGGAATGAGCGGGGCATTCACAGGGTATTTCACTTATATCTGTAATGTTATATTTCTATTTAAAAAAGTTATTTGAAGCCAATGTGGCCAAATACTAAGATTTGTTCAAGTCAAGCAGTGGGTACATGGGTGTTATATTATGGGTAATTTCTTTTGTCTGTTTAAAATATATCACAATGAAAAGAATAATAAAATGCTATAATTCTGTAGCAAGAAGTGTTTTTAGACATGTCAGGAGCCAAGCAACAGGAGACACAAGAGGTACCTTCCGTTTCTGTTAGAGACGCATCCTGTCATGGCATTGCACATTGCGACAGGGGTGATGTGATGGCCGGCCACTCGCACTACTGCATGATGAGAGAGAAGCCCTCATGGGTGAGCAGTGATGGAGGTAAGGGAGTCAGAATTAAAGGCAGTCAGCTATGGCAGAGTTAGTTTTCTGGAAGATGCTGACTTACTGTCTTCATCAGAAGGTTTGGGCTAAGTCATGGGGCGTGAGTTAGTTACAATGACTCGAGTGTTTCGAGACAACAAGAAAAGGGGAGATTTTAAAGAAGCATAGTTTTTGTGTATCAGTTAATAACTGGTTCCCTTGATAAGACCTCTCTGAAAAAAAGAAAGCTATTTCTACTACTGATTGGCTGTCCTTGTGGTAATCTTGTCTGCCTTCCCATACAACGCGGGGTTAAGCTGTGTCACCCCTCAGCTGCGGAGGCCAGCCTCAGTGTCGGGAGTGAGAAGACCGATTGTGCTGAGGCCGGGCTTCATGGCCTGCTTCCAAAACGTGACGAGCACCTCCAGGCCTCCCTGCCTGCTTCTGGGGAGGAAGACATGAGACCATGATCCTTGTTCCCAGGTCCCATTCTGTGTGTGACTTATTTATAGATGTTGGGGGGTGTTGAGCATGTGCAGTATGCACTCATGAAACATTAACCTGATCTCTCGGGGAATACAGACGTAAGATGTTCACTTGTTTGGTATATTTACTCACTAAACTTCTCAACAGGAGATCACTGTTTCCTACGCTCGAGAGAACTCATTTAACAGAGGGAAAGGATAAACCCAACGTGCCTTACAGGTTAAACATTCTGCTAATAGGGAAAATGCTGTGTCGAGCCCACGTGGAGCTGGGGGAAGAGGGTGCATGGGGCAGAAGACCAAGCATCTCAAATGCCTGGTTTTAGCCCTTGCGTGCTGGTATCCTAGATCTGGGGAAGTGGGTGACTGGGTCAGACCAGCCCTTTGCCACTCTGTGTCCCAGGAAATGACCTGCTCCTTTAAATAGGGTTGGAGGTGTCTAGGGTGTGTTCTAGAAGTTTGTGAGGATGAGGGTTAGAGTGAACTCATCGTTTGAGAAGGGACCTCTCTTTGGTATATGTCAGGTCACAAAGCACAGGAGGCAAAGACCACCCAGACTGGCAGCCACTGCTCTCTGGGAGGACTCGCTTTGGATTCTCTACCTGTCAGGGCTTATTTGCATCCCCTGGAAGAATGTGAGAGGTTACAACACCCAGGCAACATGAGCAGCTCTGCAGCCTCCTCCCAAGCCGACCCACTGAACTGCCTCGGTTTAGATCCCAGCTCTTCTGAAGGAGCAGCCCTGTAAGTGAAGCCCAAGACCATCTGACCTGCAGGCTGAGCTGGCGAGAGGTGCGGACGGCTGCAGGGTGAGGCGGCTTCTGGGTGCTGGCCAGGGTTCTATTCCACTGCCTTTGTCCTTTGTTTTAGTTTGCAACTTTGTGCCCTCCTTTAATAAAATTTTCCCCAAAGCTGGCAAAAAAAAATAAAATGAGGTAATGAAAGAACACACGTATAACTGAGAGGTTATTTTTCTGTTACCTATTTTCGTCTTCCTTAATTGTTTGGCTGGTTTAGCACCACTTGAAAAAAAATTTATATTTAAGTTTGATGAATTTCATGTGAGCATGTGAATCAGTAGCTTCTTGAGGAGCTGCTGGGTCCGGTCACACAATGTTAAACACAAAGTTTAGAAACTAGGCACAGGGGCGGTCCTAGAGTCCTGCTTCACTTGTCCCTTGTTACGGATATTTTTTTGGAGGAAGATAAGCCCTGAGCTAACATCTGCCGCCAATCCTCCTCTTTTTTGCTGAGGAAGACTGGCCCTGAGCTAACATCCATGCCCATCTTCTTCTACTTTATATGTGGGACACCTGCCACAGCATGGCTTGATAAGTGGTGTGTAGGTCCACACCCAGGATCCGAACTGGCGAACCCCAGGCCACCGCAGTGGAGTGTGCGAACTTAACCGCAGTGCCATCGGTCTGGCCCCTTGTTTCAGATTTAAAAATGTCAAAATGTCACTCTTGGTTCTTCTCCAGAAGAGTGAGGCAAAGTTGGTCAGTAATAGAATCGTGTCATTGGCTCCTAAGTGTTTTCCTAGATGTATAAAAGTAATATTAGATGAATTAATTCTGTATGAGTTTCCTATCCATATCAGACTCCTGGTAAAGATAGAAAGACGTTTTTCTAGAGTTGTGGTTCCTTAACACTGTATTTCCACCAAGAATTTCCTTAGTATTCCTCTTTACCCCTGAATTTTTCTCCCCATGTGAATGTCAGCAGTGTGACCTTTCCTCTTGTCCTTGTCTCTTCTTTTTTTGTATGTGTGTGGAAGATTCGCCCTGAGGTACCATCTGTGCCAGTGTTCCTCCACTTCGTATGTTGGGTGCCTCCACAGCACGGCTGATGAGTGCAGTAGTGCTACACCTGGGATCCAAACACATGAACGTGGGGCTTTAACCACTTTGCTATGAGGCCGGCCCCTGGTCCTTGTCTCCTCTTCTGTAGCTTTTTGCTCCATCCTCTCCTGTAGCTAATATTATCTCTATGAAAAAATTAGCCCCTCGCATTGGTTGCGTGATCATAAGGTCCAACTTTTCTGACATATTTCCGAAGGTAGCCAGTTATCAAAAAGAACATCCTGAAATCCTCATGCATGTTAATAAAAATTTAATTTGTTGAGCAAATATATGTCCAGTATCAAGTCAGTAAAACAGAACAGAAAATTATGTTTTTAAATTTGTAAAACAAATATGCTTGGAAGCAAAAAATGAAAACAATCTCTCCAACTGTCAACAGCAGTTGGGTTAGGGTAGTTGGAATATGAGTAACTTTTTACCCTGTTTTCCAAATTTTCACTAATGTCGTTATATGCATGCTTATGTTTATTCCCCCCACCCCTCCATGTGGCGTTTTTAGATGTGTGGGACGGGGGTGTGAAGGAGGAGTGTGGTGGAGGATGGCAGTTTTCAAGGGCGGTCCTGGGAGACCCCAGAGATCCTCGGGGCTGCTGGGCCCTGAGGGAAGGTTGCAGGGGCACGGGCTCTGGGCCTTCTGCTCCCCACTTTAACCAGAGTGTTTCTACTTTGATTTGCTGTACGTATCAGGGTTTGACTAAGATTTCATTTAGGAAAAGGATTCTGCTGCTGAATATAAGGTTTGAAAACCACCGATATAGAACAGAGGCTAAACCTTGGCGTCAGAGCCAGGAAACCTGGGCATGGGGCCCTGGCCTTGCCCTTAACTAGTGGGGTGTGACTTTGTGCAAGTCCCTTCAGTTGTCTGGACTCTGGGGTTCCCGTCTCTGAAGGGACAAGTTCTGGCGAGGTGATGGCTAAAGGGCCCTTATAGTTCTGACCTTTTGGGACGTTGTAGGATTCTGTTCAGGTGATGTCAAAAAATATGTAGCTCCAGGCAAAGAGGGCGTGATTGCCAGCCCTCCCCTGCTTCCCCCACCTGGAGGACAGCAGACTGCTGCAGCAAGCCTCGCGTTGTGGGAGTTTCGGTTTTTAACTTGTGGTTTGTTTTCTAATAGGAGTGTGTGGTGAGGACGGGGAGCAATAGGAGCCAGCACAGCAATGCACAGTGCTGTTTTTAAAGATGTCTTATTAGAGGTCCGGGCTCTTTAGAAAAAGTGGGTGGTAATTTCTTTCATCCTAAAGTTATTCCAAATCGACAGTAGGAAAACGGCCAGAGAAGTGGCACTTTGTCCTGGCTAACAGGCCCGGGGTGTTCATTTCCAGAATCCTTGCCCACTGCTGTGTCAGCACTGTCTCGATGGCCTTAGATGGGTGTGAGGAGGCTGTGCTGACATCCCGGGCTATAACAGGAGACTTTTCATGTTAATGGACCAAGGGGAAGGGTAACCTCAGCATCTGTTCTTTCTCACTGGAGTTGCCTGGCATCACTTTGCTTCTCTAGGGCGTCCTCCTCCAGACTGTGCCTCTCACGGCCCCATCACTGAGGCCAGATCCTGCTTCCTTGCATAGGCAGAGCCTAATCTCTTCCCCAGAGCCTCTCTGGGGAAGGAAACCAGAACTCCATTGGTTGCTATACTATTCGAGCGTTAGCTTTTTGACTTTTTGGTAAAGCTTTCATCTCCAGGTACATAAAGTATATGGTGTAAATCAAATTAAAAACTCAGTTGGTCACAAGTGCGTTGAACTGAAATGAGAGAAGGCCAGATGCGATGGTCTTATTTCTCATTGTACTGTACTCTCAGAAAGCATTCCTTGGGACAGAAAACCCTGCTTTTAAGGGTGGGTACAGCGACCCCAGGTGACGGCAACCACAGGGGCCCTTCAGAAAGGAGCAAGTGGAGCTGGACCCTATTTCAGGCAGGTTTGGGTTTGTTCCTAGGTTGAGCTTAACTCCCCTCCCTGACCCACCACCCCCAAAAAAATCCAGCTACTGCTACTACTTAGGCTCCTTCCTTTTATATTTAATTTGAATAAATTAAGTATAGACTAACTCGCCCTGAAAAGTACAATCAATTTTAAGAGGACAAAACTTGGATGATCAATGTATTGTGGTCTCGGTCCTATAGCTTGAAACTCTAGATTTTACTTTCTAAATGTTCATTGAACACCACACTACATGTGTCAAACTCAGTCCGTCACCCTGAGGGACAGAAGGAGTAGAAAACTTACTCGGAGGTCTGAGTTTATAATCTACTTGGCAAGGCAGCGTCAAACAGAAAACCACACACCTGCGAAACAGAAATGGTTCAAAACTGCAGAGCCCCGAGTAAAACACAGCTTTTGAAAATGGGGTGCCTGCTTCTAGGTTCGAGGAGCACAGCAGTGATCTGGGTGGGGTGGAGCCAGGTGTGCTGCAGATAAGGAGCTTTACGCTGGAGTTGGAAGGAAGTGATGGGTGTGAGGAGGAGGAGGAGGAGGAAGAGAGGCAGGGCTCCCTGAAGGACTCGTGGAAGGAGGCAAGCAGATTGTTTTCATTGGAGAAGAAAGGTAGAGATGATGTTGTGTGATCAGAAGAAGGGTTGAGGCTTTGAAAACACAAGCAGGACTGCTGCGCGGCAGGCATCAGGATGGTCTTAGGCAGGAGGATTTTTCAGGTGCCATAATTAGGGCAGCAATACACGCAGGCTGAATTGACATGGAGATAATGCCCTTCTCCCCCAGGTTGACCATGTGCTTCCCCACGTGGCCTCTAGGTTAGGTCACTGAGTGCTTGAAAGCAGCATACTATACTTTGATTAACATGAAGCACATGTTAAATAAATTCACAAAGATATGCTTCATCAGTAACAAAAATGTCAGCATTTCATGTGTATATGGTTCCATTTATCCTGATGTTTAAAAAAAAATTTATCCATCATTTTCAGTTGTGTGACTTTTTAACATCTATTATATAGCAAGTTTAGGACATTTAATCAATTTGGGTTTTTTGAACCTTTACAATTTCATATGTCCGATTAGTAGATGAAATCTGGGTTATTAATCATGCGGCCCATTAATGCCTTCTGGACTTCCTTTCTGCTGCTTCTGGATGATTTTACTCTTTCATGTTGGGTTTTTCTACAAAGTTGCTGAATCCCATTCATTCGTAGGTTCATTCAGCAGATATCTATTTGGCCCTACTACGTTGTTCCTGATTGCAAACAAAACTCAGTATTGTTTTAGTTAACTTCGGTTTCCTTATGATGCCTTTGAATTGTTATTGATTTAATTTATTTTAAAATATTTCATCATCAATAGGAAAAACCAAACATTCTTACTAATGCTATTAAGACTTTTTTTTTTTTTTAAAGATTTTATTTTTTCTTTTTTCTCCCCAAAGCCCCCCGGTACATAGTTGTATATTCTTCATTGTGGGTCCTTCTAGTTGTGGCATGTGGGATGCTGCCTCAGCGTGGTTTGATGAGCAGTGCCATGTCCGCGCCCAGGATTCGAACCAACGAAACACTGGGCCGCCTGCAGCGGAGCGCGCGGACTTAACCACTCAGCCACGGGGCCAGCCCCGCTATTAAGACATTTTTGTAAATACTTTTGAAAGCAATCGATTTTGGTAAATTTAGCATATTGAGTTTTGGTGAGTTCCTTGCTTCTCCCCGCCGAGGCCCTAAAGAACCTTCACGGCTCCACGAAGCGGTTTGAACGCCGCTGGGTTACTTGGTCTCTGAAGGCTCTTCCCATTCTAAAATTCTGTCCCAACTTCTCTGTCCTATTTTTCTCCTGCATTAAATAGGATAATAACATTTAACTTACCAACTAGATAGAGTTGTGATGACTACTTGACACAGATTTAAGACATAATTCCCCTTAATCCATTTGAGTCTTTTCTTCCCTTTAGTGGCCTCCTTGCCCCCGTAGCAAGCAGGGTAGGATGCAAGAACTGGGGAGTGTGTAAGCAGCCATTAGAATACAAATATATGAGGGACAGCTGTCAACAAGTAAGCGGAACAGTTGACAGCCTACAATCAAATCCCTCTTGGGTTTTGCTTGTACAGGATAAACTTTTCAGTGAAAAAAGAGTTTATACCTTGAATGCAGATGCCATTCATTGTGCTAAGACCTGTCTGTACAAGTGGGCTAACTGGAGGAGTGTTCTGCATGCTTACATTCTGCATTCTGCATGGGATTTAGGTAGAAGAATGCAAGAATACATGAAACCTTCGTAATTCAGACTTGGAGAGCAGTACTTGACTAAATAATGAACAATACGGGTCATTGATGTTTTAAGAAATGCACTTAACAGGGCTTATTGACACGAGGAACTGCTTATACTAAATGTAACGTTAATTTGGGATAAAAATCAGGATGTTCTTATATGAACAAAAAACTAGAAAACAAGCAGCAAAATCTGCAAAGGTTGTGTGTAGAGGGTCGATGACATGTTTTTTTCTGCTTCACACTTTTCTGATTTTGCTAGATTTTTAAAATAAGCATGTGTTACTTTGGTAATCAAAGAAAAGTTAAAGACTGAAAGCGAAAGCGTAGCAACTTCCCAATTGAAGGCTAACAAATAATAAAGATTTTGAAAAATTAGAATAATTTGTGTATGGCAGTAATTGTATTCTAAATTACTTTACTCTTCTCACTGAGACTAGAATTGTAGCTCTTAACGTGCATTGCTTTGGACAGTTGCTGAAAGAGTCACAGGTAGGATTGTCTGACCTCTGTCCAGCTGAGTAGCGCAAAGTCCAGTTAGTGGTCTCATATAGCTAATTAGTTGCATCCCCAACTACTGCACTTCAGTTTTTGTTACTGTTGCAGCTTGTTTGTTTCTAGTCCCTTGCATACAGATTGAACTCATTTTTAAGAATCTAAAACATGATATGTATTTCACATGATCCAATAAGTACATGTAAGCTTCCTAGCTTGTACTTAGCTTCCTCGATGTACCAAAGAATTTGTGTGCTCTCCGCCTCCTAATGGGAAGAGACTAACTCATAAAACATTAGATAGGTTCTCAAACTCTCGTTTATCCACATTTCAGTTCCCCGACGTACCAGTAGAGCCTCTGGAATCTTTTTGCCCCGTCTCATGTCCTCTACTGAGAAAGACTTGCATGGGACTTGAGGTCGAGGACAGTGCCAGTTCCTGCCCATGGGCTCTGGGTCCTGTTCCCTCTCACTGCCTGAGATCTTCACTGCGCAGGCTTTGGGCTCTGAAGCCAGACCCTTGAGTTCTAATCCTGGATCCTCCATTCGTAGCACGTGGTCTTGAGCACATTTCCACAGCCTTCAGTTTTCTCATCTGTAAAACAGGGGATAATATCACCCCCATTGTTAGAACCGTGCTTAGTACATAATAAGCACGCAATAAATGTTAGTTATTTTAAATTGTGATTAGTGATCCCTTGCTGGCATCGTCCCCGGCTTCTGTCCCTAGCACTCCTGATACTACTGTTACCAAGATCACCAATGATAACCTCTTTGTTGCGGAAGCTCATGGACACCCTTCATCTCCTCCTCTTTCATCAGTGACTGCTTCCTCCTTGAAGTACTATGTTCTTGCAGCCGTGATCACCCAACACTCCCCTCCTGCCTGGTGGCTCCTGTTCATCCTCTTTTGTTTGGTCCTCATCCTTTGCCTGACCTCATGTTGTATGATTTCAAGGGGGAACCTCTCAGATTTTCTCTTCTCCCTTTTTCTCTCTAGACAAACTCATCCACTCCGATGACTTTCCTTACTTGGTTGCTCATCCGCCAGGTCTCAGGTCTTTCTTGACTTTCCAGTTTAAGTCTTTGGTCCATCTAACCCACCCCGTTATTTTCTCTTCTGGGATCCTGTTGTTTTCCTTCAGAGCACTTTTGACAATTTGTGATTACATATGTCTATGTTCATTTTAATTAATGTCTGTCCCTTCCCTCCCCCTCACTACACTAAATTATAGAATCCGTGAGTGGGACCAGGCCTGTTTGTTCACTCGTGTTTGTGCACCTCGTGCCTGAAGGGACCTCGGTAAATACTTGTTTGAATGACCGCGTGTATGTGAGGCCCCTCCACTTATTCCTCTGCTCCTCCAGCCCTGACAGTTGTGGTGAGGCTGGGGGAAGAGGCTGCACCTTTGTTGCTATTCCATCCACCCCCTGCTGCCAACCTAGATCTGCCCTCTGTGTCAGGGGAAGTCATGGGGAATTGTGCCATTTTCCTTTTACCTCCAGCCACGGTCACCTTCAAGTCATAGAATCCTCCAGGTTAACGATCAGAAGAGTAAAGTAAGTGCCAGGTGCTCATTCCCGGGGAGCAGTTGAGATGGAGCATCCTGGGTGGTTCATTCAAATCTCTAAGCAAAAGGAAATTGGGACTTGAGGTAGGACATTTGAACTAATAGGAAGAAACCAAGATCACTTTCCAAAACAGCTAGTAGTTCATATAGCCTTTGTGATTTGGAGAATTTTTTCCTTTTTAAAGTTTCCTTTAGTGTGGTTATAGTTTAATGAAAAAGAGTGTCTGTGGAATGCCCTGCCCAGTACTAGGAGTTTCATGGGAGACACCAAAGAAGTTGGTGGTCCTGGCCCAGTGGCCTGGCCCTCTGGCAGGTGGGTGATGCCACAGGGGTCATTTCAGATCCAACACCATACAGATTTATTTAATAAAGTACCAGGAAATGACTCAGAGCATATTAAGAAGAGGCTAAAAGATGGTGGAAAAGACAGTTTAAACTCTGAAATAAACCCTTTTCATCTCACACGGGGTTAGGGAAGTAATTATATAGTATTTATCAGTAAAATGTCCATAAGATACCAGTTACTAAGTAGCCTCCTTTCCTCTGAATTGATCGCCCATCTTTTCTTCTTCTCCTGGGGACTGCCCTCTTTTCACTAACAGTCAGGGACTGCCGCCCAGCAAGTACACACCTCACTGGGAGTATTCAGGGCTCTTTTTCCCAGCATGTTCTTCCTTACATATCGACGAAATTGGACAGCGTAAACATTCATAGTGCTGCCCTGGTCACTAGGCCTTCATAGACACAGTTTTCAGTATTCAGCCTTTCGACATGAAAAATTAAGACAGTCATATGGTATCGTAATGCAATAGTTTTTTATTCTCGTATAGCATATACAGAATATTGGGATAGCTTTATGACAGGTTTCTTCACTTACTCATTTCCTGATTTTTGAAAATTTGTTTTAGGGAAGAGTAACTGACCACAATTTGGCTCAGTGGGAATATAGAATTTTTTTAATACCCTTACTGGATGCTGTCCCACAACGTCCAGATAGGACACTGTTGGTTTTCTTATTGGAGAGCATTTTTATTTTCTCGGTTTGATGATCTGGGCTTGAGTGGAGATTGTCTGTTACTATATCAGCCTTATTTTCCACTCATTTCATGTAGCTCCCAAGTCAGAGGAGCATAAGCCTTCGTCCAAGTAATGACATTGTAGTATGTTCTAGATATCCTGTGCTATCTAGCTGTTGATGTTATTGCTGATAGTTTTGTGAAAATTGGTGCTAAGGCAGTGGCCCATGATTAATAGAAATAGCCTTGTGTATCTGTTACCATAAAATTAATTCCTGGAAGAGACCATATGTCTCTCTAAGCCATCTTTTCTGCAATCATTTTTATGTCTTGAATCCCCAAAAGGGCTCTTTCTCTTGAAATCCAAGTTGACCCAGAACAGGAGGTGTTAAAAGCCTCCTTATCATACAGCCTCTTCACAGATGTGCTTGCAAACATGCTGAGTCCCTATTCTTAGGGGCCTTCATGTCAGAACTTGTAAAACTTTGGGGGCCAGGAGGATCACTGCTCACCCTGCCAGCCTTGTAACACTGGAGGATGACAGTGTCCAGCACACACACAATCATTCACTGAAAAGCACTTTCAAAGTGCCTGATGACACCGACATCGAGGTAGGTGGGACAGGCACACAAAGGCCTTTCTTGCTTGGTGTGTTTCTATTGCATTATTTACTTGAGGTGATTAGAAACCTTTACTTAACTTTATGAATACGTGGAACTTTGATAACAAAAAATAGGTGGTTACAATCTAATATATGCAAAAGTTGAGAGAGTGAGTGTGTGTGTGAGAGAGTGAGTGTGTGTGTGCGTGCACACACACACACAACACATGCACAAGGGTGTATCTAAGATTAATTCCTAAAAATAGAGTTGCTGGGTCTGTCACTTAGGATTAGGTTTGGCTGTGTAGAGCAGGAAACCCAAATTTAATAGTGAATTATTTTCACGTCAAAGAACTTCTAGGGCTGATGTGCAGGCTGAGAAGTGACTGAGGCGCCATCTCCTCTTACGTTCTGTCCCACCAGAGCAGGTGGTTTTCACCCTTGGATGAACCACCCATGGTGCCGTCATGGTCCATGCAGGTGGAGGCCAACAGGAGCAAGAAAAGCAGAACAAAAGGAATTCTCATCTGAGTCAGCTGCCTTTAAACAGTCTTCCTGAAAGTTCCGTGGAACTCTTCCACTTACTTATTCTTGGCCAGAACTAAGTCACATGGCCACATTTAACTTCAAGGAAGGCTGGGGAATGTAGTCTCTTTTTTTCTGGGCAGCCACGTGGCCAGCTGAAAATCAACGTTCCGCCATTAAGGAAGAGGGGAGAATGGAGTGGTCTCTTCTACTAAGTGAAAGGTTATGTGTATTTTAAATATCAATAGATATTGATATTATTTTTAAAAGTTTGCGCCCACTTAATACTTTTGCCAGTTAATTCAAATGTGTATCTTCCCACCGTTACCAAAAAAACCAAATCCTGCATCTTAATTAAAAATAAAATGTTCTCATCTACTATATTTGAGTTGTGTAGTTCACTTGAAGCATGAATATGATTTCTAATAAAATGAATAATATCTTCGTTGTGAACTTCTAAGTGCTTCTGAAGTTTAAGGCAGACACTTTATTTAGATCTGACATTTTATTTACTCTGTGTTTACTGTGACTTTCAGTGCTCAAGATAGATTTTTTTGGGAGATGGAGAACCTGGGGCAAGAAAGCGTCTCCCTCTTTAATGCTAAACTTCCAGGATTGTATTACATGTCCTCACCTTATTCAGCATGGTTTGCTTCAGAAGAGAAAATAAAGGGAGAATTCATTTATCCTTTCAAAAAAATGTGTTGAGGGTCTTCCATGTGTCAGGCATCTTCACCATAGAAAAAGAGATATAATTGTGCTTTCTTTTGCTATTTGCCGCTTCCCAGTTGCCTTCTTGTGTGAATTTATATGACTTCTCCAGATTTGTGTGCACCTTTTCCCCCCAAGAAATATTGTAACAATCATCACTAAACATAGTACCACATAAAAGAGAGCTGTTGGGAAGGACAGAAAAGCCATAGGACTATTTTAATGTCTAAGTGGTATCTAAATTTTAAACCTTTATTTTTTCCTCTTTTTAGTCCTCATATAGATTTAGATGGACAAAGTAAAGCCTATTTACTGTAGTAAGAATACCTCACTGTAGCTTAAATTGGTGTTTTTTAAATGGTTGCTTTTGCCAAGCTCTTTTGGCAGCTCCTCTAGACTGAAAGCACTAAAAATTGATTACTTGCAAGTTATTACTAATAGTTCCTTTTTTATGCAGCCCGTGCCAGCCAGCCCAGGCTGGGGTCCCTGTGTAATGTTAGTATCTGGAGGGGCTGTGCAGGGACCTGCTGCCCAAGTGGAATGAGTTGATTCTAATTTACTCCTGGATGTCTGCGTTCTTTTTTCCACGTATGGCCACAAATAGCGTCACAGCAAATCATCGTAATTTTCTGATTGATGTAAAGAGTAGCCAAAGAAAACTTGTTGTGTTTGGTGGCCAAAATACCACACAGTGCGAGCAGAGTAGAACTGCTGGCCCATTTTATAGCACTCTAATTGATAATTATTTCTCAAAGAGCACATTATTTGGTCATGTGGCAGCAATCCAGTATCATTCCGGAGGCACTGGACGTGTAGGTGCATGTGAACACTATGCTAACTATATGCCCCCTTTTGCCAAGAATGGAAGTAGTTATCCAAGAGGAAAGGGGAGGGAAAAGAAAATACCAATTTCCTATGTACTAGAACGTGTCTGGCTTCCATCAGTTAGTTAGAAAACTGTAGAGCATGAAATCTTGCAAGGTTTTTGTATTTTATAGTGGAGTCTCCTGGTTCATATTTAGTAAGCTAGAAAATTAACCTCTTCTTTTGGAAACTTGGAGAGAGTATATAAAGGTGGATGTGCATGTGTTTCCTCCTGGTTCACGGGAGCTGCCTAGTCCATCTTCCTTTCTGCAGGTCTAAAGCTGCTAAAGACCGTCAGAGGAATGAAGAGAATGTATGTGGGAGTCCTAAAATGGAAGGAGGGAATCCTGGGTTCCACATATGTGACATGTTACAAGAACCAAGTCACTGTGGCAGGGAGAAAGACCTAAAAGCATTTGCTACAGGGTTAAATTTGGGGCAGCCCATAGCCAAGTCAAGGAGACTGAGGAGGAAGGCTTCCCTCTGAGAATGGCCCAGGGCTCCGTAGTGGAGATCTGGACCCTGCGGAGACTCAACACATGTTACTGAGAAGACTGACGTGCACTGGGGCAGTTGGGTGTCAGGGAGATGAGGAGGATGGACATAATGTAGCCTGCTCTAGTGACTGGTGGAAGAGGAAGGCAAGGAGAGGCAGCCCAAACCTGCTGCTCACTCAGCTCAGCTCTTCACAGGCAAACCACAGGGTTGAGCAACAGCTGAAAAAGATGGTGACTGAGGCAGATGAAACACTGCAAATTGACTGTGTTGGGGAGCTTCTCTTTTTTTCCCCCACCCCCTCTCCTTTTATTAATGGTTTGTTATCACAAAACCTTATGGGTCCTCAGCAGAGCCAGGTCAGAACATTCAAAATGCTGGAGCCATATGTGTCCACCTCTCTTACTTGTTATTCATTTTCCTCCTTCATGCCATTATCTTGTGTTCCTTTTCATTTATGTAGGAGTAGAGAAAAAAGTTAGCTAGAGATGAATTGCCCAATTTCATCTTTTGCAGTTAATGAAATGTCAGCACTTCATAAGCTAAAGCATTGGGCTGTCAAGAACTGCAAAGGTCTGAGATTTGACCCTATTAGCCACAAGACTCTTGGGTCAGAGGCAAAGGAATTTATTACTCATGCATGGCACAGCAAAGCAGCATGAGCAGCAGCATATTTTGTGTCAGTTCCCTCCTTGCCCCCATGTCCCACGGGAGTGTCACAGATGGGCCCAGGTTGATGCCTGCACCTGCAATGGGTTGTGTAACCAGAGAGGAACCCTGAGTTTAGGGGTCCTCAGTCTTTTGTAATGGGCAGTAAGCATGTCTGCCCTTTGCTCTGCAGGGAGACACTATCTTTCAAGGCTGTTCACTGTGCAAATGCAGACATTCTTGAAAGATAGTTGCAAACAGAGGACCATTAGTGCTTTGCTTGCAAGACATGCAGAAATACCAGAGACCCATGGAGAAGTGTCTCCAAACTTGGATTTGTTAACCTTATACGAAGCTTGTGTGACTTCTGTTTCTATCCACAAATTAACTTCAAGACTCGCCTTTCTTTCTTGGGAAGACTGCTGAGGTGATAGCTGTTTGAAAGAACCTCATGAACTTGTTTCTGGAGAAACAGCTAATGTAGGCTAATACTGTTCCACATACTGCCTTAGAGAATTGGAAGTGTGTGACTTGAAGCTACCTTTGAACTTGAAAATGGCTGAGCAATGTCTGTTCCTGTGTGTTTTTCCTCCCTTGTCTTGATGTGAAGGGATTAGTCTGAGTGGGCCCTGTATGTACAATGATTTGTTAAGCCTTAGGGAATGACCTAGTGCCTAGCCGTGCTGCAAGGTTACACATATTTCCTATTAGCAAATGAACAAACTGTCTAAGGGGAAAGAGTTGGAAACCTTAGGAAACCCAGATGATGGGCTCCACGAAGTTAGAGGTGAGAATCTAAGGGCTAAGCCTGCTGAGTCAGGCTCCACCAAGGAGGCATTTATAAGGCCAGGGGTCCTGCATATTCAGGAATGGCCTTAGAATCACTGCCAGCTAGCTAGTGTGTGGGGACCAGTGAGCCCTAGAGCACTGTGCTCCCTTGTTGGTTGAGGAGTGGGCTCACTCCCCAATCTCCACCATACCCTCTAGTCTCTTATGTCTTCTAGACTCTTACAGTCTCTCATGTGACTCTCCTTGCCGGTTCCTATTATCCCTCCCGCTCTTTGCGTGATAGATCTTACACTCCAGATGCTAGTGCTTCCAATCTCCTAAGTGCCTTCAAGCTCACCTAGCAGTGTGCATGAAGTAGATTAGAGCCTAGTAGGTATTAGGAGTAAAATATTGCATTCCTGTCATGGCCTTTATCCCATGCATGTCCAGCCTGCTTCATTCATCCAAGTTGGGGAGTAGTGCTAATATTAACTTGTACATTTGGGAACATCCTGGATTTCAAGTTAACATGCACCCGTATCTGAATAGCTCAATGACTGTTTTTGATTTTTGTTTTTTTGGTTTTTTTTTTTCCCCCAGAAAAATGATATGAGTGCCTGGTTCTTTTGTCAGTGGCACTGTCCTCTCCTTTCCTTATTTGATCCTTTTATGTGGATGTTTGAGCTGGCTGGTGCTCATCGTGTGTGTAGTTGGTACCCAGGAGTGTCCTGGAATAAATGGTTGGTTCACTAGGCTTTTAGCAATGTCATTGTATTGGTCATCAGCCACTTTTGCATCCTGTGGTTTAAACCAGAAGAAATCTTGCAAAACCAGTACCGTGAAATGCTGCACATACAGGTGAGGTGGTAGGGTAGAGAAAGCAATTTCTCAGGAAGCTCCTTATTAGCTGCATTCACTGGGATGTGGAGGGAAAGAGGGTACTATAGGCCTGAGTCATTCTGCAGAATTGACTGTTGTACTTTGTATTCCCATAAAGAAGTCCATCGGTAGTTCTGTTTGGAGTAGCCAACATGAGATATTCTGTTGTGTGGCATTTACTTTCTTTCTCTGCTGCTTTCTCCCGCAACACCTTGATTTTTGATGACTATTAGAATAATTAACACTGACACTTGGAAGATAGCCTGCTTCCAAATGCATGCACACTTGTCTGTTTTGTAAATACCAGCCCAAACTTTTTCCTCCCCTGGCTGAAACATGTGCCTCCACCGCTCCCAGTCTTTCCAGGGTGTGGGTCTGCGTGTCGCTGTGTGACTGTGCCCACATGTTGGCATATATTTCAGAGCCACCAAGAAGAAATCGACTGCTCTTGAAATAACAAGGCAAAAAAGATCGGTTTTTCTGAGCCGTAGCATCTGAAGAGCTGGAAACAGTCAATGTTTGTGTGTGTAATGCTAAAGCCAGTGAATATCATGTGAAGGAAGGGATTGTAAACTAAGAAGAGAAAAGCAGTTTTCCTGGATTTCAGATGTCAAACGCTCAAGCTGTTTAACTCACCCACTCAGCACCTCCCCATACATTCCTTTAATGTGCTCACATTGTCAGTGATTTCTGTTTCTGCAGGTTTTGATGCCAGAAGACAAATAATAAAATAGCATGCGTATGCAACCGTAAAGCAGTTTTCTATCAGAGTTTTTGATTGAGGTTAAACAGAAGCATCCTGATCGTGCTGTCAGTTGGCAGGCAAAAGGCATCATATTTTAAAATTCGCATAGTTTTAAAGCAAGCTAATCTTTTCTGGCTCAATAATAAACTAATTACACGTTTTAAATAGTATAGAGCGGAGTCCCTGTTTCAGATTAAGCTTCGTAATAGCAAGATCCAGGGCAAAGCAGACATTTGCCTGATGTATCTGGCTTAAGGACCCATACGTATTATGGTGCCAGCTGTTTGAAGGCCTGAAGAGGCCTGCCAGGGACAGCCAGGTGATACTGGCTTGACTCAGTCATGGGTTAATGCTCCCTGAGCACAGAAGCCACCAGATGGGCCACCGAGGAAGGCCTGGATACTTTACAGTTTATGGCAGCAGTCATGTTTGGTCACTCCCTACAAGTGGTGACCCCAGGGCAAGTTAGGACATGCCAGTAGTGTCCCTTGTACGGTGTGGCTGAGAAAAAAGGTGTCATCTCTAAAAGCGATCTGGTTTCAACAAGGCTTGCTTCATGGCTGATCATTTTTCTTCCCTTCCCCTCCCTTTCGTAATGCCAGGGACCGTGTGCAGAAACTTAGAGAGATGGGAACACTTCATTCAGTAACATAGATTTTTGTAGTCTTTAAAGCTGCGTGTTCCTTGGTCCTGTTCGTGGTCCCTCTCTCCTTAAGCAGTCGGGTGACTTCGGAGGGAAACGCAGTGCAGTGGTGAGAGCCTCCCTTTCAGAGGTCGCCTCGGGCTTGCTTGCCAGCACCACCGCCCACTAGACAAGTCACTTCACTTTTCTGCACCTCAGTTTCCTCTCGACAGGCTTGTCGTCAAAACAGAACGAGACTAGATTTGTCAAGCACAGAGCCTTGGCTCTGGTGGGCACCAAATACATCAAGTTCCTCCAGATGGCAGGTGAAGTGGACTCTATTTTGGATTTTTCTTGTTCCCTATGTGCTTCCCCGGAACCAGGGTGTGTTATCTGTGGTTTTGAGGATGCGTCTGTGGGCTCTGGACCAACTATAGCCCCAAGTAATGGGGGCCCGTGGCATCCCAACACAAGGATCCCAGCTCTTCACCCTCGATGGACCTTTGACCCCTCTGTCAACCCCTTGTTCCACCAGCTAGCCCACACATGGTCACTTTGCCCTTCTTCCCATCCCTTACCCTAGAGAACCTTAAGCCTACTTATTAGATTATGTTGTCTTGTTTTTGGAAATTGGGTTGTATAGTTTAATACCCAAAGGTGAGACTTGTCAACTTTAAAATGACCTAGATGCTGCCTCACATTTTACAGCGGAAGCTTCCTTCCATCTTCACTCATGTGAGGATTGTTCATTGAGCTCACGTTTTATAACATTTCATTTGAAAGTATAATTCAGATCTAGTTTGTGGCTGTTGCCCCCTTCCCACTAATTAATTGATTAAACATGGTTTTTGAGCACCTACTATGTACCAAGCCCCATGCTAGGTGCTAAAGCTGTAATAAGTCATGGTATCTGGTTTTAAAGAGTTGAATATATATTAGAGGAGAGAGACTTATATTCCTCAAATTATAAAACAAGGCAGACTGAAGTCGGATGGACCGCTGGATGGGTGGATGGATGGATGGATGGATGGTAGCTATCATCCGTCATTTGTGCTCCCTGCCCTTCAGCCCTTCAGTTGGTGTGGTAATCCAGACATTGGGACTAATGTTGTTTCTGGGTGGTATTACTGTTACACCTCAAGGCCAGGAGATCTGAGTTTGTCTCAGCTCAGCTGCCACTTACTAGCTGATTGAATTCAGGTTCATCACTGTGTCTCTGGTGCTTGGTTTCTTTCACCGTAAAGTGAAGGCTGCTTGTTACTAGATGGGTTTCACAGCCCTCTCCATTTTCCCAGTGTTATTTTTTTTTTTTACTGAATTTCCTGCCCTGATCACTTATATAATGCCATGAAAGTGATTAAATTCTCTGATGTATTGCTGAATTCTGGATATGTATTTCCAGTGCCCTCTTATTCTCTCCATTTCCACCCACAGTAAGTTTTCAGACTAGAAAAACTTGCAGCTTTATTTTTTAAATCTAAGTCAAAATTATGTTAATAACAAAACTATTTCTGTTCTATTTTGTTCTCCTTTGCAGAGTCAGTTTCAAGAATGTTCTGTAGCTTTGTGCCTTTTAACCCTTTGAAGCAGCCATGTCTATGGCCAGTCGTGCGTGGTGTTAAAAGGGAATTTAAGTAGCATCTGCTTGCCGAAGGGGAAAGAGGTTCAAGAATATCAGGGGAGAAGCTTGGAGAAAGAGAGCAGGGGCTTGAATCCTGCAGCTTTAACCTGCTTTCTGGGGCCTAACGTTCTGTTGACTGCATGCCCTGAGCTGCTGCTCCCTCAGTCTGTGGGGAGAAGGATGGCCGTGGGGCTGGAAGTAGGAGGGTTTAGGGGGAGAGGCAGGGAGTGGGTGTGGGCAGAGGCTGCAAGGCTGCCAGGGTTCTCTGTGTGCCGGAAGTGCAGGTTTGGCTGTGAGGAATGGAATGTTCCCTCTTGCCCTCCAAGAGCAGAAACAGCTGTGGAAGAGCTTGAAAAGAAGATTGCTAAATGAAAAAAATATATATGAAAATAAAACCCACACTAGAAAACCCACCAAAACTGTCTGCTCTAGGGTGGCAGCCATCTTTTTCATGCTCTTTAAGAGAACTTTCTTCCTGTCTAGGATTTCTTTTTTGATTAGGGGCAGGACCAATTGTCTGCCCAGCCCTTGATCCCCTTAGAAAGCCTCATGTGTCTCATTTTGCTTGGATGGAAAATGGGTTCATAATGCTCATCACAAGATGATGATGATGATGATTTTATTCCTCCTAATGAGGGACCAGAACCTGTCGCTTACTGCATGAAAACTTGAAACAAATGTTAGTTTTCAAAGGGGATCTCTGTGGGTAGAGGATTATCCTCAGCAGATTTCATGGAAGTCTTGTTTCTAGCTGGAAATTGAATCCTTCAGCCAAGTTCCCGACAATATTTATTTTAGAACATCATCTCTTTTAAATAAGTCCCTTAATGGTTTAAACTCTTAGTGTTTTAGACAAGAGGAAGAGTGGAGGTTGCCTGGAACTTGTCTTACACATCAGGGTTGCTTGTGCAATCCTTTATGTGAATGTTTATTTTAGGTTTCTTTTCAGTCTGAAAGGCTCATTTGGCTCTTATAGGTGGTATTCCATACAGTCAGAAATAACAACTGTTGATTGCAAGTCTGTTTTATGCTGTCATACTTTCTGTACTTGCTTTTGAACAAGTTATGCCCAAAGTAGATAAAAATCTAGTGGAAGAGGGTAAGCCGGCTAAAACCTAGACTCTAGCGGTGTCTAATGGGCAGGACCAGCCCCCATACTTCTCCCTTGGATGGTGGTGCCACTTGGCCCTTTGCAGCGTCCCCCCCAAGGGTCTTTGCACTGAGTGAATGATGCAGTGTTTTGCACAGTCGACAAATGAGAAACAGAGTCTGTGATTGTTAGTAATGTTCTTGACGCTGTCTGAATGTGTACTTTGGTTCTCAGGAAAGTTCATTAAGTAATGCTTGACTGTATTCTTAACAATGGAAGCTAATAAGTACCTCAGGATTGGGTTATGGCTTTTTCAGTGGTTATTTTTACCCGCTCTCCTTGGTGTTATACTTGAAGGACAGTCTATAAAAGGGATTGTGTTAGATTGCGTGCTAATTCGGGGAGGCTCCTGAAAATTACAGGGATCAGTTATTGTCCCAGCCCATCCATTCTTCAGCCTATATCAATTCCTAGTTCTATGAAAGTCCGCATGCCCTCTTTTCTGTCCATGCTGGGTGGAAAAGTGGGGCAGGGCAGAATGAGATGCCTGTCCACACGGCAGTGCAAGGTCAAGGCACCTTCCCCCTTCTTCTGCTTTTTTTTTTTTTCAAGAAAAAAGATATCTGGACCCCAATGATCTGAAAAATTGCTCTAATGCTCCATTTTACTCTGCACGTATAATCACAGCTTTGATCTGTGACCCCAGTTCTCATCCTTATCTTCTACACGGTAGAAACTTGGACTTAAAGAACATCAGCTGTGCTGTGTCACCAGACCTGGGAAGACTAGGAATCATTAGGTTGGACTCAGATTCTCAGACAGTGGGACTGTAAGGGGGAAATTCCAGTGGTTCTGAGCTCTCATTGCACTTTAGAATAATCTGGTGAGCTTTAAAAATGTCCCTCTCCCCAGGCCTTACCCACACCAGTGGAATCAGAACCTCTAGGAGTGGGGTGTGAGGATTGAAAGTCTCCGCCGGTGATTCTGATGGGCAGCCAAGGTGAAGAACTAATGCATGCTTAAGAGAAATCAGGCCCTCTTCCAGAGAACTGGCTTTGAAAGAGCCTGTCATTACACAGTCATGCGCCGCATAACGGTCAACGACGTCATGCGTCGTTTCAGTCAATGACGGACCACATCTGCGACGTTAGTACCGTAGAGCCTAGGTGTGGAGTAGGCTATACCATCTAGGTTTGTTTAAGTGCGCTCTATGATGTTTGCACAACAATGAAATCGCCTAATAACGCATTTCCCTGAACGTGTCCTCTTCTTTAAGTGACACATGACTGTAAATCAAAGGCAGCTTCCCAGGCCTGCTCCTGGAGTATCTCTGCATTGATCTGCTGTGGCACACAGCTCCCCAGGTCTCCCACAGCTCAAGGTTTCCACTGCGCTGTCATGTGACCTTTATCATCTACCATTCAGCAGATGCACATCTTAGAATTCAGGCCCGTGGCAGCCTCGTTCTGAATTGTCAGTGCCCACATGTCAAAGCAGCGAAACATACTGGAGATGCAAGGTGGATGGGTACTGTATTGAAAGGCGGTCCTTTGCAGATTGTCCCCACTGAAATGCCCCCTAAGGACCAGGGAGACGCCTGCAATCTGCCTGGTGGGAAGCAGTGGATGGGACTTGACAATCATAACTCTCATTTTGCTGCTTTTGAGAAGGCAAGAAAAAAAAAAAAAGAAGAAGAAGGGGCTATCTTTAAAAAAAAAAGGAGGGCAAAAGCCTTTAAGAGTTAAATTACACAACTCCCTTTTTATTTTTAAAGTCAGTGGATTCCTTGTTGCTGTTGCTGAGAAAGATAAATTGATACCACATGTTGCTTCCAGACAAAACCCTCTCTGTGTTCCAGGGGAAGCACATGCAGCTGGTGTCTGGGTTAGTGGACAGTCTCCACAAGGTAAACACGGTTTGGAAGGGGCTGAAGCGGACGTAGAGTAGCAACAGTTAAGAAATGACTGGTTACTCCCGACTGGCACAGCACCTTTGAAATTCTTTTAAGAGTTTGAAATCTTTTCCTGGAAGGAGCCACCCTCTCACCTTTTGGCTTAAAGTATATGATGCTCGGAAAACAGTAAGTGAACATTTGTGATGTCACTGCTTCCGTATGTGGGATCTGACAGTTGAGAGCCTCTTTTGTGCTTGGCACGCCGATGAGCACTTTGCATGCGTAATTTCGTTTACTCTTCCCAAAGAGTTAGACAGAGAGGGCGTTTCTATCCCCATTTTATGAAAGGGGCAACCGAGGTTAAGTGAATTGCCCAAGGTCACTGGACAAATGCCAGGGCCAGGAAACCAACTTGAACCTGGCTGACATCAAAGCCTATGGTCTTTCTTCAGCATCATGCTGCCTCCCTCCCTTGGTGTCTTTAAATTGCATGTGTGAATTATCCACTTTGTAAAGTGTTGATGGGATACTTTTTTCATTTCAGGCAGCTTCTCTCCAGCGCCTCATCTAATCTGTTTTGGGTCCATCTGTCTTCACAACCGATTGGCATATATGTAGTGACTGTGCACACTTTAGCGTTAGCAATAAGCATATTTTGCAGTAGAAAACTGTCTGCAGTATTAGCAAGAAAAATAATTACCCGATTCTGACGAGGCCAGTCATCTTGATGCTAATTGCTTCGAGGAGGGCCAAACAAAGGGGTTACTAGC
Organism: Equus asinus; assembly: GCF_041296235.1. NCBI lineage: Eukaryota > Metazoa > Chordata > Mammalia > Perissodactyla > Equidae > Equus > Equus asinus. Next base: position 44,374,676 of record NC_091813.1, read on the forward strand.
CTGTGGCCCACACAGGCCACAGTCAGCATAGCGTGGCTGGGGAGGCGAGTTTCCTCATGCTGCCTGGTTCACCTCCTTCTGCACGCACCTCCTTGAAGGATTAAGCCACTAATTGCAGCTGCAATCACACGGGACACGGGTTTGCCAGTTGTTACTAATTAACTACACCTAAAGTGTTTCTGTCCCAGTGCGGGGCTTGCACCAGTGTAAATGGTTTTGTAAAAGAGAAGATTGACATAAAAATGAGACAAAGAATATTCTTATCTCTATCTTGTCAGACACGTTGTGATAGCGTTCCTGTAAGGGTTCCCTAAATCTTTGGCTCCATGTTGGAGAAAAGCTGGTATATGTATCCCTGAAGCTAAAGTTTCTTTCTAGAGATGGTGCTTTTTGTAATTCACCAGTATCTTGATTTCTTAGTAGTGGATTTAAGTAACCAGAACTATTCACGTGGTTTTGGTTTGAGGTTATAGTAGCTTCTTGGAGCTGTTAGTAAGTAAATGTGATGACAGAATGGCCTGAGCTCTTAGCAATACGACTGCTAGCTGGTGATATTTACCTTTCCACCTTAGCCTTAAGGAAAGCACATCCCTGCTTCAGCCGATTAACATTGGCCTGCCTCACAAGGTATTTCAAAATGTGTATTTAGATGTTATTAGAAAAATCTCTCGAGTCCTATCAAACCATTCCTGCTTTACCTTCAGCTCCTAATCCCCAAACTAATATAAAATCTTAGAGATTTAGACTGTTTGATAAGATGATATATGAATTAGTGGAAAACCATAGCATATTTTTAATGGTAGTTTTATAGTTTGAAATACACACAGTACATTGGAAACTAATTTACAGAGCCTAATGGAGAGGTCTTTAGAGAACTTAAACTATAAATCATTAAGAGGGTTTTACAGTGGCTTGCCTATTTTTATAAATCCCACTTCTTTATTCCTGGGGTTGAGGTGAGGCAGGTACAGTTTGAAATCTTACAGAAATCATATCATCATTAACTTTTGTTGTCAGGGAACATGTGGGGAAATATTGTAGTTCTGACTTTTTTTCTGGCATTTGTTTATTTACCTTTTCCTGCTTCACCAAAATTTAGGTAGAGAAGCTAGTGATTAGAATAATGACCTATGAGGAAAACCGGAATACATTTCTGGCATCTGACCTTGTCAGAGTGAGGGGCCGTATTTATATAAGCCTTTGTCAATGCCCCACTTTCAGATTATGGATTTTATGCATGGAAGGCCGGACAGCCTGTATGGATGGAAGGCTGCTGAGGCAGGGGACTGTGAGGATGGTGGTGGCACAGTTTCTGTTTGTGTGGTCTTCGTAATGTAACTGGAAAAACCTGTCTGAGTGTTGTGTAGGTAATACACCTGAGGCAATGTGTTCTGCCATTAATAACCTCTAAAACGAAAATGGAGCAAATAGTGGACACCAAAGCTGATCACCCATGTAATCAGTTGGGTTTTGTTTTAGAAGCTAAGGGTAGTTAGCACTGGTTCGTGTGGTCACCACTGTCCTCTCCTGAGAATGCGTGCTGTGATGGCCGCCTTGTAAGGGACACAGGCACGCTCCAGGGAGCCTTTACTTCCAGGTGGTACTCTTCTGAAAGCCAGGCTTGCTTTTAATTTTTTTTTTTTTTAATTTTAGGACAGACCCACCAAATTATTACCCCTAACTATTTCATGAACAAAAGTGCAGTAATAACACTGTGCTTTTGTATCCTTCTTTCTTAAATTTTTGTTTCTTTAAATGTTAGCACAGATAGGTTAAACGATGACTTCCAAATAATTTGGTGACAGACCTGTGAAAGGTTGTAGTAAAAGCATTGAATTGGAGTTGGGAAAACAAATTCCAGTTTGGGTTCTTATAGACACTAGCTGTGGGATCTTGTGTAAGTTATTTAATGTCATCTCTCAGCCTGAGTCTGATATATATGATGAGGGCACTGAGAATTAGAGACAGTGAATCTAAACCCTGTGGCCCGGTAATCAGGCAGCCTCTCAACTCTCACTCTGGCACTTGGGCCCGGGCCCTGAGCCCTGCAGGTCTGCTCCCAGGTGTGGGTATGCCAGCCCTCTGCCCCATCCCCTTACAGAAGCTTAATTTCTGTCTCCAAATCTTAACCAATTACAGCTTGTCATTTTATAAAATTACGCACACACACGTTGTTGGGGTTTAGAGTTGTGGTAATAGGTGACCATTAGAAAATTCATATAGGGCATTTTGGAGGTCTGTAAAGAATTTCGTTTTTTTTTTTTTCACAGTTGGTTTGGAATTGGTGAAACTTAAAATGCATTTTTAAGAAATATTCTTCCCCAAATGCTTTTTAAAAGGGAGGTAACTGGATACTTATGCTTGATCATTGTTAATTCTGAGTGTTGGTGTTAACTCTTTCCTAAATCTAGAGCAGAGGGGGCTGGCCAGGGTAGGGGTAGTTAGACGAGGGTCCACCCTGACCTGCGTAGCCTCAGCCTATTTTCCCACCAAGACGATGCAGTGCAAGTTTTTATCTAATATATCTAGTCATGTGATTGCTCAGTAGTTTGAATCCTGCCAAGTGAGTTTTAAGAGCATGCTCCATATCCATTTTATAAAGTGTCTCACTTTTTAAAGAAATGTAATTTCTGAACCATTAGTAGACATGCCATTATTCTTTTAAAAACCATAAGCGTGAAAGGGAAGCAGGATATGTAGTCTCCTGGGCAACATTTGTCTCATCAGATACAGGCATGTTGCGTGTTTGCTTCTCGCAAATGCGTCTTTATGGCTGTCGTAGAAACGCTGCCTGATGACCCATGGTCGCTAATGCTCACTGCGCAGCCGGCACTCTAGGCCCTCCTTGCGTGGGAACATATACATGGGAAACACTGTGAATGTTTTGGGTTATTTACTTATGGTAAAATCCCGCTGACTTGCTGTGTTTTAAAAACATTCTGGGAGAACACATGTATTTGTATCTTCTCCATAAATACAGTTGGTGATTGCCAATTTTTTTAAAACTATGATAACTTTTAGGATTATTCGTATTTAATATACGGTATCAGGCAATATCGTGTGTGTCTAACTTGCAAATAAAAACTCATCTGGCCTGCAGGTGCTGTTCCAGATGTGGAGAATACCATTAACTCCTCTCTTTTACTGCACATGAGGCATTTTACGGATTCAAATGAGCTCACGCCAGGTGGTGGGCTCTTTCCACCAAGGACTCTGCTTTATAATGGCATACGAACACCCTGATTTCGTAGCATGGCTGGCTCCTGAAGTATATTATCATGTATCAGCCTTACGTCATTGCTGTCAGGGCGGGATGGTTTGGATGCTATTATGGCTGTAATGAAGATGGAGAGCTGCGGTTATTGCAGACGGGTTAAGTGATTTGCTCAAGGTCACGTGGTTGGTCAGTGACAGAGATAGGACTAAATCTGGGTCATCCCTGTCAACTGGGTTTATCTGCCAGGCCAGGAGGAGGATTCTTGCAAGATGGGTGTAGGCATTAGTGTTTTGAGGCTATTTTTCCCTCTTTCTCTTTTTTTTAAAAAAAAAAATAAACTTTTTAATTTAGAATAGATTCCAATTTACAGAAAAGTTGCAAAACTGGTACAGAGAGTTCTCATATTCCCAACATTGTTTTCCCACATTATTAACATCTTATATTAGTTTGGTACATTTGTCACAACTAATGAACTAATATTGATACATTATTATTAACTAAAATCCCTACTTTATTCAGATTTCCGTTTTTGCCTAATGCCCTTTTTTTGTTCCAGCTTCCCACCCAGGAGGCCTCATTACATTTGGTCATCATGCTTCTTGAGGCTCCTCTTGGCTCTGATAGTTTTAAGGAGTACTGGACGGGCGTTTTATAAATGTCCCTTAATTGGGATTTGTCTGATTTTTCTCATGATTAGACTGGGGGTGATGGATTTTGGAAGGAAGACACCGAGGAAGGTACCATTTTCATCACATCATGTTGAGTACATGCCATAACCATGACTTATCCTGTTGATGTTGCCCCTGATCACCTGGCTGAGAGGGTGTTGGTCAGGTTTCTCCACTGTACAGTTACTCTTTTTCCCATTTTGCCTCCTGTACTCTTTGGAAGGAAGTTATTATGCTCAGACCACATTGCCTTGAGGGGAGAGTATCTGTATAAATTATTTGGAATTTTTCTGAATGGGAGGCTCACCTACTTCTTCTGTCATCTCTGCCATTTTTTTCCTTAAGCCTGCCAGATGGGTGTGACCTTGTGGCAGGAGGAGACGGAATCATAGAAGGGATGGGTGAAGATTCGCCCCAGTTCTGAGTTCATAGAAGTGGTTAAGAAAAGGTAGACGCTGCTCCTATGCTAGTGAGGGAGGGGACGATGACAGAATAAATAGCCCCCAGGTGACTGATTACCCTTAGAGCCAGGGAGGTATGTGGCAAAGTGCAGGCAGGGAGTGACATGGTAATAAGTTATAAGTGTGAACTTCAGTATAGGAAATACGATTACAGAAAGGACAAGAAAACTTAGGAATTTTGGAACAACAATGTCAGTGAACTTACACATTCCCGGCATCTCCTGGATATGAAACCATCTCCCATCTCCTACATAGAAAACTTGCCGTTTACAATGTCGTCGTTTAATTCTAAGCCAAGGAGGGTCCTGCAGGTGTTCGTCTGTTTAAATTTGTTTTTAAGCCTCTGCAATTGAGAAGTTTTTTTAAAAAAATAAGGAGTCTGATTATTTCTTCTGGGTGCTCAGTTTTGGAGCATTCTGGCTCATCTTCTGCGTTTTCCCTTCTCTCTGCAGAACTCTATCCGGCATAACCTGTCGCTGCACAGCCGGTTCATGCGGGTCCAGAACGAGGGGACGGGCAAGAGTTCTTGGTGGATCATCAACCCTGATGGGGGCAAGAGCGGGAAGGCACCACGGCGGCGAGCTGTCTCCATGGACAACAGCAACAAGTATACCAAGAGCCGTGGCCGCGCAGCCAAGAAGAAGGCAGCCCTGCAGACAGCCCCTGAGTCAGCAGATGACAGTCCCTCCCAGCTCTCCAAGTGGCCCGGCAGCCCCACGTCGCGCAGCAGCGATGAGCTGGATGCATGGACGGACTTCCGCTCACGCACCAATTCCAATGCCAGCACTGTCAGCGGCCGCCTGTCACCCATCCTGGCAAGCACAGAGTTGGATGACGTCCAGGATGATGATGCGCCGCTCTCCCCCATGCTCTATAGCAGCTCAGCCAGCCTGTCACCCTCTGTAAGCAAGCCATGCACCGTGGAGCTGCCACGGCTGACCGACATGGCGGGCACCATGAATCTGAATGATGGGCTGGCTGACAACCTCATGGAAGACCTGCTGGATAACATCACGCTCCCATCCTCCCAGCCATCGCCCCCTGGAGGGCTCATGCAGCGGAGCTCTAGCTTCCCATACACCACCAAGGGCTCCGGCCTGGGCTCTCCCACCAGCTCCTTTAACAGCACGGTGTTTGGACCCTCGTCTCTGAATTCTCTGCGTCAGTCGCCCATGCAGACCATCCAAGAGAACAAGCCAGCTACCTTCTCTTCCATGTCACACTATGGCAACCAGACACTCCAGGACCTGCTCACTTCGGACTCACTCAGCCACAGTGATGTCATGATGACCCAGTCGGACCCCTTGATGTCTCAGGCCAGCACCGCTGTGTCCGCCCAGAACTCCCGCCGGAACGTGATGCTTCGCAACGACCCAATGATGTCCTTTGCCGCCCAGCCTAACCAAGGGAGTTTGGTCAATCAGAACTTGCTCCACCACCAGCACCAAACCCAGGGCGCTCTCGGTGGCAGCCGTGCCTTGTCGAATTCCGTCAGCAACATGGGCTTGAGCGACTCCAGCAGCCTTGGGTCAGCCAAACACCAGCAGCAGTCTGTCAGCCAGTCTATGCAAACCCTCTCAGACTCTCTCTCAGGCTCCTCCTTGTACTCAACTAGTGCAAACCTTCCCGTCATGGGCCATGAGAAGTTCCCCAGTGACTTGGACCTGGACATGTTCAATGGGAGCTTGGAATGTGACATGGAGTCCATTATCCGTAGTGAACTCATGGATGCTGATGGGTTGGATTTTAACTTTGATTCCCTCATCTCCACACAGAACGTTGTTGGTTTGAACGTGGGGAACTTCACTGGTGCTAAGCAGGCCTCATCTCAGAGCTGGGTGCCAGGCTGAAGGATCACTGAGGAGAGGGGAAGTGGGCAAAGCAGGTCAGTGCCCAACGCTATGGCATAATAATAACCCAGTGGGATGGTTGGGGGAGGCTGTCTTATTTGCTTTGAACTTTACTCCACATTGAGAAATTGAGAACCGCAGAGCAGTTGGTGCACAGTAACATGGCTCCCAACCAGTTTATGTCTGAGTTTTATCTGATAAACAGAAAGGGCTATCAGGTGCCCCTCGTCATAATTTGCTGACAGCTCGGGAATTTTACTGCCGGTGAAAAGAACACACTACATACATTTCAGAGATTTCTTTCCTCTTTGTATCCAGTCGCCCTTGCTGAGCTGTGGCACAGGGCCCCCTGCCTGATGGATGGATGATAATGGAAGGGCAAGGGAGGAAGGGGGGACCTTAGGTCACACAAACTTCAAGGTTAATGCCCAGCCAGAGGACTTCCTTAGACTCTCAGGTCCAACACGGCCATTGTTGATCTTCCATGTTATGGCTTCTTCATCCTTTTTTCCAGTAAAGTAACGATTTGTAGGTACTTCTAATTTAACTGCGCGATATATGTTCTTGAGTCTTACATATATGAGTATTTTCCATCAGAAGCAAGATGTATTCGATTCTTCACCATAGTCTTAAGCATCTTTTTTTGTTAGCACCCCACGTCTTAGTATTTAAAAGAGGAAAAGAAATAAATTGAAAACAGAAGTTTTTCTGTGAGAGAGCACTTACTCATGTGCTTCCTGTTCCCCAGTGTATAAATGACGTCAGGTTCCCAGTAGAGTGACATGGGCTGGGAATGGTGACAGAGATTTTTTAAACTGCAGTGTTTGAAAACTCTTGGAACCAGAAGGATCAGGCAACAAGATGTGGTAAGAAAAGCATTTCACTGGAATCCCATGGTGAGGGCTCAGTCCCGCTTGTGCTGCTTTCTGGCTGCTATCGGGACTATGTCCCTTAGCCTCTGAGCATCAATTTCCAGTTTTAGAAAATGAGGATAGTAGCCCGTTACTTCACAGGGTTTTTGCAGGGATCAAATGCACTGAAGTATGTGAAAATGATTTTGTAAAACTGCAGTGGGCTGAAATATGTGTGGGGTCTTAGTTAAACAAACTAACAGATGAGTAAGCAGGGAGTCCAGAGAGGTTAAATAGTTTGCCCAGGGTTGCACAGCTAGACCCAGAATCCATATTTCTTGAATAGTTTGTACTATATAGTCCTTCCTCATTTTCTCTTGATGGTGAAAAATAGGAAATGCTCTGAGCTGGAGCCAGAGTAACAGACAGTACAACAAGCTTGCCCTGGAACTTTCCTCCTCAAGAAGTAAGAGGAGCACTGGGGTCTTCTAGGAACAGGTTTGCACCCCCAGCCCCTCCCATGTCCAAGGGCACTGTTCTGTGCCCCAGCTCCCTTTTTCTTAATCTCAGCCAGCTGCTTAACACCCTTCGTTCAATGGTATAAAAGAGAAATGGGATTCAAAGCTGTAAACCTGGGCTCTGTGTAACCCTCTGCCCTGGAGAGGGAATTATAAGGGACTCCTGTGGTGACTCACTCCAGCTCATGGGTAGTTGTGGAAAGGGGAATGTCAAAAGTGTTGTGATGCTAAAGCGTTTCAGCTTTCCCAGGCATAAGCAGGCCCCTGAGAGAACTCAGACATCTGTTTTCAGTCATTTAATTGCCCTTGAGATGGTAAAAAGACTGTCATGGAAGCTGAATAGGGGGACACAGTGTCATGCCCACGGTTCAGTACCATCCCAGAACTCAGACTGGTGACTTGCCTTGAGAAATTTAGATTATTTGGCTTTTAGAAGAATATGTAATGTGTCTTCCTTTAAGAGGAATGTGATCGTGGTTTCTAAAGACACAAGTTTCTAAAGACTGAAGTTTTAGTTTTGGTGTGGTTGTAAGGAAGCTGCTTTCTAGTTCATTGAAAAGAATAAGTTCAGAAGAAAATGTACGATCAGTTTTTCTCTGATTTTTTCAAATGAAAGTTTTACTTTTAGTTGAATAGCAGGGTTTTCTTGTATATGTGTAATTCTAAAAGATTGTATAAAAATATTTTAAGGGAGATTTAAATACTTAAGTTTTTAAAACATATTTAATGCATTATTATTTTGATAATAACCACCTTTGGGATAATGCATTTGATTATAATACCCTAATGAAACCTTAGGGTCATTTAATCACCTTTTTCTTAGAACATTTTGAGGAAAGTTGTTTTAAGAAGATATTTCTTCATTTAAAAATGAAAAATCACCAGATTTTCCTGAAAGTGGACTAGTTCAGTATGACCAGAGCAAGAGAGGAAACATCCTAAAGAGAGTGAAGGGGTCTGGTTTCTGGGTTCAGGATTTCCATTTCACTTGGAACAAATTGCTCCTCTGAACAGCCAGGAGCACGTGTGGCCTGAAGTGTATTCTTTACTTTTAAACTTACGGCTATCACTTTACTGAAAACTCCTTCCTAAATTCTCAAAACAGGCCTGAGGTTGCAATCTCAGACCTTACTTCTCCCAAATTAAGCATCCTAGCTTTCCAACGAGTTGTTCCATAAGGACTTGCTTGATTTTGTTTTGTTTTTTTTAAACCACGAGTCACGGTGTTCTTCAGACTCACTTCCTGGCTTGCTAACTGAAGGTCATATGACCCTGAATTGGAGCCGTCTTGTTGTGAAGTCCTGTCCAGTTGACAGACAGACTTGCTGAAGAGCTGTGGTGAGATGCTTCTCTGGGGGTTGGGTGTTTCACACATGTCATTCATTTTAGACCGTGTGTAAAAGGCTTTGACCTCTGGCTCTGTCTGGAAAAGAAAAAAAATAACCATCCCTTTCTGTGAATGCCAGCTACTGGGGTGTGAAGGGCACTTTCTTCTCTCAGGGACTCATAAAGCTTGGTGCATGTACTTGCTGCCCAAATTGGGAGCATCGATGTCAGAGAGCTGGAGTGGTGCTTGCAAGGCTGAGCTTCCAGGGAGCCTTCCTTAGTCTGACGTGTGTCCTCTCGGGGGGAACGCAGCTTCAGTCTCACCATTATTTTGTTGGCAAAAGATGCCTGAATTCACAGGCTCTTTCATTCATCTTCATCCTTTGGCATTTGGAGACCGCAAGTAGGGAGCAGCCCAGTATTTAGTTCTGTTTCAACTACTTTATGATAAGGATTGGAAAACATCAACCAGGAAATGCCACATGGAGAGGAGAGGCATAGTTCTCTTCCTGTTTCTGTCACTGGCCGCATTACTGATGAGTCTCTCAGAAGAGTAGGTTTCTTGTCTGTCAAAAGAGGACAGAATCATAGAGTTTTAAAGGTGCATAGTCCATATCATTGTAAACCTGGAATCTAACATTCTGTCTGTGAGATGGAGCCATAAAGAGAGAGTGGTGCGCTCGTGTGGAAACGGCAGGCTGCAGTGTGGAGGCCAGGTAGAATGATATGCAGGCTACGTCCCCAAAGGAGGAAATCTTTGATACTTCTTGGAGTGATGTTTGAATGTTGTGATTCCATTATGTCTTTAAAGATTCATGTTGGGGGATAAGATTAACCAAATGCAGACAATCTAAGCTATCTATGTCGTGTTTTTCTTGATGTAGATATTTCTGTTTTAGGGGATGTAATGTATGGTAAATGTGAATTTGTACATATTGTATGGAGAATATACTGTGTTACTTGCCTTTGGGACTGTAGTCTAGTTCAGCCTCAAGAATTCTGCATCTGTAGGAATCTTTATTCTTACCTTTTTTAAAAGCCTGAAGTCTGAACTGTCATTCCTGGGGAGAATGGCTGTCTGGATCTTTTTAGTGTTGACAGCAGTAAAAGAAAATTGACACAGCTGTGAAAAGGGGTTTCTGTGCAGAGGCTGGTACGCTCTTTACATACATTCTTGTCCTGGGAAAGCGGTGACAACCACAGCTACCCTTCCTGGGCCTGTGGGGTTTTTAATGCACCTGTGACCTCTGGCCAGCCTGCTAAGCATTGGGACAGAACCTGAGTGGCTCTCACTTCAAGTAGTTGCATTTATTAATGGCATTCTGGAAGGTCTCTTTTTGGCCACAGAGCATAGGTGGAATGTAAATAAATTGGGGTGAAATCACCAGAATTACTACTGGTAATTTCTGTGAACTTCAAGCTCTCATTAAATGCTTCTTTGTAGAGTGTTCATAGTGCTCAATATTCAACATTGTATAAATAACATTTCTACAAGTAAAGCCTTCCCCAGGCACCACCTGTGCTTCTCACAGGTTACCTTTCTGTATAGAGGTGGAAAAAGGGGGCTGTCGGTTTCCACTTCTATGCCATTGCCAAAGAGATTGGCCTGCCAGACGTCCGCCTGGGCCCTGGGGCAAGTGGAAGGATATTTGCTCACTGCTTTCTCTTCCCTGCCTTGGAGATGCATGTTTCAGCACTAGATTTTCATTCCAAGATGGCGATCCCTCACCTTCTAAGAGACATCACCCACTTCACCCTGGTTTTGTTGATATGTTCATTTAGTTTCAAAACTTTCCCCATCCTCCATATTGTTTTGAAGTTTAAATTTTCAAAAACTAAAACGAATTGAAATTTTGTGAATTAGAGACACTTCAGATATTTAGAGGTCCTGTAGGTTAGTGTTTCACAGAATGGTAGATCCTAAAGATATTCGTGGCTATTAAGTGGAAAATGGGTTCTGTGTTCGTATCAGTTTGAAGAATGCCATGTTAAAGTGAAATAGGGTTATTTCCAGCAGGACTTCTCAGAGCCTTAAAAGTTAATACACATTATAAACCTTCTTGGGTAGGATTGCAATGCTTCCTGAATTTATTGGATGTCTTGAATCAAATCCTTTTTTTTCAAGAAACCATAGAACCAGTGTTCTATGGAACCCCTAAAGAAATCCTGCCCTAGGGTGCTACTGAAAGGATTTGAGTCCCCTTAAGAAGTGGATTCCTTGCCCTTTTCCTCTCGATTCGTGTTGAGTTTTTTGTACGCCCTTGTGATATATCAAACTTTTCTCTAGCCATGGAGTGGGTTCTACTCTTAGATGAGCTAGCTGCCTGGCAAAATGGTAGGCCCCATCTTGGCAGAAGTGCTCCAGAAAAGCCTGAATTCATTAAACAAAATTCATTTATTGAGTACCTGACTGCACTGGGCACAGAGGATAGAGTTAAATAAAATAGGGTCTCCCCCTCAAGGAATGCATGGTTGGGAAGGTGATGGCAGTGGTGGTGGTGACCATTTGTCATAGAGGAAAACACTGCCTTACCTGCGGGATTGGAGCATAGGACCCATGGGTGTGTGGCAGGCTTATGTGCCTGGTTTTCTGCCACAACCCAGCTTTCAAATATCCTGTTCCATTATCACATGGTCCATCCCACCTGTTTGTCTGGAGGATGAAAACATAGGCCCTACAGTTCAGGAGCTCCGTGCTGATAGGGCAGAGTTCAGGCTATATCCAGATGCTGGTTTCTGTTAAAAACCCTGCAGGATGCTCGCTGTAGTTTATGTTTGATTTCTAGAGCTGGTTCATCACAGATGGACGTGAGCCAGCCACCCACTTCCCCTCACTCTTCCTAGGGCTCTGCTCTGAGGGGAACTGTGGATTGAAAAAGCCTCCCCTGCAACCCACTCCAGGTTAAATAACGTCTGTGTGATATGGCCAAGGGCCTGTGGGTTTGTAGCCGAAGGCTGCCATTTTCATGGCTTTGTGTCAAGTCACTCATCTCTCGCAGTCTCAGTTTGCTTATCTGTAATATTGGGTTAAAATGAAAACATACCTTACACTAGCTCTGATAGGGGCTAATTTGCTTTGGCAACTTTTTTTTTTTGCTGAGGAAGATTTACCCTGAGCTAACATCTGTGCCAGTCTTCCTCTATTTTATATGTGGGTTGCCGCCACAGCATAGCTGATGAGTGATGTAGGTCTGTGCATGGGATCTGAACCCGCAAACCTGGGTGGCCAAAGTGGAGCATGCCGAACTTCACCATTAGGCCATGGGGCTGTCCCCTGCTCTAACAACTTTTTAAAGAGTTATTTATTGTTTACTGTTACTTAAAATGGCTTCAGAGGTTAATACAGAATAAAGGAAGCAGGCAAGGCAGTCCTACACTATTGGCAGAAAGAGTGACTGCTTTCCTCTTGGGGGGTACCCATGAGAGAGGCTGTTTTTTCACTAACAAAGGGAGCTTCTGCCACAGATGGGATGAGGAGGTTTATATGTGGTATCCAGAGTGTTCCATTAGCATCTTTAAAGGATTGCCTGAGAAGTCTGAGCTGTCTGGCCTCAGCTTTCCCTAGGGTGCCTGTGGGTCTCCATAGGGCCTGGTGGCCTGACTGCTAAGGGAGAAGCCTCACCCTGCCCCTTCTCCACTCCCTCAGAGTGTAGCCTCTTCCTGTTGGGAGGGGACCTGGAATCTGATCTTGCTCCTCCCACTGCCAGGCCATCCCAAGCCACACAGAGAAATAAAGAGCTGTTCCAGTCCTCTTGGGGCTTTCTTGGGAGCAGAAAGATGACCACACAATAAATAGCATGATGCTGGCAGTGGTCTGGCCATGGACTCCCCCCGAGAAGAGCTGATGGTTTACCCCGTTACTGGTGAATGTGACACAGTTTGGGGTTCAGAAAACATGGTCACTGTATCCTTAACATCTCTTCCAACTCTTAAGTTTCAGTGAAAACCCAGAGAACATAGGCTGTCCTTCTCCAGGAGCTTTCCTCCCAAACAAGGGGGCCAAGCCTGGAGCCGAAATACGCACTCCGTCTGTGAAGAGCTGCTGTGCCCTTGGTTACCGAGATTGTGCTTTCTTTTTTTCTCTCCCGGTAATAGATGGACCTTACTCTGGAATCCTAGATTTTGTTTTTTTATAAACCTCTTTCTGGCTTAAATCTATGACATTCATTTATTAAGGGATGAGAATTACTTAGTCATGAAGGCCTCAGAGGGTAATTCCAGTGTTTCTGAAGATGAAACTTTAATTGCCCCATTTTAGTTTGGTTGAAGGTTTGCATATCAGTATGTCGTGTCCCCCGGCCGCGCTTCTCTCTCCTCCGGCTCTTTCTCTCTGATGAAAGTAGTCTGGACCATAAGATTCACGTCTGTGTGGAGTGCTTGATTTGACTCCTCAAGGGAAATTAATGGGCAAGGAGAGGCCAGAGGTAGGAGTCTAGGAGTTCTGAGGTTGAAATTTGTAATTAATTTCCACGGGCCGCCACGTGTATCCATGTTATTGGAACTTCCCTTGGTCGTTTGGATGTTGAGAAATGAGCAGGAAGCAGTACAGCCCAATATATCTGTAAGTCATCAGAAAGTAAGTGTTGACCGATAGGCCTGTTAGGGTTCCCCTTTGCTTAACTGAAAATGATGCCGGCCACCCAGTGCCTCAAGCCAGAGTGCTCCCTGCTCAGCCCGATCAGGTTCCCCTCAGGTCACCCTGCTGGCTGGGGTGGGGCCCCACGGTAGGGAGCCCCAGGTACCTATCACTGCAGTGCAGGTGCAGGCTGCACGCGGAGATAAGGGCCACCATGCCCCATGAGATGCCAGTTTACCTCACCCCTGGAATCTGCTGGCCGGAGCACTGACCTCAGGACTGTCCTTTCTCTCTCCATCAGTCTCAGAGTCACCCTTGAGACCCTCCTTTCAGTTCCTTCTTGGTTTCCTTCCTCTGTTGTGCTGGTGTGGTGATTGCTTCTTGGCTGCGACCTGTGTCACCTGCATGTCCTGGACACACCATAGAGGTAGATGAGTGACTGGACTGTTTGTGGAACTAAAAGAGCTGACTTTGTGTTTTCAGTTTCAGAATCACTTTTGGGAAAATTAGATTGTCCTCAAACCCCTGTGTAGCTAAAGCAGGAAAAGAAGACTCTGGAGACCCCTCTCCCCTGCTTGGTGGCGGAACCCTTAGATGGGCTGGCACATGACACCGACCCTTGCACCAGCCCCCAGGGAGCTGGGGCATCCCAGCCTGAAGGGATGGCTGCACGCTGGTGTCCTTGTCGTCCCTTCCCCCACCCCCGCTCTCCCCCCCACTCCCAGCCAGTAAATGCAATGAAGAGCCACACAGGATGGGCCACACCCAGCAAACGTAAACATTGTGATATTCAGGTCATGGTTTATGGCTCTGAGCATTTCCTCCTGGACTAGGGTTCCCTTCTCTTTGTAAACCGTGAATCACTGTAGCAATGACAGCGATTTGGGAGTTAGAGTAGCAAGACTTAACTTTCGGACTGATGATAAAAGGTTGTGTATGGTGGGATGTACAGGAAGGATGGGAGAAGGTAAATTCTTTATTGAATACTGTTTACAATTTTTTAATTATTACTTTTAAAAAATTAGTTGAATGTTAAAATTGTGCGTTGTGTTGATCTTTAGGTGGTTTCATCCTGTATGAGTTTTAGAAACTTAATCAGAAGCCATCCTTCCCAAAAAGGATTAAAATTCTGGGTCTTGTCCCACATGCAGTAGGTTCTGCCTGAAATCAGATAAGATTGTCTCAGCAAATGCGAGTAGATTTATTCTTTTCTTTTTTTCTTTTTGAGGAAGATCAGCCCTGAACTAACATCCACTGCCAATCCTCCTCTTTTTGCTGAGGAAGACTGGCCCTGAGCTAACATCCATGCCCATCTTCCACTATTTTGTGTATGGGATGCCACCACAGCATGACATGATAAGTGGTACATAGGTCCGCACCCAGGATCCATACTGGGGAAGCCCGGGCCACCAAACCGCTGAACCACCAGGCCGGCCCCGTGAGTAGGTTTAAGATACTTATGGAAGCTGTAGCACTACAGAAGGGGTGTTAAGTGTTTGAGCTGGCAGAGGAGAAGAGAGGGCTATTCCAGGAGAATGATTCATTCATTTCTTCAGCCAACATTTATTGTGCACTTATTCTCTAGGGTCACGTGCCACATAACAACGTCTCAGTCAAGGACGGACCGCATAAACAGTGGTAGTACCACACAGCCTAGGTGCATAGTAGGCTGTACCATCTAGGTTTATGTACGTGCGCTGTATGATGTTCACACAACGACAGAATCACCTGACAATGCATTTCTCAGAAGGTGTCCATGTTATTAAGCGACACATGACTGTATTTCAACTTTCCAGGCTACTTGGGACATCAAGAAAATTGTGTGTCCCTGACTGGAATGTACACTTCTTGAGGGCAAATACCACGTCTAAGACAGTGCTCTTAAAATGCTTGGTGCTCCCCAAGTGCTGGATTTGATTTGAAGGCTTTACTCTGTTTTCAGGGAGTTCAACATATGGAGAGTTCAGTGTCTGGAAAAGTAACCATTCTGGGCACTATGTGATTAGATGCCAGGTGAGTGGCTTAGGAGTTTGGGAGAGGACAGCCTGGGGAAGGTGGGGCTGGAGGAGCTGTCTGATGGCTGGAGGTGATTCACATGGGTGGGGAGAGCTAAGCAGGCAGCGTGTGACTGAGCTGACCCATTGGCCGCGCGGGCTTGTTCCCATCAGTAGTAGCAGGTAGTGGAGCCTGACCCCAGAGGTCTCTGCCAGCTAAGCTTTGGGGATATTGTAATTAAGGTTAAAGAACCATGAGTCTAGAGAGGATCCAAACGCCCCTTAAAGGATTTTGCCTTAAACATAGTCTTTAAAAGAACATAATCCCAAACTTTACATGCTGTTCTATGTGGTTTGAAAAAATCTAAGAATCTTAAGAAAATATGAAATCTCTGCAACTTTCCTCTGGACAGTAAATTAACAGGTATCATATTTCTGCCATGTCAGTCATCATATTTAACTCTGGATGCCCAAAGAATATTGGTTAACGTAATCCCAGCCCCAATAGACAGACAGAGCTAGGACATTCTTAAGTCAAACTTACATTAACCATCGGTGATCCTGCAGTGTAAGCAACAGGGAAGTGGTGCCTCTCTGCGGGACACCCCGCTCTTTGTCCCTCAGCTGTGAAGTGCCAGGACAGCTGCTTCTCACCATCTCCTGTGTTTACCAGCACAGCGCAAAGGCTGGCGTGAGAGCACTCTGCACTAGGCCCGTGTCGTGAAGTGTCGTGGGGGCAGCAGCTTTTCAGGGGCCTGTCCCCAGCCTTCACAGACAGACTTCACCTGCCACCTTGTTACTGGGAGCTAGAGAGGTGTACTTAGACATGTCAAGCTTTTACACAGACTAAGCTTAGTGTTTTAAATAATGTGTATAGCTTTGTGTCTTTCCAGTCTCTTCCTGAGTGTCGCCTTTGCCATGAAAAGCTTTTTATTTTGAGCTTCCCTGTAACATCCCCATTTTCTCCCTAAGTATGAGACTTGCCCATTAGAAGGCTCCAGAGCCTCTGGGCTGCATTTCCTGGAAGCTTGACTTTCTTTTAGGGAGCCTCCTCAACTGAATATAAATTTGGCCCCCTGCCTGGCCAAAACTTCCATACCTGTTCTGTTTCCCTCATAAACTATTCCGGGTCTAAAATGGCAAATTGAGAGCGTTTGCCAAAGTGGATTTTCGTAGAGCTGCACCTCCTGACTCTCCTCCTCTGGCGGTCATGGAGGATGGCTCTGGCCAGTGTCGCGGGCGGAGGGCTGGGTTTTCATCGGCCAGGCCCCTGCTGACAGCGGCCACCAGGCTGGTTTTCATGTACTTCCCTAACTCCTCTTTATCGCCCATTCCGACCTAGAAGATACTGAAAAGTTACCAAATTAAGCCAGAGTTGCTGTCCCCATTGGATGTTTTCTTGAGCTCCTTCCAGTTTTGGCTGTGAAGATGAACTCCAAGGGAACTGTTGCCATTTTGGTGCTCCTAAATTAGACGTGGCTACCTATCCCAACACCTACAAGAATACTGTTTTCCCGGGGGTGACGCCAGCTACAAAAGCCTTGGTGGATGCTGGCAGATGGTTGTGGCTCATGGTGGCTTTGTGTCCCTTAGATCCTTCCAGGGGTGGAGCAGAGATGGTGGCAGGCAGGCGTTTCTTGGCTCTCTGCTTAGGGATGGTGCGGTGATACTCTGAAATCCACACCTGTTCTCTGGACTCCACATGAGCCTTCCCTGTCAGATTGGGTGAACTCCAGTTCATTTCCTTTTCTATCCTACATGTTCCATATTTAGTCCCCAGTTTGCCCCAGGGGTTGCAAGTTTGGCTTAAATTACCTTTGTGTTTAAAGAGTGAGGAAAGTGGTACTTCACTTTAATTTTTGTTTGGCAGACTTGCCCCCAAACATCTCAGTTTTAGCTAAGAAAGCAGTGGGTAACATTGTGGATTTGTGGATGCGAGAGTTTCACATCCTGCTGGCTCTTTTTCCTTCCACGTCCTATTTGGCATTGGGGTCCTCTTCCTTTCCTCTCTGCCAAGAAGATAAAAAAACACTACTGAGAAATATGAATGTGTCACGGTGGAGTTAAGCTGTGGGAGGACAGCAATGGGAACATTTATGTTTTATTCCCAGATTAAAGTTGATTGGGGTGGTTGTGTTACGTGTGGAGTTTTTTGGAGGCGTTGCCCTTTCTTAGAACATCATGTGATTTAGCGGTGATAATGAGGCAGAAACTTGTCTTCCCCATAGATGCCAAGATTATAGAGGGACCTGCTTCTCCAGAGCCCAGATGACAGCATCCATAGATATTTTTAGAATGAGCCTCATCATTTGGTTTCCCCATTTCATTTTCCTTGTATCAACAGCCTGATTTCAAACTTACTTATTGAGCTTAGATAGGGAAGGAGGAGATCTCCTTCCTATTAGTAAAAGTCACCAATGGCACAGGACATTTTCACATTTATTATTAGTTATCTTGTTGCCTAGTGACTGCAAAGTGATAGCCGTAATTCCCTTTAGCCCTATGCTTCCTTTTCCTTCCAATCATTTTCTTAATCTGATGCCTTTTTAAATTTCTTCGGAAGGGCATCAACATATACACATAAACCTCGCAGTTAACTAAAACATCTTTAAACAATGTAAGAATCATGGGAGCTTCACCAAAAGCCATAAAATTTGTACCCAACCTAAGTATCATTAAATCCCCAGCTGAGTAGCTGGTCTCCTCACTTCACGTGCTCCCTGTGTTCTCCCAGCCTTTGATGGAGTCAGATAAACACGTGCGAACGTTGAGCAACCAAAGAGCAGTTAAAAATCGAAGGCAGACGCGGAGCTGCTTTCCTTAGGACTATTTTTAATCCTAAGGTCTTCCTAGTGAATGGTGATGCTGGCGTTCCTCTTGGAAGGATGATTGTTTTTCTGTTCAACATTTATCTGGCTCCTTTATGTTTTCATAATATTTTACAATCTGTTTTCCTTCTATCACAGAGAAAACAAGTCGCCTTTCTGTTCTGTGGAGTGGGAGTTTCTGTATGAAATTTGTCTCCTGTGAGAGCTGCCTCTGAACCTGAGGCTGGGTCTCTCTGCTTAACCGCTAGGTACAAAACCCAGATCCTGAGCAGCCTGGGAGCCCCTGGGGGAGCTCCAGGACATAGCGTTACAGGGACCCACGCCTATTCTGCAGAAGGGGAAGGAGTGGTGATCAGTGTATCTCCTTTTTAATGATGAAGTCCCGGAAGGTTCCGGTCCTTTGATGAGGGCATGGGTATTTGGCCTGGGGATTGTTGTTGCTAGTTGCTCCAGACTGCCCAAGGAGGGCCTCCTGCCCCTGGTTCTGGGGCTGATGCCCTGTTCTGCTTAGAGTGATGCCATACTGGGGCTATGGGTGCCCTCTGCCTCCTTCCATCCTATGCTGACCCAGCCCCTGCATTAGAGCAGGCTGTGCACCTGGCCTCTGTATGTTGGGAATGAAGTGTGTCACCTTTCCAGTACGCAGTGGTTTCCGTGGCTGAATAATTAACACCAGAGGGAACCGGGGGATGGGGTCTGAATTAGGTAATACTTTTACAGCTTTTCCCGTGGCGCCTGCGGTAAGTCAGGATCGGGACTTGGGGACCAAAGTCCCCTGATGACTAATTGCATAGTGATGTTAGATTGTGATTTATTAAGTGTTACTATGAAGGAAAAAACTGAATCTCCTTCCAGAGCACCCTGTGTGCACCCCTGTCTGTCATGCTCAGGGCTGCCAGGTGGAGTACTTAGAACAGCATCCTAGGCAGGCTAAACTCACAGATTCTGAGAGCTGCATCTATGTTAGCTTTTTCTGCCTCTGAAATCAACAGGCCATTATTTTCTAATCCAGGATAATGTCACATACCCTTACAAAGCAAAATACCTCAAAAAAGCCATCAGCCAGGGAAGCTAAAGACTGGGGATGAGTAGGAGGAAGGGGCCACCTTGTCCTGCTTTATTGTCTCTGCTTCGGATCGAACAACCTGAGTTTTTCTATTTGGAGCCACAACAAGGGGAACTGTGGCCATGGGTATGGAATGTTACCTATACCAAGCCCTGCCATCTTTCTGACTATTGGTAGTGAGAGGTAAGATTGCCAGCCAGTCCAGCCACAGAAGAGAGTGAAGTCACAATACACTTGTAAAGATTCCCAGTGAATTTAGGATAATACCCCCTCTAAAGCGGGGAGAAGCAGACGTCGTAACGTGTGTGTAACCTTATGGATGCGTTTTTCATTACTGTTCACCTTATCTGGTGAAAAGATCATGAGTTCTTGTTGCCTCACTACTACTTTTCTATCCACTTCTTGGCCTAGAGCCACTTTTTCCTACCATGCCAGCCGACACTGTCTCCATAAACAGAAGGCCTTATGACTTGAGGACTGCCAGGTCTCCTAACTCAGTGGTCCCACGAAGTCTGACTTGTGTAAATTCAGAAGCTCTGACAGCACCTCTTTTGTGCCTTACATTGAAGACTGTTGGAGGCAAAATAATAATAGTAAAGTTGTTCATTGTTAAAGGGATGTTTTGTAGGAGCTCTTTCTGGCCATATGTGTATGGTATATAATTTTTTTTTCCTCTGCAGATTTTTAATACAAAAGGCCAATTCCTAAAACAGCCCACTCAGAGATTGCTTACTCCTTTTATAGTGACACAAGTCAAGATTACTACCACCCAGCAGCACGGACTGCTTAAGCCTTTGTGGAAAGTGGCCATGTCATCTCCCCTGGTATTGGGATGTTAGTGGAAGAGTGGTTAACAAGGTCAGTCCACATAGCCAGTGAGGGAGAACCGGAAAAGCACAGCTGGTCTGCTTAGGGTGACCAACTTCCCTGGTTTTAGCATGAAAGTCCCGTGTCCCAGGAAACTCTCAATCCACAAGTCTGAGCAAA
This sequence comes from Equus asinus, assembly GCF_041296235.1. Lineage (NCBI taxonomy): Eukaryota > Metazoa > Chordata > Mammalia > Perissodactyla > Equidae > Equus > Equus asinus. The sequence continues at coordinate 44,395,018 of NC_091813.1, forward strand.
ACCCCACCTGCACCCTGGACATCAGTAACTTGAAAGGACCCACTACAGCACCCCTCATTTGTCTTTGTTAACCTCCCGAAGGGCATGGGCCCATTTCCTCTAGGCTTTTCAACTTGAGAGCATTTTGTAATCGGGCACAGAAAGAAGGTAAGTCATCTCCATGCTTTGTCCTTAGGTTTGAAGGCTCTTTGGAGCTGGTGGAGCAACACAGCTTTGCTCTGAGTCCCCTTGGCTCGGAGGTGGGTGAGGAGATGGGAGGCTGATGAAGCGTGATGCTGAGTGCCCACTCTTGCTGCTTAAATGCCCTTAATCGTCTCTGGTTTTCTGTTTTCCTGCTGTAGACCCTCAAACTGACACAAGACCTACAGAGAAAACCCTTTGCCAAATCTGCTCTCAGCAAGTGGACAGTGATACCGTTTACAGCTTAACACCTTTGTGAATCCTGCACCATGTTCCTAACCCAGCAGAGACTGTTAACGGCCCCTTACCCTGGGTGAAGCACTTACCCCTGGAACCGAACTCTCTCTCTCAAGTATGCAAAATCTTCCTTGTATGGGGTGATGAGCCACCTGCCAGCGAAGGACAGCACCCACCGCCACCCACACTCATCCAGAGCACACCGTGAGCCCCATGGGCAATGCTGTGGTGTTTTAATATCTCGATGGTTTATGGGATGTTCTAAGTGTTGTTTTTGTGTTTGTTTTCCTTTGACTTTCTGAGTTTTTCACATGCATTAACTGGCAGTATTTTTATGTTAAAATGTTAATCACCCTTCCCCTGGCAAATTGAAAAACAGGAGGAAAATGTTGTACCAGTTACCATTCTGGCTGTGGGCGTCACAAGCATTTGAGCCCGTGGAACTTCATAAACTAACAAATTACATAAACTAGAGGGGGATTTTCTTTTCTTCTTTTGTTTGGTAGAAAACTATCCTTTTCTTGAAACCGAACAATGGCACAACTGTTTGCCATGAGCACCAGTCCAGAACTGAACCCTGCATGGGCAGACCGAACGGAGCTCGGCATCCGACCCAGTGAGTTTCAGGAATGAGTCAGGGTGGTTGGGGGCCGAGCCCCCCACACCTGGTCTGCAGTTTGCCAGATCAGTAGGGCCTGTGGTCTGCTGTCAGTATCCTCAGCTAATGCAGTGAACAGTGATGGTGTGTTGCTTAGAAATTAGAATCTTTTCAAAGAACAGATCAGCTCAGCTGTCTACTCATTGCCAAATGCCACTAAAGGATTTAGTATAAGGAAAAAAGACAAGAAAAAAAAGTAGTCCTGTTTTGCTTTGCAGAAGAAATGAACTTAACAGGTGAGCATTAAGCCTGCAGTGAGAAATGTGTGAAAAGTACAAACCCAAGTCACTATTCTAAATACACACCCTTGATTATTTTCAGCTTTGCTGTGTATGAGTGAGAGGTAATAGCATACAAACGGATTTTTTTTATATATATATAAGGTTAGATCGTAATTGTACAAGTGACACAATGGAAGTACAAGATAGGGAAGTTTTGACTTTTTCCCCTCACTTTCCTGCTTCCGTGGATTTCATTTTGTTCTGTTTTCAAGAAGTTATGGTGCTGTCTAGGTGCTTTCTGTTTAACCTGGGAAGTGTGATTATCTTAGTTACCCCCTTTGGTAGACAGACTAGTTGGGAACACCTTTGGTACATATGAAACTGGTGTAACGATGCTCTGATTAGCACAGCGTATACATACTTCTCCAAAGTGATATATGAAGACTTTTCTTTGCATAAAAAGCATTAGGCATATAAATGTATAAATATATTTTATCATGTACAGTACAAAAATGGAACATCCTGCATGGACGTTAGGAATACAGGCTAGTATCTCAGCACAGACCTCCCTGCATGAGTCCTCGCAGACACTTGCACTGTGCAGTGGGCACCGACTCCCTTCCACCAACACAGACGTGCCACCTGACCCCCTGCACCCACCACCGGCCACCAGGGGCCCCCTTGTGCACCTTTGCTTTATAATTCCTCTGGGGGTGATATTGGTGGTGATAACAGCTCCTAGCATCATGAAAGTTCCATTTGGTATTGTCACACGTCTCTCCCCTCTCGCTTGGGTTGTCCTGTTTGGGCAACTGCCCTGTTGATTTCACCCTGCCTTTTCCGGAATCTGTAAATTGTCGTGCAGTTGTGCTTATGGTAGACCTGTAGCATATCACCTTTTCTAAACTGCTACAAGTTTATAATCTTCATTTTAAAAGTACGTATAATTTTTAAAAATATGTATTCTATTCATGTGGTCTGCTTGTCAGTGAGACAGACTTTTGCTTACTATGTTCCTTTATAACAATGCTAGCCACTTCCTCGATTCTTTGGGAGTCTGCTCTACGCAAGAACTGTCAGTGTCGGTGAAAGAGGGCTGCCTGTCTGGGTCCTAAATGCAGCTGCCCTGGGTGGGAGCAGTTCAGAGACAGCGACAGTAGTGGGGGGTAAGCGGGGCTAGCAGATACGAGGGAGAATCCGGAGTGCTTCCAACAGGAGTGCCTTGAGAATTTCTCTCCAGAGCTCGAAGAAACAAGCAAACTAAAAATGGCAATTTCCTTTGCAGTTTTATATACCCCGGGAGCTGCTTTGAGAGTAAGAAAGGCAACCCTCAAATGTGTTTCGACTTGAAAATTCCTTTCAGACATGTGGCATCTCATTTATTCTCTTTTTTCCCCCCAATGTTTGTTAGATTTCAGGCAGAATGTCTTACAAAATGTCCTAGAACCAGATTATGACTTAATCTAAAACAGCTGAGGGAAGACAGAGGCGGCATGAGAGCAGGGCAGCCACAGAGCAGATCGGCAAAGTGGAGGGGGAGGGTGCTTTGAATTTTTTTTTTTTTTTTTTTAAACTCAAACAGCATCTACGTGTCGAGCATTGTGGAGAACTGAGATCAGAGCAAAGTCAAGCGCCAGCATCCGTCCCAGGAGGGGGTCAGGCAAGAATGGAATAGTTAGGCCTGTCCAGCATCATGGCAGCCCCAGTCACACCCTTGGTCACCTTCAGCTGGCCACCCACCCAGAGACCAGGCTCCCTTAGACTAGCTGGGTTCCAAGGCGGTCAGACTGGGCAGAGGTGTGACCTCAGCCTTCTGTCTCTCATATTGAGACCCTGCTTTCAGAAAGGGCCAGCTGTTGGCGCCCAGGTGGAGTTGAGTGTCATGGTCCCTCGCAGTAAGCTTCCTGATCTGGAGCATCCCAGTGGAATATTTAGGAGCCTCCGGGGGCTTGACAGCTGGAATTCTGCATCCCGAGAGCTATCTGAGGCTACCCTCAGCCTCTAAATAAGCTGCGCTAGGGAGCCTTCCACTTTTTCATGGGAAATTAGGAAAATAACCAATGTTGAAAACACGACATGCACTCTGGGGCCCTGTTGTTCTCTTCTGGGCTCCAGGACCGGATCCCTTTTACCGAAGTAAGAAAAGAGCTGTATCCCGAGCCTTCACTGTCCCTGTGTGAGGACTGACCTCCAGGTGCAGTGTACCCCGTTAACTGGGCATGAATCTGAGGTCAGTTTCCTTTATCGTTTCTTCCACAATATGATGATTGCTAAAACACATGTTTTGAAAAATTTCAGAAGTCTGTCTTTCCTGTTAACGGGAGGATCATGCACACACGTAGTCCAAGGTTGACTGTGTGAGTGTGTTTGGTGTTGAGTTTTGGAATTACGTGTGTGTCACTCCCCCACCCTGAGGAGAGGACCTCATGGCCCACTGCTCAGGACAGGTATGCCCAATCTCAGGGTGACATTTCAGGTGGCTTCTGAACTTACGATAGGGACAGACTTCACCCCTCCCTGAAGAACCCCACTTAAAGAATAAGGAACACTTGAATCTCTTGGAAGGAGTAAAGCAGTCAGACAGCCAGTCCCATGTTTTTGCTGATGCCACGGGCTGGCGGGGGAAATAAAAATGTTACCCTTTCTCTCTAAAAGGAGAAACAAAACCCTGACAGCTCTGAACTCTGATTTCCCTTTTCCTGCTGTATTTGGGAACATTGTGTGATTAGGCATAATGTTTTTTTTAAAAAAATTAAGCAAATTTTTTTTTAGAAATACAGTCTCTGGCAAAGAGGTACAAGAAAGCCAGCCTCTCCTGGAGACTGGGGGAACAGGGCCTGAGGAGGGGAAAATGAAGTCCTTGTGAAATCATGTCTGTCAAGATCTGAAAGCAGATGCCCAAGGAACTGAAAAGAGTGGATTGTATCTGATCTAAATCTTTTGTGGGTAACATTTTATGCAGGTTGAATGAATGAACTATTTTCCTCTTGTTTAGTTTTATTTCTATGTATTTTTCTTTGGTGAATGATTGGTTCCGAGCCCTCTGCCACACTCCAGAAATACTTGTGCGGCTGCTTTAAAAAACTGTCTGTCTGGTCACTTACTTCTCTAAAATTACTTCATTGCCTGGCAATCAGTCTTCTCTCGTATACTTGTCCTAGCACATGATGTACACGGGAAATGTAAACAGATGTGAAAGAGGACCAGAAAAATTAGTTAATATTAAAAAGAAATGTATTGTGCATTTTGGCTTCACATGTTTAACTTTTTTTAAGAAAAAAAGTTGCATGAATGGAAAAAAAAAGTCTGTATACAGTATCTGTAATACAAACTGTCTTATCTGTTTCAGTTTCTTGCTCATGCCCCATACAAACTAGAATGAAATATGGTGCATGGCCATATTCAGACACCTAAAGTCAAGCAGCTGATAGTTTGGTTTGAAGCACCTCATCCTTTCTTTCAAAGCGAACACTATCATATTGAGTTCTTACTGAGGATTTTGTCTAACCGTATGTTGCCATGGGTTAACTCTACCAGCTTTCTTCTCAAGAATCAAAACCAGTTTGATTTGGGACTCTTCCCCTTTCCAAATGAAATAGAGACACAGTACTTAGTTCCCTTGATGTTTGTAGATAATTGCTTTGTGTATTCCATTTAAAACTGTAATCTAGTTTGTAAAAGAGATGGTGACGCATGTAAATAAAGCATCAATGACACTCTATCTTATTTCAAGAAGTCTTTTGTTCTCCCTTCCCCTTTCTTTAACCCCAGAAATGAAATAGCTGAGTTTATCTCCAGGTCTTCCCGTGGAATTGCTTCACAGGCCAGGAGAGGCACAAAGCTGAGATACCCCATCGTGAGATTTCCAATCTAGATGAGGGAGCAGACTTTTTCTCTGGCCCACTTTTGACCTCCACAGACAACCAGACAGTTTAATAAAAGCAGATTTATGGTGGTGGTCATGGTGGCTGATAGCCACTTTTGGCGTGCGCTGAGTCATGCCGCCCTGGGGCAGCTTCAAAGTGGGGAGGCGGGAGGTGGACTCTCCACCTTCACTGAGTGTCAGAGAATTTGTCTGGCAAAGTTTTGGCCCTAATGAGGTCCTCCTTCTCTGAGTCCAGCAGATGAACGTTGGTCATCCACAGTGCCCTCCTGCGTATGGAAAGTCAAGCGCACTACTTCAGTCTTCTGGTGACATAAATATTCTGCATAGACATTTGACTCTCAGTCAAGTTAGGGGGGACTTCACCCTATTGTAAAACTATTGCAAGTAGCTTGGGTTGTGTTTTTCATTTTAATAGATGTGTTATAAAAATTATTCAACTTAGAGATTTCCCTAGGATTTGGTTCAGTGTCCCAAGCGACATGATGAACTCTTACTTCAGATCAAGCAGGTGAAAAAAAGATCTTGAAGTTTGCCCTTTGGGATACATTCTACACACTAGTGGAGAGTCATACTTTTATAAGTTTGTCCTTACCATTGTTTTAATTACCTATAAAAATAAAACCTCAACATCTTCTAATACCAAAGGAAACTGGAGGAAGGTATTTCATTTGAGCTTGCTGCCCAATTTTGATTCTGTCTCCCAAAAGAATAAAGATGGAAACCCAGTAGCAGCTATCACAAGATTCTCAGTGGAGTTCTCCCCAACCAGGTAAAAATTCAACCAAAAACTAGTTAAAGTAAGCTTAACGATCAGTAGTTACTAAGTCAATCCCAACTGGCAGTGTGACGGGCAGCAAGAGAACGAGGACTGTGTCCTGCCCTCCACAAATTCGTTCTCCACATATAGTCTATCTGCTCCACCTTGGTGAATAAAGACCTAATTCTTGCTGACTTCCTGCTTCAGTTTCTTATTTAAAAGAGGAAGAATTTGGACTAGTTCATCTCTAAGACTCTTTAGAGATTTGATTTTGCAATTGTTCAAGTAATCAGGACAAGCCTTTAAGGAAGCAAATGTGACAGGTACCAACCAAGTCGTCCACACAACACTGGAATACAGGGGTCAAGGAGAGAGGAAGGTAGAGTTCATAGCCACTATCTGCCAGACCCTCCACCCACCTCAGCCACTCCCCTGGGACATGGAAAAGTCGAGAGACAGCGGTAGGGGAGGTCTGTGGTGCCGTGGGTGCTCTCAGCTCAGCCTGTGGTGCGAACTGGCAGGGTATTTGAAGTGTGGAGATCAAGAGAAGAGCATTCAGAAGGGGACCCCTACACCCAGCTCTTGCTTCCATCTCCATCAAAGAGAAGAGACAATGCTGAGTTCTGAAGACTAGACACATTTGGAGCTGGAGGAAGATGGATGCTTCCACCTGGATTTTCCTCATTTGAGCGTTAGAAGACGACTATCAGCAATATTTAGACCTGAAGAAAATTAGATTGTGTGTGTGTGTGTAGTTCTGCCTAGTGGCTATCACATAGTGATGGTTCAAAACTGTTTGTTTCTGCCTGCCTTCTCTGAGAACTTGCTGGAAACACTACGGTCATCCCCACTTTTCTTCCCACTTGGGGAAGAAAAATCTCAACTCCCTTGTATTGGCGCAGGAACTCCTCTGGATCCATCCATCCCACCAGCACCTACTGCGTTCCAGGCGCTGTGTTTGTCCTGCAGACATGGGCCTAAAGGGGCTGAACTGAAATATGTAGGCCTGCTGGTGTGAGTTCCTGAGGGGATGAATGCCACGAATGCTACTAAGGGTTTGATGACGGGACAGAGAAGGTGAACGTTTGAGCAGAAAGGCAGAAATGAGTTGGGCTCTCCAGCTGAAGCGATGAGTCTCAGGGACAAAGGCAAGAGGTAGGAAAGACTGGATCGTACTCAGGAAACAATGAGTCGCGGGTCTGGGGCTTAAAGAGCTCAAAGAACACAGGTGAGAAGTCAGGCAAGAAAAGTAGGCTGCCAGAAAATTCTAGACCAAGTCACTTGGCTTCTGCTAGTGGAATGGGAAGCCAGCAGCAGGTCAGGGACCTGATCACCATGGGCCTTCAGGAAGGGCCCTCGGGCACACCGTGGAGGTAGGTCCTAGAAGGAGGATGTTGAGGAAATGAGAAATTACGGTTATTCTAGAACTATTTTCACAACATGCTACCCACAGAAAATGATGCTTACATGGTCCTCTGGGATGACAGAGAAGGCTGCTGCAGGTCTCAGGCTTCGCACAGCTACGGCCCTACACGCTGCCCCCAAGGGCTGAGGGATCCATAGCTCGGCAGCTCTGTAACTTTCCAACCGAGCTGAGAAGCCCTGATCTAGAAGAAATCACTAGAAACTTGGTATAGGTTAAGTCTGGGGGATGGAGACAAGGGACTTAGACTTTCAACTCCTCACCTTGTGCACTATTTTAATTTGTGGGAGTGCATTACTTTTATAAAGATAAATGTCGTTTCTAAAGAGCCTAGGTGGAGAAGCTACCTTTGACGTCTCTTCTGAGACTGGAGGGAATAAGGAGAAGGGTACTGGAGAACAGCAACGGAGATAATGGCATAACTGGACTGTTTAAAAGGAATCTGATAAATGAATACAGTAGTATTGTTGCAAAGTTGTCTTCATAACTTCGGGTTTCCATAATTCCCTCCTATTAACATCTTGAGTATCATAGTATAGGAAATACCTAATCAGAACAAAGCAATATTATGCATCTATTACAACAATACTTATGAAAACTATTCATATACATAGCAGATTCTCATATCAGATATCTTAGAAATGTAATTATCCATTGCTCTTATAACCTTATATATTGATGTAAGAAAAATAAAAAGCAGAACAGAAATAGTACATGCCAGCGTAAGTTATGCCTGGGGAGAGGTACTAAAAGGTGAAATGCAAAAATTGAAATAATTCTTGTGTCCTGGACACATTTTTGGCCTCAACACTGGACCTCAACTGTTGTCACCATGAATAAGCTTTAAATGATCCTCAGTCACTCCCTCCAAATTCAAAATCAAGAGTACCTGAGCCACCTGCTGCTCGACCCCCCGCTGGCAGGGGGCACTGGGAACCCTGGCCCGCTCCAGTGGGGGAGGGGGCTCTCCTTCCCACCAAGATGCACCCATTAGGTAACTCCCCCAAGTGGAGAGAGGGTTCTCATGCTGGGACCTGTCCCCAGAAGACAAATGTCCATTGTATTCTGGCAATTGAGTTATGGAATTTCTTTGTCAAAATGATCTTCATTTTGTTGCACTGTATTTTTAAATATTTTGAAAGGTAATGCATTCACATGATTCAAAAGCCAGAAAGCATATAGATATACACAGGGAATGTTTTCTTCCCATCCCTGTCTGGTTCCCTGCCAGTTCCTCCCACCCCAAAGTTTCTTGTGTATCCTTCCAGAATTTCTTAGGCACCTATGAGCAATAAAAGCACAGATTCTTATTTTCCTCTTTTTATTACACAAAAAGTACATTATACACATTGTTTGGCATCTTGCTTTGTTAATGGTTTTCTCACACATGGAGGAAATGTCGGTATATAGAAAGCTGCCTCATATTTACAGCTGCATAGTATTCCATTGTATTCTCGTATTCATTTAATCAGTAGTCCCTTATCCACAGACACTTGACATTGAATTGTTTCTTAACATTTGTTATTAGCAGCAAAACTGCAGTGAGTAACCTTATACATATATTACATACGTGTGCAAGAATCTTTGTAGGATTAATGCCCAAACGTGGCATCACTGAATCAAAGGGTTTATATACATTTGCAGTTTTGATAGAGATTGCCCAAACTCCCCTCCCATGGACCAATTCACAACAGCAACAATATATGAGAATCCCTGTTCTCCCATAGCCTCATATTTTTAATGTTGTAAGAATTAAAATTGCAAGTCTGGTTTTCCCTGTCCCCTTCTAAGCTCCTTTGTTTTAAGTCCGTATGTAAGTCAGTGAGGGGCTGGTGAGAGTGAGGGGTGGGGGATGGGAGAGAAGAATAGGAGGTAGACGCAGGGTGGCCTGGTGGCTGCTGGGGAGTGAGAAGGAGCTCTTGGCACTCAAAGCTGAACACCCATCCTTGTGCTAGCACACTAAAGAGTCATGCTGCCAACCTGCCCATCCAGTCTGGCCACGGGCTCCTCCCCTCACGCCACCAGCTTGGACCGCCCAACCTAAGGGTCAGCAGCCTGACCACACAGCTGCGCTCCTTCACCTCCCAGAATTCCAGAGGGGAGCTGTCACCCAAAGGAAACAAGTCTGGTCTCTTTGGCACCAAACCACACACCTCGACCTATTCATAGCAAGATTGCACAACCAGCTGGCGAGCAGCCTAGCTGGGCATGGGGAGAGTGGAGCTGCTCCTGAGCCAGGCCCTGACCCACCAGTGCCCCTGGGCAAGCCTTCCAGCTTTCAGAGCAGGGCTGCCCTGTGGCTCCGCCTCGCAAGTGGGGGAACATGTTCCTCCAAAGGAGAAGCTCTAACACCTCCTGCAGGCTGATGCCCCATGAGCCCGCCTGCCCTACTCTGCAGGCTGGCATCTAGGGTAAGAGGGGGCCTTTCTTTAGTGAACGCAGAAACCAGGAGGCAAGCTTTTACAGAAGAGGAAACTGAGTCTCTTTACAAATAAGGCCTTTATTTCTCTGTGGGGAGCCAGAGTCCCGGAGCAGGGGAAGGAAGCTCAACTTTGGGCTGACAGACCTTGATCTGAACCCAGCCCTGCCGTTCACCGGCTGAACGATGACAGGAGAGTCAGTTAACATCTCTGGGCTTCTGTTTTCCCATTTGTGAAATGGGAACAAGGCTGCCTGTGTTGCGAGTTGTGAGGATCACTGGAAAGAGGGCCCGTGAATTACAGCAGTGCGCCTCCAGCAAGTCGGCAGCACGCCCTATGTCAAAAGTCCTCTCTCCTTATACACAGCCCAGTGGCCCACGCTCTGTGGGATGCTGGTTTTTTATCATATAAAAACATAAAGCAAAATTTGACATATTCATGAGCTCCATCAGTATAATTAGATTGCATGGTAATTAAGCATAAAAGGTAACCAACTCATAAGGCTTTTCTGCTCTCATTTTCTTTGATGTTCTTCAGGATCTGTTGGCAGCAGCCATGCTCATGGTCCATATCCTCCGTGCTGCATACTATAGACTCATTATCACAAAGAACTCGAATGTCATGGCAAGCAAGGGTTGGAAGACTTGTTTCCGGTCCTGGCTCTTCCACTAAACACTGTGTGGCCTTGAGTGAGTCATTTCCCTCTCTGTGGGCGTTAGTTGCCCCATCTGCAAAGTCCACTTCATGAACTCCATCCTTCACGAGGCTGTCATGATGAGCCCAGCAATGGAGCACACATTTTACAAACCACAAAGCACATATCAGAACCGCAGGTGCTGCTTTGAGTCAGGAAACTGGCAAATATTAATACTTTCATTTTCCGGAAGGGACACAGAGCCAGAGTCCAAAGTGGGCTGAAAGGTTCATGATTTCTTGCTGCAACCCACCCCTCTGCCCCACGCCTCTGAAATACACACCTAAGAAAGGGAGAAAGGGAAAAGGATGGAAGAGAGAAAAAGGGAACAGGAGGTGAAGCGGGTGGAGCAGGTAGGTGGGATGTGGCAGGGAGAGTGGGGAAAGGCTGGCTTGTTCTGTGGTGTCCATTTCAGAGGAGGTGCTGGGCCCTGCACAGATGTTAGCCCTGTGACCCATCTGGTGTTACAACGAGTCTCTCCAGCTTCTGTCCCAAAGAAGTGAAATGATACGTGGGCCTGTAGTGGCCCAGCTGGAAGGTCTCTCAGACACAGACAGGAGGCAGGGAAATTGCTGCTAGTTTGAAGGGTGCAGGGAATGGTAGCAGGCTGAGACCCTCCAAATAATGAAGGGAAACTGTCCCCTGGTTTGTGTTAGTGTGTGTGTGTGTGTGAAAGAGAGGGAGAGAGAGAGAGGCGCTCTGATGTTGCTGTCTCGAGGATGTGCCAGGATGATGTTTCTTCAATAGACCCCTTCCTACCGAGGGCACTCTTATGGCCCTGCTGGGTGTTTGGAGCATTGGATTAAAGGGAATCTACCCAGGTGGTCTGAAGCTTTTAATTGCTGTGTTTGTACCTCCCTGAGTGTAAAGGCTCAGGCCACCTCCCCAGGCTTATCTGCCCAGGACTAGCCCAACCTTTGGGGGACTAAAAAAACTTCCCTAGGTGGTGTACCCACCACTTGGGCCTGGTTTGGTATACAGTCATGCACCGCATAACAACATTTCAGTCAATGATGGACCGCATGTAAGACGGTGGTCCCATGAGATGAGTACCATAGAGCCTAGGTGCGCAGTAGGCTGTACCAGCTAGGTTTGTGTAAGTTCACTCTATGATGTTCACACAATGATGAAATCGCCTAATGATGCATTTCTCAGAAAGTATCCCTGTCATTAAGTGACACACGACTGTAATCAGGTTCTTGTTGGTAGAAGCCACTTGTTAACCACAGAACTCAAAGCAAATTTAACTTTTATAATGGTAACATTTTTGTATAATAATAAATGCATGATGAAAAAACAATCCTTTGTAAGGACATGTGGACTGCCACTTGCAAGGCCCCCTTGTGTGGTGAGAAGCATGTGGACTTGAGGTTGACATAGTTATGGGGTCTTATCCTCTCCAAGCTTCGGGTTCTTGTCTGTTTCCCCAGGATAATAATAATACCCCCCTTTAGGATACTTATAAGGATTAGAGTGAATGCGTACGATACACCAACTTATTTATTCACTCAGCAACGCAACATACGTTTATTGAGGGCCTACTACGTGCTGGCACTATGCTAGAGTTAGTGGTGAAGAACTCAGGCTTGAGAGGAAGAAAATGAGGGAGATGGATAGGCGTGTGGCTCTGCCTGTGTAACCTTAGGTAAGTTAGCCCCCTGCACCTCAATTTTCTCATCTACAAAATAGAGATGATAATACTAACCCTACCTCATCATGTTTTTGTGAGGATGAAATGAGACGATGTGTAGACAGCACTTAGAACATTATCTGGCACACAGTAAGTGCTTGCTAAACTTAGCAATATTTATTAGTACATTGGAATTGCTCAATATCATAAGTTTGTAATTAGGTTTCTAAAATGAAGCTGCTATACATTATCCAAAGACAAAGGAAAGCAGATTTTTCAAAATGTGCTCCTTGGATCACGCGTATCAGGAAGCCATGAGGAAGCTTGATAAAAATTCAGATTCTTTGGGCTCATTCCAGAAGTGCTGAATCAGAATCTCATGGGGCCTAGAATTCTGCCTTTTCAAACTTTCTTTTCCATGATTCTCAAGTACACTAAAGTTTGAAAATCCCTGGGGGTAAAAGGTGAAAATGCTCATTCACTTAGGGGCATCCTCTATGGCAGACAGAATAATGGCCCCTCAGAGATGTCCACATGCCAGTCCTGGAACCTGTGAATGTGTTAGGTTATACGGCAAGGTGGGGAGTCAGGTTATTAATTAATGAACTTCAAAATAAGGAGATTAGCTGCCCCCTGTGATCCCAAGGGTCCTTAAATGAGTAACAAGGAAACAGAAGAGTTGGAATCAGAGAGATGGCATTATGAGGAAGACTCTACTGGCTTTGAAGATGGAGCAAAGGGCCACAAGCCAAGGAATGAGGGCAGTGTCTAGAAGCCAGAAGAGACAAGAAAAGGAATTTTTTTCTGTGCCTCCAGAAGGAAAATAGCCCCGCTTGATTTTAGCCCAGTGAGACCCATTCTGGACTTCTGACCTCTAGATTAGCAAAATAAAAAATCTGTGTTGTTTTAAGCCACTACGTTTGTAATGATTTGTTACGGCAGCAACAGGGAAAGAATATGTCCTCCTCGGCAGGGCTGGATTCATGCCACTGGATCTGGAAGCCGCGTGAGGTCCAGCCACGGCTAGGGTGGGAGCCCTTGGCGAAGGGGAGCTGCAAACAGAGAGGCCATCTGCCTGGCTCCAGGGCGATCCTCATGGCTTTGCTGACCCCCTCTGCCATTTGTTCCTTGTTCGTTCACACTCTGGTGCTCCGGACAGCTGCTGAGCAAGGCTCTTGTACGTCAAGGAGGCTCAGAGTGTCTATAAATTGCAAGCAATCCCGAGGCCCAAAGGATTTCTATCACGCTTCCCACCCCAACCAGGAGGGCCTGAAGCACCTGAGAATGGCACGATTGGTTCTTCTCAGAACCCTGAGCACAGGGAAAGGAGCAGGCCAGGAGCCTCCCAGCCAGAGCAGGCCCTTCCTCACCCACACCTGGATTCTCCAGAAATGGGAACATGAAGGGCACTCCTCACACCCACACCCTCCCGAGGGGACGCCTTGCCGGCCCCGGGCCCCTGGCCTCCCTGCTGGCTCAGGGCTCCTCCAGCATGGGACCTCCCTGCACCCCTTTCTCCTTTTCCCCCGCTCCCACCCCCTGCCCGGCCACCCTCACCTCCTTTGCTCTCTGACCTACGGACACCAACTGAGTGACAGGCACTGTGCCCACGGTCTTACATCCATCATCTTTTTTCTGAATTCATTAAGAGAAATGTCAAACATACAGAAAAGTTGAAAGAATGATCACCCATATAACCGTCACCTAGAGTCAACAATTCTTAATGTTAGCCGTATTTGCTTTATACATTTATATATCATGTATATATATATGTAAATATGGTTTTGTTTTTGCCGAATTTTTCCAAAGTTCAGCCATAACACTTCACCTCTAAATACCTCAGAGTGTGTCTTTCTAACCCCATACTAACCCCACAAAGTGAGTACAGTTATGAGGCCCATTTTACACCTGAAGAATTTGAGATTTTAAGAAATTTCTTGCATGGGCGGGCCCCGTGGCCGAGTGGTTAAGTTTGCGCGCTTGGCTTCAGCGGCCCAGGGTTTCACTGGTTCGGATCCTGGGCGCGGACATGGCACCACTCGTCAGGCCACACTGAGGCGACATCCCACATGCCACAACTAGAAAGATCCACAACTAAAAATATACAACTATGTACTGGGGGGATTTGGGGAGAAGAAGAAGAAGAAAAAGAGCTGGGCCACAGATGTTAGCTCAGGTGCCAATCTAAAAGAAAAAAGAAATTTCCTTCCCAGAATCACGCAAATGGTAAGTGATGGAACTGAGATTTGAATCCAGGTTTGCATCCTGGATCTTCTGTTTGAATGGTTCTGGAGCTCAGAATTATGGTCATCCCAGAAGGGCATGCCTCTGGCTGTGGATTTCTTTCTGCGAGAAAACTCAAAGCATTTCAGAGAGACAAAATTTCATCTTAACAATATCCCCTTAAGGTCAAAGCTACCACTTCACAAGAGGTTGGGTAAATTCTAAGATGCCAAGTTACAGGAAAAGATGTTCAGGGTGCAGCCCCCAGAGGAACAGATCGTTAAAGCCGCCAAGCCCACTGCCACAGAATGCAGGTGGCGCCTTGGAGTGCCCCTCAACATACACCTGAATGTCCTTCCATCTCAGATCGCTATGAAACAGGAGACTGGCGAATTGTCCCTGTTCCCCTGGTGGAAACACCAAGGTATAAAAGGGGCCTGCTCACAAAAGAACTTAATCCCAAAATAATGCAGAAAGGCCTAATAGTGGGCCTCAGAATATGGGCCATTAACCACCCAAACCAAAAGAACCTGGGAAGCTTGTGCGAACTCCAGGGTTTACCCCAGATCCAGGGAATCAGATCACCTGGGGGGGGGAGGGGCCTGGACTCTTGACGCCTTCGCCAGGTGATGGTTGCCAACTCAAGTTAGAGAACCAGTGACCAAAGTCCTAGACAGCTACCCTATACACTATACTACTTTACACCACTACACTCCCCCTCACGCCACACCACACTACTTTACACTCCATACTGTACCCCGGGACTCCGTGCTAAATTGCTCCACTTTCTCAATGATCCATTCGTAAAAGTTCTCAGGGTAGTCTATTTTTTAATTTTCAAAAATTTGTTTTAATTTGCCTACAGTAAAATTCACTCCTTTTAGTATCGGGCTCCACAAGTTTTAACAAATGCATAGAGTCGTGTAACCACCACAATCAAGATACGTAAGAGTTCTCTCTCTCCCCCAAAATTCCTTTGTGCTGCCCCCTTCTAGTCAGATCCTTCCTGAACACTTACCCTGGTAACCACTGAGCTGCTCCCATCCCTGGAGTTTTGCCTCTTCCAGGATCTCATATAAACGGAATCATACAATCCACAGCCTTTGAGTCTGGCTTCTTTCACTTAGCACAAAGCATTTGCGGCATGTTACAGTATTTCATTCCTTTTGTGGCTGAGTAATATTCCATTGTATGAATGTACCACAGTTGTTTACGCATTCCCCAGCTGAAGGACATTTGGGTTATTTCTGGGTTTTGGTGATAAATTCAATGATCCTAATTCAATCAACCGATTCTTTTCCGTGGGAGAGTAAACATCTTCTATAGAGCCAGTGCGGTAAGAGTGGGTAGGTGGTGGGTTGAAGACAATGGCTCACGTATGCTTCCTGCCCATGGGTCTCCTTTTTAACAGGTCAGGTTCAGCCAGGGAGGACTTAAATTTGGCATTCTAATAAACCTCCTGGTCTTCCAGAATCATAAAAATAACAGGGTCTTCGAAGGCCTCAGAGCTAGTTCTCACGAATGGAATGACAGGCCCTTGGAACATGGACCTCAAATCTCACTCTGAAACCATCTGGGCGAGTCCCTCTTCTCTTCGAATGTGTTGTGTCCCATGGAGGAAGCCATTGAGAGTCTTCATGTTTCTTCTCTACAGTTTACGACACTTTTGCCCAACTGGGTCTATTTGATCTTCCAAGAAGCCCAAGTGGGAAGAAAGGCAGATATTGTTACTTGCACTATTTTGAAGATAAGTCTGTGGGAGCTCAAGAAGCTGACTTGTCCAAAGTCAACAAGCCCCCTCGGTTGGGGAGAAAACCCAGTTCTTCTGATTCTCAACCCAGTGTTTTCTGGTTTTAAAGTTTTAAAACCTCTAGAGATGGACAATGCAAGCGTGGTGATTTTATATCTTTAATCAGCACATTCAAGAATCAAATCTTGCTCAAAGTAAGAGATAGGGTGGGCAAAAAGAGAGTTTAAATCCTGTCTCCTTGTTGGCCTCAGTGTTCTCATCCATAAGGCGGGTGAAACGATTGCCATCTCCTAGTGTTGTTGCGAAGATGAGAACTCTCAGAAGAGCTAATCATGCAAGTGGGGAAGACGTACAGGGCACTCCACAAATGGCAGCAATGATTATTAATTTGGTTTATTAGGAGAAACCATAGACTGTGCACACCATTAACTCTGTGTAGTGGGTGCCCTCTGTGTCTCAGCTTTACGCAGGATTTCTGAGGCCTGATTTTTTTCTGGCAGTGATAGAGGAAACCAAGGGGTTAAGGAGGAGGCCTGGAAGCTGGCACAGCTGGGGACCATTTGCTTCTAATGAGGGGCCAGCCCGGGAAGGAGGCCTAGGCAGCTGCGAAAGAGGGGTGTTGAGGGTGTCTCCATGGAGGAAACTTGGGCGGAAAACTTTGTTTTTCTTAATTCTGAACTCGGTTTAACCCTCCAAAGGGGAGTTCTTCATGTCTGAACTTGGTTTCTGAGCCCTGGCACTGGTGGTTCCCGCAGTAAATGGCCTGCCACTCCTTGTGGGGCAATACTGCTATTGATGTTGGGCCAAGGTGGTTAGGAAACGGGATCTTCCAAATGGGGACTTTGTGGTTTGGCCACCCCGAGCTGCAGCCTCCACAAGTACATTTGGGGCTTGAGACAGTTACCCACAGGGCAGGGCTTGAGGGTAAAGTGGTGTTTCTCCTCTGCCACTCCACTCCCTCCCCCTTCTCAGCATTATTATTACTGTCCCAGTGTCGCCTGTATTCTGGCCTCAGACTCCACCAAGAGAAGGGGCTGTGTTAGGAACAACTGGGCCCTGAAGAGGCTCCTGAGAACAGAATAGCAGGAGCCCAGGGTGCAGAGGCTCTCTGGAGAATGAAATGTGTCCTCTGGCTGCCTGCCTGTCCCCCACAGCACAGGGGCCCTTTACAAGATGGTTAGTGCTGCCAGGTTGGAGAAGGGGAGAGAGAGAAGCAGAGAGGCTGTGGGCCTGGACAAGGCCTGAGTACCGTCCACCTCCTCTAGGAAGCCTTCCATGACTGCCAGGCAGCTGTAGGTGCCCTCTGCCCTGTCCTCCATCAGCCCTCTGTCCCCTCCTCTTTGCAGCACGGTCAAACTGTATTGTACCCACCCCTGTGGCTGGCTGTGCCCCCACTGCACCTACTGCAGGCAGCTGTGGTAACTGCCTAATCCACGCTGATGCCGTGACGGAATGGGTCTGAAGAGAAGAAGGAAATCGGGAGACAGCTCCAAGAGTGAGCTGAAGGGGCCTTCCTACGGGGCACCACTGCTCTGCATTTCCCCCCGATGGAAAATTCTTGCACAGGAGTGGCAGGTAAAAGCCCTTACTCCTGCCCTCAGAGTTTCGTCTCCTTTGACTTTTCCTTCCTTTGTATTCCAACTATTCCCCAGAAACAGTGAGTACGGGCTGAGTTTTAGGCACACATAACATTAATCTTCACAGCCACCATTGGTGCTAGAGGTCACACCCCAGTCCTGCCATCCCTCTGGGTCGGCCGGGGCATGCAGAAGCAGACACACAGGGTACGCTTGTTACTGAACACATTTACCTGGTTCTTGACCATGGCTTCACTGCCTGCCCCTTTGATGCTGTGCTAAGAGTGCTCATGACAGGGTGAAGGAAATTCAAAGGCTGACACGGAAGCAAGCATTGAAGCCAGGCACCTACTATGCATTGGGTAATGGGGGAGAAGGGAGATAATAAGGAGCCCCCATCCCATGGTCTCATGGGAGATGGACAGATAATGACAACACAGTGTGAGAGTTAGGATGGGGTGAGTGACGGAGGAGTCACCCGGATGGCAAAGCTGATGCCCCTATGGACATTCCATAGTTCAGATGGACTGCCTCTCTTCTCCACCTTGATTTGTATGATTACTTGTTACTTGCCTCTCTCCCTCAGCAGGCAGAGAGCTGGACCAGAAGGTGCTCAGGAGTCAGTCCAACTGAGCCAGTCAGACCTTCGGTTGACTCGCAGAAGCTTTTGTCTCCACGTATCCGTTTGTTGATGTTTTTCCTCATCCTCATTCCCCAAGAGGATTGATTATGCACCAAACTGTGATGTGGATTCTATGATCTGCCTAGAGAATTACCTCAATGTTGGCCAGAGCTTAGCATTCTTAGCCACATGGGGCTCCACAGAAACGCTCAGCGGGACCCAGAACGCCCGGGTGTCCTGCAGGTGGGGAGTCAGCACATTCTAGAGGAAGGGGCTGGGACCGGCAGTAAGGCACAGGGGTTACAGAATAGCTTATCCCCCTGGGCTCGAACCGCCCTCTCCCTGAAGGCTGCTTGTCTCACTGGTTTCTGCAACCTTTGAGCCTCCGTGGGCTCCCTCCACCCCTCGGACCCCTGGCCTCTCCTTCCCACCCAGTTTCCTTGCAAAGCCCAGGCCCAGGCGCCGGACGACACGGTGGCGGGACAAGCCTCACAGTCAGGCTAGAGAGAGGAATCCTGGGCCCTGGCTATTTTCAGAGCTAAAATTGAATCCGGCGGTTTATTTCCTCGGCACTTAATTAGACTCCAGCACAGCCTGCTTCCCGCCCACGAGCCGAAAGCCTGACCAGTGGGTCTGGGAGCTGACGCCATGTCACAGGCGGACGGCTGCGGCCTGGAGTATTTTTGCATATGGGAGGCTGTGGAGAACAAAATGGCTTGGCTCCCAGCCAGTGAGCCTAAGTCAGTTGGGAGAGGGAGGGAGCAGGAAGGCTGTTATATCATCTTTCCTTCTTTGAACTGCATCGTAAATATGCTAGACAGGAAATGGGGATTTGGAGGGGTGGGGGGGAGGGGACGGCACGGCTATGCTGGAGTCGGGGCTGGGCTACCCCCGCCGTCAGCCTAGCGCAGGTGAGGTCGTGGTCTGAACTGGGGAGGCAGGTGAGACAGCACATTGGGTGTGCTGAAAGCTTCCTGGGTCTGGTCTGGTCCTGGGATGACCGTATGTGCCTGTTGGTGATTTCTGGACCCACTTCAGGTCTTCCAACTAAAACCCCTCTCAAAGAGAGTGTTTAGGGCTGGAAGGGACTTTAGAGACCCTTTAATGAGGATGTTGCAGCCAACAGAGAAAAAATAAATTACCCAAAATCACACAATGAGAACCGGAAGTGGGGATGAGGGGGTCTTCCAACCCATGAAATGGCTGTCTACTAGATCTCCCGTTCTTATTGCTGTTTCTAGGCTTTCTTAGGGCACAAGCCTTTCAATCCAGAATAAAGGTAAGGCATAAAATGCAAATGTACTTAGGTAAAATGACATATTAATTCAATTCACATTAAGAGCTAAATAATTGATGTTTAATACTTTCCTGAGAAGAGATTTTGGTGAGCAGAGGCCCCTGAGCTCCTTGGAAGAGCACTTCTGACCACAAGGGTGGGGAAGCATCAGCTATTCATGATCAACCTAAGGCCATCTCAGGCCATCTTAGCCTTATCCTGGTGGGGGCAGCTGGAGTGAGTTGAGACCTGTGATGTCTTTGAAATAAAACCAGTTTCCTCCTTGGGAGGAGTGGAAATGGTAATCCTGGCTAATGACCACCCATATTCATAAATTTTACAGCATTCCTCCAAAAAGGTCTATATACCAACCTTAGGAGCACCATTACTGCTGCATTAAACTTAATCTCATCCATGAAACGAAGGAAACTCCTATGTTTTTCACCTCTTCCTTCCCCTCCCACAACAGTCCTGAGGCTGCCTCTCAAATGAAGAATCCAAACAGAATAGTGTAAGACCTTCCTACATGCTGCAGGATCCCAAATTAAGTTAAATAATAGCCATAGCCAAGATTTATTTTTTTGCCAAGCACTTAACTAGCATTATCCCATGTCATCTTGATAAGTATTATTATCATCATCTCCATTTCACAATGAGGATATTGAGGCTCAGAGAGGTTAAATAACTTGCCCAAGGTCACCCAGGTGGCAGCTATGGCCAAGACTTGAAGCAAGGCAGACTTATTCTACAGCCTATGCTTCAACCGCCCCAGACTGCTTCCACTGGTGGAAACAAAATTCTTTGCAGTACGGAGGGAGCTAAACAGAATTTTATCCAATAGCAAGAATGAGACCCCCACTGTTTATTACCCAGGCTCAAGGCTATAGAAGGGTAAGGAGTGTCAGGTCCTGGAAAGTGAGTGGCTGAGAGATGAAGTTAGACTGGGATTGCCATGTTTCATGCTCTATACGCTTCTGCTTTTCTGGACAAATAGCCCAAATATTCCTTTCACTTCTCTTTGGCAGGGTCTTGGGCCACCATGCTGTATCATCCCATTCCATTCTTATATCTGTCACCCAACTTATTTCTATGGCCTAAACCTACAATTATTTGGTGTCTACTTAGTGCAAATAAAGCTGATCCTTAATACTAGGGACAGTTGACATAAGCTCTTAATTGTTCCCTCTTGTCCTCCTCCTGTTACCTCTCCTCTGCTACTTACTTTAGACATTTCATCACCTCCACCAGGAAGCACACAAGTGGAAGGAAAGTATGCTCATTGTTAGTCTTTTGCTGTCAACTAACTTTCTTAGTAGTTTTCACTGGAAAAAGACTAGTGGGGAAGTAGTTTGAGACTTATAGATTACCTTTGTGCTGGTGCATTCCCTGTAATCTGATGGCCTAGATGATGTCTAAACTTTTTTCTTAGTTGAGCCTTGGCTGTGTTGTTAAGTTATATGTCATCTTTCACCTATGCCCCACCCTTCATCAAATTCTGTGATTGAGGAATATGGACAGCACTAGTCTCTCATTGTATCCCATTAAATGATTTAATGTATATTAGGTGCTAGAACATTGCCTGGCCTAAAGTAAACATTCAATAATTGTTAGTTATTATTATTGTTGATAATATGAAATGTTTCTTGAAAAATAATATTCAATATCCAAGGCATTGATTTTTTTTGTTATCCTGAGATTTTTCATTATAGCAGCGGGGACTGAGTTCTACAGCAAAGTTCCCCAAGGGCAGGAACCAAGGATGGTAAAATAGAGGAGCACTAGTTATAAACACCTTAGGGGGACACTTCTGCTTCTAGTCATGCTGGACTAGCTTGTATCAGGCCATCCTCCATATGAGAACAATTGAAAAATCTAGATTTTTTAAAAAGTGAGAAACACCTATTTGACATCAGAGAGCTACTAAGACGGGGTCTAAGGTGCTAGAGAAAAAAGAAACACAGAGGGGTGAGTGGCTTGACATATGCAACTACTTTTCCCATGAAGCATTTGCTGATTCTGAATAAGTACAGAGATGCTGAGCAGCTAATAAGGACTGTTGGGAGTCTCATAGAGCTGAGGAGACAAAAATTGAGATTCAAGGCTTTCCAAGGAAAGGGGTCCTAGTAGACATCCCAGTATTTCAGCTAGGAACCTTGAAGGACTACACCCGGTAGTAAAGCAAGCCTGAAAATAGACTAGCACTCAAAGAGACTGAAACTCAGATCTGAGTCAGTTTAACCTCAAATTATATTAAGGAGATATTTTCCTGGCTAACTGCCTACCAGAAACAAAATAAATCATCTTTGGAGGAAGATATCATCCAGAGTCTCAAATTATCACTATAATTTTTCATGCACAATATACCAGGCATACTAGTAGATAGGACCAAATGACTGAAAACAAAGAGAAAAAAAGTTTTAACTTAAACAAATACATTGAATCTATTTTAAAAAGAATCAAATGAAAATGCTAGGACTGAAATTTAGAACTCAATGGAAGGATTTAAAAGCAAATTATACACAACTGAAGAGAGGATTCATGAACTTGAATATAGGCCAGAAGAAAATATACAGACTTCACTACAATTACAGCAAGATAAAAAGTTTAGGAAGTACAGAAAAGAGCCTAAGAAATATATGGAACCCAGTGGGAAAATTTATGTAATTAGAGTCCTAGTAGGAAAGGAGAGAGATAAGGTAGCATAAATGATATTTGAAGAGAAAATAATCTGAGGATTTAAAAACTGACAAAAAACATAAAGCCATGGATTCAAAAAGTGCTACAAACCCCAAGCAGATGAATACAAAGAAAGCCACAATTGGACACATTACAGTAAAACCACTGAAAAACAGCCAAAGAAAAAAACTGTAAAAGCAGCTAGTGTGAAAAAAAAAAACCCACCAAAACAATAAAACACATTTTGTTCAGGGACACAATAATGACAGCCGATTTTTCAACAAGAACAATGGAAGCCAAAAAATAATGAAATGACATCTTTAAAAGGCTAACAGAAAATAACTGCTAACCTAAATTCTATACCCAGAGAAAGTATCATTCAAAAGTGAAAGTGAAATAATGACATTTCAAGCCAAACAAAAACTGAAGTAGCTAGCTGACAGACACTAAAGGAAAAACTAAATAGTTTTTCAGGTACAAGGAAAAGAATCCCAGATGGAAGCAAGAAGATGCAGAAAGGAATGAAGAGCACTGTAAAGAGTAAACATATGGGAAAATCCAAGTTAATATTGACTGTGTAAAATAATAATTTATTGAGAAAGTTAGAATATATGTAGAATTAAAATATGCAACAATACACAAAATATAACAAGTAGGAAAAGAAAGTATCCCAATGTCCTTAACATCATCCAGGAATTGAAAAAATTCCTAATTTATCTTGGACTTTGATAAGTGAAGGATGCATGTTGTGATCTTTAGGTCTAGGATAACCAATAAAAGAATCAATAACTAGTTAGTAGAAGAGGGAAATGGGATCATAAAAAAATACTTGATAAATCCAAAAGAAGGTCAGAAAGAGGGGAAAAAGAAAACAGAACAACTGTAACAACTAGAAAACAAAAAAGAAGATGGTAGATTAAGCCCACATATATCAGTTAAGTGTATTAAATGTAAAGAGATTAAGTACTCTAATTAAAAGACCAAAGACTGTCATACAGGATTAAAAATAAACGTACCACTACACCCCAATATAAGCATACAGAGAGAATGAAAGTAAAAGGAAGAAAAGCTATATTTCTAACTAAGTAAAAGGAAACTGGTATGTCTACACTAATATCAGACAAAGTAACGTTTAAGGCAAGAAGCTTTATAAGTGATAAAGAAACACATTTCATAAAGATAAAAATGTCAATCCATCTGGAAGATATAACAATTCTAAAGTTGCACCTGATATCACGACCTCAAATTTTATAAAGCACAAATTGACAGACCAGAACTAGAAGGATAAATAGACAAATTGACAATTATAAGGGGAGATTTTAACACATCTTTCACTTCTCTCACTAGCTTTTAGAACAAGCAGTAAAACAAACAAAAAACCCACAGAGATATAAAAGTTTTGAACAACACAATTAACAAATGCAAATGTGACCTAATTATCACATATAGAATACTGCACACAACTGGAGAATACATTTTTAAAATTTAGAGTCCACTTGGTACATTTACCAAAATTGACGGTATGCTAGTTCATAAAACAAATCTCAACAAATTTCAGAGGATTTACATGATCTTTTCCCTTCCTTTTTTTCCCCCATATAATATCTCTGCCAGGTTTTGGTATTAAGTTTAAATTGTCCTCATAAATTGAGTGGTAAGTGTTCTTTCCTCTTCTATTCTCTGGGAGAATTTATGGTTCTATAACCACCATAAAATTCAGCTAGAAATCAATAACAAAAGATATTTAGAAAAATCCCCACATTGTTAGAAATTAAGTGATACACTTCTGAACAATCTGTGGATCAAAGAAAAAATGAGAAAATATTTGAACTAAATAGTAATAAAAATGTATCAAAACCTGTGGGATTCAGTTAAAGCTGTGCTTGGGGAAGAGGCGACAATTTATAGCTTCAGAAGCATATGTTAAAAAAGAAGAAAGGCTGAAAATCAATTATGTAAAACTCTATCTCAAGAAATTTTGGGGGGAAAAGTCAGCAAATTCAACCCAAGAAAGTAGAAGAACATAATGAAGATAAAAGCAGAAAATTAATGAAATAATAAACAAATATACAGTGAGAGAACCAACAAAACCAGAAGCCGGTTCTACAAAAAGATCAATAATATTGATAAACCTCTGGCGGAATAATCAAGAAAAAAGTGAGAAAACAAAGTATCAACATCAAAAATGAAAAAGAGCACCTCTCTACAGATGATACAGATATTTAAAAAGAGAATATGAGGATATTATGAATAAGTTTCAGCCAATAAATTTGAAAATATGAAATGGATACATTCTTCAAAAAAGATGCTATTCTAAAGCTCAGACAAGGAAAACAGAAATCTAAATAGTCCTATATCTACTGAATCTATAATTTAAAACCTTCCTTCAAGGAAAACTGCAGACCCAGATGACTTCATCATTGAATTTAATGTATTTATGGAAGAAATAACAATAATTTTACATAAACCATAAACTTTCCCAGAGAATAAAGAGGGAAGAGTTACTACCTTGTTTTAGAAAGGCTGCTTAACCTTGACACCAAATCCTGACAAAGGTATTACAGAAAAGGAAAATTGTAGACCAAACTCTTTAAGAAACATAGATGCAAACACCCTACTTAAAATATTAGCCTAAAATATACGAAAAATACATCATACTCAATTTGAGTTTATTTGAAGAATGTAAGGAAAGTTTAACATTTAAAACTCAATTGATGCTGATACCACTTGGCCGAAGCGATCAAGGTTACCGTCACTGGTAATAGACATATCATGTACCTCCTGATGTGATGCATTAGGAAGAGCACATCATCTCTGTAGTATATTTCTCAAAAATGAAAAACTTGGTCATGAGGAGACACTACATAAACCCAAATTAAAAGATACTCTAAAAAATACCTGACCAATTCTTTTCAAAAGTGTCAAGGTCATGAAACACAAGGAAGGACAGAGGAATGGTCACAGATTAGAGCAGACTAAGGAGATGTGACAACTAAATGCAATATGGGATCCTGAAATAGAAAAATAACGTCAGTGAAAAAACTAGTAAAATCTGAATAAAAGATGTGGTACAGTTCAAAGTATTGTACCCATGTTAATTATAAGTTTTGATAATTGTCCTATGGTTATGTAAAATGGGCATTAGGGGCAGCTGGGTGCACGGTCTATGGGAAATCTGTACTATTTTTGCAACTCTTCTCTAAGTCTAAAATTATTTCAAAATAAAAAGCTAAGGTAATTCAATTAATGTAATTTACCCCTTGAACAGAATAAAGGAGGAAATCTTATGATCATCTCAATAGATACAGAAAAAAGATTTAATAAAAGTCAACACTCATTCATGATTTAAAAAAAATTCTTAGCAAACTAGAAATATAAGGAAGTTCCTTAACCCTATAAAGGGCATCCATAAATAACTCTATAGCAGACACTGTAATCCCCCTTATTTGGAAATGAAACAAGGATGTCTGTTATCATGACATCTACAGTCATGTGCTGCCTAATGACATTTCAGTCAATGACAGACTGCATATATGATGGTGGTCCCATGAGATTAATACCATATAGCCTAGGTGTATGTAGTAGGCTATACGATCTAGGTTTGTGTAAACACTCTATGGTGTTCGCACGACGATGAAATTGCCTAACGAAGCATTTCTCAGAACACATCCCCATCATTAAGCAACACATGACTGTATTCAACATTGGACTGGATGTTCATAGGTAGTGTGAAAAGGCAAGAAAAAGAAATAAGTATGAAGATGAAAAAGGAAGAAACAAAGCTGCCATTATTTATCAGCATCATGGATAATATATATATATATGTGTGTATGTTATATAATGTGCGTGTGTGTGTGTGTGTGTACATATTATTTATATAGATACAGATGTAGAGAGAATATCCAAAATAACCCACAAACTATATAAATTAGTAAATCAATTTAGCAAGGTAGCTGGATGTAAGATCAATATAAAATATCAATTGTATTTCTGTATACCAAAAATAACCAGAAGATGAATATTTTAAATGATAATATTACAGCATTATAATAGCATAAAAAACATTAAATACAGTGGAAGTTGTGCAAAACCTTTGTGCAAAAATAATAACATGTCATTGAGCTAAGTAAAAGAAAACCCAAATAAACGTTCAGGCATTAGGAGACTCAATATGGTAAAGATGCTTTCCCCAATAATCTACAGATCAGTGCAGTCCCAATCAAATTCCAAGAAATTGTTAAACTGATTCTAACATTTATACGACAATGCAAAAGGCCAGGATGACCAAGATAATCTTGAAAAAAAACAAAATTGAAACACTTGCCCCAGCAGTTATCTGGATTTATTTTAAAGCTACAGTAATTAAGACAGTGTGGTATGATGCTAAAAATGGATGTCTGATTAAGACAAAAGTGACAATGCAAACCAGTGAGGGAAAGACAGTCCTTTCAAAATCATACTGGTCATTTGCGTATACATGTTAAGAAAAAAATGAAATGTAATACTACCTCACACCATCCAAAAAAGCTAATTCTGGGTGGACTGTAGATTTAAATGTGATAGATAAAACAATATAACAAGTAAAATAAAAATAGAATATTCTCATTATTTGGGGTAGGTAAATATTTCTTTAAAAAGACACAAAAGTACTAACCTTAAAGCAATGATGAAGTAGACTATTATAACATTTAAAACTGTTTAATAAAAAAAAAACTGTTTAAAATCAAAAGACATCATTAAAGGAGTATATGATTCCATTTGTATAAAGTTCAAAAACAGGACAAATGCATCTATGTTGTTATGGTCTGCAGTAGACTGAAGAGTGGCCCCTCAAGGCTGTCCACACCCTAATCTGAACCTGCAAATATATTACTTGCACGGCAAAAGAGATTTTGCAGATGTGATTAAATTAAGGATTTGGGGATGGGGAAAGTATCCTGGATTAGCTAGGTGAGCCCAGTCTAATTATAAGGGACCTCATAAGAGGGAAGCAGAAGGACCAGAGTCAGAAAGAAGATGCTACGATGCTGGCTTTGAACATATAGGAAGGAGGTCATCAGTCAAGAAATGCAAGTGGCCTCTAAAAGCTGGAGAAGGGAAGGAAACAGATTTCTCCTTTGGATCCTGTGGAAAGAACCAGCCCCGTCAACACCTTGATTTTAGCCCACGGAGACTGATTTTAGATTTCTGTTCTCCAGAAGTATAAGAGAATAAATATGTGTTACAGTGGCAACAGGAGACTAATACATGGTCAGAGCACTGGTTGCCTCTAGGAGGGAGAGAAGGCATAGAGTTGGGAAGAGGGTATGGGGAGCTTATGGGGAGCTGATGAGGTTCCATCTCTTGATCTGGGTGGCAGTTACATGAACATAGTTATTTTCTGAAAATTTATCATTTGTGTACCTTCCTGAACATATAATTCAATAAAAATTTATAGATTGACAAAAAGCAAAAATTCCTTATGGGGAGTGTGTTCCATGTTCTCCCACTATAGCCAGTGCAGATCTTTGCCAAAAAGCAGCAGTCACTGTCTATCTGATGAGGGAATAGCTGAGCAGAAGAGTAATTCCCGGATATTGTTTAAGGCCATCACTAATGGAAGCATGTATTTAGTTCTATGGAAAGGGGAGTCCTGTGCTTATGTTAGAAAGCAGTCTTGGCTTGTCTTACCTCTAAGGATAATCTTCTCTTTTTGAGAGATTTATTTCTTCTAACAGCCTAATTTTCAATCAACACATAAAAGATTAATGAAAGATTTTACAGCAGGAAGTATTAACTTATAGACCTCATTATCCCTTGCGAGATTAAAATAATAAATAGGTTTTTTAAAGTTTTAGATGAGTTTGTGGGTGTTAGATCCATAATTGACTATGAAAGAGAATCCAGGATGCTTGGGGTATGGCTCTGGCCTTTAAAGTTGACCTCTGTGAGGACAAGCATGTGCTTCTGCTGTGGGTGGACCTTGGGTCTGACTCAATGTAGCCACTCTTAGGTTATTAAGAGGAAGCAGGCCGACAGCCTGGGTCAGAAGCCCAAGCTTTTCAGCTACCAGATGGAGGCTCTGAGGATCCAAGCATCAGCCTCACTATTATTAAATTAATAATACCGTTAAAGACCGTGTGTTTGCGTGTGGAAGCAGCCAAGGTCATAAACGTTGAAGTGATTTTGGAGTTGGTGACCTGGTTGTCCCTGGCATTAGTTCCAGGTCTGCTATAAGACACTGGGCATGGAGTGTGCCCCTCAACGTATCTGAACCTCGTCCATCAGTGGGGATGCTAAGACCACCCCAACAGGATTGTTTTGGGAGTTGATTAAGAAGTAGTATGAAGCACCCAGTCAAGTGTGATGCACTGTTCAAATATGAGGTATTATTATTGGTTTTATCCTCAAAGAAAAAAAATAGTGCTCTGGATACCATATTTTACTGTCAGAAAGATTTGTCTAGTGCAGTAAGATGCCCTGTGATAGAAGAGTTCTGTGGTCAAAAAGGTTTAGGAATCTCTGAATGAAGGTATCTGTGCCTTTGGAGATTCCCAGTGCTCACTAGCCTTTTTTTTTCTTCCAGAAATACAAATACTCATTAGCCTTTTAAAGGCCTTGAGAAGTCCTGCAGCAAAGTAACCAGTTTAAGTATGTTTAACCTAGTGTTTTCCAAACAAATTTGGTCCACGAAGCCACCTCTCTGTACACATTCATACTTCCATGCTCTCCCTGTATGGCCTCATCCATACGATGACCTCAATAGCCCTCATACACCAGTGACTGCCAAACTGATATTTCTGGTCCAGACCTCTCCCCTGAGGTCCATATCTATTCACCCAATTGCTTCCACTTGGGTGTCTCAAGGGCACCTCAACTCAATCAGTCCAAAATGTCTGAAATCAAAATCAGTTCTCTCCATCCCATCTCTGGATCTTTTCCAGGGTTTCCCAACTTGATGAATGGCCCCAGCATCCACCCAATCCCACGAGCCAGAAACCTTGACACCTCTCTCCCCATCATCCTTCACACCCATCACTTTCAGTCTATCACAATTTCCTGCCAAATCTTGACATCCTAAATATATCTCAAACCTATCCCATCCTCTGCAGCCCCGTTGCCACCACCCTGGTCCAGGCTTCCATGAGCTCTCATCTGTACCGTTCCAAGAGCTTCCTAACCAGTCTCCTTGCCCCTCAGTCCATCTGCCATGAGGGAGGAGGAGAAGTTTTCAGAATCCAGGTCTAATTCCTGCCTTAAACCTCTTAGTGATTTCTCCCTGCTCTTATTTTCTCTGTGCCCCAGTCTGCAGGTTTCTTCTCTTTCTTCAGATGTCCCCATCACAGGCCTTTGCTTATGCCCTTCACGATGTCTAGAATGTTCTCACCCTTCCTCCATTCCACCCCCTTTGCCTAATTAACCTTAGCTCATCTTTTAGATCTCATCCTAAATACCACTTCCTCAGGGAAGCTGTCCTGACACACACCCCCAGACTAGTCAGGACCCTGGCACACACACCCAACCACGTCCACCACCTGGGTCTCTCCTGCATGCCGCTTCTCAATGTAGAATTATACATTTGGGATTTTTTTGTTGTTTTTCTTTTTTTGCTGAGGAAGATTAGCCCTGAGCTAACATTTGTTGCCAATCTTCCTCTTTTTGCTTGAGGAAGATTCACGCTGAGCTAACATCTGTGCCAGTCTTCCTCTATTTTGTAGGTGGGTCGCTGCCACAGCACGGCCACTGATGAGTGGTATAGGTCTGCACCTGGGAACTGAACTCTGGCCGCCAAAGCAGAGTGTGGTGAACTTAATCACTAGGCTGCGAGGTCGGCCCCTACACATTTGTTTTTGTATTATTTAAATTAATGTCTTTTCTCCCCCACCAGACTGTAAGCTTTATGAGGATAGGACCTCACCTGCTTTACTCAATATTATCTATCTAGCAGAAAGTTCCACAAATATTTTTTGTTGTAGAAGGGATCCCCTCTTCTTCTCATCCCATCTCACACTTCCATTTCTTCTGTCTTGCCTCACTGGCCTCCAACTTATTCAGAAAATAAAAACTCAACTGTTAAGCTAGTTCCTCTTTTCTTCTTAATAATTAAACCATTTTACTGACTTCTCCAAGGAGCTTCTTTCCTGCTAGCTCTGTTTCCAAAGTCACATTACAGCCGCCACGCAGACTCCACACTGCCCACTCCCTCTTCAGAGAGATTGCAGTGTGTGTGGCGCCCCCTGGAGTTGTGCAGTGTTATGAGCTAAATCTGCTCTGCCTTGTCTTTAATGAAAGGGTTCATTATTTTGGTCTGATTTAAGTATCTGACCCAGAGCAGGTTTGGGGGCTAACGTTTGTCACGACTCCAGGCCCCGTTCCCCTCCTGAAACCCACCCCACTACACACCTACAGAAACGTGCTCAAGCTTTTGCTTGGATCCTTCAGGAGCCCTGAGGGGCTTCAATTTGCTTGCTTGCTCTGGTTTGTTTGATCCTTGGGTCAGCCCCTATCTTTCCCAACTCCTCGTTTTACCACAGGCTGTTCTCTGCCTAGGAAGACCACCCACCCAATGTCCAACCTCCTTCCCACCCACAGTTTAACTCCCACACATCCTTCAGGCCTCCATTTACACGCCACTTCTTCAGAGGAGTCTTTTCTGACAACTCAAGTTAATTTAGTGCACCGTGCTCTTCCCTCTCATGGCTTTCTACACTTTTCCTCCGAGATACCCATCACAATTTGTACTCCCATATCTTTGTGTATATTTATTTATTTAGTGATTGTCTCTCTACTCAACCGTAAACTCCATAAGGGCAGGGCCAGTGTCTATTCTTTCGCCAACACTGTGCCCAGCCCAATGCCTGTAAACAGAACAGGTGTGCCATCAGTGTGCACCTAAAGAGGGACACAGTGAATGAGCCAATGACTGTGGTTGCTCTCAAAACAGCTTTTGACCCTTGTCAATTTACCTGGCTTGACAACAACTCCAAGCTCAAGTAGAACTTAAGGAAGCGCAGTTTGAAGAAACAAATTGCGTCTTGAACCTGTCTAGGCCGGTTGTCTGTCTATTTTGATTTAGTTTTTTACCTCTTAGGTTCAGAGTGACCTGGCCAGTCTCTAATCTCCTGGGGCATGTATTTCCCTTCTGCCCTGTAATAATAGGCTGCCTGAGGGCTTGCTGGGCTGTGGTTTAAAAAGTCCACAGGTGGGAGCCCACCCAGTGGCGTAATGGTTAGGTTCGCACTCTGCCTCAGTGGCCTGGGGTTCGCTGGTTCAGATCCCGGGCACGGACCTAAACACTACTTATCAAG
Source organism: Equus asinus (assembly GCF_041296235.1). NCBI lineage: Eukaryota > Metazoa > Chordata > Mammalia > Perissodactyla > Equidae > Equus > Equus asinus. The sequence continues at coordinate 44,426,535 of NC_091813.1, forward strand.
CCACATTGTGGCAGGCGTCCCACATGCAAAATGGAGGAAGATGGGCACAGATGTTAGCTCGGGGCTAATCTTCCTCAAAAACAAACAAACAAAAAAAACAGTCCCCAGGTGGCTTCTCCTCTCCACAGCAGAGGAGGACAGAACCTTCGGGAGGGCAGGACTGTGCATTCCCCTTCTCTGGCACCCCTACCCTCAGAGGCAAGGCTGGGCACGTGGGTCTTCCAGTCCTTTTGGAACAGACTTGCTATCCCTTCTTGGTTCTCATTTTTTACCTGAATTCATTCTTACTGGGAGCAAAGCTACTCCAACAGCATTTATGTAGTAAAGCTGGTAGCAGGAAATGCCAGTGCCCACCCACCCTCCCCTCAATCCTTTTTACCACTTCTGGTGCACCCCAGGCCCCGCTGTGCTTTCACTGCCAAAGGCAGCCTTGTGGTTCTTTTTGGTGGACGGCTCTTGGGGGCTCTGGAGCTGCTTTGGCTGCGTGGAGGCGCGGCTTACAGCCTGTTGGGTCAGGCTGAGGCCACCCTCTGGGAAGCTTGGCCTGCATGCCTCCCCAGCCATGTCCTGCACCTGCCATTCTAACCAGTGTCCTTACATCACGTACACACAAATCCTCATCGGAGGCCTGCCTTGGGGGACCCAACCTAAGACAGTTGGTATCAGGAGTGAACAAAACCCTGAAAAGGGATCTGAGAGGACCTGGGTGGAGCACAGACATTGTCTGCTTGCATCCACGGTCAAGTTCACTCCATCCTATCACAGAGTCTTCATGTTGAAGATCGGCCGCAATTTATGGGGAAAACTTGCAAGAGGAGAGTTAGTTCGACAATTTACAGCCCTCACCTGCTACAGCTAGTCTGGAGGTGACATTGTTGTTCACGTAACCTCCTCTACCCCTCACCTGGCTGGCACTTCTGCTGGTTGTTCCGTGTCAGAGTGACCCTAGCCCTGCATGCTTGAGGGGTCCGAGCCCCTGGTTACATGGCTTGCTTGCTGTAATTGGTGAGTGACAGTTAACGCTGGGCATGGGAGGAACCCAGGGCTGCCTGGGTTCCATAGATACTCCTATGTGGCCCAGGGCAGCAGAGACAGAGCCTCCTCCTAATGATCAGAGCGAATTATTCCTGCCAGGAAGGCCACTCCTTTCTTTGCCTGATGGCCCCCTAATGACCTAGTGGTTGCCAGAAATTTGGGTTTAGTGTTTGTTTTCTGTGTCCCCGGTGGAAGTGTCTCCCTTCTGGGAATTGGGACCTCCAGGCGCACAGAACCTAAAGTTGTGGCCAAGGAAAGACAACTTCCCCCAAGTAGGTCACTGGGAATGAGGCCGAGCAGGGCCACTCCCACTTCCATTGCCTGCCCTTCCCTTGTCTGCACTGCAGGCTCCCTTCCCTCAGGCAGGGACACTCAGGTGCAGGGTCCTCTACAGCTGCCCTCTGTGAGACTTTGCTGAGCCCTCACCCTTGTTTGAACTTCTCTCCTTTCCCCACTCCCCTATTGGTTACCTCTGGAAGCACTTCCTTGGTAAATTACTTGCAACCAAATTCTGCTTTCTGGAAAACCAACCTCAGACAGAACTGGAAGTCATCATGAGTGGAGTGGGCAAATTTTGAACATAGGAAATGGACTGAAGCTGGCGTTGAAGGAGGGAAGTTTGAACTACTGGATAGAATGTTGAACTGGAAGTTGAGGGTCCTGCTGCTATTTAGGTAACCTCACTGAAGACCAAGAACATGGGCCTCAGGCTTCCCATGCATCTGAGAGGGATAAGGATTTACTTTGAGCAATCTAGGAAAAATACTCTCAGAAAGTGCTCATAGCACATTTATTTCAGTGTCATGAATTTTAAAACTGATGAACTTATTTGCAGATAATATACAATAAGATAATATAATAACAATAGCTAACACTTCCTGTGCATTTCTCTGGCCATGTGCTGTGCTAAGTACAAGATTCTCTCCTTTCATCCTTACATCTGCCCCATGCAGAAGGTCTGGTCATTAGATATTAGTCCTATTTTATAGATGTGGAGACTGAAGGATAGAAAGTGATTTGCCTATGTGAGCCCCGGGGCTGGGATTAAACCCCAGGCCTGTGCTCTGAACTGCCCCATTGCAGCCTAAGCAGAGAGACACAGAAATGCTCCATCTTGCCCCAGGCTGTCTGTGGGTATGTGCCATTCTGGGTTTTAAGTATGTACACATGGAACCCATGGTTTATTTGAGTGGATGAGAAAGTGCGAGTTAGCTAGGCTTCCCAGAGAGGCCAAGGGCAATCCCAGAAGCACCTTTGATTCTGTTCCAATGCAGGAATATCAGTTGATATTACTAATGCTTTCATCTGGCATTTTCACGAGGAAATCTTGGTTTTACTTGGCTCTTGGGCTGGCAGATGGGTCCTGCATGAAGGGCGCTGCAGCGGGGTCAACAGCTCCCCCTATCTGTTCGGATGTTCCAAGATCTCTTCCTGAGGCCAGACTCATCTTTAAAACACACCTACACTCAGAGCTGTTTTCTTCAAAGATTAAATTTGGCTCCTGAGAAATAGTTTGACAGGACTCTGTTGGTCACTAAGGGAACTGGAATTCAGTTGGGTGATTTGTGGGTCTGGATTCCCACTTACCCTGGTCTACTCTCACAGACAAGACACATGTTGAATGAACACCCTTGCTAGGCTGAAAGCCTTGGAGAGTGAGGCCTGTGTTTTGTTTACTGCTGGGGTTGGTGCCTGCCACATAGTAGGCTCTCTGTAAATGGTTGTTGAATTAACAAATGAATTGATAGATGACTAAAGAGAGCCAGCACAGTTCTCTCACAGTTAAGAGCCCAGACTCTGGAACCACATGCCATGGGCAGGTGACTTAACCTCTCAGAAGCTTGGTTTTCCCAACTGTACAATGGGTATGACATTAATATACATCCCTCGAGCTTGATGGGAAGATTAAACGAGTTAGTATGCATAAAGCACTCAGAACAGTGCCAGGCACACAGAAAATATTTTCTCACTGAATTTCTTACAGACTGTGACATCAGAGTGTGGCCCTGGGCCGGGCCCAAACTCCCCTCACATTGGTTGCCCTCTCCTTATACCATATTGCAGGAAGCAAATTTTGTTGTGTCATTATCAGCTTGAAACCCCCTCATTCTTCTTCCCCACTAAAGTGCCTTTGTGTCTAGAGGTGGGTTTGGTGGAGTGCTAGATCTTACTGTTGGCACAAAAAAATGCTGAGATCCTTAAAATCTCCCCTGTGGGCAGTGGGGAGAGATACACTTTTTTTCCTGAAGCAAAGCTGAGAGTTTATCACTGCCTGCCAAAACCTCCCTCTAAGGCATCGCTTCTCAAACTTTTTAAACTCTCTCCCTGTTAGCCCAGAACAACAAAGTCCAGAGTCATTCTCAAGAGAGAGGAGTGACAGGAATGGGCTGGTGGCTGGGATCCACGTGCATCATGCTTTAACAAGGAGGGAGGGTCAGCGGGGCTCTCATGGAAAAGAGTCTGCAAGCCAGCAGAAGTAGGAACCAGCAGTCGGCAAATGGCTACCACTGTGGACCACGCTAGCTCGGAGGGACTGCTTTCTACCAGCTTAGAAAGCTCCCAATTCTTCATTTGTTCATTTAGCAAATATTTATTGAGCACTTACTATGCACCAAGTGCTGGGGATGCAGAGATGACCAAGGTCGATGTCTCTGCCTTCATGGAGCTTACATTCTATGATCATTAACATCTATTCAACACCCGCACGAAACACTGCTCACCCAGGACAGGTTCACTGAGCCATAGCAGTTCCTCAGGGATTCTCTGAGACTAAGCTGGAACGTGCCCAGGGGGTTTCAGCCTGTCAGCAAGAATCACTTGGCTTCTTTGGCCATGGGGAAAATGTAACTGGAACTCTTGTTGCCATGTATGCGTCTCAGTCCTGGCATTGGGAGGCCCAAGGCTCTGATCAGTCTGTGCAGGACTCCACACTCAAGAGTTAAGGCTCCACACCTCACACTCCTCAAGATGGCCACTATCAAAGAAAAAGAAAATAAGAAGTGTTGGCGTGGATGTGGAGAAGTTGGAAAATTTGTGCACTGTTGATGGGAATGTTAAATGGGGCAGTGGCAGTGGAAAACAGTATGGAGATTCCTCAAAAAATTAAAAATAGAATTACCATATGATCCAGCTCACTCCACTTCTGGGTAAGTATACAAAAGAATCGGAAGCAGGGTATTGACAAGATATTTGCACACCCATGTTCATAGCAGCATTATTCACAGTAGCCAAGAGGTAGAAGCCACTCAGTGTCCATCAATAGATGAAGGGATAAACAAAAGGTGGTATATACAGACAATAAAATACTATTCAGCCTTAAAAAGAAGGAAATTCTGTCACATGCTACAACATGGATGAACCTTGAGGACATTATGCTAAGTGAGCTACCCAGTTACAAAAAGACAAATACTGTATGATTCCACTTATATGAAGTATCTAAAATAATTAAAGTCATACAGACAGAAACGGGAGTGGTAGTTTCTAGGGGCCAAGGGGAGGAGAAAAGGGGAATTGCTATCTAATGTGTGTAGTTTCACATCTGCAAGTTGAGTAAGTTCTGGAGATCTGTTTCACAACAATGTGAATATACTTACTACTGAACTATACACTTAAAAATGGTTAAGATGATACATTTTATGTTATATATATTTTTTACCACAATTAAAAAACAAAAAATTAAGACTTCAGTGGCCAACAGCTATGGTTGATGCCTGGACACAACAGGAGGAGAAGGAGGAGGCTGTGTGTGTTTCTGTGTGTGTGTGTGTGTGTGTGCGTGCGCGCATGTGTGTAGGGGGCAGTGGAAGCAGGGGAGGTCCTGGAAGTGGAAATTAACCTGGTCACCAGAGAGTCTGTGGTTATTTTCACTTGAACAAGGCCCCCAGAGGAAATGAACTGGGACCCAGTGGCTGCCGGTTGTCCTTTCCAGGTCTCCGAATCCCCAACTTTCTATTGCAAGAGAGGAAACAGAATATAGGGCAGAGCAAGCTTTCAAGAGTTCAAATCCCATCTCTGCTACTTACTTAGCTATGCAGGCTTGGGAAAGATACCTGAACGCTCAAGTGCTTCAGTTTCCTCATCTGTAAAATCGGGGTATAATAGTACTCACAACGCAGGCATAGAGTGTGGACTAAACAAGTCCTCCCATGGAAGCCCTTAGCGTTTTGCCCACTATGCTGCGTTAGTGTTTAGGAAGTTTGGGGATTCTTGATGAAGTTGAGGGGTATATGGGAGAATTCACATTGTAATTAAAGAGCTGGGCATCTGGGTGGAAATGTGTTCAGTGAAAAGAAAGTATGGCTACTTCTGGCCAGCATATGCTGATGGCCTGAACTGACCATTCCCAGGTCAGAAGGTAGGGTGGCATCGTGAATTATGCAAAGCTTTTTTGCTCAGCCTTGAAAGGCCAACCTAAGAGCAGGTTGGAATGACAGTAGGTTGGAGGGATGGCTGGTGACTCCCCAGCCATGCCTCGCCCGGGCATACTTCATTTTCCTTCTCTTCACACCCATGGCTGGGTGGGAGGAGGTGGCCCAGGTGTGTGGGAGGTGATAGGCCACACGTGCAGGAAGCTGCAGGTACCTCAGGCGGGGCCTTGGGACACTCGCCATTTCTGGGGCCTGGTGCCTCCCATCCAGGCTCCAGTCTTCTCTGAAGAATCACCCAGACCAGCTCTGAGGGTGCTTTAAAACCGGTTCTTCCAGCTATTAACCCTGCAGCTCCTGACGAAACACACACCCAGGTGAAGATAATTAGGGTGGGAGGGAGATCAGGACTCTAGGAATTCGGTGCCAGCCTCCCCTGCAGGTCATTCAGAGGTTGCGGCCTTGGCAGGCCTTGGCAGGCGTCGGCTCAGAGCCATGCAGCCAGCAGGCCCCACCTCCGTGTCTGGGAGGCAGCTGCTTCCAGGGAGCCCACATCTCATGGTGGCTCCCCCTCTCCTTAGGCTGCTCCAGGTGTGTGCCCCCTGGTCTTGGGGGGAACTTGGGAATCCTGCACCTGAAGATGAAGGATTCGGATGAAGGACCACTTACTGAACATGTCCTCTGTGGAGCCAGGCACTTTAAATTCATCATCTCCATCCTCACAGGCACCCTGCAAGGTGGGTATAATTACTATTCCCATTTTACAGATGAGAAACCTCAGGCTCAGAGGCAGTGAGGTGCTTGTTTAAGGCCCCTCCCTGCCTTTAAATGATGGAGTTGCTATTTAAACCTAGGTTGGTCAGGCTCCAAATCCTACACACAGCCCCTTCCCCTCTCTGCCTCACACAGAAGATAAAGTGATCAAGAGCCAGCCCTGACGGCCTGGCCATTAAGGTTTGGCACACTCTGCTCCAGCAGCCTGGGTTCAGTTCCCAGTCGTGGAACCACAGCACTCGTCTGTCAGCAGCCATGCTGTGGCAGCGGCTCACATAGAAGAACTAGAAGGACTTACAACCAGAATATAAAACTCTGTGCTGGAGCTTTGGAGAGAAAAAAAAATAATAATCTGCTCCCCTTGACTATCATTTTAAAAAAAAAATGATCTACTTTAGCTAGACTATTTTGCACTGCCTCTCATGCTTATAGGCAATTGCTAGTGTTAAATGTCAATGCTAAGAGGAATGGACTAATGATGTGAAACAGTCAAAAACTTTGACTCTTCCCCTAAAATAGGATCACGTCACTCCTCTTTTCAAAAATCTTCAGTGACTTCTCCACTTACCAGATCGAGTTCAAGCTCCTCAGCCTGTGATACAAAGCGCTGAAGAGAGTATGACAGAACGCCAAGCTCCTGTGGCCCTTTTCTCTATTCAGAATGATCTTCAGTCTGGAAAGGGAAAAATAACCCTACTGAGTTGGAACTGGTGCCCAAAGAGGAGCACGAAGGGTTGGAAGGGAGTCCAGATTCCATCCCAGACCAGTGGCCCCCAGCCCAAACCCGGCAAGGAAGGGCACCCGGGCCCAGCTTGCTCCGTGGCTGGTGTTAATCTTTCACAGATCATAGCAAATGTGAGAAAGTCTCAAAGAATGGGGTGGGCAAAAGTCCTAGTTTTCAAAAGGGAGAATACTTTGGATTCCTACATCCCTACAGGTCTGAGGGGGAGACCCAATAACACTGTAGTCCATGCTACAGGACCCTGTAGTTCTTTGGTGACCTGCACTCCTATTTCTAAGGTCCACTCTAAACAAGTCATGCCAATCTCACCCCGTGTCCTCTGCTAATGGGTTTACTGGGCTGGTAGATCAGGGAGATGTTGATGATGTGGTATATCTGGATTTCAACAAGACCACTGATAGTGTCTTTCGTGACCTCCCTGTAGACAAAATTGGAAAATTGTGAGCTGGATGTGCTTTCATTTAGAAGAGCTCATAACTGGCTGAATGCGTAACCTGAGGAATGCTGACTGATGGTAACTTAGAGGAAGTCTGTAGCGGTGGGCAACAAGTCTCCACCCCAAGCCTGTTGTTTTGGATATTTTTATCAATAACATAAAAGGCAGATGATGCAGCCCTGGGAGAGATAATTAACAATTTGGATGCAGAAATACGATCCAGACAGACTGAAATAATGGGCATGATCTAATAGGATCAAACTTAATTGGAGCAGATGGAAAGTTCTGGACTTTGGTTTAATAAATCAATGCCACAGGGTGAAAAGGACTTAAAGATTTTAGTGGATTACAAGCTCCGCGAGTTAATAGGACTCAAGCTAGAAGAGGCTCAGGGGTCCCTTCTGCTTTCAGGGTGTCGGATCCCTGCATAGCATCAGACCCAGGTATGACCTGGCTACCAATCACTAGACAGGTTCTGGAATGTGCCATGTCCTTGCACACCTCCATACCTCTGCACACATTGTTCCCACTTCCTTCTCCTCTAGCTCATCTGGTGAATTCCTATTCACTCTTTTTTTCCATTTTATTTTATTATTTATTTATTTTTATTGAGGTCACTTTGGTTTATACATTATATAAATTTCAAGTGTACATCATTATATGTTGACTTCTGTGTAGACTGCATTGTGTTTGCCACCAAGTCTAGTTGCCCTCTGTCACTGTACAAATGTCTCCCATTACCCCTTCTGCCTTCTCCCTGCCCCTTTCCTCTCTGGTAACCACCAATCTGTTCTCTATCTCTATATGTGTGTTTGTTTATCTTCCACATATGGGTGAAGTCATACAGTAATTGTCTTTCTCTGTCTGACTTATTTTGCTTAGCACGATACCCTCAAGGTCAATCCATGTTGTTGCCAATGGCAAGATTTTGTCTTTTTTATGGCTGAGTAGTATTTCATTGTATATATATATATATATATATCACATTTTCTTTATCCATTTATTTGTTGATGGGCACTTGGGTTGCTTCCACATCTTGGCTGTTATGAATAAGGCTGTAATGAACATAGGGGTGCATATATCTTTTTGAATGAGTGTTTTGTGTTCTTTGGATAAAGACCCAGAAGTGGGATAGCTGGATCACATGGTATTTCTACTTTTAATTTTTTTAGAAATCTCCATACTGCTTTCCATAGTGGCTGCACCAATTTACATTCCCACCAGCAGTGTACAAGGGTTCCCTTTTCTCCACATCCCTTCAATACTTGTTATTTCTTGTCTTTTTAATTCAATCTTTAAGATCCAGCTCAGCAGCTCCAGCTGGGTGGAGGCCTTCAAGCTCCTGACTACCTGTGCCCCAGAACCCTGGCTCCTCTGTGCTCCCTCACAGCACTCGCCACATTGGGTTCAAATGATCAGTTCTCCTGCCTGTCTCCTCACAGGAGTGGACTCTCCTCGAGGGCGGGGCTATCTCACTCGCAGAGTGGGTGTTCAGTGAATGTTTGTGGGAATGGTCTGGCTGCCCCAAAGGCTAATTCTGTCTTTTGCTGTGTTTGTGCAGGAATCATGTGCAGAAACGATTTCCTAATGCTGCTCACACAAGGCATATCAGACAACTTGAATAAAGGCCTCAGTTCTGGGCCCCACACTTGAAAAGAGACAATGAGACAGGTTTGGGTGACCCCGCTAAAGAGCAAGCCGGGTGGTAAAGGGTCTGGACCCTCTGTCATGTGAGGAAAAGGAGAAAGATGGGAATGTTCAGCAGGAAAAGAGAAGGCTTAGATGAGGACCCAAGAGCTGTCTTTAAGCGTTTGGGAGAATGACAGCCAGTGGTCCCTCACTATCTGGGGGTGTGGGAGTGTCAGTACTTGATGAAGCCCTGGACACACACACACACCCCGTTTTCACAGAGTGGAGGCAGTACAGGGTGTGGTTAAGAGCCTGGCTTGAGGCTCACACTCATGAATCTGAACCCGGCTAGGCCTTGGGCAAGTTGCTTAACCTGCTTGTCTGTTTCCTTATCTGTGGAATGGGGCTAACAATATTACCCACCCCACAGGGGAATTAAATGTGACAATATGTGAAACGGGTTTAGAGCAAAGTCTGCCATATTCCATAAATGTTAGCTTAAAAATATCACGGGGGCCGGCTCAGTGGTGTAGTGTTTAAGTTTGCGTGCTCTGCTTCAGTGGCCTGGGGTTTGTGGGTTGGGATCCCAGGCGTGGACCTACACACCACTCATCAAGTCGTGCTGTGGCGGCATCCCACATACAAAACAGAAGAAGATCGACACAAGTTTTAGCTCAGTGACAATCTCCCTCAAGCAAAAAGAGGAAGATTGTCAACAGATGTTAGCTCAGGAACAATCTTCGTCACCAAAAAAAGAAAAAATATATATATATATCAGAGGGTGTGCTGTCACACAAAGCCTAAAGGAGTTGGCTCTGGAGGGCAGCAGACACTAGATTCTGAAGCCCTGGACCCACTTCCCTGTGTGGGTGGAGAACCTTCGTGCATCCCTGACCCCGGAGCATCTGCGGGTCTGGGCCCTCCTCTTCTTCCCTCTGTATCTGAGCCCCACACTCTCAGAGCAACCTCTGGGTGAAGAACCAGCCCACTCTGGTCCAGGCCTACCCTTAACATGTGTGGAGGCTGCAGCAAGAGTACACATGTCTGCCAGCAATACGTGAAAGTTACAAACCAAGCTAAGAACTGCTAAACAAAACATGTTCTATCCTCATAAGTCAACAGTCACACCTTCACAACCCGCTAGAAGTGTAGGTTCGAATTTAGAACTCCTTGAACTTCCATGCTGGAACATCATGGCACATGGACAGCTGGCCCTGACCCCCAGCACTTGGCATGCACACTGCCCCTTTCTCCTTACACCCCAAGATACATCTCTCACCATGAGGGGGTCTCAGGCAGGTGCGTGGACCCCCAGCCACGTGGTGTGTAAGCTGTATTTATAGCCACAGCCCTCCATTCCCTCCCCACTCCCCTGCAAATGGTTGCCCCTCAGGTCTAAGGATGCTCCCACTGCAGGCATGGTCCACCCTCGAGAGGACAGACCAGGGGAAAGGCCAGTCAGGCCCCATGAATATGCTCCAGGCTCTTTAGGCAGGGAATTCAGGGGTCCTGGACACCCAGAGCAGGAAGGGGACAGAAGTTGCTAGTTCCCCTTGGCTCTTTGAATCCTGGCTTTTTGAAGGTGAGGCCCCTAGGCCTGAGAGCAGCACTGTGCCTATTAACCTGTGAAAGCCTGGATGCCTCCACTCTATCTGCTGCCCAGCCCACTCTGCCCAACAGGTTTAGAGTGGGAGCTGTGTTTGCCTCCAGGGAGCATCACCTAGAAAGAGGGAAGGAGATCTGTTTACCCCCAGGTCAGTTTAGAGAAAGACGGAAGGTGGTGACAGCTTTAAAGAGAGAAGGAGAGAAGGGCAACGTCTGAGGCCTGCAGCCAGGAGGACGGCAGCCTGCAGAGGCCTCAGGGTTGGGAGGCCAGGCGGCTCAGGACATCTGGTCTTCAGTGCTGGCCCTGGACCTGCTTGCCCTCAGCCCCGTTCCTCAGACTCCTTTCTGCTCTGTACGGCAGGGAGCAGGCTCTGCAGGCTGTACTCCCCAGGGTGCAGGGTCAGCAGGCTGCTGGCTGGGGGTAGCCTAGGAGGGACTTGGGTGAGAGATTGGAGGGTAGATGGGAGCAGAAGGAAGCACTGTATTTCTTCCCCTCCTTCTCTGCCTTTGGTGCCATCTCTGGCAGCTGCATTTCTTTGCTGACCTCAGCTTCTGCTGTGGCCCCAGTTTCCTTCCAGTGACTTTGGTGCCTGGCCTTGGAGAGCCCACCTCCTCCCCTCATCCCTTGAGCCTCAGGCAGTGGTGACTTCCTGCTGTTACTGATCTCTGGGTTGCCTCACTGTCTACTGATTGACTTCCTAACCTTTTCCATCACCTGTGTAATCAAGTCCTTGCGTTAAATTCCTCCTGTTTTATACCCTCAGAAATCAGTTTTTGTTTTCTTAACACTGAAATCAATATGCATCGAGCACTGTTATGTATCAGTTGATTTCATGGACAGTCATGTGCTGCATAATGACAATTTGATGAATGATGGACCACATATGTGACGGTGGTCCATAAGATTAGTACCATATAGCCCAAGTGTAGCACGCTATACCATCTAGGTTTGTGTAAGTACACTCTATGATGTTTGCACAACGATGAAATTGCCTAATGATGCATTTCTCAGAGTATGTCCCCATCATTAAGCAACACATGAGTGTATCATCAATTTTAGTAGTCAGACCCAAACTAATAACAGTCACTTATATAGAGAGGAAACTAAGTTTTTAAGAGGCTACATAATTTTCTAAGTTTACCAGCTAATAATGGATAGAACAACTAGGATTTGAGTCTAAGTTTGCTTCACTCCCAGGTCCATTCTCTTTCCAGTATGCCTCACTGCTTACTGGAAACACTTCTTGGACAACTGTATTGGGAAACATTTGAGGCTGTGTTGGAAGCCAGTGGAAGGAGAGTTCTGGGGTGAGGATGGCTTCTGGCCTCCTAAAATTACTCCAGCAGCTCCCTCCTCATTGCTAGGGAGCCATAAATAAACTCTCGTTTTAAGTATTTTCAGAAAATCTAAATAGAAAGAAATCTCACTGAGTCCACACGAGACTGCCATTCAGACTGCTGGAAATAGATTTAAATTGTTAGGCTTAATGGAAAGCTAGGTGAGACACCATGATTTTTTGAGAAACAAGAAGCCAGGCTGAAAGGAAATGCCTGCTATAATTAGACAATATTAAGACTTAATCCAGTTAATGCCAATGTAAATAATTCCTCCCTTCCCTCTCTCTCTCTCTCTCTCTCTTCACTTCTCTTTTAAAACCTTAAACCAATGGCTCACAGCTTATGCTCTCGCATCACAGGCTAGATTGGGGTGATTTGTTCCCAAGCAAGGAACTTGGGTCTTTTCCCAGTTCATGGGTGAGGGGCAAGAGGGGGAGGAGAGGGTGGGAAATTAGGTTCATGGTACGACATTTCTCAACTTTAAGAATTTTTGTGTTTAATTTTTCTTAAAAATCACCTGAAGCACCTAGGTGGACTAGAACCTAGACTCTAGTCTGAGGGGTGATCTGATTTACTATAAGTTTACTTATGAATGATTGAGGGTGTGCCACAGAGTAGAGGACTCCAGTCACTCTGCCCTAAAAACAAGCTCTGGAACCGCTGTCTTCAAAAGCATGCCAAGATGCCCACCTGTGCACACCATTCAGATTCTGTTCCAGCGGGGGATCCATTGTGAGGTACAGTTATGGTGACCCTCAGCCTCCAAACAGCCTAGCCCCAACTCGTCTAACCCTCCATATATACTATTGTGCACCAGACCAGGAGTCCTCCCACCCCCTATCTTGGATTGGAAAACATTGTTGTCCCAGGTAAAGGAATTTGCTCCAGTTAGGATGACCCACATATATGTGGGAGGGCATTGCTCTGGAGTGACAGAGTGACCTAGCAGCATCAGAAGGATTTAGGAAGTGCCTTCGTTGCTTGGGTTTGAGGGGGAGACCCTGTCACTGGTCAATGTCTTCTTTCTCTCTGTAACTCCTTGAACTAATCCGAAAGGCAGCCAAGACTTATGAGCGGATTGTTAATGCTCATCAGTTTCACCTTCCAAGCCTGGCCTTGGGGAGAGTCTGTGTTAGGTCCACAGCCCAGGAGTCAGGGGGAATACCAGCTGCAGTTCAGGGTGGAGAATCCCTGAGCATTTCCCCTGGAGCCTGAGGTCCCCCCATCCCAACTGTTTGCTGATGACCTTCTGCATGGGGGAAGAAGACTCTTGTCAAATACGCACAATGAAGGCACAGCCTGTCTCACTGTGTACTTTCCCAAGGACAAAAACAGTTCCCCGGGAATCAATAGTTACTGGCGTTGGAAGATCCCATTCCAAACCCCATCTCATTAAACCAGGCCACCATGTTCAGTATTTGCTCCACAGCCAGGCAGGGGTTAATGGGATCCAAATCCATCCTGTAGGTGATGGTCTTTTATCAGTTGTAATAAGTCACCAGTATTGGCAGCTTGCAGACTAATTTTTCAGAACAGCCGATATTTAATAGACTACCCCAGATGATTAAGTGAAATGATTTCTTGGAGTGGTCCCAGAGATAGCTCTAAAAGTTGTCTCAGCTAATTATCTCAAAACTAAAGGGTAGGATCGTAATGCCACTTATTAGTTTAAAACTGGTTTCTGCCAAGATTCGGGCTTCTTAATTTAAGCTCTACACGCCCAGAAGGTCCATGGCGAGGCCACAGTGAGACAGTGAGTGCCTCAGATTTACACATAGTTGTGTGCATCTGATCAGTGTTCATCAGATGCCTAAGTGGATCCAGGGCCCCAGAGACGATAAAACTGCCTACCTGGATTTTTGGTACCATTTATTTTGCAGGTCATTTCTACAATCTCTGATTAATTTTTCATTTTGATCTCTGCTTTGATCCCCTTGCTCTAGGTGGCCTTTGTATATGGACCAGGGACCCAAGTTGATTTATCAAACTATTTTTGAAGCTAAGAAAGAAATGGCATCATTTTTTGGGGAGCTAATACTTCACTGCCCGCTCCTCCCCTCCCCTGCCCAACATTAAAACAGTCAAATCTAAACCTGGAATATTTAACCTGGTCATGGTTTGCGTCTTCGAAATAGAGGCAAACCCGAGTGCTTCCCTCCACCCACAAATTCCATTTAAAGTCAGATTTCCAAACATCTGCGGACCGTGTCTGTTCCGTGTCTCCGCGGGATTACTAAATTACACTTAGCTTCCTCTGATGAGGTATTTCCCTCCCCACACCCTGGCAATTACTTGCCAATTAATACAATCGAGTAAACACCTTATGAACAAATATTAATTTTGAATGTCAGGTTAACATTTTCCTCACTCTCCTCCACCTACGATTTCCTGAATTTTCAAGGTTTGGCCGTTCCCTCTCCCCCTCCCATTCAGCTTAAAACTGGGCAGGGCCAGGGGTAGTGAAGATTATTCATGTGGACCTCTCGCTGAAGGACGTGTGCCTACTTCCTTCCTAAATGTAAGCAGTCAGGTCAACAAGGGCTGCATAAAAGGCCTTACAGATCTGAAAGCTATCATGTTTGTCAGCCCAGAATTGCAGATCTGAGTGATGATTAGCTCCTGGCACTATCTGGCGTCTGCAGAAAACAAAGGCCTGATGTTTAGGGAACTCAAAGTTCTTGAACACCTACATTCACTCCCTCTTGCCCCCAAAGCCTCACCTGGAAGGGAGGTTAGGTGGGGGTGAGTCAGCGGCACCTGCGGGTGCCATCCTCCTGGAGGAACTTGCACCTGCGTCTCTGTCCTTTTTTGTCCCAATGACAGGCTCACCTCAGCTGGTTGGAGGCAACTATGATGACCTTCCACCCTAGTGCCAGAGACTGGACTCCCTCTCATACTCTCCCACTAGCTGTGTGACCCTGGACAAGTCGCTTAATTTCCTTCCACTGCTGTCAAATGGATATAATGATGCCTACATTACAGGGACGCTGACATAGTTAACTTAGGTGAAATATACAAAGTGGTTAGCATCCTGTGTTAGGTTTCTTCTCATTTGTACAAGGGGGATAATAATACCTAACAACACTATAATCCTACTTACACATTGCCTACTAAGGCTTGGGCTCTGTGGAAGGTTCCAATGAGCAAATGTGCCTGAATTTTTCTCAAAATGTTTGATTTTGAGGTTACAACTTTTGGAATATGATGCCACTAAGACATGAGTCAAATCACATCCATCTTTCTTAAAGTTTGGCCTTTTGGAACCAAAGAGACAGTGAGTTGTGAAAGAGCTCTGAAATCAAATATCTATGGGAAACTCTGCAGCCTATCAATTCCTCTTGGAGAGTCACGTTGCACATTAGTATCTTAAAGCCTGTGATTTAAAAATAATTTAGCTATGATTAACTAAGTGCAGATTTATTTGATCATTTAATACAAAAGACGCTTTTATTCGTGTCATACTGTTGATATCCCTGATTCGATGCAGCACACTTTGAGATATGCTAAATTACCCTTCTCCCAATGTAGGCTATTCCAAGGATTGGATGACACCAATTGCTGTGATAGATTTTAAATTGAATTAGAAATCCAAAATGGGGGTGTTCTGTGACCATACCTTTAACTATCAGGAGTTTTTTAAACCTATGATTGAAAAAGATGACCTTCTTACAAAAGATGGGTTCTGGATCTTCTGGATTCAGTTACACCAGCATCTGAGCACGGTCGTTTAACCAAAAAATAATGCCCTTTGGGGATGCACATGCTTTTTATCTAATATGTCTGCTACTCAGGATCGTCAAGGCACACAGGAAAGAAGTAGAGAGACCTTTATCCAGATATGCACATGAGTAATTTTCACCACCCTCGGCTAAAGCTGGATTGGGATTTTGTCTTTGTCATCACAGTTGTGCATATCTTTACCCTCCAGGACTAACGCCTCCAGAGTTTCACATCCAGCAGTATATGTAGGAGTGTCTATTGTTTATATTCCCTACCCACTATGTGTATATTTTTTTCTTTAATCCTCATCACAGCCTTTCAAAGTAGGCATTATTGCCTTTATCTTACAGATGAGAGGAGGAGGCTCAAAGTGATTAAGTTAACTTCCTTGTAGTAAGATGGAGAACTGGGTCTCAAGGCCAGGTTGGCTGACTGAAAGGCTTGTGCTCTTTCTGATCCTTATATCACCTTCACTTCTCTTCCCCAAGACGTCTGGGGCTTCCCATGGTGGCAGGATCTCATACTCCACACCTTTTCTTACCTCCATAAAATTATACCCATCTTGATGCTATAGACTGAATGCTTGCGTCCTCCCAAAATTCACATGTGGAAACCTAATCCCAAGTGTGGTGGTATTAGGAGGCGGAGCCTCTGGGAGGTGATGAGGTCATGAGGGTGGAGCCTTCATGAATGGGATCAGTACTCTTGTCAAAGAGACCCCAGAGAGCTCCCTCATCCCTTCTGCCGTTTAAGGACACAGAGAAAAGATGGCCATCTATGAACCAGGAAGTGAGCCCTAACCAGACACTGAATCTGCTGGCACCTTGATCTTGGCCTCCATAACTGTGAGAAATAAATTTCTGTTGTTTATAAGCCACCCTAGCTCTTGCATTTTCTTATAGAAGCCTGAATGGACTAAGACACTTGGTAAAGGAGGAAAACCATCTGACCATTTCAATCAATGCGTAAAAAGCATTTGATAAAATTCAGCACCCATTCATGATAAAAACTCTCAGCAACTAGAAACTTCCTCAATTTGATAAAGGCCGTCTACAAAAAACCAAAAGCTCAAATGGTGAAAGATTAAATGCCTTCTCCCTAAGATCAGAAATGAGGCAAGGATGCCTGCTTTTACTTCTATTCAACATTGTACTGGCAGTCCTAGCCATTGCAATCAGGCAAGAAAAAGAAACAGAAGGTGTAAAGATCAAGAAGGAACAAATAAAACTGTCCTCATTTGCAGATGTTATGATTGTTTATATATAAAATCCCAAGGAGTCTACAAAATATTGAATAGAAATAAATGAATTTAGTAAGGTTGTAGGATACAAAGTTAAAAGAAAATCAATTGTATTCTTATATACTAGCAGCAAACAGTTGGAAAATGAAGTTTTTGAAAAGCAATTCTGTTTACAATAGCACCACACAACATCAGATAGTTAGAAATGAATCTAATAAAAGATATCTAAGTCTTCTATGCTGCAAACTACAAATCATTACTGAGAAAAATTAAAGCAGATATAATTAAATGGAAAACTATACTGCGTTTATTGATTGGAAGACTCAATATTCTCCCGAAGATGTTCCACAGATTCAACATATTCTCAATCAAAATCCCAGGAGGATTTTTTGTAAAGATTGACAAGCTTATTTTCAAATGTATATGGAAAGGTAAAGGACACAGGATAGCCAAAGCTAATTTTAAAAAGAACAAAGCTGGAAGACTCAATCTTCCTGATTTCAAGACTTACTATAAAGCTACGGTAATGAAGACAGCTTAGCATGAGCAAAAAACTGGCATATAGATCAATGGAACAAAAGAGAGAGTCCAGAAATACACCCACGCATATAGTAATAGGAGGTTTTCAATAAAGGTGCCAAAGCAATTAAATGGGGAAAGGAAAGTTTTCAACAAACGGTAGGAAACAACTGAATACTATGTAGAAAAAACATTAACATCAACTCTTACACCACACCACATACAAAAATTAACTTGAAATGGACCACAGACCTAAATGTAAAGGCTAAAACTAGAAGAATACACAGGAGAAAAATCTTTGCAACTTTGGAGTAGGCAAAGATTTCTTAGATATGTCAGGTAAATTACAAAATAAATTGACTTCATCAAAATTTAAGACTTTTGTCTTCAAAAGACACTGACAAGAAAATGAAATGGCAAGCCACAAACTAGAAAAAACTATTCACTACAAATGTATCAGATAAAGGATTTGTTTCTAGACTGTATAAAGAACTTCCACAACTAAATAAAAAAAGGACAACCCAATTAAAAATCGTCAAAATATTTGAACAGACACTTTAGGAAAGAAGTCAATACGCACATGAAAAGATGTTCAAAATCATTAGCTATCAGAGAAATGCAAATTAAAACCAGAATGAGATAACACTATATCTCTATTAAATGGCTAAAATTAAAAAGACTGACCATGCTAAGTATTGGTGAGGATATGGGGGCAAATGGAATTATATGTTGTGGTTGGGATGTCAAATGGTGCAACTACTTTGGAAAATAGTTTGACAGTCTCTTAAAAAGTTAAATTTCCATCTACCAAATGACCCAGCCATTCTGTTCCTAGGTATTTACCCAAGAGAAATGAAAACATGTGTCCACAGAAGGGCTTGTACACAAATGTTCATAGCAGCCTTATTTGAAATAATCCAAAATGGGAAACAACCCAAATGTCCATTAACAGGTGAATGTATAAATAAATTGTAATATATTGATATAACAGAATGCTACTCAGCAAAAATGGAACAAAGCGTTACTTCATGCCACAACATGGGTGAATCTTAAAGTCATTATGCTGTATATATACACAATGGAATACTACTCAGCTATAAAAAAGACAAAATCATGTAGACTATTGGTGGCAAACATGATGTAGTCCATACAGAAACTGATATATAATAATGTACACCTGAAATTTACACAATGTTATAAGCCAATATGACTTCAATAAAATAATTTTTTAAAAAAATCATTATGCTGTGTGAAAGAAGCCAGACACCTCCCACTGCAGATACATACAGCATGACTCCATTTGTTTAAAGTTTTTAAAGATGCATGCTAAGCTACAGTGATAGATAGCAGATCAGTGGCTGCCTCAGGATGCAGGGAGAGAAAGGGACAGGTTACACAGGGGCATAGAGGAACCTTTGGGGATTATGGATATGTACGTTATCTCGATTGGAGTGAGAGTTTCATGAGTGTAAACATTTCCTAAAACCCATCGACTTGTGCAATTTTACTTTTTGTGGTTTACTGAATGTCTGTTATACCTTAGCAGAGTTGAAAAAAAATTATATCTGTCCTAGGTCCACTTGTCCAGAGCGTGTTCCCAGTTCCCTAAGGGTCAGAACATCAATCAGTAAATGACCAAGAGACTTTGAGAACTTAAGGAAGAGGGACCGCTAAAAGGCAGGACGGGGCTAGGCCTCAAGGTTAGGCTCATTTTCTGGTTATAAAGGATTCTTGGCTTGGGAGAACAAAGGAGCGCGTAGGCATGGGCTGAAGGAACCTTAGCAGGCATTTGCTGTGCTCTCCTGGCGCCTGGTGAATAAGACTTGGAGGTGCAGAGATGCACGGGCTGCACGAAGACGCAGGTGAATGACATTGGGAGGTTGCATGACCCAGATGATGCGACTGAAGGGCCTGAAGTCACCCAGAGGGCACTGTCTGCTGGCAGCCACCTGTCCCCACCTTGGCTGACTTCTGTTTGGCGGTTTCATCAGTGCCTTAGATGAGAACATAAATTATCTACTTGCTAAATAAACATTCAGCAAATATCGATTGAGTCCTACAATGTGACAGGCACTGTGCCAGCCCCACAAGGGTATAGATCATGGAGGAATAACTGGACTACCTGGAGCATAGACAATAAAGAAAGGCAGTAACTCTTACATACTCACAAATACCCTACTCAAACGCTTGATGTGACACCAAGAGCTTGGCATGAGGGAAAGAACATGAAATTCAAGGAAGAGAAAGGAGGAACGAGTGTGGGGGGTGGAGGACATGAGGTCAGGGAGCCGAGAGGGCTAGACGAGTCTGGCCTTGGATGATTCGGGCTTTGGCTCTGAGAGAAGAGCAGCAATGGAGGATTGAGAGCAGAGGAGTGACATTGTCAGACGGGTGGTTTTCATAAACTGCTCTGCACACTGGAGGGGAGATAACAAACCAGAGGAGGCTGGTGGTCCAGGAGAGCAAGGATAGGGCCTGCGCTGGACAAGGGTGGGGCACATGTACACAGCTCCGAAATGTGCTCCTCAACCCCGGCCTCAGCCCCTGTCACAGGGGCTATAACACTAAGCTGTCTCCCAGGAGGGTGGAGGCAGGCGGTCCCCTACCCCTTGTCCCCAAATCCACTCCTCCAGCTCAGGTTATTCATGTCCTGGTGTGTCACTGTGAGTATCATGTGTCTGAGCTTATCTCTGAGAGCCCAAATCTGTGCCCCTTAAAAAAGTATGTGGATCAAGGCTGGCTTAGTGGTGTAGTGATTGGGTTTGTGCTCCACTTCAGCGGCCTGGGGTTCATGGGTTTGGATCCCTAGTGTGGACCTACACACTACTCATCAAGCTATGCTGTGGTGGCATCCCACATACAAAAAAATAGAGGAAGATTGGCACAGATGTTAGCTCAGGGCCAATCTTCCTCACCAAAAAAAAAAAAAAAAAGTGCATTTTGGTGTCAACAGATCTGGCTACAAATCTTGGCTCTGCTACTTATTAACTATGACCTTGGGCAGGTTTCTCAACTTTCCGAACCTCAGTTTCCTCATCTATACAATGGGGATAAAAGTATCTAACTCACTAGGATTATTGTGAGGATTAAATGGGATATATATATAAAGTGCTAGGTAAAATTAGGACTTGCCTCAATTTTTGCCCCAATTAGTCAGAATGCTTTCTGGCCTTCGGCTTTTGGGACACAGAGGCAAATGACAATAAAACTAGGAAATATTGGAAATGTCAAAAATCAAACCACGTCTGTCTCTAGGCAATTGCAAGGCCCCGTGCAATCACAGTGTTCACTTAGGATGAGCATCATGAAACCTCGAGGTGGAGAGGTCCTCAGTGGCCCCCACAACTGAGTCGAAGAGGAGGGTAACAGTGGGGGTTTCCTCTCCTGCATGAAGCAGGATGTCCCATCCTGGAGGACTCCTACTGACGGCGATTTTGCCCTCCAAGAAACATTCGGCAATGTCTGGAGACATTTGATTGTCATGACTTGGGGGTGCTGCTGGCATCTGGTTGATAGCTGCCAGGAATGCCACTAAATATCCCACAACACACAGGACAGCTCCCCAGTTACCCAGTCCAAAATGTCAATATTACCAAGGTTGAGAAACCCGGAGCGAGTCAGAAAGCTGGGTTCACATTCCAGCTCTGTCATTTATAGCTGTGTGACTGTGGGCAAGTTACGACGAAACTTCTCTATGCTTGTTTCCACATGTGTAAAATGAGAATGATAATAAGAGTTAATACTCCACGAGGATGTTGTGAGCATTAAATGAATTCATAGTATGTACAGTGTTCAGATCAGTGACTGGGGCACCGGGAAACCTTATCTAGGAGCTGGGTATCAAACCATCGCTCATTAGAACCATCACCCAGAGGTCATAGCTCTTCCCTCAGGGACAACCCCACTCCCAGATAAGTCTTCTCTTCTCTGGGCTACACATGCCCATCCTCTTCAACTGACACAGCTCCCAGACAGTTTACCATGCTGGTCTCTTTTCTGGAAGGATTCTAGTGTGTCAATATTAAAATAAGCCTCCCACGATTATACCCAACAAGCCTGGTGTCCTGGAAGCACAGAGGGACCACTATACCTTCCTTGACTAGAGGAACCTCTGATGAATGCTGTCTAGGGGGCTGGCTTTTAACGTAAGAGCTGTGTGCTGCCATTGGTGACTTACACTTTGACCAACCGGAACCTTATAGCCTTTGTTCCACAGACGAGGGGTCCTAAGGTAGAGAATGTCCTGGAATTGTAGAGAACATGGCTTTCTGATGACAAATGGTGTATCAGAAAAGAATTTTCCGCTTAGTCTGAAAATTCAGTAAAATAAAACTCTGCTTTTCTTGAGGTTAAGTGGAGCGTGATTGAACTGGAAAGAACGTCACAGGAAAGCCATGTCACCAAGTAGGAGACTCTGACACCTGCATGCCTTTTTCCTCCCCTCCCCTCCCATCCTCAGTTGGGTTAGTAGTCTGATTCACTGTTTTTATCATTTCCTGAACGCCTCAGGGAATAGCCCTCTTCTAGAAACAGGAGCCTATAAAAGATTCTTCCCTAACAGCTTCATCCCACAGCAGCCTGGAGAGTGGCTATTTGACACATAAAGCGGGGGACCCTGCTACTGCAAAGAGCAAGGGCAAGTTCACTTCCAAACTTCCCCAAGTCTTGGGGGAGCCTACTTAAGCAGTCCTCCCATAGATCTCTGAGAGGATCTGTTAAACAGTCATGGCTTCAATTTGGTCCAATTAACCTCACACTGGGCTAACTTCTGCCCTTAGCTGTGTGTTGGCAGCTACTGCTGATTCCAGGTACAGTGGCGGGCAGGTAACAGTGGAAACTAACTTGGTGTATTAAAGGAAAAAATGTTAACCACGTCTTCCAAGCATGAGGAGAAAAACAACCTGGCTGAGGCATGCTGATCAAAAGTGCATAATCCACTCAGAAATCTTCATAAAAGCCAAATCAAGCGGAAATAAAGCATGTAGCCGACGTAGAAGCGAGTGAGGCTTGCTTGTTTGTTTTGTATCCTCAGTTGAATGGCCGTTATTTCCAGCTCCCTGTGATTATAAGTCTGGACCAATTCCTTTCAGGTTATAAAGTGTTTTTGTTTTTGTTTTTTTACCCAGATTCCCTTGGGAACCCTTCCCTTAAGTTGATGCTTGCAGTGTAAGGCTGTCCTACCCAGCTGGGGACCACAGCCTTCCTGTGGGAGACCCAGAGGCTGCTGTTTCCTTTTCCACTCCGCACTCTCTAGCGGTGTCCTCCGTATCCAGGACCAAGCTCTTCTTCACACGCATTTGAATGGTGGTTTTTAACTGAGGGCTACAGTTTGTAACTAGATCATGGGAAATGGTTACCGATGATCCGCGCAGGCCCTGCAGAACAAGGTCCTCACGGAGCTCACGTTGTAGTAGAAGGAATTGGGACCCAGATTCCACACTGGGTTCCAAAGAACGCTGGGCTCCTCAGGGGTTACGGGCAGGGAGGTGGTAGGAGGAGCTGAGCAAACCCCAACCCCTCTTCCTGTTCAACCAGAGCACCTCCACTTTGATGTATCTTTTATCTTTTAAAGTTTAACACTTATTTAGAAAAACGCAGTTGATCATCAATGAGTTTTTACGAACTGCACACACCTGTGGAACCAACCCAGATCCCGAAACAGAACATCCCAGGCCCCCAGGAACCCCACGCTCCTTTCCAACGTTGCCGCTGAAAAGGGAGCCACTCGCCCGACTTCCAACAACATCTCGCGGATACAGTTTATATATTGGGGCCCCGTTTTTTTTTTTTAAACTTATTCTAAAGTAATTACAGATTCACGGAAAGTTGCAAAGATAGTACAGAGAGGCACATAGGATTTTATATTCTTTTTAAATGTTCAAATTTTGTTTAAAAAAGTTTAAAAACTGAGAGTGTGGTAGAAAATAGATGGATTTTGGAGTCAGGCCTCATAGGATGAGTCCAAGTTCTTTCCCTTACCAGCGTGTGACCCAGACATGTCCCTTCACCGTCCTGAGCCGCAGGTAAGGGTCAGAGTACTTTCCTGTGGTGGGAAGGGTTCAAGTCAAAGTGAGACGGTGGCGTGTGTACACAAAGGCTGCTCCAGGGCTCCCAGGGGAGTGAGGGATGGAGCGGGAGCCTTCCAGCTACGTCTTGCCCATTGGCAGCTTCGTTTGGTTTCCAGTCAAGTGTCACTGAGCACTCAGTACCCCAGCTTTTCCACTCTTCCTCTGCCCCCCACGCCTGCAGCAGCATCTCCCTCCAGCTGTTTGGGCAGGTGGGGTATGGAGGAGTTGTAGTCTGAGCGGAAGGGCTGGGAAGGGCTGACCAAACGGGCCCAGGAGGCCATGTACCTCTCAGACTGCTCAGGCCAGGCCCGCCCTTGGTCCCTCACCTATGGACTGGCCATTATGAAATGAGCCCTGCTCATGTGCCACCTGGAAAGTCCACCCCACCCCCCATTCTGGGAGAAGGGTGTGGCTCTCTGCTCCTTAAAAGAGAATTCACACTGTGGATGGGTGACAAAGGCAGCCTCAAGGAGTGTCCTTACTAAATCTGAAGTAATCTGACCTGCTCTCATTATTGGGAGGGGAGCTGAGGGCAACTCTTGGCCAGCAGACCCTGAGTCATCCAGGGAAGCCAAGCCAAGCCCAGAGAGGCTGAACCTGGGCAGACAGGTGTCCAGGGCCACCCAGGAGATAAAATCTGGGCAGGCTGGATCCACCGGTGGTTAACAATGGACAACAGCTGTGGGTCGGCTCCTATCTACTCTGCCCACCTCGGGCTGTAGCTGCCACACCTTTGGGCCAGAGAAGAGGATGGACATAGAAGAAGGACTTGTTTCTCAGGTTGTCTGCCAAGTTTCAGGCTTCAAAATGTGGCATACACCACTGCCACCTCTGGGGACCAGAGCACGGCCCAGCCTGCCCTTTGAGGCAGCCATGAACCTGGGAAATGCCCCTTTTCCTTTCTTGGTGGTTAACCTTTCCAGGACATCTTAGGGTGGCCATCTCAAGCTAAGGTCAGGAAGCTCTGGGGCAGAAGGGGTGAAGATGTTGCTGGTGATGATGATAATAATAACAATAACAGAGATGATGTAGGGAGGAGAAGTGAGCAATGTGGAAAGAAGACCCGTCTTGCATGGCAGCTTCAAGCAGCCTGGACACCCTGCTCCTAATGATGGATACCACTTATTGAATACCTGGATGAACCATGCATTGTGCTGAGTGCTTGGCATGTATCGTGTCATTTAACCCTCCCCAAAACCCTATGGAGGTCATTATTGTTGTCACAATGTCCTTTAAGCAGCTTGCCTAAGGTCACGTAGCTGGTAAGTGGCGGAGCTGGAATATGACCCAAGTCTGTGTGGCTCCAAGCCGCTTTTCTCTTTCTCCCTCCTGTCCCTTGTCTGCCACACAGAGGAGCAAGAGCATTCTCAACCTTCCTACCTTTCTATTCTGGAAAGGGTTTATTCCTAGCTAACCGGTTGCCTGTGATGCCTGTTGAGAACGACTGACACCTGTTAAAGCGAAAGGTGTCACTCACATCAGGGGTATTTGTGTTTTAACAGGAGTCTGGGTGATAGAACAGTAACCAGGGTTTCCGGAGAGCTGAGCTTCTCTACATGAGGACGTCGGCATAGCAGTTGCAGACACTGTCGAGTTCCTTATCTCATTGCTTTATAGCAGGGCTTCTCAAATATCAGAGGGCATCAGAATCACTTGGTGGGCTTGTTCCAACCCAGATTCCTGGGCTGCAACCCAGCGTTTCTGATTCTGTAAATCTAGGGGATGGCCTGAGAATCTGCATTTTAAACAATTTCCCAGACGCTGCTGTTCTGGGGACCCTACTTTGAGAACCACTGCATTACAGCCATCCTGTAAGATTAGAAAAGCAGCCGTTATTAATGTCCCCATCTTTTCGATAAAGAAATCAATGTGCAGGGAGGTTAGGTGACTTGTGATTGGGTGGTAGAGTTATCGAAAAGGAGTAGGACTTCAACCCAAGATGTGACATCGTGTACCCCAGACCACTACTTCTCAACCAGGTCCCTGCAGTACTGAGATTTCTGCAATGATGATCCCCCCAAATTATATGAACCTCTACTGGGTCATCTGGGGGACCACCAAGACCTGAGTGCCACCTGGCTCTTCAGGGCCTGCGGCTGCCTTTGTGTCTGTGAAGGCATTCCCCCTGGTGGGGTGGAAGACCTGGGCCTGCCCAGAGCATGCGCAGGGGAAGCCAGCCACACTCAAAAGTCCACACTCACGTGCAGGCAGGCATATCTCACATCCGTGTCTTTACCTTGTTTTTGTCTAACAGCCTGCAGCAAGAATTAGCCAGCAAGCCATGAACCTTATCTTCAAGTGGAAAAGGCAGAGGTCTTAGGTGACTGCAGTTAGAGCTGGCTTCAAGGCTTCCACGGCTGTTCCCCGCAAAGCTTTGGTTAAGTAGGAGACTGAGGATCTTAAAGTGGCAAAAAAGCATTGCAGTTATCAATGCTGTTTCCCACAAGTTTCTGGTGCCTGGGCATCCTCTGCTAATAGTATTCCGAAGGCCAAATGCAGGACCAAATGCAGACCCATGCTACACCTGCCATTTAATCCAGCATGGCAGTTTAGTTTCAGCAAAACCAGACACTTACCTAAGCACCATAAAGTTTAAGGAATTTTTATTAAACTTCAAGTCTAGTTTATGTTTTGTTTGGACATAGTCAAGAAACATAGTAAAAACAATTTCAATCCATACTAAGAGGCTTGAGGGATTGTTGTTGTTTATTTAAACAGTGAGACATATTTCTTAGGTTTAAGAAAAGCTGCTCTATTTATGTTGCTCCCTTTAAGATCCTAATAAATATGTGCCTTACATGGGGATCCCTAGAGATGGAGAAAGCAAATCCTGCTGTGTGGATGTCTCCCCTGCTCCCAGGGCCATGACTTTTCTTATAGAGGTGAAATTGAATTATAAGAACATGATGAGGGCCGGCCAGATGCTATAGTGGTTAGATTCGGCTCACTCCACTTTGGCGGCCCAGGTTTGCAGGTTCGGATCCTGGGCACAGACCTACACCACTCATTGAGCCACGCTGTGGCGGTGACCCACATACAAAACAGAGGAAAGAGGGGCACAGATGTTAGCTCAGTGCCTGTCTTCCTCAAGCAAAGAGAGGAAGATTGGCAACAGATGTTAGCTCAGGGCCAATCTTCCTCACCAAAAAAAAAGAGATCATGATGAGACGCTTTGGTGAATGGAATTAAAGAACATAAATAATAGTAAATTGGAGTAAAAGGGTATCCAAAAAGAAAGAAATGTTCCCACAAAGCCCCCTGTGGCCTGGCAGGTGAAGGGCTCCTGGGCCCCAGCCTCCCAGTGGCCAGAGTCAGGGATTTCCAGCTGGATAGTCAAGGAGGAACTTAGGAAGTCATCCTGGCCCAGTGCAAAGGGCGTTAGATCTAAGGCCAGGCTTGCAGGCTCCGCTCTACCATTGCTAGTCATGTGACTTGAGACTCACTTAGCTTCTGAGCCTCAGTTTTATTATCTATAAAATGGGGACTGTACTCAAAGTACTCCTCCACTTTTAAATGAGATAATGTAAGTGAAAGCCTATCTAAACTGTGAAGTGCCGTACACATATCGGTCCTTATGGTTGTTTTCCCAGTTTTATTGAGATACAATTCACATAACAATGGGTAAGTTTAAGGTGTACAATGTAGTGATTTTCTATATGTATATATTGCAAAATGATAACCACAATAAGGTTAGTTAGCACATCCATCATCTCACATAGTTACAATTATTTTTTTATGGCGAGAACTTTAAAACTACTCTCTCATCAACTTTCAAATACACAACACAGTGTTGTTAACTAGAGTCACGGGCTGTACATTCCATCCCCAGGGCTTATTCATCTTATACCCAGAAGTTTGTACCTTTTGACCCCTTCACCCATTTCCCTGAACCCCCACCCCCACCCTTGGCAACCACTGATCTGTCCTCTGATTCTGGGTTTGTTTTTTTTTAGATTCCACACGTTAGTGAGATCACACAGTGTTTGTTTTTCTCCCTCCTTGTTGTTTTATGTCATTTTTTCAAGTGCTGGTTGCCCCTCCCACGGCCTTCACAGAGCAGAAACAGCCCCTCTGTCCCCACAGCCACGAAGGGTCAGTTCCATGGAGGCCACTTTCTGGGGCTCCCTGAGGAAGGGCACATTCCATCTTGCTAGACCCAGGTGGGGCCTTGGAGGTCTTCTGGTCCCACCCCTCCCATGAGAGACGAGGAAGTGAAACCAGAGACGCTGCACATGACCTACTTAATGCCATAGAGGGAGTTGTGCCCCATCCAGGAATGTACTATCTTGGACTACTTTTAGTAAATTCTCTCTTTTTCTCATTCTTCCCCTTATACCCAAGGATGGAAAAAGTGCCAAATTTTCTGGAGGCTCACCATCCCTCTGGCAGAGAGTAAAGCACACAGAAGAGCCAGAGAACCCCTCCTGGGAGGATGGAAGATACCAATCAGGACTCACATAGCGTCCAGGGATGGAGGGCAAGATGGCAGAGGGCAAAAGGAAGGAGCCACTGAAATGCTTCCAAGTCCTCTGAAGCTTCCGGATGAAGGCTGAGGTATTTCTGTGAAGGAAATGCTGACCAGAGTTTCCTCTTCTTAGAGAAGTTCATGTTTTTCTTCTTCTATATTTATCCATTAAAATGGTAATTTCAAAGGATCACTTGCAGCGAGGGGAGGGGGCCTGTGAGGAGAAGGGGAGCAAGAAAAAAACCTGGGGGGCAGAGGTGGGAGAGGGGCTAATATTCTGAAACAGGAAAGGCTGGGCCCTCCTTGGTCACAGGGTGTGTCAATCATTTCAGCTTGGCAAATGGCAGTGAGCCCTGAAGGACTTTTTCTTTCACGCTGGACTCAGGAACGTGAGCCTTAAGATGTGTTGAATTTAAATAAAAATTATTTGGCTGGAAATTGAAAGAAAAGTGAGTTCAAAGGATAAACGCTTTGGAATATGTAGAATAATCCAGAGAAGTTAAGCCCAGGCATGGCTTTAAGAGATGAGGGTGTTTAATTTTTTTTTTCATTTGTAAACCATTCCATCAGAAATACATACGCGGTGCGTGCTGCTGCATGACATTTTTTAATGGTAAATGCGTTAGCTATTCGAACGTGTAGATATTTATCAGAAACATAAAAACAGTCCAAAGCACTATTTTCAGATCATAATACACAGTTAGAGGCCTAAAATTAGTCTTTAATCAGATGTGGTCAAGTCAAGAGATTATTGGTATTTAGGAGTCTAAACCATCCTCAAGAACTGTGAAATGTATTAAATCAAAAACAATTCTCAATCCTGGATGTAGGTTTACATGACTTGTGGTGACTTTTAACTTCCAGCTGATTTATGTTGTGAGGCATAGAGTTGGCTCATAGACAATTCAAGTACTGTTCTGTGATGGATCCCCAAGTTTCTGGAAATATCGCATCATCTAGGTGGTCAATCCAGTAAAACCGAGTCATCCTCATGGGGCAGATGCTTGAGAATTCGGCCATGCCCCCAGGCTTAGACTCCGGAGGCAGCTAGAGAAACTCATGCATGATTCACGTCATTTCATCTATGACTCCTCGTAGATAGTGACTTCCTTTCCACCAAATAGCTCTGCAGTGGTTCAAATCTGTGACTTTGTGGCGCCCAGGGCAGTTCAGGAATGGAAAAGAAAGGCTGTTTCTGATTCCTTTTCAAACCACATTCCTGCGTGAATCTGGACACGTATACTTTCATGTTCACATTAGAGAAGCTCTCCTTCTCTCAGCAGCCTCAACCCGATGCATTCAGATGATTGACATTGTCGTAAGAATGTACAACTGTGGGAGCCACATCAGAGCACATTAATGCTAACAAGACCCGGATCTGAGGAAGTCTCTTAGTAAATCTCTCCAAGTTTCTACAACCCAGCCATTTGCCTGCATTAAAATAAACTGGAGGGACACGCTCTGCTTTAACTTCTTCCAAGTGCCCCGTAAACGACCACAGTGGAGGGCAGGAGCGTGAAGGAAACTCACCACCTTAGCCGCTTCCTCCACCCCTTCATACCTGAGAGGAGCCTGACTCACCAGGTTCCCAAGTCTTCTGATGAGGACCCAGTAGGAAGTGGGCACACGTGCCGTCCCCATTCACTAAATTAACTGTTCCATCTGCATCAGGTGAACTCCCTTTTCCGTGTTTAGACCAAATGTCTCAAATTTCTCATAGGCGAGTAGTTAGCCCCTGACTAATTCATATGAACTAACTAATTGAGTAAATGTTAAGATTTGCTAAAATCCTCAGGCCTGACACATCCTGGCAGGGGCATGGGGGCAGGAAGGCCAAATGCCATCTGTTGGATGACCCTTCCTTAAGACAGGCAAAGCAGCCAAGCTTTGCTGCAAGGTGGACACAGCCTTTGTAACTGGCTGATGAATGTGTCTCACTTAGAGCGCCCAGGATCTCTGATGGGATGGGACAGGAATGACAAATTCATCTCATATGACAAATCCAAAGAGCTGCTAGTGGCATCTTATAGCACTTTGTTGAGAAGGATTCTGGGGCACCGTCTAAGCTCACTAGGAAGCAGATCTGCGATTGATTAGCTGAGTCTGCTGTGGGCACAGGGTGGAGGAGCAGCAGTGTCTGGCATCCTGGGTAGGTGTACTTTAGACAATAGCCGAGAACTCTGCTGATCAATTTTTCCAGCAGGGAAGCCAGATCAAGTTTAACTTGGGCTCCAATCTCTACGGGTTTGCCCAACATCCAACACCAACTGAAAGAAGCTCCTTGAGGACACATAAGAAGGAAAAAGTCAGGCCCATCAGGAACATGCCTTGGATTGCTGGGGAAATTCCTTAAGCTTTTATAGCTTCCTCATGCTTGTTACTTTCATGTCAATTCCCACAGAGGGATTAGCAGTCAATTCTTTAAATTACGGGAGAACTGATTGCTGACTTGCTTGTCTTGAGGAATGAGGTAGAAGGGAGGAGTTGGGGAGACTATGCCTTGACCAGGAACTGGTCTTGGGGGAAGAAAAGTGCTCTTTTTGGGAGTAGCAGCACTGGAATGGAAAGAAAAGCAGGTCAAACCCCTAGGGCCTGAGTGCCGGGAGTGTGCTGCCCACCTGGGAGAATAGGTGATGGAGGGGGTGGGTAGGTGAGAGCCAGGAGTCAGGCAGACCGAAGAGTAGGAGTCCTGTGTGATTTTTTAAAACTACATTGGGAATCTTTTCTGACTTTTCCTCTTAAAAGATGGTGACTAAAGGGAAATATTGATAATTTGATTCTATACCTGGCAATAAAAGGAACTGACCTCCAGTTTGGGCAAAGAGGACATCCATGTAGGTATGAAAATGTCAGCTTCAGAATTGACGACTTTGCTTTTCCTTCTGTGGAAATCACTCCTAAATCTGTAAAACTATGGAAATGGTTTGCTACAGTATGCTAAAGAGTTTTCTTCTAGTTTATTTTTTATTTAGGACTATCACAAGGGCTACACTGATGTCTAACTTCTAAATCACAAAAAAAGTTTATATTCCTGTTAAACTTGTTTTTTTTCACCATTCTATATTCCTTCACAAGGCACTGGGGGCATTGCCCAAATAAGTCTTTTAAGGAAATTCAGTATAAATTTTTTTTCACAGCCCAAATATTCTTTGAAGAATGAAGAAAAACAAAATATGCTCATTTTTCCTTGGAAAATGAGCTGGGGCTATTTTATGAATTGAGACTTTTAAAATTAAATCATTTCGTTTGAAAGAAGCCAGAGCACATATTCGTTCTTGATGCTTCCTGCCTCTTGCTGGGATGGTGGACATTTCCAGAGTATTGCCGTGCCAAAGTTCTTCAAGTCTTGGTCTTTAAACCTATTTTCCAAGCCTGCCCTCCAGTTGTTTGTGGAGAAACATGCCTTTCATGGTAAATGGAAACATGTCCAGTGTCAAGTTCCATGCTCTTAGCTCTAAAATTAGAAAGTATTGGGGGTGGGGGTGCAGTGATGAGTGTAGGCCTGGCGGTGGTTACTCAGAAACTCAAATTAGATGGGATGGTACAGATTTTGAAATATGTGTTTTGTTTGATTTTTCTCATGAAACCCAGGGACATTTGTGAGAAGACCAAAGGGGGATGTGCTCCCAGGGTGAGTGGAAGGAGAGAGAGCTGTGGTCCTTGGTTTACAGTTTGTATTAAAACAGGAAGCTCCCACCCCACCCTGCAATTCCTCCCAGCCCAAAAATCCTCTAGTCCTCTGTTTTCTTTATTTTTACTTCTAAAAGCAAAATGGAAAGGGCAATAGATGGATGGATGGATGGATGGACAGATGGATAGGTAGGGGTGTGTGTTTAACTTTGAGAAAGTCCTGAAAACTTGCAGTTCTACCTCTAAACTTTTCCTGCAAATCAACCTCCTCCTATCTTAATCTTCCCAGTGCACCTGTCCCTAGGACACTGAGGTGTCCTGACCTTTCTGTGTTTCTAAGCAAAACCATGGCGGTGAGTGTCCTGGCTCCCAGCGTCACAGAGATGGGATGGGAGAGAGGAAGGGGGAAGTGCCCAGGCACGTTTTCCTTCTGCTGGGGCTTGGATGTGGGTCTCTGTTCCCTTTGGCTCCAGCAGAAGGGGAGGAAGTAAGTCAAATAGGTCCTTGTCCTTGTCCCAGGTAATGTGAGCAGTTTAGAGCTGCCAATCAGAGCAAAGTTTTGCCAGACCCATTCTATGCCTGTTCATTTGTTTACTTCCACCTTTGTTTAGGTTTTAGCTCATTTTACCTAAGTGTTAGCTCTTATTTTCACGTCTCCCATGATTGTATAACCCTCTAGAGTTCAGGGGCCAGACTTTATTTATCCAAGTCTGTCTTCAGGGCTTGATGCAGTGTAGTACAGAAGGAGCGTTCGACAAACATTTGAATGTGCATATTCTCTTTAGCACTCAGTTACTGACATCTACTATATGCAAGACGCAAACCCAGCTCTGTGAGTGGGTGTGTGTGCATGCGTGTGCGTGTGTGTGAGAAGGAGAGTTCACAGGTAACTCGTGCACCTCCACCTTGCAAGGTCATGGTCAAGTGAGGGCGAGGAAAGGCATGTACTGTGGTACAAGGTGAAATGACGCCCAGTGCCCGCCGAGAGGCGCAGACGAAAGCGCACACACGTAGACGTTGTTGAGTCTCAAAATCTGACCCAGCGCTGGGCACACAGTCAGAATGCCGGCTGGTTAAATTTGAATGTTTTAAATCCAAGAAAGACTCATTTCTGAATGATGTTTCGGGTTTCTAGCTTCCATGCTTCTAAAATTAGCCAAACCACTCTGGAAACCACTTCTCTCTGCAGTCTTCACGGAGGGGCTCAATAGGATCCAACAGATGCTCCCCCTGCCCTCCCCAGATGCTGGGGCAGCTCGTTCCCAGCTCCCGCAGCCCCTGGGTTGGTACCCAGCAGCCACAGCTCCAGAGGCAGAGGGCTTCTAGGGAGCAACCTGACACTCTTTGCCACAGTGGTTACTGACTGTAGTAAAACAGCTAAAACTAATCTCAGGTGGGGCGTGATCTTTGCTCTGGAAAACTCCATCACTACTGTTGGTCTATAGAGCAAAGGGCTCCGAGGGCAAGATTTCCAACCTGGCCTGCTAAGGAAAAGTGTGAGAGAAGTGGGGTGAAGGAACAGAGGCCACAGTGACTCTCACTAAATAAAAAAGTGAACAGGCTTGACACCTTTCTCCCCACTCCCCATCTTCAGTCCCTCCCCTGGACACCAACCAGCCATTAAATAGAAGAGGACTGGGGAGAAGGCGGTAGTGAAAAGGCTGCCAGCCTGGCCCTGGAACTCGACCTCAGAACAGCGAGGCCTTTTGAGAACCTAGAGGAAGCTATGGACATATCTTCATGCTCACCACACATACTGTGCATGAGCCCAGGCGTGTACACAGTTTCAGAGGCTTCCTGGGGCCCCTGAGCCCACCCACAGGCCCCTGAGCACGTCATAATTCCTTTGCTCCCAATGGTTTGCCCCCACTTCACCTCCAGAATCAACTCTGAGTTCCCATCACAGCGCTCAAACCTCCCACAGCACGTCCCCACCTCCCCCCTCAGCCCCTTCTCCCGCTGAACCTCTGGTACAGGCACAAAGGATCTGGGGCTCCCTGAAGGTGCAGGGCACATCAGGCTCAGGCCTGTGTTCCTATTGTGCTTTGTCAATCCACGTTCATCCCTCAACGTTCCTTTGCAAGGCCCCTATTTCATGAGGTCTTCCCCAGCCGTTCCAGATAGAAGTAATTTGTCTCTTCTCGGCATTTTCAAAGCTCTTGGTTTTATTACATTCAGTGGATGACACTGGCTATTATTTCACCTCTGTGTGTGTCACATGACGTTTGTCCACACCAATGAAGGAGAAGTTACTTGAGAGCAGCCACATATCTCACTTTACCATGTAGCCCTCTTAGGGGAGAGTATGATGTCCGGTTTTGAGGTTTGAAGGGCATAGGAAGTGTTGGAGAGAATACGTGATAATGGCAGAGAAGCTCTTCTGCCTCAAGACTGACAGGGATCTGGGCGGGGACGGGGCTGTAACTAGAGGCCTGGAGTTCTGCAAAGACTCGAGGAGAGACTGAGCTCTGTATGCCCAGCAGGCCCCCCTCGGCAGAGCCCCTGACCCTGACACCTTGTGCGCGGCTGAAAAGCAAAGGGAACACTCATAGGATGCAAGATGGCATGAAATGGACTTTAAAAAAAATTAAAAAGATGATTGTAATATACATTCTTTGCATGTGGCATTGAGTAAGAAGTTTTCTGTCAAAAAGCTACCATCGCTCATATTTCATGTGAAACTCCAGCCCCTCACAGCATTTTGACTCTTACAGTCTCCGTCTCTCTTTCTCAAACCAAAGGGTTCTTTGCTCTTCACCAAACAATTTAGGCCTTGTTCTCATTTTTCACTTGGGATGGTTAAAATGCTCTCGGGAAACAGTCCTACCATTCAGAAATCCCAAATATATCCATGAGCCTTTATTATTCTTCAAGGTTACAGGAATTTTCCTTGGAAACTATTTGAACTTGAGTAGAATTTTTGCCTTTCATGTCTCCTCTTGCTTTTAAAATGAGTTTCCGTAAATCAAAGTCTCTGAACTTCTCCTTATTGTTTATTTTGCCTCATTTAGTCTGGCTAAATATTCTTTGTCATTAAGAAACAAAAAAAAGCGATTTCAGGCCCTCCCCCTAAATTTCCTTTTAACAATTAACTGGGCAGGATATTACAGCGTGTCATTTTTTACCTTCAGCATTAAGCAAGTATTGACATTAAAAGATGAAGCCAACTGAACATAAAAAAGACATCTTTTGGCATCTCTTTTAACAATCTGAACAAAACCTCGAAAGCCGTTCCATTTTCTGGTCCCAACTTTGTAAATTAGACCCCTGAATATGCCAAATTTCACAAACTCTTTTCTCTTCATGCCGAGATGCTCCTCTGAAGAGAATAAATATATTGGATGTTGCCAATAGAGATAAAAGCACGTCCATTGGAGGCACTAAGGGAAGAGGCTGTTGGTCTCACTTCTCGCCTGACATTTTGGAGTGGAAAATGACAATGTTGGCACCATAGCCTCTCCCATACGGCGAGTGTGTTGGCTCCAGAGCCACTTCCATATCCCAGCAATCTGTCCTGCTTGGGCACAGCACAAGCTGTGGAGGCCCAACTTGGAACAAGTTTCTGCAGACAGGCTTCTGGCTCCGACTGGGACCCAGGAGGAGGGACTGGTCATGGCTCTTCCTGAAAATAAGAGCACTGCCTCCCCCGATGAGCCCTCGTGGGGCAGGTTGAAGGAACCTCTAAAGGATGCATAAAAATGGAGAGACTACTCTCGTAACACTGCCTGTAATGAAAAGGGGTGTCCAGTGGGTCCTAAAAAGCTCTGAGTGCTCTTGGTTGGTTGGGTTTGACCAGGTTTGCCGGGCAGCTCACAGATTTGGGATCACATGACCTGAGGTCCTCAAACTTCCTCCTTTAGTAACTTTGCATCCTCAGGAATGTCATTTAACCTCTCTGGACATGTAAAATGTGAATAATAACGTCTGCTCCACCTCCCACCAGGTTGCTGTGAAGAGTAAGAGAGTTTATGGCTAGAAAACCATTTGGTAATCTGTAAAATGCCACTGAGCGGAGCACTGTGTGGCACTATGACCATCGGGGGCTCTGTGCGAAGAGTCTGGGCTCTGAGAGGCACCTTGGCCTCCAGGCAACTAGCTTTTGGCCTGTGTTTCCTGAGTTATTTGGCTCCATGTTATTTTTAGAGGCACATCACCCTGCCTGGTCTCACCTGTCCTCCTGCTTCACCTGGGACCTTGGCCGAACCACTCTACCCATCTGTACCTCAGCCAATCTCTCTG
The DNA here is from genome assembly GCF_041296235.1 of Equus asinus. NCBI lineage: Eukaryota > Metazoa > Chordata > Mammalia > Perissodactyla > Equidae > Equus > Equus asinus. Next base: position 44,462,339 of record NC_091813.1, read on the forward strand.
GAAAATGAGTCTGCTACCTGACTCCACCTGTCTTAGGGAGAACCATCGGAGCAAATCAAGTTCATTCACTGAGCTGGCCTTTATTGAGGGTTTACTCTCTGGTACTTGGGGTAGAATCATGAATAAAAGAAAACTCCTGCCCTAGAAGAAGGGACAGACAGTGATCGGTCAGTTCCAGGGCAATGCAATTAAGTTACAGAAGAAAAATGGGGAGCATGTCATGGAGGCCACCACGAACCCTGAGCTTCAATAGCAGGATTAGAAGGGATCTTCTCGCCAACTTAATTTCACTGCCACCTCTGCAAAAGAAGCTGTGTTGTGCTCGTCTTGGGAGAAATGGTAAAAGCAGGAGCCATTCGCCCTTCCTGCATCCTTCTAACACACAGAGCGTCAAGGGGCGATGTTTTCTACACTTCTTACCATGTTCTCAGGCTTATTGTCCAGGGAGTGTCCTGAGCAGCCCAAAGTGCACCAAACACAGATGATGTCACATCTGAGTGCTTTGCTAACTTGCCCACTGAAAGTTGTATCTCACTGGGGCCAAAGTGACACTCAGCAGTTACAGCATTTGATAAGGTGGTGGTGAATGATCAACCGGCAGCACACCTGGGAGATTCAGGAGTGGCGGGAAGTCGGCCTTCCCTGACTCACCGGCGTGGTGCCTTTTCCCAGCCACACCTCAAAGCTGATGGTGAGCTTTCGTCTGCCTGCAGCTGAGGGAAGGATGTCATCAGAACTCTACACAGGGTGAGCAGGGGTCACTGCATAGGTAACCATAGTAACATCCAAATTATACGGAAATCCTTTCTTTCATTCATTCATTCATGCACACATTCATTCTTCCATTCACTTCTAATTAGTGTGTCAAATGGGCTGGACTTGGTGGGATACAACCAAGAAATAGCGTCTATTTTTCTCCCTCTCTCATCACTGCCCTTCCCACCCGCTCCATCAGATCTCTTCACTGGTCAACATCTCAGGCAGATTCCATAACTACTCTGTCCCTTCTGGGTATCAATGACCTGTCCTCATGTTAGAATATTAAAGAGCCCATTCCAGAATACACTTAAAACTTTCTCATAAAATTCTCACCAGATTCAAAGCTCTTTCCTCTTCCCCCAGATCAGGCCTGAGTCAAGCTCGAAAAAGTTGCACAGTCTGTCTTTTATTATTGTGTTGTCTCTTGCCTTTCATTAGCCTCTTCTGACTCCCAAAGGTAGGGCAGTGAGTGGGGAGAAGGGGAAAGAAGCAAAAATGTCTGTTTACTTAGCTGGGCCTGCTGTAATCTAGCCATCAGTGTCCTCTGAATTCAGATGCTCAGGAAGTGGTTCTTTCTCTTGGAAGGCACTTTAGCGAGTTCCCTGGATGTGCCCCACCCAACCCAGGCCCTGTGGCTTACAATGCCTGCAGTTGGAACGATGCCCTCTCTGGCTGGTTTTTATGACTCCCCTGCAGTCCCAGTGTCAATGGGATACCCAACATGGCCGCCTAATGCCAGGTTCAGCTCTCCCTGGCAGTCAGGGACCTTGGCTGATCCTATCAAGAGGACTCAAGCCCAGCTTCCATCCTCAGAGTGCACGTGGCCCACAGAAGAACTTTTCACGTATTGTCCCAGCAAGCTCTGGAAGTGCTGGCCGCATCGAAGAGTTTTTGTTCCCACAAGATGGTGGCAGCCAGGGCAGGCCTACAAGACCCTGCAGCTCAGCCAGCATCCACCAGGAAGAGAGATTTTAGTCTCTGCTCCTGGAAGAGTCCCCGACTCACTGAGTGGTCCTCTTGGAGCCATCCCTACTTGGCTCAAGGATGGGGAAAGCCCTCCCTCCTCTCCTCCAATGAGAAGAACAGGGAATCTGTGCACAATAATCTTACTAGAATTCCCTTACAATCAATCCAAAACCATATCTATATCCATATCAATATCTCTGTATCTCTAGATCATTTTGGCCAACTCTTAAGTTATGCATGGATAGAAGTTGCATCTCTCTTTAGAATGGGGCCACATGTTACCCATCTCAGCTTTGAGCATCAGCAGAAATTCTCAAACAACAGAAAAATTCCAATTTAACTTTCTGTTCACTATTTCATTCATTCATAAGATTTATTCAGCAAATACTTTTCCAGAGTGTACCATGTGCCCAGGACTGAGCCAAAGTATACCCAGTAAGGAGCAAAACCAGCCTGGACTTGGCCCTCTTCTGCGTGGATCCACCAATTGCTAGCTTCTTGAAACCTTTCCAGAACACCTAAATTTGATTAATTAACATCCTATTCACTCTGTTATCCTGCACTGGTGGATGGCTACAAAGACAGTTATAACTTGGAGTTTGTGATAATGGCCCCACGTGCTAAAGATCCTTTGAGTCATCAATGATAACTGAATCATCAGGATTGTTTTAGTGTTGAGTATATTTTGCTGCTATTTGATTCTGTAGCAACACAAACTTAGTTATGCTTCTATTTTAATACTAAACAGACACATGCTCTAAGATAGACGTGGTTCCCTATAATCAGAATATTTGCTAAATCTATTATTTGACCAGGCTGGGTTCAGAACATTTTCCTGTTTGTTTACAGAGTAGTTCATAGTTCAATGAAGGGTATGTGTGTGTGTGTGTGTGTGTGTGTCTGTGTGTGTGTGTGTAAGATTTTTCTCCCATTTTTGGAGTATTTTCTTTTATTAGATTAAATTTTCCTGGTATTTTCCTTTTTATCCAGAAAATAAAAGTGCCGACTTTTCCTGGCTTAAATGGATGACTCGTTTAAATATTTAATTTAACTTGATTTTTTAATGCAAAGTCACATTTTCCTGTTTGGTTAGAGAGTAGTTCATAATTTAATGAAGGGCATATATGTGTGTGTGTAAGTTTTTACCCCTTTTTGCGTATTTTCTTTTATTAGATTGACTTTTCCTGGTATTTTCCCTTTTATCCAAAAAACAAAAGTGCCAACTTTCCAGGCTTAAATGGATAACTCATTGAAATATTTAGCTTGATTTTTTTTAATGCAAAGTCATATGTTTTTGAAACACTGCTCCTGTTCTTGGCAGCACCAATCAAAAACATTCAACTTAGAATGTCTGCCTTGTTCCTGAAGTTGGATTCTATGTGTTTTGATTTTGGGGGAATTTTTTTCATCTCATTAAACCTCGGCGTAGATGAAAAGTTTTGATCTGATACAGGAAAAACACGAGAGAATCTTCATTGTTGTCAACTATTTCATTTAAAAAGTCTTGCATTCTAACCCCGGTTCCCTGATGTAATATATAAATCTCGTTAACCTTATAAATATGATTTTCCAAGAGCAAAGAACTTCTCCCTTCTTCCTTTATCATGTCTAATTTGCATACCAGCACATAGTCCAAGTCTTGGCAGATAATAATATTTTAAAGGGCATTGAAGTATAAGAATAACTACCTACTTGCAGATGTGTTATGAAATATGCCCCATTAGTCACTTTGTATTTGAAAGGCAGAAAAATAGGCACCTAGCAACAGCATGCCATCACTCAGGCTTAGAGAAAAGCCATCTTACATCTAGGGGATGTTACCCCCTCTTTTGGGGGCTGTCAGGCTAGTATATTTAACCACACAAAGGATCCTTACAAGGAGCCTCGGGTGTTGATAGGCATGGGGAATGACAGTAATGACATCCCCCAAGGATGGCTTTTGGCGGTGGAGGAGATGGGCTTGTTGGGAGCCTTCCAGACAGGTTCCTAAGTCAGTCCTGCTCAGAGAGCCCCCGAGTCTCCACCTGGGAACTGTGCTTCCCCTTCTGGAAAGCCGTTCATCCTCCTTCCCTCTCTTCCCCTCTAAGTGGATTACTAGGAGGGGGTCCCCCGCCCCAGAACCCAGAAATAAGGATCCGGCACTTGACACCCATTCAGGACCAACCTTCTCCCACCTGCCATGGGGAAGCATCAAAATGCTGAGCCCACATTAGCATCCAATTAGGTTGAATTTCCAGAAGGTTCTTTCCTCACACCAGTTAGAACAAGAAAGAAGTGATAGGAGGCAAGCTAAGGTGATGAAGAGAAGAAGGAAGAAATTCAAAATCTAACATTCAGCTGGGGAGAAATTCCTCCAGCAACCCCTACAGGTGCTTGCATCTGGGCCAGTGTAGGAGAGAGCCTCAGGGTCCCCCAGGCCATTCCACAGTCATTCGCTGAGTCCCTGTGGTGAATTCAGGGGCTCACACTGAGGCTACACAGCCTCAAGTGGTTCCCCTTCGGCAGGAGAGCTGAGCACCCAGGACATGTCCCAGAAGCAGAATGTTCTCTCTGTGCCATGAGGACTTGGGAGCGGCCAGAAATTCACTTATGATCAAGCCAACCCCTTGCCTTCAAGTTTTGGGCTATGCTGGTTAAATAGAAGGATGTAAAGTGAGGCAGTGCAGTGGGGATGCTCATGGGGAAGCCCAGGGCTGGGGCGGAGATGGACTTCCCCGTCTCCTTACAAAATAAAAAGGAAAGAAGGAAGGGAGGGAGAGAAAGAGGACAAGGGAGACCAAAAAAGGATACCTGTGAGAAATAGATGGTGGTGATGATTGTTCAACATGTGAATGTAATTAATACCACTGAACTGTACACTTAAAAATGGTTAGAATGGCGAATTTCATGTTATATATATTTTGCCACAGTTAAAAAAAATAGTGTAGGGCCAGTCCTGGTGGTCTAGTGGTTAAGATCAGTGCACTCTGCTTTGGCAGCCTGGGTTCAGTTCCTGGGCATGGACCTACCCCACTCATCTGTCAATGGCCATGCTGTGGCAGCGGCTCACAAACGAAAAGAGGAGGATTGGCAGTGGATGTTATCTCACGGAAAATCTTCCTCTGCAAAAAAAAAAAAAAAAAAAAAGTGTGATATCTCCAAAACCATTGAACTGTACATTTTAAATGGTTGAATTGTATGGTACCTGAATTTATATCTCAATAAAGCTATTTTTAAAAAATGATATCCACAAGCAGTGTGTGTGTGTGTGTGTGTTTGCGTGTGCACGCATGTGCGCAAGCCAGAGAGAATGCCAATTTCTAAGTTAATCTACTTTTGGGTGGAAAACTCGACAGAGTGAGGACTCAACAAAGGTGGGAGGAGAAATGTAAGCTGTCTGCCCATGGTTCGCAGGTGCCCTAGAGGAAGGGAGAAAGAAGTAAAGTGTGATAAATGCTAAAATAATATCATAAATAGTACAGGCTTCACGTATTTTTATAAGAGGGAGGATTCTCCAGCACAAAGTCCATACCTGGTTCCACTTTCTGTCTGTACCTTGTTACAAAGTCAGAGGGATGGCGGCTCTGCCTGCCGAGGCTCACGAAGGTGTGGCCGCTAATGGTCACACTGAAGCTACTATTTTCCCCTGGAAATATCTGGTGATGTTTAGGAACGCAGCACATGGCTTTTCATTACACCTTGGAGCCAGAGTCCTTCTTCCTGGAGGGTCAACTCCAGTGTCAAAAGGGTGTGGTGGAGGCAAAGCTGGGTCTGGGTCAAAGACCTGCCTCCCTGCCTGGAAGACCTTGAGCAGTCATTGGGTCATCAGTCATCATCTGGGCTTCTTTGGCCATAAAACACAGATGCCTACACCTCCCCTGCCTTCTCCCCAAAGTAGCGTGAGAAGCAGAATCCAAACAAGCTTACATGTGAAGGCGCTCCGTAAACTGTGAGTCATGGCCTTCGCGGACGTTCTTCTGGATGCATGTAATAGAAACCCAATAAATAAGCAAAAAGGAAGGCACTGAGTTGAAAGGATATGAGGAAACCTCTCAGAAACCACAGGCAGGAAGTGAGGTTGGATCCAGAAATGGCATCTGGAGAGCTGGGACCACAGGCAGCTCACCCCTTTGGCGCCTCTCTGCTTATCCACCTGGTTTCATTTCTCTCTCTCTGCAGACTGACTTCTGCTGTTCTGGCCTGCAGTGCCAAAGATGGTCACTCCATGGCACCTGTGAACACACACCCTCTGTTCAAGCCAGAAGTCTAGCCTTTTTCATCAGGTCTTACTTCAAATTAGTTCATCCCAGGCTGGGGGTCCACTCCTTGTCCTATGAGTCAGAAAAGCGAGCAGGGGTCGCATGGGATAAACTTGGCCATCCTTCATCCACCCCTGTGGCTATGAGCTGGGCAGGTACCAGGAGAGATGCCATTTATAAACATCACAGCAACATTAGTGGTGTGATTACAAGAATCAACAGAAAAGTAAGATTCTATTTTAGAATCTTTCTTTCACAATGTCCCCATCTCTGCTGTCTTCCATGACGTCTATTACGTGAGCTTTGTGGATGCTGGCCACGGCTAGGCATTGAGACTAAATAAAGTGAACAAAGGTAAGGCTGGAGGGCCCACCTGTGAGTAGGGCCAGGCCAGTGGGATGCCCTGTGGTCCCTGAAGCCACCTTGCAGCTCCTCTGAAATATGACCAGGCTATTCTGCTTGTGCCCAGGGGTTCATGTTGCATTTCTCACAAAATGTACTACAAAAGAGAGTGGGTACGAATCATAGAAACCCATTTCAAGCTAGCTTAAACAAAAAAGGAAATTATTCTGGGGCTGCTTTTCCAGATCCCTCTGTCCTTTCCAGCCTGCTGCCCTTTGAGCCATTCCACTGTCTTCCAGCCTTGACCCAGAGAACGGAGGAGATAAGTGCTGCGTTGATCTCGTCTGGAGCAAGGACAATGAGGAAGATGTTGGACTCTGGGCTGCTGATTTTCTTTCCTTCTTTTTCTTTCATTGTCTGAGGTCTGCAATTACCCATTCCCCTCCTGGCCTTCATGGCTGTGAGAGGGTGAGCAGGTGTCAAGAACTCTGTTCTTTTTGAGTCAATCTCATTACGTGGAAAAGTTCCAACTCTCGCCGAGTAGCTGGCAGCTCTTCCAAGGCCAGACCACTGGGCAGGGCTCCCGAGAGCAGCGCTAGCCTGTTTGGTGTCATGAGGAGCTGGGTCAGGCTGGCTTGCCTCTGCCCCCAAGAGCAGGCTGCCTTTCAAACAGATGTACCAATGATTGGATGCCTTGGCTAGACTGCAACGGGGTGAGGTAGCAACTCTACCAGGCTTGCAGAAAAGTGAAAAGAAAAACTCCAAGCTGAGAATGCTTCTTTGTCCCACTCCGTTCCATACCATCCTTAGTCTCTCATCCATCCTCCTCCGCTATGGAGCACAGATGAACCAGTGACTTGACTTTGGCCAGTAGACGCTGCAGAAGATGCTGGAGGTGGGAAGGCCAAGTGGAAGAGGGAAGGGAGGCGTCCAGAAGACCAGGCCTTCTCCTTGCCCGGAATCTAACCGGGCAAACACGTCGCAGCTCCCCACCAGGCTTAAGCCTTAAGGATTAACACATAAGGGGACACTAAGGTGACCAACTACATGATTTTGTTCATGGCTAGTTATTTAGTAATAACAGTTGGCACCTGTTCCTGGCACTAATCAGTTTATGTTTGTCAACTCATTTCATCCTCACAGTGCTGTGAGGTAGTACTTTTATTCACTCCATTTTACAAATGAGAAAATCGAGGCATAGATTGGTTAAATAACGAGCCCAATTTCACACAGAGGATAAGTGGCAGAGCCAGGATTAGAACGCAGATAGCCTGCCCCCAGAGACTCCCTTCCATGTTATCAGCCTCTCAGGATGCGAAGAAAACACCAAGGACAGGATGGAATCAGTCTTTGCTCCCACGCGCCTGGGATAATTCAAAAGATACTACCCGGGAGAAGAAATGTTTTTCAAGTCTAACCATTGGAAAAGCAGTTTTAGCGACTAAAAATTTCATGACCTATGCGAAGCTCAGCTGTCAGTTTGCAATTCTGTTATCTTCCCACAAAACCAAACTGGCTGTTCTCACTGACATTCACACGGAGGAGCTGTGACCTTGATGTGCAGGGGGCCGGGGGGGGGGCGGGTGGGGGGGGGGTGCTGGTCATTACTGAAGCAACGTGACCTGATGGAGAGTGCTGGAAAATGAACAAAGGTGGGAATTATTCCACAGCAGCTCACTCCGACGTTTATTGTGATTTTAAAATCTGTGCACATATGGGAAGTGCTGGAAGCACAGAACGGCAGTCAGAAATGTGTACACTTCAGGACAAAACCAGCCACTCGTACTTCCCCACTTCGCTTCTCCTTCTCCCACAACCCACGGAATACGGTTGTCCTGCTAGCCGTTTGCACTCCCGAAGCTGAAGAAAGTTCAGGACAAAATAGCCCCTTTTTTTCAACCCATCCACCTGTACCTCGGTATAAGAGTTTCCCCCTCCTGTAACAGAGGTCTGTGTTTTGGTTTTTGGCTATGGTGTTTCAGTATGCTGTGCTCCCCCCTGGTTTATATCGCAGCTTATTAATTCCCCTTCTTTGTTTTTCATGGCTGGACGGAGAGCTGGCAACATGGGGATGACATTTTGTTTGGGGTCCATGGTGGTCCGCAGGAATTCAGGCCAAAGCCTGCTTCTCTTGTAGGCACCAACCACCCCTCCCCTTTTCGTTGTCCAGCAAACCCTGCATCTTCCCCTCCTCCCTGACACCTTGCAGGCATCCTGTGGTGATGACCGCTTCCTTCTCTGTGCCCATGCTGACTCCACTCAGCCTCTGTCTTACTCAGTTCAGACTGCTATAACAGAATACCACAGACCGGTGGCTTATCAACTCAGAAATTTATTTCTCACAGCTCCAGAGGCTGGGAAATCCAAGATCAAGCTGCTGGCAGACTCGGTGTCTTGTGAGGGCCTGCTCCCTGGTTCATAGACGGCTGTGTCTGCTCACTGTGTCCTCACGTGGTGCAGGGGCCAACGGGGCTCTCTGGGGTCCCTTTTATGAGGGCACCAATCCCATTCATGAGGGCTCTACCCTTGTGACCTAATCACCTCCCAGAAGCCCCACCTCCTAACACCATCACAAGGCGGGGAACAGGTTTCAATATATAAGTTTTGGGAGGACACAAGTATCCAGGCTACAGTGGCCTCTCCGACTTCCTAGTTTACATGTTTTGTCTCTTTCTTCTAAATTGCAAGATTCTGGAGGTTCAGAACCATGTTTTCTTCATTTGCCACCTGCCTCACTCCATCAACAAGCAGTGGCTGATGCCTCCTGTGTCAGCGTACACAGCCAGCTGTGTCTGCTCCGTCCTCACCACCCCGCCTTTGACGGGGGAATGAACCCACCGCTTTTCAGAGAGTTCCCTGTTTTCTGAATGCTCTTCTTTCCTAACCAAGTTACCTTGGGATCTAGGGACATTCCTAGAATGGAAGCCAGCTTCACGCCTCTCAGAGTGAGAAAGGCCTGGAAGTCATTTTCACAGGTAAACTGAGGCTCCCCCAGCTGCCTGCCCCTTCACATAAAAAGCTCTCCCAGAAGGACCAGTCCAGACAGCAACTTCTTGTCTAAACACATCTCTCTAGAAAGCCTCATGCAGCCAGTGTTAGTTTCCCATCCAATATCCACCCTCTCCTTCTTTCTTACTAGCAGAGCTCCATTGTTATTCTAGGTGGCATGTATTCAGTGAAAAGACCATGTTTCCCTGCTTTTCTTATAGAAGGTGAAAGCAGAAATTGTTGGACGGGACTTCTAGGAAAGCCTTTTTTGCCATTTCATCCTACCTGCCTCCTGTTGTTTGAGTTGTGGATATGATGGCTGGAGCTGCAACAGCCATATTGAGGCCATGAAGACTAAAAGAATTACAAGGCCTCAGTGTTGATTTTCTTGATTCTAATTGATTCTTGAGTCACTGTACCAATGCCAGTAATTACACACATCTGCATTTCTCATGACATAAAAATATAAACCTTTATTTGTTTAAGCCACTGTAGTCAATTCTCTGTTGCTAGCAACCAAGAGCAATTCCTGATACACCAAATTAGAGAGAAGAGAGTTCAGTGATTACTCAAAGGCCTTTCTTATAAGGAACTGAGCTCTTACGAAGCCACAGTTCTCAGAAATTCTTCCTTTGCTGACAAGCCCTGGAGCCAATCTTCTCTGAGTTAATAAGATCCTTTTTGGTGTTCCCAAATTTAACTTCTTCAGTGAAAGTGAAACACGAAAGCCACTGGGCTCCCACTCTAGAAGCAGTTTTAGGATAACAAGTCATCATCTCCCTTTGACGTGTGGTCACCTGCAAGGGCGTTGCTGAGACCATCCCCGTGAGCTACATGTTGAAGTTCTCCAACATCTGGCAGCTGAGCTGCTACTTGCTTTTTTAAGCACAAGTAAAACCAGGCATTCAAATGTTCCCAATTTAGCCTCTTAAGCATTACATTGGGCGCCTCTACCTTGGCCCACAGCTGCCAGCAATTCAAAGCTCCCTCATGCATTTTCAGTTTTTTTAGTCTGTGCATCTTCTTCATTCGCCACTATGGTGAAGTTACATTGGAGGAATTTTTATAGAGGCAGTCTCTGTTGTGGCTTGCCAGGGCTGGGTGTCTAAAAGGTTTCTCTGGGGCTGGGGTAGTGGGGAGGGTCCTTAAAAGAGAGTAGAAAAAGCTGCCCATTGAAGCTGGAACAGGCCTTTTTAAATTTTTGCTGAGGAAGGTTCGCCCTGAGCTAACATCCGTTGCCAATCTTCCTCTGTTTTGTATGTGGGTCACTGCCACAGCATGGCCACCGATGAGTGGTTTAGGTCTGTGCCTGGGAACCAAACTGGGGCCCTGAAGCAGAGGGCACCAAACTTAACCACTAGGCCACAGGACCAGCCCCTGGAACGGGCCCTTATAAAGAGCCTCTTCTCTCTGTAGCCCGGCCCTCACCTCAACCAGTTTAAGTGGGGGTGGTGCCGTGGGGGCATGGTGGAAGGAATAGCAACCCCATCTTCTTTCTCCCTCACACCTGGGCAGGGTGGGAAGCTGGCTGGGTGGGAGGCAGAACTCTGGAGCAGATGAACTCTATCCTAAAGGCCAGCCCTTGCATTTTGTGAATCCGTGCATCCCCTATTGATGCTGCCCAGGACCTGAGGGCTCTTACACCACCCACTACCTCCCTCTGTTCTTTCTCCTGTCACAGTCCAGGTTGGTGCCACCTCCCGCAGGGCTGTGTGGAATCTGAGACTATCAGCACTAAAGGGGCTTCAGAGATGGCCTTGTCTCACTTTCCAGCTTGAAACACGGGTAAAACTAAGTCCATAATAGGGAGGCAAGCTGTGTCAGGTCACAGCACTCGTTGGGGGCCTAGATTCAGGTCCTGACCATAGGCCACATGTTTGTCACGTCATAGGCGACAGTTCATTCTTATATAGTGTTTACTATGTGTGAGGCACTGTTGTAAAATATATATGTGTACATACACACAATCTGATTTTTCCCATTTTACGCATGAGAAATATAAGGCACAGAGAAGTTAAGTAACTTGCCCAAAGTCACAACTAGTGAGTGGCAGAGTCAGGATTTGAACTCAGGCAGTCTGGCTCTGTTCTTGACCACTGTCCTATGCTGACAAACTAATGTCCAGTCTTTGACTGTTCACCTCAGGTCCAGATGAGGGATCTCTAATGAATTCCTTGGCCAGAGCATTACTGGCTTAATATCTTGCCCCTGGAGGAGCATTTTCCAAAACATGATAGCAACAGGTGTTAAACAAATCAGCCAAAACCAAACCCAAACCAAAATAAATTCCACAGTCAAATAAATTTGCATTGTTGTATTAGACCAAGTTAAACAGGTTTTTTTTTCTTTACTACAGAACTTCTCAGAGCATTTACTATACTAATAGACATTGTGAATTCTCTAGGAAAGTCTAAAAGCATTTCCTTTTTGGGCCATAGAAACTTTTTTAATATAATGATGTCATCACACATCATGTAGCCTCTGGAAAACTGAATTCAGTGAAAAAGGCAAATTGTGTCTTATTATTATCGTGAAAAGAGTTTTGACCTCAGGGATCCCCTAAAACGGGCTCAAAGACCCCCTGACCAGGGTTCCCTGGAACACACTTTGAGAATTGCTGTCCTGGAAACTAATACGTAAAAAAATAAGACTTGAAGCACATTATCATGGAGCTAAATATCATCTTGCCCCTTGCAAACAGCAAAGGAGAAAAGCAAATGAAAGAATATGGATCTGTGCTTTAAGAATCAGTCTCTCATTCCAGTAATTCCCTATTTTCCTTTGTCCTTATCTTTCTTCTCTTCCCTCCTTTCTTCTTTCCATTTAAAAATTCCTTGTTGCTCATATAGGACTGAAGGCAGCTTCCTTTTCCAGTAAGTTAACATTCTTATTGACAGAGACATATTTAAGTATAAGTAAAGTGTTATTGTTTTAGGGAAACTACTGACCCTTCACCCTATCCCCCAAATTCTCCTCTATTAGCACCCTATATGTCAACCTAAAATTTCTATTATTAGCATTTTGTTAACAAGGCCATGTTTTCCTAGACTGAGGCCTGAGTTCAGATACAATTTCAATATGGTGGAAATTGAATGTGGAGGTGTGAAGGTGTGGGCTGCGCCACCTCAGCATGGACATGAGTCACTCAGATTAGGGAGCCTGTCCAGGAAGGGAATCCTGAGGGACGGGGACTCAGGAGGAGGAAGTCCTGCAGTAGGCACCTGCGTGGTACCCTAGAAAGTGAAGGGCCCTGGTAAGAACGGCCAGTCTTTCCTTTTATGAGAGATGTCCAAAGATGCATTTTATTCATTTAACAATTGTACCTTGGGCTTGATCCAAGGTCATCGTGTGTTTATACTAGACCAGAGGTCTTTGAACCTGACCTCAAACTTCAGCTCAAAGCTAATGCAGCATTTGGGGTACTGCAGGTGGGAAAAATGCAATCTGCTCCAGTGTAGGTGTCCCAGGACCCTGCTTCGTTACACCGGCAACGTAACGTCGCCCCTTGCTCACAAGGCAGGTAAACCGTGCGAGGAAGGTCCAATCAACATAATCTGGGCCAGACAGAGACTCACAGACTGGCGGGGACGCTGAGCGTCCTCTCCCCGCTGAGAACACCACCACCTCTCACGTTCTTTGTCTTTTCCGTTCTCTCAGGTTTTAGGGCTCCGGATATCTGTGACTGGGCAAGTGATAGGGCGTGCCTGTCAGGCACTGTCAACATTGACTCACCAAACTCTTCTCTTCTTGCCACTGTCATGTGCCGTATGCTGGACTTAAGCTCCTGTTGTGTGCAAGGCGAGTCATTAGCTGTTTGCCTGGAGTGGTCTTGTATGGTTGATGTGCACCTTGTCAAGGTGAACCCATCGAACTAAGTGTTTTATAAACAACAAACAAGTTTATTAAGAGTTTTTCCCATACATTAATAACACACTCTTTTTAGAAAATACAGCTGAGAAAACGGAAAAGTTGTTGATAACGCTATTACCCAGAGATAACCTCAGTCGGCTTTGGATGAGAATCCTCCTGCCCTTCCTTTCTCTCTCTGGCTCTTGCATCTGCCACAGCTACATCCCTGCATGGGACTCACGTGTGGCCAGAGTGTTGGCCACTATCGCCACCAGCCCCACCTCTGTATTGATTTGCAGTAATGGTCTACACAAAACACAGGTTTTGTGTTTGGACTGTCGGATCTGGAGGGTAAATGGAGAGGATAGCAGGGGGTCTGGGCCCCTTCCTGCCTCAGGGATGGGTCTGACCATGGGGGAAAGAGGAACACGTCCACGGTCCTGGGTAGAATTCAGTGTGGCTCCCGTGGAGGAAAGACTCAGAACCGCAGCTCTGCTCAGGCAAATGAAGGAAGGAGGGTGTTCATTCTCAATAATGTATCGGAGCAGCTGTTTTCTCTCTTGGCACACCCCAGTCAGAGAGTGGGGTCCTCAGGCGGGGGTACCACCCTCGTAACCAAGTGTCTGCCACTCCAGTTCACGGCTCCTCCAACACTCGCCATTGATGCTGCTTTGGTATTCCTTTCAGATTTTCTAATTGGAAGTATATATTTAGACTTTTCTGCACTAGAACATGCACAGTAGTTAAATTTGAAATCTAAGACGTCATAAACCAGCAGCCTACTCTTCCATGTCAAATGTGTAGAGAGACACGAGCATCCACGGGCTGTGATGAATCACCTCAGGTTCTCAGCATGTCTCCATCACTCTTAATTCTTCAAATGAAGCAGGGAAAGTGCTGGGGAAAGTTGGGCTCTTCTGAGTGATGCTACTTTGCTGGCTCAGCCTTTCCCCAGGCAGCCCCTGCTGGTTTATCTGTTTATTTTGCAATTAGCGCTAGAAGGAGGCTCATGGGGAAACTTTTGCTTGGGGGTCCAGAGTTTGTATTTGAGAACTTCCTCCCCTCCTTAGAGCACCGGATTCTGTAAGGAGGGTTTGAAAGCAATAGCTCTCAGTAGTCTTTCCAACAACACTCTTGATAATAATCCCTGGTAATTTCAATATGCACGAACATGATCCTTCCAATACTCAGCCTCCCCGTTCCTCAACTTCCTCTCACCCTAGCAATCTTGTCCTTTATGGTATCTTGGCCACTGAGCCTATGGCCATGCCCTTGACCTTGCCATCACCAACAGCTTGCTCTCTCCACAATCTCAATTTCAAACGTCCTACTCTCTTATCACAATTCCTGTTTCCAGCTGAGTGTTCTGCTCTCTCGAGTGATTCTTCAACCTCACTGAGATCCACAATGGATTGACCTACCACCTTTTCATTGTTCCTCACTGCCCCACTGCCGCCCACAAGTCCCCACTGCCCTCCTTACCCACTTAGACTCTGTGGTCCCTCATTATCACCTCACCCATTAATACACAATCAAATCCCTTTGACCCCTCTCTCCTTTCATTGTACCTTCCTGGCAAAACCATGACCCTGGCTGAATCTACCTCTGCCCGCTGTGTCTCCAACTGCACGGCCAGGTGCAGCTGCCTGGTCTTTAATTTCATTCTCACAGTTGCAGGGGGGTCCTCAGTGCTTGCCTGGCATTCTTAGTTCATTTTCTGACACCTCTTCTTCTCCCACTCTCCGAGACAATGATTTCAAATTTTCTCCTCCCTCCTCAAACCTTCAACCTTCCTCCCCCATCCTCACTCTCAGCTGATGACCTTGTTTCCTAATTCACTGAGATAACAGAAAAATCAGCTGACAAATTCCACATTTCCACCACTACACCCACCCTCCCACCCTCACCTGTGCCTATCTGTTCTGCCTTCCATCCCAGAACAGGGATGAATTTCCCAAGCTTCTATCAGTGATGCTCAAAGTATGGTCCTCGATCCTGACTGGTAGCATCAGCAATGCCTTGGAGACTGTCAGAAATGCAAACACACCAGCCCCACGCCAGACCTACCGAATCAGAATCTCTGGGGTGGGGCCTGGGGATCTCTGTTTCAACTGGCTCTCGAAGTGATTCTTGCACAATGACATTTAAGAAACACTGAGCTAGATCTCTTTCTCTCTCACCTCCCCAAGGTATCCCTCCAGGGGTTGTCCCCTCTCTCTTTTGCATCATCACACGTTTTCCTCTCTTCTGGATCACTTTCCTTTATCGTACAAACAAGCAAGAGACAAAACAAAAGACCTCTCTTGATCCCAAACCCCACTTTAGCTACCACCACATTTCTGTACTTCCCTTTCTCTCTTGAACTCCCGCCAATCAGTCTTTTGCTCCCACCATTCCCCAAAACTGACCTTGCCAAGACCATTATGGTAGACGTCAGCCAGATGGTCTCCAAACTGTTTCCTCTTCCTGGGCACACAACTCAATGACGCTTCCCAATTTCTTCACATCTAAACGAGGCCACGTGACTAATTCTTGTCATAGGAACATGGGTGGGGTTAACGTGCCACCCTCAGGCTAAAGCATTTGCGTGTGATGTACTTTGACATGGACAGTCCCATCCCTTTCCAAGGGGACCATGGAGGCCACACACTGAAGATGGAAAGAGGCCTGGTACCCAAATCACCCCATGGAAGGCCATCCACCAAGCACTTCATTGGACTGCAACATGAGTGCGGGGTCACTGATTTGAGGATTGTTTATCACAGAAGTAAGCCTACCTTAATAAAATTACCACTGACCTCCAAATCTCTAAATCCAATTGTCACTTCTCAGTTATTATCACACGTGACCAAATAGCAGCATTTGGCGAAGTTGACCAGTGGTTCCTTTCTGAGCAATTCACGTATTTGCTAGGTTTCTCTCTCTCTCTCTCTTTTAAAATTCTTAAGTCATTTTAACATCCTTTGCTAATTCTCCTTTGTTGCTCACCCCAGGGCTCAGCCCTTGCATCTCTTCTCTGTTAGCACTCACTCCTTTGTTAACATCATCTTGCTCTGGGCTTTAAATACCTTCTCTGCAATGATGATTCCCAAGTTCACATCTCTAGCCTGGACCCAAGACTTGCTATCCAATTGCCTACTAGACATCTCTGCTCAGGGTCTAATAGACACCTCAAACTTAACATATTCCAAACCACAGTCCTGATACCCCTAATCCCGCTTCACCCATAATCTTCCCCTTCTCAATGAAATGTTAACTCCATCCTTTCCATTGCTTAAGCCAAAAACCATGGACTAATCCTTGACTCAGTCTCTCATTTCCCACATCTCATTATTATCAATTCCTCTAGGTCACACCTTAAAAACATCCGGATCCTCATCTCACCCTTACACTGCTACTGTCACAGTCCAAGCCACCACCATCATCTCCTGCTTCGACTGTTGCTCTATCCTCCTAATATTCTCCCTGCTCACATCCTTTCCTGCTTACGTGCTGTTCTCAGTAGAACAACCAGGAAGATCTTTATACACATAAATCAGATTATCTCACTTTTCTGTTCCAACCTCCCCCTACCCCTGACACACAATATTTTCTCAGATCACTCAGAATTGAAACCAAAGTCCTTGAAGCGGCTCTCAGGCCCTACATGAGCTGGCTCCACATTACCTCTCTGACTTCATCTCTTCCGACTCGCTCCTTGGCTCGCTCCATTCCTGTAACACTATCTTCTTTGATGTTTCAGCCATGCTCTTGCCCGGAATATGCTTGTCCAGATAGGTGTAGCTCTCTCTCTCGCTCGCTTCTGACGGCTTGTCAAATTTACCTTAACAGTGCGGACTTCCCTGATAGAAATTCATGCCCACCCACAACTACACTCCTTGTGCCTCTTAGCACTAGCACTGCCTGGCATGCTATCTATTTACTTATTTATTGGTTTATTGTTTGCCTGCCCCCACCAGAATGTAAAGAGGGCAGGGACTTTGTCTTGTTTATTCTGTGTCCCCAGAACAAAGGCTGTTAGGCACATGTTAGGTAGGTGCTCAATAAACACATGCAGAATGAATGAGAAAATGAATAGCTAAATGGGCCAGCTGCAGTCTCACTGGCCCTGGTGAAGAAGCAAGTGTCACCAGTTAAGTTTTGCATGTGTGCTTCAGTTCTGGTGAGTGTGGAGTTCTTTCTTGCTCTCTCAGTGAATTTTATCTCAACGATCTTGTCTTCGAAGTCTCTTGTGTGCCCTACTTTGGACTGTCCTGGGAGATTCATCGACCTTCTCATAGAGTTGGCCTCGCAGACACGTGATGTCGTACGTGAGTCTCCAGCACAGACTCTTGTTCATGAGGCTCCAGAGCTCTGTTTTACACTCTGGGGAGGGATAATTCCTTCACCTGCTCTCCTACCAGGAACAGCCTGATGTCTGACCAGGAGAGCAATGGGCAGCATTGGGTTCTACTTTTGAAAAAACGCAGTCAAGAAATCATGAAAGCTTTAGAAGAGAAGATGGAGCTCTGGAGGCCTATCCAGTCACAGGATTCTTAAGGAAGGATGAGCAGAACTGGGCAGGTTGCTAGGAGGTGCTGCTTCCTGGTATTCCCCCTCTTCGATACCGTCTTTGGGAAAGGGTGTTGGAACCAGAAAACACACAGGCTTGGCTGATGGAAAGCCTGTTTATTCCTAGTACACTGGACACTTTGTTCAGGAATAGTTCATCCATTTGAAAATATTGCCCTTGTAATGGTGCCAAGGTCGTTGCCTGCTGGGGTTATCAGCAGAGTACGTGCCAGTTCTGACTGGGATATTTTAATAGGTGTACCATTTCCCTGCCAAGGTAACTAAAGAACATTGCATAGTTAATTTTTATTCATGCTTTCCCTGCATGCATCCTTAATATTCAGTTTTTGTTGAGACTTTAAGAGAAAGAAATGAATAAATGGGTTAGGATACAATGAACTGCTTTAAAAACGAATTTTAAGTGGTACTGACTCACTTCGGAGTTCTCTGTACCCATTTGATAATAACAATATGCTTTGCAAAGCACTGGATAGTTTTCTAGAAATTTTTATATTCATTCTCTCCTTTGATGTCCAAATTAATCCTGTAAGGTAGGGTGGTGTGACCCTTATTTTAGATGAGAAAACTGTGGCTCAGGGAAATTAAATGGCTTGTGTTGAACAATGTTGAAGAATTAAACATGGTGGAATGAGCATGAGGGCCCAAGTCTCTTAATGCCTGGGTCAGACTGTGTCTATCACATCGTGGTGAGCAAGGCAGGAATAGAGAGGTGCATGGAGGGGAAGGGTCTGACTGGATTTGGTCAGAGACCCTTGAAGTCTAGAAGTGAATGTGAGTGGACAGCAACTTTGTTAGTAGCTAGAGCCCTCTGTGTCAGCCAACTCAAGGTAATAAACAGAGTTTCTTGCTCTGCAAACTGTGTGGAGACCTTACCTGATGAGTAGACAATGCGCATCCACTCAGGTATAGCAGGGCCTATGGGGGGAAAGCATTCCTGCTGGTAGCCCCATGGCACGGTGGGAAAATCTCCACCCTGGGCTTCCGGAGACCAGAGTTCCAGTGCTAGCTGCACAGTACATAGGTCTATTGTGTGACCTTGAACAAACCCTACATAAGACAGATTTGATCACATCTGCTGCCTCCCACCCCCGTATGTACAGCTAGCTTTTATTACAATGTATCAACGGCTGGAATAAAGAACTAAAAAGCAGGCCCATCAAGTTTGTGAATGCTACAAAGCTGGAGAGTGTAGCTAATAATGACAAAGGACAGATCAAGTTTCTAGGAGATCTTGAGACTGGTTGGAAAATGGGGATGAAACCTCTAAGGTAAATGGACAGAATTATAGTCAGGTTTAACAATAATTGCACCAGGGAAGCATTTGTTATTGATCCGCATCTTTCTTACTCTTAGGAAGGATTTGGGAAAGCTAAAGGCACAAGTTTGGACTGGAGAAGATTCGGGAGTTTTTGCTGGCTGGAGACTCACTGTGACTGGGGTTGACAAAGAAGTTAGCGCAACCATGGGCTCTCCTGACAGAGGTGTAGAAGAAGTCGCCTTGGGCTTGCCTGCATGGCCACATGAACACTGGGCTCCATAAGAAGGTTATTTAAGAGGGTCACTGACAAACTGGAGGCAGGGTAAGTGGTTGAGAAATCATGGTCTACATCAGGGGTTATATGTCATCATGGTAACATGATGGCGCTCTTCACATAATTAAATGGTCAGAAGGATGAGGAGGTGCGTCATCTATGTGGAGAGGGGCAGAGCCAGAGGTAGGCCAGTGAATGGAAACTAGAGGGATGCAGAGTTTAGCTGTAAAAATGGGGGCGGGAGGCCTTGTGAGGCAGTTTGCTGCTTCTCATCAGATCACAGTAGCCTGACCTCCTGGTGGGGCCTGCACAGGGAGTCCTGCACTGTGTGGGATTGGAGCTAAGGGAGGTCACTTGACTGACACCAGCAATCTAGGAAATGAGAGAATGTGTGTGATGCAAACTATAAATGTTCTGTAAACCTAAGGTCATACTGTTAGAGGGAGGAGACAGGGAAGATGCCTAAGCTTTCCTTCAGCAATCTGCACTTCCCACTGTTCCCATGTAAGGGGTAAAAGCATCTGCCTATATTCACTCTCCACTAGTCTTAGAGTCAGTCTATGCTCTGCCCATCCCTCTGAATATGACTGGAGATAATGATGTTGCTTTGTCAAGACTCCTAAGCGTGTTTTATTTCCATCTCACAACTGAGGTCGTTGACGTACCAAAGACTTCAAGGTGGGGAAGAAATTCAGAGGCAACTCCTGAAAAGACTCACCCTTGAGTGTGAGTCTGTTCTAGGTAAGTCAAGTGAACTGAAGCTTTGTGAGCTTTGATTTATCGGGGTATCCTTTTTTTGAAGGGAGCTGTTGATTTAAGGGTTGAGGTTTTTCTCTTTCCTTTCTCTTTTTAGAAGTTCTTGGGTTACCTAATTCATCAGCTGAGCCAATCGGGAGGAAAGGAATTTATCTTACAAACAGAACTACTTAGATGCCTGAGTCATGAACTCTGCATCAGTAAAAACAATTGGCAAAATGAAGCTGGCTTCTTAGGCTGAGAACCTTGTGGAAATGAAGCCTGAAGCTTCAGAAATGAAACCAGAGAGGCCTCCAACTGAGGTACCTTCCTGAAGGGTGTATTTGCACTTCGGCAGGGAAATATCTGTGGCAGACACACCGGCGCTGGTTGTTCCCCGTAACCCACAGTTGGCTTTCATCTGCACTCCCCCCCCCAAGCCCCAGTCCATCCTCTCTTGCTTGAAGAATTGCTCCTGCCCCTGGCCAAACCACAGGGGTGTGCTCCTGAGACAGACTTCTTTCAAAAGGCCCTGCCCCACCCCTGCGCTGTCGGGTGGGCGGACACACGCCCATCTACAAACTGGGCTGGACCAAGCAGAGACTGTCTCCTGGAGGATGGCGTTAGGCCTGGCCGCTCAGGTGGTCAGTGGCTGACTAGAGGTGGGCACGAGGCAGAGCCAGGGTTGAAGAAGGCATTTTCTGAGATGCGCTTTCAATCAAATAAAAACCTCCCACTCAGTGATAAGAGCTAAGAGGGGCGGCTGATGTGGATGTGGGGGCCTGGTGCCTCCCTCCTTCCCCTCAACAACTGTGATTTCCCTGGGATGGGATTGCTAAGAGTGAGTTTGTTTTCACAGAATTTGACCACAACAAGAACCTGGATGCTCTTGGAATTTATTAGACTCTTTGGCACTAAAAGAACATATAAGTGGTTTTAAGTTCAAAGTGATAGTCATGAGTAGGGCTTATAATCTTGAATTGTGTAGTATTTGAGACACACCATTCTCTTACCCTTTTAGAAAAGAGATACAAGGGGTCCAGGGGCTGTGTTAGTGACTAATCTCACAGGCTTCCCAAAGGCTTCCTTTCAGATTTTTAAAGCCTAGACATGCTTATAGGGCTGATGCTTAGTATTTTGAATCAAGAACTAATGGCTTGTTCTTGTTATTACTTTTGCAAAACTCTAAAACTCATTCTGAAATTGAAGGTCTTTCACAATTTTTAAGACCACAGTGAGTCAATGAGGAATTGCCTTTGGCTGTGAGTGACAGAGATCTGAAAAGCAGAGACATACATAAATGAGAGGCTTTATTTCTGATGTTGAATAAAAGTCTTGGGGCAGCATCTGGGACTTGGTGTGGTGGCTTCCCAACACCGTGAGAGGCCCAGGTTCCTTCCAGCTTTTCTTCCATCTGCCATCCTTAGCATGTGATTTCCACCCTCGTGGTCCTCAGATGGCTGCTAGAACTCCAGCCATCAGGTTCACATTGCAAGTGGAAAAAGGGGAAGAGCCAAGAGCAAAGTGTGCATGCCAGTTAGTGAGCCCCGCCCCTACCCCTTTAAGGAGCGTTCTACTAAGTCCTACCCAATGGCTTCTATTTATGTCTCATTGGCTAGATTTGGTTCGGTGATCGTCTGGCAAGGGACGCTGGAGTATGGAAAGACTGAGCCAGGCTCATTGCTGCCTTGGACAAAATTAGGGTTCAATTAGTAAGGAAGAAGCGAAGGGGGTGTCAAGTGATCTGTGCTCTGTGTCTAAAGGAAATCTATAAGAAGCATTCTATTGCCTTACATTTTATAGTCAAAATCTATTAGAATTTCATATAAATTCTTCATTAAGAAATCACATTACCTTGTAAAATCTGACATGGTTTCCACAGCTGACCTACCATCACTTCAAACTGAAGACAGACATTGAACTCCTAATCACCCCACCCAAACCACCTCCTTCTAATCTGCCAACGTCCTTGTCTCTACCAGTTGCCCAGACCCAAAGCCTTAATTTATTCTTTTTTAGCCTTCATCCTTCATGTTCAACCACTCAAAAGTTTTATCCACCTGCTAACCAGAGCATCTCTTAAATCTATCTGTTCCTTTCCGCCCCCACTATCAGCCCCACTGAACATCCAGTGGGTCAGGCAATGTGCTAGGCTCTGCATATACAAAAGTCATTAAGGCACGTGGTCTTATGACTTCAGTCCTGGCTTATGCACCTACACCAGTCTAAGAGCTGATCTTCCTGATTCCACTTCCAGACCTGCCACTCCTGGAACACAGAACCCTTACTTCAAACACTATGCTCTTCTTCCTGCCGGGTACAGTCAAAATCTGTATTCTTCAGAGGCCTCTGCAGCCTGTATCGGTTGTGATTGTGCAGTCTTAGCTTCCCCTGGCCATGTGGAGTTAGGGTGAATTCTAGAAAGATCCCTGTCCAGCCACTTGCTGGCACTGTGACCTTGGGCAAAATCTTGGGCTCTGAGTGGTGTATTGGCAATGGTGATGGGTAGCCAAGAAGACTTGAGGGGTTTCTCAGAACTAGGAACAGTAAGAAAATTTGAAAGAGCCTCCTGTTTTAAGAAAGTACTTGACTACTTCTGGATCAATTCAGAGAGGCTTCAACAACTCTTGAGAAGATTAGGGCTAGAGGACTTCAGTGAAACTTTTGTGCTTTGTTCCCTAGAGTGCAAACCCTTGACAAGTGTCACACACAAACAACACTTGGGGTGGAACAAGAGATTTCCAATGATCTGTCTGGGGCCCATAATACAATTCAGCATCTCTCAAGTGCTTCAGAGTCTATAAACATTTTCAAAACATTTCATTTAACCTTCTGTAATTGAAATGCTTGAAAAAAAACTCCACATGTTAAGATTTCTCTAGCAGAAGCATCACCAGGAACCTCAACAGCTATTCAAAAGGATGAAATCGCTAGACCTGCCACCCTCTTACTCTCCCTCTTTTATGCAACTCTTTTTAGAGATATTGCCTGGAAAGAGGTAAAGGGGACAACATTGGGCCCATTTGCAGTTGCAGAAATTGAGACTCAGAGCGGTGAAGTGACTTTTTCAGAATCCCAGCAGGAAATGGTAGAGTTAGGAAGCTAAGTCTGATCATCTGCTCTTGTCCTGTTGAGGAGATAGTGAGAGAAAAGGAAAATGGTGACAACGAGGGAATGAAATCCATCCCATCCTGCTGCTACTCCTTCCCCAACTCTTGCTAAGACTTCAGAGTAACAGGAAGAAGAGGACACATAAGTGGTGACATGCTAGGGTTGGAAGAGCTGCGTGCATGTCTTGGAGAGGAGGCGGGCAAAGCACGTGACAGCGTGAAGAGAGTGGGTCGCAGTCTCAGAAACAGGATCATGGAAATGGCCTTGGAGGACCAGAGCAGGAAGACTATGATCTTCCAAGTAACTCTAGGCAACATGGGTGTAGAGACTGGATTTGGCCAGGGAAGTGGACATTTGTTTCAGTTTCCAGCATCCAGCATTCATTTGCTTTCAGTTGTCCAGCATTCATTTACTTTTCTTCTGATAACCACATCCTAACTTCCTGCTTGGGAACTACCACGGATCCTATTCTCAATCTATGGGTTTCTGGCGAGCTGAATCTACTTCTGGACCAGGAATCAAGAACCTGACCTGGGCTCAAGCTAATCACTCTGTCAAATTTCTCTAGGCAAAGTGATTGGTTTAGGAATAGGCAGCGACCCAATTAGAGCCAATGAGATTTTCCCAGGTGTTCTGGAACAAAGACATTCATTTTCTGCTGGATGCAGACCTGGAAGGGTATAGTTCTGGGAGTTGCTGACAGCCATTTTATGATCATGAGTCTATTTAAGAGTGGCTTGAACATTCAACATGAAGTGGAGCAGAGAGATGGAAATAAAGCTGGATCCTGATGAACTTCATTTGAAATCTTGTATACAATGATCTTCCTGCTGAAATTTTCAGTTAGGTGAGCCAATAAAATTTTTTTTGTTTAGCTCAATTTGGGTCATGTCTTCTCCCAGTGGCAGTCAAATGGATCCTGTTTCATAAAGTAAGATTTTAACTTTACATAAACTGTCTGCAGAGTAAATGTTTGTCAGATACTTTTCGTATAATGGCACTTCTTTTTTTGTAGAATTATGTTAGGAAACTTTGTAGAGGGCTTCTGCTTCTGGCTACAGACTACCCTCCTGTCAAGAACAACCATAAAAGCTGTCTTTAAAAATACAGCTGTTTGACAGTATGAAGAAATGTCAAGGCTGGCAGGACTGGAGGGAGTTGGGTCTCTGAGAGAATGAAATACAATTCCAATCGAAAGTCCAGATTTTTGTGGAAATTGACAAATTAATTTTAAAATTTGTATGGAAGCACAAAAGACCAAAAAGAGCAAAGACTATCTTGAAGAAGAAAAAAACATTATCTTAACACTACCAAACGTGAAGACTCGTTACAAAGCTACAGCAATTAAAACAGTATGGTACTGTCTCAAGTGTAGAAAACAGACAAATAGAACAAAGGAAGAGTCCAGGAGTAGAGAGTCATTTGATTTCCAACAAAGGTGCCTCTGCAGTGCAGTGGGGAAAAGATAGTCTTTTCAGTAACCCATGTCCTAGGTCAATTGAGTACATGTTTGAGAAGAAGCGAGCGTTGCCCCCTGCCTCACACTATACACAAAAATCACTTTCAGATGAATTACAGACTTCAATGTGAAAGAGAAACAGTGAAGCTTCTAGAAGATAATCTAAATATCTTCATCACCTTGGAGTAGGCACTCATGTCTTAAGCAGGCCAGAAAACACACTATCTTCAAGAAAAATATTGAAGAATTCAATTCCTTATATTGAAAAATCAGCCACTTGACTGAATTGGACTTGATTAAAAATAAAAGCTTGTATTTGTTAAAAGAAACCATTAAATAAATGGAAATACAAGTAATGGTGTGGAACAAGACATTTGCTATGTATATACAAACATCCTACTATGGACTTGTATCCAGACTACATAAAGACTTTCTATATGTCCATAAGAAGATCACAGATAGCTCTTTTTTTTTCAAAAGAGGGTGCCAAAGACTTAAACTTCCTTTACAAAAGAAGTGATAGACGTCACAGTGGTAACCTTTGTAGATGGCGTTGACTGAGGCAGGGGCATGAGAAAGCTTGGTGTGCTGAAAATGTCCTACATCTTGTTCTAGGCGGTAGCTTGGGTACGTACCTTATGTAAAAATTCACTGATCTGTACACTTAAGTTTTGTGCACTTTATTGTGTGTATATTATTATTCAATAACAAGATTTTCAAAAATAAAAAAGGCAAGTATCTATAGTGAAGAAGGCTTACAAATGGAGCAGTCAGAACTGTTCAGTGGGGTCTAATTCATCTACCTATGCAGGTGAGGAGCCAATATGAAATGAAGCTGGCTAGCCTGTAAACTAACCTGGCCCTTCTGTTGGAAGAGCATGTTTCGGTTCAATTTGGGACAGTAGTTTAGTGAGCATCTGCAATGTGCTCTGCTACTATGATGGGTGCTAGGGATACTAAAATGACTAAGTTGCAGTTTATGCCTTAAAGAACTTATCATCTAGCAGGGAGACAAGCTACTAAATGGATAATTATGATTGGTATGAGGAGGGTGACGATAAGGGTCCCATAGGAGCACAGATTTGGGGTGTCTAACCCACTCTGGTATGTGATAGACTGTGATAGATCACACCAGTCATTGCTAAACTCCTTCTCATTTGCTCTCTTCTACTACAGAGGCTAAGAAATTCTCAATATTCACTTTTTCTATGTCCCTTGCAGTTGGGGTGGCCAACTGACATAGCTGTGCCCAGTGAGATATAAAAAGAAGTCCACTGTGGAGTTTTTGGTATAGTTTTTGCTTTCCCCTCTTTTATTCCTGCCTTGAACATAGATGTGATGTCAGAAGCCATCTTGACACTATGAGGCCACACAATTAAAGAAGAATACTAACCTTCAGGGACGACAGAATGAAAGATGGAAGGATTCTGGGTCTCTGATGTCATCACTGAGAGGCTAAACCAACACCAGCAACTGCCTACCTTCTCACCTCTTGGATAAGAAAAATAACCCCCAACTTGTTTAAATTGCAGTCAGCCAGGTTTCTGTTGCTTGCAGCTGATGAACACATTTATAACTGAGTATAAGGCAGATGAGCAGGTATTCAGGAAAGGCTTCCCCAAGAGTCCTGTCTAAGCTGAGCCGCGCAGGATGAATGGGTGTAACCCGGGGGAGTGGTAGTGCCAGAGGGAAGGTTCTCCAAGCAGGGGAGAAGCACAAAAAGAGATGAAAGAGGATAGGATACTAGCAGAGAATTACAAAAGTTTAGTTTGGCTAAAGCATTCGATGGGAATTGGGGAAAGCTGAAGCTGAAGCAATAGCCAAAGGTCAACTTATAAAGACTATCGTAAACCCCATAAAAGCAGCTGGACTTGAGCCGGCCCTGATGGCCTAGCGGTTAAGGTTCGGTGCTCTCCCCACTTCAGTGTTCTGGGTTTGCTTCCCAGTCGTGGAGCCACACCACCTGTCTGTCAGTTGCCAGGCTGCAGCTGCAGCTCACATAGAAGAACTAGAAGGACTTATAACTGGGATATACACCCACACTGGAGCTTTGGGAAGAAAAAAAAAGGAAGTTGGACTCTATCTTAAACTTCAGTAGGGAACGACCAAAGGCTTATAATCAAAGAGGACGATATGATAAGATTTGTCTTTTAGAAAGATTATTCTGGAGCATGGAGAGTGGTTCAGAGAGAGCAAGCCCATAGGGACAGCAGTTAGAAACCTAGTTCAGTAATGCAGTTGAGAGATGACAGTACTTACTAGGAGCCAGTTGTCATTTTAAATGCTATACCTGTATGATGGCAAAGGGGATGGGAACAACTGGATTACTTTGAGAGCTATTAAGGAGATAAAATACGGAATATCTGATGACTGGCTAGACAAAAGGAGCAAGGGAGAAGGAGAAGTCAGAATAACTTGGTGTTTGTGACGTGGTTATGAGTGAATGGTGACACCTTTCACTGAATTTAGGGACATGGTAGTGAAGCGTGTTTCGGTGGAGGAGGTAAAGTAATGGATTAGGTTTTGGACACATTGATTTTGAACTGTGACTGGGACCTCTAACTGGAGATGTCGGTCCAGGGATACAGAGAGAAATCAAAGCAGAGTTATAGATTGGGGAGTTACCAGGTGCCTGGGACAGGCACCTCCTCAGATTCTCTTGGCACCACTGCCTGTTGGACCCTCAACCACTTGTTCTTCTCCAAATGGGGTCATTGCCAGTTGACTGAATCTGCTTGCACTTATGCAATTGTGCCAGGCCCTCCTCCTCAGCTGCCACCATACAATCATGCCAAAAGGCAACATACTGTAGATTGTGGCTCCTCCAATCACTTCCAGACTTGGGAGAAATGGCTCACGAAAGCTCATGGGTCCTGGCATTCCAAATGGCCACCAAAGAGGCCAAGTGATGCAATCTGAAAATGCAAGGGAGCTAACTCCCCAAGGAGTAAATGTTGACCAAGGGATGATAGGAGACCGGAGGAAATTCCTCTGTCTTATGAACTGATACAAGGCATAGTGTGTCCATATAATCTGTTTGGAAACATCCATGTGGTCAAGTAGACATACTCACTAATAACCTGTGTGTCTTGTCACAATTCATTGTGAAGCAGTTGACTAGTGTGGTAATGTATTTGTTTCACATTCTTCCCTCCCTCGATTCCCAAATAGAGTATTGGCACTTAATCCCTGCCTCAGGCTCTGTTTTTGAAGAAATCTGATCAAAGTTAGCAGTTGATTGGTAATAGTTGAAGCCACAGCCAACAATGAATGAGCAGAATATGAAGAGAGGTGAGCCTCACAAGAGCTATAACGAATACCAGCAGGTAAGGTATGAGGGAGAAAGAGGAACCAAAGAAGAAGACCAACATAGAGAAGTCAAAGACACAGGAGGAGCCCTTCTTCAGGGGGCAATAATTGAATCTCAGTGGATGTAATTAACAAAGTCTAAGGACATGGGTCACAGATCTTGTAAATGGCATGAGGGAAAGCAGAAACAAATTGCCCCATGCTTGTCTTGTGTATTTTTTTTTCATTGTTGTATATCTACTCTTTGATTATTTAACTTAATATACAAAAAATATAAATCTTTGTCTCAAATAGATATTACTGTAACACCCCACCAGCTTGAGGATCTTCATTAAAGTGGATCACATTAATAATGTGTTTTGATGTCCCTAGAATCAATAGCCCCCATCAACCAAATGGCAAAGTCCCTCCTTCCCCTGTATGGCTCTAAGAGCCCTAAAGACAGGAGAGGAGTGGATCATATAAAATTTCTGCCACTGTCAGAATCACAACCAGCCCTCTGCACCAGCTGCAGCCTTCACTTTCCTTCATAGCCACTGTTTCCATCCTTTTTCTTGGCCTATTGATGCCACCTGCCCCATCTCCCCCCATGCCTCGTTGATTCTTCCCTGTCTATCCTCTGGGGGTGTCTGCTGCCAGCACCTGGAACCCCGGCACCGGCTGCCTCCAGATCTCCAGTACTTTAGTCTACCTGTCATTTTGGTGTCTACTGCAGAAAATGACCCATGGTCAGTTCTTGATAAACGCCCATTAAATGAAGTATCGAGTGGAGGAAACAAAGTGATAATAATGGATGGGAGGTTGGTGTGGGTGCGGCATAGGCAGCACTCATGGGACCAGGGAGAGAGAAAAGACCGTTTCCTTCTATAGTAAATTTTAGCCAATGATACACAATCCTATGTCAAGGAAGAAAGAAGCCATGGCAGGTTTGAGGAAAAGGCTAATGTGAGTGAAGCCAGGGAGACTCTGAAAGTTGACGAGGAGGCAAGTTATACTCTTGTGATGACTTTGGCCTTTTATCTTGTGTAACTTCATTCAAAATCTCTGTCCCTGTGTTTTGTAGATATTTTGAGAATTGGAACAATCTTATATTTGTTATTAGTCAACAACCAGTATATCTCACTTTTTCAATTTTGGAGTTCTGCCTTCCTCAGGGGATGAGAAAGCTGTAATAGTTAAAACAGTGTGATACTGGTGAATCAATAAATAATAGAGCAATAAAAAGATCTGGGTTGAAAGTCCAGGAATAAACCCAAAAATCTATGGATATAGAACATGAGAAAGGCGATTTTCAAATTATTATGTATAAAAAATTATTGTATAAAAATCAATTATTCTGTAAGTGGTATTGGAACAAATTGGCAGCCATCTGGAAACAGTAGAGTAGCATCCTATATTAGCTATGTCAAGTCATGCTCACTGCTATAACAAATAAACCCAAAGTTCTCAGTGACCTAACACAATTAAGGTTTATTCTTGTGTACGTTAAGTACACTTGTCTGTTACTGGTTGTACAATCTTCCATGTGGTCATTCAGGGACACAAGCTCTGTTCATCCGGATATTCCCTAGCATTGTGCTGTCCAATATGTTGGCCACTAGCTCCATATGGCTATTGAGCCCTTGGAATGTGGCCAGTGCAAAGTGAGATGTGCCATTAGTATAAAATATGCATCAGATTTCAAAGACATAGTATGAAGAAAAAAATGTAAAATATTTCATTAATACATTTCATGGTGATTACTTGTCGAAATGATAATATTTTAGATATATTGGGTTAAATAAAATATATTATTACAATTAATTTCACCTACTTTTTAATTTTTCTTAATATGACTACTAGGAAATGTAGAATGACACGTCTTGCTTTTATGGCTCACATTTATTTCTTTTGGACGGCATTGCTCTAGATCACCCGAATATTCTCCATGGTGAATAGACATGGCAGATAGGGAAAGAGAGAGGAAGGGAGGATCACATTACTTTCCTTCACATTCCATTGGCCAGAACTCAGTTATATGTCCACACCTACCTGCAAGGGAAGAGGGAAAACGTAGTTTAGCTGTGTGCCCAAGACAAAGGGGAAATGGATTTTATTAACAGCTAGTTAGACTCTTCCACAAATTCCTAATTCATGCCTTACACCAACATTAATTATAGAGGAATGAAAGAGTAAAATGTTAAAAGGAAAGGAAAGAAGGAAGGAAGAAAGGAAGGAAGAAGAAAACCTGGGAGATTTTTTTTAATTTTTAAAAATAGCTTTAAAATAATTTTCAGAAATATTTTTTAGAATTATTAAAAAATAACCTCAGAATAAAGAAGGTCTTTCTAAGTATAACTCAAAATGTAGAAGACATAGAAGAAAAAGAATGATACATTTAACTAATTTTAAAATTAAAAAAATTCTTCACGGCAAAACAAAACAACACACCATAAAAAAAGTAAAGACAAGTCAAATTCTAACTGGGAAAAATCTAGCACATTGGTATTTCAACCAAAGTGTAAATTTTCTAAAGTATAAAGAACTCTTACTAGTCAATTTTAAAAGAGCAAAAACACCCAATAGAATAACAAGCAAAGAAAGTGAACAGACAGCTCACAGAAAAGGGATAAAATGGTTCTTAAAAGTATGAAAAGATTCTTGCCTTCACTTAGAATAAGAGAAATGCAAAACTACGTTTTTAACTTGTCAGACTGGCAAAGACGAAAAGTCGATGGCACATTGTGCTGGAAGGGTGTGAGGTCACGCTGGTGGGAGTATACATTGGTCTAACCTCTATGAAGAGCAATGAGCAGTAAAATTTAGCATATCCTTACCCTTTGAGCCAGTAAGCCCACTTCCAGAAATTGCCCTATAGGAATTTATGTACGGATATACTTGTACATAAATGAAAAGACAATCTACAATTAGTCCACAAGTAGTTGTGGCAAAAGACTAGAAATACTTAACCGGTGTGGCAACAGGAAAATCCAATGGAATACTATGGAGCTATAAAAAGAATGAGGTCTAATGTATATAGCCATGGAATAGTAGTCAGGATACGCTCTTAAATGACCCCAAAAGCAATGTAAGAACAGTATGTAGAGTACGGAGGAGTAGAACAGAGACTGACTTCCGGGAGAGGAATGGGGATAAATTCTAAAGAAGGTAATTAGGCGGCTGGAGGAAGGAGATGCGAAAGCATTTCCTTTTATAATACGCCCTCCTTTTAAATTTTGTGCTGTTTGAATTTTGTACAGTGTGTATATATTGCCCATTCAAAAAAGTCAATAATGTATATTTTTAACTTTTGGAAGCAAATGTGCTATTTGGGTCCTCTGAAAAGCAAACCCCGAGGAGACTAGAAATTCAAGTTATTTATTGGGGAAAATCAGGAGGGAGCCAGAAGGCAGCAGGGAGAGCCCTCAGATGAAGGTCTGACCCCCTCGAAGAGGAGAGGGAAGTTCTGACAAGGTCAATGCGAGTCCTTGAGCTAAAACCTCCAGTCAGAAGATCCCATCTCCCACAGGAATGGGCCTGCCTCAGCCTCCCCGCCTCGCTTAGTCATTGGCTGGGAGCAGCGCCTGGAAACGCAGCCTCAGAACAGTCAATGGGTTCAGAGCACAGCAGCTGTGGCTCCTGACCAGTTGCGCTCCCTGCACCAGATCTCGTGGCCGCAGCAACTCCAAAATCTGTTCTATCCATCCCTTTACCGAAGTTTGCAAATACTTTTTTTTTTTAAGATTTTATTTTTCCTTTTTCTCCCTATAGCACCCCCCCCCCCACCCCCACCGTACGCCGCTGTATATTATTAGTTGTGGGTCCTTCTAGTTGTGACATGTGGGATGCCGCCTCAGCATGACCTGATGAGCGGTGGCAAGTCTACGCCAAGGATCCGAACTGGCGATATCCGGACTGCCGAAGCAGAGCGCAGGAACCCAACCACACAGCCACCAGGCTGGCCCAATACTTCTCTTATATAATGACTTACTTTGGCTTTATAGTTGTAGTGACTTGGACTTTTGCATTTTTGAATGCTAACTTTTTAAATTTAATCATTCATTCATTTATCCAACAATTATTTATTAAGTACTCGCTGCATACTATGCATTGAGTTAAGCACTGGAGTCCCAGACTCCAGGACCTTATGGTCTGCTGAGCAGGCTGACATAAATTAAATGATCAGACAGCATATAATTTCAAACTTTAATAAGTGTTATAAAGATAAAGTGCAGAAAGTCATGTACGCGTCTAAGACCAGCCTGGGGAGGTTGGACAAGGCTCCCACAAAGAAGGGAAACACTAGAAATATATGCTCACTGAGGAAACAGAAAGAGTACGGAAGAGCTTAAAGAACAAAGCTAAAATCACTGGAATTCTAAAACCCGGGGATAACGTCATCTAGCAATTCTCTTCATCTGTTTTTTAAGGCAATTGTCGAACACAGTCCTGTCTAGTAGAAACAAAATGTGAGCTACACATGTAATTTAAACTTTTCTAGTGGCCACACTAAAAAATGTAAAAAGAAACAGGTGAGATTAATAATATAGTTTATTTAACTCAATGTGTCCAAAATATTATCATTCAATATGTAATCAATATAAAAATTGTTAATGAGGCAGTTTATTTTTTCATACTAAGTCTTTAAAATCCAATATGTATTTTACACTTACAGCATATCTCACTTTGGACTAGCCACGTTTCAAGTGCTCATTAGCCACATGTGGCTAGTGGCTATCATATTAGACAGTACAGGTATGTATATGTGTACATACATATATATGTAACATCTCCATTGAAATCTTAATGTATACTCAGTTTTGTCTGATTTTTCCAGTTAACACTATATGCCTTTTCCCATGATGACAAATATCTTTAAGGATCATCTTAATACACAGCATACTGTTATACAAATCCACTATTATTTATTGAGCCATTTCCATGCTGTTGGATATTTAGGTTATTATCAACTTTTCCACGTTATCAATCATGCTGGCTGCAATGAACATCATTGTAAACATAACTTATTTGCATCATGGCTTGTTTCCTTGTAATACATTCTTGTTGGAGTTACTGGATCAAAGTGAAAGAAAATTTTTGAGGCTCTTGAGACATTTTATAGCATTACTTTGAAAAAGGTTGTACTTGTTGCTTTGCCAGCAGCCCTGAGAGTATATATCTTGCTGTCACTCTGGCAACAATGACCATTGTAATTTTTTCTAAATTTGTTATTTGATTTGCCAAATTTGGCATTTCTTTATTTTCACAAACAAGTCTTTGAATTTCAGAAAGGCTGAATATTTTTTGTCTTTCTCTTCATTAACTCTTTTTTTTTCTAGTTTTAGATGACTAATTTTCTTCTGTTAAAAGTGAATCAGGGGTGTCTCTTACATTGAATGGGGTAGGATTAGGCCTGACATTTGTGTTTGTTTTTATAAGCTCACATGGTTTGACCACAAATTCCACCGACAATTGTTGAGCTTTACTAATTGGGTGACGTTGGGCTGGGTATTAGAGGAGAGACACTGAGACACATGGATGACACTCACAGGAAGTTTAAGATGGTGAAGGAGAAAGGCAGGCACATGCAGAGCCTGCTGACCCACCAGACTGTGTGCACAAAAGATGCCATGGTGATTCAAAGGGACCACAAGCGCACAGAGTGGGACTGGTTAACTTACTCCAGAAGGATCAGGCCTCCTGAGGGAAGTGAGATTTGAGACAGGCCCTGAGGAATAAGCAGGATCTCCACAAGTGGAGTAGGATGAGAGGTGCCCCAGGCGAAGGGAAGGGCAGAGACAATGGAGGTCTGGAAATGCTCTGATAGTTCAAGGAGAACTGGGAGTCTGATAAAATGTCAGTGGTGGGAGATGAAGTGGGCAGGGCTCTTAGACTCATGTTCCAGTGCAATTTAAATACCCTACTAAGGCTTGATTTTATAGATTTGGAGGATTGGTGGTGATTTTTAAGCTGTTCTTTTTTCATATGAGAAATTCACAAGCTTTTCAAGGGAAAGGGTCTAAAGAGAGAAAAGACTCTATGTTCTCAGATCTTCTGCATTCATTTCCCATGTTGCCATGCACCCCCAAGGTCAATAGAAGATACAGAATGGCAAAGCATCATGGAATTATAGTCAACTAAGATCTGATTCAGATAGAAGACATGCTCATCTACAGCTTTTGCATCTTTGCAAATGTAGGGGGGGAGGACATTTCCTCTACCCACAGTGGGCTCTTCTAGCTGGAGAATGAATTAAATTCACATGAGACAGAATAACAGGAGAAAATTAAACAAAGCTTTATAACATGTATAAATGGGAGAGGCTCAGGCAAGCTGAGCAACTCGCCAAAATGGCTGAAGCCACCACCTTAAATATCCTCCTCAGCTAAAGACAAAGGAGGATGTTGGCGGTGGGGGGAGTCAGTTACAGGAGGTTACCAGACAAGCACAGTAAACAGGAATAAGATTATTATGCAGATTTAAGTTCTTGCCTTCTGCTGTGCTAAGAGTTTCTAGAGATAACGTCATCTCCTCTTCTTTCTGGTAGAGAGAAGGAGACACCTTTACAGATGGAGATTTCCTTTACAATGTAAACGTCTTTTAACAAAGGGTTAAGTAAATTCTGCTTTTCAGTTGCTTTCCTGTCTGCAGTTTATTAAAAGTAACCAGCCCCAAATAATCCTCATGCCAAAGAGACATATCTTGGGGTGGCCAATTCCTGTCCCCCACACAAAATTGGTTTCAACAAATGACTTCCTGTGTCATAAATGAATGTGGGCACTGACAATGGACCTTCCTGATAAAGTCTATCTCATAAATAACAGGTCTTCTCACCTCAAAAATAACTAGTGTTGGAGCCAGCCCTGATGGCTTAGTGGTTAAAGTTCGAGGTGCTCCATTTTGGTGGCCAGGGTTTGGTTCCCTGGCACAGAACCACACCAGTTGTCTGTCAGTAGCCATGCTGTGGTGGCGGCTCACATGGAAGAACTAGAAGGACTTATAACTAGAATATACAATCATGTACTGGGGCTTTGGGGAGGAAAAATAAAAAGGAGGAAGATTCGTAACAGATGTTAGCTCAGGGTGAATCTTTAAAAAAAAAAAAATAACTAGGGTTAAAAGTGAGGTGACCTCAGCTCCCTTGTGGGTATGTGCACAGAAGGTAGTCCCTCCTGACTGGCTGGCCCACCTCACAGGCTTCCAGCCACAAGGTGCATCCGAACACCACCAGCTAGACTGGAGGGACCGAATTCCCTGGAGTCAGCCTAGTAAGAAGAGATCAGCTTTGTTTTCTCAGAAATAAACCCAGTGAGTCCGGGTGCATGCCATAGAGTGGCCAAACGCCCAAGAGAATATCACAATAGAAGACTCCTTGTGGTGGCAGAGGCTCGCCTGTCATGCCCACTGCTCTATCAAGTCCCAACTTGAGCCAGGTTTCTGCCAGGTCTCTTCTACCCCTGTTTTCACCCCCTCCACATGCCCTACTTCCACCAGCTCCTCCACCATCCTCTCCACCTCCACCACTCCTAACTCCACCATCCCCTCCACCTCTCCCTCTACCCCATCCACTTCTACCGCCTCCATCTCCACCCCTCCCATCTCTACCCCTTCATCTCCCCCCACCACCACCCATGACACCCCACCTACTCCAGGCTCTAGTCCTTTGGAGGAACATGAATTTGGCCCTCTTTAGAACAGGCAGACCACTGGCTACCTCTGATTCATGAATGTGTGCTGTAACACTCAGGACTTCCGGTATATTCATTATCCCAAAGCCTAAGCAACAATCTCCGAGCCCTACCCACCTCTGAGGAAGGAAGAAGGGACAAGGATCTAATTAGGTCTCTGCTCTGGGGAGGAGAAGCATCTAGAAGCAGAGAAAACCTCCTTCCAGCACAGACAAGGAAGCCCTTTCCTCAGAGGGTGTCAACTCCAGGTGTTGATAAGATTAAAAAGATGTCCTACTTGCTAATGCAAGTGGAATACACAAAACCCAACCCACCACTGGGTTCTATGATTTTTGTTGAGGCAGTTTTTACAAATGCTAATGAACCACTCCATTTGGCATCTTAGATGAGCACAATCCTCAGGCAATTTGACTGACGCTTGCTCATGTTGAAACTCCCTTTGGCTCCATAAATGTGGGGGCCAGACGTGCAGTGCTGGCTGATTAGAAGCCCATTGGGCAGGCTTTCCCCAGAGGGCCTGGGGCTGGGTTAGTGCTCCTCCTGCCTGCTGTTCTTGGGTGCAGGGTGAGTGGGGTAAAAGGAAAGGGAGAAGGAGGTGCCATTTTGTTGATCTTTTGGTTTCCTTCTGACTCGCCATCTAGAATTCTCTGCACAGGAAGGGCGGGAGGGTTGTCACACACAGGCTCCTCATCTCTGCCTGTGACTATTCTCTATCTTGTCAAATAGGCTTTGTGAGGGGCTCGTTGAGGGCTGGGGCATATTTGGGGGAGACTGTCTGATCACAGTCTATTCCCAAAGATTAATCTCGAGGCTGTGGGTGTGTGTTGGCAGAGAAGTGGGGGCAAGAAAAAACAGGGAGGATAAAGACTCGCATCAGCATGATGCTTTTTTAAATATAACAATTTTTGAAGGCTTTATTTTCTGTTTAGAGTAAAAGGCACTCCTTCGTGCCATTTACAGAGCAATTCTGTGAGAGGGCTTCACTTCAATTCCAAAACAATCACAAAGGAGGGGCAAGCCGGATCTTCTGACCTCGGCTGGTTCCAGATGAAGTTGCTTCTTGTCATTTGCTCCACTCCCATAATCTAGTCTCTACTCTCTCTGTGGGGAGGGGGGAAGTTGAGTGGAGGGAACATTAAAGGTTAGGAAACCCAAAGAAAAGAGCAAAAGAGACAGATATCCGCAGTCTGCCCTCCTGAGATTTGCAGTCCAGGAAGGATGAAGGGAGAGTGCCACCTATGGGCCAGGTTCCAGGGGAGCCCGCACATGGGGTTCGGGCTGGCAGATGCAATGTCCCACAGAAAGGAGTCTTCTTGGAACAGTTAGTCACCGCACCCTCTGCTTGCAGACAAAAACCCTCTCAACTCCTTCATGACAAATGAGCATCTTCCCCATTTAAAGAACAATTTTTTTCCCCACAAGAGTGTGATCTTGTGAGCTGATTTCTGTATTTAAAGAAAAAAATGTTTCAGACACCTCTGGACCCACCATCAAATTAAACAGATGTTCACATCATTTGGTTGCTAGGGGCCACAGGAGATGCCATGTCTGCACCGCACCTAAAATGTTATGGTTGTTTAATAAAAATGAATCAGCACCAGGAATCAGATGCAGACATCATCTTGCTGTGCCATCCTGGTAGAAAAGCAGTAGGATAAATAACAATTGGGCAAATCTCAAACACATTACAGAGGACGCCTATGAGGGGTGGGAGGGATGGCAAATGAGAGTGAAATCAGGCATAAAGGGAAAAATAAAATAAAGTAAAATAAAACTAGAGAGGGGCCTCGCATATGGTAACGGTATGGAATGAGAACCGAAGAGTATAATTGAATCAACTCTGCTCCCAAAGTGAAAAAGAAAAGAAAATCCACAGGATTTGAGCTTGGTTGGGAGCGGTCTATTGTGTTACAATGCTTCCAGTGGTATCATCCAGTTGTCCTTTGATATTTGAGATCTATTTATCCGCGAATAGCAAATTCTATTATTCCCTTTGTCTTCCATTATAAAATCAGATCTGCCACACAATATCTACACAATACTGGATTTTGCGTGATTAAGCAACGCCGAGTCCTGTTGCAGGGAAGGGAGTGGTGTGGGTGTGTGTGTTTCTTTGTGTATCTGGGTTTGTGCACATGTGTGCATGTGTATATAAGTGTGTTTGTGTATGCATATGTATGTGTTTGTGTGTACATGAAAGAGTGTGTGTTTAATGGAGGAACTCAGGAAAGATTTTGGTTCTATAACTCCCAGCCAGGGGGGTCCTCTGCCCAGCATTGCAGCACGTAGAGGAAAGCCCAGCCCACCCAGGCAAGCAGGACGCCCTGATTGGCACAAGTTCAGGCCCTGGGCATGCATCAGAGAGGCAGAGCCAGGCTAGAGAACCGTCTACAGAAAGCAGCAGGCAGACTTGGAATGTCAGGCCTGTACTTCCTGTGAGCGCCTATAGAATCACAAGAACACGTCCATCCAAAGCAGGAAAGGGATTTCTCAGCACAAACCAGGCTGAGTGAAGAAGAATAACCTGGGACCTGCTGAAGAAGATAGAAACAGGGCCAGAATCACTCTCTTAGCCCCACTGGTTGAGGGTTATTATCATCGGTTTCCTAGTGAAGAGGAACTAGCCATTGATACCAGAAGCCACCCAATGTCCTTTGGAGTGCTTTGTGCATAAGCATATAAATAGTGCTGAATTCTCATTAGTGACTCAGTCGTTCTCAAAAACTCCTCCTCTTATCTTTTATAATGCGTAAATTCAAGGACCTCTCTAGATGCTGTTGTATAGGACACCTAGGTTGGGAGTCTCCTCTCTCTCCATCTCCGAGGTGTGAATCATAACCAGGAAGATTTTGGTATCTTTAATGTATTGGTAAATAATATGTACTATTGTTTCATTTATTTTAAATTTTATATAAATGATATATAAATATTTACTTTGCATCTTTTTAGCTTATCATTATGTATTTTAGATCTATCCATGTGGATAATGTAGATCTAATTCATTCATGTTAACTGCTGTGCAGTGTGGCATTGTATAAAAAAACCCACATTTTATCTGCTCGTTTTAATCCTCAAGGTCAGGCAACTTGTTTCCATTTTTTAACGATTCCACAGAGTGCAGAAAAGAACATTCTTTTATTTGTATCTCCTTGAGCCCGTGTATCTCTCGGGAACTGCTAGACACACAAAGGTGGAACTGTTGGTCATAGGTCATGGGTTAACTTTACCAGGTATGACCAGATGACTTTCTATAGTGGTTGTCTCATTTTACACTCCCACTAGATATGGTTGAGAGTTTTCATTTCTCCATTCTCACCAACTGGTACTGTTTGTATTGTCAGAGTTAAAAAAATTTTCTTCCACTCTAATAGGTGAGAAATATCTATGTTTTTAAATTTGTGTCTCCTTGACTACCAGAGAATTCAAGCACGTTTTCGTATGTCTATTGACCATTAAACGTCCTCTTGAGCTAACAGCTTCTTCATATCCTTTGGCTTTTTGGTGTTTGGTTATTTCTCTTTTCCTTGCTTCTTTTTAGGAACTTGTTATATATTTGGATTGTTATCTTTGGTTGGAAATGCATGTTGCAGATGTTTTCTCCAGGTCTATGCTCGTCTTTTTACTTTGTTACTGATGTCATTCGTCATTGAGATGTTCTTGAAAATTATGCAGTTCAATTTATCACTTTTCCGTGATGGTTTTTGCTTTGCGCCCTTCTAGGATGCCATATACATTTTCCTATAGTCTCTCTCAATGTTTACAGCTTTCCCTAAACATATCTGGAATTTATTTTTGTGCATTCTATGAGGTATGAATGTAATTTTTCCCTTTCACAATATTATTAGCAAATAGTCCCAGTGCCATTTATTAAATAGCCATTTTTTTCACACTGATTTGCAATGTCATCTCTGTCATATTCCAAGTTCCTATTTATATGTTAGTGTTCCTAGGTTTTTCAGATAATCTGTCCCATTGAACTATTTATCCAAATGCTGACACTGGAATATTTTACTTACTATAACTTTGTGATAAGTCTTGATATCTATTAGGGTGAATCCTTTCTCTGTTTCAAAATTGTTTTGGCTATTCTTGGCTTTTTACTCTTCTGAATGGGTTTATGATCTGCTTATCCAGGTCAGTGAAAAAAATTCCCCAGGGATTTTTAATAGAATTTATTAAATTTGTAGTGGAAATTTAGGAAAACTACCACTGTTAAGCTATTGACTTCTCATATATGAACATGTTATATCTCTCCATTTATTCAGGTTATCTTTTACGTCTTTCAATAAACTTTTAGTTTTCTCCACAAAAGTTTTTCACATCTTTTGTTAGATTTATTTCTAAGTACCATATAGTTTTTTATAGTGTTGTAAATGGTGTATCTTTTTATTTCATCCTCATTCTTGAATGATAGTTTAACATCCCATTAGTCATTAGGGACATGCAAACCAGAACCACAATGAGATACCACTCTACACACACTAGGTAGGCTAAAATCAAAAAGCCAGAAAATAACAAGTGTTGGCAAGGATATAGAGAAATTAGAACTCTACATGTATAGAATTCTAAGACGACAGTTATTTTCTGTCAATATTCTGAATGTGATTTCTCTTAGTGAACTAGGAATAGAACGAAAATTCCTTAACCTGAAAAAAGACTTTCTACCAAAACCCTAAACAAATATTATTCTTAATGGCAAAATGTTAAGAGCATCCCACTTAAAGTCAGGAATGAGACAAGGAGAAATATTCCAACGTAATTTCACCCTAATTACCAGGAACAAACAGTAGAAAATGCAATTAAAAAAAAAAACACTACATACAGTTGCATTTATTTAAATTAAATCTGAGTCTCAGCCTTTTAACTAATGAATTTAGTCCACTTACATTATTGTGATTACATATCATGATGGATTTATTCTTTGATCTTATTTTGTGCTTTCTGTGCACCATGTTGTTCTTTTTCTCCTTTTCTGACTTCTGTAGAACTGATCAATATTTTTCCTTCAAGTGATTGTATTTCTACTTACTTTTAAATTTAGCAAGCATACTGCTCAACAGTCTTGTAGGTTGATCAATATTCCTTGCTTTCCTTTCAAACAAAAGAAGGATCTTAGGATGCTTTATCACTAATCATTCTTCTTCTCTTCTCATATATTGTTGTTTCTAGTTCCATCTTTTTTTAAATAACTTCTGTTAGTGCTGTTAACATTTTTGCTACTATTATTTCATATATTCAATGCTTGTTTAGATTTGACTATATATTTATCAATTCTTTATTCTCCATTACTTCTTTTCAAAACATCTTTATTGAGATATAATTCACATACTATACAATTCCCCTATTTAAAATTTGCAACTCAATGGTTTTTAGTGTATTCACAGAGCTGTGCAAACACCAGCCGAATCAACTTTAGAATG
Organism: Equus asinus; assembly: GCF_041296235.1. NCBI lineage: Eukaryota > Metazoa > Chordata > Mammalia > Perissodactyla > Equidae > Equus > Equus asinus. The sequence continues at coordinate 44,503,286 of NC_091813.1, forward strand.
TTTTCATGACCCCAAAAAGAAACCTCATACCCATTAGCGGTCACTCCCCATTATCCTCCAATCCTCCCAGTGCTAGACAACCACTAATCTGCTTTCTGGAGCTATAGATTTGCTTATTCTGGACATTTTAGAAATGGAATTATACAATACATGGTCTTTTGTGACTAACTTCCTTCACTTAACATAATGTGTTCAAGGGGTTCATCCATGTTGTATTATGTATCAGTACTTCATTCCTTTTTATGGTAGAATAATATTTCATTGTATGGATATACCACCTTTTATTTATCCATTCATTAGTTGATGGACATTCGGGTGGTTTCCACTTTTTGGCTACTATGAATAGTGCTGCTATGAACATTCATGTGCAAGCTTTTTGTGAACATTTATTTTCATTTCTCTTGGGTTTATACCTAGGAGTAGAATTACTGGGTCAATTGGTAACTCAATTTAGCCTTTTGATGAACTGCCAGAATGTTTTCCAAAAAGGCTGTATCAGTGTAAGTTCCTGCTAGCAATGTAGGAGAGTTCTAATTTCTCTATACCCTTGCCAACACTTGTTATTATCTGTCTTTTTGATTGTAGCCTTCCCAGTGTGTGTAAAGTGGTATCTCATTGTGGTTCTGATTTGCATTTCCCTAATGACTAATGATGTTAAGCATCTTGTCAGGTTTTTCTTGGGCATTTGTATATTTTCATTGGAAATTTAGATTCTTTGCCCATTTTTAAATTGGGTTATTTGTCTTTTTAATTATTGAGCTGTGAGAGTTCTTTATATATTATAGATACAAATCACTTATCTGATACATGATTTACAAATATTTTTTTCCCATTCTGTAGGTTGTCTTTTCAATTTCTTTTTCTTTTTCTTTTTTTTTTTTAAAGATTGGCACCTGAGCTAACAACTGTTGCCAATCTTCTTTTTTTCTTCTTCTCCCAAAAGCCCCCCAGTATATGGTTGTATATTCTAGTTGTGAGTGCCTCTGGTTGTGCTATGTTGGATGCTGCCCCAGCATGGCCTGATGAGCCATGCCATGTCCATGCCCAGGATCCGAACCAGCAAAACCCTGGGCTGCTGAAGTGGAGTGTGCCAAGTTAACCACTTGGCCACGGGGCTGCTCCTGTTTTCACTTTCTTGATGGTATTCTTTAAAGCACAAAAGTTTTTAATTTTGATGAAACCCAATTTATATATTTTTTCTTTTGTTGTTTGTGCTTTTGGTACCATATCTAAGAAGGTTTTGCCTAACCCAGGGTCATGAAGATTTATCCTATTTTTATTCTAAGGATTTTATAGTTTTAGCTCTTGCATTCAGGTCAATGACTAACTTTGAGCTAATTTTTTTGTATAGAGTGAGGAAGAGGTTCAACTTCATTCTTTTACATGTGGTTATCCAATTATCCCAGTACTATTTGTTGAAAAATATTATTCATTCCCCATTGAATATTTTGCACTCTTGTGGAAAATCAATTGACCATAAATGTAGGGTTTATTTTTGGACTTTATTCCATTGATCTATATGTCTATTTTCAATCCAGTATCACACTATCTTCATTACTATAACTTTATAATAAGTTTTGAAATCTGGACCTGTGAGTCTTCCAACATTGTTCTTGTTCAAGAGTGCTATCCTGGGTCCCTTATATTTACATATGAATTTCAGTATCATCTTCTTGATTTTTGCACAAAAACCCAACTTGGATTTTGATAGGCATTGCATTGAATCTGTAGATGAATATGGGAGTATTGCCATCTTAACAATGTTAAGTCTTTTGATCCATGAACATGGGATGTCTTTCCATTTATTTGGGAATCATTTAATTTCCTTTAAAAATGTCTTGTAGTTTTCAGAGTACAAGTTTCACATTTTTGTTAAATTTATTCCTAGGTAGTTTTATTATTTTTGATGCTCATATAAATGGAATTTTCTTAATTTTAATTGCAGATTGTTCATTGCTAGTTTATTGCTTCTTGAATCCTTTCTTAAGGGTCCATTTTTCCTATTCCCTGAAGTACATCCTCATGTAGTTCTTTCATAAAGAATCTGTGAATGGAAAATTCTCTTCGCCCTTGTCTGAAAATATATTTATTTTGCCCTCATTCTTAATAATTTAACTGCATATAGAATTGTAGGTCAGCAGTTCTTAAGATATTTTCCCATTTTATTTTGGCCTCAATTTTTGCTGCTGAGATGTCAACTCTCAGTCTAATTCTTGTTCTGTTGCCAACAATGTGCTTTTTTTACTGGTTGTTTTTAAGTTTTCTAAGGTTTATTTTTGGGGTTCCACAGTTTCACCATATATATCTAAGTGAGGTATATTTTATTTATTCTATTCAATGTTTGTTGTGCTTCTTCAATCTGAGGATTTGTATTTTTTAAATTAGTTCTAGAATATTCTCAGCTATTACCTATTTGAATATTCATTCTCTCTAGTCTTTTTCTAGAACTCCAGTAAATATTACACTTTCTCATTTTATTCTCCCATTGTCTTTATTTTTGTCATTAAAAAAACTCATTCTGAATTGTATTTCGAATACTTTCATATCTACATTCCAGTTCTTTGTTGTGATTTTTTATTTAATACAAAGTAAGAGAGTTAACTCTCCTCAAAAGGAGTATTAAATCTTAAAAGGAGGACTGGAGTTTAATTCAGGGTAAAAAAAAAAAAATTCCATAAAGAGGACACTATACCTTCTGCAATCATACCCTCTAAAAATAGAGAATGGTCTTAAGGTGACTACAATGTTTTTTTAACATAAATATTTGTTAAATGACTGGATTTATGCTAAAGAAATATCTCTGACAATGGTGGGAAGGAAATACCACGTATTTCATGCTTTTACCTGTTGAAACTGACAGATCGTTGGATGCAAAAGAACATAGACTTTGGGGTTAACTAGACATGGGTTCAAATGCCAGCTTTGCCATTAACCAATTATGGGACTTGGGCAACTTCTTTTAACCTCACGGAGTCTATCTGAATCTGATTTTCATCATTTATAGTATAAATCCATCAGTGTTGACATGAGGAACCAATGATAAGGTGTATGCAAAGTACCTTGTGCAGAGTCTGGCCAATGGCAGGTGTTTCATAAAGAATTATTAACAAGAATCTTAATCAGAACTGGGGCCATCATGTGGGTTATCCCTATTTAGTATCTGAGACCTTCTCATTAGTCATGTCCCATCCTAACCCCTCTGCTATAACTCTGATCTCCCTAAAATACACAGATTAATAATTAACCCAGGTAAGGGATGGAATAATTGCTTGTGGAAATGTCTGTGGTAAGTGATATTTCATGAACGTTTCTCCTGCAGCATGTTCCCCTTGGACAGCTCTTGAAGGGCCCCAAGTAAAACATTCTGGGGTCCTTTGTCTCAGCAGACGTTGAAATGCAAAGTCTATCTGGGAGGCACACCCTATAAGCAAGACCTCTCGGACTCTTAAAAGATAAACGCTTAGAAAATTCATTCAATCAAAATGGAACTGTTAGAAACACACTTTCCCTGTAATTTTTCAAACTAATATATTTAATTCTGTCTGGCAGCATCCTCTAAATTGAATTTGCATTAGATAGATGAGTCCATTGGAAGAATGTAATATCTTGATGCAGGAATTACTCTGCCTTTGGTGGGGGCACTCAGTGTCTCCAAAAAGTGAGGCTGTCTCGTGCTCGGAGTGTGACGGCAAATATTGCCTTCACTTGGCTGTTCTCCTGAATTCTTTCTTTCATGATAATTATGACGGGAAATGGGATTTTTCCTGCAAGCACATTTTAATGACAAACATCCCTATATATGTGGTGTATTCAGGTTTTTCATGGAGGATCTTTGGTTGTACAGCCACCAGAGTGTAGAATAAATCCCATCTTTATTAAGCACCATCCATTAGCCTACTGTCTGCAACCCGCTATCATACATCATCACTACCCAGAGCCCAGAGAATGCTTGAGCCATTGGCAAAGGGTGACCCCATTGCTAATATTGCTAAACTATCGAAGGTGGGGAAAGCTTAAGTAATTTGGTGATATTAATAATCATAATAGTTAATATTTATCATATGGTCTCAGTGTGCCTGATGTTATGCTAAGCACACACATATATTAATATATACTTATATGCATATAATATATATTAAATTTAGTTCTCACAGTAACTCTGTGAGGGAGGTATTACTATTAGCCCCATTTTATAGACGAGGAAAATGAAGCACAAGAAGTTAAATGCTCAAGGTTGCACAGCTGGGCACCAGTGGAGCTGGACCCACCAAGAATGTCATCTTACCTTCTCCCTGTGAATGTGATGAGACTCAAAGCTGCCCAGGGCTGCCCTCTCTATGCTCAGTGATTTTTGGAGTCAGCCATGAACAGAAGCCATGCTTCTACCTATGGGGTCTAGTATGTAACACCTCTAGACATACTGTCAAAAAGGCTGAAATTCACAAATTCTAGCTCTGCTTAATTTAAATTGTATATTTACCTTATAGTTACCTTAACAACCCCACTGGCACTTAGGTAACAGTTCTGCTCACTCTGCCCTTCCTTCCTTCCATCCTTCTAGCGTCCCTCCCTCCTTCCTTCCCTCTCTCCCTTCCTTCCTTCCTTTTTCTTCCTTCATGTTTGCTGAGTGGTTGGGGATGAAAAGAGAAAGAAGAGGAGGAGGAGGAGTAAAGATTCTCTTCCCTGGGGAAGCTTGCATTCTAGGAAACAGGCTGTGTAAATGCGAAACAGCTAGAGAATGACGGGACAGTGTTTGGTCACACGGTGATCACACTTTCTGTAGCTGAGGCAGGTAGCTTTGCATTTCAAAGTCTGCAGCTTCTTCCTCACACGTGTTTGCCCTCTAGTTCACCTCTCTTGTGGAGTGAATGCACCATGCTCCTGCTCTGTGGCCTTTCCGGCCCATTGCCTTGACTCTGCCAAATTCTCCCTACTTTGCTGCTCGTACCTCATAGGGCCTTCTTGACAGAGCAGACGCCAAGGTATCCTGACCAAGTGGACATCGTAAATTTCAAGCCACCTGAGGCGAAATGCAATTCTACCTCCTAAGCTGACAGAAGGTACAATCAGAACATTAGATTTGCTTTAGCACACAGACTAATTCTTATATATCTTTAGAGGGGTCTGGAAACATTGGGCCATATGCAAGCATTCCAGAAAGACCTCCTTAAATTTTGATATGGTGATTATAAAATAAAGAGATTTCTAGTCTCGTCCTCTATACTAGATTGTATTAGTCAGTTCCAGTTGCCATAACGAAATACCATAGACGGTGTCTTAAACAACCAAAATGTATTTCTCACAGCTCCAGAGGCTGGGAAGTCTAGATCAGGGTACCAGCATGGTCAGGTTCTGATGAGCCCTCTTCTAGTTACATCTCAACAGGGAAAATCACATTTCATTCAGGAAAGTGTAAATTCACTCACTTATGGGCTATGCATTAATGATGTGGAAAAGGGAGGTTATCTGATTTTGCTTTGAGATCTGGAAGCCTGCATCCAAATGTTGCTAGGATTGTAAATGTGTTCCATCTAGTGGCCTCAGGAATATCCAAAGTGGGCTTTTTTTCTAACCCACCACTTGTGTGTTTCTGAATATAATTCTTTGACCCCAATCAATGAGAGTATGCAGGCCTGGCCTGACAAGGTATGGGAGCTGGCAAGAGTCTTGAATTAGCTAAAAGGTGATTGCATGGACCATGTGGAGTCCACCCCAAGTATCCAGCCATATGAGTAAGTGACTTCATAGGGATTCATTTTATTCCTTACAAAATGGAATGAGCTTTCAATTTTGTTCTTATATTTTAAATTGTTTGTGGCTTAATCTCTTTCTAAAGGCATATGTGTGTGTATATGTGTATGTATAATTTCCATTATACTTTTTACAGACCTTAGACCTTGCAAAGATTTTAACAATGCTTTTCAGAATAGGGTTATCTCTGTGCCCCATCCTCCATTCCCATTGTGTTCACTTTCTTTGCAGGTTGCACATATAGGGTTAAGGTTTTCCAGTTTTCCTTCGAACAATTACCACAGTATTAAACGCAGCTTACTAATTTTCAGCATACTATTTGTGTAGATGGCTCTCTAGTGCTTTTAAATTTACTTAATTAAAATTCTAGAATGATGTGATTCCAGGGAGTACATTAGTCTCACTCCTACCTTCTCCAATCAGGTTTCTCTTACAGCCTTTTTCTTTGCAAGAATTCTTATTGAAGTGACTAAAGCCTAGAAGACTGCTTAACTCATAATTTACTACTTAAAAAACACTAAAATAAGTAAAAGCGCTCTTTGCTGAGCACCATGGAGTTCAACCCAGCTTGATATTTACGCAATGTCTCACTGCCTCAAGGATGTAGCTAACTTATACCTAAAATGAAAAGGGAAAGGCTATAGTTTCCAGAGATTTCCTATCCATCTTTTATTTCTTTTTCTCTTTGAGCTGATATTATTCCGTCAGTTGACTACCAAGTTTGACTTTATAATCCGCCTGCAGTTCAACAGGAGGGAACAAAGGATGTGCACGATCTTTTGTCTTCATGCCCAGGACAAAGTAAGATTAGACAACACAATTCATTGCCCAGGCATGCGAGTATTGCGATGCACAGGACAGAGCTCTGTGTCTCTACGTGTTTCCCTCCCTTAGTGACAGAAAACTCATTGGACTCCAGCAGCAGCTGAGCTCTGGCAGCCATTGGCCCCAAAGCTCTACCTCCTGCCTTTCAGTAGGTAGAGGCCAGCTGGAGATGTGGCCAATCGGGTGGTCTGTATCCAGGAGAACATGGCACAGTTAGCTATTTAAATCCAACTAGGATGATGTAAGCAACCGGGGCTGAAAGGGTTAGGAGAAAGGCTAAAGGAAGAAGAAATCTTGTCAAGCTGCATTATTTACAGAAAGCTGGGCTGAGGTATGCAGAGACTCACACACTCACCACCTGTGCACTGAGCCAACCTCCCAGCGCCTCCCTGCTCCCTCCTCCTGAACTGGAGAAAGGAGGAATGGCTGCTCAAAAGAATCGGATACTAAATTGTGTGGGGAGAGTTTAATTCTTAAAGGATTTTTTCGTTTTTTTTTTAACGAGAAGAGCAAGTCTCTACTTAGATAAAAACACACAAACCTGCTCTGGTTTGCAAACTGCTGGGGTTTCACAGGAAAGCTGGGCTCGCTCTCCCCGGCTGATAAGAGAAAAGCGTTTGCTCTCGCCTGTGGAAGTCTGTGGTCCCAATAAGCCCGCGTGAAACTTGCAAAAGGAGTTCTCCGCTTGGAGGCCGTTTTGCAGCGCGAGCAAATGTTCAGGCTCAGGAAATGATGCTAAAGACATTGTGAAAAATATAAGATGGGCTTGACACAGCGTTGGCACAGGATACGTGACGGGAAGCGCCGTGGTGAGTGGCGATAACGGCTCCCGGGGAGGCGGTTTCACACCGCAGCCTGAGCCCCCGGCAGGAGCGCCTCGGTGCGCTGAGCCCGGGGAGCCTCCTGGCCTGCAAAATGATGCGGAAATCTGGCCGTGCCCCTGGGGGGCGTGGGAGAGGACAGGTCCTGAGGAAGGAGGATGAGGCCCCTGACAGCAACTTCTTACCAGCCAGGACTTGACAGTCCACCTGTGCACACACCACACTTTGAAAAATTGTAAAGGGTTTGGTTGTTTGGGGCTTTCCTCACACCAACTTTTCCAAAGCACCTCCATAAACAAAGCCGGCTTGGGGACAAGAAGGGAGGCAGCAGTTGTCCTTAGGGTCTCTCCATGCAACGCCACTTACACAGGTGCCCAATAAGAATTAGAGGGAGAGGACACGCTGATTACTGCTAATGATGGGGTAAGTTAATCATGGCAAGATGCCTGTTTCCGGGCAAGTCCGCCCCAGTGCGATGGAACCTGCGCTGATCTGCTTGTGAGGATGGTTTTCTCCCAGATGGCCATGGCCTTTGTGTCAGGGAAGGGCTTGCCTTCAAAATCTGGTGCTCCCCAGTTGCGATGCAGACGAGGAATCCGTTTTTCCTTGCCACTCTTAAAAAAAATAAACATTCCGAGCACAAGAAAGGGACTTTTCAATCCTGAGAGTGTTCAGCATGTTCGAGTACATATGGCAAGAACCTCTCGTAGATAATTAGCAAGCGCTCCTGGCGCCGCAGCTTTATTCCCTGCTTCCGCCCCCAGCATTGTTCTGACAGCTCTGTTCTTAAAGATTAACTACCGTTCAGTTAGTAACTTTTGCTGTAGAGAGCGGAGGGGAAATCTTGATGATGATGTGAATTTAGAGCGATAATTTTTTTGGTTTGTGTTTCTCCTGCAGTATTCTTTTAAGAAGTAAGAAGGGAGGTATTAATATCTATTTGCCATTTTGTGTTCCCTGATGTTATTGCTGCTGTAATTTTAACCAGTGTAAGAGGGCAGAACTATTCAAGGACCCCTTTAACCAACAAATTCTACATGAATTCTGAACGAGTCACTAAATTTAAATGATAAGGAAGAACTAGTATAGGTGGCAAAGTGACAGAGATAGCAAAGAGTATAATTCCACAATACTGCCACAATATTGCAAAATCAACAGCATCTCATCTGGGTCAAGCACACCCCGCAGAAAGATAAAAATCTTTATTGCTAGATAGACAGATGCCTGTTTCTATGTACTCAAAATCTAGTCAAGGAAACAGACGGGTATACAAATAACCATAAGACAAGGCATGTGCATGACGAAAGTGAAGTGTAAACCAAATGGGATAACAGTGCTGAAGAGGCAAAGATTCATTCCAGGAGTGGGGCCTCTGAGTCGGACCTTAGGGATGAGCAGGATTTCAACAAGCAGGATGGAGAGATCTCATATGAAATTCTGCAGCCTTAAAAAAAGAATACTCTCAGTCTATGTCAACACACAGAGCAAGCTGTCCAATGTAGGCTATAGTGAAAGGAGGTTACTCAGCAATGTGTATAGAATTCCTACTTTTAGAGGTAAAATATGTATACGCATAGTAGTTGAGCTTTTAAGCTCTAAAGGGAGACTGGATTAAAATCTAAGCTCAGTACTTTCGGTGGATTGTGTTATTGCTGAAAGTATTACTGTCCCTCCCTGGGGAAGGTTATTCTTTCTTATTCGTTGATACCAGGCTGGTTGGGTGAGCTGCTTTGGCTAATGAAATGGGAGCAGAAGTGAGGCATGTTCTTTCTGAGTAGACACTTTAAGAACCACCGTTTGCCTGTGCCAGGTTCTCGTTTCTCTGTATTCTGATGATCAGCTAAGTCTCAGAGAGGAGGGGCTTCTTGGGCTTCAGCCTGGATCCTGGAAGGAAGATAACATGGAGCAGAGCCACCTATGGTTGACACAGGTCATTAGCATAAGCAGGAAACAAACCTTTGTTACTGTCAGCCACTGAGAGGTTGAAGATGCTGTTACCACAGCATAACTCAACCTATATTGTCTGACAGACACTTTACAACCTATGGGATCCATTTGACCTCTTTAAACCTCAGTTTCCTTGCCTATAGAATGGGGATAATAATACTACGTACCTCAGAAGAACATTGTGAGGTTAAAATGAGTTCATTTTAAAGTACATTGCATGGTGCCTAGTCCATAAGAAGAAGTCAGTAAGTGTTAGTCATCTTTAAAAATGCATAGAGAAATATCTGGAAGAATATTTTTATTTTTGAACCTGTTAACATCTGTATCTGGAAGAATATTTTTATTATTCAGCCTGTTTATATTGTTATTCAACCTGTTAACAACAGTTCTCTCTTGAATGTGAGATTACAAGTGACTTTCACTTTCTATCTCACTTCTTTAATAAAATTGCTTATAATGAGCATATACTATTTTAATAATCATAAAAAATAGATATTTTCACTGTGGAGAAATAAACCATAGCACCTTGTACATATTTCTATCACAGTGGTTATTGCACCAAACTCGGCTCCTTGAACGAAGGGTCTACATGCATTGCCCTGTGCTAGTAATGTCTGTCCACTGGGTGACACAGGATTGGTGCTCAACACGTGTTACAGCAGGGTAATTGATCACTGTTTCTCATCTGATAAATGGGCGAGTGGAAGGTAATGACCTACTATTTCTGAGATGAGAAATACAACAAAGAATAAGGGCATAAATCAGAATATGGGCATTCTAAGTTTCTCATAGATACATTAATGAGCACTGGAAATGTGAAATTGGAGATCAGAGTCATAGACATAGGGCTCATCTGATGGAGGTGATAAGTCAAACATGTGGATGTGGAATAGGAGCATGGACTTTTGGGTTCACTCTGGTCCCCACGACCGCCAATTGTCCATGCAAGGCCAAGTCCAAGTATTTTTCAACATTCATTCCATAATTATTTATTGAGCACTTACCATGTGCCAAGTACAGGAGTGAACAAGAAAATAAAATGTCTGTGCCCTCAAGCAGTTTATATTTTATGGTGGGAGGAAGACCAACAATGACAAAATAAACAAATAAAATATAGCGTGCATCCTACAGTGACAAAGAGAAAAATAAAACATTGAAAGCAGGAAGGAAACGCTGGGTGGAGGCGTTTTCAAAAGGGTAAGTCAAGGCAGGCCTTGCTGAGGACATGACATTTGAGCACAAGAAATTAAGGAGGTGCAAGATTTCTGTGACGCCTGGAGGGGAACAGTCCAGAAAGAGGAACAGAAAGAGCAGAGGGCTTGAGGTAAGAACATGCTTGTGTTTAGAGGAATAGCAAGGAGGTCAGCGTGGCTGGAGCAGAATGAGTGAGGCAGTCAGTCGGTGGTAGAACTGTTCAGAGAGATAATGAGAGATAGAAGGCGGGCAGTGAACAGATCACGTAAGGCCTCATCAGCAGACTATTGAAGGAACTTTGACTTTTGTTCTAAGTGATATGGAAGCTCCTGAAGTTTGATTAGAGGAGTTGCTTAATCTGACTTGTGCTTTAAACTGACCAGTCTGCTGACTGTATTGAGAATAGATGGACACAGGGCAAGAGTGGGAGCTGGGAGAACATTCCAAAAGTTATTGCAGTAATAGGTGATGGGTGGCTTGGGCTGGAGTGGCGGCAGTGGAGGAGATGAGAAGAGGTTGCAACTTGGATCTATTTTGCAAGAGCAGCCAACATTATATACTCACGGATTTGGTGTGGGTTATGGAGGAAATAGAAGAATCAAGGATAATTCCATGGTTTGGGGCATTAGCAACAGGAAGGATGGAGCTGCTGAGAGGGGAAGACTTCAAGAGGAGCACTTTTGGGTAGGAAATTAGAAGTTCAGCTTTAGACATGATAACTCTGAGATGCCCTTAGATACCCAAGTGGAAATGTAGAGAAGGTGGTTTGATATATGAGCCTAGAGCTCAGGGGAGTGATCTAGTCTGAATTCTATACATTTGAGAGTTCTCAGCAGACCAGTAGTATTTAAGTGGTGAGAATGGATGAGATCACCAAGGGAGAAAGTGCAGAGAGAAAAGGAATCTGGAGACTGAACTCTGGAGCCCCTCAACCTTTAGAGCAGGGGAGATAAATAGCAAGCAGGGAAGGAAAGTGAATGAATAGTCAGCAAAAGAGGAGAAGCAAAAGTGAGCAATGTCCCACAGATAAATGAAGAAAGTGCTTCAAGGAAGATGTGCTACTGCAGGACCAAGTGAGATAACAACCCAGAATCATCCACTGGATTTAGCCAGGCAGAAATCATTGGTGACCGGACAAGAGCAATGTAGTAGAGTGGTGGGGAGTGGGTGGAGAAGCTATGGTCCTAGTCCATAGTTCAGAGAAACAGAAGGGGGAGCCAAGTGTAGGGACACAAGTGCAGGTAAGTTTTGCAGATGCAGTGTGGGAGTGTTAGATGTTAAGTGTGTATGTTTTCTACTGATTTGCTTCTTTTTTTCTGGGAAATAGGAAGCAAGGTCATCAGCTGAAAGACAGAATAGGGGAAGGAGTGTTGGAGGTTTGGGAAGGGAGGAAAACATGTGAACTAGCGACCCAGGAGAGTGAGGGGACTAGAGAAGCATAGTGGGAGTGTCAGGCCAGCCCGTAAGGATCCCAAGTTCAGTGGCCACGAATTCAAGTGGAATGGTCAGCAAGGCTGCACATTAATCTCCACTGTGGGTGTGTAAGTACAGCACGGTGGAGAGGTGGATTTAAATAACTCAGAAGCTGGAGAAATGACCTGAAAGAGAGAGAAAGGAGTAGGATCAAGAGAAGATGTGGATGGATTAGGGAGTTGGAAAGGAATTGGGGAAGTGTTTATGATTTTGAGAAAGGCGGGAATGAGGAGTGTATTAGTTATCTTCTGCTGTATATCAAATTACCACAAACTTGGCAACTTGAAACAGCACACATTTATTATCTCCCCATTTCATGGGTCAGGAGTCTGGGCATGGCTTAGTGAGTCCTCTTTATCAGGAGCTCTCACAAGACTGCAGTCAAGATGTTGACCAGGGCTGGGGTCTCATCTGAGGCTCGAATGGGGAAGGATCCACTTCCAAGTTCATATGGTTGTTGGCAGGATTCGGTTCATTGTGGGTTATCTGACTAAGGACCTTTCTTCCTTGCTGCTGTCAGCTGGAGGCCTGCTTCAGTTCCTTGCCACGTGGGCCTCTCCGTATGGTGGGTTATTTCATCAAAGCCAGCAAAGGGAGAGAATCATCAGAGAGTCTGCTAGCAAGACGGAAGTTACAATCTATGTAACATGATCACAGAAGTGACATCACCTTTGCCATATTCTCTTGTTTAGAAGCAAGTCACAGGTCTCTCCCACACTCAGAGAAGAGGAGATTCCATACGGGAATGAATACGAGGAAACAGAGATAATTGGGACCCATCTTAAGAGTCTGTCTGTAACAAGGAGAAAGGGATGAAATAGATTTTGAATCAAAGAAGGGAAACTGAGGGAGCTAAAACACAGCAGACAGCCCCTTTCCTAGTGAAAAAGGAGATGAGGTACCCTTGAGAGAGAAAGAGCCAGAATGGAGGATATGGGGGCTAAATGTTTGTAATGAGGAGAGGCAGTAGGTGGCTCCTAAACAGCACGGAGGGCCCAGCCAGATTAGAAAGTGTGCATTTGCTGTGGAGCCAATTGGCGGTTAAGTGATTTGCTCCAGCATCAGATAGTGCCCTGTTTTCAGCCTGAAAACTAATGGATGGAGTGATTGACCCAGGGTTGAGTGTGTTAAAAGGTGGGTCAAGAGTGCATTAAAAGGGTATGTTAAAAGGTCAGGGCCAAAAGTCTCTACGGTGCTGGTAAAAAAAAAAAAAAAAAAAAAAACCCAAGTGACTCAGAATCATTTTTCTATTTCCTACTTCCACATTCCTACTTCACCAACTCTCCCAGAATAGGTCTGGGTGTTCCGGGGTTGGCCTGACCCTGTGAAGGCCAGCCATCCGCCAGGATGCAGGGCCAGGTGCTGGCAAGTCTTCCAGACAGCCTCACCGGGGACACTGCAAAACAGAAGCTCTTTCTGTGGAGCCAGGATCCCCCTTGGAGGCCTCCCCTCATTACCCCCAGGCCCTTTCCTGCTTTCAAAGGCTCTCATGAACCTTCCTCAGTTACCGAGACCTCTCTCACCTGTGCCCACCTCTGCCTCATCCTCTACCTCAGCCAGTGTTTGTTGGGTTCTTTTTGTGGATAACCCCACTCCAGATATAGTTTAGAGTGAGCTATGACAGTCAGTACACTGACCTTGAATTCACAACTGGTCAAGGAAGTAAGAATGCTGAAGTAGGTAGAGGATACCGTGATTAGTTTGTTCAGAAATTTGATTCTCAGTTTCCTAGATTAACTGTTGTCTTTTTCTTTACCATGCCATCACTCAGTCTTGTTATTGTGCTCTTGAATGGGGCTGAGTAGGTGGCTCCTGAAGAGAGCCACCACCAAAAGAGAAAAATCCAGGGGCTGGCCCGGTGGCATAGTGGTTAAGTTCATGCTCTCTGTTTTGGTGGCCTGGGGTTCACAGGTTCAGATCCCTGGCATGGACCTAGCACTGCTCGTCAAGCCACACTGTGGCAGCATCTCACATAAAATAGAGGAAGATTGGCACAGGTGTTACCACCGTGACAATATTCCTCACAAGAAAAAAAAAAAAAGAAGGGGCTGGCCCCGTGGCTGAGTGGTTAAGTTCGCGTGCTCCGCTGCAGGCGGCCCAGTGTTTTGTTGGTTCGAATCCTGGGCGCGGACATGGCACTGCTCATCAAACCACGCTGAGGCAGCATCCCACATGCCACAACTAGAAGGACCCACAATGAAGAATATACAACTATGTACCAGGGGGCTTTGGGGAGAAAAAGGAAAAAAATTTAAAAATAATCTAGAATTTTTAAAAAAAAGAGAGAGAGAAAAATCCAATGACCTTCGAATGCCATCCGGTCCAGCCTCCTTCCTTTGAGCAAGGATGGTACCAGGAACAATAATCTTGTGTGGGAAGACTTCAGGAGGAGGACAAAAGCCCTTGACTGCATGTAACTCTGCTGATTGAGCAGTATTTTATTTAAAGCTTAGAGTCAATGTAAAAGTTTTCTTGCTTCAGAAAATTCTTAGAGAAAGGATAATTATTTCCCACACGAATAGAGCTGTGTCAGGTCTCATTCATCTTGGTAGCCCTAGCACCCAGCCCATTGCAAGCCCATAATACTTCTTCAATAAGTCTTTGTTGAGCTGAAATGAGCTGATCTAAGGGCGAGACGCAAGCAAATATGAGTCACCCCTGAGTGACGTCAAATAAGTGAAAATGAGAAGAAATCTCAATGTTTCTTATCAGAGACTGAATATTAACATTTGAAGACTTGCTGCTATGTGGATTCCTTTACCATCTTCCTGTATAAAACACTGCTTTTTAAAAACACAGGATCAGGATCTATTTTTAAGAGAAAACTTTGGGATGAAACTTTTTTTTTTTTTTTTTTTAAAGATTTTATTTTTTCCTTTTTCTCCCCAAAGCCCCCCGGTACATAGCTGTGTATTCTTCATTGTGGTTCCTCTAGTTGTGGCATGTGGGACGCCGCCCCAGCGTGGCCCGACGAGCAGCGCCACGTCCGCGCCCAGGACCCGAACCGACGAAACACTGGGCCGCCTGCAGCGGAGCGCGCGAACTTAACCACTCGGCCACGGGGCCAGCCCCAGGGATGAAACTTTTTAAATGCACACAAATATAGAGAAGAAAACAGCAATAACCCATATTCACACAATGCAGAATTAAGTACTATTCACATTCGGGCATATCTGCTTTCAGCCTTTTTATTTAATACTCTGTTTTTAAAACCTACACTAGTGCAATTATGTGCTGAAAAATATATGTCTCAGCGTGTGTGTGCACGTATGCATACTGTGAACTCAGATGTATGTGCTCACACATTTGTGGCTTTTTGCTTGCTTTTCTCTGGAGTTGCTGAGTTGGAAGGTGCTGTGTTACACACTGCTGTGGCAATAATGGAATAATGGAGCCATGATTATACCTGTCAGTGTACAGAATGAACTATCCAAATAACACGTTTTTTTTTTCTTTTGGTGAGGAAGATTGGCCCTGAGCTAACATCTGTTGCCAGTCTTCCTCTATTTTTTGTATGTGGGATGCCATCACAGCATGGCTTGATGAGCGGTGTGTAGGTCCACACCCGGGATCCAAACCCATGAAATCCGGGCCACCGAAGCAGAGCACGCAAACCTAACAACCATGCCACCAGGCCGGCCCCTAGATAATACATTTTTAAAGCATAAAAATTGTAAGTAATCCATGCACATTGGAAAAAATTCTAACATGACCCTCTGGACTTTGGTCCTTCAGTTTTTCTCTTCAGAGGCAACCAGCTTTGCCAGTTCCTCGTGAATGTTTCCAGAAATACTATTTGCATACACAAACATATATTTTCTATTTTTCTACACAGATGGTAGCATGCTGTGAATACTGTTTTGTACTTAAGCATGGAGTTTTGAAAATTTTGGAAGTACTTCTTAACAGTAAGCACTTTTTTCTTTAAATTTCAGTTTTATTGTTATATTGTTCATATATTATATATTATATATAATATATACTCATGTAATATATATATTATTTAGTTATATTGACATATAAAAACAGCAAGCTTTCTAAATGCACAAATTAGGAGTCATGGTCTTCCTTATTCCTTGGTCTCAGACAAGTAACTTGGGTGGTCAAAGCACGTCCTCCACTAGCTGGACGGGTCCCTTCACATCACAAAGTCCCGTGTCAGCAGTAGACAGTTTGTTCTTACTCTCTCCGGTTGAAGTTACTTAAAAGCCCACGAGAAAACCCTTTATATTTTTGGTAGCTAAACCAAAATTCTGCAGAACACGACAAAACCAAACAGAGGGAAATTTGGGGCTCAGCTTAAAATACAGCTGGGCAAGCCCACACTTAGTTGCTGGAATAACAACCAGCTGGGAGGTTGCAGCTAAATTTAGCCTGGAACCTTCAACACAGTCCGCTCTGATGTCCACAACCCCCACACGGAGACCGCTCCCCCATCTCTGAAGCCGGTAGATGAGTGGGGACAGCAGCGTTCGTCCAAAATGCTGACTTTGCGAAAACGACCTTGTCGATCTGGTGTGATTTAATAGGCTGTAAAAGGTTTGATTTACAGCCGATCAATAGGCAAACAGTATGATTTGTTGGTGGGGGAATATGAAGCACAGGGACTAGGATGATGCCAAACAGTGGAAAAGGTTAATTAACATGGTAAAGTTCATTTTAAATTTTGATTAATAAAAAAAGAAGAACAAACTGGAACTGTAAGTGGGTCTTGCTGTCAGGGCTGGCCTGATGGAAAACAAAAGGTGAACAGAATTGGTCTCCTCCACGTGGGCCTCCCAGGAGGGCTCCACTCATGCTTTGTCCCATGCCCCAAGGTGGGGGTGGGAGACTGCAAAGGACAGGGAGCCCCCAAACATGGGCTCAAGTCTTGATTTTATGATTTGGCTAGCCTCCGTGTCCTGGTTTGTTCAAGTGAGAGGGTTGGACTAGATGAGATCTGAGCCCCCAGACTCCTAGGTCTGAAATTCTTGGTGCTTTGGGCCTCCTGCAACTAAGAGCCTTGCACCCTGGCATTGCTCTATACCCGTCACCCTAGCCCTCTTGAAACCCAAGTGGTGGGTGAACACAGGGGCCTTAATGCCTCAAGGTGAGACCACGTGTTGAAAATACAACTTGGTAAGGGAGGAACATAAGGACCCTGAGAGAGCTTGGCATCCACCTCCATCCTGAAGATGGCACCGAGGAAGGCCTGACACCCCACACAGCATCCCAGATGTCAGCTGGACCTCCTCTAGGAGAGGCATGTGACGTAGTTTATGGAAAATAAACAAGATGAGGTTGCCAAGTGTAGCCACCTGGTGCCCAGGCAGCAACTGCCATGAGTAGCAGGACTGCTGATTTACTCACCTCACTCAGATGTGCAAAGAAAACGTCTATCATCGTCCTCATGAGGCCCTTACCCAATGGATGGTGATAAAGAGAAGCCAGGTTGAGTCTAACCAGTTTAAGACCTAGATGCAATATTTAAATACTGTCTTGAGGATTACTTCAGTCTCCATGGTTCAGTTGCTCAGTTTTCCAGCCTCTTCCCCTGCTCCTCTACTCCTCTCTTAGGTTTCTAGTGGATGGGGCAACAGGAGAAGCTTTACAGGACATCACGGCAGTTGGGGACTGAGAAGGGGCCCCTGGCCTCATGCTGGTCTGTGTATGTGAACACTCTACACGATCCCCAAGCTGTGGTTGGGTTGGTTTGATATTCTACTGGTCTCAGCAGCCTATGAACTCCTCATGTGTTCTTTCTCAGCCTATTTCTCAGCCTGCTGCCCCTCCCTGTGGATCTGGGCTCCCCTTGCCTCTCTGCATCATCACAGACACCTCTGAGTCCCTGCCACCCTCTCCCTCTGGGCTCTGG
The DNA here is from genome assembly GCF_041296235.1 of Equus asinus. Lineage (NCBI taxonomy): Eukaryota > Metazoa > Chordata > Mammalia > Perissodactyla > Equidae > Equus > Equus asinus. Next base: position 44,521,151 of record NC_091813.1, read on the forward strand.
CCAGGCCGCCCCCCATAGCCTTGGTTGCAGCATCACTGGACCCCTAGCCACATTAGGGCCCTTGCAAATCTCCTGGCTCATGGGAACCAAAGGATACTCAAGATGCAAGCTAGACCCTCTTTCTGCCTGTGCCCTAAACATATTGGGGATGGAGTGTGAGGGATAGACTACCCCTGGAGACGGCCGTGCTGCCTCCTCAGGCTCTCGGGGGACAGGGGAGGTCCTGGGGGTATGCACTGTGGTCAAGAGTGTGGATTCAATAGTCTCACAGGCCTGGCTTCATCCTCAGCTTTGTACTTAGCAGTGGTGTGGCTTCAGGCCAGGGCCTCGACCACTGCCTAACCGGGAGAACAACACACATCTCACAGGGATGTGGCAATAGTCCGTGAGATTTTCTGTAAAGCAAGCAGCTCCTTTTCGAGGCAGGGAAGCCAGTTGGAGAGGAAAGAAGTATCCTTTGCTAGAGAAGCAGGGCGTGGTAGGATTGCTCCCTAAGAATTCTCCTCTTGACCCTACACACCCCCATGCAGCACCCCGAACTGAGCATGTGCCCCATTTCTGCTTTTTCTGAGTCTGTTAACATTTCAATGACTAAAATACCACTCTCTGATTTGGCCAATAAGTCATTTTTTAAAATAGCAAATTTTACGTTACCTCAATTGCCAAATCTCCTGGGATGCAGTCACTTTGTACGATGATTGGTTGACTTTAGAATAAAGGGAGTGGCTTCCTCTCTGGGCTGAGAGGCAGCTTGCAGAGAGATGGCTGAACGGATCGAGAAGATCCGAATCGTTGACAAATACAGGACTGGTTACGGTGCCTCTCTCAGGAAAATGGTGAAGAAAATTGAGCTTGGCCTGCACACCAAGTACACTTGCTCCTTCTGTGGCAAAACCAAAACGGAGAGATGAGCTGTGGGGCTCTGGCACTGCGATTCTGCGTGAAACAGCAGCTGGAGGGGCCTGGACCTACCACGCCACTTCTGCCGTCTCAGCAAAGTCAGCCATCAGAGGACCAAAGGAACCGAAAGAGAAGTTCCACCATTTGAAACATCGCTATAGATAACAAATGGGTGAATTTATGTAACAAAAAAGGGGGTCATGTGACCCAGCCCTGCTCTCCTTGGGCCAACCACATGGCACAGCTTGTTCTGTCTCCGATCCACTGAAGGTAACAGGGTGACTCCCCAAAACCATGACGCCTTCCAGGTCCTTCTTCTCTCACAGACTCTCCACATTCCAAGCACTCCGCCCTCTCTCCCCATAGCCCAGCCCTAGTGAGGCTCTGGTCCCTTGCCTTTGGCTGGCAGGAAGGATAAGGCAACCAGCTTATTCAAAAAGAATGTTCCCCTGCCAGGCTTTTGTGTCTTAAGCCTTCTATCATTAAGTGGAATGAAAGGCTTTTTCTCTCCTTAAAGGGGTTTTGGGTCTCAGTAGGTGGGAGAGGAGATGTTGCATCTTCAGGGTGACGGCCCTGGGTCAGTAGCTGCTCCTGGAGTTGTCTCAGACCTCTGTGGTGATTGGTTGGCCCTTAGGGAACCAGGGGGTGGGGAGCCAGAACCCAGCAGTCCTCTGCTTCATCCAGCCAGGATGGCCCAGCAGGAAGGAGCCTGACCCTAAGAGAGCCAACGAGAGGAGGAACTCGTGCTTCTCTTTGCCCGCCTCTCATGTTCACTCCCTACTGAAAGACAGACCCACCTGCTTCCCGTCTCCTCATGTCAGTCCTGCTGTGCCCATGTTTGATCCCAAGACTTCTATCATACAAGTGACAGCATTTTAGATCATAATTGATGATGTCTCTGTGCCAGACTTCCTGGCCTTATTCCCTATACCCACCTCCCTTCTACCCCAATGTTACTTTTCCCTCTCTGAATAAAATACCTGCCAAGGAAATGTCATTGAAATTACCCTTTTTTAAATAGAGGTGTTATTTTATAGGAAAGCCACGCAGGCATTTTGGGGCCATAAAATGCCACCTCAATAATATAACTAGAGCAGAAGATTTGACTCAAGAATAAGAAGCCCAAAGAGAAATTAGAAACATATTGTTTCCTTAACTTTAGGGGCTGGGGAAGAGAGGGAGCGATTTAATTTGAGGTCCATTCCTGACAGAGAATTCAGTCATGTCAAGAGAGCTGCTAGTCAGGGGGAAAATTCGGTAAAATCAAAGGAAGCTTGTTGTGTAACAAGACTGTTAAAATGTCAGCCCTCTTCCTGGATGTGGACCCACACGACCCAAATGAAAGCAGGCAGGTTAAAATGTCATGTTGCTTGGCTAAGAGGAACTGCCCTCCGGAACATGCTGTTTGACTTCTGGTTACTTCTCTCCATGATTCAAGTTATTTATGTACCTTGTAGACTCCAAACAAGGCCGTGATAGCTCAGGAGTAGACTGGTTCATTATCAGTTTGCAGGAGTGTAAGTTGGGACCTATACTTTTCATTCCACTTCTTTTTGAAGAAATAGTTTTATGGTTTTGCCATAAGCCACCACAAAACCTAATCTGGAAGTAGGTGGTGTCTAAATAAAGTTAAATAAAAATTTCTTTGCTGTCAGATTAAACACACGATTCTCCAGTGGCAAATTCTTCAGTGCTCCCTGCCTTACTGCAAAATTGAGATTAAACCCTTCTACCCAGAATTCAAGGGTCACTATGGAGGGCTTCCATGGGACTCATTGGTTCTTTTTCACTGTTCTGCATATGGAAACAATAACCTTCTTCTTCCATGAAGCCAGCACCAATCTCAGCCCCCAAACCAGACTCTCCTCGTCTGCATTTGCAAATGTTTGGCCCTATTCATGTCATCTCTCTCTTTTTGTCTTGCAATATATGTATAGTCATGCATTACTTAATGGTTGGACATTTCATCATTAGGCGATTCCGTCGTTGTGCAAACATCATAGAGTGTACTTATACAAACCTAGATAGTATCGCCTACTACACACCTACAGTATATGGTACTAATCTTATGGGACCACCATCAAATGTGTGGTCCATCGTTGACTGAAACATTGTTATGCAGTGCATGACTGTATTTACTTATCTTTCTGTCTACCTCCCACACTTACCACCTCACAACCCCCACATTGTAGGCTCTTGGAGGGGCAGAACTGGAGTTATTTATCTTTGCAATCCCTTGGGTGCTGAGAATAGTATCTTGAACATAGTTAACACTTGATAAATATATGTTGATTGATGGTGGGGTCAGAAATATTTTCAGGGGCCAGCCCCATGGCTGAGTGGTTAAGTTTGCACACTCCACTTTGGCAGCCCCGGGTTTCACCGGTTTGGATCCTGGGCGCAGACATGGCACCACTCATCAGGCCATGCTGAGTCGGCGTCCCACATGCCACAACTAGAAGGACCCACAACTAGAATATACAACTATGTACTGGGGGAATTGGGGGAGAAAAAGCAGGAGAGGAAAAAAAAAAGATTGGCAACAGTCATTAGCTCAGGTGCCAATCTAAAAAAAAAAAAAAGAAATATTTTCAAGGACATTATCAAGAGAGTTGCACCTTAACCATTCATAGAAGTCATCTGTGCTAATCGTGTAAGCCATGGCGATAGGAATTCCACAACTTACCAGGTAAGCCCACTTTTTAATTTAACCACTTTTCAGAACAAAGCTTTCATTATTTTGGCAAGCTGGAGTACAATGTTTCTACAATTTTTCTTATTTTCTCTAATTTTAACTTTCATAAAGTTAGAGAGAAACTAGCTGATCTTTTATAACTTGGAGAGAGAGATTCAATCCGAATAATAATAATAGTACAAGGTTAGTAGAGCAGTTTAGTCTGAACAGGAAGGAGTCAAAAGAGCCAAAGGAGACTCGATTTCGAGATGGGGAGACCAATGGGCATATTTAAAAATTGTTTTCCTACTTAAAAGCAAGGCTCATGTCTTACTCCATAACTCATTTGACAAAGGATACCAAATGGCTCTAGTCCTTCTTGCCAACTAATGATGCTTTCTCAAGCTATTAAAAGACAATCTAAAGAGGCTTTACTTATTTATTTCCCCCACCTTACTCCCAAAAGGATTTGAGTTGGCTTCATACAAATACACACAATATATCAAACTGAAAACAAACAAACAGAGATAGGGCAAAAGGAAAATAAAGGCGGAATAGTCGATAAAGACAAGGATAAAGTTAGTTATGCAGAAATGTCTGTCAGAAATTCTTGAATTTCTGAGTTTGGATCTGAGTTTCCTGGGGATCAAAGAAGATGGGAACAAAACTGACTACAAATTTCAGTGTGTTTAAAATCAAAATCTGGTTCTTTAGGGTCTGTGTGCCAGATCCTGCACCTCACCTCTCAGCAGTTTTCTTCATTTAGGGTTAGCTCATCTGGTGCCTGCCGTGGTGGGCCACATGTGTTTGAAACCAGAGGATGGAGGGGAGCCCTCAGCTTAGTATGTGCTGCTGTGTCTGCATTCTTTTCACAAGCAGACCCAATGAGATTAGCTTCGTGAGAAAGATCAGAAGGAGAACTCATTCTTCGTGGCAGCATCATACGCAGGATTTTCAGCAGTGAGAGTTGGCCCCAAAAAGACCCTAGAAAAATTCAAAGAGGCAAAACAGATTTAACATATTCTTGACAATTGACATCTTTTGTATTTCCGCTCTCCAGAAACCATGATATTCTCCGAGGCCTAAAGCCCCAGTCTGCTCCCCTCAGAGTCCTCTGCCAAGTGCCCTGGTTCCACAATTCCCTCTCTTCCTTTCCCAAAGTGGGGGAAGGAAAGATGACACATTTCTCTCTCAGATAGCCATTAGGAGGAAAGCCATGTAAGCAAAATAATTAATGCAATGATGTGCATGACTGATATATAAGCCTCCCAGGAATAGATTTTATTTTTTCAGAGTGGCTTTTTGACCCACTTAAAACTCTAATTAACTGACTAGAGGATTGATTGATGAATAGATTGTGAGTGTGTGCAGAGCAGAGTTAAGAGATTTAAAAACAATGACCCCTTCCTTCTTTTGTATGCCTTTAGTGACCACTTTGTCATCCATCAAAGGAAAAGAATTTAGCAACTTGACCCCTAACTTCTAAAAATTTACAACTGTTGCCCTGGTGGTATGTGAAACATGCTGGAGTCACTTAAGCCAGTTACCTCACTAAGTCTCAAACTTAATTTATAGGAGAATAATGACGGAAGTTACTTTAGGAAGTTTGGACATGAAAGTAATAGGAATACTTTCTCTTCATCCTTTCCTGTCGCTCAACCTCCCCCCTTCATTCTTTTGTCAAGTGTAAACCTGGTTAACAACTGGTTTCGTGCTTGAAATTCTATGTCCTTAATAGCACTTTTCTTCCTACTCTGCCTGAAGTTGCTCTGTTCCTGGACAGTATATAGTGTCTGCTCATGTATCGTTCCACGGTCCAACTTCCACATAAATCTTTCCTCTTGGTGCTGTCTCATAATTAAGGCTACAAGCCTGATGGTAGGCAAGTTGTGCCAAGGGGTACTCTCTGCTCACTGCTCAAGGGTTCTATGGCCCGTACTACTTGCCGCAGATTGCTTTCACCTGTATCACTTGCCAATGGGAGCAGAATTGTCAGCAGCAATTGTCAAGGGACATCACCTTGTAGAGATATATATATTCTGTGCACTTTTTGTATTAAGGCCCAAATCACACTTTACTTTGTCCTATGTACAGCTAGCTTCCAGATATGAGCATCTGGGTAATTTTGAGCTTCTCAATAAACAATTTCCAATATTTTGAACATATTTTAAAATAATAGCCAATAGTGACAAGGTACTTTGGCTAGACAAGCCTTCCCAAATAATAATTATGATATCCAGAAAGACTTTTTTTAAATAAAAATGACCATTAGGAAGCACTGAAGAATAAGCAAAAGCTGAGAGAAACTAGATGAGAATCTACGCTGGTGAGATTCACATTTTGCAGCAGCTTTTTGCTTTAGGTAACTTCCCAATCTGTGCGCAGCTTAGGAGCAGCAGAAATCCACAGTCTCACTGGGTTGAGGAGTCAGAGGGCAGAGTTTGTAGGGAGGGAAGACTTAGGAAGGGAAGGAGACCAAGAAGCAGTGAATACCAAATCTGTAAAAAAACACAGAGAAAATTTTAGGCTGACCATTAGATGATGCACTTGTGAAGAAATCCCAGGGCCCTGATGAAAACACAGCAGCTGGAAGCAAATCTAACAGCCTAAATTTCAGCCACTGCCCACCACAGGGGAGATGGAGCTTGAAGTTTGAGTCCAAGCCTGTTAACTATCTGCTAAAACTAAAATCATTCTTTAGAGTAACATCATAGAATCCAGTGTCCCTACCCTGAATCATTTACAATGTCCAGTATGAAATTTTTAAAAACCACTAGATGTGAAAGAAGAGGAAAATGTGACCTCTACTCAAGAAAAAAAAAAAAGTTAATAAATTCCCATGCTGAGCAGGTGCAACAGTAGATGAGAACTTTAAAGCTGCTATTATAAATATGTTCAAGAACTGAAAGAAAAATATAAACACAATAAATGAATAGATGGGGAAACTCAGCAGAAAATAAACTGTACAAATAGAACACATGGAAATTCTAAAGCAGAAAAGTATAATAATTGAAATAATAAATTAAATCAATAGACTTAGTAGATTAGAGTTGGCAGAAAAATGGGTCAGTAACTTGAAGCTAATTCAGTAGCAGTCCAATCTGAAGAACAGAGAGAAAAAAATTGAAGAAAAATAAAGAGTCCCAGAGACTTATGGGATAACCTCAAGTGGTCTAATATACATATACTTGGAATCCCAGAAAGAAAGAGAGAAAATGGAGCAGAAAAAAATGTCTGAAGAAGTAAAGGTCAAAAACTTCCCAGTCTAATTAAAAATATAAATCTACAGATGCAGGAAGTTGAGCAAACTCTGACTGGGATAAATAGACACCTAGTGATATACGAAAACTCCTGCAACCCAAAGATTAAAAGGAAGTTTTGAAAACTTCCAGAGTAAAACAGAATATTTCATACAGGAAAGCAATAATGCAGATTACATCTTACTTCTATTAAAAAACAATAGAGGCTAGAAGACAAATGAATGAAATCTTTAAAGAAATGAAAGAATAAAAAATAACCCATTCATTGGTGAATTCCATCAAACATTTAGCAAAGTCATAATACCAACTTTATACATACTCTTTTAGAAAATAGAGGAAAAAGAAATACTTCACTTATTTTTTTATGAGGCCAGCATAATCCTAATACCAAAATCCAGCAAAGGCTTTAGCAGAAAAGAAAATTAAAGATCAATATATCTGATGAATATAGCACAAAAATTCTAGACAAAATAATACATCATAACAAGGGAAGTTTTATCCCAAGAATGCAAGTTTGGTTTAACATTTAAAATTTCAATAAACATATTCCATTATAGTAACAGAATAACAAATAGATTATCACAATAGATGCAGAAAAAGGATTTGAGAGAACTTGACACTCATTTATGGCTTAAAAAAAAACTCTGAAAACTTGGAATAGTAGTTCCTCAATCTGATAAAGGGTACCTATGAAAAATCTACGTACCGTATCCATTAATACCATATCTATTGTTGTGAAGATAAATACTTTCCTAAGAAGTTTTGGGAATATCTGCTCTCAACATTTCTATTCAACATTATACTGGAAGTGTCAGTCCTTGTTATAAGGATTAGAAAAGAAGACGTAAAACTTCTCGCAGATGTCATGATTGTTTATATCGAAAATTCCAAGGAATCAGCAATAATAACAACAAAAATCTAAAACTAATAGGTGAATTTAGTAATCTAGTAAATGAAGGTCTCAAGATACACAATCTATAAACAAAGACAATCTGTATTTCTATACACTAGCAGAAAATAATTGTAAGATAAAATAAAAACCCAAAATGATTTCATTTATAATAGCAATGAATTATAAAATGTTTTAGGAATAAATTTAACAAAAGACCTCGTGAATGCAAAACCTCTGCACTGAAAACTATGAAACAGTGCTGAGGAAATTAAGGCACACTAAATAAATGGAAAGTTACACTATGTTCATATATTGGGTGATTTAATATTTTTAAGGTGTCAATTCCCCCCAAACTAATGTAGAGACCCAATGAATCTCAATCATAATCCCAGCAGCATTATGGTTTTGTTATAGATCTTGACAAATGATTCTGAAATGTATATGAAAATTCAAAAGACTTAAAATAGCCAAAACATTCTTGAATACTAACAAAGAATTTACCTACTATGGTAGGTTGAATAAAATGGGCCCCTGAGGATCTCCAGAAGCTGTGAATATGCTACCTTATCTGGCCAAAGAGATTTTGCAGATGAATTAAGGATGTTGAGATGGGAGAATATCCTGGATCACTCTGGCAGGGTGAAGTCAAGGGTCTTTATAAAAGGGACACTCGGATTAGAGTTAGAGAAGGTGATATGGTAACAGAAGCAGAGACTGGAATGACATAGCCATGAGCCAAAGAATGCTGGCAGCCTTTAGAAGCTGAAAGAGGCAAGAAATGGATCCTTCTTTGAAGCCTCTAGAAGGAACCAGCCCTGACAATGCTTTGATTTAGCCCCTTGACACTCACCTCAGACTTCTGACCTCCATAACTTTAAGAGAATAAATTAGTGGCTTAAGCCATGAAGTTTGTGGTTATTTGTTATAGCAGCAATAGGAAACTAATACAGCTACTATAAAAGACATACATGATAAAGCTACAGTGATAAAGACAATGTGGTGTTGGCAGAAAGATAGTCATAACAATCAATGAAACAAAATAGAATCCAGAAGTAGAGACCCACAATTACAGTCTATTGGTTTTTCACAAAGAGGCCAAAGTAACTTAATGGGGAAAGGAAAGTATTTTCAAAATGGTGCTGGAACAACTGGACACACATTTTAAAAATGAACCTTGACCTCACATAATACACAAAAGTTATTTTGGATGGACTATAGAGATAAACATAAAAGCTAAAACCACAAAGTATGTTCAAGAAAACACAGGATAATATCTTTACATCCTTGGATTTGGTAAAAATTGATCACACAGGACACAAAAAATAATAATCATAAACGAAATGGACAAATCAGTCTTCATCGAAATTAAAATATTCTGCTCATCAAAAGACATCATTAATAAAATGAGTAACAAAGTACAGACTAGAAGATATTCATTAAACATGTATCTGATAAAGGTCTTATATCAGAAGATATAAAAGAACTCCTAAAACTCCGTAATAAAAAAATGAACAACCCAATTTATTTAAAAAGGCAAAATACTTGAGCAGACATTTCACAATGAAGTTGCTGGAAGCAACTCAGTGTCCATCAATGAGATAGTAAGACCCATCTTACAATACTTCTTCCACTGTGAGAACCAGTATTCTCACAATGGAATACTACTCACCAATAATAAAGAAGGACTTACTCAACGACATGGATGGACCTCACAATCATTATGTTGAGTGAAAGAAGGGAGATTCAAGACTATGGTTCCATTTATGTGAAGTTCTAGAATGGGCCAAAATAATCAAAAGTGAAAGAATCAAAACAATGGGTATTTCAGAATGGGGTATAACTAGGAGAAGACATGAGGGAACTTTCTAGAGCGACAGAAATGTTCTATATTGGGATGGAGTGTAGGTTACATGAGAGTATCCATTTGTCAAAATTGTACAGTTAAGATTTTTGTATTTTAATGTGTAGAAATTCCTAAAAGAACTAAAGATACAGATGAAACAAGAATGGCAGAATATTAATAATTGTTGAAGCTGGGGGTTGGGTACATGGGGGTTTATTATACTGTTCTTTTCACTTGTATGCATTGGAGATTTTCCATAATAAAAGTTTTAAAAATATAATGGTTGGTGTGTAATTCCTTTTGACTATAGCAAGACCCACTAAACATTATGTAATATGTTTAATTAGGTAGAAGTCAAAAAAGGAGAAATTAAGTAGCTTGCATCACGAATGTGTTTCTCTTTATTTCTTGGATCATTTTCATTTGTTTCAATGTTCAAAAATAGAAGAGAAGTCATCACTGTAATGTGGCCTTTGGGTTGAGATTTATAACTAACATTTCCTCAAAAAAAGACTAAAGAATTCTGATTTTATTAAAAAATTCATGTCTTCATGTTAGCAAATTGTATGAGAATATTTTTGATAAACCTAAAACATTACATTGTCTAATGTTTTAAAAGATTCCACAGAACTATAAACTTAAAAATGCTTAGGGTGGGGCCAGCCTGGTGGCCCAGCAGTTAAGTGCGCACATTCTGCTTCCACAGCCCGGGGCTCACTGGTTCAGATCCCGGGTACGGACATGGCACCGCTTGGCAAGCCATGCTGTGGTAGGCATCCCACATCTAAAGTAGAGGAAGATGGGCATGGATGTTAGCTCAGGGCCAGTCTTCCTCAGCAAAAAGAGGAGGATTTGTGGCAGATGTTAGCTCAGGGCTAATCTTCCTCAAAAAAAAAAAAAAAAAGGTTAGGATGTTAAATTTTATGTTATGTGTATTTTACCACAATTTAAAAAAATTTGTGTAAGTAAAAAGGTTCCAAATGAAGAGGTGAATTTTCTCCATATACTCAATATTTATTTCTCTTGTCCCTGGAAGTCACACGGTACTCATTATTACAGTTCCTGGAAATAAAGTACTTTTAAAAATATTTCAAACAATTGTCCTCAAGTTACCAGTAAGCAAAGATCTGGGACACCAATATTCCCTGAAATTTATAAACATAAATGTTTCATAAACAGTTGGTTCATCTGTAAACTTCTTAATGAGTTTGTTTAATTTTAACCCCTTGTTTTATATCATCCTTTTTATTTCATAATTTAAAAACTCTAATTTTGGGGTGAGCGGCCAGAAGAAAAAGAACCAGGATGGATTTCATGTATAAAGAACATTTTAGTCTAAATTCACTGAAACGATCCTTGGAGAAAGAGGCGGAGTTGTAGAACTGACTTTTCCTAAGGTTCTAATTTGGATTTTCTTCAAGTGTGTAAGCTTTCACACTGGAATGTCTCTGGCTGGGCTACTGGGGAGGTTTTGAAATCTCTGTTTCCTGGGAACTTGGTGGTTTTACAAACAAAACAGATATTCCTCTAGGGCAGCTTTAGGCAACCAGGCAGCAGGAGCGACTCAGCAGTCCCTGCCAGGTAGTAGGGCTGGAGTGAGAGATTTCTGGAATGAATGAACACCCACTGCTATTTTCCGTCCTTGAGTCACTTGGTTGGAGACGTAAAGTCTTGAAAGAAAGAGTCTGATTGACTCAGCTTAGGTCTTGAGCCCGACCCTGGCTGTTCTGAAGGGTGAGAGGAAGTTTCTGCCAGAAGGAACCTCCAGGAACTCCTTCAGCCTTCTCAGTGATAGGTCAGAGTGTCTCCAATTACTGAACACAATGGAGGAAATGAAGTTCCACAACAGGAGATAGGGTGCTGTTGTGGAGGGGGAATGGGTGCTGGGTCTACTTCTGAGAGGGAAAGCTCTCCAGAAGGGACTTTCCTAACGTGGCCTCATGTTACCCAGCCACTTCATTTTCGCTGATGCATCCTCAGGCTCCTCCAGCCCAAGAAGATGACCGTGCCTTGTGTTCCTGTTTATCTCGATCATCCTTGCAACACTAGATGCAGAGTGGGTAGATCAGGATGCTTTGCACTGCAAGAAAAACCTCAATTCGACTGGCTCAAACAATATAGAAAAGTATTATTTCACATAACAAGTAATCCTGAGATGGGATGGGTTGGTTGAATCAGTGGCTAAGTAATGTTGTGTAGGATCCAGATTAATTTCGTCTTTCTGCTCTGCCATTTTAAGTGTGTCAGTCACTGCGTGGCTGCAGTGGCTCCAGGCTTCAAGTCTCCACAGACCACTATCCGAAAGGATTACTGTGTCCTTGTGTCTCTTTTTAAGAGCTAAGAAACCTTTCTCAGAAGTCCCTCCGCAGATGTTTCTTCATGCCTCGTCGGTCAGAATTGGGTCACATGCTTTTTTTGCCAGTTACCATCAAGGAAAATGGGATTTCCACAACTGGCTTAATCAAGATAGCGAGGGATGGGGCCAGCCTTCCCAAAAGCTCACAGCGACAAAGAGTAAAATGGACAACTGGACAAAGCTGGGTGAAGTTTTGTGGATATTTGTTATATTTGTGGCTCTCCATATTTGAGAAAGTTCTCATATTATGAGTCCTGCCTTTCCAAGATGGCAGCAGAACTCACCTTCCCAGTTGGCCGGTATGTTTGGGTGCAGGGATGCTACCTGGACTCCAGCAATCAGACACATCTGGATGAGACTTGAATTCAGAACCAAGTGAAGCGAGGAACTAGGAATTTCCTTTTTCCAGTGAAAGTGGAGGAGGGTTGCAGAAAGACAGTGCAGTTTTCAGAGACAGCTGAGTGGTAACATCCTGTGCGTAGCATCCATATTAGAGGCGGCAATGGCCGAGGGTCTCCACTGGAGCAATTTAGTGGTATAATTAGAGTATTGTTCCAGGTTACGTAGCCTTCAAGCCTAATTTTCCAGCCCTTCTGGGGATTCTGTGAGCTCCCTATGTCCCTAAATAAATTTCTTGCTGGCTTAAACTAGCTTGAGTGGGTTCTGTTGTTCATTACCAGGAACTCTGCAAGGAGGAAGTGAAGAGTGGCTGTTGGGTAAGGCAAAACCATGTCTACTACAGTAGGGGATCAGTAGGGACTTGATATTGCAAAACACCAGGGGGCTATATTCTGTGGGGTGCACCGCACCTACGGAGAATAAACTGCGAACGATGCCCCAGAAGTTGTGCTCCACGGCTGAACCCGGCATCCTTTCTCTTCCTTGGGATGGCTCAAGGACTGTTACCTCTCTCTGGAAATCTGCTCTTACTGTCTCTCTCCTGAAGCATTTCCACCGACTGGCTTCATACCCTGAGAATTATCCCCCCTGGCCTAACGAGTAGGTCTAACTTAATACTGTATGGAAGAAAGCACAGACCAGTCTAGCCAAGTCAAGCCAAGCATACATAAAAAGGTTAAAAACATGGGATGCTGTATATGCTTGATTTTGTATCCTCTCACAAATAATTTAAAAGCCAATGAACCTTCCTGCAATTTATTTAACATTTTTATTAAACAAAATACCATTATGGCAACATTAATGAAACTCTTAATAAGGAACAATTACACTTTCAATTCTGCCCCTCCCCCGCCTGACACAACTGTTTGTGTTTCTTAACATTGTATTATTTGCAAATCTCAGTGTGTCAACTGTGCCTTTATATTTATTAAGTGGGTTCAACCCATTTTACCTAGCTACCAACCACTCCCACTAGTTATTTAGGAGGCTTCCAGCTTACGAATTTCTTATTTTAATTTTGTATTTCAACAGGCATAAAACATTGTCCTTCTTTTGGATAATGCAAATCACAGAATCCTAAATATTTTGAATGGCTTTGCCTGGCATTGCTGTTTTGCATTGCCATTAGCAATGTATGTGTGGACCAGTTTCACTATACTATTGCCAGCAATAAGTATGTTTTATATATTTTATTAATTTAATAGGAGCAAAATAGAACTTTATTGCTCTTTTATTTTGTATATTTTAGTTATTATTAAGGTTTTCCTGTGATTCTGATTGTGAAGACTCCCTCATTTGGCATTGTCACAGAATGTTCCAAGACAGAGTCAGCACCAGGCTCATAGACTCTAAATGTAATAAAGACGTGCACATTATCAAGAATGTTTCAGAAAGTGCCATGTGGTTTTTTTCAGGAGCTGGTTTTAGGCAGAATTAATCCTTTTAGAGGGTTATTATAGTGGATTGTCCTAGTTATGTCAAAGGATGGCCCGGGGAAGGGGATTTCTTCATTTGTTTGAACATTGCTGAACATTTAATTTCAAATTTTCTGCTTAGTGCATAATGAAAAACGTTCACCGAATTTGCGGCCATAAATGTAAACTGTATTTTTGACACTTGAGAAATTTGAAATAGATTAACATTATAGAGCTACATCAGTTCTCTGTGACATCACTTCTCAAAAATAAAACTGCTATTTTTTCAGATAAATTACTCCTCCTTTTTTCCGCTTATTTTCTCTGCTACAAACATAAGCTGTTACTTTTTAAAAATTAGCCGTGGAACGAAATTTACATTTTGGCAAACGTGGCTTAATTTTGAATGCTAGTATAGAATTTCTCACAGAAAGCTGGGGTCCTGGAAAACACAATGTTCTTTTTTGAACTGCATTTTGAAAAGGGAAATTAATCGTAACTCTTGGTTTTCCAGGCTATGCCATCTTGGGGAAGGACAAGAAAAAAGTAATATAAATAGTTTTCGACTCCAAGTTCCCACCGATGGCAATGTGGAAACCCATGTCCCCTGAGTATTTTACCCCCTCTGGCAGAGGCCCCTCTGGATAAAACCTGCATCCTGGTGACCAACGTGCTCCCACTTGGTACCCTTCTCTTTCCCGCCCCCTGGTGGCCTCAGGTTACCATTGCTGCTGCCTCCACGTGTAGTTTTATCTTGCTGCTGCCCAAAAGCCAGCTGTCCTCTGTCACTGCCCCCACCCTCATGCCAACCTCAGGTCTCTGCTGAAGCTGTTCTGGCTGAGGAGGAGCTGGAGTTTTTATTTCCTCAGTGCATTACCGTAACCACTGTGCAGTCGCTCTCTGATCAGCTCACACCCCAAGATCTTACTGCCCCTTTACCTGAAAAACTCTACTCAGGTTCCCTTGGCCCTGGATCAAAGGACATTTCAGTGACACATGCATTATTGCCTCAAAAAGGTCTCTCCCCCCTCCCCCCCACTTCAACAGCTGGGACAACTGGATAGCCACATGCCAAAGAATGAAGTTTGACCATTACCTACACCATATATAAGAATTAACTCAAAATGGAGCAAAGGTTTCTAAACGTAAGAGCCAAAGCTATAACTCTTAGAAGAAAACAAGAGAAAATCTTGCTGACCTTGGATTTGGCAATGGATTCTTCGATATGACACCAAAAACACATGCAACAAAAGAAAAAACAATCTGCACTAAGAGTGTGGTCAGCTATCCTGTACGGCTGCACAGAAAAGCCACATCTGCTCTTCAACCCACAGAAGCTCCTGGAACTGAAGAGTTGGCCCTCACCTAAGAGGCATCTTTCGCTTCTGAACTTGTTGCACAAGCTGCCTCCTTAGCTGCTGAAGTGGGCTGTTTCCCCTCACTGCCCAGAGGGAGGCTCCTTTCCTGCCTGACCACTGACTTCCCCACCCCTCCGTCTCCTTCCTGTGCCTTTTGTCTTCACTTTCTCCTCTCTCAGTACCTCATGGTCCCATAGACTGCTACACTCGCTTTATTTCCCAGACACAGAACTGAGGCAACCCAAGGAACGCCCAGGATTTCTCCCACATTACAAAGTGGTTGAGGGAAAGATGTGAGGCTTGACCTCAGGCTCCAAGCCGGGGGCCCAGGGCTGCTTCCTGGGTGGTTCATACCAGGACTCTGCTGACTCTAGATCTGGGAGGCTGGTGACCCCTGCAGGTACCTGTTTGCAGGAGCTGATTTGCAGGAGAGCTTTTGGCTCCGGGTGACAGAAAAGGAAGGGGTGTGTTGGTACTGAGAGGAAGGAATGGAGAGACAAGAAAATGAGAGGGATAGAGGCGGATCTGACCCTTAGCCAGGCCTGTGGACTGGCTTTGAGCTGCCTTGAGGGAGGAGCAGGTGAGAAGCTCTGTTTGTGAATGGCTGTGTGAGACTCTGGGTGGAGGCAGTGCTGTCTCAGGGCCCGGAGACAAGGTGCGCAGAGAATCAGCAGAGTCCACCCCACGGCTCCCGCTCCAGGCTGGCACCAGTGGGGAGGATGGCAGACCCACATTTTCTAGAAGGAAAGGCTCCTGCAGCTGGGGCAGCAGGGTGCCCTTGAGATGGTGAGAGTAGAGGAGCATGAGCGGACTTGCTCCTGAGCACAAGTGAGATGGCACAGCCATAGGAACTCCCAGAAACAACACGCAGGAAACTGGGGGTGGGGCAGATTAGGGTGGCTGGGGTGACTGTCAATGGAAAGACATCCTGGCTTGTAAGGGTTACACATTATGATACTCTGACCCTGAATGTCATGTTCTCAAGCCCACATTCATTTACTCATTTATTCAACACATATTTATTGAACACCGGTATGTTCCAGCTACCATTCTCTTACTGAGGATACCCAAAGGGAGGGTAAGGTTTTCTTTCTTCTGGGTAAGCTTCTTGAGAGCAAGGACTGTATCTCGGCATAGGACTGCTGTCCTGAGTGCTTGGGGAATATGAAATGCTGCTGTTCCATTCAGGATGAGACGTCCTCACAGCCATTCATGACCTCAGGATGGGTCCTGGCTGATGAACTGCAGTGGCTCTGTCTGGGGCTCTTCTAGGACCAGCTGGTACAAGATGCAATCACATGGCTTCTTAAGAACTTAAGCCACTTAGTGCAAAGCCTGGCAGAGCTTTAATGTGGGTGCTAGGCTGAAATAGGAGGTGGCACGTGGCATGGTAAGCGACGGTTGGCTGGGGCTTGGCTCCTGCAGCTTAATTAGAGGCCAGAGGAGGTAGGACCGGTGGGGGGCCTTGAGCATCTGCAGCCAATGGGCAGAGAGCAGCAGGGACCTGGGGGAGCCAGGGGGTTTCCACTCCTGATAGACAACGAGCTGCTTTGAACACTGCTGTCTATGCCAAGAATTCCTTCTCTTTGAGTTTGAGCTCTCAAAATCAAATGGTTTAAAAGTTGCAAAGTTGCTGTTTCTTTTCATACCCTAATAAGAACTGTGACACCAAGATTAAAAAATACGTATATATGTCAATTATACCTCAATAAAGCTGAAATTTTAAAAAATAAAATAAAATTTCATAAAAAGAGCCGTGATTGACACACTGTTCATTTTGACAATCTCTGGGTGTGACCTTAGAAAAAGCCAAGAAAGAATAATTTCACTGAGACCTTTCAGTGCTGAAATTCACTTTTGTTGGTCAGTTAAGGCCAGTCCACTATTTTTCAAGTTTCAGACGGAAGTTGTTTTATCCAGACTGTGTCGTGAGATAATCATCCTGTTTATTCCCCAATTTATATTTCCTCTGTGTTTGCATCACAACCTTTCCTCTATGAGCCTCGCAGAGATGAAACAGGAAGTGAGAGAGTGAAGGGGTTTATTTTAAACTTTTTATTTTGAGATCGTTGTAGATTCACGTGTAGTTGTAAGAAATAGCATAGAGAGGTCCTGAGAGGTCCCATGTACCCTTCGTCCAGTTTCCGCAAAGATGACATCTTGCAGAACCACAGTAGAACATCACAGCCAGGATATGGACATTGATACAGCCCAACACCATATGCAGACTTCCTTGTTTCACACGTATGTGTGTGCGTGTGTGTGTATTTAGTTCTCTGAAATGTGAAATGTTTTGAGCTCTAATGAAGAAAAGTGCTTTATAAGTACACAAGTGATTATCATGAGGTTTTAAATTTTTTGTGGCTATTACTTTTGCATTCTTGGTAGATAATATAGTATGCCCTGTTTATGTAATACCTTTTATCTGAATAATAAAGAATTGTATAGCTAGTGTTATCCCAATGAACATGTACGCTTAACATCTTTAGCTCTTAAAGACATTGCAATTAGAAGGCCAGACACTTTCAGCTAGATCTGGGACCTGCTCAGATTCCTTCTGTCTGACTATAGAAGCCTGAAGCTGCCCTCTCCATTTCCTTGATCATCTGAATTCCCACAGTTAAATTAAACTTGTCTTTTCTCTGTTTAAATTTTCCTTTTTGTCATACTGCTGAGATAATATATTCTTGGGCTGGTAACTCAAACAGTATGTAAGTTTATTGTTTTTAAAAAAACAAACAATTTGAGAGCCCCAAGAAGTGGCAAAGTAAGTGACCTGGGTGACCCCCTCTAAGCCCACAGGTCTCCAGGCTCGTTAGGGGGCTCCTTCTCAGGGCAATTCATGGCTAACATCACCCAAGAGAACCTGGGACCTATCTCTCCTGGAGCCTGAAGCCCTGGGGGGGTGGGGGGGCACAGCCTTCTCTGGGGCTGCCAGGTTCTGTGGGGGGCACCTGTACACAGGTGTTATTAGCACAGAAAAGGGATCTTGAGGAACAAACTACTGAAAAGTCAGGTTCTTCTCTGCCTCTGTCCCCTCTCTGCCAGTGCCTCCTCTGGCCTCCTTGGGCCTCCGACCATCCCGACTTCCCCCAGGGCAGTGGCCAGTCAGGCCAGTCCTTGGACCTCATTATCTGGCTCTCACGACTGAGCCACCTCCCAAATCTCTAATCCTCAGCCACCTCTCTGACAGCAACCTCCTCCCACAGAATTCTAGAGCTTGGCTGTATCTTGAGGGTCATTTAGTTCAACCTCCACATCTCACAGATGAGAAAACAAAGCTATTAAGTGAAGAGTCCACAGGCACACAGCTAAAGAGTGGCAGAAGCAGCGTTTGAAATGAGGCCTTCCAGTCCAGGACTCTTTCTACCATAGCATACTTCTCACTTCCCTCCCTCAAACCATCTTATCTGCTTTCGGCCCTTCTGTGACGTCTGTCCTCCAGCCTCTCCCAAACCTCACAGACCAGCAATCTCTCCTCTCCCTTTACTTCCCCTTGGAGGCTCAGTCTACTGCCCCTTCAGACTTTATCCTGTGGGCCATCCCCAGTCCTACATCCCCATTCACACTATTTCTGCTCTTCTTCCTGGGCCAGGGGCCATAGTACAGAAAGCCACAAAAGTGTCCCGACGAGCTCCACCATGAACTTGACCAAGGGGAAGCAGGAGGCAGAAGAGAATGGGCAGATACATTTCATGTTCTTTCTCTCTCCTGTGGACCGCTTCAAGGTAAGTTCCTCCTTGCAATCCTTCCAGACAAGTGCCCGGTGTTGAGTAAATGCCCTCGCTCAGAGCCCTGGCTTTGTAAGGGGGGGACCCTCCCAAACCCAAGCCTGTAGGTGGGGGTGAACTGCAATGCAGGGAATGGCAGCTGTCCGGTCTGGCTGACACATGGTGTGTGCAGGAGTGTGGCCTCCAGGGTCACACTGTGGGCTTGAATCCTGGATGCACCACTTTTACCACCTGTGTGACCTGGGCAAGTGAAGAAACTAAACCTCAGTTTCCTTGCGTGTAAAACGAGGACAATAGTAATACTTCAGGGTTGGAAGATCAACTGACTTGCGATCAGCAAGGCACTTAGCACAGGGCCTATTACACCCCCCCAAATAAATCCTAGAAACTATAATAAGGCAGAAGTACTGACTGTGGTACAGATGGCGGAGGATCTGGGATGTAACTCGGTGGTCGGTGGGCAGACATTAAGAGCTTGTGACATCCAGGCACATCCAGCTCTGCCGTCGACAGTCACTTTGGTTCTTGAGCATGGGGTGGACTTGGAATAAGAGGAGAATGGAGTGGGATCAGAGGGGCCAGGTGGAGAGTAGACAGAAAAAGTGCCCAAGAAATTGCGTGGTGACAGGAGGAAAGGACATCGAGGATAGTACTGACAAATAAAAATGGCAAGCAATAGGATATATTGGAGTATATGAGGAAGCCATTTGGTATAAACCTAATTCGGCCTGACTTTGTTTTTTCAAAAGGGCCTGACATAGCCATTGAGCATGCATTGTATATCTGCTTAGACATTTTGAGATAAAGGTGCAACCTCCCTCCCCCTCCCAACATTGGCATCTCCTTAAAGATTAAGCATCTTTCTTTAGGCTGGGAACTGATTGCAGTGCTCATCTGTGATCACCAAGCTCGAGGCAACAGACCTGCCACCCTGCGGCATTCACTGAGACAGCAGACCTATCTGCTGTTTCCATCAATCGCTGTGCTGACAGAGCAGCCTCGTGACTATTGTAAAAGGGACATCATATGTGAAACATACTCTTTGAGGGTATATAACCACCCTGTATACCCCCACTTCTTTGGAGTGCTCTGTTCCTTTGTGGAAAGACTCTCCCGGGTTATAATCCTCAGATTTAAGCTCAGAATAAACACCCAAATTTTCATTTATAGATTGGTTATGGATTATTTTCGTCAACAGGACCATGAGTCGGTGAGATGGGTATTTTCATCTCTGGGTCATGCAGAATTAGGCTCCCCTCTATTCCTTCTGCTCTGAAGCCAAGGATTTTTGTTATATCTCCGCTTCCTGCTGGGTCCTGGCCGAGGCCCTCAGACAGGGGGGCTCTGGCCTTCAACAGGGCTGGGATTCTGCATTCTGGCTGCTGCCCATACAACTTCCTCGGTGGCTCCCAAAACACTGAACCCGTCCCCTACGCTGCCTCCCCAGCATTGGAATCGAGGTCTGGGTGGGTGCTGGGCAGAGGTGGTTTTTGAAGCTCTCCAGGTGATTCTAATGGCAGGCAGGATTGAGCTGCAGTGAGATTAGGGACCATGGCCTCACCTCAGGAGGTAGCACCAAACCAGAGCACCCTGCCTTGGCATGACTCTTTCAGTTCTCTTACTCCAGCCAGAACAAGCAACCTTCCAAATCTCTTGATCATCCCGAGACACTCTTCATTAGTTCACCCAGACCACTGTGGCAGATGTGGTCAGCATCTGCCCAACAGCCATTGCTCCTTCTTCCTGCTGAACAGAACTCCAGTTTGGTTCAGGTTGTGGTGGCAAGATGCTCAGAGAAGATGGGCTCCTCCCCCATACCTCAGGGGATGAAGCTTAATTGATCTAAATCAATCATAGTAATAGTAATCCCATTCATCTCTGCCTGGGACTGGTGTGCAGGCATGTGACATAGTTCTGGCCAATGAGATGTAAGGAGAACACGGCTGCAGGCTTCTGGGAAATCTTTTCCTTCCCCATGTAAAGAGATATATAGAGAGAGGGCCCTGCCCCTTCTCTCTCTTCCCTGCTTTGACACTATCGTGTGAGAAAGCACAGCTAAGAGCGGCCACAACCATCTTGTGACCCTGTGGGAGGCATGACTGACACTCCTTAAGGCCATCCCTGCGCTGCAGGACCAACCCTGAAACAGCGGCTTTGAGATGTATTGTTAAACGAAATAACAAATGTCTTTTGTATTTCAGCTTCTTTTGATGGGGTATTCTGTTGTTTGCAGTCAGAAACTCCCAAAAGATACAGACTTAGTCACTTAGTAACATCTCACAAGTGAGTCTGACAAAGAACAGCTGGTTTCTGATAGTCTTAGCAGGTCTCTTCCAACATCCAGGAGGTACTTTGGCAGTTAAGATGAAGCAATTCATAGTTAAGACTCCTACTGACTCAATCCCTGAAAACTAGAACCTTCTCCCCCACAATGAAATCCTAGGTAGTTAAGAGACTGTTTGTAATCAACTGGTAATTAAATGGACACTCATTCATTAGCATCCCTAAGAACAACTTGGCTGCTGGACAGCTTTTGGAGAACATGGCCTGGGGTGGTAGAGGCGCTGTGGAAGGGATAATGTGCTTAAAGGCAAAGAAATACCTAAGGTGCATAGGTTAAGAGCTGAACCCCATTAAGTAGAGAATTTTCATGTAATTTTTTCAGCTGATGAGTTTTAGGACCACTCCATAGTCTTATGTCTATTCAGTTCGATGAAGATAGTTAATTTTCCTTTGCTTTGTAAATTTCCACCAACTTGCATTTTAATATATTTGTGTCTTTAAATTTGTATGCAAAGATTGCATAGGCCATCAATTTGATGAACTCCTCACAGGGATTATGCGGTAAATATAATTAAAGCATCGAGATTCCACACTGACAAAGCAGAAAGTGTCTTGAAGTGAATATTAGAATTCTAAATTAGTAATTTTTATTCCACACCAGAAGCAATTTTTTTCTCTCTGAGTCACATCTCTGTTATGGTCATAAAAATCAAAGAAGAGAATTGCAAGCATTAAAGAAGTATTTATTTAATCTGTTATCTTTTCAAGAATATACTAATACAGAAATCAAGATAAGCTATAGATATTAAATATGAAGTGTGTGTGATGTAAGCTGTCATATAAACTGTAAAATCCAGGGGTAGAGTCTGCAGATAAAAGTATCTATGAGTCTATCATTTTGTTGTATTTCTGCATCTTTGAGTGTGTAAGATTATATTATTACCCTATCGAACACCTATATAATTCTCACCTTAACTCAAGATCCAGAAATTCAGCAGGCATTTTCAAGTGAATGTAAAGATTCTTAAGTTCTTCTTGATCCCTGTAGCCCCACACGGGCTATACTCTGAGCTAAGCGAGAGGAGAAAAGAAAGAGCATATCTTAACAGTCTCAGCAGTCTACGAAGCACCGCTCAATGCTGTGAATGACAGTCCTCAGTCTGAAAAATTGTATTTACACGCGGACAATGTCAGATGGCACACGGGACTTGGACATCAAGAACATCAGCTTTTGGGTCACTCTACTAGCTGTGTGATGTGAGCAGATCATTTACCCTCTCTGAACCTCAGCTATCTCCATTTTCAAATTGGGATAATAATCCCTGAACTAACCACCTCTCCAGCTTCTTGTAAACTCCAAACCAATAAAAATGAAATGCTCCAAATGAAAGCAATTTCAAAACTATAAAGTGCTTATAAACGCCAGATACTTACAATTAATACTTTGCTTTTCTCTGTAATCTCATTAAGGTATAAGAAATATCAACAATTTTGTTTCTAAAATAATTCCACTTACAAAGCTTAACTATGTCAAATTCTGTTAAATAGCCATTAGGCAACACGGGGAACAGCCAGGTCAGTGTATTAGGCCATTACTGTGTTAGTCTCTGTATTTTCCCACAGAGCATCCTTCAGTGAGGTAAGCTGGGCAGCTTTATTGCCTTAAATAATAGCTTCCTATAATTCTGCCCTTGTCATTCTTTTCAATTGTTCTAACTTGCCTGGCAGACGTTTCCTGGCCAACTGAGCTGACTAGCTTCAGGTTCCAGTCGTGTCCTTATGAGGTCTATTTTAGACCAAGATCCTAGGGTGTAAGACCATAGTAATCATCTATACAAGAGGTTTTTAAACTGAAGTTTCAACTGAGATGGCAACTGTATAATCATCCATTTCAAAGTGAAGGTGAGGCAGTCTCCATAGGGAAAGTTACAAAGAAACATACAGACTCCCTGGACCTAGGGGTCAGGCTTAGGCTAAAAACAAGGAGTGAGAGAGCAGAGGGGGAGGATGCTTGAGGAAATTTCTTTGGAGAGGAGTGTGATGGTGCCACCTCCTTGGTCTCAAACCCAGTGAGAGAGAGGGGCTTCGCAGGGGGGCCAGCCAGACACTGCAGGTAGGGGGTCCAGTGGGCTTGACCCAGGAAAGCTAAAGCTGCATCTGTGACAGCATGGAGGGGGCTGCACTGGGATGGGCCTGCACTCTCAGAGTCACTGGAGCAAGAGATGTGTGGGGTTTCCCTTGGACTAGAGGTGGGGTCATCTTGGGACCCATCTAAAGGGGCTGGAGTGAATGCTGGATTTCTAGGGGCAGGGAAGAAATTGCAAGCTCTCAGTGGAACAGTGCTGCATGCCCCCAAAGAGTCCCTGGGAGACAGGGCTCCATTTCCGGAATCTCTGAAGGACCCAGGAACAACCCCCATGAACTGCTTTAAGCCTAGGCCAGGCCCAGCATGCTCAAAGCCAGTCAACTCCAAGAAGAAGCGCTCCGACTCCTGGTGTCTCCTCTGCCCACCTCCACCAGGTAGGGTCTTAAATAGCCTCTAGCGAGTGGGGGAGCCGTGAGCCTAGGCCACACGCATCCCTGCTGGGAAAGTCAACTACAGACCTTAAGTCTGACACGGGAGAGGGGGACGGACCCTTACTTTCAGGTGAAGTTTGATGCATTTGTTTATATCTTGTGCCCAATGTTATAATTTTGGATGAAGCTGTGGTTGAGACTTAGTTACTATAGGAGTATCAGTTATCTAAAAATAAGCAGAAAATATAAGGACCCTACCCAACCATCCAGGGGTTGGGGAAGAGAACCAACACTGACTATATTTTAAAATGGCAGTGAGAGACAAAAATAAAGTTGCATTTTGATCACATCTCACAAGTTGTGAATTCAAAATACTAGTCTTGGTTTTATATTAAATGGGCAAAGATCCCTTTGCACAATGGAGTCCAGTGGCCAGTGAAAGAGACTTGATGATATGACAATTCATATTGTCACTGGAAAAGACTTCAACCCTGAAGAACACAAATACTTTTGTTTCAGACCCTAACATTATCCCATCAGCTAATAAGTATTTATTGTCTGTTATGTGCGAAATCCTGTTGGGTACTTGAAGAATACTTACATTCCTTTAGTTCAGGTTAGTACTCTTTCCCACCTAGCATGATGCCTTACACATAGTATGTGCTCAAAAATATTTTCAATTTAATTATTCTTTACAAGATACTTAGCACCAAGGGCTGTGGCATTTTTCAATGTTGGCAACAACACTTCAGCTGAAAATTCTCCATATTTATAAAACGTGGTGGAAACCTGAATGAAGAGTGATTATGGTCTCACTTGTGTTTAACACTGTAAAGTGTTGCTGAACGGCCTAATAGGAGAGAACAGAATTTAAAGCAGAAACATATAAACGGGGTCCTTTTTGCCAATCAACCGTGATGACGCAGTAAGAACAAAAAATGGTGGCTCATAGGAGGCCTCACTTGAATCAACCGCGGTCACTCACTAGACGTGGGGCTCCTATTTTGTCTCCTGTCGATGGGGACGCCAGGCGGCTACCTCAAAGTGGCAGGGACACTCAAAAAGATAATATACAGTGAAATACCCTTTGGAAACTCTAAAGTGCCGCACAAATGCACGGGCTTCATAATAGCAACAGTTTAACATTTGTTGATTGTCACGTCCATCGCATTTTAAATCTACTTTCTCATTCAATCTTCACAAGACCTCGCTAGGTACTATTTCCGACCAATTTACAGCTGAGGAAACTGACAGGTTAAGCAATTAGCTCCAGATGATACAGAGCCGCAACTTGAACCAGCAAATCCTGACTCTTACCTCTAAGCACTAAACTGCTGTCCAGCTTATTATTCAATAGAGTCGCTGAGGTCTCACAGAGGCTCAACAGATGTGGTTCGCTAAATTGTTAATATAAAAGTAGATGTCTTCCCATCCCGGCTCTTCCATGTTGACACCTTGCCCTGCCTCTCGTATCACCGGTTCGCACCCGGGTCCTCCAGCCCTCGCCCAGGCTCCTCCCACTGCTCCGCCTGCCGGCGCCCAAGTCCCAGCATTTCTACGCATGCGTGGGAGATCCGCGCAGGCCCAGTGGCCGAGCGGCGCCGGGAGACTTCCTTGCCCGCCCCGCCCCGCCCCGCCCGCTCCATCGCTGCTGCGGCTGCCTCGGGAAGGCTGGAGGATGAGCTGAGGCTCCGCGCTCCCTGTCTCCAGCGCTAATCACAGGTGCTTTGGGTCTGGCCGGAAGCCCCCTTCCCTGCGCCCACTCCCAACCCATTCTCTGTCCTGCTCCGCCCACCTAGCTGCGACCTGGCTCTGCAGGCTGGCGTCCCGGGCTGCCCGGGTAGGTAGTTTGTGTACGGTTACCATGGAGACGCTGGCCTGCCGGGCGGAGCGGGCGGGCAGGCGGGCGGTCAGGGTGATGATGCTGCTGCGCTCTGCCCAGGCCTGGACCGTGGAGGAGGGGGCGTTGTCGGGAGTGGGGGAGCCGCTCTCCGCGCGAGAGGTGAGGCGTCCCTCCGGTTCACCAGGGACCCCTCCTGCTGTCGTCCGCCTCTCTGTCTACGGATGGGGGAGAGGCGATGAGAGTGCCCTGTGCATGCTCTCGGGGTGGGGCCATGGCTGTCCTTATTTCTATACACTGAGCATTTAGACAATTGCGTGGTGCTTAATAGAAGCCCAGTAATATTTGTTGAATGAAGAGTGGTAAACTAAGGGGATTTCTAGGCAAACAGTGACCTGGCCAAGGTCACACATTGTACCTGGGCTCTTCTAGGCAACAGATAGAACCTCAATAGATGAATAAGTGTATGTGTAACAATATGCATTAAAATATATTGTATGTACCTATAATGCCTTCTATCATTCGTTCCCACGAGTATTACAGCAGGTCTTCCATTTCACCCTGATTTAGAATTACTTTAATTTGGTAGGAAAGCAAGTAGCACTGTCTATTTGTATCCTATTATGTGAATCTATAAAACTCTAATTAGTTGTTGATTTGCATAGCTGATATTCAATAAAATACAATAGAATTAAATTTTAAAGCTTATAAAATGTCTGAAAACACTGAGCAAATGTCATTCCCTTTCTTTTGCAGTTTGCTAATGCAGTTTTTATTCATGGGAGAAAGTTTTGTTGTATCTTTTTATCAAATGGCACTTGAACAGCGCTTAACCTTTTTTTAAGGGCCAGGCACCATGCTAAAGCCATTACATGAATTATGTCATTTAATTCTCAAAGCAATTCTATGAGGCAATTACTTTTTCTACACACATTTTACAGATGAGGAAACTGAGGCGTAGAGATGTTAGAAAACTTTCCCAAGGTTACATGGCTGCGAATTGTCAGAGGATTTGAACCCTTACTCCAGCATCTAAGCACTTAACCACTGCCTCTTTGGATGTTCATACTGACACAAAAGTAATTCAAAATCGTAGTAAGGGTCTTGAGTATTTGATTTGCAGGGAAAAGAGTATGACGATGGCCAGTCTTTCCCCTCTTGCAAACATCCTGATAGTGCAGGGTTGCATTGATCAGGAAGGCTCTGCTGCAGCAAAGATAAAGACAGGTCTTTAAGTAAAACCTAAATGATGACTTGAAACTTTCTCCTAACCAATAAGAAATATTTTGTTTAAGAAGGTCTCCAGTTTCAAATTTCCTACTGCCAGTAGTGTTCATCTTCTAAGAGTCCTGTGGACGTCATAAACTCAGGACAATGATGCAAGACAGAACTCAGCGCTTTCTCCTTTCCCTTTGAAGGCCACTTCTCTTCCTGTTTTCTTTTAAAAGATCCCCTTGCCCTCTTGTCGTCCCCCCCCCCAAGTTTGCATACCCCTTGTCACCTCTGGCCCCTTCCTGTCCTCTCAGATGCCAAATCTTGTTGGTTCTTGCGTTCTTGGTGCGTGATGCTATTTCTCTTCTTACCTCTATTTCACCTTCACTCCTGTATCTCAGACTTTCAGTACTTCATCCACTGATCAACACCACTTTTATCAAGTCTTACTCCATGCCAGGCAACGTGAAGCAAAGGCAAGAAGGGCAACAGGGCTAAATTTGATCTCATACTACCACATGGCATCAAGAGTCAAATGCCATTTGAATAAAGTCCAATATGCTTTCCTATTCCTCTGTAACAAATGTCTGCAATTTGAGAAGCCATGCAGCCTTGGTCTGGAAATTTCCTAGGTCAGGTCTGTATTAGAAAATGGAGTCCGGTTATGGAAGTGTTGACCTTTGGCCGTGCCTCACTTCAAGCACTGGGGCTCAGAGTCCGATGGGGCAATAGTAGGTACACAGGCAATTCTAACACGCTGGGAGGGTATAGTGACAGAGAACTGGGGGCCTTGTGCAGTACCAGGAAGGGACACCTAACTGAGGCTGGGAGGGTGGACAAGGCATGCCCAACAAAATGGTTAGCTGGGCGATTTTATAAGAACTGCCTGATTTCGTCGCTTCTGACCTTTCCCTCCTTTCCATCCTGCCCATCCCTGCCAGATCACGTCATGCCTCAAAATCTCTTTATTTGCTCATCGGCTTTTATTTAATTTCTTGACCTACCATTCAGTGCTCTCTCTGGTCCAGCTCTAGTCTTCATTTCCAGATCTTCATGTCCAGCCATACCCTCTATGTTCTTGACGCTCTGCCTTGGCTGTCTCTTTGACCTTGCTGGAAGTTCCTTCTCCACGCCAGACCCAATGTCAGCCATTGCCACTTGCTCAAATTGAGCACATTTTCCAGAACCCAGCTGAAGCATCACCTCCTCCAGGAAGTCTACCTGACACCTTCTCCCAATCAGAAATCTCTTCCTCTTTTGTAATCACTTGATAGTTTGCTGTATTTATTGCCCCCATCGGTTTCTGCCTTGTATTAAAATCATTTGGGTGCAAGCAGGGCTGATACTCAGCTGGGACACACCAAGAAGGCTGTTCTGGTTGTGAAAATACTGGCAGGTCTCTATTGGTGTGTAAGTAGCTGCAGCCCCCAGGCCTCTGAGTGCCTCACCTCCCACCACCCCATCTAGTGGGTAATAGTTTGAATATTATCTCTTGGCATATGTCATAGCTTTTTTTTTTTTTTTTTTTTTTTGCTATTCCTTAAGACTCTATCTACCTCACAAAAGTGTTGTGGGGATTAACTGAGATGATGTACTTGAGAGTACTCACTTAGCACAGCACTTGGTACTAAAGTAAGTGTTTAACCAGTATTAGTGGTCCTTCTGGGTCTTGAGTGAAGACAGGGTTTATTCCTGTCTGTGCTCTCAGAGATCCAAGCAGAGGGCTGTGCATGGAGAAGACAGTCAGTCACTGCTGGCTGAAGAGATTCATTCCAGTTGTCAGGAGAATTTTTGTAAAGTTAAAATTTCTGTGAAACTATCATATTATAGTTCAGGTATAGTTTACTATACATAGGCAAACTTTCAAATTCTGAGTGTTTTTTTTTTTTTCTGCTTTATCTCCCCAAATCCCCCCTGGTACATAGTTGTATATCTTAGTTGCAGGTCCTTCTAGTTGTGGGAGTGAGTGTGTTTTAAGTTGGCAAAAACCATCTGTATTAAGAATTTGTAATTTAACAAATACAAAGCAAAAAAATCCTTCCACCCCCCACCAAAAACCCACTTCAAACTCAATTCACTTGTATTATTGAACATTTCCATGTTTGATTTAGTTAATAATATATTAATATTAATAATAATAGATTGTGCAGATCTTACATCATTGAAATAATTTCTCTCAATATAACTGTTAAAGTGAGATTCGAGGGGAAGAGAGAGCAAAAGGGAGAGAGAAAGTCATGTTAGAATTTGTGGTATGAATTTACAGACATACAGATCTTAGCTCAGTGACAATCTTCCTCAAGCAAAAAAGAGGAAGATTGGCAACAGATGTTAGCTCAGGGCCAATCCTCCTCACCAAAAAAATAAATAAATAATTTACAAATGAAAATATTTTTAAGCCCATTATGAACATTGTTTCCACCAGTATCTGATCAATCTAAATTCCTGTCTACTCAAATAATTTACAGAATTCTTAGAATTTGATCTAAAGAAATGTTTCTGCTTTGTTACTCTATGAAAGAGTATAGTTTTCAATGCAAACTAAAATACAGCCACGGAGAGCCTTAGTCAGGAATGATGATCCATTGTTACTCATCCAAAGCACTTTCTCTAGTCCTTATTAGGTTTGCCAGATCACCTTTGGACATTGCTAGACTCATTAGTGCCATGTGGAGCTGAAGGAGTCGCACACCTGATTTGGGCTCTGGAGGAAATTTTTGTTCATTGTACTGAAAATTCTCGCTAAGTGACATAATTTCTTACTGCAATGGGCCTTTTAAAAACAAGCAAACAGACCAACCTGTCATGAACACTTAAGTTAGATGTTGTGGGACTGGATTTATATTATTATGCATCCAGAAATAATGTATATGTATAAAATACTTTATCCATATTTGTAATAATTAGCACTGAATATTTTTAATAAAGAGCCAATCATCTCATATCCTATATTAGAAGTTAAATGTACTAGCCCTGGCCAGTTTTTGTTGGTTGTTTTAATGTACATGATTCTGGAGACCTTGCTTAAATTCAAACTCCTAAATCAAAAATTCACAGAATAGGATTGCTTATCTAGTAATTTTTTACTGTTTTACCTAAACACATGGCCTCTCCCTGTGAGAGGAATGGCATATTCTTTGTAGTTTTCATCATACCCTTTTCCTTTTCCTCAAAAACTCTTAGGTGGGCCCTGGATGGAACTAAAGACATGTCCTGTTGTCTGATGTTATGTAACAACTTGATGTCTAGACTCACAGTATAGCGAATCCTCTTTATTTGTCTAAGGAATCACCTGTTGATTCTGCTTATGGAAATACAGTCTGTTAGTTTCCTTGGGCATATGTCACAAAAATTTTTTTCTTTTTCTCCGAAGTTATTCTAAAATCGAGCAGCTGAAATATATGAATAATTTCCGTATCTCTCTCCCTAGAGATACAACATTTTCAGGGATGAGAGGGTTTCTATTATGAACACCTAATATCATATACTAATTAGAATTAAGTTTTTAAAATCTCAACTATTGTAAAGTTTAGAGCCGTCAGAGGTGTCTTGCCAAGTTAACTAGGCCCCCATGGAACACGCCAGTGTTTAAGAAGGATCTGCAGGGGCTAGCCCGGTGGCGTAGTGGTTAAGTTTGCACACTCTGCTTAGGTGGTGGCCCGGAGGTCGCCAGTTCGGATCCTGGGTGTGGACCTACACACCACTCGTCAAGCCATGCTGTGACACCATCCCACATAGAAGAACTGCAAGGATTTACAACTGGCATATACAGCTATGTACTGGGGCTATGGGGAGGGAAGAAGAAAGAGGGGAAGATTGGCAACAGATGTTAACTCAGGGCCAAGCTTCCTCACCACCCCCCGCCCCCAAAAAAGCATACTTAAAAAAAAAAGTTTAAGAAGGATCGGCATTCTCTTGGCCCTTGTGCATGACTTCAACTCTTTAACTGAGGGAGGCAGCCTGGGAAAGGATAATTTGATACTAATATTTGGTATCTATTCATCTAGGATACTATCTCAAATTGAAGGTGATTTAAATTAATTCATTCAAATATTATCGTGGGTAAATGTGAGGCTGAACCTTTCTCTGAGTTTACAAACTACGTTTGTAAAAGAAAATATAGTTTGGAAATAGGCCCCATCTGTCTAAATTTAACCTTATACTAGCATTTTGTGTGGGGGGCAGTGGAAACAAAAAGGAAACATTAGTGAACATCTGAACAGAACCACTTCAGTGTTTTTTTAATAGATTGGTGAATATGAGATGATTTTCTCTTTCTAGTCTGTGCTCTTTTGTCATTTATCCTCTTTCCCTCCAGGTTTCGCTTTCATTCTGGATCTCTTTCCTGCACATTTTCCTCAATCGCATGGATTCCCGTAGGCATAACTGTGCACATCAACCTATATTTTTGAAAGCTCTTCTCCCATTCTGATCTTCCAACTGTAACTGCCTGGTAGATTTTTAATTAAAAATTGTTTGTGACTTTTTTCAGGTTGAGAGTAGAGGAAGAGTTTAAGCACATATGGATGGGTTTAAGCATTCCTTTCTAAACTACTGGATGAAAACAGTTGATATTTTGTACTGTATGTTTGTAGGGTGTGGTGTCTACCTGAAGAACATTTTACTTTAAAAGGGAAGATGCTGTCTCCAAAAGATAAAAAGTTAGAAAAGCTGGAGCCGTTCTATCGACCTTCAGTGTCCAAGCAGAAGACCAGTGCAGAAATCATAAGTGAAGCTCGAAATGCCTTGAGAACAGTTAGGGCCCAAAGGCCATTCACACCATGGGAAGACCAAAGAAAACTATTTGGACCTGCGTCTTCGAGGACACCAGAAGGTAGGCCTCCTTCCTGCTTCAGGTAGGTGACATTTCTCTTCCAGATGACATTTTCCCTTAATTCTAGGTACGGATAGTGGCTTTTTTTAAGTTTGACTTCTGCGATTAAGTTTGACCTCTTGTATCTGTTCAAGATTGCTAAAGATAATTCCAACTTCTTGGGCCCAAGAAGTTGCTTTGGTTCGAAATGGTTAATGGTGGTTGTCATATCAACTTTATAAAGCAATATGAACAAAGCTTTAAAGAGATCACTGTGTACATTTCTTCTTTTCATTATTCAATATTTTTTAATCCTACTAAAAGCAATGAAAAGATATTAATAAAATGTTTTAAGTACTATGATTTTTTAAAATTGCTTCTTTCTCAAGACGTTTGCATTGAATGCTTTTCCTTGTTTTGGGGCTAGAGTAAACTAACATACACTAGAAATAAAAGAAATGATTCTTCACAAACTAATGTTTCTGTCCCATCTCCTGTGCTAGCCTCCACGCGTCCAGTTTTGAGTCATCTGATTCCAGACCCTTCTCTGGCGCACGTCTCAGTCCACTAGAGCTTGTGAGTACTTTACGTTTCCACGAGTGCTGTGACATGGAACTGGCCAAAAATGCTTGGAATCAGCATGTATATGTGCTGAAAATGAACCTAATGTACTAATAATTTAATACAAAAGCAAATTCTTTTATACTTTTTCAAATATAATGGTTGGTATCAAATGAAACACATTATTTACCTGTAGTTTGATAATAAAGAAGAATTTTAGAAATAGTGAATTGGCAAACAGAATGTTTCACAATAATTTTTTTTGTTCTTTTAAAAAGAGTTATGCACATATATTTTTTTAAATTTTATTTTTTTGAGGAAGATTAGCCCTGAGCTAACATCTGCTGCCAATCCTCCTCTTTTTGCTGAGGAAGACTGGCCCTGAGCTAACATCTGTGCTCATTTTCCTCTACTTTATATGTGGGACGCCTGCCACACCATGGCGTGCCAAGCAGTGCCATGTCTGCACCTGGGATCCGAACGGACAAACCCTGGGCCACCGAAGCGGAACGTGCGAACTTAGCTGCTACGCCACCGGGCCGGCCCTGCCCATATTACTTTTAGTAGTTATATATACAAATAAATTTATATACCTGTACATAAAGAGTCAAAGATTTGTTACAAAAAAACCGCCAGCAGTCTCCTGTCACCTTATTTTTCATTCTCCCCTCCCTGGTGGCTCTCATTTTAAACTCTCTTGGCACATCCTTTTGGCATTTACATTCAAATTTCTAAAAACACAGCGTCTCGCTACTCTCTGACTTATGAGTTTGAGGAATTGTCTAATGACTTCCCACTAAGGAAGATGAGGATTTAACTCTTATCTCTACGCTTCCTCACAAGGCATTCACCCTTTCTGTCCCCACTGCTGCTCGTAATATAGATACATTACGATTTTGGTCAGATCCTTTTTCTCTGTCTATGATCATATAAACCCTATTTCCAGCTGAGCCTTGAACTAATGATGATTAATGCTGATTAATTCTCCTTCCCTGTACAACTTTTTGTTTTCCCTGGTGTTAATAATTGTCTTGCTTTTTTAGTTTTGTATTATTACTATTTAAATCCCAAACTCTTCCCCAGTGGTCTAAATCGCCTTCATATATTCAGGCACATGAGGTATTCTATTGATTCATCTCTTTGGAGAACTTTCCACACTCTCTCTTGGATCACTCGCCCTAGGCATCTGGCCTATAGCTCACTTCTTCCTCTTGTGCCAGCTTTCCTGTTTCCTGTATTCTAAGCCCTTCTCTCTTTTTTTTTGGCTGGGAAAGATTTACCCTGAGCTAACACCTGTTGTGAATCTTCCTTTTTTTTTTCCTCCCCAAAGCCCCAGTACATAGTTGTATATTCTGATTGTAAGTCCTTCTCATTCTTCTATGTGAGCCACCACAGCATGGCTACTGACAGACGAGAAGTGTGGTTCCGCATCTGGGAACTGAACCCGGGCTGCCAAAGTGGTAAGAGCACCAAACTTTAACCACTAGGCCATCAGGGCTGGCTAAGTCCTTCAATTTCTTTTTTTTTTTTTTTTTTTTTGCTTGAGGAAGATTATCCCTGAGCTAACATCTGTGCTAGTCGTCCTCTGTTTTGTATGTGGGTCGCTGCCACAGCATGGCTTGATGAGTAGTGTAAGTTCATGCCCAGGATCTGAACCTGTGAACCGGGGCTGCTGAAGCAGAGCACACCAGACCCAATCACTATGCCGTGGGGCTGGCCCCAGTCCTTCTATTTCTTGATTTACTCTTGTTTTTGTGGAGTATTCCCTCCAACAGCTTCTTGAGAAGGGGTATATGGGAAATAAATTATTTGAGACCTTGAGTGCTGTTTTTCTCTCTGGAAGTTTGTAGGATTTTTCTCTTTGTTCCCAGTGTTCTGAAATTTCATGATAATGTGCCTTTGTCTTAGTCCACTTTCATCCATCACCTGGGCATTTTCAATGTGGAATCTCATGCCCTTTGGCTCTGGGAAATGTCCTTGAATTATTTTGATGTGTCTCACCCTCTTTTTTGTTCTGTTTGCTCCTTCTGGAATTTACTATTCAGGTGTAGGATCCCCTGGGTTGGCACTTCTATTTTCTTATTTTCTCTTTTTCTATTTCCCATCTTTTTTTTGGAAGAGACTTTCTAATCCTTCATTGAGTTCTTTTTATTTCCGCTATCATATTTTTAGTTTTCAAAAGCTTTCCCCCCTCTAAATTATCTTTTTTTAGATGTAGTATTCTGTTCTTGTTCACGGTTGTAGCATCTTATCTGCGTATATGAATGATAGTTTTGCTTTTTAATTGTTTTCTCCTCCCTTTAAAATCTCTGTTGCTTGTGTATGTGTGTGTGTAGCTTAAACAACAGAAATTTATTTTCTCACAGTTCTGAAGATACATCAAAGATCAAGGTGTCAGCAAGGTTGATTTCTTCTGAGGCTTTTCTCCTTGGCTTGTAGATGACCATCTTCTCCCTGTGTCTTTACATGGTCTTCCCTCTGTGTCTCTGTCACATTTTTATGTTTGTTTTGGACTCTGCTTTTCATATCAGAGGCTCTCCTCTGATAGCTCATGCTGCTTGTTTGGCTGTTCCTATTTGAGAGTGGAAGCATGTGGAATGGGTTGGTCAACCCATAGGTGATACCTACCCACATCTACATTTAGCAGGTCTGGCTGAGCTGTTCTGTTTGTGAAACCCCCAATGGCACTATCTTTGGGGCTTTCCTTGTAAGGTAGTCAATTCTCTATGGGAGTATATTCCAAGCTCTTGCCTGGAGCATAAAGGCTGGTTGCTAACTACCAGAAGCCAGGTACAGGAAGGAGGTAGGAAAGCCTAGCATTCAATTTGTAAATATTCAGTTAATATCTATGTCTACAATACATGCCCTCACCCTCCACTGTGCCTGGTTAGCCTGATTCAGAGACCCTCTGTTTTACCCCCTGTAGAGAACAACTTCCCATCTGTTCCTGGGTTCAGCAGTCTGACCTCGTGGAGCTGGAAGGGAAGGAGTTACACAGACTTTCAGCCAATCCTCATTTTAGGCACCTCTTCCCTTATTTCCCTGCTACCACAAGTACCTAGTGATGCCAGTTCCTTAGACTTTCAGGGAATTGGGCTTGCAGTCAAGCTACTTCTCAGTTTTTATTACTGTATATGTGTGTGCATGTTTGTGTGTGTGTGTATGTTTTTGATGAGCTATTTGAAAGTAAGTCACAGACCTTATAAGACTTCATCCATAAAAGTTTAAGTGTGCATCTCAAATGAAAAAGACAGTCTCCTATATAACAATACTCTCATTATAGCTCAGAAAATTAGCATTACTCGGTGGTATCATTTCATGTGTAGTCCATGTCCAAATGACCCCAATCGTCTCAAAATGTAACTTATATTCTTAAAGTACTCAACGAAATGCCTCTCCAAGGAAAATTATACTTGTTCTTATGTTACGGATGACAAAAATAAGATAAGATTCCAAAATAGTATGCAAAAACCAATAAGCAATAACTACTTTGTCAGATGTGGTTGACACATGGCTTCT
This sequence comes from Equus asinus, assembly GCF_041296235.1. Taxonomy (NCBI): domain Eukaryota; kingdom Metazoa; phylum Chordata; class Mammalia; order Perissodactyla; family Equidae; genus Equus; species Equus asinus. Next base: position 44,556,724 of record NC_091813.1, read on the forward strand.
TGCACCTACAACCTTGGAAACCACTTGGGTTTTGAGCCAGCTACAGCAAGAGAGCCCCTTGTTTGGCAGCCCAGTGGGTCTACCTTATTGTAGAATGGCTCTCTATTCTATGATTCTGTCATTTGACTCCTATGAATCATTTTTAATACTGCTGTAGTCTTTTGAGACTCACTCAATTTGGGCCTACTCTTTTCTAAAAACTCTATTTCTAAAATATCCCTGGTCCTTATCAAACTGGTGGAATTCTTGGACTACAGGATTAGGTGTTAGGCAAAGATAATGTTGGCAGTTGCCTCTGTTTAGGGTCATTGCAATTAAATTTCTTTAGTGTAGATGGTTGGGTGCTATGTGCAAAGTAAAAGTAGGCTAAGATATCCACATGTTAAATAAAATAACTCCTTTAGTTTGAAATTTTTTTGTTAGTGGATTATGTAAGGATCTTAAGTATATTCCATTTTAAACAGTAATTAAAATTTGGAGCTCCCAGTCAAAAAATTCTGAAAGTGGCCTCACACTGCCTGCCCTTCCACCTTCCTTCCTCCTTTCCACTTCACAAAGAGCCCTTTGACTCTGGTAACCACTAAACTGACAAAGGGAAGAGATAAGGGGAAATAAGAGTGAAGGGAGACGGAGTGGACAGAGGAGATGGCTGAGGGTGGGGCTGGGGTATCTGATAGTTACGGGACACCCTTGTTGAAAGGATTTGTGAAGACCTAACCAATTGAATTTTAGCACTTTTTGGATCTTGCACACTTTCTCCGGCTAGTTTGCCTTTTAATAATTCCTTTTCCAGCAATTCCACTTCTGGGTATTTATCCAAAGGAAATGAAAACACTAACTGGAAGAGATATATGCTCCCCCATGTTCACTGCAGCATTATTCACAATAGCCAAGACATAGAAACAATGTATGTGTCCATCAACAGAGGAATGGATAAAGAAAATATGGTGTTTCTATAGGCAATGGAATATTATTCAGCCGTTAAAAAGAAGGAAGTCCTGCCATTTGTGACAACATGCATGAACCTCGAGGGCATTATGCTTGTGAAATGTCAGGTACATACAAATGCTGTATGATCTCACTTACGTGTGAAATCTGAAGAAATAAAACTGAACTCGTAGATACAGAGAACAGGTTGGTGGTTGTCGGGGGTGAGGAGGCAAAAAAACCCAAAAAATTTCTCAACCAGCACTCAGTTAGGGAAGAAGGCCCCAGAGAGCAGCCCGTTCCAACTCCCACATTGAACCAATCTGCTTTACTCTTTCACTTGTCGTTTACCCTTCTCTCTATTTCTCCCCCCACGTCTGGCCTCTGCTCCCCTACACTCTCCAGCAGGCAGTGGGCTGCCTACACTCGAGAGAGCCCTGGGTCTCAGAGCAAGATAGAAAACTGATGCTCCTGGTCTTTACCACTCAGGCCTTGGCTGGCTGGCCTGACTGGCTCACCACGGTTCTTGTTAGCACCTGGAATCTTGTAAAACCGGGGGGAAAGCACTGTGGTTTGCGGTCTTCCGTTAACATTCATATCTACCTGCTATATCGATATGCCCAGGAACATCTCTCTTCTTTCTTAGTGGCTTCTCACCTTCCCGTGAGAGCTCTGACTCGTGCGGCTGTTGGGCGGTGGTGATTTCTATTTTCACTCCATCCTCTGGCTCGCTGATGTTCAGATTTATACACGCAGGAACAGCTGCTCTCATACTTCAGATTGTATAAAGTAGGAAAAGAGATGTGGCCATATGAATAAATAGGAAGTTTTTTTTTTTTTTTTTAAAGATTTTATTTTTTCCTTTTTCTCCCCAAAGCCCCCCGGTACATAGTTGTGTATTCTTCGTTGTGGGTTCTTCTAGTTGTGGCATGTGGGACGCTGCCTCAGCATGGTCTGATGAGCAGTGCCATGTCTGCGCCCAGGATTCGAACTAACGAAACACTGGGCCGCCTGCTGCGGAGTGCGCGAACTTAACCACTCGGCCACGGGGCCAGCCCCTAAATAGGAAGTTTTGTCTCTCATCACTATCATTGTCAAAACAGAATTCTCCCTGTGTTTCCTAACCTTACAAAGCCTGGTTGTTTAAGCTCCAAGTATTTTAATTAAATTTTTTGTTGACATACAGAAAAGACACAGATCATAAAAGTGCAGCTTAATAAATTTACACTCAACACGCTCATAACCAGTGTTCAAAAAAGAAAAACTAGGTCGTTCCTGGCACCCCAGACACCACCTCCCCAGGACATTAGGACCACCTCCCAGCATAGATTAGTTTGAGCTTTTTTTTATATTTTGTAGGAACAAAGCTCTAAATATTTGATAAGTAATACAAAACTTAATATATTTTAAAAAGAAAGGGACTTAGAAGCCCATATATACCTTGGGGGTGGGGGAGATCCAGGGTAAGAAAAAGAAGAGTGAGAATGGCAAAGCACTCTTTTCTCTTGCACTATTTCTGAAGCGAATGGTAACATTACAGCAGTGAGTCCTACGCTGAGAGTGACCGAGGAGCCAGAGAGCCTGTGGAGAAAATCACAGTAATAGAAATGCACTTACAGTTGCCACATCCAAAGGTTATGTGTTTGGGGGAATTTTTAATATTTGCTTTCTGACTTCCAAGAGGTCTTTTAGTGTGTGGTGTATGGTGTGTGTGTGTGTGTGTGTGTGTGTGTGTTCTGTTGTTTTACAAATTAAATCATAGCAACTTTCTGAGGTGGGATGTCACGTACTCCCTTGTCAAGTCGTCATGTAGAAGGAGGGAGACCCCGCCTTCCCATCTGGTGACCCAGAGGCGCCATGTCAGAAATTGGTCAAAGCCCGTGGTGCTGGGATGAGAGTCGAGGCCGGCCAGATCCCGGAAATGTTCTAGGCAGTTTGTCTTTAATTGGATTGTTCTATGAAAAATAGTCTTTCCCTCTTCAATGGACTCTCGTAGTTTTATCAACCAGAACAAATCTTAAAATCTGACTTTCCCAGGGTCCTTGATTAGGCTCACGTCACTGGTCAGTGTCGTGACACAAACTGTGAGGGAGGTAAGGTTCCCGAGTCAAGATGGAAACTTGCCACATTCCCTGAATTCTAAAATGAAGCGAATTTTATGAGAAAAAAATTTTACTAGTTTGCTTCGTAAAAGCCATTTTGCTCCACAAAGTTGAGGAACGTTTCATAGAACCTGGCATGGTAAAAGTTGATGGCCTTAGTAGTTTTCCCTTGACGTAATAAAGATGCTTTACACGTATCACTTTATATTTTATGTAATGAAATATGTATTTAAGTGGGATAAATAATTTAGTAAAGGTCAGTAGTAAAATGGAACTAATTTTTCATTACACAAACAATTACTAATTTTGCACTAGGAAAATAGTGCCTTTTATCAAGGGCTTTATCTTGCCATCCAGAGATAATTCAGTTTCTCTCTTTGGGGTAAAAATTAGCTTTGCAATACCGTATTTTCCCTTTTTGTCGGATGTTTTATTTAGTACCAGAAACATTTATAGCAGTTAAGGCCTCTGCAAAAGAAACCATTTATCTCATCAGCATTGTTATTATCTGGCAGACTTTTCCATCTTTGTTTCAGATTCAAGGTACCTGCAGAGTACAGATATTTTGAGATAAGAAAACCTCCTATCTATTCAATACTGATTATCTTTATGTATTTCATTTTTCATAATTATATCTAAAACACTTATTTTCCTGTATTATATGTGCTCTTAGCTTTTCTTTTAACTCTCTGCTTTATGGCCTAAGTCACATTCTGATGACCAGTTTGCAACAAATTGAGGAGACTAACAGGTAAAGTGACTATTTATTAAACAAATAGAACATAATTTATACAGAGAAATGAATGCTGTCTTCTTCAGAATAGACCCCTCCGAATTCAGCATCTTGGTTCCAGCAAGGTTGTGTCAGAGGCTAGGGCCTTGGCTTTTGAGAAGACCTAATAGTAACTTAGAATCAAATCTGGTAAATAAAGAGTGAGCAGGGAAGGGAGCTAGCATTTCTTGAGTCCCCATGACAGGACTTGTATGGGCATCAGTGTCCCTGCATGAGGGGGCCTACCGTCTCCATCTGCTAGCTGGGCCAGTTTGGAGATGTAAATGGCCTATCCAAGTTCACAGAACTGGTAAGCGGATTCCACTCCAGATCGGTTTGATCCCGAAGTCGTTTATTTCTCCTCTATATTGTGCTGAGTCTTTGATTTACCCATTTTTCTAACTGTGTTTAGAAAAATGTGTTTCTAAAGTCATAAAACAAATTTTTTGGTCCGGTTTATGCACCAATTCCAGATGCAAATGAACAAGAGGACATAGAAAATATTTTGAAGAATGTCATCATTACTGAGATAAGCAGCTTCTTGGGAGGAGAACTCTGATATAGATGTCTATGTTCTGTTAGTACATATGAGAAAATGAGTGTTTGAAATTGTGTGTCATATATGATGGATGACCTCCTCTATTCTTCCAAATTATCTGACTTGAATTAAGCACTAGACTTCTAAGATTTCTGTTAATTAACTTATTGGATTGAGAGTCATTCATTTCACATATTACAGAAGTGACTTTAGGAGCTTTAACTCAATTATTTTTGGTTAGAGAGCTAAAAGCACTTGCTGCCGTAAGATTGCTCTTTCACAGACAAAAAATTGTGCTCAAGTTGTAGAGAGGAAGGATGGCACCATGAGGCAACACTAAAAGTGGGAGCTGAGGGGCTGGCCCCGTGGCCGAGTGGTTAAGTTCACGGGCTCCGCGTCGGCGGCCCAGGGTTTCGCCAGTTCGGATCGTGGGCATCGACATGGCACTGCTCGTCAAGCCATGCTGAGGTGGCGTCCCACATGCCACAACTAGAGGCACTCACAGCTAGAATATACAACTATGTACTGGGGGGCTTTGGGGAGAAGAAGAAGAAGAAGGAAAAAAAAAAGAATGGCAACAGATATTAGTTCAGGTGCCAATCTTTAAAAAAAAATAAAGTGAGAGCTGAGGCCCCTGGGAGGTTCTGGCCCGAGTGGGAGGCCACTGCTGTCTGGAGGTTAGACCAAAGGGAGCTCTGGGTAGCACAGTGCTTGGTGCAGGTGTTTTTAAAAGTCTTTAAGGGATTGGAATTTTGTCAGCAATGTTCCTTTTCTAACGGGTAGCAGCGTAAACTTCATGAGATGTAAAAAATAAAATGTTTTATATCGTAAGTCCAAGACAACTTCTTGCACTTATATTTTGTGACTTTTTAATCTGAATTATTAGAAGAAAAATTATATTATTAAAAAAATACTTTTGTGGAGTCCAAAATATGTAAAGGTAGTATTTCTATTCCACATAGTTCTTGGCATATAGGTGCCCAGTAAATGTTTTCTGAGCAGAATTGAACATAAAAATTCGCAGAGTATGTTGAATACACCCAACCTAATTTTACTCTGATACAGATAATATCTGTTTGCCAGCATGGTTAAACTATTTCTTTCAAAAGCACTAAGCAAGGGGCTGGCCGATGGTGTAGTTGTTAAGTTCACACGCTCCACTTGGGTGGCCCAGGGCTTGCAGGTGCAGATCCCAGGTGTGGATCCCAGGTGCAGACCTACTTACTGCTCATCAAGCCATGCTGTGGTGGTGTCCCACATACAAAATAGAGGAACATTGGCACAGGTGTCAGCTCAGTGACAATCTTCCTCAAGCAAAAAGAGGAAGATTGGCAACAGATGTTAGCTCAGGGCCAGTCTTCTTCACCAAAAATAAAAAACAAAAAAAACACTAAGCAAGACAGCAGAGTGTTTAATACAGTAGAACCGACAAAAACAATTTAAAAGTGTTATATATAACACATTAGATGGGCCAGTGAGACATATGGCCCAATCATGGCCTCAATCAAGGAGCCAAGAGGCAGCCTGCGTGAAGCCCTATTCTCTCCCAGAAGTGTCAGGGCCAGCTCCAGGGTGGTGGGTCTTATTTGAGACACGGAAACTCACGCTAATCAGTTAAAAAATCTCTTTCCAGAAACCAAAAGCTCCGACATCTCCTGCCACAGAGGAGGATCCCTGCCCTTCCTTTCCTAAACCTCCCGTGGACCCCGCGAAGATTCGCAGAATAAGCCGAGCCCGGGCACGTTTGTTCAGGGCCGCCTCCCAGGGGACTCTCCTGCCAGACAGAGCCCATCCTCCCGCTGAGAGTAAGGCCGCGTAACATCCTTTCAAACCTGGGGCAGGCGTGTTTCTTGAGTTTGCACACAAAAGCTACGTGTGGTTTTCTATGATTTTTTCTAGCCCTATATGATTTTACATTAAGACTTAGTGTTGTACAAAAGCTGGTTAAGAACCCTTGTTTATATATATATTTTTTTCTGGGTGTTTATAAAGCATACCTAAATATCACAGTTTTTAAAAAAATGTTATCACAACTAGAAGGACCCAGAACTAAGAATATGCAACTATGAACTGGGGGGCTTTGGGGAGAAAAAAGGAAAAAAAATAAAATCTTTAAAAAACGTTAACTGTTAGGAAAGAAATATTGAAATACGTGTTTCCTAATGAATGCGTTCGCGTGTATTGGAGATCCATGAGTTTTTCATTAGAGTTCAAAGAGTTGTTCATTTCATTAGGCATATTTAAGGTTCCTTTAATGTCCACTGAGCTTAGGTCTTTGAAAATACCTTTCTGACCCCATGTGAAAAGGTAAGCAAAAGTGGAGCGTGGCTTTTCCTGCTGCCACGGAATTGCTGGCGGGTATCTACACCTGGGAATAGAGAGGCTAAAAAACTTGAATTCTAAGGAATGCCCCCAACAATTGGAATCCCTCCCCGTCCAGGGCATGCTAAGAGTTTTTCAAGCTGCAGGAAATGTCCCGTGAGTGGGATGACGGTCGACTCAGTGGAGCTCGCTAGCGTTTGAGAAAAATGAAAGAGAAGAGAAGAGAATGGAAAATATCAGGGTACAGTGCAGACAATAAGGGGAAGTATTGCTTCCAGAGGCTTTACTTTGCTCACGTACTTGTGTGTTCAGGGTCATATTATAAATTTATTATATATTATATTTATATTATATCATGTTATAAATTTATTATTATTATGTGTAGTCAAAAAAGTTGGAAAACCACTTTACCAGGGGCTGACAGAATGGGCCCTCCTTCAGGCAACGAGGATTGAGGAAGACGGATGGGTTTACAGTCACAGAGAGGAGATAACCTGAAGATGGATCCCAGAGGTCGCAAGCTGCCTCCTGAGGATCCTACTTGTTTGACATACAAGCGTTTTCTTTTAATTAGTCGCCAACATTTAAATGTAGAAGATCTCATGGAAGAATCCAGATTGGTGACGTCTTGTGAAAAATTAGAAGATGTGGCAACACTTGGTCCCCGTCCCGTGTAGCCCAAGTGAGGAATGATTGGGGCTGAGTAGTACCCACCTGGTTAGCCCAGTGTGTGATCTCAGTTCCCCAGGTCTCCCAGCCTGCTTCACTCATTTTCCTGTCTGGTCCTTATGGTCCCAGTGATCCCTGACATAGCTGAAGAGGTCGAATCAAGGAGAAAGGAAAAGACAGGGAGGCAGTATAGGGCGTGCATGTCACGCTGCGATGTCTCATATCATTAGGCACCCTGCTTTGCCTCCATGTCCCAATCTGTTTCTTGTCTAACAGCCAGTCAATCAGATATTTATTGAACCCCTCCCAAGTGCCAGGCACTGTTCTAGGCCAACTGAGTCCTGTCCTCAAGCAGTTTGTGAAGGGAGATAGACAATAAACAGGAAAACCAAGAAATAAGAGAATTTAAGTTGTGACAAGTGCCATGAAGAAGGTAAGCAAGACAGTGGGATAGAGAGTGACCATGGCAGGAGGAATTTGTGTCTGCTCAGGTGGCTCTGGAGGTGTCCTGGAGGAGGTGGCATCTGAGTTGACATGTGAAAAATGAGAAGAAGGCAGCCATGTAGAAATCTATGGACAAAGCAGCCACACTGAAGGGACACCCAGTCCACAGATGGGAGCAAGCTCGGGTGGTGGAGGACCCACAGGCCAGGATGGCTGGAAGGTGGTTAACCCTGGGGACCGTGGAGGGATCTGAGGCCACAGGGCCATTTAGGGCCAGGCCCGGGCAGATGCCCAGGACTTGATTCTGCTTGCAGTGAAAAGCCAGGGCAGGGTTTAAGCAGGGGAGAGACGTCATCTGACTTAGGTTTTCTTTCAAACAGCGGTGCTCAACTGAGCTGTGCATTAGAATCACCTGGGGAACTTTTGAAACGCTCCAGCATGGGCTGACAGTCAGACCAGTAACATCAGAAAGGACTGGTAACTGCAGAAGCAAAGTCCTTGCCAGGATGAGAGGGGCTGGGGTCCAGCCCAAGGTCGGGGATGAGGTCAGACAGGAACAGCGTCACTTCCTATCTATCAGCAGGGATGTCAGAGCTGGTGTGAGGGTCACCACACTGTTGTTTAGTAGATGTTTTTCCGTCTGAGCCCGAATGCTGTATCTGTGTTTAATGCTTTTGCCTCTTGGTGCCTCACGTTTGAAACCCCTGCTGCTTGCTGAGCTGTTCCCATGTATGTGAGAGTGACCGAAGAGACAGGTGTTTCGCCTGCCGTGCTCCCCTCATGGCTTAGCTCCTTCCCTCCTGAGCCACCTGGCCCTGGTCTGAGCAGCCACACACACCTCAGCTGTGCTCTGGGAGGTGCCATCTGTGGCTGTCATTTCCCAGCACTCAGGCCGTCTTCACGCCTCCAGGTGGCTAGGCAGCATGTCTTTGTCACAGTTCTTTAATCCTCCCTGTTTGCAGTTGCCCCATGTCACCATCCTCATCCTCCCTGAGGTCTGTGTCCGCACTCGGGAAATAATGGCCGTGAAAAGCCATTGTCATTTTAAAAGCTCACATCGCCCAATTAAAAAATATATACTTTAGCACTCCGGCCTCGGAATGCTTGTCTTTGTACAGGAGCTCCCTGGGCTTCGTTTCAGAGTCTCTATTGTTTGGAAAAGGTGTCCTTTGTTGGGAACCAAGGCTGTCAAGGCAGCTGTGCATGGAGACAGAGGGTGCGTCCCTGCCTCTGGTGTGAAGTCATTTGTAGCTGACACCGCCACAGGCAGGGCTGGCCTGTGGCGGCAGGTTTGGAATTCCTGATTTAAGAAAATGAAAGGGGCAGAGATGTGTGTAGCCATCTCTTAAGGCCAGCAGTTTAATTGCTGTGTGTTCAAATAGGGTTTTTGGCTGGAGATGACGTGTTGCAAACACCTCCCCTGTTGTTCCAGCTGGACAGAACGCAGTCTCCACCTTCTCGCCCATCCCTGTTATCCTCGCTGTCATAGAGCCCTCCACGGGCTTCCTTCATATCTCCTGGGTCTGCATTGTCTGTTCCCACCACTGCCACATACCCTTTCTCCCCTGTTGTCCCTGATCTTCCAGCTGTCCTGTCTTGCTCTGCCCTCAGCTCACTAGGGGGCTGCAGGTGGGTCAACCCAGGGGTGAATCCAATCCTCAGCCCTTGGATCAGCCGGCAGAGCCTGGGGAAGCCAAGCTCCCAACCAGACCTGCATGTGAGCAGCAGCCTTATCCTGTCACCCCAGTGAACCATGAAAAATGTTCACTTTCTGTGTGTGCCATAAGGTACAAAAGGTCAGGAAGCAAATAAAAATCAGATTGCATCATCTTCTTGCTGAAAACCCATCAGAGGGGCCCCTGGGCCTGAGGGAGTGTTGCCAAATTGGGTTCCAGGGAACACTTTTGGCAAACATTAATAGCCTTTCCTTGGAAAAAGGGTTCAGTGCTCAGAAAAGTCTGCCTACCTCCTCTCCCTCTTGGAGAGTCACAGCACACACGAGCATATTAAAGGGTTGGTAAAGCCATCTGGTGAAGGCACCTGTTTAGTTTTGATTCACCTCAGTATTTCACTCATCTACTTGACTGCAGAGTCAGTCTTCTGGGGAACACAGTTTGGGAAACACTGACCTAGCACGGAAGTTGGCAGACTTTTTCTCTAGGGCCAGATAGTAAATATTTTACAACTTGTGGGCCATACAGTCTCCATTCAACCTACTCAACTCTGCCACTCAACTCCACTATGGTCTCAGAAAAGCAACCATAGACCGATTCATGGCCACTGAAATTCGACGTTCATATAATTTTCACGTTACAAAGTGTTGTTCTTCTTTTGATTATTTTCCAACCATTTGAAAATATGAAAACCATTCTCAGCTTGCAGGCTGTACAAAAACAGGAGGCAGGCCAGGTTTGGTGGGGCTGTAGTTTGCTGACCCCTGGTCTAGGGGATGAAGTCCCTACTCCTCAGAATGCTCAACTCTGTTGTGATCTGGCCCCAGCCTGACATTCCAGGCCCTTCTCTCGAGTCTCCTTTGCCTACCCCGTCTTCCCCCCACAACAAGTCTGTGCACCAGCAACATGGAACTCCTTGCAGTTACTCACACCCATCCTACTCTTTCAAGCCTCATACAAGACCCACTATATAATTTGCTGGGCCCAATGCAAAATGAAAATGTGGGGCTCTTCGTTAAAAAAAAATTCAGAATTTCAAGATGGCAACAGCAGCGTGTTAAACCAAGTGCAGAGCCCTTCTAAGCTTGGGGCCCTGCCTAACTGTGCAGCTCATACACCCATGAAGCTGGCTCTGACTGCAGACTTCTGTTCCTTTTTCTCAGAACTCCATTAAGCCTTCAGAATTCTTCTCAGTCTCCACCTCCTCGGTGAATCTTTCCCTAACTCCCAACCCCTCGGGACTCCCCCACCCTCTCTACTCCTGCCTACATGGCTCGGACCATGCTATACTGCGTTTGTCTCTGCCCGTCTACCTCTCTGTCTCCCTTCTAGACTGAGCCATGTCAGTAGGAAAAGAGGTTTCCCTACTGAACCTAAAACAGGTGCTAGTATATAGTAGGTGCCAAAGAAATTTCTGTGAAATGGAGCTGCTCCTGCAGGGTAATGCTGCTGGTTGCAGGATCCTTTTGAAGTTTACCCATGATCCATTACAAAATTAGTACAGTGTGCTGCAGATACTTGCCAGGGAGACACAGAGCATCATTACACACGCTCAGTTTAGTGGTGGGCCTCCATCAGGAGTTGGCGTGAGCCCCAGAGCAGCTCTTCGCTCTAGTGATAATCGACGAGCTTGCTCTGGTGGATTGTGAAGATGGCAGGATGCAGCTCCTCCCCCCACAAGTCTGAGCGTGTTTCCCTCTAGAACAGAAGCTCCGTGATGGCTGGGACTTGTTCACCTCTGGATCGCCAGCACCTTGCATAGCCCCTGGCACATAGCAGTGGGTGCTTCATAAACATTTATGGATGAATGAATGAAAGAAATGAATGCTGGAATATAGAGATAGGCTAAAAATGCTTTGAAATCTAAAACAAAGTGTGTGCTTTGTAATTCAGTAGGAAAGTTATTTAAGGTAGCTTGGTGCTGTGGAGAGAGCCCTGGACCAGAAGTCAGGATTCTTGGGTCACGTTAATAATAATGACAATAACTTCTAGGTTTTGAGTGTGCTAGCACCAAATAATTCACTTCACTAGGCCATATCATTTAATTCTCACCACAGGCTAAAGAGGTGGGGACCACTGAGGAAGGTGAGAGAAAAGTTGAATGACCTGCCCACATCGTGCAGCTGGTGCATTGGGAGCCTGTGCTTGACCCCAAGTCTGATGGAATGCAAGGCCTGTGCTCTTCCCACCCATATAGTCCTGCCTCTCCCCAAACTTGCTCTGTGACTTTAGACCTTTTGGCTTCTCAGTGTTGTCATCTGAAAACTGAAGGTTAGACTAGCCAATCTCTAAGGCTCCTTTCAGCTTTAAAATTCAGCGTTTTGCAAGTAGGGAGCTTGGTCAGAGGGATAGACAAGGTGGTTTTGTTATTGTTGGTTTTTATTGGTTTTTTGGTTTAAGTGAAGAAAAGCTTGAGTCATTTTGGAAAAGTCTTCAAAACAGTATTTTTCTATGTGAAGCTCATCTACCCTTCCTCTTTGACAAAATATTTTATTACAGACTAGAGTATAGCAGTAGCATTGTGGATAAGCTATTCCTAATGTCAATTTGCTGATAAAGAAACAGTGTTGTATTAGAAGTCTAAGAATCGTCAGTCATAAACACAGTAGATGCTTCAGACTGGGCATCTTTTTGCAACTCTCTCTTATTCCTCTTTAGAAAGCCTTGTAGCTGTTGCAGTGCCCTCCTCTTTCCAGCGCTAGTAGTGGTCTGTAGGCCTCCACCATCCCACCCCTGTCCCCCTGATCATCTCTCGTACTCCTCTCCCCCTCACACACTGCACTCCTGCTGTTCCTGGAACACACCAGGCACACTCCTGCCTTAGGGCCTCCACACCTGCTGTTCCCTCTGCTGGGAGTATGTTCCCTCGTCATCCAATGGCCACATACTTCACCTCCATTAAGGGTCTGCTTACTATGCCCACCGTGTTCAAAATTGCTGCCTACAGCCATTCCCAATCCCCTTTTCTACTTTGCTTTTTTCCATAACACGTATTATCTTACATCATATACCTTATTTGTTATGGTGTATTGCTCACTGTCTGTTTACACCTCTTAGGATGTCACCCCTGCGAGGTCAGGGATCTTTGCTTTGTCACTGATGCATCCCAAGAGCCTGAGACAGTGCCTGACATTAAGGAAGCAGTCGAGAGATATTTTTTGAATGAAAAATTACTAACAGGATCAAATTTAGGTAGAGGAGTTATCGTTACAGGACACAGAACTATTTGTGTGGACTTAGGCAGTTCATAAACCTCAGTCCGAGTGTTGGCTTTCTGGTGGACTCTAAGCTCCTGGAGATAAGATCCTGTTCGTTTTTACCTGCTGAATTGATGATGCTGATCCTAAAATAATGGTGAGGTCTCGTATATGTTTAGGGAGGTTTTGGCCATACAATTCCAGGCTTGGTTGTAAGTAATATATAATTTTCAAATTGTATAAATTCTTAGATTAAAAAAATATTGAAAGAGAGTGATTCCTAAAAAGAAATGCTTTGACAAAACTTTTTTTTTTTTTTTTGGTTATTACAGCAAAGAAGACAGTGGAATCCAAAGAAACAGTTCTAATGGGGAATTCTGTGGTGAAAAGAAATGGGATTTATTTAACAGAATCAAATGCCACTGGCCACTTGAAGAGCCACCCACTTCAGCTAACTTATGATGGAGGCTTTGGTGAAATCAAGGAGCAAGAAATGTTCATAGGGGCAACACCCTTGCCATCTCCTCTCAGAAGTGGAGGGTCAGTATTCTTTATATTTGATTTTCTGTCCAGGATAACTGTGTCGTTTAGCAGTTTGTTCTCTATCTTATGCAGATGATTGGTTTGCATTTTCCCTTTTCTGTAAATACATTTTGAGTTAGTGGTACATGGGTAGGAAGGATTTCTTCTCATGGCTCAACGGAGTTGGTTTCCCCTTTTCCTATTTAATCCTCAGGAAACATTTATTCATATCTGCCAAAATGCTGCTTTGACAGGACTGCCAGAATAAAGTCTTTGCTTTAGTCGGACTGTTCCAGGTAGCCCTTGAGTGAGGACTGATCATTCTGTTTGTGTGTTACTTGGGATTCTTGCCTGGGCCAGAATCCCTCGTCACCTCCGCTTGGATTAGTTCACTGTTAACTCCTCAAAAGAGAGGACACACTCATTTTATTCTCCAGTAGAAATTTGGATTAAAATATTTATTTTGCAAACTAATAGTTAAAACAGGACAGCCCTGCGGATTCCTGCTGTGATCTCCCCCTACCGGTCCCTCATGAAATGGGTGATTGGGAATTACTTTATTTCACACCATCTTCCTAGACAGGGCTTTCTAGGGCTTCCCCTAGAAAACTGAGAAGCAATTTTTCTACCATATTAAAGATTGGTGGAGAAATGTTCACTGTATGAACCACGTGAATTCTTACCCTGGAGTTTTCCTAAAGAAGCCTTGATAATTGAGGGCCCAAGTGGGGGTTAGCGTGGGGAGAGCAGACTCCATTTTCCAGTCCCAGCCAGTACTGATGCTAAGATAGGCAGAAGGTCTTGGACTGCACAGGGTCACTCAGTTAAAGATATTTTTCTACGACTTTCCGTTGAGTCATTATGGACAACTGCCCAGTTCGAATTTGCTTAACAAGATTAAATTCCATGGACCATTTTAAGACCAAGTGCTTCTTGCCCTCACTTTAGATTTCGGGTCTGACTTTGGTTTGTATGCGTGTAATGTGCTTAAAACCTTTCCCTGAACTGGCTGCTTGGCAGCTGGTTAGTTTAGCTGAACTGACCCCGTCTGCTGACACAGCCTGAAGAGTTCCGCACACGCGGGATTTACATTAGGCAACCTAGTGGTCCTTGTAATGTTGCTTTGCGTTCTGAACATTTTTTAAATTAAAGGAAAAATGAAATGTCTCCTTAAGTGGAAGAAAAGGACTTCAAATTGGGACTTTGGGTATTGAGCAGAAAATATCAAACTGGCCACTGCGACAAATCTTTTCCAGCTGGTGAATAAGAATAGGCTGCGACCTCAGAGTTTACACACGAAAGACAGCAGGGGAACTTGTGTTTTCTTTCAGCACTGAAGTGAAAAGGAAACATTTATCTTGCTGCACCCATCCTTACAGTAATTAAAGTTGACTAGGAAAAACCAGACAAGAGCTGTTTTATTTTATCTTATTTATTTTTTATTTTTTTTGCAAGTCTTCAGATGTTGCAGAATAATCTGGCAAGCCAGAGTTCATTATGTCTTCCTCAGTCTGGGACAGCAAAGGCATCTTCAGTTACATATTTTATCCCACAAACAGCAAAGGAGAAATCAATTAGGGACTGGAAGCGCTTCTTCCTGACCCTCCAAAATTATGAGGCGTTGGCGGCAGCGCTAATTGTTTTTTTGTGCTTTGTTAGGATGGCTCTTACCTCATATAATGATTGTGTCTGACTTGGGTTAGCAATACACGCTGGAAAGTTTAACTTCCAATAACATTTTTGCTTTATGAATCTTTACCTCCTTTAATCATTGGATAGGATTTTGTTGAAGTGGTGCCAAAAAAAACATTTATTCAGTAGGATTAAAACAAGCCAGAAAATGGAAACTATTAGTAATTCTTTCATTAATTACATTTGTGAATCAATCTGGGACACTTGGTAATTGTTTCTTGTAAACATTTAAGTGAGTAATTCCAAGAAATGATCTTCGCTATGCCGTGGAGTATTCCCAGTTTTGATGCTAAAGCCCTACCCTCAATTAACATGTTTTCATCTTTAGACCATAAAGTGGAAAACGGAGACTCTTGTCAGTGAGCGGGGCTGGCAGAAGGGAGGGAAGAGAATGCAAAATTGGAAAAGGAGGAGGCCTGAGATGACAGCGGGTTGAAAAGGAGCGTGAGCAGATGGTGTAAAGGGGACAGAAGTGAGGCCGTGCTCTCCATGCAGGGTCCTTGCCTGCTTGTCTAGTGTGGGAGCAGCCGCCTTCATGCTGAGTGCTTCTCAGGCTGGGAGAGAAAGGAGCAGTGTATTTCAGTGGAACAGCATTGACTTGTACACCCTTAATTTAGAATATGGATGACTCAGACATGGGATGGACTGCAGTTTAACTTTAGGTTGGTTGTGATGGAAAAAGGATTTGCTAAGCAAGGTATCATCACAAACAAGATCTTGGGGACTGTTTAACTTTCCAAAAGAGGACACGCTCTCAAGCACTTATTGAACTATCATCTTCAAGCAGTGCCAATTACCACCGTCTCTGTCTGTCCATTTAGGGATTCATTTAAGTTTTGGCAGACCTGCCCCTTAACAACACTCCATGTTCTCTGTATGGATTGAAAATAATAAAGCTTCCATAAAAATATGTACACGTATGTATCTCCAGCCAGCCAGCCAGCCAGCCAGCCAGCCAGCCAGTGGTTCAATCTGATGAACCCCTGTATATATCTGCTTAAAAACCTTTTCAGGCATTCTATGTGAATATTGTTCAAACTATCGTGGTTTGGAAATGTGACCTTTAGGAGGAAAGCCCAAGAGCAGCCAGCTGTGGAGTCAAGAACGCTTTGCTGGGAGCCAGAATCCCTGGATTTAGTTTGGGTTCCCTCTCGGCCTCTTGATTTAGCTGTATGTTCTTTGACAAGTCTCTTAACACTTTCAGGGGCTCAGTCTTCTAATCTGAAAAATGGAAATAAGTGCACTCCTTCACTGCCAACTCCTCCCAGCCCTCGTTGTAGGTTGTGGAATGATTCATAAGGCTTGAAAGCCTTGTTTGTAAACTATCAAGCACCGTTAGCGTTGTTGGAATCAAAAATAAGAGAAGGCTTCCTTAAATAAAGATGGCAAAACAAAGGCATTCTGCAGAAACCCAATGAGACCAAAAAAGAGTGAAAAACAGAGAAATAAATGGCATCAATGAAATAGACAAATGGTTCCAACCCAAAACTACAAAACATGAAGCAGACTTTACACTGCAGTAGGGGCTTGATTTTTTGTCTGCATAACATTCTTGCCTTTGGAGAGCGAGCCGTCTTGCGTTGTATAATAAATCCTGCTCGGTCCGTGTTTGGAGGAGGGCTGACCCTGTCTTACCCACCCCCTTTTCCAGGGGTGGTTGTGTGGCCCAGGGCTGGCTAATCAGAGTTCTCCAATCTACCAGCCATAGCAGTTGGTTCAGAGGTGGGCACATGATCTAAGCCAGGCCAATTGAATTTCTCCCTGGGACTTTTGCGAAAATCTTTGGGAAAAATGCCCTTTCTCCAAGTTTACAAGCTGTAAAGATGATGAGGTCTTGGAGATGACAGTGGCCATATCATTGCCTTTTGGAGGGTGACTCTGAGAGGGAAGTGATGCATAAACAAACAGAGCCAAGGAATGGAGATAGTGACCAAATTCAAGGGTGGTGTGTAAACCCCTAGATCCAGCTATGCCTGAGGCTACCACATCTGCATTGTAGACTGCTCTGTTTTGTGAGCCAATATTTTCCTTTTTCTTTCTCTCTCTCTTCTTCCTTCCTTTCTTCCTCCTACCTTCCTACCTTCCTTCTTTTCTTTCTACCTTCTTTCTTCCCTCCCTTCCTTCCTTTCTTCTTTTCTCTTTCTCCCTTTCTTCTTTCCTTTATTTATTTCTATTTTTTGACAGGGACAGCGTGTGGTCCTTTAGGTTTTTGTCACTTGGAATATTGCAACCAAAGGAGTCTAGGTAACCTTCCAGACTCTATGAAATATGGATGAAACCAAGGGGTAATTTGAGAGCAGACACCTCCTCAGACCTTGAGCAAGAAACAGATTTCACCAAAAGTGAGTGTTTTCGTTC
This sequence comes from Equus asinus, assembly GCF_041296235.1. Classification (NCBI taxonomy): domain Eukaryota; kingdom Metazoa; phylum Chordata; class Mammalia; order Perissodactyla; family Equidae; genus Equus; species Equus asinus. Next base: position 44,573,940 of record NC_091813.1, read on the forward strand.
AGAAAGGTGTTTCCAATAGTCTTTAATTAAAGAAATGAGATCTAAGGATGTGGGCAGGCCACGAGAGAAGTGGAGGTGCCCCTGTAAAGATCCCATTCAAGATCCAGATATTGAAGTGACTGAGGGGAATGGAGCTGAGGGCAACATGCTCTCCTCATTTCCTGTGAGCCAGCTAGTCTGTGTGTGGGGGGCAGGGCAAGGGGGTGTGCTAGATTAGAACTCAAGGAGCCTATCGTGTAACAAGCCTTCTCTGTGAGTCACAGCAACCTGCTACACACAAACCAAGGGAATGCACACTTCAGGTCAAGAAAAACAACAGACGTGGTGAATGGATGTTCAAGAAAACAAAAGTTGAAGCTATGGAGTAACCCAGCTCTCTCCCTCTGTGGATCCTATTCATTCTTCAACAAATAAATGACTCTGTTTAAAGATAAATAACATTAGGACAAGAGTTAACATGGGACTCAAGCATCAATACATAAAGAACATAACAAAAGACAAATGAAGAAAATGTATCGCGAAAGGAATTACCCTCCAAAACCAAGGAGAGTTAAAACAATTTTCCATAGTGTCAAAGAAATTATAATGTAATTGCTTTCTTAAAGAAAAAAGAGCTCTTCTTTGGGTTATAAGAATTCAAATTAGAGATTATAAGCCCGCCTAAAGAGATGAAAAATATGCTTGCCATTCTCAAAAAAGAAATGAAAGAAAATTGTAAAAACAGGGAAAGGAAAGTCACATTAGAGATAAAAATGAGAATAAAAACTAAAGCTAAAAATGCAATGAGACATGGTGGACAGGCTAGAGGAAACCACAGAAAAAGAAGTGGGTAAGAAGACAGAAAAATGGTTAGACAGATTGAGATAGATATGGGAGGCATGACTCTTGTCTTCCTGCAGGAGCGAATCTTCCTTCTCCTCTCCCCTCCTGGTGCTGTCTTACTTTGAACTAAGTGCCAGGCGCTCTTCCAAATGGTTTACGTCTATTAACTCATTTGATATTCACGACAACCCACTGAGAATGGAAGAGATCAGAGCAAAAAGAACAAGAAAGATATTAAAACCTAATAAAAGACAATGTTCTGAGATAAAGATTTGAATCTGAAGCTCAAATGGACACATTGTGGCCCAACCAAATTTGATATGGAGTAATCCACACTAAGACATTTCGAGCATTGCTCAGCACTAGAACGCTACCCAGTAATTGTTGATTGGGTGGATAAATGGAAGAAGCTATCGAGCGGCCATTCAGGCTGGACAAGCAAATTACATAAAAGGAGAAAAAGGCAGGCTGCCTCTGGCTTTATTAGAGCATCTTGAGTGCCAGAAGACAGTGGAGTAACATCTATGAAGTCTTAAGTATAAGAAGGATAATCCAAGAATTGTATTGCCAGCCGAGTTGTCCTTCAGTAAAAAAGCAACAGTTAGACATTTTCAAATGTGTATGAATTGGGGACTGTACTTTCTAGAAAACTTTCTAGAAAACTCTTTGATGACAAAATGATGAGTCAAAATTCAAAACTCAGGAATGAAGAAGCTAGGTAAAAGCATTTATGGTGAGTATTTACTTGGTTTTCATACTGAATTAAAACTATACAACACTGAAAACGATGGTTATGGAACAGAAGTCTTAACGATGTAATAGTAATACAAATAACCAAAACTGGTGCTTGGGAGGAAGTGTAAGTAGTAATTACTTCATTTCATAATAGGGAATAGATTTGTCACTAGCTGCAGTCTGAAACTTAAATAGAAAGTCAAAATAGAATGATTTCAGCCTCCTAATCTTTTTCATTATTTTTTTTCTTAACTTTAGAGAGATCTTTTAGAAACTAATATCTCTTGGGAAGACCCATTCATCTGAAGTTCTACAATTTCTTCAGTTTCACCTCAATTTCTGTTTCTCTGTTAAATTCAAGTAAAGTTTATACTTAGTACTTTTAAATTACAATGACATGTATGATATGATCCCATTTGTATGTATCCTTTCTCTGTCCTCCCTCCAAGTCACCCTTCTGTTCTTTCGTTCTTTGATCTTTTCATCTGAATATATGCAAAATATGTCTGGAATGATGTTTACCACATATCAACAATATTTATTTCTGGGTGGTGGGATCCTGGGTGATTTTTTTGAAATCTTTGTACTTTCTTTTATTGCCTGGCCTTAAAAAATATTAATAAATATGTCGATTTTTCAAAAATAATGAAGTTGTTATTCTTTTAAGAAATTAGGAATAATATGGCTGAGAAAGTGTTTCCATTTGGAAAGGATAGGCATTGGCCAGAATGATTTTGTTGAGTCCCACCTCATTTGACAGTTTCCGTTTGATAAGCGTTTCTTGGTAAGCAAATCCCTGTGCAGGGGAGGTTGGGAGATGGAGAAGTGGAGCCTGTCCGGGAGGAGCTTACAAGTGCCACAGCACCATCATCACCGGGGAGCTTGTTAGAATTGCAGGATCTTAGGCTCCAGACCTGCTGGATTAGAATCTGCACTTCTATAAGCTATCCAGGTGATCTGAGTGCATACAGACATTTTAGAAGCAACGTTCAGTGACTAACTCTAATGCTGGAGGACTAAAAGGAGAACTGGAGGAAAGCGTCCTGGGGGTTTAGAGGTGAGACCACCTCATTCCGACTTGAAGATGAGGGGAGCTTTCCTGGGGTACGTGGGCTTTGGGCTGCCTTCTGAAGGCTGATTTTCAATAGGGGCAGAACGTTGTGTTGGTTGCTAAAGGAGCAGCATAAGCAGAGGGACGATTTGACTTGGTGGTGGCAGGTTCAAAGAGAGGCAGATGGCCCAGTGAAGCAGGAGCACAGGTCCTGAGGCCACAGACTGCAGGGAGCCAAGGAGAGGTTTTCAGCAGAAGAGTGACTCTCAGGCAGCAGTGTGAAGAACTGCTGGAGAAGGGGAGCAGTCGGAACAGTTCTGGAGGGAGATGGTGGCGTGCGAGCTGGAGCACCCCACTGGTGCGTCAGGGATGGAAAGCAGAGAAAGGACCCCTGCACGGAGTCAGTTTGCACAGTAACTCGCTGCGGAAGAGGACAGGCACGGCAACTATCCCCTATGCTCACACACTCATAGCTGCTGCCGTCAGCAGTGACCAGGCTTTTCACATGAGGCGCCTTGAAACTGTGGAGTTGCAAAGGTTCGGGGAGGCATGAAACTGGGGGCTTTTGCTCCAAGCTAAGGGAATTTAAGCCTAATAAAGTCAAGCTAACATGGTTAGCTAAAAGCAATGTCTAATCAAGTTTATACATATGATAACCAATTAGTGATTATTGGAAAAGGTACTAAGATTATATGTATAATCTTTAAATATATGTATGTGTATATATACTTTTTTTGCTGAGGAAGATTTGCCCTGAGCTAACATCTGCGCCAGTTTTCTTCTGTTTTATATGTAGGTCACTGCCATAGCATGGCCACCAATAAGTGGTATAGGGCCATTCCCAGAAACTGAACCTGGGCCGCTGAAGTGGAGCATGCCGAACTTAACCACTAGGCCACGGGGCCGGCCCCTAAATATATATTTCTAAAATCTTGGATCACAGCCCAATGCTAAAGATACCTTGGAGGACTTTCTTAAAATTTTGATCCTATGAACATTCCTTTAAAATCATGTTCTTTAATTTCATTATGTTTGTATGTAACTGTTTGAGTGGAATTCTATTTTTAACGTTAGTTATTAAGACGTAGTGCTAGTATGTCTGGTATGTATTTGGTGTTTCAGGCTATGAAGACGTGATGAAGGGACCACCACTTCTTGGGGGTGGCATTCTCAGGTTGCAATCAAGGAATCTAAGAGACTATAGAGAAGGGGTCAGCAAACTAAGCCCCATGGACCGAATCCAGCCTATTACCTGTTTTTGTAAATAAAGTTTTATTGGGACACAGACACAATCACTCATTTATCTCGTGTCTGTGGTTGCTTTCCTACTGCAGCAGCAGAGCTGGGTAGTTATGGCAGAGATTGTGTCCGCAAAGTTTAAAATATTTACTACCTGACTTGATTCTATACAACATGAGTCTACTTCTAAAAAGAAAATGTCTTTTTCTTAGGGCAAGGGAAAGTTGAGCTCAAAATTTGCTAAATTTTCCTTTTATCATATGCTTATGATATTAGCATATTTAAAATTTAAATGTTCTTTAAAATTTAAGATATACCTTTAAAATTTCTTTTCCCATTTTCTTACATCTAGTTTTTTCACAAATGGAAATAAATATATTGGTTTTTTTCCCTTAATTTCAAGTCCTTCCATATAGTCTACTTCGTAATATCTTTATAGTTATCGCTTTAAAGCAGAAGTCAACAAACTGTAGCCCAGGAACCAAATCCGGCCAACCGCCTGTTTTTTTTTTAAAAGCCTTTGAGCTAAGAATGGTTTATACATTTTTAAATCATTACATTTTAAATGCTTGCAAAAGTACCTACATAATAGCTTCTGTTTTGCCACTTGGCCCACAAAGTGTAAAATATGGACTGTCTGGCTCTTTAAGAAAAAGTTTGCTGATCCCTAACTGGAGAATCTTAATCATAATAACTGGAAGAACTGTCTAAATTATACCAAAATCCAATTTTTAGAATATTTTTAAAGAAATATACTTTATTTCTTTGGCGTATATATGGTCCAGAAGGAGATGTTGCCAGCACTACTGATTTGTGGTTGGGCAGTAGTAACTCAGTTAGTCTGTGTATGGCATTGCCTTGGCTACAGAGCTTGGTTCTGGTTGTTCAGAGTGAAATGTAGGATTCTTGTCAATGATTAGGAAGAGAAGACTTTGCATTTGTTGTGAAACGTGTGGGCTGCAGATGAGAGGCCTGGGAATGCCATACCCATTTTGCTTTCTTCCATCCTCCAACCTGATTACAGATGAAACCAAAGGAAGGGCAGAGCTGAGAGAATTGCAGTAAGACGAAGCCAAAGCCCTGATCACACCACACCTAAAACCCACCCTGGTGCTTGACTTTTGGGTTATATGAGCCAATAAATTCCATTTATTGTTTAAGTCGGTTAGAATTAGGTTTTTTTAATTTGTAAATGAAGATATCCTAACTAATAAAATGGTATTATTCTGCCTCTAAGAAGAATTTCACAGAAGAGCTTTGAGGAATAATTTCTGGAATTGTTTTATTCTCGATACATCAAAAATCATTGTAAAAAATTTTAATTTTAGTCTTTAACGACATGGAACAGGAAGCTAGGAAGAAGAACAATTATACGGGATGACTGACTCAAGACTTGAAAACATCTGGTAGCCAAAAACACTTTGGCAAATATAACACCGTGAGATTTAATAAGGATGAGCCCAACGTGGTTGGGGGAGATCTGCCTTAGCTGCATATGTAAAAACAGACAAGAATTGACCAAGGCTGTGATGTGGCCACCAAACCTGCTAATGTAGTTTAGGCTGCATTATCTCTTCTTTGCTCCTCAGGCCACATCTTTACTCAGTGCTGGGTTCCAGACTTTAAAAGGGATCCAGACAAACTGACGCTCACTCAGAGTAACTGAACAGGCTGGCAAAGAAATTTGAAACTATCTCATGAGGAACAGTCTCGAAGGGACTGGAGAAGTTTGCGAATGACATCTGTGATGACAGTCACGATAATAGTAAACACTTATTGAGTACTTACTATGCCTGGGGCTGTGCTAAGCAATTCCAGGTTATATCACTTAATCCCCACAATAACCTCACGTCGGGGGGTACTATTATTTATTGCACCCTTATGTATAGAAAAGGAAACCAAAGCTTAGGTCAAAAACTTACCTGAGGTCGCACAGCTAATAAGTGGTAGAACCGTGGGATTTAAACCAGAGGAGATGACTTTAAGCGGTGAACTCAATATCCTTAAGTATTTGAAGGATTGTCAAGAGGAAGAAGGATAAAGATCTGTTTCATGTGGCTCCGATTAGTAAAACCAAGACCAGTGGGGAGAAGTTACAAGGAGACAGATTTCCACTGAGCATAAGGCCATCTAAGCTTCTCTTCTTCAGCAAGGAGGGGATTTTCTTTTCTTGATGCCTCTCCCCACCTCACTTTTAGGGTTAGGCTGGGATTTCAGCTGTCCCGCTCCATGGAAACCTTGTTAGGTGTACCCTGGCCAGACTGGACAGGTCTTCCTCAGCCCTCATCTTCTTTGACCTGTTAGTAATGCTCTCTTTCTCCACATGCTTGGACTGCACAAGAGCATATTTTATTTCTCTTCTTCCTTTGGACTCCTTTTCCCCTTTCTCTCCTTTACCCATGATTATCTGACAAGGCTTTGCCCTGAGATTCCAGTCTTTGAGCCACTCTTCTGACGACTCTGGTCTCTGTGTACCTCTTTGATCTTTAACGGAGCTCTTTTCCTGATTTCTACCTCTATTTAGCCCATGCTGTATTTTTCATCAGAAACTCAACATGGCAAAACTCAGACTTGCTTTACCGCTCAAACTGTTCTACTCCCTAACTTCCCATCTCTGTTGGTGGCAACCCTGCTGTCCTGTTCCTCCAGATCTACCTTCTGCTCTGTCTTCTGCCTGAAGTCAACCACCAAATCCTATCAACTTTTCATTTATAGGATCTCTTGACTTTGTTCCTTCTTCTCCATCCCACTGTCACCCTCAAAGGATTAGTCCTGGTTGCCTCTCTCCAAGTCTCCTAAATACTCTTGTCACTGCGTAACTACATCCCCCCACTTCCTTGCGTAAGAACCTATGACGGCTCCTCATTGCCCATCAAATTGGGTCCATAGACTCAACCCAAAGTTTCAGGCAGCTGTTCCCAATGCCTCCCAGAGGAAATCTATTCCTGTCTTGCTGGCCCTGTGCAATTGTCCCCTGCCCTGAGTCCCAGGCTCCGCACGCCCCTGTTTACCTTCACTCATGCTGCTCCCCTCCTGAGAGGAGTCTTGTCATTTGCAGATTCAACTTTTGTTCTTGTAATACCTACTTTGTGGTCCACTTCTCCCTCTCAGTAATCACTGCCTTTTCAGCATCCCTCTAGTTCTTGTCACCTGCTGAATTTCTTTATTCTAGTACTTGATTAGAGACTCCGTTGGAACTTTCCAATTAAAAAAAAACACTTCCTTAGTTCCTCAAAGTAGATTTTAAACTTTTTCAGGGCAACACCTTATATCTCACAATTAATATGCAGCACTGGACTCAGCTCAGACAGGTGCTGGTTGACCCAGAACTAAAGAGAAAAATAATATTGATCCTTTATAATTTCTTCAGATGTACCAATCCCTGTACTAAGTAGAAGCATTGGCCTCATTTTAGGATAAGGAAACCAAGGCCAGGAGTTGAAGTAACTTGCCCAAGGTCACATGGCTGGTAAGTGTTGGACTCAGAGTTGGAACCCAGGTAGTTTGGGTCCAGAGCCTGTGCGCTCAGCCACTTCACCATGATGGTCACGTAGAGCCTTAGTCAGTCCCAGTCCTGTGCTCTTCTTGAGAGCCAGTACCACCAGCACTGTCGAGCTTTTGTATATGATAAGAAGGACACTTCTTTTTTTTTTCCCTCAGAAATGGGCATACACAAATGTGGTATTTAGGGAGGCAACCTCATCACTGGCCCTGTCCTCAGGGAGGGTGGACCAGTGACTTTGGAAGGCCATTAGTTGAAAACTATTCTGCTTGATTTCAATGGCTGTTTAGGGCAATAATGAAAAGAAGGCCTTGCCTCTATTGTCCTCAAGCTTTCTTGTTATTTCCAGGAGTGATAAATATGGGAAATTCCTTGGCCTCACACTCTGCTGAATTTTTGTTATTTTACCTTTTGATGGGGTTGAGTTCCTTTATTTCTGTCTTCTTTGGGGTCTGCTTCGTTGGCGTCTCAACTCTGAGACTGCTGATAAAGAGGATCCCATCCCCATCTCTTTGTTTGATTGACTCGGAACATCCTGCCAACAGATCCGTGTTTTTACCATGTATAAAAATGAAGCAGTTGTTTCAGAGTGTTAAATAATTAGACCTTTTTGGGGAAGATTAGCTTATCTTTCTCTATTGTACGAAAAAAGGGAGTGTCAAATCAAGTGTTTAAAAAAAAGGGACATCTTTATGGAAAAAACAATATTTGGAGAAGCTAATCCTTGGGGCAGTAGTAAAGGCCAAGAGCCAAGACGCAGCACTGAACATTCCATGGGGCTCTCATTACAGAGGAAGCAGGCGCAATGGGGACACATACGGATGTTCATGGGTGACCCTGGCCACATGAATATGCATCCTTTATGATTTTTATAGCAAATATTATATTTGATAGCAAAAATGAAATTTTATTGTAAAATGTGCAGTGTTATTCTCTCAGTGTTTTTTTACCTTGGAGTTTTGTACAGATATTTAAAAATATGTAATTATTAGTATCAGCTCTAGCTAAAGAGAAGTTATAGCCTTCATAGACCATCTCTACGTTAAATATAACCTGAAAAAAAAACACAGGCACATAATCCTGCTATTGGCCAGCCAACACACAAAATTTTTGTCATCTGGGCACTGCCTGTATTTATCTTCAATTTACCCTTTTAACATTTAAAATATTTCTAAAAATAAGAAATATTCAGAGAATCTTTAATTAATTTGAAAATGGAAACAGGACACACTGTGATGTAGTGGAAAGAACTGTGAATAGGAAATTATAAGACCTGGGTTCCAGATCTGCCCCTGCTGTGTGGATAGGAACAGTTTTCTCCTTGGGGGGGGGTCGCTCCCAGCTCCTAAACGCTAGCCTTTTGTGACTCACTCTACCAGAATTCTTTCTTATTGTAACAGTGACCTCTTGTGGTACATATCCTTAATCAGTTTTTTGATTTGCAAAGTAGACTTTGGATTTTGTTGTTGTTGTTGTTGTTGTTTCTCTTAACTATGTTTCATATTGTTAAGTAAATCTGACTTGTTTTTAAAAGATAAATCTTAGTTGGAAGTCAGAGGTTGATTAAAGTGGGTTGTAGAGCACCAAATCCCTTTTCATAAACGATTCTCTGTGGTCTCTTCAGAAACAGTATATGGACGACTCTTACCACAGAAAAGAGAAACACTTTGGTGTTTGTGCTCAGTGTTGTGTGTTTTCTTCCTAGGGACCAGGGGAAGAGGCGTGGGAGGGCCTCGTCGTGCCCCGACAGCTCAGACCTGAGCGGGCTGGAAACCAAAGCAGGTGAGGAGCTTATGTTCTTAGAGGTCCAACTTGGTCACACATCAACATTTATTTTTATTATTTTCACAACAGTTTTACCATTATTACCATTACTCAGCTCCAACATCTATAGATTACAGTCTTAGTGATTGGACAGAAATTATTTTTTAAAAGCATTTGGAAAGTTGCAAAATTTGACATAATGTAGTTCTTGAGTTCGAAACTTGAGTTCAAAATTATTTCTCACTTAAGTGAAAGTATATTAACTATATGAAAACAGCCCTTTGAGTCTTTAAATTCTAATTGAGAAAAATATGGAACAATATAAATGGCAGGCTAGAAATGATACAAAATGTGTTCATGAGATGGAATATAGCAATTAGAAAAATGAACTAGAGTACATTTATAATATTTAATAAAATGAGTACAAACAGTATAAAAAATGAAGTTGCAAAAACAGTGACGTGTTGTTTATAGATACAGATCTATATGGCAAAATTATAAAGCCAGGCAAGATAAAAATAACCACCTGATTTAGAATGGTGGTAACTCTTAGAGGGAGAACAAGGAGGGAATGGTTGGGGGGAGGCATACAGACAGCATTAACTATATCCGTATTGTTTTATTTCTTTAAAATAAGAAGGAGGATGAAAGTATGGTTAATATTTGACCAAACTATTTCTGGGTACACAGGTGTTTGTTATATTCTTTGTGCTTTTTTTGGTACACACGAAATTTTATGAAACCAAACTAATAATAGTTTCAAAAAATATTTTATTATCTTTAAAACGAATTTCTTGTCAATAAAGGGACTTTGTGGGCAATGGGAATTTCTGTAGTACTCAGGAAAACCTTAGAGGGACTGATTTCCTTGTCGGCATTGTTGCTAAGGATTTGACATTTACGTGCTAAAAACATCAGCCAATAGACACTGTGTCGAGTTTTTGTGTCCACAATTCAAAGCTGTGGTTAAGAACGATAACCACTGAGACAGCAAAATCTTCAAAAAACATGCTGAAATTTCTGCTTGACTTACCCAATTTCCTGTTGAATCATAATTTTTATTTTTAGCAAGCTGTAAACCTAGATGAAAGTGCTTTCTAAAATATCAGGTTGTTGCCCAAGAATGAGACAAACTTTATTTATTTTTTTTTGTGGATCTTAAAAGGTAATCACATGGTTCAGTTTCTAGGGTAGAAACTGGGTTGGTGTATAAAATGGGATTTTTGTGGAGAGCGGAGGTGGAGGAGGTGTGCGAGGTGGTAACGATGTGGAGGGCCATAGCTGGACACAGCCGCTCATTGCTAAGAGAGAGTTAAAAGCAAACTCTTACACCACGGTGTCTGGCTAACTTCTGAGAAGAAACAAATCATAGGAACGTTCAGAAGTGGCGGCGAGGGCCTTTCCTTTCCAAAGGTTAAATCAGCTGTTGGTGGTTTCTGGCTCACCCCTGTAATTCAGCTCTGCGTGCGGTGACCATGTTATCAATTGGTTTGTCCTGAGAAAGGAGTCCATAATCATGGTTTCTCATAGAGCTATTCTATTAAAGAGCATATCGCACAGAAGGTAAAAATGCTGATTTGAGCTTAGTAGATTTGAAGTCTGTATTTCTAATGAAGTTAAATGTGTCATCAATATTTGTTGATTAAATTGTTTGTCTGACTTAACTATCCTCTGGCTTTTCACTTAATTTGATATATGTTGATTTTTATTCACATACTTTGGACTTTGAATATGTCAGATACCTTGGAAATTGAACAACTGTGTTTTTTATACTGCTTGCATGTATTCATGTTTACGTTTAGAATCCATATGTGTAATTTATCAAAGTTAGGGCAGACTCTTAAAAGTGATGATCCAAGAGATTGAGATGGTGGTCTGCAATCCTTTATCTGTGGTTCTTGAAATCTCAAAAGCTCTGAAAGCTACAGTATTTTTCAAACTCGTTTAGCGGCAATGCCTGACCTGAACTGATGGGCAATTGTAGTCTCTTGTTTTGTTAGTGTAAATATTCACTGATTTTGCTGCAGGATGCTGCCCGGGAGGACCCTACTGGGGTGGTATGGAATATGCCATGTATGCACCATATGGCCTTAGTAAAATGCAGAATTTTCTGAATTTGAAACCACATCTGATCCCAAAGGCTTTGGATAAGGGATTGTGAACCTGTACAGATATGCCCTGATTTTGTCCTAAAGACAATTCAACTATGTGTTTTATGGTGAATTCTTCTTTGTGTTAGACAGGTTATGTGAAAACTCGCCTTTAAAAATATTGACCACACCTAAACTGTTTAGTTACAGCTTTGCTGACAACCCCATTTTATTTACTTTTTCATGTCCAGTGCACATGGCCCCTCTTGGTATCAGGAAGGTTTGGTGGAAGACAAGCCTAGACTTGCTGCACCTGGGAGCGGCCGTGTGCAGCCTGGCGTGCGATAGGGGAAGGCCTGTGTATGGGGTGGGGTGGGTAAATCATAGAGCTTGCCTACTTCTCCTGGGTGACATCATCACTGCATGCTTGGGAAATTTAATGTGTGTTAGACGTTTTTTTTTCCCCTTCAAGAATAATGCAAGTATATTAGAGGTTTTGGGAAATACAGAAGAGCACATGAAAGAAATTAATAAGCCATAATCCCAATACTTAGAGATGACCCTTGTTACCCATTTCATAGAGGAAAGTGAAGCACTTTGCCAAAGTCAACCAGCTAGTAGGTGACAGAGCCAGGATTCAAACCTAGACGGTGACTCTAGTTCTGTGCCCCTCACAGGCCTCCCTGGTCAGCTTGTCCTTTTTTTCGTTAAAACAACCTAAAAATATACAGGCCACACACCCTCCCACTGTGCTCTCTCTCTCTCTCTTTCTCTGTGGAATCCTCTGATTGCCCCTATGATTTCTAACTCTTCATGTGACATTTTTAGGGTCCAGGCACCCACCATGTGGACACTTAATTGGCACCAGGTCCACTCTGAGAGGGTACGGGCTCCTTGAACCAATACAGAGTGGGTGCCAGGTGAGGGTCTTAATGGGGGGTTTCAGAGAAGGGAGGCAGGGGCTTAGGTCTCTAGGGGTGCTCTAGCTTTGCTCCTGAGAGGCTCCACCCAGTGGAGTCCCCTCCAGCTATGCAGTCAGTGCTTTAGATCCTGCGATAGTGCCTTTGTGATAAACAGTTTCTAATATGATTTGTATTCCCTCAATGTTACCCTCTAGTCTGCTGGTTTGCTGCAGAGCAAATAGCACAGAGGTCAAGTGCAAGGGCTATAGAGCTATATGACCTTGGGCAGGTACTTAATACCCCTGAGCCCCACATTCTTCATCTGGAAAATGGGCATAATTTGGACACCTCCTCATAGGATCTAACGGACCGCCTCCTTTAGACTGTGCACCTCAAGCATGCAGTCGGTGGAAGCTGTTGCTCCTCTCCAGCCCACGGTGTTGATGCACAGCAGCTACTCTTGATGACTCAGTAGTTAGCATATGGCCTGATACACTTCAGACAGTGAGGACCTGTTTGTTTTTTAACCAGGGAAATGAAATTCATATTTATTGAGCGTTACAAGATGCAAGGCTCTGGCCTCAGGGCTTTGCCAGTAACGTGTCTGAATTCTCATAACCCTAAAGGCAAATATTCTAATCTTTGTTTTGCTGATGAGGCTCAAAGAGGATCAGAAACCAGACCCCAGTCACCCAGGGCATCAAAAATAAAGTTGCGATTTGAATTGAGATCTGTCAGTGCCCAGCGCCCAGGCTTTTCCCACTGCCCCACCCAAAATCACTTGGCACCAGCCCCGCAACAATGTGGAGGTTTTATTTTCTATAGGAAAGAGAGTCCCTGCAGACCTCCATGTTAGAAAATTTTCATTAAACAGTTTCAAAATCCTTATTCTTTCCATAGCTACAGTTTTCTATTTATTCCATATTACAGAGGGTTAAGTCTAAGTAAAAAAAAAACCTCAAAACTTTGCTTTACTGACAATTTCAACATTTACAGAGCTTAAGACTTCATGCAGTGTCCCACTCAAAGTTTAAAGTTCTGATGTTCTGATTTCTTTTTCTTTTTTTTTTCTTTTTGAGGAAGACTGGCCCTGAGCTAACATCTGTGCCCATCTTCCTCTACTTTCTATGTGGGACGCCTACCACAGCATGGCTTGCCAAGCGGTGCCATGTCCACACCCAAGATCTGAACCTTCAAACCTCAGGCTGCCGAAGCGGAATGTGCACACTTAACCACTGTGCCACCAGGCTGGCCCCCTAAAGTTCTGATTTCTTTCCATTGTCTTGTCTGAGTTTAGTTCTGGGTGACCTGATTAGAAGACATGTAGTTCTAATTAGAATTAGTTGGGCTCGAGGGGCAAAGTGTAATTCCATTCGAGGGTTTGTTAATTTCAGTGACGACTAGCAAAGACGCGTGTTGGCGCTCCAGTTACAGCTCCTTTCTCATGGCTCTTTCTCCCACTCTGGGTCTCTTTTGCAGTCTCAAAAGCCAACTTGCAAGAAAAAGATACAGAAATAGAAGGGGACGAAGTCTTTTGGAATACGAGGATCGTACCAATTTTGCATGAATTAGAAAACGGTAAAAAGACAATTTTTATTTTAAATCAGCAATATCTGTAGTTATTTATATGTTCCCTATTGCTCTGATATTTTTAGTGCACTTTGACTATCATTTCTGTGAACATGTTCAAAACCAAATGAATTCCTCTATTAATTTACCCAGTAATGTATGTATTAATCTTACATGGGGACCTAATTTTTAGTGAGCAAAATTATACTTTCAGTGCAACACGAGAGCCTACTTCTAAAACTCCCCTTGGAGTATAAATTAATTATCACCTCCTCTGCCCAAGGAAATGCTGATTTGAACTCTCTAGGATGACAGTTCATGCAAGAAAGTGAAAGATTAAAACAGATTTCGGGCCTCTAAACTTTAACTAAGTCTCATAGACTGGCATCGTTGGCAGGTGTGCCCGTGGTTTTCTAGATCCAAATGTATATGTCCTATCTCCCTAAGGTTGAGTGCATGAGTCAAGGATGCCTCTCAGAGCGGGAAGTGGCCTAGGATGTGCCCAGCCCTTGCACTCTGGAATGCCCTAGCCATGGAGGCCCACAGTCAATGGGTCTCTGCAAAGGTGACCTATGGAAAGCTTGTCAGAGGGATGAACCCCACCTTCTCCCCTTTGCCACTCCTCGGGCATTCCATCTCTGAAGTTGAAATGAGCTGCTCTGGAGCTGCCCTCATGTCGCCAGGGCTGATCCCAGCACCTGGCACACAGCACACAGTAGGCCCTCACTAGGAATTGTGGAATGAGTGCTCTTGGGATGAACAAACCAGCATCGTAGCCACAGGAAGAAGCCCTAGGAGAAGCAGGGTAAGTGAGTCCTTCCCACCCACTAAGCAGGGAAGTCATGCAAAAGACCTGCTTCCGAAAAGATTCAAATGACCTCACCCTTCTTCGGCTCCCTGTTGGTGCTTGGCAATGTTCATGGTTAATGTGGGATCAGTAAGCAGGGTTTCCGGTCCCGCTGTTGCCACTAACTAAGCATATGGGCATGGAGAATCCCTAATCTCTGCCCCGTAGTGATCTCCCCTGCCAGCTGAGGGAGTGGGCAAGACTGGATCATTACCAAAGTCCACTGCTGCTCAAAGCCACTCTGAATATGAACGGAATGACTGTTGCCTGTAGAGTCACTAATTTTCACCTACATGTTACTGAGCTGGGTTAACTTTGGGCTCTTTATTTTGAGAGATGTGTGCAAAAACTAGTGAGAGGAGCCATCTCTCCTCTCACCAAGAGTTAAAGAAAAGATAAAGTAAAAGTTAAAGAAAATATACCAGGAAGGACACAGTGGGGAGAATGGCCAGCAGCCCAAAGGCCCAGCTTGGAGGGAGTCTTCTGCATTAAGGATTTTTAAGAAGGTTCTGAGGGCTCTGCCACCACTGGCACCACCAGAGAAAAGTTACCAGGAGTTTGGGATTTGAAATGTGGGTGACTCTCCCTTCTCAGAGGATTATTAAGCACTGAGGTCCGGCATGTCTTCCATAGCCAGCTCTAACAGCAAATGGTGGCGGGACTGTGTAATGACCCTTTGAGATTTTCTTTTTTTCTCTTTCCACTTTTTATTTTGACGTAATTTCAGACTTATAGAGAAGTAACAAGAATAGTACAAAAAAACCCTTTATGCTCTTCCCTCAAATTCCCAAAATGTTAACATTTAATGCATTTGCTTTGTCACTCTCTCTCCCTTCCTCCCTCTCTCCTCTTGCTCTCTTTTTCTCTACCCTTCCTCCCCCTTACGCACACATGCACATTGTTTTTTCCTTTTTTGAACCATTTGAGAACAAGCTGCAGACATGAAGTCCTGTATCCCTAAGTTCTCTGGCACATATTTTTAGAAACAAGGCATTCTGTTACGTATCTGGAAATCACCATACAATACGAGACAAACCTTATTCAGATTTTACCAGTTATCCTAATAATTTCCTTAAGAAAATCCTGCATCAGAAGTTCCAACCAGTTGTCATGTCTCTTTTGTGATCTTGATATATTTGAGGAGTACAGGCCAATTATTTTATATACTGCCCCACTAATGAGGTTTGTCTGGTATTTTCTCACGAGTAGATCCAAGTTAGGCATTTGGGGCAGGTACATGGCGTGAGTGGTGCTGTCTCCTTCTCAGTGCATCATATCAGGGCCACGAGATGCAGATTTGGTCCGTTAACTGGGGATGTGAACTTTGATCACTTAATGAAGGTGATGTCCGCCAAGTTTTTCCACTGTAAAGTTACTATTTTTCTCTTTGTAATTAGTAAGTATCTTATGGGGAGAAATTACCTTGAGACGATGTTGCTTTCTATTACTCGCCAAAATTCCACCCACTAGCTTTAGGCCCTGGGAATCTTGGTAGCTCTTAGATTCAAGTTGCCTTTTGAGGCTATATGGCATTTATAACAAACCAACTGGTATAAAGAGTTAATTTGATCAATAGTTTAAAATTTGACCCTTGAGGCTTCGTGTTAAATTTCTTTTAAGCTAAAACAGCTGCTCTTGAGTAGAACCCGCCAGACTGAACAGCTTGTGGAGGGAAGTATTAGAAAAATATCTTACAGACCACCCGGTACCCGAGTGTGGCCCACAGCCTGGACTTGGGGTTTGGGAAGAAACTGCCAGTCACAGAAGAATAAAACAACAACAAAAAGTGTTTCTCACAATAGAGCTCAAATTTTTCCTTTTATTTAAAGTTAGTCTCAGTCATTTCCCATCAATTCATTTATTTAAGTGCATAACTGAAAGCCATTGAAGGTTACTTAGCTATTGAGGTTTAACATTTTTTCTTAGATGTTATTGTTGAAAAGAGCTAAAAATGGCCTGAGTCATTTCCTTCTGCAGGCGCACACTTCCTCTATGTGGGCTTTTAAGAGCAGATTATGGTATTTATTTAAGATTGGTTTCCTACTTTTAAATTTTGTGATGGAATCTATCAGAGATAGTATTTTTCAACTGAATACCTTATACCTTGGATTCTTATATTTTCCCTTCATTTTGTGTACTACTTGTCTTCCTTGTCTGCTAAGGAAAGTATGGCTACTACTTTCAAAAATTACTTTCTTCAGCATTCTAATTATAAAATAAAATGTTCTTGGTCTCCCTTGTCTGCTAACTAAAGTCGTTGTCTTCTCTTCTGATAGCCATCTCCAAATAATGGTGAATGTGGTGACATTTTGAGATTTTGTTCCATTTGAGCCCTCTTTTCTCAGATAATGAGCATTATTCTCATAGAAAAATGTTGATCATTGTTTTCCTCAATAGATATATTAGAAAATGAATATGTATTAAACTGTGTTACAGGTGCTCAGTACCATCTTCTCACTGTGCCATGCACTGTTGCTACAAAAACATGTAAGACATGGTTCCCACTCACTTGGCAAGACATCTATTTGAGGGCCCTGGCCATATAACTTAGGATACATATATATGTGAAAAATAACAGTGCAAGGTCACATTTGTTGAATGTGGAGTAGTACCTCCTTTCTGGAGGGGCTAGAACATAAACATAGCCTTGAAGGACCAAAATCAGTAGGAACGAGGGTAAGAACATTTTAGGCCAGTGGAACTATGCTGCAAAGGGTTAAAGGTGGAGACGTGAGTGATATGCATCCGTGAGACTGAACAGAGCACTGGTGAAGGCGGAGGGCATTTGGAATAAAGGAGACCAACTGAAATAGGTGCAATTCTATTCTTTCATACAATCTTTGAAAGACTCTGTGTTCTAGATAAGCTAACGGACTGATTAGTAAATAAGTCAACCTGGTAGGAGATGGATCAACAAAATGAAAAAAAAAATCAAGTAGGTGGAAACAATAAGAGAAGGGAAAAAACCCAGCTCAGGAATTTGAAGATGTCTGGGGAAATAATTGTGGGGTTTTACTTACGCTGTCTGTGTTTGACACACTTGGAAACTTGACCTTAATTAGTAAGTGCTGCTTTACTCTCTTTGCTCTGACAGAAGAAAACATTGAAACGGTTTGTGCTGCTTGCACAGAACTCCATCACGCTTTAGAGGAAGGAAACATGCTGGGAAATAAATTTAAAAGAAGAAGTATTCTCCTGAAGACCCTATATAAACTAGTTGATGTTGGTTCAGACTTGCTCAGCCTTAAACTTGCAAAAATTATTCTAGCAGTAAGTTTTTCTTTCCTCTGGTCTAGTAGACTCTCGCACATGGAAGTTTTGTTTAATGCTTTATTTGTAAATGTTCCCCAGAAGATTAGAAATGCAGTGTGTTCATTTAGAATCTTGAAAAAAAATTAAGGTAATAAACTGACATTCCAGAATTTGACTAAAAGTGCTGTCTAAGGAACTGAGGCTGAGTACATAAAAAATGTTCAAATAAACTCTGAAATATGGACTGTGGCTAGGTTAAAGAAAAATATGACAGTAAGCAAATACATTCAAAGCAGTTGCTCAAGTAACTTGACTGGAGATCGGTATCAGAGAGCACTGGCTGTGGTTTCTGCCTATGGTTTCTGCTGGGTGCTTGATTCTGTCACATGATTTAATAAATAACAAGATAACTTGGGCCGTGGACACAATGTCCAGGTGCTTTACGAACCAGCATGAAACAGAGAAACAGCTGTATGTGGTCATGGGAAGGTTGTCATAGAAGGTTCCCGTGAGGTGTTAGAAGAAAAGCCCAGACACCAAATAAAAGTCTGTAGACACTCTTTCTCAAACATAAGGATATCATTGTTTGAGGGGAGCACTGTGTTGTCACAGCCATAAACAGTTGGAACCAAAAGATAAGACACAATTATTATATAACGTTCTAAGAGAGCCGCTAAAACAAATGAATGAAGCTTTGTTTACCTGATTTCATGAAAGTAAAAGCTATTATGTTAACACCCATAGTTCATATAATTTAAAATCTTAAAGTACACAGTGAAGGTAGGTGTTGGCATACTTACTAATAGCCTAGTAAGAATGCTCACCGTTTCTTATTTTGATGTCTTTCCTAAAGGAGAATAGTCTGACTACGTTTCCTATGTGAATTTTTGGAGAGGCTACCTTATTTACCTGTCATCCCAAAGTATTCACCCTCTCTTTAAAAACTGTGATATGTGACTCAGAAAGTAACGTTTTCTGAAGTAGTAATTTCAGTAGTATTTTAATCCCCTCTCGCTGATCATAATTGATCAATCAGGTTTAATGAAACAGAAAGAGCACAAACCACAGGGAGGGTTTAAGTCCAAAGTTGTAAGTAGAGAGATCTGTGTGCTTGCTCTGTTCCCCCTCCAGGCCTGGATTTGGGGTGCCCCCTGGGCCCAGGAGAGCCCCGGTGTGAGGCTGGGGGGCTCTAACGGTGTACCTGCCCCGGGCAGGACCCACGCTGCCAGCTGCCCAGGAATTGATTACCTTTGGTTTTTTCATCTGGATCCTAGACATTTTGCTCCATACCAAACCAAAAAAATAAATAAATAGAGAAAGAGAAAGAAAGAAGGAAAATGCCATGAATTGGATAATGCTCTGCAGTGAAAATATTATCCTGGTTGTTAAAGGTGCCATTCAAATTAATTATATACATGGCATAATTTAGCTATTTTAGGGCAAAGGCTAAGTAATCTGCCAGGCAGTGAACACGCTGTGAGCTAAACGTGTGATTAGATAAGCCCTCTCTGTGACATTGCCTGCCGTGGTGAATGAGTAGGCTCCACTCCGGCGCACAGGGATGGGTGGGCTGTCCCTTCCCATTAGCTACAAAAGCACAAGGTCAGAAGGACCTTCAAGGCCGTCAAGTTCAACTTCCTGTCTGCCACCCGAATCTCCTATAATGTTCCAGGCTAGACATTGTTTCCCTTAGGCCTTGGTGATGGGGTTCTATGTAAATTTTAAAAAGACCACATCATAAAAAGCTGTTGAAGAAAAAAAAATGAGCAAAAACTAAAGATATATAGGACTAAGAAGTTTTTAGTACCTTCTTTCTGCTGATATTTATTTTATCTACCAGTCTAATACTATAATTCAGACATTTCAAATTATTTATAGTTCAAAAAAATTCAGTGAGCATAATGTTAGTTGTTGTGACTTCTTGCATTCTTGGGTTAAGTGGGGGTTTATCAGACGGCCATTTTAATTTTAACCTTCATATCAAAAAACTCTTACAAAAATATATGTCTCTATTAAGAGTATTTAGAGTGTAAACATATATAATCAGTATGAATGCAACTATGTTCAGGAGGGGAAAAGAGTGTAGCACCTTATACAGGTGAAAAAAACAGAAAGAAAGAACCAAGAGGGGGCCAGCCCTGTGACCTAGTGGTTAAGTTTGGCACACTCCGCTTCAGTGGCCTGGGTTCGGTTTCTGGGCACAGACCTGCACCACTCTGTGGCCATGCTGTGGTGGCGACCCACATACAAAATGGAGGGAGATTGGCACAGATGTTAACGCAGGGCAAATCTTCCTCAGCAAAAAGAAAAAAAAAAGAAATAACCAAGATGTCAACAGTGATTATATATAGTGGTAGTATTACGAGTGCTTTTAAACTTCTCTTTAATTTTTCAAATTTGCTTTAAATAGAAAAGACTACTATTTTTAACCTAAGGAGTAAACTACCCCACTACACAAACCTACTTTGTGCCAGGGACTCTTGACCCTGGGAATACAAGTAACTGAAACAGCCCTGCCTTCCAGGCTGGCACTGTGGCAAGGGAGGCAGACGGTAAAGACATGAGGTGCCGAAGGGGCCGATGAGTACCCTGGGAAGAAAAGAAAGCAGAGCGAGGGGAACAGCCAGTGTGGGGAGAAGTGCTGTTTCCTATAAGATAGTCTACATTTCTTGCATATGATCTAATATTATGTTTTCATGTCTCAAAGTCATAATTTTACAGCTATCAAAAGAGAAGGTATAGGAATTTGCTTTGAATTAAACTGACCTTATAGCAGACCTGGAAATGGTGGGGTTTTTTGTTTTTGTTTTTTAAATGAAAACTCTGGCACCAGTTGTTTTTTTCTCCTTTACCACTTTTCACTAAAATGAGACTTGGGTCAGGAGTGAGGTTAGTTGTCTTGATTCATTTATTCAACAAGTTCTATTAAGTATGTAACACACACTATGTGCCACACATAGAAAGAGTAATAAATCATGGCTTTAGCTTTAAAGGCTCACAATGTAGTGGAAGATTATCAACTGATTAAAATATATTCCCAAATATTAAGGACAATGCATATTTCCATTAATAGGGAATTTTAAAAAATTTTCTTTAGTCAGCTTATTTTCTGGGTTTTTAAACAATATTTTTTAAAATACCTAATCATTAAAAATTGTTTTGTGTCCTTTTCCTTTTTTCCTCCTGAGAACAGAAAGAATCTCCAGTGTGCCGTGTGTGACAGTTTCTGAGGCTCCCACAACAGAGATTCACAGACCTGAACGTGCACACAGATCCCCTGGGGGGCTTGTTAAAATGCAGATTCTGATTCACTCGAGCTGGGTGGGGCCCGAGATTCTGCATTTTTAATACACGCCCTGGTGACACCAAGACTGACCTGTCTGAGGAGCAGACTCCTTAGTTGCAAAATGGGGATGACAGCACCTAATTTGCAGGGTTGCTCTGAAATAACATGCGAAGGGCCCAGAGCAGGGGGGCAGGCAGAAGCTGCTCCACGGGTAATTCTCCCGCCCCCTGCCCCTCCAGCGTGGGGTCACCTTGTTCTTCTGGGTATGTCCTACAGGGGACAGCATAGTGCCTGCCACACCATGGGAGCGCAGCCAGATTTGCAGCTCCAACACAGAAGGAAGCCTTAAAAAATATGTCTGGCACATTCCATTATCTTATTTTTAAAACTAAATGAAAACTCCTTAATAAACAATATTGGAGATAATTTTAAAGATACTTTTTAATGATAAAATAGTGACCCATATGCCATCCTTTTCACACAGGTATACTTATTTGTTCAGATGACCTCATTCCTACAAAGACATTCTACACTCTTGCAATGAGTGCATGTAATATTTCCATCTTACAGTGGATTATAAATGTCTTTCTTTTTAAATATAGTGTTCACAGTTGTGGTTTTTGTGACTGCTTAAAATGAATAGTATTGATGTTCCACAATTTATTAAACTCTTCCCTAATATTGGACATTTAGGATTTTTTTTTTATTTTTAATTTTACTACTTTAGATAAACGTGCAGCTGATTTAGACCGTTTGATTCAGTTAGTCCTCCTTACTGTGGCTTTTAAAAAAGTGTACTTTCTTATTACCCCTATGTTTAATCTACTTGAATATTTTTGTATGATTTAGAAAGTAATTTTAAACTTTGAACATTATCTCAAAGCATTCCAGAAATAGCCTTAAAAATAAATATATATGTATTATCTGATCAAAGAATATTACTTTTTAATTTTCTTTTATGCAAATAATAAAGAGAATCATACTGTCCCCCTTTCTTTTTTTCCCTTCACCTCCCCTGTGAATTCCTAAGTTAGTTTTATCTGAAATTTTGGTATCCATCTTCTTTCACTTTTCTCTTTTAAAAGTTACTCTATTGATTAAATTTATCAACATCATTCACCCTTTTTGTCTCATATACTCTTTGAAAAGTAACTAGTAATCTTACATATGGGACTTTATGCAGCAAGAAATAGTTGCTTACATTAAAATGTGCTCGCTGTAAAGATCCTTTGTATTGTATTTACTGTAAATGAGTTAACTAGATACCATAGTGGGCAAATATGTGACCTACACCTTTCAGAGTTGATTTCTTTAGAACTTTCCTTTATGTTTTAAAAGGCTCTTGCTGCCCTTTTAAAATTAAATGTTTATGTTAAAAAAATTATGCCATGTCTTTGTTTCCCTCTACAATAGAAATGTAAGTGTTTTCTTTCTCTGCAGCTTAAAGTGAGTAGAAAGAATCTTCTTAATGTCTGCAAACTTATATTTAAAATTAGCAGGAGTGAGAAGAATGATTCTCTGATTCAAAATGACAACATTCTGGGTGAGTACAATTCAGTGCAAACGCACTTGAGTATGAAAGAAAAGCCTGGAAAACAAAGTTATAGTTAAAGCTAGCTGGAATATGCAGGAGTTACGTGATGCCTGTCTTTGCTCTGTCCTTCTCTGCGTTCCCTTTAATGGATCCTATGGGGCCTGAAGGATAGTCTGCCTTTTTTTTTTTTTTAATGCCTGTAGTAACATTATGTGACTTTACAAAGTGTTCCCTATTTTAAAACTCATTTCCTGGTCTTGGATTTACTATTAGAAAAAAACACATTTAATAGTGCTTGACATAAGTGAAATTTTTGGTCTTTTGATGTAGGAGGAATAGCTAAAGCTGGAAAGCCATATGTAACTGTTGTTGAAATGTGACATCAAAGTGTCTCAAACATGTAGGTAGAGAAATTTTATTACATTCTAAATATCTAGCTAATAATGACTAATTCTTGATATTCCCTTGAACAATTAAGACGCTTAAATCATTACCTAAATAGGAATCTTTTATGAACTAGTATGGCTGATCTAAGGGAGGTCAAGGAAAATACTTTGAGTCTTCTTCTTGCAAATAGGATAAATGATCTCTTATATATATATTTTTTTACCACAGCAGACAGGGACAAAGCCAGTACTGAAAGAAATATCTAGCACTGAATCAGCTGATTGAGAATTATAGACTAAAAACAAAGGAAGATTCTGACAAATGGTCATATTGACATTAATGAAGTTACATGTGAGATAGGCATGGTTAACCTTATCAGAGTTGCCTGGATTACTCCTAAAATCTAGCAATTGTATGTTACTTTGATGGATGTTTTTAAGTTGCCTAGGGAAAGGGTCAATGTTATATTCCAAGTATTCCTTTCTCTGGCAATTGAGATTTTTTAGAAAACCCTATCTAGGGCCGGCCCAGTGGCACAGCGGTTAAGTTTTCACGTTCTGCTTCTCGGTAGCCCTGGGTTCACCGGTTCGGATCCCAGGTGCAGACATGGCACCGCTTGTCAAGCCATGCTGTGGCAGGCGTCCCATGTATAAAGTAGAGGAAGATGGGCATGGATGTTAGCTCAGGGCCAGTCTTCCTCAGCAAAAGGAGGAGGATTGGTGGCAGATGTTAGTTTAGGGCTAATCTTCTCAAAAAAATAAAAAGAAAAGCCTATCTTGATTAATTTCCCATTCATACAGCAACGAGTATATTCTTAATGGTTTTTTTGAAATTTAACTCTTAAATTGCTTTAATTATTAGTTATTCTATAATAGCTCAAAATATTTGTAACCAAAAATAAAGGTTGGTAAATATTAGTAAGAGGTAAGGAATGGCATTTAATTAAAAGAACACTTTCTTATTTATATATTAAATTTCCCATCCTTTTGCTGTCATTATCATAGACACTTGTCTTAGCTAAAAGAAAGCTTTCCTCTTGTACCATATGAGAATCCCTAACAAGCATTTGAATGTAGGTTATGACTAACATTTTACAAATTGTATTTGCTGTTCACATGCAAGTGCTTTAATATCTCTCTCTCCAGCTCTTATACTCATACATTTGTAATAATTCATCTTTCTGACAGAATCATTACTGGAGATGCTGGGAAAGGAAGACCTACAAACTAACACCGAAGCTTTTTTATACTGTATGGGGACTCTCAAATTCATTTCTGGAAATCCAGGATTTCTTAATGAAATGATCAGCAAAGGCGCTGTGGAAATATTGATAAATTTGATAAAGCAAATAAATGAGAACACCAAGAAATATGGTACATGCTTGCCTAATTCAGGCCACTTGTTAGTCCAAGTAAGTACTTTACTTGAAAAGGTTAGATATGTAAGATTAGCTTTCATGTTACCTAATACCAGTTACCTGCCAGGTGGATGTAACAGGGAACAGGTGGTCTGTTACCTACGGCCAAGAAGGGGTGCCCTGCCTCAGGGATCACAGGCAGCAGCCACTGCCCCACCTCCACCCCGTGTGTGCCCATTTCCCGTGGAAAGGCTATTCCATGGCTTTTCACAGAGCAGCTCTCCACATGCTTGTGGACATTCATTTCCACTCCCCTGCAGAGAAAGCCTGGAAGAATGAAAAAGTAGCACGTCTCTGCAGAACAATTGCATGTTATAATCAGAATTTTAACAGGCAGAGCTTTAGCCTTTAGAGCATTGAAGACGACCCTAGCCTAGAGATGGTTCACGATAATGGGGAGCTAATGTCACGAATCTTGTATCTACAATAAAAAACAGCTGTTAATGATACTGAGCGGACAGTCATGGAGGGGGTGTGTAGAGGACACGCGAGCCTGTGACTATAGGAACAGAGGTCACAGCACTGGGTACATTTACTATGACCAGGCCAGGAAGAAAAAATGAGTCACGTGTTAGAGTTTTATTACTTCTTCTCTGGCAGATTGAATTTCATAGTTAAATTATTTTCATTGGAGCTGCCTCAGCTCTCATATTCTTTTTTAGATGAGATTTTACTCTTTAATAGCATTTGTATGTCAGATAATAGCATCTTTCGTGTAATAATTCATGAGATTTGAAATGTGCTTGTCAGTTAATGAGGATTGATTGAGCACTCGGAGTGCTTGAAACCTTTGGGAAAGTGTGTGAAAAATTAGATTTGGGTCCCACCTTAAAGATGCTTAAAGTGTTTGTGATGATTATGAATTTTGGGCTTTGTGGTCTGTCTCCGTTTTGAAAAAAGATTATGGAAACCTCTTTTAGTCGTGACTGATTAAAAATTCTACTGGATGTGCCGTCCTCTGGCTAGGAAGTCTTAGAAGCATTATTTTCACGCTGCCCGTGTTATTGAGTTATTCAGATTTTTCCCTCAATGAAATAGTTATTTGGGTTACACATTGGGTTGCATATTCTATTTCCTTATTAAAATGCAGAAAAGTATAAGGAAGAGTGTAAAAATCACCTGAAATATTTCACCCTGAGATAACACACCTCCAACATTTTAGTAACCATTCCTCCATGTATTTTTTATGCATACATATATTTACATGTGCATAATTTTATATGATTCTTGCTTTTGATCATGGAGCCTCTTATTTTTAATCGTTGTTTTAGCTTGTTTTCCATCACCTGCTTTCCTTGTTTCTCCTTCTGGTCCACCCCGTTAGCCAGCGTTGTTCGCACTGGTGCCCTCAGCACCTCTGTGCACTCGTAGGTATTCAAAATGGGATATTCTATGCAATTCTCTTTTCTCGTTTAACAGTACATAGTAAAAACCTCTTGAGTCAACTCTGTAGTTTTATTTTATTCCTTTTAATGGCAGCATAATATTCTGTGACAAGGATATACCTCCAATTCTCAATCATTCTCCTATTGAGATATCCACTCTGTTTTTAATTTTATGCAACAGCTTCTAGAATTCTTGTCTGACTTAAAAAGCTCTTTCCAACCCATTTTATATTGTATATTTATATATATATGATTTATAAATTTAAATCTGACTTTTAAATACATAAATTTATTTATATTTATTATTCATTTATATGTAATATATAAATATATATAATGTATACATAAAGTATAAATAAAATCAGTTGGTATAAAGGAGCAATGAGTACTATTGTGACCAAAAATATATCAAATCAAGAACTAGGACCTCTGATATGCCAGTGAGTACAGCGCGCTGCCTGCTATGTTCCTCTTTTCTTTCCCCTTTTCTTTGCTTGAGCATCCTCAGGTGCAAACTGACTCACTAGGTCAGATGCCCTTCCTTTCCTGACATCCGTGCCTCCTTCTGGGGTGCTGTGGTGCGGGGCACTGTGTAGCTTCCTCCTCGCTGCCCACCGCTGCTCACCAGGCTCTGTCATCATCTGCAAAGCCTTCTCTCACTCTGCCTAGGCTCTGGTGTGGGTGGGGCTTACACGGCCTGAGGCTGCTCCCTGGAGCACAGGCAGCATCCCACATCCAGGGAGCCCATTATTGGCACCACCTGAGAACGTGCTCCCGCTGTGGTCCTCAAGCGCCATTGGCATCAACTATAGAATGTCACTATGTGTGTGTGTTTACAGATTTGGGGAGGAAGGAGATATTGTTTTAGGCTATTTCATTTGCAGAATTCCCTGAACTAGACATTCCCTCATATTTGATTAAAACAAAGAAAAGCTGTTTTGTATCATATGAATGATGAAATGTAAGCAACACAACTTCACTACAAGAGCTGATGAAAATCTCTACTCTTGTGAGTGTGTAGTGCTGGCTGGTTTACACTAGCCGGCTTGTGTGTAAATTCAGCCAAACAGATCTGGCCATGTGCAGAACAGTTTGTTTACACCAGCTTTCAGAACCTGGTAACTCTGGCTCATGAGGCATTTTTTCTTTTTCTTTTTTTTTTTTGTTGAGGAAGATTAGCCCTGAGCTAACATCTGCTATCACGCCTCCTCTTTTTTTTTTTTTGGCTGAGGAAGACTGGCCTTTTGCTAACATCCAGGCCCACCTTCCTCTACTTTATATGTGGTGTGCCTACCACCACATGGCTTGACAAGCAGTGTGTAGATCTGCACCCGGGATCTAAACTGGTGAACCCCAGGCTGCCGAAGCGGAATGTGCAAACTTAACTGCTGTGCCACCGGGCTGGTCCCCAAGGCTTTTTTTTTTTAAATATATTTTATTTATTTAATTTAATTTTTTTTTTTCCTTTTTCTCCCCAAAGCCCCCCGGTACATAGTTGTGTATTCTTCGTTGTGGGTCCTTCTAGTTGTGGCATGTGGGACGCCGCCTCAGCGTGGTTTGATGAGCAGTGCCATGTCCGCGCCCAGGATTCGAACCAACGAAACACTGGGCCGCCTGCAGCGGAGCGCGTGAACTTAACCACTTGGCCACAGGGCCAGCCCCCCCCCAAGGCATTTTTTTAAAGCAACTTTGTTCAGTTGAAAAAAGATTACTTATGGCTGTACTAATAAAGTAATGTCTGTAAACCAGAGAGAACACAGCAAAGCAAAAAAGATAAAGGCAGGCAACATCGGACGGCTGTGACTTCCTCTCACTTCTGCCTGTGAGATACCTAATAGCATCTTGAGACAGTTGAGGGGATGATGGTTGATGCTCAGAGGAACTGAGGGGCCACCACCTGTCTGCCAAGTGGAAGTATTAACACTCCCAGTCTGGCAAAACCTGGAGAACCTCAGTAGCTTTCGCTCACTTCGTAGGGACCTCCTATTATAAAGCTTGGTATGTTCTAGCATCGGGCACAGTGCTCGAGTCATCCTATTTCCCTAAAGCCGCCTGTTGGAGGCCATCGAATGAGTGGAAAACAGCTGCGGCTGGACCCTGACGGTTGTGTAGGATTGGGGAAACTGGCAGAAAGGGAGAAGGTGTGTTTTGGGATGCTGAAGAGGTGGGTCTGTCCAGAGTAGAGAGCTTCTCTGGGGGAGGCCTGGGAGGTGAGATCAGAGGCTACGGTCACGGGGCTCGACCTCCAGGCTGTGAGTGTGGACTTGGAGCAACAGGGAGCAGATGGAGGTCAGAGTGTGGAGAAGAGGAGATGAGCTCAGAGTGGCAGAAAGATGAATGTGTGCAAGATATTAAACTGATAAAGACCAAAAAGATGAAAAGTGATGAGAGGAGAACGTGTCAGTGGTATGGACAGATTGGAGGGTAAGATTTCACTTGCAGTAGCCCCAACTCAGAGGCGTTGCTGCAGCTCCTAGATTTTAGACTGATTATAATGGAGCCAAAGGAATGAGATCAAGGAATGGGTGTGAGAGAAAAGCTCCTCCACAGTCCGTGAGCTGAGGTTGCTTACTGGGAAAAATACTGAAGCGTAGAGATTTTGAAGGTTTTCTTTGTGTTCTTTCTTACGTATACGTACCTGCATACATATATATTTATCACTACGTGGCTGAAATCAAGAGACACTGATTTCACAAGTGTTTGTGGAGTGGCTACTCTGTGCTAGGCATGTTCTGGGTGGTGAGTAAGATAGTGGAGGACAAGATGGCTGCCAGGAGGGGCCTACGTGTTGGTGATCCCTGTGCCCAGATAAGACTATTCTGCCTTATTCTTCTACAAAAGCATGGTGCTTCCACATGTTCGATGCTGCATTCACTTCTGCCTGTGAGATACCTAAGCATCTTGAGACTGTTGAGGGGATGATGGTTGATGCTCAGAGGAACTGAGGGGCCACCACCTGTGTGCCAAGTGGAAGTATTAACACTCCCAGTCTGGCAAAACTGGAGACGTGAGTTTGTCTGTAAAATTGGAAGAGTAAAGAAGGTTAATTGTGCATGTTCACTAAATTCCAGAATACTAGAATTTGGGGAAATCTCCCTAAAACTTGGAAAAAGAGAAATATAGGCCGGCTCACAGGCAAGGCCTTCTAAATGCCAGAAGCAAATTGCATCGCCCAAGGGGGTGACACAGACAGAAATAGGGATTTGTCAGTGTTGATCTAGAATAGATTATCAGGAGATGTTAGGGTTCATCTCTGACTTTTAAAGGCCGAAAGTCAGGAAGCCATAACAGGAGCGAGAAAAATTGCTGGAGACACCTCCATCAGAAAGTCTGTGTGGTCTCCATGATGCCCCCTTTCTGAGGAATGGAGAAGAGACTTCTGTATACATCATTATCACAAATAAGCCCAAATTTCCCTGGTGTCTCATTTGTCCTCTTGTGTCTTGAGAATATCGTGTACAAAGCTGCTTTACTGTAATTGAAGAAAAGTTCAAGGTACTCACATTTACAGTTAGATAATTTATAGGTATATAATACAACTACTAGAACCCAGATTGACTTGAGCTAATGTTCCTATGTTTTTGATTCCTTTGTATGTCCAACCGTTTTTCTTTACAGCCTAACCCATTTGATTCTGAGTTCAATCCTTAGAGAAATATATTCTTTCCCTGCTTCAGACATAACATTTTTGAAGTTGAAACTGTTGTGCAGCGCCCCAGAAAACGTGGTTTCCTTTCCCTCCCCTCCTCCTGCACCTCTTTCATTTCTCCGGCTTCTAAGCCTGCAAGCATCTCCCAAGTGGGTCCTTCAAATCCTAATCTTCCCCACTCCTTGCTCAGTGCACGTCCAGTGTCATGTTCTTTCTTTTTCTAAATGGAAGTTTCTCAGTAAGATTGGTCCCCCACCCCTTGTCAACCCCTGCTCTGTTCCTTTGCTTTGGCTCTAAGGTTTGGAGAGAAGGAAGCTGAACTAAACAAAGAGAGATGACTCAGACATTTTGAGCCTGCACGCTTCAGAAAATTATAATATTAGTTTTAGAAAGTAGAGAGGTATACAGGAACTGATTTGGTGAGAGGAGGGAGGGAAATGATGTAATTGGCCTTAATGTAAAACTTTAAGGTGCCAGCAGAATAGCCGAGTGGGGCTGTCCAGTAGGCAGTTGGAAATATGAACTCATGCTCAGCAGAGAAAGTAAAGCCCAAAAGGGAGATCTGGGGTCATCTACATGGAGGGGTGGTCGTTGAAGTCAAGAAAGACAGCGAACTTCCTCAAGGGGAGAGTGTAGAAAGAAGGGAGGAGGGCTGAGGACAGATTCTGCAAAATGGTCAAATTTGTGGCGTGGAAGAGAAAAAGAAGTGACCAGAAAGTGAAGGAAGGACAATGTACAGAGAATAGAGATTTTGAAGGCAAAGATTGATCAGCTTTGGCAAATGCTGCGGAGAGAGCACCAGCGAGAGACGACTTCTGCTACTTTGTATGGAGCAGTTGGATTGGCAGGAGGGGTGGGGTCATGCAGCGAGCCGTTCATGCTCCCGCTACATCTTACATGGTTTCTTTATCTCTGTATTTTTAAACTAAACATGTTTTGATGTAGTTGATTTTTTTTTTTTTTTTTTACAATTCTAAGCCCTAAACTCCCCACTTTGGCTGATCTAAGTTCATTCCTATGAATACAGAAGTATTCCGCTCCTCCCCTGCCACGTGATACCAGTGTCTTCAAGAGCCCTGATGGTCCATTTGGCTTTGTACCCCGGTGTCGGGACAGGGCTCAGTGTTCTGACAAAAGCATACAGCCGTGTAACCCACGCCCCCATCAAGATGCAGAAGATTTCTATCACCTCCCACCTCTTCCCGGTTAATTCCTACTCTCCTACCCACAAAGGGAACCATTTTTCGGATCCCTTTCACCATAGATAAGCTCTGCCTGTTCTAGAATTTAATATAAACGGTTTATACAGTGTGTACTTTCTGGTGTCTGGCTTTTTTTTTTTTTAATTTTTATTCTGAACTAAGAACGGATTCACAAGATGTTGCAAAAATAGTATAGAGAGGTCCTGTGTACCCACCACCCAGCTTCTCCCAAAGGCGACATGTACATAACCATAGTATGTTATTAAAACTGGGAAATCGATATGGGCACAATACAGTTGGCTGGAGTACTACGCCTGGCTTATTTTGCTTATTAGCCTATCATTTTCAAAATTAGATGAAGTTTTTTGTCACAAGCTTTGGTATTGGTCATTAGGCTTGCTAGTTTTTTAATGATTTGTTAGTGGGACAGGGACAGCAATTTTCTACTTATGAGGCTTCCTTCCTGAAAGGAATACCCAGCAGTATAACTAACCACTCACTCACCCAACTGGCCTGAGAGAACAGGCAGCGCCCACTCTTCCCTTTCTTGGAAAAGGGCTGCATTTAGGCAACTCACGTTCACCTTGGATCCTCCAGGGACAGCCCATCCGAAGATTTAGGGGGACTCAGAGAACTCACACATGGAATGCCTTGGGTTTTGAACTTGGAAACAAGAGAGACTGAGGTGGATGGAGCGGGGAGAAGGTTATCACCATGGTTGGAGGATGTAGTTTATAGCTGAGGCAGGCATCTTTCTAATCCCGACCCCCCAAATTTGATTTGCCCACCCAGTCACAGGCCACGCCTGCTCCTCGAGGAACAGAGAACACCTTGTGCTCACCGATCAGGAAGTGAGGGGTGGAGCGTGGCCGGGAGTATTATGCAAAAGAATATCTCCTCACAAGGAAGGAATATCAAGAATGGGAAATGAGTATCCCTTTGCCTCCTGTTTCTGGGGAGAACCATTTGCTTTGCAATTGCTGTCCTATCTCCTTAGCCTCATCTCTTCATTGTAGATGCATTAGTTGTGGCAATGAAGAAATGTCACTAACTTTAACATGTAATTGTGAAAAATTAGAGTTATTACTTAGCAGTTCTTAAGACAGTATCTTTTTCAGACTCATTTTCCTTCTTTTACCACATGGCATTCTATTTAGCTCATCTGATGTTCAAAATTTCAACTGTACTGATACATATAATAGCCACAACTAGAAGAATGGGCTACCTACTCATTTTACCAAGGTAACTGACATAGAGGCAGTCAGTGGAAAATCAATAATAAACATAGGCAAAGGTTAAATACCATCTCAAGGTAGGGTGTTGGGGGTTCGAGGAGGAGAGAACCATTTCCTGCTGCTGTGTGACACCCATGATGTAGGAATGTGCCAAATGGGCGCCATAGCCAGCCACCAGCACTATCAAAGATTGTGAATTAATATTACTTTCATATGCATATATCTTAACTCCAGTGAAATGCTTAGGAATTTTTGGTACTAGTGGTTTCATGTGTATAGTGGCATCTTGCTGTTGGTCTCTTTTGTTTCAGCCAGAACTGTATTAATCACATATGAGACAATATGAAACTTCTTGGGTTACCACATAGGCTCTGGTTTTGGCATATACGTGGTCACCCTTGGGCACAAATCCAAAAAATGAATGTGCTTTTATTAATAGAGGGAGATGGTTTTGCTGAGGTTGGAAAATGGTGTGGCTTTGGTCTTAAATCATTTGACACTGTTTGCGGTCTCTGGCGGCTGTGTTTATTCTTTCACATCATCAGCGGGAAGTGAACCATTTTTGCAGTTGGCAGTTGAGTTGAGATAAAGCTCAAGGGATTTTGGTTATGGATATTCCAGATGATTGAGAAATAAAATGACTGCTTTTAGAGACAGCCAAATGGAGTGGGGGAGACAGCAAACAAGGAGAAAGAGCCCAGGACGCCCACCTACTTGGGAGCTGGTGAGCTTCAGTTTCCTCATCTGAAAGGTGGGGCTCGTGGTACCTTTCCTGTCTGCCTCAAGGCCTTGGTTTGGGGAGCAAATGAGATCAAACTCATGAGACAGCTTTATAAACCATAAAGTAGCTGCTCAAATCCTTTTCATAATAGCATCCAGTGTATAAAAATAAATAAAACCGAATCTTGATGCTAATTTTGGTAGAGGGAGCATAATAACTTTCAAACTATTAATGGTACAGCTTTCAATTGCATTATGTTTCGAAGGTTTCTCTGAAAGCTGATTTTTCGAAATTGGGAAAATGTTTCTCCCAGGAGAAGTGTGATTGATGGGGAAGGTCCTGGGCTAGCCAAAGAGCCTGTTTAGCTTATGATGCTGGAGTTCTGTGCTGGGCTGTGAGCTACAAGCCCTTCTGATCTGGGGCTGCTCTGATGGCTGGATGCGTTTTAGGGCAGAATCTGGTGAGTTCCCTGGGGACTGAGGACTCCGATGGAGGAAGAGTGCAAAGGGAAAAGAGAGGCTCATCCACTCAGGAAATGAGCAGTATGTGGAGGCTCAGGTGTCCCACTCAGCCCACCCACCTTGCACCCACCTCAGTGCAGTAGAGTATGCGGGAAAAGTGGCCACGGCTGCCGGGCCTGTGTCATCATTCTGAAGTCCAGTGATCTAAATCACGAGGGCCTCAATACTTTGAGAAAAGATTTCTTGTGTTTGCTAAGGCTTTTCCATTAATTAATAGTTGAAACCATAATTTGAAATTGATCATTAAGTACCTATAACCAATTTGAAAAAATAGCTGTGAAATCTTTTGAATTCTAGTTTTGTTGTGCTAAAATGCTGTTTGAGCCTTTATAAATTATCTAATCACTTCTTAATATAATTTTTCCCTTTAAAATGGATCTCCTAGTATTGAATGCACAGTGAAAATTTTGAGTCCGAACCCATTCAATGTGAGATAAGACAGCTTTGCCAGACTAACCAGGCGTTTCACCTGGAGATTCTGATCGAGGGTGGGGCCCAGCACCTCAAGGAAATTAGGGAAACAGAGAAAAGAAGCTGGCTCAGAAAAAGTGAGCACCATACAGCTGTAGAGTGTAGTTCAGTCATTTTTCGGCAGTAAATTAGTAATCATAATCACTCCAGAATGTTTCTTCCTTGATATATACCAAAAATGTAGGTCCCCCCTTTTGTCCCAGACATCAACTAACAACTGCTAATAAGCAAGGACACTTAAATTTTATTAATTCTCTTTGAGGATTATCAATTCCATAGTCTCCTCCTTTTTCTGCTTCCCACTGGTTGCCTTCTGACTCAGTGTGTCTGTCCCAAGGGGCTGCACATGCGGAGATGGGGGAAAATAAGAATTGAAACTCACGTTTTTCAGTTTGCTATTTCTTAGTGAGATGACAGTTAAGAGTTTGGGAATTGTTCCAGTAAGTCCTTTAGAAGCTAAACAAGCATCTATGTATGCATCTAGCTTTTACTTCTTTTTTGGTCATAAAATATTTGAGATGGCTTAAGAGATTACATATGTTAAAATAGAAAAGTACGTATCTAACTAGAGTAGGGAATAACATAAATTAGAAAGTTAAGAAAGAGCCGGATACATTTCTGCGGGCATAAATCTTGGACTTTGGTGAACCCCTGCTTTGGGGGCAGGCCCAGTGGGTGGGCTTTCCTGGGGGGGGGGGGTGGAAAACAAAGGCTCTGTTGCAGAGTCCACAGCTCATTAATGATTTCCGCAAATATATCTCTGTTAAAAGTTGGAGCAAGGTTGCGAGTTAAGTGGGTTGACTTGGAATTTGCCTTGACTGTTACCACAGCATTTAGCTAGACTCTCCTCCCACTGATCTTTTTACATTTTTCCCAGAAAAAGCCACTTGTCTGTGCTCAGCAGTCAGCCCCACGCCCACCCTGCAGTGGGATCGGTGGCTCACTGCCAGTGTCTCAGAATGGGGGGCCTTCATTATTGCGTCTGCCTGGTGACCTCCTCCTGATCCTCCTCCCTCCCTCGGGTTAAGGTTTAAGCTCCAGTTTACCACCAGGCCTCTGCTAATCCTTGGCACTTTCTTGCCAAAAGCTTCTTAAAGGGATAGAGCCTTTTCTGGCTCCCTTGTCCCTTCAGCTCCTGCTTCCCTTCTTTCTCCTCCTCATGTCCTCTCTCTCCCCTTCTCCTTCTGTTTCGTCCAGTCAGCTTTTTATCGGCATATTTATTGTCCTCCAAATATAACGAGGATTAAAAGACAAATTATACACTAGAGAAGCTCACAGTGAGAGAGAAGGTACACAAAACAAGCGGTTATGATTATGCGATGGGTGTGATACAGACATGAACAGGATGATTTGTTAACTTGGAAGAGGAAGTGATCAACCACTGAAAAGTCTTTGAAGAGAAGTGAGCCTGAGCTGGGTCCAGAAAAACAGGCAGATGACTGAGTTGGAGAAGGGGTGGAGGAGCTTGATGGATGAGGGCATTCTGGGCAGAGGAAATGGTTTCAAAGGCTTGGAATTGTGAAAGGACCAGGACATTGTGTGTGGTACAGAGTCTGAAAGATGGCCAGTGTGGTGGGGAGAGGGAAGGGAGGAAGGGAGGTGAAGGAGATGAGCCTAGTGGGGTAAACTATATTTTAGAGAGTAAAGAGCCTTTAGGATGTGGATTTTGTCCGATAGGCCACCGGAAGTCAGAGGAAGTCTTTTATCAGGGGAGTTGGGCTTTGAGATGCTGCCTTGGGTAGCAGCGAGCTGCTGTGGGGAGATGAATGGGACAGGAGAGAGACTGTGGAAGGAGTCCGTGCAGGGGGCTGTAGAGTTTGGGAAAGAGACGAAGCAGGCTTAAGCTGAACCAGCAACCCTAGTGATGGAAAGAAGTAGGAAGGGTGACTAGTCAGATGTGAGAAGAGAAAGAGGAGAGGAGCTAGGGGCCTAAGAAGGAGCTGCTGTCATGAATGAAATAGAGCAGGGAGTACACAGGGCACCAGTCTCCCTCCAGAAAGCCCGTTTTTCTTTCATCCATTATTTTTTATTCCTCTATTTTTTTAAAATCATCTTAAAATACTACCTCAGAAGTATTGCCTGATTAATGCATGGTTTTCTGGTATCCTAACCTTTCTGTTTACACCGTGTCTTTGTAGGTATTCATCCATCCATGCATTCCATCCACAAATGGTTATTGAAGACCCATTGTGTGCCAGGCACTGGATTTGGGCCTGGGGGCACTGTGGTGAAAAGCCAAAATATATGCTGTCAGTGAAGCTTCTAGTATAGAGGAGTAGACAGACAACAAAACATAACATTAAATAACCCAGCATTAAGTAGTGGGTAGGGCGTATGTGCTATGCAATGAAGTTTGAGGCGTTGGCAAGAATCAGATCATACAGGGCCTCGGAGACCATGCTCAGGAAACAGAGTCTCATCCTAGGAGCAAAGGACAAAAAGCCAATAGGGTTTAGGGTGACAGAAAGCAGAAATGCAGGGTTCCGGGATGTCTCTGAAGTTTGGGGCTTGAGCACCTGGGTTGATGGTGGCGTCATATGTTGAGTGTTGCTGTGTATTTTTCAAGTGTGCGGTATGTGTTTCACATGTTATTCTACCAGTATCACAACTGACAAATTTGCAAATATTTGAGGTATCCTATCTCACTCAACTATGTGCACTCCACACACGATATATGCACTAAATGGATGGGGATTTAAAAACCACAGGACGTGTGACATGTAAATGTGTGCTTCCACTCTTAATTTGGGCCATTGATAAAAGTTGCATTTTTGGGGCAAAAGAGTCTTAAACTATCTTAAGTTTTTCTATGAGGTGAGCAAAAGGGTTGAGAGGGAGAAAAAACTGAAGTTGAAACAAGAAAATAAAAGCTCTTAAGAGGGGGCTAGCCCCGTGGCCTAGTGGTTAAGTTCAGCGTGCTCTGCTTCAGCAGCCTGGGTTTGCAGATTTGGATCCTGGGCGCGGACCTACACCACTTTTCAGACATGCTGTGGCAGCAACCCACATATAAAATAGAGGGAGGTTGGCATAGATGTTAGCTCAGGGCAAATCTTCCTCAGCAAAAAAAAAAAAAAAAAAAAAGGCAGCTCCTAAGAAAACTCCTGTCTCTTCTTACTGACAACGTGCCCTGCTAGAGGTTAGATGTGGGCAACCAGAAGATGACTGTATATGGAGATGCCCAATCTGTGAAGCTTTGGGGACCAGAGAAAAGGAACTGTTCGTGTGCACAATGGGTGAATGGGTGTTCCACAGTCTCCCACGGTCCCTGTCTGCCTGGGATCAGATGAAGACTCACATGGGCATCTGTGCTCTTTGGTGTCCGAGTCGGAAAGCTGGTGAGTCATCCTTGGATTGATGTGAACCAGAAGCCCTCGAGTGCCTGGGCTGTCTCTGAAGAGGCAGAACAGGTAGAACCAGGGTCAGATGATGAGAATTTTCCATTTTATGGTGGTGATGGCCTGGAATGCCTAGCATGTTTTATTAGCCTTCACAGAGGACCCATTGCTTCGCCTAGGAGACTACGTTGCAGATCCGCAGTTAAGTGGAATGCTCACGCAGCCGGTTTCCCTCCAGTGTTTCAGACACTCAAGCTTTCAGGGAAAAGTGTACTGAATTGTTGTATAACTGATTTGACTGCAAAAGACTTGTACACATTTATTTGAAACATTATTTCTACTTTCTCTGCTTTCAAGGTGGTCAGCTTTATTTTAAAATCTTTTTTTTTTTTTTTTCCGAGGAAGATTAGCCCTGAGCTAACATCTGCCAATCCTCCTCTTTTTTTCTGAAGAAGACTGGCCCTGAGTATTGCTGTTGTTACAAAGGAAAACTAGTCAAAGACACATGCAAATTTGCTTTATATTTACATACTGGCTGCACAGTGTACAAAAACATTGTTCCATATTTTCCATTTGATACACACAGCCACCCTGCCAGGCGAGCAGAGATTGTAACTCCCTTTTCACAGACGAGGAAATGGGAAAGTTGAGCAATGGGTGAATGCCTCAGTCACATAAGGAGGAAGGGGTTAGCGACTTGAATCTCCATCATTTGACTCCAAGGCCAGTGATCTGTCTTCTTTTGCAGTTTGGGTGTGAGGTCCCACAACCAATGTGGAGATGGGATGCTCGATTTTTGAGCTCCTCTTAGGTAATTGGCTCTGCTGCTGCCATGCACACATCTCATCTCATTGAATCCTCACAACTTGGAGGCAATTATCACCATCCCCACTTTATGATGAGAAAAATGCGCTCTGGGAGGTGAACTAACTAACCCAAGCTAGCGAGTGGTGGAGCTGAGATTTGACGAGGCCGTCCAACTCCAGAGTGACTCTCTTAACCAGGAGCCTGCCTGTACTATCCCACCAGGAAAGATCACACTGCATGTTAACATTCTTAGATAACGGCAACATTAGTTTTATGGATTTACCAAATTGTTCTCTTCTATACTTTCAGACAAAGACTAAAGTGGATAGCTTTCCTGAACATTTCTCACAAAATAAGATAAATTTGCAAGAAACCAATCCTTGCCTTGTGGAAAAGAATGAGACTAACAATCTTAAATATTCTTCGGCCACAGCGTTATTTAATGCTACCAATAAGAATGAAGAATGAAGGGCCAGCCTGGTGGTGTAGTAGTTGGGTTCATGCACTCTGCTTTGGCAGCCCAGGGTTTGTGGGTCCGGATCCTGGGCACAGACCTACACATCACTCATCAAGCCATGCTGTGGCAGCATCCCACGTACAAAATAGAGGAAGATTGGCACAGATGTTATCCCAGGGACAATCTTCCTCACCAAAACAAAGAAAAAGAAAAAATGTGGAATGAGAAGTTTCTAATCTGTGGAACAGATGTGGCATGTCGCAGGGTCAATTGAAGATCTTATGACTGCTAACAAACGCAGATGATGATTTGTTTCACCCTGGGGTTTGGGTGTGCTAATTGCTTATTAACATGAATATTCCATTCTCTACCTTTGAACCAAGGTAGGCTTTCTTTATATTCATTTCTTGGTTTTCATTTCATGCTACATGTGCCTATGCCCATGTTCTCGGGTAGGAAATGCAAGGCAGGAGCTTGGTTTAGCTACTGACGTAATGAAACCTGTGGGATGAATTGAATTGTGCTGGTCTGATTACTGTTGCTGTATTTTCCAGCTTAAAAAAATGGTGTGAACATGCTTTTATCCTAGATGACTGCTACATTGAGAAACTTGGTTGATTCGCCACTAGCAAGAAGTAAGTTACTGAGCATCAGTGCCCTTCCCCAGCTCTGCACGGCGATGGGACAGCACACGGGTGACAAGGATGTCTGCACCAATATTGCCAGAATATTCAGGTCCGTAGACTAGGAAAACCAAGTAGCCTTACCAAAATGCTAATGCCCAGATTTGTGGTTATCTTTCATATTTGTGGGTGTGACTGGCGAGGAATCCTGTTTTTGCTTTTTACTTCACCAAGAAGAAAAGGTAAGTCCAGTGGCCCAAGTTTAAAATAAATGAGTTAAACCAAGACTCCACTTCCTATGTATTTCTAATGTGATTCTAAACTCACTGATTGTAAGTTACTTTAACAAAGCTTGTGAGTTGTGAGTTATCCTAGTGTTTTTACAAAACAAACGAACCAATCTTCCTCTCAGCTTATTGGAGATAAAGAACTATGTCACAAACTATGGCAGACTTTCTGGTCCACTTGGAAACAATACTGCAGGGTTTTAACTCAAAGAGGGGAGCATTGCTCAGAAAATCTGATCTGACTTAATTTGTAATCAGTTATTGTATTTCAGTTGTTTGACTGAACTTTAGCACACATATTGACTAGTCAAGTTGACGCTTACTGTACTCTGGAAATGATGACCATCTGAAGCCAGGTTGTCTCAAAGCAAGGTCTTGTTAAATTTCAGAACTGTCTTTAAATTATGCATTGATGTTCCTCCCTCACTGCTCTTTGCCGGTATTTTTTACATAATTATCCTTCTCAAAAGACCTGGGTGTTTCTTGAACTATAATATTGTAGTTGTTAAAAGAAATACGAACTTTCCTGAAGACTGATTGGTGATTGACCGCGGTATGAGGATGTGAGCCCAGATTTGACCTTTTAGCACCACGCTTTCCTGAGCTGTGTCCTGGGTACTTAATTGCTCCCATTGTGAAGCATCATAAAATCATAAAGAATTTATTTTTGTTTATGGTGGCATGTAGGGATCCAATTTAATTTTTTTTCCACGTGGATAGTCAATTGTCCCAGCACCTTTTATTGGATACACCCTCCTTTTTCATGCATTTTAAATGCCTGCTCAGTCATGCACAAGGCTCCATATACTTGTAGGTCTGTTTCTGGGCATTCTGTTCCGTCCATCCTTAGACCAGTACCACACTGATTTTAGTATTACAGATTTAATTTAAGTCTTGCTATAAGGTAAGATGAATCCCACAGAAGATCCAAATTCTTCTTTTCTTCTCCTTAAAAATTGGAGAATCAGCTAAGGTCCATGAGTTGGACTTTGGGGTTTTTCATGGAACTACGCTGAGAATGCAGAGTAATTGGGGTGGGCGTGGGGAGAATTGACATCTTTATGATATTGAGTGTTCTATCCATAAACATTTATAATATCTTCTTTTATGTCTTTCAATAAAATTTTGTAATTTTCTCCAAAAATATTTTGCACATCTTTTACTGGGTTTATTTCTTCATGGCTTTTGCTGCAATTATGAATATAATCTTTAAATAGTTATATTCTAAGAGGTTGTTGCTGGTGTATATGAATAATATTCATGTTTGCTTATTAGTCTTGTATTCAGGGATCTGGATGATCATTAGACAATGAACATTGTCCATAGATTTTCTTGGATTTTCTATGCAAATTGTCTGCAAATAAGAATAACTTTTGGGTTTTTTCCAATTCTTACAACTCTCCCTATTGTCCCCACCCCTTTCTTATTGCATTGCTTAGGATGTCCCATTCAAAGTTGTGTAAGTGTTGGGCTTGCTGCCTTTCTCTTGACTTTAAAGGAAATATTTTTGTAGTTTTACCAGTTAGAAATAATATTTGTTGTAGGTTTTTGTAGATACCCTTAATAAGGTTAAGGAAGAATTTTGTCTCATTAATGGGATACTAAATTTTCTCAAATGCTAACCCTTAATCTATTTTGATTATGTGGATTTTCTTTTTTAATTCATTAATGTAGTAAATTGCATTAATAGATTTTCTGATGTTAAACCATAGTATATTGCTAGGTTTGGTTAACTAATATTTTGTTTAGGATTTTTCATCTGTGGTCATGTGTTAGATTGACTTGTACTTTTCCTTTCTCCTATTGTCCTTGCCTGGTTTTAGTGTCAAATTTATACCAGCCTCTTAAAATGATTTAGGAAGTATTCCCACTTTTTCTCTTTTCTAGAAGAATTTGTGAAAATTAAACTTCTCTGTTTCTTGAAAAGTTTGTAGAACTTGCTTGAAAAGCTATTTTATCCTGGTGTGTGTGTGAATATTGTTGACTACTGATTTACTTTCTTTGACGGTTATATATCCAGTCATATTTCCAATTTCTACTTGGGCCAGTTTGCAAAAGTTATATTTTTTAGAAATTTGTCCATTTTATCTAAGTTTTCAAACAATATAAGGTTGTTCCAAATATTCTCTTATTCCTTTAATCTCTGTTTCATCTCTAATTATGTCCCCTTTTATTTCTTTTACTTATTTCACAAACACTTACATAGTGCCTACTACATACCAGGCAATATTCTGAGCACTTTCCAAATACTACTTCATTTACTCATTATAACAACTTTAAAAGGTAAGTACTATTACTGTTATCTTCATTTCACATATGAATAAATTGAGGCACAGAGAGGTTCAGCAGTTTTCCAATGGTCACATAGCTAGTAAATCATAGAGCTGCAATTCAAATCAGCTAGTCTGGCTCTAGCATCCATACATTTAACCACTGTGTTCCACTGCTTCTTTGTTGTTGATGTTGATGTTGATCCCTAATTTTGATTATTTATGATGTTTCTCTTTTTCTCTTGATCAGTCTTGCCAAAGGTTTGCCAATCTTGCCAGTTTTTGAAAGGAACCAACAGAGTTATTGGTCCACTCTATTGTGTGTTTGTTTTCTATTTTATTCCTTCTGTTCTCATCCTTATTAATCCCTTTCTTTACTCCTCTGAATATATTATATTTTTCCTCTGTTTTAGTTAGAAACTCAATTCCTGTCTTTTCAGCCTCCTCAAGGCTATAAATTTTCCTCTAAATACTGCTTTAGCTGCATCTCCAAATTTGTTTTGTAGTATTTTTTTGTTATTATTCAAATCTAAGTGTCTTTTTATTTTCTTGGTGTTTTGACTCATAAGTTATGTGTTTTTCAATTCCCAAAAGTATGGTTTTTTTCTTATTGATTTCTAGTTTAATTGTACTAGACCAGAGATTGTGATCTGTGAGACACCAGTTCTCTGAAAATTTAGTAAGACTTGTTAAGGGCTGGAACATGGTTAAGTTTTAAAAATGTTGATGATGTTTTACCTATTAATCTATCAATTAATGAGCGATTTATGAACATCTCCCAATTTGATATATGGTCATGAGTATTGCCTTGTGGGTTTTGTTTGTTTGCTTGCTTTAGAAAATTTAAAGCTCTTTTCAAGGCTTTTTGCTTTACGGTCTATTTTGCCTGATAT
Source organism: Equus asinus (assembly GCF_041296235.1). Classification (NCBI taxonomy): domain Eukaryota; kingdom Metazoa; phylum Chordata; class Mammalia; order Perissodactyla; family Equidae; genus Equus; species Equus asinus. The sequence continues at coordinate 44,616,193 of NC_091813.1, forward strand.
CAGTATACCACTACCAGCCTAGTCTATTCGAGTAGTTTAACATTTACTTCTGATAAGTTTCCAGGGGATTTACTGGCTGGTGTCCAACCAGATTTTGTGTAAATTTCTTAGCTTGTGTTTTATGAACCATATGCGTGGTGTAAATTCACATCATATACACGTGTGCCAGTCTTCAGGTTTCTATTTTTCAAAGGACTTCATTTTATTTCCCCTCTCCATGTCCCCAGAATCTAGAGCAGACAGCAAACCTCCTTGAGACTTCTCTGCACTGGTGTGTGGAGTATTTCTAGACTCCTTTTTATGAACTGGGAAATGCTTTGAAGGTCTGCATTTAAAAGTAACACTGTGTGTACTGGAATTTTATAGAAAAACAAAGTTTATTTTTATTTTCCCGTTTGGCGTTTCTGCAGCAAACTTACTTCTTACCATGACTGCTGTGTAGCCTTGGCCAACTATTCCAGATGTTATGCCTTGTTTTTGACTCTGATAAACAAATACCAGAAGAAGCAGGTCAGTTCTTCATGCATTTAATCTTTCAATGTGTCTTTGCATTAGTGTATTTGTATAAGCCCATGTTGAATGACTTTATGTTCTGAATGTACAGATTTCTCTTAGAAGCTTCCGTTAGGTGTGTAGTGGGCTGCCCCAGGAGGCAGAGAGTTACCTTCAGGAGTTGGGGAGGGAGTAGTGTGAGGCAGAAAAGGCCTCAATAGAATGTCGATGTCGTAGGGGAGGATTCCTGATTTAGGGAGGTGGGCGGGTGGATTTCCACAGCATTGTTCCTCTCAGCGACCTATAGACCCCTACATGAAAGTCATGTTTGGGGTGGGGTGGGGTGCACTTGTCATTGCCAGGCTCCACCCCAGACCTATTAAGTCAGAGGGGTGGGGAGCAGCCTGGCCATCTGCACTTTAACAAGAACCACGGGGACTTCTGATGCAAAATAAAGTCTGGGATCCCATTACACTCGATATATGCTAAGATTCTTCTTGCTCTGAAATTCTTTGACCTTGTTGTATGTAAAAGGTCAAATTTCTAGGTAAGCAGTTAAAGGAAATAATTCTGTTTTAATGGATTGGGCAAAAATGTATATAGTTTTAAAAAAGGATGAACTCACAAATGACTTCCCTTAATAAAACTATAATACTTAATACAAATATTAATTTTTATTATAAGGTTTTGAATATTCATTAAATGCAGTCTACTTTTATTCACCTTTATAAATAATTAAAGTGACACCAACTCTTTAGTGAGACATTTTATACATAAATACAGTATGTATTCATTTCAAATATAGTAAATTTTCAAAATCACATTTTACAAGTTTACAAACTAAATAATTTATGTGTATACTAAGAATATTTGTTTATATTAGCCCTATCAAAACCATCTCAAAACATAATCCCTATTTTCCACAAATAACATTGAATTTATTTTTATCCAGTAAAGTACTTTTGCTGAGGATGACTAAATTTGTCAGATTTTATGCTATTATTAGCTATTTATTAAAAGGTTACTAGCCTCTTTTTGGTTATATGGATGATAGAGAAAACTCTATGCTCTTATTATATACCATTACTACATTTTAAAGATGATAAAAACTTACATAAAGGGTTAAGTTTTTATTCAGATTTTTAAAATTGATTTACAAAAGGCGCTTAAGTTTCTGATTCTGAGTATTTGGATTACAAATGTTTTCCTTACGTATTTTGTATTTTCTCTAAGTTACATACCTTGAAAGATTTTAAGGTACAAGAATTTGCCGTGTCAGATGGAGAATTAAGTTGATGAATTTACCTTGAAGTATTCACAATCTGCTGTTATTTTGTGTCCATTAAGCATTTATTTATTTAAGTTAATTTTTTTGAGAAACATCAGCCCTGAGCTAACATCTGTTGCCAATCTTCCTCTTTTTTTTTTCTTTCTCCTCCCCAAAGCCCCTGTAGATAGTTGTAGATCATATTGCAGGTCATTCTAGTTCTTCTGTGTGGGACACTGTCTCAGCATGGCTTGATGAGTGGTGCGTAGGTCCGCAACCAGGATCCGAACCAGCGAACCCCAAGCTGCCAAAGTGGAGCGCGTGAACTTAACCACTCAGCCATGGTCCGGCCCCTAAGCATTTATTAATTTAGATATTGGTACAATATATTATCAGAACTATGATCTTTGGACAAATGAATTAACTCAATGAAAAGCTTAGGCATTCCTATTCCTGATTTTCTTTTTTAAGGAAAAAATTAAAATGGTAGAAAAGATTGTTTGCTATAGCATTAAAAGAATTCTTTAAGATGTTATACTTAAAAAGAGATTTAGTTATCACTTTTATTTTGTAACTTTATTTTATGGATTTACTTTATGGATTTTCACTGTAATTTTATTTTACCATCATTATGCTTTTTGGTTTTGGTGTTTTGATCATGGATGGCTGACCTAAGACTGTAACCGGAGAAGACCTCTTTGCCTGGCACTAGAATTTTCAAATGTGGTTTAAAGAAGTACTTCTTCCTAAAAGTTTGATTTCAAGCTGTTGTAACCTGTAATTTTTGAAAAAGAAAACCCATCAGTTGAATACTGACAGATAGCCTTATTATTTCATGGCGTTACTAGCAGATGCTGTTTTGTTTCTCTGACTGCAGCTGAGATGATGTCCGTGTTGGATAAACACAAAAATCCTGGCATCTTGCCAATATGAGACACTTCAGATGTCAGTACGGTTAAGGGTGTGCTTTTTCTAGTTCAAGGGACTAAATGTCTTAAAGTTTAATTGGCATAAAATTTTACCACTCTTCTCACTGAACTGCTTTTCACTTTAGACCAATAATTATCTACAAAGCAAAATTAGTGTTTTAAAGCCATATTTTTCTCTATTGATTTATATTTTAATTTTGTGTTCCTATTAAAATTATTCTGGTCCAGAGAAGAGTAAAGAGCACTTTGCACACTATGTACGGTAACATGTTGTTTACTCAGAACCATCAAGGAAATGTATAATTTATCTCCTTAGTCACCAAACTTATTTTTAATCATTGCAGTGAAAATCATATTCAAACATATTGCATATTTCCTTGCCTCCTTAGAAGATATTAAAAATAATTTAACCTCTGATGCCAAAGGTCAATACTGCAAGCACTAGCTATTGCTCTAGAGGCCATTTGTCCTCACTGGGAGCATGAGTCTATTGTTGAGTTCTTTAAATGTCTGTGTCTGCTTTTTGTAGGTGTTTCTCTCTTCCCTTTCTATTGGTAGTTACCTCTGCCTGTGGTATTTGTTACCTGCTTTTTGCAATTATTTTCCCATAATTAGCAGGGGAACCTCATAATCAAACTTGTTAAAAGTAACAGCTAAAAAGTCTAAACTAAACTGAGTATGAATTGGCTCTTAGTGAGAAGGGCCAAAGGGACTCTGATGAAATTTCTCTTGTCACTTCTCATTATCAAAAGCCAATTCATACTTCACGATGTAGCTCTCGTGTCTCCTTCCTTCTGAAGCCTTCCAAGGCCAGCCAGTTCCTCCCTCCTCAGTGCATCATTTTAATGACTAACGGAGTTGTATACCCAGCTAGTACCCCCATAGCTAGGGACCCAAGCAGTATGTCTGTGATCTTAACCTCTTCACTATTATTAAGAAAAATCTTCCCAAACTTAGAAATAGGGTGTGGAGTGGGAGACTGCATGTCCTGAGGAAGCCGTGCTGGGGCATTGTTTACCGGTTGGGCTTAATTCTCAAGAGGATGTATAAGAGTTTAAACTTGCTATTTACTGTTAGATTAGAACCCGGACACTATAAAGTTACACATTAATTTGTAGATTTCTCTCTGGTAGGCAAGATTACCTCAAAAGTTATGGTTTTATTGCCCTGTAGGCTGTTAGCCAGGTGTGTATCTAACCTAGTCATCTTATTCTAACATTCTTTTTAAAGCTTGTAAACACTCAGTTCTTTGATTGTTCTTGGAAACAACTTTACCATTGTATTCGCTCCCTCATTAATGAGATAAATAATTTTTTAAATGTGTTAATTTTATATTTGTATGAGAGTCATGTTATTAACCCTTTAGAAATTATACTTTGTCTCTATACCACCTTTTGCTTATACTAAAGAATGAAATGGTACAGTTTTGAACCATCTTTGATTTTTTTCTAGTAAGAAAATAAATACATTATTTATACGTTCCCCAAAACAAAAAATTTTAGAAAAGCAAAGAAACAGTTCAGGCTACAAGAAAGTAGTTATGTGTCCCAACTACTTCCTAAACTCATTAACCAAAAGCTCCCATAGGTCATTGTCAATATGTTTTCTTTGTGCTTCTCCAAATGGTTATCATCTGTGTAGCTGCCTCACCCACTAATGGAAGTTTCTAAAGGACACAGGCCTTGTCTTGATAAACCTGAGATGATGCTTGGCATACTAGGCTCATGATAAGTGCTAAAAGAATGACTCTTGAGTATGTGAAATGCTTTGGAATCTGTAGAGTATTATAAAATATTTTTTCTAGTAATCTAGTACTTCTTCCTTAAATATTTACTTTCTTCTTCATTTGGTGGAGGAAATAATAAGAATTTTTCCCACACTTTTCACCTTGGTGAGCTGACATACACAACAGCAAAACAGAAATGATGGATCTTAAATCACTTCAGACCAGACAGTGTCTTAGGTTCCTGTTCCCCTTGGCCCAGGTAGCCAGTGGAACACGATTTGTTTCTCTTCTTTTCCTAGAAATAAAAACAATTTTCAGAAATCCCACACCATGTTCTGATGTGAGTGGATTAATCTGCGGTGGTTAAAATTCACTACACCTGAGACTTACTTGCACCTTGAGGCTTTGAACTGATCTCTGAAATGTACATCAGCCCTCCAGCAACTTTTTCAATAGAATTCTTACTTCCTATAACTACTTTTGTTTCAGCTCTAGGAAATGTTTCTGCAAGACTAACTTGGGTTGTGGACGTATGCTTTGGAAGCTTTGTTGTCTCTTAACATACACAGCTGTCATCAAGTGATGAAACCATCAGAAAGAGTCTTATAGGCTGTCTTTCTTCTGAGAAGTTAGTGCTGCCTTCGTCTTAAAAGCCTGAGGATTGCGTTTGGGATCAGCAGAGATTTCATTTTTCTGAGACTCATTTTTAAATGAAATCATGTTTATGGCTAACTGTATTCTCAAAGAACATAGAAACAACAATCTCAAAAAAAAGAAAAGAAAAGAAAAGAAAAAGAGAAACCCTGTCTGGTAATAAATGAAATATCATCTACACACTCCTCTTTAAGTGATCTTATCAGCCAGGTGAGGAGCTTGGCAGGAAACCGTGGCCAACTGCTTCCACGGTCCACCAAGGGGGACATGCTGCCTTGAACCAGGGAGCACCAGGGCTGCTGCTGCTGGGAGAAGGGGAATATTTCCTCCCCCATCTGCTGTTGTTTGCCATTAAAGGGAAAAAAAAGAAAAGAAAATACATGAGAAAAATACCAAAAGTAAAAATGTTTCCCCATTATTTTTACCTTATTCATATTCATCTCTTGTCAAGGTGAAGTCTGACGTCAGCATATAAGAGCAGATCTTTTTTTAATGTACTTAATCTGTCTCTGTCAAGTCAATGGATAATGAGGGGTGAGTAGGGGGAGTCTTCACTTTTATTTTCTACACTCTGTGTTCTCAGAATAATTTATAAGGAACATGAATTGATATAATTGTTAAAAAGCAACATTATAAAAACAGATAGTAGGTATTAAGGTAGTGAGATCTCTACTTCTTTCTTGATTTAAATCAGTGACTACTAAACTGGGCTTATCATCAGATAAGCTTGGAGCTTTAAAAATGCAGGTTCTCAGGCCCCACCCTGGGAGATTCTGATTGCGGGCTGGCATGGGGCCCCAGAACCTATTTTTAAGAGGCTCCTCAAGTGATTCAAATGAACAGCAGTCTTGGGAACTGAGGCTATAAATTATTAAGGTGGTTCCTTAAAACAGTTTTTCTCCAATACTGACAGCAGAGGGTTTTCTACAAAACCTCAAGAGATTTTAACGTGATTAATCACACCAGCCACACAGGGTCAGTCTTTCTCTTCAGGCATGTGGCTGAAAGTGAATCTCTCTTACAAAGGAGGAACCACATTAGGAAGCTGGGCCAGGTGTTGGTGTAAGTTTCCCAAGCAAGTGGTGGTACCCACATGCCTTTGGCCTTTTGCACTGGCAGCTGAGGAGTGCTTTCCTAGCGAGAGAAAATAGGGTGGTGCCTTAGACTCTTCCATGAATTCTCTCTGCCAGACTTGTGTCAAAACAAGTTGTCGTGGGAACCAAACCCAGTTTGATGGCGTGGCCATCACATTGATGAGGCTTCAGGTACTGGTCAGAGTGGGCTGTCCTGGAGGGGAGAGCACAGGGCCTTCTCCTGTGGGACCCTGGGGACCCTGTGAGCCGCCTGCCAAAGGAAGGGCTCGTTAACCACAGTTTGCAAGACAAGCCAGGAGCTGTTGATTCCTCTGTTAGTGAAACAACCACCACATTTTATTGTTAGAATAATCACCAAATATTCCCGCAGATGTCTTGCTTTGAGAAAGTTCAGAATATACGCATATCTAAACTTCATAAGTTTGCAACAGACAAATTTGAGGGAGATTAATTCATATAACACAAGATGACGTGGTCCAGTTGGCACCACCCCTGTTTGCACACAGCCCTTCAGTGATGTGGGCCTGTCTGTATATGATGGTTGTGGTCTAAGCCAGGGATTTCTGGTTCATCAACAGTCTCAGAGAAAAGGAATCTGCTCCTCTCGGCTCTTACCAAGACTTCCTCAGGGAGAATGAGGGAAGCTTCTTTGGCTCATGTCTATGAGGTTGATTTGTCCAAGCTCCATGGTACAACTAATAACTCCAGTTCCCATCCACACAAAAACTGAGACCGAAACACTATGTTTCAGTCAGCTTGATGCAGTTTGAAAGCTAAACTTTAGCATTAAAGGGTCTATTAAAAACACTGACCAAAATTCGATTAAATGACAAACCTCATTTATGAAACATGCACAGATTGTATGCTTTGTGGTGTAAACTGCATTTGGTACAAACCAAATGTGCAGACAGATGGGCCTCGTAACGGAGGGATGAGCAGAGTAGATACCCGGCTTGTGACGCCGAGCCTGACTCGGAGGGGCCTCCGACAGCAGTAAGGCTGCAGTTGGCATCTCAGCAAAATACGTTTGGGTTTGTTTTTTGGAAGAAAAGCAAGGGATTTTCCCCATTTCTTTTGTAAATATCTACTGGGCAGGAGATGTGGTAAAACGCCTCATATAAGACTTAGAAGACTGGCAATATTTTGCAAACGTCATAGTCCAGAAAGAATACCTGCACCTACATTTCCATCACTTGTGTCCATTAACCAACTGGCTGTCTAACCCTCTCCCCTTTATAAACGGTCAGTTTTTTTATTTTTTTAAAACAGAACTTCCCGAGGCAGGGCAGCCATCTGAGCCTCCACAAACACCGTCTGGGAACGCCGTGCCGTGCGTGGCCTTGCTTGGGCTGCCCTCAAAGTCACGTGTCTCTTACTCCATTTAGGCTTCTTCTAGGGGAAGCAGTTGTGCTTAGCCCTGTGCGCACGGTGGACACTGTCTGATTCGGAATGCTCAGGCGTCGTGGTGTTGAAAATGAGCCCTGGGATGTCTGGAGAGTGAGAGCAAAAACATCTGCCATTTTTCTAGCTGTTCATCGCTAATGCAACCGCAGCCGAGCAGCAGTCCAGAGATAATGTGACCTCTCTCTCCCCTCTGTCCTCTTCGGGACCGCTGGGGATTGGTTAAGGAGGCACCTCCACCCCTTCCCCTGGTGGCTTTATATGGCAACTTGGCTCCCGGCTCACCCTCTGCCTCCTGCCTGGCAGGAGCGTGCCCTGTGGCTCTCTTCCCAGCCCCTCTGCAGGCACATTCCCAGTGGGAGCGTTTGGCTGAGCTCGCTCCTTTTTTCAGCCTTGGCCTTGATCTGCACCCCTGACTGGGCGGGCAGTGCAATAAGCCCTTAGCTTGTTCATTCTTTCCAGCTCCTGCTGCTTTGCCCTTGTGGAACTGACTCTTCCCCCACTCAGCACGGAACCCAAACACCTGATTTATGTCTGCTGACTTAAAAAAGAACAGAGCACAGTGAAATTCTAGCATCGCCCTGGTGCCTTTGAGTGATAGCCACATTCAGCTGAGTGTAGAGTGGGTGCTCAGTAAGTGATTGCTGATGGAGTGGAGACATGTGAAGGCATCAAGTAGAATCTCTTCTGGTTTTTAAGTGGTTTTCTACTTAGAGTCTGGCTTTTGAGTCTCCAACATCTCAGATCCTTCCATTCTGTTTGGTTCAGCGCTTATGCAAACTGTTGACTCTCTCTCAGTACCTGGGGGTTAATTAGCAATTTTGCAGTAGTGCCTGGGTCTGTCTTGGTAAAATGTATCTGTTCTGCAAGCCACCTATAGGCTCAATTAATGTTGGGGTTTTGTTTGAAGGGGGAAAGTTGGGTAAATGTTGCAAATTGCAAATCCTGATTCATCTCTCAGATCCAGATTGCACGAGAAGTTTCTAACCAAGTTTTAAACATGGCATCTTGATTAATTTCTACTTAAGACAAGGTTCTGATTTTAAACACATTTACAGCCCCTTCCATTTCAACCCATTCTTGAAAATCTTTCTAAAATGTTTTCCTTGATTAGTCGAAGTAGTCCTGTCCTGAGTAAGCGGAGTCTGCTGAACATAGTTTATTCTGTCTCTGACAGCTTGATATGTTTCCTTCCCCGCGGTCAACATTGTGCACATCAGTTATTTTAAGGTACGGTAGGAAGGGTGTGGGAGTTGGGAAGGAATGTGTTCACTTTGGCTGGCTGTGGGCGGGGAGTAATGTGAAGTAATGCAGAAGTGGTCGCACGGGGCCAGATGGTGCATTAGATGCTGACTTTGTCATTTAATAGGCGGTGGATGTTTTTGAGCAAGGGGATGATGTAAGAGCTGTGCTTTGAGAAGTGGTGTTAATGTTGAGGGCCAAAGGAGGAGCCCAGCAAGGGTCTCTGACTAGAGTCTACAGACGGGTTAACCAGAGTGGGCATGGGAAGGGGGGGGGTTGGGGAGATTTTGAGATGATGGAGTGGAGGGAACTTGGTGAGTGGTTGGTGAGGGCAGTGAGATAGGGAGAAATCAAAGATGCCTCTAGGGCTGTCAGGGGGATTGGGAAGATGAGGGTCATTGGGAATGAGGAGACAGGCTGAAGGTGGTTTTGGAAGCCATCTGTATGTTGAGAGGTGATCGTCCACGTCCTGCCTCTTCTCTTCACCAGTGTTGGACTTTGGGGTCAGTGAGCCTCTTGAAGCCTCTGTCTCCACATCTCTGTGTGGGGGGAAATTTTCCTTCGTGGACGTTAGGCCAGTCTCTCTCAACTGCTGCTGCAACTTGATATAGACCATTCTGTTCAGCAGAGTCCTTGTTTTGTTCCAGTTAAAGTAATTTTATTTCCAGGCATGTGGAGCCCGTTCAGATTGAGTAACGTGCTTGCTCATTAGGGCACAATATATGAGAAACTGAAGAGAATATCCCACAGGCTGTACCTGGAATGCACAGTGGAGGTCTGGCTTCTGACCGTAGGTGTACCTGTTTGTCTGAGCCCCGGTTGGCCGTGGCTGTTGCTAGGCTGACTCCATTTTAAGCAAAAATAGAAGGTCGATATGAACTGGTTATACTAGACTGACTTCTTTTAAAAAAAAAAAACAAAAAAGATCATCTCTCCTGATTCATCTTCGTGTTTCCAAACTCCATAGTTGTGGTATGAATAGGCAACTTTGTGTTAAATTTAATAAAAATGCCATAAAAGTGCAGTGTTGATTTGTAGGTCGTTCTCAGATACTGTGTAAGAATCAAAGAAGAACTGCATATTGATGAAGTAGTTTTCTGTTGTGGAATTGGTGGTCTCTACAAATCGATGATTTTGGCCTTTGTCTAATTTTCCAAATCTTTATAGGATTTTAATTCAGTGATACTTTGTAGACTTGAGGTGGATTGGGCTGTGGAGCAATGAAGAACCTGTCCACAATACTGTCCAGTGCACTCGTGTGCGTGGTGCAGAGGCCACCCTCGGTGAGCTAAGGGGCCTTGCAAAGCCCTCTTGCTCAGTTCCTCCTTAGGATTTCCGATGAGTCGAGACAAGCACCAGCATGGGAATAAGGGAACACCACCTCTGCCAACCTCCTGTGAGACAGCTCCTGTTTTGGCCTATTCTATGCTCCCACGATTCGGGGAGAATACATTTGAGAAAGTTGGGGGGAAGAAAGAAAAAAAAAGATGGCTTAGCCAACCCTGAGAAAGAGGACAGGGCATAGCAGTTGCTGGAAGTTTGGTGCTACACACGGCGCAATCTGTCATCCCCATTTGTTGATCTCGCATGCCATCCTTCAGTTGGCACCACTGCTGCCAGAAACCACCCCCTCCTTTTTCCATCTGAAGGCAGGGAAAGAGGTATTGTGACAGTGTTAACTCTTCCTGCCCTAAAGCCTAGAGTTTCTTCTCCCCCTGTCAGGAGTAATCATCTCTGCCACATTAGGACCCACAGAGATACTAAAATCAAAGAATTTTAGAAGTGGAAGGGGCCTGAGGGAATTTCTCAAAGAAGAAAAGTGGCAGGGAATCTTCCCAGATTAGAACACAGGAGACAGTGGGTAGAGGTCATCTGAATTTTGAAGAACGATGCTCTCTAAGGAAAGCTGCTTCCGCCCACAGCCAGGGATCTGGTCTGAACACTCCTGGCAAATCAACAGTGACAGGTGGGGGTGGTACAGGGCCAGGGAACCCCACTGAGTTAGACTAATGAGAAAACAGACGTAGCGAGGTAGCGGGGAAGGAGCAAGGCCAAGGATGAGGGAGAAGGGAGAAAAGATGGTCTAGCATCCTTCAGAAGATGGCAGTGACATCTTAGGAGGTAAATTGGTTAATTCCGGTAATGCTTTAGCTGACAGAATACAACTACTTATAAATTCTTTAAGAAGTCATTTAAAAGCACTGATCTTTCCCGTCTTGCTTAATGTACTTTTGTGGAAATGGGAGAAAAGCACAATCCAGGGAACATGCAGAAGTCCAAAAATGTTTACCATGACTGCTGTCAAGTGCATGGGGAGATTGCTACCTGGATTGTAAGAGATTGGGAACAGCTTTGTTCAGGATAAAGAACTGGACGTTCTCACTTTTAGTGAGTTAGTTCTTCTGTACATCTAATGCTTGGAACAGCGCCTGGCACATTGTAAGCCCCTTGTGTTCGTTGCTGCTACTACTAGTAGTAATTATTAGAATTTCCCGAGGTAGAACTCGTGTCGAGTGTCTTTGATCAGAAATCATATATCCAAGTTTATTCGAAAAGCTCATATTCCTCAACTTAGAAAAGATAAAATGGAACTTTCCTTGGAGGAGCCCAGTTCTCACAAGTGCCCTCCGTCCTGGTTGGAAAACGTTCTGCTTTTCCTCTGGGTGAGGCCAGGCCAGGGTGGAGGAGCGCTTCCTTCCAGAGCCCAGGGAGGAGTCTTTGCCTTCAGGAATTACATGATGTAACCACTGGTTTTACGTGAAGTGAGAGTCAAGTATTATAATGAAATTCTGTGTGCTTGTTTTAGATTTAAGACCCACAGGCTTCCGCTTCCCTATCAAAGACAGACCAGGTGACCCCAGGCCCCAGGAAGGGGATTGTCTCAGATACTCTTTCTCAAGACCCCATCTTTTCCCCCCACCAACCCACCCCATCCTCCCCTCCACATATCCGCGTGTCATGCATTTTTCAAGGTCGCACTCAAATTCATTCATGTAACTTTGCTGACCCCCGACTGTCCATGGAGCATCCTCTTATCTAAACTCTTCTAAGACTGTTAGCAAACCAAAATGGGTTCGCTTCCTGGCGAGTTAAAGTCAGAGCCTCCACCAGAAGTAGTTGTCACACAGTGTAGAGTTTCTTTGCGTCAAATAGGAGACCAAGCGGAATCATTTCCAAAGTCGTGGCTCCCCAGACAAAGGGAAGCAGGGGTCTTTTATTCCCAGTGGGGAATGAATATTTAAAAGGGAAGTTTTGGCGTCACATGTCCAGGTAGGTCTTAGTTTGCGCAGGCGCAGTCTGACAACATGCTCTCTCATACATCGCATGTTATGCTAATAAGCCCTAGGCTCCTCCCAGGGCAGAGACTTTAGTATTGAGATGAAATAAAGAGCATCTTTTGGTCCTCTCTGGGCCATCTGCACAAGTGCTGGCCTTGCAGTGGGGCTCCATCTGGTTCAGGCTGGTTGACACTGGTATCCAGCATAGCTCTGAAAAACAACCTTGAGGAAGGGTTAAGCAAGCTGCTTAGGGCAGACATCAGGTGACAAGATCACTTGATCTGTCCTACATAGTTTAATGCTACTAACATTTTATTGATAGTCCATGAAAAGGGCTTGTAACAATGCCTGAATCGTTACGCACTACCATTTGTGGTTTATCTGTTATCTCGTTTAATCACAATACAAATATTTTCCCCTTTTTACAAAAGAGTTAATGGAGACAGAGAGAGGCTCAGTAAAGCGCCCTGTCTGAATCAGACTGTCTGGTTCTCGAGCAAGAATCATATAGCCCCTTCAGTGTCTGGCTTCTTGCTGGGTCTTTGCTATCACCCCACATGTGAGCCTTGTCTTCTTAAACAGATCAGAAGCTCTGAGCACCTCGTCTCCTACTTGTTTGTGTGTGTGTGTGTTCCCCCAGACCCCCAGCATTCAAAAGTTCCCTGAGGACTAGCATGCCCATTTCCGGGGTGGCCCCAGGAGCGGGCTCTCCTGACCGCCAGCTGCCGCAATTGGCTACACACTGTGCTGAGGTTTTTCCAGTGTCAACTCCCTCCTGGACCAGCTCCAGTTCTTGCCATGTGTTAGACTCCGCCCTTTCTTAATGTTGGCAAATGGTTCCCAGCTGCACAAGCAACAGCCTGGCTTCTTCCAGGCCAGGGCCAGGGAAAACTTTTTTTTCCCCCAAGAACAAGCAGGAACAAATTGGTGTTGGCAGAGTGGTCCTGGGCAAATCCAAAAGTCTTGTCCTTGTCCTTGATCTTCCGCTGTCTCTTTGCCACACACAGTACTCTGTGCTGCCCACCCCTCCCCTCAGGTCCCACCTGGACCTGGCTCCCTGATATAACCAAGCCCAGCCCTCTGCCCTTTGTCCCTGTTCCTTAAGGCTGCGGATAACTACACATCTGATAAAGTTAAGGTTTATCTGAATCCCTCCTGGTGACATATTTGCATTTTAAAAGGAGATAATTCCTTAACTGTTCTGAAAGAAGGCCAGGCAAAGGAGGAGATGATTAAACTACACGCCAGGTGGGAGGCAGGGCACGATATGGAAAGGACTTCAGGTCTGGATGATCCTGGGTTCGAGTCCTGACTGCTCCCCCTCACTGGCTGTGTGACCGGCAGCTTCTCCTTGCCTATTCCTTGTCTGTTAAATAGCTCAGCACCTGACACTCCAGGTATGAGAACCCAGGCCAGGGGCGGGCCCTTGGCAAGTGTTCCTTTGAAGTCTCCCCTCTCCAGGGACCTCCTTCAACCCGTGCGTGTAAGGCCTACCGTAATCGGATGTCTGTTGGTGTCACATTAAGAACATAATTGTTTATGTATCTTGTTGTAAAATGTTCTCAGCTTGGGGTTTTCCAAAACATGTATTTATTGTGAAATATAGCCTATATACAGAAAAATGCATAAAACACGTATTTACTGTTTAGCAAATAGTTATAAAGGTGTCACCCAGGTCACCACTACCCTGGTGGAGAAAGACAAGTACTGCTTTCAAGTTGGTTTGTGTATATAACACAGTGGTTCTCAGCCAGGGGTGATTTTGCCCCCAGGGGACATTGAAACATTTTTGGTTGTGGCGTCTGGGGAGGGGCTATTAGCATCTAGCAGTTGAGGCCAGGGATGCTGCTAAACACCGGTCGGTCCCCCACAGCCAAGAATCATCCAGCCCCAGTGTCAGTAGTGTCCAGGTTGAGAAACCCTGCTGTAACAGAACCCAATCAGCCACGAATGTCTGAGTTTGGGAAACACGGTCCTTCAGCAGGAGGTGAACTTTCAGGAAAAAATTCAGACGCTCAAGAAACCGTTAGTAGCAAAACTTAGATTTATGTAATACATTATTATTAGTAATGCTATCCCACCGCACTAATTGTTCTCTGGCGAAAAAAAAAGGCCAGCCAGAATTTCTGATGAAGGATCTGAATAGACCTTGCTAACAGCATCAATCAGTTGATATTCTTTCATTGCTGCCAAATGCTTTTAATCTCCTCTGCAATTTGCACCAATCTTGGGAATCAAATACGGCACAAGTTAGTAGAAGCCAGACGTGTTCCATTTTACTATTAATTGAATCGTGAATTAATTAAAGACTGTTCTGTCTCCAACAGCTTGTCCCAGCCCCTTTGCACTTGTAACTCTTGTCTTTAATTTATTGCAGGATTTAGTCGTTCGTATTGTTTTTATTCTTGGCAACCTGACAGCGAAAAATAACCAGGCTCGTGAACAGTTTTCCAAAGAGAAAGGGGGCATCCCCACCCTGTTGTCATTGTTCCATACGTTCTACCAACTGGACCTGCAGTCCAAGAAGTGGGTGGGTGACGGAGAGGAGCAGCTCAAGGTGCAGAGGCCACCGACCCAGGCGGAGGACGTGCTCATCAAGCTGACCCGTGTACTCGCCAATTTAGCCATCCACCCCGGCATCGGCCCGGCCATGGCCGCCAACCCACACGTAGTGGGCCTGCTCCTCGCCATGCTGGGTAAGACCAGCGGCCTGGCTGCAGCACACACGTGGGGCGGGAGCTGCTCCCTCCAGCCTGGAGATGGTTCTGTGGCTTGGATGTGGTGAGGGTTTTATTAGCACAATTGGCCCACGTTGACAAGCCTCCTCAGCTGTTCTGTGCAGACAACTACCTCAAAAATAATCCTCAAAAGTAATCCAGATTAAAAAATAAAATAAAATATAATAATACAGGTCATTACTAAAACCCACTGAATTGTACACTTTAAAAGGAGAATTTTATGGTATGTGATTTATATTGCAATAAAAAAAGTATGCCAATCGAGTTATCAAAAATTGGCCAAACTAACCACAAAGAGTTTAAAATCCCGAACTTTTCGTGGGTTAGTCCATGTGATTAAAGTTTATCTTTTTATTTGTTACGTTTTTACATTAGCTGTAATTATGGCCCCCAGTCATTCGGTCCCCTCTTTCCCCCTGTATCAGCTCAGGCTGCCGTAACCAAATACCACAGACCGGGGGGCTCAAACAATAGAAATTTATTTCTCATGGTTCTGGAGCCTGGAAGTCCAATGTCAAGGTGCTGGCTGATTCGGGCTCCTTGAGAGCTCTCTTGCTGACTTGCAGATGGCTGCATTCTCACTAAGTGTTCCCACTGCCTTTCTTCCATGTTGCAGGTGGGGAGAGAGAGAACAAATGACCTCTCTCTTCCTCTTCTTTAAGGCCACCAATCTTATCGGATAAGGACTCCACCCTTATGACCTCATTTAACTTTAATTACCTCCTAAAACCCCTATGTCCAAATACACTCACATTGGGGGTTAGGGCTCCGACATATGAATTTGGGAGAGAGGACACAATCCAGTCAATAGTATTCTGCCCCTGGCCCCCCCAAATTCATGTCCTTCTCACATGCAAATACATTCACTCCATCTCAACAGCTCCAAACTCTGAACTCATTCCAGCATCAACTCTAAAGTCTAAGGTCCAAAGTCTCATTTAAATATCATCTAAATCAGATATTGTGAGATTTGAGATAAGATATATCAGGAAGAGAAATTCCTCTCCTGCCATGAACCTATGAAACCAGACGAGTTATGTGCTTCCAAAATACAACGATGGGACAGGCCGAGGGTGGACATTCTCCTTCTGTAACCCAAACGGAAGTGGGTTCCCTCCTGGCGAGTTAAATCAGACTCTCCACCAGGTAGTTGTCTCCCAAAGTAAAGTACATCTGCAGCAAATAGGAGACCAGGAGGAATCATTTCCAAAGTCATGGCGTCCCCAAACAAAGGGAAGCAGGGATATTGATTTGGGGTGGGGAATGAATATTCAAAAGGGAGAGGTGGGTATTCGCTTGCGCAGGTTCAGTTGGAAAACATGCTTCCACACACACTGCAGGTTAGGGTAATAAGGCCTAAGCTCCTCCTGGAGAGATCTTAGCATTAAAAGAAGGCAAAGGCCATAGGCATAGCTCTTGTGGTGAGGCTCGGTCTGGTTCAGGGAGGTTGGTGATTGCATCTCCTTAACATAACAAAAGGATAAAGAACAATTTGGAAAAACAGTTAAAATATCCAAACCCACCCTTGAGTTCCTTGGGATGACTAGTTGGTGACAGTTCCAAAAGGGAGAAATGGGAAAAAGGGAAAGTGTGACAGGTCCCAAGCAAGTTCCAAACCCAGCAAGGCAAATTCCATGAGATCTTAAGCTTGAGAGTAATCTGCTTTGGTTCAATGCTTTACCTTCTGGAGCCGCTGTGGCAGTGGTCCTGCCTCCACTGCTCTGTCAGTCAGGTTGCTGTAGCTAGTTCAGTGTAACCAGACTTGTGCCTTTTCCTCTGATTGCCAGACCCTATATCCAAGTGCCTTAGCCCTCATGGACTGCATGCTTCAGAAGCACCTCAAGACCTCTAAAGCCGAACTCATGACCTTTCCGCCAACTGAACCCTCTTCCCACGCCCTTAATTCAGAGAATGTGATCGCTGTCCATCCAGTTAAGTAATCCAGAAACCCAGGGATCATCCTGAGAGATTCCTGTCCCTTATCCCCCAATCCAGTCTTCACCACATAGTGTCCATTTTCCTCCCCAAACAGTTTTCCAGTCCGGCCACTCTGCTCCATCACTCTGCTGTCGCCCAAGCCTAGGCTATGTTGTCATTCAGAATGTCACAGGAAGCTCCTAACCAGTATCCCTGCCTCTACGCTTCTCTGCACTGTGGCTGGAGTAATCAGGAGATGAGGCTGAGGCTGAGGGGAAGGCAGGGGCAGAATTACTCAGGGTCTTGTGTGCTGGGCTAAAGGGTTCATTCATTTGTCCACTCATTCTTCATCCAGCAACTATCTACTGAGCACCTGCTGCATGCCACACACCTTTCTAGGGGCTGGGGATGCAGCAGTCAGTAAGAGGTAAATCCCGAATCCTCGTGGAGCCTGCATCTTAGAGCTGGACAAGAAACATCAACCACGTGACATCAGGCAGTCATGTGTGCTATGGGGAAAATGACAGTGGGGAAAGGGGAAAAGCCAATAATGGCACCATTTTCTGTGGGTGGTTAAGGAAAGTATGTCCGATAAGGTGACATCTCAGCCACGACCTGAAGGACGTGAGGAGTGAGCCAAGTGGACAGCTGGAAGAAGAGGACATTCCAGACAGAGGAAGAGCAGGACAGGGGTTCTCAGGCAGGATCATGCTGACAGGTTCAAAAACAGCACAAACACCGGTGTGGTTGACTGTGGGGCCTGGGGGCTAGAGCAGCAGATGAGGCAAGACAGGGAAGGATGGAGGCGGCTCAGGTAGGGCCTGAGGGCCATGTGAGAGGAGCGGCATTGTCGACTTACTTTTTTTTTTGAGTTAATGATAGGTTACAATCTTGTGAAATTTCAGTTGTACATTGCTGTTTGTCAGTCGTGTTGTAGGTGCATCCCTTCACCCTTTGTGCCCACCCCCACCCCCCTTTCCCCTGGTAGCCACTAATCTGTTCTCTTTGTCCACATGTTTAAGTTCCTCATATGAGTGGAGTCATACGGAGATTGTCCTTCTCTATCGACTTACTTTTAAAGGATCACAGTGTTGAGGATAGACTCAGGGAGGTGAAGGTGGAAGAGGGGAAGCCAGTTAGGAGGGGAGAGATGGGCTAGGTGGGCGTAGAGGAGGTGAGAGGGATCCCATTCTGCGTGTTTGGAAGTCATGGGTGGATTATGACCTAAGGGTCATTCTGTTGGGCGGTGGGGGTGTGGGGGACACACCCCAGGGTGGAGCCCCTGGGAGAGCTCAGGGTCAGGGCAAACCAGAAGGGATTAGAGATGGCTCGGCTTCCCGGTGTGTTGGCACCTTTGCTTTACTACAGACACAGGGCCCAGATGAGCCCGACTTTTCCAGACCCCTTGGCAGGAGGGATTGAGCTTACTGTGTTCTAAACCCCGGCCAGGAGTGGTCCCTGCATTTGGTGCATTTCCCTGCAGGAAATGTCATCAGTAATAAAGAAGCAAGCAGCAAGAGCAGGCAGTGCCCTTGCACAGACCTTGCCCCGGACAATGGCTTGTCCCTGCCACAGCTGTTGCTGCAGTTAGGATGGCATTGTTTCTGCCCCTGCAATGAGTCGTTGCCAGCCTTATCCTCACTTTGTTTCAGAATACAAGTCAGTTGATGATTGTGAAGAGCTGGTGATCAATACTACAGCAACAATCAACAACTTGTCTTACTACCGAGTGAAGGACTCCGTAATCCAAGACAAAAAGCTGTATATTGCTGAATGTAAGGTTCTGAGTTGGGTTTGTGTAGATGCATGTTCGTTTAAGCTTTTGACTTTATTAAGTAAACAGAACTGGAGGCATTCATGTTTTCTGATTTCTGATACAAATATCTAAGAGCCTGATTTGATTCTAATTAGAATTGGGAAAAAGTTAGTTTCTTAATTCTTGCTCAAGTCCCCTTATATTTTGTATTTTATCACTGTTAACTTGTAAGTTATCAGTATTTAATATGATATTGGTTTCTAGTAGCCTTTAAATTAAAACTTAAATTCACCGATTTCATTTCTCTGGCCACCAAACCCAGTGCTCGTCAAGCTTCTGGTGAGTAAAAACATGGATGGAATCCTGGAGGCTGTGCGCGTTTTTGGAAATCTCTCCCAGGATCACGACATCTGCGATTTCATTGTGCAGGAAAATGGTGAGTTAATGACTCGTACATTCGTAAACATGTGCTTCTTGCCAATAAACAGCTGAGCGGTTTCGCAGCTTGGGTCATGACAACATGACACTTGTTTCTGCTTTGGGACGAGTAGTGCTTTACATTCTGTTCTGTCCGTAAGTAATGCTCTCGGCTCAGATGCCAAGATGGATCTAGGAAGTGCTCTCCGTGTTCCCCTCTCCCTTGGGAGTGGCCTTCTGAGTCCGAGAGGGCGTGTGTGTGTGTGTGTGTTTCTTTAAGGGACACAAGTGATCTATACTCATCATCTCCATCCATGTGACTGGGCTCAAGAGACAGTCTCCTTCGTGTGCTAGAATGTCAATTACAGTACTGCTTGTAACTGCAAAACTTGGAAACAACCTAAATGTCCACCGACAGGCAAGAGGAAAAATGCATCACGGAACAAAATATTCTACAGCAATTAAAATAAATGAGCTAGAGGTTCATGTATCCATACGGATCAACCTCAAACACGGAATGTAGGAGCAAAAAAGCTAGTGACGGGAGATATATACAGAATAATGCCATAAATATGTTTTAAAACACGCAAAACAATATTGGGTATTGTTCATGTCATGTACTCATGTAGTAATGGTATAAGGTATAAAAAGTATTTGGAAATGATAAACTGCATGTTTAAGACAGAAGTTACCTTTGGAAGGGAAAGGATGCCCAAAGATATAAAATTGGCTCTGTAATATTCTATTTCTTAAACTGGGTGGCAGGTACACAAACGTTTATACTAACTGTACTGTTTTTTTTTTTTTTAGATTTTGTTTTTCCTTTTTCTCCCCAAAGCCCCCTGGTACATAGTTTTTAGTTGTGAGTCCTTCTAGTTGTGGCATGTGGGACGCTGCCTCAGTGTGGCCTGATGAGCAGTGCCATATCCACGCCCAGGATTCGAACCAGTGAAACCCTGGGCCGCCGAAGCCGGAGTGCACGAACTTAACCACTTGGCCACGGGGCTGGCCCCTAACTGTACTTTTTGTATATCTCAAATATTTCATGTAAGAATAACAAAAAATACCTAGTTATCCATGTTTGTGATAGAAATTTAGATAAGACAGATATTAAAAAAAAAAGCAGCAGCAGCAAACACTCACCCATCCTCTCACTACCCCGGAGATAACTGTTCACGTTTTGGTGGACATTCTTTGGACTCTTAAAAACACACATATATGCGAGGCTGCCTTTGCCAGGCTCACTGTCTGACCCACCAGTGGAGCCAAAGTCAGAATGGGTGGCCACCTCTCAGGTATGCAGGAGAAAGGAGCACACATCTTATCCATGCTTTCTCCCAGCCCCCACTGGGGGATGAGGAAACAGGACCAACAGTTCCTTTTCCTAGGACTAAGGGAAAACGGTTCCCAGAGGCAGGGAGCCTGCCCTGATCTGAGACGCCCCTTACCCTGGAATTCCTGCCTTGCCGCAGGCTGGTTCCCAGGGGTCTGAGCAAGTCTTCTCTTACAAGCTGTGGACCTGGAAAACTTCAGGAAGGATCTCAACGGGCGCCTACTTCCCTCCCCAGGAGCTGTGTAATTTAAAGAAAATTGCTCCTAAGCAATTCAAAAGGGCCCTTGAGAACAACCAGAAGTTGGAGGTGAATGTCACCTGTGTGGTTGGAAGTCTGCGGTTCCCTCCTTTGCCCAGGCAGGGACTCTATGTCCGCCTTGGAGAGGGAGCTGATACCTGAGTCAAATGTAGCAATATCTGGGGACAGAGGACCTGGGGGGTGGGGCAGGTTCTGGAAGTGGTGGATGTTGGTGAACCCACTGCTGGACAATGGGTAAGTCCCCTTGCAGGGTTTCCATTTTGCAAGCCACTCCCCATTTCCCCTTTGTAAAATAAGACCTAGCTGGGCCCCCTGAGCTTTACTGGTCTGCGTCTGTTCTCGCCCTTCCCAGTCCACAAGTTCCTGATTGCCCTGCTGGGTGCTAAGCATCAGGAGATCTGCTTTTCTGCTTGTGGCGTCCTCCTAAATCTCACCGTGGATCAAGACAAGCGCATCATCCTAAAAGAGGGAGGTGGCATTAAAAAGTAAGTTTCCAGGCCTGGAGCCCTCACTCACTCAGGATCCCGGGGACGGAGTTTTCCAGGGAGCTTGGGCCCCTCTCGTCATTCCTCAGCGGGGAGGTATTTCAACATTTGGAAGAGCCAAGTCTGGGCTAAAGAGAGGATTTAGGTTCCCCTGGACACTTACTTCAGAGGTGGTTATCGCTACTTTGTAGCTACTTAAAATTGTCGATGAAATTATATTAAATAGTCACAGAATTATAGAAATACTAAGCATTACAGAAGGATAATCATAATGCTAAAAATAGAAAAAGAGATTCGGACCTAATAACTTCTCAGTTTGACTTTTCTTAACTCAGGTTGGTGGAGTGTTTAAGAGATGTGGGGCCTACCGATTGGCAGCTGGCCTGCTTGGTTTGCAAAACTTTATGGAACTTCAGTGAAAATATCACTAACGCTTCGTCATGTTTTGGAGATGAAGAGACCAACACCCTCTTAGTCCTGCTGCCATCATTTTTAGGTAGGACTCCTGAGTGTGAGTCTGTGAGTTTTATCAGAGCGAGATAAAAATTGTGTTCTGTGACCTGGATGGATAAAGATTAGTATGTGTTTGGGTGGCTATGTTTCTGTAAGTAACAAGAGCATGTTAAAGATTATTATAATTTGGAAATATCTGGAAAAGACTGAAAGTTATTTACAAAAGGCACACAAGGACTTTTAACTCATTGGGTACTGTCATGATTTCTCTGTGGCTTTTTTTTTTCTTTTTTGGCATTTTCTATACACTGCAGAAGTACAAGATCTCAGCATAAATGTATTTCTGTTGTTTAAAAGTATATAGGCATTGTTGCAACTGAGGAAATATGGCTAAAAGCTACTCTGAATTAAGTTGTGCTTTTAATGAATCTATACATTTTAATTAGCAGCTATGTTAATTATCATGTGGGGGTCCGTCTGCGAGACTATTACGGGGGGCGGGGGTCTGTATCCTTGAAAGATAGGAGATCATGGGTACAAACCAAAGAAGAGAGGATAGTGTCTTACATTTTGAAAGTTTTTATTTTTAGGGTCATTTTTTTCATCCTGGTTTAGGTCTAACAACGATTTGGGTCAGTAAATGGGTGTTTTCAATAACCCTTTTCCCAAAATGGAGGAGATGACCCCCTCCATTGCTCAGCCACTGTGTTGGATCCGCAAGGCCGTGTGGAAAGGTTCAATGTGACACAGAAGCCATGGGTTCAGATCCTTCTCTCTGATGGTGGCATTTGACAAGAGAATCTCTCAGAACTGGTCTTTTTCGTCTCTAAAATGGGGACATGATAATCCCTGCCCTGCCACATGGAGTCATGCAGATTAAACAAGCATCCTGGAAAGACCAGGAGGCTGGATTCAGACAGCTCTGAGTTTAAGACCTCACTCTATAATTTACAGGGTTTTAACCCTGGGCTCAACCTCCCTGAATTTCTATTCTCTCATCTCTAAGATGGGGAGGACGGATGTCCACTTTGTGGGGTTGTCAGGATGATAATGAGCAGATGCGTCCAAAGAGCTTGAGACAGTGCCTGACACACGGCAAGTCCTCAAAACGCGCTTGTGAAAGTGCTCTGTCAATTCCAAGTGTTGTAACAATATGTTATTAAACAGGAACTCAGAACCAGAAGTTATTTGAAAGAATCAGGTTTGCTAGGTTGATGTGAAATTTTTTTTTTCAGGTATGTAATTTTGTGTATGTAAGAGTAAGAAAAAATGGGCATGATTTTAAACCATTGAGGTTCACAGTCTCCTCGGTGAACGTTCAGCTTTCTCGGGTTGCCAGGAGCAGAAGTGCATGCTCAACTTGCCTTAATTCAACTCTCAACTGTGGCAGAACATTGGAGTCAACTGTGGAATTAAACACGCTTATCCTGGCCCCATCCCCAGGAATTCTGATTCAGGAGCTCTGGGGCGAGGCCGATTATCTGCGTTTTTAGAAAGTTCCACGGATGAGTCTGCTCTTCAGCGAGGACTGAGAACCACTGCCCTGGGTGATGGAGGAGTTCGAGGGAAGGAAGCCCAGGGAAGAAGGAAGCCAGGAAATAAGCCTGCTGCCCAACGCCTGCTGGAGAGGCACTCAGGACCTGGAAGGTCATTCTAGAAGGAAGCAGAGTCCTCCAGTGAGCCCCTCAGTAGTGGGCATCCTCTGCTCCACGCTGCTGGAGACCCAGCCCTGCTGTTACGGGAGAAGTCCTTCCTCCCCCTCGTTCCCTCTACGCTCCTGCTGGGCTGCAGCTTCAACTACCTCGAGGCTGCTTCTTGCTGCACTCAGTGTGTGTGACTCTGCGTCTCCTCTGTTGTTGGCGAACCCTTCTATCTGTCTCCCATTTGGGGAGAAGATGTGATTGGTTCCGTGAGTCACTCTCCTGGGGTGTAGGGCTTTTGTGCCTTAGGCAGCAGCTGCTTCCACCAAGGCTATCTGTGACTTCCTTTGGCTCCTAAGTCGAGGGCAATTAGCCATAAATAACAAAATGGTGCGGCCTTGTGGCACAAGGACCTCTTAGAAGCGGATGTGGGCCTGCCTGGCTTCTCAGCAGCAGGCAGCACACCTGGCAGGCACTTCACTGTAGCAGGGCTATTGCCTGCTTCTCCCCTCCCTCACCTTCCCCGAGAGCCAGGCTGGTCTTCCCCTGTGCTTCCCCAACCTCTGTACCTCTGCAGGGCCATATCCCTTAGCTATGCAGCCAGATGCTGCCTGTCCTTCCAGGACAGGCCCTCTTCAAGCGCAGTCTAGTCACAGGAAATCTACACTTCTTATACAGCAATTACTCCTGAACTGTGTAACTTCTCCTGTATGATTGTTTTGTAACTTTTATTTCCCCACTCCAGCCAAGCCACTTTAAGGAAAGGATATTGCCTTGTGCAAACTAGGTTCTTGATAGATGCTTGTGGATTGACTGACAGTAGTGGTACCTTTGTTTTAATAGGGCTATATACTTTTAAAGCATGTTCATTCTATCCTTGTAAGATCTCTCTGAGGCCATCATCTAGGTGACAGATGAGGAAAGTAGATCTAGGACAGCTAAGTGACTTGGCTAAGGTCATACTATAGAAAAGCCAGGACTTTTCATCAGAAAATGAACCTCTGTGCCTGTGTTTTTCTGCTGTTCCGTTACATAGCACCCTTAGCCCACCCCATGGAAGAGATTGGAGCATGGATAACAAACACAGTCCATCAGGGAGCCAAGTCACCAGCAGAGCTTGGCCCGATTTCTCACGTGATCACAAGGCCCTCCTTACGAACTGTGAGGACCAGGCTGCTTCCTGGCTTTGCTCTCAGCTGTGTGGGCCTCAGACCCTTGCTTCTGGCAGGGTTGTAGCTGTGTCTGGCCAGTTGGGTGGCAGCAAGTGAAATGGATATGTGGGTGAGAGTGTACTTAAATTTCCATTGTTTTACAAAGATAGCTAAAAAAAGGCCATTTTGAAAACAAGATGAGCTGTTAAATCCCAAAGCCCTCTGTTGAAGTGTGAGCACTGTTTTTAGAAAACATGGCAAGGCTATTGATACAGCAATATGTTACCCAACTCTTCTTGATGGGCAACTGGAAAAAGAAAAGAAAGTAATGGTCCTCAACAGAATTGGGATGTTGGGATGTTGACAGTCTTTTTGGAAAGTGTTTTTAAAAGGATGTTGTCTAAAACGTCCTGATATGCTACAATTACTTCTTAGGAACTCATTAGCTGGGTGTTTATCTTGAAGTTCTTAAGTGCTGTGCCCATAGGCTTCTCTCTGGGGAGCTGGCAGCTGGTGAGCAGTGTGCGCCGTTTATTATTGTGAACGTAAAACATACTCACTAGGTTATTTTATGCTCATCATAAGGTACATGGAACTTAGCCCCCAGGTGATGTGACAAAGGGGTAGAGTGGGGCCCAAGGTTCAAGTCAGATTCCATCATCAAGCCTATGCCAAAGAGCCATCAGCTGCTTCTGGAAGATTTGAGGACCACACCTTAAATAGGCAGGACAACAATCCAACCCTCAACAGCTACCTGGTGCTGGACAGCAAGCTGAGAAATAGTGCAGTGAGTAGGGGATGCTTCTATGGATGCTGCAGGATACTTAAACTGTAATAGAGTCTGTGTTATAATGATCCCTGACAAATTTATTGTTTTGAGTCCTTTAATCCTTTTCTAATACCCTACAATTCTAGTATCTGGAAGTGTGTTGTGCACAAAGAAAACTTAAGAATGACTGGTTGTCTAAATCAGTGCTTTTCACACTCTGACCAGCATCTTTAAAAAATGAAGTAGCAGAGAAAGAAAATGTCAGAAAATATTACATGTCATAAAGATAAGTATTCCATTGTGAAATGTTTGGTTTTGTATATAAATATGTTGTAAGTATATGTGTACAGTCATAATGTAATATGTATTTATGTTACAGTCAAAAAAGTTTGAAAATCATAGATCTAAATTTTTCTTGAATTATCCTCTGCCACTCTTTATACACTTTTAATATCTAGGCAATACGGCACTTTTTATGTATTTGCTGTATTTACTTTGAAACTTTAGACTACTTTTCTCTTACCTGTAGCTGTTTGGCCACTTTTGTTATCTTGTCTAACCCAATTTATAATTAATAGGGTCTGAGTGTAGATTAACTAATTATAGGCCAAGCCTCAAGAAGAGTTACATAGTCTTGACATTGGATTGAAAAAACCCCAAAACACCAAAATAGATTTGCTAAAATCACCAAATCCCACCAAAGCCCTGGGAGAGGAGGGGACGGCGAAGTGCCTGGGCAGCCCTTAGTCCTAAGCTGCTTGGAAAAGAAGGGCATAAACAAGAGAATTAATTTTTTAATGGAAGTTTAGTGCTCAGAATATCTGGAGGAGTGAGCAGGAAGGAGATCCGGAAATGGGAAAGCACTCAGAGTCTCGCAGACTCCTCTGGTCCAGAAGTAGCCCACTGGGAAGGGCTTTGAAGGCATCAGATGCCATCTGCATTCTCCTCCTCTCAAGGTCCTGGTTATCTTGTGGGTGGGGAGATCCAGGTTTGCTTACAGGGGTCTCCATGGAGCTCCTTGCTGAAGTGTTTGTGTCTGCCCGGAACTTATCTCAGAGCTGCATAGCTGTCCACTTGGTTGGAGGAGAGGAAGGGAAGGTAAAAACTGGGATTCCAGACTCCCTTATCTTATTCTTATTCTGGGTGGCGACACTAACACCAAGAGAGCCAAAGCACACAGAGTCTGTGAAAATACTCAGTGTAGAAAATTTGATGTAAACAGTAAGGAAGCATTTATAATAGGATTTTAATTGGCCCTATGAAAAGAGTTTGCAGATTATGTAAGTAGCAATATTTGTGGTCATTTTAGGATTTAGCGGTTACCACTTAAGAAGTCTGCCTTAGCCGCAGACCTAGGAAGTGGCAGAGCCAATCTTCTGACTTGCAGGCCACTGCATTTTCCTGAAGTCCTTCACAACTCCTACATAAACAAGGAAAAATGCGGTGGCGGGTCGGCGCAGAAACATTAGTGGCCATTTATCTCCCTACTTGGGCGGAATATACTTACGGTGTTCACAGAATGCAGAGTGCCCTGGGATTAAGAAGCAAACCAAGGCTGCAGTTGTGCATTTTTTTCACAAGTGCTTTTCTGCATTATCCATGAACTCACTTGGGATTCTAGTACTTCTTGGGGTTCTCAAAGTGCCCCACTTTTCACTGTTACTGAAGAGAGCATAGGGGTGTCGTTTCAAGGGACTATGTCTAGGTTGCTCTGAAGCCAGCAAGTTGGTTTTCAGTCAAGTTTACAGTGTCAAACTCAACCACGCTGCTTTCCCAAAAGATTTCCTGACTCCTTGTTTCATCTGTCACCACTGAAGTAATTAACTTTTCTAATGTGCAGAGAAGGAAGTAACCCGTTAATACTTTATTCTGAGAAATTGCCATCTGATTTTTGGATGTGGG
Source organism: Equus asinus (assembly GCF_041296235.1). Taxonomy (NCBI): domain Eukaryota; kingdom Metazoa; phylum Chordata; class Mammalia; order Perissodactyla; family Equidae; genus Equus; species Equus asinus. Next base: position 44,643,096 of record NC_091813.1, read on the forward strand.
CTTTACATATAAGCACTACGGATTAGTTGAAATAAGAGCTCAATTCAATCTAGGATTTTTTTTTGAGAAGATTATTTTCCTTCTTTATTAAGAGACTAAAATATACTTATTTGAAAATAGTTGATAAAAAAGAATAAAGAATGACTCCCATTAAAAAAGTCTTTTAACCCCAAATCCTACCTATGTCATGTTGGAATTAGAGATGATCCCGGATGGGTTTAACTCATGCCATTGAAAATTAAACTTTATTCAATAAGATTGCATTTCCAAATAATTGCTGTAATTTTCATTTTTCTGATACAGATGAAGAGCTAGCACTGGGTGGCAGTTTTGACCAAGACCTAAAGAATTATCACAGACTCCACTGGGAAACAGAATTCCAACCTGTGGCGCAGCAGCTTCTAAACCGAATTCAGAGTCATCACAGCTTCCTGGAAGCCCTGCCTATTCCTTCTTCCTAACATGGTGAAATTAACAACAAACAGGAAGTCAGGTCTCCTTCATTCTTAAGAAGTGGTAACAAACGTGAACATTTTTTTTCAGTATTAAGCAATATTGAAAGTTTTCAGGTACTGATTTTAGTGAGTAGTCTAAGTATTTTAAAAGAAGCATTTCTTCTTGTTAGGTATTATGGAAAAATGAATATACATGTTGTACTTTCTGCTCGGAGCAATGTAAGATGAAAATATATGCATGGTTTTTCTAAGTAAATGACTTTTTCTTCTATTCTTTATTAAATAACTTAGTTCTAGTCTTAAAATCCTGATTTGACAATTCTGGACTTGAAGCGCTTGTCAGTTCAGTAGTTAAATGAACTGTGCACCGAAGACTATTAGGCTTTGTGTATAGAAAGAATGGTGGTCAACACTATTAGGAATATATTTCCACATAAGTATCTGTGCTAATTCTTATGTCATCTAGTAATTTTCTGGGTTAGGTACCAGTATTTTTCTGGTTCTCATATTAAGAGGAGTAAGCAGAAAAACTTAAAGAAGACTGCTTTGAGCCATCTACTCTATTAAATAAGCAAAATAGATGAAAAAGGGAGTATTTTACCTCCTTCTTTTCATTTGAAATAAAATGACTAGACTATCCTTATAATTGTAACTCTCCGTGACTAGGGAGGTGATATCCTAGAAAGAGTGTAGGCTTAGGTGTATGGCAGATCTCAGTTGAATGCTAGCTCTCCGCTGCTTGGGCCTTGGGCAAGTAACTTAATTTCTTTAGCTTCAACTCTAAAATGGGGATAATTCCTATTTTATTATGGTGTAGTTTAGAAAAAAACCATTAAATGGGCAAACTGTCCAGTACAGTGTCTGATGTGTAGTAGGTGTTCAATAAATTATAACATTATGATGGTAATTAGTTTATTAGTTTGCCATTCTTTGTAGGATAAGTTTGGCCTTTGAATAAATGATAAGAACCAAAGAAATTGAAATTACTGTTGTTATCCTATACTAGCCAAATGAAGATTTGGAAATAAAAGTAGATTTACTACTCTGCTTGGAGAAAAGCTGTTATTAATGGCTCATCTCTCACGCTGCAAAATACCAAGATTAATGGGATAAAGGCAGGCAGCCCAGACTGGCTGGGCTCTAAAGCCTATTAGAAAAAAACCTAAATTTCCAGGAACAAATACTTTCCAAGGGCTCTTTTAGTCTGGGGCTCATCCCTGGTTAGGGCTCAGCAAAATCCTCTAGGGACACTCACCTTGTTAGAGTCATCCGTAAGTATACGCTAGCAGACTCACTCCAGTAGAAGACATCATTTTAAGTCTGGAAGCTGATCTCTCAAAAACATTTAAGGATCTAAGTCTGTTTGTTTTGTTTTCTTTTGTGAAGAAGACTGTCGCTGAGCTAACGTCTGTGCCAATCTTCCTCTACCTTATGTGGGATGCCACCACAGTGTGGCTTGACAAGCGGTGCTAGGTCTATGCCCAGAATCTGAACTGGCAGACCCCAGGCCACCAAAGTGGAGTGGATGAACTTAACCACTGTGCCCCAGGCTGGCCCCTCTAAGCCTTTGTTTTATCCATAGCAGGCTATATATTCTACTTTCAGTGAAAAAGATCAAACTTTTTTTCCCTCTAAAACAGCTCCTTCGGTATTCATAACTGATGTAACTACTCATGGTGGAATACCATTATACTCGTTCTCCTCCATACTAAACGCCTCCCCGTCAGACTTATGTGCAAGCTGGACCATTTGGAACCATATACCCACCTTTAAAAAAAAATTGTGGTAAAAAAGACATAACCTAAAATTTACCGTCTTAACTATTTTTAAACGTACAGTTCAGGAGTGTTAAGTATATTCACATTGTTCTGCAACAGATCTCCGGAACTTTTTCATCTTGCAAAACTGAAACTCTATAGCCATTAAACCACCTCCCATTTCCTCCTCCCCTACAGCATCTAGCAACCACCATTCTACTGTCTCTTTCTATGAATTTGACCAGCTTAGATACGTCATATAAGTGGAATCATATAGTATGTATCTTTTTGTGACTGGCTTATTGCACTTAGTATAATGTCCTCAAAGTTCATCTATGTTGAGCATGTGACAGGATTTCCTTCCTTTTTAGGGCTGAATAATATTCCCTTGTACGTACATACCACACTTTGTTCATTCATCCACCAATGGACATTTGGGTGGCTTCTACGTCATGGCTGTTGTGAATAAAGCTGCTATGAACATGGGTGTGTAAATATCTCTTCAAGATCCTGCTTTCAATTCTTTTGGATATATACTCAGAAGTGGAGTTACTGGATCATATACTAGTTCTATTTTTATTTATTTATTTATTTTTTTGCTGGGGAAGATTCACCCTGAGCTAACGTCTGTTGCCCATCTTCCTCTTTTTTTTTTTACTTCCCCAAAGCTCCAGTACGTACTTGTGTATTCTAGCTGTAAGTCCTTCTAGTTCTTCTATGTGAGCTGCTGCCACAGCATGGCTATTGACAGATGATTGGTGTGGTTCCATGACTGGGAACTGAACCTGGGCTGTTGAAGCAGAATGCACCAAACTTTAACCACTAGACCATCAGGGCTGGCTCTAGTAGTTCTATTTTTAATTCTTTGAGGAAGCTCTATACTGTTTTCCATAGAGGCTGCACCATATCACATTACCACCAACAGTGCACAAGGGTTTCAGTTTCTTCACATCTTCACCAACTTATTGTTTCGTTTTTGTTTTGTTCAATAGCCATCCTCATGGGTGTGAAGTGATATTGCATTGTGGTTTTGGTTTTCATTTCTCTAATAATTAGTGATGTTGAGTATCTTTTCATATGTTTGTTGGTTATTTGTATAACATCTTTGGAGAAATGCCTATTCAAGTCCTTTGCCCATGTTTTAATTGGACTATTTGTTTTTTGTCATTGAGTTGAAGGAGAGCTTTATATAGTCTGGATATTAACACCTCATCAGATATATGATTTGAAAATATTTTCTCCCATTCTGTAGGTTGCCTTTTCACACTGTTGATTGTGTCCTTTGCAGAGAAGTTTTTAAGTTTGATGTAGTTCCATTTGTCTATTTTTTTCTTTTGTCTCTGCTTTTGGTGTTACATCCAAGCAAGCATTGCCAAATCCAATGTTCTGAAGCTTTTCCCCTGTTTTCTTCTAGGAGTTTTAGTTCTTACATTTAGTCTTTAATCAATTTTAGTTAATTTTTGTCTATGGTGTATGGAAAGGGTCTAACTTCATTCTTTTGCATGTGGATATCCAGTTTTTCCAGCACTGTTTGTTGAAGAGACTGTCCTTTCCTCATTGAATGGCCCTGGCACCCTTGTCAAAGTTTATTTGACTATATACATGAAGGTTTATTGGGATCTGGGCTCTGTTCTATTCCCTTGGTCTATATGTCTGTCTTTATGCCAGTACCACACTGTTTTGATTATGTAGCCTTGTGATATGTTTTGAAATCAGGGTGTGTGAGACCTCCAACTTTGTTCTTTTTCAAGATTGGCTATTTAGGGTCCTTTGAGACTTCATATGAATTTTAGCATGGATTTCTCTATTTCTGCAAAAAATGGCATTTTTAAAGACATTGCATTGAATCTGTAGATTGCTTTCAGATGGTATTGACATCTTAACACTATGAAGTCTTCTGACCCATGAACATGAGAGGTATTTCCATTTGTCGTCTTTAATTTCTTACAGTAACATTTTGGACTCTTAAGGGTACAAGTCTTTCAACTTCTTGGTTAAGTTTATCCCTAAGTATTTACTCTTTCTGATGCTATTGTAAATGGAATTGTTTTCTTTATTTCCTTTTCAGATTGTTCCTTTTTAGTTGTATAGAAATGCAACTGATTTTTGTGTGTTGATCTTGTATCTTGCAACTTTGCTGAATTTATTAGTTCTAACAGGTTTTTTTGTGTAATCTTCAGGATTTTCTACATATAAGATAATGTCATCTGCAAATAGAGATAATTTTACTTTTCCTTTCTAATTTGGATGGCTTTTCTTATCTTGCCTAATTGCTCTGGCTAGGACTTCCAGTACTATGTTGAATGGGAGTGGTGAGAGTAGGCATCCTTGTCTTGTTCCTGATCTTAGAGAAAAAGCTTCCAGTCTTTCATTAAGTATATTAACTATGGGCTTTTCATAAATGGCCTTTATTACATTTAGGTAGTTTCCTTCTACTCCTAGATTGTTGAGTGTGTTTCGTTTTTATTGTTTTTTTTTTTTTTATCATGAAAGGGTGCTGAATTTTGTCAAATGCTTTTTCTGCATCAATTGAGATGATCATGATTCCTTCCTTCATTCTGTTAACACAGTGTATACATTGACCAATTTTTGTATGTTGAACCATCCTTGCATTCTAGGAATTAATCCTACTTAATCCTTTTAATGTGCTGCTGAATTCTCTTTGCTATTTTGTTAAGGATTTTTGCATCAATATTCATCAGGAATATTGGTCTGTAGTTTTCTTGTGTCTTTATCTGGCTTTGGTATCAGGGTACAACTGGTCTCACAGAATGAGTTTGGAAGTGTTCCCTTCTCTTCAATTTTTTGGAAGAGTTTGAGGAAGACTGGTGTTAATTCTTTAAATGTTTGGTCGTATTCTCCAGCGAAATTGTCTGGTCCTGGGCTTTGTTGAGAGGTTTTCAATTACTGATTTAATCTCCTTACTATAGATCTGTTCAGATTTTCTATTTCTTTATGATTCAGTCTTGGTAGGTTGTGTGTTTCTGAGTTATCCAATTTGTTGATGTACAATTGTCCATAGTATTTTCTTATAATCCTTTTTTGTTACATTAGTTGTAATGCTCCGTTTTTCATTTCTGATTTTACTTATTTCAGTCTTCTTTCTTTTTTCTCTTAATCTAGGTAAGGGTTTGTCAGTTTTGATCTTTTCAAACAACTCTTAGTTTTGTTGATTTTTTTCCTATTGTTTTTCTATTGTCTATTTCATTTATCTCTCCTCGAATCTTTATTATTTCCTTCCTTCTGCTAGCTTTGGGTTTAGATTGTTCTCTACTTTCTTGAGACATGAAATTAGGTTGTTGATTTGAGATCTTCCTTTTTTATTAATGTAAGGATGTATAGCTATAAACTTCTATCTTAGCACTGCTTTCACTGTATCCCATAAGTTTTGGTATGTTGTGTTTTCATTTTAATTTGTCGTGAGTTACTTTCTAATTCCTTTTGTGATTTCTTCTTTGATGCATTGGTTGTGTAAGAATGTGTTGTTTAATTTCCATATACTTGTGGATTTCCCAGTTTTTCTTTCTGCTATTGATTTCTAGTTTCATTGCATTGTGATCAGAAGAGAGACTGTGTATGATTTCAATCTTTTAAAATTTGTTAAAACTTGTTTTGGGCCTAACATAGACAATCCTGTAGAATGTTCCATGTGCCCTTGAAAAGAAGATGTAATTCTGCTCTTGTTGGATGGAGTGTTCTGTATATGTCTCATAGGTCCAAGTGGTCTATAGTGTTGCTCAAGTCTTCTGTTCCTTACTCATTTTCTTCTGGTTGTTCCATCCATTATTGAAAATAGGGTATTGAATCTCCTACTATTATTGTGGTGGTATGTATTTCTCTCTTCAATTCTGTTAATGTTTGCTTCATATATTTAGGAGCTCTGGTATTTGGTGCATATATATTTATAATTGTTATACCTTCCTGGTGAATTGACCCTTTTGTCTGCTATTAGTATAGCTGCCTCTACTCTTTTGGTTACCATTTTGATGGGATATCTTTTTCCATCCTTTCACTTCCAGCCTATATGTGTCCTTAGATGTAAGTTAGTCTCTTGTAGATAGTATATAGTTGGATCCTCTTTTTAACTTTATCCCTTCAGCCAATCTATGTCTTTTGATTGGGGATTCAATCCATTTACATTTAATGTAATTACTGATACGGAAGAACTTACTATTACCACTGTTTTTTGTATGTTTTGTAGCTTTTTTGTCCCTTGTTTCCTCTCTTGCTCCTTTGTGTTTCATTGATTTTTTTTTTTTTTTAGTGACATGCTTTGATTTGCTTCTCATTTATTTTTGTGTAAGTTCTTGAGATATTTTTTTTTTGTGGCTACCATGGGGCTTATATAAAAAAAAAAATCAAAGTTATAACAATCTATTTTAAACTGATAACAACTTGAATTGCATACAAAAGTTCCACTCCTTTACAGCTCTGCCCAACCCCACTTTATGTTATTGATGTCACAAATTATATCTTTATGTATTTTGTACCCATTAACATAGATTTGTAGTTATTTTTTATGCTTTTGTCTTTCAAATCCTATACAAGAACTAAAAGTAGACATACATGCCAAAATTACAGGAATACAGGTTTCTATATTTGTCCATATATTTACCTTTACTGGAGAACTTTAATTTTCATATGGCCTTGCATTGCTCTGTAGCATCTTTTTGTTTCAACTTAAAGAAAGTCTTTTAACATTTCTTGTAGGGCAGGTCTAGTGGTGATAAACTTCCTCAGATAAACTCTGGGAAAGTCCTAATTTCTCTATTTTTAAAGAACAGTTTTTCTGGATATTTTATTCTTGGTTGATAATTTTTCCTTTCAACACTTGGAATTATCATTCTACTGCACTCTGGCCTGCAAAGTTTGTGTTGAGAAACCTGCTGATAATATTGTAGAAGCTCCCTTGTACATGACAAGTTGCCTTCAGGATTCTTTTTCTTTGACTTTCATCAGTTTGATTATAATGTGTCTCAGTGTGGGTCTCTGGGTTTATCCTGCTTGGAGTTTGTTGAGCTTCTTGAAATAGTATGCCCATTTCTTTCCTCAAATTTGGTTAAGTTTTTGTCCATTCTTTTAAATAAGTTCTCTGCCCTTTTTTCTCTCTCTCTTCTCCCATGACGTGTATATTGGCCTCCTTGATGGTGTTCCATACATCCCTTGAACCCTTTTCACCTTTCTTCAATTTTTCTTTTTGTCCCTTTGACTTGATAATATCAAGTAACCTGTCTTTAAGTTTGCTGGTCCTTCCTTCAGTCTGATCAGTTTCCTGCTGCACTCCTCTAGTGAATTTTTCAGTTCGATTATTTTATTCTTTAGCTCCATAATTTGTTTGGTTCTTTTTTATAGTTTCTATCTCTTTATTGACATACTCATTTTTTTCATGTATTGTTTTCCTGACTTCTTTACCAATCTTGTCCTTTTTTAGTTCACTGAGCTCTTTAAGACAATTGTTTTAAATTCTTTGTCAGGTAATTCAAAGATCTGCATTTCTTTAGTGTCGGTTTCTGGAGAATTATTTTGTTTCTTAGACTGGGCCATGTTCCCGTTTCTTTATATGCCTTGAACTTTGTTGAGGTTTGGGCATTTGAAAAATAGCCACCTCTTCCAGCCTTTACAGACTGGCTTTGCCAGTCAGCCTGGCTACAGGTTCTGGGATCTCTCGAACCTTTTCTGGGGATCTATCTTCTCTGGGCTTGTGTATTCCAGGATATACGCTTTTTAACAGTTTTAGTTTCCCTGAGAGGCTTGCCCTTGTTTCTTCTCAGGAGCTTTTTGTCTCAGTTGCTATTATATTCCTGTCTGTAATCTCTTGCGCCCCCTGTGCCTACCTGCAGAACTGTAGGCTCCCTGCTGCTGTAATGCACTTTTGTGCTACCTTCTGTTTTCACTGGCCTCCAACCAGCATCCAAACCATGCCACCACTCCCACTAGTGCTCCTAGTCAGGTCAGACAGAGTCTAGTCCCTCAAGCAGGCCCCAGAGAAGCCAGAATAGTGGACACATTTTCTACTGTTTTCTTTCTGTCCTGAGGGAGGAGATGGGAATTTCCCCTCAGTTGTGCCTTGCTGTGCTAGGTAGGGGGAGGGGCTAGGACCAGCAAAATGCTACAGTTTTTCCTACACTTTTTGGTGCAGCCTCCAGCTGGTTTTGTGTTTGCCTGGGTGCTGTAGCTTCCCAACTAGTTTCTAGAGTTCTCACAAAGGTATTTGGTCCTTATACTGTTGTTAACTCAGTGTCTCTAAAGGGAATGAGGACCTGGAGCGTCATTGGTGATGTCACTCCCCATCCGCCTGCCTTCTGCTATCCCTTGACATTCACTAGTCACAAATATGCCAATAAACTTCCACAATATTTTAATGATGGAAAACATGCTTATCCAACAAGTTTTATTTACCTACTTATGTACCAATGGTCTGTTATCAAAACTAATTTGAAATAGCTAAACCATTAGAATAAAAATCCCTTTGCTTTCAAATGAATTTTAAGTTAAAAATATCACCACCATTTATAGGAAGTTAAACTTAATTAACTGTAGTAAATACAGAAGTGTTTGGAATTTAAGCTTATTCTTATAGCAAGAGATACTGAATTAAGTTTGGCCCTAGTAAAGAAGTTCCTCACATTTTACAAAAAACTCATATTTTAAAAACTGAGTCCTGGAAACCTCAGCAAGAAACCTATTCATGATTATTTAGGAAAAAATTTTCCTCTTGTTGGGGAGGGTTTTGATATTCCATAGAGTATTCTATTTTACCTTCCCCAATTATTTTGGAAACTATTAGTTTCAAAGATTATAGTAACATTAGAAATCCTGTGTTTAGTTTTGAGAAAACATTCTGAGTAACAGGAAGCACCTGTTAAATGCGAGGCATTGAAACATCAACTGTGTATCACATGCACGCTTTTATTACTTTAGGTATAAGCACACTTTTTTACTCATTAAAATTTTCATTTTGACTTGTGATTTCTAAGTGATTATAAGCTTCAATGGACTAAGATAATGCATTCAGTTGACCTTGTTTTGTGATCATCCTACTACTAATTAGAACCTCTAGTAGAAATTTTTTAGTTTCAAGGGAAGTGCAAAGAACAAAGAAAGAGCAGAAGCAGAAAGAGTAAAAATTTAACTATATTCAGTGCAACTTTACCAGCTAGGTTCACCTGTATCGCTATGGTGTGATAGCAGCAGACAGAAGCGGGCAAAGACATGATGCAAAGTCAATGGGTAGTACCATGTATAAGCTATTGTAAGCCCACTAGAAATGGACTTATCCATTTCTTTACAATTATCTTCAATATATTTTGTATTTAATCAATTTCTATCTATAGTGATAGTCTTTCTCACTAGGGTATATATCCTTAAAGGCAGGTACCCCCTCTCTTCAAAATTGTGCCTCCCCATCCATGCATTATAAATCTATAGGCACTAGATTGAGCTCAATAAATGTTTTGATGAGTAACAGAGTTATTACAACAGCTCTGATTAAATTTAGAGCTTTTTCTTGTTATTTGACAGTGTCATTTTTGTTCTATACTTGCTCCCTAGTAAGTCCTTATTGCTCATAATTCTTAATTCTATTTGAACTCTAAAACATCTCAGTTCAAAAGGGACAAGGCCTGGGACCATATCAGTCATTTCCAAGATAAAAATAGTCCTAGATAAAATCAAGGTCCACTCTTCTTTGCATCCCTCAAAATAACTTTAAGAGTCTGCCATTTAATAGCAGTCTCTCATCTGATTGCAGCATTAAGTGTCAATCTACTTACATAATGAAAGTAAATAGAGGCTCAGAATTGTTACTTATTGTGAAGTCTTTTTATGAGATTGAGACAGCAAATAAAATTGGAGAAAAATTATTCTTTATTGAAAAATACCAGTAATACTGACAGACTTCAAAAGCAATTCACGCTTCCAGAATACAAAGTACTTAATACATTGTTTCAAACCTGTTTGCGTTTCAAAGTTAGCATTTTTGTAAATCAAATTTGATAACCTGACTAAGAATATTTTCCAGCTTTATTATTTAAGGAGCTGCACAACCTTTAAAGTGGGGACCATGAGGCGGGCAGGAGCAGAGGGGCAGAATGCACCTGGGACTGCGCAGCAGTCTACAGCAACATTTCCCACAACTTCACTGCTGGAAGCAAAAGTACTGCACAAGACAGCTGCCCTCCAGTGTCAGAGAATCTTGGGAGAAACAGCATATCCAAAGATGCCAGCTTTTCTTATAATTTACACACTTTCATTTAAGATTGCTTTTTGAAGAAAATCTTTAAGAATCCCAGTATAATTTAATGTCATCCAATAACTCTGAATTTACAAAAACTATAATGAAAGAAATGAATTGTTACCATCAAAATGGTCTTTGCCGAGCTGTGAGTAATAATTCTATGCTTTTTTAGATGCAAAAAAATTAACACATATGCAAGTTTAATTTGAAACTACACAAATTATGTATGTAGGCTCAGATAGTAGCAGTGTTCACTTTTATTACTAATAGCTTAACTGGAACAGCCACTCTATTCATTCCACCAGCAGGAATAGCAGCACCAAGATCTAAAATTCTTTATGTATAAAAGCTTACATCATTATCCAAGTCCCATTCTCTGCATGCTCCAATTCTTGTTATCTTACTTAACATAAAAGCAACAGGATTTGGAGAGTTACTATTTGCTGTATTAAAACAGTTATACAGCATCTTGTACTGTCAAAAAGCAAAATACTGTGAATGGCAGCCTGTCTTCACAGCTCTAAACTTGAAGCTGCCAAGCATTCACTGCTTGTGCCAGCAGTGGTATTTCCACAGTAAAATAGCAGAAACTAAAGGAATCATGGCACAATGGATTTCTGAATTCTTTTATCTACCATTGGTCCTGGGGCTTAGTACCTTCCCCTTGTAGACTATATCTGCTGATCATTCCATCATCTTTCGCGGAGGAAAGGCATCAGGTCATATAGCGGGTAATGGCTCTCAGAGCGTAAAGGAGTTCTGCTTGCATCCTAGCTTCTATAAGAAGCAGATTAACATGAACCTGAATATAAAACACAACATCATTTAGGTAGGGTTATAAGCATTCACAATCAGTTTTTCAGTGCATCAACAAGTACATTTTCTTTGTGCCAATGAATAAATTAGAAGTCTTGGGTTTTCTGATCAGAATATTAATTTCTCAAAACAAAAGCAATATGATGTTCTTTTTTGATAGATGTTTTGAGCTTATAGTTAATTATATCTCTTATTGGAGGTTTGTTATATTTCAGAAAATCTAGACATTGCTTTATTAGAATTCCAACTTCCTCTGCCAAATCATCATTCCATAACTTCTGTAAAGATGCAGCAAAGACCAGATCAGACATCTCTATTTATAAACAATAAAAGAGCTCTTGCAAAAGTCTTCTTTTTCCTAAGGGATGACAGCCATGTCAGCGCTTCTGAAGATGGGCCAGCCCACCTGTCCCCCATACCTGTCCCCTGTCTTTATTCTTTCACTCTAGGACCATAATGAAGTTCCCTTCCAAGGGGCACCTGAGACAGCTGTGCTGAAATAGTCTCTGGGTTGGTAGAAGTGATAGAAAGGGTTTGAGAGTCATTAGATTAGGCGAAGGAGAATAAGAATCATTGCTAAGTTAGAGCATAAACAAGCCACAATTGGTACATACCTTCTCAGAGTGCTTGAACTGCCTCCAGAAGCTATCATACATTCTTTTGGTAACCTTTTCAGGAGTGCAAACAACAGTTTTGATATAAACTTTAAAGCTACGATCCAATAGCTGGTTAATTTCACCATAGTCATAGTCATCATATCTGTTAAAAGACAGTGAGAATTATTATATTTTCAATGTATTGTCTGTTTTCATCTTATGAAAGTACAGACATCAATAGTAAATGCTGTATTCTTGTAGGCAGCTGTCCCCCCAAATAAGAGCTTTACAATGTTTACCTTGGGGATAGATGGGTGAGTATAAAGGGATAAGAAACAGAGAAGTTAGGGTGATGAACAGAAAATCTGCCAGTGCCCAAGCAACAGCATATATTTACACAATCATGAACAAGCAATCACACTGAGGAACAAATTCTGGAAACAGAGTTTACTAATATTGCTGGATTAATCAGACAATATTTATTATTGGTACTATATGATATATAAATTGTAATCTACTTGTGTAAATAAAAATAATTAGAATTATTTTTCTCATGTTTTCAGGAGTTTCTAGGGTCAGATGAGAAAAAAATGGGGGGCAAGAGAGCCCGTACCAGAGGAAAAGATGGTCTATAGATAGCCTCACAGTGTCTACACTTAGGAGAGGCTGTTCTTCTTTAAGCCAAGATGGTCAAAGGCACCAGAGTCTGCTCTGCCCCACTGGGTGACGGTTTCTAGAACACACAGGGACTGAAGTCTCCTATTCAGTTTTCAGTGGAAAAGGGAAAAAACTCTTGCAAAGCTGGTCCTAACCATTCAGGAGCTAACGTCACTATTCTGGCCAGTGATAAAATGAATAGCAAGAGAAAGCCTGTCTTAACAGCTAAAATACTCAGAAAGCACTGTAGCGTGGAGTTTGTGTGCATATATTAGAATGTGGTATATAATGGCCACATTTCCTATATAACATAATAATGTGGCTGAATACTTAACAGTCAGGACATCAAAGTTTTGTATTAGGATGCGTATCATGGGAGTAGTGAATAGTTTCAGAAGGAGCTTGAGAACAGCCAGAGGGGCACTGTAAGATTACTAAGTTCCAAGAAGGTAGAAATATGAGTGTCAGGAGATAGAAGATGATACAAAGAGAATAAATATCAAAGATGTTCGGTGAAAAAATTTGCCTCTCTTCCTCTGTGCTCCAGGACCAGCCTCCTTGCCCTGCCTTTCCCTAGAGGCACGTGTCAGTTAACTCCTGTCAATGTCCCTAACTCTCCCTCCTGCCTAGCTAGGACAGAGGAAAAAACCAAGCTGCGATTAATCAGTTCTTTGAAGCACAAAAATAAGCTACTGCGGTGTGGATGGTTTTGAGTGTGTGTGTGTGTGTGTGTGTGTGTGTGTGTGTGCGTGCACGTGTTCCAAGTACCTGAACAGTTTAGCCCAAAGGAGAGCATCTCTTTATAAGCATAAGAAAACAGACTAACCTTATTCCAAACATGCAGTGAATATAGTTCCAAATGGCTCTTCGGAGCATTGAGGTATCAACATCTTTGTGCATTGCCATTGTATTATAAGTAAGATTGTAAGCAATGTGAAATTTTTCATCAATCAACTGTCCCACATCTGGATAAAGGCGATTTACCAAAGAATAACCATGGTCTTCCCAGCAATAGTCCTAAATCAGAGAATAGAACAAATGTGAATAATTAAAATGTGGCCAAGTACAGTTCTCTGTCTACTGCTCTGCAGTGTGGTGATATTACCGGCAGTTGGAATCCACTGCCTTTCTAGTACATCCATAGCTCCCAGCTTCACCTGCACTCCAGTCTGATGTTTCCAGTTTCTACACTGCAACATGCAAAAGGTTATGTTTTCTAACTCAGTGAATTTAAAAACCAACTGAATCTCTTCCAATTTTCAGCTTTCTCTCTCTGTCTCCTCACTCAGCCTCAAGAGGCAACCCATCTCCCGAGTCCGCTCTCCTTTTCCATCACTGCAGCCATTCAAATGGTCCTAAAATATCACTCATTCCTTTTCCTTTACCCCTCTTCTGACTCTCAGTCTGGAGACTCAGACTCTGAGTCTCCTAGTTAGTTTTCCTACATTAAATCTCCCTGCTTCTTTTCTTTCCACCTCAAACAAAACTTAATAAGCCCCACCTTCTATGTTGCTCCCATATTTATTTTCCTAAAATACCTCTTTGATATTATACCATCACTCTGGTCAAAACCTATAAACCTGACCAATCTTAAATTAATTTTCCACTAATCAGAAGTAGGAATCCTTTGCTTGAAGCTCTCAGCAGTTCTGCTGGGGTTTTTTATGATCTCTTTGCTCACTTAGATTGAGGGACAAAGCTCAGTTATTGCCTTCAGTCTCCTTTGTTTAGAATGCCTATATTTTTGGACCATTCAAATCTCTCAAATCCTAATCTCTTTCCATACAATTTCCAGCCCACATGATCTCTTCAATTCTACTCTATTTTTCATGACACAATTTCACCATCAAGTAGAAATATTCTATAACTCTTCCTTGTGCCTAATTTTTGTCTCTTTAAACACTGTACTTCCTTGAGCAAAGAAACAAAATCTTACTGTTCTCAAATATTTTCATAATTCTGGTAAAATAGTTATTACTTAACACTGGCCCTTCACAATAATTGGGAAAGTTGGGAATATCAACTCATCTGAATTAAATATTTACCTATCTAAATTAAGTATATAATAGATTAAGAAATACATTGAAACTATGGTATGTTTCTACTGATGGACTGGAAGCAGCTTTATGAAACTAGAGCACAGAATAGATAAATATTTGATGATTCTCAAGTTTTATTCTCGAACTAGAGGATGTAGCTACTGTTGCTGCTGAGACATGCGTGCAAAGCACTTAGCACAGTGCCTCCTGACAAGCAGAAACAGAAAAGGAGCCTGGTATCCCAGAGGATCACCAGGTCCCTAAGTTTCCATGGACTCAGTATATGCAGAATTGTACTGGGGAAGTTTTACTGTGTATTTTAAAGTTAATGATTTGGAAGCTAAAGAAACAGAGTTTACCAAGAATAATTCTACTCCTTACATCACTAACTTTATTCACTCTAAGAGATAGGTGTTAAGTAATTTTGGAATAACATTTATTTAAGTGAATCCTCCCAAGGTTTAAATTTGAAACCCTCAAAAAGTCTCATAGCTTCAAATGGCATTCAGTTCATATTTTAAAGGAAATTAAGGTTACTGTAATTGTCATGATTTATTTTCTATGGTATCTGTAAGAACTCACCCAAATTAAAAAGAAAAAAAATTTACTGTCCCTAAAAGTCCTAACTTAAGCACATCTTTCACCTCTGATTTTTCTCATCTTCTTTCCCTCCACCTCCAGACACACAATGCTTGAGATGCTGAGAACATTTCTCTTGTCACTCAGGCCTGGTGCATGGCAGGGCAGAAATCACCTCACTGTAACACTGGGGCTCAGGAGGAAAGGGGAAGAAAAGCCAATGCTATAAATGTTAGCTAGGTTCAAATACAACTATTATTTATTGTTTAGTTATATTATGAATTCTAAGTGAGTTTTTACGCATCATCTGGGAATCTAACCACTACTGTAATTTTGTTTTATGGATAAATGTGTTCTGAATTCTGAACTGATTTATGAACTTTAACAATACAATAAATACACCTAAGGGAATTCCCTGTATATAGGAAAGTTACTTCCTTTTGCAACATTTTATAGTTCTCAAATCCAAGTTATTTTAAGTATTTCTAACCAATCAATGTGCATACAACAGGTTGTGATTTTACCTGGACTCGAAATGTTGGAACGTGCATCCCATGTCTAGAGAAATCCTTATAACCATAACTGGTATCCTCAAAGTGACGAGATACATCTCTTGCTGGTGTAACTTCTTCATCATCTGAAACAATTAAGGAAAAAAAAAAGCCACTGTAAGCTTTGCAAAAACAGGATGCTAGTTAAAATTCATTTTACCTCTAACAAGTAAAAATAGGATAACCCTTTCTCTGACAGTGAGTGACCAATATCAACTGAAGTCTTAAAACTATAAAGAGAAATAGCTTACTTATCAGTAAATGGACTGTAGTAAAAGTAGATTCACTGTTCTACAAAAATACTTATGATTGAATTTTCTACGCTTTTCATTCCTTTCTTTCATAGACTTTCTCTCCCTGTGTCCCTACTCAAATTTAGAGATATTAGATTTTACTTAAAAGTATGTACTCAAAGAATGAACACCTTTTTGGATAATCTTTATGGTGATAACAAATCAGCTATGCTCTCAACTTTAGCACCTGTACTATTTTTTGGTTGAATATTAATATTATACAATCTATAATATCTCTCCAACAGCTCAAAGGTCCTAGAAACAGTTCAAGAATGGTGAATGAAGGAAAGAGGTTGTGTACATCATAATTTTTACAATGTCTTCTGCATACTCTAAGCCTTTTTGGATTATCTTCATGTTTAGGAGTTGATGAGATTATAGTTTCAAGTAAACAGAAACAAAAACTTTTCCTCAAGGAAAAACAAAGCTAACATCTAACCTCCTTTTATACAAATTGGGATTTTTCTTTGCTATTAAGAAATTTGGTGCTTTTTCTTTTCTCCCACTCTTATTGTCCGAATACATTTTGAGACACTTTATTAACTTTTTTCCTTTAAATTACCTGGTTTATATATTAAATCCTGTAGCCTTATGTAGATAAAGGCCAAATATAAAGGATTTAGGTTGTTGACAGTAGTCTAACAAATAGCTCCTTTTCACAAATCAGAATTTTAAAGCTGGAGGCAATCTCAGGGCTTTATGAATTCATTTGCCTCATTTTAAAGAAGAGAAAAAAAGGAGCACTCACATATTAAGTGGCTTGTGTTCACAAAGCTTAACAGCAGTGATTTTAGTCCTAGAACACAAATCAAATGTCCTCCTTCTTAGTCTAGTACTATATTCACCATAACTTCCTTTTCTAGGTTGCCTGCTTTATTTATAAGTAGGAATAACTGTGCAATAGCCTGTCTAAAAGGAAAGAAATATTTGGATTAATGTAATAAAACTTTTATTTAAATTCTCTAAACAAAAAAGTTGGGCTTTTTTTGGTAAGCAATAGAAATTTTATCAACTATGTAATGGTTGCTTTTACCTGAAGAGAAGACAAACATGCTCTCTCTTTTTTCTATTTCAAATCGTGAAGCCATCTCTTCCTGACTTGCCTCTTCTTCATCTCGACATTCCTGTAACTGCCTCATCTTTTCCATAAGGGCTTCCACCTCAAAGAAGGAATCACTTACCTGAAGAAAAGATACAATTAATGTTACGTATGTCAGACATTGGATGAAATTTTTGAATTTTCTTTTATTAAGTCTGTCTTATAAGAATTTGGATGTTAACAGAATATAAGAAAAATAGATCTTATAATTTTAAAGTACATGAATGAATCAAAAACAAGTATTTTGGCCTATTACATATATAGATATGCAGGATTTTAAAACATAAGAAAAATTATTTTAAGAACACATTCTAATGTTATTACCTTAGAAAAGTAGTAATATCACTACTGTTAATGCTAAGTTTTAAAAATTTAACACTTATCAATTTAAAACAGAACTGAATAATTTAAAAGTAAACTTCTACTTGGCTCAATCAGTTAAACATATAAGATACAAAAAGTATAAGTGGTTTTGAATCAGCTGTGTACACTGGGCATATTATCAGCACGTCTGTACTCTTTTAAATTATGGTAATCAGCTCTATTTATCCAATTTACCAATTAAGAATGAAACATGTCCTTATAGGGCTGGAGTTGTCCACCTGACCTCTGCAAATGGGGCTAGCAGCTGTCACTTGCTGGGATGACTACAGCAGTGACACATCTATAGTGACTGGTCTGAGACATGAGGGACAGCCAAGTGGTCCTAAACTAGCCAAACAATTTATACTTCTATACACTGCTGCATTCTTAGTATGGAAAATGGATCAAATCCATGGAAATTATATCTTATAAAAGAGATACAGTAAGCAATCTTAAAATTTCAAATCTCAGTGTTTAAATACCAAACTAATGTTTCCCCCTTTATAATGTTCTTCCCCCTACTCTTCCACTCTTTTCCTGGCTTACACCTATTGGTTCTTCAGGTGCCAGATTACATGCTTCTCCTAACACCCACCCCCAACCTAGCCACCCTAATTATTCTTACACAGCACTCTGCTCTTTCCTTCAGAGCACCAGTCAGAGTCTATAATATTGTTATTGCATGATACTGGCTTAATGCCTGCCTCCTTCTGACCAAACCGTCACAAGGGCATGGGACCTGTCTGTTTAATTTGCTAGTACATATTCAGAGCCTAGCATAGTGCCTTGTACACAGTAGATATTCAGGAAATATTTGTTGTGGAATGATTGTCAGGATAATTCTATTTTAAGAGACAAACGGTCTACACTACTTGCATTTTATATTTTCATATGATCCTAACAGTTATGCCAAAATACCCAATACTAAGGAGTTTCTCTCATAATTTTGTGATGCAAAGTGTTTCTGTGAGGTATTGAAGATTCTTGTGATGCAAGATCTCCATAATTATTCCTGAGACAGGATCAGTAGCCAAACAAATAAACAAAAAGGGCCGAAAAGGATTATGTTGCTTAAGAGAATGACCCAAGGTTTAAAAACTAAATAAATAAATAAATATCTGTCAACTCACATTATCCCTCATTATATTAATTTATCTATTTTGCTTACCCTTTTTCCTCTAAAATAAACAGCCCCAATTTTAAGTATTCTTAGGAAAGACTATTCTTGATAGATCACACTGAAATAAGAGGGAAAGGAAACAAACTGTATTTCTTTTGCCTCTTGAATAATCTGTTATAAAGTTGTTAGTAGTGTAAAAAAAAAAAAAGAAGTGAAGGCATTTGATTTTACTATTAAAGTGTTAATATTGTATGAGGAAATTCTTTTTGGTTTGTTTTTTGCCATTTGTATCTGAAGAACTAAGTCAGATATCTGCTATGTATCCAAAGAATAAACTATATCAGCTCACTGTCAAGTGCCATGAGTGTGGGCTGTAAACCTAAAAGAGGCCAACTCAACACCTGGGAATAGGAAGCGTATCTACTAGAGAAACAAAAAATCTCTATTATTTCACTATTATCTCATTTAATAGAGGGATAACTAAAGACAATCAAGTACTTCTTCTTCAGCCTTATACTAAAACAAAGGTAGGGAAGGACAACAATCCAACTCCAAGCATCCTAGCAACTCATATACTCTCCCTTGGACCATCTCAGAACCCCTAAGCTTTGATAAATAATCAGTGGCCATATGCAGGCCTATAGCATGAATCCAGGTAGCTCAACAGAGGGTGAAAATGATGGTTTTGGGCCTTGTTAGCACAGCTTGGTGGTCAACCTTGGGAAAATGATTTCCATTCATGTGCTGATCTCACCATATGTAAATGCTACCTCTTATTTAGCACTTGATAAATGCCAAGCCCTGTACAGGGCCTTTCACATCTTTAGAGGCATTTCATTTACACCTCACAATAACCTTGCATTTGACCTTTATTTAGGCATGAAAGAATGGAGGCTCAGAGAGGTTAGATAACTTGCCCACAGTCAAATACATAAGTTAAAGGCAATTTAACCTGTCGAACTCTGTTTCAAAGGTATACAACTGACAAAATCTGTGCGAAGTAGAAGTTCTGTGCAAAGTTCAGAAGACTGTGATGTTGTTTCTGTGATTTCTCTTTGGAAACATAAAATAAACCCTTGTTCTTTAACTACAGCAAAAGAATGCGGAGGGAATTTTGACTCACTGTATACAGGAATTAAAATTTGCTCATAAAAAATTCAACTCGTTCTGATGTGTTTCAAAGTAATAGCAAAACTGAGAAAATATAAAAGCCAGAGAAGAGAAGGAATAGAGGTGAAAGCATTTCAATAAATTTACATTCACTTTTATATATATTTGTGCAAAGTTATACATAAAAAAAAACTGGAGAAATTTCCAGATCAAGGCTGATTAAATCTTCTAAAAGATAAACAATTAAGAAGTCACCTTGTTTCTTTTGTGCAAAAGGGAAGAAAAGGATGTGGTCAGCATCACAAAGTCTCTACCACCAAGTTGCACTGTTCTCAGTGCCATTTAGTAGCCACTCAATATTAGCTGGCTCTTATGAAGCTACATGCTGGTGGCTCTTGATGCTAAAATTACTCAACTGCAACCTTCTAAAGGGTCGCATAATTTCTTATAATTTTGTATATCCCTTAGGACTAGATTAGTCCTAGGCATTTGGAGGCAGTCAATAAATACTTGCTGAATGAACAGGTATAGGGACCTAATAGCACTATGGATTTAATAAGGTGGATTTTCTAAGAAGCCAAATGAAAAAATAACATAACAGCAATTACTGTCATTAGTCTTACGACAATCGTGTAACAAATAACAGATACTTACTGAAACATTTCCTGCTGAGTTGACCTGCATCTCATCCACACTGTGATTGCCATTTGTAATGTCACAGATGCAGTAGTTACTAACAGAAGGAGGCCTGAACGTGTGGCCACCATCACAATGAATTTCTGGACTGATTCCACAGCCAAATGTGAATGAGGCAAGAGAATGATAGTGCGTGAGAAGAACCACTGCATGTACCAGTTCTGCAAGGGACCAGCTGTGCTCTTCAGCTTTTAAAAGTCCCTTAGGAAAAAAAAAAAAAAGAACATTTTTATACTGGAGTATGGTGTTGGTGAAAGTATATAATTCATCTTGGTACTTAATTTATTGGGAACAACATTAGTCACTATATAAAAACTAGTGTAGAACCAGCCCTGATGGTCCAGTGGTTAAGATACAGCACTCCCACTGTTGTGGGCTGGGTTTGTTTCCCACTCGTGGAACCACATCACCTGTCTGTCAGTTGTCATACTGTGGCAGTGGTTCACACAGAGAAGTAAACTAAAAGGATACACAACCATGCATTGAAGCTTAAAAAAAAAAAGAAAACTTAGTGTAAAATTACAATTTGAGACCTGTAGAAACCCGGAATTTGCTATTGTTTTTTTTAAAGATTTTATTTTTTTTCCTTTTTCTCCCAAAGCCCCCTGGTACATAGTTGTGTATCTTTTTTTAGTTGTGGGTCCTTTCAGTTGCGGCACGTGGGACGCTGCCTCAGTGTGGCCTGATGAGCGATGCCATGTCCACGCCCAGGATTCAAACTGGTGAAACGCTGGGCCACCGAAGTGGAGTGTGCAAATTTAACCACTTGGCCATGGGGCAGCCCCTAATTTAATTTTTATGAATATCTATTCACAAGCAGACCTTAACATAATCTGATAATGACATATTCTTATTTTGATTTTCTGAAATTCCGATTTAAAAATGTAATAGAAAGCATTTTGCTTAAAAGCAGTTACCAATATTTTAGATGCTGGTTTATGAATGCATTAACTATGTTGTTAGTTCAAAGTCTCAAACCAAAGTAATAAATATATTTAAAGTGGAAGCTACTGTATAAAATATGCCTGTGCTTTTCTTTATTATCAGGCCTCCTCAAAGAATTTTTAAGATAGTGGTTTGAACAACTTGACTCTGAAACTAAATCATGAAATTACATTTATTTTAAATTCTTCAAATCTTACAAATCTATGTTCCTTCTGCTTCACTATTTTATAATCTTGTGTAAATTTTCATTACTAGACAATACAGACATTGCATTAATCATATTCAAATCTTATATCTCCTTGATGATAAGATGGGTCAATTATGTAACAATAGCTAAAATGTTCTACAAAATAGAAAGAGACCAAAAATATGTATTTTCAAGAATTTCTACTGCATGGTAGATACTTTTAGAGAATGTCAATCTACTTTTATTATATTATCTTTACTAATAAATAGAACCAGAAGGAACTACTTTAAGATAGTGTTTTGAAAAGATATACAACAAGATGCCACTTTGCACCTATCAGAATGGCTAAAATCCAAAATACTGATAACACCAAATGCTGGCAAGGATGTGGAGCAACAGGAATGCTCATCAATAGCTGGTGGGAATACAAACTTGCACAGCCACTTTGGAAGACAGTTTCACAATTTTTTATAAAGTAAACATAGGCTTACCCTACAATCCAGCAGTCACACTCCTAGTTTTTTACCCAACTGAGTTGAAAACATGTTCACCAAAAACCCTTCATATGAATGTTTATAGCAGCTTTATTCATAATTGCCCTAAACTGGAAGTAACCAAGATGTACTTCAATAGGTGAATGGATAAACAAACTGTGGTACATCCATACATTGGAGTATTATTCAGCAATAAAAAGAAAAGCTATCAAGTCATGATGAGGCATGGAGGAACCTTAAACGCATACTGATATGTAAAAGAAGCTAGTCTGAAAAGGCCATATTCTGGAAAAGGCAAAACTAGAGAGAGAGCAAAAATGATCAGTAGTTGTAGGGATTCAGGGGGAATGGGAGAGAGATGAAATAGGTGGAGCACAGGGGATTTTCAGAGCAGTGAAACTATTCTGTATGATACTGTAATGGTGGATACATGACATTATGCATTTGTCAAAAACCATAGAACTGTACAAAGAGTGAGCCCTATAGACTTTAGTTAATAGTAATATATCAATATTAATTCATCAATTACAGCAAATGCATCATACTAAATCTAGATGTTAATAAGATAAACTGTGTGTGGGGGGATGGGTTAAATATGGGAACTCTGTACTTGCTGTGCCATTTTTCTGCTGAACATAAAACTGCTCTAAAAAATAACGTCTATTAATTTTTTCTTTAAACGACGTCCTAGATATATTACTTCACTACTTACCTCAATGTGTTCTTTGGTAATAAGCCAAGGTCTATGGGCTAACACTTTATTAAGTTCTCCTAAATTCTGTAGTTTTTGAGGAGCATTCTCTAAACCATTAAGCCACTTGGGGTCCCCACCAACATGAAGGAAATCATTTACATGGAGGTTCACTAAGTAGGAGCACTGATGTCTTGCTGCAGCCTTAGGAGAGAACAAAAAGATTATTCTAACTATACATATTAAAATCTTGAACAACTACAAATTCTTTTTCTTTACAATTTGTAAAACAACTAAGTTTTCGATTAGTATGTTTTCAAATTTTCCATAAACTACAGAAATGAAGTTTTCATAAACATTTAAAAAATCCACATACACCATAGAAAGCACTCAGAAATAGTCCAGGAACAAACAAAATATCTGGTAAAAATATTTGGGCTTTAGAAATTTACAAATTTTATTTATATACCAACTTTCAGAACCTTAGATTAAGAACAAACTCAAAGTGCCAACAATAAAATAATGGAATATTATTTACAAACTCAACAGGAGTAGCACCACTTATGTCAATATAAACTATTTGTAATAGTGAAATAGATCTTGTGTTCTACTTTATTCTCTTATTTAATGGAAAATGGTTCTCAACAGTGGATAAATACATGTTTCTTTTTCTGTTATACTTGAGCACATACTTTAGAAAGGAAAAACGGATACTACCTAATAGGAATCCAGCTAGAAGTCAGAATATAAGTATTTATCCCTGTGTTTAAAGCATTAACCATCTCTTAAAAAGATCAATAAAGAATTTTTCACTGACTGTTTACAAACCATTATTCACTGAATAAAGAGTTTTCCACTGAATGTTTACAAACCATTATTCCGATGTAGTGCCGAAAATGTAGGGGTAAAGGACCATCCATCTGCAGTAGATAGTGTTGAGTTTTTAAGAAACTTTCTAAATATTGTGGGTGAAAAACCATCACTAATGTAATGTTATCCAGACGACCCAAAGCAGCAAAAGAATCTGCAAATAAAGCATGCATCTGTGTGTCTTCACTCCCTACTTGGAGAATCTGTGAAAAGAGAGGAAAACCATGGTTACATAAATTGTAAATCAGTGTTAAAGAAAGAAAATCTGCATATACTGCCTTCTAAGTGTCATCTAGAAGCAAATTAAATTTGGCTTAAGAGAGAGAGGTTATAATTCTACAAATTTAACTCAACTGGGAGCAAGATAGAATAAACAGTCACATATTATGTAGAAGGGGATAAACAACAAAGGCCGATCATTAAAGGCTATCTAGATAGGCTGCTTGCAGAACTTGGCCAGAATCCAGATAAAGAACCAGATTTAGATTATCAAACTTGCAGAGCTTGCAAACAGACACTAAAGGTTTTCCTTATAATAACGCCTACTCTCACTCAATTTAAGGAGAACCAAAATTAACTAAGAACAAACAATCCCTGTGAAAACAAAGCATAGGAGCTTTTACATATTGAGAATTAAAGATCCTATCTAGGATTCATACCAGCCTGTGGAGATGCTCAAGGCCAAGTAACTCAGCTTATGGGCCCACCTAAACAACATCTAAATATAAGCAGAGGCAGTATCATTGGTCAAAAAGGTCTTGCCTTTCCTGGATTAAATATGGGTGTTAGAAAAACATCATGAAATACTAGAAATCAACATGACTACAACAGCTTTCTAATCCCACAGATTCACTGCCAAAGCACGATGATTAACTCTGATCAACTCTTTGTAAAACGTGTTGTTGACCAACAGTTGTTCAGATGCTAAAATGTGGGTCATGAAAGCTTTTCCTTAAAAGCAGACAGTTCACTGTGTACTTTCACAAACAACATACCTCCTTTTCTGGGATGAATCTACTTGGTCCATGTCCTAGTGTTCGAGGAATTCTAATTCCAAGTTCCTAGAAAAGAAAATTATACCATCTCAGGCCTCCAGCAGTAAACAACATGAGCTGAGGCTACAGGAATAAAAGGAAAAAACAACCAGTTGAACAGAGACAGGCTTGTTTTGGGATTTGTTTTCATGGCCATATATATACATACCAGTCCCTCTGTTTGCATGGCATAGCTGACAACAGCTTATAATACAACTCTGACTAAAAACACTAAAACCTGCTTCACTAAAACCAGAGTTTTGCATAAAGTACTTGGCAGAAAGTCAAGAACAGAAAGTTCAGCACATAGCAGCCAATCCTGTGGACTGACAGTGATACAAAATAAGGCCAATGTGTTTGTATATCCAAAACCCAACCAACCAAAATATCATCCCTGTATCTTGTCAGGAAAGGAAAAAGCAGTAACCTCTACCTAGACGTCTTAAACTGAAAGAAGTGTAACTATTATTACATTGATAATAACACTTTACAATAAGAATAGAAATATGAAAAATAAAAAGTAGTTATTTAAATCCACAAAAGACAAAGTACTGCAGGGCATGTTTTCTCTTTGGTTGAGTAAAATAGTTTTAGAGAAATTAATTTTGTTTGTGAGTTTGCCTTAAATTTTTTATTTATAGAATGTCATCACCCTTGCTTATACTATATTTAAGAGAAGCTCAAGTAATTGAGAAATAAATGGTTTTTTTGTCTTTTGACATAGTGAATCTAGAATCCTGTACCTGAAATCTAGACTCCTATACCTTATTGTGACAGTGTAGTATGGTTAACAAAAACTGACAATCTACTGTTAAGACTTCCATTTTTTCCCCAATACAGTGTACTTATAGAAACAAAACCAAGTAATATAGTTCAATCTTATTTTGTTTTTTTGTGAGGAAGACTGGCCCTAAGTTAACATCTGTTGCTGATCTTCCTTTTTTTTTTGGCTTGAGGAAGACTGTCACTGAGCTAACATCTGTGCCAATCTTCCTCTACTTTAAGGGGGATGCTGCCCCAGCATGGCCTGATGAGTGGTGCTAGGTCTGTGCCTGGGATCTGAACCTGCGAACCCTGGGCCACCAAAGCAGAATATGCAAAACTCAACCACTACGCCACTGGGCTGGCCCCTCAATCTTATTTTATTTTTTGAGGCTCATGTCCTATCAATCTAGTCTCTAAAACAACAACAACAAAAACTTCTTAGAGTTTACACAACTAAAGATTAACCCTTACTCACATAATTACATATGAATATTATTTCCACCCTCTCCCTTCTGCTTCCAAAACTCCTTCATGATATAAACAATATGCTTTTCTTTTAAAGAAAAAAAAGGCAGGGGGCAGACAGAGACGGACATGTGGCAACAATTCAAGAAATCTGATCCAAGCAAATGAAAACCTTTTGAGCAGAATGGATTTTTAAAAATTAAGCAGGCAGGACAAAATTGAAGAGAATCTTTATTAGGAGAATTCAAGATTTAGATTCAACGTAGACTTTATCTGCCAACTGAATCTATAAAATAATATACACAGCCATGTGTTGCTTAACGATGGGGATACATTCTGAGAAATGTGTAGTTAGGCGATTTTGTTGTGCAAACATCACTGAGTGTGCTTAGACAAACCTAGATGGTGTAGCCTACTACACACCTCAGCTATATAGTACTAATCTTATGGGACCACCATCATATATGCAGTCTGTCATCAACTGAAACACTGTTATGGAGCACATGACTGTATATTATATAATTCAAACAATCTCATACTGGAGGTCAGTGATTTCTTACTCTGGTTATCCCATATTTATACTGAAGATAGTAATGTTCTAACAACTATACCTTTCATTAGAGGAGGCACTCAATTCACTGGTCTGGCCATGTACAGTGTCTCAATTTTAATATCCTATAATAAATCCAAGGGAAAAACCACATTCTTGCTACTTGATACATTATCTTGGCACAAAAAGTAGCCATTTATAAAAATGATTCTATTAACCTTTCTAACTCCTGAATTTCTGATCCAATTAGATACAGTTCAAACAAAATATACTAGGCAAAACTTTAAGGCTAAAAATCAATATTTACCCTTTTTCATTTCTTTATTATCTTATTTAAACAAAATGCATTTTAGGAAAATACCCATTTCAAGGGTGTGTTATTCATTTTATAACTAAGAGACACTACCCTTGGGACTTCAGTATATAAAAAGGGGGCATTTCAAATGGGGGAGCAATGGATTATTCAACAAATGATCTTGGGACACATGGATAACCACTCAGAAAAAAGTGAAGTTGGAGCTCTAAATCATACTTTATTCCACAATAAATCAGAGTTAAGTGTAAAAAAACAAAAACAAAAAACATTACAGTACTAGAAGAAAACACTCATGGAATGGAGTAGGCCTAAGAATGCTACAAAACCCAGAAGTCATAAAATGTAAGATTGACAAATTTGATGACATAAAAAGAAAGACTTTCACATGGGAAAAATAAACAAAGTCAAAAGCAAACAAAACTGGGGAATATATTTGCAATTCATATAACAAAAGGGCTAAATTTCTTTAATACATAAAGACTCCTACAAATCAATAAGAAAATCCCAATGACCAGATAGAAAAATAAACAAAAGACAAGAACAGTTCAAAGAAAAGGAATTACAAATGGTTGAAAAAATGATCAACCCTCACCAATAAAACAACTGCAAGTTAATTACACTGAGATGCCATTTTTCACCTAAAAGATTGCTTAAGATAACAGGCTGTGTTAGAGACGGGGTGGAGAAACAGTCATTCATTGTTTATACATTTCTGAAGGAGTGTTTTGAAGTGTGAGGAAAAAAGATCAAGAAATATGTAAGGAGTATACATTACTACAACCTCTAAGGAGGGCAATTTGCAATACTGATCAAAATTAAAAAGTCACATACCCTTTGAATCAACAATTCCATCCTAAATGTTAACCTGTAGTCACATTTGTGAAATGTCATATGTAAACCATTGTTTCTAGTAGTACAAAATATAAAACAACCTAAGTGCTCATCAACAGAGGACTGTTTCAATAAAGTTTAGTACATCATAGACTAGAATAGCACGCAGTCTTTACAAAGAATGAAGCAATTCCATATGCGTTGGCTTTAAAAGATCTCTAAGATATATTATGGGGGGAAAACAAAAGTGCATAATATGTATAATTATGTTACTATATGTAAGGAAAGCGGGGAAAAAAACTTAGCAATTCCACTTCTAGGACTGTATCCTACAAATACATTAGCAGTATGTGGGTGTTAAACACACACACAGATACACATATAAATGAGACCAGACTGATAGCACATGGGCCTCAAAACAAAAAGGCTGAATTATATTTTTTTGGTTTTGTTTCTATACCAAATATACGGTTTATATACCAAACGATTATAAAACAACATTTTTATAATTCCAAGAAAGTGGCTAGCAATATTTCAGAAATGGAGTATTTTCCTATAGGTATGGCAAGGGTCTTTCCCAATGGTCCTATGTAATTCTCAAGTCTTTATAAGTCCATCCCTACAGCCAAATTTAGTGGCCATATTGATATCACTGTCTCCCCTTTTCCTTGCCTTCAATGGACAAATCCTTCCTTCCCAGTTCCATTAGAAATAGATTCTTTTAGAGTGAAAAACTATGCCTTTTAAAACAGGATGTTAAGAAAAACCAAACATTCTTGGAAATAGATCATAGACCCATTATGCTAATAACCCTTTAGTGTTAAGATCACATTCATTCCTTGATGAGGTACCAGTCTTGCAAGAAAGCTAGAGACAGAATAGAAAAACTGAAGAGAGGAAAGGAGTCTCTGACAGTCAAGACTCCAATTTCATTATTTTACATAAGGTTAGTTCTAAGTAAAATAGAGTTTTGCCAAGCTCATGCTTGGACTACCAGGGTCAATTTCCTACTAAGTTGAAGAGGTTGTGAGATGTTTGTGCCATTCCATAAAAGCAGAAAGGGAAATGGTAGGAGGGGAAAGAGAGGAAGAGAAAGAAAAGATGTGGGGAGGGGTGGAAGACTGATAGATTTTTAAAAATCAAGTCTTTCCCAAACAGAAAGGGTTGATCAAGACTGACAGAATGGGAAATATAGTTACTGCTGTTCTAGACTCACACCAACTAATTCTCCTTTATTTGGAGGCTAGACTCAAAAGATGTCCTTGGTTCTCTTTCTTAGTTAATAGACTAGGTACATGAGAAAGATACAAGAACATGACATGATCTTTTGTACTTAATCTTATGCCCAAGAGAAGACAAAGGGTTGATCTAGGGTGCTCTTGATGAGCTCTGAGATTGCATCCCAACTGATCCTAGTCCCGATACTGGCAGGACGCAGATCACTGATTCCACCTAGCCTCTCACTGCAAATTGAGCTCTAACTTCTGGGAAAAGTAAACAGGTGACAATTACCTTGAAAAGAGCAGGAAGTCTGGTTCTGGAGCTGGTGTCTTTAATTATTACTCTTTTGAGCCTCTTTGAGAGTTTCTGTAACTTAAAGGTCCTTTTAGATACTACTGTCATTATACAATAGTATTCTTGGTTTCTAAAAAGTTTAAAGTTTGAGTTTTTTGGAAAAAACTCACTTCTGAAACACTTCTTTTCCTAGGCACAGGATAAATTAGCTCTACCCTATTTCCTAGCAGATGTTGATAAAAAAAAAAAGGCACCCCAGGTCTTCAGTGGGGTGATCATAAGCCAAACTATGTGCATGTCATAACTTCCTAAAGGTTACTTCAACTATGCCTTCGTCTGTAAGAAACTGAATTACAGACTTTAAACAAATTTGGCCAATGCAGATTCTAGAACTGCCAACAGCAAATGGCCTTGTTGAAAAGCAGATGTAGATGCTAATCACAGAACAAACCTCACAGGCTCTTGGCGAAAGTGTGGCTGGAAAAACTAACATAGAATCTAACATTCCTCTCAACAATCCTCCTAATCAGCATCTTCCAAAGAGATAGCAACAGCCTCTGCCATCACAACACTGATGCAAATCTCTGACATAATATCTATTTCTTCATTAGTATATACTACTAATTGTCACAGTATGAAAATTCTCAGCAAATGTTAACAATACCACAGAAAGACTATATATGTATTGTATCACAGTGCTTGTGTACTGAAAGTACTGGTCTAATCAGATTTTTCAAATTTGTTAAAGATACATTTATGAATCTATGTAAGCAGAAATAATGAACAATTTGCCACAAATGCAAGATGAAAGCATTTGTTGGCTTATGGTGTCTACTTACCTGCAAAACTATTTGAAAAGTAAGTATCAAATCATTTGAATCATTTTATTTTTCTCATTGCACTTGGTGCATTTTTAAACTGTGTAGATGTTTTAAAACCAATAACATAACACTAATATTAATTTTTATTAAAAAATTACAAAGGCAGTATGTGCTTTTGGAAACACATTTCAACAAGGCAAAGATATACTGTGTAAAAAGTGGAAGTTCCCATCCCACTCTCTCTTTAGAATTATTGCCTACAGCCGAGTGCTAGCCTTTTGACGTTCAAAAATTTTAAATATAAATGAAGAAATCTAGAAGTGTTATAAAGAAATATTCCAATTCTAACAAAATGTACCAGTTTCTTTTAAAATTATCATTAACTATACTACGGAATTTAGAAATATTGAAAGTTCAGGTACCTCTTTCTCCACTATCTATGAATACTTCTATGTTCTTCTATGAACTATATTCTAAAAAAATAAAAACTGACTTCAAAGTACTGGATTTGTAAGGCTGACTTAGGCCATATGTGTGCCCTATACTGTAGTCAAGAGTTCCATTCCTGGAAAGTGTTTAGTTTAAAAGCATTGTGGAAGTTTGTTATTTGAAAGAGTTGTGTTATTAATACTTTTCTATGGTGAATAGTTTCCCTAAGAAGCACTACTTTCTAAATTATCTTCCCACATGTTGGGAGTGTTAAAAATGGAATACAACTATACAAAGCATCCTGAACACAATCACATAGGCACTGTAATCAATGTGCAAGCTAAAATGTATCTCCTTACCTTCCAGTTTACATGGTTATATTTAGAGATTCTATATCTGGGCAAGAACCAGGATTCTGCACAAGAATACCACCAGAAATAACAGATCTATTCAAGCACAATGATTGAGGCTCACTTCTACTCAAAATGAGAAAAGATCTGTTATGGCCTGCAAGCACAAACTATAAATGCTATTGCAACACTTTTACACCGTTTTCTTTCTTTGGCAAAGATTCCGAAGCAACAGTTATAAGAATTTTTTTTAAGGTGGTTTATTATCTGTAAACAAGAAGCATATTATGTATCCATGAATGCTAAAATCTAGAAAAAGTATTTAGTGTTCCACACCCTTCATGAGAAACTGTCTTAAGTTTATGTGAATATCTGTAGTTTACTCATAATGTAGACTCCATTTACAAAAAATATAAATACTAAAACTGAGTCATTTTAGTGGGCAATACCGCAGAGAAATTACTTCGTATTTAGACTTCTTGAACTAAGGCAATACTTACAGCATTCTGATTTCTATTCAAATTTTAATTACTATTTCTCTTTCTCCCTTGTCACCTTTTGAAAGAAAGCCTTTCAAAGTTTCACATTTTAGTCAAAATTATATTAGTAACTTTTGAATGGTGCCCTATTTGCAACCACTTAGGAAAAATACAAAATGTTACAATTAAATAGGTCTTTCTGAAAGCTAATTCAGACACAAAAGGGATGGTTTAATAAACAAGAGTAAACGCTGTGCATAACGTCATGCAGCTGGCAGAATAGACTTATTTTAGGCAGCAACATTTTTTAACTGCCTCGAATGTACTTTTTCCTTTTTCTTTCTTTTTTCTAAGTAGGCGGCAAAGGCGGTGAGGGTCACTGAGTCCTGGAGTCTCTTCTGACGAGGCGCTGCGGGGACAACCCACAGGCTGCGCTCCCGCGGGGCCGCAGCTTTGTTCGGGTCGGGCTTGCGGAGGCTTGCACAGACTCCAGCTTTCCGTCTGCAGACTCCCATTTAAAGGACCGAGACGGCCGTGTCTGCCAGCCTCAGCCTCGCTTGCCCGGGGCCGACTCCCGCTGGAAAACGTGCCCCCACCCCCACCGGCCGCCCCCTCAGCTCGAGGCGAGCGCGGGCCGGCCCCCGCGCCCCTGCCGGCCGGCTGCTCCGGGGGCGCCCTCCAGGGAGCGTCCTCCGAGGCTGTGAGGGTGCGAAGGCGGGGAAGCGACCCAACCTCCGTGCAGCCCCGGCAGCTCAGCTGGGTACGCGCCCGCCCGCCCGCCCCTCGCCCAGGTACCTCGTTCGGGCCGCCGCCCCCGCCACACTGCTTGCAGCCCAGCAGCTCCGAGACGGCCAGCGAGGCCGTGTACGCCTCGTTCGCGGCGGTGGCCAGGCGCATGTCGGCGCGGGGACGTCTGCGGTCGCGGACACCAGCGCTGGCCGGCCGGCCGGGCTCTGGGCTGCAGCGCCTCAGTCAGCAAGGACCGCGGGGGCGGTGCGGGGGGGCGCGGGGTTGGGCGGGGCGGCGCCAACAAACAAGCCGCTCGGCCCCGCCCCCGCCGTCACTCCGCCGGCTCAGCGGCCGCGCGCACCAATGCGGATTCGCGGATTCGCGGAGCCCCGCCTCCTGGTGCGGAGGGGCGGGCGTTGGTGGGCGGTCTGACCGGCCCGGCGAAAAACAACCTCGAGGGGCCGAGTTCCCCCTAGGGACTAATTTTCGGGTCCGGACAGAGTTGGGTCGGCCGAGTTCGGTTGTCCGGGAGGCGAGGCGCGAGCCCTCGGGCTTCAGTGAAAGGCCAATGTGCCCTGCCCCCAGCATCAGCAGCTGAGAGCCTGCCCTCCCCGCGTCCGCTGGGGTCCACTTACCTAGAGCCAAACAGCAACCAACCTCTAGGCTGACCCTGCCACCACCAGGAGGAATCAAGTTCGCTTTACATTCTATAAACCACTGAAACTTCCCTTCTTTCTTTCCAATAATGCCCAAACAATGATGAGCTGCGGAATGCAAGAACAAGTACGGGACCATGGGCTATATTCAATGTGAAATTATTTTTGGTAAGCTATGTAGACACTGTACATACCACTCTTCTACCCAGACAATCAGCCTTGGTGGCAGATCTCTGAATTGTCTTTTTTCTTCCCAAGTATACTTGAAGGCTTTAAAATTTCTAATGTTCCCTCCTAAGCGCCCTGGGTTTGAAAGAAAGAATTTCTCTTTCTGAAATCTGATGAGGAACTTGAGAAAATATGGGTTATAAAGGAGCACAAATTACTGACATTGTTGGATCCGGAAAGCAAATCTCTTAAGTTCTGTGTCAACACTGTGTGCTTACATGGCTCCATTAACTTCTTTTAAAAATCAACTCCTAAATTAGATCTTTTTTAGCATGTTTGCCCTTGTGTTTCAAAAGCTTACATGCTCAGGTTAAAAAAAAAAGTTGGAACATTCTGACAGAAGGAAACTGGAGTTAAGTCAATAAATACTGACAGACACAGAACCAGGACTCATACACGAAAATAAGTTTCAGTCTTAGGAGTGAGATTACAATGTTTCAGAGAAAACTAAGTTACTCTTTTAGCTCTTCAACTGTCAGATTTTAAAAGTAGCAGGTTAAAAATGGTTACTTTTTGTCTTCTCCCGAAAAGATAAATGTTATATGTTCTCATATACTGCTTTTATAAATTGCTACAGTACCAAAAATATTTTTTACTGGTCAAGAAAAGCGATTTTGGGTTAATGTTAACATAGCAGGAAAGGCTACAGAGGCTTCCATGCTCTCTTTGTAACTGCAGGCCCTCCAGGACCAGTTCAACTGACCCCATCTTATCAACAGAGTGATTAAGAGTTGTCTTTCAGGAACTGGGACTCCTTGTCCAGTTCAGGCCGGTTGAGACCACCAACCCATCAACTGAGCCTGTGCAAAAGCTCAATAATTAACCCTTTGGACATCAAAGAGCTAAAAACTCCACCCTTAGATTATGGTAACACCACCACTTTGTGAACATGCATCCTACTGAAGAGGCATGAAGCTTGACTATGCTTGCACAGACAATTACCTCACTTATCTGTACACATTAGACTGCCCTGCCCCTCATCCCATAAAATTGTGCCCCAAGCCCTGGATCCAGGAGACAGATCTGAGGGCACATGCCTCTGTCTCCTTGCAGATCAATCTTGCAAAATAAAGCTACATTTCTTTTTCCAAAAGCTAATGCCATAATAATTGGCTTTTTAAAATGTGCATCAGACAAGAGAACTCCAATTTTGTGCAGTAACATCTTTCTTTTGAGCACAGCCAAAAAAAACAAAACAGTATAATCAAATGCCCACCCAGTCACAAACAAACAAGAAAAATAAACCAGTAAGTGATCCAAGTTGGAACAATGTGATGTACCCTCCAAGATAAGTTGCAGATGAATAACTTGGAAACATAAATGGACTTGATATATGGGGTTGTGAACTATAAAGCTAGTTAGATAATGAAGGAAGTATGTGAAAAATGATGACTCTGGTTCTAGAACAGTTGAGCTGTGAGAAAGGAATAAAATAGTGGGGTTAGTTGTCTAGTAGGGCGTAACCTTGTTTGTGACATTAAAATTATGTCATTTGCAAAATGGAGAATGCTTACCTTTCTATCTTTTAATGAGAGGTGAAGGAAAACCATGCATTTAATTAACCCAAAAATGGTTTAAAATAATTACATGTAAATTAAAACTGCAAACTGTATACATATGGCAGTGTTTGATACTTTGTGCTTGATAAATATTAAAGAAGCATATACTGATATTGTATAGGAAGCTCCAAATAGGATTTTTTTTGAAAACAAAATGTTTCAGTTTGATTATTTATTTTGATGCTGCTTTACATAAAAAGAAAGATAATTTTAACTTATATTCTAATTCAGTGGTGGACTGAGGACCTTCAAGCCATATAAATATCACCATTCCTGTATGGTCTCTATAAACACTGACAAGTTCTTCAGAGAGTACTAATTTCTGCTCTTTCAATACAGGAGTAATATTAATTAGTGACTCTATTCTCCAACATAAAAAGGTTGTCTCCAAATAAATCTACAGTAACCAAGAATTCCAACAAATGTATTAACCTGCAAATATCATTGTGTAGATTTCACTTCTGGAAATGTTTTGTTCCAAATCATTCCATAAAAAATTTGTATTTTCCAAAGATTTCACTTCATGAGTAGGCCAGATGTGCTTAAGGTGCTTCTCTTAATGAACCCCCAGTGCTAGGCATATGATAGGAACACAATAAACATCAGCTAAAAACACGAACATCCTGAGCACAGAACAGTAATTGGAAAGGACTATGCTTTTCATATTTATCACAGGTTATCACTATAGGCCAGCAGCTATTTTACAAAGTCTGCTATTTAAACACTTCAACATTTTATTTCTTCTAGGAAGAATCCTGACTTCTAATCCAAGAAGTAAGAGTAATTCTGAAATATTTCCTTTCACCTGAAAATGTTTTGGTAAACTTACTCAGCTGTATCAAAGTGAGGTTTCTGCATCTGTCATTAGCAGTAATGGTCTCAACTTTAATTTGCTCAAGAACAAGCTGATACACATATGTAAAAGCAGAATATGTCAAATGACTTGGTCTGAGTGGAGAATTATGAAGCATTAGAGAGTCCAGACTTGGAGTGGTGGTTCAAGACAGGCTTCCTGAAAGAAGAGACATCTGAGCTCAGCCTTAGAGGATTAGTAGAGAGGCCTTAGCAAGAAAATTGGGGGGAGAGTTTGGAAGAGTAGAGACAGAATTCTAAGCAAAGAAACCAGCATGTGCAAAGGCCAAGAGGCAGGGGAGAGAGTGAGAGTGGTCCATTAGGGAAGCTGAATAAAGGAAGTTCATTGAGTCTGGAGCAGAGGTCATGGAAAGTAACAGATGGAGTTTAGGTAAAAGATAAACAGTAAGGAGGGACCTTGTTCAAGCTTCATTAAGGAATATAAATTTCATTCTTAAGAGTACTGTGGAGTTATTCAAAGTTTGAAACAGTAGAATGACATCAGATTTGCATTTCAGCTAAGGTTTAGAAAAATATATTGAAAGGGGCAGAACTAGAGGCAGGGAGATGAGTTAAGAAGGCTGTTGAGGCAATCCTGGCAAGGCAAGAGGGCAGTCTGAAGATTAATGGGAATGAAGCCAAGTGTAGGAATAAAGGTGGATTTTGTCTCTCCAACATAAGTTTCTTGAGAAAGGAAATCATGCCTCATACTCTTGTTTTTGAAATTTAAGAGGTAAATTTCAAATTATCAGCTCTCCTGACCAAGCAGCTTCCCTGAGCACATTAGACTTTAAAAAATATAATCAATTCATGAAAAAGAATGGATGTATTTTAGTAGAAAGAACATTAATCAGGCTAAAAGGCAAAATCACATTTTGACAGACCACATATTAAACACTGAATTTTATTAACAAAGGAATTATAGTAAAGTACTATAGATTTGTAGATCTATTCATTAAAATTAGAATTATATTTGGTTAGAAAACACACATAGCAATGGTGTCAGCCATTAAACCAAAGAACTCTTTTAAGAGTGGGAGTGGGATTTGTTAGATTTATGTGGTTTAAGCATTCTTGAAAAATGCTCTATTGTCATTTAAAACATTTTATTAGAATGAAGGCTGGTTTATAAGATTACTTCTGCTTACTAATTTTGTCAAGATTTTTCTCCTCTAGCTAATACCTTCCTGTTTTTATATATATAGCCTGTCTGCTAAGCAGTTTTTTCCTTTCAACATCATGTTTTGGGTACACTGAGATCCTTTTAGCACTAGACTTTAATTTTATATTGTTCTCTTATTTGTCTTCTACTTTTTTCACTTCTTCAATTTAATTTTTAGAATTATAGTACTTATAAGGGAAGAAGAATGTTGACAAATCTTTGCTCTCTTTCTCTCCTTTAGGGCTTCTTCTTTTGGAAATGTAGTTTTAAATCTCTACATAGGGTTTTAGAAACATAGGCCATCCCCCATATTTGTAAATAAGCAGTATTCGAAACAGTGTCAGTGGTTTTAAATTAGAAAATCACTTTCTCTCAAATAATAAATGTGTTAAATTATGGTCAGGTTTTCCAGGTTAACGAACAGCAACTTATCAACTCCTCCATATCAGACACTAAGCACTTTACACGTATAAGGTAGATATAATTATTTCTATTTTACAAATTTATAAAACAGAAACTCATAAAGTACAGGTAACTTGTCCAAGGTTATAAAAGTAGTAAGATGCAGCTGGGATTAGAACCCAGGTCTGAATTCAAAACAGCAGAAGCTGGGCTGCTTCTTTTAATGAATATTTTTAAAAATTTGATAACTGTATTAGCCTAAGTTCTTGATTCAGAGGGCAAGAAAAGAAGGCAGTAAGAAAGAAAAATTTGTCTCCTTTGCATACACTCATGGTGAGACCTGGTTAAAAAAAAAAAAAAAGGAAATCATGGAATGAGTGATCCAGGTCTTTGAGAGCTTCTCTCCTGTATTTCCCTATCTCAGTGTCTCTTCCTAGGCTTTTGGTGACCTCATGCTACCCCAGACTCCTTCACTACGTAACTCACCTGAGTCCACCCAACCCCCTAAATGCTCCCTACACTACCCCTGTTCCTCTTAGAATAACTGGTAGGTGTAAGGAAGAAAGCATGCTTCTTAAACTAACTCACACTATTTATTATATGAGGGACTGACATTTCATACTAATTTATTTGTTTAGTCTGACTCAATAGAATGTAAGCTCCACAAAATCAGAATGTCTTTTTTGTTCACTGCTGTATTCCCAATGTTTCAGTGTCCAGCACACAGTAGATCCTCAATAAGTATGTAATGAATGAATGAACTTTGCAGAGATGTTTCCATTTTAATAGAAGCTTAACTCAACTGAAAGCTTAATAATGAATTTAAAGTTCAATATCCAGTTCATAAAAGATTTGGGCCATCTAGACAACACTTTTGGAGGGTTTGGGGTCACTATTTAGACAGGTAGGTTCTGCTTGTGAATCAGCTTGTCCCTGGGTTCAGCTCTGTTAAGCAACTTCTATTTTTCATAGTCTCTCCCCACCTTCTCCTTGAGAACCCACAGATACTCCCAAGCTTCTTTGATTTTTCTGTGCCTGCTTTCCTGCACTACACCAAGATAGCAGCTGTATAGGTTCAGGCATATATGTATACATATGGCTCACTTGTTAAGTCAGGCAGGAAGGCAGACACTACCTGTATACATACCATTGTTTGACAGGATTCATGGAACGTTTTATAACCAAGTTTGTCTTTAAACATCCTCAGACCTATCTAAGCTGAAATGACAGGAAAGAAAGTATCTGTTGAGATATCATAACTAAATGGGAGAATTCATTCAGAAACATTAAAACTTTTAGAGGCTAATTATTCAGCATCATTGTTGAGTTGACTATAAGAAATGGGTTTAATTTGGAGTAGGATGAGCTTCAGGAAAAAGGTGAGTGTAGTGGGAAACTGAATGAGGACTTTATCCCATATGTTCTTAGGAGCTAATGAAGGTTCTGAAGAAGGAGAAAAATGAAGCGATACAAACTCAAAAAATGGTAACCAAAGATATTAAATATATGACATATTCAAGTAGAAAATATTTCTCAGATTATGCATATATAGGGTATTATATAATTTTTACAATAGTTTTTTGAGGGGCTGGATTTCATCTGTTCCTAAAAATAAATATGAAAATATTTTTAAAATTCTCAAACTGCTTCTGGTTGTGGGCACAAGAACTGGTTTTAATATGTAACTTATAATTTTAAATCCAAGGATATATTAATCTGGAATAATATAAAAAAATAATCTTTTCAAAATAGAGTAAAATCAAACCTAATGTCTTCAACTTATCCAAAGACTTGATGGAACCGAACTCTCAAGTATCTATTTCCTTTATAAAATTGAATCTACACATGGTTAAAATGTTTAGGCTAAACGCATAAATGAGTCATTTAGCTTAATAATGCCAGAATTTTGAATGTTTTATTCATACTAAAGATAATTTTGACTCAAAGAAACAAAATCCTAATGACAGTATTCTAAAATCCTTCAATCAAGTTATTTTTTGTTTATAAGAGCTCTCCTGCCCTCACTATCCATGCCTCCCCATAATTATTACTACCAAGTAGTAAAGGGAGCTCTACCATATGTGCTGTTCTTACACAGCTCAAAGAACCCCGCTCAGTTCCTTTGTGATGAGCTTTAGTTGTAGGTCCTCTAAGCCTTTAAATCACCTTCTTTCTTTGCCTCCCTACATCTAGAGACTACTTGCATGTTATTATCTATCTTAGAAACAAAGTGCATTTAACTGAACTTTCCTATCTATTCTTCTGCCCTCCAGAATCCTCAATGCACCTCTACTGGCCACTTTCCCCTTTGCCCAAAGGGTGTGGGTACGTTGAGGGCACTGTAGTTCAACAAATAAAGATGTTTGCTTTTGCTTATCACTACTATCTTTCTGTGTAGCTAAAAATACTAAAAAAAAAAAAAAAAGATAATGCCACTTTAAAAATTATGTTTTTTACATGAGCTTAAGTTTAAACAGAATTCTAGATCATTTTATTTGTATTAATAGAAAATCTGATTTTCCTAATTTTTGGCAAATAATTGAGAAATACTAAAATAAGATTTTATTCAGATGTTACAAATTGGAGAAGGTAGTATTCTTTCTTAATTTGTTATAACTCTAATTTAAAAAATATATTTTAGTATAGGTTTATGTATGAATGCCAATGCTATTATTTTACCAATTAACAGAAATCTTAATATTATGTAACCACTTAGTATTCAATCATTCATTATTTATAAATACTTATTGCATGCCTTTTCATTTAATTTCTCAAATTCTATGAACAAGGGGAATGCCTTAGTTTGAGATTGGATGTCTATTTTTTAGACTTAACCTCTCACCTAAGTCATACAGATAAGTTGGCAGATAGCCTGGGACTCTGTTAGGGAGCATTAAATAGGTTATTGCTCAATTTTGCAAAAAGTCTAACCAAAACAAAACAAAAACCCAGTCTGGAAATCTTTTAACAACCCGTCTAGTTTTAGCCCCCACAATTTAAAATGAAGGGCAATTGAACTTTATGATCTCTCAAACTTTATTTCAGCTCAAAAGTTCTACTCTGTTAATACAATTTCTGATTTTATCAAGTTATATGCTTTAAGCTAACTAGAACCTGGCCTCCTCCTACACCAGGATTCTTTGTATATTATCAATGGTTTTCAAGTTTTATTTCTCAGCATCTGTTCCTTACAAGTACTTTAGAGATATTGTGAAATATTAAATTTGGGCTTTCTTTTTCAACGTAACCTACAAAGCTATAAATGCATTGGAAACCACCAAAATAACAATTTGTTGCCACTAATAATTCAGTTACTGGACTAAATAAAGCCTCTTCCACCATCTCTGTGAGCACGTTTGAACATTCTTGTGACTGTGTCAGTGATTAGGAAGGGTAGAGTTGGTATGCTCCAGCCTTTTAAAACATTCATGCCTGTCTGCATCCATAGTAGTGAGGGGACTGCTACAGCACATGGGCACTTTGCTGTGTGAATCCAGAATTCCTTGATACTACGCATACAAGAAAATACAGAATGAATACTGCAAATATCATCCATAACCCCTTAATTTCAAATTTGTTTAAAACATAAAATAACCTCATTGTTCTCACTAATTGACTTGATAATTTAACTTCATATACTTGAACTTAAAGAAAGCATTTATCAATAAAATGCCAGTTTTAGATATTGTATATATCAGAATCATGATAATATTGTTTGATTAAAGACTATGCTGCCAAAAAAATTAGTAACACACTTGAATATCACTGTTTTTTATATATGCCACATCTCTTGATCTGCCCACTAGAATTCATGGTAGGTTTGGAGGATCCATGCTAATCTATAGCTCCCTACATTATTCACCCAGGGCTTGGGTCAGGCTTTAAGGTTCAGAGAATGCGCCAAGGATTTCTCCTGGTTCCGGCAGAGTTCTAGGGGAATCTAGTTCAGTTTCATTCCCATCAATGCCAGCT
The DNA here is from genome assembly GCF_041296235.1 of Equus asinus. Taxonomy (NCBI): domain Eukaryota; kingdom Metazoa; phylum Chordata; class Mammalia; order Perissodactyla; family Equidae; genus Equus; species Equus asinus. The sequence goes on from NC_091813.1 coordinate 44,683,765, forward strand.
TGAGTCTTAAAGAAAAAGGCTCGTAAAATCACAACAGTTCATGAAGGTCTATTGTACTACAAACCCAACTCGCCTTCTGGTAGAATTTTCATTTAGCCTGTCTTACATCTGGTCTATAACTGAAAGGATTATCAATCCTTCCAGCCCTTCTCCAGAAAACATGAATAAAGTCAATCTTATCCTTCAGTGACACATGCCAGTATGATCAATAATAGCTTTTACCCTAACTCACAAAAAGTTGACCCAATACATTTTTCAGTGAAGTACTTTAGAATTGTTTTTATTAACAATAAGCAATTATTGATATCCAAATAATCTTTTGTGTTTGTAACTGGCAAGTTTTAAAATCACGTATTTGCCCTCTATAATTAGAACTTTCTTTATATCAGAAAATTCAACTTTCAACTATTCAACCAGATTTTTACAGTTAAACTAAAGTACTTTAATTTGTGCTTAGAAATATACAATTAAAACATTAAAATATTGCATATTAGATTTACAAATTGGTAAATTTAAAAAATACCTAAACTTCAAAAGATATCTGAAAAACATATGTGGATCAGAAGAAAGAGCAGAGCAGAGTCAAAAGCAGCAGGATGCAGTTCAAATAGGTCACATTCAACTTTTAACTTTCCCTAAGCACAAAAAAACAAGCCTAGCAACAGCTTCCAGCCAATCACAAAGCAGACAAACAGGTAAGGACTCAACTGCTCCAGATACCAATGAGGTCCAACCTTCAAGGTGGTTTTTTTTTTTTTTTTTTGTAATTATATAGTGTCAGAGCAGAGCACAAGTTATAAAACAGGATATACTGTCCTGGGTTAAAAGTAACATAAAGATAAAATCTCTTCACCAACCCTCAACAAAATACATCAGATTTTAATAACAGAGTGATAAATTTGTTTTCATCCTTATGATACCAGATACTGTAGACATTAAAGTTACCTTTAAAATATTAGTGCATTTGTAATAAAATACAGAATTTTGTGGGAAATTTTCTTTCTTGTTTGTGGATAGAGGATGAGGGTGGAAATGTCTATAAGAAAAAATTCTTCTCTTTAAATTCCCTAATGCTCAAATTTCCAAAATTCATGGTAGGGGGCGGGAGGAGGGAATGGGACTCAACAATAAAACGCTACAGTCCAAATCCAAAAATAGAAAATATGAGTAAAAACAACTACATACAAATACAATCTTAAAAAAAAAAAAGCAAAGTGAAGAAATTGCACAGTGTCATTCTATTCAATTTTTCTTCTTTATTTCTATCACTCAATACACATCCATCAAGAGAAGAAAGTTTTCTGAGGTTTTAGAAGGGATTTTCAAAGAGTTACAGATTTCATCACTATCATGTTTAGTGCAAACCTCAGTAGTATTTGCTTAAACTGACAGAGTGTTACTTGCAATAGAGATGCAAAAACATTGTGAAACAATAGTTGATAGTTTTCCTAATTTTGCTTTTGTCTTGCCAAATTTATAAAGTATTCTAAAGCAGTTTCCAATATCTTCTGTGAAAATCTTTAAGAACCACCTTTTGTTTTTTCTTCAAATAAATACTGCTTAAATCATTTGCTGGTTTTAGTTCCCTAAAAAATAATTATTTTAAGTAGATCAGCTTGACTTGTCATACCATCAATCATCTCCTGAACTCACCAAGAGGTTTGCTACTAACACTGCAGGATGCTGTCGAACATGTATATATGTATACTTCCCCTAAATATTTTATTTTATTCTACACACCCCAAGGAACGTGGGGGGAAATCAAATAATGTTTAGAGATTAGCTCCAGGTTTTATTTATCAGTGATATCCTTACTTGATCCTTTTCTTCGGTCCTCAATTGTCACAGATAACTAAGCTATGTTGAATCAAGAAAAAAGGTAGTTTCAATACATCATGTGGGAAAGAGACACTCTACATCAAGCTCATGTTTTCCTGGGGCTCTTAAACCTTAGTAATTTAAATCAGTATCCATCCAAATCTTACTGTAAGTTTCAGCAATTACTTAACACATACATTTATACACCATCGATTGGCTGTGTATGTTTCTGTTAAATTCATGAACCTCTATATGTATGGACATATTGGTCCTATTGAGTCAACGTTCATTCAACCAATATTAATTAAGCATCTGCTTTGAGCCACGTATTTTTTTCTTCCCAGTCCGTCTTCTTTGAGAACAATATCCATATCTTCTTCCTTCCTCCTCCCTGGCTATTTGTATCAGAAAATAACAACCCAAAATAGGTTCCAAAATATCTCCAGCTGAAGAAATGAAAAAATGGTAATGGAATTGCACAATGGTGCATACTGGTGACATGAGAGAAGGCATCTTTGAACTGGGTTTGAAGATTACCCTGAAAAGTGTACATTAACTGTTCATTATCAAGTGAACAGTTTCTAAAATTCTTAAGAGTTTCCTGCCTACCCTGACATAGAGATTTAGCGTATGAAGATGATTATTTCAGGATACTTTTCTACCCTCTCTGCTTAAGAAAATTATTTGCTATAGAACATTCACAATAATGCAACAGTAAATGGGGAACTAAAGTAGCAAAAATGGTCCTGATTTCTACAAGGAATTTCTAAGAGCTACTATTTCTAAGGATTACTGAGCTCCATGTCCTAGAAAGACTTTTTCCCTAGCTGCTGATGACCGAGATGCTATTAGGAACAATGGAAACCATGTTTTAAAACACAGTGATTGTACCAAAAAGGTGATCTCCAGACTAAATGCACTTGATTCATGGCAATTTTACTATTCAGAACAATTCTTATGAGTAGCAAGGATGATTTTGCTTTATTAAATCTTTTTCTTGAGTGTGATTTATTGCCTAAGATGCTGTGAATACTGAATTTAAAAGGTTGCCACCTTTTTACCACCTCCCCACCATCCACTCCTTTCCCCCAATAACAAGCAGATTTGTCTACTCTCTCTGTTTTTCTTAGTGAGGAAGGCAATGTTTATTATTTTCCCATATAAATTTTTATTCAATTAAAGTCTATTTTGCTGAGCTTCTTCAACCTCTCAGTAAAGTTTTTAGAGATAGTCAAAGACTGACAGATAACACGCAAACTGTTCCCTTAGAATGTTGGATCCCTCTCCCTGCTAGTACCTGTGGCAGGTAAACATTTATAAAATAGTCTTTTAACTTGGTCACAGCTTTTCCTGATACTTGGGACTTAGAATGCATCTGCTTCCTCTGACTTTCCATTCTTTGGTCTTGTATTAGCATGAGCAAGATCCTTAGCTCTGGAACCCTCAGAATCTGAGCTTTAGTACCTGACAAGAAGTCATTGCTACGACCCCCTGAACCAAGAGTCTGGTCTAAGGGGAGGTATGAAAATCAAGAACAAGAAGAACAGGTTCTGGAGAAGCAAGGATATCAGAGAATCTACTTAGGACTCTGAATGCCCACAAAGGCACGAACAATGCTCTAGTCTAGAGCATTTACGTAAAGATTTGGACTGTTCTAGTGACACATTCTTAGGCACGCAGAGTACACTGGGGGAAAAAGACAGTGGGAGATTTCTTCAATGTGTCAACAGATTCAGCACCTGAACTTCTTCATGTCTCAAATATTCCTTTCTCAGCTGCCTAAAATTATTTCACCCCTAAATTTGAAGATAGGGTAGGAATAGGTGAAACAGAGGAAGAATAAAAATAACCAGGACCTGGATTAGAGAGAAATATTTCACAAAGGAAGAATATGTCTGAAATTCTCAAGAGCCTAAGGTCTTAGAAGGAATCATAAAATCTTACATTATACAATGAATATGACTACATGGGAACTTTGAAACACAATGTGAAATGTGCATAGAAATTTATAGTCTACAAATTCCACATAGATTAAGGACTTGTACAATTTCTCACAACAACCTTGTGAGCTGGATCTCATTATTCCTGTATTACCCAGGAAGACACTTGTCATACAATTGATAGGTGGCAGAGCTATGAGTCAAATGCAGGTCTATCTGACTTCAGGTCCAGTGCTCTTTCTTTTCCACTACTCAACAGTTTAAAATGCAGCTTTGGAGTCAGCCCTCAGGAATCTTACAATCCTGTTGGTCATAAAAGACTCAGAAACAGCACTAGGCAAAGTGTAATTCTGTCTTAAATTACACGTTGCAAACTGCAAATATCCAGGAGTAGAGAGTCAGTAAAGATTTGAAGGAAGGGGTGGCACAGAAGAGAATAAGCTGGATGAACTCAAGAGAATCTAAGGAGGTTGTCTGGGCTCTGGCAGGGGATGTGAGGTAGTAAGCAGTGGGAAATAGGTTAGAATCAGTTTTAGGGAGCCTATAAAGTCAGTGAAAGAGGAGACTGGACAAAGCAGGAGGCAATAATGGAGCCCTCAGGATTTCTGAGCAGTGGCATAAAGTGGTGAAAACAGTGACTTTCACCAGTGGGTAAGACGAGTGCAGGCAAAGGACATCTGAGTACATCTAAGGAAGAGGTAGTGAGACTTAGCACTCCCCTTCCTCTTCAGCCTCACGACTTTACTGGACTTCACAGTCCACCCAGAGGGATCATTCCTCGACTTGTGCATATGCTCTTCCCTCTGACTACAATTCTGTTGCCTCTAATCTTGGCCCACTTCTTACCTTCAGTCTGAGGTTAGAAGTCATTGCCTTGGAGAAGCCTTCCCTGATGCCTCCCTGCCTGGGGTAGATATCTCCCATGTATACGGCCCCTGTTACAGCCCTGACCCCTCTGCACTGTAATTCCTTGTGTCTTAGCCAGTCTCTCTCATTAAACAAAAAGCTCCAAGGGTAAGAAATGGCCCATATTTCCAGCATTAAATCCCTTGGCACATAACAGGTGGATCAGAGGAAGATTCAGAGATTTAGGAGTTACTTTACTAAGATCATATGAACAGGCAGGAAGACAGATACATATACAGGCACGCTAAAATAAGGAAGAATGTAATTTGGAAGATGGCCTCAATCTCACTGAAAGAGATATTTCGACCCTTCTTTTCTTCTGTCTACCCAAGCCCCTTAATGAAGGGGAAGGTTGGATCAGGGTCACAGCAAAGGTAGGAAGAAAATACACTTTTATAACCACTGCTTGAAGATAATAGGCTGTAATTTTTTTAAAACCACATTTTGGCCTTAAACCAAGCAAAGAATTTAATAACTTTCACTTAACAACTATCTGCAGAGAGCACAGTGCTTTGCAAGAACCCACACAAAGTATTTCAGAGTACACAAAGATGAAAGAAACACACTTCCAGTTCTAAGGAGCCTTATGATCCAATAAGGAACCACATACGGTGGAATTATGTCAAAGGTACAAGCAGTACTATGGATTCAGAGGAGGGGAAAAAGTCAAGGAATCATAAATAATGTTTCAAGCAGGGAAATGAGGTGATTGAGCTTTGAGTTTAGAGTAGTAGGAGATAGCACCAGGATGGTCTGAGTTGTGGGGAGAAGCTAAAGGCAGGCAGACTTTAAGACAGCATGATGGTCTAGTTAAGAGGTAACAGGTATATACCAGAGTGATGATGGTAGAAATGGAATGCAGGGGACATACTCAGTAAATTTAAGAAGGTAGACTCTTAAAAATTGGTTATGAATTAGAAGAAATTTTATTTCCCAAGAAGCCTTTTGCTTCTTTCCTTTTTATACCTAAACAAGGCAAAGGCAAAGGTGGTGTAAAAGATGGTTTTGATGGAGATGCTTATGGATAGGATGCTGAGGTTACTTTTATTTGTAACTGTTCACTTGCGGACAGATGCCTTCAGCTGTTTTTATTCCATAATGTCCCTCCGTAATTATCTTTAGAGCTTAGAGCAGCACGATTAAGTGAAAAGAATTTGAACTTAAAATAAGAAGATCTAGATTCCAACCCCAGCACATGATTTTATCTCCTTATGCCTTATATTTTTCATTTGTAAAATCAGAGTTACTTACTTCATGGGGTTGCTGTGAAAACATAATGAGGTCATATGAAAACCATTAACAACAAGTAAGTTACAGTCATGCGTTGCTTAACGACTGGGATACGTTTTGAGAAATGCATTGTTAGGCGATTTTGTCATTGTGTGAACATCATAGAGTGTACTTACTCAAACCTAGAATGGCATAGCCTACTACACATCTAGGCTATATGGTATTATTTTTATGGGACCACTGTTGTATATGCGGTCTGTCATTGACTGAAACGTTGTTATGCAGCGCATGAGTGTACTATATTAACAGGGCTGATATTTTGGCACCTTCATGTTATCAGGTTACCATTTGGACAGGAGAAATATTCATAATAAATAAGAACAAGCATTCAGTTAGCACTGTTTCTCATAACTGATTCCAGCTGTGTTTCTATGTATTTACAAGATGATAATCAGATAGACTATATTATTAAACATTTATAAAGAAGCAGCAGTAAAGTATAGTGGCTAAAAGCATTGGCATTAGAGTCCAACAACCCTGGGTTTTAAGAATAAATTAAATCTCTCTTAGCCTTGGTGTCCTTACCTGTACAATGGGAATAACACAGTGACCTTAGAGGACCACACACTGAGTGGCCAGTAAATTGTAAGCGGTCAGTAAATATTAGTTGAGGGAGCTATATAGTAAGAGCCACAATACATTGAAATAGCAGCCCTGTCTTGGAATATAAGTTACACAAGTCTTTAGCACAGCATTTGTCAAATACTGCAATTTTACTCCTCTGTTTGGTGTTTTGGGCTTGACCACTGTGTATTTAAGATAAAAATTGTTAGACATTGATGTACTTTTAAAAATTTAGTATTTGCAACGCTGTAATTCTTCTAAGTACAATATTTACTAAGTATCTGCAAACAATTTAATGTTAAGCACGACCTAGCCTCGATGATTTTACATATTATAATAGATTCTATATTTTTAAAACAATACAATACTGAATATTCTCTCTAATTTAACAATTCTTTGCCTTTTATTATTGATATTTTTCCAAGAAAAATCCATTGGTTAATCTGGTAGAGATGGCTATTTGTTCCTAGCATCTGTTTTCTGTTTCTTCCATGGTTAATAAAACCCCAAATCTTTAGCTAGGCACATTGCTACTGATAATAAAGATATATTATCCAGCTTTCTTTGCAGCTGGGTGTGACCATGTTAGTAAGCTTTGGCCAGTGAGATTATAAAAGGAAATGAAGTGTGTATAGTAAATGTCACTAATAAGAGGAAGTATATGCTCATTCTCTCAGTAAATTCTTCTTCTGTCTGGAATGTGGATGTGATTCTAGAGCTGGAGCAGCCATCTTGGACATCAATCCTAGAAATGGAAGTGACATCTTGAAGCTACTGGAAAAACATCGAAGGGATTTGGGTACCTATTGATTATATGGAGCTTCTAAATCAGTCCTGGACTGTGTTCATTTATATGAGAGAGAAACAAACTTTTCCAGTACAGTATAAGAACTCTAATATTGAGTTTTCTGTCACTGGCAGACTACCCTAATCCAATTCTAAAAAACATAGACAAAATGAAAGACAAATTTTAAGTTGACTTCTTTTCTTAATAAGTTTGTTCTCAACTTATACATGCCTAGTCTTCTTATGTCCCCTTTCTTCTTATTCCCACGGTAGACCCCTGGACTCCTGTAGCTATTACCTTTGATTCATTTCCATGGTGTTAAGGGAGGGAGACAGAAGAGGTGGGTTCATTCAGCTGCTCCACCACTGCCACAGTTCATAGCATATTCCTAAACTATCCTTTAGTCTATCCCTCTAGGGTCCGTTTTGCTCTTCATCCTAGAAGTTCAACTCCATAAAAAAACTGTCTTCAAAAACAGCATTCATTTGTTCATTACTCACGGAACACATTCTTACTGAGTGCCTACTGTGTGCTAGGCATTCCATTAGATGATGAATTAAACAGACCCTGACTTCAGAGGACTAAGTTAGGCAATATTTAAAAATGTAGATTGAATTATGTTTTATTACTTGTACACTATACCTCTGTGGTCCCAAATTTTCCTATAGGATCAAAGTGAAAGATAAGTGAATATAAAATGTAAAGACCTGGGGTTTTACTTCTCCAATCAATACTGGGAGAAAGCAGATATATGAAGAAGGAGCAGGAAATAGGGAGGTGTGGAGAAGGACTCTCAGAGACAAAGGAAAAGATAAAACTGTATGGCAAAGGAAGAAGAAGGGAGAAGGGAAAGGAACAGATATTCATTGAATTTCACTGGGCTGCCTATGTCCTCATAAACGCTTTCATGTATTAATGATTTGGACAACCTTATTGTTAAACTTGTGGAACTTCTAGAGCATAGCAAGAGCCCTCTTTATTATTATATCTGCCTTTTGCATTGCTAAACGCAAAGACCTTCAGAAACACTCAAAAGGCTCCCCACTATTCTTTCCCAATTTTAGCCCCCATTCAGGACCTCTTCTTCCCACATCTCATTGCAACCTTCCCCTACCAGTGTCTCCTGAGGGAGCACGTGACTCAGCAGAATGGGGAGGGAGTGTTGTTGAAATTCCCAGCTAAAATTTAGGTTTACTTTTCTTACAGAAACACTGTTAGAATAGAATGTAAACATAATTTATGCTGCTAATTCTATATATAGTTCAGCAACCTCAGGCAGTTAAAATTGGCTTTTATGGGTTGTCTTTAGGATTTGCCAGAGTGAGAAAATAATTCAGAGTTTCAAATAATTAATAAGAATTTTAACTTTGGATTGTAGTTCCTTTGTGAGATGTAGAAACCCGAAGATCACTGTTTGCCTAAATTGTAAAGATGGTACTACTATTGTTGGACACATGGCTCCAGAATAGTGAAAAGAACGAAAACAAAAAAAACCCCAAACAACTCAGCTACTGATGTTGAGATTTGGTGCTTTTCGTTATTGTTTTTATCTTAGGTGAGGGAAAGTGTACTTATTAAATACTAAAACCAGTTTGACTGTGACATTTAGTTCTTAATACTCTATGACATTATGAAAATTTTTTTTCTTAGATTGTGGTTTTAACACTTCACAAGTAGTTTCTTTTCCTGTTAACTTTCAGACAAGTCTGCTGAAGCTTGAGCTAAATACCTGGAGGAAGTGCTACCACAATTTTAGCTTTCTTGTTTCCAGTTGAGCAATATTATTCTCAGCTTTTCTCCATTAGGAAAGTATCATATGTTCACCTACATTTCTCTTTGTAAACTAAATAGAATGCTCTTAAAATAATTATAGTAAAATAAGAAAACAATTATAAATCTGAGACTGAGCAAAAGAGGAACCCTGCCCCATCAGTCCTAGCAAAAAGGCTTATAGGATGCCTAAAACTCTCTTTGGCTTTTGTTCAGCACCTGAGTCAGGAAACTTTTACTGATCAAAGTCCCTTGTCTTTTTCTATAGGGTCCTTGCCTAAAACATGCAGCCAAAATGTAACTCTTGCTATATTCCTGATACAGCATAAAAAAGCACGAAAACATTCTAAGTAGTAAAGACAATTTTGTCTCCCCAAAGGGCCATAAGTCCAGAAAAACAAGTTACCTCATTTATGAACCATGCTATTTAAGACTCTGTGATGCAACAATATTGCACTACTACTATAAAAATGTACTCTTTCAATCAAAATCTTAGCTCAAATGTTGTCCAGCAAGGTCCTAAAAATCTTGGTATTTTCCCCTTCTTATTCTTTCAAATTGGATTTAGGGCACAGAAAAAAGTATGTTTTTATTTCACGCAGTAAACATCATCAGGCTCAAGAAACTATAAATCTCTAGTAATTGAGGGTATCTTTGCACAGTGATAGTTATGGCAACCTTAATTCATGGGGATGACTTTGAAGTACTGCAAGCTGTTAAAATCCCCTTGGATTAAACAATGCAATTATATTCAGCATCTAGTCCATACCTAGGGTACGAGTCATAGAATTTCAGAGCTAAAATATTATAAAATAAACTGAGTGAAGCTAGAATAGGAATTTGGAGAGTGTCTAAGTACCAAAACTCTCAATCTATAGATGAAGAAATTGAGAACCAGAGATAAAACACACAGTTTTAATGTTGATGCATTTATCATATTATAGTTTTAAGAAACTTGGACATCTGTGTGTAAAATCAGGGCTGGTCTTAGGATTTGACAGAATAAATGGCTGCTTATTTGGTGTAATTTTAGAAGTGCTATTACAAAAGACACATAAAAACTGATCACCCAAATTCTTCCTCTGAGAGGAAAATGGTAAAATAGTACCTAGTTATCTTTCTTTTATACATTAAGTTGAGGTTCAATAATGCCAATAATTCTATAAGCAGATTAATTCCACTATTTTCTGTTAAAATGCAAATACCCTATAAAAGAGAAAACTCAAAAACTATATAATGGATCTAAACCTTACATAGGCATGTAACGTGAAAATCACATAGATAAAATTATCCTTGAAAATCTTGTTGGAAGGTATCAGACTAGAGACTGATAAGCCACTTCTTATCAAATCCAAAGCAGACATTTCATCTTCCAGCAGTAAAGCAGATGACTATTTATCTGACTCAGCACTAGTTGAAGTCATTGGCTTATGTTTAGGAGCCTTGTATAAAAAAGTACCTGTCTTTAATACCTGAAATACCCTCAGAACAGTGAGATGCCCACTCTGTGAGAAGTGAGTAGGAACTCAGACCATGGAGAATACAGCAGATTTCTGTTTCTTATTTCACACTCACTGAGGGGCATATGTTCATTGAGTGGGTTGTTGGGCAGAATTGCCTATAATAGTTACATCAAGAATATTTTATGCCTCACATTTTAAAATTTTTGATGAGCAAGAAGTTACATTTGCATAAGTTAAAGTATGAATGATGTAACTCCATTGCAGGGGTCAGTTCCCTCCTTAAGAGCAGGTTTTGATGGCATACTAGAACAGAAGAATAAAGAATAGGCTCTGTGCTGAGAGCAAGGAAGGATTCCACGGTGGGGGGGAGAGGGAGGAAGATCATGGCCAAAGATAAATTCTGCCTACTTCACAAATTTGTTTAGTGTATAATGTGCATATGCTGCATAAAACCTATAAGTCATAATAACTTATTAACCATAACACTCTACGTTCTCAACATGACAGATAACTGAGAATATTGTAATTTCCCTTCACTTTTGGAAATAGCAACTATTAGTGTCAAAGTGTCGTCTGTATATTTTACTATTTTCAGTTCAAGATGAGGTCCAATTTAAAGTAAGGTGGAGGCAAGAACATCAAATTTGCAAATCACAGAGCTGTCTCATGACTTTTCTTATTGAGTACTGTCAGCAAACACTGGCTATCTTTATCTTGATAAGCACTGCTAAAGCATCTCAAGTGGAGGGGTCATAGTCCTATCACTAGTATTGGAAATCCTAAGTGACTAAATTATATAAAGACAGATTCTAAACTGGCTGACCCAAATAGCAAAATGAAGTGGCTAGAAATAGGAACAACTATTTCCATGAATTTACAAACTAAGTTTCTATCAAGAGTTCCTTTGGCTACAAATTCAGTTTTTCAAGAACCTGATTGATATTTCTTTTTTCCTAAGTAGATTCTTATTCATGCAGAAAATAAGTTTGTCAAGTGAATTACTGTGGCTTCAAATCTGAAAAGGAAGCAGGCATGAGAGAGGAGAAAGCACAGTCGAAGGGGGTTATTTCACGGCCACACACTGAACCACACCTGCATCCAGGATTTCACAAATGTATATATACCATCAGTCTAATGGAGGACTGTGAGAGAGTGTGGATAGCTGAGCTCACTTAGGAACCATGATTGGGAAAACAACTAACTGGAAACAGATGGCCTATTGATACCAAGTATTATCTTTAGCATGAAAACCCCAGTCAGGGGATTAGAGACTATTATTTGAATTGCTCGTCTTCAGCTGTAATAAAAATTATTTAAACAACAAAAAACAATGAAACAACTCTCCCTTCTTTCACATAAGAAATAATTTAGGGGCCAGCCTCATGGTATAATAGTTAAGTTCACGTGCTCTCCTTCGGCAGCCCGGGATTCATGGGTTCTAATCCCAGGTGCAGACCTACACACCACTCATCAAGCCATTCTGTGGTGGTGTCCCACATACAAAATAGAGGAAGACTGGCACAGATGTTCACTCAAGGCCAATCTTCCTCAACAACAACAACAAAAAAAGTAAAACAAAAAAGAATGAATGAAATAATTTAGTTTGGCAGGGCTCCTCTCATTTATATGATATCCTGTTTTATTACATTTAAATGCACTTCTTTAATTAATCAGTCACAAAAGTATCATACAAGGTTTTTGGAGGCAATGATGGGGGTTGAGAAAGGATGAAAGAGTTGTATTTAATGTTTATTAGGCTTGTGATTTTTCTGTCAACTAATTTTTTAAATGTGGGAAATTATTATGAATTTATCATTTTAGTTGTGCTGCTCTATTCTTTGTGTAAACATCTGTCCAAGGACTCTCAGGACAACGCTAGCAAACTATATCAGGTGTTTGGCTACAATAATCAAATTAAAACAGGAGACCTTCGTGTTACTTCCTTGATTTTAACTTCTTAAAAACAAGTGAAATGTTAACCATCTATATGAAAACTAGTATACATTTTTAAATAACATATCTTCGGTTTACAGAGGGTGTATCATTTTAAATTGGAACATAAAAGTAGCAGACAACATTTTACTATTTCTTCTCTCCAGGAACAACTCAGCATTGACCTGGACAAATACTTGTGCCAGTAACAAGTAACCATTGAGCCAAAGGAGGGATTTGAGGGCAATGAAGAAGTGGTGGTAGTTTCCAGAACATAAGGAATCAAAGTTCAATCACAAAAATTCCTCATGTGATGGGAAAACAATAGAGCCCATAATCAATATGTGAATAATATAAAATAGTTTAATAATGCAGCAATAATCAGTTCAGAATTGCTTGTTTAACTAAGAATCCTGGGATCTTGCCTCTCAAACTATATCATAATTTCTGAAATATTTAAAAATTTCATAACATAATATTCCAACATAGCATTGAGAAATGATCTTTTTATTTTTATTTCTTCTTTTTCTTCTTCTGTTTTGTTTTGTGAGGAAGATTGGCCCTGACCTAACACCTGTTGCCAATCTTCCTCTTTTTGCTTGAGGAAGATTGTTGCTGAGCTAGCATCTGTGCCAATCTTTCTCTGTTTTATGTGGGATGCTGCCACAGTGTTGCTTGACGAGTCGTGCTAGGTCCACGCCCAGGATCTGAACCTGCAAATCCCAGGCAGCCAAAGTGGAGCGAGCAAACTTGACTGCTATGCCACTGGGCTGGCCCCGAGAAATGATGTTTTAAATAATAGCAGTAAGAAAAAGGTAATAGATCTGGGGTATAAATTAACCAAATTAAAACAATCTAGCAGATAATTTTCCAAGCATCTAATGTCCTTATGCCCAAGAGCTTATGCAAACCATTTAGAATACTGATAATGAATATATGAATGCTTAGATAGGTAAATACACAAATATTTCTAGTTTTGGATTAAGTATCACCCAAAAATGGGAAGATTTCTGGTGCATAAGATATACTTCATTAAACATACAGAGGTAGTAGATAGGAAATCTAACACAGATTATACAATTGCAAGTATTTGAACTCAAGATGCCTATGTCTTCCTACCACAGAGAGTTGGAATAATATAGACACGATAAATCAAGACCCATTTGGAAAGGATTTTTTTCTAACAATGTTTTAGATCAATTATTGTAGATGAGAAATATAAGAGCCTACTCTCTTTAGCCAAAGGATCAGGAAAGGAACAGCCTAACAAGACAGAACATTTTTAAACAATAGCCACTGTACTGCAGTAAAACACCACCTACACTACGACCACCACTACCACCACCAAACTATGACCCTACTCCCACTCACACCAGCAAAGGCTAAGTGAGGAGACTAGACTTCCACCCTTGCCAAGCTGTAACAAGGTACCCTAAACTCTCTGACAGTGTATTGTCAGAGAAGGACAAGTAGGGAGCTGGGACTTTCATCCCCATCAGGCAGTAATGTTCCTCATCCCCCACCACTGGCAATGTCAGTGAAGGAGACCATATGGGGAGCCTGGACATCTACTCACATCAGAAGTAATGAATACCCATCCTTCCCTGCTGGGGTGGTGTCAGAGGAGGCCTACAGGAGAGTCAGGAGTTTCAACATAGCCCCAGTGGTAATGAGGCCATCTCTACCTTGTGGTGTCATGGGAGCAGTAACAATGCACTCCTACTCCTTCCAGCCAGGAAGGTATCAATGGAGGCCTAGTGGAGAGCTGGAACTTGCACCCCTTCCCAGAAGTAACAAAGAGTTCTCCTCACCCCCCTGCTTGGGTGTTAATGAAGGCCAACTGAGGAACCTAGATTTCTACCTCCACGTTACAGGGAAGGCAGTGCCTGCTCCTTCTCTTACTGGAGGTGTTAGATTAAACAGAACCAACTGAAATGGGACATTTAAATAAGATCCAGAGTTTCATAACACAATATCCAAAATGTAGAGGTTTCAATTGAAAATTATTCATCATACCAAGAACCACGAAGATCTTAAACGGAATGAAAAAAGACAATCAATAGATGCAACACTTAATGATAGAGATGTTAGAATTGTTTTAAAGCAGCCATCATAAAAATTCTTCAATAAGCAATTACAAACACCTGAAACAAATGAAAAAACATAAAGTCTCAGTAAGAAACAGAAGTTATAAAGAACCAAATGGAAATTTAGGACAGAAAAATATAATAACTGAAATATAAAACTCAACAGATGGACTCAAGAGCAAAATGGAGTGAACATAGGAAAGAATCAGTGAACCGGAAGATAAAACAATAGAAATTACCCAATCTGAACAACAGAGAGAAAACAGACTCATACACACACATAAAGTACCCTCAGAGACCTGTGGGCCTTCAAAAAAATATAACATTTGTGCCATTGGAATCTCAGAAAGAAAGAGCAAAGATGGCAGGACTGAAAAAGTACTTTAAGAAGTAATGGCTGAAAACTTCCCAAATTTGGCAAAAGACATAAACCTGCAAATATCAAAAGCTGAGTGAACCCCAAAATGGATAAACTCAACACTAAGACACATCATAGTCACTTCTGAAAAATAAAGACAAAAAATAATCATGAAAGCAGCAAGAGAGAAAAGACAATTTACCTATAGGGAAAAACATTTTGAATGACAGCAGATTTCTCATCAGAAACCACAGAGGCCAGAAAGAAGTTGCAAAACATTTTTTTAGTGCTGAAATAAAACAAGTGTCAACCCAGAATTCTATATCCATTGAAAGTACCTATCAAGAATGAAGGGAGAAACCAAGACATTCTCAGATAAAGGGAAACAGAGAGTTTGTCAACAGCAGACTAACCCTAGAAGAATGGCTAAAACAGAAAGAAAACAATGAAAAAAAAAAAGAACCTGGAACATCAGGAAGGAAGAAAGAACACAGTAAGCAAAAATATGGGTAAATCAATAAGCTTTCTTTCTCCTCTTGAGTTTTCCAAATTATGTCTGATGTTTGAAGTAAAAATTATAACACTGTCTGATGTGGCACTAAATGGATATAGAGGGAATATTTAAGAGAATTATATTATAAATGGGGCAGAGCAAAAGGATATAAAGGGAGGTAAAGTTTTTACACTTCATTCAAACTAGTAAAATAGCACCAGGAGACAGTGATAAGTTATGGATATATATATATAATACCTAGAACAAACACTAAAAGATACATAGAAAGAGATACTCTCAAAAAGAAGGAAAAAACATAGATAAATCAAAGTAGAATTCCAAAAAAGTTCGAGTAACCCAGAGAAAAGCAATAAAAAGGAAATAAAAATAAACGGAACAAACAGAAAACACAAAATAAAATGGTAGATGTAAGCCCTAACATATAGTAATTATATTAAATGTAAATGGTCTAATATACAAATTAAAAGACAGAGATCAGCAGAGTGGATTTAAAAACACAATCCAACGATTTGGTGTCTACAAGACACTCAACACTTCAAATACAACAATATAGGCAGGTTGAAAATAGAAGAAAAAGATATATCGTGCAAACATTTATGAAAATAAAGCAAGAAGTTCTGTGGATGGATGGTGATGATGGTAGCACAACAATGTAAATGTACTTTACACTACTGAACTGTACACTTAAAAAGCGTTGATGGTAAATTTGATGTGTATTTCACCATATTTTTTTAAAGCAGTAAAGGCTGTATTAATATCAAATAGAGTAGATTTTATTTTTATTTTATTTTACTTTACTTTATTTTGTGAAGAAGATTTTGCCCTGAGCTGACATCCACTGCCAATCCTCTTCTTTTTTTTCTTCTGCTTGAGGAAGATTAGCCCTGAGCTAACATCTGTGCCAATCTTCCTCTACTTTGTATGTGGGATGCCTCCACAGCATGGCTGATGAGTGGAGTAGATCTACACCTGGGATCTGAACCCATGAACCCTGGGCCACTGAAGCAGAGTGTGTGGAACTTTAACCACTAGGCCACAGGGCCAGCACCCTAGAGTAGACTTTAGAGCAGAGAAAATTACCAGAGATAGAGGGGAACATCATATCACAATAAAAGGATCAATCCACCAAGAAGATACAGTAATCCAAAATATGCATGTACCAAAGAGAGATGCAAAATACATGAAACAAAATATGACAGAACTGAAAAGAAAAATAGACAAATTCAATATTATGGTTGGAGACCAACATCCGTCTCTCAACAACTGATAGAACTAGACAGAAAATTAGCAAAGATGTAGAAGAAACTCAACAATGCCATCAACCAAAAGAATTTAATCAATATTTATAAACTGCTCCACCCAAAAGTAAAATACACATTCTTTTCATGTGCCCAGGAATATAAATCAAAATTGATCCTATCATGGCTATAAAACAAATCTCAACAAATTTACAGGAATTTAGAAACTAAACAACAAACTTATAGATAATTTATGAGTAAAAGAGAAAGTATCAAGAGAAAGTTTGAAAACATATTGAACTAAAAGAAAATGAAAACACAACATATCAAAATTTGTGGGACACAGTTAAAGCAGTGGTGAGAGGGATATTTGTAACACTGTATGCAAACATTAGGAAAGAGGGAATTTTCAAATAAACAATTTAGAACCTAGAGAAGTAAGAGCAATATAAACTGAGAAGCAAGCAGAAGGAAGGGAATAAAGATAAAAGCAAAGTTCAGTGAAATTGAAAACAGAAAAACAATAGAGAAAAATCAATGAAACAAAGTTCTGGTCCTTTGAAAAGAAAAAGAAAAAAAAAAAAAACGAAAATCCTAGGGCCTGGTCCTGTGGCCGAGTGGTTAACTTTGCATGCTCCACTTCAGCAGCCCAGGGTTTCGCTGGTTTGGATCCTGGGTGTAGACCTAGCATTGTTCATCAAGCCATGCTGAGGTGGCGTCCCACACAGCAGAACTAGAAAGACCTACAACTAGAATATCCAACTACATACTGGGGGGCTTTGGGAAGAAGAAGAAAAAAAAAATTGAAAACCCTCTAGCAAGAGTGACAAACTAAAAACAAGAGTGAAGACACAAATTATCAATATCATGAATGAAATAGAGGATTATCATTAAAGAACCTGTGGAGACCAAAAGATAATAAGGGAGTACTATGACCACTCTACACCCACAAATTTGGCAATTTAGATGAAATGGATCAATCCTCACCACAACTCATCTATTATGAAATAGATCACTGGAATAGTCCTATAACTGTTGTAGAAATTGAATTTGTGGGTTTTTTTTTTTTAACTCCCAAAAAAGAAATTTCCAAGTCAGATACTTCCACTGGTTAACTCCACTAAACATTTAAAGAATAATTAACATCAATTTTACATAATCTCTTTCATAAAATAAAACAGGAGGAAACACTTCCAAATTCATTTTATAAAGATAGTATTAAATACCCAAACCAAACAAAGACAGACCAAAAATAAAAAAAGAAGGAAAAGTACAACCTTAATGAATCTGGATGCAAAAATCCTTAATAAAATATAAGCAAATAGAATTCAGCAATATTTTAAAAGCATTATACACCATGACTTAGTGGGATTGGTTCCAGGAATGTAAGCCTGGTTCACTATCTAAAAATTAGTCAATGTGTCCATCATATTAACAGGCTAAAGAAGAAAAATCACATGGTCATATCAAGTGATGTGGAAAAAAGCATTGAGTAAATTCAATCCTGATTCATGATTAGAAAAAAAAAACTTTCAGAAAAGCAGGAACAGAGGAGAATTTCCTCAGCTTAATAAAGAGCATCTATTAAAAAAACGTACAGCTGGTTTTATACTTAGTGGCAAAAGATTGCATGCTTTCCCCCTACGATTGGGAAGAAGGCAAGGATGTCTACTCTTAACACTCTTACTCAGCATAGTACTGCAAGTTCTAGTCAGTGTAATAACATAAGAAAAGGAAATAAAAGTTATACAGATCAAAATGGAAAAAAGTAAAACTGTCTCCCTATTTGCAGATGACATGATTGTCTACATAGAAAATCCCAAGGAAACTACAAATTAAAAAAAAAAAAATTCTTTTAGAGCTAACAAGGGAGTTCAGCAAAGTTGCAGACTACAAAGTTAATATACAAAAGTCAAATGTTTTCCTATATACCAGCAATGAACTATTTAAATTTGAAATTTAAAAAAAAATTATGATAGCACAGAAAAAAATACAATACTTAGGTATGAATCATAAAAATATGTACAAGATCTATATGCCTAAAACTATAAAATTCTGATGAAAGAAATCAAAGATCTAAATAAATGGAGAAATACTTTGTCTTCATGGATTAGAAGATTCAATACTGTTAACATGTCAGTTCTTCCCATCTCGATCTATAGGTTCAATGCAATTTCAATAAAAATCTTGGCAAGCTATTTTTTAGATATCAACAAACTAATTCTAAAGTTTATATGAAAAGGTAAAAGACTTAGAAGAGCCAAAACAATACTGAAGATCAGCCATATTACCTGATTTCAAGACTTACTATTAAGCTACAGTAATCAAGACAGCACGGTATTAGTGAAAGAATAGACACATAGTCAACAGAACATAGTAGAGAGCCCAGAAATAGACCCATACAAACATAGGCAACTAACCATTGACAAAGAAGCAAAGGTAATTCAATGAAGAATGGATAGCCTTTTAAACAAAAGATGCTGGAACAATTGGACATCCATATGCCAAAAAAAGAAAAAGAAAATAAAGAATTTAAGACACGTATTTTACCCTTTTCACAGAAATTAACTCAAAATGGATCAAGACTTAAATGTCACACAGAAAACTATACAAAATTCTCTAAGAAAACATAGAAGAAGACACAGATGACTTTGGATTTGGTGATGCCTTTTTAGATACAACCCCAAAAGCACAATCCATTAAAAAAATTGGTAAGTTAGACTTTATTAGAAATAAAATCTGTTTTGCGCAAGACATTCTTAAGAAAATGAAAAGATAAATCACAGAATGGTAGAAAATATTTGCAAAACACATATTTGATAAATGACTTCTATCTGAAATATCAAAAAAATCCTCTTAAAACTCAACAATAAGAAAACAAACAACCCAATTAAAAAGTGGACAAGGAGTGATGTCAGCATCATGGTGGAGTGAGCTTCTCCAGTAATCTCTCCTCTCCAACAAACAGCGAAAGGACATTCATATTCCAACAGAGGACATCCAAATACAACACAAAAAACATCAGAGAGACCCATGCAGCCATACGACGGAGGGTGGAGAGGCTGGAGCCCCTCCTTGGAGGAGGTGCAATGGGGTAAGAGAAAACGTCACTCCCTCCCCTAAAGACTGTGACTCAGGACCACGGGAGGCCTCCAAGAGGGAAGGAATGGGGGAGGGGATGTTCATTCACAGGAACATAAAGGATCCCCGGTAGGCCGCTGAAGCCTAGAGGGAAGCACTGTAGTGGGGGGAAAGCTTTTGGTGGGGGGTGACCTTATCAAGCCAACACCCCAGGAGAGCAGTTGGCAAGAGCAGAGCAAGAAAACCCCAAGAGCACACAGGAGAAAGTGCCCCTCCTCCCACCTCCAGCCTGGCTCCACTGCCTGGGATCTCAAGGAAGGCAGAGGGCTCAGAATATGCAGCCCTCGACCCCAACCTAGTGGGGATAGGTGGTAACTGTGACCAAATAACACCAGGATGTGAAAAAACAGAGCCACTCCCTACAGCAATATCAAACATTGTATTAGATCTCCATACCAGAGAGAAACTGACAAGTACCCAGAAATCAGTCCTGAGGATACAGAAATATGTAACCTAAATGACAAAGAATTCAAAATAGCTGTAATTAAAAAACTGAACAAGTTAAAAGAGAATATACAAAAACAATTCAATGAGTTCAGGAGCTACTTCACAAAAGAGATTGAAACTATAAAGAAGAATCAATCAGAAATATTAGAGATAAAAGACACAATGGAACAAAATACGGATTCCCTGAAGGCTCAAGTAGACATCATAGAGGGATGTATCAGTATAATTTAAGATAGACATGTTGAAATGCTCCAGATAGAGGAGGAGAGAGAACTAAAACTAAAAAGAAAAGAAGAAAGTCTCTGAGAAATATCTGACTCAATTAGGAAATGCAATATAAGAATTATAGGTATTCCAGATGGAGAAGAGAAGAATGGAGCAGAAAGCTTGTTCCAAGAAATAATAGCAGAGAACTTCCCAAACCTAGGGAAGGAGATGGAAATCCATGTGGAATAGGCTACCAGATCTCCTAAATATGTCAATGTAAAAAGACCTACTGCAAGGCATATAGGAGTGAAATTGGCAAAAGTGAATGACAAAGAAAGAATACTAAAGGCAGCAAGCAAGGCTGAAGAAAATAACCTACAAAGGAACCTTATCAGGATTTCAGCAGATTTCTCTGCAGAAACCTTACAGGCTAGGAGAGACTAGAACGACATATTCAAATCTTTGAATGACAAAAATTTTCAGCCAAGAATACTCTATCCAGTGAAAATATCCTTCAGATACGATAGAGAAATAAAAACTTTTCCAGACAAACATAAGCTAAGGGAGTTCATAGCCACAAGACCCCCCTTCAAGAAATCCCTCATACATGAAAAAAAAAGGGAGAAAGAGGTTACAAAGCATGGAGTAAGGAAATAAATAGGTAGATAGAATCAGAGCAGGATAGCAAATACTCAAGCATAGCATTAAAGACAAAGGGAAGGAAAACACCAAAAACAAAGATAATCTTGTCATTTTAACCAAAATCTTATAACACAAGATGGAATAAGATGTGAGAAAAAACAACTTATGAGGGAAAAAGGAAAGGGACTGAATCGGTTTAGTCTAAGGAAATAAGACACCATCAGAAAAGGTACTATCTTATCCATGAGATTTTGAATACAAACCTCATGGTAACCACTAAACAAAAAAGCAGAACAGAGACACAAATAATAATAAGGAGAAAACAAAGAAGCACAACATAAAAAACTACATAACTCGATTGGTAGACCAAAATACACGGGACGAGAAATAAAGAAAATGCAGGAGAACTGGAAAATGAGTGACAAAATGGCAGCATTAAGCCCTCATATATTGATAATCACCCTAAGTATAAATGGATTGAATTCTCCAATAAAAAGACACAGAGTGGCCAGATGGAGTAAAGAATAAAACCCAACTATATGCTGTCTCCAGGAAACACATCTCAGCTCCAATGACAAACACAGGTTCAGAGTGAAGGGATGGAAGATGATACTCCAAGCTAATGACAAACAAAAGAAAACAGGTATTGCAATACTTGTATCAGATAAAGTAGACATCAAGATAGACAGGTAAAGAGAGACAAAGAGGGGCAGTATATAATGATCAAAGTGACATTCCATTAAGAAGAAATAACACATAAATATCTATGCACACAACATAGGAGCACCAAAGTACATAAAACAACTATTAACAAACCTAAAAGAAGACATTAACAAAACACAATAATAGTAGGGGACCTCAACACTCCACTCACATCAGTGGATAGATCATCCAGACAGAAAATCAACAAGGAAATAATGGAATTAAATGAAAAGCAAGACCAGTTGGAGTTAATAGACATATATAGACATTCCGTCCAAAACCAGCAGAATACATATTCTTCTCAAGTGCGCATGGAACATTCTCAAGGATACACCATATGCTGGGAAACAAGGCAAGCCTCAATAAATTTAAGAAGATTGAAATAATAACAAGCATCTTTTCTGATCACAATACTATAAAGCTAGAAATTAATTACAATAAAAAAGCTGAGAAAGGGACAAAGATATGGAGACTAAACAACATGCTATCGAACAAGCAATGGATCACTGAAGAAATTAAAGGAGAAATCAAAAAATATCTGGAGATAAATGAAAATGAAAACATACCATACCAACTCATATGGGATGCAGCAAAAGGTGTATTAAGAGCCAAATTCATCGCAATACAGGCTCACCTTAACAAACAAGAAAAATCCCAACAAAGCAATCTCAAACTCGACCTAACTGAATCATAAAAAGAAGAACAAACAAACCCCAAAGTCAGCAGAAGGGGAGAAATAATAAAAATACGAGCAGAAATAAATGCTATTGAAACAAATAAGGCAGTATAAAGGATCAATGAAACAAAGAGCTGGTTCTTTGAGAAGATAACACCTAGCCAGACTTACAAAGAAAAAAAGAGAGAAAGCTCAGATAAATAAAATTAGAAATGAAAGAAGAGAAATAACAACAGATACAGAAATACAACAGACTATAAGAGAATACTATGAAAAACTATATGCCAACAAAATGGACTATCTAGAGGAAATGGATAAATTCTTAGACTCTTACACGCTCCCAAAGCTGAATCAAGAAGAAATAGATAATCTGAATAGACCAATCACAAGTAAAGAGATTGAAACAGTAATCAAAAGCAACCCAAAAAATAAAAGCCCAAGAGCAGACAGCTTCTGTGGGGAGTTCTACCAAACTTTCAGAGAGGATTTAATACCTATCCTTCTCAGCTATTCCAAAAAATTAGGGAAGATGGAATGCTTCCTAATATATTCTATGAGGCCAACATCACTCTGACAAGGACAACACAAAAAAGGAAAACTACAGGCCAATATTGCTGATGAACACAGATGCAAAAATCCTCAAAAAAATATTGGCAACCTGAATACAGCAATACATCAAAAAGATCATATAACACAGTCAAGCGGGATTTATACCAGGGACACAGGGATGGTTCAACATCCACAAATCAATCAATGTGATACACCACATTAACAAAATGAGGAGTAAAAACCACATGATCATCTCAATAGATGCAGGGAAAGCATTTGACAAGATGCAACAGCCATTTATGATAAAAACTCTGAACAAAATGGGAATAGAAGGAAATTACCTCAAAAAATAAAGGTCATATATGACAAACCCACAGTCAACGTCATACTCAATGGGAAAAACCTGAATGCCATCCCTCTGAGAACAGGAACAAGACAAGGATGCCCACTATCACCACTCTTATTCAACATAGTACTGGAGGTTTTGGCCAGAGCAATTAGACAAGAGAAAGGAATAAAAGGAATCCAAGGAGGGAGTGAAGAAGTGAAACTCTCACTGCAGACAACATGATCTTATATATAGAAAACCCTAAAGAATCCATCAGAAAACAATTAGAAATAACAACTACAGTAAAGTGGCGGGGTACAAAATCAACTTACAAAAATCAGATGCGTTTCTGTACTCTCAGAATGAACTTACAGAAAGAGAACTCAAGAATACAATTCCAATTACAATCGCAACAAAAAGAATAAAGTACCTAGGAATAAATTTAACTAAGGAGGTGAAGGACTTACACAATGAAAACTATAAGACATCATTGAAAGAAATAGATAATGACATAAAGAGATGGAAAGAGAGTCCATGCACATGGATCGGAAGAATAAACTAAAAGAATTGTTATTTATTCTTTTTATTTAATTTAATATTTATATAAATCTAACTTTAATTTATTCTTTTATTCTTTTAATGCACGTCTACAGACAGCTAATCTTCGACAAAGGTGCCAAGAACACACAATGGAGAAGAGACAGTCTCTTCAATAAATGATGTTAGGAAAACTGGACAGCCACATGCAAAAGAATGAAAGTAGACCACTATCTCATGCCATGCACAAAAATAAACTCAAAATGGATCAAAGACTTGAAGATAAGTCCTGAAACTATAAAATTCATGAAAGATAATATAGGCAGTATACTCTTTGACCTTGAACTTAAAAGGATCTTTTTGAATACTATGTCTCCTCAGACGAGGGAAACAAAAGAAAAAATAAAGAAGTGGACTTCATCAGACTAAAGAGTTTCTGCAAGGAAAAGAAAGTAGGATCAAAACAAAAAGACAACCCACCAAGTGGGAGAAAATATTTGCAAATCATATGTCTGGTATGGTGTTAATCTCCGTAATATATAAGGAACTCACACAACTGAACAACAAAAAAACAAACGAGACTGATCAAAAAATGGGCAGAAGATATGAACATCTTTCCAAAGAAGATATACAGATGGCCAATAAACACATGAAAAGATGTTCAACATCACTAACCAGCAGGGAAATGCAAATCAAAACTACACTAAGATATCACCTTACACCTGTGAAAATGGCTGTAATCACTAAGACTAAAAATAAGAAATATTTGAGAGGGTGTAGAGAGAAGGGAACCCTCAGACACTGCTGGTGGGAATGCAAACTGGTGCAGCCACCATGGAAAATAGTATGGAGATTCCTCAAAAAACTAAAAATAGAACTGCCATATGACCCAGCTATCCCACTACTGGGTACCTAGCCAAACAACTTGAAATCAACAATCCAAAGTAACATATGTCCTCCTGTGTTCATTGCAGCACTATTCACAATAGTCAAGACATGGAAACAATCCAAGTGCCCATCAACTGATGATTGGATAAAGAAGATGTGGTGTATATATACAATGGAATACTACTCAGCCAGAAAAAAGACAAAGTCATCCCATTTGCAAGAACATGGATGGACCTAGATGGAATTATGCTAAGTGAAATAAGCCAGACTGAGAAAGACAAACACCACATGATTTCACTCATTTGTGGAATATAAACAAACACACAGACAAAGAAAACAGTTCAGTGGTTATCAGGGGAAGGGGGTGGGGAGAGGGCACTGGGTGTGAAGGGGAGCACTTATATGGTGACAGACAAGAAATAATGTACAAGCAAAATTTCACAATGTTGTCAATTATTATGAACTCAAATTAAAAAAAAAAAAGTGGACAAAAGGCCTAAACATATATCTTATCAAGGAATATAAAGAGATGGCAAAAATCATGTGAAAAAATGCTCAACATCAATTTGCCATTAGGGAATTGCAAATTAAAATAAACAATGAGATATTATTATATACCTATTAGAATGACTAAAATTTTAAAAAATTGACAATACCAAATTATGGTGAGGATGTCCAGCAATAGAAACTCTCATTCATTGCTGGTGGGAATACAAAATGGTACAGCTGCTTTGGAAGACAGTTTCCCAGTTTCTTAAAAAGGTAAAAATAATCTTACCATAGAATCCAGTAGTCATGTTCCCAGGCTTTTATGCAACTTATTTGAAAACTTGCACATGAATGTTTATAGAAGGTTTATCCTTAATTGTCAAACACGGGAAGCAACAAACATGTCCTTGAATGGGTGAATGGATAAACAAACTGTGGTACAAGTATCAATGGAATATCAAGTGATAAAAAGAAATAAGCTATCAAACTACAAAAGGGCTTGACTGAAACTAAAACAAAACAAACTTAAATGAAAACGGCCAAGTGAAAAGAGCCAGCCCAAAATGGCTACATACTGTACGATTCCAATTATGTGACATTCTGGAAAAGGCAAATTGGAAGAGGAAGAGGGGACGGTTGAATAGGTGAAGCACAGGTGATGTTTAGGTGGTGAAATTATTCTGTGTGACACTGCAATGGCAGGTACATGACATTACGCATTTCTGAAAGCCTGAACAACTTTACAGCACAGAAAGAAAAATTTAATGAATACAAAGTTTTAAAAATTATTTAGAATCCCAGGAAGGAATGCAGAATCTAACAAGAGAATCTAACTGAATTACCAATGTATGAAACAACCTCACTGAAGGGAGTAGAGGAAAATATGATGACCTAAGTAATGAAAATGAGTCTATAAAACTAAAGCAAAAGGAACAGCATGTAAGCACCGTACTCATTGATAAAGCAGTTTCCTACAGGGGTCCAGGTTAACAATTCTGATACTACTAGACATATATACTGAAGTTGAATAATTAAGTAAATGCATGGCAGATGGTGTGAGCCAGATTTCTCGCTGTTGGAGTGAGAATTTACAGATAAATATGGAAAGGAATCTAGAATGATCCACGGGGTAATGGAGTAGAGTTAGAGATGTCACTACAAACTCATGTTTAGCTTAACATAGATAGAGATGGTTACCTCCAGAAATATGTATAGATATATGCATATAGACAGGTTAGTCTACACATACATATTTCCTTGCTCTGTCTGCAAAGAGGGCCTAAACGCAATGAATGACATGATAGTAGTAATAAGCACACCTAGCTGATGCCTCTCTAGTCATTTTGGTAGTCTGAAGCTCATTTTCAAGTAGATTCTACAGGAAGTAGAATCACAGGAAATAGATTCTCTGAGCCCTTACATATTGATAACAGTTTGTTGTTCATAACAAAGTTAGAAAATCCTTGGCTCACACTTTCTTTCTTGGAGTGTCTTAAATACGTTGCTTTATTTTCTTCTGGTATTGCAGTTGAGAAGTCTAATGATAATCTAATTTTTGCCCTAATAAATTAATCTGGCCATGTCTTGGTAATGGTCACTTGGGGTCAATATTCTTTGGCACACATTATGTTCTTTCAATATGTAGTTTCTTTTCTTTTTTAATCACAGGAAAGTTTGTTTGAATTGTAGTTTTTAGTATTCATTCTGTTTCCCTGCTCTGATTTCTTCTTCAGTGGCTTTTATTATCTGTATGTTGGATGTTCTCTGCCTATCCTTAATATCTGTCACTTCTCACAAATCCTTTTAAAGTTTTTCTTCATTTCTTTTCTGGTGATGAACATGGGCCCTGAGCTAGTATCTGCTGCCAATCCTTCTCTTTTTATTTTCCCTCCCCAAAGTCCCAGTACATAGTTGTATATCCTAGCTGTAGGTCATTCTAGTTCTTCTATGCGGGATGCCAACCACAGTATGGCTTGGTGAGCAGTGTGTAGGTCTGTGCCCAGGATTCGAACCAGCGAACCCTGGGCCGCTGAAGCAGAGCACTTGAACTTAACCACTCAGCCACAGGGCCAGCCCCTTCATTTCTTTTTTGTGCTTAAAGTTTTCTTCTTTTTCACCTTCTGTTTCTCCTATGGCATTATTTATTTGGACTTGTGTTCCTTCTAGTTTAAAATTTCTTGAAATGATTTTTTCTTTTACTTCTAATTCTTAGCAGAGTTATGTTACCTCACTTCTTAGTTTTTCTAATTCTGATTTTTGTGTTCTTTCAGTTTTTAAATCATTTTTTTAATGTCTTTTAACTTATCTTGAAATAGTAGGTTATAGTATTTTGCTAATCTTTCAAGCATGCTTTCATTATCTATAGAGATATTCAACTCCTTATTCTCTTTTTTCTTATTATAAACTTTGCATATTGCTCATTTTTATGTGAAATTAGCTTTCCTGAACTTTTTGAATGAGATAGGGTCAGGACAGATTTTCTAACTTCATGGAATTCATTTTTCTGTTGCTTTTGTGTAGTTTTCAAACTACAGCAGCTTGCTTTCTGCAAGATTTTGGGCTCCATTCTCTTCTCCCATAGACTTTCTTTTCTTTTCATCTCTGTTGCCCTATTCTGCTCAATTTTTATTCCACTCCCAGCAAATGCTCCTCAATATGGGATTCTATCCTAGAAAGAAGCCACCACAGAAAGGTGGGTTTTGAGAGTTCATAAAAGCTATACTGCCCCAGCCTCTTCAGTTCCCTCTACTTACAGTGGACCTCTTGTACTCACCTAATTTGGAATGAGCAAAATTCCTCCCAATTTCAGCTACTGTTTGCAAGTTTGCCCGCCATATTTTTCAATGAATATCTGTTGGCTATTTCAGAGTCTTCCTCTTCTCAGGTCTTTCAGGCACTGCCCCACTGCTTCTTTCTTTTACCTCCAGCCCAGGCATTAATAACATACAGGTCTTACCTTACTTCACTTCTTCCACAATTGACATCGTTGACCAATTCTTTCCTGAAATCTCTCCTCCCTTAGTATCTGGGATAATATCCTCAGGTTTCTTCCTCTATTTCTGGCCACTCAATATCAATCTCCTTTATGGATTCTTCTTTCTCTGTTGTTTTCTTCTAAATAGACACTCTCCAATGTTCCATCCATCCTCAACCTTCTTCTGACTGCCTATCTTTTAACTGGGTGATCTCACTCTTGCATAACTTCAACAATGAACATTGATCAAGGCTGTAATTACACCTCAGTCCTTTCTTCTGAATTTGAGACCCGTTTATTCAGCCACCTAAGATATTTCACCTTGATATCCTATAGCTTTCTCAAATCCAACACATAAAAAGCCAAACTCATCACCTTCCCCTGATCCATTCCACTATACTACTACCTCTTATATTCTCTACCTCCATGAAGGCCTCACTATACATCTAATTGTTCAATGCAGAAACCTGCAAGTCCTTGCCTTGGCTTCTCTGACTCTTTTACTAACCTCTTGCCAATTTCTGAATATTCCACATCCTTAAAACTGTCAAATCTATCCCATTACCCTCAACCCCAACCCCATAAATTTAGTCTCTGTCCATGTCTCTCCTGTATTACAGCAACAGCCTCCTTTCTGTCTCATTGTCTGTGCTACCTTCCAGCCTATTCTCCATGCTGGAGTAATCTTTCTAAATTGTAGATCTGATGATGTTACAATCCTTCATACGTTCCCCTTAACTTTCAAAATAAAATCCAGATTCTTCATATGGCATACAATTCCCTTCTGGATCTTATCTCTTCCTATCTCTCCAATCTTACTGAGTTCAACTTATAGTTTCTCAGACATGGTAATCTCATGATTCTGTGCTTTTGTACAAGCTAATCTCTCTGAGTAAAGCACCTTACCTCCCACCTCAACCGGCTACTTCTCACTCAGGCTTCAGGAGCCACTGAAAGCTTTACTGTTTTACAGAGCCTTTGCTGACCATTCCCTTTCTGTCCCCTCATTTCCACCCATCCACAGCCCTCTGTAGAACCTCCCTTCAGCGCACTTATCATGATGCTATACAACTGCCTGTTTACCTATCTCATCCCCCTGTCTGTGACCTCCTTGAGAGTGAGGACTTCGCCTTATCTGTTTCCCCAGTGCACAGAGTAGATACTCAATAACTGTTTCTGAAATAAACAAATTAATGTAAGGCATGATGTAAAAGAACTCTGAATGAAAATAAGAATTTTTGATTTTGAAACTGTATGGATTGAAAAAAGTGTATCCCATCCTTTGCTCTAAAAGGAAAACCAATGCCTCAACATTCAATAATTCACACACTATGGAACATAAGAAGTAAAAAATGTTACCTTTACAAGGTCTAAAAACTCAGATGCAATATTTTTGCTCTCAGCTTTCACTGAAACAGTGACAAGAAGAATGTCCTTCATAAACGGGCCCCCCTTAATCTTATGTCTTCCAAGGCCACAAAGGCCTAAATAAACACTCAGTTGCCCCCAAATGGCCCTGCTTATAGGTGGTGCAGGCAGTTTACCACAGGTGAATGATTTGAGGATCCACCAACCTGAAACATTGGTCCACTTACCTGGCCTATTTGACTTGAGATTTGTAGCATTAGTACTGCTCCACTGGGTTTAGTCAACAAAAGCATTGGGACTACTTCTAAAGGACTGCTGTTAAGATATAAGGACTATCTAGGAAATAAGGGTATGCTCTGCAAAGGCATCCACCTTCTTTAGCCTCTCCCTTTAACATAAACACATTGATAAGATTAAATATGAAGGGCCTCTCAAAATGTTCCAGAGGCATCTCTAACATCTGAGGGGAGAGAACACCTTCCATATGGGATAAAGTGGTAACCAACCCAAGAGTAACCGGCCACAAGTAGGACAATTCTTTATGTGAAATTTTATACCTTAGTCCTTAATATAGGTAAGCTTTGTTTTTAACCTAAAATAATGTTTTAAATTAGTTACCAGTTAAATTACCTATCTCTTTCTCAGGCCTGCCCTTCCCTTCTTCCCCCCACCCCATTTTAAATTCCAGGAAGATATGCTGCATTTATTCTAGGTGGGAAAGATGATATGCAGACTTCACTACAGAAATCATACTGGAAAGGACAATACAGTTGGCATAGAATTGGCAGTGGCATGATTCCAAACAAATGTTAGATGAGAGCACTTAATCTGGGAGAAACGTAAAATAATAATTTAAAGCTTCACTAGGCAAGATATATTCCAATTTAAAACACCGAGAAATGGTACTATCAATGAAAAAGAAATCAACTTCTAAGTGTACCAAAAGGGTTGTAGGGCAAACAAGAGGAAAATGTGCATTTGCTGAGGTACAAATAGAAGTATTCCATAAGAGAGGCATTAATTATTAATGGCAAACCCTATAAATAGAAAACAAAACCCAAATCACTGGTCACATGATTCAAAATTTACATGTAATAAAGGCAATAGACTTAAGTTATGGCCTGCCAAACATATCCTCCCCTGACGTATAGTCACAGATCCCAGGCTGTAATCATACTTTAATTTGTGAAGCTGAGAGCTATACAAAGTGAGGGAATGAGTACTTAAAACATTTCGACTGTTTACTTCTCCATTCTCCACTAAACAGTAAGTCTCTTAAGGACAGGGACTGGAACATAGTATTTGTATCCCTTTTGCTTAGCACACTTCTTTGCACAGAGCTGGCCTTCCACAAACATCTGCAGAATGTGTGAATGTATGAATAAATGAATAGACAGCCATAATCTCTGCAAGACTTTGAAAACATCTTGGCACATCAGGGCGGGAAAAGTTGGTATCAGAAAAGGAAAGTGGATATATTATTATTTACGTTAATATATTACATATTAACATATCATATTGAAGTCCATTATATATTATATTAATATACATTTTAATAAAATAGAACTGAAAGGAAGTTAATTTACATAAAACTTTAAAAAAAATTTTCAACAAGTAAATTGCATCATAGGAATTAAATGTCAAAACAAATATAAATACCCGGAGAAGAAGACATAGATAAAACTACATGTCTGACTTTGGTTTGAAACCTGGGTAAAACCTTTAAAAGAAATTCTAAAGTGAAGAGTCATAAATAAAACAATGTTATAAAATACAATAAACAAAAACAAGAATAACGAAAAGGTGATAAGTATAGGAACAATTGATTTTTAAAACTCTGTGTATATGAAGTAAAAATATCGGCCAATTCAGTGAAAAAGCCAAACTGGTTATCAGGCATCTGACTTAACTACATTTTCAATTTTCAGCAGGTTTTGTGGCATGTCACAACCTTGCTCTAGTCAAATGACAGAGACAGCCAGTGGAAGGGAGAAACTTCAAGTCTAAACTTATCCGAATAGAGCAGTAAGTGGCCCAACTGGTTGCTGCTCAAGAACTGACCAACTGCATTATCAGCTGAGGTGTCGTCTGTCTGCAATAGCGTCTATCAGGGAGCAGTGACCACATCCCCAGCCTAGAAAACTCACACGGAGTTTTTTTTTTAATCATTAAAAAAAGTCATTTCAATTTATAGTGACTCACAGATTTACCATCTTGTCAAGGATAGACAGTATGGCAAGTCTCTAAATCTTAAAAATAGACTTTAAATATATAAAAATCCTTGCAAGAGGAAAGTTAATTGGAATGGTCTAAAAGATTGATGAAATTAGCTTCCTAAGAGAGACAGACAAATACCAAAGCAGTCTCCAACTTTCAAATAATCCGTCTATACAAATGGGCAAGCAGCAGAAGGTTCCCCCCTTCTCCTAAATCACAACACCACACTTACACAGTCCTTAACCAAAGTTTCTAAGCCTAAGGGCAAATGCGCTGTTTTCAGGTTTGATCATAGGAAGAGCAAGAGCAAGCACGTTTTCAAGAGAGTTGTCTTCTTTTAGTAATCATATGGAATTAATAAAATAATGCTGCCAACAAATAATCACTCATCACTAGCCTCCCTGCCTTTCCATCTCCTCTTCCCAGTCTCTACATCCCAGTCTAGAACAGGGAGGCTTAAGAAGGAGAAGACGTAGCTTCTACTGCTTAGGTAGGGGAGATGTGGTCCTCAAAATATACATTTCCATAGGAATAATATTATAAGTGGTAGTTTGTTAAGGTAAAAATTGTTCAATTAGCATAACTTTTCAAGTAAGAATGGGCTGAATACTTTTTTTGTGAGCTGATCCTTGAAGCTAATCACCAAATATTAATACTGCCTATATACAGAAATACAGGCTGAGTCCTAAACAACTGGTTTACAAACTAACTTCTGTTTAGAAACAAAGGAACTCATTTCAGAGATCAGTTTTACAATGGTTTAAAAATTCTTTTGGATCAGTAGCTTTGAAGTTGGTTTTATGAAATAGGAGAGTACCATGAGATTTCAAAGAGAATCAGAACCTTTTATTAGAAAGATTTAAAAGTTTTTGCTTATTTACTGAACATCTGAACTGAGATTGACTATAATGGTGCTACTTTAGTGATAATATAACAAATCATCTGATTATTTTTGTTTGTTTGTTTGTTTGTTTTGTTTTTTTGAGGAAGATTGGCCCTGAGCTAACATCCATGCCCACTATTTTACATGGGATGCCTGCCACAGCATGGCTTGAAAAGCGGTGCTAGGTCCGCATCCAGGATCTGAGCCGGAGAACCCCAGGCCATTGAACCAGAACATGCGATCCTAACCGCTGTGCCACCAGGCTGGCCCCTGATTATTTTTAACATTAAGGGAGTTGGACAAACTTCAGCATTGTATAGTAATAAGTAACACTATGCGAATTGACTCTTTGAAAGAGAAAACGTAACCCTTCAAGGAATGATTAAACTGGGTCCCTCTTATCACCTTTACACTGCACTGTTATGTCAAAGATAAGATTCTAGGGTATGAAAAACATTAGAAGGGTTGAAGAATTGCAAAGAATTTAGATATTGCAGTTAAGGTTTTTTTTTATTTCTGTAACTGAATACAAGATGAAAATAAAACACTAATGTAACATCAATGGCTTTTAGGAAAGATGTGGAAGAGTTTCAAACAAAGTCACACAGGTAGCTGCAACATAGCAGAATGGAAATTCACAGAAGACAAGAGATTTTGCCTATTTTATTATAGCCTCATCCCCTCGGCCTAGAATAGTGCTTGGCACTTAGCAGCTGCTCAACAAACTCTTGTTGAATAAATGAATGAATGAAAAGTATCCCCCTATACATTTCAGAAATATTTAAGAAAGTTTTAAAGATATATTTTGTTAACATAAAACTAACAGTTTTGCTCTAAGAAAGTAGAAAATTTATTTATAAATATAAAATGATTAAAGTTGATCACAATTCTACAACTCAGAGGAAAGCCCCTACTAACATACTGATATACTTACTTTAAATTCTCTCTCACGCATATTCTTACACAGTTGAGATTAAACCTTACTTAAAACGGTCTATCTAGCCTTCAGTGTACACTTGTATTTTTAGTGTAAACCTTTTCCAATGTTATTGAAAACAAAGGTCTTCTTTAATACTTTTTAACTGTTACAGTCAAACATTCAAAAAGACTTGAAAACAATTTTTACTGACAAACAAGTTTTATGTAAGGTACTGGTACTAGATTATTCTCTAGTCATTGGTATTGAAGTTATGATTTAAAGGCTTAAAGGCAAGACCATCCTACAGGAAATATTATTACCATCAAGTATGTTGTTTTGGGAGGAGATAGTATATACCTCTAGTTCACTCATTGTTCATCCACTTAACAAATATTTATTATTGGCTTAGTGTGGGCTAAGTACTGAGGACATAGTGAGCAAAACTATAGAGCTGCTACCCTCGTAGAACTTATAATCTAGTCAAGGGAGGTAGACATTAATTGACTAATCAACAAATTAATTTAAAATCACAAGTTTACTTAAGTTGTAAATGTTAGGAATAAGAAGTATGTGGTCATATGTTTCTATACAATAAAAGGAGTTGACTTAGGCTGTTTGGTAGTAGTTTGTGTGTGTGTGTGTGTGTTTAATAGGGAACTGAAGGTAGGAGGTGGGTTGGGAATAACTTTATATAACATTTATTAAGTATTTTATGCAATTCTAGTCAGGCCTTGTGTTGGGTATTTTACAGCTTATCTCATTTTCTCACTTAATAATCACAGTATCTTATAGGTCAGAATTATTTTCTCCATTTTACAGATAAAGAAATTGAGGCTCAGTGAGAAGTCAAATAATTTACTTAAAATTATACAGCCAGTAAATAACAAGCTGCGAGGGGAATCAAGACTATAAGGCTGCAGAGTCTGAAGTCATATGTGACATATCCCATTTCCCAGCCTAATTAACATTTATACCGACATACAAAGGATCAGTAGGTGTTAATAAAACATGTGGAGTGGGAAGATGGGGAGAGGATATTCCACACAGACTGAGAAGCATGAGAAAGGCTCTGAGATAGGAAGGACTTTGATGAATCAAAGAGGGAACAGCAATAACAAAGCCAGTGAACTAAGCAGGAACACAGAGAACAGGGGGAAACACAACGATGAGACTGGAAGAATAGGCAGGACCCAGCAACGAAAGCCCTCCTAGGCCACATTAAGGATTTTGGCTTCAATCCTAAATGAGATGAAAAGGGAAAAGACATTTATACTGCTTTTATTTGAAATTCAAAAACTTGAGGGAAAGAAAATTCACAAAGATTGGATTTAATGGAGCAAGGAATAGAAGGATGAATATGTTCTCAGTTTTAAAAATATTTTCTTGGACGTATCATAACTGTATCAATAAGTCTTAATACAAAAGTGGTGGCTTTTTACATACCTTTTAAAACAAACTCAAATGTGGATAAATTTAAAAGAGGTTTGGTTTTTTTACTTCTGGGTCTGATGTACAACTACAGAAGAGGATTCTACAAAGAGAGAGTACTAGAAAATGGCTTTGGGCTAGGTTGTAACAGGTGTGGGTCAATCAGCCGATATTTAATACAGAGGCATGTGGAGGCCCCACGGCTGAGCTAGAAGCAGGGAAAGTTGACACAGATTTCAGACATAGTAGAGTCAAGGAATGATGGTATCACAGAGTTATGGAAAGAGAAATAGTAAACATACCATTGAGAATAAGTTGGAAAAACCTGGGCTGTTCATCAGGCTGTGGGAGGTGAGGGCAGAAGGAAAGTTTATAGTAGAAGGCATTTCCAAGATACAGTCTTAGAATAAGCTCCCTATGTGCCAACAATCTTAACATAACAAGATTGTATAGGGAGTGGCATGATATATTCAAAGTGCTGAAAGGGAAACACCTACAGCCAAGCATACTCTACCCAGCAAGGGTATCATTCAGAATGGAAGGAGAGATAAAGAGTTTTCCAGACAAGCAAAAACTACAGGAGTTTATTACCACTAAACCAGCCTTACAAGAAATGTGAAAGGGACTTATTTAAGTAGAAAAGACAAGACCACAAATAGGAATAAGAAAATTATCAAAGAAAAAATATCACTGGTAAAGGTAAATATACAGTAAAGGTAGAGGATCAACCACCTATAAAGCTAGTATGAAGGTCAAAAGACAAAGTACTAAAAATATCCATTTCCATGATAAGAAGTTACGGGATACACACACACACACACACACACAAAATGGGTAAAATATGATATCAAAAACATAAAATGTGCGTGTGTATGGGGGGAGTAAAAGTGTAGGGCTTTTAGTAAGAAGTCAAATTTAAGCGACCATCAACTTAATATTGATTGCTATTTCTGTAGGTTATTATGTATGAATTTCATGGTAATCACAAACCAGAAACCTATAACTAATAAACAAAAAATAAAGAGAAAGGAACCCAAACATAATACTAAAGAAAGCCATCAAATCACAACGGAAGAGAGCAAGAGAAGAAGAAAAGAACAGAGAACTACAAAAACTCCCAGAAAAAAAGTTTAGTGGTTACTAGGGGGACAGGGGTCGGGAGGGGCGGGCACAGAGGGTGAAGGGACACACTTATATGGTGTCTTCCTCAAAAAAAAAAAAAAAATCACATGATAATCTCAACAGATGCAGAGAAAGCATTTGACAAGATACAGCATCCATTTACAATTTTTTTTAAAAAACTGAATAAAATGGGTATAGAAGGAAAGCACCGCAACACAATAAAGGCCATATGTGACAAACCCACAGCTAACATCATACTCAATGGTGAAACACTGAAAATTATCCCTCTAAGAACAGGAACAAGACAAGGATACCCACTTTCACTACTCTTATTTAACACAGTATTGGAAGTGCTAGCCAGAGCAATCAGGTAAGAAAAAGAAATTAAAAGGATCCAAATTGGAAAGGAAGAAATAAAACTATCACTATTTACAGACGACATGATTTTATATGTAGAAAACCCTAAAGAATCCACCAAAAAACTATTAGAAATGATAAACAAATACAGTAACGTTGCAAGGTACAAAATCAACATACGAAAATCAGTTGTGTTTCTATACACTAACAATGAAATAGCAGAAAGAGAAATTAAGGATACAATCCCATTTACAATCGCAACAAAAAGAATAAAATACCTAGGAATAAACTTAACCAAAGAGGAGAGAGACTTATACACTGAAAACTACAAAACATTGTTGAAAGAAATTGAAGAAGACACAAAGAAATGGAAAGATATTACAAGTTCACAGATTGGAAGAATTAACATAGTTAGAATGTCCATACTTCCTAAAGCAATTTACAGATTCAATGCAATCCCTATCAAAGTCGAAGCAACATTTTTCACAGAAATAGAACAAGGAATCCTAAAATTTATATGGAACAACAAAAGACCCTGAATAGCCAAAGGACTCCTGAGAAAAAAGAACAAAGTGAAATTATCACACCCTCTGCTTTTAAAATAGACTACAAAGCTATAGTAATCAAAACAGCACAGTCCTGGCACAAAAACAGACATACAGATCAACAGAACAGAACTGAAAGCCTAGAAATAAACCCACACATCTATGGACAGCTAATTTTCTACAAGAGAGTCAAGAACATACAATGGAGAAAGGAGAGTCTCTTCAATAAATGGTATTGGGAAAGCTGAACACCCACATGCAAAAGAATGAAAGTAGACCATTATCTTACACCATACAGAAAAATTAACTCAAAATGGATTAAAGACTTGAATGTAAGATCCGAAACCATAAAACTTCTAGAAGAAAACATAGGCAGTACGCTCTTTGACATCAGTCTTAGCAGTATCTTTTTGAATACCACGTCTCATTAGGCAAGGGAAACAAAAGAAAAAATAAATATATGGGACTACATCAAACTAAAAGCTTCTGCACAGCATAGGAAATCATCAACAAAATGAAAAGACAACCTAATAACTGGAAGAAGATATTTGCAAATCATATATCTGATAAAGGGTTAATATCCAAAATATATAAAGAACTCATACAACTCAATAATAAAAAAAACAAACAGCCCGATCAAAAAATGGGCAGAGGATATGAACAGACATTTTTCCAAAGAAGATATACAGAGGGCCACATGAAAAGATGTTCAGCATCACTAATTAGGGAAATGCAAATCAAAACTACAATGAGATATCACCACAAACCAGTCAGAATGGCTGTAATTAACAAGACAAGAAATAACAACTGTTGGAGAGGACGTGGAGAAAAGGGAACACTCACACATTACTAGTGGGAATGTAAACTGGTGCAGCCACTATAAAAGACAGTATGGAAATTCCTCAAAAAATTAGGAATAGAACTACTATATGATCCAGCTATTCCACTTCTGGGTATTTATCCAAAGAACATGAAAACACTAATTTGAAAAGATATTTACACCCCTACGTTTATTGCAGCATTATTCACAATGGCCAAGACTTGGAAACAACCTAAGGGCCCATCTATGGATGAATGGATAAAGAAGATGTGGTATATACACATGGAATACTACTCTGCCACAAAAAGGTGAAATTTTGCGATTTGCAACAACATGGATGGACCTTGAGGCTATTATTTGAAATGAAATACGTCTGATGGAGAAAGTCAAATACTGTATGACATCAATCATAAGTGGAAGATAAAAACAACAACAATACTAACAAACAAACACATAGATACAGAGATTACACTGATGGTTATCAGAGGGGAAGGGGGATGGGGGAGGGCCAAAGGGGTGATAGGGCACACGTGTATGGCGACAGATGGTAATTAGTCTTTGGGTGGTGAACATGCTATAGTCTACACAGAAATCAAAATAAATGATGTACATCTGAAATTTATAATAATGTTACAAACTGTTACCCCAATTAAAAAACAAAAGATTATATGTTGTGCAGAAACTGTGTTATTTTCAATGGATTTGACCCTTGGATAATAAATCTTTTGTAATCTCTGTTAACATGCAGATCAGTTACTACACTTATTTATGCAATCCTTTGAATCCCATAAGTTCAGAATCTTTTGACTCTGTATTTCTGAATTTTTATTAATTATGCCAATAATAATGAATTTCATCTATAATGTGGTTTTTTAAGCAACTGAATTCTATGATCAATTTATCTATATAACAGTTACGTTATATCCAATTTTTTTCAATTTTTTCTTGAAATTATTTTCATTGAAATAAATTCTTTTCCCATAAATTTTACAATGAAGATTTGATTCATCCATATCAAATTTTATCATCCATATCAAATTTGATCAATTATAGGTTCTGCCATTGTGAGTTGTCTTCTGTGGCCATTATTTTTAGCAAGTCTAATTTTCTCAAATGTGATGAAAAAAATTTGCTTTTCTTTTATTGGTAAACTTACTTTGTACAGTTTTAGTAGTTTTCATCTTTATTTTGGGATCATTTCTTGTCCCAATTTTTCCCTTGCTAATTTTTCCATTTTTAATATTACCAGAAAGATGTTTTTCTTTTCTTTCCTTTTTTCTTAGTTTCTTTTCTTTTGGGAAGGGGGGTGGGTCTGGCTAAAATTCCCTGAACATAGTTCTAAATTATTGTCAATTTAATTTTCCGTTGATTATTCATATCAATGATGAACCACAAATTCACCTAAATATAGAACTAACACTAACTCTGGGAGTTATGCTTATGGAATAGAATCTAAATGTCATAAAATCTTAAGAATATAAAATAATAATTTGACTAACAAAAACGGGAGGTGAGAGGAAGGAACAATAAGTTCACTAATTTTCTGAGTTCAATAGAAGAAAGTACAGTCTAAAGTTTAAACATATAGCTTTCAAGTATTTTTATATCTGATTTTTATAATCCTTTTAAAATATAGTTGAAGCATTCCATTAGAGATCTATTGTAAAGAAATATTATTTTTGTTTTAAGTGGAATTCTGAATAAAAAGATAGGAAAAATTATAAGTTACATCAATTTATATGCAGTGTATCCTAACCTACATGAGGATTATCACTTTTAAAAAACTGACAATACAGCAGGCAAAAAAAAATCACCTAAAAAATTTCTTCTATTATTATGAAGATGAACCTTTTTGCACATTTGTTGGCAATTTTGTTTATTTATAACATCTATTTTTGTCTTTTGCTTTTTCTTATTGATTTTTAAGGGCTTTTAATACATTAGGAATATTAATTTTTGTCATACGTGGTGTAACTTTGTTTCCAATTTGTGGTTTATATTGTAATTTTATGGTATTTTTTGATGTACTTAATTTTTATGCAATCAAAACTATCTTTTCTGTTAAAGGTTTCTTCCCATGTATTTATGCTTTAAAAGATCTTCCCTAACTCGAGGTCAAATTAAAGATCAGTTATATTTCTGAGTGTGAGGTAGGTTCAAAGTCCATTCTTTAACCCAAGAAATTGAACAGTTGTTCCAGCACACTTACGGAACAAGCCCTCTCTCCCAATGGGATAAGTTTTTGATGCTTTAGGTACCAATCCTCATCTTACCTGCCAGTGGCTATGTGGTGCCCCTTCCTCTTCAGTCTTATTTTCTGCAGAGAGAACCTTCTTCCTACCCAGTCTCTGGGTGGAGAGAAGACAGCGAGGGCAGGATAATTCTGGTCCTAACGTCCCTTTAATTTATTTTTTGCATTCAACTCCCTCCACCCTCCACTCCAATCCCTCTTGGGTCCCCAATTTTTTTTTTCCTGGGGAAGATTAGCCCTGAGCTAACTGCTGCCAATCCTCCTTTTTTTGCTGAGGAAGACTGGCCCTGAGCTAACATCCGTGTCCATCTTCCTCTACTTTATATGTGGGGTGCCTGCCACAGCATGGCTTGTCAAGCAGTGCCATGTCTGCACCCAGGATCCAAACCAGCAAACCCTGGGCCCGCCGAAGCGGAATGTGTGCACTTAACTGCTGAGCCACCAGGCCAGGCCTTGGGTCCCCAATTTAAGTTCCAATTCTACTCTCATGTTTTCAAGCTGTATGGTATTTTTCAGAAACGTAATTTGGTATTAACTACTGAAAGAATATATGGGAAACAAATATAGTTATTCCAATCAACAATATGGTTCTCAAAAATTTTGTAATCATTAGAAAAGAAAAGATCACTAAGTGAAACAGTGCCTAGCAGAGATTATTTCAAATTTCCCCCAAATTTTCTAAGTAACTAATCGAATTGCTTATGATACATGGTAGGTCCTCAATAAATGTTTGTTGTAGAGAAAAATTTATCTTTTTAGGTCCGAAAATATAGACATTGGTCTTAGTTTCAAATTTCAGAATTTTTACTGTCAGAATGTTTTGTGCAAACAAATATTAAAGAATAAAGAGGGGAAAATAATCTAAAATTTCCTCAGAATAAACTATATTATGATTCACAATTAAGTAAACTTCAGATATCTTCTGGTAGCTAGCCACCAGTAAGAGCTTTATTTCTGTAACAACTAGAGGAATCACTACATTAAAAAAAATTCTTTTTATTCTCTAACTATGTATGGTGACAGATAGTAAGTAGACTTATTGTGGTAATCAGTTTGCAATATACATAAATTTCAAACCACTGTTTTATATCTGAAACCAATATAAGGTCATATGTCAATTATATCTCAATAAAATTTTTTAAAAAATTTTTAGGGCTCTTCTTATTCACACTTTTAGTGATTAAATCTCCTAAAGAGCTAATTAACTCTAAGAATAGGCAAAACAGGCAAATTAAAAGTAGCTATAGTCATCAAATACCCTGGTAGTGGCAGACAGTGGACAATAGGCCAGCTCAAACTCTATTTCCCACCCCTTTCTTCCCTGCCTGTCTCTATGACAGAGGTTGTAAAAGCAACAGATTTGACTTTTCAGCCTCCCTCGAGAAGCCATGTTACACAGTTCTGGCCAATGAGACAGAAACAGAAGTCTGTCAGCACTGCCTCTTTCCTTTCCTTCTTACTGACAGAAATATATTTGTGATATGTAGTAAGCAGCCTCCAAGATGCCCCCGGTGATTCCTGTCTCCCACTATTTATACCTTTGTGTAGTCCCCTCCCATATTGTATCACGGTGTGTGACCAATAGAACAGGGGCGGAAGTGATGATATCTCACTTCCAAGATTAGGTTATAAAAGACTGCTCCCTCCCCCTTTGGACCATTTGCCCTGGGGGAAGCCCACTGCCATGTCACGAGCAGCCCTATAGAACAGTTCATGTGGCGAGGAATTAAAACCTCCTGCCAACAGTCATGTGAGATGGAAGCAGATCTCCAGCTCAACCAAGCCTTTATTGGACTAGAGGTCCAGCTCTTATCCTGACTTTAATCTCACGAAAGACCCTGAGCCAGTACCTCCTACCTAAACCACTCTCCATTCTCAATCCTAAGAAACTGTGTAAGATAATAAATGTTTGTTGTTCTAAGCTGCTATGTTTTTGGGTAATTTATGCAGCAATAGATAACAAATACAGTGATGCCTTCAGGTATAATAGCCATTTGGTGACCTTGAAGAGGAGAGCCACATTCTAAGGAAGGTAGGGGGTCATTATTAATATAGTTGAGCATCAGCATCCGCTCTGGACTACGTAAATTAAGATTTCTTATAGAAGGAGACCTATCTGTTTAAGCCACATAGTAAAGTTTTCTGTTATTTGCAGCCAAATACTGACACACTTAATAATTCCCAAAACCCAATTACAGTTTCCAAAGAGAGGTTCCTCTTATTCAAAGATCTGCCTCCACTCAGTTCATACTTCTCTTATCTTCTGGAACCCAGCTGTTCATTTCTTGATCCAGAAAAAATACCCAGGCTGTCCTGCAGGCACTCCTGGTATTTAAAGGCAATGGCTAGGATTATCCCCTTCATTCAGTAAGCAATTACAATTCTTTAGTAGAACGTCTCCTTCTTAAAAATAAATCTTCCTTTGATGCATCCTTTTAAAAAATCCATTCAAAACACAGAAAATTCAGGAACGAATTCTAAA
The DNA here is from genome assembly GCF_041296235.1 of Equus asinus. NCBI lineage: Eukaryota > Metazoa > Chordata > Mammalia > Perissodactyla > Equidae > Equus > Equus asinus. The sequence continues at coordinate 44,726,404 of NC_091813.1, forward strand.
CTGCTGGATTATATAATCCATAGGAAAATGGGTTTCTCTTACAATACTCTGCGTTATATGGATTCTTAGGAACATGTTTCAGCCAAAGAGCAGGCATTGGCTGTCTCTACCTTGAATGAAGCACAGAAAAAGTCAGGCTTCAGCTCAAAAAAATCTCCTCTCCTAAAAATTCCACATTCCCTCTCCTAACTGCAAATCTCTCTAGATGCCAAAAGATGCCGAAACTGTAACACGTAACAGAAGGAAAGTTTCATTTGGCACAGAGGTAAAAGTAATTTAGACCCAGTGACCTTGCTTTGTTTTTTCATTCCAAGTGTACAATTGCTCAGAGATAGAGGCAACACAGCCCCAGAAGGGAAAGAAAAATTACAGGAAATCCTGATCCACACTTACCCAAAATCATCAAACAATCGAGGCAACTGGTATTCACTCATATGATGGCTTTTAAGTTGTCAGCAATTCTTGGCAAATATAAGAATAGAAAATAACCTCAGCAACTCTGAGCTCTAAAAGGCTTAGTGTTCTCATGGGTCTCTTGCCCTTAAAAAAGGTGATGGGGGAAGACCTAAGAAAGGAAATTTAGCCAGAAAATAAACCTTCTGCTCTAAGAGATAACATGATCCAAGATACTAGGTATACTGTATTTGAGGAAATACCAAATTTAATATAGAGTTTTATAAAATTTATATAACTTCATGTATATAAATTTGTACATAATATCTTCTTAACATTTAACGAACCCAAGGAAGCCATTTCTTAAAATTTAATTTTAAGAAACTTTCATTTTAACTCTGAGATGTAAAAACCATTCTACGATCTTTGAAGCCAGCTGAAGTATACTCCTAGATTCTAATAGTAGCTTAGTCATAGTCAAGCAGGCACAAAATAGTGTTTCATAGAAACAGGACAGTTGCTATTCCAATGATTAGTAGATTTGCTTATAATGTTTATTCAATTGCATATGTTCAGAACAAATATGGCATGAACTGAAAACCTAGAATAGCTCCTTGATTCTAAAACATGGTCACTTCAACAACAGCTACATATAAAAAAGCAGAATAGGCAGGCAAAATTTGAAATACCAGTTCCCATCCCACAGAGACCCACACAGCACTCCTTACATTATATGTAGAGAAGTTATCATATTTATGCATATTTTTGCTTTTGGTCTGTGGAATTTAGGATTAAATTCAGTTCTAATTTTTATTCTCTCCTTTGCCGCCCCACAGACCCTCCCAATAATTGACAATAATATATTGTTCTAACAAATAACTTATGAGTATTCCTGAGACTTTTCTGCAATTTGAGTACTTCTTCCATTCACAGGAAGACAGGCCTAGACCACAACAATGAAAGTGAACTCCACCAGAGGCAGGACAATGTGAGCAAGCTCAGGGACTTCCCCTTTGCTACACCATGGTACTCTTTGACCTAGTTTGGTTTTCTACAAATCACCACTTTAGTTCTCAGCCTGAAAACACCAAAGCTAGGCCTCTGTTAAACAATGCACATTAATATACAATAATAACAACACCACACATATACATTTATATTAAGGAGTAAACATCACCTAATCTGTGGGGAAAGCCCCGCCACTAAATAAAACATTAACAAAGGATAATTTGTTGAGGTTTTTTCCCCCTGGAATAGATCTAAAACACTTAAAGGAGACTCTTAAGAGAAGTATTATAAGAAATGTTATAATAGCAATTTTAAACTAATGTTTCATGTGTGCATTCCTGATACACAGATCCCATCTATATCTAGGCTCTTTTATTGAAAGAGCATGGTTATAAAACTTTATAATTTCTAATCAGAATGGGAGAGATCTAAGCAGCCTGATTTGATCTGCCAAGGCTTCTTTCCTATGGGAAAAGAAGCATTCTGCCTCTTCTATGGATTAGTTCAGAACTAGGGAATTTTATAAAGATTCTAGAAAAGTGTTACGTGAAAATAAATAGCAATGACAGTGAATTAATCTCTTTTAGAGGGAAAATCCCGCAAAGGCAAAGACAATTCCCTCCTTCATTTATCTTTTTAGGTCAGAAAAAGTAGGCCATTAAGGACTATAATTAGTCCAGTAACTGCAGGATGCTCCATTCTACTTTAACTACACAGAATAATTTAATCTCATTTAAATTATGATTAAATGAGATCAGTACTGATTGTGTCATGGAGCCACTAATAAGCCTCAGAAAATTTGCTACTGGAAGGTAGCAATTTTTCCCCCAAGATAAGTGACCAAGAGAATCAGGAATAATCACATTTTTCCTTCCCTCTGTGTTAAATTTATGTCAGGCACCTTTCAATGTCTCAAGAGGGAAAGTATACACTGCTCTTTCTAACTTACCCTCCCAGTCTTTCCATCAGGATAGGCTGTCTTCAAATCAAACAAATTTAAATCGTTAATTCAATAAATGTGTATGAGCCTTGATTTAATTTGTGACTAAATGTGATATTAATAACAGAAAGTTAACATTTTCTTTAAAAATGCATTCAACTCTTGGAAATATACATATTATTCACAATTCAGATGTATATCTGATTTAAAAATGTGCATAATCTAAAATTAAAGCAACAGCAAGTTTTTTCTAATTTAAAGTTCCCTTAGGAAAAAAGAACAATGAGCTAACTAATACAGAGACTTCTGTCAACCACATCTGATTCCACACTGTGGAATCTGTCCTAAATAACTGAAAGGCATGTTAAAGGAAAAAACAGCCTTGACCCACCCTCCCAAATTTTTTTTCAATAAATTTAGTGTTAGAACTTTTTATTTATACAAAATATAAAAATGAGAAATTCTAAACCTTTGAACACTTTCAATTATAAATGTATTATTTATTTTAAACAAAAATTAAATGGGACATATCAGAATTGATTTCGCCTAATATTTTGTGTTATGCAGTAAACTTGATCTTCACCATCCTCTTTTAAATTAATTAATCTAACAAATATTTATTTAGCTCTTACTATGTGCCTACTGATGGACAAATAAATGACGAGAAAACCTGGCATGGCCTCTCCCTACATGAAGCCTCACTCTAGTGGAGGACAGAGATTAAGACAAGAATGATCTAAATGTGATAAAGTATGGTGCTCCGAAGAATAAGAGAGAGAACAGATCCAGTTAGGAAAGTCTGAGAAGGCTTACCTGAGGAAGGGACAACTGAGTGAGGTCTGAGAGGAGTAGGAGAAGTTTATTGGGTGAAAAGTTATTAGATGAAAAAGAGAGAACGCTTTGCCCTGGGAGAGGGAAAAGGATATATGAAGCCTTTCTAGTAAGAGTAAGCATTTGGAAGCATAGCACATTTGAAAAAGGAACTGGAGACGGCTGTGAGCCTGGGCCATACAGAGCAAGGAAGAGTACACTGCAAGACGAGGCTGCAGAGGTCAGCAGCAGCCACACCATGTGGGCCCTTATAGGGAGGGTGGTGGCTATTCACCCTGGTTTACTCCTGTCGACCTGGCATAATCCAGCCTCTCATAATGTCCCAATTTGAATGATACATTATGTCAGGCCATGTATAGAATTTTGCTCTTGACCAAAACACACTGGAAATCACATATAAGAATTTTAATGTTGTGTATGTTTGTGTGTGAAAGAAAGATAGAAAAATAGTAGTATTATAACATGAATTTAAACATGAAGGTAAATATAAAATTACTAGAGATCCTTTCACCTCCAAAGTCTGAAATGCACTTCATAGCTCGTCTTAGGGAGAACAAGATGCCTGAAATTGTACCACATGAATGAGCAATAAAACCTTTCTGCAGGGAGAAGCAGCCCTTGGGTGCCTGGTCACTGCCCTGAATCCCAGTTCCTCGCTGCCCTATAGAGGTTGGGAGGGCTTCTAGCCTGAATCGGGGAAGGAATATGTCCATCAGCCAGGGTGGGGGTGCTATATATACACGTGATAGAGGAGGAGGAAGCTGCCAGGATAGGCCCAGTTCACCCAATAAACTCCTCCTACTCCTTTCAGATCTCATTCAGTTGTACCTTCCTTGTTTAAAGAGAAACAAGTGGTGGGGAAAAGGCAGCTCTGTGGCCCAGTGGTCAAAGTTCCCCATGCTCTGTTTTAGCAGCCTGGGTTCAGACCTGGCGCTGACCTGCTCCACTCTTCAGCCATGCTGTGGAGGCATCCCACATACAAAATAGCACAGATGTTAGCTCAGGGCTAATCTTCCTCAAGCAAAGGAAAAAAGAGGAAGACTGGCAATGGAAGTTAGCTCAGGGTGAATCTTCCTCACCAAAACCAACAAAAACAAGTTGGGGTTGGGGGAAGAGCCAGTAGGGAGAGGAAAGAATGTAGAAAAGAGAGAAAGCCTGGGGTGGGGGAAGGCCAGCAGGCTGCAGCAAGTAATAGACCAATGATTTGCCCCAAATGCCCATGGGCCTTACCCAGTGGGCAGTTGAATGACAATGATGGACGGGAGGGGATGAGGATGAGCGGAAATGTTCATGAAGGAGATGAGAGCAATCAAGAGAAAGTTTAGAGAACCACTGCTGAGGAATTGTCTGTGCATCCTTACTGGGAACTCATTGTCATGACATTTGTCTAATCCTGGAATCCTGAGGTATTCTCTGAGATTAATACTGTGACCATGGCTGTTTTCCCTTTGAATATTCCTGGTGTACCTTTGCTGATTTAACCTTTTGATAGTACTTAGTATCAGACGAGTCTTGTGTTACATCTACTAATCTGATCATCTTTCCACCTGGGCTATAAATTCCTCAGGAAGGGAGCTTTACCATTTGCATACAGAGATGTTCATTGTATATTGTGAAGTTAATAAAGCATTTTAAGGAGGGAGGGAAAACTCTCATAAGTCATACTTTTAAAGAGAAAAAACCCTTGAAAACCAAAGAAATTTAGGTTTTCTTCTAATTCACCCCAACTTTCAGCCTTCTACTTTACTCATGTCAATGCTAAATTAAATAGAATAAAATTCAGCCATGTGTATAATTTTGAATCCAAAGAATTGAAATTCATGACGTGGAAATTAACAATGAATGGTAAAATCATCAAGAAATAGTCTTAGAATCTTAGTGAACTAATATTTAGCCTTGTCACTAAAGTGGCTTGATATCTACGAACCTTTAGGCTTCCTCCTCATCCACTTTTTTTTTAACCTATAGGCTATGATCATTCCAAATCTTCAAACAGCTATACCCTTATGTTCTTGAATTGTATGCCAAGATGATATATAAAGGCTTATGGATGACTACAGAGTTAGCTCAGAGTGAATAAACCTACAGGTGACTGAGGCCACATATCAAGCTATAATGGGAGGAAGTTTACTTGACCCCAAAGCATCATGGATTCAGCAACATAGACAATACTCTGCCCCAAGATGGACTAATTGCCACCAAAATAAAAAATGACATAAGGACAATATATACTTAAGAACAAAAGGCAAGATCTGAAAGCCACAAGGCATCATCAATAGTTAAACCAAACATGGGTCATAATCAGTAGTGTTTTTTTTTAACCAGCTTAGAGAATATCAAATATTAGAAAGAAAACCACAGAGCCTATCAAGTGTAAACAAGTCTACACCACTGATAATATACTTTAATGTTGGCAAAATCTGTGTGGTGATAAACTAATAACACTCAGTGATCTCCACCTATGTAACAGAGGCAAAACAACAACAAACAGCCCTCTCTTCTACACTTTCGACATCCATCTATCAGCCTGCAAACCTTCAGACAACCTAATATACTGTGACAATTTAAAAATAAAGAAATAGTTACCAATAATCGTACTGTGTGCTCTTAGTTTTCATCAAGTGTGACATATAGGTTACCTTTCACATGAGAAATTGCATTATTTGAATAAGATACATGAAATAACTGGGGTAGTTATTTTTCCTAATATTTACCCCAACCACTTCTGCTATTGGACCAACTTCCTGATCTGCCAAACTTAAAATTTACACTTATCTTCGATATCTCTCCCTCAGTCTCCAAATTTAATAGCTCATTAACGCTTTTTTAATTCTCTTATTACCACATCTACTAACTTTCATAAGCTTATATTTTCCTTACCTATAGGCATATTTGAGAATCATTATCATTATCAGCATTCTTACAGGTTTATAAAAAATATTATTTTCCCCTAACAATGTTGTTATTTATTATGATGCTTCTCAGCTTTATAAGAATGTTATTTAGTTTCTCCTTTTCCTATTTCCATTTACTCATTCAATTTTCAGAGATGTTTCTTTTTATTATTCAATTTTAAAAGAAATAAGAATTCACTGTTCTTTAAATAATTAAAATATAAAGCCATTTAGTTTTAAGAATCAGTTAACTGTCCTCTCACACATTCCCTTCTATTTGATCATGGAGACATGGGGAGGAAACTCTGAAGAAGAATCGTTCTTCTTTCTGAAGTAACTTCAAAGGTAGAATGAAATGACTAGAGGATTAAAAAACTAAAAAGAAAAAAGAAGATTATTGGGCCTTATAGGAACAAGGCTGCAAGCCACAAAATAAAATACATATGTACTCAGGTGTAAAAAAGGCTCCGGATCACACATTTGCCTTCCAGATACTTGTGGACAGAGTGATAGTAATATTCTTGATGTCACAAAATACTGCCCATTTATTAAACACGGAAAAAAACCTTAAAATATAATTAATTTTCTTTAAAATATAGTAATATATTTTACTACAGTAAAATGTAGTACACCTTTTTTCTATTGTAATATATTGACAAGCAATCCTTTGTTAGATCACTGATTGGGGATTAGTGATATATCTTGATTTTGGGCTTAATAACATATCTGTAAACTGATGATAAAAAGATACAAACCTACAATTTCTATCAATATCTCTTTCTCCCTTGCCTTTGCTGTGGCTTCCTAATGGAGGGAGAAGCAAGCACAAGCCTGTTTAGGAAGCACAGATTTAAGTCTCTAAGGTATTTTTGTTCTTGTTTTTGTTTTTTGAGTGGAGGGGTTACTATTTCTCTTTTGCCCTGTAGTGGGGGCAAGAGAGGCATGTGAATCCTTCTGGGACAGGATGAAAAAGAAAATAGGTAGGACTCATATGTGGGTCTATTCTATTTCCCTTAGGAAAATTTGACCAATTTGAGTAACTAAGATCTGAACATGTATCACAGCATTGAGATTATGTAATGGCATTTAAATTTAATAAAAGATGAAGCAAAAGAAGTCAACGAGATAGCCTTCTATTTTCAAGAAGGTGTGATATGAAGAAAAGAAACTCGTCCTGGAGGAGACTCAAGGAGCCACTAATGAAAAATGATGGCAAAATGCTTAAACAACCTAGGGGCAGAGTGGAAACCCAAGAAATTTACCAACTTTTATTTAATTTTAGAAAATAAAGCTAAGGAAATTTCTAGGAAGATGATGGAATAAGCTAAATGCTTATTCTTAGGAAATCTATTACAGAACCACCAAAATATCAGAATCAATGAAAAGCAGACCAAAAACCTAATAAGATAAAATTAAGAACGTCATACAACTCTAAATCAGTTAACTTAAGTCTAAGGAACAAGAATTAAAACCACAAAGCGGAAGAGAGGCTGCAAGGGTCCATGAAGACACCTAAAATAGTGGAAACCCCTAAATCACTTGAATAACTAACAGATATAAACAAACACTATTTTAAAAGATAAAAGAAGAAATAATGATTGCTCCAAAAGGGAACACACTGCCATAGTGAAAGACAGCATTAAACTTAAATGGTTTAGAGAGTCTATTCGGAGAAAAATGGATTTGCCTGGGTCAAGTGTCAATGAAGACTTGAGTACAGCAAACATAATCACATTTGAAGTAGTGAAGAGATGCCAGAACACAAAAGAAACATTCAGATCTGGGGGAAAAAACACAAAAAGCTATCATCATCTCATTACCTCCTTGGACATGGCTATTCTGATGCAATATTAACAAAATCAATTATGTTTCCTTAGACAGATTTACTTAAAATGTATTCTTTTAAACCTTTCATTCTAATATCATTTAATTTAGCTGCATTTCTGATGAATAAAATATCATATAACCCCAAGAGCCTGCAGTCTGGACACCCCACTACCCTGCAGCCCTTATTATTCAATAAAATAACTTGAACCTCAATGTCTCCCCACTCATCACAACTTCCCCTCCCCGTTCACAAAGATCCAATCTATCTGGGCATAAGGGGATTGTGTCACTGTCCCTGGGGGCTCCTCTACACTGTACCACTTTTCTCTCAGTGCGCTCCCCCTGCACAGTGCCCACTCCACCATTAATCCCCCAAACATCACTAACACGTGGCCATGGAGTATAGAAGTTTTTTATGAACATTTTGGAGGTAAAAGAGTTACAATTATGGAGAGAGAAAATTCCCTAAAACTGGATCCTAAATACGACTGTCTTCCAAATTCAAAGAAAATATGAATATTGGCAGACCCTCATTCCAATGACTATATCCCTATCTTATTATCCCCTCTCCAGACTTTTCTCTTCCATTTCTCTTCTTTTGTTTCTGAGTCTTCAAATCTTGAGAAATTTTTCCCCCTCAATTGCTCTCATCTTGACTATCCACCAAAGCAATTTATTTTTGCTGCTGCCTTCTACCAGATCAGCCCAAAGCGCTACTCTTTTCACAGCCTCAATCCACTCAAGATGTCTTCCTAAATAGCATGAAATAGACACAATATAGGTATGCCAGATGTTCTCTATTTGCCTCTCCAAATCATCTCTCTGACCTCCTCTACCTTGTTTTGTGCTTCAAAATGCTCACCTCTGTGGACTGTATCATGGGGTTCCCTTGCCATCTGACATATAATTAATTAGGTTCTTCCAATGCAAGGCACTAACAGGTTGAAGGGCAGGAGGAAGGAGGACAGGGTGTTCATTCCCCCACTTCCCCTGCTGCCAGGCTGAGGGCTAACAGTGAGTACATTCCTCTCCTGAAGGCCACAGTTCCTGTTAGGCAGGCAGCCTTCTAGAGCTCTAAATCTCATCAGGTTCTAGTAACATGCCTCTTGAGATTAACAGCTGTTAAAAAAGCTACTCCAAATGCTTATCCAAAATGCTTATCATCCCTTGTTGGTTTCCTTTAACTCTGCCTACACTTTCATTAAACTGTCTTCAGGCACCCTACGTGAGTGTGCCGTCCATTTCCTTCCAGGATCCTGGCTGACACAGCAGGGAGGAAAAGAAACTAATTAAAAATGATATTGACATCCTCAGAGAGATTACAAAGAATACTCATAATACAAGAATGGTTGTTATGAGAAAGGAACAAAAAAGAGTTCTTGAAAATTAAAAACATGACAGCTGAATAAACATGTCAATAGAAGCACTGAATAACAACCAGGCTGAAGAGTAAATCTGTAATTTGACAGATGACTTCAGGGAACTCTCTAAGGTGTAAAGTAAAAAGACGAAAAAAGAAAGCACATACCAGAAAAGGTCAAGATGAAGGTTTAAGGCTTATCTAACATTTGGTCAAAAAGGACAGATATAACAGAGATAAGTAATGGAAGAAAAGAAAGAACAAAAGAATAATTTGAGCCTCAGATAGAAAGGGCCCAAGTGCAAAGGATCAATAATTAAAGGCAGGTGGGGAGAGACACGTTCTGACACATACTAATGAAATTTCAAAAATATAAGGATAAATAAAAACATCTTAAGCTCCCAGAATATCCTTGATCTTAGGAGACACATGATAAAGTATTTTGGGGTGAGGTGTTTGTAACTTTCAAGAGGTTCAGCAAAAGGAGAGAAAAAAATAGAGAAAGCCATTGTGGCAAAATGTTAATATGTGAATCTAAGTGAAGGGTATGTGGTATTTACTGCATTATTCTTTAAATTGTTCAACAGGTTTAAAAAAAAAAGTTGGACAAAAAAGAAAAACAAGGCTCCTAGAGAAAGGTAAAATAAAACAAACAAAAACAGGTTTGATAAAGAAGAATGAGACTGAGATGGCATAAGACTTCTGATTATAAACACTAGATGCTAGAAAACAATGGAACAATGTCTTCACAGTTCTGAGAGAAAATGATTTTAACCTAGAATTCTAGTGAACTATAATGAAACCTGAGGGTAAAAACACTTTCAAATATTCAAGAGCCAGAAGGCTTAATTCCCATACACTCTTTAAGAAAGAAAAAAATTAGTAATACTGAGTTTATGCAATCTAAACAACATAGCAGTGAAATATTTAAATGAAAAACTAGTTGAAACTGCATCTTCATTACTATCATGCTGGTCCAAGCATTATAGCAACTACTGCTGAAACACTGCAATGGCCTTTTAACTGGTCTTCATGCTTCCACTCTTTTGCCCCTCCTGTCCATTCCCACACAGGAGCCAATGTGATTTTATTTTATTATAATTTAATGTTCCATTTTATTTATTTTTTTATACAGGTAACATATTCACATTGAACAAAATACATTCATATCATTTGAAAATAGAAAGTAAAAAAAGGCATTACACCCTTGAGACCCAGACAGTGGGGTCTCTGCACTTTAGAGAACATGCTGTAGGCCTCTTACAGCTGCATCCCTCCAACAGGTGAAGAGTCCAGAGAGCCTAGAGCCTAGGGCATTTACCCATCCAGACCATGTTCCAAGTACTTGAATCCCAGGGGTGTCTGCCCAAATGGGCTAAGCCCACCCACAGGGCCTGCACATGGGTTGTCCTCCCTATGGCTGAACACAGTGCCCATTGGCACACCCCTGGGCTCAGGGAGTGGGTAAGGGGTAGCTGTATGTGGGGTGTGCACAGAGTCCTTATATGAGAGCAGGGTGTCCATCCTTCATGGTATAGGTCTGAGAGTGGGGTTAGGGTGAGAGGACAGAGTGGACAGGTTACATGCTGGCCAGGGCCCACAATATCAGAGTGGGCCTGAGAAAGCGCATATAGCGAAAAGCCTAGGTCCCAGCTCTGTCCCCAGCCAAAAGTCTTCCCTTGCCAGAGACAACCACTGTTTCTGACACAAGAGTGATCATTTTAAATCTGATAACATAATCTCCAACTTAAGATATTTTAGTAGTTCTCCATTACTGTTAAGATAAAATCCAAAATCCTTAAAATAGTCAATACGGTGCTTCTCAAACTATAATGTGCATTAGAGTCACTTGGGGATTCAAGTCTGATTCAGTAGGACTAGGATAAGGCCTAAGATTGTGCATTTCTAACAACCTCCTAGGTGATACAGATGCCACTGGTCAGTAGGTGACAGCTTGAATAGAGAGCCTATGAGAGATTAATATTCCTTTTGAAGCTATGATTTCAGCTACCCTAGTTAGGGAAAGACACTTTCCTCCTGGCCTAGCCACCTCATTTAAAAAGAAGCTGCAGCTGGTGCCATTGCCCGCCCCGTGGGACTAGGGATAGCCGGAGATCTCGGAGCGGACTGGGGCTGGGGGGAGTTCCAGAGACCCAGCTTCGTAGCCTAGGAGGAAACCCTACAGGCCCACAGCAGCCTTAGGGAAAGCCTCTGCACAGCACCAGTAGAAGGCACCCAGCCGCCAGCCACAAGGCTGGAAGACCCCAGGGCAAAAGCAGCATAGCTAGGTGAACTAACCACAGACTGTAGAAGATGCCAATAGCTCTCCTGCGACCCATAGAGGACAAGTGAGATTTTGTGGGTGCCGACAGCAACGGAGAGACAAATATAAGTGATCCCACCCCTGGCCGCTGGAAAAGCCCATAACACCGTTGCAGACCCCAAGGAGAGAGCACATCTAGGTGGGCTGCAACAGTAGGCACCAGCAGCCTGAAGCCCCCCTGTGATGGCCCCCATGGCAGAGGAGGGAATCCAAAGGGCCACTGTGGCTACGAGGAGGGGCCCAGGCCCAGTTAGCAACTGCGGACAGGGTTCCTGGTTGGTGCAGTATAAACAGCTGCTCCCCCACCGCAGCAGCTGAAACAAGTGAAAGGAGTAACTAAACTCTATCTCCATGCGGAGGCACAAATCAACAACATCAAGCAATATGAAAAAATACATTAAATCTCCAGAACAGAAAGAAAGTAACAAATACACAGAAAACAATCCCAAAGAAAATGAGATATATAACCTAAATGATGATGACTTCAAAACAGCCATCATTAAAATTCTCAATGAGTTAAGAGAGAGTTCTGACCGACAACTCAACGAGTTCAGGAGCTATGTCACAAAAGAGTTTGATACGATAAAGAAGAACCAAACAGAAATATTGGAAATGAAGAACACAATAGAGGAGATTAAGAAAAATCTAGATGCTCTGAACAGTAGGGCCGATAATATGGAGGAAAGAATTAGCAATTTGGAAGATGGCAATATAGAATTGCTGCAGGCAGAGGAGGAGAGAGAAGCAAGACTAAAAAGAAATGAAGAAACTCTCCGAGAATTATCAGACACAATTAGGAGATGCAACGTAAGGATTATAGGTATACCAGAGGGAGAAGAGAAGGAGAAAGGGGCAGAAAGCCTATTCAAAGAAATAATGGCTGAGAACTTCCCAAATCTGGTGAGGGAGATGGATCTTCAGGTGACAGAAGCCAATAGATCTCCAAACTTTATCAATGCAAGAAGACCAACTCCACGGCATATAGTAGTGAAGCTAGCAAAAGTCAACGACAAGGAGAAAATACTAAGGACAGCCAGGCAAAAGAAACTAACCTACAAAGGAACCCCCATCAGGCTATCAGCAGATTCCTCAGCAGAAACTTTACAGGCTAGAAGAGAGTGGAATGATATATTCAAAAATCTGAAGGACAAAAATCTACAGCTGAGAATTCTCTACCCAGCGAAAATATCCTTCAAATACGATGGAGAAATAAAAACTTTCCCAGATAAACAAAAATTAAGGGAGTTCATTGCCACAAAACCTCCTCTTCAGGAAATCCTCAGGAAAACCCTCATTCCTGAAAAATCCAAAAAAGGAAAGGGGCTACAAAACCAAGAGCAGAGGAGATAAGTAGAAGGACAACAACAGAGAGTAGCAGCTCTACATCAGAACAGATTAAACCATGGGACGAGAAACAAAGGAAACTGAAGAAAACCAGAAAACAAGACACAAAATGGGAGTGGTAGGCCCCCACGTCTCAATAATCACTCTAAATGTAAATGGATTGAACTCCCCAATCAACAGACACAGAGTGGCAGGATGGATCAAAGAACAAGATCCAACAATATGCTGCCTCCAGGAAACACACCTCAGCCCCAAAGACAAACACAGACTCAGAGTGAAGGGATGGAGAACAATACTCCAAGCTAATAATGAACAAAAGAAAGCAGGTGTCGCTATACTAATATCAGACAAGGTAGATTTCAAAGCAAAACAGATAAAGAAAGATAAAGAGGGACAGTATATAATGATAAAAGGGACTCTCCACCAAGAAGACATAACACTTATAAATATATACGCACCCAACACAGGAGCACCAAAATTTGTAAAGAAACTCTTAATAGAACTAAAATAAGACATCAACAACAATACAATAATAGTAGGGGACCTCAACACACCATTAACACCAATGGACAGAACATCCAGACAGAAAATCAACAAGGAAATAATAGAATTAAATGAAAAATTAGACCAGATGGACTTAATAGATATATATAGAACACTTCATCCAAAAACAGCAGGTTACACATTCTTCTCAAGTGCACATGGAACATTCTCAAGGATTGACCATATTTTGGGAACCAAAGCAAACATCAATAAATACAAGAGAGTTGAAATAATATCAAGCATCTTTTCTGATCATAACGCTATTAAACTAGAAATCAACCACAAGAAAAAAGCAGAGAAAGGTGCAAAAATGTGGAGACTAAACAACACGCTTCTCAACAAACAATGGATCATTGAAGAAATTAAAGAAGAAATCAAACTTTATCTGGAGACTAATGAAAATGAGAACACAACATACCAAACCATTTGGGATGCAGCAAAAGCAGTCCTAAGAGGGAAATTCATCGCAATACAGGCTCACCTCACTAAACAAGAAAAAGCTCACATAAGCAACCTCAAACGACACCTAACAGAACTAGAAAAAGAAGAACAAACAAAGCCCAGAGTCAGTAGAAGGAGGGAAATAATAAAAATAAGAGCAGAAATAAACGATATTGAAACAAAAAAGACAATAGAAAGGATCAATGAAACAAAGAGTTGGTTCTTCGCAAGAATTAACAAAATTGACAAACCCCTAGCCAGACTCACCAAGAAAAGAAGAGAGAAAGCGCAAATTAATAAAATCAGGAATGACAGAGGAGAAATCACAACAGATACCAATGAAATACAAGAGATCATAAGAGAATACTATGAAAAACTATATGCCAACAAATTGAACAACCTGGAAGAAATGGACAAATTCCTAGACTCCTACAATCTCCCCAAACTGAATCAGGAAGAAATGGAGAATCTGAATAGGCCAATCACAAGTAAGGAAATAGAAATGGCAATCAAAAACCTCCCCAAAAATAAGAGTCCAGGACCAGACGGCTTCTCTGGAGAATTCTACCAAACATTCAAAGAAGACTTAATACCTATTCTCCTCAAACTGTTCCAGAAAATTGAGAAAGATGGAGAACTCCCTAACACATTCTATGAAGCCAACATCACCCTGATCCCCAAACCTGACAAGGACAACACAAAGAAGGAGAACTACAGACCGATATCACTGATGAACATAGATGCAAAAATCCTCAACAAAATTTTGGCAAACTGATTACAGCAATACATCAAAAAGATTATACACCATGATCAAGTGGGATTTATACCAGGGACACAGGGATGGTTCAACATCCGCAAGTCAATCAACGTGATTCACTACATCAACAAAATGAAAAACAAAAACCACATGATCATCTCAATAGATGCAGAGAAAGCATTCGACAAGATCCAACACCCATTTATGATAAAAACCCTCAGTAAAATGGGTATAGAAGGAAAGTACCTCAACATAATAAAGGCCATATATGATAGACCCACAGCCAACATCATACTCAATGGACAAAAACTGAAAGCCATCCCTCTGAGGACAGGAACAAGACAAGGGTGCCCACTTTCACCACTCCTATTCAACATAGTACTGGAGGTGCTGGCCAGAGCAATTCGGCAGGAAAAAGAAATAAAAGGAATCCAAATAGGTAACGAAGAAGTAAAACTCTCATTGTTTGCAGACGACATGATCTTATATATAGAAAACCCCAAAGAATCCACAGAAAAACTACTAGAAATAATCAACAACTACAGCAAAGAAGCAGGGTATAAAATTAACGTGCATAAATCAGTAGCATTTCTATACACTAACAATGAACTAACAGAAAAAGAACTCAAGAACTCAATCCCATTCACAATTGCAACGAAAAGAATAAAATACCTTGGGATAAACTTAACCAAGGAAGTGAAGGATCTATACAATGAAAACTACAAGACTTTCTTGAAAGAAATTGACGATGACATAAAGAGATGGAAAGACATTCCTTGCACATGGATTGGAAGAATAAACATAGTTAAAATGTCCATACTACCTAAAGCAATATACAGATTCAATGCTATCCCAATCAGAATCCCAAGAACATTCTTCACAGATATTGAACAAACAATCCTAAAATTCATATGGGGCAACAAAAGACCACGAATTGCTAAAGCAATCCTGAGCAAGAAAAACAAAGCCGGCGGAATCACAATCCCTGATTTCAAAACATACTACAAAGCTACAGTGATCAAAACAGCATGGTACTGGTACAAAAACAGGTCCGCAGATCAATGGAACAGAATTGAAAGCCCAGAGATAAAACCACACATCTATGGGCAGCTAATCTTCGACAAAGGAGCAGAGGGCCTACAATGGAGAAAAGAAAGTCTCTTCAACAAATGGTGCTGGGAAAACTGGACAGCCACATGCAAAAGATTGAAAATTGACCAGTCTTTTTCACCACACACCAAAATAAACTCAAAACGGATCAAAGACCTAAAGATTAGGCCTGAGACAATAAGTCTTTTGGAAGAGAATATAGGCAGTACACTCTTTGACATCAGTTTCAAAAGAATCTTTTCGGACACTGTAACTCCTCAGTTGAGGGAAACCATAGAAAGAATAAACAAATGGGACTTCATCAGACTAAAGAGCTTCTTCAAGGCAAGGGAAAACAGGATTGAAACAAAAAAACAGCTCACTAATTGGGAAAAAATATTTACAAGCCACTTATCCGACAAAGGGTTAATCTCCATAATATACAAAGAACTCACACTGCTTAACAACAAAAAAACAAACAACCCGATCAAAAAATGGGCAGAGGACATGAACAGACATTTCTCAAAAGAAGATATGAATATGGCCAATAGACACATGAAAAGATGTTCATCATCGCTAATCATCAGGGAAATGCAAATCAAAACTACACTAAGATATCACCTTACACCCGTTAGATTGGCAAAAACATCCAAAACCAAGAGTGACAAATGTTGGAGAGGTTGTGGAGAAAAAGGAACCCTCATACACTGTTGGTGGGAATGCAAACTGGTACAGCCACTATGGAAAACAGTATGGAGATTTCTCAAAAAGTTAAAAATAGAAATACCCTATGACCCAGCCATCCCATTACTGGGTATCTATCCTAAGAACCTGATATCAGAAATCTCAAGAGTCCGTTGCACCCCTATGTTCATCGCAGCATTATTTACAATAGCCAAGACGTGGAACCAGCCTACATGCCCAGAAACTGATGATTGGATAAAGAAGATGTGGTATATATACACAATGGAATACTACTCAGCCATAAAAAAAGACAAAATTGGCCCATTCACAACAACGTGGATGGACCTCGAGGGTATTATGTTAAGCGAAATAAGCCAGTCAGAGAAAGACGAACTCTATATGACTCCACTCATAGGTGGAAATTAGTATATTGATAAGGAGATCTGATCGGTGGTTACCAGGGAAAAGGGGGGGTGGGGGGAGGGCACAGAGGGGGAAGTGGTGTACCCACAACATGACTAACAAAAATGTACAACTGAAATCTCACAAGGTTGTAATCTATCATAACATTAATAAAAAAAAAAAGTGGTAAAAAAAAAAAAAAAAAGAAGCTGCAGCTGGTCCAGGCAGATTGGAGAGAGGGTGGACAGAAATTGCCAAGTAATAATAATAGCTAACATTTATTCATTCATTCAACAAATATTTATTGGACATCTGTTTGTATGTGCTAGCACTGCCTAGAAAGCACAGCAGTGAACAAAAAAAGTCTCCATCTTCACGGAGCTTACAACCTAACAGGGCAGACAGAATCAACAAGTAAATAAATAAAAGTGTTTGGGCTAAGAAGAAAAGTAAGTCACGATGAGGAGCTAGGCGGTAAGAAGAGGTGCTATTTTGGGCAACTGAGGCATATACAAGGATAGATTTAAGGTTTTTTGCTGTACTAAGCACTAAGGCAGCCACTGTGCTGAGTACCTTAAAGAGCAAGGTAGTATTATCTCATTGATATGAGGTGCTGTTGTCTTATTTTGTAGATGATAAAACTGAAGCTTAGAGATGTTAAGTAGCTTGCTCAAGGTTAGACAGCTGGCAGAACGATATGGACCCTGGTGGTCTGGCTATTACCAATTTCTGTATTAATTAGCTTTTGCCGAGGCAAAACACAACCAGAAAATCTCAGTGGCTTGCAAGTAGGTATTTCTTGCTCATGTTACCTGAGGGCGGAGCTCTGCTGTGCTCAGCTGGGCTCCCTGTATCTTAACACTCTTCAAGTAAGACTTGAACTGTTAACCTCTGAACTGCCAGGTTGGGCCTGCCAGTTTATGACAAATATAAGTAATTCAAGTATCAATATCACCAGACACACAACAAGAGGATCAGCAGACCAAGAGGGATAAACTAACATTGAATCAACAAAATTTTCCCTTTGTTGGTTTAAAACTTCCAAATTTCAATCACTTAAGCTTTTCTTTAAAGTTAAGGGGAAAAAGTTTAATATGCAGTAGATCACTCTACTTTTACCAGCAGTTCTTAATCTTTGGGGTTACAATCTCTTTGGAAATCTGATAAAATTTGGGCTCTCTCCCAAGAGAAATGCTCGTTAAGTCTACACAAGTTTGCACCCAGTTTAAGGGACACACAGGCTCCTGGAAACACCACAATCCTCAATTTGAGAACCCTTAAATTGTAACCTGCCAAAAGAAACCTCTGCTCTGAAAACTGCCTTCTACTCCCTGGTGAACAAGAGGGATTCTCTTTGACTAATTATTTCATTTAATTAAAAGACAGTTAACTCTAATTATTAGCATATCAAAAACATAGTTATACCATCTTAAAACAGTTCTGCAGCAAAAAAGAATAAGGGCCTAGCTAGCTGTTAAGAACTACTTATTTCAGCTTCCTTGAAGGCAAGTTTTATTTATTGATTACCTGTAAGTGAATTAGTCATCAATATTTTTGTTCTATGGTGGCTGATTTTCCCTCTGTGCTCAGTGGCTTACAAGTGTGTTGTTGAATACAATTCTAGGCCTTGGGAAATACAAATATAATTGTAAATTATCCTAAGTCACATGCAACTGTTTTTAAAGGAAGGTTAATTTGCCCCTCCTTCTCCCCCAAATCATGAAATGCATCCCCAGACTACTAAGAAATTATTTAAGGTTCTGTATCATTCTTCAGTTTCATAGTGTATTGTTGACTATTTTTTTATAAACAGAGTACTACTAAAATTAAAATGCCATAGTGGAGCAATGAGGCAAACAAAACAGAAACTTTTGATGTTTGATGTCCCATGTTTCATTATACAATAACTGAATCACAATCTGGTAGAGCTCTCATTAACACAACATATCCAAATTATTACATGGCTAATACAAGAAGCTTAAAGTAAATAGGGATATAAGGATGCTTAAACATATACTTAAACAAGGCCAGATGTGTTAGTGACTTGATCTACATTATCCTAAAAGAGAGCTAAGACAATACAGTAGTTGACTATAGAATCATAAAAAATAGGCATTTTATTTAGTCATCATTTTTTCAATAAAAAAATGGCAATAACATTTGAATTGAATAGATCTAGGAACAATTATAAATACATATGTAAATTTATATTGTTTGCATTCAACAGAATCAACAGTAAAATATTCTTTAGTTTTGAGATGCATTATAGTGTTGAGATTAATAGAACAAACTCTGGAGACCCAAATGCCTGAGTTTAAATCCCAGCTCTGCCCCATACACTAGCTAGGTGAACAGGGGCAAGTTAGATAACCTCTCTGTGCCTCAGCTTTCTCTTACCAAATGGGTAAGTTAATGGGTGACTGCAAGTACAAGGCTTAGAATGGCAACTGGAAAAAAAAAATTCAAGCACTAGAATGTAAGCTCTATAAAGGTAGCAATTTTTAACTCATTTGCCCACTGATGCATGTAGTGCCTAGAACAGTGCCTAAAGATAGTAGGTGCTCAATAAATACTGTGGAATGAATGACTGACATCGTTGTTATAAAAATGGTTATTTCTGGATAGATAGAAAAACTGAACCAGTTAAGCTCAGCTATTTAAACTTGGAAATTTTCCGTTTCCCCCCAAACTCTCTCCCTCTAAAACAAAATGGAAACATAAGCATCCTTACGTTGCACACCCAAATCTTCCCCTCAGGCCCATAGCAACAAAACATGACAGATGAACTAGATTTTGGTTGAGCTAGAGTGCCATCTAGTGCTCACAAAGCTACAAGCTGAGAATTTGGAGTAAATTTTCATCCAGTGTGATGAACAAAGGAAAAAAAAGATACAAATGCCAAATCCATTAGGAAAAAATCTGTTCTATCAGCAGCCAAAGTCTTTGAAAGAAAGGTATTTCTAAAGAAAATTAAAGAATTGCAGCTTTTAAAATTAGTATATACTATATTAGAAGAAATTTATTTCAGAGTATATATTGAAGTTCTACTTATCATAAAGGTCATTCCGTTAGGAATAGAGAGCAGTGTATTTGAGCTTATTTTCTTTTTAATGACGTCTTTTTCTGGTCCTATTAGAAGAAACAAAAGTACTCATTATAAAGATTTTGGAAAAATGCAGAAAAGCATAAACGTGGCCCAAAGATAACGACTGTTAGCAGTGGAGATTATATGTATATTTCCTAGATTTAAAATATACATGGGAAAAATATTCCAATTTTAATCAAATATTTGGCCAAGATATTAAAAACAAAATATGAGAAAATGATAAATAATGATGTTTTTTAAACTAAAATTAAGAGCTTCCCTGCATTTGAAAAGCCCTAGCCTCAACGTAACATTGTATTCACAGGGTAACATTTTTAAAAAATTGCTGTCAGTTATGTAATCATTTTGGTCTGGTTCTGCAATAGCCAAAATCTATAAAGATTGGGGCTTATAAAATATAAAAAGATAAATTATTCCATCTGTTCCCTTTCAGATTCCACTAAATTGATAGTAAAGTATACCAACTTGAGTTTGGGAGATTTGGATAGAAATGTGGGTTTGCAACGATGTTTAATCTCATTCATTATTCATTTGAGAATGCTCATAAAAGTTGTGGGCTTTATTTTTAACTCTCTTTTCCCCTCAAATCATAGACACAGCTGAGATTTGAGTCACAGCTCATTAGATAATCATTAAATGATGAAAAAAGAAAGCTGTCTGCCACTTCCCACCTTTTGGACAAATGCTGTTTTACTTTTAGTACAAATAATGGGAAGCAGGGAATTTCCTAGGATTGCACAAGAATAATGGGGGACAGAAGAATCATGGGAAGAAGAGGAGAAGGAAGAGGAAGATCAGGAAGCTGCTAGATGCAGGTGGGCTGGCCTCTCCAACTGAGCCTTGGTGGGCCTCAGCTTGTGAGGGAGCAGGGCCTGAGGAGGAGCATCCATTGGCCAGGCTGGTGTGAGGCTCCTTTATCCAGAGACTGGTTGAAAGAGTGGGGAGGGGGCAGAGCCTGGGCTCATACTATTACTTGCTGAACTATACTCTTTTCTAGACATTAATTAGGTTCCTGGGCATATAACCTAGATCACAACTGTCTTCACAATATGTAGGGAGGCCCACTCTGCCCAGCCCCTAGCTTCAGGAGATATGCTGTTGCAGTAGGCTGCTTTTAAAATGGCTCCCAATGATCTCTGCCTCCTAGTATTGACTCTTGTATAAACTGCTCCCCTTGAGTATGGGCTGGATCTAGTGACTTGCTTCTGATGAACAAATGAAGGCAAAAGTGATGGCTTGTGGCAGCCTCCCCAGTCACCACCTAAGCCTGGACTCTGCTTCTCCCCTTGGCACAATTGGGCACTTTTTTTGAGGGCAGTTGACCTGCCTGGTCTCTCTCTCCCACCCAAGGGCTTGTGTACCATCAACATCTGAAATAAATAATAGGATATCTGAGCAAACGTCCTAACTCCGTGCTTCAGTGACCGCAACAGCTTAGAATCTAAGTGCATGTATAGTTTCTAAGATAAACCACCCATCCTGACTATGTGTTATTAATTTTACTGCTTTTTGCAGTTTCTATTTACTATTTGCCACTTGGTATGAAAATATGTCAGTATTTTAACAAGTATTGCTATACTGGTTGAACATCAGCCCCTAGTTTATGCTGTAAGGTTAATTCATTTCATGAGACTCAAGATTCTAGTTCCACTTCCTTTCAATGATTTTTTAAATATAATTAAAGAATTTGTACAGCTTTCTTTTAGCCATCTCAATCTTTAAATTATGATGCTACTACCACATGTAAACTGCCAAACTGTTTTATTTATAAAGCCCGACACTGCAGTGAGAAGGAGCTTTGACAAAAGTCATAGCTGCATGTTCATACATGCACTGACAGATGGCGAAAGGAAAATAAAAGGGGGCCACAAAAAGGAAACAAAAATGAGGCCAAAACTTAGTCTGCAGGAAAGTACAACAGTGCATTAATTACTTCCAGCCAGTCAGCAGAGGTCTGGTTTGGGCATGTTGGGGGTAGAAGCAGTGTACACTTGTGTAAACAAACAGATGAGCTGAGAAGAAAAGTTAATTATTACATTAAAAGTTTATTTGCTCCATTAAGCTGTCTCTATTATCCCAACCCATCCTGATCTTTCCTTGTTCTGAATTACTATAACACTCTATATAGCATATAATTTTTCCACATTGATTTTAAGTGTTTTCCAATATAAAAGTAATACATGCTCATCGCAAAAAAAAAGGAGACTATAGGAAAACAGATTAGTGGTTAAGAACATAGACTAAAGAGTCAGACATGTGTCCTCACTCTCAATATTCACCACTTGAGTTAAGTTACTTAATTTATCTGTTTCCTCATCTATAAAATGCAAAACTCAACTCACAGAATTGTTATAGATATAAAATTAGATATTGCAGGTAACTAGGCCTTCAAAGAAAGTGCATAGATAGTTTGTACAAATTCTTCCAGAATGTGGTTGTAAACCCCAAATATAAAAAGGCAACAGTATAGCAAGAGTTGAGTTTTGTAGATCTGGTGGGATCGAGTGTCACCAGCGGGTGCACCCCCTTAGGAGCCCTGGGGGCCAAGGAAAGCAGCACGCAGGCAGGCTGTAAGTGCTTCTTCTCAATGAGAAAGTCTAGCTTTTGAGAATTTCCTGTATCCTTGGCTAAATAAATCAGAAACTTAATCTAATTTTACAGTGAGTAGATGCATTCATATTTGTACATTTGTTTCGTTTTGGGAAGATATCTTCCTCAAAACCTGTAACTCACCTGAAATTTTGCAAATTTTATATGTAAAATGCTTATTACAATGCCTGGCATATAGTAAGCACTCAATAAAATTATTGATTAATAATTATTATTATAAAAAGAAAAATTTAAATCTCCAATAATCTCACCTCTAAAAGAGAACTATGATTAATATTTTGGTATATGCAGGTTTCCTGACTTTTTTCCCTCTCTATAAGAATATATATATTTGGCATACTACTTTAAAAGTTGCTTTTCTACTTAAATATATAATTTTTTTTCTTACAAAATATATTTTAAAACAATTTTAATAACTGTACAATAGTATTTTATACAGATCTATTATAATTTAAATAATCCATAATTTATTTGATATTTAGATTATTACACACTTACATATGAAAATACATATTGATAATACATCTATATCATAAATAGCTCTATAGTGATTATCATCATACAAAAATCTTTTTGAGATGATTTCCTGGTTGTGGAATTACGATGTACACACTCTCCCACCAACAGCTGCACTGTTGTCAACATATTGCCATAAAATTTAACATTTTTAGTCACAATCTTGATTTGTTCTTAAACTTTCTTCCCTAAATCACTGCAAAATTCTTAAGGGGAGTGGCTGTCTTCTACTTCTTTTTATATCCCCCCTTTGTGTCAGAAAAGTGTCAGGCACAAAGAAAGATTTAAAATGAATTCTTACTTTAAAAAAGTATACTCATTTCGGCCTTCGATGGAGAGGGAAGTCAGCTAGAGGTGCTGTTGTATTCAGGAAAAAAACAATAACCTTGTTATTAAGTATTTTAACAAAGGAAAAAGAGATAACTGTAATTTAGATTCATTCCAACCATAAAAAGCATTTAACATAAATATGTAGTGCTAAAATGACAGAATATTTATCTTAAGGTTTGACTCT
Source organism: Equus asinus (assembly GCF_041296235.1). NCBI lineage: Eukaryota > Metazoa > Chordata > Mammalia > Perissodactyla > Equidae > Equus > Equus asinus. Next base: position 44,749,986 of record NC_091813.1, read on the forward strand.
TCACATTTTACTACACACCTACTCCCAAATTCAAAGGAGCCATCAAAGACGAGTGTAGGCTGGAATTAGATACCTCCTTATTGGAATAATTACCACTAAGGAAACTATAATAAAATGCACGAAAGGCAATAATAAAATAAAATCAAGATTAAAACACTTATGGTTTGGTGGAAAAGCCAAATACAACTCTAGCTTGGGGTCAAATTTTTGTTTAGAAAATTATTATTATTTTTTAATTTATTTTTTTTTTGAGGAAGATTAGCTCTGAGCTAACTACTGCCAGTCCTCCTCTTCTTTTGCTGAGGAAGCCAGGCCCTGAGCTAACATCCGTGCCCATCTTCCTCTACTTTATATGTGGGATGCCTACCACAGCATGGCGTGCCAAGTGGTGCCATGTCTGCAGCTGGGATCTGAACCAGCGAACCCCAGGCCGCTGAGAATAGGAACGTGCGAAGTGAACTGCTGCGCCACCGGGCCAGCCCCTAAAAAATTATTTTTATACGTTAAACTGAAAAAAGAAAGAAAAGAGCTTGCCTGACATCCATATTCCAATACTCAGTACAGGCCCAATCATGCAAGATTTGATTAAATCTTCAGCATCTAAGGAAGATGAATGAAGGTTTTAATGGAGCCTTTAGGAAAAAAGCAAATGTAATCATTTGTTAGTAGTTGTCACTAATGAAGGAAGTATAGTACTTAGATTTTCCTTCTTCTTTGACAATGTTTGTTGCCAAAATCATTTTGTTTCATCATTCCATACCAGATTTTTAGTGCACATGCCATAGATACCAAAACTCTGACCTAACAAATAGTATGCAAAAGTATACAGATTGGCACTATTATGGGTTTAAAAATATTTTGTGCTTAACAATATAGTTATAAGGGGCTTTACAATTAGAAAATATCAATGAAGTATTTTAAAATCTAATTTATAACATTTAAGCAACAAAGTTAAAAATGCCTCAACAATTATGTTAGTTTAAGTACACAGTTCAAATTGGGTAATTTCTTAAAATCATTATATAACAGGTTAGTTCACAATTTAAGAAATCAAGATTAAAATGTTCCAATTTGATTAGATAAATGTTGAATTATGGAAAGGACAAGAAGTTACTTTTTTATACTATTTAAACACAATTCTTTATGGTTCTAATGATAATTTTCCATAATGACTGAATAAAAGAATCCAAAGACTTTCAAGTATTCATGGGAGACATACAAATGGAAAAATGATTTCTATATGAGCTCAATGTAATGATACAATCTGGGCTTGATTTCTAAAACGACAATTGAGGCCCCTTTTCTTTTTAGCTGTAAACAACTTGCTGTATGACATGTAACGCAACACCGTATTTTGGGAAATTTCAAACATTCATAATCCACAGGAAAAATACTCAACACTCCTACACTATTTTTTTTAAGCCTACAATAGTGCAGTCTTTCAGCTACAAAGCCAGAAGCATTATAAAACCAGTACTTTTCCACTAGAGTTGCTTGTGGGGCGGGGAAGGGGATGTTCAGCCCTGCAAACGTTAGGGTCTAAAATAAGATCATTGCAAGGAGTTACTACAACACTCGCACTGCCAGCACTGTCATGGCAACAATGAACTAGCTAGGCAAATGCTCTTTTAACATTCAAAGCTAATCTTGAGTCTATTACTCATGGAAATATACCAAATTTTCTTTTAAGCAGTTCACTAAAGAAATCATCTTACTTGGTAATCTCTTAGTGTAAAGATAAGCCTTTTAGACATCATATTTCCAAGATCACAATCCAGAGCCTCCTTGCTGAAATTTATAATGACAACATAATGAAAATTACATATCACAGTGAAACATGAAGATTCAGCAGGGTTCAAATGCAATCTCAAGATGGGTCAGGGTTTAAAAAAGAATTTGATATGCAATTTAATAACATCTGAGAATGTGGTTTCCCCTAGAAACACCAAAGTTTTACACTTCATCCTAAAGGAAAAATAATTTGGAAAAGAAAGTAATATATATTTTCACCGTTATGAACCTTACATTAAATTTTTATTCAGATAATATAGTATAATGGTGAAAAGCATGGACTCTGGAGTCCCATGGCCGGGGTGTGAAACCTGGCTCCTCCTCCTACCAGCTGACATACCTTGGGCAAGTTATTTAACCTATCTGGGCTTTGACATTTCCCGATGCATAAAATGGGGATAATAATTACTCTCACAGGTTTATGTGAAGATTGAATGCATTAATATATGAAAAGAGTTAAGAACTAGGCTTTGCATACAGAATGCCTATTCTTACTACATTCAAAAGTATAAGTGTACAAAACTAGAACGATTAAGAGACTGCTGAAGATGACTTAAGATAACTTGGTCCCAATGCCACAACAGATTATAAGGAGGACAGGCACGGGAGCTCAGGAGGAATGCAAAGACTCCTGCCACATGCAAATAAGCAAATTCAAGAAATCAAACATGGTACAAAATCTCTCCAAGTCCTGTTACCTCTTCTGTAGTATCTTTTTGGTAATGTAATCTTTGCTTATTTTGTTCTTAATCATATCAAGCAGTCTAGGCTGGGCCAGTTACCTGGCAGGAGTGAAAGGACTGATTTGGGGTCTTTCTGCTTCAGATGTCAGGCTCCCCCTGAAGGAAGCAGAGTAGGAACATGGATAGTGCAGCTCTAATCTCCTCAGTAGACCTTCAAGGCAAGTGGTCTCCGCAGTAGATAATTCGCCTAAAGTATCACACATGAACCAACCAGGCACAGAAAATTCAGTTGCTTACTGACAACACTGGCAAACAAGCCATCACTTGTTTTCCTATATTATGTGTCCTTGAAGATGTATTTGAAAGTCAAATGTTCATAGGTAGAATAATAGACTAACATGTTGTCAAGGGAGGAATCCAGTTCCTGGAGAGCTAAAACAATATTTATAAAGTCCTTAATTTGGTTCCCAGAGGTGCTATTTCCTCTAGGGTGCTATTCCCTAAGGTCAGGGAACCTGGAAAGTAGGTGAAACTTTCCCAGTTGCCCAAAGAATTGGGGGAGTGTAAAGGGCATATTGTGCCAGAGGGCTCAACTCCCATCTCCTCTCCCCCATCGCACTGTGGGGGCCAAATAGAATACTAATAGTTAACAGTCAATGAGTGCTTACTGCGTTCCAGTAAGCACTACACGTTAGCTCATTTAATCCTCACAACTCTGCGAAGGAAGTGAGGAGGTTATGTAACTGGCCCACAGTCATAGAGTTTGTTATGTAACTTGCCCAAGGTCATAGAGTTTGGCAGAACGGCACTGAAAGCCAGGTCTGACTAACTTCAAAGCCCATGATGTTGACCATTATCCTCTAGTGCTGTCCAGGTACTGAAGCACAGGCCTCTCCATGGGCACCTGACCACCTGGATGACACATGCTGCTGCCTGCCTGCGACCCTTCACTGCTGGTAGCACACTGACATACCAGAATGGTGTTGGACTCCAAGGAGGAGATGGATGCTGCAGATCTGCCATCAACCCTGGGGCAAACCTCTGGGCAAGTCCAATACTTGTCCTGGGGCAGTGGGTGGTTGGAAGCATCCAATGATAAAGTTGGACATCAGCATTAATCAGCTAATTTATTAAAATTTAGTGTACAAAAGGCATTTAGGGGTGTTAATATATGTAGAGACAAAGTGTGGGCTGTATGAAAGTAACATAAAAATTCTAAACTCTAGGGGGTTGGCCCTGTGGCGGAGTGGTTAAGTTTGCACGTTCCGCTTCAGTGGTCCAGGGTTTCACCGGTTTGGCTCCTGGGTGCGGACATGGCACCACTCATCAGGCCATGCTGAGGTGGCATCCCACAACCCACAACTAGAAAAAAATATGCAACTATGTACTGGGGGGATTTGGGGAGAAAAAGCAGGGGAAAAAAAGATCAGCAACAGTTGTTAGGTCAGGTGCCAATCTTTAAAAAAAATGCTAAAAGACCTAGATCAAGTTCTTCTTCATCATCATCATCGTCAACGTTTATTGAGCACTGACTATGTACCAGGCCCACTTCTACATGGTTTACGTGTTCATTTAATTCTCAAAACTACCCTGTGAGATTGGTATTATTATTATCCTCCTTTTACAGATAAGTAAACAGCTTCAAAGAGTTTATTCATAGTGAAATCTGTGCAGTACATTGACATTTACAAAATGCTTTACCAATATGATCTCCTTTAATTTTTATGATCACATCACAAGGTAGATAGTAAAATTATGTCAATTCACAGATGAGGAAACTGAGACTACAGAGGTTAATTTATTCATGAGCATATGGCTGATAAAGAAAATACAACAAGATCTTTAAGCCATTTTGAGGTAATATTTCTGTCAATGTGAGACTGTATATTTAAAATAGATGGTTAGAAAATAAAATAAATCAAGAAAAAGAAAATACAAGCTTCTTCTTTTGTTTTTAAGTAGAATCATGATTAAAGTTAAGTGAAACAGCCTTTTCTCTGACATGTCAGAAGACAGATAAGCAGAATGTTTCACATATAGTAGGTACACAACAAGTATATGAATGAAATGAGAAGAAATAATTCACTGGGTTCAATGGTAAGTCTATCTTGTCTCAATAAAATTTCAATTCTTATACTCAGAACCTGTCATCAACAAAACTGAATAAACATCACAACAAGTATATGAATGAAATGAGAAGAAATAATTCACTAGGTTCAATGGTAAGTCTATCTTGTCTCAATAAAATTTCAATTCTTATACTCAGAACCTGTCATCAACAAAACTGAATAAACATCACAACAAGTATATGAATGAAATGAGAAGAAATAATTCACTGGGTTCAATGGTAAGTCTATCTTGTCTCAATAAAATTTCAATTCTTATACTCAGAACCTGTCATCAACAAAACTGAATAAACATCACAACAAGTATATGAATGAAATGAGAAGAAATAATTCACTAGGTTCAATGGTAAGTCTATCTTGTCTCAATAAAATTTCAATTCTTATACTCAGAACCTGTCATCAACAAAACTGAATAAACATCACAACAAGTATATGAATGAAATGAGAAGAAATAATTCACTGGGTTCAATGGTAAGTCTATCTTGTCTCAATAAAATTTCAATTCTTATACTCAGAACCTGTCATCAACAAAACTGAATAAACATCACAACAAGTATATGAATGAAATGAGAAGAAATAATTCACTGGGTTCAATGGTAAGTCTATCTTGTCTCAATAAAATTTCAATTCTTATACTCAGAACCTGTCATCAACAAAACTGAATAAACATCATATTTTATAATTTAAGTCTGCCAATGTTTACACTACCTGTTAGATGAAAAAGTAGACACACCTTAATCTGGTGAGGTGTAATCACTATCAACGACTTTAAGAGATCTTATTTTGTGAGAAAACCTGTCTCGCCATCATTTAAATCACTTTTCACTTTTGAAAGCCTTCTCTAAATATGTCCTTCAGTACCACTGAACATATCACTCTACTACTATTTTGCAAGGCTTGGTCTTTATCACATGATCGGAAGAATTTCTTGCTGTGTTTAGGCTATGAATAGCATTTGAAAAATTACTCAGTTATAATTATAGACAGCTAACACCTGCCAACTTGCTAGAAAATGAAATCATGTAAAATTTAAAGACGAGAGTGCAATGCTTGTCAAACACTGAAGTATCAAAACAGTAAACGTTCAATTTTAATAGGGAAAACTAAGATTCTAGTTAGATTTTACTGAAGATTACACATAGAATTGACAAATTATCCTAGCTAACTTTTAAGAGGCATATATATTTATTAGCTTGTCAATTTAAACAATTAAGTTAAAACACTAAATGAATACTATTTATTTAATGAATATGTATATATGAAAGCTGATTTGGGTAAAATAACTCACAAAACTCACATCATAATTTTATTTCCCTTTAGTATGGTTTAAAAACTTAGGAAGTTGTTTTAAGGCAATTTTATAATATAAGCAATAATTTATAAATCTATGAAGACCTTTCCCTTTTTGAATTAAAAATAGGGTAAGATTAAAATAAAATATAAAACTACAACTATCTCATTTTTCTATGGTAATTCCATATTTCATTGCAATCTAATCAGATTTTTCTATAAATAATTATATGAAAGAGATTAGAACATGAGACGACAGATAATTCTTGTGTTGCAAAATTCCACAAGTTTTTCTTATAAATTGAAACATGTCACAAACTGTGACAGTCTACTAGTAACACACAGACTTTTAACAATAAAAATGCCAACTGGGAAAATCCAATAAATGGTGCTAATTGTTATCCCACAAAAACTCCCTAAGTATTTCCAGTGAGAAACCATTTTTTTAAAACAAGTATGCTTTCAAAGACATTTTTCTACACACAAACATTACAGTAAATGTATCTTTTCGACACTAGTTTAACTTGGTGCAGTAACCAAAAGGAAAAACAGCAAAGATGAAATAACGTTCCCATAGTGTGACTATCTAGCTGAGGTTTTCACACTTAAATTTCCAGTCTGCCCTATGCCCCTAGCAATAGCATCATCAAAGAGTCTGAAGAACCTTCAGATGTCCCTGAGTATACTGTGCCAGCATAATTAAAATACTAGGTAACTTCATCAAGGTCAATTAAGGTCTTTCTCACTTAATGTAATAAATGTGATCTAGAAAAGCTGAGTCAAAATAAATCCTATTTTCCATTGACTTCCAGTGAAAAAGTAGATATTTTACCATGGTGTGAAAAAAATGACTGATTTGAGGAATTGTGACAAAGAAGAGATTAAAACTGGTGGCAAAGCTTGCTTGGTACTGATGTACTCCTCGCAGTACTTTCATCCTTCTATGCATTTTAAGCACTGCCTCCCCCTCCCCCAGCATCTCTCCTGTCCTTCCTACAAATTCTAAAAATTTTCCCATGTCTATGGTTCCTCCAGTCCATGTTAATTTGCTTCCACATAAACATTGCCTGTTTTTAAATATGAAAATTCTTTATGATTAAGACATAACACCAAACAAGGCATTATTGTATCAAAATCTTAAGTAACTAATAATCCCTCATTATACCCAAGATTCCATGGCTACTTTCTGTAAGGTCAAAGTTTCAACAAATCTTTAAGTGGGCTGTTTGAGTTATTAATTTATTATCTATTCAAATGGTTAAAAGATATCCTGCAAATGTCTAATGGCTTACCAAAAAGAAAATAAATATAACTCTAAAACAAAGAGACAGCATATCTATTTTCTAATTCTTTTACTCATGAATGAACTGTATAGCACTTTAAGGGTACAAAATACTAAAGATGAGAAAATAATTCTAATTAAGCTAAACTATTGTTTCAGAGAGTTCTCCATATCATGAATAATCCATGACCTTAAACCAAAATCTAATAAGCAAGTGTTTAACATCCCATTTTCCTACAAAACATTACATCCCATTTATAAACAAAACAATAACTACGTTAGAAAAATATTTTAAACATTCATCATCCTGGGTTTTTTTCATGCTAGAGACCATTTAGGGGCACTGAAACAGTAATAAAATATCCAAAATTTGAAAACTTAAAAGAGTATCCTTGTTAGCTTTAATCTTTCAGAAAAGTCAGAACAAAGGAATAGGACAGGATGTACCTGTATATTATAAAGAGGACACTGAGGGTAGATAGTACAGATATGACTCATCCTGTTGGCCAGTGGGTAAAAAAAAGACAGGTTCTTTATTTTGTCTTCAAACCACTTAGGAAAAAAAATGTTAAAGATTTTCCTTCAGTTTCTTCATATTCTCCATCCAAAGAAGTGCAGACAACCTGAAGGTAAACAGTATTCTCCTCTGAGTTCGAAAGCAAGGAAAGAAAGTGGTCAAAGATAGGAATGAGGAAGCACTGAGTAGAGAAGTAAGCCAGGAGGTTTTCTGAGGGAAAGGGACCGAGTTCTCAGTGCACTGATAAAATAAGAAAGGCCAGAAAATAGTGGCTGTGGAGAGAGAAGCCTAGTGTAAGTCCTGAAAGAGGACTGTCATAGTTGCTGTGATACCCAAGAGTCAGCAGTGAATGTTTGAGACGCGTTATCTTAATCTTTTGGCTTGGACTAGACATGGCAGTAAAAAAGAAATCAAAACAAAACAATTATTTAAAAAGGCCATATCTGTTTCTAGACTGTCTGCAATCTGTTATATTTTACAACATCATTATAAATTAATTATCTTTCTAATCTAATAGAATCTAAATTATAACTAGACCAAAGCAATACATTATTTTGGCTGTAAGAGCAGTTTTAAAGGCAGCCTCTAATTAAACCTGCCTTTTCTCCCTCTTCTTCCTCACCAAGAGAAATTCTTTGTTCAAATGATGGGGCTCTCCTGGCTCCTAGGGGGTGAATATGGATTAGTCCAAATCAAAAACAGAAACGCCCAATTTCCTTGCCAATGACTGGCTTAGAAAAGGGTATGTGACCCAACCCTAGCCAATGGAAACTGAGAGGAAGTCTGTTGGAGGGTCTCTGGGAAAAGCTTTTCTTCCTTGATAGACACATGGGAAGAAACTCTTTTCTTCTTAGCTGCAGATGGCCATGACTGCACATGGTGCCTGGAATGCTGTAGCAACCTTGCAACCGTGAGTGAAGACAGCACTTGCTATGCTGAGGAAAGGAGAAAAAGAAAGATGGAAGGCAAAAAGGTAATGTAGTTTGGCTAACGAATCAATCAATCAAGCTTGAAACAGCCCAACTTCCAGACTTATTATGCGAAATAATAAACCTCTTATTGTTAAACCTACAAACCTATATATTACTCAATTGGATACCAACTGGATACTCCAACTGCAACTGTAACAACCGTAACTGTGCACCATACCCAACAGCTAAAGTTTCATTTCTCCCTGGGGGTAACAATCACTTCACTAAATGAAAGCCTTGTCCACTCCACTAAACAAAGATAAACAGTACTTTGTAACTTGGTCTAAATTTTCTATCTTAAGCCAAATTACTTTCAGACAGTGTTAATTGCTGGCAAGCTTATAAGAAAATTTAACAGTTTTCCTTTTTCACATTTGAAATGAAAATGACGAAATGACCATTCTTGGAAAAGTACTTGGCTATTTTGGATACTCCTTATAATCTTTCAATGTATACACACACACTCAGATTTTTCCCCTTATCTACATGCATTGTAAATACTATAGTTCACTAGTGGACTATATTAGTATATTGAGCCAGTGTTAATACTTCTGTTCCTTTGTTTAGGGAATCAAGCACATCAAAAAGGTATTATGGGGTTGAAAAAACCCAGCATAAATAAAGCCTCCTATGAGAATAGAAGATCTTCCTCAAAAGCAAGGAACAAATCTTATGGATGTTCCAGTTGAAAGTACAGTGCCTGGCACAGAATAGTTCTCAAAAATGTGTTGAACAGATTTAAGTATGTTGACGTGAAATCAATAAAGGAGAACAGGAGTACAAACAGAGAATGCTATCTTTCAATGTGCCAACTTTTACAGGTTTAGCCGTTTTGAGTTGAGTCCATTCTACCACTGCCCCAACATCTCTCCCTTTCTGACTACAGTTCCCTGAACTGACTCACAGCAATTAGGGGCCTCCAGGAACAGGTGCAGGAATTACAAACACAGTTCAGCTTTTGCCGCTTTACTAATGAATAAGAGAAAGCATTACAGAGTGCTACCTTTGAATTAGTTGGTTTCCCATGTGAGGCTGATGCTTCAGTGTGAGCAGTGAGGCTGGAGTGGTAAGTGGAAGCCAGATGATGCTGGACAATACGTAACATTCTTAAGAAGTTTAAATTCTATCCGATTCTAAAGGATTTTAGGCAGAGGAGTAATATGGTCAGATTTTCACTTTAGATAAATGGCTCTGCAGTTACGTGGAGGATGGATATAAAGGTGGAGGATGGGTTAAGTCTGGAGACCTAAGAGATAACAACAGCAGAACTAAAACAGTGGTAGCAGGGGCAGCTATTCCTTTAGGAGCTATTTCTAATCGTATGTGTCATGGGTAACTTAATCTCAACATGTCTAAAACAGAACTCATCATTCTCCCTAAACTGACCCTCTGCCACTCTTCTATCTCAGGAAATGACTGAACTATTCACCAAGCAGTTCAAGCCATAAACTTCAGAGCCATCCTTCATTTTACTTCCCTCATCTCTTACATCCAATTAAATATTATATCCTCTTGTTTTTACCTCCTAGCTATCTCCCAAACCCATTCACTTTTTTCCACTATTCTACTCCGCCACCATTTTTGCTTTGGACTAGTGGAACAACCTCCTAACTGATATGGCACATCCACTCTTAACCCCTGAAATCCATTCTCCACATTGCTTCCAAAGTGATCCTTCTAACACACCATCGACCATGTCACTATCTTGCTTAAAACCCCTCAGTGGCTTCCCATTGCTCCTAGGATAAAGTCCACAACTCTTAACATGACCTACAAGATCCTCTGTTATCTTGCTCCTGCCCAAAAACAGTGAGAATCCCTAACATTACTGAGTGTTTCTTATGTGCTGGGCACTATGCTATGCTTTGCAATCATTGTTTCATTTTATTCTCATCGGGAGGCAGGAACCATTAGCAACTTCCTCATTTTGCAGATGAAGAACTAAGTCAAGGAGAGATTATGTAATTTATCTAAGGTTGTAGAGCTAAGAAAGTATTGAACCAGGTCTGATTCCAGAGCACATGCTTAAGCTTTCACACTCCCCTCAAACTGCATGCTCCAACCACACTGCATTACTGTCTGTTCTAGGAATATGTGAAGACCTCGCTGTGAGGTCTTCACATATTCTGTTCCCGATGTCCCCCTCACAAATCTCATTTTTCCCTAGATAATATTCATTCATTTATCAAGTCTCTGCTAAAATGCCATCTCTTCAGGGAAGTCTTCCCTTACTATCTAAAATGACATTGTTTGTTTACTTCTTTATGGGTTTTTCTCCCTTCAGCAGAATGTCAGAATTGTTCACCACTAGTTCTCAGTTCTTAGAATGGCATTCACTAGGGGTTCAACAAACATTTGTTGAATGAAGACATGAATGAATGAAGTGGGAGTGGAAGCTCCCCAATTTAGTAACTTCATCTGTTCAAACTGATAAGAAACAAAAAGAAGTCAAATATAAATTTATTCATCCACTGGATATTTTGCAGCTTCCAACTCCCAGCCAATACCCTTGAGAACTTACAGCCCTCCTGTGGGAGACAGACACATAAACATATGATTATAGCACAATATAAGAAAAGTGCCTGTTGAAATTGTGGCAGGAATAAAGTGCAAAAGATGCAGAGGTGAAAAAAAAGAGTAGAAACCTACAGGAAACCCTTATGGTAGAGGAGATTCTTCAATCCTTTTGTAGGATGAATGAGTCTTGAAATATGTATCACGTAGTCCATGTATTTCACTTATGAAAGGGGAGAGGAACATCCACTACATACTGGGGCACTTTAAATCTCATTTAATTCTCATAACAGCTCTAAGTTATTCTTCCCATTTTATAGATGTGGAAATCCAAGCTAAGACAGGTCAAGTAACTTGTTTGTCCAGGGTTATGCAGTACATTGATGAAGGGGTAGAATTTGATCCCAGGTCTGTCTGACCCCAGTACTCATTTACTTACCATTATATTACAGTCCTTTGACCCTGTACTCCCCAGAGCTTAATTACTTCTTTTTTCAATATAACTTTTAACAGAATTGGTTATCTGGTTTCCCATTCCAGCACAAAGAAGCAGCAAAATGAAAGCTTCAGAAAAAGACCAAAGCGAAGTATACTGACAGCAAGGGAGGGAACAGAAAAACTATAAAAATTGAACACAAAAATTTAAAAAACATGGATCATATAGTCCTATATACTCCACCCTTAACTATAAAACAGTACTTAATGTGCATAATGATGACCCATTGTGGAAAAAAACTAGTAGTCACTACAGTCTAAGGGAGAGGGAACCTTTGATGCTTAAAAGGGTAAACTTCAGGTATCTAGGAAATATATTCCTCTCTGGTTAACTTTGGATAAATGAATTGTAACGACTGTTCCCAAAGTGTTTGTGAGAAGAAATATCCCAAGATCATAAACAGAATCTTCATACACGATTATTTTTCTACTGCTTTAAACTAAATTCAAGCCAGCATAGAAAAACTGTCAATCTTAACTTCCATAGATACCCAAGGAAATTACAAATTTTAAAAACTTCTCATACTATGACTTTGAACAACACATGTGGATTGAATAATTTAGAGTGACAGGTAATAAAGAATGTTACTGAGCATTCTTAAGATGTAAAAACCACCTTTCCCTAAAAAAAAAAAACCAACCAATAAGTCTTCTAATAAAACAGGATAAACTGATTATGTACAAAACAGGAGGAAAACTAGAATATTTTTAATCTGTTGCACTTAACAATTTCAACAGGTATATATGTGAAAAAGAAAAGCAGCACACAACTTAGGCAAACACAGAGCAAGCTGGTTGAGTAATTTACCATAAAAGTGTTTCTACCATACACTCTACCTAGGTTCAACTTTTAAATCTGAAGATGTCAGCTCTTTTATAACATGGGCTTTTATTATGGAAGTCTTTTGTTGAAAAAAGAAAGGTTGCACTTAGAGAACAGACCCTGGTGTTTTGTTGTGTTTTGTTTTGAAGAACAAGAGAAAATTGTTTCACCAATTATCTTGAAAAAGCTGACTAGGAAACATATAATATCCTTTATCATTTTAGAGGCTTTTAAATGTGAAACTTTTCACACAGAACACTGTTTGTAACAATGTGAAAAGTATACTGGCTACACTTTCCAACAACATGTAAAAATGAATATAAGAAAAGCAAGTCTTTATTTGCAATTAACTGTAACTTTCACATGTCTTTCCAGGAGGGATGCAGTCTCTGCTAAAACTCTAAAAAGACAATACTTACTTACTTATATTTGAAAATTGCTGTTACCTTAGTTCATCTTGTACAATTTTGACCCCAAACTTGATGTTTTACAGAACACGCTAAATTTAAGATGTAGAGTGAATTCATAATAACAGTTCATATAATAACCGATTAGAAGTAAATACAAAGTGAATATCCGCAAGTGAAATTTCACTATACTAGACATATAGTTGTGATTATAAAGCTCTTCCTTACCTGGACGCTCTTCAAAATACACTCACTTTTCTCTCTCACATCTTTAAAGGGACACCTCTTAGAAAGCATAAGCAAGTGAGCAAGAAGCTTATTCAACCCATCCAAAGAAACAGCATTTGAAAGCCCGTCTGATGGACGACAAGGTGTCTCTTTCATCGAACGAAGATACTCGGTTTTTCTCAAAATGATTTGCCTAATGTTTTCCAGGGCTGTCTCTCTAATTGTTGAATCTCTACTGCACAGTCCATCCCATCTCACTTCATTCTCTCCTTCAGCCATGACAATTGGAGATTTTTCTTTGCAGCCTTCAGTTACCTATCAGCATGTCCCCAAAAGCACTTTGTTTTTTTAAAATGAGAAATGTAAGAATAAAATCAGAGAAATCGAATCGTCATGAAAACACACGTCTGGGTGACATTTGGAACCATAAATGTCTTTTATATTGATGGCTTTCAACTGGTCTACAAGGGGCAGTCTTCTGGTTGGAGACCGGAAAAAAAAAAAAAGTTGGAAAGTTGAAACCTTACAGCGCTGGCTTTGCTGGACAGGCAGTCCTCGGGGAAGTGCTCTCCTCAGTCTCTCGGGGTCAGCGGATATCCTCACGTTGTGGAGCTGTCAAATCCGTGCTCTGCCCAAAAAGGCTGGTAACAGTTGAACGTCCTCCAGCCATTCGGGTTTTTTTGTCTGTGCAGCCACCGTGCTCGGGGGAGCGTTCCCACCCCGCCCCTCCTCCGGCACCAGTCCCCGCCCTCCGCCGCTCCTCCCTGCGCCTCGGCGGCCGGCCGGGCGCTGGCTGGGAAGGCTCGCCGAGCCCGGGCTCCCTGGCCGCCGCGGCCGGAGACCAGGCGCTCCTGGTGCGTGGCAGCCTCTGGCAGCCGCTGTCTCGGCGGCGGGGTTGGAGGAAAGCGTCTCTGGTCCCGCCGATTCCGGAGCCCCGGGCAGACGCTGCTTCTTTTCCAGTCCCTGCGTCCTCGCCCACCGCCCGCTAAACCAGGCGGGCACAGGGCAGCCTCGCAATCCCTGAGCGCGGGGCTGGGCCGCGGAGCTGGCGGAGCCGCAGGGCCCAGGCGCAGAGCCCGCCCCTTCGCCCGGCCCCATCGGTGGGGCTTGGCCCAGAGGGCGGGAGCAGGGAGGGGAGATGGGGTCCTTACCCCCCCAGTCCCTCCCCTTTCTCCGCCCGGCACAAACCAGGAGCCGCCCCTGCCCCTGCGCCCTCTTCCCCGCCCAGGCAGACGCAACCCGCAGAGGCAAAGCCATTGGAAAAGGCCCCGCCCCCCGGCGGGCTACCTCCAGACCCCAAGTCCGCGCGCGGCCGCTAACCGAAGCCGGCTGCCACGCATGCGTGACGGCGGGCAGGGCGCATGCGTCTTAAGAGGCAGTTTGCGCCTGGGGGCGTTTTCCGTACCTTGATGTTTGGGTTGTCCAGAGTGGAGAAGGGGGAAGAAAAGTAAGGAGGAGTTGAGGTACTGTCTACTGAAACTGTCACAAACAAGAGAAGCACAGCAAGGAGAGAGGACACAGATGCACTCCTGGGAGAAACTAAATCTCAATTTAAGATTAGCCTAAAAATAGCGTCTCTTTACTATGCCAAACTCCAGATTTAAGAAGGCAGGGCGTCCTCGCATCGACTTCTGGGAAATGTAGTTTTGATGCTGCCGGCGCGTTCTGTTTGCGACAGAAACTACAGCCCCCCGGAGCCACTGCGACGGTGCCTGTGGCGGCCTGCCGAGCCAACGGTTAGCTCAGACGGAGATTGACTGAGAGCGTCGGCTTGGTGAGCACTGTAGGCTTGGCTGCCGCTTTTCCTTTGACAGGATTTTTCCTTCGAACATTTCCTCTGAGATTTTGGAGACGAAGTCATCTAGGGGTGCCCTCCTTAGTCTAGGGACTTTTTCCAGTAATCTGCGTGGGAAGGACTAGTGCGGGTGCCCAAGCCCGAGGGCGCTTTGAGGCGAGGAGTTGGGAATGGTCGGGATGGTGCGGGTCGGAGGGAGCGGCGGAAGGCCAGGCAAGAGGGATGCTGTGGCCCGTTGTCCACGCTGCTGCGTTTGCTTCCGCCCTTTGAAGTGAGCTGGTGCGGCCTGGGTTAGGAATTCCTGTGCAACTGCACCTTCGTTTGCCATTGCATGGAGCTGTTCTGTGCTTTATTTGTTCAGTCAAATGAAATCCCAAGCGGGGCTTTGAAAGCGAGTTGTCAGATCCATGTGTATGAGACTAAAGGGAAAAGAGTCCTCAGTATTCCTAAATAGGAATTTTTGCAGGCTTTAAGGCTAACTATTGAAAAAAGACCTATAAAAATCTCCGAAACTTAGTATATTTAAAAGATTCAACCATTTGTTTACGAATTACTGTTTGTTTTTAACAAGTCATTCCTCTTGAGAAAAGTTGAGGTGGGAAAGGCCGTCGGTGGACTGATTTTAATTTTTCACATTGCAGAATAGATGTGTTTTTGAAAATTTAGCCTCTTTAGGTACTGAGGATACCACAGTGAAAAAGACAGCTCCTATCTAGAGAAACGAATGGTTAAACATACAGTTACAGTATTGTGATATAACCTGGGTGGCTGGAAAGAAGATCACTTAGCCCAGTCTTGGAAAGTCAGGGAAATCTTCAAACCAGAGAAAGAGAGGGCCGGAAGAACAGCATATAGGCCCAGAAGTGAGAGAAAGAGAGTACTTTCAAGACACTGTGATAAGCCGAATCATCTATATTTTGGGAGTGGTAACTTTTTGTGTACTGATGTACTTTGAAGGCGCACAGAGACAGGTACTGTGAATTTTCCAGATAGTTCCTGAAAGTGGCCTTTCCTTTAATAGATGTATAGTTTCAATGAATTGGTCTAATTTGGAAAGCCTCGCTACATTCTAATGCTACTGGTTTAAATCAGAATGTAAGAAATGAGAACTTCTTATGAGTGTGACTTCAAAAAACAAACAAAAAAGCCATTCCTTTTTTTTTTTTCTCATTTTTGGGCTCATCTTCCTTTGCCCAACCCACAAAGTCCAGGTTCCCTTTTTACTGCGTAGTTGAATATGATCTCATCCATACTCATGGTTTCACCACCACATATGACTCTTAAATGTATGGCTCCATCCTGCTTTATTTACCTTTCAGTGTTCATATATCCATCTCCTTGATATTTCTTCTTGGATATCTCAAAAGCACCTCAAACTCCACATGCCTAAAACCAAATGCCCGATTATCTCCTGTGAATCTGATTCTTTTCCACTGTTCCCTATTTCAGTTAAGGACATACCACCTACTTGTGAAATTTGAGATCTGAACATTATTCTTTATTTCCTCCTGTCCTTCATACCTATATAGTCAAGTTATTACCAAGTCCTGTCAATCTTATCTCTCAAATATCCCTCAAATCCATCCTTTTCCCTCGTCTATGTAGGTGCAATCTTTTCCAAACTGCAGTAATCTCTTGCCAAGACCATTGCAATAGTGATTTTTCATTCTGGCCTTTCTCCAGTAGTTCTCCACACAGCAGTTAGAATTATCTTTTCAAAATGCAAGTCTGATCAGATTTTGTCTTAAAACCATTCAGTGGCATTCTGCTGCTTTAAAAGGCAAAACTTCATGAAGCCTAATGTTATTTGGTCCCTTTCCACTTATCCAGCCTCACTTAATATACCACTCTCCACCTGTCTCTGCTTCAGCCATACAGATCTTTCTTGTCACTGGTTCTCATATTGCCTTTCATCCATCATTCACTCAACAGATATCTGTTGATTACCTACTGTATAACAGGACATTGAGGGTATACCACCAAGCACAATATACGAAAGTCCCTACTCTCATAGAGCTTGCATTTTACTAAGGAGAGGTAGATAACACATATGTAACATATACAGAAAATGAAGGCAAATGCAGTGGATAAAAATAAGAACCCACTGGGAAGGGGAATGGGAAGTGCCAGGTTGTGGGGGGCAAGGTTCACTTTTAAATAAGGTGGTCAAAGAAGATCTAATCAAGAAGGGAACATTTGAGGGATCTGTATTGGAGGAGAAGTAAGCCATGTAGATGCCTGGAGGAAGAACGTTCACATGAAGGAAATAGCCACTGCAAAGGCCTGTGGGCAGGAGCAGAAGGCTCCGGGCCTTCATGTTTGAGAAATAGCAGTGTGGCTGAGGCACAATGATCTTGTGCAGGAGGGGAGAATAACATGAGGTCACAAAGGAAGGAAGTCATGTAGATGATTGAAAGGACTTTGACTGTTTTTTTTGTGAGGAAGATTGGCCCTGAGTTAACATCGGTTGCCAATCTCCCTCTTTTTCCTTGAGGAAGATTGCTGCTGAGCTAACATCTGTGCCAATCTTCTTCTAGTTTATGTGGGAAGCCGCCAGAGTGTGGCTTGAGTGGTGCTAGGTCCGCGCCCAGGATCTGAACCTGTGAACCCTTGGCTGCCTAAGTGGAGCGTTTGAACTCAACCACTATGTCACTGGGCCAGCCCCAGGACTTTGACTTTTTTGATTGAGATAAGAAGCCATTGGAGGTTTTTGAGCAGATGAGTTGCATGATCTGACTTTTTTAAATGATTACTTCTTTTCAGTTGTGTTGAGCATAGACCAAGGGGAAGCAAGGGTAGAAGCAGAGATACTAGTTAGGAAGCTAATGTAACAATCCAGGTGAGAGATGATAGTGGTAACTTGGACCAGGGTGATAACAATGGGGGCAGTGGGAAGAGGCCAGAGTCTGGATATATTATGATAGTAGAGCCAACAGGTTTTGCTGACAGATTGGATATGAGGTATGAGAGTATAAGAGTCAAGAATGACTCCAAAGTTGTTAGTCTGAGCAACTAGAAGGAAGGAATTGCCATTTAATACCATGGGAAAGTCTCCAGATTTGTATATGGGGGTTAGATGAGAAAGCAGGTTTAGTTTGGCCATGTTAAGTTTAAGATGCCTCTAAGACATTTGAGTAGAGGTATGGTGTAGGCAGTTGGTTAAATGAGTCTGGAGATGAGGGGAAAGATCTGGCTGTAGATATAACTTTGGATTTCATGGTAGTGTTTTGGTAACAGTTAAAGCCTGAGAATAGTTGGTGTCACATAAAGAGGCACTCTGTGGAGTTTGGATCAATTTGGAGCTATCTGCAAAGGTGACTGTGCTGGTGCGGCCAGTAAACAGAGAGGAAAACCCACAGATTGTGGCGTCCTAGAAGCCAAGTGAAAGTGGTTAAGGAGGAAGGAGTGCTAAGTTATGTCAAATGCTGCTCTGGGTCAAGTGAGATGAGGGTTGCTGATTGACTAACACATTTAGCAATGTGGAGGTCATTGAGGATTTTGAGACCAGTTTTGGTGGAGTAAAGGACGTAAAAGCCAGATAGGTGTTTTATTTAAGGGAGAATGGGAGAAGTGGAAACAGTGAGTATGTATGCAGCACCTCTGGTACTGTTTTCTTTGTCCAGACTGTTCTAGCCTGTCTTTGACTCTACCTGTAGAATTTAGCTTAAATATCACTTTCTCAGAGAAATTTCTCTCTGATTAAATGCCCCTATTATAAGTAGACGTTTATCATACCATATGCCTTTACTTGCGAATAGTTACCAATGTAGTTTTACAGTTGTCTGTGTAATAATTTTGTTAAAGTGTGTCTGCTTCTAAAGCTTAAGCTCGCAAGAGCAGTGACTGTGCCGAGTTTTGCTCATCATTCCCAGCTCTGAGCAGAGTGCCTGGCATCTAGTATGAACTTAATAAATGTTTGATGAGTGAATGAGTAAATGGAAGAAAAATGTAGGGTCACCGAATTTTCAAAGGTATTGCATATTTACCTATTATTTGCAAAAACACAAGAAAATGGATGAAAGAAGGTACTTTATAATGAAAACATTTTAGGAAATTAGTCTTAAAAGAGAGCAAAACTTTCATTGTTGGTGAATTGTGGTGTTCACCCACATGAAATAGGAGTTGCTAATATTTTTACCATGTTTCTGCATACCTCATCCTGCTACAGGATAGTAGGGTATATATATGTAGAGTATATAGAGAGGAGTTGCTGCTTATGAATAGTGCTCTGGTCAAGGAAAAAGCTAACTGGCTTGTCTCCAAGAGACCTTCGTTATGAAATTCATTGATGAATTTACTGTGAAAAACCAGAGCTCGTAAGTCGTGTGGGCTTAGAAACACAATCTTGCTAAGTGCACCGGAGTTTGTGAGATTTGGAGATTTGTATATGTCCGTATGAGAGATACTCACAGGTGACTAATAAATTTATCAGGATGCCAATTTGTTAATATTCTTTGAGATATTTGCCAAGTAGATAGCATACTGATTCTCTGACCAAGGGGTTTTCTCTGTAGGAAAATTACATGAGAAATCAGCAGGTTGGTTAGGAGCTTGAAATCAGAACAAAGGAAATTAGATGTATGTTGTGGTCACTTAGTAGCATTAAGCTATGAGAACTTCTGGATTAATTGCCTCCAATTTTTGCCTCTGTTAGTTGCTTTTTCTCTTTTTCCATTCCTGACCAACTCTGCTTTTAGATGAAAACGTTCTTTCTTTAAATATGTTAAAACATTTATATTGCAGCCTGGTCTCTTGTCTTAGAGCCATTCTGTCTCTATAAGCTAACTTGCATATATCTACTCTGGTCCATTGTATACTGATTTATAGTTTAGTCCTCAGAGAGTAATCTTATTTGCAAGTTTTCCTAGGCCCTACATATCATATGGGAGTACATTGATCTTGAGCTCAGCAATGAGGTCTGAGCTAGAGATATATATTTGGAAACTATCACCCTATCAGAATATTTTGTTTTATTTTGCTTTTCAGCTACCAAATCTTAAGTGCTTACTATGATTCAGGCAATCTGTTAAATGCTTTGCATGTGTATTATTTTATCCTTACATAGCTAAAAAAAAAAAAAAAAAAAAAGGAAGAATTCCTCCAAAGCTTACTCTTAACCACTATGTTAGCATTATATTATAACCATGGGAGCAAATACGATTGGTTATGGAGAGGATGCAGGATAAGAAAAGAGCCTGGGTAGTCTGAAACTAACCAGAGAAGGAAGAGAATAACCAGGAGGTGGGAAACCAAGGGATTTGTAAATTTCAAGGAATGACTAGTCAATATGCAGAATGCTACCAACATGTCTAGAAGACTAACGTTTCTAGATGGATGGGCAATTAGTAGTCCCTGTTACACTACAATGTATGCTTCTGTCATATATTCCCATAGTAATATTGAATTACTGTGCTGTATTGAGATAAAGATTGATGGACTTGACATGGCCTGTAGGGTAAACCATGCTGCTCTCTGAGGTTAGGAGAGTTTCTCTTAAAGGGCTGGCATTTCTCTTATTTAACCTCTACCAAAAAGGTAGGTTCCAGATCAGGAAACTACAACTTGGATAAAAGGATTTAAGTGGGGATGGGTAACTCTGAATCTCTCTGGGCTTCTCTTTCTTAGGTTTAGTCTTTAAGGAGGGGATTTGGTACGCATGGATTCTTGCGTGGTAGGTGCTAAAGTAGAACTCACCAGTTGAAGGTAGATTAGGAACTGGGATAGAATGGGGCCTAAAAGCCACAGGGAGAAAATCCTAACTTTTAAGATTCACTACCTGCTTTCCTTTTGGTGTCTGTGCTTTCTTCCCCTTTATTTTTCTCTAGCCTTGGTAAAGTCTTATTTAAATATTATAACTTTATCTTTGCTGTGTCAAGACACATAAGGGAAAGAGTCATATAATCATAGATCTAACTAGGCAAGAGCATTAGAAGGAGAGCGGCATCCTTCTCCCAGTGAGGCTGGTGAAAAGGGGCAGTGATAATGAGATCTCCAAAGGGAAAATGAATATTGAGGACAAGAATTGGAACTCATGGATTTAACTCATAAGTTGTCTTTCTGCGTGTGGAGTTTCTTTCTCCACTGTCAACCTCAGAGGATCTGGGTTTTATTTATTAAAGAAAGCAATGCAGTTTTCCTATCAGAAGTTCGTCAGTAACATTTTTCATTGCGCTTGCAGGGAATGGAGGGATGGAAGCCAGACGTTTGTATTCATTTGTTCAGTATTTATTAAAAACCTACTATAGACATGCTCTGTGATTGGCACTAAGTTTACAGCAGCATACTTAAGAAGCTGCCCTTAAGAACTCCCCTTAAGAAGCATACAGTCTCCATGGAATATAGACCATTCTTTGAAGAAGCTTGGCTGAACAATGAGGGATGGAGATAGGGTAGTAGCTCAAGGTCTCTGTGAGAGATAATGAGGGAAGGGTGACGTTTTAGGAGGTAGAATCAACAGGATTTAGTGACTGTTTGGATAAGGGAGCTAAAGAAAATGCCTGGGGTGACTACTATCCAGGTGGTGAAGAGTAACTCCTTCCGTTAATCAGATTAGGGAATATTCTAGGAAACCAGTCTTGGGGTGGAAAGATACTGAGTCCAGGTTTGGACTTGTTAATCATCTTGTTTGAGGGACTTATGAGTCATTCAGGTGAACAATACCCAGTACTGCTTCTGAACAGCTTCTGTACATCAAACCCTAACTGTTGTTGTAAGATGTAGCTATAGATTCAAATAGAAGAGCATGGACCTTGGAGTCACAGAATCTTGGGTTTGAATCCCACTCTACTTCTTACCTAGCAGTGTGAATTTGGCCAATTGTTTAGTCCCACTAACTTTGGATGTGAACGTGAGATAGCCTTATCTTCTTACCTGTAAAAGGAGGGTAATACCTACCTTCCCAGGACTGCTGTGAAGATTTAATGAGTTATAGTTTTTAGATTAGCATCTAGCATGTGTTGGCACTCAAGAAACAGTGCTTATTTAAATGAGCATCTTTATGTAAAATATTTGTCCTTCAATTTGAGGTTAATGAAATATTTATAAAGTTCTCTATAGTTGAACTGAAGTGCTATTTTGTGTAATCCCATTATTGTTGGCATTCTCTAAGACTTTATAATGAGATGCTTGAATTATATTTCATTTTTTCATTTTTCCCTAATTTACAAATTAGTTTTAATAATATTTTGCATTTTAAGCTTCTTAATTGAAGAAAGTTACCATAAGTAGAAATATGGCAATTATGATTTTTCTCGTGAAACAGCCGCATAAGAGATTATATTTCTGAGCAAGGACTCTGTGTGCAGCTTTGTTGCAGAAATTATTAAAAACACCATATTTCATTGGTAACATATCTATATTATATAAAAAGTTTAAAGAATGTCTAGTTTAGGAAAATATAATTGCCGATCACATGAAATTTTATTTAATGTGATAGAGTTTTACACTGTTTAATTCAGAGTTCTTATTTTCATAATGTCTGCCTTATTTTTGTTGCAACAAATAAAGTAAATAGATGTTATAGAATTTAGAACAACTTCTTTAGGTCAGTAAATTTTCACAAGTACATTTTAGAAGACTGTTTGGGAAACAGGATTGCTCATGGCTGAAAACACATAGAGATGTTTTGCTAACTTTGGAGAGGAGCCTTCAGCATAGCATTTCCTGAGACCATTGACTTTGGAGTTAAACCTTCAAATCTGTGCCTCTGCTGTTTACCTTAAACAGATTGCTAACCTTTCTAAAACCCCATTTTCTTCATCTAGAAAATACAGTACATCTTTTTTTGTTATATTTCCATTGTTATATTTCTGATCTTTGCATATACCAAATTTAGGATCCTTGGGTATGCTGTTTTCTCTATTTCACAATGCTTATACCTGAGATTTTCACATGGCTGCCTTTCTCACTGTGTTGGACTCATCTCAAAATCCGTATCCTCAAAGAGGTCTTACCTGACCATTCTAGCTAAAGCAGACCACCTTTTATCCTTTCTAATCTTCTTCACAGCAGTTCAGTTATCCACTTAAACATACTTGTTTGTTTGTTTCATGCTTATCGTGTGTTCTTCCACATGAGAATATGAGCTCCTTGAGAGCAAGGACTCTGTCTTGTTTACCACCGTACTCCCAGTGCCTCAAACAGTGATTCACATGTTGTAGATGCTCCCCAAATACTGGACCCACTGGCTGACCACCTACCTCATAGGCTTCTTAAAACAAGACCATAAAATAATGTATGTAAAGCACTTAAGTGCTTGGCACCGTTTCCTCTGTATGTTTGTTTTCCTATGCCCCATCTAATTGTAAAAAGTTTTGAGACATCTCATATAGTTTAAATAACTTGCCCCAAAACACATAGTTAGCATATGGCGGAGCCAGAACTGGAAACCATGCCTATCTGCCTCCTGACAGAGCTCGGTGTTCTTAACTTCTTTACAGTGCTCTGTCGCATCCCTCAGAAAGAGGGGCTATGCGGAAAATGGGAGCTGGGAGCTGTTAGTGCAGTAGCTTTTTTTCTCATTACAGATTTTTTTGGGGAGGGATTACCAAGTATAGAGCTCAAATGCCAAGTTAGAGCTCAAATGTTCATTCTTTTGCCTTCCCTGAAAAAAGGCTTTCTGCTTTCTTGAGGTGCCACCTCATCAGATCCAGTTGCTTAACCTCTTCTTTTCACTTGTGTTTAAAATGGAAGAATCAAAACGTAAGCTGAATTCTTTATTCTTTATACCCTTGCTGTGTTTAATAATAAGACCTCAAAGGTCTGACTTTTAATGGTAGCCCAACTCAAGCATTAACAGGACTGAACTGAGTTGACAACTCCCAAAATCCATCACAGCCCTGCTTTTGAGCTTTATCCATAATAACAGATTGCAGCTGTGGCCCGAGCTCTTCTTTTTCTGTGTGACTTTTGGCAAGTCTCTTTATCTTTCTGGCCTCAGAGTCTTCATCTGTAAAATGAGGGGAGTTGAACTAGATTTTTTTTTCTTTTTTTCTTAACTAAAGTCTATAATTTGCATTAGGGCTCACTCTCCTGTTGTACATTGTATAGGCTTTGACAAATGCGTAATGTCACATATTCATCATTGCAGTATCATACAGAATAGTTTCACTGCTCTAAAAATCCCCTGTGCTCCACTTGTTCATACCTCCCTCCGTCTCCTTGAACTCCTGGCCACCACTGATCTTTTTTCTGTCTCTATGGTTTTGCCTTTTCCAGAATGTCATATGATTGGAATCACACAATATGTAACCTTTTCAGACTGGCTTCTTTCACTGTGTAATATGCCTTTAAGTTTCCTCCTTCTTTATTCATGGCTTGATAGCTCATTTCTTTTTATCACTGACTAATATTCCATTGTGTGAATGTACCACAATTTGTTTATCTGTTTGCCTTTTGAAGGACATCTTGATTGCTTCCAATTTTTGGCAATTATGAATAAAGCTGCTGTAAACATTTGTGTGCAGGTTTTTGTGGACATAAGTTTTCAATTAATTTGATAAACAACTAGAACCATGATTGCTAGATTGTCTGGTAATCTCATGTTTAGCTTTGTAATGAATTCTAAACTGTTTTCCAAAGTGGCTGTACCATTTCGCATTCCCACCAGCAATGAATGAGAGTTCCTATTGCTCCACATCCTCATCAGCACTTGGTGGTGTCATTTTGGATTTTAGCCATTTTAGTAGGTAAATAATGGTATCTCATTTTAATTTGCAATTCCCTAATGTCATATAATGTTGAGCATTTTTTCTTATGCCTGTTTGCCACCTGTATATCTTCTTTGGTGAGGTATCTGTTCAGATATTTTGTCCGTTTTAAAGTTGGGTGGTTCATTTTCTTATTGTTGGGTTTTAAGAGTTCTTTGTATATTTTGGACAAAAGTTCCTTATCAGTTATGTATTTTGCAGATATTTTCTCCCAGTCTATGGCTTGTCTTTTCCTTCTTCTCACAGTGTCTTTTGCAAAGCAGAAGTTTTTAATTTTAATGAAGGCAAACTTGTCAGTTTTTCTTTCATGGATTATACTCTTGGTGCTGTATCTAAAAAGTCATTGCCAAACCCAAGGTCATGTAGGTTTTCTTCTATGTTCTCTTCTAGAAGTTTTATAATTTTATGTTTTAAAATATAGATTTATAATCCACTTTGAGTTAGTTTCTTGTGAAAGGTATAAGGTCTGTGCCTAGATTCAATTTATATTTTTATTAAAGTTTCTGCTGGGTCTGAAACTATTAATTATTGTAATCAATATTATTAAAAGGTGAGAAACTTAAAAACAAACAAAAAAACACAGTATACTGACTCTTTACAGCTATGTAAGTTTTGTTCTTCAAAGCTTCCTTGGGAGAGAGGCTTGAAGTCAGCCCAAAGATGGGGCCAAGGAAAACTTTATCTGGAACACATCACAAGAGCAGACTCCCAGTTCCCTGTCAGTGCTGCTCTCTGGTTATCTATTGTTAACATGTGCAGTTGGCTGAGTGCTATACATGCAAATTGTTACTCATGGAGACTTCCTACAATTAGGAATATTTTTCTTCAATTGAAACACGCTGTTATTTATCCACATTGATGTTTCTTTGTTACTCTTCTGCTTAGCTGTACAGGTTTGTAAAAATCTACCTGTGATTTCTCCCCAATAACTTCACCATTTTATACTGTGAAATACTGAAGCCATCTGAACCTTAAATATCTCCTTAGATGATGACTGACTTCAATTTAAGTTTTTAAAGGAAGGTTTCCGAATTATCTTCCATTTAGTAACATAAGCAATTTTGTCTCCAAATGCTTACTTGGTTTTTCTTATTTTGGTTTGTTGGAAAATAGCTTGTCAACCAAGTATTATGACTGTACCCTGGTGTATATGTGTATGTGTGTGTTGCCCAGATGAATCATAAAGGCTTTTAAATTGTGAATCTTTAGATTTTAGTTTTAAGGTATCCTTTACAAAATTGATTTGAATTCTTTCCTTTAGATTGATCGGAACTATGTTCTTTTCAGCCTTTGAATGCCTACTTTCTGAAACATTGTCATACTTACTATTCTCAGAATACAGTCTTTCTCTTTTTTTCTTGTTATTTTGCTTCTATCTTTCAGGAATAAATGAATAAACCACTTAAATCAGGTTTACTCTTTAATAGTTTCTCTAGTTCTTCTGTCTTTTGATGTCTCCATATTTACGTTAATGTGCTTTGAATGTCTAAATCACCAATATTTCTGGCATATTGACTTTTTAGGAAAAACAACAGAATTATTTAATCTATATTCATTTTGCCCTTATTGAAAGATTTGTGAGCCAACTCTCGCATATACACACTTAGGATATAAATTTTATAAACCAGTCTTATTGCTGGCTTCATTCTAACTTCTCTACCCTTGTTTTTCTTATCCACATATTTTATGTGCATATATACAGAGAGGTAAGATATTAAAATTTTGTATCATTTAAAAAATATTAAATATTTCAAACAAACAAAAAATAATATAACAAACACCCTTTTACCTATCCCCTGAACAAATGTTATTTTGCCTTATTTGCTTTATTTGTTTATTTTATTTAATTAATTAATTTTTTTTGAGGAAGATTAGCCCTGAGCTAACATCTGCCGCCAATCCTTCTCGTTTTGCTGAGGAAGATTGGCCCTGAGCTAACATCTGTGCCGATCTTCTTCTACTTTATGTGTGGGATGCCTGCGACTGCATGGCTTGAGAAGCAGTGGGTAGATCCATGCCTGGGATCTCAACTGGCAAACCCTGGGCCACTGAAGCGAAGCACAGGAACTTAACTGCTGCACCACTGGGCTGGCCCCATTTTATTTTTTTTAATAGAATAAATAACTACATATGTATGAAAGTGCCCTTGGCACCATAATATATTGTCTTTGTGTTTTTAAAAAGTTTTATATAAAACACATCTTATGATATCTGTCATTCTATAACTTCCTTTTTTCACTCAACAGTATATTTTCAAAGCTCATCTGTGTTGCTAAATGCAGATCTAGTTTTTCTAATTTCAGCTGCTGTATGGTGTTTCATTGTGTGAATATGACACAATTTATCCATTCCCCTGTTAATGTATATTTAGGTTATTTTTTCATTTTTTTCTACGCAAGCAAGGCTACAGTGAACATCACTATACATATGTCCAAATTATCATGTGCCTTTTTCTGTAGGGTTCATTCATAAATACTGAGAAGTGGAATTGCTGAGTTATAAAGTATATATACAGCATCACAGTTTTCAAATTGTCTTCCAAAATTTTATACCAGTTTATACTCCCAGCAGCAGTTCATGAAAATTTCCGTCTCCCCACATCCTTGCCAAATATTGACTGGTTTTTTAAGTTCTTGTCAATCTAATGGGTGTGAAATAATATTTAATTGTTGTTTTAACTTGTATTTTCCTGATAACATTACATTTGCTAAAGATGAGTATCTTATTGGTTTTTAGCTACTCGTATTTTCTTATCTGTTAACCACTGTTCATATCTGTTATTCCTATATTAATTGAGCTGTCTTTTTCTTAATTATTTATAGGAGTTGTTTCTGTAACTTGAATACTAATCTTCTATCTGTTCTATATGTTGCTTTCTTTTTAAACTTTGTCAATAGTGTCTTTTGTTGTATAGCAAGTTTTAATTTTAATATAGTTTTTATCACTTTTCCTTTTCCTATTTGTACGTTGTCTTGTGTATTATGAAATCTTTCTTACTCAAAGTCTGAAACATATTCTATATTTTCTTCTAAAACAGTTAAAGATTTGTTGTTTACATGTAGGTGTTCAGTCCAGCTGGAGTTTATTTTTGTGTTTGGCATGGAGTAGAGTTATATGTTTAGTTTTTACAATATGGGTATCATGTTATCCTGGCACAAATTGTGAGTAGTTAATCCTTTCCCCATGAAAATGCCGTCTTTTTCATATACCAAATGGCCATGTATATCAGGGTCAATTTCTCGACTCTTTTCTGTTCCATCAATCTTTTTGTCTCACCTTGTGCCAGTACCACTATTTTAATTACTAAAGCTCGATAATAAAATTTTTTTCTATAATAAATTTTAATAACTAGAAGAGCAGTCCGTTCTCCTTGTTCTTTATCACAAAAATTTTGCAAATTTGTATTTGGCATTATCCCTACGGTTTTTATGGTTTCTGACTATTGTGTGAGTATGTTTTAAAATTACATTTTCTAGATAGATTATCCAGATTATCTAGGCTTTTCTATGTAGATAATCATATTGCCTACAAGTAACAATTTTGTTTCTTCGTTTTAAATTCTTATCCATCTTATTTTCTTTTTCTGTTTTATTGCTATGGCAGGATTTCCAGTTTAGTGTTGAATGTTACCACTGATGGTGGGCATCCTTGTTTTCAAATGGTGCTTTTAGTCTCTGAGGTGGACTTTTGTTCTTGAAAAGAAGTGCTTTTAGTTTGTGTTAATTAATATTCAATTTATTAAAGTTGTAATTTTTAAAATATAATTATTCCTAAGCCTTTGAGTTTAACTTAAAATTTTTACTGGATCAGTTTTTAGATCTAGTAGTTTTTGCATGAAAATAAGGATTTTGACTTTTTCTTTGATTAATGTTCAGTTAACTAGTATGTCTAGGAGATTAAATCTTCCTTAAACATGTAATAGCACATTTAAATTCCTTATGCATTTCAAACTATGTTTTTTTATTTAGTCTATCATATTTTCTCATATACTTTAAACAGCTATCAAGGCAGACTTCAATTCTAATAAGCAACATCTTCCTAAGTAATTAGGCAACTTTTGTAAATCTAATACATTAGACATATATTTAATAAATCTGATTTTTAAAATCATTTAAAACATTTTTAAAAACCCAGCTGCCATTCACCACTATGGCCTGAGTGTTCTCTTTGTTTCTGGCACCTGGACATCTCCCTTTCTTGCATTTGATCTTGGCTATCTCTGTCTCTCTCTCTGTCTCTCTCTCTCTCTCTCTCTCTCTCTCTCTATATATATATATATATATTTTTTTTTTTTAAAGATTGGCACCTGAGCTAACAATTGTTGCCAATCTTTTTTTTTTCTCCCCAAATCCCCCCAGTACATAGTTGTATATTTTTAGTTGTGGGTCTTTCTATTTGTAGCATGTGGGATGGCACCTCAGCGTGGCCTGATGAGCAGTGCCATGTCCGCACCCAGGATCTGAACCAGTAAAACCCTGGGCCACCAAATCGGAGCGTGCAAACTTAACCACTTCGCCACGGGGCCAGCCCTGGCTATATATTTTTAAATGTTATATATTGTCCAATATTTCTGTATTTAGGTTGGAGGGGAACTTGGATATTTTTATATTAATTCAACATTTTGATCAGAACTTTTCACATTTTGTTTTACCTTCTTTTATTATATGTAATTTTATGTCCCTTAAAAATCTTTCTAGAACAAGAGTGTTGTAAATAAATACCTGTTGAAATAATTTAAAATATATATTCTTTAAATTTTTGAAATCTTCACTTAATGGTTGTCTAGTTAAGATCATCAAGGTATTCAGAAAGATATTCACTGTAATGACAAATGTTCAATTGTTAGCCAAGGTTTAGAACTCAAGAATTATGGTAAAAGCTTCAGTGAAAATTCATCATGTTTGTAAGTTTGCCTCTCTTTTAGTAAATTTTAGAAATGGACGAAAACTTCAAGATTACTTCAGTCAACCGTTTTATTTTATATATAGAGAGAGTTATGGAGAGGTTAAGCTACTAATTAGGGTAAGGTCACAGAACTAGTTAGAACTTAATATTATCACCACCGCAGTGAGTCTAAATGTAACGCTTCACCAGTCAGTAGTAGTGCTTGGGAGGAGTTTCTGACACCAAGTCTTATAAAGACTACGGTATTTGATGTTCTTCACTTTTCTCCTTTTGTTTGAACCTAATTGCATTTTCTCATATTCCTCTGTTCGAAAAGGGACAGATGATGGTTGTGAGACCCTCTGTTGTGATATGTTCTTTTTTTAGACTTTATTCATTTAGAACACATAAGAGACAAATTCTATTTCTTGTTCCAAAATAATTTTATGCCAATTATTTGAATTTTGTTGGTCAATTTTACTGTCTCTTCTATGAACTCTTCTTATCTTGTGAGTTATTTTAATGAAAAAATGTTATAGTATCTATTGAATAAGTTCTCTATATCATAATTCTGTCAGGTACTTTTTCCTTTTTTTTTTCTTTTTGTTGAGGAAGATTGGCCCTGAGCTAACATCGTGCCCGTCTTCCTCTACTTTATATGTGGGACGCCTACCACGGCATGGCTTGCCAAGTAGTGCCATGTCCGAACCCGCAAACCCTGGGCCACCGAAGCAGAATGTGCAAACTTAACTGCTGTGCCACCGGGCCGGCCCAGCTGTCAGGTACTTTTGAAGGTGTGCTACTAATTTTTTGGTGCCATTTAGTCAGATGTACCAGAGAGGTTATTTACTAAATCAAGTGAGTTTAAATACTTGAACATTACAGTCTTTAACCCTTTTTTATAGGACAATCTCTTTTCTTCCTTTACTCGCCTACACTGGGAATATGAATTTCTGTATGTGCAACAAGGCTGCTTTAGACAGTTTGCTCTTTGTTATTTCTGTTATCAGTTGTTATTTCATGTTATCAATTACATACCTCATAACATTTTGATAACTATCTCTTGTGTAGAGCTGCTTTGCAAATTCTGTTCTGTGGAATACTAATCTCTCAAGAGGATCCTCAGAAAAGGTGTCTGTTGCAAATAAGTTTGGGAAATGCATTCTCTATCCCTGTTTTGGAAATTCACAATGATAGTAGAATATTAAATATATTGACAAAACTTGCAGGTGAAGAAGTTGGTTAATTTTGTTTTACTCATTTCCCCAAATTTATTTGCCTGGAAATCTATTTAATTTAGGGAGTAACTCCAGTTACTATTCTATGAGTCTAGTATTCCACTTACCACATTTGGTGAGTGCTTTAGTGAGGTGTAGACTATAATCCTTAAATATTAGAATGGTAAGTATATTTCTTTCTTTTTATTTCTTTAAGTCAAGTTATCTTTATAATTTGTTTTCTTCCTTTATAGCATGGATCATCCCCTCTCTCCAAACCATTCCCTTTCCCAGACCAAATGTTTTTATTTATTTAGCTCACCTGTAATGAGCCCCTAGGGAGCACATACTAGAAATAGGAAGACGAATAAAATACAGTTCTGTCTCTTGAAGACCTAACACGCTGATTTGAGAGAGCAGCAGAGCCGTCTCTAACAGATACCCCCTCACATCTGTACGTAGTTGTAGAGATCCACGATCAGCACTCTGCATTTACTCATTTAATAGCATGAGAAAAATGTTCTCAGTGTATACTTTTATAAAGACTTTATTCATTAAATCTAAGATGCCAAAGATTATAAGGTACAGCGTTACTTTATGCACCACAGTAAAAGAAAAAAATGTCGCCAAATATAATTTAAAGATGAATCCTTTTTACAGAGAAGTAAAATGTATGCATTACGTACACTAATAATTGTTTAACTATTAGATGTAGTTTGTTTTATGTGTTTCTACTGCATTAGTTGAATTAAGTGCAGCAAATGCTTACTGAATGACTATCATATAATAAGTCCAGCGGATAATAGAATAATGAATAAGGTGTCCCTGCTCTTAAGGAACTATAGAGGAAAGTAGATGTGTGCAGACATTGCTAAAATGAAACTGTGTTTGTTAAAGCAACTAAATTACATCAAACAAACTATTATTAATATGTTAAAGATAATGCTAAATTAATGACAGTTGATGACATTGTAAAAGTTATAAATTACCAACTTCAAAAGCCATCTATTGTTAATTTTTTATTCTTTCATTGTTAGAGGCAGTTGGGGAGTTAGTAGGGAGGAGGGAGAAATGGAAGGAAATATTTATTTGGGGGTATATATGTATATGTTTATTTATTTATTTTGTGCGTGTGAGGAAGTTTCACCCTGTGCCAGTCTTCCTCTACTTTGTATGTGGGATGGCTCCACAGCATGGCTGATGAGTGGAGTACATCCGCACTCTGGATCTGAACCTGTGAACCCGGGCTGCTGAAGCAGAGCACGTGAAACTTTGAGCATTCTGCTGTGGGGCTGGCCCCTGTATGTTTTTTTAAAGGAGAGAATAGAGTTTATTTTAAAGATATTTGATGTTTTTCTCAGTTGTTATCTCCACAGTAGGTATATTTGAAGGAAAAACAATTCTGGTAGTTTAATGTTTGTTTTCTTTGGAAATTTTACAAATTGAATTGTACTCAGCCAAACATGTTTCTCTGTGTGTGGATTTATGCAAGAGAAAAGTGTTAACTTTAGGCTGGCATGTGTCTGCTATCAGCAGTTATGTTAGGCCACTCACTGTGAGTGTGTGCACTCAGGGAATGCAAACTTATTTTAATTTTGGCTTAGATAAATAGCATTAAGAAAATAAATCTGTTAATTTTTTTTTGATCTGAGGCAAAATATAGGGAAAAATTGGATTATCTATGATTTATGGAAGGCAGTACAGAAATAGAAATGGCACCACATTTAGAGTCTGGAGACCTGATTTGAATTCTGTTTTTACCACTTATTAGACTTGTAACCTTAGGCAAGTCAGTTAATCTTTTTGCCTCAGTTTCCTCATGTGTTCAAAAATGACTTTAGTAATAGTAATGCCACTTTTTAAGGTTAAGACAAAATTTGATGTGTAAAGCCTTTGTAAATTATAATACTTTTCAAGTACTAGTTGATAATTTTTACATTTTGCCTGTTAGTACAGATACAAAGAATATACTGTGTAAGACTGCATATATTTTGCAGAATTGAGTCTTACAGTTTTGATTTATCTGTATTTATAAGAGTTTTAGTTAAAAAATAGAAGGTAAATTTGTTTTAGGTATTTCCTAGAATCTCACTTTCTCCCTATTAAGTATTTTAGAGATACTATTATTAACAATGTGGTAAGCAAATTGATATCTATGTTATTCTATTAATCTATATATGCAGAGTTTCTATTTTTTCTAGGTCTAATTGTCATAAAGTTTTAATAGGAAGTTAACCAAGAGAAACTTTGTCTAAAATAGAGTATCATAGATTGGAGACATTCTCAAGACATGGTGGGAATTGTGACTTTAAGACTTTTGCCTAAGTGTAAGCAAAGCTCCAATAATTTCTTAATTTAAAACAGCTCCAGGCAATTTGACAGTGTGTATCAGAAGCATTAAAACTGTGTTTAACCTAATGATACCATTTCTAGACTATATTCTAATGAAAAAATTGGTAACTTACGTAAATATTTATCTCCTGCCATTGAAAAAACTATACTTTAGGGGCCAGCCCAGTGGCGCAGTGGTTAAGTGCGCACATTCTGCTTCGGCGGCCCGGGGTTCACCAGTTCGGATCCCGGGTGCGGATGTGGCACCGCTTGGCAAGCCATGCTGTGGTAGGCGTCCCACGTATAAAGTAGAAGAAGATGGGCACGGATGTTGGCTCAGGGCCAATCTTCCTCAGCAAAAAGAGGAGGATTGGCAACAGATGTTAGCTCAGAGCTAATCTTCCTCAAAAAACCCCCCAAAAAACAAAAAAACACTGTACTTTAAAAGAATATTTAATGATACAAGAAAATGTTTATCATGTACTATTAAGTAGAAAGGCAATTTACACAATAGATACCAAAATATTAATAATATTTTAACAATCTCAAACTAGTAGAATTTACAGTGATTTTTATTTTCTTCTTCAATTTCCAAATTTTGTAGAATGAGCATGTATTTCTCTTGTAATCAGAGAAAAAAAACTATATATATTGTTTTTGCTTTTGTTTTTTGTCTAACCTCTTTCCAAATACTCTCAGTCTAGTCTCTCAGCTAGCACAGTAAAATATTATGGATTTATATATAATGTAAGTATAAGAAGTTGTAGGCAGTATTCATGTACATAAGAATAATATTATTAATGATGGAACTTATTGTAAATGCCTTTGGCTGTACTTTGCTTTTTCCTTGCTACAACCCCTCTTTGTCTTTTCATAAACTGTAATTTGCAGCTGACAGGCAATTTTTAAGTGAAGGATGAAAGTTGGTCATATTAAAGGAGGCTGGCGCTGTCTTAACTGGGGCTCATCTGGGCTGGACTAGCAAACTTAGTCAACCACCATGATGAAAGCAGCATTGGAGGGTCAACCTCACTTTTTGTAGGACACCAAATCTGTACTAGTTTAGTGCAAGATCAAAGCCCCAAATTGGTTAGGCATTGCGTTTATTTCCCCCAAGACTGTGACTTCTTCCTCTTTCCTCCTCCATCTCTTAGCAAAAAGTCTGGCACATGTTAGGCACTAAGCAAATATTACTGAAATTTAAATGGAATGAAAACTGAAAATTATGCAGGTTCCTAACATTAGCTTTATTGAAAAGACAGCTCAATATTAAATAAAGCAAATTATGCAGACACACTCACAGGTATCCTCTATTTGGATGCAAGAGAAGTTCTCAGGAGAAATAAAGATCTCTTATGTTTAGCCATCATAGAGTCTCCTCTATGCCTCTTGTATTTTGGCTGTTAGGGGTACATTGGAAGGCCCTCAGCACTTTCAGCATTTGGCACAGTCAGCTAGAAGTAAAGTATGCACATTGAAACTAATGAGGAACTGGAACATTTAGAGAGGAGGGTGATATAAATTTTCATTGGTGCATTTTAAGCAAAATGTATTTTGATCGTCTTAATTAAGCTTCCACCTCAGCTAGGCAGGAAAATCAGGTTTTGTCCTTTTGCCCTCTGTGCTATTCAACAACATAAGCTATTTCTCATGTTAAGACCTTAACAGCTGTGCCAACAAGTCTAGTTTGAAAAAAAAATAAGGGCTTAATGGTATCTCTTTACAGATCAGCCTGTCAACAACTTTGTCCATCAATAGATTACTTCAGCCTTTTAGAACAGTTGTTCACTTTAGACATATGGGTCAAAGTCAGCGTGGTTAAGATACTGCAGCTTGCTGATAAGAATAAGAATTGGAATTATGAATATGGAGCTCAGGATGCAAAGAAGAGCAATGTTATGACAAACCTAGGTGTTTGTGTTGCTTTTTGACAGAATAACTCAGACACTACTGTTAGTGACTAGAGCGCTCTTTTGTCTGACTTGCATAGACATCTTCCTTTTACCTTTTTTTTTTTTTTTGAGGAAGATTAGCCCTGAGCTAACTGCTGCCAATCCTCCTAATTTTTGCTGAGGAAGATTGGCCCTGAGCTAACATCCGTGCCCATCTTCTTCTACTTTATATGTGGGACACCTACCACAGCATGGCTTGCCAAGTGGTGCCATGTCCGCACCCGGGATCTGAACGGGTGGACCCTGGGCTGCCGAAGCAGAATGTGCACACTTAACCGCTGCGCCACCGGGCCAGCCCCCATCCTTTTACCTTTTATTGGGATAACTTGTCAGCAGGACTTAGAGTTCTGCATGGCTTTTAATTTGTTTCAGTTTAGCAAGCATTTTTAAAGTATTGAATTAGGTGCTAAGATTACAAAGATGAATGAGACTTGATCCCTGTCCTCAAGGCTTTCAGTTTAGTGTGGAAGACATGAAAGAATTATTTCACTGTAATATATTAAACATATAGGTATGCACAAAAGATAGTTAGCCCAGCCTCAGGGAACCAGGAAAGGAAAAGCTTAATGGAAAGATTAACTGATAAACTGTCTTGCATAAAGGGTAAGAATATTCTAGGAAGAGAGAACAATAGGAACACTAGTAATGTGTGTCCACTCAGTAGAGGCAGGAGAAAAGAACTAGACAGATAGAGAACAGGTCATGGAGGGCCCTATATGCCCTGAGAACATGCTTGATCTTTATTCTGAAGGCAGTAAGGAGTCACTGAAGAGTTTTAAGCATTGAAATGACATGGCTGGATTGTAATTTTAGGTAGATCACTCTAGAGGCAGAGTAGAGGACAGTTTTAGTGGGACAAGATTAGTATCAGGGAAGTCACTTTAGAAGACCGTTGTAATAGTCCAGGCAAAAACTGATGAGGGCGTAGGCTGGGGCACCTAGTCAGTGGTGGTAAGGATGGGACAGTATAGGTGATTCAAGAAGTGTTTTAGGTCTTGAAATCCTCAGGACTTGAGAGTTGGGGAGTAGGGAGATGATAGTATTAAGTGAGATTAAAAATGCAGGAAGAAAAGTAGCTTTTAGAGGGAAGATGACATTAAGTTTTGGATATAAATTTGACTGCCTTTAGAACATTTAAGTGGATATGAACTCTCAAATTCAGAGATGGTAGTCAGTACTTGATAAAAAAAAAGTTACCATCTTGAGCGGAAATAAATGAATAAATAAGTCAGGGCAACACCCAAAGTAATATAGTCGCTTGAGAAGGGCTGGGCGTAGAGAAGATATCAGGTATAAAATTTGGGTTTGTATAGCAGCAATGTAAAGTTACTATAAGTAGGTTAAATGTTGTGGGGAATGGAGCATTCCACTTTGTGAAAAGTCATCTCAGATACCGTTTATGGATTACCTATTTGGAGACTTTAGGATATAGTATGACATCTTAAAACAATACTGGATGTAAATCAGGTTTCAATAGTTTAAGAGGGATTTTTGGATTTTGTGGTTTTTCAGTACCATTATGGACATCAGTGATTATCCTGACAAAATTTTGGATGTGATATCCAAAATATAGAGATTTTTGGATAGCAATAATAACCTTTACTTAGTGCTTACTGTGAGCCAAGCTCTCTTCTAAGAAGTTTATGTTGATTCATTACATATAATCTCTGAAATAGGTAGACAATCTTATTATTCCCATTTCATAGATGGGGGGAAAAAAACCAAGGAAAGTTTAAGAAATTTACCTCAGATCACACATGATTCATCTCAAGGAATCTTGCTGCAGAACCCGCCCCTTAACCACTATGCTCTTCTGCCTTATCAAATAATATAGGTTGCAGGTACATTTGCTCATTAGGGAGAATGGAAACATGAAAATGCATTATATGAATAAAAGTCTCAGGGTAACATTTCTAGAAATGTAAGGGTGTAAGAACTTCAAGAATAGTTTAGTGTCAAGAATATATATTTTTTAATATGAAGAGGAATTCCATTGCTTATTAGGGAGAATGGAAACCTGACAAGTCAGAAGAATTAGGAAAATAGAAATACAGGAAGTTGAGTTATTAGAGAGAGGAAAGGGAAGAATTTATGTCAGAGATTAATATTTGTAAAGGCTAAGTTTTAAGGAAGCTGAAACTCCCAGAAAAGAATGATAAAAAGTTTATTATCACTGCTACTTCTACTACTGTGTATTTACATAATGCTTTATATTTTTCAAAGCTAAGAGAAAGGAAGTGACTTAACTAAGATTACACGTTATATAAGTGTCAGAAACAGGAAAGAACCCAGGTCTTCTGACGCAGTCAGGAGCCCTTTCCATTACGTCATATTCCTTAGTGGAACCACACAGATTCAGTCCTGCCCTCAAGTTCATAGAAATGGAGGGGGAAATGCCTGAGAAAAGAATTAGTCCGTCATTACTAAATCCGGGAGGGATGTAATGGGATGTAAATCAAAGGGATGTAATGGTAAGGAGATTGTCATGCTTCTAGAAGCTGATGGATCCTTCCTGCTGATTGATGTGTATGACAGGAAAGTTGCCAAAAGAAAAGTGCTTAGGTATATGAATAATTGTTTTTCTTTCTGTTCTCAAGAAACTGTTGGTGGTTATCCTCAGAGAGGGGAAAGCAATAGATGTGGTTAAGAATCATCAGTCTAGGAGCAGAAAAATTTTTACTTTTTATTTTGTGCTTTTCTAAGCTGTTTAAGTTTTGTTACCTGTGGATATATTACTTTTTTAAAAAACCTGTTAATAGTGGTTTCTGTATAATGGGATTATGAATCACTTTAAAAATGTTTTAAGTTAAATATTATATAGTATACAAACTGTACTAACAAATTCCATCTCAAAGGTTACTGAGTAGGTTGACATTGACATTCAGAGTGGATTTTCTACAGATCCACACAGACACAAAATTTTTATAACATCAAACAGTAGTGGCACTCTAAAACCATTAATCTCTTGTTTCTATGGGAAAGTGGATGTTAAATTATAGATAGGGATCTAGGAAACTTCACTTTCTGCAGTCTTAGAAAATCCCTATACTCACACATGTATATCCTTGTATACGTTTGCTCCTGGGATAGGAAACAGTCTTCCTGAGTGAACGAGGTAGGGGCAGGGAGTGGCAAGAATGAGAATCAGATCAGAATTCTCACATCGATTGCTCTAGACAGACTGTGCCGTGAAAGGGACCTTGAGGACTTTCACCCACTAAAGCAGGGAGAAGCTAGCAGTGTGCTTGTGTACCTAGTTTATTTGTAACTCACATGTTTGAATTAGGGAACTCCTCGCAGTGACCAATTGGTGCTTATTTTCACTCTAAATCCGTTTTAGTCCTCTAACGATCTGTTTGAATGATGTGCTTGCTATACAATGAAGTTGTGGTTTTATAAGATCCTAGAGCAACTATGGTGCGTAATTTGTACAGTTTATATTACCTTTGGAAAGATTGAAAATGCATGTCTGAACTAGAAATACGCTGCTTTGCTGAAGATTATAAAAGTGCTAAAGGAATTTTTTCAAAATGGTATTGTTGAGAAGGGGTTAATTCTTCTTAAAAAGGGCCAGGGTGATCTGGATATAATGAAAATACTAAATTAGTGTGTCTGTGGTCTGTGAGTGAACGGAGGAATACTGAGTATTGGACTGGGACTGTAAATCATCATTCTTGGCAGGAGCAGAGTTTGCTCTTCCTCCTGTTGTGTCTGGAGTGTTACCAGGGCCTGTGGTGAACTTTGCAATCTACGTCTCAAAGAATCTTGAAGCATTTACGTGGACTCTGGGGTACGAGTTCTCTGTTCTCACTGGTTCGTTGTTTCCTTTGTTTTGTGCTTTTTTATGCATGAGACATTTTATATTTAGAGGAATTATAAAAAATGGTTAAATGTGAAGGGAAGAAAAGAATTTTTATGATTTTTAGTTACCTGTTTTTGTAGTTCTTACTTTTAAAAACAAATGAACACCTATTTAAAATTATGTATGGAGTACGTTTGAGAACCAAAAATAACCCTTCCACTCCGAAGTTTCTAAGCATTCAGAATAGCTTCGTACACATTCCATTTAGTGTATTTCAATGATTTGAAGACATATTTTTTCACATTTAAAACATTTCTACAATAGGGATTTGTCTTGCTATCGTTAGTGACCTGGATTGAAGTCAGATTATTTCAGAGAGGATTTGCATTTGCCTCTACCAGTCGTTTGCTCTAAACCTGAGGCAATTTTAAGTTAAATTCTCTGTTTGAGGGTTGATCCCCCGTACACACACACACTGGTAGGGTATATGAATTCAGACTACAAAGCTGTGTAAGAACTGTCTCTTGGATAAAATTCCCTCTACCCAGTGCCCAGTGCTTAAAAGGTAGAGACTTTCAGGTTTCCTTGCTGTCTCTCTCTGTGTAGTGGGTTTATTTTCTATTTATGCTGCACTGCTTTTGCAGGCCTTCTGTTGTTCCAGCTTTGCATGAGAGGTCTCCTATTTTTTTTTCTCTTGTGGTATATAAAAGAATAATGCACTTTATAATAGATGATACCTTAGATTTGATAAAAGACCCATCAGACACTTGCTTAGACCCTTGCCATCTTTCTTCAGAATGTGTTTATTCCCATTTTAGACACACTTCTAATAAACTCAATATCATTGTTACACATTTCTTTGCTTGTTCCTCATCAGTGATCTTCAAACTTCAATTTGCATAAGAATAAATTGGGGAGTGAAAACTATATATTTCTGGGCCTCATCCCCAGAGATTCTGTTTCCGTGGACCTGAGTGATGCCTAGGAATCTGTACTTTTAATAAGTACCCTCAATCACCTAAGTGATTGAAGGACCACGCTTACAGAAAAACTACACACTCTATATCTAAGTAAATACTCACAGCTTCAGCCATCTATATATACTGATGACTTCCAAATCCTTATCTTTAGTCTAAACCATTCTTCGATGCCAAACTCATCTATATAACTGCCATGTCTCTGTTAAAGGCGGAATACTCTCTGATCCAAGCTACCTGGGCTCAAGCCCCTGCTCAGCCACTTAATAGCTGTGTGACCTTGGGCAAAGTTCCTTGACTTCTCAGTTGCCTCATGTAAAATGAAATTAATATAAATACTTCATAGGGTTGCCTTGACGATTTGCTGGATCAATACACGTAGAGTTCTTTGACCAGTGCCTGGCACATAATAAGCTCATTGTAAGTGTTAGCTGTTTTTATGTTGTTACTGTCCCACAAGCACCTCAAACACGTCTAAAATGAACCTTTTATACTACCTCCACACCCCTCAAAATCTGTTTTCTGCCTTGACTACAGCTTTATTTCCTTTCTTCCTATCATTAATGTTCCTCATCAAGGTCATAAGTTTTATGAATTCGACATCCTAATTATCTCTAATTTTTCCTCTCCTTTCTATTCCCACTTCTGTTGCTTTGGTTCAGGTCTTTCTCACCTCTCACAGAGAGTTCTGGAATAGCCTCCTATCTGGACTTCTAGCCTCTGGTTGTTTTTCTCCATTCTAATCTCACTGAGTCTTTATCAAAGGCGATGTGATCCTGCGACTCCTCTGCTGGATGGCGCTTAGTGCCTACGGGGAAAAAATCCAAACACCTGTGCCTGGCGTACGCGGCTCCTCAGATCTGGTTTCTGCCTTCTCTTCTATGACACTAAGGCACATTTGCAGTCTTCCAGCTTTAAACATTACTTGTAGTAGCTCGCCCAAAACACTGGATCCTCTCTTGCTTTCATAACTTTGCATAAGTCAACAATATAGCATGGTGGTTAAAGTGTGAGGTTTAGAGCCAGACTGCCTGAGTCCAAATCCTGACTTTGCCATTTAACTAGTTGTGTGACTGTGGGCAAACCAGGTTGTTTTTGTGCCACAGTTTCCTCATCTTTAAAGTAGGAATAATGTACCTCATAGAATTGTTATGTGGATTTTAGTAAATTAATTCGCATAATTTGTTCAATAAATTTGAGGTATTTTTA
The DNA here is from genome assembly GCF_041296235.1 of Equus asinus. Classification (NCBI taxonomy): domain Eukaryota; kingdom Metazoa; phylum Chordata; class Mammalia; order Perissodactyla; family Equidae; genus Equus; species Equus asinus. Next base: position 44,790,987 of record NC_091813.1, read on the forward strand.
TTATTTCCATGCTATTTCTTTTGCCTGTACACTTGATCTTCTCCTCCACCCATGCTCTACATTCTTTTGCCTATCAAATCATACTCATTTGTACTTTATACCCCAGTTTCAGAACTAGCTCCTCCAGGAAGCCATCTCTGAAATCCCTAGACTCAGTTAGATATTCCTCCTCTGGGTTCCCATAGCACCCTTTGTCATATAATTAAGCTATGAATGCTTTAAGGACTGCCAGGGACTGTATTTTTAATCTCTGAATGGCTTATGAATGCAACTTGATTGTTTTGTTTCTTATTTCTATAGATTGGGAAACCAGTTAGAAAGGGAAAGGATGTTCTGCTAGAGACATGTAAACCGACAGCTCATAAGCAGTCTGGAAGGAAAGAGATAGCAAGAGATGAAAAGACAGAGAACAAAATCTGTAACAGTCTAGAACTTTCCAGTGAAGGGACAAACAATCCAACAGTCATCACTGTGGTTCTCTAAGTATCGTTGTACATAATTAAAATACTATGATGATATCCTTAAGTCATACCAAAAGTGAAATTGTGTTGAGAATACTCTGACTAAAAGGAAGGAAAGTAGATTAAACATTTTAGAAATATTTCTTTTAAGATTAGTTGAAATAAATCCTGGCAATTAAATAGGTAAGCTTTAGTTATTTATCATCTAACAGCTCATTCTCCCTTGGGCTGCCTGACTAATCAGTATATCCCGTAATTAATTCTGAGTATTGACTGTGCCCAACCTGTTGGGGGAAAAAAATGTGAAGGCCAAGGATGTGGATTTGTAACAACTAATCTGAGTACTGATAACTTTAATGTTTATTATTTGTTGACTCAATTTCTAAATTCTTTCTACATTTAATAACTTTGCCATCAACCATTCTTAAGAGAAATGGTTAGAACCAGAGTTAAGTTCAACAGATAAATTTAATAAATGTTATAAGAATGTTGAAACCCTTTCAAAATCACTTATTTAAAAGAAAGTTAGAGGGGCTGGCCCCGTGGCCGAGTGGTTAAGTTCACATGCTCCGCTGCAGACGGCCCAGTGTTTCGTTGGTTCGAATCCTGGGTGTGGACATGGCACTGCTCATCAAACCACGCTGAGGCAGCATCCTACATGCCACAACTAGAAGGACCCACAACAAAAAAATATACAACTATGTACTGGGGGGGCTTTGGGGAGCAAAAGGAAAAAAATAAAATCTTTAAAAAGAAAAAAAAATAAAGTTAGAACTTTCCGAAGATATGGTACAAGTCATATTTTAAATTCCTAAGAATTATGATTTACTTACTGAAATAAAATGATATTAAATTAAAACACTGTATGCAAAAGTACATACCAACGTACAATATGTGATATTTTTAAAACTTAGGACAGTATTTATAGAACTGTTGGGTTTAACCATGACAAACATTAGCATAAAGAGGGAGGGAAAAGTTGTTGACCTAACAAACTGGTTTCAGGGGATTCATTTTACAAATATTTTTGGGGGTTAGGCGCTGAGGATACAGTGCCCCTTTGCAGAGCATAGCAGTTTGGACTCTAGGAACTTAGAGAAGAAATAGACATAATTGCCCTCTCTGAGTTTATATTGATAGAGGAAGCATAAGACCCTTAAAAATGAAAAGATGTAAGTGCCCCAACAGATATCTATAAAAATAACTGATACTCTGTGTCTTCAGCTGTTTTGTACCTCTGCAGAAATCTAATTAAGAGAAAACTATTTTAGTAAATTTTTGTCTGTTGTTATAAAACTAATTTGTTTATTGTAGAGGATGTAAAAGAAGGTAGAAGTAAGAAAATGAAAATCTCCTGTTGTCCATCTATTAGCATTTTAATACATTTACTTCATCTTTTATCTATGTTTATCTTTGTCCTTTTTTAAAAAAAAATTTTGGTGAGGAAGATTGGCCCTGAGCTAACATCAGTTGCCAATCTTCCTTTTTTTGCTTGAGGAGGATTGTCGCTGAGCTAACGTCTGTGCCAATCTTCCTCTATTTTGTGTGGGATGCCACCACAGCATGGTGTGATGAATGGTGCATAGGTCCGCACCTGGGATCCAAACCTGTGAACCCTGGGCCGCCGAAATGGAGCATGCAAACTTAACCACTTCGCCACTGGGCCAGCCCCTATCTTTGTCCTTTTTAAAAATTGGGCTGTAATTATGTACTTTTATGTCTATCTTTATTCACTTTGTATTAAATCAGGAGTATTTTCTCATGAACTGAATATTCAAGATAAATTACAGGTAAAGATGATAGGAAGTCTAATCATTTAAGTAATCTCAGACATTGTTAAGTTCTAAACTTACTGGATTCAAGTTCAGTAAGGAAAAATCTAATGTTTATCTATTTTTTATTTTCAGTGAAGTAACGGTGGTTTATAAAATATAAATTTCAGGTGTACCTCATTATATTTCAGCTTCTATATAGACCACATTGTGCTCACCCTAAAAACTAATTTTCTAATTATTAGATAAAGTGTTCATAAGTCTAGTTATTTTAAATTCAGCAATTGATAAATTTGCTTAGAAATTAGGTAGCTCTTTTAGCATGGAATTGAGTTGACTTAACTGTGCATGTAATGATTAGATGCTATATTATAATTTATAAAATATTTGTAGAAGATTGGCATTACTAGGTACTCTTTAAAAAACTAGATTGTACTCATGTAATCATATTGCTTCTATTCAAACTCATTTAAGATAATGAGTTTGAAGAATGCAATAAAAATTTAATAATTATGAAATAAGCAAAGCAATTTTACTGCATATGCTGCTGATTCACCCTGTGTTCTTTTCTCCCCCCTCATTGTCTTGTGTTTGTCTTTTTTTCAAGGGTGAGATTGCAAACTACTTGACAGCAGAAGCTACACCCTGTGTGTTTCTTATTTCTACAGAGCATAGCATATTAGACATAGATACTAAATAATTACTTCTTGTTCTCACTGACTCATTTGTTACTACCTTCTCTTGCTTTTTCCCCCTGCTTCTCCAATCGCTCCTCTCTGATCTCCTTTTGAGGGTTTGTGTGTGTGTGTGTGATGAAGATTGGCCCTGTCAGTTGCCAATCTTCCTTTTTTTGCTTGAGGAGGATTGTCGCTGAGCTAACACCGGTGCCAGTCTTCCTCTATTTTATGTGGGATGCCGCCACAGTGTGGCTTGACCAGCGATACTAGTCTGCACCCAGGATCCAAACCTGCAAACCCTGGGCCACCAAAGCAGAGCACATGAACTTAACCACTACACCACCAAGCTGGCCCCTCCTTTCGAGGATTTTTATTTCTTCATTTGCCTCCTCAATGCTAGCAGTCTTTAGCGTTCTGAGCCCAACCCTTTTCTCTACTGAATCTGTAACTCTTAACCTTTTAAAATTTTCCTCAGCATGTCTGAGGGGCACCACGATGGACAGATAACAGTAGTTCTCTAATGGACAAAGGCATTGAATCTCAGCCCCGCCTTTCCATGCACCCACACCCTGAAAATTGCTAATCTTTACACTCTCCTTGGGTGATCTGATTGATAACCAAATCTATATCTCTAGATCCAGCCTGGACTGCTCACCTAAGTGCCAGACCTGTATTTCAGTCCATTTGCTGGATAGCTCTGTGCCTGTAAGCACCTTGAATTTGACATATCTAAAACAATTTGCTGTTTTCCATTAGACTTGTATCTACTTTTATGTTATTCCTTATTTCCATTAATGCCATCACCATCTCTCTAGTTGCCCAAGTGAAAGTTTGGGGAAGATTTTCGATTCTTTCCTCTCCCCCATTTCACATATCAAGTTGGTTCCTAAGTCCTTTTGATGTATCATCTAAGTATCTTTCATGTTCATCTCGTCTACTCCGGTCTTAATTCAGGCCTATATTTGTCATTGCCGTAATTACTTCAGTAACCTCTTAATTTGTCCCCCACCTGTAATTTCTTCCCCCTCCAGTCTATCTACCTTAGAGCCATCTGAATAAACTTGTCAGAATGCAAACCTGATCATGTTACTCCCCTTTATATTCTTCATTAACTCCCCATTGCCTAATCCTATAAAATACAAACTCCTTAGTGTGATATACAAAGTCCTTTGTAGTTTGGACCTCACATGCCTTTTTAGCCATCTCTTACTGCCAACATTTATTCACCGTGCTGCAGCCAAATTCACTAGTGTCTATCACGTCTGTCAATGATTATACATTCTATCTTCACTAATTATGTATTTCCAAATTTTGTGTTCCTGTGAAGCCTCTTCTTGTTTGCTTGTTTGGGTTTCTGTCTTTCATATCTTTCTTCAATGTCTGGTAAGCTTTGATTAAGCAACTTACATTTAAGAGTAGGGCACTAAAAAACTGATTGGAAACTCTGAATCCATCCAGTCTATTTATTTTATCGTCTTGTGTATCTTTGTTAACTTGGGCTAGTCATGTTACCTTGATAAGGATCTTCCCATCTCCAGTTGGATATACAGACCACCAATATTCTGGGAACTGAATCTTCCTGCTTTCAGTGTGTTGTCCCACCCTCACCAGTGCTGAGTGTCCCCCAATGCAGAGATACTCTAGAATTCCCTCTTGATAGAAAAAAACAAAATAAACTTCTAGTCTTCTTCCCAGAAAGGGGGTAGAGCAGTCTTCTGGCTGTGTGGAGAGGCAAAGGGGATTTGGACGTGTAATTTGCTTCTAAATTAAACTGTCGTCCTCTTCTCTAGTTTTTGGCCATATCTTAACTACTACTTACAGAGGTGCCGCTAATTCCTGAGCCATTTGGAGGTTTTACAGGGTTTACTTAAAAGTCACTTTTCTTACTTGGGTTAGGAGCCTGCCTTTTTGCATTAGCTAAGTCTGTTACTACTTGTATGTCTGCTTTCCATTTTCCAAAGTTTTATTGTTGTCACCTCTTCTGATCTCTTCATCATTGAAAGTTTATAGTTTAAAAAGTGTTTTATATGATTTTAGTGGGTTTCTAAGAGGGAGCAAAAGTCAGTGTGTATGTTCAGTCTGCCGTATTTACCTAAACTCCTCTTTCAAAACTATTTGTAATTCCAAATTATTTCTGGCTTTACTTATCTCTCCATCAATCTGAGAGAGTTAGATAATCTCTCTTTCGTGCTCCCATGATACTCTGTGTATGCTTTTGTTATGGAACTGATCCCATTGAATCATATCTTATTTTTAACTTGTCTTCCCTACCATACATTGTTGTGCAATGAATCTCTAGAACTTTTTCGTCTGGCAGGAGAAACTTTATAACTCCCTATTTATCCCTCCCATCAACCACCATTCTACTTTCTGTTTGTATGAGTTTGACTACTCTAGATACCTCATATAAGTAGATCCCAGTACTTGTCTTTTTGTGACTGGCTTATTTCACTTAGCATTATGTCCTTAACGTTCATCCATGTTGTAGCGTGTGTCAGAATTTCCTTCCTTTTTTTAAGACCAAATAATATTCCATTGTATGCGTATATGTTTTGTTTATCTTTTCATCCATTGATGGACATTTGGTTTGCTTCTGCCTTTTGGCTATTGTGAATAATGCCATTTTGAACATGAGTATACAAATATCTTTTCAAGACCCTTCTTGCAATTCTTTTGGATATGTATACCCAGAAGTATCATCGTCTTTTATGACACTGACATTTTTTAAGAAAATGTTACCCCCCTCTATAAAAAATAGAATGTTTTTCATTTGGGGCTTTTGTGATGTTTCCTCATGTTGAGATTCAGGTTGTGCATTCCTGGCCAGAATACTGCATAAGTGACGTGTCTTTCTCAGGGTCTCACATCTAGAACTACATGATGTCCACCTTACCTCTCATGGGAGGTGTTAGTTTTAACCATCCTATCAAAGTGTTATTCTGTTTCTCTACTATATAGTTACTTTTTTCCTTGCATTTTAAAAGCAATCTGTGACACTTTAAGACCATGTAAATATCCCACTCCTTATCAAAGTTTCTACCCCTGAATTTAGTGTTGATGCTTCTTACCTAAATCAGTCTACTATGATATGGCTGAAAAATGATGATTTTTCAAATCCAGCAAGGGCTCTTTTTAAAGTTGATTGCAAATTGTGTTAAAATAGATCAATTTGAATGTCAAATGATCAGTATATTAAATATAAGATTTGCTGCTACTTTTAATACATTATACTTGATAGTCACTGAAGCATAATGATTAAACTGCTTCTGAATTTCTGGAATTTAATAGTTATGGTATTCCTATACAGTCATTGCTTATTTTAAAAGTCAAATAGAGAGTGTGTTTTAGGATGTGAATTAGGTTCTGATACTTTTTCTCACCCTCAGTCTGCAGATTGTTTATCAGGTACTCTATTATCTTAATCCTGCTAGTGAACTTTGTATTTAGTTAATGACTAACCAGATAATGTTCACTTTCAGCTATTGAAAAAGAACAAACTTTACAGTATGGAGTAGCTTTGAGAACTTTAGCTGAATGGAAAGATATAAATGCTTTTTTCCTTTTTGAAGCATAATCTCATTCTGTGTGTAACTAAAACTAGTTTGTCTAGAGCAGTTACCATCTCCAAAGTATGTCCAAAACTATTGCAGTTTGAAGCAATATGGCAGATTACTTAGATGTTCAGAGAAACCTCTTCTGGTAAGGAATACAAAAATGCTGTGAAAAAAAAAAAATTGCTGTGTAAAATGCCTAAAACATCTTTTTTAAAGCATGGCAGAGTTGGCAGCAAAGTAAGGAGGAAATATGAGGCTGTACATACTGCGAAAGCTCAGTTACACAGGGATAGATAAGCCCTAGAACCCCTTTTATCCCTGAGGGCACCTTTTAATCCTTCGTACCATCTAATCCCTCATGACCCAGAGCCTGGGCTTTAAGGGGGCATTCTTGCTTGCATGGGGCAGGAGACAAAGTCTGAGCCTGGGCATGGTGAGTGATAAGTTTGGACACTGCAACATAAAGCAGGGATCCTTAAAGGATGAAACCCTCAGTGAATGACCAGAAAATAACTTGCTTTTCAGAATGACATTGCCTTTTTCATCCTTGGCTTTGAATGGAGTGGACAAAAAGAATCTCTCCTGAGAAATCCTTATCACAATCCTATACTCATGTGAGTTTGGAGTTGGGCAATTCATGCTACCAAAAAAAATCTAAATATAAAAGTTTAGTTTAATGATGGCTTGGGTTTTGGGTTCCCTAAGGACCTAGCAGAAACAAATAGAAATCCTCTCTGAAGAAAAGTGCTTTAAATACTGGCTTTGAAGAATTCCCACAGTTAAACTTCTAAGGAATGTAAGCTTAAAATCAGAACTCACTAAACATGTGAATAAATCAGCCATTATTATTATTATTTTGCCTGAGGAAGATTGACCCTGAGCTAACATCTGTGCCAGTCTTCGTCTATTTTTTGTATGTGAGATGCTGCCACAGTATGGCTTGACAAGTGGTGTGTAGGTCTGTGCCCAGGATCCAAACCCACAAATCTAGACTGCTGAAGCAGGCCACGCAAACTTAACCACCACACCACAGGGCCAGCCCCAAATCAGCCGTTATTAGTAAGAGTCAGCAGAAGCCACAAAGACTATGATTTCTAAAATTATCATGTAGAGTTTTTAAATGTGTGTTTAAAATGTTCAAATAAATAAAAAAAGGAGTACAAGGAAAAAGAGACTATTAAAATTGATCAGGGAGGGGCTGGCCTGGTGGTGCAGTGGTTAAGTTCACATGTTCCACTTCAGCATTCCGGGGTTCACCAGTTCAGATCCTGGGTGCGGACATGACAGTGCTTGGCAAGCCATGCTGTGGCAGATGTCCCACATATAAAGTAGAGGAAGATGGGCACGGATGTTAGCTCAGGGTCTTCTTCAGCAAAAAGAGGAGGATTGGCAGCAGATGTTAGCTCAGGGCTAATCTTCCTCCAAAAAAAAAATATATTGATCAGGGAGGTTTGAAAAAAGAAATTACAAAACTGAAAAATGTAAAGTTAAAATTAGTGGATGGGTCAAAAAGCTGTTTAGACACAACTGAAAAAAGAGTTAGTGAACTGAAAGATAAAGCTTAAGAAATTACCCATAGTGTAGCACAGCACATAAAATAAAGAGATAAAGAATATGACAGGCAGATTAAGAGATATGGAGCTTAGATATCCAACATATGTCCAGCTGAATTTCCATAAGAAGAGAATAGATAAGTAGAGAAACGATATTCATAAAGAAAATTGCTAGAATTTTATAGCATTAATGGGTTTCTAGATTTAGGAAGCATGACAAATCCCAAGTAGGGTTAATAAAAAAGAGACCCATATCTAAACACGGTGTAGTGAAACTACAACAGTACAAAGACAGATGATTTTGCATCAGAGAGTAAACGGCAGATGGCCTATAAAGAATGACAGACTGAAAGCTAACTTCTGGACAGCAACGTTGGAAGATAGAAGACAATACTTTCACAGTGCTAAGAGAAAATAATTGTCAACACAGAACTATATATCCAGCAAAATTATCTTTCAAGAAAAAGAGTGAAAGAGAAACATCGTAAGGCAAACATAAACTAAGAAAATTCACTCCTAACAGACACCCAAAGAGCCTCTAAAATACAGTGTACATATTTTAGGAAGAAGGAAAATAATCTCAGAAGAAAGGAATGGTAATTAGTGCAGGTTGAGTTTCCCAGGAAGCAGACTCTGAGACAAGAGATTAGTATACATGTTTATTAGAGAGTATTCTTGGGATCAATACCTAATGGAAAGGAGAGAAAGGAAGGCCTCAGTATTAGGCTGAGAGAGAAGTTAAGCTGCAGTGAAGACCCAACAAAAGTTTCATTGATCCCACGGGGAGTTCTGGAGATGGGGTGATCCTTTAGAGTTGTCTTGAATTGGGGCAAGAGGGTCAGGCCTTTTTTCCTCATTGGATGTGGGCTGCCCCTGGAGGAAGCCTTGACCTTGGATGAAGCAATGTTCTTTAGGCAAAGCAATCCCCAAAGAGGACTGACAGCCAAGGGCTGCTTTCTGGCAGCACTTCCAGAACTTATGGGAAAAGTCCACATTCCTGAAAGGGAATCTGGGCAGTGCACCGTAATGTCTACTACACTGAGCAAAGAAAACTTGTAGGTGAACATAAACAAACATTGACTTTATAAATCAAAACAATATTGTGTGATTGGTGTGGTTTAAAATCAAAATAGAACTAGAAATCCCAGACAATCATAGCATTATGAGTCTGGAGGGGAGTGATTGGAATTAATGCGTTCTAGAATCTGTGTTATATGATAGAATACTACACAGCAGTGAAAATGAATACCATACAGCTTCATGCACCAGCATAAAAACTAAGATACTTGGAATTAAAGAAGTACAATTCTATTTATATAAAGTTTAAAAATCATCAACACCAAATGATATGTTGTTAAGGATACATACAAATATAATAAAATTTAATAGGCATTAGAGTGAGTAACACAAAATTCAAAGCAGGAATGGAGAAAGGGACACAGAGGACTTCCATAGTACATGGCAGCACTCTGTTTCTGAAGCTAGGTTTGGATAGACAGATATTTGTTTTATTATAATTCCTTAAACTATCTGTATATGTATTGTATTATATATATGGTAAGTGATTTTTTTAAAAAGAACAAACTCTGTTAAGGTATCAAGAAGGAAGAAATTGGCTGGTCTTGGTGACTAGATGCATACTAAATTTATCTTCTAAATTTGTATTCAGCTGTGCTGATCTGGATCCAGTCGAGTCCACTGAGACTTAATCAGAAATGAACTATCATTGATTACGTGATTGAGTCATTTCTATTTGACTTATCCGTTTTACCCTCAATTGGGATGGGATGAATTTCATCACTTTTTTACAGGCATTTCAGATGCAGTGAATGATGAAATTTGAAGTTTGAAAATGATCCTAAATTCTACAGCAAGATTTTACTCGATAAATTCAATATGTAATATCAGTTATCATGGTATATATTCAATACATCATCTACATCAGTCAGTGTAGAGACTGTACTTATTTCCTCCAAAATCTGATTAATCCATAAAAACCAGAGAAGGCAGCTTTGAATTCACCATGAAGGTAGTGAGCTCTGTCTCTCTGGAAATATTAAGCAGAGCTTAAACGACTTGTTAAAGACAGTGTGAGAATAAGTTTATATTGAAAAGAAGAATAGATGAATAGATGGCCTCTAAGACCCTCTCAGACTTTAATAAGATACACGATTCTGTTTGATTCAGTGTTTCTTACCTTCCATTCTCTCCAGGAGGCATTTTCGTGATGACTCTCTGTTTAGATAAATTTAAGTCAGAGTCCTTAAGAGAGAGTATTTTTCTCTGGCTGCATCACTTTTGGAGTGTAGGAAACTTGAGCTGTGTGACCTTAAGCAAATTACTTAGCATCTCTAGACTTTGGTTTCTACATCTACAAAATGAGAAGACTGGAGTTGATATAAATTTTAACTGGATATATGAAATTTCCCTATCAATTCTAGAACTCCCAGATATTTTTATGACTTCTACAAACTTATACCATGTACTTCCCAAGCATTTTGAATACAGTCACCACTGCTTGAAACTAAATAACTTGAAATATAGCCTTTGTCTCCTCTTTTTGCAGGTAAATACAAGATAATGTTTTTTAAAAATCAGACTCTAGCTGTCTTCTAAAGTTACCTGAATTTGTTTGTACCTTAACCTTCAGGTTAGTTATTTTGAATGTCTCTGTAATTCAAAATGTCTCATAATTCTATAATTTTATAATTCTATAATTTTTTGAATGTCACTTTATTAACTCTATAACAGTAGTCTTGTGTTTTTAATGTAAACTGTTAAAGGAATATTTCACAATAGTTTAGATAAAAATGGTAATATTGGGGTTAAAAACTAATACAATTGCATATAAATTAAATATGGGTCAAAAAGCATAATTTTAGTTTTATTCTCCCATTTGATTATGCTGGGAAATTTTTAATTTTTTTACATTATTGCATATAGGATAGCACATTAGTCATTTCACTATCAATTTAGTAAGCTTAAGATGTTACTAAAGGTCAGTTATAAGAGGAAAATAAATCAAGGCAGAGTTACATATCTGTTTCACATCTTATCAAGTAGGAAACTCTAAATTGCAAATAGCTTTTATTTGCTCTAAACTTATTATGCACTCTAAATAGCATAAACCTTAAGCTTCCATTGTTACATCCTTGCCACTATTCCTGTTTCATTTAGTGTGAAATGGGTAACTTGCAGTCAGTGTATTAGTTTGCTAGGGCTACCAAAACAAATAGCACTGGGTGGCTTAAACAACAGAAATTTATTTCTTCCAGTTCTGGACACTAGAAGTCCAAGATCAAGGTGTCGGCCAGTTTGGTTTCTTCTGAGGCCTCTCTGGGTTGCCTTCTGACTGTCCGCACATGGTCTTTCTCCGGTGCACACACGTTCCTGGAGTATCTCTTTGTGAGTAAAAATTTCCTCTTCTTATAAGGACAGCGGTCAGATTGAATTAGGGCCCATCCTAAGGATCTCATTGTAACTAATCATCTCTTTAAAGGCCCTATCTCCAAATACAGACACATTCTGAAGTACTGGAGGTTAGGGATTCAACATACAAATTTTGGGGGAACAGAATTCAGTCCATAACAACTGAAATTATGTATAGTTTACTTTCCTACCACAGAAATTTTCAAGAATGAAAGTTAGTGATTCTGTGTGAGCCACTTCCATGTTGGGTACAATTGTTGCACTGTGCTATGTGGCAGGTTAGCTCACAGGATGACATGACACAATCTGTGAGTGCTGTATGATTTTAAACCAGGGGAATTGAAGTTCTCTGCAAAATGACATCCTGATTTGTATAAAGCTTCTATGTCTTTTGCTAGTTTCTCTTCCTCTACTTGCCGATTTAGTATGGGGCCCTTGGAACTGTCTTCTCGTCTTACATTGTATCATCAGTGGTCTCCTTATCTTCAAAATCAATTGATCCTTTTTTCACCTAAACTGCTCTCTCATTGAACAATCTCTTTTCATTTCTGACACCATAATTTTCTGACTTTCTTCTACCTCACAGGCTTCTCTTTCTCTTGTTTTCCTTTCTTATCTGTTCTGTTTATATTCTTCCTTTACGTGACTACTTCTATTCTTATAACTTTGTATACCATCAATATGCTAACAATGTCACCACTTATGTTTTCTAGACTAGACCTCTCCTCCAAGCTTCAGACTCTTATATCAAATAACCTATTTTACATCGTAACTTGGATGTCTCACACTTCGAATAGTGTTTGATTGATATATATCAGTACTATATGAGTATTAGCCATTATCTTTGTTGTTTTAATAAATTGCATGATAATCTACCCAGTTATTTAAGCTAAGAGTCATTCTTGATTTCTCCCTTTTCTCCTCCTCCTAGTGCAGTTCATCACTTACGTCTTCAGAATACATCTTCTATACACTTTCGTCATCTCCGTTGTCACCACCCTAATTTGCAGCATCATCTCACATCTGGCTAACTGCAAATGTCCCCACACTATAGGCTGTTTAACATAGTGGTTAAGAACCCAGGTTTTGGAATCAAACTGCCTAGGTTTAAATCCTGGCTCCACCGCTTACAAGCTATATGAGCGTGGGAGGTCTCTCTGCCTCTGTTTCTTTATTTACAAAATGGGAGCGGTTAATAATAATACCTACCTCATAGGATTGTTATGAAGATTAGATAAGATAATGCACATCCAGGGCTTATAATCACAGCTAAAACTTCAGTAAAAGTTGGTCATTCTTAGATTTGCATAGTAGCAAGAGAGATCTGTGTTTAAATTGTTAATGTCTAATTTTTTTTTTAAAGTCTTTCAGTCATACAAAAGATTTAGTAAATTATATAACGAACACCTGTATGCCCCTCCTTAATCACCTGTCTCTTTGCACCCTCACTCTCTTAACCACCATCCTGAATTTGGTATTTACCTTATGCTTGTCTTTATATTTTTGATACATATGAATATATCTCTAAACAATATATAATATTGTTTTTACATGCATAATATCATATTGAAAATATTCTTCCACATCTCCTTTTTTTCCTCTCAACATGTTTTTAAGATTTGTCCATAAGGGTACATGTTGCCATCTAGTTCATTCTTTTTCACTGATGCATAGTCGTCCAATGGATATCTTTTGTCTATTTTTTATTGGGTATATTATCTTTTAAAAATTAATTTATAGGACTTCACATCTTTTTTATTAATCATTTGTTAGTTATATGAATGTAAATAGCCTCTCTCAGGCTGTGGCATTTCTTTTCACCTTTTTAATTGTATCTTGTGATGTACATTTTTTTATGTTAAATTAATCAGTCTTCTAATTTATAGTTAGGGCTTTTTCTGTCTTGTTTCTAAAAGCCTTCTTAGAGGCCGGCCTGGTGGCGCAGCAGTTAAGTACGCATGTTCCGCTTCGGCAGCCTGGGGTTCACCGGTTCGGATCCGGGGTGTGAACATGGCACCACTTGGCAAAAGCCATGCTGTGGTAGGCATCCCACATATAAAGTAGAGGAAGATGGGCACAAATGTTCGCTCAGGGCCAGTCCTCCTCAGTAGAGAAAGAGGGGGATTGGCAGCAGTTAACTCAGGGCTAATCTTCCTCAAAAAAAATAATAAATAAAATAAAATAAAAGCCTTCTTAATCCCAATCTGCTAAAGATATTCTGTATTTTTTCCCAGACATATTTTGCTTTTAACATTTTGGTTTTTAATGCACATGGATTTAATTTTTGGTATGGTATGAAATAGGGTTTCAGTTGTTTTTAAATTTTGAGAATTAGTTGTTCTTTCACCAATTATTGAAGAGACCATGCGTTCTCCACTGATCTGAAGTGCCATTTTTGTCATATAGCAAGTTATTATACAGGGTTTGCTCTGTTTCTGAGCTGTTGTGTTCTTTTAGTCTATTTGTCCCTCTTGACTGTATTACTGCCTTCATTATTTTTGTTTCATGATATGTCTTGATAACTGATAGGACAAGTGTCTTTATCTTATTGTTCTTCAAAATTGTTTCGACTATTCTAGGCCTTTGTGAATTTTGGCTTAATCATTCTCTTGCTTTTGTTATGGTTTTACTATATATATATATATGTATTCTTAAACAGCATAAATATAAAATGTTTATAAAATATAAAGCATAAAAATTTATGATACTGTATGTATGCTTCAGCAACTTGCTTTTTTTACTCAACAGTTTTCTAAGATTCATCCTTATTGAAATCTATAGCCATAGATTGTTAATTTTCTTGTTATATAGTAGATCATTCTGTGAATGTACCAGTTTGTTTATCTGTTTATCCATTTGGGTTATTTCTAGTTTTTTGGCATTACAAACAGTGCTGCTACAAATATTCTTAATAATGTGTTTCCTGTGACCATGTGTAAAGTTTCTTAAAGATACATTCACTAAATTGTAGTCTCTATCTCTGTGTGTATATGTGTATATATATGTATATAAATATGCATACATTCAATTTTATTACATAATACTAAATTGTTTTGAAATTAGATTGTACTATTTTCTATGCCAACTAACATTTATTAGAGTTCCCATAGTTCTACAAGGTCTCCAAAATTTGGCATTGTCAGACTTTTAAATTTTTGCCTAACTTTTGGGTATAAAATGCTGATTTATGATTTTAATTTGCATTTCCCTGATTGCTACTGAGGTTGCATCTTTGCATATATTTATGAGCCATTCATATTTTCTTTTTTGGAAGTGCCTCTTACATTTATTTTTTCTATTTAGTTTTATATTTTCTTTTTGATTTGTAGGAGTTCTTCAGATGTTTGGGGTACTAATCCTTTGTAAATTAGGTAAACTAACATTTACCCAGTAGCCAAATTAGATAACCTAAGAATTATCTTTGAATCCTTCTTCTCTCTCAACCTTTAAATATAATAATTGCTAACACTTCTTAAACATTTACTATGTATCAGGCATCTTTCTGAGTACTTTATATGTATGTTTGATCTCATTTAAAAGAGCAGCCTTCTATGTTAAGGTACCATTTTAATCTCCCTGTACAGATTAGGAAATTGAGACATAGGTTAAATATTTGGTGGCCCAAGGTCACACAGCAGAGTTTCAGTTTGAATCAAAGAAGTCTGCTCTAAAGCCTGTTTTGTTTTGAACACTGTAATATCTTTGATTATTTTCTTAGGTTGAGTTCTAGAAGTATAGTAAAAACTCTTTGTTTTTAATAAAGTTAATTTTTTTTTTAAAGATTTTATTTTTTTTTGTTTTTCTCCCCAAAGCCCCCCGGTACATAGTTGTATATTCTTCGTCGTGGGTCCTCCTAGTTGTGGCATGTGGGACGCTGCCTCAGCGTGGTTTGATGAGCAGTGCCATGTCCGCGTCCAGGATTCGAACCAACGAAACACTGGGCTGCCTGCAGCTGAGCACGTGAACTTAACCACTCGGCCACGGGGCCAGCCCCTAATAGAGTTAATTTTTTAAAACTGCTTTTTTGTTTGTAAAAATAATATATTTAAGTATGTGTATTTCTGGTTTTCCCTATATTTATTTTATTGATAAAATTATCGTAATTTTATATAGCTTTATATTCTACTTTTTCTCACTTAGTCATATCATGATTTTGAAAATATAAGTTTTAGTGACTGTGTAATATTACAATATATGATTCTCATTTGGCAAGTAGTTTATTAGTTTTGGATATTTATTCACAAGTAATTTTTTGAATGCCTTCTCTGTGCCAGGCATGATTCTGGGCGTTATGTATAGAGTGGGGAACAGATCAGTCAAAGCCTCTGTCCTCGTGGAGCTTACATTCTAGTTGGCAGTGGGGAGACAAACAATTTTATATGCAGGGGAGAAAAAGCAGAGGAACGCAGACAGAAAGTGCTGGGGAGGGAAAATAGGATTAGTATTTTATAAAGAATGTCAGCAGAAGCCTCTTTGAGCAAGTGACAGCTGAGCACAAACACGATGTGAGGAATAAGCCATTCAGATAGCTGAAGGAAAAGTATTCCAGGCAGTGGAAACCAGAAGTGAAAAGTCCTGAGGCAGGAGCATGTTTGAGGTCTTACAGGAACAGGAGAGAGGACATTGTGGAGCTAGAGAGGGCTGAGTGAGAGCGAGACTGAAGGAGTCGGAGAGGTATCAAGTGGGGCACCCAGTTCACATATGGTTTTGTAAACCACTTAGGAACTTTGGAGTTTTCTCTGAATGCAGTAGGGAGCCACGGGGAGGGTTTTGAGCAGATGAATGACATGATGTGACGTTATGTTGAAATTAGGCTCATTCTGGTTGCTATGTGAAGAATATGTTACAGGAGAACTAGGGGGAAGCTTTTATAATAATCCAGGATAGAAATGGTGACATATAGGCCAATGGTCAGATAGTGGATATGTTTTGAAATGGAAGTACCATATATCCTGATGGATTCCTGATGTGAGATGTGGATGTGAGAGAAAGAGAGGTAACAAATGCAAAATTTTTGATATTATAAGTAATGCTGAAGTGATGATCTTTCTAATAATCTTTGTGTGCATCTTTGATTCTGTTTTTAGTATAGATTCCTGTAATAATTACTGACCCAACAACATGTTCAATTGCTTTCCGAAAAAGTGATATCAATTTATATTCCTACCAGCAGTATATGCATAACTTTGTTGCCCTTAAAAGAACTTTGCATGTTTGAAATGTAAAAAATGGCATTCCTTTGTTTTCTTTTAAAGTAAGTATCACAGCCATTTATCAAGTACGTACTTTGCTTACAGAAAGTGCATACTTTGCAGACATAAATTGTCTAATTATAGCACCCCTTTAAGATATTACTATCCTAATTATGTAAAGAAGGACATTGAGACCCAGAAAAGTAAAACTTTCTGAAAGTCAGAAAGGTAGGAAGTGGCAGATCCAGTATTTGAACTGAGATCAAACTTCAAAGGTTATCTTTATATCTAGATATAACTACTTTTCTTTTAATATTGCTAAGATTTATTCTTTATTGGCCACATTCTTTTGTGAATTGATGATTTGTAATCATTTGCCATTTTTTTTATTATGGTGTTAGTATTTTTCTTCTGATTTATAAAAGCTCTTTCTGTATTAACGATATTAACCCTTTTTCCTTCTTTGCAAATATTTTCTTCTGCTTTTCTTTTGCCTTTCAATTTTGTTCATAATTTTTATATATTGTGGTATAAATTTTAATGTAGCCTTTGTATCTTTTCCTTTATTTATATTATTTCCTATATTTTCCTTTATTATTTTTCTCCTGCTTTTAAATGTAAAGCATCTTACCCCTTCTAAGATTATTTTAAAGATTGGCACCTGACCTAACATCTGTTGCCAATCTTCTTTTTTTCTTCTTCTTCTTCTTCTCCCCAAAGGCTTCCAGTACATAGTTGTATGTTCTAGTTGCAGGTCCTTCTGTTTGTGCTATGTGGGTTGCCACCTTAGCTTGGCTTGATGAATAGTGCCATGTCCACACCCAGGATGGGAACCGATGAAACCACAGGCCGCTGAAGCGGAGCGCACAAACTTAACCACTCAGACACGGGGCCGGCCCCTATTCACTGATTTTTTAAAATAATTTTTAAAGTTTTTAATTTGACTCTGTAATGTATCTGAAATTTGTATTGATGTAGGAGTGAGATAAAGGTTTAACTGAATTTTTTCCCCTAATTTTCTACCATTTATTGAATGAACAGCAAACGAATCATTTGTTGAATCCCATGGAAGTATTTGTTTTTATATTTACTAGTTTCTATTGACTCGTTGGTGTTTATATCACGATCTTAGCATTTTAGTTATTACATATTATAAACAATAGATTGTAATATCTATTAGGGTATCTGTAAGGCAAGTTCCTTAACCAAAAATTGTCCTACTCAGTTGTAATAGTACTTTTTAAAGTACTATGCATTAAAAATAAAATAGGGGGGCTGGCCCGGTGGCTCAGCGGTTAAGTTCGCACATTCTGCTTCTTGGTGGCCTGGGGTTCGCCGGTTCGGATCCCGGGTGCAGACATGGCACCACATGGCACACCATGCTGTGGTAGGCGTCCCACATATAAAGTAGAGGAAGCTGGGCACGGATGTTAGCTCAGGGCCAGGCTTCCTCAGCAAAAAGAGGAGGATGGGCAGTAGTTAGCTCAGGGCTAATCTTCCTCAGGAAAAGAAAAAAAATAGGGTTAGTCCACCCTTTACTGTGTTTACTCTTAAGGTAAGTTAACCTAGATGCAAACACAGAGAAAACCAGAAAAACAGAGCCATTGATCTTTCTCCAGTTTCTCTAAGGAGAAATCCAAACTTGAAAGAATTAGCAATATAGGAAACAGAAAGTTCCCCATTCCAAGAACCCATTGTAGTATCTCTGACTGCCTCCTATCACTGTCTCCCTGTAGTCCTGTAGGATTATGCAGAGATAAGGGCACAGTCAGCCACTAGCAGGAATAGACATTGCTTATTAAAAAGGACCATTTTGAAACAATTGCTTTCTTCAAGAACAAGTGAAAATGCTTTGCAGTAAAGTATTTGTGTCTAGCACATTCTTTTCAGGGGATAGTTTTTTTATGCAGTGGTTCCTTAAGACAATTAAGGTGTCTAATTTTATACACCATAGAGACAATAGGTAATTTTCCTGGTTGTTTACCAGTTGTCAGAAATGGTTCCAGGAATAACTTGAGATTCCCTAAGCTTTACCAGGCTGTTGATACATACGAGGCCAATGTTTTACAGCCTTTTGGCCCCACTTGCAGATACCTCTAAAATGGCTCACAAGAATTTCTGAGGTCTTTTCAGTTACTACAGGTAAGCCTTCTACCAGATATGCCAGAATCCTTGAAGGTTGAATCTTAGTACCTCTCTATATTTTCAGAAATTTTTCTCCAGAAATTTCTCTCATACATCCCCATGAATATATCCCTTCCAGCTGTTCTCTCTCTTGCTGAACAATATTATCAATGCACCAGAACCCTCAAAGTGCCAAAACTGTTAGTGATCTCCTGAGCCTACCCCCCTCATTGGAATATAACATCTTATACAAAGTAGGGCAGCTAATGCCTCAATCTGTTATAGGGTATTGGTGAAATACTTCTGTTCTTACTTAATAGCCCTCTCTCTTCCCAACACCATGTATGAATCCATGGGACTGGGTCAGAGATGAATTAGAATGACCACCACCATACTCTACTAAGAATCACTCCTCCCATCCTCCACCAAGTAAAGCTTTGATTTTGGATCAAGTTTTTTGTACTTCTTTCATCTTCCTTCAGAGTGAGTTTGTCTCCTAGGATGCCTCAGTTTTTTATGTAAATAAGCCTCTAGTGTGCTTATGTGCTTGTTTATAACACAGGACTAGATTGTAAAGGTTAAGCTGGGACCCCTATTACAATGAGAACTCCTGAGCTCCATGTCACAGCATAGCTTGTCTTCTCTCATTTCTTTACCATTTCCTTTCTTTTTCTTCACCTTATTTTCATCCCCACAATGGGCTGTTACTCTGCTTATGCCCACTTTAAGATGTATTTACACATTTAATTTAAATAAACTTTAGTCTAATTTTTAACTTATTGGAATTTTTAACTTATTGGAATCTTCTTAGTCATCTCATATACATCAAAAACCCCAAATTTGAACTTGTTTTTTAATTGGTGCAAAATTCAATTTGTAAAATATTGTATTTGGGACAGAGAAAGCAGTCTTCCCAAGAACTTCAATTCATAGTAACTAATGGCAAAATTTTGTTCTTTTCATTATTGGAGAAACTCTCTAGGAGCTGAAAACTGAGTCAGGTATCTTGAGTAACTCCAGTGTTCTTGGGATAGCTTCAACCATATACCTGCCTCTAAAGATGTACAACCATGTTCAGAACTTCTGTACTTTGGGCCCCTGCCTCTGCTTCATTGTGAGCCAGCTGACTAACTTTGCTCTCTTGTGTTTTGAGGGAACGGCAAGTTAGATATAGTCTCCCATGGTGGGCAGCCAGTGTCTGAACAGCAACAACTCGGGGGGATGGAGACATGGTTAGTAAATGGTAGGTGGTGCTAATAACAATAACAAAACATGATTGCCTCTTAAGAGCAAAGAGCATCAGATATTCTAGCAAAGCTTCCTAGGCTATATAACCTCTAATTTGGACCAATTAGAATGTCCTGGAAGACAGCCAATCATGACAATGGCTAAAGCAGAAAATCCTATTGAGTGAAGTGTGTTCTCTGCCCTCCCAGGAAATACAGTCATGGAAATGTCTTCATTTGCCTTGTGAATTGGGAAGGTAGTGAAATCAGTGAAAATTTGAAATTTTCAGTAATTAAAATAGGCTAATTATATAATGGGATTCTAAATTTAAACTTTAAAACAAGATTTTTTTCTTAAAATTGTTCTGGTGAATTGTTTTTGTGTGAACAATTATTACCCTCTTTCTTCCAAGGTGGCTATGAATTAATTTAATTAATTAACTAGAATCTATTAAGTGGAATACTAGATTTCTCAAATATTTAAATTACAGAAAGGAGAGTAAAATGATTTGGGAAAGCTAGACAAAAAATTACCTGCTAAAATGGTTAAAAAAGCTCTCTTACAAACAAACAAAAAAAGCCCAGAATGACAAAATAAAGCTATTTTAGATTCTTCAGGTTTGGTATCCTTCTAAACTAGATGATTAGAATGCTAATGCATTAAGTGGAGTTGTGTCTTACTCGAGGGTTAGGTTCAGAAATTGATATATCCAAAATTACCCTTGAAAATCCAGTACATTGGAGTTCAACAGTCAATCTTAGAGAATCAGATTTTGTGGCTGGCTTGTCTTTCAAAACTATCTTGTCTTTTAGAATATGTACTTTCTCTTTGACCCTTAGAGTCACTCTGTTAGTAGATAGTGCTCAGACCTTGAAAGGTACATGAACTTGTGATCAACTAAGAAACCAGCACATTTATGCCACTCATGTAATGGTCATTCCAGGGCATATGCTTGTTGTAAATCAGGCAGAATTATCCATACTATTTATACAGTAAATAGTCATTTTTCTTTCTTTTATTGCTGAGCCTATGATGGTTGAATTTTTGATAGTAAACTTCATAAAGATACAAATCCACAGTGTATGATTATGTGTTTATCTTAAGGTTCCACCTGAATTTTTGTCTAATGTTTTTGTCATTCAAATAGCAAAGAATGATGCTATGCTATATCATTCCTTTATTCTCTACAGATAATGGATCCTGAATTAATGCACAGTATAGTAGGAAGCTATCTTAAAACTCCAGAAAGAGTACTTGTTCCATCATTTACTCAGAATGATCAATCAGCTCCGACTCACCACTCTGTGAGCTTAGAAGTTAACCTTCCCAAAATGCTTCATAGTCCAAATAGCCAAGGTAATGCTAATATAAATTCTTACTTAAAATTAGGGGAATGGTACGAAGTATGTTATATAAAACTTCATTTGAATATAGAAAATAATGCGATTGTGTATTTAACTAATCTTAATAAAACTACTCATTTTGACTCTTGCTTTAAGTTTCTATAAAGTAAGTTATTTAACGTTTTTTATTTTGGCTTCCTCAGCTGTAAGATGAAGATTAATATAGCCAGCTAGACACATATTACAGGTTTATCATAAAAGCATCATTAGAAAATAGGAGAATACTCTTTGAAGAATAAAAGGTCAGATTTGGAATCCTAAACTGGATGATTAGAATACTGGTAAATTAAGTAGGGTTGTATCTTATTCAAGGATTAAATTCAGAAATTGCATATATCTAAAATTACCCTTGAAAATTCTTTAGGAAGCAGGTACATTGGAGTAACTACAAAATACAAGTATTGAAACTTTTAAAATATAAATTTAGAAGGATATTAAAATTGAATTAGGAAAACATTTATGACTCCAGGCATACCTATGCCATACAAATTACTTTCTAAGATGCTGATTATCACCTTATTTTTTAACATTCTATAATAATGATTGCCATTAGTAAGTAAACCAGCTTTGTGGAGTAAAACAGTCACAAGAAATGATAATTCAAATAGATGAGCCAGCTATAGGTACCGTATAGCAAGCAATAAATATAATTCGTTTATCTCATTTGTAAAAAAATGACAATCTCTCGTGAACATCTTTCTAATTGGATATAAACTATATGAAAATTAATCTAGAACATTTATTTATATTCCATTTTTCTCTAGTTTTATAGTTTGAAGATATAACTGAATAGAAAGTATAATATTTGAAAATTTTATAACTGAATTTATCTGAATCATGAAGATATTGATATAGCTGAATAAAAATCATGGTAGTACGTATGTACTACTTATAATCTTTCAAGCCTCATGTCAGGTAAAACTTGGATTATAATTTTTTTCCAGTGGATAAAACTGTGTTCTACCTCATATATCCTGATTATTAACCCTGTATCTTGGACAAAAAAAAACAATAAATGTTTGTGGTTTGACTAAAACTGAACACATCAGTTCAGGAATACCTTTAACTTTAAACCAAATTTTCATGTTAATTAGTGGACTCTATATTTTTAATTTTCTTTATATATAATCAGACTCTTATGCCTCCCAGACCGTATGTTATCCTTTTTATGTCTTTTAGTTTGAAAATATTTATTTTATTAAATTATTAGCTTTCTCAAATCTAGAAAATCAATATGATCATAAATATATTGTTTTTACAAGATATGTTAGAGAAAATTTGTCCCTTTTTAGAATTTTAGTCATTATTTTTCATTTTTATGAGGAATATATGTTGCTTGTACATTTGTCTGGTTCACTAACAAAAATAAACTACTCACTTTTATATGCTACTATGATTGTAGGTGTTCAAAAATTCTCACTTAAAATATTAAGCAAATTTTTTTTTCAACAGCTCTTATTTTAGCCTTAAAAACTCTTCAGGAAAAGATTCATCGTTTAGACTTAGAAAGAACACAAGCTGAAGATAACCTGAACGTTCTTTCCAGAGAAGCGGCACAGTATAAAAAGGCCTTGGAGAATGAAACAAATGAGAGAAATCTGGCACACCAGGAACTGATAAAGCAGAAAAAAGGTAAGAAAAGTCAATAGTTGTCAGAAATAAGAGGTTACCAAAGTTTACAACTTGAAAATAATAAGCCCAGTCTAAGCAGATTCACTCAAATATCTTTGTTCTTATAATGCATTCAAACCTTGAGGCCTTGTTCTCAGACATTTTGATATTTGCAGGAAATGGATATAACTTTGAACTTACCTCTTATATCTAACTGTTATCCCAGTTCATAAATTCTTGAGATTAAAAGAAAAGTTAAGTTTTTAGACAAGTTGTGTTTAGAAATTAGAATATTTTCAGAATACCAGCAAAATCCAGTTCAACCCATGATATAATTGAAATAGTTTATATTTCAGTTAACACTAGTTTTTAAAATTTGAAAATAGATGGCAACACTAGTAAACAATATAAAAACAGTAAAAGTG
Source organism: Equus asinus (assembly GCF_041296235.1). Taxonomy (NCBI): domain Eukaryota; kingdom Metazoa; phylum Chordata; class Mammalia; order Perissodactyla; family Equidae; genus Equus; species Equus asinus. The sequence continues at coordinate 44,814,415 of NC_091813.1, forward strand.
AATTAAAAAATTGTATTTAACGTGAGAGGTTAACTAGAAGAAATGGAGAGGTAGGTGGAGGTTTCTGTGGAAATTATGAAAAGGACGTCTGGACACAAGTTTTGGAGATTTAGAACATAAGTTTTTTATATAATTTCACTTCAAAACATATGGCTTTCTTTTTCCTTGTAACACTACACTTGCTCTCATAAACAAGGTTCAAGTTTGTGTTTCAACTTAGAATGAAGAAACGATGAGAAAAATCTTTCCAAGGTAATTGGACAAAAGTGGAAGAAAGAGCTGAGGAAGGTGAAAACTTAAAGGATTAGAAAGAGGTTGCTTACACCTTATAGAATTAACTTTACTGTCAGTAGTCAAGAGCAGAGGAAAATGGGAGTGGTAGAATGCATATGCCTGAGTTTCTTGAAAGAGAGGAAATGTATTGATAAGGAAGAGATTTTAGGTTCTCTATTTTTCCAGATAGTGTCATTTCCTAGGAACAGCCAGGATTATTATCATCCCACAAATCACTGACATCCTCCCCTTTCAGATGTGTGCCCTCTGGGTCTTTAGGGGAGACAGTGTTAAACCAGTTATGTACAATTAATGAGATAGTCACAAAATGTATGTTCATAACTGTGGGAGAGTCAATACTTAGAGCTAAAGAAGCCTTGGACTTTTAGCTCTTGACTGAATTCATATAATGCATTTCTTGTGATAACCAAATCTCTGATCTGTGTGATAATCAACTAATTAACTCATTGTTACATTTTCTTTTTTATAGACATAACTATACAATTAAGCTCAGCCCAGTCTCGTTGTACTCTTCTAGAGAAGCAACTAGAATATACAAAGAGAATGGTTCTCAATGTAGAGCGAGAGAAGAATATGATCCTAGAACAACAGGTGAACATATTTTCTATAAGGAATATAATATAATTTAATGTGTTTTTGAAGAATATTTAATGTCATGGGAAAATTGTCATATTATAATCTTAAGTAGAATATAAAGCTGTAATATAGAAGATTTCCGCTTACAATGATGCAGACTAGGTCATTTGGACCAACTTTTCTTTAGAGGAAAACAAGAAAAACTAGACAGAATATTAAAAGGAAGGGAAGGAAAGGAGGGAGGGAGGAAAAAGAGAGAAAGAGAGAGAAAGAGAAAAAAAGGAAAGAAAAAATAAGCAAAAGCATTTGAGAATTAGCAAGGTGATAAAGCATCACCAATTCCAAATCTGTGTGCAGACTTGGCCTGACATTTCATACCCCTTTCTTCTGAGGACGTGTCTGATTCCAGAAAAGTCAGTTTGGAGACTGAGTAATACTTTTGACAGCCATCCTCATAGGTCTAAGGAAATTAAAGTTAGAGTCCAGGGCCTACCAAGAGTAGGAACCCTAGTAAATCTCCTGTGCTCTGAATGCTTTGTAGGTGAACAAGAAGGAAATCAACCCAGATTACAACTCTATTCTAGGTTATTAGAGTAACTCAAGAAATCTTGGTCCCTGAAATTGGATTGAAGTGATCCTGGGTTGCCAGCATTCCCAGGTATCTCAGGGTACCTCAGATTATTTCTACAAACATTTCTTTGACACTGTGAGAAACTTTTCAATTAAAGATGACCAGGCAGAAGGAGATAAGACTAGGAACAAGAAATAGTATACATAACAGACTATAAACACTCTCACAAGTTAGCTCCAGCTAGGTACCAGCTGTAACAGACACAGACTTTAAAATAATTATGCTTGCTATAATCAAGGATATAAAAGACAGGATTGAAATTTTTAACAGGGCATTGGAAACCATAAAGTGGCAGAGCAGATCTGAGGAAGAACCAAAGGAAAATGATAGAACTGAAAAATATAGTAACTGAAATTTATAAATCAATGAATAGATCTAACAGCAGATTAGAATAGATAATTAGTGAACTGGAGAGTGAAACCATCCAGATCAATGAAGAGACAAAATGATATTAAATTCAGAAAAGAGAATAGGGGGCATAAGTTAGATTGAGAACGTCAAACTTATGTGTAATTGGAGTTCCAAAAGGAAAGGAGAAAGAGAATGAGGCACAGGCAGTATCTGGAGAGTTAATGGCTGAGAATTTTCCAAAAGTGATTTAAAAAAAATCTCACCGCAGATTCAAGAAGCCCTGTGAAATCAAAGCAGGATAAATAAAAAATCTATACCTAGACACCTCATAATAAAATAAATAATAAGACAAGAATAAAAGCTACCGAAAAAAAAAAAGACTACATTCAAAGGGACAACTAAGGTGACAACTGACTTGTCAATTGAAAGTTCTGAATCCAGAAGACAGTAGACTGATATTGTTATGATGTTAAAAAAAAAAAAAAAAAACTGCCAATCTAGAATCCTATTCCCGGGGAGATATCCTTCAGAAATAAAGACATTTTAAGACTAACAAAAACTCAGGTAATTTGTTACTGGGAAATCCATTCTAAAGGAAACACTAAAAGACATTATTCAGACAGAAGGAAAATTATGTTAGATGGAAAGGACAGAGATGCAGGAAGGAATGAAGAGCAGCAAAGATGGTAAATAAATGGGTAAATCTACATAGATATTGTATAAAACAAGAATAATAATGCTTTATGTGGTTTAAATATATATAAAAGATTAAAATTAGTGAGAACAAGCTTATAAGTTAGAAAGCGGTAATTGTAATGAAAAGTCTTGTAAGGTCTTGGCATTGTCTTGGAAATTAGTAAAAGTACCCGTCAATACTGGATTTTAATGGGTCAAGTATTTAATAGATTTTTTTCAAGGAATTAGAAGGTCAATTCTAAAATTTATGTGGAAAAGCAAAGGTCTAAGAATAGCTAAACTATTCGGAAGAAAAATAAGATGAAGGCTTACTCTACTACATATTGAAACAAATTATAATGCTATCAAAATTAACATGATATTTGTATAGGTAAACAACCAGAATAAAGGAGTAGAATATAGTCAGAAATAGACCCACTTGAATGGAAACTCAATATGACACAGGTGCCATTGCAGATCATTGGGGAAAAGATAGACTCAATAAATGGTTCTGGGAAAATTGGTTATCAGTGTGAGAAAAAAAATGAAATTGGATCCCTACCTCATACCATACACAAAAATCAATTCCAGATGGATTAAAGACTTAAATGTAAAAGGCAAAACCTTGAAATTTTTAGAAGCAAATGCAGAACAATGTCTTTGTGACCTTGGGATGGAGAGGGATTTCTTAAGACACAAAAAGTAGCAAAGCAGTAGAACAATGGTCAAAGTTACAAAGAGGCATTTTGCAAGAAAAAAGAAATCGCAAATGATCATATGTTTATAGAAAAGATGATCAATCTCATTAGTAACCAGGGAAATACAAATTAAAAGCACAAGCTACTACTTCACATCTACCAGATTGGAAAAAATTTAAAATTCTGACTGTAAATGAGGATACAACAACCAGAAGTGGAACAATTTTGTATTACAAAGTTCAGCTTGCACATTCCCAATAACCTAGAAATTCATATCCTAGCTAAATATTATAGATCAGTGGCTTTTAACAGTTTTTTAAATGTTTTTATTGAAGTATAATTTACATACAGTGAAATGCACAGATCTTTAGTATGTAGTTCAGTGATTATTGATAAATGCATATACTTGTGTAATCCACAGCCCTATCAAATAATAGAACGTTTTTTATTGAGTTCATAATAGTTTACATCATTGTGAAATTTCAATTGTACATTATTTCTTGTCTGTCACCACATAAGTGCTCCCCTTCACCCCCTGTGCCCACCCTCCAGCTCTCTTCCCCTGGTAACCACTGAATTGTTTTCTTTGTTCGTGTGTTTGTTTATATTCCACATATGTATGAAATCGTATGGTGTTTGTCTTTCTCAATCTGGCTTATTTCACTTAGCATAATACCCTCTAGGTCCATCCATGTTGTTGCAAATGAGATGATTTTGTCTTTTTTATGGCTGAGTAGTATTCCATTGTACATATATATCACATCTTCTTTATCCAATTATTGGTTAATAGTCACTTGGGTTGTTTCCATGTCTCGGCTATTGTGAATACTGCTGCAGTGAACATAGGGGTATATGTGTTACTTTGGATTGTTGATTTCAAGTTGTTCAGGTAGGTACCCAGTAGTGGGATAGCTGGGTCATATGGTAGTTCTATTTTTAGTTTTTTGAGGAATCTCCATACTGTTTGCCGTAGTGACTATACCAGTTTGCATTCCCACCAGCAGTGTATGAGGGTTCCCTTTTCTCCACGCTCTCTCCAACATTTGTTATTTTTAGTCTTAGTGATTATAGCCATTTTAACAGTTGTAAGGTGATATCTTAGTGTAGTTTTGATTTGCATTTCCCTGATGATTAGTGATGTTGAACATCTTTTCATGTGTTTATTGGCCATCTGTATATCTTCTTTGGAAAAATGTCTGTTCATATCCTCTGCCCATTTTTTGATCGGGTTGTTTGTTTTTTTATCATTCAGTTGTGTGAGTTCCTTATATATTATGGAGATTAACCCCTTGTCAGATATATGATTTGCAAATATTTTCTGCCAGTTGGTGAGTTGTCTTTTTGTTTTGATCCTAGTTTCTTTTGCCTTGCAGAAGCTCTTTAGTCTGATGAAGTCCCACTTGTTTATTTTTTTCTTTTGTTTTCCTTATCTGAGAAGACATGACATTCGAGAAGATCCTTTTAAGTTTGATGTCAAAGAGTGTACTACCTATGTTATCTTTCAGGAATTTTATGTTTTCAGGACTTATCTTCAAGTCTTTGATCCATTTTGAGTTTATTTTTGTGTATGGTGTGAGATAATTGTCTGCTTTCATTCTTTTGCACGTGGCTGTCCAGTTTTCCCAACACAATTTATTGAAGAGATTGTCTTTTTTCCATTGTATGTTCTTGGCACCTTTGTGGAAGATGAGCTGTCCATAGATGTATGGTTTTATTTCTGAGCTTGCAGGTCTGTTCCATTGATCTGTGTGCCTGTTTTTGTACCAGTACCATGCTGTTTTGATTACTATGGCTTTGTAGTACATTTTGAATTCAGGGATTGTGATGCCTCCAGCTTTGTTCCTTTTTCTCGTATTGCTTTAGCAATTCGGGGTCTTTGGTTGCTCCATATGAATTCTAGGATTCTTTGTTCTATTTCTGTGAAGAATGTCATTGGGATTCTGATTGGGATTGCATTGAATCTGTAGATTGCTTTGGGCAGTATGGACATTTTAACTATGTTTATTCTTCCAGTCCATGTGCATGGAATCTCTTTCCATCTCTTTATGTCATCATCTATTTCTTTCAATAATGTGTTAATAGTTTTTGTTGTATAAGTCCTTCACCTCCATGGTTAAATTTATTCCTAGACAAACAATAGAACATTTTTATCACCCCAGAAATTGTCTCATATCTCTTCCAAATTATTCCCTCTTTTCACCCCACCTCCCAACAAGGCAGCTACTATTCTGATTTATTTTACCTTAGATTAATTTTACCTGTGCTAAAACTTCATATAAATTGGAGCATAGAAAACATACTCTTTTGTATCTGGGTTCTTTTGTTTAGCATAAATTTTTTGAGATTCGTGTATGTTGTTGTCTGTATCAGCAGTTTATCCCTTTTCATTGCCGTATAGAATTCCATTATATAGATATGCTGTGGTTTGGTTATCTGTTTTCCTGTTGATGGACATTTGGCTTGTTTCCAGTTTGGGAGGTATTATGAATAGAACTACTATGAACATTTTTGTACAAATATTTTTTGTGGACATATATTTTAATTTCTTTTGGGTAAATATCTAGTAGTAGAATTGCTGAGCCACAGGGTATGTGTATGTTTAACTTCATAAGAAACTACCAAATGAGGGGACCGGCCCAGTGGCACAGCGGTTAAGTTCACACGTTCCGCTTTGGCGGCCCGGGGTTTGCCAGTTCAGATCCTGGGTGCAGACATGGCGCCACTTCGCAAGCCGTGCTGTGGTAGGCATCCCACATATAAAGTAGAGGAAGATGGGCATGGACGTTAGCTCAGGGCCAGTCTTCCTCAGCAAAGAAAGGAGGATTGGCACCAGTTAGCTCAAGGCTAATCTCCCTCAAAAATGAAGGAAGGGAGGAAGGAAGGAACTACCAAACTGTTTTCCAAAATATTTTCTTCTAGATGCTTTAAGTTTTCATTTTTCTATTTAGGTCTGTGGTCCAATTAATTTCTATATGGTGAGAGAAAATGTTCCAGGTTAAATTTTTTTCCCTATGGATATCCAGTTGTTTCAGCACCATTTGTTAAAAGATTTTCCTTTTTCCCATTGAATTGTTTTGGTACCTTTGTCAACAGTCAACTGACTGTGTAGGTAAAGTCTGTTCCTGGGACTCTGTATTATCTATTGGTCTATCCTTATACCAATACCATGTAGCTATGTAATAAGTCTTGAAATCTAGTAATGTGAATCTTCTAACTTTGTTCTTTTTAAAGACTATTGTGGTTATTATTGTACATATGGACTTTGCACTTCCATATGAGTTTTATAACCAATGTGATGTTTTATACAAATAAGTCAGCTGGGATTTTAATTGGGATCTTGTTAAATCTAGAGATCATTTGGAGGAAAATTGACGCCTCAAAAATATCAAGTTTTCCAATCCATGAACATGGTATATTTCTCCATTTATTTCAATCTTCTTTTCTTTCTCTCCACAGTAGTTTTTAGTCTTTAATAAGAAGTCTTGCACATCTTTTGTTAAGTTTATCTCTGACAATTTTATGTTTTCTTAATGCTATTATGAACAGTATTTGGGGGTTTTTTCATTTTTCTTTTACTAGTATGTAAAACTATAATTGATTTTTGTGTGACCTTGTTTCCTGTGGCCTTGCTAAATTATTTATTACTTCTAGTAGTAGTCATTTTTCCTAAGGATTTTCTATATACACAATGATATCATCTGTGAATAAAGACAGTTTTATTTCATTTTTCCAATCTTTGTGGTTTTTATTTCTTTTTCTCACTTTATGCACTGACTATTACAACTAATATAATGTTAACTGGAAGTGGTAAGGACTGACATCTTTGCTTTGTATCTGATCTTTGGGATAAAGTTGCCAGTCTTTCACTATTAAGTATGATGTTAGCTATAGGTTTTTCAGAGCTGCCCTTTATAACTTGTGGAAATTATCTTTTATTCTTAGTTTGCTGAAAGTTTTTATCGTGAATTAATATCAAATTTATGAATTGCTTTTTCTGCGGCCAGTGAGAGGGTCATAAGATTTTTCTCCTTTAGTCTGTTAACATGGTAAGTTACATTGATTGATTTTCAATTGTTAACCAACCTCAAATTCCTGGTATGGACCCAAAATGGATCATGATATCTTATTCTTTTTCTACATTGCTTGATTAACTTTGCTAATATTTTGCTTAAGTATTTTTGTGACTATTTCCATGAGGGATCTTGGTTTGTAATCTTCTTATAATGTCTAGTTTTGTGTCATGGCTTTGCTGGCTTCATAAAGTTAGCTGGAAAGATTCTTCTTTCTTCTTTTTTCTGAAAGACCTTTTATAGGATTAGTATTAATTCTTCCTTAAATGTTTGATAGAATTCAAATTTGATAGAAGCTATCTGAGACTGGAGTTTTCTTTGGGGAATGTTTTTAAATTATGGATTCAATTTATTTAACAGATATAGAGCTACTTGGATTTTCTGTTTCTTCTTGTGTCTTTAGTGGTGTCTCCTCTTTTATTCCTGGTATTGTTAATTTGTATTTTCACTCTTAAAAATTATCAGTCTACCTATCACTTTATTAATTTTATTGATTTTTCAAAGAATTAACTTCATTTTTTAACTTCTAAAAATTTTGTGTTTATTTTCTATTTCACTGATTTTCACTTTGTCTTTATTATTTCCTTTCTTCTACTTATCTAGGGTTCACTTTGCTCCTTGTTTCCCTAGCTTTGTATGTTGGAGGCTTAGATTATTAACTTTAAAACTTTTATTCTTTCTTTTTAAATGTTAGATTTTGTGATTAAAGCTATCACTTCCCCTCTAAACACTGCTTTACCCACATCCCAGAAATTCTGATATTTTGTCTTTTTATCATCATTCAGCTAAAAGTATTTTTTAACTTCTCCAGTGATTTCTTTTTAAATTCTATTAACTTCTCTTCCTCTTGGTCTCCCTTCTCTTCCTCCTCCTTTATTGTAGCTGCTCTACAGGTTAAAGTATGTACTCTTAACCTACTGGAGTCTGCCATGAATTAGTATTAAAACACTTCATATATAGTGTATAGTGTATACAGCGTACATGTGCACACTGTGCTTCCACTTATCCCCCATTATGCTACAATTTTCATACATTTTATTTGTACATGTTATAAAAACCACAATACATTGTTATTATTTCTGCTTTAAATGTCAATTATCCTTTAAAGAAAATTAAGAAACAAGAAAAAATATGTATTTATCTACATTTTTACCATTTCTAAGTGCTTTTTATTTCTTTGCGTAGATTCAGTTTTCCATTTGGTATCATTTCCTTTAGTCTGAAGTACTTCCTTTACAAGTCTGCTAGGAATTCTCTTAGCATATATTTGTCTGGACAGATCTTTATTTCACCCTCATTGGTGAAGGATATTTTTACTGGATTTAGAATTCTAGTTGACAGCTTTTTTCTTTCAGCACGTTAAATGTGTCTTCTCAGTTGTCTTCTGGCTTTAATAGTTTATAATGAAAATTGTTATCTTTATTCTTCTGTGCATAATATGTCATCATTTCTCAGGCTGCTTTTAAGATTTTCCCTTTATCATGGTTTTCAGTGATTTGATAATGATACGCCAAATGTGGTTTTCTTTGTATTTATTCTGCTTGGGTTTTTTGTTGCTTTGTTTTGTTTTTTGAGATTTTTGAGTCCATCAGTTAATATTTTTCAGCAAAATTTTGGAAGATTTTTAACCATTATCCTTCAAATAATTATACTTGTCCCAACTCTCCTTCTGTGACTCCAGTTGAACTCCAATTAAATGTTAGATCACAGGTCACCAAGACTCTGTTGATTGATTGTTTCTGTTGTTTCTGTGTTACTTTTTGTTGTTGTTGAGGTAACAGTGGTTTATAACATTATATAAATTTCAGGTGTATATTGTATTTTGATTTCCGTCTCGACTACATCATACACACCCCTCAAAGTGTAATGGTATCCATCACTGTACACTTGTGCCCTTTTACCCCTTTCACCCTTTCTCTTCCCCCTTCCCCTCTGGTAACCACCAGTCTATTCTCTGTTTTTTGTTTTTTAATAGACTTTATTTTTTAGAGCAGTTTTAAGTTTGTAGAAAATTGAGCAGAGACTTCTCTTATACCTCTTGCCCCCCACAGTTGCCCCTATTATTAACATCTGTCATTAATGTGGTAATAAATATCATTATAAATATATGCATATACATACATGTATATATGTATAACTTTCCTTTTCTTCATGTTCTCTGTACTCTTTATTCCTCTGATAGCTGCTTTTCTATGTTATAGTTAGAGGGAGGGTAAGTCAATGAGTGGGTTTGGTCACCCTGTGAATAACACTTTATTTTTTTTGCTGAGGAAGATTTGCTCTGATCTAACATCTGTTGCTAATCTTCCTCTTTTTGCTTGAGGAAGATTCACCCTGAACTAACATTTGGGCCACCCTTCCTCTATGTGGTATGTGGGTTGCTGCCACAGCATGGCTGCCAACGAGTGGTATAGGTCCACGCCTGGGAACCGAACCCAGGCCACTAAAGTGAAGCATGCCAAACTTAACCACTAGGCCATGGGGCCGGCCTCTGAATAACCCTTTATTTAATACAGGTTTCATTGATGATGTTTTCCTTAGTAAAAATGTTATGTAAAAATACATAGAAGAGTTTGTTCCATTGGTGCTAATATAGCACGTCTTTTTTTGCTCATTATATTTGTTCTTTAAAAATATTTGATTTTCTTGTTTTTTGCTTGTAAGTACGTGTTTCTTATAATAGGTTTATATTGTGCTTTGAATTCTCAGAAATTGTATTATTCTTGAGCCATTTGGCATCACTTGACAAATTCTAGTTTTGTTTTTATCTGTTCCAGGCCCAGCTTCAAAGGGAAAAAGAACAAGATCATTTGAAGCTGCAAGCAAAACTTGAAAAGCTGGATGTCTTAGAAAAAGAATGTTTTAAACTTACAACAACTCAGAAAACTGCCGAGGTAAGCTTCCCCTTGTTTCTTTGAAGTGGTGTTGCCAGGAATAAATCTTAAGCATTAAGCATAATTGGCACTGTGTGTGAATGTACAGTAAATCTTAGATTTATAAAACTTCATTTACAACTTTTAGTAATCCAGATATGAATTTCTGCTATAGAGGTGAAAAGTTAATGTACTCTGTCACAGCACAAATGAACCTGCCTTTTGATGTGAAATTGTAATTTTGGCTTCTGAGATGGCAGAACATTTTCACTTGTTAGATAATTTACCTAAAGGACGTTGAAGAGATGTCTTTCACCACTTGCAGTTAAGCATGTCCTAGATCTTGTCCTGAAATGCCTTCTCCTTTTCCACCCAAATCCTATCCATTTAATAGGACTTGCTCCAAGTCTTACATCCTCTGTGAAGCCTTCCTTGAATTCTCCAACACTTTGAAATAGTATTATCCTCTTATTATGAACTACACCATGGATATAATATGAAATACGTCCATAAGGTTATATATATGGTCTGGGTCAAATCATATTCATTGCTTTGTTGCTGTACTGTTTCATGCATGTTACTCTTGTTTCCCTGAGTACAATGTAAGCTCTTAAGTAACAAGGACCATATCTTATATTTCTAATATATCTTTCTATTCCCTTCCTCTCCAACAACTGCACCCTTATCATATGCATATGATAGACATTTATTGTGATTTGTCTCTGTTTTAAAAGGAACATTGAGACCCAAGACTATAATTGATTGATCTTCTAGACCTTTAATACTCCCCAAAGTTTCATCATTATGGTTTTGTTGCTGGAAGTTAATAAAGCCTATATACATGTACATTCTTTGCTTTCCCTTTGTTCTTCTTATATATAATAGCAGGTAAATGAGCATAAGAAGAAAGCTCAGAAAAATCACAGCATCTTCTGCCATTCCTTTTTCTTACTCTCTGCCTTCATTTGCCAAACTATTAAGAATCAAGACTCCAACAACTCTTTTTAGAAAAGGAACAAAGGATATTTGGCTCGGCTCTAGTTTTTATATAATGATCCCATTTTTTAACCTTTTTTTGCAGGACAAGATTAAATATTTAGAGGAAAAACTTAAGGAAGAAGAACATCACCGTAAGCTATTTCAAGACAAAGCTTCTGAGGTAAATAGAGCATTATATCATCCACCACAATAAACCACATATGTTTTATTATATTTTATTTTCATTAATAAGACCTATATTGTCTAATTTCTGCTTCCTAAATTATTTTTGTCTCTTTTTGCTATAATAATAGAATTTTCAGTAAGTCAGCCAGTATATTTGTGTACTTGGATGTATTACCAAGAAGTCTTTTGAAATGCTGACAAATACATATGTATATTCTGGGTTGAAAGAACTCCTAATATAGATAGTTTTCAATTTGATTGGTATATATGTTAAATAATTCATTCTCTTATAAACAGAAAATGATTGTAATTATCAATAGACTTAGTGACTTCATGCACAAAAACATAGTATTTTGGGTTTTTTTTTCTTCCTCAAAAAGCATTTTTATCTTTGTAAGCTGAAACCTGATTTCTCATTATATTGTTTTTGAAGAAGCTTGTTAAAAAGCAATTTTATAAAGTTTTTTCTTTACTATTATAGCTTCAAACTGGACTTGAAATCAATAGAATTTTAATGTCTTCAGTATCAAATCCAAAACGCTCCAAGGAAAAGAAGAAATCTTCAAAGGTATGCAAACACTTTATTCTTATTCTTAATACTTAATCATTCACCCTTTTAATACTTACACCTATCTGTTTACAAAAAAGAATTTGAAGAGATTTGTAATAAAAGACATACAATAATGCTACAAAATGGGGATTAAAAACATGAATCAAGTGATGAGGGTTTTGGGCTTGAGGACAGAAAATCCCCTAAAATCTCAACAGCAGTTGAGCGCAAAACCAAGCTCCGAGTTTGCTTGACAACCAAAGCAAAAGGGAGCATGTAATGGGCAGCAGATCTGTCTTTGTGAAATAACAATAAGCATTCCAGTTTTTCTAGAAAGACAAACATTTTCCTAGTACTAAAGTCTTAGAGAAATGTATTTTGTGATACTTTATAAAAGAGGCACTAAACAACACAGTAGACAATGACAATACAATAGATCCTGGAAGCAGTTTTATATGCACAATAAACAAACAAGGATATAGTATTAAATTATAGATCTGTGAAGTTATTTCTCTAGAGAATTTTTATAATTTGTTCTTTCTACCCTCATACCCTTTGAATTTGCCTAAAAATAAGGATTGAGGAGTTAGTACTTTGTACGTTGTTCAGTAATATTTTGTTAAGATGGGTTGTTGTTTTGGATATATTGTATTAAACCTTCTTAATTATCTATAATAATAGTAAGAAAGAAAATTTTAGTCCCTTTTAATCTTATGATTTTGAAGTTATAGTTTCGATGACTATGATTACTATTTATTCAATATGCATGTAGTGAGTGTTTCTGTGTGCCATTTGCTGTGGGAGCAAGGGGTGCTATTGAGAATTCTGGCCTCTGCCATTGGCTCACCCTGTGGATACAATAATGGAAAGAACATCATACTTAACTTTCGCTACTCTTTTATTGCATAAATAAGAGTTACTGTTCAATAGTCTGGCTGCATTTTTTTATAATTTTCTTCTTTCAAAGAATTTGCAAACTACAATAATGAAAAACATTTTCCCAATGCAACTTTATGTTGATTTTTTTGCTGCTTTCCTTCCTTAAATATGTTTTGTGTGTGTCTTGTTTGTACAACGGGATTAGAAGCTGCAAGGCCAAATAGAAAATCACTATAAGTAATTTGCAAGTGGAAAAAATATTGACTTATTTTTATATTTATGTTTTATGGCATCCTTTGATGACTTAGGGGAAATTTTTTTTTTAACTTACCTATTCATTGTTAAAATAGTGAAGGTACAGGAAGAAGTAAGGTAAAAGGAATGAAGAAAAGAAAAAGCTCCTGGAAGAGAGGAAAAACAATAATTAACAGCAAAATCACTTTATAAAAGTAGTTCGTGTGAATCCCAAGTTCATAGGGTCTGCAAGTAATAATGCCTCCTTTAAAGCTGGCAGGAGCACTGATGTTGCTGAAGGGAGGATCAGATTTTAAGAGACCTCCATGAGAGTCCTGCTTGTCTCTCTGCCGCTTTCTCCATATCCTAGACATAGTTATTCAACTCATACATCTTGATTTACACAGACTGCTACCTGTAGCTAGTAAAGACTTTCATTAGGCAGGAATTTATAGAGAAGCAGCGAAATATACAGATATTAGACAGAGTGTAATCAAAACTTAAGCGAGGTATATAAAGATATAAACAAAGTGCTGTGGTGCTGTACAAAGAATATGTGAAGGGGTCATGTAAGAAGCAGCATTCAAGGAAGAATTAATGTTTTAATAGATAGAGATGAGGAGAAGTATATTACAGTCTGAGGGTATAATTGGTTTTTCCACAAATCATAGATAATTGTCTAGTACTTGGGATAGGGGAGATGGTGTCATAGTAAGAGTCAAAATTGGAAATATAGCTTGAGGTGAGATTATGGCTGACCTTCAGTGCCGTGTTAAGAATTTGAACTTTTACTTTGTGGATAATTTGGAGACATTGAAGGCTTTTGAGAAGGGTAGGGACATGATTAGAGCTGTATTTCTAGATGATAACTGACAGCAATATGAGAAGGTCAGCTTGAAAGTAAAGAAGCAGAGTTTGAATATTGTAAGTGAGATGATGGAAGCCTTTCCTATGAGGTTTTCAGTATTTTCTTAAAAGCTTAGATTGTAATCAGAGATCTCAGTCAGTATAGTGACTAGAAGAATTAACTTAAATTTCTTTTACTCTTAATATAACTGCTTGAATTAGCCTTAGAGCAGACCATTGTTTTCCGTTACTTGAACTTTCTGTCACTAAGGCACAGAGCTTGAATGATTATGCAAGGTCACCAAGCAACTCTGAGTGTAATTAAGAACTGACTCAAACTTCTGTGATTTAACTACTTCTAAGTCATTTTATTTCTTTAATTCTCTAAAAAAAAATATTGAATATATATAAGATATCTAAATTTCTACATAGAATTGGGAGTATTTTCTTTTCTTTTCACTATGGAATATGGTCATTTTGTTGATTATTCTCTTGCTGAAGCGTTAACTAGAGTGACCAAATCATGCTGGTTTGTCTGAGGCTTTCCTGGTTTTAGCACTGAAAATCCTGTGTCCTGGGAACTCCCTCAGTTATGGGCCAATTAAGACAATTTGCCACACTAGTTTAATCCCTCCAACAAAAATAGTGAAGTAATTTAAATTGTTCTTGAGAATTTAAGACTGTAGTTTAGCAATGTCTTTTTTAAAATGTTGCATGAAAGAGTATATATAACAGAAAGTGTCTGCTCAAAGGATAGTTTACACTGGAGCACTCACCAACCAGCCTAAGAAATAGAACATTACCAGCACTCTTGAAGCCCAGCATATCTTCCTCTTAAATTGTATCCCTCCCCCCACACAGGGGCAACCACAGTTCTGATTTTGTGTTTATCATTCTCTAGCTTTTTTAAAAAAAATCACTTTGCCAAATAGGTATTCTGAAAAAAATATATTGTTTAGGTTTACACAACTTTGAACTTTATATAAATATACTTATTCTGTTTGTGTTCTTCAGCAACTTGCTTTTACCATTCAACATTGAATTTATGAGATTCATCCAATTGATGCATATCACTGCTTTTTATTGCTGTAAATACTTTTTTGTATGGAAATGCCACAGTTTGTTTAGCCTTTCTCCTGTCGATGAAGACTTGGGTTGTTTCTTTTTGTTATTATAAACAACACTGTTGTGAGCATTCTTGTACATGCCTCCTGGTATACATGTACAGAAATTTCTCTGAGATTCTGGGCCATAAAAGTCATTCATCCTTAACTTTACAAGATAATGTCCAAAATGTTTGGACCAGTTTATGTTCCAACTAGCATACCATTGTTCCATATCCTTATCATAAGTGTCTTTTTTTGTTTGTTTTTGTTTTTTACTTTTTATTTTAAAAGATAGATTCACAAGAGATTACAAAAAAATATACAAGGGGGTCCCATGTATCCTCAACCACTTTCCCCCAGTGGTAACATCTTGTATACATATAATATAGTCTAAAACCCAGGAAATTGACATTGGCACAACCACAGAACTTATTCAAGTTTTGCCAGCTTTGTGTTTACATATATGTGTATGTATAGTTCTATACAGTAGTTTTATCGCATTCATAGATTCATGTCACCATCACCACAATCAAGATACAGAGCTATCCCACCACTATAAGACTCCTTCATGTCTTCCCTCTATAGCTACACATCCCCCTTCCTAACCATTGGCAATTTATAATCTGTCGCTATAGTTTATTTAAAAAATATTATATAAAATGGAATCACATAGTATGTAACCTTTTGAGATTGTTTTTTTCACTCAGCCAGTTCCCTTGAGATCCATCCTAGTATCAACACATGCTTTTCCTTTCTGTGTAGTATTCCATGTTGTGAATGTACCACAGTTTAACTATTCACCTATTGAAGGAGATCTGTGTTGTTTTCAGTTTTGGGCTATCACAAACAAAGCTGTGTATAGGTTTTAGAACATAAGTTTTCATTTTGGGGGGATAAATGTCCAAGAATACAATTGCTGGGTCATATTGTAAGTACATGTTTAGTTTATAGGAAACTTGCAAACTGCCTTCCAAAGTAGCTGTATTATTGTATTACCACCAACAATGTATGAGCTATCTGATTTTTCCACATCCTTGTCAGCATTTGGTGTTGTCATTTTTTTTTTATTTTAGCCATTCTGATAGGTGTGTAGTGATATTTCACTGTAACTTGCATTTTCTTAATGGCTAATGATATTACATATCTTTGTGTTTATTTGCCATCTGTATATCCCCTTCAGTGAAATCTCTGTCCATGCTTCTTCCCTATTTTCTAGTCGGATTTTTTGTTTACTTTTGAGTTTTGAGACTTCTTCATGTCATAAATGTCTTTTAAAATAATTTTTTAGTTTACTCTTTCCCTTGTCAATATTTAGAAAACTAAATGATTAAAGAGAGGACCACCTCAGCAAATTTATTCACTGTTTGGATCACTGCCTATTGTGGTTGAAAAGGTGAGAGGGACAGAAATGAAGATACTTGTTCAAAAAAACTTCTGCTTTGGGGCTGGCCTGGTAGCGCAACAGTTAAGTTCACGTGCGCCAGTTCTGTGGCCCAGGGTTCTCTGGTTCTGATCCCGGGCACAGACCTAGCACCGCTTACCATGCCATGCCATGGCAGACATCCCATAAAGTGGAGGAAGATGGGCATGGATGTTAGCTCAGGGCCAATCTGCCTAAGCAGAAAAGAGAAGAATTGGCGGCAGATGTTAGCTCAGGGCTAATCTTCCTCAAAAAAACAAAACTCAACTCAACTCCTGCTTTGTTCTAAGTGCTATTTAAATGCCATCACTTGGGGCGGCCGGTGGCTCAGCGGTTAAGTTTGCACGTTCCGCTTCTGTGGCCCAGGGTTCACCGGTTCGGATCCTGGGTGCAAACATGGCATTGCTTGTCAAGCCATGCTGTGGTAGGCATCCCACATATAAAGTAGAGGACGATGGGCACAGATGTTAGCTCAGGGCCAGGCTTCCTCAGCAAAAAGAGGAGGATTGGCAGCAGATGTTAGCTCAGGGCTAATCTTCCTCAAAATAAAATAAAATAAACGCCATCAGTCATTTGAAATTGTTCTCAGCTATTTCTTTTCCCCTAGTCTGCCAGTGCAAGCCATTCCGTGAAGGCAAGTAGGCAAAACCTTCTGCAGACAATGCAACATTATGGGCCACATATCCTTCCAAAACGTGCAGAAGTTACTGAGCCTAGACGTCTCTACAAGCCTACTAGATCAACTTCCCAGCGTAAAGCTGTACCTCCTGACTCAGGAAAGTCCATCTGCATTTGTAACAATGTGTCTGAACTTTTGATGGCAATGCAAGATGAGCTGGACCAAATGAGTATGTAAGTATTTTTATTCTTTATCAGAAGAAGTAGGAAGATATTTACGTATCTTTTTTTTCGTCTCAATCTTAAGAGCAATGCGACTTATAAATTTTTAAAGGCCTTGCTTAGCCATTTGGGCTTATTTTGATCTGCAGATTTGTTGTCACTGATTTTTCATTGTGTTTATTGATGCTATTTAAATTTTCAACTGTATGTAATTACTGCTTTTCCAATCTCAGGAGTTTCTGTATTCCCAAGATCTAAACTGTTAGACAAATATTACTGTCATTCTAACAAACCAGGTCTAGTGACCTTAAATTCTCACAAAAGCTTTTTATGAGAAAGAGTCTCCTTTTGTTTTTTATACTCTTTTTAGTTAAATGAATGAATATTTCTAAATGTATCTAATCTCAAATCACAAGAGCCTGTTTATATTTACCATAGATTTAATTAGATAACCCTACAGAAAGAGATTGTCTTTGAAGATTAATATTTAACTCTGACTAAAATTTATGATTGGACAGAATATTGTCTAATTATGGCAAAGACATATACCATAAACTATAATAGTGCTTGATGTTTGCTTTTCTTTTATAGGAAGCACCAAGAACTACTGAATCAAATAAAGGAAACTGAAAGCCATTCAGTCTTTGAAAATGCGGAATGTGAACTAGAGCATTTAGTCAAGAAAATGGAAATTAAAGTAGAACAAATTTCCAAACTGAAGAAGCATCAAGACAATGTAAGAAGGCTTTAGTAAAAGATTTTAATAAAAATATAATATATCTGGATTCAGAGTCATATCTCTATATGACCTTCCAAATTTGACGTCTGTGTGTGTGGCTTGGTGGAAAGGTGATAGTAGTCACTTAGGCCTATTTCAGAATAGAGCCGTCTGTCTCACTGGCATAAATGGGCTTCTACATAACTCTCCAAGATAGTATTAAGAAAAGGGAGCAAGAAAGTTTAGTTATGTATTCAGAAATGGCTTTGGGAAAATTGTGAGGTGGGCTAAATTTGGCTTTGCAGTCCTCCCAGTTACCCTTTTAGCATTCTTTCCTCTTATCCCTTCCTCCTCTAATATCATAATGATGTCCCTTATGTTGACAGGTCTCTAATTAAGTACCATACAAAAGCCTGGCTCCTCAAGCAGTACCCCAGTTGTAAAACCACTATCTCCACTTTACAGAACAAGCTGTGCCATGTTCCATTCCCTGGGGACCTGCACTCAGCTAGCTGAAGTGTGGTGGTGAGGGGGACTCTGTCCTTGCATGTGAATTCTAAATAACTAAGAATGGCATAGCAGTTTTAATATTTTAACAGGAGAATCATGGAATATTGTAATATTTTACATTAAGGCAATGACTCCATAGGTTGGATTATTAGCACTATATCGCTGCCAGAACAGAAGGCAGAGGGAGTCTTGCCAGGAACCCACAGGTCACATCATATAGCCATTTGCCTATGGAATAATCAGCATTCTTATAAGTTGGTGATATATAACCTCACAATTAAGCCTCCCCTGCTTTTATAGGAAAGTAATAAAGGATGCAGAGTTTTATTGCCTTTATTCTTCTATGGTCAATAAAGAAGGAAATGAAACTTTTGAAGCAAATATTTTCACTTTACTGGCTTTTAAGGCTATAGTAAGTATATTTTTTTTGTATGATTGTGTTAGGGCAAAGATTATGTAACTTGTATGCTTTCTTAGACTCACATAGGAGAAACTTGAAGGGAATAGAAGAATAGTCATTTTTTTTTAAATTTAGGCAGTTTGCAGGTAAATTATATTTTGAAAAATAATATTTATATTCCATAACAGCTGTAACAGTATGAATTTTCAAGCGTTTTATGATGATAAATTTAATATCTGCAATTAAAATGGCCTTAGACAAATAGAATACCAGGTACTTAGCCAATGTCTGGATCACCTCTACAAATTAGGTCTATGCATAAGTAAAACAGACTAAGTAATGGACAGGGGCTTGGAAAAAATGGGTTTTGGCTAGTTGATAGGTTTTGTTTTGTTTAATTCTGTTTACTGAACCATTACCAGATATTCCTCAGTGAGATAAGGTTATTCCCTAGACTTTTTTTTTTTACTGGTATTCAGTAGTACTTTAAATTCAGGAATACTTTTAAGTAACATATCATATATATATATATATATATGTATGTATGTATTTTTTTTTTCCCAACTCTGTAAACTCTTTGCTCATTCCTAGCACCAAATCTTTGCTTGCTGGTAATATCACCTGAAAGATCCTTCTCTCTCCTCTGTTCTCCAGTTTTTACCCGTTTCATATCCTCCATAAACCTTTCTCTCAGCTTCTCCAGCCCACATTGATGTTGTCCTGCTCTGGCCTTCTCAAATATACACTTTTTGTCGTCCTCAGACTTATCCTAGCTTGAGTTATTCTCTAGTTTCACATATATGCTTTTCTTTTACTAATAAGAGCAATAAGTTCCTTGAGAGCAAGGATTGTTTTATTCATTATATTTCTACCTGACTAGCACAGTGTTAGGCATATAATAGGTATTCAATAAATAAAACCTTAACAAACTTTTTAATTTCATGTAATCTTTAAACCATCAATCTAATCCATCTATTATAGAGTATATTTTAAATATACTTTTGACTAAAATATTAGGTTTTTTTCTCTCCAGGTCCGTAAACTACAGCAAAAAGTTCAAAACTCAAAGATGAGTGAAGCTTCAGGTATTCAGCAAGAAGATAACTATCCTAACGGATCAAACAACTTAAAAAATAGCCCCAGAAAATGTTTGCTAAACAACCCTCTTCAGAAGAGCAGCAACTTTCATCCAATACGAGTCCGTAATCTTCAAATGAAATTGAGAAGAGATGATATCATGTGGGAACAGTAACACAATAACAAAGCTGTCACTTGAAATGAACTCTGTCAATGAAATCTTGAATTGTCTAAAGTGGTTTTAATTTAATACACCTTTATGAAGTTTTGAATTATGTTTCTAGCCTCTATAAAGTGTCAAGTTGTGGTATCTTTAAATTAATGCCTAATGATCTCCTAAGAGTCCCAAATAATAAATGATTGCTTTTTTGTTTTTTTATTGACTGAAATACCTAATCTCACCATGTTTTAGAAACTTTGTTCACTTTGCAGATAGCTTAAGTTAAATCTACAAAATTATACAAGATTGATGGTATTTAAAATTGAACTAAATTTGAGATACAAGTAGCATTCCACTTTTTCATTTAGTAGGCTTGTACCCTTAAGAACCAATGTAAAATGAGCAGCACGTATGGAAAGGTTTCCCACTTTCCTGGTGCTTCCTCCCTGCCTTGTCTTAGAGCTGTGAAATGTTTTTCTTTGTTGGAAAGGAAAAAAGCTTGGCGAAGAGGCCTTTAGCCCAAGTTTCTATGTGACACTTACAAATGGGAACACACAGTTAACTTAATTTTTAGATGGCAATAACTCAACTGCAGAAGTCTTCCTATGCTGTTCCCATTCTTTTACAAATCTAGTGTTGTTTTCCTTTAACGCCAGTGATCTATCTTATCTTACTCCTTTATAACACTAACTTTTTATGACTTTCAGTCTTTGCATTAGATATAATATTTATCAGTATAAATTGAGAATGTAACTTTCCAGAACCCACAAAACTGGCGTTTTTTTCTAGGAAAGTATAGGAAGAAGTTGGAGATTTCATTGCCTCATCGAGCAAAAGTTCAGGGAAATATGATACATTATTTTTTATATTTTTAAATCAGTGATGTCATAAGAGGTTTCTTTGTGTATATATGCTTTATAATAAATGTTTGACCCATCTTCCCAGAAGCCTATGGAAACTAGTACAACTCTTCTGAACTTTTTTGGTTTCTGACTGAAATCCTTTGGAGTAACTAGAGAATTGGACTCATCAACTAAAGTAGAAATAGAAGACTGACAGAAAAGGTGTAATAGAAGGGAGGAGCTCAGAAGATAGGGTAGCAGTTTGAGAGACGGTGATTCCGAAGGATGGAGTTGGAGGTACGTCTGTCTATAGCTGGGGGAGTGTTCAGGCTATAAGTGTGAAAGAATTTTTAGGTCAGGATCTTAGAGAACTAGAAAAAGCAGTTTTTTAAAAGATAGTCTTTATGTCCGCCAAGGAAATTCCTGAAAAGTATGTGTAGGCAAAAGCGGGTAGTTTTGGACCTTCTGGGATAGAGGAGGAAAACTGTGGTTCATTCTCATTGAGAGAAGAGGTGCCATGTTAGAAACCTGTTCGTACCTGAAGTGGGGAGATGACTGAAAGTGGGCAGATTCATACCTGGAATTGTCCTTGAAAGTAACTAATGGCAGAGAGAAAATTTCTCTCCCTCCGGTTTAAATAGTACATATGTCCTTCACTTGCTTTCACTCCCTCTCCTTCTGTCAGCTCCTTCAACCCCAGAGGTGTTCCACAAAGTGCTTCATATAAACTCAGTTTCGTCACCTAACCTAGTCTTCTGCTTTGCTTTTCCTCCTCAAGAACGTGAGTGCTGTTGTTTATACTTAGCAAAAAACTCACCAGGACCGTAATGCAGCCCTGTCTTCCAGTGCCTTTGTGTTCTGTGCACTTAAGAAGGTGGCTGTATATATGTAGCTTATCGGTAATGAAGTCATTACTTGTGAAAATGTATTGCTAAAACAAATTACCATAAAAAATTTTAAAGTCATTTTAGAAATACTTGAATATTTCACTTAAGAATTGAGAATTTTCTTGCAAAATTAGTGTAATGTGGTAGTTTTCAGAATTAGGAGATTTGGGTTCAAATTGTGACTCTGCCATTTAGTAGCTTGGACAATCAAATAACGTTTTGGAGCCTCTATTTCTCAATTGTCAAGTGGAGATTATATTACTACCTACATCACAGGGTTGTTGTGAGGAGTAAATGAAATAATATGTCAAAGCACCCAGCAGAAGGGTTGATACTGAGTAAAAAATTCAATAAATTTTAAATGTGAGTGGCCAAAGAAAGATAATGTCATAGAACCTAAGTTTATATAAGTTAAAGCCTGAAAGCAAGAGCCAAAATGTATTTTTCATAACAGTGAGAATATTCTAATTTACTTGGTTTTTTTTGTTCTTTTTTTCTTTTTCTATGTGCCTGGGAGGAAATTGGTTTGGCTTGTTCCCAAATTTAGGTTTCTAGTGGGAGGAGGTGAAAAATACAGTCCCACCATGCTGCAGAAACACATAATGACACGCAGCACCTTGGTGTGGAGTCTGTGTTGGTTGTTGGGGTGCCATTTCTTAATGAGAGAAAATAAAGATTGGTCTCTTGTTGCTCCATGTCAGCTACTGAACTAAAAATGTGTCTCTGCTCACAGACTGCTGCTTGCCAGAGCCCTTGACTCCCCAGGGGTGGAGCAAACGGTTTCCTTCCTGGACAGGGGCGATCTATGGTCAGTGTACAAGAGTTGCTGTAGCAACCCCGCAGCTGTGCTCTGCCTAGCAGAAACTCGGTACAATATCATTGATTTTGTTCACTTAAGTGAAAAACTGATTGGTTTGTTTTTTATTTAATCAGAAATTGATAAAGTGAAATTGGAACTTTCTAGCCAAAACAAGTCTCAACTTTGAAGCTGTGAAACTAGACAGTTCGAGTGTTTGAAGCAGCAGGTATTGTAAATATTCTAATCCTGGAAATAGAAGTTGGAAGCTTGAATTAACTGTACTTGTGTGGGTCCTTGCCAACCCATTTTTATTAGGTTGTAGCTGAAGGTAGAAGGGTCTGAGGGAAATGCCGAGTTTTCAGTAGTGTAAGATTAAAAAAGGCGATACTTAATATAATGAGCTAGATGGCTAGGATGGTATACTTGAAAATTATTTTTGACATTTTTGTATAGTCTTCTTACTTTAAAAATACAAGTTTAACTATAGTGTTCTTAAATCCATGAGAAGGTGTCAAAAAATTCAATTAAAATTTGACTTGTAATGTTGTGAGAAATCAAACTAAGGAGAAAAGGCCAGTTGGTCATGTGCGGTGGAAGGAGTGCTCACTGTGACCAAAAATGTACCAGCTGCCGTTGTTGGTGTAGAGTAAATAGTGAAACTCCTAATGGGGTTTCCTGGAACTCTATTCAGCTGTAACTAAAGCTGTACCTACTGAGAACATTTAATTGTATGTGAAGTTTAGATAAGTACAAGCTGACTCCCAGATGTAGAACAAGACAAATCTGTCTAAGGCATAATAGCATCTGTAGGATGAAAAACCTCTTTATGGGTGCCATGACACCTTTTAATTAAAGTGAAATGAGGATAAATAAAAATAATATTGACGATCACTGACCTGAAATAAATTTACTTTTTGGTAATTAAATAGACCTTGCCAATGCCTCAGCCTTTTTCTTCGTAAACTATATACTTTCATGTGACTTTTCACCTTTAATTCCTTTTTTTGTATTTTGTTATGTAAGGAGAATTAGACATAACAAAATTGTAAAGTTAAAGTTTTCAAATATTCTCTAGGCTAGAGTTTGTTATTATTATAGCTATGAATTAATGGTTTACTTAAAGAATCAGGTGGATTTTTTTTTCCTGGTGGATTTTTGAGAGTGTTCTACTTATTGGCATAGAGTCATTGAATTCTTATTTGGTGCAAAATCCTACTAGATGCTGTAGGCAATCATTAGAATTATAAATTAGCTCCCCCCCCCACACTGGAAAAATTCATTTTTTATTATGTGAGCATGGTCTGTTGTATTCCTATATGTTTAATAATTCTATCAGAAAATAGTAGAGAAGCAAGTTGATCTCTTGTTACTTTATTCTCTGAGGCAGTTTTGTGACCATATAAGACTTGTTAATGACCAGTCTGTAATGTTGGGAGACTGGATCCAGAGGTTGGCAATTGGAGGAAGAATCTTAGGCATTATGAATTATCTGTCAAAGAAAGATAAAAATTTCTATAAATGATATAATCAGCTTTCTAGAATAATCTTTTAAAATAAGGGTGAAGTTATCCACCATACTTTCTGCCTAGATTTGCTTGCCTAGATTTTGCTTGTCCAGCGTTTCCTTTTGCTTCAGACTCAATTTACTGCTTCCTCTAAGAAAGCCCTCTTTAAGCCTCCCCTTCACACCCTTGCCTTCAGCCAAATCTGGCTTAGCTGCCTCTTCTAGGTATTTCTCCCATCTTTGCACTTGCACACTTTCTTGTTATCATTTGTCTTCCCCATGGACTGAAAGCTCCCTGAGGGCAATATCCTTGCTTGCTCACTACTGTAGCCCAGCACCTAGCACAATACCTGGCCTGGAAGTATCCTCTCAATAAATATTTCCGTGAAATTACGTTTCATGAAAATATATTAACATTATTTGGTGGTCTCATCTGAGTGAGCATATTGGGTCAGGTACTGCTGTTTCAGGCACTGGTTCAGCTGTTCTGCTGTTTCATCTTTCAAAGATAGGTGACCATATTTTACGTAACCACTGGTTAAGAATATTCTAGTATTGTTTGTTTGGGGTCACAGACAACAGGCACTCAGAATGATGCTTTCTTTTGTATTATGTTGCTAAGAGGAAGAGTTTTGAGAGTCAAGGTAGTTCCTTATTTGTATATTGGTGTATTTGACTTGTTTATTCAGCAAGTATTTATTGAGCTCTAATAATCAAGTATTTGTTGATCTCAAGATACTATGCTAGATGCTACAGGAGATTCAAAGACAAATTATGCATAAATTCTGTCTTCAAATTGCTTATAGTCTGCTGAGGCGATAAGACATATACATAAACATAATACAAGGAAGAAAACAATAGGTGACATAGAGGTATAATGACCACCACAGAGTAAATGCTCAACAAATATTTGTCTACTGAATCTTTGTTCTCATCTACTGACAGATAAAGTTGGCCTGTTTGTATTTCTTCATTCTCTACCTTTATATATATGTAGCTTTCACCTGCTTTTTTACCTGGTGGCAGTATTGGTCTGGGATTCTTAATCTTCTATAGGCTTGTTATTTGAAGATAACAGTTCACCTAGTAATTTCAAACAAATACTGTCCATATAACCAGTATCAAATTCAAAGGCATGAGTAAAAATGAACATGAAACACTGAAGTAAATGTGAAGAGAGTGAAGAATCGGGGGCAAAAATAAAGCAATAATATCTTGGTCTAAAACAGAAAAATAGTATACAGAAAATTTATATTCTAGAGGCCAATTATTGACTTGCACAGAATTATGCAGATGATTGCCACTCACTTTCCTTATGAATTTAAGCCGCTCAATTTCCTCATACTTCATCTTCCTCATTGGTTGGACCAAGTCAGTGTTTTTCAAACTGCAGGTCATATCATATTAATGGATTGTGAAATCAATTTAGTGGGTAACTACCAACATTTTTTAAATGATATAGGATAGCACTGAAAATATCAGAGTGCATCACATAGAGAAGGTAGCCAGTGTTTTGTGAAATCTTGTGAGTACTGGATTATAGTTTAAAATGCAGTCCTAGTTTATTTGGAGAAGAAAAAGTCAGCTTTTAATAAATGTTCAAAGGTGAACGAGTTTGAAAGATGTGGAGGAAAGTGAGATAGTCAGTTTAAAATAGAAATACTCCCAAATCCCCTATGATGGCTTGTAGCATGCTACTGTTTACCTCAGAAATGCATTACAAATCTGTTTTATATGTTTTACAGATAGAAGTCCCATTTTAATCAATACCATTACATTTCCTGGTCTATAGAATACTCTTTCTAAACACCAGTCAACTATGTTAGAGAAATGTGTGGACACAAATAAATGTACTGAACATGAATCCCTTACCATAACCTCATTATTCCTCAGCCATTGTTGCTTTCTTGTCTCTACCTCTGTATAGAATCTAACCAAGTATAGGTCTTATGGTTAGAAAAGAAATTTGTTCTGCAGGTGCTCGAGACAGTTTTAAAATTCATGAAGATGTGAGATTTGTGGGAGAAAAACTATGTGCATGTCTTGAATCTGAAATGAGCAAAGATTTATCCATTGACCTACTCTGAGCAGCAACAGTCAACAGCACTAAAAAAATTAAAAACCTGATATACCACCAGTGCGGCACTCTTCAAAAACATGTCATTTTACTGAGCAATAGACCTGATTGAATACTTTTAAATGAGCGAGTAGGGTATGTAGGTATCTTACTTGAAAAATGGCTTCCTTAAATAAAGTAACTACTCTCTGAGAGGCTGTATTTCTTTGACTTTTGATGTCCTGTTCAATGTATTTTATCATGGCCGTATCAGCTCTGGCTGTGGTCAGAACATAGGAAGAAGTGCCCTGGGGAAATGAACATTGGAATGATGTTCATTATAATGGGATACTACCCACTTGTACAAGGTTATTCACCACTACGAATTATTAAATTTGCTTCCACTATAAATTATTCAATTTGCTTAAATAAAGACTTTAATCTTTATGAAAAGAGGATTGTAAAGTGAGCCAGACCTTCTAGTCAAAGCTAAAATAATATATTTTTGACCTAATTTTGCTTAATCTGATTAAGTAAATTTTAGGGTAAATTCTGAAAAACCTTGGAAAGTATTTAGTTTTCCTTGAAGTTAAATGTACCTTGACTTGTAGGGTATTTCTCAGAAAAATCTATTACTGAGCTAGTACAGAATGTGAATCATTTCTTGACTGAAATATAAGATCGATGTTTACAGGGCAGTTGTCCAGAATCTTCTTGCTGAATTGGAAAGTATTTCACTTTTCATCACTGTAGGTCCTTTTAACTTTACAAGTGTGTTATTTAAAACATAAATCATATTGGTACACAGGAAACCCATTTAAAATTAAATTTAAAAACACTCCTGAGAATTCCATGGAACATTTATGGTTTTGTAGTTTATGATTTCTAGCAAAAGAAAAAGTGTCTTTAATACTTTAAAAATTATTTTTCAGAGATAGCTAAATCCAAAATATGTAATACATGTGAGAGAATAGCACTATTAATATATTAAATAGTGAATGCTTGAACACAATATAAAAAGCATTATTACCTTCATTTTTCCAAGAATAAGCTAAGCTACAAATTTAAAGCTGGGAAATTCAGTACCAGAGTTAAAGGAAGTCATTTTTAGGTTAAGAATTTTTGCTTTTGCTTTAATCTCAAAAGAAACTGGTCTTTTAAAACCTTATTCTATGATTTCATGTATATAGCTCCTCTGTTGGGTAAACGTGGGAGAATATCTATCAGTGCTACACACTTTGATTCACTCTGGTGATATGATTTAAATACTGGACACCTAAGCTAAATTTTCAGAGAGGGTCCTTTTCTCTTTGTTCTTTTACAGTATAGCTCGCAAGTAAAGGGAGAGCTGTGCCTTTGTTATTTGAGTAAAATATTTGCCTGTGATTTCTAATTCTCAGAGCATCCTATATGGATATGCTACAAGAAAAGTAGAGTTTAATTCTCTTAACTAGTCTACTAAAGTACTATTGGTTCAAACTACTGCCTGCTAAAATAAAACATAAACCACTCAGAGACTAAAGCATTTAGAAAAGAAAAGTTTATATGCAAAGAAGATTTGCCAGGGAGTCCAAGCTTTAGAAGGCCAACCTCATCAAATTAAAAATCTGGCAAATATGTAAAGGAAAAAAACAACCTACAAAATTACCCACATCACCAAGTTTACAGTTACTTTATTCAAGGTAGAAAACAGCAGTTTTCTCACATAATTGTCATATCCAAAAAAGTCATCACATATCTTCAGACATCAGCATTGCCAAAATCAGGGATATAGTTGTTTTTGTTAGAGAGTAACTTACAGGAAAGACTCAAGGTTTCATTTACTTGGGAAACAAGAACCAAGCAGGGCAACTTTTGTGCCTGATGTTACTTTATTTAAAGGGGTCCCCAAGACCACCTTTGGGTTCAGTGATTCACTAAAAGGATACGTAGAATTCAGAAAAGCTGTTATACTCACGGTTATAGTTTATTACAGTGAAAAGATACAGATTTAAATAAGCAACTGAAAGAGGAACATAGGGTCAAGTCCAGGAAGCAGCAGGCGTGAGCTCCCAGTTGTCCTCTTCCATAAAGTCATGCAGGCAGCACTTAATTCTCCTAGCAACAATGTGTGATGATATACTTGGAGTATTGCCAACCAGGGAAGCTCCTCCAAACCTTGGCATCCAGGTTCTTTACTGTGGGCTGGTCACATAACTGACTGCCTATGTGGCTGAGCTTCAGTCTCCAGCCCCTCTAAAGGTCAAGCTGATAGCAAATGGCCCAAGGCCCCCATCATAAATCACATTGTTAGCATAGACTATCTGGCAGGGCCTAAGGCCCCCAGGTAAATAAAAATATTCTTATCGGGCAGGATATTCCAAGGGCTTAAAGGTCCTTATCTCCTAGGAGCTGAGCAAGAGCCAAACCTTTCTTTGGAATGTGAAAGGTTTGCACAACCTAGGCATGCTGTGTTAATCCTTTACTGCACAGTGTTTCTTATTTTGTTTTCTGACTCTGGAGAGTGAAGTGCATTGCTTACCCATCTGGATAAGGTGTCAATTTTGCTTCCAAATTTCCTCCTAAGGCATGGCTTTGACCACATAAATTTGCTTAGTGATTTTCTGACGCGGTGTCATTACTTTCATGTTTTGTTTTATTTGGTCAGTTTTATTGTATAAGCATGATAAAGGTTATGCTTAGTGCACAAAAACCTTCTTGTAATCGGGTTAATAAAACTAGCCATGTGACACTACTTCTATATTGTAGACACAAAATAGCCAGTAACCATTCTACAGATAAGAGAGAGGTGAGTTTAACTTGAACCAAACTGAGGAATATAACACTGGAAAGCCTTTTCTAGAAAGGAAGAAATAGTTCTGGAGAAACATGGTTTTCCTTACAGTCTTCTATCTTTTTAGAACAAAGAACGTACATTAAACACATGCGGGATACATTTTCATCAATTGCAAAAAGGTATTTAGTTGCAATATAGCAGGTCAACATGACCCTGATGTTAGGAAAGGCAACTTATTTTAGGAGTACTAATACAGGCGTTACCAATATGATGTTGCCAATAGGGCGTAGGAGGGGGGAGTATGCGTTCTTAAGATAGTGCATTCTTTAATGGTTAAAGCAGATGTACGCTGTATCTTTGACAGGCCAAAGTCAGGCTTTTTTTTTAGTTTGAGCCCAATCAGTTTTGAATCAGAGTAGTTACCCCATGTACCCCACTCTGTGAAAATCTCTTGTCAATATGTAAGATATTTCTCCTGTCAGCTCATATACTGAGATTAGAGACCAAGAACCAGCCAATTCACCTTGACCAAGACGCTTGGACCTTTGTTGTAATAATGGGCATGCCATATCTAGTTTAATGAGATTTAGGGCATCACCGTGGTTACAAAAGCAATTTTTTAATTACTACCTGATACAAAGGAGAACAAATTTTTATTGAACGTATGCAAAAATAGCTACACGGCTATGAAAAGTAAAGGCATTTTGTGTAATACTTAACCATTTTTACCATTTTGGGGGGTACTTTTGTGTTTTTTGTCATTTTATCCAGAATCATTATTTTTTTGTTTTCTTGATATGTATTACTTAAAAGCTGTATTAAGAATTTTCATAGAATTTTTTTCTGAATTCTAAAGGGTCAGCTGGAACACGATACCATTTAAAAAATGTTTCATTGCAGTTCATGCAAGTATAGCCAATAGAGAGTTCTAAATAAAGAAGAAAGGAATTTTTCTTATATATCCATTAGAAATAGGACACTTGGCCGGGCCACCCGGTGGCGCAGCGGTTAAGTGTGCATGTTCAGCTTCGGCGGCCTGGGGTTCGCTGATTCCTATCCGGATGCGGACATGGCACTGCTTGGCACACCATGCTGTGGTGGGCGTCCCACGTATAAAGTAGAGGAAGATGGGCATGGATGTTAGCTCAGGGCCAGTCTTCCTCAGCAAAAAGAGTAGCATTGGCAGCACTTAGCTCAGGGCTAATCTTCCTCAAAAAATAAAAAACAGGAATAGGACACTTGCCATAATTAACTCATTTAGTCCCCGGTAAGTAATTCTTGTTTTTCTGATTTGAAGTGAAACAAACAATTTCAGGGAGTCATCTACTTCTAGATTTAAAGAATCCTAGAAATCCTGACTCTATCTTTTGGGAATCTGACAGGTATCTGTTTATCATGCTGATATCAGCTTATGCTGAAAAGTTTGTTTCCATGAGTCTACTTCCTGTAGAGCCAACAGTTCTGAGTACAGTAAAAGTCTTTACTGAGGCTTTCACTCTTCATGGTTCTCCCAGAAGACTTTCTCGTCTGTAGCTTATACTAGGGACTTTAGGCAAACATAATTATGGAAAAAGCAGAAACTGTGGATGACAAGTCTCAGTGGTTCAGATTAATTGTAATAGCCAAGAATACTAGAATAGTGGAGAGTGGAATCCTTTTTTTTCTAAAATAACATATAATCATTTTATAAGGATTTAGTCAGTAATTACCCTGAGAGGAAAAATAAAAATCTCCAGGTTCTTTTAATGTATCCCATAAAATATTTTGGGATTATCACCTAGGAATGAAATATTCCTTTAAAAAATCAATTTTTTAAAATAGTTATTGTGCCAATCTTTGTATATAAACATGAGTATACTTCTCTCCAACCTGCAAGTCACACAATTGCTAAAAAAATCTTTATTTTATATTGTATTAATACATTTTACTTAAATGTAATTAACTTAGATTAAACTCCTCTTACTGATTTGCAAGTTCTTTTCATATTGAGGACATGGTAAGCTAGATGACTTTTACAGTAGTTTTGAGCTAATAAAAAGTCTAGAGTATACCAAACATATCTAATTATTTTTAGCATCTCTCCTTTTATAGGATAAATGAACAAACCTTTGTAGCTGCCTAGCAGCTGTTTGGGAGACCCCAAAAACAATTTTGATGTAGAAGACCATAGTAACATTTCATTATTCTGAATTTGGGGGCTGAATTTGAGAAATGCAATATCAAAAATGTTATCAGAGGAGAAAAGATATGAGTAAGTGACTAAAGAAAAAAGGTTACAGGGAATATTTAAAATAAACTAGGCATCAAGCAATGATATTAATTAGGAACTTTTTCAAAGATGAGGAACTTTTGTTAAAAAAAAAAATAGTTCAAAGTAGAGGAAGATGGGCACAGATGTTAGTTCAGGGCCAGTCTTCCTCAGCAAAAAGAGGAGGATTGGCAGCAGATGTTAGCTGAGGGCTAATCTTCCTAAAAAAATAAATAAATAAAAATTTTTAAAAAATAGTTCAAGGCTATCAGGGCTGGCCCCATGGCCCAGTGGTTAAGTTCGTGCACTCCGCTGCAGGCGGCCCAGTGTTTCGTTGGTTTGAACCCTGGGCGCGGACATGGCACTGCTCATCAAACCACGCTGAGGCAGCATCTCACATGACACAACTAGAAGGACCCACAACGAAGAATATACAACTATGTACTGGGGGGCTTTGGGGAGAAAAAGGAAAAAATATAATCTTTAAAAAAAAAAAATAGTTCAAGGCTATGACAAAAGCACAAAATGCTAGACTTCCAAGAGTATTTTGGCCATATAAGAAGTCTCTGCTATTTGGGCACTAAATACCTTTTAAATGCTTTTTGTTCAGAGTCAATTCAACAGAAAGGAAATCCAAATTCTACTTTTATTCTTTTTGGATGCCATCCATATTTTATAGATTAGAATTCACAAGTCTTTTTCCATCTTATGAATAAATTCATCTAGAACTTTATAAAATGAGTTAATACATTTTTATGCTTCTTTCAAATTTATTATTTGCAGATTTTATAAACCAAGATGAAGTCCATTTCCCCTCATATCTTCTAGAACCTGTTGTACACCCTGAAATTTGTCTTTTAATATTTTCTTTCACATTCTGGCACATCCAGACAATTTTACTTTAAGACATCTTTTCCCATGATAGAAAAATAAAAATTCATTATTTTGCATAAATACCTCTTGACAGCCACACAAATATTCTTTTACATTTCTTTAAAAAAAAAACATATATACCAACATATCTCCGTTTTTCATATAAATCCTTTCAACCTATTAATTGATGGTCACTTACAATGCATAAAAATAAAAGCCAAGGGTATGTCAAATTATGTTTGTTGACCTAGTATTTATTTCATTCTCTGTAAATGACTTGCTTAGATATTATAATTTATATTCAAAGATTATTAATTAAATGGCTAACTCAATTTAATATTAGTTTAGGAATTAGAAACATTTCTATAAAGTTTTAACTAGTTAAGCTTCCCATGAAAAAACAAACTCAAGTCTTGCATAGGTTAGAATGGTATGCTACATTTAAATTCACATTGTAACAAAATCAGGAAGGAGACACTTAGCTATTTGAAAGCAGCATTATTAAACTAGTCTAATTTGTCCAAGGATTCACCTTGATTAGGAATATAATTACTTGAACGTTTTTATTTTTCATACTCAGTATTCCAGAGCTCTTCAAATTTTGTTTAAAAATACTAAAGCTTTCTTTATATTTTTCTCTTGGCTATCAATTTGCATTTTGTTACCTGTCAACTTGTAAACAAGGCTATTAACTTAAAAATTCATAGCTAAAAGTTGTTTTTCTTCTGCATATAGGCTTCATTAAGAGAAATTTTTCTTTAAGAACCAGCAGACTTAAAGCAATGAAAGTTCAATATTTTCTTCTTTTTCTAAAAATTCTTGAGTTCTCTTATTTTAAATTTATAAAAGTGTTTAACAGTTTCTATAAGCCAATCAAAAAAGGAGTTCAATTAAGTTTAAGAGACTTTATAATCTAGTTAAGTTTTCATCAGAGCAGGGTTTCTCAACCTCGGCACTATTGACATTTTGAGCAGATTTTTTTTTTTTTTTTTAAGATTGGCACCTGAACTAACAACTGCTGCCAATCTTCTTTTTTTTTTTTCTGCTTTATCTCCCCAAATCCCCCTCGTACATAGTTGTATATCTTAGTTGCAGGTCCTTCTAGTTGTGGCATGTGGGACGCCGCCTCAACGTGGCCTGAGAGCGGTGCCATGTCCGTGCCCAGGATCCAAACCGGCGAAACCCTGGGCCGGCGCAGCAGAGTGAACAAACTTAACCACTCGGCCACTGGCCGGCCCCTTGAGCAGAGAATTTTTGTCTGGGAAGGCTCTCCTGTGCATTGTAGGATGGTTAGGATCCCTGGCCTCTACTCACTAGGTGCCAACAGCATCCCCCCCACACACAACTGTGACAACCAATAATGTCTCTAGATATTACCAAGTGTCCCCAGGGCAGAAAAGGATCACGATTACCCCCGGCTGATGACCACTGCTTCAGAAATAGGCGAAGGTGCTCAGAAAATATATACCTCACTTACCAGATGAATCATATTAGTCTTCTGGGAAAGCTGTGACAGGAACTCTGGAGAGTTTATAGCTGGAATTCTCCCACTTTGTGTATATGCTGTTTTTATAGTACTTGTCCAGTCAGATTGTGGGTTGAGCTGGGGACACAACTTTAGGTTTATTAAACCTTATTTTTGGACACTGAGCTCTTTCTCACGTCTTTACCTGGCTCATTTGTGTATTTATGCTTTCCTATTTTCTTTTGAAAGGAGAGAGAGTAAAAGTTATGCACCTAGACCTTTTTGGATTTCTTGCAGGCATCATGAAGTTCCAGGCAAGCCAAAAGTAATTGTTCTCATTCCATCACAAATTCGGGCTCATTTGTAGAATGGTTATAAAAACCAAGCAAAACCTTCTTTAAAGTCTCTACCCTTTTCTCTAAAACCACGTAAAAACAATTTAAAATTTTATTCATGGTGTATATTTTGTTTTCTTGGATGGCAAATCTGTTGGAATTAGAGATCCCTATATGGTGTGTTCAAATGACAACTTTTCTGACTCATTAATCTCCCATAATGTCCTGAGGGAGGGTGAAAGTTGGCTTCAGAGAAAGTTTATAATTGTAAACAGACTGTGGTAAAAAGCTATGCCTTCTTTTTTGAAGAGGAAAAAAGGCTTTTTAAAAATACACAAAAGGAACCAACAACCTTAGTTTTATATCATTAGCCACAAATGGATCAAATGTAATCAAAGTATGAAAAATTTATCAGCTAATGGTAGCATCTCCAGGTCTCCAGTGTCTGCTCTCCATTCCAGTGGGCACAGGAATATTTCTTTTTTAATTGATTTGAACTCAGAATGGCACGCAACGTAAAAAACAACTTAGAGTTTTTGTCAAAGGTCAGACAACAATAAAATAAATCAGTACTATGGGGAGTGATATGAGCAACTTCCCAACCTAGGAGAGAAGCCAGTTGTCAGTTTGACTAAACCACTGTCTCAAGACCCAGAGGCAAAGGAAAGATGTATCTCAGATGAAAAGAGATAACAGAATCCTCAAGACAAACATAAAATACAATCAGATAACTTTTTATTACCGCACAAAAACCAACAGACCATTAAAAACTATATTTTCAATGTTGCTGCTACCAAAGGAGAAATAAGTGTGTACAAATCAGAACCAGCATGAAAACCAGACTTAATCAGAAAACGAAAACCTAGAAACACAAACCTAAAGAGTAAGAAAAGAAATAGAATCAACTAGATTAGAACCTTATTGCCATAGGAGATTCACCCTGGGACTGGAAAAAGATACACCTCAAAGGGCCGTTGAGTTTCTCTTAATGGACAATTCAGTTTACTTGGCTCTGGCAGGTGAGAAACACACCTCTGGGAAATAAATACGTAAAATCTTGATAGGATCGATAGAATGGTCAAAGGAATAATGAGACGAAGCATTTAGAAAAGAAAGGTTTAGTTCCAAGAAAAGTTCACAAGAAACCAAGTTTTAGAAGAACTGGTTCATCAAGTGAAAAATACAAAAGAGGAGGGAAAAAATTACCAACATTACCAAGTAATCTGTTCATGGTAGAAAAGATAGTAATTTTCTCACATGCTTCTCAGACACAAAGTTTATCATAAATCTTCAGCTATTGACATTGCAAAAGTTGGTGATAAAGTAGCTTTTATCAGAGAGTCAGTGACATAAATAAAACTTAAGGATTCTTTTGGGACAGTAAACTAGGCGCAGTGACTCTGGTTTTGTTTGCTTGTTTTACTTCTCTCACGGTGCAAGTTGTTTCATTTTCCGATTATGATGTACACACTTACTGATAACGGCAGCAAAGCAATATGTCAGTTTTGCTTCCACACATGCTGCTTTTGGTCCTTGCTAGTTAAAAATCCTTCCATGAACAAATACTGAGGTAGTTTATTATTACTTATGGTGAAAGACATACCAATCCAGGAGGAAAAACCAAAGTTTGAGGGAGGTAATTTGGAGAACAGGGATATTTTTTATTTTTTCTTGAAAGAAATTGTCATATCTTTGTGGACAAAATAATAGAAACTTAGAATTTATGGGGTTATAATACTACTGACTAAGACAAATCATGAAAATTTCATTTTGTGTGACAAAGAAGACTGGAGAGAAAGGGTAGAATAAAATTAAATTTGCCAAGTCATCTCAGTGAGAAGTTAAATTGGATGCAAAAGCTGACTTTGTCAGACCTCAAGGAAGAATAGAGGCAGAATTCCACACTTCAAGAATTTGTATAATACTTTGGGGCCGGCCCGGTGACGCAGCGGTTAAGTGAGCACGTTCCGCTTCAGTGGCTGGGGTTTGCTGGTTTGGATCCCGTGTGCGGACATGAAACGGCTTGGCACACCATGCTGTGGTAGGCGTCCCACATATAAAGTAGAGGAGGATAGGCATGGATGTTAGCTCAGGGCCAGTCTTCCTCAGAAAAAAAAAAAAAAAAAAGAGGATTGGCAGGAGTTAGCTCAGGGCTAATCTTCTTCTTCAATAAAAACAAACAAAAAAGAATTTGTATGATACTAAAAGGATTGAGTTTCATATAATCCATATCCCTTAGATAAGCCTTTTCCAAACAGCCAAACACCTTGGTTTTTCCCAAAGATCTATGAGACCAGTTTTTCTCAAAATGTGGGTTGTGATTCATAGTGGATCCTGACATTGATTAAGAGTGGGTTGTGACCAGGAATTTGTTTTTAATGAAAAAGAGTGGAAAATATCAGAGTACATTGTATGTAGTACTTCTCAAGTAAGTATCAAGACTTTTACTTCAGGCAAGATTTAATAGAAAGGTGATGCTCCCACTAAAACAGATAAATTACAAAGTCATATGTTTAAAGTCACTGAAAAGTTATAAACACAACAAAGACTAGAAGAACAAAAATTCCAGAAAGGGAAGAGCCCTGCTGGGTGAGTTGACAATCCTGGCTGTTTTATTCCTTAGAGCATTTGCCAATTCTGGTCACAGTGACTCTGTTTTTGGCATAGGGACTCTACAGGGACAAAGAGAAGCAGGTGAGTTTTTGAAGGCTGTGGATGCAGGCATGACAGATTTGAAGTCTGGAATATACCACTGGATATTTGCTGAATGCTGGAGTATAAGAGAGACTAGAGAACTGGTCCAGAAAGGCACAATAAAACCAGCAGTCTTGTGGTGCTTAGGAGATGAATTACTGCTCGAGAGAGGGACTGCATCAAACAGATGACAGATCTTTCTCTCAAGTTTTTGCCAGATATTGAACTTGGTGATGGGAGATTAAGCTCAAAACCTTCGAAGGACAGAATTTCAGGGATGAGAAGAAAGAGAAAAGCTCAGCTGTCAATCAAAAGCCTCAGAAGGCCATACCCAAGAAAGAAGCTGGATTGCAAAGGCAGAGTAAAGTCTGTGCACAGTGCTCAGCATACAAAATCCCACCAGAGACAGGAAACCAGCATGAAACACCTGGCCAACTTCCTTCTCAAGACATTTTTCCAGATTTTGGAGCTGCATGAGGCAGGAGGCTAATGAGCTAAATTAAAACCTCTACAGGGCAGAACTGAATCTCATATAGTGTTTAAGGGCTGAAAGCTATCAATCAAAAGTCCAAGTGGGCCACACCTGAGGAAAAAGGACAAAGAAGAGGTAGAGAGTCTAGCTAAAACCAGAGTTCAGCCCTAATCAAGTCAATTCCTGATGGGATTGAGGTGATCAGTCCTTCAAATTATGTATCCCACAGAAGAAAGGGAGAAAATTTAAGAAGGAAAATAACATCATTACTAGTCCTGTTGGTTCTTTTTTATACCAAATATAGCATATGATAAATTATAAGACTCGAGAATGGGCAGGGAAATGTGAGGGATAAGACAAAACACACATAGTGAAAACAGACCCATAGATGGTCCAGATGTTGAAATTAGCAGACAAGGACTTTAAAATAATTATCATATATATGTGCAAGGAAGCAGAGAAAAAGATGGACAAAATGGTGAATAATTTTGCCAGAAATGGAATCTATAAAAATAATAAAATATGCGTTATAGAGTTTAAAAATACAATAGCTAAAATTGAGAATTCATTGGATAGTTTTAACGGTATCTTAGACTGAGCAAAAAGTAGAATTAGTGGACTTGGGGACAGATAAATAGAAAAATATCCAAAGAAGCACAGAGACTAAAAGAATGGAAAGAATAAAACCAAGTATAAGACACATGTGGAATACAGTCAAGCGATCAAACATATGTTTAATTAGAGTCACAGAACGATAAAAATGAAAGAGTATGGGTCAGATGCCATATTTGAAATGATAAAAAGTCAAGATATTCCCAAAATTGATGACAGACATCAGCCCAAACATTGAGGAAGCTCAGTGAACCCCAATACACAGCAAGGATATATACAAAGGAAACCAAAAGTATATCATAGCTGAACTGCTGAAAGACAGAGATAAAATCTTAAAAGCAGCAAGAGAAAACAAGACATCACTTTCTAAAAAAGCAACAGGAAGACAGATGACTGATTTTCTGACTGAAATTGTGGAAGCCAAAAGACAATTAAAAGACATTTAAAGTGCTGAAAGAAAAAAAAAACTGTCAATTTTATACCTGATTAAAATATCCTTTAGAAATCCTAGTAAACTAAAGACTTATTCAGACAAATAAAAGCTGAGAGAATTCATCAGCAGCAGACCCTCACTATAAAAAATACTAAAGGAAGTTTTTCAGGCTAAACGAAAATGAACCCAACTGGAAGCATGGCTCTTCAGGAAAGAAGAGCAGCAGAAAAGATAAATATGTGGGTAAAAACCTTTAGTTGACTTTCAAAGCATAAAAAATAAAATGTATTGTGGAGTTTATATGAAGAAGTACAGTAAAAATCAGTTGCATGAGTTGTAGGAAGGAGGGAAGTGGACTTTAATCATTGTAAGGTTTTTATTCTTTGGACAGTCGTTAAAAAAATACTAGTTTAAGGTAGGCTGTAATAAGTCAAAGACACTTATTGTAATCTAGAGGAGTGCTTATCAAAGTGTGATCCTTTGACTAGCAGCATAAGCATCATCTGGGAATTTGTTAGAAGCAAAAATTCTCCAGCCTCCTCCAGACCTACTAAGTCAGCACCTTTGGAGGTTGGGCCAAGAAACCTATGTTTGAGCAAGTCCTCTATGTGATTCTGATGCACACTAAAGTTGAGAACCACTACTCTAGAGAACTACCAAAAGAAAACAAACAGGTATAATTAAATACCTAATAGAAGAGGTAAAACAGAATAATAAAAATACTTGATTAATCCAAAGTAATGAAGGAGAGGAGGAATAAAGAAACAAAGAATAGATGGCACAAATAGGAAAATAAATAAAATGAATAAAATACGTAGTAAGATTGTGCATTTAAACCCAACTATAACAGTAATCACATTAAATGTAAATGAACTGAATGCCCCAATTAAAAGACAAAGATTCTCAGACTGGACTCAAGAGACAAAAAAGACACAGATAATTTAAAAGGATTAAAAAGATACACCATATAAACTCTAATCCTCAAAATAAAAAAGCTTGGGGCCAGCCCCATGGCCTGGTGGTTAAGTTCAGCATGCTCCACTTTGGCAGCCTGGGGTCAGTTCCCCAGTGTGGACCTACACCACTTGTCGGCAGCCAGGTTGTGGCAGTGACCCACATACAAAATAGAGGAAGATTAGCATGGATGTTAGCTCAGGGAAAATCTTCCTCAGCAAAAAAAAAAAAAAAAAGCTTGCATGACTGTATTACTAATACAAAAATTTGACTTTAAGAAGTATTACTAGAGATGAAGAGGGACACGTCATAATGATGAAAGGTTCAATTCAATGAAAAAACTTACAATCCTGTTTGTATGCAGCCAATAATACAGCTTCAAATATATAAAACTAAAATGTCAGAATTAAGAGGAGAAATAGACAAATCCATAATCATTGTCAAAGATTTTAATATACCTATCTCAATATCTCATAAAAATCAGACAAAATAATCAGTAAAGATATAAAAGCTTTGAACAACGTTATGAACCAACTTGATCTAATCGACCCATATAGAACAGTATTCCCAACAACAGAATATGTATTCTTTTCAAGTGTTTATGGAACATTTACCAAAATAGACCATGTTGGACCATAAAGCAAGCTTAAAATATTTTCACAAGGGGCTGGCCCCGTGGCCAAGTGGTTGAGTTCGCACTCTCCGCTTTGGCAGCCCTGTGTTTCACTGGTTCGGATCCTGGGCGCAGATCTAGCACCACTCATTAGGCCATGCTGAGGTGGCGTCCCACATAGCACAACCAGAAGGACCTGCAACTAGGATATACAACCATGTACTGGTGGGGTGGGGGCTTTGGGGAGAAGAAGAAGAAAAAAGAAGATTGGCAACAGATGTTAGCTCAGGTGCCAATCTTTA
The DNA here is from genome assembly GCF_041296235.1 of Equus asinus. NCBI lineage: Eukaryota > Metazoa > Chordata > Mammalia > Perissodactyla > Equidae > Equus > Equus asinus. The sequence continues at coordinate 44,854,352 of NC_091813.1, forward strand.
AAAAAAAACAAAAAACATTAAAACAAATTGAAATCATGCAGAGTACATTCTCAGGCCACAGTGGAATCACACTAGAAATTAATAACAGAAAAACAGAACCATTTCTAAATAACTTACAGGTCAAAGAAGAAATCACAATGCAAATTAGAAAATATTTAAGTGAGAAATAAAACATAATATCCAAAATGGTAATGCAGCTAAAACAATGCTTAGAAAGAAATTTATAGCTTTAAATGCAAACATTAGAAGAGAGGTTAAAAATTATTGATGTAAACTTCCATCTCAAGATCTGGAAGGAGAAGAGCAAATTATCAATATCAGGAATGTAAAAGGAGACAGCACTACACATCCTATAGACATCAAAAAGATAAAAGGCTTCAAATAATAACTTCAACAAAGTGAAAAGGTGACACAGAGAATTAGAGAAAATATTTGCAAATCATGTATCTGATAAGGGAATATATCTAGAATATATAAAGAACTCACATCTCATCAATAAAAAAATTAAAAACTCAATTAGAAAATGGGCAAACAATGGAGAACAGACATTTCTACAAGGAAGATATACAAATTACCAGTAAGCATATGAGAAGATGCTCAACATCATTAGCCATTAGGGAAATGCAAATCAAAACCAGAATGAGATACCACTTCACATCCATAAGGATGGCTAAACTGAAAAAAAAGAAGACCAGATAACAAAGGTTGACAAGGATGTGGGGAAATTGGAACTCTCCTACATTGAAGGTGGGAATATAAAATGGTACAGCTGCTTTGGAAAACAGACTAGCAAAAACTTTTACATGAATGTTCATAGCAGCATTATTCATGATAGCCAAAAGGTGGAAAAAAGCCAAATTTCCATCAACTGATGAACCACTAAACAAAATGTGGTATAACCATACAATGAAATATCATTCAGCCATAGAAAGGAATGATATAATGATACATACCAAAACATGGATGAACCTTGAAAACATCATGGGAAATAAAAGAAGCCAGTCACAGAAGACCACATATTGCATGATTTCATTTATATGAAATTTCCAAAATGGGCAAATCTATAGAGATAGAAAGTAGATTAGTGGTTACCAATTACTAGGGGTGGGATGGCTTAGAGAAAACTGGGGAGTGACTGCTAATGGATATGGGCTTTCTTTTTCTTTTTCTTTTTTCAGGTGATGAAAATGTTCTAAAATGGATTGTGGTGATTCTTGCACAACTGTGAATATTAAAAATCGTTGAATTGTATACTTTCAGTGAGTTAATTGTATGGTGTGTTAATTACATCTCAACAAAGCTGTTAAAAATGTAAAAGGATGTTATGAATTACCTTATACCAAAAAAATTGTCTACTTAGATGAAATGTCCTTTTAAAAAAATTTATTAAGGGCCAGCCCTGGTGGCCCAGTGGTTAAGTTCAGTGTGCTCCACTTTGGCAGCCTGGGTTCGGTTCCTGGGCATGGACCTACACCACTCATCAATGGCCATGCTCTGGTGGTGGCTCACATACAAAAAGAGGAAGATTCACAACAGATATTAGCTCAGGACAAATCTTCCTTAGCAAAAAGAAGAAAATTGGCAACAGATGTTAGTTCAATGCAAATCTTCCTCAGGAAAAAGAATTATTAAAATGAACACAAGAATAAATAGAAAATATGAATTATTTTCTATTTATAGAAATATAAATATAAATTTATAAATATTTATAAATATATAAAAATAAATATAAATTACAGATTCAATATAATTGAATGTAATTTTAAAACTCTCCCATAAAGAAAAATTCAGGCTGAGATATTTCTTAAGTGAATTATTCCAAACATTTAAGGGAGAAACAATACCAATCCTAAACTTTTTCAGAAAATAGAGTAGAAAGGAACACTTAACAACTGTTTTTCAGGGGGCATTATAATCTTGATACCAAAACTTGACAGGAGCACTGTAAGAAAATGACAGGCCATTTTCTCTTATGAACATAAATGCAAATCGAGCCCACTTTTCTTTAAAAAAAGATAAAAAATCATACCTAAGTGGGGTTTATTCCAAGAAAGCAGTTTTGGATTAACAATCAAAAATCTGTGAAATTCACCACATTAACAAACAAATGAGGTAAATTACATGATTATCTCAATAGATGTAGAAAAAGCATTTGACACAGTTCAATATCCATTCAAGAAAAAAACCGAACTCTCAGTAAACAAGAAGTAGAAGCAGGTTATTCCATTCAGGCCATCAAATGTGTCTATCTTCTGTATCTCCTCACCCAACCAAAAGTCACGATCTATAGCCACACTGAAGAGAAAACCCTAATGCGTCTGTCTGAACAATGCCTAGGGTATGGTGAAGCTCACTTGGAAGGAACCTGGGTCCTTGAATGCCTGCGAGGAACAGAGCTGCTTCACTCCCCTGGAACATCCACATCAGCACTGTTACATTAAACACACTTAAACAATTTTGTTCTTTAAGCCATTGATGACTGTCTTCTTGTTAAAACAGCTTAACCTTACCCTACTGATCCAGAAGATGGCGTGTAATGTAAAATAGGAGAAATCTCATTTGCAAACAGAAAGAACATTTTGATGATCAAAGATGACGAAGCATCAAAATGTTTACCCAGGGAAATTACAGAGTATCTATCTGTGCAACTCTTCATGAAGAAGATCGAATTGCCCCACAATGTGGTGATGTGGGGCCAGCTTGCTTATCTGTTTAAATTCTGGTATTTGCTAGAATAAAAATCATTGTTTTATTTTGGTACACATCACATTACCAAATTTAAGGGGCTTTTAAAATGCTCAAAGCTGTGCTGATTCATTTGTTTTGCTGTATGGGCTCAGTCCATTTGCATTTATTATAATTCCTGCCATTTTTGAACTTACTTCTTTTTGTTCTCCTTGTTTTTTCTCTTTTCCTGCCTTCTTTTGGATTTAAAAGACCTAGTCCTACCTCCCACCCCACTTGTTTGGGAAGCTCTAGGTTGCATTTCTATTCTTTTAGTAATAACTTTGAAGTTTTTGACATGCATTATACATTTTTCTAGCACAGTCTAAAGTTACACAATGTTTCTTTTCTAAACATGCCTGCTTTAACCCCACTGAAGCCTGCTTTAACCACCCATTGAACACCCTCAAACTCTCCTCAAACTAATCTTAATCTTTCTCACAGAGCTTAGATTTTACCACTTTTTAAACACATAATAAAAGATGTTTGCCATCAATAGTTAATTAAATGTACTTTTTTTAAAAAAAACACTATTGAAGCAATTCTCGAGAATCTCTTTTCTGGGACTTTAAATGAGGACCCGATGCCTGCCTGTCACAGAGTAGATGCTCAATGAATGAAGCCCACCCTATCCTCTCTCCCAAAATAAATAGCCGTTTGTCTCTTTAACGCTAGACATGTGTGCTCCGCAGGCATGGATTCCTCTGGGTTGGATCCATTTCGTGGACAGTTGTCAAAAACTGACCCCTCCTTATGCTAATTTTGTGAATACTGTACTTGACTGTAGCAAGCTAAATGGTGCAGGATTAAATGTTCTCATTTCTGAACTGTGAAGTGTTGAAACTAACCAGGAAATGAAGGCAGAACGTCCATCCCTTCGGAAAAGAATCAGCCAATTTATGTTGCTGCTGCTCTTGGCTGCCAGTTGGAAAGCAGCTGTTAAGGCAGCTGTTTAACTGTTTGCCTAAGTTGAAAGGACACTGCCAAGTGGCAAATATTTTTCATAACAACATTTTACTTTTGCTAAGAACAACAACAGTGCGTGTTATTGAGCTCCAGCAGCGTGCCAAACATGACAGATTTATTACTCCGCACGTTTGCAACCTAGACCGAACGTGGGTGCTCATTTCCATTTTTAATATTTATAAAAAGAATAAATAGTCTCCCAGAGGAAGCCTCCACACAAAGCATCTCTGCAGCTTAATTATTTGTTGAGATGGCAGCGGATTAACTTGAGAAAATGAAAGGAAAATATGAAAATCTTAGAAATATCAAAGGAAAAAAAAAGGAAGGTTTAAATATTTTAAACCTCTTTAATGTGGCCTAAGAGTGACTGCACCCCTACTTGTCCAGGACGGGTAAGGGCAGCAGTAGCATCATCAGGACACACATCATCTACTGAATCTCCTGAAATTCATGGGTTCCATTCTGGGTCATGCAGTTAATCTGTGTTGTTAATTAGAATATTGACAGTAAGTACTTAGGAAACAATTGTGTTGAATTTTTTGACAAGCTGTGAACTGGGTGGGATGGGGGAGGGTTATCAACTATTTTATTTAATGGTAAAAGCAGTACGGTAAATATGTGTTCAAAATTAAGAAAACACGTTCAAGTGCATAAGTATGATTTTCTTCCAAAGCCGAAAGTGCATGGATAGGATCAGGTTAGATGGCTCTCCACCCACAGCATCTCCAGCCTGGTCAGAAGCTCATGCCTTCAGAAAGGTTTCTGGAGAAATCCTTAGTCACGTAGAGGGATCCTGTACACACCTATTGTTTGTTCCTGTTGAAGCAATACTAGATGTCAACAATAGCTGCCATTCATAACATTTGGTGTGTAATCCCCGGTAGCCTTTAGGAAAACTATAGGTGTTGGGCGAGGGGGATGCATTCCCATTTAATAAACCCCCACAGTCAAAGCTGGAGCAGAGACATTGCTGAAGGTGAACTGGGCTGAATAAAAATATGGTCAGTGGAGATTCTAAGCTTTGTTTTCTCTACTGTTTACTAAATGGTAATTAAATCATCAAGCAACAACAGTCTAGTCTGGCTATTTCTTCACATTGCAAAAGCATGCATTTCCACAAACTTGACATGATTTCTTGGACAAAGATAGACAAAGTCTCATACACTGGGTAATAGTCACCAACGGATCAGCCACAAGCTTTGTGCTCTTCTTTTTCAAGGATACAGAGAAACAGTAAACACAAACCATGGATGAAATTTATAAGATCACTTCCACAGAAAGGGTCCAGCTGTTGGAGAAAGAAATGGCTGTGCGATTGACTGAACTGAAGTCTGAGATAGAAGAAAAGGAGATTCTTCAGGGAACAGCTCATCGAGCTTATAGGTAAATGGTGGCTGTGAGAAGGCAGAGTCTTCAGGGCTTTTAACCCTCACTCTCACCCATAATCTCCATCAATCCACCCTCTTTCTTTTTATTAGGACGATTGGCATTATCTCAAGCTCAGACTTGACTGCTGTCCCTAGGTTTTCCTATATTCTAGAATTGTCAAGGCATTTAGGGGCAATGTCCTGCCAAAGAAAATGGAAAAGTGCTCTTGCATTTCACAAATACCATTGTCTTAAAGTTTCGGAAGCTATTATGTATAAAAATCATAATCAGTGAAAAGAGTTCTCATTGCCTCCAATAGTATTTTAATTGAATTTGACCTTGATTTTTAAAAATTTTATTTATTTATTTGTTTATTTATTTATTGAGGAAGATTAGCCCTGCGCTAACATCTGCTGCCAATCCTCCTCTTTTTGCTGAGGAAGACTGGCCCTGAGCTAAGATCCGTGCCCATCTTCCTCTACTTTATATGTGGGACGCCTACCACAGCATGGCTTGCCAAGTGGTGCCGTGTCTGCACCCGGGATCCAAACTGGCAAACCCCGGGCCGGCTGCCAGAAGCGGAACGTGCGAACTTAACTGCTGCGCCACCAGGCCGCCCTGAATTTGACCTTGATTTTGATGAGAAATTTCAAAAGTGAAATAGTATTAGATACCTGCTGATGAATTCTGCAAGATACCTGCTGATGAATTCTGCAAGACGATGTTCTGCTAGGAGCTATTCTGTAGGTAAATGCTGCCAACGATAGCAATCAAATTCCTTTAGAGAAACGGGGTAGCCAGCTCAGCCCTTAACTGTCAAGTCTATGGACCCAGGACCTTCATATCCCTCTGTTTCTGTTACTGCCACAATTGATCAAGAGGAACAGTTTTAAGAACCCTGTTAGGTTGCATAGCTGAGTAAACACAGTGTGCACGGTGGGGGCTGGGGATGGAAGATCAGGAGAAGCAGCAGGAAATATGTGCGTTAGTACCTTGCGCCAAAGACAATTTTGTAGAACCAGTGGTCACTGTGTTTTATAATTTGGTGTTTAAAGCCCTTGACTGTATGAAGCAAATCAAAGATTGTGTGATGAAGCGAGGATTGTGTGATAAAGTGAAAGGATAATGGAATCTTGCAAGTCATAATTTCTCTCAACTTTCATTTCTTTATTTGAAAAAAGAGATTAAAAATATGTATCTTGACTACCTTATAAAGATTAATTGAGATAATGCATGTTAAAGCACTTTGAAAATTAGGAAATACCATGCAAAGATCAAGAGTTGATACTGTTACAACTTAAACATCAGCGCATCAGGCAAGTGGCATCATACATTGCGATAAGAAAGGCTTTCTGAAGTCCCTTTTAGGACAGAGTGATGGGAAATCTCTGGATACCTATATTTTTCTACTCCCCCAAACCACTAAACACTGCACCTAGAAGAATCTATTACTCCAACAAATACTTATTGAGCGCCTTCTGCTTGCCAGGTTCTGGAGTCCAAGGAAAATGGAAAATGTCCTCTCCTGGTAATCACCTTGGCATTCTCATTCCCCGCTAGACTGAAGAATCTATTGAGATCTGGAGGATGACTGGGTCTTAGTCATTTGACCCCCATAAGCCCAGGTCTTTGTAGTTGTTAAGTGTTTCATAGACACTTGCTGAATGAATAAATGAATGAATGTATGCTGTATGAATAATGTTGACAAACAAATGAGTGAATCTCCTTTTTTGTGGCTTGATGTACACACCACTTACGTTCACCAGTCTCTTTTAGGTCATTCACAGACACTTTGAGGTTAACTGACAGGAAAGACATGATCTGAGTAAGAGAGGGGTGGGGCTCTAAGGCCAGGACCCTCCCAGTTTCCCAGCATGCCAAAGAATTAGAAGACAAGAGGGCAGGCAAGGGATGCGTTTCTTCTGTTTCCCTAATTGCCTGGTTAGTAGCTTGTCCCCTTTCTAGTTGGTTACTGGTTCTCTACCTCCATGAGGCTGCAGCCAGCATTCGGGTACCTAGTCATCACAGAAAGTATACTTTTGATTTATTAATGCTTTTACTCTCAAGGCCCTTTCAGAGATTGCCTCATTTTTTCCACCAAAGCCAAGATGTGAGGAGATAAGCGAGGCATTTTCTCCAACTTCAATTGGGAATTCAACACAAATGGCTCAATGGATTGCTTATGTTCACGTGGCTGAGGGACCTCCTGACTGTCAGCCTGGTGCTTTTTTCACAGGACCACTGCCTCCACTGGGGGAGCTGCTGGCAAGCATACAAACTAATGCTCTACTTCACCTTCCCTTAAAACTTATCCATGGAGACCGATAGGGTCATATGAACAACATTAACCTAAAGTTTGCTGCCTCCAATCCCCCTCAAACCTCGAGGTAGTTTCTCACATGTGTTCCAGAATTACCTGCTGTGCCTACCTTGCCAACGTTTGCAAAGTCCCTTCTTAAGAAAGTGACGTCTGCACCAGGGTTGCTGTGCCCTGATGTTCCCAAAGCTGCCAAGACTTGGGGTGTATCTTACACCACATGGGGAGAGCTCCCCTCTTCCTGACCCAGGGTCCCACCCTCTCACTGGGCCCCACAGCAGGGCCGCTTGTGCCTCCTGGTGTCAGAGCTCATGATGCAAACAGCTTCCTCTTGACTGAGCTTGGACAGCTGTCCACGAGGCTGCTGAAGCAGGCACTTCTGCTGTTTTTCCTAGAGATAAATAATTATTCTGATGCAGAAATAGTGGTTAAAATAATTTCCAAAGTATTTCATGTTTGATATTTAAGGGTCATTTTCACCCCCATATAATTGAGCAAGAACCAAAAAATCAAAATATTTTGTTTAAATTAAAAGATACTGGTTGCATGGTCAACTAGGGTAAGATAGAGATCTGATGAGCACAGTAGTTGTTAAAGATGAGGTTCCTGGAGGGAACACAGGTAGGGGAAAGAAAAATCCTCACCATTGTGTCTCTCCCTGTACTCTGGAGTCAGAAACAGAGAGGCATAGACGGAAAGACTATGACTGTGTGGGGAGGAGGAAAGGAAAATTGGCCCAGGGAAAGGTTTAGCAAACATGAGGTGTACACAAGAGAGATTCCAACTAAGACGAAAGCATGTGGCCTTTACTAGCCCCCAGCAATCCAGTATAGTATGATATACTTATTTAGAAATGAGCGGTTGCAGAGTTATGGAGGACTCGGAGCCTATCTATAATCTGATGTATTTCAGCTTCTATAATTACAGCTTCTATTGCATATACCTTTCTGCAGCTCTGTTCAAATACCAAAGGACGTCTCTTACTTTAGAAGAGAGAGGGAACTGGCTCTAAAGAGAACTCTCCAGGTGAGCAAGAGAGCGGGCAATTCCAATACAACAATAAATTAGATTTTGCTGACTTGTTGGAAACTCTTAGCAGGAAAGTTTATTCTTGCAAACAAACAGTTGATGTTATTGACAATAGTTATGAAAACAAACTAACCCAGTACTCAGCTGACTGCTGGAGCAGAGCAGGTCACTACTTCTTCAGAGAGATCTGATTTTTATGATGTTTTAAACTTTACAGATCCTTGATTTGTGACTTTAAAAATCGTTATTTGGAAACCTAGGTATAACAGCATAATGTGTTGTGTAAAAACTGTCAGGAAATCGTATGTCGGTTTTTGTCATAAACACTGGTAATTTTATTCTCTTATTTCCCCTTTGCTTGCCTGCTCTGTTGCCTGGGGTTCAGGTGGCCGAGTCAAAGCCCCTTGTTGTTCAAGCAGATGTCCTGCAGAGGGAGCTAGAGAGCTGCCTGAGAAGAGAGTACACTGCTGAAAATTTACCTTTGATTTTGTTGCAGGTAAGAGTCAAAAATTGCAAAAGCAATTTGAAAGACAGATCTGGAATTTAGTAGAAATGTATGAACAAAGCTGGCTTTGTGGTATATCCTCTGGTAGGATTTTCTCTACATGTGTGGTTTGCAGAACTTGTTTAGTGTAAACACTCTTCTTTGTTAGAGACCCATGCCCTACTTAAGTTCAGCTTGGTTACAGTTGCTAAACGATTGACCAAGTTTCTACTAATTAGTCCCTATGCTGGTATTATGAGGCAATACAACATTGACTAAGATTGTCTCAGTCCTTAAAAAGCTGTTGGCTGACCTTGGGGAGATATTTCTGGAAATTTCAAGAAAATAACTCACGACACGAGGAAAAAGATTTTCCATAAAGATTATTATTGTGCATTATAATAAAAGTGAAAAAAATGAAATTGCCTAAATGTCTAACAATAGGAGAAGGAGTTAAGAAAAATGCTGTAATACTTGATAGAATCTTCTTCTGCCATTAAACACTTTTTAGAATAAGGAATTATTATGTTCTTGTGTAACATCGGTTAACAAAAACCAGTGTGTATATGTGTGTGTGTAGGTATCATAATAATGGCCATGTAATGCATAGAAGAGTCACATAGACCAAAATGTTAGCAATCAGTCTTTGGATAGCAGGATAATGAATTTCCTCTTTTTACTTTTATAGATTTTCTAAATTTTTTATAATAAGCATATATTGTTTTGGTTTTTAAAATTCTTTGTTCTTTGCTCTGGTGTTATAAGTTATATCCTCGCTATGCACACAAATTAGTTCATTAGCAACTAGTCGGTAATTACTAATAAATGAATCACAAAGAAACAAAAGATATTGAGATTCTATTTGCAAGTCAAACTTTTGTCATTACCTTCACCCAGGATTCTCTTTCACTATCATTTCCGGCACTCTTCTTTCTTTTATATATTATCAGTGGTTCTCATGGCAGAGAAGGGGAGGGTGGAGATGGGGGACATTTGGCAATGTCTGGAGACATGTTTGGTTGTCACAATTTGGGGATGGGAGTAGGTTGCCACTGTAATATAGCGAGTAGAGGCCAGGAATGCTGCTAAGCATCCTCCAACGCACAGGACAGCCCCCACCACCAATGTCAGTGCTGGGGTTGAGAAACCTTGGCAGAGTCGATGTCCATATGATATCATTTATCTTCTGCCTAAAGAACTTTAACATTTCTTGTGGTGCAGATCTGCCAGGGACAAATTCTCTCAGTCTTTGTTTTTATGAAAAAAGTCTTTATTTGCCTTCATTTTAGAAAGGTATTTTTGTTCAATATAGAATTCTAGGTTGATAGTTTTTCTCATTTATCACTTTAAAAATGTTGCTCCATTGTCTTCTGGCTTCCATTTCCCAACACAATGTGTCCTTTTGTTCTTTGGTGGCTTTTAAGATTGTCTCTCAAAGGTTTGAAGCAATTTGATTGTGACGTTCCATGATGAGGTTTTCTTTGTGTTTTTCTTGCTTGGAGTTGATGGAACTTCTTGGATTGTGATTTTATTATTTTCATCAATTTTTTACAAAATTTCAACCATTCTTTCTTTCTTTCTTTCTTTTTTTGAGAAAGATTAGCCCTGAGCTAACATCTCCCGTCAATCCTCTTCTTTTTGCTGAGGAAGTCTGGCCCTCAGCTAACATCTGTGCCCATCTTCCTCTGCTTTATACATGGGATGCCTACCACAGCATAGCTTGCCAAGCAGTGCCATGTCCACACCCGGGATCTGAACCGGCGAACCTCAGGCCACCGAAGCGGAACATGTGAACTTAACTGCTGCGCCACCAGGCTGGCCCCACCATTATTTCTTCAGATATGTTTTCTATGTCCATCGCTCCTTCTGAGACTCCAATTACACATGTGTTAAATCACTTCATAGTGTTCCATAAGTCACTGAGGCTGTATTAATTTTTTTCAGTCTTTTTCTTCTCAGTACTTCATTTTATATAGTTTCTATTACGATATCTTCAAGTTCACTAATGTTTTCTTCTGCACTATCTAATCTGCTGTTCGTCCCATCCAATGAAATTTTTATTTCATATATTGTAGTTTTCATTTCTACAAGTTCTATTTGAGTATTTTTGATGTTTTTCATTTCTCTCCTTATTATGTTCACATTTTTTCTTTCAATCCTTGAACATGCTGAGCATATTAATAATGCTTTTTTAAAGTCCTTTTTTGCTATTTTCATCGCTGATGCCATTTCTGGATCTGTTTCTCTTCATTAATTTTCTCCTGTTTATGGGTCATATTTTCCTGCTTCTTTGCCTGTCTAGCAATTTCTTTTGACACTGGGCATTGCAATTTTACATTATTGAATGATGATTTCGTTTGTACTCCCTTGAAGAGTGTTGGACTTTATTCTGGCAGGCAAATAAGTTGTAGATCAGCTTCATACGTTCAAGGCTTGGTTTTAAGCTTTGTTAGAGCAGGTTTTGAGTAACCTTTACTCTAGAGATAGTTTATCCTTATTACTAAATTGTGACCCCTCTGACATCTCCAGTGAATGCCCCATGTGTTCACTGAGGACTCTTCATTCTGTCTGACTGGAAATTGAACATCTCCTAGCCCCGTATGAACTCTGAGAACTGTTCAGTTTACAATTCCTAGTCAGTGTTCTTTGCACAGCCTCATGGAGTTTCACCCTCTGTATGTATGGGGTAATAATCAGCAATGAACTCAAAGGCGTCTCTCTGCAGGTTTCTGGAGCCCCTTGTCTATATAACTTCCTCCTCTCCAATACTCTGCCCTGCAAACTTCAGTTTATTCGACTTCTCAAACTTTAATTTCTCTCTCCTTAATTCAGAGAGACCATTGGGCTCTGCTTAGGATTCCCTTTCCTACTCCATGGTTCAGAAACCGCCTTCTTTAGGCAGAAAACCAAAGTGATTGTTGGGCTCATTTCATTTGTTTCCTTTTTCTCAAGGACCACAGTCCTGCATTGTCTGTTGTCCCATGTCAGAAAACAGTTGTCTCCTGTATTTTGTCCTATTTTCTAGTTGTTTATGATGGAAGGGTAAGTCTGGTCCTACTTATTCCATCATAGCCAATATTATTTTTATTATCAGAAATAAAATATTTTAAAAGAGTTGGCTTATTTAACTACTCTGAAGTATAAATAAAATTTAAAGTTAAAAGCTATAATTTACCTGTAAAGTGTTTTGTATTTTAGACTCATAACTTCAGTTTTTAAGAAATTTTAAGCTCAACTTTAGACAATTTTACAGGGTTTTTTGTCACTGCGAAAATTGTTCACTAACTGATAAATGAAACTACAATCTGTTGGATTGGCAATGGATCATATAGATTTAGAAATGCCTACTTGCTTTATTTAAATTCAAATGGAATCATGAGCCAGATTTCCTAATTTTATGATCTTCATATAGAAAAAATCATTCTTTCCAAAACAACCAGAGTTTCCTATTGTTAGTATTCTTGAGACTTAATTCAGTCTTCCTGTTATAATTGCATACTAAGTGTTCATTTTTATTCTCATTGTTAAAGTATTATACAGAGAGAATTACTCAGCTGGCCCAGAGTAAATATTTACACATGCTTAGGTGGAAGAGGTTTTGCCAGCACAGTAAGATCATGGAGCAACTTTATCCTCTTTACAAGGTAGGAAGCCTATGAGTAGAACCTGTACTATTTGTCATAATGAAAGCAAATGGTCCATAAGCTTGTCAATACTCTATTATTAAGTATAGTCATCATGCCTGTACATTATAACTCTAGACTTCTTCATCCTATATAACTGCAAATTCGTGCCCTTTGGCCAACATCTCCACATTTCTCCCACCCCACCACGCAACTCCTGGTAACCACTGTTCTACTCTCTGCTTCTATGAGTTCGACTTTTCTTTTTCTTTAGATTTCACATAGAAGTGAGACCATACAGTATTTGTCTTCCTCTGTCTAGCTTATCTCACTTAGCATAGTCTTCTAGCTTCATCCATGTTGTTGCAAATATTAGAATTTCCTTCTTTCTCACGGCTGAATAATATCCCATGATAATGTGGTAATATATATGTACCACATATTCTTTATCCATTCATCAATCAACAGACTCTTAGGTTGTTTTCATATCTTGGCTTTTGTGAATAATGCTGCAATAAAGACAGAATACAGATATCTCTTCAAGATACTGATTTTGTTTCCTTCAGATATGTACCCAGAAGTGGGATTGCTGGATCATATGGCAGTTCTATTTTAAATTTTTTAGAGGAATCTCTATACTGTTTTCCATACCAATTTATATTCTCATCAACAGTGTAACTTGTCAATTTTTTTTAAGTCACAGCTGAAGATGGGAAAGGAACTAATGCATGTACCTACTTGCCTATTCTGACTGTGGCAGAAGATAATGATACCTATTTTTAAGAATAAGATTAGAAGGAAGATTTATATGACAGAAAATGCACTTTCCTTCATAGACTTGGTCTCCTCTGCTGTAGGTAAAAAGCTGAGAAGCCAACTGCAGTTAGCAAACATCCTCATGCACTGACCTTTGCTGGAGTCTCTTTCCTTCAAAGTCCTAAGAATGTGACTACTGCCCTTGTCAGTCAAATTCAGAATGTGGAAGAATTTTGATATTCCAAGAGCCCCTTATTTGGCCCCCAAATAGCATTACCCTTTGCTTGGAGGCAATTGACCTCAGAGAATAAGGCTTGCAAATAACCAAGTTCTGTCTTTGCCTCTCTCTTAAATAGAAACAAGTTGCCTACATTATGCAGGAGTACAACGATGCCCTTCAGAGAGCTGAAAGATTGTCTGTTGCACGAGAAAACTTCCTTATGGGAAAAAACAATCCACCTAACTTAGTGACACAGGAAGACCTGACTATCTACACAAAGTGGTTAGTGTGTCACCTACACTCACTCGAGGCTGTTCACCACTACCTGAAGGTACGTGAAACAGTAATGTGACGATGCAGTGCCCTCCCAGGATGGTCAGCACATTGTTTTCTCACATCTGTCACCTCATTTTGAACTGTCAGTTTCTATTTTCCACCCGCCCCACAAATGACAGGAAAATAATGGGTCACTAGCTTTTTTCCTTGAAATCTTATTCTTTTGGAACCTTGTTCTAATGAAATCACTCCATTAATTTAGCTTTCTCAGAGATGTCTCTGCTGTGCTAGTTCCTATTCTCTCTGTAAGTTCTTGTGTCATCATCTTGTTCAGGATTTAGCTCACCAATGTAGATCCACTTTTTTGTTCAGCAATACCTAATGAAATTCTAATGTATGCCAGGTACATATCCTGGTCCATGTTGGGAAGGTATAGTCTTTACTGGAAAGTAACTGGGTCCCAGGATGGTAGTTTAAACAAATTGTCAACTGAAATACAATGTGATAAGAAAGAATAGAATAATTATAAGCACAGGGTAAAGAGTGTCGCAGGGGAGAACCCCTAACCCAGGCTAGAGGTATCAGAAGGGGTGAAGTGGTCACATTTTCACTTTAGAAAGATTATTGTTTTGCCCCCTAAATCTTTCCCGACTTCTCCATGCCTTACCTCAGTGATACCACCAACCACAGAGTTACCCAAACCAGAAACCTGGCCACATCCTCACATCATCCCTTCATCAGTCAGTCACGATGGGGTCTACTTCTGATTCCATAGGATATGGGATCTCTTCCCACTCACGTGTTGTAGTAACAATCTGCTCATAAGTCTGGGTCCCCCACTGAACTGTGAACTCTTTGAGGTTGGTTCATGTCTTGTTCATCTTTGTGTCCCTAGCACCCCACGCAGTGCCTTGTCCACTAGGGGTGCTTGATCAATGCAGACCTGCCCAGAGGTTAAGGTAGCTCAGAGCTGGTGACAGCGCCAGGTCTCCCAGTTCCAGATTTAGCCTCTCATGATTAGCCAGGTTGCTGAGGCCCACCTCTACCTCCCTCCTTCTCTGTCAAAGCAAAGGGCTGCTCCTGAACCAAAGTCTGGAAGCTTCTGTGAGAATCAAGTTGACATGCGGCCTCTTGGTCGTGCCCTTCTGCAGGCCCTCCAGTATCTGCCCATCTCCAAAGTCCTGAGTGTAGTCAACGAACTCCCTGAGGTTGGTCAGGAGGATGAAAAGGTCCGTGTTGACGACATCCAGGGTTCTGCATCTCCAGGCTGTATGGATACCAGCATTTCAGGTAAGAAATTAGTCTCCTTTCCCCTAGGGTTATGTGGAGAAAAGAAGATTGTGATTTTGCACATGTGCTGTTTTGTCACATAATCTTGCTTGAAATTTTTCTGCATACCAGAAAGCTATATCTCCTTAATAAACAACTGTTAATTTAATATTTTCTGGTGGAAAAAAATAGCAAACACTTTTCTTAGGTGTTATTATTGCTGTAGTTATAAATAGGAAATTAAGAGAGAGGTGAAAAGCAATGCATTTGATGTCGAGAACGCTGAGTGCTAGACCTGTCTGTTATGGCCTTAAGTGTGGGTCTGCATGTTAGGTCATTTCATCTCCTTAGACCTCAATTTACTCATCTCCAAAATAAGCCTTTCAGATTAAGTGAGTTCTAAGATTTCTTTCATTTTTAATATTGCATGATTTAAAAGACTTTCCTTATCTGAATCAATTTAATAGTCTTAGCGCCCTTACCTTGTGTTACAGATGACTGGAAACCTGATCAGGTTTCTACTCTGAGTGACATATTTGCTTGGGGTATGTACCAGATGTACCTGGAGAGGCAGCCAACCCATTTGTGGGGAATCAGAGAAGGTGTCTCAAAGGAGCGGAGTCTAAACTGGGTGTTTAGAGATGAGTAGAAGTGAACCAGGCAAAAGGAGGTGAAGACTCTCACCTTCTAATTTGTCGTTTAATGTATAAATCATACTCTTTGTTTACCCTGAAGGCCTATAGGTAGTTCAGCTCCCACTAAGTCATTCCTCAAAGGGTCTGTTTCTCCTGCAGACTGTGAGAAAAGGGAGTCCAGCCTACGTCCCCCAGAAAGCCAGCACCAGAGGTTTGTCAGATAGGCCTGGCTGAGCACAGTGCAGCCTGTGGATTGTGAGGGAGAAGGTTGGGCAAGAAGCAGAATGGCCTTCCCCATCAGCAGAGGAGGCCCTGCCTCCAGTTGTCTCAAAGGACTCTCCCTTTTCTCTTCTGGTGTTTACTGATCTTAATGCTGTTGATTTTGGACTTTTCCCAGAGCCGACGAGAACAGAAGCTGCTTTCATCTTGCCCCGACACACAACAGAAACAGAAGAACTGAAACCTCAGCTGAAGCGCCTGCTCTCCCATTTCAATATCCCCTATGATGTAGAGGGGCTAAGGGACGCTGCTAAGGACACAGAACTTTTATTCCTGGTACTTGATGGACTCTTTCTTAATACAAATATGTGTGTTCATGAAAGAAAACACTAGTATTTGCCACAGAGTTTGATTATGTATACTGCCACAATGGTTTCTAGAGTGATAAAATATAATAGTAATAGGTGAGATTCAGTATAACTTCCTCTCTGTAAGAGTAATGGGACCCTTGAATATCCAACCCAGAGGGGCTGTAAGATTTATTTTTCTGCAGAATTTAAAGAAAAATGTAGGTTGTAGCTCATAGTAGATGATGTAAACATAGCCAAGATTTAGCAAATTTTCATGGTGGAGTTGTCTAGTGTCTAAAGCCCTTCACTTCTCAGAATGTGTTGCAATAGCTCTACTGTTAGCAAATGCTTTATATTCAATAGAGTGTATATTGTGTAGCAATTTCTAGAGTCATGTGGTCTGCCCTCTTATAACATAGCGTTGCACTTCCTTAAAAAAAAACCTCGGGGCTGGCCCCATGGCCGAGTGGTTAAGTTAGCTCACTCCGCTGCAGGTGGCCCAGTGTTTCGTTGGTTCGAATCCTGGGCGCGGACATGGCACTGCTCATCAGACCACGCTGAGGCAGCGTCCCACATGCCACAACTAGAAGGATCCACAACGAAGAATATACAACTATGTACCTGGGGGCTTTGGGGAGAAAAAGGAAAAAGTAAAATCTTAAAAAAAACCAAAAAACTCACTCATATTATCAGAAGCCATGTTAAAACTTGTTTCCCAGGGAAAAATAGGATTATTTTTTAGTTTCTACAATAAAGATTTTTTTCTAGCTCTGGGTGTATAATATTTGCAAATTTATATATTTGATAGGTAAAAGTAATAAATTGATCCAAATTGGCCAAAATTAAGTCCGAATGTCTTTGAACGCTCCTCACTGTCTCCTCTATCACCATTTGCCTTGACCTTGAAGTTTCACTTCCACGTGTGTTGTTCCAGTGTGACTTTCCTAGGATTATTTCCAGTAGTGTGTAACAGACTCTTTAAGCTCATAGAACCCGTGGAATCATATGTCCTCTGGTTTCTTTGAAGGTGAAGGTGTTTAGATTTTGCCTTTCCTTTTGTATCACCAGAGGCACTATCTTCAGCAGAGTACTTCTATGGGAATATCTTTACCCTCATTGTCTCCATGTATTATGATAGACAAAATCCAGAAACAGAATAAGATGGTGTTTAAAAAGAGTAAATAAATAAAATAAATTTTAGCACAGCAGACTATCATCAATGATAACAAAAGAGCATGAGGCTGCTGAGCACTCTCACAGGGTAGCCTTATTCCCCAAGAATCGCTTGTCTCCTTTATATAGTGATGGTTTCTACTTTCGATTTTCTTATCACCGTATTACATGCAATACCAGTTGTGCTCCCAAGATAATCAATCCCATTACAACAGTTTTTTGTAGAGAAAGAGTTCCATATTTGGCTACTGTTTATTCTGATTCTCTAATGCCCTAGAGCAGGGTCAGCAAACTACAGCCTGCAGCCCATCACCTGTTTTTTTAAAATACAGTGTTACTGGACTACAGCTATGCCCATTCATTAATGTATTATTTATTTTTTTTTTATTTTTTTTTTAAAGATTTTATTTTTTCCTTTTTCTCCCCAAAGCCCCCTGGTACATAGTTGTATAGTCTTCGTTGTGGGTCCTTCTAGTTGTGGCATGTGGGACGCTGCCTCAGCGTGGTTTGATGAGCAGTGTCATGTCCGCGCCCAGGATTCGAACCAACGAAACACTGGGCCGCCTACAGCGGAGCGCGCGAACTTAACCACGCGGCCACGGGGCCAGCCCCCTCATTAATGTATTATTTATGACTGCCTTCACACTACAACCGCAGAGTTGAGTAGTTGCAACAGAGACTGTATGGTCTGCAAAGGTTAAAATATTTGAAAAAGTTTGCCGCCCTAGCCCTAGTCTAGCACTGTCTCATTGAACTTCCTGCATGGATGGGTCTGGTCTGTATCTGTGCTGTCCAATATGTTAACCACTAGTCACGTGCGGCTACGGAGCACTTGAAATGTGGGTAAGTGCAACTGAGGAACTAAATTTTATTTAATTTTAAATGAATTGACATTTAAATGTTAAACAGCCACATGTGACTAGAGGCAACAATACTGGATAGCAAGCCTGGGAAGGACCAGCATTAACTGGAGGAATCTTTAGCTCTATGACTCATTGAACTCACTCACTCATCCTAGAAACCTTTGTTGAGGCCCTTGTATGTGCCAGCACTGTGATAGGTTCTGTGTGTATAATAAAATATAGATAATACAAGAGTGACTATTTTAACCATTTTCAAGTGTACAGTTCAGTGGCATTAAGTACATTCACATTGTTGTGTAACCATCACCACATGGTAGGTTCTTGAGATTCATAGGCTGTGGAAGCTCACCATGTAGTGAGGAAATCATGACGCAGTGTCACCAGTGCAATGACGTAGGCACGCCACAGGCTCAGCCAGCCTGGAGAAGGGAGGAAGAAGTGTTCTGCAGCTGGAAGCTATGGCACAGAAAGCACAGGAAGCACTCAGTCTGAAAGTGAGATGTGAAGGGATTGGCTGAGGTACCTTAAAGAGTTTTCACAGGTCTTAGCCTCTGGACCCTTCTCTCTGCAACATCCTGGTCAGGCTTCTGGGAGCTGGATTTATCTAACCCCTAGATTTTCTAGTTTACCAGGAGGCCAGAAAAAGTGAATGTATTTCCTTTTTGGACAATTTACTTCCCATTTACAGTCCGTCTCAAAATACGTATAAATAAGTATATCATATAATTTCCAACATTTGGAAAAGATATTCAGAACAAGTAACACACATACACACACACAATTATGATAATGAGCTGGCTGAATACATGTGCCTCTCAGCTATATACCTTTAAGGTCCTGTGATTGTCACAGAGTCGTGTTTTGTGAATTAGTTTGACTCCAAGACTGTTTCAGAGGCGATAGGTAGCTGTTTTTGAAACTGCCTGCAAACTGAGGCTTTTTTCTGACCTCCACCTCTCTTTTCTTAATCCTGTTTAGGTTTCCCAAAAATTTCAAAGCATCTTCATGGAGCAACAGAGAATGCAAACATTTCCAGATTATGATGTTGGGAGAACTAAAGCAGAGAATTTGGGTTTGGCAGGACCTAGTATGGCCTTGAAAAAGAGAGCCAACTGGACTTCCTTTATAAAGGTAAGGAGACCTGTGGTGACAGTCACCTGTCACTGATGTCAGCAATGTCATGAAGTATCCTCCAAGTGGGCAACCTGGCAGCACCAAGTCTGTCAGGTCCCTGTTGTCCCCTCTACTCAATGCCCTCAACAAACTGTCCCCTGTGACCAAGGATAGGTGCCTGTCTGTCCTCAACACAGGCAGCTGAGAGAACCTGGCTCAGTGCACCAGGATCTCCAGCTCCGTCCTGCCTTGGGTCTCTGTTGAAGTTAGCCATGGTGATCTACCTTCTCTAGAAGTTCCCCATACTCCCGTACCCCTCTCTATTGGGTCAGAACTCCCTTCTTGTTGTTAGTGGTCTCGACTATTTAGCAAGAACAAAGAATAACAAATTTTGTGTAAATCCAGCCTTTCAGTCAAAAATTGTTTATTGAGTACACACTGTGTGTCAGGCATGGCCCTTGGTGCTGGAGACATACAATTCACAAACAATACACAAGTCAGCAGATTAAACGAGATGATTTTAGGGGGTGGTAAGTACAGTCGATTCTCATTATTTGAGGTAGTTATGTTCTATAAAGTTGCACAAACACTGAATTAACAAAAACCAAACTGTTGCTCATAGGGGAAATGCGGGGTTAGGTTCATCAACTGATCAATACATTACCTTGTTTTATGAGTGTTTCTGTTTAAAGAATATGTTGTTGATTCATTAACCTCAAACTTGTGGCCAACAGTACTATAACTCATACCTGAAAGAAGTTCATTGATCACATGTATTTCTTCTACCAGACACTGCACAGCCTTCCTGCACCTAGGAACTGTAGGCAGCACTTTAGCACGATGCATGGGGGCCATTTTACACAGCGAAATCACTAACAGAAACCACAAAAGCACAAAAATGTGGCACTAAATCGACCATAAAAAGACACTTGTTTACAGTATGAGAGCTGAAACAAGAAGGCAGTATGTCACCTTGTTTGATCTCAGCTGGAAGTGTGGAGTTGGGTGACTGAAATTTTTCACCATTCTGTGTATGTTTATGAATGACCAGGAAAGCTCTGTCAGAATTGATTTTGGGGTTAAAAATAAATTTTAGTGACTGGCAAATTTGCAAATACAAAATCCATGAATAATATGGATCAATTGTATTATGAAGAAAACAAAAGTCTTACAAAATAAAGATGGACGGAAGGAAAGGAGAGAAATCAAAGATTACTCCTAAGTCTGGGGCTCAAGCAAATAGGTGGTTGGTGTAGGGGAAGCCAGACTTCCATTTTAGGTTGTTACACTTGCCATCCAAGCATAGACATCAAGAAGACAGTTAGATATAATAGGCTGGAGCTTAGCGCTAGATATAAATTTGAGAGTTATCAGTGTATTGATGTATTTACAGCCATAGAACTAATTTTGAAATAGAGCTTGTCAGTGTGAAAGGTGAAGCTTCACATGTGGAGTCAAAAGGAGTCTTTGTGGGCAAACTTCTCTTGCCCCATAAATCAAGTGCGATGCCCAACACTGATGGATTGGGGTCCCTCTTGCTCATGGATGGTGTTGTGTTATCCCAGATGGAGCCCCTGCGTCTCATAGGCCAGGCACCAATAGTGACTGCTGCTGCCGTCTTCATCCACAAATCCGTGAACCCACGCGGACCCTTTCCAACACTTCACATGCTCCAGCAAAGTTTCCAGCTCTGAGGCCAGATCCCATTTCAGAAGCTCCTTGAATCTCTTTGCTTGCAACTCTTGTTTAGAACCATTGTTACATTGTAACTTTGTGTGAACACGTTTACCCACTAGATTAAGCCAAAATGTGATCCTTGGCAAAAGAAGCTTTTGACCAGACTAAAAGAACGGAGAAGAATAGATGTATTAATGCAACTCCAAGCGAAGTTTTTGAAGGTAAGAAAGTAACCATGTTCCCAAGTAGATAAAATTCTTGCTAAAATTGTTCTCAGAAAGCCGAATTTTCTTTCCCTTTTAAAAAAATGTTAGCCATGGATTCACTATGAAGGCTTTATTTGGAACTTTCTAATCTAATTGCCAAACTTTTATAATCCTGTTAGCTTTCAGTAGAGAGTAACAATTGTCAGAAGAGCCAGATTTTAGACCAGCACTAAGTCTTTGTGTGATGTTGGTCTAGTCACATAACCTCCTTGAGTTTTAGTTTCCTCATCTGTGAAACAAAAATATGGGACTAAATTATCATATTTTTATTGTGTTAAAAAACACATAGCATAAAATTTATCATCTTAACCATTGTTAAGTGTATGGTTTAGTAGTGTTCAGTATATTCACATTATTGTGAAACACATCTCCAGAACTTTTCATCTTGCAAAACTGAAACTCTATGCCTTTTAAACAGCAGTTCCCTATTTCCTCCTCCGTCCAGTCCCTAGCAACCCCCATTCCTCATTCTGTTTCTGAATTTGACTACTCTTAGATACCTAACATAAGTGGAATCATACAGTTTTCGTCTTTTTGTGAATGGCTTGTTTCGCTTAGCATAATGTCCTCAGGGTTCATCCATGTTGTAGCACGTGACAGAATTTCCCTCCCCTTTTTTCCCTCCATGAATATTTATATCAGCTTTATTCGCAATAGCCGAAAATGAAACAACCAGATGTCCTTTAGTGGGTGAATAGTTAAACTAACTGTGGTATATCTATACCATGGAATAGCAGTCAACGATAAAAAGCAACAAACGAGTGAAATATCCAAGAACCTAGATGAATCTCCAGAGAACTATGTGAGTAACAAAAGTCAATCTCATAAAGACTGTTTGAGTCCATTTATACCACACTCTCGAAATGGCAAACTATAGAAATGGAGAACAGATTTGTGGGTTCCAGGGGTTAAGGAGAAACTGGTGAGGAAGGAAAGGGAGTCGTGCTGTAAATGGGCAATATGAGAGATCCTTGCGGTGAAGGATCTGTTCTACATCTTGAGTGTATCAATATTAGCATCCAGGTTGCAACACTGTACTACAGTTTTCAAGATGTTAACATTGGGGGAGGTAGAATGAAGGGTACATGGGATCTCTTTATGTTTTTTCCTGCTTTTCTTTAATTGTGGTAAAATACATAACATGAAATTGACCATTTTAACCATTTTTAAGTGTGCAGTTTGGTGGTGTTAAGTACATCTATATTGTTGTGCAACCATCGCCGCCATCCATCTCCAGAACTCTTTTCATCTGGAAAACTGAAACTCTCTACCCATTAAACAATAATTCCTCATTCCTCCATCCGTTCCCTTGGCCTCCGGCAACCATCATTCTACTTTCTGTCTCTGTGAGTTTCACTGCTCTAGGTATCACATATCAGTGGAATTATACAGTATTTGTCTTTTTGTGACTGGCTTATTTTACCCACCATAATGTCCTCAATGTTCATCCATGTTGTAGGATATGTAAGAATTTATTTCCTTTAAGGCTGAATAATATTTCCTTGTATGGATCATCCAAATTTTGTTTATTCATTTGTTGATGGACATTTGGGTTGCTTTCACCTCATGGCTATTATGAATAATGCTGCTATGAACATGGGTTTGTAAATATCTCTTTGAGATCCTGCTTTCAGTTCTTTTGGATATATACCCAGAAGTGGAATTGCTGGATCATAGGGTAATTCTGTTATTAACTTTTTGAGAACGCTCCATGCTATTTTCCATAGTAGTTGCAGCATTTTACAATCCCACCAACAGTGCACAAGGGTTCCAATTTCTCTGCATTCTCACAAACACGTTCTTTTCTTTTTTTTACATTAGCTATCCTAATGGATATGAGATGATGTCTCATTGTGGTTTTGCTTTGCATTTCTCTAATAATTAGTGATGTTGAGCATCCTTTCGTATGCTTGTTGGCCATTTGTATATCATATTTAGAGAAATGTCTATTAAAGTCTTTTGCCCACTTTTAAATTGGCTTATTTAATTTTTTGTTGTTGAGTTGTAGGAATTCTTTATATATGCTGGATATTAACTCCTTATCACATATATAATTTGCAAATGTATCTCTGATCTACTCAAGATTTCCAACCCTGAGCGAGTAATGCAAGTGCTCCAAGATCACGCTGTAAAGACAGTCCGTCCGGTTCCATCTCATCCAACTTTCATGGCTTCCCAGGATTTGCATCAGTGCAAATATGACCACATCTGGGAGAACATTTATAGCAACATCAACCTCTACCAGGTACAGCGGAAAGAAATAACCCATATGCCTTTCTGTTCAACTCACTACCAGTGTGTTGATCTAAGAAAAATACTTTGGTAGTTTTTCAGAGACCCTCCCTGCAAAAGCTCTATTTCCTAGCCAAGTTTGTTTTCTTTATAAAAAGATTAAATGCTAATTAAAAAGAGAGATATAAAGAGGTGTAATATAAGATGTTGCTGTCAGGACAGACTCAACAGGTAAATACCAATGCAAAGCTGCACACTCCAGTGCCAAACACCAAATGAGTTGGACAGTTGTTAAATATTGTGAGCGTTTAGAGGGAAAGTGGTCCCCACAGAGTTGGCTCTACTGGGGAAAGCCTCTTGAAGGAGGAGGAAGCTGAGCTGGGCTTGAAGGAAGCACGGGGCTTAGGGAAGTGGCGGTGGAGAAGGAAGTAGGGAGCACATTCTAGGAGAGAAGCATGAACAACAATGCAGAGCAATACTGTACGTGGAGTGTTCAAGTCCAGCTTGGTTGAGTGGAAGATTCATGTGGAAATATAGTGAAGAGAAGTTTTTTTCAGTGGGGAGGAGGTGGCAGGTTGTGAATGACCATAAATTCCAGCCTAAGGAATTTGTGCTTTATCCTGTAAGGGAAGTGATATATACAAGGCTGTATTTTTCAGGAAGATCAACATGGCAGCAAGGTGTTTCTTGGATTGAAAGAGGGAGAGATTGGAGGCAGGGAAGCCAGTATCTACTACATAGGATAGACATGAAGTTTGGCAATGAAAGGAAGTTTCTACACAAAGCTAGTGGATATTTGTCTTTACAATGGTAACTTTTTTCAAAAATGTAACATTTTTGAAGCTCTAATCTGCTATTATTTGCTGCTATAAGAGAAGAGTTTTATTTCATTTGCTTATTTAAGATGGGAAGACTCAATGTATTTCTGGAAGTCTGAGAGGGAGGAGTAGCGTAGAAGAGGAGATGGAAGATAGGAAAGGGTAAATGTGAGAAGCAGATGACTCTAGGGGAAGAGGAGGGGATGGGACTGAAGAAACCAGGTGGAGGAGTAATTTTGAGAAAGGGAGAATGACATCACCTCCCCTGAGGTGGATGAGATAAATAGAATTTTCAGGTGCAAAAAGATAAGATGTGGGAGCTTGTGAATGGCCCTGGCTGTCTCAGGAGAGGAGGAGGAGGCGGGGGAGGATGTCAGCATTAGTGAGTAGAAGGTGAGAGTGGCTTGTGGGGAGGTGTATCACTGTGGGGAAGGCTACAGGATCGCCAATGAGAAAAGAATATAAGGATGACCATGTAGCTAAGAGGGCTCAGATGAGATAAGAGGGCATGAATTTATAGCGAGGCCATTTGGCACAATAATTCTATTACATTCACCCCTAAAGATAATTGTACAGTGACTAAGAACTATACACAAAGTTGAAGGTATGGAGAAGTTTATTAGAATGCTACAGAGAGAAGCACTGTCATGATCCACCATCCCGGGCTGGGTATGGGAGGAAGTGAAAACCTGAAATGGTTACACTAATGACTTATAGATTGGCTGGAAGCAAACACACATGTGCACGCAGGTGTATACACACACACACACATGCACACACAACTTCTATACCTTTTCAATTCGTTTAAACAAGGATCTAGAGAATTTATGAAAAATGAATTCGCCACACAGATCAGGAGCAGATGCAGCATATCATGGCATGGATCTCCCTGCCCCTGAACTCTCTGATGCGACATGCAACCGCCAGGGAGATTCTCTTCTCAGCTAGCATCCTGCCAGAGTTGAGAAAATAGCCACATTTTCCCTATCTCATTGCCATTTCACACTGAGGTATATGTCACCATTCAGGAGGACATTATACTAGCAAGGGGACATTTAAAACATCTGGGTCTTCTGCTTCTTGAACCGAACATAGGGGGAAGGGCATAGGAAGCAGGCAAGAAGGGGGGCGCGAGGGCAGAGTCAGCCTAGTTACCCCCAAACAAGACCTCTGCTCCTAGGATCTGGATACTCTACGTCTTGATGCTGATGTAACCTTTACCTGGGGAGTTCTGCTATTAACATCTGAGAGCCATTGCCACAAATCTGTTTCCCTCCTTGGCTGAGAGAATAGGAAGAATTGAACTCCTGGGGGCCAGAGGAGAGTGAAAGGAGGTAAATATGAGTGAGGAAGAGGTGGGAGGCAAAGGAAGATGGAGTCAGAGATGAAGAGCTTCATGTTTGAAATCACGGAGAAGTGAGGAGGTCCAGGGTGTGCCCGGGCCAGCAGGTGACAGAGTCGTGGCAGTGTCCATGGGTACTTAGGGGACAAAAGAGGTTACCTCTGTGGGACCACTATGTCAGTGGAAAGCAGAAGGTGGATGGCGAGAGCAGATGATGGCTCAGGTAAGTGTTGAGAGGCAGAAAACACCAAGTTAGAGTCACGGAGGGGAGGAACCCAGTGCACAGTGGAGAGAACGGACACTTGCTGTTCTGTTGTTGCTTCCCTCCGTCTGCAGAGGAGATGGGAAGTCGGGGTGCTGATACGAGGCAGTCTGTGCTTTCACAAAAGTCTGTTTGGAATGCAGTTGCCCAAATGTTAAAAAGAAAAAAGAAAGAAAAAAAGAAAACCACTTTCTCTGGCTATTTCCTGACTTGTGAATGTTGTTCTTGGAATTGACCAAAGGGAGAAAAATGTGAGCACTGTATTTTCAAGTTGATTTATGAAAATAGACCCTAAAGAGACTTAGAATACCTGTGGATTCTAGAGGTAGAGCAGGAGGGGAGATATATAACACAAATTACGCTACATGTTAGCGTCATGCAAGTTTTCCAGCGTCCCATCCATTCAATGATTGTTACATGGATGCTGCCTTCGTGCCAGGAATCGTGCTGGGCTCAGGGAATGAGACATGCAATAGGTAACTGGACAAGGAAACAAATCTCCATGTCTAACTTGTGGGTGCCAGGAAGAAACCACAGGAGTAGAAGGCAATGAGGTAGAGAGGAGCACCCTCGGAGAGATCAGCCAGGATCTTTCAGAGTAGGAGACATTTGAACTGAAATCTGATGAATGAAAAGGAGTCAGCCATGCAAACGGTCTGGAGAAGAGCTTTCCAAATAGGGAATAAAATAGCACAGCATTTAAGAAAGGAAATTCTGACTCAACAGCCAATAGTTTTCCCCATTCCTTCACATTTTCCTGTGGGTATTAATTTGTCCTCTAGCATTTCTGCTTTGGTCAAGAGTCACTTTATCCAGTAATATGGCACCAAGGGTAGTGTGTTGCCACTCTGAATGTTGAATACCAGTCAAATGAGATTGGGATTAAGTAAAAGGCGGTAGCTGGGAGGAGTCACAGGAATGCAAGTATGAATTTTAAAGCCCTGTTACTATTTTGCAAGCATGTAGCAGTGAGATATGAATTTTAGCATCTTTATGCTGGTCAGCATCCTGATTCTGAAATTGGCAAGTGACAATCAAAACTTCATGGAAAATAACTTTCTTAAGGGCCTTCTTCATGAAGGAAGCAAACCTCATAGGTCTGTCTGCATTGATAGCTCTGAGAGAAAATAAGCACTAATTGTAGTACAACTTCAGAACGGTTTCTTTTTCTTTGTTTTTTTTTCATCTGTTGCCAATCTTTTTTTTTTCTCTTCTTCTTCTCCCCAAAGCCCCCCAGTACATAGTTGTGTATTCTAGTTGTGAGTGCCTCTGGTTGTGCCATGTGGGATGCCGCCCCAGCATGGCTTGATGAGCGGTCCCATGTCCGTGCCCAGGATAGGAACCGGCGAAACCCTGGGCCACCGAAGTGGAGCGTGCGAACTTAACCACTCAGCCACAAGGCCGGCCCCTAGAATGGTTTCTGATCAGTTCTTGGTGAATACTCCACACCAGTAACCTTTCTGTAGGGAGTTTTTTTTTTTTTAACTAAATGTTTTGTTTTAGAATAGTTTTAGATTTACAGAAAAGTTGCAAAGATAGTAGAAAGAGTTCCCAGGTATCCCCTACCCAGTTTCTCCTATTATTAACGTTTTATATTACTATGGTACATTTCTCATGCCTAATGTATCAGTGGTAACATTGATACATTACTGTTAATTATATTGCACTCTATTTGGAATTCACTGGTTTTTCCATGAGTGTCCTCTTTGTGCTCCAGGATCCTACCCAGGGTACCACATTTCATTTAATCCTCGTATCTTCCCAGTCTACTCAGGTCTGTGTCAGTTTCTCAGTCTTTCCTTGTTTATAGTGACTTTGTCTTTAGGAGTACTGGCCTGGCGACCTGTAGAATATTTCCTAATTGGAATTTGAAGTTTTCTCATGGTTACACTGGGGTTATCGGTTTGGGGGAAGAACACCTCAGAAGTGAAGTACCCTTCTCGTCACATCATGTCAGGGGCAGATGCTGTCAATGTGATTTATCACTTGGGCATGTTAATCTTGATCACATGCTTAAGTTAGTGGTGTTTGACAGATTTTCCCACAGTAAAGTTACCATTTTTCTCTTTAAGGAGTTTTTAAAAAGATAATTTTAAACTACAGAAGTAATTTAAAAGTCTCTTGGTAAAAAACTGAAACACTACTGAATAGTTAATGCTTTAACTTGAACTCATGGGGACTCTAATACTGGCATCCCATTCCACTTCCTCAGAGGTGAACTCTGTGATTGCTTCAAGCCTTTTTGAATTTACATCGATACATATGTCTCCATACAAAAAAATATATAATATAATTTTGTGTTTTAGTTTTCTGTATAAACGATCTGTCATACCCTATGGTTATCTTTCTGCAACTTGCTTTTTTCACCCAACAGTAGGTTGTAGAGATATGGCTCTGCTGTTATTTTAATGGCTGCATTATATTTTATTACATACTACATATCACACAGCCACCTCCCCCGGACACTTGACACCATTTTCCCCGCTATGAGAAACCATACTGAACTTTTTTGTACATGCCTCCTTGTGCACATGTGTGTTTCTTTAGCGTAGATTTTTAGAAATGGATTTTCTGGGTCACAGAATGTACACATTCAAAAATTTTTCATAGATCCTGCCAAAGTCCTATACTATTTTCCTCCAACCAGCATCTTATGAGAGAATCTATTTTCCCACTTCCATTTTATCATTGAATATGTTTGTCTAAGCATTGATAATGTTTGTAATGATTCTATCACAGTTTAAGTTGGCCATTTACCTACAATTATTAGCATTGAAAGCTGACCACTCTTTTCTTTAAACACAATTCTAATTCCAGAATTCACTTACAGATCTGGGGTTGAGGGATAGAGGAAAAAATACCAAATTTTCTTATAATTGTCAATTGTTGAGAATGTATAACTAGAAAGAGATGATTCTTGTCCAAATGGACTGCACTTTTTGTATATTCATTTGAAAAAACTTAAAAATAATTTAACTGTAGTCCTGATCAGAAGAAAGAATGGACCAGCTAGCCCTGCGTGCATCCTCTGAAACCTGTAATTCTGTTATATAAATTTACTTGTGTCCAAAGCCATTCCTTACCTGTTTATTAAAATGGCTATGTACAGATGTCAAATACTACTATTGATCATCATATTTCTAAAGACCTGGTTTAAACTGGTCACTGTTCTGTAACTTCATGGAGTGCTGAAGTGGCAGGAAACACTGTATTCTTTCCTCTTCTTTTGCTTCTTCTCATTGGTCACACCAGGGAGGAAATGAAGGGAGAGCCATTTCCCCCATCTATGTTACTGCTCCCCTCCATTTCCAGAGATGATGCGATACAATGAGTACATGGTGTCCTCTCACAAAACTGGTGTTGTATACAGTAGCTCCAGAGTGCAGGAAGTTCAGGCAAACACAAAACACCGTTTTTTCCTGGTTTCCTTCATCAAATTCGATAGAACATTTAAAAAACAAACATTTTCTGATGATGACAATAGTGACGTGTATTTATCATAGAATATTTGGAAAATATAGAAAAGTTCAAGGAAGAAATAAAAATCCTCATTATTTTACCACTCAAATATAATCAGAGTATTGTTAACTTTCGGGGTATATATTCTGTGGATATATACAGGTAAGCTGTAGAGATATTTGGGGGGAGGGGAATACATAACAGATTTACTTTTCCTTTAATTATCCCCTCCTCCCTTCCTCCCACTCCTCTGCTCCTGCCAATTTCCCAGAAGAAAATGAGATTTGTAATCACTGTAAATCTCAGAACTGTCAAAATACATGAACTCAGCCATACTGGCAAAGACCCAGCCACAAGGTAGAGTAAATGTCAGAGGATTTACTACCCAGGAAGAAGGACTGAACACAGATGGCGTTGACATTCTGGTTTCTGGGCAGCCCTGCTGCTTACCTGCACTGCGTCCAGTTCTCTTAGGGGAATACACTCACAGACTGTTGGTGTTTCCTAAACAGTTTCCTTCTGTGGGCTGTGGTTGGGTCTCTCTTTCCGGAGGATACTAATCCTCTCCCTTTACTCATTCGAGCCCGTTGTGCCCCTTCCTTTCTTCCTGACCATCTGCCTGTCCAGCTGTACTTTTGTGGTTTGTTCAGTCATGCCTTCAGAGTGTTTTTTCACTGTCACTTGACGTCACTTTCAGTGCCTTCCTACGTAATTCTGGGTAGTTCTGGAAGCAGCTGGAAACGTCACCATCCCATCAGAGAAAGGTTGTGGCTCTGGACCTGCCCTCTGGAGCCACATTGGTCAATGCTGAACCGCGACACAAGAGCACCATAGGCCTGGGAGGCAAAGGCTTCTGTAGAGCCCCTCTCGCCCAAAATTCTGGGTCAAATAGAAACTGTCAAAATTCTATTCCCCTCATGGAGTATATGCTTCCCTAGATTTTTAAAAAATAACAGAGATTCTCTTTACTTTGGGATGATGATCTTATGTTTCTGCATTAAGGAACAGGAGTGTACCATGTCACCTCCTAGATTCTTTTCCAGTCCTAGAGTTGTGGGATGTTTACACAGAAATACACTGATGTGCACACTTACCTGGAACAGACAGGAGCTAACTCTACCCGTAGGCAGAATAGGAAGCTACTTAATGATGCACAGTTACACAACGTTCTCTCTTACCTATTCTTCTTAATATCCCTATCCAAAATTTTCTTCCCCACTGCCTGTCATAAAGACTGGTAGTCTATCTTTAGAGTCTTGGGGACTGTATTAGTTAAGATTAGGCTTGGCTATTGGTCATAGTTAAGCACAAAATAACAGAGGATTAAAGAAGGTGGAGCTTTCTCTCTCTCTCCTTCATGTTAACATCCAGGGGTAGGAAATACAGAGCTGGTGTGACAACTCTGCTACATGGAGTCCTCAGGGACCTGGCTCCTTCTGTCCTGGAGTTCCAACAAATGTGGGCTCCATACCCAAGATCAACATCTGGTCTGAGCTGGAGCTCCAGCTGTCACATTCACGTTCTAAGCAGCCAGATGGAAAATGGGGGTGAGAAAGCTGCCACTTTAGGAAAATTCCTAGAAGCTGGCACATGGCATTTTCACTTTCATTCCATTGGCCAGAACTTAGTCACTCAGCTACACCTACCTACAAGAGAGGCTTGGAAATGTCTTCTTTATCTGGGTGGCCATGTGTCAAGATAAATATTCAATTGCCGTAGGAAAAGAGGAAAATAGATATCGGAGAACAACCAGTAGTTTCTGCCATGAGGACTTGTTGGAATTCTAAGAACCGACTATTAGAACATAAGTAACCCAAAGAGGAGGGTTTCAACCTAAGCTATTGCCGTTCAGTGTTTTCATGGCGATTGGTGCCACTATGAAAAAGCACAGATTACGAGAATGGGGTATATCCCCAGGGACAAGCAGAGAAACCAAGAAAGGGGCTGCCCAGAGGGCGAGGGGCAGGACCATATATCAATGTCACCTTCTTCACAGTTTTCCCTAGAACCCTGGATGCATAACCTCATCCTTCCCAACATCAGGAAAAATGACCATGGAAATAAGTGTAAACCACAAATTCTGTGATTGATCCTACAGGGCTGAGTGACTACTGCAGTCCACGGCCAGGAGAGAACTGACATGTACTGAGCACCTATGAGGTGCCAGGCATTACACTTTACATATGTCTTATCATTTAATTCTCACAGCAACTTATTTTCCATTATCATGCCATTTTACAAATGTGAAAACAGGATCAAGACTTTAAATGATTAAATCACAGAGCTAAAAAGTAGAAAGAGGTGTTTAATCCGCTGATCTCTCTCAGCCTGAAACAAGACTAGATTAGAGAAGTTCAAGGTTCCAAATGTCTGCAAATATGTGTATCAGCTTTTCATGAAGTGAATCATGTGAAAGGTGGTGGCGGGGGTGGTGGTGCTGTTATTTAAATACTTTGAGTAGTTTTGTAAAATAAAGATTAAATAATAGTAAAAACAGTGACTTCTGATTTATTTTAGAAATCTAGATTTTCCAAATAGAAATGGATCAAGATGTCCTTCTACTTGTTCATCTAAATACGCCTTAGATCATAAGATTTAATTTTGTAATGACCCAAGCGTGATTTTCCTGATAATATTGCAAACGTTTATGTAATTCAACTAATGCTACTTTTTTGTTAGGATGAAAATATGAAGGAAGATGACCTTTCAATGGAACGAAATGAAAATGGCCTAGCACAAATAAGTCTCAGCCAACATGCTGACAAGCCTGTCAAGCAGGAAAAAGAGACAGGGTAAAATTAAATCATTTTATTGGTGACTCAAGGAAATGGATTAAACACTATGGGGAAAATTGAATGACTGATTTATGTGTAGGTTACATGTTAATTCAAAAATATTTGAAGCTGAAATAAAAGCAAGACTGTTAAAGCAGGTCAGACAACTAAATTAATGTTTCACCCTAGGACTAGGTTTTAACAAGAGTTACTGCTAAGAGAAATTACTTTTTATATTCATACATATGGAGTCATTATTTTCCCACCAGTGCATTTTTAAAGAGTTGCTATTGTGAAACTCTTTTAAGTTAAAGAAAATAACTTCAATTTGGTGTATGTGAATTTTCCGAACCACTTTGAGGGGAAAGGCATTTATTCTATTTTTCCTACCTGCTGAAGGTACAGCTTTGCAAGGGCCCTACAATTGCTGGGCTTGGATGACAGAACTGGGCCCAGTGATAGGCAACCTGTCCTGATGAGAGGGACCTACTTGTCCTTTCTGTATCTGCGTCACCTGCGAATCAGGGAGCTGCAGGTATGTGGATGGCCCTACACAGTGGATTCAGGCCTCTGAAATGTTTGGTTGTCTAGAACGGGAGCTTTTCTGCTATTTCAGTAGCAATGCATCTTTACACTTTGTACTTTGTTGTGATTCGTCCATGAAATCAGGCCTTTCTGGGGGTGGTGTGTTCCTTTCTCAGCAGTAGAGCTGACCTGCCAACCTCCAGGACCACATTAAGTTTTGCTCTTTAGAGTGGGGCTATCAAAGGGCAGGATCCTGACCCTATGCTTTTGTTGTCGTTTCAGCGCATCTGCTTAGGAATTCTGAACTATTTCAGATCTGTTGAGCGAACGCTGACCATCAACACTGCAGGCCTTACCTTGGTTGCAGGGAGCCTGGTCCCCACCAAAGAAGATAGTTCCTGGGTAACGATGGCCAAAGGAGGCTTGGGCACCTTGCAAGGCCTAGGAGCTCACCGCTATGTCCATGGGACATGTGCTGAGCACAAGGTGAGGGATCCTGCTGTGACTGCTTCTTCCTCTCTTATCCTGTCTCCTAAGCCACCTTCTTCTTAGCATCTGGAATCAGTTAACATGATGGAACAACAGGTGGGGGTTTCTTAGGGAAACAGTTTTTGAAAAACATTGTGGTGAAAAGGCAAATGGCTTTTTAACCACAATAAAATGCAGTGTCCACTTGAAAACAGGACAGAGTCAGAGAGCACTCTAAAAGCAGCCACGGAGGCCACACTAGGAAGGAAAGCATTTCAGCTGCTGGTTTGTTGACTTTGTAGTCAACAGAGCCATGAGGGGCCCTTTCTGTTATTCTAGCCTGAGAACCACATGTCCTTACAAAGCTCTTGTAAGCCCTCCTTGACATTGCTGGAGGTACATTTTGCCTCTTTCCTGTTTTCCAAGCCCCAAATGAAAAAACAGATTAAAAAACAAAGAAAAAAATTTCAAAGAGCTGAACAATAAAAAAAATCTTTCATGCCTACAAAAATCTGTTTGCCCTTTGGTGCTTTTAATATCTCTTAAATATATTTATTCTATAGTCTACAAAATTCATATTAAACTCTTTTCTTTGGGAGCCAAGTGGAAAATGCCTAAATTTTCTTGGAATATTGTAGACTCTCTTGCAATATTTTCATCTCAATCTGTAGAAAGTTTATTCCTGAAGGTAGCGTTTAATATGAATTTTATCTTCTTAGAAGATACTAGGTTGATAAATGTGAAAAATAAAATCTATTTAGCTATCAAACAAGTCATATTCTAAGTTGTATGACCCCTGATTTATGCTTGTCATGTCTGTAAAGGTGTGAAATCTTATTGTCAACTATAGCGAATATGCAGTATCCGGAGTAGCAATGTCCAAGGAAATATAATGAAGCCACATATATAATCTAAAATTTTCTAGTAGCCACATTTTAAAAAGTATAAATAAATGTGAAATTAATTTTAATAATATAATCTATTTAACCCAATGTATCCAAAATATTACCACTTTAAAATGTAATCAATATAAAGAGATCTTTGAGGAGACATTATACATTTTTTTGTACTAAGTCTTAAAAATCTGGTATGCAGCTTATATGTACAGCACATATCAACTCAGACAAGCCACACTGCAAGTGCTCAATAGCCACATGTGGTTAGAGGCTCCTGTATTGAGCAGTTCAGCTCTAGATATTGAAAAGCATTTTCTTATTTTTCCCATCCAGTCACCTAGAGTCCAACCTTCATTCAGCATCCGGGAGATTTTTTGATCTCTTTCCCTAATAAATACTCCCTTCACCCATTCCCTCACCATACACAGACTTCTTCTTTTACACCTCTGCCCCCCTCCTTTGCTCCTAGCTGTTAGTTAGTCAAGTCTGGTTAGTACACCTCTCAGTGGTGCTAGAGAGGAAGGTTAAGACACTTTTGAAAGAAACACGTCTTTCTCTTGCTAATATTGAGCCTGCTCATACCATAGCTGTGGTGTGTTATTTGCCAATAGATTAAAAAAAGATTTTTTTTTACCACTGAGCCCTCTCCCAGTTTGTTTGTTCTGGTATGGGTGTAAGGGGTAGAAATGAAGGAGGAGAGGGGAGACAAATCCTATCCTGCCCCCTTGATTGTAGGAGGAGCTGCTCAAGGGTAAGGCCATATTTCTTTCCCATGTTGTCATAAACAGTAGGAATAACAGCACCCTCAGAAGCTGCCAGCAGCTATAGCTACTACTTTAGTGTGAGAAACTCAAGGAAGTGGCCTTCTTTCAGTCTTTAATAGAACCATGTGGTTTAGCAGCACTCCATGT
The DNA here is from genome assembly GCF_041296235.1 of Equus asinus. Lineage (NCBI taxonomy): Eukaryota > Metazoa > Chordata > Mammalia > Perissodactyla > Equidae > Equus > Equus asinus. Next base: position 44,889,367 of record NC_091813.1, read on the forward strand.
GTGTGGCCTTGTCAGCATTTAAAATAGAATGTCCAGACCTGGTTATGTGATTCTCTCCCATGTAGGAGATGGGAGGCACAGATGCTAATTTGTTGAGTTGATCTCATCAGGCCTAGGGCTGAGGCTACTGAGCGGGCAAGGAGCCCCAGGAGCTGACATTGGAGAAGATCTAAGATAGAGACCCCTTCCCTGGGCCCAGTGTGTTTGATGAGTAAAATCTTGGGCTAGTATTAACAAATATTCACTCAATGACAGTCCCAGAGAAGGAAAGCACCTGCAACCCATCACGGACGCTTGGCTACTTCAGGAGCTTACTTTAAGCGTGCGGCAGAGTAGAAAGAGACCCAGAATGAAAGGCAGCAGGCTTTTCCTGGCTGTTTGACCTTGAGTATGTCTCTTCAGGCACAGAGGCCTGACACCCCTTGGTGTGTTCAGGATCTGCCTGGACATGACATGCTAGTAGCAGAGGCTATCGTGAGCAAGTGGTGGGAGATGAGGCCTCAGAAGAAAGCAGGCCAAACCATGAGGGACTAGGCTTTCCTTAGGATATAGACTAATTCCAATGTTGGTGTGGAACAGAGAATTTTAAATAAGAGAAGTGTTCTCCTCCTTGCTTTGTAAATTTCTCAAGATCTTTGCTGAAATGTAATCATGTTTATTCCCTTGCTTGAAGTCTTGAAGTCCTTCATGAGTTTCCTCTTTCTCACAAGATAAAATCCAGGCTCCTTGATGACATTTACAAGGCTGGGCACAGTCTGGCCCCTGCCAACCTCTTGGACCTCATTTCCCTCCACTGTCCCTTTACCTCCATCCATAAGGAGCTGGATCTGGCCCTTCTCTGAATGGACAGAGCTGTTTCATGCCTCTGGGCCTTGTAAATACTGGCCCTTCCGTCCCTCACCTCCTCGTTCCTTGGTAAATGCCTACTCTATTCAAGAGTCCATTCAAATATCACCTCTCTGGAAGCCTTCCTACATCTCTATGCAGAGCTGACTGCATCTCCCCATGGCTTGTCTACCTCCATTACAGCACTCAGCTCAGTGCCATGCCAGACTGTTGGCTTATCTACTCCCACAGGCTGTCATTCATTCATTCACTCATTCATTCCACAAACGTTCTGACCAATAAATATACTAGGCACTGTTCTAGGCACTGGGGATAAAGCAGTAAATAAAACTGGCACAAACCCCTGCCATCTTGGGACTATTTAGTGGAAAGAGACAGACATCAAATAAATAACAAAGTAACATACTCTATATATCAGATGGTTTGGCAGCAAAGCTTCCTCAGACTTCCTAGCCCCTTACAGTTGGGTGGGGCCATCTGATAAGCTTTGGGCAGTGGGCTGTGAGCAGAAATGACATGTGTCACTTCCAGGCCAAAGATGCAAGAGCTGGTCGATGACCCTCCAGCTCTCTTCCCCTACTGCAGCCAATAGAGGGCACATGTCGAGCCACAAAACGGAAACATCTTGGATCTCTGGGTTGCTGCTGCAAGATAGCTGCCTAGAAAGTAACTAGTCCTGCAGCGGGCTCTGCATGAGAGAGAAATTAATTTTAACTGAAGACCACTGGGCTTTGGGATTGTTTGTCACAGAATAACCTAGCCTTTGTGGACTAGCAAAGATGGTGATAGGTGCCATGGAGAAAAATTAAGAAGGAAAGGAAGATAGAGAGTGGGGGAGGCTGGTGATGGATGCTGCAGATGTAAGTAGGCTGATCAGGGACAGCCTTACTGAGAAGGTACTATCTGAGTAAACACCTGAAGGAAATCAGGAAGCAAATCATGTGACTGACTGGGAGAAGAGTGCCAGGCAGAGGGGAGAGCCAATGCAAAGGCCCTGAGGCAGAATCATGCCCAGTAGAAATGCAGGAATAGCAAGGAGTACAGTGTAGCTAGAGTGAATGAGAGGGAAATCAGCAGGAAATGAGGTTAGAGAGATTGGAGGATGGGGAACAGGTTATGTAGGGCCTTGTGGACCATTGTGAGGACTGATTTGACATTGAGTGAGAAGGGGAGCTCTTGGAGAGTTTTGAGCAGAAGAGTGTTGTGATTTGACTTACATTTTAACACTCATGCTGCTGTATTGGGAATAGACTGAAGGTACTCTAGGGCCAAAGCAGAGACCAGTTAGGAGGTTATTAGATTGATCAAACTAGAGACGATGTGTCTAAGAAGACAGCATGGTAAGAAATGGTCAGATTATGGACATATTTTGAAGGTACAGCCAGTCTGATTTTCAGGCAGGTGGGATGTGGAAGGTGAGAGAAAGAGAGAAGTCAAGATCGATGCCAAAGTTTTGGCCTGAGCGTCTGGAAGTTTGGAGTTGCCATCATCTGAGATGTGGTTGGAGCATGTTTGTTGGGAAGATCAGGATCTCAGTTTAGGACACGAAAATTTTGAGATACTTACTAGATGTTCAGGTGGTAAAAGGAAGTAGAGAGTTGGATATGTATCTTTCACATAGTAGGTATTAAGTAAATGTTTGTTGGACAAAAGAAAACCTCCTTATTAACAGAATGGTTGTGAGATCACAAAAAGACAATGTGCTTTGCGAAGTATGTCATGCTGTTCAAATGAAGAAAAATTAGCTACAATAATAATGTTATACTCTGCAGGTGAGGCAGAGAGTAGGAGATATTTTTAATTTTCTTTTAAAAATATTTGAAAGATTGTAGCCAATGGACTGAGTCATTCACTTAACAAATTTTGATGAAATTCTTAAACTGGGCTATTATTATCTGAAATTAATGCAAAGATGATTTACAAAAAAGGTAAGCTTGTCAGAAAAATACTGTCTACATTGCCAAAAGACCTAAAACTCATCTTAATAAGGGATGGCAGAAACCAATAGATCGAAAAGAATGAATGATGGGCCACCAATTTTTCTCTCAAATAGTTATCTTGGCATCGGTTAATCTGCAGACTTAAAAACATATGAATCATTCCAAAGATCAGGTTATTTCTTACCCAAACAGGTAATTATTGGCTTTCCCTTCCTGCCACTTCTCTAAGCATAATATTGAAGGATCAACTCTGTAGACTACAAAACCTTTAGAAGGAGACTCTTCCACATGGCCATGGAAGAAATTAAAATAAAAAGGAAATATTATAAAGACTGCACCATAATCCTGCATGAAGTAATTTGATCACCTGGTCTTCAAAGTTCATCTCGTATGGGCATGAGCACACGTTTCAGAGACAGCAACCAAAGGAAGGAAAAAGAGGGAATATGTATGTCTACATAAAGGGCTTGACCAATGAGGTGGGAGTGGGGAGAGTGGGACAAAAGACCATTTAAATAGATCATGGCATTACAGACTGCCATTGCTTTCCGTCAGCTTCAGAACTCAAGCCAGTAGTCATTTGTTTAAAGTCTTATAAAATTCCCCTGTACAAGAACATCGAGAAAGGTCTTTTCGGGTAAAGTGGATAAATCACACCTCATTAAGTTGTCTCTTTTTTCCTCAATGGAGAGCTCATTTTGCATAACAGGCAATAGGAGCTAACTGCCAACATAAGCCAACATGCTGGTTTATAAACCTAAGCAAGCTGTTTAATTTTTGTACGTGACATGTCATCTTCTCAGCATCTTTTCTGTTCTCCACTGGTGCCTATCATTTGATAAGAAACAATACTTTCACTTTCGGAACTCCTAGTCAAAGGAAGCTCCTAATTATTAAAAAGTTTTATGCCTAAAGAATAGCAAAAAGCAAAGTAAGCCAAAAACAGTGACCTGCTAGAGGAGTGCTTAAGTATCAAATGCCCTTTTAATGGAATATTATAAACCACAGCTAATATTTAGAAATGCTCATACTTTTACTTATTGGAAGATTTCTAAGTTTCTGACTGAATAATTAAGAACTATAATTAAATGGGAAATTCATTAAAGAGGAGTCTCTTCAGAGAAAGTAAGTATTTCATTATCTGGTGTACTTATAATAGCACATGAAAGCTAATTATAGAACCATGGAACTCAAGGACTCATAGAGTACCCCTCGTCCACCTTTCTGATATTGACAATTAACCACGCAAGCACATGGTAATCTGCCCTGTTTGTGAAGCTTCCAGAGGGATTCCTGTAGGTATACAATAGGCAATGCAACATACACAAATCAATTGACGGGTCTACCGAGAGCCAGAATATCATGCCCGCTTGAAATATATAGATAAATGGATTCTACCCAACAACCGATTACTTAACTTAGCAAAATTTTGATGTTATAAGAATGAATAGATGGGGGGATAAAAGATTGGGAGCCATTGGTTCCATAGTTTAAATGACTCCTGAATAACAGCTAAGAAAATCAGATTCTTTATATGTATATATAATAACTAGTGTTGGTGAGAATGTGGAGGAATTGGAACCCTTGTGTACTGTTGATGGGAATGTAAGATGGTGCAGCCACTTATGTAAAACAGTATGATGGTTCCTCAAAGAATTACAAATAGAATTATCCTATGATCCAGCAGCTTCACTCCTGGGTATATACCCCAAAGAATTTAAAGCATGGATTCAAAGAGATATTTGTACACCTATGTCCATAACAGTGTTATTCACAATAGCCAAAAGGGAGAGGCAGCCTCCCAACTGTTCATTGACAGATGGACACATATGATATATACATACAATGGAGTAATATTCAACCCTAAAAAGGAAGGAAAATCTGACACATGCTACCACATGGATGAACCTTGAGGATATTATGCTAAGCGAAGTAAGCCAGATGCAAAAGGACAAACACTGTATGATTCCACTCATATGAGATATCTAGAGTAGCCAAATCTACTGAGATGGTAAGTAGAATGGTGGTTGTCAGGGGCTGGGAGAGGAGGAATGACGAGTTATTGTTGAATGGGTACAGAGTTTCAGTTCTGCAAAATGAAAAGAGTTCTGGAGATGCATGGTGGCAATGGTTGCACAACAATGTGAATGTACTTAATGCCACTGATCTATACCTGAAAATGGCTGAGATGGTAAATATTATATGTATTTTTACATTAAAAAAATATATAGGGCCTGGCCCAGTGGCACAGTGGTTAAGTGCGCACATTCTGCTTTGGTGGCCTGGGGTTTGCTGGTTTGGATCCCAGGTGCGGACATGGCACCGCTTGGCAAGCCATGCTGTGGTAGGTGTCCCACATATAAAGTAGAGGAAGATGGGCATGGATGTTAGCTCAGGGCCAGTCTTCCTCAGCAAAAAGAGGAGGATTGGCGGCAGATGTTAGCTCAGGGATAATCTTCCTCAACAAACAAACAAACAAAATATATATATATATATATAATGTAAACAACTAGGCCAATGTTTCTTAATCTTTTTTTATTATTGTTCCTCCCAAAAGGACTACTTTTAGACATTTTTTTCCCTAAGGGATCCCCTCCAAAGAAATGTTAATACAAGAGATATGCCATATATCTGTACAGTATGTATACTGTACTGTATATATTAAAAGAGTAAGATTTTTTTGCCCTCCGAGAACTACTTTTTACCCTGAATGTTATCACTCCCATTGAGCATGCGTGTATTGGCTATAATAACACTAGATGAGAATCTATGAGGGCAAAACACAGGATTTCTGACTGGCATATGTTAAAAATACAGGATCATAAAATCACAGACTAAAAGAAATCTATGCAAAAATATTAAAAGCCATCCATTCACCCGTTCTTTTACCTAGATATTTTCTAAGTACCTGTTGTGTTAGACCTTGTGCTAAACAATGAGGATACAATAATGAACAAAAATAGACATGTTCTTCACCCTCATAGTACTTATAATCCAATGGGTGAGACAAAGGTTGGGCAATAATCACACAAATAAATGTAAAACAGCAACCTTAGTAAGTACCTCAAAAGAGAGATAGTTGATGCTATAGGGAGCCCAGGAGGAGCTCCCTGTGAAAGTGATGATAGAGCTGAGGTTGGAAGATGAAGGGGCTTTAGCAAGGCAAAGGGGAAAGGAGACCTTTCCATGGAGAAGGGATAGCCTGTGCAAAGGACCTGTGGCCAGAGGGAGCATGGCACCCACAAGAAACCAAAAGGAGACATGAGTGACTGGGATATAGCGGTCTGGGTGGAAAGTGATGCAAAATGAAACTAGCCCAAGGTTTCTCAACCTTGGCACTATTGACATTTTGGGCTTGATAATTCTTTGTTGTGGGATGCTGTCCTGTACGTTACAGGATATTTAGCAGCATTCCTGGTCTCTACCCTCTAAATGCCAGTGGCACTTCTCGCCAGGTTGTGACAACAAAAAATGTCTCCAGACATGGCCAAATGTCCTCTAGGGAGCAAAAGCACATTTGGCTGAGGAGCACTGGAGAGACATGGGAAGGGGCCAGACTGTGTAGGCCCTGTTAAGGAGTTCTGCTTTATTCTGTGAGCAATAGGATGCCTTTCAGGGAAATTAAAGAGGAGGAGGGAAGACAATCAAAACTGCATTTCTGAAAGATCTTCTGCCAGCTGGGAGTGACATGGAGGGGAGGGAAAGCCCAGGCCAGAGGAAATGTGGATAGACCAATTAAGAGTCTAAACCAGTTTAGAAGCTCCTAGATTATCCTAGTGAATGATAATAACAGCTTGGACTAGGATGGTGGGCGGTGGAGATGCAGAGAAGTGGATGGATCTGAGAGATAGGCAGTAAAATCAACAGGACTTGGTGAGAGATTGGACAGACAGGGTGAGGCAGAAAGAGACATCAGGAATGATTCATGCTAGAGGAAGTAGATGGGTGGTGGTGCTATTTACTAAAATGGGGAAGCTGGAGATGGCCTAGGTTCGTGGGGGAGGATCACACGATTTTATTATGTAAAATTTGAGGGGCCTTTGAGATGCCCAAGAGCAGATGACAAAGAGATAATTGGATATGTGGGTCTGGAGGTCTAGGAAGTCTGGATTGGAGATACCAATTGGAGAGCAAATGGTCTAAAGAAGGTAATCTCAGCTTTGAAAGTGTACTATCTCCCAAGGAAGGAGTATAGGAGGAAAAGATGAGGTCCTAGGACTGGGGCTTGAGTGTGGCCACTCAATGACCAGATAAAGAAAAATACAACTCAAGCATCAAAGAAGGGATGGCTGGAAAGTTGGCAACAGCAATGAGAATGTAGAGTTGCAGAAGGCCAGGGAAGAGAGTGAATCAAGAAGCAGGGAATGGTAAACTGTGTCAGATGCTCCTGAGAGATTACCTAAGAGGACAAGAGAAAGTCTGCTGGATGTGCAGAAAAGATCATTGTTCGTCTTAGCGAAAGTAGTTTGGGTGGCTTGATGGAGAGAGAAGCCAGGTGGGAACAGGTGAGGAGTAGGAGGTAAGGAAGTGGAGACAGTGAGTGGAGATCACATCTTCAGAGGTTGGACCACGAGGAGGAGAGATATAAGGTGGAACCTGGGGAGGGACATGATGATATTTTCAAAACATGAGCATGTTTCAGTGTCAATTGGGAAATATCTAGTTCAAAGGAGCTGGGTATCTAAAAAGGAGAAGGGATGCTTCAGAGGTGGGAGAGAACGGCCTTAGAGAAGGGGAGCAGAATCGTCCCCTACGGTGCAGGAGGAAGCAGGAGAGCGCCATTCAGGTGGACATGAATCTTAGGGGAACACTGTTCAACCCAGTATATTACTAAGACACGAGATTGTGTTAACCTGATTAGTTTATACTTGTTAGAAGTATTGTAAGATTAAAACAAAAATATCTTTAACAACTAATGTTTATAGATCTCAAGTGCCTCGTATGCATGGTGTCATCTACTGCCTACACTGTTTTGGTGTCTCCACTGTCCCCATGTTACAGATGAGGAAACAGAGGCTAAGAATAGTTGAGTAACTAGCCCAGGGTGAGACCCTGGCAGAGTCAGGACCTGAACACAGGCATTCTGACTTCAGAGACCACCTTTAAAATTCAGTTCTGCTGCCTGCCTTGTTCCAGGTAATCCTGAGTTCATCAGGAAAAAACTTAGCTACTTGTCTACCTCAGGAAGTATCCCTCCCTGCCAACATTCTTTGCTGATATCTTTTTCTTTACATACAGCTTTTTATACATTCTGCACATCTACAGCTCCACGCTGACAGCCCACTGCGTGGGAGCAGAAGCCTGCTGCTTGGTCCCATTTGGGCTGGCAAAATATAGTTCTCTCTTTTCCGGTAACTTCTGGGCTTGGCTTTCTTTCCCCAGGTCCACAGCATCCAATTCATGGAGTTCTCAGAAGTGGAGAACCAGGATGACTACTACAGCACAGGAGCTGGCTACATCCACACCCAGGACCCGCAAGGAGTGCATGTCATGTATGACGAAGCCTTGAGTGATCTGAAGGAACTAGAGATGGAACTGCTGCTCGTGGCCAGCCATTACATTGAGAAAGAAAAAGGTCAGAGGTCAGATTTAAAAAAATCAACCAGCCAAACAAACAAATGAAAACCCCACTAAGGGCTCTCTTTAATACCTCCCTCCTCAAAATATAAATACATATCCAATAGCATCTGAAAATTCAATGAGCACACACACCTCCCCAACACACACCCGCTTTAAAAAGATATGGGTCTGTTTCCAGCTCAAGTCCCCCTTCTGCTCGAGACTGTGACTCCTCTTTCAGGAATCGATTATAGTTCTTCCTATAGTTTCGACTCTACTTCTTGCTGAGTGGCCTTTCTGCATCACTCACTGGGCCCAGGCAGTGTTGTGTGGAGCCCTGAGGGAAGCATTGTAAGCAAGTGAAATTAATGATTTTTTTACCCTAAGCAACAAAAAAAGTGATTGACCTTGGGGAAACTGCAGTTGGAAGCAGAGACATCCGGGTCCTAACAGAAAACCCGAGGATGCCAGAAGATCTGGCTAGGAAAATGCGAGCTAAGCCCTAGAGAGAGAAGTCATTCCTCAGGGTAATCAAATAATCCATAGTACGTATTCTCTCTTCCTTTGGGCATCACTCGAGTGTATCCAATTTTAGCAAAAGGTAAGGAAACAATATTCCTTTTGGAATAATATGGCAGCATTAGTATTACCTTTGGCAAGAGCTTAGTTTCTAGACACATTGCAACACCTAAAGGGAAATTTAGCAAGCATCTGTGCTCTTTTGTAATATATGTAGACTGCAATTAAGAATAATTCATGTTCATATTGTTATGAAATGCTGCTCCAAGAATATTTCACAATTAACCCTTCAGATCCCAGACAGAATTACCCTAATATCAGATTGAACTCTTGTCCTATCTTTGCCGTGGACAACTGGGATCTGAATCATGGGATGCAGTGACGGCATCCGACCTTCCAGGCCATTAAATTTCAGCTTTTTTGCTGTTGGCTTTACTGGTTCTCCCATATACTGATGCATCATTTTTGTCGATATTAATCTATAATACCATTGCAACTATTTCCAGCTGCTGAGGATTTAATTTGATCGAAACATTTAGGCAGTAGTCATTTAGCCACGTGAGCATGTTCCGACTGAGCGAGTAAGGGTACAGTCATTCACTGTGAAACGATTTCCCAAGTGCTGCTGGAGAAATTCCTCATCACAGTCTTTCTCTCGTTCAGTTCCCATCATATACTTGATAATTATTGAACTCAAACTCCAGCACCTGAAAATCTCTTACTTTTTGATATCCCATTCTGAAGTAGACCACTCAAAACTTTCAAGCAATAATAATGCTGACAGTGAAAACTAACATTCATATAGTGGGAAAATATTTTAGCTGAATAATGACAATGATTATCTTCCTTGATTTAAATTAGTAATTAACATAGTTAAAGAATATCTTAGAAACATCTCTGAAAAGTTTGGACTTGGCTGGCATCAATTGAAATAGCAGATTATGTGGAGTATGTGTTATTAAGCCACCAGGGACCTGTTTTTAGAGAAGGAGAAACATACATTTTGCCTTTAAATTATAGGTTCAAGGACATTTCAGTAAAATTTCGTGTTAACTGAATTTTAGTTATATTTCTAAAATTAGTCTTCAAAACTAAAATTAAAAAGTAGAAGTCAACAAGTATGAACTTAGGGCCCAGTGTCTGCTCATGGCTCTTGAGTTGTTTCTTAGGAATCCCAGGACTCAGTTTTAATTCTTAGGACTGAGTGTTTTCATCCATGAAGTGGAGCTGACAATCCGAGGGGCACATTTTTAATAGGAGTAGCTTCACGAAGAGGCCTGTCTCTGGTCATTCTCATCCCCTTCTCTCCCAGGTCACAAAGAGGGCAGTGAGTCAAGTACTGGCCAGGACTGGGGATGGGCCCACGCAGGGGTGGACAGATTTGCTGTGCTGTATGACATGTGGACTTGGGAAGCAGCTCTTCTAGAAAACAAGCGCCAGGTATTTTTGCCTAGAATACAAAACATCTGTTAAGCATTCTTATAAAACCCAGTATTTTTCTTTTAACCCAGTGGGTCTTTTGGGGCAGCTCCCAATAAAGTGAATAATTATTTTTATTTAAATACTCTCAGCTACTTGTAAGGATGTGAGTAATAAATTTTCTTTTCTTTACTGTGGTTCATCGTTACAAAAAATAAAGTGTGAAGGATACTGCTTTATCTTACAGCATCCTTTGTTTAGGCCCTTCTTATAATATGTATGCTTTTAGTGAGAATGAATGATGCTTCTGTTCATGTTCATTATCCTGTGAGGGACAAGCCTCACGTTGCTAAACACAGACAAACTGACCTTGCTGTGGCCTTTAGAAGTGTATGCCCTGTGTGGGTGGGTGAAAGCCGTTGGGCAAGGGCTGATTAATACAACAAGTTGCCAGGGTAAGTTTAAAGCAGCAAAACAGCGAGTTACTAAACCATCATTCTGTCATTAGCGGTTCATATCCCAGTAATAAATGAGACACTGCTCTCTTCTGTGTCCTTAGCGTGGATTATTAGCTCTTCTGATAATCACCAACCCTTGGGGGATTCATCAAACATTAGGTATCTACTACGTACCAGGTAATCTTCCAGACATTCGGAGCATATAGATAAATAAGTGAAGATGATCTCTATCTTTAAGGAAGTTCTGGTCTATAAAAATTGATCCAATCTTGAGCCCAAAATTACAACCCAGAGGCTAACAGCTTGTAATGGAGGCACGTGCAAGAGCCACGGGACCTCAGTGAGGGGAGGGATTTGCCCTGTTGGGGGCTATCAGAGTAAAGGACATTTTGGCAAGTCTTCTCAGAGGAATAAATATTTATTCTTATTATTAAAAGATGAGTAAGATGTTGTCTGTCAGAGCAGGAAAGATTCTTATCCAGAGGAGATAGCATTAGCAACGTCAGGGGGGTATGAAGTGGAGATGGCGAGTTTGGAGAATGGCAGGAAGACTGCTATGGCTAGGATGTAAAGGCAGGATGAGAAACGAGCTAAACATATGTTTTGGGTGCAGGCTGTGAAGGGCCTGCTAATCCAGGCTTCATTTAGAGTTTTTCTTATAAACAAAGAAAAGTCGTTGGTGAGTTTCAGTAGGGGAGAAACACAATTGTAGCTTTGTTTTCAACAGCTGTTTGGGTGCCCGTGTGAATAGATGGAATAGAGAGCTCCTGGAGAAAAGAAGTGCAGTGACGGCAACAGTGACCTGAAGAGTTAGGAGGGGACCTACACTCAGGATGTAATTGTGAAAATAGGAAGGAGGGACAGACTTGAGAGCACTTTGCAAAAGTGGAAAAGGCAGGATTTGAAGACTGGATGTTGGCGTGAGAGAATAAGAGCGGAATTGAAATGACTTCTTCTGGGTCAAGGAGGAGGCTGTTAACTGAAACAGAATTCAGGAGGAGGGGCTTCTTTTGAGGGGAAGATGATATTGAGTCTAGGACACAAGGCCTGTGAGGAGAGTTGGCTAAAACCCAGGTGTACATGTTTTGTGGGAGCCATAGGTTTGAAGTTCCGGAGCAGATATGAGCTGAGGTGTGAAGGTGGAAGTTGAACCACAGTCATTAGTTCAAATGCCTAGCAAAAGCCAGAGATATCTGAAATGGGTCCCTGGGTAACACTTCCATTTAGGGGGAAGGTTGTGGAACAAGAATCCGTGAGAGGAACAAGAAGGAGTAACAAAAGAGACTGGAGAAAAAAGGAAGGAATAGCGTTATGAAAGCCAACTGAAAAAAAAGTGTTTTCATTAGGAGAAGATGGTTGCTAGTGTGGAGTGCAGTGAAACATCAAGAAAGATGACTCCTAAAGTCATCAGGTGGCTACCAGCTTCACAGGACTCTCTCAGGAGAATGTGGGGGTGGAAGCCAGGTTACAGCATGCTAACATGTGGTCAGAAGATGAGGAAGTGGAAATGTTTTCCTTGAATTGTTTTTCTAGTAGAATAGATGGTTTACTGTTTCCTCTACTCCCTGGTCTGTTACTCATGGGGATGTAGGTCACCCAATCTTTGAAGACAACTGGCTGGGCTGAGAGGGTGCACGGCTTGGGCTTTGAAAACTTTTCCCCCTTTTAAAGATAAGTGGCCTCTCCAGTTGCAATTTGCATCTGCAACCTTGATCTGCCAATGAGAACCTTACTTTGATCAACTGAGTAAATGAGAGATTTAGACTCAGTGTAGTAACTGGAAAGGCTGCATTACGTGTAAATAAGACAGAATCCTCAAACTCGACAAGTTTATTGGTCCAGACATGAGTTTTAAACATCCCCCCTTTTCTGTACTCCCTCTGCCCACCTTCCTTTTCAATGCTTCTAGACCTCCTATGGAGGCCCCAGGCAGGACTCAACGGCAGAGAAGGATAGAAGGGCAGAGAGGACTGAAAACAAACCAGTTTCTCTACGCTTTAGCCTAGGGTTCATTCTGCGCTAAGCAACCAAGGTTGTCCACTATGGTTCCTTCTATGGAACATGAAATTACTTTAACTGAAAGCAATTGTTGGAAATATCTTCCTCTTTTCCAACCCTGAGAATAAGTTCCCTCTAGAAACTGAGCTAGCTGTGCCAAAACTGTAAAATGTGGCCTTCTAAATCAGGAATTCTGTCAAAAGAACCAATTTTAATGGATAAACCAGATTTTTATCTAGTGTACAACTGATTTCCTCCAGGACTGATTCTACTGCCAAGTTTCCTCAGCTGCTTTTGATTGTTAAATATATTGGAATCACTAGAGTTAAGAATTGCTCAAACACATTGGGTTGTCTTAAATCCTTAAAGTAACCATATTATGTGGAAACAATCATAAAATTAGAGCTGTGTGAATTTAGGTGGATTAAGGGACGCTGAGAAGCCAGACATCCAATGTACCAGCTCCTACGGGGTACTCGTACCAACTTCTACTTCTCTCCATGGCCACCAGAGGACACACTTTCAGGGTAGTAATTTGAATTACTGTTTGGAGCACTAAAAAGATTTTTGTTATTCTTTCGAAAAGAAAAAAAAAAACCCCAATTCTGTGACAAGTTCTACCTAGCATTGATTTTCTGTTTTGTACTTCGATTGGACCTAAAATACTATTCTTAAAAGTTTTTTAAATCTCAGAAATAAAAAAAAAAAATTTGAGGTAAAGATAATATAAACAAAGTAAGGTTTGAGATTATTCATTTTGGCGATTTTTCTATTTTCTCCAGTATTTGATGCCCACCATCAGTAGGTACCATGTATTGTTTTGTCTGAGAGTTGGCCCTTGACACACACAGATGACATTTGACAGGCTGGGAAGACTTCTTAGACAAATACCAGCCCAGAGTTTAAATGGAAATGAGCTGGTTAGCAAACAGAAAAGAAATAGAACCCGTGAGGCGGAAAGATCAAGGTCCTACGCCTGTTGGGAAAAAAATCGTAATAAAATTATGCAAGGGTCCTTCTGAGAGCTTCACGAGTTTGTGACCAAAGCTTAAAAAGCCTTATCAGATTAAAAACAGAGCCACATCTTCCTTCTCAATGCCTAGGGTTGCCAGGTAAAATATGACAATATTTGGAATGTATTTGTACTAAGAAAGTATTCACTGTTTATCAGAAATTCAAATTTAACTAGATGACCTGTATTTTTATTTGCCAAATCTGGCAACCCTGTAAACAACAAAAGTGAGCGTGGCAATTTAGCGCCGGCCTCTGCAACCTGGTATCACCAGATTGAAATCACCAGCAAGAACCCTCTCCACGAACTTCCCCTGCCAAATAACCAAACAATAGGATTCTTTGTACAAAAACAGGTCAAAGCAATGCAAATACTATAAACCAGCTCCTGGGATTGCCCTGGTCCAGTCGAAAAGGTTCAAGTTAGTCCAGCATGATTTAGGGAGGTAATTGTTTCTTTGCTAATCTCCTCCCAGGCTACTGAGTGATACCCTTCTTGCCCCATCTAGTCACTCCTTCATTTCTGCTTTGTCTTCCGCTATTTAACATCGAATGTCATTCTAGAGCAGAGCTCTGTGGACAAAACGAGGTAATTTAGACCACCCTGCTTGCTTCCCTTTCTCCCGGGCTCCCTTACCGGCAGGGGGAGCTGCACCATCCTTCATTTCACACTCTCTGAGATGTGAGTTTCTAACCTGTGGAGCACGTTCTGCGTCCTCAGCTTTTAGCCGCCTTTGGTGTTTTCCTTCACATACTAAGCTTGACACGAGGTGCCTTAGACCAATGCTTCCCAAAGAGTATCCTGCAAAACTGGATGCTAAATAAAGTGCCCCCCAGCTTTCCCTCCCTGAGCCTTAGCATGGAAGCCCTCAGATCCTGGTCATCTATTAATAAGGCAGTACTTGATTCCTAGTCTGCTGTTGATTCTCGTCTGCTTCGCTTCCTGGGAGCCGCAGACGCCATGAGTGGCAAGATGGACACACTCCTGGTTTTTCCTGCTGTGGGGTTCCTTTATTCCCCTTTGCCTCCTGTGCCCTAAGTAGTGCTTACACCTTCTCAGTTCTTCCTGATTTTGCATTCTTAGCCATGGACCTCCAGACAGTGAGAGGGGCTCTTTACCTCCTTTTAGGATGTTCTTTACTTTGTTAAGAAGAGGTCTGACTTCCTGGCCTCCAGCCACCAGGAAGACCAGCACCCCAGGAAACAAAACACACTCTTTCTCTAATGCATCCCAAAGTATGCAAGGCTGTCCGGTGGGTGGAAATTGCAACCTCAACAATTCACTCCTTGCTGACAATTACATGCGGTCACACACTAGGCAAGGCCATGTGTCTTTGGTGACATGGCTTTTGGTGACAGTAGGAGCTGAGGCCCTTCAGAATGAGAGTGAAACCTCCATGAGAGGAGCTAGTCACAGAGGAATGTTTGGGGAGGGGCACCTTGAGCTAAAACGCTGAGAAAGGATGTCTTGGATTTGATGGCAGAGGAGAGTAAGGAATTCATTCACTTGTGAGACCAATGGGAGTAAAAGTTCAGAAGCTTCCAGTCAGAGCCAATTTACCTATCAGGCGATACAGACTCGCTGTTCAAGATCTAAGAGCTTTTCAGGGACCATTGAAAATGTTTGAGATCTGAAAAAAACCCATACATTACTCTAAAATATGAAAAAAATAAAATAGATATCAATAAATGCTCAATTACATGTCTGTAAAATGTAAAAACTTTGTCAACTGAGCGCTTAGAAACATCTCATGACATTTGAAAACTATAGATGAGATTTCCTCTGTTCATAAGAATCCTCAGGTATCTACTGCCCAGAAATTATAGCCAATCATTAATTAAATGTATTGCTCATGGCTAAATAATTCGAAAAGCAAAATTATAAGTATCATTTAACATTTTTAAAGAAAAAAATTTGATTGTTTGTTTTAATATATGTTTTAATATAGTTGATATAATATTGGACAGGGTTTCCAAAAGTAAGAGTGTCTCAGGCCTGTGAAGGTTTTGAAGGAGCCCTAAAACAGTAATTACGTTGTTCAAAACTACTTACTTACCTTGGCCTTAGGTCCCTGTTTGGCATTCCAACCCCGTGATCTCTGAAGAGCTTTTCTGATTAACACATGACTAATTACACACAAATAGAATTTACACACAGAACAGAAATTCCTTAAGCTCACAGACAAAGGTAAAAGCAAAATAAAGAGCATGTCTTTCTAAATTCCCACGCTAAGAACCCCTTCGACCGTTAGTGTCTGGAAGCTTTCTTTGGTTTTTAGAAAAGACTTGTGAACTCCACTAGAAAAGCTTCCTCAAGGCCTTTGAGAGTTCTGGACACCAGGCCCTTCTGAATGGAGTCTGGTCTGGTATAAATGGCTTTGTATTTAGCGGGGGCTATCACCCTTGGCCTTCCATTCTACTGCCCCCTATCTTTCTACATAGGTGAAATTTGGGCCAACTATTAAGAAGGGGTCAGAAATGGGGCTGAGGCTATAGAAGAGGGGAGGAGTCTGCATGCCCACCTTTGGTGATGGAGTAAAATGGGGGAAGGAGAATGGGTCTGTGGAGAAAGGTGTTGGAAACAAATATATTTGATTTGACATTGTGACATTGAATGCATTGTCTCTTTGGAGATTATAACTGTTAGATATATGTTAATAATTATATAACCTCCCTTTTAATTTGTGGAGAGCAGGGGAAGAGGCAGAGGGAAAACCAGTGTTCTTTCCTTGCCCTCCCTAACTCTGTGGGTTTACTAATTGCTCCGATCTGCATTGGGGCTGCAACTGCTCACACCAGGCTGGTACCCAGAGGTGCAGAGCTGTCTCTCTCCTGCTGATGCCAGGGGGCTTTCCAAAGTAGGGGGTAGCTGGGGCCTCACCTCTCTTTGCTTGGCCCTAGGGCTGCCTCTGCTGTTCCCTGACTATCAACCTTATTTGCAGCTTCTTGACAGTTACTTTGAAGCCTACCAGCACGTGCTGGACCCCGAGGAGAGGTTTGCCTTAGCACAAGTGATCACTGACATCATGCACAGGTGCCCAAGGTTTGATCTCAGCCACCCTTATTTCATTAAGGCCTACCAAGATGAATGCACCTGCCTGAGGCTTCACCTGCAGCTGGTCAGGGGCATCCTCAACCAGCACGTGAGTACAATTGGATTTAAAAATACTACATGTGAGAAGAGGATGGAAAACACCCGCCAGAACTGAAAACTGCAGAACCTTCCATTGTGGATCTAGAATCTAGGTTTTCAAGGGCAGTGTGTACAGCATGGTTTTTGTAAGGTCATTTGCAGTGTTGAATTCCAAGCATAACCACAGTCTTAAAGGGAGTTTTCCAACCCTAATTACATTTAATGGTGTATATAGAATGGAAAACCTACTTGCATTAGATCATAGGGTTTTTCAGTAGTGAAAGGATTAAACATACCCTCTTCAAGACATTAGTGTATAAAATTATGTTTATTATTTGTTTAACATTGTCACTATTTTTAGGACACTAACGGAAACAATCACAGGGTATGTCCTCTAGGGAAAAGCTAGTGGCAGGAAGTAAGCAGGAGACAAAGACCGTTGCAGTATGCTTACCTTACGCCTGCTTAGAATTTTTTCCTTGTAGTCAATTATTTGACAGAAGTTTTCTTGTGGCTCTTAAGATTGTCGGAAGTGGGTTGCCTTTGCTATTCTTGGCTGACCCTTGGCTCAGACTGAGAGACCAGCATGTCTCTGTGTGAGCAGATCCTCAAAACGAAGTCTGGGTGAAAATTAGTGGAATAATGGAGACACGCAAAGGGCTGATGTTCTCATGCCGTGGCTCATAAGCCACGTCCGTGGAAAAGTTTAACTTTTCTAATTTTAACTTTTATGTTACATTTCTAGATAGAGCGTCAGCGGGAGTATGTCCAGAGGCTCTGGCAACAAGGCCCTCCAGATGATAGCAATAAATTTGGACTTCCCCTTAACGTAATTTGCAAACAACTTATTTCCATCAACAATAGCTGGTAAGTTGGTGTTGTCTTTAGACATTTTACATTTAATCTTCTAGGCAAGTTAAGGTATGATGTTAAGTCGAAATACTATTCTGCAAAGCACCTCTCAAGTATTTGGGGAGATGAGAGAAGTAGATATAAAAGCCACAGAAGAGGAATTCCTTGCATACCCAATATCTGTTTGCTTTGTAAGTAATAAAGAATTGGAGGCTGGCGCTGGCCCTGTGGTGCAACTGTTAAGTTCGTGTGCTCCACTTAGGTGTCCCAGGGTTTGCTAGTTTGGATCCTGGGTGTGGACCTACGCACCGCTTATCAAGCCATGCTGTGACAGGCATTCCACATATAAAGTAGAGGAAGATGGGCATGGATGTTAGCTCAGGGCCAGTCTTCCTCAGCAAAAGGAGGAGGATTGTGGGTGGATGTTAGCTCAGGGCTAATCTTCCTCAAAAAAAAAAAAAAGAATAGGAGGCTATAGAAGAAAATATAGGCAGTACACTCTTTGACATTGATCTTAGCAATATCTTTTCAAATACCACATCTACTCAGGCAAGGGAAACAAAAGAAAAAATAAACAAATGGGACTACATCAGATCAAAAATCTTCTACAAGGCAAAGGAAACCATGAACAAAATGAAAAGACAGCCCACCAACTAGGAGAAAATATTTGCAAATCATATATCTGACAAGAGGTTAATTTCCAAAATATATAAAGAACTCATACAACTCAACAACAAAAAAACCAAACAACCCGATCAAAAAATGAGCAGAGGATATGAACAGACATTTTTCCAAAGAAGATATACAGATAGCCAACAGGCACATGAAAAGATGTTCAATATCACTAATTATTAGGGAGAGAAAATCAAAACTACAATGAAATATCACCTTACATCCATCAGAACGGCTGTAATCAACAAGAAAAAAATAATGAATGTTGGAGAGGATTTGGAGAAAAGGGAACCCTCATACCCTGCTGGTGGGAATGCAAACTGGTGCAGCCATTATAGAAAACAGTATGGAGATTTCTCAAAAAATTAAAAATAGAAATACCATATGATCCAGCTATCCCACTACTGGGTATTTATCCAAAGAACAGCAAATCAACAATACAAAGAAATTTATGCACCCCTATATGCATTGCAGCACTGTTCACAATAGCCAAGATGTAGAAACAACCCAAGTGCCCATCAACTGATGAATGGATAAAAAAGATGTGGTATATATGTATACAATGGAATACTACTCAGCCATAAAAAAAGCAAAACCATCCCATCTGCAACAACATGAATGGACCTTGAGGGCATAATGTTAAGCAAAATAAGCCATACAGAGAAAGCAAACACCACATGATTTCACTTATATTTGGAAGATAAACAAACACATGGACAAAGAGAACAGACTAGTAGTTACCAGAGGGGAAGGGGGTGGAGGGAAGAGTGAAAGAGGTAAAGGGGCACATATGTATGGTGATGGGTAAAAACCAGATTATTGGGGGTAAGAGGCAGTCTCTACAGAAACTGATGTATAGTAATAAGCACCTGAAATACACAATGGTATAAACCAATATGACCTCAGTAAAGTAATTTTTTAAAAAAAGAATAGGAGGCTAGAATTTAATCTTATGTCACTGGATACGGAATCTTCATTCCCTTGTGAAATCCTTTAAAAAAGCAGTTGCTCTTGAAATGCTGTCAGAAGATTTAATCGGAGGTGCCACACAAGCTAACATATATGAAACTGAGATGTGCTTAAAAGTTTTTCAAAAAGGAATTTCTTTATTGTAGCAAGTGTCACCAAAAAAGTTTCTGCAGACTCATCTTGTGACCCCACCCCTTTAAGGAGTAGATTAAATTTCCTGAGATCACTCAGAGAGAGTATATACTTTAGGTCATGCCTTTGACATATGGTCTGATTCCTCCATTCCCTTCCAGCCTTAGAGGGTAGAGAGGGAACCAGGAAGTGGACGACAAGTCTTAGGTTGGTCCATGTGGCCCAAGATCACAATCGCTCTATCACCTCCAAATTGATGGAGAAATTGTCCAGCTCCTTTCAACGTCCAACAAATATTTTTTGAGCACCTGCATGTACCAGGCAGTGTACTAGGAGCTGGGGACACAGATGTGACCAACAGAGGCATGGCCCTATGCTCCTCTGAAGGGTACAGTCCAGGAGTGCCGGCAGACTTTCAGTAGGAAGTTGCTCCAATGGGCTATGCTCTCATCCTGGGGACCAGCAAAGTGCCATGGCTTTCACAGCTGAGATTCTAACTTCGTCTCTTGAGGAAGACCCCTGGGAGTTCCAGGCACGAGACTGCCTTTTCTCTACAGACCTTTCTCAGGACTGACTTCACTGTAATAAGCATGACACCAGCTGTGTGTGTGCAGCTTGCTACGGCAAGAATCTACTGTTCAGGAAATGGTTCTTGGCAGAACATTCTAGGGCCATTTGGATACTAAGACTGTCAGAATAGTCTCGAAAGCAAATGTTATTCGCTCGATGAAATCCCTTTCCAGACTTAGGGTTGTACTTTTTAAGATCCAGGACTAAGAAAAGCTCCATTTGTGTAGATTTAAGAAGTATTTATGTTCTTTAGCTCTATGTAAGTATAAAAAGGCCCTTGGCTTGTGCTGGGTCTGTTACTTCCAAAGGAACAACCTACAGACAAGCGTTTTATCATTTCTGGCCTCATCCATTTACAAAATATAACATAAATGATTCCAGAAGTAGTGTACAGAATTTAAAAATTGTCTTTGTCCATTAACATTTTGGAAAAATAAAAGGGATAAAGACAGGTGAAAAGCAGAGACCAACCATGGAAATTATTTCTTTAATATTTAGTCACTTTTATTTTAAGTTATTTTGTTTTCAAATATTTGACTATATATTGCTTATTGCAACATCAATAGGTTTGCCATATACAATTTAAGAATTCTATTCTTATCGGGCTTTTAGAATATCTTCCTATGTCCTCCAGTTTTAAAAGGGTTCACATTAAAGCAGAGAACGTGTTGTATAATCCAGTGTGTTCCCCGAATGGCCTCTGAGGTCCCTTCAAGCTCCCAGTTTTTTATAATGTCCTGGATTATAAGACTCATTTTATTGGTCTTTAAAAATATAAAATTCAAATATCTTTGGATACAGACTAAGTTCTTCATTGTGTAAAATCGTCATTAATTGTTCCTCTTTTTTAAGCCCAGCTTTGAAAAACATTTATCTGCTGGAATTCCACCCTTCCCTGGGCCTGGCATCGCTCATCCCCAGAGCCCTCGAACACCTCCTCCAGGAGGCCCGCCGCACTTACAGACCCACCACAGCCAGCCGCCTCGCCTTGCTGGAGAGACATGTGCTGCGGCTGGCCCTGGACGTCTGGCTCTCCCCGGCCAAGCCTGAGTCCTGGTACAGCACACAGCTCCAGAAGGATGTAGGTTCTCTGAAGGGGGTAGGGGGGTTCTTGGCAAAGAGACTATTTCCTCCCAGATGTTACTACTTAGCTTTGCTTTTCTGTTTGGCTCTATTCCCCCCTATTTGGCCAGAGACAGATCATAGTCACAGGACTTACATTTTTATGTGATTTTTTTTCATTTTTGGTCAAAGTTTGTATTTTATTAGGATGCTGCTTCAATTAAAACTAGAAGGGAGTTGTACCTAGGTATGCGGAAAATGTTTTCTGGTTTATTTATATGTTAACAACATACATTTTTAATTAAAAATTATTTATTTTTTCCTGCCAAGACTCTTCCTAAAATTTACTCTTTTTGTCCTGAGCTGAGATCTAGTAGAGGAGAGAGAGAACTGAGTGAGGAGTCAGGGACCTGGACTCAAGTTCAGCTTTGTCATTAACTCGCTGTGTGACTCTGAGCAAGTCTGTTAGCCTCTCTGAGCCTCACTTTCCTATGTTGTCACGTTATGTTCATGTGTTTGGGGGAAGGTGGGTGGATGTGAGCTCAGTGATCTCTGAAGCCCCTTCTAGCTTTAATGCTCTATTATTCAAACTGTGGCGTGGTGATGTCTGTGGTGTTGGTAGCTGGATTTAAATCTTTTGCTTTTTCTGTTGAGGCTGTCACAGGTGAGCATGGGGTTCCAATTTGACCTTACTCTGTGTGGGTACTTGCTGTATGAGGAAGAAACTTTCAAGGGCCCCAGCTGCCAAAAATATCTATTCCATGGGCCTGCCTAGGCCTCCTGTACCCTCCTATCCAAACTAAAATTTTAAATTGATCAAAATAATATAAAATTACATGTAATTTTAGCAAAAGAGGAAAGAAAAAAAATTACCCTCAATATAACCACTGAAATGGCATTTGTAATCATTATTTTTCTGAATTCAAGTATTCTATTATGCATGTTTTACAGTTATAATCATATCCTTTGTACACTATCTCTTGTTTTTCTCAGTTAACATTATATAATATATTTTTCCATATTGCTAGCTAGTCCTTATACTCACCTTTATGACTGCATAATTCCCTTAAGTGATGAATCTTGGGATTCATTTTATCTAACCATTTCCCTATTGATAGGAATTAAAGTAGTTTCCAATTTTTCATCATTATTAAAAATGCTATAATGTACATTTCCAATGCTTACAGATTTTTCCATATTTTGGATCAATTCCCTTTGATAGATTCTTGGAAGTGGAATTGCTGAAACAAAATTTAAGTCTTTGGATACATGTTAGCAGATTGCTTTCCAAAAGGGTTGTGCCAAATTATAATTCCACCAAGAATGTATGAGTGCCATTTCTGCTATAAGTACAGTATTAGGCGTAAGTGTGTAGTGTCTGTGCTAATACATACATATATATAAAAGGTGGCATTACACTATTAACTTTCATTTCTTTGCTATTTATTGACATTAAATATTCTTGCAAATATTTTGTTGCTAGCTGTATTTTTGGTGAATTTATTGTTGTTTCCCTTTGTTTATCTCTTGGAATCCTAATGTCATTCCTATCCACTTAAATGTCATTCCTTTCCACTTCTCAAATAAAACTTTAACCCTTTTGTCCATCATATTTTATGCAAATATTTCCCCCTATTTGTCTTTTTATTTTTTTAATAGAAACTTCTTATTTCATATATTAAAATCTATTGACCTTTTCTTTTGTGATTTCTTCTATCCTCCTAAATCCAGAAAGCAAAGCTTCCTCTAGATGTTTCATATTTGTCTTATTTGATTCTAATTTTTTAAGGTTTTGATTTTAAGAAATATGTAACTCCTTTAGAAGCCAGACATATTACTTAAAAAAGCCATCAAACCACAAGGGAAGAGAGCATGAGAAGAATAAAGGAACAGAGAAGAACTACTAAAACATCTAGAAAAAAGTAACAAAATGACAATAAATACATATTTATCAATAGCTACTTTAAATGTCAATGGACTAAATCCTCCAATCAAAAGGCACAGGGTGGCTGATTGGATAAAGAAAAAAAAGACCCATATATATGCTGCATACAAGAGACACACTTCAGACCTAAGATACTCACAAACCGAAAGTGAAAGAATGGAAAAAGATACTCCATGCAAACAGCAAAGAAAAGAAAGCTGGGGTAATAATACTTATATCAGACAAAATAGACTTTAAAACAAACACTGTAACAAGAGACAAAGAAGGGCACTACATAATGATAAAGGGAACAGTCCAACAAGAGGATATAAAACTTGTAAATATCTATGCACCCAACATAGGGGCACCTAATGTATAAAGCAGTTATTAACAGACATAAAAGGAGAAATAGACAGCAACACGATACTAGTAGGAGAATTTAACACTCCACTTACACCAATGCATAGATTATCTAAGCAGAAGATCAATAAGGAAACATTGGCCGTAAGTGACACATTAGACTAGAGGGACCTAGAAGATGCATGTAGAACATTCCACCCCAAAACCACAGAATACACATTCTTTGCAAATGCTCATGGAACATTCTCCAGGACTGATCTCATATTAGGCCACAAAACAAGTCTCAATAAATTTAAGAAGATTGAAATAATACCAAGCATCTTTTCTGATGGTATGAAAGATATGAAACTAGAAATCAATTACAGGAAGAAAATCAGAAAAGCCACAAAATGCTATTGAACAATGATTGGATCAATGAAGAAATCAAAGGAGAAATCAAAGTTACCTAGAGACAGAGGAAAATGAAAATATGACATGTCAAAATCTATGGGATACAATAAAAGCAGTTCTAAGAGGGGAGTTTAATAGCAGTTCAGGCCTACCTCAACAAACAAGAAATATCCCAAATAAACAATCTAACAGTGTACCTAAAGGAACTGGAAATAGAAGAACAAACAAAGCCCCAAATCAGCAGAAGGAAGGAAATAATAAAAATCAGAGCAGAAATAAATGAAATAGAGACTAGGAAAAAAAAAAAAGAAAAAAATCAATGAAATCAAAAGCTGCTTCTTTGAAAAGATAAACAAAATTGACAAACCTTTAGATAGACTCACCAAGAAAAAAAGAGAGAAGGCTCAAATAAAATCAGAAATGAAAGAGGAGAAATTACAATGGACACCTCAGAAATATATAAGATTAGAAGAGAATACTATGAAAAGCTATATGCCCACGAAGTGAATAATCTGGAAGAAATGGATAAATTCTTAGAATCATACAACCTTCCAAAACTGGATCAAAAAGAAGTAGAGAATTTGAATAGACCATGCATGACCAGTAAGGAGATTGAAACAGTAACCAAAAACCTCCCAAAAAATAAAAGTCCAGGACTCAGATGACTTCCCTGGTGAATTCTACCAAACATTCAAAGAAGGCTTAATACCCATCCTTCTCAAGCTCTTCCAAAAAATTGAAGAGGAGGGGAGGCTTCCTAACTCATTCTGTGCAGCCAAAATTACCCTGATACAAAAAGCAGACAAGGACAACACAAAAGAAGAAAATTACAGGCCAATATCACTGATGAACATTGATGCAAAACTTCTTAGCAAAATACTAGCAAATTGAATACAATACATTAAAAAGATCATACACCATGATCAAGTGGGATATATTCCAGGGATGCAGGGATGGTTCAACATGCACAAATCAATCAACGGGATACACCACATTAACAAAATGAAGACTAAAAATCACACAGTTATCTCAATAAATGCAGAGAAAGCATTTGATGAGATACAGCATCCATTTATGATAAAAACTCTGAATAAAATGGGTATGGAAGGAAAATACCTCAACATAATAAAGGCCATATATGACAAACTCACAGCAAATAGCATTCTAATGGAGAAAAACTAAAAGCTATTCCTCTAAGAACAGGAACCAGACAACGATGCCCACTGTCACCACTCTTATTTAACATAGTATTGGAAGTCTTAGCCAGAGCAATCAGGCAAGAAAAAGAAATAAAAGCAATCCAAATTGGAAAGGAAGAAGTAAAACTGTCACTATTTGCAGATGACATGATTTTATATATAGAAAACCCTAGAGAATCCCCTAATAAACTTTTAGAAATGATAAATGAATACAGTCAAGTTGCAGGATACAGAAGCAACATACAAAAATTAGTTCCATGTCTATACACTAGCAATGAAGTAGCAGAAAGAGAAATTAAGAATACAATCCCATTTACAATTGCAAGGAAAAGCATAAAATACCTAGGAATAAACTTAACCTAAGAGGTGAAAGATCTGTACACTGAAAACTATAAAACATTGTTGAAAGAAATTGAAGAAGACACAAAGAAATAGAAAGATATTCCATGCTCTTGGATTGGAAGAATTAATATAGTTAAAATGTCCATACTTCCTAAAGCAATCTATAGGTTCAACGCAATCCCTATCAAAGTTCCAACAACATTTTACACCAAAATAGAAGAAAGAATCCTAAAATTTATATGGAACAACAAAAGACCCCAAATAGCCAAAGGAATCCCGTGAAAAAAGAACAAAGCTGGAGGTATCACACCCCTGGATTTCAAAATATACTACAAAGTTATAGTAACCAAAACAGCACGGTACTGGCACAAAAACAGACACACAGATCAACAGAACAGAACCGAGAGCCCAGAAATAAACCCACACGTACATGAACAGCTAATATTCAACAAGGGAGCCAAGAACATACAGTGGAGAAAGCAAAGTCTCTTTAATAAATGGTGTTGGGAAAACTGGACAGCCACATGCAAAAGAATGAAAGTAGACCATTATCTTATACCATACATAAAAATCAACTTAAAATGGATTAAAGACTTGAATTCAAGATCTGAAACCATTAAACTTCTAGAAGAAAACAGAGGCGGTATGCTTGACATTGGTCTTAACACTATTTTTTCAAGTACCATGTCTGACTGGGCAAGAGAAACAATAGAAAAAATAAACAAATGGGACTACATCAAACTAAAAATCTTCTGCACAGCAAAGGAACCCATCAACAAAACAAAAAGACAACCTAACAATTGGGAAAAGGTATTTGCAAACTATATATTAGATAAGGGGTTAATATCCAAAATATACTAAGAACTCATATATCTCAACAACAAAAAAACTAGCAACCCAACTAAAAAATAGCAAAAGATCTGAACAGAGATTTCTCCAAAGAAGATATACAGATGGCCAACTTGCACATGAAAAGATGTTCAACATCATTAACTATCAGAGAAATGCAAATCAAAACTACAATGAGATATCACCTCACTCCGGTCAGAATGGCTATAATTAACAAGACAGGAAACAATAAGTGTGGGAGAGGATGTGGAGAGAAGGGAACCCTTGTTCACTGCTGGTGGGAGTGCAAACTGGTGCAGCCACTATGGAAAGCAGTGTGGAGTTTCCTCAGAAAATTAAGAATAGATCTACCATATGATCCAGCTATTCCACTGCTGGGTATTTATCCAAAGAACATGAAAACACAAATTCATAAAGATACACACACCCCTATATTCGTTGCAGCATTATTCACAATAGCCAAAACTTGGAAGCCACCTAGGTGTCCATCAAGGGACGAATGATAAAGAAGATGTGGTGTATATATACACAATGGAATACTACTCAGCCGTAAGAAATGATGAAATCTGGCCATTTGTGACAACACGGATGGACCTTGAGGATATTATGCTAAGTGAAATAAGTCAGAAGGAGAAAGTCAAATACCACGTGATCTCACTCACAAGTAGAAGATAACAACAACCACAAACAAACACATAGTGACAGAGATTGGATTGCTAGTTATCAGAGGGCAAGGGGGGAGGGAGGCGGGAAAGGGGTGATTAGGCACATGTGTGTGGTGATGGATTGTAATTAGTCTTTGGGTGGTGAACATGATGTAATCTACACAGAATTTGAAATATATTACACTGTACACCTGATATTTATATAATACTATAAACCAATTTTACCGCAATAAATATATATATACATATTTAGATATATATATTTATAAATATTTAACTCTTTTAGTATTCTACCTGGAGTGTGTGTGTGTGTGTGTATGGGGGGGTGTAGTGTGACGTATGACTCAAAATAGAATTTATGCCCAAATTACCAGCCATGTATCCTACTACCATTTATTGAGGATTCTTTTCACACTGTATTATGGTACTAGATTTTTTTTATTGTATTTTAAATTCTCTTATAAATCATAGTGAATATATGAGAGATACCTGTCTAGTCTCCCACTGATGCCATATAGTTTTAATTATCATTATTTTTGAAATGTGTTCAAATTTGGACCTAAAAACAATAAATGTTCGGATTAATCTTTTGTATTAGGCCAGAAAATGGGGCAGGTATTGCCCTCAGAAGACACGCAAGAATTAGTTTCATAAATTTCTTTATCATTTAGGAAGACTTTAAGAGTCTAGAAATTGTGTCTGTGAGTAGACAAGGTCTTCGGTGGATAAGTGGATAGATATGGGAGCCTGTGCACCCTTGGGGAGCCAAACCAGGAAAGGCAGGTTATGGGGTCCCCAAACTGGGTCCTTGCTGGGGGTAGTATTTTGGAGGGTGGCAAAGATGTCAGAGGCAGGAGGGCATTAAAGAACAATGTGGTTACTTCACAAATTACCCAGGGCTGGCTGAGTGGAGGACCACTGTAAAGGCAGTTTGGTATATACTGTAAAACTGCTGGATGCGGAATTAGAAAGCCTACGTTTACTCTCGGCACTGCTGTGTGCCCTTAGAAGGCTTCAGTGTTGCTTCAGATCCCTCACTGTAAAACGAAAATAATGACATCTGTGATGCCTACTGCACGGGGATCTTGTGAAAATAAAAGTTAATATATGTGAAAATACTTTGAAAATTTGAAACTGCAATTAGAGGGGTTTATAAAAAATTATTGTTATTGGCCACTAAAATGAAAAACAGCAGGGACTTGAAAAATAGCAGGGACTTCCATTCCTAGTTAGGTCATCTTTGTCATTTCTCTTCTTTATTTTGGTTCAAAACATTTATAATAATGATAACAGCAAATATTGTGCACCAGGCACTTTTGCACATATTAACTCATTTAACCCTCTCAACAACCCTATCAGCAAGTTATCATCTATTAGTTTCTATTAGGTACTGTTATTATCCCCACTTTGCAGATGAGGAAACTGAGAGACAGCGAAACTGAGTAAATTGCCCCAAATCTCACAGTTTCTAAGTGGCAGAGCTAGGACTTGAGCCCAGGAAATCTGCATCCAGAGTCTGTGCTGATGATAGTATTTTTCTTAATATGTGGAATTTCTCTTTTTATACTTTAAAACGTGCTTTGTTTCCTTTCAGCTGTTTTCAACTAAAGTGATGGGAGATCCCTTTCTTGTGGGGGAGATAAGCCAGCTTGCACTCAAGTCTGCAGCCGATGAAGGACATAACCGAGGCCAAGACTCTCAGGTGCTGCTTCTGGAGACGTTTTCCAAACTTCTGGAACTCTTGACCCTCCGCCACCGGCTGATAGAAATGAGTCTGGAGAGTGTACACTTAGCTCGGTCAGTAGGGGGACTGAGGACCCAGATGGGGGATAACAGACCACGGGCCTCCCTACCTCCAAGCTTTGGCCACTCTGTGCCTCCAGAGTAGCCAGCAGTAGAGGACCTAGAGAAAGGAGAGGGATGAGTCAGTGGCAACATCCAGGTCTGACGGAGGTATGGAAGGTTTAGCAGGTAGGGGAAGAGAGAGATTAATGAGTTAAGTTTTGGGCATGAGTGTGAGATGATGGTAAGACACCTAAGTGGACATGTTCCATAAGCAGGAAAAATGTGAAACTAGAGAGTTTGTTGCAAACATTTTGAGTGCTGTTGGTGTTCTCGTCCCCATGAGGGGCCCTATAGTCACACAGAATCCAGTCATCTACCATCAATCATTATTGAGGGCCTGCTGTGGCCTGGGGTCGTACTGGGGACTTTATGTGTATTAGTTCATTTAATTCTCAGAATATCCTTGTGAGGTAGCTTACAAACGTCTTACCTGTGAGGAAGTAGTGGCTTGGAAAAGTTAAGTAATTTGCCTAAAATCACATAACTAGAAAGTAGCAGAAATAGAATTCATACTCTGAGCCAAAATGTTATTAAACTCTCTGATACTACTTCCCCATAATTTCTGATCCTTTCTCTTAGGGAGCTCACAATGTAAAAGTTACCCCTAACATAGTTTAACATGCTATTTTAGTTGTATGAACAAAATACTATGGGAGCACAGAAAATGGAATATTTTGCTCTTTCTAAGTGAATTAGGAAAAGCTTCATAGAAGAGGCGCTGTTATGAGATAAGTTGTGTCCCCCTAAATTCATATGTTCAAGTTCTAACCCCCAGGACCTCATATTGTGACCTTATTTGGAGATAGGGTCTTTATAGAGGTAATCAAGTTAACATGAAGTTATTAGGGTGGGCCCTAATCCAGTGTGACTGGTGTCCTTATAAGAGGAAATTTGGACACAGACACACACCTCTGTGTGATATGATGTGAAGGCAGAAGAGAAGATGGCCATCTAAGCCAAGGAGAGGGGTCTGAAACAGGTCCTTCCCTCAGAGCCCTCAGAAGGAACCAACTCTGCCACACTTGGATCTCAGACTTCTATCCTCCAGAACTCTGAGACAAATTTCTTTGTTCAAGCCACCTAGTTATGGTACTTTGTTACAGCAGCCTAGAAAACGAATAGGGGTGCCATTTGAACTCAGCCTTAACCAATTTTCAAGATGGAGAAATGTGTGAGAACGGGAGTAAGAGAGGAGGGGAAGGCATTCTAGACACATAAGGCTGAAATGCTAGAGCAACATCTGAACAGAGCCTTGCAGCAAGTCACGGAAACATGAGAGCAGAGCTCAGAATTGAAGGAGGACAGAGATGGGTTCATAGGTCCTTACACAAGGGGGTGATGGTTAGGGCTGCACGGTGGACTTCCTAAGGAGGGGATGGAGAAGATGAGAAGAGGCCCCGGTTTGGGACCCCAGGTAACACCAGGGTTTGAAAATAAAGAAGAGAGGAAGCCAATGAGGACAGAGAGAGTGGTTATGAGACAGAAGCATGGAGATTCTGTATCCAGGAAAACAAAGATGCTCCTCAAAGAGAGGACAGAGGCCAGCCATGAAGAGCTCTGAGAGAAGATGGTGCACCTTGTATTGAGGGCAATATTGGTGACCTCACATGGACTCTGAGGGCAGAAGCCAGCTTGCAGGAAATGAGAGTTGAGGAAGTGCCCAAGCACACCTCCTCCTATTTTCACTACTGTTGTAACTGTCACAGCATAGGGCAAACATAAGACCTTTGTGATTCATTCACTTCATACTATGGGGGATCGGAATTGGCTGCCCCAAATATGTCTTTTTGGTTTGATTATTTCTGAGAACAGAAGACTGAAAGGAACTTTGACTTTCCCCCTAACTGCCTGAAAGAATTTAAGATAGAAGACCTGTTCCAGGAAGGAGCTACTAACATAAGATAACTGTAGTGTAATGTAAAATAGGTCCCATTGTCTATAGAGCACCCAGAAAACACTTGTTTAACAAAGATTTCTATTCCCATCTCCATGTAAGTTGCCTTCCTCCTCTTGAAGCCCCAAACCACTACCCCCAACATCCTCCTGTGTCTTTAGCTGAAGATGGTATTTAAGGTGGCATCTTCTGCCATTCTGGCTGAGTTAGTTTTTCTGGGTTTCTCCCATGTATATGTGTTATTAAACTTTGATTTTTCTCCTGTTATTCTGTCTCATATCAATTTAATTCTTAGACCAGCCAGAAGGACCTAGAGGGTAGAGGAATTGTCTTCCTCCCCTACAATACGGAGTTGGCTTACTTTTGTGTTGACTTTTGCTTTTGTGCTTATTAGTTGTTTTAGTTTTCTTACCACTTACTTTCCTTTTAAGAAAAAATAATGGCAAGTGTTCTTGGCTCTTTTTTACTCTCTTTTAGACTCTATAAGGAATTGGCATGTGAGATGGGTTTTGAAGAGTTCCATTTGTATCTGAGGCCTGTTCACTTTGAATTTGCATCACACAAGGACAAGGCAGACCACCCACCCCCTGTTTTTATAACCTCTCTGCTGGAGGACAGTGATCGTGTAGACAGGTAAGCCTTGAGAAGGTCAAAGTAAAAATAATGTAACTGTAGAATGAACGACCAGTGAAAACTAATTTCTGTCACCACTGGACATGGAAATGCAATTTGATTTCTAAATTCTCTCCCTTACATTTTATCTGCCATGATGCCAATTTGTTTTCTTTTTCTTCCTTTCTTTTTTTAATAAGAGGAGAAAAATGAGGTCTCAATAAAAGGGGCTAATTGGGTTCAAAGACATCAAGTAACCGAGAAGTGGAAGAATCAGATCAGATTGCTCAAAGGAGATGAAGCCACAGGCTCGGCAGCTGCTGGCTTGACCGTATTGCTTCGGGATAGGAAGGGATGTGAGCATTGGTTTAATGAGGCAAGAACCATGGATCAAAAGTCCAGGTCCCTTCTCTCACTTTCCCTGGGACCAGGAAAAAGTCAGTCAAGTTTTTTGAGCAGTGGTCTCCTGGAAACTCTAACACAATGTACAAATCTATCATGTATGGCAAGATCTCAGCCAGGCTCTTTTGTTGGTCAGTCACAGAAGTTACATCAAACCAGTGAGACTTCTTTTTCATGCCCCATATGTTTAGCCCATTGCCTGAAAGAAAACACTCTTTTTTAAAATAATGACTTTTTTTCCTTCTCTCCAAAGTCTGCCAGTACATAGTTGTGCATTCTAGTTGTGGGTCCTTCTAGTTGTGGCACGTGGGATGCTGCCTCAGCATGGCCTGACGAGTGGCGCCATATCCGCACCCAGGATCCAAACCGGGGAAACCCTGGGCTGCCGAAGAGGAGCATGCAAACTTTTAACCACTCAGGCAAGGGGCCAGCCCCAAAAACAGTCTTACTAGTAACAGATCATGAATCTACTCAGTTAGGGCAAGGAATGTTTTCCCCCTGCACAGAGTCAGCCTTTGACATGTGCTGAGGAGAAATGTCTGTTTCCTTCCTCTTTCCTTCTGTGCTGGTCTGCCCTTCCCCTACAGGTCCTAGCTCTGTCCCTGGAGATTCCTGATAGCAGCCCCACCCCAAGGAAGGCCAAGATGACCCCAAGGAGGGAAAGTCACCTTTGTTTTGCTAATGTGGATCTCTGCTCAGAATATGACTTTGCTGTGTTGGTATGCTAAAGGAGAGAGCATGGGCTAGAAGGAAGGGGGTTTGGATGGTAGAAAACAGTATCCTAGAATTTCCCAACCTTGGCACTATTGAATTTTGGGACTGGATAACTCTTTCTCGGAGGGGGCCGGCCTATGCTTCAGAGGTTGTTTAGCAGTATCCCTGACCTCTACCTACCAGATGCCAGTAGTATCCTTTCCCCCATTTTTGACAATCAAAAATGTCTCCTGTCATTGCCAAATGTCCCCTGGAGGCAAAATCTCCCCCACTCTATCCTGTCACACTACCTAAACCAAAAGGAGAATTTATTGTAAGGATACACGTAGCTGAAGGCAGGAAGTGCAATTGGGTCTCAGGTAGGGCTAGGTCTCCAACGTGGAGCCAAACTATTCTCTGGCTCTTCAAGGACGCCCTGCCATAGCTGGTATTTTATGCTTCTGTGAAAATAGGGCATGTTTTTGTTCAGCAGGAATCAACCAACGAGCATAAACTGCCTGAATGCCCTGTGATCTGGTCAAGTGGTTATTGGTCCTCCCAGTAATGACCCAGGAATCCTGTAAGATCTTGGGGAGCCTCGTGAATTACCAGGGAAAGATTTATGCATCCAGGGAAATTGTGTCTTGAGTTTGAATTTATATTATGTATGTAACTCTTTAAAGTTGCCACTTTAGAGTGCCATTATAACAACAACATACACTAAATGTGAGCACAGTGACTTACATTTTTAAAAGCACATTCAGGGGCCAGCTTGGTGACGCAGTGGTTAAGTTCACACATTCTGCTTTGGTGGTCCGGGGTTCGCCAGTTCAGATCCTGGGTGCAGACCTACACACTGATTGTTAAGCCATACTGTGGCAGGTGTCCCACATATAAAGTGGAAGAAGATGGGCACTGATGTTATCTCAGGGCCAGTCTTCCTCAAAAAAAAAAAAGGATGCTCATGCATATTATCCCACTTAATATTTGCTGTAACCCTGCAAGACAGGTGGTATCTCCATTTACAGATGAAGAAACCAAGAGTCAGAGATATTAATTACTTGACAAAGTCTCAGAGCTATGGACAAAGCACCATGTCCCAAGGCAGAAAGGTGCCTGCAAAGATCATTTAGATGATTGTTGGGGCCATGGGAGAAAGTGAGAACTGGGCAACCTTTAGGGAGTAGACAAAGGGGTCCCAGTGAGGGAGGGGCCTGAGCAGGTGAGGTCAAGAAGTTAAGAGGAAAAACAGGAAAAGCAGTGGAATGGTGATCAAGAGAAAAGAATTGCCAACACTCTGGGGTGGATGATCACCACAACCAAACTGCAAGGAGATCGAGTCCAATAAGGACTGAAAAGACCCCGGAGCCCTTCAGTCTTTGGGTGGAAACAGCAAGTCTTGTATAAAATCTGTTCTTGCTATTCCCACAGCTGATCACATGGGCAGGTCAAAACAACTTCTTGTTTCTTCTTCCAGATATTCTCCTACTGCTCTGGTCTTAGCCATCTCTGAGGTGGATGATAACCAAGTTGGCAAATTTAGTTTTCATACAAAGGAAGCCATCCTTAAGGTAAATTACTTTATTTCAAAAAAAAAAAACTAAGGTAAAATTAAGCAGTTTGCTCATGCAACCCTTTAAAAATCCAAATATTTAATTCATATAAGTTTGGCTCCCATATATAAGAAAAGCTTCCAACTTCATGAATAATGACCATAGCCTGGCCTTATTGGGTGTGTGCGTTGGCCTGGTTTGAACCAGACTGCAACATCCCTCACAATAACCTCTGTTACTGTTAACAAGAAGCACATGTGGTGAACCATCTTTGCATCAAGCTTTTAAAATACACACTTGTCGTTGGAGCTTTTATCTGATCTTTTTAAACCTGGTGCTATTTTTTCCTGCTACTCGGATGGATTTTCTTTGCTCTTACGTGTATACATGTGGGTTTCTATTTGTGTATTTTTAAACATTAATCTAATCTTGACAGTTTTACAAGAGCCTGCTCCTGAGCACACGTTTGCTAGTTCGTCACAGCCTTCTCATCCTTTTCTGACCACTGGGGAAAGCTTACAGTGTCCAACTGCAAAGCAAATCCGGCCTGGAGGCTGCCTTCCTGGGATGAAATGCTGTTTAGGGAGAGACCAGATGCAGGCTGTGGCTGAGGAGCAAGGATCTCAGCATGTCCTGCAGTTTGATCCGTATATTTACATGTTGAATAAGTGATAATCTCAACTCTCAACTTCACCTCTTTCTTTGTGGGGGAAATTGCTAATACCTTTCACATTTTCTTCCCTTAGCTCTTGTTCCATTCAGGAGTGGAGAATATGCAAGTGACCCTTGCATGCCAAGCTGTTCAGAAAAACGCTTTGATGGTGGCTGTCCAGCAGGCGTCCTTCTATCACGCTTCCCGAGGGGACTGTCTTGCTGATGTCAAGGTCAGCCTGTAAGACAGAGAAGCCTGAGGCACCACCACCAGCAGCAGCTAATGTCAGGCTGCCTCTTTCCTCCCTCCCTCCCTCCCCCAGGCACCCTCCCCACTCCTCCCTCCTTTCCTTCCTCCCCATCTCTCCATTTCCTTCCTTTACTTTCTCCCTTTTCTTCCTTCTTTTCTATCTTATCTTTTTCCTTTCCTCTTTCCCTCCCTCCTTCTTTCCTAATGTGGATCAACACATGACCAAATCATTAATTTTCAGTGATTTGCCGATAATTTTTCCTTTGTAGTAACGCTATAATATTGACTAGCTAGACTCATCCAGCAGAAAATATCCTGTCCCTCTGCCCTTACCTTTTGTAGATAATTCCGTTGTTTTCCATTTTATCCTTCCTGTATTTCTTTTTGCAAAAGTAAGCAGATATATTTGTCCCTTTTTCCCCCACAAAAGTAACATACAATATGTACTCTTTTTCCCTGGATTTTTCTGGTTGTTATTGAGATATAATTCACATAACATAAAATTCACCCCTTTAAAGGTATAATTTACAAGATCATGCAACCATAACCACTATCTAATTCCAGAATATTTTCATAATTCTCCAAGGAAATCCTGTGCCCATTAGCAGTCACTCCCCATCCCACTTCCCCTCAGCCCCTAGCAACCGGTAATCTACCTTCTGTCACTGTGGATTTGCTTATTCTGGACATTTCAAGGAAAGGGAATTATACAACATATGGCCTTTTATGTCTGGATTTTTTCATTTAACATGTTTTCAAGTTTCATGCATGTCGTAGCATGTATGGGTACTTCATTTCTTTTTTACTGATGAATAATATTCCATGATATGGATATACAACATTTTGTTTATTCATTCATCTGTTGACAGACATTGGGTTGTTTTTACTTTTTGCTGTTATGAATAATGCTGTTATGAACATTCATGTACAGGTTTTTGTAAGGCCATGTGTTTTGAGTTTTCTTAGGTATGTACCTAGGAATGGAATTGCTAGGTTATACAGTAACTACAATTTTAGGAATCGCCGAACAGTTTTCCCAAGTGTCTGCACTGTTTTACAGTCTCACTAGTAATGTAGGAGGGTTCCAATTTCTCTACATTTTTGCCAACAGTTGTTATTGTCTCTCCTTTTTATTTTAGCCATCCTAGCGAGGGGGAAATGGTATCTTGTGGTTTTCATTTGCATTTCTCTAATTACTGATGATGTTAAGCATCTTTTCCTGTGTTTATTGGCCATTCATATGTCTTCATTAGAAAAGTATCTATTCAAATCCTTCGCCCTTGGATTTTTTTTGCCTTTTTATTATTGAGTTGTAAGAGTTCTTTATATATTGCGAATACATGTCCTTTATCAAGTATATAATGTGCAAATATTTCCTCCCATTCTGAGAAACTTTCTTGATGGTGTCCTTTGAAACAGAAGTTTTTCAATTTGTTGAGTCCAATTTACCTATCCCTTCTTTTGTCACTTGTTCTTTTGGCATAATGTTTAAGAAACCATTGCCTAATCCAAAGTCATGAAGATTTACTCCTATGTTTTCTCCTAAGAATTTTGTAGTTTTAGCTCTTATATTTACATCTGTGGTCCATTCGTGGTTAATTTTTGCATGTAGTGTGAGGTAGGGGTCCCACCGCATTCTTTTGTGTGCGGTTATCCTGTTGTTCCAGGATCATTTGTTGAAAAGACTCATGTTTTCCCATTGAATTGTCCTGATTTGGCATCCATGTCAAAAATCAATTGACCATAAATGTAAGAGTATTTCTGAACTCTCAATTCTATTCCATTGATCTATATGCCTATTTTTATGCCAGTATTGATGTGTTTTGATTACTGCAGAGTTGTAGTAAGTCTTGAAATTAATAAGTATGAGTCCTCCAACTTTGTTCTTTTTCAAGATTGCTTTTGCTCTTTTGGGTCCCTTGCATTTTCATACGAATTTTAGGATCAGCTTTTCAATTTCTGAGGAAAAAAAAAGCCAGTTGGGATTTTGATAGGGATTGCATTGAATCTGTAGATCAGCTTGGGTACTATTGCCACCTTAACCATATTAAGTACTCTGATCCATGAACAGGGGATGTCTTTCCATTTATTTAGGTCATTTTTAATTTCTTTCATCAGTATTTTATAGTTTTCAGTATGTAAGTACTATACTTCTGTTAATTAATTCCAAGGTATTTTATTATTTTTGATATTATTGTAAATAGAATTGCTTTCTTTTTTTATTTTTATTTATTTTTATTTTTTTAAAGATTGGCACCTGGGCTAACAACTGTTGCCAATCTTTTTTTTTTTTTCTGCTTTTATCTCCCCAAACCACCCCTGTACACAGTTGTATATCTTAGTTGCACGTCCTTCTAGTTGTGGGATGTGGGACTCTGCCTCAACGTGGCCTGACGAGCAGTGCCATGTCCACACCCAGGATCCGAACCCTGGGCCGCCGCAGCAGAGCACACAAACTTAACCACTCGGCCACGGAGCCGGCCCCAGAATTGCTTTCTTAATTTCATTTTCAGAGTGTTTATTACTAATGTGTAGAAATACAATTGTCTTTTGTATATTGGTCTTGTATCCTGCAACTTTACTAGATTTGTTTATTAGTTCTATTAGTTATTTATGTGTATGTGTATGTATTCTTTAGGATTTTTGTATGTACACAAAAAACATACAAAAATTTTATATGACTTCACCTGTAAAGAGAGATAATTTTACTTCTTTTCAAATATGGATGCCTTTTATTTCTTTTTCTTGCCTAATTACCCTAACTAGACCCTCCAGTACAAGGTCAGAAATGGTGGGAGTAGATGTTATTGTCTTATTCCTGATCTTAGGAGTAAAGCTTTCAATCTTTCACCATTAAGTATGATGTTAACTATGGGTTTTCCTTAGATGCCTTTTACCAGGTTGAGGACTTTCCCTTCTATTCCTAGTTTGTTGAATTATTTTATCATGAAGGCGTTTTGGATTTTATCTATATACTATTTTGAGCTTTGTTTTTTCACTTAACAGTATATCCTGGAAATCACTGCAAATCAGTTTATAGAGATCTTCCTTCATTTTTTTTTTCTTTAAAACTATATAGTTCTCTCTTGTGTGTATGTACTGGTGAATATAACTTAAGTGTAAAATTAAATATGGTTTTAGGAAGTCAACATTCCAACTTAAACATTCTTTAAGCCTTAAGGATTCTATACAGCTCAGCACATTTATCCTTAACACATTTAAACTTACCACATTTATCTACCTCTATTTATCATTTCTACTCTTCACATTAATAGGAGAGTACAAATTTATGAGTATGGCAAGAATACTCAATCCTCACTTTTACTGTCAAATACTAATTCTCATAGAAATCAAATACTGAAGTGGAAAGTAGGGATAGAGTGAATTATATTGATTTTTAAAAATTCAACCTCAAAAATATGAATTCAGTACCTACTGTTAATGCAGTATCTAACTATGAAGTTAAGCTCACTAGATAATACTAAGAT
This sequence comes from Equus asinus, assembly GCF_041296235.1. Taxonomy (NCBI): domain Eukaryota; kingdom Metazoa; phylum Chordata; class Mammalia; order Perissodactyla; family Equidae; genus Equus; species Equus asinus. The sequence continues at coordinate 44,927,624 of NC_091813.1, forward strand.
ACAATTCATGCTCCTGAGGAACTTATAGGCCAGTGTGTGTAAGGGGGACAGGCCCACAGGTGGTTCAATTACAAGGCATAAAAGAAGTTCAACAAGCTAAAGAAGGAATTCATTGAAAAGAGAGGTCACAAAAGAGAGGGAACTAGGAAGGGCAGCACAGAGAGGTAGCATTTGGGAAAACCTGAAGGATGAGCTTTTTGACAAGCAGAGATGACCATGTGATCATTCTGAGTAGAGGGAAGACCCTTCAGATACACAAGCATAGGAGCGAGAAAGGGCAGATGGGGACTAGAAAAGAATGAGGAGCCCAACTTGACTACCAACTTTTCATACATAGTTGACATACACAATCCTTTATACAATTAATTTAATCTTATGAAGAATACCAATATATAAAACACGTATAAGTGGAGTCGTTCTGGTTGAAATGGAGGTTGAGAAGCTTATGAGTTAACTCCTGAGATCCATCCGGGAAGCAAACGTTGAAATTCACTAGATAGGAGGCCAGGGTGGGTGTGGGGGGTGGTGGAAAGCATTGGAGTAACAGCTTAGAAAGACCTGCAGCACAGGGAGGAGTAGGGAGGCATTAGGGTAATATATATATATATATATATATATATATATATATATATATTATTATTATATATATATACACACACACAGATATACATGAATAAGTGAATATATGTGCATGCATCTACTCTGCTACAAGTGTAGGACAGGAAGAAAGCTGATGACATAATAAGGAGGAATAAATGATGGAGAAGGTAAAAGGGAGCAAGAGGAAAGGAGGGGTAGAAGGGAGGAATGAAAGAGACAGACAGAAAAAAATTGTGCACTGCTACCAAAGCCAACAAAGGGAAGTGTTTCAAGAAGAAATGACTCACCAAAGAAAATGTACAGATGGCAGATAAGCACATAAAAAGGTGTTCAACAACATTAGTCATTAGGGAAATGCAAATTAAAACTCCAGTGAGAAACTACTACACACCTAGTAGAATGGCTAAAATTTAAAAGACTGGCCATTCTGAGTGTTAGCAAGGAGGTGGAAGATCTGGCACTCTCGTACACTGCCAATGGAAATGCAAAATGGTGAATCACCTTGGAAAACAGTTTGGCAGTTTCTTAAAAAGTTAAACATCCACTTACCACACGATCTAACCATTCTGCACTTATTTATTTACCCAAGAGAAAAGAAAGCATGTGTCCATACAAAGACTTGTACACAAATGTCTATAGCAGCTTTATTTAAAATAGCCAAGAACTGCAAAGAACCCAGATGTCCATCTCCAGGTGAATGGATAAACAAATTGTGGTATATCTGTATGACAGAATACTACTCAGCAATACAAAGAAATGATGTATTGACACATACAACAATATGGATGAAGCTAGACAAAAAACAATAAATACTACATGACTCCATTTATATTAAATTCTAGGAAATGCATTATAATCTATAGTTACAGAAAGCAGAGCAGTGGTTGCTTGAGGAAGGGGGCAGAGTTGGGGGGATGGCTATGGTCTTTATTTTGATTGTGGTGATGGTTTCACAGTTGTATACATATACCAAAACTTACCTAGTCGTACACTTTAAATATGTGCTGTTTATTGACTATCAATTAAACTGCAATAAAGCAATTCTTTTTAAAAGAAGAAAAGAGAAAAAGATGTTGAAAGTTGACAGAGTTAAATGTAGAAGGAAGAACCAGAAGAGTAGGAATTAAAATGAGGCCATTTGACAAAAGTTCATTGCTGACTCTGAGAGAGCAGTTCTAATGGGGTTGGGTGAAAGCCAGACTGCCAGAGTTAAGGAATGAGAAGGTGGTAGAAGAATAGAAGCAGTGCATATTTACTGCTCAAACTGCCATGATAAAATACCAGAGACTGGGTGGCTTAAACAACATAAATTTATTTTCTCATAGTTCTGGAAGCTAGAAGTCCAAGATCAGGTGCCAGCATGGTCAGCTTCTGGTGAGAGCTCGCTTCCTTGCTTGCAGATGGCCACATTCTTACTGTGTCCTCACATGGCAGACAGAGAGAGAGAAAGCTCTGGTGTCTCTTCCTCTTCTTATAAGGGCAATAGCCCTATCAGATTAGGGCTCCACCCTCACGACCTCATCTGACCCTAATTACCTCCCAAAGGCCCCATCTCCAAACACCATCACAGTGGGGCTTAGAGCTTCAGTGTAAGAATTTAGGAGGAGACAAAAACATTTAGTCCATAATAGCTCTTGAGCAAGTTTGGTCAGAATTGAGGAGGAAACTTGAGAGGGTAGAAGAATTAAGAATAAAATAGATGTGAATATATTTGTAGGAAGGGGGTGGAAAAGAAGCAACTGAGGATAGAAACGAAAGATGGGCATGGCTGGGATCTCGAGCGCAGGTAAGGGAGTCAGGGAATTAATGGTTCAATTCAGCAACTTCTCTGATCCAGGCAAGGCAGTGAGCTACTGCTGGAGATACACGGGCTCATGGAATGCTCTCAACAGCCCCATTAGATGGGGACATCATCCGTTTTTCTAGGTGAGAAAACAGGTTCTCAAAGGTTGAGAAACAGAGCCAGGATCACCAGCTGAGTGTCAGCCCCAGGGTCTGATTGCAGAGCTTGTGTTTTCCTCCCTCTCAGCTCACTCACATCCTTTCTAAGACCTCTTGAGTCTTCTGAACTGATATAATCTATGATTTCCAGGAGACTGGGATAGCCCAAGGGTGTCAGAAAAAACCAAGATGGAAACTTTAAACTTTTTACCTACGATTTTTTCTTTTGCCTCATTCTTCTTCAGTAATTCGAATATGGATAACTCATTATTTCTTTCTTTGAAGAAGAATGGTATTTCCTTTGAAGCTTAATATTTTTCTTTTAGTTAGCATTTTAGGAAAATGTAAAAGAATTCTATGCATCATGCCTATCACTCCATAACCAACAGGAATACTGGAAGATATGGATTTCCCTTTTTTTCCTCCCCATCTCTCTTTCTCCTCTCTCCTACCTTCCCTCTTCCTGTCCCTCCTTCATCATTACATTATGTATGACAGCATATTAGCTCATCTCCATCTGCTTAGGCTGTACCAGAATGGGCATCCTGAGACAATTTTTCAGATCTTGCAGCCAAGAAGTCCATCAGCAGTATTTCTTGAGAGGCCACTCTATACACAGCCCTCCCACTAGCCACGCTGTATAATACAGAATTTGTTTCAGAGCACTTTAGACAACTGCACTCTACTCTGGAAATAGTTATACTTAGCGCTTGACCCCTTCCTTGTACAAAATATCTGTCTTTCCTTCTCTCCTTTGGTCTCTCCTCTCGTCCCTTTTCCTCCTCTTCTCTTCTCTACCTCCCCCACCCCCAACCCCAGCCCATGTACCTAGTCATTTACATGTGTTTGGGGTAGGTTCTGGCTGTGAGATCATTTCATAGGCTGTAAAAACCATGGGACTTACAAATCCAACACATTGAATTCACTTTGGTTTGAAATATTTTAGGAAATAAGTTCAGATCTGAGAAATCATGGTGGAATGGGTCCACCCAGAAGAAGAAATTCTAGAATTGTGAATGGCATAGAGAGCTTCCTGGTAGCCCCAACTCCAAAAGTTCCAGATACCCTTACTCATCCTTCAGAAAGATTCCAGGCTATCAAAAGGTATGGCACCCGGGGGTTATTTAAAATAACAAAAGTGTCTTCTTTTAAGTCAGTGAATAGCATTGTTTTATGGGACTGAAGGATACTAAACTCCCAGAGTGACCAGCATGTGTTTAAATTTGAAGACCTTGTATGAACACTGAGAAGACTCAGCTGCTTCCAGTGCACTCCAGTGTATGGTAGAGAGTCAACATTTCCTAATTTCAACCTCTTTTCTCTTCTCACCTCTCTTCCTTTCTCTTTCTTTTCCCTTCCTTCCTTTCTCCTTCCCTCTTTCTATATTTTTCAAATTCCAAAGAGGGTAGAACACAAGGAAGAAGAATATGGGCCTCTCCAAATTTTCCATGTTTATCCTAAACAGAAAAGCACAGAACTACCCTCACTATTCTAATAAGGATTCTACCATTGCTTAGAATAATAGGATGGTGCTTTGTCAGAGAGGCACGGCCTCAACAGAGACATGTCCCACATCATGCCCTGTATCAGGGTTGCCCTATAATGTCTTGATCTCTTCTCACCATGACAAAGAAAGAGAGATGTTTGTATTCTGTAATAATTGTAAATACTCTGAGTATTTTATTGGGGCATACCAATGACACTCTACTTTAATTCTGGCAAATTTAAAATAAAAAAAATAATAGGTAAAGCTACTCTGCTATTCAAGATGCCATTAGTCTGACACAGGACCAGAGTTCAAGTGCCCTAAATACACATTCCCAACGTGTGGATGGAAGATTTAAGACCCATGTGTCCAGTCAAGAGGACCCTTGGGAGGCCATTTCACTCCAGGTACCCCTACAGTTCAGGCCAGGAGGGCACAAAGGAACCTGGCTAGTACAAACACTGGGCCAGGCTATGAAGTTTGGGACTCAGGAGGCACTGCTGATGCAAGCTTCAGGCATGTGGGGATCCCCAAGGAGGATGGTGACACATCAGCATCCCCAGTGAATATAAGTAGAAAACACTTGTGAAAAACACTTGAAGTAGGTACGAATCACAGAGACAGGGCCACCTGCTCTCCTGCTGCAACGCCCAGTACACGGCCCCAGGTGTTCCTGTCCTCCAGAGGGCTCTCTAGTTGTCTTTTTGTTATATGTCCACTTACCTCCCATGTTGGGCTCAGATGTCTCTATTCACTTGTCAGGGCTCCAGAGGCTTTCGTGTCTATTCAATTAGAAAAGGTGGGGCTGCGGGACATGATGCTGAACGCCTTCCTCCTCAGGAAGCAAACCATGGCTGACAGAATGAAGAGCCTGGTGAGTGTAGTGAGAAGGTCTCCCTAAAGCTCTCCTCATCTCTCACATTTGAGCAAATAAAAATTCTTAACTTGGAATCTGTTGCTTTCGGCCTATTTGGGTAGGACCACTGGAAATGTAAAGAACTGAGAAAGAGTGTTCAATAAGAAATAGAAAGGAAGCAATTCAAGCTGATTGCAGTCTAGTTTTTAAGACTTGCATTTTTTTCAAGGCCACATTTTGTTTTGTCACTTTCTAAATGGAACTATTTTTAGCACCTGCTCTAGAACATTTGGCCACTCCCGAGTGACCCACAGGTCCTTAAGGGGTTTAGACAAGGTATGTAAAGTCTCTTGCCATCTAATTCACCTCTTATCTTGGTTTTTCAGATGCTACTGCCATGTTTCTATTTAAGGGTTTTATATTAGCCTAATCTGTTAAAAAATATTATAAAAGTCAAACCTTTAATCCATTGTGCATATCATTTCGTTATTCAACAATTCTTTGATACGGAACTCATTAGGCTAATATATGGTAATTTGGGAGAGAAATTACAAGGTTTGCAATCTCTAGGCTTTGTCCCTACCTGTGCCTGTAAAGGAAAGAGGTCAATTTACCTAATCCAGTCTTACAAATGGGATATGATGGAGGCCAGAACTTCTAGATTACTACTCAGCAATGACGGAGGCAAAGGACCCCTTTTAATAAGTAATTGAGATAGTAAATTACTTCTTTTTACTAGAATATTCAAAAAATATTGACCAAATGAAAACTGTAGTAGCTCATTAACTGCGCTTCAGGATTGTACAATGCCTGTCAGATTAGAAAGGGCTCAGGGAATATAATTGTCAATTTTGTCAAGGTCTGGGATTTTAGCCTACCTACCAGCTAGTAAGTTAGCCTGTTACTGTTCTGAGGATGCTGGCAGAAGTCACAAGATTCCTAGGTCAGAGACAAAGAACTTCATTGCTCACAGCAGAGCAGGCAACATGAGCTTCCTGTCTGTGTCAGCTTCCTTTGCCTTCCAAATCCCAAGCGGGCAACACGGAAGAGCCTAAATGCATGCAAGTTTGTGTCACAGTTGAGTAACATTGAGTTTGGGGAATCCACCTCTTTTATAGCAATCTTGCTCTTTTTCCTGGAGGGAGACATTACCTCATCCCTCAAAATTGCTCTCTGCAAACATAATCCCAAGAAATGGCCCAGGTAAAGAGTGGTCAGGGCCTTGCATTCTTGGTTAACTCAGAAAGATGTGCAGGAGCAGGAGAGGCCCATAGAGGAGTGAGGATCGGCAAGTTGACCTCCAGAAAGAATATCTCAATTGTGTGGCCTTTTCTTGCTCTAAGTTTGCTATAAGCTTGTACACCCATATTAGCATGGGGAGTTCCTGGAGCCAACTGTCTAATAGAAAAACTGTCATTCTCTTTTATCACAGGATGAAATTGCGAAAGTCAAGAGAGACGTCATAGTTGAATTTTGTCAGAAGTAAGTATAGTATATGTGAACTACACATGCTGATTTCTCTGACTCTGAATTCAATAAATAGCAGTATTATGTAGAAAGCCAGACAATGAATAGGTGCTTTGTGTTTAAATAAGCCAGAGTCCTATTGAATAAAACCAAATTAAACTGTCCTCTGACACACAGAGGAAGGAGCATCAGAAGTGAAGGACAGGAGGCGTTCTGAAGAGGTCCACACCTCTGCCTTCAGGTGATAGTAACCTGACTAAGATGGAAATTTCTTCTGGGCAGAGGTCTTCTATTCTCTGTGAAAAGTCTCCAGGGGAGTAGATCCTGGAACTTGCGTGAGAGAGGGAACAACTTGGATTCACCTTCCAGACACGGTCTTCTTCTGACTTTGCAGATTCAACCGCCACATGTCTCACTACGCCCTTCGGGGTCAGATCATGGCATATTGCAATAGCCTGAGAGCCCTGCTGGACGACTTCCCTACTGTCAGGGATACCTTCTTCATGGTGGGAAAACCACAAGAAAAGAAGGGACTGAGGGACTCCAAGGAAGGCCTCAAGGCTGACCCCAGGTGCGTGATTTCCTTTAGAGCTGGTCACTGCTCCTCCTCATCCTCCCCCTCCTACTGGAGGGCAGGTTAAATTTTGTGTAGAAATCTTGCTCCCTTTACTGCATTTGACCTTGATCTTCTGGTCCAGAAGGGCAAAAGAAAGTTAACACTCCAAAAATAAGCATATCTTTGTATTTGAACCCAGAAGGAATTCTTTGTTTATGGGCTCTTTGAGTGCTTTTTCAATCCATGCCGTTTTGTTTTCCCCTAGAAAGCCCAGAGATTTTCGTCAGTCACACCTTTTTACATAAGCCGGCATCTAAAATCAGGAGACAAATAAGTAAACGTGATCTTGAGCTGTTCTGGCTTCAAATATTTTACTCAATGGAATAGAAGAAATATTTAGAAAAAATAATGCACCAATGCATTGGATAAATTAGAGTCCTTCTGCATTTCTCTGATAGAGAAAAAATATCTATGTAGAGAGATATTAAGTGAAAAGAGCAGAGCTGCTTCCAGACTTCCTTATCATGCTTTATCCAGTTTTCCAAATGTTCTTAAGTCAGCCTACCTAGAGTTCACTCACCTGGATAGAGGAGTTAGTGCACCTGTGTGGTCAGTGACCACGTTTCCTTTAAAAAAGAAAGGGGTGTTAGTTATACAGTTATGCAGTCTCTGGGGGGAGCAAAAACATCCTGTAGGGTGAGTTACCCCCCTCCTTAACCTTTCCCTTACAGCACGGAGCTTAGTGCAAAGTAACAGTAATACTTAATAAATATGATCATGGATGGATAAAAGGGAATTGAGGACCATTTGTATCAGACTACTCTTTCACCCATTCATTCATTCATTATTCAACCATTATTTATTCAGGGCTTACTTAGTACCAGGCACCTTGCTAGGTGCTGGAGTTATAAAGGCGCATAAGTCGTTGACTCTGGCAATATATTCAGTCTAGTTGGGGAAAGCACTGTAAGCAAACAAGCAGCTTCAAAGATCTCAAAAATAACATGTTCGAGTTATATGAAAAGTCCTGTGAGGACACAAAAGAGGAAGTGTTTAACTCTAGCTCAGGGCATCAGTGAGAAATTCAAAGGGCTAATTGCCCTTTGTTAATTACAGGTAAATTGGAGTTCACCAAGAAAATGAGGATGATAGAACGGGCTAGAGAATGAAAGAAGTTGGATCCTTAAGCCCTTGACTGGCTGATAGCTGGCTATCAAAATAGTGGCCAGTCCTACCTTGATAGTGATAAGGTGCCCAGTTTGTGGGTACCATTGTTTTGTCTCTTGAGCTCAGCCAGTGCATTCACTTGGGTAGACTTCAGGATTCACCTAGTGGGAGATTGCGTTAGAGAGAATAGGCAAGGATGCCTCAGGAGGCTGACAGTTTGCTAAAGGGTTTTACTGGGCATCTGTTGCCCAGTGAGGCTGAAATGCATCTTTCCCCTGTGTGAAACATCACAGGATAGTCCTCTAAGACTTCTTAGTTCCATTTTCTCATCCACCTACTAGCCAAGTCAACCATTTATAAGCCCAAACTATATTTGGGATCAAATTTTAAAAATATTTTTCAGAAGTCTAACCACACATTCACTACATTTGTGTTTAGGATAAAATGTATTCAGGAAGTCTATTTTTGGTTCTGATCTGTTTTATTTGCAGCAACCAAATATGGAGGTCAGGAAGGATAGTGGAAAAAAAAATCTCTCTAACTTGTAGGTCTTGCTCTATTCCTTTATTGTTTCTTGTGGATGACTGTGTGTTTCCTAAAAATTAAGGAAAGAGTCATTTAAGCGGGGAGAGCCTAGAGACCTAACTCATCTGGTCAGTTAATGTGTGATAATTTCAAGGTAGGACTTTGGGCCAGGGAAGTGTGAGCAAAGTGAATGCCCACCCAGAGCCCAAGTCATATAGTCCGGCAGTGTGTGAGCAGGTACTGATACAGACACAGTGGTTCCCCGCTATACCTGTCTCCTACTTCCTAAACTCTCTGGATTTTAACATGTCCCTTTTAATACACACACAAAATGCAACATAGGGAAAGCAACTTCTCTCTTCTGTGGAAGTTTGGAAAAGGTACTGTATAATATTCTTCCTAACTCCAAAGTCTATGATTCCGTATACTAAGTTTTAGTAAAACTTGAACCTCAGCCACAAGAAGGTGTAGTGAAGAGAACCACGGCCTGGGAGCTAGAATATTTGGACTTTACCCAGCTCAATCATAAGTTGTTTTGAGGTCTCTGGCAAATCACTTTTCTTCAATCTCTGGACTTCAACTCTTCATCTGATGAGTGAGGAAATTGAAGCAGCTCTCTGAAGTTAAACACGCAAAGATTCTTAGTGCTAAGGTGTCTAGAGCTTGATTCCAAGGAATGGGACTGCTGAGGAAAGACTTCTTGGAAAGGAGCCATTTAAGAGTGTTCGTGATAAATGAAATCATCCCAGACCGAGGTCAACTAGAGCTGAAGGGACAGAGTTGAGGAATGAGGATCATGGAGGACAGAGGTGCTCACCTTATTTATAAAATAAGGAGTTGGGTTAGATCGAGGATAAGAAATAAGTTTTATTTTAAATGTCAGTTCAACAGTGTGTTAGCACCTGCTGAGGATTCTGAGAAATCCCAAGCTTATGAGACTGTTGTCATTGATTGGCAATGTCTGCCAAGGTTTAGGAAAGGGACTCCTTACTTGTGTTTTCCTTCCCTTGACTAGAAGAGCCCCATGAATTCTGTAGGTCTAAAATTCTAAGATGTAGCTTAGTCCTTAAAAGACTGTAATGTGGGGCTGGCTCCATGGCTGAGTGGTTAAGTTCGCGCGCTCCGCTGCAGGCAGCCCAGTGTTTCGTTGGTTCGAATCCTGGGCGCGGACATGGCACTGCTCATCAGACCACGCTGAGGCAGTGTCCCACATGCCACAACTAGAAGGACCCACAACGAAGAATATACAACTATGTACCGGGGGACATTGGGGAGAAAAAGGAAAAAAAATAAAATCTAAAAAAAAAAAAGACTGTAATGTACTGTTTCGTTTTAGCAGAGACCCTTGCCCCTCACCCAGAGTCTCTATAGAAGAGGAGCCGAGGGGAGCTCTCCTCTCAAGGACACCCCTTGAGTCCTCAGGCCCTTCATGGCTCCAGAGGAGACTGGAGTCTGGAAACTAGGATGACACTGGCCGTACTCCCAAGAACAAGAACAAGGCTGATGGAGGAGCAAAGAAAGGACAGAGAAAGAGGACACTAACATTAATTGAACCCTTCCTTTGTGACAGGCAGAGCCACGGCTATCCCATACTGCTGCTTTATGCGGATTAGAAAAAGGTACCTCTTCCTCTGGGCAAGTGTAGCTCCATGCCAGGATGCAGAGCTTGGCAAGTAAAGTATAGGCTGGATCTCGGCCACTGCTGGTTGCCTCAGGGTACATCCTTAACAGGAGCACGTGAAAGCCTTGATGCCAAGTTCTGTACAGCAATGGATTAGACATGGCCCTTGCCCTTCAGGCAAAGGGAAATAGGTAACTACAGTACATTGTCATAAAGGATAAAATAAAAATATAGTGAAAGCACCCACCAGGAAATGTTCAGTATTGTCTGAAGGATTGGGGAGGTGGAGATAGGGAGCAAGGCAGGCTTCAGGGAAGAGGGGACACTTAGCCTGGGTCTTGAAGGATGACTAGTGTTTCAGTGGACAAGGAAAAGAAATTTAGTTCAAGCTGGGAGACATGCATGTTCAAAGGCACAGAGATGTGAGACAGCAGGTGGACTTCTGAGTGACTCCTATCCAGAGTATGTGAGGATGAGCTGCAAGAAGTAGGGTGTATAGAGCGATGGGTAAGGTCCAGAAGTCCGGTGTTTGTCCTTCAACAAACAGGGAGAAGGGAAACAAGATGATCGTCAGGGACATCATGTAGGAAGCTACTGAAACTGTACAGACAAGAGATAGTTAGGAGGTGAAATCAACAAGGCCAGATGCTGGATTTAATGTGGGACTGAGGGAGAAAGAGAAATCTAGGAAGTCACCCAGAGTCTCTGGCTTGGGTGAATAAAAAGGTGGCAGGGCCATTATTGGGTGATGGGTACAGAGTTTCAATTTTGGAGGATGGAAAAAAAAGTTCAGGAGATAGATGGTGGTGATGGTTGCACAACAATGTGAATGTACTTAATGCCATTGGACTGTACACTTAAAAATGGTTAAAATGGTAAGTTTTATGTTACATTTATCTTTACACAATTTTTTTAAATGGGGGAAAAAAGGATAGCAATGACATGAAGAGGAAGAGATGTGGAGAAGGAGATAATGAATCATGACTCAGAAGCCTAAGCTGTGAATTTCTTCCATTGAGCTCCCGACAAGTCTCAGGAGCTTCTTATTCTGGATATTCTCTGCACCTTCATATTATTCCATTCTGTCATGCTTCTATCATAGAATTATGTTTGCACATCTAGCTGCCTCTGGAGTCTAAGATCCTTGAGGGCAGAGGCTGTCTTCATTTCATATCCTGGGTGTGTACCTCTGCCTTTGACCTTGGTTGAAAGGATGTGTAGATGGAGTGGGGGAGGGAAGGGAGATGGTGCAGGAAGTGGAGAGAGTTCCAGCCAGCGGCCTTTAATTCAATTACGAAATAATAGACCATGTCATCAAGTGCTGACAAGAATTTGGTATGAGGCTTAAAGAAGACTTGGAATTACTGAAAAGGAAATGGACATAAAAGCTGATCAAAGGAAAGAAAAAGGATTGTCCCGGAGTGACACAGCTCAGGCTGGAAACCATTTACTTGTTGTTACATCAATATAATTAACAGTATGATTTCCTCCAGCTGTGCTCAGCAGCACGCAACTAGAAGCAGAATCAGAATAGCTGGAGGGATCCAGAGGTGAGGTTTTGCTAGGTAGATGAGTTGAGAGTACAAAGAGTTGAAGGTGAGAGAGTAGTTCACGTGCTTGACTGTGAGACCCAGTCTGGGTAGGGAAGTGAGATCAGAATGGGACTGACAGATGGAAGGGGAGACTGGAAGCCTGGATGACATCAAAGAGCATATTTTATGGGGATGAAGGAGGTTTAGTGGGAGTGAATGAGAAAACTGGAGGAATAAAAGATCGAGCTGGGAAAGTGGGATGTTTAAGTCTTGGGAGGTGACATGGTCTCAGGTGATGATAAGGTCTGGAGCGTGGCTCCGGAGTGAGCATCTGAAGGGGAGTGAAGGTGAAGAGGGGCGATATTGAGCAGGTCAAGGAACTGTCAGGCCAAGGAGGTGTGCGCCATCTACAAGGTAGGGAGGAATCCTCCTTGTAGGGCTGAGAACTGGGCTATGCTCCTGTACTGGGCACCCAAAGCTTTCTGCAGCCCTCTCTTCCCCTCAGCAGATGGCTGCTCGTTGCAGGCAGAGGTGGAAGTGGCAGGAAATAACGAGATGGGAAGTAAAGGATAATACTTAGGAGAGGGCCCTATGGCTCCAGGGTCGTATGTGCTTCCCAGAGGCCAAGGACAGGTTCACCCATGCTGCTGCCAGCCCCATGGCCCGCAGGCCCGTGTGCTCAGACACAGGCCTCGTGACTTTTTATTATTGATATTCAACATTCCTTTGGGGACCTTCAAACACTGTGAACTGAATAATAGAGATAAGACCGGATTAGGCTGGCTTTGATCTGCTCCAGGACAGGCTAGTCTGACTTTGTGGTTGCTGAAATAAAGGAAATTCTCCGAACTAACACCGTACTTTGTTCCTGAGCTTTGAATTACCTGATTAAAACGCTGAGACTTGAAAGGTGGTTTTAAAGCCAATGATTCACTCCAAGTAGAGTTTTAATGATTTCAAAAGTCTCCCATTCAGAATGTTTGAGATTGAAAACATTCAGTTCTCAGTTAAAATGAATTACATTTTACTTTAAGTGGAAAGGGTCATCTGAATTTCTCGTAGAGACCCAGAAATAATAACAACAGTCAAAAAATGCCCCCTATGATTTCCAAAATGCCCCTTAGAAGGCAAGACCCTCCCATGGAGAGTCCTTGCTAGAGACAATGGAAATAGGAATGACAACTGGGTGCGAGTGTGAGAGAGCGATGGGGTCAGTAGGACCTGAGGAGTAAAGGAGAAAAGTCTGAAAATGACTCTCTGGTGTCTGGTTTGGGGGGTGGGGGATGTGGTTCTTTTTACACAGGATGGGGCACAGGATTGGGGAGGAAGGGGGTAAGGAGCTCAATTCTTTCCTCTTTTGACTGAGGCGGTCTGAGGTACTGCCATCCAGGATGAAGCAAGTTGGAACTCTGGAGCTGTGGAGGGGAGGGCCTGCAAATGTGGATTCAGGAGTCCCTGGTGAATGGATGGTAGTTGCAGCCGGAAGAGTGAACACAATTGGCCAGGACAGGAGAGAGAGCGAGAAGAGCAGAGAAGAGAGCTGAGGTGGACCGGAGGCGCCCTGGGCAGGGGACGGTGTGGAAGGAGGGGCTCCATATCTGCTGTACACTTCCTTCTGCTGTTTGTCTGTCAGGCCTGCCTGGTCTAGCACAACCAAGACAGGCCTGAGGTGTCACTAGTCTCTAGCCTTCCCCCATAACCCTCAATTCTAGGACATCCCCTCATTAGCGTGTTCAAGTCACCCCTTCTTAACAGATTACTACTGCTGGGCCACATGCATCCCTTGGCCCCCACCCACCCCTGGCCACTTTGCCAGACACCCACACCTTAGCATCATAATGACAAACTTTATATAGCACCTCACAATTTATAAAATACTTTTCACGTGCTTGATACTCTTTTTAAAAATTATTTCTTTCACCAATCCTATGAGTCAGAAATTATTATTCGCTTTTTATGGATGAAAAGACTCACAGAGGACAGTTTGCGTAAGGCCACACAGCTCTGAGTGATGGGAACTGGTCTCAAAATTGGGTCCTCTGATGCCAGATTCCACATCTGTTAACTGCACATATCACCATCTTCCACACCAGATGAACACAATTAATTAGACTTGAAGGCGCCGAATCCATCCAAGCAGGAAACAGCTCCCCGACACCCCCTCGCCACCCCGTTACAGTGAGCTGCCTCAGTCCTGAGATGATTATAGTCACCTCCCCCCAGCGAGTGTAGTATAAAGATCATGAGCTTCCACTTGTGTGAAGGTCAAAAATAGGCAAAACCCAAGAAAATAATCTTTTAATGGTGCATCCATTTGTGGTAAAACTACGAAGAAGAGCTAGCATTGATTAATGTAAAATTCAGGAGGGTGGTCACCCGGGAGGTAGACGTTGGGCTTCAAAGGAACTGGTGACATTCTATTTCGCAGGCCGGGTAGTGGGTACCTGGGCTTGTGTGAATCCTTAAACTAGACATATATGGATTATGTGTCTGTATATAAACCTACAACAGAGACAGCTATATGGCTGCATAAGAAACGATAAGGTATGTGGAGGAGGAAGAAAGCAGAGGGGAGAGAGAAGGAAAAGAGGGCGGGAGTCTAGAGAACCTGGCAAGAAACGTGGTGGGGAGGGGAGGAAAATAGAGGTTGGTCTTTAGAGCCTGGATTCTGGGACTGGACAGATCTGCATTTAAATCTTAATTTCATCTCTTAGGAGCTGGGTAGGCAAGATCTATGTAACCTCGTAGGGCCTCAGTCTCCTCATCTGTGAAACAGGAACAAAATACATACATCCTGAGGCTGTCATAAGAATTAAGTGAGAAAATATGGAACACCCAGGATGGCACGGGCCATCTAATTCGTGCTCTTTCTTTCCTTTCTGACCACAGCTTCCCTCCCTCCATGCCCACGCCTTCCTCCAACACAGCTGAGGCTAAAACGAGTCCAACTGCTCTTCTCCTGTTGAGATATTTATAACTGTGGCCACCTGTGAGCGGTCTGCAGCCGTAGGCCTGGTGCCCTTGGGCCTGGAGGCTTGGCTCGTGTGTCGCCACAGCCTGGGCTGGAGGGAAGCCATATAAATAGCTCATACTGAGGATGCCTCATTTTTAGAGAGAAATGCTACTCGTGTTTTCTCCTAATGCTGCAGGACCTTTCAGCCGCGGCCACGACGTTTGCTGTCTGATGACGGGGAAGTCTTCCTCAATTTATGGTTCATACCCCATCCTGCTGAAGTGCTGGTTATGTTTAAAACTCTGCCAGAAGAGGTTTGTGTTTTTTTTCTGTGTGCCAGAATGGAAACTGGCTGTTTTTTTGTCTCATGCTTAAATGTATGAATTTCAGAGGACGTTTCTTATTTCTTCCCGGGACATCGAATAACTGACATCTTCTCACAGCTCCTAATATTTCTGCCTGCTTTGTTATCATTTCTCTTGGGCCTCATTATTTCATGAGTTCTGTTTCTCCCTGGTCATTAATGAACACTAATTGGAGCTTCCAACATTCCTTATTAATCCTCAATTTCCTCCCCAACCCTTCAAGAAAACCCCGCCCTGATGCTCTGAAGCTAATGAGAGGCTATCACCCTTAATCACAGTCATTAGCTGGCTACTGCTTTTGAGGGGTTGCTCTTAGTACTTAACTTACTGATAGAGGGTAACCATAAAAAAAAAAACAGTGGATATAGAAATACATAAAGCACTCAAATAAATATTTGCTAAATTCCGTGCAATTTTGAAAATGGCAATTTGGGAACATCCTGACTTTTCTTTGTAAGTGAAAAGCTGTTTAGCAACCTAAATTTCTCACCCTTTTTTCCTTCCACCTCCTCCCCTCCAGCTCTGAGGTGCAATTAACAAGTAAAATTGAATATATTTAAAGTGTACAACATGATGATTTGCTATATGTATACATTGTGAAATGACCACCACAATTAAGTTAATTAACATATCCATCACCTCACGAAGTTATCTTTTTTGGTGGTGAGAACAACTATCTACTCTCTCAGAAAATTTCAAGTATACGATACAGTATTATTAAGTATAGGCACCATGTTGTACATTACATCGTCAGAACTTATTTGTCGTATAACTGAAAGTTTGTACCCTTTGACCAGCATCTCCTCATTTCCCCCACCCACTGGCAACAACTTTCTATGAGTTTGACTTTGTTTTAGATTCCACACATGAGTGAGATCATATAGTATGTATCTTCTTCTGTCTGGTTTATTTCACTTGGCGTAATATCCTCCAGGTTCATTCACATTGTTGTGAATGGCAGGGTTTCCTTCATTTTTATGTCTGAATAATACTCCTGTGCATATGTGTATGTGTGTATCACATTTTCTATATCCATTTATCCATCCACTGGACACTTAGGTTGTTACCCTGTCTTGGCTAGTGTGAGTGATGTTGCAATGAACATGAGAGTACAGATAATCTCTTTGAGACACTGATTTTCTTTCTTTTGGCTATATACCCAGAAGTGGGATTGCTGGATCATATGGTAGTTCTACATGCAAAAACTGGACACCTATCTTATACCACTCACACAAATTAACTTGAAATGGATTAAAGACTTAAATATAAGACTTGAAACTGCAAAACTCTTAGAGGAAAGCAGAGGAAAAGCTTCTTCACATCTATCTTGGTGATTTTTTTGGGTATGACCCCAAAAGCACAGGCAACAAAAGCAAAAATAAATAAGTAGGACAACATCAAACTAAAAAACTTCTGCACAGCTAAGGAAACAATCAACAAAATGAAAAGGCAACCTACGCAATGGAAGAAAATATTTGCAAACCACATATCTGATAAGGGAGTAATACTTCAAATAATACCTAAAATAAGGAACTCATATAACTCAATGGCAAACAAAACAAAAAAACCCAATAATCTGATTAAAAATGGGCAAAGGACCTGAATAGACATTTTTCCAAAGGAGACATACAAATGACCAACAGGTACATGGAAAATGTGCTCGTCATCACTAATCATCAGAGAAATGCAAATCGAAGCCACAATGAGATAGTGCCTCATACTTGTTAGAATGGCTATTATCAAAAAGACAAGAGACCATATGTATTGACAAGGATGGGGAGAAAAGGGAAGCCTTGAGCACTATTGGTGGGAATGTAAATTGGTGCGGCCATTATGGAAAACAGTATAGAGTTTCCTCAAAAAATTAAAAATAGACCTACACTTTCTTTCATTGAAAAATTTTTAGATGTTTTTTAAGCTATATAAAAATACTACCTTCTGCACTTAAATCATAATTTTTCACTCTTTCTTCACTTGAATGTTGCTGATATTTAGGATCCAGTGTTTGGTTTTCAGTCATGTGCTTAAACCGTGTTAGTAGATATCTTGCTTTGCTTACAGGTATTCCCTCAGGGCAATGTTGTCTGAATATGGGGTCCCTTCTAGAAATGTACGTATGACCCTTGTATGACTTCATTGATAGTCATACAAACACATTTTGATGGTGTTTATGGCCACCAATGGCTTTCAACAAAGAGAAACAAATTGTTTAACCACCACCTCCCCCCCGCCCCCACAGGAGTTACCTTGTCCAAGGGCATATAACCCACTTCATGAATAGGTTTGTTGTTCTTTTTTTCAGATATTATCCTGTAATTATTATCCTGTATTATGCTCTGAAAATGTTTATCTAAATATTCTTGTTTAAAGATATTGTCCCTAATCAATGCTCGTATGTTTTTATATACCTCTTAGAAACTTCTTAAAACTCATTTCCTTGTATTGATTTTACCCACAGGCAGCTTTCAGAGCCTTGAAGCTAACTCTGCAGCTGATAGCCCCTCTCCACGACATTGTGGCCTACCTTTTCAGTTTTGCTAAACTTGGAAATTGTCCAGCATGTTTTGAATTTCCTCTAAGTCCTAACCCTTCGAGAGGTGACTGGGGAGGAACTGAGAGCATCGGTAAGTGATTAAAGGTGGTTAAAAGCACCTTCACTATTCAGTTGAAATTCTGTGACACTTCTTACCCCCAGCTTTATTGAGGTATAACTGACAAATAAAATTACAAGATATTTAAAGTGTATGATGTGATGATTTGATATGTGTATACATTGTGAATGGATTTTCCCCATCTAGTTAATTACTGTGAAGCTCTTTTTTTTTTTAAGATTTTATTTTTTCCTTTTTCTCCCCAAAGCCCCCCGGTACATAGTTGTATATTCTTTGTTGTGGGTCCTTCTAGTTGTGGCGTGTGGGACGCTGCCTCAGCATGGTTTGATAAGCAGTGCCATGTCCGCGCCCAGGATTCGAACCAATGAAACACTGGGCCGCCTACAGCGGAGCATGCGAACTTAACCACTCGGCCACGGGGCCAGCCCCAACTGTGAAGCTCTTAATACTTGGAAAGATAGAACTAAAATATTTTCTCAAAAATGACAGTGGTAAGAAGGGGAAAGGGAAAGTCCCATTATGTACTGTCTCCAAACTGATTAATTCCACATTTACAGGTTAAACCACGAAGAACACCAAGTCAGAAGTTGGGGGCCTGGGTTTTTACCCTGCCTCTGCCACCTGGCTCCTAGAAGCTGAGTACTTTACTCTCTGGGTCCCTGTCCATCGATGAAATGGGAATGATGACACTTGTCTCATAAAGATATTCTATGGGTTAAAATCTGTAAAATTGCTGGAAGGATGTACAAGCCCCCATTAAATATTAGTTTTCTTTCATTCTGTTTTCCCTACTGTCCTTTGTGAACTAGTAGGGCAAGCTCAGAGCCAGGCATTCACAGTCAAGAAGGTTGCAGACAGCCCTGGGTGGGCTAACAATGACCCAGTATCCTTGTAGCAAGAACAACTGAGGCTTGAGTATCATCTGCCCAGCACCAATCCATGAACTCCACCTCAGAACCAGGTTCTAAGACAAACGCACGAGGCAAAGTAAAGGCACCGAAATGCTTAGTAAATGGGGTTTATCAGAAGCAGAGAAACTGATTTTGTTATTTTAATGATTTGACTCCCATCCAAATTATGTCATTAGTCATGTAAATATTAATCAATTAATAACAATATATTATAACATAGTAGCCAAAGATCTTAAAGGATGAGAAGAGCCAAAGAAATGAGGTAATATGCTTATTTAAACCTAGTGGACTTAAAACAAATGTGATCTCACCCGAATCTATCCTTCTCTAGCCGATACATAAAGGAAATAGGTTTGTGGGAGAGTCTGACTTGTCTGCTGGTAGATTTGCACTGTGCTAATGAACACTGAAGGAATCTGCAAACATTCAGACGGGAGACTCAGGGAAGGGTACAAGAGGTGATTGGAGAGGAAGATCGATGCCTATGTCTGAGGAGACGCAGCGTGAAGAAGGGGCGGGTTGGTGCCGCCTCAACAGAAAGCCCAGAATTGTTGCAGACTAATGAGCTTCAAAACTACTAGCCGATCTTCAGTGTAAGCATCAGAGACTAGAGAAGTTCCAAAGCATTCTTAGGTCTTTTCCTTTTAGTAATCGGGGGCTATTGTAAAAGGGGTTTACTCAGAAGATAAGCTGAGACACTATTAGGGGGCTTCCTGGATGTTGGGAGGTGATGGGGACTGGGTTTCAGATGAGGGACAGGAGAAAGGAGGATGGGCAGGGAAAGATGCCATCCCACCCTTGAGACGGGGAGACAGGTTTCTATGAGGATGAATTAGAAGTGGAGATAGAGCCAGAGCCATGTTTCCATAGGAATTCACTGCATAGGAAGCCCTACAGCGGCTGGGAGGGCAGAGCCTGCAGGGCAGGTGAGCTGGGGGTCTTGCCCTCACTTGAATCAGTGGAGGAAAACAGGAGGGATGGCCCCGGCGAGACAAGAAAAGGACACTTGCAAGGGCAACAGGCCAGCCCAGAGAATGGTGAACTCACCAGTGTGGCACTGAGGAACAGTGGGAAATGAGGCCAAATTGAGGACCTAGAATTCAGGATGAAGGAAATTGGTTTCTTACTATTTATATACTTCTGAACCGGAAAGCATTGGAATATGTGGGGCTAGGCTTTCTGAGGTGTGCAATTAGAGACACGTACTTTGTCATGTTGCCAGTAAAAACATTTGTGCTCCAGGGAGAATGTGCAAAGTTTTGCATACTCTGCTTTGCTGAAAATAGATAAAGAGCAAACTGAACTAAAAAAATCCCACTCTCAGATAATCATCTTTTTAAATGGGTAGGCTGCTCAGTTGTTGGCCTGCTTCCCAGAGGAGGCAAGGAGAGTTAAGGTGAAAGGATGAGATGGGGCTGTTCATATACCCACCCAACTCCTTTTAACCATCTCAGAGCTATTTGGAGTTAGATAAAATGACTTTCGTGGACTTACATGCTTTAAAATAGTTTTTAAAGGGACACTCCAGATTTCAGCTTTGGTCCTCCCGCTGACTGAGGAAGCAGCTCTTAGACTCTGTGGACTAGCTCTGTAGACGCTGCCAGACTCTCTCCTTCCTTGAAAGCCAGCAACTCCCTCTGGAGTCAGCGTGAAGCAGAGGATGTAATCAGAATGTGGGAGTTTACATTGTGATTTCCTTGTAAAGGATTAGGAGGCCAATTAAAGCCCAGATACTACACACTCAACTCAGGGTTTCAGGAACTCCCAAGGCAGACTAGGAACAAAGTGTCCCAGCTTTCAGTATTCACGTGGGGACAGAGCCACTGTGGTTCTTCTCTCTCTCTGATCTGGGAAAAGGCATGAGCACAAGCTCATCTTCTTCCTGATGTTTCCAGGTACAGGGTCCTACTCCCAACCCCAGCACCACCACCACATGGCAACCACCTACGCCGTCCTCATAGACAGGCTGCCTTTCCCACCCGTGCCTGCCACCTCCCTTCCCACCAAGCAGCATGACCCCACAGAGAAAGGGAAGCCAGAAGTCACAATCAGTAAACAATGAAAAAAGAGTAGTCCCCGCACCCACATCTGTGTTTTAGTGATAATGCCACCTGTCAACACAGAATGGTTTTGCTGGGAGGTGGTCCTGCAGAGGTGCCCAGATAGCACTATATAAACGATAATGGAAACAGTGAAAAGAGAAATATCACCTGTAATCCAATCACGCTAACGAGCGAAATACTTTTATCTGTACTCCCTTGTAGCCCTTGCCCAATGCACTTCCCATTTACATTTTTCAGAGCTTTAATCACAGGGTGTGTGCAACTTTACAGTCTATTTTCATCATCATTGCAGAGGATTATAAACACTTTCCGCTGGTTGTTGCTTAGCCTGACTGTGTATCGCATGTAGATCAAACACACTAGGCCTTGAACCAATGAGGCTCACTGACCACCCTCCACCCATCTACCACTAAAGTTCTTGGGCAATGTGCTCTAACGTGACTCTTCTCCTGGTGGCAGTTTCTTTTCAGCCTGATATGACCATCAGATTTATAGAGGAGTCATGAAAATTGTGATGATTGGACCTACTTCTTCGAGGGCTGGAAAAATATCCAAAAAACATTTTTTTGTTGTGTATAAAACATCAAATGGATACGCTATCTGGGCTCTTCATTTTTTCCTAAGATGAGCATATATTCCAAGAGCATATATTGCAAGTATTAGCCACCATTCTCAGTCCTGGTTCTGCCCTGATCAGTCTCTCATGGATGGCTTCCTCACTCCCTCAATTCCTCTGCCTTCCATGCGGATATGTGGAAAGAGATCCAGTACTGGGCCAGGTAGAGTAGAAGGCTCCTCAAGTCTGGACGAGCTGTTGAGGTAGAGTAACTCAGGAAATGCCTCGTGAGTCTCCCATCTCACTTCTGCCTAGGGCGTATCTGGCACAGCGATCAGTTTCCACAATCCTCTTCTCATAGCAGGATGTACTCTTGAGTAGAAAACTATCACTGTCCTCACAAGGAGTTGACAAGCATTTCAGATCAGCTGACATTCTGGTAGCACTGGAAGTCTGGGCCCAACCACCAGCCCCACCAATGTTCCCTAAGGGTTCATCATTCTCTTACTGTGCTCTCCCAATCTGACCAGTTCCTTCCCTGGGCCAATAATACAGATGCTAGTACAGCCATCTAGACCCAGGCCAGGTTCCTCTACCCAGCATTGAGTGACCATAGGCCCCTAACTTAAATTTCCATCGGAAACATGTATAATTCTATGTATACTCAGCCTACTTTTGCTGTAAGGGTCCAAGAAATAAGCCAGTTTAGGATCTCCCACACCTACTTCTAAAATGATGAGACTCTCCTAGAAGGATGCGTGTATGTGTGTATACACATATACATATAGGCGTATATATTTTTTGCTTGCCTCTGATGGTCTTGAGTCTTCTTTAATCCATGAACCAGTGACAGGATGAGCCAGCGACAGAGAGGGCTGATTTGGATGGTGTGGCTATGAGAAACGAGTACTGGTTTACAATCTATAATAATTTCAAGCCCGTAATAGATCTGCTGAGGCCTATACTTTCCCATTCCTTGTAATTTCTTTTTTTCAATCTATTTAGAGACTATAGCCTTGTAAACTTTAAAACTTTCTTCCAACAGCATGTTTTTATTCTGCTGAAAAGCAAAGCAAGTTTTTATCTTCCTGGAGGAGGAAGGAAGGAAGGAAAGATAAATCAGACCTTGGGTTCTAGAACATAAGGCTTTGCTGGTCTTGCAAACGATATAATTAGTATACCCACAAACAAAGAGCGAACAGTCCATTTAGGTAAAATGTTAGCTTTGGAGGTGAAATGATGGCTCCCTGGGTTAGCTATAGTAGCCTGTATTTCAGACTGTCTAACTCAAACGCTGTTCGTCTTCTAGGGTCTGAGCTTCAAGAGCTGCAGAAAATGATTGACAGTCTCCAGAGTCCCCAAGATCCTACCCAGGTGTCCCAGGCCCTGCTCCTCCGAAGGGAGGTCATGCTTCTGCAGTTCGACGCTGCAGTGAGGCACCTCATCCGGTAAGGGCTGGGGCATTAATCCTGTCTAGCAAATTCTCCAGGGCAGGTGTTTCTGAGCGACCATGGTGGGAGGCCGCTCTTGGCAAGATTAGCTAATGAGCTTAAAATGGTCAGAGGCACAGGCTGCTCCAGGGCACTGTGGCTGCCAAACGTGTTCTGCTGCAAAGGCCGTCTGTGCAGAATGTGTTCCTGTCAGATAATAATATCCTTGATTTTATTAAACGTGATTTCGATACTGTTAGTTTATATAACAATTGCTGCTTTCAACGTTCAGGTTGTTTTATGGGAATAGTATTTTTTGTACCTCTGTAGATGATTCTTTCTAAGAGTTTTGTCGATTTTTTCCAGCCGTTATTGACGTTTTGAAAAAAACAGAATTTTCACTGCTCTTCTGGAGCCAATGGAATGGGCTGCCTGAGTTAAATTTATAAATAAATAAATTTCCCTCTGGCCTTGTAAGTGTTAAGTACTCTGCAAAGAAAAAAAAATATTTGGTTAATTAATCATGACTGATGAGAAAATTAGTTTGGATTAAGAGTACAGCATTTCCAGTAAAAATAATAAGTTTTGTATGGGAAGGAAAGAGGTCGGGCCTGAGGGTCTCCGCTTATTCTTAAATTGTCAAAATTAATTAACTTCCTTTGATTAATTCCCAGTGTGAGTATTCAGCCAATGAGGGGACCTCAGAGGGCAATGCTCTTTCCTGTGGATTATAATCACTTTCCACCGTTAGCGTGGGTGTCTGCAGAGAATGGAAATGTGAGAATTGTATTGAACTGTATTTTCTCTTTCTATTCTGCATTTTCTTTACTCTGAGCATCAAGGAACTTTGGATTTAGAATGTAAATTCAACAGGACAAAAAATCAGGCTAGGGGACAGCCCGGTGGCACAGTGGTTAAGTTCTCACACTCCACTCTGGTGGCCCCGGGTTCGCGGGTTCGGATCCTGGGCGAGGACCTATACACCGCTCATCAAGCCATGCTGAGGCAGGTGTCCCACATAGAACAGAGGAAGACTGGGAACAGATGTTAGCTTAGGGCCAATCTTCCTCACAATAAAAACCCCAAAAAACAAAAATCAGGCTAATGTGTTTTCTTTTTATTGACAAACAGCTTTCTGAGGTATAGCTTAGGCAGGCAGGTAGGAGATAAAGGCTCTGACTGTCAGAATGGCGTTCATTAGCCCTCCAGGCTCTGAAACCCAAGTCAGCTTTGCAAGGAATTTACACAGGGTGAAGAAATAGGACTATACTCCAGAAATCCTTCTTGGGATTCCAGCTACACAGGATTCAGCTTGCTACTATTCTCCCAGGGAAGCCCTCTGCCTCCTCCAGGAATTGCTTTGTGGGCTCTCTTTGTCCTGGCACAGTCAGTCTGCAGGAATGGAGGGAACTGTGTCCTATGTGTGGTTTTGGTGTACTTTTCAGAGGACCTCAGAGGGAACCACCCGGGATGGTACACCCTCATTCATCACATTTCCTCCGGCCTTTTTCCTTCAGAGCTCTTCAGGATGTGTGTGTTTGGAATCACACAGCTAGTAAGTGGGAGGCCACAATTGGAACCTAGGTGCCTTTGACTCCAAAGCCTGAGAACCAGGATGGACGCCAGGCAGCAGTGTGGATAGAAAAGGAGACCGAGGAGAAGGCAGGAGGCGGGAGGAAGAGAGAAGCTGAAAGATAAATGTCATCCTTCTTGATTGCTTTGCTACATGCTCAACCTGCAAACAAGGAGAAGTCCTTAGATAATCAAAAGAGACAGGAAGCTTGAGGAAGTTTCCCTGCTCTTCGCAGAGCTCACCAAGTCTCAGCAAATACGACTGTTTACCCAGGGAACTTTTTACTTATGTAAACTGAAAGTTTCTCCAGAGTTTGAAAAGAAAGAACTGAACTCTTATGTGAAATCAGAGCAGCATGCTTCCGTAGACTGGGGGATGGGGAAGCATGTGGCTCAAGGCCAACAGGGCAATGCCCCACAAGGTCACGTAATGTCTGGCTCCTGCTTCTCTGTGGCACAGATCAGCTCAGGTTGCAGGACAGGTGCATGTTTCCAGGGACAGAAGTTTCACTTTGCCCCTATTGACCTGCCCTCCACCAAGCTTGGGCAAGGGCCTGATGGAAGTTGGTGCTGTCCTCCTTTGGTGTTGGAATCACATTGCCCAGGGCCTGTCATTCACCTCTGGGTATGTCCCCCAACCTATAGGAGTTATTTATTAGCCAATTCAAGAAATGCCTGAAGATTGAGCTTATCTTTAATTTCAGGTGGATTAATCATTTGGGTTGAACGTAAATGCTTGGATGGTACAGTGGTTCTAATTAATCTCATCTATTTAAGTCAGAAGTCGGCCAGCTACTGTCATAGTTCCCTGCCCCATTTTGTATGGCCTGTGGACTAAGGATGGCTTTTACATGTTTAAGTGCTTAAGGGAAAAAAAATCAAGAAAAGAGCAGTATTTTGTGACACGTGAAAAATATATGGAACACAGCCCTGTCCATTCATTTATGGATTATCTCTGACTGCTTTCACACGACAGCTGCAAGTTGAGTATGTGTAACAGTGATAGTATGGTCCACAAAGCTGAAAATATTTGCTATCTGACCCTTTAAGAAAAAGTTTGCCACTCCGTGATTTAAAGGATTGAATTCCTTTGCACTTCAGTGATGGAGGGAAGCAAAAAATAAATAAACAAAGTCCTCAAAGGGACTCTATATAACAGAGAAAAACATATGGCATAAAAAATGCTTCTAGGGGCTGGCCCTGTGGTGTAGTGGTTAAGTTTGGTGCATTCCACTTTGGCAGCCCGGGTTCATGGGTTCAGATCCCAGGTGCAGACCTACACCACTTGTCAGCCATGCTGTGGTGGTGAGCCACATATAAAATAGAGGAAGACTGGCACAGATATTACCTCAGGGCTAATCTTCCTCAAGCAAAAAAAGAGGAAGATTGGCAACAGATGTTAACTCAGGGTGAATCCTCCTCAGCAAAAAAAAAAAAAAAAATTTACAAAAACCTCTAATCTGAGCATATTGTTGATTTCAGGCAGATTAGGGTAAAAAGGAGACACCTGAGGAAACAGCTTGACAGTCCAATCACTTCTTCAGTATACCTGGTTCAGGAAGACATCAAGCCATCTCTAAAAAAGGCAACACCAGCTTCTTCATCCTTGAACCTTTGTTGATTCCCTCTTCATTTTTGGACTTTTAATTTTCATACTAATCTAGTTTAAGTATCTCTAAACGTGCAGATATTAAAGTGTGCTTCAGAGTTGTCTGGGGATTTCTGGTAGATACAGAGAAGGCCCTGTGGGCTGGACCTCGCTCATGACCACGGTGCTGGTCCCCAGAGTCTGAGAAGTGAAGAGCCATAGTTTTTGCCTGGCCCCCTCAGGACCACTTTGCAGATGTTTTTTGTTAATTTTTTCTTCTTTATATCCTTGCCTCCAGGAAAAACTCTAACATGTGCCCTGTGAATTCTCTACCCCCTGTGGTTTGAACCAGCCTGCCTGGGATCCTGCTGTGGGTGGCTCTCTCACACACAAGATAACTGGTGTTCTAGGAAACCCTGCACTGCTTACTGACAGTAAGGCAGCTGGAGGGTGACAGAGCCGTTTGGGGAATTTGGCGCATCTATTCTGGTATTTTAGTGGACTCCTGGAGAGACCTGACTTTATTAGGGGCTGTGGTTGGCAGCTGCACCACTGGCACAAGCAACAAGCCAGCTTTTTGTGCCTGTGGGTCTCCCTGCATTTTGAGTGCTGCTGACAAGCTGCGCTGGTTAGACCCACCCCAGCAGAAAGCACAGGCCAGGGTTTAATGACTGAGGATCCAAGCAGATCGTCCCAGGGGCTCGAGAGCCATTTTCAGTTTTTCTAAGGGCATGATGAAAAACACATTTGCCAAAAACTTTGCAGGTGCAGAAAATGTCAAATTTCTTTCTTTCTTTTTTTAACTGGAATCATAAGAACTAAGTGAGATAAGAGGGAGAGGCAACTTGCTTTGGTCAAGTTCTCACCACGTACCAACTCTATGAGACAGAAATGATTTTCACCATTTTTACAGACGAGAAAATAGAGATTCAGAGATGTTGTATAACTTGTTCCAGGTCACACAGCTTGTTGTATCAGAACTTACATTCATGCAGCTTGTCTGACTCCAGAGTCCTGTTCCTTCCTTTCTGTCACGTTTCTTCATCTCTTCCTGCAGTTCAGAGCTGGGGCTGGAGGCTGATGTGGCTTTGCGTTAAAAACAGGAAAACACTTAATGGATATCTGGTAGAAAAATCCTTCAAAATATGGGGTCCATGGAGAGGGAGGAAATAAAAGAGGATCTAGTGTTAAAAATATTGGCTATCCTCTTGAGACCCCTTTCTTTCCACAGCATTACATTGTCCGGCTCCCTAATAAACAATACTATTGATAGAGGGAGATGGCTCCCATGAAGGACAGTTATGTAGACTGAGGAATTAGGAAAGCAAGGAAAGGATAACCAATGATTTCATCACTGGGGTGCCTGTGATCTGACTTTGGTCTTTCTAGAGAGCATATCATATTCTATGATTCTGTGGCTTAGAGTAGCAGCCATATACACATCTGAACTATATTGCTATTATTTAATAGGCTGCAAGCAATAGACCTTGTATGTACACAAAGCTGTGTTTGGGCTCTAAAACTCTGTCAAGAATTGTGGTCATTTGTGGCACTTGGTAGTTACAAAGTTCCGCACAAGCTTGCCAGGATAAGAGAGCCTGTCGGAGTCCTGTGTTCTTTTAGGTGATGGTCAGACAGGTGCAGCCACTAAAGGAGACACAGGAGAGACTCAGGAAAACAAAGTCTATTATACTCACAAGTCCTAGAACCAGGAGGCATGCCACGCCACACAGGGCCATACTGGAAAGCATCCGTGTCTGTGTCGGTTAGGAACAAGGAGAGTGCTTCGGCCATGGCCTGGAAAGGTGAGGCGGGGCAGGCTGAACAGTTTAAGATGGGCTGGTTTGAATAACTCCAGTGGGTTTGGAGCTGTAGGGATGGCGTTTAGTTACCCCTTAACTAGCCCTGGGATGACTGTAGCAGAGGAATATTGCTTCCTGGGGAGCAAGAGTCCGAGACAGGAAGTAGGGGTCTGGATTGGTTAGTTTTCATGTGAAAGGCACACTCCCTGCCCAGTCCTTTGAGGTCTCTAAGAATTGGCTAGCCCAGGGAGGGGCAGTCTCTCCCCAGCCAGGAAGCTTTTCTGCGATGTCAAAACCTAATAATAAATATAAAATAAATTTTAAAATATAAACAATGTAGTCAAGGATTGAACAAGTAAAATGTGAACAAAGCTGGCCCCAGAGGTTGAGAGAGAAATAATTCCGTGGAGTGTTGGGAGAGAAGAGCAGGAATGACGTGAAAGGAGCCAACCAAGGAGAGAGTGTGCGCAATACTGGGCTTCTGTGCTCTTGATTTGGGCTGAAAAGAAATCTTTCCATTAGAAGACTCTGCTTTTTGGTACCATTGTTTTAAGTGGATGCGTACAACCGATAAGAGCCATAAGAGAGGCGTGTATGGAGAAAAGACCTTGGGAGTTTAGAGGAAGGTCAGAAGCAGCCAGATAATGAGCTCCGCCTTACCAGGCCCTCCTGGGCTGGAAGATCAGAGCCACATGGGTCCCATCTTTGTGTCTTGGACGGTTCCTGGCACAGAGCCTTGTACATACTAGGTGGTTGATATATCACTGTCACATGGGTGTTGAGTGAATCATGAGTCCCTTGGCAGGGCTCATTGAGAATCATGAGAAAACATATGAAAGATATGAGAAATGGGAGAAGATGTTTATATACCCCTTGAGCAACTCCAAGCTCCATCCTTGAGCTATTAGGATAAATCAACTATTTT
Organism: Equus asinus; assembly: GCF_041296235.1. NCBI lineage: Eukaryota > Metazoa > Chordata > Mammalia > Perissodactyla > Equidae > Equus > Equus asinus. The sequence continues at coordinate 44,956,152 of NC_091813.1, forward strand.
ATCCAGGATCTCAGTGTATAACAGTACTCAATATCTTTTGTTAATTCTCATTAAAATGTGAAAAGACTGAAATGAATTTTGCCCCAGTACAATGGTTTGATGTGCAAATAGAGAGCTCCTTTCATCTGTCTTTGAACTTAAATTCATAAGCCCCTGCTTCTGCTGATGGCAAAAAGGTTAAACTTTCCAATTCCATGTCGTTCAGCCACATTTAGAGTTTAAAAGAGGTCAGATTGACATTTAAAATCAGTTAATTCAAGAGTATCCCCTTTTCACTTTGTCTTAATTGCCTCCTATTCACCCTGTTGGTGAGGGTGGGATTCTGCTGTAAGGTTATGGGATGGCCAAACATGTGACACTGAACACTGGACACACGAGATCCACAGCAGTTTATTAGTAACATATGATCACAGCTCAGCAGAGGACGACACTACACGCCATGCAGGGCACAGAGTAAGTGCACTTGGGAACAGAGTGAAAAATCAGGGGCTGTGGGAGGCAGGCTTTGTAGTATCAAGAGGGTGTGGTACCTTCTGGATAACAGGAGGATGTGATTGGTTCGTTAGAATAATTTTGCAATCTGGCAGGGAACCGAAACTGCTGCTCAGGGATAAGCAGGGACTGCCCTTGTCCCTTTTATAAGGAAGATTGTTTGACTAGAGGACCTTACCTGTGGGAGCAGAGTGCGGAGGAGAACTTGTGGTTAGGCCTTTAGAGGCCCTCTCAATTTTACCGGATGTCAAAGAAGCACATAGTATTGGACCTTAATTTTGGGCCTTAGACCACACCCTTCCCCTCCTTCGTAAGTCCCTAGGGGTGCTTATAAATCATCCCGGCAGTTGAGGGGGAGCAGCCATCTCCCGCATCTCTTGTTGTGAATTAGCTGGTTGAACCCCAGATCTCTTCTGATTGGCGTGCTGCTCAGCACCCCACCTGGACACCCTCTTATGGGAGCTCAGGCACTCCCCAGGCCTTTCCCCAACACTTTGATTGTCTGCTAGTCTCTGGGAGTCTGCTTCATTTCCATCAGTGCTAAAATCTCCCTCAGCCATTGCTGATTTCCTTTTTGATGACTTGGGTGAAGCCCATGGAGGATCCAGGCAAAAGGTCCCTTCTGTTCTGGGATACCCTCTCCCAGCTTATCCTGTGTCAGCATCTTTTCTTAGGCATCCACTAGATCTAAGCTCTAGAAACAGTCTTTCCTTGTTGGCAAAACTCTTATTTCCTTCAGGGCAAGAAAATCATTGTAATTTATCATGCATACTTCCTTCTCTACAACTTATGGTATAAATTTCATGCTCTAGTCTTCAGGATTTTTGGTTCTTGATATGCAAAGCCAAGTTTCGTTCAAAACAAAACAAAAAGCTTTCTTTCCCAGGCTCTTATTACTTAATTTAAAATTTGGTTATACATATCAAGAGTTGCTGTCTCAGCTATTGGTCTTAAAAAAATCAGTTCAACAAACAATCAATACCTTTGTTCTAGAGCTACAGCTGAACTGCCCATTACAGTAGCCACATGTGGCTATTTAATTTAAAAGTTTAAATTAATATTGATTTGAATGAAATACAATTTAAAATTCAATTCCTCAGTCACAGTAGCCACATTTCAAGTGCTCAACAGCCACATGTGGTTAGTGGCTACCATATTGGACAAATATAGAACACTTCAACACTGCAGAAAGTTCTACTGGACAGTGCTAGTCTAGGGGTATCTCTACCCTTTCCTGGAGGGCTGTGAATTGTGAGAGTGAAGGGCAGGGTGTAAAGAAATGGGAGAGAGGGATGATCTCACTGAGGAAGAAACCTAATGTCTCAAAACATTATCTTGCTACAGTCACTTTAAAGAAAGTTTTGAGCTTTAGAAGCTTAAGTAGCTACTTTAATTGAGATTCCCTCCATGTTTCGGTAGAAGAACATTTCTGGCAGCTGGAAATGCTCCTGCTTACCAGTCTGTCTCAGATGGCATGTACCACGGATTGCCACCACTGAGCAACTCTCTCGTGAAGAGCATTTTTGCTTCGCAGCTCAGCCTGCCCCAGCCACTGGATCCACGGAGCCCCCAGGTGCGTTGAGAGGTATTTTTATACCTATAAAATGTGTGAGGTGCGTAAGGGATTATGTCACTTTGTTTCCATTTGGTTGAAATTTTGTGGGGGCTCTCTGTGCTCTGATGCCCTTCAGTCTTGGTTGGCTCCCCTTCACTCACACGGTAGAGCAGTCTGGGCCCCCACGGCTGGCGGTTATTCCCAGTCAGGGTCTTTGCCTCCAAACTGCTCAGCAGTCTAATTGGAGCAACAGCTTATCTATTCACAGCTGGTAGCAAAACCCACACTTGCTCTTTTCCATTTAACAAATAATTATGACAGCAATTACAATATATAAATTATGGCAGCAGCTGAGTTTTGAACAGCCTTGGTTACAACATGTGTTATCAAACGTAATCCTGGCAGATATTATTGCTCCTAGGCACCAACAAAATTACTCATCTTCTACAACTAAAGAGTTTAAGATTCAGGAAGGCTGGAGATCAGACTGCTGGGCCATCATGGCAGCACTAGGTCACAAACTGTATTAGTTATCCATGACTGCATAACAAATTACCCCAAGATTTAGCAGATTAGAACAATAAACATTCATTATCTCATATAGCTTCTAAGGTTCAGGAATCTCGGGGCAGCTTAGCTGCATGGTTCTGGTTCAGGATCTCTTGCAAGGCTGCGATCAAGGTGTTGGCTGTAGTCATCCCAAGGCTCTACTGGAGGAGGATCTGCTCCCAAGCCCACTCTCAAGGCTGTTGGTAGGCATCGGAAGATCCACTTTCAAGCCTATTCAGGTGGGCTTCTCCACAGGGCTTCCTCACAACATGGCAGATGGCTTCCCCAAAGCAAGTAATTCAAGAGAGATCAAGAAAGTGTACTCAAGATGGAAGTCATAGTCTTTTTACTACCTAATTTCAGAAGTGACATCCCATCACATTTGCCATATTCTCTTTATTAGAAGAGAATCACTAAGTTCAGCCCACACTCAAGAGGAGAGGGAGTAAGCTCTACTTCTTAACGGGAAGAGTATCAAAGAATTTGTGGACATATCTTTAAAATCACCTCATAAGCCCTGGTTTTTTATTCCAAAACCTCCAACTTAATGTTTTTATGTTACAAAGCTAAGCCAAGTAATGCCAACTTCAACCCCATGTAAGTCCCACACTTCTACCTTCTCTAACTACAAGACAATGACTCCTCACCCTCATTTAGACCCAGAAGACAGGGTTGGACCATGACCATTGGGCCCATTCCTGCTGCCTTTGGGTGTTGCCTGGAATTAAGCAGATGCAGGTGTCCTGGCTCCCTGCTACCTGATTCAGCTCCAACTCTAGGAGTTGTCTGAAGCCAGTAGCATGTCTGGAAGTATAGAATGGGGTCAGGTAGACAGGCCCACTATATCTAGGACTGCATATGGTACCACAAGGAGTAGGGGATGCCTTGGCTGTTGGATAGTGATGTGGAGAAGATAGAGGCCCATGTGTAACATTGTGACATTGGTTTTGAGTTGTTACCTAAATTTAGAGCACTATGGTGATGAAGGACAAATTTTTAAGATTCCTAATATTGAGAACATTTGAGTTTTGTGTTTAGCTACTTTCTGAAAAATCAGCTTAAAAAAATAAGATTATTACTCTCTCCTCTTGATGGCTAGTCCCTGATAATGTAGAACTATTTCTATATACTAAATGAATCATTCTACCGTGTTTGGGGGTACATCTGTACATATACAGATGTCTATTACTTAAGGATATGGTACAACATTATCATGTTTATTATTTTGTTCTTTTAGGCATTTATGCTCTTCCCTTGGAGAGCATTTCTGGAAGATGGAGGACTGTTTCCAGTTATGAGTTGCAGCCCAGATACCCTAGAATACAGTATGCAGGTAGGATAAGTCTTTCTTACTTGGTCATGGAGAGAACTGAATGAAGGCTGCAAAGCAGGTGTCACTGGGTCCATAGGTCAGATCCTCCATACTCTAGCCAGTGGTGAATAATTTATGAGATAAGCAGGGTGTTTGGTTATGAAGCTGTAAACCCAATGCCGCAAGATGAGTCATGTTTTCGTATGACAGAAGAGAATCATGGTCTCAACCGGTATTGGCCTTGGTTGTAGACTCAGCTGAACTTCCCATGGCCAGTAATAATCTGGGAAAGCAGCCATCCATCTAGCCACTCTCAGAGAAACTCCCAGGCTGGCAGCTCAGAGGCATGTGACTCTTGACCCATCTACAAAGCAGTGGTAGGAACAGAACTCTTTTTTTTTTTAAATTGAGTTAATGATAGGTTACAATCTTGTGAAATTTCAGTTGTACATTAATGTTTGTCAGTCATGTTGTAGGTGCACCACTTCACCCTTTGTGCCCATCCCCCCACCCCACCTTTCCCCTGGTATCCACTAAACTGTTCTTAGTCCATAATTTTAAATTCCTCATATGAGTGGAGTCATACACAGATTATCCTTCTCTAGCTGGCTTATTTCACTTAACATAATTCCCTCAAGGTCCATCCATGTTATTGCAAATGGAATGATTTTGTTCTGTTTTGCAGCTGAGTAGTATTCCATTGTATATATGTACCACATTTTCTTTATCCATTCGTCTGTTGATGGGCACTTAGGTTGCTTCCACGTCTTGGCTATTGTAAATAATGCTGCAATGAACATTGGGGTGCACAGGACTTTTGGGATTGCTGACTTCAAGCTCTTTGGATAAATACCCAGTAGTGGGATGGCTGGATCATATGGTAGTTCTATTTTTAATTTTTTGAGCAATCTCCATACTGTTTTCCATAGTGGCTGCACCAGTTTGCATTCCCACCAGCAGTGTATGAGGGTTCCTTTTTCTCCACAACCTCTCTAACATTTGTTACTATTAGTTTTAGATATTTTTGTCATTCTAATGGGTGTAAGGTGATATCTTAGTGTAGTTTTGATTTGCATTTCCCTGATGATCAGCGATGATGAGCATCTTTTCATGTGCCTATTGGCCATCCGTATATCTTCTTTGGAGAAATGTCTGTTCATGTTTCCAGCCCATTTTTTGATTGGGTTGTTTGATTTTTTGTTGTTGAGTTGTGAGAGTTCTTTATATATTATGGATATTAAGCCTTTATCAGATATATTACTTGCAAATATTTTTTCCCAGTTAGTGGGTTGTGTTTTTGTTTCAATCCTGTTTTCATTTGCCTTGAAGAAGCTCTTTAGTCTGATGAAGTCCCATTTGTTTATTCTTTCTATTGTTTCCCTTCTCTGAGAAGGCATGGTGTCTGAAAAGATCCTTTTAATACTGATGTCAAAGAGTGTACTGCCTACGTTTTCTTCCAGAAGGCTTATGGTTTCAGGTCTCACCTTTAGGTCTTTGATCCATTTTGAGTTTATTTTGGTGAATGGTGAAAAAGAATGGTCAATTTTCATTTTACATGTGGCTTTCCAGTTTTCCCAGCACCATTTGTTGAAAAGACTTTCTTTTCTCCATTGTATGCCTTCAGCTCCTTTGTCAAAGATAAGCTGTCCATAGATGTGTGGTTTTATTTCTGGGCTTTCAATTCTGTTCCATTGATCTGTGCACCTGTTTTTGTGCCAGTACCATGCTGTTTTGATTACTGTAGCTTTGTAGTATGTTTTGAAGTCAGGGATTGTGATGCCTCCCGTTTTGTTCTTTTTTCTCAGGATTGCTTTAGCAATTCGGGGTCTTTTGTTGCCCCATATGAATTTTAGGATTCTTTGTTCTAATTCTGTAAAGAATGTCATTGGGATTCTGATTGGGATGGCTTTGAATCTGTAGATTGCTTTAGGTAGAACGGACATTTTAACTATGTTTATTCTTCCAATCCATGTACATGGAATGTCTTTCCATCTCCTTATGTCATCATCCAATTCTCTCAGAAAGGCCTTATAATTTTCATTATATAGGTCCTTCACTTCCTTAGTTAAATTTACCCCAAGGTATTTTATTCTTTTTGTCGTGATTGTGAATGGTATTGTTTTCTTGAGTTGTTTTTCTGTTAGTTCATTATTGGAGTATAGAAATGCTACTGATTTATGCAAATTGATTTTGTACCCTGCAACTTTGCTATAGTTGTTGATTACTTCTAAGAGTTTTCCAATGGATTCTTTGGGGTTTTCTATATATAAGATCATGTCGTCTGCAAACAGCGAGAGTTTCACTCTTCCCTCCCTATTTGGATTCCTTTTATTCCTTTTTCTTGCCTGATTGCTCTGGCCAGGACCTCCAGTACTATGTTAAATAAGAGTGGTGATAGAGGGCATCCTTGTCTCCTTCCTGTTTTCAGGGGGATGGCAGAACAGAACTCTTTAAGGAGGATTCATAAGGAGAATTTCTTTCAATTACGTGTTTTCTCCCTGATTATTAATCAAATATTGTGTTTTCATTTTAAAAGATAGAAAATATAGAAAAGTATTAAGAACAACATAAAAGTCAATCATAAATTTGCTTCAAAATAATATGGACGTGGGGAGTGACAGGGATGGGGCAGGACTGGCCATGGGTCGATGGTTCTTGGGATTGGGTGATGGGAATGATTCTGTTTGCTTTTGTATAAGCTCAAAATTCTCCACAAGCAAAAAGATTTTTTTTAAAGTAAAATAGTAAGAATGGTTTCTTAAAAACCAATTGTAGTCCCCCACTAGGAGACAATCACAGTTCATATTTTGGTTTATTTTTTTCCAGTATTTTCTCTATGCATAGATGTATTTATGTCTGTACTTTTAAAGGAAAGTTGATCACACTATATATGCACCACGTCCAGAAGCTGCTGTAAGGGCTGGGAAACTTGGACTTCCACACAGAGTCAAAGTTCAAGGAGGACTTTGAGTTGGAAATGTTACTTTGATTTTTATGAATTTTTTAATAGTTGAGAGGGTGGGCTTGTAAACACAATTGCTCCTGGTTTTCTCCCCCAAAACCACGTGTGAAGGATACATAGAAGTCTTCAAATGGATGCTTTTATTTTGTTCTTTTTTGTGTTTAGCTGTGCCTGTGTAGGCTGAGTGACCGTGACCTCAAGGTGGCTCATGAGGAGCTAGTCGGCATGCAGCTGCTAACGGAAGATGTACTTCTGAGCAACTATCATAGGATCATGGAGTGCCCCCCAGGACAGCAAGCCTCACTGGACAGAAGTACACAGGTATTCTTGGTGAACAGTCTATATAATCAGCCAGTGCTGTAATTGTCCTGAAGGACGTTCCTATTTGGGAGATGGACTAGACTGCCACATCTTCCCCACAGCCTCTCCGGTGGGTCTCAGGACTGTGCTAATGCTGCTCAGGAGCAGCGATGAAGCAGGAGTAGCCTGTGAAAGCCACTCCAAAGTATCTTCTTTCACAGTAAATCTCATGATCAGCGGTATATCCATTTCTTTTCATTTTAAATATAGAACAAAGGTTGTGGGGGGTCCATTGAAACCAAATGGAATAAATACTCCAACTGGCTGCTTTTCCTTGTGAGTCATACATTTAGGACTGGAGTTGGAAGGACCAGAGGGGTATGATAGCTGCCTCAGGTGGACATCTCCAGCTTGGCCTCCTGTCTTCATCACTCAACTGGCCTGTTCACTCCTAGGCAAGCACCCTCCTCTGGACTTGTCCCTCTGAAGCTCTAAGATGCCAAGAGCCACTAGCACACCTAGTATCATAACTTGAAGCAATTCTGCACGTATCTGGGAACCACACAGAGACTTTGGACGCAGAGTAAGCTGGCTGGTGCCTCTATTTAAAGAGCCTCCTTTCCAGAGCCAAACTTTCTGAGAGATGCCTGCGCCAGCCATCTCTATTTCCTTACCTTCCATCCACTCCCCAGAAACTGCCATCTGTCTTCTTCTCCATCTCACCACCGAGACCACTCTCCTCAAGAGCACCGTGGTCCTTGTCACTAAATCCCCTGGATACTTTTCAGTCCCCTTCGAACCTGATCCCTTGGTAGCATTTGACACAGTGTGTCCTTGAAGCCTCTCTGTCCTTGGCTTCCAAAGCGCAACTCTCTCCAAGTTTTCGTGGCACGTTGCTGGCCGTCCCTTCCTAGACTTCTCTGTAGAACCCCCTACCTCTGCCAATCCTGAAAATATTTGTTTTGGTTCTGTCCCCCTGCTACTATTACCTGGGCTGCATTTTGACTTCCATGGCTCTAGTCACTTTTGTCTTTGTGGGCTCCTTCCTGCGTAAAAAAAACCATTAAAAGTTATAGTTTACAACTGCGTTAATACAAAGAAAAATATATTAATATCATATATTCAAGCACTTTCTCCAACCTAAATGTCCTTTTTTTCTGATTTTAAAAGAAATTAAAACATTTTGTGGGCCCTAGGTACTGTGCCTTCTGTGTCTAATCAATAAGTCGGCCCTGAATACTGTTAATCCTACTATTGGCGACATTTGAGATCTGTTCAGAGTACTTTATTAATTTCTTTAATCCCCACAATAATTCCATGAGGAAGGTACTTTCATTATTTTCATTTTGCAGGTAAGAGTACTGAGGCTCAGAAAGGTTAAGTGATGTGCTCACAATCACACACCTAGTGAAGAGACAAACCCAGATTCCAACCTAACCCTCTGGCCCTGGAGCTCCCTCATACACTTCTCCACTATGTTGCTGTACTCCTCACCCTCTCCCTGGGCAAATCCACCTACTTTTATAACTTTGATGACTTTACATGCAACAACTCCAAAATCTACACGTCCAGTCCAAATCTCAGTCCCATCAGATTCATACGTTCAGTGGCCTTGTTCCATCTCAGAGACAGTGTTTCCCAAACTGAGCTCATTTTTCTGCCCTCCTTCCTACTTCCATTTTCCCTGTCAGTTAACCACCATCTGCCCAGTTGCCCCAGCCAAAAAATCTGGACACCCATCTTTGACTTCTCTCTATCATACCCCACAATCAGACACCAAGTTTTACTATTCTATTATTTTAATATTTCTCGAGTTTGTCTCTTTTTCTCCATCCTCCCTCACTAGCCCCTCCACCAGTACAAATCATCATCATCTCCTAATGCTGGGCCATGATCATAACCTCCAATTGGACTCCCTGTGTTCACTCTTGCTTCCTTCCGGTCCATTCACTGGGTTAATATTTAAAAACACAAACCTGATTATGTCACTTCCCTCCTATAACCCGTCAATGACTCCCAAATGCCCTGAGAAGAGAGTCCAAATGCCTTAACTAGACCTTCGTGACTTGACTCCTGCCCGTATTTCTACCCTCGACTTCTTTGATTTTGTCAAATGCACTGTGCTCTCTCCTCAGTACCTTTGTGCAAGCTGGTCCCTCTGGTGGAAAACTTCCTTCTCCTCCCACTCTGCTTCATCATCTGATTAACTCCTACTTCTTCAGGTTTCAACTTCCAAACCACTCTTTCAGAAGCTTTTTATGATCTTCCACCTTTGAGTTGATGCCCCTCTCTGCAAATTAGGGAACACTTGCTATAAGTAAGAGGTTGTCCCAGTAGCCATGACTTAAATTAGAAAGTATATTAATCCAGAAACCTTCCATTAGATTTTCCTTGTGTCTTACTGGCTAAAGCTGAGTCACAAGTCCACTCCAGGTCAATTAGTGGAAAAGAAAGAGTGTTTAGGTGTGCCATCTAAATTCCACAACAGAATTAGATGCTTCACTCAGAGGGAGTATTTACAAAGCTGAGTATAGACCAAGTAGTGCCAAGATCAAGAAGCATGCTGGGCCCTTTGGTCCCTCTGTTGACCATTTTTTGGCCCTGTTTTTGATGGATTGCCATCTTTCCCTGACACTTCCACCCTCTCCTCTCTCCTGTTCCTTCTCCCATCCTTTAAAACACTTAGGAAGAGAAGACTTTGCTTAATATGTCTATATTAACAAGGTATTTGCTTTAAAATTATTTATTTTAATTAGTTTTATTTTATGATTTGTTTCACTTAAGAGTATTTAAATAGTCATAGACAATAGGAAGCACTGGAATTTATAATGCCTGTGAGTTAGGACTCGGGGTTTCCTGTCGCAGCTGTGCCATGAGTTCTGTGATCTCTTAGACTTCATCTCTAAAATTCCAAAGTAGAGGTGATGGATTAGTTCAGGGCCTTTAAAACTGTGGTCCCAGAAGCCCTGGGTTCCTCAGAGGCACCATGGGGCTTTTTGAGCAGAGGGGGTCAACTGCCTGGCCTGTAGGCTGCCCCCTCCCTGTCCCTGTGCTTGGCCTTGGTCTGTTGGACACTTTGGGCCACCGTGTGAGATTTCATGTGTTGAAAGGTTTCTGAGGATAAAATAAATCTGGAAATGCATGGATTAGCTGATTGTTGAAGGGCAGGCTACAAGGTTGAGGGGTTGCCAGCTGTCTGCGGGAGCTTGCTCCCTCCTGGGTCTTGCTTGCCAACTCTTCCTCTGACCAACCCTCTTTCTGGCAGCCACACGTTTCTTTAGATATGTTAATTGCACTGATCTTGGATCCGGTTACACAAGGTGGTTGTTCTTCCTGTTCCTAGCCAGGGAAACTTGAGTGTCTAAGGTGCTGTTACCTGAGGCCCGTCTTGTCATAACATCATGATCCAGATTTGTCATCTTTGTCTGCAAAGGCAAACTCCTTTTCCTATGACAGAGGTGCTGTCGCTAGGCTGAGGGCCTGGACCCAGGTCCCTGTTCTGTCACTCTCTGGGTGGCCCCAGCACTCTCAACACTGGCTGGGGGAGAGCAGGGACATGAAAACCTTGCTCCCTCCACATCCTCCAGGGCTCACAGAAGCTCCTCAGCAAATACCTGTTTAAGGAAAGCACCACTGAATGAGTGAACAAATCTGAATGTTAAAGTAAAATTGACTATTGAATAATAAATTCAAAGTCAGAGACATGTTCTCTGCCTAACTTTTAAAGGATGAGGGGAGGAACAAGAGAGAAGACAAACTTGTTTCCCTTTCCTTGCCTATAAAATGGGTAAAATCCCCAATTTAAGGTTATATTATAGCTCTACCATGATGGGGGGTTAAATCTCGAGTGTGTTGAAGAGCACTTTCCAGAACTCAGAGGCTAAACCTGAAAGGCTCAATTTTTCAAAGGCAGATAAAATGTTAGTACTCAACTCAAGAGATTTAAAAACAAGTGGTGCACGATTTGATCAGAGAGCTGAGCTGCAGACATTTTCCTCCTTCTGTGTCCCGTCTGTTCAGGAAGAATGCTTACCCCTTCTAAGGTCTCCATGTGCCACGAGCCTGTAAGCCCTTCCTCCTGGGGAGAAGAGTCACTCCCCAAAGACTTCATTCTGCGGGGGCTGCATGTAAAAAGTTATCCTGTTGATCCATGATCAATAAACAAGAATTTCTGTAATGCTTTCAGCCAGATTCACCCAGAGTGCCAGGATTCAGAAGTCAGTTCCACAGCAGTCCAAAGGCCTCCGAGCTGCAGGGGGGCCCGTGCAGTTCAGTGAAGTCTCTTGCTTTGCTGAGATCGTTTTTGGTGCTGTGGAAGCAGTTGGAAGTGCTAAAGGAGCACTGGGGCCGACTCAAGCTGCAAGGCCAGGACATCAATTCTGTCTCTCTCCACAAACAGTTCTCAGAGCTCTATGGGTGAGTGGTGCTGAAGGGGAAATTCACGTGAACCAGCGGAAACTGGGGTTTGGCAAACTCCTGCCCCTTGTTCTGAGGGTAAGATTTGGTCCATGAATCCTGGTACGCGCAGCCCCACTGAGCCCAGAGAAAACTGGGCAATGTGTCTCTCTGACCAATGCTTTAAGGGAAAGCTGGGTTCTATTGATGGCAGGGACAGCACTGATTCCACTACGCAACACTGTATATCATCTACCCGGAGTCCTGTCCCTGGGAACTTGTGCTTTGGGAGTGTCTCCAAGGTGCTGACTCTGAGCTTTTTAGCTCCTAGGATTCCAGTGAGCACTGGGTGGGGAGATGCTGCTGCTGCGAACTCCTTGCCATTCTCTGCCTCATTAGACTCAAGTGCTGAGTCTCTGAGAGCTTGGTGCATTGCCGCCAGAGTAATAGGGTGCAGCACAGGGTTTCAGGTGTGTGGAATGGTGGGGTAGTTTTGCAGCTGCAAGCCCCGTCTGGGATGACTTAGCCGGCAGGAAGGACACATTGTCTCTGCAGTGTGTCTGTTACTAAACAAGCATTCACTAAGCAGCCACCCCCCATCCTGAACCTTACTGATCACAAGAAGGTTCACTTTGGTGGCGGAGTCTGAATTGTCTATCTTATCAATTATTATGGTCAGCTTTCCTGGTAACCACAGAAGGAGAAGACTGGTCAATATTTTGAAGAAGGAAGATTAAAATTAAATGTACCCAATGGGTAAAGGCCTCCAGATTGAATATTGACCAAAGGAGTGGCAACTGTGCTGGATTTAGATGTCACATCTGTGATGGGTTGGGAGGTTTGCACATGATGACAGGAAACACAACAGGAATGAAAATAATTGTCAGAGAATCTGAATGAGAAAAAATATGTTTGTTTGCTAATTTCTGTCTCTCTTCCTTACTAGAACTGACATTCTCTACCCCAGCATGAAAGCTATAGCTAGGCGGATGGGGAGAGAAGATGAATTTGAAGGACTCATAATAAGTAGTCAGACTATTCTTCCCCCTAAAGGAGCTTCAGAAATTGAAATAAAAACTCAGCAGGTATGCAGGAGCGGTTTTGAATTTGGCTCTGAAAATTTGCTTTATGGTATTAGCATATAAAACTACAGATATACCCAAGTGGTGTTTTTTTCTAAGAAGTTAAGTAGAAATCAAAGGTTTCTCAATCATTGAATAGGCTTGGAGGGAACTAAATATTTAAAGGCAAGTGGCGCTTTGATTAAGCAAATAACTACCCTTCATCTCAGTACTATAAATCTAGACTTTCATGTTTTGATTTTCCTCAAATTAAGATGCAGCACCACAAAAAAGACTATGCTACAAAACATAACCACTAGCATCTTAAACATAAAATCCAGCACACAAGCATCCCCCCGCAACACACACACCCATGGAAATGGAGTATTTAAAATGCCTCCTGCGATTGTTTTTCTGAGAATAAGACAACACCATTTATGCACCAGCCCATCTGGTGTGTGTTAGATGATCCATGTGGAGAAGCTGTTTCCCCACGTGTCTGTTCACCTTTGTCCTGGGATACCAGCTCCGCGGCTGTGCTGATTGTAACAGGCGACAAAGCTTCAAGCTGTCTGAGTGTCAGTGTAGAGATGCGCGTCCACTGAGCTTCAAGGAGAACTCAACCCCCCTCACTACACACACACACACACACACACACACACACACACACCAGTCCCAAGCCCATTGCTTACCCTCTGAACCCTGGTTCCTCTTTAACAGCTGGGGTTCTCCGACAGGGAGAAATGTGGGCTCCTCAAGCATCATGGATAGAGTAAGGGCTCACAGTTCCTGGAACAGTTTTCTCTAGGTCATGTATGGAATTTTAAATCTTCTCGTGAAATCCTCTTTGGTATCTAAATCAAGTTTCACACCTGAGGACTTTCTTATACTCACAGCTCGTGAAATTCCTGGCCACGTTTAGAGACTCCAAAACACACGAGGTCACCTCAGACATGGAGCACTTTGCAATTTAACAAAGCTTAGTAAAAAGAGTTGTATTTTATCAGTCAGGATGTGGGCCAGGAAGAAAAGATATCGGTCTCCAAAGAGCTGTAGCTACCCTCGCAGATGCACTTGGGGACCCAGAAAGGAACCCTGTCTGCTCCCCGCAGGGAGAGTAGCTGAAGGACAGGACATAGCCCAAGGCCTTCTGCAGGAATTTGACTTAGGATCCAGGGTCTACGCTGCATGTGGAGAGTGACTTTCAAACTGCTTACTCTAGCTTCAGAAACTTCTGGAAAATCTTGAAATTCATATGATCCTGGAGGTATTAAGAAAAGTTAACAGAGAGATATCACTGGTTGTATCAGAAAAGTCCAAGGAGCAGAGTACTCTCCCTACAGGTAAAGTACATTTATTTTATTATTTCACAAGATAATATTTATTGTTTTTTCCTAATTACAGAAGCAATCCATGTATCCATATTCATGGTAAAAAACACTACAATGCCCAGAAAATGATATAAAAATCACTTTTTTAACACCTTGGCCCAGAGAGAAGTACTGTTAACACTTTGATATATTTCCTTCCACATAGAGGGCTTTTACATAGAAAATATTTGTTAACTTCAGCTCAGCTCTGCTGATTAACTCATAACTGAAATAAAGATGAAATGGGGGGGGGAAGCTTTTCTTATTTGTAATATATATGTGTGTATATATATATATGTTACATATATATGTCAAAATCTTACAAATACATATATTTGGGGTGGAAGGGCAATCAAAATTGTTTCCTTTCATCTGAGGTCTAAAGCCAGGGTCACTTCATGGGCATGTGATCAGTGTACTCACGTAGGACTCAGGGGCACATGGGGTTGAATGCTGTGCAGATGTCGTCTTGGAACTTTTAATGTGAACGTAGAATCTGTTTTGTAAGTGGAATCCGGTGAGTCCATGAGCACGCACCAAGGGCTTGGAGCCTTGGCTCACACACGGTCCCAACTCCCGCTGCCTCCCCACCTTGCCAGAAGGGGTTCTCAGCTGCCTGCACCTCTGCTCTCTGGCACCCTGGGCACCCCGGGCACCCCCAACCGCCCCCTCACCATCCCCACCCAGCAATCACTGCCACCCTCCACCCCAGTGGGGGCCTGAGCACAGCGAGGGTCAGGGTGAGGCGTGTGTACTTGACAGCGTCTCAGGGACCCCAGGCTGGCAGCACTATGGTGTGTTGGAGGGGTGACTCAGTGGAAGCGAGCCTGTTGCTCATCCCTGGGTACCCAGAATATCCCAGAAGAGAGGTTGCAATGCCCCTGGGGGTTGCCTGTCCACAGTGGGTTAGGGCAGTGGGCCCATGGGAAGGGGAGACATGGGGCTCAACTTTGCCCCTGGCAGGGCACGGGGCCTCAGTCCGGTACCTGGTGGGCCACATGCGCTCATGCACCTGGTCACAGAGAGGTGTCCCTGGGTGCCTATGAGGGCTGTACTTGCCCTGTGAGCATTCCCATGCCCAGGGAGTGCAACATTAAAAACAAATAAGAGCAGGGGCTGGCCCAATGGCACAGTGGTTAAGTTCACACATTCTGCTTCGGCGGCCCCTGTTCCCCAGTTCGGATCCCAGGTGTGGACCTACATGCTGCTTGCCAAGCCATGCTGTGGTGGGCATCCCACATATAAAGTAGAGGAAGATGGGCATGGATGTTAGCTCAGGGCCAGTCTTCCTCAACAAAAAGAGGAGGATTTGTGGCAGATGTTAGCTCAGAGCTAATCTTCCTCAAAAAAAAATAAATAAATAAAAATAAAAAAACAACAAACAATGAAAACACTATGACAGGTGAAGAGAGAGATTGCAGAAGAAAGGAAAACACTTTAAATTTTAGCACCTGTAACGGCACTTTTTCCTGCTTTTTGAACAGAGGCCCTGCATATTTATTTTGCACGGGGCGCCATAGATTATGTAGCTGGTCCTGTCTGAAATACAATGTCTACTCCTAACTCCTACTAAATCCACACCTTTGAGCTACAGAGGAGTTGTCTGACTAGCAAAATAAATTAGGATTTCCTTTTGAGACAAAGTCCACAGGCATCGTAGTGTTAATTTATAACCTCTGTCCTCGCCTAGGACATTGTCATTTTATCAGGGCTTCGAGTAACTGAATTCTGTAAACAGGGCTTTGGGAAAAGGCTGTGCAGTGAGAGGGCCAGCCAGTCCCCAGCTGGGCACCTCTGAATGTCACCAGAGAGCCGAATGTGGTTGAGCTCCAGTTACAGCACATTTAACAAGACACAAAGCGCCTGTTGTTTGTGCTGTGTTTGCTGCATTGAGGCAGCTCCCTTCCGAGTCCTTGGAGTAAATCCACAAGCAGGCAGCAGGTGCAACCATCTGCACGTTGTTTTGGGGCTGTGGTTCTTATGAGACACCCGGGTTGGGGCCAGCGGAGGAAGCATCTTTGCTTCGCAGTTGTGCTGTGTGCTGTCTTGCGCAGGGTGACTGTCAGCTGTGCTTGGAAAGGGCCTTCAGTAAGGGGCCGGTGGGAGTCAGGCAGAGGGGAGGGGTAGAGTTATTTTTAATGGTGGTAAGGCTGATATTACCAAACCTTACTTTGGCTGGAGTATACTGGCCAATTCTAAACTCTTGTTCAGATTCTGTACTCATAAGACTTTTAAAATAAATGCCAATAGGGAGGATGTTTTGTTGTTGTTGGGTTTTGGCTCGAGTCTGTTCCACATGACTCAGTGTGGAGGCCGGGTCTCCTCCTGTACTGAGTTCCCCCGTGGCACATGATGGAGTCCCCACTGTGTGCAGGAGTGCTTTTACGTACGATTCTTCAATTTAGTCTTCCTGAGACCTCTGTGGGCTGGGTACCGTTGAAGAAGGCAATCAAACCTTGAAATCCTCGCCCACCTACCACTCATCTCAGCAGCAAGAAGCAGCCATAGCGGATGGGGCTTCCAACAGGGGCTGCTTCTTCATGCAGAGACCACCCTTGGTGGCCAAGGTTAACTTGGGGCTGGGGGTCTTTCCAGAGGGAGTTGGGAATAGAGAGTACTGAGAACCAGGGGACACCATAGGCTTTTGTCCTTCCCTCGGGATCTCCTCTCTCCCTTTTGGCTGACTCTGGTTTCTACATTTATACCTGCCAGAGGGGAACCCTCAGTCCTTCTCCCCTCTATCTCCTTCCCTCCTCTCCACCTCCTCTTGGGGCTTAATCTTATTATACAGCTTCGGAATGAGTCTGCACTTTGTCAGTGAGCATCCAAAAACGTGGCAGCCACAGCTGGTCCAGTGCTGCTTCTTGGAAGCTGAACTAGTGCAGCCCTGAGAACTTTCAAAAGCGGCTCCAGACATCGTCGTTCAGCCTCGGCACCTGCCTGAGCAAACAGACGGGCTCCACTGACTCAGAAAGGCTCTGTCATTCCCCATCTTTGACATTTTGACATTGAAGCAATTTTTAATTGATTTTCTAAATTTTTCTGAGCAGTTATAAGGTCAGCAGTCTCTAAAGTGGAGTGCATGCATTCCAGGGGTGTGGAAAGAACCTATTCGAACTTCTAAATAGATTAAGTCCATTTTTAAGAAGTCACATGTCACTCTCCACACTGAGGTGCCCTGAAGTGACCATGGGGAGAGAATCCACAAGCGAACAATAGGAAATGGTAGAGGTGACACTTCTAATGTGTGACGATAAACATATGCTTATCTTCAGCCGCATTACGAGGTTAAAAAAGATAACCAAATCACATCTGATGAGAAGTCAGACAAAAAATTTGAAGAGGTCGAGGAGACTATTGGAAATGTGGATTAAGATCCATTCTTACCGCTGATTAGCCTCACCCTAAGTACATCATGCTTTGCAACATTAGCCGGTGGTAGTATTGTAGGTAGTTACAAATACATAGACATACCTGCCTTAAAGGTGAGTGAACCAAAATGTTTCGCTTGAGGGAAGCACAGTCAAAACATTGACGAGAGCCCGGTGTAGGCCAGCATCTCCCCAGCAGGGTGCCTGGAACACGAGTTCCTCAACGTGTTAATGCAGTAGGTCTCCCAACCACCCTTCACTACCAGACTCACAGATTACCTGAAGCTTTCCATTCTCTTGGTAACACAGGCCGGCACAATACTCACTAATCACAGTCTTTGGGTTGTGAATGTTTACCTAGTATCGTTGATCATTGTTTTCTCCAAACCTGTTTATCCCGGTTTTACTTGTCATTGTGTTTGAGTAACTTAATTAAGTGTTATGTAAACCAATGAAATAGGAGTACAAAAAGAAAGAGATCTGTTCTATAAAAACTAAGTTGAGGGGCTGGCCTGGTGGCACAGCAGTTAAGTTCACATGTTCCACTTTGGCGGTCCAGGGTTCACCGGTTCAGATCCCGGGTGCGGACATGGGACTGCTTGGCACGCCATGCTGTGGTAGGTGTCCCACGTATAAAGTAGAGGAAGATGGGCATGGATGTTAGTTCAGGGCCACTCTTTCCCAGCAAAAAGAGGAGGATTGGCAGCAGATGTTGGCTCAGGGCTAATCTTCCTCAAAAACAAACAAACAAACAAACAAAAACCCACTAAGTTGAAATAGATAAACTGTGGGACATCCAGACAATGGAATGTTATTCAGTGCTACGTATTGTATGATTTCAACTATATGATATTTGAGAAAAGTCAAAACTATGGAAATAGTAAAAAGGTCAATATGGACAACTAATTTTTGATAAGGGAGCCAAGAACATACAATGGAGAAAGGAAAGTTTCTTCAATAAATGGTGCTGGGAAAACTGGACAGCTACATGCAAAAGAATAAAAGTAGACCATTATCTTACACCATACACGAAAATCAACTCAAAATGGATTAAAGACTTGAATGTAAGATCTGAAACCATTAAACTTCTAGAAGAAAACATAGTCAATATGCTCTTCAACATCAGTCTTAGCAGCATTTTTTCAAATACCATGTCTGACGGGGCAAGGGAAACAATAGAAAAAATAAACAAATGGGACTACATCAAACTAAAAAGTTTCTGCACAGCAAAGGAAACCATCAACAAAATGAGAAGACAACCCAATAATTGGGAGAAGATATTTGCAAACCATATAACAGATAAGGGGTTAATATCCAAAATATACAGAGAACTCATACAGCTCAAGAACAAAAAACTAACAACCCAATTAAAAAAATGGGCAAAAGATCTGAACAGAGATTTCTCCAAAGATATACAGATGGTCAACAGGCATATGAAAAGATGTTCAACATCATTAACTATCAGGGAAATGCAAATCAAAACTACAATGAGATATCACCTCACTCCCATCAGAACGGCTATAATTAACAAGACAGGAAACAATAAGTGTTGGAGAAGATGTGGAGAGAAGGGAACCCTCGTACACAGCTGGTGGGAGTGCAAACTGGTGCAGCCACTATGGAAAACATTATGGAGTTTCCTCAGAAAATTAACAATAGATCTACCATATGATACAGCTATTCCACTGCTGGGTACTTATCCAAAGAACATGAAAACACAAATGCATAAAGGCACACGCACCCCTATGTTCATCGTAGCACTATTCACAATAACCAAGATTTGGAAGCAACCTAGGTGCCAATCAAGGGACAAATGGATAAAGAAGATGTGGTATATATACACAATGGAATACTACTCAGCCATAAGAGATGATGAAATCTGGCCATTTGCGACAACATGAATGCACCTTGAGGGAGTTATGCTAAGTGAATTAAGTCAGAGGGCGAAAGTCAAATACCATATGATCTCATTCATAAGTAGAAGATAACAACGACAAACAAACTTACAGCAACAGAGTTTGGATGGGTGGTTACCAGCGGGGAAGAGGGGAGGGAGGTGGGGGAAACGGGTGATTAGGCACACGTGTGTGGTGATGGACTGTAATTAGTCTTTGGGTGGTGAACATGATGTAATCTACACAGAATTCAAAATATATTACACTGTACACCTGAAAGTTATATAATGTTATAAACCAATGTTACTGCAATAAAAAAAAATAAAATAAAATGATTTAAAAAAATTTCCCCCATTTTCCAAACAAAAAAAGAAACCTCAGTGGTTGCTAGGGGTTTAGAGAGGAGAGAAGGATGAATAGGCAGAGCACAGAGGACATTTGGGGCAGTGAAGCTAGTCTCTATGAGATGCTGTGTGACACATGACATTATATATTTGTCAAACCCGTAGTTTCAGCAAGAGTGAACTATAATGTAAACTACGGACTTCGGATTATATGACGTGTCAGCGTAGGTTCGTCAGTTGTAACAGGTGCTCTACACTGGGGTGGGATGTTGATAGTAGGGGAGGCTGTGTGTTGGGGGTGGGGAGGCAGAGGATATATAGGAACTCTCTGTACCGTCTGCTCAATTTTTCTGTGAACCTAAAACTGCTCTAAAAAAGAGAACAAAAAATGCTGCATTTGGATTGTTTCATGTCTTTTAAGTGTTCTCTCTAAGAAAAAAAACCCAATGAAACCAAAAGCACACACATACTAGAAATTGTAGACCATGCTCTAGGTATTATGGTTTGTAGAAGAAAAATTGTACAGAACTCCATTAAGTGGGTACATACAAAGAAAAGGCCCAGGGTCTACGTCAGAAGATTGGCAAATGTTTGTATACTTGTGCATTTTTTAGGTTAAATAAAATGTTTAAGATAGTGCATATCCTTTTTTAAGCATTCTCTGGTTTAACAGACTTTTGATTAACCAAACAACTGTTAGTCTTGACTGCATTGGGTAGGAGGATTGCTACTGTGTTTTGTAAGGGTTGGACGAGAAGGGTTTTGTTTGTTTGTTTATTGAAATAAGTTTGGGAAACTTGGGGTGAATAATGTTAAAAAGGTTCCTTTACTCCAGACCTTCTCAGAGCCTTTACTATCCTACTGTATTGGAAATCTCCAGGAGAGAGACAGAATATGAAATATTCTTTAAATTTATTTGACCACAGAACCCTTTTCTCCCCTGGGAACATCTATCATCAATTCAAGAAACTAGTGTTCTGGGGAGCAGTTTAAGAAACACAGGAGTACAAAATATGTACATATGCTTCAAGAAGTAAGGTATTCAACCTACTCACCTTTTGGGGGCCCCCTGGCTGGTTGGGAGAACAACCTTGATTGGCAGTTGTGTTCCTTCAAGTTTCAGTTCTGCCTTGGCTTAGGACCCAGGGGCCACTCAGGCACAGAGGGCTAATTGTTGTGTCAGAGAAATAAAATGGTACCGAACCAAGATACCCATCCTAGAGGGAGGGGACTGCATGGGATGGGGTGGGGGGCCAGTTTCAGAGAGGGAGAGAGAAGTGCTTTGGCCACCAGGAAGTCAAAGTTTTTTCCAGTCACGGGACTTGGGAACAGAGTGAGAGGGAAGAACAAAATCCTAATTTAACCCCCAGTGTGCTGTCTCCCTCCCACCTCCATGCTGCTGTCAAAAATGGCTTCATCTTATAGAAACAATGACCACACACACCCCGGAAATGAGACGCGTTTGGAGACTGCCAACTCCACTTGGCCAGGAATTTCTTCCCTTGGATGAATTCTACTCTCCCTGGCTTCCCCTGACTCCTGCCTGCAGGTGCAGATGCATGTCTGAACTTGAACTCATGAAGAAGAAGTGTGCTGGGAAATGTTCCCAGCACGCTGGTAAAAGAATCCCCCTTCAGCTGAGCCCAGAGCTAAACCCCAAACCAGATCTGTGGGCATTTGCCAGGTGATGGTCCCCAAACCAGAAGCGTGTGACAGATGTGGCTCCTTGCAAGGTTTATATGTGAGCCTGCTACAAAATTACATGGAAAAAGTATCTAATTTCTGATCCAAAAATTTCGGAAATATATATCAGCTCTGTCTTGTCAAAGCTTAGATTTATAAAAGTCTTAAATTTCTTAAGAAGTGTGAACTTCTAGGCACATTAACTCTTTTGAATTTCCCACTTCAACTGAGCTAGGACAGCGGTGATGAGTCTACTCGCCTTTATTTCCCTAAAGGAGAAGCAGGATTAGATTGACACGTTTATGATGGAGGGTAGCCAATTGTAGAAGAAATGTAGAACCCCATTGTCAAAAACAGGACCCCCCTCAATAAATAACGTAACAAGTGCAAATACCAGCGGCTCCTGCTCTGTCATATCCGCATCCCTGGGAGGGAGGATTGGGCTGGTGCTTTCTCTGTGTGCACTGAGTCTCCTGTCAGAAGCATAAAAGTATGAGTAGGAAAGCTCATCTGAAATTAGAAACAGCTGGGGGCAGGGAGTGGCCCTGTGGCTGCTTGCTGATGGCCAGCCCTCCCACAACAGAGACAGGAGTGGGCGGGGCTTGGCTCCCACCTCTGACTCTGCAGGTCTCTGTGTCAGGTCTCCCCTGGGGCCACGCACAAGGAAGTAGGTCCTACCCAACATAATTAACTAACGTACACGTGTGCTTTCATCCTTCCACGTGGAAGTTGAGGAGTGTTGACGTACTTCCATTGTTACAGCACTGTGATATTATTTAAAATTTGATTTTATTTTTCAACAGATAATACATTCACCTGGTTCAAAACTCAAAATGATATAAAAATGTAAAACTATATGTTTAGAAGTCTTTTTTTTTCTAAGATTGGCCCTGAGCTAACATCTGTTGCCAATCTTTTCTTTTTTCTTCTTCTTCTTCTCCCCCAAGCCCTCCAGTACATAGTTGTATATTCTAGTTGTGAGTCCTGCTAGTTCTGCTATGTGGGACGCTGCCTCAGCATGGCTTGATGAGCGGTGCTGGGTCCTCGCCTAGGATCCGAACCGGTGAAACCTGGGGCACCGAAGGGGAGCACATGAACTTAACCACTCGGCCACGGGGCCAGCCCTGTTTAGAAGTCTTGCTGCCACCATTGACCCCTTTCTGACACACCCATGTAGCCGCTTTCATTAGTTTTTTTATATACCCCTTTAGTACTTCTTTATGCAAATACTAATTCATTCTTTCAGTTGGTACCTACTCACTGAGCACCTAGTGTGTTCTAGGCAACTATATTATAGGCACTGGGGATACAGTCTTACTGTCAAGGAGCAAAAATCCTTACTCTCATGGAATTTATCATCTACAAGAGGGTAGGCAGACAATAATCAATAAACATAAAAAATAAGAAAGTAATGGAGTAAGGAGGACGGTGGTGTGGAGGTGTGAAGGGGGCACATTGCAGTTTCAATTGGGTGGTCAGGATGGACTTCACTGGGAAAGCGACGTTTTGGGCAAAGTTTGAAGATGGGGGAAGAGCATTTCAGACAGGAGAATAGCCCGTACAAAGGCCCTAAGCAGAGCAGGCCTATCGTGTTTACGGAACAGCAAAGACCCAAGTGTGGCCGGAGTGGAGAGGGTGAGGGAAGTCAGAGAGGAAGAGAGAGGGGAGGCCAGACGGTGCAGGACCTTGTGAGGACTGCAGTGTTTGCCCTGGATGCAATGGGGAGCCTGTCCCAGACTGTGAGTGACATGAGCTGACCTACATTTTAGGGGAATCTCCCTGGCTGCTGTGTTTAGAACGGACTGTGAAGGGAGAAACGGGGGAAGGAGGGGAAGGCTGGTTTGGAGGCGATTGCAGTAATCCAAGCAAGAGGAGACGGTGGGTCAAACAAGGTTGGGGCATTGCAAATAAGTGGTCAGATTCTGGGCATATTTTTGAAATAGTTATTAGTGGATTGGGGATTGGGTGTGGGGGAAAAGAGGAGAGTCCATGATAACTCCAAGATTTTTGATCGGAACAATTGGGAAAATATAGAATTGCCATCAGCTGAGATGGCAAGTTGGGGGGGAAGATCAGGAATTTAATTATGTGCAAGTGTAGTTTGAAATGCCTTTTAGACATCCAAGAAGAGATGCCAAGTGGGAATAAGATCTAAATTTGAGGGTTGTCAGTGTACGGATGGTACTTAGCCATGAGACTAGATGAAATAGCCAAGGGAGTGTGTAGATAGAAAAAGGGAGGTGGACCAAGGGCTGAGTCCCAAGACACCCTCATTTTAAGAGCTAGGGCTGGGGAGGGGAAAAGGAGAACCAACAAAACGAACCTAGAAGGAACAGTGAGGGGAAACTAGGACAGAGTGGCATCCCAATGTCTAGTGACGGAAGTTTCTCAAACAGGAGGAAGTGAGAAATTGTGTGAAATGTGGTGATAGTCAAGTAAAACCACTGGCTTTGGCAGTGTTGAGGTCACTGGTGTTGATGACAAAATTGGTTTAACTGGAATGGTGGAGGTGACAGCTGGGTGAATGGGTTCAAGAAGGATTTTGAGGGAAGTGGCAGACAGTAAGTGTAGGCATCTCTTTCTGAGAGTTTTGCTAAAAAGGGAGCAAAGAAATGAGGTGATTGCTGACAGGGGAAGTGGGGTCAAGAGAAAGATTTTTACGAGGTGGGAAAAATAATGTGTGCTATTGTGAATGATCCAGGGGAGGGGAGAAGGGATGATACTGGAGAATGCCAAACTTTTGGAGAAATGACCTTGAATAGGCTTAAAGGGATATCCTCCCCCTTTATTATATTTATCATATCTTTCTTATAAAAGATAGCATTTTACATCCACTGTTCTGCACTGTGCATTTTTCTCTTAACAATCTATGGTTCTTTTCGTATCAGTACATGGAGAAGTTCCTCTCTTTTTTCACAGCTACGTAATATTCCACTAGAATACCAGTTGATATGTTATTACCAAGCTTTTGCTGTCCTAAGCAATACTACTCTGAATAACTATATATGCCTCGTCTCATATGTGTCAGTCCTACTACTGCTTTCATCCAGAAGCTCAAGTTTGTAGGCCAGCAGCTCTCAACATTTCTCATCTGTGACTCTTTCTTCTCTCTTTTGGATTTCCTCCTCTTTTTTTATTAACTCTATATTCAAAGTAATTTTGCCTTGTAACAATAGGATGTACTCAAACAGATAAATATAACAGTTCTTCATTTATTTCTGATAGTTGTGTTAGGCCAAAATAATTGTTCAGATACCTATAGGGACTTGATGAAAATAGATGCCACGTAGGGTCAATAATAAGATTTGACTCGGGATTTTAGTTATAGTGACAGAATATTGTTCACAGGACTTCAGAGGCGCTTTTCCAAATCTTTTAATTAGGAATCTTGTTAGAGATCTTCCTTGTTTCCATGTTCTGGAGGGTCCTGTGTCCTCCCCCTCCTCCTCTGCTCCCCTGCCTCACCCATTAGTTTTTGTGTGTTTGGAAATGACGCTTGCTGTGTCCAGCACTATGTCTCAGAGAGTAGCCATTTCTAATGTTTCATGATACTAGTGTTGGTATGTTTCTCCCCCTAGACCTTTGGAAACACCAAGTCATGAAAGAAAACTTTTCAGTTATCAGACCACAAATAGTTGAAAAATTTATACAGAGACTAATGGAGAATCACCAGGATGGTGGACTAGAGGTACGTATTTAAAATTAGTCATTCTGGAGCGTGGTTATTTTTTTTTAACATAAACCCAAACAAGGAAGACTTTCCCCTTAACACATCTTCTAACACTTCCCTGACTGCTTTAGAATGAAGATATGAATACTGAGGCTGACTCAAAGTGTATTCATTTGTTACCATTGTAATTCTGGAAAAACACTGATTTCTAACAAAGATGGGAGAGTAATTAGAATACGTATTTTCTAATTTCGGATCTGGCCAATTTTTTAAAGTAACCTTGGAGTTTGTTTATGAATGAGTTATTTTTAGCAACATTTCCTGTTGTTGATTTTTTTAGTATAGAAAATTTAAAACAGAGAAACCGAAATAGCCTATAATACCAATATTTAGAAAACATTTTTAAAATGTACAATATGAAAAAACCTAACAGCTCAGAAAAGCAACATTTCCACCCCTCCTCCACTTCACCATCCCCTTTCTTCTCCACAAAGGAAAGCAGTACCAACAATTGTTTAGTGTGTATACATATTTAAATCCATAATAACTCTATATACCATATATGACAATAATATATATTTGATACATACAGCACAAATACACACAGTCCTTGGAGTTTTGAACTGTTTACTCTTGACCGGAAATGGGTTTCTAAATCAAAGGAATCCACTGAAAAGGCAGGGTAAGAGAGTGTATTGGATATTTGGCCATAACAGAGGTTTTAGGATCATTGACAAATTAAGCATAAGTGCATTAGGTAGATATGAATCCAGCTTCCTTTGAAATTCAACCATTTTTTAAAAACCTGACTTAGCAAAATGTGCTCAATTTTTTAAAACAATGTTTTCTCCACATTTACATTTTTCTCAGCTCTTCAGATATTTCCCATAAACACTTCAGTTCTTGATTATGAGGTAGAGAATTCACAAGCTTGGCTGGGGGTAAATTTTTCCTCGGGACTTGATGATTGACACGTATTTGCTTAAGCTTTTAATTATACCCAAATGTGGTACTCTGCGTTCTGATGGGGGGGCGGGGAGTGGTTGCTTTTGGGTCCCTGCAGTTCAGAGGTTCTCAATTAGAGGTACAGAGGGAATTAGGGTGGGGCATGCTCCAAAAAATGTTTGAATCAAAAAATTTTGTGGCTTGCCTTAAAAAAGAAGCAATGTGCTTTGTGCTTCTTGACATGTGCTTCCTCATGGGTGAACCTCAAAGACATTATGCTAAGCAAAATAAGCCAGTCACAAAAGGACAAGTGCTGCATGGTTCTACTCAGATGAGGTCCCTAGAGTAGTCACATTCATGGCGACGGGAAGTAGAATGCTGGTTGTTAGGGGCTAAGGAGAGCGAGAATGGGGAGTTAGTGTTTAATGGATAGAGTTTCAGTTGTGCAAGATGGAAAGAGTTCTAGACATGCATCGCATGACAGTGTGAATGTACTTAAGGCCACAGAGCTATACACTTAAAAAATGGCCAAAATGGCAAATTTTAGGTTATGTATGTTTTACCACAATAAAAACAAAAAGTTTGTGGCTCAAGATCTGCTCATCCCCTGTCTATATACTTCACCCCAACAGTGAAGGCAGGAACTTCTAGGAAAGAA
The DNA here is from genome assembly GCF_041296235.1 of Equus asinus. Taxonomy (NCBI): domain Eukaryota; kingdom Metazoa; phylum Chordata; class Mammalia; order Perissodactyla; family Equidae; genus Equus; species Equus asinus. The sequence continues at coordinate 44,982,714 of NC_091813.1, forward strand.
ATGTGAGCATTAGTCGACAGGGCAAACCCATATCCGGTACAACTGGCACTTGGGGCACACTGCAGAGATTGACATCAGCCAGCCGGTGTCTTGGAATAAGAAGACCATGGCATGTTAGGTCCCTCCAAAGTCTGTGCCTGGTGGCTTCTAGCCTCTTCTTGATCATCCGCAGTGACAGGGAACTCACTCTCTTCCACCCCACACCCCCTTCCTGGCAGCTCTTGTTTCAGGCAGCTCTTACTGAGCTGGATTTGGCCTCCCCACCATCTCCACCACGGATCCTAGTTCTGCCCTTGGGATGCCACAGATTGCGGTTCTGACCCCTCACAACAGGCCTTTAGAAGCTGAGGGCAGGTCAGTCAGAGAAGCTCAAGGAACGCCCTTGGTAGCATGTGTGAAGCCTCCATAAAATCTCAATGAACAAACCCAAACAGGTGCCCCTCCAGGTGGTGGATTACAAATCGTTACCCTTCCTGCAGACGGGCGCAGGACAGGCCCCAAGCCCTGTGCCACCCACGCTGGGTCCCCTCCAGGCTGACCAAGTTTTTTGGGCACAGTCTTTCAGTGGCCAGATGCCCATCTACTTGTACTGTCATCCAGCCTGTGTTCTCCATTTGCCCACAAGAACCTCATGAGAAACCTTCTCAGATGTCCTGCTGAAATCCAGACACGCTGGCTCTGCTGTATTTCCTGAGGAAGACGGGTAACCTGACCTGACTTTTCTTGAACCCATGTTGGCTTCTAGTGACCCTTGTTTCCTTCGCCAAATTCTAGAAAACCAGATTTTCACAATCGGTTCTAACATCTTGCCCAGATTTTATACCAAACGCAATGGCCTGAAGTTAGAGACTGAGATTTCTGGCAAATTGGAACAATAATAGTCTATTTTGTGGATTCTAGAACTATTTCCATTCATATACCAAGAGTCGTTCACTCATTTGGGAAACATTTATAGATCTCCTATTGCCTATTATTAGAGAAATAAAGGCAAAAGGTACAGTCCTTGCCATCAGAGAGCTTATAGAAATAGGTGAGCCAGCAATGTCATGAAAAGGCACTTCATATTAAGTACTTTGATAGAGACACACACAGGGTGCTATGTGAGATCAGAGAAGGGGGACACAACCCAGCTAGGGGGTGAGAGAAGAAGTAGTCAAGGAGGACTTCCTAGAGGAGATGGTGTTTGGGCCAGATCTTGAAGCACAAGTAGGAGTTGTCCAGATGCAGAGGGGCCAGGGAGGGAAGGCAGAGCAATCTAGGAAGGAAGTATAGCAGAGTTCAGAGGAGGACACTAGAAAGGTGGGCAGGGCCAGATGCTGAATAGCCTCGTGTGATCCTGAGGAGCTTGGATTTCATCCCAGAGTCAGTGGGAAGTCACTGAAGCATTTTATCAGCAGAGGTGGGCTTTAGAAACATCATCAAAACATTTGGTGTGTGCCTGATGGTGAACGAATCGTTATGAGGGACTCGGAGACAAAGCAAACCATAGAAGCACAATTTGCTCCCAGCAGAGTTAGACTTTTGCCATAATAAGGCCTGGCACCTGCAGTGCTTGCGCCCAGGCTGGCTCTCCGGAAGAATCCATGGGGCAATCTGGTGCTCTTTCAGCCAGCGCCATCCATCATGGTTCAGGTTTAAGTGTTGGTGAGGGAATCAGCCAACTGCGGGGCACTGGGCCAGCGGTCTTCGCTCTGTGGTTCTCATGGAACCCAGGGGCCTACCTGGGAAGAAGATGAAGCTCCTTCATGCTGCATTTTGATGCAGAGCTGACATTTAGTGACCTAGAAAGGCAGCATGGGTTGCAGAACATCTTTTAAGAAACAAATTGCTCTGAGAGCTTAGAGAAGGATTTGCCAGCGGAAGCCACATAGGCTGTAGTCCCACAACAGGTGCTGCTCAGGTGGCTCCAGATGCTGCTACTGGAAGGCCGAGTACACAGTCCGCAGGACCAAAGTTCACCAGAGAGACTGCTGGGAGCACAGGAGTCTCCCTGCACCTCTCCGTCACCTGGCAGTCACAGCTATTGTGCCCCACCTCAGATGTGCTCCCCATTCCATGTCCCCACTGCAGGTGCCCTGGCTGGACCCTTACCCCTCTCCCTGCCGTCACACTCACCCGCTATGTGCCATCCTCCTCAGCTCATCTTTCAGCCCTTCTTCCTGAGGCCTTAGCAGAGCCGCTGAGGGAAAGCAGTAACACAACTTCTCTGGCCTCTGGAGACGGTCACGGGGAGTCCTGGCCATTCCTGCCTCTTTGGTGTAACACAGACTCACCCAAGAGTCCCTCATCCTTGCTGGGGAAAATATCAGGCTGGCTAAGAGCGGATGGCAGAGGGCCACTGTGGTTCAAGTCTGCATTTCTGTTTGTTTGGGACCCTGTATGTGTAGTGGCCATGGTGGCATTAATCTGGGAAGTGTCGGCCCTGCTGAAGAGCTGTTGGAAGCTCTGTTAGCACACTCAGGGCTGGGCACTGCTGTCTAGGACAGTGAGGGGTGAGTCACTGTGGCTGATTCCAAGCACTGGGCCCAGTACCCCCGGATGAGGTCACCGGCCACATCTTGCTGGCCTCGAATGTGGTCTCATGACTTCTCACGACTTCAGGCTTTCATCATATTCAGTCTGGGAATGTTTCCTTTGTCATTACTAAATTCACCTAGCCTTGGCCTTTTCTCTGTAAAGAAGTCAAGGTGCAGGGGATGAATCTTGGTTCCCTTTGCCTAGGTGTCAGCAGCTAATTCTGGCTGTGCTGCTCACTCCCCAGGAGCAGGATGGATTGCCCTCAGGGCCAGAGGGTGAGTGCAGGAGCGGGAGCGCCTTCCTCTGCCTTCCCTGCTCCTGCTCATGACATCCCCCTGAGCAGAGGTTTTCACCTACTGTTTCCATTCTGCATATCTTGAATGCCTCCTGCCAAGCGCTGTGGTTGATGACCTTTACAAAAGATTTACTATCTTTTAATTAGTATATACATTTTATTTATATGTACATTTGTATATATATTTATTTTAATTATGGGTACATTTTATAATTATATTAGAAAATAGAAATCTGATGTGTTAGAAAATAAACTCACAATCTTACCCTCATCGATAACCACTATTGTTATTTTGGCATATTTCCTTCCAAACATTATGACTTTCTTTTATTCATGAACTTTTTTAAACAAAATAAGGTTATTCTATGTGCCCTTTTGTTATAGTGTACTTTTTTCACTTGACTATATATTATAAACTTGTTTCCTTGTCAATCAACATATGTCCACAACATAACTTTTGATGGCTGCTTAGTATTTCATCGTCTAGGGGGGCACCGAGGTTGTAGTGAAAGGACCAGTCTCCTGAGCCCTGACAATGGAATCAGAGCCAGGGGAACCACCCCATGATGGGAAGACAGCCTAGCTTCTGCAGCAGACTGCTGGTGAGCCTGGAGCCCGCCTGACCCTCGAAGTGTCACTGATAAAGCTTATGGAAGCATACAGGCTGAATCTTGGAGTGGGTCCCCTAAGACTCCGAGATACACACACAGACACACTCACTGATACACGTAGAGGACACACACAGACAGATAGAGACATATACAGATGCTCACAGATAGACAGGTACACAGAGAGATACAGACACACAGACATATATACACTAATGGGTGCAGACACCAAACACACAGATATATCCACAAGTGTACACAGACACACTCACTGATACAGACACACAGAGACTCACACGAGCACTCCCATGAACCTGCAGGTCCTAGTCAGGTAGATCTGTCCTACCTTCCACATACTGGCTCCCATTTCTCTCCAGAGCCTAAATCTGAGCCTGCCTTGGAGGGGTGGACTTTTCCTCTGTTCCCTAATGGCCATCTCTTCAAAAAGGGTACCCAGTCTCCTGGAGAAATGGAGGGAATGGTACTGCCCAGAGAATGAGCACTATGGCCCTTTGACCAGAGCAAGAGGGGCCCATGCCCAATGCCCCATACTTTGGAGGGCCCCTCTGGCTCTCTTCCCACCTGACCCTTCCCCACTGGGTGAGAAATCCCCATGACCAAGGGAATATACCCACTCAGATGCCTGGGCTTCCTTCTAGACCATGCTCCAGGTACCTGGGACCCTAGAATTCCCTAGGTCCAGGGCCTCTTCCCCAGATCACCCTCCCCAGAGGGAGAGTGGACCTCACCGCCAGTGTGCGCACCCTGGCCTGAGGTGTGGGCAAGGGCAGTTATGTAGGGGTGTGAACGGTTGGGGTATCTGCTCACATGCATGTGAGGGCCCTCCCCAATAGGATGTGAGGCCAGAAGTGGGAAGAGATAGGAGTCATGTTGTAAATGTGGGTTGGAGACCAGCTCTCCCCAAGTCACCACACCTCACGGCAGAACTCAGAGTGGTCCAAGAACGATCAATTTAAACCCGGCCTTCCAAGTCATTTTGAAAGTCTATTTTTCAAAGTAAGAGAATTAAATATTTTCATTTTAATGGTTTGTTAGTTTGATTTATAACCTTTAAATATTTAGGATACTTAGATATGTGGTATGTGGGCCTCCATTTGTACTCTTGTTCCTGGCCCTGCAGATGTTAACAGCAGACCTGAAAGAGAAAAGCTTGCAAGGCTAGAGCCAATGTTTTTCTACGGAGGAGAAATGGAAGTGGGTGTGTGAGCCGTGAGCCCTGGTATGGTGAGCCTGCCCTGCTGGAGCTGCTGTGAATGATGCCCCTTCCTTTTCAGATCACTTTCAGGAAAGAACACCTTGAGGCCTGCCTCCTTTCCCTGGGTTGTGATGTGATGGCAAGAGAACGCAGCAACTTTGAGAGCTATTCCATGTGTTACGAACATGTGTTGGAGCATGCTAGGCAGAAGCTCTGCCGGAAGGAGCAAGTATGTTCCTGGAGAGACAAGAGCTGTGATGGGGAAGGTGTGGGCAGGGACCCTCAGGAGTCACTTTAAAGAGGAAAGTAAAACAGAGGGTGGGGGCAGGTGTTCTTATGCAAGAATTGAGAGTGAATGGTACTCCCCCAATTTTTCTTCTCTTTGGCTCATTTTCTTGGGTTCTGGTATTCTCAGTTGCAAAGGTGATGGCCTCAGCAACACTGGGTTGTGCGCTTTGGAGACGTCTAGTAGGGAATATAAGAGGTGAGCAACAAAGGAGCTGGCCCCCTGGGGAAGATGCACAGCTGACCTTCCCACCCTCAGCAAACACAAGGCACCTGGTCTAGCAAAGAAGCCAGGATCCTTGAGTAAACTCTGTCGTCAGGATGCACATCATGGGTCTCCCTGATGAGACTTCCATAAAATGAGGTCCCACCGGTGGGCTCCAAGAGTCACTTCTCCTGTCCTCGATTGCACACTGTTTTGAAACGGATTGAATCAGAGGTTCAGTGTAATTTTAGTTTGTACCTAAGAAAAGTGTAAAAGTCTGAAAAAAATCAAATGAAGCATTAAAATATCAAATAGTGAGTTTTGACTTCACCCTCAATTTGGCTTAAACCCATAGCCGAGTACTCTGCATCCGTGTGAGTGCCCGGAAGTTGGTGCTGTCTTTTGATGCTGTGTCAGGCATCCAGTGGGGCAACAAGCACAGTCCTGGCTCCAGGTGGAGCCCGAGGATCTCAAAATGAAGCTCCACAAATAGGAGGTGTCTGGAGCATGTTGTACTGAATTGAGGCATGGTTGGAAGAATGAATGTTTGAGTTTGGTTTGCACTGCTTTCTCCTCTCCAGGAATTAGATGTTTTACGAGAAGGTCAGAGTCCACCTGAAGACAATGCTGGTCAGGTAGGTCAGCTGTTACTAAAAAGGTTCTCTTCTCCATTTCTCAAGTTCATGCTCTCAGCGGGAGCCAGACACGGGACTCCTAGTGTCATTTTCTTGTTCACCATCAGGAGTGGCCTGTAGAAGTCCTGCCAGTGAAGGCCCACTGAAGAAACACCCAAGGAGTGTGCTTTCATTTTTTAAGCAATGAGGGCATTTTTTTTTTAGTTTTTTGGTGGTTTTTGTTATTTTTTATTGCTTTGGTTTTTCTTTTTGTTGTTATTTTTGTGGTTTATTTTCCTTTGAGGCCAGTTAAAGTGCATTCCAAAGATATTTAGGCTGAGGTATCAAGAGAAGGCCAGTTTGGAAATGGAGGCCAAGACAGTTGAAGTATTTTCTCTAAATGAATTGTGCTCACATAGTGTCTCTTCCGGGGTCATTCATTCAGCCACCATTTATTGAGCACCTACTATGTGTCTGGAACTGTTCTGGGACGCTTAAGCTGAGCTTAGATCCTTCCACCTGCATCTGCACAACGGGATATTCACCTCCTTCATTAGATTCAAAGGATGAGTGCAAATTCAACACTGACACACAAAGAACTGTTCTGTAGTGGCAGTTTGAAATTGCTGAATTATTTTCCATTAAAAAAAAATGTTTCTGCTGCTAGGTTGCCGAGCTCAGTCATGATATGATCATGGAAATCACTGCTCTGAGAGCCCGACTCACGGATTTGGAAGAAGAGAATCTGAATCTCAAAAAGCAGATTAGAAAAGAGGTCCAAGAAGAGTACGAAGCCTTAGTCCAAGCTTTGTTTGTGACGTGTTTACATATCAAAGTAAGTGACCCGTGTCGGACATCTGGGCAGTCCTGTGGGGAGCCGGCTGTGACTGACCCCGCAGCACTGCACACAGAGGGACTGATGACAGAATGGGCTTTGTGGCAATGAGATTGCTGGGCCCAGGGATTCTCCAGCTCTAAGCTTCTGCTGCAGAGAGTGAGTCAGCAATGGGTGGTCATTATTTTACCATGATTGACACTGAATTTAAGACAATTTAAGTATTGCTATTTTCCTCACTCTACCGCTGGTTACCATTGTTGCCATCTGATTGCTGTTGAGGGAAGGGGGCTTCTTCTTCTCAAGACCCCAATAGTTTATGGCACTGTTTTGCCTCCTGAGTGTGACCATCCAAACAGGAGAACACAGCACCCTGGGCCAGGCCAGACCCATCAACAGGCACCTCCTGAAACTTCACTGGGCAGATTTAGGATTCGAATCAGCTTTCAGAGATTCCTCCAACCCTCAAAATGCACAATGCCAGCCTTTCTCTCACAATTGGTGTCAGGGAGCTGCTGACCTGTCAGGAAGGCCAATCCAGAAGGGGAGTGATGGGGTGCCGACGTGCCCACAGTACTGGGGAAGCCTGTCACTTTCTTATGATGGCTGTAAGATGGAGGTCCCGTGCCTAAAATGGGTCATCACGGAGCCTGGTCCAGCTGCCACAGGACTGTGAATTTCAGTACAAACCTACCACCTCCCAAGTCCACAGCTTCCCCCAAACCCGCCCCCTTCCCTGCTATTGGGTGTTCCCCAGAGCCAGCCCTATTTGGGTCCCTACCTCACTCTCTCTCCTGGGGGGATTCCAAGGTGGTCCCTGAAGTTGTGACGGTGAAAGGAACTTCCACCACTGCTCTGCCTTGGCCTGGTCATTCCAGAGAGGATGGGAGATTCCTTCTTATTTGTGAAGGATCCACAAAATACAAGTGTACACAAGTGTTAAAGGATCAGAACCAAAATGCACTGGGCCTGGTGCTGCGGGGGAGGGGCGAGCAGACAGTGAAGTCTGGAATTTGCTAAGCCATCTTTGGGGTATAAAATTGTTGAAAAATTTCTTAAAGTTCTTTTTAGCTTCTGTCAGATTCCTAAATAAAACGGAGATTCTCTCAGGCTAACCTATGTCCACAAGCCCCCACAGTAGGGAATCCCTGTTCCACCCCAGGGTCCCCAGAAGGTGGTGAAGCTTTTGCTGGGTGGCCAGGAGCCAAACTTCCTGCCATGGCTCCCCAGCCGGGCACTGTCCTCCTGCCTTCCTCTCCAGGGAAGTGGTTCAGAGGTGAGAGGATGCCCCACTCTCACCCCTCACCCGAGGATGCTGGGTCTCCAGTTGTACTTACCAACCATCAAGCCATTTCACCATAAACCATTAGAACAGGCTGTTTCATACTGAGATTTCTGCCAGAGCCCAAATAGGAACCAGCCAGCCTGATTCCTTCCTCTGCTTCATGTATTTTTAATGGAGTTCCTCCTTAGTGGCTTATCTACAGTGTTTTAGCTGATCAGATTCTGTTGAGTCAACCTGATGGCAAAAATCTCTAGGTTCAAATTCCCAACAACCCTTTGGTGGAGGGGGAGGGATTCAGTTTTCCACCTGTAACCTCACACTCTACCCGCTCAACTCGCCTTGGTGCCTGACACCGTAGGCGGGCTCTAAGATGTGCAGGCGTCCGCAGGACGAAGCCCTGTGGATTGGTGACAACGCTGAAGGGACTGCCAGTGAGAGTACCAGTTATTACCTGATGGAACCAGTAAGCATCCGGGTGGATGACTTTTTAAGGTGAAACCATTTCCGAAAGTGAGGCTGTAGAAGGCGAAAAGACTCTTCCTCAGATACCCTTCCTGAACTTGAGTCTGCAATTTGCAGGAGAAGCTGGATGAGAATCAGCTTAATTTGATCCAAAAAGTGTGTGAGCTCATTGATGAAGTCAGAACAGAAGGGATCGACAATCTGAAAAGCCTAAAGAAAAAATGGGGTTCCGCCAGGCCTGACAAAGAAATGAAAGAACACCCAGCCAAAGTAAGTCATTTCCTTTAGCAAGGGGATATCAGCATAATATCTTAGCATCTGAGCCCACCGCTCACTCTTTGCATTCCAGTCTGCTTTCCCCGAGAAAGCAGTGCATCAGGCATCTAAAAAGGGCACGGGGGCTGACTGCCCAGTGTGGTCTTCTGGAAGGCATGTCTCTGATGTTGGGATTCGTACCCTTCCTGAGGAAAGTGTTGGCGACGGCCTTTTCTGAAAATGAGCCTTCTTGGCAGGAGCAGCTGTGGGCCTTGGAGCGGGATAACTGCAGCCTGGCGGCCCTGGTGTGCAAAGCAAGGAGCCTGGGCCGGTGGAGGCTGGCTGTGCAGCAGGCTCGCTTCCAGGGCCAGCTGAGCAGGGCCGAGAAGGTGAGCGCTGGGGGAGGGAGGCCCCGCCCAGCAGGACGGGGTGGGGGGAGGTGGGGGTGCAGACTGGCCTCCTTGGCTGCAGCTGCTGTGCTGGTGTAGGGTGGCAAGTCCCACCATCTTAAAGGATCTGACAATAGGGGAGTTTTCCTGAAACTGGTAATGTCAGAGCCTCGGGAGAAACAGGAAAGAGCCAGAAGCGAATGGCAAAGAAGCAAGGGAGAGAACAGGTCAGAGAGTTTAGCAGAGGGAAAGAAAAGATGGAGAGACTTTACCAAGGGCTTGAGGCAGCTGAGTCAAAATACTGCAGATCTTCGAGTTGCAGACATGATTATTTGAGGAAAATGAAGTACTAACAAAATAAGAAGTGGAAAATCAGCTTTAAGGCAAATTGGAACCAAAGTGCATATTAATAGTGGTTTGGAAACTTTCTCTACTGTTTCTGAGAGTCTTTGTCTACTCCCATCTGTCACTCTGTTCTTAACTGAAATCACGGAGGCAGTGACCAGCAGGAGCTCCGTTCTACCAGAGGTGCTACAGGATGATGGATGATGAGATGGTTTAGAGACTGCTTATGAAACCAAAACCATGAAAAGGAAACTTACTTCCCATCTTACTGTGTTTGGAATGTTCGCAGGAAGCTATGCAGAGTAAAACAGAGTGCTTGAGCATCAAGCTAATGGCAGAACAAGAAGCAGTTTTATTTCGTCAAGAGTTACTGGCTCTAAGACAGGCCCTGGCCAGGGCTCAGGCTGACAACGTGAGGATGTGCAGGCAGCAGGATAACCAGGTATCTGAGCCCCACCACCTCTCTTCCGCTCTCTCTGTGAACACGCTCTGCAAAGCTGGATGTGGCAACCAGAAGCGGCACCCTGCTGGCTGTCACAGCTCTGCAATGTGAAGCTGAGCAGCCGGCACTGCCAGAGAGAGATGGCCTGGACCCCAGCTTCCTTTCTTCTCCCTCCTTTCCAGCCCAGACACCAAGGGCAGTGGCCAAAAGTCTTCTGTTATTATTCATATTTGGCTAAGATGGTGAAATATTACTCATACATGAGACTCTTCTTCTGTGTGTGTGTGTGTGTGTGTGTGTGCGCGCGCGTTTCTCTGAGGCTCTTTTTACCCAGGGGGCATCCTGGGGTCTGGGTCTCTGCTTTTAACACAATGCTCTTTCAGGCCCCAAGCACCCTTTCCATCCACAGCAACCCTCTACCTGTGGAGTGTGGCCCAGCCATCAGCATTATTCCCCAAGCAGAGTCTTGCGTCCTTTCCCGATGGTCCATGCTAAGTCTTACTTTCAGAAGTTGCTGCTGCTTAACAGGGGCTGGCACCAAAATAAAGGTGTTTCAAGTCTAAGCTCTTAATAACTGTGCCACCCTCTGAGTATGAATGAAGCAGAGGGACCCTAGGTTTAGAGAGAGAACAGCTGAGTTTAAATAGCAGCCTAGGAAAGCTGGGTATATTTCAAACATGAAATAGAATTTATTTATTTGGCCCTAATTCCTCCATTAAGGTGTATCAGGTGAATTATGATGTATAATTCTGTAAACTGTAAAGTCACCATACAATTATGAATCATTATTATTAATATTATAACTAAGGATTGACCATCTAGTACTTATGGGGCTACCGACGAGAAAAGTTTAAGAACAGAACCACATTATTACCACTCTTTTCCTTCTCCAGCCATCTATCTGGAATCTGGCTTCCCCAAACCTATTTTGGAAGTCAAAACGGAGGCAGGATTGGACCGTGTCTTCCACACTCATCCCCACTCATCCCACTGCTGTCTCACCGCGTCTCCCCCTAGGTGACCCTTCTGCTGCCATCTCATGATAAAGGCTCGATGATCATGCAAATATAGATTGTGATGGATATGATTATTTGGTTAATAAGCTAATTAACATACACATTATCGTCAAGTTTTCTATTAAAAGACCAAATCATTTGACCTGATATCACTCCCCTGGCTTTTCTCGGTGTGTGTCTGTTGAGTTTTCCTTGGAGCCGTAAATGCCAGGCTGAGCTAGATCCTGGTGGTCTTACTGCTGGCTAGCATGGGACAGGACAGCTGGGCTGTATTACCCTGAGCCCAGGAATACCACACAGGTCTGCACCTGGGCCTCCAAGGAGGGGATGGTTGTGTGGGCCAAACCCTCATTCCCTGCCTTGTGCTGAGAAGACTCCTCGTTTTTCTCCTTTCCTTTGGCCTTTTCCTGCCACAGGCTCAATTACTGAAAGAGCTAGAACATAGAGTGACCCAGGAAGCTCGCCACCGGCAGCAGCTGGATTTAATAAAAACCTCCAGCATGGAGAAGCTCCTGGAAGATGTGGAGCAACAAGAACAGCACCTGCAGCTCCTTACTGAAGAAGTCAAGAGGGCTTCTAAACTGGGCCAGCTCCAGCAGAGGAAAAGTCAGAGAGAACTCCACCAGGTAACTCTGGGGAGAGGTAGCTGCCGCTGGAAAGCGAATCAGAGTGCACCAGCCAGAGCCGGTTCATTCTTCCCATCTTTTCCACGCCTCTCGTGTCCCCTACAGCAGTGTTTCTCCCCATTTGTCACTTCTGGGCACAAGAGGAAAATGGAAATACTTATCCCGATGCTGGGTAATTGCTCGGGCTGCTTATGGTGAGAGATGATGGCTTGACTGCCTCAACCGCCAGAATCTTGGCACCCTTGTAACCCACTTGAAAAATGTATTTCCACCCGCCTCTAATCTTGGAACTAGGGATCCTTTAGAAAATTCCAATAAGTAATCTGGAAAAGCAGCAAGCATCATGGAAGCTGTGATAAGAGGATTTTATTCACGGTGTTTCTGGAAGTGCAGAGACAAAAATGAAAGGCAAGAGTGGTTTCCAGACAAAATATATTCTCGTTAAATATACCCCACAGAAAAAAATACAGAAGGGAATAATACAAGATAGATGTGGATTAATGCAAGTTCTGACAACGGAGACCACAGAATGTAAGTGAATACAAAGGGAAAACAGCGCCTTCCAGAGCAGGCTTTTCACACATATTCATTGAATGAATAAATCACTTAATTAATTCGCCAGAGATATTACGAAACAGAAGCTGGAAAGTTAAATTATTGGCCAAGTGTTTCAAGGGCTCAAGGAGGAGATCAACAAGGAGAATTCTACAAAAATAAGAGACAAAAAAAAAAGGATAAAAATCTAATTGAGGCAGTGCTAGAGAAAATATTTTTGTAGAAATGAGGAGAAAATGAGTAGCTTTAGAATAAAAGAAAATTTACACTTCACATTTATTTTATGAAAAGTAATCTAAACTATGACTGAACTCATAAGAAAAATTTGGTGTCACCTATTTGTCCTTCAAATTATGCTTTTCTAAAAGCCACCACAAAAATAGGGAGGTTCATAGAGTAGTTTCTCAAAGTCCTCTCTAAGTAATAGCTAATTTTTGTTAAATGGCAGAGATTCTAAAAGGAGTCAAAACATTTTGAGGTTTCTCTCAACAAATACACATTTTTAGTATTTGTATGTAAAAACCGTCACTGGCTCTTTCTAAAGGACCCCTTCAGCTCGCTGACAGCTCTTGTGATCCCGGGCTTACCCACCCCAAATAGCAATCCACCCTCAGCCTCCAGAGCCCCACAGCCAGCAGTGGCTCCTTTAATCCATCTCCGATGAATGTCCTTGCCTACCTCCTGCCCCTGGGACCATCATTTAGAGCACAGGCCCAAGACTCGGACTGCCTGATTCACAGCCCCAGGCCCTCCAGCTGTGTGACTTTGGGCGAGATCTGTGGCCTCTCTGTGCTTTACTCTCCTCATCAGTACATGGAGAACAATGTACTGGCTTCATGGGATTTTGGAGAGGATTAAATTAGGTAATTCAAATGAAGCGCTTAGAACAGGGTCTGATACATAGCGCTTGATCAATATTGGCTGTTTGTCTTTTGTTGGGGTTATGAAGGTAGACAACTCTGGAAACAGGTAGATAGGCCTCTGTGAAGTGGGGGTAGGGTGTGCTAACACCAGGTCCTTAGTAAGCATGTTTCTTTCCTTTGCTAATATTTCTCCAATTGGTTTAGCCCTGGCCTGGCTCAGGGAGTCTTGATATGTTTTCCCCTGGCTCTCGCCCATGAGGAATGAGGATCCTACACAAATCCTTGAAGTACAGAGAGGGACCTTGGGCCTAGCTTGTATTAGGAAGTTTTCTAACTCTGGGGTCTGATCATCTACTGAAAGTTAAACTACACTTGAGAGCATCTGCACACACAAGTAACCGCCCACCCCATAAGGTTCCTAAGACAAGCCCGTGCTTGGGTCTCTACAGACACTGGTAGGATTTAAAATACCTGTGGCTGCATCTTTGCGATCAGCGTGTGAGATGACACTAATTTTTGTGTATCAGTTTCCTAGGCTGCTCTAACAAAATACCACAAACTGGGTGGCTGAAAACAACAGAACCTGAGTCTCCCACAGTCCAGGAGGCCAGTGTGTGAAATCAAGGTGTGGGTTCCTTCAGGAGGCTCTGAGGAAGCATGGCTCCTGGCCTCTACCCTAGTTCCCTTGGCTGCCTGCAATCCTTGGCATTCCTTGGCCTGTGGCTGCATCACTCCAGTCACCACCTCCCTCATCACATGGACTCCCTGTGTCCCTCTGTGTGCCTGTCCCCTCTCCTCTTCTAAGAAGGACATCAGTCATTGGATTTAGGGCCCACCCTTCATCCAGGATGACTTCATCTTAATTACATCTGCAAGGACTCTATTTCCAAATATGGTCACATTCTGAGGTTCCTGGTGGACATGAATTTTGGGGAGAAACTATTCAACCCACGACACTATTATTACTTTTTATAATTAAAAACAATTAGGAGATGATAAAAATAAATTTAAAAAGAAAAAATATCTGTGGCCTACGCAGATGAGGTGCACTTTGGACCCAGCAACTGTCTGGCCGGCCTCTGGGCCAGGTGTGCCAGGGGAGAGCTACAGGAATGAACACAAAGGTTGCCTCCAGGTGGGGGCCTAGGGCAGACCCGGGACGGTGCTCAGGGCATTCCCTACCAATGGTGAGCTGAGCTGAGTGTAGAGATCCGGGAAAGAGTTCAGGTCTTTCTTCTGCTTGGAACCGTCCAGCGGCTCCCATGGGTCCTTGGGGCAGATGTGTGGCTTGGTCTAAAAGGTCCTCTGTGAACTGGGCCCTCCCCACTCCAGTGAAATAAACAAAAGATACAACTTTTGCAAATAAACTTCTGGCTATTATAAGATAATACGGGGTTCCAAGAGCTGCTTCTGTTCTCTTTAGTTAAGTTCTTGGCCTTTCTGGAGCTCTTGATTCTCAGAAGGCTGAGTTCAGCCTGAGCAGGACTTAGTGAAAACTTGTGTTCCTGGGGTAGCCTGGGACCTACACTCTCCCCAGGAAGCTTGGGAACTAGTGCATGTGCCAAAAAGCATCTCTGCTTCCCAAGCACTTTTCCCCTCAGATGAGAAGCCGGCTTGCCCAGGAGCGCAGCGTGAAGATGGACGCTTTCCAGCGTGTAGAAGAGCTGCAAAGTCAGCTCAACGACGCTGAGCAATCATCTGTCCAGAGGAGCTCCCCACGCGGTAAGGATAGGCCCTGCTCTGGCTAGAGCAGGCTCCCAGGGCCTGGGGCCTGAATTGAAGGAGAATCTCGGGGACTAGCGAAAACAACCCAGGGATTATTGAGTGGGTGCTTCGATGATGTTTGTTGAATGAAGGAATGATACCTGAGTGAATAACTTTAATTCTGATTTGCAGTCAGGACTTGCTACTTTCATTCACTTTGGAGTACTGACATCCTATACCATAAAGTTTCAATAATAAAGCCAGTCCCGGGAGTGTGTAATATATCACTTTAAGAACATTGGGTACTTCACAGGATTTTGAAGCATCTTAACGCCTTGGGACATTAATGACCACATTTCTCAGATGTTATTCATGAAGTACATTATGATGCTTGGTCCTAGGGGCTTGAAGGGTCCTATGGAAACAGCAATCAAAACGGCTCTCGGGCAGTGTAGCCAGCAAGCAGCAGGGAGCAGAGGCCAGACCCAGGATGTCTCTAAACTAGCTTCCTCCCCTATAAGCTGAGGACTAAATAAATTCCAAGTTCTCTTCTAGATTTGACTATTGAAATATCACCAAGTATCAGTAACCATGCCCGGCCTGTTGTTAAGATCAGCCAAGCCTCTTCTTTCCAGTTCTGCTGCGTAGCCTGGTGGTTGAGAGAGTGAGCATTAGAATAAGGCAGCCCCTTGGGGCTGGCCCCGTGGCCGAGTGGTTAAGTTCGTGCGCTCCGCTGCAGGCGGCCCAGTGTTTCGTTGGTTCGAATCCTGGGCGTGGACATGGCACTGCTCATCAGACCACGCTGAGGCAGCGTCCCACATGCCACAACTAGAAGAACCCACAACGAAGAATACACAACTATGTACCGGGGGGCTTTGGGGAGAAAAAGGAAAAAAATAAAATCTTTAAAAAAATAAAAAAATAAATAAATAAAAAAAAAAAAGAATAAGGCAGCCCAGAGTCAAATCCTGGCTGTCGCTGGTAGCTCTGTGACCTTAGGCAGGTTAATGAGCCTCTCCGTGAAATGGGAATCCCCACCTCAAAGGCAGATTCTGAGGATCAAATGAGGTAATGCACGTCTGGCACACAGTACAGAAGCACTGAGTAACTGGGCGGATGTGGGCTACCACACTTCCATACGTGTGTGTTGTACTTTGCATTTCCTTTTGGCTACTTACCAATGTGAATGAGGGGAGAAAACACAGCCTTTGAGTAGTGGAAAGATCAATTTCAAAGATCAAGGAGACAAAACTCGAGATACTTTGGGTTTACTAAGAGCAGGGCCGGGCTTGCCCTCCTCTGTGCCCCCGCCTGGGCCCCGACAGCAGGGCTGGTATCCCCCGCCTCAGCCGCCCTGTCCAAAGCAGAAGGCCCCCAAGAGCACCTCAGGGCCCTGTTTTGGCCGCTGGCCCTGAGCCGTTCTGTACCTTGCACGGTCCTTCCCACACTCCCTGGGGTTTCTCTGTCTCTCCGTTTCCCCTCTGCCTCCAGCCCCGGCAAGCATCTTTTAGTCCATTTCTGGGTTAATGTGCGCAGTGGAGCTGCCATCCATGTCCTCCAGCACTGTCCATCTACGGAGGCGAACCAGAGTGGCGCATGAGGCAGGGGGAGGAACCCTAACGCCCAGGATTGGGGAGGTGGCAGGAGTGCAAGAGAAGCTGGGAAGCAGAGGCAGAAGTCACTCCTCGGCCTCAGCCCCCATCCGTCCCCCCGCCACCCCATCTCCCGCAATGCCAGGGGGAGGGTTGCTGAGGACCTCTGCATGTAGACTCAATAGACAGGTGGGACGGGGTCATACCTGTCCATGTGGTGCCGAGCACACCAAGGGGACAGCCAGATGTCACCCATACGATTGGCATTAGAAGGTAAAAGTCCACTGTTCCCACTCTTTTTGCAGCTGCTGTCCAGCTGAAAGCATGAGGTGACCCAGGTCTCCCCTTTCTGTGGCAGTGGTGGCTGCAGCCTCCCCACATCAGAGGCATCAAAAGCAGAGGCATTAACATGGATTCCCCTAGGATCTTGCAACCCCTGAGAAACTATCATTTGTTCAAGGGCAGTTATTCTCAAAGTGCTTAAGGGAAAAATGAAATTAATTGGCTCACAGACCTGTGAAATGTGCAGAGCTGAACTGGCCTCAGTTAGCTTGATCCTGGTTTGACATATTTCTCTCTCTGCATCTCTGGGCTCTGAGAATGCTGGGAGCAGAAGGAAGTGGAGCCCCCTGGGAGGCCAGATGGCTGCCACCTCTGGAGCTTCCATCCCCGAACGGCAGGAGTTGGGTGTGGACATGGGACAGTGAAAAAGAATCTCGCTCTGCCTGGGCTGGCTCAGGACAAGTGCCTGATTTTGAACAAATCGCTGAAGTCAGAGACTAAGATGCCTAATGGGCGTAGGTCCGGCTCACGCTTCCTCTCCCAGCGCTGAGGATGGGCTCCACTCAATCCCCTCCTCTCTGTGGCAACTGTTTTACATCTTCCTACCCTCTTCGGACCTTCAGACCCTGCCCTTCTCCCCCAACACTTCACCTCCCATTTCCCAGAGCAGTTAAAAGCCCCCAGATGGAAACTCCCTCTATTTCTTGTCCCCAGCCTTCCTACATCTATGCTCAGCTGCTTCTCCTCCCTTCCTGTTAAAATGGAAAAGGTGACCCTTTTCCCCCCTGCGACAATCCTGAGCACAGGATCCCATGTGCTCCTACCTTCTCAGGGGCCTTCAACTAAGCTTTATCTGCTTCCTCTCCACCCGCTCGTATTTCCCACCCATCTATCCTTCTAATCTGTTAACTAAGTGACTTATTGAGCATATAGGTGCCATGATCATAAAGTTCACCATAAAATAAGATTAAAATTAAAATCTATCCAGTTGCTTGAGCCAGAAATCTGGGAGCTGCTCCTTCTCACCCTGCAAATCCAGTTAATTACAGTCCTATTAGTCTGAGTCTCTCTCAGCCTGTCCACTTCTACCCACAATAGTCCAAGTCGCTCATCAGCTCTTTCTCTTTCACTCGGTCATGTGACTCTCAGGTGAAAGACTCCATCCAGGTCTTGACGGCTTCATTCAAAAACTGATGAAGGTGGATTAGATGCCCATTTTAAGCTGCAAAATTTTATGAATTAAATCTAGGCCTGCACATTGCAACCAGAGATATAATTTAACATTTTTAACATCATAGGCCTTACCTCCTGGGCTCGCTGCTCCCTAAATTCTGCTTCCACATCAACCAGATACTTCCAGCAACACCTTTTAAAGACTAACCTTATGGGCAGTAAAATAACAAGAAGGATTCAAAGGCCAAAGACTGTAAGTAATGATAAATTTGATTATATATAAGAAACAATGAAAAACATGAAATCATGGTTTCAGGGTCACTTCAAACTTACATTAAAAAATTATAATAATCAGGGTCTTATGTAGGTGCATGGGTCTGGTCTGGGTAATAAAAGTCTGGATTTCTCACAAAGGGAATTTGTCCATGAATTGTTGCTGAATCAGTGTGTTTATGGGGACAAGGAGGGTCCAGGGTCTACTACTCTGTCATCTTGCTGACGTCACTCCTCAATAGTAAAATTCTGATGTAGAAACAATTAAGCCCAAAAGCACTTACTCAATTACAATTCAATAAATGGGTGTGGAAGTCAGTAGCAACATCTTGTTGTGTTCTGTCTGAATTTCCTCTTCTTTTCCAATTATTTACAATAATTAACTAACAGCATCAGTTGTTTATCTAAATTCCCAGGCAGAACGGAAATAAGGAGTTGCAGAAGTCATTTAAAAATATATGAGAAATCTACCCTCCAAAGTTGTTCTTGGAATGCAGATTCAGTTGAAGCATAATACATATTTAAAGAATTTTTAAAAAATATTTCAGCTTTTAGTTTATGTAAAACAACATTTACATCCTCCTCCCCTGCCTTCTCTGTATTTGATAAGTGTTGTACTCTCTGCTCCACTGGCTTCCAGAATCCTCTCTAGAGATTTACATAGCTAATCCTCCCCTCAAGAATAATTGAGGAAAGGATTTAAGCAATCTGTCAGAGACTATGCCATTCTAAGGCTTCTTTCCAAGGTATAATTCTGCAGCTGATGGTCTACTTACTGGACCAAAAGTTTGCTGAAGTATTTCCAAACACGCAGTTAAGGGGCGATACAGAGAGAGGAAACAATCAGGAACCCACCCAACTGAGATCCCTGACCAAATAGGGCCATGTTATTAATGCCCACCATTTGCTTGACCCACCAGCTCCTGTGCAGTCATCATTCACCAAAAGGTGAAATTCTAGCACACGTCTATTTGTTTCTGCAAAAGCCTTTTCCGAAGAGAAGCAAGGTTCAATTTGTGTGTATGGAATCACAAGGGCTTTTAAGATTCACTCCCTCCCCATTTCACTCCCCCACGTTAATATTCCTACTGTGGGGGAGGTTGGTGATCGCACCTCTTATGGTTGAGAAGGTTTCCTAGTAGCTAAATGCATTAGTAGACAGACATTATATTTGAGAGACTTAGAAGGGTGAGAGTTAAAGGTTAATTGTTGGCCCTACTAATAAATAAGTCCTAATAAATAAAGAAGTGTATTGTGGGCCCATTGGCTTCTTTCCAATATAGAGACCCCAAGCAGAAAGCTGAGGTCCAGGAAAGGCACAAAATTAGTTGGAGCCTCTTCAAATCTATCTAAGGTCTGCCTTCTTAAGCATGGCCTGTGAGACAAGGCAGACAAATACAGGTTGAAGAGGAATTTATACATGGCAGGAATGTAAGAACACCACCGATTTTCTTTAAAAAGTAGCACTGCACTAACACAAATGATAAAATATTAAGGAATTTTTTTAGATTACTCCAAATGTGGGCTATCTTTTCTTCCTTAGCTAATGGCTTTCTATTGATGGATTCATTCTTGACCCAGTTCCCTTTATGACAAGTGGCAAAATATGTAGAACGCGGCACACTACATGGCCTAACCCAGACTCAACCAATGATCTTGGTCTCATTAGTAACACCGACTTTTAATGATGTCATAACAAGAATTATTCACCGTCTTCTTGAAAAGCTCCAATACCTACTTAATATTATATTGCAGGTACCTATTAAACACACAACAAGGACTGACCATGCCTTCCTACCTAATGTGGCAGAAACTGTTCAACTGTCAGCTTTTCAAGTTCAAACGGCTCCATCCAGGATCCCATTCCGAACTGATTGGTAATCATATTTCCTTTTTCCCAGTGTTACTTCTATGAGCATTTGAATGAATAAAAATGATTCTAAACTCCACTGAACCTTTTATCTGATTTTTATCATCAGTACTATGAAGACAGTGTGGAAAGACTGAGATGATTACATCTGGAATGACCCAGATGAAGTAGGGGTTGGACCTAGATTTTAACACATAAGAGTTGACATGCATTTCTACAACCAAGGCCTGGCTCTGGTCAACCAGGGGCCTCTCCGTAGGGACTCTAGAGTTACTGATTAGATGGAAGAGCCAGGAGAGAGGGTAGTGCTGCTAAGCAGTATTTACCAACAAGTGAAAAACCGGAGCAGAGATTAATTCACATACACTTCAAAGCACTTATTCCTATTTGTTTCACGTAAGAACATCACCCTCTCTTAACAGTCTTTTTATTCTTCCTACAAATGCCAAAACCCTCTTCAGCCTTTTGTAAAGTCCTAATCCAAGTCTTTCTGTTCAGACAAGAAAATCTGTCTTGGGTAAATGAATAAATAAATAAATGAATGGAACAGAACAGACCAGAGAAACATATTTACATACATAAATTTATACATGATATGTGTAGCTTTTCAAATTAAGGTTGAATCAATTTGAAGTAGATTAAATCACCTTAGACTATACACAATGAATTCCAAATAGATTAAATATCCGAATGCAGACACACACACATGCACACAGACATACACACAAACTTATTTCTGAAATAGGGCATAAAAAACAAAAGCCAATAGGAAGATTCATGACTTTGATATCAAAACTAAAAATTCAACATGACAAGGTATGGTTACCAGTTATCAATTTATGACCTCTCAGCTCCCAAATTCATCCTTAATTGTCTGCTGTGAAATAATGAATCTAGACCCTGTAAATATTTCTTCTTTGCCAACTGGCAAGATGTTATGCTTTGTCAGTAGAGAGGGCTGGAGGGACCCTGGAGGAGGAGGGTTTCGCTTCCAGGTTCAGGGTGCTCCTCGAGGCAGGCTCCTGCCATGTGCATGGCTTCTGCAGTCCCTGATTCCTGTGAGGCACGCAGCTCCTGCAATGCCTGCTCCAGTGGTGCACACAGCTTCATAGTGGAGTGTCACTGGCATGGCACCTCCTGTGAAGGGCTTCTCTCCCAGCACCTCTTTGAGTGCTTCACAGCCTCAGTGAACTTCCTCTGCTGTCAGTGAGCCTTGCTCACACCATCTCCAATGAGGTCTGGATGTCAGCCCTGGCGGGTTGTGGCTACTCCCTATATCTGCCATCCTGTATTCTTGAGAGCCCTCTATTGCTCACCAGCCAATCCTCCCATACTTCAATCTCTTATTATAGTTAATAGTTCTTTGTATTAAGCTTTCCCTGTTTCATTACCATGTGGTTTCTCTCTCTTAATTGGCCCATTACCAATATAGAACTGACACCGGTAGTGGAGTGGTTCTGGGGACAGACCCACAAAGATGGGATTTGGGGGTTTGTTTGGTTGTACCCCAGGCTGGAACACAGTGCTGAGCTCCTTGCCAGTAGGAAATGGAATGCTAGTAATTCTCTGCATGTAGCAGCATGACAATTAACCAAGCTATCACCTGTGGTAGAC
Source organism: Equus asinus (assembly GCF_041296235.1). Lineage (NCBI taxonomy): Eukaryota > Metazoa > Chordata > Mammalia > Perissodactyla > Equidae > Equus > Equus asinus. The sequence continues at coordinate 45,004,035 of NC_091813.1, forward strand.
GGATGAAGTACCTGCTGAAGCATGTGCCTTGGGAGCCTAAATGCTATGACAATGACGTGGCAGTAGTGATGACCATAAAGACTGTGGTGCGGGAGGGAGTTTTCTGAATGCACTTCCGCACTTACGGAGAAAATGAGAAGCTCAGGTCCTTTAATTCTCAGCTCAAATCATGGTCTGAGAACCGGAGAACTTCCACAGAGCCTTTAAAATATCTATTTCTTGTAGTCAGAAGGATAATACTGCTAAAAATCAAGCAAAAATCTTAATTATGCAGAATGCTAAATTACAGTAACAATTGAATTCACAATCTCATCATTTCTCACTGCTGTTGAGATGGGCTCTCTCATTTCAGTGGTGATGATACAATCCCAGAGTAGCAGAAGCCAACTTCCAAGGACAACGTGGGTACATCTATTATGAAGGGCAGCAGGGATGTATCAGGAGTCAGAATGCCCCGACACACACATCTTTGGTGGTCGATATATCCTCATGAATGAAATCATATGGGCAGCCAAATGGAATACTGCTTGATTCATATAACAGGAAAAACTCTGGTAACCAAAACCTGACTTGAGTCAGCACAGTGGAGAGTCACTGCCTCTCACCCAGATTCCAGACCGAAGTCAATTCACAGACCAGGGCCCCTTAACCACAGGGAAGGCTAGAACCACTGGAGGAAGGCCCCTACACCACTGCTGCAGGTACATACCACAAATCTTCCTTCATTTTCCTAAGGGATCTGTAATCATTTGCTAGAGTGACTGTTCACGAGGACCCACCTAGACATAAACTTGGGCATACACAGCAGCATCCATGGAAATGGTATACAATAGACAGCTTGCTTGGGCACGCCTGAAAGGCACAAGTGGCTTCCTTGAACCTGTGGCTCAGATGCTTTCAACACCAACAGTTGCCTCCACTTCCTCAATCCATACTTCGAGCCTGGGGTGTTTCTAACAACTAGCTGGCCAAGAAACAAAAAAATCAAGCCTGGTTTATAGATAGGTTTGCATGATATGTTGATTCCACTCAAAAGTGGACAGCTGCAGCATGATGTCCCACTCAGGGGTGACCCTGAAGGGTAGTGGTGAAAGAAAACCCTCCCTGTGAGCAGAATTTCGAGTAATACATTTGGTTGTCTGCTGTGTCTGAACTGAGAGATGGCCAGCAGTACAGACCCACACTAGTTTATGAGCTGTGGCTAATGGTTTGGCTGGATAGTCGGGAAGTTGGAAGAAACAGGATTGAAAGGTTGGTCTCAGACTCGCACACACTGTGAAGATATTTGTGTCCCATGTCAACGCCCACCAAAGGGCATCCACAGCAGAGGAGGCTCTTATCAGTCCAGTGGACAAAATAATGCACAGTTGATGTCCGTCAGCCTCATTTCCCAGCTACCCCAGTGCTTGCTCAAGAGGCCCATGAACAATGTGGCCGTGGTGGCAGAGCTAGAGGATATGCACAGGCTCAACAATGTGGACTTCCGCTTACCAAGGGTGACATACACTACTAAGTGTCTAATCTGTCAAGAACCGAGACCAATACTGAGGGCTGCAATACGGCATCAATCCCACGGGTAAAAGCCATCCGCCTGGTGGCAGTTTGCTTACATTGGACTTCTTCCATCATAGAGAGATTTGACTTTCACTAGAATAGACACACATTCTGGATAGGGATTGCCTTCCTGTCCATAAAGCCTCTGCCAGCATTACCACCTGATCCATGTACTCACAAAATGCCTTATCCACCATCATGGCATTTCCTATAGCATTTCTTCTAATCAAGGAATCAAATTTACAATAAAGGAAATCCTGCAGTGAGCTCATGCCCCTGAAATTAACGTACCACAACACACAGAAGTGGCTGGTCTAATTGAAAGGTGGAATAGTTCACCTAATACTCAGTTACAAGTCGGGAGACACCACCCTGAAGGGATGGAGTTATCTTAGTGTACGTGGCACATGCTTTGAGCCAGAGTATATGAGTCCAGGAATCATGAGATGATAGTGGGAGTGGCTCTGCTCATCATACTTCTCATCACCGAAACCTCGAGCTGTGCTGCTTTGGAGGTCTTGGTTCTCAAGGGGTACTTCAAGCAGGGACACAACAATGGGTCTACTGATAGAAGATCTGAGATGAGACTACCACTGGGCCATCTTGGGATTCTTATGCCACTACACCCATAGACTGCAAAAGGTCTATGATGGTGCCAGGGGAGCTATCCATGGGGAGTCTCCATCCATGCATCCAGTCTACTGGCTGGAATGATCAATCCTGATTACAAAGGGGAGATTGTATTGCTGGTACACAGAGGCGGCAAGAACTCTGTCTGGAACACAGGATTCTCTGGGGGCCTGAGTACTTCCAAACCTAATAGCAAAGGTCGAAGAAAAACTACAGCAACCAAAACAGGTAGGACAATTGGACTCAGACCCTTCAGTAATGATTATTTGGGTCATCCCACCAGGTAAAGAACCCTGACGAGTTGAGATTCTGACTGAAGGCAAAAAAATATTGAATAAGTAGTGGAAAGTCATAAATTTACAGAATCTAGGGCTTTAAGCTTCAGATCTACCCATTGTTGCCTGCTCTGTCCATTATTATAGTTAAAATGGCATTGGACTGTATGAAGGGTCACTGCTAGGGGGTATGACGTTTTGTCAGAAGATACTAGAGGCATTTCTTTTCCTGGTTCTGGACAAACCTCCACAGGGCCCAGCTCTAGCAGTACACACAGCCTAGCAGTGGAGTGTCACTGGTGTGGCACCTCCTTGGATGACTTCAGATTGCCATTGGTGTCACATCTCCCCATGGATAGCTCCCCTGGCACCATCCTAGATAGATTTACATCTACCACAAACTTTATCCCAAGAGCCCGGTTGTAACCTAATGATTTGTGGAATTCAGGTTGAGGAAGAGCAGATGGCGGCCACTTCCTATACAGTTATCTGCTGCTTAACATTTAACATTTAATAAAGGACATCTTTTAGGCAGAAGGTAAATACCAGTAGCGACAGATACCTACACAAAGTGATGGAGAACAGAGGAAATGATAACATGGGTGAATACATGACTTTTTATCTAAAAAAACTATCTTCAACCCCATTCTTATCAAAATAACAATTTGTCTCTAGCAACGTTTTAGGGAGTCTTGAAGCTTGGCAGTTTAATAATTTATGAAACCTGACCGTGTGTAAGGCTAATATGAAAACAAAAGTTCACGATTCCTAAGGTAAAATCATTAAGTCCACTCTTCTGGGTTTTAAGGCTTATAGGGGAGTATTTATTCTCTCTTCTTAGTCCAAGTTTTGAGATTTAATATAGAATATAATTTTTCCCCAAACGTGGACTAACAAGCAGATTTCACATACCAGCATGTGGCTTGGTACTAGATATTTATCCCAAGTACTCTAAACAGAAGCCCAATTTTACTTTACATGCAATCTGAACTAAAAAGGCAGAAAGTCACAAATAAGCTTTCCGATATATAACAGATGGTATTCTCATAAATTCTTTACTTGGTAAACTAGAGCATAAGTGGATGATTTCTATTGATTTGTGGAAGATCAACTTGCATGTCACTCCCACAGGCACAGGAAGTCCTCCCTCCAAGGCTCATTTCTAACACTCTCTTCTCCACTGATGACTACGTCCCTTAGTCACTATCTGCCGGTCTTGGGTAGCAATAAAAATTGAGTAACAACTCACCCCCAAACAGACTGATAAGGTAAATCCACCTTATTAAATTTTATAATCAAAATATTAAAACAAACTTCAGTTAATAAAAAAGAGCAGATTAATTCAATAAACATGTAGATTTATTTTAAATCAGTTTGGTACATAATACAGATTGGTTTTGCAGTTTTTAACGAACTGAAATAGAACTTTCTAAATACAGCAGTGTCTGCCTGTGCAACAAATATCTGTAAGGTAAAATAAGGTATTTTGATAAGAACTACATTTGCGTGAACAAATCAGATGAAAAATCTGAAAAGGTTTCTATATACCTTCTGGATTAAAAAACCCAAAAATTATCAATGGCTCAAGATACTACATTGCCAAAGACACAGGGAGAAAGGCTGTGAGTTCTGTTTTAAGAGCTCTTCTTGCAAAATCTAATTCCGTATTATGATTTTGTTAGAGTAGTATTCAAAATTATAGAAGATGAGAAGCTTCATTAGCTACATTTTCAAAAAAAACTGTTCCATGTGTTGACATTAAAGTGTGCCAAGATATTCATATCTAGGTAAAGACAATTATAGCTAATTTTTGTAGCTAATTTTTGCCACTTTGGGAGGAATGGAAATTTTGTATATTTTCAAATGAATCTTGTATCTTGCAGCACTCACTAAAAGCTACCAGCCATGGCACCATAATAAATTTTTTGTGAGGTACCTAGAATATTACTACTAATGAAAACACAAAAACGTGAGGTAAACCTACCTTTTCCCAAAAACCTTTGAAGCCAGAGACTTTAAACAATTAAGGCACTTGAAAACATTAGGTGTATATACAAACGTGCAAGTAAAACAAAGTTTGGCTGTACCAGCAAGTAACAAAGAAACAGTAAATCTTCACTTTAAGAACCTTTAATATAATTATCTAAATGCAAGGAATTTTGGCTCATGAAATGGACCAAAGCAACATGTCATTTCCTACTATAAAATATTGAAAAACCAAGTGCTAAACTCAGCCACTATAGGCTAAAGAAACTAAAACAAAAAAAAAACTTTAATGACTTAGAAAAGCAAAAGCTCATTTTAAACTAATTTAAACCTTTGAACTAATCCAATGTGTTACAGGCAGGGGAGAAGTATCCTCTAAACCCCAAAACTAGTGCTTCATAAGAAAGCTAAAGACATAAAAACACGCACGCTTATTACATTATGGGAACTGAAATCGAGAAACAGAGAGGACGGGAGAGAGGAGGAGGAAGAGAAAGCACAGTCTGTTTGTCCAGGGCGATCGTCATTAAAACTCTACAGTAATCCGATCAACCAAAATCCTTGGATTTTCTGAAATTACAGTGCTCACATTTGCTGTCTCAAAACTTAAAATGATTGTCTCATTTAAACAGTAAATGATTCTCAAACAACTTATTTGCTTCTTGCTTCATGAAAGCAGTTACTTTTCAAGAAAGCTTGGTGGAAATCCTTTCAAGCTACGACAGTGTTAGAATACTTTCTTGAAGTACAAAGGAAAACAGAATGGAATCAATTTTATCTCTACACTTTTCAACAGCCCTAAGAAAAATACTGGGAGGTTCAATAAATGAAGGCTTTCATCTTCGTAACATCCTCTAGCTTAAGTTACTCAGGTCTGAAGTAAAGTAGGTAAGTTTTTAATGCAATACTAACAGAGTGGCATCTAAAAGCAGGCTCACTTCTGCTCACACCAAGCTGCATCCTCAGACCAACCTTCACCTTAGCGGGCAGGAACAGACTGCAGGCGTTTAAGTTACAGCCTACCTTCCCGTCAGTCTTTTAAGGCACTGTTCTTTATTTTGTCAATGACATAAGGTGCTTCACAAGTATGAACAATAAGCCGCTACACTTTCATGGTTTGTATCCTTTCTATTCATTTCTCTTCAATCGGGAATGTCATTCCTTGTGTGGCATCTTATTTCTAATGTAGAAAAAATAACTGCTTTCAAGCACAAAATTTTACTCTAAGGATACAGTGTACTCTAAAGATACTAAATTTATAAATTTATTCCATTTTGAAATGACAGCCAAAAATCTGCCTGATTCTCCTTTGGCACATTCTACTCAATTCTGGGGACTAAACTACATCCTGAGTTAGGATGAAAATAATGCAACTTTCAGGCTTTAAAACGACTAAATTTAAACTGCCAAAGAGTCATGAGGTTGTCTGTGCAGGACAATGTTTCCCATCCCTTACAGAGTTACATTTGGCATGTCAAGAACAGAGAACACAATCCCACAGCAGCAGCCATTTAAAGGAAAAGACAGCCACAAGGATTCATGCAGAATATTTTAAATATTCCTGTTGAGCAAAATGATTTAGCTAATTTTCTTCAAGGACGATGCTCCAAAATATCCTATATGCATCCTTTGCAAATTTAAAGCTCTTGGAATAGTGTCTTCCATGTGGGACATCTTGAAAGATAGCATTTTGGTTTCAGTGAGTTATATGCCAGTCGTTAATTTAATGGGTCTGTTTACAGAGTGTGGTAGTTTCGTTCTTTAGATTTGCAGAATTTATAGAGAAAGAAAATAACAGCCTGCACACCCAAGACAAGGACGATTCCTCCAATGAAACTGGCTGCATCAAAGGTGGATTTCCGCGCAGGCTGCGGAGTTGGAGTTAAAGTGGTATTAGTTGTACCTGTTCAGTGAGATAGAAAAAATAACAATACTTATTAAGTCTCATGATTCTCTACCATAATTTCAAGACCCACCTGAGATTCTATTTTTGCCATGTGCTAAATTCTATCAAGTATTTCCTCAAGTTTTCACAGCTAGAATTTATCCTTAATTGAGGAAGACAAGCATTTAGCAACCCCATTCTTCATTCCAGCCAATGATTATCAAGTGGTCAATGCTGCTATCTAACTTCAAATACGAAAATGACAGAATGATCCTCTTGGTATATAAAGTACGTCCCAGGAACATGTCAAGCTCTTTTAAAATCTGCAATTTCTTCAGACTACAGTCAAGGATTGCTTAACGATGGGGATATATTCTCAGAAATGCATCGTTAGGCAATTTGTCATTGTGCAAATATCACAGAGTGCACTTACAGCAACCTAGATGGTACAGCCTGCTACACATCTAGGCTGAACAGTACTAATCTTAAGGCACCAGTGTCAGACATGCAGTCTGTCGTTGACCAAAATGTCGCTGTGCAGCACATGACTATATATTTTTAGTTAACTGCTACAGTAAATATTAATATTTATGTTGAAACTTCATACTTTTGAATTTTAGTAAATATTTAAGGTAAATAAAAATTCAGTTGCAATTTTTCAAATTACAAAAACAATGTTAAGTATCTGCAATTTATAATTCCAACAAGCAAAAGAACTTGTTATTAAAGGTATCTTAAATCTTACTCTGCAAATTTTATATTATGAGAAAGTACTAGCTAGTGATAAGAAAAAAAGCTCAAAAATTTGAATTCCTTTCAGGAGTAAAACATGGCTATATATTAAGTGGCCCAGCTTCAAAATTAATTACAACTGTTGTATATTTCTTTTTGTGAAGAAAGAATGGCTTCACTGAAACTGAGACAAAGGGAGCACAAGAATAAAACCAGAAGAATCTACAAAACACAAAAGATTCATCAGAATCAAAACAACAGGGGCCAGCCCTGTAGTCGAGTGGTTATGTTTGCATGCTCCGCTTCGGCGGCCCAGGGTTTCGCCAGTTCAGATCCTGGGCGAGGACATGGCACCGCTCATCAGGCCACGGTGAGGTGGTGTCCCACACACCACAACTAAAAATATGCAACTATGTACAGGGGGGATTTGGGGAGATAAAGCAGAAAAAAAAAGATTGGCAACAGTTGTTAGCTCAGGTGACAATCTTTAAAAAAAAAAAAAAGAATCCAAACAGCAGCATGTTAAATACGATGGACAGAGGGAGGGGTTCCTAACCTGTGTGCCTTCAGTCTCCTGTGGCACAGCCTAACTATGACTGAGGTTATAACATCAAATCATTAATCAGTAAAAAATTAATTTTCACGTGCACTTTCAAGAGTTATAAAGGAATATAAGAAATGGGTAAGAAATACGGGCAAGGGGCACTTTGGTAGTGATTATGGCTTTTTAGACCTTTCTCAGTAAAGGATGGCTATATTGTCTTTACTCAAATCACCAACCAATCAGTAATCAGTATTTAATTTTTAAGTTGTAAGAAATTAGATTTCACCTACAAGTTATACTGAAAAAGTTTTAGAAAACATCACTTAATTCTAATGTGTCATGCCAAATGTGATCACACATTAAAAAACTAGAAGAGGACTCTCAGTAAACCTATACTTATTTCTTTAACAGCCTACTATCTCAGCCCTTCAAATATAAGAGACGAGTTTCAGTTCGTAACTATGCGTGAACAAAACCAGAGAACGGTAGAAAGAGTAAAAGGCAACGCCGCACACACATCCTCCCTCCCTGTGAGTTAAAAGCTCAATTACCTGATGTAGTAGCTGTGGTGGAAGCTGTAGAAGAGGAAGGCGGGGTTGTGGTTTTAGCTGGAATGTAAACAAAATGTATTAAAACTTAAATTTCTAAACTTTGCAGTTATCTAGCAACTGTCTTTTTAAAATAATGCTACCAACTTCAACACACTTTCAATTTTTTTAGAGAATAAAGGCTAAATTTCAGTTAATGGTTAACTAACATATCTACATATCGAGAAAAACACTAAGCAATCATAAGATTTTATCTATGTTAACTCTATGTACATATCTAACTATAAAATCTATGTATACATCTGGATAAAGTTTACAAAAAGACACAGAAGGGCAAGAATTAGTGTGTAGGTGAGGGAACTAGAGGCTTCTTTATAAATAATCTTGTTTCTAAGACCAAAACTGTTAAAGTCATGGTGCAAAACAAGTACAACTCAGTATTTCTTACGCAGGTATCAAGATTCACTTATCTTCTTCATTTCAGGGGGCTGGCAAACTTTTCTTAAAGGGGAACACAGTACATATTTTCGCTTTGTGCACTGTGTAATGAAAAAGTAGCCAAGGACGACATGCAAATGAATGGGCCAGGTTGTCTTCCAACCAAACTCTATTTATAAGAACAGATGTCCTGGGGCCATAGTTCCTCCAACACAGATTACAAGAGCCCAAGTGTAAGCTCTCGTCTCCCATACTATGTGACTTCAAATAACGATCTGATGATGCCTCAAAAGAAACGCACTCATGGGAAGAATTAGTTTGAATGCGACAACACTTTAGGAAGTAAAGCATTATATTGAGACTTCTGTTAATATTGATACTACTAACAGATACTAAGAAATAACACATGACTAATACTGATAGGTACATCCACACAGATTTGTCTCCTTTTCTCTCTCACTGTGAGTGCTGCTACACACACTTTACCCATCCTGCTCTTCGATGCAGAGTGAGGTCATCTCCCATTTCTCCATGCTATGAACACCTTACAGAGAAATATCTGATCTCATCTCTGATAGGACTGATTCTAATACAGAATTCCTAGTATAGAGGATACGATTATTTTAAGACTCATAATCCCTTCAAAGTTTTGGTTGCTTATACATTCTGTGTAACTGCAAAAAATACACTTTACAAATTAAACATACAGCAAATTCTTTTCAATCTTAAAACACTACTATTAATTTTGTCTGATGACGTTATGGAAAAAAATTCACAAACTTGCTATCTGGTGCTCACTTTCTGCCCTCTGAACACGGTAAAAACCAATTCTTTTTTTGTGAACAGGCAGAATATTTACATTTTTTTTTTTTAAAGATTGACACCTGAGCTAACATCTGTTGCCAATCTTTTTTTCCTTCTTCTTCTCCCAAAGCCCCCCAGTACACAGTTGTGTATTCTAGTTGTAGGTCCTTCTGGCTGTGCTATCTATGTGGGACGCCGCCTCAGCATGACCTGATGAGCAGTGCCACATCTGCGCCCAGGATCCAAACCAGCGAAACCCTGGGCCATGGAAGCAGAGCCCACAGACTTAACCATTCGGCCATGGGGCCGGCCCCTACACACTTTTACTTTTGACCAAAGTATTACATTGACAAAACTTTCAAAATTAGGCATTACTTAGGGAATATACCTCCACTGACCTACTGTATGTTCCTTTCATTTAAAAAGATAATTCTTAGGTTATAAACGTGGTTATTGGTGATAAATTTAGAAAATACAGTAAAGACATTTAAGTAATCCCATCACTCAGAGTACCACGTTACTCTTGCTGGCCATTTTTCTAGGCATGGATCTATCAAAAAAAGGAAACCGTACTAGAACTACGTGTACAGTTTGTCTTCCACTTACTATATTACAAACATTTCCCACGATATTTCTGACATAATTTAGTCATTCTATTTTAAGATATATTTATAAATATTTGTATTTATGTTTATATGTGTACTATTCTTACTGGTGGAAGAATATTATAATTAACGCCACTGAACACCTTTCTACGTAAGTCATACTCTCGTTGTTTCTTTAACAGTCCCTTCTTTTTTCACTCTCTCTCTTCAGCAGAGCCAGGGAAAGAGACCATATAAAGCTTTATTCTTCAACCACTAATTGCCACTCATTGATGGGGAGCAAGCCCTGGCTTCCTTCTACTTTACAGACCCAGAGAGAGAGAAAACTAAAAGAGAAACTCATGGTAGTTCACAGGAGAACCCAGCATGGAGCAAGCAGAACTACATCAAGACTCACGGGGAACAAATTAAAAGCGGACCCACAAGAATTGTGGGGAAACTGTTTCTCCCTCTCTCCCCTTATGTTCACATTCCACCTTCTGTAAATTAGTTTTCTCTGAACATCTCGGCTTTCACCAATCTTTAACAACCTCCTAGCCAATGACTTCTAATGAGCGCTAAAGGTTCAGGACTTTACCACTCAGACCACGGTGTGCTCTGCAGAATCCACTCTGCAGCACCTGCAGATCTCTACAGACTACTTCCACTGCAGCCGTAATTCAACCTATGCCATGGCATCACTGAAGGTGCAGTTGGGAAGAGCTGTGCACACTGGCTACAAAAGTGGTACAAGCTAGCTCATAATGCCCAAGTCTTTCAAAATGAGTTCTTGTCCTTGTTATAGCACTTGACCACTTTTTCCTCTGAAAAACTACACCTAAAACACACACACACACACACATACACACACACACACACACACACACGGTTCTTGGACACACTTCTCTGCCCATCCCTACTCAGTTTCCTCTCCAGTCCTGTACCCATCCCTCAGACTTATCGTTCCCAAGAGTTTGGTCCTCAAGCCCTATTCTCCTCTCTAAAAGCTGCGCCAGTGGACTCTACTACTGCATATGCTGATTAACTTATCTGTATTTCTAGCCAAGAGCTCTCCTGTCACCTCAATCATCAAGTCCTATCCTTCTACTTCCTAAGCCTATGTGCATATATCTGCGACTCTTCCCCTATTAATTCTCTAGAGTTACTGCAACAGGATATCTAACCTCCCGATGTTCACTCGTGTCCTTCCAATCTCCTCTCCACACTGTCAGAGTAAGTCATTTTACTAAAATGCAAGTCTCATCATGACCTACAACACACTTCAAATCCATCAGCAGCAAGACATACAAAGGCACTTTCCAATCTGGCTCTTGACCTGCTGACTGTCCAGCTTCACTCTTTCTCACCTTGTAGTGGACACTCCAAATGCAACTCTCTAACTTCATTGTACACGCACATCTCCTTCAGGGGACCGCCCTGCTGCACCCAGGAGGCTCTCCTCATATTTTCCCACAGTAATTTCAAGATTCAGTCAACATCTCCAGGAAGCTGCCACCACGTATGCCATGCTACTCAACACCCACACCTTCCTACAAATCCCCCAACACACTGTGCCTACTTACCTCTTTCATAGTTTCTACAACAGACAAAATGCTGTCTCACTTCTGTCACCATATCCCTATCATCTAGCCTTGTACTTGTCTTGAAGTAGATGTTTTTTAATTATTTACTATTCCTATCAAATTGGTAAAGATTTTAAAAAGGAAATATTATCTAGCGCTGTTTAAAGTATGGTGAAAAACTTTCTAGTTGTGGTTGGGAATGAAAAGCATATCTTTCTGGAAAGCAATCACTATTGAAAGTCTTAAAATACTCATATCCTCTGACCTAGGAGTGGTGTTTGAATCAATCCTATCAAGAGATGACAGCAAATATTTTCCTATAAGATGTTCATTGCATGGAGAATGAAAGATGACCCAACCATCCAATCAAGAGCAGGACAGGTAAAGTTGTGCACAACAATGCTTACAGTAGAGGAAAATGATTCAAAAATGTACAGACATTATTATCCAACTTCATAAATACATTTGGATATACAAACAGAAAAGACGAGAACTTCATCACTGAAAACATCTTGGTGTACCCTCCGGATGATGGGAATTACAGGGAATTTTAATGTCCTTTTGGCTTCCATATTGCCCAAGATTCCCACAAAATCCCCAGAAAGCAGTTTGCGGACTCTGTGCAAAGCTATGGGAAATTTGCTCAGAGTCAATGAATGTGAAACACTGGAGTTATGTGTCAATGTCACACAGTACATATTAACATAATTATTGTGGTCCAAGACTAAATATGTCTGTAATTTTTAAATTATGCCAACAACTTCTAAGTATTTAACTCCTAAAAAGTTATTCATCAAAAGAGCTTAAAGGAGAAGAAAGGAGTCAATTATCTTGTATTACCTGTAGAATTGGTTGGCAATGGAGTAGGAGTGGGAGCTGTTTTAAAAAAAACAAAACATTTAAGTCAAGCTAAAATGTCACAGTCTACAATACTATTTCCCAACCTGCAGTCATTAGAGTACCACTTTTACAATTTTTACAGTTAAGTACCACCTGTGGAGGAGACTGACAGCTACTCTCAACCCAGTATCATTCTCCCCTTGTTTAGAAATAGAAACACCAATTTTTAGTGACACTCCCCCCCCCCCCAGGAAAAACATGTGGGGGCCTCCCTTGCAGCTAGGTGGCCATGTGTAACTTCTAGGAAGCATCTGTAAGATAGAGATTAGATTGGGCCTTTCTCTTTCCCTTCCTCTTCCTGCTGGCAGGGAACCAAAGTGATGGCTGGAACATGAGCACTCACCTTGGAGAGGAAAATCACAGCCATTTTTGAGGAATGACAGTGTGGACACCTAGAAGGAGCCTGGTCCCTGACGGGTGCATAGCTGCTCCTCTAGCCCAGGCTTCCTTTCCACGAGAGCAAGGTAAATCTACTCCTTAAACCATTGTAATTTAGGATTTTATGTCCTTCATAGTTGAAATGAATTCTAAGTCATACATCATGAAGTAAGTAAAATTACTCAATTTTTCTTTTATGTCTTTAAAAATGTTTTACATAATCTTATTTCTAAGCAATAATATCACAAAATCACAAGTCTGTTATAGTTATTAGTGTTTTCTAACACATTAAAATAAATATTAAAAATGTTCATTTACTGCCTAAATCATATTATGCAGTCTACACAGGGCGTAGCTGATCTCAGACTAATAAAATTCTCAGTTACAAAATTCATGTCAGGATGGGGAGACGGGGAAACCCCTGCCAAAATTAAATAATTACAGGCAGTCTTTCCAGGTTAGTGACACACTCCAGAAAAATCTTTTGCTCTATTTAATTATTATCTATGTGACAAATTAGGAGTTTGACTTTCCCATTAATTTATAATCTTGTTAGAAAAATTAGCTGTTTAATCTAGGAATTTTAACTACTTCCTGGGCAAAGAGTAAAGGTTAAAGAGTAGTTAAGTTCCTCAAATTAAAGTACAGAAAATGGATAAATACAGAGAACATTCATTTGACCATAGTGCAAACTATGCTGGAGACTCTGAAAATAACCAGTACCATAACCAAGAAAGTGCCAGAACAAGGTTGTCCAGGTCTGTAAAATGCAAATAAACAAAGGGTCTAAAGTGCAGTGAATTTCTGGAAAAGTCAAAAAAAAAAAAAGTAGAGCAGGTGTCTGCACTTACAGAATTCCACAATATAGCCAATTCTTTAAACCAAGATTCAAAACACTATCCTTTTAGCAATCAATATGAATATGCTATTCATATCCAAATTTCTAACAAGATTAGAATTATGAAAGTGCCTCAAACCAAATGCTTCCTCAGGCAATGACTGTCCTCACCTCTCTGTGGCCACTTTTGCCAGCAGCCCATGTGAATACTCACCGGAACAGAATTCTGTGCGGTTCACCACCTCGCATTCACTAACTGTCAAATTTGAACAGTAGCTTTTGTTTGCTATGGGGGGGTGAGAAAAGGACAACACCAATCACTCTCTCGTATTATCTTCGACTTTGTTACTAAGCTCCACATTGCTTCCAAAAATCAAACTCAGGCACAAACACTTTAGAAGTCCACAGACCAACAAAACACTGTTATTCTCTTTACCCCATTGTTTTAGAAATATTACACAGGATCGCTCCAAATGTTTTCCTTTTAAAATCCACGTGACTATATCAAACAGATACATCTGAAACGCCTAGATCTCAGAATTGTGGTATGGCTACTGTACAAGGAAGGCTGCTAGAATACACAAAAGAGGGCTGAGTCAGGAGGGAGTAGTAGTCAGGATGCAATAAAAGCTTAGTAAACAGGGGAGGTGCCCCGTCAGCAGCAGCAGGACCTCTGTTCCAGATCTCTGCTGGAGTCTTCTACCCTTTCTAAAACAGCTTCCTGGATGGGCAGACTGGTAGGATGAGTAAGGGAGAGCCTTACCCAACACATCCCACAGTCCAGCATTCAATCTCCCAAACCTGCCCAACTCCCATATACTGCCAGACGTGGGGAGAGGGGTGCACTCAAGTTCCATTTAATGACCTAAAAAATGTGACTTACACAACGGAAAAGTTAACCCCAAATTAAGCTAATGTCTTAACTTTAAAAGAGGTTTTTAAATTTTATTATGTAGTGATAAAATTTTCAGAACTCTTAAATTTTTCAATTAAGAATAAAGAAATTAACATGTAGCTTTGGCTTCTTCTTCATACATATTAAAAAAACCTGACAGACTGTTTTTACTGCTAAGAAAAAAATGCAACTATCTTACATGAAGAAAATGGACTAATTTATGCGGCAATCCCATGGTTCTACCAAGAACCTGATGGCATTTCAAAGCATCTCCATCTAGCTCTTTATCCCTCAATCAAATTAAACGTAACTTTAGAATTTAACAAAAGCACAGGAAAATGCTCTTCCCACCTTATTCTTCCCCCATATCTAAGCATCCAACAAAGTGTCAGAAGGTCTCCTTGTAGCTCACCTAGCAGGATATCTACAGATGATAAATGCCTCAAACATTTTTCCCCAAAGAGTTTTCAGAGGAAAATTGCACAACTTTCTTTCACAGCTAATTTCAGTGTAGTAGTGCTCTCTTATTCCTACAAAGGTCTAAAATCTCTCTTCCTTTAAAAGCTATTGAGCCTTAATTATCAAGTCTAAGGAATTAATTAAAGGGGAGAACGGGAGACAAGGGATTTTAGGAGGAGTGTTAAGGAACTGGCACTTGAAAGAAAAAGTATTTGATCTGCAAAATAGTGCACAATATCCTGTTTCACATCATTTTCAAATGTTCAAGAATATTCTGTAGTATATTTTAAAATGTTAGAACAGAACAGTTCTGCATTCTCAAAATTAAAGCAATTCCAAAGTTTCTTACCTTCTTTACATTCTATCCAAAAGCAGGTCGCATTACTAATGCTAGTATCAAAACAGGAAACACAGCTGTTTCGGCTTTCACAGGTTTCTGTGGGGAGGGTGTATGAAATCAATTAATTAATTGGTATTTCATTTTGAGTTCACACTATATATCTTTTTTAAACAATAGTAAGCACTACATACAGCACCAGAATTAATAATTCAGAGAAATACTAAAACTTTATAGCCCATCGACAGATGAATGGGTAAAGAAAATGTGTTATACACAGATAATGGAATATCTTTCAGACATGAAAAAAGGAAATCTTGCTATATGCTACAATATGGATGAACCTTCAGGACACTATGCTACGTGAAATTAGCAAGTCGCAGAACCACAAATACTGCATGATTCTCCCATACAAAGTATCTAAAATAGTCAAACTCCGTAGCAGAAAATAGAACCGGTTGCCAGGGGATGGGGGGAGGGAAAATGGAGATTTCCTGTTCAATGGGTATGAAGTTTTACGTAAGAGGAACAGTTCTAGAGATCTTCTATACAACATTGTGCTTATAGTTAATACTGTACCATACACTTGAAAAGTTGTCAAGAGGGTAGATCTCATGTTATGTGGGGTTTCTTTTTAACCACACACACAAAAATACTTTATAAACTGGCTTACTAAGAAATCTCCATTATTATAAATGAGTTATGAAGCCAGAAGTCAACTCAAGAGAAGGGGGGGAGACAACAAGCTCGTGGGAACATTCAGTACTTCATGGTACCTAAACAATTCTTTTTCTTACAGCAACTATTTCACGGACACTCAGGGTTTCTTGAGGCATTTTAAAGCATCCTTAAAAAAATAAAAATAGTGGAAAAAACACTGTAAGGCCAACAGGACATATTGGGAAATAGCTGCCCCAAAATGTCAGATGAGACACTGGAATTTTTAATAGTAATAAAGATTTATTACAGGTTGAACTCAAGCTCCGATGATGCCCATTCTGAAATACCAGAGATTCGTAATTCATAAATCACCCACTTTTTCCAGGGTCCTCCACGACTGGAAGGTAAGAGACAACTCATCTGGAGGGGGCTGCATTCATGTATATATAATTTAACAAGTTAGGAAGGTCTTTGTCAATAATTCTAAGGCAAATGGCCCAGAAACACGACCTCAAGGAAAGCTAATTACAATTCAATGCCTAGAAAAACAAATAGACTATAAAATTGCGCTGTTTTCTCAGAAGCTGGATGCCTCCGAAAAACATTCTCATTTACTTCCTCTGTGCCTAAAAAATGGTTCTGCATAGAGGCACTGTATTTCAATACTTTAGTATTTATCAGAGACAGGGACATATGTGAGGGAGGGGATCACAAAGTAGAAGTTCTTCAGAGGTTCGTATACACATGGAAAATACTAGTTTACAATCTTTTGTGCTTGAAGATGAATGGGTAGCCTGGTGAATGTTATTTACCATGAACCAAAGTTGCTATCTTTCAGACTGCAGCGGATCCAACTACTAATCACAGAAAACACAAATCATCACCTTTGCATTCATTTCAATTACACAAAGGCAATTAACGTGGTAGTTCCAAGCTTCTCTTTAAAGAAAAAATCCACAACTACAATGCTGGGAGGAAACTGCCAAACAAGCAGGAGATAAAACATATTCTGCTCTATCATCTTAAAAATAGTGTGGTTAGAATTTCCTATTGTACTACAATTTATTTTCCCGATTTAAAAATTTTTGAATTTTACCATTACATCTTTCTGAATCTAACAAATAACATTACACCTATTATGTATTTTATTAAACTCTTATAAAACACAAAAACCAGGGAAGACACTGTAAAACAATATGACCAGCCCGAAAAAGATGCCAAGGTAAAAACACTTAGATTTGGGCAATTCCTCGGTCAGGATGCCAGATATCCCTTACCCAACATTAACTAGAAAAATCAATCACACTGGACTGCAGATTTTAACCATGCAGGATTTCTGCATCTTCCAACCTCAAATTTATCTCCCCCTCTTTTGCATTGTCATGGCATTACCAATTTCTGCTCTAAGATTCCGTGTATGGCTCAACCAGTTTCCAAATCGTATGCACAGCTTAACAAAAGGTGTGTTTCTGACCGGATTTTGGAAAATCGACAGACCGAGGTTCCAATCCCAGCTTCCCAGTCTATGAAACATATGGTCCAGCACAGTTACTTTATCTCCGTCTACCTCCTAGGTTCCAGCACCTTTCTTCCAGTTTAGCCTAAAATCCTAAAAGAGGTATATGCGAAACACCGCATACACAAATGGGTACTTTTCTTTGCACACAGCACAGAGTGCAAACTTTTCATTAATTAAATGCTCAAGCCTCAGGTATATCCCATACCCATGCGCAAAATCTTTGTAATTAACTACCAGGCGACTTATTTTCTCAGACTCAAGACTGAGCATTAACGTCTTTAAGTTTCTCTTTCCCCCAACTTCTTAAGAAGCCTCCCTGGGGAGGGGCCCCAGGTGGACCAACGACGGAGCCCAGGGATCCGGAGGGAGTTCGGTCCATCGCCAACTTCGGCGGCGCGTCGCCTCGCCCCATCATCAACCCCCCCAAGCGCCACCGCGGGAGGAAGCCACGTCCCCTCCGCCGAGCCCACGGCCACGCCGGGGATTACGAGGCACTGTGAAAAAGCACCTCGGCGGGAGACACTGTGGGACCGGGAACAGCCCAGGGGCCACCAGGGCTCGGCCGCCCCTTCCCACCAGGGCGTTCCCAGACCGGCCACCCCGCGCCCGGCCCCGGCGGGACTCGGACGGGCCGCCATGTTGCCCGAGCGCGGCCCACCCCGGCCACGGCCCCAGCCCCGGCGGCGCGCCCCGCGGGCAGGGGGGACGGCTCGGCGGGGCGGGCGGGCGCAGGAAGCCTGCTGGGCCGGCGCCCACCTGGTACTGGAGCGGTGGTCGGCGGGTGGGTCGTGGCTGGCGTCGGGCTTGTCGGGACGGTGGGCAATAAAGTCGAGGGCCCAGTCACGTTCGGGGTCGTGGTGGCGTTCTGAGCTGCGGTCAGCACACACAGCGCGGCCAGGCAGGCGGCGGCCCGGAGAAGCGGGCAGGGGTACCTCGACATCGCGTCCTCGGCGCGGAGACTCGGGGAAAGCTGCGGCGCACGACACTCCGGCCGTCTCTCTGGCCGCCGCGGCGCGGCTTCCGAGACTCCGCTCCTCCTGCGGGGGCGCGCTGGGTCACGTGAGGGACTGGCCGCGGCGTGCTGGGTCGCGGCGGGGCGGGGGCGGGGCTCGGGCGATACCAACTGGAATCCTGCGGGGGGGTGAGCAGGGGCATCGAGAGGGAACCGAGGGAGGCTGTCCCTCAAAGCGACTGTACCACAGCGAAGAAAGGACAAGACTCGGGAAACGATATTCATTTCCCTCAGATTACCACACAGGATGCAGTTTGGCTTTTCTCGTTCCTGCGATAGTGAAGGCTCCCACCCTGGCTTGGATGGAACAACCTACATGACGTGGCGCTTGGCGTCCCCAGGGGAGACCAGCGAGGCTGAAATTCCGCGGCCCCACGTGACCTCCGGGGACGCGCCTCGGGGACCTGAGTCCAGCTGGGCGGAAGTTGTTCCCGTGCGTGCGCTTGGAACCTGGGCGAGAATTAAGTTTGTGCTGTTGTCCTGCGTTTCCACGGTGTTTGCATCCATGTTTAGTAGGACCAGGGCTTTTTTTGTGGAAATCGATTTTGCTGGACGTAACCCCGTGTTGGGACTCCCTAGGGAAATGGAGACGCCACGTGGTTAAGGACTTTGGGCTCCGCCGCCCACGTTGTGTGAGTGGCTGAAACACCGCAAGCGGTCTCCTGCCTTCCAGCCACAGCCGCACACTTTCCTACCTCTGCCGCACTTTCCCAACCTGACTTCCGAATTTCTTGCTATTTCAGCCGTCGGTAGCAGCAGCCAATCAACGCCACCACTCTAGTCAGAGAATCTAAGGCGAATTGAGTTGGAAATCCATCTGGTCCATTCCCACTCCCACTTTACAGGTGAGGAAACCGACACTCAGTAAAGTGATTTGACCGAAACGTCCGATTGCTTGGCATCAGGGCTGGATTTCGAAATGCCTGTAAATGCTCTGTCACTGCTCAGGGTTTTGTTAAGGGTGAGCGCCATCTGATGCCCAGTCTCACAAAAATATTCACAAGTGCGCCTATGCTTATATCAAGTGGTAAAAATTAGGTTATAAAAGCTGTACTTAATGCCGTCTGTCTTCAGCTATTTGTATTCTTCGTGTAATTTTAATTAGGCGAATTTATCCTAATAAAGTAACACAAACGTTAATTACTTTTTGCGAGATTTGCTTTGCTCTGAAAAACCAGAAAAGATGACTGCATAAGCGCTTTACCTTTCTTCGCCTAAACTTGAAAGCTTTTATAACGCTCTAGAATCTAATCAGTGGGGTCCTTCTGTACCCTCATGACTATGGACATTTGTTCTATTGACTACACTAGTTGGAGATTTGTTCGGATGTGAACAAGAAACTGACGATTTTTGAATGATCCAATCTGGCCAGCAGCAGGCGACTGCAGCCAAGTAAGTGAGGTCTCGTCATCAGCCTTCCAACAGTGAAACGTCTGCTCCTCACTCAGGAAACCTCACACGCGGTATTTATTTAGCACATGACCATCTGACACCCAGACCAAATGAAGGCGCTAGGCAACTTTTGTTTTTTTAAGGTTAAAAATATAATAGAAGTTCTGTTTCTTCCCATACCCCAATTGGTTATCTTGTTTACACCATAGGATGAACGCACCTCATTGTGGAGGCCATTGTTTTACAATTTGTCATCTGGGTGTTCAACTCTAATCCTCAGATTTTTGTTAGTCCTTCTAAGGGGGCATGTCACTCTCTTGTTTTAGGACTAGCAAAACACCAGCTTATTTTGCATTGTTTTATGTGGCTCTGTTGAGCTAGATCAAGGAAGATTTCCAAAGTCATTTTCACCATTCCAGAGCAAGGACAGGCATCTATAATACAGTTTTAACATGTATTAAACCTCGTGTCATATTTAAATGAATTTCAACAAAGTTAGAGAAGGATTGTAATACATAAAGCTTAATAGCTAAAACTGTATATTCGGATTCTTAGTATTAACACAGGATGAGGATTGATGGTAAAGTACTAGAGATCCTCGCATTAGGAGGCTCTCCACATTGTGGATATTTCTTTGATAACTGTTCCAGGGTTTCAAAGGAGAGCAGTACACTTTAGAGCAGTTGTTCTCAACCTTGGCTGAACATGGGAACCACTGGGAAGTTTTGAAATATACTGATGCCTGGGTCCTGATTTAATTAGTCTGGAATAATGCCTGGGCATCAGGATTTTTAAAAGCTTCCCAGTTGTTTCTAATCTGCACCTTAGGTTGAAAACCACTGCTTTACTCTTGCTTCTCAAAGTGTGGTTCCGAACCAATATCATCCATACCATCTGAAAATGTGTTAGAAATGCAAAATCTTAGACGTCCTGAGTCAAAATGTGCATTTTAAGGAGATCCATACGTACACGTGTACGCCTGTTGGAGTTTGGGAAGACTGCTTCACACCGTACCCTGTGGAGAACTATCCTACCCTCCTAAATGGCTGCTCTTCTTTATAGTGAACCATCTACGAAATTGCATCTAGCAAGACATGTTGTAAAGCTTTTGTTTGTTTGGTTTCTTTGTTTGTTTTACAAATATATGTAAGATCAGGGTAGAAACAACAACAAACTCCGGGATGTGCGGGAGTCGTGGAGCCCAGTCTAGGTTCTCTTTAGGCTACCACCTGACACACATTTATTTTTATTTCTCTTCTCCTTCAAAGCCTGGGTCAGCTAGAGCTTTTTCCGTTCTCTCTCAGACCTTCAGGAAACAGAAGTAAGCCTTTTTCTAACTTAGGAACAACTCCCAAGTTCAAGCTAAACTCCCCCCTAGGCAGCTTCTGGATATCCCACATTCGCTGTTACTTTCCCCTGTGCCCAGGCACCTGTTGGGCTCCTCCCAATCCTGTCTTGGAGAGCTGATTTTCCACCGGTACGCCCCCAGATGGACATTCTGGTTATTAAAGTATTCAGGTGATTCTCTACTGACTGGTAAAAGGCGCTGCTCTGAGCAGCCCAAGTGTCCCAGTCCCTCCCCCCAGACCTCGGACTGCCATGCTGCCTCTCCAGCAGCTGGAGGGCTCACCTCCAGCCTAGCCAGGAGCTCCAGGGCCTGCACCAGGTCTCCAGTGGCTGTCCCTTCTGATTGGCCAATGTTTGCATACTTCCTGCTGCCTTGATGAAATCAAAGTTTCTGGTCGTATCATTTTTCCTTGTTCTTTCTTTTCTATTGTCACATTTTAGTGTTTTTTTTTTTAGGCTTTTTATTTTATTTTTTTTTTTGGTGAGGAAGATTGGCCCTGAGCTAACCTCTGTGCCAATCTTCCTCTATTTTTTTTATGTGGGATACCACCACAGCATGGCTTGATGAGCACTGTGTAGCTCCACACCCAGGATCGGAACCCACGAACCCCAGGCCACCAAAGTAGAGCAATGAGCTTAACCACTATGCTACCAGGCTGGCCCCACACTTGTGTTTTATAACTTTTCTCTTTCACCTACCTGCATGCCACAAGTCTCTCAGATGTCTGTGTTTTTAATACATCCCTGTGGCTATTATCATGTGGTCTCCAGACCAGCAACATCAGCATCACCCGGAACGTGTTAAAAATGCAAATTCTCCAGCCCACTCGAGACCTACTGAATCAGAAACTGGGGTGAGGCCTAGGAATCTGTGTTTTGATAGGCTCGAGCTGAAGTCAAAGAACCTATGAGGTCTCACATTTTTACAGCTCCCTATCAAATATCAAATTTTGTAATTTATGTCATATATGTTACTATTGAGTTTGTTAGAAATATTTTTTATGATTTATAAGATTTATAAAATTTGAGATCTAGACTGACTAGAGTTGCCAGTTTAAGCTGTGGTTCCATTTTGGGAAGAGCAGTGAATAGTATAATCAATATAGTAGTTAAAAAAATGAGTTTCTATAAGGGAGAGAGTATCACTAGGTGTGACAGAGATCAATTGTAATTTTGAGGATATACCTTTGAATTAACTCAGTGGATTGCAAATTAATATGATGTTAGTGAGAATAGCTAATACTGAGCATAACAGGGACTTGATGTTTCTTGAAATGATGATGATGATATTCTGTCCGTGGCAGCTTGACTGGTTTTGGTGGGTTGACATTCCAGAAGGGAAACTAATTTTTATTGACTATCTGCTATGCGTCAAGCATCATTAGAAGTGTCTTCACCTATTATCTCAATTAATCCTCAGATCACTATGAGATAGGTTTACCTCAGTTTACCAAGGAAATTAAAGTCCAAAAGTAAATAATAGTATTGTTACTGATTTTACAAATTTACTCAGAGAATCACCCAAGTTTTTGAGCCAGAAGGGATCTAAATACTTTACTTCTATCTGTTCTTTTTACAAATGAGGAAAGTGAGGGGTTAAGTGATTCAAGTACCACTTTGCTGAGAGCTGGGACCAAAACAATCACAGAGTTTAAACTATGTATAGAGTGTAAAAACTCAGAGAATAAGAAAAAGGAAAAAAAAAAAAAGGGGGCTGGCCCCGTGGCCAACTGGTTAAGTTCTCACGCTCCGCTGCAGGCGGCCCAGTGTTTCGTTGGTTCGAATCCTGGGCGCGGACATGGCACTGCTCATCAAACCACGCTGAGGCGGCGTCCCACATGCCACAACTAGAAGGACCCACAACGAAGAATATACAACTATGTACCAGGGGGCTTTGGGGAGAAAAAGGAAAAAAAAAAAAAACTCAGAGAATGGAATCCTGAGGTTGCTGGACTACTCATTCATTAACAAATAACCAGCACTGTTTGCATTTGGGGCAAATTCTTTAGATAATTTGAAATGTTTATCTCAATTTGTCCAAAATAAGAAAAATGTCCAGATACCACACTCCCCTTATTAACACGGCTTAGTGTAAGATAAGGCATATGTACCTGACTTTGCCACAGCAATTAGGGCAAGGTCACATAACTAACATTTTGTAGAAATCATCAGAATCCTTTACTCATATCTGTGGACTTGGAAAAATCTAGAATTCCTTCTGTTTAATCAAGTCAAAGTCTTTCAATTTGGTTAAATGGAAGTCTTACATTTGGAGTTAATTGGGATAAGCTTTTAGGTCCTTTGTAACAATCAGTTTCTCCAAGCGACATAGTTAAATACACAAATGATTCTAATACAGAGGACATTCTCATACAGAAGTATCACTGTGTCCCTGTAAATGGTGATAGGAACCAGTGCATATACAGATCTGGGGTTAAAGTTTCTACACAGCCTGAAAGTGGAAAGTGAGAGCAAACAAAAGGACCGTGACCTTGCCATCCTTTAGAAGGTTGGCAGAGTTCAATCTTTACGTTGCAGGTAAAGTGAAAAACAAAGGGAGCTGGAATCAGTTTCTTACACTCATTAAAATATCCCAGTTCTTTCCCAATATCAGATAAAATGCTTAATGCCTTAACACACAGGTTCATTGGCAGTAAGAATCGCTGTGGTTATTACATGACTCATGCTTGTAATTAGTTTTAACTGGGATCTCTGCAAAGTATCAGTTTCATTCATCGCATGCTTCACTGGTTGGTGAGAGTCCCCGTGGCAAGCCCAGCTCCCGTTTGCTGATGTCACCACTGTGACCAGAGGAACCCATCCAAAGGCCCACATGGAGGATCTGGAGGTGTCATGCAAATAGCTGAGTTCTCAGGTTGGCTGAAACTTTAGAGGAAGGAGAGAGACTGCTTCCAGTGTTTCCCAGATCTGCCTGTTAATCAGTCATTGAGGAGCTTTTAAAAAATACAAGTTCCAAGGGGGCCGGCCCCATGGCCGAGTGGTTAAGCTCATGCGCTCTGCTTCGGCAGCCCAGGGTTTCAGCGGTTCAAAGCAGACCTAGCATCGCTCATCAGGCCATGCTGAGGCAGCGTCCCATGTACCACAACTAGAAGGACCAACAACTAGAATATATACAGCTATGTACTGGGGAGCTTTGGAGAGAAGAAGGAAAAATAAAATCTTTAAAAAAAAATACAAGTTCCTAGGCAACACTCTGAAGGTTATACGCCAGTAGTTTATTGAGCACACATTTATGAGCACTTAGAGCACAACAGGTCCTATTCTACGTCCTGTATACAAATTCTTGAGTCCTTGAACCCTCATAACAGCTCCGTGTGGCAGGTACTGCTGTTTTGAGTTGAGTGAAGTTCTTGCATGAGTCTGGCAGCTAGGGAATGGGAGAGCCAGGATTCAAAGCCAGGCTGTCTGGCTCAAGAATGCAGGTTCTTAACCCTCTGCTGCCTCTGGGTCAGTTGAGAATGACACAGGAAGTATGCTTTCTCCCCAGCCACCTCAGATCTGAGGATAAAACCATATGCCATATAGCAATGAAGCTGTTATTCAAAAAAAACAAAAACACAAAACACTATATCCTGGTTTTCAGGAGTTAGGGATGGTGGGGAGCAGAGGAGTAGGTGTGACTATAAACGATAGCGTGCGGGAGGTCTCTGTGGCCCTGAAAATGTTCTGTGTTGATTGCGGTGTCAGTCGCGTGAATCTACACATAAAAGGGCAACACACACATTGTACTGATGTCAACTGCCTGGTTTTGATAATGTACTGTAGTTGTGTAAGTTGTGCCCTTTGGGCAATCTGGGTGATTGGTATACAGAATCACGCTACTGTTTTTACAACTTCCTGTGAATCTATAATCATTTCAAAATAAAAAGTGAAATAAGCATATGCCTACCTTTGGCAAGCCCCAAGTCAACTAGAGGCCTGTCTCTTTGAGACTGGCTCAAGGAGAGATCCTTCTTGGAAGACAAATCTTCCACTGAGGGCAAGAAAACTGTAGTGGCTCAGTGGCTCTGGGCAGAGCAGGAGCTGTGCTGTGGCTGTGGTGGCAGCAGCAGCTGAGCAAGGTCACCACTAACAGAGTCAAGCACTTCACTGACTACACAAAGGGGGCTGAAACCACTCACTTATGTCTCGCATGATTCCCAAGTGACTAGTGCCCAGCTGGCTAATTACAAGCTAGAAGAACCTCTGGGTAGAGAGCTAAAGGGATGCACAGAATCCCTGTCCAGAGACTCTGAGTGGGTCAAAGACGGGATCCAGCAGTCTGTTTTAAAAGTTCCCCAGGTGACATGGGTTTGAGAAGCTCAGATTAAGGAGCAGCTGATAAAGCTGGATCCCAATAACCTCTCAGGAGTCAGCCACCATGGGGACTGAAACCCAAGCCATTGGTTTTCATATGGTTGGTATGAATCAGAGACAAGCATTCTATTCCTGTCACAGAAAAACATCCAAAGTGTACAGTCATGCACCCATAACGATGTTTCAGTCAACGACAGACCCCATATGCGATGGTGGTCCCATAAGATCAGTACCACAGCCTAGGTCTGTAGCAGACTATACCATCTAGGTTTGTGTAAGTGCACGCTATCGTGTTCGCACAGTGACAAAATCACCTAATCATGTATTTCTCAGAACATAGCCCCCTCCTTAAGCACATGACTATATACCCTTTTTTGAATGCTACATATAAACAATGAAATCTTACAATGAATTTTCTTCTGTTGCTTCTCTCCTATTTGGTTATTTACCACGTTTCTCACGGCAGAAATGTAGTTACAAACAACAACATAAATTCTATTACAAACGTTTTAGGATTCAAAGGCCATTAGGTACTGCAGCTAAATTAAGAATGGTTTTGGCTACAGGTAACAAAATACTCAACCAACAGTAACATAAACAGGGGTCTGTTTGTCTCATACAGTAAGAAGGCCGGAGACAGACGGTGGGTGCTGGTATTGGTTCTGCAGCTCAGGTTGGTGCTGACATGCCTGCAGTTATCTTGGCCTTTCCTTCATGGCTGTAGCCTCTGCATTCAAGATTGCATGAAGGGGAAGGGACAGGACCACTGGCATTCTTCTCCTGTCTCACTGGCCAGAGGGGTACCCTCTGGTCATTCCTGGCTGCAAAAGAGGCTGGGAAATTGAGTATTTTGCTTTTATAGTCTCTATAGCAGAGGCAAGAAAGGAAAATGGGGAGGGATTGGGTGTTGCGTGAGCCAACCTACAGCATCTGCCACAGTTTTCAAACTAATTTTTATCAAGCGTTGTTTAATTAAATCTAGAAACAGCTGATCAGACACGTAATAATAAATTGTCAGAAAATATTCATGTGAAAATCAGGTATACAGATCTCCACTGTCAATAATTATACATTGTTGTGTTGGTCTTTCATTCTCTGTTGGAACCAATTCCAGTTGTTGAAGAACTTCTGTTCCTTCAATCAATTGCCTATATAGGAGAAAAAATGGAAAATTTAGAGAGTCATAAATGTTCACATCTAGCTTACATTTCTAAATTGATTCCTACCTAGCTTAGCTAAGGCTATTTCCTACAAATTAAATTAACATCAGTCATAAATATCTTAAATATCTAGCGGTGTCCTTTGTCATGCTTCCCCCACGTCTTCCCTGGGACCCTTCCAATCTGTTATCCTGATGGCAGAGAGATCGTTTAAAAATGCAAATCTGATGTCACTTCCCTGCTTAAACACTTCAATAATTTCCCTATTATCCTTATGATAAAGACCAAAAATCTCTAATGATCTATCACGGCGGGCTTCCCCACTCCCCTCCAGGGCTGTCCTGCGGCATGCTCCCCTTGCTTGCTCTGCTCGGGCCAGCCTGGCTTTCAGTACCTCAGAGGCCCCATATGCCCTGCCTGCCACAGCTGTCTCTGTCTCCTTTGCTCTTGCCAGCCACTACCCCTTGGCCTGGGAGCCTCCTGGACTTCCTTCAGATCTTAGCTCAGTCATCACTTCCTCAGGGAAGTTTCCCAGACCCCACTGCTTATGTCAGGTTCCCCTCTCCTTTATTGGAGTTAGGGTTAAATTTGACTTTTATTTGTATGCTGCTTTGATTGATTTTGGATTCTCCCATGAGGGCAGGGGTCATGCTTGTGCTCAGTGCTCAGTGCCTAGCACGATGACTGGGACATACCCACTGAACACATTAATCTTAATATGAAATATAACTTGCCCATCATGAACTTATAAGGTCTCCTATATCCTCCTTTTTGTATTCTCTGTCTTGGTGAATAGCATCAACCATCCAACCAGTTGCAAAATCTAGGAGCTTCTTTAGACTTTCACTGCCCAAGGTAGTAGTCACTAGTCACATATGGCTATTTAAATTTAATTAAAATTAAATAAAATTCAGTTCCTCAGTTGCACTAGCCACATTTCAAGTGCTCAATGGCCACATGTGGCTAGTGGCTATCACTGTGGGTAGCACAGATTATATTTCCATAACTGTGGAAAGTTCTATTAGATGCCACTGCTCTCGACTCTTCCCATGACCTCACCACCAGCATCTAAATAGTCATAAAATCCTGTTGAATCTAACTTCCAAATATCTCTTGAATTTGTCCCTTTAGCCCCTGCTCATCTGTACTGCTAGTGCCTTAGACCAGGACTTCATTTATAGCCTACTATTACCATCACTTGTTAACTGGCCTTTCCACCTTCATTTTCATCCTTTGTCAATTCAGTCCTAGCTTCTGCTAAAAAGAGGTTTTTTCAGAGTGAGAACCTAGTCATGTTGCTCCCAATTTAAAGTTCTTCCATGGCTTCCCATTCCCTTTGGGTTGGGGGTCCACGCTCAGCAGCATGGCACCCACAGCCCTTTGGGCCCTGGGCCCTGGCCAGCTCTTCTTCTCCAGCCTCCATTCTCTCCATTCTCCCCTGGGCACTAAGCTCTAGCCAGACCAAATGACTTATAGATAAGATGCTCTTCTTAGTCTTTTTTTTCTCCTTCTTCTCCCCAAAGCCCCCGGGGTACATAGCTGTATATTCTAGCTGTAGGTCCTTTTAGTTCTGCTATGTGGGATGCCAGCTCAGCATGGCTTGATGAACGGTGCTAGGTCTGCTCCCAGGATCCCAACTGGCGAATCCCTGGGCCGCCAAAGCAGAGCCTGCGAACTTACCGACTCGGCCACGGGGCCCGCCCCACTCTTCTTACTCTTTAGGGCCTCTCTGCAAAGGCTCTTCACTCTTCCTAAAGTTTACTTTACTCATTTTCATTTCCAGCCTTCTCTAGCCTGCTAACTTCTACTTGACTTTCATCTCACCTTTTCATGAAGTTTTCCAAGACCCCTCCCCTCTTTAGAGGTCCCTTATAATGACATTAATTTCCTCCACCACTATCCCCAACATATACCCTTTGTGCCTATGTATATATGAATGGAGATTGTATGGCTTATATTTTGATGTTCTTTCCCTATGAAACCACTGAGCAAGGCCATCAACAAGACTGTGGGTCGATGCAGTCTCCCCTGAAGGGCATTCCCATGTCTTCCATCTGAAAAAGGGGCAAGTTCATAGATCGGAAACTAGAGCTGGGAAGGAGCGTCTGTCTCAGATGAGAGGAAATTTTTGTATCTCTCTAGACCCTGCTAACCATGTTTGGGCTTTCAGAAGCTCAGATAAACCTGGAGATGCTCTGAGATGAGAGGGAAGAGAAAGCATCTTCCACTAGAGGCAGCCCTACAGCCGGGAAGGAAGGCGTCCCTGGAGGAGTTAGTTTACATTTGGTCAGATGATCTAGTTACCTATTATGGTATTACCTTTCTGCCTCTCCCCTAGTGTTCTGTAAGGTCTTGTTTCAATATTTCAGCCCAGACTCAGCTGTGATTTGGAGATTTAAGAGAGAAATTGAGATCATACTTGGGCTAGAACAGTAAGAAGTGCAGCGCCTCCCTAAGGCCAGTGTGGTGGTTGACAACAAAAATTGGTGAGAGAGTCCCCTGGAGGAAGGTGAATCACATGGAAAATAGCAGTCCTCAAAAGGGGACCAAGTGCTCCTCCCTCCACCACCGCGGTGTAAGGATCTGCGTTCACTGTTACTGAAGGAGGTGGAGGGTGTTGTCCTCCCCTCTCTCTATTCCCAACACACTCTTCACAGAACTTGCATAGCCCACGTCTCACTGTCTTACAGTTGTTGGTTTTCTAATCACTATATGCTCCCTAAAGGGCAGGAATTGTGCCTCATCACTCTTCCCAGGACTGAGCACCATGACTGGCATATTGTAGGTGCCTAATAAAATGCTGGTTGAATGAATGAGTTAAGAGGCTAGCAGAAGTGAAGGCTGAAAAAAGATGGGCCAGACAGTGAAGGACCTGGAATGCCATTCTGACTTCAGGCTCTGCATCTGGGTGGAGGTGGTGAAGGAGGCATTAAATGTGTTAAAGTCGTCATGTCTGTGTTTGCAAAAGGGACCTTTTGGAAAGATAGAAAGGAAACTGTGAGGGTTATTTGGATTTAAAAATAATTGAAGAAGGCATTTTCAAAATCAGAATACAGCTTATTAGGACCAGGGAAAATGGGAGATAACACATTATTTTAGATTATGCATCTATTAACACAAACTCATCTCTTTAAAGAAATATCCTTCGGATGAAAATATAATTTCTGTTTTTTCAACCTGGAAATATCACCTGCATTACACTGAAGGAATAATTATGGTTAAAATTAACACTGGCATGAAATTTCTTCATGGGATGAAGAGTCAATAATTATCCCTATGGAGTGGCTGGAATATTCTAATACTTATGCAGAGAAGTTCTAACACTTTACATCATTTCAGAGGAGACAAAGTAAGCTTCAACTTATATTCACTTCAGTAATTAAGTAGAGATATGAAACACTGGAGTGGTGAAAAGTATATTCATCATCCATTTTAGGCCCACATGCTAATAATAATTACCTGAGATATTTCCTTATTTTAAATTGTTCAGTAAAAAAAAAAAAATTACTTGTAACTTGCATAGTTTTTATCTGTCTCTTCACAATGTTCATGGACAATTACTTAAATAACTTTGCCTCACTTCTGCATCTAAAGATATATACATTATTAAGCTATAGTATTATTCATAGTAATTAAGAATTGATAATATCCTTGAGGCTGAAGATAGAAGGATGGATGGATGGATGGATGGAAAGACAAAACATTATAATGGCCTAGATGGTTTCTGTGTTTTTTTATAGATGGCAAACTTCTTACAAAATACTTATTTCTAAAAATGTTTGTCTATGTTTGAATTACTTTTGCTTTTGAATTCTATCTTGAGTTACCCATAAACTATGTACAATACTTATCCAAATCTTTTTGAACCACATTTTTACATATATGAATATTATATAGACAAACTTAAAGTGCACATACCCAAAAGCCACATATTTTCTATCTAGATAGGGAGTTGGTTGTAGTGTGATGTAGAATTGTGACCCATTGCTGTGACGGCCTTTGTTGACCATTCCAAGAACTCCCCTTTTATTATGAGGAATTGTAAAGTTTTCATCTAGAAAAGACAATAAACAGTAGGTCATTAAAATATTTCTATTATGTCCATTTATTGTAACACATAAAGCACAAGCAGAACCCTTGACAACAAGGGTTCTCAATCATATTTATCAATACATTCCAAATTGTAAATATTCTATTTGTTTCATATTGCTTTCACTCAAGTGGGTTGTTAAAAAAGATAATCAGTAAAGTCTTAGAACTATTTGAGCATTTACCTTTAGTATATTATTACCATAGCTAAAACCAAGTGTGCTAAGAAAATTAATGATGTACAAGGAAGTACTTCAATAATGTAAAAGGAAGCACATACTTTGCTTAGGACTAAAGGTCAGCAAACTTTCTCGTGCTGTTTTGGCAGTAGGATTTTATTCAAACTACCAATGTGATCGTTAGAAATGCCTTCTTTGAGAAGGCTCTCATGGACATGACCCTTCCCCTCACAGCATCTTCTATAGACCTCTACTGTAGTCTTCATAAGGCTCTGTGTAATTCTTTCCTCTCTAGCAGGTGAAGGCAGGGACCCTGTCTCATTCTAGCTTTACCCCAGGGCCTTTGAGCACATGACCTGGCATATGTGTGGCCTTAAATGTTAATGGTAAAAGGAAATTAATTTATGCTTGTTTTTTAGTAGTCTTTACATAAATTTTAATCTCAAACTTTATATGGATTGACCAAGATTTTATGGAAAGTGGTTTTTTTTTAGTGTAAGGTTAACAAGTGCAAAGAATTGTATGGTGCTTATCAGGCTCCCATTTTCAGGAAGTATTCTTTCCAGCATGGAATCAGATCTGCCTCCAAATTCAAAAGCACAGAGGGAAGAGAAATTCAGTAAAAGTTTTCATTCAATAACTTTCTAAAATTCTGGGAGTAATTGAGATATGAATATTAACTGTCAATAAGATTTTCTTAAACTGCAGTTGCTGAGTATTCTTATTTTAAGTTTCAAGGCTAAGCCAATTAAACAATTAAGCCATATCTGTGGTGGTTACTTTTAGCTTGTTAAACTGCAAACTGAATAAAGACCTCTGAAATCTTATGAAATGCAAATAAAGCATTTTTGTGCAAATAAGTCTCTATAATTACATTGCTGCTCCATATTCATTTCAGTAGAATAGAGAAATAACCCATTAATTTCACTGAAAATCGCATGGAATAGAAATCTGCCCAAAGCAAAGATTCAGAGTTTTAACAAAATGGTATTTGTCTTTGCTCTTAGATATTATGATTAATTTTTCTTAAATTCTCTAAGTAATAGGAAAGAAAATTCATAGAGTTGTAACATTTTTACTAAAAATTCTCTGATTATGGGAGAACTTTTAAAGCAGTTAATCATAATAGCTATTTTAAAGATGCTACCTTTGGGAAAGCCCATGTATAAAACAGATACAATGGCCTAGAGTCCTCATCTCCTGCGGATGCCTCTTTGGCACCCCGTGGACCTCCTTAGAGGCCAATCTGAAAACTGCTGCTTTTATAAAGGGACAGAAATAAAGAATGTTTTTAAAAGGTATAGGTAGTCCCTGACAAATTTAAAATTCGTTGACCTAAAAGAAATGTGTGAAAAATAAATGCCTAGGTTGTCGATTCTTTAAGTACAGAATGTTGACGTGGCACTTAAGGACCTGAGGCTGCGCTGCTCCAGGGCAGTGCTGGCAGAATACAGGGAAACCACTGCGTGACTGTGCCACAACCAGGTAAAGCCCTTGGGTGGAATTCAACCTGCCCGCGCCCCTGGCGGCATCCCATTGGGCGGAGGGGTGGGGCTTAGCCATCCCTCCCCTTCCAGTTCTCTCCAGAGTTACTGGTGGGGCCTTTGCCCGGAATACCAAGCTATGGTGGTGACCCTTCCCATGTAAACTTGACATGAGCTGCAGCTAGGACTTCACCAGCTCACTTAGAGAATGAAGTGGACCCCTAGTCATGCCAAGCATATTACCCACTTAAAGATGGGAGCCAGTGGCACAAGAGAGTTCAAAATAAATTTTTTTCTTTAGAGCAGTTTTACTGAAAAATGGCTATCCTAAGAGTATATTTACACTAATAGAGAAGTATTTTTCTGGAAGTAACCATATTAAAATGGAGAATGATGGGGCCAGCCCGGTGGCCAAATGGTTAAGTTTGAGTGCTCTGCTTTGGCGGCCCAGGGTTTCACCAGTTCATATCCTGGGTGCAGACATGGCACCACTCGTCAGGCCACGCTGAGGCGGCGTCCCACATGCCACAACTAGAAGGACCCACAACTAAAATATACAACTATGTACTGGGGGGATTTGGGGAGAAAAAAGTGACGGAAAAAAAAGAAGAAGATTGGCAACAGTTGTTAGCTCAGGTGCCAATCCCCCCCAAAAAAATGTGAGTGGTGACTAAATCAGCATAATTAGTAAAAATTTTATTGTAGGTCATGGGAACGGAGACGTGGACTCTCAATAAAGGGTAAAGGGAAGCGAAGGAGGTCTAAAGGCTACCTCTCATGACACTGTCTGTGACTCAGGAGATCTGGCTGCGTCTGCCACTTACAGTAAGATATTTCCTGCTCCGTGGTTAAAACTGCCCCATTTGTAACATACAACATTAAGGGGGAAATGTAACTGTTTGAAATAGAAATCAGAATTTATGTGCTAAAGAAAATCAGTTTCGGAATTTATTCAAAATAAAGCTCATTCTGATGGTTATAATGGAAGCAACTATTACAAGTCTAGGCACACTTGCATTCTTTCTGGTAAAAGTAGAATCAGACAGTTTGGGGTATTTCCATATAATTTTCTAAGGACAGTTAAATCAAGCCGACATATGACCTGAATCCTGCAATACCAATTTTTTAAACCTACTGCTCTAATTTTGTCATCATATTTAAATAATATTCAGCTTTTAACATTCAAATTAGGATTTGAGAAGACAATTTTTTAAAAGTTGTGATTCAAAACAAAGCAAAACAGACTTGCCTCAAAAAAAATGATTAACCATCTTACAAAACAATCAACTAATTAAAATATATATAATTTATTTCATTCTTTTTAATTCACTGTGTTAAGCTTAATAAAAGTGAGTTTGGTGGTGGTGGTGGTTTGTAACGAGCCCTGGGTTCTCATTCTGCATCTCATGGAAAGAGAATTCAAGGAGAGAAATGCGGAGGAAGGACTGGCTGGCTGACGTATTAACATTCCACAGAGCGGGGGACAGGAGGGTGGACACCCGTGCCGGAGCTTTTTTGAGTATTAGCCATGCTCTCTCTCTTTCAGTCACTCATCTTTCCTTCTAGAGCATCTCTGCTTGTCACTTGATTGACTACTGAATTTCTAATTCTGCACTGGCAGAGAAAGTGAGTAATAATAAAGTCTTCCCTGAACACACTGGGCCTGCCTAGGCACCAGAGGCCAGCCAGACCTCCATGTGGAGACTAAAGCCCCACAACAGTCTAAGGATGGGAGCAAAGGATACTCAACAGAGGCACCGGGTGTCCAGAGGGGCAGGCGAGAGATGAGATGAGAGATCAGTCCTGTCTGAGAGGGCGCCTCCAAGCACAGAGAGTGTGGGTGATCTGATAATCGCCGTCGGGTGGAGAGGCACAGTGGATTCTCATTAGGGATTCAGGATGCCAGGAAAGCTCCCAAGAACGTCCTTTCCTCGTCTGCAGTGTCTTACTTTAAGACTCAACTCAGGGGCCGGCCCTGTGGCCGAGTGGTTAAGTTCGCGTGCTCCCCTTCGGCAGCCCAGGGTTTCGCTGGTTCGGATCCTGAGTGCAGACATGGCACTGCTCATCAGGCCATGTTGGGGCAGCGTCCCACATGCCACAACTAGAAGGACCCACAACTAAAATTGACAACTATGTACTGGGAGGATTTGGGGAGAAAAAGCAAAAAAAGCAAAAAAAAAAAAAAAAAAGACAACTCAAAAGTTGCTCTGGGCCCCCACCCCCAGCTCTCCCAGGCAGTGGTTCTTTCTTCGCCCACAGCACTCAGTTCTTCTTCTGTGGCAGCAATGGGTGCAGTGCCCGTAGCTTATCTGTTTAAACACTTGTCTGCATCCTTGAGGGTAGAAACTTTGTCACATCATCTTTCTTTCCTAAGGTCCTGGCACCACGTAGGAGTTTAACGTGTTATGAATAAATAAATGAATGGTGCCACTTGCATGATTTCATTTGATAAAGCTATCGCCACATGAATTTAGAAGGAAACCACCTTTTACTTTTTTCCCCTTGACTCTGACCATTGGTTCAGTATGACGGGTTTTTTTTTTTTTTAATAAAGACACCAAAAGCCACAGAAAACTAATGTATAGTTAAAGAGTTATTATAAGGCAAACACCCTTTTAACCACCACTCAGGCCAAGAAAAAGAACTTGGTCAGCCTCCCCTGAAGTCCCTTGTCCAGTCCCCCCACCCCCGCCCCAAAAGTAGCCGTTCCCCTGTCTTCTGCAAAGTCCCGGACCTAATGTTTCCTGACAGCTTTCCCATCCGAGTGTGCAGCCCCAGGCACTGGAGCTTAGTCTTTCCATTTTAAGACTTGTTACGCCTTTTAAATGTCTTTTAATCTACAGTTCTACCTCTGTCCCTTTCTTTTCTCTACACTTTATCTGTTAATGAACCTGAGCTATTTAACCTCTAGAATTTCTCCCAGCCTGGATTTGGGGATTGCACACACATGGTGCAGTTCAATGTTTCTCTGTTCTCTTTCCTGTCAGTTCTGCTACAATACTCCCGTGAAAATGCAAATTTGTTTCACCTTGATTGATATGTTTGGGAACGACTTGAACATAATGAATTTCATCCCTGCTTATGTGCAGTTTCCTCCAGGAGAAACACCAGGTGACGTAGAAAGCTGCACCCAGCTGAGCTGAGCTGACCTCAGGCATCTACCAGCTACCTCAGGTCTCCGCTTATGGACCACATCAACCCACATCTGCTGTTACAACTTGCCTCCAATTTCAGAGAAGCCTCCTTCTGCGACTCCAAATCACTCACCAGCTGCAACTCTTCCCACGCCACCTCCACAAACGTCTGGGAGTTTTCAAGGTCAAGTGCCTTATTTATTATAGTATTTATATGCTTCTTGACCATATATGTAATATATATAAAACTGCATTACTGTTTTTATTAGGTTGCTATCTTAATCACTGAGGAAGTTTTTTCATCTCATTTTTGCCATAAGTCCTGTGGTTTTTATTGCATGACTTCATATAGTGCAGAGGTCTTTAAGACCACATTATAGCAGAACTGGTTGTATTTCTTGCAAATTGGCAGTAATCAGACTCGTTTCTCTCCCTTTGGTAACATGTTCTTTCAACAGAAGGCTCTTAATATCTGGTTGTCTCTGTTTTGAGCAGTTAGCAGATACCGATGCAGCAAATGTCTGGATCCATTATTTCACTGGGGGCAGCATAATGGTGATATTCTAATTCTGTTTTTTCCTTTTCATTATTAATTGGAATACTTTTATAATGAGATGTTTCCCCTTATCTACAAGTTGGTACAGTTGATATAGGAAAGGCAAGATAAATGCTTGATTCTTTCCCTATATTTATCAGTTTTCAAGATGATTAATTTGTTTCCTATCATTTCCCCAAATGTAAGCAATTAGGCTTTATTTTATAATGTAATATCATAAACTCATGGATTTAAAATATTTGTTGGGTTTCAGTCAACTGCAATTACTACTCAAATTACTCTATCTTTGGCTGGTGAGAGCCTCTTAAATTGGCTCCTGAGGCCTTTGACATGACCCTAGTATATCTTTTATAGGGCTCTTGGCTGGCTGATGATAGCATGACTACATATGGGGTTCCAGGCTCATTTTGTAATTTTCTGTCCTAGAACTGAAATCTGCCGTTTTTCCCAGAAGCCTTGTTTCTTTAAGTGAGAAACGACATTTCAAAACAACAATCTAAAGCTAGGGATGTATATCACTACTGGGTTGGTTGTTGTTTGTAGAGCAATTCAGTGGATGAAGCTATATATGTATATAAATATGATATTTCTTGAGTTTAAAGTATTTCGAATTCAGGGCTATGGGATATTGTACTTATTAGCCTCTATCATATTTCATGTGTATCTCCTTTATTCCACATTAAAAATCATGATTCTTGGGGGCCGGCCTGGTGGCACAGCGGTCAAGTGCGCACGTTCCACTTCGGCAGCCCAGGGACTGCTTGTTTGGATCCCAGGTGTGGACATGGCACCGCTTGGCAAGCCATGCTGTGGTAGGCATCCCATGTATAAAGTGGAGGAAGA
The DNA here is from genome assembly GCF_041296235.1 of Equus asinus. NCBI lineage: Eukaryota > Metazoa > Chordata > Mammalia > Perissodactyla > Equidae > Equus > Equus asinus. The sequence goes on from NC_091813.1 coordinate 45,041,097, forward strand.
TGGGCATGGATGTTAGCTCAGGGCCAGTGTTTCTTAGCAAAAAGAGGAGCATTGGCAGTAGTTAGCTCAGGGCTAATCTTCCTCAAAAAAAAAAAATCCTGATTCTCAAGGACACAGGAAATGATGAAATGAGAATATTCCACACTTACTTACTTTTTCCCATATTACATATACAAATCTCAGAATAACAATATTAATAATGCCATCACCAGTATTATTATTGGAAATAGTTTAAAAATTTTTTGTACATATTCTCCCCATTTTAAAAAATTTTTCAAATAGTTTTTAAAAGTTTTTTAAAATTCACTTTTAAAATAGTTAGACTAAGCTTATATATAATCATTATATATCATACTCTCATCTTTTTAATCCTCATTAAATTTTAGTTTGACGAGTCACTATATGATTAACACCCCCAGCCCTTACGTCAAGGTCTCTTTTGTAATGTGTTTGTGTGAAGCTCATTCTACAGCTGATTGCTCAGGAAGGGCTTGTGGCAACGCTATTCCGTGAAGCTTCACATGTTGATAACTCTGTGTGCCCTTTATAATTCAGATTCGGTTTGGCTGGATACAAAATCTCACATTTCCTTTCCTTGAGCATCATAAATATATTACTCCCTTTTTTCCTGGCACAAGAATATGATGATAATCTACTTTTCTTTCCTTTATAAATCACTTGCTCTTTTTGCCTAGCTACCCAAAGAATTTTTTCTTTTTCTTTAATGTCCAGTAATGTTACTAAAATACGTCTTGGTGTTAGTTGTTCTGGTTCAATATTGTCAGCAGTGTGGTCTCTCAACAAGCAGTTTCAAGTTTTTATACATACATTTTTACTTGAGGTATAAACATACAATTAAAATGCATATATCCTAGAGGTTCAGTTCGATACATTCTGACAACTGTGTACAGTTGTGTTAACTGAAAATCAAATATAGAATATCAAATCCTTTTTTATTTCAGGAAAGTTTTTCTCAATTATAGTTCTTAGTATTTGTTCCATTCCTTTGCATTCATTTGATTCCTTAGGAACACTTATCATCCATATGTTGGATCTTGTCTTTATATCTTTAAAATTTGCCACTTTCTTGTAAATCTTTTTTATCTTATTTTTGGTTTTTAAAAATTTCCTCTCTCTACCCTCTACTTTTTTAAAGACATATATCTATTGTATTTATTTGGTCTTGTGTTCTTTCTAGTTGTTCATTTCTGAAATTTTCTTTTATTGTTAATTTTTTCCTTAGTTCTGTAACCTCATGTCTAAGTTTTTCTAATTCTGATTTAGGAATTCTCTATCTTGTATCAAAATGTCTTATCATTTTCTTACCGTCTTTAAGCCCGTTGTGAAATCCTCAGTTTCCGTCTGTTCTGTGAGCCTGTCTTTCTAGTGTGCTTTCACTGTCTGGAGTGATGTTACTCTGCTCCATATTCTCTTTCTTCTTCTAACGACCATGAAACATTTTGCTGCTTATTTTTATGTAAAAATTAGTTTTCCTGAATGTTTAGGAGGAAGTGTGGCTTTAGAAGGAAGGTAGCTTTTCTAAGGTCACACAGCCCCCTCTTGTGCCGTTTTCATGTAGTGTTCACCAGTATGGCAGCTTGCTTTCTGAGATTTCCTGGCTCTGTTCCCATTCCTTCTTTATCACTGTCATCCCTATATCCTGCCTAATTTTGATTCCATTGCCAGCAATTCCTCCTCAGCGGGCCTGTCCTGGAAGAGAGCGCTTTCACATCAGTTTTGAGTTCACAGAGGTCAGACTGCTCCAGCCTCTACAAACCTCACTTGGGCCCCTGCACTCACCCAGTGTTGGCTATTCTGGGGTTCTACTATTCTCAGGTCCCCCAGAGGCCCTGCTTTCTCCAGCTCAGACGCTGACGCCATGCAGATCTCCTAGATGTTGGTAGTTTGTCCTCATCTGTTTATACTTTGGAATTCATGTAGATACCTTGTCACCTAGTTTTATTGTAAATGTTATCCATGGGTTTTTAGTTTTTCTATCTAATTCTTTTGTCTGTTTTTATGTTGGGATTTTAAAAAGTTAAAAAACTATGTCACCGCCACTACCATCTTCCCAGGATCCTGATAGCAGTCTTAATAGGATGATTATCAAGGTACCAATTCTAAGTATGAGAATGGCAAATGACAAGCCTTAAAAATATCAATTCCCTTTGACCCTACAATCCTTATTCTAGGAATTTATCTAAAGAAATAAAATAATTAGGCAAGTAAAAAATGTGTGTACAAAGCTGTTCTGTACTGGACTGGGGTGCCTCCCCCTGTACCCCATTTTTTTTCGTCTTCTCCCCAAAGCCCCCCAGTACATAGTTGTATATTCTAGTTGTAGGTCCTTCTGGTTGTGCTATGTGGAACGCTGCCTCAGCATGGCCTGATGAGCGGTGCCATGTCTGTGCCCAGGATCCAAACTGACGAAACCCTGGGCCACTGAAGTTGGGTGCCAAACTTAACCACTCGGCCACGGGGCCACCCCCTGCCCCGTACCTCATTTTTGACTCCCACTTTTAGTATGTGTACTTATAGGGTGTTACCTAACATACATACCTTCAAATGTTGGTCCATAAATGGACTCTCCACCATCTCCTTTTCCAGCTACTATATCTGAGAAATAACAGTAAATAAACATTAGAATTCTGAGACCAAAAAGGAGAGTATAATAACGGCAGGAGAAGAAATGTTATAAATTATGATTCCCCTTATACCAATGACTAGAGTAAATCACCTAACTGTTCAATATCTATACCATGAAAATATTACTATAATGTTTTCACTTGTATTTTGTAAACATTTTTACATTCATGATCCTATTTTTTTCCCTAATAACTCTTGGAGGTAGATTAAAATTATAATGCAAAACTTTGAAATGATGAAGTATTAAAGTATAATGGTGGTCGCAATTTTTAAAAATGTGTTCATATGAATTCTGCTTACTTCACAAGTTATTCCATAGTCCATCTTGCTTTTAGAAAAATGGAAAGATTAAGCAGAGAGGATGAAATAGGAACAGTAAGATCTTTTTAGAACGAGAATAAAAATAGATGCTCTAAAAAGACTTAATGTTCAAATTTTCGTTCCTTGGAACCCTATAGTGATAACTCTTTATTTATCCAGTATTTTGGAAATGAAGTTCCTTCATAATGTAATGAGGGTTTTTTAAAAGGTATTTATATGACCTATTTTGTTATTGCATTATATGCATATTTTTGACTTAGGCAATGCTCCCTCTATAAAAATTCTCCAAGTGCGTTATTTTTTTTTAATCTATCCACAGCTAAAAGGGAAGCAAACTAACTCTAGTGAAAATAGAGGCGTCTGAGGTCCACTGTCCCCCCAGCGTCCCCATCAGTACCACTACACTTCTTCAGCCATCTAGTCCACCCTCCTGGAACAGTGTGCAATAAATATCTGTTAAAGGACTGTGCCTTTTTAACTCAGTATGAGCGATTTATCTATAGGAAAGGTGTGCCATTTTAAAGAAATCTGATGCAACCACAAGCATGTGGAGAGAGTTTATACAGGACAGGGCGTGTGGCACTTACATTATACTATTCACAAAGCTGGTTCAAAAGCTAAATGATAAACCTCAAGTCACCAACCCTCCTCCCTGGTCCTCCTCCATGATTCACCCAGAGCCCTCGGCAGCTCTCAGGAGCACGCTGCAATGGCTGAAGCCGAAATCTGGGCTTGGGGAAGTTGAGGGTCCCCCAGCACCAATTCCTTCAGATCTTAATGTCTGCTTTGCTCAGGCAAATCTGCCCAGGTGGTCCCCTCCCCACTAACACTTAACCACCCGTGGCTCTCCTTTGCCCTGTCTCTCCAACGCCATCATTACTCTTGCCCTTTGCTTCACATCGCTTAGCTGAATATCATACATCCATACCATTTCAATCAGTATTTAATACTTTTTTGGGGCCATAACCTACACCCTTGAATTCAGCCTTGTATATCTGATATTATTTCTATACTTCTGACAACAGATTCAGCAATGCAGACTAGTGATTTAAAGGAAGCTTTCAAGTCAGATGATTTTGATTTAAATCTCCATGTCAGTTACCTTTTCCAAGCCTGTTTCCTCACCTGTATAGACAAGGATGATGGTGAGGGCCTCCCAGGTAGTTCTGAGGATTAAATGAAATCAGGTAGGTAGAGCTTACTGTGGTGCCTGGCAGTGTCATGCTCATTCATTAGTGCCTGTGATTACTGTGCAGCATCACGGGCTTATAGAGTGCATCCTCTCGTTGCCATCATCATGCTCAATATGATTTTGATGATGATGATAAAATGTATGCAACTATATCTCAAGAGATTGTTCTGAAGGCAGTAGGCCTTGTGGGCACCACAGAGAGAGAATCCTGCCAAAGTGGCTTAATGACTTACTATCTTCTTTAATTTTGTAATTTAGAAGTGAATAGAATGTATGTTTCCTGTTGAGCTATCTGTTCATTTATTCACTGATTCATTCATTTAACAAATACTTTTTAAGCATCTACTATGTGCCAGGCACTGTTCTCGATCCTGGGGATGCAACAGTGAACAAAATAGATAAAACCCTCTGCCCTCATGGAACTTATATTCTAGTGAAGAGAGACAGACAGTAAGCAAATTAACAAAGAATATATTATTAGTAGTAACTAATTAATATTAAATATTAATAGTGTGTCCAGTGGTGACGAGTGCTAGGAAGAAAAATAAAGCAGGTGAAGGGATAGGAGAGCTCAGGGAGGGGGTGAGGAGAGGTGTGTGGAGAGGAAGGTGGCAGTTTTCAGTGGGGTGGTCATGTAAGTCCTTGCTGAGATGAACTCTGGGTAAAAACTAGAAACAGATCAGGGGGTGAAGCAAGGGGATGTCTGGAGGAATAGCTGGGTGGAGTGTGTCCCAGGCAAAAGAAACAACAAAAGACCTCAAGGCACACATATGCTTGCTGTGCTTAAGGAACAGCAGGGAGGCCAGTGTGTGGAGCACAGTGAGCGAGAGGGAGATGTCAGAAGTTGGGATGCGCCTGGGGAAGAGTTAAGACTGTGTAGGGCCTGTTGATCCCAAAGGGCAAGCAATAGTGCCTGGAAGCATCCTAAGGCAGAGCACAAAACCACGTTTAGCTCCTGCACTCCAAAATTCTCCATGCAGCCCTGTGGGCATCTGATATCCGAAGGGAGAAGAACATTTACAGAGCTTGGTACTTTCAATAAATATACCATGTCATTGAATCGTCGCCACATCCTGTGATATTATAATTATCCCCATTTTATGATTAAGAAGCTGATTCAGAGATGCTAAGTGCCTTATCCAACATGGTATAACTTGCACATATCAGTTTGGATTTGAATCTGATCATCAGAATTTTCTTCCAAATTTTCCTTAACATTGCTGCCTCACTATTTGAAAACATGACCCAAGATCTGTGCACTTTGCCCTTTGGAAATTTCACTTCAAATAAACAAACAAATAACATGACCTACTTTCCCAAATTTTGCTCTGGGTCTCAGGGTAGGGATGGGGGGATGGGAGGAGGTCTAACCCAAAACCAAGAACAAAACAAAAAAAAAAACATAGTGTCTGGGAGCCCAGCATATAAGAGTCATCACTGAACTAAGTATCAGGAGACCCTGATACTGGCCCCCTTGAGGATTGTTTTACACTAACAAAAAATTGGGACCAATCTAAATGTTCACCTAATGGGAAATAAATTAAATCAATATAGCAACAGGATGAGAAATTAGGTAGAACCTAAAAACTTTATATGTTTATATACATTGACATAGGAAGATAAATACCATATATATTAAGTGGAAAAATAATGAGGTTAGATAGCAGTATTGGTGATATGATCTCATTTTGGAGAAACTGAGAGAAAAAATGCTGACTTACATACAAAATGCTTGGCTTAAATCTATATTTTTCTCCTCATCAGCCTCAGAATGTTCCAGATGGTAGAGAAATAATAAAAATTATTAATCTAAGCCTCTGCATATTTCATCAAGTTCAAGCAAATCTCCTTCCACACTAAGCCAATTATTTTTAAACTGCTGCCTGATTGCTCTCTATGGGATGTCTCCCAAGAGGCCTCCAAAATTTAACTTTGTGCTGTTGGTCAGGCAACTAGTCTGTGTAAAGCCAAAGGACTGACCTGAAAAGAAAGCAAAAATGGAGACCAGGATGCTTTAGATCTTACTTTCAGTGCTACCAATGTAACATCTTTGGTGAGAAATAAGTTGTTTTCCATTTATTCTATTTTCAAATTCCCACCTTCAGTATGTTTCTTAAAAGCACTGTATTTTCTGGGCACTCTTATTCATTTAGGGGAGTATTTAAAACTACATTTTGATTAAAAAAATGTTATCCTACTTTTATATCACATTTTAATTTGGAATATTCCTGGTAACATACTTTAGATTTGTTTATTTTAATAATTAGAGAATATTTAAAAAGAATATGAATATCTTAATTCATCATTTGGCCATATAAAATATCCTTTAAATATATATATATATAACATCTAATATTAAATATATCTAATTCTATATGCATTTCATAAAGGCAGATAAACAAAACTTTGGACGTTGTGATTTGATGTTGCAATTAGGGTTGTATTTAAGATTTTGTTATTATTATTTATTATTTTTTTTGTGAGGAAGATTGTCACTGAGCTAACATCTGTGCCAATCTTCCTCTGTTTTATGTGGGATGCTACCACAGCGTGGCTTGACAAGCAGTGCTAGGTCTGCAGCCAGGATTCAGGCCTGCGAACCCCAAGCCACCAAAGCAGAGTGCATGAACTTAACCACTACGCCACGGGGTGGCCCCTTGTATTTAAGATTTTAAACTCACCTCCTCCTTGTATCCAGCCATTTCGTACTATTCGATGAAAGATTGAACCTGCATAATGTAGCCTGAAGCCACTTTGAGAAAATCCTGCTATTCCAGTACATAAGACCTGAAAATTTTTACATGTTTTGGGACATACGTCACAGTACAGCTAGAAAATAAAGATTAAAGATTTCAGAGATTAAATATTTAACATTCTGACAGTTACAGATTCCCACTCCTCCCAACTTATTAAAAAACAACCACCAAAAACCCCTCTTACCTCAAAAATTAGTCTTCCAATTGGATAAAAATCAATGGCAATGTCCAGGAAGACAAAATCATGCTATTAAAATTCAGGAGAAAAAAATAATGCAGGTCAATCTCTTGGAAGAAAGTTTTCAAAATGACCACAAATATAACAGAATCATGCTTTCAGTGATAAGATGTCAACAGCATAAACAGTAGATAATGTAACAGCAAAATTAAAAGAATGACTTAGGGGCCGGCCCGGTGGTGCAGCGGTTAAGTGCACACATTCTGCTTCGGTGGCCCGGGGTTCGCCAGTTCAGATCCTGGGTGCGGACATGGCACTGCTTGGCAAGCCATGCTGTGGTAGGCATCCCACACATAAAGTAGAGAAGATGGGCATGGATGTTAGCTCAGGGCCAGTCTTCCTCAGCACGAAGAGGAGGATTGGCAGTAGTTAGCTCAGGGCTAATCTTCCTCAAAAAAAAGAAAAGAATGACTTAAAGAAGTTTGTTTCATTTTAGTATAGCAAGTCTTTACAACCTAAATAACACACTTTTTCGACTCCTTCAGTAGTGAAGATTTGAGTAACATTAACCTATCATGCAAGACTGAGAACACATGGCCTAGATATCACTACATCGCAAACTATGTGTGGAAAGGAACACTAGTCCCTCTAGGAAAAGAAACAGACTGGGAATTCTTTTCTTTCCTGAGTAATTTTGGGAAAAGATCTAATGTGAGCATCAAGGGTTTGGTTACTATATGTTCTGAATTTTCAGAGACAGCACAGATCAGCTAAGCAGAGCCACACCACAGCCTTTCTGAGTGGGAAAATAAGGCCACTATATCCGTAGGAGGCGCAGTACTGGCGGAGGGAAGAGAGGATGCTGTGTTTCTGAATTATTTCAGTCATGTCTTCATGTTCCCAGAGGCCCCCAGATCTTGTTTTCAATTGACATCCTTTCTGGTAGGGACAACTAACATTTGTGAGACTTTGTCTAGCCCTGCAAAGAGGCATCCAGAATGAAAACCCTAGTTTCCATCACAGTAGCATTCACTCAGGGAGTGGAGCACATCTAATGGAATACATTTCAACACGTAAAAATGCTGCCTGATATATATAACAAGGTACATAATTTGCCCTGCCCTATTTCTTAAGAATCCAGGAAACATAAATGAAATCATTTTAAAATGGATCACTATCATTATTTTATGTCACTCTAACTTTCTTTTTCAATTAAAAGACTGAAATAATATTGTGCCATCTAGCATCCAGGAATGAAGTATTACATCCATACTAATTATAATTAATTTATTTGTGCCTCTCAGCTTCTGGACTACAAGTTCTTAATTATAAAACAATATTAAAACTTCAGAATAAGAGGCATAATATAGTAAACTTCACAGGCTTAGGAGGAAAAAGAGGATATATTGGAAATCACGATTGACTTCTAAAATGACTAAGTCCATTTAGGCACCATTAAACTTCCCTGCGCATCAATATATTATCTTTAGGTGGTTGTCAAGAATAGATAATTCTAAAAATTCTAATGAGAAGGGAGCAAATGAATGCAACACAAGGTAATGTCACCTCACAGCCAAACTTGCAAATGTAATCGTCTCGTATATCCTTCCAACCCAGAAGTAACACATCCCTGGGTTTTACTCAGCAAGAAAAATCTAGCCTCTGTGCAAAAAATCCAAGGATTTTCTCTGGAATCTAGGTCCTCTCTCCTCACTGCCACTAATTAATTCAGGCTGTCATTATCTCTAGGCCAGATGACGATAGCAGCTTTCCAAATGGCCTCCCTGCCACCAAGCTTTCCCCACTCCACCCTGTTTCTTCACAGCCCTAAAAGTTTGTCCAAAAAAGCAAAGAGGATTATGTCATACTCTTCATGAGAAGTTCTGTTGGCTCAGCTTCCTTCTGGATAAAATCTAACATTAGTTCAGAACAGACAGTAAGTTCAACCTTTCTTTAGTGGATCTGTTTGGGTTTTTTTCCTCCTTAACATCTGACCACTTTTCCTATTTGGGGTACTCCCCACAGGGCCCTACCACCCTCTAAAGTGGCTCAGGGACCAGAGTCTCCCTCTCCCCACCCTGTGAGAGCCAGGGTGTGGGGATATGAACTGGGCTCGACTGGTCGTGTGCTCCTGCCTGGGGCCTTGGATCTCCAGGGACACAAGGATACAGGAGTTGAGGAGTTATTCTCCGTGAAGGCGGCAGTGCCAACCCAGGGCCAGCAGGCACCTGTGGCAGCATCCTGGCTGCACATCCCTGGGGCATGAGTCTGGCCATGTTTTCCTGCTGCCAGGCCTCCCTTGGTTCCAGCCTGCTTTCCAAAGCTGGTTCTTCAGCTTTCCTGCCGATTGGGAGGTCACCAATATCCCTTCAATACAGACCATTCCTCCCTAAGTTAATCAGAGGAGCTTGGTATTGTTGGCACTGAGAATCTTGACATCCTCTCATTTTCCCAGCCTCATTTCTCACTAATTCTGCCTGCCTTGCTGTCCCCTGCCATTCGCAGCTTGCTCCACGTACTTCTAGACTCCTGTCCATTGGGAATTAACTGGTATAAACATTAAATTCTTCCACGCACCCCAGAGTTTCTAGCATTTTCCAAGTACATTGTTTACTCAACCAAACATTCACTGAGCACCTAGTATGTTTCAGATTCTATTTGAGACAGTGGTTAAACGAGGATGAACGAGGCAAGATCTCTGCCTCTGCACGGCTCAGATCCTAGCCCTGGGTCTTTCCATGGGCACAGGCCACCATGGGCATGAAACGATTTTCAGCATGTAGTACTTGTTGCTACAAGGTTTCTGAGCAAAATTACAGATTACCTTTACCTCTATTGCCATTCCACCCTGACATCTTTCTCTCGCTCTCTGGACCTCAAGTTTCATGACTGTCCTCTGCCATTGGAAACCTCCCCAATGCCACAGCTTGTCTAGTCCTGCTTTTGCCAACTGTGTCATGCTTTAAAAAGTCATCTTTCTTCTCAATTCGACTTTCCATTCTTTTTGTGCAGCAGCTCTCAGGTGTTAGAAAGTATTAATTAAAATATTTCATACTAAAGGTATGAATGACAGACTCGACCTTTTCTGGGAAGGCTTGTCTTTACAGTCGTGTGTCACTTAACGATGGGGATATTTTCTGAAAAACGTGTTGTTAGGTGATTTCGTTGCTGTGTGATCATAGAGTGTACTGACACAAACCTAGATAGTGTAGCCTACTACACACCTAGGCTACATGGTGCTAATCTTACGGAACCACTGGCATATGTGTGGTCCGTCATTGACTGAACCATCGATATACAGCACATAGATGTCTATTTTTAAATGGGTGATAATTAATGCACATAAATCTCTAACAAGGAGCAGGAATGTTGGACAGCAATGCTTTTCTCCCTGTGCAGTGTGCCTGCTGTGAGATATGCATGCGTAACATACCACCAAGCAGAACCTGCCAGATTATATCCTTTGCAACTGGATCATAAGGTCATTGGAAACTTAAAACCTGGTCTCCTGCTCTTTTATATTCCCTTTTGCCAAAATATCAGTAATCAGCACTGAATTAATATAAATGATCAAAGATTCCACCATTTTTCTTTAAAAATTAGTGTAACTTGGGGCTGGCCCTGTGGCCGAGTGGTTAAGTTTGCGCGCTCCGCTGCGGGCGGCCCAGTGTTTCGTTGGTTCGAATCCTGGGCGCAGACATGGCACTGCTCATCAAGCCACGCTGGGGCAGCGTCCCACATGCCACAACTAGGTGGACCCACAACAAGGAATGTACAACTATGTAACGGGGGGCTTTGGGGAGAAAAAGGAAAAAAATAAAATCTTCAATAAAAAAAAAAATTAGTGTAACTTGCCTTGGTGTCTCTTAAGAAGTTAGTAGAAAAATCCACAGTAAGTGCCTCGTAAAGTGCAGGCGGCCTGAAATCAATTATATCCCAGATCTTGTGGGCCCATTTCTGAAGGTCAAGGGCATCACCCAGGAGCTGATCATTAACAAAACACATCACATAGGAAGAATATTCCCAGACTTCATTCTTGAGTTCCTATAAAGGAAAAGGACCAACAAAATGTAATGAGGAAAAAGCAACACAAAAAAAAACCCCCATAAGCCAGAGCTTGGGATCAACTCTAGGACTGAATCTTTAAAAAATATATTTTTTGCCATCTTTGAGAATTTTGCTCTCAAAAAAGAATTTAAGAGCATTTTTAAGAATCTGACATCACTCAAAGCAAAGAATGACTTAAGAGTCATCTTAACAATGGTACAATCATAGAAAACAGATGGTAATCTGGTAATAAGAACCTGTGTGTGTAGCATACTTGTTATATTAACTTGAAGACAAAATGCAGCCTCTGACCTCATTTCTGAAGCACATTTTACCTTGTGCATACATGGAAAGGTTAGCGGTTCTGAGTCATATGTGGTTTCAAGGCAAAGGAGCAAAAGAATTTTTTTTTTTCTTTTTTTTTGGCTGAGGAAGATTAGCCCTGAGCTAACATCTGTGCCAGTCTTCCTCCACTTTATATGTGGGTCACCACCACAGCATGGCTGACAAGTGGTGTAGGTCTGCACCCAGGATCTGAACCTGTGAACCTGGGCTGCTGAAGGGGAGTGCACTGAACTTAACCACTACGCCATGGGGCCAGCCCCAAAAGAATTCTTTTTTGATGGAGGTGTGTCAGGGTGAGGAAATGCTTCCTGAGGGCCAGTCAGGAGCAGTGAAGAAAAGAACTCACCTTTGTCAACACTTTTAAGTCCTAAGCCCCTCAAAATAAAGTGTGTTTGTGTTTTCATCAACACAACACTGAGAGCCAACCTAAATCCCAGTGTGTGGCCATTGAGTAATGTCCCCTCCGAGGAGATCTGGCTTATTATTACCCAGTGCCAGTCCTGGCAGAAATAGGAATAATTTGGAAAGCTGTTCTTCAATTTTAGCAGACAATCAGAATGACAGATTCCTGAGCCCCATCTGAGCTTCTGATTCTGGGATGGGGTCTGAGAATTTGCATTTCTAACAAAATCCCTGGAGATGCTGATGCTGATGCTGCTGGTCTGGAGACTGCACGTGGAGAGATGCTGGTTTGGGGAAGAGTTTGCCTTCAGCTTGCCAGCTTGCTCCATTCCCAGCTCCTCTCAGGAGAGTTCATGTGCTATTGCTCACTTCCCATGCCCTCATCAAAACCTGCTTCAGAGAAGAGAATAAACTTTTTGTTCATGCTGGGCTGCAAAACACTGATAGAGCCTATGGGTCAATACTCCCCAGAATGTTTGAATTTACTAGTATGATCATATTTTATAGGACACAAAACATTAAAAACTGGGGGGCTGGCCTGGTGGTATAGTGGTTGAGTTTGCATACTCTGCTTTGGCAGTCCAGGGTTCGCGGGTTTGGATCCTGGGCATGGACCTACACACTGCTCATCAAGCCATGCTGTGGCGGCATCCCACATAACAAAATGGAGGAAGACTGGCACAGATGTTAGCTCAGGGATGGTCTTCCTCAAGCAAAAAGGAGGAGAATTGGCAATGGAGCTTAGCTCAGGGCCAGTCTTCCTCACCAAAAAAAAAAAAAAAAAAAACCATTAAAAAGAGGATAAAAAGTTTGTCCACTTTCTTTGGAGGCTGAAGATGTAAATGCCTTGTCTCATGACAGCAGGCTGGGTCCAGTGGTTTCCAGGGCTGTCCAACACTAAGATCTATGATGCTGCCTTTTTGGAAAGGGAGAGAAAGGCCTTTCCAAAAGGCCTGAAGCCGTCCGTCTGGACATTACATTCTGCTGAAGCCTAACGCCCCCTGGACCTAACCTCAAGTATGCTGAGAAGCACTACATATAACACAGGATACAATGCTTAACACTGAAGAAGGACAAAAAGCTGGCCTGAAAGGGAAGAAAAGGTTAAGGGGACAAGTGTCCAGGAGATGAGGGTGGGAGAAGGGAGAAAGGAAGGAAAAGGAACAAAGAATAAAAGGTGGAAAGCAGCAGCAGGGATTACCTAGAAAGCCTCATGCAGGCCCCGTGAGAAAAGCAGGAGGAAAAGAACACAAAACGGTCAGTCACCCAGGCCGCAAAGGGCACAACACCGCAGAATGGAGTACACACCCATCTTTTAAGAGGACGGTGGGAGAAGACAAGAGGAGTGAGTACCAACTGCAGAGCAGATCATGGCCCTCCTGTGGGTGGAGAGCACGATGCTGGTAGGCAGTATCATACGTTTAGTGATAAAAATTAAGAAAAACATTGTTTTATGTCAGGGTGACCAACTGTCGCGGTTTGCCTTAGACTGTCCCAGCTTTAGCACTGAAATTCCTGCATCCCAGCAAACCACTCAGTCCCAGGCAAACCACTGGTCACCCTAGTTGTTATAAGTATTAGAGTTAGTATATACAAGTCGTTAGAATAGTGTCTGGCATATAATAAGCACCATATATAAGTGTTCATTCTGGTTCTATTTGAATTCCAATGAAACTGTATTATGGCTCTGAAAATGTATGAGACTCATCAACCGTCTTCTTGATTTGGTCTCCTACCGTTCACCTGACTGAGCAGGAGTTTCAGTGCTAAAGCTGGGACAGTCTAAGGCAAACCGCGATAGTTGGTCACCCTGACATAAAACAATGTTTTTCTTAATTTTTATCACTAAACGTATGATACTGCCTACCAGCATCGTGCTCTCCAGCCACAGGAGGGCCATGATCTGCTCTGCGGTTGGTACTCACTCCTCGTCTTCTCCCACCATCCTCTTAAAAGATGGGAGTGTACTCCATTCTGCGGTGTTGTGCCCTTTGCGGCCTGGGTGACTGACCACAGGATCACAGGACATCCTTGTGCAACCAATTACACAGCAATCGAAACTGCTCTGGTCAGGGGAAATGGGATTTCATCAGCCACTGGGGAGATGGGGTGAGGAAGGGAAACCAGAACTGGGATCCTCTATAGGACTGGGCCAGGGGTGACAAGCAGGAGGCATAGCCCATTCCAGCCTCCCACCCTAACACGAGAGATTGCTGAGCCAGGATGCCACCCTTCATATCCTTCGTATCACATGCTCCAGGCAGCACTACTAATTGATCAGGGTTGATACCCAAGAGGAAACCTATCTGCTCTGCCACCCGTAGATAAGCTCTGTTGGCCCCAAGGTCTGGGGTTCTCCAAGGGTACTGCTGGGGGGAAGAATGCAGAGAAGGAAGCTTTCATGAGAACAAGGCTACCCTCTGGGAATCTCGTGCCTGTCATCATCAGAACTCCCCTCGGCAACAGCCCCACACCAGCCCCCCACTATACCTGTGCCGCACACCACCAAACCCTCTTAGAGTTAGGGCCAAGAGAGTGCCAGGCCACCGTAACCCAAGCGCCATGGTGTCCCAGGGAGTATAAATGATGGGCGGGAAAGGAGGGGTAGCCATCAGCAGGGGTCAACAGCAGCACTGAGAGCTTAAAACTTACCTTCATCACAGGCCTTCCAAAAGAAAACCCTGTACATGTTTTACTTTTTCTTAAAATCAGCCTGGTAAAACGACTGACATAATTTAGGAAAAGTGCATAAGTTAGAGAAATTAAAATCTAGCTGCACTGAAATTACTGCTTCAGTTTTTTCAAAACAATGCATAGATCAGTAATTCAGGCAAAACTGTGCTCATCTCCCACACCCCGAATATCCTTTACCCTTTTTTTCTCCAGTAGATATTGATCCCATGCAAATTCTTGAAGAGGCACTATTACAGGATCTTCGAATTTGGATGGATAAGTATTCTTGAGACTCTGGGTTTCAAAACAGAATAATCATTTTAGAGTAAGTTCTCTTTTAAAGTAGAAAATCATTTCTCTAAATTGTTATGGGGTCTCAGGAAGTTTAATTCAATGCACACCCAGGCCACACAGTCTGGCATAGACACCCTTACATACAGTCTGTGCTAACTTCCGTTAAGTTGCTCCCCAGTCTACACTGGGGCTCTGGCTTATTTGTCTCTCACCTGTAGAGACTCAGCTCCTCGAGGGCAAAGACAATGTCTTAGTTTTCCTGGATTCCCACTGGCCTTAACATCTGGCATACAACGGACCGTCCACACACAGCAACTCAATGAACAAATCAATAAATGAGTTTATGCCAATAGTTCTGTGATCCGTCATGTTCTTTTGGGACCAGTTTTTCATAAATTTAACTCTTACTAAACCTTAATGGATCTACAAATACTTTTAACTAAAATGAATAAATGTTATTGCTTTAATTCACTGATATATGGAGAACAGCCAAAAGGATATTGTTGTGGTTATACCCCTTGGGAAAAAGAGAAATAAATAGTAAATTTTTTTGGTTTAGATATCGAGCATGTATTGATTTGACATACCTTGTTTTGTCTATATGAATCAGAGAAAATTCTGACTGGTTAATCATCTCTGTCAAAAAAAAAAAGTTTGGGTTCCTGATATGTTACACTGCTTCCTCCTAAAGCAAGAGAAGGCAGCTGAGGCAGTAACAATCAGACCTTTCGGAGTGGGTCTGAGGAGTAGACAGGCCAACACGGAAAAGTGACAGCTGGCCACTCCAGCTGTGATCTAAGAGGACCCTGGCCTGGCATGCTCATCAGGGCTGGATATTCGAAGGGGAGAAAGCCAGGATGCAAGTATATCCTGCCTTGGGACCAGGGGTAGCAGAAGAGGGCAACAGCAGTGTGGCCACTTCCTTCTTGGACTTCTGTACCCAAGCAACAGATGGGGTGTCCTTTCTCTCATTTCCAGTGTCTGGGCTCCGTCTGAGGCAATCACGCAGGATGCCTGCTGTTTCTAACTGAGGGACCATCCGGAACAACTAATGAGCCCGACAGTTTTCGGATTAAGCATCTGTAATCATACTTGCTTCATAATTCAGTGTTTATTCTAGAATGGACTATATCCAAATTAGAATATATGTAATACTCATTCTTACATTTTACAAATCTAAATCTTTGTTAGTTAATTAGGCATCTGGGATTGCTCACAAATGATCATGTTGGGAATATATTCACGGATCCTTTATGAAGATAGAACTAACTGAATTTACATTGATAAATTTTCATATTCAAATAGAGCTACAGTAGACAAAAGCTTACAAAAGGGAAAATGTAACATTATTAATATAATAAAGACCTTGTTTTCTTGATTTAGTGTCCTCTGCATCAAGGGTCAGTAACCTGTGGCCAGCAGGCCAAATTTGGCTCACTGCCTGTTTTGCAAGTCGTGAGGGCTAAGAATAATTTTTAGATTTTTAAACAGTTGAGAAAAGTCAAAAGAATCATATTTCATGATGTGAAATTATATGCAAATCAAATTTCAGTGCCCATAATAAAGTTTTATTGGAAAGCACCATTCATTTACATACTGTCTGTGGCTGCTTTTGCACAAGGACAAAGTTGAATAGTTGTGAATGGGAGCCTATGGCCCCAAAGCCCTAATAATTTAATATTTGGACTTTACAGAAAAAAAGTACCAACACCTTCTCTACACTGTGGAGCAGGCACAAAAAACATGTGCCTTCAGAAACGGAGCTAAGAAAAACAAAGGAAGGGGGCCGGCCCCATGGCCTATGGTTAAGTTCAGTGCACTCCACTTTGGCAGCCTTGGATTCGCAGGTTTGGATCCCAGGCATGGACCTACACCACTCATCAGCCATGCTGCAGTGGCAACCCACATATAAAATAGAGGAAGACTGGCACAGATGTTGGCTCAGGGCTAATCTTCCTCAAGCAAAAAGAAGAGGATTGGCAACAGATGTTAGCTCAGAGCTAATCTTCCTCAGCAAAAAAAAAAAGAAAAAGAAAAACAAGGGAAAAAAATCCCTCAAACTCATTAAATACAACTTGGACCATAAAACTTTGCTGATCCCATCAGCCCAGATAACAGTCCATAATTTCTACTTCTTTTGATGATCCATGTAGCATTTTCAGACTTATCACTTGTTCTCTTCATATTAATATAAACTTTACCTGTTTTACAAATTAGTTACTATTTCCTGATTTGATATAGTTACAAACTTTTATTTAACTCTGTGGACTTGGAGCAGGCAAGAAGGTAGGAATTTCTTAAGATTTCTTCTGTTTGGGACATTTTGTGTCAAGTATCCAGCTGGGTACTTTGGGAGATCCAAACATGAATAAAGCATTGTCCTGGAGTCTAGTGGGGTTTTGGAGGAGAGAAGCTTGGCATAATCTTACAGCAGCATTTCTGGCACAAACTCCTGATGAATAAATAAAAGCAATAAGAGATACTGAAGTATGAGGAAACCATTTGGTTTAAAACTAATTCGGCCTGAACTTGTTTTTCCCGAAAGGCCTGATGTGGCCCGTCAAGCATACACTGTACATCTGATTTAAACATTCACAGTGTCTCAAAGACGAGAGCGATGCCCTTAAAGATAGGGATGCACGACCCCCCGCCTCATATCAGCATTTCTTTAAAGAAAAGCATTTCTTCCCCGAAACTAAGAATTACTGACCTACTGTGCTTAGCCCATGACCATGACCTGCTGACCACTGTCCTGCTGTGCTAGCAAAGCATCTCGTGACTGTAATAAAAGGAGTGGATATTCCTGTCATATGTGATTTATGTTCCTTGTTCCAAGACGGTATATAACCACACTGTACACCCCACTTCGGAGTGCTTCCTTCCTTGGTGAAGGTGTTTCTACCGGGCTATAGTCCTCAAAGCTGGTTCATATAATAAACTTATCCCAATTTTGATTTATAGATTGATTACAGATTATTTGCATTGACATCCCAAAGACGTGCTGAATTCTACATTTCATACATTTCTACATTTCTCCTGTATTCAGGTTATCGGTATGCTGCAGCCTTAACTGATCGGGCCAAATTCTTCCAGTTCCTTCAAGTGTTTTTCCTTTTATATCTTTCCACATGGTTACAAAGAAACGTCTGGATGTTCCAAAGCACTTGTGGGTCATTTGTTAAGAAATCCCTTAAGCAACTAATTTGATTGGAACGCAGTGACTGCTCTAGTAATTCTTTTTAAAAAAAAAACCTTCACGAATGAATCGTTTTCAAAAAACACTTGAGTTTGTAAAAAAGCAGCTAGTTTACGTGGTAACACTTTTTCCTAAACATTTTTATATGAATTTTACAAATCTATAATTCAATTAAAAATTAATATGGAATAAAACATGCAGACATGTACGTGGAGGAAATTACCTTTTTTTCCCAGCCAGTTTCTGAAGGCTTCTTTCGCTCGGATCCCCCATTAAAGGTCGCCCTTCTCGAAGTGGAACGCCCGCCCGGACCCGCCCTTTGTCCCCGGTATGCTCGGATCCGTCTAGACTGAGCCCGCCCACCCGGAACACCTCGTCTCCGAACATCGACCCCGGCCACCAGGAGGCGCGAGACGGGGAAGCGGGAAGAGCCGGCCGGCGGCGCTGCGGTTTCTTCGCGGTTACCTCGGCTGCGCTCTTCGCGATCTGAAAGCTGGCGCTTTTGAAGAGCCCCACCACCTTCACCCGCAGCGGAGGCTCGGGCGGCGACGGCGAGCTGCACCGGACCGACCTCGGCTGGCACGGCTGTGGGCCAGCCATGGCGGCGCCCCGGCACTCCTCCGAGCACAAACGCAGCGCGTCGCCAGGGCAACCGCGCGGCCCCGCCCCCGCCGTTCGCCGGACTCAGGAGCCGCGGGGAGGGATGGGGGCGGGCCCAGTGGGTGGGATGGGGCGGGGCCAGGGGCGGGGCCGACGGCAGCGACCCGGCCTTTCCTTTACTTTGCGCCTGTTGCTGGCGAGCCTGGCCACAGGCGGGAGAGGGTGTGCGCTCGGCCGCCGCCTGGGACGGGCTTCGGGGAGAAGGAGCCGGGAGCCCCGCGCCCCGCGTGCCTCAGCCCGGTTCGCCGCCCGCCCGTGCCCCCTCGGAGACCCCTCCCCGGCGCCGAGCCCTTGCGAGCGGCCCTCGCCTCCAGTCGGCGCGCGACTTCGCGGCAGATCGCCTTTCCGGGTTGGCAGGCCGGTTGCCTGGGTGACGCGGGAGCCGGTCGCGCGCCGAGCGCCCGGCCCTGGGCCTGAGCTAGGCGGCCTTGGGGGCCCCGGCCGTCGGTGGAGCGCGGCAGTGGGACCGACCACCTGTGCGCGCCGCCCCCGGCCTGCACCCGTCCCCGCCGCGGCCATCGCTGGGGAGACCGGGCCGTCTCACGCCCCCGGAGCGTCCCCGCCATGAAGCCCAACTTCTCCCTGCGACTGAGGGTCTTCAGCCTCAACTGCTGGTGAGTGCGCCCGCTCTGGGGCCACGGTCACGTTCGCGCCCACACAGCCAGAGGAGGGTGGCCTCCCCTACATCCGGGGCACGGCGCTACCCTGTCCTGCAATCTCGGGGTGCGGGGGAGCCCGCACCACTCAAGGCCCACTCCTGGCCCCAGCCCGGGGGTTGCCCCGCGGGCTGAGCGCCCCAGGCAGCACCCGCCCCGGCCCTTCTCATCCTCAGGGGCATTCCCTACTTGAGCAAGCACCGCGCCGACCGCGTGAAGCGCCTGGGAGACTTTCTGAACATGGAGAGCTTCGACCTAGCTCTGCTGCAGGAGGTGGGGCTGTGCGGGCCTGGGGGGCGGCCGGGGACGCTGGGGGGCACTTTCCCCCGGGCAAGGGCCAGGCAGGCATCCTCACCCCTTCCCTCAGGTGTGGAGTGAGCAAGACTTCCAGTACCTGAGACAGAAGCTGTCACCCACCTACCCAGCTGCCCACTACTTCAGGAGGTGAGAAGTAGCTGGAGGCCTGTTCTCAGACCTGGAGGCTCTTGGCCCTGCCAGCCCTTCCCTATCCTGCCTGCACCCTCCCCCCTTTCCCCCAAGATCCTCTCCTCTGGGTGTGGGAGCAAGAAATGGTGGAACCTGGAAGATCTAGTTCTTTAGCCCATCTCAGCCTTATCATCAGGCCACCCTATCACCCCACAAAGGTTGTTGCTTTAAGCTTAGTGTTATGGCTCCTCCCAGCAGCATAGAGGAAAAAGTTGCTAATAAGAGCCAGGAGGCAAGGGAGGGGAAGAGGGCTGAGTATGTCTCTCTTTACTTTTCTGGCTATTAATCTGGACTTGGCTTTCAGTGGCATCATTGGCAGTGGCCTCTGTGTCTTCTCCAAACATTCAATCCAGGAAATCACCCAGCACATCTACACCCTCAATGGCTACCCCTACATGGTAAGCCTGACCTCTTCCACATACCCTCTCCACCCTCCACTAACACGTGGAAAGGAGGCAGCCTTCCTGGGATTGCAGGGGAAGGGCAGAAAGAGGGGAGCAGTGCTCTGAGTTCCTGTCCCCTCCCACCTACAGATCTATCATGGTGACTGGTTCTGTGGGAAGGCTGTGGGGTTGCTGGTGCTCCATCTAAGTGGACTGGTCCTCAATGCCTACGTGACCCATGTGAGTGAAGCCAGCAGTGCTTAGGGCTGGGACAGGCAGCCTGGTCCTGGGAGGAAGAGATGGGACTCTTCTAGCTGGGCTGCCTGGGGGTGAGGGGTGGGAGCAGGATCTCCTAAGGTCAGTAGGCAAGGTTCACCCGTTTTTTTACCAAGCACACCATGCCAAGTGACAGACACAAGCTTAATTTAGACCTGCCCTTGAGACCCTCAGTTTCATCTGCTACAATCTCATCTATCTTGCTCAGCTCCATGCCGAGTACAATCGACAGAAGGACATCTACCTAGCACATCGTGTGGCCCAAGCTTGGGAACTGGCCCAGTTCATCCAGTGTGTGAGCCTGGGCTTGACAGGGGAAGTGGGATGGGGGTCCAAGGACTGAGGGGTGGCCAAGGCCCCACTTAGAGGGCAGTGCTGGTGAGGGAAGAATTCCTGCCTCACCAACCTGGTTCCTCCAGCCATACCTCCAAGAAGGCTGACGTGGTTCTGTTGTGTGGGGACCTCAACTTGCACCCGAAGGACCTGGGCTGCCGCCTGCTGAAGGAGTGGACGGGACTGCATGATGCCTATCTTGAGACCCGAGACTTCAAGGTGAGGGCCTGCCCGATTATCTCCCCACCTACACCCCCAGCTTCTCTCCCTCCTTCTTCCCCCATATCCTAGCGTGAGCCGACTCTTCACCTAGGGCTCTGAGGAAGGCTGTACAATGGTACCCGAGAACTGCTACGTCAGTCGGCAGGAGCTGGAGCCATTTCCCTCGGGCATCCGCATCGACTACGTGCTGTATAAGGTCAGGGCTCTCCCCTCAAGGTGCCTTCACCCGCTGTGTCTCTTCATCTCTTACCAGCCTGTGCTGATCCCTTGCTCAGCTGGTTTAGTCTTAGGTCACTGATGGCTGGAGAATGGGGTAGCCAGGAGCTGGTTCTCTAGGAAGAGGCCCTCAAATGTGAGTTTGTCTCTGGCCCTTACTTTCTCTAGGCGGTTTCTAGGTTTTACATCTCCTGTAAGACTCTGAAAACAACTATAGGCCGTGACCCTCACAGTGGCACCCCCCTCTCTGATCATGAGGCCCTGATGGCTACTCTGTGTGTGAGACACAGCCCCCCGCAGCAGGACGCCAGCCCTACTCATGGTGAGTCACCCCCCGTCCTTTCCCTTGGTCCTTCCCACCACAAAGCAGCCCCTCCAGTCTGACCCTCTCTCTCCTGCCCCACTGCCTGCCTTGTTCTAGGAGCAGCAGAGAGGTCACCGTTGATCAGCGTGCTAAGGGAGGCCTGGACAGAACTGGACCTGGGCATGGCTCAGGCTCACTGGTGGGCCACCTTTGCTGGTTATGTGACTGGTGTAGGGCTGCTTCTCCTGGTGTTGGTGTGCGCCCTGGTGGCTGGAGGAGGGGTCAGGGAAATTGCCATAATGCTCTGGGCCCCCACTGTAGGACTGGTGCTAGGGGCAGGTGCAGTCTACCTCTTCCACATGCAGGAGGCCAAGGGCTTATGTCGGGCCCAGGCTGAGCTCCACCATGTGCTGGGAAGAGCAAGGGATGCCCAGGACCTGGGCCCAGAGTCTCAGCCAGTCCCACTCTTGGGGCAGCAGGAGGGGGACAGAGCTGAGGAACAATAAAGCTTGACACTTTTGTGGCTCTGCCTTTTACCTTGTAGAGGCAGTGATTGGGGCCAGGGTTGGTGTGATTGTCACAACATAGACTGTCAGGCTCCTACACATCTCCTGACCTCCCTGCACACCCCCCACCTCCCACCCACAAGCAGCCTGAACCCTGTTTGTGGCAGAAACATTTTTATTATAAGCAGTGAGGCCCTCTCCCAGGCAGTCCAGACGAGCAGGGCGGCACTGCCCTGGGGTGAGGTGATCTCTCTTGTATGGAAGAAGGCAGGCAGCCCACCCTCTTCTAGCCCTGGGCCCCAAGCCCCGAGGCCAGCTCGCAGAGCCTGCGCTCCTCCTGGAAGCGGATGAGGGCATCCCGCTGGTTCACCACGTCCACCAGCTTCTTCAGGACCTGGTCTTCAGCCTGCCGATCGGCAGCTGTCTTTAGGTCTTCTGAAGGGAGGACACGAAGCTTAGAGAACAGGGAAACGGGGCAGGGACGCAGGAGAGGGACACCCTAATCCTGGCCTGTGTGACTTCTACAACCCGGGCTTTGTTTCCTAGTATGTAAAATTAGGTTTGTCAACACCAGTGGTCTTCTAACATTTTTTAGCAGCAGCACCATTTTAAAAGGAAATCTTGCATAAAAGCCCAGTTGTGCAGCTCCGATTGAAGTGAAGGCAGAGTAGGGGCTTGGAGCCCCATCCTCTGGCTTCCTCCTGAATTGCCTCAGAGGTACTCAGGCCAGAGGACCATGTTGCTTGGTCCGTATCTGAGATCACAAAACTTGTGCATACCAGCGCCGTGACGTCCACCTCCTGACATCCCACCTACCTTCCCTGTTCATGTAGCCTCGTAGCTCCTGGTCCAGCTGCCACTGTTTCTCCTCCAGGTGCAGCTCTTGCACCCTGTGAATGGCAGGGATAAAAAAGGGACAGCTTTCCAGGGTGCCCAAAGACCTGGCTGGGGCCTGGATCACGTGCCACTGTCACCACCCCTGCCCCTTACGTGATCATGAGCTCGGCCTCTTCAGCCACGAGGCTGTTTTTCTTCTGAACGAGCTGTAGCAGCTGATCTAGCCATAGTGCCTTTTCCTGTTCTGGGGAACCTGACAGGAAGGAAGAAGTGGGGGCAGAGTGGTCAGGAGGCCTCCAGCCCAGGTCACGGGAGTCAGGGCATGAGGAGCCTGCTGTCAGCCAGAGCCTGGTGGTTTGAGGGACTGCTGGGGGCTGAACACAGGGCTAGGAGGCAGAGGGGTGTCCTAGATTGTCCCTCCCCTGTCTTCACTCACTGCTCTGGCTCCTCAAGGCCAGCTCCAGCTTCATGCCCAGGGCCTCTAGCTCCCTCAGATCAACCTCGATCTCATTTAGTCGCAGCTGGATGGCCTGAGGGGTACAAGACAGAAGGCCCAGGAATCCTCAGATTGCTCAAGAACAGAGCACTGGAGGAGCTCTGACCTGCGGTCTCAGAACTCTGACCCCATCAGAGTCAGTCCAGGAGCCCCTAGGCCTCACCTGGGCCTTGCAGAACCTCTTCATCTCCTCCTCCTTAGCACGGCGCAGCAGAGTCCGGCGCCATGTTGGGTACTTGTCCATGGTACCTGATTTCTCGGCAAGGGTCCGCAGAGTCTATGGCAGGGTCAGGCTAGTCAGGGGTAGGGCCTAGCCCCCCTGGTGGATAGGGGTTGGGGAAGCTCTGTTTGCAAGGGGCCAGAAAGAACGTGGGCTGGAAGTGGGGTAAGTTCTGGTAGAAAAAATAGAGGCTTAGAAACAGTAAAGAGTCAGACTGGGTGAGAAGACATTCGGAGAGAAGGGCTCAGTGGAGGGAGTGTGGTAAGGCTTCTGCTGTGGCCGGGGAGCCTTAGTGGATGTGTGCTGGCTTGGGCAGAATGGGTGGCCAGGTTCCTCCCACTCACCTTTTCCATGCCTGACTCCAAGGCCACAGCTTCCTCTTCCTCCTCTTCTGCTTCACTGGAGGAGGAACTCTCTTCCTCCTTCTCCATGGCCACAAGAACTGAGCAGAGGAGCAGCAGACATGGCCTGGGATCCCCAGGACCTCGCTTTCCATTCCCTAGCATTCCCCTTCCAGGAATCCCAGGACCACCTGCCCCATCCCCACCCTGCGTCAGCATGGCTGGGCAGAGCACTTACCTTGAGGGCTCTCGACTGGCACTCCCCAGCCCCTAAAGCTGCCCTCCAGGGCCTGGTGGGCCAAGGCAGAGCAGCTGCGGGGGGGCTTGGGTGGAGGCTCCATGTCTGGGTCAGGGGTCAGGTTGAGGGAGGATAGCCGCTGGCGTTCTGGGCTGGAGAGGCGGAGCCGCCGACGGGTGGGCTGGCTGGGGCTTGGGACAGGACTGGCCTCCTCCTGGGTGGCCATGGGAGCCGGGCTTGATGGCATGCTATTCTCATCCGGTGTAGGGAGCTCCTGGAAAAGCCATGGTGTGGTCTGGTCGGTACCTGCCCTGTGCGGGGTTGAGGCTGCCCCTTAAGACAAACTGGGCCCTGGCATTCATTCACTTAGACCGTTTATTGAAGTGTCAGGCAGTGTCTTGGATACTTGGGATACAACAATAAGTAAAACAAGACAAACCCCTTGCCCTCATGGAGCTTACATTCCAGTGGAGGAGAACATTCAGTTACCCCAGCAAAGCCAGCTGGGCTTGGAGAGACCCCTTTCCTCTTTCCCACCACCCAACACACTTTCACAGCTTTTACCTGATTCTCAGGGCCTCTGTCACTGCTATCCTCTTTGTGGCCTGGCTGGGGCAGGTGCTGGAGGCAGTAGAAATGTCCTGGGAAGGGTGGAGAGGGGGAGGAGGCATCAGATGGAGGCAGCCCAATGCCCAGATACCCAGTTTATCAGGGAAGGTGGGGGCGACAGGACTCTGGATTTGCAGTTTAATTTCTACGAGCTTCCTGGTTCCTTAGAGCCCCACATTTGGTGCCTTGGAGAGGGACAGAGAAGACCCAGAGCTCAGGGGAAGAAGGTGCCATCTTGAGCCTGTTTCCACCCTGTGCTCAGCACCCCAGCTCCCCTTCACCTTCAAGCTCTTTGTCCCCGGGCAGGGCCATGCCCAAAGCCCTCCAGAGGCCTCCCAGGCCACTCACCATCCCCTGGGTGCTGCCCATAGTCACCCAGCCTCAATGTGGCCTCACACCTATGGCAGTGGAAGCAGCTCCGGTGGAAGAAACGGCCATCGACGCAGAGGCGTTCCAGGATATAGAGGTGTTCCCCACAAAGTGCACACACGTCCCCAGCACCGGCCTGCACCAACCCCAGGCCACAGGGTCAGCTGGAGTCAAGGCCAGCTGCAAAGTTCTTCCCTTTCCCTAAAAAAACCCCTCCCTGCCCTCCCCACACCTCTGCCTGCAGACAGGGCCCCCATTCTCACCTCCTGGTGTTGCGATGGGGGTGTCAGGGGTACACCAGGCTCTGGGACAGGTGGCTCCTCTGTACTTGGGGTCGCAGCCTCTACCTAAGGAGGAAAGGTGGGGAGGTGGAGGGGCAGGACCAGCTGGGGAGTGGATGTGTGCAACTGAATAGAAAGGGTTGGAAGGGAAGGGGAGTGAGGCTAGGAACAGAGACTGGATGGGGGAGTCACAGGACCTGGGGTGGGGAGCAAGACATGTGGGGACAGGACATGGGGCAGGGGACCGTCCAGCCCCTGTGTGCATTTACCTCCAGGCGACGCTTCTTGCCACCAACATCCTCCTCATTTTCCTGCAACAAGTCCTATCCTCAGCATGGGGCTCTGAGCCCCCAGTCTTCCTCTTCCCCATTCTGAAAGTCCTCCTCCCCGTCATCCCAGGGACCCCTATTAGGAACCCACTGCCCAGCACCAACCCTGCCCAGACTCTCCACCTGGACCCGTGTCCGCTGCAGGGTCCTTTGCAGTTTGCCAAGGAATAGTATAGCGCTGGAGGTCCCTGGAGAGCCTTGGCTGACAGGGCCTGCAGGGAGAGTCAGGGTAGATGGGGGACCAGTACTGTACCCCCAGAACAGACAGCTGTGCTCCAGCCCAGAAGGACACCTCTCTGAGGCTGTCTCTTAGAGGGCACCCTCTCCCCTGTCTCTCTCACACACCTCCTCACCCCACCCCTGCCCACCCATCTACCCTCCAGGTCACCTGGGTTGTGGGTGCTCTTAAAGGCACTGTGGAAGTGGCTGAGGTAGGCAATGAGGCCCAGTGGGTCACTTCCTGCCACGACTGCCTGTGCGGACAACACTGGCGTGATGCCCAGCTCATGCTCTGCCATCTTCAGTGCCCAAGCAGTTGCTTCCAGAGCCCCCATCCCCTGCAGCTCTGAGGGTTCCCTGTGGGGTGTTGGGGAGAAAAGTCAGTGGGAGATCAGCACCTGACTCCACTGAATAGGGAAAGGGTGAGGAGACAGCAGTAGAGGTGGGACAGTGGGTAGGGGCAGGGGGGAGCACAAAGGGAGGATAGGACACGAAGGGTTTTTATTTTCTCTGCTACACACCCCCCACCATCACCCAATGACAACTGCTTCTGGCCTTGGGGGGCCCCTACCACTCACAAAGCTCTCGTCTAGTGAATGCATTCGATTCTGGTGGGAAGGCAGAGTCAGGCAGGACTACTATCTCTATGGAGGTCAGTGACTTGAGGATTACTAGCAAGTGGTGGCTCTGCGACTCTGGTGCTCCCCACCATTCCACACCACCTGAAGTAGAGGGAGGGGCAGAGGCACGAAAGAGGGCTATGCTCTGCCAGGGACCCCTGAGCCCAATTTGCAACTCACAGTAGGCCAGGCCGCAGCCGGTGCACCAGAGCACACAGAGCTAACCCATCAGCCCAGGAGGAAGACAGGTCGGTGACATGGACACCAGGGTACCCAGCTGTCTGCTCCTGGCACCAGCGTAGCAGCTCCTCCTGGGTGCCCGCCGACCCTGGGAGAGGAGGATGTGCTGTGCCCAGACCCTCTGGCTCACAGAGCCCAGACGCTGGGTCGGGGGAAGGTGATCAGGGACCCAGCCCTATTGGGGCACTAGCATAATGCTCACTGTCAGCAGTACCTCCTTCATCCCAATTTTCTCATTTAAAAAAAAATCCCCCCTTTGGAATAAAGTAGGGGAATGAATCAAGTGAAATCGCTGCCAGCCAAACAGCGGGCAGCAGCCTATGAACTGAGGGGCAAGGAGGGCCCAGAGGCTCAAAGGAAAGGCGGGTTTGGGGTCTGCAAGGCTGGAAGGGGTAAGGCAGAACAGCTGGGAACAGCGCAGCAGAGCTGCCGTTCAGCTGCTATACTTGTAGTGGTTGTTAAAATACTGAAATACTTCCACATAGATTGGCAATGCTGCTGCTGAGTGCTCCACGGCCCCTCCACTCTCCAACTTCCCCACCATCCAATAGTGCTCCCGTACCCTGCCCCCAGCCTGCAGCTGCAGCTGTTCTGATGGCTGGTGCTGGGGTCTCACTGGTTGGGAGATATTTTGGACATGGCCCTGGAGGAAGGCCTGCTCACCAGTCACTGGCTTTCCTGCATCTGTCTTGTCACTCTTCCTCTGCACAGGCTCCTTGGCCACCACGTCATACAGGTCTTGTACCTAAGGCAGCCCCTTTCAGGTGTCAAGGCAGGCTGACCACACACACCCCTCCGCCCATGGTGGAGGGGCCTGCCTGGGGTAGGGCTCACCCAGAGGGGCAGTAACTGGGCAGGCCTGGAGGGAAGGCCTGACCTGGAGGAGGGGGGCTGACCTAGGAAGTCTGGTGGGGGTGCCAGGGGGTCTCACCTGATTGGGGGTCACAGCCTGGAGGTTCAGGTTGGGGTAGCGGGTAGCTGGGTCCAGCCCATACTGGGCCACGTTCCGGTGCATGTTTTCTGGGGATGTCTGTGACAGGAGCTGGTACAGGCTCTCACTGAGGGGGTAAGGGTCGGGGCAAGGGCATGAGTTGGGGGACACCATCAGCACCCACCCCTCAAGAACTGCCAGGCCCTTCTTTGATTCTCTTTTGCCCATGCCACTGTCTATTCACCCAGCACCCCCACCCCTTTCCTGACCCTTGTCCTATATCTAGCCCTGCCTTCCCCCACCCCCCCAACTCAGGCCTCACCGCTCTGCCAACACCTGTAGGGGCCCGGCGCCCTCTGCCCACCGCTTCACCATCCAGGCTGCATCAAAGGCTGCCAAGAAGCCCCGAGCCACTCCTGTACCCAGGGGCCAGAAGGGCTGCAGGGTCAGAAGGATAGGAAACAGCTCAGTGAGAGTCCAAGCAGAGTGCCTAAGGCCAGATGCCCCCAAGGTCACAGCAGAGGGAGCCCACACCAAGCAGCCTCTCACCCACGCCAAGCCGTCCTCAGCTCCTCCTTACAACAAGCAAACTGTTTTTTACCCTCTTCTTCCCATGAGGCATCTTCCTGCCCCAACCATGGAATCCCTGTGCCTCCTTATAAGGAGTCTTGGAGAGGCCCCTCCCCCTGCCCCAGTCAGGGAATGCTGAGCCCCTTACCTCCACCAGGCAGTCCCCCACCAGCCCCAGCAGCAGGCGGGCGCCATGCTTCTCCTGCACTCGAGCAGAGCTCTCTGCCCGCATCATGCTCGTGAAGTCAAAGGCCGCAACATCAGGCCGCCCGTGGGCGTCCAAGGCAAACTCCAGCTTCCCGAGCTTGCCATGGGTGGCGAAGTCAGCAGCTGCCCGAGCAAAGCGCTGCAGAGCCTCAGGCACCACGTTGGCACGGCCCAGCAGCCGGTCGGTCTCCGGCCAGTCCTACGTGGCCAACAGATCAGAACGAGCAGTGTCAGTTGGGCAATCCTGTCCCCCTGGATGTAGAAAGGGCACATACTGAGGCCCCGAGAAGCAGCTTCCCCAGACTCCATAGCAGTTGGAGGCTGAGCTGGGACTAGAATCTGGATGTCCTGCCTCCCATGCTCAAGCCCCTTCCCCAGCACTCACCTGCCCCCAAGGCCCAGGACCACTGCTGTTACCATACACTTGCTTTGGACAAGTCACTGAGCAGAGCCTCAGTTTCCCCCTCATTTAGAGATGACATACCCAACTTCTCAAGGTACTCATGAGAATCAGGTGAGAAAATGCACAGAGTGCTCTCACCACAGTCCCTCGCACATAGAACAGAAGGTCTTCCACTGGTTCACTCAGCAAATACTTACTTGGTGCTTACTACACACCGGGCACCATTCTAGGCCCTGGGAATAATCAGCAAGAAAACAGACACAGAGAGAAAGCCCCTGCCTTCATGGAGCTCCTGTTTGTAGTCCTGGGGCCAGGACAATGTGTCTAGCCCAGAATATGACTCAGCCTGCCATGGAATCCCAGGGGAGAAGAGCTTGTTGAGGCGGAGGAAATATCAGGGCAGAGGCAGGAGAGGACGGGCTCCCTCCACACCCGGGCGGAGACAGTGTCCAGGCCTGGCCTCTACCTCCCAGGGCCCACCGCCCAGCCCTGCCTGCCTGGGCCTGGGCCCCACCTGACGCAGCACCCCCAGCCGCAGCAGGCACTGCTTCTTGGCTGTCATCACGAAGTAGTGAGTGTCGTCCTTGTAGTAGACAATGTTCTCCAGATCAATGCCTGGGGGGACAGGGCAGGGGGCAGGTGTGTTTCCTCCTTATGTGTCACTGCTCTAAACACCTTGCCTGACCTCTGAGAGCTGGGATTACAGCTTAGACTGCAGTGGGTGCCCCTGACACAGGGGCCCATGAGTCCAGCTGGCACAGTGGGCCATCTGTTCCAGCCCAGGAGGCCTGAGGACTTGGAGCAGAGAGAAATTCTCTCTGGGTGGGGTGGCAGCTGGGAGATCTGCACCATATGGTCACATGCTTGTGGACAACAGCCTGGCTTCTCAGACTGATGTGTGCACACCTCGGCAGGGCATGACCGTGCAGTCAAAGTAAACATAGGGCATCTTCTTGAAGTACCACTTTCATTTTGTATTTATATCATTTTTATAATAAAGCATATATAAAAAAGCAAAATCCCACACATTTTGTGACTGATTTCCATGACTTGTCACGCTGGGTGGCCAAGTGGGGCTGTGTCTGCTGAGTCCCTGGGGCACAAGACCCCACAAAGATGGAAAAGTGGGGGATCCTTTGGACTGAGCACCTGGGAGGGAGAGGCGGGAGCGAGCCCACAGTCAGGCGGCTGGGGGGGTTTCCTGTGAGTGGTGCCCTCACCTGTGGCTTTGAGCAGGCTCTGGAAGAAGCTCTGGTTATAGATCCTGGCCACACCGCTGATCTCAGGCACCTGTGTCTCCTCCACGGTGCGCCTGTTCACAAAGTTGGCCGTGATGCCTATGGCCAGTTTGCCGCGCATTTCTCGCACTGTGAAGCCTAGAGGTGGGGGCAAGTGGGTAATGGCAGGAAGACGAGGGGTGTAACAGCCTAGCAAGCCCAGGAGGAGCCCATGCTGGTTTCCTCAAGGGAAAGGAGCACTCACCTTCAGGGACAAATTTACCTCCAGCAGCAGAGATGAGGACATCAAATTCATAGTTGGCCAGCTGGGCTGAGGGGTTGGGCTGGAGCTGGGCACGCCAGCCACTCCCTGGGGTAGAGGGTGTGAAAGGCACAAAGGTGCGGAATTCCGAAGGGGCCCCACATAAGCCAGTGAAATAAATAAATGTGTAAAGGGTTTTATGGTTTAGAAAGCAATGACACATTGTCTATGAAATTACACCTTCGCAACAGCTGTGGAAAGCAGGTAAAGAGGGAAATATTACTCCCATTTTACAGTTGCTCAAATTGAGGCTCAGAGTAGTTTGCACAAGGCCACGCTATTAGAAACAGAGACTCAGCTGACTCCCAGCCCGACTCTTTTTCTTTGACAGGCCAAAATGTCCTTGACAGATGGGAGTTCTCAGGAGCAGAGAAGTACTTACCCTTTTTGGGAGGGGGCTGGAGGCCAGTGAAAGTGACACCCCAGTGAATTTCCACCCCCAGCAGTAATGCCACTTTCAACAAAAGCAGCTGAAGCTGCCGGATGCCTGGAAGGGAGAGGATGTTAGGAACACGGACCCCAGGACCGCACAGCCCCCCTGAGCACCGGTCAGAGCTGGAGAAGGTCTTAAAGATCACTCAGCTCATTTTACAGAGGAGGGACCTGAGTCCTGATGGTCACCTGTCTGAAATGAATCTTGTCCACTCTGCCTCTTGGCTGGCCCAGCAGCCCCCCGTAGGCCTATCTCTAGACCCAGGCTCACCCACCCCTCCAGCCCACCACATGGTGCTCACTGATGTGGTCCAGGGTGCCTGTGCAGAAGCGCCCGTAGAACTTCTTGGCACCGAGTGCCCGAAGGTCATGGATGGTGAAGGGCCAGAGGTGGAGCACGTTGTGGCGAGAGAACTTGGTGCGCTTTTCCACCAGCACCACACGTGCCCCCAGCAGTGCCAGTTCCACAGCAGCCCGCAGCCCACAAGGGCCAGCACCCACCACCAGGCACTGTGAACACACAAGGCAGTGTGGGCATGGCATGCTGGCTCCCTCCACCAATGCCCACGTACCATGTATCTACCTTGGTGCTGGCGCAGGCCCGGCCCTGCTGGTAGACAGGCTGCCCTGCTCTCTTGTCCAGCTTGGCCCACAGCGTCTTGGCACTCCAGTAGTTGAGCTGGGCCTTGATCTTGTGGTATTGGGACAGACCCCCACCGGGCTCCAGCTCCAGGGCCCTGCATAGCCCCTGGAAGCTGCTCAGCACATCCTGGCACAGCTGGGCCTGCAGGAAGCTCTCAAAATGGGCATGTGCTGGGTTGGTGGAGGTGGGTGAGGCCATGCAGGCTCTTGGGGCTCCCAGGGAGGGGAGCAGCTAGGCAGAGGCACGTGGCAGCTGGAGAGAAGGAGGGAAGAGAAGGGGAAGAGGCTGAAAAAAGGAGGAAGGGAAAGGAAAGGGAGGAGAAGAAAGTAGGCTGGAGCTCTGGGTCCCCCCCTGTCTGGCTCTACTCCTCTCTCCAGCCCGCTCCCGATCTGTTCCAGAGACAGCCACTAGCCCTTCCACTCCAAGTGAAATCTGCCAAATTTGGAAATGAAACATCAGCAATCCTGGACACAGAGGGCACACAGGAAGCCAGAGAGTCCCCAGCTCAGCCTTCCTGTCCAGGGACCTCCAAGCCTTGCTCCATCTCTGAGGCCCAGGGGGCAGAAGCGGCAGGAATTCTTACCTGCCTTCTGGAGGCCCTGGAAGCAGGGCTTGTGGGAATTTCTCAGACGTGGAGCGGGCAGGCTGCCCAGGAGGAGAGCTTTCCTTGCTGTGCAGACAGGGACAGACCCTAATACTTGCA
This sequence comes from Equus asinus, assembly GCF_041296235.1. Classification (NCBI taxonomy): domain Eukaryota; kingdom Metazoa; phylum Chordata; class Mammalia; order Perissodactyla; family Equidae; genus Equus; species Equus asinus. The sequence goes on from NC_091813.1 coordinate 45,073,416, forward strand.
ACTCCTGCTGCTGGGCACACCTACTGCCCCATCTCACCCCACAGCCTCCCTGTGCTGGGTGCCCCTGGATGGCCTCAGTGCCATGCTGGGTGTAGGGTGTGTCTTATGACAGGGCCAAAGTTTTCCTTATCACTCGTGATTGCCTCCTGAGGTGGGGGGGGGGGGACAGTCTTTAACATAGGTTCCACTTCCCAGCACCCAAACAGGGGAGGATGTTGCGACTGACTGGGTGATGGCGGACTGGATCTATTTCTGACTCACTGTGGTCAAAATACTTCCTCTGCGACTCGCCTCTGCTCCAGTGGGCCTCAGGGCGGTTGGGGGGCGACAACAGCCGGGTTTGCCCCTCCCAGCTTCCTCCCACCCCTATCGATGCACCGCCTCATCCACTGCGAGCTCAGGCGTCCTCTCCCAGGAATCTCCCGAGACAAGGTCTCCCTTTGTCCCCCTCTCCCTCGCTCGGCCCCCACGCAACTTGAGGGCTGTCGAAGGGGACTTTCTCACGCTGGAACCAGGAGGAATCAGAGGGTAGGGAGAATGGGGTTGCCTACGGGTGAGTTAGGGAAGGTGGGTGGCATCGATGGGGGCAGGTCCTCGGGGCTGATCCCCCCGTCGTCGGCCGCCCCACCAGTCCTAGTCGGACGGAGCCCAGCGGGCCAGGCCGAGGCGGGAGAAGACTACAGTCGTCCGCCGCATTCGGACTAGAGCAGACCAAATGTCAGAAGGGCAAAGGTCTGTCTTCGGAGAAGGGGAAGTGGAAAGAGGAAGACGTCAGCGAAGGAGGAGAGAGGGGCGACCCAAACTGGAAACGCCAGGACAAAGGGTGTGCGAGGGGTGGAGCGGTCTGGAAGGATGCAGAGGGAGCTGGATCACTGGCGGCGGGGGTGGGGTGGGGTGGCTACTCACATTCTGGACCGTAAAGTCTGGAGAGGGGCTGTGCAAGGCAGGGGCCAGGAAAGACTTGCCAGAGCAGCCAGGCGGGGTTCCAGAGCGCCCGGGGCCTCCTGTCCCCGGAAGCGCGCCCCCACCCCCACCCCCGATCCCAGCGGGCAGGGGGCGCACAGCTGGCGCAGCAGGACAACTTACCCGGCGGGCGGCTCCGGAGCCGGGAGGGGCCGCTTCCTGCCCGGCGGGAGTCCCAGTCAGGGCGGGAGGGCGGGGTCGGAGCAAGCGGAGGTGGAGAAGGCGCAGAGGGAAAGCCGCGGATGCGGGGAGGCGCGGCGAGTGCGCCGGGCCCGAGAGTCCGGCGGGGAGTGGGCTGCAGCGCGGGGAACCCAGCCCGACTACGCTTTATTTGAGCCTCATTAGCATCTCATTACCCCGCGATCCCCCCCACCAGCGGCAGCCGGGGGCCCGCCCACGCCTGCAGGGTGGCGGCCGAGGGCGTGGCGCTGCAGATGCCCGCTTGGGGGCTGCAGACGCCGGCCTGGGGGCGCCCGGTGCCCGACAGCGCAGCAGCGGCCTCGAACCCCTTTTCGGTGCCTGCGCCTGCGAAGCTAGCCGTTGCCGGGCGGACGAGGACACGCACCCTTGCGCAGTACCGATACCAAGGGCCTTCTTCGAGCGCTGGGCACAGAAGGCTCTCGGACTGGGCAAGAAGTTTGCAGAAACTCGTGGGTCCGTGGGGTGGCGCCGGAACGTCTGCACTATCTTCACTTCTTCTAGCAGGAGATCCACGGCCCGGGCGCCCCACGATAGACCCAAGCTCGGGGTCCACCTCCCCTGCGGCAAAGTGGTGGGGCTGGGGATGCTAGACCCCTAGTAAGGGGGAAAAGGGAGGGGTGTGTGGGAGAGAGGCTAGGCTGTCAGTATTCAAGAATGCCTTGGAGTGAGGACCCACAGAACTGTAGGTGTTGAAATGGGCTTGAGAGACCTTTGGGATCAACTGCCTCGTATTCTGGATAAGGGAGCAGCGCTGAATGTGAAGGCACTCCTCCAGGGTCATTCAGCTAGTTACTATTAATAAAACATCAATTCTCATTTATTGAGCGTCTACTCTGAGTATTCCCCTAATCTCAATGATCACAACAGTCCCATTTTACTGAAAAGGAAACTGAGGGTCTCAGAGGTTCTGTGACCTGCAACAAGTTTACACAGCAAGTGGCAGAGCTGGTATGGGCCCAGGTCTGTCTGGACTCCACCACAACAGTGTTGGTCCAATGTGACAAATGAAAGGCTGGCATTTTAAGAAGCTGTTTCTTGTTTGGAGGAGGCGACACTGTTACACTAGAAACACTAACAAAACAGGAGAAAATGCGAGGGTGGCTCTCCTTGAGATCCAGGGATCAGAAGGAGCTGGGTGCCCTATGGCTCCTCCCTTCTCCTTCTCACTTTGCATTTCGCCTGGAAATCCTCTGAGACCCAGTAAGACCTGAATACTCACTGTTCCCAGCTTGAGCTGAGCAGCAGGCAGAGGAAGAGGCAAGGGTAAACGCCTGCTCTCTGCCAGGAGAGGCAGGGAATGCAGCCAGGTCACACTTAGGGAACTAGGGCAGCCTCCCAGCTGGGCCCATCCTAGCTCTTGAGTGTGCCTCGTCATTTGGCTTGAAGTGAATTTGCCAAATATCAGACACACCCATGTTTAACTCCATCGTGTAACTCCTAGCGCTCTCAAATCCACTGTAAATGGCTTACCACACTTTCAGAATTACCCTAGTCCCCTTTCATTCAACCAGCTGCTCCGACTTAGTGTGTTTGCAAAGGCCCAACAGGGTCTGGCCCTGGACTCACTGACTTGGTTGCAGTGAAACAGGGTTATCTGGCTCTCTGAATGACAAGTGGTAAAATTTGTCTTTAAAAAAGATCACAGAACAATGACTTCATCAATGCTAAAAACTGCTGACTTGAGTTTCAATTAATGCTAATTAAAGATAAACACTGGCGCATAAAGCAATGGGGAATATATTGGTCTATAATCCAGAAGGCCTGGGCGAATTCCAGCTTTGCTTCACACCAGCCTAGTGTGACCTTGAAAAAGTCACCAACCACCATGCTTCAGCCTTATCATCTCTAAGTGTAGGCAGTTTAATTACTCAACCTCCTTAAGGACGGGGATATGTTCTGAGAAATGCGTCATTAGGTGATTTCTTCATTGTATGAACATTGTGGAGTGCACTTACACAAACCCAGATGGTACAGCCTACTACACACCTTGGCTGTGGTACTGATCTTATAGGTCCACTGTTGTATATGCGGTCTGTCATTGACCGAAATGTTGTTATGTAGTGTATGACAGTGTTCAAGGTTGGTGACTCTAAGAAATGTACAGACTAGAAGATCCAAAAGAAGATCTATTTATAGTTTCTTCAAAGAAAAAAAAAGACCTCTACTAAAGCTAAAAGAATATATTTATTATTTATCTACGAGCATTTTACTTCTTAATTACAATTTTACTTGTGTCACAATCCACATTATATTTGTATATAGAACTAAAAATACTGGCACTCTGCCCATTGGCCAAGTCATATTGGATCAAATGAATGGCCAATATGTGAAAAGTCAGTTTTAAAAGAATCCTATTGTAATGTTTTTGCAAATAATCATGCCAGCCGTGCTCAGGTTAAAAGCCCGAGCCATTAAGACAGGATTACTTTCCTTAAACCCATACCCTGTTCTGTGTTCTTGCAATGCCATCCTCACCTCACCTCCCAACCTCAGTGCAGGTGACAGCTAAGCCACCCTGCACCTGTAGGTTAGTGCCTTCAAACAACACACCCACAGTCCTGGGCTGGAAGCTGTGGCTGCAGTGTGAGCGGAGAGAGGCAGCCCCTGAAGTAAAAATAATGACAAACTGAGCCAAAGGGGTAGAGTGCTATGAACAGATATGATGGGGTTGGCTTGATTGAGATTAGAGGGCCCGGGAGAGCCTCCCAAAGGAAGTGACAGTTGCACTGAAGTCTGACAGATGAGCAGACGTTAGTCAGACAGAGAGTGTGGGCAGAAACCTTTCAAAGCTGAGAAGCCGCCTACCTCAGAGCCCTGCAGCAGGAAGCTGCGGGGTGTGTGCTGGGAAGAGCAAGGAGGCCCGTGTGGCTGGAAGTCAGAATGGGGAAGGGGCCCAAGAGGAAGCTGCAGTGGGGACTTTACTGAGTGCTCTGGGAAGCTGCAGCAGAATTTTAAACACAGCAGAGACATGATCATGCTTGCCATAATAACACAATATCCAATCATTAGCTTGAGGCTAAGGGCACAATGGTGAACTCAAGTCACTCCTGCAGTGGAGAAAGAGCTTGGCAGGGGGGTAGAAAGGAGCAGTCAGGCCTCGGCAGGAGTCCAGGCAAGGACATGGTGTGAGAGCCACGATAGGAGAAGTGGACGGTTTCAAAATCTAGTTTGAGATGACACTGACGTAACTTGGTGATGGACTGGGTGGGGATGAGGCGAGCCCTATCAAGAATGAAACCTAGCTTTCTGTCCTGGCTAGAAAGATGAGCGAGCCACAAACAAATGTGGGTCTCCCATTCTTTCCTACTCTTCCCTGCAACTTCATCCCTCTGTAAGCTGCCTTCAGTCAGGTGCCTTTCCCAGAAGTGAGGGCAGGATGATTTCCTAGATGTCAGGGTAACACAAGGGACTCCACCCCGAGGGGCTGCAAAGGTTACTAATACAAATAGGTTCAGGATCAGTTTTAAAATACTTTCCTGTATTTTTGTTATAAGAGCGCTTTCATTCTTCAAACACTAAGATTATAGGAAAAATTTGTCCAGGAGCCCCTTAATCACACTAGAGTCATCTGAGAGGCGGGTTTTAAAATGTAAAGAATTTTGTTTTTAACTCTAATTTAGCCTGAGGAAGCTTCAGTTTAACTTTTCATCTAACAAGGATAAAAGTAATAGGAATGAACCAAAACCAAGAGCCAAACTGTTCTTTCGGAAAATCTTGATATCCATACTTAAAATGATCTAATATTATGGATATTAAGAATTCACAATAAATAATAAATTCGTGCTCTAAGACTAAGGAAGTTCCCTGACCTGACTCGTGCTCAATTTTTTCCCTTTCTACATGTCACACTGGACATAGTATTACTTTTCAGACTCATGTTAAAAAAAAAAAAGCTAAGATGTCTTGCTAATATTTCCTATTTGTTCAAGTTCCTACATCATGTGTTGCAAATATGACTGAATGAGTGATTTAGTATAAAAGCTCTCCTAATGTGCTATGTTTCAAGTGAGAATGAGTCTATATATTTATATATATATATATATGTATATTCCAGTCAACAAAAGTATTTGTTGCTTAATTACGTGTAAAGAATTTGAAAGCAAGATAAACTATCACGGTAACATTCCACCTTCTTTTAGAGATCATTCCTTGATAACTGCTGTTTACAAAAGAAAGGCAAAAGGCATTTTTTTAGGGGTCGTTCCTCCAAGCCTGCTGTTTACAAAAGCGAGACAGAGTTTTTTTTAATTCTTAAGAATTTAGGCTTATTTTAGTTTGGAAACTCAAGATGGAAATTTACTTCAATACTTACAAATAAGAGTAGCAAAAATAATACAAATCCACCCTAAATGTAAAGGATCATCAGTCAGAAGTTTGAAAAAATGGCTCACTTACGGAGGTTCATTTAGTTAAGACATTTTCACTTTAGTGGTAACTTTCATCCAACCGGTAAATTTCAAGTAAGCTTTAAATCAATAGTAAAATAGTAATATGACTATTGTTAATATGGTAGTTATTACATTTCTGCAGGAGAAAGACAACTTTTACTATTATTGTTTTATGTAAAAAGTTTGATTATATGCTGAAAGTTCAGACACAGATCCTCAATTTTAGTCAAAAAAGTTCTATTACATTAAGCAGATCATATGTAAAGAGAAATCCAGCTTAAAGTTTCAACAGACTAGTGACAGTACACCCATCGGGTGGAAGCAGTGTAGTGAGATCAGCCAGCCCTGTGCCCGAGTGCTGGCTCTACATACTGTAGGACCTTGGGCAATGGACTTCATCTGTTTGGCCTTCGATGTTCTCATCTGTAAAATAGGCATAATTTTACTTACCTCATAGGAACGTCACGAAGATTAAGTAAAATGAGATTGTGCTTCAAATGGATTACAGGTGTGTCCCAGACACTGCTGCCCTCCTCGTTCCAGATGCCAGTTGTTATAGGCTGAATTGTGTCCTCTCCCCCAAATTCATGTTGATGTCCCGATCCCCAGTACGTCAGGATGTGACTGTATTTGGAGATGGGGCCTTTGAAGAGGTCACTAAGTTAAAATGGGGTCCTTAGAGTGGGCCCTGATCCAGTGTGACTGGTGTCCTTATAAGGAGACTGGGACACACAGCCACAGAAGGAAGACCATGTGAAGACCCGGGGAGAAAAAGACGGCCAGGAGGCCTCAGAAGAAACCAATACTGCGAACACCTTGATCTTAGACTCGGCCTCCAGAACAGTGACAAAATAACTTTCTGTTTTTTAAGCCACCCTGTAGAACTTGTTATGGCCACCCTGGCAAGCTAATAGGCCAGTCGCAGGGTGCTGTATAAATCCTACTTTTTGTGCACCATGACACGGAAGAAATTTGAGAAGCACTAGAATAAGAGAGAGGTCTAACGCACCTGGCTTCACTCCAGGCCTCTTGCAAAGACTCAAAATGTGGCAGATATTATTATCCCAACTTAGGAAAACCTAGATGGAAGCATCTACAAGGAGACTCTCGTCATGTTCCTCAGCATCATTTAACTGGTTGCTCACAACACTTACAACACTAGAACCAAGTGCAGAAAATACACAAGAGTAGAGGTAGAAAGATGAGTTTCAAGAAACGCAGGGGCAAGCCCGAGAGTAACTTGCTCAATAGCAAGAGCTCGTGCCTTCCCAAGGCTAGCCCTCTGCCGAGAGAAAACCAGAGCTTCATCTTCAAAAGTGACAAGGTCATTTCAGTAGCCCGAAAGCATAATATTTTACTATTTCCTAAGAGGTACAATTTGCATTTCTGCACTTGTTAAAACAATTTTAAAAACTGTACTAGAACAACATGAGTTGTGGAACCGAGCCAGCAAATTCTCAGAGACACAACAGAAACATTTTTAGGTACATGACATTTCCTTTGGGTACAGTCACTGAATTTGAAAATTCAGGATTTCATTTAAAGGGGCAGAGCGTGTATTTGGGACACAGAGGAAAGGCTAGATTTATAAAGCCATCATTTTCTTCTTTCCCTTTGACAGCTGGTCAAATAACCCAGAACTCTTCCAGAAGATATTTTTATGACCGACACCGGCTCTCAAACGAAAAACAGGCAGGCCTGTGCTGGACAATACAGGAGCCACTAGCCACATGTGGCTATCAAACGTGGCTAGTGTGACTGAGGAACTGGGTATAAATCAATTTTAATATAAATTTAAAAACTGATACTTGTTTCAGTTACTAAAAAAAAATTAAGTATGTCTGCAACTACTTGAATATGTGGATCTAGGTTTTCAAGTAGGAACTGTATGAACTCTAAATATAGATCAAGTATGTCCAATGAACATTAGCATCGAAATTGAGTGTGAAGTGTAAAACACACACCAGATTCTGAAGACTTACTGTGACAAAAAAGCATGTAAAATATCTTATTAGTACATTTTTATATTGACTATATGTTGAAATGATACTATTTGGCAAACGGATTAAATAAACTATTTTATTAAAATTAATTTCATCCTTTTTATGTTTTTAATGTGGCTACTAGAAAATTTAAAATCACATATGTGGCTCACATTATATTTCTCTTAGCGCAGAGGTAGCCTGTCACAAAGCTAGTTAAAACTTGACTTTACAGTCACGCGACCATATATCCTCAATAATTCTATCCAGAGTGAGTAGTTAAAAATTCATCTACTTTAATACTATGTATCTCCTGGAGAAAATGGGGGCCAGGAGACTTTGAAAAGCTAGTAAAATCTTTGCATTTTAAGAATACAGTTAAAATAAATAGTTTAAATGACTAAGTCAAGAAGCTGAAATAATTATTTAGGGCATAAATGTATTTGTAAAAATGATACCTTTGCTCTAGGCAGGCCAGATTTAACATTACTTTGGTTGATGCATATAAGATAAACCTTCTTGGAAATTCTGTGAATTATACACAAGAAAATATGGTTTGGCAAATATGTTGAAAACTGCTTTCATCTTCTCTCAAACCCTAAAGAATTTTCTATTACTTTAACCTCCAAAAAACTTACTTGATTCGGGTGGACATCAAAGATGTCTAAAACAAGAAAACTAGTAACTGATGTGAAGACTGTTAATTTTAGGGTAGATTACCCCTATTCTCCACTAGCATCATGTAAATTTACATAGACCGGTGCTCCCCTTCTTATCTCAAAAATCCTCAACCAGTTGACGTGAGAGAAAGCGGTCAAACTTTACAGTAAAATACGCTGAGCTGGAAAACCTAACCCAAACATAATTTAATCTTTTGATGATTATTCAAAATCATACAATGATTACAGACAGATGCTGGCTACTAAGTCTGTGAGGCTCAAAATTATTTTTAAGATTAGGAGAAGATATTTATTTTTAAAAATGATGTGTCCACTTTGTGGGATTTAACCTACTTTGCAATAAAAATAGATTATAAGTTCCCATCTCCAGAAAGTTATCAGACACAATACTCAGATCAACTTTTTCAGAAATCAATCAATTTCCAGAATTCAGCAGAGTATATTTAACAAAAATTACACTGAATAAAATTTTATATTCCAGAATATTCGAGAAAGCTTTAATTTCATCATGAAGATCAAATATTGCTGACAAAATTCAGAATTTATTTGGGATGAATACCTTGATCCAATTTCATACTTTAATTAAACTTTTTAATTAAATTTTCAATAACCTGCTTTTAAAAAATATGTACATCCATGTTTCTCGGAAAAATTGAGTTCAGAATTTTAAAAATAATCCTATACTTTTGGCTTTCTTGTTATATGAATTTTGAGTTAAAATAGACATTTAGTTTCTACGTCTTTGAATCTCCCTTAAACAGGACACGATGAGCCCATCATACTGCACAAATATTAACTGTTGAGAGACAGTCACTCTGTCTTAGGGGAATGGAAGTTATTAAAAGGACAGATTCCCTAAAGTTGTGATTTGTCACATTCAGCCCTGACTTGTCTTGTAATGGCAACTGTGTTGCCTTCGAGAGAGATAAGGAAGCAAAACCAACCATTCTACGCAATTCAATGTGTGACTTCCTTTGTTCTAAAACATAAAAAATATAACTGGAAAGGTCAGCAAGACCATAACCTATGGCTGTGAACATTTAATACTTACAGAAAAGTCTAAACCAATGCCCCCAAAGAAAAATTACACAAGTCTTTAAGAGATGCAGTAGGTGAAAACGAAAGCCGTTCATCAATATTGAAATGCTAAATCCAAATCAGTAAGATACAGAAGACATGATGCACAGTCTCGCTGCCTGGATGCAAAGCACAACTGTCAGCTGGCTATCAAAGCTCTGTAAGGATCTGTAAGAGAGCGTCTCAGACAGCCCGACTTCAAGCACACAATCCACATATGGCTGTTATGGCTGGCTTACGGAGAAGAGACTGACAGAGCAGTCAAACACCTTTTCAGGTCAGCTCTGCTCCTGGCTGAGCGGGGCGGGCTGGGCCACGTGGTGGGTGGGTGGGGGCGGAGCCGGCTCCTGTGTCAGCTGCAAGTGCTGAGCAGGATCTGAAGCGCTTGTTAAATGGAGCTCTCCTGTTTGTTCTGGATGGGCGTGAAGATGTTCCAAGGTTTCCTTGGAGAGTGTGATCACGTGCACTGGCTCGTTCTGTGAGGGTTCCATCTGGCTTTCAATCATATCGAGGCTCTGAATGTGTTCTGTTTGCTCCTGCTGAGCTGAAAGAATTAAATTCTGCAGCTGTTCTGGCTGTTGCGTGAGCAGGGTGAGATTAGCAGCCTGGTCTGCAGTCATGTTCTGGGAACTCTCTGTGGCCACGATGCTGATTCCTTGGCTAGGACCAGGCATGAAATTGATGTTATGTACAGAATCGGTTACAAGCAGCTGAATTTCCTGCTCTCCGGAGGTAGAGAGTTGATATGGCTGCAGCTGAAGAATATTCCTGACCTCTTCAGTGTTGTTATTGCCGGACACGCTGCTGGCATCTGACACCTGTTTCTCTTTGCTATGGATTTTCAAGTGAGCCTTCAAGTTGTCTAAGCGAGCAAACTGTAAGTTACACTCAGGGCAGGAGAAAGGTTTTTTGCCCGTGTGTAGAATGCAGTGTCTCCTCTTGGCACTGGAGTCAGAGAAGGATTTGCCACAAATGCCACAGGAGTATGGCTTTTCTCCTCTATAAAGAAATACACATTTTATATGAAAACCAGAAAGGTCCATTACTTCCTGCTTCCTTAGGGAGAAGCGGGCAACAATAGAGGAAAATTAACTAGACAGGGAGTCGTAAGTCTCGGGTTCTCTGAGTAACTTAAGGAACTGGAGCAAGTCACAACTTCCATGGGCTTCAGTTTCTAATTTTAAAAAACAAAAGGTGGGGGTGGTGTTTCAGGAAGGGTGGCAGATGGGGTTGGGCTGGATGTGATAAATTTTTATGATTCCATATTTCAGATAAGAAAGTAAATACTTATATATTACACATAGAGTTCTTTTTGGTTTTATTTCTCACAGCTAATTTTTATACTCTAATGGCCAAATAAGTATATATGATTCATTTCAATGTTAAAAATTGAGTAGCCTCTAATTATCGGTGATGCTGTTAGAAGAACTACTAAATCTAATCTGGAAGTGAGTTGTATGAATAAAAACATTTATTCAGAAACATTAAACTTAATATTTATTTTTGAAGATTTAAACTTTGGACGAGCCCTCAGCCCAAAATCAAAATACAAGAAATGGAGTCAATAATGCAAACTTTTGCTGGCCAGAATCAGTTTTCTTGATTTTGCCTAAGTGAGGAATTTCTTTACTGAAAAGATAAAATAATAAAATACACAGAAAATTCTACCAGAGTAATAACTTGGGGAAAAGAGCTAGACAGGCACATGTCACCCCACTGAGCGCCAGGGTCGAGTGAGGACTCCACATGACAGAAATATCTGCAAAACTTTACCGATGGATCCTGATGTGGGTCTGCAGAGAACTCTTTGCTGTGAAAGATTTGCCACAGATTTCACAAGTAAATGGCTTCTCACCTGAAAAAAGGAAAGCGTTTAGAAACATACCTTCAACATAAAACAAAGAGCAAAACTCAGCCCACAGTTTCACAATATAAAAAAGAAGAAAGGCAACGTCACTTGAATCCTCAGGAAGCATGAACGAAGGAAGCACTCACCAAGCCCTACTATGCACCTGAGCACCGTGTAGATACAGAGAAAGACTAAGGGATGGTTCTTTCCCTTAAAAACTTCAAAGCTGAAACAAGGAGGTAAGCGATTATCCGGAGGACAAAGGAACCCCACATTTACTGCTGGACCGTCCACCCTGAGGTAACTTACAAGCTCGTTCCTTACCGCTTGGTTAGGCGCCCTCTTGACTTTCATAAGGAGCCCTGTGCACCAAGTGACTTACGTATTATCCATGTTTATATCTACCTTCCAAAAGTAGCCTGAGTCCGACCACCTCTCACCACCTCCCCTGATACCGCTGGTCCAGGCCACGGCCGTCTCTGCGGCAGCCTCCCAACGGGTCTCCCTACTTCCGCTCCTGCTTCCCTGCCATCCACAGTCAATGCGGCAACCACAGCGATCCTTTGGGCAATCAGACCATTTCATGCTTCCGCTGCAAACACTCTTACTGGCTCCCCATCCCCACCCCGCAATAAAAACCAAAGCCCTGGGCCTACAAGGAATCCCAGATCTGTCCACCCAGCCCCATCCCTCACCCTAAACCTCACTAACCTCATCAGGCACTCTCCCCTTGCTCATGAGCACTCAGACTCCCGGGCACCCTGGAGAGGCAGTGACCACACCCCAGACAAGCCCTGCTCAGGGCCTTCATGCTCACCACCCCCGTCCCTGGCATGTCTCCCCCAGGGGTCTCTCTCCACACTGCCTCCAAGTCTCTGCTCAAATGTCACTTTACCACCGAGGCTTCATCAACACTGTCCCACCCCTAACACTTCTTAGTCTAGTTCCCCAACTTAGTTTTCCCACAATGCTATCACCACCTCATATACTGTATACATTATTTACTATCCCCCCCTTCTTATATAGGATAATTTGTGGACTTGTCCACTCCTAGCACGCCAGTGCCTAGATTCAGGCCTGCCACACTTCCAAAAATCCCTGTTGAATGAATGAATTTCACAGAGTGGAAACTAAGGCCCACCCAAGACGTCGTGACTGCCCCAGACACCACTATGAATTAATAAAGCTTCGACAAGCATTTATTCAGCATTAGTTTGTACACTGCACATGCCATGACAGACTGTCATGCCTTCCAGAAACAAAATTAAGTGATCCTACTGCAGGCAAGGGAACTATGAATTGAAAAAAGAGAAAGAAGCAAAATCCAGCTTAACCAGCTAACAGCAAGGGATAAGGGCAATTTGAAGGGGAGGATGGTGAGGCAGCTTCCCCTTCAGAGCATCTACTGGAGAATTCAGTCTAGACACTTCTCCAAGCTCCATCTAGGCAGAAGACACTTGTGACAACCCAGAGTCTGCATCTTTGCATCAATAACTCTTACCAGTCCAAAGGTTAAAACCAGGCCACTGCCATTATCTGTCCAAATCGGAGCTGGGGCCTACTCTGATCTCAGTCATTCTTCTTTCTCTCCAGATCCAGAGACTGAGGACCTGCTCTGTTTGCTCATCACTGTAAAGTTCTCTGTGGGAAACATATATAACAATGCTAACTTCATCATTCAATTCCATCTGGGTTTACGACATCTCAGAAAGTCTTTCTGTTGGCAGATGTTTTAAATAATGGGAATTCTTTCCTGGAACATCCTCCAGGACAGTAAGAAAAATTTTCCTAGCCAAGGTGAATCTGGGGAAAGTCTTCCTACTCCTCTGGATTCTGATCTGTTCTGGTAAGAGTTACACAGCTCGACTGCCTTCAGTTGAGTGACCCATAACTTCTTCAGTTTATTCAGTTCTAAAACGCTGCTGGACGGTCAACAACGTACAGAGCTAAGAAACAGAAAAGAAACAAAAAATATGCTCACTGCCTCAAAAAGAACGTAGGTCTATCAGAGAAGATAAGATACATGTGGTCATCAAGTAATGTGGGGCTGTATTGGACTAAACATTAAAATGAGAAGGATCAACAATATTGAGCGTGACGAGATGATGGATGTGGAGGAGGCAGGGTGTGGCTGGACTGGAGGGAGGCCTGGTTCAGGTACTAAGATAAATATGACTGCCAAAAAGCAGCTGTTGGAAATGAGCACACAGTGTGGACAAAGAGGGGCGAGGATTTACTCTGAGGAGTGGTGGAGCTCAAAGGTGAAGCCAGGCCACAAAGAGCCGTAAATTCCAGGCAGAGGACCTGTGGAACTTCTGGAGGTTTTTAGTAGAAGAACGTGATACAAGTACTAGGAAAAAACATGGGAATGATTGGTAGGGTGGGCTGTAGGCAGCAGGACCAAGCAGGAACTCCTTAAGAGTCTACACACAAAGGGCTGAAGTCAATACCTGGGAGGTACAGGAGGCAGATGGAGAGGCAGAAAAAAACGCGAGGTGACAGAGCCTGGGTGGCAGCGGGGCCAGAAGTCTAATACAAGGATTACACAATGGCAGTTAAAGGAAAGGCAGAGACCTGAGTTTGACCCTATAGGTTCCACCCAGGGGGCAAAGATAGAAATATTTAAGTAACTCAAGGGTTTCCTTCCAGACCCCCTTCTCAGCAGCATACGCCACCAAGCTCACCCTTGCCCTGATGCCTTGTAAATCCCCCTCCTAGCTCCAGAGAGTACTGACTACTCTGTGCTTGTTGGCTATCACAGCTCATTTCCCACTGCCATCAGCTCAAACCCGGAATAACCTTCCTGGTTCATGGCGGCACCATCCAGCCCCTGCCCCAGCCAGGCCCAACGGTCACCTGACATCCTCTGTTCACTCTGCGTTCACATTCAATTGGCAATGCAGGTCTATATATTTTAATTCCTAAAACAACTCCTTTGTTTTTCTTTAAACATCACCCATGCTCACTGTAAAAGACTGAAATAATATTGAAAAGTACAAAGTATTTAAAAACCACTCTGAATCCCCCACTTGAGGTAGCTAGTTAACACTACGATGAACATCCTTAGAGACATCTCTCTGTGCATATACGCACGTGAGGATACAATTTTACACCGTGAGATCGTCCAGTGCATGCTGGTCTGTAATGTCAAATAAAGCCACACCACCATTTTAAAAGGGTGTGTTGTGTTCCACTGTGTATCTTGTCCAAAATTTACATAACTCAACCCTTACTAACAGACACTTAAGTAATTTTTTAAGCCTGTGATATTAAAACAATCCTGCTTACGATGAACATCCTTATGCAAATATCTTTTCACAAGTGGGCAATTTACATTTTGATGCATGTTGTACAACTTCTTTCCAGAAAGTTCCCAAATTATATTCCCACCAACAGAACATAAAGATGCCCATTTCCTCACATATTTGCCAATCTAACGGGCAAAAAAGCAGCACACATTTCTTTTTCTGTGATGATCAATGCAGTTAACATTGTTTTAAACATCTACTGGCCATTCCCACGTCTCCTGCTCAGTTTTCTACTGGGGTCCTCACCCTTTAATTTTGGGGATGTTAATACTTTGTCATGTCTGCAGCAGCTGTTTTTTCCTGGACTAAAAATCTCTTAAATACATCTCTTTCTTCCACTCTCTTGATCTGAAGGTCTTCATCTTTCTTCCCCAAAGAGCCTGCTAACCGGCTTATCCCCAGGACCCTCCGTCTCTGACCATCCTCCTGGGGCTGCCTGAGTCCTTTTCAATACACAAATCAAAACATGCCTCCTCTCTGCCCAGAGATCTCCCCCGCACCTGCCTTCACCATGGTCTGCCCCGTGTTGGCAACCTCACCCCAGCTGCTCACCCTGGAATGCCTCACTCGGCCCTCGGATGCCGGCCTCTTACATCCTCAAGGCCCACACACCCTGTTCCAGTCTGGGAATGCCTCTTCCCACTTCCTTTGTCCATCCAGCACTTACTGTGGCTTCAAGATCCGGGTCTTTCCTCTGGGATGCTCTCCCAGATCTTCCCAGGGAAAGCCAATCATTTCCACCACTGTGTTCACACCTCTCCTGGGGCTTGTAGTGCACTGTCCTGAAATTCTCACTAGATTGCACACGGACTCTGTAAGGGTATGTTATGGTGAGGGGCCCCAGATCACACAAAGATGGGGATGAGCAACATTACGGGATGGTCTGGAAACATACGCCTGAGGAGATTTAGGAAGCTTCAAATCCAGTCCAACAAAAAGAGGCTGTGAATGAAAGCTGTGACTTCATTAACTCTACTATGTGTTACTAGGCAGGGCATCTGCACGTGAGCGGGAGCCCATGGGGTAGAACCAGTGTTTATCTAACACCACGCAACGGTCAGGCACACTGAGCGCTGGGTCTGTATTGTGGGGTCAGAGGTCACTCACCAGGCTTCTCCACAGCCTGGGCTAATTCCCTGAACTTGCCCCAGCTCAGCAAGCAACCTCTGATCATTAACTTGGTTTTCAGGCACAGTGATGCAAGGAAGGCGGTACTACAGGCATAAGAAAGGTTAGGTCCCTTTGTTAAGTTAACGCATTCGCTGGCTTATCAGTCCTGTGATTGGCTGGCTTGGCTCAGTCCCTGCCAGCCTGCCAGCACCAGGTACAGGGACGAGATCTGAGCACCACAGCCTGCGCTGCAGCAACGTCACTGGCACTGCCTGTCTGCCTGCCTCCATTTCAAACTGCATCCATCTCCCCCACTGAAGACGCACTCTTAGGGAAGAGGACATCTCTGAGGCATCTTTGATTTCCTGTGCTTGGCAGAGGACACCTAACCCGGAGAGAGTTTACATTAAAGAGCTGAGAGGTGACAGTCTTGGTTTTCCAACTGAGTGTGGCCCCCTGCTCTTGCGACCAGTGCTTCCTGCCCTGGCCCTCTCAGCACGACCTGTGCTAAGTTCTGTTGACACCACTGTTTGCGGAGGTGAGTGCCAACTGCCAGGCAGCCTCTTCCCAAACCTTCCACTCTGCCCAGGGAGCAGGGAGGTGGCACGCCAACTCTTTTCAGCACCAACATGGTGCATACTCTCTGTGCCAGGGACACGTGGGTCATAGTCCCTGCCCTCAAAGAGCCCAATTTTGATGGTTTTGATTTTTCTTATTTCTAAGTCACACAAACCACCTGACAAGAGCCCTTCTTGTCTTCTTTTTTTCCATCACATATCTTCCACTTCCCTCTTCTGCTTCTCCTCAAAGTAGATAGGGTGGAGAAGTTTGCTGGGGTTATGGAGAGAGGACTTCTGTTCCTTTTCACCCCCACTTCAAGGCCTGCTCCTCCTCATAAAGACCAGAAGCCTAATGTACATCTTATATACTCAGAAGACAAAACCAAGATGAAATGTGTCCTCTCTGGCTATTCAACATAACCAAGTCGGGGCTGGCCCAGCGGCACAGCAGTTAAGTTCACACATTCCGCTTCTCGGCAGCCTGGGGTTTGCTGGTTCGGATCCCGGGTGTGGACATGGCACCACTTGGCACACCATGCTGTGGTAGGAGTCCCACATATAAGGTAGAGGAGGATGGGCATGGATGTTAGCTCAGGGCCAGTCTTCCTCAGTGAAAAGAGGAGGATTGGCAGCAGTTAGCTCAGGGCTAATCTTCCTCAGGGGAAAAAAAGCAACAAAACCCCATAACCAAGGCACCTCAGCTCTCCTCCATCCCTCCTCTCTCCCCTGGTATTCTCAGCACAGCTTCACATGCTACTTACAAGCCCATGTGTAAGCATGTAAACTTATACCTCTGCTTGCATGTTGCCTCTGAACTCCAGACTCAAACATCCAGCTGCCTCCTCCACATCTGCACTTGGATGTCAAATAGACATCTCAGACTGCTGTGTCCAAAATCTAACTCTTGATTGGCTCCTCCCTCGCCTTTCCCAGTTTTCCATCCGTCCAGCTGCATTTGCCTCCCCTTTCTCTCAGGCCCGACATCCACTCATGAGCAAATCACACTGACCATTCCTTCAGAACACATCCAGAAGTGGACCACTCGTCACCACTTCCACTGCCACCACACTGTGCCAAGCCCCTGATTACGGCCACAGCCTCCTAATGGGTCTCTTCACCCTCCTAATGGGTGCCCCCAGCCCACCTCTCCCCACCCCACATGGTAGCTGGGGTGATCCTGTTAAATTCTAAGTCACATCGCATCACTCCTCTCATTAAAGTCATCTCTCTCAGAATAAAATCCAGTCTTTACTGTGGACTCCAAAGTTCTTAAGCCTCAGTGAACACTAGCACTCCCTGGGGAACTGTCAGAGATGTCAATTCTGAGCCCCTAACCCAGGTCAGTTCAATCAGGATCTCTGGGCCTGGGACCAGGCCTTTTCTTTTCTAAAGCTGCTCAGGTGACAGAAGCATGCAGCTAGGCTGAGAGCCCCTGCAGTGCATGGACTCCAGCTGCCTCTGGTGTCCACCTACCCAGCTGCTTCCTATTCCCACCGCCCTGGCTCTGCCGGGGCCACTCCTGCCTCCTGGCATTTCTCCAGCATCTCAGAAATTCGCCTGCCCCAGGGCTCTGCACCTGCTGTGCCCTCTGCCTAGGAAGGTCTTCGCCTGGATAACCACAATGGCTTGCTCACTCCCCACAGCATTCTGATCTGCACCTAAGATGTCACCTCATCAGTGAGGCCTTCCCAGACAAGTCCCCACGGAAAAGGGCAGCTCCCCTTCCTGCACCCTGTCCCCTTACCCTGCATTTAGTTCTTCATAACACTGACCTCCACCTAACATGTCACACAGTCATTTGTTCTTCGCCTCCCCTGTTCAAATGTCAGCCCCTTAAGAGCAGGGGCTCTGTCCATCTCATTCCCCGCTGTATCCCCAGGACCAAGAAGAGTGCCCGGTACCCAGTCACTGTTCCATAAATATGCGTTAAATGGATGATTTAAATTTCACAGAACCTATAATGATAATGTCTGTAGAAAGACTATATCGAGATCCATTTTCATAAAACTCATCCCCTACGAGACATCTACTTTATAAAAGTAAATGACTTTAAGAAGAAAAACTTGTTTTTAAAAAAATGCCCAAAGCAACATGAACGAATCTGATATAGAACTTGAATAGACAATTTAACAGGATCGTTAAATAACCAAGCTACAAAAGAAAGTTTTTCTTAGAAAATATAACAGGCTTATTTTTAAGAAATATTCTTTACCAACAGGTCTAAAAGGCTCATAGTTTCACTCTTCTGATCTTAAATGAAAGAACTTGACCTTTCTTAACTGATCTTGCCTCCTCTTCATCCCTGAGGCTGATTTTTCTGGAGGTGGCCATGCTTAAGCTTTAAGTACTAGTTTTAGGGGAGAAAGTGGAAAAACCCTCAGTGCCTATCCTACCTTTGTGTCTGCTTCATTTCTGTGTCTCTTTCAAAACTTGCTAAAAAAGTTTCCTGATAATCTTCAATGTTGAAGTAAATTAAGAGTGAAACACAGAACCAGACTCAGACTGCACCCTTTTGTGGTTTTAAATGAATTTCACACATGAATAGTGCTCAGTAAGTGATCTCTGTTTTACTAACCTACAGAGATGTGATTTCCCCACAGAATGCTGTGGACCGCATTTTGCCTTGGGCCTTTAAATGATCTACTTATAAAATTTCCACTCGCCAGACAGAGAAAGACGAACTCTGTATGACTCCACTCACAGGTGGAAGTTAAACATATAGACAAAGAGAACTGATTGGTGGTTACCAGGGGAAAGGGAGGTTGGGGGGAGGGCACAAAGGGTGAAGTGGTGTACCCACAACACGACTAACAATAATGTACGACTGAAATTTCCCACGGTTGTAAACTATCATAATCTTAAGGAAAAAAAAAAAGTAATAACGTGAAAAAAAAAAATTTCCACTTGCTTTACAGAACCACAGTGGACCTGGAGTACTTCCTTCCTCACTCTCCTGAAAACATAGAGTGTACTGGAAAGAAAGGGAGAGATGGAGTTTTACCTGTGTGTGTTCGTAGATGTTTCTTTAGCTGCGACACATCCATGAATTTGCGATGGCAGTGGTTGCATTCCGGTAATGAGTGGCCTTGTCGCAACAATAAAAAAAGTGTCAGTGCATATATGCTGTCCCTGCATTTCTTCAGTGATCTGTGTTAAAGCACTTCCCTGAAAAATAATTACTTTAAATATGGTACTTTAATAAAACAACAATTTTTTTTATTAATCTGGCAAGTTAGTATTTTCCTACGCATCTCAAGTCACTGCTTCCCCAAGAGAGCTGGGACCTTTCCAATCTCCCTAAATATAATGTCCCTACCCCCAATTCATCTCTTATCAGTTGGCAGGAAAGAACAAAGGATAAGGGGTAGAGCCAAGCGGGAGAAAGCCTGCACTGACAGCTATGGGGTGGTGACGTCTCTGTCCAGGCAGCACGAACAACCAACCAATCGAGTGGTGCCCTTTCAGTCAAGCGGCACTTCTGAAAGATACCAATTCTGCAGGGTTTTTGGGTGTGGCACCAAAACTGTAGCATAAAAATTAAATATAAACCACATGGTAGTAGAGACTCACACAAGGACATCTAATTTAGATTGTTTTTTAAGACTCTTTTGCCTAAATACTCATTTATCTTCTACAATATGGAACTAATATTGCAGAAGTAATTTGCATTTTGTTTCTGCCCAACACACCAATCCAAATTTTCTCACTTTATTATACCTGTATGCACTCGGTAATGGCTCTTTAGTTGTCTTTTCTGGCTGAAATATTTTCCACACTGATCACAGGTAAAAGACTTCTGTCCTGCCAAATAAAAAACAAAACACTAGAATGTGCAAAAAACTATAAAGAACTAGAATGCTCACCAATAAGGTAAATACCACAGTGGGCCCAGGTCTCTATTTTTCTACAAATGAAACCAATGAATTGTCTACAAACTCAAATGCCTTCAGAGTCTACTACAGAAACATAAATGTGCAAAAGTACATAAGGCAATAGGGAGTGGTGGGGTCTGGGGTAAAACTGGAGAATTCAGGTTTTCCACAAAGGCAATAATCCAAATAAAATAATTCTAAAATAATCAAAAAAACTAATCCAAAGTAAAATAATTCTAAACTTTGGTGGTTAAACCATGTCTGCACACTGAACATCCAGCAGCCAGTTGATAAGCCCTAGTTTAAGGCTCAAGCTATGCAGAACTCTAAACTCTACTCCAACAGATGCATAATTCTGTCTTTCAATGACATCATGTGGGAAATGATACCAGGCTGGGAAAATACCATTTAGCTCATGGGAATGCCCACCCTGGGAATGGGAGCCTGGCAGCAGCTGGCCCTCTGGTACAAGTGCGGCTACCTGAGTGCAGGCTCATGTGCTCCAGCAGCGAGTGCTTGGTGGTGAGGGCCTTGCCGCACACGGTGCAGGTGTACGGCCTCTCGCCTGTGTGCATCCGGCTGTGGACCTGCAGGGAGTGCTTCTGCGCAAAGCCTTTTCCACATTCGTTACACTTGAAAGGTCGCTCCCCTGGAAGAAAAGCCCCAGAAGCATGGTGTAAGCAAGAATCTCCACATCTTTCTGTTCCCTCCAAAATTAAAATGACAAGAAAGGGATTTCTCTTAAAAGGCACATGTCCAAAAGGCCAAGGAACAGGAGCAACAAGAGCAGCAATACAATTGTGGAAGCTGGAATAGAGGAATCTGATGCCAGCAGAGCGGAGCGCTGAGACGCAACCTAATTTTTAAGACAGAGCTTCCGTAAGGCTCAGGAATTGGGGGCAACTGTTTTCTCTGAAAATGGGAGTAAGGAGCATAAATGACAGTCTGTTCCAAAGGAAGGGAGACACCCCCACCAGATCCAGTCTCCTACTCCACGCCACCAGGACACTGACCCTCTCCCAACGGAGGATGGAGACTGTTCTCTGTAGAGCGTAAAATCAAGGGTCTCTGGCCTAGGGGTCTCCAATGAGAGGACTCCAGGCACAGTGGAGTGGGACTACTATGGGTCAAGGTTGATGTCTGGGATGATGAAACTCTTCACCTCCCGCCCACCCGCCCTTGCCTTCTTCCCTCTCCTGCTCTAGACACTGGCAGCCAGGCCTGTGGCCTCCTGGTGGGAGAGTGGAGTGTCTTCACCTGGGATGTGAAGGGCCGAGACAAGAGAGCTGAAGTTAGATGCCAGGCATCAGCAAAGAAGTGGGGGCCAGCCACACCAGCCCCAGCGAGGCTGCTGTCTACAGGCCCTCTCCACACCTGCAGAGTTGCCAGTAGCTTTTAGTAAACCATGCTTACATATGACTATAACTTTTTAAAAAAAAATCACCATTCAAGGAAGGCCTTTAGTAGCTGAAACAGATACCAAAGCAAACAAGAAAAAAAGCAACCTGCAGATAACAGAAACTGCCCCAGGTGAAGAAAATATTAAAACCTAACAAATAAGCAAATATTATCATTAACATGCTCACAGAGGTGAGCTATGACATTGCGATTCTAATAAAATACGGATTCTAACAAAATTAAATTTAGAGAAAAAAGATCTCCTAGAAGTAAAAAAAAATAAGAGTAGAAATAGAAAAACTATAAGGGCTGAAATAAAAAGTAGAAATCTCCCAGAAAGTAGAGTAACAAGTGATGGAAAACAAGAGAGAAAAGCTAAGGAAGTTAAGGGATGGATCCAGGAGGCTCTTGGACAAATAGCAGGAGTTCCACAAAGAGAGCACAGAGGAAACAGAGGGCAGAAATCATCTATGAAAAAATCTGAGAAAACCTTCTGGAACTGAAAGATATGGCTTTCAGACCATATGGATCTACTGGTATCCACCCAAATGGAAGAGAACAGACCCACACTAAAGTGACGCATTGACAAATTTCAGAATCCTGGGGGCGAAAGGGAAGATCCTACATGCTGCTTTCCTTAACTAGTCTTACACAACTATTTAACTCTAAACCATGCTTTATTACAATTCAACAAAAAATCCTCAACTGTCCACTTTGTTCCAAGGACCAGAATTCGGGGCTTCCAATATAGCTGTTAAAAACCTTAAGGCTTCAGACAATGAAATCAGAAGCTCTGGGCTTCAGGCCCAGGCATGGGCCATTTCAGAAGTTCCTTAGGCGGTTCTAATGTGCAGTCACGTTGAGAACCACAGTGCTAGATGCTGCTGAGTCAGATGACAGCAAGCTGCTAGATGACAGAAGCCTTAAGCACCAGTCCCTATACTTAAGCTTACCATTAAGTAGAGGGGTATTTACATGGTAACTACAATGTATCCCAAAGCAAATTGAGTTAAGTGCATATGAAAGGGCTCAAAGGAGGAAGGGATTTATGGCGAGGGCTGCAGTGTTCCATAAGGTGGCCATTTAAATTAACTACAATAAAATTAAAAATCCACTTCCTCAGTCACACTCATCACATGTCAGGTGTTCAAAATCCACATGTGGCTACTGGCCACCATATTGGACAGTGCAGATAAAGACTATTTCCATCAGTACAGAAGGGTCTCCTGGCCAGCGCTGGGTTAGAGGGACCAGAAGGAGAAGACATTTACAGGTAGATGGCTGAGTGAGAAAGCCGTCCAGACAGATCTGGACGAAAGCAAAGCTATGGTCAACATGAGGAATGTTCAGGAGTCCGAAAGCAGAATAAATTTGGCTAGAGCTGGATACCTGGGCATTAAAGCCTTGAACCAACAACTCCAAATAAAAAGACATGCTCTGCAATCAGGCTACCTGGCCTCAAATCCCAGCTCTGTCACTAAATGGATGATGACAGGGGTAAGTCACTTAAGCTTTCTAGGACATGGTCTCTTTATCTATACAACGGGAAAAATATTACCTATCTTGCAGGATTGTTGTGAGAATTAAATGTAATAGCATGTATAAAGGCTTTACTACAATGCCCATCACACAGAAGTCGCACAATAAATAAAAGCTATTATCATTCCTATTCCAAATATATTCCAATAAACTACGAAAGTGTAAAATTACCCGTGTGGCTCCTCTGGTGGATTGCTAAAAAGTGATTGTACTTAAAGACTTTGCCACAGTCTTTACAACGGGCCTCAGGGCCGCCAGGGCGCCTTCTCCTTCCACAGACCCTCTTTGCAGATGCCTGGTCATCTTCATCCCCAACAAGCTTGTAATCTTTAAGTTTGACAGACTTCCGAATCCTTCGCTTGCTGTACCGACTCTGGCCGTCCTGCCCATCCTGGGTCTTGGGATCACAGTTCTCATCTTTTTCAGCGGGCATTTCCTCTCCTCTACCTGGTGCACAAGCAGGCTCAGATTCTTCCATTTCTTTTGGGGGAATCTGTTCATTCAGTATGCCATTGTCTCCCTCTTTAACCACAAAGTTTTGTCTATTCTGAACCGAATTGTTCACTCGCAGCTGTATTTCTTCCTCTGCAGCCACTTCTGATTTTCCCTCCTGCAAACTGTTGACTTTTCTTGGTCTTCCCCGTTTCCGCTTCGGGGGGTCATTTTTCTTATTAGAAATAACAACTACTGGAGCACTAGCCGTGTTCAGAGTCGGTGGCTTTGGGGAGCTGTGATTATTTTGAAAGTCTGCGTATGCTTTTACCAGGTCATAGACTTTCAAGAACTGAGCAGTAGCCAGGATTTGTTCTGTACTTTTCTCACTGGCCTGGAGGCAACCCGTGTAGATAAATTCCAGCAGGATGCCAAACGTGTCGGCAACCATGCCTTCCAGCATGTAAATGGACTGGCCGATCTCCCCCTCTTCGGCAAACATCATTGAGAAGTATTCACTACTGGCAGCGAGTAAGGCCTTGTGGGCCCGGAAATGCACATTCTCCACGATTAAAGTAATGTCACAGAGAAAGCCTTTCTTCCTCTGATCCTCGAAACTGGCCAGGACCGTGTCACTGTGTGTGTCCGAGTGTACAACGAGCTGCGCAGAAGGCTCTGATGATGTTTCTGCCATTTTCTTTAGAAGCCAAGAAGGATTAAGCCTGAAATAGAAAACAATGTCTAAAAAGGTGGAAGCATCGTCTAACAATGTTAATCCCAGCCTGAAGGAAGCTGCTATTCACTTAACATTGTCAAGTGAATTTTACCATGTACCTCTTTTAAAAATCTCTTTAAAAATTTAGCTTTGGGTTCTCAGTTCTGTTGTACCATTACCTAACTGGGTGAATTTCCAACATCCACATTACCTCTCCGGGTCTGTTTTACTGTTCTGTAAAAAGAAGGAATTGGGATCAACTATTTCTAAAGTCCTTCCCAGCACTAACTTTCCATAATTGCATAAGTATCAGAATGAGAACTACCGCGTCTCGCATTCACACATTATTACCCATTCTGTCTGTGAAAACAAATATGAAAAGGGCGAAGAAAACGTCCATGTGCGAAGTGAATTTGGGGGCAACTGCGATTCAACAACGTCAGGCGCAGAGGGCCTCGCTCTGGAAGGGCGGCGCGGACGGCCCGGGCTGGCGGACGGCCCGGGCTGGCGGGCGGGCTGGCGGGCGGGGCCCCGAGTCCGCCGCGCCGGGAGCGGGGCGCGAGGGAGGCCCCCACCTCCAGGCCCGGGCCGCACCGGGGAGCGGACGGCTGGAGAGGGGTCGACACGGCCGCGGATCCCGCCCCCACGGACGGTAGGCCCGGGGCGGACCTACCTCTCGGGGCTGCCGGCTGGGTCCGGATCGCGGCCGGCCCACGCGACGGCCTGGCGGGCGCACCCGCGCCAGGCACCCTCCCCGGGCCCCCGCTCCGCCAGGTCCGCCGTTGGCGCTCCCGCGCCGCGCCAGCTTCTGGCCCTGCGCCGCCACCGCCGCCGCCGTCGCACCCAACCCGGAAGCGCCGGCGCCGGGAGCCGCCTGCGCGCGGACGCCGGACCACGTGGCCCGCGGAGGCGCCCCCGGCGGGGCGGGGCCTGAGGTCCCAGGCGGCGCCGCCCCGAGAGCCCAAGCGAGTCTAGTGTTTGCAGTGA
Source organism: Equus asinus (assembly GCF_041296235.1). Lineage (NCBI taxonomy): Eukaryota > Metazoa > Chordata > Mammalia > Perissodactyla > Equidae > Equus > Equus asinus. The sequence continues at coordinate 45,098,477 of NC_091813.1, forward strand.
ACTGGGGACGATGGGTTGGAACAGCGTCTTCACTTGCAAGTGCGGAAGTTTTATATCTTGTTAGACCATTAACTTCTCACCGACACCTTAATCGGTTTTGTCTTTTCCCGGTCGCCGAAGCTGGGATTAAGGTCTCAAATATGTGACGGATGAATGAAATAACTTTACGTCCATCATCATCATCATCATCATCATGTAATGATAATATAATATTAATTATAATTATTATTTGCCTCCTAAATATTTTTCACACCTGCTTTCCCCTTTTCCTCCCCACTTCCAATGGCTTAGTCCAAGGCGGTGAAGAGAGTGACAGATCTGGGTACTGAGTGATCTTGGGCAAGTTATTTATCCTCTCAACCTTGCTTACCTTACCTGTAAAATGGAGATACTAACACTAGTGCCCACTGGGTTGGGTTGCTGGGGGGGGTAAACAAGATTAAGTATGCAATGGGCTTAGTAAGTGCCTGGTTTAATTTATGTCTACTACCATTAAATTTTAATCATTCTTTTTAGTATCATTGTTATCATTATTATTATTCATACTTTAGTCATTTTTCCTCTAGAGACCATTAAGGGTTCCTCACTAGTCGTAGTTGCAGTGTTGTTCCCTCCCACACACAGGAGTAGGACAGATCGCTCCAAGTACAAATACATCCACAGACTGGCGTCACTCCCTTGCTGAGAATCTTTTGTGGCTCCCATGTCCTCTCCTGATAAAGCCCAAGGTTCTTGATAGGTCTACAAACCCCACCCAAATCTAGTCTCCTCCTCCTTCTCTCTCCGACTATTTCAGCATCTTCTCTCCATTTATGCCTCACCAATACCTAATCGCTTATAATTTATCCCCCTCATCACAAACTTCCAGATCCCCAGCATGCCGTCAATAGCCATCAAGATTGTGAAACTGGAGGTGGAAATACCTGTCTGGCTTTTTTAAAAATTTTACTAGTTTTTATTAAAATTAGCTCCTTCTCTGAGGTTTCCCCTTTGTCCTGAATTGCCTCTAAACCCCAGGATTTGTGGAGATCCAAGTGGGATGGGGGGCTCTGCCTGATTTTTACACACCAGCAGGAAGAGAAGTCAGTCCAAGGAGTTGACAGCCCCATTGTTTCTCACTGCCACAAGAATTTCAGTAAAAACACTGGTTCTCCAGAGATCCTCAGTCAACAGCTGAAAATGACACAGTGCCAAGCTAAGCCAGGTACTCCTGCTCCCTCACCCCGCACATGCTCTGTGAGGGAGGCTGGGTCTGGAGCAGCTTCCAGCGTCAGCCACTCTTAGCAGAGACTAGCCCTTTATTCAAGGTAATTTTTTTTAGGATATATGTTGACTTTTCTTGAAATTATGGTGTGGTTGTTTTTGGTTAAGGCCAGCTGGTCTACCCTCAACAGGTCTTCATAACTTTAAATCTTGCAGAGTTGGGTTCAGGGTGCCAATCATTCACTCAACTAATGTTTATTCAGTGCCTACTAAATGCCAGGGATACAGCAACTAACAAGGCCCTTGCCCTTAAGAAGCTTTTATTCTACTAAGGTGAGAAAGGACAAAAATAGAAGTAACAATATAATTTCAGAAAGTGTGAGTTTAATAAGGAGTGATGATGGAGACTGACAGAGGAAGTGAAGTCATGATAGGGTGGCATCTGAGCTGAGATCTAAATGATATGGAACCAGCTGTGTGAAGACCTGGAATAAGAATGTTCCAGCTAAGGGAAAAGCCAGCATAAAGGCTCTGAGAGTGGGAATGAGCTTGGTGCTCTTGAGAGACAGAAAGGCCTGTGTGGCTGGAGCACAGTGAATGAGGGGGACAATGTCAGGAGATGGGCTGGAGGTAAGGTTACCAGATTTTGCAGACAGAAACAAAGGATATCCAATAAAATCTGAATTTCATATAAACAATGAATAATATATCCTAGGACATCCTTAGACTAAAAAAAAAATCAATATGCTTATCTGAAATCCAAATTTAACTGAGCATCCTGTGTTTTGTCTGACAATCCTCATTGGAAAGGACATCTAATTCTGACAATACGGGCAAGTTAAGATTATGAAAAACACCTCCACTACAAGATGGTAAAAATGAAAACAGAAAATGCATAACTGAGCTTAAAGGAAAGTAAAGGAAATCCCAGGAGCCAAAAAATAGAGGGAATTGAAATCAGACTAGTAAGCTAGCCTTGGAGTCCTGGAAATCCTGGGGGTGTTTAATGAAACCGGGACCTAGAGGCTGAAGTTTTAATGGGCAAACTGGGACTAGCAGATAAAGTCTTCGGTGTGTGTGCAGTAGGGAGTTTGGACAGAGACCCTCTCACAGAAATCAGGCCCCTCAAAAGGCCTACAACTCCATGAAAGAGTGGGCTAGAAAAAAATACGCCTGCTGGCAAAGGGAGATAGCAAGAAAATACATCTTCCTTGGCCTTGTCTCCAGGTGAGGGGAAAAAGTCTCCTCTGAAAATTTGTGACCCGTCAGAATTTTAAAAAGAACTCTCCCCCAAAAGTTCTCCTAAAAATTAATAATGTAATCAATGAAATTTAAGAACCAATGGATAACATTTCAATAAAATTCATACATAACCACACACAAAGCTCTCTGGAAATTAGTAAACAGAAACCTTACTTAAAATAGAGTTGAGAGGCCAGAGGGAGAGCTCTGTAGACCTAGACTATTGCAGAGCCCAACAGGAAAAAGAAAAGGCTTCCTCTTCTTGCCCGGAACAGCTCAGCCAATGAGAGACTGTCACAATTCAGCCAATGAAAAACCACTACTCTTCAAACCCCAGGTCTCCTCCAATGGACTCTTCGTTTATTCTGGCCCTTGCAACTTCCTCTTCCCCTCTATAAAAGAGTTTCTTCTTCCCTTGCTGCAGAGTCCTTGTATATGGCCTGTCGTAGTTGCAGACCCCAAATTGCAATTCTTTGCTGATCTTGAATAAACCTATTTTTACTGGAGAAATAACTGTCTGCCTTTTTGTTTAGGGTCAACAACTTCATGGACATGTTAAACAGTTGAACAGAGAATTTGAAGAGAGAATTAGAAGATAGATCTGAAAAAACGATCTAGAAAGCTAGTCTCAAATAAAGAGATGGAAAGTATAGAAGAGATGTCAAGAGACTTGAAGAAACAGAATGAGAATGATTTATCATATAGTCTAATTGGAATTCCAGATGGAATGATTAGTGAGAATGAGAAAGAAACAATATTTAAAGATAATGATGAGCATTTTCCAGAATTGATGTAAAACAGAGATCTACAGATTTGGGAAGCACAACAAATTCCAAGAAGGCTAAACAAAAAATAAATTCATAGCTAGATATATCGTAGTCAAACTGCAGAACATCAAAGTTAGAGATCTTAAAAGAATGTAGAAAGAAAGTACTAATTATCTGTATAGGAAACCCAGTTATACTGACGGCTAACTTCTCAACAGCAACAGTGGAAGCCAGAGTCTTCAGTAGAATGATATTTTCAAAATTAACACCTTTTTTTCCCCTTTTAAATAGATTTTATTTTTTGGAGCAATATTAAGTTCACAGCAAAATTGAGCAGAAAGTGCAGGGAGCTCCCATTTACCTCCTACCCCCACACATGTGCAGCCTCCCCCACTGTCACCCTCCAGCATCAGAGTGGTACATTTATTACAATCAATGAGCCTACATTGACACATCATTATCATCCCAAGTCCATGGTTTACCTTGGGGTTCACTCTTGGTGTTGTACATTTTATGAATTTGGACAAATGTATAATGACATGTATACACCATTATAGTATCATACAGAATAGTTCCACTGCCCTAAAACCCTTCATGCTCTGTCTATTCATCCCTCTTTCTGTGTTAACCCCTGGCAACCACGGATCTTTTAGCTGTCTCCATAATTTTGCCTTTTCCAGGATGTGAAATAGTTGGAATCACACAGGATGTAGACTTTTCAGATTGGCTTCTTTCTCTTGGTCATCTACATTTAGGTTTCCTGCATGTCTTCTCACGGCTTGATAGTTCATTTCTTTGTAGCGATGAATAATATTCCATTATCTAGATGTACCACAGTTTATTTATCTATTTACCAAATGAAAGACATCTTGGTTGCTTCCAAGTTTTAGCAATTATGAATAGAGCTGCTATAAGCATCTTTGTTTGGGTTTTTGGGTGGAGACAAGTTTTAAACTCATTTGGGTAAATACCAAGGAGCGCTGTTGATGGATCATATGGTATAAGTATGTTTCGTAAGAAACTGCCAAGTGTCTTTCAAAGTGACTGTACCATTTTGCGTTCTCACCAGCAATGAATCAGAGTTCCTGTTGCTCCACATCCTTACCAGCATTTGGTGTTGTTCTGGATTGTGGTCGTTCTAATAGATGTGTTGTGGTATCTCATTGTTGTTTGAATTTGCGTTTCCCTAATGACATGTTGTGTGGAACATCTTTTCATATGCTTATTTTTCAATTGCATATCTTCTTTAGTAAACTGTCTATTCAGGTCTTTTGCTCATTTTTTGACTGGGTTATTCATTTTCTTATTGTTGAGTTTCAAGAGTTCTTTGTATATTTTAAATAACAGTCCTTTATTTTGTCCCAGTCTGTGGTTTGTCTTCTCATTATCTTGACGGTGTCTTTTGCAGAGCAGAAGTTTTTCATTTTAATGAAGTCCAGCTTATCAATCATTTCTTTCACGGATCATGCCTTTGGTGTTGTATCAAAAAAATCATTGCCATTCTCAAAGTCATCTAGTTTTTTTCCTATGTTATCTCCCAGGAGTTTTATAGTTTTGCATTTTACATTTTTATCTGTGATCCATTTGAGTTAATTTTTGTGAGGCATGTAAGGGCTGTGTCTAGATTCATTGTTTTGCATGTGGGTGTCCAGTTGTTCCAGCACAATTTGTTGAAAAGACTATCTTTGCTCCATTGCATTGCCTTTGCACCTCTATCAAAGATCAATTGGTTATATTTATCTGGATCTATTTCTGGGCTCTCTATTTTTTATTTCTCTTTATTTTTAAATTTTTTTAAATTGAGTTCATAATAGTTTACATCAATGTGAGATTTCAGTTGTACATTATTTCTTGTCTGTCACCACATAAGTGCTCCCCTTCACCCCCTGTGCCCCCACCAACCCCCTTCCCCTGGTAACCACTGAACTGTTTTCTTTGTCCATGTGTTTGTTTGTATTCCACATATGAGTGAAATCATCTTGCATTTGTCTGTCTCAGTCTGCCTTATTTTGCTTAGCATAATTCCCTCCAGGTCCAACCATGTTGTTGCAAATGGGATGATTTTGTCTTTTTTTATGGCTGAGTAGTATTCCATTGTATATATATACCACATCTTCTTTATCCAATCATCTGTTGATGGGCACTTGGATTGTTTCCATGTCTTGGCTATTGTGAATAGTGCTGCAATGAACGTAGAGCTGCATATGTTACCTTGGATTGTTGATTTCAAGTTGTTTGCATAGGTACCCAGTAGGGGGATAGCTGGGTCATATGTTCGTTCTATTTTTAGTTTTTTGAAGAATCCCCATACTGTTTTTCATAGTGGCTATACCAGTGTGCATTGCCACCAGCAGTGTATGAGGGTTCCCTTTTCTCCACACCCTCTCCAACATTTGTTATTTTTAGTCTTAGTGATTATAGCCATTTTAACAGTTGTAAGGTGATAACTTTGCATAGTTTTGGTTTGCATTTCCCTGATGAGTAGTGATGTTGAACATCTTTTCATGTGTTTATTGGCCATCTATATATCTTCTTTGGAAAAATGTCTGTTCATATCCTCTGCCCATTTTTTGATCGGTCTGTTTGTTCTTTTATTGTTCAGTTGTGTGAGTTCCTTTTATATTATGGAGATTAACCCCTTGTCAGATATATGATTTGCAAATATTTCTCCCAGTTGGTGGTTTGTCTTTTTGTTTTGATCCTAGTTTCTTTTGCCTTGCAGAAGCTCTTTAGTCTGATGAAGTCCCACTTGTTTATTTTTTCTTTTGTTTCCTTTGTCTGAAAAGACATGGTATTCGAAAAGATCCTTTTAAATTTGATGTCAAAGAGTGTACTACCGATATTATCTTCCAGGAGTTTTATGATTTCAGGACTTATCTTCAGGTCTTTGATCCATTTTGAGGTTATTTTAGTGTATGGCGTGAGATGATGATCTACTTTTATTCTTTTGCATGTGGCTGTCCAGTTTTCCCCACAGCATTTATTGAAGAGACTGTCTTTTCTCCATTGTGTGTTCTTGGCACCTTTGTGGGAGATTAGCTGTCCGTAGATGTGCGGTTTTACTTCTGGGCTTTCAGTTCTGTTCCATTGGTCTGTGTGCCTGTTTTTGTACCAGTACCATGCTGTTTTGATTACTATGGTTTTGTAGTACATTTTGAATTCGGGGATTATCATGACTCCAGCTTTGTTCTTTTTTCTCAGTATTGCTTTAGCAATTTAGGGTCTTTGGTTGCTCCATATGAATTCTAGGATTCTTTGTTCTATTTCTGTGAAGAATGTCATTGGGATTCTGATTGGGATTGCATTGAATCTGTGGATTGCTTTGGGTAGTATGGACATTTTAACTATGTTTATTCTTCCAATCCATGTGTATGGAATCTCTTTCCATCTCTTAATGTCATCATCTATTTCTTTCAATAATGTCTTAAAGTTTTCATTGTATAAGTCCTTCACCTCCTGGGTTAAATTTATTCCTAGATACTTTATTCCTTTTGTTGCAATTGTAAATGGAGTTGTATTCTTGAGTTCTCTTTCTGTAAGTTCGTTATTAGAGTATGGAAACCCAACTGATTTTTGTAGGTTGATTTTGTACCCTGCAACTTTACTGTAGTTAATTATTTCTAATAGTTTTCTGATGGATTCTTTAGGGTTTTCTATATATAAGATCATGTCATCTGCAAACAGTGAGAGTTTCACTTCGTCACTCCCTTTTTGGATTCCTTTTATTCCTTTCTCTTGCCTAATTGCTCTGGCCAAAACCTCCAGTACCATGTTGAATAAGAGTGGTGATAGTGGGCATCCTTGTCTTGTTCCTGTTCTCAGCAGGATGGCATTCAGTTTTTCCCCATTGAGTATGATCTTGGCTGTGGGTTTGTCATATATGGCCTTTATTATGTTGCGGTACTTTCCTTCTCTCCCAATTTTGTTAAGAGTTTTAATCATAATTGGCTATTGGATCTTGTCAAATGCTTTCTCTGCATCTATTGAGATGATCATGTGGTTTTTACTCCTCATTTTCTTAATGTGGTGTATCACATTGATTGATTTGCAGATGTTGAACCATCCCTGTATCCCTGGTATAAATCCCACTTGATCACGGTATATGATCTTTTTGATGTATTGCTGTATTCAGGTTGCCAATATTTTGTTGAGTATTTTTGCATCTATGTTCATCAGCAATATTGGCCTGTAGGTTTCCTTTTTTGTGTTATCCTTGTCAGTCTTTGGTACCAGAGTGATGTTGGCCTCATAGAATGTGTTAGGAAGCATTCCATCTTCCCTAATTTTTTGGAATAGCTTGAGAAGAATAGGTATTAAATCCTTTCTGGAAGTTTGATAGCATTCTCCAGGGAAGGTGTCTGGTCCTGGCTTTTTGGGATGCTATTGATTACTGTTTCAAACTCTTTACTTGTGATTGGTCTGTTCAGATTATCTATTTCTTCTTGATTCAGCTTTGAGAGGTTGTAAGAGTCTAAGAATTTATCCATTTCCTCTAGATTTTCCATTTTGTTGGCATACAGCTTTTTGTAGTATTCTCTTATAATCCATTGTATTTCTATGGTATCCATTGTTATTTCTCCTCTTTCACTTCTAATTTTATTTATCTAAGCTTTCTCTCTTTTTTTCTTTGTAAGTCTGAGTAGGGGCTTGTCAATTTTGTTTATCTTCTCAAAGAACCAGCTCTTTGTTTCATTGATCCTTTCTACTGCCTTTTTTGTTTAAATAGCATTTATTTCTGCTCTGATTTTTATTATTTCTCTCCTTATGCTGACTTTGGGCTTTTTTCATTCTTCTTTTTCTAATTCAGTTAGGTATAGTTTGAGATTGCTTTGTTTGGATTTTTCTTTTTGTTAAGGTGAGCCTATATTGCAATGAATTTCCCTCTTAATACAGCTTTTGCTGCATCCCATATGAGTGGTACGGTATGTTTTCATTTTCATTTATCTCCAGATTTTTTTTTATTTCTCCTTTAATTTCTTCAATGATCCATTGGTTGTTCAATAGCATACTGTTTAGTCTCCACATCTTTGTCCCTTTCTCAGCTTTTGTCTTGTAATTAATTTCTAGCTTCATGACATTTTGATTAGAAAAGAGGCTTGTTATTATTTCAATCTTCTTAAATTTATTGAGGCGGGGCTGGCGCTGTGGCCGAGTGGTTAAGTTGGTGGGCTCTGCTTGGTGGCCCAGGGTTTTGCCGGTTTGGATCCTGGGTGAGGACATGGCACCACTCATTAGGCCATGTTGAGGTGGCGTCCCACATGCCACAACTAGAAGGACCCTCAACTAAAATATACAACTATATACTGGGGGGGATTTCGGGAGAAAAAAAAGATTGGCAACAGTTGTTAGCTCAGGCACCAATCTTTAAATAAAAAAAAAATTTATTGAGGCTTGCCTTGTTTCCCAACATATGGTCTATCCTTGAGAATGTTCCGTGTGCACTTGAGAGGAATGTGTATTCTGCTGTTTTTGGATGGAGTGTTCTATATACATCTATTAAGTCCAACTGGTCTAGCTTTTCATTTAATTCCACTGTTTCCTTGTTGATTTTCTGTCTGGATAATCCATCCATTGATGTGAGCGGGGTGTTGAGGTACCCTACTATTACTGTTATTATTGATATCTTCTTTTAGGTTTGTTAATAGTTGCTTTATGTACTTTGGTGCTCCTGTGTTGGGTGCATAGATATTTATAAGTGTTATGTCTTCTTGGTGGAGTGTCCCTTTAATCATTATATACTGCCTCTCTTTGTCTCTCTTTACCTGTCTTATCTTGAAGTCTACTTTGTCTGATATAATATTGTGACACCTGTTTTCTTTTGTTTGCCATTATCTTGGAGTATTGTCTTTCATCCCTTCACTCAGCCTGTGTTTGTCGTTGAACCTAAGATGTGTTTCCTGGAGGCAGCATATTGTTGGGTCTTGTTCTTTAATCCATCTTGCTACTCTGTGTCTTTATTGGAGAATTCAAACCATCTACATTTAGGAGGATTATTGATATATGAGGGCTTAATGCTGACATTTTGTCACTCATTTTCTAGTTCTGCTGCATTTCCTTTGTTTCTCCTCCTGTGTATTTTGGTCTAACAATTGAGTTATGTAGTTTTTTGTGTTGTGTTTCTTTGTTTTCTCCTTATTTATTATTTGTGTCTCTGTTCTGCTTTTTTGTTTGGTGGTTACCATGAGGTTTGTATTCAAAATCTCATAGATCAGATAGTACATATTCTGATGGCCTCTTATTTCCTTAGACTAAACTGATTCAGTCCCTTTCCTCTTCCCCTCCTAAGTTGTTTTTCTCACATCTTATTCCATCTTGTGTTGTGAGTTTGTGATTAAAATGACAAGATTATCTTGTTTTTGGTGTTTTCCTTCCCTTTATCTTTAATGCTATTCTTGAGTATTTGCTAACCTGTTCTGATATACAGCTACAATTTTCTGATTTTGTCTATCTATTTATCACCTTACTCCATGCTTTGTAACTCCTTTCTCCCTTTTTTTTTTTTCAGGTATGAGGGCCTTCTTGAGGATTTCTTGTAGAGGTTGTCTCGTGGCTATGAACTCCATTAGCTTTTGTTTATCTGGGAAAGTTTTTATTTCTCCATCATATCTGAAGGATATTTTCACTGGATAGTGTATTCTTGGCTGAAAGTTTTTGTCCTTCAAAGATTTGAACATGTCATTCCAGTCTCTCCTAACCTGTAAAGTTTCTGCAGAGAAATCTGCTGAAAGCCTGATAGGGGTTCCTTTGTAGGTTATTTTCTTCTGCCTTGCTTCTCTTAGTATTCTTTCTTTGTCACTCACTTTTGCCAGTTTCACTACTATATGGCTTGCAGTAAGTCTTTTTGCATTGACATATTTAGGAGATCTGATAGCTTCTTCCACATGGATTTCCATCTCCTTCCCTTGGTTTGGGAAGTTCTCCACTATTATTACTTTGAACAAGCTCCCTTCTTCCTCTTGAATACCTATAATTCTTATGTTGCATGTCCTAATTGAGTCAGATATTTCTTGGAGACTTTCTTCATTTATTTTTTAGTCTTAGTTCTCTTTCCTCCTCTATCTGGAGCATTTCAATATGTCTATCCTCAATTATGCTGATTCACTCCTCTATGATGTCCACTTGAGGGTTCAGGGAATTTATATTTTGTTTTATCTCTTCCATTGTGTCTTTAATCTCCAATATTTCTGATTTATTCTTCTTTATAGTTTCAATCTCTCTTGTGAAGTAGCTCCTGAACGCATTCCTTGTTGTTTCTCTACATTCTCTTTTAACTTGTTGAGTTTTTTGATGATAGCTATTTTGAATTCTCTGTCATTTAGATTACATACTTCTGTGTCCTCAGGACTGATTTCTGGGTACTTGTTATTTTCTCTCTTGTCTGCAGATTTAATCTAATTTTTGTTACTGCTAGAGGGCGTGGCCCTGTTTTTGAGCATCATGGTATTATTTGGTCGCAGTTACTGCCTATCACCAGTGGTTTGGGTTTAAGAGCCGTATATTCTGAGCCCTCTGCATTCTGTTGAGAGCCTAAGCACTGGAGCTGGTGCTGGATGGGGGTGGGGCTAGGGGTGGTGGGGAGGAGCACTTTCTCTGTGTGCTCTTGAGATTTTTTTGCTCTGCCCTTGCTATCTGCTCTCCTGGGGTGTTGGCTTGATGAGGTCACCCTTGAATTAGCTTTCACCTCAGTAGAGGCTTTCCTCTAGGCTGGGAGGGCCCTGTGGGTCTTTGATGTTCCTATGAATGAACATCCCCACCCTGGTTCCTTCCCTCTCAGAGGCTGCCCCTGGTCCCAGATCCAAATCTTTTGGGGAGGGAGTGAAGTTTTTTCTTACCCTGTTCCACCTCCTCCAAGGCGGGCTTAAGCCGTCTGCCATATGGCTGCATGGGTCCCTCAGGCATCTTTTATGTTGTGTTTGGATGCCCTCTGTTGGAGTATGAGTTTTTTTTCATTGTTGGAGGGGAGAGATTACCAGGAAAGCTCACTCTGCCATGATGCTTACGTCACTCTTATTTCTCTTTATTTTTTTAATGTGGATGTCAAGTTGTCCCAGCACCATTTTTTGAAAAGACTATCTTTGCTCCATTGTATTGCCTTTGCTCTTTTGTCAAAAAATCAATTGACTATATTTATGTGGGTGTATTTGTGGTCTCTCCTTTCTGTTTCATTGATCTATTTGTTTATTCTTTCACCAATACCACACTGTCTTGATTACAGTAGCTTTCCTGATAAGTCTTGAAGTCACATAGTGTCAGTCCTCTGACTTTGTTTTTTTACTTCAATATTGTGTTGGCTATTCTGGTCTTTTGCATTTTCAAATAAACTTTAGAGTCAGTTTGTCTCTTTCCACAAAAGAACTTACTTGGCTTTTGATTGGGATTGCATTGAATATATAAATCAAGTTGGAAGTAACCAACATCTTAACAATATTGAGGTTTTCTATCCATAAACATGGAATATCTATCCATTTATTTCATTCTTTGTTTTCATTTATCAGAGTTTTGTAGTTTTTCTCATACAGATATTGTTAGATTTTGTTAGATTTATACCTAAATATTTATTTTATTTGGGTGCTAATATAAATAGTATTTTGTTTTTAATTTCAAATTCCACTTGTTCTTGCTGGCATATATGAAAGCAATTGACTTTTGTTTATTAACCTTGTATCCTGCAACCATGCTGTAATCACTTATTAATTCCAGGTGTTTTTTGCTTGATTCTTGGGGGTTTTCTACATAGACAATCATGTCATCTGCAAACAAAGACAGTTTTACTTCGTCCTTCCTTCTTGTCTTATTGCATTAGCTAGCACTTCCAGTATGACGTTGAAAAACAGTAGGGAGAGGGGACATCCTTGCCTTATTCCTGGTCTTAGTGGGAAATCTAGTTTCTCACCATTAGGTATGATGTGAGCTGTAGGTTTTTGTAAATGTTCTTTATCAAGTTGAAAAGTTCTCCTCTATTCCTGGTTCACTGAGGGTTTTTATCATGAAAGGGTGTTGGATTTTGTCAAATGCTTTTTTTATATCTATTGATATGACCCTGTGATTTTTCTTCTTTAACTTGTCAATGTGATGGATGGCCTTAATTGATTTTTAAATGTTGAACCAGCCTTATGTACCTGGGATAAATCCCACTTGGTTGTGGCATATAATTATTTTTATACTTGTTGGATTCAATTTGTTGATATTTTTGTTGAAGAATTTTGTATCTATGTTCATGAGAGACATTGCACTGTAGTTTTCTTTTCTTGTAATGTCTTTGTTTAGTTTTGGTATTAGGGTAATGGTGGCCTCATAGAATGAGTTAGGAAATACTGCCTCTACTTCCATCTTCTGAAAGCTTGTAGAGAACTAGTATAATTTCTTCCTTAAATGTTTGGCGGAATTCACCAGTGAATCCATCTGGGCCTGGTGCTGTCTATCTTATTATTTATTGATTCAATTTCTTTATGGATATAGTCCTATTCAGATCATCTACTTCTATTTTTTACACATAAAATTATCCTAAGGAACAAGGGGAAAAATCAAAACAATTTTATGCAAACAAAAACTGAAAGCATTAACTACCAACAAATGCCTGCTATAGGAAGGAGAACAATCCTAGGAGGAAAGTCTGAGATGTAAGAAGGGGTGGTGAGAGGAAAAAAAAATGAGGAAAATCTAAACAAACACTATTATGAAAAGAAAATGTCTAATTTGGATAGTAAACAAATAGACTAGATCTAAAATATTGAATAAAAACAGCGTTTAAGATGGGAAGCTGGCGATTGTTATTAAGTGTTTTAAGGATAGAAATATTGATTACCTTCAGACAGAGTATGCATGTTAAGAGTGGTGATACCCACTCAATGGATATAAATAGAATGCATAAGTTTAAAAACTTTAGAGGAGAAAATGGAATTAAAAAGTCCTAGTCAATATAAAAGAAGGAACAGATAAAAAAGAGTTGGAAAAAATGTTGAAAAGTAGGCAGGGCTAGATCATGTAAGGTCTTTTATGCTATATTAGTCAGAGTTCTCTAGAGAACACATAAGATATATAGAAAGATTTAGATATAAGAAATTGGCTCATGTAGGCTAGGAGGCTCAAGACCCAGGAGAGCTGATGGTACAGATGCAGCCTAAAGGCATTCTGCTGGAAAATTCCCTCTTGCTCAGGAAGGCTGGACTTTTTGTTCTATTCACATCTTCAACCGAGTGGATAAGGCCCACTCACATTATGGAGTGCCACCTGCTTACTCAGAGTTCACTGATTCACATTTTAATGTCATCCAAATACACCCTCCAAGTTGACACATGAAATCAACCACACATATGCCAAGAGTAAAGAGTTTGGATTTTATTTTAACTGAAATAGAAGGCCACTGGAAGATTTAAAAATGGGACTGATGAAATTTGATTAATGTATTTAAAGACTATTCCAGGTGCTAGATGAAAAGTAGATCCTAGAGGGACAAGAGTAGATGCATAGAGACTAGGTGAGAACAGTACAAGACACGAAAGCCCAGACTCCCGGTACACTTTAGAGGTAATTCTCTTTGACAGGACTTGGTGAGAGAGTGGATGTGGGGAGTGAGGAAATGAATGCAATCAAGGTCAATCACCAGGTTTGGGTCCAAATCAAGTGAGTGTGTGGTATTACCATTAACTGATCTGGGGGAAAACTGGAGGAAGAGAAGTCGGGTTGATAAGTGTGGATGGACACATTAAATCTGAGATGTCAACTACATAACCAAGTAAAGATATACAGTAGGCAGTTGTGGATAAGAGTCAGAAGTGAGAACAGAATTGGAGATATTAATATTGGAGTTAGGGTATACATTATGGATTATTGTAAATAAGATCACTTACAGAGTGAATATTGATAGATAAGAGGGCTATCCAGATTTTTTTCTCTTTTCACCCAAATCTAATCTCCACCCTTCTCTCCGTCTTTGGCCCTGGGAGACTGCAAGGACTTCATCAACAAAGTCCAGTACCTACTGGCTTCTGGGTGGATCAATGGAGAACCTGGCAGGAGTTTGAAGGAAGGAGAATGTCATGATCAGCTGGCAATTAGAGGCTGGTGGAAGTCCTTTGTCATTATGAAGGGCATCAAAAACACCCTTGTAGGCTATGATGATTGGCAAATAACGCTAGCTGGAAGATACTATCATCCAAGGCTGATTATGACTTAAAGTGATTTGAGGGGAACAGAAGGGTAATTGACAAAGTTCAATGCCAATAAGGTATCTTTACAGGGGCTATAAAGCACTTTATAGGGATTTTATAGCACTAATTCAGTAGCGCCCCAGTTTCTAGGTCCCATATCTCCTGCATTACCCAGGGCTGGTGTGTATCTATTTATATTTTTACCCACTACCCTAGACTGGGAGAGTTCCTTGTAAATACACCCATGCTTGTGTAGACTACGCAGTCCTCAACATGCCTGGCTCACAGGTTTGGTAAATACATGTGTGCATTAATTCCTGGAATTAACCTTTAACCCCCGGGTGAGAATCTCAATTTTTATTTATTTCTCTAATTTTACCTGCCTTGATTCTAAAAGTTCCATTTAATTCAGATGTTACCCTTCTAAGAATTCTTCCCAGAACCACCCATAATTCAGGGTTCTCAGGCTTTGAGATATCCCTCTACTCAGGCCTTCATTTGTAAAAGCAAAAACAAACCAAAAATAGATAAAACAAAAAATCACCCACAACTAGACAGAGGCATGCGTAGGTAACATCTCTTTCTCATTCTTTCCCTGTCCCTGAACTCCTTCCTCTTCACCACTGAAGTTATGAAAGCTTTTAATAAATGCATTAAGAATAAAATGAAATATACATAATAAAACTGAAAATGTTAAAAAAAATAGTATTTATTACTTTGAGTTTTGAAGAATTTAAAACCACAGGTCACATTATATTCTGAAATGAATTCTAGGAGGCTTAAAGAATTAAATATAAACAGACACACACACACACACACCCAAAGTAGGAAAGAACAGAATAGAATACATAGTAAATCTCTGAAGATGGAAGAAATTTCAGAGCCTTAGAAAAGTATTCAATATCCTAAAAGAAAGATGAACAGGTCTTACTTTGGTGCCTAAAAAATAGGATTTATTTACTGAAAATACAAAGGGTTGATGTCTATATTGGTAAAGAACCCATACAAAACAATTTAAGAATACCCAGTGAGTAGAAGGGCAAAGGACATGAAGAAACAATTCACAAGAGAAGAAAGGCAAGTGGTGGCCACCATATGCAATAATGTTCGATATTGCTCTTAATTCAAATTAAAGCAAAAAGGTTCTGCTTTCCCCTCATTTATTCTTATGGGTCACAATTCCTATTACTAAACTTCCTTCCAAAATGGTTACAGCAATTCATACTGCTTCCAGGAGTGCCCAAGAGCACCAATTTTATTACTTCTTTCCTACCATTTGGCATTATCTTCTTAGATTTTTTAATTCATGCCCTTTCACCCAGTACTTTTATTTCCCAGAACTTGTATCAGGCTAATAATCCCAAATATGATGAAAAAAGGTTCATCACAGTATTTTAAAATATAGGACAATGGTACACAATCCAGCAATAGGAACGGTCAAATATAGTCTATCCACTTGATGGATCTGAGTGTAACCATTAAAAAAAAATGAAAGGAAGTACAAAATCCTTTCCTACTTTTCCACATTTCATTTACTGTAGTTATATTACTTTTTGTTTAGAAATTATGCTTGCACATTATTGTAAACAATCCACCAACTAGTATCCTGAATATGATGAAAGAATATTGTAACCAGTGTCCAGGGACCTTGAATTTCTTTCGGTCTGTCAAATGGGCACCATCTCTCCTCCCTGGGTGAAAGGATGCATTCCTTTAGTTGTAGTGAAAATGACGACTAGACAAGCCATGCAGAGGCACAGGCTGGTTGAAGCGTCTCGCTGGCGCTTGGATGGGCGCTGCCTCAGCCTCGTCCTGAAGCAGTCAGTCTGGGGCAGCGGCCTTGAGCATGAGGGCTGTGAGCCCCCAGTGAGCACCATGGGCTGCTCTCTCACTGCTGCACTCAGGGAAGAAACTCAGGGTCCCTGGACACCCAGTCAGAATATTCTTTCATCATTTTCGGGACACTAGTTGATGGATTATTTACAATAATAGGCAAGCATAATTTCTAAACAAAAAAGAGATTTCAATAAGAGGTTTTAAAAGGATGCATGTTCTACTTTTTCATTGCAGAAATGCCATTCTCCTTTCTTAGGGACACAGACCCCTTTGCTTAACTTGCTAAAGAAAACATAACTTGCAAACATTACAGGTGGGGTCTAAGCTCATGTAGGGGGTGTGGCTGGGGGGGATGTCTCAGGCTCCAAGGGAAAGATTTTCCTAAGAGTCTTCTATAATATTTTTATACTCTAAAGTACACACGCACATGTACACACAAGCTCGAGTACCAAAAGGACTCTGACCAATGAAATGCCCTAGGAACACTGACACCACTATGGTGGTTCCAAGATGGGCTCACAGTATGGGAGGTGGTAGGGAAGAGTAAAGCTCTGGAGTTGGGCTGATCAGGGTCTGAATCTGGATTCTGCTACTTATGTGATCTTGGTAAGAGACTCTTCTCAGGTGTATAAATACAATGTGTAAGAATTAAATGAGATAATGTACGCAAAGCCGGTAGTACACTAGCTGGCATATTGTGAACAGCCTGGAAATGGCAGCCTTGTCTGTAGCTATTCTAAACAGGGTTCCAGGTGTGACTAACCGTATTTACATTAGGGACCCGGCATTCCAGAGCTTTAAGCTACTCTGAGAAATTTGATTTCCCTCTCCCCAGCCAGTGCTCTCCCATCTGCTACGCTCTGGTACACAGATTTACTTGGGAGAAGAGACTGTGGAGAGAGGGGTGAAAAGGGAGAACCACATGGCATTTGGTCCCCTGCTCAGCTCAGGGACTAAATTTCTTCCTCTTCAGGAGAGAGGGGGCATTCACCTCACTTCTGTGCAGAACTCAGGGGCTTCAGAGCAACGATGGATGAGATGTTAGAGCTCAGAAGACTGCATTCTTGGGTTCGTAGAGTTCTCAGAGTGAAGCCATATTAGGGAACAAGATCCCCAGAAGATGGCAGATGTCCAGTGCGTGTGGACTTGCTCTGGAGCCTGTGAGGTACTCTCTGGAGACCCCCAGAAATACTTGGGGGTACTCTGCAGGGGCTACTGCCCTTCATAAAGGTGAGGGCACTCAAGCAATGAAGTTTGGGTTTAACTGCTAAGGGAAACTCCTCACATCCATCGACTGAGGCCTGCAGACATGTTAAGAACACAAGATTTCCATTTACCATAGGAAGACGGTATATTGAGTTATTAAGAACTGGGAATGGAAGAAGAGTGGGTGAGGACTTACATTGCTGGCGAAGCTTGGCAGCTACTGACAATTCTCAGTCTCCTGCAAAAGTACAGACTCAGCCGAGTGGTTAAGTTCACACGCTCCACTTTGGCAGCCCAGGGTTTCACTGATTCGGATCCTGGGTGCGGACAAGGTACCACTCATCAGGCCACACTGAGGCGGCATCCCACATGCCACAACTAGAAGGACCCACAGCTAGAATATACAACTATGTACTGGGGGGCTTTGGGGACAAGAAGAAGAAGAAGAAGAAGAAAAAAAAGACTGATAAAGGACCTTATCTCAGGTGCCAGTTTTCTTTTTTAGAGATTGGCATGGAGCTAACAACTGTTGCCAATCTTTTTTTTTTTTGAGGAAGATTAGCCCTGAGCTAACTGCTCCAATCCTCCTATTTTTGCTGAGGAAGACTGGCCCTGAGCTAACATCTGTGCCCATCTTCCTCTACTTTATATGTGGGACGCCTATCACAGCATGGCATGCCAAGTGGTGCCATGTCTGTACCCAGAATCCGAACCGGTGAACCTCGGGTAGCCAAAGCAGAACGTGTGAACTTAACCACTGGGCCACCAGGCCGGCCCCTGCCAATCTTTTTTTTTTTCCTACCTTTTCTCCCCAAATCCCCCCAGTACATAGTTGTATATTTTTTTTAGTTGTAGGTCCTTCTAGTTGTGGCATGTGGGATACCGCCTCAACATGGCTTGAAGAGCAGTGCCACGTCCTTGCCCAGGATCCGAACCGGTGAAACCCCGGGCCACTGAAGCGGAGCATGTGAACTTAACCACTCGGCCATGGGGCCAGTCCCAGGTGCCAATCTTTAAAAAAAAAAAAGCACAGCTTCATCTATGGGTTTATCAGCAACTGTTCAAAGGCTTTGGGGTTTATCCTAACTTTGACAATGGGCTTCTAGCTTTTGTTTAAAAATTATTTTATTGTGAAATATATCATACAAAATATATATAAAACAGGCTTCTAGTTTATGTAATTAACATTGTTGAAATTATAGGGATCAAAGACATGAATGAACCTGGAGGGCATGATGCTGAGTGAAATAAGCCAGATAGAGAAAGACAAGTACTATACAGTGTCACTTATATGTGGAATCTAAAAAAAAAACGTTGAAGGGCTGGCCCGGTGGCCCAGTGGTTAAGTTTGCATCTTCTGCTTTGGTGGCCTAGGGTTCCCTGGTTGGGATCCTAGATGCGGACATGGCACTGCTTGTCAAGCCAAGCTGTGGCAGGCGTCCCACATATAAAGTAGAGGAAGATGGGCACAGATGTTAGCTCAGGGCCAGTCTTCCTCAGCAAAAAGAGGAGGATTGGTGGCAGATGTTGGCTCAGGGCTAATGTTCCCCCCGCCCCCCCAAAAAATGTTGAACTCACAGAAGCAGAGAGTAGGATGGTGGTTGCCAGGGGCTTGGGGAGTGGGAGAAATGGGGAAAGGTTGGGCAAAGGGTACAAACTTTCAGTTATCTGATGAATAAATTCTGAGGATCTAACATAGAGCATGGTGACCATAGTTAATAATTCTGTATTGTATACTTCAAATCTGCTAACAGAGTGTGGTTCTTAAGCCTTCTCACTATGTGCACAGACATGGGCACACAAAAAATAACTATGTGGGGTGATGGATGTGTCAATTAACTTAACTGTGATAAGCATTTCATGATGTGTACTTATATCAAAACCATCACTTTGTACACTTTAAACATATATAATTTTATTGGTCAATTATACCTTAATAAAGCTGGGAGAAAAGGGCTAAATCACTCATTTTAGAGATTAAGAAACAAAAGCTCAGAGATTTACCCAAGATTATACAATTAATGGTAGTATTTTTTATTTTTTAAAGAGCTAATCTTGTTATTTCACTTTTTAGACTTCTTAATACTACTGAAAAGTTGATAATCTTATTTTTTAAATTTCATTCAAATTTGATTTAGTAAGTTTTCCTCTAGCTTATACTCTTGATAACGTCATATGATAAGACTCTAGATTTTATCCTTCTCAAAACTCCAGGTGATTTCTAATTATAAAATAATGTGTAAAGCATGCTTCTTTAAATACTTAAGAAAAAGAAAAGAGACAGCTGTTTAGTTATCTTGAAATCCATTTATTCTGCTTGGAAACAAAGTGTCTTATGTTCATGAAGTTTACAAACATCTCCTTATGTTCAAAATGTAACCAATATTTCCCTTTTATTTATACCAATGTGAATTTTGTTTCTTGAAGCTTTCTAACATTTCCTGAGCAATTTTCTGTAAGAGAGACTGACTTTTCTACTGAAAATATCAGAAAGGAAAATGAATAACAGATTTATTAAGTAAAATAAGTTACCTAAATATTCTAAAGGGAATTCTAAATAGAATAGCTATTTTGTGAAAGCCTCAAAGTCGAGGCAAAGAGCGATAAACTTTAAAATCTTATTAAAACTTATGCTTACAGATGAGCACTCCTTCCTGGCTGGCAGAGCTTTGAGTCCATTTGAGGTCTGGCAGCCGTGGTAACATCACTCAGGAGGGAAAAGTACATCAGGGAGGGCCAGATTTTCAGTCTGTTGCCTTCTGTCCCTTTCAGATAACTCTTGAGATCCTGGTTGCGGTTACCCGAGCAAATTACCCATTCACTGGGTCTGTATTTCTCAGAGAGAGAAAAGTCTGTAATTTATGATCAAAGTCAATGGCTCTGAATTGAGGTTCCTTGTATTTTCTGGTCATCTTGGCACCCAGATATGTGATGAGCTCACATCTCTCCATAAACTGTTCCATCTTCCTCTTATACTTTTTTCTTGTATATTCAGAACCTTTGGGATTAAAAGCTGTAGAAAATGTCACAGAACTGTGAATGTTTTCTGTGAGGTTAGTGAATCATTAAATTACAGAGAAAGAGAACTGTGTGTGTGATTGTGCTGAGAAGATAGCCAAATCCCAAATAAGATTTGGGGATTATTCTATTTTAGATCATAATCGCCTCTATTCACCCTCCTGTATGGCATGGATTATTGAGAGCTGACTGTATTACTCATAGTCCCAGCTTTAAAAACTAGAAATTCAGTTTTATTATTATTATTTTGCTGAGGAAGATTCTCCCTGAGCTAACATCTGTGTCAATCTTCCTCTATTTTGTATGTGGGTCGCTGCCACAGCATGGCTGCTGATGAGTGCTGTAGGTCCGTGCCTGGGAACTGAACCTGGGCCGCCAAAGTAGAGCATGCTAACCACTAGGCAACAGGGCCAGCCTCTCAGTTTTATTATTTTTGTTAAAATATTTGCTACCAACATACACACACACACACACACACACACACAATGCAAGAAATCAACCCAGATCAACAAGCTCATCCTATTTATCACATATATTATAATTAATGTTAAACTAGTTCTGAGTAGCATATCACTAAAAAAGACATACCTTTTAGGTGAAATGCTATATAGAGCAGCGCAGATCTCTTTATACTCAAGAAGGGGAATTTGGGCTTTAAGCATCCTGCTGAATTCATTGCCTTGATCAGAGATGTTGCAATACCCTACAGGCGGGGAACAATTTAAGTCAGGCATATATTTGAACTTCATTTCTTTTCCTAGTGGCAAATAGATAAAGAGACAATTCTTTGCCTCAAATAGCCTCTTGGGGTTGGAGATGGGGTTTATAAAGATGGTTAGATGACCACTTAGCTAACAGGAAATGCAAAATACCTTTGATTAGGAAAAAAATGAAAATTACAAATTGGCTTAGTGCCAACTAGGTGATGGCTACATGGGCCTCATTACACAATTCTATTTTTGTACGTTTGACATTTTCCCTAATAAAAAAGTAAAAAAGAAAGAAGGGGCCACTGGGCTTTGAGTTGTCTTGGCCCATCTCTGCTTCCATTGCTAGGGACTGGGCAGACTGCTTCCCACCATCAGGACCCTTGGCCACCTGACAAGCAATTCTAGAGAGCACAGTTACCAGTGCAGCTGTGAAAGAAGGTGGGAGGCCTGCCTGATGCAACTCGGCCTTTAGGAGAATACTCCTCGCTGGGTGAGCCTCATTGTGCCTTTTGATAGTAAACCACACTGAAGGCTAACCATCTAGGTGAGTTGAAAAAAACAAAGCGGTTAAGAAACGTATAAAATTGTGCCCTGAGCATTTATTTTATAGGATTTTTTAAAAAAGGTTTTTTAAAATAGTAGTTGGCTACTGGTAAGTTTTAGAAATAAAATGTGACTTGAGCAGAAAGTTTCATCTGGATTTGGGGCAAAATACGGGTTTGGTGGTTCAGCTGTAGTGACACTGCGACTCAATTCCAGTGCGGGTATTTGGGACTTCGCTATGGAAGCAGGGGCTTTTCCCGTATTTTATTTTCACAACCGCCCGTAAACGAAAAAGCTTAAGAGTGGATTTGCAGCTTAAAATCAGAAAACTCTGCCTTGAGTTACATTGTTACCAAGATAAAAACTATTGTTAAAGAAGAGATCGTTGTACTCTTGTGCTATATAATCATAGAAAATCATGTCACGGAACCTGTTCCAGATATCCTGGCAAAGGAAGGCTAGTAAGATGTATCGGTTCCTTTAACGGTGGAAGTTTGTTTGGAAGCTTCTGATTCCAGTACTTCAGTGGCGACCTAAGAACGCAAAGTTCATTAGATGGATGCTCACAAATGTACTCACGTGTGTCCACAGGAATGTATGCATACAAGAGACAACTAAAAGGTAAAGTTCACTACCTGCTTTTTCTCCCCTGGAGAAAATGATACAAGTGGAAAGACCCGGCTCCTAGGAATTCATGACCACCATCTTCGCTTGGGTCCCCAGCCCTGGTCACTTATTCTGTTTTCTTATTTTTCACAGCAACTATGTAAAACTTTATTCTCTTCAAACTTCTAACTCTCCCACCACCCCCTACACAGGTGCATGCTATATAAAGAGAAACCATCAGAGCGGAACTTCCTCAACTGCTCCTCACAAGTAAAGCCGCACACAGGTTCCTCTTTCCATGGCAGAGCTTACTTCCCATCCAAGATCAGTTTCCTCTGTACTCTGGATCCCCACTCCACCCTCTCTCCAGGCATCTTACTATAGCACTTTCTCTCTCCCCCTCACCTTTGGCATTTCCCTCTTTACTGCATCCTTCCCAGGCATCTGCGTTTAAACAAGCTCATACCTCCCTCACGTAAAAACAAAAAAAAAAAAAGAAAAAGGAAAAACCACCCGCACTCCTTCCTCTATCCCTTCCAGCCGCTAATGTCTTTTCTTTTTTTACAGTTAAATTTCTTCAAACAGTGAGCGTCACAGGAGACCACAACTACTGCACAAATTCCATCTACAGATGCGATTCGATCCACATAAGATTTTTAAAAAAATTTGAATCGGTTACAAATGTTTAAAAATTAGGAAAATTTAAAAAGAAATTTGGTTTTCAATTTCTTGTGACAACGGAAATGTCCGGTAGCAGATGAGCGGCTGCTGCCCGCTTTAGTTGGGGCATGCGCAGTCCAGTTTGCCACAGTCCCCACCACTTCCTCCGTTTCACACCCAACCTGCTTCCCTCCCATCCTTTACCTTCTTGGCTGCTGTAGGCGTCTGTGTTTGTAACCTCTGGACTACAGGCAAGGTCTTAATTTCCTCGCCTCTCATCCACTCCTTGGCATTCTGAAATTGGCTTCCACTCACCTCACTCTAATGAAACCATTCTTGCCAAAATCACTAATGACCTGTTATAACCTAAGTCCGACACGCTTTTCAGCTCTTGTCTCGTTTCACCTCTAAGCAGCATTTAAACCTTTGGCCAAGCCATCCCAGACACTTTCTCTCCCCTTCTCCTCCCCAGAGCCTCTCCCTCCTGGCTCCCCTTTCACCTCTTTGTGGGTTCTTCTTTTTCATCCTCCCTTGCAAGGCCTTCTTCTGACATTCATGTATTGGTGTTTCTCAGGACTTGGTCCTAAGCCCGCTCCTTTCCCCACACCACTCTTCATGGGGGAACCCCATCATGCTGTATTATTTGGGACAGGGTCACTCCAACAGCCTCATAACTGGTATTCCTGCTCCAATCCACTATCAACACTCCGATGATGGTCTCTCTCCAAAGTAAATTTGATTATAACACTGGAAACCAATCAATGTATTCATACTGCCCTTCAGATCAAGTCCAAATGATTGATGGTGATTTTACTTGGCCTTCTGCATTCTGGCCCTGCTCACCATCTCCAGCCTCACCTCTTGCTCCTTCCCCTCTCCACATCACACCTAGCCATGCTGAATTTCTTGCAGTTGTGTGATTCCCTGGGCCAGGTTTGTTTGTGGGTTCCTCTGCTTGGAACCTGCTCCTCTTTCCCTTCGTCTAGGCAATTCCCACTCCCCCTTCAGGCCGTCCCCCAACAGATAATTCACTCAGACTTTTGGGTTAGACTTCCCCAGAACTCCTGGCATTTTCCCATCCTAAACCCCATCACATTCTGTTGTTATCAGGTCCTTAAAGTCTCTCTTACCCAGGAGCCTCAGGCTTTGGGACATAAGGGACCAGGCTTTGTTCACCATCATATATGTATGTATACATATGTGGATATGGGTATGCGTGTATGTGTGTGTGTGTGTGTATACACACACATATATATCCCAGCATGGTGCATTGAACATAGAAGATATTCAATAAATAATGAATGGTCTTACCGCAAAAATTTCTGGAGTTTTTCTCTGCTCTCACAAATATATATACGATCACGATATTCTAAAGCATAGTTAATGTCACCAGGTACCAGGGCTTCATATCTGAAAGAGAAATATATACTGTATAATTAATATGCAGTACTGTGTAAATAAAATGTCAAAAAAATTTCATTTTTCTATCTATGCACCTCAAATAGAACATTTTCAGTTAAACAATAGCGACCTTTTGAGCAGATGTTAAGATTATCATATGAAGGCTTATTCTGGGTGGAGACGTCCTCCTGTGCTTGCACAAGGGCTAGGACTTGCCTTTGTCTCCCATCCTCATAGGTTACTGGACAGTAGCCCTGGAGCTCAGCGCACTTGGGAAATCGGCTCTTCAGCTCTGACAGCGTCAGCCTCTTGGGGATCATGTCGGCCGATGGGAGCGCGTGAGGTGCTAATGGAGGCACATACAATTCTGGGTTCTCCAAAAATTTCTATTAAAAAAGGGTTACAGCAACAAGACTGTTTACAACAGGAATACTAGGCCAATCAAACATCCATTGAGGCTGTCCTGCCACTCTCCCCATTTCCAGTAGCAATGTTCTGTCCTTCACGCCATCTGAGAGCTGCTTTCTGCACTCCAATAACTCCTTCCCTGTCTGGAAGTTCCCTTATAGTAATACTTGCAAGTAACTGCATCTAAGGAAGGTCTCTCCTAATCTCATTTGCTCACTCACTCACTCACCCATTCATACAAAAACTATTTGTTGAGCTCCCACTATGTGCCAGGCACTGGAGGGTACATGGTCACCTGCCCACCTGTCATTAACTAGTTGGCAGCTCTTTGGCAGGTGTGTTAATTCTCCAGCTCCAGTGATCCCTCTGTAAAGTGGAGGGGGCAGACCAGATACACGATCTCTAATGCCACTTCCAGTTTTAAAATTCTGTGATCATCACTTCAATAAGCAGGAAGAAATAAATGCCTTTTTGATAAAAGTGATCAAACATTTTAATTCTTCAGAGGAAAAGAAATGTTCAGAGGCATCTGATTAGTTTTCAGAACTACCAACCTTTTCATATCATCAAATTATGACATCGTAATATCAGAACAAATCTACATCCTGTTCCACTAGACAGAAATAGAAGGTTTACGGGGAGTTCTAGTGATAGAAAAAATCTTAAAGCGCAAGAGACATAAGTCAGCTCTTGCTTCATTTCCACTGACTTTGACTTCCCTTCTGCACCCTTGGAGCTGAATTGCCTGGATGCCCACCTGTGGGCTGAGCATCTCATCTCATCAATACCTCTCATCCGTTAGTGGGGCTCACAGCTGGGTCGCCCTACCTGTGAAACTGGCCCAGGCCGAAGGCCCATCACTGACCCTGGACTTCTGCTCTGTGCCAAAATACATCTTGGGATGCAGTCTCAGGACTGGCCACTGAGTGGCCTCATTGGTCCCAGTGTCATAGGTTCCAATAACGGGCCACCTGGTCCTAGTTCCCAGGTGTTCCCAGCGCGCCCACCCCTTCCTGTTTGATGAATTCGGAGACAGGCATTTGCTTTCCCTAGCAAGTGTTTGGCGTTAGGAACAAACTTACGTTTAGTTTTTCCCGAGAACTCATTTTATAATAGTGCCCTCTGAACTCTGCTGCAAATTCCAAGGACTCAGTTACAGAGCAATCAACTAATTCATGTGATTCTGCCAGGCTGACAGGGCAGAACTGTTCAAATTCACCCAGGCGAGAAATCAGTTCTTGAGGCGTGATGCATAACCTGTCAATGCAGGCGGCTTTTCCTAGGATTAACAAAGGAACTACTATTATATATATTTTTTCATAGGAAACACAATAATTTTTAAAATTAAAATGATTTCAATCACACAAGCACTATACAAATGCATACACCCTGTAAAATTCCCAACAATAGAGTAAAAAGTAAAAATTTCTCTTCACAGCTCTGTCTTCTCAATCCAACATCCCTCCTGAGAGGTAATCACTATTGCGTTTGTCTCCTTTTCAGACATTTTCTATACATTTGCATATACACAGGTATGTTGTTTTGCATATAGGATGCTTATGCCACTATACTGTAAACATTAGTCTGCAACTTGCTTTTATCCATTAGTTATGGTCTTTGACATCTTTCTGTATCAGTTTATACATTTATCTAATCCTTTTTAATTGATGCATAGTATTCCACTGCACAAATATACACATAGTTTATGTATGTTCTGTTACACGTTATATTAAATGTTTAACCATTTATCTGTTGATAAATGTTTTAATAGTTTTTCATTCTTAGTTATTATAAGCTATATATATGTATATACACATAGCCACTCATACACACACACATAAATTTGCTGTATATTTTTAAATTTCCTATGGAATAGATTTCAGGAAGTACAAATAGTTTGCTGACATGATGTTACTGACACAAATCTCTGCCTGCGCCCAACGCCCCCCAAGAGAAGGGAAGCACATTTATCCAAGAGTGACTAGGTTTACCCCAAAGAGTCTATTTTACAAAGAAAAAGCCCAAGTTCCCTCAACGGGAAAGTTTAAGAGCGTTCTCCCCAATACTCCACTGGAGTGGGGACTCCAAAGCAGTACGAGATGTTATAGAAAATAAAATGACTTTCTTAATACATCTTAGTTATAATGAGTGAATTTTGATCCCAGTATACTTTGTTAATGGTCCCTTTCACCAGTGAAAAGTTTTACCTTTTTAAAAAATTATTATTATGCCTAGGAAGCTCTTAAATTGATTATAAAATTGTGAAGTATAAATCATACTTTGGTTTGTTATGTGACAGCATAAACAGAACATTTATCCTTAGGAATTAAAGTGATGTGTCTATAAGCCAAGGAATGCAGAGAATTGCCGGCAAGACTGGAAGCTAAGAGAAAGTCATGGGACAGAATCTTCCCTGGAGCCTTCAGAGAGAGGATGGCCCTGCCAACACCGTGATTTTGAGCTTCTAGCCTCCAGAACTGTGAGAGAATACGTTTCTGTTGTTTAAACCATCCAGTTCGTGGTACTTTGTTACAGCAGCCTTGGGAAACTAAAACAGTTACCAAAAAACCCCTGTGACTTCTGTCTTTTGGCATTCTTTCTTTCTTGCCTTGTCAGCTTGTTCACTTGATAAGCAAGCCGCCATGTTGGAAAGGTCCATACGGCAAGGAACTCAAGGTGGCCTCTGTCCACCAGCCAGCAAGGAACTGATGGTCTCAGTCTAACAACCCTTAAGGAATGAAATTTTGTCAACACACTTGAGTGAGGACGATAGTGGATTCTTCACACTGCCTTCAGATGAGACCATAGTCGTGTCCAACACCTTGATTGTAACCTTGTGAGAGACCCTGAAGCAGAGGACCCAGTTAAACTGTGCCTGGATTCCTGACCCATAGAAACTGGGAGTGTGTGTGTGTGTTGTTTTAAGCTGCTAAGTTGTGGAATAATTTGTTATGCAGCAATAGATAAATTAATACACTATTCCATCTGCTGTTTATGACAGATAAAAAGGCTGAGAAGCCCCAATATTCCTTTCCTACAAAGAATATTATACTACTATAATACTACAGTGGTAAAATATTATTATTCTAAACTATTACAACGTACATTACTATGGTATAATAATATATAGCATTATTAAAGTATCCAGCATTATGTAGTGCTATAATATTACACTACGTGGTACTATATTATTATAGTCCCAGATTGCTCTTTAGCTCTGATGTGCTGAGCCTCACTAATCCTGACATGTTTAGTGACAGGGTAATTTAGAATCACATGGCTTCAAGTCCTAAAATATACTCATATATCTCTTTTTCTGATTCTTGGGATATTCTTGATGACATCTGGCAATGTCTGTATGTCCCTTTCTGCAATGGGCAGAACAGGAATCGCTTAATCTTCTAGCCCTGACCTTGCCCCATCTCATTAGTAGGAGTAAACTGTGGCCCTCTGATAGGGGAGGATCATTTGAACAGCATACAAAGGAAATGTAGAATGAAAAAATCAAAACTAAATTCAAACAATCAGATCCAGGCTAGATTATCAGGTGGAAAGGGAAGCAGAAGAGCAACAGGGCAGACTTCAGTTAGATTCAATTATTCAAGGCAGGGGCAAGTATATATGGCATAATGTCCCGGCTGCACTGGGGCCTCATCCAGACTCCTCTTCAGGGCTTCTGCACCTGTCTCCCAGTTGTTGGGAACATTGGTGCTGATGGCTCACAGCTGCATGAGAATTATCCCTCTATCACTGGTTATACCTCCTCCCAGAGTGACCTGTGGTCAATGATAGGTCAATGGAGGGATAGAGAGCCTGGCCCCCTCTCCTCAATCAGGGAAATTTTGAAGGTCCATCCCAGCTCCAGGGCTTCCCTCTAGGATCTGATGAGACTTCTGTTTCCACCACTCTGCAGGTTCGTTACTCCCTCTGCCCAATTCTACATCCTCACACCCCCACTGCTGTATCTCCTGATTAGGGTTGCCAGATAAAATAGAGGACGCCCAGTTAAGTTTGAATTTCAGATAAATAATGAATAGCTTTTGGTGTATGTCCCATGCAATATTTGAGATACACTTATATTAAAAAGTTACTCATTGTTTATCTGAAATTCAAATTTAACTGGGCATCCTGTAATTTTATTTGCTAAATCTGGCAACTCTACTCTGGAGAGTGCTTCCTGATAAAGCTTCTGCACACAACCTTTCATCATAAGTCTGTTTCCAGGGAACTCAGTCTAAGACAGGGAGGGCGAAATAGGGTAACAGGAAGACGAATGAGACACAAGTTTTGCTTTCAAAGTCTGCTGTGGAATGTTTTACTAGAGTGATGCTATCCAAAACTTATTGGGAGTATGTTCCCAAAAACTTAATTCTCTCTTTCCTCTCACTCTTATCTTCCTGACTTGTAATCCTCAGGTGCAAACAAATTCCCAATTTGCACACAAACAGGAACCAGAGATACTGGTAAGGCCCAAATAATGAAGCAAACCAAGATTCAATGTTGCAATTATTATCAGAATCCTCATTGCATTTTCCCTTGTACAAGATTCTTAGTCATGTTGCTCCCTCATACCTCATTATATCTTCTCTGTAGTTTCCAAAGTTAAACAAAGTCATTAAACAGATGTCTGTGAGAACCCTACAGATAAATTTTGGAGTTATCACTCTTTTCAGAGATATCAGTTGTAGACAAGTTTGTGTATTTTTGGAAGAAAATCAAGAAACTTATAGGAATGTGTAATCAAACCTTTTCTTTCATAGATTCCAAATATAGATTAAAAGACATTTTACATTCAAGTTTAATTTTTTTATTTCTGTAATACCATAATGAATGTAAATAGTAAAAGTAACTTTAATTCTAGATTCCTAAACAAAATTTTGCCAAGTGTCACTCCACAGACCATTGCCCTTGTATTACTACCATTCTTGAAACTAGCATTCTTGAAACTAGTTGGACCAAACACTGTAAACTCTTATAGTGAGAGACCATGTACCATTTTTATGTGCTAGGTTCACTCAGGCATTCAATAAGTGATAGCTTGAGCAGAAGCAGTCATTTATTAGAACCAATACACATGCCCGTGATAATTGGACAGTACCATATATTTAAAATATTGATTAAGACCGTGGGACCAAATGCTGAAATTGAATGAATTATGGTAACATGAGTTAGGCATGTATAGACTTCAAATTCATATTTCATTATATTTTAACAGTTAAATGTTTTCTTACCTGCTTTTATTCTTTCCAGGTATATCTGCAAATATTTATTCACCATTTGAATTTTCTTAATGACTTCATTCCAGACCCACCATTTGCTGTGAAACCCATCAATCACATACCAGTTCTGATGTTGTTCTTGATAATATTTCCTAATCTCAACAATATTTTTGTGATGCTTTGCATTTTTGATGGCTATAATCTGCGTGCTGTTGTGCAATGGATAAGGCAAACTAAGAGAGGAACAGAGAAGGAATGGAAAAAGCTGTTAAAAACATACTTTTTTTCTGGATGATTAAAGTTCATTCCTTTATCATTGTTTCCTCACATACATTACCTTTGTTCCTTTTTTTTTTCGAGGAGCAATCTTTTGAAAATCTCCTTAGAAGGCACATCCAACTCAAAGATGATCATGGGAATGATTGCCCTAGCTTCCAAGAGACTCATTTGATATTTAGTTACAGGGTATCCATCAATGACAACACTAACAAGGAGAAACATAAAAATAAAAATTCCATATTTCTTTTCTCTCACACCTTTCTCTCTGTCTTCTAGAACCAGTTCATCTCTATAGGAGTAGCCCCATGCTCTGCCTTATGTAACTTGATGTATCTTCTTTTGGTTTGTCATCTTTCTTGCTATATATTTTTTATTATTTTTTATTTTTTGGTGAGGAAGATGGGGTCTGAGCTAACATCTATTGCCAGTCTTCCTCTTTTTGCTTTTGGAAGATTGGTGATGAGCTGACATCTCTGCTAATCTTCTTCTATTTTGTATGTGGGACGCCACCACAGCATGGCTTGATGAGCAGTGTGTAGGTCCACACCCAGGATGCAAACTCAGGAACCCTGAGCCACTGAAGCAGAGTGCATGAACTTAACCACTATGCCACTGGGCTGGCCCCCATTTCTACATTTTTAACCTCAGTCAGCCCAAAAGCCAGGAGGAGGGCAGCATACATATGTGTACAGTCCTGAATTCATACTCTTAGCATCATAGAACTAGGTTTTGGCAGAATCTGAGAGAGAACACATGTAATAACTTGAACATTGTGTTATCCAATTGGTGCTATTATTCTAAGCATGAAAACAGAGGAAAGAACATAAGTTTCATAGGCAAACAGACTTAGATTTGAAACCTGGTTTGAGAGCCTCAGTTTTCAGTAAAATAGGGGAAATGATATTTAACCCTTAGAGTTGTCTTAAGTATTGTAGACCAGGTATGTAAAGCAACTGGAACAGGGCCTGGCACAATGTAGTATCTTAGCAAGAGATTAAGAAAATAAGGGAGAAATTGTGTTCTAGCGTGCTTTTGCAGTAAAGCTCTGTGAGGAGGCTGGGGTGTGGGAAGGGGGCATGGGGAGTTGGTGAGGGGAGCCCTGTGATGTCTGGGAAAGAATCATTTCCTCAAGCTCCGTCAAGCCCCTCAGCAGAAATGATGGAGAATTTAAGTTAGTCCAACAGGCTGAGATAATGAGAGTGTTACTACCAAATTGAGAGGAGGAATAAAGGCTGTCAGCAAATTCTGGGCGGAAAGTCAAGAAACTCACTCTGAGTGACCGCGCATGCTGGCTGATGGTCACCAGGAAGGGCTGGTTTGGACTAAGTCACAGGATGCCTTCTCTCAATGCTATCCAGCCACGTCTCTAGGCACTAATTAGTTCTAAGTTCTATGGCAGAGACGATTGTAAGTTAACGGAGCCAGACAAGCCTAATAGAGAATGTATGGGGGTGCCATTGTTGTTTTTTTTTTTTAATGGAGAGTAGCTCAATTTCTTTATCCTGTGAAGGGTCACTTGAGCGGCCCTCAGGATTAGGGAAATTCAGGGTGAATCGGCAATTACTGGCCTGGTATTAAAGTGAAATAAAACCTTTGCAACTCAACCAAGGTTGCCTTCAATGAGGTCCCTCGTATGCAAAGCTGAATGCCAGGGATGAGGGAACTCAATTTGCATACGTTCCAGGGCGGTCTCTGGGTAAAAAAATCTGACACCCCAGAATCTGCTCCCCCATAACTGAATTGTCCAAGGACTTGATTAAGGACCAGTGGCAGGGGAGAACAAGGAGCCTCCTGATATAAAACAACCTTGAGAAAATCAGGGGGATTCTAGGTTGGTGACTGGGGCTTAAGAGCAGGGTCTTAGGTTTCACCGGCTTTTACTACTGGGTGTCACCAGTGGCTCTGCTGGGGAGTAATGGTTGAGCAGAGGAGTGTAAACTGAAGAGACAGCTCAGACATGAGGCTCTCCAGTCTGAATGTGGCACCAGGGAAGGACTGCTACCTGTGCAGAGAGCTGGGCCAGTGAGACACCATCTCCACTGGACTGGTATCATCTGGGGACAGGCGAGAGCCACTCCTTCATCGCTCCATGGGCAGTGAGAAGCTCCACTGGGTTCTGGAAGTCACATTGGCCTCCTTTGAGGACTGTGTAAACCTGGTGACTTCTGGATAATTCAGGGGTTGTGGCAGGGAGTGAAGTGGCCTCTGGCTATTTTTGGCATGTCAGTGTTCAAGCCAAGTTTTAGGTTGACAGAAAATTAAAAATTAAAATATGTCACCATATAGGTGCCCTTTACAAGAGCTTTAAATCCTGTTTGAGGTAAGTGTTTTAAATTCCAGTGAGGAATTTCTTGAAAGACTTCACTCCCCGCCCCGCCCTCACTTACCCTACTGTATTACATACACTTCCCATCAGAGCTATTTCCAAGGCTTGAACAGCCAGTTCATCCGGTGCTGTCATTCCTTTATGAAGATGCCAATTTAACATAAGTGCCAGCTCTGTATTTGGTTGATCATTTAATATATAACGCAAAGCTTCTCCCATTGACAAATGCTTTAAACCATATTCACTTGAAATTTTTTGGGCAACTGAAAAACATTAAAACGTTAAACTTAACCCATTTTGCAAATTCATCAGTCAACCTTAGTTTCTGATTCTGGTTAACTGACATGAACAGCAAGCTAATCTTCACATTCCTCAAAGAAATTTTGAAAGTTAAAATTGTTACATCTTCTGGAATTAGGACTGTCAAAGGTCAATCATCGTTAGTACTTCAGGTTATGTGGGTGATGCATCGGTTAATAAGCCACCTCTTTGGGGCTTTCTTAAAATAACCAAACCAACATTTCAGTGTTTTCTTCCTTCTACACAAGGTAGCAAAATTTTTGGGAGTTTTACAAGGCATCCTTTGTATACTATTAATATTTAATATTATGTCCAAAATAACAATCTAACACTCCTGTGTCGCTGGGTTGTATCTTTTCCCTGTCTATCCATTTATGGACTCCACGCTACAATTAGGACCCCATACCCTCCACAGTTTGGTCTCAGTTAATCTTCTAGGAAATAATTTTTAAAATTTATAATGGCATACCTGACATTTTAATAGTAATTTGCAGCTTACGAGGTACTTTTTCTTTTGTGATCTTGTTTGGTATTTTCAACCATTCTGTCAGTTGGGTAGAATGGATATTGAAATCCCAATTTTACTGATGAGAGAACTGAAGCCCACTTTGAAATGGAATGATTGGTCCAAGGTCACATAGATGTTGCCATTGGTTGAAAGAGGACTCACCTTGGCCTCTGCTTCTCCCAAATGAGACCATAGACAATGACTTCCAGTAACGATTAGATGTGGGAGTGCTCCGTCGTGGTCTATATACCCTGCCCCATCACTGTCTGGAGGCAGCAGTGTGTAGAGGACACTGAGAGAGCTCATCCCATCTCATGGAGAATGCAGACTAACTGACTACAGTTACAGCCACCCTAAAGGGATACCCTTGTGAGAGCCACACGGCCCTTAATCTCAGCTTTGCCACAAATGCTGGAATCAGATCTAATTTTTTAAAGCTGTAAAAATAATAAAGCTTTCACAATTTGACAGCTTGTTAAAATTCAACTCTATTTCAACAAAGAAATGAGAAATCAGGTTGTCTTGTCTACACTTTCACCTTTTGCTCTGGTTGTTGGATCTTATTTCGAATGTTAATATCCTGCTATCTTTGGGAAATATTATCTTTGTGAACATTTAAAATATGACTGTTAAAGACTCTTTTATCATGTTAAGAAGTTTAAATGGGTAAAGCAAGCTTTTCATCTGAAGAGCTGGAATACAAAACTTCCCTTTATTATTCCTCGTGAGAAATTAATCTTTGACCTCATCTCTCCCCTTCTTTCTCTATTCTGTCAGTCATTAAGTCCTATTGTTTTCCTTTTAAATATCTCCTGTATCTGTCCTTTTCATTCCATTCTCACTGTGACCAACCACTGTTCACATTATGAAATACTACACCAACCTATGGTTGGACTATTTGCTTTTAAAAACAAAAACCAAAACCAGAATCTAAAGTTACACAAAATTCAAACACTATAGGAATACAGTTTACCAAATGCCTTTTTCAGCAATGATTTAAGACAATGGATTTTCACTCTTTAAACTATTAATACAGTAGATTATATTTTAAAAATCTTTTAATATAATTTTTATGCTAATATAATCTTATACTGTTATTTGACTATACTTACAAGTAATACTAGTTCATAATTGCATTATATTAGTTTGTGTTATCTTTGTTAGGTCTTGATGTCAGGATTAAGCTAATTTAAAAATGAATTTATATTCTTTATAGCTTTTTGATTGTATGGACTATATTTCTTAATAAAAATAAACTGAAAATAAATTGGGAAGCTTACTGTCTTTTCCGTTACTCTGAAAAAGCTTATAAACTGATGGAATAAATGAAAAGCAGTAAGTTAAGTTAAGTTAATATATTGAGGTATATGAGGAAGCCATTTTGATTTGGCCTGACCTTGTTTTTTCCAGAATGGCCTCATGTGGCCTGTCAAGCATGCACTGTACACCTGCTTTAAACATTTACAGTATCCCAAAGCAAAGAATGTTGCCTTAAAGATAGGGATGTTGCCTCCCCTCATATCAGTATTTCTTTGAAGATAAGCATTCCTTCCCAGAAACCAGGGTCAGACTGACTTGCTGTATGTAGCAAAACATCTTGTGATTGCAGTAGAAGAAAAAGAAGTATTCCTGTCATATTTGTTCCTTGTTCCAAAATGGTTCCTTGTTCCAAAATGGTATATAGCCGTCTAATGCTCTACATTTTGCATCTCTGGAGTGCTTCCCTCCCTGGTGGAGTTGGTCTCCCAGGCTATAGTCCTCAGAATTGGCTCATATGTTAAACGCACCTTGATTTTGATCTATAGATTGATTATTGGTTCTTTGCATCAACAAAGCACAGGAAGTATCTCTTGATTTTTTAATTCTTTGAAAGTTTGATATAATTTTCCTCCAAAACCATCTGAACCTGGGCTTTTTTTGGAGTGGGAGTATATTTTTGAATGCCTTCTCTTCAATGGTTATTGGCCACTTTAGGTTTTCTGTCTCTTTTTGAGTCAATTTTGATGGTTGGTTTCCTGGAGAAGCGACACTAGTTTTCAGGGGATTCTTTTATGCTTAAGGATAACAAAAGCCAACACACCCTTACCTGTAGTTTTCCCAGATTTTGGTGGCCCCACAATGGCAATCCTAATGGGCACGGTAGGCTTAGGTTTGGGTTGGCGGATATATTTGATAGGGTTCTTCATAAATTTTTCTTTAGTTTCCTTACTAGATAAAAAATAAATATACTGACGATGGATTACAGGATAAACTGGAGTCTCAGAATTTTCAAGTGGCTTGAATGTCTCTCCTTCACTTAGCTGCAATATACACACAATTGAATTCCTAAGTTAGCTTTAATTTATGCAGCATTTCCCCCAAATACGTTTGTAAAAAACAATTTGTAAAATAAGAAATCTTTCTCACAGAATAAGAAAACTAATTATAATCAAATATTAATATTAAAAAACCATGGAAAAAGAGCAAATTATTTTACATCCACATGCCATTAATGTAATCTTTCTTAAATGGTTTCAGTTTATGACAATTACAGTAGTGCCCCCTTATCCACGATTGCACTTTCTGTGGTTTCAGTTATCTGTGGTCAATAGCAGTCTGAAAATATTAAATGGAAGATTCCAGAGATAAACAATTCATAGGTTTAAATTGTGCACCACTCTGAGTAATGTGATCAAATATTTTGCCATCCTGCTCTGCCCCACTGGGGACATGAATCATCCCTTTGTCCACCTTTTCCACGCTTTATATGCTACCTGCCCGCTAACCACTTAGTGGTCTTCTCAGTTGTTAGATGGTCTGTCTTGGCATTGCAGTGCTTGTGCTCAAATAACCCTTATTTTACTTAATAATGGCCCTAACGTGTAAGAGTAGTGATGCTGGCAATTCAGATATGCCAAAGAAAAGTTATTGTTGTTCACGTCTTACTGTGACTAATTTATAAATTAAACTTTATCTTAGGTATGTATGTATAGGAAAAAACATGGTATCTATAGGGTTTAGTACTATCTGTGGTTTCAGTCATCCACTGGGGGTCTTGGAACATAACCATGGGTGGGGGGACTACTGTATAGTTCTACTTTCTTTATAACATCTTTAGTGGATATCGAATGTTTCTGCCAAGGAGTGTAGAGCTGTTTGGATATACTCACAGGCCAATTTAACCTTACAGACAGGTCCATGCCTAAGGTGGTGTTATGGATGGAAATGTGTCTCCCCAAATTCAGAAGTTGAAGCCCCAACCCCCAAAGTGGCGATAGGGCCTTTAAGGAGGGAATTAAGGTCAAATGAAGTCATGGGAGTAGGGCCTAATGCAATAGGACTGCTGTCCTTCTGAGAAGAGGAAGAGACACCAGGAGGACATGAGCACAGGAAAGGCCAGGTGAGGACATAGTGAAAAGTTGTCGTCTGCAAGCCAAGAAGAGAGGTCTCACCAGAAAACCGTCCCTGCTGACACCTTGATCTTGGACTTCCAGCACCTAGAACTGTGAGAAAATATATTTCTCTTGTTTACGCCACCCAGTCTGTGGCATTCTGTTATGGCAGCCTGAGTAGAAAATACACGTGGGGTCTTGGATTATCTTTTGGAGTATATGGGTATGACAAATCCCACTGGCTTATCTTCCATATTTTTATACCAGTGAAGTTCCACTCACATAAGCATCAAGAACAGCTGCAAAAGGGAAAACTACACTTAACAGGTAGCCTAACATGTAGGTATGGGATGGAGTGGGAGGCGTGGTCCCACATCTTGGCATTGGTGACGATGAGAACTGGATAATTAATTGATGCTGGGTTTGAACATCTTTTTTTACAGCATCAGCTGGCCAAGTATCAGTCATCCCGGACTTGACAGAGTAAGTGTGAAACAGTGTGGTCATATCACTTCTCCCCAGAGTTACATCAGGACAGTTGTCACAGATCAATGGTATAGTCAACATCATCATTACTGGGCTGGAGTAACACTCATGGTTGGGAGTAAATGCTAGGGATAAGGAGAAACTCAGGGATGGGGTGGGAATGTTTGCTCTAGGTCTTATTAACAAAAGAAAAGCTGAAAGTTTAATGATTCCATTTCAAATTCCCAAATTAAGCACGAATCCTTACAGTAGTTTCTTCTGTTGCCCAAAATATCTAGCATGTATCCCTTCTCCTCTGAGGGTTGGAATACCCACGGTGCCATCAAATAGAAATATCAAATTGTCAGGCACCCAGAAAGATTCCCAACAGCCTTGAAAAATGATTATATGCTTTAACCTTCCAATGACCACGTACTCATTTCTCCACAAGGCATTTTTGTACAATCCTAAATATTTAGACATGGGCCCTTTTTCTTTTTCTCCCTAAATTGGGTTCTGACGTTGCCTGCTTCTTCCCCTCTCTTGACCATCTCAGAGAGAAGGTTAGGGTGTGACTATATTTCAAAAGCTTTCCAGCTGATTCTAACACATGCTTAACTCTCTCCAATTCTCTATGGAGGGAACTGTCATAGTGTTTCTATATTTCAGTACGATATTTGAAAAGGTTTCTCTTGACATCCTTATGATTAAGATAAAGAAGAGAGCACAATTAAGTAGAATTGAAACTGACTGTGTCAATATCAATCAAGAAGGAGGTTGCAAGTAACATGCACAGGGCTCCACTTTGGATGCTGTCCTCCAAAATAGTTTTTATCAGTGACCAAAAATAGTAACACATATTAAGAACAACCATAACTTATATTAATTGAGCACTTACAGAAACCAAGCACTGTTGCAAGACTTTACAGGAATTAACTTGTTTAATCTTGTAACAATATTGTAAGGTAGGAACTATTCTTATTCCCATTGTGCAAATGGGAATGGCTCAGAGAGGTTAAGTAATTTGTCCAAGGTCACTCAGCCAGTAAGTGGTGATTTTGAACTCAGGCAGTCTGGTTCCAGAGGCCATGGTCCTCTCCACTGTGCTGTTATTGATGGAAATGAGAAGGAACACTGGTCGAGTGAGCAGGTCACTATTACAGCAAATTCTTTTATTGTCTTTATAGCACTTAAGACTATGTGACAAGAACCTATTTGTTTGTTTACTTATTTATTGCCTATCCCTTCTCCCTAACCCAACTAGAATATAAAGTCTAGACAAAAGGAACTTTGTTTTGCTCACTCTTCTGTCCCCAGGGACTAGAACAGTGGTTGCTATGCTGTTGGTTAAGACTTGCTGTAAACCATCCCACATTTGAAGTTATTGAATTCCAATTGGATTAAATCTGTCTATCCACACTGCATAAAAACAGTACTTGGAAATAAGTGTGTTATGAACATTAATGACACATTTTATATGGTGTCTCACACTTTCCAGGGGACTTTATACTCTTGCATTGGATCACAGTGGCCTAGTGGCTTTATTCTTCCATCTAAAACGTAAGGAAATGGAATTAAAGAGTTTAAATGACTTGCCTAAAATTAGATAGCAAATAAGCCCCAGAGCTCAGTTCTCTAGATGTCTAGTTTCAAAATATTTCCACTACCATCTTCTTCTGCCACAAAGTTAAAACCAAGTTGGAATTGGGTTATTGCTACAGAAATGGATGAAAGAAATTACACCTTCCATCTACTTTTCCCACTTCAGAAAGGCAAAACAACCACATATATTTATAGCTGGTTAAGAATACTGTACAATGCTTACAATTTTTGAAATTATACACTCTCTTCTTCTTAGACATACTTTATAAAAAAAGAAAGAAATAGAAGAGAGAACATGGCTTTCAAATGCATTTGCTGCCATTACCTTTACGGGGTCCCAGTAGCCGAAAGAGCTTATGTGCTTGTAGGTAAGGCCCAGCATTTTCTGGGCAAGGCGTGGTGCAATTGGATAACATTTCTCAAAGATGCTCGCACGATTCTCCACCAGTGGTTTCAGTTTCATATTCAGCATATATTGTACAATGTGAATTTTCCGGGCTCCATTAATGAGAATTACCGGTATCAGAAACTTCTCAAGTTCTTCCTGATGAGAAAAATCATAAAACCGAACATTTTTAGTGGGAAGAAGCCTGGTAGACTTCAGTCGCAGCACACAGACACCGCTGGAGACTGACTGCTTCAGTCTAGAGAATGAATATTTTTCGGCTTCCGAGCAGCTGTGTGTTGGTAGCTAAAACCTTTGATCCCATGTGGCTTCCACGTTGCCCTTAATTTATTAACTTGTTTTCACAATTGTAAGTGGTGCTGACGAGAGAGAATACAGCCCTGAAATGTAGACTTCTTTTGAAATCTTAGAAAGAAACCAAAGCATAAACCACACTGCTTTTGTTTTATTCTCAAATGTTATTTTTTGAATTATGAAAAATGAAGGAAAAGTAATAACCTGTATGCTTTGTAAATTACTCAGATCTGTTTCAAATTTTTCTCCCAGTTCGCCTTTCAGGCGTTCAAGTGCATCGATTTCCTGTTCTTCATCTTCCTCACTCATCGCTTCATCTTTCGGAAACTCCTCTTCGAGGATGTTGTCAATATCATCTTCCTCTTCTTCAGGCTCTTCCTCGCTAAATTCATCGTCTTCTCTACCAATCTAAGGAAGAAAATACTCCCTTTTACTATGCATATAAAATATGTAAAATATATACACATAAAAATACGTAACACTGCTAACTAATCATCGGAATAATTCATATTCACTGGATATTGGTTGGTATGGTGTGGCAACGTTCATCTAGTAACACACTAAAATTTTAACTATTTGGCATCCAGAAATTTGATACCGTCAAGACTCTGACACCACAGTGATCCCATAAATAAATACATAGACAAGATATTAAATGCCATTTATGTTTATGGTGTCAGAATGTCACATGTTTTTGATAGCCTTCAGTAACAATATTTAATGTAACCTAGCTGTGTTACTAGCTGTGTTAGTCACTAGCTGTGTTAGTTTGGACAAGATCAGTTTCTTCATCTGGAATGCTATAGAAATAATAAAAGTACCAACCTTACAAGACTGTTAGGAGTATTAAATAAGTTAATTTACATGCAAAGCTCTTAGAAAGGTGTCTGGCACATGGTAAGCATGCAAATGATAGCTATTATAGCTATTGTAGTCACTTTGTATAAAGCACTGTGCTAATAGAACAGCA
Organism: Equus asinus; assembly: GCF_041296235.1. Classification (NCBI taxonomy): domain Eukaryota; kingdom Metazoa; phylum Chordata; class Mammalia; order Perissodactyla; family Equidae; genus Equus; species Equus asinus. Next base: position 45,138,967 of record NC_091813.1, read on the forward strand.
TATGCCCTTAAGGAGGTTACAGCCTATCTGAGTAAACAAGGATAATACATAAGTGATTATTGAAGACCATGACAGGATACCGATAGTAAGCGGTGTTAGATAAGCTTTAATATTTGTCCTCCTGCACTGCCGCCACGCTCCTCTCCCTGACGTATTCCCTGTCTCACTAGGAGCACTGCCTTCCAGTTGGAAATCTGAGCGTTATCTTGACTCCTCCCTCTCTATTGTTGCCCATCCAGTTTCCAAGGACCGTAATCATAGATGATGCTTCAAACTCCCTCCTTTCCAATCCACTGCACTGTTGCCCTCTCACTCTCTCTCTTACCTGTGATCGTCTGAGCAGCTTGCTAGTTCCTAATCTTCCTAACAGATTAGACCCTGGTTCCTTTCAAAGGCCCCCAGAGCTGGGATTTGGCCTTGCAAGTGCAGAGAGAAAGATGGGAGGATAGGGGTCCATTCCTGCTCTGTGCCCAGGTTCTTCTCTCTCCAAACGGAGCTTGGCCACGGGACAAGTGTTTCTCAGTTTTGGTTCTTTTTTATTTGAGTTTTGAAACCATTTGGTCCTCTTAACTACTTTCTCCTTTTCCTTATGTTTTGACATTTTCTCATCCTGAGATTTGATTTTCTATGGCTCCTCGGCAATATGGTGGGACAAGTCCATATGACAAGCCGGGGACATCCGAGTTCCAGACGACGTGTGCTCACCTCTCTGTCTCTGCTTAATAGCTCTTCCAAGTGGTTTGTTAATTTTAAAAATTAAACTATATAAGTTTAAAAAGAAATTCATTTTTGCTATAAAGATCAAATTATATAGCATTATATAGGATAAAAAAAGTCTCCCTTCACACTGCCATCTCTATTTCTACTCTCCTACTTGGAAATAATTTTGGTTAACAATTTGGTTAGGATGCTTTTGGATGTTCAAACACACACACACACAATTATATTTTATTTTAAATGTCAATGAGATTGCTTTATTTTCTACAATTTTCTTTTTAAAAAAAGCAATTTAGCAATATATTTAAATTTTTTTCATATGAGGACATACATCTCATTATTTTTTTAGCTATTCTTGCATTTTAAAAATATGTGTTTTTTGTTGTTCTTGTCCTATAGAAACCATTTTAGGAACAGTAAAATAAACAGTAAAAAGTAGCCACTGTTAAAATAAAAAACAAATGGAGACCAGCCTTGAAAATTCCCTGAGTGGACAAAACCATTTTGGCCAGATAAAAAAGCTTAATTTAGCTTATTTTGCAAAACTAAGTTGACCTGGGTCATTTCTTGCTTATGCCTTTGGAAATCATGAGCAAAATTTAAACTGTTTCCCAAGATCGATATGAGGTAACCACTGACCAACTCCCTATCATTTCAGGAAATACTACTGTTACAGCCAATCTCTGTGAAGAATAAGCAGTCGCTACTCTCTCACTATACAAGCTACTTTATAACAATGTACCCCTGAGCCTCCTCCCGTGTTTTAGTTTGAGCGCTCCTGGTTTGCAAACTGTCTTTTTGGTGTGTATACAACAAACTTTTATTAATTACTACTTTGGTGATTCGTTGGTTGTACTTACGTTATTTCTCAATTTTGGACACCACTTCTGACCCTTATGATATTGGTTTCTCTTTCCCACAAGTGGTAATGAGAAATTTAGCTCACTTATGTTACTTCTCTTTTGTTCTCTTCTGCCTAATCCTGGGTTTTAGTCATATTTTTAATTCTTAATTCTGCATTGAGTGCCTTTAACTTTAAATACTCTCCCCAAATCTCTATTTATTGAGTTACCATTTTTAGATGTATGTTTTGATTTCCCGCAATTCAAGAGGATGGCTTACTCTTCCTTCCACTTTTCCCTCTCTTCAGTTTCTAAATTTTTGTCGCCAATATTATTACACTTACATTTCTGTCTTGTAACTGTAGTTAAGTATTTAGTGCTTTACACAGAAATTGATTCTAAAAGTTGAAGGCAAACAAACAGCATTTGATTCATTCTGAAAGTGGAAATCCAATAAACAGCATCTGCTATATTTAATTACATAACCCTTGTTCACCTCAGCCACAGATAGTAACAGAAGAGATGCAATTCTTTATCAAGAAACATGTACTATTCTAAGGAGAATGTTTCAAGTATCAAGGTCAAACAGTGTTTTTTCTGATTATTCAAAATCATGCCACATTTTAATTTGTCCCACATTTGGATAATGCTTTTCTTGCCCCTCCCCTCTCCACATATATCTGGGTTTTTCTGTTTTTGTCTTGTTTTGTAGACAGAAGAAGGTTATTTATCATATCAATTGGCTACTTTTTTCAGGAAGAATGTATGAAAGGCTAATTTTCTTTTTTTTTTTTGAGGAAGGTTAGCCCTGAGCTAACTACTGTCAATCCTCCTCTTTTTGCTGAGGAAGACTGGCCCTGAGCTAACATCCATGCCCATCTTCCTCTACTTTATACGTGGGACTCCTACCACAGAATGGCTTTTGCCGAGTGGTGTCATGTCCGCACCCGGGATCTGAACTGGTGAACCCCAGGCCACCGAGAAGCGGAATGTGCAAACTTAAGTGCTGCGCCACAGGGCCGGCCCCCTGAAAGGCTAATTTTCAAAGACCTTAAATACCTGAAAATGTTTCCACTGCATTCTCACTCATTATAAATAGTTTGGCTAGGTATAAAATTCTGGGTGGAACATCATTTCACTCAGAATTTTGAAGATATTGTCTTTGTCTTCTGTCATCTAGCACTGTTGGTGAGAAGTCTGCAAATCTTATCCACATTCCTTTGTAGATATCTTTTTTTCACTTTGGAAATGGTTAAGATCTTCTCTTTATACTTAACAATCTCAGACTTCATGAGCATATGTCTAATGTACATATCTTTTAATTTGTTCTGCTTGGCCTTCATCGAGCCCTTGCAATTTGAAGACTCCCTGCTCTCTTCAATATGGGGAGCTTTTTTTTTGATATTTCTTAGATTATTTCCTCCTTTATTTCATCTCTTTTCACTTTTTTGGAATGCATATTGGATGTTCACCCTCCTGGATTGACCCCACATATCTCCAGTCTTTTCTTCTGTATTTTCTATCTCTTGCATTTTTGTTCTATATTTGAAAAACTTCTTTGACTTTTCCTTCAAATCTTTCTATTCAACTTCTAGTTAGTTTAAATTATATATTTTAGTTTCCATGGACTCTTTTTCGCTCTCTGGTTTTTCATAGCATCCTGTTTTTGTTTTATGGGTACCAGTTCCTGAATTTTCTGAAGGAAATTGGAAATTCTTAAATATTTAATAATGTTTCCCATATTGTCTATTTGTTTTAGAGTTGACTGTTCTGTTTCTTCATCTTGGGTTCTTCTTTGCCGTGATAATTTACCTCAAGTACATGGTGATCTTTGGTTGTCCATTCATTTTTATGAATGAAGGACTAAGTTGATTAATTCAGAGCAACTGCAAGCTCTGGGTGTGTGAGCAGGGCAGGTTGTACCATGCTTCCACTTAAGATGTGAGGATGTGAAGAGGCAGGTAGGCTGGATTTTGCTGCAAATGATGAAGGGCATCAACTAACATTCTGTGGCAGCCAGCATCTTCTAGACAGATTATTTAACTACTTTAGAAATTATTTACCTTTTTTCTTCATGGAGGTAAATGTCACTGTTACATGAGGAGCTGGTGGGGGAAATCTTAAATAACTTTTCTGCAATTAACCATCTTAAACTTTCTAGATAATCAAATTATATGCAAATAATGAGTTTTGTTCTTACTCTTCAACCTGTATGCTATTTCTTTTTCTTATCATCTTGCTTTGGCTAGTGCCTTCAGTACAATGTTGAATTTTCTAAAGGTTAATATCCCAAAAATCTTCACAGAAGACCATCTGAGAGACCCACAGGTTAATTCTTCCTAGGGAAAAAAGGTTTTATTTTTCTGTAAATGGCAATTTGATCTTCTGGAAAAGTGCTTTTTTTTCCCTGACATCTTTCATCTTTTAGTCCTTATATTAGAAGAAGTATATTCTAAAATTAATGGTCTCAGAGATCTTCCTCCAGTATGAAGAAATAAGTTCATTTAGCCTCTAGTGGATAATGACCATAAACCATGGACAAAACACACACGAACACACATTTTCTCTCTCTTGCTTGCTCATTTGATGGCCTCTGGAGAGGGAACAATGGCAGATTTTGGAGAGTAGTCAAAATTTGGAGGAAACAATTGGCTTAGGGTGAGTTTTCTGATTTTGTGCATTGACTGAGAGGGCAGCCTCCATTAGAGTGGTGGTGGCACAGGATGACCAAAAATCTGATAGAAAGCTTGCCATCCTTCCAGCTGGAGCAATGAGGCAAAGGAGCCACAAACAGGGCACTAGAGAGTGAGGGTAAACTCCGGAGTTGAGAGAGCCAGAGAAGAGAACAGGAAATTCAGTTTGCAAAGATTGTGCAAGTCTCTGGCTAATCTCTGAACCATGCACACATGGGCTGTTTGAGAACAGTATAAACTGAATTGCCACCCATTCCAGGCATGACAAAGTTTGCAGGTTTAGTCTTACCGACTTAATTGCCTACTACAGCAAAAACATCAGCCCTCTTTGGAGGTATATAGCAGAATCTAGAATGCTCACAGCATAACATTCACAATTCTAGGATATAATCCAAAATTACTCAACATATGAAGGATCATGATATAAGACCCATTCTCATAAGGAAAGAAAATCATCAAATATCCGGTCCAGGTGTTAGAGTTACCAAACAAAAACTCGAAAGCAGTCATTATCACTAGGATTAACGAGGAAAAGGAAAATACGCTTGTAATAAATGGGAAGATAGGAAATCTCAGGAGGGAACTAAAAAACATAAAAACAAACCAAATGGAAATTTTAGAACTAAAAAATACAATATTTGAAATTTTAAAAAATGTAGAATGGGCTCAATAGTAGAATAGAAATGACAGGAAAGAATCAGTGAATTTGAAGATAGACCAATAGAAATTATCCAACTTGAAGAAGATGGAGAAAAAAGACTGAATAAATTAACAGCTCCGGGGACATGTGGAACAACCATGAAAGATCTAACCTACATGTAACTGATTTTCAGAAGAAGACAGACAGCAAATGGGTCAGAAAAATATTTGAAGAAACAATGTGCAAAGTTTCCCCAAATTTAGTGAAAGACATAAATTTACAGATTAAAGAAGCTTAGTGAACCCCAAACTATATAAATATGAAGAAAATGACATGCAAGCATATTATAATCAAACGAGTGAAAAGCAAAGATATGGAGAAAATCTTGAAAGCAGCCAGAGAAAAACAGTACAGGAAAACAATTCAGCTGACATCTTTTTCCCATCCATCTGGTTTCCACCATGCCAGTGGAATGAATGAAGAACATCAGAAATGGTCAATATCTGGACACACGCAAAAGAGATTTATTTAAAATACATATGACTGTTTAAAACAAAAACTGTAAATTTTTCTTGTGGAGAAATGTAATATTTATAATGTATTTCATTGTAAAACCCAACAACTAGAGCATAAATGATGTAGGGGGAGTGGGGGTGGGAGTAAATGGACTTATGCAGTCACAAGGTTTCTAAAATATCACGTGGGATAATATTGACTCTAAGTAGAATGTGAAAAGCTAAGGATGTATATGTAATTTGAGAGCAACCACTAAAAACTACACAGAGGTATAACTAAAAAGCCAATGGAGAATTAAAATGGATTTCTAAAATAATCCAAATAATAAATAATAATTGTTCAAATAATCCCAGAGGAGCTGGAAAGGGGAAACAGAAAACAGAGGGGACAAACAGAAAACAAATAGAAGTCGTAGTTTCAGAGAAATAGGGCTAGATTTGGGGTAAGCTGTCTCATAACTTTCTATCGGTAGGGGAAGGTAGGAAATAGGCTACATCTGGAGATGTAGGCTACGTCAGGAGAGCGATGGAGAGCATCGTCAGAATGCTTACAGTTGGGGAGGAAATGAGAGAAGAAAGGAAGACACGGAAGAAGGAGAAGCACGGGAGCTGTCAGAGTTCCAAGGCCCTTCCCAGTACAGACGCATGTCACTCAGACACTAGATACTCTTCTTACACTGGGAAGTGAGGTTGCTTCTCATTCTGGATTTGAGACCCTATTCTAAACTGTATGGTTCAGTGCCTTGAAACTTAATCCCCAGCCTGCATGCCCCACGCACACTTTTGCTTGCTGTTCCATCCCCAAAAGCCCTCTGCACATAGACCTTTGGGCCTATACACTCTGCCTTCTCCCTAGAATGTGTTGGGGATGGTCTTGGCCTGGTACTTGGTCTTGAACCTTGTTTCAACCTCATTTGGACCCTGACTTTGGCTTCCTCTCAGTACTTAGGGTATGCATGTGTGTCAACCATTCACTCGGGCAGTGTCTCTTAACAGTTCTGCTTACTTGCTGTCCTGGCTCCCCGTCCTGGCTTGTCCTGGCTTGTCTTGGCTTTCTCCTGCCTGTGGCTACCCAACACTTGATAGAAGAGACCCGGGCACCAGAGAAGGAGCCAGTGGACAGGAAGAGAGCCAGGAGTCTGAAGCGAGCAGTAGGAGGAGAAGCAAGGTCTCTGAGGAGTTGGAGGTATACCAGGAAAATCTCGACATGAAGGGGTTGGAGTGTAGAATATTCTTTCGTCACGCCTGGAGACTAAAATTCCACCAGATGGCGACATTTTCCTATGAAATTCATGCAAGTGGTCCCCTTGAGACTTGGAAGTGATTTCTCATGTTAAAAGTGTTTTATCTGCTGCTAAAAATTCAGACAGTAATGGCAATGATTTTTGTTAAGGGTGAGAAGACAAACCAGGGAAGGGCTTTATCCGCATATGGTTGCCCAATTAGTTGTAAAAAGGTGAGTCATGGAGCTGCATATTCTGCTCAAAGAGGCAAATAATAAGGCGGCTGGTTCTGTTCATGAAAGCAAGCTCTGGGGTCTATGTGGAGTCAGGATGGACTGGACCAGGATGTCGCATTAACCGATTATAACAATCACATTAAGTGATCCTTGAGATGTTACACTTTGTTTATTCTTTCTTTGTCTGAGGCAGCAGCAGACATAGCCTATAAAATTCCCAAGAAAGGAGTTGAAAAAAATCGCTACACACTTTTCACCTTTAATTCATGAAAAATCTCAGAAATTGTCTTCCAAAAGTCAGTTTTTATATACTAATTGTGTGCGATGTATAGCCAATTTTATAAAAGATGAAGCCTCAGGAGGGCTAACTTACAAAACCCTATTTAATTTATAAGATAGAATATTGAATCTTTGAATGAAAATAAGAAATCCCACCATTCTAATATTAACAAATGGAAAAATTATAAACTAACTTATGCGTAACTATTAATTTACGTATAATTGCATTCATGGCTGATCCTCCAGTAACGGAAATGGTGTCAGGCGCGCTGTGAATGCTGAAGGTCTGCTGATGGACCGTCTGACTGAATGAATGTAGACCAAGTTAAATAGTGAAGAAGAGGCTTCTTGTTCCTCAGATGGTGCCAAAACTTTCTCAGTTAAAGGTCTTAGGTCTACTTCTGGTTGTAAATACTTTGGACAAAGAAACAATTGTTGTGGTCCCTCTTCTGCAACGTTTTGACCCACAGTTATAGTTGCATTGTATCACTAGTCCTCTGTACATACACATCCACACCAGGGGATACATGGTTGCATGTGTAGCAAGCTGTATTTTCTGTTATTCTTCTTTTCTCCTTTCCCTTGTTGGGTTGAACATTTTTATACAGATGGAAATCTGATTATGGGGGGATCAGCCTTGAAAAGATGTTACGAGGATGCCTTAAACCAGAGGAAATGGAAGAGGGCAGGGGTGATCCTATCGTTTGCCTTGGTTACAAGGGTTACTTTAAGCTGATGTATAAATATGAGCCTCAGGGCCTTTATAGAACTAGCTTGTCTCGTCACACCGGCTCTTCAATTTCTGCACCCTTGATTGCTTGGCTGTAGCATTTGGGTGACGTAGGTCAACTGGGAATAGCTTCTCTGTAAACAAAACAAAATCCATGATCTTCAAGGTTCATCTTTTTAAAAAGATCAACAAATGAAGAGAAGCAGCTGCACTGAGCATCTGGCACAGTATACAACTCTCAGAGTTCACAGGCTCTGCCCCGTTCCGTGCTTTATCTCCACATCATCTCTATTTTAATTCTAGCACAACTTCACAGGCTGTCTGTCTAGACCGCATTCCCAAGCTCCCAGCCTGTCTTCCTGTGGCATGGACTGAAGTGTGAAAACCAAAAATGAAAATCCAACTGAAGCAGAGTTTAATGTAGTATATTTTGTATTAGATTATTTGAGCATCTTGAGTGGTTTTCTTTCCTTTGAAAAAGTTCACTTTTCTGATTGTAAAAATAATGAAAGGTCGCTGTAAACAGCTATGGAATACCAAAAAGTATAAAGAAAATGAAAATGATATATAATCTCACTACTTGTACATAAACTCTGTGTATTTCCTTTAAGACTTTTCTCTATGCATCTTTTTATTTTATATTATTGAGATTTAAAGTATATATATATATATATATATATATATATATATAGGTGTACTGCTTTAAAAAATTTTTTATTTACTTACCTCCCCTTTCTTGTTTTTCTCTCTCTCTGCTATAAGTTCAGCCCTTCTTTTAGAAATCATATCATCCTGTTAAGGAAAAAGACATTTAAAACCTTTAACGAATAATGATAAAATTACTTTCTATGTATTAATATTTTTTCCCAAAGTGGGAATACCATTTGGATGGAATGATGGTGAGCTTTCCAGCAAAGTATGTGATGGTGGTAATCATGTTACTTACATCTTTGTACCTCTGGATCTCTCGGTCGGCTATTTCCCTCCTGAGGGATAAAGAGCACTTGGGGTCAGTCGCTCTTTCAACAAATTTTAGAACTCCTTTTCAAAATTTATTACTTATTTGTTTGCTTTAGGTGGAGAGGTGGATTTTATATGAGAAATAGGAAAGTACCTGGAGACAATTTGTTGAAAATGAGAATTTTTTATCATACTATTAAAATGGAATAGCCTAAAAAATCTAAAAATACATAAACATATAAGGAAAGTGTAGGTACTTTGGATATGTTCACAGACATGGTGGATGGGTGGTCCTCCAGGCTTTCTAGAGGCCTCCAAATCTACTGCAATGGATCCATTGATACGGCCCCCAAGTTTACATGAAAATTAATCAGCACCCTTTGGGTTTCGAAGCTTATTAGCTCGGGACTCTCGAACTGGTGTCCCTTTAAATCCTGGGAGATCAGAGTAGTGGCTACAGACATACTCCCGGGGCTCTGGTCTCGGCCAACAGGAGCCTGTTGCTTTTATCTGGCAATTACTGAGTATATATTCCAGAGAATTTATGTTTTTCTGACATTCAAGAAATATTGGTAGATAGAATTATAAAACTGAATGGAATCAAATTCATTTAGTTTTTGAGCCCCCAGAGAGATTCTGTAGCTCTTTAGAGGGTAAGAGTTTACAAAAGCTCTTATTATTTCCTTTTTTATTTTTTTAAGATTGGCACCTGAGCTAACAACTGTTGCCAATCTTTTTTTGTTTTACTGCTTTATCTCCCCAAATCCACCCTGGTGCATAGTTGTATATCTTAGCTGCAGGTCCTTCTAGTTGTGGCATGTGGGACGCCGCCTCAACGTGGCCTGATGAGCGGTACCATGTCCGTGCCCAGGATCCGAACGGGTGAAACCCTGGGCCACCACAGTCGAGCGCGAGAACTTAACCACTTGGCCATGGGGCCGGCCCCATATTTCGTTTTTTTAAACCAGAGTTTACCATAGGTGCTTTAACTGTAGAGTTGTGAAAACAGTCTCCTTTGTGTTTTCATAACATACACAGAAACCACTGTATACACCTCAAAGAAATGCAAAGCATACACAGTAACACACATACATACTCTGAGTCTATTTTTCCTCTGATCCTTTCACTCAAATAAGTAGTGGTCAGGGAATTTTAACTAATTATTCTATGTCTGCCAGGTGCCATCACTGTTCTGAGCATTGCAATATATAGTCTTTCATTTTCTGCTCAAAACACACTGCAAGGCAGACAGTATTATCCCCCTGTAAAGGGGAGATAACAAAATCGGAGGGTTTAACTCATGTAATGCCACATGGCTAGTGTGAGGATGGAGTCAGAAGCTCCCAGATAAGGGAATAGAAAAGCATATGGTATGTTGGGTGTTGAGGAGGAGGGTTTGTATTTGTTCCAACTGAGAAAGTTAGAAAGAGGGTTTGGAACAAGATTGGGAGAGCTTTAAATGTCAGACTAAGGAGTTCAGACCTTAATGGGTGGCTTGATCAAAATAGACTTTTAGGAAGATCAGTCTGGAGGTAGCCAGAAGGATGGCCTGGAGGGCCCAGGGATGAAGCCAGGAAGGATGATTAGGAGGTCACTGTAGGAGCGCTGGGTGTGAGCTGAGAGGGATCTGAACCCGGGCAGCATGGTGTGTGTGAAAAGAAGGAGCAAATGCACGAGGTTATAAACTAGCTCCTGAAACCTGCTCTGTCCTGTTCCCTATCCCGAAAATTCTAAGGGTATGGAATGTCTAGGATGGAGCTTCATTGCTCCAGAGATGCTCTGTCCAATATGGTAGCTACCAGCCACTTGTGGCTATTTATATCAAAATTACATAAAATTGAACATTTGCTTTCTCAGCCTCACTAAGCCCATTTCAAGTGCTCAATAGCTACATGTGTGGCTAATGGCTGCTGTATTGGACAGTGAAGATACAGACCATTTCCACCGTCACAGAGAGCTCTGTGTCAGCGCCCGTCCAGAGGTGCCAAGTCCCACAGTGAGGTAACACGCAATGGGCTCTGGCGTGCCTTCTCTTTTCCATTCTTAAGCTTACAAAGCCTCTTGCTGGCAGACACTTTGGTCCATTTTCTTCGGAGAGGTCAGGCAGCAGAAAAGGGAAGACTGTCATCAAGAACAATGTGAAGAAGGGTATCTGTCCACATCTCTCCTTACTTCCATGGTTCTTGGACAGCTGACAGCTTGGCTTGCCTGATTTTGCATGGCACAGGGATGGCCTGGGACACGCAACCTCAGTGTGGTGGAGCAGAGGGAGGGATGGCAGCGCCCTTGAAGGGATTTCCTCCAGTTAACCGCAAGATGAGAAGAATTTGACAACTGTGTCTCAGCAGTGAAAGAGGAACTTCACGGTTTTTAACACTTTGGCTGTCTATAATTTCATGAATATCAAGTTGTGAGAATGTATTAAATAATTTAAGTCACAGTATCTCAGAATTGGAATTAACTGATTAACTCTCTGACACTACAGAGAGCTTTCTTCCATACTATCCTTGCCAAATGTCCACTCAGTGTATGCTTACCTATTGACAAGTAGCTCACTGCCTTCAGCCTTGGTTCTTTAGGAAAGTCTTACTAATAATGAAATACGTCTCCCTTTACCTTCCTCCGGTCAACGGTAGTTCCTACCCTTGTGGCCACATGGAACAACCACAAGCTCTCTTCAGCATGGAAGCCCTTCAGATAATTTAACACTGCTCTATGTTGCATCTTGGTCTTCCTAGTTCCAGATTTGAAAGCCCCATTCTTTCTACCTGAGGCCAGATCTATAGATTTTCCCTTTCAAGACATGTCATATAAATGGAATGAATCATATAGTATGTACTATTTTTTCTGCCTGTCTTCTTTCACTCAGGACAATGATTTTGATATTCACCCATGTAGTAGGTTGGATGAATGTATCAATAGTTCATTCTTTTTAAATATTGAGTACTATTCCATTATATTTATATATTTATATTTAAATATTGAGTACTATTCCACTTATTTATTTAGCTTTATAAAATTGTAAGATATTTAAAGTATACTCCATGATGATTTGATATACATATACATTGTGAAGAGATTCCTCCCATTTAGTTATTAACATATCCCTCATTTTACATATTTATCTTTTTTTTTTTTGGTGACAACACATAAGTTCTACTCTCTCAGCAAATTTCAATTATTCAATAGAGTGTTATCAACTATAGTCCCCACATTGTACATTAGATTCTCAGATCTTGCTCACCTTATAGCTGAAAGTTTGTATCCTTTTGCCAACCTCTCCCTATTTATCCCACCTTCTGGCCCCTGGCAACTACTCTTCTACCCTCTGTTTCTATGAGTTTGATTTTTTTTTTTTTAAGATTCTACATTTAAGTGATACTGTGTAGTATTTGTCTTTCTGTATCGGCTTATTTGACTTAGCATAATGCTCTCAAGGTTCACCCATGTTCTTGTAAACACCAGGCTTTTCTTCTTTCTCATGCCTCAGTAATATTTAATGGCATATATATACACCACATCTTCTTTATCCAATCATTTGTTGACAGACATTTAGGTTGTTTCCAGATTTTGGCTACTGTGAATGATGTTGTAGTGAACATGGGAGCGCAGGTCTCTCTTCAATGTGCTGTTTTCATTTCCTTTGGATGTGTACCCTGAAGTGGAATTGCTGGATCATGTGGTTGTTCTATTTTTAATGTTTTGAGGAACCTCCATACTGTTTTCCATAGTGGCTGCACCAATTTACATTCCCACCAGCAGTGCATCAGGGTTCCCTTTCTCCACATCCTCGCCAACATTTGGTATTTCTTGTCTGTTTGATGATAGCCATTCTAACAAGTGTAAGGTGATATCTCATTGTGGTTTTGATTTGTATTTCCCTGATGATTAGTGAAATTATTGGTTTTTCTCATGTACCCTATTGGCCATTTGTATGTCTTCTTCGGAAAAATGTCTATTCAGTTCATCTGTACATTACTTAATTGAATTGCTTGGGTTTTTTTGTTTGTTTGTTTTGAGGAAGATTAGCCCTGAGCTAACATCTGCTTACCAATCCTCTTTTTTTTTGCTGAGGAAGACTGGCCCTGAGCTAACATCCATGCCCATCTTCCTCTACTCTATATGTGGGACGCCTGCCTCATCATGGCTTGCCAAGCAGTGCGCAGGTCTGCACCTGAGATCTGAACCGGTGAACCCCGGGCTGCTGAAGCAGAATGTGTGAACTTAACTGCTGTGCCACCGGGCTGGCCCCAAATTGTTTGTTTTTTGATATTGAGTTGTGTGAGTTCTTTATACATTTTGGATTTTAACTCCTAATCAGATACATTATTTCCAAATGTTTTCTCCCGTTCTGTAGGTTACCTTTTCATTTTGTTAATGGTTTCCCTTGCTGTACAGAAGCTTTTTAATTTGACATAGTCCCACTGGTTTGTTTTTGCTTTAGGTATCAAATCCAAAAAAAATCATCATCAAGACTGATGTCAAGGAGCTTACCCCTTATGTTTTCTTGTAGGAGTTTTATGGTTTCAGGTCTTACATTCAAGTCTTTAATCCATTTTGAGTTGATTTTTTGTATAGTGTAAGACAGTGGTCCAGTTTCATTCTTTTGCATATGGCCGCCAGGTTTTCCCACCATCATTTACTGAAGAGACTATTATTTCCCCATTGTATAGTCTTGGCTCCTTTGTTGTAAATTAATTGATGCTTATGTGTGGAATTATTTCTGGGCTCTCTATTCTGTTCCATTAATCTATGTGTCTAGTCTGCTATTGAACCCATCTGTTAAGTTTTTCAGTTCAGTTGTTCCTTAGCTCAGTGATTTCTGTTTGATACTTTCTTATATTTGCTATCTCTGTTGAAATTCTCACTTTGCTTGTGCACTGTTCACCTGACACTGGTGAGCATGTTTATGACCATTATTTTGAACTCTTTATTAGGTAAATGACTTATCTCCATTTCAATAAGGTCTGTTTCTGGAGTGTTACCTTGTTCTTTTGTTTGAAACACATTCCTTTGTTTCTTCATTTTCTTTCACTCTGTGTTGGTGTCTGCACATTAGATAAATCAGCCACCTCCCCAGCCTTGAGGGAGTAGTCTGTGTAGGAGGTGAACCTTATCCATCAGCCTGGTCCGAGCTCTTGGCTGTCTCTCAAATCTTTGTGATTGTCCAAGACATCTTCTTTGTTCTTAATGACTCCCCGTGGGTGAGGGAGTGCCACACTCTGTCAGTGATCTAGTGGAGAGGATCCAGTCAGCACACACTGATTGGGAGCTGGACCCTCAGGCAGCAGCTGTTTTGATGTGGGTGCTGTGGGTATTTTCTCATTTACTCAATGTGTGGAGTCACTCAGCTAATCTCTAGATTTCTTTTAGAGCAAATTACTTCGCGTGTAGCTGTAGATTCAGGATGTCCGTGGGAGAAGGTGAGTTCAGGAGGTTCCTATGTCACCATCTTGGACTGGAACCCAGGGCACCCTCTCTGAATGTCTACCATGTTTTGCTTATCCATTCATCAGTTGATGGACATTAGGTTGTTTCCACTCTTTAGCTATTATGAATAATGCTGTTATGAACATTCATATACAAATTTTTATATGGACATGTTTTCATTTCTGTTAGATTCTTAGGAGTGGAATTTCTGGGTTCCCTGTGACACTTTTGAACACTTTATGAATTCTCCTCAGACTACAGTTTTAGAAAAGATGCTCTAAGCTAATATCAGGATTTGTTTCACTATAGGCTAACATGGCCTTGATGGATGGTGGCATCATTCCAGGAGCTGGTGAAAAAGCCACTGAAAATTTTAATTCTTTGTGTTTCCAGATCTGCTCCACTGGTTGCCTCTTGCACTTTGCTCCTGGATCTGTTATAAGGATACTCTGGTGCTACCACTAACTTTAATTCTATTTGGAGAGAGAAACATTAACACATTGATAATCACATAGGCCTCAAATAATTCTTAACTTTTTAATTATAAATAGTCTTAATAATTGATGAAAAGTATTTTCATATTGATTGTGATATTAAAATCAGGAAACAATATTTTTGTAAAGACCATTTTATAAATTGAATAGATGCTGAACAAATTTACTCCCATGCTTTTGTACTGGATACATACCTTGATTTTTGCCTTTATTTCTTTGATGAGTTTTTTCCTGTCTAATTTCTTCTTTTGTTTCTGTTTCCACTTTTCCATTTGGGAAGGAAGGAGGCGTTCAGAAATATCTTGATCATCAACTTGTATAATAACAGCAGCATCTGGGAAAAATCCATGTTCCCCCAGAAACTGGGCCTCATCAGGATACCGAGGGAAACCATCTAATATAAAACCTGTGGAACTATGTGGAAATTTCATTATTTACTTTATTTGCTTCAAATATTATATTATAAATATTAACTTAAAAATGAAAAAAAGCATTGATAAATCAACTTTATATAAGATGTGTGATGAATAGTTTAAAAAGTTTACTGTGGTATCTTTTTTTAAATATTTCTACTTGTGTAAACATGGTGTTTCTTCTCCCAAATATATTGAATTAGATTAAAATTATAATGTTTTATACTTATATTTATAGCACAGATAAGTTCTCTTTAATTGTAAATAATCTTAATATTTGATGAAAAATTAAGAGAAAATAAATTCTCTGCTTGGGAGGAATGCCCAGCCTAATGAGTGAATCACTTTTTATGTAAAGAGTATGCTTGGCCAGCTCACCATTAAAGGGAATCTTCGTCATTTAGTAGTTTTTCTTCTAATAATGCTTTCTTTCATGAGACAATTCATACCCTCTTCCCCGAGTCCCCCTATAACCAATGACAATTTTTTTTTGAAGAAGATTAGCCCTGAGCTAACTGCCGCCAATCCTCCTCTTTTTGCTGAGGAAGACTGGCCCTGAGCTAACATCTGTGCCCATCTTCCTCTACTTTATATGTGGGGTGCCCACCACAGCATGGCTTGCCAAGCAGTGCCATGTCCACACCCGGGATCTGAACCTGTGAACCCTGGGCTGCTGAAGCGGAATGTGTGCTGGCCCCGGCAATTATTAATATATGTATCCTGGCTCATATGTGTAAGATGATTATATTCAAATAGGATTGTCAGACTTGCCCAAATATGATGAAACTTTAAGGATCAGGAAAATAATTGGAATGTTAACACGTTTTCATTGTGGAGTACTTATAAAACAATCAGGCTTTGAGATCTTGGCTCTGTTTAGTTGAGAGAGTCAATATTGGTCCCCTTTTGAATAAGAGTTTATCTTGTTTATCTAAAATTTGGTTTGTTTTAAATGTTTACATTTAAACATGTTTTCTTCTTAATTTGAACAAGGCTTTCATGAGCATTTGAGAGTTTCAGCCCTTAACTGACATTTAAAGATGTTTCCCATCTTATTAAATGGGCAACTTTCCATAGATTGGCTGTAAGATATGTGTCCTTTTCTTTAGAGATGCCTTCAGCACAATCTCTTCTGGGAGGAACTGTTTCATTCCTATGGTTCCAGCTGTCATTTCTTTGTCAATGACTTAAAAACCTTTATCTCTACACCCAACCTCTCTTCTCAGTTTTGATTCAGAATTTTCAAAAAGCTGCTTAGTTTCTCCATCTGAGTGTCCTTCAGGAATTACATATGCATCATACTGTCAAAAATCAGACCACTGTTACACCTTCACTCTGCTCTTCCTTCTGACTCACTAGCACTCAGGTGCCAAACTTCACAGGCATTTGCACCCCTCCCTCAATTCCCTTACTTCTTACGCATAATAGCTAAGTCCTGGCATGCCATCTTCTGTACCCACATTTCTATTTCTACCATTACACCTTAGTTCAGGCTCTCATTATGTTTCTCCAGGACTAATGCAATAGCCTTTTTAAAATGTGTTCAATCTTTTCCTGATTATAAAAGCAACAAATCCCACCATAGAAAAATTGGAAAATAAGAGAAAAGCATAAAAAAGACAAAGTTATCCATAATCTTATATCCCAGAGGTTATTGACATGTTGTTTTGTTTCTTTCCAGTTTGTTCTTCATATGTACATCTATCATTCTATAAATGATTTTGCGTTTACTTTTTCAAACTTGACATTATATAATAAAATTTCTCATGGTATTACAAATTCTTTATTATAATAAATTTTAATGGTTGCATAATATTCAGCTATTTTATTTAGGCTTTTACCATTTCACTTTTTACTTTCAATTCTTCATCGATATGCTTTTTTTTTTTTTTAATGTATAGTGTGAGGTCCGGAGCTAAATTAATGAAGAACAACCCATGTGTTGCAGGCAACCTGCGTATGTGTACTATAACTGTTGATCTAATTGAAGGAAGAGAAAATTAAAATCAAAGCTGACGAGTAACAATCCCCTCACTCATTTGGGCCAGGGACTAAGCAAACGAGAGTGCCCAGGGAAGCACGGGGAATGGCCAGTTATTTGAATTCTCTATGATATAGTTTCCTTATCTCCAAAACGAGATAATAAAGGTTTCTATCCCATAGGGTAGTTGTAAGGATTAAGTAAATGGATATGAATGAGATAGAGTAGAATAGTACCTGGCACATAGTAAGCTCCATATAAGTGTTTGCTGTTATCAGTACTATAAATACCATTTCACTTTCTTCTGGTGGATTCCAGGGCAAGAGATTCTGGTTAGGAAGTCGAGGGGAAGTTTTAAACTCTGGTGACCTGACCTGGAGAGTCTTAAGCTTGTCCTGTCTGGGGTCAGGCTCGTTCATGGCTTTTGGCAAAGGGATAACACTATGGACAGCTATTAAGTGGTCTTAATTGTAATTGTTAAAAGGCTACAAGGAAGAGTCCAGTCCATCACTAGCACACATGGGTTTAGAACATGAGTTCTCCACCTCGACTACACATTAGAATCACCTGGGGAGCTCCCCAAAAATACCAATGGCTGGGTCCCAATCTCACACTCCTAGAGATATTGATTCAATTGTTCTGGGGTGGGGACTCTGGTATCAGTATTTTTAAAACAATTCTCTAGATGTTTTTAATGTGTAGAATCACCAATTTACACCAGTATAAAGGAGAAAATTCTTAAATTTGTGTTGGATTGCATTTTTAACATTTAATAATAAAGCAAATAAAAGTCAGTAAATGTATAATCTAATATCAATTAAGATACCGTATTGGTTCTTGAAGCCACCACTCAGAAAGAATTACTTCAAGAATTTCGGGAGGCAATGGCTCATTTTCCATTAGACTTGCTCGGATTGTTTCTTCTTCTTCTGTAAGTTGTACTTCTGGAGGCTAAAAACAAGAATCAGAAAAGAAACCCCCCAAATTTAAAATTCCATATTAATAAATAATACTATCTTTACATAGTTGATTAGGATAAGACCTCTTTTTCTCAGGTCATTTTTTTACACCATTGCTTGTGAACATTTAAAAATTTTCTTTAAACTAATATTTAATACGGTTTTAAGTATTAAATTATATCTACTGTAGCTAAGGGGAGTTACCAGTGATGAGCATGATTGATTTTCATACATGGTCTCAGGATATCTGTCTCATCACTTTTTGCTAAAACCTTGTTCAATCTATACCACACACCTATAAGGCTTAACTGACTTTTGTCATCTCTCTTAAAATTATTCAACCTAGATCTTGATTAAAGGATGGGCCAGCCAGGTAGTCATCTGGAATACAATCTGTACCTGCGTCCATTTACGGGGGAGCATTTGAGAAGAAAAGGGTCTTGCTATACGAGAATTGGTTAAAAAGTGAGTTAGAATTAAGAACTTTCTCTTTACAACCCCAGATAGAAACCACCTAAGAAACACATACAAACTTTCTTCTGAGGCATCATTGGAATTTAAAATTTTGAGATCTCTACTGGCGTTGGGGCAGACTTTTATGATATTTGATAGAAAACCAAGAACATAATAATGGAAAATCTTATATTCTAGGTCAGACATATCAAATCAAATAACATAGTCCCAAATAAATGCTGTACAACAGTCTTGTCAGGGAAAGCTTTTCCAATTTTTCTTGCAGTCATGTGAAACTCAGTATTTTATGTTCTAGATGAGCAATAAGATCTTTATTTAACACATGGGGAGGATGATTCTTAAATGACTTTCACGGGTTATTTCTTCTTCTTCTTAGAAACTTTATAGAGTTTTATACCGCTTATATTTTACTTCCCAAAAGTAATGCGTGTAAGCACAAATATCTGCCAAGAGAGTATTAATATTACTACCGGCTTCTTGGTGTTTTCTTCCTCAATCGTAATGTTGGCCTGACTTGCCAGCTCTTCAAGTTCTTGTCTTGCAAGTTGTTCTTCCTCAGAATCTTCCTCAAATTCAGGTCCAATTTTCTTCTCAGTTTTGAGCATTAGTTTTTCTTGAAGAAACTCTTCAAACTGAATGTGGAAAATGCCCAGTTTTTCTGCCAGCTGTCTTCCACAGACAGTTTTGCCAGAGCCGTGCGGACCCAAAAGGCATATTCTTAATGGCGGAGCCTGCCATGGAGGGGTGGGTCAGGGAGAGGTAGGGCAGAAGAGTGAAAAAAAGGAAGTTTTGAGTAATTTAGAAAACATAAGACTTCTTAACTGCCCTCCCTAAGACTGAATTATCACTTCACAAACTCA
The DNA here is from genome assembly GCF_041296235.1 of Equus asinus. Taxonomy (NCBI): domain Eukaryota; kingdom Metazoa; phylum Chordata; class Mammalia; order Perissodactyla; family Equidae; genus Equus; species Equus asinus. The sequence continues at coordinate 45,158,413 of NC_091813.1, forward strand.
AGGATATTTCCACATTTTAGGATATCAACTAAAATGATACATTGCATCAACAATGGCCCTCAGGGAGCATCAACAACCATAAGATCATCTAGATATCATGTGCCAGAAGGAATTTAATAAAATAATATTAGTTTTGTTTAGTTAGAGTTTTAATTTTAAAAAATGGAAAGATAATTTCTTAGCATGATAAAAAAACATCTCTCTACCAAACAAATAGCCCATTAATAATGAAACACTAGAGACCCCTTCACTAATTTCTACAATCTTCGTATAGGAGATGAGGGCGCCAGAAGCCAGAGAACCCACTGAGATGCAGTTGTACGGATTGTCCATCGGATGATGAAATTGTCACGAACAGTGGTGAGAGTTGGGATGAAGCAGCAGCTAAATCTTTTGTGTACGTGGGGAAATGACTATGAAATTGATAGGTGACACCAAGGGGAACAGGGAGAATGTGATGTATCTGGAGAGAATGAGCCCCAAAGGGGCTGGAAGTAACGGATTGAGAACAGCAGAGGGAAGCAAGGAGCACCGCCTCATCACCGTCTGTCCTTGGGAAGGAAACATTCAGAGAAGAGTTTAAAGATGCAAGGAAAAAATATACCAGAGAAATACAGAAGAAAGAGCAGTTAGGTAACTCAGAGACTAGGGGAAAAGAAATTTTTTTTAAAGAAATTTAAGAGGTTTAAGAAGATAGCAAGTCCACAAGAGAGGAAGAGAATATTTGAAACAAGAACTATCAGAGAAATGAAAGAGCTTTAAGATTAAAAATATGATTGCTAAAGTAAAAAGTTCAACAGTACTGTGAAATTCTAGGATTCCCTAGCATGGAAAACATGTGATTTCAGCTTAAACATGCACTGTGTGTTCAGTGCAATGAATAAAAAAGATCCTGAACAGTTTTAAGAACACAAAGAATGAAAAGAAGCTCTTAAGAGCTTTCAGATACTTAAAAAATAAAGCTTACCTACAAAGGGATTAAAATAGCCTAGAGACACTGGATGCTAGCACACAGTAAAGCAATATCTTTAATATTCTGAAAGGGAGTGATTTGCAACCTGGAATTCTATGCCCATACAAATTGTCAAATATATATAGGAGCCAAAGGATGACATTTTCAGATATGAAGAGAGTTAGCTGAAAATGTGTTTCAACAAAACAAGAGTTTGAAAATCCCACAGAAGCAAGAGGAAGACACGATATAAATATCTGCTGATTTTGCCACCCGGCATTTATTCATTCGTCTGTTAACCATATCTGGATTCCCCTCTGGGAGACCACCCTTCATCACTCTCAGTTTACGTGCTGCCGGTGGAATTGATTCCATCATTAGTTCAAGAATTGGGCATGTGACAAGACTCAAGTCAACTGAGGCCTCACAAAATAAGTAACGCAAAATAGAGAGACTTGAGAACAGTATGAAATTATGCAGCTGCAGTCTCACACCATACTTTTAGATCACACTTTAAATCCCTCAGCGATAAAATTGCTGGAGTAACATCTCCCTCATTGACAGGTTAAACTTTGGGCAATTAGAGCCGTCTGGAATTCAGAGCATATTAAAGAAGCTGGTTAGTGAAGAAAAATGTTGCTGGCAAACCTAGCATACTTGATGCTCTGCAGAAAACCTGTAAAATCACTATCAAGATTTCAGGCTCTTATCCACATGGATTTGTGTAAAACAAAGCAACAGATCACAAGCAGCAAAACGGACTGAGAGGAAATAAAGCAAGAACAACAAAAAGAAAAGGCCACAGTCCTTAAATGAGTCCCAACACCAGCAGTGCGGGAAGGTACAACCACCCATATATGCCAATAGTCCCCATGGGCACCATATAAAAATGGAGGTTCATGAAAATGCCCAAATGATCCAGAAGAGTTTAAATCATGTTCTATATGTTCTGTTTAAGAAGGCATTGCTGCTATTGAAAGTAGTGACAATTTATTGTGTTCTATATATTTTGATTTTGTAATCTAGGGAATTATACTAACAATATAATTCAAGAGAAACAAAGGACAATATGCCCAAAGATTTCCTCGACGCTACTTCAAATTCATGATGGCAAAATCACGCTATGAAAAATACTGTGAAAAAATGTCTAACAATAAATTGGATGTTTAAATGGTATATCAAAAGGATTAAGCATTATGAGATCTATGTAAAAATATATAAACTTTTATTGATATAATGTTAAGTGAGAAAACAGATTGTAAAATAGAATATGCATTGGGAAGAATATATATTGATGTGGAAGAGGATGAGAAAATAAAACATAAAAATGAAGGCTCTTGTCTAAAGCTGGTACAGTTATGTGTGCACTTTATTTTAGAAAATGAATACAATATTGCCATAATGTATTCTTTTATTATTGCGGTAAAATAAACATAACATAAAATTTACCATTTTAACCATTTTCAAGTGTGTATTCAGTGGCATTAAGGACACTCACAATGTTGCACAACTATCGCCACTCTCTCTCTCCAGCACTTTTTCATCGTCCCAAAGTGGAACTCTGTACCCATGAAACAAGAACTCCCATCCCCCCCTCCTCCTAGGCCCTGGCAACCACTATTCTATTCTCTGTCCTGTGAAATTGCCTATTCTAGGTGCCTTGTATAAGTGGAATCATACAGTATTTGTTCTTTTGTGTCTGGCTTTAACAAATATTTTTTAAAGAATATAGAAAACTGTTCCAATGGTGATAAACAAGTAAGAAAAAAAACGTTCCCACAAACTTAGGAAAACACTGATTGTTCTAAAGCCATGGCAACAGTAGCCACTTGATCCAGTTTTAAAATGGTTTAATTATCAAGGACAACTCACCTCAGAGAACATTGTTTTGTAACCCAACAAATCAGAGTCAACCCTCACTCCTGAGAGTCAACCATTTGGGCGTGGACTTGCCCCTAAAATCATGTCTCTGAGTGTGAACCAGGTCAACAACGGTAATCCCACACCTACAGATGTCAATCCACTGAAAGTCCACTGACCCCTGAATCGCACCCTTCCCCAGAATCCTTGTAATCTTATAATTGACAGACTGCTCTCCTGCAGAGACTAACCAGCATAGCTTGCCTTTAATACAGTAAGCAGCAGATTCAGCTGTCTTTTCACTTCAGCTAAAAAGACAGTAAGTGTTGGTTTGAAACAAGACATTACTGTAGAAATCAAAATAGATAATTATTTTATGTTATATTCCAAAAAGTTGTTCTTGGAACTGAGATATTTTCCCTATATTGTCATATCAGATAACAACGGGGACTTCACTATTAAGTAAAATGGCGGAGGTAATTAATTAGTCCCTAAAAAAGGACTCAGGGGCGATCATTAGGACAGGAATATTGTTTTCACCTTTAATGGTTCTTTACCAGCCACATACTCCTCAGGATGCTCCAAAAACTTTTCTTTAGCTTCAGGACTTGAAAAGTAGTAGATATTTTCTCGATATTTAGCTGATTCTTCTGTGTTGCATGGCCGTAGGATGAAGTTTTCTTTGAGAACCACTGGGCAAAAGTGTTTTGTGTCTCCCAAATGCCTCCTCTTCTCTTTAATTCTGTCTTCGTTCTAGAAATATTATTCAGAGTTTGGAGAACATTATTAAAAAGTATACTGAAGCAATACTAAACAGAATTTTAAAAAATAATGCATCTGGAATAATATTTAATCCATAACAATACACCTTTAAAACAATCCACAGAAGGCCAGTCTGTATACCATTTTATTTCATTTTAAAAATCAGTTTCTCATATCCCTCTAAGTTCACATCTGAAGCTTCTTTATTTTCAGAAAGATTTTTCATAAAGAAAGCAAAGTAGAACTGAGAGTGAGGAGTCCCCAGACCTCTGCAGACAAAGGTGTGATGAAAAGCCCCAGGATACGCTGGTCTAGGGTCACTACGAGGTCAGCGTCTAAAATAAAATTATTCCCAGGAAGTAAAAGCTGAGTCAGGGCCACCACTTCTCCCCCACTGACAATCAAATGGGAGATGCCTCAGGATCTGCTTTGGTGCCTACTAAGTGGGTATGTAATCAAATAAGAATTTGGAAATACTTTACTTAGTTCAGTTGGAAATGTGTAATCTATTTTCATTTGCGTTAAAAAAAAATGTGTAAAGTCCTTTAAGGATTCTTGCAATTTACTTAAAGCAGTGGAAGTGCATTTAAAAATAATTTTCTGTTTTGTAAAATACATGCTTATTGTAAAAATATTCAAAACACATCACAATGCATAAAAAATGAAAATCTCCTCTCACCTTTTCCCTTATAATACTATATCAATATGTTTAACAGTTTTATGTGTCCTTCCAGACCCTTTTTTCTAAGCATATCCTACCACTATACATACAAAAGTAGACATATATTTAGACAAAAATACAGTACTTTAAAAAATACCAACGGAATAAAACTTTACATGATTACTCTACAACACGTCCCTTTTTTTCCCCAAAACAAGATATAACGAACAACTTCCTGAAAAGGTGCAAAGATGAGACTAATCTATACTTTTCTTGCACCATTCTTGTTCAGTTTTTGTATCAGGGTTATGCAGGCTTCAAAATGAGCTGCGAGGCATTGATCTTTTCCTGTGATGTGGAAGAGTTTAAACAATATCGGAATTATCTCATCAATAAAGGTACATTAGAAATGACCTTTAACTCCCCTCTATTATGTTCGTTTGCTCAACTTTTGTCTTTCTTCCTAAGCAATTTTGAAAATCTTTCTCATCTTGACTTTAAAATGTTATTAGTATAAATCTCCTGTAATTTTAAAAAGACTTTCTTTTTTATCTGATTATATACCCATTTCTGTTTCAAATGTTATTTATTGTTGCTTCTTTTTACCTTATTCAACTTGCCAGAAGTTTGTCTATTTTATTGCTCATCAGAAAATCAACTTTTCAGTTTTTGAAATTAGGTCTACTGTTTTTATTTTGTCTTGTTTTCCTGTTTGGTTAATTTTTGCCTTTAATCGTCTTTCTACTTTCTTTTGGTTTATTTTGTTGGTTTTTTCCCAGGTTCTTGATTTGAATGCTTACTTAACTTTTCCACTCTTCTTGTTTTTCAATAAATGCACTTTAAAGAAGGGTTGCCAAACTTAGCAAATAAAAATGCAGGCTCCCCAGTTATGTCTGAATTTCAGTTAAAAAATAATTTTTAGTATGTACCAGACACAAGCATGTACCTTATATAAAAAAATATTTATTTGTCTCAAATTCAAATTTTATTGGGTATCATGGTTTTTTTTTAAAATCTGGCAATTCTAATTTCTATTTCTGCCATACAACAAAGCTTTTATATATGATCTTTTAATCAATTTTTTTAATTTTTAATTTTTATTAAAAATTTTAATTTAAAAAATAATTAAAAAATTGTAATTAGTTTTAAGTAGACTGTAGTTTCATTTTTGATTTCTTATTTAACTCATTAGCATTTAGAAAGAAAATATGTATATATATATTTTAATTTCAAATGTTTATATTGGGGGATAAGGAACTGTCCTTCTGGGGTTAATTTTTTGTTTTATTGCATTGTGATCAGAGAATCTGGTCTGGAAGATTTCTACTCTTTATAATTTGCTGTGATTTTCTTTGTGAACTCTTACATGAGCATTAAAGACAATGTTTGCTTTTTATGGGTACAGAGTTCTCTACTGATTAGAATAAGCTTATTTAGGGTGTTTATCAAATCTTCATTATCTTATTTATTATTTGTCTGTGTAACCTGTCAATTTCTGAGACACATTAAAGGACTGTACTAAGACTGTACTGCAGTAGCATCATATTCCTCGTATTTCTAAGATTTTGTTTCATATATACTTATGCTGTTATTTTGTACATAAGATTTGTAATTGTTATACTATCTACATTCCTTATTCCTCTTATTAGTATTGACGAAGATTCTTTACTTGACCAAACTCTAGTCCTGCTTCTCTGAGCCCTCTTCTCAACCAGGCTTTAACCTTGTTCTATAAAGACTTGCATATTGACAGATGAATGGATAAAGAAATTGTGGTCTATGTATATACAACTGAATATTATTCAGCCATAGAAAAAGAAGGAAATCCTGCCATTTGTGGCAACTTGGATGGTCCTTGAGGATATTATGCTAAGTGAAATAAGCGAGACAGAGAAAGACAAATGTTGTATGATTTCACTTATATGTGGAATCTAGGGGGAAAAAAAGCCAAACTCATAGAAACAGAGAATAGAATGGTAGTTGCCAGGGGTCAAGGGGTACAAACTCCCAGTTATAAGATGAATACGTTTTGGGAATCTTAATGTACAGCATGGTGACTATAGTTAACAGTAATGTATTATCTACTTGAAAGTTGCTAAAAGAATAGATCTTAAATGTTCTCATCACCAAAAAAAATTGTAATTATGTGAAGTGGTGGACATGTTAACTAACCTTATGTTCGTAATCATTTCATAATATATACATAAATCATCATGTCATACACCTTAAACTTACAAAACGTTATATGTCAATTATATCTTAATTAGGCTTGGAAAAAAAAAGACTTAAACACTAACATAGTTTCTAACAGCTCAAGGCCACCTCCCTGAGATGACCCTACCCCCACCTTGAAGTGTCTGCCTGAGAAAACTCAGGGCTGCCCCCAAAATCTACTGTTTGTTCCAGCCAACACCTGAGGACAGGGCCCCTGTCTCCCAGTCTCTGTGGGAGCACAGAATCCTAACTTCCACAATTGCCAGCTAGCAGACATGGCTGGTCTAATCGAGTTTCCACTGACTAACCCCTCGTGAATTTTCACTTTCCTGACTCTACGGAGCTCCTGCTTGTCCCCCTCCTTACTCCCTAATTCTCCCTGTAAAACGTCCAGTCACCTCTGTACAAAGTGGAGTTCAGTTCACAATTGCAATAGTTATTTCTGATTAAAATCAGTCCTTATCTCTTTAACTAGTACCTGGCTTTGTTTATCGTTGACAATATAAAATATCTTTTTTGTTGTTTTAATGCATTTCTCCTTGAATTCGAGTTTTACTGATATTCAGAATGTCATTTCTTCTTTTTTTTTTGGCTAGCATTTGCTTTTCATATCTTGATCCATTTGAGTCATTTTGTTTTTACAATTAATTGTTATAAATGGCATACATTTTTTGACTTCAGTTTTTCTTTATAATGAGTTGGCCTAGAATTATCTTTAAATAAATTTTAGAAATAGAATGTGAGGTATGTGTGTGTGGTGGTGTTGGTGGTAGTGGGGTCTTGGAGCAAGAGATTCTGGAAAGATGGTGATCTGAAGACCCTCCCGTCCTTTCTCCCCCACCTCCTCAGTGTTAAATAGCTACTGGTGGCTGGTATCCAAGGACATCTGAAGGGAGGAGACTGCACAGCACTCTTTGCTGCTATGGGCTGGATGAGTGCCTGGAGACAAACATCAGAGGGACCAGAGTATTAGGATGATAAGTCCTAGGAGGTATTTTGTTTGCAGAGATCTGTGGATTTCCTGGGGGAATGTTAGCACCAGCAACTACCACCCAGGAGTGTTTGTGGTCTCTCTGGTCTGCAAAAGACCAAGAAAAAGCTGTATGGATGGGAGGAATCCTTCCTGACCCAGCATCTGGGCAAGTATGAGGAATCCAGGTAACTGGGCTTGTCCCAGGCCTCAGCAACCAACAGGTGGCCTTTCTGCTCTACACTCCTGACCTACATGGAGAGAAGTCACTTTGCCTTTCACAACTTTTGGGAACGTGTCACCTAAAGCACTCCAGCAATAGACCTGAACCCCACTGAGCCAAAAGAAAAAGAGAAAACGACCACCCATCTAGAAGAGCCTGAAAGATGAGTCAGATCAAACAGACCACAAAACTCTGCAACACAAAGGTGTAAGAAACTCTATCTCTGAGTAGAAAAATAATGAAGACATTTATAGAGATTCGAGTGAACACTAGAAAGTGCATGAGTGCCAACAAAAATATGCAAATGAGCTGAGGAAGAGAGTGACCAATTGTGGTAATGGCCCCCCAAAGAGTCTCAGAACCTGCGAACACGTTACCTTCTGTGCGGGATTAAGTTAAGGCTCTTGAGATGGGAAGGTCACCCAGGTGGGCCCAATGTAATCTGATTAGGACAAGGGTCCTTATAAGATGGAAAGACCATCAAAGGCAGAAGGAGATGCGATGACTGACAGCAGAGGTTGAAGTGATGTGCTTTAAAGATGGAGGAAGAGGCCACAAGCCAAAGAGTGCAGGTGACCTTCTGAGGCTAGGAAGGACAGGAAAAGGAGTCTCCTCTAGAGGAAGGACCAGCACTGCCAACACTGGTTTTAGCCCTGAAAGATTCATTTCAGACGACTGACCTGGAAAGCTGTACAATAATTTGATTGTTTTAAGCCACCAACTTTGTAGTAGTTTGTTACAGCCTCAATAGAAAACCAGAGACCCCAATGAATGTCATAAGTTAGAAGATTGAATGGAAGACTTATCTACAAGTATAGGAACAAAGTGAAAAGAGATGTAAAGTTTGAGGGAAAAGGTAAGATATTTGGAGGATAGATCCAGGAGACCTAATCAGTAACAGATTTTATGAAAGGAGAAAAAGAGATGGAGGCAAGGCAAGAATGAATTTCCCACACACACAGAAATATATAACCTACAGAGTTAAAGGCGCGCCAAGGACAGGCAGGATTGATGAGAACAGACAAACACCTGGGCACATCCTGGCAGGATTCCTGACTGCAGTGGCATTAGAACTGTTGCTTCTTTTTGTACTTTTTCTTTGGCAAAAGGGAAATATCTTTGTTGTTGATTTTTTCCAGTTATAAAATGATATATTTCTAATGTTAAAAAATCAGATAATATAGACAAATATTTAAAAAATAAAAATTACTTGTATGTCTATCACTCAGAGATAACCACTATTAACATTTTTAACAGCTTGATTGAGGCATAACTGACATTAAAACATTGTACATATTTAAAGTATATAATTTGATAAGTTTAGACATATTTACTCTTCCGTGAAACCATCACCACAAGCAAGATAATGAATATATTTATCAATACCATAGTTTGCTCACGCCTCTTTGTAATCCTTCCTCCTGCCCCTTTCTGCCTCCTACCTGGCCCATCCCCAGGCAACCACTGCTCTGTCTTTTGTCACTGTAATTAGTTTGCGTTTTCTAGAATTTTATATAAATGGAATCATACAGTGTGCATTCTTTTTTGTCTGGCTTCTTTCTCTTAGCACAATTATTTTGAGATTCATCCAGGTTTTGCATGTATCAGCAGTTCTTTTATTTAATTTTTTTTTGCTGTGTACTCTTCCAGGTCTAATTATCCCCCATTCCTGAGGCTAGACTGTTTTTAGCACCCTACCCAATGCCCCATGAATTGGGAGGTTATTCCAGTCTGGTTGGGAACAGGCATGATTTCTGGCCAGGTGTGAGATCTGAGTACCAGTCCCTCTTTCTTTTCAGGTGGTCCTTCCTCTGGCCTCAAGTAGTTTCCTCACGTGCAAAGCTGATCAGCACTCGGCTGAGTGCCTGAAGGGGATGCTCTGCAGGTCTCCAGAGTTCTCTCTCTGTGCAGTCCTTTCCTCTCTGGTCCCTTCTCTGTAAGCTGTAGCTGCTTTGGTGCCTCGGGATTCTGTGCTCCATCTCCTCCAATCCAGGACTCTTCCAGGCTCTGCCTGGGTCCCTCCTCCTGGTACATGGCCTGGACAAGGCACAGGACCTTACAGACAGTAAACTGGGGATATCACAGGGTGCACCTCATTTGTTTGCTGTTTCTCTGGAACCATGGTGCTTCACTAGTCATGTCAATGTCTTGAAAATGGTTTCATGTATTGTATGCTGTTTTTAGTTGTTTCAGGCAGAAGGGTAAATCCATTCCCTCTTACTCCAACTTGCCCAGAATGACTGTGAACATTTTAGTATATATATTCCCAGAATTTTTCTTATGATGTACTTATATGTTTTACTTTTGGCTGCATATCACCTTTCTTCCCTTTTCTAGTAACATGACCCTTTCCCTTCTTCTCATGGAGAACTGCTCCTTCCACATTCGGTGTCAAGTGGACCAGACAATCATAGTAACTTCCCACCGTGTAGTCACTGGGTGGGCACGTGACCGAGGTTGGTTCAGTCACATAGGAACTCCTCTGGTTACTACGATTAGTCAGGGCAATTGACTGAGCTGGGAGAAGTCAACTTCTTTCTCGCTCTTTTTCCATTTGGATATAAAGATAGAGGGCTCTCTTTCCTTAGATCAAATTTTCTAAGGATCTGCTCCCAGAACTCCTGGCAGCCAAAGTCTATCTTATTTGGAAAAAACATCTTTGCAGATGTAATTAAGGATCTCAAGATGATATATCATTGTTCCTTCTCCAAGTGGTCCCTAAATCAAATGACAAGTGTCTTTGTAAGAGAAGTAGAAGACACAGAAGAGGAGAAGGCCATGTGCAGACAGAGGCAGAGGCTGGAGTTAAGCAGCCACAAGCCAAGGATTACCTGGAGCCACCAGAAGTGGAACAGGCAAGGAAGGATTCTCCTAGAGCCTTGGGAGGGAGCGTGGCCCTATGACACCTTGACTTCAGAATCCTGGCCTTGAGAACCACGAGAGAATAAATGTCTGTAGTTTAAACCTTCCAGTTGGCAGTACTTTGTTATGGCAGACTTAGGAAACTAATACAGCAGATAAAACGGATCTGTGTCATGGTAAATTAGGCAGAATGGAAGTGAGGAAAAAACACTGTATTATCAATAAAGACCATACTTAAAAATAAAATTTTGAGTATTACAGACAGCCTGAGAATTGCCTGCAGATACAAGAAAGAGATCGTTCTCTTGCAGAGCAGAGCGGACACAGAAGAAGGCAGAAGGATGATTGAAGAAGAGAATCTGAATATAAGCAGGACAAAACCCACATCCTTTAGCCATCCTGACTGAAGGGCTTAGCAGTCTTCGTGATAAGGTACTGAGGGTTATTATCAGAATCACACTACATAACTTGTTGTTTGACACACAGATATTTGGGGTTCAATTAATTACAACTGTATGTTTATCTAACTTCATACATTATTTTCTTTTATTGACAAAACCCAAAATTAAAAGGATCACTTCCTATTTTATTATTGATAGATGCCTGAATTGAGTGGCTATCAAATGAGCATGGTTATGATGTTGGTGCCAAGGGAGTAGACTGGTGCCTGAAAACGGGTTGTTCCTGTCTGAGAATACCACTTGTTACTATCGTGTAAGCAGCCTCTCAAAGATACCACTGCTGTAGTCTACATAAGACACCTACTTCTGTTAAATTTACAAAATATTTGTCTCGAATACCTGTAGATTTTTCCATGGAAAATTTCTTTTAAAGATTTCCCCCTTTTCTTTTTCATGTGTGTAATATACTATCTAAGTAGCCCTGGCATTTCAGGGGTCAAGTGAGGCTGGAGTGGAGGCAAAGTGCGTTGAAAATGTTTTCGTTTTTTAAAAGATCTTATTTATTTTAAATTTATTTTTATCTTTTATTTTTCCTTCTTCTCCCCAAAGCCCCCTAGTACATAGTTGTATATTCTAGTTGTGGGTCCTTCTAGTTGTGGCATGTAGTATGCCACCTCAGCATGGCTTGATGAGCTGTGCAAGGTCTGAGCCCAGGATCTGAACTGACGAAACCCTGGGCCTCCAAAGTGGAGAGCGTGAAGTTAACCACTTGCCCGGGGGCCAGGCCCTGAAAATCCTTACTTACAAAATTGAGGATGCCTGCTTGTTTTCTTGGTGTCCCAAAGTGCTAGTTACCACTCTAGACAGTGCACTTTCAATGACGTGGCCAATGTGAATGACGGTAATAAAAGATTCAGACCTCTTCCTCTTCCTCGTCTTCCTCCTCTAGCTCCTCATCAGCCTCGGCTTCCGCCTGGTAGTCTTCTGTTTCTTCATCATAATCTTCCAAAGTTAACTCCCATGCAGGGTACTGAAAAGGTTCTATAAAAGAAAGAAGAAACATCTGGGAAGATATTTTTAGGATAAAAGGATATTAGCATATCATAGTAGTCAAAGATTTGGAAAATTAATTATAATGACTGATTCTCTTAGTTTAAATGTGTATGCAAATAGGCCTTTACAAATTCGTCGAGTGACCACTGGCCAGTTTGACCAGTGCTGTCTGTGTCCCAGGGCTGTTCTGATTGGTGGGAGCCTGCGCTGTGAGAGTTGTTAAATATTTCAGATATCATCTCTGGATATATTGAACGTTTTACTTCATAAACCATCAAGAAAGGCTTTAAACGTTCACAGTGCTTTTAATAATATTACCTGCTCTTGACAATAAATGTTATGATTACAGCCCTTACTTTCCATAGTCTCCATCACTTTTTGAAGTAGTTCCTCTGGAGTTTTGTCAGCAATCTCCAATTTTAAAATCTGAATGAAAGAGTCATTGATTGTTGCTTCCAGCAGTTGCCAGGCAGAGCGGAAAGATTTAACCTGCTCTTTAAGTGGCTCCATTTCAGGGACATCAGGATAAGCATCTTCTGGAAACTCAGGTAGTACAACTTTTGAGTAAAGGTAAAAGGAAAAAAAAGAGGCTTCAAATATTATATCTTTAGTCATATTGCCAAAATACTTTATACTTTATAATATTTTAAAAACATTTGAAAGAAATAGCGTTCTAAGCAATACTGTACATTTATAAGTTCATATTTTAATTATGCTCTGTTCCTTGTATTGGCTGTAGATGAATTATTAACCATTAATAAAATCCAAATTATTTGGATAATTAATATGAATTTAATATGGACTTCAACTGTTAATAAAATGTATAAAATAAAATTTGATGAAAAACAATGTTATAAGCTGTCAAGATACACTTTTAATGTAATAAGCTAAATAAATATATCACACATCAACTGGCATACAAGATAGAAATAAGTAGGAAGTTGATACTCCGCCTAAAATAGGGGACTAGGCCCTTCGTAAGACAATCTGAAGAGCATGTTTACACACTAACTGCTTTTATTTTATAATCTAACCTGTTTCAGGTAATTCTTTAGTTTCCATGTCCTCTTTGGATCCTTTTGGAATTTCTCTTTCAACTGTAGTATCCTCAGTAATCTCAGATACTTAAAAAAGAAATCTAATAGTTAGTGTTTGAATTTTAAAATATTATTTCTTTATGAAAGCTTTGGCACAAAGAAAATTTCAAAATGCAGTTTAAATTGTATATACTATGTCTAATTGAAAATACAATTCCTGTTAGGTAAAGTATAGCCTAAAAATACCTAATAGAATAAGGCAGAGAATGAAGAATATTCTTAAATATACAAAAGGACAGGGGCTGGCCCCATGGCCAAGTGGTTGGGTTCATGCACTCTGCTTTGGCAGCCCAGGGTTTCGCAGGTTCTGATCGTGGGTGTCGATATGGCACTGCTCATCAAACCATCCTGAGGTGGTTTCCCACATAGCAGAGCCAGAAGGACCTACAACTAGAATATACAACTATGTACTGGGGGGCTTTGGGGAGAAGAAGAAGAAAAAAAAGATTGGCAACAGATGTTAGCTCAAGTGCCAATCTTTAAAAAATGAATAAATAAATATAGTGGCTACAAAAAACAACCCAAAAAGGATACTGACCAGAATAATAACTGACACATGGTACATACAATTCTGACTGATAACTATTGTTAAATATTATTCAAACTTCTGTTTACATAGCATCAGACCAGCAGTACCTGATATTTCTTTTAGTTTCTTATTAAGATACCCATGAAGATACACCAAAAGACCATAAAGTGACAATAGGATGATGATATGCCAAAGTCTCAGTTTTGGGTGTAGGTTTGGTGAAATTGAGAATAATATTAATTAATATCACTGTTGAAGGTATAGATCGAAAGCTATTTTTCTGGATGATACAAGACGTGCTTCATGTACAGATCTAGCATATATGGTTTCAGGGAAGGAAGTACTAATCATCTGTCTTCTCACCCCACAGTCTCTCCTGGTTCTGAGACACAAGTTTTGTGTGGACTAAATACATATATAGATAAATAATCTCTATTCATCTATCTATCTGTCTATCTATCTATCTATCTATCTATCTATCTATCTATCTATCTTTGTTCTGTGACACTGTGGAAACTGTCTTCTAAGTTAGCTAAAGTAATGGTTGAGTCCTCTTTCTACAGAATCTATAATGTTTGATACTCAAGAGAGCAGATATTAAAAGGGGACAAGCCTTGGGCTTGCCTGCTGGCAGCATGTTTAATTATAAGGTACTCAGTTGCCTAAGAAAAGAATGACAAAGACAAGAAGACCACCAAGAATATACAGAGAATTCTAAACTTGTCTTAGCTTCTGTGGCTTAATCCGAGACTGCAATAGTTAGGGATGAAGATTCAGCCCCAGTCTAGAAAAGTCACACAAGATCAACACTTACTAAATATCACAACTTGAACTAGGTTGATGCACAATAACTTGACCTTCAGGAATATCTGAGAGTATCAGGCAAGAAGTTTAAGTGAAATGTATGTGTGTGTGTGTGTGTGTGTGTGTGTGTGTCTGGTGGTTCTTAGAAATACTCGACCTACCCTTTGTGTTGCTTACCCTACTCTACCTGCCAAAGTTGGATATATAGTCTGCTCCACTCAAGGAGAAGTCAACAGCAACAAAACAACAACAGCGACAACAACAACAAGGCCTATGAAAAGATCTTATAATGAAGGAAAAGAGAGTATGATCCTAAGATGCAGATAAAGAGCTTGCTTCTGAAAAACATTTCTTATAGAAAGCAAAGTAAAATAAAGTAAATTTTAGAAGATAAATGCTTGGTGTACTCAAAAAGCACAGGAGGACAACAGAATCTATGAAATAGGAACCATGAGGCAAAAAGAGAGATCAACCTAAGATAAAGGCAGAAATACAAGAAAGCTAGTTGAAATAAGAAAACAATGCAAGGAAAGAAAAAGTGCAATAGCAGAATTAACATATGCATCAGGGGAGAGGCAATAAGGAGCATAAAATAAATCAGAGACGAGGAGGATAACAACTCTCCAAAGAATGCAGGGAGAAAGAACAAAGAGATGAAAACTATCAGGAAGAAGAAGATGAATATGGTTGAGAAACAATAACTATGTAACCAAAAAATAATAAGTGATCCTGAAAAAGGAATCTGAAGCAATAAATGAAGATATAATTGAAGAAAACCATTTTGAGCTAGACGAAGACTGTGGTATGAAGAGAAAAAGAGCTCAGCAAATTCTAGGAAAAATTGCTCATATCCAGCAAAGTTTTAAAAAATAATGGTATTGAAAAATATCCTTTGAGGGGCTGGCCCCGTGCCAAGTGGTTAGGTTTGTGCGCTCCGCTTCGGTGGCCCAGGGTTTTGCTGGTTTGGATCCTGGGCATGGACATGGCACCACTCATCAGGCCATGCTGAGGCAGCATCCCACATGCCACAACTAGAAGGACCCACAACCAAAAATATGCAACTATGTACTGGGGGGCTTTGGGGAGAAAAAGGAAAAACAAAATCTTTAAAAAAATATCCTTTGAGCATCCCTGCAGGAGAAAGAAAAGAACATAAATTAAGTGATATCAGATGTTTCCTTGTGTTGAGGACAATGGAACAATGTCAACATGCAGGATCTTGAGAAGAGGTTATGATAATAATTTAATAGCTTCTAAGTTGTTTTTCATGTGTGAAAGCAATAGAGTTGCAAGAACTCACACAATATACCACCTTGGATATTTAAAAAATTAATCAGAGATATAGGCCAGATGACTAAGAGAAGAATCAAAATGAAAATCTCACAAATGGAGAAACTGTGGGATTTGGGAGACATCCCAAGGGTATTATCAACAATCCCAACACTACATAGCTGCATAAATCTACGGCCAGTTCTAACGGACTGGAAAGGACTGGCCACACCAGTGGGCATTCAACAATGTGGAAGAGTTGTGCCCTCTTTTTCAGAATAATACCTGGAGGAAGTTTATAAATAATTTCAGTATGAATAGTTATAGTTTGTGAGAATAACTCTGTGGTAGGACTTAAGAAATGTCCCAGAGAAAACTTTTCTCTTAAGTCCAAACAGGTCACAGGTCACAACGAAATCCCATGATAGAAAAACTGAAAGGAAATACATCAGAATGTTAAATATTTATTGCCTTTTGCTGGAAGAACTCTGGTCATTTTCTCTCATCTTTCTATTTGTATGCATTCTACATTTTTTATAATTAGCGCACATTATATCAAACTTCATTGGATATCCGAATGATTTTTAAACACACAATTCAACATTGATTATACCAGAAGTATGATCACTGTCTTTGAGAGACTTTCCCCAAATTTTAAGTGGTCTATATATTCTACTCAACACGTCAATTCATTGTGACCTGTGGACACACTGTGCAGCTAAGTCATCCTAGAGTTTATGTTTTCAGGATCAGATTTTTCATACTGAGCCTTTTCTATGATTTAAGGCAATAATTTATAAAACTTTTCACAGGCTAAATTTTTTCTCCTATGGCAGTAGTTCTCAACTGTTAGCAAGTATAAGAATTATCTGAGGTGTTCATTAGAATGTAGATTCCTAAACTCCATCCTTACTGAACTTACTGAACCAGAATGTGGGTTAAAATAAAGAACTCTAGGTGATGCTGACGCAGGTGATCTACCCCACAAGAAAACATTTCTTGGGGATGTGGAACTCTAAAGTTTCAGTTGAGCATTTGTTTAAGAATTTGAGCAGATTAAAACCTGCTTCTTGAGTAAAATCTTGAACTCTGGCCCTAGGCAATCCCGCCCCTAGGCATTCCTGCAACCTGCAATCTGGCAAGGAGAGTAGGGTGCATACTGTCGGGCTCCTTCACGACCTCTCTAACTCCTCTTTTCCCTGGCCTTCGACCATACAGGCAGCAAAGCCAAATCAAATCCCCAGATTCCCTGCAGCTAAGAGTGGCCAGTGACACAATTCTGCTCGATGAAGTGTAGGTGGGAGTCCCTCAAGTTTATCTATTTCCTGAATTAAAAATAAAAAGTTAAAGCTTGCAAGGGGAAAGCTTGTCCTTAGCCCTTTGCTGCTTCCTGCTTCTCCAAGCCTGTAATGCAGACATGTCTTGATGCAGCAGCCATCGCTTGATTGTGAGGATGGAAGAACAGGAGGACAGAGATGCTTGGATCTTTGATGACATCTTTGTGCTCTCACACCAGCCCTGAACTCACCAATGAGACACATCTCTTATTTAAGACAGTGTTTTTGGCATTTCTGTTATTTGGAGACAAATGCAATCACAATATATACAGATAGAATGGCCTTCCACTTAAGCAAGGTTGGCAGTATGCTTCTTAATTTAGAAAGTCAATCCTGTCAGTTGCTTGATAGTTGAAGTCCGTGATCAACCCTTAATCAACAATGTTGATCATCAGTACTCCAGAATTTATCAGAGGTAAACCTTGAATTGTTTCCTGCTTAAATCTGGTCAGGTGTCTGGCTAATAGGGTGGCAAGAAGGGACTTGCAGAATGTGCAGTAATTGCTCACTCCAGGCTGCCCAGTCTGGTCCTAATAACATGCTGAAGTCAGGCTTTACCTGGCAGAGATTCAGTAGACTGGGTCTTGATCAGACCATGGCATTGGTTTTTACACAGCCTTGAAGGAATCATTGGTTTTTGGGACATGCTATCTGTGCAGTAGCTACTATGAGGGCTGTCCTTAAATATCCCAGATGTCTGCTGTCCTCTGTTCCTTTTCTTTGAGTTGCACTTCCTGTAATGGGCTGAACTGTGTCCCTACAAAAGATATGTTCACATTCTGACCCCAGGTTCCTGTGAATGTGATCTTATGTAGAAATAGAGTCTTTGCAGAAGTAATTAGTTAAGGACCTCCAACGAAAGGTGTCCTTATAAAAGGAGAGGCACACACACTCACACAGACACACACTCACACAGACACACACACACACAGACACACAGAAGAAGGCCGTGTGAAGATAAAGGCAGAGATTGGAGTGATACAGCTACAAACCAAGGAACATCGAGGATTGCCAGGAGCCCCCAGAAGGTAGGAAGAGGAAAGAAAGAATTCTTCCTTGGAGCCTTCAGAGGGAGCATGGCCCTGGTAACACTTTGATTTTAGACTTCTAGCCTCCAGATCTGTGAGAGAAGAAATTTCTGTTGTTTTAAACCACCAAATTTATGGGAATTTGTTACAGCAGCTCTAGGAAACGAATACATTTCCCAATACTTACTTGAAAACAAGCATTGGAGAGCAATGTGGAATTTATGAAGATTTGGCAAGGGAGAGATGAAAGAGACTTTATATCACACAGTCTGCAGCAGACCCTGTTGCTAACTCACCCAGCGGCCATTTTCCTCTTCTTCCTTCCTGTCAGAGCTGTGCTTTTGTTCTGGTGTTTATCCCCTCCCCACATGGCTGAGGGTGGGTGACCCCATCTCCAGCTCCAGGAATTTATCCTGATTCATCTAAGCCCAAAATGTTGATTCCTTTCCTTCTGCTATTTGGGGAGGGAACTGATTTTGAGAGCTCTAAGTTTTAGTTTAGCTTAATTTAGGATAGGAATCCTGAGCTCTGACCTTCTCAGAATTTACATCAGGCAGATGAGGAGCAAAGCCCTAAGTGCCAGGCTGGTAATGATGATGCTAAAGTATCAACTATTTGCCAGACACTGTGCTAGGTGCTTTAAATGTTTCTGTCCCTATAAAAACTCTGCTGGGTAAATATTCCTAACCCTGTTTTACAAATGAAGAACTTGAGGTGCAGAACAATGATATAAACTTGTCATATAGCAGCCAGAGTGAAATTTAAAAAATGTTAATGAGATCATATGACTACTTGCACTTAGAGAAAACGCCATACTCTCTAAGCCTCTGGCCTCTGCCTTGCTCTCCAACCTCATCTCTCACTTCCCTCTTGCTCACTGTGTTCCAGCCACACTCAGTTTCTTCCTTGACCATGGGAGCTGTGCTCACCTCTGAGCCTTTGCAGTGGTGGGATGTTTGTCCAGATCCTTTTCAGCCTTTCCGTCTTGCCTCAAGTGTTATCTTCTCAGATGACACTCTTCCACGACTATAATGTTTAGTGTTGCCTCTTCCAAACCATACCCATAGTCTCCGCCTGCTCATTCATTCAACAAGCATTTATTGGGCACCTACTATATCCCAGCTACTGCTTTAATACTTTCATATATTTTCTTCATGGCACTTAACACTATCGTAAATTATCTTAGTTATTTACTTGTTTGTTTTTGTTCTTCATCCCACAGAATGAGTGTTCCTTGAGGGTAGGGACCTTGACTGTCTTGATCATGCAGAGTCCCTATTACCTAGGGCAGTCCTGTTGCTTTGCCTGGCACTTGGAAGGAATTCAATAAATATTTGTTAAGGGAATGGATAAATTTCCCAATGTTCATTAATAGCTGACTCTATTATATCTCCATGAAGTTCTTGGAATGAAGCACTGTGATACAAGCCAATAGTTCCTCTAAGTTCATGTTCTTGCAAGTTCCATGCACAATTTGCCTATACCTAACCAGTACATAAAGAGAGCAAATTAGGAATGATCAAAGTGATTAACTAGCCTCTGAATGCATCAGAATGTTATTGACCTTCAAGCAATACATGTGTCATTCCATTTTAAGAAGGCTAGAGTGACAACAGGATTGAAATGAGACTTCAGTCACCCTATCTGAGCATTGACAGAGGTAATGATTATCTTGTGGCCCCAGACAGAAGTCAAACTCCAAAGGAAAAGATGTATTCCCTAGCAAGAGGCATAAAAAACCTGTTTTGGGTATGTATTAATCTCATGTAGCTGCCGTAACAAATTACCACAAATTTGGTGGCTTAAAACAACAGAAATGGATTCTCTCACAGTTCTGAAGCCCGGAAGTCACAAGTCAAGGTGTTGGCAGGGCTGTGCTACCTCCGGAGGTTCTGGAGAGAATCCTTTCCTGCCTCTTCAAGCTTCTCTTGGCTGCTGCCATTCTTCGGCTTGAGGCTGAACCACTCCAGTGTCTGCCTCCATCTTCACATCGCCTTCTCTGTGTGGGGGTCTAACCTCCCTCTGCCTCTCTCTTATAAGGACACTCGTGATGGTATTTAGGGCCCGTATGCATAATCCAGGATAATCTCCCCATCTGAAAATATTTAGTCACATCTGCAAAGACCTTTCTTCCATATAAGATAACATCTGCAGGTTCTGGGAATTTGGATGTGGATATATGGCGGCCAACATCAGCCCACCATAGGGTACTCTGGGTAATGTAAAAAAAGTCCCAAAGTAATGGATTTATGTTAGGGCAGTTTTTTCTTTCTTTTTTTTATTGAGGCAAAATACACATATAAAATTTACTGTCTTAATCATTTTTAAGTGTACCGTTCAGTAGGATTAAATGCATTTACATTGTTGTGCAACCATCCCCACCATCCATCCTCATAATTCTTTTCATCTTGTAAAACTGAAACTCTATACTCAGGAAACAGTAAATGCTCATTCTCCCCTCCCCCTAGCTCCTGGCTGCCACCATTATACTTTGTCTTTATGATTTTGACCACTCTGAGTACCTCACATAAGTGGAATCATACAGTATTTGTCTTTTTAGGACTAGACAGGGCAGTTTTAAGTGAAAAAAAATTGATTACTTAAGCTATTTAGAGGAGGAGACTTTGTGGGAAGGGACCCTTGGATGGAAGAAGTAAACACTAGCTAAACCAGAGCAGACCCTCTGTGAAAGAGAATATGGTTTAATATGGCAAAACAGAGCCATGATTTCACAGAGGTGAACCAGCCCTGGAGAAGCCCAGTGATGTCTACAGCATTGGGCTAGAACTGACCCTAAATGGAGTAGGATACTGGCTTTAGAACACCAAAGTAGGCTCCCTGGGGGAAAGAATGAGAGAAGAGGCAATAAAAACAAATTGTCCGCTAGACCTGTTCCATTAGTAAATCCTAATTGTGAGACACTGTGGGTACTGGAACTCTGGGGATGTGTTTGATGGGTCATATTTAATGGATGGCAGTTTCTTTTATTTCTCTGGGTACTTTGTGGTCTGTTCTGTAAAGGCAGGTGGGTGAGAGAACTGTTGTCAGCCTCATTGGTTAGGTACTGAAGAAAATAATGAAGTTTTGGGGTGGGAACTCCAGTCAATAGAGGCGTGGGACTCTTAAAGGGAAATTGGGTATTTCATCCTGCTGGCATCTCTGTCTGGCACAAGGAATCTGATTTTATATTCATTGTCCCATAAAGGTAATGCCAATCCATGTAGTAAAAATGACCTATGTTGAACTTGAGATTTCTTATTGTAAAAATTCCACTTAGTCCTGGTTCTTTTACTAGCTAACAGCAGGTTCCCGGCCCTAAATTGCTCCAGGTTGGTCTCTAGCTGCTGGTATCTGAAGACCTTTAGTTGGTAGGATTAGTTTCTAATCCAGTACTAACTGTGCTTGGAAGCTCTTAGGAGCCTCACTCCCGCCATGGTGGGGCACCTACCTTGATGTGTTAAGCCCACTCTCCAGTCCTGAGAGTGACTTTTATTGCCCATAGATTCCTTCTTGCCCTGTCCCAACCCACCAAACCGAGGCAGCGCTGGCTTCATGAGTGTGCGACCTGTGTGCCTGCACAGGATTTCTTGCTCAGAAAGGCCTCACACTTAGTTTAAAGCTCTTTGGTTGTCATTTTGAAATTTTTAAGAATTTTATCATTGCACTGTGTTTTGTATGTGAAATCCAAAAGGACTCCAACGGGATAATAGAGCATGCATGTGGGCAGAGAGATACACCATATATGTTCGTAATTTCTTGCCATCTCATTCTCATGAGCGTTCCTGATGCCTCCTCATGAGCGGAGAACTCCAGGGGACTCACGATGTGTGAGAGTGAGTGTGACTAAGTGGTTTGGGGAGGGGAGGATGCTGACGGCCCTGAAAGATCATGCTTTCCCTTTGAACTAGAACTTGCTTCAGATGCAGAAAGAAGGTGATACTATTTAAAGAGACATGAGTGACCAAGGAACCCCATCATAACCTTTCTTACTCATGTTACTTTCTTGTATGAGCTAAACACTCACGCTGAAGATGATGACATAGAAGGAAAGGAAAAGATAGGGCAGCCCCGACTTCTCTTTCCTTTCAGTCTTTTCCTAATGATTAGGAAGCTAAAGGTAGAGAGTGCTGTAGAATATGTGCATACTAAGAAGTGAAATAAAAAGTTGGAGTTAATTTTGTGCATGAAACTTAGTGTTCCGGTAAGAATGAAACACATATGCATGTACGAGCTGCAAAATATGAATTGTGTAATTTTGGTGATTTTGCATAGGAGCGAAACGCTCTCATATTTGCATTTAAAAATTGCATTGCACAACACAGAGATGAACAATAGAATTCATCTTAATAATTTAAATTTTTAATTTTTCTTTACTTAGAATGACATTAAATAGCAAATAAAAAGCATCATGACAAGTTGAGAGAGAGACCGTAGAAGAAGAAAAGAAAAGCTTTATATTTTAGAACCTTTAATGGACTTGTTTTTTGCTTTTCGAACAACGTGCCCCACAAATGAGGCAGCTGGCCCTCCTCCTGAGTGCCAGCACTGGGGCAGAGTAGACCCGGCTTTCCCACCACACTTCAAGTTCTGAGATTTGGACTGAATGACTATTCTCTGGGCGCTCATCTCTCCATTCTTGGCCTGCTTCCATTTTATTAACATGGAAACACATACACCCATGCCTGTACACATCAGTGCATGAATGGATATGAGTAGAAGGAAGGACGCGGCCCCCTATAAAGTCTCACCTGATTCAGGTTCTATTTCAGGGACCTCAGACGCTTCCGGCTCTTCAGGTAACAACCCTCTGGTCTCGCTTTCCTGGGCTTCAGACTCGTCACCTTCAAGCTCCTCTTCAGCCTCAGTTTCAGGCTCTTCCACTTCTAGAAAAAAAATGAGAATAAATAATCATTTAGTTTAGGTCGACAAAAATTCAATTGGGTGCCAGGCATGCTGATAAGTGCTGAGCCCAAAACAAGGAATGGCCCCGACCCTCCTGGAGCATGTGGCTTTAGGAGAGAGAGAGAGATATACTAGCTACATATTTTATTTATTAAAATGTAGTGGTAAAGGGTGATGGTCATGTATTCAGAATGCTCTGGGAGCACCAGCCTAAGGGTTCACTCAAAAGAAGAAATGTTTATAGCAGTGCCAGATGTTATAACAGTACAAGACTGGAAAAAGCCCAAATGTCCATTCAAAAAGGGAATGGCTAGAACTGCACTGTCTGATACGTAGCCACTAACCACAGGAGGCTATCAAGCACGTGTAATGTAGCTAGTCTATTAAATGGAGATGTGCTGTAATTATAAAATATACAATGGATTTCAAAGACTTAGTCTGAACAATTGAATGTAAAATATATCAATAAATTTGGCATTAAATACATGTTAAAATAATATTTTGGCTATAGCGCATTAGATAAAATATAATTAATTTCCTCCATTTCTTTTCACTTTTTATGTGACTACTAGAAAATTTAAAGTTACATATGTGGCTTACATTATACTTCTGTTGTGCAGAACTAGGCTAGACTTTATATATTTTCTTATAGCTAATTACAAACAATAGGGTATATTGATCAATATGTTAAGTGTAAATTTAAAAAGCATAACTCCAAGTTTCATGTCGCTGTTGCTGATGATAAGAAACATATGCGTGGAAGTCTTTCAGGGAGAAGATGGGGTGAATGGTGGTGTCAGAAAATCCGTCTCCCCAATTCCCTTTAAGATATTTATGAAAGTGACTGAAAAACAAGCTACTTCCTATGCAGAGATGATATGTAAAAATAAATGAGCTTGTGTTTTGGACTCTTGTGGGAATTCCTTCCCTCAACGGGTACCTTCCAAGAATCACAGTGTAGTGGTATGAGATACCTCTGGTACCTGGATTTTAATCTAAATCTGGGTGATTAAGAACCCAGAAAAAAGCATCCTGAAGGGTCCTTGTATTTCAAAGTCTGAGCGGGACTGTAGAGCATGTGGCTTCCAAGTATGTGACTTGGAATGTGGTGAATCTTTTGTGTTATATGGAGGATTTATGGTGATACATACAAGGAAGAAGGGGCATTTGCTGAACCCTACTAGGGTTGGGATGAAGTTATGTGCTCTATACCAGAAACTCAAAATGTCTTTTAACTGAGTATCTCTTATAGCAAAAAACGTTTATCATATACCTCCAATATGCGTATATTTAGTTTATAAGTTGTGTTCTTGTCCATATTAGGTACTTTATAAAACACACATATAAAAAGAATTTATATAATGACGCAGAAAAATGTAAAAAGTTCTGGGGCTGGCCTGGTGATTAAGTTTGCACACTCTGCTTCAGTGGCCTGGGGTTCACTGGTTTGGATCCTGGGCGCAGACCTACACACTGCTTACCAAGCCATGCTGTGGCAGGTGTCCCACATATAAAATAGAGGAAGATGGGCACAGATGTTAGCTCAGGGTCAATCTTCCTCAGCAAAAAAGAGGAGGATTGGTGGCAGAGGTTAACTCAGGGCTGATCTTCCTCAAAATAAAATGTAAAAAATTCTAATACTTTTTCTAGAACCCTAATGGATAACCCGTGTAACATGTAAATCAGGAATGGATTGAAAAGTATTCTAAGATCCTTGTACTATCTGTGATTTTGTCTGAGGGATGTGTTGTATTAGTCATCTATTGCTTCCTAATAAATTACCCAAAACCTAATAAATTAACCTGTTGGTTAAAACAACAATAATTGACATATTATCCTTGCAGTTTCTGGGGTCATGAATTTGGGAGTAGCTTAATTGGTGGTTCTGGCTCTGAGCCTCTCACGAAGTCAAGTGAACATGTCAATCAGGGCTGCAGTCATCTGAGGCTTGACTGGGGCTGGAGGATTTACTTCCAACGTGGCATTCAAAGCCAGAACTGAGGTCCTCAGGGAGCAGAGAGAGCCCTACCCAAAGTCCTGACCCACAGAATTGTGTGCAGGATAAAATGGTGGCTGTCTTACAGTTGGGGGTTGCTTGTTGCACAGCAATGGAAAACTGAAACAGATACTCCTCACTCTTTTGAGTCATGGACCCCTTTGGCAGTCTGATGAAACTTATGGATCCTTCTTAGAATAATGCTTTCAAACTCATAAACTAAAATACATAAGAAACCAATTATATCCAAGTATATTTTGCACTATAGGACATTTGTGCATCTTTACTAATGCATTAAATAATAAGAACTAATAGCTGGTTAATAACTACCATAATTTTGCAATATTGATAAGCATAAACAAGATATACAACTGTAATGTGATATGAAAATATCTCCATTTCTATTGGTGACAAAGTCAAGGTACTGCTGATACTATTGTGTTTTGTTGCCTATATTAATTACTAGTTTAGGGAAATACTAAATTCCAGTTAAAGGTTAGTGAAAATAAAGTTGTAATTATTTTCCCATTCAAGT
This sequence comes from Equus asinus, assembly GCF_041296235.1. NCBI lineage: Eukaryota > Metazoa > Chordata > Mammalia > Perissodactyla > Equidae > Equus > Equus asinus. Next base: position 45,183,868 of record NC_091813.1, read on the forward strand.
TCACAGACCTCTGAATTTTATCCATGGACCCCAGGTTAAGAATTCTAAAAGGAACTATTAGAGTAAGTTCTTCTATAATGGAGAAGGAAGCTTAAGTGCAAAGACAAGGGGTAGAGAAAGAGTTGGCTTGTTTTCTCAGCTCCCGCAGGATCCATCTAATAGATGTAATTCCAACAGCCATGTGTCATCCATGGCAAGGGTAACCATTTTTAGACAGGTGACACATGGTGTCCTACTGTGTACTCCTCTTAGAAGGTACACGAGTAGCTATGTGTGTCAGGAGTCTTTGCCTATGAATCCATTCTTCCAGTGACCACATAATTTATTATCCAAATTGGAACACCTTGAGAATGAATAGGAGTCAAAAAAATACTTCAGGACAATAGGCGTAAATCTGAACTCTCATGGGCAAACTGGGAAATATGGCCACCCTGTCTATAATTCACTGGAAATACTGCAGTTGCTTGCAGTAATAATACAAAATTAAATGACACATTATTAATGATATTAATCTGTTTGCCTTTTGCCTTGTCTTTCATAACTTCTATTAGCCTCTGATTTTCTTCTTCTATTCTCAGTGCCTCTTCTGTGGCTTTTCTGAAATGAAAAGGTTCAAAATTTAATCATCTTTGGAAATTCACACATTGCACAATATTACAGGATTTGAGGCTTATAGTGGTAAAAATAAAGAGTAAGTTGTTCATAACATTCATTATACTTTTTATATTACAATGTAAATGTCTAATTTAGCCATATTTAGGCCAGTTAATTTTTAGGGTTTTTTTGGGTAAGAAAAGTTGAAATGTTATACTTGGAAAAACTTTGGCTATTAATTAGGAAAACTGTCAAAATTAATGAAGGATTGTTTAACCCCAAGTTGAAAAGGCAAATAGGAGAAGTTATACCACTTTCCCTTCTGATTAAATGAGAAATGTTGACAATATAATGCTAAGTGAAAAAAAAGTATAGTATAAAACAATGTATAATACAACTGTAATTTTGCTTTAAAGTGTATATAAATGATGACTAAAGACTAAAGAAAACTAACCAAACAGTTAATAGTAATTATCTCTGGATGGTGGCATTATTAAAATTTTTAATTTTATTTAACATTTTTTGCATTTAAAAATTTTTCTATATTGAGTAAACAGAAAATTCATCAATTCATGTTTGTAATCATAAAAATTATTTTCTGATGAAATTTAAATAGACTTGGAATATGGCAACTTTAAACTGGAGGGAATCCATTTTTCATCAGGGTTGGAGCGCTATACCTGCCTTAATGGTGAAGACAGGTATAAGGAAAGTTAGTAAAATGATGGAGAAAGGCAACATTTATTAAAAATTAAAATGTATATACCTTTGACCTAGAAATTCTGTATCTAGGAATTTAGCTCTCAGGAATGGGCATACTACTGCACAAAGAAACATGTGTAAGAAAGCGGATTGCAGCTTTTAAAAATAATATCAAAAAACTGTATCAAGTATTCACCAGCAGAGGACTAGTTAAGTAAGGTAGGGCCCATTCACATCAGAGCACCCTTGGCAGTCTTCCTAAGACTGTTGTGTTCTACAGGCCTGCCATTCTCTCATATCCAGCGCTCTTTGTGCCCTTTTCCCCTTCCTCTGAAAATCTAGTTATATTCTCTTCAAAAGTCACTATGACACCTCTTCTCCCAACAGATGTGTTTCTTGTTAATAGGGGGTGTTCTCTCACTGTATTCCAAATCCTGCATTCAAGCCTGGAGTCTTGGGGTTATTGGAGTTCTCTTCGTTCAAGACCCAAACCTTTGAGATGACTGGCTATTGTTTCTGCCCTCCTTCCCCATTCTGATTGTGTGCCACTCCGCAGTCATTCTACTTAGTCCGGGCAGGGCTCTTTTGTGAAACTTTCCTTATCCAAAACCTGGATACAGCATGCTGCCGCTAAGAATCTAAGACCCGGCAAGAATGAGGAAGAACTTGCCTGCCAGTTATCACTACTTCCATAAATCACCTGCAGAGATGAGTCAAAGACAAATGGAGATGACAGAAATTAGCCTGCATTTGACTGGCACATTTGGAAACTGATGCTAGAAAAGCTGTAGAATTCAGTGTGTCTGTAGATATGTCGCCCAAGATGTAATTCTTAATCCCATTAATTTTATCTCTTTTCCAATCAAGTTTTAAGCCTTAAAATGTGTCTCTGATCATTTCTTTAAACTGTTTTACATTTTATTTGCTGCAGTATATGAAAAAAGAGTTTATGTTTTGAAATACTCATGTTGAATTTTTAAAAGCAACACATAGAAATGTAGAAAAGCCTGCTTCAATCTGGAGAAGTCTTTGCCATTAAGTAGTTTATAGAGATGTGCAAATTCAAAATCAAAAGAAGTAAAAATGATTTATAGAGATAGCTCAGAAAATTCCATATGGTAAAAGGGATGTGAAGGTAGAGAGATAGGAGGAAACGGAGATCTCTTTTTCAGTTTTCAAAAAAAAAATATAGATGTATATGCATTTTAAATTATCTGCTTAAATGTAGCCGACTTTCAGTCTAGAAATCACACGAATTTGTTTTACTCTTATCTCGATATCTTCTGTTCTCAAATATTTGACTATTTCTCATATACTGGAAAAAAATTAGGTAAGCCCTTAAATCCTAGCAGATTGTTGCTCCATTTGTAACAAAACTTTTAAAAGCTAAAAGCAAAGGCCATTAGTTTGCAATTATCATCTGAATTAATACTTTTTAGTCAAATATATCAATCAATAATTTTATTAACTAATCTAACTAAATTATACTTCATATATTTTTATATTAAATTCCTAAAGGAAGGGCCAACTTAGGTGAATAATGAGTGCTGAAAAAAATCCTCTGATGCACACTTCTCAGCTACCTGCCCTCCTCGCCAATCACCCACCTCTCAGCTTCATAATTTCTAGAGTTTAAAGAACTCTCCTAAATCCTAGCTCAAATTGCTAATATCTGAAGCGGAAAGGAAATAGGATTTGAGAACGCTCCTATAGGTGTCATCATTATTAGCAGGAGATTTACTGGACTAACATAAATAAATTTAGTTCTGAAATGTCTCAGTTTTATCACTGAGAAGTAGGAATTCCCGTGGACAAATGAACATTTTTAGTATCTAAAGAGCATGTTTCAGCAAGGAAGAACAATCAACAAATTAAGCAACTTTTTCTTTTTACACTTTCTTCTCCAATCTGAAGAACTTGATGGTTTATTAAAGCTTGATAGATATGTGTTCACATCTGTGAAAGTTCTTCATTGGCCCTGGATCAGAGGATAAGTTCTCGACGTTGAACCTGTCAACTATAAATAACTAGTCTTGTTCTCCCCTATGTAGAAAGTAGTCAGCCTTCCGATTTTAGTCACATCACACAGGTGTATTTTCATTTACTTTTTATCCTATTATTTCTTCAATTTGTGGATACTAGTGAGCAAAATTGTTGAAGTCATAGATAAATATGGTAAAAATGAAAATCTTACTCGTATTCATTTTTTTTTACAGTCTTTTGAGAAGAGATGTCTGATTTAGAATAAATTTGATTTGGGGCTGTGAAAATATCCACAACTCTGTACTTTAGAGATGCTACAAGTATTTGTGAAATTACTGATTTTCTTAGAATTAATTAGAATTGGATCTAGATAGTAGACTGTCATTTTGATTTAAAGGCATTTCATAAATATACATTGTACATAGATATTTAACAGTTATAAAAGACCCATTAGCCTGTTTTATTATGCCAGGCAGGTTTACCTTGCTGCCTCTTCCTCTGTTTTTTTCTTTTGTAGTTCATCTAATAATCTTTCTAAAATCTTAGAGTCAATTTCAGATTTATTCTCCAAATACAGTTTGTGAAATAAATATTTTCCTGAAATACAGATGAAGAGAATAATATTAATTTTGAAGTTCAATAAAATATAGTGAGATATATTTTGGAAATTAACAATGACAAATCATTTCTACCAGTATCCAAATATATTTTCCTTTAAGCATTTACCTAAATAGAGCCCAGATTCTTTAAAATATTGAGACCATCTTAAATCCTTTTATAACAATATATATTACAATGGTATAAATAACTAAGACATGAAAAGATGACCGTATATGTGTGGGTTTATTTCTGGGCTCTCTATTCTGTTCCATTAGTCTATGTGTCTGTTTTTACGCCAGTACCATACTGTTTTGATTACTATAGCTTTGTACCAAGTGACAGAATAATTAAAATTTAGTTCTGCTATCTTTATGTACTTAATATTTCCCATTTGAGGTGAAGAAGGACTAATGTATAGTCTTTGCCCTCAACCTTATATATTTTTCATTTAAAAGTTATATAAAGTGCTGACTGGGAAGAGGAAGTTAAATCCTCAGCCCCAGAGAATAATGATAAGGTACTGACAGAACATCTAGTGATCCAGCACATTCTCTCTGGCCACCTACTCCGTGGAGTGGATGCCTCATTTGTGTACCTCTAGGTCATGTAGGGATTACTGGGGTGGTATTTGGACCTAGAGAGGGTGGGGAGTTTTCCATTTTGTATTTTAACTAAAAATAGTATCAGCAATAAAACTCCACTTTCAAATTTACATAATAAATATTTACCAACCATTGTTTTCTGTATCCAATAAACAGATTATTAAATCAGGTATAATTCCCTTCTCCATTAAGATTAGCCATAGTTCTTTTACAATAGGGCAGTTGTCCAATATCCATCCTCCATATTTTGGGGCACCAGCAAATCTATCCTTGTTTTCTTGAACTACCTGTGAAAAATGACACACTGATATTACCATGATAGCTAGACAAGTCAAGGATGCTATCTTGATAAATCATTTTTGTGAACCTTAACCAAGTATCTTCTTATTTTTATTATTTAAAAAAATTTAAATCCAACTATTTAATTTGAAATTTTTACTTCACTAATTTACGTATGGATGGCATAACAGAAAATATCATGTGGGGGCCGGCCCGGTGGCACAGAGTTAAGTGCCGACTTTTCTGCTTCTTGGCAGCCTGGGGTTTGCCAGTTTGGATCCCGGGTGTGGACATGGCACCACTTGGCAAGCCATGCTGTGGTAGGCATCCCACGTATAAAGTAGAGGAAGATGGGCACGGATGTTAGCTCGGGCCAGGCTTCCTCAGCAAAAAGAGGAGGACTGGCAGTAGTTAGCTCAGGGCTAATCTTCCTCAAAAAAGAAAAGAAAAGAAAAGAAAAGATCATATGATAAGAAGAAAAAAGAAGAATTAATGCAACAATATCTTAAAGAACAAGAGTCATATGATAATTGGCAAGAAATTCCACTCTAACCAAGTATCTTTCAAGTTCTTCTGACTCAGAGGGAGAAAAAAAAGAGCCACTTAATTTTAAAAGAGAAATGATTTTAAAGCAATAAAGTTGTAAGTTTTAAAAATAAAGAATGGAAAGCAAAAGCCTTTATTAAATAAATGTAACAATCCTCTTTGCTATATGTTATTCAGTATTACAGAATTCAGATCCTCATTCAGAAGGCCTAGGGTAGGGCCAAAAGTCTGCATTTCTAACATGCTCCCAGATGACAATGGTCCACGGACCATACTTTGAGTAGCAAGGTCCTAGTCCAACTTCCCTTTTTTAGAGACAATACTCTTCACTCTCCTTTGATTTTCATCAGTGTGAGAGCTGAGAGGTACTGAGATGTCTACTAATAGCCAGAGGAAGGAACTGGGTCAAAACAAATCTTGCAGGTGATTAGAGAGTTCCGCTAAACTCTCCCTTACCTGCCACCCAATCACAATAGCTTCAACACAAGTATGGCAATTAGTAATGTGGACCTGTGAATACACCAAGTCTGAGGGTTTTAAACAAGTTTGTATGCCATCAGGTCATCACAGAATATTAGAAGTCAAAGGGGAAAAGATGTCAAGAGGACCACTATAACCCTCCAACCTATGCAGAATTTAAGGTTATCTGCTCTTTGAATTTCCAGCTAAATGAAGAGCCCTTTGGAAAAAAAAGAATCTTAAACACTTTGAAAGTTTAACATAAGATCATTGGGGGTGAGAGGGAGATAAAAAAAGCTATAAAGAAGAAATATAAGTGAAATAACTCAGACAGAGAAAGACAAATACTGTATGATGTCACTTATAGGTGGAATCTAAAAAAACAAACTCATAGAAACAGAGAACAGATTGGTGATTGCCAGAGGTGGGGGTGGAGGTGGGGGGAAATGAGTGAAGGTGGTCAAAAGGTACAAACTTCCAGTATAAGATAAGTCAGTCCCAGAGGCCTAATGTACAGCATGGTGACTATACTTAACAATACTCTATTGTATATTTGAAAGTTGCCAAGAGAGTAGATCCTAAAAGTTCTCACCACACAAAAAAAGTAACTATGTGAGGTGATGGATGTTAACTAAACTTATTTTGGTAATCATTTTGCAATATATACATATATCAAATCATTATGTTGTACACTCTAAACTCATACAACGTAATATGTCAATTATATCTCAATAAACTGGAAAAAATATAAATAGTTAATAAAAAATTTTACTGTCCAAGTTTCAGTCGAAGATATGAAAATTAAAACAACATCAATATATAATTTATACTTTCCCCAGCTCAGTCAATTTTTTGGAAAAAAAATTTAATGGCTTCATAGTATTTTATCAAATGAATAAATCTTAATTTGTTTAATCATCCTCTGACTGTTAAACATCTAAATAATTTATAATTTTATTATAACATAGTGATGATGTGATGAACATCTCTATATAAATCTTTGTCCAAATATATATTTCTTTAGGTTAGATTCTAGAAGAAGTGTTTTTGGGTCAAAGACAATAAAGAAATGAATATTTTAATGGCTTTTCATACACATTGACACATTACTTTCAAAACATCTACATCAATTTTTCACTCCTCCTATGTGACTACATCATTACAGCCTCACTAGTATGGGTTGCTATAAGTTTTAAAAAGTCTTTGCCAAGCCAGCCCTGATGGTCTAGTGGTTAAAGTTTGGGACTTTCAGCACTTGGGTGGCCCAGGTTTGTTTCCCGGTCATGGATCCACACCACTTGTCTGTCAGTAGCCATGTTGTGGCGGTGGCTCACATAGAAGAACTAGAATGACTTACAACTAGAATGTACAACCATGCACTGGGGCTTTGGAGAGGGGAAAAAAAAAGGAAGATTCCCAACAGATAGTAGCTCACAGCGAACCTTTCCCAGCAAATCAAAAAACAAAAAATCTTTGCCAAGTTGACAAGTGAGAAATTGTACCTCACTGTTTTAATTTTCATATTTTTATTGAAACTTGAAGATTAAAACTTTGCAATTAACCATTTGTATTTCTTCTTTGATAAAATAATCTGTTTACATCTTTTGCCTGCTTTTATATTTGGGTATTAGATTTTCCTTGATTTGTAAGAAATCATTATATTAAGGAATTAACATGTCATTTATTATAAATACTTTCCTCAGTTTGACTTTTGCTTTGAATTTTGATTTTCATGATTTTTTTAATAGAGAGGGAATCATTATTAAGTAGGCTCTCTATTGAGACGTTGTTTTGAGTTCCTCCACTGCTTTTGTGCTTAGAATACTCAATCATTCCAAGATCATTTCAACCTCGCTGCACTTTCTTCTAGTTTAAAAAAATGCTGTTTTTACATTTAACTACTTAATTTATATAGAATTTTTAAAATTTGGATATAAGTTGATAATCTAAATTTTTTTCTCCCCAATAGTTCATTTTATCAACACTACTAAGTAATCCTTCCTTTCCTTTTGGATTGTCACGTAAACTTTAGCATGCACGAAATTTTTGTCCATACTGAGGTCTGTTTCTGCGCCTTCTCTGTGGTTCTGTTGATTGTTGTTTGACTGTTAGGCTTAAGTACACTGTAGCATTACAACACATTTTACTAGCTGGTAGAGCAAGGCTCTCTCTATTATACTCTGCCAAACTCTTCCTACCTAGTCTCAACTTTTGGTTCTTCCAAATAAACTTCAGAGTTATTTTGTCAGTTTCTAAAATATATTGAGATTTTTATTAGAATTACATCAAATTTATACATTAATTTGAGAAAACCACCTTAATAAGATTTTGTCTTTACACATAAGAAATTTAGTTACTGACCTGCTACTTTTCAAAAATAGGTTTCCTACTCATAGAGATCATAACAACTGATGGCAGGTAAACAGCCATCTGCACAGGTCCCTGCTGTCTTGAGAAAGACAATCTGATAGGAGCTTTGATGTTAAAATCTCCTTACAATCCCAGATTTAAATTCCCCTACAATTCCAGAGTCACAGTTTACCATCTAGTGACACTACGTATATTCTTATATCAGAAGTGTTTTAGTAGCACTTCTTGTAGATTTGTATCCTCCAGAATAAACTCTGAAGAGAATGGAGAACATTTTCAGTGAAGGGCAAGGATGGGACTTCCACAGTGCTAAAGACGTCCCTCACCTGCCTGTCTCCTCTGGGATGCTCTATCTCACCTCCCAGGGAGAAATGCTAGCCCGACCTTCATGGAATTTCTACCTCTGGTGAGTTATCTGTTCACCACTTAGCACATAAGTTAACTACTGGATTGTACCTCAGCCTTCCCACCTGACCCATAGCTCTTTAAACAAAAGAACTGCGTTTAATTCACCTTCATATCCCTAGGACCTAGCACAGTTCAGGGCAAAGAGTAGGTGCTCAGAGTGTTTCTGAAGGAATACATTGAGGACAGAACAACCTGAAGAGAAGCAGAAGTTGAAAAGTCTGTGTGGGAAGCTCAGAGGGCGACAGCAACTCACCAGGGGTACAGCCAGCGGCTGGAGGGGCCCACCCAATGTGTTATAGAGTGGTCCTAGACTCTCACAGAATAATTTTTTTCGTCTCACTTAATTTTAAATTACATAATTTTCAAGTTACAGAGAAATATAGAAGTTCATTGAGAGTCCAAAACTGATTGGTTCTCTTTGACTTTTCTCTGAATGCTTACTCAAGGTTTCTGTAAAAACAGAGCCATATGGACATCTTGTTCTTTAGAAACGAAAGATACGCCTTCTGATTTGCTATAGGTAGGGCATAGTATCTGAGGATTTATTTTCCTCCTAAATTAGAAAATCACTTGTGTGTCCACTCATCTTCTCTACGAACATACGTTCAAGGTGGTTGGATGAAATTAATTAGCTATGGAGCAAAATTTATCTTCGTTTACAAGTAATTAGATTGTAGATAAAATGTCTAACTTTGGTATTGGCTTCATACACACCACCTTTTAACCAAGTGAACTGATTTAAAGACAATAAAAGTTGATGAAGAATCAACTTCAAGGCTACGAAACTATATTGCATAATTGTTGACAAGTGAACAGCTCTTTGAAGATTTACAAACAGCATAAGCAATTGTTCATTTCGGGTACGCTACACATAATGTTGACTATAAAATGTACATGAATTTGAAGGCTACAGATTACAGCACTTTCAAATGAGATTCTAAAATAATTATACATATACTAGAACATTTTCTCAGTTACTGTTAAATCAATGATAGAAACAGACAGCCTGGATCTCTTACTTCTTTGAGGACCTCCTCTAAGATTTCAGCATGTTTTTCATACGGCTGCTCGAAGTTCATATCCTTTGCCGTTTTCACAGTCTCCTCTATCATGGCGAGAACTTCTGGATGCTCTGCAGTCACCTCTTCCTGTAAGTCTTCTACTGAGTCTAAAGGAAAAGAAGTTAATAAACCAATGCCATGAATAATTTCAGTGAGCAATTCTATTTGCAATAGAACATAATTGTTAATACCTGAGCCAAGAAAGTACTATCTTTGTGTTACTGCAGCACATGCTAGAGGAAGGGGGAAATAGACTAGGGAGGAGATGTTAAGTCAGGAATCACAAAATACCAGAGCATTGGCTTAAAGCCAGTGCATCAGAATGAAAGTGAACAAAGCAAGAAGAAAGTTATGTAGAGCAGGAGTCAAAACCCAGCCGGCCAAGGAGAAGAGGCAGGGACCCGAGGATTCCAGGGGTCAAGCTAAAACACGAGCATCTAGGGAATGAGCCAGAAAACACGATGAACACTTCCAGTTACAAGCGTGAGACTACATGGGACAGTTAGAGGACAGGAGGTAGGCAAGTTGGAGGGGATGGAAGAAAGGGTGGCATAGGCTGGTTTTTCAAGTGTTAAACTTGATTCTTGACCTCACTGTGTACTGAAGGTCTCCTTGCATGGCTGAGTTGGCTCACAGGGTGCATCATGATGTAAATGTTCATCCACTCTAATGAGGCAGGAGATTGGCAGCACCACCTGACTTCTTTACCTCTGCCTTTCCAGTTGTGCTTCTTGAGCTGCAGCCCCAAGGCTCCATCCATCAGGGTCTCCTGCCACAGCCCAACTGATCCCAGCCCAGAAAAACCCGAAAGGGCTTTCCAAGAGCTGCTGCCTGTTGCTCTCCATACCGTGAAGTGAGAAGTCTGTTCTCAGGGATGGAGAGAGCCAGCGGTTCCTGGAGAGCCAGAGTGGAAGAGGCAAGAACCCACCATATTCCTGCAGTCTTGGGAAGGGTGCATGGTGAGGCAGAAATAGCCAGGCAAGGCCACTAAATGTGCTAGAAGCTGCTAGTTGTCCACCCAGTATCCATTCTCCTCTTCCTTAGTAACTGAACCCTGATTTTCTTGGGGTCAGAAATGTGCCCAGCTAGAAACACTGCATCTCCCAACTTCCCATATAGCTTGGATGGCCAATAGATAAGATGCAGGCAGAACTGTTTTGGTGAGTCTTCTTGTCATTTCTTTAAAGAGGGATAACTCAGCTGGATGGGGTGGCAGTTTTTGTCCTTTGCCTTTTCTTTCTTCCTGCTAGGCACACTGATATAATGGCTGGAGCACCAGCAGCTATCTTGTGAATTGCTATGGTAGCCACCTGCCAGGGATGGCAGAACAGAAAGACAGACCTCCTGTCTTCCCAATGTTCTTTTTCACCAAAATAATATATCACATGTTATTTTTTCTGTGTTCCTGCATGTCCAACTGTTCACAATAGAGTAGCCTTTAAGATACAGTAAGTTGGGTATTAATAATGTTTTTTTTTAAAAAAAAATCACGTTTCTCCTTCAAAATTCTAAAGGGATTATTTGTTATTTTTAGATCCACCATCCAAAAAAACCAAATAATCCAAACATTAATTCACCTGGTTTTGGATCCAACTTTAGATCTTGACTAGAGTCTTGAGGACTTCTTTTAAATATAGACACTTCACGGACTTCTTTTTCATCAGTAAATAAAACGTCGTTATCATCTAAAGAACAGTAATAGATTGTAGGTGATTCCCAAAAAAGATTGTGCTATGGGTCCCAGGGAGCCAGGACTCATGTTCCCAATGTTTTAAAAATTAAAATAACAACCATAATAATCAAACAGGTAAACATATCTATCAGCAGTAGAAAAAAGATCGTGACTTAATCTGTAACAAAACCAAGATCAACTCTTTTATACAATGCCAGTAAATGCAAATTGAAAAAACAGATCAAATTTTCCCTTCCTGACTTAACTGACAGCCTCCTGGCTCCAAGAGATAGAGGCTGTGCTTATCTGAGACACGGGGGTCAAGGAGGGTGCTTTCCCCAGGGCAGGCTGGCAGTGTTGGCATCCTCCAGCAGTGCGTAGAGCACTGATGCCTTCTTTACCTCGGACTTCCTCCCCCAAAGAGGAGAGAGGAGGAAGACCATAAGTAAGTTTCTGACAGTGCCCAGTTCAATTCCTACTAGGCTTGAAATAAACACTAGGCCAGCACATCTGTCTGGATCAGGAGGAGGAACCGAACAAAAAAAATCAGTTCTACATTATACAACACAGTAAAGTATAGATGATTTTAAAAACTAAATACAAAAAAGTCAGACCAATAAAAGAAAAAGAATATAAGTATATATTAAATCTCTGGCTGAGAGGAAGACTTTTTAAGCCTGAAAGTAAATGGAGGAAATCAACAAAGGGAAAATAATGATTTGACTATGAAAATATTAAAAATCCCTCTGCTTCAAAAACAGCAAGGTGTTTTAAAAGGCAAACCACCCAATTTGGAAAAAAATGTGGAAAACAAGTGACTAACATAGAAAGTTTATATAGAAACCATACAACTGATACAATGATTTAGAAAAATGGGCAACAGACAAAAACGGTCACCTCAGAAAAGAAGAAATATGAGTGACTAACTAATATGAAAATATGAAACTTCAGAAATAGTCAAATTAAAATTAAAATAATATTTCAAAAGAGAAAACACCGAGGAAATGATGACATATATTTTGTATATTACTGAGCAGAATATACTTTGGAACAACTATTATGCAAAGTCATTTGATTCTGTCTATAGCTTCCTACTCATTAAACTGTTGACACCACTGATGTCAACATGTGGACAAAACTTCATGTAAAAAGTCCATTATTTGTAGCATAAAAACAGTAGCAAAGAAATAAAGTCTGAAAAATAACAAGTTTCCAACAGAAAAAACGAGTTAAAACTATTATCTAAAAATAGGGAAATTGTACAGTAATTTAAAATGAGTGTTAGAATATTTCCTAATGAAACAATATAATCAAGTGGTACATTATAAATCAAAAAAGGTAAAAATAATTTACCTTGGAAGCTCTCAATTATGTTAAAATATGAATGGAAAATTTTTATAAGGGTAAATAACAATAAATGATAACATTTCACAGCTAAAACTCTAGGTTTATCATGCTCTGATTCCAACACATTAAAGGAAATAGAGAGCTTTTAAGAAAGAATTTATTATTGTATGATAATGATTGTATCATGTTTGGAAACATTCAAAAAATTGGGGGGTTTTCTAACCATATTAGGCTCCTGGTTTCTACATTTTCTTCTTCATTCTAGTAAACCTATCTCTGTTCTACAGCTGTTCAGTTTAAATCTGTAAGAGAGAAGCTAACTTTTTTCTCCTGAAGTTTCTAATTTTTGGAGTAATTTTAAGCTTCAATACAAACATGATAAAATATCAAATAAATGGAAATAAGATTCATAAGCATGGCATTAGCAGTTCATTTTGTTACCATCTTTATCAATTCTGGCAGCTTGATCATCAAGGACATTTTCTGATGTCGTTTTGGTTTCTTCATTGTCCTCTGAAAAGCCTTCTACTTGGGATTCATGAGCGAACGCTGTGGCAAAGAAATAATTTGCGTTATCAGCTAATCTGTTGATGTTAGGAAAGACTTGGCTAATAACATCAGCAATATATTTCTTTACCATCTTCACCAAGTGAAGAGCGGAAGTCTTCTAAGCTTTTATACTCATCAGTTGGGAACTTGTCATATTCCCGTCTTTCAAATTCTTTTTCAATTTCTCTCAAAGCTGACTGGGCTGAAAGACAGTAATTGGCTGTTAGCAAAAGGTAGTTGTGGATAGCGAGACAGGTCTAGTGATTAAATCCTCTGCTTTAAAGTCAGAGAGACTTGGGTGTGAGTTCCGACTCAGCGTGGCTGTGGAAAACACTAATCACCCTGTCTGGATTTCTACTGGGCGTAATGGGGATCATCAAACCAAGAGCACTGTCACAAGGATTAAATGCGACAATGTATGGAAACACTTAACTTAGAAAATGCTCGGCTCACAGGAAGCCTATTTCACGTTAGCTGCCATCTTCCGTATTATTATATATTTTTCTATATTAAAAACCTCCATACTCTTGGGCCATCCTGGTGGCGCAGCGGTTAAGTTCGCACGTTCCGCTTTGGTGGCCCAGGGTTCGCCGGTTCCGATCCCAGGGGTGGACGTGGCACCGCTTGGTAAGCCATGCTGTGGCAGGCGTCCACATATAAAGTAGAGGGAGATGGGCACAGATGTTAGCTCAGGATCAGTCTTACTCAGCAAAAAGAGGAGGATGGGCAGCGGATGTTAGCTCAGGGCTAATCTTCCTCAAAAAAAAAAAAAAAAAGAAAAGAAAAGAAAAGAAAAAACCTCCATGTTCTCTACCAACAAATTTACCTTGAAAAAATATTGGAATAAAATTCACTACCCAAAGAATTTCGATGTTTTAAATTTTGAGAAGGGTTAGCTGCATTAGTGAATTTGATAAAGAAAAGAAAAAGCTTTTAAGTTTGCAGCGTATGAGGGAGAGCATCTATTTCTATATTCTGGTGTGAGTAGGTGATTTGTGGACAGTTTTAAAATCTATGATTTCATGCCATAATTTGGTATGAAAGGCATCACTCTAGACTCCAGGAAACATTACAGATCATTGTTCTTCTTCCAGAAGCCCGGCTAGCTCCCTTTCTTGATCCAGGTTTCAGCTAAATGTCCCCTCTTCAGAGAGGTCACCCTCACACTCCAGCACCCCGACCCCCATCACTGACAGCCCCATTACTGGGTTATATTTCTGTCTGCTCACTTGCTTTTTTTGCCCATCTCCCATCTGTTAAAATGTAACTACCACGAGGGCAGGAGCTTCATGCATCTTGTTTTCCTCTGGAGCCCAGGGCCTAGAATCATGTTTAATGCAAAGTAGATGCTCAAGGTTTTGCTGAATGAATTAATGAATTCATTTTGTTCAGCCTTAAATAGGTTGAGTAACAAGCCATCTTAGTAGTCTGGGTCAATATTTCTCAAACTTTAGTTTGTGAGTTGTTTATGAGTTTTTTTTTAATTTGGGATTTTTTTGAAGGCAATATACTAAAAATATAAATTCAATCTGGATCATCGTTGGATGGCATACAATTTCAATGCTGGTCTTTTTTTGGTTGTTTCTATAATCCGTTGGGCACCACGTTGGACTCTGTTACGTGTTTATATGCTAATAAGAAAGAAGGGAGGCAGATTTATTAGGCAAATAATGTGTGCTTGCCTAGCAAAAGCTCAACATTGCCATGTAGGAAGAGATAATTTCCTTGTTATTTAAATAGTTTCAAGCATAGAAAATGATGGGAAGCTTCCTAATTTACATAAAAACTTACATTATAGCAAAATCTGACAAATAGAGCACAAAAAAGAAAACTATAAACCACTTACACTTAAAAGTGTAGAAAAAATTCTAGATAACCACAAGAAAAAATATGTTATAAGAATAATACATCACGACCAAGTAAGGTATATTTCACAACTACAAGAATGGTTTAAAGTTGGAAGTTATACCTTAGTATAATTGATCAAATCAGTAGGTCAAAGGATTAAAAACTTTATAATCATCTTGATAGATGCTGAGAAGGCATTTAATGGTGTTCAACATATATTCCAGATAAAAATACTGAGTAACCTTATGGAGAAACATTGGCAAGAATCCATTTAAAAAGGCCCACTACCATTGCCACTATTTAACATCATCCTAGAACTGCTACCCACATAATTAGTCAAGAAAGGAGATAAGCATATATAATGGGAAAAGAAGAATCGAAACTATACTTCTTTTCAAATGATATGATTGGTTATCTGCAAAACTTAAGGGATTCAACTAAAAATCTATCAGAACTGGAAAGCAAGTTTAATAAGGTGGACAGTTACAAACAAAAACATAAAAATCACACACCTTTCCAATATACTGGTAATAACTACCTGGAAAATATAATAGAAAAATGATCCCAATCAATAGTAACAAAATGACAAAGTATCTAGGAATAAAAGTACAGACAATGCATGAAGATAGTTATAAAATGTTAGGAAGGGTACAAATATTATACCAAAAGGTGGAGATTTTATCTGTCTGCATGAGAAAATTTAATAAAGATGTGAATTCTCCTCAAGTTATTATATATATTTTTTATTGGCACCTGAGCTAATAACTGTTGCCAATATATTTTTTTCTTCTTCTTCTCCCCAAAGCTCCCCAGTACATCATTGTATATTCTAGTTACATGTCCTTCTAGTTGTGGCATGTGGGATGCCGCCTCAGCATGGCCTGATGAGTGGTGCCATGTCTGTGCCTGGGGTCCGAACCAGCGAAACCCTGGGCCAGGGAAGCAGAGTGCGCACACTTAACCACTCGGCCAAGGGACCGGCCCTGCATCATGAAGCTTTAATAATCACTGTTTGTATTAAAGGCTATAAGAGAAAGATCAATAGAATAGAAAGTGCAGAAGTTTCCACACACACACATGCAAACTTAATATGAAGATAAAGAAGGCATTCCAAATCTCCAGTAAAGTTACGGAAAATTTAGTAAACGTTATTTGTAAAATTGGCTCACCATTTGGGAAAAATAAATTTAGATCCCCGTCCAACACACAATTTATTACAAAAATAGCATATTAATTAGAAAGAAGCATTATTTTAAGATGAGAGAATACAATTTTGCATGTACCATAGGATCACAAGCATTACAAATATGAATAGGAAAAAGAGAGGGGTGGAGAATGCATCAAGTTCTTAACAGGGGACATCTCTGGGGACTAAGTATGAGGGCATTTTTTTCCATCTGCTTTTTCCAGTTTTCCGTGATCACTTGCGAGACAGATGATAACAGTACAGACATTGATTTGAATCCCAATCACTTGCTGGCTGTCAACTATGGGCGAGTTTCATAACCCCCCTGAGCCTTAGTTTCGTCATCTACTAAAAGTGGAGATAAAAATACCTACTTCATAGGACTGTTATGAGGATTTAGCATAGCCTCAATATATAGTAAATGTCCAATGAATATTAATCTACTATTACTTTTGTAATGAGAAAACTTTATTAGGAAAAGACTATTTGGAATTGAGGCAGTGATATCTATATTAGGGGACAGCATCACTGTGGCTTCTGAGAAATCCAAACCGCGGTGGCTGAATCTAGTCTAAAATAGTTGGAGCTAATCTCAAATTTTGGGTCTAGATCTTTAATGCAAGAAAGATCGCATGTAGTGTATGGGAAGTGCTGCATTGAGGGCATTCCCGAAAGAGGAGATGTTTAGATTAAGCTGCTTTTACATGTTCTAATGTGACTGGTTACAAAAGTGCCAGCTATAGATATAAATTCTACCAAAACCAATCAATACATTTCAAAAGCAGTCATGAACTGAGAACTCTCATTTTTCCTGCAGAAACAGAGAAAACAACCCCCAAACCCTTGTGCTTATTCTAAAATAATGTGATAAGGAAGAGGCAGAATGGCCAGAGGAAAGAACACCAGGACTTTGGAAAGGAGGGTTCAAGCCTCAGCTACTAGCTGGGCGAGTTTCAGGAAATCATTTGACCCCCGTGTGCCTCAGTTTCCTCATTTGTAAAGTTAGAGAATTGTGTGAACTGATCACTAAAGCTTCTTCCAGTTCCACTGTTTTGTGACTTTTTGAGTTCACAATTAATATTTTCCCAATAGAAAAATTTAATTTACAGTTGGGGCTGACATCCAAGCCTAAAACAACAACAGGAACGATGGCAGCAACAGCCAACTGCACAAGAGTTAGGCAGAGTGGTGTTGTCGTAATTGGCGTAGATAAAGATATAATTCAGCTCAGTCTCCGGCCCGGAAGCAGACCTATGAAAGTTAAGAAATCCAAATTTGGAAGTTCTTTCTGATGCCTTTCCTCAGAAGTCTAGAATTGAAATCTTTTTCTCTGTTTATGAATCAGGTTCACGTATATTCATTCCTTCAACCATTTATTAAGAGGCTACAATGTGTAAAGATGCCAGGGAAATCAAGACAAGCAAACTGAGTCCTTGCCCTCGGGGAGGGAGGCCTAAGTGTTGATTTAACCTTAAAACAGACATTAAAAAAAAGGTGGTTCACCTTGTCTTTTAGCTTGTAGTTCTGTGAGAAGCCGTTCTTTCACAGTTTTGATAGCTGCTTCAGTGATCTCAGCTATAGTATTTCTCACTAACGTTTCAAGGGCTTTATCAAAACGTGGTTGAACAATCTTGGCGTAGTCAACTACCTGCAAAGAATATTTGAGAAAAACCAACATAACTACAAGTTACTGCAAATATGAAACACATTGTTCATCTCTCTCTATTTATATCAATTTCTATACTTATCTATCTCAAAAACATTAATGCTGTTTGACGTATGTTATGTTCAGAATTCATTGATTTTTGAGTACTTGCTTTCATAGAAATTCAGTCATATTTTTCATGTACGATTATTTATTTATATATGTATCTATCCTGTAATATATAGATTCAAGTTGCACATATATATATTTTTTAAAGATTTTATTTTTTTCCTTTTTCTCCACAAAGCCCCCCAGTACATAGTTGTATGTTCTTCGTTGTGGGTCCTTCTAGTTGTGGCATGTGGGATGCTGCCTCAGCGTGGTTTGATGAGCAGTGCCATGTCCGCGCCCAGGATTCGAACAATGAAACTCTGGGCCGCCTGCAGCAGAGCGTGCGAACTTAACCACTTGGCCATGGGGCCAGCCCTGCACATATATTTTTAAAATCAACTTTGTATGTATAATTTACATACAATAAAGGCATCCATTTTAAGTACACAGTGTGAAGAGTTTTTGCAAATACATACATATGACAACAACCACAATCAAGATGTAGAACATTTATGTCACCCCAAAAGTTCCCTCATACTCCTTTATAATCAATTCCTGCCCTTGGCAATCACTTTCTGGCACTATAGCTCAGTTTTGCCTTTCTTAGCATTTCATATAAATGGAACCATACAGTGTGTAACCTTTTCCAAACTTTTTCCCCTTAGCATGTTTTTGAGATTCATCAGTGTAATTATATATATCAGTAATTTGTTCATTTTTATTGTTGAGTAGTATTCCATTGTAGAAATATACCACAGTTTTTTACTCATTCATCTATTGATAAACATTGAGCTGTTTCCAGTTTTCGGCTATTATACATAAAGCAGCAGTGGACATTTGTAAGGAATTCTTTTCATGGACATATGTCTTCATTTCTCTTGGATAAACACTTAGGAAGGGAATTACTGGTTCATATGGTAAGTGTATATTTGACTTTATAATAAATCATCAAACTGTTTCCAAAGTGGTTGAACTATTTTACATTCCTACCAGCAATCTATGAAAATTGCAGTTACTCCACATCCTCACCAACAATTGGTTTTGTGAATCTTCTAAATTTTAGCCATTCTAGTGGACATGCAAAATTATCTAATTGTAGCTGAGATTTACATTTCCCTAATCACTAATAATTTTGAGTTTCTTTTTATGTGCTTATTGGTCATTCACTTACCTCCTGTTTTTAAGCGTATGTTCAACTTTTGCCTATTTAAAAAATTGGATTAAAATTCTATATACATTCTGAATATAAGGTCTTTGTCAGGTAGACAATATACTGCATACTGAATTCTTGGATGTTAGAAATAGATTTCTATTTGCCTTTTAAGTTTAAATAATATTTCCGTATCTCCAGACTCATTTTGATTTTCCTTCAGTATGCTTATATTACTTTATTCCATGCCAATAAATATATATCTACACCATCATTTTTTAGTGGATGCACAGAATTGTAGTTGAATGTATTATAACGTATTTAACGAAAATACCAATAATATATATTTAGGTATACATGTTTTTGTAGTACAAATAGGCTATAATGAATACATATGATGAATACAGTTATGTATACATCTTTGATAGTTTCTTTAGGAAAAAAATCCATAAAATAGAATTGACACTTCAAATGATATGCATGGATTTTATACATATTTCCAATTGCCATCCCTAATGGCTATATTCTTACGAGTAGTGTATGAGAATGTACTTTTCTCTATCCTAGCCACACATCAATATTGTGTGTTAATAGTGATCTTTAACTCTGACAGTGAGATTGGCATGACATATCTCGGTTTTTTGGGCATATTCCTTTTCTCATGTTTAATGGCTATTTGTATCTATTATTTTGTGAAGTGCCTGTTTGCTATTTTTTTTCATTGGGGCTTCATCTGCATATCGATCTGTAAGAACTCTTTATATGTTTAAAATTAGAATTTCTCTGTCTGACAAATACTGTGATGGTTTTAAAACATGTCCCCAAATCCTTTAATGCTCCTTCTTTCAGAAGGTGGCGCCTAAATCCCCTTCTATTTAGTGTAGGCAGGACTTAGTGATTTGTTTTAAATGAACAATATGGTGAATTTTTCATTAAAAAAATGAAATGACAAATCATAGAGTGGTAGAAAAATATTCATAATGCTTATAATAAAAAATTGTATATGGATAATATAAGGAACTTGTACCAATAATATGCAAAGAAATTAAAAAATGGACAAGAGACTTGAACAAACACTTCAAAAAGAGACTATCTGAATGGCCAGGAAGCATATGAAAAAATGTAACCTCATCAGCCATTGGGGAAAAGCAAATTAAAAAAACAGTGAGATACACCCACCAGGACAGCTAAAATTGGAAAGACTGACCATAATAAAAGTTGGCAGGAATATGGAAAAACAGAACTCTCACAAACTGCTGATAGGATTGTAAATTGGTAGAATTAGTTTGGAAAACAGTTTGGCGTTATTTATGTAAGTTGAATGTATGCATACCCTATGTCCCAGAAATTTTACTCCTAAAGGTACCTCCAAGATATATAAAGATATGCATGTGTGCACCAGGAGACATGCACAAGAATATTTACAGCAATATTATTCATAATTACCCCAAACTAGAACAACCCAAGGTTTATTAACCCTCAAATGGATAAATAAATTATAATATAATTCAATCACTAGAATATAATAAAACAATAAAAATGAATAAACTATAGCTATAGGCAATAGCATGGATAAATATCACAATCATGATGTTAAGTTGAAAGAAGCAAGGCACAAAGGACATAAATTGTCTAAGTCCATAAAAAAAAACCATGCAAAACTAACCTATAGTACTTGGATGTACACTTACATGGTAAAACCATAAAAGAAAAGTACAGAAGTGAAGACCACAAAGTCCAGGGCAGTGGTTCCTTCGTGGAAGGAGTAAGAAGACTGGTATTGGGAAGAGGCATGAGGGAGCTTCTGGGGTGCTGGCAACATTCCATATTTGACCTGGGTCGTGGTTATATGGGGGTTTGTTTTCTCCTGATTCAGCGAGTTTCACTTTTCTATATGTTAGTCATATTTTTCAAGAAAAAAGTTAAAAGCAAAGAGAAAATGTGACCCCTGTGATTAAAAGAATTCAACAGCACTTGGAATAAATTCACACTCCTCCCCAGGACCTGCATTGCTCTGACTACATCCTCAACCATCTTCATCTTGAGCCATTTGTCCTTTCACACTATACGCTCCAGCCACGCTGGCCTTCATGCAATTCCTCTACATTCCAATCCCTCATCCCATCCTTTGGCTCTGTCTTCAAATTACATCCCAAATCTGTCTGCTTCTTACCACCTCTACTGCTATCACTCTGCTCCAAGGTAAAAATAATTTCTCTTCACTTACTGAGGGTGGGGAACAGGCTCACTGTGGGGAGAGGGCAAGGAATTGACAGGCTAGGGTGTTGGGACGGTCATCTTTGCAGATACCGAAATCACCAAGAATTATGATGGGAGTGAGTATGTGGAGAGAAGGACAGTGGGCCAGGAGGGATGCAGCCCAGGGAACAGGAGATGAGTGGAAGCAAGAAAGGCAGTAGGTGGCATGGTCTGCATGAAAGGGTCTGCCGTCAAATCTGGAGGCTTTGGGGAAGCAGGGAGGGGCTATGGTGTGGAAGCTGCAGTAAACAGCAAGGAGGATGCCTTCTCCCACTGGACCAATTACCCAATGGACAGTGTGAAATTAAGAAAACCGAGTACAAATCCTGCAAATCCTAAAATCCTACAAATTATAATCAAGTATAGATAGGTAGAAAGATAGCTAGCTAGCTAGATAAATAATTACCTTTCCTTTGTAACTTTCTGCCAGCAAATTGCTAAGTGTTGTTTTCCCTGAAGATGGCGGACCAAAGATGGAGACTTTAAATGGTGGTGCTGGCATAGGTGGAAGGAGATAGGGACGCGGGTTCAACAAAAATGTTTTTAATGCTTCTTCTGATGAAAGACAGTATATTTTACCTAGAAAACTTAAAATACGCCATAATCATAAACAACTGAAAAGAGGCATGGGCAGGTTTGAAAGTTAAGTTCTGAAAATCTTACCTACCTCACAGAACAATCTGCCAATCCTAGAGCAATGTTACCTTCTTTTAACATCACGGGACATGTCTGTCCCCACCTGCTCCTCTGCCATCTATATCTTGGTGCAACAAGTTTATAAGATGCAAGAGTACGGAGCAGTTCATCCTGTAAATAATAAAGGCTACATTAAAAATGTGGGCATAAATTTTGCTGAAATTAACAGTATCAAGTATTTCATATCTTATTTAGTAGTGCTTTACCATTTAAGAAATTATTTAGAAAGTAAATTTTGGCTTTTCCTTAATTGCAACCATTCTGCACTTGTCCAAAACTTAATAAGGCAAATAAATTTCATTTCTGTTATAAGACTATGTTTATATTGTACTGGGCATTTTCTATTAGAAGGTAGAATGAGCGTAAGGTAAATAGAGTGTTTTTTCTTTTTAAAGGATTGGACAAGATGCTCTCTTTTCTTTCTTTCCTTTTTTTTTTTAAGGGATTGGACAAGATACTTTCTTTTTATTTTTCTTCCTTTTTTTTTGGTGAGGGAGATTGGCCCTGAGAAACATCTGTTGCCAATCTTCCTCTTTTTTTTTCCTCCCCAAAGCCCCAGTACATAGTTGTATATCCTAGTTGTAAGTCTTTCTAGTTCTTCTGTGTGGGATGCCTCCACAGCATGGTTTAATGAGCGATGTATAGGTCTGTGCCCAGGATCCAAACTGGTGAACTCTGGGCTGCTGAAGCAGAGTGCAGGAACTTAACTACTCAGTCATGGGCTGAGCCCCAAGTATCTTCTATTACCTGTTTCAGAAAACAATGTCATTTTTAAGACATTGGTCTTAAAAGGATCTTTTCGAATGTCACGTCTGCTCGGACAAGGGAAACAAAAGAAAAAATAAACACGTGGGACTTCATCAGACTAAAGAGCTTCTGCAAGGCAAAGGACACCAGGGTCAAAACAAAAAGACAACCCACCAATTGGGAGAAAATATTTGCAAATCATATAGCTGACAAGCAGTTAATCTCCATAATATATAAGGAAATCACACAACTGAACAACAAAAAACAAACAACTCGATGAAAAAATGGGCAGAGGACATGAACAGACATTTCTCCAAAGAAGAGATACAGATGGCCAATAGGCACATGAAAAGATCTTCAACATCACTAATTATTAGGGAAATGCAAGTCAAAACTACAGTGGGATATCGCCTTATACCTGTCAGAATGGCTATAATCACCAAGACAAAAAATAACAAATGTTGGAGAGGTTGTAGAGAAAAGAGAGCCTCCATACACTGCTGGTGGGAATGCAAACTGGTGCAGCCACTATGGAAAACGGTATGGAGATTTCTCAAAAAATAGAAATACCATATGATCTAGCTATCCCACTACTGGATATTTATCCAAAGAACTCAAAATCAACAATACAAAGAGACTTATGTACCCCTATGTTCACCACAGCACTATTCACAATAGCCAAGAGGTGGAAGCAACCCAAGTGCCCATCGACTGATGATTGGACAAAGAAGATGTGGTATATATACACAATGGAATACTACTCAGCCAAAAAAAATGACAAAATCGTCCCATTCACAACAACATGAATGGACCTTGAGGGTACTATGTTAAGTGAAATAAGCCAGACAGAGAAAGACAAACACCGTATGATTTCACTTATATATGGAAGATAAACACACAGACAAAGAAAACAGCTGAGTGGTTACCAGGGAGGTGAGCACAAAGGGTGAAGGGGTGCACTTATATGGTGACTGACAAATAATAACGTACAACTGAAATTTAACAATGTTGTAAATTATTATGATCTCAATTAAAAAAAAAAGGTATCCTGCAACTTGTTTTAAACCTTGAAAGGATATAGATTAAGGTTACAACATAAAGCGAAAGGTAGACTTTCAAACGGTTCAAAATAACTTACATTTTCCATTACATCATTTTCTTCCTCTGAACTCTGAAGTTTAGTTAAAACAGCTGCTCTTCTTAGGTTCAGATATTTAAGTCGATCCATAACTGCCTAAATTTAAAGAACAAGTCTTTAAATACATTGGCATTTAAATACCTCAAATATTCTGAAAGTGATGAGTTCATGAGTAGAATACTTCCTTGCCTCTTCCTAGCTTCTGGTGGTTTGCTGGCAAACTGTGCCGTTCCTTGGCTTCTAGATGCTTCACTCCACTCTCTGCCTTTGTTGTCACATGGCCATCTTCTCCCTGTATGTCTAAGTCTCTTCTCTCATAAGGATACCGGCCATATTGGATAGGACCCACCCTAATTCAGTACGACTTCATCTTAACTTGAATATATTTGAAAAGATCCTATGTCCCACTAAGGTCACATTGATAGGTATTGGAGGTTAGGACCTCAACATATTTTTGGGGGGGGACACAATTCGACCCATAATACTCTGCCCTCTGGTCCCCAAATATTCATGTCCTTAGAGGTCTAGCTCTATGGGACCTCCTCAGGCAGAGGGAAGACAGCCATGTGAAGATGAAGGCAGATATTGGAATTTTGCTGCTACAAGCTGAGGGACGCCTGGGGCTACCAGAAGTTGGAAAAGACAAGAATGGATCCTCCCCTGGAGGCTTTGGAGAGAGCATGTCCCTGTCAACACCTTGATTTTGGACTTCTAGCCTCTAGAACTATAAAAGAACAAATTTCTATCATTTTAAACCACCTAATTTGTGGTAATTTGTTATGGCAGCACTAAGAACCTAATACAGAGTCTATACAGAAGAACATGAAACATAGAATCTGAGATGAAAGATGATGAGCTAGACAAGGTTCTGGTGGTATATGATAGTCCATGGTAAATTACATTATATGTTCACAATTCATCCTCCCCTCTCTTCCCTCGTTAATTCCCTAGTTCATGTTGGGTGGAGTACACTTCCCTGTCCTATTGATATTGAGCTTCTTCATATAACCTGTTTTGGCCAGTGGAATATGGGCAGAAGTGCCAGGGTGTCAATGGCAACTGAGGCCTTAACAGGCTTGGCAAGTTTCAGCCAGGCCTGTTGGAGCTTCTGCCCTGTATCTTGAGGAAAGTGTGCCCTATGTCATAAAAACTGGTCAAATTCTGGATATATTTTGAAGGAGAAGCCTGCTGCGCATGCTGAAGGATTGGATGTGGGAGGTAAGAAAAAGAAAAGAGCAGCTTGAAGGTTGGATCTGACACGTACTGAGAGGAGAAAACTGTGGGAGGAGTGGATTTGGGGTGGGGGAATGGTGATGGTGGATCAGGAGTCTTATCTTGCACACACAGTTGAAATGATTATCAGACATCCAATTGGATATATTGAGTAGCAGTTGATTACACAAGTGTGGAATTCAGGGGAAAGGTCTAGGATAGTAATAGGAATTTAAGAGTTGCCAATGTTTTGAAGGTATTTTAAGCCATTGGACTAGACGAAGTCTTTCAAGCAGTGAGGGTAGACAGAGAAGAGAGCACAAGGAGTGAGCTTGAGGGTCCTCCGACTCTAGAGGTTAGAGACGTAGAGTGTCCGGTGAGGTAGAATGGACTCTACTGGTGTGGGGCCCCAGAAGCCAAGGGAAGAAAGGAACAGGAAGGAAGAAGTGATGAGCTGCGTCAAATGTTGCTTCTGGGTGAATTAGACGGAAACTGAAAAATGACCACTGGTTTTGGTCTGGAGGAGATCACCGAAGATCTTGGCAAGAGCGTATTCCAAGTGAGAAGCTTCTCCCTAATTTGGCTTTACCACCAGCATTATTATTATGTTGCTACCAAATATACCGAACCAGAAATCTGGGTGTTGTCTCTCTCCCTTAGCTGCTACATTAAGTCACTCGCCAAGCCCTGTCACGCAGACTTCTTAAATAACTTTCAGGTCTGTCTTCTTCAGTCCATTCCCACAATCACTACCCTACCCTACATCAGGCCATCATCTCTGATCTGATCTATTGCAAAAGTCAGAACTAGTCTTCCTGCCACTAATTTGATTCTTCTCCAGTTTTTTCCTTGCCCTGCGATCTGAACGATCTTAAATAGAAACAGCACCATTTTCATTCTCTAGCTTAAAACCTTTCACTGTCTGCCCACTCCCTCATGATGAGATCTAAACTCTTTAACATCTTTCTTGAAAAATCTCTGCTTATTCCTAAAGTCTTGGCACTATTCCACAACCCGCCACCCCTGCAACCATCCCCCTAAAAAAACCCTCTATGTTTCAATCCTACATTCAGTTCCTAGAACTCACTATGCTCTTCTTGCCTCTGGGGCTTCACACAGACTCTTCCCTGTGCATGGAACACTGTTCCACCTCCCCACCCCCGCTCCTAGCCTTTGAGGTCTAATTCTTACTAATCCTTAGGGTTTCAGTTTAAAAATAATTTCAAACAGATAGCTTTCCTCACCAGACTAGGTTCTGCTTCTGCCGTGAGCTCCTATCGTACCTTGTACTTCCCTGACTCTAATACTAACTGCCCTTTAAACATTTATTTCCCCCAATATATTGGGTACAACATCAGGAGAGGAACTCATGGACTCATCTGTCTCCTCTCCATCTGTATGCCCTAGAGCTTATCATAATGCTGGACATCTATCAGGTGTCTAAGAAAAAGGTAATGTATTTTCGTATTGTACTGTATATTTTTATATTTTATAAATTGAGTACTACAAATCACTTTGTATCATTTTTGTAATTTGTATTTTCTGATTATTTTAAAACAATGAGTGTGTATAACTTAAAATCAGAATGAAGACATTTTCAAAATGAAAACACAACTGAGCTCATAGATACAGAGAACAAATTGGTAGGTGCCAGAGGCAGGGGGTGGGAGCTGGGTGAAATGGGTGAAGTGGGTCAAAAGCTACAAACTTTCAGCTATAAAATAAATAAGTCGTGGGGATGCAACATACAGCATGGCAACCATAGTTAATAATAGTGTATTGCATATTTCAAAGGTGCTAAGAGAGTAGATCTTAAAAGTTCTCATCACAAGAAAAAACATTCTGTAACTATGTATGGCGACAGATATTAACTAGACTTATTGTGGTGATAATTTTGCAATATATACAAATACCAAATCATTATGTTGTATATATGAAACTAATATAATGTTGTATGTCAATTATACTTCAATAATAATTTGATTATAGATATTTAAAAAAATATTTATTGGACATCTTTTTCTAAATTACCTGCTCATGCCCTTTGCCTTTTTTTTTTTTCTATTGAGGCATTTGCCTTTTTTCTATTGAAATATCAGAAGTTTTTTCTAATTAAATAATAAAGATATTCAACAGTTGTTTATCACAAGAATGGAAAATATTTCCCCTCATTGTCTTTGTTTTTTTAATAGTGAAAATAATACTGTATTTTCAAACATGCATATATTCTTTTTTAAGGATACAGCTTTATTGAGATATAGTTCACCCACTTAGAGTGTACAATTCAATGGCTTTTAGTATGTTCAGAGTTGTGCAACCATCACCACAATTCATTTTAGAACATTTCCATCATCCCCAAAAGAAACCCTGGACCCATTAGCAGTCACCCCACGTTTATCCCAAGATCTCCTGTAGTGGTACCCCCATTTCAACCCAGGCAACAACTAAGCTAGTTTCTGTCTTTATAGATTTGCCTATTTTGGACAGTTCACATGAATGGAATCATTTGATATGTGATCTTTTGTAACTTTTCTTTCACTTAGTATGTGTTCAAGATGCAGCCATACTGTGACATGTATCAATACTTCATTCCATTTTATGGCTGAATAATATTCCGTTGTATGGATACGTCACATTTTATTTATCCATTCATCAGTATATGGACATTTGCCTTGTTTCCACCTTTTGGCTATTGTGAAAGGTGCTCCTATGAACATTTATGTACAAATTTTCATTTGAACACCTGTTTTCAATTCTTTTGGGTGTATACCTAGGAGTTGAATCGCTGAGTACTTGTGAACTCCATGTTTAACCTATTGAGGAAATACCAAACTGTTTTCCGAAGTGGCCACACCATTCTACATTCCCACCAGCAACGTATGAGGGTTCCAATTCTTCCACATCCTCAACACTTGTTATTGTCTGTATCTTTTTTTAATTTTAGCCATCTTAACGGGTGTGAAGTGGTATCTCATTACAGTTTTAGTTTGCATTTCCCTAATGGCTCATGTTAAACATCTTATGTGCTTATGGACTGTTATTTGCTTTTGCTTTTCTTTGAGGCATTTTTTTGTCATAGAGAGATTTTTAAATTCAAATGTAGTTTTGATTTAACTATGGACCGATGAATAAACACAATATCAAATTTTTAAGTGTTAAGATGAAGTTTTCAAAAATAAATGGTGTGAAAAATATAAAATATATTTCTGGTGTTTACTAAAATAAGTACAATCTAGTCAATAATTTTTTGATTTTCCAAATTGTGGAATATTCTTAGTGAACACTGGTTGCACTTACCATGAAGAGCTCCTCTGGGGGCTTATTTCCATCCAGCTCAATGAGATACTGGGAATCGTGTTCAGCCATTACTTCCTGTAGATAACAGAAAAAAACCCTTATAATCTGGGATCATTGGCAAAACTGAATACAAGGTCAGAATCTTAATACACTATGAAGAAATCTTTAAAGGTAAATTGTTTGCTTTATACATGATGTAATGTATGTTATTTTCAGTGCTCAAGATCTTTTGCAAAAGCCTACACTAATCTTCTTACAACGAATTTTATTCTCCTTCTCTTTTTTCCAGTTTTTCTCCACACTGAAGTCTTAGAATCCTTCCCAGCAGAAAATGTACTGGGGCATCTGTCTCTCTGCGTAGATTCATAAAATAATTTCTGCCAAACTGATAGTTGAAAGACTAGATGGATCTGTTTTACTTTTTGCTCCTCTGGCTATGGGTGATCTTCAGCATTCAGATATCCATAACCTCTGTGCATTTTTCTATTAGATTGCTTCTTTTCCCTAACATTCATGGAAAGTCTTGAATTCTTATCTGTCACACGGATTGCAAAGATTTTACCTTGCTATGATTTATCTTTTGACTTTGTTTATGGTATCTTCTGAAATATAAAATATTTTTATAGTGAAATATAACTGTTTTCATTGTTTCTAAATTTTCTTTTTTGCTTAAATTAGGTTTTCTCTGTCTCAAGATCATGTTAACATTCTTCTAAATTTTCTTCTATGATCTTTTTTGGTTTTTACTATTAAAATCTAAGATCCACCAGATTTTATTTTTGTACATTGGCAATGTTGAACTCTATCTGAGCCCTGTGTTTCCAGAAAGTAGGGATTGTCAATAGATAAGACCCACCTCAATCCTTCTTCAAGGACTCAGACAAGATCCGTCTCCATCCTTCTTCACGATTCCCTTAAGACTTGGGACGGCTCCTTTGTTTACCTGCCTCCATATCACCCCAGGCTCCTTTCCTTTTCATTGAGAAGGTCTCATTAATGAATGTTCTCCCTATTGCAATAGTCTGAACAAAATCATCTCCTTAATGTTCGGTGCATTTACCTTTCACAATATTGTGTGAGGTTGGATCCTAAGTGCTTCTTGTCTTCTAGATGGATAGCACATTATGCCAGCATTATTTATTGAACCATAAATTACCATGTTCTGAACAAGGAAGTACAGAATGCTTTCCTTAAGCTAGATTCTTAAGTGTGGCCTTACTAAGTCAAAGGGTATGAACACTCCTAAAGCTAAAGATACCTGCAACAAGTCAGACCAGAAGACGTGGGAGACGAAGACAGGTGAGAATGAAGACTCAGCCTTGGACTACCCCTGAGGCAGGATGTAAACCACAAACTGAGGCAGGTTAGTTTGCTCCCACTTGCTCTCATGTCTTTCGGAGGCATACTGAATTTTGGTGGTCTTGGCCTCCCAAGTGAATTGACATCAGAGCCAGATCAGAGCACACTAGAACTGCAGGCTCCTCCCTTTTATGGCTCTCCCCTGCCTCCCTCTACACACACCAGTACCCCGGAATAACCATATAAGGCAATTGTTTTGCTGTTCAGCAAGTGTCACGTAGGCCTAATGTCTAGGTTCTTGGCTTTGAAACTCTTGCTTTGTTGGCACTGGGGCAATCCATTCTTATCTGAAGTTTTCCACTTCGGGACTTTTTGTGGACAAGCTATTCAAAAACGACCACCCTAATTTATGTTCCTTTCAGCAGGGTGTGAGAGTGTTTGCTTTACTGTATAGTTGCTGGCATTAGGAATTCTTGTTCCTTGTTCATTTTTAAAAATTTGATCATGGAAATATTTCATTATTTAGATTAGCATTTCTTTATCATCAGTGAAGCTGAATATTTTTTCTACAGGCTTGTTACTCTTTTGTCTTTCATTTTTATGAATTGCCTGCTCATATTTGTTGCCCATTTGTCTTAGGAGGGTGACAACTTACAGGTTTTAAAAAATCATTTCTATGACCTTTTAATATACTAAAGCTTTCAATCTTTTTTTTGTTAACCACTAGGCCACTGAGGCTGGCTCTAAAAGTATCTTTATTCAAAGCTTTAAATGTTTTATCATATTTGATGTGGATATTTTTCCACTTTGTTGTCTTTTAATTTGAGTGAGGTGTGGTTTTCAAAAAATTTTGTTTCCCGAAGTTTTACATGTAATGAAATTGAAGCTATCATTCTTTTTCCTTTGTGATCTCATCAGTTGCTCAGCACTGTTAAGCTGCTGTTAACACTGTTAAGCACTGAACACCTGTTAACCATTTGCCACTTGCCAGACCAGTGAAGCTAGGATGTAAGACCTGGTCTGTATCCTTGAAGAGACTATCTCTGCTCTCCCCACCATGAATATAATTTTCTAATTTTCTGAATATGATTTTAATTATGCTTTGTTTCAGATCTAGTGCCAGCCACTTAAGGAGTATGCAGAATATTTTCATTGAAGGGAGAAAGAAAGTTATAGAAAGACATGTAAATCATTCTTAAGAAGTTATGTTTAAAGGAGAGAGATACAAGAAGAGGGAGGAATAAAAGTTGTACCTAAGAAAACAATGAAATTTGGTTCTCATTTTGGGGGGTGAACAATGAGAATGAAAATTATCTGCTCATTTGTCTTTAAAAATATATAAACATTAAGGGCCAGCCTGGTGGCATAGTGGTTAAGTTTGCCTGCTTTGCTTCAGCAGCCTGGGGTTCACAGGTTTGGATCCCAGGCATGGATCTGGCACTGCTCATCAAGCCATGCTGTGGCAGTGTCCCACATATAAAATAGAGGAAGACTGCCAGATGTTAGCTCAGGGACAATCTTCCTCAAGCAAAAAAAGAGGAAGATTGGCAACAGATATTAACTCAGGGCCAGTCTTCCTCGCATACACACGCACACACTATATATACATATATAAACAATATAAGACAGCATGAAACAAATTCTCTAGTTTCTCTATCAGACGGGAAGAGGAACTTGAGGACTGTTTTTCATTTGTCTTTGTAGTTCTATTGCTTAGCATCATGTCTGGCCAAATGCCCAAGTTTAATAAATGTTTGTTAAATAAATCTCCAATGCAAATTTGGCAGCCTGCCCAGGCTTTTGACCATATAAAATATGTTTTTCATATAATTATAATTTTAGTAATCATACTTTCAAACGCTATTATTTTAATTAAAACTTTTCTGTTATAATATATAATGGCCTTATCATGTTTACATATAATCAACTTTGAATGGGATACCCATGGAAACCAACCTGGGGATAACTCTTCTTTAGATAGCAATTTAACTAGATTAACAATGATTCCTTCTAGAATAAAAGATGCACCTTAAGTGTACATTTGTTTTGATAAACCCACAAATTACAAATCAAAAACGCTTTTACAAAATAGTCTCTTAACATGAGTTTTCCAACCTCCTACCGTAAATAAATTCCCCTAGTGAGTTTTGGGAAATGCAGTTCATTTATCACTTTTCCATAACATTGCTGCTTCGCACGAGTAAAATAATGGTCTGTGAAACAGCCTTTGGGATGCAAGTTTTATTCTAGCATCCTTCTACTGAGCTCAAGAGGAGGAGAATCAGGCAGATAATATATAGGGATGAAGAAAGGGGAAAGCTATTTAACCAGTGATAAAACACAAACATCAATATTCCCATTTTCAGCAATAGATCTTGCTCTTACTTCCAAAGAACGAAGAATTATTTCCCTATAAAGTTTAACTGTGTGCCCAATATTTTCCAAATAATCCTCAGGCCTCTGAACTAGATGTTGAAGAATTTCAGCCACCACCTGCATTTCAGCAATAAATGCCTAAATGGAAAAGAAGAGATTTTAAATATATTGATGTTAATGAGTACTAATTTATAAGCCACATCCCTCCCTCCTCATACCTAGATGCCACTTTGGGGTGAGAAGCAGAAGGGAACATTAGAGACTGAGGATTTTTATTTAAGAGAGATTGAATCCCCTAAGGGGCCTTTATCAGATGGAATAAAGCTTTAAATTGATGTGGACGTTTAATTTCTTCTTGCCCCTCAATAAGTAGGGAAGAACAGGAGAAGAACATCAGATTTTTAGAGACAAAACAAAGAAATTCGATTTTCTCTGAATACCTGAGCTTGTAGTTCATCCATTCCTCCCTTCAGTAAAGACTGATGAAATGCCTACTATGTGCCAGGCACTGTTCCAGGAGCTTGAGATATGACAATGAATAAACCCAACTAAGACCTTGGGGCTCATGGAGCACACATTCAGTTGGGGAAGACAGAGCGTAAGCGGGTAGATAAATAAACGTATAACATGTTGGGTGGTGGTAAGTACTAGGGGAAAAAGATAATTCAGGGTAGAGGGGATGGAGAGTGATGGGAGAAGGTGCTATTTTACATCAAGTGGTCATAAAAGGGCTCTCTGAAGAAGTGACATTTGAGTTGGACCCAGAGGAAATGAGAGAGAGAGCCACACAGACTCATGGAGAAAGGACATTTCAAGGCAGAGGGAACAATATATGGAAAAGTTCTCAGCCCAAGTCCTGGTAAGTGCTCAATACCATATTTATTATTCTATTACTATCATCATATTTATTATCTAATTATTAATTCTAGTTTTTATCAATACATACACATCCATATTTTATACCATTCAAATCATATCTATTATATAAGCCATTTTATAACGTATTTGAAATGTTTTAAATATGATTTTAATGGTCAAGTAATATATTAATATCCTTAAACATATGATTATTTAATCATTATTCTATAGTTGGACAGAAATGTTTCAAATTGTTCACAATTGTAAATAACGTTTCACCGAATAGCTTTGTAGATAAATCTTTATATTGCTAATATTTTCCCTTAGAATAGTTCTTAAAAGTAAAATTACTGGACCAAAGATTATACATTTAACGGTGGCTTAATACACATCATCTTTTCCAAAAGACGCTGTCATTCTCTCTCTAGTGGAGGGCTTTGTTAGCATCCTTGTGTGTTCAGTCAGTACACAACTTCTTATTAAGCACCTACTGTAAGCTGAGCACTGTTACAGGCTCAGGAGATACAGTCCCTGCTGCATAGAGCTTACATTCAGTGGGTAGACAGATTATAAACAAGTCAGCAAATAACATAATTTCAGAAAGTGATAAGAGCTGTGAGGAAAATGAAGCAGCGTATAGCATTAGATCCGTGCTGTCCAGCATGGTAGCTACCAGCCACACGTAACGATTGAGCACTTGAAATGTGACAAGTGGGGATTGGAAGGTGCTGTAAGTGTGAAATACCCACCAGATTTCCAAAACTTAGTACGAAAAAGGAATGCATCCTTCTTAGAATTTTTATGTTGATTACATGTTGAAACAATATTTTAGATCTATTGGTTTCAATAAAATATATTATTAAAATTACTTTTGCCGGTTTCTTTTTACTTTTTAAAAAAGTGGCTACTAGCACATTTAAAATCACCTATTGGGAGTATATTTCTGGGCTAGGGAGTTGCTTGCTGGATGGTCTCTAGCGATGCAATCCCTGGGGTGAGACCTGGGTGGCGACAAGGAGCAGGCATGTGAAGAAGATAGAAAAGAATGTGGTGGGCAGGGGGCAGAGGAAACAGTACGTGCAAAGGTTAGAGGTGAGGCTGAGTTCAGCCCAGCTGAAGACTAGCTGGCAGGCCATGGTGGCTGGGACTCAGTGAGCAGGCAGGGAGAGAGGGCTGGGGATGATTTCAGAGTGGCTGGGCCCACGGCTTTGTAAACCATGTGAGGGGGTTTGGGTTTTCATCTACAGTTAATAAAAAGTCACTGGGGTCATATTTTTTTTTTAAATGGCTCTTCTGTAAAAAATGGAGTGGGATGGAGTGGGAGTCAAGGAAAGTGGAAGCCAAGAGAACATTAACAAAGTTAGGACAGCAGTTCAGGAAGATTGTTTACACTTGTGTGTCTATAAGGATGAACAATTTCACATGGTTATTGGCCATCAACCCAAGTAGGTGGCAGGCTTGCTTGTCTGACTTCTGAACATGCCTGAGCCACTAGGTAGAGATCACAGCAAATCGGGTCCCTGGGGCTGAATCTAGTCTGCAGATATAATGTGATTATTTCCCACAGCACTTGCCTACACTGTGTTTTAAAAATTTTGGATTGGTGGGCCGGCCCCGTGGCCGAGTGGTTAAGTTCGCGTGCTCCGCTGTAGGCGGCCCAGTGTTTCGTGAGTTCGAATCCTGGGCGTGGACATGGCACCGCTCATCGAGCCAGCTGAGGCAGCATCCCATACGCCACAACAAGAAGGACCCACAACTAAGAATATACAACTAGCTACTGGGGGGCTTTGGGGAGAAAAAGGAAAAAAATAAATAAATAAGTAAATAAATTTGGATTGGTTACCAACTACTCTCATTTTAAAATGCTGATTTTGGCTTCTCTGGAGAAACCAGACTACTTGGTAAAAATAGGTTAACATTCCCACATGGCAATAGTCATCTGGGCTGGAGCCAAGAGGCAGCCATCCTCTGAAGAAGGGTATGCACACGCACTCTAGCTGTCCAGTGGAACCTTCTGGGGAAATGTTCTGTACCTGTGCTGTTCAGCTCGGAAGACTCAGCCATATTTGGTCACTGAGCACTTGAAATGTGGCTAGTGCTATGAGGAACTGAATTTTAAATTTTATATCATTTTAATAAATTTAAATTTAAATAGCCACATGGGGCTAGCAGCTACCATATTGGACAGTGTAGTCCTGGCCTACTCTCTAGGCCTCACTCTTTCCAAGTATACCTGGCCGACATCACAGATTGTCCTGTAACTGAGTGAGTTGTGACTATCTCACCATCTTTGATTAAGATGGTGTGCTTTATTCATGCTAACAGGACACACTTTTATTCCTATTTGCTATGAGGTTTTCCTTTTTTTAACAAAAATCTGGAATAGATGCTGGCTATTATCTAACAGGTATTTGCACAGAGAAGATTATTTTATGTCTTTAAAAGGGTTTTTAAAGACAAGTTTTTTAATTGAAATATAATTGACACATAACATTATACTAGTTTCAGGTGTACAACACAATGATTCAATATTCGTAAATATGCACAATAATCACAATGTCTAGTTAACATCCATCATCAAACATAGTTACAAAATTTTTTTTCTTGTGCTGAGAACTTTTAAGATCTGCTCTTAAATGAAAGAAGAAATGTAAAAGATTCATTTAACCCATTTAACTAGCAGATGACAAAACTGAAGTACACACAACCACTGAAATAAGATTGCAAAGTTAGATGCAAGGCTGCTCAATATCCTACAGGGCAATAAAACTGTAATCTTTGGGGCTTGTCTTTTCTCCTGTACAAATCATTTGCAACGTATCCATCTATAAATTAACGTCTAACTTCACAGAATCTAGGCCATAACAGAAATAGTATTTATTTATGATAAATTTATAATGAATTATAAATTGTAGAAATTATTAAAAATTATATAAAGTTATATATAAATTCATTTCTAACAGAAATCACAGGTCTATTTCAGTAGAGCAGGGATTGGCAAACTATGGTCCGCCCTGTTCCAGTGGGCCAAGTTCAGGCCATCACCTGTTAATGGATTTGTTAATATCAAATTTTCTTCATTAAGTCATGGTAGAAGACTTCTTCCAATGCCCTATGGCATTGTGCTTACTTTGCATTGACTTTGGGATGGTTCTAACAACGTGTGTATATGAGATTGGGCTATAGATTTCTTTTCATATGCTCTCTTTGTCAGAGTTTGGAATCGGGGTTAACTTTGTAAATTTGATTATGCCTGGGATACCTGGTACCCAATATTACACTGTCTTTTATTGCTCTAACTCCTCATTCTAGTTTTCATAGTGCTTGACACGTAGTAGGTGACCAATAACTCTCTGTTGCTATGAAATGAAGCAGATTAGATGTCAGGATGTGGAGGGACTTCCATACTGACGAGAAGGATAAACTAGATGACCTCTAGATTATGACCTAACAGTTCTCAAAAACATTAAATATTTTTGCTGTTTCCTCCAGACTAAATAAAAATTTAAAGAAAATGTAATTTTCTCTAGTATCTGCTATTTTCTATTTTCTATGCTATCATTTAATTTAACCACAGCAAATTCAAGAGGTGTCATAGATGGTATCGGGATCTTACCTCTTCTTCTTCTTGCTCTTCTTCCTCTTCCCCCTCCTCTTCTCCTTTTCCTTCTTTCTGGGCTTCTTTTCTCTTTTTCCTACGACTCTCAATGACTTCAGGATCCCACTGTTCTCTTGAGTATAGGTACCCTGTACTACTGTGTTGCCTTTGCCCAGAAACTCTTTGGCATAAATCATAGTCGGGGCACTAAGAAACAACAATCGTAATCACTTAAAACATTTCGGATATGCTTTTACTTCTCAGTCATATATGAGGTATTACATAAACCAAAAACGTCCCTACATCCCAGAGAGAATTCAATATTGTAAGTGGCATTTTGTATCAGGTTTCACCACATGCCAACAGAGGTATAAGACACGTCTTTTATGCTATGCTTTTCTTTATGTGAAATTAGTATGTGTGAGAACGTATCAGAAGTTTTAAGACACAAAAGAGGGCTCAAAGAATGTAGAAAGAGTTAGAGAAATTGAATAAAAAATCAGTTTAGTCTGCAGAGGTACACAGGAAGATTCTGGCAGATTAGTCTGAGAAGGCTGAGAATGGAGGAATAGTAACATATTTCCGACAAAAAAATACACCGCATATTTATAATATTCACTATCATTACAACTTTATGGGTGAAATAGTTCATAAAATGGCAGTCATGAGTGGGGTCATCTCTTCTAGTCTAAACTTTTCATTTTGTAAATCAGAAAACTGAGTCTGGATAGTAAAAAAAGCCAAAAGCAAGTCAACGAGTGATTTTCTTGTTTCAAAGTACTTTTACATGTATATTATTTCACTCAATTCTTAAACTAACCCTGTAAGAGAAGCAGTCCAATATTATGATTAAAGCCATTTTGCAGATCAGAGAAGGTTAAGAATCTTGTCTCAGATCACAACATCATGAGGGAGAACTCCGACTTGGAACCAGACCTTCTGATCCAGAGCCCACGCTCTGTGGCACTTTATTGATGATAACTAGGGTTTGGGGCTGTAAATCCTGTTCTGAATATTTTTCAGGATCAAAAACTCTGGATGCTATTCTATGGTAGTGGTTCTCAAACATTAGTGTGTCACTGCATGCAGAGAACTGTAAATAGAGATTTATGCTCCTCCGTGTGATTTATTAAGTCTAGAGTGAGGCTGAGACATTTCAACAAGCAATTCAGTGATTCTGATGCTGACGGTTCATGTGCCACACTTTGAGAAAGTAAGGGAGCAAGAAACTTTAGAACCTTTCTTGCTCATTTTCTGATTTCTTCAAGCCACCTCTATGTGGAGATGGGATGGGTATTTACTGAGGCAAGATTTTCATTTAGGTTTCCTAATTTTTTGCAAGAAAGATTTCAGGTAATTTTAAAAACATGTGTATTTGACCTTATTCAACAACCCAGAATACCCACATTGTGAGTCCTTGACAAAGACTATCCCCTCCAGCTGTCTCCTGTTTTTACTTGTAGGAAGTGATTAATAAGAGGGTGACATGAAGGACATGCCTCAGAGCAGTGGTCCTCAAACTTCACTGGGCATGAGTCACCTGGAGGGCTTTTCAACACAGGGAGCTGGATACCACCCCCAGTTTCTGACTCTTAGTTCTGGGATGGGGCCTGAGAATTTGCATTTCTAACAAGCTCTGAGCCCTGCTGAGGCAGTTTGGATTGTACTGTGAGAACCACTGTTGTCGTAGGTCACTGGCCCTTGACCATTTTTAAATTTTTCTTAGTACAGACCCCTTTAAAACATGATGAAAGGCATACACTTTTGCTTCAGAAAATGCACATACACATAACATTTTGCATACAATTTCAGGAGGATCATCGATGCTTAAGGATTCATGGATCCCATGCTAAGAACCTCTGCTCTAGAAATTTCAGCCTCTATCCCCAAATAAGGCCAAACCATCAGAGGAGTGTGTGTTGCACTGAGTTCTGTCTTACGTTAGACCCTTTGATTACACACTGGCTACCCTGTAGAAACTGCTGTGAACACGGACCATCACACTCGTAATATAAATGAGGTTAAGGACTTCATTCTCTACAGTAACAATCTCTTATATTAAGACCCACGTAAGACATTTCTCTCATTTTTAGTGGGAGTTATTTTTGTTTTTTTTCTGAGGAATGGCTTGTCTTTTTTTGGACAATGTGAGTTTTATGTAACTGGTCACATGTCCCCTTCTACTTCGGCTCATCAAACTTAGATCCAAATTTTTGACCCCAATTTTCTAAGCATTTGGGACCTTATGACCTATAGATTTGTGTGCTCTTGGTCTACCAGGGCTTAATTTCCCATCTAAGTTTTCCACGGTTTATACCTTATATTTGGTTTCAGTTAATTGTTTGAGATCTTTTCTTGTCTCTCTTATACACACGTTCACGTGTGTGACATTTTCAAGTTCGTGCAGGGAGTTTGGCCTCTGACTATGACCATGCTCAGCTCTGTGATGCCATCTGTCCCTCACGGCTGACCCTAACACACCACTGGGCCCCAACACCTGAGCGGAGAACCATCTAATTTATTTTGAGCCGTCAAACCCTTTGCGGAATCAGTCAGGGTATGAATATAAAAGCTTATCATTCTTTTTCATATAAACAAATAGTTCTCTGAATTCTTACCACAATCCCACAAGGCAGCTATTGTCATCTTTGTAAAAGGTAAATTGAGGCTCCTAAATGTGATTTTACCAAACTGTAACAGTTGATAAAGGAGAGAATTGGGAATAGGACCCAACCTTGATTCTTAATCATCTAGTGGTGTTCTTTAACATTCATACGTCCAAATCATTTGTTTGTTCTTTCATTTTATTTAACTGGAAAAATTATTAGGTGTCTCTAGGTACCATATATTATGCTAGTTGATGCTTATATGAGTAAGACATGGTTCCCGCCTTCAAGTAAGGCAGAGTCTAGAAGGAAAATGGACAATGACAAGATACTGAGGTAATATGATAGAGAGAAGAGAGAAATGTGATGAATGGTCATGAGAGAAGTATTTAATGTTCCTGTGGTAAATAAGGTGTGGGGGAGAAGGGGAGAGAGAGAAAGAGAGTTAATGTATATTGGTGTGGACGGGGTGGTCATCAGGGGAAGTTTTGAAGAGACGATGCCTGAACTGACTGTCAAAGGATGACTATGATTAAGCCTGGTGAAGAGGCAAGGAAATGTTTCCCGCGGATGGAGCTGCGGGTGCAAAAGCACAGAGGTATGAGAAGGTACAACTCCGTCCCTTATGATTGATGCAAGAATCATCTCCCTAACTACTTAAAATTTTTTAAAACATTCCTTGAATTTAACTACTACCAAAAAGAACAGTTAACTATACCAGAAAAACAAAGAATATTCTTACCTTAATATTGATTATAACATCAGGTTTCAACTTTAAATTTTTAAGTAATTCTATTTGCTCCAAAGTAGTCATGGCACCCTGTGAAAGTGAGGGTATTTCTGTGATAATATAACCTGTCAAGTAAAATATCCTTTTTAAGTTTTATAGTATTATCAATATATGAGAGCATGGATTTATTATTATTACTTTATGAAATATTATCTACTTATTGATGAATACTGATGCAGGTCTTAAAATCATCTGTCAAAAATTTTAATTAATAGTTAAGGTTATTGCCACATGAAGCATAACTATGAATAACGTTTTTCTGATAATAAATAAAATCATTGGGCTAGGAAGAGATATCTTTAAAAATGCCAAATCAATTTACTTTAGGCACATGAGGTGCCTAGGAAAGGAAATTCTATGCTAATAATTCTTTTAACTCATTTTAGGAAAGCTCGTATGATGAATGGTAAAGGTACACTACAGGGGTTGCATGGCATATATTTTTTTCTTAAATTAACATTTTATAATACAACAGAATATATATGTATATAATGTTTATGTAAGTTATAGCGAGTAATAAAACACCCATGTACTCCCCATGTAGTTTAAGAAACAGAACATTATCAATACAATTTTGGCTGAGCGAATTTATTGACTTGCGTCTCTACCCAGAAACCTAAATCTTCTCTTTGAAATTCACCCTGTCTACCAACATCACATTAATTTCCTTAATATATTTCTCTAATTATGTCACTCTCTTGCTTGAGAAATTTTTTTCTTATTAATAGACAAAAGTCTCAACTCCTTCAGTGGGAATTAAAGGCCTTCAACCAATTTTTCTACTATTTTAATAGAACTTTTCTTCTTGGAAGGACAACTGATAGACAAATTATTATTATTATTATAAATTATTATTCAGCTTTGAATATTTGGCAGATGTTTTACAAAAAGTGAATAGAGTGACCGTGTCATTTCAAGGTAAACGACTGACAGCATACATTGCCAATTATAAAATTTAAGTGAAAATTCAAATTTTGGAAAACTTGTATCTACTGCCATAAGCTTAACAGCCTACCAGTTCTCAAAACTCTTCCTGATGAGATTGACTGTGATATTAACAAATGTGATTTTTTTGGTATTGTATACGAACTGTGTCAAAATTTGGAAGATGTGCATAACTCAGTGCACCAATATGTTTCAAATGACCAATGCGTGGTGCCACAAAATCATGAATGGGTCATGACCCATTCCAAGTGCAAAATAGATCGATAAATTTTAACATAACAGAGTTTGTAAAGTTCACTGATATGGTTTACAGATTCCACAACACAGCTAACCTTTAAGAAACTTCGCCATGTCAAGTTTTGGTGTAGGATCGAGAATATCCACAATTATTCTAAAGGATATCAAAATACTCCTTTCTCCAGCTACATATCTGTGTGAAGCTGGATTGTCTTCCTGTACTTCAATAAAAACAATATATTGTAATAGACTGAGCAGAAGCCTATGTGAGAATCCGGCTAGGTCCTTCTCTTAAGCCAGAGATTAAAGAGATTTGCAAAAATATAATCCAGTACCACTCTTCTCACTAAATTTTTTGTTTTGAAGAATGCATTTATTTTTCATAAAATATGCTACTTATGTTAGCATGTAACAGTTTTATTATTATTTTTAAACAAATATTTTAAACATTTCTCAGTTTTAATTTCCAACATGATAAGTACTGATAGATATAACTCATCTAAGCAAAAGCTCTTTTGGGGGCCTCAACAATTCTTATAAATGTAAAGGAATCTTGAGACCAAAAAGTTTGAGAACTGCTATCCTCTACAATGCCTAGAAGAGTACAATAAAAAAAGGTACTGAGCATCTGCTGATAGATGAATGAATGAATGAATGTATCAAATAAGCCAACCTCAAAATCCTCACTTATGAACACGCTGATCACAATCTTTTATTTTAAAAAAGCAGACCAACAACTGTCACGGTAATCCAAAAATCTCACTAAGTGCTTAGTTCTTTGCCAACTTCCCCTAAGCTTGTTCAAACATTTCACTTTCGCTAACTATGTGTTGGACACCATCCAGAGAAGCAATCCTACGTAGTTTAACTTCAAAAGGCATAAACGGAGACCTGTTATCTTGGGTTTGGATATATGAGTTATATAATCATGATTCTCTCCTGTCTTGCTATAATCCTGAGTTTCCAACTTGGCTTACTTATTTCCTCTTGCTGTTGTCTTTGAAACCCTTTGAAATAGTGGTGGTATCCTAAGGCATGCATCCTATTTGAGGCCTTTAAATGAGCCCAACATACCCTACAAAAATATAGCCAATGCATGCACTGGCACTGTCTAAGGGACTGGGCCAGATTTTTCTCTGCTTGCCTCCTCCTGCTGCTCTCGCTTTTTGCTTTCCTGGCTCTGCACTTCCTTGGTTTGGCTTGGCTCCTATTGTTAATCTAGCCTCCATTTGTTAACAACCTTATCTGAATTTGTCAAGACTTTGACCAGTGCCTCCTCTGGGATGTGACGGCTGGCATTAACCCCCTGGTCTGACGCATTGCCAGGGTGAGTACTGTGGTGAAAGGGACTGCAAGGTCTAGCCTCAGACTGAATTCAACCCTGGCCCAGCTCATCCCTCCTGATGGGACATTTCCAGAGACTGGTCAGTCTCCAGAGCTCATGCCCTCTCCTAAGTAACAAGGGAGTATGCAATACGTCTCTCCCCTTCCCTCCGCTGGCAACGCTGCCCAACATCTGTGAATCACAAGTGGATGACAGAAAGATGCTTGGCCCTGTTTGCTGTGCTCTCTAGCACCCTGTGCATCTCTACAACCACTGACCCACTGCCTGGAGAGCTTATTAGGCATTCCAAGTATGACTGTTTACAGGCATGCGAAACCTCAAGGACACATGTATATCTTAATGAGGTTCATACTCAGTCTCTTTCCTGGTAGATGCAGCAGAGGAGTGGGTTTCTATGGGGTCTGGCTCTGTCCTGATAGGCCATTATTTGGGCCTGAATGTTCTGAGCAATGGATTTTGGGGCTCTACCCATTGCAAGGTGGCCAGTATCGTCATATACAGACCCTAGGAATGTATGTATGGAAGAGATGTGAGAGAGACAGTTATGTCACTTAAGTGTGTCTCACTAGTGGAGATTTAGAGTGGAATAACTTAGTTTTCTAGACCCAATTCTGGTAAAATCTCAGGGGGATACTTCTTTATAGACAGACCAGAGCCCCTGAGCCCACCGTCAACCTCTCTAATCCTAGCGACATGTGTGAGGATGGAAGCATGGATGAGGACTCCCCCTCACGTCCCACATCTCCTTGACACCATTACCAAGTCCTCGCCCTCCATGCTGAAGATGCAGGAATGGCAGATCCCACACCACTCCTTGCTGCGAGGCCCTGCATGTACTATCACAGGCAGGGTAGGCACTCTGCAGGCTAGTGCCCAGCCTGCATCACCCCCACCAAGGGAAAACTGAAAGACTGTCCACATGACTGCCCAGGGGAAAGCAACTGGCCCATACCATCACTTTGCCTCCACTTCCTGGCACAATGAGAAGAAGAAGGTATTCTCTATTTCCACAAAAGTGAAGATGACATGCTACTGCTTTCTGAGAGATTCAGAGACATTGAGCAGCTTAGCGCCCATCCAGCCCTGATATCTATCTGACCTCAGGCCAGCCTAACATGGGTGGACACAGCGGTGACCAACGACTTGCAAGATCATCCACTACTTACTGGGGAAAATGAGTTTTTCTGGAATCTAGAAGCGAGAAGCAGAGAGGGTCTTCTCAGGATGCGAGGCATTGACTCTACCTTTCTCTCTTGGGTGAGGATATCGTCCATGGAAACTGATTTTGGCTCAAGGCCAACACAGCACGACAGGTTGTAAATGAAAGGATTATAATTATAGATTGTGTAAGTTCCCTTCTA
The DNA here is from genome assembly GCF_041296235.1 of Equus asinus. NCBI lineage: Eukaryota > Metazoa > Chordata > Mammalia > Perissodactyla > Equidae > Equus > Equus asinus. Next base: position 45,227,744 of record NC_091813.1, read on the forward strand.
AATAGCACTAGAAGCGTAGTATAAAAGGGCTCTGGTACAGAAAAAAATGATGATTGAATTTAGCAATACTCCACTGTGCAGTGTCCCCGGCAGCACACATTTGTCTTTAGGGATTTTGGAGTCATCAATTACCCAGCCTCACCTAGCTCCTGACCCAAGTTAATATCTCTGTTTTGAAAGCCCTTCAGTTCCAATTTTGCTTCTACCATCTCCTAGGCTGCTGGGTAAGATCAAACATCAGAAAGAATCCTTGCTGAGCAGAGACTTTCAAACTGTATTTAGCAGAGTGCTAGGGTCCAAACTAATTCCTTTGGGGATGCTATTAGACAGGTGAGGAGAGTCTGGGCAGAAGGGTCTCTAGGTCCTGCCTCCACTGAAGCCTAGAAATGAGCCCAGTTGTTCATGCCTACAATGTGGCCACGCAATTGCATGCTGATTGTGTGGCCCTCAGACTCAAGAAATCATTTATGCCACTTTTCCTCTGCCAGCTCCCAGGACAAGTACCAGTGTGCAGGAAGTCTAGGGGACAGAGGAATACATTAAACGACACTAGGGGGTGCAACCAGCAAAATCCAGAATGTAGGAAACTCTAAAAGACAAATAACCAGTTTCTTCAACAAAGAAAACACAGGATGAGAGAGAGAGACGTAGGGGAACTTATAGATTAAAAGGGACTTGAGACATACCAATCGACTGCAATATGGATCCTACTTCCAACAACAACAACAAAAAACTAGAAAAAATATATGAGGCAAATAGTGAAATCTAACCACAGACTGGTTAGTAGTTGATTTATTATTAATTTTTTAGGTATGATAACGGTAATGTGATAGATTTTTAGAGTCCTTATCTTTTTGAGATACGTACTAAAACATTTACAGATGAATTGATATGATATGGATTAGCTTCAAAATACAGTAGATTAGAGGAGGCGTGTAGCTAGAGGTACATATGAAGCCAGATTAGACAAGAGCTGTCATTGTTGAAGCTGGGTGATGGACACATGGGGGAATTTTATCTCACTCTCTTTACTTTTGTTTGAAATTTTCCATAATAAGTTAGAAAGGTCATGATCACTGAGAATGGCATAGCTCAGTAGGTTTATTTTGTTCATTTTCTCCTTGCTCTTTTTGCCAATATTTATCATTTACCCCATCTTATTGTAGCCATGTCAATCACTCTAAAATTTTCAAGAGGTAAGGTAGGGTAAAGTATAAACAAAAACATATTTGCCTGCCTACCTCTATACATGCTTCAGTTTCAATCACTATGCTTTTTGGGGTCATTTTTTGACCTAAATTGTAATTCTGTGATTGCCCTTTTTCCTTCTTCACTCATTTAACCTCTCACATTCTGAGTGTTTTTCCTAAGTTCATCCTCTTTATCACGGATCGATAGATAGATGGATAGATAGATAGGTAGACAGACAGTGTGTGTGCCCAAGTGTGTTACATAATATTCAGAGATGATATACAGATATTCATCTATATATAGATGAATAGATATACTTCATTCTATATGGCATCTATAGAGAGAGATCTTTCTACCTATTGATGTAGACGTTATAGATATAGTTTGCAGTGACAGGTCTGCTTTGGCTTCTTCCATTAGTGATTTGCTTTGGCAATCATGGTTTTTACTTTACTGCATTCTATTTTTATCCCTGTATTCTTGATAATCACAATGTCCTCTCAACTTACTGAGAATATAAAGAAGCTTTCTAAATTTTTCTTTTTTCGTTCAATAAAGCTATTTGAGGTGGATGATTTTCTTCCAAGCGCATCTTTATTCTTCTTCCCTTCATTTGCCAATGTCAGAGAGTTTGCTCTTTTCTTTTTAGTTATCTTGAGCTTAAGGAGTCTTTGTTTTGAGAAATTAGGCCCAAAGCTCCTGCTCAGCGTCTGTTTGAGGGCAGGGAGACATCTTGGGTCCAGAGTCAGAGGGTAGACTGGATGAACAGACTGAAGCCTGCCAATATCTGGAGCCAGAGGGGAGGCTGGTGTCATTCTAGTTCCCATTCCTGCCTTATAAGCATGAATTAAGGCAGAGAAACCCAACCCTTGACAGGACTTAGTAATAAAACTCAGGGTGAATGGGAAAGCAGTCAGAAGAGGCTGTCGGCACCGTGAGAAGGACCACAGCAGACTGTTGATGCTGTAGCTGGACAACATGATGCTAAAAGAAGATCGGACCATAAAAACTTTAAAAAAAGTTTTTTAAAAGTAGAATCTGAAGAATAAAACAAGCAAACAAGAAAATGAAACTATCTGGGCTGCTCAACTGAATTGAAACTCTGAGATTCCTGTGCCAGGGCAAAAGAAAGAGCAAGTGCAGAAATTATTTGTGCCTCAGATAAAGCATGAATTTTAAGGCTGCTTTGATAACCACCGATGTGTAAAAACAGGCATACCAAAGTGAGCGACTTCTGGGGAGTTGAGCCTCTCCAACATAAGCTTTGTGACAAGTTCATCTGGAATGCTCTGCCCGCTGACCAGCATGGACTGCAGCTAAGAACAAGCACAGAGAGTGTACATTACCGTATAATGTATCTGTGACACAGAGCCTTCTAAAAAAATCAGAATAACTTTGAAACTTAGATTGGTTTACCATAACTCCTGATTGGGTTTCACTGGCAATCTGTTCTTCTAAAACTGGTAAGGCTAAAAGATGAATTCGCAGTATTAGCACAAACTGGTATTGGAATTGTCACACTACGAAACACATTCATGTGTTTTGTAACTGGTAACAAAGATTAACATTTGTATATCACTTTAGAGTTTACAAAACCCATTTATACACCTTATGTCATTTAAGCTTAACCAGGTTATGAGGCAGCAGAATTCTTGTATTCCACAGAGAATTTGTCTCTGTCACTCGCTATCTAAAAGATCTTGAGGAAGCTAACTTCCTAAACACCTCTGCCTTGCATGCTTATGCCCTGTGTAGGATGCAAGAGAACGTGAGGACGACATGAATTTGTGCATAAAATAGTGATTTGGAAATTGCAGTATTGCACAAAAGTATACACTAGTATTACAATCATGCGCTGGATAAAGACGTCTCGGTCAATGACACACAGCATATACCATGGTGGTCCCATAAGATTAGCACCATATAGCCTAGGTGTGTAGTAGGCTGTACCATCTAGGATTGTGTAAGTACATGCTATGATGTTTGCACAATGACAAAATTGCCTAATGACACATTTCTCAGAATGTATCCCTGTCATTAAGCAACACATGACTGTATTAGTCCAGATACTTTTACAATCATACAGTTATATCCAGAGCCCACTAATTTTGCAAACTGACTCTATAAAACGAAAGTATGCATCAAGAAATGTTAAAACAGGTAAACACTGATTAGAAAAAGGGATCCTGAGGATGAAATTCCAACAATGTGTGTCTTTTTTAAAAGGAAATATTCTATCCCTTGATGGGAGACATCCTGGGATAGAAATGGCAGGCGCATGACCTAGGGGAGGATGCAGCAGCTGAATTATGTCCCCAGGTGCTAACAATCTATGAAAGGTTTGGTATTCTTTAAGATCTCCTACAAGTGAATTTTTTTAATCAAAGAAAGAGGAAAGTTTTAAAGTTTCTTTTATGTGTGTGTATTACATGTTACTGAATTGTTCTCTCCCCAAATTGTACCAGACCACAACTTCACAAACAGCATGTGGAATGCTCATTTCATAACATCCTTGCCAACAGTAATTGTAGAAACTTTAAATATTCATTGCCAAATTGATAGGATCAATGTTATTTTAGTTAACATTTCTTTGACTAACAATTAGGTTAAGCTCTTTTTCTTACGTTTGTCTATTTTTATTTCTACTTTTATGAATTGCTGATGGATTCTTTTGCTTATTTTTCTATTAGGGAATAAATAGTTTTATTGATTAAAATAATATTTACATATAAAGACAACAATCCTTCTTTCATATATTGCAAATAATGCAAAGCAATTTACAAATAAAAAAACCCAAAATTTATCATTCAAGATAATTAAGTCCTGGAAACTGGTCCTAAGAACAGCTGTGAGAGTTCCTTTTCTTCTCATCTTTCATAGGGAGACACCCAAAACACACATATCCTCAATAGTTCAAAATTATGGAATTAGAGAATTGGAGCAGAAGAGTGGAGTCAAAGGCATTTCATAAACCCTCCTAAATTCTGTGAACAAAACTAGGACTAATAGAAGGGCAAAACATGTTTGATGCTATTATGAAGACAATATTCACTGGCTTGATAGTGATGTGTGATGAAGCAAACACAAGCAAATGTTAATCCTAGAATCTGGGTGGTGAGTAGACGGGTATACAGGTGTTCATTGTACAATTTTTTACATTGTTATGCATATTTGAAAGTTTCTATAACAAAGTATTAGGGAAAAAAGATAAAATTTACCTTCCACGCGAACACATTTCCATGCCTGTGCTATCTGATGGGCTAATGTTGTCTTCCCAACCCCCTTAAAAAAAGAAAGATGTTGTTTAAAACCCAATAGAACAGCTATTTTGCCAGTGAAACAGATATTCTCATTTTTAAAGATTCTATTGAGGTTACTATTACATAAATGTAATCAAGTAAATTTTTTTTTGAGGAAGATTAGCCCTGAGCTAACTGCTGCCAATCCTCCTCCTTTTGCTGAGGAAGACTGGCCCTGAGCTAACATGCATGCCCATCTTCCTCTACTTTATATGTGGGACACCTGTCACAGCATGGCTTGACAAGCGGTGGGTAGATCTACACCCAGGATCTGAATCAGGGAACCCTGGGCCACCAAAGCAGAATGTGCACACTTAACTGCTATGCCACCAGGCTAGCCCCTAGATTTTAAGTCATACAATGAAAGTCTAACAAACACACAAAAAAATAGCACACTATGTGGTTTTCATTCTTGTACAGTAACACAATTATGATTTTAAAAAATTAAAAAATGACATTAAATAATAATTTAGAAGAGATAACTTACCGGTTTCCCAAATACAACAAAGCAAACAGGTTTAGACAACAGAAAGTTTTTTTCAGCTTCATCTTCATTAAATATATCCACAAAAGGATGCTCTTCTGTCTTCTCTTGAAAAGTCATAATACAAAATACTACATAAGAAAGAGTAAGATTGTTAAAGCACCCAATTTAGTTGGAACAGGCAGGCAGGTTAGGGAGAAATAGAATATTCTGTGAATTTACTTATCTCAGAAGACTTTCCACATTACTAAGCAGATGGATTTTGCCACTGATCACAAATAAGTTAACCTTATTTATTAAAACAATAATAGGTTCTTAGTTGCAGACCAAAAGCAAAATCTAGCTATATGCTATATAAAAGACAGCTAAAACAAAGTGTTCCCGAAAAACTAAATTAAGGAAAAAACACATACATGTATACATACACATATATGTCATGATACATGTATTCTATTAAAGATCAAATTTAATGTTATACATACACACACACATGTATATGTGTGTAGGGGCTACTAATGTCTCTACAAGAAATCCTAATGGAAATTAGAAAATATGTAGAACTGAAAAATAATAAACATAATCTATAACAAAACTTACAAGATATAGCTAAAGTACTATTTAGAAGACTTAAATACTTACATTAGAACCAAAGAAAGTCTGCAAAGTAATGAACTAAGCTCACAACTTAAGATGTTAGAAAAAGAAGAACAGGAAAAATAGAGAGATATATTTTAAAAATTAATAAAATAGAAAGCAAGCATTATATAAAGGGGATCAAAAAAGCTAAATAGCTGTATTTGGAAAAGACTTATACATAGAAAACTTAGGCAAGATGGATCAAGAAAAGAAGACAGAAGGTATAATTCATCAATATTAGACAGTTTTTGAGAAGTGTGGTTTCTTACACGTAAAAATTAAGATTTTTCTATGTTTTTCTTCTTTGTTTATTTCTAATTTTCACTATAATCAGAGAATGTTTTCTCCATATTATATTAATGTTTTGAAATTTGTTTAGGATTGCTTTATGGCCTAGTACATGATAATTATCAAAAAAATTCCCTGTATCCTTGAAAAGGATATGAAATTTACATTTGTTTGATGTAGTGTTCTTTAAACATTGTTTACATCAAGTTTGTGAATTGTATTGGTTAAGTGTTCCATAATGTTTACTGATTTATTGTCTACTTGATTAAAAAATATTAGACATAGGAGAAAGGACTACAGAGATAATGCTGCAGATATAATATAGATAATAAAAGGATATCATAAACAGAGTTATCCCAAATAAATTTGAAAACTTAAGCAAAATTGATAAATTCCTAGAAAAATCAGCTTAGTAAGAAAAAGAAGCAAACCTGAGTTGTTCTATTGCCATTAAGGAAACTGAGTGAGTAACTCAAAAACTTCTAACAAAGAAACCAGGTGGTTTTAGTGAAGAGCTCCCAGTCTTACAATCTTTCAGACACTCTTTCAGAGAAAAGATAAAGTGGAGACTGCTTCCATCAGTTTATGGGTCTCACATAACCTCCATAGCTAAGTCAGAGAGTAGTGCAAAAAAGCAAAGTTATGTGCCAATTTCATTCATGAACGAGATTTTAAAAATCCCAATCAAAATATTAGCAAATTGAATCCAGCAATATATAAAAAAGATCATAACATCATGACCAAGTTGGGTTTTCCCCAGGAATTCAAGGCTGGTTTAATATGAGAAAATTAATTTATCATATTAAAATAAATTAAAGGAGAAAAACTATATGATCATCTTAATAGATGTAGAAAAAATATGAGACAATTCAATACCCTTTAATGATTAATAAAAGATAAACCTCTTCACAACTAGGAATAGAAGGGAACTACTTTAACTTGATAAAAGGTATGAACAAGAGACAAACATTATATTTAACGATTAAATATTAAACATTTTTTTAAGACAAAAGAAGGAAAACTAATTATTTCCAGTTGATATGAAAACCCAAATTTATCACAGATAAACTTTAAGAATTAATGAGATAATCCAATTTGCTGAATTCAAAATCATTATACAAAATTCAGTTGCATTTCTATACACCAAAAATAGCTAGAAAACGTAACCAAAGATAAATATTGCTTACCTTAGCAGCAAAAATATAAAGTACCCAGGATTAAATATAACAAAAGATATACAAGCCATTTATAGAAAAATTACAAAACCTTATGAAAAGACTTTAATGAGTAGACTTCAAAAATGGAACAAAACTATGTCCCAGGGTCTGGAACACTGTTCACGGAACAATGAAAAACGGATTGGGGGGCTATATGCTTCTAGGTAAATGGGCTATGATCATAGTTCTCTGTGGAAGTTAGGAAAATTCAAATAGGCTTAATATACCAATACTATTTTAAGATGTCATTATGAAACAAGACATATAATAAGAAATAATACTAGTATATTAAAAAGACTTGAGATGAAAACTTCATGAACCAAAGGGCTAAAATTTCAAGTTTCGTCTTTAATGCCAAAAAAAATAAGTAATGCTGCTATAAAATCTAGTGATAAAGAGGCAAATGCATCTAAACCTTTTAGAGAGCTAGTGCATTTATTAAAGAGTCTTTAATAAGTACACTAAAACCAGGGCCCTACAGCCTAGAATAGGGATATCTCAGTAGATGTCTAAGTATCTCGAACCCCAAGATTTCCCTGAATGCTCTGCATTAACAGAAGTAGCCCTCTCCTCACTTCTGGAAGATAGTAGCCTCTCCTTGCCTCATCTCAGGCAGATGCCTCAGAAGACAATGCTTGCCCTCCACAAGATCTGTCTTTGCCTTCCTTCATAGCTTCTAGAGCAATAACTGGGGTCAAGTGTGAGCCCCACTCAACTGGGGAGGCGCTGGTACAGGAAGAAAGCTAAGAGAAAGTGCTGCAGGGACTAGCTATGATGTACCAGGGCCTAGCTATGATGTACCAAAAGGAACTAGGAGAACATGCCTGGGAAAAGATCTTGAGGATGCTGGGTGGGGGAATGTAGACTGGGAAGAGTTGTGGGCTCTCTCCCATGACTCATGGTTTAACATGACATCTGGAGTGGGTCCTATTTCACTGCTGGTAAGGTTCCTTAAGCTTGGAAAAACACAACAGGGGCGGCCCTGTTGCCGAGTGGTTAAGTACCCATGCTCCACTTTGGCAGCCTGGGGTTTCACTGGTTCGGATCCTGGGCACAGACTTTGCACCACTCATCAAGCCATGCTGAGGCGGCATCCCATATAGCACAACCAGAGGCACTCACAACTAGAATAAACAACTAAGTACTGGGGGGCTTTGGGGAGAAGAAAAAGGAAAAAAGGGAAAAAAAAAGATTGGCAACAGATGTTAGCTCAGGTGCCAACGTTTAACAAAGAACAAAAACACAACAGACTGTGTAGTAAACAAGGCGGAAATGCTGGAACTACCTTGGCAGAGCACAGAGGAAGATGTCAAAGGCTCACAGAGGTGACATGTTAAATGGATTTATTATATGAGGCCAGAGAACTCCTCAGCCAGCTCTGCTTTGTGGGATGGCCAGAGGACACTCCTTTCATTAAGGCATTACAGAATGAACTAGTAAGGGGGCACTGGCATCATTAAGAAGCTCAGGGGTGGCTGTCCCTTTTAGGCCAGCCCTGAAAGTCGGGGAGAGGCTGATATGATACTGGGTTCCCAGGTGTCTGTGGGGGTGACAGGGTCTGGAAGACAGAGGCCAGGTGGCAGCACTTAACCATCAGAATCAAGTAGGTATAATTACCATAATGGGCAGCAAGCCCAGAATGGCAACAGGCAAGACCAAGAGAGGTCTGTGGCGATGGCTAATAAACAATGGGATTCCTAGGGGTGAGACAGACGAGCAGTCCATGAAAATGTTGATTAACTTACATTTCTAAAAAACGAGAAAGGGCCAGTTAGAGAAGGATAATCTCTGGATGACTCCACTCATATGAGGAATTTACAAATGTGGAAAAAGAGAAGAGATTAGTGGCTACCAGGGGAAAGGTGGGGTTGGGGGTAGGCACAAAGGGTGAAGTGGTGCACCTAGAACACGAATGACAAACATTAATGTACAACTGAAATTTCACAAGATTGTAACCTATCATTAACTCAATAAAAAACAAACAGACAAAAAAACAAGAAAGGGCAAGTGAACCAAAGGCTGATGTCAGCAGCCACAGTGGAAAATCAGGATTCCTTGCCCAGTTCTTAGCTCCAGAGCCTACTTATTGAAGGGGAAGCAAAGAGCCCTTGAGGATAGACCCTATAACACCATAACAAGTTTTTATGATAGGGATTCCCCAATCCTTCTCCAAGAGAACCTACAACCATTAACTGGAGAAATATACACTGTGGAAATGGGAATATCTTATTCTTTCAAGGGTTATGGGATACGGGGTCTGAGCTGCCTGTGACACCAACAGATCCAGAACGCCCTCATGGCCTCCTGTTAGAGCGAGGGTAAGTGGAGAACCAATAATAAAAGGAGTCTTGGCTCAAGTCTGCCTTACAGTGCATCCAAAGAGCCTGTGGGATCACCTCGTGGTTATTTCCCTGGTCCCTGAGAGCATAACGGGGGTTGAAGCTGGGAAAACCTTCACAGCAGCTCCCTTCCTGTGGAGTGAGAGCCATTGTGGTAGAAAAGGCCAAATAGGAGCTCATAAAACTACAGACCTGCTCCTTGGCCCCTGGTGAAGATAAATAATAGTAAATCATTCTGAATGAAATGGAAGAGTGCTACCCAAAACTACCTAAAAGATGCACAGTCCTGGTTAATTCTCCAGTCTGGGTGTTTGCAAAAACCAGATAGATCATGACAGGTGATAGTGCACAACTGTAAACTTAACCAAGTGTAGCCCCAAGTGCAACTGCTGTGCAGAGGACATCTTTACTGCATCGACAAAGCTTCGTGCACTTGGTGTGTAGCTACTCATCTGGCAAATGCATTTTTTTCAATCCCCACCAGGAAAGAGGCTCAGAAGCAGTTTGTATTTTCTTAGAAAAGTCAGCAATGGACATTCAGTCTCACCCCAGGACTCTCCCGCTCTTTGTAACGAATGTGGTACTACAAAGAGGTCTTGTTGTTCCATGATACTGACAATATTGGACCTGGTGAACAGGAAGTGGAAACTGTTCTGGATGCCCTCATACGACACATGAACACAGTAAGTGAGAGATAAACCTATAAAGATTCAAGGGCCTGTCACTTTGGGGAAGTTTTAAAGGGTCGGTGGTCTGGGACATTCTGAGACTTTCTCTCCAAGGTAAAGGACAAGTTATTGTGCCTCATATCTTCCACCTCTAAAAAAGAGGTGCAGTATTCTGTAACTCTCTTTGGTTTTTGGAGACAGCACGTAGCACACTTGGGAATACTGTTCTAATCCATTTAATGGTGACTTGAAAAGCTCTCACTTTTGAATGAGGCCCACAGCAAAATAGAGCTCTGAAGCAGTTTCGGGCTATGGTACCAGAGGCCTTGCTTCTTGGGCCACATGCCTGGCCAGATCCCATAACGCTAGAGGCAGCTGTGGTAAGTAAGGACATTGTTTTGAGTCTTAGGAAAGCCACAAGAGGAACCTCTCAGTGTAGATCATTGCTACCTGCAGCTGAGAACAATTCGCCATTCAAAAAGCAGCTCCTGGCATGTTCCTGGGCTCTGGGAGAGAATGAATGCCTGGCCAGAGGACATCAGGAGACTATGCAACTGCAAATGCCCATCATGAGCTGAGTATGTCAGACAGATCAGGTCGTAAACTTGGGCAGACACAGCGATAATCCACTGAATGAGAAAAATGGAACACTGGGATCAGGCCCAGGCAGGTCTGGAGGGTACAAATAAGTTTTACAAACAAGCAGTCCAGGCCCCCGTGTCACCTGTCTCTTGCTCACCAATGTCTCTCCTTCAGCTCACACTTCATACAGCATTCCCTAGACACAGGTGATAGAAAATGAAAAAAAAATCATGAATGAATCATGATATATTCGTACAAATCATAAGTGGAATAATTCCAAACTTTAGTTCCACTCAGGAGTAGCCCCAAAAGGTGGGAACTAGGGGTAACCCTCCTGATGAGTGGAGCTTTAAGCAGTATTTCTAGGTCCTCAATTTGGAAGACAATGCTGAATGGCTTGGTCAAGGGCCTGGAAGGAGAAAGACTGGAAGATAAGAGAAAAAGAGTTCTGGGGAAGAAGCATGTGAATGGACCTATGAGAGTGGTGTAGCGAACACACTCTATGGTGACCCCTAATGAGTCACGCCCTTCTGTGATTCCCCTCCTTTGAGTGCAGGTGGAATCTGTGACTTGCTTCTAAATATAGCAAAGGTAATAGAAATGTCACTCCCATGATAACGTTATGTTATATAAGACTCCATCTTAGCAGACTGGAGAGACGTCCTCGTTGGCTTTGAAGAAGTAAGTTGCCATGTTGTAAAAGGACCACACGGCAAAGAACAGTGGGTGACCTCCAGGAACTGAGAGCAGCCCCTGACCAACAGCCAGTAAGAAAACTGGGACCCCAGTCCTACAACCACAAAGAGATGACATCTGCCAATGATCTGAATGAGCTTGGAAGTGGATTCTGCCCCAGTTGAGCCTCCAGATGAAAATGCAGCCCAGCCAACACTGTGATTGCAGTCTTGTGAGACCCTGAGCAGAGGACCCAGTTCAGCTATGCCAGGACTCCTGGACATGGAGACTGTGAGATAATAAGTGTGTGTTGTTTTAAGTTGCTAAATTTGTGGTAATTTGTTATGCAGCATAGAAAAGTAATACAAGTAGACACAAAATACGCGGATCTTTGTTTCACAAAGCACCCATTTCAGAAGAGGCCTGATCAGCCAGGTGGACAGGATGATTATGCAGTAGACGCCAGGCAGTCTTTGTCCTCAATCACCTCAGTGCCTGCATAATGGGCTCATAAATGGAGTAGGCATGGCGGCAGGGATGGAGTGATGGAGGTTACAGATGGACTCAACAAGGGTCTCTCTCATCAGGCTGATCTGGCTACTACTACTCCTGAACGTCCTACCCGTCTGCAGCAGAGACTGAGGCTGAGTCCTCAATGTGGTACATCCATTCGGTGACAAATGGATTACACAGGACCCCTTCACCTTGGAGAGGACAGCAGGTGACATGTGTTCCTAGCATGGGTTTGCCTTCCCTACTCACAGTGCCTTGGCCAGCACTACTATCTGAGGGTTTGGAGCGTGTCTCCTTGATCATCATGGGATCCCATAAAATATTGCCTTGGATCAAAGGATCTTCTTTCTTTTATGTTCTTTTTATTTTATTTTTTAAAGTAATTTTATCGGGATTATAATGGTTTATAACATTGCGTAATTTCAGGTGTACATTATTGTTTATCAATTCCTGAATATACTTCATCGTGCTCGCCCCAGTAGTCTAATTTTTATCCATTACCATACATATGTACCCCCTTTGTCCCTTCGCCCACTCCCCAACCCCCTTACCCTTTGGAAACCACTAATCTGTTCTCTTTATTCAAAGGACCTTGTTTATAGCAAAGGAGATACGATAAGAGGGATCCACTGATCCTGCCACACACCACTTCCTCTAGAAGCTGTTGGTCTGAGAGAATGTTGGAATGGCCTCTTAAAAGTAAAGCTAAAGCACTAGTTTGGGATTGTGTGCGACTGAGACACTGTACTTCAAAATGAGAACTGTGCTTTGAACCAAGGGATGGAAGTAGGAGTGGCCCCTCCCTCCATTACTCTCAGTGATTGACATGAGGAATTTGCATTCCCCTTCCTCACAACTTTAGACTATGCTGGACTGGAGGTCTTAGTTTTGACTGAGGGGAGAGATGCTTCTATCAGGGGACCCACTTAGTTAGGTTTCACCAAATCTAAAACTGCTGCTGCCACCTGGTCATGCTTGGCTCCACATGCCCGAATGGAGTCACTGCATTGACAGGTTGCTGACACATAACTGGAGCAGGGAGATGTATGTCTTGAACTCAGGGATTCTCTGAGACTCCTCTCGATGATTTCATGCCCAGTGAATGGATAATTGTAGCGACCACAACCTGATAAGGACATGGTAACCAGAGGCTTCCACCCCTCAGGGATGAAGGCTCGTTACCCTAATGGGAAAACAACTTAGACCAGCAGAAGCGCTGGCCAAGGGTAAGGGAAATCTGTAAGGTTGGTAGAGGAGGGAAGTGATGAATTATCAATTATAGACTAGAATTAGTTGTAGTAGCGGATTCTGTAGCTTTTTCCACTAATCATCTTTTGGTGAGTCCTTTTCTTTTAGAAATTGGGACCAGCCGCTACCTTGAAGACTCAGAGACAGGATGGAGTGAACTTAATGTGGGGGAAGAGTGGATATCAGTGGTGCAAAGGTTGAAATGTAGTAGTTGCTATTAGTGCCCATATCCACTTGACATGTACCTTTTCTATGCATGGCCAGCCAGACTTCCAACTGCCAGCACGTGTCACTCTTTGCCTAAGGGCTCTTTCTGAGTGCCACAACCTAGTCTGCCTGAGCACAGGGCAGCCTGGAAGTTCCAGAGAATTAATGTTCTGCGCTACATAGCAGGCCTCAGCCAATAACCAACGGGAGTTGGTGAATAATACCCCAGCTCCCTTGCCCCTTAAAAGGGAATAACTCTGAGACATTATTCCAGTATTATACCCAGGATTCCCCAGTGAATTCAGCACACAGAGAAATCTGCTTGATAATCTCCCCTTTATTAGCTTACTTCCCTTTTCTGCTATTGTTTCCTGGGATTAATTCCTATATAAACTACTTGCCCTCAAACTTTTGTTTCAGTATCTGCTTCTGGGTGAACCAAACTAAGACAAAGTTCAAATGGAAGTGCTGAATTATAGTATAATAATTGAAAACAAAATATTGGAAATCAGAATTCTACAGATATTTGAGTTGTTATCCTAAATAAAAACGTTGTGCAAATATTTAACTCATATTCAGAGGAGTTGGTTTTCATTATGAAACAGGACAGAACTAGATATTTTTCCCAGTTAAAAGATCCAATTCGATGTGAAATGCCAGAACTGCATCTTTCTAGTTCTTACTAAAAGTGGTACCAAACTCTGAAAAAAACCCTAAAATAATATTTATTTTTAAAAATTTGTAATTCCTCTATTTTGAATTTACAATATAATCTCTAATATCACATGTTATGTAACATAATCTCTAATATTATATTATGTATTTATACTATAATTTAATAAAAATGTTTAATTTCCTTACATTTTTAGCAGTTGAGAAACTCTCCAACAGTGGGTTCTGCGGTTTGCAGGGGGCCCACTTCCTGGGAAACCTAGCACTTCTGCCTAGGCTAGATTAGCTGTCACTCCAGTACATTTTATACTCTCATAGTAGGTGCTCAATAAATATTTGTGGAATGAAGACATTAGTCGTTGAAAGGGAAAGTGCTTTCAAAAAGTGAGATTTACAAGATATCCCGAAGTTTAGTTTTGCAAGAAGAGGATCTGGTCTGGGGTCCCCGCAGGAGGTGGGGTTCCATCCAATTGATACCAAAATGCATGGGGGCGGTGGACTACGACCCCTACTTACCTGGCAGCAGCGGACCCCAGCGGACTCCACCACCGCGGCCGCAGCCTCCTCCCGGGACTCTCGGATCTGTTGAGCGGTTGCCTAGGGAACCCCGGCCAGTGCAGAGCGCGGGGCTTCTGGGGGGCGGGGCCTCGGGAGGTGGGGCTGTAATCGACTGATTTCTTATTTTAAATATTCACTTTTGCACCTAATTTTGTATTTATAATTATAATACATTCCTTTTTACAAATATGAAAGTTGATGATCACAGAGGGTACATACGTTGCCCATTTATGTTCACGCACATCAAATGGAAGAAACCCTATTGGTTACCGCCTGACTCCAAAGCCAGTGCTACGCTACGTTGCACTCCACTCCACTCGACAGTCCATTTGTAGAATTTACAAATGGTTAGTCTTAGGCACAGATATGTGGCAAAGTCCAAAGTTTCCGACTTTAGGTGATTTCTTACAAATTCCTTGAAACACAGCCTCTAGACAATACTATATATTTTGTTGACCCTCACAAGGGTAAAATAGACAACAAACAGACGTGAGGGGAAAAACGCCGACACAGTGAAGGACCATAGGACAGGTTTTCAGGAAAATAAGGCCAGAAGAAGTCAGGGGGAAAAAAGACCAACTTGGGAATGGATCTATCTGCAACTCGGAGAACCTCCTTAAAAGAAGTAATCCCGTCCTAAATCGTCCCCCTTTTCCAAAGAGAGAGACCAGATAAAACGACAGACTAACCTAACCAGGAGACTTTTCCTCCGCCCACTTTTTCTGCTGCCCTCACCAAAGATGGCATCATTAGCTTCCTCCCTTAGCAGCAAGCAGGCTCCGGGAGCCTCTACACGACCTCTCTATGGGACATCCTCCAGCTCCGCCCCCGACGTCCTTGGGGCGGGGCTTGCTTTGGAAGTGGGGTTCAGGGATCCGGAAACACCTGAGCTGTACCCGGTTATCTACATTTTTAGTGCCCGGGCAGTGTGTTTCGCAGTTGGACGTGGTGTCCAGGGCCTGAGGTGTCCTCTCTCCGGGTCTCTTGGGGCAATCTGGAGGTTGCTGGAACCTGGGCCGCGGCCTGGTGCCCTGTCGTGGGGTCCCTCATTTCCTCCGGCCATGCCCACGGCCGCTGCCCCCATCATCAGCTCGGTCCAGAAGCTGGTTCTGTACGAGACCAGAGCTGTGAGTACCCGACGCGGCAGGGTGCGGGCGGGAGGATGGCGGCCGAGTGGATGTGGGGCCGTAGGGCAGAGGCAGCATCCCCTCTTCCGAGTCCCCTAATCCCAGCCTTGGGGCACGTCCCTGAGGGGGCTTCGCCCTGTTGTCGCATCCAGGGCACTGCTGCTTTTGCATGTGCGCCTTTCCATTTAAAAGCCACTATTGGAGCCCACTGGAAACAGGTGCTTGTGGTATCTCAGAAACTGCTCATGAGGTTCTGTACAAGTTCCTGGATTCTTTTCAACTTTCAGAAAGTCTGTTAGAGTTCTCCAGTTCACTAGTTACAGTACAGGCAGGAGTATGAAAAAACGTTTTTGACTTGTGAATCGGTAACTTGTCTGTTTTGCTGTTCCATAGCATACCTCACCGTGATTGATACTAATTATGTGCACTTTTGTTGCTGAAATTTTTGGTTCTCTTTATTTTCAAATAAGCTTACACTTCAAGGTAACAAGATTGCATATGCTGGAAACCTGCGTAATACTCCTCCTTATGCAAGAGTGGCTTATAAGGCACATTCAGTGGAACTTGGGTAGTCTCCTTTAGATAGAGTACGAGAAGGTACTTATCTTGACGGTTTCTCATGGGCCTAATAGAATGTCTGCCTCAGGTCATCATTAGTGTAGAAACCTTGTTGACCCTAAATTAATTTTGCTGACAACTTCATTTGATTAGCTCCAGACTAGAGGATGAAATTATCTAATACAGTATACTGTATTTGCAAATATCTTCAGTTATTCTCTGAGGAGAGTCATACAAAAGTATCATTTGATTTGAAACAAAACCTTCTGCTCTCTGTACAATGTGCTGGTAAATGTCCCTAGTTAGAAACATAGATATTATACTTAAAATACAGAAATTTCAGCCTGTTAATAAGCTGAGCATTTGTGAAGACTGGCTAAGATGTTAGTGTTCTTTCTTTTGGTATAATTGTTTTATTTTTGTTTTTTGGTGAGGAAGTTTGGCCCTGAGCTAACATCTGTTGCCAATCTTCCACTTTTTGCTTGAGGAAGATTGTCCCTGAGCTAACATCTGTGGCAATCTTCCTCTATTTTGTACGTAGGACATCTCCACAGCACAGCTTGATGAGCAGTGTGTAGGTCCACATCAGGGATCTGAACCTGTGAACCCTGGGCCACCAAAGCAGAGCCATCGAATTTAACTACTATGCCACTGGGCTGGCCCCAATGTTAGTGTTCTTTCTAAAATACAATTCATATTATAGGGCTCTTCTGCTTGGAAACTTTCAGTGGCCCTGTTCTGAGGAGAGGACACTCTGAATCCCTTAGTTTGGCATTCAAAGCCATATATGATTTGTCCTCAACTTGTCTATCTGGTCTTATATGTAATTTAATATCAATTTAGCAAACATTTATTAAGATTAACTGTGTGCCTTTATGTGCCTTATTATGCAGTAAAATCGTACTGCTTTCAATTCTATATATCTATCCTGTGTTTTTCTGTTGTTCTCTCCGTGTAATGTCCCACCCCTTTCTCTTGTCAAAATCTTGGTGGTCCTCACAGCACAGATCTGGTACAGTGCCTTGCAAACAGATGCAAGATGCAAAACAGATAGTGGTTGAGAGAGTGTAACATGAAGTGACGTGTGTTTTAGAACTTGGTTGCAACCCCTCTCAATCATCTAAGTAATGGAAACCTACTCTGGCCAGCTTAGAGATCCAAGGTGAGTCCTTCAGAAGGATGCTGGGGAGCTGTTGCATAGGATCATTGGAGGAGTCTCACTCCTCAGCCTCTGGAAAGGCAGGGACGAGACAGCAGGATTTTGAGAACCCTCTCGGAGTGCTGCCAAGGACATAGCACAGGTGCTGGGAGAAGGAATCTGATGGACTCAGCTGTGATTGGGAATCTGCCCCTGAGTGGACAAATCGTTGTGTCCAGGAAGGGGTCCGGCAGTAATGACTTGTTTATGGTACCACCCCTTTGTTTCAAGGACTGGTTGGGCCAGGGCAACCACCCTGAGAAATGTCTGCTGCCTTTAATCTTTGAACCTCAGTGTTCTCATCAGTAAAGTACATGATTCTTCTTTTTTATGTTTTCGACTTAAACAAAGACAGAAGCAGAAAGATTTGTTTGAGTAATAAGCTCAAAGCTTAAGGGATATCAATAATTTAGAAAAAGGCATAAAATTACTGGCAACTAAATAGATTCTAGGAATTAAAAAAGAAAACAACTATAGCTGGTTGTATTAATGAGAAGAATAGCGAATGCTTATGGAAACTTCTAAGCCAGGTGCTGGTCAAAGCACTCTACATGTATGTTATTATTTAATCCTCGTAAACCCTGTAAGAGGTAAATGGTGTTACTACTACTGTTATTATTCAGTGAAGAAAAAATTGAGGCAAAGAGAGGTTCGGACAGTGCTACTGGAAGTGTGGTCCAGTAACTGGACTGCGACAAATTGCATACAGAAGTCAGGAGTAAATGATTAGAAACTTTTTAGCAGTTTGACGGAGTAATTGTATTTCTGATGAATGGGATAATTTAGAACATTGGGTTTGTGGTTTGTATGTCTTTGGTTTTTTGTTTTTAGCTTTTTTATTATGGAAATTTCAAGCAATTACGAAGTAAACAGAATAGTATAATAAATCATATATCCATCACCAGGTCCAAATTACCAACATTCTGTCATCCTTTATTATCTATAACTTGTTCCACTCCCTACCCACCACTTATTATCTTATAAGGTTCTTTTTAATAATTTACGTAAATTGAAATGCACAAGTCTAAGCTGTAGAATTTAGACGGATGCACGTGTCTTAACCATACCCCTGTCTTGCCCCAGAAAGTTCCCTTGTGTCTCTGTCCAGTCAACTGCCCCCTGTCCGTTCCTGGCAACTAGTGTTCTTTTTTTTTTTACCTTTGATTAGATACTCCCGTTCAGGAATTTCATACGAATGGAATTGGACAGTACGTACTCTCTTGAGTCCAGCTTCTTTTGCTCAGCGTAATGTTTTTGAGGTTCGTCCGTATTGTCGTGTGTTTCAGTAGTTTGTTTCTCTTTATTACTGAGTGCTAGTCCATTGTATACATATTCCAGTTTGTTTACTCATTTTTTTCCCTTTGATTTAGACTGTCTCCACATTTAGTCTGGTGTCAGTAAGCCAGCTGTGAACATTCTTGAACAAGTATATTTGTGGGCGTGTGTTTTCATTTCTCTTGAGTAAATACCTATGAATGAAATAGGCTAGTCCTAGGGTTGATGTTAGGTGGTTGTACCATTTTACACTCCCTTCAGCAAGGTAGGAAGATCTCCATTGGTCCACATCCTTGCTAGCATTTGATGTGGTCAGTCTTCTTAGTTTTAGTTATTCTGGTGGGTGTATAGTGGTATCTCGTGGTTTTAATTTGCATTCCCCAATGACTAATGATGTTGAGCATCTTTTCATGTGCTTATTGGCCATTTTTATATCTTCCTTTGTGAAGTATCTATTTAAGTCTTTTGCCCACTTTAAAAAGTTGGGCTGTTTGTCTTTTTATTATTGATTTGTAGGAGTTCTTTATATATTCTGGAATCAAATCTTTTGTGATATATGTTTTGTGAATATTTTCTTTCAGTCAGTGGCTTGCCTATTCATTTTCTTAATCATCTTTTTTCAGCTTTATTGAGATATAATTGGCAAAACTGTAAGATATTTAAATTTTACATGTGTTGATTTGATATATGTATACTTTGTGTTAATGATCTTTTGATGAGAAGTTTTTAGTTTCAATAAAGTCTAATTTATTAGTTTTTTTTTGTGGTTATTGATTTCTATGTCCTATCTTAGAAATCTTTGCCTACTCCCAGAGCACAAAAATATTTTCCAATGTTTCCTCCAAAAGATTTACACTTTTAGTTTTTACATTTAGGGGTGTGTTTCATATTAAATTAATTTTGTGTATGGTGTGCTGTAAGGATTGTATTACTTATCTATTGTGGTGTAACCAATTACTCCAAAATTCAGTGGCTTTAAACAATAGACATTTAATATTCACACAGTTTCAGTAGCTCAGGAATCTGGGAGTGACTTAGCTGAATGCTTCTGGCTCAGGGTCTCATGAAGTTGCAGTCAAGAGATCAACTGGGCTATAGTCATCTGAAGGCTTGACTGGGCTGGAGGATTTACTTCCAAGATGGCTCACTCACATGATTGGTAAGTTGAGCTGGTTGTTGACAAGAGGCTTCACTTCCTCACTTCATGGATGTTTTCATGAGTGTTCTTACACGGGAGCTGCATTTGTCCAGAGGGAGTGATCCAAGAGAAATAAGGACGAAGCTGTAATGTCTTTTGTGATCTAGCCTCAGAAGTCACACTCCATCATTTCTGTAATATCTTATTGGTTATGCAGGTCAGCCCTGTTCAGTGGGAGAGCACTGTACAGGAGTATGAATACTAAGAGGCAAGAATTGGTAAGAGTTCTTGGAGGCTGGCAACCACAGGGATTGAGGTTTACTTTTTTCCATACATGAATTGTCCAGCCTCATTTGTTGAAAAGATTATTCTTTCTTTATTGAATTTTTTTGGCACGCTTGTGAAAGATTAGTTGAATAATTGTGAGTATTTTGTTCCATTGATCAATTTATGGCATTACCACCTTGTCTTGATTATTATAGTTTTATAATATGTCTTGCAATCAGAAAATGTAAGTTTTCCAATTTTATTCTTTTCCAAAGTTGTTTTGGATATTCTGAATTCTGTGCATTTCCATATGAATGTTACAATCATCTTGTCAATTTCTTATAAAAATCCTGTTGGGATTGTGATTTGGATTTCATTGAATCTCTAGATGAATTTGGGGAGAACTGAATCATAATAATACAGAGTCTTTCAATCCATCTCTCCATTTATTAGGTCTTTGCTTTCTCTCAGCAATATGTTGTAGTTTTCAGTGTATAAATTTTATGTCTTTTAAAAAATCTATTCCTAAGTATTTTACAAGTTTTGATACTATTGTCAATAGAATTTTAAATTTGGTTTAACAATTTCTTGTTCTAGTGTATAGAAATTGAGTTGATTTTTATATATTAACCTTTTATCCTGAAACTTTGCTAAACTCACTGTGTTGAGAAGCCAAAGTTGATGTACTGAAGTGAGAATATGCGGGTTATGACCTACTGGATGCAGGGGCACAAACCATCCACATGGGGTCAGCAGGTAGCTCCATCAGCATCTGAGCTCCCACTTTGGGGGAGTGAAATCCATGGGGTTGTTTTCACTGAAGGTGCAGTTTCAGTACACCCACACAAAGGAAGTAGAATCACAAGATTTGTTACAGACCCCAGGAGTGGGGTGAGGGAGTTGGGAGGGTAGTTTGGGGTCCACAATGAGCTGGAAGAAGGGCATTCCTCTGTCCCGGGTCACAAGCAAACAGGAGACAGAGAGCAGGGTAGCAAGCGCCTATTACTTGTAAGGTGGTTGGGGTGGAGGTCACTAACTTCTCAAGCAGTTATTTTAAAAGGTGCCCTAGGAAAAGCAAAGTGGGAACTTATTCTAGGAATCCTAAGCTCAGGTACTTACGTAAATGACCAGATTCTGGGTTTGAGCAGGGTTATCATACTGTAAAATGCCTAGGCAGCAACTCAATATACTTGTTTTTCTCATTACATTTACTTATTAGTTCTAGTAGCTTTATTGTCATTTCCTTAGCATTTTCTATGTGAATAATCATATCGTTTAGAAAGAGGAATGCTTCTTCCTCCCTAATCTGAATGCTTTTTTCTCCTTGCCTTATGGCACTGGCTAGGACCTCTAGTACAAAGTTGAGTAGAGGTGGTAAGAGCAGACATTTTCTTGGTTTGTTCCTGATCTTAGGGGGAAAGCATTCAGTCTTTCACCATTAAGTGTAATGTGAGCTGCAGGTTTTCACAGATGCCCTTTATCAGGTTGAGGAAAATTTCTTTCTATTCCTAGTTTGGTGAGAGGTTTTCTGTTTTTTTTTTAAATTATGAATAGATGTCAGATTTTGTCAAATATTTTTTCTGCATCTGCATATGGCATTTCTTTTATTTGCTTAGTATAGTGGATTACATTAATTCATTTTCCAATGTTAAAAAAAACTTGAATTTTTGGGGTATGCTGTACTTGGTCATGCCATATTATTTTTCTATATGGCTAGATTCTATTTGCTAATATTTTGTTAAGGATTTTTACCTATGTTCAGGATATTGGTCTATCTTTTCTTGAACATCTTTGTCTGATTTTTATATCAGGGTAGCTCTGGCCTCATAATATGAGTTGAGAACTATTCCTTCTATTCTCTGGAAGTGGTTATATAAGATTGGTATTGTTTCTTTTTTTTAAATGTTTGCTAGTATTTACTACTGAAAGCATTTGGTCTTAGAGTTGCTCTGTGGGGCAAATTTTGATAATGAATCAGTTTCTGTAGCAGATATAGGGCTATGCAGATTTTCAGTGGGTCTTGAATCAATTTTGATAAATTGTGTTTTTTAAGAAATTTGTCCATTTCATCTTAGTTGTTGAATTTGTTGGCATCAAGTTGTTCATAATATTCCCTTATTAACTTTTTGATGTCTGTCGAATTTGTTGTTAAACTCCCTCCTTCATTCCTGACATTGGTGTTTGTGTTCTCTCTCATTTTTTCTTGATCCATCTTGCTAGACATTTATCAATTTTATTACTTTTTTGAAAGAACCAACTTTTGACTAATTTTCTCTCTTGTTTTCTATCTAATCAGTTTCTGCTCTCAGGTTTTTTATTTTCTTTCTCTTAGGGGTTTTGGATTAATCCGTTCATCTTCTTCCAACTTCATAAGGTAGTAATTTAGATCATTGACTTAATTTTTTTCTTTTATAATACAAAGCATTTATTTTTATTTATTTATTTTTGGTGAGGAAGATTGTCCCTGAGCTAACATCTGTGCCAGTCTTCCTCTATTTTGTATGTGGGACACCTCCGCAGCCTGGCTTGATGAGTGGTGTGTGTGTAGGTCTGCACCCAGGATCTGAACCCACAAACCCCAAGCCTGCTGAAGCGGAGTGCACGAACTTAACCATTATGCCTCCAGGCCGGCCCCTATAATATAAAGCATTTAAAACTATAAATATAAATAGAAAAATGGTCAAAAGACTGTGCAAAAAGTATTAGAAACCTGAACTACAGATAAAACAGTACATTTTTATATGCAAAAAGATTTTATAAATCAGTCTGAAAAATAAAATATCTGGCAAAAAAGGATAAGGACATGAATAGGCATTTTGCTGAAAAAGAAGTATGAATATTAAAAGATATTCAACTTGTGAATAATTAAAGCAATAAAATGAAAATAGAATCCCATTTGTCACCTGTCAGAATGGCAAAGATTGGAAAGATTGACCGAAGTCATTGTTGGTGGGAGTGTATTAATTGGTTATCAAGGAGTTAGGGGACACGTTAAGGAACAAAAGAGACAGTGGGCAAGATGGGCTGTCTCTTTTCCTGAGCCTTCATTTGGAAGGATAATTGGGTAGAATTGTCCAGGTTGTCATGATTACCTGTGTTTAGAGGTGGATTTTGAGGGCTATTTGAGAGGAGAGGGAGGTAGGTTGGTAGACAGCATGCACGAGAGGTAGTTCTGGCCTTGTAGAGGGTCTGCTCCTTGCCACACTTACCTATTCTCTCTGGTGCCCAGCACCTTCATGCTGCCCTTTGGCTCCTGTGATGATGCTCTGGCCCTTACCTGTCCTGAGACCCGGGCCTGCAGATTAACAGAGCCCAGGTGTACCCCTAATGCTCATAGAGCCCAGTGCAACTAGCAGTTGCCCACAGGAGGTTTAGCAACCTGAAGTTATCCCAGAAGAAACTGCAGCTTACCTTAGACGACTTCCAATGTATAGCCCTTGCTTAATATATGATGCCCCAGGCATCTTGCCATTGCAATAAGTGACCGTTTCATAACAAAGAAATGGATGCGTAGCGGTTGACTTTAAAATTGGTAGCTGAACAGAACTGTGGCAGAGTTTTGTGTTTGCGTGTGTGTTTCATGGGGGCGAAGTTGTTACTCTTCCTAGCTCAAAATTGTCAGTATGTATGTATGTGTGTGTTTGTTTATTAAATTCCTGCCTCATTCCAAAAGGATTCAGGGAAGCTTCTCCCTCCTCCCCACCCTGTCACACAGTAGAATAAGTAAGAACCACTCATGAGGATGCAGCTGACTTAATTGGCCTTGATATTAGCCTTGATTTGTGAAATTAGGGGATGGGAGAGAACAATATAGGATGTGGTTGGCTAAGGGATTGGAGCAGGAAACCAAAGGATATAAAGTGAGAGAGAGAAGCATAGTGGGTATAGCCGGTTGGAGGTGACGAAGTTTCCACTTGTTTTAGAGGGGATTTGAAGCTTCCACATCCGTAAGGCCCTGCAGCTGTAAAGCGTGAACTTGGAGACATCTTTTGACTTTCAGAGGCTCCTTCCCCTTTCTGGACTGCATCCCTGACTGTGGGATTGCTGGAATAAGGGCGGTGGCAGGCCTGCAATACTGTTAGATTGTGAGCAGTGACTTCCTGGTGATCTTTAAAAAGAATACCTTTATTCTGAAAGTTCAAGTGAAGTTTACTGTTAATTGACGCTGTCAGACAACCTAAAATTTCTCTTTCAAGAAAGCTGGTTTTCTTCCCTCAGATGAAAAGTGAGTGATTAATTAGCCTGCCATTATAAAAGGAGATGATAATGTTAGTAGATACTGAATTTCCCGCTAAATGGATTAACTATTGTATTCCATTTGGAGTTCATGTATATATTTTAGAAACACATTAATCTTTATACTAAGTCACTGCTGTAAAAGCTACATATTGAAATTTTAAGCTTTGTCTTAACAGTGATAAGTATCACTTTCAGAAGAGAGCCAGCTCAGATCATCTGCTATCTTAATGGGCATTTTAATGTAGCTTTTTTTTGGTATCCCAATTCTCCACTCCAATTCCTACCAAACCCCCACCCCTAGCTTGTCTGCAAACACGCAAACAGACGTGTTCCCCAGCAGTGTTGATTGGTACGCACCTGCACGCACATATGTCTTCAGACGGCCCAGCTGATGTGCGTCAGATTCATGGAAGTCCTGTACACTCCAGTTGCTGCTCCCTTTCCTTCTCTGTTGCTTTTGGGCATTTTATTTGCCTCCTTGTTCGCCTTCACCATTTGAACTTCAGACTGCCAGTACTGGAGATGAACTTTCCTTCTTCCTCCAATCTGTAGTTCTTACTAAGAGCTTACAATGAGTTTAATCCCAATTTTCCCAGATATGTAAATCTCCTCTTGGCACATTCATACATGTTAGGTATTCTTACTGGTTTCGTCTTCTTGAAGCAATGGCCCAAATCTGTACTGGTTGCCCCCAAGGCCTGCAGCACAGCTGCCATCCTGGAATCTCCCTTCACCATCATCCTCAAGCCTCTCTCGTGACGATTTTCTTATTTTCTCAGTTCCTGTATCTTCCTCTTTCTTGATTTATGTCCTCATTTTGGTGAGAGTACCTCCTCCAATTGCTTCATAAGGAACGGTTCATGGGCAGTAATTGTTTTGGGCCCATGCATGTCTGAAAATGTCCTTATCCCACCTTCACGTTTGATTGACAGATTTGATACTGAGTTAAAGCTTGAAATGAATTTTCCCTTAGACTTTTGAAGGCATCCTGTCCCTGTCTTCCAGGGTTGCTGTTGAGAACTTCTAATGTTACTCTGTTTTTGATCTTTACTTTGTAGCCTGTTTTTAAAGTTTTTTTCTCTTTAGAAGCTTGTGCTATCTTCGTTTTATCTTCAATTTTCTGAAATTTTCTACTCATGCCTCCAGAGATAAGCAATACCACAAATTTACACGCCTTTTGGAGGTTCTTTGGTGTAAACTGAATTGCTTCTTGACTTCCCCACTGCCAGCTTAGGATTCAGCTTTCTTGGGCATGCTTTTCAGTCTCAGGTGATTTTTTTTGCTGCTCTCTCCTTTGCTGTTCCTTTTGCCCTTAGGACTTATGTCTAAAAAAATGAACATGAAAACTTTACCATAGTTTTAGGAAGGTGTTTGGGAGGAACAGAGGTGTTCATTCGGCTCTCTTCACTCTTCAGACAGCACTGCTGTGGATTTCACCTCCGCGCCATCCCTGAGACTGCCCACGGAAAGGCCACTCAAGCTCCTCTTGTCACATCCCCTGGGCTTTCTCTGTCCTCGTCTTACTTGACCTCCCAGCAGCATTTGCTGTGGATGTGACTGCTCCCTCCTTTTCCAAGTCATCTCCTCTCTTTGCTTTGATGGCTCCGTGCTGTACTGGAGCTGGCCATTCCTCAGTCTTCTCAGCTGGTTCCTTCTCTATACCCAGCCTCTAAGTAACTTCATTTAGAGTGCCTCAGGCCAGTTTTTTTCTGGCTCTGTCTCTATCTTCAGTCTCCCTCATAGTTTTAATCCAGCTCCACGACTTTAAATGCCATTTATGTGCTGATGACGCCTTCTGAGATCTCTCCTCTCAGGTCCAGACTCCAAAGTCCCCACTTAATCTCTTTGGGCATGTTGTAAACAGAACTCTTGGTTTTCTCTCAAACTTGCTGTTTCTCCAGTTGTCCCTACATCAGTGACTGGCACCACCACCTCGCTAGTTGCTCAAACAAAAGTAGTTGGATTGATTACTCCCTTTTCCAGTCCAATCCATCAGCAAGTTCTATCTCCAAAATATATCTGCAATTTATCTCTGACCTCAGATGTCTAGCCCTGTGCCTGGCACATATCAGACATTCACTAGTAAATGATCAAATGAATGATGTCAATAGAAAACCAGGAAAATTGGTGTAAAAAGATGTGGCTGCCTCAAAAATGTTGAAGTCGTGAAAGACAAAGGCAGGGGACTTTTCTGGATCAAAAGATATTAAAAAAAAAAAAAAAGAAGACATGGTAACCAAATGCAATACATGATCCTTGATTGGATTCCAGTTTTTAAAAAGCCAGTCATACGGGATGTTACAGGGACACAGGGAAATTTGCATATGGATTGTATATAGATAATATTGTATCAATGTTCTTATGATTATGTGGGACAATGTCCTTTTTATTAGGAAAATATAAGTAGAGATTTCTAGGGATGATGTGTTATGTATGATACCTGCAACTTGTTTTCAAATGGGTCAGGAAAGAGAAAGCTTATATCCAAAGGGACGGAGAAAACAAGTGTAGCAAAATGTTAACAATTGGTGAATCTAGGTAAAGGACACATGGGTTTTCATTATACTATTCTGTTAATCTTACTGTCGGTTTGAAAATTTTTCAAAATAAAAAATTAGAAAAAAACCAGCAGGGGAGAAGAATTTAAAGAAAAGATATTTCAGGGCAAATGTTGAGGTCCATTTTGAAGCATAATAGTAAATGTAACAAAGTCCAAGGATGTGCATAGTTATAGAGTTAATTTATTTATAGGAAGGAAATGAAACAAAGTAGAAACAAGGTCTTTGTGGAAAAGTTACCTTTTAAAAAACCCGGCGTGAAAGTCGGTGGTCAGCTGCCCACCAGAGGGCAGTGCTGGGGAGTGATTTTGTCGTTTGGTTTTCTTTCCCACCTAACTGGCTCCACATGAGGTCGCTCTTCTCTGCGCAAAACATTTTTAGGATCCTAGACCACTTGAGAAGAGAGAGCATGTGGATAGTTGTACTGCTTCCCGTTTCTCCCCGGCTCAGATCTCCTTCTAAGCTCTGTGGCTTTTCGCTTTTGGCTCCTCTACTTCATGGGGTTTTTGGAAGCGTCTGGATAAGGGAGCTGTCGATCCGCCCTCCTATGTGTGTGCTCCAAAGGCCAATCATGCATTTGCCCACTGGCCTCTCTGGAACTCTGTCTTTTTATTACAAACTGCCAAATCATAGTCCTATTGCAATTAATCTTTAGGTTTCTTAGGATCTATTAAAATTCCAGGAATTTCATTCTGGGATTTTGCCTCCCTTAAAGTTGTAATGTACTTCCTTACTGAGTCGTTGACTTAAAGGGGCTGACTTCACCTTCTGTGTGCTTACCCAAAAAAGAGGGGTTAGCATAAATGTTGCAGAAAGTTAACCCCGCAATTTAAATGATTCGTCTGCGATAGGTGGTGGTTCTTTCTCCTAACATTTACCCAATGCCTGTGGAACCAGCTTGTGCTACAAGACTAGAATTAACAACCACAGAGGTTAGGAAGTTAGCCCCCAGCATCTTGAGGTGCTTATAATTAGGTAAAAGGGGCAGACATGTCCCAAACAAATTTAGACAAGGTCCTCAGAAGTAAGTGCTAAATTTAGAAATAAACAAAAGTGGTTGCAGGGAGGGGCAGGTGATGAGAGAGGATTGTTGCAGGTGGAGACGGTGAGTATTACTTGTTCTATCTTGGCTCAGTACGTGGAGTCCTGTTCAGAGGTCCTTCAAGGGCAGACTCAGCATCAGGACCACACGAGCCTCTCTGGATAGCTTGCTCTGACCCTCCCCAAATGAGTTAAAGGCCCTTCCTGTGTTAACTTCCTGTGTTAACTGCCCTTTGCATCCAGTTCCTACCTCCATTACAGCGTGCTATTCATGGTTGTTAATTCGCATGCTTTTCTCTCCTGGGGACAAAGACTGAGACTGATTACTAATAGATTTGTGCATTCTCCCATTCTGGTTCCATTCTGGACCTGCACATGTTTTTCTTCCTCTGGGGTACTCTTTTTTTCCTCCATTTTTCTGTCTTTTTCTTAAATACAATGGCATAGACTCACTGACATCTTAAAAAGTAAAGGAGAAAAAAGGAACTAACACTCACTGAGTGCCTTCTTTGTGTTGAGCAGCATTCACTGCATTAGGTGTTTGTGAGCATAGGTGTTTTTCTCGCGTAATCTTGTTCCTCTGACAAACACATCAAGCCTCTTCCCACTTCAGGCCCCTGCACTTGCTGTTTCCTCTCCTGGGAACTGTTTTTCCTCCAGACCTTGAGAAGGTGGCTCCCTGTTCTGCTGACAAGCACGTACAGTTTAGAAACCATTCTTCTGAAGTTAACTTTATTAGGTTGGTTCCCCTCTCCTCTCAGTGTGGGTAGGGTCTCAGAGACAGGAATTAGCTGAAGCCAAGGAGAGAATCTTTTGACTCCCTCCCTCTCGATCCACCTGCCCTTCCAGCTGCTCCTCCAGTGCCTCAAGACAATGGATGTCTCAAGTTAGTTTACTAATTTTTATTAAAATTGCTTTATTTCCACTTCATTATAATTGGTAGTGTCCTCCAGACTTGATCCGTCTTAGGTGATGAGGGATTCAGTTTTTTGATTAGCTTTCCTCTGACGACTGGTCTAACCCATCATCTTTTAACATGTAGTTATATTCTTTGTAGCCTGGAAGTCTAGATCAGACCTTTATAACCAGATATATACTCAGTAATAAAAAACCTCATCTATTTCTACAGATTTAGCGTTAAAACAAATAACCAAGTGCTCATTTTCTGATATCCAGTAAAATCTTACTTTTAACAATCTTACCCATCCTTTAAGGCTCAGTTCAAATCCTGAGTGCTCTGACATTCTCTGCTTCTATAGTACCCATGTTAATCTTGCCTGCTCTGAATTCCTGTGGTCTACATACTTCAGTCTGGCCATTAATCTAGAGAATCTTGTTTGTTATTTAATTGCTTTATATAGCTATGTCTTATCTGACTGATGAGATAAGTTGCCAATCGATTGTGGCAATGTCTTCTTAATTTCTGGAATGTTGAAAAAGTGCTACTTTAAAGGATATTTTTGAAGCAAAATATCCTTAAATAATTTATTTTTCCTAATGGAGTTTTACTTATGTTCTTAAATGCAATTTAAAAATCACTTATCTTGAGGCCAACCCTGTGGCATAGTGGTTAAATTCGGCATGCTCCACTTTGGCAGCCTGGCTTTGGGGATTCAGATCCTGAGTGTGGACCTACCCACTTGTCAGCCATGCTGTAGCAGTGACCCACATATAAAGTGGAGGAAGATTGGCACAGATGTTAGCTCAGGCCTAATCTTCCTCAGCAAAAACAAAACAAAACAAAAAACAAGAACAACAAAAATCATTTATCCTATTTAGGTTTTCTTAAAAGCATTTTCTTTAAATAATATTTTTTTCTTTAAATATTATTATTTTTCTACATTTTTATTATTTACTTTATTCTCAGTATTCATTTAAGAAGACTAATACTTTCAGGTATAATTCTGCAAGGAAGTGTTTCAGAAAAGAAAGAATATTAATTATTTCCTGTGGCTTATCTGTAAAAAGCCATTTGGGAAAGTATACTCATTTTAATCTTTTATAGGACTTTGAGGTGGATTTTTATAGTTGCTATATTAAAGACATTTTCAGTCTTCTGTAAAGAATTTGTAAAGATATCTTTGATAAAATATCAATATTTTAATAGCTGTAATTGTCTGAGCATTCCTAATTGTGTGTTGAGCTGTCTAATTCTTACCAGAGCTGCTGTTTCCTGCCTGAGTTCAAACATCAGTCTCCAATCAGTTAGGTTAATCTCTATATAATATAATTAAATTCATCTGACCTGGTTACTGGGTACGTTCAGATACCAGACTGATGTTTATCATGACACCGCTAAGAATATTTCAATTTTAAAATTGACCTTTTGGAATCAGCCTTTCTTTAATCAGCCAGTTATATTTAACAGAAATATTTCTCTTAAAAAAGTAACCTGACTTTATTATTGTATTTAATTTCAAAAACTGAAGTGGTTATGAAATGTGTATAAGGCAAAATGCCTTAAAGAACTAGTGACATTTCTTTTTATTTATAGAGATACTTTCTGGTTGGGAGCAATCATGCAGAAACAAAATATCGTGTTTTGAAAATTGATAGAACAGAGCCCAAGGATTTGGTCATCATTGATGATAGGGTAAGTATTTCGCAAGCCTGAATATATACAGAAACTTTTGTACTTGTTTAAAAAATATGAAATACCCTTATAGCTTCTAGTAATATATAATTTTTTAATCATTTATCTAAAAATTACAATTATTTTTGTTGGTTGGCCAGACTTTGAATCTCTAATCTGGTTTCTACAAGTTACTGATGTTGAAGAGTATGCCAGAATTACACTTGGTCCTTCATTTTGATTCGTTTGACAAAACAAACTCTTTCGATAAAGTAACAAATATATTTTCTTAAAGAGGTGACATTTTAAGGATTCAGTATAACTCTCACTGTTGCATCTACTGAAGAGGTTATTTCTTACTATGCTTTAATATGAAGCTTCTTGAAGTCAGGGAGGACCTCTGTATTCCAGACTTTTAATTACGCTGCTAAAACTCAGTTCTGGGTGATCTTCTGATGACTTGCTGTGCACTAGAGAAATGCTGAGCTCTTCTTATCCAGAAGTTGTATTATCCAAAGTCAGGAATACAGAGACTTCGTTCAGATGGCACAAAAACATGAGGCTGTTAGTCAAAAATGAAACTGAACAGTTAATTTTAACTTTTTCAAACAAGACAACCTAAGTTACCGTTTGTATTGAAGTTCCTGTCTGTGAATATTTTTGAATCCATGTAGATTCCTGGGTTCTCAAATGTGTTAGTAGCTACAGTCTGGAACCCATTTTCACTAACTTCTTTGCAAAACTATTTTCTATGTTATAATAATTTTAGATAAATTGTATATTGTGGTTTCCTGTACTCCTGATGCCATTGTCTCCCCTCCCCCATCCCACACCCTGTCACTATCTGGGAGTTTTTATTAATAAAATGTAACGATTCTTGGCTTTATTTGGGAGTATGAGTGGTTGATCAGAGATTCCTTTGAGAAACTAAGAAAAGCTCATAAAAATATGCATATGTATATACAATCAAAACTGCATGTAGTTTTAAGAAGTCACATATTTCTTGAAATTTGTCTGTAGATCCTTTAAATTGATGGTTCAGAAGATAAGGTTTTGACACAACTTTCTAGTATGGCAACACGTGATCTAATAATCACCCTTCATTGCTAATAATAAAGAATTTGTTGGCTTTTTAAAATTGTAGCTTATTATATACTTCTCTATGAAATAGCTAGTGATTTTCATAGGCAACTTTTAATTTCTGGGGATAAATAATCAATCTCCAGAGTAAGCACAACCTTACAGATTAAATTTGCTTATTTCCAGCATGTGTATACTCAACAAGAAGTGAGAGAGCTTCTTGGCCGCCTGGATCTAGGAAATAGAACCAAGATGGGACAGAAAGGATCCTCCGGGTTATTTCGAGCTGTTTCAGCTTTTGGTGTTGTAGGTAAGAAATGTACCTCCCTCTTACTACCTCTTTTTTTTTCTACATAGAACACATAAAGATAGTGTGCAGGGCTATATAGCTTTATAATTATGACCTGTCATCTGTGGCTTTGGTTGTTTAAAGCTTCATTATCCATCAGTCAGGTATCAGCCTTTCTATTATCGCACTTGCTGTGTCCTCAGCACTGTGCTCAGTTTTATATAGGATGCGAACAAACATGGAAATGGTTTTGACCTTTAAGGAGTCTGCTGTCTGGCTTGTTGAGGAATGAAAAAGTAAAAATTTGCTTCTGCTGTAAACATCTGGAATTCATCAGCTGGAAAAACAGATACAGGTAAAACCAGGTTTAAAATTAACTGCAATTTCTCCCAAGGACATGTGCAGCTGCAAAGTGTCATAACCCACTTCTTTGAATGACTACTGCTTGCTTAGTCACCCAGAAACTTTCTTCTCTAAAATGACAATCAGAAACTTTGCTATTTGAAATTATGTCAGTAAGAGAAAACATCCCTCTCTTGCCTGAACAACCTAAGTTGCTTTGACACAGAGAAGCAACCTTGGTTTACAACTCAGATGCAGAGCTTCAGATGTGGGGTTTCTGGACACAGCAGTCCACAGCTGTGCTACCTCTGTTGTTTTCAAGGAAACGGAACCCTGAGTTGGCCTCACAGTCCAGACTTGATGTTGATCGCTTTACATAGAGTCCTGCTTTGGTTTGAGCCTCTTCATTTAAATTTTACCTGAACTCTACCCTTCTCCCAAATCCTGTAATAACTCCTTTGCTTTATTTATTCACAAACAAATATAGAAATGGTTCTGGCCTTTAAGGAGTCAGCTGTCTGGCCTGTGGGGCATTTGTGAGATGCCCACAGTTCCTCTGGTGTGTGTTGTCCCTCACTGCAGTGGGTCAATAAACCTGCTTTGCCGTACCATGGATTTGTCCCTGAGAGTCTTAGGATGATTGGCCTAGGATGGGGGGGGGGGGGTACAAAAACCAACACACGTGAAACAGCTCCAAGATTGTAATTAAGAGCCAAGCTGTGTAGTAAAAGGCACCTGGTATTGGAGATTCCTTAAGAGGTAGATTACTTGGACCTGGAGTGGCCAGGTTTCTCCAGATTTCCTGGAGAAGCCGAGACCCTGGCTGGACCCTGAAGGAGGTACACGATTGGCTGGATGTGAGGAGAGAACTCCAGTGCAGATGACAGCAGAGGCAGAAGCATGAAGAAGCTCGTGGGTCTTGGAATGTTAGCAGGTAGCTGGGTGAGGCCAGATCGCTTGGGGCCTTGGACGCCAAGCAGAGGGCAATTTTATCTCAGCTTCTCTTTTGGCAGAGCCTTACTTCGAGTCTTTTTTTTTTTTTAACACTTACAAAATTATCTCTGAGCTTCTTAAACCTGCTGGACTGTATGCACTATTGGATGAGTGATTGGTATCTATAGATCTTAACAAAATTAATATAGACTTGACTATACTGTATAGTTTTAAATTCTTATGTCAGGTTTTCTGAGTAGCACTTTCTATTTTGTGACTCTATATTTATTGAAATTTATAGTGTTCTGCCATATTTGAAGTTCGTTTTTTTCACTGTGCTCTTGTAGCTCTTCATATGTGACCCCATTAGGTCCATTTTGTGTCTTAGGGGGCTGCAAGGAAGGTTAAGAGTGGAGGGTATTATTAGTTTCTTCTCCTTAGGACTGGCCCCTTTTCTCTACCTTCTGCTCAGTCTTGACAAGCCCCTTGAGGTTACGTGTTTAATGGATAAATTTTTGTGGATGTGTGCATGTCTGTGTATGTCGTGTGAGTTCATATGTTTAAATTCCATGAATTCTATGTATGTTAAATTCCACTTTAGGTGTTGCTTATATTTTAAATAAAAGGAAAAAAACCCTGGAAATGAGATGTGTCTTAAATGTAATAGGCTTAATTTAAATATTAGTTACTTAATTGGTTAAACTTCTTCCTTTAAATGTTGATACTTTATTAAGCTTTTTTAGTGGAAATTTCCCAAGGTGCAC
Source organism: Equus asinus (assembly GCF_041296235.1). Lineage (NCBI taxonomy): Eukaryota > Metazoa > Chordata > Mammalia > Perissodactyla > Equidae > Equus > Equus asinus. The sequence continues at coordinate 45,261,702 of NC_091813.1, forward strand.
ATAATTGTGAATGCCTTATTAGCCAGGGTTTATTATCCAAAACTGAACCGTCCTTGATGATTAAGTATAACAAAGTGAAGATCAGTTATTGAACTGTGTTTAAGATTAGCTGCCCGCGGGTGTTCTGGAGTTGTATTGCGGAGTTCTCCTTTACATTAAACGGCCCCTAGACTGCTGTACTGCTTTGTTTTTATGGTACTTTCATCATTCGTCATTGTTCTTGGCATGTTTGCTTTTAGCAACATTCCTTGCCACGTTTTAAATCTATTGATAACTAAGCTTATAAAACCAGTAGTTTTATTTTAATCAATTGATACCCAAGTTTGCAACCAGACATTTATTTTATACACAAGTATTAGCTAATAAACTTTGCATGAGAGCTGAAGGTGTCTCCGTATTACTCTTAGAGGTACCCTTCTTAGCTTTGTGGTAGCTATTTCTCTTGCAATTAAAGCCCTCTTGGGTTTGAGGCTGTCCTTGGATGGTGAAGTCACTGAAAGAGTGACCTACTAGCAAAGTGACACAATAATGTACTAAGTGAGCATTTATTATTTTTGCGGAAATGCATTTTATGTATTCTGATTCAACCATGTAAATAAAGCTTAGAATCAGTGAAGAGTAAAAGGGAGTTAGTGAAAGTCTACGATTTGTCTAGTACTGTCTTAGAAATAATGAGGGATACTGAAATAGCAGAACACAAAATACTTATCTTTGAAAAAGATATAATCTGGTTGTCAAAATAATATGTACGTGAAATGTCTAAAATGTCTTCTGTGACTACAATATTTTCTCCTATTAACTTTTTCAGCGTGTTTAATTTGTATTTTTGCTGGAATATTTTGGACTGTTATCATGGTTAATTTAGTTCATAATCCAAAGAATCTCAAGGAGTGCTTTTCAACTATCTGTAGTAAAGGACCAGATTTTTTCCACCAATATGTCACAGACCAACACAGGACCTTACTGTGCATAACTTGTCTCCAGGTTGGACCGCATGTGACTCATCACACAAATTCAGTAATATCTAAACTAGTCTATGCCTGTTCAAGGCAAGTTCATTGATCATGCACTCAGATATTAGGGCAATCTCAAATTGGTCTAAAGTTTCTAAATCCTTACTTTCAATTTCTTTACTTGTCTTTTCATGGGCTGGTACTGAAACCTCATGGACCATCGCTGGTCCCTAGACATTGATGGATCCAGTCTTGTAGCTGCCTTGCCCGTCTCTGACCTGCTCCATTGTTATATGACGGCCAGCAGTGGTTTGAGAAACCACTGGATGGGATCTTGAGCATCCCTCACAAAGCTGTGTTATCTGGTCCTGGGGTACATGAATGGAATCGGTGGGTGGTGGCATGTGCTCCTTACTACTCTCAGCTCTGTTACCATCGCAGCCCCTTTGGATACATAGCCTCAGGTCTGTGTCCTTTTTCTGCCTGTGTCACCTTCAGAGGATACTCTTAAGCTGCTAGTGCGTTGAAGGGGAGTGGGAGAATGAGTGTCATCGCAGCAGACTAAGTGGTGGACTCGGTTGGTATTTAAAGCAACACCCTTAGAAACAAATTGCAGATCCAAGATAATAATGAAAACAACAGCGACGTGTGAGCCTCAGACTAGTAGGGGAGCAGTAGATTTGGTGTTAGAGAGTCACTTTGGTTCCAGAGAGCTCTCTTGTGCAGAGGCCCCGGGTACCGTGTGGAGGTTTTTCATACTTCTCTGCCAGAGCGCTGTTCTCCCTGAAGGCTTTCAACATAGTGACCAGCTGACATGCTGACCACCCAAACAGGATGTTGTATTCTTCCCTGTTGGTGGGCTGGTGGGCTCTCCTCCAGCCACCAGAACTCCACACCATTCCATTCTCTCCTACTGTCCTTCTTTATGTGGTTTGCTTGGTGTCCATCTCAAGTGACATAGCCTTCTCTCCTTGGAGAGAGAGAAATCACTTTTGCATGACGACTGTCATCTAAGCTTCTGGGAAGTACTCAGTGAGATTGGTCTGGGATCAGAAGTGCATCGAATGAAGATGAAAAAGCTTGTTCTGGTTTTCATTGTGTTAAAGTGATGAGTTGGCTGCCTCTTGGCAGAGGTCTGTGCCAGACTGAAGCCTTTTGGCTATATTTGACAGGAAGTTTTTAAAAAGAGAGTGACATATCCAACTGGGTAGTAAGAAGGAAGAAGAAAATCTCGTGTATACTATGCTGAAGGCCTTTGTGCTAGTGGAAAAGAGTATCTTTCGTGCAGCATATTTATTTTCCTTTATTAAAATTATGAAGGGAAATGTAGAATGATATAAATAATCTAGAGCTAAAAGCATAAAATTAAAATTCAATTGGAATGTAGGCTGAGAGAAATTACAGAGAAACTTTTTTGTATAAAAAATAAATGTGTAGCAAGAGTAAAAGGGAAACATTCATCTTGGAAATATTTATTACTTAAACCCAATTAGATTCTCTTTTTGAGTGTTTTTAGGCTGCTTCCAAGAGCCTTTCTTTTGTAAATTTTGTCCTTCTAAAAGGATAACTACTTCCTAACTTGCTTTTAATGAGATTGTCATCAGCTTTTTTTTCCCTCCCCATTCCTATATCCTTAAACTTTAATCAGAGAATTTTTGGCTAGTCTTTAAGGGTGGGAAAGGAATGTAAATGACCATTCTTCAAAAGCACTTTGTGCTTTGTGGATCTCAAAAATATAAGTATTTTTCATTGTTTTAATAGCATTTTTTCTCAGTAGCAGAGCTCATAAAATCCTTGAGGCTTTTTTCTCTTATATATTTTGGCTCATTTATGTTAATGTATTCAATTACTAATTTCCTTTCTTGTCAGCTGAGAACAACAACACAGACAATAGATATTTGTCAATTCTAGAGGAAAAATTCATAGCACCAAGACCCTAGCTCAGACTTTATAGAATATAGCACTCTGAGAGAGAAAGAGGGGAGAGTGAGCCAGCACACTCACACGTGTGTACAAGAAAGTTAGCTTTAAAAGGTAGTTATGCTAGATATAAGATTCTTGGTTGACAGGTTTTTTTCTTCAGTGCTTTGAATATGTGATCCCACAGCCTTCTGGCCTCCATTGTTTTTGATAGGAAGTCAGCTGTGTATGGCTGTATCTGACTCATCCTGTGAGTGAGCTGGGGTGAGGGGGTTTGGGACCCATTATTCTTGACAGTCATGCTGGGGTGAAGCCTCCACTCTATGAGTGGAAGCTGGGTAGAAGAAAGGAGCCCCAGATTTCAGATGTGCTCACCTGGAATAGAGCTGCTGCAACAGAGCTGGAGGGGATGAGAACCTCCTGTGCAGAAGCCGTGGCCCTGGACTGAGAGCTGGGGAAAGAGGGTAGTACTGTCTTTTTGTCTACACCTGCCCAGGATAGATCTACTGTCACGCTGACCTGGGAAGGGGTGTGGAAGGGAGGCAAGTTCTGATTCAAATGCTACAGACTTGCTGTTCTCACCAAGATTTAGTAGATTTTCCTGAATAAATGTTTTTCTGTTTGCTATGTGCCATTAGGAGAATTTCCAGAAACTTTCCATGTTTTGTTTTGTTTTTTTTTGTTTTGTTTGTTTTTATAATTTTATGTTTTTATAATTTTCACCATTTATGGTTGTTTCCCTGGGGAAAGAGTCTACCAAGCTCCTCATGTTGCCATTTCAAAATTGTCTTCCTCCCCACTAACCACCAAGTGAGTTAGTTTTAACTCCCAAAGCAAAAGTCCTGGGAGCTAGAAAATTTTCAACCAAGACTGTATGGTAACTAGTGTGTTGCTGAGAACTTAGTGCTACTGAAAATTAACACCAATATAGAACATGTGCATTCCAATGATTACCATAAAATATGACTTTATAATGTTCTAATACTTGTAAAAGCTTTGTGGAATATTGCAGGAAGGATATGCATTTCACTGGATATATTGTTTTGTTTGCTCAACCCCTCTACTTTTCTGGAAACTGGCACCACCTCTCCCTTCCCCCATCTAAGTCACCTAGTTATTGTATAAGTGGCTTCCAGTGCCATGTGGCTCTATTCCTTGGCCACGGTTGATTGGTCCAGGGCTGGGCACCAAACCCAGGATGGGCCAATTCAAGTCCTTCTCTAGGAATTCTGGAATTGAACTTGAGAAATTTGTTTCTTCCCACTGAAGCTTTAGGATGAAAAGCCTAGGGCTGTCAGCAGCTGTGTTTCCTACCACATGATCCAGAGAAGTGGAGGAGCCTGGTCTGTGGAGAGGCAGAATGGAGCACATGTTCAGAGATGCATCTTGACTAGGTTTTTTCCTGAGGCCTAATCGCATTGTTGCTCATTGGTATCATGGATCACCTCAGTATCCTCAGTACAAATTTCTTTTTGTAAAGCTGGCTTAAGTTGTATTTTGCCTCTAGTAATCAAGAGTCCATGAAGTTTGTTCTTCCTTTTGAGCAACGTTTCCCAAAGTATGTTCCACAGAACATTTATCCATTGGTTAATTTCTTTTTAAAGAAGGGGAGGACATTCCATGATCCAATGAATCTAGGGAGGTGCTTACTCTTTATCCCGCCTCAAGATTGACAGCTCCTGTTAGCACAAGACTGTAAGTTTCTGAGAATTTGTGTTTTGTTTATTTTTACATACTTTTTACCACTGTGTGTGTGTATGTAAAAAATACAAAAGTTACAGTCTTAGCCATTTCTAAGTGTACAATACAGTAGTGTTAACTTCTACCTTGCTGTGCAACAGATCTCTAGAACTTTTTCATTTTGCAAAACTGAAACTCTACACCCATTGAACAACAACTCCCCTCAATCTTGTATATTTTTTGCTTGAAACATCTCAATCCTATTTGGAATGAGACTAAATATAGAGGAATGAATGAAAAAGATTGGTTTTAAGTAGTATTTTTAAGTGAAGTAAATGTCAGTATAGATATTTCTAGAGAATAATTCTAGACAACTGAAAATTTATATGGCTATAAATCATAGCAGTAATAATGTAGGAAATGTGTCAAAAGCCTTTTGTCTTCTACTATGTATCTAAAAGCATTACTAAATTTAGGAAACATCATATTTATTTTTCTTTTTTTGTTGTGTAGGTTTTGTCAGGTTTCTAGAAGGTTATTATATTGTGTTAATAACTAAAAGGAGGAAGATGGCAGATATTGGGGGTCATGCAATATATAAGATTGAAGATACAAATATGATCTATATACCAAATGATTCTGTACGGATTACTCATCCTGATGAAGCTAGGTATGTACTGGTGGTAACTACTATTTTTTTTTTTAATGTGGTAGACCAATTAGAAAACAAAACTATTGTCAAAAGATTATAAATGTTATATTAAAAATATAAAATGCTGGCTCAGAATTCTACAACTTTTGCTCAAGGGCTATTAAAAACCTCTGTTTAAATAATGGATTCAGACGAGGATCAACAATGGCTGCTGAAACCATTAGATGAGAGATTGTTAATGAGGAACAGAATATTCACTCAGTCTCAACATATCATACTCAATGAATCTCTTTATTTACAAAGAGGAGAAAAATGGCAAACATACTTAACCAAATGATCAAACTTAGCATCACCAATAATGAGACAAAACTGATATTATTTGCCTATTAATGTGAAGCAATGAGGACACAGATTACCTGTATAGTTTTCTTGCTAAAAATATTTAACTTGAATCTAAGCATGAGGAAGTAATCAGACAAATCCTTATTGTGGGACATTCTGTAAGACAACTGGCCTGACTCTTCAAAAATGTCAATGTCATCAAAGATAGATACCCAGAGGATTGTTCTGGATTTTAGAACAAACACAACAACAGACATGACAACAAGTGAATTATTCATTTAGAACAATCAATTCATGGCAACATGTGAATTTCTGTTGGACCCTGGATTGTACACATGTACACATAGATCCACATAGAACTATAAAGGACTTTGCTGGGATAGTTTATATATGGGCTATATAGTAGGTGATATTGGGTCAATATTAAATTTGGGGTTGTGATAACGATATTGTGGTTATTTCAGAGATTGTTCTTGTTCATAATAGATAGATACTAAAATCTTTAGGAGTGAGGTGTCATCATGTCTGCTACTTACTGTAAATGATTTAGGAAAGGAAAATATGTGTGTGAGTGTGTTCAAGGAGAGAGATTTAACAGTGAATTCAGATGAAGGACATACTGTTGTTTGTTGTACTGTTTTTTTTACCCCCAGTTTTTCTATAGATTTGAAATCTTTTTTCTGGGGGAAATTATTGGAGCCTTGGGAATGTGGGGAAGGGCTGGTAACACATTAATAAATTGATAGAGAAAAGAATAGAATTGGTTATTTTAATATTACAAAGGTTAAAACGGAACAAAGTTAGGCATGTTTATAAGTTATTAGGGAAGATAACAGTTTTAGATTTTAATTACACTCTGTACTTTTATGGTGTTGTTTTAGATACACAAACCAAAATGGAAAGGTGGTGTAGCCCTCTTGCTGAAGACTCTCTAAGATAATGGTTCTCTGGAGACTTGTGACGTTGTCTTTGATGATATTTGGAAGTGGGATTGTTAAATAATTTGTTTCAGATGAATGTAAATAGAGTTTACTGGATAAAGTGGACTTTTGTCTTACATTCACTGAAAAAAATTATCTCCCGTATAGCTTACAGGCAGGCATCATATATTGATTAAAAGTGAATCAGGTAGACCAGCGCATGTGAATCTAAGGGATGAGAAGAAGTTGAAGAGGTTTATATTATTTATAAACCCCATCTTTATGCTTTGGGGTTTTTTGTTTGTTTGTTTTGTTTTTTAGGTATCTACGAATATTTCAAAATGTGGACCTATCTAGCAATTTTTACTTTAGGTAAGTTTGAACTTAGTTTTTCTCCTGTCAGTCACTTAAATGTTTATATTATTTTCCAGAGGGTAAAAACAGAATCAGAGGACACAGTAGGACTTGTGTTCTTTTTTCAAATGACCAAATTATTTCATCTAAAAACATAAAAGTACAAGTATTTCCTTCTTTTAAATATCTATTTGAAAATTTCAAGGGGTAAGTTAAAGGGTAATTATTCTCACTATAAAAATCATCTTTGTTTTAGATGGGATTTTAATGAAATATTCTAATTTTGTAATTTTGAATTACAAAAATGAAATTTGCATTCAGTCTCTAATACAGAGTTGTAACAGCTTCACAGCTCAATTTTCAGTTGACAAGCTGGGCAAAGTAGGAAAAAATAAATTCAAAATAGGAAGAACTGTTGCAAAGCAGTGTACCACTAATGGCATTGTGAATTAATAGTTTTCCTGGAGAGGAATATAGCATTAAGTATGTATGAAAGTATATCCTAAGACAATAAATCGGGAGAGAAAAAATAATCCTACTTGAAAAGAGACATTTCCAGCTTCTCCATTTATGATGGAGACAAGCAAACCAGCCAACCGAGGGACAGCCCAAATATTGAAAATTGAACAAGCAGCAAGTAAATTATAGTAGAGTATCAGGATTATACCACCACTGATGTGACCAATATGTGGGCCTAGTAGACACAGCGTTATTGTACTAAATGGGAAATTCTATCAGCTATAACGTCCAAATTAAAAAGTAGAACCTAAAATAGCATGCACCGTAAGGACTTGAGTCATAGGACTGACTGTAAGAGGATCTAGGGTGTTGGAGCGATTGATGTTGTATACTGATGGGGTACTTTGCATTTTTTAAAATTTATTTTTAAATTGTTAACATAGATAACCATTTATTTATCTATGAAGTAGAGAAAAACCTGTCTACTATGTAGAGTAGATTATGTCTTCGTTGATGTAAAACCGAAGGAGGTTAATTATTTTAACAATAGTATAGTGAAGGGGTCCTAAAGAAATAATTTTCACTTCCAAAAATGTTTACTTAATGTATATATTTCCATAGTATTTGTCTCTATCATCTGCTTTTGGTCTTTATTGCTTAATTTTATGTTTATCGCCTCTGTGACTTATTCCTGAAGCTCAGTGGTACTGTTAGAAATGGTCTTCTCTTGCTTCATGTTTTTCAACTTTGTCAGCAATACCCCTTCTGAGTTCTGGTGAAGCCATTCCATAAGTAAAAATAGGTAGGTTAAAGTTTTTGTGTCTCATAAGTAAGCTTTTAAAAAAGCTTATACTACATTCTTCAGACTCAGGTAGAATAAAGCAATTGTTTTAAATAAGAGGAATTGATTGTTAAAAGTAAAAAACCAGCTTCTCTCCCTCACAGCTTTATTGAGAGATTATTGACATAATATATGTAAGTTTAAGGTGTACATTGTGATGGTAAGATACTCATGTATATTGCAAAGTGGTTACCATAATAATGTTAGTTAACACCTCCATCCTCTCACATAATTATGATTTTGTGTGTGTGTGTGGTGATAACATTTAAGATGTACTCTCTTAACAAATTTCAAGTGTATAATATTGTTAATTATGGTCACCATGCTGTGCATTAGATCCCCAGATCTTATTCCTCTTACAGCTGGAAGTTTGTACCCTTTGACCAACATCTCCTAATTTCCCCCAGCCCCTGGCCCCTGCAACCGCCATTCTACTCTCTATTTCTATGAGTTTGGCTTTTGTATATTCTGCATATAAGTGCGAACATACAGGATTTGTCTTTTTCTGACTTATTTCACTTAGCAAATGCCCTCAAGTTTCATCCATATTGTTGCAAAGGGCAAGATTTCCTCCTTTGTTATGGCTATGTAATATTCCATTGTGTGTGTGTCTGTGTCTGTGTGTATATATACACACACCATATCTTCTTTATCCATTCATCCATTGATGAACTCTTAGGTTGTTTCCATTTCTTGGCTATTGTGAATAATGCTGCAGTGAACACAGAGGTGCAGATATCTCTTCAAGACAATGTTTTATTTCCTTGGTGTACATACCCAGAATAGGGACTGCTGGATCATATGGCAGTTCTATTTTTAATTTTTTGAGGAACCTCCATACTGTTTTCTGTAGCGACTGTACCAACTTACATTCCCACCAGCAGTGCATCAGGGTTCCCTTTTCTCCACATCCTCGCCAACACTTGTTACTTCTTATCTTTATGGTAATAGCCATTCTAACAGGTGTGAGGTGATATCTCATTGTGGTTTTGATTTGCATTTCCTGATGATTGGTGATGTCGAGCATCTTTTTGTGTACCTGTTGGCCATTCGTATGTCGTCTTTGCAAAAATATCTGTTCAAGTCCTCTGCCAATTATTTAGTTGGATTTTTTTTTCTCTTGAGTTGTATGAGTTCCTTATATGTTTTGGACCTTTGCCCCTTATCAGATATGTGGTTTACAAATATTTTCTCCCATTTCATAAGTTGTGTTTTATTCTGCTGATTTGTTTCTTTTGCTGTATAGAAGCTTTTTAGTTTGATGTTGTCTCATATGTTTATTTTTGCTTTTGTTTCCTGCACTTTTGGTGTTATATCCAAAAGATCTTTGCCAAAATCAATGTTAAGGAGCTTTTTTTCGTATGTTTTCTTCTAATAGTTTTAGAGTTTATGATCTTATGTTTAAGTCTTTAATCCATTTCAGACTTTGTGTGTGGTGTAAGATAGGGGTCCAGTTTCATTGTTCTGCATGTGGTTATCCAGTTTCCCCAGCACTGTTTATTGAAGAGACTGTCCTTTGCCTATTGTGTGTTTTGGCTCCCGTGTCAAGTATTAGTTGACTGTATATGCATGGGTTTATATCTGGGATCTCAATTCTGTTCCATTGGTCTATGTGTCTATTTTTATGCCAGGACCATACTGTTTTGATTACTGTAGCTTTGCAGTAAAATTTGAAATCAGGAAGTGTGATACTTCCAGGTTTGTTGTTCTTTCTTCAGATTGCGTTGGCTATTCAGGGTCTTTTGTGGTTTCATATGGATTTTAGGATTGGTTTTTATATTTGAAAAATGCCATTGGAATCTTGATAGGAATTTCACTGAATCTATAGATGGCTTTGGATAGTGTGGACCTTTTAACAATGTTAGTTCTTCTGATCCATGAACACAGAATATGTTTCCATTTATTTATGTCTTCTTCTTTTTCTTTCATCAGTGTCTTATAATTTTCAGTGTAGAGATCTTTCACCAGCTTGGTTAAATTTATTCCTGTTTTATTTTTTTTGATGCTATTCTAAATGGGGTTGAAAACCAATTTCTTAATACAGCTTTTTAACCCTGTGAGATTAGATGTTAGTAAAATGAATGAATGCAGCAAGCAAATGTGGTAAAATTGAATTTCACAGATGAAACAAATCAATTTCAATCAAATTATGTAAGTAAGTTAAAGAAGAAATAATAATTAAAATACTGTGTGACTCTCCAGACCATCTTAAAATATGACTAAAATACATACAAATTTATATAAACCTAAAGAATTCTAGATACCTTCTGAAATTCTGTGCTAAAAATATATAGCCAGAGACACTTATAAAAAATTATTAATTATGTGAAATCAGAATTTTCTCACGTGTTTCTTTTGGCCTAAAGGCCAAATTTTATTTGCACAGACTGTTAGAGTTTTTTAGGTGGCTGTTGCTTTCCTAAAACATGTTTCACTGTAATGGCTTATGTTATTTGCTTATTCTTGTTTTATTACAAAGTCAGTTATGGTACCACCATTAAGAATTAATAGAATTATTTTTGTTCAAACTGGAGTACAGACCTTGCACTATTGCAGTGGATATTATAACATGTATAGAACTCCATTCAGATACATCTGAGTGTGACGCCTTTGCAGAAGGCTGTGAAGATTGATTTCAGTGTGCAGCAAAAAATGCATGGGGGGCCGGCCCCATAGCCAAGTGGTTAAGTTCTCATGCTCCAGTTCGGCGGCCCAGGGTTTCGCTGGTTTGGATCCTGGCGTGGACCTAGCACTACTCATCAGGCAATGCTGAGGTGTCATCCCACTTGCGACAACTAGAAGGACTTACAACTAGAATATACAGCTATATACTGGGGGGCTTTGGAGTGAAGAAGAAGAAAATAAAAAGATGGGCAAAAGATGTTAGCTCAGGGGCAGTCTTTAGAAAAAATAAAAATGCACCTTGCAAATCAATGAATGTAGGTCACTCACCTTGTATTGTATATTTCTAGTCATGCAAATACCTAAGTCATGCAATGATCTTTTAATTTCCAATTATATTCATGGTTTACTGTGTTTTACAGGCTTATTTGAACAGCATTGCTTCCAAGTAAAGTAACAGGTGCTAAGTAATTTAGTTAACAGGTTTTAATTCCGTATGGGAGTCCAGACCGTGAAATATGTTTTACTTTTGTAATTCTTATTAAGTTTCAGTTATGTTCTCAGTTACAGCTATGATTTGTCCCACTCACTTCAATATAATCTCACTGTCTTGCGAATGCCCCTGGAGATGTTAAAGTCAGAAACAACCCAGACTCGCCAGGAGAGTTTCGACATCTTTGAAGACGAAGGATTAATTACACAGGGTGGAAGCGGTAGGTGGTTTTCACACATCAAATGTATGTTAATGGGGCAGAAATGAAATGCATCTCATTAAATTCACTCACATTTCCCTCATATTTCTCCACCCCTCATTGCTCTTTGTCCTTACATGAGATTGTTTCAGATATATGCTCTTGACTGATTCATTTTTATAGAGATCATTAATGACCTTGTGGTTTCATTTGTGGGCCAGCCAGAAAATTGTGTGCTGACATTTTCTAACAAATTTTCATGCCCTTTTTTATATAATACGTTTAGGTCTACACTTTTGGTGAAGTTTAAATGGAGAATTGTTTTTTTGAATATTGGAGAATACACACCACCACCTTATTTACCTTCACAGAGACCAGTTCAGTGTGGGCTGAGTTTTGGAAAAAAGTTACCATGGGTTGCCTATTGTGTCCTAGACATTTACTTACACTATCACTAATTCTCATAAAAACTCTGCTCAGCAGGTATAATGCCACTTTTAAAGAAATAAAGACTAAGTAGGAAACTGAGGCCTGGAGGTTAGGAACACATGGCCAATGTCCAGAGGAACCAGTACAGCAGGTCAGAGGCTGTTCTTACTTTGGTTGGTCCCAGCTTGACCTACTGGCTCCTCATGGCCCTGCTTCTGTGAGGATCACTGCAGGACTCCTGTGTGACTAGTTTAGGGTGACCCTGGAGATCTCAGACTAACCAGTCACACAATAGAATTGGTACCTTTATCCCTAGATTTTTGGGTTGCTCTAGAACTCTAAAGCCAGAGGCATTGCTAAAGTGAATGTTGTGAAGGAATTGTTTCAAACTTACCTGAATTGGACTTACTGTGGAAACGTGGTAAGTCAATAGTGTCTTTGGGTGCCTTGCTCTTTGCAACTTAAATGATAGTGATGAAGATGCGGGTTCTGAGGTAGAATGTAATATAAAGTTCCAGAAGGTTTGTCCTTGAAGGACACCCAAGAAGAGGCTGTGCTCTATTAGCATTTTGCCAAAGATTCTGGTTCACTCTAAGAAGACTTAGGCTGTTACTTAAATTGAATGCCATCCCTGGCATTGCCCTTAACTTTGTTAGTTTATTAGATTGACTGTCACTTGAGCTAAGGCCTAGTGCACCCTCTCTACCCCAGATTGTCTAGGTCGTGTAAATTCTTCCAGGTTCAGGCACCCAGATTGTAACCTATCCTACTAGATATAGGTGGAGGGTAAGATAACGTGTGCCTGAATATTTGCTTGCTTCATTTCTTCCAAATATCACTCTTAGTAATAGAAAAGCTAAAAGTATTACTAAATTTGTACTATGTCATCCAAAATCTGAATTTGAATATCCATTCTGGGATCTGAATTAAGCCTCTGAAACCGCTTACGTTTTTACTATCTCTAGAACAGTTCTACTTGATAGGTGTGAATAACAGTGTATATTAGTTTTTATAACTGCTATAACAAATTGCCACAAACTTAGTGGCTTAAAACAATACAAATTCATCACGTTAGATAAGTTGGAAGTCCAAAATAGGTCTCAGTGGACTAAAATTAGGGTGTCAGCAGTGCTGTGTTGCTTTCTTGAGAATTTAGGGGAAAAGCTATTTTCTCGCCCTTTCCATCTTCGAGAGGTTGCCCACATTCCCTGGCTTGTGGCACTCTTCCGTCTTCCAAGCCAGCAATGGCCAACTGAGTTTTTTTTCCTCACATTACATCACTATGACACTCTACTCTGTTTTCCTCTTTCATTTATTAGGACCCTGTAATTACATTGGGCCTACCTGGATAATCCAGAATAATCTTCCCATCTGAAGGTCATCTGATTAGTAACCTTAATTCCAGCTGCAACTTCAATTCCTCCTTGCTGTGTAACATAACATATTCACAGGCTCTGATGATTAAGACATAGACATCTTTTGGTGGGAGGCATTATTCTCTTACCACCCAGGAAACTGATAGGAAGCAGAGTGAGCATAGATGATGTGGGGGTAGGGAGAAAAGGAAAAGAATGCATTTTTAAAAAGGTCTCTACTGTGTCAGTCAGTGTATTAGTCACTTTGCATATATTATTTTATTTAATCTCAATAATATTTCTGAGATGAGTACTAGTATCATCATTTTACAGTTTAGAAAATTGAGGTTAAGAGATGTTACGTAATTTGCCAGAGGTCACAGAGCCACTAATTGGCAAAGACAGCACTCCAATCTATGTATCATTCGTGCTCTGTATAATGCATTGAAAGGTCAGAGAAGGTTTAGTTTTTATGAATCAAACCAAAGTGTATTTGTCATAGTATATAAAGACTCTTAAGATATCATGTTTTGAGAAGAAAAATAGTATTGATTACCTGCTATCTGGAACTGTTAAGATCTTTGAAGCCATTATCTTATAAATATACCTGTTTCTTATTTTGCACTTCATATAAGTTTTGTAAAACTCATGGACATTTAATAAATTATCTAGATCTGCTGAAATCATGTTTCATGAAGTTAATTTCTTCGTAAGGAAAAGCCTGATGTAATAACTACCACTTATAGCAGCATCAGTAAGTCACCAGGCTCGTTCTAAGCACTTTATGTATGTTATTAATTTATTTCATCTTGACAACACCCATGTGATACTGGTACAGATGAGGAAACGGAGGCGCTGAGATAGAGAGTGGCGCTCCTGATCACGCATGTCCCCCTGCTGATGAGAGGCAGAGCCAGGATTTGGACCCCGGCATTCAAGACCCCCAATCGGTGCTCCCAGCTGCTGCTCTGTGCTGTCTCTCAGCCTTATTCTTGTATTTGTACACGTGTCCTTTATTTCCCTGTCATTTTCCTTTCTCTTAGGTTAAAAACTTTCACACATAAGAAAATGTGTTCATTCTATGACTTTGTACAGAATCAGCAAAGTGTCCTGGGCGATGACATGAATTATATCCACTGAAAATGGCTAGGCTGTTAATCAGGCATCTTATTTTCAAGTTAAAAACAGAATTTAAAGACTTAAAAATCGGTTGATTGTCAACCAATTTCCTTACCTTTCTGACACTACCTTTTATTTTTCAGGTGTGTTTGGGATCTGCAGTGAGCCTTATATGAAGTATGTGTGGAATGGTGAACTTTTGGATATAATTAAAAATGCTGTGCATCGTGACTGGCTGTTGTATATTATTCATGGGTTCTGTGGGCAGTCAAGTATCCTTTTTTTAAAAAAACTGAGATACATATTGTTTACCTTATGCTGTACCAATTTATAGAAAGCTATATATGAGTTATAAGATTATAATGATCACTCTGTGCTCCCAACAGGAAGACTTACCCAAGATGGCATGTAGTGGAAAGAGAAAGAGGAATGCAGGCCACTTGAACAGTTCTGTTATGTACACAGAAAGATAAATAACAGGGAAGAAAATGCCATGTGCATAGTTAGAGATACAGATAATAAGTGTCATGCTCACCTGAGAGAAGGAGCAGAATCAGTGGCAGGTGGGGAGGATGCAGCAGGCTCATAGGAAAAGTCAAACTTGGCCTGGGCCTTAAACCAGAGTCAGGCCTTAGCAGTGAGCAGGGAGTGAGGTCGTGAGTTGGGGCAGCATCGTGAGTGTAGAGGTGGACAAGTTCGTGGGAGTGTTCTTCTGGTTTGTGTATAATCCCCTGGGAGGTACAACGCAGTGGGAAGGACGTTGGTAGTGGGGAGTCAGATCGCCAGTCGCTGGATTGCTTTGGCAGTCAAATTAAGGACCTCGAGTTTGGTGCTAGAACTTTAGAAATTTTTTTTTTCAAGAGGGTGACATGCAAAGTAGTACATAGGAAGCTTGAGTTGACAGCCACCTTCAAGCTGGATTAAGTAAAATGAGACTAGAACAGGGGACCTGAGTTAGGAAAAGACTGCAGGGGGTCAGACATAATGTGGTGAAGGCCTGGATTGGAAAGGGGCATGATAGATTAAATAGAAGTAGCTTGAGCCTTGGGTTAAGATGGTGAGTTCAATTTTTAAATACTTTTTTTCCCTTTCATTTAATTTCTAGCTATATTGAAACTTTTCAAGAAAGCGCTGTTGTGCTATGAGGTTTAGGAAGACAGTGTATACTTTCTAGAAGTGATGTTTTTAGGTTTTTCCTATCCCTTTTTGAGTCATGTAGAGCATTTGTGCGCCCAGCATGTTTTCAAGTTGACATTCTTCCTGTGTCTTAGGTTTTTTAAGACCTATAGTGAAAACTTTAAAGGAGTGGTTGTTTTGAGACCATTAAGTGGGCGAATGTGATTAACCAATATTATGCTCTCTGGCACCAGAGCATTTGGGAGGAACCGTATCAAGGGGTACATCTAGAGAGGTTAGCCTTGAAGAGGGCCAGTGCTGCCTGCCTTGTGGCAAGTGAGGGAGCAGAGAGGCTGGATGAAGACACAGGAATTTTGAAATGAAGATGAGTGACATTGGTGTGCTACAGTTGAATATCAGCCTTATGACTTTATAATCATTTTCAGCCAGTGAGTGATATTATCTGCTTGATCATTCACTGGATAATGAGATTTGGCCTTGAATTACTTTTTCTGTTTCTAAAAGTAAAATCTGCCTGGAAAGAACACAAAGTTTTCACCAACCAAGGACAACAGAAAGAATGCCACGGTTTCTACAGGCAGTTTCTAAAATGTAGTTCCTAAACTGTTTTGTACTGCCAAGAGCCAACGCAGGGCCTGGCATATATTAAGCACATTAAATGTATGTTTTTTTAAATAACAAACATCACCATAGATTATAATTTTAAAGCTTATTAGTTTAAATAATGAATCTAGTCTCCTAGTTATCAAGCGTTTAATGAATTCTGGGAGTCTATGTGATGATAAAAGTAATTGCTATTTATCGAACATTTCTGTAGGCCAGGCACTAGTTTTGCACACATTACCTGATCTAGTCCTCCCAACCACCTAATAAAATTAGTTACTTTATTAGTACTTACACCATTTTACAGAAGATGAAACCAAGGCTCAGAAAGTTAAGTAAGGTGACATAAATAATAAGCTCCATGTTGTTTAAGCAGTTTACAGTGTTCAGTTCTTACAGTTAGGGGACAAATTTGGATTGCTTTTACAGTACAGTCACTCCATTCCCTTGTATATTACTTCATAATTTAAACACCTTATTAAGTGACATGCTCTATTTGAGAGTTGTGTGATCTCTGAAGACTAAGGAAGGATTGGTTGTACCTGTTAACATCCTTAGTTGGCTACAGGGAGCCACCAGGTCTTCTCTTGGCCAATAACCCTCCACCTGGTTACTGTGTCCTCTGAAATTCATGGAAACTGCTCCTTAGGGAAGTCCATTTTTGCCTTAATACCTGCACAATTCAGAAGAACAGTTAGACCCAATGCTGTTCCATTCTTGGGTGGAGCTTTTGGGTGTCGTTTAACCCAATGGACAAGATCTATTTAAATGTGTATTTAAGGTATAATGATTCTCGTGGTTTAGTGTGACAGTCGTGAATGCTAAACAGCTTTAACCTGATTTCTAAGAGCTGTTGATCTATGGACGACCAGTGTATGTCACTCTAATAGCTAGAAGATCCAGTAAGTTTGCTGGGACTCGTTTTCTCAAGAGAGGTGCAAACTGTGAGGTAAGATGGGAAAACAACAGTGCTGCTGGCATTTTAACCTTTTACAACAGCTTTGCTGACAGATGAAGCAAAGTGGAATTTTAGAAAGTGGAATTTCTTAGTTTCGGGCATTATCAAGAGTATAATTAATTCTCCAGAGTATCTGAAACTTGTGAGGAATATGACTAATATACAGAGGTTCTGAAAAATCAGCTTTCAGAGATAGTTATGCAGTGCCTTAGGGAGTTATGAAATGTTTAATGTTTTGGAGGATGAGCCATTTCTGGACTATATGAGAAAATGTACATATTTAGTGTAGGGTCTAAAATAGCAAAGCACCTCACTCAAGGAATAAGTGGAGGGGAGCACTTGTTGTTGGAAATGCATCCTTGATAGGAAGACTCAGTAGAATAAGGGTGGGAAACCCTTCACTCTCTTCCCTTTGCTTCAGTTTGGGTCAAGGCAGACGCCTTATTTTGCTCACCCTAGAAAATAACAGCAGCAATCCGTCTCTTCTGCCATCAGTCATGTCATCTCCTCTGAGTGTTCCATCACCATTTGCAACAGACAACTTGAGTCTTAAGGAGATATGTGATTGAATAGACAGATTGAGGGAAACATTGGGTTTTGATCCTGCCTTAAAATAACAACATTGTTCTTAAAATTATGTCAGCAATGAAAATAATTATAATGGGTCTTTAAGAAAAATCAGAATTTTGCATCTACATTATTTACTTATGAATTTTCAAAGGATAATCAAATAGACATGTTATTAATGCCTCAAATTATTCTTTGTCATATCCTTGTACACTTTTATAAGTACAGCTACCTCATGACCCTTTTTCCCGCCTTTGTCCATCAGGCGTTATTTGACTCTTACTCTTGTCTTTTTATTCCTTCTTGGTCTTCCGAATTGAATTTTTATATTCCACTGGTCTTCCAAACCCCCTCTATAACTTCATGTAATTGTTTTTCTTTTCTCTCCCTCTCTGCCATTTGTATCACTCAAGCTGTTCTCTACTACCTGTATTATTAGCTATTTAATTAGATTTTTTTCCTACTCTGGTCTCTGCTGTTTTTACTTGCCTTCCTTTATTGCATTTTAATGGTTTTCCTTTTCTCATGTGCACATTGAATATTGGTCAACATTTACCTCTTTTAAGACATCCTAAGAATAGGAATTATAGTTTCATTGTACACTTGAAATTTTTTCCATTAAAAAATTTTAAGAACATAACATATCTTTAAGTGTACCTTTCTTTCTAGGGTGACGTTGCAAATGAAGTGGAGACTGAACAAATACTCTGCGATGCTTCTGTGATGTCTTTTACTGCAGGAAGTTACTCTTCTTATGTGCAAGTCAGAGGATCAGTTCCTTTATATTGGTCTCAGGACATTTCGACTATGATGCCTAAACCACCCATTACATGTGCGTGGAACTATCTTTTTAATAGTAACTCTTCTTTACCCACATTTAGAGATAACAACTATTGTCAAAGAAATCTCATAAATGCTTAGGTTTTAATGAAGTTTTAGCACTGAAAAGTAGACAATTTAGAAGGGAGACTTCTATTATTTTTATACAATAACTTTATTTTTTTCTTTAATTTTGGCCACTAGTAAATTATATTTCACTTCAGAAATGTAAGAATTATTCAAATCCAATAAATACATGAAGAATGAATGTCTAATAAGCTTGATAAGAATTTGGGAAATAAAACTATGAGAAGATTAGTTGAATTGCGTTTCTTTAAACATTTAAAAACAAAACCAAATGCTACACTTCTTTTATTCTTGCTTGGTAATTTTCATTCTGGTATTTGTTCATCTTTTCTTCTTCCTCAGTGGATCAGGCAGATCCATTTGCACATGTGGCTGCCCTTCACTTTGACCAGATGCTTCAGAGGTTTGGCTCCCCCATCATCATCTTGAATTTAGTGAAGGTAGGATGTGCTCATCTGTTTGGTTATGAATTTCAGTCACACTGGACAACCTTTTCCTCAGCATAAAGGGGTTTAACGAGCTTGCTTCACCTCTTCCCAGAGGAGAGACTTGTAGACCTATCACGCTGTGATGGCTCACTGTGTCTGAACTGTCTGAGCCTTTGTCCTTTGGCCTCAGATTCCATGTGGCCTCTTCCCAGGGAGAATCAGTGGTATCTTTCTAAGGGAACAGAGGGATGCATTGTGTCAGTCTCCTGATTTCCTTGGGTGAGTTAGGTATGAGTGAAATTCAGCCTTAGTTTCCAGGACAGCTAGGAGAAGGAAGCGTGGAGATCCAACAGCCACAGTGTAGCCTTGATACAGCCAGTTCCCTTGACAATCCAGAAGATCTCCTGGGCAACTTAATAGGTAATGATGGGATCTACAGGCTAGACTCAGAAATTAGGGTGCTGTTGCGGCTCAAGAATCAGGTGGACACAGTTGAGGAATTATTTTAATGGGAGAACAGAGAGCAGTAGGCTGCAGGTGTGTGTGTGTGTGTGCGTGCACGTGCACACTTCCATCTGACAGCTTTGACTTCTCTATGAGGGAGAAGGAAGTGTCATGTGCTCAGAGTGCAGGTTTGAAGGTAGTGGAGAAGGTTGACAGTTTTCATGCATGTGGGAGGGTAGTTTGACTAGAGATATCCAAGCAATGCTAAGGGCTAGTTTCAGTTTGGTGATCATGATTTCTTAAAAGGAACTGTTCTGCTATTGCCTGACTTTTTCTGGCAGGGCTTGTGTATGGTATAAGCACAGAGAAAATAGATAATTGGGTTCATTTAGTTTTGCCATACAGGTGTGACATAAAAAGACAGGATCAAAGGAGTTTTGGGTATTGGCAATAAGATAATTGAAGTAGACCATGAAATCTGAGCTGGAGAACGTGGGGGAGTCACGGAGGGGGCTGATGGAGAAAGTAGAGCTGTCAGTGGATTGAGGTCCTCGGGAGGTGGGGCATTTAAAACACACAATCCAAAAACAAAAGAGATTCTGGATAAGAAATCTTGAAAGCAGAGGAGTTACCTGTGATGGTGACTTGATCTAAGATGTGAAGGTGGGAATGATGACTAGAGCGGAAGAGGAGGTGGAGGCACTGAAAGTCACCCAGGTTGGAGGCACAGCTTGGGGTGGGGAGGAAGACTGTGAGCCCGTTACTGGGAGAGGACTGTGCAACTGATGCTTGGGTTCAGAGGAGCAGGGTGCTTTTGTGTGTGTGTGTGTGTGTTTTAAATCAAGACTTTGGAGGAATATGGCCTGAAAGTGGCCAGGTAGGGGGAGGAGGGTGTGAGGAGGGGAGCTGTGGACAATGAGGCAGTCAGCTTCATTTCTTCCTTTGTTGCTCTTTGGTTTATGTAATCATTGCATCCAACTAGGGATTGACTTTGTAAAATAAATTATTCAGATGTTAAATACATCATTTTTTAGACTTTTGTTCACATGAATTAAGGAGTTTCATTTTCATGTCTCTCTCCCCGTCAACTCAGAATATAAGGCAATAGCTGGATAGTCTGTAACCTCAGCCTCGTATTGAACAGTAGCTACATTATACAAGTGTAATTGAAAAATTAAAGCAGGAAAACTCTAATAACAAAAACCCTCATGAACACTTTTCTAGTAAATGTATTGAAAGTAAGATATTGTTAGTGTAGAAATAAATTGCTAAAGCATTCAATTACAAGACATCACTAGAATATAAGCATCAACCTAAATTAGTGAATCTTCTTCGTGTATTACAGAGTTCTTATGGTCTGGTTAAAAGCTATGGTTAAATGGAGATTCAGTCTACCATGTTTGAAATAATTCTCTATTGAATGTGCAGATTCAAAAAGTAATCTCTGATACGTGTGCCTGTAAGGTGTTCTTGCCCAGATTTCTCAAATGTACATTTATTTTTGAATATTTAAAGGCCAGTCAGTGCATTTTAAAATTGTACTTGTCGGGGCTGGCCCTGTGGCTGAGTGGTTAAGTTTGCACAATCTGCCTCAGTGGCCTAGGGTTCCACCAGTTGAGATCATGGGCGTGGACATGGCACTGCTCATCAGGCCATGCTGAGGTGGCATCCCACATAGCAGAGCCAGAAGGACCTACAACTAGAATATACAACCATGTACTGGGGGGCTTTGGGGAGAAGAAGGGAAAATAAAAAGAAGATTGGCAACAGATGTTAGCTCAGGTGCCAATCTTAAAAAAAAATTATACTTGTTTACTGTTCCATTGTCATAAAAATCTTGGCAATAACTAGAGATTAAGTAGAAAATAGTTTAGAGATTAAGTTGATGTTTTGTGGAATACAAAAAAAATCTGTTGTAGTTTTTGTCATTAGTTATTTTGTTCATAGAATAAAAAATGTTTACTCAGTTCGCTTGGAAGAAGTCCTTATTAACTTGTGATTAAAGAGTCAAAGAATGTGCATGTGTGTAGAATGATATCAAGGGATATTTGCTCTTTATTCTGCATCCATATGAAGTTACTCAAATGAAATACTTTTTTGATTTCTTTTCTCTTTTACTCTGTATTGTGAACTCCTTCCCATCCCCTCAAATTGTGGAGGTTTGAGATACTGATTGACAGACATTTTGCAGCAATCCATACACCTTCCATGCTGCCCCTGGGGATTGATAGAAAGTCAATCTGGGATCAAGCATAACTGTGCATCAGAGATTTAAATCTAGGGGCCATGGATGGCCATTAGGAGGGCCTGCACATGCTTTGAAACAATGTGCAAAATCACTTGTGTATGTGAAGTTTTCATTTGGTTGTTAAAGGGGTCTTTGACCCTAAGGAAGTTGACTAAACAATCCACTAGCACTAATGCACTGTGGACAGACAATGCATGAAGAAAGTCTTTACACAAAGATGATCGAAGGTTGATTAAAGAACCTTTTCTCTCTGTCTCATAAAATGTCAGATTTGATAGAAGAATTTCAAAAAGTTTTTGTTTCCCTAGTTGATTTAGAGTGCTTTTGAGGGGCCAGCCCCATGGCGTAGTGGTTAGGTTTGGCATGTTCCGCTTTCGCAGCCTGGCTTTGCAAGTTTGGATCCCAGATGTGGACCTACACCACTCATCAGCTATGCTGTGGCAGCATCCCACGTGCAAAATAGAGGAAGATTGGCCCAGGTGTTAGCTCAGGGCTAATTTTCTTCAAGCAAAAAAAGAGGAGGATTGGCAACAGATGTTAGCTCACAGATAATCTTCCTCAACAACAAGAAAAAAAAGCACTTTTGAGAAAAATTCCAGATATATAATTTAATTTCTCAAATGGAAAATAAGCTAAATATGTATTTATCCTAAAGTAACTTAACACTGTTCTTCATCAACTCTTAATGTCTCTATTTGATTTATTCAGCTGTGCAAAATAGATAGCCTTTTTTATTTCCACAGTGGTTATCTGATTAAATTCATGACAGTTGAGAAGTAAGCAGGATTGAAAACAGCATAGACCTATTTTGATGCCAGCAATAGGGCCTCCACACCATATCAGCATCACTATTGCGGAATTGTTCTTCTTTGTTTTTAAGTGAAGTAATTGTTTTCTTTGTTTTTAACTGTTACCCCATTTTGTGGATGAAGAAACGGAGGCCTAGGAAAGTTGAGAACCTTGCACAGGGCCACTTGGCTAGTGAGTGGCGGAGCCAGCGTTCCAACCACAGAGTTGTGCCGTAACGCATGAGCCCCTCTTGAATGAGAGGCAGTGTGATAGCTAAGGAGGTCTAGCAGGCAGGAGGCAGAAGGTGAGGTTTAGCCCCATGAATGCCTCTCAGCTGCACTTCCTTCAACCACCATGTGAAAGGGGAAAAAGTGCCTGCCTTGGCTTCCCTATAGGGTATTTTACAAGAGTCAAATTTAAAAACCTCCTAAGGCTGTGAAAGTGCTCTTTGCTATGCCAGTTGGGGATTATCCATCTAGACCGAGTTGATTTCTGTCTGATCCTTAGTTGGCTAGAGTTGAGGGTTCCCTTCTTCTGGTCCTTGGGGAGTTCTCTTCTGCCAGAGTTGGGTGTGTAGGCCAGACCCGTGTAGGGTGGGTGGACTTCTTGGGGCTACAGGAGGTCACACTGGAAGGAATCTGGTCTCCTTGAGTCTTTAAAGCTCCTTATCTGTTGACTTTAATTCAAGGAATTATTTACTTCTTTGCATTTATATTAATTTTAGTAGGTAGGTTTCATTTCAGTATATTTAAGAACAGGCTTTTTGTCTTAGCTGAAAAGTAAAGTCTTAAAAGTCTGTTCCTCTGATTTAAGGTAATTAGAACACTGAAAATGTTTACTTTTTGATAAAGGAACGAGAGAAAAGAAAGCATGAGAGAATTCTGAGTGAAGAGCTTGTGGCTGCTGTGATGTACCTCAACCAGTTTTTGCCTCCTGAGCACACTATTATTTATATTCCTTGGGATATGGCCAAGTACACCAAAAGGTCAGTAGATACTCATATGTCTGGTTATGATGTTTTCCTTTTCTTGCGATGTAAAATAGCAGGAAGCTGAACTCCATGGTAAAGGAAATGCTACTCTTTTAATTTTCTTTATGAGCCTGCCTAGGAGATGTTTTGTTGCTGGTGTATAATTTGAGTGCTTAAATTAATTGACCAGAGTCTCTTTGCCCACCAGTTATACCATGTGCGAGTTCCCTTGGAAATGTCTTGTCGTTTCAGAGCATCTCTACTCCAGTACTTTTCCTTCAAGGCGTTAGTTTCCCTTTTTTCTATTTCATTCTCTCTCCCTGTTTAATCGCTTTCCCAGACACCACTTCCAGTTTCTCTCCCTGGTGGATGAGCTTCTGGCTGTTTATGGTAAACCCAAACTCCTTGGTGTAGTGTTAAAGCCCCATCACCTGGTTGGTTCCAGAATGGAATAACTTTCTTTATTCACAGGGCTGTTCTGTTCCTGGAAAACTAAACTTCATGCTCTTTCCCTAACGTAGCAGCCACGTTCCCATGCCTGAGTCTTTGTTCCTGTTGTTCATCTCTGGCCTCCCTGGCTTCCTTTCCCACCTCTCTTTTACCTGTAAAGTCTGAGTCGAAATTCATGTCCTCCAAGGAACTTTCTTTCAGTAACCTCGCATTGTCTTTTTACTCACTTACTAGGCATCATACAAACGCTAGGTTTATTTTGAGGTCTTATTTTTTTTTTAATGTTACTGTATTGTTTTGCACTTAACTCAGACTTTTTTCTAAATCATTTTATGTAGTTAGACATACACACATGCACGCACTTTCCCAGAGTATAAGCCTGATTCCAGGTTCTTCATATTAATGTATTTCCCTGTGTCTCCTTCCCCTGCCTCCTGCGCTGTGCATTGTGCTCTCTTCACAGTCGTTTTATGAATGCGTGTTGACTTGACTGACTGAACTCTTGAGGAGTCAAAGGCTTTAGGAAAAACTCTTGTATGGATGTAATGTGCCAAGATTAGCACTTGCCAATAGTTCGTATTAAGTTCCAGGCCCTTCATGTCTCTTTGCACCAAATCTTGCTAGTTATTGAGGACACATGTTCTAGAAATTAATTATTACAATGTTCCTATTGAGTACAAACCAGAAATTTTTAAGACTAAGTCCCTGAATATTATTACTATAGACTTTGTTTGCTTTATATATAAGGATAAATATGTGTTAAAATTAACTTGGGTTCTTCTCACTTTTCTCATTCTTCCTCCTTTCCTCAGCAAACTGTGTAATGTTCTTGATCGACTGAATGTGATTGCGGAAAGTGTGGTGAAGAAAACAGGTTTCTTTGTAAACCGCCCTGATTCTTACTGTAGCATTTTGCGGCCAGATGAAAAGTATGTATGGGGTTTAAAAATTTAAGTCAAGAATTTTGCTCTTGTGGATAAAAATATTCTAAATATAAAGCAG
Source organism: Equus asinus (assembly GCF_041296235.1). Classification (NCBI taxonomy): domain Eukaryota; kingdom Metazoa; phylum Chordata; class Mammalia; order Perissodactyla; family Equidae; genus Equus; species Equus asinus. Next base: position 45,286,542 of record NC_091813.1, read on the forward strand.
TTTGTTTTACTTGGACGATGGATGAATTTATTCCCTGGGGGACACAAGACAAGCTGCTCATGTGACTGTGTATGAACATTCACCATGGGCATGGGATTTCCTCCAGTGGTTATATTCCTTGTGATGGAAACCACAGAATCTTTATCTCTTGCTTCATGGAATAAACATTACAGAAAATATTTCTTTAAAGTAAAATTTTCTGCAATGAATTCTATTTTTTCAGTATTAAATAGGAGCAGGAAAATTTTTTCTTATTGACTAAATACTAACATTTTTATGAAAATAACATTTATCATTCTATTATAGTTATTTGCTCACAAATCTTTCTTCATTACTATTTTGTGAGCTTCTTCAGATCAAGGATCTGTGTTTTATTTATCTTTTAAGGAACCAATATAATATTTTCCCAGCATTTTATTTGCAGTTAATAAGTTAACCGTAATCATAAAAAAAAACCCAAAAAACAAAAATAGCCAACTACTAGCATGTACGTCTTTGGAAAAAATCCTTTTGTTATAGTTTGGATTTTAAGGCCCCTGTGTTGGGGGTCCCCAAGACCACTCGCAGGCTCAGTGACTGACTAGGAGAACTGACAGGACTCAGCATATTGTCATACTCACGGCCATGATTTATTGCATCAAAGGATACAAAGCAGAATCAGCAAAGGGAAAAGGCACACGGGGCAAAGTCCAGAGGGAATCAGGTGGAAGCTTCCAGAGTTCCCTCCTGGTGAAGACACATAGGACACCCTTAATTCCCCCAGCAACTTGTTGTGACAGCAGGACTGAGATGTTGCCAACCAGAGAGGTTATCAGAGACTGGGTGCCAGGGTCTTTACTCAAGGCTGGTCTCGTAGACAGCCTCTGTCTGGTGTGTACCAAAATTCCAGACTCCCACAAGGAAACAGGATGTGGGCAAAACCATATTGTTTCTACAGTTTAGGCACGGTGAGCCTCCTGTCTGTTCTGGAAAGGGTGGGAACCCAAGTTCCCAGACGCCAGCCAAGGGCCTGCCTTATAAGCAGACTTTTCTGAAGAGAGCAGTCAGGCCTGCTGTGTTAACTCTGTTCTGCACTGCACATTCTTTTAAATAATTAAAGTATTTAAAATAATTAAAATATTAATATCATTCTATAGTACTTAAAACATATCCCCATTCATTCATTAGCACATGGGTAAAATAAGTAGGAAGGAAAATAATGAGGAAGTCTGCCAGAGCAACCAAAGGAATGTCACAAAGCCCCATGAAGAAAAGCTGGAGATGGAGATTCCTATTGTTGAGGGGAGAAGAATGAGGCTTGGAAGATTTTATTAGAAGATGCCCTGCAATTATTATTCATGTCTGTTGAGACCAAGTGGGCTTCAATTAAAGCAAGAGGGATTTTGGTAGAACATGGGTGACAAAATGCTAGAGTGCAGGGCCCTAGGGCAAGTTAAGATGCTCCTTTTCCGGGCTGTCTTTGAGGAGCCCGTGGATAGCATACATCCCAGATATTTGCATATTCACTTACCTGAAAGAATGAAAGTAAGCAGAATCAGCTGATTCTTCAGGCACCTCAGCTCTGTTACTTCAATTCTTTGGTTCTTAATAAAGAGCTGGAACCAAAAATGAATATAGATTATGCTATTAAAATTTTTTTTAAAGCATGTATTTTTAAACAGGTGGAATGAACTAGGAGGATGCGTGATTCCCACTGGTCGCCTGCAGGTATAGACGACATTATATTAATAATGTATAGAGTCTGTATCCACAGTGTCTGATGTTTTCTGAAAGCAACCATGGAGAGAGATGCTTCTTAATTAATGCAAAATTATTAATCATTTGAGAATGATTTTTAGAAGCCTTACTGCTAGTGTTTAACTCTTACAAAGGATGTGCAACTAAAATAATAATGGCCCATGGATTTTTTTCTATATGTTATAAATTTTGTTATTGGAAATAGAAACATAAACAGAAATGTGAAAAGACTAAAATTAGAATGACTTTGGAAAATAAGCCAGATACAATCACTATATATTAACTATGCTTTAAAAATGATATGACCTCGACCATCGAATATTTGATTTGTACAGTAAAGGAGACGTATCAGAAAAAAAGCACGTATTTTATTATTTGGTAGATGTGGAAAACGTTAGCTATTTGTTTTATCTTGTTAAACTAAACAAGAAAATTCAAATATGGACGAGAAGGTATAACGATGCTGTTGCATCAATGTTAAGTGAGCAGCAAATATAACCTTTTATAATTTAAGAAATAGTCTTCATTATCTGTTCAGGAATAATACCCTGGCTGTAGCTTTTCTTGTATTTCTTAAAGCAAAGAAGTCTAAAGTTGGATGGAGGTAGTTTTGGTGACCGAATGATGGTTGAGAGTCTTAAGGTGTTTCTCTTTAGACTGGTGTTCTTCGAACCAACTGTGTGGACTGTTTGGACCGCACCAACACGGCTCAGTTCATGGTGGGGAAGTGTGCTCTGGCCTATCAGCTGTATTCCTTGGGGCTGATTGACAAACCTAATCTTCAGTTTGATACGGACGCAGTTAGGTAAGCCTTGTTTTCTGCCTTTTGAATGCTGGGAAGGATGGAAAGCAAGTTTGCTTAATAATAAGGACTTTTATGAACTCATTTCTACTTTTAGCTTCTCAAAAATTATGTTGCTAAAAGACATTATTCAAATTAATTCTGTAATAAATATTTCTATTAAAAGCTTGTGTGTTGCTGCCGTGATTTGGAGGTTTTTTTGTTTCTGTTAATTATCAACAAACATTGTGTTCTTTAGATAAATCCTAAGTGCTTTAGATAGATCCAAACTAGTAGATTTTTCTAAAACACAATTCCAGATTGCATTAGAAAAAAAAAAGTAATGTGCCTTCATACATTTTGAATTAAAAATATAAGACATAGGAAAGATCGATTCTTCATTAAAAATTGCTGGTTTTTTGCCGTTTTTGGGATCCATGGTACTGCATGAAGTAGTGTTTCTTGAAAATGCAGTGATAGCTGTTACTGCACATCTCAGAGGGTCATACAGGCTCTGTCGAGGAAAGTGATCAGCTTACAAATGGCCGGATCCACAGATATGAATCTGAACAGGCACTTGAAGAAGCAGAGGTTTCAGATATGTATTTCTAGGATAAGAAAGAATAATGTTTATCCATCTGTGACAAGAGCATGTCCTTTTTTTTCTTTTTTTTTTTGAGGAAGATTAGCCCTGAGCTATCATCCACTGCCAATCCTCCTCTTTTTGCTGAGGAAGATTGCCCCTCAGCTAAAATCTGTGCCCATCTTCCTGTATTTTGTATATGGGATGCCTCTGCCACAGCATGGCTTGACAAGTGGTGCAATGTCCATGCCCAGGATCCAAACCAGTGAACCCCAGGCCGCCAAAGCAGAGCACACAAACTTAAGCTATGCCATCCCCCCCTTTTTTTTAGATGAGGAAGATTGATCCTGAGCTAACATCCATTGCCAATCTCCCTCTTTTTGCTTGAGGAAGATTTGCCCTGAGCTAACATCTGTGCCAGTCTTCCTCTATTTTTTGTATGTGGGATGCCACCACAGCATGGCTTGATGAACCTTGTGTAGGTGCTCGCCCAGGATCCAATCCTGCAAACCCTGGGCTGCTAAAGTGGAGCACGCAAACTTAACTACTACGCCACCAGGCAGACCCCGAGCATGTCTTTTTTTCAAAAGCAATTCAGAGAGAACAGAAAATTCTGTCATCCAAGGTAAATTGATGTGGCAAGCTGCAGAAAGTTAGGAATCTTTTAATAAGGTTAAAACCAGTTTGGTCAGGCTTTGGTAGGTTATGTTTTTCGTACCCCTGCTTCCTTTTTCCTGTTTTCTGTGACTTTGTTGCTTATTAGACTATTACTATGAAATATATTTTGCATTTGCATTTATCTTCAAGAGGTCGAAGAGTCTACTTGAAAGGAAAGGCTCAGAGGAATTCATAAAGTGAAAGAGTTGTTTTGAGTCTGTGGCTAAGTGAATAACACGTGTAACACTTTTGGTAAAATTCTTTAGTGTTTGTTTTTCTTTGGCTTAGGTTATTTGAGGAACTCTATGAAGACCACGGGGATACGCTGTCCCTTCAGTATGGTGGCTCTCAACTTGTTCATCGTGTTAAAACCTACAGAAAGATAGCGCCGTGGACCCAGCACTCCAAAGACATCATGCAGACCCTGTCTAGATATTACAGCAACGCTTTTTCAGGTAATCTGGAGTAATTGGCATTTCTAAGACTTATTCTGAAGTACATTTTTCCTCTTCTTTTTTTTTTAGTTATTTGGCTAAGCAAAATCAAAATTAAATATTTAAAAAGTTTAAAGCAGAGTCTGTCACTTAGAAGGTGCTCAATAAATATTTGTTTAATAAATGAATGAATAAACTTTGTGTTTTAAATAGGGCACTTTTGCATTTTGCCACCCATAATTGGAGCTTTTACACAATTCAAACTACTCTGATTCCTTGGCTTCTGTCTCCTGTAATTCTGCTTACAATGCCTAGATAACTTTGAGAATATTAAGTAGTTATTTTTAAATAGGGTTTATAGTCTTGACAATTGTCTAAGAAGGTAAACATCACTGATTTTTTTAAACTGTTAATTAGAAATGAATAGTAACTTTAACACTAAATTATACTCCTCTTATTTTATGACTTGTGATAACTAAAATTAGTAACAGGGATTAAAATGGCACTTTCCCTCCCTCCCTTCTGATGGAATTTCCAACACAATAAATATCAGAGACCAAAGTGATTGTGAGACGAATCTCCGTGCACAGAATTTACGAAGGAAGTCTTAGGTTCTGATTCTGTGAGTCTTGGGCCCTTGAACCAGTTCAAGGATAAAAAAGTTTACAAAATGTAGAGGAGAGAGATTGGTAAAAGAGGTTCTTTGGAGTGAACTGTAGCCATGCAGTAACTGTCACCCACCCCCACTCCTTCACCTCAAGCCAAGAATGGGCTTCAACAGGACTCTGGGCAAGCTTGATGTAGTGTCCTGCTGTTGGAGGACCCCATGGAGCTGTTGGCTTTGGACTGCTGTGCAGTAAAGCTGAAGCAGAGGGATGGGCTGAGGAGAGGGCTGCCATGTTGAGAATGGCCTGCACCCACAGAGTTGGTTGGGCAGAAGATCCTGATTGTTTACTGGTGACCAGATGTAGGCTTCACAGAAGAGGGTACCAGCATAGGGTGGGGCTAGGCCCTGGCCAGAGGGACCCTAGCAACAGGAAACAAGAGGTGATCACTGGATTCTTAAGGAAGGAGTTGCAAGAAACTGCCTGATATGAAAAAGTGTATGTATCCATCAAAGAAACTGCCAGAGAGTCCCCAGTGATGGGATCTGAAGCATTCATGAAAACATCCATGAGTCAGCTTTCAATATTTTCAATGCGCAGAAAGAATGCAAAGCCACATTGCCATGCTGCTGTTCAAATGTGTTAGTTTTCTATGCTGTGTAACAAATTACCAAAAACTTAGCATCTTGAAACAACACATATTCATTATCTCTTGATTTCTGTGGGTCAGAATTCCAGGCACAACTTAGCTGAGTTCTCTACATAGGATCTCACAAAGCTGCCATCAAGATGTCAGCAGACTGTGGTCTCATCTGGAGGCCTGACTAAGGAAGGATCCACCTCCCCGCTCATGTGTCTGTTGGTGGAATTCAATTCCTTGCAGTTCCTTCTGGACCTGTTCCTTGTAGGACTTGTGGCAGCTCTCTTCTTCCTAGCCATGAAGGGAAAGAGAGTCTCTAGAATGAGTCTGCTAGCAAGACAGAATCTTATATAGCACAAGGTAATCATGGGAGTGACATCACATCACTTGGCCGTGTCCCATTGCTCAGAAGCAAACCGTTGGTCCCATCCACATATTAGGGAAATCTCTATTAGTTTCCTAGGCTGCTGTAACAAAATAGCATGAACTAGGTCACTTAAAACAATAGAGACTTACTATTTCACAGTTCTGGAGGCTGGAAGTTCAAAATCAAGTTGTCAGCAGGGCCAGGCTCCCTCTGAAACCCATAGGGGAGAATCCTTGCATGCTTCTTCCTAGCTTCTGGTCGTTTGCCAGCAATCCTTGGCTGCAACTGCAGCACTTCAGTCTCTGCTTCCATTGTCACATGGCCTTTTTCCGTCATGTGTCTAGGTCTGTTACGGCAAATTTCCCTCTTCCTATAAGGACACCAGCCATATTGGATTAGGGTCTACCCTAATTCAATATGACATCTTCCTAACTTGATTATATCTGCAAAAGACCCTATTTCCAAATAAGATTACATTAATGGGTATTGGGGATATGTCTTTTTAGGGAGACACAGTTCATTCCGTAGTAAAGGATATTACACTAAGGTGTGAACACCAGGAGGTGGGGAGCATGGGGGCCCCTTTGGAGTCCACCACATCAAGTAAGACCTTCCCTATTCATGCATTATGGAGAAGTCAGAAACTGCCTGGCAGCCTGGTGGGTGCGGGAGGGAAGTGCACGACAGACCTAGAGGTCCTGCATGTTCTGGCCCGACCTACCTTGCCATCCTGCCATTCACACCATTCCCGTCCTCCATCACTACTCTCCAGACATACTGACCTTCTCAGAGTTTCCAGAATAAGTTAGGCTTCTTCTGCCACAGGCTGTCGTTCCACCCACTGGAACACATGACTGCACTCTTCTGCTAGGTAATTCCTCGCCAGCCTTGCTCACTCTACTTTCACTTCCTCAAGGAATGTCCTCCAATTTTTGTTCTTGTAGTGTTCTGTACCTTTGTAGCACTTGGCACAGTTGCACTTAAATCATTAACTAACCACCCCCGACCATAAGACTCAAGAGCTTCCTGAGAAGCTTGTTCACTATGATGTCCCTTATGCCTTGTTTATGGCACACTAAATATTTGTGGAATGAATTAATAAATGCATGATTTAATTTATTACCTATGCTCCCTTAACTCCCCCATTTCCCTGAATTAAAAAATTGGTAAATCTAAGTATGTCAGCCTAATAACATGCAGCCTGTCAGAAATGCTCTTGGGCTGCTCAGATCATTTGTTTTGGATTCACTGAGAATTATGCCCATTGTACCACTTTGAGTAAGGTCAGTGCATAACGTAAACCAGAGCCCACTGTAGACCCTCAGAGTGTTTAGACTCTGTGTGACTCCTTGAACTGGATTTAGGAACTTAAAATCAACATATATTAATCTGAACAAAGTTAAGAGGTAAGAAAATAGAATTTAGAAATTCAGGCCAGTGGCATAAGTTTAAATTCTAGATTTCTAAAGCAAAAATATTAATATTCCCATCATCCTTTGTTATCCCTACTGCTGTGCTTCCCACTGAAGGTATTAATATGTACTGATGTCTTCCAGTTGACTATAGCACACATTGCAAGTAATTAATTATTACCAAAAGCTGAAAACACTAAGGATAACAAATAGTTTCAGTTGTTTTTATGAATTGGACCGGTTTTAAGGTTCTCTCTCTAAAGGCATTCTCACTGGTGAGCCTCATCGTTGTACTAGTTCCTGTGGCTTCTGTAACAAAGTGCCACAAGCTGCGTGGCTTACAACCACAGAAACTGATTGTTTCACCATTCTGGAAGCCAGAAGTCAGAAATCAAGGTGTCAGCAGGGCGCTGCTGCCTCTGAAGGCTCCAGGGAAAGATCATCACTTGCCTCTTAGCTTCTCCTGGTTTGCTGGTGATTCTTGGCCTGCAACCGCAGTACTTTAATTTCTACCTCTGCTGTCACATGACATTCTCCCCTCGTGTTGTGTCTTCATGGCATTCTCCTCCCTGTGGGCCTCTCTCTTCTTGTAAAGACTGCAGTCATATTGTATTAAGGGCCCACCCTACTCCACTGTGACTGCGTCTTAACTGGATTATCTCTACAAAGACTTGACTTCCAAATAATGTCATAATCGCAGGTATTGGGGCTTAAGACTTCAACATCTGTTTTTGGGGGACACGATTCAACCTATAACACATGTGTAAGTTGGTGTGCCAACAAATACGTATCCCTCTGGGTGTGTGTTGCCGTGAAAAAGGTTTAAAACTGCCCTGATGGAGTCATCCACTCTTTTGCCATTCTCTTGTCATCCCTGGCCCTGTAATGGGGGTCATTATTGACACTTAAGGACCAAGTAATGTGTTTTTCAGTAAGACTAGAGGAGAGAATGAATGTGTAGCTGTACATGATTAAAAAAGAAAGGTGAACTATTAAAAGATAGAAGATGGTCATGAATAAGTAACGTGCCCATAATGGAAAGCTAAGCAAAATTATGCACAACTGAAAGAAGAACTACTATGAAAGGAATTATTTTATGAATAATGTGGCTAAAACAGACTTCTTTATTTTGAGAACCATGGTGTCATTGGGGTGTACAACTTATTTTTAAATTACAATGGTTGTTATATAATGATAATATATTTATAGAACTATTTTCTTTAAAGCATTCATGATAACTTTGTAAAACTTAATTAATCTTCTCATATTATGCCTCTGGGGTGGGCAGGAAGATTTTTGAGATTAAGTTGTTAGGAATTTTATCCTTAGTTCATATAGACAGATTGATGCTATGTGGGCAACCCACCTGACCCCCTTTCAGGCTTATTTTAAAAACTGTTCTTGAGGCTTCACATATGAGCACGCTCTGGGGTTTGTCTCTAAGCAGCATCTTTTGGTTTCTAACATTATATAACATTCTAACATTATATAGGCAGTTGGAGGATGCCAACAAGGAAAGAGCAGGTCCTTACATACTCCCTTTGGATGTTAGAAAGAACTTTATAATTATACTTCCCTTAAGGACTTTGTTAAGCTCTAATTTTTTTTCTTACATTTACATTTTGGTAAGCTTGAGTTTCTTTCTGAAGCTTGTTGAATTTAAATCCTATAATAGGAAAAAAGATAGAATACCTACAGCTGTTAATAATAGATCTGCTGTATATATACATACACACACGCGTATGTGTTTATTTTATATGTGTATGTATAAATTACACACGTGTAATTTAAATGTAGTGAGTGTGTGTGTATGCATGCATGGAGGGGAACCATATTCTCCTCAAACAAAGATTTAAAAAAAAAGTCACAGGGTAAAGACTTCCAAGCTCACTATGCACAAAAAGCAGTGATTACAGAAAATAGTGTTGAGATGGCATCACCCAGCTTGTAATAATGCTCTGAGGTAGCGGAACCCTTACTTTTCCCTTCTGCTCGCCACTGAAAAAGACACATGCAAGGGAGCCTGTGAGCACTTTTAGTTTATCAGGCCTTCTGAGGTCATCCTGCTAACATCCAACATCTAAAGTCTAACATCCTTCAGGTTTAGAGTGAATAAGCTGTATTTGGCTATAGCAGAAAGAAAGCAATTGGAAAAATGTTTTGTTTTAATACCATTTTAAATCGCATTAATAACTCTGGTTAAAATCTAACTCTCCATCTCTCCTACACCCAAAGCAGTTAAACGTGACAAGAGAAATAGTTCCAATTTAGCGCTCTCAGTTTAAACTGACTGCAGTTCTCCAGAGGACACTCCACACAGCCTGAAGATCCTGCTGCGTTGCCCTAGGATGTTCATCCTCCCACTCTCCAAAATGACCTTGTCTTCTCGCCTTGAACCCACAGCAGTCCAATCTCAGCTGATGCCCTTGCTTCATACTTCATTGAGAAAATAAGTCATTGGGGGTGAACTCCTTCTTCTTACCCCCAAATGCAGAGCTTGCCCTTATCTGCACCTGTAGTTTCTTCCTTGTATCATATTACAGGGGTTGAAGTGGCCCTGCCCATCTTAGGCTGACCCCCACTGTGCTCTGAATCCCACCCCTTCCTGCTTTCCTTTGTAATTACATGCTCATTGCTGTACATCATCTTCTCTCTCTTCTGCCTCATTTCTGTTAGCATAAAAGCACCCCTTGATGTTTTCCATCTGACTTTTCTTTCTATACTTAATCCCGTACCCTCTTCCAACTACAGTCCTGTTTCTCTGTTCTCCTAAGCAAAACTTCTTGAAAGAGTTACTGAAAGAGTTACCTGCAGGCCTGTTTCCGCTCTCATATTCTGTTCTGTCTACCTGCTTCACTGGGTATTTGCCCTATCATGCCACTGAAACTGTGCTTGTCAAAATCACCAACTATCTCCACATTGCCAAATCCGGTGGTCTCTTTTCTGTCTTCATCTTACTCAGCCTCCCAACAGCTTTTATCATGGTTGACCACTCCCTCTTTCTTGAAACCCACCTCTGTGATATCTTACTCAGTCTCTCTGTTGACTTCTCTTGCCCTATTTCTAAAGCCGCTTCTTCTCTTCTCTTTCTGCACTTTCACCTTAGGGGCGTCTCATCCAGCTCTTAAATGTCATGCATTTGACACTCAAATTTATCTCTCTAACCTTGACTTCTCCACTGAGCTCCAGGCTCATTTATCCAAATGCCTACTTAGCATCTCCTCTTGAATATTGTATTAGTTTTCTATAGGTGCTGTAACAAAGTATTGCAAATTTAGTGGCTTGAAACAGCACCCATTTGTTATCTCACAATTTCTGTGGGTCAGAAATCTGGGCACGACGTTACTCAGCTATGTTCTCTGCTGAGGGTCTCACAAGGCTGAAGTTAAAATGAAGGCAATGAAATCAAAATGAAGTTAGAATGTTGGCTGACTTGGGCTCTTATCTGGAGGCTTCCAGGATCATTCAGGCTCTTGGCAGAATCCCATGCAGTTATGGGACTGATGCCCCTGTGTCCTTGCTGGCTGTTGGCTGAGGGTTGTTCTTGGTTCCTAGAGGCTGCTTGCATTCCTTGACTTGTGGCCCACTCCATCTCAAAACCAGCAATGGTGCATTGAATTCTTGTGCTTCGAATCTCTCTGCCTTCCCCTTCTGCCTTCTCTTCTACTTTCCTCTTCTGCCTTTAAAGTATTCATGTGCTTACAGCAGGCCCACCTAGGTAATGGACGATAATTTCCCTATCTTGAAATCAATGGTTAGCAACCAGAATTACATCTACAAAGTCCCTTTTGCCATGTAATATAAAATATTCATGGATACGATACTGGGGAGGAAAGGTTATGGGGGCCAAATTTCTTCCTACCGCAGATGTCAGAGATGGTAAGAATCTCAAACTGATCATTTCTGAGACAGAAACTCTTGACTCCGTCTCAATCCTGTTTCTCCACCTCATCACTCATTGCTCAGTTCAGAAACCTAGGAATCACCCTTGATTCCTTTATTTTCCTTATCCCTCCCAATCCCATCTGTCAGCAGATCTTGTTGGCTCTACCTCCAGAATATATCCCCAATCCTCCTGCTCTTTTCATCCTTAGTGCTGCCACGATAGTGCAAACAGCTGTCACCTCTTATCTGAACGTGGCAGTGACTCCTGATTCATCTCTCTTTCTCCCCTCTTCTGCTCTTGCTCAAGCAGCCAGAGTGATCTCTTCAAAACTTAAATGAGATCACATCACTCCCCTCTTTAAAAACCCTTCCAGGGCTTCCTCTTGCACTTAAAATCGGTCTCTAACCGTGACCTGCAGGCTTTGTATGGTCTGGCCCGGTCCAGCTGGCCCTGACCTGCTCTCTTCCTCACCCACTGCCTTCCAGCTCCCGGCCTTCTTTCTGTTCCTGGAGCTGCCCAGCTTTCCCCCGCTTCAGGCCTTTGTGTTTGTTTGTCCTTCTGCTTGGGCACAGCCCTCAGAGCTCTGTATGACCACCTGCTTCTCCTCCTCACAGTTCACATGTTACTTCCTCAGACGCTTCAGCCTCTGTCCCGTCTCCTGACTGCCCAATCTCAGTGTCCCTCTCCTCTCCTCATTCTCATGTCGCTCTTTTATTTTCTCCATAGAACTTACATCCTCTGGAAGTACCTTGTCTATTACTTACTTGTATATTATTTTTGTTTCCCACCCTGGAATGTAAGCCCCACAAGAGCCTGTCAGTCTTGCATATTACAGGTTTCCCCCGCCATCTGAAAGTTCCCTTTATACCACTTTGCTTTTACGAAGGACCTACATTAGTACCTGCTTTCACTAACCAAAATAAATCCGAAGAGGATTTGCACTTTTATGAAAAGAGAAGAAAAGCGAAAATAGCGTTCACCATTTGTTTTGCAGCGAGCCCTTCTCGAGGAGGTGCACACACCCCAAGCAGGAGGGTGGCGCCACCAAGCTTCTCCACCGGGAACTATACTTAGCATCTCAGCATCAAGCTGCCAGAGCTTTGAACTGTCTCTGAGCATCTGTGCTTTATCTCAGTTTATTTTGGTGGGTTATTTTTTGGGGTCTGGGAAAACTCAAAAATTTTTCCCATATAAATTAACGGTAATGGCTTCTTTGCTTTACGCCATTTCGGCTTATGAAAGGTTTCACAGGAACGCTATACTTTCAAATAGCAAGGGAAACCTGTACTGTATCCATAGCGTGGGATGTAACAGGTTCTTGGGTGAATGAATGAATGGTGTTTTTTTAAATTATGAAAGTAACATATGTTAATTATTGAAAGTACAGAATAACTCACAAATAAATCATATAATCCTCACCTTCCAGAAATAGCTACTTGTTCATATTTAGGAGAACATGATCCTTCTAGTTTTACTATACACGTAATTTATATTCTGCTTTTGCCCTTTTAGATAATGTGAGTAATCTTTATGACCTTAAATATTCTTCTACAACATGATTTTTGGTAGCCTTATGGCAGTCTATCCTTTAGAAGCACCGTAATTGTTATTTGTTATTATTGTGCATTTAGGTTTCTTTTAAACAAATATCTTTGAACATACACCATTTGTGCACATTTTTTATCTTTTCTTGTGAAAATTGCAGGAGCATATTTATTAGACCAGAGAGTATAGATATTTTCAGGGCCTTTTAAAATATGTATATATATATATATATATATATATATATATATAGCCAAATTACCTTAAAGAAAGGATATAGCAGTGAATGCTCCCTCAGCAGAATATAGGAGTGCCCATTTTGAAAAGTACTTCCAGCTTAATAGGTAGAAATAATATATTGCTTCAGTTTGCATTTGTTTGATAACTAGTAAAGTTGGATTTTTGTGTGATCATTGTCTATTTCTGTTTCTTTTGAAAATTGCATGTTTCTTTTTTTCTATCAGGGTGTTGATCTTTGTCTTTCTTACATTTAGTTGGTATTCATTTCACTGTATAGTGTGAGGTAGAGATCTGACTTCACTGTCCCCTCCCCCCCAATAGTTAAACAGTACTATTTATTGAATAATGTTCCTTTCCATTAATGATTTTAGAGGCCACTTTTTCACAAACTTAATTTAATATTAGAATAACAAATATTCTAGTTTCAAAAGAAATTTGTTGGGCTAATTAAGGAGAATCATTATATTCAAGCCTGATCTATTTAAATACAGTGCATAATAAAACTGGTTAGTGTTTTAACTGTTTGGATGGAGTCTGAATGGTGAGTATTCTTTCTTCCTTTAAGCCTAGTTGAGGACAAAAGTAAGAAATCCTTTTGCCTTCCTGTTAGCCACAGCTACAGAGAACCTGTCTGTTTTAAGCTCTTTTCCATATCTCAAGTACTACTGTCTTCCTGAGGGTGATTGCCTTATTTGCAGTCAGAAGCAGCCAGGAAAAGATCCTCAGGTCCAAGCTTGGTAGGCAACTATATAAACACCATGGATATATTTTAAGTTATAATAGTAACAGTATCTTCAAGAAGTTTTCATTATGATCCTTTGAAGGAATATCCTTTATCTGGTTATGTTTCTCACATCTTACATTTTATCATACTTGCTAAAAATTAAAGGAAACTACTCTTAGATTTAAAGGATGAAAGAAACTCCTTGAACACATGGCTGGAAAATGGAAAGCTTCTCTAAATAGTATTAAGGTATTTTGAGATACTGCATAGTATGAATTATTAAGTGCTATTAAGGCTATTCAAGAAGCATAAAGAATATAATTACTATAAAAGCAGTATGTTTACTTTTGTATTGTGTAAAGAAGGTGCAAATTGGGGCGGTAATGTCTGCATCATTTAATACTTGATGTTTTCTCTCAACAAATGGCAAAAAAGGCATATAAACACAGCCTCACCATGTAAACACATCCCTTTTGTGTATTACTTTTAGCCTGAAAGGTAAGTGCTGTTTTAATGGAATGCTTCCAGTCAAAACACTAATAACTGGAACATGTCTGATGTACCATATTTCATTTATTCCTTTTGCTGAAATGACCAAATAGCCCAATGAGAACAGTGTTGCTAATTTCAGATATATCTGTGTTCACTATAGCTGTTGGAAGAAAATTGATTTTATGATAACGTTATCTTGTTTCAAAAGCAGTCATTTCTACTGTGCTATCTTCTTAGTTCCATCCTCATTTTCAGAAAAAGGTTATTATTTATATTGTGGATGTCTGCCCCAAACTTGAATCTACAGGGCTCTGAGACAAGAATGGAAAGAAGGAAATGAGGGAAAGAATGAAGGATGCTAGAGAGGACACAGTGCAGAATGGGAAGGGTGGTTCTGAGACCACTTCAGTGCTTCTCATCATTCTTACCAAAATATAATTAGAAAAGGAAGAGGAAATACAATATAGAGATAGTCAGTAATTTTGGAGTGGTTGAATGGCCAGAACGAGGCTGTTATCCATGGGCCTGCTCTGCCTTCATTTTCAAACTCAAAGGGAGTGGGCCAGACCGACTGCTGAGGAGGACAGAAAATGCTGTAAACATTGTCTCTGCGAAAGAAATGGAGAATATCTTTTCAAGGATTAAAAGTGGAAACTATGCAAACCAGCTTGTTCAAGGTTGTGCAACAGAATATGAGTAGGAATTGGGGCATTTTATTTGTCTCTGACGTCTCTGCTTGTCTTTGCAATAAAGTGAAGACGTATTTGTTTCAGGTAAACTAATAAATGGTGAGAATGTGTTTTTATTCTAAGAATAAGATTGCTGCGGTATTATGGCAGTTCTTAAAGATTTTTAAGAGTCTCTCAAAATTCAGGATACGGTTTATGTTCACTATTCTCTGTATTGTGAGAGGTATGGAGCAAAAAGGAAACATTTTGAAGGAAGATTTTAATTCTGCCCAAAATCTTGGTGACTGTTTTAGATTTTGTGTCTGTGTGTGACTTTTCTTGAAGTATAAATATTATTATTTGCAGAGGTATGTTCTATGAAATCACGGTTGTACCCTTATCCTCCTGAGTAGACATTCTCCTGAGTTATATATGTCGGTAATACATTTCCTGAAAGACGTATTTTTGCTTTTTTAGATGCTGATAGACAAGATTCCATTAACCTCTTCCTGGGAGTTTTCCACCCCACTGAAGGGAAACCTCATCTCTGGGAACTCCCAACAGATTTTTATTTGCACCATAAAAATACCATGAGACTTTTACCAACGAGAAGAAGGTATTTTTCTTTCTAGTCTACTATGTAAACTCAGATTTGATGTTACTTTGAATATGAGATACTTTTCTTTTTGAGAAATAATCCCATAGGCTAAAGTTGTCCATCTTACTGCTTGTTTGTCGTGAGGAATTTATGATTGTTGATGTCCTGAGGGTGGGTTTGGAAAATTGTCGTTAACAATTGATGTTTTGCATTTTCCGTAAGATATAAAGTTTCAGAACTTCATTATTGAATATAAATTGTAACTCCACTAAAGCAAGCCATCAACATCATTTCTGAGTGCTTCCTCAAATGTGGAACTCAAAAAAACTCTAATCTTTAAGGGGTCAATCTGAATTTTCAAGTGTGGCACCTAAGCAGCATCACTTTGGAATCCCAAAGTTCTTTCTTCCAGGAAGCACAACTGACTCTTGGTGACTCTAATGTCAGATACCGCTCCTGTCACCCCTATCACTCGTTTTGGACTTTCTAGAGCTATTTGCCAGTACAGGTTATTTTGATGACGGTACATTGGTCTTAATATTTCCAAAAGTAATGAACTGTTGACCTGAGGCATTTTAACAGGATGCCCTGTAGGGTGGGCGTCAGGGTCAGGTAGACTTGAAGTGAAATCTCTGGAGTTGTGTGACCTTGGACTAGTTATTTAACTTCTCTAAGCCTCGTTTTCCTCATTTGCAAAATGTAAACGATGGGACACACCTTACAGTCATAGTGAGGATTTCGTGAGAAGACTCTTCTGTATTTTTAATTGAGGAGTCATATACTAATCTAATCAATTTTCCACCTGAGCAAACGTTTTCGCATATATGAGGTTGGATCCTGGTCCATCCTGTTCTAGCGCCCATAAGGTCAAGGTCTTTCCTAATGCTCTTGTCTCGCAGCATCAGTTTGACAGAGCCCTTATGTTATGTAACATTGCCTCCCAAACACTACAGGGGTCATTGTCAGTCTGTGCTGATTGTGTAGACAGACCGCAAACAACTGGTGAATTAGCAAGTGCTGATGTTACGGCTGTTACCAAGTTCTGTGTCACTTCAGCAGTATTTAAAATATTAGGGAAGTATCAGAGTTTATATGTTGCTCAAATTTGTTCTTAAAAGTGCTTATTATTGGAATAACTAATTTAATACTTAGCTTACTTTCCCTATAAATGAAGTACTGCTTGTTTTTATGTTAAATTTAATATTAATAAATGATCGCTAGGGGCTGGCCCCACGCCGAGTGGTTAAGTTCGTGTGCTCTGCTTCCACGGCCCAGGGTTTCATGGTTTGGATCCTGGGCTCGGACCTAGCACTGCTCATCAAGCCATGCTGAGGTGGCGTCCCACATAGCAGAGCCAGAAGACCTACACCTAGAATATACAGCTATGTACTGGGAGGCTTTGGGGAGAAGAGGAAGAAAAAGAAAAGATTGGCAAGAGATGTTAGCTCAGGGCCAATCTTAAAAATAAAAAATAATAATAATAATAAAATGATTGCCTATGTGAATTTTTGCTGACAAAATATTTGGAATTAATTATGTTTATTTGGTGGGAGATGAATGTAAACACCTGTATTTAGCTTTGGCAATGCAACTGACTATGGGTAAATGTGGTTGATTTTTCTTAAATTTTATATTACCTTAAGGGATTGAAACTATTAAGACATAGCTTGGGAACAACCAAAACTTGATTTTGTACTGCAGAAATTAGCTAGAATATTACAGGCATAAATTAGACCACTTGCTCACCCTGAGTTACATAACTGAGGCAGGCTGTGTTGGAGCTTATTTATGGGAATAAAAGAAGATGGTGTTACATGCCCATTTTCTGTAAAAAAAAAAAAAAAAAAAAAGGAAACTGAGATACAGAGAGAATGTGTCTTGACTGAGATTATTCAGCTAGTTAGATGATTCAACAAAAATCATCTACAAACCTGCCACTAAAAATAAAGTTTTATCAAAGTAGGTAATATGGTTCTCTCAGTTGATTTGGTCTCCTGTTTTTGTTTTTTTCTCCAGAATGTCAGAATTCCAAAAATTGGTTTATGGTATCAACAATTGATACTGCTCATAACAGTACTCATAAATACTGTAAGAAAAATTTCAGCATTTTATTTAAGGCTTTCTACTGTCACCCACCTATGCAGGTTATTTTGATGACGGTTAAATTAGTATTATAATGCTCAGAAGAAATGAGCAAGTTAGCCAGAGACAGTAGTAGGACGAGAGCCTGGACTTCAGGGTCGAGTAGAGCTGAGTTAGAATTTCTGCAAGTGTATGTATAACCTTAGACTTCTTACTTGACCTCTGGAAATCTCATTTTCTCGTCTGTAAAATAGAGATGACTATGCATGTCTCACAGGGTCATTTTGTGGATTAAATGGGAAAATGTGTGGAAAGTGCTTAGTACTGGGTGTGACACAGACAGAACACAGTCCTGAAGCAGCCAGGCTCTGGAGAGACTGCCTCTGGTTAACACCTGTGTGATCGTGGGCAAGTCACGTAACTGGTCTCACCCTCGGTTCCCACATGAGTCAAATAGAGATAAGAAGAGTATCTAACCTGTAGGTTTTTCTGAGAATCAGGTGAGATAATATAAAGGCTTAGCACATAGTAAGTCCAATAGATGTTAGTATTGTTATTATTCTTGAAGGAGATAATCTTCTCTAGTTGTAACAGTTATTAAAAATCATACAGGATGGCCATAAAATCTGGAAACTTAGGTAATATTATTTTATCACTTATTGTAATGTAATATCAATAAACTCTTTATTATGTATTTGCTTGTGTTTCCAGACTTGGTGACCATCCTGTATTTTATACTGTGTTTACCAATGATTTATTGTGAAATAATATTTTATTGAATGTTAAGGGAAGGGGGGAATAAGCCTAGCTCTGCCTAGAATTCATCCAAACCAGGTCCTCTTGAGGTAACTGCTTCCGTTCCTCAAAATCCCACAATTATTGATCTGCTCAGAACCACTAATTGAAGCTTTGTTCTGATTTAGGTTAATATGTCGTACATCATCTAAGATACCATTTATTGAATCAGTGTTTATAATGTTACCAAGGTGTTTTTAGATGTTAAGGATTAATTATTTCATTGACTCAGAGTTGGGAGGTTTCCTGGCTCCACTCACCGTCTGATACGTGAGTTTCCTCGGTATCTCCCCAGGGAGAGGTCATCTGGCCTGTGCTCGACGTGTCTGGTTGAGAAGGCATTTATTTTCAGACAGTTCACTTACACAGTTCGTCCTCGTGTCGTGCTGAGATCTGCTTCTCTTTCCCTACTTCTTAGTTCAACCCACTGAGACCTTGAGAACACAATTTCCTCTTCCACTTGATAGTCTTTTAAATATTTGAAGACAAGTTCACACATTCTCAAAATCTTTTCTCAAGGTTAAATAGTCACACATTTTTTTTCTTTAAGATTGGCACCTGAGCTAACATCTGTTGCCAATCTTCTTTTTTGTTTCTTCTTCTTCTCCCCAAAGCCCCCCAGTACATAGTTGTATATTCTAGTTGTAGGTCCTTCTGGTTGTGCTGTGTGGGACGCTGCCTCAGCATGACCTGATGAGCGGTGCCATGTCCTCACGCAGGATCCGATCCGGTGAAACCCTGGGCCATTGAAGCGGAGTGTGTGGACTTCGCTTGGCCACGGGGCCAGCCCCTAGTCGCACATTCTTTAGCTGTTCCTCATATACTGTGGTTTCAGGTCTCTTTAGCATTCAGAATGCTCTCCTTTGAATGTATTCCAGTCGATGTCAATATTCTTTGTAAACTGTGGTGCCCAGACCTGAGTGCAGTACCAGTCAGAGTTTTGTCTAATTTGTGCCAACTATTGCAGGACTGTTGAGACCATTACTCTCCTTGTCCTGGATGCTCTGTTTTAGTCATTAAATAGTATAAGATTGCTTAGCTGTTTCAGCAATGCCATCATAGTGTTAACTCTCTGAGCTTTCTGTCCATCAGAATTTCCAAGTCTTTTCAACATGTCCTGCTGCCCTGCCTTATCTATACCATTCTTGTCATGCTCATTTAAGCATTCTTGTCATGCTCATATGTGTTTTGCCTGCTTCTGTAAAAAACATTTAAATGCGTGTCTTTTTTATTAACTGTTACCTTAGCTTTGTAGCTTCTTCAGATTTAATCAGCTGGCCATCTTGATCCTGATGCAAGTCCTTGATGAAAAATGCGTAGATGGCAGAGCCCTGTGGGATACCACCAGACAACTCCTTCCACCTGACGTTGTCTCGTGGTTTTGGTTGGAATCATTTAAACAGCTGTAACTTGCTATACTGTCATCCCTTGACTATACTGTCATTCTGACCACATTTTCTATCTTGTTCACAAATATCGATTGCTTTGCTAAAGTGCATGTATGTTATTTCAGAGGGCGCCCACATTAGCTAGGAGAATTAGAGTCTTTAAATTTCCCTAACCTTCCTATGTGAGCCAGTGGAATTGAACACTCTTAGTACTAGGGACTGAAAAAGAGAAAAGAAGCTGATTTATTAGGTATTGTGTACAAAGGAAGAACTGGCACCAATTTACAATCTCCCATCCTCTGATTCCTGGTCCCAAAGCAGGTTTCTGTCCTGGTGCAGATGCTCTTCCTCTAAATAAATGTACCTAGTGGTGGAGGTGATGAAGATGCCCCCTGTCCTGGGCTTAGTCCTCTCAGATGCTCTTATCTTCCGTCTCAGCTCATCTTCCCCAAGGCAGGTATTTCTTATGGGTTTCTTTGCTTTTGAGACCCACTCAGAGGAGTTAGACTTTTAAAAAAGTGTTGTTAAATTGCTTTATCTTGCTTATGGAAATATAGTTTAGTAGTATTCAAAAAAATTTGTGACCTGGTCTCAAATCACTAATATAAGTTTATCTCTTAAATCTTTTTCTCCACATGGTACATTCTGAGTTAAAACATTCTTTACAATGTTTACTTCTTTTTCCTAAGAAAGCTAATTGTGAGCAACATTCTTTAGGAAATTCCTCATATAATAGCTGATTCTTTCTCTACTTTCCTCCTCTGCCAAGGTTAGGTCATCACAAAATAGAACTCACACCCATTGTCGTGCACATGCACACAAACACACATACAGACACACCCCTACCCCTCTTAAACAATTAGCCCATGTCTTTGTCATTCCCCCGATCTGACAGTCTGATTCTCCTATCAGAAAAGAAAATGAGATCAGCCTGGCATGGCTTGTTTTTGTGAATATCTGTGGATTCGTAGAAGTCACCAATCATCTTTTCAGGTTACTCACAACACATCTCTAGCTAATACTTGATTCTGTTATCTTGCTGAGATTGACATCACACTCATCAATTTATAGGTTTCGGAATCTGTCACTTTCTCACTTTTGAGCATCAAGACTGTATTTGCCTGTTTCCAGTGTAAGTTCCATTCTTCACATTCCTTAAGGTTATTAATCTCAACTATCCCAGGACCCTTGAATGCTTTCCTGGATGCTCTGCTGCTTGCTTGCATCTCTTGGGCTGTGTACAGTTCCCTCTTATCTTGTGTTTTTCTCCTTCCAGCATGAAGCTTGTCATGGCTGGCAAAGATAGAAGCAATACTGGAATTAAGTAGCTCTACATTCGGTGTCATTATTTTTGACATGGCATTTCCAACACATAGAGCAGTGTCTGGTACACAGTAGGTGCTTAATACATGTTGAAAGACCAAATGAATTCTCCACAAGCAGCAGACTTCTTCCATCTCTGTTCTTTTCATGCCTTAAAGCCTTGCTATTCAATAAGCTGTCTGAGGACCAGCCCCTTTGGCATCACCAGGGAACTAGTCATAAACGCAGTCTCAGACCCCACCTATTGAATCAGAATCTGCCTTTTAACAAGATCCCCAAGTGATTCATGTGTGTGTATTGAATTTTGAGAAGCACTGATCTAAAGCCTAACTTTAGTCTCAAGCAGAACTTTAGAACCCCTCCTGTTATCATAGCACCCCCCCCCCATTCATTAGGCTTCATCTTCCTTTTTTTCATAATCCTTGGTTATGTATTCTGCTTGCTATCTCTAGGAGAGTTCTCTTTGTTGCCAATTTCATTTAGATACTATCCCATTCTTCATAATTGGGATTATTCAAGACTGTAATGTCAGCATTTTATTTTTAGAAAGTCTCTCATTTATTTAAAATTCTGTTTTTAGCATTTTTGGCCATAGGCTCTTTTCTGAACTTTTTGAAAATCCGCGTTTTAAAAACAATTTGGTATCCCCTTTCTCATCATTCCCCTTCCTAGCCCACATGAACTTTGATATAGCATTTTCCCCTATATATCTATTTCATCAGAGTTTGCTTTAAAATTAAATTCACTGTTCAAAGAGAAGGCAGTTTAGGATTCTTTGAGATTCTCTGCTCATGGTAGATGAGTTTTCTAGTAAGAATCCAGATGATTGAAATTCCTTACTGTACTCTGACTGGCCTCTATAATCATGCAGTGAATATTTAAAGATTAATAGAGCCTATACTGTTTTCTAAGGGAACTTGTTCTTTAGGACTATCCATTCACTTAATGATTTTTCTTGACTGTTTTAATTAACTATACACACAGACCCATACACATAGAGCAGAGAAGAAAAAATAACATAACTCTCAGATAACTGTGTGCAAGAGAATCCTGGTTGATAGGACTTGGGTCAAGGTCCCACTGCTCACTGGGTGGCAGAGTAATGCAGGCAGGGTTCCTAGGGAGAAGTAAACAGCAGCTCATAGAGTCTGGCTTAGCATACCCAAATCTTTTTTAGCTGAAAGGAAGTAACATTAGAGCATCTTGACTCTCAGATGTGTTCAAGGCTCTTTTGTAGATCTGTGACATAGTCGAAACAAGAAAGGGTTTGGGGAAGAAATTAACATGTTGAAGACCTGCTATGCCAAAAGCCTCCCAAACGTGTTTTCAAAAGAAAGAAAAATTAACTTCGAAATACGAGGCAGCATCTTTATATAGACCATACAACCCTTTTTATCCAATGAATTGTAGGAAACCAATGTTTACATTTGGTCCATCTTACCCTTTTTTTTTTTAACTTTATAGTTACACTTACTGGTGGACACCAGAGGTAATAAAACATTTGCCACTGCCTTATGATGAAGGTAGGTACACCGTTTCTCTTTTAGTTTTTATACTAACATATTTTGGAGTTATTCCTAAATGAGCTTCAAGCGTTCAATTCTTTGCATATAATATTTTATTAGAAAGAAATGAATGGCTACTCAGTGTTATATTGCTGTTGTAATAGCTGGGGGATTGTAACAACTCAGACAGCTTTTCAAAGGGCAGGGATTATGTTATACTTCTCTCATTGAAGTAGACCAATACTTTGTATTGTGTCTTGCTGTTATTAGGTATGTCCCTCAAGTGTTTAGTGGATATAATATATTAGTTCATCATTTTAAATTAGTACTGATTGTGTTTCTGGATATTTGGGGGGAATGAGGAGGAAGAGAAGACCCATTCACAAGGAGAAATAAAAACTTTTCCTATATCTAAGCAGTGAAAAAAGGTACAGATGTCTATGTAAAAGTACATTTTAGTCACTAAATTGTAAATGAAATTTTATTAATTTGTCAGAAAGGCAGGAAAATTTTTGTATTAAAAGAATACCCTCAAATGTATAATACATTACAATGGTGTTTCCAAATTTGAATAATTGCCCAGTTATAAATAGAGTTTAGTCCTGGTTCTGTCACTGATTCCCCTGACCTGGAACAAGCCAATTTTCCCATTTGTGAGAGGGTACTAAGTTAGATCTCCTGCCAATCTGGAACACTCCAGTTGGGGACTCCGTCCAGTCATGGTTAACCATCCCCGCTTTGGGGGTTGAAGACCATGAAGTAAGAAGATTGTGCGTGATTTTTAGTTCCTAATAAATTATTAATTAGTTTTAAAGAAGTGTTTGTGAGCTTAAAATTCTGAGCAAAATCATAATTTATACTGTTAAGAAAGTTTGGTTGTTCTGGGAGAAAGGAAAGGACTTTAACAGTCTAACATTGGCTGTCAACAGGATTTGAAGTATAAAGGAAAATTTAGTGAAATAGCTGCACAGTTTTTATCTAGAAGACAAAAGATATTTATTTAAGAGTAAAAAGGAATTTAAAGAGCTGAGTAATTTGATTTATAAATAACTCCCTGACCCTCTCCTCTCCCCGCCCCTGACTTCCAGAGGCCCTCGTGCCTCCTTAGAGATTGTCACACTCAGCTTTGCATTGTATATTCTGTGCACGTATCCGGCTCTTTTTCAAGTGTGTCAGTGGAACCTTGTTCAGTGCGTTCTCTGGGAACGCAGTTGCTCGTACAGAAGTGTTTGCTGGATGTAATCTAAAGACTTTAAGAGTAACAGGCAGTCTCTCTCTTAGTTATCTGTGCTGCGAACTTAAAGAAGTTGATAGTGAAGAAGTTTCACAAATATGAAGAAGAGATTGACATCCACAACGAGTTCTTTCGACCATACGAACTGAGTAGTTTTGATGACACCTTTTGCTTGGCCATGACAAGTTCAGCACGGTACGTTGTGAGTACTCTGATGCTGTGAGGATTTGGGAACCGTGGTCTCCCTGGTTTATGTGGATAGCTTTTCCTTTACTAGGAGTCTGGTCTGCAAGCCTGCAGGCAGGTGGTTGCTCAGCCTCTGAACACCTCCTGTGCGTGAGGCCTGCTGCTTCAGGAGGCAGTCCCTTCTGCTGTCAGACAACTGGAGGTAATTTCCTCCCCTTGGTAACTTGAAATCTGCCTCCCACTGGTCCTAGTTTGTCCTGTGGAATAAACTCAATTTTTTAAGTTGAACATAGAAATTGAGAGCTAATATAAAGTAGTGGAAAAATGCATAGTCTTTGGTTCTAGAAAAGCCAGGATGTGAATCTTAGACGAACCACTGCCTACCTGTGTGACCTTGAGAAAATTACCCAACTTATCTAAGTCACAGTGTCTTCATTTCATATAGATAGAGATGTGTGTGACACACACATGCGCACGCACACACACACACACACACACAAACACATATATACACACATGTCGGGTGCCTAATGTAGTGCCTGGCCCAGGTGGGTGACTAATAAATGATGGCTTCATTATGTTACGATTTTTATTAGGCGCAGGACAAGCTAGTTCCTCTTCTATATGACAGCACTCCAGATATTTGAGGAAGCAATATTAATTTTTTTCAGAGTAAATATTCTTCATTCTTTCTTTCATAACTCAAGTGATGTTGTTTCCAGAGTCTTTCCATCCTGGTCTGTCACCTTTGAACATACAGTCATGCATTGCTTAATGATGAGGACACATTCTGAGAAATGCATCGTTAGGTGATTTTGCTATTGTGCAACGTGGTAAAGTGCACTTACACAAACCTAGATGGTGTAGCCTACTACACACGTAGGCTGTATGGTACTAATCTTATGGGACCACTGTTGTATGTGAGGTCTGTCGTTGACCGAAAAATCGTTATGTGGTACATGACTGTACTTAATTTTTCTGTGTCTCTTTTAGAGTTTGGTGGGGCCTTTTAGAGAAATTATAGGAAAAGAATAAGAAAATTAGGCAAAGCAAATCACTTCTTGATTATTATGTTTTATACTAAAGTTTACATTTTTGTCTTTTACATTTCCTTCAAATGTGATATATGTATGCCTAAGCTCAACGTGGTACGTGTGGAAACATATTCTGTGGTTTTGTTTCCTAAAAATCACTCTACATTTTACTTCAGTTTCAGATATAAAGTTTGGAATTTTTACTTGTCTGATGTCCAATTGAACTTGTTAAAGTTTAGCAGTTTTAACTGTAAGGTCATTGTCATTTCCAGAATTTTTCAATTCAGTGAAGAATGAATGATGTTACGTATATGTGTATGTACGATAAACAGTTGATTTTCTTTATTTGCAGAGTTTTGTTCTATAAAGTTTGTGCAAACACTGAATTAGAGAACTCTGAACCGTTGCTCTAGGGGAAATACAGGGTGAGGTTCCTGTGAGCCTCTGGTCGCAGCATTTTTGTCAGCCAGTCAATACGTAATCTTGTTTTGTGCATTTGTGTTAAGATACCTTATTTAATATATATTGTGAATTCATTAACATTGAACTCACAGCCAGAGGCGGTGTAACTCATGCCTGAGTGAAGCTTCTCTGGCACACGTATTTTCTCTATAACATAGAACTTTCTTGTGCTTAGAAACACTAGACAGCCTCAGCACTATGCTTGGGGGCCATTTTAGACAGTGAGATCACCAACAAAAAGCACCAAAATGTGAAAAATGTGGCACTAAATAGACTGTGAAAAGGACAGTTGCTTACAGTATGGGAGTTAAAACAAGAATGCAGAGTGTCACCTTGTTCTGCTTCCGCTGGGAACACGGAACATTGGGTTGCTCTAATTTTTCGCTGTTTTGCACATGGTTGTGTCTGCAAGTCTTCTTGAAACCTCTGAGTGTTGGTTTTGGGCTTACAAATAAATTTTAGTGAGTAAGCAAATTCTCAAATATGGAGTCTACAAACAATGAGGATTGACTGTGAATGTTCAAAAAGAAAGAAAGAAAAATTAAACTAATTAAACTACTTACATTTTTTTTTTTTTTGAGGAAGATTAGCCCTGAGCTAAAATCTGCCACCAATCCTCCTCTTTTTGCTAAGGAAGACTGGCCCTGAGCTAACATCCGTGCCCATCTTCCTCTACTTTATATGTGGGATGCCTACCACACCATGGCTTGCCAAGCCATGCCATGTCCACACCCGGGATCCGAACTGGCGAACCCCAGGCCATCAAAGGAGAACCTGCGCAGTTAACTGCTGCGCCACTGGGCTGGCCCCTACTTACATTTTAAAAACAACATTTTCCAACTGTTAAATAGGCATTTTGAGTCAGATTCAACGTTACTTTCTTTTCCTTCAAAAAATGTAATATTGAGTCATGCTTGGAACAGTATCCTTGCCAGAGCCATAAGTCTGATCGGCATAAATCGTGCAACTGTGACACTTTGGGCATCTATTAAGGAGTTTGGTCTGGCTTCAGCAGCAGTAGTAAGGGAGGCCTTGCATAGTGGGGAAGCAGCTTCACTTATCTTAGGAAGTGGGAAATTAAAAGTTTCTATTTCAGGTGTTCCAACAGTGCTTTAATGAATTAACCCCAGCCTAATGAAGTAGACATTGATATTTCAGTTCGTACTGCTGTGTTTTTGATCATTATGTCAGCCTCCTTAGGTGGTATATTGTAATAAAAACATTGTCCGTAAAACTGAATGGCTTAGTGTTTTACCATTGGTTTTTATGAGTTTAATTTTACCTGAAAACTAATTGTGATATATAACCAGGGGGTATACATCCTAGCAGGAATTCAAATATCAGCTCTGTTCCAGTAAACAAAATCTTGAGTTCAAAACTGTTGGGCCTCATAACCAAAAAGAAAACTCACAGTGAAGACTGATAACATTGAAGTTACCTAGTGCCATTGGTTCATGGAGTTTTATGGCCCAGATCACCTAAGGTCCCCTGAACATTTGGCTCATTTTGTGTAGCTCTGAGGGCTGAGAAGAAATAGTGTAAGAATGTGACTTGAGTGGAAGCCAGTATCATCTTGATGGACAGTGATTCATAGAGAATTTTTTTTCCCCTTTCTTCAGCGACTTTATGCCTAAGACCGTTGGCATTGATCCAAGTCCATTTACTGTGCGTAAACCAGATGAAACCGGAAAATCAGTATTGGGGTAAGGATTTGCATATAGAATGAAATTTTAAAGATTCATGTAAAATAATATAGCACTTGCAATATAATTTCTCCCCCAAAACTAATAACTTCAAGTCACATAGTTTGGAGCACAGTCCATTTGTTGCATATACAGGTAATTTGTTTATAGCACTGGGGTCACTAAAGTGTTCAACACTGAAGGTAGAATTTATGGGAATTTCAGCAGCACAGTGCATTTTATTATTTTAAATTAGGACTATCACAGCTGGCATAAAGACAGGTAGCAGATATTACGTGTTATGTCCGAGAAATAGCTCAGCATCCTCTGTCTCCCGCAATATAGAATACTTAGGTAAGAATTTATGTTCATTATATTTATTTTATATCAGCATCCTGAGAAAACATTAAAGCAAATATGTTCAGATAGAGAAATTAATGTATTTTCTGTGTATTACTGTAACATTGCTTTGGGGAAGACTATTTTGTTATATCCAATGATATGAAGAAGAAGATAGACCATGTTCATGTCTTCATGCTTAGAGACTGTAGTGAAATGTGTTGTGTTCCAGCATAACCATCTCTGATACTGCCACTGGCCTGAATAGTCCTGGTGATGGTTTCTTCTAGACCTTGGCCAGACTGTAGATACTAAGTCCTAATTGTATTTGGGAGTGTGTATGGGGTCCTAATTAGATTCCAGCTACATGTGGTTTATAGAGTGGGATATATATTACTATTTTCCAGATACACCATTTCTGTGGCTTAAATATGTGGCCTTAAATAGCTGCATGTTAAGCCCTGGACCAGATACAAGGAATTTAAAAGAAAGGATGTCCTCAGGAGTTTAGAACTCAAGGCGTTCTTGGGACGAATATGAAAATGACCAGCTACACTATTGTACAGCACAGAAATGCTATTGACTTTAATTTTTAGTTGCAGAAAGCCAGAAACTAATTTATTTTCTATAATATCTAACCCATGGCCAGATAGTGTATTGCATTTTCCTTTCCTAGAACATTTCAGAATATTTCGGTATTTTAAGTCCCATGTACAGAATTTTTTTTAAAGAGTGAAATATTAAATATTTTTCCTAGAAGCCAAAAGTGTTACCATAAAATATTTTCTAAATTAAAAATAGCATTTATACTACTCTCAAATTTGGAACTAAAAGTAAATGCTTTTATAAGTGTGAGTTTTTTCCTGGGTTTTTTCCCATCTATTCCCTACTATTAGAAGGAATGTCCAGCACATATAATTAATTACTAATAACACAATAAATTTTAAAATTTAGTTTGTGTTCATCAGTTGCTCATAACTTTGGTACAAATAATCAGCTGATACTGTGATTGATAAAAATCACATGAGGAAAGGAAATATATGTGGATTTGGCTATTGACCTTTTCTTGAAGCTTTTACAAGTTATAGGTAATTTTATTAATATCTCAAACATACCGTCTTCCATTATTGTGCCACAAATTTCAAAAATATTGATTTCAGTTACCAAAGGAAGGCACAGGAACCAAATGGTGAGAACACATTTCTGCACTGGTTTACACGCACATACTGGTTTATTTTCAGAATTTATAGCAGGGCTTAAATTCACATAAAGTCAGTACATGTACATGGTAAAATATTAAGGTTTTCCCTTTCGCACGACTTGAGCCCAGAAACTAGTTTCTCACAATCATTTTCTTACACTTCACTAGGACTAAGGCTTTAGGACCGAGTGGTGCACGGTGAGTGTTCAGAGTTCAGTTTAAAGATGCTTCGCATCCCTATTCATCTTTTTAAAGAAACAAAAGCAATAGAGACGAAGCTGTGCTGCAGCGGAAAACGGCCGCCAGCGCCCCGCCGCCCCCCAGCGAGGAGGCTGCGTCCAGCAGCTCTGAGGATGACTCCGGGACAGACCGGGAAGAGGAGGGCTCCGTGTCCCAGCGCTCCACTCCAGTGAAGATGGCCGACTCGGGCGACAGCGCCAAAGTGACCGAGGTGTGGAGGGGGGGAGCGCGTGTGGTCCAGCATGAGGCTCTGGAGAAGGCTCTCTAAAATTCTACTTTCAGTTAAAAGGCTGAAAGCCAGAAAAGGTCACGTCGTCGTCCTCACATCATTCTCATGCCTGGTGTTTGAGGCATTGCAGAGGTGTATATTAAAATTTAGCGTAGGTGTTATTGAAATGATTTCATTTTGAAATGAAGTTGATATTTTTGGTCCCATATATAATAGTGAATTTCTTACCACTTCAGAATTTTTAGGAGAATTCTGTCCCTCTTCACAGCCCATCCACTTGAGGTCCGTTTATTGCCTTGCTCAGCCCATTGTTGGAAGGCAGGGTTTGACCTGGGCTGCACGATCTTTGCATGGCCCCAGTGAGAAATTCGTCTGTTCAATTTGACATTACCAATATATTGGGAAAATAAGAGGGAAAAGAACCAAATCTAGCTTTGGGGAAACTTGATTTTTAGAAATAGCCGAGAATCGTTAGAGGTAGATATGGCAGATAAAATGTGAAAATATAAGAACTGAATCCATTATTCCAGGAGTTGGCAAACTACAACCGATTGGCCAAATTCAGCCCACAGCCTGTGTCTGTAAATAAAGTGTTATTGGAACCCAGCCGTGCCTGTTCGTTTACATAGTGTCTGTGGCTGCTTTTGCACTGTGACAGCAGAGTTGAGGAGTTGCAACAAAGACAGTGTGACCCAAAGAACCTAGCAGAGTTGAGGAGTTGCAACAAAGACAGTGTGACCCAAAGAACCTAAAATATTGTGGCCCTTTGCAGAAAAAGTTTGCCTAGTTGAGCATTATACAAAAGTGACTAGTAATTATTTATTTTTTTATCCTAAAACAAATAATTTTTAGTGGAAATGAAATCAGATTTATAAAAAACCACTAACTGGGAAGTTTGAGGAATAGATTGAAGAAATATTGTAATTGCTTTTGTGGAAAAATTCACAGGTTCATTTTCTTTATCTTTGAAAATAATTAATATGCTAGACGTCTAAAAGTTCTTCCTGATTCTTTCTCTGTTAACCCCAGAATGTGGTCCAGCCCATGAAAGAGGTATATGGAATTAACCTCTCGGATGGCCTCTTGGAAGAAGATCTCTCTATTTATTCAAGGTAAACTACTTCCATAGAGACTAAGAAAAAAATGCAAATGTATTATTACAATAACTCAGATCCAGTATAACTTTTAAAAAATGAGAATAGTCGACAATACAGAAAGAAATAGATTCCACTTTGAATACAGTAGTTGCATTGAGGAGGTCAGATCTGAAACATTGATTTATATTTGGAGTTAAAGGGCTTCCTGCGTGAGACTCTCAGTGCCCCTCGAAGACAAAAATTTATGATGCTCACATGTGTTTTCACTGCCCATAGATAAGCTACACCCTAAAGGACAAATACATTCCTGCATTAACAAATCCTCAAGATCAGGTACTTTTTTGCAAAATAAACCTGGGCTGTTGATGATTGAGGACGTTACATTCGCTTTGGCTCAGGGGTGCTGGTGGGAGTGGTGGCTGAGGAGGAAAAAGGAAGCAGTGATGGAAGGGTGCCAATGCAGGATGTTACAGACCTTCCTTAGGCAGATCCAGCTGAAAGGAGAGGGTCCACCACAAGGCATTCCCTGAATTTATACATATAATTTTGTGTGTGTGTGTGTTTTTCTGAGAAGTTATCCGATTCTCAAAAGAATCCTTCATCTAGAAATGCTTAAGAAGCTGATGAGACCGCTATAAACACCCCCTCAGCCTAATACATGCATTGAGAAGGCTTAGTTATTGCATGTGAACACTGTCCCACTTCATTCATATAACTTTGGCTCATGTAAACTATAATATAAATAAGTGATGATCTTCTGTTATTTTTTTAAGGAGGGTATTTCATTTGCAGAATCCATCGAACTGGATATTGTCAGCTTTTTGCTTCAAACTAGTGAGATCTGCTGTAAAATACATAAAATATAAACATGCACAGCCTTTCTTGACTGCAGAAGCACTCGTGTTAGTGCTGAATAACATGACTTTGTTGCAGAGAGTTTGAGTGTACACGTCAAGGACTGAAATTTTGGCTCACATTAATTAAGCAAAAGGAAAGCATCTCTTGCTTCGGACATGACTTTCACCTGGAGCCTTTCAGCTCAGACTGCCTCTGAGGCCCCTTCCAGGTCTCCCTTCTTGGGGCATGAGACTCAGCTTTGTTCAGCCCCAACACCCCCAGAAACAGTCTAAGAAGGGTGCAAGGACCTGTAGGGAGGGGATTACTGCAGGGGCTGAAGGAACCTGTGTCCCGGAATAAGATTCCGTGTTTGATATGCTGAGAACAACAGCTCCTCCTTTGATTTGTGTGACACTTTACAGTGTTTTATTTGTTCTTTAGACAATTCTGTAGTAGATTGAAAAGATATTTTTAGCCCTCTTTATAGGCTAAGAACAGAAAGAGCCATTCAGCGACTTCTCCAGGAGACCTGTCCTGTGTTTCTTGGTATCTTGAGATTTTAGACCGTAAAGTCCTCTTTATTCTTCTGAAAGGATCAGCTGCCCCTGCTTATGATGCAGACATGGGGGGATGAGGAGAAACAGGGGGCCTGGCCGTCTCTTCCCCTCTCTGTGAAGAGCCCCATCCTGTGAGCAGACTGCCGCTAATGGCAGTAGGGGCATCTCCCCTTTCCATCTGGCGTGGGCTTTATTGTAGGCAGAGGAGGCCTCCCTCCATCAGTGTTGGGGGTTAGCTGTGCCCGGGGGCGGCTGAGGATGTTCAGGGACTGACTGCACCCCGTCTTGTCCTAGCCAGGCCATGGGGCTCTTAGTGCCTCCCCTGATCCAGAGGGCAGAGCTTCAAGGACAGGGCAAGAGCTCATGTAGTTCTGCCCTAAATCGGCAGGTACCCTGTCCCACTGCAGTTCTGCACCCAGGCAGCTGGAACCCACCAAAGTTTGTGCATGTAAACACAGAAGCCAGCCTGCCTTGCCTGTCACCACTCCCACATGGGCTACCACACCATAGTGTGGGGAGAGAAGAAATGCAGCCAGAAATGGCTTCTGCAGCCTGTCTTCCAGCTTCCTGTTCTCTGCCTGTTTTTCCTACGTTGGTCCTCAACCACCTTCAAACTCCTGAGGATTTCTTGGTTTTGTAGCTTTTTTTTTTTTTTTTTTGGTGAGGAAGATCAATCTTGAGCTAACATCTGTTGTCAGTATCCCTCTATTTTGTGTGTGGGATGCCATCACAGCATGGCTTTATGAGCAGTGTGTAGGTCCATGCCCAGGATCCAAACCCATGAACCCCAGGCCGCTGAAGCAGAGTACGAACTTAACCACTATGCCACCAGGCCGGCCCCAGTTTTGTAGTTTTGTTCTCATTTCTGAGCCCTATTCCCTGTACCTTCCTTTGCCTTATCTTTTCTGATCTCTTTGGTTTGCTATCATGACCAGACCCAGAAGTTTTCTACTTCTTCAAAACCTCAGACCCCTGCCAAATCTTTTGTTGTTGTTGTTGTTAATTCTGACAGTGATTGTGCACATGATTTGGGAAGTTTAAAGTTCTGTACACATGTTAGATATTATATGACATTCTTCCCAGAAAAATACTCACTTGCTGAAAATAAAACTTGGATAAAAGTAGGCTATTTAAAAGTTTTTCAGTAGCACTGTAATGATTTAATAATTGGTGGTTTCTGCAGCACTTTTCTTGACCTTTAAAAAAGCTAATAAAAATAAATTATGAAAGTATCCATAATCATTAAAAGAAAATAAATAGGAGAAAAGTGGAAAGGGAATTAGCTTTTTAATCCTGCCCTGTCACCTCCCAGGGGCATTAGGACAAAACTACAGGCTGTGTCTCTAAGGGGAAAATGGATGATATAGCCCAGGCCACACTTCAGACAGGTGTGCGCTTGAGAAATAGCTGCTGGCCCTCGGCCCATCGCTGGGTCTCATCTTCTGCTGCAGAGCTGGCCTGGGGCGATTCCCTTTGGCTCTTAGCTTCAAGCCTGGATTAGTGTTGTTGCAGTCTTCTCTAAGGAGGGGTGGGGTGGCAGTGGCGCTCAGCAGGTGGTCTCCTCAGTCCCCTCCGTCTCAGTTGGAGGAACTCATAGGAGTGACTGGAGTAGATTTGGGAATTCTGTGGTCCTAAAGAAGCTGAACCCTTGTCCTGGGTTCTCAGCAGCATCCCTGTTTCAGGAGATGGATCCCCAGCCTGATGCTGCCCTTTCCTTGTCATTTATCTCACTGCAAACACCTCCCCTCATGTCCCCCCGTGCTTCCTGCTGCAGTCACTGTCAGATGTGTGAGGCCCTGAAAGAGCATCCTCCTGGCTTCAGGAGCATTTTGGTTCAAGTTCTGTATCACGTTTAAGTAAAAAGAAATACAATGAAGTGCACATTTCATTTCATTCTTGTATCTGTGGTTATGGCTTACATTTTAAGCAGAATCCCTCCTCCTTTAGTTCTAACAAACCCACTCTACAATCAGGCAGCCATTTGTAAGTAGTCTTGTGTTATGTAGGGTACTCTTGTGTGCCTTTATGAAATAAACATACCACTGTCGTTGGAAAGCTCATAACATTTCACGCAATCTACTGAATTTATTGCAAGTAGTTTCTTCTTTAGCTTACGTTTTATCCATTGTAATTTGTAGATTTGTTCAGCTGGGTCAGAGTCAACATAGACAAGACAAGAGCAGCCAGCAGCTCTATTCCAGGTGCCCAGATGGAGTTATAAAATTGTAAGTACTGGATTCTAAGTACTATATTAGACTATAGGTTATGCTATTCATGGTGCTGTTTTTGGAAGACTTTGTAATAAAAATATTCAGTCTTGTCACCATATTAGTATAAGCACTAAAACATCTCATCCTGGTACCTTATCCAGGAAAACTGGGTAGCTGTGGGATGGAGAAGAGATTGGTAGCCTTGACTATACTGGAAATGCACCCTTTGGAGGTGAGATTGGAGCTGGTGGAGGTGACACTCCATAGAATCTGCTCTCCACTGGGTGGAGTAGGGATGAGAAAACAGCTCTGACCCGGGAGACAGGCTCCTCATGTTCAGTACTTGAGAGCAGGGATGGGTTTGTCTCTTCTACTATAGATCCCCACCAGTTCTAAAACTTGCTAAGTTAAACAGGGGTTTGGGAAATTCTTAAACAGAACTAGGTTCATATCCTGAACCACAGCTCCACCACTTCTTTGTTTTTTTTACCTTGAGCAAGTAACTTAAGTCTTGCGTGGCTCAGTTTTCTCATCTGCAAAATGGGATAATAGCACCCACTTCGTAGGAGGGTGGTAGGCTGAAATGAAATAATGCGTACAAAGTGCTTAGATCAGTGTCTGGAAAAAGTTCTCAATAAGTTGTGATCGTCTCCATCATCATCATCTTCATATTCATCATTATTTTCTGCTTGTTAGGACCAAATAAAGCAAAGGCTGTGACCGGAAGAGGCTCCCTGATGTCATATGCTCAGTTGAGTTTCTTCTAGAAAATGGGTCACTTTGGAGATTAAATCAGGCAGTATAAGCAAGGCATCTAGATCATTGCCTGTCATACAGCTGACATTTAGTAAATGTCCTCTTCCCTTTTCTTAGAGCAACTTTATCAGCTTGTTCAATAGATTATCTGAAAGGTATTGATTGTCTAACTTCTGTGTATACTGCATCTGCATGTTCTTGATTGATAGCTAAGAGGCCGTTATGGTAATCCAGGCAAAGACTGGTGCTTTAGAGAGTAGTGGCTGGGAAGAGTTTAGAAGTGGGATGGATTTTGGGAATATTTAGGAGGTGAAATGGACAGGACTTGGTGACTGGAGGGAGAGGAAGAGGGCCTTATCAAGGATGAACCTTAGGGTTTTTGGTTTGTGTAACAGATTTGATTAATTCATTCATTTATACATTTAGCAGATAGGTATTGAGTACACTTGTGCTAGGACCATTCAAAGCTGCCATTTACTGAGGCAAAGAGCGCTACAGGAGGATCCAGGGTGCCTCTAAAGTAGCATCGAGTGGCCATGTTTACGAGGCAGTTGTGTCAACTGATCTGAAACTCAGAAGAGAGCCTGCTGGGGATGTCAATGCAAATGGTGATAATTAATGCCACAGGCTGAGGATGAGACCACCTAGGAAAAGAGACTAGAGTGAGAAAAGGTTCACAGCTGAGTCTTAAGGGGATCCAGGTCTAACGGCTGAGACAGAGAGAGAGAAACCTGCCGGGGAGGCAGAGATGGCTGATCAGAGAAGGGGAAGGAAAAACGAGACAGTGTTTTATCATAGCCTCCAAAAGGGCCATTCATCCCTTCTTTCTCTCCTCTGCCACTATTTTTTTCTTTTTTTCCTCTTTTTTTTTAAACATATGAACTCCTATTAATTTCAAGACAGTTTTTATTTCTTATGTCTAATTAGCGTATGGAAGTATAGGCTCCCAAATGAAGTGAAATAGATGTGGCCAAAGAAGGAAAGTATTTAAATGTGTTAGCAAAAAAAGAGACTCTCTTAACCAAGCTGTCTTATACAAATTGATTATTCCATTAAAATAGTATGGCACAACTTAGGAGGAGAAGATGATGAAAGGAAGGTAGCATACAAAATGAAAGAAAAACATTTTCCTCTGTTTTCTTCAGTAGTGTTTCTACTTTAATCCATAATTGGTCTTGCAATTAGTGCTTTTGAATTCTTTTCTTAAAATATTTAGTATTTGCTTTTCTGAGTCCTTGCACATATGAAAACCATGTGAATCTAGAATTTTTTTAACCTTTTTCACTTAGTAAAGAATCTAACATGAGTGTGTTTTTGCACAGCATCTTCAGCAGGATAACAAAGAGCCTGGTAAGCTCTGCATTATGTTGTCATGGCAACTGCCCGAGAGTAGTGTTGATGTTTGTGTGTGTGTGTATGTGTGTGCATGCACATGGGTGCACACTTGAAATTGAAACTCTGTAACTAGGTTCTTAAAATGTCAACTATTCATTTTTAGATTTCTAAAGCTATGCCAAAACCAAGGGAAATTAGGTTTATATGAGATTATTGAAATTCTCATTTTGTTATGTTTTAGGTTCTTGTATATTTTAAAATGGTAATAAGTTTATATACATATGTACCTACTCATCTCTGGATTATTCATAATCTTCGCAATTTTTCACGGAATCATGCAGCATACCAATATTCCTCTTCTAAATATGAAGTAAATACAACACCAAATGTAAACAATATTGACAAGAAGTACCTGGCAAGGAGCCAGTGGAGCGGGGACTCCTGAAGCAGAAGTTCAGAAGCCTGCATGGGGGAGCTGGACACTGTCCACACTGCAGGGTCTTGCAGAACATTTCTTAGAAGTGGATGTTAAACTCAAACTGGTCAGTGTCTACACTGCCAGCCCAAACACTCAAAGCTGTATCTCACTTGAATGTGACCCCCTCCCTTTGACCAGGCCTGCTCCCTGAGTGTCTGGGGGTGATTAGGGAGAAATGACATGAGCCAACATTACTGATCACTTGGTGTGTGGTGGGCACTGTTCTACATCCCATAACCTGTATTAACTCAATTCTCACCATAACCTATGAAGTAGATCTCACTATCATCTTCATTTTACAGATATGAAACACAAACTTATACAGTTTGTCCAAGGTCAAACAGCTAGCGAGTAGAGGGACCAGGATTCAAATCCAGACAAGCTGGCTCTCTATCACTGAGCTATGAATGCCTAGTGTCGCCAGCTGCTTTTATGACCACAGGGGTAGCAATACTGGGTTAATAGGGCAGACAGCCTCACTTTGGTGCTCTGACATGATGTGGATTGGTAGGCACCTCTATCTACAGACGTAATGTTTCTGCTCTGTTGATCTTGAATTTTTTTTAATATTTAAGTAGAATACACCTTTATTCTTTTCCCAGTACCCAGCATATTTTCTCTGGTGTAGACCTGCATCCTGGGCAAGCACGCTTTGCTTGGTTCATCTGATGGTGGAGAGCTTGTTTGGCCATCATCAGGACAGTGCTGCTGCTAGTCAGGGTTATTGCTGTCCTACAAGATTATGAGTTCCTAGAGGACAGCTCATCTTTGTGTCCTCAGTAAGAATAGCACCTTGACTTGAGTGCTCAGGAAGTATTTGTTAAAATGTACTGGATCTCAACCTCCTATCCCTCCCATTGCCACCAGAGTCTGTCTGAGGCCCCCTGATACCCTGGAAGCCCGCCTCACCCAGAATCTCCTTGGTTCTCAGATACCTTCCCAGTGGCTGCCTTCTCCCCCATCCTTGAACACTTTTTAGTTCTTCCCCTGTTCTGTTTCCTGCTCATAAGCCCTCCGCCCTCTCCTGTTTCTTTCTTCCCCTACTGCATTCTGAAAGAAGGAAAGAGTAAGCACACCAGGTTTTTAGCTTCGTTTTTCTTTATCCTGCTTTCACCTGCACCTGGGACCCAATGCAGAGTGAGAAGGACCCCAGTGGAAGGAGTTGCTGTGCCCGGGGCAGGCGGGGTGTTGTGTGGCCCGGCGGTGACTCACTGTGCTCAGGCAAGACCAACCTGTTCTCATTTTACACTCCTACCAGTTCTCTGGGAGTTTTTAACTAAGCAACAAATGCCAATCAGTGTAGGTTAAAAAGAACATGAACACATATATTATTAATGCCTGCTATTCCATGGCTCACCTATTCCAGGAATATATTTCACTCGTTTAAAAACTGCCTCTAAGAAATGGTTCAAAATATAATACATAGAGTTTGGATAAATACTGTCTAATTTAGGATGTCTCCACCACAGGAAAAGCTGAAATGTAATATAAGGTAAATAGGTGTGTTTACTGTTTTAAGACCATAAGGTTGAATTTATTCCCTAAGTATATCTCATCATAAGAAGCATTTACTTCCTTGGAGTGAAGGCCTCTGGGTGTGGGCTTCTGCTAGGGAAAGCGTTTCACAAATCAGAGAGTGCTCTTACACAATCAGAATTAGTACACCTTTCACACTGATGGGATGAGCATGACACAATGGCTGTGATTAACTCAACTTTGTTTACTTTTCATGGTATCATTTTCAATCCTGTATTCCCTATGTACAACTCCCTCTCTGGGGGTCTCCCCATTGATTTCATCCAGTCCTCTGTGATCCTGCTCTGGTCTCTGTGCTGCAGGCTAAATCAGTATTTCTACCGTAATGGGTAACTCTTGTTATCTTTTCCAAACACCTGGGAGTATGGTCTTTAAAAGCTTAAGGTTAGAGCAGCAGTTAAGAGGCAGTGATCAATGATGCATTAGCCAATTCCCTCCACAGGTGGCGGTGGGAGACGATAGGTGACAACTCCTCAGCCCACCAGCCAGACTGTGACCCCTTCCCTCACCCCCGAAATCACCACGACAGTCTTCCTTGCTCTGTCATTCTGGCCTTCCCTTTTCTCTTTGACCCTGTCTGGCCATTCCTGTGTATCTTTTTCATTTTTAATGATCTCTTTCTGCCCCCTCACCCCACCTTCTATTTCTTCTACTTCTGTTTTCCTCTCTTTCCCTTTTTCCCCCTCACCATCCTCTCTCCATCCCCTCCAGGGTATTTTTAGCTTTTTTTTTCTTTTTTTTTTTTTTAAATAAAGCAATCTCTCTAAACATAAGTTTTCTTCATGTATTCTGGAACAGTGCTTTTCAGACTGTAATTCTGGACTCATTAGTTGGCCATGAAATTAATTTAGGAGGCCTCTACCCAATGAAATGAAATAAAACTGAACTGAATCCAGTAGAAATTTCCATGCATGGCACATAGTATGGTTAAGTTTTGTTTCATGGAATTTTGTTTCTGTGCATAAATATAGCATGTGTGTACCAGATTGGCATGCAGTGTGCTTTCTTAACATGGGTAACAGCTATGGATTGGATTTATATTAATGTACCTTTTCTGGAACCTCATGGATTAAAAAACTTAGCTCTGTCCCTGGCATCTAGGCACTTAGTAAATGTTTGTTGATTGAATGAAAGTGTGTGTGAGTGACTCCACTGGCAATAATTAGAAAAACAGAAGAGAGATCTGTGAGGAAAGGGGTCAGGAGGAGATGAGAGAGGTTTCTGTGGTATGTTCATAGTGGGTAAAATAAATGCAGGCCTTGGAAAATACTGTCTCCTTACTTACAGTGAATTGAGAACCGGAATGAGCATGCAAGGGAAGGAAGTAGCAGAAGCTACAGCTGGAGGTCAAAATGAAAAATCCGTTAGCTGTATAGATATAAAGTGAATACCTCTTTGTTTGAATATTATCTGCAGTAATATCTGCATGCTGTGTTAAGTGAGATAAATTTAATGAAAAGGTAAATCTGTTGAAACTTTCAGGGAGGGCCATCCTGAAAGGTTTCTAACATATAAGGAATAATAAATTTAAATATACTTGTAGGTACTTGTGTTATTTTTATTTTTGTTTATTTTAAGGAAGATTAGCCCTGAGCTAACATCTGCCAATCCTCCTCTTTTTGCTGAGGAAGACTGGCTCTGAGCTAACATCCATGCCCATCTTCCTCTACTTTATATGTGGGACGCCTGCCACAGCATGGCTTGATAAGCAGTGCCATGTCCGCACCTGGGATCCGAGCCGGCAAACCCCAGGCTGCCAAAGCGGAATGTGCGCGCTTAACCGCTGTGCCACCGGGGGCCAGCCCCGGTACTTGTGTTATTAATTTAAGATATCTAAAATGACTTTGACACTTTAATTTAGCGTATTGCCTGTTTTCTTTTGGTGACTACAAAGGATACCATTTTGGGGAGCTTTCGCCATTCGCATGAGGTCTTAAGTACCCCCGTAACGTAGGTTTTCTGGGTGTTGGTTTTTTTTCAGGAACATAGCTATTCTGTAAGGTAAGGTATCAAATGCCTTACTGGTAGGGCATTAAAGGCATTCAATGACAGATATTTACTAAATGCTCACTATGTGCAGGTTAGGTACTCGCAATACATAGTGGAATGAGATACAGTCCTGCCTCTGAGGGTTTACACTGCCTAGTGGGTCAGTGACTCCAGGCAGTAGGAGGGTGCTGTGAGGGTGTTAGCACGGGAGGCTGTGGGAGTACAGAGAAGAATCCAAATCAGACAGAGATTCGTGGGCAGGCTTAACCCTTGGGCTAAATTCTAAGGGAAAGGTGGGGCTTCCTGGTTGAAGAAGGCAAAGAGGGCGTAGGGCAGGGGCTCAAAATCACTTACCACTTTGGAGATCCATACATAATTCTGTGTGTCCAATGCAAGGGAGTAGTCCACGAGAGACACAGACAGATAGGAACAAGATCAGGAGAAGATGCTAAGGGAGAGAGAGTGACCCTTATCCTAAAAGCCTATTTTAATCAGAAGAATGATAGGCTTATATTTGCATTTTAGAAAGGTCACTCTGGAAATAGCATGGCGAATGGATTGGAGGCAGGGAGATAAACAACATATCTGTTGGAAACATCAGGACAAAAGAGTCACTGGAGTCTGCTATTAGAAGTTAAAATAAAGAAGGGGGATTATTTTGCAAAAGTAGAATCTGTAGGGCTTGGTGAAACTTGGCAGTGAGTCGGGTGTGAGGAACACGTGAGAGGCTAGGCGTTGTCCAGCTTGGTTGACTAAATCTGGTGGTGGGTCACCAGGATTGGAAACACACAACGAACGCAAGTGTGGGGGCTAAAGTGGTTCATTTGTGACAATAATAGGACATCCAAGATGATTTGTCCAGGGCTCAAGAGGTTTTAGATGAGAGAGATGCAATAATTTTAGCTTTTCTGCTCTTGATTTAAAAAGCAAGTAAGTTAAATTTCTTTCTCTAAAGGAGTTGATGTTAAATAGTTTATTATATATATTTTTAAAATTTTCTGGAAATCCATAGTCAGATTATAGGGGGAAAAATCCTTCAATTGCTGATAGAGATGAAGAATTTATTATGGATTTACATGTATTTTTAGCCCAAAAAACACTGTCTTATTTTTTATATGAGCAATCAGGTTAGTCCTGGGGGAACAGACTTGGATATCTGATATGACCATGTGACGGGTATTACTCATTGGTTTGCTTAGCACTGTATACAAAAATCACATTTTGTAACTGTTTAACCTTTTGTTATTTTGTTGGTTTACCAAATTATCATCAACCTTGTGTATGGAGGTGAGTGGGATGGTTTTGGGCAGATGGAGCAATTACTGAGCCCGTGCTATGTCACCGTGGCTTCCTGACAACCATTCCTTTTGCACAGTGAAGATGGGTGCCCAGCTATCATGTATTCATTGCCCTTGTCTTCTCTGACTATATATGAGAAATTTTTTCAGTTCAGATAAGTTTTTGGCTGAAATACAAGAAAAAAACCATTTCAATTTTATATTTAAATATAGCTATACCATCCTATGTGTGACTCAGAACCCCTCGAGGCTTTTGCACATAATTTAAAAAATCAAGTACAAATCTCATTAAGTTCTAATTGTGTTTAGAATTCACCAACAGGCATCAGTAGTCTTTTAATGTTATATAATTAATTTTCCATATTTAACATTTTATTTCATTACTCATTTTCCTTATGGTCTTATGAAGAAATTTGAAGACCACTACTTTGGAAATCAGTTGCATTATGTTTTTATAATTAAATGTCTGCTCATATTTTATAAGCATCCTTCTGCCATCCCTCCCAATTTTATGGGAACAGAAAGTCCTTGGTAAATAGAACCCAGTATGTGGCATTTTTAATCTAGAACGAATCTAAAGACTATGAATTATCTCTACAGGGTACTTGGTGCACAGTAAGCATTAAATACATTATGAATGAATAATATTTGATGTTCAGTAGTTTTATCTCTTTTGAAAATATCGTGCAATAATTAAGTGTGAGAAAGAAATGGCAGGGTTAGCGAATTGAAGCAAATGGCAAGACAAATGTTAATATTTGTAAGTTTTTATTTCACTATACTTGATTTTCAGTCTTAGGTGTAGCACCTCAGAGTTCTTGGCAGGTGTCTCATGATTTTCTCAGTTGACAAACTATTGCTGTCCTTATTAGTTAGCATATGCATTACGTTAGTAGGACAGGCTAAAATAGGACCATGATTGCCTTATTTTATTTTACTTTTGTTCAGCTGTATTGAGATATAATTGACATATAACATTGTGTAAGTTTAAGGTGTATGAGACAATGATTTGGTATATGTATCCATTACAAAATGATTACCACAATAAGGTTAGTTAATGCAACCATCACCTTACATAGTTACAATTTGGTGTGTGTGTGGTAAGAACTTTAAAAATCTACTCTCTTAGTAACTTTCAAATATACAGTACAGTGTGGTTAAGTATAGTCACCAAGCTTTACTTAAATCCCCCAAATTTATTTGTCTTATAACTGGAAGTTTGTACCTTTTGACTACTTTCACTCATTTCCTCTACGCCCCCCACCCCCGCCTCCTCTGGCAGCTGCCAGTCTGTTCTCTGTTTCTATGCATTTGGGGTTTTTTTAGATTCCTCATATAATTGAGATCATATAGTATTTGTCTTTCTCTGTCTGACTTATGTCACTTAGCATAATGCCCTCAGGGTTCATCCATGTTGTCACAAATGGCAGAATTTCCTTCTTTTTTCTGGGCAAATAATATTCCATTACATACACACACACACACACACACACACCCCTCACATTTTCTTTATCCATTTATCCATCGACAGACACTTAAATTGTTTCCATGTTGAGTATCGTAAATAATGCAGCAGTGAACATTGGAGTGCATATATCTCTTCAAGATAGTGATTTCCTTTCCTTCAATCTCCCGAGGAGAAATTACGGGGTCATATGGTAGGGCTATTTTTAGTTTTTTGAGGAGCCTCCATACTGTTTCCCATAGTGGCTGTGCCAATTTACATTTCCACCAGCAGTGCACAGGGTTCCCGTCTCTCCACATCCTCACCAGCACTTGTCTCTTGTCCTTTTGATAATAGCCATCCTAACAGGTGTGAGGTGCTGTCTCATTGTGGTTTTGATGTGCATTCCCCTGATGATTAGTGATGTTGAGCACCTTTTCATGTTCCTGTTGGCCATTTGTTTGTCCTCTTTGGAAAAATGTCTATTTAGGTCCTTTGCCCTTTTTTTAATTGTATTTGTTTTTTTGCTATTGAATTGTGTGAGTTCTTTATATATTTTGGATGTTAACCCCTTACCAGATGTGTGGTTTGCA
Organism: Equus asinus; assembly: GCF_041296235.1. Classification (NCBI taxonomy): domain Eukaryota; kingdom Metazoa; phylum Chordata; class Mammalia; order Perissodactyla; family Equidae; genus Equus; species Equus asinus. The sequence continues at coordinate 45,329,738 of NC_091813.1, forward strand.
AATATTTTCTCCTGTTGCATAGGTTGCCTTTCACTTTGTTGACCACTTCTTTTTGTTGTATGTAAGTTTTTTAATTTGATATAATGTCACTTGTTTATTTTTGCTTTTGTTGCTTGTGCTTGTGGTGTCATATCCATAAATTCATTGCCAAGACCAATGTCAAGGAGCTTTTTTCCTATGTTTTCTTCTAGGGGTTTTATGGTTTCAGGTCTTACAGTTAAGTCTTTAATCCATTTCTAGTTAATTTTTGGGTATAGTGTAAGATAGGGGTCCAGTTTCATTCTTTCACATGTGAATATCCAGCTTTCCCGGCACCATTTATTGAAGAGACTGTCTTTTCTCCTTTGGATATTCTTGGCTCCCTTGTCAAATATTAATTGACCGTATATGTGTGAGTTTGTTTCTGGGTTCTCAATTCTGTTCCATTTGTCTATGTGTCTTTTTTTATGCCAGTACCATACTTTTTTGATTACTATAGCTTTGTAATATAGTTTGAAATCAGGAACTGTAATGCCTCCAGCTTTGTTCTTCTTTCTCAGGATTGCTTTGGCTATTTGGAATCTTTTGCAGTTCCATATAAATTTTAGGATTATTTGTTCTATTTTTGTAAAAAATGCCATTGGAATCTTGATAGGAATTGTATTGAATCTATAGATTACTTTGGGTAATATGGACTTTTTAACAGTATTAATTCTTCCTGTCCATGAACCTGGGATATTTTTCCATTTATTTGTGTCTTTAATTTCTTTCATCAAGGTCTTATAGTTTTTGTTATACAGATTTTTCACCTCCTTAGTTAAGTTTATTCCTGTGTATTTTATTGTTTTTGATGCTATTGTAAATGGGATTGTTTTCTTCGTTTCTTTTTCAGATAATTTCAGATAATTTGTTGTTAGTGTATAGAGATGTAATTGATTTTCTGTATGTTGACTTTATATCCTGCAAATTTACTGTTAATTTATTAGTTCTAACAGTTTTTTGGTGGAGTCTTTAGGATTTTCTCCATGTAAGATCATATCATCTGCAAATAGATAATTTTACTTCTTCCTTTCCTATTTGAATGCCTTTTATTTCTTTTTCTTGCCTGATTGCTCTGGCTAGAACTTCCAGTACTATACTGAGTAGAAGTGGTGAGGGTGGGCACCCTTGTCTTGTGCCTGATCTTAGAGGAAAAGCTTTTACCTTTTCACCATTAAGTATGATGTTAGCTGTGGGCTTGTCATAAATGGTCTTTATTATGTTGAGGTACATTCCTTCTATACACAATTTATTGAGAGTTTTTATCATGAATGGATGTTGAATTTTGTCAAATGCTCTTTTGCATCTGTTGAGATGATCGTGTGATTTTTATCTTTCTTTCTATTAACATGATGTATCACATTTATTGATTTGCATATGTTGAACCATCTATACATCCCAGGGATGAATCCCATTGATCATGGTGTATGATCATTTTAATGTGTTGTTGAATTGGTTTGTTAGTATTTTGTTGAGAACTTTTACATCTATATTCATTGGGGATATTGGCCTGTAGTTTTCTTTTCCTGTAGCGTCCTTATCTGGCAAGGCATCAGGGTAATGCTGGCCTCATAAAGTGAGTTTGAGATTATTCCCTGCTCTTCAGTTTTTTGGAAGAGTTTGAGAAGTATTGGCATTAATTGTTTAAATATTTGGTAGAATTCACCAGTGAAAACATCTGGTCCCACGCTTTTGTTTGTTGGGAGGTTTCTTTGTTACTGATTCAGTCTCCTTACTCATTATTAATCTGTTCAGATTTTCTCTTTCTTCATGATTCAGTCTTAGTAGGTTGTATGTTTCTGGGAATTTATCCGGTTCTTATAAGTTGTCCATTTTTTTGGTGTGTAGCTGTTCACAGTAGTCTCTTAAGATCCTTTATATTTCTGTGATATTAGTTGTAACATTTCCTCTTTCACTTATAATTTTATTGATTTGGGTCCTTTCTCTTTTTTTCTTGGTGAGTCTAGCTAAAGGTTTATCTATTTTGTTTATTTTTTTAAAGAACCAACCCTTGGTTTTGTCAGTCTTTTCTAATATTTTTCTAGTCTCTATTTTATTATTTCTGCTTTAATCGTCATTATTTCCTTTCTTCTGCCAACTGTGGGCTTAGTTTGTTCTTTTTCTAGTTCCCTGAGGTGTAAAGTTAGATTGTTTATTTGAGATCTGTCATTTTTCTTGATGAATGTGTTTATCTCTATAAATTTCCCTCTTAAAACTGCTTTTGCTGCATCCCATAAGTTTTGGTATGTTTTGGTATTCTTGTTTATCTCAAGATATTTTTTAATTTCCCTTTTGTTTGTTTGTTTGTTTATTTTCTGAGGAAGATTTGCCCTGAGCTAACACCTGTTGCCAATCTTCCTCTTTTTTCCTTTTTATGTGAGCTGCTGCCACAGACAAGTGGTGTAGGTCCACGCCCAGGAACCAAACTTGGGCTGCCAAAGCAGAGCACACTGAACCTAACCACTAGGCAACCTGGGTTGGCCCTCCCTTTTGATTTCTTCTTTGATCCATTGGTTGTTCAGGAGTGTATTTTTTAATTTAATTGTATTCATGAATTTTCCAGCTTTCCTCCAGTTATTGATTTCTAGTTTTAGTTTATTGTAGTGAGAAAAGATACTTGATATCATTTCTGTCTTCTTGAATTTGTTTGTTTTATGGTCTTGAATTTAAGATTTGTTTTATGGTCTAACATATGGTCTATGCTAGAAAATGTTCCATGTGCACTTGAGAATGTGTATTCTGCTGCTATTGGATGGAATGTTCTGTATATGTCTGTTAGATCCATTTGATCTATAGTGTTGTTCACGTCTGCTGTTTCCTTATTGGTGGTCTGTCTGGATGATTTATCCATTGTTAAGAGTGGGGTATTAAAATCCCCAACTATTATTGTATTACTGTGTATTTCTCCCTTTATTTCTGTTAGTATTTGCTTTATATATTTAACAGGTCCAATGTTGAGCACATAAATATTTACAATTGTTATATCTTCTTGATGGATTGACTTTTGTCATTATATAATGACTTTCTTGGTACGTTTTGAGAATTTTTAACTTAAAGTTTATTTTGTCTGATATAATTATAGCTTACCCCTGCTTTCTTTTGGTTACCAATTGCTTGAAATACCTTTTTCGTCCCTTCACTCTCTGTTTATGTGTGTCCTTAAAACTAAAGTGAGTTTCTTGTAGGCGGCATATTGTTGGATCTTGATTTTTTTATCCATTCAGCCACTTTATGTCTTTTGATTGGAGAATTTAATCTGTTTATGTTTAAAGTAATTATTGATAGGTAATGACTTAATGTTGGCATTTTGTTCATTGTATTCTGTTTTGTAGATCCTTTGTTCCTTGCTTCCTCTCTTGCTGTTTTCCTTTGTGATTTGATGACTTTTTGTAGTACTATGCTTTGATTTATTTATTATAATATTTTTATCTACTATAGGGTTTTCTTTTGTAGTTACCATGAGGCTTACGTAAAATATCTTATATTTATAACATCCTGTTTTAAGCTGATAATAACTTCAATAGCACAAGGAAACTTTATGCTTTTGCATTGCTCCCTCTTACATTTTAGGTTACTGATGCACAGTTTACATCTTTTTTATATTATGTATCCAGTAACAAATTATTGTAGTTATGGTTGTTCTTATTATTTTTTTAAGTTTTCAACTAGAGTTGCAAGTGAATTATGCACCACCATTACAATATTAGAGATTCTGACTTTGATTATATATTTACCATTACCAGTGAGTTTTACACATTCATATGTTTTTGTGATGTTAATTAGCATCCTTTTCTTTCCATTGCCCACTGACTCCCCTGGCCAGGCAGGGCCGCCAGCTTGGCTCTGCAGATGGGCAGAGCTGCTGGCTAGGATCTCTGCTGGGGCACAGCCGCGAGAAGGAGTATGATCTGACAAGATCTGTGTGCTTGTGACCGTAAGCCCTGCCCCCCTTCTCTGTTTCTATCTAATTCTCAGTGGCCAAGCCCCACAAATTTCCTCAATGATCCCTATGGGAAGACGTAAGTAGATCTCCTTGGAAATGCCCCGCACCACTAGGGGAGCTGGAATTCCACCCTGGATTCTTTTTCCCCACTGTAGAAACCATAGCCCCAGGGAGTCAGAGTGTAGCCACTCCTTTCACCCTTCTACTGACATCCTTCTCAGTCTCTGTGTTCCAGGGGGTTGCTTCATCCTCACCACTGGGTTCTGGGATTTTTACAATGGTTTCTTGGCTATAGATATTTGCTAGTTGGTCTTCTTGTGAGGGGGACTGAAGTTGGGAACAACCTGTGTTGCCATCTTGATCCATGGTTTTCTGATTTTCAGTTCCCTGCTGCTATGAAATTTCTGAAGCTCTTTAAAAGAATTCTTCAAAAGAATTTTCCCCAATATGTAACTAGCTCTTGGAATCGCTTGATCAACATTCCTAGAATAGAATCATGATTTCCTTATATCCATTTGCCTGTTGTTTCCAAATGCACGAGGCTCCAAACATTTCTCTTGGTTTTTATATTTAACTTATTCTTAGAATATTATAATTAAAAAAAATTATGGCAGTTTGAGCTCAGTTGTGAAGAATGAAAATTTTTATGTTTTTCAAAGTCTCCCCTCTCAAACACTTTCCATTAGCTTGCAAAAACACTCTTTGTAAGATGGTTTACATCCATTAGTAAAAGGTCATAGTTTCTATTCTGTATGTATGATGTCACAAAACACTAATTAAGCCCCAAAGTATCTGAATAAAATATATCCTGTCCTTATCCAGAGTGAAAAAGGATTGAGACTATCTTGACTTTCTTAACCATTTTGTTTTACTATTTATATTGTGTTAGAAGTCCATTACTCAATGTCAAAATAAAGTCAATTAGTGCTTTTTAAGCATTGGACATCAAAGTAATACTTCTTTGAAAATAAAACTCTTTTAGGCTTATTTTATAAGATGAATAGCTAAATTGGTAGTTCCTTTATCATGTGGTTAGAAAACAGGAAAGTAAACTGACTAGAGTTAGTGTGTTCAGGTACATTTATTTTTAATAATAGAATAGAGCCAGGAAAAGCATTCTGATAATCTCAAAAGCATCAATAAATGTTTAGCAGATAGAAAAAGAGCAAAATGTAATTTTAGGTATCTTTTTAAGAACTCTAAATAAAATTATATTTAAGCTTCTCAGACAAATAACTTCATCCTACATACTCTTCTACTCATTATTATTCTATTAGTCCAAAGATTTTGTTTTTACATGTTCTGAACAGTTTTAGCACAGTAGATATTAATTTTCTCATGCTGAAACAGAGTCAGTGATTGGCTTATTTATAGATCATGTAGATGATATAATTCAACTTAATTTGTTTACTAGTTTATTATTTCATTTTAGTCTTTAATTTTTGTTTCTACATCTGGAATCTTGGATGTTTCCCAACAGTCTCGTAATGAGAAAACCAGTTGGTGTTATCGGAATTCCTCATATACTTCTTTCTTCCCAAAGCCTGTCTATAATGGCTTCTAGAGATAACAAAGATACTATCAGATTTGTGTGAAGAGGTACAAGATGCCATTCTCAGAATGTCCCATTAGCGTGTGTACATGTGTGTGTGTATTTAACACATTAGGATCCTGAAATGTGAGAACTGGAAGGTGTTTAGAGATCAGTGGATTCAGTCCTCTGATTTTCTAAGAAAACAAGGCCTTGAGAGGGTCAGCAGCTTATTGAGACTTACAGAACTTTTAAGTGGTAAAACTGGGACTCAAGTTCATTTCTTTGGGACTCAGACCCTAAAGTCTGATAACAGGATGTCCTGAGCCAGGCAGCTGGAGCTTCCCCAAACCATACTCCTGTTTGGTGCAGCTAAATGTAGAGGAGCTCCCACAGAAGGCGTGGATAGTAACAGAGTGGCAGCCAGCAGCTTGTCACCAAAGGAAGAAAAGGAAAAGATAAAAAGCATAAAGCAGCAATTCTCAAAATGTGGTCTGCAAACCCCGGGGGGTTCCAGGAGCCTTTCAGTGGGTCCGTGGGATCAAGGTGGTGGGACCAAACTGTACCAGTGATCATTTTCTTCAGTGCTACGCACTCACAGCAAAAAAAGAGACAGAGAGAGTGAGAAGAAAGAAAAAAAATCACAGTATGCTTGTCAGCCCTTGATGAGGCAGGAAAAATTATTAAGTATCAACCCTTGAATGTCGTATCAACTCTTTTTAGTATTCTTTGTGAGAAAACGGGAAATACACATAAAAACACATAAAACACTTCTGTTGCATATCAGAATACAGTGGCTGTCTCCAGGAAGAGCACTTGTGAGAGTGTCTTAAGTTGTGAGCTGAGCTTGCCACTTCTTTCTCAGAACACCAATTGAAATAATGACTTTCAGATGAACTACGGTTCTTCAGACTTGGGTCTTTGGCAGACAGTTTCTCAGAAATGGACAAAGTGGCGCCAGCCCCGTGGCCCAATGGTTAAGTTCACGCGCTTCACTTCGGCGGCCCGGGGTTTCACTGGTTTGCATCCCGGGCACGGACATGGCACCACTCATCAGGCCACACTGAGGTGGCGTCCCACATGCCACAACTGGAAGGACCCACAACTAGAATATACAACTATGTACTGGGGGGATTTGGGGAGAAAAAGAAGGAAAAAAAAAAGGAAGATTGGCAACAGATGTTAGCTCAGGTGCCAATCTTTAAAAAAAAAAAATGGACAAAGTAAGCCTGTCACTTCAAGGAACCAGTTGAGAGTATTTGTTGCCAATGATAAAGTTAGATCAAGCCAAAGTCAAAATTTTAGCAAACTTGTATCCACCATCATATAAACAATACTTAAGATTTTTCTGATGTGATGGGTAGCAATATTAACAAATGTGGTTTTTCTGATATTGTATAACGAAATGTGTGATCACTTGGAACATCTTCATAACTCAGATGCTCCCTCATGTGTAAAATGAGGGCTTGGAACAGAGCCCTGGTTCCGAGATCCTCTGGTTCACTGGTTCCTTCACTCATTCGCTCGCTCCTTCATTCAATAGTATTTATAGAGTGCTTCTCTGCTATGGAAGTCAGAGGGAAGGATCCAGATATGCACTAGGATGTGGCCTGTTGAACCACAACAGATGTTTTTCCTCCTGCACTACACGCACACTGAAAGCCCAAAGGCAAGTAAGATCAAACTCCTTTTTCACTCGTAGAGTACATTGTTTAATGCCATCAGCAAAGAGCCCTTGCCACAAAGCTCATTGGCCAAGAGTTACATCACAAGAGTCCTCTCTCATCTTACTAAAATGTAAAATTTATTCAGAAATGAGAACATAGAGCCACAAATATGTTTCGGTAAAGATAAATCTTTGTTTCAGGAAAGAGGCTCTTGGGCCTGGCTGTCTATGATTGTTGCTGGTTCCTCAGTATCGGAAAGACTGTGAGGTTAGGGAGTGGCTGTTGAGGGAACAGAAAGATAGTCCTGAGAAATGAGACCATGTGCTCTGAATGCCCCAGAGCACTCTTACATTTTATTTTTCAGATAAGGTGCTTAGAAAGGTTTTATTTTTTAAAACCGAGTTGCTAAAGTTTTGTGGGCCTTTCTTACGTTCAGTGTTGGTTAATTTTTCATGTCACATGAAGTGTTGAGATAGCCGGGAGCATTTATCTCAGAGAAGAGAATTAGAAGTCACATGATCATTTCCCCAAGTATTATTTGAATCATTGTCAGGGCTTCAAAAAAGCAGGGCTTTTTAAAGTTGCTTTGGGGACTAATAAGTGGAATATATAGGGAGGAAAATTTAGGATCACTGAAGAGAAAATCTTTCCAACACATATAGCTATCAACAAATACCGTGTAAGCATTCCATTATGAAAAGTCGTGAGTTCTCTCATTACTGAGCGTGCTTGAGCAGAGGTGATAACCTTCATCAGCAGTGTGGTGGAGAGTTTCTTCGTTTGGTCTGAGGTTGGACAAGGCGATTTGGAAGGAAGGTCTTCTCTTAGATTCTGTAATTATTATCACAGCCGTGAGACATCGGATGGCTTGAGGTCATGAGCAGTTTGAAACGGAAACTTGTTGTTAGCGCCATCAAGTCAATTCTGACTCCTAGTGACCCTGTGCATAGCAGAGCAGAACCCTGCCCGGTCTTTTGCACCATCCTCTCACGTTCCAGCGCTCTATCAGACAATGCTCCACTACTCCTCATAGGTTTTCCTGGCTAAGTTTTCCAGAAGTGCGTGGCCAAGTCTTTCTTCCTAGTCTGTCTTAGTCTAGAAGCTCCCCTGAAACCTGTCCACCATGGGTGACCCTACCAGTATACATAGCTTTCACATCACAGCAACACACAGCCACCGCATTATGACAACTGACAGATGGGTGGTGTGGTTCCCTGAATGGGAGATGAACCCCGGGCTGCAGTGGTGAGAGCACCAAATCTTAACCACTAGGCCACCAGGGCTGGCTAAACCAAAAGTAGGTGATTCATTTATCCGCCAAATATTTGTCAAGCACCTGCTGTGTGTCAGGCACTGTCCTAGACACTGAGGATGCAGTAAAGAACAAGACTGACAAGGTGTTCTAGGGTCGGCAGACAAGCATTGAGCTAATTAACAAATAGGTAAGACAATTTCATATCAGGGGTACGCCCTGAAAAACACGAACCAGGGTGATGGCAGGGGGTGATTGGGGCAGGCAAGGGTTGAAGATCTGTTTTAGATTTTGAGGGAAAGTCTCTTCCAGGAGTTAACGTTTGAGCTGAGTCCTGAATGCAGGGGCGGCATCTGCCCAGAGATGACTGGGGAAGACTGTTTGCAGTAGAGGGCATGCACAAGGGACCAGGGCAGGAACAAGCTTGGCATGTGTGAGAGGCAAACAGAAGGCTGAGTGAGAGGCCCAGGGGAATGTGCTATGGATGGAGTAAGGCACAGGGAGGGCCATATCTCAGAGGACCTCTCACAGGAGCTTAGCCGTTACTCTGTCCAGTGGGAAGCTGCTGGAGGGTTTTCAGTAAAGAGTGGCATGCCCTGATTCACATCTCTAAAAGATGACTCTGGGTGCTTTCTGAAGGATGAATTATAGGGGGCAAGGACGGAAACAAAGAGGGAAATAGGAGGAAATTCGAGAAGTGTGGTTTCACAGAAGCCAAAGAAGAAAATGTTTCAAGAAGGAAGGAGTGGGCAGCAGTGTTGAATACACAAAAATGAACAGGAACGTCGTTGGTGGCCTCGATGAGCAAATGTTTATGAGTGATAGCTTTGCAAGCCCATTTAGAGTGAGCTTAGGAAAAAAATGGGAAGTGAGTAAGAGAACATGGGGAGTAGAAACCATTCTTTCAAAAAAGGCTTGTTAAAGGAATACAAGGACCTAGGAATGCATCTGGAGGGGAGTATGAAATCAAGGGGTCATTTCTAAGGTAGGAGTTACTACGACAGCTTCTCTGTGTGCTGGTGGAAGGGGGTCTCCAGAGAGGCAGATGCTCGGGATGTTGGACAAAGGGTGGGTAACTGCAGGAGACAGATCCTCAAATGAGCACTGTGAATTGTTTTGCGTTTTTACTGAAGTCCATAATTTCGTTATCCTTGATGTTGATTAGTTTGTTGGGATGTTCTTGTGTTAAGTTTAACCATATGAAATCACCACTATTCACACATTTTTGACCTACAGAAACAAACAGCATCATATAATTCTACCTAATAGAATTAAAATTTTCCGTTCTTATCTTAGACAATTTTAAGTTTCTTTCATAAGTCTTTATAATTTATATATGTTTTTAATTTGGAAACAATCTCAAACATGTCTAAAAGTTGCAGTTACAGAGCAAAGAACCTTTTTCCTCCAAAAGCATTTGAGAGTAAGTTGTAGACCTGATGTCCTGTCTCTCTCTAACATTTGAGTGGGTATTTCCTGTAAATAAAAACATTCTCCTGGGGCTGGTCCCATGGCCTAGTGGTCAAGTTTGGTGTGCTCCACTTCAGCAGCCTGGGTTCAGTTCCTGGGCACAGACCTACACCACTCGTTTGTGGCCATGTTGTGGTGGCGACCCACATACAAAACAGAGGAAGATCGGTACAAATGTTAGCTCAGGGCAAATCTTCCTCAGCAAAAAAAAAAAAAAATAATAATAATTTCTTCTGCAGAATCACTATACAGGCTAGTAAAATCAGGAAATTCACATAAGTACATTGCTACCAGCTAATCTTCCCACCCCACTCAAGTTTTTTTTTAAATTATTTTATTGAGGACATATTGGCTTATAACATAGTGTGAATTTCAGGTGTATATTATTATATATCAGTTTCTGTGTAGACTGCATCATGTTCACCACTAATAGTCTAGTTTTTATCCATCACCCTACATATGTGCCCCTTCACTCCTTTCACCCTCCTCCCATCTCCTTCCCCTCCAGTAATCACTAATCTGTTCTCCTTACCTATGTGTTTGTTTCTGTTCCACATAGGAGTGAAATCATACAGTATTTGTCTTTCTCTGTCTGGCTTGCTTCGCTTAACATAATACCCTTACGGTCCATCCATGTTGTCACAAATGGCACAATTTTGTCTTTTTAATGGCTGAGTAATATTTTATTGTTTATATGTACCACATCTTCTTTATCCATTCATCCATTGGTGTGCACTTTGGTTGCTTCCACATCTTGGCTATTGTGAATAATGCTGCAATGAACGTAAGGGTGCATAAATCTTTTTGAATTATTGAATTCATGTTCTTTGGATAAATACTCAGCAGTGGAATAGCTGGATCATATGGTAGTTCTATTTTTTAATTTTTTGAGGAATCTCCGTGCTGTTTTCCGTAGTGCCTGCACCAATTTGCATTCCTGCCAGCAGTGTATGAGGGTTCCCTTGTCTCCACATCCTCTCCAACACTTGTTGTTTCTTGTCTTGTTAATTATAGCCATTCTGATGGGTGTGAGGTTATCTCATTTTAGTTTTGATTTGCATTTTCCTAACAATTAATGATGTTGAACATCTTTTCATGTGCCTGTTGGCCATCTGTATATCTTCTTTGGAAAATGTCTGGTCATATCCTCTGCCCATATTTTGATGAAGTTGTTCCTTGTTTTCATATTTGCAAATCATGTATCCGACAACCCACTAACTGGGAGAAAATATTTGCAAGTCATATATCTGACAAGGGGTTAATTTCCAAAATATATTAGAACTCATACAACTCAACAACAAAAAAATGAACCACCCTGTTCTAGTTTTTGCCGGTTGTCCCAGTAATGTCCTTAATCATGAACGGATCTAGTCAGCATCACGTTACATTTAGTTGTCATGTCTCTTTAGTCTCCTTCATTCTGGAACAGTTCCGCATTCTTCCCTGATTTTCATGACCTTGACACTTTGAAGAGTACAGGTCAGTTATGTTGTAGAATGGCCCTCGATTTGGATTTGTCGTAATTATTTTCAGGTTATGAATCTTTGGCAGTGTGGTAACCAGCCTTCACATTGGTCCCACCTCCTGTTATTCACGTCCTTGTGCAGTCTCCTCCTACTTTGTACGAGAGCTGATCTTTGTGACCCAGAGCCCTTAGCAGAAGTGATTGGGTTATAAAAGTGATCTCTGGGATCACTTGCTTTCGTGTTGTGAGCAGCCCTGTGGATAGAACTGCATGGCAAGGAACTGAAGCCTCCAGCCAACAGCCAGTGAGAAACTGAGGCCTGCCAATTATGTTGCCTGAGCTTGGCAGTGGATTTCCAGCCCCACTTAAACCTTGAGTTGACTGTCACCCTGGCCAACAGCTTGACTTTGACTTTATGAGAATAAACAAGAATCACGCAATTAAGCCACTCCCAGATTCCTGACCCCCAGAAACTGTGACATCACAAGTGTTTGTTGGCTTAAGTTACATGATGAATGCAGGCAGGAATGTCACAGAAGTGACAGTGGGTTCTTGTCATCGCATCCTGTCAGGTACACACAAGTTCAATTCGTCCCATTACTAATGATCTTTATTTCAATCCCTTGATTAAAGTGATATCTTCTGGACTTTTCCACTGTGAAGCTGCTCTTTTTTTTCCTTTTAATTAATGAATATTTTGGTGGGAGATACTTTGAAACTATGTAAATATTCCTTTGTTCATCAAACTCTCAATTTTTTAGTTTATTTTTCTCAGTAGGAGATCTTGGTTTCCAATTTTATTCAATGGGATATAATCTGTTACTATCATTATTTATTTTGATGCTCAAATTGTCCCAAATTTCATCTCAGGTCCCTTTAACCTGGCTCCCGTGTTCTTTGGACATGTTCTCATCATTCTTTAAGCACTTCCTTGATTTCTGGCACAAGATGTTCTAAGCTCATCATGTTCTTTGCGTGCCCCAGCCCTGAAATCAGTCATTTATCCAAGAATCCTTGATTCTTTTTAGTGGAAAGTGACATTGAAGCCAAAGGTCTGGGCACTAGGTGTGCCATCAGGGTGTCACTGCTCCCAGGCCCATTCAAAAGACATGCGCATATTTACATATATATATATATATATATATATATATACAAGCATATACAGACATGTATATGTAAATATACACATACATATATGTATATACAAGTATATACTACGTATATATTTTATATATACTGTATAATATAAATGTATATGTTTTTAAATATAAAATAAATAAATAAAATATGGAGATATATATATATATTTAAATCCATAAGTTCATACTGATACCTCCAGTTGTAGGGTACTCAGGGTTTATTCTATCCTTCTACCTTTCCATATTAGTGACTTCCTTCTCCAGCAGTGAGAAACTTGGGTCCCATTACCCTTATTATATTTATTTGTTTATTAATCCCCCATACATAACCAGTCTCCCATCCCCACTGCACCCACGGCTTCCCCCACATGGATGCCCTCTATTCAGGCTCTGACTCCCACTGCAGAGATACCTACCCTCATGAATGCCCTCCTCATCCCCTTGGGCCCCAGGCCAACTCTCCTTGTGAGTACCCCACCCACCTCGCCCTGCTTAGGCTCCGACATACCACCTCAGGCTGCCCCTACATGTGGACGCCCTCTTCACCCAGTCAGGTCTTAACTCCCCGCACTGGATCTGTCCTCTGGAGGGACACTTTCCTCATCCTGCTTGGACTCTGATCCCCACTCCAAGCTGTCTACTCCCAGTATGGATGCCCCCTTCACCTGACTTGGGCTCAGACACCCGACAGGCTGTCACAGGCTGCCTCTCCTTGCTCTGCCCCATCTAATGGCTTTAGGGCTGACTTGTTCAGGGGGGAAAGAGGAAGAATGGGGCTTTATGATTTTGTAAAGGATGTCAACACTGAAAGGGGCACTCTGCTCCCCCACAGCTGAATCGTGAATTTCTTCTGTAGCAGTGGGTTCTAAATTTCCGGTTACATCAGAACATCTTGGGAAGCTTGTTGAAATACAAATCCCAAAGCAAACAAAAGACAACAATAAAAACAGGGAGCCACCAAAGTGTCCCTGGAAAATAGTTAAATAGATTATAGGGAGATAGCCTCAGTTTTCATTTTGGACTTTTGGTTATTCTTTAAATTTTCTTCATGTATCCTTTTAATTATAGTAGTAATACTAACAGATTGTGGGCCATGTTTTATAATTTTCTATATTAAAAACATAATTAGCATTATTAGTATTTTTTTAAACGGATACAAAATACAGAATTCAAGACCCTAGTGCTAGAAACTCTGATTCAGTACACCTGAGCTAAGGCCTGAGAATGTGTGCTTTATAAAATTCTCCATTTGAACATAATGATGAGCCAGGTTGGGGAGCCCCTGCTCCCCCGAACCCTCCACAGGAGTTCCCTCAGCAGCTGTCCGCGTATCCATTGGACATCACACCAACACTCCATCACAGACAAACATTGACAGACACGAAGTCACGTGAGTCTCTGAAAATTCAGGATCTTTAGGTTTTGTTTTGAAGGCTCATGATCCTACTGATACTGCCTTCCGAAAAACAGTTTTCTCTGATTCTTGTTGTTAGTGAAGTGAAGGACAACTCTGAAAAGATGCAGGCTAAGTACTCTTCAGAACTATCAAGGTCAGCAAAGACAAGGAAAGTCAACTGTCACCGCCAAGAGGAACCGAAGGGATGTGACCACTAAATGTAATATATCCTGGATGGGATTCTGGAACAGAAAAAGGACATTAGGTCAAAAATAAGCATGAACTTTAGTTAATAATAACATGTGAATATCAGTTGATTAATGCAACAAATATACCCTAAAGGAGGATGTTAATAATAGAGGAAACAGGGTGTGGGGTATGTGGGCACTCTCTGTCCTCTGCACAATAATTCTGTAAATCTGAAGAGATTATAATGAAAAAGTTTATTAGAAAAAGGATGGAGGGTGTAACAGATGTAACAATGTGATATGGAAAACTCAATGGTAGCATTTTGTCAATCATCAGAAAAAGGTGAAAATATTTGAATGGGCATGAAGAATAAAAGTAGGATGTCATCACCTCCATGTGGGAGATAAGACACATGGCCATTATTGCAACCCATTGGTCTGAGTTCCCAAGAGTGACAGGACACTGCTGCTGCTGTTTCAGTAAATTTGAGGACAGAAAAGACAGATTGCTCCCAAAGGTCACTATATAAATGTCTTATGACCAGATGCCCTGAGGGAGGTTCTGGGCCTGCACGTAGACAGGGAGAAAGGATGACTCTGGCGGGTGAAGTCACATTCTTTGCCCTATGAGAACAGCTGTTATGTGCTAGCTGTGCAGCCTGTCCTTTGTTGGCAGCACCGACCCAGTGCTGTGCAGGGCAACCAGTCCCTGTTGCCTATGGCTCAGAGCCAAGTGTTCTCATTAAACAACAGCTGAAATGTTCAAGTTATAGCCTGTAAAACAAGGCAGCCAGATAGTGTAGGCTGTTCCCCTGATGTCAGTGATAATAAACACAGCTGAAACAGAGAAAAACTGCATTTCTTTTTATACTGAGAGAGATAATATGTCCTACAAATGGGAGGGAAACCATACATTTTCTAAATTGCATCCTAAATTGGAAGCATTTTACCTGTTTCGGGTCTGAAAATCATCCTGCTTCATTTCTCTAAAACCAAAAAAGTTCTTTTAAAAACACAAATGACATTTTTATTTTACAGTTCTCAGAGAGAATGTAAAAAGAGTTTCATTCTGCCATACTTGGACCAATAAAACTATAATGGCAATGGCGAAAACATCAAAAGGACCACCATTGCCCACTCAAATCTGTGCTTGTGGTAGCCTGTCCTTTCTGTCTCTTTGGGCAGCAAGCATACTTATGTCAACTGCTGGAAGTGTCCCCTTCCTGCTAGACCCGTGTAGGAGCAGGGGTCACCTGGGAGCCTGCCTGCCTGCTCCTGGAGGAAGCAAGCGGGAGCTGGAGCTGCACGTGCTTTGCTCATCGGCTGGCTATGTTGGTCAGAGTTCAGATGCAGAAAACATAATCCACTCTAGGTAAATTCAATAGAAAGTGATTTATTATAGGATTTTAAGTGGCTTTCAGCATCACTGGAGGATTGGAGAAGCAAACTCTAGACTAAGCTTCCAGGAAGAACTCCCAAAACCATATGGCAGACCCTCCCAGTGGCTGCGGCATCTGCCTTGATCAGGAAGCTATCACAGCAGCTGCTGGCTGCAGAACCAGCCACCTCAGCTGTAATCAGGAAGCTGCCACTGCAGTGGCAACTCAAGAACGTGTCACCTTTGCCACGGCCTGCAAAACGATACCCTACATCTTGCTTCTTTCCACATGACTCAGTTCCAAATCAAAGCCTCCTGTGCATACAAGCGGGGGGTAGAACGTAAATCACACTTTGAACCCGAAATGCAAGGATGTCTAGGATGTTATTTTTTGCTTTTCAACCTCTGCACACTAGAAAGGGAGTTCCAGTGGATAATGAGTAATCTAATTTATGTTATCTGTCACAGTCGGCCCCTCTAAGCTGCCCAATTATGCATACATACTCCTCTTGTTATGTAGAACTCACTCCTTCCCCTCTAAGTTATTGCATCCCATTCGAAGTCCAGGATCTCTGAGTTTTGTGCAGCTCTCTTTATCAGGTCCAGATGAGGCTTCTTGTAATCCAGTGACCTGTGCACAAAAAGACTGCCTGTCTGCTCCCAATTTACAGTGGTGGCAAAGGAAAATTAAAACTCTCATTAGAAAGGGAGAGAATGGGGCTGACCCAGTGGCATAGTGGTTAAGTTCGCACACTCCCTTCAGCGGCCTGGGGTTTGTGGGTTCGGATCCAGGATGTGGACTTACACACAGCTCAATAAGCCATGCTGTGGTGACATCCCACATACAAAATAAAGGAAGATTGTCACAGATGTTAGTTCAGGAACAATCTTCCTCACCAAAAAAACAAAACGAAAAAACAGAAAGGGAAAGAATGGGAAACATGCGATTGCTATTTGTATTAGCAGTGATCAAATTCCATTAGGCAAGAATGGTGAAAGCGCCCTGCACCCTGCTCGGTTAGTGGAGTAAGGCCCTTGGGTGGCCATCTGGAAGGACTCCCTTGTCCATGAAGCCTGGTCGGTTCTGGGAAGAAGACAGCAGCAACAAAGTTTTAAAATCTCTAACTCATCACATAAAACAGAACAACTGGTAGCAAAACCAAATACTCATAGACCACATTTACCTCAAAACTGCATGATAAAGTACCCACACAAATCTCCAGATATAAGCAGTGATGGAGGTCAACCACCAACAGCCACAAGACCTGCATGGTGTCAGTGTTTGTACAGAGGAAGAAGTGGGGAGGAAACAGCAGGGTGTCTGATGGACCCAGGGACAGGAGAACTCCAGAAGAGCTAACAGGAATACGCTAGAAAGCACTGTGGGCCAATTCGAGCACAGCCGCTGCACCTGGGTGGGGTTTTACCTAGTTTAGGACCAGGTGAGTGCGGGGGGTTCTGGGTGAGGTCTGGAAGGAGCTGAGGCAGTCTGGGCTGCACAAGCTCTTGAAACCGAACAGCCAAAGCTCCTTTCCAGAACAGGGGACCCATCTGAGGGGAAATTGCTGACTGTGGAGCAGGACAGTTGAGCAGGACAATGGCAATTGACATGGAGAGAGAAAGTCCAGATAAAAGCGAGGAAAAGGAAGAGGTATAGGGGCTAGCCCAATGGTGCAGCGGTTAAGTGCATACTTTCCGCCTCTCAGCAGCCCCAGGTTCTCCAGTTCAGATCCTGGGTGCAGACATGGCACCACTTGGCAAGCCATGCTGTGGTAGGCGTCCCATGTATAAAGGAGAGGAAGATGGGCACGGATATTAGCTCAGGGCCAGTCTTCCTCAGCAAAAAGAGGAGAACTGGCAACAGTTAGCTCAGGGCTAATCTTCCTCAAAAAAAAAAAAAAGGAAGAGGTACGGGAAATCTCAGAAAGCAAGCCACCATAGCTTTGAACGCTTCATGAAATCAACAGAAGAGGGAGTTCTGGCAAGTTAGTCACTTCCTTCTGAAGGTTCAGGAAAAGTAATTTTACATAATGAGCAACAGAAATGTATCAAGGTCCAATCTCATATAAAGTTATTAGAATAACAAAAAAGGACGGAGCAGAATAACGTCCCTACAGATGATGAAATCGTGCCAGAAAGACAAGTCAATACAAGGGGTCAAAACTGAAGCATCCTATTTCGAAATGAACTTAAAATACAAAACTTTAAAATTTGACAAGAAATGAAGAAAAACATAAGATTTGAGACAGTGTCAAATATTGGCAATAGGCAAAGAGGACTTAGCATGGATAACAGAAATCTTGAAGAAGAAAAATAAATCAAGATAACATAAAAAAATACTAAAAACTGTAATGCCAAAAAAAAATTTCTGAAATAAAAAACTTCATATTGAAAGAGCACACTGCATACCTGAAACAGTGCCCCAGAATGATGCAGTATAGTAATTTAACTGGGCTTTAAAGAAAAAAAATCCTAAACAAAAAAGACGAAAGTGACTTTTAAGGGAAAATCATTAGATTATCATCAGACTTTTTGGATGAGACACTTTATGTCAGAAAAAAAAATGAAGTAATATACTTAGGACTCTCAAGGAAAGAAAATGTGAGCCAAGGATATCATTTTCCAATGCTTTAAGTATAAAAGCAGAGACAAACTGTTAACAAATAAGAACTCAAGGAGTATTGTCCCCATGAGCCCTTCTTGTGGAATGTGGTGGAGAATGAGCTTCAGACAATCAAAATGACTAGAGAGACATTGACATAAAGACCTGTGTGAATTGTAAATGTCTTGTTACTTACGGAGCTAAGATGAAGGTTGAAAGGGAGACAGCATAGTATGTTATGGCCATGTGCTCAAACAATGTGAATATAGTACAACTCTGAAAAAATTGGGAAGATAATGGTGCAAAATAAAAAAAAGTGCAAAAATAAAGTGCTTTCAGTAATCATATTGATGGTGGCAGTATTAGCATCGTTACTCTGACTCTGATGTGTGTTCATTATGGGATAAACCAAGTGAATAATCAGGGGCTATTCTAATTCTGTCATCCTATTTGTCCTTGAGAAGCAGGTTTCTCCTCAGCATGGAATACACGTGCACACATAAACATGTATGCACATGCATGCACACATACAGTGGCCCAATAACCATGAGAATCCTCGGTGCCCATGTTGTGGTCTTGGAATACAAGTTCCCCATTAACAGGAAGCAGAGCTTCTGGAAGAAGTAGCTGACCCCAGGTCTGTGTCAGAAATGCACAAAATGAACCTGGAACATCTTGTCAATCCAGTTAGCAGGAAAGCTATCA
Organism: Equus asinus; assembly: GCF_041296235.1. Taxonomy (NCBI): domain Eukaryota; kingdom Metazoa; phylum Chordata; class Mammalia; order Perissodactyla; family Equidae; genus Equus; species Equus asinus. Next base: position 45,348,492 of record NC_091813.1, read on the forward strand.
AAGATTAACTAGGGTCATATCAAGAGGACTCAAGAGTGAACTTAAGGAGGTTCACACTGGAACAAAGGTAGGACAATCTGAACTTCAGTCAGAATAATAATTGCAGTGGAATGGAGCTCATCAAATACGTTTAAATCCATGAGTTTGTGATGATTGTCTTTAAAAAATCTTGTCACTTTAAAAGGATAATATAAAATCATTTCTTTACCTGGAAAACTGGTAAATAAAGGGAAGGAATCAAGCTTATGACACTTTGAATCATAAGTATCGTACCACTGAGTAACCAAATAAGAGATGAGGGAAAGCATCTTTTTAAAAAAGTGTTACAACTAATAAATGAAGAAGAAATAAGGTAATTAGTGTTTGGCAATCCCCAGTGAATTAATGGATCTAGGCATTGAGCATCAGTGGCTGTTAATATCAAAAAAGATAAACAACTGGACTCTGTGGCCCTCCTATGAAACAGCACACCACCACATACAGTCTTGCCAAAGCGACTGCAACAAATTCTCACCAGCCTCTGGATGCAATTGCTGACTTGCAGGAAACATAAAGAACAGAGGAACATTTTGAACTACATTTTGAATGTGCAATCAGCAAAATCCAGGCTGAGAGAAACTCTACAACGTGAATTGTTCAGCGGTTAAATTGTAAGGAGAAGAAAGGAGAGAGAATCTGTATATTAAGAGGCATATCACGCTTTTGAAAACGGGCAAGATTAAACTATAATCCAGGGATGCACATTTGAATGAAAAAGTCTTTTTTAAAAAGTGCAAGGAAGAGATTACTATGGAAATCAGAATAATGGCTACTTATGAGGGGAGAGGGGTTGTGATTGGGGTGAGGTGCATGGAAGGGGCTTCTGGGATGGCTGCCAAACTTTCTGCTCCTTAAGCTGGGTGCTGTTCACCTTGTAATAATTCTACGTGTTTGTTTTGTGTGGTTTTCTGCATCTGAGTTTTATTTTACAATAAGAAGGTGAAAAGCATCAATAGATCTTTAGATCAGTAGTTTTTCCATGATAACTATTGGGTGAGCATTGATGGTTTTTATATTTAATTGACATACATGTATGGTGGTGATGTAATGGCATTTTAACCAGAAACTTTACTCTGACAAGCTTGTAGCAGCCTCTAAAGGCGTTAATAAAAAGTCACATTATAGGAGCAAGGTGTTCCAACTCTATCTAACAGATAGTAAATGTTACAATATGTTACCTCAATTTATTGGCCCCATTTCCCCAAATGCTCGTCAACTATACTTTTGTTCCAGTATCTGCACAATAGAAGGGACATTGTAAAAGTGAGTTCACATGGACTCGTTTGAAGTACATCACTTTGTAGGGAGGGTTGAAATAGATATAGATGGCCCTTTCCTCAGCCTTGTGTTTAAAGAATACATATATAATATATTAGTGTACATAAGCCTAAATGTATGTTATATGTAAATATTGTATCTGTATACATAACATATGTGCGTGTGTGCACACATGCCTCTGCTGTTTTTTCATCTGCTCAGTCTGATGAAAAATGACAAATGAGTCTTCAAAAGATAGAGTTTAGCAGCCTTAGGCATTACAAACGCATAAATTTTTTGAGACATATGAAGGTCATTGTGTTCTATAAATAATTGTGCTGTGTTGTTGACGTTGCTTAGGCTTAGGCATAAAATCCTCAACTTTTGCCAGACCGCCGTGCCCTTCTGGTTGGCCTGTCATTGACATGGCTTCCTAACTGGTTGAAGGCAGGTTGAAGTTGAGGGCTTTGCAGTCCTCCTTCTCTCTCCATAACCAAAATGCCACCTACTGCTCTCCTATCAAAATCTTTAAAGACCTGGTCTACTCTAAGGAGTTGAGATTCCCTGTTGCTCTGCCTTTCAAGGGCTCTGTATACAGACAGAGCAGCCTACATCCCTGGTCTGCAAGGTTAGACATTTTGTGTTCCATCATCACAGATTGTACTCTTCGCTTCCTTCTCATCACCCCTTTTGCTCCTTCTAATGGTGGATTGTTTAGAGACTGGCATTATTATCATCTTCTCTTTAATGAATCTTAACCTGCCTGTGAAATTTCCAACCTCCCTTTCAGCGTCTCTGCTGGAGGACAGTCCAATCGTCCCATTATAACAGCAGCTATTAAAAGGATTTGGAAATGTTTGGGGGGCGGCCCCATGGCATAGTGGTTAAGTTGGCGCACTCTGCTTTGGCAGCGCAGGGTTCATGGGTCCAGATCCTGGGTATGACCAGTCATCAAGCCATGCTGAGGCAGCATCCTACTTACAAAAAAACAAAATAGAGAAAGTTTGTTAGCTCAGCGACAATCTTCCTCAAGCAAAAAGAGGAAGATTGGCAACAGATGTTAGCTCAGGGCCAATCTTTGTCATAAAAGAAAAAAAAAGGGTGGGGGTTTGGAAATGTTTGGATTTGAAGGAATCAGATTTGTTCACTACTCTGTGTTGTGTTCATTAGCTCTCAATGGATCATGTATTAGATTCACAGTATTTTATGTGTATAATATAGACTTGCTGCCTTTTAGCAAGAATAAAAAGGAAATTAATTTATTCTTTACCTTGCTGACGTTTAGAATGTCATCAGCAGTGAATAACATGGTTTAATTTCCCAATACGTAGATAAGTGCTTGCTCCTCAAGCCTGCACCTTTGCTCTGTGATATTGTATTTATCTACCACTGACACGTGAAAGTACCCTAGGGGGCGAGGCAGCGAATATTACTGGGTGCTCGCCCACATTTCCAACACTGAAACTGGCTGACAGGGTAGCCTGCTTTCTAAGATCCCAGAATGTAGGGGTGTATTCTGCCTTTTGTTTTGTTTTGTTAGAGGTGATTTGAAGATTGACACATTCCTCTTGATTTCGCCCATTTGGTAAATTTGTTCATCTCTGTGGGTCACTGTTTTCTCACCTCTAGAGGGGGATAAGAACTCCCCCGACCAGCTCCCCCTTGTTTTCTGAGCCGCTTTGATAGCTCTACCCCCTGGAAAGCGCTCCAGCTTCCTCTCAGTTTCCTTGTCTATCCTCCGGTTATCTCAGGAAGGGAACTTAAGAGCGGTCTTCTGTTGGGAACGCCTAGCTTCCCTATCGTCTGCAGTAATCCAGATCACACTGAATTCGGGTTCTGACTTTAAAAACCCAAGGTAAAACCTTATTCCTTAACCAGATGTCATTCATTCATTCGGTGAATAATTATTGAGCACTTAGTCTATGCTAGGCACTCTTCTGGGCATTGGAGATAAAGAGGTGATCAAAATGGAGTTCACATCCTTGTAAGTATATAAACATGTAAGTGAAAGATCAGATAGTGATAAATGCTATGCAGAGACATATTATATTAGGATAATGGGCTTAGAAAGACATAAAATTACCCAGAATTTCTGATGAATAAAATAGCAGGAAAGAGATTCTAAAACAGTCTGTCCGATAGAACTTCCATGATGATGGAAATGTTCTGTATCTACACTATCTAATCCAGTGGCCATTAGCTGCATGTGGCTATCAAGCACTTGAAATGTGGCCAGTGCTACTGAGGAATGAATTTTTAAATTTTAATTAATTTAAATATAAATTTAAATGGCCACTGTGACTAATGGCTACCATATTGGACAAGTGCAGTTTGAGAGCTACATTTTGGACTCAGGTGTCTATATTTATGCACAGAGTGTGAGTGATATGCAGCATTATCTTGGTTTTTTAACATGAAGAAGCAAACGCATTCTCACCGTATCATCTATTCTTAGATTCATGACTAGGCTTCAGTGTCTGAGTACTTCGTTGGAAAGATACAAGCAACCTCATAAGGGGGCTAAGGAGAAGAATGGACGGTCACAAACAATGTTAGGGTGGCATCCGCAACTGAGGGCCAGAGGTCTGAGCAACATTAAAGGCCAGAAAGAGAGGGAATCATCATGGCGCAGTGTACCACAGGCCCCTCTGCCAGTTAGGTGATGAGGGCTATTATTTCCTAATAGAAATTACAAAACCAGCAGAAAGGCACATAGAATAATAATCAAGGGCTAGTGCTATTAAACCCTTAATAATAGCACTACTTAGCAAAACTAGCTAAGGTTTTGCTGCACTGAGACCAGAGCATCTGATCAATTTTGGACCTGCCCTAATTATAGTTTTCTCCCAGGAAGTAGAGGAAGTAATGAGAGAAAAGACCTAATGATGACCGTCATCTTCAAATAAGGGCGTTGGTCAAGGTCTTCTGTAAAGCCCTTTTTAGCTATAATGTTCTTTTGATTCTGTGACTCAGTCATGACCAACCATCATTTGGTGACATTAAAACAGTCACCTTGGGAAAAATCTTCGAGTTTGTGATAGCTGCAGAAGGGACCGCCTGGATGGGAAATATATTCTGTGACTAGAACCATTACCAAATTTTCTGCAAATGCCAAATGGGGTTTGATGTGTGTCAAAATGCTAATCATGGACAAAGCATGGGATTTTAACATGTAGAAAAGTATCACTTATATAAAATTATTGAAGTTATACAAATATCATCTAGTTTTGCTATCACCAAGCATAAATCATCATGACTTTACTAAATTCAGAAGACATTCCAATGTGACCAATTTAATATTTTCTTAAACCAACATATGTTTACTGGGGACTCAATAAGTGTTAGTCAAAAAAAAAGCCTCAACAGGAATTAAACTTTATAAAAGGGACTCAAACAGGGGCTGGCCTGCTGGCATAGCAGTTAAGTTCACACACTCTGCTTCAGCAGCCTGGGGTTCGCCAGTTCAGATCCCAGGTGCAGACCTGCACATTGCTCGTCAAGCCATGCTGTGGTAGGTGTCCCACATATAGAGTAGAGGAAGATGGGCATGGATGTTAGCTCAGGGCCAGTCTTCCTCAGCAGAAAAGAGAAGGGTTGGTGGCAGGCATTAGCTCAGGGTTAATCTTCCTAAAAAAAAAAAAAAGAGGGGAGACTCAAACATTAGTTCTGCATCCAAGTGTAAGATATAGTTATTGTCAGATATGGTCATGTAGTAACCAAGCAAGTAATACTACGTTTAAAAAAAGAGCATAAAAAGGGGCCGGCCTGGTGGCGTAGGGGTAAAGTTCACGTGCTTCACTTTGCAGGCCCAGGGTTCTCAGGATTGGGTCCCAGGTGTAGACCTACACACCGCTCATCATACTATGCTGTGGCAGCATCCCAATGTCAAAGCAAATAATGCATAAACAATCCATAAATCAACATCGGGGTGAGTTTATTATGGGCCAGATCTGAGGACTAACCCAGGGCCTTCCTTCCCTGAGGAAGGAGGGGCACCAAAGAAGTGGGGTGTACAGAGTGGTTGTATACCCTCAAAGAGCATGTATCACATAGGATTGGAATATCCCTTTTACAGCAGTCACGAGATTGCCCAGCCGGCACAGCATAGCTATTCACACAGCAGGTAGCAGATCTGTTGTCTCGAGCTGGGTGGTCACAGGGGGGGCTCAGCAATCAATTCCTAGCCTAAGGAGAGATGCTTATCCTTAAGGAAATGCCACTGTGGGAGAAGTTGCGTCCTTGTTTTAATGGCATTTGTTCTTGTCTTTGGGACATAGTAAATGCTTTTAAGCTTTTTAATGCTTTAGCAGATATACAATGCATGCTCAGTGGCCACATCAGGCCCTTTTGGAAAAAGAAAGTCAGGCCGAATTAGTTTTACACCAAATGTCTTCCTCATATACTCCAATAGATCCTATTGCTTGCCATTTATTTATCACCACATACAAAAAATGAAGATCGGCACAGATGTTAGCTCAGGGCCAGTCTTCCTCACCAAAAAAAAAGAAAACCCCCAAAACAAAAAGATGCATAAAAGGTCACCAATAAGCATTTTCTTTAAAAACATGCAATATGTCAAATGAATTTCTGCCTGAAGTGTTTCTCTTCTGTGAATGGGAGCTGCAATTAAGGCTAAGTGTTGTCAACCCTCGGTGTTTGAGTGCACTGAGCAATAGAGGTTAAGCAGCCCATAAATGAACTGGCAAATAAATTATTCTAAATAAGACCGTAACATTCCTTGACAGGAAATACCGAGGCCTCCTTGAAGATGGAACTAGGTTTTGTAGATAAAAAGAAATGAACCTGCAAATTTGTAATTATAATATTTTATCTCCAGAAAGACTCCTAGCATTTGAATTTGGGGCAAGAGGTCTTATCCCTTTGCAGGATGTGAGGAGAAGCTGGAAGAAAAAAACACTCCCTCTGTTTATGGCCAGGAGAGAAATGTGAAACTGTTCTTTCCAGCATGAAAGCACAATAATAAGCCAGCTCTCTCTCGTGGAATGAGTAAAAGACAATAGTCTCACAATTTCCACATCATTTAGTATTTAAATACTGGTCTTTTCATCCCCAAACAGATGCCATCTAAGCTAATAAAAAGACTATTCCATGGAAGTGTTACTGGGTTTCCCTCCGTCTCCTTCCAGTGCCGTCGGCCGGGATGCTAACCAGCAGCCCCTGCTGAGGGTCCTGGAAGCTTTTGTATTTCCTTCCCACTTTGGAAATGTGTCAGCCAACGAGGAAATCAAAAGTGTCTCCTCATTAGGAGATGTGTGCTGAATCTGATATTGCTGCTCATGTCTTTACAATTGGATGTTGAGTTAGGCTTTCTCCATGTGGGGTTAGTGGTAGTATATCATTTAAAAAGAAAGTTCATGTTTATAAATGTGCAATGCTGCTGATTGACCATAAATAAGATCTTATTTAGCGTTTTAGATACATTTTGTTCTCCTTAGACCAAACGTTCTCAAACTTTAGTGCGTATCCAGTCACCTGGGGGACTTGTTAAACATCTTTGCTGGGCACCCCCCGCAGTCCCTATTCAGCAGGTCTAGAGCGGGGCCTGAGAATGTATAGTTCTAACCAGTGCCCAGGTGATGCTGATGCTGCTGGTCTGGGGACCACACTTGGAGAACCGCTGCCTTGGGACTCTGATGTGTTCACTGTGACTGGTGTCTTGATGTCTGAGAAGAATGAGGAAACAAAGGTTTCTTTGTGAATCCGTTTCTTCCTTCTCCTTTTTCTGATCATGCCAACAATATTGGGTATGTCTTAAGTTTCTTTCTGGCCCAACTCTGGTAATAATCATTTTAACATTACAGTTTTGTTATTTAGAATAGACTTTGATCTAGAAGAATAGAAAGAACAAAGGGGATAGTTGGTGCGTTTCTGACTGCCTGCTTTGTTTTGACACCATAGTGAGGTGGTGGTGGTGGAGCCCTAAACCCACCTGCTACTCCATCTGATGCCGTTTGAGGCTGACGTTTGGCATTTCACATTTAGAGTGTTTGTAATCGTTTCCCATTACTCCATGTGGCAGTGAAGCAGTTTACCAAGAACTAGGGTGAGGACTCCTGAATGATTTACTGCTGAGAAACCTGAGACACTGGGTGGAAGTGGCTGGTCTATGGCCCCATTCATGGCTGTCCCGGTCCTACATCATTGGGCAGTTGCTGGGCCCTTGTCCTGTTACTTCCCACAGCCTGCCCACCTGTGTATTCAGCTGAGACCTCTGAAGGATAAAACAGTGACTTGGTGACGTGGCCTCTCTTTCTTAGTCACATTGAGGTTTAGTTCCCAGATGGTATCTTCCTACATCCGTTGGATGTCTGGTGTGTTTCCTGTCAGAGAGTTGTTCATTAATGCACCCAGGGTTCTGGGCAAAGGACTGGCTTCAAAGGCAGGACAGAAACCATTAGTTCCATTTTAAAATTGACCTTAAATGTCTCATCTGTAAAATGGAGGCTATAATCTCTTGTGCTTTCTGCCTCCATGATGGGCGTGAAAATTAAGTAAGATAACATACGTAAAAGGGATTTGAGAGGGGAAGAGAGGAGACAGGTGTAGATGGTGTGGTTCAGGAGGAGCTTCTGTGGCCCGCTCTTTGATGACAATCTCTAAAAACACTAATGGAGACGCCCTCATAAAGGTTCAGGTTAAAATCATTGACCCTGAATGTTATCAGCCATCAAAGAATTCAAGCATCTCACTGTGAATTATGTAAATGACTATAGAGTTGCTATATCTTTGTAAGGAAAATCGAGAAGAAAAGTTCCTATTTTAGTCATCCTAACCATTCACTATTATGATCCGTTAGCCACAGACGTCGGACTAACTGTAACTTTTATATTTTGAAAAAAAGCTCTGCTGTCAGGCTGGCCTACAAATTGAGATTCAGACATCTCAGGATTCTTTCACCTTGTCTTTAATTTTTTTAACTTTGAGTAAATTGTTTTGTGCTTTTTTGTCTGTTTACTTAAATATATCCTTATTTAAGGATAGAGTGCTTTGAAAAAAATGGGAGTATTTCATAAACCTTACACTAAATTTGAGTTGAAATATGTTACCCTGAGGTGAAAACAGTTGAGGTTGGCTTCCAGAAAGAATGTTCCACCTCCAGCTATATTTTATTTTAATCGATTTAATGCAGAGTCTCCAGCTATGGCAGGATGTGTTAGCATTCTAGATAAAGGAAAGTACAGTGAGCTGCCTTGGACTGTTTTCTGGGAGAGTAAGAAAGACCCACATTTAACAGTGACACATCCCATGAGGATGGAGGGTGTTACTGGACAACTCCTGTCTTCCCTTGTGTGTCTCCATTTCCTGATGTCCCTCAAAATATTGACATTCCGAGTTCAGACCTAGCTGGGTCTGAGGTCCGATTCTGCTTCTGACTGCAGGCAGTCTGCTCCAGCTCCCGGGTCCGAGGTGACCAAACAGCCAGGCATCCAGGATGCCTTCCTGACTCCTGGGATAATGCGCAGGAGCAAGGCTAGGTTCCAGCCCAGCAGAATAGATTCTCCAGATCTTCTCTCTCTGTGTTCTGTTGGTGCCCTGGTGTGGAGAACTACCCTCCACCTCGCAGGGCCAGCCCTGGGCCATGTGGTAGAGTGTGTGGTTGTCGTACCCATAGTCCCTCACAGTCCTTTTCAGTTTACCCCCCCCCCCCCATCAGTGGCTCTTGACCTTCCATGCACACTCCACACACTTACTCACTCTGCATCACACCTGACTTGGTTGACTCATCCTTTTGAGGGCCTGCCTCCAGCTAAGGATGTAATAACTAAATAGGTACTCAATCTTCGATGAATAGAGGGTGTGTCAGACACCGAGCTGCATTTTGACAAGGCCTTTCTGGAGACACCCCCTTCCCCAAGGAGTGGATGAGGAATTTCCAGCACCGTGGCAGGCTGAGTAGGGTGGGAATGGAGAGATATTTTTGAATAGAGAGATTCTTGGGTGCTTTTCAAATCAACCCACAAAGGAAGGAAGGTGCCTATTGCAGATCCACGATCCCTCATCCAAAGCCTGAGGCCAGATGTGTTTCTGAATTCAGAATTTGGGGATGTTAGCATAAGAAGATGGTACATACACCTTATAATAACATCCCGAGCATGATCTGAGGCCTTGTCTGATAATTAAACACATTAATATTCACATGAAGTGGGATCATTATTGTCCGTTCAGTTTAGGATGTGCCACCAAATGAGTTTCAATTGGGTCAGGTTTTACTGGCAAAGCAGCGTTTGGTTGTTACAGCTTTTAGGATTTCAGAATTACAGATAAGGAATTCCGCACCTGTAATTGTTGACAATGATTCACATTTTGGGGACACATATAGTGTGCCAGGCACTTTGCTAAGTGGACACTTTACACATATAAACTCGTTTACTCTTCAGCATGTGAGGTAGGAATTGTTAGGCTCCCCCACTTCACTGATTCCTGCTAAATCTTCCTTAAAAAAAAACAATTGATAACTGTTAGAACTAGTAAGCAAATTCAGTAAAGTTGCAGGATACAAAATCAAGATACAAAAAAATGATTGAGCACCTGCCATGTGCCAAGGAGCAAAAAGTCTGTAGAGGCCACACCTAAAGTTACTCCAGTCGTGTGAAGGAGGCAGGCGGGTGCACAGACGTGGGTGTGCCCCGGGCTGCAGGAACAGAGGAAGGGTGCCCACCCGGGCTGCAGTTCAGGAAAGGCTCCCTGAGCAGGGGCTGCTCCAGCTCTGTCCTCCAGGCAGAGGAGGAAACCAGCGAGAGGGGCAAGGAGAGGTCACTGCAGCCACTTGTTACTCCTAAGCCCTGGCGTTCAAGGTCGGCAGTGCTCGAACACTTTGAGACCACAGCTGCCTGTGGTCCTTCCCCTTATCTTCTTTCAAGTAGCCCTCTCTTCTCTTCTCTTTCATAGAACACCCATCTCAGCTTTCTCACAAGACAACATCTATGAAGTTCAGCCTCCAAGAGTGGACAGAAAATCTACAGAGATCTTCCAAGCCCATATCCAGGCCGGTCAAGGTATCACGCAGCCCCTCGGGAAAGAAGACACTTCCATGTACCGAGAATACATCAGAAACCGCTACCTGTGAAGGAAGAGCAGGTCCCCATGGTGGCCCTGAGGAGGACCAACAAAGTCAGTTTGCTTGCGCTGTAATCTGTTTTGTCTCATTTTAAAAAGATAATTTCCTGTCAGTCCTTTACATCTGAAGGTTTTCCCTCTTTTTGTAACTGGCAAATTACAAATTATAAGTAATAAAGAAATGACTGACTATTTTCCTGTCATTGCCTTTGTTTTATTTTAGAAATACTTTCTTTAGGAATGTGGTCAATATAGTATCAAAACATCACATTAAGAAAATAACTTAACAGGTATTTATTGAGCACCTCCTGTGGGCCCAGCACTGTGTGGGGTCTGGGAGCATCTCAGTAAGCAAAACAGGCCAAAAAATTCCTCTCTTATGTAAAATGAAGTCAGAGTATTTTTCTTCATAGTTAACATAATTTTTTTTTAATTTATTCTGATTTTTTTGTTAACTTTGTGTTTTGATCAAAAATTTATTACTTTGAAAGCCTGTGCTCCTAGGAAGTAAACACTGAAATATTTATGGATAAAAGAACAAGATGTCAACAAAGTGCTTTCCAAGGTTTAGGGGAAAAGAACAAACGGAGCAAAGTATTAGTAATTGGTAAATCTGGGAAAAAATAAAGAGGAGTTCTTTGAGCTATTCTTATAATTTTTCTATAAATATGAAATTATATCAAAATAAAACAAAAACTTGTTAGTCTGCGTAACTTTAGTGGTGTGCAATCGTGTTACATGATTTGACATGTCTGGTTAGGGTTGACTCATCGTGTGCACATATGGTTGGTTCTCCATATAGTCAAACATAACATGGACAACTTTCTGCATTTCCTGACAGTTTAACACAAATGATTTGATCTCATTATGTCTCTGCGTTTTTTTTTACAAGTTGTCTCCGTTCTCCCTCCTCATAAATAAAATAGAGAAGAAAACCAAGCCATCCAATGCGAGAAGGAAAAATGATCAGCCCAAATGACCTTTAAGACATCTCCAACCCCGAGATTCTGGGATTCTATGGAAGGTTCTAGATGACAGATAAAAATTAAACCCCTAATTAACAGACATTTTTGATTGATGCCATCATAAAACCAGGATTAGAGAATGACAACATAACAGGCAACAGGAAATTTGTGTTGGCCCAGTTTAGATATCTACCACAATCAATAGCTTGCTGCTGGGTGCGGGATCTCACCTGAGACTTCCCAAGTCACAGAAGAATCCCGAGTCGCTGGGGAGGGGTCGGGTTACAGATCAAACACTGATCTTCATTTTTTTAAATGTATTTTTAAGATGGCTTCTTAGAGGTCCATCTCCTTATGATAGGAATGAAGTCTTTGTCAAGACCTGGAATCTAGGTCTTCTTTCATAATCTTCTTTCACTGTAAAGTAAGAAGAATAATGCCTTCTTTGTTGGCATACTGTGAAGTTTAGAGGTAATGTATGTGAAACGTGTGGCCATGGTTCCTGACACATAAAGTGGCTCAGTAAATAGATAGTTGCCATTGATGCCATGGTGGTGGTTGGTGGTGTGACCATGGTGTCTTTACTACGAATACCCTGGTGTCCTCAATTTAAGGCAGCTGCTTAAACATGATTAATGTGATTTTGACATAACCAGATGGTGTCTGAACTATTCGTTTTGCCATTAATTCAGGTTACTTGAATTTTAGCTGTGCAAGAAGGCCTTACAAACTGATAGCAAAGTAGATATAACATTTAGCCTCTAGAAAGAGGTTAATGACCCTGAGGAGCATGTAAACGAAGTGGATATATATATATGAAAACACTAAAAAGCAAATATGTGATAGAAAGTATAGAGCCTGCTCTAATTTTCAGACCCAAAGGGAAGAAACATGTAATGATGGAGAACATGAGCTGTGCCCCATCCCATCAAGTGGCTGTGGAACTCTGAGCAATCACTCAGTGTCTCTAAGCCTCTATTTTCTCATCTAGTATAAAGGGTTTTTGAGAGAAATAAGATAATACCTGTAAAGCATTTGGCATGGTGTCTATCACATTGTAAATACTCTCTAAATGTTAGCTTAATAAGATCACTGATAATGTGTAATGACCACCCCTTGCTAATCAGGCACCTGAGCATCATCTCAGAACAAGGCCACGTACCCACCCTCTCCGTGCCCTAGTCACTGAAAAAGGAGACTTCCGACTGTAGTTTGGCATTGTAGGTTCTAATCCTTTAAATCAAACAATCTGAATGAACCTTGAAATACAGATCATAAGTTGAAATATCAGCAAATAATGACATCCTACAAAATAAAATTTTGTTGACCGTGTTCTCATTCTAAAAGCAAAGTGAAAACGTTCACATTAAAATACAGTGGGAACCTCCTAGGAGTGTATGTGTGATGATGGGGGGGGACATGCTTTCTTAAAGCCACTTTGTATAATTGTAGACACCACAACAGAGGAAGCCATGTCTTGTTTTGTCAAACCTAGAAGTGCTTTGGTGTTGGTTGGACTTTTCCAGCTTACACGCTTCTGCCATGCTGTTGCAAAGGCTGGAAGCATCTAGTATACAAATGGTCTGGCATGAAAAATCATTCTTTTGTCATGAGGCAAAATCCATATGACTGTGATCTGGTCCTCAGAAAAGTTTAACTTTAGTTTTAGATTTTTGTGGATCCAAATGGAAATACTTTGTGTGAAATCCATTTCTCCAGAGAAAAACGACTCCTCTCAGAATTCAGATAGCCTCTGTTCTTCACTGACATGAAAGTAAATTAGTTGCCCCTTGAACATGAGATTCCAACTTTGGTTGGATTTCTGTAGACGGAGAATTCAAAAAACATTCTATATCTTATGATGTTTCACAGTAAAGCTTTTTTCCCCAACTCGGTGAGTGTTCTCCTTCTTAGAATTTACCAGATGCTGAGTCAGAAGTGTTTTCTCCTTTTGGAAAACTGTGCCTGGCACATGTCCTCACACGTGCCCTTGGGGTGGGCTGGTCAGAATGAAATCGCTGAGCGTGGCTGGAGAAGGCGAAGCTGTTCTCATGTCCCGAACATGCTTTTCTTGAAATCACGTTTTGCGCTTTTAAAATCAGTTTAAAGATACATTTCCTTTTGCTGATTTGCCCCCCTGGCATTTTTTTTATTTGTTCTGTTGATATAAATACCGCTTTTCAGAATCTCTCCTGCCTGGCGAACAATAGAGCTAACTGATGATTGTTCTGGTTAAATGAATCTTTTATTGAAGGAAGAATGATCTATTTTACTTCCTTATTAAGACTTAATTTGCTGCCTCTGGAACAGGTGATGGGTTATTTTGGAAATTGCACGTGTGCTGATGGGTTCCTAGCATCCGTTGGTTTCTCTACCCGCACACGAGCAGCTTTCCTCAACAGACTCTAGTCCCCCCTTCATTTTCAGAAGCTGGAGGGCCCTTTACTCATAAAGAACAGTGAGCTGTCATTCAGCTCCTGCTCCCCGTACACTAAATATTTTTATGGGTTCATTTCTTTGGTACATTCATCTGAGTGGACTCTGATGTAATTGGCATCCAATTGGTAAATAAAAATCATAGTCTGAATTGATCCTCGATAGTTGGAGAAGACTTTTTACACAAAGAAAATGATAAAACTAAACCATTTGCAATCGTTTATAGAGAAAGACTGGGAAATAGGATTTGCTAAACTAGGCAGGAGCCAAGATGCCGGTCACAAGAAAGAGGAACATGGCCTGGGTAGTGGGGAGAGAAGCACAAAGTCTGTTGCCTCACCGTTAGTTGCAGAAATCAGGAAAGTGCCTCCATCTGCATTTTCTTTGCTGCTAAATAAAAAGTAAATCATTCCAGCTTTCTCCCTAAGGCCATCATTTTTCCTTTTAAAATGGGAATTATTGCTTAAAATCAAAGTTTCTTCCTCTTTCCTTGTCTTTCTCCCCACTTCCCAATCATTGTACTTTGGAGGTGGTTGGGCTGGTGATTAAGTTAACATCTGGCTCAAGGATAGCATAATATCTAAGACAGGTGCAGCCAAAGATCCTGCACGCAGGGAACAGTGGCATCGTGCCATCCCTCTGGCTACAGTAGCTGGGTGGGCCTCTAGTGATTTCCTGTGGGGAGGGAGTGCCTGCTTAAATTTGTGTGTAGGGATCTCTGGCTTATGTCAGAAGACATTCTGGAAGTGTATGGGGGAGGGAAGAAGGTTTGTGCGTGTGCTGGGCAGCTAGGGTTCAAGTCTGCACCTGCTGTTTTGTCCAGCACCTCCCTCGTCTAAGGAGTGCCCCACCTCCACACCATCCACCAGGACGCCTCCCTCTGCCCCCGAGCCATGAGGTCAGGGCAGGAGAGTGAGATGAAATTCCTCTTCTCTGCTCCTCCTTTCCTTGAATTTGTTGAGCATCAGCAGTGTGCTTGGAGCCATGCTAGCTGCCGGAGTTTCACGAGTGAAGGGTGAGGAAGGCTGGTCCTTGCCCCGAGGAGCCTGCAGTAGAGAGGGAAAGACAGATGTGTAAAGCATCTCATACAAAATAATTTCTCAAGATTCCAGCTCTGCACAAAGCCCCTGGGGCCCCCAGGAGGGTGTAACTAACTTTCTAGGGTAATGGGTTTTGAGAGAATGAGTAGAAACTTGACACATAGGGTAGCAGAGAGGGCATTCAAAAGAATGGTGAAAGAAAGGAAAACAGCCTGTTTGGGGGGCCCAGAAGGTCATTAGGCGTAGCTGCACATGGGATGGCGGTGGGAGGAGGGGGAGATGATGAGAAAGGACAGGTCAGGAAATAAAGTTGGAAGGTAGGTCAGGTGAGATTGTGAAGAGCCTGGGGCTAGCACAGTGGTTCTCAAACTTGTTGCTCTCAGCACCCCATTACAATGTAAAAATTATTGAAGATCCCATTAGCTTTTGTTTATATGGGTCCTATCTATCAATATTTACCACAGTTAGAAACTGAAACTGATAACTTTTAAATATTTATTAATACTCTAAAAAAGAACAATAATAAACTCATCCCATGTTAACATAAACAGTATATTTTTTATGTAAAAGTGACTTTTCCAAACAAAAAAAATAACAGTAATAAACCCCATCATGTTATCAAAAATAGTATTGTTTATGAAAAGTAACTTTTTCAAGACAAAAAACTGTAATGAAGATTGGCATTATTTTACATTTTCGTATCTTTTTTGTATCTGGCTTAATGGAAGACAGCTGGATTCTGTGTTTTTTTGTTTTGTTTTGTTTTGAGGAAGATTAGCCCTGAGCTAACTACTGCCAATCCTCCTCTTTTTGCTGAGGAAGACTGGCCCTGAGCTAACATCCATGCCCATCTTCCTCTACTTTATATGTGGGACGCCTACCACAGCATGGCTTGCCAAGCGGCGCCATGTCCGCACCAGGGATCCGAACCGGTGAAACCCGGGCAGCTGAGAAGCAGAACGTATGAACTTAACCACTGCACCACTGGGCCGGCCAGACAGCTGGATTCTTGAATCTTCTGCATTCAATTTGTTTTGATACATTGTTTTGGTTAAAGCATATGAAGAAAATCCATCTTCACACAGATATCAAGCTGGAAGAAGGAGGAATATTTTAATAGTCTTTTTAGGTGTATTCTTTCTTACGACACAAAAACTCAGCAAGTGAGAGTTTCTGAATGGTTAGTTGCACTGTGGAATTTAAAACTATATCAATGAAATTTTCAGTCTGTGACATGAAAATCCATTGGTCTGTCTTGCAGTTAGGATGGATCTTTTGCCCAAGCTGGATTTTGTAACATCACACGTTGGTCATTTGGAAAATACTGGTTCACTGAGTTTCACAGATCTTCCAAATGTTGACACATTTCGTTTATAGCCAACTCATCCTCTAGAAAAGCTTTTAAGTATTGGGAAACTGCCAAGCTCATAGTAGTGGATACAAGTCCTCCAAAACTCTAATGTTTGCTTGAAAGCTTAAATTTTATCATTGGCAGCAAATACTGCCAGTTTTCCATGCAATGACAGGCAGGCTTCCTTTGTTCGTTTTCAAGAAAAAGGCTGCCAAATACCCAAGTCTGATAATTATAGTTCGTCTGACTGTCCTTCTTTCAAGTAAAAATGGTCTTCCGTGAAAAGAGTGGCTGGTTCGGCTCGCAACTCAAACAACTACAACGCTCCTCAAGGTCACCGTTGTTCGTGGGTCCGCCGCTGAAGTGCTTAGAGGCACTTCCCATACCATTGCGTGGAACATTTCAAAAGACACTACCCAAGGGGAGATTTGTTAAAATGAATCCCTTTTACTGCTTTATCAGGGACATTCCTAAGTGAAACAGCTTGTGTACTGAATGTGCGGCGGTGAAGCACACTCCACGACAGGTACAGACGGTGTTCCTGCCTTGGTTCGTGCTAAGGCTCCAGCAGTTTTACCTCTGTTGCTTTTGCACCATTAGTGCCAACATCAACACAGTGAAAAAGGCAAATAATATCTTAGTATCATCATGAAAATAGACTGACCTGGCCAGTTCCCTGAACGGGTCTCAGGAACTCCCATGGGTCTACAAGTCGCATTTTGAGAACTCCTATGCTAGGGGATTACAGGCTTCAGGTGTTAACGTGTGGATAGTTGGGACCCACTGAGAGTCTTGAAGAGAATGTTTTGGTTGGACATTCTCCTCTGGGCATTCACAGCATCCTGACTTCTTAAAGCACTTATCATACTGTTTTGTAGAGCGTGTTACATGTCTGTCTCCCCTGGAAGTCTGAGCACTGTGAGAGCAGAGCCACATCCACTCATCCGCAACTCCCAAGCCCAAAGCCCCCGTAGCTGGCACTCAGTAAATGCGATCAAGTGAAGGCTCTGAGGGCGACTCTGGCAGCATTGTGACACTGTGGAGGCACAGGATCAGTAGGAAACTTGAATCATCCTCTTGCCATTGAGTGTCTAACCCATTTAGAAAAATGTTACCTCATTCCTGTTTTGAGAGATGTCCA
This sequence comes from Equus asinus, assembly GCF_041296235.1. Taxonomy (NCBI): domain Eukaryota; kingdom Metazoa; phylum Chordata; class Mammalia; order Perissodactyla; family Equidae; genus Equus; species Equus asinus. The sequence continues at coordinate 45,365,799 of NC_091813.1, forward strand.
AGGGAGGGTTGACCGCACCTTCCTTTAACCTCCCACTTCCCGAGCTGTTCTGTGACTCGGCCACCACCTGGGGTGTTCTGCGTACAGTTGATATGGCTTGTCTCTCTGGAGGAAAGAGATTTGTGTGAAAATAGAATTTGCTTTTACTTATCACATCCGAAAGAATCAGCAAGTGCAGAACCTTAATTTTGTTGGATTTGCTCATTGTAACATACTAAAAATTGTATTAAGAATGTTGAAAAATTTTAACTATGTACTTTCTCATCCCTATTTATTTACTTTTGATGGCTTTTTAGCAGGGCAAGGTAGACTAGAGATGATATTAATATGCTTTTTTTTTTTTTACTACTCACTTAACTGTGGAGGGTTATAGTGTAACTTTCCACTTCCAGATGAACTAGCTACAAAGGTCTGGCTTTTTCCAAGAGATGTTACTGGGTAACAATTTTGTTAAATTTGGCTTTGCCTTAATAAAATCTAATACCTCTGAAAAATCAATCTCAGAAAAGTTACATGTTGGCAAATCACGTGCAATAAAAGCCTTTATGAATCTCTCTTCCTGATTATGAAGTCATCTTTAATCCAGTTCAATAAAACATTTAATTTGTCTGTATCTTCAGAGAGAGAAATTCACAGGTCGGCTTATTCACAGAGAACATTTAGTAAACGGAAGTATATGACCTTTCTAATCATCATTTCAGGTCAATTTTTAAGCTCGTGTAAAAAGTATATTTTATCTTCTCCTCATGAGATCTTTGGAACAAAGATTGAAATCTTTGGGATAATAGAATTAAATGTCTCTATAAACCTTCTGAGAGTATTCTGCACTAAAAAAAAATGGTCTATTCAACAAACTCAAACTACTACCTGCATTAAGGAATTTTATTTTACATACTTACAAGGGTGAGTTTATTATTATTATTTTTTTAACAAAATCAGCTTGCAGGGTGTTGGCAGCCACAGTGAAGGGGGTCCTCTGGATCCGGGTCACAACTGGCTACAAGTGGAAAATCCCATACCTGCACTTACCCAGAGAACTTAATGTACTCCAGGGGGTTGGGACCAATCCAGGGTAATGTGAAGCTATTCTTTTCTTTAGTAGTGGTACTAATCTCCACCTTATGCCCTGGGGTGTGATATATTTTGATTAATGATCTTGCTCCATGGGGAGGGGTTTCCACTTGGCCATCCCTACTCTGAGAATTCTTAATCCACAGTCCAAGGCTACAATGTGGAGATTACTCCAACTGCCAAGTACATCCTTTCCAATTACACATTCAAGATCTGCGGAAATGACTACCATAGACCTGTGGGTCCACGGTGAGCTGGACATAGACTCATCTTCATTTATTACCTGGGCTCTGGGAGCCCTTATTCTAACAAGGGACCATGATGACACTGCATTTCCAGGTATTAGTGTCAACTCAGATCTGTGGCTAAGAGTCGTTAAAATGTCTGGGTAGTTTCCTTTCCCCAGAGTCCAGTTACTCAAGTAAATGGCCATAGGTCACTTTGGGGGAAAGACAGGAGGACCTGCCATGGGATATCCTAGCCATGTGTTGCAACGTCCTTCCTTTCTAAGGATGCAGCCACTTCAGTCAGTGCGCACTAGGTCTGAAAATTGCTCAGGTCTTGGAATTGAGCAAGGGATTGTGACTGTTTATTGGGGTGTCCTCAGCCTCCTGCTCATTCATTCTTTCTCTGGTTGTTAGGCTGCACTCTTGTTGATTACCTAAATCTATTTTCCCCCCAGGGACATCATGCTCTATAAGGCATCTTCACCTTGTGGGTCAAGCCCCTTGGCTGCTTGTCCCACTTTACTGGTGCATACAGTAATTGAGGCCTCCTGGCTTTGGCAAGCAAGTGCTGCCACCAGACCTCTATGGTTTGAGGATCCCACAATCCCCATGATTATCAATAAGCTCAGCTCTGCCACCACCTTTCCTGTCTATGTTAAGTCCTGGCCTGCAGAGGCCACCACAGAATTCCTGATGATGCTGGTGCCCCTCTTGCCAGCGCATTCCTGGTGGCCTTGGTGAAGGGTATGTCTTCTGGTGGGTCTTCTGGCCTCACGTGATGAACACTTGCATTCCAGCATTCCCACTTCCTCAGACTCTTTATTCCTTCTTCTAACAACTGCCAGGGAAATTCAAGCATTTCCACTTTGCTCAGCATGGACCATCACTTTCCCTGGGCTTTTAATAGCCACCCTAGCAGCAACTTTGTTCCATCCTACAGTGTCCTTGCCAGGGCATTAAATCCTATATTCCGAGAAGGTGTCTCCAAGTCAGTGTATTCTTGCTTACCTAGTCTTACATTCCAGCCTCTTGATCAGGCCCCTCAATAGAGGTGAATGCCCTTGTAGATGGGATGATTTAGGTATCGAAATCCAATGGTAGGGCACTCTCCTGGCTTCTGCTACACATGTTAACTAACCGTCATAGCTCCTTTGGTGTGTAGTCTTTTTCCTCCCTTACCTGCCTAGCATATCCCCAGCCTGGTTATGCTGGGATTTAACCCTAGTTATAGGCCTGATGACGAGGCCAGAAGATGTCACGGCCTCTCACGAGGGGTCACCTGTTGCTTTGTTGGGGAAAGGCCTCTGCAACATCTTCTAGCATGGGGGGAGTGCTAGCTCTTACCAAAGAGATTTCTGCAAGCCCTGAGAGTTCAGGGGGCTGCAGAGCCAATATCCTCAGAGGCATCCATCCAGATGTCCCTATCCTACATGTCAGTGTCCCAGATTTTCTCCACCAGTGTCCTGACCTTAGCATAACAAACCTGCCCTGACTGAGCATCGAAGCATTTCTGGAGCTCTGTGACTCAACTCTCCAGTCCTCAACCGTGTCTGCTTTTCCACTGTAGGAGAGAATGACCTCTTTTTAGCTACCCAAGAGGCCCTCTGGCTCTCACCTTTAGCCTTTGACTGGGCTGTTAATGGCCCTCAGTTCCTCTTATCCCTCTGCAGAGGGTCAATACTACTAGCAGTAACCAGCCAACCCCACTGTTCTTGTAGGCACTGTTCCATCCATGTCTTTTAAATACCTACATCATCGCATCTGCAAGGGCATTCGCCTCTACCAGGACATTTCCCCAGGTCCCCACCAATGAAATCTTTAGCAGTTGTGCACTGCTCAGGTATGTGGGACACCGTGTCCTCTTTGACCATTGGGATGTGTGTGAATTCATTTCAATGCCTGTTTTCTTGGGTTGCTCCTGGCTAGGATTGCTGGATAAAATACAGAACACCCAGTTAAATTTGAATTTCAGATTAACAATAAGTTGTTTTTTTTAAGTATGTTTCATGCAATATTTGGACATACTTATGTTTTAAAAAAATTTGTTGTTTATCTAAAATTCAAATATAACTGGGTATCCTGTATTTTTATTTGCTAGATCTGGCAACCCTGCTCCTGATACCACTTGTATTAGTTCAGGTTCTCCAAGAAGCAGAAGAGAATTATTGGGGACATGTCTGTGGAGGATAAAGGACAGGGACCCAGAGAAGTCTCTGATACCTTTGAAGAAGCAGGGGGATGGAAGAAGGACTAGGATTCTCAGACTTGTGCACAGTTCAAGGAAGGTTTGGCTGGGCTTCTGAAGAGTCCTCAAGCCAAAGTCACCCCTCAGACGGGTCCTGCCTTACTCCCCGGCCTTGCTCAGTATTGTCTGGGAGCAGCCCATAGGAATGTGGTCTCCGCACAAATGCAGTGGTGGACCCAGAGGCACAGCAGCTGAGGCTGTCAATCAATCATGCTCCCTATAGCAGGTGATCTGAAAGATGCATTTTCTTGGTGGTCACAGCATTAGTTTGGTCACTTTGTCAATTCAGGTCCTTCAGGCAGCAGATGCCAAGTTAGGGATGTAAGAGGTTTATTGGGGGACAGTTCTCTGAAAGATCAAAGGAGACAAAGTAAGATTGGGCAGTGAGAGTCTTCAGATTGTAATGCTGATCTGACCCCCACAAAAGGAAAGGGGGAAGAAAGCCAAAGTTGGCACAGAAAGCCTCAGATTGTGATGCAGGTATGACAAATTTCCATCCAACCTATGGGGAGCTCCAGAGAAAGACTGCCCACTAAAGGAGCTCCACTTGAACAGAAATGACTAGTCCTTGATACCTTTGCCATGCCCAGTCATGGGCTTGGGGCTGTCCAACACTACGCACCAGCAGCTAGGGCCTGTCAGCCAACTGTACTCCTCACAAGTGAATGGCAAGTTCTCTCTTGAAGGTGGATCTGAATGGTGTACCTCCACGGCTACCACAGTCTCCACTAGACAGAGTTCTGCACCATTTATTCAGTACCCATGACTGTGCTGCTGGAGGGGCTACAACAATGAATAACACAGTAATGTTAAGAAGCAAAAGGGGGTCCGCTGACCAATGCACATAGAAAGCGAATACTTATGGCGCCCACTTTTTAGAAAAGAAAAGGCTTTACTGCAGAGTTGACCAGCAAGGAAACAGGAGGCAACTCTCTCAAATCTGTTTCTCTGATCCATGGTTTGGGGCAAAATGTAAGAGTTTAGGGAGAACAGCCTGGTACACAGAAGCGCTGGTGGGGCGGGCTTTGATTGAAGGGCTTTGCACATTTACGGTAAGGTGTGGAAAGGGTCTTTAACACCAGAGCTTCCTAGACAATGGACCCCTCCCTTCTGATGAAAGTCTGGCTTTGGAGTTCTGGTTGCGTCCCACTCCTTTGGTTCCGTGGGGGAGAATCTTTAGTTCTAGGTGTTATTTCAGGTTAAAATTTTCTCCTCTGTCCATGCTCCAGCTACATAACTTGCAGTTTGAGCTTGCTGCTCCCGTAAGGCATTCTGGTAATAAGATGGGGTCAGTTTAAATTGGTCCCGTAGTTTCATCAACATCCTTGCCCTCAGGACCTTATGGTTTAGTTGAGCAGGAGAAGAAAACCACGAGGAAATAAGTCTAACACAACATGGAAAGGGAGCAGCGCTGGTATACTATGGTTTCAGGGTATATTATTGGTCCAGCCTCAGCTGTTAGGTTGCTGATGACTTTCAAAAGATATGGTCACTGTTTGCCTGAGACAGTGTAGCATATTGGTTAAGGTGCAGGATTTAGAGTCGGAGAACCTGGTTTCAAGTCGCTGGTCCAGCCCTTAGTGAACCTGGACTTTGAGCAATGTTCAACCTCTGTGAGCCTCATTTTCTGTTTCTATTAAATGGCGTAGGATATGACTTTTAGAATAGAATGAAACTCATTTGGATTACCTTAAGGATTACATGAGACATTTCATGTAGAGTTTAGAAGAATTCTTGGCCCATAGCAAGCACTTTTTTCTGCTAGTATTATTACTAAGAAACTCAAGGCCACTTGAGATTCCCCAGGTAGGGAATACTTTGCTGGAAGTTTGACAAGTCCGCAAAGATGAGGCAATTCTTTACAGCTCAGCACACAGTTCTGCTCTGGTTTGGAGCCAAAGGCTAGAAGAAGCACAGCGGGGAGGTGTCAAGGGGCCTAGGAGAGCTACTCATCTCAAGAAAGCTTCTGACCACAGTATTCAGAAGCAAGGTGGGGGGCCGGCCCAGTGGCACAGCGGTTAAGTGCGCACGTTCCGCTTCAGCAGCCCGGGGTTTGCCGGTTCCAATCCCAGGTGCAGATGTGGCAGCACTTGACAAGCCGTGCTGTGGCAGGCATCCCACATATAAAGTAGAGGAAGATGGTCACGTATGTTAGCTCAGGACCAGTCCTCCTCAGCAAAAAGAGGAGGATTGGCAGCAGATGTTAGCTCAGGACTAATCTTCCTAAAAAAAAAAAAGAAGAAGAAAAAGCAAGGTGGTTGAGAGGCAGTTTTCAGAGAAGAGGAGTCCTGACTCAGACACATTACCCTGGGATGTCACTAAATTTCTGCCGATTGACAGTGCCCTTACGCAGCAATGCACCCCACTCCTGGGACATATATCCAAGAAAAGCAGGGGCTAGAATGGTCCTTTCAACCATGCAAGGAGGCCTAAACTCCTTTCCGGACTGTAAAATATTTGCTAAAAGAAGGATACAGAGGTGCTAAGACTAGGATTTTGGAAAAATATTATGGGCTCAGAAGGGCAGCCTGAACTGGATGGGAGGGCAACCTGCCTTCGTGGGGAGGGTATGATTGGGTGGCTTTATCCATCTGCATGTAGCAAAGTGGAACATTTTTGTTCACTAAAATTCCAGAGTGGCAAATTCTCACTAGGAAAATCATTAGAGAAAGACTTCAAGTGGTGGGGAAGAGCATATGTCGGGGGCATGGGATACATGAGCAATGAGACCTGGTGGCAAAGTAAACAGGGAGAGCACAGTGGCAAGAGAAGTCTACACTGAGAGACGTAATAGAGAGAGAGGGAAGACTGAGACTGAGAGTGAGAGAAATGTCTTAAAAGGATTGTCAAGAATTGAGTTTGAGAAGAGATTTAACTATGTTTTAAGTGTGTGTGTGTGTAATTTTTTTCATAAATATGTCTGGACTACTGGGTTATTTAATGTGACACCACATTGAGACTGGTCCTAGACATGGCTGAGTTTTATTTGGGTTACACACATATGCCCGCAAAGGTTGGCCCAGTGACAGGGGCTGATTGTGTTAGTGGCGTCAAGGAGTAGGAAGTTCATGCTGGCAGTCTGATAACGTAGAACGATGGGCGAATGCCTAAGATTAGAAGCCTGACGACTGTCGCTGTTCTCATAATGCCAGTGGGGAGCAGATTCCTGCCTCTCCACAGCCAGGCTGCACAGTTGGTGCCACCCTCCTTACTCACAGCGCTGTGAAGCACAGCTAAGACTGCTTCTCTGGCCAGACATGCAACACCTTCCAGAACCACAGGAGAATCGCTCTAGCGGCTGGACTGGGCAGTCCAGAGAAAAGTGATCCTGAGACTTTCCCTCAGCTGAAAGCATGTAGAAAGGATGGGGCAGGATGTTTTCTAGGCTTTAGCATACAGTCCACCCCTTGGGCCCTCTCCACCAACAGCTACTCTGCTGACAAGTTAGGAAAAGGTGAATGGGAAGGATGAGCCCCTAACCTCAGCTCAGCAAAAGGCAGGATTCCAACTCCTGGGATGGCATGTGCATACGAAAAGAAAGGGCTTCTCTTTGTTGGAGTAGGGACAAGGCAACCCAGTCCTGAGTAACTAGAGGAGGCCAGTAGGACCAAATTGCTTACAATGGCAAGCTGAGCCTAGTGTCACACATCCCAGTGAAGGGAGCAGGGATGCCCCACCGAGGTATGCTTCGATTAACACTTCAAAGAGATCATTTCATTTTCATTTTAAAAAGGCATTCTGTTAAGGTTGCAAATAAGCTCATCTGGTGCCCAGAAACACCCTATATATGAAAATCCTCAAGTTATTTTAAAATTGTATATTTTAGACTCTCTTTTTAGTAATTGGAATCTGATAGAATGGAGGGTCTACCTCCAGTTCCACAGACATTTGTTGAGTACTTACCGGGTGCCAGGTGTGCAGAGCTGCAGACTTCAAAGCACAATTTGAGGCCCAGCTCTGCACTAGAAGGGTCCGGGAAACGGCTGGCTCTGTCCAATAGCTGCTCATGGTTAGAGGGGGCCAGAGCTGCCCCATCTGACCATATATTCCTCAGGGCCTCGAACCAGAGTGGAATTGGGGGTCTTGATTTTTTTTTGTTGTTTTGTGATGATTCCGTTTAATAGATGTCAACTCTGTGTGTTTTTAATGAAACCTGGTTATGAGGCGGTTACTTTGCATATAATAATGCACAGACGTCAGTTTCAAGTTAAAAAATGCTTACATATTTGAAAAAATAGATGTGCATTCCTCAACATGAGAATGGATTGGGACTCCTGGGGCCAACCATGTTAGCTGTTTCTTTTTTTGGCAAATACATTCATGAAATAGCATGTTGGAACCTGTGATAGGGCAAACGTTTCCTGTGGAGGAATATACAGTAGGGCTTCCTTCCTCCATTAGAAAACAGCATTCTCTGGAGCCCACGTGGAATGGGGAGTTCGGCCCAGCCTTGCGGGGTGGGGACTGTGGAACAAAGAGCACAAAGGAAGGAAAACTGCAGGAAGTTGGAGCCCTGGTGCCCGCATCTGGCTGATGGCAGCCCCAGTGGGAGATGGTGCAGTTAGACAAACCCGGAGCCCTCAGCCTTCAGAGTGAGCCACAAATCTTGACACTTCCAGAGATAAGCACTTTCAGAGGCTTTCTGAGCCAAGCGCTCTGGGCGTTGACCCTTCCCATCCCCCACCACACAGCCACTAGCCTTCTGTGGCACTCTTCCTGTCTTAAAGGTCCCTACCTTCCTCCATCTGAGGGCCCCAAAGACTAGGAGAAGATGGCTGCCTAACTAATACAAATGTATCCGTTTACTCCTTGGCTTAACCATACCTCCAGCTAATTCATTCAACAAACATTTTTTGGATTTGTGTGTGTGTGTGCATCTGCTATGTGCTAGACTGGGTGGAAGCACAGAGAGACTGTACAGTTAGGGACCAGGTCTCCCCAGGTGTGTCTGCCAGTTACCAAAAGGAAAAGGCAGCTCTTGCCACGTGGCAAAGTAGGACCACTATAGGATTAGACCTGAACCCCTACTGTGTGCTAATCTCTTTGCTAGAGATTGAGAACACACTGGCAAGCAAAACATAGTTCCTTTCCTCAAAGAGCTGATGATTTGGTAGGGAAGACAGGTGAGAAAAGGGCAGTTTGGATCTCGAATGGTAAGTGTCCTGGTATGTGGAGAGTCAGTGGAGGGCACCCTGGAGGGCACCCAGGCCAGCAGGACGTAGCTGGTTGGGTAGAGATAACACTTCAAACAGGGCTTTGTGTGGACACATTATCCAGAGGTTCTCCACTGGTGTGCAGAAATCCCTTCACAAATGTGCTATTGATTTTTAATCAGTGTGGATAACTCATTTAACAACCACTGAGTGTTCCTACAGCAGGGCTGTGTTGTCGGAAGGGGAGCTGGGCTCATGGGCAGCGTGATGTGGAGCAGGTACCATCACTGCAGTAAAAGGTGAGAAGTGGAGCATAGTTGAGTCCCCTCCAAAGAGAGAGCTCCTGTGTACTGGACCGTAGGAGAACTTGGCCCCAAAGTAATCCAGGGGTAGCCCACGCAGCAACCGTTCTGTTTAAACAGCCAATCACACTGCGAGTGATGACGGGAATTGGACAATCACTGTGCCATATTGCGGTAATGTGTGTGTTGCAAAGACTGTTGACTGACTTTGCATTGTTTTCATCTTTCAGCACCTTCACATGTATCACCACACATTTTGGTATTAGAAAGAATGCTGTGATCACAAAAAAAAAGTGGAGAATTGCTGCATTATAGTCCAATCCACAGAGAAGCAAAGGCAGCACATATTCTGCTTCCAACATTGGTAATCAGCAGCAATCCCGTCTGAGCCCATTACATGCCTCTTCCTTGTTCTAAGAGGGTGAAATCTCCCCCAGTGAAAGGATTGGGGCAGACTTTCCCTTTTGCTGAAAATGACAAAGCAATTTCTCTCTCTATTTTTTTAAAAATTGTTTTCATTATGAGAGTTTGACTTGCCTCCTACTTTCCGAAGAAAGGGCAGAGGAGATCTGAACACATGCTTTGGCATGGTAGGCAGCAAATTAGCCGCAAAAACTTTCAAGGCAGGAGCTGTGTGCAAACATAACCAGTGGCCACAGCCTTCTTGCAGGTTGGCTCACCTAGGGGAAGGAAGGTGACGCCTTGCCAGCAGGAGTTGCTTATATTCCTACACTTATTGTCCTCTGGGGTGATATTTAGCAGTAACCTCATAGGCTGGAGTGCTTTTAAGACTCCACTCTTTGGGGACTGAGACACTGAATTTGAAAAAGCACCACTCACTCCGCACTAACCCTGGCCAAATGCCTCCACACAGCCGGCTTCTCCATCAGCTCACACAGACAGTCTAGTCGGACACGAGGAGCTACATGAGCGACTCTCGGGGCACCAGGAAGCTGGTGAGTGGAATGGACTCTCTGAGAGCCAGAGAGACAGTTTAGAGCCATAAAGGGCCTTAGGAAATAGCATCTCCTTCTCCAGACGCTCTTAAAGCAGCCAGTTATGTCATCTCCACCATCAAGTCCGAGTTTGTATTAATGCACTCTCCTCAAGTCAACCCAGCTCAGCAACAGCAACTTCACTGCCAGGCTCTGCCCCGCACGGGGTTGTCCCTGCTGAGAAAGGGCAGACAAGTTCAAGGGCAAGTTGATCGCCAGGGCTTTGCGTATGTTCTCACTTTAATTCTCACAACGAGTCTATGAGATACTGATTATTCTCCTCGTGGTGGAAGAGTATTCGGGGAGAGTAACGTTTTCTCCCTGATAGTTGACAATTTCACTCCCTCTCTCCTCTCACAGCCAGGCTGGTTAGGGACCACAGCCGTCGCAAAGGGCACAGGGGAGCATTTCTATAGTGGTTTCCATGAGCTAGTGACATGGAAGAAAGGAGAGGACTCTTGGCATTGCCAAAAGGTTTGAGGAGTTTTTTTTAAAAGAAGAATTCTCTTTTGCTTGTCCCCCCACTCCCCACACGCACATACTAGAAAAGATGATGGGGAAACAAGAATAGACTTTGGAGGGTCCTGGAGGGAGAGGTTGTGACAGGTTATAGTTTCCAAAAATGGTCACAACAGTGTCCCCAATCGCATGTGCTCTCCTTACAATGTAAATGTGACAGTCTTCTTGAAGAGAGGTGGCGTCTGTGTCCCCATCCCTTGCATGGAGGCAGGCTGCAGGCTCTGGTGGCAGTAGCATTATGTGGGTTCTGAGAGTAGTTCTTGAAAGGCCATGGAGCTCTACTTGGGAGCTGAGACCTGCCTATGGAGCTCTGAGTGGCCATGCTGTGAGGAAGCCCAGGTCACACAGAGGGGCCTCGTGGAGGTGTTCTGGTAAACAGCCCCAGCTGAGGTCCTGCTGACAGCTGCCATCCATAACCACATATGTGAGTGATGATTCCAGCTCCCAGCTGTCAAGTTGAGCCCCTCTGAGGCCTCGGACATCAGAGCAGGGAGAGAGAAGGTATCCCCATGTGCTCTTGGAGAATTCCTGACCCAAGATTCCATGAGCATAAAAAAATTTTAAGGCACTAAGTTTTAGGGTAATTTGTTATGTAGAAATAACCAGAACAGGTCCCAGAATTCTTTTTCCAGGGTTAAGGAAAGTGGTAAATCCTATTAATAGATTTGAAGATCCCAGTTCTAGAGGACCTGTGCTTCCTGAGGGCCTTGGGATAGGATCACAGAGATAGAAGGGCTGCATTTTGGTAGACAGGGCCTGGGGCAGCCTATCAGATTCTACAAACCTAGCACGCTCTGGAACTAGCAGGACAATTCCTCTACCCTCAAGCATGGCATAGATGAGAAGAGATGGGGAAGAAGTGGTCACCTCTGAGGGCAGATGATCAAGGTCAGATGGGGTGGCTCAGGACATGTGGGCAGACACAACTAAGTATCCTTGAACTATCCTGCTAACACACCATAGGATCCTCCTGGACTCCCAGGATTAGAGACTAGAGACAAAAGCTTGGTCCCAGGGGAGTCCAGTGCACTAAGGAGCGGTAGGAGTGCTTTCTATTTCAATGTCTAGCCGGCGCATCTCCCACATGGTAGCCCCTAGCAGAGAGCAATGCAAGTGTGCTTCCTTGGCTTTGCTTGTCAGAAAATCAAGACTCTCATGGTGGACCACACCCATCAAGAGCCCACAGTCAGTACTGAGGAGGCCAAGGTGGGCTTGGGGTGGAGTTGTCTTGGACACCAGAAGGATCAGAGGTGGGAATGCTGAGTCCTACAGGAGTTTGGGCTCAGCCAGCACTCACTTCCTTTCCTGCATTAGACTGAAAAGACCTGGGAAGAAAGGGGTAATAGGACCCATACACGGTTTCCTTGATAGAGGCCCCAAGAGGCCCCACCCAGAGGGGGAATGGCCATGTGATCTTCTCAGGCAAATTGGCCCTTGAACTTCCCCAGTGAGATCTCTGAACTCTATTCCAGTGAGTCCCAGGTCAAGGAAGGCTTAGAAGTCACAAACTGCCAGTGGATGTGGACAGCCTGCAGAAGGGAACAGGAGAGGTTTTTAGCGGTGACCTGTGCCAACCAATGGCTCATCACAGAGAGAGTAATGGATATTGTAGAATATTCTAGATGGATACTTGAAAACCACATAGGACATTCCCTAGCACTGGGTAACATGAGGGGCAAGGACATAATCCTGTAAAATAACAAGGGGCAAGGACACAGAAGGAGATCAGAACACGCCACCCCAAAATAATGTCACTTTGGCATATTGATTATTTTGAGCTGAAGGCAATTGAGAAACAGCAGGAAGGGCTCTCTGCCCTCCCCCATTCTACCTAAAGCAGGGCATCGATTGCCTAGGAGAAAGGTACCCTCCATGTTCTAGGAAGAGGAGAACACTCTTAGCCCTGGAAATGGGGAGCTGATGCAGAGATGAATCTGTACAAACAAACCTGTTACAATAACCTTCATCTTCCATTAATTTCCCCTACATACTTCCTAGTCACTTTCCCACAATTTACTACTCCTAGCCCAAACCCCTTTTTCCTTTGTCTTGTTGTTCCCACACTTTATCATTCTTTGTTAAAAGGGTATAGAAGCTCTCAGGTCTACCTGCTTCTTTAGTCTTCATTTCTCACTTATAAAGTCCTCCATTTGCACATAAAAATATTAAAATCAAATAAAACTTGCATGCTTTTCTCCTGTAATCTTTGTTTTATCAGTTTAATTCTCAGGTCCACCCACAGAACCTAAGAGGATAGAGGAACAGTCTTTCCTCCCCGACAACACAAAAGTGGTGGAAAGTAAGTCCATCACCTTCAGGGCATCTAGGGACCAAGTATACAAATGGAATTACAGAGAAGCAAAGAGATCTACTTCATTCACGCCTGAATCTGTGGTTTGAGATTTGTACTAACTGTCACAAGCAGGCTCCTCAAATACCACCAACAGAATCTGCTGACAAAACAAAGCTGTGTCTGTCCCCCATAACTCAGTGAGAGAGGACACCAACTCTGTCTCCACAGCGTCTCAGAGCAGGGATGGTGAGGTGAGAATTGACTGAGAATTAAAGGTTTGCTTTTAGGCAGGTCTGACAACACAGGACCTGATTAGGATTGGGTAAGTGCCATGATGTGACAGTCTGGGATTGCTGGAACCAATAGGATGAGGATCTGGAGAGGAGGGAGTCAAAGAATCTGTCTGTGGGTGCTTTCCACTGAAGAGCTGGTGAGTCTCACAGGAAGTTCCTGTAATGAGCAATCAAACTTTTTGTCTGGGCAGGAGGGTCCTAGAAAAGTAAAGTCATGCTACAGATTTGCTAATGAAGAGAGCAGTCTTGTTACCTAGATAGTAAGGGTGGTTTCAGTCCTGTGTCCACGTTGATTGTGGGAGTGGACTGGTTCTGTTCTCACCACTCTGTCTCCATTTTCCAATTAGGAAACTTCAGGTTTAGAGGGGCTAAGTAACTTACCCAAAGTCACAAGGCTAGTAGAACTGAACAGTACTGTGCTTAAGACCATAGGCTCTGAAATTAAACTGCTTGAGATCTATGCAAGTTTTGAAAGTTACTTAATTTCTCTCTTCCTCAGTTTTATCATCTGTAAAATGAAAGTAGTGCTGGTAACGAGCATATAGAGTTGTGGTGAGGATTAAATGTGTGAATGCCTGGAAAGCAGTCAGCACAGGGCTCGGCATGTGTTCACTAAGTGATAGCTAGTAGTAGTAATAAGTTGCACAATAGTAAAATTGGCAGTAGTCATAATAATAAGGGAAGATTTGGGTTCAAACTAGTTCTGTTGGACTCCAGAGCAGGATCGGCTATGTAATTTGCCCAGTGCAAAATGAAAATGCAGGGCCCTTGTCCGAAAATTACTAGGAATTTACAGCCAGCCACAGTAGTACGTTAAACCAAGCATGGGGTCATTCTAAGCACCGGCCTTGAGTGCCTGCACAGGTTGCACACCCGTGAGGCTGGCTCTGCTCCAGAGCTCTTCTGAGGAAAATCTATTATGCTCTTAACTAGCACTGCATTATACCAGCTTGTTTCTCTCACATCACAGCTACCATCTGAGAACTTGAGAACCCCTGTGCAAGGCTGCCTTCCTCCAAAATATATAGCTGTTTTATCATCACCGATGGTGCAAGACCTGACATTCCTGTAACAGCTTAAGTTGCACCAAGCAACAAGTATCCATGGCCTTTTACACAGCCTTGTCTACGGAAAGGAAGGTAAAAGAGAGACCGGGAAGGCGCCAGCACCCACAGCATGCCCCCACGGAACACCAAGCTTAGACTTCAAGTCAGATTCTCTAGATCTTTCATTTGAAAATCATATTGTGTCTCTCTCCGGTCAGAGGCATTGTGGGTGAATCCATTTTGAGATGAACTTGGTGAGATTTTCTAGTTCTGTTTCAGAAAAAGCTGAGGAGAATGTTTCATTTGGTCCAAGCCATTAACAAACGAAAACAAAGCAAAACAATCAGAGTAGAAGATAACACAAAAAGGTGGTGTTTGATTTTGACCTCAAACTGCTCCCTGGGCATTGACGCTTTATGCAAGAACTTTCCAACTCTGACTTCAGTGGGAAAGAAAATTTCCAATGTTCTTTTGCAGCAGTGGACCAGATGAGGTAAGACTCCGTTAGGAAAAACTATTATAGTTAAAGTGTAATTGCTTTTCCTGGTTCTTGTAATTAAAGTCTGTCGTCTCATTCTCGGGAAGATGATGTGTTTTAATGTTTTTTAATGAATGACGCAGGGTGTGAACCAATGAACATGGAGGATGACGACGTTAACACGTGATTACTACTACCCTCTTTGCCTGACGGCTCAAGCCACCAGTCACTTCTCCCCATGGAGCACACCTTTATCTTCTAGATGCAGGGCAGTATTTCCAGGATGAGTGTCTAGCCACTGACCTCCCAGTGGGGAGACGGGGAAATAAAATGTATAAAGTTACGGCTGGTAGGTGTGGTGGAAGCCAGCGCTTGTGGTCTAGTTAAGATTCAGCCCTCTCACCACCATGGCCCAGGTTCCTTTCCCAGTCAGGGAACCACACCACCCATCTGTCGTTTTCATATTGTGGTGGCTACATGTTGCTGTGATGCTGAAAGCTATGTCACTGGGATTTCAAATACCAGCAGGGTCACTCATGGTGGACAGGGTTCAGCAGATCTTCCAGACTAAGACAGACCAGGAAGAAGGAACCGGCCGCCCACTTCTGAGAAATTGGCCATGAAAACTCTCAAGTGGTCAAGCATTGTCTGAGAGGATGACGCAAAAAGACCCCCTGTGCTGTACACAGAGTCACTATCAACTTGACAGCACTAACGAAAAAAAAAAGATGTGGTGGGAGAGAAAGGCAAGAGGGGACAGAAAAGGAGAGAGTGGCCTAATGCTGATATTCTCAGGAGCCACAGTTGTCACCCAGGTCACTTAGCTCTGGCCATGACAGTGGACCCGTTCCTGGGTGGGAGCAGGAAATATGTGCAGTGAATTTCTGCAGTGGGGTCTGAAAACTTCAGTTGTCCAAACGCTGGGCCAATAGAAACATTTTTCCAGCTGTATTGTCTCATAAAGACAGAAATAAAGAGTGAAACTTACAGCTGACTATATAAGGAACTCCAAGTCCCAAATGATTGAGAGCATTTCTTTCCAAGGCTCCCAGGCCCAACCCAGGCCCTCCCTAACTGTCCCCCTCCCCCAAGAAAACAGCTTGATTCTGCCCTTTGAGAAGAGAGCTGCAGGGAGAATGTGAGCCGATAACTGTGGAGCCAACTCCGTGTCTTATGCTCGTTGGCATTACCGTTGGATATGTTACTGGGGGTGTGTACTGTGGTGGGGGGTGAACCGAGCAGAGTTCTGCTATTCCTGTCATCCCCTCCTCTCCTTTGGCAGGACCCACACAATGCCTCCGAGCCTTCCTCGTGGTGGCACTTGGTTGTTTTCCTGTTTGGCAGCCTTTCTCCATCCAACCTCTGGGCTCAGGTTTGCTTTACTCATTTATTCATTAATTCATTCATTCACCAAACGAATGCCTATCCTGTGCCAGGTGGGTTCCAGGTGGTACTGGGAGCCAGAGATACAAACAGAAATAAACACTCTCTGCCTCTTTTACAAGAGCCCTGCTTAGCTCTTTGAGAATCAGCCATCTTTAAATGTGCAAACACTAGGATGTATTGAACATTTACTGTGTGCCAAATGATGTCCTGAACATTTGCTACGTGATAACAATTAATTGTCACAACAACTCTTTGAAATAAATAATATTATCCTCCCCATTTGATGCAAGAGAAACTGAAGCCCAGAGAGAAGTCATTTGCTTCTAAGTAGAGGAACCAGGATTCAAACCAGATATTTTGGCCCTGGATCGTGAGCTCTTAACCATCATATCAAAACTATAGTGTCTCTTGACAAACCCTGGGGCAAGGCAGGACTGCTTTGGGACAAGTTTAACAGAATGTGGCAAAAAGCAGGGTCTGAGTTCATGAGCACTGGAGAGACCCACCTGGGGACCCCAGATATGTGAGGGACTCCTCTGAAGGGAGCGAGGGGTGCCCGAGTGGGAGGTGGAGAAGAGCAAGAGCTTTGCTGTTTGTGATCGCTCATTTTGCCCCCAAGCCTAGTGAGACCTACGGAAATAGAGTTTGTGTCCAGAATTTCAGGCTCCACCTGATGGGGTTGTTCTGCTTACTGCAGACACCTGGGCACAGGTGCTTATATGAAACAGGTTCACTGACAGTGACGGGAAAAAGAGCTTGACAGGAATGTAAAAAGTGGAGTTGAAGCAACATTGCTTACTCCTCCATCCTCAGCCCTCAATGTATAAGTGAGGAAACAGATCTAGAGACACCGGGTGACTTTCAGACCACGTGGGTAGGGTGTGTGAGAGCCAAGTCAGGACCCCTCATGTATTGCCGTGTGTTCTTTTGTCTGCTGTTGTGTATCATCAGACTGTAAACATGAGGGTGGTATCATTCCTTATCTTTCTTTGTGTCTACCTCAGCACCTGACACACGACTGGTATATAATAGGCCTTCAAGGAACATATGCTGAATAAATGCATAACCGGTGATTGTTCTAGAAATGCAGCTGGAGGAACAGATGCCTGTGGCTTCCCGTCGCCTAGGGCCTGCTGTTCCCAGCATGTGTGTGGCAGGTGGGCACGGAGCAGTGGCTGATCCACGCACTTTCTCTGACTGCTCCTCTAGCCGATGAAAAGATCTTACCTCCTAGAAAGTTCTGGTCTAGCAATTCACCCTTTACTGCCAGGAAATTTTTTTTTTTTTTTTAAAAAGATGGCTTTAATCTCTGAGATCGGCTGGATTCGCTCTTCATTTATGGCTTAGAATTTATTCTTTAATTTCAGTGTTCCCTTCAAGTCCTTCTTTTCCAAAAATGGCCTGTCAGTTAAGCAGCTCAATTTCCCTCTCTGTCCCGTTGCTAGAATGCTTGTCTCTGTAACCTCAAAACAACTCTCCTTCTCAACTACGGATCTTGGCTGTGCTCCCCCTGTGAAAGCCAGAGTTATTTATGTCACAAAGGTGTTTTTCCTTCCCTCCCTGGTTAGTGGTTTGTTTGCTGCAGCTAGGTACAGTTTTGTGATTTTGGGGTTTTTAAAATTTTTAATTTATTCAGTAGCTGGGAGGAAGAGGAGCTCATGAAGCCTCCCTGGGCACCAGCCTGATTGCACAGTCCCCTCGCTGAGAGCAGAGAGGGCAACACTCCTGACTGAGACTGACGGCAGATAGCATGCTTATGGGCGCTTTCATACCTGACCTGGGCCTTGTGGGACAGTCACCTGGCCAGGCCACTGTCCTCCGTGGCACAAAGAGAGAGTACCTGCTCTTCTGACCCTGGTAGCTGGGTGGGCACGTGAGAGCCACCTGGGGAGGTCCGATAAGATGCCGAGTAGGACAGAAGATTGGATAAGGTGACTTTTAACCTGGAGAGTCTCTGACTAAGGGAAGGATGCTGGTTTGAGCCCAGGAAACTCAGTGGGAAAAAAAAAAAAAGGCTTAATCTTTACAACTACTAACAGGCTTTCAGCCAATTGCTTTAAAACAAAAAAAAGTTAGAATCCAGTAGTTTTAAACCATTGCTTTGAAATAAATGGCTTTGTCTCTGGAAGGCGGGGAGAGGCGGTTAAAAAAACAAAGCAAATGCCAGTTATGTTTTAAGACATTAGCAGTAATAACTGATGCTTAAGTGTAAAAAGCAGAATAGAAATGAGCATCCCTGACCTCAGTCTTTCTTTTTTTACTTGCAGTGTGACCTTCCAAGAAATTGCTCCATATCCTTGTCAGACAGCCTCACATTTGGCCTCTAGGTTTGCTCTAAAGAACAGCCAATGAGAGCCTGGAGACTTGGTGGGCTAGGATGTACCCCCTTAGACCAGGAAAAGGGCCCACCCTGGGCTCTGAGCCTTAGAAGGGCCAGCTCTGGCCTGAGCCCCTCCATTCTTCTCCACGTGGGTCAGGAATCCACTGGGTCAAAGGGATGTGCCACTCAGAGCCTGCAGCCCCTCCCCTTCTGGGCCAGGCATCGGGTGTCCAAGGCTCAGTGTTCCCTATCTGCTATGGGCTGGATGTTTGTGCCCCCTAAATTCATATGTCAAAACCCTAATCCCAAATGTGATGGCATTAGGAGGTGGGGTCTTTGGGAGGTAATTGATTGGTCAAAAGAGGAAGCCTTCGTGATGGGATTAGTGCTCTTATAAGAGATATGAGGGACATCATCTCTGTCTCCACCATGTGAAGACGCAACAAGAAGGTGGCCATCTGTAAACCAGGAAGAGAGCCCTCACAGCATTGAATCTGCTGGCACTTTGATCTTGGACTTCCTAGTCTCCAGAATTGTGAGAAATAAACGTCTGCTGTTTAATCAATCCAGTCTGTGGTATTCTGTTACAGCAGCCCCAGCAGACTAAGACACTACCCCAGTGTCCCTGAGCCCACTGCTGGGCCCTGAGTGGGCCTCTTCCCCAGGCCATCATCCCGCTGCTGACCACTATACACTGGCACTTGTGTCCCTGGGCCCAAGGGTAGCCAAGAGTGGCTGTTTTCAGAAGTGTGGACATGTAGGCTGGGGTGTCCTCTTGTGTGGGAGATAGAGCCGAGGGTGGGATGATAAAGATGAGGGTTGCTACAGGCTGGCCCTCACCAACCTCCCACATTCAGGCACAGCACTGATACCCTAAGTTTGAATCTGGTCCTTCCAAGTCGTAATGAAGATGTATTTGTCAAAATAAGAGGACAGAATATACTTTACTGGGCAGTTTATTAGCTCCATTTATAACTTCTAGAGAGACCTACGGAGTACAGGCCTTCCTTTGTGCTCTTGTGTGAAGGCTCAGAGTGCAATGCTTAGGTGTACACAGTACGACATGTAAAAACACACAGCCCAACCATCTTCACATGTCAAGAGCCTTCCTGTATTTTTATTCTATATTATTAAAAATACATATATAGAGACCATTTCTAGTTGTCGAGTCTAAAGCATCCCTCTCAGATTTTCCCTGCTTGACTTGGAAATGCATGGGACTCTTACATTCATATGAAAAACAGTCACTTTATGAGCCGTGTGTCGATGATAAAATCCCTATGACAGTCTTCTGAGCAGTCAGGGGAATATTCACAAGTAAATAATTTCTTCTTTGGTGGAAAAACAGTTCCAAAAGCACCTGTTCCTAGCACACGGTTAGTCACTCTTCCTTTGAGTCCTGGTGGGTGTGTATTTCACAGCATTTGCAGAAATTTGTTCCTGTCTTCTCTGCTAGATTCAGAGCTCCTCAAAAGCAAGTACTGTACCTTCTTCCTCTTAAGATTTTCAGCATTCAGCCCCATGCTAGGCATATAGATAATGAGTATTATGTTGTTGTGTAATAAAAAGTATAGATTTGATCTTTGTTCCAGTTCCTGGCACAGAGGTCCTAAAACCCTTGGAATTTCCTGAGTGATAGGAGTCTTTTTTTTTTGGCTGTTAATGAGCATCTAAAAGGGAATGGGGTCTATATAGCCTCAGGATGGGACTTGTGGCCAGAAAAACCTACCATGGTGATTAGAGGGTTGGAACTTCCAGCCCCATCCCCCAATACCTGTGGAAGGAAGAGGGGCTGGAGATTGAGTTCAATCACCAATGGCCAAGGATTTAATCAATCAAGCCTAGGTAACGAAGTCTTGATTAAAACTCTGAAACAACGAGGCTAGGGTGGCTTCTGCGTTGGTGAACACATCAACATGCTGGGAGGGTGGCGCACCCAGAGAGGGCATGGAAGCCCTGTGCCTCCCCCACCACTGATACCTTGCCCTATGCGCCTCTTCCATTGGCTGTTCCTGAATTGTATCTTTTATAGTAAACCAAAAATTGTAAGTAAAGTGCTTTCCTGGGTTCTCTGAGTCATTCTGGCTAACTTTCAGATCTGAAGAGGGTAATGGGGACCCCTAAATTCATAGCCAAGCTGGACAGAAATGTGGGTAGGCCAGGGCCCTGATATTGCAGCTGATTTCTGAAGTGACAGACAGTCTTGTGGGACTGAGCCCTTAACTTCTGTCTGTGCTAACTCTGAGTACTCAGTGTCAGAACTGAAGTGAACTGTTGGACAGCCAGTTGTTGTCAGAGGATTGGACAATCTGTTGGTGTTGGAATACCATACTTGTTCTTGGAGAAAGGACACCACACATGTATACTAATAACTAAGAAAAAACGTAAAGTATGAATTTACTTTAACTGCAGACCTTACTCTAATTTTGTTAGTTATTGAGAATTCTGTCTCTGGCAATTTAATATTCCTTCTGTTGAGAGATAGGGTCCATGTCCCCTCCTTTGAAGCAGGTTTGTAATTGCTTCAACCAATAGAGTATGGTGAAAGTGACACCATTTACTTCCAAGGCTAGGTCATAAAAGGTCATATAGTTTCAGCTTCCATCTTGTTCTCTCTTGGAATTGTTGCTCTGGAGATGCTCCCTTTGAAATCCAGCTGCCATACTGTGAGAAGCCCCAGCTGCCAGGTAGGGCCACTTGTAGGTGCTCTGGTTGACTGTCCCAGCTGAACCCAGCTGTCAAGTTATCCCCACCAGGTGCCAGCCACGTGAGTGAACAAGCTTCCAGATGTTTCCAGCCCCAGACATTTGAGACACCCCAGGCATTCGACTTCCCAGCTGAAGCCCCAGAATCCTGGAGCAGAGACATGCTGTGTGTTATCCAGATTCCTGACCCACAAAATTCATTAGCATAATAAATGCTATTGCTCTATGCTACTGTATTTGGGGTAGTTTTTCACAGTAGTAGTAACTGGAACATGGTGTCCTTGACACTGTGTAATGGCCAGCTTTCTAAAACTCTTTTTCTTCATTCTGGGTGCTTCTATTTATTGTAAGGGCAGTGGTATTACAACTGTACATAAAAATTAAACCATAAGAATTCTGTTAGTTATTGAAAGAACAGGTGATTTTTTTAACATTAAAAATTATGGCTTTTTAGGATGTAGGGAAATACTTTTCACATACGGCAATTCTCTTACTATATAAATCTTTCTGCACATCCCTGATTATTCCCTTAGGTAAGTCCTAGAGATGAATCTGTGGGTCAAGTGACATGCATGTTTTAAGGCTATTATTGATTCACATGACTACGTTGTTGTACAGTGCCTCTAACTCAACGCCCTCCCTTCCCCCAGGACTGGGGACCTGCTTGGGGAGACAGCTTGGGCTGCTCTCTCATGCTTTCTCCTCCCCCTCCCTCTGCTGCTTCCTGGTCCCCCAGAGCAGAGGGTAGGGAGGGATGGATGAGATAGAAAAGGGGAAAAATTCTTTGTACCTGATGTGGTCCTGACAGGTTGCATGTCCCCCAAGCATTGGGCATCCAGATGCTCACTGTCTTGTGGAGCACGTGCTAAGTTCTTTGGAGGTCTGTAGGACGCCTCCCCTCAACATAGTTACCTCACACGGGAGATGTGCCTCTATCGGATCTTGTCCTCCCCCATCAATTCCAGCCCACACTGGAAAACCCCACAGACACTCACTGCTGGTCTGTCTTCCTGCAGGCAGTCGTTCTCCAGGCAGGGTGCCAGCAAGGCAGCACAAGCCTGGCTTCCTTCCATGGCACGCACTTGGCCACAGGCAGTTCGTGCCTTCTTACCACACCAGATGACAGGGGAGGGGCAAGAGCGGGCTGCTCCCTCTCTTTGCAGTGCCATCTCTAAACAGTGCCTTTTCTCCTGCTCAGTCAATACAGAATGCAGATCAGCAATTGCACTCTAAGCAAATGTTCAAGGGGTGAGATGCCTGTCTGTCTTTGCAGACCCTCCCAAACCGTGCGATCCATCTGGATGTGGGGCCAGCAGAGCACTCTCCCCTAGGCCAGGAACTTCCCATCCAACGCCTCTTCCAATTTCCACATCTTGGGCTTACAGAGACTGGGAGGGGAGGCATGGGAGTTAGTAGAATGCTGTGGGGATGGGTCCAGGGGCCCTCATTAGGATGGAGACATAGGCAGGGCCTCTGCTCCTCAGCTCTGGCTTTCACCCCAATAATCAAACAATAGGAAAACTTCCACTGAAATTCTCTTTTAGTGATTGGTTAAATAATTACGGTGTATTCTCTACAAAGGAATAAAATGTAGCTATTGATAGTCCTAAGACTACTTCATAGGAAATATTTATCAATATGCATTTATTGATATATATTTAATGATATATTGCTAAATGAAGAACTCAAGCTCCAGAACCACATACTCCCATATTTGTAAAATACATATTGTATATTTATAGATGCATAGAAAAAATCATTGGAACACTTGCTACACCATTGTTTTCCCAGAGGGATAAAATTATAGGTGATTTTCTTTTCTTCTCTGTGCTTTTTTTGAGTTTTCACATTTCTTTGAGCACATGCTACTTTGATAAGTACAAAAATTATTTTTGAAAAATAAAATTAAATGTTAGCCTCCCTCTTACCCACATCCCCCTACAAATGTTCTTTCTCCTTATTAACTTCTGAATTTTCAGTACCGATGAAGCTGTTCTCCTTCAAAACAAATGAAGGAGCAGAAACAAATCCACACTTGCCGGTGCTAAATTCTCAGCAGTCAGCAAGAGCACACACGTGCAGGACCTGCTTCAACAGAGGCCAGCGGAACTCGGACAAGGCAGCCTCATCTGCAAGTGTTTCAGGAAGAGTGCCTGGAGCAGAGGTCTGCATCTGCGTTGCACATTGGAACCGCCCAGGATGCTTTAAAAACAACTGATGCTGGGGCAGCGGGAGTAAAAAGTCAGATGATTCCAATGTGCAGCCAAGGTTAAGCACCCTGCCCCAGGGTGGAAACCTCACCTACGAGCCTGTCTTCCTCATCTTCCAGGCACCTTCTCTGGGAGTTTCCTGTGTTTTCTCCTACATCAATTGTCTGAAAGTATTTGATCACAAATGTAGTCTCCAAAATTGCAACTAGAAGTAGGCGGCAAGAAGATAAGGGTTTTAAGCCATGTACTGGATTGAATAGTGCCCCCAAAAGATTCATGTTAGCCCGGAACCTTAGTATGTGACCCTCTTTGGAAATAGGGTCTTTGTAGATGTCATCAAGTTAAGATGAGGTCATACTGGATTAGGATGGGCCTCAAAGCCAATGAGTCGAGTCTTAGAAGAGGGAGAGTTAGACACACAGTGGTAAGAAGGCTGTGTGAGGACGGAGGCAGAAATGAGAGGGATGCACCTACTAGCCAAGGAATGCCAAGGATTGCCGGCCACTTCCCATACGTAGGAAAGAGGCATGGAATACATTTTCCCTCAAAGCCTCCAGAAGGAGCCGACCCTGCTGACACCTTGATTTTGGACTTCTGGCCTCCTGAACCGTGAGAGAATAAGCCGGTTGTTTTAAGTCACCCAGTTTGTGGTAATTTGTTACAGCAGTCTAGGAAACTAATGCACGCTGTTTCAGAAGTCTTCCCCCAGAAGCAGAGAAACGATGCCCCGTTACACCTCTGTAAGAGGTAAATACTTTCCTCTGCACAGATCTTTTCTGGATCTCAGAGGTCTCTCCCTTGCGTGCCCAGTTCTCTTTGCGCACATGGAAAAATGCATCTTAGATAATACATGTCAATTTTCTTTCAATTATTTGTAGCACAAGAGCTATTTAGTTTTGCAAGGTGGGAAAAATCCCCAATATACATTTTGTTCCATTGCTTTTCCCAGCTCAGTCAGGAGACTTTTCTTATTAAATTCACTCACCTGGTAACTAATGAGACTTGCCAGCCTTTAAAAAGCAATTACTTCTAAGTAAAATAAGCACTTCTCTGAAAGAGTCAGAAAAAGCTGACATAAACAAGCCACTATATAAGTAGAATTTTGCTATTTCTGCTTTAATCTTGAAAAACTTCTTTCATCAGGACTATCTGTCATAGATAATGGGCTAATGGTGAGGCCTTAGTTGGGCATTTACTTTATTCTCCAGCTTTCCTATAGGTAGCACCAACTATGTAAGTTAAATTCCATTCAATTGAATAAATAATTATTGCATGCCTTCTATGCTAGGGGCTGGGGATGCAAAGAGGCCACTGCCCTCGGGAAAACCACAGTCCACAGAGAAGGTAGACAAGTAACAATGGATTAGAGCATAGAGCCCAAGCGTAATGCAGAAGCATCTATGAGCTAAAGATGTGGCATAGGATGATCTTCTAATTCAGTTAAACACGGTGAATTGAACATGAATATGTATCTCCACTCCCTCCTGAAAATGCACTAAAATGAGAGTAAAGGGAAAAAAAGTAAGTATGGATAAATTAAAAGAGCAAAGAGAATTGGGAAGAGACCACAACAAACGAGAAATGTCATTGGATTTAGTGGAATGGAAAATCAAAGAAGTAGAGGAACAGAGAAATCTGACTTACTAAGTGCCTACAGAGGGCGAAAAACTGGAGATACCTCAACTATGGGAGGTGGTGGTGGCCATGAGGTGAAAATGAGAGGTTTGGTTGAAATTCTGTTTGAGGAGAAATTAGATGCCAAGTTGCTGGCTCATCCAGAGCAGCTAAGGGTCCACCACTCCCCCACCCAAGTAGGAGATTTATTATTAGAGAGTAGGACCACAAGAGAGGCTGCAGTCACAGCAGAGAGTGGGGCAAAGGGCTGCTCTGAGCGTGAACACTGACATCTGAACCGTGAGACTCTCAGCCATCTTCCTCCATCCTCCACCTCTAGGATGTTGACACCAGGTGTATAACCCTCGGGCAGGAGACTGGTAGATTCTCTCTGGAGAAAATGAATGGCACCAAAGATAGGACATACTGAAAATGATAGTTGAGGTTTCTGGGAAAGAAACGAAAAAGGAAAAAGAAATTCAAGTCCTGCCTGAATCATCCTACAGGGTCCCACCCTAAACCCTACATATACATGGACAAGCTCTTCCCTCCCACATACACAGAGCTTCAATCAATCTTTTAGTGTTTAATGAACACCCAAGCATCCTCAGACATTTGAGGAAAGATTTTAACACGAAAAATAGAAATAAAAAATAGTGAACAGCAAAAAGCAAACTCAGCAGGAAGAGAAAACAAGAAAACTAAATACAAAACAAATGTCCTGTAGTTAACAACGTGGGAGAGAGAATGCATCTCCAAACCAGGATGAGCCTGCTATTCAAAAGGAACGTTCTTCGCAACAGTCAAGAAGTGGAAACAACCTAAATGTCCATAGACAGATGAATGGATAAAGAAAATGTGGTACATACTACATATAGTGGGATATTAGCCTTAAAAAAGAAAGAAATCCTGTTATACGTGCAACATGAATGAACTTTGAGGATTTTATGCTGAGTGAAATAAGCTAGTCACAGAAGGACAAGCACTGGGTGATTCTACTTTTATGAGATATCTAAAGTAGTCAAACTCATAGAAGCAGAAGGTAAAATGGTGGTTGCCATGGCCTGGAGGGATGGGAAAATGAGAGGAGTTGCTATTCAATGGGTATAGAGTTTCAGTTCTGCAAGATGAAAAAGCTGTAGAGATTTGCTGCACAGTGTGCATATAGTTAATAATCCTGTACCGAATACTAAAAATGTGTTAAGAGGGTAGATTTCATGTTGTGTTTCCTTTACCACAATTTTAAAAAACAAAATAAAACTTAGTTCTGTCCATACCAGCCGTGTAAACTTAAGTTCGTTAGTCTACTTCTCTGAACCACTGTTTCCTCATCATTATAAAGTGGAGGGGTGACTACCTTGCAGAGATACTGAGAGGATTCAGTGACGTGATGTATATGAAGCACTAAATCCAGCAGAGAACAACAACAACAAAAAAACTCAGAATGTTAGGAGAATGATATAAAACTCATAGGCATTAAAAATATGATAGCAGAAACAAATGTTGAACTAAGTGATGATTTCATTGTATGGAAATTCAGAGGAGTTTCACAATTTTTTTGGAGAATTTGTGAAGAATTTGTGAGAGTGATATAAAAAACTAATCTGAAAAAAGAAAAACTCAATTAATGTCTATGGGAAAACAAGAAAGTTGTACAAGAAAGGAGATGGAATTGTGTTATACTATGTGGCTTGGCGGAGAATGGTCATTATGTGATCAAAATAACGTAAAGATCGAACGTTTCCTAAAAATGTAATATCACCGAACTACGAGGTTGGAAGGACGGAAAATGGTGGTGGAGTTAAGAGCGCTAAATCCTCATAATGGGAACTCAGTAATTAACGTATAAAATTGATAAATCAGGGACTAGTGGTATAAATACTACTTAGAATCACTGAGTGGGCCCCCAATTCATAAACAATCGAAAAAGTCGAGAATGCTCTTTTCCCAGGGGAGCCGGGCTCAAGCTAGGGATCCGGGCAGAGCCATAGGCTACTGTTTTTATTATAACCTTTGTAGTACCTTTTGACTTTTAAAATTATGTAAATATCTGATTTTGGTAAAGGAAAAAAAGGAAGTTTAATAAAAGGACATAGTACTGAGGAGGACGTGATTAACTTTATTTGGAATGTGCTCAGTGTTATAGTCAGTTTAGGCTGCATAACAAAACACCATAGACTGAGTGGCTTGAACAACAGAAACTTCTTTTCTCACAGTTCTGGAGGCTGGAAGTCAGAGACCAGGGTGCCAACGTGGCTGGGTTCTGGTGAGGACTCTTCCTGGCTGGTAGACTGCCACCTTCTTGCAGCATCCTCGCATGACCTCTTCTTTGTGCCCACTCAGAGAAAGAGAGAGCAAGAGAACAAGACTTGTAGTGTCTCTTCTTAAAAGGGCACTAATCACGTCATTAGGGGCCCATTCTCATGACCTCATTTAATCCTAATTACCTCCCCAAACCCCATCTCCAAATGTCATCATATTCAGTGTTATGGCTTCAGCACAAAAATTGTAGGGGAACACAATTAGTCCATAGCACTCAATAAAGATTCCTTAAAGGAGGTGACACTTGGACTGGTACAGAGAGTGGGCAAACAGAAAAGGAGGGCTTTTCAGGGAGGAAGGGATGAGAAAATGTACACGAGCATGTGATAGCCTGGGGTATGTTAGAGGGGGTGCCTCTTTCCACTCATGGCATCCCGAAGGAGGGATTTTTTCTTAAGCATAAACCTAGGTGTTCTCTGTCCATTTTCTTCCCAGCAGTGAAGTCTTACCTCCCCATCTTACCTCTGATGGAAAGCTGTGGCTTCTTGCAAGGTGAGTTGTGCAGGTGGAGAAAGCTTGCCCCCATACAGACCTGTCCCCAACCTGCTGGCTGGACCACATCCTCCAGCTTTGCCTCACTCAGCAATAGCTATTTGTACCTTTATCTGCCACTTCCTTTATTTCTTAATTCTTTCCTTTTCCAACTTTTTCCCAGCATGAGACAGAAAGAGGGATGGCATTTTTTGTGGGGGCCTGCCTGAAACTAAAAATGGTTCAGAATTGTTGGCACAAAGGCTGTGTGGGGAGAGGAGTGGAAAGGGGGGGCAGTAGGAGATAATACGAGGTGGTAGGAGATGTTGTTGTCCTGAGGGAGCAGCATGAATGGCAGTGGTCCTTGTAGCCCTACCAGCAGCCAGTCTTCATTCACTCTGCACCCAGCTAAAGCGGAAAGGACGGATTGGAGGGGAGCTGCTGAAGGCCAGGAGACTGGTTAGGAAGTGATGCAGAAATGCAGGCGGGGAAGTCAGGACGTTGGCAGAGGACATTGAGCGCAAGGGATGAATTTGAGTTATGGATAAAAAGAGAACCAATAGGATTTGGCGATTAGTTGAGTGGATGAGAGATTGGAGTTGAGAGTGACTCCCAGATTTCTGGCCAGCGACTTCCTGGAAAACACCTTTCTCCTGTCAGAGATCTCGCTCCTCACCTGGATGACTCAACCCAACACAGCTGGGAGACCAGGCCCCAGAACACTGACCTGGGAAAAGCGTTTCGGGCCCTGAAAACCCTCCCTCTCAGCCTAGGTCCTTTGACAATTCCACATCTTCAATTCTAGTGTCTAATCCTCATTTCTCCAGTGGAGAGGTTAGAGAATCAGAAAACTGGCCAAAAAACACCAAAAACTTTATTTTGAAAAATATTTCAAAATAAAATTTGCAAAAATTGTGCAGTGTCTTCCCATAGACACTTCACTTAGATTCACCAACTATCATTTTGGCACGTTTCTCTCTCTCTCTCTCTATGTAATTACTGTAATTATTACTGCTAAACTACATAAAAGAAAATTGCACACATTATACTGTTATCTCTAAATATTTCAGCATATATCTCCTAAAAACAAGGATATTCTAATCATAATCACAGTACAAATACCAATTTTAGGAACTTTAACATTAATATGATATTATATAGACCATATTCAAATTATGCTAATTGCCCCAATAATGTCTTTTATGGCAACTTTTCCCCAATCCAAGATCTAGTTCAGAATTATGCATTACATTTAGTTATCATGTCTTTTATTTCATTTAATCTGGAAAATTTTTAGAATTATTTTGTCTTTGCCTTATACGACATTGACAATTTTGATAAACATAGGCCAATTGTTTTGTAGAATGTCCCCAATTTGGATTTGCCTGATGTTTCTAAATGATTATATTCAGGTTATGCATTTTTGGCAGGATTACAACATGAGCAATGTTGGTCCTTCTCAGAGCATCACACCAGAAGACTCACCAATGTAGGTGTGTTCCATTCTTTGTGCTGTTAACTTTGATCACTTGGTTAAGATGGTGTCAGCCAAGTGTTTCCACTATAAAATTACTATTTTTCCCTTTGCAATTAATAAGTCATCTGTGTGAGAGACTTTGAGACTTTCACCCAATAGTTTTAGCATCCATTGATGATGCTTGCCTGAATCAATTAGTACTACGATGTCACAAAATACTGATTTTTGAACTCCATCATCCATTCTACATTTATTAGATGGCTTTCTGTTCTAAAGATGAGCCCTCCCACCTTTCTCATTTATTTATCTGGTAGAAATATGAATTAATGAAATTTTATTTTTTTTCATAGTTTATAATCCATCACTATCCTTAATCATTTTGATGCTCAAATTGTCACAGATTTGTACAATAGGAATCCTTTCAAAATGTTTCCTATGTTCTTGCAACATGCTCTGTAAATTTCTGAGCATTTCTTACTTTCAAGAACAAGATGCCCAGCCCTTGAATTAACAATTTCTCCAAGAAGTCCTGGCTCCTTTTGGTGGGAAACGTTATTTAGGAATCAAGGTCTGTGCTCATTGTTACTGGTTGTCATTGTCCTCTCAGTGGACAGAGCCAGCAGTAACCACTAACCCCAATCCAACACCAACTGTTAATACTAGTCGGACAAATTGTCTTTTCTTTTCCCTGATTTGTGTTTGTGTCTTCCTTCTCTCATAGTGAGAATCCGAATCCTCCCTCCAAATCAAAACACTGATGTTTTTGCTCAGTTCTACAATACACACAAAATAATTTCAGAATTGCTACATCCATACCTCTACCAACAACAAATGTACTAAATGAGAGTTTAATATTTGTTTCTAGACCTTTTTGTCTTTAGACCAAGGACATATAGTTAAAATACTGTATTCAAAAATCAATTGAATTAGTTCTTTATTTTCTCTTCTGTTTGATTATATTATTCATTCGAAACCCAGCCATTTGTTTCTGTTTGAATTTAGTTTTCCTTAACTCCCATCCTTTTTAGTTTAGTTAACATTTATTAATAAAACATTAACACATTTCCACAATCAAAACTAGATAAAACATTATACTCAGAGAAGTGTCACTCTCTTCCATACCTCTTCTCCTCCTTCTCACCATCCCTCGAAGGTGACTGATTTCACCAGTTTCTAATTACCCTCCCTATGTTTCTTTTTGCAAAATACACACACATGTACACATTCTTATTTCCCCTTAGCAGTCAGAGTGTTTGGGTTTTTTTTTTGAGGGAGATTGGCCCTCAGGCAACATCTGCCACCAATCCTCCTCTTTTTGCTGACGAAGACTGGCCCTGAGCTAATATTCATGCCCATCTTCCTCTACTTTATATGTGGGACACCAGCCACAGGATGGTTTGCCAAGCAGTGCTTAGGTTCACACCCAGGATCCAAACTGGCCAACCCCAGGCCTCCCAAGTGAAACGTGTGAACTTAACCACTGCACCACTGGGCTGGCCCTACCACTCAGAGTATTTTTATTCAGCAAATATATTGAACGATATCTGAGAGATACTCTATGGACAAAATGGGTCAAAGACACAGATGTGAGCCTCAAAGACAAGGAAAAAAGAAGAGAAGATAGAATGCAAGCCTGCACATGAAAGAGTAGTCAAATTGAACGAGAATTTAGGCATCTCTTCTGTCCATCCCTGGTCACCACCTGATGGATAGTCATCCTTCTACTGCTAAAGTACCTCCAGAGAGGGTTAGCAAGGCGAAGCAGCATGGTGGTAAAGAGCACAGACTCTTGAACCAGAGACCTACCATTAATAACCATGAGATACTGTGCATATCGCTTCACTTCTATAAACCTTCCTTACCTTACTGTAAAATGCATATAGAGTTACCTACCTGAACTGTTACCTGCAGAACTGGTTAATTTCTTATAAGGCAATAAAACGTTATGTTTATTGGTATCTTTCTACCAGGCAGAAAACAATTATAGCTCAACTGGACAATATTCACTTGCATGGCTATGGATAAGAATCATTTCCATTACTCCTATTGGGTTGTAAAATTGCCTGGTTATTAGAAAGACAATGGGTCCACTAGACAGTGCCCGGCACACCACCAGAAGGGCATCCAGTGATCTTTTTTGCCCATCTCAAAATCTTTGACAATTTTTCTTGACAATCTTTACTAATACCTTGCTCCCAGAATTCTGCACAGGAAAATAAATTGTACATTCTGGTTTAAAATATTGGTTTGGTAGATTGGCAATAATGGGACTTGAATAATGCAAGAATCAGACAATTTTCACAAACAAAAGTTATGATGCCTCCAGTTTCTCCTCAGGTATTTATTAAAGTGTCTCTGAACTTGGTAAATTTCTGATGAGACTGTTGCTTTTAACTGTGTGGAAATTTCTATTCATTTTCTAACAGCAACCTTTTTTTTTTAATATCAAAAATGATCACTTAACAAAGAAGAAATGATTACCTTGAGAGGAACTACTTGTAATTTATGAACTCAAAAGAGCTTTTTTTAAAGAAAGAAACAAAAGAAAACAAAAAACAACTAATGGACAATAACCTTAAGGAAAGTATTTTATTTAAAATCAAAATGTTTACTCAACCAGAAAAAGAAGTAGTTCAACTGATTTACGTGGCAGATTGCCATAGATATGTTTTGTGAAGAATACCCAAATTAAAGTTTTTGCACTAGGGGAAACACATTTTTAGAAAATTGTTTTGTAAAAAATTATGGTAAAATATACAAACATAAAACTTAGTATTTTAACATTTTTGAATGTACAATTCAATGGCATTAAGTACATTCACAATGTTGTGCAATCATCACGGCTACCCATTTCCAGAAATTTGTCATCATCTCAAGCTGACACTCAGCACCCATTAAATAATGACTCCTCATCCACCCGCCCCCGCCCGTCAGCATCTCTGCTCTGCTTTCTGTCTCTGTGGATTTGTCTATTCTTGCTCTCTCATATAAGTGGAATCACACAGTACTTGTCTTTTTGTGTCTGGCTTGTTTCACTTAGCATAATGCTTTCAAAACTTGACCATGTTGTAGCATGAGGAACCACATTCTATAAAAACAAACCAATGTCCCAAAGGTGTCTAGGTAAGAAAAACAAATCCTTGCCACCTAATTTAGCCAGTTCAACCCTCCACCTGCAACCTTGAGGACCAATCCTACGGAGGTTTAATATTCACCTTTAGAGGGTAGCGCGGGCTTAGGTTTCCTTTGTGTCACTTTCATTCCCACTTCATTAAACGATGTTAAGAGAGGTCCCTCCTTTCAACATTTATTAAGCTCCTGGATATTCCTGTGTACTCCGGGATCAGGGAAAGAGCCCTAGACTTTATGTGACCTTGGGCAACTCAGTTAACTTCTATGACCTCCAGTTATCTGCGGGATGGAGATAAGAAAGTCACGACCTGACAGAGTTGCGAGAATTGAAGGATACGTCAAAGTTCTTTGTAAACTGTAAAATATTATACAAATATCAAGTCAGACTGATCAGGGTAGGCCCTTGTGGGGCATGTGAATAAACTGTCCTTCCACACAAAGTGGCCCAAAGTGTGTTCAAACACAATCCTTACCCTTAGGGCCAGAACAATGAGACCACAACTAGGATGGTTGTGTGTCTGTTTTACGTGAGATAGTGTTCCTCCTGCAGACTCACCATTACACTGAGGATCACAATACTGGCAACTCACTGAGTTATTAAAGTATTGTTTTGCTCATTGCTCTGTGAGACCAGCAGAGAGTCAACTCTGGGTGACCTGCAGATGGAGAAAGGACTAGAATGGCTAACTGTGCCCCCAGAGAAGCAGACTCTCATTTTGCCAATAGGTTCAATCTTCCCATGTCTTTCTGCCCAGAGTCGCTAATGAGTGGCAAAATTGACTGCTCTCACCTCTTCTCGCAGCAAGGGCTCGCCTCTGGTGGAAGTGCTAATGAGCCCTGACACTGTCCTCAGCAGGAGGCTGAGGAGGAGAAACAAGAGTCCTGAATAATCCACTCACTGTGGCAGAATATTCTAGAATCAGCTATCAAACAGGAACAACCATCCTCTCCCCAGCTTCTCCTCTTGGTCAGAAGTTTCCAGATAATGCTTTCTGCATCAGGGTCAACACAGGTATCTCGCTGTGTCAACCCTTACATCTTCAACAAGCTCAGACCTGAGAGGGACTCAATGACTCAATTTATTTCACCACAGGCCCCTCAGGAAGCAGAGAGCACTGAGCTCAGGATCGCATCCCCTGGACTGTATCTTTTCCACCATTCTTGATCCTGTTTCCCCAGCAGGTTTGGTAATGGCTACTCCAGAAACGCTGAGCATGGTGGAAATGCATAGGATGAAGGAAGTGTTAAAAACCTGATTTCAAACTGGGAAAGTTGGAGAGGCCCACCGAAGAGGTCAGAACTCAAGCTGTGCTTTGCCAGTGTGTGTATGCTGGAATGTGTGTGGACACACTTTGAGAAAGATATGAAAGGATGCACGCCAGGCTGGGACAGACTTTACTGCAGGGCAATGGGTGGTGGATGGAAGTATGGACGTGACTGTCAAAGGGCAGCTTCCTCCCTGTCTGATTTGTAATAACAAGCATAAATAACTTTTGTATTAAAGAAATTCAATAAAGTGAAAGAGAATAAACAATCTAGGGTTTTTTTTTTTTGACCAACAGTATTTTATATCCTACAAAAGACTTCATTTTACAGTGGAGATGAATCACTCCCAGTCTCCTCAGAGCCCAAATCACCAGCATGGATGAGTTTGCCCCTTTCTAGGTAAAAAGGAAGAACGAATTTCAAGAGAAATTGGTTATTTCATGACACCCCAAGGCCCCAGTTATCTAAGAAGAGGGTGTTGGAGACAGGAAGCCTGAATGGCTTAGAAAGTAAAGAGTTGCATGGCCCATGGTTACAGTTCCCAGTTGTCCTGACTTGTCAGCCCAAAGGCATTGCAAGGACCCTGAGGTCATGGGTGCAATAACCCAGGCATTTTTGGTGCAGTTAAGTTGCTGTAACCTTTTGCAGCTAGAAAACACACTGGGAGCCAGCAATGACTTAAGCTCGGTTCACTCAGAGGGAGGAAAGCACCCGTTCTACAGTTCCTCCTGCCCAGGGCGCCCGGTCCCTGGAACACACAGTAATATGCACATATCCTTTGCCTGGAGCTCATCTTCTCTGCCCTGCTTGAATCTCATAGCCCATCTTACAATCTCTTCTGTTATATGAACTTCATGTAATTCTGCAAGGAGAAATAGTAGAAAAGTAATATTCATAAAAGAAATTTTTATAATTTAGGAAAGAAACTCATGAATATTGTTGGATGAAACATCTTTTCCACCAAAGATGACAACAAAGGTAAACAGAATAAAACCTACACTGATGTTTTGTTGCGTGGCTCTAGACAGTCCTGGGTCAAGTTACGCCTCCCAGAGTAGAATGGCAATGTCAGCTTT
This sequence comes from Equus asinus, assembly GCF_041296235.1. NCBI lineage: Eukaryota > Metazoa > Chordata > Mammalia > Perissodactyla > Equidae > Equus > Equus asinus. The sequence continues at coordinate 45,400,400 of NC_091813.1, forward strand.
GTGTGGTAATAGTCAGTCCTGGCTCCCAGTAGCAACACACAAATGAATCCCGCCATAGATGTTAGATCAAGACGATAAAGGATGAGAAAAGAAAATGTAGGGACTCCAAGCACAGGGCAGGTGCTTAAATTCCATGTAATAACGGACTAGGTTGATATAACAGAAGACCTTTCCTGAGGGTGAATATTATTAAACTGTGTACTGGACTACCAAGAACCATTAGAGATCCTCCTTTTTTTCAACAGGTAGATGCTTCCTTCTTTCTCTCTGTTGCCCTAGGTCACTCCTTGCCTGCTGAGATTGAAGGCACCGGGACTTTAAAGACTCTTCTTGTTTTGGTCCCTAAGACTTTCTCCCCTTCTGACTTCCCAGCGTTCATCTTGCACTTGTTGTCAGTGATTCACATATGGCCATGGCTTCCTACACAGCGCAATGCATGCTCTGTCCTGCTCTGAAAACGTAAGAAAGGATATAGGTTCTTCAGGGTTCCAAGAAGGTCCCTTGTGATTTCTTTTATCTCCATCCAGAGGGATGAGTTGCCAAGATGTGCTATATTCAAATTTATCATTCCTTTTCCAACTTTTCCCCAAAATACATTTTTGCCCCTTGTAACCTGCTTGGCCTGACATCACATGTTGAATGAGTCAGAGCTGTCTCGCTTAAATGCAGCCAACACTAAAATTGTGTTATCGATTTCTGATGCTCTCTTTACTTTTCCTTGTTTTTGGTTTGTAAAAGTTAGTTCGACTAATTTGACTCTAAAAATGTAATGCTGGCATTGGCCCTTTCTCTTTCCCCCCTTGCCTTGCTTGCCGTCATTTATTGGAGTCATTTGCGTCAAAATATTTTTTTTAAGATTTCAAATAATGGATTTTTCCATTTTAAAATAGTTCCAAATGTTGTCTAGTCTCCTTTTGGTCATAATAGAACACATCCGTGCTGATATGGTATATTCCTTCTGACACGCTTGGGGTAACAGAAAACCAGTATTGACAGCTACAGGTTTGAGCATCAGAAGACCTGGGAGAAATCCTGGCTCCATTACTTACTTCCTGCGGGATTTTAGGCAAGTTGTTCAACTTCTTTGAGACTCAGTTTCCTTGTTTATAAATTGGGCTGCTTGCATGTATCTCACAGGTTTTTGTGAAACTCAAATGAGATGATATAGGTATACGTCCTTTATTAATATTATCATTCTCTGACACCCCTCCTTGACTCTTTTAAATTGGAAACACAATGAGATAAGGGCAGAATTGTCTTATGGAGACCATGAGAAGGACCCAGGCATGCAAAGGGCTGTGATGTGTCCTTCTTAGTCTCCTGGCTAATGTCATCTCATCTTTCAAGACCAAGTCTTAAATTCACCTCCTGAGAAGACACCCATGAATTCTCCAGGTCAACATGGGCTTGCTTTTCTTTCTTCTGCAATGGTATCCACACAAAATTTCTCTCCAACTATGTAACATAGGCACCAGAAAACTGAATTTAATAGGTAGGAGTTTAATACCTTATATGAAAATGTAGATTGGGGAGTGGAGGTTATAAATGACTCTGTTACACTACTTACTACATTCACTAAAATAAAACAATAAAGATAGCTTCTTAGATAAAAGAAAATATTAATAACAGTTACACATTCTGCATGAGTAGTAATGTACGTCTTGTGATTAACATCCATTTTCTAAGAGAAAAATCTTTAGGTTCTCCCTGCCTCGCTCTTTCAGTTCAGCACTTAAAAGTGAAAATTTGACTTTCTTGTAGATAGCATGCCCAATAAAAGGGATTCACTTTTCTGTCTACGTCACCACCCAAAAGTTCAAAGCTTTCCTGATTCTATATCTTGGAGCTGTCGGCTCCTGACTTCCACTTTCACTAATTCAGAATAACTGGGAGAACTGAGAAACTTAGCTACGTAGGCATTTCTAACTTCCCACCCTCTTACACAAGGTCATTTAGCCTTTATTCTTTCTATGATAACTTCACGCACATCCCTTCTGTTAGCCTCTCTGATAAACATCTCCACTTCTCTCCCTCCTCAGGAAAGCTCCCAGATTCCTTCTCTTTCTCCCAACATTGCAATGAAAATGTCTCAGTTTCAACTCTCCCATTCACAATATCTCCTTTCTCCATTCTCAGCTCCGACCTCTAGCCTCTCCCACTCCCCACATTACTACCTCAAATGGGACTGATTCAATGCATGGATAGTAGAACTGGAATTCGTAAGACATGCTAGAACGTCATGTAAGGGGAACTCAAGTTCTGGAGAATTACCATTTTAATCATCTCTTTAGTGTCTGTCTCTCCCAGGGACTGTGAGATTCTTGAGGCCAGGGGGCATTTTCCTGTGTACCAGTTGTCTTTAGCACCAAGTACAGACCCTGACACATGGGAGGCCCTTGAGCCATATTGGTCGAGAGGAAGCACACTTGCCAAGAGACCACTTTAGTGCCCTGATCTACTTGTCAATTTCAGTCAATATGAACTGAATTTCAGTCAATATGAACAAAATGAATTTTCTTGGATGTTTTCTTCCCAATTACAATTTTAGCTACTAAATTAGAAAGCCATAAAAGAGAGTTACAGAAGGCCAGAGGAAAAGAAGGCAAAGGAGCTAATAAACAGTTCTCCTTAGTGCTACCTACTTCTACTTAGGTAACAGTGGTTGGGGTAGGAGAACCAGCAGCCCAGGAGGTTGGGAAGGGCTTGGTGGCCTTCAGGGGAAACTTTCAGAAATGAATCACACATCTCCTGCTGTCTACTCTCCCAGTGAGGACTGTCTAGGATTTTGACCCTCCTGCAGGCTGACCTGGCCATATTAGATGCTTGGGGTGTGGCCTGTGACCGGGGTTGGAAGCTCAAGACCAGTGGTCTGCACAGATCGTACTGCCACATCCCTCTCCAATCCTTCACCAAGGTCCAGTCTGACAGCTTCTTGAGAAGCCAGTAATACAAATGTTCCCTCTATGTTCTGATTTACCCTCAGCTTGGGAACTCTCCCAGGCTGCCCAGTGCCAAGACACGCACAATTACAGCCTCTCTGCCCAGCATGAATGCACTCTGGGGGCGGGAGCAGACTGTTTTTATGAGAACTAAGCAATACTGTACTACGTTTTCTCTTGTACGTGAAAAAGACAGAAAAGCTCAAAGAAGACAAGTTTTCAGGGCACCCAGAGAAGCCAATGCCTTTCTGTCAGGAGGAGCTGGCTGTGCTAGAGTCAGGGTGCTGTGCAGGTAGAGAGACCGAGGTGGTGAGACTCTTGGCACTGGGGACAACGGGGACCAAACATTCATAGAGAAACCATTCATCTTCACTATTGCAGGTCCTGAAAATTTCCCAGTAACCATAGCAAAGCTGTGGATATTTTCACAACAGAATTAATACATGGAGTTGTGTTAGTCAAAGGTCCTAGAGAAGAAATAATGTCCCACAGAGTATAGTTACACCAAGACCATGTCAAAATACTGGATCTACTTTTCTGAGATGTCAACTCAGTAAAACAATTGGTTTGATTCTTTTCTTTTTAATTAGTAGATTTTATTTTTTATAGCAGTTTTAGGTTTACAGAAAAATTGAGCAGAAAGCAGAGTTCTGATGTACCCCCTTCCCCACTTCCCCACACATATTTTCTCCTTTAATTAACGTCTTGCATTAGTATGGTATGTTTATTACAGTTAATGAGCCAATATTGCTATATTATTTATTATTATATATTTATATGTTTATTATATATTTTATAAATATTTTGTTTATTATATATTATATATTTTTATTTTTTATTATTACATTAATTAAAGTCCACAGTTTACATTAAGATTCACTCTTTGTGTTGTACACTCTATGGTTTTGACAAATGTATAACGTCATGTGTCCACCATTTACAGTATCATACAGAACAGTTTCACTACGGCAAACATCCCCTGTCCTCCCGCCCTCCCTCCTTCCTTCCTCTCAACCTCGGGCAACTACTGATTTTTTACTGTATCTTTAGATTTACTTTTTCCAGAATGTCATATCATTGAAATTATATGGTATGTAGCCTTTCAGATTATCTGTTTTCACTTAGCAATATGCCTTTAAGCTTTCTTCATGTCTTTTCATGGCTTGATAGCTCATTCCTTTTTATTGTTGAATAATATTCCATTGTCTGGATGTACCACAGTTTATTTATCCATTCACCTAGAGAAGGACATTTTGGTTGCTTCCAAGTTTTGGCAATTATGAATAAAGCCACTATGTCTGTGCAGGTTTTTGTATGGATATAAATTTTTAACAACTTTGGATAAATCGAAGGAGTGCTATTGCAAGATTGTACAATAAGAGTATGTTTAGTTTTGTAAGAAACTGACAAACTCTCCTCCAAAGTGGCTGTACCATTTTGCATTCCCACCAGCAACGAATGAGAGTTCCTGTTGCTCCACACCTTTGTCAGCATTTGGTGTTGTCCATGTTTTGGATTTTAGCCTTTCTGATAGATGTGTAATGGTGCCTCATGATTGTTTTAATTTGCAGTTCCCTGATGACATATGATGGTGAGCATCTTTTCATATGCTTGTTTTCCACCCGTATATTTTCTTTGGTGAGACATTTGTTCAGATCTTTTGTCCATTTACTCTTTAAAAAAAAAATAATTGACCGACATTTTAACTGAATGAGCTAACTGGCAGAAATGATTTGGCGTTGTCTCTTCTATAGACAGGGATTTTAAGCAACTGCAACAAATAATTGCTTTAGAAAAGGGCACTGAGAGCAGACCTGATCTACAGGGATGCGTGGTTTTGCTTCATGTTGGGTAACTGTAGAACACTGAAAACTAGCTTTTCTAGAGATAATCAAGAAACATTTCCTTTTTTTCTTTCGTCATTTTTGAAAATGCCTTTTATTTTTTTCGTCATTAATACACTAATGCATTTTATGAAAGAAAGGGAAAACTCAAACCATTTTTGACCACTGAGGGGGATTTTTCCTTGCAATAGCAAAGCATATGCCAGGGAGGGCAGCTTTCAGAACAACTGGCTCTGAGGACAAAGACAGAAACCTTTATAGTTCAAATCATGTGACATCAGCAACTCATGGGATACAGCTGGGCCATTTTGATAAATGCTAGCTGTTCCTGACGTCGAGACTAACTCAGGCTGCAGAGAATTGTCCCCTTTTCAGCCTTCAGGAAAACTGTTATTTGTGGCTTGTGCCTGAATGCAAGGCTTTCTGGAATGTAAGCTTTCCCCAGCCACTTGGTGTGTATATGCTTATGCTCTGATGAGTATTTCCAGTTATCTTCCAGAAATATTGTTTTAATTCATATGCCTACCAGAAAGATAAATGATACCTGAATCCTTACCAACCCTGAGTAGTTGAATGGTTTAAAATCTTTGCCATTTTGACGTATTTAAAAATGGCATCTTGTTTTAATTTTCATATTTAATGACTATGTCAAACATTTTTTCTTTCTTTCTTTTCTTCTTCTGGACAGTGGTATATTTCTTTATAGAACTGCCCATATAAAACCTAAGAGAAGTGACTAGGACTGTGTCTTTTGTGATTTCCTACAAGGGAGAGGTGACTATGGCAGATAGGGGCTGGTGGTGCATCACTGGGGTGGGTTAAAATGATCTGCCAGAGAGAGCATCCTCCATACTGGGGTACCCAGGAGCAGGAAGGCCCCAGCTAACAAGGGCCTGCTGGGTGGATCCATTATTTGGAGTGACTATAATCTGTGCCCCGTGAAAGAGCCAGACTTTGGACACCTGGCTTATCCAGAGATCCACCATCAGATACAAGGGCACACATCAAATAAGGTCTCTTTTGTTCCCCATTTCTCCTCTGCCTCCTTGCTCCAACCCTGGAGACAATATGGTCAGTGGAGGGCCGTCGTGGGTTGGAAGGGGTGGCCAGTCAGGTGGGGAAATAGGGAAGAAGCCAACTATGCTGCCATTTGCCACTGCAAGTTTCTGAGCTTGAGTTAAGCCTACAATTGGAAAGGGAATAAGCTTTAAATGGGATGAAGACTGAAGTTTTGATTATACACAGAATTGGACTTTTCATGTCTCAAAATGACAAGAAAAACCTGTGGGATCTATCTGAGATTTTGTCCAGGGGTGGGCACGAATTGTCTAACAGTGTGGGTTAGAAAGGCAGTAAAAGAAAAAAAATAAAGTTGGTTTTTCCTTTATTCTACAGAATCCATGTATTAGTTTCTTTAGGCTGCCGTAACATAGACATCCAAAATCAAGGTGTTGGTGGGGCCTCGCTCCCTCCGAAGCCTCTAGGTGAGGATCCTTCCTTGCCTCTTCTGGCTTCTGGTAGTCCCAGGGGTTCCTTGGCCCGTGGCTGCATAACTCCATTCTCTGTCTCCATCTTCACATGGAGTCTTTCCTCTGTGTCTCTTGTCTCTGTTTTCACATGGCATTCTCCCTGTGTGTCTGTGTCCAATTTCTCTCTTCCTATAAGGACACAGTCACATTGGATTTAAGACCACACTAATGACCTCATCTTAATTATATCTGCAAAGACTCTATTTCCAAATAAGATCACATTCACAGGTACTGGGGGGTTAGGATTTCAGCACATCTTTTTGGGCGGGATACAATTCAACCCACAGCAGTCCACCTTGTCAATAAACTCGTCCTAATGTGCTGACTTCTAAGCCAACCTCCAGGCAATGGCGCTTTATGGTCTGCTTATGGATGGGCTCAATGCTTCATTCTCCTCTCCTCTTGTCGTTCCTCTTGTCCCCTCAGGCTGTCCTCTGCTTCACTGTTCTCTTAGAGAGCAGACGGGGCAGAGACGATTCTGCGTGACTTTCAGTATCAAGTCAATCGCAGTATTTCCTGTACACGGGGCCCTACTAAATGCATTTTGGTTGTGAGACTGTGTATTTCATACATATCTCCCTAAAACACCTGTAGTTAATCACGTAAGTGAGAATGGAAATGTCAGCCCAGAGGCAGGATCAGACGTAATTTTTAAATTTCATTATCTATACTGCACAGTATCAGAATGCCATTCAGCAAATCTTATGTCCTTTGGAAAAAATATTTTTTAAAAACATTTTAAAGTAACATTCCAAAAATGCAGAACCATGTTTCTGAGAAAAAAAAGGAAAGGGTTTTCTCCCCCGAGTGAATCCTCTGGCATGGTTCTGTATGACGGGGAAGGGAAATGAAAGGTAAAGGGATGTTAAAAGTGAAGCCTCAGCACCTCTCCTGCAAACGGATTCTAGATAGAGAACAGAGGCCTCACAATGTGCGTGCTGGCAGCTGGGGAGCCAAACCGAACTTCTTGCTCCCAAACGGCAAAGGTTGGGGAAGACGCAAAAAATAAATGGCTAAGAGTGTGATGTGTGTGCAAAGATTAAAATCAGCAACCATCTGATTTTGTAATTTTATCATTAAAACACATCAAAAACTGTTATTGATGAGGGAATTTTGGAGATGATGAGTACTGAACCCAGACACTGGAGTGAAAGGGCGTGGAGAAGGAACTGCTTTGCTGAACTTAGAGAAAATATCTTCAGACAAGCTCCACATCTTGCAGACTTCCCACAGCCTTGTGCATCAATTTCCAAATTCCACTGAAGTTTGGAAAACCCCTCATGTCTCCCCAAGTCCCACCCATCTATCTGTCCCTCTGTTCATCAATCCGCTTATCAAGAGTGCTTAGATTTAAACCCTGGCTCTACCTCTGTGTGACCCTAGACAAGTCAAATAATCTCCTGTACGTGAGTTTCCCCATCTGTAACATAGATTCATCATTATATGGATCTCATAGGAGTTTGTGAGTATTAAATCAGTTAACATCTATTTGTGCTTTCATAAGCTCTCAATAATTTTTCACTGTATTGTTGTAGTTTTTATCATAGATTTTAAGAGCAGATACAAATTAAAATAACCTTCCCTGTTGAAAATAAGGGGAGAGACTTCTCTTCTCCTCACCTTTTTGTTTCAGAATTTGTTTCTCTGTCCTTTTCAAATGTATGTAAATCTTTACAATGACTAAATCAGTTATTTAGTAAGGTTTGTTTTATGGATCCCCTGGTGCCATGTGCACTGATAAGAGTCAAAAGTCGTCTCTGGTGATTGAGAATTGTCCTGCCCTTCCTGGTAGAAATGGGGGGGCAGAAGAGTTTTTCCTGTGTCTGCTTTTTCTCAATTGCCTCCAGCTCAAAATGTTTTGGCATATTTTGGGGTAGCATGCTCTGAACCTTGTTAATACTCATCACATTCTGATTGAATGCTGATTCAACTAGCTTTGTGGCAGAGGTCTCCACTACCTTTGCGGAGAGGTTTTCTGGGTTGTTTCCTTTATATTTCCCCAACACCATCCATTAAGTACCAGCTCTGTGCTAGGCACAGTCTCCCTTTTCATCGTGGCAGAGAGCTGGGAGGCACCTGGGGTCCCTCAGCCCTTCCCAGCCAATCTCCGACAGGATAACACTCTCTTCCAGAGACCAACCCTGTGTCTTGAGGGGCTTTCCTCTCCTCTCTATCCACCATTTCTTAGTATCCTCATAATTAAATTATTCCACTGGGCTGGTTTAAGGATTTCTGCTCAGTAATTCTAGTTAACATTTACTAAGTTCTTGCTATGTACCTGCCACTGTGCTATGCGTTTACCTACGTATATAGATATGACCCTATAAAGTAGACACTAGAATTCTCACCGTTTTATGGATATGAAAGCTAATGAAAACAGATTAAATAATTTGTTCATAGTCCCAACGTGATGAAGCTGAAATTTGAACCCAGGACCCTCAGGCCCTCAAGTTCTGCCAGGTTGGAGCAGATGAGTCATGAAGAAGGAATGGAAGACAGGGGAGGCTCCCAGCAGAGAGTGATGCCCAGGAGGTGGGCCGAAAGGAGAGCGGAGGGAAGTGGGGGTTTCAGCAGTCAGTCTTCCTCCCACTCCAGCCGCCCAGTGCTCTTCCCCAGAGAACAACAGGTAAGAGGTCCGCATGTCTTTCCACAGCTGGGGGAGGAGGTGTCCAGGTGTCCCTCCTGGGGAATCCAGGTCCCACCTACTACTATTCTTAGTTGCACTGGGACACTGCAGGGGTCCAAGACCACCCTCTTTGCCAAGTCCACCCTCTTGGCTCTTCCTGCCCGGCAGTCCCAAGGCAAAGGAGGAAAACACAGGGGTACAAAAGACAGTTAAAACCTCAAATTATTGTTCTAGAAATACAGCATGTACATACTCCTACACATCCTTCTATTTTACACAAATGGAAACATACTACATTAGTCCTCTGGGGCCATTCCCATCTCTCTTTTTTTAACAAGATAACTTAGAGCTATTTCTATATCGGTACATAGAGCTCTGCCTCATTCTTTTTAATCATGGCTAGTTTATTGAACGCCCATCCTCCTGATGAACTCGTGAGGTATAAACATTCTTATCTGTCTTTTATAGATGAGGAGACCAAGGCTGCAAGAGCTTGGGTGATAAGTCCAAGTCATAAGGCCTGTGAGTTCAGGAGAGTGACACTAGCACAGGAGTTACAGGAGATGATGTGCGGGACACTCTGAGCTCCATATTGGATACAAAGCAATGCTCAGTAGCTGCTACTTGGCACTCTCCCTGAGAATCGTTCACCGTCGGCTCCAAACGGGAACTGAACGGAATGCTGGAGACCATTCCTCAAACTTCTGCCATGATTACTTTGGACATGGTTGGCCCTGCTAGCTCAGGCGGCAGTAGTCAGGACAGAGGGGACTCGAGGCAGCCTTTCTAACCACCTCTCAGACCCTCATCGTGGCCGATTCTTGTCAGGACAGCAGAACGGATCAGGCCCTCCCAGCGCCCCCTACCAGCTAGAAACGAAGTGCCCCTCCTCATTAAGGGCTCCCGGGAACTGACAGTTTCCGGAAGCTCCACAAATCTGCCTGGTGGAAAGATTCTTCTCCTGCATCTCCTACCGCTGACAAGCTGGGGAAGCTGTCAACTGGAACAGGGGGCAAATGAGGATGCGGGGGGTGGAGGGTTGGGGAGTATCAGCAGTCTGCCCACTCCTCCTCCATGCTACCCCATGGAGGGCTAATGCAAGAAACTGAGGCCAGGCCTTTGAGGGCAACTGCACTCTGGTGTTCTTCCTTCCACACAGATTTGCTTTCATCTCTCTGGTTTTTCTCTTGGGATCCAATAAACCATGGGGGAGGGAGGCTGCTGTAGCCCTCTGTTGTCTGGCTGCCCGCTCCTCCCATTATCCTTGGTCTGAAGTCCAGCTGCCTTGGGTAAGGGTCAAAGCTGTTTCGTGCAAGAAAAAGGCAAAAGCAGTGGGAGCTTCGTGAGCAGAGGATATTCAGAGTCTGCCACCCTTTCATTCCAAGTGACGGGACAGGTTAGGAATTGGGAACCCCAGCGTCAGTGTGGACCCAGGTGCTTAATCAACCCCAGGATTCGTGCCAGGCTGTGTGGGGCCCTGGAGGATTTCCAGTAGAGCCTTGAAGAATCCCCACAGGAAAAGTGAACAGTCTACATGTGATCAAGACTCAAATAGTCATTAGGTAAAAATAGACTGTCTTTCTTTTGAATGGAATCATTTTCTTTTGAATGGAGTCATTTTCAGAAGCCCTGCTCAATTTCCAGTAAAACCCTATGGGTTTGGATACTCATCATTCCCATGATGGTGTTTGATCAAGGACCACAGCAGGCCAATCACTCTCGTGACCTGTCCTCCGTGCACAGGCAGCAGAGAGCCGGGGAAATGATGGCAGCAAACAGGGATTTGAAATCCAACCACGTGGGGGAACTCAGTCTGAGCGTATTGCTTTGTCTTGTAATTCTTTGTGAAACTTGTTGTATAAGAAATATTGGGTTGTTTTCAAATCAGAAAATAAATTAAATTGAAATTTGCTGAAATTCTTCCACTCTAAGAATAACCACTGGAAGTATATCCTTCCAAACTTTTTTTAAGTGTATTAATTTGCTAGGGCTGCCATAACAAAGTACCACCGACCGGGGGCTTAAATAACAGAAATTTATTTCCTCACAGTCCTGGAGGCTAGAAGTCCAAGATCAAGGTTTTGGCAGGTTGGGTTTCTTCTGAGGCCTCTCCCTATCCTGCAGATGCCTGTCTTCCCCCTGTGTCCTTATGTGGTCTTTCCTCTGTGTGGGTCCATGTCTGTGTGTGAATTTCCTCTTCTTAAAAGGACATCAGACATAATGGACTAGGACCCACCCTAAAGACCTCCTGTTAACTTAATTACCTCTCTAAAGACCTTATCTCCAAATACGGTTACATTCTGAGGTACTTGGGGTTAAGACTTCAACATATGAACTTGGGGAGTACACAGTCCTGCTCATAACATCTACTAATCTTTACGTAAAAATATACATTTTCCCCCAAATGGGGATCATAATGTAATTACTATTTTGTAACCTGCTTTACAATTTTTTAATATGTGCTATTTCTGTGCTAATAGACACAGAATAGGTTCTAGTTCAAGCTTGAGGGACTGAATAGATGCATTTGCTTCCCACTCGCTCCTCAGACTGAATTAATAACAACAGCTCACATTCACTGGGTGCTTATTGTGTGCGCCAGGCACTGTTCTGACTACTCCACGTGTATTCAATTATTTAATTCTGACAGCTCTGTGAGATGAGCATTATTATCTCCATTTTTCAGATGCTGAGGGGCGAAGAAAGAGTCACTGCTGTCTTGAGTGAGGGACGAGGAGGAATTTTCTTTCCCACGGGAGAGCCTGGAGAGTGTTTATGGAGGAGGGGAAGGACTGGAGGAGGGGAAGCTCAGAAGCAGCTCCCCCTCGTCAGGGCCACCTGCATCTCTGGCATCCATACCGATAGCATGGTCCTGTCCCACTGCTGTAGCTGTGTGTCTTGACTCCCACTCTAATCCATGGGTGCACCGTATTCTCAGCACCCAGCAGCGCACCCCATGCATAACAAGCTTGTATAGATATTTGTTGAAATAAGTATACACCAATATGAGTACCCTGAAAGGCTCTTTTATAGAATTATTCTTATATTTTTAAAGGTTTTAAAAACTTCTCAGGAATTAGGGGGCAACCGTTCTCAGTTCAGTGAGTTCTGTTTCCAGCCATAGTCAAATGTAACACATTTTTCTTATTAAATGGGAGAAAGGAACTAAAGAAGGGCAGAAAATTCCCACATGCTTCTACTGCGAAAAAAAAACCCCACAAAAATCCCTTGGCTAATGGCAACAGTATTAGTACAATTTCATTTCACCATTTGCAAAGCCTTTTCAAGCGCTAGAATGGAAGTAATTGCTCACCGGGTATGAATGACAGCACTCTCACTGTCCCCCATCACTATCCAACTCTACTTAAGATACCTAGTTTCCCGAAGATCATCATCAGCCTGGACCACGCTCCAGCCCAGCCAGCTTCCCATGCTCATCCCGTCACTGTAGATCCTGTGGTGCACACCCAGCCTAAGCAAAAGCCAAGAAGCCCTCTCCTCTTCTCTATACCGCCTCTCTCCACTAAAACCCTACAGGAAAGTCACTTCCACCATGAACCCCTCCTAGACCCACTCTCCCAGCTCCTCCCACTTGGCCCTTTCTTGCCTCCCAAGTCCACAGGTGCCTGGAACCCTTGAGGAAGGAGTCAACCATTAATGCTCCTACTCCCCTTGGCACACAGAAGTCCCACGCCTCTATCACTGGCCCTCATGAAACCATCTCACCAGAAACACAATGCTCCTGCTCAGAGGTGCAGGCCCAGTGGCATGTTTACATGCTGAAAGGATGCTTTGTCAATGATGAGCATTTTGTCATGGTTGGCTAGTCATTGTCCCTGTCTTTGCCTTCTGTTTTACCCATCAATTTTCTAAGAGTTCTGAATCACTGGACTGGCTTCTCAAAGGGAACATGACAACCTTCAGCCCCTCGTCTTAGTGATCAACACATCCTGATGCTTGGTTAGTGTTTTCTCTGTATACGCGTATATACGCAACATTCCAGTTTTATTATAAAAGATGCAACTCAACAGTGCAACAGAAGAGACAACAGCCAGATGGAATAGGGCAAGGTCTTGGGAATGAGATGGTCCTGAGCAGGAGCGTCTGTCCCCTGTGGAGTCGGGTGCACCTGATGCTGAGTTAATGTTTAAAAGCCATTATGCTGCCTTCTTTTGTATCTGTCTCCTTGTTGCATGGAATGAGAAGAAATCAAGATGTGGAGGAGGAATGAATGAGTGTGTCCTCCTGCAGCTCCTTCATCTTATTTTCCCACAGCTTCTCAGGCTGGATAAATTGATCTCAGTCATAATCGAGAAAAGACAATCCTGATCACACCACTAGCAATTTCCCATCTATCTTAACAAAAGAAAAATTCCCAGATTCTGAGTGATTGGTCCTCTCACACACACACATAAAAATTTGGTAAGAGAACAAAATGAGCAGAGTCCTCATTAGCATGGTTTCTCTGTGTCCCCTGAAGAGGACACACTGTACAGAAACACAAAGTAGGACATTTAGGGAAGCAGAAGCAAGACAATTCTGAAGAAATGATTTTAAACAAATAATCACTAAAAGAACAGAGCTTGAAAGAAAGTTTAGGAGAAAAAGGAAGAAATCCACAAGACAACTGATTGCCTATTGTTGTAGGTTGATTGTCCTTCAAGGAGGAAACAAGGCTCAAACTTCCCTCTGTGCCATCCGGTGTGTGCAAAATGGCCATAAACCACTATGCTCCCCCTACTACTTCCTGGCACTGCACAGGTTCTCACAGGCTGAGGACACCAGGGGCATCCACACAATGACACAGCATATTGGACACTGTGATGCTGGACAAGGGTTTTTCTATCTGTGTGGTAACTGGGGTCTGAAGCAATTATGATCCATGCGTTTAGACCCAGGCATCTCTCCAAGCCTTGGAGGAAGAAGATGGTCTCTTATTCCTCCAAAGTTTGGGGCAGAGAGGTGTGGGGTGTGAGGTGTGTGGTGTGGAGTGGGGAGGGAGCGGGGAGCAATGGGCAAGAGGTGCTACAAGCAAGCCCTGAGCCATAGCGGGGCAGTGTATTTCACTGAACCCCCACTTCTCGGCATCCTGGTCAGCCACAGCCTGAGAAAAGCATGTGGGAGAGGGAGCCAGCTTAGAGGACACCTGCCAGGGGCCAAGACCTGCCAGGGGCTGAGATTCAACAGTGACGAAGTTCTCTTCCAAGTCAAGAGCGTTACGACTGAGTCTGGTGACCTTGGGGAAGTCACGTCACCTCTTGGAGTCTTGGTTTGCTAAACTTTAAAATGTGAGATTCACCCAAGTAACACTAGAGCTTTACTCTAAAGATAAAACCAGATAATGTGTATTAAAAACACTTATTAAACTAAACATACTCTTACCATACGACCCAGCAATCGCACTCCTTGGTATTTACCCAAAGGAGTTAAAAACTTAGTCCCCACAGAAACCTGCATACGAATGTTTAGAGCAGCTTTATTCATAATTGCTAAAACTTGGAAGCAATCAAGATGTCCTTCAGTAGGTGAGTGGATAACTAAACTGTGGGACATCCAGACAATGGAATATTGTGAATATAAACAAAATGAGCTATCAAGCCATGAAAAGAATCAAGTAATGCCTATTAGTAAGTGAAAGAAGCCAATCTGAAAAAGCTACCTACTGTGTGATTCCAACTATATGACATTCTGGAAAAGGCAGAACTCTGGAGACAGTAAAGAGATCAGTGGTTGCAAGGGGTTTGGAAAGATGGAGAGATGAACAGATGGAGTACAGGGGATTTTTAGGGCAGCAAGACTATTCCATGTGATACTATAAGGACGGGTATACGTCATCACACATTTGTCCAAACCCATGGAATGTGCAACATCGAGAGTGAACCCTAGTGTAGACTATGGCTTTGCGTGATTATGATGTGTCCACATAGGTTCATCAATTGTAACAAATGTACCACCCTGGTGGGGATGTTGACAGTGGGGGGAGGCTGTGTGTTCAATTTTGCCGTGAACCTAAAACTGCTCTAAAAAAATAAAATCTGGGCAGGCCCACTTGTGTAGTGGTTAAGTTCACTTGCTCTGGTTCGGTAGCCTGGGGTTTGCAGGTTGAGATCCCAGGTGCAGATATATACACTGCTCATCAAGCCATGCTGTGGTGGTGTCCCACATAGAAGAACTAGAAGCACTTACAACTAGGATATACAACTATGTACTGGGGCTTTGGGAAGGAAAAAAAAAAGAGGAAGATTGACAACAGATCAGCAGGTATTAGCTCACTGCCAATCTTCCTCACCAAGAAAAGCAAAAATAAAATAAAATAAAATCTAAACTATAAACAAAATGCCTGGTACTGTTATATTTATTTTTATTACTCCCAACTGGTGACCTCAGTTGTAGAGTTGAGCTGGTATTGCTTGACTGAATCTTTAAACAGAATTATATTGTCAAACTAATTTTCCATGTACTGGAAACTTTATAATTAATAGTAATACCTACAGGAATAAACGGTTATACTCACAACATGCCCCAGATTGAAATGAAGACAGCAACCTGTAGAAGCTCCTTTAAATGTGAGCACCCCATCACAGCTCTGGAATCCTACATTCCAATAGGAGAGTCATGACTGAAAGAGGGGTGAGTAGGTCCCCTAGGAGACCCCAGGGTTTGAGGGAGGACCTAGGCCAGCATAGGACACCACATCTGCAATGACTCTGCTTATTCTCAAATAAGGCTCTCTTCCTGACACTCTAGTGAAAATGCCAAGGGACCACCCAATGGGTAGGAAAGGCAAGGCGGAAAGCTTGGAGTCAGGTTTGTATCTGAGGGGACGTGGGGGCAAAGGGCTTTGGCACTGGCCTGAGGTGGGGAAGAAACCCCTGGCTAGGGGAAACGCTTGCTGGAGCCAATGGCTGTGGCAGAGGCAGGCAGGTGAGAACGGGGAGGATTCTGGGAAGACTGGAGCAGGGTCTGGGGCGGGCAGTGAAGGGGAGCCAGCCTGAACCCACTCTAACTGTCCCCTGTCGTTCTCACTGACCTCTCAGGCCTGCCCTCTCCCCTGTGCACATCTCACTATTCGCTTCTGCTGAGCCTGAAGGGGAACTTGAGCTTCTTCCAGCACCACAGATAAAGGCTCTGGGCACCACTTCTCAGTTGAAGAAAGCTGGAGGTCTTTTCTTGCCTCATTGCTGCCTCCTGCCACGCTCTTGCCCCTCACTTTGGCCCTGTGATCCGTTGCCTACAACGGAGGCCTGTCTGCTGCAGCCCCTGTCTGTTTGAGGCCATGTCTCAATCTGAGAGTGTGGGTTAGACTTTTCCGTTATAAGGCACAGAAGTGCAGCTCAAACCACATACTCCTTGAGGAAATTATGGAAAGAAGGGCCAGGAATATCACTGAGGGCCTCAGGAACCCCTGGATGGAGGGACCCGGAAGATGGGGAGACACTTTCTACCTCTTGTCTGTATTTCTCTTACTTCATGCTTATGTCTAGCTACAGACTGGCTTGTGGTCGCGACAACCAACCAACAAACAAATATGATTTCAATAAAATTGATGAAAAAGCCTAATTTTAATTAAAAAATTCCAAGTTTTACACTCTACAGCTTTGGCTTCCAAAGGTTCTCTTGGTCCTAAGACCAGGTGTCTCATGAAAGCACCTGTGGACAGCTGGGGTCAAATACTCACCCTAGACCAATTGATGAAGACCCCAGGGCACAGTCAAGTTATACATTTCCTGTTGGTATATCTGTTGGTATTTCTGAGTTTTCCTGTCTTCTCCACCTGCCCACTAAAGAGAATGTTGCCTTCATCCACTCAGAATTAAATTAGAAGGCGAAATGAGATAATATATGTTAAGGTACTGCATACATGTCCAGTGACATTATTTTTATTCATTGGGGAACCCCCAAGGCTGCTGCCTGAGCAGAGCTCCCTCTTTCCCAGCTGGCTCTTTTACCAGCCTCTGGTCTACATCTTTTATGAGGAAGAATAGGGTTCAAACAGACTGCATGGGAAAGGCTGCAGAGGTTGAAAGAGGCAGGGGGGAGGGAAGGAGAGGAGGACTGACAGGCCAGCTCTGGGAGAGTCGGGGTCATGGGTCCCTTGGAAGAGGCTCAGGAGATGCTGGGGCAGTGAGGGATCTGGGGAGGAAGGCAGTGGGGTTTGTGAAGGACTGGGGTGGGGTATGGACTCTGCTCTAATGTTTCTCAGGAAGTGTGACTAAGTATTGGAATACCTTTATGCTTAGTCTTGGCTCCTGGACAATATGTAACTCCATGCAGAGAATAGACCATGTGGGGCTTTACTAATGTCAGATAGAAAATGTGCAGAATTCTGGGGGTCATAAGAATGTTGATGGTTTTGATGATGGTGATGATGATGATGATGATGATACAAAACATTTATTGAATATCATGTGCTGGGCTCTGTGCCGAGTGTGCTACATGCATCTGATGTCCCAAACAACACTACAGGGCAGGTATACTTATTATCCTTAAAGAAAAAGATAAGGAAATTGATTCTTAGAGAGGTTAAGTGATGAGTCCAAAGAGATACCTCTTAAGTGATAGAGCTGGGATTGAATTTGGGTAGTCTGATTTCGGCTGTGAAATGATGGATGTGTGAGGTGCTGCATGGTAAGAGATTAGACCCTTCCAGAAAATGAGCGCTGGGCAGACAGCCCCACTAAGCCAGGGAACCTTAACCCAGCAGCGTTATAGCTTGTGCTGAGCTTCTCTCAGAAGAGAGTTCCTCTTTGCCCTTTGGGTCAGATTCAGATGTCCTCACGCTGTTTCAAAGTCCTTCATCAGGCCCCATTGACCTCTCTCCCTGAAAACTAAGCCCTGATCTGGCCTTACCAGACAACACTGACAAATGTGGCCCAGTGGCTCCTTGATCCAGCTGTCTGTGCAACCATCTTAGCTGCATGCCTTTCTCTAAGCAATAACCAGCTGGCAACACCACCCCTCACCCAACCTGTAGCTTTGTTAATTTAAAGCAATGTGACAGCAGAGCATCAGGCAGCATCAGAGTTAGGCCTCAGGGAAAGTAGGAGAGTGACCTTCGGGGGGGCTTTGCAGTGACCACCTCCTCTGGGTGAGCATCAGAGGCCTCATGGCATACGCTGTGAGAACCCGGAGAGGGAAGAGGCTAATGATGGCCACTACTCTGCCAAGAGGGCTGGGATTATGCCAATGTGAGTCACACCCTGGGAAACCCAGGAATAACTGAGATGGTGGTGGTTTCTAGGGAGCTGAAGTTCCTGCAATTTCAGGTTGAGGTAAGGACAACAAAATGTTTTACTCCAGGCCTGATGTAGTCCCAGAATCCTAGGTCTTATTGCTGACTTGTGTTTTAGGATGCTGCGTTTTACCAACGTCACAAAGTCCTCACGCAAGTCACGTTTCTGAGTCCACATTCATTATCTGGATCCTCTTAAAGCCCAAAGTTACCATTCATAGGTCAACTCACTGAGGACATGCAACAGAGAGACTTATAATGCACAGTCCATGGTAGAGGGAAGAATTTGAAACACATAGAAATCTCCTCTCTGGCACAAAAAGGCTACAAACTGGCAGACTTCCTAGGGTGCTAGTTAGCCCAAGCTCTTCTCTGAGACCTTCTCGGTGTATTAGCAAAGGACTCATGTCTCTATCTCTGATTACCTCTGGCTGCAACGAGGACCAGACTTCCCCTGGAGCATCAGGATGAGGCTAGAGAGAGGACCCCATGGGGCCCATCGATTTCCTCACCACTATGGGTCAAAGCAGTTGTTAACTATGACAGCCAAAGACCCATTAGCGATAATGCAGTCAAAATGGAAACTCAAAATGGCTCAAGACCAAGACAAGGGCAGAATCTGTGAATTAGGAGATTGAGTCATCCTTTCTAAGCCTAGGAAAAATATATCAATTTATAGATTGTCACCTCAGTACCCGAGAGGGAGTTCAGAGAAACAGAAAAAAGAGGAATTTGCAGAAGGTGAAGCTGGCTTGTATTCTGCTAGGTCATTTATAACAACAACAACAACAACGACATCAATAATAATAATAAAATTACCATGAGCCAGACACTCTTCCAAGCCTTTTACATACATTTACTCATTTTATCTGACCACTATGTTCCCAACATGACTAATGTGGGGCTGCCCATTTCTTAAAGTCTTTCCTTCATTTCTGCCCCGTATAGTATAGTATAGTGATAACTACAGGTGACCTGGCTTCATGTGATGTAGGGAATAACTTAGTCTTTAGCCTGTAGTGAATGTTTGAAAATCTATTATAAGCCACCGTATGTAGTGACATTGGTTAAAAGCAAATCCATCTGTAAAGGATAACCTTTTATGTTAAAGAAAGTTTTAATTATCATCTGTGTGTTAAACACTATCATAAACGTTATCTCATTTAATTCTCACAGTCCTATAAGGCAGGTGATATTTGGTGGAAATCGAAGTTGAGAGAACCCAAGAAACTCACTCAAGTTTTCCCAGTTAAAAAGTGGAGAGACCAGGATTCAAACTCAAACTTTAGCTATAACAACAATTAATGTGTTCTTGCTCTTGTTACTTACTGCCTTAGCTCTATGTTAATATGTTTTCCTTCATTACTACTTCATTTTATATTTTTAACAAATAATGACATTTTATTGAGGTAACATTTGTTTATAACATATAAATTTCAGGTGTACATCATTATATTCCTGTATAGACTACATCATGTTCACCACCCAAAGATTAATTACCATCTATCCCCGTACACATGTGCCCTGTCACCCTTTTCGCCCTCCTCCATCTCTGCTTCCCCTCTGGTACCACCAATCTAGTCTCTGTCTCTATGTGTTTGTTTGTTGTTGCTGTTTTTATCTTCTACTTATGAGTGAGATCATGCAGTATTTGACTTTCTCCACCTGACTTATTTCACTTAGTATAATACTCTCAAGGTCCATCTGTGTTGTCGCAAATAGCAAGATTTCATCTTTTTTTATGGCTGGCTAGTATTCCATTGTGTATATATACCACATCTTCTTTATCCATTCATCCACTGATGGGCATTTAGGTTGTTTCCAAGTCTTGGCTATTGTGAATAATGCCTCAATGAACATAGGGGTATATATATATTATGCATTTGTGTTTTGCATTCTTTGCGTAAATACCCAGAAGTGGAATAGTTGGGTCAAATGGCAGTTCTATTCTTAATTTTTTGAGGAATCTCCATTTCCATAGTGGCTGCACCAGTTTACATTCCCACCAGCAGTGTATGAGAGTTCCCTTTTCTCCACAACCTCTCCAACATTTGTTATTTCTTGTCTTGTTAATTATAGCTATTCTGATGGGCATGAGGTGATATCTCATTGTGGTTTTTATTTGAAATTCCCTAATAATTAGTGATGTTGAACATCTTTTCGTGTGCCTGTTGGCCATTTGTATAACTTCTTTGTAAAAACATCTGTTCAGATCTTTTGCCCATTTTTAATTGGTTTTTTTGTTTCTTTGCTGTTAAGATGTATGAATTCATTATATATTTTGAATATTAAGCCCTTATCAGATATATGGTTTGCAAATATCTTCTCCCAATTGTTAGGCTGTCTTTTCATTTTATTGATAGTTCCCTTTCTGTGCAAAAGCTTTTTAGTTTGATGTAGTCCCGCTTGTTTACTTTTTCTTTTGTTTCCCTTGCCTGGTGAGACATAGTATTTGAAAAGATGCTGCTAAGATTGTCGTCAAAGAGTGTACTGCCTATGTTTTCTTCTAGAAGTTTTATGGTTTCAGGTCTTACATTCAAGTCTTTAATCTATTTTGAGTTGATTTTTGCGTATGGTGTAAGATAATGGTCTACTTTCATTCTTTTGCATGTAGCTGTCCAGTTTCCCCAACACTGTTTATTGAAGAGCTTTTCCTTTCTCCACTGTATATTCTTGGCTCCCTTGTAAAAAATTAGCTGTCCACAGATGTGTGGGTTTATTTCTAGGTTCTTGATTCTGTTTCATTGATCTGTGTGTCTCTTTTTGTGCCAGTACCATGCTGTTTTGTTTACTATAGCTTTGTAGTATATTTTGAAATCAAGGAGTATGATACCTCCAGCTTTGGGTTTTTTTCTCAGATTCCTCTGGCTATTTGGAGTCTTCTGTTGTTCCATATAAATTTTATGATTCTTTGTTCTATTTCTGTGAAAATTGTCATTGGGACTTTGACAGGGATTGCATTGAATCTATAGATTACTTTAGGAAATATGGACATTTTAACTATGTTAATTCTTCCAATCCATGCGAACGGAATATCTTTCCATTTCTTTGCGTCTTTTTAAATTTCTTTCAACAATGTTTTATAAGTTTTCAGTGTACAAGTCTTTCACCTCTTTGGTTAAATATACTCCCAGGTATTTTATTCTTTTTGTTGTGATTGTAAATGGGATTGTATTCTTAATTTCTCTTTCTGCTATTTCATTGTTAGTGTATAGAAATGAAACTGATTTTTGTATGTTGATTTTGTATCCTGCAACTTTACTGTATTTATTATTTCTAAAATTTTTTGGTGGATTCTATAGGGTTTTCTATATATAAAATCATGTCATCTGCAAAGAGTCATAGTTTTACTCTTTCCTTTCCAGTTTGGATCCCTTTTATTTATTTATTTATTTTTGCCTGATTGCTCTGCCTAGGACTTCCAATACTATGTTAAATAAGAGTGGTGAAAGTGGGCATCCTTGTCTGGTTCCTGTTCCTAAAGGGGTAGCTTTCGGTTTTTCTCTGTTGAGTATGACATTAGCTGTGGGTTTGTCAATATATAGCCCATATCATGTTGAGGTACTTTTTTCTATACCCATTTTATTCAGAGTCTTTATCATAAATGGATGTTTTATCTCATCAAATGCTTTCTCTGCATCTATTGAGATGATCATGTGATTTTTATTCTTCATTTTGTTAATGTGGTGCATCACGTTGATTGATTTGTGAATGTTGAACCATCCCTACATGCCTAGAATAAATCACACTTGATCATGGTGTATGATCTTTTGAAAGTATTGTTGTATTCAACTTGCTAGTATTTTGTTGAGGATTTTTGCATCTATGTTCATCAGTGATATTGGCCTTTAATTTTCTTTTTCTCTGTTGTCCTTCTCTCGTTTTGGTATCAGGGTAATGTTGGCCTTGCAGAATGAGTTAGGAATCTTCCTGTCCTCTGCAATTTTCTGGCAGAGTTGAGAAACATAGGTATAAGGTCTCCTTTGAATGTTTGGTAGAATTCACAAGGGAAGCCATCTGGTCCTGGACTTTTGTTTTCTGGAAGGTTTTCGATTGCTGCTTCAATCTCCTTACTGGTGATTGGTCTATTCAAATTCTCTATTTCTTTTTGATTCATCTTTGGAAGGTTGTATAATTCTAAGAATTTATCCATTTCTTCTAGATTATCAAGTTTGTTGGTGTATAGCTTTTTGTGGTATTCTCTTATAACACATTACATTTCTGAGGTGTCTGTTGTAATTTCTCCTCTTTTGCTTCTGATTTTATTTATTCGAGGCTTCTTTTTTTCCTACTGAGTCTAGCTAAAAGTTTGTCAGTTTTGTGTATTTTTCAAAGAACCAGCTCTTAGTTTCATTGGTTTTTTTCTAAGGCTCTGTTTCATTTATTTCCACCCTGATTTTTATTATTTCCTTCCTTCTACTGATTTGGGGCTTTCTGTTTTCTTTTTCCAGTTCCTTTAGGTGCACTGTTAGATTGTTTATTTAAGATTTTTCTTGTTTGATGAGGTAGGCCTATATTGCTATAAACTTCCTTCTAAGTACTGCTTTCACTGTATCGCATAAATTTTGGCATGTCATATTTTCATTTTCATTTGTCTCCAGATATTTTTTGATATCTCCTTTGATTTCTTCATTGACCCAATAGTTATTCAGTAGCATTTTGTTTAATTTCTGCGTATTTGTGGCTTTTCGAGCTTTCTTCTTGTAGTCAATTTCTAGTTTCATATTGTTGTGGTCAGAAATGATGCTTGGTATTATTTCAATCTTCTTAAATTTATTGAGGCTTGTTTTGTGCCCTAATATGTGATCTACCCTGGAGAATGTTCCTTGGACATTAGAAAAGAATGTGTATTCTGTGATGTTTGGATAGAATGTTCTATATATGTCTACTAAGTCCATCTGGTCTAATGTGTCATTTAAGGCCAATATTTCCTAATTGGTCATCCGTTTGGATGATCTATCCATTGATGTAAGTGGACTATTAAAGTCCCCTACTATTATTGTGTTACTCTCTATTTCTCCTTTTATGTCTGTTAATAATTGCTTTATATATTTAGGTGCTCCTATGTTGGTTGCATAGATATTTACAAGTGTTATGTCCTCTTGTTGGATTATTCTCTTTATCATTATGTAGCGGCCTTCTTTATCTCTTGTTACAGTTTTTGTTTTAAAGTCTATTTTCTCTGATATAAGTGTTGCTACTCCAGCTTTCTTTTCATTGCCATATGCATGGAGTATCTTTTTCCATCCTTCACTTTCAGTTTGTGAGTGTCTTTAGGTCTGAAGTGTGTCTCTTATACGCAGCATATATATGCGTCTGTTTTTTTTATCCAATCGGCCACCCCATTGTCTTTGATTGGAACATTTAGTCCATTGACATTTAAAGTAGCTATTGATAAGTGTGTACTAATTGCTATTTTGTTACTTTTTTCTGGGTGTTTTAGTAGTTCCTCTCTGTTCTTTTCTTCTTTTCTTGTTCTCATGCCTTGTGATTTGATGGTTATCTTTAGTATTATGTTTGAGTTCCTTTCTCTTAATTTTTTCTGCATTTATTATAGGTTTCTGTTTTGTGATTACTGTGAGGTTCGTATATAATAACCTATGTAACCTATATTAAGTTGATGGTCTCTTAAGTTTGACCTCTTACTAAAAGCCCTACACTTTTACTCCCCTCCCCCCACATTTTATATTTCTGACATTATATAGAACCTCTTTTGTGTGTGTATCCTTTAACCTCTTATCCTGGAAATAGATAATTTTAGTACTTTTGCCTTTGACCTTCATGTTAGCTTTATAGGTGGTTGATCTGCTACCTTTATTGTATATTTGCCTTCCTCAGTGATTTTTTCTTTGACAATATTCTTATTCCTATTTCTGCTCTTTTCTTTTCCACTTAAATAACTCCCTTTAACATTTCTTGTAAAGCTGATTTAGTGGTGATAAATTCTTGTAGTTCTTGCTTGTCTGGAAAACTCTTTATCTCTCCTTCTATTCTGAATGATAACTTGCTGGGTAGAGTATTCTTGGCTGTAGTTTTTTTCTTTTCAGGACTTTGAACATATCATGCCACTCTCTTCTAGCCTCTAAGTTTTCTGCTGAGAATTCACCTGATAGTCTTATGGGGTTTCCTTTGTATGTAACTTGTTACCTTCTTCTTGCAGCTTTTAGGATTCTCTCTTTATCTTTAATAAATAATGACTTTGTGTGTGTGTGTGTGTGTGTATGTGAGGAAGATTGGCCCTGAGTTAACATCTGTTGTTAGTCTTCCTCTTTTTGCTGGAGGAAGGTTGTTGCTGAGCTAACATCTGTGCCAATCTTCCTCTATTTTATGTGGGATGCTGCACAGCATGGCCTGACAAGTGGTACTATGTCCACACCTGGGGTCTGAACCTACGAACTCTGGGCTGCCAAAATGGAGCACACGAACTTAACCACTACACCACCAGGCCAGCCTCAATAATGGCTTTTTAAAACAAGACCACAGGATAATTATCACACAAGAAAATTAACAATAATTCACAAGAAAGCCCATGGTCCATTTTCCTTGGTAGTCTCAAATATGTCTTTTTAAATTGGCTTACCAAATCAGCACCCAAACAAGAGCCACACACTACATTTAGCCAATATGTCTTTTTCTCTCTTTGATATTTTTAAAAAATTGTTAGAATTTCAAACCTACAGAAAAGTTGAAAGAATAGCATAATAAAACACCTGTACCTTTGAAAGAGTCACCAAAGATCATATGTGTCTTAAATCTCTTTTCATTTATATTGTTCCATTTCTCTTTTAAAATGAGTCATTTATTTCTGTATTAAACAAGGTCATTTGACCTGTAAAATTTCCCACATACTTTATTTCTGATTAATTACTCATGGTGTCATTTAACGTGTTCTTCTATGTCCCATATTTCCTCAGAATTGGAAGTTAGACCTAGAGCCTGATTACATTCAGGTCCTTTGGTTTGATGGGGAGGGGAGAAACAATACTTCATATATGATATTGTCTACTTCCTGTTGTATCACATAGTGCAATATCTGTTTCTCTTAACCTTCAGATGATATCAACCTGATCCATACATTATAGAACTTCCCCTCAACCTTTAACCTAATGGCTTTAGCAGCCATTGGTGACTATTGCCTTGAGCCATTATATCATTAGGGTCTGCAAATGGGTGAGTTTCCAATTTTATCATTTCTACAGCACTTCCCACTTGTGTTTCTTCCATAAAGAACTTCCCCATAGCAACTACTTGGTTTCTGTGATGTACGGTTTGTTTAGGAAAAGCAGGATAACTGCTTGATTCTTTATCTTTATTTGTCAATCTTCAGAATAATGAGTTGGTGATCTGGCAACTACCAAAGGTAACTAATGAGGTTTTACCTATTGTGGCAGTGAGGGGGGGAGGGGGGGGATGTGGAGTATCATTATGAACCCAGGGACTTTTATATATTGAAGCATTTCAATCCACTGTAGTAAATTTTTTTTGATATTCAAACTGTCTCATCTTTGGAATGTGGGGGCCCCTTCAAGTTGGCTACCATGTCATTTTGATGTGATCACAGTAATCTTTGATAACTTTCTTGTTTTCAGGCATGACAAGATGTTCCAGTCCAAGTAGCCCTTGTTCCTTTTCGAGGGAAATGGCACCTAGAGACTACGATCTGGGAACGAGGGGTGTTGATGTTATTGAGTTACCATTGCTTCTAATTTTTTTCTGTGGACGTCACTAGGAAATATCAAATTTTTACAAAAAGAAAAATAAATCATGAGATAATACTGATATGTTCAATTTTAAGTAAGAATTACAAGATTTTATTTGAACTTCCTGATTTTATCATTTATGTGTCTATGTTTTATCTCCCTACCCTGAAAATCTTGGTGTCTTTCTAATGAGAGTAGGACAAGCATATTTGTTTCATGCTATTTTCTGGTGTCAAAATAATCGTATCAACATTACCATCTGCAATAAGACCACTGAATGCAGAGTCAGGTTGATATCTTTGTGGGGTTTTTTTGTTAGTTTAAAGTCATTTAAAGTAAGCCTCTTATGAGTGATTATACCACCAACTAGATAAACAGGGTTTTTTTCAGTTTGCTTTCCACTTTTAGGGGATTCATTTTATTTAATTAATTAAAAACTACAAAAACATTTACTGGTTCCAAAATCAAACTATAAAATAAAATGCATGCACAGAGGCCCAGCTTCTATTCTACTTCCTCCCCTCTTCTTCCCTTTCCTCCCCAACGGTAACTTTTTAAAAAATGAGTGTGTGTGTGTGTATGGAAACAACCCAAATGTCCATAAATTAGGAATATATATATATACATATACACACACACTCATTATGTATATACATATATGCATACATATGTGTACAATTACACACATCATATGTATTATATGTATATACATGTTATATGTGTATATATAATTATATGTGTGTATGTGTGTATGTGTGTATCCTGGAGATCACCCCAAAGCAGTTTATGGAGATCTTTCTCACTCTCTTTGACAGCTACACAGTATTCGATTGTAAGTGTATTCCATAGTTTATTCACCCAATTTCTTGTTTCTGGACATTTGGGTTGTTTCCAGTCTTTGGCTAATACACACTGTGCTGAGTGAACAGTTCTATGCATACATCTTCTAGTGTTTTCCCTAGCGTGTCTGGGAGGTAGAATCCTAGAAGTAGGGTGACTGGGTCAAAGGGTAAATGTGCCTGCTAGATATGGCCCAATTCCTGTTCCTAGTAGTTCCATTTTGAACTACTCAGAACTAGTGTGTACTGAGTGCTTGCTGTATCCTCTGCACTGTGATGGGCTGTTTGTGAATGTCAACATCTAGGAAATTCTGCTGCACTTGATCTTTGGAAAATTTGACTGCTTTTCCAATCAGCTAGGTTTTCAGCCAGCTTGGGCCTCCTGCTTTCCTTCTCCTCATATTTGGAATGGTATTCCAGTTTGGTGTTATAAGCATACTAATGGGGCTATGGGTATGAGCAGAAATGTTCCCCTCAGAGTGAGCGCAGAGGTCTTGTGGAGCTGCAGCAAGATCTTGATCTGCAGCTGGAGATAACGTTTATATTGTGTTGAGCCCGGTGGGCTGATGGTTCTAAGCACAAAATCCATCCCACAGGTGGGACTTATTCATAGCAACCAAGAATGAAAGAAAATCCCAATTGAGTCAGTACTTCTGTGTGCGGATTCTGATGCAGCCTGTACTGGAGACTTGCAGTTGGGAGGAGATCAGAGTCGTAAAGGCCTTATGACTCAGCTCCATAGCCTACAGTTCCCTCTGCACTTGCTTTCCAAGTTCCTCTTCTATCATTAAAACTGCCCCATGGCCCAGCACTTAAGTTTGTGTGCTCCACTTTGGTGGCGGAGGGTTCATAGGTTTGGATCCCGGCCACAGACATACACACTGCTCATCAAGCCATGCTGTAGCAGCATCCCACATACAAAACAAAGGAAGATTGGCATGGATGTTAGCTCAGCGACAATCTTCCTCAAGCAAAAAGAGGAAGATTGGCAACGGATGTTAGCTCATGGCTAATATTCCTCACAAAACAACAACAACAACAAAAACTGCCCCAAGTGGGAGCTTCCACCCTCCATTTTTTAGACCATTTTTCCATACATGAAGCTGTGCGAATGAGGATCTTCCCCCATTACCTTACTTACCTTATTTAATCCTCACAACAATGATTCTATGAGGCAGGCCTTGTTATCTGCAATTTCTAGATGAGAAAAACAAGGTTCAGAGAGGGTATGTGACAGGTCCATTTTCAAACATTATGTAAGTAGTGAAGTCAGCCTATGTTCTTAACTGCTGTACTGAGGTCCAAAACCTGTGGGAGAAGACGGAGTACAAAAAGGCTAGCTCCAAGAGCCTGGTAATCATCACGCCCCCTAATTCCCATATGTTTCTCATTCTGAAGAAGGGGACCCTAGAAAGGGTGTTGGGCTGGATAATTAGCCTGAATTTTGGTTTGTTTTTCTCATTGAAGTCCCAGAGCTCAGCATTTGTCCCAGCTCACCCTGCCCTGCTCAACCACAGATGCTGATGTCCAGCCACCCATAGACTCAGGCCTCTCCTGCTGCCAAACTGGGAAAGACTGGCCAAGCTGGCCAATGTCCTCAGTGCGCAGAGGCTGGAATACACCTTCGCAGCCCATGGCAGCCATATGGCATGGTGTGAGCATCAAGCTGCACCTTTTCTCCGTTATTTCTTGTCCCACTCCCCCTGCGCTGGTTTCTGATTGGATTCTTGATCCTCACGTCATTCCCATCCAGAAACAGCCAGGTACCCCACTCCCCATGCAGCTCCCCAAGGCATCTGATTTGAACCCTGCACTAATCTGGACAACCTGTCCCAGCACTAGGATGTGCCCACCCACCTATGAGTACAGAAGCTGACCATAGAGCCCAGGTGCCAGGTCCTTTGTATATTGGGCCGATATTCAATGAATGTTCATTGTTACTATTATTGGCAGTAGTATCCAAATTCTTTCAGTACGTGATTGTTCCAAGTGATAACCAGGACCTCCCAACTTAGCCATAGGATTCCGAAGACCTATGAGAATGGGGTAGAGGGGAGTGGGCCATCAAGCAACATCTGGAAAAACCACTGCCTCATGGCTGTTGATGGTCATTAGGTCCTAAGTCACTGGCCAGGAGATTCCTTTCACTTTGACAATTACGGGGTATTCTTCTGGGCCAAGGATCACACCTGGCTCACCTTTTCTTGGTGAATGGTGCCTTCCAAGGTTGTGGAGTCTAACAGGGTCTAGATCGTTACTACTTGCTGTTCCAAGTGCTGTGACTTCACCAGAAGCCGCAAGTGCATGATGTGAAGGCTGGGTAGATTCCGATTTCACAGCCCAACCTTCCAGAGGGATATCTCAATGCTTTTCTCCATCAGTGGGACAGCAGGCCAATAAAAGACTCATTAGGAATGATTCCAATTGTGGACCCAGGTTGTGGCTGGGAAACATTCTAGAGGAAGAACCTGGAAGCTAAAACCTGTGGACTGAACCTTTTACTGGCTGTAACACTAAGCTCTTTGGAGAAACTGACAGGGGAAAAAATGATCAATAAACTGTTACCCACACACTTCCACCATCCTGAATCCTGGTTAAAGATGAAAGCAACCATAAAACCACCCAAGCCAAAGACCGAAGAGTCATTCTAAACTTATTCCTCCTTTTCTTTTTCTCCATTCATCTAAGCAGTCACTCAGTCCTGCTAGTTTTACCATGTTAACATTTCCCCATCTCACTGCCATGGTCTTAGTTCAAGTTTTCAGTTACTCAGCTACTTCAATCATCCAACTCAGTCTTTGCGCTCAGTCACACCCTTCCATCCAGCTGCCAAACCTGATCATGTTGCTCCCACGTTTAAAGCACCTTTCACAGCTCTCAATGGCCCAGAGTATCCAAACTCCTTGGCACAGAGAGAAGCTGCCTCCAAACCCTCCACCCAAGATCTATATCCCCTGCCAATCTCTCCAGCCTCATTTCTCACCATTAGTCCATATGGACTCTATGAATCAGGATACACTGGGATATACTGTGGTAACAAACAACTCCCAAAACCTCTGTGGCTTAACGTACCAGAAGTTTATTTCTTGTTCATGCAAAATACCACTGTGGGACCACATTCCCACAGAGGAAGTGGGAAGTGTAGTCTTTCATGTGCTCAGGAAAGAAAGGAGAACCAGATACTGTTGAACACTACTAATGTTTGCCTTGTGTTTCTTATGCTCCAGGTATTCTAAACACCTGTGGCCTCCTTAGCATACCCTGCCATGTGATGCCTCTGTGCCTTTGCACATGCTGTTCCCAACTCTGGAATGCCTCTCTTCTCCCTCCTTTCCCATTTCTCCCAGTCTTTCTTTCTCTGTTAACACAACTCCTGAGAAACTCTTTCACTGTGTTTTCAGAACCCAAATTTAGTGTCTCCTCTATAAAGCCTTCCCTGACAGCCCCCAGGCCCCAATGATAAATGGTTTGCACCCTCCTCAATGCCACAACACTGTTAGACACAGACAAGTTATCGAACTTACCCTTCCGTGTTGACATGGTTTGTTAATGCATCTGTTCTTCCTGCTTCCGTACATCCCAAGATCCTGACACAGACCTTGGCAGTATCAGTTGTCCAATAAGTGTATATAGAATTACACTGAGTGAGTGAATGTGGCCCTTTACTGGGGAGGGCTCAGGTCTATCTGGTGGGCCTCACCCCTAGGCAGACTTTACAGGTCCAAGGAGGTTGGACGCAATGGTCCTCATCAGAGTTGGTGCCCCCATCTCTCCCTAAACCCTCCACCTGTACGTCAGATGGGCCTCTTGTCTCCTTGGGCCTAGCAGGCACTGCTAGGAACAGACAAGAGGTTAATTCTTTGTGTTCCTGTGAATTTTCTTCACACTCATTCTGAGACCAGGCCCAAGGCTAACAGAAGAGGGAAATAATACTAAAGGGGGCAGGAGCGTTGGAAAAAGGAAGAAAAGGGGAAAAGGGACTAAAGTCACCGAGGGCATAAAGGCATTTCCACCCTTTCCCTCTTGGGCATAATTACCATATATTAATGTCAACCTCTGCCCAACAGGACTCCCGTTAACCACACATCCCCATGACTCTGAAGGAAAAAGGTCCTCCATCAATTCTCCTTTTTCTCAATTGCTCGCTAACTTCTCCTGCTGTGAAGGGCTGCTTCAACGGGCCTCTAGTGCTTCTTTCAGTAGGGCCCAGCTGACTGGACCTCAACAACTCCCGTTTTGTAAACATAGTCTCAAACTACCTGGCTTCCTCTTTCCTGTTCTTGAAAACTAATTTTCCAACTAATATTCCAGTCTTCTCTGGAGATCCAGTTTGTGGGCAGTGCCTGCTAACTCAGTGTTCTCAGTGAGCTATAACGGTAATAATTGGTATTTCTTTCTTCCCATCATCTTTCCAATAATCTGTGCATCTAGGATATTTTTTCCCTCATTTTCATGCTCTACCGTCAAAACTCATTTTGTTGTTTTCATTCCACGTATTTAAAAGCTCAGAGTGAGTTAGTGTGGCATCTGTGCCTCCCCCTGGCTAGCTGTGCTTTCTAGATTAGTATCCACAGTAGATTTAATTAGTACAATATTTACCTCTGCTTCTTGCTCATTAGTAAAGATATCACAGCAGAGCAGATTCCCGTGACAGTCCTCCTGAGCCATATCCAGGTGTATGAATGTGAGAAGGCCATTTGATTATTTTTGTGATAATTGACATAATAATGTGTTTATAACCATTTCCCCAGAGGCTCAGCAGCTTTTTCAGAAGCAATTGTCATATGATTATTAGTTACTTTCAAAATTACATTTTTTAAATCAACAAAGCACTTAAGAGTTCTTTAAAAAATATTCCCTTCTCTACTCTACCCTGTCCACATCTTCTCATTGATACAGAGCTCCTAAAATGGAAGAAGATGAAAACAAAGTCAAAAGTACAGAGCTAGAGGAAGAGGAGAGGCATAATGAGCAAGCTTCCTGAGGGGTCACTGGTGGCCACCTGCCATGGGTGGAACATGCCTTGTTTGTCATGCCATAAAAGATGACTGTTGGGGCATTTTTTGGTTACCAACTAATTTTCTCATCTAAACTAACGAGAACTCACATTTGAGCAGGGAAATTTCAGAAACCAATTCAGAGGCCTCTATCTGCAACACTTATTGTGAACTCTTCAGTTGCTTATTTGAGAGCTCCAAGGGTATTTGGACAATGCAAAGAACTCTTTTATGTGAAATACTACAGTAGGGTCACTGAACATGATTATCGTACATTACCAGTGTGTCTGGTGATAAGAACATGAACTGCCCTTCCACGGAGATGTTCATAAGACATCTGTGAGAAGGGTGAAAGTGATCCAGAATATGCTTGGGACATGGAGGGAATGGTAACAACAACTTATAGTTGGATAACATGTTGGGTCCTAATTAGGGCTGCGTCAGAGGCTTTTCAAACACCCCAAAGATCTGGATTCAGTTGATCAAGGTCTCAGGTCCACGCATATGTATTTTGAAAAAGCTCTCCCTGGGTGCCTCTTCTGCACAAATGCTCCTTTGGAGAAGCACCGACAGCAATGCGTTGTTTTCAAAGCACTTTTGCATTCCACACAACTGCTTGATGAGACTGCCTCCATATTGTCAAATTCAGGGTCACTTTTCTTATCATCTGACCTCTCAGTTGACCACTCACTCCTTCTGGTCAGACACTCCCTTCTTCTCTTGCTTTCGAGGACACCACCCTCTTCTGTTTTTCCTCTGACCACAGTGACTGCTGTTTGGATCCTCTTTCTCAATATCAACTAAATGTCGGAGAGCCGCGGGGCTCAGTCCCTGTGCAGCCTCTCTTTCCTTATGTGACCTCATCCAGTCCCATGGTTTCAAATACCTCCTCTGTGCTGAAAAATTCCTCTTTTCTATCTTCAGCTCTGACCTGCCTACTGAACTTTGGACCCCTACATCCAACTGCCTAGATAACATCTCTCCTTGGATATTTGAAAGACATTGCAAACCCAGCATGTCTAAAACAAAATATAATTTTGATCCCACCAAATCTGCTCCCTCTCTAGGATTCTCCATTTCATTCAATCAGCTGCCAAAATCGGACTATCCTCTATTCTTCTTTTCCTCACATATCCAATCAGCGAGGCTCTTTGACACTATCTGCAACACATAGCCCAGAAGTGTCCATTTCTCTCCATCTCTCTTCTATCACCCTAGACCAGGCCACCGTCGTCATCAGCCTGGACTAGTACAATAGCCTTCTAACTGGTTTTCTTGTTTCCAATCCACTTTCCTTAGAGTAACCAAAGAAATTTTTTAAAAACAAAAATCAAATCGTGACATCACATCCCTTCTCAAAACATTCCCCTTAGCTTCCTATCTCTCTTAGAATAAAATCTCAGTTCACTACCTGGGTTTACCAAGAGCTGCAGGACATGGCCGTTGCCTCCCTCTCCCCTTCATCCACCATGCTCCAGCCATGTGGACGTTTTCTGTTCCTCAAACACTCCAAGTTTGTTCTTATAAGAAGACCTTTGCAGTACATGTACCTTTTGCTGATTGACTTTCCCCCTCATCTTTGCATATCTGGCTCTTCTTGTCATTCAGATCTCAGCTTAACTGTCACTTCTTCAGAGATACCAGTCCTGACCCCCCCCCCCCCACCCAATCTAAAGCAATTATCTGGTCCTCTCTTTCACTCTCTTGCTTATTCATCTGCATACTATTTATCCTCTATTTATTATTTTTCTCATTTATTTCCATACATTAGAATGAGAGCAGGGACCTCATCTCATGCTCATTTGAAATATCCCCAGCCCTAGATAACTATTGAATCAATTTACTTAACTGAATCAGTCTGGCTGTGAAGGGGGCTTGAGCATCCTTTGTTATAGATGAGAAAAATGTCGTCCAATTGGGCCAGATACTTGCTCAAGGTCCCACAGCTAAATCAATGGCCAAGCAAATCTTCTGAGTCTTATTCCAGCCCTCTTTCTGCTTAAGTTGAGGCTGCCTCCACATGAAGAACTCCATCTTGAAAAAAAAAATGTCATTTTCCTTTAAACAATTAAATCTCCTGCACACCAATGCAAAATAAGCATGGTGTACAGACTGTGGGGTCTCAATGCAGGGAGAAGCAACCTTATCTGAGTTCTAAGGTTTGGTGGATTTTGCTGCCCAAATGTGATGTGACCTCCAGGAAGAGAACATGGTGGAGCACAACAACAATCCGGCTGGGGGCTGTGTGTGTGTGGTGGGAATGAGTACGTGCACACTCACTCCTCATCCACAGCCCCTTTGCGCTTGTACTGAATCAAGGCTCCTAGGATGAGTCATAGCCACCAGGATGCACTCCTTGAACTGAACCACCAGCACCTCCTTCACCAATCATTGCTCACTGATGAAACAAGCCCAAGGGGAAAGTTTGAATAAACCACAGGACAGGGTCTGCAGGCACCCCTACGCTTAGAAATGGGTCGTCAGTTAGTTCTCAAATTGGGAAGGAGGTCTTCAGTTTCCGTCTTTGGTAGGTGACCATCTGGCCATTCTTTTTCTAATTGAACCAGTGGAAGTACAAGCATTAACAATGGCGCCATTTATCCAGGCCTGAATGCTTCAGCAAATGTGTAGGAAATTGTTCCTATAGCAACAAGGAGATGACAGGTCAAGTCTGCTGCTCCTGCTGGATCACAGAACGCAGCAGGCGACTTCTTCCTCTTCAGACCAAAGCCCTCCTTGAAAAGGGATTGATATTCTTAAGCATACCTTAACCTCCACTTAGCTTCCAGATCTGCCAGTTCAGAACACGCAGCCAGGGTCAAGGCTGTGATTCCAAACTCTCCCAAGGACGGCCAAGAGAGGGAAGAGGCTTGAAACCTGCTCATCTCCTGCTGGCTTTTCTTAAGCTCTCTTGGTTAGTTCTGTTTTGTTTGCCAGATAATGGCAAGTGTTAGCACCTGGGCTTGAAATCCCAGCTGCCACCCTCCATTTCCCTTGGTTTCTATGCTTGAGCCACAGAGATCGTCATGGATAACTGTGAGGATTAGCAAGCCCCTGTTGCTCTGGGAACTCTACCCTGAGTGGAAAGAACTGGCTGAGGAAAAGGGGAAGCCAGCTGGGGGTTTTACCAGCCGTCTGATGGCGAGCAAATGCCTTAATCTCTCTGCATTTTAGCAGAGATTTCTAAAACAGGATTTATATGTTATAGGATTATTGTAAGGATTGAGTGCAAAGGGTGGAGGAAGCATGTAGTGCAATGCCTGGCCGGTGGTGGCTCTCCATAAATGCTGGTTCTCTTCTCCTCCATTCCCCACTCCTAAGACCTTTAGAAGGACAGACTTTCCAGAGAGAAGCAAAGAATATTGAGAGGAGAGATCTTCCCTGACGGGCATGGAGGAGGGGAAGAGGGATGGTGGGCACCAAAGGATGTTGCTTTTAGGTATTGTTGTGGGGCATGTGTTGGGTGGAATCCAGCCAGAAAAGCCAGATGAACCTTATATACCATCCCAAAGGGTAACAGAGGGTGGAGAAGAGGCTAGACAAAGGAAATGGGATTTGTGGCTTTTATTTTAACCAAAGGTATACCTATTTCAATTGTGACTCAAAACCAAAACCAAAAAGCCTGTTTATACCTTAACCATTGACACAAGAGGTGTTCCCAAAGACGGGGCAAAAGATACAGCCCTCATGATCCAGAGCCACTCCCAAAGATAGCCCAAAGAGAGAAAGACTGAGATGAACCCTCTGAGAGCTGGCAATGGTCGGTAGGACGTCAGACACAATGGGGTACAACCCACATTTCTGTGTGGACATCTACAAATTCTCAGGGCCCCCAACGTGACAGTTAGCCACCTACAGACACAGGCCTGCCAGACTGTGCCCCTAGCCAGGTGGAGGGCCAAACCAAGCTCTCAGGACACAAAGCAATGTTTATGCCCCATAAACATTGTCTATTATTAGTATTATTGGATGCAGAGAAAGAAGAGACGTCTAGGAGAACAATTGGGTTTAGGAAATGGACATGGCTGTTTCAGTTTGTACGTTGTCTTAGGGCAGAGCCCTCCCCCCCGGATGTGGTCCTTTCTCTCAAGATGTAGCCTTTCTTAGGTCTCAGCTGAATGCCTGTGGTGCTCAGAAAGTTTTCTCTGTTCTGACTGGGCCCAAACTCCTAGGGCTCCTAGTACTGTGCAGTCTTTGAAATCCCCACTCAGCCCTCAGCCCCCGAGCATCTGCCTCCTCAGGCCTCATGGAGTCTCACCCTGCACCCTCCAGCCCTCGGTGGCCAGGGTGCAAGGGAAATCCCATTGTGCACATCTTCCCACATATTCCAGCCCCCTCAGCAGCCCCCAGTTCAAAATTGTAGCTTTCCATCAGAAAATAGAGAGGTAGAAATAGCTAATTCATTTTATGAGGCCTCCATAATCCTGATAAAAAAATCTAATAAGGACATTATAAGAAAAGAAAATTACAGGTCAATATTCTTCATGAACATAGATGCAAAAATGAAAACAGCAAAATATTAGAAAATAGATTCTAGCAATACATAAAAGGGAGGTTTATCCAAGGAATATAAAGTTGGTTCAACATTCAAAAATAAATCAAGGTAATCCACCATATTAACAAAATAGAGGAGAAAATTATATGATTATTGCAAGAAATAGAGAAAAGATATTTGAAAAATTTTAACACCTATTCATTATAAAATCTCTGAAAACTATGAAAATAAGGGGGCATCCTCAATTTGATAGAGCTAACACCATCCTTAATGGAGAAATATAGAACGTGTTTCTGTTATGATTGAGAACAGAAAGAATGGCCACTTTTATTGCTACATTTCAACACTTTACTCGAGGTCCCAGCCAGTGCAGTGGGGCAATAAGAAGAAATATATAGCATAGAAATTGAAAAGGAATAAATAAAACTTTATTCAAAGACAACATGGTTGTTTATAGACAATCCAAAGGAATCTACAAAAAATACTGGAACTAATAAGTTAATTTGGCAAAGTTGAAGAATACAAGATCAATAATTTAAAAATCAGGTTTTTTTAATATTCTGGAAAGCAAAAATTGGAAAATGAAAACTTTAAATACCATTTAAAATAGCATCAAAAATCACAAAAGAGCCAGCCCTGATGACCTAGTGGTTAAAGTTCGGTGTGCTCTCAGCTTCAGCAGCCTGGGTTGGTTTCCCTGTTGTGGAACCACACCACCTGCCTGTCAGTTGCCATGCTGTGCCAGCAGCTCAAGTAGAAGAACCAGAAAGACTTACAACCTGCATATACAACCATGCACTGGGGCTTTGGGGAAAAAATAAAAAGAGGAAGATTGGCAACAGATGTTAGCTCAGGGTGACTCTTTCCTTGCAAAACAAGCAAACAAAACATAAAAAACCTACAGTTCGGAAACTGCCAAACGTTGAGAAAAATCAAAGACCTAAATAACTAGAGAAATACATCATGTTAATGGGTTGGAATATTCAATATTGTTAAGATGTCAATTCTTTCTAGATTGATGAATAGAGTTAACAAAATCCCAATCAAAATTCCCACAGGCTTCTACTGTAAGAATTGACAAGCCGATTTTAAAATGTGTCTATAAAGGCAAAGGGCCTAAAACAGTCAGAACAATTTTGGAAAGATGAACAATGTTGAAGAACTTATGCTACTCAATATCAAAACTTACTTTAAGGCTACAGTAATCAAGAAAATTTAGGGTTCTCATCAAGATGGCACTGTGAGCAGACGTTGAACTCGCCTCCTCCCACGAACACAACCAGGTTACAACAATTTTGGGAAGAATCACCCTGGATTGAAAACTGAAAACTGGATAAAAAGAACCCCCACGACAAGGGACAGTCCTGACGAAAGCAGAAGAGGCAGTAACTCCGGCCAGAGAGGAAAAAGCCACCTTTGGGAGCAGCGGAGCTTCTCAGCTGGCCAGGCGGGAGCCAACCTAAGGTACAAGCCCTCCCTGGAGGAGTGAGGTCCGGAGGGGGGGCAATACTGCTATAACCATCCTTTGGACTCAGCCCAACTGAGACAGGGGTCTTACTGTCTGGCTTTGCTGGCTATTAACTGCAGCGAGGACACCCCAGAAAAGCTATTGGCCGAAAGCCAAAAAGATCCGGGTCTTAAAGGGCCCACGCACAAACTCACTCATTGCAGCAACCTAAAATCACCAGAGAGAAGGCTGACTCTCCTTTGGTGAAACAAGACTCACCTTGTGGGCTCTGGGGGCATCTTGGTGAGAGGAGGATCCTCTCCTGAGACTGAGACATCGTTATTCTGAGCTGGTGCAGGCGTGCTGATACGGACACCAGTGGGGGCCATTGAGGTGCGTCCCTTGGGCTGTTAGCCCAGGGGTCTGCCACACCCACTAGAGCACAAATTTAATCCAGTTCAGCCAGGGCAGGCAACCCACCCTAGGGACTGGCCCCACCTAACAGCAAGCCCTCAGGCTACTTTTCAGCCTGCATTGACTGAGTGCCTTGATCCTCTACAAGCAGGCAAGGGTGTCTGCCTCTGTGGGGCAGGGCTTGTGTGAGGACCAGGTGAACTGTGGGGGGCATTGGGGCAGAGGTGGGGGCCTCTGCAGTGTGGCGTTGGGGTAGGCTCCAGGGGGTTGAGAAGTGTGCACGGACCAGGACTGTGGTGACAGTGTATGTGGTCCAGAGGGGGGTGAGGCTTATCAGCGGCAGAAGACTTGTGCTTCACAAATAGCCATAAAAAGGATCAGCCCCACCTTCCAAAGCCTGAAACAACTGAGAGCCTCCATGCCAAGGGCTAGCCCCATTCAGCTGCACTCTTAAGAGAACTGACATCGGCCTTGTTGGCCTCAGGCCTATCACAACTGTACGCCCCTGAGCCTAGCAACCAGCTACACTGGGTACCAACCCAATTAAGAGGACACTTGCAATAAGAGTGTGCTAATAGACTTTGTAGCCAACAGTGCTGAGGCCCCTCCAAACCAGATTTACAAACAGCTGGCCAGGAAAGGAAAGATCAGACTCCCCGGGTACCTGCAGTGGGAGCAACCCTGCCACAGCAGAACAACACAAGTAGCCCACAAAGGGGTCACTCCTGGTTCTTATGGTCTGGTGACGAGAGGGAAGCACACTGCTGGGCCTCATAAGGCATCTCATACATAAGGCCACTTCTCCAAGATCAGGAGACATAGTCGACTCACCTACTACAAAGAAAATAGCACAGAGAAAGAGGCATAATGAGGAGGCAAAGGAATACTTTCCAAGGAAGGGAACACTACAAAACACCAGAAAAAGAACTAAGTGAAACAGAAACTAGCGACCTCCTTGACAAGCAATTCAAACAAAATATAATGAGGATGCTCACAGATATGCAGAGAAGAATGGATGAACACAGTGAGCACACCAGCAAAGAACTGGAAGATATAAAAAAGAACCAATCAGAAATGAAGAATACAATACTTGAAATGAGAAATTCACTAGAGGGACTCAATAGCAGAGTAGAGGAAGCAGAAGAACGGATCAGCGAGCTAGACGAAAGACTAGAGGAAATCACCCAAGCAGAACAGAAAAGAGAAAAAAGAATTAGACAGAATGAGAACAGTGTAAGGGAACTCTGGGACAATATCAAGCTTGCTAACATTTGGATTATAGGGGTCCCAGAAGGAGAAGAGAGAGACAAAGGGACAGAAAATTTATTTGTCGAAATAATAGAGGAAAATTTTCCTCACCTGAGGAAGGAAACAGACATCCAAGTTCAGGAAGCACAGAGAGCGCCAAACAAGAGAAGCCCAAAGAGGCCCACACCAAGACATATTATAATCAAAATGTCCAAAATTAAAGACAAAGAGAGAATCCTAAAAGGAGCAAGAGAAAGGCCACAAGTGACATATAAAGGGAAGCCCATCAGGCTGTCAGCGGACTTCTCAGCCGAGACCCTACAGGCGAGAAGAGAATGGCACAACATATTTGAAATGCTAAAAGGAAAAAACCTACAACCAAGAATACTCTATCCATCAAGGCTGTCATTCAGAATGGAAGGAGAGATAAAGAGCTTCCCAGACAAGCAAAAATTAAAGGAGTTTATCATCAAGAAACCAGTTCTACAAGAAATGCTGAAGGGACTTATTTAAGTGGGAAAGTATCACAAATAGAGATAAAAGAAAAAAAAATTATCAAAAAAACCCAAAACAACAAGAAGAAAAAACAGGCAATAAAATCACTTGTAAGGTAAAAATATAGTAAAGGCAGCAGATCAACTACCTGTGAAGGTAATATGAAGGTTAAAAGACAAATGTACTAAAATTACCTATTTCAATGATAAGAGGGTAATGGATATACACACACTAAACAAAAGACTATATATGATGTGAAAAACATGTAATGTGGGAGGAGGGGAGTGAAAAGGTAGAGCTTTTAGAAAGAGGTCAAGCTAAAGAGTCTATCTACTCAATATAGACTGTTACATGCATAGTATATTAAATAGGATCCTCATGGTAACCACAAACCAGAAACCTATAACAAGCAGGAAAAAAAGTAAGGCAAAAGAAATCAAACATATTACTAAAGATAGCCATCAAACCACAAGTGAAGAGAGCAAGAGAAAAAGAAAGGAACTGAGAAGAACTACTAAAACACCCAAAAAAACCAGAAAAAGTGACAAAATGGCAATAAATACATATTTATCAATAGCTACTTTAGATGTCAATGGATTAAATGCTCCAATCAAATGCCATAGGATGGCCAACTGGATAAAAAAACAAGATCCATGTATATGCTGCATACAAGAGACACACTTCAGACCTACAGACACTCACAAACTGAAAGTGAAAGGATGGAAAAAGATATTCCATGCAAATGGCAAAGAAAAGAAAGCGGGGGTAGCAATACTTATATCAGACAAAATAGACTTTAAATCAAAAACTGTAATAAGAGACAAAGACGGGCACTACATAATGATAAAGGGAACAATCCAACAAGAAAATATAACACTTGTAAATATCTACACACCCAACATAGGAGCACCTAAATATATAAAGCAGTTATTAACAGACATAAGAGGAGAAATAGACAGTAACACAATAATAGTAGGGGACTTTAACACTCCACTTACACCAATGGATAGATCATCCAAACAGAAGATCGATAAAGAAACACTCACCTTAAAGAACACATTAGACCAGATGGACTTAGTAGATATATACAGAACATTCCATCCAAAAACCACAGAATACACATTCTTTTCACATGCCCATGGAACATTCTCCAGGATTGATCACATATTAGGCCACAAAACAAGTCTCAATACATTTAAGAAGATTGAAATAATACCATGCATCTTTTCTGACCACAAAGGTATGAAACTGGAAATCAACTACAGAAAGAAAACCAGAAAAGCCACAAAAATGTGGAGATTGAAGAAAATGCTACTGAACAATGATTGGGTCAATGAAGAAATCAAAGAAGAAATAAAAAAATTCCTGGAGACAAATGAAAATGAAAACAGGACATGCCAAAATCTGTGGGATACAGCAAAAGCGGTTCTACGAGGGAAGTTTATAGCAATTCAGGCCTACCTCAACAAAGAAGAAAAATCCCAAATAGACAATCTAAAAGTGCACCTAAAGGTACTGGAAAAAGAACATCAAACAAAGCCCAAAATCAGCAGAAGGAAGGAAATAATAAAAATCAGAGCAGAAATAAACGAAATAGAGACTAAAAAAACAACAGAAAAAATTAATGAAACCAAGAGCTGGTTCTTCGAAAAGATAAACAAAATTGACAAACCCTTAGCTAGACTCACCAAGAAAAAAAGAGAGAAGGCTCAAATAAATAAAATCAGAAACGAAAGAGGAGAGATTACAATGGACACCTCAGAAATACAAAAGATAATAAGAGAATACTATGAAAAGCTATACGCCAACAAATTGGATAATCTAGAAGAAACGGATAAATTCTTAGAAACATACAACCTTCCAAAACTGAACCAAGAAGATGTAGAAAATTTGAATAGACCAATCACCAGTAAGGAGATCAAAACAGCAATTAAAAACCTCCCAAAAAATAAAAGTCCAGGACCACATGGCTTCCCTGGTGAATTCTACCAAACTTTCAAAGAAGACCTAATACCTATCCTTCTCAAACTCTTCCAAAAAATTGAAGAGGAGGGGAGGCTTCCTAACTCCTTCTACGAAGCAAACATTATCCTGATACCAAAACCAGACAAGGACAATACAAAAAAAGAAAATTACAGGCCAATATCACTGATGAACATCGATGCAAAAATCCTCAACAAAATACTAGCAAATCGAATACAACAATACATTAAAAAGATCATACATCACAATCAAGTGGGTTTCATTCTGGGGATGCAGGGATGGTTCAACATCCACAAATCTATCAACATGATACACCACATTAACAAAATGAAGAATAAAAATCACATGATCATCTCAATAGATGCAGAGAAAGCATTTGACAAGATACAGCATCCATTTATGATAAAAACTCTAAATAAATTGGGTATAGAAGGAAAATACCTCAACATAATAAAGGCCATATATGACAAACCCACAGCAAATATCATTCTCAATGGAGAAAAACTGAAAGCTATCCCTCTAAGAACAGGAACCAAACAAGGATGCCCACTGTCACCACCCTTATTTAACATAGTATTGGAAGTCCTAGCCAGAGCAATCAGGCAAGAAAAAGAAATAAAAGGGATCCACATTGGAAAAGAAGAAGTGAAACTGTCACTCTTTGCAGATGACATGATTTTATATCTAGAAAACCCTAAAGAGTCCACTAAAAAACTTTTAGCAATAATAAAGGAATACAGTCAAGTTTCGGGATACAAAATCAATGTACAAAAATCCGTTGCATTTCTATACACTAACAATGAAGTAGCAGAAAGAGAAATTAAGAATACAATCCCATTTACAATTGCAACAAAAAGAATAAAACACCTAGGAATAAAGTTAACGAAAGAGGTGAAAGATCTGTACACCGAAAACTATAAAACATTGTTGAAAGAAATTGAAGAAGACACAAAGAAATGGAAAGATATTCCGTGCTCTTGGATTGGAAGAATTAACATTGTTAAAATGTCCATACTTCCTAAAGCAATCTATAGATTCAACGCAATCCCTATCAAAGTTCCAACAATATTTTTTACAGAAATAGAACAAAGAATCCTAAAATTTATATGGAACAAGAAAAGACCCCAAATAGCCAAAGGATTCCTGAGAAAAAAGAACAAAGCTGGAGGTATCACACTCCCCGATTTCAAATTATACTACAAAGCCATAGTAACCAAAACAGCATGGTACTGGCACAAAAACAGACACACAGATCAATGGAACAAAATTGAGAGCCCAGAAGTAAACCCACACGTTTATGGACAGCTAATATTCGACAAGGGAGCCAAGAGCATACGATGGAGAAAGGAGAGTCTCTTCAATAAATGGTGTTGGGAAAACTGGACAGCCACATGCAAAAGAATGAAAGCAGACCATTCCCTTACACCAAGCACAAAAATCAACTCAAAATGGATTAAAGACTTGAATGTAAGACCAGAAACTATGAGACTTCTAGAAGAAAACATAGGCAGTACGCTCTATGACATTGGTCTGAGCAGCATATTTTCAAGTCCCATGTCTGACTGGGCAAGGGAAACAAAAGAAAAAATGAATAAATGGGACTACATCAAACTAAAAATTTTCTGCACAGCAAAGGAAACTATCAACAAAATGAAAAGACAACCTAACAATTGGGAGAAGATATTTGCAAACTACATATCAGATAAGGGGTTAATCTCCAAAATATACAAAGAACTCATACAACTCAACAACAAAAAAACCAACAATCCAATTAGAAAATGGGCAAAAGATCTGAACAGAGATTTCTGCAAAGAAGATATACAGATGGCCAACAGGCATATGAAAAGATGCTCAACATCATTAGCTGTCAGGGAAATGCAAATCAAAACTACAATGAGGTATCACCTCACTCCAGTCAGAATGGCTATAATTAACAAGACAGGAAACAACAAATGTTGGAGAGGGTGAGGAGAGAAGGGAACCCTTGTTCACTGCTGGTGGCAGTGCAAACTGGTGCAGCCACTATGGAAAGCAGTTTGGAGAATCCTCAGAAAATTAAGGATAGATCTACCATATGATCCAGGTATGCCACTGCTGGGTATTTATCCAAAGAACTTGAAAACACAAAGGCATAAAGATACTTGCACCCCTATGTTCATTGTGGCATTATACACAATAGCCAAGACTTGGAAGCAACCTAGGTGCCCATCAAGGGACGAATGGATAAAGAAGATGTGGTATTTATACACGATGGAATACCACTCAGCCATAAGAAATGACGAAATCCAGCCATTTGTGACAACATGGA
This sequence comes from Equus asinus, assembly GCF_041296235.1. NCBI lineage: Eukaryota > Metazoa > Chordata > Mammalia > Perissodactyla > Equidae > Equus > Equus asinus. Next base: position 45,444,496 of record NC_091813.1, read on the forward strand.
TGGACCTTGAGGGTATTATGCTGAGTGAAATAAGTCAGAGGGAGAAAGTCAAATGCCATATGATCTCACTCATAAGTAGAAGATAAAAACGACAAAAAAATAAAACCACATAGCATTGGAGATTGGACTGGTGATTACCATTGGGGAAGGGGGGAGGGGGGAGGGCAAAAGTGGTGGTTAGGCTCACATGTGAGGGGATGCACTATAATTAGTGTTCGGGCGGTGAACATGATGTAATGTATCCAGAATTTGAAATATGATGTACATCCCAAAAAACTAAAAATTAAACGAAAAAAAAAAGAAAAAGAAAAAGAAAAAAATTTTTTAAAAAAAGAAAATTTACTATAGGCACACAGACAGGCATACAGGTAACTGGAACAGAATAGAGAGTCCAGAAAAACACACACACACACACACACACACACATACACACATATATATATAAATTCATTTTTTAAAAAAGTTACCAATCTAATTCAATGGGGAAAGAGTTAATTTTTACAATAAATGGTACTACAACAACTGGGTTTTTATCTAAAAAAAAAAGAGATCCTCAACTTCAAGGCCTACTTCACACCATTACAAACATTAATTCAAAATGAGTCAAGACCTAAATGTAAAAATCCATAAAATGTCTAGAAAGAAACATAGGAGAAAATATTTAAGACTTTGGGGTAGGCAAAGATTTCTTGGACTCAAAAGCCACTAACTATAAATGAAAAAATGGATAAAATGGACTTCAAAATTAATATAACTTCTGTCTTTAAAAGATACATTTAAGAAAATAAAAAGTCGAGCCACAGACGGGAAGAAAAGATTCAAAAGTATATACCTGACAAATTACTTCACCTAGAATATATAAAACACTTTTGCAACTCCATATGAAGAAGACAAACAACCCAGGCAAAAATCTAGGCAAAAGATTTGAACAGACACTTCACACAAAAAAATTTCTGAATGGCTAAATAAGCACATGAAAAGATGTTCAACATCTTTAGTCATTAGAGAAATGCAAATTAAACCACAATGAGATAGCACTTCACACTCACCAGAATGACTGAAATTAATAAGACTGAAAACGCTAAGTGTTAACGAGGATGTGAGGAAACGGGAGCTCTCATGCATTGGTTTGGCAACTTTTTATAAAGTTAAACATACACTTACCCTATGACCCAGTCATTCCACTCCTAAGTATTTACTAAGAAAATGATAACATGTCCACCAAAGACTTCTATATGAATATTTATAGTAGCTTTACTCATAATTGCCCCAAACCACAAACAACCCAAAAATATCTATCAAGAGGTGAATAGATAAATAAATTGTAATATAGCCAGTCAATTACTTAGCCATAAAAAGGCACAAACTACCGAATCAAATGATGACAGGAATGAATCTCAAAAACATGATGCTGAATGAAAGAAGCCAGATACAACCAAGTATGTATTGTGTGATTCTATTTATATGAAGCTTATGAAGAGGCAAAACGAATCTATGAGGGTAGAAACCAGGAAGTGGTTGTGTTTGGGGCAAGGATTACCTACAAAGGGACAGAGGGAACTTTCTTGAGGGTGATGGCAATCTTCAATATCTTGATTGGAATGTTGATTACAGGGATGCGTTAATTCGTCAAAAGTCAGTGAATCATACACTTAATATCTGTGCATTTCCCTCTAGGCAAATTTTACTTTCTTTTTTAAAAGAAAAATAAATTGCAAAAACAGAAACAGAACAAAGCAGCAAGCAATTCTCTTTGACTTAAAAATATTTTTTTAATTTATCCAAAGGAGTTAAAAATTATATCCACACAACAACCTGCTCATGAATGTTTGTAGCAGCTTTGTTCATAATTGTCAAAACTTAGAAGCAACCAAGATGTCTTTCAGTAGACAAATGGATAAGCAAACTGTGGGACATCTATTCGACGGAATATTATTCAGCACTAAAAAGAAATGAGCTATCAAGTCACAAAAAGACATGGAGGAACAGTAAAGGCATGTTACTAAGTGGAAGAAGTCAATCTGAAAAGGCTACTTTCTGTACGATTCCAAATATATGACATTCTGGAAAAGGCAAAACTATGGAAACAGTAAAAAGAACAGTGGTTGCCAGGGGTTTGGAGAGAGGGAGAGGTGAATAGATGGACCACAGAGGATTTTTAGAGCATCAAGACTATTCTGTATGATACTAGAAGGGTGGATGCATTTCATTATACATTTGTCCAAACCCAAAGAATGTACTACACCAAGAGTGAGCCCCAGTGTAAACTATGGACTTTGGGTGATTATGACATGTCCATGTAGGTTCATCAGTTATAACAAATGGATCACCTCGGGGGGTGTTGATCACGGGGGAGGCTGTGCATGTGTTGGGGCAGGAGACAGATGGGAAATCTCTGTACATTCCCTTTAATTTTGCTGTGAACCTAAAACTTCTGCTCTAAAAAAAATAGTCTTTAAAAAGAAAGAGCATTTTCTTCAACTTTACAACACCACAAGGAAGGTTTGATATAACAACTTAAAAAAAAAAGAAGACAACACAGGAGTAATCTCAAGGTGGGACAATATTACGTAAAGCCCAGGAACTCGGCTTTCTCGCTCTCGTGTTAGGTGCAGAGGGCGCTAATGAACAAGACAGCACAGACTCTGCCCTCGGGGAGAGTACAGTCTAGTGGAGAAAGAGCAAAATTGGTTATGCAAATGGTAGTGGGCACATCAGACAGTGCTGTAAAGGAAAAGCTCAGGAGGCCATGAGATTAGAAGTGGAGCACCTAACCTAGTTTGAGGACCATGGAAAGATCCCCTGAGGAGGGGACACTTAAGCTGAGTCTTGAAAGATATGTTAGCAACACAAAGAAACTGGAAAGGAGGGCTCCAGCCAGGGAGATCTGCATCTGAGCAGACCCCAGGTAGGAAGGAGTGTGGCCAGTGTGCCCAGAACACAGAAGAATCAAGAGAGTAACCAGGAGGGGAGGCCGGACAGCAGGACCCAGCTCTCACAGCCTTAGGTTAAAGTTGAGGCGTTTCTTCTTAAAAGAAGGGGGAAGTTATTGAAGGGGATAAGCATGGCAGTGACGTGGTCAATTTTGTCCTCTTAAAAGACTATTCTAGGTACAGAGTGAAAAAGGGTCTATCCGAGCACCGTCCATTAGAAATATAACACAAGCCACAGATGAAAGTCACATGTGTGATTTTAAATTTTCTGGTAGCCACATTTTTAAAAATGTAAAAATAAAAAAAAAGATGTAGTTAATCTTAATAATATATTTTATTTAACTCAAAAATTCCCAAATACTATCATTTCGACATGAATCAATATAAAAAATTACTAATGAGAAATTTTTATGTTCTATTTTTTTCTTTCATTCTAAGTCTGCAAAACCCAGTGTGTACTTCCAGCACATCTCAGTTCAGGCTGGCCGCATTTTCAAGTGCTCTACAGCTGCATGTGACTGCTGGCTACCGTCATGGCAAGCGCAGGTCTAGACTGAGGCAGAGCTGGTTAAGGGGTTGCAGCGATTTGCGGGCAAGAGAAGATGGCGGCTTGAAAGAAGGGGATGAGCAACAGGAGCTGACTGGAGAGAGAATTTGGAGAAAGAATCCCCAGGGCTTGGTGACTGGCTGTCCAGGCTCGGATAGACTCTTTTCTCCTAGTGGGCAGTTCTCAGTCCTTGTCTTCCCTGACACGGCAGCAGCCTTCAAGGTGGTTGAGCATTTCCCCCTTGCAACAGTTCCATTACTTGACTTCAAGCACACTGCACTCTCCCACTTTTCTTTCTGCCTCGCTGGCTCCTCCTTCTCAGTCTTGCTCTTTCTTCCTCATCTCTCTGCCCTTTAACACAGAAGGGCTCCAGATCTCAGGCCTGTACCTGTTCTCCTCTCTATCTGTATCCAGTCTCTCCCTTGGTGATCCTATCTAGTCCCGTGGCCTTAAATACCATCTACAAGCTGGTGACACCCAAAGGTCTATCTCCAGGTCACATCACTTCCCTGAACTCCAGACTTGTAAATTCAACTCCTGCTCCACTGCACTGGGGTGTCTGAGAGGCATCTGAACTTACTGTGTCCAAACCGAACTGCTCACCTTGCCCTGCAAACCAAAGGCTTCCCCACCTCGGTCAGCGGCAGCTCAATCCTTCTAGTTGCCTTGGAGTCATCTTTGACTTCTCTTTTTCTCTCATAACCCATATCCGGTTCTGTTGGCACTTCATCCACAATGTATGTCTAGGGTCCCCTGGTCCACGGCTTTCAGCCTAGTCGAGGCACACATCTTTTGCCTGCATTATTACAACAGTCTGCTCACTCATCTTTCTGCTTCTATCCTTTCCTCCTCGATACAGAAGCCAGAGTGATCTGTCAAAATGTAAGTATGTCCCTTCTCCTTCAAAACCTTCCAAAGGCTCCCCAGCTCACTAACAGTGAGAGCCAAAGTCTTCACAATGGCCTACCCAGCCCAGTGCAATCTGCCCCTTAAGTCTCTGACCTTTTCCACTTACCTCCCTCTATTCTTCAGCCACAGTGGCTTCTTTGCTTTTCCTCAATATCCCAAGAATTGCCCTGCCTCAGGACCTTTGCACTGTCTATTCTCTGGAATGTTTTTCTCTAAGGTAGTTGCTCCCTCCTTCATCTCTAAGTTTTTGCTCAAATCTCATCTTCTCAATGAGGCTGCCTTATCACTCCATTTAAAATTGTAACCTTAGCACCCCTTCTCCTCCTTCTTGTGATTTTTTTCTTCATAGAATTTACCACTTTCTAAAATACTGTATAATTTACCTATTGATTGTTTATTGTCTATCTTCCATCACTAGAATATAAGCTTCAGAAAGGGAGGCATTTTGCTATTTTTGTATATCCACAGCCCTAGAATAGGATCCAGCACACAGTCACTCAACATTTGACGAATGAATGAAGGAATGAGATGGGATGAGACGAGATGAGACAGGATGAAATGAGGCGAAGGGAGAAGGCAGAATCAAGGTTAATGCCCAGATTCTTAGCCTCCAGTGCTTGGCAAACTTTTGTAGCTTGAGAATACCTTCAAATATACTTCAGAGAGTCATTCAAGGGTCACAAGATGTTGCTGGCTTCAACGGCCACACTAGGGTGAACCCCTCTGCTCGCTTCCACTTCCCACGGAACAGAAAACCCTTGACCTTCAGGTGCTCCCAGGAAACATGTCGTGCCAGGCAGCTGAGTTTCTCAGGAGCTTTCAGCCCTAAATATTTTTATATTGACCACATCTGATGGAGACTTCTAAAACACATGATGCACTTGCCAGCCTCTTTATAAAGCACTCAAATTCACCTTTTCTTGATGAGTTTCAGACATCATTGTAAGCAAGAGTGACTGTGCTGTGCTGAGGACAGGAAACCCTCCAGAGATCCTGAGGTGTAGAGGGATATTTGCTCCTACACTGAAGTCCCAGCCTAGGCTGCTCTTGGAGTTTCTATTTCTGGCCAGAATAGTTTAATCATCTGTGCTGTCAGGATGCCAGCTGTCCTTTCTAAACATGATCACAGTCCCTTTCTTTGCTTTCTAAAATGCAGCTTCAAAATAAGATCTAAGCTTATCCTGGTTGTGACGAAATTAAAAGTCGGCTCTAGGAAGGGGTTTGCCTGTGGTTAAGTGTGCGAGAACTGTTGTGCATAAAATGTAGGGCATCCGTTGTCTGGGTTCTTGATACGTGAGTTTGCCAGAGCGCTGGTGTGTTATTGTACAACTCATAATCAAAATCCAATTTCAAGAAATGGATTGTGCTTCCTTCAGACATGGGGAGGGGGGGAAACGATCCTCAGAATTCTAGGAGGCCTATTTGTCCAAAGTTCCCAAAGGAGACCAATGGGGCCTCTAAGACTCCTCAGGGACCTTCCAGTTTCTCGGCAGACTCTGCTCTTCTTGGAGACGATCTCAATCTTTACTAATGCTTTTCACTCTTCCCCACTTCCGTCCAGGGATTGCCAGCCATAACCCTGCACTTCCCTCTTGCCCCTTCTGCATCCATGTTCCTGAACTCCTTTATTCAGCATCTGCTCTGACGCAAGGCCGCAAATCAACTACTTTATATCTCTGAGCCATTTGGACACCTGGAGGACAAATTCCCTCTTTCAGATCTTGCACAGTTTTCTCCAGACCTATTTCAGGAGTGATTAATTAAAAGTTACCCACCTTAGTAGTCAGACACCCATTAGTCCGTTTTCTCCAAGTCTATACATCACAGCAGTGGATTTTGCCTTTTCCCCATTTAGTTCTGCCCTTTACTAGGTGGTCCACCTGCAGGGCACTCATTCCAGACAAGTCCTGGAGATGACTGGATCCCATGCCCCAGACCCCCTTGCTGTCTCTGATTGATACAATATCCTCCCCTGCCACCCAGTCCTGGCTGGCACCTCTCACCTTTGCATTTAAGAAGGCTCCTTCATGAACACTAAATTGAGGACAGGTGTCACGTTGCCCTTAGTAGAAGATGCTGGAGTTGTCAGGATAGGAGAGCTCTGTTCAAAATCAATTGATAATATCTTTTAAAAACGTATCAACAGTTAAAAAAAAGGAAAAGGCCACATGCGGAGAAAATGAACGTTGAAATTTGGGTGTATAGGCTTCCATGCACACAGAAATAATTTTATGACCAAAAGACCATAGTAAACTTGATGGTTGTGGTAGGCAGAATAATGGCCCCCAAAGCTATCTGTGTCCCAATTCTTGCAACCTGGAAATATGTTACCTTACACGGCAAAAGGGACTTTGAAGATGTGATTAAGGTTAAATTCCTTGAGATAGGGAGAGTATCCTGGATTATCCAGGTGGGCCCTGTCTAATCATGTGAATCCTTAAAAGCAAGACCCTTTCCTGACCATAGTCAGCGGGAGATGCGACCATGGAAGAAGGATCACAGGGATAAGACATTGCTCATCTTGAAGATGCAGGAAGGTCCAGGAATCAAGGGATGTGGGGGAGACTCTAGAAGTTGGAAAAGGCAAGGAATGGATTCATCTCTAGAACCTCCAGAAAGGAATCCAGCCCTGCTGACACCTTGGCTGTAGCCCAGCGAGACCCATGTGGGACTTCTAATGTATAGACTGCAAGACAGTAAATTTGTGTGGTTTTAAGGCAAAAACAAAAAACCCACAAAAAAATAAAACCCTATCAACAGGAAATATCATGGAAATGCGGGTCTCTGCTACTCCTGTTACCCCAGAGCTGAACCTGTGTCGGCATATGAAGCAGGCAGCTAGGAAAAGGGGAAGCTGGTTTGGCTGCCAAGTTGTTTGATCTGATCCCTAGAGATGGTCTGGAGTGAGGGATGGTTTTAAGTGGTGGAATCTACGGATGCTGAAGAAATCGGCTCAGTTTCCCTTCAGTCCCTTCAGTCCCTTCAGTCCCTTGGGCCATTTCAGGCCACTGAACCAGAGAGCCATCTATTCAATGATCCCCTTGGGCTTGGCAAGAGGTGATGTGCATTTCCAGTCTCGTCTGCAGGCTGCACATCTCCTTTGGCAGAGCCAAATGTCCTCAGCGGACTGGAGAGTTCACATAGGGTACGTTTCAGCTTCAGTCGCTTCCTGGACAGCACTTATTTGCTGAGCCCAAGCGTAGCTCCCAAGTCAGGAGGCAGGAAGGAAGCTGCTTTGGAAAAACAGGGAACACAGCTCACAGCAGTGACCCAGCTTCCTTTATTTTTTTAGGAAGATTAGCCCTGAGCTACATCTGCTGCCAATCTTCCTTTTTTTGCTGAGGAAGACTGGCCCTGAGCTAACATCCAGGCCCATCTTCCTCTACTTTATATGTGGGACGCCTACCACGGCATGGCTTGCCAAGCGGTGCCATGTCCACACCCGGGATCCGAATCAGCGAACCCCGGGCCACTTGTGTGTGCACTTAACTGCTGCGCTCCCTGGCCGGCCCCTCAGCTTCCTTTATTTATAGGCAGATATGTAATCTTGGTAGCATCTGACCTTTAGTGGAGACCGAATATCCTCCAAGCATTGCTAAGCATTTGACACATATTCCCCCATTTAAGGCAGCCTGTGTAAGACAAAAATGGCATTTGCCAACAGTGTCCTGTCCTTAGTGTATTTCAGAAAGTGTCCAGATGCAGTGTGACGCTGTGATAAAACGTTCCACTTTGGCACAGATGCAGTGATGGTTCAGCCAAACCCTGCCTTCCCTGTGCAGGGCCTCCTGCTAGAGCCCAGGAATCTTGGTCAGCCTTCTTTTGTCACCGGCCCTGGACCATTGCTCATCTGGACCTGACAGGCTTCCTGAAATCTCCACCAGGAGAGTGTGTGCAGGCCGCAGGTTCCCTCTTCATTCACTCAGTAAACATTTACTAAACACATAGCATGTGTCAGGGCCCATACGAGGCGCTTGGAACACATTAGTGAACAATACAATGAGCCCTGCACTCAAAGAGCTTACATTCTAGTATGTGTGTGGGCAGGGGGGAGGGAGGAAGACGATAAACAATAACATAGCAACTAACTAAATTATATTGTCTGTTAAGAGCTGATAAGGACTATGGGAGAAAGGACAGCAGGAAAAAATAAAAGAAGCAAGCAAGAGGTGAGGGGAGGAGTTGCAATTTTAAATAGAGCAGTCACCGTGGGCCTCAGTGAGGAGGTGGCTCTGAGCAAAGACTGGAAGGAAGTGAGGAGTTAGCCATGATGTCTATGGAGAGAGCATTCCAGGCAGAGGGAACAGCCAGTGCAAAGGCCCTGGGTTGGGAGTATGTTTGGTGTGTTGGAGGAGGAACAAGACCAGGGGAACTGGAGCAGAGTTAGGGAAAAGAAAAGCAGTAGAGGGAAGAGGGGGAGACAAACCTTTTCGGGCCCACATGGCCACTGCAAGGCCTCACAGGAGGAGAACCTCTGAGACTTTGGAGCAGAGCAGCGGCAGAATCCAACTTCCACCTTAAAAGCTTCATTCTGCCTGCGGTGCTGAGAATAGACTTGCTAGCCGTGTCTGTGGTTAGTCGAGGGCTAGCCGTGGAGGAGGTGAGAAGCGGTCCGTTTCTGGATCTCTTTGGAACGCAGAACCCAAAGATGTCCCAATGGATCCTCTCATTACCTGGGAGAGCTGAGAGAAATTCTCTCTGGAGGGCCGTATTTCTCCCCACACGTGTCACCATTTTAGACGCTTTCCAGAAAGAAAGAGAATTTTCTTCACTTCATGAGATTATTCCTAATACGATGAACTACAATATCACCCCAAGACGCGGGGCTGTTGGCCAAGCTCACTCACGGGCTAAGCCCCTCCCAACGGGTGTCAAGTCTGTGCCTCAATAAACCCCCACCTCCACCTGGCTCCCCTGTGGTCCGTGTTGCAGGTGTTCAGGAGGGAGCAGGAGCTAAGAGCGGAGTTCTGAAACCAAACTGCCTGAGTTCAGATCCCAACAGGGACACATACTACGTGTGTAACCTTAGACAAGGGGCTTTCAACCACCGCTTAAAACAAAACAGTCTATTCCACATAGGGTTACGTGGATAATGGCCATGCTAGTGATTCCATGTTTGCAGTCTGGGCACATTCTCAGATATGGTCCACACCAGCCAGGAGGGACATCAGGACATCTGGAAACTCTCCAAAATCCTGCGGGTCCCCAAGTCCTCATGGCAAATGTGGCACGTGCCCCTCCCAGCAAATGCTCAGCAGCGCCACCTAGGGACGGCCTGGCCCTTACCCAGCACAGCAGAGAAAGGCGGAGTCAGGCGTGCTCTCCTCGGGAACCTCCAAGGCCATGGGCACCTTCGTGTTCTGTGGGAGAGAAGCATCACGAGGGCAATATGGTCCTGTGGAGTCAGGAATCTCTGGGTGCGTGGAGTGTACTCTGTAAATACTCCCACAGGAATAGGTTTTTTTCCCTTTTAGGGAGTCCCTGTGAACCCGGACCTGCTCAGGAGTGACAGCCACGGTAGTCAGTGAACCCAAGAGTGAAAGATGATGGATTCTGTGCGGGAATATAGTGGCGACATGTGGAATGCCGAAAAAAGTTTTTCACACCAAATGTGTGAGAATAGCTGAAATGTCAACACGATGTTTCACTAACATCTGTTTTTCTTCATCTGATATCTGCCTATTATTTTGTTATTTTAAGTATTCCTTATGTTTCAGGATAATTTTCCCTTCACTGTGTAAGTAAATGCCTGGGAAAAAAAAATTTTTTTAATGACTTTTAGTCATTTGGAGCAGCTAAAGCAAAAGTCCCAGCTGAATTGAAGCCAGCTTAAAGTGAATTGCTGGTACTCGCCCACAGTGTGGATAACGGAGAGTAATGTAAACATCTTGTTATTATTAGGGATGAGTGGGGACACCCGCTGCGATCTAGAAACGCGTGAGGAGGCGCGTGGCGGGGGCGGGGGGGGGGCGGAGAGTCGTCTGTATGACTGATTCTGGAATGGCTTCTAAATCACCTCCAAGCTTCTTTAGGACTCAGTAGCACAAAGTGTCTCTTGTCACCGTTATAGACCACACCACTACACACACGTGCACGAGCGTGTGCTCACATACACAGGGACTGCAAACACACACCCACGTGATATGCACACGCCCACACACACCTCTCTGTGGCACAAGTGAACAATATACACCCCCACATACACACACCCCTATACATAGGCTCACAAACACACGCCCACCGGAACACACATGAACGCCTCACAAACACGCGTGCACCCCCCACGTGCCGACGCCACACAGCCCACGAGCACCACAGAGCCATGTAAAGCTTGTGTGACACGCAACTGCAGCACACACACGCTCCAACTTTCCTCTTGGTCTCACAGTCGTCAGTCTCCTGACCTGGGCAGGAAGGGGGCTGCCTAGACCGTCTCACCTTTGGTTTCTCCTCAACGTCCAGGTCTCGAGTCATCGAAAAGGCTACTGTGAATATCCCCACATCATCACAGGGCAGCACCCCTACCTGCTTCCCAGGACAGTTGTGAAACCTTTGAGTTAAAATCAAGACAGTCCACGGACTGCCGAGGGGACACTGTGTCCTTCCCATAAAAACTGAGCACGGGGTTAAAGCGCTGATTTGATGCAATTTGTTTGAATGAGAGCGGATAGGAGTGAAACTTGGGACAAGTGGTTTCAGTAAAAAATGTCGCAGCTAGAAGAATCATTCTAGGGCCGGCCCACTAGTGAAGCGGTTAAGTTGGCCCACTCCGCTTCAGCCACCTGGGGTTCGCAGGTTCAGATCCCCAGCGTGAACATACGCACTGCACCACTTATCAAGCCGTGCTGTGGCAGGTGTCGCATATATAAAAGAGAGGAAGATGGGCACAGATTAGCTCAGGGCCAAACTTCCTGAAAAAAAAAAAATCATCGGGGCTGGGCCCCGTGACCAAGTGGTTAAGTTGGCGCGCTCCGCTTCGGCACCCCAGGGTTTTGCTGGTTTGGATCCTGGGCGCAGACATGGCACCGCTCATCAAGCCATGCTGAGGTGGTATCCTGCATAGCAGAACTAGAAGGATCCACGACTAGAATATACAACTATGTACTGGGGGCTGTGGGGAGAAGAATCAAGAAAGCGAAAAGAAGGAAGATTGGCAACTGATGTTAGCTCAGGTGACAATCTTTAAAAAAGAAAAAAAGACATTCTACGTACAGGACTTGGACTTGAATTCTCAATGGACCCCTGGGTATTTCATGGCTTTAAAAGCTATACAAATGTTGGGGCCAGCCCGGTAGTGTAATGGTTAGGTTCAAGCACTCCACTTCAGCAGCTGGGGGTTTACAGGTTCGGACCCCCGGTATGGACCTACACACCACTCATCAGGCCACTCTGTGGCCATGTCCCATATACAAAGCTGAGGAAAATTGGCACAGATGTTAGCTCAGGGCCAAGGGCCATCTTTCTCACACACACACACAAAATACAAATGTGTGATACAAGATTTGGTTCAGCTGTCAAGTGACAGAAAACTCAAAATAGTAGGGACTTAAACAAGACAGAAGAGGAAAAATAATTCTCTGTCCTGTAGCTCTAGGGTGTCCAGGGCTGGTATGGTGGCTCCATGATCATCAGGGACTTAGACTTCTTCTCTCTTGTTGCTCTAACACTTTTAGCATACAACTTCCACTTCAGGGTCCGATATGGCTGCTCCAGCTCCAGCCATCATGCTCAGATTCCAGCTAGCAAGAAGGAGGAAAAGGAGGAAGGGCATGCCCCTTCCTTTCAAGGATACTTTCTGGAAAGTGCTATACAACACATCCACTTACATCTCACTAGTCAGAACTTAGTTACATGACCACACCTAGCTGTAAGAAAGGTCTAGAAACATGCTACTTATTCTAGGTGGGTATGCGCCCAGCTAAAATGGAGGTTCTATTACTATACAATAAAGGAAGGCTGGATATTGGAAGATAGCTATTAGTTTCTTCCACACATGAAAAAAGGATAAAAATAGCCCCCACTCAGAGGTAATCACTGTTAACATTTTGATATGTAGCGTATATGTACATAAATTATATACTTTCTTTTGCAAAACTGAGTCCCTCGTGTATACTCTGCTCTTTTGTTTCCATTTTGGGAATGTCTCTTTTTTTCTTCTCCCCAAAGTCCCAGTGCACAGCTGTATATTCTAGTTGTAAGTCCTTCTAGTTCTTCTATGTGAGCCGCCACCACAGCATGGCAACTGACAGACAGGTGGTGTGGTTCTGCCCCCGGGAAGTGAACCCAGGCCACCCAAGCAGTGAGAGCACCAAACTTTAACCACTAGGCCATCAGGGCTGGCTCAGGAATGTCTTTTTATGACATGACATAGGTATCTGTGTTCTTTAAAAAGCTCAAAAGAGAAATCAAATCCATCTCGTAAAATAAGCATGTTACACAAGTCACTCGAATAAATTATTCTTGCTTGAAGCATCATTTGGTTTGTGGGCAGGGCAGAGAGGCAAATCGGCATCAAGTAAAAAGCTGGGAGGGTTTGAGAATCTTCACGAGGGTAGGGTCCCTGGCTAAAGGAGCACAGGGGCATGGAGACCCTCTGGGGGTGCAGCTGTGAAGAGGACCCTTGGCGGGGACTCGTGCTGTGTACGCAGGAAGGAAATCTGAAGGGCAGAGGGGAGGGCAGATCCGCACGGCTTCCTCCTCCTCTCCAGCCAAACCCTCCAGTGCTGCTGGCTGCATAATGGAGATCATGATATTTGGGGGAACTTATTTGATGGATTCTGCTGTTTATGATACTTAGGGCTTTATTCCCTTAGCAATCTCTCCTGAGTTTTAGAATCCTTCTGAAAAGATCAGGGGATTACATTTCGATAAGCATCCAGGGTGGCGACTTATCTTAGCAACAACTCAGAAATACCAGTTCCCGCTGGCTCTCATTTCACAGGCCTGCTTTATTTACCTGGTGCCCACAAGCGTGTCACAGAAAAGCGTCCTGCTTTCTGCTGTCCGCTCCCTGCTGTCTTCCTCAAGCGTTGATTCAAATCAACTCTCTGCTCTGAATCCTCCCCCGGGGCCCTGTTTCCCTTTTGCACCAAATCCAAGCTCTTCCACCGGACTTGTAGCATCCTGCAAAATCTGCTCTCTGCCCCTGACTGGTTGCCCGCTCCCCAGGCCACACGTTGCACCAAAGCCAAGATCCGTGGGGTCCCCTTCCCAGAGCTGAGGACTTTTTTGAGGAGGTGAGACTTTGAGAACCAAATGGATTCTCTCTCTCATAAGCTGTGTAACAGTGAATGTTATTTAACCCCTTTGAGCCTCTGTTTCCTCATTGTTAAATGGGAATAATAAAAATGGTCCCACAGAGGCACAGGTGGGCAAAATGGGGTCATGCACGTCAAGTGCCTTGCATTGCATCTGGCCCATGGCAAGGGACTAAGTGAATGTGACTTTCCTGTTTCCATCCCCTTCCCCTGTAATTACTTCTCTCTGTTTAGGGCTTCTTTTCTGCTCAGAGTTTGCAATGGGTTTTGTTCTAACCGGAGGCTGCTTGTTTGGGTCTGGTCTGTACTTGCTCCCACTGGGCTGGGCTGTTCCCTTGCCTGGAGCCTATTGACCTCCCTTGAAGCTGAGGTCCTACCCTCTGACCTCCCTGGGCTGGGGCTGGGCCAGAACTTGAGAGCTAGAGTCCCCCAATACCTGCCCAAAGGCTCTGCCGTCCTCATGCGCCAACGCCAACAGGCATTGGCCAGCGAGTTGTGCTTCTGCCACTCAGAGGAGACTGCAGCCTGCCTGCCTCAGGGCCCCTCCCAGAACCTTTATCTCCCCAGAAGATCTCAGTCCTCTCCCTTCTCTCATAAATGACATAAAAACACTCCTCCCAAGCCAGGTATGTGCCTTTCTCAGGGTAGAAGCCAATGTATATGTTATCTTTAAAAACCAACTTCATAAAAATGTGATACTCCTGAACAATCAAAACTAAAGTTCAAAAAGGAAAAATGGGGAAAATTTCCCTTAAGTTTGACATGCAAAGGATTAATACCTACAGTAGACCTCCCCAGCTATATAAAAACAGCACTAAGTCCTAACGGGTAGACGTTAAGAATAGATAATTCAAATAAGAAAAAAATGCAAACTGTTTAAAAGAAGAGAGACAAATGGTCAACCTTCGTGGTAATCAAGTAAATATAACTTAAATCATTAATGAGGTGCCACTTATGCCCACGGAACTGAAAGAACATTTTAAAATAATAAAACCCAGTGCTAGAAAAGCTGCCAAGAAACTGGTAGACTCACAGAGTGCTGCTGGCATTGGGAATTATTAGAGGCATTTTGAAAAGCAATTTGGCGGTGCCTTCCAAGAGCCATGACAATGTTCCTGTCAAGGTAATCATACAAAATAAAAATAATTATGTGCTCGAAAGTAATCTCTGTCGGGTTATCTACAACAGCAAAGATATAAACAATCTAAAGGTCTAACGGTAGGAGAATGGTAAATCAAACATCGCTCTCGGTGCTCAATGTAGTATTGTGCAGCCGCCAAAACGATAGCTGTAAAGACCCTTCCGTTTACCATCTCACTACTAGCTTGCGTCCTCCTCCCCAGATTTCATAAGGAGTTAGAAGCAATCTCTTGATTTCTTGGCTCTCCACTTAAAATTCACATGTATGGCCCCACCTGTACTCTTCATCCTTCCTGCCCTGGCCCTTTCTCAGCTTTCTCTCTCCACCTGCCGTGCAGACCCTTTCTGTCTCTGTTTCCCACCAGTTCACCCCCTCAAATACCTTCTTTCTCTAAAATCAACCCTGGCTTCTCAGCCATCTCTTTTCTCTTCAAATCTCTTCCACTTTTAAGGAAAAGCTCTCCCTTGAACCTACATCTCTATGTAGCTACTGCCCTATTGCTCTCTTCTCCTTCAAGCCAAACTCCTTCTAGAGACTTCTGCACTCCCCCTTCCCACCCCTCCTTTCCAGCCCGTTCACTTCAGCCTGGCTGCCCTCCAGCCTGCACTTTCACCAGAGTCACCAATAACCACCGAGCCGAGTTCAGCTAGTACTTTCTCTTCCTTGACCTTACCTCATTTGACCTCTCAGGGTATAATTTGGCCCTTCCTGAAACTCACTCTTCCTCTGATCTCCACACCACATGCTCTCCTCGCTGACTGAGGCTGGGTTTCCATGATAGGTCTTGCCTCTCTGCTCTTCTCAATTCCTCGATGCCTCTTCCTCCACCATCCTGTAAAGACTGTAATCCCCAAGGGACTGTCCTCGGTCCTCTTCACTTAGGTTCCTCAGTTCCCTTCAACTGGATTCAGACAAATGGGTTCAAATTCTGACTCCCTCACCTTCCAGCCCTCTGGCAAACTTACTTCACCCCTAGTCCGAAGTTTCTCTTCTATGAAATGAGGATAACAGGATCCGCCCCATAGGATACCTTAGTAAATGGTACACATTCAATGAATGGTAGCCTTATTATTATTATTATTATTAGATACCCTAATCTACTCTTCCAGTCTAGACTCTTCATCGAGTTTCAAAGCAACCCCTCCATTCAATGTCCTAGTGGAGACATGCACATGGATGTCCTACCTCAAACTCACTGTGTCCCCAGTTGCATTAACCATTCTGCCCCTCCCCAATCCCACTCCAGTCCACACTTGAAAACTGGAGGTCATCTTTGATATCTTCTCTCCCTTTACCTGTGTCTGTCTCCCTCCCCACTTCCAGACATGTTCTGAAAAATACTCAAAGATGAATTCCCCAAGCTCATTTTCCAGTCACCAGAGTGGTGAGATGCTGAAATGGTGAATCCTGAAAATTCTGAGGTCCTAGCAGAGGGTAGAACTACAAGATGGAAGGAGCTGTGTCCTTGGGTTGACCATGTGAAAGGATGTCTGCCAGTCAGAAAATCTGTTCTGAATTTCATGTGAGTAAGAAACCACCCCCTAGTATGTTACACCACCAAGAGTTGAAGAGCTATCTTTTACAGCAGCCAGAGTTTTAAAACTAATATAATGTCCAAAACATCTGAAGGATCCGTCAACTTCCCCACTCCCCACCATCACTATCCCCTGGTGAGCCTTCAGAATCTCCTGTAGAGATTCCTGCAACAGCCTCTCAGTGGTTTGCCTGGATCCACTCTTGCCCTTCTCTAATCTATTGCCATATAACGTTGTTGGTGGGTCTCCGCAAGTTGTAAGAGGGACCCAGGTCTGATTACATCAACCATGCTTGCTTAGGAAAATCTGTCACTGGCTCCCGATTATTTTCAGGATAAAAATCCAACTCATACCGTGGTGTAGGACGCCCTTCATGAGTTGGTCTCATCTACCTGGTATATCTATGCTCCTGCCCTTTCATCTGACATGCCAGCCACAATTAACTACCCACAGTCCCAATGACCTGTGCCAGGTTCTCTTGACTTCACACCTTTGCACATGCAGCTCCCTCTGTCTGGACCACTTCCATAGATAGATAACTAGATAACTGTTCCTCATCCCTCAAGATTCAGCTTGGGCATCATCTCCTCTGAGAGGCCTTCTGATTCCTCTGAGCTGGGTGAGAGTCTTCTCCTGAGTGTCCCCATTACCCCTGTGATCACCTCTTTTATAACATGTACCACACTGTTCTCTTGGAATCTGTTTACTTGTTTCTGAGGACAGGCTCTTATTTTGGCATCTTCCTTTTCTGGTGCAATGTCTAGCATGTAGTAGGTGCTCAATAAATGCTTATTGAATGAATGAAAGACTAGGTAAAAGTAGGAGAGTAATTACATGTAAAATAGAAAAATGTTGGCAACATACACTTTATTACAAAGTGAAAACTTATATTGTACCTTGTACACATAGTCCACTGAATACTACGCAATATACCTCCATAAAATATATGGGCTTGTGGGTAAATTCTGGAAATAGTCATTCAATAGACATTTATTGAGTACCTATGATGGAACGATTAATTAGAACTGGTCCATCCCCTTAAGAGGTTTACAATCTGGGGAGAAAAAAAAAACAATCCTGGTTAGCTGATAGGAATATAGGTGAATATTTTTCTTCCAAAATTCCCTTTAATTTTTTTACAATACATACATTTGAAGAACAGCTTACAAAACAGAAAAAGGCCATCTATCAGCTGCTGTTCACAGTAATATTGAAGGTATAAAATTCAGCCTCCATCGTTTTAGACAGGTCTATCCAAAGGGAAAGCCTCCTTGAGTCTTGGAGTCTACAGACCTTCGCACACGTTGAATCAATGTTTGTCTTGCTTTCCCATGAGATTGTCAATATCTTATACACATGTACTTGCTGGAGTCCTGTGTGCCCTTGGACAACTCACTTCACCTCTCTGAACTTCTGCTGTCTCATCCTTAAGGAAAATAACCTGAAACTCTAAGTAATTGTTTCAAAGAATAAATTGAGATAATGAGTATGAACCCAATGTGTGAGCTTCAGAGCTCTTTGAAAATGTAAGGCATGGCAGAGTAGAAGACTGCCTCTGTGCTACTTTTCAAACATACCAATAGGACCAACTTTCTCATTCCCTTCTTCAGTACACCAGTAATCTAAGGAAAGATTATACAGTTCTCCATGCAACTCAGTAAAGTTATTTTCACTCTTTGTGATATAGGACGTATGTCTTTAAATGGTATTATTTTTCCTGATTTGTTTCTCATGCAAAATAAATGTTGCTCATCAATTGAATTAAATAAAAAATTTCATCTGCCCTGCACAGCGTTCTGCATCTCATGGACATGTAATGATAATGGTGGTGGTCTGTTGCTTTTCTAAATGTGCTGGAACCATCAGGTGATACTGACCTCCCTGGATCACAGCCCTTTGGAGTGAGCACTGCTCACCTGGCATGAAGCAGGAACATCCCTGATGTGTTTGGACATGCTGAGGAAGGAGGTACCTTGGACATTATGACATGACTGATGCCTGAGGGAGAGAGGAAACCCTAGGGACAAGTGAAAGCAGAAAAAAGGAAGTATTTTGAATATCACTCACTTATCTAAGCATGTGTCCCCAAAAGATTACACTCCATCCGACATCCTGGATCTGACAAACAGTGAAGAGCATTCAACGGCTCTTTGTGACTCCTGCCTCTTTCAGCAAGCGTCTTTCTTCACAACAGCTTCATACATCTCACTAAGCACCTGTTCTCTTCCTGAGCTGTCAGCACAAGTATCTCTGTACCACTAAATAGACTTATACTTCTCAGAAGAAAACTGTACCGCTTGTCTCTTAAGAACCAAGTAGAGGGAGCATGTGTGTGTGTGTGTGTGGTGTCTGCAGATGCTCAGAGAGAGAGGCCAGAATTGCTAGTATGGGTCTTTCCAATCTAGTTTTATAAGGTCTAGACAGTTTGGCTGACTGCAGCTCTGATTTTGTAAAACAGAATTGATTTGCAAAGATATGGGCCAGGAGAGGGCACAACTGGAAAATGGCTGTGAATTCAGAACAAGGAAGGGAGCAGATGCTGAGGTATCCTGAAATCAACAGCAGAATAGAAGGTCGAGAGCAATCAGAGTTTAAAGCTCCCTGATGGGACCACTGAGTTAATCAGGGCCAAGAAGGAACCAAGAGTCAGGCTTCGTCTTCTGCCTTAAAGGAGGTTCTGTGTGAGGGTGAAAAATAAAAAGTCTGCAAGGACGGGCCCGGTGGCGCAGTGGTTAAGTTCACATGTTCCGCTTCACTGGCCCGGGGTTCGCTGGTTCATATCCCAGGTGTGGACCTATGTACCGCTTGTCAAGCCATGCTGTGGTAGGCATCCCACAGATGGGCACGGATGTTAGCTCAGGGCCAGTCTTCCTCAGCAAAAATGAGGAGGATTGGAGGCAGATGTTAGCTCAGGGCTAATCTTCCTTAAAAAAAAAAAGTCTACAGAGGAGGTCTAGTTAGTACCTTAAATCTGAAATTACACTAAGCAACGTGAAGCTGGATTGTTGCGAAAATTCCTTTTTACAACTGTTCCAAAATCTGAATCATTATTTCAGGAGTTCTACTGCATGCTAACCTAGCAAGGAAATTGTAAGATTGCTTAGATGAGTGTTCTCAACCCTGGCTTTTCATTAGAGTCTTTAGGAAATTCGATGCCTTGTCCTCACTCCAGACCAAATAAATCAGTATCTCTGTGTCAGGAATCCAGGAGTGGGTAGTTCTTAAAAGCTTCCTAGGTAATTGCAATGTGCAGCCAGGGCTGGGAACCACTGAGTTAGACTGAGACAGACAAGAGAAACCCAAAGGAGCCAGAGAAAGAGTTGTGGTTGAGACGTTGTGATTCCTGGGCATAACCTCAGACAGCGATACACTGGAGCACCAGAGATACCTTGTGCACGTCACAGAGTTGGCACTATGAGTTTAACCTGTAACAACAAACCAGAAATCAAACTTCACACATCCCAAAACATAACAGGGACCAGACAAGTTGGTGGATGAATAATACATTTAGTTGTGTGTTTTGGTCAAGTATCAAGTATTCACCTAATAGAAATTCACTCACAGCGGCTCAAGATTAGGAAGGTTTGTGGCAGAGACACAAATGGGAATTTCAAGGCTTCTAGGGATCTAGACTGCCAGAGCCAGGAACCAGACATTCAGGGACTGAGGTCCTTCCCTCCGTCTCTCAGTCATTTGATCTCCTTCGTCTTGGTTCCTCTCTGCACGTCTGTTTCATTCTTGAATTGCAATGGGCTTTCTCTGAGTACTCATTTCACACGAGGCTCAATGTGACTGCTTAACCCTAATTTATCATGATCTTTCAGGTCCAGAGCCCAACACTGACTGACCATTGTCACAATGTTTCTTACTTCAAATTTTCAAGGAGAGGAATTTGGTCCAGCAAATTTGGTCCACAGCAAAGGATGGCTGGTCTTGTCCAGCCTTGAATCAAGTGTTAATCTCCTCCTAAAAGCTAGGCTGGGGATAGTAAACGTCATATGGTTCACAGGCTGAACATTCTAGGAGACCATTGGAAGAGTAGGCACTTGTGAGGAGCTGTGGACAGAGCAGACAATAAAGTATATCTAACACCCATCCATAAACAGTGAACAACACACTTTTCTTCTTTCCCATCTTCTAGTCCCAGTAGATGGGTGGGCATGGGGGAGATAAGGAGGAGCTTGAAAGAATGTGCCCTGTCTGCTCTCAGGACCCAGCTAGCATCTGAGAGAGGTAACCAGAGACTGGCATGACCCAAAGACAGTCTACATACCCTCAACCAGTGTTTATGTACATGATTCTACAGGTGTTGTCTTCCTCCTGAAACCACTGATAAGTCCATTCTTGGCAATGGTGAAAGCCTGAGGATGTCCAAAACACAGGATCTCTGTTTGTTCAATTTTAATCCCACACTTTCTGCTCCATTGTGGCATGCAAAAATGTAACACATCTAGACATTAAGAAGGATTCTCCTCCCCTTGGGCCTTTATCTGATCATTTGGAAAATTTACGATTAACATGTTATTACAGTGATTTGACAGTTCACTTGACAGCTCTGAAATAACATTCTTGGCTTTTTGATGGCAATCTTTTACTGAAACTCAAAATGGCTCTTTTCAGAAACTTAGAACTGCAGCCAATTTGGGGGTTCGTGAAAATAGCAGTCTGAGAATTTTATAAACTCCTCAAATGGAGAGATTGCGTGTAAGTTCATTGTATGGACCAACACTGGCTATTCCAGCAAAGAATTGAAGAATCCTACCACTCCTTCTTTCCTCTAGTTAAGTTCAGCTGCATTGAGGCAGAGGGCAGGAATAGTCTAGACTTGGGGGGCATGTTTAGAGGGAGCAGGTCAAGGTAAAAAGTCACCTCCCACTCCAGTCTGAGTATATCTTTTTCCTTTTTAATCCCCGGGGCTAGTGGCAAAGCGAGGCCTGGAGTGGGGAGAGGGTGCACAGGGAATATAGAGGAAGCACCAATAACAATTGTTGTCTATTTTCACCTTGCCTAGAGCATATGGTCCCTGAAAATCATGGATGTGGCCTCAGTATAATGCCATCATGCCAATATTCAATCATTTATTTTAAAGCCTTGGATGGAGCCAACTATTTTAGCTTTTGCTCAAGTACAGCTATTAGAGATTCTGGCTGGTTAAAAAAGAAGAAGCAGAAATCTAATACTTGTATTTTACTGACAAAACAAAACACCTTTAAACCAAAAGGATGATTTATCTGGGCTGAAAATAAAACTCCTGCCTACTGAAGTCTGGTGCAGCTGAGTTATCACTATTTTCATCCTGTAATTTGTTTTATAGGGTACTAATTAACAGGGCAAAGTCTGTTGCCAGGAAAGTAAATCACATTTTGCTGTTTTCTTCTTTTCTAACAAGACACAGACCTGGTCTTTAATTAAAGAGCAAGTTCCAAGGGCACTCTCAGCTACTGAAATTGGGAAACCTTCAGCTGGGAAGATCATGGTGAAACCTGCTGTGTAAAGTTCAAGAAAGATAGTGGGAGAGAGGAAGGAATGGGGGTCAAGAGGGGACAACTGCACAGGTAACCTTCCAAAGAAAAGATTGTTTTCCTTGATATCCTGTCTTTTCTCTGCTCCCCACAACTCTGCATTTCTCACACTGTACCTCAAACATCCTTTAAGAAAAGCTCTCTGCCCCTCTGGCTCCCCACCAGTTCATTCCCATCTACAAAGCAGTACTATTTATTTTTTTAAAGCTAGTCACTCTGCTGTCAGACCGCCCTGCTCCAACCTCCCCCTTCTCCTTCTTCTTTGACCTGGCCTCCTCAGTGACATTTGACCGTGGACTTTGCTGCCAGGCCAGCGCAACTCATTCCCTCACCCCTCCCCTCCCAGCTCACCCTCCTCGCCCGGCCTCAGAGTCTTCTTCACTCCTTTCTCCCTCTCCTTCTCTTTTCCCAACCCATTCCTGGAGGTTCTGGACTGGAAGCGGCCGCTCCGGCTTCTCCTCCCTCCTTGAACCCTCTGAGACATTGTTTGGGGGAGAGGAAACCAGGAGGGGGTACTGATGGGCGGGCGAGGAGAGCCAGTGCCGGGCTAGCACTCGGGAGCCAGGAGCCTGACGTCACCGCGTCCTGCCTGTCAATCTCCAGCAGGCGCGCTGCTCTTAGCCGCCTTTTCTGCCGCTGACTGTGTGTCTCACTCTCGGCGCGGGCACAGCCACAGGCGCCCGGCGCTCCTCTCCGCGCCGGCCCCGGCCGCCTCGCAGGCATCGGTTCGGTCTGCACCGGGAGTGCAGCCTGGTGCCCCGCCACAGCGCTCATGATCAGAGTCTTCGTGAAGCCCTGACTCTCCAGGTGAGCAGCCGGGCTCCCGAGAGGAACTTGGAGGGTGTGCAGAGAGGAAGGGGTGAAGGATGGCCAAGGGATGAATCCTTCCCGAAGCCAGAGATATGGAGCCAAGCTTGACTCCACACCCTCCCGCTGCACACATCATCCCAGCTTCTGTCCCCTCAAGCAGCCTTCCCAGGGGTCTCTGTGGCTTCCAGAGCCCGCTGGGCTCGGCGATCGAAGAAACTTCGCTTTCAGCACCGCGGACAGCGACTCCGCAGCCCAGTTTGGGAGAAGGCCCTGACCCCGCTGGCCAGGGCCCCAGCGGGACTGGCTGAGGCTGTCACCCCTAGCTCGGTGCATATGGGCGAGTGTGCAAATAGGGGCACACTTACGGGATTGATCGGTGTGCCTGTGAGTGCATGTTATCCGTGTGTATATCTGTGCAAAAAGTCAGATATCCGTGCGGGCACCCATGTGCGTTTCACTTGCTCACTCGTTCAACAGGTATTTATCTATTTGTGGTTCTCACTTAACCACTGCTTCCTCGCTCTGCTCTGGGGTCCCAAGGTGGGATGGGCAACATGAGCGGGGCACCTGCGCCGGAGCAAGTTCCCTGGCGGCTTGAACCGCACACCTAACGCTTGCTCTCCCTCCCCAAACAGGGTGCAGTGTCCGGCCGCGATGAACGCGAGCGCCTCATCGCTCAACGAGTCCCAGGTGGTGGCAGTGGCGGCCGAGGGAGCGGCGACAGCGGTTACAGCGGCAGGGGCGAGGGACGCCGGTGAATGGGGGCCCCCTGCGGCGGCACTGGCGCTGGGGGGCGGCGGCGCGGCTAACGGGTCGCTGGAGCTGTCTTCGCAGCTACCGGCGGGGCCGCCCGGGCTGCTGCTGTCAGCGGTGAATCCATGGGATGTGCTGCTCTGCGTGTCGGGAACGGTGATCGCAGGCGAAAATGCGCTGGTAGTGGCGCTCATCGCGTCCACTCCAGCGCTGCGCACGCCCATGTTCGTGCTGGTGGGCAGCCTGGCCACTGCCGACCTGCTAGCGGGATGCGGCCTCATTCTGCACTTCGTGTTCCAGTACGTGGTGCCCTCCGAGACCGTGAGCCTGCTCATCGTGGGCTTCCTCGTGGCCTCCTTTGCTGCTTCGGTCAGCAGCCTGCTAGCCATCACGGTGGACCGTTACCTGTCCCTCTACAACGCACTTACCTACTACTCCCGCCGGACCCTGTTGGGCGTGCATCTTCTGCTCGCTGCCACCTGGACGGTGTCCCTAGGCCTTGGGCTGCTGCCGGTTCTTGGCTGGAACTGCCTGGCGGAGCGCGCCGCCTGTAGCGTGGTGCGCCCGCTCACTCGCAGCCACGTGGCGCTGCTCTCCGCAGCCTTCTTTGCTGTCTTCGGCATCATGCTGCACCTGTATGTGCGCATCTGCCAAGTGGTTTGGCGCCACGCGCACCAGATCGCGCTGCAGCAGCACTGCCTGGCGCCGCCCCACCTAGCCGCCACCAGAAAGGGCGTGGGTACGCTGGCCGTGGTGCTAGGCACTTTCGGGGCCAGCTGGCTGCCCTTTGCCATCTACTGTGTGGTGGGCAGCCACGAGGACCCGGCTGTCTACACCTACGCCACCCTGCTGCCCGCCACCTACAACTCCATGATCAATCCTATCATCTATGCCTTCCGCAACCAGGAGATCCAGCGCGCCCTGTGGCTCCTGTTCTGTGGCTGTTTCCAATCCAAAGTGCCCTTCCGCTCCAGGTCCCCCAGTGAGGTCTGAAGGCTTCCTCGGTCCTCTCGCCAACACCACACCCCCAACAAGCCAGCCTTTGATGAGCTTCTCGGTGGCTGCTGATGAACTCCGAGATCCCGATAGCGTGACTCTGACTTTGGAAAGAAAGAAAGAGAGAATAAATTCACATGCAACAAACTCACAAGGACAAAGAGGCTTGTTGGCACTTTACATATACAGTGTATACATGTGTACATATATATACAAATATTTGTATCTTCTGGAGGCGTTCAGGATGTGGAGTTTCCTATTCTGTGAAAAAAAATAACAAAGATGTGGCTGCATACTCAAATTGTACATCACATTTGTCAAGTGAAGACATTCCAATACTGCTTAATTATAGCACTTTTTTTTTTAGCTGCTGAACTGCCGAAACAGTGTTGCTGTTTTCAAGGTCAGGGGAAAATGAGTTGAAGGTGTATTTTTGTTTTATGTGATAGAATATTTTGCTGCACATGCATCAGTAAATCATAACATATTTTGTACACAAATAAACACATTATAAAAATGTAATTTGGGGTATGTGGCTGACTATAAAATTATTATTTAAGAGCTGAATTATTAGTGCATTTACTTTAAGAGTTTATTATGTATCAACTCCCTCCCGTGAAAATCTTAACGTAAAAAATCGTATGCATTTGAACGTTATTCATAAATTGTCACTGAAATACCTAATCCAGATAATGGGAAGAGGGCAGGAAGGAGTTAACACATTCACGTAACAGTATTCACAGGACACTAAAGGATTATTAGTGTTAGTGCTAATTAACCTACTCCCTTAGTTGCTGGATTTGGAAGACAAGGCCCAGAAGATGTCTGAAACCATTCCTCCATCTTACCACAGGTGCACTTCTGAATCCTGAAACCACAACTGTGAGTTGTAGTTTTCCCAGTCTGGAAAGAATTTTAAGTGTTGAAAATTCTTAATGACTAAGTCTACTCCTTGCTGGCCAGGTCTTATAGCAAAATGCACAGGCATAAAATAAAGAAATTCTTCTAAGACAGGATTCCAAGATATATCATGTTCATGAGGTAGATGAAGGCATGCCAGCTGCGCCTCTTGCGGCACTCAGCTCCGAAACACACAGCATTAAGATCCTCAAGAACTAAACTTTCCTGTTCCACCTATGGGTGTGAGTCATAGTTAAATCGTTCCCCTCCTCCTCTTCTTACAGGATGATGTGAGGGTAGATAAGAAACCGTGTGGACATGCTCTGAGTACCAGTGAAGAAATACACACACAAGCACAAGGTTATTGGTCTTAGGCCTTAGAAAAATACACACAAGCAAACTTTTTCACACAGCCCACAAATATTTATTGAATGCCTACTATCTGCTAGACACAATTCCAGGGCTTGGAATACAGAAGTGAACCAGATAGACAAAAAGTCTCTGTACTCACAGTGTTACATTCTAGTGGGGGAGATGGCCTATGAGCAAATAAACAAATATATAGAAAGAGATCTATTGTAAAGAAATGGTTCATGCAATTATAGAGGCTGAGAAGTCCCCAGATGTGCAGTCAGCAAGCTGGAGATCCAGGCGAGCTGATGGTGCAGTTCCAGTCTGAGTCCAAAGGCCTGAGAACCACGAGAGCCCACGGGCCCTAGACCCAAGAAGAAATGATGTTTCAATTCAAGACCAAAGGCAGGAAAATACCAACGTTCCAGCTCAAGCTATTTAGGCAGCAGGAGTTCCTGCTCACTCACCCCTTTTGTGTTTTTTTTTTCCTTCTGGTCTTCGATTGATTAGATGAGGCCCACCTACATCAGGGAGGCCAATCTGCTTTACTCGGGCTACTGAGTCAAATGTTAATCCCTTCCAGAAATACCCTCACAGACTCATTCAGAATAAGGTTTGACCAAATGTCTGGGCCCCCCTGTGGTCCAGCAGGGTGACACATATAAAATTAATCATCACAACAAAAGAGCACAAGAATCCAAAATAAAGGAGAAAAGGTGTTTAAGGAAGGAGTAGTCAACTAGGTCAAACGTTACTGAGAGAATAAGCAAAATGAAATTAAAAATAATGACTATAGATCCAGCCCTGATGGTCTAGTGGCTAAAGTTCTGGAACTCTCACCTCTTCCACAGCCTGGGTTCACTTCCCAGTCATGAAACCACACCACACATCTGTCAGTAGCCATGCTGTGGTGGCAGCTCATATAGAAGAACTAGAAGGACTTACAGCTAGATATATACAATCACGCACTGGGGCTTTGGGGAGGAAAAAAAAAAAAAAAAAGAAGAGGATTGGCAACAGATGTCAGCTCAGGGCAAATCCTACCCTGCAAAAAAAGTAATAATAATTTACAGATTTTGTAATGTGAAAGTCATTGGTGAAGTTGACAAGAGAAACTTCAGGAGAATGAAGGGGGAAGAAAAGCTTGACTGTCAAAAGTACAAGAGAAAATGCATGAGCAATCTAGTCTCCAACATCTTACAACAAAGCTGTTACCTTTTTAACACTATAAAACACACTAAGTTTTATAGACATATAGTTTCATAGTGTCTGTAAATTTAGAGCCAGGAAGATCAGCATTATCGCTCATTCATCAAATTAACATTTCTAAAGAGCTAACCTTCATAGACTACTCAGCATCATCAGACACTGTTTCAGGCCCTATCAGCATCTGGAAAGCATTCAAGCAGACTGCAATAACAAAAGCTCTGGCTGCAAACTTTTCCCAACATGTGGTGGGGAAAATAACATAATTTCAGAGATGGATCAAAGTCAATATTGCCATATATTTTATAATTACAGAGAAAAACATTTTGTAATCAGCAAATTAAGAAACGTCAACACTAGGATAATAAGACAGAGACCATGGATCTGACTTCAATCGCTTGGTATTAATATTCAAAATCAGCCCTAGTCCTAATCAAAATGTTTAAGAGAGCCAAGAACACGAAGATACTAAACAATCAGGTTGTTAATAGCCCTAGCTTATGCAGTTTGCTGGCTGGATAATGTCACCAGGCTTGATATTAACCAACCTGATGATGTGAGGATATAAAACTGCAGGTAGATTTTGAAACATTTCTATGGAGGAAGGTCACATATTCATCTGAACTATCAGATACAAACGATCTCCTATTATTCAAGACCCTATGCTAGGTGCTGGAATCACAGCGTCTTTGAGAAAAGCAAGATTCATTCAAATGTCCAACTACCTACCTACTTTGCTGTCTAAATAGGTATCCTAAACTTAACACATTTAAAATTGGGTTGTTGATTTTTACCCCAAAATCTGCTCTTTCTCCCTCCTTTATCATCTAAGTTAATGGCAGTGTCTCGTTATTCAGGCCAGAAACCTTGGAATCACACTTACCCTTTTCTTTCTCTCATACCTCTCATCCAGTGTGGATGCCTATTGCTTTTACTTTAAAAATATACTCAGAGTCCAGTCAGTTCTCACCATCTCTACCACTATCATTATCTCTTATCTGCGTTACTCTATGGCCTTCACTGTGGTCCTCTGGCATCAGTTCTTGCACCCTTTAGTCTATTGTCTACACAGTGGCTCACCCCCACAAGCAGTTGCTCCCTTGACTACCCTTCACATCCAGGCACGAGCCCATGAGCAGTACAGTCTATATCAAAAGAACAAACTTGAGGAAGAATTATTTAGGCCCCAGAAATAGGCCTTGCATAAGGATTTCTTGAGTGAGGAACTCCAGGGTCCTGTGTATCTGGTGCCTGGTCTAGAAGGGGGGACATAGTCTCTTCAGCCCCGAAAGAAGGAGCACAGCTGGAAGAAGCCTAGAGCAGAGGCCTCTACAGCATGAGGCCCAGGGCGAGGTACCACTTAGCCCAGGGTATTGGTTTCCTGTTGCTGCTGTAACAGATGACCACAAACTTGGTAGCTTCAAACAATACCTATTTATTCTCTAACTGTTATGAAGATCAGAAATCTGAAATACATTTCACTGGGCTGAAATGAAGATGTCACCAGGGCTGCGCTCCCTCTGGAGGTTCTAGGCAGAGAATTTGTTTCCTTGCCTTTTCCAGCTTTTAGAGTTGCATTTTCTGGCCTGTGGCCCCAAAGCCAGCACTGTCTTATCTTGCTTAAGTGGTTACATTGCCTTCTTCTGTAGTCAAATCTCCCTCTGCCTCCCTCTTATAAGGACACTTATGATTACATTTAGGACTTGCGTAGATAATCCAGGATGACATCGCCATCTCAAGATCCTTAACTTAATCACATCTGCAAAGTCTCTTTTGCCATATAAGATAGCAGTTACAGCTCTGAGAGCAGTATCAATGAAAAGTGCAATAATAAAGGCATACACAGAGTGGTAAGGATCCCATGGGAAAGTCAGGGAACTCCTGTGGAAGACTCCTCTAGGGAGGCAATACTAAGCTGAGTCTAGAAAAACTAAAGAAATTTGCAAGGCAAAGGACATCAAAAGGGGGTGTTCCAGACTGAGAAGACAACATGGAGCACCAAAGCATGGCCCATTCAGAGAAATGCAGGCCATTCAGTATGGCTGGAGTGTATAAGATTTAGAGTCTAGAAGAAAAGTGGCAGGAGATAAGTCTGGAGAGGTAGGCAGGAGCCAGATCACAAGAAAGCAGTGTTGGGAATGGATTGCAGATAAGAAAGACTGGAAGCCAAGAGACCACTTTGGAGGCTGGTTGCAGCAATCCAGGTGAGAAGTGATGTTGGCATCAGCTAAGAAGGGCATAAGGAGTGGGGAGAAGGAGATGGACTCAAGAGATCTCAAAGAAGTAGAGTGTCTCCCACTAAGTGAGTAATTGTGGGGGTTGAGGACAGTGTTGGAGTCAAGGATGTTCAACTGGGGGGTTCATTGAGATGAGAACAAAGGGGGACAGGCAGATTTGAGGAAGAGGATGCTGAATAAAGTTTGTTACATATTAGATGTCAGGATCTGTGGGATATCCAAGCGGAGGAAGCTGGCCCTGTGACTTTAGGGTTCACAAGGATGGCAGGAATGGAGACACAATTTCAGTAGTCATCAATCTTAAGGTAGAAGTGAAGTCAAGGGGGGTAAAGGAGAAGAAGCCATGGTCACAGTCTGGACACAATAACATATGGGAGTACAGTGAAGGAAAGCAAAAGAGAAAAGGAGACCAAAGAGGAGCATCCAGGGGAGACCCTTGGAAAGCCAAGAGAAAAAATCTTTAGGAAGGAAGTGACCAACTGTGGAGGCAGCCCAGAGGTCAAGTAGGAAGAGTTAGACTTAGGAACATGGTGGTCATTGGTGACCTAAGTGAGAGCAGCTTCAATGGAGAGTGGGATGAAAGCCAGATTGCAGTGGATTGAGGAGGAAATGGGAATTTCCCAACTGTTTTTCAATAAACTTAACTTTAAATGGAAGGAGAGAGAAAGGGCGGTACCCAGAGGGAAATACGGGGTTACAAGATAGTCTTTGTTTTGTTTTACTTCTTAAAGATGGGCAAGAATTTAATATATTATTATACTGAGGAGCAAGTACCATATAATTGGAAAATAGGATGATAGCAGAGAGAAAAAGATGATTGACAGAGTGAGGCTTCACAGGAGGAGAATGGGGGCCAGGGCATCGCATCAGGGGGAGAGAGGGACTCAGACAGGAGGAGGTGGAGACACAGCTCCCTGTTCTGACAGGAGGCAAGGTGGGCATGATTGGTACTGATAGAGCTAAGTTTATAGGTGGTGGGAGGAAGTTCACAGAGTTTCTATCTGACAACCTCAATTTATCTGAAGGAGGAGTGCCAGTTAAGAGACTATTGCAAGAAGTATCAAGAACCCGAGTTGACAACACTGGGAGCAAAGCTGTGAACTTGGGATAGAGTAATCATTTATCAAAATTAAAGGTCAGACCATACCAAGTATTGCAAGGATGTGGAGCAATTGGAGTTCTCATATATCGATGGTGGGAATGTAAAATGGTACAAACAGTTTGGAAAATACTTTGGTGGTTTCTTAAAAACACAAGCATACTTCTACCATACAACACAACCATTCCACCCCTAAGTATTCACCCAGGAGTAATTAAAGCATATGTCCATATAAGGATTTGCATGTGAGTGTACATAGCATCTTTATGTATAACAGCCAAAAGCTGGAAACAACTCAAATGTCCATCAACAGGTGAGTGAATAAAAAAATTGTGGTACATCCACATAACAGTGTGTTACTCAGAAAGTAAAAGGAATAAACTATTGATACATGCAACCACATGGATGAATCTCCAAATAATATATGCTGAGTGAAAGAAGTCAGGCAAAAAAGAGTACGTTGTAAGATTCTGTGTACATAAAATTCTTGAAAATATATAGTGATAGAAAGCCAATCAATACTTGGAACTAGGAGAGCAGAGATGGGAAAAAGAGAGAGGCCGGGATCGCCAAGGGACAAAAGGAAACTTTTGGGGCTGATGGATTGGTTCCTTATCTTAATTGTGATGATAATTTCGTGGGTGTCTACATATGTAAAAATCCATCAAATTGTACACTTTAAATACGTATAGTTTTTTACTTGTCAATTACACCTCAATAAAGTTGTAATAAATAGATGGTCAGGAAAAGAATCATAGTAAAATAGCAGCTGATTAAAAATAATTCCATATGAAAATAAACGGCAAACTCCAATATGACATGGCTTATTAGTCTAAACAGACTAAGTTATGCTACAGTAACAGACAATCCCCCAAATCATAGTGGCTTAACACAACAAAGTTTTCTCACTTGTGTAATGTTAACTGTACTGCCTGGGAAACTTCCCAAGGCAACTGTTTTCTATGCAGCAAGATAGCCATCCGTTTTTCGGCTCTATCCCCACGACATGAGGCCTTCTCTGCAACCACTGGGGCAGGGGAAGGGAGCACTGGAGGATCTCACACCAGCAATGAAATGCCTTGGCCCATAAATGACACTTTCACTCATAGCCCACTGGGCAGAACTAGTCACATAGCCCCACCTAACTACAAGGGGGTAGGGAAATGACTCCTGAGTGCTCCAAAGAATGGCAAATCAGAAATGGAGGAATTCGAGAAGATTTTGCCACTCATGGCTTCAAGAGCACATACGTTGTCTTTGCCATTAGAAACTGGACATCAAGTTGCAGACAGAGAAGAGATTCCCAATATAATTCAAACTCAAACACACACACCAGTACTATTTCAGACTAGACTGAAGTTTGTGGTCCTTTGATAAAACTTGTGTAATGAAGCTGTTGAGTTCAGTCAGCAGAACATAGTATAAAAAAGCTAAGACTTGAGGTGAGCATAAGGGAAGTGCTATTCCAGAGAGGAGCCCGATTTTCTAACTCAGCAGACGTTGCCCGTGGTCACACAAGAAGGGGAGAACTCTGAAGGCTGAACACAAACCCTTCTCTGCAAACAGACGAACAATCCTGAGCCCGTGTTGTTGGATGTGTTGTTGCAATATTGTAGACATGAAAATTGAGGAAAGGAATGCTAATTGATGGTGGTCAGAGGACCCAGAAATATCTGAATTCCACCCACAACCTTACTAAGCCCTTTAGGGAAACAGTGAGGGACAATATCCAGTCAAAATTAATAGTTGTTACAGAGAGGGTGGGAGGGAGTAAGTTTTCTGTGACTGTGAGCTGTGGCTTTGGCACGTAACCTAAACGTAGAACATCTTTGGAGACTGGGCTGGGTCATAGAAACTCCTTTTTCCTTAAGCCAGGCAGGTCTAAACAGACTCGGTCTAAAGCTTGCCTTGCTTTGCCCAACTTAATCTCTCAATATTCAAACCGAGATCTCAGATCTTGCCATCAATGATTACAAAACAAGCCAAACCAACACCAAACTTCCAGACCAGGGAGAAGAGAATCTGAATGAGAGAGAGAGACCCACCCAGTAGCCAGTTAGCCTGGACCTGGTTGCCCCAGAGGATAGCGCCGCTTACTAGAGGGACCAATCGGATCAGGTCTCCTGCACCTTGACGGTGGAGTGAAAAGCAACATGGAGAGAGAAGGAGAAGAGTATCTTACAGCGTGCAGTCTCCTAACTTTTGAACCAGCTGTGAGAACTTGGGCAAATTCTGTACAGTGGGAATCATAATAGTAACTACTTTCTAGGCTTGTTGTAAGGACTAAAAGAGTGAATATACAAAGTTAGAATAGAGCCTAGCACATAGCAGCATTATATATGCCTTAGCTGACATTATGGTTAATGTTGCTGTCGTTGTTATAAGCAGGCTTTACCAATGTTGAATTTCATGAAGTCTAGATTTATTGCCTTAGGTGCATTTGCTTTTCAAGTTTCCCTCTATTGTTCCCATAAAATGGTTTTTACATGTTCCCTGTTTGCAGTAAGCTGCCAGTCTCAAAGACTGCCGTTTCAACATCTTAGCTGCTGCTCTGAAAATCATATGAATACAACATATGATATTTATATAATATTGTTTGATACATAGTTAAGATTTATCTCCAAAGCAGCAGTCCAAATCAGTATTATGCCCATTCTTTCCAATAGACTAAAATTGAGATCCATGTATTTGCTGTAAAACATTGATCTTTAATTTTCAAATAGAACCTTGATACTTGGGAACCCCTGAGTAGAATAACATTAACACTGATTATATCATCTCTGCTTCCCCCAAACCAGAAACTAACCAGCAAACACATACATTCTTTTTGTCTCTCTGTCTCCATCTCTCTCTCTCTCTCACACACACACACACACACACTCACACACCGTGTACCTGGGAGTCCCCTGTGACTTCCCAGCACTCACTCACTCAGAGGACATACTGCACACCCAGTAGTAGTGTGCGTTCAGGATGCTCAGCAGCACTGGATTATTTTCTAGAGAAATGTAGCTGTAAGAAAGGAATTTGTTAGGATCAACCGCAGCGGTGTACAAAACCAGCAGAGCCAACTTTCCCAGCCAGAGTAGTGGCTGGATGAACACATTTGAATACAGACAGGCAGGTAGAAGGAAGCGGGGAGGACCTAACATCACTAAGAGAATTCTCTGAGCACAGTTACTTATCAGTCTAGGTATGCTGTGTTGGGGGGAAACAATCTATGTATTACAGGCCATTTGAGTGTGCAAGTGAGAGCCACGTCCTGGAAGGCTCTCTGTGTGTGACGGGCTAAGTCATTGTGTAACCAAACCCAAGAATGATTACAGGGCCTTGCAGTGGGGTGTTACTGTAATATTCAAGCAAGCCTTGTATTAAAAGAATAATTGCCCCCTAGATGTTTTTATTACTATTATTAATGGGAACACCCAGTACATAAGCATGAGACAGCATTCTTTCTTTTACTGGAAATGTGTTAAATTTGTGTTTTGCAAATATTTTACCAAAAAAGTGCTTATGAAAATGATGGCAGAAGGTAAAGAGGGCTAAATAATCATGTTTCATAACATGGTGATAAATCACATTTCCACCACTGTGAATGCACATTCACTTTATTACTGAAATGGCTGACAGCTGATAACATTATCTTTTGTTGCTGAGACATTTAATCAGTGTGTGACAGGTGTCACTGAACAGGCTGGTACCAAACCAGCAGAAATTTCCATACCATGCAGTGTGCACATGAAAACTAACCCACCTGGACTTTGCAGATTGTACTTAACTCCCAGAGCCTGTGGCTGTTTGTGACTCACTTCCTCTCCACATAGGGGCCACCTTCTCTGTCCAGGGAATCAACTGGGTCTGCTGGGGGTTTTGGTTGTAGCATCAGAGCGGGTCAGGGTTGGAAGGGACCTTAGAGGCCATCTTGTCCAACTCCCTTGGGTTTCAGACAATGATATGGGGCCTCAGAGAAAGTGGATCACTTATCTAAGATTGCACACCTTGTGAATGGGGAAAACAGATCTGGAACTCAGTTGACCCAGGGCTCCTGGTTTTTCTTCCCTATCGCCTGAAGTGTTCAGCATTCTGTCACGTGTGCTCTTATCTGTCTTTATGGCCTCTCTATGCCCCTCCTTCTGTTCTGTAAGGAAGAGATGCCCCTTCCTTACATCCTAGGAAAGCAGCTGGGCCAGGACTCCATGCCAACCCTAGTGCCTGGACTGAGTTCTGAGTATTGTTAGGGGTGGTGACCCAGGCCAGACCTTTGGCAAAGGGGGTGCTGATGGAGCCGTTTGCAAAGCCTGGCGCTCACTCTTCTGGACTGCCAACCCAAGGCTCAGAATGAATGCTCCCACCACTGCCCTTCGTGTGGTGCAGGGAAGGGATTTCTGACCCCAGACTGTGCTTATCATTCTCTTAAAGCTCAAAGTTTGGCTGCCTTTCTTCTTTCTATGGCCCACGAGACAGAATGATACCTCCCAGGAAGCAAAGTCTGGTGGCAGCTTCCGGCTCCATTGTCGTGGATGACAATCTTTGGCTAAGCATTAGGTGAGTTGGTAGACAAGTTGAGTCATGGACCCTAACACCAGAGCCAAACTCTCTTGTGCCCTATAACTCAGTCCAGGACCAGTTCTGCGTCTTGTTTAATACTTAAAGTACCATCTTCAACAATAAATCACGCAGTTAACCATTGTAAAGACTTTAGGTAAAGCTTTTAGCCTAAAGGGTCAAAAGAGTTTTCTACCTCCCCCAATTAAGTTTAACATAGATTAATGAGTTTAAAAATTATTGAAATTATAAGAAAATAGGAAAGAGTACCTATCTCTGACATCTCTGGAGTGGGGAGGGCTTTCTGAGCTTAAAAGCAATAGGCAAAATCACAAAGGTACGTAAGAAATTCAAGTATGTGTGTTAAAACAAATCCCACCGCAAACAAAATTAAAGGAAAGAGAAGATAGTAGAGAAAATATTTAAAATATATATATGACAAAGAGGTTACTGTGAATGTGAAGAATTTTTATAAATCAAGAAATGCTTAGGAAATTTTGACAAAAATAGGAAAGGCATTTTGCAAAGGAAGATAAATAATTGTTCGATTACCCAAGGAATGTAAATTAAAACAAGATGCCATTTTTCATATAGCAAGTCAGGTAATTTTTAAATGAAAGTATCAATATTGACAAAACAATAATCATATTGTCCTCCTGGGTTTTAAATATGTATAGAAGTAAAATGTAAGACAGTAACATTTTGTCGTCTGACAGGGAAAATTTATGAATTAGAAAAAACTGTATGGTGGAGAAAATTAAGAAAGCCTTTGCATTGTTTGGAAAATGGTAACATTACCGTATTAGTTTCCTAGAGCTGCCATAACAAATTACTATAAACTAGGTGGCCGAAAACAACAGAAATTTATTCTCTCACAGTTCTGGAGGCCCAAAGTCTGAAATCAGGATGTCAGCAGGGCCATGCTCTCTTTGAAGGCTCCAGAAGAGAATCTCTTCATTGCTTCTTCCAACTTCTGGTGGCCCCAGACCTTCCTTGGCTTG
The DNA here is from genome assembly GCF_041296235.1 of Equus asinus. Lineage (NCBI taxonomy): Eukaryota > Metazoa > Chordata > Mammalia > Perissodactyla > Equidae > Equus > Equus asinus. Next base: position 45,480,238 of record NC_091813.1, read on the forward strand.
TGGCTGCATCACTCCAGCCTCTGCCTCCGTCTCCTTATGGCCTTCTCCTCTCTGTCTTCTCTTCTGTCTCTTACAAGGACCTTTGTCATTGGATTTAGGGCCCACCCAGATAATCCAGGATGCTCTCATCTACTGAGACCCTTAATTACATTTACAAAGGCCCTTTTTCCAAATAAAGTCACTTTCAAACATATATTTTGTTCAGCTTTTATAGTTGTTCTTGGTGGAAGGATTGGTTTATTACAAGCTAATCCATCATAGTCAGAAGTCCTTAAAATGTTTTTAGTGAGTGTCATTTTGTTTGGATGTATTCCTGCAGAATGTATGTTTTCTACGCATGTATTTTAAATTCGCATCAATGGTGTCGTGTTGCATGAGATCAGCCCATGTTTCTTACCTTTTTCTCTCAGCACTGTGCCTTTAAGCTGTCCTTGTGGTTATGCAGACTCTAAATTATGCTTCTCACTGCTGAATCTCACAGTGTGCTCCCACCACATTCCAGTCTCCCAGTAATGACACCCAGACTGCCTCCAACTTCCTAACACCACAAATAGCATCGAAATGAACATTCCCAGGTGTGTCCCCTCATTGACGCATCTGAGAATTTCTTTGAACTATATATACCCTGGAGCTGAATTACCAGGTCATTTGACCCAGAATTTCTGAGTCAAATAATCACTAAATTTGACTGAGTAGTACATATTGCTCTCCAAAATGCCTTTATCTCTATATTAATTTTCCAGTTTCATAGAATTTGTGAGTACTTGGAGATTCTTTATGGCGGAATGGATAGAGTAGGGGTAGTAATCACTGTGGTCTCACCTGCCACACCTTCTTCCTGCTCTAGACTTCGCAGTTGTACCACATAAACTGGTTCCCGCAGGTGACAGCTGATTGGACGAGGGTAGACTCTTCGGCCATGCTGAGCCAATCGGATACTTTCTACCAAAAATTTGGGATACGGACACCAGAAGATCCAGTTGGAAGATGGTGGACACTTGAAATGAAAGTTTATAAAAAGTCAGAGACCTTTCTGCAACTGATAATCAAGCAGGGAGAATCAATCAAGAGAGAGAGAATCAGAGAATGGAGCTGACGTGTGACTCCACTAGAAATGAAAGAAGCAGTTTATCTCTTTGACTCTCTGGATTTGTTTCCCATTTTGGACGTCTACAATGTTAGTTGCTTGTTGAATCCTTAAAAAAAAAACAAAACAGAAACAAAAACCCTGACTTTACCTCTATTAGCTTAAATAGGCTAAGTTTCTGCCAACCAAATAGCTCCTAAGAAAATATATAGCTGATTTTCCTGCCGTAATGGACAGTGTACATTGTTTTCGTAAATGAAGCTTTATTGGAACACAGCCAGCTCAGTCATTTATATATTGTCTAGGGGAAGGTTGCATTCATACCGCAAAGGCAGAGTTGTTAACGTATGGCCCGCAGTCTAAAATATGATCTGGACCTTCACAGAAAATGTTTGCCAACTCCAGCTAACTCTTCCAGGAACTCGGTGGCTTGGTTACGAATATCATCCATTGCAATCTGCTTAGGTGCGGGGCTGCCCTCAAGGGCTTCCTGAGGTGTACAGAGCTCTGATTGTCCCACACTGAATGCCCCCAGAGAGCTACGATGTTCCAGCAACTCGTGTTCTCTCCCTCCCGCTCAGGGCCATTCTGCTCTGCATTATTGCTTCTCTCTGCTCTTTGGGTAGGACGGTAGCACTATGCTTCGCTGGTCCTGTGTCTCTCACCGCTTCTGGTGTCTGTTGGACCCTCCCCTTTGCTCTTCTTTCTTCTCTCTCCTTTCACCGCAGCTTCTCACTTGGCATTTTTGTCCATGAAGGTTGACTTTTAGGGTCAGCACCAGTCATTCTGTGCTCTGCTCAAGAGCTATCCAGACACAATGCATCTCCTTCAGTCTTCTTATCTGATGTTCTTATTGACTATTTTAATCATGATTTTGCTTTCTCTTATGTTCAGACTCCTGACACCTCTACATTGTGGAAAGTGCTGGAAACAGAGCAGTGGAAAAGTACAGATTGGATTTCAACTGTTCTCCAGGACACCTTAGGTAGTAGGCATCAGAACAAGAGTAGGGATGGGCTACCCCTCCTCTGCATCTTCCCCTGGACTCTGCTTAGCCACCTCCTCATGCCCCTGCCCCCTTCCTCCCACTGCCACACAGGGAAGGGCTGGGCCAGAGTTCCAGATAGGATTTTCTGCAGATTGTCTGGGCGCACAGAGATCCCACACAAAAGTATACCCTGCTCTTTAGAATCATCACTCTGGCCATCTTTGGGGTGAGGGATGTGGAGAGGATAGAGGCCCTAGACACCCAGACCCATCTAGAGTCTTCAGGAGGTGGGTATAGACAGTAAGGCCCTTGTCCATCAGGAGGATGGGATTTCTGTTCAGTGGGGCACGGCACCCTGGGTGTCAGACTCGGGCCTCGGCCCTGGCTCTTCTCTTGAGTGGCTGTGTAATCTCAGATGGGGCCCTTCCATTCTCTGGGCTTCAGCTTGTTCATCTGCAAAATGAGGAGTTTGTACTGAGACAAGTTCTAAGTTTTCTTTTAGCCCTGCTGTTCTGTTCTGAGCAGTTAGCCAGCCAAGATCCTCTCTGTGATGGAGCATAGAAAGATGCTGTGTTGGCTGAGAACTAGCTTATTCCTCCATATCTTGGGAAAGGATTCATTATATCTAGAGGCTGCTCTGTGCTTTCTGACTTTGACTGAGGCAGAAATGCTCTGAAAATTGGTGGAATTTCATGTTCTAGTGGTTCACCACAGAGCTCCAACCACATTAGACGAAGGTGTATGAAAAGCAGAGCAGTGAGCTATTCTTGTCAGCTCCTCTGCTTAAATCCTCAGTAGCTCCCTGTTGCCACCAAAATCAAATCAAACTCCTTTACATGACTAGTAAGACCCTTCCTAATCTGATGCCTGCCAGCTTCTCCCCACAGATCTCCTCTCCTCGGCCATGCCAAATCCCTTTTCATTCTTGAATATGCTGGCTTTCTTCCGTCTCCAAGACTTGAGTGTGCTTTACCTCCTGCCTCGACTGACCCCTCTCCCTTCACCTCTCCCACTCTTCCCAACCAGTGACTAATATCTCAGGTCCTAGCTTACACATTCCTCTTCACACCTCAGGACCTCACTTATATGTTCTTCCTTCATATCTGAGGGCTGACCTTACATGTTCCTCCATCTTAGACCAGGTTAGGTCTCCACAGGCTGTTCTCCAAGTGCCCGGAGCTTCCCCGGCCCTGTACTCTTCACCCTTTATGGTAATTATTTCTCCAAATTATCTGTCCTTGCTAGACTGCTAGTTCCAAGGGACGCTGTCCATCTTGTCACCACCATATCCCATGGTCTGCGACAAGCCCGGTATATAAAAGGTACTCAAAACATACACATTTAAATAAGGATTAAGAAATGAATTTGCTTCCTCTTCATGATGAGATAACGCCTTTCTTTGGCACTGCCATGGCGATTGGTCAAGAAGCCTTGAAAATGATCTAGTTAAGTGGCTTAATAAGCTGAATGCTAAATGATGGAGAGATGTCTAGTGGAGTCAGGAGGGCTGCAGATGGGGCTCTGGACCACTCTGGTGGCTGGGGTGGTGATGCTATTAGACATTGTCAGCACATCAGAGAGAGATGGCTCAGCTGATCAAATAACTAGTTTAAAAGAAAAAAGTAAAAAAATCTTCCAACTTTTAACCAAAAGGGGCATTAAATCGTTTTCACTTTGATCTCTTGACTCATTTGTCGAAGTTAATTTCCAACTGCCTAAGACCCCAGGATAGCGGGCTCCCCCCTCCCTGCCCAGCATCCCACAGGGCTCTCCAGCAGCCGCACACCACTGGCATGGCTAGATCACACACTCCTGGGAAATTCTGTGGTCCCAGAGGGAGAGAGCAGCCAAAAAGACAGCTAGGAAGGCTGAGAAACCAACTTGCTACTGCAAGTTCTTGGAATTCTAATCTCCATGAATAATGGATATTCACCGAGATAGTCAAAGCATTCATTAAATACCGTTACATGCTATTTACATAAAGACGCACTGCAGCCAAGTTCCTTACATTTCCAGAGGCAGCTACTGCAGCTGAAGAAAAATGACTTTCCCTGTCAGAGTAGTTAGAAGACCCCATATTTATAAAAAGTAAGATAGGAATATAATTTTGGGTTCAACCTGCTTTTGCTAAAACAAAACAAGGCAAAAATACTTACATTAAAATAGCTGTGATTTAAAATATCCCTTTGACCAAAGAGCACTCCCCATGACCTGGGAAGGTCATTCTCTTTCATTCAGCCTCTAAGATCAACCAAACTGACTTTGGTCAACAATGAAGGGTTATGAGTACCCCACGCCCACCACTCCCCGGCCATCCTCTGACCCTGCCATTTTTTGTGCAGCCACTTAGCTTCCATTCCCTCTTCTCATGATCCCTTGACTTCCACGGTGTCCTGCCTTCCCTTGCCCAGAAGTTGGGCACAGGACCCGAGCCAGGCCAACCAGATTCCCTCCCCCAAGATCTGAATCTTGAATGTAGTGCCTCAACGATGGAAAAAGAACACATCCATTCCAGGGACAGTGTTCAAGAAAGAAAGGCTGAGTGCTTTCTGCTGCCTCAATGCTCAGAGCTGCCCTGATTCCTGTTCCTGTCCTTCTGGTTCCCCAGCTTCCTGTCTGTTATGTGAGCTCCTCAATATCCTTTCCATACATTACTTTTGTGCTTACAGTGGCCAGACTTAGTTTCTGTTGCTTACAACCAAAGAATCGTGGTGCATCTTCAGATCTTTATCTGAATATATTTTAATGTTCAAAGCTGTCATTATTTCAAGTTTATGACACAGTCTTAAGTTAAAGAAAAAAGATGCAAACTATAGGTACATTTATAGCATTTGGGTTAAAACGAAACAAAACTGTGTTTGTAGAGAGTAAAAGACTGCAAGAAAATACACCAAATGCTGAGTGGTTATGTTAAGATAGGGGTGTGTTCGATTTCTCTTTATTTCCTCTGTTTTCCAAATTATTTCTGATGTGGCACATTAATAATGGAAATATTAATTTACAGTAAAGAAACTATAAAATGAGGGATATATTGTCTAGTATTAAAGACAATGTAGTATTGTGACTTTGTTACAAAAGTTACAAATGAATTCTTGGCCTCTTGTTTCAAATTTCTAGTTCAATTTCCTGCCAGGATTCTCAGTACACAGTAGCAGGGTCAACTCTTAATCAACTCTTAATCATCATAGTGAGAGATCTGGGATGGCGTGGGCTCGCAGCCATCAGTCTCTGCAAGAACAGCCCCCTGCAACACATTTTAGGGCTAAGGATGAATCACTCACAAGTACCCTTGCTTGTCAAGTTTTACAGAAAGTCACACCAGCAAATAGGGGGCCCACTGAAAAGAAAGGCCAGCTTTTATTCAAGGAGTTTTTAAAAGGCTTAAGAAGGTTTCCTTCTTTTAGGTTAATTCTAAATTAAGAATTCATTTGGTCATTGAAAAAGACAAGAAAACCGATGTTTACCGTTCTGTTTAAGAATAAACAGGATGAGGAAGGTAAAATGTGAGCTGACTACATGATTTTCACGTTTAGTTAAAATCTGCTTATTTTAAGCAGGAAGCCTTATCACTTTTAAGCCTATTTCCTATGTGTATTAGTGTCCTATTGCTGCTGTAGCAGATCATCACAACCTCAGTGGCTGAAAACAACACCAATTTATTCTCTCACAGTTTAGGGGGTCAGAAGTCCACGGGCAATCTTACCGGGCTCAAGTCATTAGGGCTGGTTCCTTCTGAAGGTTCTTGGGGGAGAATCTATTCCTTGCTTTTCCCATCTTCTAGAAGCCATCCTCATTCCTTGGCTCACAGCTCCACATTGCATCACCTTTTCTCCCTCTGCCTCTGTCATTACATGGCCTTCTCTGTCTGACTCTGACCCTCCGGCCTCCCTCTTATAAGGACTCTGGTGATTACATTGGGCCCATGCAGACAATCCATAATAATCTACCCTTCTCAAGATCCGTAACTTAATCACATCTGCAAAGTCCCTTTTGCCATGCAAGGTAGCATTCATAGGTTCCAGGGACTATGATATGAACAATTTGGGGGTCAGGGGACAGGCATTATTCAACCTACCATGCTTTGTATAACAAACTTTTCTATTTGGTTAAAATTAACAAAATTTTTGAAAATTTAGAGAGCAAACAGGGGCCAGCCTGGTGGCACAGCGGTTAAGTTCGCATGTTCTGCTTTAGCGGCCTAGGGTTCTCTGGTTCGGATCCTGGATGCAGACATGGCACTGCTTGGCAAGCCATGCTGTGGTAGGCATCCCACATACAAAGTAGAGGAAGATGGACGTGGTTGTTAGCTCAGGGCCAGTCTTCCTCAGCAAAAACGAGGAGGATTGGCAGCAGATGTTACCTCAGGGCTAATCTTCCTCAAAAAAGGAAACAAAAAATTTAGAGAGGAAACAATTTTTAGTTAATAAAAGTATTTTAATGTCTGCTATGTGTGATAATTATGATATAATGTAACCCAAAAAGAGAAGTGCTCAAATTAGAGAGGGCTCACGTTTTAATAGCTTCATCACCAATAAAGCCTCATGTTTTAAGAGCATCATCATCCAGAAAAAATGATGGAAATTTTAAATAAAATCATCATTTGTCTCATAGCTGTGAAGCCCCCAAATTTTTTTAAATAATAAAAATGGATGTTTTAAAATTAAAATATTGATTAAATTGAGTCTTCTTGACTTGATTAGTAATGAATCTATTTTATTCTAAGTCAGAATTTCTAATCACTACATCCTCCATACATGTCCTCTAACTTGTGTGATAAATGAAAGATTCTAATCAGCATCCTTTCTGTTAGTCTAAAGAGGAACCACAAGGTGGAAAACACAAGGATACCACTCTGGTTTGAAACGCTACTGCCTCAGTCTTTACCTATCTGGGACCCAGTTAAGAATTAGAAATTGAGCAGGAATGGCCCCTGAGCATCCAAAACAGAAGGTCCTAAAGACCTCCACTTAGCATCCTGCCTGCCATCCACAGGGGAGTCCGTCAGGCCCTCATACAGAGCCGCAATGTTTTACTTCAGCCATCTTTCTGTAAATGTGATCACCTGATCGCCCAAGGAGATAAGTGAGAATGATAGAAGTATCAAGTTAGAAGTTGGGGTGGGTGGAGTGGAGTAATTTACTGCAGGTGGACACAAGGAGCCCAGCAAGCGCACTCACACACAGACACATTGTCTGAGACTTGATTCCAGCAGATAAAGAACACGCTAGCCCCTCCAGAGTCCCCTGAACAACTGTGAAACAACTGTTGTTCAAAAAGATATTTTGAATCACTTAGAAAAGGACAATTGATGTTTGGTCAGCTCTTCTTAAGATAACAGGGAAGCATGTGGATGATTTCAGAAACATTTTTATAAAAATTAAGAAAAGTTTTCCCCCCCGTTAATTTGTTTGAAAGGATAAAGCCTCAACCACCCCGAAAACTTGACCCCCCTAAACGACTTACTCTCTGGTATCCAGGGAGCTCTGATTGTTTTTTTAAATTAAATTTTCATTAATTTGCATCCTATTCATTCAGAATTTTTGATAATTCTATCCCAGCTGGAATGACTAAAATTTTGGTTTTTAACGTCTACAAAGAAAGGGTTGGCCAAGCAAACTAATAACATAAATAAGACTTCAGAGAAATATATTTAGTCTGCTTATCAAAAAATATACATAAAGTCCTTTGAAATGCTTCTATGCAAATAGAAGCCACTCAAGTAAGTATTTTCTGTTCATTATTCCTAACACGGAAACATCTCAATATCGGTTTCAGTTTATGTACATAAACATAGGGAAAAATTGCATTTCCTCAGACATATTTAAGTTCAGACTGAGCTTATCCTTTAAATTCACCTCAGTTTATCCAAGTCCATGAGGATTTTTTTCTTTCCCCTGTGCATTGTATTACAGTTAAATCAGTGATGACTAGATAGTTTGAATATGATTTAAGTAAAACAGAATGATTTTTAAAAGGAACAATCAACATTTATGACCATTCGAGATATGAATTATGTTTAAAAGACTTTCTTTGTTCAATTGAAAAGATCAAACCCTGTTTTAATTGAGAAATGCACTCCAATATGTTCTACACTCAGCAAAACTTACAAAAGCTTCACAATGTTTGCCAATTGTCCTAATTTTTCTCCTATAGTCTTATTTTAAAATGCTGGGAGAACATCTTCACATCCTATAAGTCACAAACCAGTGGATGACAAACTGAAACTGCGGATAGGGGAAGTTGGCACGTGTCTTGTGAGATAAACAAAGACCCAGAGTTGCTCACATAGATGCCGACAGAAACCCATTCCTGGGAAATGCATCTGGAAGGGTAGGCTTAATATTTAACATTTTCTAATTTAAAGCTGGTTTAGCGTCTTGCTACTTTATGTTCAGAAGAATTTATAAACAGCTGTTATATCTGACCTCACAAACAATTTATGAAAAAGAAGTTAAATTCAGCCAAACAATTATTTTGTTTCCCCTAGCAACTGGTTTTGGTCAATCCAGTCATTTATATCTAGATAGTAATTGGTTAATACTTTTGATTTCTAAATGATTGGTTATTTAAATGTTGATTTACAAAACAAAAAGCTTTGTCTAAATAATATTATATATGGGACTTGCTTTGAATTAATACAGAAGTGGAAGTGGATTGTTCTGGATGAGAAAGATGGGCTGTGAGTAACAAGTGACCCTGGCTGACTAGTACATGGATTTGTTACACCATTCTTTCTAATTTCCATATGTTTGACATTTTCCTTAATAAGAAGAAAAAGCTATTTATGTTGAAGACAGTTGAAAGAAAACAAGACTAATTACCCGTTTAACATCAGAAAAGGAAAAGTGAGAGAGTTGTGGTTGTTAGCCTTGTTTTTTTAAGGACGCCTCCAGTGTCTTCACCATAGACATCTACAGAGGGTTCATACAGTTCAGTCCAGAACTGAGTCTTCAGGCCTGCTGGACTCACCACACAAGCATGGACGAGTCAGTCCTCAGAATGTTGGTGGCTTGGGGTCCCCTTTCCACAGCCTCTGGGTGGTCCCTGGGCAACCCCAGCCCACCTGCCATTTGGATGTGATTAGGCCCAGGGAATTCATGGGTGAGCAATACGAGATTTCCATATAATAATGATTCTGTGATTTTCCAAGCCATCAGTCCCCTCATTGGATGAGAATTGACCATGATTTGATACCTTATTCTCACTGAAATGGATCTATATGTACAAGAGCACCTACACTTGCACATTTAAGAAGGTATAATTATACCCTACCTTGTTCCCAAAAGGATTTAAGATACTTGTGCACATGTGAAATAAAACTTAAATTAGTTTTGCCATTTAAAATTTCTCTCCCTAAAATAAAGCTCCATGAATATTTATCTTATATTTGCATTAAAAAGGCAAACTCCTTGTCATGAGACCCTTTTGTTCAGTTGGCTCACATCACTCAACTTCACGATGAGAAACTTTCCTATTTATACACAGAATGTTAGATTTGCTTTTGACTGAAATGTGGTTAAGATCAGAAAAGTTACCCCATGAAGAATTTTGCATTTCCTCGGTAACATCCACTTCAAATTCTCATTTCGCGATGACTCAAATGGTTTTGGTCATGGAAATAGGGGTCCATACCTTGTAAATTTACACATGCAAGAACAGTTGGTGTAATACCTCATACATAGAAAGACCTTTTCTTCTGGAGATAAGTCTGCATTCCCGTTTGTCATCTCATCACCAATCATTAATACAGTCTCAAAATCAAAGAGTAGGAAGCAATTTCCTTGCTAAACTGGAGCAAAACAAGCCGAATCTCCAGAGATGACTTTCGCCAGTCGAAGGCTAAAAACTTGGAGAAAAAATGTTCTGCTTGAGGACCAGAAGCAGGAATATTACCCCGTTACACTCTGTTATAATCAGTGCAAAGATTGAATCCCACTCGGCCAAAATTCTCCTGTGAGTCTGCAGGCAATTAGAGCTTGACCTGCCTGGGCGACAGCAGAGCAGGGCACACTCAGGCACGGCCACTTTAGCCTGAGGGACTCAGGGACCTGGAAACAGTGACAATTCATTTCCAACCACGCTAATCTGGAATAAGGAATTGAGATCACATTTTCTTTTTTTTAATTCAACATTGCTCAACAGCTCTCAGTGCTGAGCACTGACTGTGTGTTGAGAATTCAAGGATGCCTAAGTGCTGGTCCCCACCCTTGCTGTGCCCATGAGACCTGCAATTTGTCCTATCACTAAGGTAATTCTCATTACAGAGGCTTGGGAACATTTAATAGATTAATGAATGAGAGCAATGTAAAGTTAGTAAATCCAGTTACTGATGACCAAAGTCCCTCAAGAGCCATTCAGAACAGCCTAGAAAATGAGTTTTAAGCATGCAGACCAAAGATAAGTCTCTAAATTATTTATGAGGCATTACTGTTAGTCCTACCCCCAAGCCCCTCCACGCAGGCCTTCTTCACTGTCCACCTGATGAGTCAGGCACCCCCAGGGGCTTTACACCACTGGCTCTCACCTAGGCTGCATATGGAATCACCTGGAGACTTCTTAAAACTCCTAATGCCCAGGTCAAGCCTGAGACCAATTAAATCGGAATCTCTAGGGGTGGAATCCAGGCATCAGTATTTTTTTAAAACTCCCTCAGAGGATTCCAACATGCACCCAAGTTGAAAAGCCAGTACTTTAGATATGCAATCTCATTTAATCTTTAAAACTACCTCATGAGCTGGGTGTTTTTCCATCCCTATCTTATACAGGAAGAAATAGGCTCAGAGGGGTCTCGAAATTTACAGGTAGTTTCCAACCTACTTTTGATTCCAAAATTAAGGTTTGAACAAGGGGCTTTCATTACATTATTATCTAAGGAAAACAGCTATTAAAATGCTGATCCTGATGTATCAGACTTCAGTGACACATTAAAGGACTAATTTACCAGCCTCAGAAGCAAAAAGCAGGACCCTAGTGAATGGAGCCTAAGAAGGTAATTTTTTGTAAGAGGAGGAGGTTGGGGTGTTCTGGACTTTGGGTTATGATGACATTATGATTCCTTAGTCCAGTGCCCTGAAGTGTGTCTCTGGTCTGAATGTTGGGTTGATTGTGTTGTTCTGAGATCTGGTTAGGGCCTGACAGATGCATGCTATTTCCCTGGAAGAAGAAGAAATTGCCCTTAGCGACAAACAGGATGGGAGAAGGAACTCTTCTCTCTTGAGTTAGGAGTTCTAAGAGTCCAAAGCTCTCTGAGGATGCTCCGGGTGGTACCAGAAAACTGGCATATGCCTTAATGAGGCAGGCTGGGAGCCAAACAGCAAGGCACTTTAAATTCTTAAACTTGGCTGCACATCCTAGTCCTTGGGCAGAGCTTTTCAAATATGTAAATTCCCAGGCCCCAACCCAGTTCTATAAGCCAATCTCCATGGGTGGGATGAAACGTCTTTTTATAAAGTTCTCCTAGGTGGAAATGACTTAGATAGGGGACTATAGACTGAAGATGAGTGAACTGTATTTTGTAGGTCTAAACAACTGTATCTTCCTCTCTGTGTTTACTTCCCTTCTATCATCCCTCAGCCTCGTTTAAACCTTCTAGACTAGTCTATTGTGTAGTACATGTTGTGTGTCCATGCTTGTGCCAAAATATTAAAAGTGAAGAACACCACCCCCAGGCTAGTGTGATGGTAGAGGTAGTACCTCTTAGAGCTCCCCATCAGGAGATAAGTTTGAACCAGAGAAACTGGGTTCAAATCCTGGAAGTTACTGTGGGCTTAAAGATCAACCTTCATCTCTCTTACCCCCAGGTTCCTCATCTGTTAAATAGCAAATGAAGTAAAGAATGTATGTAATGCATTTAATATAATACCTGTAGGACCTCAATGCATAATATTTGTTAAAACCTAGCTGCCTTTGCTATGTGGCAATGAGTAAAGATTCTCTCACTTCTGCCAGCTTTTTGCTATGAAAGGCAGCGATTTCCTCCCATCCCTGATCAAGGAGAGCCATTCCAGGGGGAGGATATTAACAACCACCTGGACAGTGTGGGCACCCCATGGACATTGAGCCAGGTCATGCATTGGACACGTACAAAACTACAAACCTGTATCTGAATGATAGAGGATTCAATTATTCACATTTCATAATAGGTCTGTATTACAGAAAATGATTTAAACTTGGATTTCTCCAACCTGCCAGCAACCCCCTACCATACATAAAGTAGAATTTAATCTACACAAAGCTTCCTCAGGAAATCTTCTCCTGCATTAGACAAGATTCAGTATTTGCCTTTATGAAAGAGAAATTTCCAAATGTAAAACCAAGTGCAAAGACGAATTATCAGCTGGGAACCCTACTAGCTCTCATTTTTCAAGATTTGGGACTAATTCATCCTTTAATGTAGACCCAAACGACCAGAGGTTACCATCGTATTTGGCAAATATTATTGTATCTACTATGTCCACAGCATTGTGCTAGGTGATGGGGCCAATTTTGGGTAGGAGTGGAAGATTGGGATCCATGAAGAGAAACAGAGCCTACCTCCTGCCAGAAGGGTCAGGCAGCTGAATTACACCGAGGATAGGTGCAGCCTCTTTCCGTGACGTTGAGGTCCTCACCATCTGCCCTGCCCACTTCTCTTACCATTCTTCCCTGTGCTCACTCTGTCCCACCTCTCTGACCCCTTTGTCCTTCCTCAGTCTCAAGCTTGTTCCCACTTCGAGACCTTTGCCATGTGGTCCCCTCCACCTGGAGGGTCCTCCCCTCACCACTTACTTTGTGAAGACACTACTTCTCTTGACTGGAGGGGGCCCGGCACTGTCACCTCTTCTGAAAGACCCTTTCCTAACCATCCAAATTAGCATCCCCTCTCCTCTCCTCTCCTGTTAATCTTTCTCTTGATCCCTTGTTGGCTTCCCTCATAGGGTGATAGCTCTCATCATTGATAGTTATTTTATTTACTTATCTCTTAAGTGGGGTTTTATTTGTCTCCCTCACAAGAACACAAAACCCACCATGATATTCTCAGTGCTTATCACTGTGCTTGGAACATGGTTGGTGCCCAACAAATACCTTTAAATAAATGAATGAATAACAGGTCATGGCAAAGCAAGAGGGGAGATTCGATATTATAGAAATTAAAGAGATCTGAGTTCAGAGGAGGAGAGAGCCACAGGTGCAGAGGGAAGAAGGTTGGGGTCCCTTTTCTGAGTGGTAACAGGTCAACAGTGTCACTTGACTTGTAGGGATGGGTGTTGGCAACATCCCTAGTGGTCTCTTGGCAGACAGCCACAAGGGTAATTATACAAAAAGCCACTGGGTGTTTGCGAGTGTCTCAATGAGATGCCAGAAAACAAAACAATATTTACAGGTCACCTGGGCCCTGCTTTATCAATATGAACTTGACTCTGAGGGACCCAGGCTGAGTAATCCAGAAAAGCCGTCCCTTAGATCATGACCAAGACCTCCTTAGTGTGTATAGCATCCTTGCTCTCTTGTTGAACAACTGCTCGCATTTATAGAGTACTCAGGTATGACTCAGGAAACTGAGGCAGAAGGTAGTTAAGTGACTTACCAAGGTCTCCCAGACTAGGAAGGAGCAACACTGGGGCTCCATCCCAGGCACCTGAGTCCAGAGCGTCTTCTCTGAAACCCTACACAGCCGCCTCCTGAAGCTCTTCACGCACACCGTTCACGTTGGTTGATTTTACACCCAACCACTCCAGCCCAAATGGAGTTTGCTAAATATTTAAAAGCAGTTCTTTAGTTTGACAACCTATTTTAGGAAACTCTATTAATCTTTCTTTTTGAGAATGTGGGAGCTCAATTAATTTATCTATGACAGTGTGGTCTTCACATACGCCAAGATATGTTTAACAACCTGATTATTCAGCATCTTCCCAGCACAGGAAAAGATCCTGTCATGGTCTTACCCAGCTTTGGGGCCACATAGTCGATCAGCTGATTTGTTGAAAGTCTTCAGAGGTGTCCTTCCCCCACTTGACGAGTCCTCCTCCTCCTCCTCCTCTTTCCCCACGAGTTGCCTTTTGGATTTCTTCCCCACCTCGGCTGGTACACAATCTCAAGTTAAAATGCCAGCTGGAAGACCGACACACAGTCATGCGCCAAAGGCTCACGTGGAAGTGGTGAGTGCTGCTGGTAGCCTGCAATGCCAACATGCAAATCCTCGATCTTTCTCCTCCAAAATGATGCAGAGGCAGAAAGCACAACCTCCCTGAAAACTCAGAAGTGGTGCTGGCTTTTTTTGTTTGATGTTGGCACACAGTTGTCAGAACGGTCCATACAGTTGGGAGTGTGCAGAGCGGGAGTGAATCTTTTTAGCTTCCTCCACAGAACTGCTGTGTAAACCCATCCATGCCAATATCAACATCTGGATTTGTTAGGAAAGAGTATGGGGGAGACAAAGGCCCCCTGTTGTCTTTTCCCCACATGAGTGACAGCTCTCATAGGAAATAGGTATGCCCAGAGCTCTACTGCTTTTTACCTCAAAACCCTTTGTTCTGATAAAATGTACACAAGGTTTTAAAAGGGCCCAATGCAGTGTCTCACACAGTGTTACAGAGTATCATGTTTCCAGAAATATGTGCTTTTTCTACCCTGGGTTTGTTGCAATTCAAAACAAGATATTTTTTCTCATCAGCCAATAAAAATATATAAATTCATTTACGGGCAAATCCTTGAAAACCATTGAAAGACATTTTTAATCCTAATTGAAGCATCAAATTATATCTTTTTTTTTCTGGTTGCTTATTGTAGCAAAATCATTCCAACAAGTTCTTTTGGAGACATTTCTAAAAGCCTGTGATCAGAAGCAGACAAGCTGAGTCTACTTACTGAGCAAGAATTTTTGTAGACACCTTGAGATACATTATCAATGGTCACTTGGTGGTAGAGATGCTAAAACGGCGTGACTAGTAACAAAAGACACCAGATCCTAAATAAGCTTACCTCATTGGGTGATTGATTGTTACAATTTCTTTGGAAAATAATTTTGCTTCATCTACTAAAGTTGGATCTTTGCACACCATGCACCTTGGCCTTTTTCATTGCCAGAGAACTGGAATTTTGTAAGGTGGAGCCCAGGTGTGACAATTCTAACAAATGCTTCAGATACGCAGACATGTGCAAGAATGTTCACAGCAGCACCATTTGTAATAGTTAAAAAGTGGAAACAACCATAATGTCTATCAACAGGAGACTCAGGCCCAGCCCAGTGGCGCAGCAGTTACGTTCATACATTTCACTTCGATGGCCTGGGATTCACGGGTTCAGATCCCGGGTGCGGACATGGCACCACGTGGCAAGCCATGCTGTGGCAGGCATCTCACATATAAAGTAGAGGAAGGTGGGCACGGATATTAGCTCAGGCCCAGTCTTCCTCAGCAAAAAGAAGAGGATTGACAGTAGATGTTAGCTCAGGGTTAGTTATCCTCAAAAAAAAAAAAAAACTGTAGACTGGATAAATTGAGGTCTAGTCACAGAATAGAATTCTACACAATGAAAATGAAAAACTTTCGCTATATGCAACAACATGGATGAGCCTCACAAACATAGTGTTGAGTGAAAGAAGCCAGACACCAAGGAAAGCCAATTGTTTGAGTCCACTTGTATAACAAAGTTCAAAAGTCTCTACCAACGGTGGAGACACTGGTGTTCACTTTGCAATCATTACCTGGATTACATATTTTGTGATTGGTGTACTTCTCCATATGTGAGTTACACTTCACGATAAAAAGTGAGTCTTTTTTAAAGACAATAAATAGGAAGGAACTAAAGTCAATGCATATGGTCCACATTCTCAGACAATTTGGGGAAAAAATCTGGCTTTACCTTCGTCTTTTTTCCCATTGAAACCTGGGTGTATGGGAGCAGAAGCCAAAGGCAGAAGTGGGTTTTTGGGGCAGCCCATGATTGCTTGAAATCAGATCAGCTCCTGAGTTCCCAGTTCCACTTGGGAAAGACAACTAGTCTTGAACTCTAGAGTTCCAAATTCCATGTGACGAGCTTCCTGAAGGCTTTGTACTTGACGAACAAATTGCACTGCCAAGAAAGCGTCAAAATTCTATCAAGCTTAATTATGCAATTTCTGTCTATAAATGACATACCTCCTGTACCCGGTGAGACCCACCCAGGCACTAATAGGATGTGACAGCTGCATCATCAACAAAGCCTCCCCCGCCTTCAGTTCTTTTCAGAGGTGAATGCCTCCTACCTGGGAGGCACTGACAGGCCCTTTGAGAAACACCAGTGAAGTCTGAAACCAGAGACAGTGTGACTGCCCAGGCTCACCCAGGACCATCCCAGGCCACCAGTGGGTGTATGTGGGCATGAGGACGGGGGATTCATCACATTTTCACCTTTTCAGACCAAATATATGCCTGTTGGAGGTTGTGGCACTCTTTTTGCGAAGACTTTTATTTTTGAAAAATAAGGTTAACAACTTTTTTTTGTCAAGGTTGTATGCAGTGTCTTCCTCTCTAGAGGCGGGGCAACCAAAATGCACCTCATCCATGAGTGAGCATCCTGGACAGAGGACTCACCTGTAACCTCATGCTGTTACCACCTCTAAGGCAAAGGAGAAAATATCCGCTCTCCACATTTTCCTTGTCTCTTTACCTTCTTTGAATGAATAAACAAATGGCTGAAAGCTAAATCTGAGTCTTAATGGAAATAAAAGTTCTTTCAGTGTTGGCTACAGACACATTCCCAATGTATTTGAGTTGGGGAAAGGAAACATCAGTGAATTAGGAAGAAAAAAGGAGTGGGCCCCTCCCCAACTCCCCTGAACCACACATCCAATCACTCACTCAATTCCCACTTGCTTAGAGTTCAAAGGAAGATGCCAGAAGAAATGAGAGTAGGGATTAATCAGCACATGCAGCCCTTGTTCTCTAGAGACTTCCATGGAACTAGGGAAGGTGCTGACTATAAGATAATAGGACTGGGATATTTATTTTATTTAGTTTTTACTAGTATTATCCAAGCCACCTCTATATCCACAGGTACCAGTTCTAGCAGAGGCTGCCACACTATTCCATTGGGGCTGACTCGACCACAAACATTATAGTTCTTTCAAAATTGCTTTTGTGTGCAATGAGCCCTTTTCAATGTAAATATTGGGTTCAGTGTGTGTGGCTGATTTCATGGAGCCAGTTCAAAGAAAGAGACTCGTTCTCTGCTTTCCCTGGTATACTGCTGTTGGGAAAGAAAGGAGGAAATGTCAGGAATGACAAAGGGAAAATCAAGGGCTGGAAAATTCTCTAAACCAGTGGTTCTCAAAGTATGGCCTCTGAGTGGTAGCCTCAGCATCACCTGGGAACTTTTAGAAACGCAAATTCTCCACCCTCCTCCAGACCCACCTAATTCAAATTTCTAATTGTCCCTAGGGTTTTGTAAAGTCTGACTTCATTTTCACTTTCTTTTCTTTGTGTAAAAATAACTGCAATACTAACACCTTTGGATGTCTTTCTAGTCATCATTTTGGGGTGCTTGTGCGAATGGATCCTGTGCTCTTCGTTCTAAACAGTATGACTTCACATTAATCCAGAATAACCCCGTCCTGCCTTCCTGTGTGTCATTAGGCTTCTCATTGTGAACTGGGTCACTTCTGCGGCTCACTGATCTGGTTTTCCCGTAGCTGGCAGAAGAAAAAGGAAAATTACCCAGTGTAATTTTTCCTCAAGAAGTAGCTTATTTCTCATCTTTAATTAAATTGTTCCTTCCTGGGGGTTAGAGTTAAACCAGGATTTCCTAACCCTCTGTGAGAGAAAAGGAGCTCTTCTCCTATCCCAGAACACTTGAGATATCCGGGAGGGTGGGGAGGGGGCTAGGTGGAGGGGATGTCGAGGTAGGCACGAGGGTAAGGGGAGATGGTAGTGAAGTCCAGAGCAGATCCAGGGGGCTGGGCGGGGGGGGGGGCGGGGGGGACCGTGAGGGGCACCTTTGAGGGAAACTGATCTGGAAGCACAGTAAGAGGAAGCCTGTCTGACTCTATTCAAGATGCACTGCATCTTTATAAAACCACTTCGGTGCCTTTTTAAAGTAAATTCAAATAAAAGAAGCATTACGTGACAAGAGATGCTCTCTCTGCAGCAATATTTTTATCCTTATTCCATTTCATCACAGAACTATTATTTACTGGAGAGATTTTTGTGATTTCAATATGGAGGATGACAATGTCAAGAAAGAATACACATAAAAAGAATCTAACTTCTTCCAGCAATTTCTAATGACTGTCGGAAAGGGGTAAAAACTCATTTATGAAACCAAGAACGGTTCTGGGCAACCCTGAATGATTTTTCAAATTTCTCTAACAGATTTGTTTCCTCAGAAGGGAAAACGTGCACCAACCTGGAAGTTAGACAGCTGGGGTTCCATTTCCAGCTCTGTCAGGGAACCATGGAGTGAACCTGGACAAGAGTCTTGACCTCTCACATCTGGGAACCTCTTGGCTCCTCACCTATAAAATAAAGGGTTGGGATTCCCATCCTCAAAGACTCATTTCGGTTCCAGCTTTCTAAGAGTCTATAAAAACTTAATAGCCAATAAGTGGAAACAACCCAAATGTCCATCAACTGACGAATGGATAAACAAAATGTGGTAGAGCCATACAATGGGATATTATTAAGCCATAAAAGGAATGAAGAGTTGATACGTACATGTTACAACATGGATGAACCTTAAAAACACTATGCTAAGTGAAAGAAGCTGGTCACAAAAGACCACATATTATATGATTCCATTCCCAGAACAGGGAAATCTGTAGAGAAAGTAGATTTGTAGTTTCTTAAGGCTGGAGGGATGGGGAGGATGGGGAGGTGGGGGGCAGATAAGGAGATGATAGCTAAGGGTACGCAGTTTCTTTCTGAGGTGACGAAAATGTTTTCAAATTGACTGTGGTGATGGTTATGTAGATCCATGAATACACTAAAAACTACTGAATTGCATACTCCAATTGGGTGAACTGTATGATATGTGAATTATACCTCAAAAAAGCTATTAAAAATCTATAAAAACCACATTTCCATAAATTGCTCAATTTTCAACAGGAAACAAACCCATGAAGTGAGACCACGAGCACCTTTATGAGATGGATGAGTTATTATTTCATATAAAGCAAGTTTCATAGGGCTTTACACCACTCCAGTAAAATAAAATCTGGAGGAAAATTGAACCCCAGGCCTTTGGGCATCTAAACGGAATATGATACAAGCCGAATGAGTGGAAATATGCAAAAATGAGTTAAGGAGAAGCTACTTGAGAATCAGCACAAGGAGCGGACTTTCTGTTTGAGGAGATCAGCGATGTGAAACTGGTGCCTGAATGAAGACTCAGGATGCTCAGTGGCCCGGAAGAGGGTGGAGCAGCCAGGCCAGCACAGCGAGGACCGGATGGTGAGAAGGCCACCCCTGGCAGGTAACTTGGCAACACTCCTGGGGAGTGGCCAAGGTCAGACGGGGTGGGGCCGGAAGCAATGACTGGATTGCCCTGCTGTTACTGCCGGGCACAGGCCCATCTACTGGCTGACGGGCTTTTTCGGGTCACAGGACCACAGCTGGCGTTCAGCAAAATGCCCTCAGCTCAGAGAAGCAAGACCCAAAAACTGATCAAGTCGAAAAGCAGCGCTCTCAGTCAGACCTTGGCTAGCGTTCCAAATTGGAAAATATGTGCATGCATGCTTTGACAAAAGTATACAACGTACTGCCAATGTACTGCACTGCCGTAATTCCCATTGGGCAAGGGGGCTGGGTGATTATGCAGCTAAACGGACAAGCAAGACTCCCCTCCATCCTCATTCACCTGAGGCACAGTGGACAGCCAGACCCGGCTGACCCATTAGCACTGGCAGAAACACCTGTGGGATTTTCAGCAAAGGGGCTACAGGAGGGGCCGGGGGCCGGCGGACAGATGAGAGCTCCCTAGACTTTCCAGCCTGGTCAGCCCAAGGCAGTGGTTCTCAGAGCATAATCCTGGACCAACAGAGTCCGTATGGCCTGGGAACTTGCTAAAATGCAACCTGCTGCAGAATGAGAAACGCTGCGGGTGGGGCCCAGCAATCTGTTTCAGCAGGATGCACTGAAGCTGCAGAACCATTAGCTAAGTCACTCCCTACTCCAGTGACCCTGATATCGAGCACCTGGAGCTGAATCCTGCAACCTTTCTGAGTTGGTGGGTCAGCAGGGACTGTGTCTGGGGAAGAGAGATACACACGTGACATGCACCAAGGACGGAAATCTGCCTGAGCCCTGCTCACCTGTGCCGGGCCCTCTGGTGACTCACTCTTATGAGCAGCTCCCAAGGGTGAGCCAAGGTCTCCTGCAAACACATCTCACCACCTCCGTCCTCCCCACCCCGCTCTGCCCTCCACACATTTCCCACAGGGTGTTGATTCTTGAAACAGTCCCAACCCTCAAATAGTGCTTTTTGGCTGTGAAGTCCACTCACAGATGTGCTCGCTTGATTTAAGCCACACAGGAACCTCGGGAGGGAGGGCCCTGCCTCCAGGGAGGAGGAAATGGAGGCTCGCTCAGGATCACCCAGCTGGCAGAGAGAGCACCGGGACTACACCCATCTTCTCTCCCTCAGTGCTCTCCCTTGTACCGCCTGCCTTCCTGGGAAAGAGCTCCTCAAACGTTACACGACTGACTCAAAGACTGTAGAGGCTTGGTGGCCTGCAAAAGGAAAACAGATGTTCTAGATTTCCTCACTCTGTGAGAGGTCCTCAGTCACTTCCAGAATCTATTACCATCCTGGGCCATGAGGTTCTTCTGCTCATCTGCCACCCTGGCTGGGTATGCGTGGTTGAGTCTGTGTGCAGTTGCCCAGGAGCACCCACCATGCACGCACCCACGTCTCAGGCCTGCTGGCCTCAAGAGAGCCCTTGCGCCCAGCCTTGGGCCATTTGACTGGCCTGCCTGAGGACTTTATCTTATCTTCTCGGCCCCTCCCCCAGCACTCCACAGTTCTGGATTCCAGGAAATCCTCCACTGTGTTTTTATTTGATGGTAGTGGAGTGTATATATATATATACACACATACACAGAGAAAAAGAGAAAGACATTGTTACATGGCCAAGGTACCTTTGGAAAACACCATGTAGTGTGCACCCTTTACAATGCACAGTAGCTTGTTAAAGGCTCTGAGAATTCCTGCAATCAAGACACCTGTTGGGGCTGGCCCCGTGGCCAACTGGTTAAGTTTGCACATTCTGCTTCAGCTGCCCAGGGTTTCGCTGGTTCGGATCCTAGGGGGAGACATGGCACCACTCGTCAGGCCACCCTGAGGCAGCGTCCCACATGCCACAACTGGAGGGACTCACAGTTAGGATATACAACTATGTACTAGGGGGACTTGGGGAGAAAAAGAAGGAAAAGAAAAAGATTGGCAACAGTTGTTAGCTCAGGTGCCAATCTTTAAGAAAAAAAGAAAGAAACCTGTTGAACTTTATTTGCCCATTTCCCCCCAAAGTATTTAATTACAGAACTGTTTTTCATAGGAGGCCTGTCTATCTCTCACAGGACATGAGTGTTTGGTGGAACGAGCTGGGGAGTGGCATCCTGCATTCTCTCCCATCCCATGCTCATCTTTGTTGGGTTTGTCTGAAGCATGTTCACTGTCCGCAGCCTTCAGAGGACTGCAGCCCTGATTCTTGGATTCTCCCCCAGCACAGCTTTCTAGGTGTGGAAGGACCCTGTCCATAGAGCCTGGCTGCTACTCATTAGCCCCTCCCAACTGCCAGGAAGGACAGAATAGTCTCTCTTCCTATTCTAAAGTGCACAGCTCACTCAGGCTCCCCATCAAGTTCCTGGTTTCCTGTCTGAAGGGTGTTTCTGCTGTTTCCTTATTCACAGGACAGAGAAGACTGGTGATCTGAGTCTGGTGAATGGCCAGAACTTCCTGGGGCAGGACCCTAGCCCCCTGGGTTTCTTTGGTTTCCCACTTCGAGATTTACAGTCACAGAAGCACAGCTAGGCTCCAAGGACATTAAAATGGGGACTTGTAGGAAAAATTAAAATGCAGACCTGGGCTAGGGAGGAGGTCAGAATCCCAGGAGGAGAGTGGACCTCAGGAGGACTCCTTAAAGGTCAGACGGAAGAGCAGAATGAGAGAGACTTGATTTATGAGGATCAAACTCTGAAGAGAATCCGAGAGCATTCTGGAATCTTCAACCTGAAAAATCCCTCTTTCTTGTCTCATTAGACCCATTAAATTGAGCGCAACTTGGGAAGGGCTAGAGTGGGCACTACAGATACTGACAAATTTCACAGTAAAAGAGGGAGGAAGCAAGCCCAAAATCACCATTTTCAAATTTTTAGCGAAAGTATGAGAAGAAAGAATTGATGAAACAGATAAAACTTCTCAAAAACTAACATTTTACAGAATGGTTTTCTGTATACTTTTGGGAAGCAGAGAAAGGAACACACAAGTGAAGTAACGTCTATATAATAATTGCAATAAAAACTCTGGTTATCTTTTAGAACTTCTGAGAAATGACACCTGATTTTCAGCTTAGGATGACTTTCAGCTTACCGTCTACAGCTACCATCTAAACTCTGCCAGCTATCCCCAGATGACCCACTTCCAAGTACTGTGGGCTTTAGAGCTCTTTATCTCCAAGGAAAGATTTCTTATTCTAGTAAAGATGTCCTTAGGAGCAAGCCAAACATATTAGAGAGAGCAAATGCAGTTAGTTATTAAAAATAATGAGACTATAAAAACAAAAGTACAGACCCAAATTGTGTTCGCTCAATATCAGCTCAAAGTGATTTGAAAGATGAGGAGAGGGAAAATGAGAGGAAAAACCATAATCTTAGTGCTCTTGAACAACCTACCACCTAGAACAGCTGTCTTTTCCCTACATTGACTGGGCAAGCCCCTAACCTCCCTTTGAGGCTTTGGCAAAAGATGACTTCTGAGACGGTGGCACCAAGCCTAATGCACTTATTGTCAGAAAAGCCTAAGATTACATTATATTTCTCCTAAATTGGTCGTCTAATGAGATTGGCTCCAGATAAAATCAAAAGTGTGTCCTCCTGCTATCTTTAGCTCTTGTTAAGGAGGAGTCTGTCTCTTGCCTTTCAGAACAGTCACAAACCCTTCAGCTGCCTGAGGAATCGTCTGTAGCTTCTCTCTGGCACTTTCTCAAATTTGGCACTTGCATTATAATATCAACGAAGATAACCAGGGGTCTGGCTGAGTATATGTTCAACACGATCCAACAGGAGCTCATATTTATGTCTGTGGCTCACGGAGATAACTGCTCTAGGGGCCAGCCCTGAGGCTGGCTGTCTTTGTTGGTAAGGTTCTCTCTTATCCACAGAGCTTGTAAAGACAAAAATCAAAACAAGGTATTAGCGATGAAACACCCAGTCCCTGCCCTGTTCTTCTGTAGGCACTTTGTTTTAAAATGTATCTGGGATTTGTTTTAATCAGGCGTGGTAAGACATGCAGACATGGAAATGACCGTCAGGGAGAAAGAAGTTTTTACTCACAGATCCCTAGAAGCAGGAAGCACAGCGTGCCACACAGGACCACAAGGGGAAGCACCAGGGTTGGTCAGGCAGCAGAAGGAGTGAGGGGAAAGGGTAGGCAAAAGCCTTTATTGTGGTTCTCACAGGAAGGAATGGATGAGGCCAGGAAAACATTTAGGATTGGCTAGTTTGAATCATTTCAGCAGGCTCTGGGCTATAGGGGCGGTCTCTAGTGGTCCAGTACCTGGCCCTGGGGTGATTTAGGGTTGGGGGAATAGTGACTTGGCTGTGAGACTAGACAAAGGAGGGAGTCGGGCGTGTGGACTTTGGGTTGGTTGGTTTACATATGAAAGGCATGCTCACAAGCAAGTTGTTTACTATCTCGAGGAATTAGCTAGCTCTGGAAGGGACGGTCTCTCCAGGATTAGCAAGACCCCAATACGCCAAAGCATCATAAAATACAGAAAATAAAAAACATGATTAATACACACCTGATGTCTCTCCCTGAAATTCTCATTTCCTCTTCCCTCCTCTCCAACAAGGGACCAGTCTGGTCCGTGTGAGCTCACTAGCCCCCAGGTGTGTAGTACCATCCCCTTACCTGTGCAGGAGTCCATCCTACAGCACTGCCTTATCGCATTGTTTAAGCATCCTGGTTAAGAACCAGAGCTAAACACACCTGCATGTCAGAATCACTTGGGAAATTTATCAAAAATATAGTTCCTTGATCCCATTCTAGACCCACAGAATCAGAATTTTCCAAGGTGGAGCCAAACCTGGTGGAGCCATTCATAAGCATAGTATATGTCTCCATTTATTTAGGTCTCCTTTAATTTCTATGATAGTTAATTTTATATGTCAGATTGGCTGAGCCTCAGCGTGCCCAGATATCTAGTTAAACATTATTCTGGGTATGTCTGTTAGGGTGTTTGTAGATGAGATTAACGTTTGAATCAGTAGACTGAGTGAAGAAGATCGCCCTCTACAATATGAGTGGGCCTCATCCAGTCCACTGAAGGCCTGAATAGAATACAAAAGGCTAAGAAAAGAGAATTCCCTCCCCCTGCTTGACTGCCTTTGAGCTGGCACACCAGCTTCGGACTCGGACTCGACTGGAACTTACACCATCACCTCTCTTGGTTCTCAGGCCTTCAAACTAAGACTGGAACTACACCATCAGCTCTCCTGGGTCTCCAGCTTGCCAACTGCAGATCTTGGGACTTTTCAACCTCCATAACCATAGATAGATCTCCCATTGTTTCTGTTTCTCTGGAGAACACAGACTAATACACCTTGTAATTCTAGCAAGTGCTTCAGGTTTGCGTATTTAAATCTGGGCTGTATATCCCTCGTTCCCTGTCCCTTCTCCTCCATGAAGACTTCTCTGCTTCAGCCCACATAGCTTCCTTTTCGCTTGAATGCTTGGTGCACCAATGGTCAGAAGTACACATCTTTCTATATATCTATGCTTGCATTTTCCTGACTACTGTAACTTTATATTAAGTCATGAAATCAGGTAGTATAAATAAAGAACTTCAAATTTGTTCTTTTTAATCAAAGTTTTATTCAAAATCAATTTGTTTATTCAAAATTGCTTTGGTCGCTCTAGGTCCTTTGAATTTCCCTATAAATTTTAGAACTAGCTTGCCAATTTCTGCAAAACTCCTAGGATTTCAACTGGAAATGCATGGAATAAATAAATCAATTTGGGGAGAATTGATCTCTTAATAACATTGAGTCTTTCCACCCGTAAGCATGGTATACATCTCCATTTATTTAGATCTCCTTTAATTTCTCCATGCAACATTTTACATTTTTCATTGTACAGCTCTTGCACGCATTTTGCTAAATTCATCTCTAAATATTTCATAATTTTGATGCCATTATAAAGGGTATAATGAAATTTTAGTTGCTAATTATTCATTGATTGTATATAAAAAGACAATTTTTGTATACTGACCTTGTATCCTGCAACCTTGCTAAATTCATGTATTAGTTGTAGCAGATTTTCTGTAGATTTTTTAGGATTTCTTTACATAGACAATCATGTCATCTAAAATAAATACAGTTTTATTTCTTTGTTTCTGATCTGTATGGCTTTTATTTCTTTTCTAATCTTATTAGACTGGCTAGAACAATGTTCTAGTACAATGTTGAATAGAAATGAGAGCAGACATTCTTACTTTGTTCCCAGTCTTAGGGGGGATGCATGCAGGCTTTCTCCATTTAGTATAATGTTAGCTATAGGTTTTTTGTTGATAATCTTTATCTAAGTAAGAATATTTCCTTTCTTAGTTTGCTGAGAGGTGATGTTTTTGTTGTTGTTTGTTGTTAACAAATCAGTATTGAACATTATCTAATGCTTTTTATGTATTAGATCTGCTGAGATGATCGTACCATTTTTCATTTTTAATTTGTTTAATGTGATGGATTATATTGACTAATTTTTTTATGTCAAACCAACCTTGCATTCCTGGGATAAATCCTACTTGGTCATGATGGTCTTCTTTGCATATTGCTGGATTTAATTTGGTAATTTTTAAACAATTTTTGTGTCTCTGCTCAAGAGCAATATTGTTCTTGAGCACATTTTATGTACTTAATATCTGCATTATCTTATTTTGATTCTCACAAAAATCTTATAAAGATAACATGTCATTTCATCTTAAAGTGGATATAGGCTTTTAAAATTCCTCTCAGCCAGACATTTATGCTGACTTTTTTTTCTTTCTATTACTTGTATTGATAAATTTTAGGTAAGAAAACTGAGGTTCAAGAATTGAGGGGCCGGCCCCATGGCCAAGTGGTTAAGTTCTTGCACTCTGCTTCGGTGGCCCAGGGTTTCACCACTTCGAATCCTGGGTGCAGACTTGGCACCACTCATCAGGCCATGCTGAGGTGGTGTCCCACATGCCATAACTAGAAGTACCCACAACTAAAACATACAACTATGTCCTGGGGGCGTTTTGGGAGAAAAAACAAAAAAAGAAGAATTGAATAACTTGTCCCAATGTTAGATCTGGGATTCAAATCCAGGCCTATCTGGCTACCAACCTATGTTCTTGCTGCCTCTAGAGGGAATTGATTTCTCTCCACCTTGTGTAAGGATTCTGTATCAATTAGAAATGCATTTGGCTGCATAGAACAGAAAATCCAATGTGCAATGGCTTATACAAATAGATATTTCATTTTTCTTTTACTTTAGAAAGTCCACATTTATGAAGCTCAGAGTTGACCTGGTGGTCCTTCAGTGCCACCAGGGACCCAGGCTCCTTCTGTCTTTCCACTCAGCCCTCTATCCTGTTTGCCTGTCACTTCATGGGTACAAGCTGGCTGGTCTACCTCCAGCATCGTGACAAGTTCTAGGCAGGAAAGAGAAGATGAGTAAAAAGTAAAAAGAGATTGCTGTCCAAGTCTGCCCCTTCTTAAAGAATGTCCCAGAAACAACACTTAATTAATTAATTACTTCTGCTTATACCATGTTGGCAAGAACTGTGTCACATGACCCCTCCAGCTGCAAGAAAGCCTGGGAAATGTAGTGTTTCCCCCTAAGCACACCACCTACCCCCTCAGGGTACATTGCTACCCTATGCAAAACTGGGTGGGATGAGTAAGAAAAGGAGGGAGAATAGACATGGAGTGGGTACCTCGCAGTGTCGGCCACAATGCCTCTCAGGAGAGAACTGATTATTCAATAATCAATAGTCCTGGCACAGTGATTAGAAATGAGAGAGAAGTTCTGCTTGGACCATTCCCTACAGGCTACCAGATAACAGTATAAGCCTATGGTTACACCTGAGTTTGGCTGAATTTTTGTCAAGTTGGCTCTCCTTACAGGTGTGGCTTATCTCTCCAGCCCAAGAATTCCATAAATGTGGATGCTGTGAGACTATTTTCAGTGTAAGAAGCCTGAACTAGAGTCTTGAAGACTGGACTGAAAAGAGACTTGAGTCAAAAGTTCACCAGACCTTTTAACAGGGGTTGGCTTGCTACCAGTTTTCGTAAATAAAATTTTATTGGAACACAGCCATGCCCACTTGTTTAAATATTGTCTGTGGGTGTTTTCAGTCAGCAGTAGTGTTAAATCCTTGCAAAGGAGGCCTATTGCTCACACAGCTGAAAATATTGCTATCTTCCCCTTTGCAGAAAAAGTCTGCCAACCTCTGCTCTAAAGCAATGCTACCCAGTAGAAATTCCTTTGATGGTAGAAATGTTCTTTCCCTGTCCAATATGGTAGCCACAAGCCATATGTGGCTATTGAGCCCTTGAAATGTGGATAGTGGGACTGAAGAACTAAAATTTTAATTTTATTTAATTTTAATTCATTTATATTTCAATAGCTTCATATAGCTGGTGGCTACTGTATTGGACAAAGCAGCTTTAAAATGTCAGTGTATCTTAACGTGATTATAGGCCTTTAAAATCCCTCTCAGGCACTAAGGCTGACTTTTTCTTTCCTTTGGCTCTCATTTCTTGTATTAAGAAATCTCTCATGGGGCCAGCCCAGTGGTGTAGTGGTGAAGTTGACATGCTCTGTTTTGGTGGCCTGATGTTCACGGGTTCAAATCCTGGATGCAGACCTACACACCACTCATCAAGCCATGCTGTGGCACTTTCTGATATAAAACGATAGAAGGATTTCTGCTATAAAACTCGTTTTACTGCAAATAGTCTTCCTGGGAAGTGTTTTAAGAGCTGTTTATGTTCCAGCCTGTTCATCAACATCTGTTCTCTCCCTGGAGAGAGAAAACAAAGAGGCCCCAGTGACTCCCATTCCTTTGGAGGAGAAGCAGTCCAGATCTTCCTCAACCTGCAATGGGGTTACATCCAGAGAAACCATCATAAGTTGAAAATACTATCAGTCAAAGATGCATTTAAGACACACAACCTGCAGAACATCATAGCTTAGCCTAGCTCACTTTAAACATACTGAGAACTCTAACGTTAGCCTACAGTTGGGCAAAACCATCTAACATAAAGCCTATGTTATAACAAAATGTTGAATATCTCATGTAGCTTATTGACTACTGTACTGAAAGTGAAAAAGAGAATGGCTGTGTGGGTACAGAATGGTTGTAAATGTATCTGTTGTTTACCCTCCTGATCACATGGCCAACTGGGAGCTGCAGCTCACTAGAGCGTTGTACCACATACCACTAGCTCCGGAAAAGATCAAAACTCAAAATTCGAAGTGTGGTTACTACTGAATGTGTATTGCTTTAACACCACTGTAAAGTCCAAAAACCATAAGTCGAACCCTTGTTAAGTCAGGGACCATCTGTACTTATACTTACACTGTGGTCCCCAGAATGGGAGCTCAATAAATTTTTCTGATTGAATGACCCTTACAGCCAAATGTTAATTGTTGTACCCAGAACGCTAGCAAGGAATTAGCCCAGTGCATGTACAAAATACAGTGTTCCCTCCTCTGGTGCGGGAACCCACCTGTGGACCCACTCCGCTTTCCCTTGGTTAAACAGGAGATGCATGAAGGTTTCTGGATTGGTCGTAAAATGCCATTTCTCTCCCTCCCCTCCTGCCCCCACTCCCCCAGTTCTCTATTCACACTGACCTGGAAACCTGCTTTTCCCATAAAATGAGATAGTGGGAAAGAAATATAATTTGGGTTGATATCTATGTCAGCAGGAAGGGAAGGGTGCCCTCGCTATGAGCAAGGCCTGAGTTACGCGGGGGCGGGTTCTAACTCTGGTGTGGGCCTGCAATTTGTGGCAGTTAAAACAGATTTTAACCTCTTAGGAGTACCCTGAGAAGGTACTTCTAGAAATCCTGAGATGTAGCCTCAGCAGGAAGGGCTCAACTCACAACAGCAACAAAACACAGAATGGATTTAGAAATAAGCCTCGTATTCCATAGTTGAGACCGATATAAAGACAACAAAAAGGCTTTACGAGGGACATCAATGAAGGAGGGTGCTTTATAAGCCCCCAAAAGGGAAATGGGGCCAGAGAGAGCTGCTAAATAATGGATAAAATGCCAATTGTTCTCTTACTACATGTAATTATAATCCTACCTTAGAGAATTGTGGCAAAGATTAAATGGAATACTGCAGAATAAGAGCTTAGCACCATGCCTGACACAAGGTAGGCATTCATTATATGTTAACTATTATGATCATTAGCTAATTTTAAGCAAACAAAACATATTTTTAAAGGGAAGCAGAGAAAACCAGTTCTACTGGCTATTTAAACATGGTTTAAAACAATGAGTAAAAGCAACAGGCTACTGACAAAAAGATGAACATGTAAATAAATAGACAATAGAAAGTATAGGAGATGTACTCTGATTGTGGAACTTAATACGTGATAAAGGAACCATCACAAAATAATGAGGAAAAGAAGGTTTCTTAAATATTCTTGAGATAGTGATTAAGCTATTTGGAAAAAAATAATTTGGATTAACCCTTCATGTCATACACTGAAAATAAATTCCATATGTGTATTAAAGAGTTAAATATTTTCTATTTTAGAAAAACTAGTAGAAAACAAGACTAAATGATTATCAGATCTCTGGTGGATAAATTAATTTAAAGCCATGACATGATCAAAGAAAGTACAAAAGTAAAAATCAATAAACTGACTACATAAAAGTGTAATAGTTTGACAGGACAAAAACTGAAAGAAAATAGATAAGAGAAAATGTTTTTGTTAAAAATCCAAAAGATTAATATTTACATTATATGAAGATTTATCAAGAAAACATTAAGATTCTGACTTATAAATGAGAAGTGCTACATACAGTCCACATAAGAAGAGACATAATTAGCAAAATACATAAGAAGAGACATAATTAGAAAAATGTTCACATTCCCATCACCTAAAATAACCACTAAAACAAAATATTAACATAAGAGGGAGGAATGCGATTATATGTATTGTCGGGGAAGAGGAAATTTCCCCTTTTACCTCTCTTGAGTTCTTATGGCTGGACTAATAAATAATAAATTGACACAAGACCATATTAAAAGGAGAAAATCCAATTTAATCCGTGCACACAGGAGATCGTGATAATGATGCTCAGAAAGTGAACAAAGCAGGCAGGTTCTATGTCTTTTTACACAAAGACGATAAATTTATGAGGAGTTGACAAGACAAAAAAACTTAATTTGGGATACACAATTAGGGAGGAATTTTAGCAGAGTTTAGGTGTAAGGTAATAAATTAGTAAAAGTAACAGGGTTTGTTTATACAGCCTTCTCAGCCCTGGTGATAGGATGCAGAGAGCACCTTTCAATGGGAGATTTATTTCCTGCTTTCACGGGGAACAGAGACAAGAAGGTCAAAATATCTTTCTTGCATTGGCTGCTTCTCAAGTAACTTTAATTCAAAACAATCAATGTGCCATTGCGGGATATTTTGGGGCAGCCTACCTTGGGCCCCAACAGTATAAAACTGACAAAATATAGAAAACCTGATAAAAACCAATGTCGATGAGATTGATAAAATTTGTGCATTTGTACATTGCTAAGTGTTACTGCGATTTGATACAGAACTTTGGAAATCAATTGGTCTATACATATTAAAAACCATAAAGAAATTTTCAAATCTTTTGACCCTGTGTATTTTATATATATGTTTATATATATGTATATATTTTTTCCTGTATATTATGATGTTTTGATGTCGTAGAAAACCTTCCTGGCCGGGGAGAGACTGCCCCTCCCTGGGCTAGTCAATTCTTAGAGACAGCAAAGGACCCAGCAGGGAGCGTGCCTTTGAGATGGAAACTGACCAATCCAGACCCCTTCTTCCTCCGTCTGGCCTGTTCACCCCAGGCGGGCCATATTCCTCTGCCTTAATCATGACAGGGCCAGGTGCCAGGCAACCAGAACCACCCCTACAGCCCAAAGCCCGCTGGAATTATTGCAACGAGCCAGTCCTAAACCGTTCACCCTGCCCTTCCCTGCCTCTCCAGCAGAATCCCCAGTAAACACTGTGGCTTAAGTGCTCTCCTCACTCCTGTCTTCTGCCTCCTGACCACCCTGGTGTTTCTCCACTCGTCCTGGCATGGCATGCTGCACCTCTTGTCTCTAGGACCTGCAAGTATGAAAAGCTATATTTTTCCCTGAGCCTTTCTTTTGTCCCATGTTGTGGCCACACGTGACTGACCATCTCATAAAAGAATACAAAACGCTGTGAAATACCATTTGAGGGAAATATTCCAAAAGGAAAAAATGGTTTATTGCAGCATAGTGAAACAAATTGCAAACAACCTAAGTGTACAACGACAGGGAAATAATTAGCCGAATCATGCTATGTGTGTATTGATGTATTAATACTACTGTCATTTTAAAAGATGATTATGAATACATGATGGCATTAAATGTTTATATGATATAACATTCAGTATAAAAGCAGAATGCAAGCACAAAATAGTGAAAATAGTTTGATACGTTATAACGGAAATATTGTGAGTGAATTTTTTTTCCATTTTATATTAGCAGCTATTAACGTTATCTTGTGAATGCAGGTGAAATATTAAAAGTTTTATAGCTAATACATGTAAGTATCTTCTAACATTAGGGAATATAGGTATCTCAAGAATATAATATGAAAACATCAGTACCCATTAGAATTATTACTTTTCATCCCTTAGTTAAAATATAAAGTGGAAGAGATCTTTCCCTGGAATTAATATCTATTTTAATATGATTTTTGAATTGTAAATCTTGTCAAGAATGATGACTGATGAATGTCAATCTTCCCCCAAGGCCATCTGGAAGACCCCCCTCTTCCTCATGGCCCATGATGCCCTGGAAGAATTCACCGCCCCAGCTCCAGGTTCCACAACCCTGCGCTTCTCCACTGTATGCCAAAGAGGCTGCCTCAGCTCAGTCATCGTGGAGCCAGAGCAGTCTGTTTCTCTCTGGGATTGTCTTCAACAAAGAGTTGTTTCTTTCCTTGACATTGGTCTTGGCAATGATTTTTTGGATATGACTCCAAAGCACAAACAACAAAAGCAAAAATGAACACATGGGACAACACCAAACTAAAAAGCTTCCGCACAGCAAAGGGAGCAATCAACAAAGTGAAAAGGCAACCAATAGGATGAGAGAAAATATTTGCAAACCATATATCTGATAAGGGGTGATATCCAAAATATATGAGTAACTCCTACAACTCAATAACAAAAACGCAAATAATCCGATTAAAAAACACATAGCAAAACCTCAAATAATCCAATTAAAAAATGAGCAAAGGACCAGAATAGACATTTTTACAAAGAAGATATACAGATGGCCAATAGGTACACGAAAAGATGCTCAACATTGCTAATCATCAAGGAAACGCAAATCAAAACCACAACGAGATAGCACCTCACACCTGTTAGGATGGCTATCTTCAAAAAGACAAGGGACAGGTGCTGCTGAGGATGTGGAGAGAAGAGAACCCTGTGCACCGTTGGTCAGAATGGAAATTGGTGCAGCCACTATGGAAAACAGTATGGAGGCTCCTCAAAAAGTTAAAAAAAGAATTACCATATGATCCAACAATCCCACTTCTGGATATATACCCAAAGAAAATGAAATCACTACCTTGAAGAGACATCTGCACACCTACGTTCATTGCAGCATTATTTATGACAGTCAAAACATGGAAACAATCTAAGCATCCATCAAGGAATAAATGGATAAAGAAGTTGTGATTTATATATTATTCATATATTATTATAAGTTATTCAGCCGTGAAAAAGAAGGAAATCCTGCCATTTGCAACAACATGGATGAAACGATGGCATTATGCTAAGTAAAATAAGTCAGACAGAAAAAGATAAGTCCTGTATGATCTCACTTATGCGTAGAATCTAAAAAAGCCCAAACTCATAGAAACAGAGACCAGATTGGTGGTTAAGGGGTGAGGGGAATGAGTGAAGGTAGTCAAAGGGTACAGACTTCCTTCATCAGATAAATAAGTCCTGGGGATGTAATGTACAGCATGGTGACTACAGTTGACAATACTGTATTGTATATTTGAAAGTTCCTAAGAGAGTAGATTTTAAAAGTTCTCACCACACATGCAAAAATTGTAACTATGTGAGATGATGAATGTGGTTATTGTGGTTATCATTTTGTAATATATACATATGTAAAATCACCATGTTGTACACTTAAACTTACACATGTTCTATGTCAATCAAATCTCAATAAAGCTGGGAAAAAACAAAGGAGTGCTTCTGAAGCCGAAGGACACTCAGTCTGGGCTGGGTTCCAAACCTACCGGTAATTTTATGATTTTCAGTTTGGTCGGGAGCTGAAAAGACCTAAGTATTCAGTAGTCATGCTATTTCCAATTTACTTCCATAAGCTAGGACAGAATTTTACAAAGTCTGAAACAGTGATGATAATTGTAAGCACTCAGATTCCCTTACAGACCTCACCCAAGTTTACATCAAAAAATCTCCTTTTCAGATTTCTCAAAAAATAAAAATGGAAATACCATATGACCCAGCTATCCCACTACTAGGTATTTATCCAAAGAACTTGAAACCAACAATTCAAAGAGACTTATGCACCCCTGTGTTCATTGCAGTATTACTCATGATAGCAAAGATGTGGAAGCAACCCAAGTACCCATTAACTGATGAATGGATAAAGGAGATGTGGTATATATATACAATGGAATACTACTCAGCCATAAAAAATGACAAAATTCTCCCATTCCCAACAACGATGGATGGACCTTGAGGTTGTTATGCTAAGTGAAATAAGCCAGACAGAGAAAGACAAACACCATATGAATTCACTCACATGTTGAAGATAACAAACACACGGACAAAGAGAATAGTTCAGTGGTACCAGGGGGAAGGGGGGATGGGGAGGGTCACAAGGGGAAAGGGAACATTTATATGATGACTGACAAATAATAAGGCACAACCAACATTCACAATGTTATAAACTATTATGACCTCAAGAAAAAAAAGCTTTTAAAAAATCTTTTTTCCCAACATCTCTTCTGATAGCTCACGTGATAAACATACCATTTTTAGCAACAGGCTTTTTTCTCTTATTGCCACTGTGATTATGCTGTGATTGTATTTCCTTTTTTGCTTCAGTTGCTAGGAAGCTCAAAGTCCGTTTGCAGCCCACTTCTGCATTGTACAGGACTTAGCAGTTGGTAGCTGTCTCAGTGCCTTCACCTCACCTCTAGTTTTATCTTCTTTCCCTTTTACTATTTTCTCTTTGTTTCAGCTTCCTCAACTAGTTATCTTTTATCCCGTTATATCCCTTTTACTATTTTCTCTTTGTTTCAGCTTCCTCAACTAGTTATCTTTTATCCCGTTATAGATAATTTTATAAGCTGACTCCAATCCATCAATCTTGCTCTAAGAAATTCAACCGCAAGATCAAAGCCATCGCTAATTTAAGCCTTAAAATCACCCCCCCCAAAATTAATTTATTCAGTCCTTTTAAAAAATGGAATTAACATATTTTAAAGATTTTATTTTTTCCTTTTTCTCCCCAAAGTCCCCCAGTACATAGTTGTATATTCTTTGTTGTGGGTCCTTCTAGTTGTGGCATGTGGGATGCTGTCTCAGCGTGGTTTGATGAGCAGTGCCATGTCTGCACCCAGGATTCGAACCAACGAAACACTGGGCCCCCTGCAGCAGAGCGCACAAACTGAACCATTCGGCAACCGGGCCAGCCCCAAGAATTAACGTATTTTAGAAACCAACTTTATGCATCAGTTTTAGATACAGACCTATAAGTTTTGACAAATGTATACACCTGGGGATCAATCACCCCGATTAAGATGTAGCAATTTTCTATCACTTCAAAATTTCCCTTAGGCTACACTCCAGTCAATCCCTCACCCCCAGACCCTACCCCACCACCACTTATCTGCTCTCTGGCACCATAAATTAGCTTTCTTTGTAGAGTTTCATACCAATAGAATCATACAATATGTACTATTATGTGCCTCGCATCTTTCACTCAAATTATTATTTTTGGGATTCATGTAGGTTGTATGTATCTGTAGTCTGATTTCTTTTTTTTTTTTTTTTGATGAGTACTATTCCATTGTATGGATGCTCCGCATTTTGTTTATTCATTCATCTGTTTATGGACATTTGGGCTGTTTCTAGTTTGGAGCTCTTACGAATAAAGCTGCTATGAACATTTGCATAAAAATCTTCCTGGGGACATCTATTTTCATTCCTCTCGGGTGAATACCCAGGACTGGAACTGCTGAGTCATGTGGAAAATGTATGTTTAACCTCATGAGAAACTGCCAAACTGTTCTCCAAAGTGATCATGCGATTTTACACACCCACCAGCAACGTGTGAGTGTTCATGTAGTTCCAAATCTTTGTTAACACTTGATATTGTCAGTCTTTTTAAATTTGAGCCATGTTAGAGAGTGTATAATGGTACTTCTTTGTGAATTTAATTTGCATTTCTCTAATGACTAATAATTTTGAGCATTTTTTCATGTGCTTATTGGTTTTTTACATTGCCTTTGGTGAAATGTTTGTTCAAATCTTTTTCCCATTTTTTCATTGGGTTGTTTGTCTTCTTATAAAGTTCTTTGTTTCTTCTGAATACAAGCCTTTTGTGATGACTGATAGATAGATTCATAAAATGTTCACAAACGTATGTATTTATATTTAATAATAGATATATTGTATATATTTGTGAATATAAATACAGCTAATTTATTTGTATATTTTATATACTATATATAAATATATAAAATAAATATATTTATATCTAATTTATTTATAATATAAATACATAAATTTGTGAATATTTTATCCCAGTTTGTGACTTGCTTTTTCATTTTCTTAATGTTACCTTTTGAAGAGCAGAGCTTTTAGTTTTGAATAGGCGCAATACTTCATTATTTTTTTATGGCATGTGATTTCTGTGTCCTAAGAACTCTTTGTCTACCAAAGTCACAAAGATTTTCTCCTGTTTTCTTCCAGAAGTTTTACAATTTTAGCCTTTATATTTAGGTCTGTGATACATTTTGAGTTAATTTTTGCATATAGTGTGACATAAGATTCTAGGTTTGTTTTTTTCCAAGTGGAAAAAAAGCATCATCTGTTGAAGAGACTATTCTTTCCCCATTGAGTTACATTAGCACCTTTATTGAAAATCAAATGACCGTGTGCATATGGATCTATTTCTGGGTATTTTTTCTGTTTCACGGATGGATGTAACTGTCGTTATGCCAATATCACACTGCCTTGATCACTGTTGCTGTACAGTAAGTCCTGTAGTCAGGAAGTATAAAATCTCCAAATTTGTTCCTTTTCAGAATAGTTTTGGCTATTCAAGGTCATTTGCATTTTCATATAAATTTTAGAATCAGCTTGTAAATTTCTAATTTTAAAAATCTTGCTAGAATCTTGATTTGAATTGCATTGACACTATTGATCAATTTGGGGAAGACTGACATCCTAACAATATTGAAGCTTCTGATCCATAAACATGATATAGTACTCCTTTACATGGTATTCTTTCATTTTTGTCAGCAACGTTTTGTAGTTTTCCATGTTGAGGCCTGTGTTAAATTTGTACCTAAATATTTCATCTTTGTGGATACTGTTATAAACAAATGGGGTTAAAAATTTTAAATATAATAAATATGAATAAGTATTAAAATATAACAAAATATGAAATTTTAAATTTCAGCTGTTTATTGTTAGTGTACAAAAATACAATTAATTTTTGCATATTGACATTGTATTGAGCAACATTGATAAAGTCAGTTTTTATTTCTAAAGCTTTTTATTGACTCTTTAGGATATCCTACATACATGATTATGTCATCTGCAAATAAAGACAATTTTACTTCTTGGCCCTTCAATTTTTATAGCTTTTATTTCTTTTTCTTGCCTTATCACACTGGCTAGAATCTCCAGTAAAATATTGAATGAGAGTTGTGAGAGTGGATATCCTCGCCTTCTTCTTGATATTAGGGAAAAAGTGTTTGTGAAGTGTTGTCTTTCACCATCAAGTATGTTGTGAGCTATAGGATTTTTGTAGATGCCCTTTGTATAAGGTTAAGTTTAACTTGCAGCTGGTCTATGATAGTTGTGTGCTTATTTCTGACGACACATGGAACCATGAAACTGGTCTTTTGGCCAAGATAGGAATGAGATGTATTAGCAAGTGATTTATAATGTGCTGTTTAAAGTCCAAAACTTCCCCAGAGGCACCTTGCATCAGCCGGTCCACATTATTTATTGAAAGTGTATAGACTGATGGCCTGAACCTGGTTTACTGTATACACAGCCTGGTTCTGGCTATTGAAAAGCAGAGAAAGGAGACTGGCTTGGGATTTTTATGTGGTTATTCAGTGGGGTCAAGGTGAGGGTTCCTGGGCTTACCTGGTTTGAACTTCCCACTAGCAACAAAAGAGGGAGCATCTGGGCTTTCCATGGGCTTGTCCAGATGGGGAGAACAAGGAGGGGAACAGGCATGGCTGAAGCATAAAAGCTGTCAGCAGTAAAACAACAAAAACTGGAGTCAGACTCTTTATTACCATGAGGAATTTGTCCATATATCCTAAGTTATCAAATTGAGTGACAAAAATTATTCAAATCATTCCCTTAATATCCTTTTAATGACTAGAGAATCTGTAGGGATGTTTCCTCTTTCATTTCTCATATGGGCAATTTGTGTTTTCTCTTTTTTGCTTGATTGGTCTAGCTATAGGTTTATCAGTTCTATTGAGACTTTCAAAGAACCAGCTTTTGGTTTCGTTAATTTTATTTATTGCTTGTGCATTTTTTATTTCATCAATTTTCTCTTTATTTCCATTCTTCTTATTATTTCTATTTTCTTTACATTAAATTTACTTGTGTTTTCCTGCCTTCTTAAGACGAAAGCTTCGATTGTTCATTTTACACTTTTTTCTTCCAGTTTTATCGAGGTATGATCGATAAATAAAAATTGTATATATATAAGGTATAAAACGTGAATGTTTTGATATACATGTACATTGTAAAGTGATTACCTTTCTTCTTTCTTAATACAGGCATTTAAAGCTAAAAGTTTCCTTCTAAGTAATGCTTTAGTTGCACCCCACACACTTTGTGTTGTATTTTCATTATCACTCAGTTAAAAATACTTTCTAATTTCCCTTATGATTTGTTCGTTGACACATGGTTGTTTAGAAATGCGTGGTTCAATTACAAATACTTGGAGATTTTCCAGTTATCTTTTTGTTAATGATCTCTAATTTAATTTTGTTGTGGTCAAAGAATATACTGTGTATGAATTTCATCCTTTTAATTTACTGAGACATGATTTATTGAGACGGCATATGGCCTACCTTGGTGAATAATCCATGTGCACTTGAGAAGAATGAGTATTCTGCTGTGGTTGGGTGGAGCGCTCAATAAACGGTGGCAGCTTCAGAGTGAGTGCTCAGGGAGGCCTTTCCTGGGACAGTGATAGCTAAAATGTTTAAATGACAAGAAGGAAGCAACTAGGTAGAGACGAGGGAAGGGCAGACTGGGCAGAGGGAGTGACAGGTACAAAGATCCTGAGATGGGAGGAGGGCCCCTAATAACAGCCATCAGAGGACAATCACCTCCTCCCAACTCATGCTCACGTAGGTTTTGGAGAGGTGCTGTTTCACCTGGACTGGTTCCTCATATCCACAATCCTCCCTTCTTCCCTGACCAGAGGCTGGTAGAATTGCGGCACTCAGCGTAAAGTCACCTGAGTGGTGGGCCTGCCTCCGGTCTTTGCTCCAGTTATGATTTTTAGGCAGCTGCCTTATTCCCAAGACTCATTAGGATAAAGAACAATAATTCTAAAATAATAATAGCAGTTATCATATATTGCATAGTGCCAAACACATACATAGCAGATGTCACTTAATCCTCACAGCTGCCTGATGGAGCAGGTATCACCACTCCTTTTACATAAAAAGGAAGTGAAGTTCAGTGAGGCTGAGGAAGCTACAGAGGTTCATGCAGCTGGGAAGTGGCAGAGTTGGGTCGTAAGCCCAGAATTCTCTGACTCTAAAGTCTGTGCTTCTAACCATTAGGCAACACTGCCTCTACTCATCCATCTTGTCTGTACCGGTCACGATCCCTGAATCCCTTAGTTCTGTCTTGATGCTGCCGTGTTTCTCAGCATGCTGAGCATGGAGCCCTGTGTCTCTCCTGCTAACTTTCCCATCCTGGACACAAGCCCAGAACCTGCCATCTCCTGACATCTCTGGTCCCACTGCCCACCTCACTATGTGACCCTGGCCTGTGCCGGGCTGTCCTATCAGGGGCTGTGCACACTTTCTGTACCAGTGTGATTCCAGTCTCTGCTTCCTGGCCTTGACCGCCCCCCAGGCCTTCGGAACAGGGAACGGGTCCAGCTCCAGGGCTCAGCCTCTCACCGTCAGCTTCAAGCCCTGTGGTTTACCAGACTGGGATCTGACAGAATTCACACTGCCCACCAGCTTCCTCCTTCTTCTGGGCTTCCATGTAGTTTGCTAAAATCCTGAGGCGTATGAGGATTCCACTTGCCCTTCACACCCTGAACATCATCTTCAGCAGTAGATGTCAAACTATTTTTATCAGAAACTCCATCAGCAAATACTTTTGCACCTGTACCCCCAATATATGCACATTGAATTATACATAAACCATAGACATGCACTACTGTATCAGTACATTATATACTTCCTAAGGCACAAAAAATATGGAAAGTGTTAAAGAATGAAATCAAACAAAACTTTCTAATCTATATATTTCATATATTATAATATAAACACTATTACATATACATATACTAATATTTTATATTATATAATATGCACACTGATATTTTCCACCTTAAGAATGTAAGTGTTTGTACAAAAGAGAATCTCTTTTATTTGATCTCATTCTTTAACACTTCCTATATTTGTCATGCTTTGTGAAGTATATAATATATACATGTCTAAGATATACACACACACTAATATTTTCTATACCAAGGACTTTGTGTGGTTCAAGTGAAGTGTACACCCTCCTCTGGAGACCCCTTAACCACACGATCCAGACCAAGCCCGGGGGCTGTCCCGTCCCTCACGATTTGACTTGCTACCTTCTCCACCCCAGCCCAGATCTCTCCCTCTCTCAGGCAGCTCATCCACCACTCTCCTCCATCCCAACACAGGCTTTAGAGGCAGAACAACCTGGGATTAACTCAAGACTGCAGCTTACCAGCTGTGTGACCATGGACAGTGTATGTAACCTCTCTGGGCCTCAGTTCTCACCTGTAAAACTGGCACAATAGCACCAACTTTTCAGGGTGGCCATGAGGACAGAAAGAGAAAACATCTAGAAGGGATCCTGGCCCACAGATGGTGGTCAGTGAATGATGACCCTCACCATCATTTTGCCAGGGGGCTCACTCCTGCCTCCAGCCCTGATTTGTGCTGATCCAACCTGCCCTGCTGAAGGCCTTGTATCTTCTAGTTCAAGGGCAACCTTTCCTGACCACTCCAGCCCACATGAGCTCCCCTCACACTCTCCCTCCTCTGGGACACCCCCCAACCTTCTGCACTCAGGCCCTGGCAGCCCCAGATTGCCAATTAACCATTTCTGTCTGCTCTCACTTCCCTGACTCATTTACGAGTTCCTGGAGGGCAGGGCCACGTAGGTCCTACAGTTGAAGTGAGCGTGTGCCCTCAATCACGTGGGTCTGAAGTCTTCGCGAACCCCAACCTCCTGGCATTTTACCACCCTTTGTCCATTTGCCGGGATCACAGAGCTGCATCTGTTGGCCTGTGAAATCCCACAGGATCCTGCAGAAGAGGCCATTCCAGCTAGACACTCCAGCAGGTTCTGCCGAGCTGGGATCAGCATCCAATCACGTTTCCATCACAACACGGTGAGAAACGTGTGACTGGCCCTTAGCAACGGTCTCCCAAGAAAGCTACCCCTATAGAGAGCTCATCAAGTTAGCTGAACACACGTGAGGCAGATCTAAAAACAGAGCTGTGCTGTCTGAAGCCTCACGCAGCACGTGGCAGACGCTGGAAAGAGCAAGGATGGGGCCTCACTCCCGGGAAAGGCAGGGACAGAAGGAAGATCTGCTGGGAAGGCAGCCTCAGAGCAGGTCCAGATCCCTGAGCAAGAGAGCTCTGGACTCCCTCCTGGGGCTGAAGACCCTGAGGGGAGGCCAGCCTCATCCACCCCCACACACAGTCGCCCAGCTGCTCCCAGGTACGCAGGTCTCCTCCACCCTCTGAACCCTGTGTCATTTGGAACCCAGGACAAGGCATCATCAGGAGCGGGCTGTGAAGAGAGTTTGAAATAGTGAGAACTTAAAATTCATTTCAGTTCAGCAAACCTCTGCCCGCGGTGACACAGTCCACACTCTTAAGAGGTTTACAAGGACAGGTAGCCTATGTAACAAATATTCACCACTCAGGATAACACAGTACACACTCTAATGGAGGAGCAGGTGAAGCATTCTGAGAGCAGAGAGAAGAAAGGAGGAATAACACCAAACAGGGAATGGGCAATCAGGAAGAGCTGCATGAAAGAGGCAGCACGCAATCAGGGAGGGTTGCATAAAAGAGGTGGCACTTGCCCCGGGCCTTAGCTACTGACTCCTGGCACCTGCCAGCTGTCTTCTTCCATGCTCACTTGAATTCAGCAAGTGCTGGTTAAGTGGTTAAATAAGAAGATGTTTAAAACATAGGATATCAGACATCCAGGCTGCTGGAATTTGGGTCAGAACCCTCTGGATCCACCACAGCTGGTGAAAGTATAGAGGGAAGAGCGAGAGCCACTGTGCAGTGTTAGCTGTGAGTTCAGCTCCATCTTCAAAGTCACCTGGGGGCTCTATCCCCAAGGGGCGAACCCTGGAAGGGAGGAGGCAGCTCATACCTCATGCAGAGAGAGCCACACTCAAAGCTGGAACACACACGGGTTATCTTTCAGACCCATGGCCCAGGTGCAAGTTGGCGACAAAGGAGCCTGAGAGGCCTGGAGACGGGGGCAGAGCTCCTCAATGAGAAAATGCTTTGTACAAGGTGAAGCACCATACAAGTGTTAGGCCTTTGTTTTTAAGGAAATTGCCATCAACATTAACTTCAGTTGGAACAAGTATCCATGGTCCCCAGCCGCTGAGCTGTTGGCCTCACTCCCACCCTCCTCACTGAAAATTAAGCAGCCCATTTATTTATTCCTTTATGCAATCATTCCATACATGTTTATTGAACATTAATATATGCCAAGTCCAGCAAAATGGACAAGACACGGCCGATGCCCTCAAGAAATTCACAGCCTGGTAAAAATGTTCTAAGGGTACTAATTAAGCCAAATGCATAGAAAAGGTCTGAAAGAAAACAGGCCAGAAGTGGCTTCCTCTGGGGATGGGAGAAGGTAGGAGGTATTATTGAATTCTTTACGAGTGAAAGATTCAACTACAGCGCCCCAGTGTACCTCTGATTTTTAAAAGATGACTCCACGGTGAGCGGGCTTTCCACACGAAACCAAATGAAAGCGGTGTTTTTGATTTTGGAATAAGCTGCTATTTCAATTAGTCAGAAATTTTATGAAATGGACGTGACCTCTTCTGGCAGCTGTTCCCAGCTGGCTCCCAGGTAAATGTCCCAATCCTGCAGGTCTCACGAGCACCAAACAACATTTAATAATTTCCTTTTTCACACTGTCCACATGGAGGCCAAGCAAGTTCTGCTTCACGTGAGTGGAGCTCCTCGTGCTCATTCAAGTTCCAGTTTCAACTTCCTGTTGACCCAAATCCCGCTCTGGCCCCAGGGGTTAAGATTCTGTCTTCCAGTTACATAAATTCTAGCCCTCAGCATAGCCAGGCCTGCTGACAGCCATTTACTCTGTCCTCTGGGCCTCCCAGTCCTGCTCTCCTGCACTTGCAGATGACCACAACTCTTGCCAGCCCTCTCGGGCGGGCAGAATTAGGAGGGCTGCAAAAGGTCCCCAAAGGGGAGGCCCAGACCACCCAGCTGTGCGTCCTGACTCGCAGTGCCCACTCCCCATTAGAGGACATGGGGAAGTAGGCTGCCCTACGAGAAGTTTTAAACAAGCCAAAGCCACTTGAAAAATGAATGGTAG
The DNA here is from genome assembly GCF_041296235.1 of Equus asinus. NCBI lineage: Eukaryota > Metazoa > Chordata > Mammalia > Perissodactyla > Equidae > Equus > Equus asinus. Next base: position 45,523,853 of record NC_091813.1, read on the forward strand.
AATTAATAAAATTTACTGGCTCTCAGAGTATAGTTGCAAGACCAGCAGCATCAGCATCACCTGGTAGCTTGTTAGAAATGCCAGTTCTCACTCAAACCTGCTGAATCAGACACTCTGGGGCCCGGCTCAGCAATCTCGGTTTTATCAAGCCCTCCAGGGGATTCTGATGCAGGCTCAGATCTGAGCAGCACTAATGTAATTCTTTGAAGCTGAGATGAGAAATGAGTGGTGCCTGGTACATGAAACTTGTAGAAACTGCTTGGCTTGACTGCCCGCCTCCATAGAGTGTGAGTGGTCATGTCCTTAGACATTTAATTCTACAGGTGAGCTAAGTATTAGAGGAAGTGAGAGTAAGAGCTGTATCAGTTTGTTAGGGACATTTGCTGCCATTTACAAAATACCAAAGACTAGGTGGCTCAAACAGCTGACACTTCCTTTCTCTCAGTTCCAGAATTTGGAAGTCTAGGATCAAGGTGTCAGCAGGTTCGGTTTCTCCTGAGGCCTCTCTCTGTGGCTTGCAGGTGGCCACCCTCTTGCTGACTGTGCAGAATGGTCGTCCCTCGGTATGTGCACACCCTTGGTGTGCCTGTGTGTCCTACGCTCCTCTTCTTATAAGGACACCAGTCAGGTTGGGTTAGCCCTACCCTAATGAAACCAAGCCTCGTCCCCACAAAGTTGACGTGGGAAACAAAGTGACCAAAGTTTCTGAGTTTGTTTTGCAGACCAACAGGAAGACCACTGATAAAAGGGCAGCTTGCTGACAGCCCCATCCTTGCCTCCACCACCTGACTAAACATCAGGCAGGTGCACTGAGAAGCTAAAACCGATCATAAACTTCAGACACCACAGACTAAATTCCACTGCATGCAACACATAGAACCCCCTCGAATTTGCACATGCAACTCATGAAGAAATATGAAGACAGTCGCACCTGTACAGAGGACTCTTAAAACTTCAGCCCCCAACCCTTCTTCCTCCCTCCCTCCTGCTCCCCACCTCCCCAATAAATATCCTACACAAAAGCCGCTCGGGCAGACAGATTTGGGAGCCTTGTCTCCTGCCTCCTTGCTTGGCTGCCTGCAATAAAGTCCTTTCTTTCTGCAAAAGACCTTGCTATTTGGCCTTTCTGTTGCACATCGGGCAAACGAACCTGCTTGTGGTCAGGAACACTAACAGCCTCATTTTCACTTAATCACTTGTTTAAAGATCTTGTTTCCAAATACAGTCACATTCTGAAGTACTGGAGGCTAAGACTTCAATGTATGAATTTGGGGGACACATTTCAGCCCAAAATAAGAGTCTTCTCAAAGTGGGCTGTTTTATCAATATTCACCAGTCCTGTCTGAAACTCTTTCCTTGGGTGTATGGGACCACGGTGAGGATGGCTGGACTCTCCTTCCTTCTTATCTCCCTCCTCACCTCACACCACTCTCCAGGAGGCAGCTGATTCTCGAGACCTGAAGGCCCCTGGAGAGGGTAGCTGTGCCATTGGTTGTGCTGTCTGCTGAGAAGCAGACAGAAAGAGGAGGAAACAGAGGTGGGGACAGGAGAGAAGAAGGGGAAAGAAGAGATTTAAAATAAGGAAGGAGGACAATCAAAGGGTGAAAGCATTGATGAGCTCAGCAGGGAGAAGCCTACCTGCCCTTGTTTCCAGAATCAGAGCAGGAGCAAACCCACAACTCCCAATTTGGGAGGCCACACAGGGTGCAGGTTTGGAGCCAGACCAAGGCCACATCACTTATGAGCTGTGTAGTCTTGGGCCAGACACTTAAATCCTTGGTGCCTCTATTCATTCATTTGTTTGCTAGTTCATTCATCCTACAAAACAAGTATAGGCTTTTAGATACTGTCCTAGATATTATTTCCTTTTTGGGAAAATAAACCCAATTTGCAGAGTTGTCAGGAGGATTGAGGATAAGCCCCTAGGAGAGCATCTAACATATCAGATGGAGATTGGTCTGTGAATCTCACCTCGCTGGAATGGAGGTCCTTGAGGACAGGGACCTGGTCTGTGTTTGTTCCCTTCTGTCTCCTGGCACCTGGAGAGTGACTGGTACTCCACGGATATTTGGGGAAGGAAAGAAAGATGGAAGGTGGTGGGAGGGGGAGGGAGAGAAGAAAAAGCAGCAAGCATGGCATGCTGAGTGGCCATTACCATTCCTGCCACCACTTGGGATGGCCCAGATCCTGGGGATCCTGAGAACATAGTCGCAGTAGCACCAGATCTTGGAACCACATCCCTTCCCTTCTTCCTCAGCAGGGCTTCCGGGAACAGACGACTATACGTTATTCGAGGAATTCCTGGTCACCTCTAGACCGGACCACGAAGCAACTGAAGCTTCTCTTTGACACTCTTCCACCTTCCCCTCCCCTCCATTTAGGGTTCCCTCATTCCTGATGCCCGGACCTTCTTGGTATTCACGGGGGGCTTAGGGAACCTCACCCTGAAGGAAGCGAGGAGAGGGAGAGAACAGGGCTCTGAACTCTCCCACACTGTCCCCCTAACACAGCCAGCCTACCTCCCAATCATCCCGGAGGTCAGGTCTGTGCAGCGAGCTGACGCACAGATTCTCACTGTGCTGTGAATAAACACGGTGGTGTTGCCCCCACCAAGGGTACTAGTTCTAAGGCTGGGCCTGTGCCTTCAGCCAAAGACAATCATTAAAGAAAGTTAGTACTGGAAGAGACCTTACAGACCAGCCAGCCTGACCCTTCACCTCCAATGCCAAATTTGCAACCCCACAAAAACTGAGCCCCTCAATAGGACATCTCCCTGTGACTGCCTGAACCCCAACTTCCCTATAAACCAGGCTGTTGGTGCTGACCTACATTTTTGGCTTGGCAGAAAGAAGCAAAGAAATTCTCTCCTCTGTCTCATTGCCTTCTCAGTACCCTCAAACATTGCCTGTATTATCCTATTATCACCTCTAATTTGACAAGAAGCAATTTCCTGACACAGGGAGCCCACCTAAGAAGCCACTCACACGACCAAAGCCCCATCCAACTGGAAGGCCGTGACAGCAGCCCACACAGGACATGAGACCCCAACCTCCCCCACACACACACACACATACACACACACACTCTCTCTCTTCCTTTGTCTTTCTTCTCTGTGAGGAAGAAATCACCAGAATGGGGAGACAACTACTTCTAAAGTTGTTCTTATAACTAGAAAATTGAGGGCCAGTGTTTCCCATATCTTAGCACAGGATTGAATAAATAAACATTCTGGGAGTTGAAGGCAGGTCCAGCCTTCTCTGTCCTAGGCCGGAGGCTGAACTGTGAGCCGTCCTGGTGCAGGGGGAGCCACACATAGGTCTGTCCCTGTCACATGTGTCTCCTGCACAGTTGCCAATTACGGAGCCATGACAGGAAGGGTCTCTCCTTCATTTCCACAGTCTCACCAAGCGCAGAGATAGACCAGTGCTGAGGTTAACGAATCTTCGGTGCCAGGACGCCTGACTTCGAGGCTCTGGGTGGGGCCCTAGCAATGAGTCCACACATCACATGTTTTCATAAACTGTGTAGAGGTAAGATATTTTAACCTCAATCAGTTAAGACTCTTTCCACTCTCACATCCCTCCATCACTCTCGGAGAGTGATGGAAGACCTTCTGGGCATCCAGTTAAGAAGGAATTGAGTAAGGAGGAATTAAATAAGTAAGAGAATTGCGTAAGAGTAAATCCAACTTAATGTGGATTTCAGGGGACGTTTTATGTCATCCGTAGTTATCTTCATGTGTTGTTAGCTTATAGCTAGTCGTCTCGAGGAATGGATTCCAGGAAATCTCCCACCGCCCACTGGGAATTCTCATCTGCCCTCCTGACACTAAGGTGCAAGGCCAGGAGCTATGTAGCAACATGAGAACATTCTGGAAGGATGGGGTAATGAGGGAGAATCAAGATCTGGAATGTATGAAGCCAGAAGTAAGTCTGTGGGAAATCCATTCAGTTCTTACAGCTCACATATGAAAGAAACTTGATAGCAGTTTTCAAAGATTCAACAAGCCTAAACATTTACATGACATTGCCAATGAAGAGTTGGGAAGCTGGAAAAAACTTTGCTAAAACATGATAATGGAAAACAAATTTTGACCAGCTAAATTTGAGGAAAACTAAAGTATTTTTCTCTTCTCTCTGTAAAAATATATTGCAAAGCCATTGTCATATGAAGAGGTGATCAGAGAGCATACAAGCGAGAAAAAAAAAAGAAGGGCATTTCAGAGAGTAATTAATAAAAATAGTATGTTTGAATTTTATAATGTTTGTGGCATTTCTGATTTGTTTGTAATTTCTTTTCTCGTTCTAAGTAAATACTTTTGTACCTAATTTTGTAATGTGTGTTTTTGTGTTTAAGAGAACCTCCAAAATTACGTAAGCTTCAGGCCCCACAAAACCTGGATGGAGCCCTGGCAGGGAGTCACTCAGGAAACAACCTGAACCCATCAGAAAAAAGTCAACCCCATAACAGCAGCACTGATGCTGTCCCCACTGCAGCCCCAAAGAGCTATGCCATGGAAGAAAAGCAACCGAGCACAGAGAAGCTTCGAGTTCATCAGAACTGAGAGCTACATGGTTAAAGGAAACCCTCTCACTTGCAGACGGACAATGCACATTAACACGCTCAAGTTAGTAGCTGGGACTTCAAAAGGAAGGAGAGATCAAGCCTCAAGGGAACTTGGCCCCTGATTCTGGCAGAGTGGGGCTGGGCTGTCCCGGACGGGAATGGGGAATTGTGCCCCCCTGCAAGGATGCACTGGAGAGTGGGGGCGTCCCCTGACCTCAAGCAGAGGAGGGAAGGCTCACATCTCTGGAAGGAATCTCACCACCCACTCGTTCGAGCCTTATAAGGGGCAAGAATGCTTTAATCTCCTGGCCTATGTTGACAGCCCATTTCCCTCAGCTTTCATTTTCTCCCTTTCTTTTCAAGTTATTTTATGTTTGGGGAAATGAAACATCAACAAAAAATCAAATCAACTCTACCTCTGGACCAGAGCCTCCTTTCATGGGGTGGAGTCCAAGGATCTTAAGTCCTTCAGTCCTGAGCTCCCCATATCATGCCCCCATCTCAGGAGGGTCTTCTAGCTTATTTGGAGTAGACACAACTTTAAGATATCTGTTACTGTTACTAGGGGCTCGTTGCTTGGCCCAGGGAGAAGGAGGGAGGCAGGCATCCACGCAGCAGCTGTGCACAGCCAGCCTGCTGGGAGCCTGGAAGGACGGTCATGAGTAGCCATAGAGACCTAATGACATGACAGCAACTCTAGGATCCAAACCCCTCTGAATTAAGCTTTGGTGACCCTACTCAAGCTCACTTTGGGCCAGAAAACCTAAAGCTGAGAGAATCTGAGGCAGCTCATGGATACATCTAATATGTTATTATCATGTGTGGGACAGAACTGCTGTCTGGGTTCTAGAGCTGTGACTGCCCATCTGTTGTTTATGAACCCCCTACCTTGGGACAAATCACTCAACTTCCCTATGGGTAGCAGAGAGTTAAACGGAAAAGGAAACCTTCTCACTTGGAGAGGAATAATGCACGTTAATTTGCAGGATTTAGTCAGTTGGAATCTCAAAAGGAAGTTGAGGTGGGATTGGACCCTAGAGCTCTAGGGTAAAGGGGGCGCCTGCACCTTGTTAAAAATGTTGCTTCAGGGCCCCACCCCAGAGGTCCCGACGCAGATCCAGGGTGGATGTTGGAAGTCTGTGTTGTAAGAAGGCTCCAGGTGATTCTGGTGAAGGTGGCCTGGTGACCTCACTTGGAGAATCCTGGCATTAATATTACTTCCTCTCTTATAGGCTTCTTGTGAGACTTAAAGTAGATTAAATTCATAAAAGTGCTTACAATTGTACTTAACATGTCATAAAATGCTAAATATAGCTTGCTCTTATCATTATTCTCCTCTCTGGGTTAAAAGTGTGGGGTATTTAACTCAACAGGGGTTGAACTTTGACCTGAGGGAAGTAGGAGTCAGGAGGGACCCAGCAGATAAATGACCCTCCATCCCATCCAAGAGACATCAGTGGCCAACCGACAGGCTGTCTCTCTCTCCGTGAGGCCTTGGCCAGCCTCGTAGTGCACGGCTCCATCCTTGCTTCTCCTCCTTCCCCGCCTCACCCTGGCAGCCCTGAGGCTGTGCTCGCTGAGAAACCTTTAGTATTGAGGCTTCACCTCAAGTTCTGCTGTCAGGGAGCCCAGGGTAAGACAAAAAATAGCAAACATTCAGGTAGATTATCTCATTTAATACTCATGATATAATAAGATGTTATTATCCCAATTTTACAGATAAAGTAATTTGCAGTTAAAGTCACTCAGCTACATAAACAATTCAACCAGCATCCAAACCCAAAAAGCCTGACTCCAGATCCCACACTTCTGACTCTGCCCCAGGTAGTATATATTCCTAACAGCCATGCTAGGTGGTCCGCCCTATGCCTCATCTCTGGTACGTATTTTCTGTGGGAGAGGATGCTAGGTATATGCCATTTTCCATTCTCTCCATCTCAGAATAGAATTTTAGGCGGTTCCCACTGTATCCCCAGCCTCCCTTGCAGTAGGTACAGCCAGCCCTGTGACTAAGTGCTGACCACTGTCACGTAAGAAGAAATGCTTTGAGTGACTTCCAGATGGTACCCTCGAAGGGAAGGAGACTGCCTCCCCCCTCCCACTTCCTGTCCCAAAGCTGGAGTGCACGTGGTCAACGGAGTTTGAGCAGCTTACGCCATAAGAGGGAAGCTGAGTTTTGAGGGTGGCCATGCACAGAGATCAAAGGCGCTTGGGTGTCCTCCATCACAGAGCCACCACACCAGCCCTACTATGCTTGGACTGTGAAGTAAGAGAAATAAACTTCTGTCTCGTTTTGTCCACTCATTTCAGTCTTTGCTGCAACATCCAGACTTGCATCCTAGCATACTTTCTGTTAGGCAGGATAGCACGACCGGTTAGAAGCAGGCCTCCAGAGTTAGATCTGGGTTCAGATCCTGGCTCCGTCCAGGAGGATGGCTCTGATTCTTCTCTAGTAGTTGCTATTCTTCTTCTTTGACAGCTACTTTCTAGACCTTCCTAAGGAACAGTTATTCACACACCATACATATTCAGCATCACATGGGCTCAGTGGCTGAGCCCAGCGACTTAGACTGTTAGACTCAAATCCTAGATCCATATGACCCAACTGCATGACCTTGGGCAGGTTACTGAACCTCTCTGTGCTTCAGTTTCTCCTTATGTAAATGAGGATACCAATAGTGCCCCTCTCATAGGGCTTGGTGGAAGTAAGAGAGACCACAGCCACCCACTATGAATGCAGAGCAGACATAGCTTCCTAAGATTTAACGATCCCCGGCACAGGACTTCATATACAATCAGCATTCAGTAAATGTTAGCTGTTGCTGGTGCTGCTGCTGCTGCTGCTGATGATGATTATTCCCATGCTGAGCACAGAGCCTTGTACATAAGAGGTATCAGTAAATGCTTTCAGAAGGATTGAATGAATGAAGGTCTGAACCACATTCTGTGGAGTGGAAGAAGCCACAGAAACAAACTAAACACCAAGGCAAGATGTTTTACCCCAGATTGATCACAGTGTGAGATCACTGCCCATGGGTGTCTGTCAGAGAATGCCGCTCATCGGTCTGTAGACCTGCAAAGCATGCCTCAAGCTTGAAATGAAGGTTTCAGTGTTGTTCATCCTAAGTTGTAAGCTAGATTCCTCACGGACCTCCCCAATAGCAGGTCTCCAGGCCACTTTTACTCTGGGTATTGACCCTGCTATTTGCTAAAACCATAAGAATCTGGGAAGGTTACCACTCCAAAATGGTGAGTGTAATTCTCACCAGTGATGGAGCTCCAGTCAATCATCTCAATCTTGGTGTTAATTATGAGCTGTCCCTGGACAGAGCAGCCCCGTGGCAGCCAGGCAGTGGCACCAAAGGCTGATGCCACACAGAGTTCCTCCTCAGCCAGACAACACCACCCTTTCTAAAGAAACAGGGCTGCTCAGGACAAACGCAGCGAGCCCGGCCTCCACAATGCCCGAAGGTGCCCTCTGCTCGGGAGGGCTGGAGTTGAGCAGTGGCAGAGCATGGAGTCAGACTCCCTGGGTTTGTGGTTCACGTTCCGTCTCCATTACTAATTATAGGGTCAAGTTTCTCTCTCTGAAGCTCCAGTCCTTCAGTAGTATGTACCTCACAGGTGGTTATAAGAAATAAAGGAAACAGTTCATGTGAAAAGCCGACAACAACGCCTGACACGTTGGAAGGCCACAACTAATGGTTACTATTATTATTGCTATTTTTAGTTTTTGGCTAGGGCACACAGCAGGATGCAATGGTCTGTGTGACGTGGTGTGGTCTGCCCTCCTTTGGGCTTCCGTGCCTGACTTGGCCAGGCCCTCCAGCCCAATGACCCTGCTGGCTCCATCCTGATCACCTGAGAGTGGCCCCCACAGGACCAGCTGCCACTGGGACCACCTCCTCAAAATTTCAACTCCCATCTCAAGTCTGGCCCGCTACATTTTTAGATTAGAAGCAAATGGAAAAGAAATATTTCAAAGCATTTTATAAATTATACTTGATGGAACAATCCAGTCAAGCCCAGCCTGGTTACTACTGTTTTTTCTCGTTTCTCCTCAATTCTTTCCCTTCAGAGAGATGAGGGCAGATCATTCTGGAGAGGGTACTGGGCCAGGTGACCCCTCCATTAGGGTGCTGGCAGGCAGGTGCAGGGGGCCCTGGGGGCACTGCCAGGAGCTAGTTCATCCCCTTAGCTTGGCAGCATTTGTAACAAAGTTCTTTATCAGCATTTGACCCAGAGGCCCAGAAAATATGTTCCTCCCCTTAGCAGACGATCAGGATTGTATAAGGCGGGGAAATACTGCCACCTGTTGATCATGCAGAATCCCTGTTCGAGCGCAAACAAGTTTCCATGTACACACACTGTAAAAATTTATCTAGCTTTTTATTAGTGTTGAATTCTTAGAAAATTCAATATCCTATATTTTTGCTCAATGTGTCCATTTTTACACAAATAGCTAGTAAATAGAGTTAAAAATCAGCTTTCAGTACCAGTTCCCTGTTCTCGAAGCCTCTTCAGAATGACCAGGGGCCCATTTCATATACATTATAAAAGTGGCGCAGGGTCAGAGGAGTAGAGGAGCCTTAAACTTTAAGTCCTGAGTTCTGGGCTCCGTCCTTGCACGACCACTCATCAGCCGTGGGCCTAGGCAAGCCCCTGCACCTCACAGGCCCTCTGGTAGTTGGGGAAAGCAAGGACTTCCAGCTCCAATACTATACGGTTCTGGGACCTACTAACACGTAACGGCAAGACATCACAAGTAAATTTTCTCAACTAAGCATAATCTCAAAAATTATGTTGCAAAAATATATATATTGCAAAAGTTCTATTTTAAGAAAATTAATAGAAAGAGCTCTTTTTGAGGCCTTCTGCAGTGTATCATCACCACGCTGCAACGGTTCATCGGGCATGCAGAAAAGAAGCAAGAGAGTGACTGGAGAAATGGCCGTGCAGCCTCCTCAAGTTCGTTGGAATGCTTCCCCTCTCACCTTTCAGACAGAGGGCAGGCTGTGCCCAAACCATCCTTGACTGCTGCTGCCTCTAGGAGCCAAGATGCCCCCGAAAGAGCATAGGAACTGAGCTTCTCCACATGAGGAACCCCTGGGGCCATCGGCTAGAGACCTGTAGGAGCTTATGACCACTGACTGGCAGGAAACAGCATCCCTCCTTACCGCCCGTAGCTGGCCTGGGAGCGCTGAGGGCTTGTGGCACCAGTTAGGACTTTGTCTCACACCTGGTAAAACAGGCCTTGCAAGTTGGATAGGCAGCCACAGAAATGGAAGAACTGAGGGGGCTCAGAGGTACAGGTCCAGTCCTGATTTGTTACATCTTAAAATAAAAATACAAGTTACACATTTGCAAAATAAGAAACTCAATTGTAAATTATAACAAGCAAAAAAGAACCTTAGGGGCTGCCTGTGGCCGAGTGGTTAAGTTGGCTCGCTCCACTTCGGTGGCCCAGGGTTTCACTGGTTTGGATCCTGGGCGTGGACGTGGCACCGCTGGTCAAGACATGCTGAGGCGGCGTCCCACATAGAGCAACCAGAAGGGCCTACAGCTAGAATATACAACTAGGTACAGGGGGCTTTGGGGCGAAGAAAGAAAAAAAAAAGAAGATTGGCAACAGATGTTAGCTCAGGGCCAATCTTTTTTTAACAAGCATCATGCTTTAAAATAAAAAACGAACCTTATATTGTAACATTTTCAAAATAAACACGAGTTATTTTTAAAATGTGCTTACTAATTTCGCCTAACTCCTTCTCAGAGGTACCATCCATGGACCAGGCTTAGTTATTTTCTGCCTCAGGCTCCAGCGCTCACAGCTGGTTAGAATGACTTGGCAGCCACACTCGCCAACAGCAAATCTCTCTTCTTAAGACCCGTTCAGTGATGACTTGAGAATTTGAGGCATATTCTCCCTGAAGGAGAGTTTCTTTTTTAAAGTGTCTGAAGTCCCTGTCAAGCTTCTCCTGCAGCCCTCAAAACAGCCAGACCGGGTAAATGTTTCACAGGTCCCTCTGGGGCGGAGGAGCCCTGACGTGTAGCGTTGGCCCATTTCCGTGGTGTAAATACTCCTGCCAAGGCCCATTTCAAGCTATTGCGATGTGACTGACCACGGAGCTGGGAAGAGATGTGCACAATTGGCAAGTGCCAGCCCAGCACACCTCTGCCAACTGGACTCATGGTCAAAACTGATGAATTCTAAAAGACATACACACTTTTCCTACCCATATTTGTACAGAACATAAAATGTTATCCATAATACAAAGCTTATTTGAATAATCTGCAAAACAATTGGTTTTCCCACGCACCATACCCCTGAGAAAGCCTCGGGAGAGTCGCCACTGTTCCTGCGGATGCCGTAAACAAGAGCGTGGGAGAAAGGGGAGTCACATATTTTCTTGTTGCAAAATCAGGAAAGCGAGAGAATAGGCTGGGAAGGAGAGCCAGACGCAAGTGAACACGATATGCGCAGATAAGGCTGAAAAAGGACCTAGGAGTCACAGTACATCTTACGCTGAAATCTCTCCTCCCAGCAGAGCCCTTGGGAAAAGCGAGCTGAACGGCGGATGCGTGAAGAGCACAGGAGCCGCCTCAGCACCCAGCAAACCTCAGGGTGCCTTGGGGGAGCTACCACTTCAGGCAAGTAAGATATGGAGGAGCTGAAGGAGATACCCGGGGAATCCGTTATGATCATCAACCTCATGCGACCCGACTAAGGGTCCCCACAGCCGGCTGTGTGCTTTGCGGGTCTTCCACATGCCCCTGAAGCTTAGCGGGGGACAACCGGCCGCAGAAAAGATTGTGAGGAAACAAAAGCGTGTTCTCTCTGCCCCGCGCGGTTTCCTTCTTCCATCCCAGTCGTCTCTCTTCCTCTCCCTGTTGTCCAGCTGCTGGCTGGCTTCCAGCTGATCCGCACATCCAAGAGGGCTGGCCAATCTGCTTCGACCGAGAATTCCCTTCAAGAAGCAATTTGCCTCTTTTAATGGATTCGGAGAGAAAGAAAAACCTTTAGGAAATCAGCAGTCGGTGCGGGCAGGTGGGGGCGCTGCGGTGCGTCCCCGGGAAGCCGGGGCTGGTCCCAAACACCAGTCACCTCGGTCTTGAGAAACCAGAAGTCCAACACACTGGTGTTCATAAAGAGGGCGAGCACCTTCTCCGGAGGACAAGACTCGAGTAAATAAGTATACATTTCAGTGTACAATATATAATGGATATAAGAAAAAAACTACAGATGACAATAATTATTTTGAAAGAATCACCACACTGAAATGGGCTGTCCTATCATTGCCAAACTTAGTGGTTTTCCTTTCTTTCCCTCTTAGATGCTGTATTTTTTTTGAGATTTTTTAAAATTAAACTAATTAACATATAATATTGCTTTTAGAATTATCCTTTAAACTTCATTATATGAGATATCCTGAGACAGCGTGGGAACAATTTGGAAATGACAGTAGTTTTGGGTTTCTTAATTCTTTGCACAAAGCAAATTAATCAAAATTGACATGATTAAGCAGAAACTTCTCCAGTGATGCATCTATTAAAATGACCTCTACCCAGCTGTTTATGCCTTCTCTTTGCTTACTTGTTCATTCATTTATAAAAGCTTATTCCTTTATCCTTGTATCTCCCATCACTTTCACACAGGCAAACTTTCCAATATTTTTCATGTGTGTATTTTTGCATATCTGTCTTCCTGTAAAATCTATGATGCTGTTTTGTATACTTGTACTTTTATTTATGGGAGTGGTGTGTTCTGTAGCCCACGCTCTTGGTTACTTATTTCACTGAGCATTCCAGGCTTTTCTCTCATAGTAACTTGGATTTACAACTGCCATACAATCCCGCTGGCAGTGCCCATCACATTTCATCTCTGCTCCCTTTATGAAGGACACCGAGTTCATTGCCAGCTCTTTGCTATGGCAAACAATACTGTAATGAGCAATCTCCTTGTGGATCTGCTGAGAGTTTCTTTGGGATAAACACACAGGAGAGAACTGAAGGGTCGTAGGGGATGTATATACTACATTTTTAAGTAGAACCAGAAACCTTTCTGCTTTTTACAGAAAACCTGAACCAGTCATGATACCAACCCTGATATTGGTTCCCCCACATTAAATCCACCATATGTGCAGTTAAAACCAAAACACTCATTCCCAGCTTACTCCCTGGCGTTCTGGCTCCGGAATCCACTATCCTCCATGGAGACAGACACCACCAAGGACAAGCACCTGGATTTGTTATCTCCTCCCCGCAAAGAGATACAGGCTGGTGGGAAATCTCCGACCAGCAATGCCATATGCTCCCCCTCCCCTACCTAAAACCCCAGATAAAATCTCTTCCTTGTAGCTTTTCGGGGAGTTTGGGATTTCAACATTAGCTGCCCTTTCTCCTTGCTCAGCGCTGTGCAATGATAAAATTCGTACTTTCTTCCACTACACCTGGTGTCAGAGACTGGCTTGCTGCACAACAGGTGAGCAAACTCACTTCAGGTTCGATAGCAGTCACTCCTCTTGAGCAGGGCATAAGGGTTTCTATATCCTTACAGACACCTGGCGTTATCCAACTTCATATTTGTGCTAGGCTAATTAGTATAAATTAATATTTCATTGTTTTAATTTGCATTGCCTGATTGCTAATTATTTGCAGCCTCTCTTCATATGCATTACATACCATTATATAATTAACTTCTGGGGTTTCTAGAAATGGCCTGTTCCTATCCTTTGCCCATTTTTCTCTTGGGGCTTCTGTCTTTTTGTTTTTATTTGCAAGAGGTTCTTACATAATCTAAATATTAATTCCAGGTCTAGTTTAGCCTTTGAACATGTTTTCTCTCATCCTTTCATCTCCTTGTCAACTTTGTTTTTACGGAACAGTTAAGTTTAACTTTGATTTAATCCATTTGTCTGTTGTTTGCTCATTGTTCCTGCAATGTGATTTGTGCCTTTGAAGTTTTATTTAAAAAGTCTTTCCCTGCTTCTGGGTCACAAAGATAACTCGTGTATTTTCTTGGATTAACTTTATAATTTTATCTTTTACATTTTGGTTTTTACTTCATCTCCTTTCTACCAGTGATGTATCATTGGGTAGGGGTCCAGTTTTATTTTTCTCTATATGGTGAACCAGACTTCCCAACACATTTTTACTAACTAGTCTGTCCTTTCCCTACTGATTTGTGGTGTCACCTCTATCCTTTATTAGTTTCTATCTACACTTGGATTTGTCTCTGAGCTCCCCATTCTGTTCCACTGATCCATTTGTCTGTTCTTACTCCAAAACTACACTAAAAAAATCAATACTGGGGGCCTATGCAGTGGCATAGTGGTTAAGTTCACGTGCTCCACTTCAGCAGCCCGGTGTTTGCATCTTCAGTTCCCAGGCGCAGACCTACACACCACTTATCAAGCCATGTGGTGGTGGCATCTCATATACAAAATAGAGGAAGATTGGCACAGACGTTAGCTCAGGGCCAATCTTCCTCACAAAAAAAATAAATAAGATAAAAAATCAATAACGGCTTTGAAGTATGTCAATATCTAATAGGATTTGCAGCCTCCTCTATTCTTTTGGTTGTTGTTGTTGAGGAAGATTGTCGCTGAGCTAACATCTGTGCCAATCTTCCTCTATTTTGTATGAGGGACACCACCACAGCATGGCTTGATGAGTGGTGTGTGGTTCCACGCCTGGGATCCAAACCAGGGACCGTGGGCCACCAAAGCGGAGCGTGTGAATTTAATCACTATGCCACCAGGCCAGCCCCCTCTTTACTCATCTTTTTAAGAAGAGTAGTGATTAGTCATGAATCTTTATTCTTTCATATAATTGTTAGAGTAAGTTAACCAAGTTCCTCAAAAAACATCCAGCTGGAATGTAGATTGAAATTGCATTTGAGGGGCCACCCCATGGCCGAGTGGTTAAGTTCGCACGCTCTGCTTCCGTGGCCCAGGGTTTCGCCAGTTTGGATCCTGGGTGCAGACATGGCACCACTCATCCAGCTATGCTGAGGTGGCATCCCACATGCCACAACTAGAAGGACCCACAACTAAAAATATACAACTATGTATGGGGGGCTTTGGGGAGAAAAAGGAAAACTAAATCTTTAAAAAAAAAAAAAGAAATTGAATTTGATTTATACCTTAATTTGAGGAATAATTGACACCTTTATAATATCATATCACACCACTCAAGTGCATGGACTATCTCCCCATTTACTGACATATTCTATGCTGTCAATAACAGTTTTAAAGTTTCCTCCATAGGGGTATCACGTAGTCTTGGTCAAGTGAATTCCTGGATACTTTGTAGCTTTATGTTTCTATCACGAATGGTGTCTTAATTTTATTACATAGTGTAAGAGATGCTATTAATTTTTACAGTTTGATCTTTATTTAGCACCATTGTTGAATTTTTATTACCACTAATAACTTACAATTTCCGTTGATTTTTCTAGAAATATGATTGTATCTACTGAAAATAATGAAAGTTTCAACTCTTTCAATCTTTACACGTATTTTTTCCTTCCTTTCCAATATTGTCCAGGACCCCTAGTACTCTGTAAGACAGTATAAAGAGTAGTGGTAGTAGCAGGAGTATTAGTAGTATATAAGGGGTATTATTGTTCCGATCCTTATCTTAAAGGAACTGCATCTAAATCTTTCCCATTATGTATATGTATTTGCAATAAGATTTTGGTCTACAAGCTTTATCAATTTAAGGAATTTTCCTTCCATTTCTAGTTCGATGAGAGTTTTTATCATAAATAGGTATTGATCCTTTTCAAAGCTTTTTCTGCAAATATTGAGATAATTATATAATTCTCCTTTATACGTCTGGAATGCGGAGAATTACATTGATTGATTTTCCGATGTTGAGCCATCTTTTTGGTCCTGGGATAAATCTCACTTGATTTTGATGTATTTTCTTTTAAATAAACAGATGTGTTCAGTGAATATTTTACTCTCTGCTTATGTACCTATGTTTGTAAGTGAAATGAGCCTATGATTTTCTTTATCTTCTGTCTTCGGAACCAAGATTATACTGCATTTATAAAATAAGCAAGGCAGCTTTCATTTTTCCTAGCTTCTGGTATAACTTGCATAAGATAAGAATAGCTGTCCCTTGAAAGCTTGGTGAAATTCTCCTGTGAGATTCTCTGAGCCTGGGACTTTTTGGAAGTTAGGTCTTTGACCTCCTTTTCAATTTGCTTAAGACATATTGATCCAGTTCAGGCTCTCTATTTCTTTTCCTTGTACCAATTTTAACATTTTGTATTTTTCTATGAATTCTTTTCTTTCACTAGGTTTTCAAACTTAGCAGCAGACAGGTAGGTTCTTCCATCCTCTTCTTATTTTTCTGTTGTAATTATTTCCCTCTATTTTTCTGTATTTCTAAATTTACCTTTTCTCTCTTTTTTTCTTGATCAATCTTGCCAGAGATCTGTCTTATTAATACTTGAAAAAAAATTTTTTTGTTAATCCCGTACTCAATTTTTCTTGTTCACTGTTTTATTGATTTCTGCCCCTGGAAGTCTTTCTCTCTTGTTTGCTCTGCTGTTCTTTTCAAAATTCTTTTACTGATTGCTCACTTCATTTATTATTAACATTCCCTGTTTCTTCATAGATATATTTGAAGCTGTAAATTTTCCTTAAAACTTCAGTTGGACTCCACAATTTTGATGTGTAGAGTTCACCATAATTCTGGTGATTCTGTAATTACTTTATGACTTTCTCTGTAACTCAAACGTTGTCTGGTAGTATATTACTTTGTTTCCAAACATAAGGGATTGTTTAGTTTTATTTTTCATATTAGTTTCTGAATGTATTCGTTATGAATTTGTTGCCTAAAGCATGGTCTGTTTTTGTAGTAAATGTTCCATGTGTGCTTGAAAAGAAATCTTTGTTTATTTAATTGTATAGTTTTGTTACGTCTTCATATCTCTGCTTTTTTGGGGGGACGTTTTTTGGTCTATTTGATCAATCTGTTTCCCCAACTACAATTGTTGAATTATCTAGTTCTCTCTGCTAGTCTTTCGGTTGGTTGGAATATTTTGAAGCTTTCCTATTAGGTATATATATTCTCCTAATGGAGATATGTTTTCTTCCTCTTATTCCCTTTATGCATGTATAATATCTATCATCTGTCCCTTGTGATATTTTTTGCCTTAAATTCTTACTTTGAAAGACATTATTATTGCAACCCCAGTTTTCTTTACATTCATAATTACATGGCATATATTTTTCTATCTACTTTTATTGTGAATACTCTGTATTTTTGTCATAAGTGTGTCTGTTAAAGACAACATATTGTTGTAACACATTTTGTTTGTTTTTGAAGCCACTCTGAAAGTCTCTCCCTTTGGTGAATTTAACCTTTTACTGCTATGTTAGGACTTAGTTCCACTATATTTTTTTTTAAATTTTTTTTTTTTTTTGAAGATTGGCACCTGAGCTAACAACTGTTGCCAATCTTTTTTTTTTTTTTTTTCTGCTTTTATCTTCCCAAACCCCCTGTACACAGTTGTATATCTTAGTTGCAGGTCCTTCTAGTTGTGGGATGTGGGACGCCGCCTCAATATGGCCTGACGAGCAGTGCCATGTCCGCACCCAGGATCCGAACCCTGGGCCGCCGCAGCAGAGCGCGTGAACTTAACCACTTGGCCACGGAACCAGCCCCTTTTTCTAAAATTTTTGCAGTCACCATGCTGTGCATTACATCCCCAGGACTTCTATGTCTTATAACTGCAAGTTTGTACCTTTGACCCCCTTCACCCATTTTGCCCACCCGCCACCTCCTGCCTGTGGCAACCACCAATCTGTTCTCTGGATCTATGAGTTCTGTTTTGTTTTTCATTTTTTGGGGTTTTTTTTAAAAGATTCCACATATAAGTGAGATCATGCAGTATTTGTCTGTCTCTGACTCATCTCACTTCGCATAATGCACTCAAGGGCCGTCCATGTTGTCTCCACTATCTTATTTTCCATTTGCTCCACTTTCTCTTCTTTCTTTTCTCTACTCCTAAATTACACTGGATATATCAAGTTTTCTTCAGCAAGAGTAAAATGATACATTCTGTTTTTGTCCTTATGGTGGTTGACCTTCTTAAGACCCGTATTCATGTTTATCTCTATTGTTTTCCTAAACGCATTGCTGTCTACATTTCCCCCTTACTTTACTATGATCTCATGTCCTCTTGGGCTCCCTACATCACATTGAGAGAATTTTAGTTCCAGGGCATTATGTGAGAGGGTTTTTTCCTTCTGACACCAAACATGTAGTGTCTTTTCCAACATGACTTCTCCTACTCTCCAACACGAAGTAGGTGTCCCACAATTCAATTCAGTTCTGACACTACCCAGAGTTAGATTCCACAGGTGTGGGGGCTCAGCCCTCAAGACTACCCCCACTACTGAAGCCAGTCACACATATCAGGTTCTCAGGTTACCCACACTTCTGACCAACTTGGCTACAAAGTCAGCAGTTTTCACAATCCCCACTCCAGTTTTGATTACTTGTTAGCATGATCCAGAACTCAGGAAGCTACTATACTTACAATTACAGTTTATTATAAAGGTTATATTTGAAGAGCCAGATCAAGAGGTACACAGGCCAAGGTCCAAAATGGACCTGAGCACAGGAGCCTCTGTCCCTGTGGAGTTGAGGTGCACTACCTTCCCAGCACATGAATGTGTTCACCAACTTGGAAGTTTCCCAGACCCCATTGTTTAGGGGTTTTTACGGAGGTTTCATTACATAGCATGACTGATGAAATTGTCAGCCAGGTGATAAACTCAATCTCCAGCCCTCTTCCGTCTTAGAAGTTGGGGAGTAAAGTTGAACATTCCAAGCCTCTAATCAAGGCTTGGTTTTTCTGGCCACCAGTCCCCATCTGAAGCTGTCTAGGGCCTGGCCAGGAGTTGCCTCATTAGAACAGAAGATGCTCTTATCTCCTTATCACTCAGGAAACTCCAAGGGTTTTAGGAGCTCAGCGACAGGAACCAGGGACAAAGACCAAATACATTTGTTATTATACCATGTTATGCAATTACATTTCCTTCCGTCTCAGCTTTTAAGACAATAGGAAACTTTACCTAGATACAGTACTCTTACTTCCCAAAACTCTTGCTTTGTAGTCTGAACTTAGTTCTCTTATTATTTAAATAGTTCTTCCAAAAGTGTCTTTCATATGGGTCTTTTTGTGGTAAAACATCTGAAGTTTTATGTGCCTGAGAATATTTTTATTATGTTCTTACATTTGATTAACAGATTGGCTGGGTATAATTCTTTAATACCAGAAAATTTATATCTATGTTTCTTCAAATTTTGCCTTTCCTCATTTTTATGTCTCTCTCTTTCTAGGATCCAGTTATGTGAATGTGGACATTTCTCTATCTTCCATTTCTCTTAGCTTTATTTTTTAAATATCTGGATTTTTTTCTCATCTTACCCTGTTCTTTTGCATTCTGGGAGAATTTCTCAGTCTGATCTTCCCACTCACTAATTGTTCTTTAGCTTTCCTTTAGTTATCCCACCAATGGTGTTCTTTATTTCATTGCTTACCTTTTTCATACCTAATAATCCACTTGGTTCTTTTTGCTGGTTTTTTATTCTTATTAATATCTTTTCTTTCTTTCCTTTTTTTTTTTTTTTTTTTAGAGGAAGATTAGCCCTGAGCTAACATCTGCTGCCAATCCTCCTCTTTTTGCTTTGGAAGACTGGCCCTGAGTTAACATCCTTGCCCATCTTCCTGTACTTTATATGTGGGATGCCTGCCACAGTGTCGCTTGACAAGCCGTCTGTAGGTCCACACCTGGGATCCAAACCAGCGAACCCTGGGCCACCAAAGCAGAATGTATGAACTTATCCACTGTGCCACTGGGCTGGCCCTTCCCTTGTTTCTTAAGGTGTATTTATAATGCTTGCTTTAAATTCTTGGTCCACCTGTTCATATGCTTCTGCCTGATGGCATGTGTTGTGCACTTTGTCTATTTATTTATTTGTTTATTTGGTGGTTGCCTTTCTCCTGTCAGTTTGGCCTGTGAGCTTCCTCTCCTCTCCTCTACTTATTTCACCTGGTAACATTTCCTCTACTCTGTTTTCCTGTGTATTGGGAAAAGGCCAAAGGCAATAGGCTAGGTCAGTTCTAGTGAGTTTAAGGAGAAGGGAGGGGATGAGCCCTGGGATAGAGAGCCCCAGGCACCACGGAATCCCTACTGATTCCTCTGGGCTGTTGGCCTTCCATCAGGCACCTCCTCTGGTTTCATCTTTGAATCTTTGATCTTTACATCTTTAGGATAGGGCAGCATTGGGAGGGGATAGTCTGCTAGTATGTAATCCCTTATCCCTGGGGGTGTGGAGAGGGAGGAGGGAAGGGATGGCTCTCAGAAGTTAGCTGTTCGGTACATGGATGTTTTCATCAATCTTCCCCCAGCAGGGCTTGTGTGCTGTCCTGGATTTGCCCTGGTGACACTTGCACCAATAGTCCAGGCTCCGGCCACAGAGCTCTGCACTGAAGAGGTGGGCACTGACCGTCATAAGGCTACTCCAGGGAGATGCAAGGATAGCCTTTTCTCCTGTTGGTCTCTTCACTGCTGCTTCTGGGGGCCTCTGCCCCTGGCTGCACTCACTCCCTACACATACAAGTGTTCAAGACAACCTTCCCAGAATCTTGAGGTTTTTGTTGGTTTCTTTTGTTGTTATTTTTTGTTTGTTTTTTCAAATGCACATTTCTCTCTTACTTCTGTGTTTCTTCAGTATTGATAGCAAGCAAGTGATCTAGTTTACCAACTCAGTAGGAACCTAACACTAAATATTTAATAAATGGGAGAGATGGTGTCAAGATGGTGACATGGGGGAACTCTGAACTCACCTCCTCCCACAGACACAACAAATTTACTACTACTCTTGAACAATTACCCCTGAGGGACAACTGAAAACTGGATAAGAAGAATCTCCACAACAAGGGACAGCGCTGACTGAGGTGGAAGAGGGAGAAATTCCTTTCTGAAAAGAAAAACTCTACCTTTTAGCTGTGGCACTTCACAACCAGCTGGAAGCAACCTCAAGGTATGAAGCCTTCCCTGGAGGAGCAGAGGATCTGAGACAAAGGAATACATTCCAAGTAAGGGAACAGGGCAAAACCCTGGAAAAAGAGCTAAATGAAACAGAGACAAACGATCCACCTGACAAAGAGCACAAACTACGAGTCATAAGGATGCTCACTGATCTTGGAAGAATAGATTAACTCAGTGACAACTTCAACAAAGAAATGGAAAATATAAAAAAGAACCAATCAGAAATGAAGAATACAATATGGAAAGGAAAAATTCATTAGAGGGACTCAATAGCAGAGTAGATCATACAGAAGAGCAGATCAATGAGCTGGATGAATGACTAAAGGGAATCACCCAAACTGAACAGATAAAAGAAAAAAGAAGAAGAGCAAGGACAGTCTAGGGGACTTCTGGGACAACATCAAGTTCACTAACATCCATATTATAGGTGTGCCAGGAGGAGAAGAAAGGGACAAAGGGGAAGAGAATATATTTGAAAAAATAATAGCTGAAAACTTTCCTAACCTAAGGAAGGAAACAGATATCTAGATACAGGAAGCACAGAGAGCACCAAATAAGATAAATCTAATGAGGCCCACACCAAGACACATTATAATTAAAATGTCAAGAATTGAGAATCCTAAAAGCCACAAGAGAGTGGCAACAAGTTACATGCAAAGGAAACCCCATAAGGCTACCAGCTGACTTCTCAGCAGAAACCTTATAGGATAGAAGGGAGTGGCACAGTATATTTAAAGTGCTGAAAGGGAAAAACCTACAGCCAAGGATACTCTACCCAGAAAGATTATCATTCAGAATAGAAGGAGAGAGAAAGAGTTTCCCAGACAAGCAAAAACTACAGGAGTTTATCACCAAGAAATCAGCCTTACAAGAAATGCTAAAGGGACGTATTTAAGTGGAAAAGAGAAGGCCTAAAATAGAAGTAAGAAAATTATTTTTTTAAAAAAAACCAATAAAATCACTGATAAAGGCAAATATACAGTAAAGGTAGCAGATCAACCACCTATGAAGCTAATGTGGTCAAAAGATAACAATACTAAAATTATTTCTTTCTGTGATAAGAAGGTAACAGATACACATGCAAAATAAAAGAGGTTAGATATGATATAAAAAACATAAAATGTGGGAGGAGGGGAGTAAAAGAGCAGAGCTTTTAGCAAGAGATCAAACTAAAGAGACCCTCAACTTAACATAGATTGCTATATATGTAGGTTATTAAATATGAACCTTATGGTAATCACAAACCAGAAACCTATAATAAATACACAAAATATTAAGAGAAAGGACCCAAACATAATAGTAAAGAAAGCCATCAAACCACAAGGGAAGAGAGCATGAGAAGAAAGGAACAGAGAAGAACTACTGAAATATCCAGGAAAAAAGTAACAAAACGGCAATAAGTAAATCCTTATCAACAGCTACTTTAAATGTCAGTGGACTAAATGCTCCAATCAAAAGGCATAGAGTGATGGATTGGAAAAAAAAAACAGGACCCTTATATATACTGCATACAAGAGATACACTTCAGATCTAAAGACACTCACAAAACAAAGTAAAGGGATGGAAAAAGATACTCCATGCAAATGGCAATGAAAAGAAAGCTGGGGTAGCAATATTTATATCAGACAAAGTACACTTTAAAACAAAAACTGTAAGAAGAAACAAAGAAGGGCACTACATAATGATAAAGGGAGCAATCCAACAAGAGGATATAACACTTTTAAATATCTATGCACCCAACAGAGGAGTACCTAAATATATAAAGCAATTATTAATGAATATAAAAGGAGAAATAGACAGTAAAATAATAATAGTAAGGGACTTTAATACTCCACTTACACCAATGGATAGATCATCCAAACAGAAGATCAATAAGGAAACATTGGCCTTAAATGATAAATTAGACCAGATGGACTTACTAGATATATACAGAACATTCCATCCAAAAACTGCCAAATACACATTCTTTTCAAATGCACATGGAACATTCTCCAGGATTGATCACATATTAGGCCACAAAACAAGTCTCAATACATTTAAGAAGACTGAAATAATACCAAGCCTCTTTTCTGACCACAAGGGTATGAAACTAGAAACCAACTACAGGAAGAAAATCAGAAAAGCCACAAAAATGTGGACATTAAACAAAATGCTACTGAACATTGATTGGATCAATTAAAAAATCAAAGAGGAATTCAAAAAATACCTAAAGACAAATGAAAATGAAAATATGGCATGCCAAAACTTATGGGATACAGCAAAAGCAATTCTAAGATGGAAGTTGATAGCAATAGAGGCCTACCTCAACAAACAAGAAAAATCTCAAATAAACAATCTATCAGTGCACTTAAAGGAACTGGAAAAAGAAGAACAAAGCCCAAAATCAGTAAAAGGAAGGAAATAATAAAAATCAGAGCAGAAATAAATGAAACAGAGACTTAAAAAAATAGAAAAAAATCAATGAAACTAAGAGCTGTTTCTTTGAAAAAATACACAAAATTGACAAACCTCTAGCTAGACTAGCCAAGTAAAAAAGAGAGAAGTCTCAAATAAATAAAATCAGAAATGAAAGAGGAGCAACTACAATGGACACCTAGAAATACAAAAGATTATAAGAGAATACTGTGAAAAGCTATACACAACAAACTGGATAATCTGGAAGAAACAGATAAATTCTGAAAACATACAACCTTCGAAAACTGAATCAAGAAGAAATAGAGAATTTGAATAGACAAATCACCAGAAAGGAGATCAAAACAGTAATCAAAAACCTCCCAAAAAATAAAAGTCCAGGACCAGATGGCTTCCCTGGTGAATTCTACCAAACATTCAATGAAGACTTAATACCTATCCTTCTCAAACTCTTCCAAAAATTTGAAGAGGAGGGGAAGCTTCCTAACTCATTCTACAAAGCCAGCATTACCCTGATACCAAAACCAGACAAGAACAACACAAAAAAAGAAAATTACAGGCCGATACCACTGACGAACATTGATGCAAAAGTCTTCAACAAAATACCAGCAAATTGAATATGACCATACACCATGATCAAGTGGGATTTCTTCCAGGAATGCAGGGATGGTTCAACATCCACAAATCAATCAATGTGATACACCACATTAACAAAACGAAGAGTAAAAATCACACGATCATCTCAATAGATGCCAAGAAAACATTTGACAAGATACAGCATCCATTTATGATAAAAACTCTGAATAAAATGGATATAGAAGGAAAATGCCTCAACATAATAAAGGCTATATATGACAAACCCACAGCTAATATCATTCTCAATGGAGAAAAACTGAAAGCTGGCCCTTTAAGAACAGGAACCAGACAAGGATGCTCACTTTCACCACTCTTATTGAACACAGTATTGGAAGTACCAGCCAGAGCAATCAGGAAAGAAAAAGAAATAAAAGGGATCCAAATTGTAAAGGAAGAAGAGAAACTATCACTCTTTGCAAATGACATGATTTCATATGTAGAAAACCCTAAAGAATTCACCAAAAATGTGTAGAAATAACGAATGCAGTAAAGTCACAGGATACAAAATAAACACAAAAATCCAGTTGCATTTCTGTACACTAGCAACAAAGTAGCAGAAAGACAAATTAAGAATACAATCCCACTTACAATTTCAACAAAAAGAATAAACTACCTAGGAATAAACTTAACCAAAGAGGTGGAAGATCTGTACACTGAAAACTATGAAACATTGCTGAAAGAAATTGAAGAAGACACAAAGAAATGGAGAGATATTCCAAGCTCTTAGATTGGAGGAATTAGCATAGTTAAAATGTCCATACTTCCTAAAGCAATCTACAGGTACAATGCAATTGCTATCAAAGTTCCAACATTTTTCACAGAAATAGAACAAAGAATCCTAAAATTTATGTTGAACAACAGAAGATCCTGAATAGCCAAAGGAATCCTGAGAAAAAAAGAAGAAAGCTGGAGGTACCACACACCCTGATTTCAAAATATATTAGAAAGCTATAGTAACCAAAACAACATGGTACTGGCACAAAAAGAGACACACGGATCAGTGGAACAGAATCGAGAGCCCAGAAATAAATCCACACATCTATGGACAGCTAATATTTGACAAGGGAGCCAAGAACATACAATGGAGAAAGGAGAGTCTCTTCAATAAATTGTTTTGGGAAAACTGGACAGCCACATGCAAAAGAATGAAAGTAGACCATTATGTTACACCACACACAAAAAGTAATTCAAAATGGATTAAAGACTTGAATGTAAGACCTGAAACCATGAAACTTCTAGAAGAAAACATGGGCAATATGCTCTTTGACATTGATCTTAGCAGCATATTTTCAAGTACCGTGTCTGACTGGGCAAGGAAAAGAATAGAAAAAATAAAGAAGTGGGACTACATCAAACTAAAAACCTTAAGCACAGCAAAGGAAGCCATCAACACAGTGAAAAGGCAACCTAAAAATTACAGGAAGATATTTGCAAACCGTATATCTGATAAGGGGTTAATATCCAAAATATATAAAGAACTCATACAGCTCAACAACAAAAAAAACCAACAACCTGATTAAAAATGGGCAAAAGATCTGAACAGACATTTCTCCAAAGAAGATAAACAGATGGCCAACAGGCACGTGAAAAGATATTGAACATCATTAACTATCAGGGAAATGCAAATCAAAACTGCAATGAGATATCACCTCATTCCCATCAGAACGGCTATAATTAACAAGACAGGAAATAACAAATGTTGGAGAGGATGTGGGGAAAAGGGAACCCTCATATACTGCTGGCGGGAGTGCAACCTGGTGCACCCACTATGGAAAACAGTATGGAGACTCCTCAAAAAATTAAGAATAGAACTATCATATGATCCAGCTATTCCACTGCTGGGTATTTATCCAAAGAACATGAAAACATGAATGTGTAAAGATACATGCACCCCTATGTTCACTGCAGCATCATTCATAATAGCCAAGACTTGGGAGCACCTAGGTGCCCATCGAGGGACAATGGATAAAGAAGATGTGGTATTTATACACAATTGAATACTACTCAGCCATAAAAAATGGTGAAATCTGGCCATTTGTGAGAATATGGACGGACTTTGAGGGTATTATGCTTAGCGAAATAAGTCAGAGGGAAAAAGTCAAATACCATATGATCTCATGCATAAGTAGAAGATAAAAACAACAACAAACACATAGAGACAGAGATGGGATTGATGGTTACTAGACAGGAAGCAGGGAGGGAGGCGGGAAAGCGGTGATTAGGCACATGTGTGTGGTGATGGATTGTAATTAGTCGTTGGGTGGTGAACATGATGTAATCTACACAGAAATTGAAATATGATGATGTACACCTCAAATTTATATAACGTTAGAAACCAATGTTACCACAATAAAAAATAAATTTAAAAATATGTTTAATAGATGTTTCTGATTGATTAACAAGGCTAACACAGACGCATGTGTTTCACTCCAGGTTTGTTTTTGTTTTCATTTTTTAAAACAGGAAAAAGGTTTTAACTGACTGCAAGGTTTAGGTATATCCCTGACAGAAGGGGATAGGAAAGAGAGAGGAATGGATTTCTCATTGTGTGCCCATCCAGTGCTGAGGACTTTCTAGGTGTGAAATATGTGAGGCGGGTATGAAATTTACTCCACAAAATTCATTTCATTTCTTTATTTCTCTAAGTCTGATAAGCATTCTGGGCCCCCACCTATCTGGCTAGTGGAAAAAAATCAATCTCAGTGATGGAAGGAGCTTTCCCTCCCTAGGGTTATGCAAAATTCCCAGGAGAATGAGTCTTATGTAGCCTAGAATGTTCTGGAAAGGGCATCCACTTTTCAATTCCTACTGGCCTCTCTTAGGGGACCCTGTGCAGTCTTTGAAGACAAGCAGCTTTGTTGTTTCTGTGCCAGGCGCCAACCCAGGGGTTTTGCCTGAGGTTTCCAATTCCGCCACCCATAATGTACAATCTCCCTCCCCACTAATGCACACATCATCTTCTGGGAGGATAACTAGAAGTGGGCTGAGACCAAGCCACAGAAATTCCAGAATCCATGTCCACTGATCCTCTCTTGGTTGTAGGGAATTTGTCTCCCTTTCCCCTTAAAATCGGGGCCATTTCCATCTCCTTAACTCCAAATGTGCCTCCACCTCCTCTGGGCTGGGACCATCCAGCCTGCTCCCCGTAAATGAGTTTGAAACACAAAATCTTTTTCTCTCCTCTGTGGGGTGTTGATTTCAGTATGACAGCACAGAATTTTAATAGCATAACGCCACTTTTTCCAAGGATGAGGCTGGAGAAAGATGAACCAGTTAGTTTCTGTTTTGTTTTAATTCTTACCGTATCATATAGATATTATGGCCTTTAAGTCCCTCCTACACCTTGTGGTAGCTGCGGCAGTTTGCTACCCAGGTCCTTCTCAGCTGGTGGGGACAGGGAGGAAGGGCTTGAGTTGCTTTCCTTACCCAAGGTCACACCCTCTCCCCAGGGGCAGCCAGTGTCCAGTGGCCAGTTGACATGGGATTGGGGGTGAGGCACAAAGGCCTGGCCCCCTTGCCTCAAGGTGGTACAACTCTGAAAGGCCATCCATCGGGGCTCGCCGGGAAACTGGCTGAGGCCTTGTAACCGACTGTCCCAACTTCTCCCCCTGCCCAGTAGTGCTTCCTTCCCTTCCTGACAAGTGTTGGCCCGAGGGCATTCTCTAAGGAACTTCCTGTGCACAGATCTCTGCCACAAAGTCTGTTTCCTAAGATGAGCCCCAAGAAATAGACATCATTTATTCACACTTTACAGATGTGGAAACTGAGGCTGCGGGAGCTTGCGTAACTTGGTCCCATGGGAAATGTACCTGTCTGACTCCCAAGCCTTTGGATACCTTTCTGGTCTGAGGGGTTCCCACCCTCCCTGAGGCAGGAATGTAGAGTAATAAGATCCACTCAACTGTTTGCTGCCAGGTCGTCCCCACCAGGCACCATGCTCCAAACCTATAGTTGGATTATACACATACGCACACACACCCTCTCCCCTCTGCACCACAGTTACCATCTCTTTCACATCAAAAATTCCCAAAGAAGAGTGAGGAACCGCAGACCAGAGAGGTATGCCTCAAATGCCTTTGAAATTCAGCAGGAGTGCCAGGCTCCAGGGGCCGGAAAGAGGGCTCTGGCTGACTCAGCATTCCCCGCAGGGCCAGGCGGTGCTTCCCCTGCAGGTTCCAAGGAGGAAGGGCCGTCAACCGGCTCCAGGAATGGCTGCCCCCATGAGGACTCCTCACCCTCCCCACTCCCAACTCTGCCCTCCCTCCCCATTCCTGAAAAGATCAAAGCTGCGGAAGGGCTGGTTTTCAGTTTCCAAGGCAGAATCAGGAGTTGATGCAGTTCTTTAAGAACAAATGCCACCTGCTGTCCCAGCACAGCTAATAACTCTCCTTCTGGGGCTTAATCATAACCTGCTCGCTCAAGCTCCCTCCTCCTCACCCCCGCATTCAGGTGCTGCCTGAGGAAACAGGGTCTAAGTGTGAACACATTGACTCCTTGCCCAAGGCCTTTTCAAGAGGCTGCCCTGCTGGTGTTGTAGCAGAAACCCCCTGAGCCTCCCCATGTCAGAAAGGCCTTGAGTGGCGAGTTCAACCCCACCTGGCACAGAGGGCCTGCTGCTCTCCCACAGCAAACAACTGCAGGTTGTGGGTCACGAGAAGCATAAAGGAGAAAATACAAAGAACTCCTTGCTGGATTTCTAGCCAGCGGGTCCTCATGTGCACAAACCGTGCTGCTCAGTTCACACTGGGGAATCCAAAATCACTGAGGGCCTGTGTGTGCCTTCGCGGTCCCCTGAGACCTGATCCTGGCTCAGCCTCCCTATTTTCCTGGTGCTTCTCTCACTTCTGGAAAAGTGTCAGAGCAGATGGGGAGGGGACGGGGGCCTGGGGTGGCTGTGCCTTCGCTCAGAGGAGGAATCTGCAGCCAGAGATGCTCTGGAGCTGT
The DNA here is from genome assembly GCF_041296235.1 of Equus asinus. NCBI lineage: Eukaryota > Metazoa > Chordata > Mammalia > Perissodactyla > Equidae > Equus > Equus asinus. The sequence goes on from NC_091813.1 coordinate 45,552,487, forward strand.
CAGGGCCGCTGGACAGAGGCTCAGGTCCAGGCTCTCAGTGCTTGTAACCCTAGGTCTTGCCCTACATGCCAGTCAAGCGCCCACAGCTCAGAGAAGCAGCCTCTTCTGTGGGTCTTTGAGATGACAGCTCCAGTTGTCCTGCTTGGCTCCCCCCCCCCCACATAAGTTCTATTAAAATATTAGAAGAACAAGAAAGTTGAGTGGATCACCTTAAACCTTAGAATTGGCACTACCAATGTCAGCAGCACAGCTGTATTTGAGTGCCCCAGCCTCAGCAGGGTGCCTGCCCACTCCTCCTCTTGGTGGAGCACTGCGGTCCCTGTGCCCCTCGTCTGTGCACTTCCCCCGCAGGGTGTCCCCCTGGGCGATGGAGCTGGGCGGCTTCTCCTACTCCCAGACACCCACCAATGCACTCTTGTGCTCCCCAGGATATTCCCAGAGTCCCAACCCGGAGCCAAGCCCTGCATCAGAGCTGGGAACATGATGGTGAGGGGAAAAGCAAATTTAAAAACCATCGCGGAACCTACCCAGTCTAGGGAGGAAGACCAACACTAACCATGGAATTAGACAAATAAAAGTAGTTATAACTGTATCAAGTGCCAAGAAAAGGAGGTACATGGTACCGTGAGAGCATGTAACGGGGTGCTGAGCACGTCAGCTTTCCCTAAGAAGTGGTGACTGAGCTGCCTCTGAAGGAGGAGCAGGCCAAGCAGACGACGGCCATTCTAGGCAGAGGGGACAGCCGTGGCAAGCGGGAGAGGGGGCCTGTGAGCACTGAGAGAAGGCCAATGAGGGTGAGAGGGGGAGACCACAGGCCAGAGAGGGGCCAGATCAAGCAGAACAATGGAAAGTCTTTAAAGTATTGGAAGCAGTCACATGAAATAATCAGACTTGCATTTTTTTTTAAAAAAAATCACTATTGGCTGCAGCAGAGATCAAACTAGGAAGAGATGGTGGAGACCGGTTAGGACTCACCACCTGGACCAGAGTGCAGGCGGAGAGGAGGGGACAGGCAATAGAGATCTTTCTGAAGAAGGATCAGCGAGACTTGGCAGTGGGTTTGATCTGGGGGGAGGGGGAGGGAAGTGTCAAAGCAGATACTCGGGTTTTGACTTCACAACTGGTTATAAAGTAAGAAGAGGATCACATGTGAGGAAAGATGATGAATTCCTTTCAGACCTGTTGAGTCTGGGATGCTTAGAGACATTCAAGTTGTGTGGTCAAAGAGGCAGCTGGAATCTGTGACAGGCGCTTTGGCCCAGGAATCTAATTTGTGATATAGGTGGGTTCCGAAGCCCTGGGTATGGACGAGTCAACAGGGAGCCATTACAGAGCGGGAGGCGAGAAGACAGCTGTGAGTGATGGAGGAACTCCCACAGTCAATGGCTGCCGGAGGAGATGAGCCTGCAGAGGAGACTAAGAGTTGCTTCCAGAGAGCAGGAGACAAAGGAGAACGTTGGGTCACGGGATCCAACAGAAAAGAACTTGTTTCCTGAAGAAGAGGACTTTGCCTCTGACCACGATGGAGTAACAGGGACTGGTTTTCCCCCTGCTTTAAACACCTACTAAAAGAGACAAGGTATATAAACAACGGTTTCAGACATTGAAAAACAGGCAGTGAAGGACAGCCATCCCCGAGAGAAGGGAAATAAATGAGGTGAGTCCCACACTTGACACTGCCTGCTGCTGGAGAGGGTTTCCAAGCTGCAGGGCTGGGAGGGGGAGCCTCGGCAGAGCCCGATGGTCTTCCTGGGTCCAGGAGACAGAAGCGAGAGTTCTGGGCCTGCAGTGCTTTGAAATCTGGGTCTCACACGGGCCCTTCCTGGGGGACAGGGGACCCACGGGAGACAATTTGGAACCAGCTACAAGTAGACTAGTGAGCAGATAAAAGTAGGGCATGCTGCCTGGATGGGAGAGGGCGAGCCCAGGGGGAAAGAGGGTCAGCCTTCCCTGGCCATGAGGGATCGCATGAGAGGGGTGACACAGTGCCTTGGGCCTTTCAGGGTGCCAGCCAGTGCAGAGGCCTCCCCTCCCCTGCTGGGGTTGCTCTTCTTCCGGCTTGTCTCTGGAGGCTCAAAATCACACCTCTGTGCGGTAACTTCCCAGTAGGAGACAGCTGACAGAGCCCAGCCACCAGGCCCGGAAGTCCACCCTGTGGAAGAGAGAGACACAGCTGCCATTTTTCTCTCCCAATCACTTCAGTGTGCTGTAGTTTATGCAGACCCCGGGCTGCCCTTCCCTGTGGGCGGCCCGCCCTGCACGGCATACCTCAGAGGCGCTGACAGTTTTTTCAGACCAATCCCTTCATAGAGAGGAAGTGATCCCCAAATCAATCCCCTGGAGGGCATGAGTGATGGGAGTCAGAGAGCCGGGGCTGCCGCCAACAGCCCCACTGCAGCAATGCGGTCCAGGGGGAACCCGCGGCCTGTTCACGCCCAGCAGCGCCTGCAGCCCACCCGGTGAGGTAGCCTGGGGAGGATGAGAGAGGGTGGGGCTAGGACCCGTGTGAAGGGAGATCCAGGATGACGCAGAGCTCTGTCACCACGCCAGCACTGTGATGCTGAACTAACCACCACGCCGGTTTGTGGTCTGTGTGTTTTTTCCTCAAGAGCCGGGTGAGGCGAAAGGCTATATAACATTCATCACCCACTACATTAGTTTTCTGAATTTCTACTTAGAACATTTGTGCCTGTCAGATAAGAGAGACGCTCAATTAGGCTCCAAATGTCACAATTTCTAGTAATTACCGTCGTGCACCAACAATGAAAAAAGCTCAACAATGGGTCTGATTTGAAACATTAACTTTCAAAAATGCTCACAAATGAATCATTTCATCTACAGTCAACTTCCATTTTATTTTTTTTCTCCTAGAGATAGAAAATAGATAATTACTGAGGAAAGAATTGGGGAAACTTTCCACGCGCATAATTTGTGTTCAGCAACATGGAAACAAACATTTCTCCGGAATCTGCAAAATGATCCCATATACAATCTGTTATCATTGTAGAAAACCTTCTAAAATGGATTCAGTGCAAAAAATTCCTTGCTGAACAACATCTGTGATTTATGGCATGTCAAATTTGAAATATGCATGTGCGGGCGTGTGGGGGTGTATGTGTGTGCTCCCCATAATGAAGTCCTTGTGCTCCTCACTCTCTGTGTAGCCCACGCATAAGTGGGCATGAAATGATTAATAACAAAACCCCAAGAGACTGTACCCAAGGAGAATGTCTGATAGAGCCACACAAAAAAGGAGCGTGGAGTCAGTGACTGCTGTGCCGTGGGGAACACTTGGTAACTATAGCAACCTGCTTTAGAAGTTGTTCTCTCCCTGCCAAAAATCAGGTAGGCCCCGTCAGCTCTCCCACTGTCACACCACAGGGAGAGGGAAGCCATGCGGGAGGGGCCGCAGGCCAGCTACGCCAAGGGCACTCGAAGAAAAGTAAATCTCCTGAAGTCTTGGCACCACATGGGGCTCCGGCGTAGCAGGTTAGGAACAAGAAGCAGTGTGCAGCTGAAGAAGGCTGAGCGTGCAGAGTGGATTTTGAACTCTTGCAAACAGATGAGAATTCTTTGTAATAAATACCTCAGCCCACTTGTGACCATTCTGATCTGAACTGGCCTGGGACCCAGAAAAAGATCAACACACAATCAAGAACCAAGAGAACTAATAAGATGTACACCGGGGCAGGACGTTTCCTTCAGGCTCTGGGCTAAGGTCACCCATTCCATAGGGAGGAGGGACTGGAGGTAACACCAGAACCGCACCACATATTAGATAGATCTTGTAGTTTGGGCAATTTTTTAAAATGTATAGCTGTTAGTAAACTGCAGACAGTTGAGTCCATAGGGTGAGCTCATTTCTTCTCATCAAACCCTTTATAGTTGTCATTGAACAGCCTGGACCTGGGGCTGGCCCAGTGGTGCAACGGTTAAGTTCGAGTGCCCCACTTTGGCAGCCCAGGGTCACTGGTTTGGATCCTGGGCGTGGACCTGCACACCACTTATCAAGCCATGATGTAGCAGGTGTCCCACATATCAAATAGAGGAAGATGGGCACAGATGTTAGCTCAGGGCCAATCTTCCTCAGCAAAAAGAGGAGGATTGGTGGTGGATGTTAGCTCAGGGCTAATCTTCCTCAGGGAAAAAAAAAAAAAAGCTTGGACCAAAAGAAACTCCTCAAATACAGTTAGACAAAGGTTTCCTACGCCAGGGGGATTCCCCCCAGTGACCTTTAGTAATCTGGCCTCTGAAGTAGGCAGAAGGGAAGCATCCTTTTGCATCAGTGGGGCCTGGCGTGCTGTATGTTATGCAGACTCAGGCTCAGTTTAGTCATCTCACTGCCTCTGTCTTGAAATATTGCCTCCACTTGACTTCCAGGGAACTCACTCTCCTGTTTTCCTCTGACCTCACTGGCTGCTCTTGCTCACTTCCCTTTGCAGGATCTTCCTACTCTTCCCCAGCTCTTGATGACTTAAGCCTTGGAAGTCCTCCCCTCTCATCTATCTAGCCTCCTTCCCTACTACTGATCTCATTTAGTGTCAGCGATCTCACTACATCCACATGCTGACGACTCCTAAATTTGTATCTGCAGCTCTTGGACTCAAGATGGTAGCCAACAACCATCTCTGTATGTCCACGTAGATGTCTACCAGGCATCACACACACAGCATGCCCCAGATAGTTTTCCCGTAGTAGATGGTTGGTTCTGCCATCAAAGTCCATCCCAAATGTAAGCAGTCCTCAGTCCCCGCTTGGCTCCCATCCAGGCTACTGTCATCTCTCGCCTGGATTGCGCCAGTGACTTCCTGAGTTCTCTGTTTTGCCCTTGCTCTTTCTTCCAATCTATTCTCCACACAGCAGCCAGAATCTTTTAAAAACACAAATCAGATTCTATCACTGCCTCTCTCAAAACCCTCCAATGCCTTCCAGTCACGCTAAGAATAAAAGCCAGAGTTTTTGTCACGGCCTCTGGACCCTGCATGATCGGGTGCGCCTGCCTCTCCAACCACGCTCTCCATCACTCTGCTCCTGACACATTGGTTTTCTTTGCTGTTTCAAACATGACCTCAGAGCCTGACACCTGCTCTTACCTCCACCTGGAACTCCTGGAATAATAGCTCATCCCCTCCATCTAAGTGTCTGTTCTCTCCTTAGAGAGACCCTTCCTGCCTACTTTACTTAACAACCCCGACCCCCACATTCCATTCTATCCCTTTATCCCACCTTCTTTTTCTTTGCCACACTAATCACTACCTATGTTACCAGGCATTTGTCTCCCTCCGTAGAATGAGGTTCTTAAACACAGGGACTTCGTGTTCTGGTTTCTGTAATCCTTCCCCAGGACTCAGAACAGCGCCTGGCACATGGTGGGTGATCAACAAGTATTTGTAAATGAATGAATAAACACATGTGTAAACAACTGTACATTTGTGTAGCACGTTGGCTGTGACATGTAAAGGTTTAACGGTTTTTAAACTACTTTTGATTTTGTTGCTAAATGATCTGGCTCCTTTAACAAATCAGGTGGTAAAATGTCATTCTTCGGAGAATTAAAAACATCTGGAGTCAAAACGTGGCGCGCTCCCATGGCTCTGATATCAGAGATTTCAGACATTTAGCTACAGGAGTCTGGATAGAATTACAACAGCAGGACTTGGGAGCTAGAAGAGAATTCTCCCCTCAAGGGGGATATGCATCCACCTCCTCAAGAGCAAACACAAGCTCTTCCTCCCACCCTGTTCCTGTGGGCTCACCTGCCCCGCCTCACTCACCAAGGCATCCTCCCAATGTAGGTGCCTTTCCCAGAGGAATCCGCCTAGCTGCTAAAAAAAAAATTCCCTCCACATCATCACAGAATGTTTAATAATAGCTACCAGGTATCAAGCATTGACTATTTGCCACACACTTGACCTTCACTTGTTTAATCCCTGCAGCAACCCTATGAGGTGGTATAGTCAGTAGTCTCCTTTCGCAGATGAGGAAACCCAGGCACAGAGAGGCTAAACGACTTGTCCAAGGTTACGAAGCTGGTAAGATGTGGAGCAGAGATTCAACCCGAGGTTTGGCTTCAGCATGCATGCTCTTAATCCCCTGCATGGTCCCTCTGTTCTTAGTTGGGAGAGGCCTTATAGACCACTTGGTTCAAGTTCCTCATTTCAAAATGAAAAAGCTAAGGCAATGACAAGTTGAGTGACACGGCCAAGGTCACACAGCAGGCAATGGATGAGTTGGGGGGTGGGTCCAGGTCCGTGTTCTCCATCTTCTCTAATAGGTTTGAAAGATCTCAGTGAGATATTTCTGTCCCTGGTGAGTGGGCAGCAGGGAAATTTTATGGTGGAACCAGTCCTAACTGCTAACTGCTAAACGTAAGACCAATGGGGGAAGTTGCCTCGAGTATCCTATAAAAGGGGGTGGGATTAATTAAAGCAAGTATCTGGAAATTTATCTCAGTTTAAGTGGCAAAGTATGCCTTTTATTTTTGAAATCTCTTTCCTTCTTATTTCTTTGACTACAAGGTATTGTGTGGTGTCTACTTGAAAAGCACCTTTAACCAAGTTTTCCTCTATTGTTCCCAAAGAGTAATTACATTTATTTTAAACCTAGTGCAGACTGTACCCTCTTTCTTCCTTAATTTTGCCACATTCAAAGACTAACTACTGTCTGCTGCCCTGATGGAGTCTTGGTGGCTAAACAGCATTGCCAGCACTCGCCCTAATGTCCCAATCTTCAAGTGCACAAGGTGAAACAGATGACCTCGCGCAGTCAACCACTCTGGGCCAGTTTCCTCATCTCTAACACAAAGCAGTGGGCCTAGATGGTCTCTGTCTTACTCTGTGGGTGCCTTCTGATTCTACACATAGAATAACAACAGTAGTCATTTATTTATCACCAGGCACTGTGCTACATGTTTTATGTGCATTTCTCATTAAATCTTCACAGCATCACTATGAAATAGGAACTATTATTATTTTACAGATGAGGAAAGTAAAGCTTAGAGATGTTAAGAAATTTTCCCAAGGTCACATACAGCAGGTGAGTGGCAGAGCGGGGATGCAAATCCTGGCAGTCTGTTCAGATCCTCTACTCTTAACCGCTAGGAGGTGAGAGTGCGCACCCTTACAGAATCATGGAGAGCAGAAGAACCCACAGAACATCTTCCCTCATAGTACAGATGGAGAAACTAGGGCCAAGAGAATTTGAGTGACTTGTCTGAAGGCACATTACCAAGCAGTGGTAGAGCCAACATGAGTTCTCTTCTTGGCTATTTACCGTGGCCATTCATTCCATCAGGTAGATTCTGGGGAATGGACAGCTCCCCCATCAATAAGCTTTTGATTAGACTCTGGGCCTAGTTTACTCACTTTTTGTGTGTGTGTGAGGGAGATTGGTCCTGAGCTAACATCTGTTGCCAATCTTCCTCTTTTTGTTTGAGGAAGATTGTCACTGAGCTAACATTTGTGCCTATCCTCCTCTACTTTGTATACTGGATGCTGCCACAGCACGGCTTGATGAGCAGTGTGTAAGTCTGTGCCCAGGATCTGAACCAGTGAACTCTGGGCCACTGAAGTGGAGCATGTGAACTTAACCACTACTCTACCAGACCAGCCCCTGGTTTACTCACCTTTTGTCCAGAAATATATTAAAAATAGTTTTTGGCAGTTGTAAGCATCTCCTATGCATTAGGTTTATACATTTTCATGATAAACTTAAGCCTGACTTTACGTGTCCATCTTTTTTTTTTTAACTAAAATTTTATTTGGAATTTGTATTCAGAATCCAATCTGGGTTTCCCAAGGATGCTATTGGTTGTCAACGTGATGTTCTAGACCTTCTCCACAGGAACTTTCCCCACAAATCCACTGCAGGATGGGTCTGCAGAAGGCTGAGGCTGAATGAACTTGAAGCATCTGCATCTTCTCCCACATGCTAAGTCCTAAAACCGTCAGTGTTCTCCTTTACACCATCTGCAGACTTTCGAAGTTGCTTTTAGATTTAGAGCAATGGTTATCAGCTCTGGCTGTACATTAGAATCATCCAAGGAACTTTAAAAAATATACTCCTAGATTGGATTGGTGGTTACTGTAGGGGAAGGTGGGGTGGGGAGGGGAGGGCAAAAGGGGTGATTAGGCTCACATGTAAACAGATGGACTATAATTAGTTTTTGGGTGGTGAACATGATGTAATCTACACAGAACTCGAAATATATTATGATGTACATCTGAAAGCTATATATTGTTATAATCCAATGTTACTGCAATTAAAAATAATAATAGAATATAGCCTATAATCCTTTATCCAGAAAAACAATGTATCTGAAGGTAAATAATAAAAGTTATAAAACAGATGCTTCCCTAAGCTAAACAAAATTGCTTTACAAAAGTGCAAGCAATCATATTTCAAAATAATGCAAAATAGAAAAAAAATAATAAAAATATACTCCTAATTTGGGACCTGCCCGCCACTGAAACAATTAGAAGTTCAAAAATAAAGAGTGTTTTAGGAACGTTGGTCAGGTTGACATATCCATAATTAACTGGAAAGAGATTTTTACAGTATTTCTTTTTTTGTTTGTTTAAAGAGCCATGTCTGCGGCTGCTTAAACTCCCAGTTCTGGGTTCCTCATGCACCCCCTTCTTTCTTCTCATCATTCTGCGACTTTCCTTTCTTTTTTGAAGTTCTCTCTCCACACAGAACAGTTGTGGAGGAGCAGGTATCTCTATACTGTTCTCTCTCTGCTTATTATTAATTTTGACACGATATTTTATTTACATGTTACAACACTCAAAAGGCACACAACAACCCAGAGTAAAAAATGAGTCTCCCTACTTTCCATCTCTCAGCCTCTCAGTTTCCCTCCCTGGAGCCACCAGCTTCCAGTTCTGGAGGAGTCCTTGTGGAGACAGCTTATGCATGTACAAGCAAATACTACTTACATGGATTGACCCAAACGGTAACCTTCTATACTGATCGGTAACTTGCTTTTCCCTCCTTTCTCTTTTATCTCCAAAATTAAGCATGCAGGACTTTCTCCTATTAGGTATTTTTTAAGGGGAATGACAAGGCCAATGACAAGGGCTCATACTGAAGATCCAGAACCTTTAAAGTTCTCATAGTCACATTTCTGAGTTCCTTGCTCAGTGGTACCTAGAGTTTCCTGCTCTCTTCCTTTCTCTTCTGTGCCTGAGGGTGGAGATCTTCAACTCTCATTGTCCCTCCAGAGTGTCCTGAGTCCTCCACCCCATTCAGCATTTTGTTCTGTCCTTCCCTCATCAAAGTGCCTCTTACTAGGAAGCAGTCCTGAATTTACAGATAAGGTGAAACAATGCTTATGACGAGCAAGCCATTCAGGGACCTCCGAACCTCATTTGGAAATTACACATCTCAGAGAAATTTATGATCCATGGCCACACTGAAATTTCACTTTGTAATTTAGGCCAAGTGACAACGTCTGAGCTATGATGTTGAAAGTTGGAATTCAAAGGAAGGGGTAAACAGAAGAAACAATGCAAAGAGAAATGTGATGAGACTTGATACTAACTCGGTTGAGGGAATGGAGAGAAAGGACTGAATTCTCTACACCTCAGAATCTAAGATTTTAAGCTCAAGCAACCAGAAGATTCACTGTTAAACGGGATATTCTTTGTAAAGGGCTTTCAAAGCCTTATTTTTTTCAAGGTTGAATACTGTACTCCTCAAATTTCAGAGGTGGGCCAGGTGTGGGAAAATCCTGTGAGGTCACGGGGTTTGTCTCCAACCCTTCTCCGCACTTTTTCTGCTTCACCCTTCTGCCTGATTCCACAGGCTATTCTTCCACTCGGCTGCCTGTCATCTAACCCCTGCTAAAGGGATGAACAGTATCAGGTGTGGGCTGATAAAGGCAAAAGCTGTGCCTCTCCCAGGGGTAGCTACGTTTTAAAAGGAGACTCATGAAGAAATAAAGCCTTAAGACGAAAAAAAAAAAAATGCACCTACAAGAGTGGAATTAATGGGTCCTAGGGTTAATTTTTTTAGATGAGCTGGTAGTCCTCAAACGACACTGTTGGTTAATCACAAGGTTAACTCTGTTCTGTTGGGACCACTTAATTCTGAAGCTCTCCTTGCCTGCACAGACTACTGCCTACAGATGGAACGTTAGGCCTTTCACTGTGTGAGGTACAGTTACTTTCTGGCCAGCCATTTACTTATTTTAAAAGACAACAATAGAGGTTGAGTAAGTTTCTTCCACATTCCTTGACAGTCTGTTTTGGTTGGGATTTTCTGTGGTCCATAATGGGTCTTCCCTTACTGGAATTACGTAATATTTAATATCTTGTTGAAGAAGAATGCAAACTCCATCACCACATTCAAAGCTTTAATAGAGACACACGACTCTTCTAAAGAGACAATTCCTCACACCACCAGTTAAGCTGAATGCAATTGAAGCAGCTGATCTGATATCATGAGCAAGTACACTCAGACCAGAGCCAGGAACTCAATAATGCATGCATACGGCTGTCACCAATTCCAATCCACCTGAGTTTACCAGAGGTCTAGCCAAAGGAGACACTGCTTCACCTCCCCCAGGCATCTGACATTGAAAACGTTCGCACCGTCTAAGAAGTAGAATGGTATAGTGATGAAGAGCATGGGCCCTGGAGCCAGGCTATTTGGGTTCAAATAGTATTTCTGCCAATCACTACTTAGGTGACTTCGAGACATTTACTTAACCTGCTGGGCCTTGAATTCTATAAAATGGGGACCATATTAATACCTACCACACAGGATGGTTGCGAAGATGAAATGACATGTCATGTAAAGCACTTAGAGCAGTGCATGGCATATAGTTAATGCCACATGAGTGTTGGCTGTTAGTGTTTTTACTTACTAATTGAAACATTTCGTATTACTTCAGATTTTGGAGGCATTCAATTTTGCAATTTATTTTAGTTTGTTAAAATGCAACAAAAGGAAAAAAAAAAGCAGTATCTAGCTTTTTCTTTAATCATTTTGAGTTTCCCTCTGATGTCCCAGGGTCTAGTAATGGCGTCCACATGTGGCAAGGGACTACAGCAGCTGGGCCACACACTAAGTGGCAGAGATGTCAAGGGACCCCTCAGAGTTGTCAATAAATTCTCACTGCCCATCAGGGCAACATCAGCTCCTCTTATACTCCTTCACTGTCACAGTCCCCTGGCAGGAGACCTAGTTTTGACTGAACTCAGCCAACAACTTCCCACTTCTGCTTCAAGCAAGCACCCCTGACAATGGAGACAAGGCAGTTAAAAGACACTGCATAGAAATCAGGCAAGAAAAAGGAATAAAAGGAATCCAAATAGGGAGGGAAGAAGTGAAACTTTCGCTGTTTGCAGACGACATGATCTTATATATAGAAAACCCCAAAGAATCCATTGGAAAACTGTTAGAAGTAATCAACAACTACAGCAAAGTTGCAGGGTATAAAATCAATTTGCATAAATCAGTAGCATTTCTATACTCCAGTAATGAACCAACAGAAAAAGAACTCAAGAATACAATACCATTCACAATCGCAACAAAAAGAATAAAATACCTTGGGGTAAATTTAACTAAGGAAGTGAAGGACCTATATAATGAAAATTACAAGGCCTTTCTGAGAGAATTGGATGACGACATAAGGAGATGGAAAGACATTCCATGTACATGGATTGGAAGAATAAACATAGTTAAAATGTCCGTTCTACTTAAAGCAATCTACAGATTCAACGCCATCCCAATCAGAATCCCAACGACATTCTTTACAGAATTAGAACAAAGAATCCTAAAATTCATATGGGGCAACAAAAGACCCCGAATTTCTAAAGCAATCCTGAGAAAAAAGAACAAAACGGGAGGCATCACAATCCCTGACTTCAAAACATACTACAAAGCTACAGTAATCAAAACAGCATGGTACTGGTACAAAAACAGGTGCACAGATCAATGGAACAGAATTGAAAGCCCAGAAATAAAACCACACATCTATGGACAGCTTATCTTTGACAAAGGAGCTGAGGGCATACAAAGGAGAAAAGAAAGTCTTTTCAACAAATGGTGCTGGGAAAACTGGAAAGCCACATGTAAAAGAATGAAAATTGACCATTCTTTTTCACCATTCACCAAAATAAACTCAAAATGGATTAAAGACCTAAAGGTGAGACCTGAAACCATAAGGCTTCTGGAAGAAAACGTAGGCAGTACACTCATTGACATCAGTATTAAAAGGATCTTTTCGGACACCATGCCTTCTCAGAGAAGGGAAACAAGATAAAGAATAAACAAATGGGACTTCATCAGATTAAAGAGCTTCTTCAAGGCAAATGAAAACAGGATTGAAACAAAAAAACAACCCACTAACTGGGAAAAAATATTTGCAAATCATATATCTGACAAAGGCTTAATATCCATAATATATAAAGAACTCTCACAACTCAACAACAAAACATCAAACAACCCAATCAAAAAATGGGCAGGAGACGTGAACAGACATTTCTCCAAAGAAGATATACTGATGGCCAATAGGCACATGAAAAGATGCTCATCATCGCTGATCATCAGGGAAATGCAAATCAAAACTACACTAAGATATCACCTTACACCCGTTAGAATGACAAAAATATCTAAAATTAATAGCAACAAATGTTGGAGAGGTTGCAGAGAAAAAGGAACCCTCATACACTGCTGGTGGGAATGCAAACTGGTGCAGCCACTATGGAAAACAGTATGGAGATTCCTCAAAAAATTAAAAATAGAACTACCATACGATCCAGCATCCCACTACTGGGTATTTATCCAAAGAGCTTGAAGTCAGCAATCCCAAAAGTCCTATGCACCCCAATGTTTATTGCAGCATTGTTTACAATAGCCAAGACGTGGAAGCAACCTAAGTGTCCAGCAACAGATGAATGGATAAAGAAGATGTGGTACATATATACAATGGAATACTACTCAGCTGCAAAACTGAACAAAATCATTCCATTTGCAATAACATGGATGGACCTTGAGAGAATTATGTTAAGTGAAATAAGCCAGCGAGAGAAAGATAATCTGTGTATGACTCCACTCATATGAGGAATTTAAAATTATGGACTAAGAACAGTTTAGTGGATACCAGGGGAAAGGTGGGGTGGGGGGTGGGCACAAAGGGGAAAGTGGTGCACCTACAACATGACTGACAAACATTAATGTACAACTGAAATTTCACAAGATTGTAACCTATCAATAACTCAATAAAAAAAAAAGACACTGCATAGAAATATATTTCACATCCATGTCTTTTTTTTTTTTAATAGTGTATATGCCAAGTAAGATTTTAAAGACTTGACATGCTAATAGTAGTTTCTTCAGCTAAAAGAGATACAAGGTCCATCTGAATATATCATCTCAGTGAAGGGCAGATTTGATACCTCAGCATTTGGGGAAAAAAATACCATTGAGGACTTAGGAACATCTGAAGAGATACTGAATGAATGGGTCTCTTTCATCGTGATATTTTATTATTATTGCACTGTGGAGCTATACAAATAGTTGTTGAATATTTATGCTAGGTGTTTTCCCTTTATATGAAATGCCTGTCACATACATGTTAATTAATGTTTGTTGATCTGTTGAAAAGCAACGCTAATCCTAAGCATTTAAATTGGGTGGTTGAAAATATTTTCTTTAGAGGCAGCCCTGATGGCTTAGTGGTTAAAGTTCGGCACTCACTGCTTCGGCAGCTTGGGTTTGCTTCTCGGTGGTGGAACCACACCACCTGTCTGTCAGTTGCCATGCTGTGGTGGCGGCTCATGCAGAGGCACCTAGGATATAGAACCATGTACTGGGGCTTCGTGGGGTTGGGGGAGAGGCAGATTGGCAACAGATGCTAGCTCAGGGCTTACCAAAAAAAGAAAAGAGAATAGTTTATTTGGAAGTATGAGATACTACACCCTCTGTGTCTTGGCATTTAACTAGGGTAGCTTTTTCTAAAATACCACAGCAGGAAAAATTCCTATTCCATATTGTTTTGAACAATCTCTATTTTTGTGGAGTTCAGCAGGATTCCAGTAAAGAAACATAGTAAGTTTAGTACTTTCACCTTTTAGCTTAGCTAATGAACATCAAATTAAAGCCACATATAACCTCAAGACAGTTTGTATTGCTACTGATAAAAAATTCACTTTGATAGCATTATTTTTAGGTATGAAAATGGAGCATATTTGAAAGAACTCCAGAGACTGCACATTTTCTTTGAGAAGACAAATCATTTCCTGCTGAAAATATGAGGCTAAATCCAATACCGATGTTAGAGGTCTAATAAATCTTGTTGGTGAATTACAGAAGCACATAAAATATGTCTAAAAGGTAGCTCATGCTAGGGGAATATATTAAATAAATTTGCATGCATAACATATATTTTCTTCCTTCAATCAACTTTCCAGGAAACTGAATGAAGTATTTTAAACTTTAAACCAGCCCAGAGATGGCTCTGTTTCATATCTCATTCTATGCTACCTAATCTCTTATTCTTTTATCCTATTTCTAGAAAGACTAGATCTCATACTGGATAATGGGATACCTGGCACAATTTAATTTATCCAAAAACCCTCAAAAGGCCACATCTAAGATAATGTGAGTTTTACCAAAGGGAAACAGGGATCTTCAGGGTCACATAACATGTGACAGTAGGGCTGGAAGAGCTCAGCTGGCCACAGCTGGATAAGCACCCTGTTCCTTCCTCTACAGCTGTGTTTGTTGTCACTTATAGGGCCTCTCTCAGTATTAAAACCTTGAGATAACCAAGACACCTCAAGCCATAAAATCAATTCACAATCTTAGCTCTTGGGTGTGAGTTGAGAGGCAGCCAAGAAACCTTAGCCCAAAGCTTTCTCAAAATGCCCAAATCATCTGTTAAATTATCATTCTTTTGGTTTAAGCCTTTCCAGTCTTTAATATCTCCTGTTAAAGATCCTAGAGCTAACAAAATAAATTATTAGTGATAAACCTTTTTGGGGACTAGTTGTTAGCTTACTGATAGTGTACAGTAAGCCCACTGGGGATATGGAAGAGGACTGGTGAATTTTGTTGGTGAGGTGAGGGTGAAGCATCGTGGTGGGACACAGTGACGTCAGGAAGCTGCAGAATCGCCAGCACAGTGGACAGAGGTAGCATTGAGATAGGAAGGGATGTGTGGGTGGGGTGAGACGGAGAGGGCCTGTAACTGCAGGCCCTCCAACACCAGTTCAACTGATCCCATCTCTTATCAACAGAGCGATTAAGAATTGATTTCAGAAAAACTGCAGAGTCACATAGCCAGGGCATGCCCAAAAGAAGAAATCCTGACCTGAAGCAACCTCGGAACCAAAGATCCTCCTCCCACGGAACCCAAGGACCAGATAAGACCAGAACTTGAAAGTCAGACTCTTATCAGAAGCAAGGGGACCCTCATTCAGGAAGGTCCGGTGTTAAAATTCCTTCCCCACCTCATCAAAAGTGTTTAGAACTTCATCATAAATGTTTAGAACCCTGTCATAAATGTTTAGAACGCTGTCATAAATTTTTAAAACTTACCACAAATGCTTGAAGCCCACCAATCAAAACCTGTCCCACCAGCATTTCCATGTGCCAGCCTGTTCTAACCTCTTAAATTTTGTTCCAAATCCTGAGTCGAAGAGACAGATCTGAGGGCACAGGCCCTGTCTCCCCGCAGATCCATCTTGCAGAATAAAAGCTGATTTCTCCCCTCAAAGGCTGATGCCATAATTAATTGGCTTGTTTATGCGCATGGGGCAGAGAACCCCAATATTTTGCCCTAACAGGCCTTGTGAGTGAGGCAGAAAATTTATTCTGGAATGAGAGAAGGGAAGCTATCAAAAGTAAACACTCTTTCTCTGCAACATACATACACATGCACACACACCCACCCCTGTGTGTCTATCTTTCCTTTCTGCTACCCCAGGCTGGCCCTGGCAGGTGATTCCAACCCAGCATCAGTATGGTCTTCTGTAATTTTTTTAAAACTCTAAAATATTGTCTTTAAAAATAAATTTTATTTTTTAAATAAATGTTTTTATGTAGAAAATACCTATTACCTGTAGGAAAAAAATGATGATCTTACAATCTAGAGACTTTTTGGCATATTTCATCCAAGTGTTCTAAGTGTTTATATTTACAGAATTGGGATTATGCCTATAAGATTTTTAAGAATCTGAATATGTTTCTTCAAACATAAAAAAAAAAGCATTAAATGTTCCCTTTCTAAAGAAGGGAACTACGATTATCTTCAATGTTGTTTCTTCCCTTGTGATAAAAGCTAAGTCCCATGGCATTCTCTCTCCCCTTCCCCTAGACTCTTGACCTTCTGTCACGGTTTAATCATTTGCTTTGGTTTACTTTTAGCTGCTATTCAGAAGTCCTTCTCCCTGACCCCCTCCAAAACGGGACAAGGTAAATTTCACCTAACAGTCCACTCCCTCGTGTTCATGATTTTTCTTCACTCTTCTTTCACAGTTGAGCCCGTTTCCCTTCCCCTTTCCCTGTAACACAGCGTGATTGTTGTTGGTTGTAATCTCTACTGTTGTGCAAGGAAAATCTTATGTAAGTCAAAAAGTTGACACAGATTACACTGTTTTATTCAGACTACCCTGCGAATCTTTTTCCGAGTTTTCAGCCTTGGGGGTGGGAGGGGACGGGGGAATGGGGCTGTTTGCCTGTCCTGAAGGCTTTTTAATCCCATGCTAGGTTGAATCCTCCTTTCAGACAGGCTGTCCTTGTTTCTGGGGAAGCAAGATATTTCCCTCTCTGGGCCCAAGTCCACCCCTTTGACATCAAAACTGCTTTCTTATCTTTCTAGACCAATCCGTCTACTGTCTTCTGGGCTCTGCCAGGAAATCAGCAACTTGCCTTTCTCTCTGGCCCTGGGCCTCCAGCTCCCTACCTAATGTACTAATCAGAGCCAACCAACTCCATTAGCAGACTCCAGCCTTCAAGTTCATTCTTCCCTGTCCTTGCTGTTAGGATTCTTACAGTAGTGAGCCCAATGTCCCCAGTCTCCCCCTCTGTTCAGAAACTACCTCACTCCGTTCCTAGGAATGTATTTGTATACCCACATCTTCTCTAAAAAGCCTCCTTGTCCCTGCATACCCTCCTCTGTCCTTGCAACATCTAAACCATATCAGGGAAGGTCATCCTTCATCAATCACATTGTTCATGTGCACACTAGCATGTTAGAAATTTAATCGCCTTTTCCTGGGAAAACCGAAATTTCATATGGTTCAACCTAATAAATGTCATCAACAGGAAACTAAATAAATCAGTTATAAGCTATTCCCACCTTGGAATACTCTGGCAGTGAGAATGAATGAGCTACAGCCACATATATCATCATAGATGAAACTCACAAACATACTGTTGAAGAAAAAGCAAGCTACAGAAGAATATATATAGTATACCCTGAATACAAAGTTAGAAAGCTATGCACAACGATACATATTTCGTAGGAATTTATACACACACACACACACACTTATGCTTCTACTTCTTGGGGATATACCTATTTTCCTGACACCCACACACATATACATCTTTACATATACAGACATACACATAGATATCCCTAAGAAATATAAGTATGAATACATGTGTGTGTATTCATATACATGCATATGTAAACATAAAATATATATATTCGAGGAAATAATAAACCCACTAAATTCATGGCAGTAGTCAGAACTGGAGGGAGAACACAAGTAGCTTCAACTATATTGCTTAGTGTCTATTTCTTAAGATGGGTAGAGGATATGTGGGTGTTCATTACATATTTTATAAATATTATGTATTGCTCAGCAAATAAAGAAAATGCTTTGCAGCTTTTGCTGTAACAAGATAGTTGAGATATTTTATTAAAGTTAGCTGAAATTTTGATAGAATCATTTATTATTTGCCTTCTCACAACGTAAAATTCTGGTAAGAAGTTGCTGGATCTGTTTTCTTAGGAAGACAGCCTCTATGTCATTTTAAGTTAATATGACGCTCCTTCTTGTTCCACGCACAAGTCACAGGAGGAAACTTCAATCCTAATTAAAACCAGCTCCTCTCTTTCCTAAAACTAACCATGGAATCAAAGTGGATCTGGCACTAAGAATCTAAACCGGTATAAGCAAACTGGCTACGATTTCTGTCTAGCTCTATTCAAGTTTCAGTGTTATAAATCGCCATTGTCCAATAAGAAAATCATATTTTAATGAAGTACAACCACCATTAATATTATTCCTGAATTTACAAATTTTCATTAAAATATTCAGAGAATATCTTCTGCCGTAGCTACCTGGCGTCAGAGTAGTGCCAAGAGCATGTGCACAGAATCCCAGATAATTAAAAAATTAATCTCTACTAATGACTGGTTCACTTGTAGTTTTTCTTTAAGTTACTTTTCTGTTTTCTACACATAATTCTGGTACTATGTCACTACAAGCCATAATTAATAATATTTGTGTAGCATTAGCCTCTGCAACGTGCTTCAATTTGAGAGAATCAGTCACAATTCCTTTGTTGTCGTTTTCTAAGACAAACCATATGTCACCAACATATACAAAATCCTTGAGAAAATCCTTTTTAAATCCTTGATTTAAAATCATACATTCCAAATAACAGTAGAAAACATGAAACTTTAAATTATATCCTACCCTAAGGAAGGAATTAAAGAAAATAATTTCAATGGTACCTCTAAAAATCATGCTTGAAGACAATAACATACTATTGTATATACATATTGAACTATGATACAAAATATCATAATATTCCTGTGAAGTGAAAATGGTCATTTTATTGGCGAAATACTAACTGTTCAAACTCAACCACCAACTTCCTTATTAAGTTCTCAAGATAAGAAAGGTGTTCCGAGTACACAGCAACTTCAGGCTAAAATTATTCAGAACAGAATGGAATTTGGCAGAAGGTGGATCTCAAGTTTAAGCTTACATACAAAACCTAATAGCCTGAATCTACATAACTTACCCTCAAATGGTTCATTAAAAAGTACAAACAACATACACACAGAGTAAATAATAAAGGAAATTAAGTAAAATGTTAATAACAAGTAAATCTGGGTAAGAAACATCTAGGTTTTCTTTGTACTGTTCTTATTCTTGCAAGTTTTCTCTAAGTTTGAAATTACTTCCAAACAAAACATTAAAAAAATTAATTGCTCTACTTTTGGGTTTAGGGGAGAGAGAGGGCAGGAGGAGGGAAGGAGAAGGAAAGGAGCAGATGTTAAGTTTCCAGCCAAGCACACCGGAGTCCTCTGAGGCCTAGACCCTAGAAGAAGTTCCAATTCTGATATTAGCTGTCATCTTTCATTACTTACAGGAAGAAAGATTTTACACGGCCACGTTTCCGGGGTTGAAAGTGTTCCTTTCTGGCCTTGGTTCAGAGTCCCAGACCTTGGTTATGAGTAAGGTCCTCCTCTAAGATATGCCCAATTTTCAGAATATACCTGGAATGATGGTCCCAGCAGCAGGCAAGCCTCAGACAACCTGACTGGTATGACACTCACAATTAAAAGTTTAGTCTGTCAAAAATGGTAAAGGGTCTAAGATTTCATCCTACTTGCAAGCTCATTTCCTGAATGCTGACAGAGGACATGAGACACCTGAGTAAGAAATGAAAGACTATTACTCACAGCAAAAGCAGTCTCCAGAGTGTCAGATGTTCGCAGTGGTTCCCTAAGCTCCAGTGCCCACAGGGGTGACGTAAGTGGGCCTAGATGTAGATGGGCCTGCAGTGGGCTGCTTTACAGGAGAGCAACACTGAGCTCGGGGTACCTGCCATTTTAAAGCAGGAAGCAAGCAAGTTTGCTCTCTTTGTCAGGGAGGGAGACATCACCTCATCGCTCAAGGCTGCTCACTTCAAAAACCACCCTGAGCACCAGCCCAGATACAGAATGGGCAGGGCCTTGCTGGAGTCCAAGAGTCAGGAGGACTGTCTCTCAACAGTCCTTGCTCAGTAACAGTTAGACAGCCAGTGAGCAGCGTTATCAGTCATCAACAAAGTACTTTCAGGATGGAGCCGACGGTGAGTGGACTGTGTAGGAAAACAGCAGATAGGAAAGAGGGATGGGCAGGCAAGCGTACAGCTCAGCCAAGGTCTTATCTTTGACTAAGCAGAAGGGGCAGAGGTAGAGAGCAGGCGCCTACCAAATGAGGAGAACGGAATCTCCTAAGGAAGATGGGAAAAGTTTCCATTAATTGTATTGTCTGTTTCTTCCCCTTAGCAGCTGCTTCCTCCTCCCTGAGCCTCTCCTTTTGCCCTCTGTGGGATGTACCTCAGTGGCTGGCCCTGCTTTGGACTGCTTTCCTGAGATGTTTCCCTGTCCTAGATGTTAGCTGCAGTCATTTGCATCTTGCCCCTCTTTTGCATCTTAAACCTCAATGAAGGTTCTGGTATCACAATGAAACTAATAGAATTTTTCAAATATCCAGAAATCTCTCTCTCAGTCCCAAGATCTCAAAAGGTACAGAGACACTATGATGCCCAACGTTTTTATTTTTGTTAATCAAGAATATTCTTCTTTTTTTTTCGGTGAGGAAGATTGGCCCTGAGCTAACATCTGGGCCAATCTTCCTCTACTTTGTATGGGGGACACCACCACAGCATGACTTGATGAGGAGTATGTAGGTCCTCACCTGGGATCCGAACCTGCGAACCCCAGGCCACCGACATGGAGTACACAAACTTAACCACTATGCCACTGGGCTGGCCCCAAGAATATTCTACTTTTTAATCACATGTGGCTTCCATCCATTCCACAAAACATTCATCAACCACGTTCTTTGTCCTGGTACTGCATTAATGCTAGGGACACCAGGTTTGACAAGACGGTATGCTCCCAAAGATTTTATAATCTCTGCCTAGAATATCTAAGGGAATCCATAAACTATTAGAATTATTAGACAAGCTCAGCAAGGTTGCTGTAAATATAACAATACTTTGAAAAATATTATGTACACCATTTAGGAAATGTAATAAGAAAGATAATAAGGTATCTAGTAATAACCTAACTACAAACAGGATATTGAGTTGGACTTTTCTGTTCTGTTATCCCAGAACTACTGAGACCAAAATAGAGAACAAGAGGCATCAAGTTGACCACCTCCAGGAACACTACCATGAACCAACCACATATGGGACCAGACTCCTTCCTCTAGGGAATGCAGAATTACCATCATCCACCTCTACTCCTGCCCAGTGTGTTAGGTAGGGCACTGACAAGGACAAAGAAGGAACGGTCAGCAGTGGCCTTATGTGGAGTGTGGTAATCCATGGTTAGCTGAGTAGGGGTAGAAAGGGCAGTTGGTTCAAGAGAGAGACTAATAGATTAGAGATGCCTAACAACGGGTTCTTTAGATGCTTGTTGGCCGAGGTGCAAAACTTGTAGGCCAACCCTGATTGTCACCTAAGTGTAGAAAGGAAGTTCTTGGGAGGCTTGATATTTGTTCCCCAGAGACTGGGATCATATTCTATCTACACAATCTATGCATAGACAGCAATCTATACAACTCCAATAAAAATCTCAAAAAAATATTCATGGTATTTAGTAAGTTGGTCCTAAGGTTCATTTGGAAGAATAAAGTACCCAAAATAGCCAAGATTATTTTTCAAAAACAGCAAAAGAAACTTGGCCCACCAGAAATCAAGACTTAGAAATCTATACTGATTAGGAAAACATATTGTTGTTGTAGAGAAAGATTAATATATCACCAACTCATTCACACATGGGAATGTGACCTATGAAAGCGGTTGCATTACAATTCAGTGGAATAGGAAGGACTGTCTAATAGTTTTTCATTCATAAAGAAAAATAA
Source organism: Equus asinus (assembly GCF_041296235.1). Taxonomy (NCBI): domain Eukaryota; kingdom Metazoa; phylum Chordata; class Mammalia; order Perissodactyla; family Equidae; genus Equus; species Equus asinus. Next base: position 45,574,323 of record NC_091813.1, read on the forward strand.
TATCAGAATCCCTATCTTACATCCTAAACAAAAATAAATTCCAGATGGTTAAAGACAAATGTGAAAAAGCTAACTTCTGAAACTTTCAGAAGAAATTATATGAAAATATCTTTATGACTTCAGGTACAAAAAGATGCCTTTACCCAGCCAAAAAAAGTACAAACCATAAAGAAAAATAATAGTAAATTTGACTGCACATTAAAATGTGAAACTTCTGTCTGGTAAAACATATTCAAAGTTAAAGGTAAGCTACAGAGTGGGAGAAGATATTTACAGTTCGTATTATTGTGTAATATAAATCAGTAAGAAAAAGACAAACATTCTACTAAAACAATGGGCAAAGGATATGAACAGACAATAGATGAGGAAACTTAAATGGCCAATACAAATATTTTTAAAATGATAACTAAAGAGATACTGTTTCACACTCACCAGAATTGCAAAGATTGTCAGTACCTGCTCTTGTTGGACTATTAGACAGGGAATTTTTAAACAATTACTATGTTAAAAGTGCTAATAAAAAAAGGTAGACACCATGCACAAGCAGAAGGGAAATTTCAGCAGAGAGATGGAAATGATAAGAAAGAATGAAATGGAAATGCAAGAAATAAAAAGCCTGGCAAAAGAGCTATAGAACGCTTTTGACGTTAGTAGTCTTGACACAGCCAAGGAAAAGAATGAATGAACTTCAAAGATAAGGCAATAGAAATTACTCAACTGAAACACAAAGAAAAAAAGGGGTGTTGGGGGTGGGTGGGTGATATAACAGAAGACAGCATCCGAGAGCTGTGAGACAGTACCAAACTATCAAGCATATATGTAACTGGAATCACAGAAAAAGATGCAAGATTTGATGAGAACGATCAAAGATGGTAGAAGAAAGATTTGATGAGATAATGCCTGATAAGTTTCTGAAAGTTCCACAGATGAACCTGATGATAGCCAAGTTTAATAACCACTTAGTAAATGGCAGGCAATTCCTCCTCACTCCACTAACTAATAACGCAAGTGAACTGGAAGAGTGAATAGAAGCTTTTCAGAGATATCTGCTTATTCACTGTGTTAATGAGGCATCAAGTCAATGAGGCTGACAAATCAATATATAGAACAGTAAAGAAGAAGATTTTGGTTAGAGCCAGAAAATTCTCTATGGTAAGGGTGATTCAGTCTCTGATTTTTTTTAATGAGGACGATTCGCCCTGAGCTAACATCTGTGCCAATCTTCCTCTGTTTGGATGTAGGTTGCCACCACAACATGGCTGCCAATGAGTGGCATAGGTCCGTGCCTGGGAACTGAACCTGGGCTGCCAAAGAAGAGTTAACTAATAGGCCTCAGAGCCAGCCCCTAGTCTCTGATTTCTAATAAACTTTTCCGGAAAAAAATAAATCATCTTACCCTTCTTAAAAGAGGTGCAGCTGTACTAGCTTCACTCCTTTATGAGAAAGTGACTGTAAGTGACTTTAGATCTGTGTGTTCCTTTTTCTTTACAAGTACAAAATAGACATATATGCCTGATACATAATAACTATTAGTAAATATTTGTTGAATGAAGGAAAGAAACGAGCAAAAAAGAAAAATGACACTTGGAAGTTTTCTCAAAGGAAGCAAGGTTCAAGTACAAGGATGGAAACACTACCCTTCTAGCATCATGCACCACAATCTACATCTACATTTGCTTCTGTATCTGCTTTTTAGCACCTCACAGTAACCAATACTGATAACAATGACACTAGATCACTTATTCTTTCATTATTTTAACAAACATTTACTGAAGGCCTCCTATGTGGCTAGGGCCTATAATGAAGGTCGGGGACAGAGAAATGAAGAAGATACAGTCCTCAAGATGCTCATGGTCTAATATAAACAAATAATTATAATATATTCTGATAAGTGCTTTGTTAATATCATTTTTTAAAATGGAAATGATGCCCAGAACACTCTTTTTAAAAAGGTAGAAAAATTCATAGTAGCTTTCAGCAATAATAGTGATTAAGGACGTGGGCTTTGGAGTCAGAAAGACCTGGATTCAGATCCAGGCTTTACTCCTTATAAGTTGTGAGACATGGACCAAGTCACAACGTCTCTGAAGGTCAGCATCTTCCCCTGCAAAATAGAGATAATACCAGTTCCTACCTCATCCTGTTGTTAGGAGGATAAAATGAGATGAGGAATGTAAACTGCCTAGGACAGTGTTTGACACAAAAACAAGAGATGGCTGGTGAGGGGGGGGGTGGGAACGGTAATAACAGTAATACTTTCTTTATAACACGCAAAATTTTAACCCTTAATTACCTGGAAAGGAGATTTATCCAGAATGATTTATTTCTCAAGGATTCTAGAGAGTTAATATTTTACTTTAACAAACATGTATTATGCCAAGAACTGGGAGTAGAAAGATGAGTAAGACACAGTCTCTATCCTCCAGCTGAGGTATTGTCAGTGATACCTGTTAGGGCACCATTTGTAATCAACAAAGATCTCACAGTCATGAAAAAGTCAAAATAGAATTGAAAGTATAAATAAACTCTTCAAACACACTTGTCCTCTCGTAAGCAAGAATGCTTCAAAGTAAAGTGCCACTGGGGAGTTCTGATTTATGATGATGTTTTTACAAGTTGTATAACTTCAAATAGCATCCTGTAAGTCCCCAAGCAGTAAATTGGGAACCATTTGACAGGTCTGTCACTTGCTTTTTCTCATTCTTCAGAAAACTCCCGGGATGCACTGACTCCACTTACATAAGCCTCTGTATCTATGCTTTTGAACACTTGCCTTTGTTAGTTAAAAATAACCTGGATTGTTCACAGTTCTTTTTTGTTCTGATGTGTCTTTAAATGCAGCTGCATGCAGTTTCACAGCAAACAGTTTAATTGTGAGCTTAAAGAACTGAGTTAAAATTTGGAAATTGTGCATTTTATGTAATGCAGTCTCAAGATGGAAAAATGTTTGGTTATCAATTTTTACTTCTCATAAGTACCAAAAATGGTCTTCACATTAATTTCCTTTTTATTGATAAAGGAACAAAAAAAGAGATTGGACTGGCCAATCTCTTCTGATAATGGGGTATTAGGTAATACGGATTTATCTTCTTGCTGAGGACAATTCAAAAGCTGGACAAAGTTAAAACATATATGCTTGCAACTACCTGAGAGAGAACATGATAATAAAGAATTGCCAGGCCAAGATCTGGGGGAATTTGATGGCCCAGTCACTTTCTCTTGGATGAGTTTAATGATTCCCGAGGCTATTGAGAAAATAAGCAGTACTTCTGACACCCTCCTGGTGCTAGGAGGATAGGAACCGGAGTCTGGAACTGGCCTTATGGGGAGGCCAGGTGAACCTCCTCACCTTAGGTTGGGACCCAAAGGGCTGCACCCTAGGAGTAAGGTCGAATCAGAAGTAGATGGGCTCTGCAGGGACTGCAATTCAACTGTGAGATATCTCCATTCCTGAAACCAAATTGAGGTAATTCTATATTGATTGTTGGGTCAGGAAGCAGCAAAAGTAAATCCTCTCTGGAAGAAGACATCATGAAAAAAAAAGCCTTCAAATTATTTCTATAATCACAAATAACTAGGTACATGAAGAGAGACGACAACATAAATAAGACCAACAGAAATAACAGACATTAGAAATAGGGTATATTTGATTTATCCAGATTTACTCCAGATAATAGAATTATCAGACACAGACTATAAAAAAACTAACCTTACTATTTTCAAGGAAATAAAAGACAAGATTAAAAATTCTGACAGAGATATGGAAATGTAAAAAAATTGGAAATTCCAGGAACGATAAACACCAGAACAGAAATTAGGAACCCATTCAACGGGTGTAACAGCAGATTAGACACAGATTAAGTGAATGACAAAAAATACCAGAAGAAAATATCCAAATTAAACACAGACAGACAAAGAATGGAAAATAGAGAACAAAGGTAAAGAGACAAAGAGGAGACAGTAAGAAGTCCTAATACGTAGGCAACTGGAGCTCCAGGAGGAAAAGAAAGAACACAGGCCAGAGGACTTTTTAAAGAAATAATGATGGAGAACGTTTCAAAACTGATGATAGATATCAAGCCATAGATCCAAGAAGCCCTTTGGATTCCAAGGAAGATAAATAAAAAGAAATTCATAGTATCACCACAGATTTTAAAGACATTAAAGGCACAATAAAGACACATTAGGAACAATTTTATGCCAATAAATTCAATAATTTAGATGAAATGGATACAAGTGAAAATCTGAATAACCCAATATTTATTAAAGAAGTTAAATCTCTTATAATAAACCACTCTACAAAGAAAACTCTAAGTCCAGATGGTTTCATTGGTGAATTTTATCAAACACTTAAGAGATAAATAATACCAACCTTACAGAAACTTTTTCAGAAAATAGAGAAGGGAACACTTTTATAAGTCCAGCATAATTCCTATATGACAATCTGATAAAGACATTCCCAAAAAGTAAAACCATTGGGGCTGGCCCCGTGGCCGAGTGGTTAAGTTCGCGCGCTCCGCTGCAGGCAGCCCAGTGTTTCGTCGGTTCGAATCCTGGGCGCGGACATGGCACTGCTCGTCAGACCACGCTGAGGCAGCGTCCCACATGCCACAACTAGAGGAACCCACAACGAAGAATACACAACTATGTACCGGGGGGCTTTGGGGAGAAAAAGGAAAAAATAAAATCTTTAAAAAAAAAAAAAAAAAAAGTAAAACCATTAACCCTCCTGAATAGTGATACAAAAATCTTTAATAAAACATTAGCAAATCAAATCTAACAATACATAAAAAGGACCATGATCAAGCAAAGGCTTATGCTGGCAAGGTTGATTTAATGTTTGAAAATCAATTAACGTAATCTACCACATTAATAGAACAAAGGAGAAAAATCGTATCATCAGTTCAACAGATATCGAAAAAGCATCTGACAAAATGCAACTCCAAATCAAGACAAAAACTCTCAACAAATTTGGTCTGCAAGAGAACTTCCTCAACCTAATACAACGCACCTATAAAAACCCTGCAGCTAACATCATACTTAATGGTAACACCATACTTTAGTGATGGGATCAAAGCAAGGATGCCTCTCTTCCTACTCCTACTCAGTAGTACACTGGAAGTCCTAGGCAGGGGAACAAAACAAGAAAAATTAATAAAAGGCATACAGACAGAAAAGAAATACATTGTTTCTATTCAGAGTTGATATGATGTTTACACGAAAATTTCTATGCATTCCACAAAACAACTATTAGAACTAATGAGTTTACTAAATTTGAAGGACACAAAGTCAACACATAAAAACTAATTGTACTTCTTCCTGTATACTAACAGCAAACAACTGGAAAGTGAAATTACAAAACTAAATACTGTCAAAAACCTTAAATCCTTTAAGATCAAATTTAACAGAAAACATTCAAAACCTCTATACTGAAAACTACAAAATGCTGCTGAGAAGAATCCATGAGGACTTAAATAAATAGAAAAACAGACCATGTTCATCGATGGGAAGATTCAACGCTGTTGTCAGTTCTCCTCCAAATTGAGTTATAGATTCAATGTGATTCTAGTCAAAATTCCCAGAAAAAAATTTCTGTATAAATTGACAAGCTTATTCTAAAATTCACAAAAGAATATAAAGAACCTAGAAAATCTAAAGCAATCTCGAAAAAGAACAAATTAGAGGGTTTACATTACCTGACTCCAAGATAGACAAAAGATACTAGTAATCAAAACTGTGGGGCACTGGCAGAGTACAGACAAACCAACCGATGGAATAGTAAAGCGCCTAGAAATAGACCCACACTCATACATTCATTTGATTTTGACAAAGGCACCAAAGCAATCTGTGGTGGCCATAAAAATGCACCATTCCGCTCTCCTGCTAGGGGAAGCACAGTTGATGGAGGCCCCAGCTGCTGCCCTTCTGGATCTACTATTATGTTTACACCATGACCAAGCTTATCTCATGCTGCTCCTAGCCAACGATTAAGCACAGCAGTGTTAGTAATACTGGCCCATTCTTCTAACAGGCAACTCTGGTGTGAGGACTCTCCACAGACCTGGTCAAAATTTTCTTACAATAGCACTGCAGCCTAAGACACTTTTCAACCAATCTTCCTTTTTCCCTCCTCTCCCTTCACCACCCACATGCTCTCCACATACCTTCTCTGGTCCCCTCCCCTTTGTCCTTCATAGGCATTCCCCTCAATAAATATTTTGCACATCTAATCCTGTCTTGGCATATTTATCTCAGAGGACCCAAGCTAACATAGGTGGTGGTAAGCGTGGTTTAAGAAGACAAGCGGTAGGATGGAGTTTTAGACTGACTTTTTCATTACCTGGTAGGAAGAGAAGAATGTCATCATGATTGGTATATAGGGGCATGGATAGCCCCTGGCACAGGGTAACAGCCAAATCGCTAAAGATTTCACCAATGGTGACCTGGGAAAACATCCTGGGGAGGTAACTGCCCCTGTATGTGTAATAACTCAGGCAATTAAATGAAATGGGGAGAATAATGCCTAAAAGGACAGTGGGGTTGGCTAATTATTGCCAAGTTGCCATAATACTCTGCAGAGGGATAACGACAATGTGAGGGCTATTAACCAGCAGTTAGTCTATGGGTGAGAGCTTAGTTTAGTAGCTTATAAAAAGGCCCGTATTTCTGGCTATGGAAGAGCAGATACAACCGAGTAGCTGAGTGAAGATCTGTTCTCTAGACTCACAAAGCTCTACAGATATTTAAATGCTCAGTTGATGGAGGTCTGCTATGCTAAGGCAAGGAAACCTTGCCATCAGGGCACATGAACAGAGTGGCCATGTGGCAGAAATGAAGACAATGTAATGGGCTCCCACCTACCAGGCCAGTGTAGCTACGGCTGCCTCTAAATGTCCAATCTGATAGCAGCCAATCTGAGTCGAAAATTTATACAGAAATGCCAAGGGCCAAGAATAGTAATGATAATCTTAAAGAAAAACAACAAGATGGACAGGCTTGCTTTCTTGGATATCAACACTTCCCATAAGGCTATAACCATTAAAAACTGTGATATTGGTATAAGGACACACTAGTGGAACAGAATACAGTCTATGAATAGACTCATGTATTTGTGTGTAACTGTACTGTCATCATTAGACAGTCATATCATACAATCATCTATCAACATAAATACATAAGTATATTTATTTTTTGTCTGTATTTATGTACTTTTGATAAATTGGCCCTGCAGAGCAGCGGGGAAAGGACAGTCTTTTCAATAAATGGCGCTAACCTGACTGGATACCCACATGAAAACAAAATGAAAGTTAACCCTGACCTCACATGGCACACAAAAATCAATTCCAGATGGATTATAGATCTCACTGTGAAAGGGAAAACAACAGAGTCTCCAGAAGACAATATAGGAGGACCATTTATAACCTTGGCATAGGGAAATAGTTCTTAAACAAGGCACAAAAATCACTAACCATAAAAAGACTGATAAAACGGACTCCATTAAAATTAGTAACATTTAAAAAAAAGAAAATTGTGAAGCAATATGGATAGATGTGTAAAGTATGGTATTTTTTAAATAGAGGGAATAAAACCATCATATGTGGGTGCCCAACTCTGTGAATATACTAAACCCCACTGAACTGTGCACGTTAAGAGGGTGAACTGCATGGCACGTGAAGAATATATCAATAAAGCTGTTTCTAATTAAAAAGATTACTAACTTATTTTCAAAGAGCACCATTAAAGTGAGAAAGATAAGCCACAGAGGAGAAGATACGGCTAATAAACACGTGAAAAGATGCCCTTCTTCATTAGAAATCAGGGAAAAGAAAACTTAAACCACAATGAGACACTGCCACAAACCCACTAGAATAGCTAAAATTAAACAGAATAATACCAGATGCTGACGCAGATGTGGAGCCACAGGAATTCTCAGACTGCTGGTAGAAGTATAAATTTGTACAATTTCTTTGGAAAACTGTTTGGCAGTATCTACTTGTACAGAGTTCATTGACCTCCCCACCTTCTAGAGACACTGGGATCTGGGGCCTACGTGAAAGAATGTGTCTGGGCTCAGAGCCAGAGATGGCCACGTTGACCCTGACCCCAAGGCACAAGTTAATAAGAAAACGTCCTGTGTCATGTTCCTTGTCTGGGGTGGCCACTCTGATGGGCACCTGATTGGACTATAGAAACATCCCATCCATGGGAGCAAAAAGATAAAAACATTCCATCCATGGGAACAAGAAGAAATAACTCAAAGTATCTAAATGTCTGAAACTCTGAGTCAGAACCCAGAAAACATTGGAGTAAAAGGGAGTCACAAGCACAGAACAATTGAGAGTCTCACTGAGGAGAGGACCCTTTGCCTCAGATCCAGACAATCGGCACTCCCGCCCACCATCCAAACTACTGGGAGTTCCCAGCTGATTGTGGTGTGGATGTTGTAAGTACCGATTTTTTGTTCTTTGTTTCCCTGCTCCTTGTTCTGTTCCTCTTTATCAATAAATTCTGATTACTTAAACAATCAAGTAGCCTTGGCGGTACCTGTCATTCCTTGCCCTTTGCGGCTGCGGACAACACTACTAAGTGTGAAGATAGGCATATCCTATGATTTAGCAATTCCACTTCTAGGTATACACTTAACAGAAATATCGGCACACGAACAAGAAACATGAAAAAATGTTCACACCAGTATTATTTGTAAAAGCTCCAAACTGCAAACTAAAATACCCATCAACAGCAGAATGGATAAATTGTGGTATATTTATACCATGGACTACTAAAAAGCAATGAAAATGAATAAAGCAAAGTTTACACATAACATGGTTGAATCTCACACACAAAATTTTACAGTAAGGGAAGTCAGATACAAAAAAGCACATACTAAAAAATCCCATTCATATAAAGTTCAAAGTACAGGTCTAATTAAACTACTATATTCAGAAACACATGCTTAGGTGGTAAAAGTCTAGACAGAAGTAAGGAAATGATTATCGTAAATTAGGATAGTGGTTACCCTTTGGGATTGGAGTAGAGGGAAAGAGTGGTAATTGGGAGGGGGCATGAGAGAGGCTTTCTGGAGTGACAACAATACTCTCTTTCTTAATCTGGATGGTAGTTACACTGGTATTCACACTGTGATAGATTACTGAGCTGAAAATTTTATGCACTTTTCTATATCATGTTTTACAATCAGAAAGATTAAACAATCAAACAAAAGGAATGGGTTGGTCTTTGATATCAAGATGAAAGGCTTAGCACTTCGTTAGTAGGCCCTTGAGTTATTTTATTGATAATGGTGAGCAGTTCCCATCGAATTATCTAGCATCTTTTACTGAGACCCTATGCCAGACATTTCTGAGATGGTTGGCTAAGGGTAAAGAAACAGTTTATTGCCAAAGAGTTGTGTAAAATTAACCAATCCAAGAACCAAATCTAAAAACTTGGCCTCATTTGAACATGCTCTAAAAAACAAAATTAATAGAATTAAGCATAGTATTGATTTGTTGAGCTGATCTAAGTGTCTTCAGGAGAAAATGGATTCCTGTTCACAAAGTAAATGAGGCAGATGAGATAACACAGACATGAAAGGGACAGAAAAAGGTCAAATCCCAAGGAGCTTCGCCCTGATGCTTCTTGGTTTTGAATTATATAACTTTTATGGCAGAATTGCATTTGACAGAATTCTTAGAAGAAAACTTCCAGATCTAAAAGATAACAGAATAAAGTATAGCTGAGCACACTAAAATGGGAACAGGGCAGAAATTCTGCAGGTTAACAGGATAAAAAGGAGGAACTGCATAATAAACTGAAGTAGAAAGAAAATCAGGATGATGCTGGGCCTAAGGGAGGCGGACTGTAAAGACTTTAAAAAGACAGATGATTCATCTTCACGATTTGACAGTTGAGGAGAGCCTACTAGAGTGCACTTAATGAGAAAAGGAGATCAAACTAGCATTATGGGAAACTAGATGAGACGAACTTCAACATGGGAGTTTAATTAAGGGATTAAGATATTAAGGAGACCCGGTCAACCTTCCTAGAGATAGTCCTTCCATCCCACAATAGAGTCAAAACCCAACTCTGGATGAATCCAACTGTCTCTCTCTGGCAACTGTGTTCAGACTGCTTGAAAAAAATAAAAATCACAGACTACAGACTGGTGCCATCATAAATTCACGGTCACCAATCTCAACAATGTCTTTAATTAATTGTCTGAAAATTTCTATGACCCTGGAAAGCGCTCCCATTTTTCACAATGACTACTTCAAACCTTCTCTACTTTTCCTAAAACTGTTGACACTCCTCCTGACTCCCCAGTCACCCTGAGCAGTGCTGTCATCTACTTCAAAGAGAAAACAGATGCCTTTAGAAGAAAACTTTCTCAACTTTTTGGCTCCAGACCTTTAAATCTAACTGTTTATATATCCATCCTTCCCTCCTTCCTGCAGAAGAGGTTCCCTTTCATAAATATAAGACTGACTCCTCCCTCCAACCATGCCAGTGCTACTTTCCCCGCCTTATGTCCCAAACCACATCACCCATCCTCCCAAACCCTCTCCTCCTCTAATGGTCCATCAGTAAGCTGGAACTCTGGAATTTATCCTTGACCCTTTCCTCTCTAATTACCAAGTCCAGCATATTCCACATCCTAAATCTCTCTTGAATCTATCTTGTTATCTCTCCCCTCTGTCACCACCATCCCTAATGATTATCATGTACTGTAACAGCCTGACTGGTCTCTTGACCTCCAAGCTTACTACTCTCTTAATTCATTTGCCACTTTGCAGCTGCGAATTATCTTTCCAAAATGCTATTCTGATATGTCACTTACTCAATTTTATTTTGCCCATGAAACGAAAGGCAAACTGCTTAATACGATTCCTAAAACTCTCTCATGATTTGCTCCTGTTTACCCTTCTAACTTATTTCTACTCTACTCCTTGCATGCTTTGCATCAAACATTTCCAGACATTCACACACCTATTTCCTTTGCCTGGTAGACTGTCCACCCTCACTTCAACACTTATCTGCTTGGATCCACCTCAAACTTTACATGTCATTTTATTTCGGAGGCCTTTCCTGACTTCCTAGGCTAGGTTTGGTCTCTGTGCTATGGTGCTTCCCTAACACAACATTCATTGTTCTTTGTTAATTGATCTGTACACTCAGAAAGTAGGGCTCTGTCTATTCACTGCTGTGGCCCCAATACCCAGCAAGGTAACTCTGCAGGCATCACAAATTTCTGTTGAATAAATGAAAATAAATATAATAAATATAAAATAAAAACAAATACAAAAACAAAAGTAAACCATTAGTAATAGGAGATGTGTTCCTTTATCCAGAATAATTTAGATAAATACTTGCTATAGATTTTCTTTAAAGTTAGAAGTGCAATATTTCATGGCTTTCAGGGGTAAGAATGGAAGAGATACTTTTAAGTAATACTGAAAGCTGTTACAATAGAAAACATATTGTGATTTGACAGTTCTTGTGTCTTTTATATCGTTTCCAGGCCAAAAAGGTGAATGGGAAATTTTATTATTCCTGGAGACATCAATGCCCTATATCAAAAGAGTAGTACTGAAAAAGCTAGCCTAACACACATATACAAGGAACTATTTATATAGATACTAAAAAATAATCAAAATTACCACTAAAACAAATTTATCTAGTTACAGGAAAGAGGAGAAACTATAAATATCCTGAGAAAGATGACTTCAATACATGCTCAGTTACTTAAATTTTTTTTTTCCTAAAGGAAAAAAAAGTTAGAGCAGCTGGCTGTACAATAATAAGAAAAAGGTATTGATAACTAGTCTGTAAAAAGAAGAAAGTGCTTGAAATGTTCATTCAAGGCTGGTATTCATTCTTTATTCAGAGCCTGGCTGTCAGGCTTGAAAAGCAACAGAGATTACTGATGCATTCTACAGCCAAGTCATCGAGAACATAAATAAATTTGTTCTTCATACAGCAATGAATAAAGGGAGGAAAAGACACTCTTTGTATTACAAGGGTCCTATGCATTCTCTTTGGTTTCAGCACGATGATTTCTATTAATTACAGTTCTATGACATAACTTAGAGGTACCATGATTTAATATTTCATTTTCATTAGTTCAATGGAGCAAAGCCATCTTTAAATTCTGAGATTGCATGATTAATATCTTGCATTGGTTTATGTGCATTTTTTATTAAGTAAATAATACAGAGATCATGAATTCCAAAAGGAATTTCTTCAACTATTTAGGAGCTTTAAATAATTTATTTTATGCTTGCTTCAGTTTAGGGAGATAGTTCTAAAAAAAGCTGGGGTCAAGATAAATAGAGTAGAGTGAAAATGAAAAAATTAACAGCAGCAGTACTTTACTAAGGGCAAAGTTAACACTGTATTTTAAAAGTACTTCATGAGAATTCCCATTAAATTAAAAACACGATCAATTTTGCTCTCTGCCTTAAGAAATATTAATAATTTTCACCTTTGGCCAGAAGAGTCAATCCTATGCTTTCCACTTCTTAAGTTACACACACACACAGAGTTTGATGAAATGAGGACTAGTTTTAGGTCAATCTAAATTACTGTTACTGAGATTAGTGGGGGGAAACTTTCTAAGCAGGAGCAGTACCTAGGAAGAAATGATTTTAAGAGCCCTAGTGGACAGGACAAAAAAGGAGTATTTCTGAACCTGTTTATAAGAGAGATAGTGAGTTGCCTATTTAAGACAAGGCCCCTGCTGTCTTGTGAGTAATCTACTTGGCAAGCTCGAAAAGGTAATAACTGTGATGCAAAATGGCATAAATGTGCTTAAAGAAAGCTAACAGTAAAAGAATTAAAGAAATTGAAAAGGAATATAAACTCCAGTTGTGGTGATCTGAGAAGACTTCATGAAAATATGGATGTGAGATGGCTTTTGAAGAAAGGGTAGGGCTTTCTAAAAGTAGAAATAAAGGGAAGTGTTTCATTTTATAATTTACAGAATACAATCCAAATGAATATTTTTCTTATTTATCTTTTAATAAATATTTATAACATGAAAATGCTTCAGAAGTCTTCTCATCTGCCCAAACAGGTAAGTTATGGAAAGCAGTGGTTAGACCTTAGGATGACTTATAAATCTGCAGCTTACAAATATGCCTTACTTAGGAAAAGTTATAAACACAGTCCTGTTCCCTCCACAATGACTGAATTTCATCCCAAACTCCACTGCTGCTAGGTATGTCCCTCCCCTTCTTCTGCCCCACCATTACTAGGAAGGGGAAGGAACAGTGTCATAAAAAAAGAAAGAAAAAAGCCAGAGGGATCGGCAGCTTCAAGGAGTACTAGAGTGAAAATAAAAAAATATAATACAGAAATATATTCTGTATACATTCAATATTTACAGAATAAAGATCAAATAAATTAAGCACTAAAAAGTCTTTTTGAATTTGGTAACGTGGAGGTAAATGGGTGACTTTGATCAAAACAAATGAAGCCAAGTATTTCCCCATGATAAACAATTCATTTTTTTGACTCTTACGGATGACTTAATGGAATAAACATAATTCAGTAAGAAGAAGAGTCATTACCCAGTAACTTTCATTCTTCTTAGGGTATTAAAACTGACCACTGAATGATTTGCTCCAAAATTCTCTCAGCAACTTAAGCTGAATATCTAGACTGAAAGGTTATTTTGATTTTAAAACAGATACTACATATATGGGCTCTTCAGTCTGTGCATACTTTCTTATTTTCCAGGAATGTTTTGAAAAACAAAAAAAATCTATCACAAACTATTTAACATATATACTGCCAGGCTTTACAACAGATCTACTTCTGTTATTAAGAAATCTTCAACCATTTCCTTTTGTATCACCCTTAACTACTCCAACATCAGTACCATTATGTTTTGGTTATCTGGCCACAACTGAGCTTTATAAAAACTATATACTAGGGGCTGGCCCCATGGCCGAGGGGTTAAGTTCGCACGCTCTGCTTCGGTGGCCCAGGGTTTCGCCAGTTCAAATCCTGGGCATGGACATGGCACTGTTCATCAAGCCATGCTGAGGCAGCATCCCACATGCCACAACTAGAAGGACCCACAACTAAAAATACACAACTATGTACTGGGGTACTTTGGGGAGAAAAAGGAAAAAAAAATCTTTAAAAAACAAAAAACAAAAAACCACCTTTGATCATAAGCATACTTAGGAAGACAAACTTTAAATTCTGACATATTTTCTTGAGTTAAATTCAATACTATACATTTTTGTAAGGTTAGGAAAAAACTTCAAATGGCTATCTAATCTCTTGCTCTAGGCAAAGCAAATTTTTTGTTCATTAGAGCTATTAGGAAATATTTTTTATGTCCAGAATTTAGTTCATCATTCCTATCCTACAAGACTACAGGTCATTAGTTACCTGCCCAAATAATCACCACATTAGCAAGTTACCAATGACCTCATGTATCAGCTGTCTATTGCCACAATAACGCTACGTGAAATAATCCACCTCAAAACTTAGGTGTAAGGCAACAAGTATTATTTTTTTGCTCATAAATTTATAGGTCAGCTAAACATTTTTTCTGGGCTGGGCTAATCTTAGCTAGGCTTACTCATCTATCTACAGTCAGCCAGCAGGCGAGCTTGTGCTTGGCTGGTCTAAGATAGTCTCACTTGAGACAGCTCTCTGCATGAAGTTTCTGATCAGCAGCCTAGCCTGAGCTTACTTTTGCCACATGCTATTGGCTAAAACAAGTCTCAGCGACACTCAGATTCAAGGAGGTGGGAATAAAACCCATCTGTTGATGGGAGGAGCTGGAAACCGCACTGCAAAAGGGGTAGACAGAGGCAAGGATGAAGACTGCAGTCACTTTTACAATCAAACTTCACGGTAATACTCTGATATTAATCCTGCTTCCCCTGCACCCCTAAATGTGGACTGTGCAAAGAGTAACAACTCATTTTATCATTGCAAAATATAACTTCAGCAATGTTGTTAAACTGAAGTCAAGGTGTGCTGAAATTAGACAGTAAATTGAGATTTTAATTTAAGAGTATAAGGAGTTAAAAAATACTAATTTTGTGACCTTCAGAAAAAGTGATATAAAAGCTACCTTACACACCAGACAATATGAATGTGTACAATTAAGAGGAAATTATATAGAAGTGGTTTTTTAAATTTTTGTTTAATATCTGTGTATTTAGAGCCTACTTTATATTATTTAATAAACTATCAGAAATAGTTTTATTAAAAGAGCAACACCCATGAACCTTTAAAATGAACCATTTATTAAATCAGACTTATTCTTAACAGTTATGTAAGTTACATGGATGTTTATGTCAGAGTATTTCACAGGGAAATTTTTTAAACTCTTATAGGCAAGCAAAATCGTACCACACAATATATAAGTGAGAAGAGGGTAGTGCTAAACATTCAAATAAGGCAAGTATTTAAAAACAATAAAACAATAATTAAAAAAATTCAAGCATTCCTTTAAGAGAATTCAATACTACAAGCTAAATGTACTTTCTGAGTGTATTCATATAATCAAGGCAGTGTTTCTTCTTTTAAAACATCAGGAAATGGAATAAGGCTCATTAATAGATACAGCTGCCCTCAAGATTTCAATCTCAGTTGCTTTCTTTAAATTAAAATTCACAAAGTGCACAATTAAGATATATCAAAAAACTGAATCTGCTACTCTAACAACAGCTGTCCATGCTTAATACTTAGTGGTTTATTTGCCCAAATTATGTCTTTTCAGGGAAAATAAAAAAGATAAGCCACTGTAAAACATTTAGTTTGAAATGTATGCTAATATTTTTCTTAGAAATCAAAAATCATGGAGGAAAACAGTTATCATAAGGAAAAGAAAGCAAAACACTGGAATGACCAAACATTTTCAAAGAACAAGCACCACAAAGGACATTTGCATTCAGTTTTGTAATATTTATCAATGCATTTTTCTTACTCCAACCAATCTACTTCATCAAATTCTGAATCATCTTCTGAATCACTGTACTCCACAGCAATACGGCGGGACAGGATGGTGGCAACATCATTTTCAATGCGTTCGTGTTTAGCTTCCTGTTCACGCTGCTCTTCTACTTTGCGTAGCTGGATACCTGATACGGCAAACCCAAACCATTCATTGTAAACCAAAACGCTAAATACAAGATATTATTAATCTTTCTGGAATGAGATCAAATACACATGAGAAACACTAATAGGAAACCAAAAAGCACAATGTATTAAAAAGAATTTGAAGGAATCATATTTAGAGAGACACTAAGTCTTCCATTATGTTATGTTCTTTCTGTGATGTTAGTTGGTACTTACCAGATAACCCCAGTGGCTATCTACAGTTTATTTAACTATTATGATCTATTGTGCCTCCTGACTCACCATTCCCTAAAAAGTTAACCAGGTGATACATTTCTTTTGTTATCTCTATGGTCAAAAAAATTAAACATAGTTGAGTATGTTTTCTGCGGCTTTATTCTCTCTCAGTCCATGAGGGAAAGACACTGTTATTCACTCTGTATGGTTAGTGCCTGGCCTATTCTAGGTGCTGAAGAATGTTGGCTGAATAAATGAATGAATATGAGATGTCTTTCCTTTATTACTAAGGGAGGAATCTTAATCCTTTAAAGGCATCTGGTAGAGCAAGTATCAGTGATACACGATACACCAAATGGACAGCCTTAACACTACAGAAAATACTATTTATAAAGGAGTTAACATACAATTAAACATAATATAAAGGGTTCTAACTAAATTTTCTATAACTTTAAGTCTGATACTTTTAATTTCTCATTCTTTAAATAAACATTTTACGAATCCCCATTAAATATGAAAATAAAATGATTAAATCTGATATATTTTCTGGAAAATGATTTAAAATATAAGTTGAACATAGCTTTATTTTCTAAAGACCATTTGTGCAAACACATGATCATCTAAAATTCTATAAACCAGGAAAATATTATTGTCTCAAATATTTACAAAGTTTCTAATGCTACCATAGCTATGTTCTTAATGGCCCTGAGAAAATTACCTTTTCGTATTGCTTCCAGAAGTACACTCCTGGCATCACTGATTACAGGTAGGGTTGACGGATGACGCTTTGGCTCGGAAGCAGGTATAACTTGTGATGGAGGAGATGGAGGCATTAATGGAACATGGGGACCTGGGGCAGTAGATGGAGTTGGATGTAGCCCAGAAGGAGGATGAGCAAGAGCTGCAACTGTGACAGGTGATGATGGTCGAATGCCAGGTGGAGGCAGAGGAGGCGGTGGTGGGGGTGGAGGCAGCCCCTGGACTTCACCTTGTGGGAGTGGATGAACTGGTACAGTCTCACATACTGGGGCAGCTCTAGCTACTGGTGGAGAGGGCTGTACCAGAGGAGGTGCAATTGGAGGAGGAGCTGGGTGAAGAACTCCAGGGGCAATCTGAAGAGGAGCTGGAGGTGGTGGTACTGCTGGAGCTTGCAAAGCAGTGGCTGGAGGTGGAGGTGGGGGAGGTACTGGTGGGGGAGGAGTTGAAGTCATTGAAGCTCTTAATGAAGAAGTTGACAAGGCAGATGGAAGAGGTGGTGGTGGAGGTGGGGGAGTGGGGCTCACAAACACAGGTGTCCTGCCTGTAGCTGGTGACTGAGGGCGATTTTCTATCAAACCTGTAGCAGAACTGAAATGATAAAGAGATCCTAGCAAGTTATTCAAAGAGAAAAAACTAACCACACAAAGTATAAATGACTATCAGTAATTATGTCAAGATAAATGCATCAACACATTCCTATTGAAATTAAAAATTCTACACCAGTATTTAGAGTGAAGTGAGAACTAAAAGTACAACAACAAGAAAATTAATAAGTGGTGCTTTGGTTTATAATATTCTAAATGGTCTCATCCTCCCATGCAACTTTCATATCCACTCAAGCATTTTATGCTTACTTTGATAAATAAAACGCTCAATTTTACACTGTGATATGAGTCTTTGTAAAGATCATACTTATATTTCAATATTTGTAGAAATATGTGTGGCCAATACAAAGCTCTATTTATATTGAAGCTATTAAGACTCATCATGTGTCATTTCAGTTAAATGAATGACAACTAATTACAAACCACGAAAGGAAATTTATGGCCCTCTTCCTTTCTGAGGATGGGACATCAAATGAGTCAGTGATAGAAGGTTGATTTTTTTAACTGAGAATTGTAAAGCTGATCTCTATTTATCTATTAACAAAATTTATAATTTCGATAACAATGGACAAAAACTTCAAAATTGCTTTACTGAAAGATTATTATGAACTTATCCTCTCTCAAATTCTTAGAATATTTCCCTTAATATCAAACTAACACTTATAATCACATCTTTGGTTGCCATTTTAGCCCCTTACCACATTCCAAAAATTCTTAATTTTTATTAATATACCACATATCATGTGCTTGATAACAAAGCTATAATAAAATGAAACACACTTTAATCTTTAAAGTAAATGCTCACTAGCTAAATTTTCCCCCAAAAATGTGTCCGCTCTTACCAGAGGCCGGCAAAATTACGTCCCACAGGCAAAATCTGACCTGCTCCCTGTTTATGTAAGTCAATTTTTGCTGAAACATAAACATTCATTTGTTTATGTATAGTCTATGGCTGCTTTCATGCAACAATGGCAGAGCTGAGTAGTTGTGACAGAAACCATATGCCCACAAAGGCTAAAATATTTACTCTCTGATCCTTTAAAGAAAAAGGTTACCAACCCCTGATATAAAACATCACATGCTTGTCCCAACATACCTGATACAGGTGGGTATGGGTTTTGCATCTCCTGCTCCATGCATTGGTGGAGGTGGAGGTGGTTCATGTGGTCTGACTAAGACTCTTTCCTCAGCTCTAGTCAAAAGCTCACTCATCTGACTAAATGGCAAGGCAGAAAGTGAATAAGATCCATCCATATGATCCACATACGTCTGAGGTCTAAAAAAAATATACAGTATCAGTGTATTTTTCTTGAATTATTGGTGGGATAAAGCATTCTACATGAGATATTTAAGGTTTATCCTTTGAATACCAATATTTTAACCACTTTTAAGAAACTTCTCTCAGAAATTTATTACAGTCACTCTGCTTTCAAAACAAAGAATTGACTGTAGTGCCTGCTGGGGACAAGGTTGGATTTAAAAGATGTGCACAAAGCAAGTTAGAAATTAGTGTTACACTACTGGGTCAGCTAAATACCTTAATTATTTAATAGTAGTAGAAATAAATGTGTTGACAGATTAATTTTTTAAAAAATCTCAATTCTTCAGTCTCTTTCTTTCAGTAACGCACATAAATAGTATCTTACATGTACATTACTCCTAAAATAGGCCAAGATATTTCACACTTATGGCCCAATAATTTGCATGTATTATTCACAAGAAAACCTTAAGCTCTTTTCCATTCAAAAATCAATGACTGTATACAATAACAACAACCATCAATCAACAATACACAAATAACCTTCTTCACAGAGAGATGTTACTATAATGTTAGGGTAGCATGTTACTTAGATAGGGCACCTGGCTACTGAGAAAGGGAAAGAAGCTATTCTATATTTCTACAAAAGGGGATGAGTAATTTTTTTTTGAAAGTGCTGATATATCTGAGGTGGGAGATGTAGCATAGAAAGGAAGTCAGGGGAAAGAAAAAGGAACAAAATATAGCCCTTTCTCAACCCTATTTTATATATAGTGAATCAATAATACTTAAAAAAAGTCCCAGACCCCATTCTTCTACTATGAAATTCTAGCAGACTCTGCCTGAAATGTTGAGAGGCAGTTGGGACTTCATAAGAAAGCTAAAATAACCCTAAATATCATCTACTCCAACCACCTCTTTCTACAGATGACAAAACTAAAGTCCGGGTATGAAAATGACCTGCCCAAGATCAGACTTCAGTAGGCTCACAATGGTCAGGGTTTCGAAATCATCTCTATACTTATAACAGGGTCTGCCAATTCAACAGTTCAGAACCTAAGACTTAGAGGCATAGATATTAGAAATAAAATCAGTGTTTTACCATTAATTTTGTTAAAAAACAAACAAAAGAAAAGAAACCTTGTTTCAAAATGAGAGGCTGGGCCATTAGCAACTTCAATATGCTTATGTAAGAGATTAGCATCATCTTCAGCCAGCTCTGGACCTTGGGCCAGCTTCTGCCATTCTCTCCGCCTGTCATGAGGTGCTCTTGGCACTTTTTCTGGTTCATGAGGACGATCTAGATTTTTCTGCTATAACAGATGTATTGAAACAAAGCCAAATGCTGAAGTGCTAAGTTTTTAAAAAGAGGTTAACAATCAAATTCTAACATCAATATTGAAAAAGACAATGTCATAATATGGTAAAAGTAACATAGAGACAATTCATTTGTACATTTAGAGTTAAATCTTAGCTAGTTTACTTGCGATCCCAGTTTTTTGTCATATGTCTTTAACCTCTAATGGGAATCGATGCACCAGATAAAAATAGTATGCCTAAGTAATAAAATTTGAGGTCAGAACGTCCTTTCAGATGAAAAGAGATTCACCAACTCTGCAACCACATCTATTCGTTTTTGCTATAGTGAGTGAAATTTCTACCATTAATGGCACTGGCTACCTCTAACCAAAACCGGAAAATTTACTAAGGCTATGTTATCTGGGAAGGCACGAATTAGCTAGCCAATACATCAGAAAAAATCCAATTATCCAATTAACCCATAATAACTTTGTCACTCAACAGAAAACAGGGTATTTGAAAAATAAAACAAAAAATGATTCAAACTGTGGGAGAAAGTACAGAAAGGTCTAGAGTAGGTGTGACAAAGTCAAATGCTCAAAGGGGCCAACCAGATAACATAAATGAATGAAGAGTCAGGTATCAAGCAGGTAACACACATGAATGAAGAGTCAGGTATAAGATGAGGACTGCAGTGAACTAACTATACAAGCACGTCCATTTAAGGCATTCCAATTCAAAAATCTTAACACAACTGTGCTTGGCAAACAAACTACTACTTGCAGGTGTAATCTGGGCTGCCAGTCACCAGTTTGCAAACTCTAGCTAGAACACTGGGATACTGTTTAGTGTAGAAGACAATAAAATGAAGGCATTATGGGGAAAAGGGGAGAAATCAGAGACAGCTACAGGAGAAACAGGGATGATGAACACAGACTTTGTCTCCTTCATAATTCTGTCTAAATCTAATTTTGCTTCCTCATTCTATATTTCTAGTTATCATCAACATGGAATAAAGCAAATTCAAGTGAATTTTATTAGAAAATGGAAAATGACAACACAGCAGACAGATAAAAGGAATTTAGTCATAATAGAATAACCTTTCCAAAACATTTAGGATATGCTCTGTGGTAAGAAAATATTAGCTTAATTTACTTTATCAATATCTGCACAATATTCCTTTGTTCCTTCTTACCAGAATGTCCTTCTCTTCCTTAGTCCACTTAATTCCTGTTTGTTCCTCAAGATTCATTATAAGCTTTGTTGGAAATGTTTACCAACCTTGTCCTCTGTCTAAAGCAGGTGCTATTTTGTGCTACCCAAACCTGCCATGAATACCTCTATTACAGCACTTATCACACCCTATTATAATAATCTAATTGCTCATTTGCTCCCCATTAGACTGTGATCTTTCTGTGTGGTTATAAAGGCTTTAGTATTTGACTATATATAGACCCAATAAAATAAAACTGTCAAAGTACAGGATTAATAAAGTTCCACATATGCAGCAAAGCACAAATACACAAAAACTAACTTCAATTTTTTGAATCTCTTGTAATACCTTCTGCTTCCTCTTTTCCTTCCTCTTATCCTCTGTGTCTTGCAACATTTTTTCTTTCCATAGATCAAAGAAATATGAAGGATTGGTATAAAACTTCAAACCTTCTTTACCATCATCTCTGAAATATAAAATATCAATTAAAATATACATTAGTAAGACCTAGGCAACCAGAATAGAAATAATTTTACTGAAATGTTTTTCCTCTTACATTAATAAAATATAGCATATGTAAGAATATTGGCAAAATAAATTAGACTACCGCACTAATAAAGCACTTCTCACAAATCAGACAGGCAACTAAGGAAAATGGAAAACTAGATGTTTTTCAGAGTTAGTGTTAATAATTTAAAGTACAGCTGGACAATTTTCATCCCTAACTTCTGCTAAATTCCAAGTTTTCTAAAAGTCCTTTTGGAAATTTCAGTAATTACAAACGGTTCTGCTAAAGATAAAAGCCTGAAAGGACAATAACAACACTTAGAATAGAGAAATTGTTCAGGGTTTCTGCCAAAACTCTAATTTACTTATTATCTTACTAAATCCAAAAAAAAATCACCTAATAGTCATTCTTGCAGTAAGAGTTATTTATATCCAATGACTTGCATACTGACAGTTTCAAATAACTACACCATTTTATTCAGGATATACGTCGCACACCTTAAATTACCATTTAATAAATCATGTGAAAGGACTGCAAAGAAAAGCTGATTAATTCAAGATTTTATTAAATGGTAAAAAAACATTTTTAAAGCAGATACTACATATTCACTATGTAAAAATTTAATGCCTAGAGATCAAGAGTAGACAAGAACAAGCAAAAATAATTATTTTGTTACTGTGGTGGAATTTTGAGCTCTTTATTTCTTATTTTCCACCTGATTAGAAATTAAAAAATAACTCCTTGTCCCTTCATATTAATAAGTTCGCCACTGGCTTTTCTTAATTATACTTGTCAAAACAACTCCTTTGAATAAGTCTTGTCTTTTGTATGCCAGAACCTTGGGAACTCACCTAGTTAACAAAGCAAAAGTTTTCTCAAAGTGGTAGATAGGGAGGGTTCTCTGCATTGGTCAGAAGCCCAGGGAAATAGACTGTTTGGGGATTTAGTATTTGAAGGTAGACTGCTACCTACTTGCACCTGCAGTCTGAGATAAATAACCAGCGTTCTAATTCATTAGCCTACTGACCTATACGGAGTGAGTATATTGAGAGGCGGGGGCTGTTCGCAGACGTCATATGTCTCCTGTAAGGGAACAGGCAAAGTCCTGCGGTCGAAAAGCTGCTGATCTTGAATTGTAGAACTTCGGAAAGCTTTTCTCATTGTTATATCTTGCAAAGACACTAAAACAAAAATCGAAAACATATTTTGTTTATTTTACTAAGATGATTTAACAAAAGGACAAATTCACATACTCCATTTGTTTACAACTCAGCATGGCTTAGGAGGTTGTAACTGCAGTGGCTTATGACTCAGGAACCATATTTTAAATGCTCTATCATTATATCCCACATAATTTTGCGCCATTTTCCCAGTCAGTTGGGTTTTAATGCAACCTCTGATTTCTGAGGCTCAGAAGGCTTTAATGACACCTGAAGCACGTCTATATTTCCCACCAAATATATCTTTTTCTTTTCTCTACTTGCCATCCTGAGTCCCCACCAAACTACGTTTTCTTCTTCCTTTTTTCTGTAATCTTTTGTTCTCATCGCCCTTTATTACTTTTATTTAGCTTATACCAATAATACTGAAGGAATTAGTTATCAGTGGCATTCTGAGCTAAACACACTGTTGACTTTTATGCTATATAGACTATAAATATTATACGTATACTATAAAGTTAAAATAAACTTCACTGTAAAGAAAACATTTGCAAGTATTGGGCAATCCATATTACCGTCTATTTCACTTATCTTTTATCTTGCCCTATAAGGATCTCTCCTTAACTGTAAGCTCTTGAAAACTAAGACTGTCTTGTACATTAGTATCTCCAGTAACTAACACAGCCCCATTCATACATGATGACAAAATAACTTAATTTACTCATTTTCTTTTGGACTATGTAGGATGTTAAAATAAGAAATGTACCAAAATACCATATTCTTAACTCTTAGAGTGATTTCCTGATATTAAAAAATTAGGTGATTTCTTACATATTTAACATAGCTTTAAGAATACAGAAAAATGCTTTATACCATAGCAAGTCAGTACTAAACAATCATAACAATTCTTAAATTACTCTTCCCCTTAAAATAGTATCGTTACCATCCTCACAAGTAAAACTGACTCGGACACGAACATTTGGATCTAGGGAAGAGGTGGAGGAGTGAGGCTGGCTACGCAGTGGCCACACCATGAATGCATCCTCAGCAGTCTCAACGCTGCGTGACTTGTAATACACTAAAATAATATTCAGAAAAAGAAAAAAGTTTTTTCCCCACTCTTACTAAAGAGTAGTATGAGAGATATTTAATGAGTACATACTGTATGTGCTAGATGCTTTCACTAATTTTTATTTTATTTAATCTTTACAATTCAATGGGAATTATTATTCTATTTTTAAACGTTAAGAAAATCAAGGCTAGGAAATATTATATAACTGGCCAAGGCAAAACAGTTAATAAGCAGTAAAGCCAGAACAGAAGACTCAGATCTGCCTGCCTTTGAGGCTGATCCCTTTGCCACAATAGCACATGCTGTTCCTCTGGCTCCCGTAAGAAATGCTCTCTGTTTTCTACAACCAAAATGGATCAATTTTTACCACTCTCCCATCCCACTTATTAACTGTAAGTATGTAACTAGATGGAATTGAATGTTTAATCTCCAAAAACTTTCTTAGTAAGGGATGTAAAGACCATATAAGGTAATAAGCACTTTTCTATCTTCAACTCCTCTCATTTATCATTTGTCTTATTTGTCAACAGACCACTGTGACAAAGCCCATTCCAGTTGCCAACGACATCTTTTATTATTTGAGAAGTATTATGTAGCACAGTAAAGTAGCACAATATGTTTGTAAACATAATTGAATTAGACATAATTATGCAGGTCTTTGTTTAAAAACTCATTTTTTATACACGTTCTAAATTACATTGGTAGTTCTCATCATCACTTACTATTTAGCGTAACTGAAAAACCAAAAACACTGATATTACACTCTGCAATTTAGTGTTGTACTCATAATGTTACTTTGTTTGAACTTTCACTGAGCTTAAAAATCTAGGTTAAATAACTTTGAAAATTCCATTTATTCAACATCTCCCAAACAATTTCAAATTAAGTAGTTCAGCTTTTAGATTCTGAATTCTTCCCCAATGCTCCATATAATTTTAAAGGAAACTATAAACAATTCTGATAGTTGTTGGTACATTAAGATTTTTTTAAACACTTAACCCCACCTTATTAATTTTAATTTATTTACTAGTATCTGTATTTTCCTTTTCAATTTTAATGGGAGTGCTAAGGTATTTGTTAAAATTTAACAGTGTTTTAAAACTAAATGTTTTTATTTCTGTTAATATATGAACTGCCTATGTATTTCTGTATTATTAGATGGCATATATTTATAACTTAAATATTTAAGTTATTTTAAAAAGACATTTTGGATGTAAATGATATATCTGAAAGTATGGCCATAAAATATTTTTTCACCATTAGCATTGATTTTATTTCAAGAATTTCATGAAGTATAACTAATGTACATGTACATGCTTCAGAAACCACCAAGAAAAACAACTTACAGAATAGAAGAAAATATTTGCAAATCATATATCTGATAAAGGACTTGGATCCAGAATATATCTAGTATTCTTATAATTCAACAATAAAAAGAAAAATAATCCAATTCAAAAATGAGAAAAGGATCTGAATAGACATTTCTCCAAAGAAGATACACAAACGACTGATAAGTCATTTAAACCCTAGTTTTAGATCCTAGCTCTACCACTTGCTGCTGGGTGACTTGTCTCTGAACGGCTTATAAGCCATGAAAAGATGCTTAACATTCTTAGTCATCAGGGAAATGCCAATACATCTACAACATAAACCAGTACTGAAAACACTATGCTAAGTAAAAGAAGCCAGTCACAAAAGATCATATATTGTATGATTCCATTCATACAAAATGTCCAGAATAGGCAAATCCATAGAGACAGAACATAGATTAGTGACTGCTAGAGGCTGAGGGGAAGGAAAATGGGGAGTGACTGCTCAGGGGTATACTGTTTCTTTCTGGAGTGATGAAAATGTTCTAAAGTTGATTATGGTGATAGCTGGATAACTCTGTGAATATACTAAAAACCAATTAATTGTACAATTTAACTGAAAATGGGTTAATTGTAGAGTAAATGAAACATGTCTCAATAAAGCTGATCAAGAGAAAAAAGTACTATTTTGGTTTTTTCACATCCATGCCTATGAGTTTGTATCTTCACAAGCAGTAGAAGTTCAGCATGGTATTTCTTTTTCCTTATTTAGGCTTTAAATAAGGTTATGTCAAAAGAAGTTGGTTCAATCACTAAGACACCTATCATTACACTCTTTTGCTTTTTCCAGTGATACTCTTTAATATTTTTATTGTTCAAGTTTAGATTATATAACTTGCATTTATACTAAAAATGTTATTCAACAAAAAAAATATTCTGAAGAGAGGGTTACAAGAGATTCACATTAAATAATTCTCTAGGGTGGATAAGTGAAAATTATATTCTTAGTAAAATTTTTTTTTTCTTTTTTCTTTTCATTTTTTTCTTTTGCTAAGGAAGATTCGCCCTGAGCTAACATCTGTTGCCAATCTTCCTCTTCTTTGCTTGAGGAAGATTCTCCCTAAGCTAACATCTGTGGCAACCTTCCTCTATTTTGTATGTGGGTTGCCACCACAGAATGGCCACCATTCAGTGAAGTAGGTCCATGCCTGGGAACTGTTTTACCACTAAAATTTCTACCATTATTTCAGCCTGTAATGCTTTTTTTTTTTTTCACTTGATATCCCTGGTTTGATATTTAGTACAGAAGATTTTTGTCCTTCATACTGGCAATTTGGTGTTTTTTGGAAATGTTCATTTAAAGGGAGAAATAACATGCAAATAACTATTTTAGCACTTTAGAAATATGCACACACAAAAGCATATTAAAAGGAATTACATTCTTACAGAATCAAACCTAAGATTTCTGGTAATTTTCAAATAATTTTTATTACTAAAAGTTTACAAATAAATTATAAGGGAGAAAAGAAAAAAGAAAGAGAATGGAAGAAAAGTCTGGCTAAAAATTTTTTCATGTCAAAAAATTAAGAGCTATTTAGTATACAAAAAGGAGAGGGGGAAAAAAAGAGCAGAAAAGAAAAGCCAGGAGAGTCATGCTAATGGCATTTATAGACAATTTATTGATTTATTACAACATGTACACCAAAGGTCATGGGTAAAAAAGACTTGTAATAAATTCAAGTTTAATACTTTTCTTAAATATATCACTCATCTCACCTAACCTAAAATATATATGTGAAAGAAATTATAATATGAATAAACTTACATTCTTCTTCTTTAGGGTCAAGCTGTGTAACACTAACAGATAAACGGTCCACACGTTCTTGTAATGAATTAACTCTGAAGGAAAAACTATGTGCTTCATTGAATAATTCTCCAAATATATCTTCAGCATATTTACCTAAGCAAAAGTGAAACATATACCATAAAATCTAACATGATAAAGGATAAACATCAAACAATTTAACATTTACAAGTGTCGTCCTGATGAATTTGGCATTCATAGTCATGTGTCACTTAATGGGGATACAGTCTGAGAAATGCATCATCAGGAGATTTTGTGTGTGAACATCACAGAATGTACAGAAGAACAAAATTTGCCACCTCGAAATGTGTCTCTTTAACATGAGGATTATTTTAGGCTGATTATTATTAAGAAACAAAAGACTCAGAAAGTTTTTCTTGTTACCTCCCCCTTAACTGCCTAGAAGAATTTAGATTAAAAAACCTGTCTCAGAAAGCAAGCTATCACCTTAGCATAACATGAACTGGGTGGTAGACAGGGAGGAACCTAGAAAAGCCTGTTTGTTGGGCTCTCTTCTGTGTTCTTCTGTTTCTCTGTGGCCAGACACTTGTTTTCCAAACATTTGCTCCTTTCCCTACCTGTGAATTGCCTTCCTGCCCTTTGAAGTCCCTGACTCTGCCCACATCCAGCATCTTTTGTCTGTACCTGAGGATGGTATTTAAGGTGAGGGCTTTGCCACTTTGGCGAGTCACTAGGTTTTCCTGGGTCTCTCCCATGTATACACATTATTAAACTTCTGTTTTTCTCCTGTTATATGTCTCACGTCAATTTAATTCTGAGACCAGCCACAAGAGCCCAGAAGGGTAAAGGAAAATTTCCTCCCCCCTAGAGTACTTACACAAACCTAAGAGGTATAGCCTACTACATACTAGGCTATCTCGTACCATCTTATGTGACCACCACTGTATATGCGGTCCATCATTGACCAAAATATCATTACGCAGCACATGACTGTATTCGGAACTAGTTTAAACTTTAAATCCTAGCCTAAAGCAGTCCAATGGTGACAGAGTGGGAAAACAGCACAAACTCTGAGAAATCTGGTTCAAAATGCCAGTGCTACCATTCTTGCAAGGTGACTTGTCTAAAATGGAGGTACTCTACCTGCTTTATCCATATTTACCCACCTGCTGAAGGTTAGAAAAGATTACGATGTAAAAGTACATACAAATAATATGTCTTTTAATCCTAAATCAGCATTCATAAATAGACTCTACACTAGAACTGAATTTCAGGCCAAGTGGCAGAATCCCACATTCTTCAAAAGTCCTGTCTCAGGTATGCCCAAAAAGATTCTGAAAATTCATGAGAGACTATTTTACATTCTCTTGTTCCAGTTTCTTAAAAAATCATCAGAAATCTAAAATCACTGTATTTCTCTAGTCATACAAATTTCCATTACTGAAAAGCATATGTCAAAATAATCCTATTCTAAAAGGAGAAAAAGAATAGAAATTTCTATTACTAAATAAGCCAGGGAGAAGTTTTAGACAACTTATAATGAAAAAATGTTCAAGTGCATTTAGAACATATTAAGTAATGCAAACTTAAAACATAAAAATGAGTCAATTACTATCTATACCTTTCAACAACAACACAAAGTGATGGTTTTCCTAAATCATGACATTTTTAGACCCAAACACACTGTCTAGGTTAAGTCTAGCTCAAAAGTAAGCTCTACTGAGACAGTGCTTGTGACAGAGAAGTACTAAGTATTTATTAAATGAATTCATTAATCACACCCATTTATATTTGAGTAATGCTGCAGTTTTTTCCAAAGCATTTCAATATATTATCAGTTAAACCAACAAACATTTACTAAGGACTCACTCTGTGCCAAGTAGGTAGGTGTATGGTCTACTGAAGACATCAAAAAGTAAAACATAAAACTCCTGTTCTAGAAGATTTTATAATTAAAAAAAAAAAATCAGAACTTTAATCTCTCTATAATAAATTAAGAGGAAAAGGATAGTTTATATATATACTCATTCACTCAAATACATTCTTGAAAATGAACTGACTGAAGATGTCTAATGTACCAGACACTGTATCAGGCCCTGGAGATACAGAAATCATTAGAAGGTGTCTGCCGCTGATGAGTTTTGAACAGAGGAGAAAACAGATATTTAAACAAATACGAAAAGCCATTTAATAAATAAGTCCAAATCTTTGCTCCATTTACTTTGAGATCTTGGTATCAATTTCCTCACCTGTAAAATAGGGACAAAAATACCTGCTTCAAAAAGAAGTTATAGTCATGGCCGCATAACGACGTTATGTACGATGGAAGTCCCTCAACATCAGTACCATATAGCCAAGGTGTGTAGGAGGCTGTACCATCTAGGTTTGTGTAAGTGCACTCTATGATGTTCACACAATGAAATCACCTGACACGTTTCTCAGAACATTTCCCCACTGCTGTGCAACTCATGACTGTATAGGAAAAGGTGACACAGTGAAGAAAGGGCCTGGGAGAGCAGCGATACAGGGTAGCAGCTCA
The DNA here is from genome assembly GCF_041296235.1 of Equus asinus. Taxonomy (NCBI): domain Eukaryota; kingdom Metazoa; phylum Chordata; class Mammalia; order Perissodactyla; family Equidae; genus Equus; species Equus asinus. Next base: position 45,604,188 of record NC_091813.1, read on the forward strand.
ACAACAGGCAGCTCTCATTGCAATATGAAATAAGAGCCACAGAGCACAGAGAAAGAAGCACAGCACCTAACTTGTGGGTGAGGGATGGTGTTTCAGACACTTCCAGAGACACCGAGTTTCTCTGGCAGATAAGGTAAGCATCCCAAGTGGAAGAAAACACAGGTATAAAGTTATTCATTTACTCAAAGAACGTTAGGGATGCAAATGCTAGGGATACAGAGATGGCAGAGAGAATCTCATCCCTAAAAGAGCTTAGTTTAAACAGGGATCCTAAACTAACAGTCTGTATACCACCTGAAATTATATGCGGATGTTTAAATGCATTTACATTTTTCTGGAGAGAGGGCTCATAGTTTTTTAACAGATTTTTTAAAAAGAGTTTGTGCTCCACCCCTGCCCCCTCGCACCGCCCTCTACCACGAGTTTAAGTGCCAAAGTACTTCAGAGGATAAGATAAACATCCTATCCTTTCTCTTTTCATATCCCCTCTTACTTTCCAAATGTACCTCCTCCTTCCCTCCTAGAGAGAGGTGAAAAGAAGAAAGCTTGCAATGTAGAATTGACTGTGTATGTATCTGAATTTCAATTAATCTTACATTATACTTCTCTCTTCAGGAACCTACAAGGTTTCATTATCTATGATGTAAAAATCTAAATCCTCTCATCTAACATTCTATGTCTTCCATAATCAGTCTCCACCATATTTATCCAGTTCACTGGTCCCTTTAATCCCCCTTATATATTTTTTTTGCCTCTATGTATCTAATTCTTTAGGCAAGTTGAAATGCCTTCCTTCCTCATCCCTCTCCATTTTCCAAATTCTTTTGTTCCTTTAAAGGCCTGATTCAATTCATAATTCATTCAGCAAGCCTCCTCTAATGACTTCACCCTATGTTTATCTCCCTTTTCTCAGTTCCTATAATCTAAAACTCATGATTTTAATTATATGCATGTTCACACTGTTCAGAATGGTTTCAATATTCACCATATTCAACTCTTCAACTAAATGGGGTATGCTCTTTTGGGACAAGAAAATGTAGCTTTATCATACAGCAAAGTATTCAGTGTTATCTGTTCATTGTCTAAGTATCTAATGTCTTATCGAGTCAATCTATTTATCCATCCTCCTACCCATCTACCTTGCTATCTATCCATTATGTTTGAGAACAAGAAGTAGACTCTATAAGCTCATCTTGGCAGCATGAACTGATTATATTCAACAAGAGAAAGGCCTTGGGAAGAGAGAACGGTAAAAGATCCCTCAGGTAATTAGAGTCCCAATGATAGTTAAGACAAAAATAAAATGGGAAAGAATCTTTGTACAGCAGAGGAAACTTATATAAGTGAATTCTAGGTTTTCAGTAGTTATCTACTATAAAACAGAATTGTGTTCTACTATGAAAAAAACTGGGATGTACATTTTTGTGAAGAGGACAGGAGATGTTCAGGCTGAAGCCATGCCATGCTGAGCCCGGCAAGTTTACCTTCACTGCCGTGTTCTCCAGCACACTGTTGGTGCCAACAATAGTACCAAAGTGAAAAGCTCAATTACCTACAACTATTTTGGAAAGCCAAGTTTTCAAAGTAATTCAGAGATTGTTTAATGCATTAATTATTATTTTAACTCTTTTGGATGGAAACTGATGTAAAATCTACTCTAAGTTTCCCTGTTTTCAGTAGAATACAAAATTAAACTTAATTTAACCTTTTCTTGAGGACTTATAGGCGTGAATTGATTATGAAAATCAACTAATGTCCCAGGCTAGAAAACAGCCTTGAAATGCAAAAGAATATCTGTTTTCACACTAAATAGCCTCTTTGCAGTTTTTATGTCACTTCTTCGTTTGTGTCAACTACTTCTTTTGGCTGGCTTCAGTAATGCCTGCTTCTATTATCTTCTCCCAAATCTCCTCTTTTAATGCTCTGAAGCATAAATGTTTGGAAACCACATCATCAAACCTGTATGAACTATCAAAGTAAAAGTAAACAGGCTCTGAGAGAGGGATCAATTGGCTCGTTTATGTGCATAGCCTTTAGTGCATGGGCTTGTTTATTCTGGCTATCTAGAGGCCTTTTAAATTTAATTCCAGGTTCTCAACTATGGCAAGTGGGAAAGCTGCCAGAGAGCTTAATTCCAGGGCCGTAAACTATTGTTACATCTTGCTACAATATTTTATGGTTTTCTCTTTGTTTCTGAATCTCTACAAACTGCTTACAAAACGCCTATGTATAGTGTTTGATTCCAAATATGAAGCAGTCAAAAACCTACTTTAGTTACATTTTTACAATGTATTTCTATTTTCGGAGTTTAGCTACAACATGACCATCTGCTTGCTGATAAACATTGCTTATATGGACTATATCAGACTTGAAAATTCCTTAAATTTTCACCTTTAGGCTATGTAAGAAAAGAGTTAGTACTGCAAATTAACACCCTTAATCATATATTAGTTCTAAATTCTACATTGGGAATATACCTAAAACAAGATGCCAGTACTAAATCCAAAATTCATTTTAAGAAATATTTTAACCAAATTTATTAATCTCATTTCTATGCTCTTAACATGTATTTTAATGTTAACATGCTGATAAACTCATGTACTTGCAGTATATATAAATTTTATATGAATTCGTTATTTTAGATTCAAATTAGTGCTAGACTACAAAAAAAGTCAGCAAATGTCTTTAAACAATAGAGTTAATCATGTTAATACAATATCTAGGACTATTTTGATTTGTCTCTCAAGTACATTCTATACTGACTTTCACAAGGAAGAAACAAGTAAACAATACGTTAGTGATTTACTGTCCGTAACTAAACTGAAAAAAAGAAGCATCAAAAAGGACAAGGAATATAGTCAAATTCAAATTAACAGCCTTTTAATTTATTCTTCAAACTATTTCATAGGCAATGTAAAAACTCTAGTACTCTCACCAAGGGCATTCAAAGCTAAATTTTTATCTTGCTCTAGCTACAAATGTGGACGTCCAAATTCTCTAACTTGAAACAGATTAACAACTTCTATCTTGTGATAAGTACTCAATTATAAAAAGAAAAGACAAAAGTTAAAAGAAAAAGAAGAGCAAATCCTATCTATAAGGACAATCTATGTGGCAGGATATGGATGAGAACATAAATCTAAGACTACTTACAGAATATATCTAAGCCAAGATCATCTTCTTTTATCTCCAGAATGAAATATAAATGTCTTACTTTTTTTACAGTGTACTTTTTGGTGAGGAAGATTGGCCCTGAGCTAACATCTGTTGCCAATCTTTTTTTTTTCCCCTCCCTAAAACCCCAGTACATAGTTGTACATCCTAGTTGTAAGTCCTTCTAGTTCTTCTATGTGGCGTGCCACCACAGCGTGGCTTGACAAGCAATGTGTAAGTCCATGCCTGGGATCCGAAACCGCAAAGCCCAGACCACCAAAGCAGAGCATGCAAACTTAACCACTACGCCACCGGGCAGGCCCCTAAATGTCTTATTAAAAAGCTACTTCTTGGGGCTGGCCCAGTGGTGTAGTGGTTAAGTTTGCGTGCTTCGCTTCGGCGGCCTGGGGTTTGCAGGTTTGGATCCCAGGCACAGACCTAGCACTACTCGTCAAGCCACACTGTGGCGGTAACCCATATAAATCATAAAATAGAGGAAGACTGGCACAGATGTTCGCTCAGGGCCAATCTTCCTCACAAAAAAAAGCTAATTCTTAATTCAAAAGATAGGCTAGATTTACTGTTTAAATTTTCTAACATTAAATTTAGAATAATGGGAAATAATTTAATTCCTTAACCTAGAGCTCTGTTTTGTAATCTTATAATGGGAACACACTGCCTGTCTCCTCCTCTCGTACCTGCGCCTTTCACTGACCTTTATTATCTGGCCAACCTGCTTGCCTTTTGTCTGTCAGAAGCCAGGTTCACTTGCCATTTTTTCACATCATGCTGCATATCAGACTCTTGACTGATACCCTAATGTCCTTCAGACAACTCACTTGACCAACCCAATCCTCCGACTAGTGACTATCCTACACTTTTCACTTTTAGGTATTTGAAAATATAAAAATATTTCCCTACACTAATAAAATATATTTAAAGAGAGAGATACCAGTGTCCCAAAACACAAATAGCTGAAGTCTCTAAAAAAGTAAACAGTGATAACAAGCAAGCAAAAGTACAACTCTAGCCCCACCTTTCATAGATCAAATCATATTTTAAAAGCAATCTCAGTAATTCTTATCCATCATGTGATTCTGTTCCTAAAGATTCTGTCCTTATTTCCCCTTCCCAGAGGAAACATGCAGGGGAAGAAGAAACAACTCTAAAACTCATAAATTTTACTTAAATTTTCAGGATAATTTTGTACTCTCCTCACCAAATATAACCCGCACCCTGCCACCTGCCTCCCCCAATTAATCACAAGAACATCTTCTTAATACTCTAAAGCATAACATTCTGCTTTAGGAGTAACGTTTTTAATTGATACAAAAATACTTACTTAGGCTACTTAGTTGTCTAATTATATTTGCCAAGGAAATATTGGTTACACATTCCAGTTCGTTCTTAATGCCTCGAGGCAGTGCTGTGTGGCACAAGTGCCTAGGATCGATGTTTCTTTTCACTAATGGCATCTTGAGATGGACCTCTGTGCCAGTTCACCTGAAGGAAATCAAACAATAAATTAACATTATTTAATTTCAACCAACACAGAGTCAGACCTTGTCCTCCATATTTAATAATGAAATATTTGCTAGCATAAGATGATGAAATGGAATCACCTGACTGAATGAGTCGAAACTGATCTCGTTAACCTTCTACAACCTCAACCGCATCAAAACTGATCAGATCTTTATTTAACTGACGGAAGAGTTCAACCTTCTTTGAATTACAGGCAGTCCTCCCATGCTAAGCTTCACATATGCACAAATAACACCAGTCCCCCAACAACATGCTTCCAATTTCACTTACCACAGTATATTAATTGTGAGTAACTGCATAAATAGGAACTTTTTTGCTAGCACGTCAGTCCACAAATCACTATGTTAACAAGAGATGCACACCATGATCAGTGACCCAACATGTCATTTCTTTTCAAAGTCAGCTGGTGACTGGTCACTCCTCAGCTGCTATTCAACTCACCTAAAGACCGCAAAGCACGTAGCTAGGTTACCTTCCAGCCTGCCAGTGATAAAGCCATGTGAAACTTTACAATTCCTTTTACAAGTTTTCTTTGAACGAAAAATGAAATGCTAAGAAACAAAAGGAATTAGTGAAGGTGAACTTATTGATATAACTGAGGAAAGTAGTTGTGACAAAAAGGAAGATGTCCCAGAGGAAGTGACACCAATGAAAAACTTCACATTAAAGGAACTCTCAAGAGACATTTCATTACATTGAAAGTGCAAAGGATAAAATGTTGAAAATGGATCCAAATTTAGTAGAGAGGAGTAAGACAACTTGCCAAGACACAGAAAGGATGCTCACTGCTAGCTCTGTTATTCTGTTAGACAAGGAGAAGGGAAAGCACAAACTATTCTTGATAAGCTTTTTACAAAGAAATGAAACACCTTAATACTGTTTCTCATGCTTTTTACTACACTGCACTAAATTAATATTAGTTCTACTATTTTTTCATTTCCCTATAAGTTTATAACGAACATAGTAGTTTTTAGCGTTTTGACAAAATTTTTTAAAGATTGTGGAACTGTAATTTTTCTCATTGATTATTAAGATTTGTTTTGCATAGTTCTGGCTCATTTGGTCACTTTTTGGGTCCCATACTACCATGCAAAGTGAGGACTGCCTATACTTACCTACTGGTAAACAATGGTTACTGAAGGAAGTAATTTATTATTTACTGAGCTTTAATGACTACCAAATAAAAAGTTTTGGATAAATATAATTGCATTGAAGTATTACTTAACAATATTCTTTAAAAACAGGGGCCGGCCCGGTGGTGTAGCGGTTAAGTTCGCACGTTCCGCTTCTCGGCGGCCCGGGGTTCGCTGGTTTGGATCCTGGGTGCGGACATGGCATTGCTTGGCAGCCATGCTGTGGTAGGCGTCCCACGTATACACTAGAGGAAGATGGGCACGGATGTTAGCTCAGAGCCAGGCTTCCTCAGCAAAAAGAGGAGGACTGGCAGTAGTTAGCTGAGGGCTAATCTTCCTCAAAAAAAAAAAAAACCACAATATTCTTTAAAAACAAACTTTCGCGTGAAATTTGTCTCCTCTGACCTATTTGTTCAGCATTCTCTTTATAATATGAAACCTTTTTTAAATTGTACAAAGTGAAACAAACAACTGACCTCAAAATAGGGAGATTATATTTCTTCTTTAATATATTGCTGGAGCTGGATTTGTTACTATGTCTAGTAATTTTTGCAACTCATAATTTTTGCATTTATGTTCATGAGAGAAATTGGTCCATTATGTTCCTTTCATGTAATGTCCTCAAGAGGTTTTTCTGTTTGTTTTGTATTGATTATGCTGACCTAATAAAACAAGTTGGGATATGCTCCCTCTTTCACTATTCTTTGGAAGAATTTGTATAAGATACGCACTATTTTTTTTTTAAATATTTGGTGCAGTTCATCTATGAAACCATTTAGCCTCAAGTTTTCTTTGTGGGAAGTTTAAAATCATGGATGGTTTAATTGTCATAGAATTTTTGAGATTCTCTACTTCTGTTAATTTTGGTAAGCTGTATTTTCTAGGAATTTACCTACTTCAACTAAAATTTTTAATTTATTGACATCAAAAATTCCTTATGGTCTTCCTATGGTTATAAGATTATAAAATATCCTTTTTCATTTATTATATTAGCTTTGCATCCTCAATTTTCTTTCTTTATCACAAAGGGTTTACCAATTTTACTAGTCTTTTCAGGGAACCAATTTTTGGCTTTAGTGAATTTCACTACTGTATGTTTACTTGCTATTTCATTACTGCTGATTTATTATTTATTTTTATCATGAATGATGTTGATTTTATCAAATGTTTGTTTTTTATAAAAGCACCACACTGCTTTGTGGTGTTTAATACGCTACTCTTTTTAAAAATTCCTTGATATACAGACGCTTAGCTCATTGATATTCAGCTTTATTTCAAGCATATGGGTTTAAAGCTATAAATTTCCCTCTAAGCATATATTAACTGTACCTCTCAAACTTTGATATGTAATAATTTTATTATTGTTCACTGCAAAACATTTTCTAATTTGCATTGTGATTTTTATTTGACTCGGTTATCTAGAAGTATATTATTTTGATTAACAAACATATGGAAATTTTCTAGTTACCTTTTTGTTACTAATTTCTAGTTTAATAGTATTGAGGTCAGAGAACACACTCTGTATGATTTCAATCCTTTAAGATGTATTTATTTATACTTACTTCATTGCCTAGCATATAGTCAATTATATTTAAAGAATGTACGTTTTGCTGTTGTTGTTTGCAATGTTCTACATATGTCCATTTGTTAGATTTGCTAATTGTGCCCAAATCTTGAATAGCCTTACTGATTTTTTGTCTTCTAGTTCTATCAGAGAGATGTGTTAAGGTCTCCCACTCTGACTACAGATTTGTCAAATTCTCCATATGACTTATATATTTTGAGACTATGTTATTAAGTACATTTATCACTGTAAAGTTTCCTCTTTACCTCTAGTAATATGTTGGGTTTTTTCGCCTGAAAGACTACTTTGTTTGATATTAATATAGCTACACCCGCTTTCCTTTCATTTCTGTTTACAAGATATAGCTTTTCCTTTCAACCTTCTTGTAGCTTTGTGTTTTAGACATGTCACTTCAGAGCATACAGTTAGGTGTTTCTTTTTCATTTATTATGTTCCTCATAGTTAGCTGAGTATCTGGTACATACCTGGCATATAAAACCATGTTAAATATATACTTGTTGAATAACTCAAAAATTCTTAACTCCAGCTCAAATCTCTCTCCTAAGCTGGAGATGCATATATGCAACTGTCTGTTGGCATCTGCACATGGAAATTCCATTAGATCCCTCAAACTCAGTATGTCCAAAACTAAACTCATAGTATTTTCTCTTCAAATCTACGCATCATCCTCAATTTTGCCCTCTGCCGCAGTTCCTATCCATATCCAATGGGAGATCAAGGCTTACTAATTCTATCTCACTAACATCTCTCACATTGCAACCTTCCTTTTCTAACTTCTACTGCTTTAACTCAAACCCTGGTCATCTCACACTTGGTTAGAGTAGACCTTCTGTCGTTAGTCTTACAGCTTCTCCCTGCCATTCCATCTGTATCACCACTCTCACCAATCCATCCCACACCACAGCTTTAAAAATATTATCAAAATTCTGAATCTGTTAATGTCATTCTCCTGCAAAGAAAACGCTTCAATGGTTCCTTGCTGTCAGGAAAAAGTCTGAACATCATATACCAAGTTCTTCAGGATTAGCCCCTCTCCTAGCCTCATTTCTCACTACACTCCTTCTACCTTATATTCTAATCACTCTAAACACACCTTACTGTTGTACAGTCTTGCCTTTTCTAACGCTGTTCTCATCTAGAATGCCTTTCCCTTTCCTATCGTCACAGAGAACGCTTAATCTTTCAAGACTAGACTAAACTATTACTTCTTTTCTGAAGCCTTACTGAATCTCCCAGGCAGATATAACCATTTACTCTTTGGCACCCATAACTCTGACCCATATATGCATTTACCTAAATACAATGATTACACACTTCTGTATTGTACTTATATGTTTACATATCTATGCTTGAATGAGAGCTCCCAGAGGGCAAAAAGTTTGCCTTACTCAACTTATGTTTCCAAAAATCAGAAAGCAGTAGCTGTTCAATAGTTGACTGATAAATACAGGGGGATAAAACAATCCATGAACTATAAGGAGGTAAAAAAAAAAATTTCCTTAGGTTATTGAGCAGAGAGGACGGACACACACACACACACACACACACACACACATGCACCCCTACCTTTCTAAAGCAACTATTTAACTGTGATCCTGAGGAGCTGCTCTTTTCTACGTGCATAGAAAAGAAATACATTTGAGAAAAATAGTATGTTACTATTTGTATTGTGGAATCATAGACTTGCTAGTTTTGTTCTCCTATGAGAAGGCATGGATCATATCTTACTCATTTCTGCATCTTCAGGGGCTAGTTCAGCGTCTGGGGTACAGCAGTCAGACAAATTTTGATCAGAGGAATGTTGTACAGCATACACAGTAGTTTCAAAATATTATCCTAATCTCAAAAGAAATGGCTTTTGTTGTGATTAAAATGGTGCCTTGAGGTAAAATACAAAGCTTTTTGGAGAGAAAAACTCTCCTCATTCTTTCCTTTTACTTTGGTTTCAATACTAGATTCTTTTTCTTATTTCTCTGTCTTATTCCTTGCTGATTATAATGATCATTTATCTAACTCAACTATCAAAGTCTTAGTGGCAAAAAGTAAAATAAAGCCTAACAACTTCATCTCCTAAATTCTGAGAAAACTGCCTGATTTCTGACTGTTTTAGAGAGGTCTCAACACCTTTAAAACAGGATCCTTTGTCAGACTGGGAAAGGATGGAAAAAAAATCCTAAATGCTAAAAGTTATAATTTATTTAGCAAGCAAAAATGAAGTCAAATTCATTTCAATATTTATAAATATTACACATGATACACTTTCTGTTTAAATGCAATAAAAAAATATTGCATATGGGGCCGGGCTGGTGGCACAGTGGTTAAGTTTGCACATTTTGCTTCAGCAGCCCGGGGTTTGAGGGTTCGGATCCCGGGTGTGGACATGGCACTGCTTGGCACGCCATGCTGTGGTAGGCGTCCCACATATAAAGTAGAGGAAGATGGGCATGGATGTTAGCTCAGGGTCAGTCTTCCTCGACAAAAAGAGGAGGATTGGCAGCAGCTAGCTCAGGGCTAATCTTCCTCAAAAAAAAAAAAAACAAACACACATATATTGCATAGCATGAACCAATTGAATATATTTTAACATCGTTTAATCCACCATTGCCTAACTTGACTATTTGAGGATAAAAATCTTTTATTTAGCAAGAAAGCTAAATTATATGTGCTAAAACATAGAATAACTACTTTATAAAATTGTTAATCTGGTCTCTCAGGTCACAACTAAAGATACTAACATAGCAAACAAAAATTTCCCAACTATTGTATATCCCATGTGGTTATAAAAGTAACTGAGTTTTGCAAAAACAGCAATGCAATAACACTAAAACAATTCCTAGGTTACTTCATATATTTTCCTGGGTTCTTAGCAATTAAACAGTCAATTATTGAAGCAAACATCAACACATTATCAGACTACGAAAACTAAAGACTACATCTCCCAAAGGGGCAGTTTTTTTTTTTTTTTAAAGATTTTATTTTTTTCCTTTTTCTTCCCAAAGCCCCCCAGTACATAGTTGTATATTCTTCGTTGTGGGTCCTTCTAGTTGTGGTATGTGGGACGCTGCCTCAGCGTGGTTTGATGAGCAGTGCCATGTCCACGCCCAGGATTCGAACCAACGAAACACTGGGCCGCCTGCAGCGGAGCGCGCGAACTTAACCACTCGGCCACGGGGCCAGCCCCCAAAAGGGGCAGATTTTTAAACTTATTTTATAAGATAAAGTAATTTAACTAAAATCTCAATAAATCTGTTTTTTAATTTAAATAACCTTTTCATGAGTGTAATTTTAAATCCATGCAGATTTTAAAATTAAAAATAAAATTAGCTACAATACTGCTTAAGACATCATAAAAATTAAATACATTAAATTTAATTTCTACATTAAATAAACCATACATTAAATTAATGTATTGAAAATAATCTTTTAGAAGAGTAACAAAAATGAAACTATTGAACACTAACCACAGGAAAATGTTTGACAGAATTCTAAATTAAAAATATACTTTGGTGACTATTAATATCAGTATGTTCTCTAAGTTATTTTCAGAATGTCTTCTGTTGATCCAAATTGAGACTTTATGTACATGTGTATGTGTATATACACACACATATTTATTTGTATAAACATATAAAGCAATATATAAAGTGTTAAAAATAACCATGGCTCAAGCATTCTAGTGATTTTATGGCTTTAGAAATCAGAAAAATAAATTACCTAAATTCTCACTTTCAGAATGCAAAAATGGTCTAAAAATCTATTTAAAATGTTTAAAGGACTCCTTTAGTTAACAATTCCGAGGAAAACTAAAGAGTTGGTTTTTAAAACCTGTCATAAAATAATTATAGTTAATAATTGCTTTATGGGTTATATAAAGAGCATAAGAATTAAAAGTATTTTATTATTTCACCAATGACAAGTGATTAATTTCTTATACTCACTCATATGTCAATGAAACTAATGTATCATCATTTAAGGGTATTTCTGAATTTTTTAAATGACACATTAAAAAAGAAAAATTTGGGGCCGGCCCAGTGGTGCAGCAGTTAAGTGTGCATGTTCTGCTTTGGCAGCCCGGGATTCACCGGTTTGGATGAATGTGGTAGGCAACCCACATATAAAGTAGAGGAAGATGGGCACAGATGTCGGCTCAGGGCCAGTCTTCCTCAGGAAAAAAAAGAGGAGGATTGGCAGCAGATGTTAGCTCAGGGCTAGTCTTCCTCAAAAAACAGAAAAGAAAAGTTTATGTTAAATTATAGAAATAGAATTTTAAACTTTCATAACAGCACTACTCAAACTAAAGGACTGTATTATGTGACCTAAGGGAACAGGTTAGAATAAAATATTCTAATAAAAACAAATTTCAATATTTTAAATACTTTAATAAGAATTTCACATTAACAAATACATCAAATTTAATTTTAAAAAATACTTATTTCAATTATGCAAAACCATAGGTCTTTAACAAAGGTAATTTAATTTTACAAATACAAATTGTTTAAAAGTATATCAAAAACAGAATTTTTAAAATTTTCCTTCCCCCTAAATCTATAATGTATATATCCCAAGTTGTTTTATTATTGTAAATAAACAACTGAAATAAAAAATAACTGAACTTACCAGTGAAACAATATAAACTTGTGCAGAACAATCTCAGGAACACAAAAAAGTAACAAATTTCCCCTTTGTTATGAGCAGTAACTTTAAAACTACTCACTACTCATGAATCTCTAAAATTCTATACACAAACTAATGACAAAGCCAAATTAGGCATTCACAGGACTAAAGAGCCATTAATCATGTGAACACTTCTAGTTATTTGATTGCTTTGAGGTGCTCTGACCCTTGGTGAAAGAATCTGCCCTAAGAACAGTGCTATCTTTACCAAAAATAAATAAATAGGTTGATAATTGTATCTTTCATCTCAAGTCACAATAGCAAAGTATTAAATTTTGATAGGCTAAGGTTGAAAAGAACACACTGCCATATGAACAAAGTAAAAAAGAAATGAAGAAATAAGCTACATATTCTGCAATTCATTATAGACATTACTATTAGATTCAAGAAGAAAACTGGATGCTAATCAAACAGTAAATATTATTAAACACCTATAGACTGGAAACAGGATTCAGTATGGTCAAGTTAGTAATAAGATCCACTAGATAGCAGTAATTATGTGACTCCATTTTATTCTCAAAGAAAATATGTGTTTCTTTTAAATTAATATAACCACTACTGAAACTTAATTGTCAAATTACACAAGCATAATATTACTCCAACGTTATTTTTAGTGGTTTAAGAATGTTTATTTGAAATTTGAGGTATGTAAACCAGAAACGGAGATTAAACTATATGAAAAACAGGACCAAGTGTTCTTTATACTATTAAAAAGTAATACCTCTAAAAACTACCTATCAAATATGTTGTACTTTATAACAAACATGGCACTTTTGACACACTGCCATCCACCCATTCATCTAGCCATCCATTTACTGAACACCAACGACTCAAGCACTGTGTTAAGTGCTGATGGTAAAGCAGTGAGCAAAAACAGTCTCCCATGGATTAATTAGCTAAACTCTAGTATATAATTATACTTATGATAAGTGCAATGAAGTAAAAGTCCTAGGCACTATAAAAACATCTATTTCCTTCAAGAAATGACATTTAAATTGAGACCAAAAGGATTATTAGGTGTTAGCTAGCTAGGTTGGGGCAGTTGGAACACGTGCGTGTGTGTGTGTTCATTCTAACTCAGAAGGTGCATCATATGCAAAGACCCTGAACTGGGAAGGGGCTTGATGCACTGGCAGATATGAGAGTAGGTCCACAGTGAGCAGAGACTGAGGCAGAAGATCAGGCCAAGTAGGATCTTGAAGGTCATACTGAAGATTTTCAATGCTATCCTAACAGGAAGCCATCAAAAGATTTTAAGCAAAAGAATGCCAAGATCAGAAATGGGTATTCATTCTAATTGCTCTATGAAGCATAACTGAGAGGGTGGGCAATGGCAGAATAAATGCAGGTGGGCTAGTTAAAAGATCCGGTTGGAATATGACTGAAGTAATAAACCAGGTGACAGAGATAGTAGTCATCTGGACTAGCTGATGGTGATATAGAAGCATACCAATTCAAGACATCCTGAAGGTAGAATCCACAGGACTAATGACGTATTAGATGTAGGGGTGAGACCCAAATTCTTGGCATGAGAAACTTTCTATGGTCAGCCAAAAACTGAAAATTATTTCTGAAGCAGATCAACTATATCAATATTTTATTCCCTATCCACAAAATCTATGGGATTAGGAAGAGATTTATGACCAAGACTATTAAGTACAACCAGGTAATTGGAAACACGGAGAGAGTAATTTAATGGTGTTTGGGGGCACAGGGTTGTGGGGTAATGATGGCTTTTAAAGCCAAAACTAATAGAGAAGGTAAGAGAGCATTTAGTGGCTTTTTTTCCCTTTCTTTTTATTTTTTCCTTGTATTTCATTATTCTCCTATATGACATATGCCTCCTTTATTTATTTCACCCCAAAGGAGAAATCTTTAATCCCCTTAACTCCTTTGGTCCCCTACATTGTTCTTATTCTCTGTACTCTGTAACTAGAGTTCACATGACTCATACAACTCAACAGCAAAAAACATTCCAATTAAAAACAGGCAGATGGCTTGAATAGACGTTTTTCTGAAGATGACACACAAATGGCCAACAGGTACATGAAAAAATGCTCAACATCACTAACCATCAGGGAAATATAAATCAAAATCACAATGAGATATCACCTCACACCTGTTAGGATGGCTATTATCAAAAAGACAAGAGTTGGTGAGGATGTGGAGGTGTACACTGTTAGCGGGAATGTAAATTCATGCAGCCACTATGGAAAACAGTGTGGAGGTTCCTCAAAAAAATTAAAAATAGAATTACCATACAATTCAGCAATCCCACTTCAGGGCATATATCTGAAGGAAATGAAATCACTCTCTTGAAGAGCTATCTGCACCCCTATGTTCACTGCAGCATTACTCACAATAGCCAAGCCATGGAAACAACCTAAGTGTCCATCAACAGATGAATGGATAAAGAAAATGTGGTGTATATATACAGTGAAGTATTATTCAGCCATAAAAAGAAGGAAATCCTGCCATTCTCGACAACATGGATGGACCTTGAGGGCATTATGCTAAGTGAAATAAGTCAGACAGAGAAAGAAAAAAACTGTATGCTCTCATTTATATGTGGAATCTAAAAGAGCCAAACTCATAGAAACAGAGAGTAAAATGGTGGTTTCCAAGGGCTGGGGGTTGAAGGAAATGGAGGAGATGTTGGTCAAACAGTACAAACTTCCAGTTATAAGATAGATAAGTCCTGGGGATCTAATGTACAGCACGATGACTATAGTTAACAATACTGTATTATATATTCAAAAGTTTTTAGAGTAGATCCTAAATGTTCTCACAACAAAAGAAGGTAATTATGTGAGGTGACGGATGTTTTAACTAACCTTATTGTGGTAATCGTTTTACAATATATATGTGTATCAAATCACGTGTACACCTTAAATTTACACAAAGTTGTATGTCAACTATCTCAATAAAGCTGGAAACAAAAGTTCCTAGCACACAGTCAGCACATAATAAATATAACTACTATTATGATTTCTCACCAACATTGCTGAGAGATAGAATTGATAGTACCTTCTGACTCATTTTAAAGTGGGGAAAAATGATATGCAAGCAGCATTAGGAAGCAAAGAAGATACTGACCCACATCTTCTCCAAACTCAATATATGTGGGATATATGGATATAGGTAGCACGCCCACAGAAGAGCATACAGATGAAACTAATTTTAGGCACCAGCCACTTATCAGTTAAGGCAAGGAGACGGAGGGTTTAAGTTTGGAGAAGAGGATGAAAATAACTATATATAAGGAAGTTTGCAGGTCACAGAGGCAGAAGCTCTTCGGAACACAGTGGAAGGATTTGGGAAATTTGGAGAAATGTGTCAGATGAGGGGCTGTTCAAAGCAGTATGAAGATGTGCGTTCAGAAGATAACAGAAAACAAAGGCATGCACTTCTGCCAGCTGACCCAGATAAACAGTGATATGAGGCATAATGGAATTATTTCTAGGTCTTTTGAAAGAGTAGGGGTACTCACTTTGGTTTATGGTATGGTCCTGAAGGTGTCAGGAGACGATGCTATGTCACACAGAAGTAAATACCCTTTGAAACTCTACCACATGTGATCATACAGCTAAATATTGGCACTGCAGAGATAACGATCTCAGTTCTGACTTCCAATTCATTGTTTCCTTCATTACAACATGTTGACACTTTCTCCTAAATCTTATTCCTGGATTTGTTAACTAATTACTTGGAATACACAATCATTTAAATATAGCTTTATTCTTCCTTAGTTGGATTCACTGTTGGCTACAAAGAAGCTCGTTTGCTATTTTCCTGTCCACTCACAGTCTCATGAGAATTTCACATAATTTTTCCTTCTTGGCATTTCACTACACAGAGGAGTGTTTTGGCATTTCAAACTGGGCATTTCAACATACTTTCTCGAACATTTTTTAAATATAAAATAAAACCAGTATCAACATTAATCTCCACTGTTAATAGTTTTCAACTCAGAAAAGCCTACCTATTTTAAGAATCTTAAGCTAGAAGAGATACTAAAAACCAACTAATTCTCCTCTCATTTTTGTAGATGAGCAAATTTATCTGAAAAAGTTAAGAAACTTGTCTAAATTCACAAAATGAACAGCAAAGCTAAGACTAGATTTTAGTTTCCAGATTTTTAATCTACTGCTTTACTCTTAATCTGTTACTATTTTTGAACTCCATTTTGTATTCTTGACAAATTAGCCTCCCAAATTTCACAATACCCTAAAAGATTTTCAATGGTATTTTGAAGCTCCCCAATTCCCAGATGATTACCTCCTTCAACAAATATTTTCAGATTATGTATTATGACCAAAACATAGGTGGTGAAAGAGATATGAAAGAAGTAAAATACCTTCACGACCCAGAAGCTTACAAGATAATCAGGAAGCAAAGATACGCCAAACACTTAAAATTAATAAAAATTAACATATGGCTAAGGTCTAAAAGTAGGGTAAGACAAATTATTAGGTATGCAGAAAGAATGAAATCAAAACAAGCTGAAGAGTTTAAGGAAGCTAATACTGATATAGACCTATGCTATCCAATACATTAACTGTTAAGCCTCATGTAGCTAAATTAAAATTAAATGAATAATTTAAAAATCAGTGCTTCAGTCACACTACCCACAGTTCAAGTGCTCAATAGCCATATGTGGCTTGTGGCTGCCATGCTGGACAACATAGTTACAGAACACTATACCATCACTGCAGAAAGTTCAACTGGACAGCACTGATGTCCATAATGGATAAAATGACAAGGAGACAAGATATTTCAAGTCAAGAATGAGAGAGAAAAAATAAGGAAAGTTGCTTGAAAGAACACAAAGGTAGAAATAAAAGACAAAGAATGCAATCAAATTGAAGATTTTGAACTTTGATATTCAATGAAGACAAGTCTTCTTAAGAAGGAGTAAGAGATCACAAACATTTGATTTTAAAGAGATTTTATTGTTTATTATGGAGTACATGTGGGATGACTGGAAACTGTAAACTGTGGGGTCATAGGGAACATATACACATGCATATGTACAGGCTTATTAAATACTGCTAAATAGTTTTCTAAAGTGCTTGAACCAATTTATATACCCACCAGGAATTTATGAGAGTTCCAGTTGTTTGACATCCTCGCTAACACTTGTACACTAATAATTTGATGATCCAAACAAAACTAACCACATTTTATTCTAAAATTTCATCTAGCCTATCCAAAATTTTAATTTTTAAAATCTTTGGCCATTAAATAATACGTAATTATAATAAAACATTAAATGAATTATTCTTGATTTAATCCTTTCTGGAAAGTAAATGATGAGTAGATAAAACCTTTTCCATGCTATAGAAACATATTCCCTGAGTTCTGTAATGTGAGAATTCTATAAACTCAAGTATTTCAAGATTGGTCTAAATAATAACAAGATCAACAAAATACAGAGCTACACTAACTCATCTATTGTACAAGTTTAAATAACAAATAGGGACTTA
This sequence comes from Equus asinus, assembly GCF_041296235.1. Taxonomy (NCBI): domain Eukaryota; kingdom Metazoa; phylum Chordata; class Mammalia; order Perissodactyla; family Equidae; genus Equus; species Equus asinus. The sequence continues at coordinate 45,621,761 of NC_091813.1, forward strand.
AAAATATTAAATTTAGATTTGTAGACACATTAAATCACAATATTCATTAATCACAATTTTGAGTCAAGAACTTGTGAAACATACAAAATCACCTCTTTTCTATTATGACTGATTCTTAGTTACATCCTCACCTTTCTACAGTTTCCTCTCATCACAGGTGGAAGAAAATACAAATGAAGAAAAGGTGTTAGATATTTTATTAATATTTTAGTTATAGTCCCTGATTTGGAAATGGAAATGCTATGCTGAATACAATCAGTAAGAAAAATCAATCTACATCTTATTTGAGTCTCACAATCAATGCCTTGCAAGCATTTATTATCACCGTTATTGTTATTATTGTGTCTTTTTGTCCTATTCCTAGAAAATATATAAACAAACTTTATTGAGGTATAATTGAAGCACAATATACTACACATGACAGGCAGAATTCTAAGATGGCCCTCGGATCTCCAGCCCCAAGTGCCACTCCTATGATTATATTACATTACTTGTTAAAAGAGATTTTGAAGATGTAATTATGGTCACTAATCAGCTGACCTTAATATACGGAGATTATATGTGTGGGCTTAACCTAACCACTGAGCCCTTTAAAAGCAGAGTGTTTTCTCCAACTGACAGCAAGAGAGGAAGTCAGAGATTCAAATCATGAGGGAGATTCACCATATTATTGCTGGCTTGAAGACAAACGGGGCCACTTGGAAAGGATCTCAGAGAAGCTTCTAGGAGCTAAGAGCAACCTTTGGCTGACAGCCAGGAATAAAACAGGAACCTCAGTTCTACAACTACAAGAAACTGGATTCTGCCAACCTAAATGAGCTTGGAAGCTGATTTTTCCCCAAAGCCTCCAGAAAGCAATGCAGCCCAGTCAACACCTTGATTTTGGCCTTGTGAGGACCCTAAGTGGACACAGACTTCTGACCTACAAAACCTTGGGATAATTAATAAGAGTTGCTTTAATCTGCTAATGCGTGGTAATTCATTAAGGAGCAACACAAAATTAATACAGTGCACATACTTAAAGCATACAGTTCGGTCAGTTTTAACACTGAAAACACCACAGTCACCCCTTACATTTTCTCTGTACCCCCTTGGCAGTTCCTCCCTCTACTGATGTCCACAAGCAACCACTGACTTGCTGTCACTATAGATTTGTTTGCTTGTTGTAGAACTGTGGACTCATAAAGTATTTACTCGTCTTTGCCTGCCTTCTTTCCATTCAGCCTAATGATTCTGTGATTCCATGTTGTTGCATACATCAATAATTTATTCATTTTTAGGGTCAAAGAGTAATATTTCATTGTATGGATATATCATAATTTATCCATTCATCCATTGATGGACATCTGACTTATTTTCAGTTTTTGCCTATTACAAATAAAGTTACTGTGAACATTCTGTACAGGTCTGTGTATGGACATATGTTTTTGTTCTTGTTGAGTAAATAATATATATGTTTGTTTTAAGGGCCCACGGCAGGGTGGGGGCAGGCAAAGAGTTAAGGGTACCTTTGGAGCAAAAAAAATGAGAGTAATTCTTTTGAGTTCCAAAAGTAAATTTTAGGAGAAGCTACGAAATCTCCTCTTCTCTAACTGGAAAAAGGTTAGTGAAAGTGGGATTCTACAAACTGTTTGACAGCAAGGAAGATGGACTGATAGACAGAGACTTAAGTCTCTTCTTTCTAAATTCTATTTTTTTCCCCAACACATCTTTCAGTGTTTTTATTTTGTTGCATATACGCCTAATAAAAGACAATATAATACAGATTGCATTTAATGCATTTTCAATGTATTATTACAAAGATGTCTGCATTCCAGATTTCTTATTTACTCAGATGAACAACATTACTTTGTCCTCTATGAACAGGCTATGTGACAGCAAGAACCATGGCCCAGCCTTAACCTGACCTCTATGGAAGGACTATATTCCAGCAAGAACCTAGCCCATAAGGGAAATCTTCTGTTAATATGTATTACACACATAAGCAAATAAAGAAAATGGGTCTAAAACAAAACACACGGGGGGACTTTGTTACCACCAACTGAACTTAATAAACGTAAAGTTTATTAAGTTTTGAAAGAGTACAAGTGGTGAAATTCAGAATTCTACCTCTCTCATTGACATAGCCGAAGCTATTATTGGGCACTTCACTAAATATATACATTAAAAATGTTTTTTAAGAGTAAAAGTAATATGAACATCAGAAATGATAACGAAAAAATTTTCTATTTTGGGGGACAGATCCTAGAACATAAGGAGATGAATTCTGCTTCACCTCCCCTATTTTTTTCATGATTACTCTTTTGTGAGAGTCTACTCCAACCTAATCACATTTTAACTTTTTCATTGTACAGTATTCTCAAAATAAGCAAGATAAAAACTAAGATGTATCAGGCAGACCGCACATTTCCTGCTTCAAAGGTCATAAAACAAAAGGTAGAGAAGAAATAGTTCCTAACTCTATAAAGCCAGCATCATACTAATACAAAAACTAGACAAAGACTTGTCAAGAAAACTACAGATCAATCTCTCATGAACATGGATGCAAAAATCCTCAACAAAAATTAGCAAAGTGAATCTAACAATGTATAAAAAAATTATATACCATGACCAAGTGGGATTCGTTCCAGTTATGGGAGGCTGGTTCAACATTCAAAAATCAATTAATGTAATCCATCATGTCAACAGGCTAAAGAATAAAAATCACATGATCATATCTATACATGTGGAAAAAACATCTGACTAAATCCAACACTCTCAGCAAACTAGGAATAGAGGGTGACTTCCTCAACTTGATTAAAAAAATCTACAAAAAACCTACAGCTAACGTCATACTTAACTGTGGGAAACAGAGCTTTCCTATCAAGATTAGAAACAAGACTAGGATGTCCCCTCTTACCACATTGTACTGAAAGTCTTAGCTAATGCAAAAAGACAAGAAAAGGAAATAAAAAGTATACAGATTGAGAAGCAATCTGTTTTTATTCACAGATGACATAATCATCTATGTAGAAAATCCAAAAGAATCAACAAAAAACTCCTAGAACTAATAAGCAATTATAGCAAGATGGCAGGATACAAGGTTAACACACAAAACTCAATTATTTTTCTATACACCAGCAATAAACAATTGGAATTTGAAGTTAAAAACACATTTACATTAGCATCTAAAAAACCAAAATATTTAGATATAAATCTAACAAAATACATACAAGATATATATGAGAAAAACTACAAAACTCTAAAAAAAAAATCAAAGAACTAAGTAAATGGAGAGATAGATCATATCAATCTGTGAGCTCCTCCCACCTTGATCTACAGATTCACTGTAATCCCAATCAAAATGACAGCAAGTTATTTTGTGGCTATCAACAAAGTGATTCTAAAATTTATATGGAAAGGCAAAAGACTCAGAATAGCCAATGCAATATTGAAGAAGAACAAAGTTGGAAGATTGACACTATCTGACCTCAAGACTTACTATAAAGCTACAGTAATCAAGACAGTGTGGTATTCGCAAAAGTACAGAAAAACAGACAAATGGAACAGAACAGAGAGCCCAGAAATACACCCACATAAATACAGTCAACTGATCTTTGACAAAGGAGTAAAGGCAATACAATGGAGCAGATAGTCTTCTCAACAAGTGGTGCTGGAACAAGTGGACATTCACGTGCCAAAAAAAAAAAAACCAAACAATCTAGACATAGATATCTTACACCCTTCACAAAAACTAACTCAAAATGGATCACAGACCTAAATGTTAAATGCAAAAACTATAAAACTCTCAGAAGATAACATAGGAGAAAATCTAGATGACCTTAAGATTGATGATTATTTTTTAGATATAAGGCCAGATCCATGAAAAAATAACTGATAAGCTGGACTTTATTAAAATTAAAACCTGTTCTGCAAAAGACACTGTCAATACAGAAGACAAGGCATAGGTGGGGGAAAATATTTGCAAAAGACTGTTATCCAAAATATATAAAGAACTAACACTCAACAGTAAGAACAACCTGATTTAAGATTAGGCAAAAGATCTAAACAGACACTTCACCAAAAAAGATATATGCAGCAGATGGTAAATAAGCATATGCAACCAAGATGTCCTTCAGCAGGTGAATGGATAAAGTACAGTACACCCAAACAATGGAGTATTAGTCTGTGCTAAAAAGAAATGGAGTACTCTCCAGCACTATCAAGTGATGGAGAACCTTAAATGCATTGTATTCAGAGAAAAAAGCCAATCTGAAAAGGCTACATATTGTATGATTCCAACCATATGACATCCTGGAAAAGGCAAAACTATGGAGACAGCAAAAAATCACTGGTTGCCAAGGGTTGTGGGGGAAAGAAGAGCTGAACAGGCAGAGCACAGAGGATTTTTAGGGGATTCTGTATGATACTGAAATGGTGGATACATGTCATCACACATTTGTCAAAATCTACAGAATATACAACACCAAGAATGAACCTAATGTAAACTATGGACTTTGAATAGTAATGGATATGTCAAGGTAGGTTCATTGATTGTAACAAATGAACCACTTTGGTGCAGGATGTTGATAGTGGGGGAGGCTGTACACGTTTGGAGTAAGGGGGTATGTGGGAACTCTGTACTTTCTGCTCAATTTTGCTGTGAACCTAAAAATGCTATAAAAAAGTCCATTAAAAAAGTTACAAAAGGGGCTGGTCCTGTGCTGTTGTGGTTAAGTTCAGCACGTTCCACTTTGGCAGCCTGAGTTTGCAGGTTCAGATGCCAGGCACGGACCTACACTACTTGTTAGCCACACTGTGGCAGCAACCCACGTTACAAGTAGAGAAAGACTGGCACAGATGTTAGCTCAGGGCTAATCTTCCTCAGCAAAAAAAGATAAAAGATGTGAATGTACTTAATGCCACAGAATTGTAACTTTCAAAATGGTTAAAATGGTAAATTTTATGTTACATATATTTTATCACAATTTTCAAAAAGTCATAAGAGGATTCTAGCAATATTAAGAATTACGAAGGTATTCTATTCAGATGTCTGTCTCCTCTCCATCTCTTCTTACTCAAACTACTGTCTTAGTCTGTTCAGGCTGCTATAATAGAATACCATAACTGGGTGGCTTATACACAACAGATATTGATTGCTCCCAGTTCTAGAGACTGGAAAGTCCAAGATCAAGGCAGATTAAGGCAGTCCAAAATCAAGATGTCTGGTGAAGGCCTGCTTCCTAGTTCATAGATGGTTGTCTTCTCGATGTGTCCTTACATTGCAGAAGCAAGGCAGCATTTATAATCACATCATCATTTAAGAATGAGTCTCCTTTAAAGTGATAATTTTTCTAACTACTTTCTTCTGGCTTAGACCTTCTATAATAGTGCTAATTCAAAGTGTAGTCCTTAAACTAGCATCAGTAGTAGCATTAGCATCACCTGGGAACATGTAAGAACCACAACATTTTGGTCCTACCCCAGAACTTCTCCTAAGAATATGCTTTTTAACAAGATGCCCAGATAATTAGGATGCACAACAAAGTCTGAGCACGGTGTTTTAGAAGACTTGGCTCTTGTGCACTCCTTCTACCTCCTCCTTTAGGTTCCTGGCAAGAGGCATGAATTCTAGGAATAAAGGAAGCAAGGTACAACCAAAGTCAAATGGATAGGCCAAGTTTTTATAAGAAGAGAAGGCGTAGGGATGCAGTAGCACAAAATTAAATTTAAAAGGGCATCAAGGGTATATTTGGAAAAAGAGAAACATTTATGAGAAAAATTGGTGGAATACCAAGCAAAATGGGATACGTTCATTATCAGGGAATAAGGAAAATGGGACAGCAGATGAATGCTTATCAAAAGAAAAAGTTTGATGGAACAGGAAACCAGGGAGAAAGACTAGAAAGAGGATTTACTAATGAGAAAAAATGACGCCCCAGAATAATTCTATTGTGAATTCTCCTCATTTTGACCAAAATATTTCTGAACTCTTTTACCCTGAACAGATTTAAGACTACAATGTTTTTAAAATACTAATGTCCTTCTCAGACTGCAACTACAGACCAAAAGTAGAGTCTTTACAGAGAATATCCAGATTAAAGAGAGAATAGTTAGCTTCCTCATTTCATGGAAAGCAAGGCTCAGAGAATGACCAGAGACACCAGAAACCCAACATAAGATGAAACCTCTTTCAGTTTGTTAAACACATTACTAAAATAATACACTAATATTGGCATTTTACACTCTAGCAATGGATGAAACATTTACCTTTTCCTCTAGCAAAAATATTGCTAGTTGTACTTAATCCGTAAAATTTAAAAGGCAGTTCCCTGTAGTGGTTAGAAGTAGAGTCTGACCACAGAGGAAATGGCTTTGAACCTGGCTCTGCCACTTATACACTGTGCTAAGGACTTTAACCTTTCTGTGCCTCTGGGGTTAATACTACCTACTTCATCTGGTTGTTTATGAGGATTAAATGAGATAAAGTGATTAGCATAAGGACTGGTACATAGCCAATAAGACTATGAAGTGCTATTATGTGTGTGAAAAAAATTTTGAATGTATTTCTTAATGAGGAATCTTCCAAAGATAAGAGGGCTACTCTAAATATAATTGGAATTACTTTCTTTCATTTTGAAAGACAATATTTGAATAAAAGGGAACAGCAGTAGTCTGGATTTCTGCCACCTTCCCTTTTACGAACTACTATTTTGCATGACCACAGAATCCGTTATGTATATTCTTGTAGAAAAGAGCTTTGTTCAATCTTCAGACAGACTGTTCTGGTCTTTAACATAATCAATAACCAAATCTGAATGTTAGTTTTTAAGACCCAGCAGAAAAGAAGTTCTGTGATCTGTTTTTACCCACACTTCACTTCTGACAACAAATGTGTGCATTTTCCACACCAAGCAATTCTCCAATTCTCTGTAGACACCATCTGGGCATCCTACAAATCAATTCAATTCTGATGTTAGCTACCCAGAGTTAGCATGACCTCACAGGTTAATGGCTCCCTCCTAAAACACTGACCCCACTTCAGAAGCCAGCTGAAAGTCCCAGGCCTCCCATATTTCTCACCAGCAGGCAATAAATTGGACATTTCCATGACCCCCTCTCTCAGGTTTGATAATTTGCTAGAATGGTTCATAGAACTCAGGAAAACACTTTACTTACTATTACTGGTTTATTATAAAGGATACAACTCAAGAACAGTCGAATGAAAGAGATACATAGGGCAAGGTATGGAGGTGGGAGGTGTCAGTGCAGAGCTTCCATGCCCTTTCTGGTCACACGTTCCTTGCACCACCTTGATGTGTTCACCAATCCAGAAGCTCTCCAAACCCCACCCCGTACATTAGGGGTTTTTATGAGGTTTCATTACATAGGCATGATTGATCAAATCACTGGCCATTGGTGATAAACTCAATCTCCAACTCCTCTTCCCTTCTTGGAGGTTGAGGGGTAAGGCTGATAGTTCCAAGCTTCCAGTCAAGGCTTGGTCTTTCTGGCCTCTATCCCACATCCTGAAGCTATTTAGGGAGCCCCAGCCAGTAGTCACCTTATTAGCATACAAAAAGACACTCACCACTATGAGATTCAAGGGTTTTAGGAGTTCTGTGCCAGGAACCAGGGACAAAGACCCACCACTATATGTTTCTTATTATACTACAGTATCACAAAAAGCAATTCTGTAAGTAAAATGCAGATCTACCTTAGTCATTTATCCTTTTGTCTATTACTCCTAATAGTCCAAAAATACATTCAATTAAATTGCCTTAGAGACTATGCACTAAGAAGGCAGTGATACACTTTCACCTTCTTTTTATACCCAAAAAATGAACAATAGAAAAAAGAGACCCAGTTTTCAGAGTTCTAAAAGTCCAGTTGCATGTAATATCCTCTAAAAAGATAAAAACTGTAAAATTCTTCCTTTGTGAGACTCCTTTCCTTGCAAATAATATTTCTCTGGGCTTTTCCATGCCATTTAAGGAAAGTAAAAACCTCAGTCAGCATCCTCTTATCACCTCCCACATTCCCCCAAGGCTATGACTCCCTTGCTTGTTCTACCAAATAACCCAAGTCAATGTTTCGTGGTAGTTTTTTAATACTTGCTCCTTGTTACCCATAAGTGTCATCCAGTTTATGCAACCTTAAGCGCCTCAAGACCTATGGTAGATCAAAAATGGCCACAAATTCTTTGCAACTCTTTACTATATTATTTCCATACTCTTTGAATATGGGTTGGTCTTGTGGCTTGTTCTGACAGTATCATTTGGTGGAAGCAAAACTTATGTGAATTTCAAGTCTAGCCCTCAAGAGACCTCACAGCTCCTATAATTGCTCTTTTAGAATTCTTCCACAAGAAGCTTGGCCACAGACAAGCTCGGCTAGCTTTCCAGAGAGACACGGCCCAGTCAATATCCACAATCAATTGCCAAACCTGGGAATGAGGTCCTCTTAAAACTATCCAGCCCCAGCTGGGCTTCCAGGTAACTACAGCCATGTGAGTGACCTTGACAAGATCAGCAGATGAACTGCCCAGCTCATCCCAGCCCAAATTGCTGGCCTACAGAATCATGAAGAAATTAAGTGGTTGTTTTAAGCCATTAAAGTTTGGGGTGATTTATTATCCCGTGAGAGAGAACAGAAACAAGCCACAACTCCCTTTTCTAAAGAAATGAAATTATTTTTGTATAGAGTAAAACTAATGAGTTACACTATTTTGCCTTCAATTAAATCAAACCTGCTAATCTGACCACAACCACTGGTTTGGTATTTCATCTAAAAGCAACCATATGACAAGACACAGGAAAGGCCTATCACCTATAAAGTGACATGGCACAAAACTGTGCCCCAATGGACAACTCCATGGAAGACAGTGACAGACAAACTCAATGCTTTATTAGGTAAAATGAATGCAATAAACACTGAAAAACTGGCCACTAAAGCTGCTATTGCATCCTGAACAACCTGATGTAAATCCTCATCCTGTAACCACTAGGACCCAGGGGCTGTATGTCTGCTCAGCCTCCCTACTTCCCTGCTCTGGAGTAAACCTCCAATACTTAAGAAAGTTTAAGCATTTCTTTTGTTTACAATCTGAAAGGACCTTATATGCCAATTTAATTTAATCTGTAGTAACGGTAATTAATTAATTTAACCACCTCTGCAAAGCCCCTTTTGCCAAGTAAGATAAATATTGACAGGTTCCAGGGATTAGGACATGGACATCTTTTGGGCTCCATTATTCTGCTCACTATAGCCACCAAATAAGTTTAAAAAAAAATTCTAGTTTTCAGAGTCTTTTGGATTTTAGAACTACAGATAAGGAATTTTGGACCTGTATAATAACCCAAAGTAGTGTAAGGCCAGTGACATAAGAAAAACAAAGGATAACTGTAGAAATATAATGAATGGAAAGACCACAACCAGCTAAATATCATGAAATAGATAGTATTTGATGAGAGCCTTCAAAGACACAAAGGATTATGACAGGCAAATATTAGTACAAAAGGTAATTTTGAGACATACTTGCTCTCAAAACATTTCACAGACATACAAAACAGCAAAGACAAATTCAGAGACAGGAAACTACAGTACATATTTGGGGAAGAAAGAGAATGCAGTGTGACTGAACTATATAGAGTAAAAGTAGAAGAACAGTGAAAGAGAAGAATGAAAAGATAAATCGAGGACAGATACAATGGGCAATGTTGCTTGTCAGGACGAAGAGTTTGTCCTTAATCCTGGAGGAAGTGAGTAGTCAGGTGGAAATAGTTTTGAACAGAGAAATGATGTGATATGATTAGTGCTACAATGGAGAAAGATTAACTTGGCAGGAGGACTGATTCAAATTGGGAAAGGCAGAAGCGTAGCAGACCAGTGACTAAAGAAGTAATAAGTACTTTAACTAGGGTGATGGGTGAAGTAGAATGATGGCAAGATATTCAGAATCCATAAGGCATTTTCATCAACATGATTTTTAATAATATAGTGCTTACTGTGTGTCAGGTACCATTCTAAATGCGCTGTATTTCAAGAAAAACTATGAAAGTGTTTAACTCCATTTTATAGATGAGAAGATTAAGGCATAGAAAGTATAAGCAATCCTACACTGAGTAAGTTGCATGGCTAGGATTTGAATCCAGGTGGATACGACTCCAAAGTCCAAATGAGTATGACCCTAAAGTGACATAATGTTAAGTCCTTAATCTGAAAGCTGAACAAATTAATTTGTCAAAAACTCACCATTCCACTTGAATGCAAACTATATAAGTTAAAGACATATATACTATAAACTCTAAAGCAAATCCTAAAATTTCCCAAGGAGTTATAGCTATTAAGCCAACAAAGGAAACAAAATGGAATCATTAAAAAAAACTACTAAATCTAAAAGATAAAAAAGGAGATAAAAGGGACAGATGAACATTAAGACAAAAAGAAAACAAATAACAAAATGGTAGATTTAAACCCTACCATATCAATAATCACATTAACTGTAAATGATCTGAATATGCCAATTAAAAGACAGAGATTGTGAGACTGAATTAAAAAAATCAAGATCCACCCACATGCTGCCTACAAGAAACCTGCTTTAAATATGAAAACAGAAATAGGCTAAAATAAAAGGATGGAAAAAGATATACCATGCTAATAAAAAAAAGCTAGAGTGACTATATTAATATCAAAGTCAATTTTAGAAAAAGAATATTACCAGAGATAAAGAGGATCATTCATAATAAGTCACTTCAGCAAGAAGACATAACAATCTAAGATGTTTGTGCACCTTATAAAAAGCTTCAAAATCAAGTAAAATCTAATAGAACTGCAAGAAAAAACAGAAAAGTACCCAGCAGTAGTCAGAAATTTTAACATCTCTCTTTACTTAACTGACAGAACCAAGAAGGCAGAAAATCAATAAAGATATAGAGCTCTTGAAGAACATCATCAACCAACTTGACCTAACTGAATTTTAAAGAACATCCTACCCTAAAACAACAGAATACACATCTTTTTAAGAGAAGTAACATTTACCAAGAAAGACCATACTCTGTGCCATAAAGCAAGTCAGAATAAACTTAAAAGGATTCAAGTCCTACAAAGTGTTTTCTGACCACAATCTAATCAGAAGTCAGTAACAGAAAGACATCTGGAAAATTCTCAAATATTTAGAAACTGGAAAACATATCTCTAAATAACCCCAAATCAAGGAAGAAATAAAAATTAAAAGTTATTTTGAACTGAGTGAAAATGAAAACAACATATCCAAATTTGAGAGAAGTGACTAAAGCAGTAGACAGAGGGAAATTTATAGCACTAAAATGTCTGTATTAGAAAAGAAGAAAAGTCTCAGATAAATGGCCTCAGCTACTCTCACCTCAAGAAACTAGAAAAGATAAAGTAAATTAAATTCAAAGTAAGCAAAAGAGAGCAAATAGTAAAGATGAGAGCAGAAATCAATGGAACAGAAAACAGAAAAATAATGGAGGAAAAAAAAATCAATGAAACCAAAAGATAGTTCTTTGAGAACATCAATAAAATTGATAAGCCACTAGCCAGACTGATCGGGGGAAAAAAGATACAAACTTCCAATATCTGGAATGACCACAGATTCTACAAATATTAAAAGAATAGTTAGGGAATATTATAAATGACATACACCAATAAAGTAAATACGTTAAATGAAATGGACAAATTCCTTAAAAGACACTACCAAAGTTCACTCAAGAGGAAACACATAGCCCTTTGAAAAAGAAAAACAATAGTAGAGGATTTATACTACCTGACTTTAGTACTTATTATAAAGCTATATTATTCAAGGTAGTGTGGTAGTGGTATGAAGAAAAACAGTCAGTCAATGGAAAAGAATACAGAGTCCAGAAATAATCCCACACATATATGGTCAAGTGATTTTTGACATAGGTGCAAAGCAAACTGAGTAGAGAAAGGATATTCTTTTTCTTTTTAATGGTGCTACAACTGGATATCTACAATTAAAAAAAAACTCCAAAAATCTCTGATCCTTACCTCACACCATGTGCAAATGGGCCATAGACCTAAATGTAGAATGTAAAACTATAAAACTTCTAGAAGAAACCAGAAATCCCTGTGGCTCTGGATTAGGCAAAGATTTCTTAGATATAATACCAAAAGCACAATCCACAAAAGAAAAAACTGTTAAGTTGGAATTTATCAAAATTAAGAACTTCTGCTTTTTGAAAGACACTGTTAAAGGAATGAAAAGAAAATCCACAGGTTGAGAGAAAATATTTGCAAATTACATATATGATAAGGTACATGTTTCTAGAATAAAGAACCCTTAAAATTCAATTAGAAAACAAATAACCTAATACATGGCCAAACATTTGAACAGATACTTCACAAAATAAAATACACAAATGGCATATGAAAAGATGATCATTAGTCTTAGACTAGTCAGACTATTAGATCAACATCATTAGTCAAATACAAATTAAAGCCACAATGATATACTACTACATACCTATTAGAATGGCTAAAACTAGAATGGCAAGGATGTGGAGCAAATGAACTTGTACTTTGATTGTAGAAATATAAAATGGCATAGCCTCTTTGAAAAGTACTTAGGCATTTTCTTATAAAGTTAAATATATGCCTACTATATGACCCAGACATTTCACTTCTAGGTATTTACTCAGAAAAAAAGAAAGCATATGTCCAAACAATGACTTGTACATGAATGCTCACAGCAGCTGTATTTGCAATAGTCAAAACCAGAAAACAACATAGACAGCATCAACAGATGAATAACAAAATTGTTATCTACTGGAATAGTATTCATACAATGGAAGAGTATTCAGCAATAAAATGAACAAATGATGGATGTGACAACATGGGTAAATTAAAATCATTATGATGAATGAAAGATGCCAAACCAAAAAAAGCATATACTATATGATTCCATTCATATAAAGTTCTAGAAAATGTAAACTAATCTATAGTGACAGAAAAGAGATTAGTGGTTGCCTCAGGTGGGAGTTGGAGTTGGAAGGAGTAGGGAGAAGTATGTAGGGATTATAAAGGAAGACTAGGAAATTTTGGGAGGTTCATTATCTTGACTGTCACGATTGTTTCAAGAGTACATCCATAGTCAAAACATCCAACTGTGGGGGCTGGCCCCGTGGCTGAGCGGTTAAGTTCGCGCACTCCGCTGCAGGCGGCCCAGTGTTTCGTTGGTTCGTTCGAATCCTCGGCGCGGACATGACACTGCTCGTCGAACCACGCTGAGGCAGCGTCCCACATGCCACAACTAGAAGAACCCACAACAAAGAATATACAACTATGTACCAGGGGGCTTTGGGGAGAAAAAGGAAAAAATAAAATCTTTAAAAAAAAACAAAAAACATCCAACTGTACAATTTATTGTATGTCAATTATATTTCAATAAAACTCTCAAAAGTCCTCTCAAAAGTCCATTTAACTAAACAGCATTAACCATTTATTCTAACATAATCAATACTCATACTATGCTATAAAATACTTATTTTCTACCACCTGTTACCAAAAAATAAATGATTTAAATTTATGACAGTAATTAGACATCAACTTCAATGTGCAAGAGGGACAGTTTTTCAAAAATCTTTCTGGAAATACACAAGCAAAAAATCTTAAAGACTGATTAAAACATGGTGCAGGGGTCGGCCCGGTGGCACAGCAGTTAAGTTCCCACGTTCCGCTTCAGGGGCCAGGGTTCGCCAGTGTGGATCCTGGGTGCGGACATGGCACCGCTTGGCAAGCCATGCTGTGGTAGGCGTCCCACGTATAAAGTAGAGGAAGATGGGCATGGATGTTAGCTCAGGGCCAGTCTTCCTCAGCAAAAAGAGGAGGATTGGCAGCAGTTAGCTCAGGGCTAATCTTCCTCAACAAAAACATGGTGCAAATTCAGACAAGCTAGAGTAGATCAGTAAGCTTTGCTATCTTCTGTCAACACATTACAATCCTACTCTTGACTTGAAAATAAATGTAGCTATCACAATGGAAAACTGGTGAGTATGGCTTTAACTATTCCCATCCCATGACTAAAAAAAATCTACGATTATAAAATAGTATGTGAGCTGGGTGACTAGGCGTTTGTAATTTGCCTATCAAAGTCAAAAATTTCTCCACAGAAACATTTTACATGGTGGCAAAGTTCCAGGACAGGCCAGTTCCCAAATCCCATTTAAGCAGTAGGGATTAATTATCCTCTCTTTCTTCTGCATCACTGTTTCTCCCTCTATTGGATCACTGTCATCAGCACAGACACACGCTATAATTTCATCCATCTTTAAAAACAAAACAATAACATCAACAAAAACAAACCTCTCTTGGTCCTACTCCTCCCTCCAGCCACTCTAACCCCTCCCCCTGATTTCTCCACTCTCCTTTATGGAGAAATTCCTTGAATGAGTTCTAATTTCTCTCCTCCAATTCTCACTTAAATCAGTCCTATGCAGGCTTTCATTTCCAGCACTGTACCAAACCATCTCACCAAGGTCAGCTCTCTGTTACATTCAGTGGTTATTTCTCAGGCATCTTCTCACTCAACCTCTTAACAGCATCTGACACAGCTGTTATTCCTTGAAACCACTTTCTTAAACTGGCTTTCAGGAGACCTCAAATTTCCCAGCTCTCCTCCTCCCTCCTTCTCCGTATCTTCTGTACCTCTAAATCTTTGAGTACTCCAAGACTTAGGCCTTGGATCTTCCTTCTTATTTTTATCGTCACTCACTCCATTAGTGAATTCATATTAAATTCTTAAAGTGACATATTTCTATAGCTAACTTAAAGAACTTGCATGCTTCACTGTCATCCTCAAATACAGTCAATTACAGATAATTCCACCATAATTTGGGAAGGCAGCTGCAGATGAAAAACAGATTCAAATAAACAAAAAAGTTAAAAAGAAAAATAAGTGACTTAATTTTCAACAAATCATCACCATCTTTATTTAAGTTCAATATTACTGGTATAGCGAATTACTTAAAAACTAAAAATAATAAAGCTGAATTGATGAATACCAAAACGAATACTTATTTTTTATTCTAGTCATTTATTACATTAAAAACATTTAAATACCACACTAAATAGTTCATAAAAAATGTAAATCATGGCCTTATTTATGGTCCTAGTCTCGTGGGCCTATAAGAGTAACATCTTATATTAATATAGACTTGCATCAAAAGCATTTTTATAATTATCTCATTTTACCCTAAAAAAGACTTCATAAGGATATTACAGTAAATACTATTTTAACCAGCAGTGTCTGCTCCTAATATCACCTCTCACATAACAGTCAGACTTCTAAGGAGCAAATTCAACGCATTTAAAATTTGTTGGAGAACTGAAAAATCCACCCCTACTACACGAAATATATATTAAAATTCATGTTCAACTGATGACAGGTCCTTAATGTCATCTTTCTGTACTTACTACAAAATTACAAAAAAGAAATTTACATTTTCCTTTTAATGCTAATCAAGGAAACTAAGTCCTTTATATATACTTCTGTTAAGTACCTGCTTTATTTCATTTACTACTTTAACTAGAGTGACAGTGAAAATGATGATTTTTATGATATTAACACTAATCTATATATGAGGTACACAGTTGTTGGCTGCCTCTATCACAAAGAAAAAGACTTAGTTTTGAAAGCAAGAAGGGGAAGACACTTATAATTGAGCATTCATGAGTAACGCATGACCCCTTTCCTCCCTCCAAGAGTCCTACCCCAAACGCGGTGGCATGTACTGCCTGCCGACCCCAGCGCAAGTGTTAGAAGCATACAGACTAAAGCAAGGCTTTTTAAAGTGCACCCCATCTCTCTTGAGGGTTCCACTGTCAGTACTTCCAATCCTGAAGACTGAAGAGTAGCACCTTCCCTTCTACCACTAAACATATCAAGTGTCTGTACAGAGCCTTCAACAGTTCTACTCCAACAACTTCATCTCTGGAGAAAGGCCCCTTTCTGACCTAAATATTCTATCTTAACCCTCCAATTCCTCGTTATAAAATTTCTTTGTCTTTACCAAGTTCCTGTAATCCTTCCATTCTTCTCTATTTTCAAAACCATCAACACACTTGTGGCTTTGCCTCCCTTCCTACCTCACTAGCATTTCAGATTCCTCTTCAAAGGAGAACTGCCCCAGACCACCAGGCCTTACTCCCTGGTCCCAAAAGAACAGTGCTATCAGAATGCAACACATTATCTTCTCTCTGATCACACCTTCAGGACCCGCTTCTGGCTCTCCTTTTAATTCCCACTCTATGAAGATTAAGTCAGGAGTCAACATTTTTGTTAGACCCTAGTTCTTTCTACACTCTCTTCTCTTCATAAATCCACCTATTTTCAGAATCTTGAACTATCAACTCTAAATTACATATACAAACAACCCTAACATCCCTGTAAATATTTACTCCTGTTCTATCAGTCTGCCAGACAGCAACACAAGAATGTCTCATTAACCCAAAACATCCAAAAATCAAATTCATCATCCATGACTCCACTCTCTCCCCAAAAAGAAAATTTACTCATTCTCTAGACTTCTCTACTTCTAGTAACAATACCAAATCACTTAAGATTTGAGATCATCTTTAAATTAAAGCAAACTAATGGATTTTCTACTAATCAATTAAAAAAACTTTTGAGTATGTGAAAATTGCTGGCAAAATGACTGCCTTCTCATCAAAAGGATATGATACAGCCATTTTCATTCAACTCCTTTGATTGCACACTATTTTTACCCTGCACACGGCTTAAATCTGGAACCAATCCCCAGCACATACCTCCAATTTTGCTACCTAACAAGTAAATCAAAATAATTCCATTTTTTCCCTATATCTAGAAGAAGCTTGCATCAGAACAAGCATAAGAGACTGGACAGTTAAATTTTGGCTGGCATTGTGAAAAATCCTGTAGCAGTCTATGCTTAAAGCTTAGTTCCACCTCATAAAAATGAGAATTATACCTCTTCACAAGGTTGTTGTGAGAGTTGCACCACATATGCCTAGTACAGTGCCTAGCACATAACAGGTCCTCAAAAAGCGGTGCTATTGTGATTACTGGTGCCACTAATAAATTAGGAGCAGTATGGCCACATGGGAAGCCATTCTGCTTCTCAGGGAACCACTTACAGCATACTTTTTTCACAGTGTTATTTTAAAGCAATCTATGTCCCAAATTTTCTACAACAATTCTAATTTTGATTACTGTATTCTATTCCACAGTTCTTTTAACCATTCAAATATTACAAAATTCAACATTCTGTCCTCTAAACCTCATCCTTCACCCTACCTTTTATCTCCAGAAATTGCATAAAAATCCTGAGATGGTATGATAGTAACCATACTTTTGGTTCTGATGTTATGCAACAAATTCAAATGCAAATGTGATGCATTCTGCAGAAATATTTAAGAGTTAGACCTTAAGTAAACACCTGAGGATTCTAGGCAAAGTAGAAGCCATAGTCTATGCGTTAAATTTATGCACTCTTCTTTTAAAAATATTATATCTCACTTACTTCATTCAGGTCTCTGCTCCCCACGCTCTCCCTTACAAACCTACTTAAAGTAGTGGCTCCTCCCATTATTTTCTGTATCTATGCCCTGCTTTATTTTTCTTCATAGCATTTATTGCCACTCATCATTATATTACATGGGTATTTGTTTACTGCCTATCTCCTCCACTAGAATGTAAGTTCCACATGATTTTGTTTTGTTCTCTACTGAATACTCCACTCTTGGCAGAGCCTGGCAGATAATAGGTGCTTAATACACACTTACTAATGAATGAGTGAATGGAGAGGCCAAGACCCTCATGTGATGTATAACTTCACATGGTTTCTTAGAATGCAGTAGATCAGAAGACACAAATTAGAGAGGGAAGTTGCTAGAAGCAGGCATATAAACACTGAAAGCTGCTAACTAAACAAAGATGGAGAAAATTCAGAATAGCAAACACAGGGCCCGGCCCCATGACCTAGTGGTTGAGTTCAGCATGCTCCACTTTGCTGGCCCAGGTTCACAGGTTCGGATACCAGGCAGAGACCTACACCACTCACTGGCCATGCTGTGGCAGCGACCCACATGTAAAAAAGGAAGACAGGTACAGATATTGGCTCAGGGCTAATCTTCCTCAGCAGGAAAAAAAAAAGCAAACACAGTAATGTAGGCCAGTGATGTAGGATCACTTGTTATATGGATAAACAATTCAACATCCTTTAATAATCAACACCTTTATTATTACAACAAATAATACTATTAGTAGGTCTTCACAATGAGTCAATTCATCAGTTTAATTGAGTATCTATATATATGTATAAAGCTTTGGTAGGTCCTAGGGGAATCTTTATCATTAAGAAAAAGTTAAATTATGTTCCACATGCTTTGTTTAAAGAAGCAGAAAACTGCATAATATTTTTAGAACTATTTCCATGTAAAGTAATTAAAATACAAATTTTACTTTTAAAGGGAGAAGTCATAATTTTTTGGAAAAGACATGTAAATGGAATCTCTTAATTCCCAATAAAGTCAGATGAAGGAACCATTACAACATTTTATAAGTTTAAAACTTAATCTAATTTTTCTTTAAAAAATAATTTCAATATCGACCTATAGATCATTAGGCTTATCAACAGCGTATCCTCATCTTTGTTAGGTAGGATTTTAAAATAGATTAGTACATTCCTCTTTTTAGCACAATTTCTATCAATACTGGTAAAGTTACACTTAACCCAATACCCATTTCTCTCTTTCAATCATAAGCCATTCAGAGACACTGTACAATCAGGTGCTGCATAATGATATTCTGGTCAATGACGGACTGCATATACAACAGTGGTCCCATAAGATTAGTACCACAGAGTCTAGGTGTGCAGCAGGCTAAATTATCTAGGTTTGTGTAAGTGCACTCTGTGATGTTCACACAATGACAAAACTGCCCTAGGACGTGTTTCTCAGAACGTGTCCAAGTCATTAAATAACACATGACCGTAGTTGAAAACCTTGAAAAAGGTCCTTCTCGACTGCCAGATTTACATACACTAAGCAAGAGCTTCTCAAACATTAATGTATATACCAGTCACCCAGGAATCTTCTCAAAATGATTCAGTAGATTCTGATCCAGTAGATATGGGGTAGACCTAATATTCTGCATTTCTAACAAGCTCTCAGATGTTGTTGACACCATTGGTCCACAGATCACGCTTTTGAGTAGTGATGAGTACTAAAGACTGTGTTACCTCAAAAATCACTAAACCACTTTAGAGAAGAATATTGAAATAAATGAAAAATCTAAATTCTATCCGATTAACAGTCTTATCAAAATGTTTCAGAACATATACTGACTGCCAAGTTGTAGAGCGACATAAAAATGGCTTTGCTTATTTTTCTTAGTTCTTACCTTCATAAAATCTAACGTATTCTATCATAAGTTTAAATATCAGCTGCTATCAACACATTATTTTCTCAATTAAGTTTTTAAGGTGTACTTATTATTTAGCTATCTCCCTCAGAATCAACTATGGCCCCTTTCTCAGAATTACCAATAATTCAAAATCTTGTACTAGGCAGCCCAGTCTCAAGCTATTTAATTTTCAAGGTGCCTGACTACTAAGCCTCATAGTTTACATCACAATTTAATATACCTAAATCATCTAACCTTTATATAGTGCTTTATAGTTTACAAATGCCTTCTAATATAACATTTAATACTTACAACTCTCCAAGATAGTTATCATTTACATTTTACAGAAAAGAAAACTGATCAAAAATAAAATGGTCCAAGATTACAAAATAAGTGAAAGCCTTAAGAATTAAATCCAGTCTTCTGATTTAAATACAGTCAATTCCTGATTAATTCCTGGGTAAATGGCTGGAAGAGATATAGATAACTGAAAATAGCCATTAAAATTAAAATTGCAGTTCACTGAAAGAGAGTTATTAGAGCACAGCCTGTCACATAAAAAGAAAGAAAGCAGCCCTAAACATCTAAGAGTGGAGAACAAGTGAAACAAATTTTAGGATATCTATACAATAGAATACCACACAGAGTTTTTTCCCCCCTAAATATGGTACTTCCAGGTTCCACTCTAACAGCATGAAAGTCACCACTCCTTCTCTCACAATAAGATAAAAGTTGAACAAATTGAAAACCAATGGACTTTTCTTAGATCCATCAGAGACTGAGGTCACAGGACAAACTGTCACCCAAACTAGAGGAATGGTGAATACATATTAACTAAAGCAGAAGCCACAGGAACCAAAATCTGGTATGAACACTTAAAAAGCAACTTCAACAAGATGCTGGAGGCTGACTGTGGACTAGTTTGAGAGTCAAAATTCCTGGGGGTCTAGTCTAAGGGGAGCTGCTACACTTTCCTAGGTTTTATGCCCCATGGGGCTCTCACAGTGAGGATCAAAGAAAAATCTCCCACTTGGTCAGGAAAGGGAAAAAGTACCCTGTTTTAAGTAAGTCCAGAGAGTTCTCCACAACAAAAGCCTATTCAGCAAAGGAAAAGACTTTACCAAAGTCTTATCCAACTTAGGGAAAGAAAAATTACCCAATTCCTGCCCATTCTAGTCTTAATGACATATCTATATGGGTGACAGGGGGTTTAGAAGCACTTGTAAAGGCCCAGGGAGACAGACCCAGCAAAAGACTGATATCTAACCACAGGATTACAGAGCACTTCCCCACCCCCTACACCTCAGCACCACATGAATAGGGCTCCTATATAATAACAGGACTATAGCTGAAAAAACTGCAAGGCTCAGACTCTGTTTAAGATGTTTCTAGGGAAACTCAAAGACAACAAGGGAAACAAAAACAACCTCAGTTCCTATTATCCTATTTATTATGTCTGGCTTTCAAGAATAAATTATAAGTCTTGCTAAAAGGAAAGAAAAAGCACAGTTAGAAGAGACAAAGTAAGCATCAGATTCAGATATGGCAGAGATTCTGTAATTATCAGACTGGGAATTTAAAATAACTATGATTACATGCTAAGGGATTTAATGAAAAAAATGGACAACATGCAAGAACAGATGGGTAATGTAAGCAGAAAAATGGAAATTCTAAGAACCAATCGAAAAGAAATATTAGAAATCAAAAACACTAACAGAAATGAAGAATGAAAATCCTTTGATAGGATCATCAGTAAATGGGATACAGCTGTGGAAAGAATCAGTGAGCTTGAAGAAGTATCAACAGAATCTTCCCAAACTAAAACATAAAGAGAAAAGAGAATGAAAAAAACAGAACTTCACCAAGAACAGCAGAACATTCTTCTCAAGCTCACACAGACCATCCACCAATACAGACCACATTCTGGGCCATTAAACACACCTCCCCAAATTTAAAGGAATAGACATCATACACTGTATGCTCTGAGACCACAATGGAATTAAACTAGAAAGCAATAGCAGAAAGATAGCTAGAAAATCCCAAAATATTTGGAGACCAAACACCACATTTCTAAGTGACACGAGTCAAAGAAGTCCCAAGAGAAATTTTTAAGTATTTTGAAGTAAATGAAAATACAACTTATCAAAATGTGTAGGATCCATCAAAAGCAGTGCGTAGAAGGAAATTTGTAGCACTAAATGCATATATTAGAAAAGAACAAAGATCTAAAATCAATAATTGCAGCTTCCACCTTAGAAAATCAGAAAAAGAAGAGGAATATAGGCCTAAAAAGCAAGCAGAAGAAAAACAAATTAGAGGAGAAATCAATGAAATTGAAAATAGGAAATCAACAGAGAAAGTCCATGAAACCAAAAGAGGGGTCTTTGAAAATATCAACAAAACTGATAAATTTCTAGCCATGTATCATGATGTATCACACAAAGTTTTTATTTTGGTTTTTAAAATAACTAAGTGCTAGTCTTCATTCTCAAGCAAAATATGAAATGATTCTCCTGTTCCTCCCTTTTTGCTTAACCTTTCCACAATTCTCTGGTATGATCTCTAGTACATGTATGTTACAAAAATTTACCCCAAAAAAGACCAACATAAGACAACAGATGTCTTATTAAAGAGTGATAAACAAAAAAGCTTATTTACTTTTGTAGCATAATGTGAAAACATGAAAGACTTCATATATTTTAGTGGAAGAATTGAATAAGTTAATCCATGGCCTGACACACAAGCCTTTTCTTTTTCTTTTCAAATGAGTTAGTCAATATAGAAGCGTTAACTTATGAGAGTAGAGCTGACTAACTGTTACTCAAGAGGACAGAATGGCAGGAAGCTCTACCATTGTCAAACAAACCCCAAATAAAGCACCGCTGCCATTATCATCCAAGAGGTATTATCACACCCCAAATCCACGTCCTTAGAATTCTTTTACAACTGTTAAAGAAGCTACCTATCTTGGTAGCATGGGGTATTAAGAACAAATGGGATATTGAAATCTGTGTTCAAATTCCACCTCTACCATTTTTATTAGCCACGTGATCTTCTACAAATTACTTAATCTATAAGAAGACTATGTAGGTTGGCTGGTTGTCAAGTACCACAAATACAAGTTCAACTAGTTTATGCAAAAAGGACAACTTATTGCAAAGATTTAGAGTGTCTCTTGGAACCCAATCTCAGGACCATGGACAAAGACATCTGAATACAGTCAGGACTCTTTGTATGTCTGCTTCTCTCCTTGGTCATTCCTCCAGATGCCACTGCTTATCTAGTTCATATGGCAAGAAACAAGGCCATTAACAGTTTCTGAGTCTTGTATCTTACAGCTGCAGCCACCAGAGAGCAAACAAATTATTCAACCCTCTGGGCACTTAGGATCCAAGAAAAGTTGAGTGGCCTGGCTTAGCACAGGTATCTAGAACTGGACCAATAAACTACAGAAATGGGCAGAATTGTGATTGACCTCCCTGGCCCCTCCAAGCCAGAATGATCTTTTTAAAAGACAGATCTGATCCAGTCATCGACCTGGTTAAAATCCTTTATGGCCTTCCCCAATACACTAAAATCCTAAGTTCCACTGAACCAAGACTTATGTGGGCCTTCAATGGTCTGGCTCCTGTTCACCTCCTGCAACCTCGTATCAAGCCACAATCCCTCTTGCTCACCTTAAAGTTGAGCTTTATCTACTCTGGCGTTTTTTTAGTTCCTTGAACCTACCAAGCTCTTTCCCATCCCAAAACTGTTTTACACATATTCTTTGCACTCTCTCCATTTTGCAACTAGTTAACTTGTACTTATCTTTCCTCAAAGAAGCCCTCCTTGACTCCCAAGGTAAATTAGGTTCCCCATTCTTTTCCTTTATAACACTCCCAAAATTTCTAATTATAAATGTGTATATTTGTTTAGAATCTGTTAACTCTAAGAGAATCAAGAGCTGTGTTGCTCTCTATTATATCCTTCTAACATCTAGTTGACCCTCAAGAATTACATGCTGAATGAATTGGCTTAGCATGAGACAGGGAGTAATCACCACTAGATCAACCAATTGCAGAAGAGGAGGAGGGTAGCAGGCAGGCAGAATTACTGTTATCAAGTTATTAAAATGGCTGCTCTAGCAGTAACTTACTGGGAAGAGAAAGTGGTTCCCAGAGAACTCGAGTTTCTGCTAAGCAGAATAAGCAACTTGTTTAATTTAGTTAAGCCCCTTCTCCCAGAAAATCCTCACAGAACTATGATATCAAGTGAATAAGATAATATATGTAACAGTACCTATACACTGACTTGCACATATACAAGCCGTCTTAGGAGACTATGTTATCTGTTATTCTTGAATATTATTAACCTTCAAATAAGAAGTTAACTAAAAACCTACAAAATACTCCACTGTATATGACAAACATAGCTGTTTTCATGACCCCTTTTCTTACAGCATCCTGATCTTTTCACCTTCCTAAGAGAATTAGGTACCTGCTATCCTGTAGTAATTGTATCCACTCAAATATACCTTTAGCTTAAACCAAAGAACAAATACTGGAAACAGAAAAATGAAGCAAAGCAAAACAAATCAACCAACCAAAACAACAACAAAACTCCTGTCCTCAAGGAGTTCATAAACTCACTTTCTCACTCTGCCTCCAACCCCACCACACCAGTACTCCTGCCGTACAAGTTCCACAGCACCCAAGGTAAGGCTGCCAGATTTAGCAAATAAAAATACAAGATATCCCACACATTATCTGCCAATCCTATCCCCAGGCCACACTCCGTCTCTTTACCTTCATACACCCATTGCATAAAATCAGTTCCAATATTTTTCCTTATAAAAACATTTCCCTGGAGATTCACTGGATATGCTTTCTCCAAAGTATAAATAAAATCTACCTTGATTTTACTTATAGGCTGCCGGTAAAAAAACTCAAAAGAGGAAAACAAAAGAAATCATCTTAATTCTGTCTCTTGGTGGTGCTGGAAGTTAAAAAAAAAAAAAGGGATAAAAACAGACAAAACAAAACAACCAGTATAACAAGAAAACTCCTTTAAAAACCTAAAACGTCTTGCTTCCAAGAATAAGCATGTGAGGAAAAGATTAAGACTATTATCTTTTCAGGGGTGGATCCAGAAAGGAGAAATTCCCTGACAGGATGTATGTAAGCAATAATATTAGAAAGGGAAAATGAACTATCAGAAAAAAGGGGGGTTACACTGAGCTTCAAAGCGCCTCTGAATTTTATTTATAACAATCTCAGAGATCATCTACTTCAACCTTCTCACTTTAGAACTGAGAAAACCAAAGACCCTGAGAGGTAAAATGACTTGCCCAGTGTTAACACAGAAGACACTAGCTCCTTTTGCTCTCATCCTCCAACCTCTTGCCCCAGATGACGTAAGGCTACACCACCCACTGAACTGAAGAAGATCCTCCTCCTCACCTCCAGTGGGTGTCAGAGGACAAGTTCCTAATATATTGTCGTGCGTAACACAAGAGAAATGTATTCCTAGCATTTCAAGGTAGATTCTGAACTGATTTTCCCAAAGATTGTTGTGCACAGTATTAGAGGTTTTTCAATATAATATTTATGCTAATTATTATTAATATAATTTCATAATTCTCTAGTATTATTAGCCTAATCCTCTAATTCAGGTATATTATGGTTTAAATTTGGTGGGTTGCCTGCAAATCTAACCACTAAGCATAGTGTTTCTGAGAGAGTAAGTTCCAAGTTCTAAACCATTTTACAAGTTTTAAAGTATAATCAATCTCATTCCAAGTTAGGAACTACCAATACACAAAGACTCAAAATTATAAACTGAATATGATAACTAAAAACACATAAAAAGCTTCATTTTATAAAAAGCTCCACCTTAGGGGTCATTTATTTATTTTTTGCTGAGGAAGATTCGCCCTGAGCTAACATCTGTGCCAATCTTCCTCCACTTTATATGTGCATCGCGGCCACAGCATGGCTGACAAGTGGTGTACGTCTGTGACCCGGATCTGAACCCACAAACCTGAGCAGCCAAAGCAGAGCACTCCAAACTTAACCACTATGCCACAGGGTCAGCCCCCAAGGGTCATTTATTTTTAAAATTAGTTATTCAGGAATGTTTAGCACAGGATATAAAAGATGTAAACATACATCTTTTTATTAATATTTCACTGGAAAACCAAAATAAGTCAAAAAGAATCAAACACATGTCTATACTAATCTAATTTAGGAAAAACATCAACAGAAAAACCTTCAATGTATATTTTCATGAAGTGAGCTATAAAAGGTAAGAAGAAAATTGTCATTTCATAAATGACAGGTTGATGATGTATATATTACAGAGTACTTAGTGCTAGTTCAAAAAATGTGTGGATACAGGAATTATATCTGAACAGGTAAATGAAGTTCAAAGAACCTCCAAATACATTTTTCTCTCTTCTCTTGAGATAAAGCTATATGTTTCACAAGTTAAAATTAATGTTTGAGAATCTATTTTTAAAAATTTCTACTCAGTACGTTAAATCAATAGATATCCTTCACTCACTCATTTAATTGTCCACCAAAAAAAATTGAGCTCCTACCATTTGCTAAACACTATGCTAGTGACTTTGGATTTACGATAGTAAGCATCAGGTCAGTTCCTATCCTCAAGGAGTCTGGAAAAACCTCAAGTTAACTGTATTTACCCAAGTGATAATGACAGCTGAATTTCAGCTGGTCATTTAAGAAAACATTAAAAAATGTAATCAAATTAATTCTCAAAAAAGAAACTATACAATAGTAATCTTCAAGACATTTCAATAGTCTTAAAATTGATAGGAAATTTTCCCACAAAGTAACAAGAAGTACTGTTTTGGTAAAAGTTCCAATAATATAATATTTTACCAGCAGTTTTTGCTATGAAAATTAACTGAGTTAATCCTCCAATGAGGAAATCAAAAACTACTATCTACTGTGATAATGAAAATCAAGCACTGGGAAATAATACCCTAAACTATTCTGAAAATAAAGCAAAATGTATAATTAAATAGAGTAGTATACAATATTAAGACATTGCCTCTGAATATATGGTTATTTACAAACCTGTATAATTTAAAAATAGCTCCATATTATACCTTACAAATGATCGCAACATGTATTTTGGATTGTGTCATGTGAGAATTTTTCAATGAAAAAGGCCTTAATGTTTTCTGAAGATCTTATTTTTCACAAACTTAATTCAATACTCTACCTGTCTATTAACAAATGGTATAACGTTTTTTATCAATATTAACTACACCTATATTTATAACTACCTATAGGTATTAACTATAATAGTATTTAATAAATTTATAATACCAAATTTAATAAAATTTAATAAAATTTAATAAAATTTGCAATTTAATAAATAAATGAATAAAATTTAATAAATAAATTAATAAAATTTAATAAAATTTGCAATTATTAAAAACACAATGTATAAGAAACATTCTTCAATTTAGAGCCCTACGTCTCCAAAGCAAAATTCATTGTAAATCAGCCATTCTAACCTGCCACGGAAAATCCTAATGACATTTTTTCATTGTATTTTACAATGAAATATTTTCAACATCCATCAGCTAAAATATTTATATTTTCCTTAAAAGCATTCTGAAAACATCTTTACTGAACTTATGCATACTAATTAGTGGCATAAATGGGCACTATCTCTATTTACATGTAAGAAAACCAAGGCACAAAGGTGTCCATTTTGTAAATTGCAAGGTCATTTCCCAACCAAGCAATTGATCCTACATCATCAAGTTATATTATATGTGCGCCACTTCCAAGTGCCATAAAACAATTACTCTACCTTAAACCAACTGCCTCTGCAATGCCTATGTGCAATTCCGTTGTATCAAGAGGGTTAGGGCAACAAGCTTAAACAAGAAAAGCTGGGAAGGAAAGACTAGGAAAAGAAAAGGAAAACACTTCCTTTTGGCAGTGAATCATTTACTTTTAAATAATGAGATGTAAACAGTTTTTAACATAATAATCAAGTAACCAACAGTTGTTTTCCATTTTCAAAAAATATTTCCTCTTTCAGATAGATCATACAAAATTGGAGCCTACTCATCCTTGTAAACAAAACTTAGAAAACTGAGAACAAATTCCACAAGTAAATACATGATACTGCAAAGAAACGAACTGAATAAAAAATAAAATTTAGATAAATTAAGGAAGGCTCGTTATGGCAGTTAAAACCCTATCTTAAATATTAAATGCTTCCTTTCATTCAACGAAGGCTATGATTAGCAATCAAACATTCTGTTACTGAAAAATAAAGAAATACAAAACTTTTCTTATTCAAAACTTCAGAAATTTTATATCAAGTTCTTTATTCAAATCTCCGACATAAATAAAAATACTTTTCCTAAAAGAAACTTAGAGCATAAAGGAAAAACTGTTCCCGAGAGTTCAGACTGAGACTGCATTTGTAATTACGGTATAGTGCTATCAACGACAAGAAAAACGAAAGTTACCTAGCATTCAAGTTAAATTTAAGAACATTAGACGGGTTGAATGACCAATAAATCAATCACATCCATTACCGGAGAGAAATAAGACTTAGCCAATACGAGAATCTAACACCAAAGAAAAAATTAAAACATCATCCAAGACACACCTTATAGAGAAGAGGATAGGAGTAGACCGAGTCGTATTAAAGTATCTAGTGCAGCTTGGGATTAATCAATTAATCGGCTATAGGACAGGTTGTGAATGTTCAGACGGGCTTTCTTTTCATCATTATTCCAGTTCATCACCCGCAAGTGCAAGAGAAGGCGTCAGAGTACCGAAGCTAGGGGGCATGCTGTAGCAAGGGGAGAAGAAAAATGGGAAAGGTGCAATGGATGCTGCATAGTTGAATAATTATCTGGGTGGCACAATGGGCGAGTCCGGCCGACATCGGAGCTGAGTGAGCGGCTCCACAACTCTGCCCGAGACACCCCCCCATTAATAGGCATCGGAGGCGACCGCCGCGCTTCGCCTCCTCTCGCAGCGAAGAAAGAGAGCTCCGCACTCGCTGGCCCGTTATGTCCGAGGACGCAAACGCGCGCGCCAGCGCGCCGGGGCTCCGCCGCCGCCCCGTGCTGCAGCCCCCCCGGAGCCACAGGCCCGGGGGCGGGCGCGGGGGCGCTCAGGCGGGGCACCTCAGGTGAGACCCGCAGTCCCCCGCCTAGAGCCGCCTCGGGCGGTCCCTGCGACCGACACCAGGCGCGCCCGCCGGCCGCCGTCGCCCTCGGCTCCCAGCCCGGCTGGCGGGTGGGCGGCCAGACTCGGGCACCTGCGAATGGGGGTGGCGGCCGCGGGGGAAGGCGCCCGTGCCCGGAACCCCTCCGGACGGGAGCTCCACGCGCACCCCTCTCCGTTCCGGCCGGCGAGGAGAGTTCCTCCCCATCACCTCGCCCCCCAGAACACGATTCCTGAGAGACGCGCGCTCACCGTGAGATCTTGGGGGCTCCTGCCTTACCCCTTCTTCATGCTTCGGCGGCGGCCACCGGTCCCCCTCAGCTCCCGGGACTCCACCTAGAGCCTCCAGGCACGTCAGGCTCCGGGATGGGACCCGCTCCGGGCAGCGGCCGAGGCGCGGGCCACGGGCAACGCCGCCTGCGGCGCCCGCCGGTTGCCGGACCCACCGTGTGCTCGACGCGCGAGCGAACAACACCGCGAGCCGCCGCCGCCCCCCACCGCCCCCTCCCCGCGCGCGACGCTCCACAACCGGGCGCGGGAACCAGAGCCTGAAGCAGGGGGGACCGCTGGACTCTCGCCACCTAAGCTCCCATCCTTCCCACCGGGAGCTATTCCCCGCCCATCAAGGTCTTCCAACTTAAGATTGTCACTTTCCTCTTCAGCCCCCAGGGCCCAGGTGCTACCGCGGTGCGAAACTCAGCCTCCGCCCACTCACCCATCCGTGGGGATGAATACCGCTCTTCCCCCCCTTTCCTGAGGCTTTGTGGTATTGCCCAATCCTCAGTTTGGGGGAGGGGGACGGGGAGAACAGTGCTTGGCCCGGGAATGAGGGAAGATGATAGCCAATTGAATGAACCATCCATTCAGGGGCGGGGTCAAAGAGAAGCCTGCCCGCCCCGCCCCGCCCCCTCGCTCCAAACTACACTTCCCATTATGCCTCTCTCACGGCCCGCCGCTCTGCACGCCGGGAGGGTAGAACCTCGCGACCTCGGGGTATTTCGGGACTCGTAGTCTTTAATCTATCTGACTAGGTCCTGAAAGTTATAAGGTATTATAATTCTCTGTATTTCGCTAGATAAGTGTTTCCAAATTCTCAGGTCTGTTTCACTTATTCTAATGCTAATTAATTGGTTGTTTAGAAATGTGATAAATTACTTGCAAGGAGGTGAAAAATGTGTTTCGTGGCAATCTGTCAGGACCTGGGAGCCGCTTCTTCTTCCGCCCGGGCCTGGTCTCCGCAGAGGATCTGTTGCCGTCATGTCGGCTGCGATTGCAGCTCTGGCAGCTTCCTATGGTTCGGGTTCAGGGTCCGAATCGGACTCGGACAGTGAGGGCGGACGGTGTCCGCTGCCAGCCGCCGACTCTCTCATGCACTTGACGAAATCGCCTTCGGCCAAGCCCTCTCTGGCGGTGGCGGTGGACTCGGCTCCGGAGGTGGCAGTTAAGGTAAGCGCTTCGGCCGCTGATGGGGTGCGGGAATTGTCGGCTTCTGCTCCAAAATCCCGCAGTCCCATTTGTTAGACCCCGGGTTACCTCTTCCTCAGTGCTGAGAGATAACTTGCTAACGCTTGGTTCACTTCTCCTTTCTACGTGCCTCTTCCTCAGGAGATGCTGAGAATTGGAAGTTCAGGACAGAGCTCCACTGCTCCCCTCTCTTGCCTCCCGCCATCAGAAAGCAAGTGGGAAGAGGGGGTGAAATTTCGAATTCATGGATAAGTATGTGGCGTGGATAGAGCAGGAGTTATCTCAGAACATAAATAAAGCTAGATCAGGACTTCCCTAACTCGAGTATGTGCCCTCGCTTGAAGTGAGCAGTGATCTGGCTTTGTTTTGTGTTTGAAGTAAGAACTGGATTCTGATCCCGGCTCCACCACTTCTGTGGACTTGGGCAAGTTATACATCTCCTCTGTTTCCTCCCCTGTGCAGTGGAGGTGATTTTAAAAGCACCTATCTATATGAGAGGATATTGTGAAGATTAAGTGAAATGATAGAAAGAAAGCCTATAGCACAGAGCCTAGTGTCTAATAAAAGTGCAATAAATGTTAGCTCTTGTGATTATATATGTCGATACATTTATAATACATGAGTAAGAGACCTTGGAGT
Source organism: Equus asinus (assembly GCF_041296235.1). Lineage (NCBI taxonomy): Eukaryota > Metazoa > Chordata > Mammalia > Perissodactyla > Equidae > Equus > Equus asinus. The sequence continues at coordinate 45,652,478 of NC_091813.1, forward strand.
CAAGAAACTGTGCATGATCTCAATTGAGGAAGGTGATAGAGGGAGAAAATGGGTTATATAGTTCATTTAACAAATATTTATTGAACACGTTATTTGCGAGGAACTGTTCTAAGGGCTGAAGACACAGGCCATCAAGCCAGACATTTGTGCCATCATGATGCATACATTCTAGTGGAAGAGGCAGCCAGTAAAATATGAGAAAATAAAGTGGTTACAGATTGGACTGTGCACTGTGAAGGAGAAAAATAGAGTCCCATGGTAGAGAATAAGGTAGGAGCATGACTTCCGTGGTTTGGTCAGGGATATGCTCTTTGAAAAGGCGGCTCTAAAGAACAAGCAGCAGCCAGCCATGTGCAAGCTAAGGCAAGAGTTTCCAGGCAAAGGAGGCAACAAGCCTGAGAGGGCAAAGAGCCTAGTGTGATTGAAGAACTAAGGAGAGGTCGGCGTGTCTAAAGGCCAATGAGAGCATCCACCGATTGGTAGTGTCGGCCCAGCAGAGCCTAATAGGGTGATCAGAAACTCAAGATGTGGTGAGGGGAGACAGTGTACAAAATTCCTTTGTATTTAAGATGTTCCCAAGTCTAGTGTTATAACTTAGGTCTTTTACAGGTTTGTAGTGAGCTCCTTATGAATTTTATTATTTATTAACGGGCCTCTGATATGAAAGAATGCTTAGAATACTCCTTTCTTTATAACAAAGCAAACTCCCCAAATTTATACCCCTCCAGCAACCTGCTGAATCTTCCTTCTTTCACAGCTCAGCTTTTTGGAGCTCTGTCATTTTCTCCTCCACCCAGTGCAGCCCAGCCTTACCTCTTGGGAGACTACTTACTCTCCCTGAGTGATGTGCTGGCCTTCTAGTTGTCAAGTTCTGCCATCTGACTTTAGTATTTGCATCAAGTGATGCCATTAGATAGTTCTTTCTGGAAGCTTTCTCTCCTTTTGGCTTCCATGGGGCTATCCTCAGTCTTCTGATCTCCTGTTTCTTCTTCTTCTCTCCCTTTCAATATTGGTGTTTCCTGGGACTCTGCCCTTAGTCCTCTCTACACCCCTCAAATTTTCCATGCCTTCACCCTCAGTCTGTGCTTCTGATGACTTACAGGTGAACACTGTGAAGTGGTTCACACAGGCTCTGGAATCAAGACTGCTAGGATTGAAATCCTGGCTCCAACACTTAACCAAATGGTGACCTTGAATAAGTTACTTGAGTGCTCTGTGCCTAAGGTTTTTCTCATCTGTAAAGTAGGGATTACACTGGTACCTATCTCACGGAGTTAAAGGCTTTTCTTAAAGCATATTAAGCACTTAGAACGGTACCAGGCGCACTATCCTTATTATTTCCAATTCTAAACTCCTTGCTAGCTCCAGAACTATTAAACTTCTCTCCCAGGATGACACTCGGACACTTACAATCCAATGTGCTGAAAAATTAGCACATTTTCTTTCCCTCAAAATCCGCTTCACTTGTTTTTCCCATTTTGATTAATCGTCCTGCAAACCCACCCCCCCCCCGCCCCCGTTAGTCCAGCCAAGAACAAAGGGGTCTTCCTCTTCTCTTCCTTCTTCCTCAGCCCCTGAAGGTAGTGGTTCAACTGGTTCCAACATTTCTGCTTCGTTTCTCTCAAATCAGTTCCTTCCTCTTCATCTTCGCTGACACAGCCTTACTTCCTATCTTCCTTACCACTCTCAGGCGTCATTCTTGACTTTCTTTCTCCCTTAACCTCTACTTTTGGGTAGTGGGACCTGTCCATTGTGACACAATGATATTTATCAAATCTCTCTTTCCTTTTCTGCTGCCACTGTTTAGTTCAGGTTCTTATCATTTATCTTCAAGACAATTATAATATCCTTCTAACTGATCTTTCTACTTCCTCCTTTCTTGTCTCCTGGTTCCATACCGCACTCTTTCCTTCACAGTGCACCCAGAGTGATTTTCTCAATTCCAGCGTTATCCTCTCACTTCCCTGCCCAAAGACACCAGGTTGCCTACTGGGTAATTTCTGAGTTCCTTGTGGAACCCGTGAGACCTGCCATTCTTTCATGCTGAACTCTCGACAAAGCCCCAAAAGCCTTGTTTTCTTTTTTCCTCTCAAGATTGTGCCCATACTAGTCTCTCTGCCTAGAAATCCTTTGCCCCATGCCTCCCTCCTGCCCAAAAAACCTCTGCTCTACTCAGTCTCAGCGCACGCATTTCCTCCTCTGTCTGCCTTCGCCCCCTTTTCCTACCTCAGTTGTAGCACTTGCCACATTGCTGTCATTTGTTGCCTTTTTCTTTCCCCTGGACTGTTGGGAGACCCTGGGGACCAGAGATTCTTGTGTCTTTTCCTTTTCATGTCTCCAATGGCTAGTACACAAGATTGAGGGGAATATATGAGAAAGAATGAATGAAAGATTACATGAAAAAGAAAGTCTTGAAATGGCATGTACATTGAGAATCAGTGTACATTGACTGGGTGAGAGTGAGGGTATGTCTCTAGAACTGACTTAGTTCAATCACTTCAGGTTATAAGTAAGGTACTCCAGAAGGAGAGGTTGCATAAGGTCTCAGGGGTCCATTAGAAGCAGAGCTGGGGCTAGACCCCCCAGTGATCTAGGTTCTGTGATGAGAGAGTCAGGGACATTGATCATCGCTAGTCTGTGAACCAACACCTGCTTATATGCCCAAAAAAACCCACAAAAGCCTTATACATAGTGAACGTAATGATAGAAACATGACCAACAGAGGCGATGTGAAGCATGCAAATAAGTTCATCTGTATATGACTAATTGTATTGTGACTAATAGCAAGCATTTTGGCAGAGAATAAACTTATGCAATGTTTTTAATCCATTTGCCTGAACACTAATGAGACCAAGCATCTTTTCATATATGTTATCGGTGATTTGAATTTCTTTTTTCTTATTGAAGCAACTAATGGGTTGTCTTCTTCCTTTTGATTTGTAGGAGATCTTTGTATTACTGGCTACCATCCTTTGTCAGTTATGTGTATTGCAAATATCTTTTCCAGTTTGTGGCTTGTCTTTTCACTCTCTTCACTGTCTTGATAAACAGAAGTGGTTTATTTAGTGTAGTCTTATCAAATTATTCTTTTATGGATTGTGGTTCCTGTCTCTTGTTTGAAAAATCCTTCCTTATCCCAAAGTCTTAAAAATACTCTCCCATTTTATCTTTTGAAAGAACCATGTCTTTACTTTTTTTGGGGGGGGCACTTGAGCTAACATCTGTTGCCAATCTTTTGTTCTTTTTTTCCTTCTTCTTCTCCCCAGTACGTAGTTGTATATTCTAGTTCTAGGTCCTTCTGTTTGTTCTGTATGGGACGCTGCCTCAGCATGGCTTGTAAGTGGTGCTAGGTCTGTGCCCAGGATCCAAAACGGTGAAACCCCAGGCCACCATAGCAGAGCGTGTGAACTTAACCACCCTGGCTTGGCCACAGGGCCAGCCCCTGACCATGTGTTTGTTTTTTACATTTAAGTCATAAATCCACAGGGAATTAATTTTTGTATATGAGGTGACCATTTTTAATAATTGTGGCTCACTCTTTGGTAGGGCTCTCTGCCTGCCCCTCCCCCCTTTTTGTTGTTGTTATTCCAGAATGTCTTTGCTATTCTTGGCCCCTGTAATTCTATATACAGTTTAGAATTGACTCATAAAGTTCTACTAACACCAGGTGGGATTTTGTTTGGAGTTGCATTGAATCATAGATTCAGTCGTTTGAAAACATGTTATATCTATTCATTCGTTTAGATCTTCTTTAGGTTTTTAATTTCTTCCATAGTTTATAATTTTCTCCAACAATATCTTGTACAGTTTTGTTGCAGGTATTTCTAAGTGCATCTTATTTTTATGCTATTATATTAATAAATAGCGTTATTTTTTCCATTTATGTAATTTTCTAACTTATCTTACTCCTTACATGGTCATATCAGCTGCAAATATGACCGTATCGTCTTTCTTTCAACTTTTATTTTTTTTTCTTGCTTTGCCATGCTTGCTAAGATCTCCAGAAAGAGCAAAAATAAAAAGATGGAAAAAGGATATATCAGGCAAATTCCAGCAAAAGAAGGTGGCGGCACTGGTTGTATTAAGATCAGTAAAATAAAACAGAAAAAGGGTCTCTTCATAATGATACAAGATTCGATTCACAAAGAGGTATTTAAAAATTTTCAATTCATATGCACCTAATAATGTAAGCTCAAAATATTTAAGCAAAAACTGATAGAACTACAAAGAGAAATTAGCAAATCTGTAATCACAGTGGGAGATTTTAATATACCTCTCTTAATAATTGATAGAAGAAACAAGATATATCAGTAACGATACAGAAAATTTAAATAACAAAATTAGCATACTCTATCTAAAGAGTATAAAGAATATAGAACTCAATGCAGAATATTGTTTTCAAGGACTAATAAAACACTCTTTGAAAAAATGACCATATTCTAGGCCAGGGATTGTCAAACTTCAGTACAGGGCCACATAGTAAATATTTGAGACTGTGCTGGCCACATACCATCTTTGTCACAGTGTCTTTCTGTCTGTCTTTCTTTTTAAACAACCCTTTAAAATGTAAATACCATTCTTAGCTTGGTACAGAAACAAACGTGGGCTAGATTTGGCCCACAAACTATAGTTTGCCATCCTCTGTACTAGGCCATAAAATAAATCTCAGTAAATTTTAAATCATATTATCATATTCACCGACTACAGTGCATCTAAGCTAATCAGTCACAAAAAGATAAGTATAAAATTCCCATATTTGAAAATTATGAAGTTGTGCTTCTCAGTAACCCGTGGGCCAAAGTAAAAAAAAATGATAGAAAATATTTTGAACTGAACAATAAGGAAAATAATATTCATCAGAACTTGTGAGGTGCAGCCATAGCAATACTTTTTAAGTATAGCCTTAAATACATGCAATAGGAAAGAAGAAAGGCAGAAGGTTAGTATACTAGGCATCCATTCTTTTGGATTGATTGTTTTTTTATCATTCCATTCTTTTCCTCTGCTCATTTATAAATGATGCCCTCAGTTTCTGTTAAGTGGTTCCCGCTAGAAATTGAAATGTCTGAATTAATCAATACGTATGCCTCTTAGTGAACAGCGCAAGAACCTTAGAGCACTTCCATTTTATTCACATCTCCCCACCCCTACTTTAGCTATAGTTGTCCTGTATTTTTTGTATATATTTAAACCTCAGAAGATGACGATGACTGATGTGGATTCATGCATCTCATACGCTAGATCGCTTTCTTTTGCTGTAATGCATACTTGAGAATGTCCCTTAGTAGGGGTTAACTAGTGGCAACTGCTTTCAGTTTTAGTTTGTCTTCAAAGTTTTTATTTAACCCTCTTTCTTGAATATTTTCACTGAGTTTAGTTTGCTTAGCTGAGAGCTATTTTCTCTCAGCGTATTTAAAGTAAAATATTCTACGATCTTCTGATTTTCGGTGTTACTGATAACAAGCCAGCCGTCAGTGTAGCTATTTTTCTTTTGACTGCTTTTAAGACAGTCACCGCCCCCCCCCTTTTATTGGGATATCATTTCATTCTTTATATTCATTATGGAATACACAGGTGTGGATTTCTTTTTATTTGTCCTGCTCAGAATTTGTCAGGTTTCTTTAATTGTGAATTGATTGGTTTGGAGTGTGGATCTTTCGGCATTTCTGGAAAGTTCTCAGTTCTTATCGCTTCACATATTTTAATCCTGTCCTCTCTCCTCTTATTCTAGAACTCCAATTAAACATATTTGTGTTCTTTAATGTATGACGATGGTTGAGTATTTTCTGGTTAAAAATTTATTTTAATGCAACCTTGTCAGATTTTGCACTTTGAAAATCATGTAATGAGCCCAATTGGGTTGCAAGAGTTGCTTATTAATAGACTCTAAAGTTAAAAAAATAAAAGCAGACCTGGCTTTCTCTCATTCCAGTCAGTGACTATGTTACTTTTCCCCAGTGCATTCCCTGCTTTAGCACAGCCAACTTGAGTAGAATAAAAATTCTGCCTCTAATTTTAGCATATGTTTAAATTCATTCTTCTTGGGTGATCTTTCTCATACTTGTGAGCTTCAAATTGATCGCCTTTTCCCTCTGCGTTTGTTAAGGGCCAAACTCAAAGGATGTGTTCATATGAATTTCTATTCTTTTGTCTCATCCACCTAGACTCTCATTTTAGGAAGTCTTCATTTCTACTTTCTGGGGGGAAAAAAACTACCATAAATTGATAAATAGTTTAGAATAATGATTAATATTTATGTTCTGCTTTATAGTTTACAAAGTGCTTTTACCTCTGTTTTCTTATTTGTACAACAGTAGAAATGTGAAAAGGACTGAAAAGTAAATATTATTTAGTTTTATTCTCAAATTTCTTTGAATCTATAAAAGATAAACTTTTTAAACTTATTTGACCCATAGGATGTTCTTCACTTACTGTACTTTCATTTTTATGGATAATTAAAACTGAATAGAAATCCTTGGTAATTCTGTAATAATTTCAATTGCATGCCTAATTATTATTGAACTCCTTGTGGGTGTTAAAACAAGGTTGAGGTATTGTCTAAGTTTTTCTAATTAAATATAAAATTAATAATCCTTCATTTTCTGAAGCTTCTTCAGTTTGTTCTAGAATTTTAGCAAGAGCCAGAAACTGGGATCTATCTGTATTTTCTATTAGTTGCCACCATTGCTTATATAAAGAGTAATTCGTTTTAAATTATACTTTGCATTTAAAACTTGGCATCTCATAATGCTCTGTTCAAAATAATTCAAATTTAGAATATTTAAAATACCCTTAATCAGGAAGATCTGGCAAGCCATATTATAAAGTGGTTCTAGCAACTGTATTCTATAAAATCCATTGGGGAGATATGAATGTGGCTAAGCTTCTTGTTATTTTAAGCAGTTTATCACTAGGAGTTGAATATTAAGAGAGAAAAACATGTAATTTAGTTTTTATGCAATTTAAGCAATTTGTGTATAACCTTTTAACTTTATGGTACTGGGTTTTGCTTCTGAGCCCTAGGCAAGATAGTATTTCTAATCAATGAAGATTCTAGTGTGCATTCTAGGGTAATATATATATATCATCTTTTAGGCGGCCCAGCATTTGAACCCCTTTCCTTAAGAGTCCTAATGTGAAGAACATCCCTCCCTGCCCCCACCTGTAGAAGCTGAAAGCCCCGATTTTCATTCTCCCAGCTCCCTGTCAGCAGAGGCTCAGGACCGTCACTTGGGCTCAGCCAGCCAAATGTGCCCACCTAAATCTAATCTAAAGCTGGTCCACAAAGAAGCAAGAAAATATTTTTAAGTGGTGGCGGTGGCCAACAGTGTCTAGTTTCTCGGGCCAGTAGTTTCAACAGCAACATGCAGTGGCAGCCAGAGAGATTAGTGATGGTGTTCGGAGATGGTGAACTGTTGTCCTCACTGGGCTGGTTCTGTGATATGATTGATTTTGAATTGTGATTCCGTCTGTATACTCACCCTTTATTTCTGCCTGTTTCCCCAAGCTGATTCTCCACCCTTGTCGGCAATGCTAAGAGAAACTCGAAAGGATTCAGCACAATTTAATCAGCCTGGGAGGGTTTTAGTTGGTTGCAACTAAAAATCCTGGCTAACTTTGCTGGCAATTTTTTCATTTGTTGCTAACGGAGTCTCTTTTAATATCCTTCATTATGGTTACTTTAAATTCTTGCCCTTCATATTTATTCTATTAATATTTTGGAGTAAGTGACTTAATCTTGCTAATACCTCACAGAGTTGTTGTAAGGATAATATGAGATGATATATCTATCCTGGTCTTGGCAACTACTGTTGTTTAATATTTTTGTTCATAGCACTTACGTTTTTCTAGCAAACTACATAATTCACTGTTATATTGGTTATTGTCTGTCTCCCCCACTAGACTGTAAGCTCCAGCAGGGCGGGGAATGTCGTCCATTTCTCTGGGCCTAGAACAGTGCCTGGCACATAGGTAGACCCCCCAGTCATTATTTCTGGAATGAATAAATGAAGCTGAAGTTACCATACTTGCTTTATGAAGATGCTTATGCTCCTGACGACACAAAGAAAATAAAAAGATCAACTGTGGCTCTCAACATCTCCCATCTGCTCCAAACATCTATCACCCGTCACCCATCCTCGTCTTTGTCATCTCTGTTTCAGCTCAGAGAGAGCTCTCTTTCTTTCAGAGGCTAATCTTCAACTGTGTCCTGGGTTCTCTCCCCTCCCACCTCTTCTGGGATAACCATACCTTTGATTGCCCCCTCATTCTTTTCATGTGCTTCTCCTTGCTCGCTCCTTTCCTGTAGCTTATGATTGACTAAATCTTTGACTTAGTCTTTTCTTAAGGAAGGAAAAAACAAACTTAATTTTATCCTGAAAATCCTTCAATCTGGCACCCCGTTTCTTCTTCTTTACAGCCAAATGTCTTGAAAGAGTAAAAATTATTACCGTCTTGATTTTCTAAATCCTCAGTTATATCTCTGCCCCTTGCAAGTAGCTTTCCATACTCCATGCCACAACGGAAATCACTCTGACAAAGGTTCTTTTGTGACGTCATTGCCGAATTCAGTGATCTTTGGTCTGCCTTCATCCTCTTTAGTTGTTCTATGGATTTGACTTTTCTTTCTTCCATTTGATTTAACAAATATTTATTGAACATGCGCTGAATGGCCTGCATTCTACTAGGCAGTAAGGATGTAAAATGTAAGTAAAAGTCGTGTGCAACAAATAGTGTACTATTACAGTTGCCATGAGGAGTTGCGTACAGCATTCCACAGGACTGTGGATGAAAAGCAGTTTTCTTGAACCAGGAGGAGGGAAGGTATCAGGGAAAATAAGAGGATGATAGATTATCAGATGGTAAAGGGATATGCATGAGGAACAAAGACAGTAACATTGCAAATGGTATGGAAAGCATGAAAGAGCTTCATAGTTTTAAAATCAGCAATTAGTCTAATATGGTAAAAGTTAGAGTATATTAAACCAGGTAAGGAGGTATTATAATAGACCAGGCAGGATATGATGAAGGCTACAGTAGGACAGTAGTGGCTAGAACGTGAAGGGAAGGTGGGAGTAGGGTTGCTAGAGAACCACTTCAGAGGTGGAGTCAGTAAGGCTCAGTCCTGGATTTGTGCGTGAGTAAGGATGGAGTTATGGGGATGATATCTTCTGTTTGGACATAGCAAAGTGTTTGATGCTGTGGAACCTCCATATAATGAAGTTCCATTGGCAGTTGGATATGAGGATCCAGAGACCAGAAGTGTGGTCGAGGCTGCAGATAAAAATTTGGGGTGGAAATTAAAGTCATGGGAAGGTTAAGGTAAGTTAAAGATATGGAGACTTTTGAAGGAAGTTCAGGGAGTCGTACCTGAAAGACCGTATCTTTGAGAACTGAAGAACTAAGTTGGCTGCTTTGGTGAAGGGTGTTTTAAAGGTGGTAATTTCATAAGTTTGTGTCTATGGTATTCTTTTTCTTGTCATTTTCAGGTCTTTGGTCATTAGCTGGTCTAACTCTACCAGATTGCCATTTGTCAGTCGCGGTGCTTCTTCAGTATCACTGTCAACATCATGATATCCCACCTTTTTTGCAAAATTTGCAATATTACTGTACATTGTCTTTGCTTTATGTTGACAGATATATCCTGCCATCAGCAAGAGGCCAGCAGGATACAGATGGTGATATGTTAGGGATAGTTCTAGGGGTTTAGAACACATTTGTGTATACAAAATCCAGCGTGTATAGCTTGTATTTTAGTAGAGGGAGGTAGATAATAAATATATACATCAGGTGATGATAAATATAATGGAGATAAATAAAGCGAAGTAAGGGGAAAGTAGAAAAACTGAGCAGAGACCTGAAAGAAGAGAGAACAATCATGTGAATATCCAGGGAAGGAACATTCCAAGAAGAGGGAACAGCAAGTCCAGAGACCCTAAGGCAGGATTGTCCTTTGATAAATTCCAGGAATAGCAAATGAGCCAGTGAGGCTGGAGTAAGTGAACACAGGCACAGGGCTAGATGAAGACAGAAGTTGGTGTGGGCAGAGGGCAGATCACGGAGGGTAAATTCTCAACCAGTTAGATCCAACTTCCTCATTTTGTAACAGCAATTTTGTAATTCTAGCTTTACTGAAATATAATTCATAGAGAATAGGAACTTCCTTAAAAATTTCAAAATATAACTTGAATGCCCTAATTAAATTAAAGGTATTTATAGTATGTTTAATATGTTTAATATGTAAATTAAATATGTACAAATAATGTGTTTTAATATGTAAATACTCGTGCAGGACAATACAGGAAGACAACAGTGCACTGTGAAACGACCCTAGGGAACCATACTTAATTTTTGAGAACAACTGATAATGAGTCTTGTAAGTCTTTGTCTGGCTTTTACTCTGAGTGGGAAGCTACCAGAGGGTTTAGAGCAAAGGAGTAGCATAATCTGACTAATATTTTAAAGAATCACTCTGGCCCCTGTGTGGAGTGAGGCTGTAGGTGGGCAAGGGCAGAAGCAGGGAGACGACTTCGAGGCTATTACAGTAATGCAGGGGCGAGATGGTAAGTTGGACGGCAGTGATAGGAAAAGAGGACTGGGGGAGTGGTTGAAGTCTGGATGTGTGTAGAAGGTAGAGGATTTGCTGATGGATTGGATATATAATGTGAAGAGAAGAGGAGTCAAGGATAACTCCGGCAGTATTCACCTGAGCAAATATAAGGATGGAGTTGCAATTAACTTAGATAGAGAAGGCTGGAAAAGTCATTGGGGAAGGGAGAGCAGAAGTTCCCATTTGGATATAGGGAGTTTGAGATGTCTGTTAGGCACCCTGGGAGAAAAGATGTTGAATTGGAGCTTAGATATGTAAGTCTCCAGGGTTTGGGGGACAGGGTCAGGCTCGAGGTACCAATTTGGGATTGTTCTATTTGTAAGTGATAGAGTTACACAGGAGATAGACTGCCAGTAATTCTGTAGTGGAGAAGAGATTTTTATGTTCCTTAAACTGGGGATGAATTTAGGAAGGTGGAAACGTTGACGTAGATTGTAAGTCTGTGGGTTTAGAGGGTTCGGGCCCTACTGCTTCCTTTTGTTTCCTCCACAGTCCCTAACCGAGTGCCCCCTGGTACATATCTAAGGAGGTTTGCTGAATAACGAAGGAGCGCTTCTCCTGAATTTGGAAGCAGAAGATCAGGTCGTTTGAGTTACTAAGAAAGAAGAGTTGGATTCTCTTAATTTAAGGCTTTGAGTAGTGTTAACTTAGACATTTTTAATTTGTTCAAATGGGATAAAGTCAGTGTTTTGAAAGGAAAAAATTTTTGTTATGCATTCTAACTTCTGTAACCACATACATTACTTTTATTGGTCTTTGATTATTAGAACTATTAATCACATGGCCCTAGTGTGATAATGATTAAATTGGTGTTAAAATGGCTAGCTTAATGTAGTTTCTAAAGTAGTTATTCGTCAGATCTTTAACATTCATCTGGTTTTCTTTTAGGAAGACTTGGAGACTGGAGTTCACCTTGACCCTGCTGTTAAAGAGGTTCAGTATAATCCTACCTATGAGACCATGTTTGCTCCTGAGGTAAGAAAGGACACTATATTTAAGATTCTGCCATTTGCTAAAGTATTTAAAGTATGCCTAAGTAGATAAACAATTGGTGAATTTTTCAAAGTTTTCTCACAAAAGTATACTATTTAAACTTTTAGAAAATATATCTTGTTGTATGTCAATTATATCTCAATTTGAAAAAAGAAAATATATTCCTTTAGCCTACAAAAGTTTAAATAGTATGGTCTTATGGCAGTACTTTTAAAAATCCACCAGCGGGCCAGCCCAGTGGTGTAGTGGTTAAGCAGAGTGGTTAACACTCTGCTTCGGCAGCACAGGGTTTGGAGGTTTGGATCCAGGGCACAGACCAGGCATCACTCATCAAGCCACGCTGTGGTAGCATCCCACATACAAAATACAGGAAGATTGGCACAGATGTTAGCTCAGGACCAGTCTTCCTCACACACACACACACACACACACACACACACACACGCACACAAATCCACTAGCTGTGTATCTGCATCCACACAACTATCTGATAGTATAGAACTATGTCTTTTGAAAAGGGAAATCTTAAAATATCTGATTCTTAGATGTGAACCTAATTAACATCTTCCTCTCAGTGTTGATAAAGGAATATTACAAATTAACCATAAGGGGAAAAAATATTTGGTTTATTAGCATCGTCAGTGCAGAGTATATTATGAAATGTCTAGTTACAAATGCTGCAATGCTAAACACTAAATGAGGTCCCATACTCACATGGTCAGTGCTTGGAAGTAGTTGCAGTGTTCATCGCCTGCTCTGAGTAAGACATCTTATGATGATAAATGGCGGTGGAAACATTAAAAAGATAAGGAAGGAAAAGAAAACATCAGAAACAGTGAAAATTGTCCATTTAGCAAAGTTTTATAGAAAAAATGAAATTTATAAATATTTTGCCCTTATAAAAGGAAAAGAATGCTTGATTGCCAAAATAGAGATGCTAGAAAATGGTCATTGTAAGAAAGAATAATAAGGCTTCAGTAGGAGGATCCTTAAGAGCACTAAAAGATGGAGGTGAGGAGCCGTATTTTACTGCATCTTGGTGGAGAAAGAAATACTTTTTAATATTTTTCATTGTTTAGCATATAGTCATTGGGTTTTTTTTGGTGTATCAGAACCATAAAACTATTTCATGTAATTTTCATGCTTAGGTTTCCGTAGTCACTTAAAATATGGCAATTGAAATGTGTAGCACAGGCGGTGTGTGCTAGTGTTAGACAGGGCTCTGCCTGTTCTCTGGGTAACAGTAAGCAAGGATCTCATTCTCATGCTCTGAGACTGTGACACATTTTTAATTTTATTCCATTATCTCTTAAATCCTTCTATCCTGTCAAACTATAACCCATCTTTTATCCCTTGGCACTATTTTAGCCAACACATTGGAGAGAGATGGTATGTTACATATATGCCTCATGATTTTTTTTTTAATGAAGAGTACTTCAATTAAATAGAGCCACTGAATCCAGAAAATAATAAAATTTGAAGTAAGAAATTTTGGAAGTGTGTGTGGCATTCCTGTGTCAGTGTATTTTCTATGAAGTCTATTTTTCTTAAATTTTTAGATCCTATGCATAACTAATATATTGCTGTGTAACTAGGTTTCAAAACTTTCAAGAAAAATTCAAAAAGTAAAAAATTTTTGTGGTGCTATTGGCAAGGCAGTAGGCCTGTCATCCTCTTTGTGGGGTTAGCAATCCTTTAATGTTCTGTTCTTCTTTTCCCCATGTTAGGGAGCCTTACATTAAATACATAAACTAGTTTATGTTAGGAACACTTCTATGCTTGTTGTCAACAATTTTAGAAGAAAATGATGAGACTAAAAAGTGAAGAAAAATTATGATTTTTCCTGATTGCCAAATGAATCGTCTGTGACATGACAAGTTATTAACTTTGAATTTTATGACTAGGATCTGTCTAAGTTGGAAAAGTCTAGAAAGGTGTTGTCAGGAACTTTGCTAGATGAAATTCAAGTTCCCATAGTTTGAGAATCCACTGTTAGAAACAAGATATAATCCCTCTCCTCAAACTAGATATATATCCCTCTCTTTACCAGAGAGGCTGCACTGAATTTATTTTTTAAAAAGATAGAGATAATGTCTCTAAAGTACTATTCAAGTCTAAGGAGAGATTGCATCTGGTTGTAAAGATGAGAAAAAGCTCTGTGAAAATAGTAGTATTTGAAATGAGCAATACAGTCCAGTTTAAGAACGTGAGATTTGAGGTTAAAAATACCGCTTATTAGCTCCTGTGTAACCTTGCATTATTTTAGTTTTCTCATAGGAAACATGAAGGTAGTTTCTACTTTACCAAGTTACGAGGATAAATGAGATAATGTGCTTAGGAAACTCCCTGGCACAGAGTAAGCGTTTAGTAAATGGTGGCCCTTATTTATATTTATATTAATATTGGCATTGATGGCTAAGTAGGCTTTTATGAGGAAAAATTCCAGGCAGAAGGGAACAGCATGAGCCGAATCATAAAAGGTCTAAAGAACAGGAATGTTTTAGTCATTATCAGTAGGGAGAAGAGGGTGAGACTAGAATGGTGCTTGTATAATATTGCACAGGGCTCTGGGGGCCACGGTGAAGAGTCTGGTCTTGATTTGATAGACAGATTTCTGAGGTTCTTTAGAAACCTAGAATCTCTCAATTCTGTGGGGGATTAGCATAGTCAAAGCTGAATTTTTAAGAAGGGTAATCTGGTAAGGGTTTGCATGATGGAAAAGAACGGGGAGAAAGACTAATGAAGTAAAAATACCACTTATTACTGTATGCCAGGTCCCACACTGAGGGATTTACATATTTGTGTACCTTGTTTCCTTTAGTCTTTACTACAGCCCTATGAAGTAAGTACTCTTAGCCCTATTTTGTAGCAAGGAAACCAAGTCTCAGATTAAACAGCCAGCAAGTGGTGTATTTGGGGATTTGAGTCCAGATCGCTCTTAACAATCGCTGCAACTGGAATATCAGTTTGGAGGCCATTGTGGTATGCAGGGCACACCCCTATCTATGCCTTTGACTTCGTTACTTCAGTAAATTAACTGAATTGGCTATTTTATTTTATAAAAGATTGTTTCTCCCTCCTAACCAAGGACTTTTCCTAAATGGTCTACCCAGCTAGAGATACCCAAATAAGCTTTCTGAAATTACAGATGGAACTTGAAGATGTAATAACCGTTGTTTTAGTCTAGTGATTTTCTTCATTTCACTCAATCCTTTTCAGATCTGCTTAAGGAAAAGTGTATTTGTTAGCTGCTCTAGACTCATATAAAACCCATAAGCCTCAGGGAGAATTTCAGACTCCTTAAAATAGTAGTACTTTTAGAAATTAAAAAAATACAAAAGTTGAGGGGAAAAAAATGCTAGTTACTGTTAAAAAATCTGGCTGTATGGACTGCTATAAATATAAATGTAAGAATGAACTGTAGAAATCATATAGCTCAGCTCTTTTTGTTTTATAGATGAGGAAACTGAGGCCCAAGGTCATAGAACCAACACTAATAAAATATTCTTATAATAGTAATATTTAAACTGTGCTCATATCTTACAAATTTGAGGTATTCCACCAATAAAATTGAATTCTGGTGATCTTTTCCAAATTTGTAGGAAATAATTAAGTTAGTCAATAGACTCTTCTCACTTTAAAATTTGTTGATAAATGTTTTAAACATTGATGACTGCAGTAAATATTAATGAAAAACTTACCAGCAATCTTAGTATAATATGATTATTAGTTCAGTAATGGGGTTTTTTTTTCCTGTATGTGAACTTATGGTTATGATTCCATATAGTCAGTTTTTACTAGTATAAATTTTCTTAATTCCTGTGATGTTATGACATACTGCTAAGAAATTGACCCTCAAGTACTCTACCTATTGAAGGCTTTTGAAAACCACAGCCACAGATCTCTTAGATTTATCAGCCAACGTCTTAAACTGAAAATGCTTTCTCCCAACTCTATAAATAAATGACTCCCTCGCGCAGATTAAAGATGTCAGGATCCTTACCTCTCAGGAGCATCGTACATTCTTCTGGGTGCAGTGATCTGAATTAATACAAAAGTGTGTGTGCTTTATATGGGGAGATTACAATTGTAATTGACTGGTGTACTTCAGTATTCCCTTAGCCAAAAACTGTTAAGTACTCATACCTAATTCACTCAAATATGTATTTTTTAAAATCACTTGAATACAAATTTACTCTTAAACTTATAACCAAAAGTTTAAAAGTATTTGGAAATCAGTTTGTGTGTTTTCTATATGCATTGTTTGGGGAGGTTTTTTTAGTGGTTAACCTAGAATTAAAAGAGGTGCATATTCAGGGAGAGCAGAAACATCAGAGAAATGTGTTTTGAGTATTGGGAAGAGCTGAGTTCTGCTGAATACCATTCTCTGCCTTTCTTTGTTGGCATTTAATGTCTTTGAGGTCAGCTCCAACCGCTGCCGGCAACCAGGCAGTTAAATTGAGCCAAAAGTAGATGAATCCTCTCCCCGTGCAGCTTCCTGTATCATTAGAAGATTTTTTGTTGTCTCAGCTTAAATATCTGTAAAGCATAAACACACTTAAATTTTTAGACTGCTTTAGGAATAGCACCATATATAAAATATACTTAGCTGTAATTTATACATCTGTATTCTTATAGACATCAAAGTTCTTTAAGAATGAGAATTTTTCTTTAAAAGATGGAGCTGGTTTAGGGGCCAGCCAGGTGGCGTGGTGGTTGGGTTCGACCACTACGATTCAGTGGCCCAGGGTTCACAGGTTCAGATCCCAGGTGTGAACCTACACACTTCTCATCAAGCCATACTGTGGCGGCATCCCATATACAAAAAGTGGAGGAAGATTGGCACAGCTGTTAGCTCAAGAACAATCTTCCTCAAGCAAAAAGAAGAAGATTGGCAACAGATGTTAGCTTAGGGCCAATCTTCCACACCAAAATAATAAAAAAAACAAGATGAAGCTGGTTTGATATGTATGGCCTGTAGAAGAATTGTTCTTTTTGTAAAATCTTCATAAAATAAGAGTATGGAAATTGTATTTTTCTTTTTTAACTTGGAAGGTATAAGCATTACAATGGTTAATTTATTATATGTGATAGGAGTGACAAGAAGGGCAATAGAGATTTTTATCATTTTTAGCTTTCTCCCCCCCGGAAATATCAGATGCTGTTTTGTGGATAGTTGTTGACTATAGCAAGTAGAGCATCTAGGAAACTTTTAAATCATTGTGTTATCTTTAACTTTATGAGTGTTCCTTGTTTCTATAATAAATTTTGTGTTTATTATATTATATTTTGTGAATGAAGTTAACTACAACTTCCGGCGTTCAGTAATCTAGACTTTTTTCCTACGTTTGCAGCCATCAGCACAGGAAGAACTAGTATGGGCTGCAATGGACAGTATGTACTGTCCTTTATTATAACTTAGAATAAATAGTTGTAAGAGCTTTACATATAAATCAGATATTTTAAGACTGAATCACTTTAATCATAGAAATGGAAACTGTCAGTAGAAAGGAACATTGTAGTAATTTATTCTGAAGCCAAAAAAAAAAAGTAAGGCAAATCTAACATTTAAATTCAGATTTTCATGCATAATATAACGTTGATATCTAGAGAAGGCAACATTCTGGTTAAGAGATGAATAATTTATGTTTCTGGCTCTGGAAAGGTATCATAGAAAAGAGGGTTTCTAATGGTAGTGACCTAGGATGTTCTAATGTCAAAATATTTCATCATGACCGTAGACCTTCCAGAGTTCAAATAAAAATGTTCTAATTCTACTATTTCCAAAGTTCATTTTATTCTTTATTTTAAAACAAAAAAGAAAAGAGTTAGATTTTCTCAATACCTTTTATAACAGCATTAAACTAATAGCACTTGACACAATATATTCTAGTACTTTTTTTACCCAATTTTTTAATAATTTAGAGGCTATAATTGTACATTTAAGGAATGTTATGAGGCAATAGAACATTAGATTAGGATTTGTTCTAGTCTTGTTTCTACTAATTAAAAAATCTTGGGGCTGGCTCTGTGGCCTAGTGGTTAAGTTCAGCGTGCTCCACTTCAGGGCCTGGGTTGGGTTGCGAGGTGTGGACCTACACCACTCCATGGCAGCTGTGCTGTAGCAGCAAGCCACATACAAAATAGAGGAAGATTGGCACAGGTGTTAGCTCAGGGAAAATCTTCCTCGGCAAAAAAAAAAAAATCTATTGACTCTAAGGTAGGTAAAATACATCATCTGTGGCTTTTCCTTCATTTCTAACGTGAGAGGGAAAATACCTCTTTAACTTTCCAGAGTTTTTGTGCAGATAAAATTAAATAACGTTTGAAAAGCCATTCTGGAAACTCAAAGCATTATATACAAATAGGTGATAATGGTACTATTTTGTGTAAGACTTTCATAGTGTGACTTTTCAGAGTGGAGAAATTTTATTTACATTTGTAATGTCTTTTCCTAGGGAGTTTTTCAAGCACTTGACTTTTATTGTCTGTTTTCCTGTCTTCTGCCCCCATGGGATTCTGACTAATCTTTCCCTCATTAGTGCTTTCTGTATGCCCATCACTATGGTTGGTGTGGAGGATTCTAAGTCTCCACCTTTAAGGAACTCATAGTCTAGTAGAGGAGAAACATATTTTTTTTAAATTACATCACAGTGCCATTATTCGTATAAAAGTCAACCCAAATCCCCCAAATCATGGTTTAGACAAAGTTATAGAAAGTCTGAATTATCTAGAGCAACACTGTCAAATAGAACTTCCTGATATGAGGGAAATGTAGCTGCTGGTAACCATACGTGGCTGTTGAGCTCTTGAAATGTGGGTGGTGTGACCAAGTAACTGAATATTTTATTTTAATTAACTTAAATTTAAATAGATACAGGTAGACTTGGATGAACTAGGTAGGTTCCTCTCCTTCTGTCCTAGGGGCTGACAGACAGTCCTAATCAGCCGTTGCCCAATTCTTCTGAACTATGTGAGTGAGCATGTTCCCAAATAGGGTACTCAGCCCCTGACGAGTTAGAGTTGAAAATATATTGTATGTTGTACATTATTCTGGTACTTCTAGCTTTATAGACTCAGAATTTAAGTTTGTTTGTTTGTTTTCTTATAACATTACAGTTTGGACCAGAAAATCCCTTTAGGACACAGCAAATGGCTGCCCCTAGAAATATGCTTTCTGGGTATGCTGAACCAGCTCATATCAATGATTTTATGTTTGAACAGCAAAGAAGAACTTTTGCCACATATGGTAAGGTGATAAGACTTATAGTTTTAACTTTGACTTCATTAGGAGTTATGTGTGTATGTGTGTGTGTGATAATCACCTTTATCTTCTGGCTTTTTAAATTTATTAATCTGAATTCCTTCAAAAAAGGTAGTATTTTCTTATGTACATCTATAAATATTTATACAAATGGAAAGGTGAACTACTATTTTTGGCTGTCATTCTAAATCCACTATGATTTCTGAATACTAGAAATATTCTGTGGTCTTAAGATCTACTTGATAGTGAACAGGTGTTATTGAATGCCCATTACATGCAGATTGCTGTTGAAGTTCGTAAATGGCAGAATAGAGTAAGAGGTTACATTTTTTATCTTATTATACACTAGTTGACTTTACTCTGTTTCTCACATCTTATCACAGACAAGTTTTCTCTTGATCACCGAGGGGCATCAGGAAATAGAATGGCCACAAATTCACTGTGTAAAATAATTACATCCCCTCAGTGGCAGGATATAAGAAAGTTAATATGCATGCAAGGCTGGGAATCCCCTCTAAGAGAAGAGATGGCCTTTGTAATGTCCTTGTTGGTAGTTCCACAGATCATAGGTCCTGGGCACTTACATCAGCTTTGTTCATATCTGGTGGTGCCTTTCATTTCTCTTCCTGTAATCCACGTCTGTAGATAGACAGACACACTGGTCACCTTCTGCTTTAAAGACCTTTTTGGCAGGGATGGGTGAACAAAGTAAATGAGAATGTTTTTATGCCTGTCGTAGTTGTGATCTTCTTTATGAATTAATTACTTGTGCTGGTGTTTCTTTCCCAAAAGAGTAACTGAAAAAGAAAACTTAATTGTTTTTTACAACAAATTTAATAATCACATTTTTAGACTTCAGCAATGTTGTCTCTCTTTTTTTTCTTAAGTTTTCTTTGCAGTTAGAATTCTAATATTTCCCCCTTTTATTTCTTATGGTAGAATTTTTTCGAAGTTCTAAAATTTTTCTGTCCAATCTACCATTAACTTCCATTATTATAAGATAGGATAAAAAAAAGTTAAGAAAGCAATATCGTGAAATATTATATGTTCTTTTTATATGATGCTTTTTAGTAATAGTTATTTTCATTGAAAAGTAATATAAACAAATTTAGACAGGAATGAGAGGTTACCTATAATCCCATTATACTAAAATATCTACTCTTAGCATTGTGGTCTTTATCCCTCCAAGTCTTTTTTCATATTTATATTTATATTACAGAGCTGTAATCTTTCTGAACTGAACGTTTTGCATCTCGCTTTTTTTTTTTTTTTTGGTGAGGAAGATTAGCCCTGAGCTAACATCTGTTGCCAATCTTCCTCCTTTTGCTCAAGGAAGACTGTCCCTGAGCTAACATCTGTGCCAGCTTCCTCTGTTTTATATGTGAGATGCCACCACAGCATAGTTTGATGAGTGGTGTGTAGGCCTGAGCCCAAGAACCAAGCCCACGAACCCCAGCCCACCAAAGCTCAGCACACAAACTTAACCACTCTGCCACTGGGCTGGCCCCTGCATCTCACTTTTTATTCAATATTTTATCATAAGCATTTTTCAGTGTTACTTTATAATCTGAAAGCTTTTCATTTTTAAGAGCTATATGATATCCATTGATTGGTTCTATCACAATTTACATAATCTAATGTTGGAAAGTTAATTTTTCTAATTTTTAGTGAGTGATGCAAACTGATTTACCGTAAATTAGTTTAGAGGTTTAGTACAAATAGTCTTAGTTATTTATCACAATCTATCCTTGGAAACTAGTTATGAAAAGATTATCATCTATTAGATCGTATTTCGCCCTGGCAAAGTTATAATTGACTTAACTGTGTGCCAAAAGTCACAGCCAAGATTGTGTACTCCAGAATCCCCTAAGAGACTTCAGTGACGCTTCCAGTCCAATAAAATGGTTGTAAATGCATTGTACCCATTGCTTATGTAAGGGATTTCATGTAAGTATATATGCAGAGCATAAAAATCAACTCTATTGCATCAGGAATTTATTGTGTTTTAGTCTATAATAAAACAGACTTTTAAAGACTTTGTTTTCTTTGACATTAGAAGGGCCTTTAGCAATAATTTAGATAGCTTAAATCTCCTGTAGAACAAAATGGGGGGAAAAATCCAGTTAAGCTTATACTGGTACCTACTTTCCTTTTTAAGCATTTAAAACTATTTAATTGGCTTTAGACTTGAGTTCAGAAATGGGCTTTTTTTTTGTTTTTAAATAACCAGTATCTTTGCCCGTCTGTTAGGCGGTGGTGGGCTCGGATACTGGTTGAAGTATTTAGTGAGTTAAAGACAAAAAGTGAAGGTGAGGCTGTACTGTATCAGGCAGCCTGGAATAAAGGGAGTGGCCACTTGCAAAACTAAGAAATGCTCTGTCTCCCTTATGATAATCTTAGAACTGAGAGCAATTTGTATGAATTTAAATTAATAAACTAGTTAACCAGCCTCAGGTTTAGCAGTCTCTTTTTTCTTTAACCCCAAGTACTAAGTAAGTATAGCTACTGTTAATTTAAAAGTCTTATAATTTTCTCATAGAAAGTCCTTGTCTAACTTCAGGTAGTGATCTGATTCCTTTCAGAGAATGAGCGAGTTTTCTCTGACTCTTATGCATGGAATGTAAGGCTATGAGAACTTTCTGTTACCTTCCTTCATTTGCAAAGTACCAGGGAGCAAACCTTACATCTTGCACTAGTGTTACCACGAGACATAAAGTAGATGGCACATGAATTCAGTTTTACCTAAGTCACTCATGTATCACTCTGTGACTGCTAGGTTATAGAACAAACACTGATCCTACTTTTCTTCCCCTTTTTAGGTAGTTGGAGCAATGTTATCATCCAAGTGTTATTATTTCTGGAAGATTTGTGTTGTACAGTACATTTAGTTTATCACAGAACTCACCTGTGGAGTCCTTACTGGTGAAGATAGTCACATTTGCTGTATCTTCCCATTTACTCATTGCAGAGTTTTGCTTTTAGCTCCTATTTATGGTGTTTCACCTGACTTCTCTGTCTCTCAGTGGTTTGTGTGAATTCTTTTGTCCTCTGTTCCTCCCTTGTCGTGGGTTCCTGGCCTGCTCCCTTGCTGGTCTTCCTTGGGGCTTCTCAATCAGGTTTCTTCCCTTTGTCCTACTTTCACCGAGAATTTTCTTTACACCAGTCTATGGAACTGAAAAATAGAATTTAAAGTAAACACCTTTAGTTTCACCATAGTTATTATTAACTGAGTTTTAACTTCAATATTAGAAACTCTTTATTAACCTTTTTAAATAATTTTTTAAAATATTCTCCTGAAGATGTCATCATTTATGTAAACATTTCTTACATCATTTAGATTTCAAGTTGGTTCCGGTTTTCACTATTCAAAATGTGGTGACGTATATATTAAACTGCTTTTTAAAATGTGGTGCTGAATATCTTTGTGCATAAAACTTTGTGGGTTTTTTGGTTATTTTCTTAACATGAATTCCCAGCAGCAGGCCTAAGAATGTAAATGTTTTTAAAGCTTTTGTTATGTATTCTCAAATTGCTTTCCTAAAGAACGCTCCCAACTTATACTGCTACCTCCATATATCAAAGTCCTACTCTCATTACCCAAGATCTATGATTGTTTTTCCTTTGTTTATTTGATAATCAAAATATTCTCTCTCTTTATTTTAATTTTATTCATTTGGACTACTAGTGAGTTTTGAAGGTTTTCCCATTTATTTGTGACCATGTTTTACAAATTGTTTATTTAGTCTCTCTTCATTTATATATTGGGACATTAGTATTAATAATCTTAAGGATCTAGTAATAAAATTGATATTATTAGAGCCATTTCAAATAAGACTACAAAGGAAGAAGATAACATTAACTCCATTGAAAAGATAAAATGGAGAATAAGCTGAAAAGATAAAATGGAGAATAAGCTTCAGAAAGATAGATGAGCATATTTCAGAACTAATATTCACTTATTTGAGACACAGGATAGTAGAAAACTAATTGGACTGAAATTCTGTATTCTTAGAGCTATATCTAGTTCTGCCACTGGCTGACCTCTAGTAGGACATACAGCTAAATGTTTAACTGCCCTTATATGTAAAGGGAAAATACTATTATCCCCTAATTACCTGGGGTTGGAGGAAGCAGTGGTAATGGTGATAGTGGCAGTAAAGACTTTACCATGAGGATATGGAAAAGGAGGAGAGCGTAAGTTCCTTTCCTCAGAAACAACACTGTGACCAGACGAGTTAGGGATGGGTGCTCACACAGTAACACAAGAAGGACCAGGGATTTCTCTTCACTCTCTGCCTCCTACTCCATCCCTCCAAACACATAATGCACTGCCATTTATATAGACAGGAATCTCCTTCAAGATTGAATTACATTCTAGATAAATTTTTATGGTCGAGATGGGGATTTTTAACTTAGGGTATTTTGGTCTAAATTTTATATGAGCCTTATACAGTCTCATTTAAAAAAAACATTTCCAGAAAACTATTCTGTACATCAGAGAGATGAAAGATGAAATAACTCATGGGATTTGAACCTGTGATTTCAGAGATTCTATTCCAAAGCTGCTTTTCTGCCATCAAACTCTCTCCTCTGGCTAAGAATGTATTTTAATACTGAACAAAACTAAATGCAAATAAGCTAATAGCCAAGTGGTTGGTTCTGTTCTAGCATATCACAAGGGTGAGTTGCACATCTACATCCTTAGCTTGTTTGAAAAGTACGTTTGATGACAAATCTTTTTCTGTTCCCCAAAAGAATTCCCTTTTAATCTTTAGCTAGAAAATTAAAATACCTATTTCCACTAGGATATGCCCTTTAAGAAAAAAAAACACTAGTACTTTCATGTATTCCATGATTGTTCACGTGGTTTGTGGGCCCTAGAGTGACGAGCCATCCAGCTTTCTTTTGTGAATATGCTGGATTATTATTAAAACTGATTTTACCAAACATTTATCATGCTAGCACCCCCACTTGAGAAAAAACTGATTTGAGTTAATGTACATTTTCTTAAGTTCCCATAGATCACTGAAAACCACATTTATATGTAGCTATATACTCTTTCACTAGTTGAAAGAGTGTTTCCATATGCTAGTAGATATCCATACTTACTTCTCTCACTAAGGAAATATAAATAATGATTTATGAAGTAGAAATATATTATTTTAAAATTAGGAGAGAAGACTGTCTTTGCTGAGATTGACATTTTCAAAATAATAGCTAGATTTTAGGTAGTTCTTCTTACCCTATTTTTTAAATTATTTAATGGTTTATATAATTTGATAAACTAAGTCACATATTATCTGTCAAAAAGAAAAAGAAAACAGTTTCTAAGCTTCTGAATGTATATTTTTATATGTATACGTATGTAATTTTAAGCTCTTACAAAACGTAAGACCACAGTTTGATATCTTGGCTAGAGAGGCTCTTAGTAATGTGAGGTCAGTATACTAGATTCATCCCATGATGCTTCTTATTCTGCTGAAGTCATTCATGGCCCAGCCTGAGATTTGGGTTAATTGTTCTAAATGGAAACAAAACTCAGGAGAGAAGGATTGGTCCTAAGTTAAAGAGACCATTTTCGACATCTAGGAAGAAAAACATGAAATGAGTATATTTGCATAGAGTTAAAATGAATTGTAAATGGCAAAAATTGAGTGAATAATTTGTACTTTTTTCCTTTTAGGTTATGCATTGGACCCTTCGTTAGATAATCATCAAGTGTCTACTAAATATATTGGCTCTGTAGAAGAAGCTGAAAAAAATCAAGGTAATTTATTTGAAATATTTAGTATCAAATATATATGCATATCTTTACTGTCTTTCAGTTTGACTTTAGACAGTAGGAAAAAACTAGTATTCTATTTAGCTCTTGATTTTTTTTTTTTAAGTTGAGACAATAGTGATAGAGTTTAGAGCGATATAGTTTAGAACTATCACCATTTAGAACTTGCTTTTGCCTTCTATTAGGTATGGAACCTGGTAGGGAAGATGGTTGTACCTATTTTCAGGGGTTGGAATGAGTACTTGGCATGGTGCCAATCCTGTAGAAGCCATTCAATAAATTGTAATTAATGTATAGCTAATTTTAGTAGTTTATTTCTTAACACTAATGTCAAGCTACATTTTACCAGCAGAAGAAAATTTCCTTGTGGATGTCTGTGAATATTGTCTTTGAAGGGTTGCTTTGAAGACTGAGTTTGAATCTGTGTTTTAAAATATATGTTTGTGGTCATATTCATTTTGTGCTTATAAGACAAAGTATCATACTCTAAACACTAACTTGTCACAAAGCTCATCAGCCCATTGGAATCTTCGTAAAGTGCTCATGAAAAACAGTATGCCATTTGTATGAGGACACTTAGTAGCCACAGACCCTATATGATCAAGCTGCCTTTGGTATATAAGCTAGATTGTTGTTAAAATTGAATTTTAACAAGCTTTTATTATAACACACAGCCGGAAGAAACTGATTCGAATTCATATAGGTAAACATTTTTCTTTAAATTAGACTTCTACAAGCCACATCTTTATGTAGCTAGGTTCTCAGTTAATAGTTAAATTGTTACTATGACTCCCATAGACCTTTCTTTTTCCAATTTGACAGCTGCACACAGTATGCCACCTCCTAGTGATCAAATCAAAGTCTTAACCAGAAGCATCCTCTTTCCTCTTTTCTTCTTACTGTTAAGTTTTATGATATTAGAGGTCGAGTTTAGTTTGAGATCACTTAGAAAAATTACCAGACTCTTGTGAACTGTATTTAATTTATATATTATTGCAATACAAGTAAATCAAAGATGAGCTATTACTTACTGTAATTTAATTCAGTCTTTAAATGATAAATTTTATTTTATTCCTGCTTTCAGAGGTAGCTTTATCATTATTTAGCAATATTAAATTGCTAAGTTTCTTTCAGAAAGTGGTAAAATTCACTGATATAGATCTGTGCTTCATTAAAAGGATTGTGTACCATTGCTGGGTCTTTTCTTTTCATATATTAGAACTTGCAAATATTGCATTAGTAAACTTCTTTGCCCAAAAGGTTGACTCCCTTTTGGATAGCATGAGTTGGTGTATCTGGCATATTCATATGGACTTTATGTATTTTAATAAATCTTTGGTCACGTGAACAATCACCTTTCTCTTAACCATATAAAGTAAAATTATACTGCTATTTTTTTAGAAAAATCTGTATTTGTGTCCTCTGGGTTTTTTTCATGTAGGTTTAACTGTGTTTGAAACTGGTCAGAAGAAAATAGAAAAGAGGAAAAAGTTCAAAGAAAATGATGCATCTAATATTGATGGTTTCTTGGGACCATGGGCAAAATATGTGGATGAAAAAGATGTAGCCAAACCTTCAGAAGTAAGCTTTGATGTTTTCCCTTGTCAGTTCAGGTGTATGCTGTATCTCTATGAGGGATAGCTGTGTTAATAAATTTGAGATTTCCTCAGGGAACCAAATGACTCATCAGAATTTCTCTGCTTTGGTTGACTGAGAAAATACAGTAAGATTTCTTTGTTTTTCTTTGGAATATTTTTACTTATATTTTTTCTGATTTATTTTCTTCCATACTTTTTAATTAAAATATAATATTCAACAGTTTTTAATAAAAATCACCTTGTTAATGCTATTAAGCTGCCATGGTAGCTGCTGTTCTGATACCAGATACTCAGATAGTAACTACAGAATCAGCCTGTCTATGATTTTAGAATTGATGGTGGGTTTTATTTATTTATTAATTTATTTAAAAATTTTAACAAAGTAATATATCTATATTGTTTTTTAAAAAAAATAATAATATGAAGTATATGAAGTAAGAGTATAGAACCCTACCCTGTCCATCCCCACCTCCTAATCCCACTGTCTCCATGAGCCTGTCTGTTCTAGGTCTTAGGGATGTAGCGATGGACAGGATCAAGGAGATTCTGTATTCGTGAAAGCTTATATTCTAGCTGCATCGTACATCCATATATCTCAATAATATATATAGGCTGCTACTTACTTATTTTAGACATCATCTATTAACTTCTTTTTTACTATAAATGAATATTTTCTACTACCCCACCTTCCTTCCACTGCTCCTCCCACAAAAATTGTGTCACAAATCTATAGTCGTTGCTTATATCCTTATGACCATGTAAAACATATTTACTGAAGAACAACATGATGTGCTAAAATTCAGTTTCCTTTCTGGTACTAGATTTTCTAATTGCCTCGTCTTTTTGCTTGCATAATTAGCATAACACGTTAAATTTATTTCTGGTGTTCCAGAAGGACGGGTTTTCTATAAAATGAGTTTAAAAATCTTAACCAGTTTCCATATGTGTTCAATGCCATTTTGTGATCTGTCGGAAAGTTGACATTGTTACTCCTGGGACAGCATCTGCTGACGTGAAGATGCTGCTTCACCAAAAAGTAGACCTCTTTATAAAAACTTTGTAACCAGCTTTGGCAATGATGGGGTTCTAGAACATCCGTTTTAAAGTTTACTCTTAAATTCCTCAGGAAGAACAAAAAGAATTGGACGAAATCACAGCAAAGAGGCAGAAAAAAGGCAAACAAGAAGAAGAGAAACCTGGGGAGGAAAAGACAATCTTACATGGTAACATATTTTTTATACTTCTCAATTTTTATGATCAACTTTCAGATATTTACTGTCCTCTCTTCATATAATATCAATTGCCCTTACTAATCAGCTGCTGTAATTCATTATATTAAGAATTATGTTGGACAGTTTGCATCCCAAAGAAATTATAGTAGGCCAGGCCCAGTGGTGCAGTGGTTCAGTTCACTTGCACCACTTTGGTCGCCCAGGGTTCACAGGTTCAGATCCTGGGCAAAGATCTACACACTGCTCATCAAGCCATGCTGTGGCAGTGTCCCACATGCAAAGTAGAGGAAGATTGGCATGGATGTTAGCTCAGGGCCAATCTTCCTAACCAAAAAATAAAGAAAGAAAGAAATTATAGCAAACTCTCCTATGTTCTAATAAAAGAGAAAAATCACATAATTAATGCTAGCCACAGATAATTTTTTTAGTGCTAATGAATTTTTAAAAATGATAAAGAAGAAACTTGAATGGTCCACATGTTCTTTCCTAAGATAAAGTTGACTTTTTTCGTGTGTTAGTAGTACCCTAGTCATTTTAACCTTTTGTTTTTAGCCTAAATCAAATATTTCAGCTATCCTCACAGTTTATAGCTGTTACTAAGTTATATTTTAAAAGAATAAACTTTGTTTTTCATGTGAATAGATTAGAGATTAAGACTCTCATACTTATTTTGATTTGTGGAAGGAAATGCATATTCACCAAAATAAATTATAAATATTCTAGAATGTACCTGGTTCATTAATAATTAGTTTTATTTAGGAAATTATATAGTAATTATCTGAAACTCTAAAGAATAATTCAGTTCCGATAATATTGGTTATTCTAATGTTATATCACATATCAAATATTTGGGTTTGATAAAGCCATATTTGGTTTCTTGAGCTCCAGTTTATCTTCAAGGAATCTTTGTAGTTCTGTGGTGCTTGGCAGCCATAACAACAATGACAGCCACCATTTATTGAATACCTACTCTGTGCCAGGCATGCTTTATATACACCATGTTATTTAGTTCCCACAAGTGGCTTTATTGTAAAATCTGTGTTGAAAGTAGAAAAGAGAATGGGAAAAGAACCTGGAAGGGCATAAAAGAGGAAAGCAGGGGAAAAGGGATAATTGATATTTTTTGTTTTGTTTTAACTTTCTGTTTATTCTGTTTTGCTTCTGGTTCTTTGCCAGTGACTTAGAAGGCCCAACTATTGTCTCTTCTTCTCTCACTATAATTATACTGCAGTGAAGTCTTTTTTATATAGCACTAAAGTGTGTAACTGAGTAAAAGAAGTATACATCTTATTTAAAGGTCTGATATTCTCTGGATGTTTAGGAATTCCAAAATAATATCTCTAATTGTAAATAATAGCAATGATTTCAGGCAACTAAATTTTAACTGACTCTTGGTTTTACCATCAGAGTATTATTACTTAAACTTTGATATGGAATGATATCCCTATGAATAAAATGTTAGTTATCATTTTAAGAATATAGATTTTGGGGCCAGCCCCATGGTGTAGTGGTTAAGTTCAGCGCACTCTGCTTCAGCAGCCCAGGTTTGCAGGTTCAATCTTGGGTGCGTACCTAATGCCACTCATCAGCCATGCTGTGGCAGCGACCCACACATAAAGTGAAGGAAGATTGGTACAAATGTTAGCTCAGGGCTAATCTTCCTCAGCAGAAAAAAAAAGAAGAATATAGATTTCATGACTATGGCTCGTATTCACTGCTTTCCTTTGCGTTCTTATTTCAGTTAAAGAAATGTATGACTATCAAGGCAGGTCCTATCTTCACATACCTCAGGATGTTGGTGTCAATCTGCGGTCAACTGTGCCACCTGAGAAGTGTTATCTTCCCAAAAAACAAATTCATGTGTGGTCCGGACACACAAAGGTAAGCAGTTGGTTGTTTTTGTTTGTTGTAATGCATAATAATGAAGCCAACAGAAAGTTTCAGCTGTTGATATGGAACCTTCAGTATTTCTGGTAAACATGTAGGGAAGTGAAGATGGAGCAAGGAAGCCAAATTGAAGGTAAACCTGAGTTGGCTTTGGAGGTCACCACATGTATTGGTCACAAGTACATTGGTCACTCAGTCTTCAAGGTCATCTGGGTGGGCCATGACATAAGCATTCATGATTTGGTGTCCTGGCCCCTTATGGTGGCCCAGGCCTCTCTCCACAAGTTTCTGCTACAGCCTGCGTCCTCTTGGGCACCTAGTCAGTGAATAATGGGCTGCTACTAGCACCAAAGCCTCAGTAATTTTGCCTTAGCTCTTGGGGTTATCACACTTCAGAGAAGATTAGATGCTCCCTGGTTTATAAACTATGGTAACAGTTAAACTAACGCAGAGACGAGTTACTTGAAGACTTTACATGTTGATATTCTTTGTCGTCTGCACTATTCCAACTGACAATTTTCAGCTCTTGGCAAAGAGCAAAGAGACTGAGTAAAAGAAGGATAGGAGTCGGGGCATCAGCAGCTTGGTTGACTAAGAATTCCCTTGGGCGAGGAAGTCAACATTAAAGGTTAAAAAAAACACCTTCAAAAGCTTAGTGTCAGTAAGGGCTGCTTTAAGAATACTAATGAGGGTGATTCTGTGGCATGATTTCTGGAATGAAGAAGAGTAGTAGATTAAGTTGCTTGAAAATATCCCGCCCTTTCCGTGTGTTCAATTTTAGCTGACTTTAGAGTGCTTCTGATTGACAGCTGTGATACCTTTTCATAGGGCGTCAGCGCAGTCAGACTGTTTCCTCTCTCCGGCCATTTATTGCTGTCTTGTTCCATGGACTGTAAAATTAAGGTGAGTTTTCAGTAACAGGAGGAGTGCTGCAAAGCTAGTGCTTTGGTTAAGTCTCTTTGGTTAATTATATATAAATTTGGGTTTGTTAGGCAGGCAGAGGCTAATTTTTTCTCTTAGGCCCTGTGAAGGCAGCCTTTATGAACTGCTTCCAAACATGTTGGTTGAAATATGGCTCTGTGGTCCAGTTCACTAGGCTCTTTTTTAAGCTTCCATGACTGATTACAATGTAATCAATCCCTTTGGCTTTAGACACATAAATATTTAATCACTAATAATGCATTTTTATAGAGGCTTTGCATATGTAACTGAGTTCATTTGTTCCTCAGAGCCTTTTGAGGTAGAGAGGACATGTGATAGAAATCCCATTTTTAGAGAGTAGGTAATATAATTCATCCTTTTTCTTCTAAATGCTAGTAGGCATCAAGTAGAACTCCTCCCAGACTCTTCTCCCACTTTTTCCAGTCTTGGGGAGCTCTACCTTTAGCTGATGTTCAGCCGTAGAAGGGGTGATAGAGAAAACCCAGTTGCCAGTGCATGTCAACTTGAATATGAGGAAGGCCTTTTAAAAATCTTAAATCTAGGAGAATAGTTCTTATCTCTTTTGTGTCTTCTGTGTCCAGATCATTATGATGGTCAATAAATATCAACCCTATAATGCCATTGGGGCTTGGCAAGTTGAATCGTTAAACTTTTATTCTTTGTAAATAATTCACGGATATTAACAATGTATAAATAAGGCAGCTGCTTTTGATGAGAGCAGCCGTTTAGGCATTTGTCTCTAGTAGCTTATAATGACAGATCAACAGTTTTGAGTAAAAACTCTTAATTTCCTTTAACTTTCACTTTATACAAACTATGTTAATTGAGATTATGGTCTTCTCTTTGACCCGTTAAGAAAAGCATAGAATTCAGTTTAGTTCACTTGTATAAACATATTATGTGTAAGGGGCTGAGGATAAAGAATTATTAAGACACTATCCCTGTCTGTAGGGTGATCATTTCATTATGACATAAATGATCTTTATAGAGGCAGGCACAAGGTGTTCTGGTTTCAAGGAGGAAGCCTACCTCAATAGGAAGGTAACTAAGTAAAGAGGGGGGTGCGTAGGGAGTGAAGTATGTCTGAAAAGAGTGAATAGACTGAAGCAGCATGGTTGTGCTGAGAACCAAGTTGTGTGGTTGCTGGAGTCTAAAATCTGAGAGAGACACAGAATGACTATAGTCATAGGCAAGGGATCAGCAGGTCCTGGTATGCTGCCGGAACTGAGACTTGATCCTGTTGGCACTGGGTGGCCAGGAAATGCTTTCTATCTTAGAGCACTAGCAGCATTGTTGAGCACTGGATTTGAGGCAGGCAAGAGTAAAGGTAGTTTTGAAGCTATTGTGTTGATTCTTTGTAGACATGATGAGAATTATGAGCCTATTACATCTTAGTCTACATCATCATTTTCATACAGCTTCTGTAATATTCATTACTTCAGAAAAGTTAAAAATAAAAAAAACTTTTAGTACCAAAATGTTATAAACATGGAAGGTTTTTTTGTTTTTGGGGGGTTTTTTTCTGAGGAAGATTCACCTTGAGCTAACATCTGTTGCCAATCTTCCTCTTCTTTTGCTTGAGGAAGATTAGCTCTGAGCTAACGTCTGTGCCAATCTTCCTCTATTTTGTATGTGGGTCACCATCACAGCATGGCTGACTAGTGGTATAGATCCACAGCTGGGATCCGAACCCACGAACTCAGGCCACTGAATCAGAGTGCACTGATCCTAACCACCACGCCACAGGGCCGGCCCCAACATGGCAGTTTTAATAACATTTAATTTTTTAAAAGTACTTCATAATATTGTATAAATAGAAACTTTTCATCGTAGAAAATATATCAAATTATAGAAAAGAACATGAAGGAAATGAAAATTACCTGTATTAGCTCCATCTAAGTTAAGTTCTCTAGATATTTCGATATATCTTTAAATATGAGATTTCAAAGTTTAGTCCGTATGTGTGTGTGTGTGTGTGTGTGTGTGTGTGTGTGTGTAAGTCTAATCCAAATAGAGCAACACAGACTAGCAGCACCAAGCAGTATGTTTAATGATGTGTAATGCCTTTGGTTAAATCCCTTGTACACACACAGATATGCACACATGGAGCCAACATGTGGCTATTGTTAATGATTGAAAGTTGTGATTTTATCAAAGTCTTACATTAAATGTATATTTTTTGTGTGTTGTTTTTTCCCCAGCTATGGGAGGTTTATGGAGACAGGCGCTGTCTGCGAACATTTATTGGTAATGCTTCTTTTTTCTCTGGCTATAGATCTGTTTGGAAAGACTTTTTAAACTAAGATAACATCATTGACAGCGATTTTACTACACTCATGTGAAGGAAGGTCTTCTTAGACTTGAGCTGGGTCTTGCAGGGGGAGACTTACTCATACTCCCAGGTGGCTGTGTGAATGGTGGTGCCACTCACCAAGAGAGGGAGTGTAAGAGGATCAGGAAGTTTCAGACTCATTGAATTTGAGCTGCCTTTGGGATATTGAGATGAAAATGTCCAGTAAGCAATTAGATTGCCAAATGTTAAGCTTTGAAGAAGGGTTGGGAATTGGCAACTAAAGCATGTAAAAGGATGAGATTGAGAGAACTCCTAAAGGAAAGAAGAGGCCAAAGAGAGGACAGCTTTGTGGCAGATGAGCCTTTTCGGTAGAGAATACTTTGTTGTCTTTGTCGGATTTCGTGTGAAGGCTAGTTACATTTCTGAACTTAACTGTACCACATTGGAACACTATTTGTGTGCATCGTAGTGCCTCTGTTTTTAGATTCAAGCAGGAGTCCACTCTGCAGGGCTTTGTTATGATCTTAGGACCTCACTGCACAAATAAATACTGCCCGAGACGCTGTAGCCGCCTCCAGGAAGCCTTGTGCGGAGGCTCTCAGCAGGTCCAGGGGAACAAAATGTCTGCTGCAGATGGAGTGGATTTGATTCCCATCTGTCTCCCCTGCACTGGCAGACAGTTTTTCAGTGGAAAACTGAAAATTTCCTACTTAGGAAGATGATAGCAGCTCTGACCAGGACTCCTGCTATAGAAAAGAAGGCCTCATTGCCATGGCACATACTGCCTGACTAGAGTTGAGGTGGTTCAGGGCTGCTGTGTGCGGTGGACAATTTGTGCCATGCCCATTTTCTATAATTGTACTCGGTAGTGTCAGTCATGGTGGGGCGGTAAAAAATAGAAAAGTTTTTGCTTTCATTTAACCACATTTTATATGTCCCTGTAGCTTTGAAAAGCCCACCCTGGCTGTCTAGTGGTTAAGGTTCCGTGTTCTGTCTGCCATGGCCCAAGATCATTTCCGGTCAGGGAACCACACACCACCTGTCTGTTGATTGTCATACTGTGGCACTGCGTGTTGATGTGATGCTCAAAGCTAGCATGTCAAATACCTGCAGGGTCATCCATGGTAGACAGGTTTCCGTGAAGCTCCCAGACTAAGACAGACTGGGAAGGACTTGGCCACCCACTTCCAGAAAAATTGACCATGAAAACCCTGTGAATAGCAGCAGAGCATTGTCTGATATAGTACTAGAAGGTGAGAGGATGGCGCAAAAAGAGGGGCAGTTCTGGTTCTGCTCTGCTGTACAGAGTCACAAGGAGTCAGAATCCACTCGACAGCACTAACAGCAACAAAACCTTTCAACAGAGTTGATTGGTCTGGCAAGATTGATTTCCAGGAAAAGCACCTTAAAGTTAATTTATTGTCAAAATGCCATCTTAAAACAAAATAGAAGTTAATGTTTGTTTTCAAAAAGGCTTAGTCTCTGAGATTCTAAATCCATTTCTATGAAATTTAGTAATGTAAGAAAAGAAATATGTAGTTATTGAACAAGGGCTACAATTTTCATGAACTTTAGGTTCAGGGCACCTTGTTTTCATCTCCAGCTTGGTGAGTAACCTGAGTGAACCTCCAAAATGTCACCAGTCATTTCTTTCATTGGCAGTAATTGGCCTATTATGTTTCCTTAAATTCTTGGCTGTTTAGTCATCAGTTGTATGTATTACATATTAAGAGATTGCCATGACAGACTTTCAGAAGAAGATATTAGATCTTTTCTCTTGGTCTTACCTAACGTTATGCATCGGAATCACCTGAGCAGCCTTTTGAAGGGAGTGTGGGGAAAGCACCTCCATTCCCAAGCACACACGTCACTCATTCTGAGTCAGTAAATCGGGACAGGGTTCTGGTGATTTTGACTCAGTGAGTGGCTTGAAACCATTGTTTCATGCTGTTTCTCTTCTATTTTAAGAGAAGATACTTCACCTCAACTCCCCTTCTGTTGTCTCTGCCTTTAGGTCACAGTAAAGCTGTGAGGGACATCTGCTTTAATACTGCAGGGACACAGTTCCTCAGTGCAGCTTATGACAGGTATCTGAAGCTCTGGGACACTGAGACAGGTAAGAGCTCACATACTCATATGTATTTATCTTTAAATTAGCATTTATAAATGAAACAATGTGGGTGGTCCTCTGTGGCAAAATGGTACCTTTAACTGCTGGTTCTCATACCATTGACTATCAGCTAATATCACAAAATGTAGAGTTGAAACTCAGCTATATAAGGAGGCTCTTTCACTATGAAACTTTGTTTCCACCAAATATGATTTATGAAGCGAACATGTTGATACACAAGCAAATTTGGAATCTTCCATAGACCATTTAATTGATCTTTTTGTTCCCCTACATCACCTGGCATACTGCATTGTGCTTGGTAGAAGCACAATAAATGTCTGATGAACAGAATTAAATTTGATTGCCCAAATTGATTAAACTGTAAATCTGAAGTTCCATGGGCCAATTGGTTTTCCACAGTCACAGACGTATTAATTGCATCAGTACATTGTGGCTAATATACTTTTATATAGAAAATCATCTTTCATCTTGCTGAGTTTTAAGATGAGGAAATTGAGGCTTAAAGAGGTAACTTTCCCAGGGTCACGCAACTAGTAAATAGCCAAATTGGGTTCAAACCCAGGTCACTCATGCCAAAGCCCATTCCCTCAGCCTCTTCAGCAGCGCTCCTCAGCTCTGGCTGCACACTGTAATCACGTGGAGGGCTTTATCTTTTCTGCAGGTGATGACACTGATTTACTTCTGAAAAAATTATTTTTAACCATTAAAAATCCATGAAAAGAAAACAATGTCATTTACAGTAAAGAATAAGCAGGCTGTCCTTCCTCAAAATGTGTTAAGCAGATGATCTCTGGATCTTAATCTTTAAGTGGTTAAATTTATTTTACCTACTTTGACTTGGGTCTTTGGTTTTAGGACAGTGTATATCAAGATTTACAAATCGAAAAGTACCCTACTGTGTCAAATTTAATCCTGATGAAGATAAGCAAAATCTCTTTGTGGCTGGGATGTCTGATAAAAAGATTGTGCAAGTAAGTCTTCTCACAATATTTTCATTAAGATTCCTGAGCTTTATGTTATATCAGGATGGAGCAAGGAATATTAGCTTGTTTAATGTTTGTTACTTTTAGGGACTGCTGATGCCCTATTCTTAGTAGAAAACAGTGAAGTCATGAAAACATGATGTTGGAGACCTTTTCCTTCTCCCCTTTCTGTAATTATGACTTTGTTCATTTTCTTAAATCTGCTCCACTTCTGACGTTACCTCTTCTTTTGTTTGATATACAGTGGGACATTCGAAGTGGAG
This sequence comes from Equus asinus, assembly GCF_041296235.1. Taxonomy (NCBI): domain Eukaryota; kingdom Metazoa; phylum Chordata; class Mammalia; order Perissodactyla; family Equidae; genus Equus; species Equus asinus. Next base: position 45,688,455 of record NC_091813.1, read on the forward strand.
AAATTGTGCAGGAATATGATCGGCATTTGGGAGCTGTCAACACCATTGTTTTTGTTGATGAGAACAGGAGATTTGTGAGCACATCTGATGATAAGAGCCTAAGAGTTTGGGAATGGTGAGTTTCTATCAGTAGAAAATCTGATTTATATAAGGCAAGCAATTTATAAATTTGTAACCGAAGGCAAAGCCTGATGATATACAACCGTTTGAATATTTTCACAACTGTGATCTCTGGCTTGCCAGTCAAACTGTCTTAACTATTTAAATACCCAGAATATGGGAATAAAAATTTAAACATGCTACCTTTCATCGTCTTTGGATAGTCTATCTAGAGGATATGTATTTTGAGTCATTTTCTTCAAGTGGTGAGAAGTTCATATTGTGTGCTGTTTTATGTTCTTTGTTAGGGATCTTACTTGTCTTTGCAAACGACTGATGAGAAGTGGGAGCCAGAAATGTATAGACTATATTGGTTACAATAGGGATTCAGCATAAGAGCCTGGCCTCAGAACCAACTCAGAGAAAATACTGAAAAATCTCTTAGTTGGTTTTTTTTGAGGAAGATTAGCCCTGAGCTAACATCTGCTGCCAATCCTCCTCTTTTTGCTGAGGAAGACTGGCCCTGAGCTAACATCCCTGCCCATCTTCCTCTGCTTTCTATGTGGGATGCCTGCCACAGCATCGCTTTGATAAGTGGTGCGTAGGTCCACACCCAGGATCCAAACTGGCAAACCCCAGGCCACTGAAGCAGAACGAGCAAACTTAACCGCTGCACCACAGGGCCAGCCCCACTCTTACTTTTTTAAATGACTGCATTAGGATTATTCAGTACTGAAAACTGCCCCATATCATGACCCCTGCGTCCTACCATTCATAGCCCGTAATGGTAGAAAACAAATGTTTTACTTGTAGAATATAATCAGAATATATTGGTTAGTTGTGCTTTCCTAGAGGAAAAAAAAAAAAACACTTTTATAAAGGGAAGAAATACTAAAGCTGGTTTCACCAAGGATCATAGATCATGTTTTATAATTTACAAAGAAATGCATAGTAATCTTTTTGTTAAAATGAATGTTTGGTTGGAACCTGTCTTGTGTTTTAGTCAGTGATGGAGCACAGCTCAACTGTGGGTGCAGCCTTGCAGGGACTAGAGAGTGTGCCTTCCCACCCCCAGCACTTGTTCTGCTCTAGGAAGTGGGAAGCCTTGAACTACAGCCAGTAGTTTCCTCCTAAAACTGAGTCCCTTTGGGGAGGTGAGCAGGTTCCTAACCATTTTTAGGGCAATTTGGATAATTGAATATTTAATGTAATTTAACTGTAGTTTCTCCCACACTCACCACCAGTACACCCCTTCAGATTACCCCCAATTAAGGAAGAGATGACTGTACTTTGTATTTAGTCTTAGCGTCATCCTTAAGGTCCATGATTGGAGACTATCTTATAACTGAGATCTTTCTTACTTCAGAAATGATGTCACATGCAGAGAATCTGACATGAACACTAAGTTTTGTATGAGCCACCTTAGATCATTTTCACGATACTCCAGAGAATAAACATACATGTCCTTGTTTTGTTTATATATTTTAACAGTTTGATTGTACTTAAACTTTCAAATGTTTCTGTCTTCAGTTGATATTTCAGCTCCATTTTAAAATATGCAGTTGTATAAAAGAAATTGGTAAATATTTAAATAATGCACCAATTACAGGGCTTTAAGAACACGTGTGTGTGTGTGTGTGTGTGTTCTAAAATAGAGCATTGGTCAGCAAAATATTTTCATTAGATTAAGGGGTGATGTTAGCATGTTTCTTTTTTTTTCCTTCTCAGAGCTTAAGAAATACTCTTAAGAGTCATAATACTGTTTTATTATAAGTGATGACATCCTTTAGATTTCAATTTAATCCTCACTTGCTATTGGAGCGTTCCCAGCCAATCCTCTCTGAGGATAGGTGCCTCTTCTCTATCATCCCCCACAGTCTTTTGCTTCCCACAGCTTTTTAGTGCTTGCTTATTTGTCCCTCTTCCCTGACAAGTTCTTAACCATGAGAGAAAGAAGTGTGTCAGTCATGCTCTCCATCTGTCCCCAGCACCAGCACAGTACCTGGCTTGTAGTGTGCACTGAATATCTAAGGAAATCATTGTTGCCATAATTATGAATGATGCTACATTTGTTGAACCCTTTCTATCTGCCAGGCATGCTAAGCATTTTGTGTGAACTATTTCATTTCATGTCATAGTTTTGTTTGTTATTCCTGTTTTATAAATAAGGAAACTAAGATAGGTTAAATAATTTGCCCGAGGTTCCACAAGACATGAAAGGCCCAAAATTCAGACTCAGATCAAACTGATTCCAAAGCTTGAGTTCTTTTTTTTCCCCCAGCTTTATTGAGGTATGATTGCCAAATAAAATTATAATATATTTAAAGTATACAACATAATGATTTGATATACATTGAGAAAAGATTCCCACCATGAGTTAACACTTTCATCAGCTCACATATTTACCTTTTGTTGTTGTTTAGTGAGAACACTTAAGTTCTACTCTCTTAGCAAATTTCAATTATATAATACAGTATTATCAACTATAGTCACTATGTTATACTTTAAATCCCCAGACCTTATTCATCATACAGCTAAATTTGTACCCTTTTACTGGCCTCGCCCTATTTCCCCACCCTCTCAGGCCCAGGCAACCATCATTCTACTCTCTGTTTCTATGAATTTGACCTTTTTTTTTCAATTGCATATGTAAGTGATACCATACAGTATTTGTCTTTCTCTGGCTTATTTCACTTAGCATAAAGCCCTCCAGGTTCATCCATGTTGTCGCAAATGTCAGCATTCCTTCTTTATTCCCTTGTGTATATAAATACCACATTTTCTTTATCCATTCATCCATCAGTGGACACTTGGTTGTTTCCATACCTTGGCTATTGTGAATAATGCTGCATTGAAAATGAGAGTACAGATATCTCTTTGAGATAGTGATTTCGTCTCCTTTGGATATAGATACAGAAGTAGGACTGATAGATCATATGGTAGATCTATTTTTAATTTCAAGAAGAACTTCCATACTTCCATAGTGGCTGCACCAGTTTACATTCCTGCAACAATGCACAAGGGTTCCTTTTTCTCCACATCCTCACCAGCATTTATCATCTCTTGTCTTTTTGATGATAGCTATCCTAACAAGTGTGAGGTGATATCTCATTGCGGTTTTGATTTGCATTTCCCTGATGATTAGTGATGTTGAGCACTTTTTCATGTACCCATTGGCCATTTTTTGTCTTCTATGGGAAAGTCTCTATTCAGGCCCTTTGCCAATTTTTTAATTGAGTTATTTGGTTTTTTGCTGGTGAGTTATATGAATTCCTTGTATATTTTGGATATTGACCCCATCGGGTATGTGGTTTGCGAATATCTTCTCCCATTCCCTAGGTTACCTTTTCATTTCATTGATGGTTTTCTTTGCTGTACAGAGCTTTTTATTTTGAGGTAGTCCCACTGGTTTATTTTTGTGTTTGTTGCCTTTGCTTAAGCTGTCAAACCCAAAAAATCATTGCCAAGCCCAATGTCCAGGAGCTTATCCCCTGTGTTTTCTTCAGGCGTTTTACAGTTTCAGGTCTTATGTTCAAGTCTTTAGTCCATTTTGAGGTGATTTCTGCGTATGGTGTAAGATAGGGGTCCACTTGCATTCTTTTGCATGTGGATATCAAGTTTTCCCAACACTGTTTATTGAAGAGACTGTCCTTTCTCCATTGTATATTCTTGGCACCTTTGTTGAAAATTAATTGACTATATATGCATGGGTTCATTTCTGGGCTCTCCATTCTCTTGCATTTGATCTATGTGTCTGTTTTTATGCCAATACCATACTGTTTTGATTACTATAGCTTTGTAATATGGTTTGAAATCAGGCAGCCTGATGCCTCCAGCTTTGTTCTTTCTCAGGATTGCTTTGGCTAGTCAGAGTCTTGTAGTTCTCTATGAATTTAAGGATTGTTTGTTCCATTTCTGTGAAAAATGCCATTGGAATTTTGGTAGGTGTTGCATTGAATCTGTAGATCACTATGGGTGGTGTGGACGTTTTAACAACAGTAAGTCTGCCAATCCCTGAACACAGAATATCTTTCCATTTATTTATGTCTTCTTTAGTTTCCTTCATTGGTGTTTCATAATTTTCAGTGTACAGATCTTTCACCTTCTTGGTTAAATTTATTCCCAGGTATTTTATTGTTTCTGATGCTATTATGAATGGACCTGTTTTCTTAATTTCTTTTTCCAGTAGTTCATTATTAGTGTATAGAAACACAACTGATTTTTGTATATTGATTTCGTATCCTGCAGCTTTACTGACTTCATTAGCTCTAACAGTTTTTTGATGGAGTCTTTTGCATTTTCAACATATAGTATAGTTTCATGTCATCTGCAAATAGGGACAGTTTTACCTTTTCCTTTGTTTGGATACTTTTTCTTTCTTTTTCTTGCCTAATTGCTCCGCCCAGGACTTCTAGTACTATGTTGACTACAAGTGGCGAATGTGGACACCCTTGTGTTGTTCCTGATCTTAAAGGAAAAGCTCTACTATACAAACTAAGACTATTATACAATTTTAAAGGAGAATAAGAGATTATAATTAGATATTCAGCAGCCTTGGGTATTCTAATCGGCTAAATTGATGAGATGTCATAGACATGTTTTCTCCCAAAGGTATTTATTTTGTTAAAATATTTTTGAAAGAAAATTTTACAGAAGTTGACACTACTATTTATCTTTTAGCTTTAAAATTTCGTAGCTTTTTGTTAGGGTTTTTTCAATGATTTCATTTCCAGACTGAAGATTGTTTGTTAGATATAAGTTACTAGCTTATTATACTGAATTACAGTTTCTAATTAGAAAACATTGTTGTGTTTATTAAATATAACTATGCCTAGCAGGCATTTTTACTAGAAATAATGAAGTTCACAGAGTGTTCAAATTCATTTCTTGTTCTAGAGCTCATTGTACCAAGAGTCCTTGAAATAAGGGATCTGTTTAAAATCTTTGGTTTACTTTTAGTAACACAGTGCTTGATATGGGCCTGAACTATGGTTAATTTAATTTAGAAAGTGTTCTTATGTTTTAATCCATGTTATAAAATTATTAGCCACTAATAATAAATAGGAGGAGGGAAAAACAGTTGAACCTTTTTCAAATTGAGACTCTTTTCAGTATATTTGCGTCACTCTGAATGTCAGTTCTCATTGGTACCTTAGAGATATAAAGGTTTGGAGATCTGATAAATGGTACTATTCCCAGGATATACCCGAAATTTTTTTCCTCTAACCAAGACCCTGATAGAAGTTTTTTCTAATCATTTGTTCCTTCTTCTGGATGGATGGATATATGGATAGAGAAAATCCTTACTTAAAGACTAATAATTATTATTATTATTACATTATTAATTAATTAGATAATAAATTGTTAATTGATTAATTTATTATTATTATTTTCCAATTGATCAAAGTACTGGACTTGAACCATAGTTTGAAATTGAAATTGCTGCTTTATATTCTGTGTTATTTATTAGATTACATTTCCCACACATTACTCTGTAAAAAACATTTCTGGTCTCTAATGAAAAGCAACAAGATCAAAATCCTTCAGAATTACTAAAGAATTTTTTATCACGAAGAATATTAAAAATGAAAAGGCACTTAGAACCTTTGATGGTTCTAGATTTAAGCGACTAGTGTTAGATTTTTGTTGTTTTTGTTTATTCCTCTGTGTCATTCACATGAGAATTTCTGTAATGCTTTTTCTCCTGCACCATACAAATTTGGAATACTTTACATGTAAACTGAAAACAGAAGATGGCCGGGTACCAAGCATTTATCTCCCTTACCCCTCCAGAAATCTCATTATTTCTAGATGGGCTCAACCTGCTTGCCAATCCCTTTACAGCTTTGCCTACCATCCACCTGCATTGCTGAAGGCTCTTTAGCACTCTCACCTGCTTGCAGAGTAACAAGATTGACTGGCAGGTAAAATAAGAATACTTCCCTGTAGGCTTGCCTCAGACATCTTGCTGCTGCCTACCATGGTACGTTTTTAGATGAGCTCATTATTAAAGAACTTCCAGTAACAGATTTTGTAACATGAAGGTCAAAGTGTAAATCAGCTAGAGCTTGAAAACTAAATCACTGACACTGTTATAATTGTCATGGAAAGTCATTTGTGAAGTAAAAGATTTATAATCAATAGAATGTCATTTTGTGATTGTCCTTCCTCTGGGAAGTTTCATGAAAAATTTATTAAATATATGATTTCAAGAGTATCTCTTTTGTTTCAGAGATAATTATTCTGAAAGTGCTTTTTAAAATTACTTACTCTGATATGCTATTTTTAACTTTTAGGGATATCCCTGTGGATTTCAAGTATATAGCAGAACCCAGTATGCACTCAATGCCCGCAGTGACTTTGTCTCCAAATGGTGAGTTAGTAGATAGCATGTGTTTCTAAATGAGCATCGAGGACACGGTGTGATTTCTGTATTCAAAGAACCTTGGCCATTCCCTCCTAGGGGAGGTCTGTCTGTGTGCCATACTTATAGAAGGAAATCTTTCCAATGTTAGAAATAATCACTGGTTTGCATATGTGAGCCACCTCACCCATTCTCTTGTTTTTGGAAAAAATAAAAATAAAAGAAACAATGATTTGCAACTAACATGACTGAGCATCTAAGGATTTCCATCTGAGAATCAGGGGGCTTTTTTGTTAATAATTCTCCTTCGAACAGAATCATGTTCAACATCTCGTTTAGTAATTTACTGGGAGCTCTTTTTCATTCAGGAGATAGAAAATTTTAGTCTGATTCCCCATAATGAGAACACCTTAGCACTTAGTATAAAAGATTTTCTCAGGCAAAAAGAAAAGAGAGAAATCTATTTAATACTGTTTTCTATTCAATAAACTGTTGCCTTTTAAGTACAAGGTAATTCATACTGCAGATATATTGACAGTATACTGATACGATTATAGCTCTGCATGAGGGTATTAAAGTGGAGGATCTCATGTTTGGGCAGTATTGTCGTCAAAGCCAATAAACTCACGTAGCTACTGTAAGGCTAGAGCAAGGAAGAGGAGGCAACAAGTAGTTGGCTCTTCCATCAGGGCATCTGCCACAGGCAAATTGGTGATCATTTGCCAAATGCCCTGATTTTTATGAGAAGAACAACCTAACTGGGTCCTATTTTGATAATCACCCTATTGTATACTTTGTCACATTTGCCGTCATGCATCTACCTTTCATGTAGTATATTTTTAAATCATCCATTACAAATACTGTGCCCATCTTGAACAAGGCCATTTACCCACTCAGACTATGAGCATTGTTAGGATCATCCCCTTGGTTAATAATGTCTGTAAGTATATAGGATGCAAGAAGATACTGTAGTTTAGGTGCTAGGGGCCATCGTGAATCCTGGGTAGATAAAGACAGTGTGGCCTTCCAGCAACACTTACTACAATTTTTTTAATCATCTCTTTTTTTCATACAGTTTTATTTAATAATCCTAGGTTTTCTCACCTAAAGTTAATCTTTTTTTCCCCATAATTAACATCGGTAAGTCTCTTTCTCCCCATGGTTCTATTGTCTATACTTAGTACAAATTAATTTCATTTCATAAAATTTTAGTTTAGTTCTATTAGTGCTAAACTCAGAATTTCCATATGTCCTTATTTAAACAACAAAAAAAAGCTTTTATATAGAGAGTACTCCATGACATATGCTTGTATGAGCAAAATTCACTACTCTATATATAATAGAGTATATATAGGGACCCATTTGTAATACTTCATAGATGGTATGGTAAATTCATTTTCCTATTATTATAAAGTAGTTGAGATCAAAATATTAATGACTGAACACATTTAAAATAAAGTCTTTTTAAAATTTTCAGTCTTTCTCTAAAATGTCTCATTTATTGAATTTACAGGGAAATGGCTAGCATGCCAATCAATGGACAACCAAATCTTAATTTTTGGAGCACAGAACAGATTTAGATTAAATAAGAAAAAAATCTTTAAGGGCCATATGGTAGCAGGCTATGCTTGTCAGGTGGACTTTTCCCCAGACATGAGGTAAGTTTAAATCTTCTCATGTACTCTCATATTCAAATATGATAATATAAACTATTGTTGTACAAATAACACCACTTTACAAATCACTTTCACATATGTAATTGTATGAGAACTGTGCAGACTGTCAAAATACCAGACAAAAAGGCAAAAACAAGTTATGAAAACTACATTTTGCGTTTTTAAGTTCTTGTATCTCCTTATATATGATTTCAAGAGACCTTGCTTGGTGCTGTGCCCTTTAACTAAATAATAAATCCCTTGCTATATAGGCAGTGCCTTATTTTCTCTCTGTTTTTCTAAGCAAGGCTAGCAGGACTGTAATCACTATGTGACTGTGATTGAATGAACACCAGAAGACTTCGTTCTGTATTGCAGGGTTGAAGTTAACAGCTTCACTATAGCTTTTCCCTGCTGACACCTCAAATCCAGCTTCAGAATATTTTTAGGTCACACTAGATTTGTGAAGCCCTGGAGTCTTTCTAAGAGTGAACTCTGCATTCATTCCCCCTTTCTAAGCTAAAACATCTAAGTAGAAGTAGTTCAGAAATTCCTGTGACCTACTAAGTTTAGCCTGTTAATTGGGCCTTAGACTCCTACCTCTGAGTCAGTCTTAGACGTATTCAAAAGATGCTGAAGCCAAAAAATTATGATGAAGGTGGTAGAGCCTAATACAGTAGTATAGATCTGAACGTGTTTGCTGGCTCTGTGTGAAATTGGTTTCTACATTGTTTCTGAGTATCTAGAGTAATTGTAATACTGTATTCATTGTGGTCCCTGGGTCTCCCAATCTTCCAAGTTAAAAATAAATTTACTCAATGGGGAGGGTTTTAGGTAGAAGTTTAAATTATAGACTACTTTATGCTCTGCCTTGTTTTTCTCACTGAGTAGTGTATATTCTCATTGATTTTTTTTTTATGTTAAGGTGAAAAAGATAAACTCTTTCTCTGTTCCTCATTCATTTTACCAGTTTAAGATGTGTGAATAATTTGAATTTATTTTTTCTTCCCATTGTAGTTATGTGATTTCAGGAGATGGAAATGGAAAATTAAATATCTGGGACTGGAAGACTACAAAACTCTACAGTCGGTTTAAAGCTCATGATAAAGTGTGTATCGGTGCAGTGTGGCATCCTCACGAAACCTCCAAAGTCATCACGTGTGGTTGGGATGGTCTCATTAAACTGTGGGATTAACCTCATTAATCCCTAAACTACCTAGGATCATTTTTGATCCAGTATCATATTTATATTTAATTATTAAATGTGTTGGATGACGACTTGATTTACAGATTATGATTTCCTTACATGGCCTTATAAAGTTGACCCACTGTTTAAAAAAATGTCCTTTGCAAATTTGGCTTATATCATTTCATTGGTAACTTCACTTTATACAGAGAGTGACTATTGACTTTCTAATTGACAAGTAGTTATTGTTGGCAGGCAGTTTGGGTTGACCCCCATGACATACTGAAAGAATCCCTAGTAGATCTGGGGATCTATCTGAAGGAGATAATATAATTAAAGACAGATAACTCAGAAGGGTACCGTGTACTTACTGCTTCAACAGAAATGGAAGTAAGGAGCAGGGATGATGTAATTAAATGTGAATCTGAAAGAAGGATAAAACCACCCACAATTTCTGTTCGCATTATTTTCAGTGGGTCGAGTTCTAATCTTTCGGATTCAGGAGTTCCACTATTTTTTACGACATGTGTTGTGTATTTTTAGTTGTAAGCCAGCAATCTTCTCTAACTGCAGCATTCCTCTAATTATTAAACGATGTAAAATAAAAATCAGTCCAGAGTTCTTTCGTTGACTTTCTTCCTGATCAGTATGACAAGACTGGTACAATCAGAGAATTATGTTATTTTTGAAGATGGAACTCAAAAGAATGAGTCAAGACTGAATTTTATTAGTATTTACTGTCAGTAAGGACCTGGCTACACTTTCAGAAATCAGGGTCTCCTAGGTCATTGCTTCACAGATGTTACTACTGAAATACTCCTCATAGGAGATAGGGTGTGAGGGCATAGTCCAAAATGTCAACTTGTCATTTCTTTGAAGTTGTATGTTTTATCTTTAAAATTATTCTGATTTTGCTTGCGAATATGTTTGACAGAACTTTTTAAGATTAGAAAGGTTTTCAACTTCTTTCCAAATCTTTGAGTAAAATTGACACTCCAGGAAGATGGTTAGGGTTCCCCGGTTTGAGAAACAGTGACTGTGGTTGGTTAAAAAAGAAAAAGTTTAAAAACTTCAAATTGTGAAATCAGGATTACTCTTGAATATAGTAGCTAATAGCACTTTAGTTTGACAAGCCATTTCTCCTGTTTTATTACAAATCTGTATTAGATGTTTGAATGTGATTTGAAACATTTTGGCACATGCTAAAAAAAAGATTGGTTCATAGTGCTCAGAATGCTGACTTGGAGACCAGAATCATGTTGAATGTTGATATCCTAAGGGCATTAGCACCGAGTCCTGTGCTATCAATAGCAGTTGCTGCTTCTTGCCCTTAGAACTTCCATTTTTAAAAATTAAAAAAAAGAAAAGCGTGATAGAGATGACCAGGCACTATAGCCACATATAAATAAATTTCAAAGAAGAAAATAGAAAAAGAATAAAAGTGATAGAGATATATTTTTGGACACACAGGCACTCAAATAAGAATACAGTGCCTAGCTGCTGCCCCTTCTGTATCTGCCAGGAAGGGTGGCTGCCACTTCCTGAAGAGGAAAGAATTCAGACAAGACCTCTTTATTTCCAACCACGGGTTTTAGTAAATGTGAATTACTGAAATGTGATGGGACAAAAAGAATTAATCATACATTTAAACTATCTTGCTCAGCACCAGTATTGTGTATGTTACAAATCATAATTTCTAAATCTCGGTTTATTTTGTTGTGTTTTTGACTGTTTCTAAACTAACTGTATATAAAAATTCTCTTTTTTTAAAAGATCATATTTTTAAATAAAGCATTTTTGTAGAAAGTATTATCAGAATTTTGGGTTCTTTAGTCTTCTTTTAAGTTTCAACTCTGTTGAGACACTAGATGAAACCATTTGCAGATTTTCAATGCGTCATTTTGATTTTATGGGGAGAAGTGATGCTTTAGAGGGGAGTATGGTGTATGAATGGGTTTATTCTAATTAAATAATAAAAATAGAGGGCATGGCCCTCAGAGCACACAGATTAAGTTTATCACATTCCATATTTTTTCACTTGGCGGTGGCACTGAGTCATGATTGTAGCCATTTTAGAATACATGAATGAGTGAGGGTTTTTTCCAGCATAAAAAAGTCTCATGGTCATGTTGTTACTGGAATTAAGTGGTTATCCTCTGTCTTCCTTTGCTTCACTGCAACCTTTTTGTCACACCCAGGACAGATTTACTTCCTAACAGAATACAAATGATGCTTTAGTGAAAGTTTTAATCAGATGAATATTTAAATGTTGAAGCACAAGCTGGGACTATTTTGTCCTTAAATAAGGAGACGGTTTTAAGATAAGGAACAGGGAGTGGCATCAAACAGGCACTTCTTTAAGTGGAAAAGTGTCGAGTGATTCTTGAGGAAGCATTGTGAGGCCAGTTGATGTCCTTAGCATGTTTATCAATTACCTGGAAGAAAACATTGGCAGTGAAATATCAAACCCTTGGATGGCAGCTGTAAGGCCTGCAACCAGCAATAATTATAGACACTCTCCTTGAAGAACAGTGTTTCTCAGAGTGTGGCCTGAGAAACAGCTGCATTAGAATCACCTGGAGATGGTGTGGCTTACTGAGATACAGAATCTAGAAGAAAGTAGAGTGTAGTTGGGGGAGCCATAATGAATTCACCTGTGGGGAAGGGAAGTGTGACGTGCCATCCAGACCAAGATACCCATCAGCAGTATTAAATTTGGGTCTCAAAGTGAGGCCTAGGGAACACTGATGCTGTATATCATCAGAGATGCTTGTTTTTCACATTCTGACATCTCTGAAATAGGGCTACATCATAAAATCAATGATGTGTCATAGTTTAATTGGCAGCATTCTTTCTTCCTTAGTGGATCATGAAATAATTGATGAAATGCAGTATAAACAAGGCAAGTACCAAGGGACCTAAGAATGAGAAGAGAAGATCCAGTGGAAAGAAGGTTCTATCACAGCACACTTGGTTCAAAGTTCATGTTATCAAATGTTTATTTGACCATTGCCTAAATAAAATGAACTAACAGAAGATTGTAATTAAAATATATATATATGTATAAAATTTTTTTTTTTCTGGATCAAAGTCGGCACTTTTAGCAAGGTCCCCAGATGATACACACACTAAGGATGAGAACCAATGAAGTAGAATTATCTTTAATGCATGTAAACTGAGAAAGTTAGCTAACCAAAAATTTATACATCTATGTGTGCATATGTGTGTTTGTGCGTATATGTGTGTATATACATTTTATGTATTTATATGTATACCTTCCATGTTCATAGTCACTTTAATAATTGTGGAAACAACTTTCTCAACCTAAACACTGCAATTTTATGTGGAACTTAAGGGGAAAGAAGTCACGACTTGCAGCCAGAATCCTTGGAGTGGCTTTATTTTTGGTGACAAAGAAGGAGATAACTCCGTTGCTTGCACAGCTTCCTGTAAGTGCAGTGGCTGTCTTCAGATGAAATTTTTAGCTCCCCTCACCCTACTCTCCAGCCTTCAGCATTTGAGATCTGAGGGACTAACTCAAGTCTCAAACATCTTTGATTTAAGTGTATGTTCTAGCATAGTGCTAATCTTCCAATTCACTTTACAGAAATATGTGAGCCATTTTGTAATTTTTAATTTTCTAATGGCCACATTAAAAGAAAACCTAGGGGATACTAATTTTAATTATATATTTTACTTAACATAATATATCCAAAGTATTATTTCTGCATTCAATTATTTTTAAAATTAATATTTTACTTTTCTCGTACTAAGTCTTTGAAATCTGGTATATATTTTGCTTAACAGCACATCTCAATTCAGACACTAAATTTTCATCGAATATTTTCTCTCTTTAATACAAAGTAGATTTACATGCCCACATTGTTCCAAACATACCTAAGAGTTTCCTAATAATTGAATCAAGTATAAAGTTTTTTAAATTTAAATTAGTTAAGAGGAAATATCATTTAAAATTCCATCCCTCAGTCACACCAGCCACATTCTAAGTGCTCAATAGCCGCATGTGGCTCATGGCTGCCATATTGCACATACAGTTCTAGTACCACTTTTTAGACAGTGGCTCAGATATTCAACTTTACTGCTTTCATCTGAAAGGCATTCTAAGGTTCAAACTACTCAGAGTATCTCATGCAAAGAATATAAATGTTCATATTTTTCTATGCTACATTTTTGGTAGTTTCCTCAGGTTTATCTTCCAATTCACTTTATAAACTCTTCAGCTGTGTCTAATCTGTTTGATCCATTAAACTTAGTCCAATGACTATTTTCCCTTTATGGAAGGTCTATTTGTACTTTTCTATATCTACCTGTTCTTCATATGTCTTATTTTCTTATGGTTTCTGTATCGTCTTTTATGCCTTTAATCATTTTAAACAATTTACATTATACTTTTTTAAGATTGTTATTTTGTGATCTCAAGTTCTTGGGCTGAAAATCCCAGTGTATATTGTGTCTGTTAACTCTGCCTCATGGGGGGCCGTTTCCTCGTCAGTTGTAATTTTTTATTAGTCTTGTTTTTTTGAGGAAATCTGTTGTTGCCTGAGTTGAAGAGTCCCTTCAGAGTGGGTATACGTTTGTTTCTGCCATGTACCCTGAGGTATCACCCCCTGGAACTGGTTTTTTAATCTTCATTTCTCAGCTTACGGTTTGCCTCCCCATGTAATTAGTATAAATTCAGTTCCCTAAATAGTCTGGAGTCTTCAAATTCTCATGGGAAACTTTTATTTCCTCCCGGAGCTGCAGCAGGGATAGGCTGCCTTGTGCTGGGGGCGGCAAGGGAGGGGGTAGATTTTTTAGGCCCCTCTTGCACTGAAGTTGTAGCCTTCCAAAGGTCTCGCTGCTGTGGGTGTCTCAGTCCCAGTCGTTTTCCCCAACCCAGACCATATCTGCAGTGCACCCACGCCATCACTGCTATCAACTCCTAGGGTTACTGCAGTGTAGGGTCCTGTCGACCTCTCAGGTGCTAGGCTCGCTCTGACCTTTTGTGTCTAAAATTTTTCTTTCTTGGGCATTCAGCCATACATATGCATGTATGTATGTGTGTGTTGTGTGTACATACAGACACACACACATAGGCTCCCTCTGAGTGTTTTGGGTGCATTTCTTAATTTTTTTATTTTAAAGCTTCAGTGCATGGTTGTGTATCCTAGTTGTTAGTTTAGTTCTCCATGTGAGCTGCCACCACAGTATGACAACTGACAGATAGTGGTGTAGTTCCACAACTGGGAAATGAACCTGGGCCATGGCAGTGAGAGTGCCAAATCTTAACCACCAGACCACCAGGGCTGGCTCCCTCAGAGTTTTTTGTCTGAAGATTTTTCTTTCTTGGGTGTTCATATATATACATACACACATATATACATAATTATATATGTATACATGCATACGTATATATTCACACACATATACATACAGAAGGATCACCGTAGATATATATGTACCTAATCTAGTATCTTCAGATATTGCCACTTTGTTAGGATAGTCTTAAAACAGAAGTATAAACAAGTGCAGTCTGAAACACTCTGGTTTTGAGAACCAGGTGAGTTTGTGTTATCCAAAAAGGTGTTTCCTAACCTTCACTTCACTTGATGACTAGAGAACCATCATAATGGTTTCATCTTTTATCTGGGCCTTTTCTTCTGAATAAGCACATTTGGACTCCTGAATTTATCCTAAGACTTCCCTTTCTAGCACACAAATCAAGAAATTATCCTACCACCATCTAAGCCTTCTCTAATCACAAAAAATCTTAGAATAATGAGATTTTCAAGCTAGAAGAAACCTTAGAAATCAAATATTCCAACCTAAGATAAGCAAATAGGCCAATAAAGGTGATGACTTGCTTGATATCACACAGCTAGTTAGCAGCAGTATCAAAATCTTCCTCCTTTTATCCTGCTATCTTGCCTCCTCTACATAATGCCACTTAACTGTGTATTTTTTAAGTTGTCAGATTTGTGTCATACTCTATGTGGCTTCTGGCTTGCTCTCTCTGAGTTAGGCAGTTTAAATGAAACACTTAGCCATTTAGATCGTGTTTATTTCATCCTTTGGTAAAACAGAACCTGTAGCTAAAGATATTCTCATGGCCTCTTCCATTAGAGTTGGGCTCCATCACCTTCTCTCTCATAGCTGTGCCCATAAGGATGTTTCTTGGTTATACTTCAAATAGTTTTGAGAACAGAATACCTTTTCTCACCTTGTTTTTATTCTTTGAACAATTGTCTTTATTATTTTGTCCTATAAAAACAATGTGGTTTTAAGCATTTTTGTCAATACCAGCCCGTATCGTTGACAGAAATAGCCTCACATCATCATACCTTCTTTCTCTCATGAACTGAAAAATACTCGCTATGCTACTATGAATTATGATTTAATACACTGACTCTAAAAAGTGGGTGTTCTGGGAACTGGCACAAAGAAAGGACAACAGAATGAGAAAGGAATACTGAGGTTAAATATACTAGGATATCTTATAATAACTGAGCCACCTGTTATTATTGTATTTATTCAATTCAATTATTATATAGTGGTCAAGTCCCCAAGGTCAAGAAAGATCTCCAGGTTAGCATCCTTTAATCAGGAATGAGGGCTACCACAAGCAGTGCAATAAACAACCATGTCAGGAAAAGGACAAATTGTGTCTAAAATTAAATTAACCAAAATGAGAGACAGTGGGCCGTCTAAATTCCAAAGATATTTTTAATGCCAGAAAAAAATCTCAATAACAAATGATGATGAAATAATTTCAACGAAAAATCCTATGTGAAATAGCTTGCTTTATTTATGTTCAACAAATGTTTGCTGAGCACCTTTTATCTAGCAGGCTCCAGGCTAGGCCCTGGGGCTACAGAGATGGCCCTCAGCCTCATGGAGCTCACAGTCTGCTGGGAAAGAGTCATTATACAAAAAGATACATTTAAGTACAAGGAGTATGAGGATGCAGAGCATAGAGGGCATCGTAGGGACACATAGCTGGGGCCTTAAGAGGGGGGGTTCCTGAGGAAATATTTGATCTAACATCAGTCCTTGAGGTATCATATTTTCTTGCACAAATAATTAATTGCTTGTTTTTATTGATACATAATTGTGGTTTCTCATTAATGTACAGAACCCACTTGGACCTTTGTTTATTATATATTCCCACCCAGGAGTGATATCAAATATCCAGTGACTGGTAAGGCAGGACATAGAGCAGTCAGAATAGAAGGTAACCACAGTGCTAGGGCAGGGACCTGGAGGCTGCCTATGGTGCTGTGCATCAATTCTTCAATCTTAGGAAGGTCTGGGGGTCCTGTGGGATGGGCTACAGTGGAGGAGAACCACTGGGGGACTCAGGACCACAGCCATGTATCAACCACTATAGCTCACAGGTACATATTGGTTGCATATCTGTCTTATGTATACTGGGCTTCTCTATTGAAATAGTCTAGATTTGAATTCAAACTTGAAAAAAAAATCTCTTACTATTTCAGACAATCTTATTGCACAAAACCAATCAGTAAGAAAAACTTAAAATCAATCAGTAAGAAAAACTTAAAATATTTTGTGAGAATATGAAGTTGCTAGTTTTACAAGGCATGAGTTTTAATGTTTTGAGAACTAGCATTTTTCTCAACAGTGCTAAACATAAAGTGTGACAACATTAAGCTTGCTTGATTTATTTTTCTTAAGGACAAACACAATAAAATTATTTAAAGAATTTCAATAATTTCTAAATTTAGAAATTTCATATGATAGGTAAATTTCAAATACCTCTTTCAGTGCAAGAAAAAGAAAGATTTTAGCATGAGGTTAAATTATTGAATTCACAAAGAACAAGCAATTGGCTAGGACAAAAAGAATTATGTTATTGCTTAAAACGGAAACATAAATTTATTTCCAGCAAAAGAGAACAATTATATTAATTGAGCTTGGAGGCACCCTTGCATTGTCAAGTATTATTATACTGTTTAAATGAGGCCTTCGTCTTTAATCCAATGAAATATGATAAGGCTGGCTCCCTGGTGCTAATCCAAGCTTTGCAAAATCCAAACATGTAATACTTAGGAAATACAAATCTTGTACTGTCTTTACTATATACCAAAATCTTATAGCCAAGGCAGAAATGCTTACATGGATAACTGATTTGGACTAAACACTGTAAATTCATGAATTTACTTTTGTTCTGCCCTGATGTAATTAGCGGGCCTTCGCTCAACTCTCTCTTCCTTTGAACAGGTCAAATAGTTACAAATATTTATATGATAACCTATTATAAGTGCATCAGATACAATCACTCTAAGAAAAGGGGACAGGGAAAATTGTTTTTCTTTGGCTTTAATCTCAAATTGTGACAGAGTTTGTGCTGAAAGGTGACCTCTGACCTCTGAATCTCTTACATCCTCCTATGTCTTTCACTTGAAAAAGAACAGGGTGTTTTGGTTTTTATCACTGGAGAAGAGCGTTGTTAAACGTGTATGTTCAGATTCATTTCTGAGCATGGCTCTGGTGAGAGTTAATTGAGAGATGTATGTCACAGATATTCACATCTGAGCTCATGTGTCTGCAGGTCAAAGACTAGTTTAAAACAAAGGAAACTCACACTGCGCTTCCAAGTGACTGTCCTTTCTAAAAGCCAGAAGGAAAGTGCCATGTATTGGGATAAGCCATGGCCAAGAGGCGCTTCCAGACCTTGCAAGAGCTTTTCTGGCAACCTGAATATATTAACAGAGAAGTTGTTGGGTCCTCGTATCTGTTTTTTTTTTTTTTAAAGATTCTATTTTTCCTTTTTCTCCCCAAAGCCCCTCGGTACATAGTTGTATATTCTTAGTTGTGGGTCCCTTCAGTTGTGGCATGTGGGACGCTGCCCCAGCATGGCCCCACCAGTAGTGCCATGTCCGTGCCCAGGATCCAAACCGGTGAAACCCTGGGCAGAGCGCGGGAACTCAACCACTCGGCCACGGGGCCGGCCCCAGGTCCTCATATCTTTTCAGTAAGACTCCATTTGGTGGGCATATTTTAATTAAGTAGCTTATTTAAATTAAACCTGCATGCTACAAAAATAATCCCAACTCTAACAGATTTGCAGGTCTTAGCATATATGTAGGCTTCCCCACCCCTCCCATGTACTGATAGGGAGGCGAAAATACGCCCTTTGGGAGGAGCCTCTTACCTTCATTCGGGGCTATTGAGGCAGCATTGTGGAGGGGACCCGCATGGACCTCGGGATCTAACAGATGGAGATGTGGACTCCTGCTCCACCATCTCCTAGTTGAATAATCTAAATAAGCTATTTACCTTCTCGGAGTTTCCTTGCCTGTATAGCTTCCTTGTAGGGTTGCTGGGAGAATTAGGAATAATCTATGCACATTCAGTGAGGGGCAAGGAGGTGCGCGGAGGAGGGGGAGACGTAAGCTCTCAATGAATAGTAGCCTTTGATTTTGTTCACTTTCCTGTTTCGTTTGTGTTGCGTGGTGGTGGTGATGGTTGCTGGTTTGCCTGCTCTTCACCAGCAGGATCTCCCCAAACACCAGTGCTGCGGTAGCCTAGACCCTTGCTCATGGCCCACACCAGTAGTTCTCCACAGGGGGTGACTTTGCCCCCTAGGGGACATTTGGCACTGTCTGGAGACATACCTGGTTGTCACAACTGAGGAGTGTGGAGGGAGAGGTGCTCCTGGCATCAGGCGCAGAGGGCCAGGGATGCTGCTAAACATCCTTCAACGTACAGGACAGCGCTCCCTCCCCCAACAAAGAATTATCCAGCCCAAAATGGCAACAGGGCTGTGGTTAAGAAACCCTGGCCTACACAATAAGCATAATACATTCTAGAGGCAAGGAAGCCATAGCAACAGTCAGAATAGTCGTCATAAATTTCAAACTATCCGTGAAGGGAGTGAAGGACAGTCTTAGAAATAAGCACAAAATAAGTACAAATAACTATTGAACAGGCTGCCTAGGAGGTGGGTGTGGGTGGGTGTGTTTGTGATTTATTTTGAGTTTGTCTTTTTTTCTTAACAGTACACCCATTCTTGCTTCAGATATATACAGTGTGATGAAGTCGATGTTCTGCACGACCAGTCTGGAATAAATGGTAACTTGCCCCGTACAAAGGGGGCTTTCGGGAATGCCGTAAATCTTCATTTCCGTGAATTAAAAGTCTTGATATGGGTGTGTACTTATCTAAAACCTGATCACATTAGGACACGTCATACTTTAGTGTATAAGAAGGTTTAAAAGGTTTAATGTATAAAAAGGTTTATTATATATACCTCAGTGTATAAAACTTTTATTAAAATATAAAAGAGAAAGAATCTGTGATATAATCCCAAACAGGAACTGGACTAATGTTAACTTTGTTTTGGAGGCTACACCATGCAAACTAACAGTATAAACCACTTCAGGGTTTTTATGGACCCTTATGACTTTTGAAATATGGATACTGAACACAGCTGATTTGCTATTTCAAATCACACTATTCAAGTTGGTCCTCCCACCTCGATGACTTTTCTTAGTTATTATAAGCTTTAAAATAAAAACTTCATTCATATTTTACAAAATCATCACCACTAATTCAGAAAGTCTTGTTCCCGTTTGAACCCAAGTTAATGAGATGGTCTAACTCTAATATATTTTGGCTTCTCACTTGAGGAATGATATTTTCAAACCACAGCAAGAAACAAAAAGCCAACCCAGGGAATGGCTGGGGTTGAAAGAGGTAAAAAACAGAGAAGAGGAATAAAATCTAGTAGTAATCAGTATTCAATTCTCTCCCCAGATTTCTTGAGCAAACAGTGTATGTATAGTTTTCCTATTCTCTCAGGATGTAAAAAATGCCAGAAAATATGCTTAATTTATAATAAGGTAATAATTTGGTTTATTTTTATACTATTTAATTAATTCATTTGAAGTAGGATTTTTGAGAATCATTCATAGGAGTAAATGGCTAATCCTGTAAATAGAAATGATGGAGATCCTTGAACCATCGAGAACCTGCATTTTCTGCTTAATTAAAAAAAGTGTAAAAAGGATTGGTACTACTGAAACACTGTTTAACCATCCCAGGAAAGAAAGAGGCTCTGGCCCTCAGGCCACCGGCTTGTAATGAATGCCAACTGGCAGTAAAGAAAAATTCACTTATTCTCTGTGATAATGTATTAAAAAAAAAAAAAGATTTGACAGCATAGGCAAGTCTGTGGTTGAGAAATCAGGTTTGAAGTCAGAAGACGCAACAGTAGAGACACCCAAATTCTGCTTTGTGCTTAGTTTCATAGGAACAGAAGAGAATTTAAGGCTGAGTAGGAAAAGAATCCTGAGTTGAAGTTCTTGGTAGTCTAGCCTTTTAAACTCAGCGACAGAATGCAGTGTGTCTGAGTTCCCAGGCACCAAGTCAGCGGCTCCTATAAAGCTGCAGCATGGCCTCAGCCTCTGCTCAGGAGGAATGATTGACATCTACAAGGTTGTAAAGTATGTTATTGACAAAGTGAACAAGAAAAACCTTGAAAGAGGTGAATTAAAGTCAAACCAGGGGCCCTATTTTAAACAGGAGAATCTCATCATCTCAATAAAAATGGAAAATTTATGTAATTTCCTTATCATGTTGGTGAATTCATGGGTTACGGATACAAAATGAATTTTAGGGAAAACTGAGATAAGTGGGAGATTGTCTTCCAAGTTAAAATGAAGGAGAACAAGCATCCGCACTCTGTCAGAGCGAAACAGGCAAAGAGCCTGCGTGTGGGCAGACGGAGGTGGACTCCTGCGTTCATCCTTTCAACAAGTGTTAACTGTGCCACTTCCTCGTGGCAGGCGCCAAGCTACAACTACTACAAAGGCAGTAACACAGTCCTGGCCTCAAGCAGGTAATAGGCTAGTGAGAGACTGGACAAGTAAACCAATAATTAGAATCATGGATATGATCTATTCTACAAATATTTCCTTGAGTTTTTGATGAGGTCCTGCATCCTACTTCCATCTTGTATTCACCCAACTCAGAATGTAACAGCTACTTGCATTGAAAATGTCTTTCTTCAGGAATAGCTGAGGTTTAGATAAATCTTTGTAACTATGAAAAAGCCTGAAATCCTTTAGTTCTAACTCTTTGAGGAGGCTGTACCAGAACCGCACAACACTGCTGTCGCTGCCACTGACCTCGAACCCTGGCCAGTGGAGATGGATCTCAAAGATGAGCTGTCCGATTTGTCCAAGGACATCTTCCAGAATAAGATTTTCCAGAACTTTCCATTCTGCACTTTCCAGATCTGCTTTGAGAACATCAATCTGTAACAGAATGATGAAACAAGTTTAGCAAAGTCAATAAAGGTTGTTAAAAATACCACCTTGATATCAGGAGCATCACTGTATAACTACCTCCCAAGAAAGCACAATTTTTCAAATTTTAGAGTTAGTGGTCTTTTTCAAATGGCTACTTATGACATGAATTTATAATCTCACTCCACACTAAATGTTAATATACAAATAATGAAATGCCAGTCAGAAATCATAACGGACCCTCTTATTTTCCGCCCAACAGGAATGGATGCCCCGGAAGGAGATGCTGGAGTGGGTATATCATGGAGCTCCATGCCCACAGCCTCTCCCCAGCAATCCACATACTGCTTAAAGGAAGCCAGCCACGTCCTGACAGAATGGTGGCCTGCAGGGAGGGACTGACGTAGGCCACTGCCTGTAGGGACCATCTCATAGACCTTACCCCCTTCCAACTTCATCAGGACTGGAAGCCAGGGAAAGAGTTCTCAGGATCTGAATACTGAACTTGTGAAAAAATTATTATTATTATTCCATGATTTCTTGAAAAAGTATATACCATCATTGCATTCTGAAAAAAAAGGCAACATCATTTTCTGTTCATTTAATGAATATAAGTTTACAAGTTCACATTCCAGATGAGATGAAATATAGGAAGAAGAGCAGGATGGGGGAGAATTCACAATTAAGTTATAAGAATCAGCTCTTTTTCTGTTGGCTTTAGCAATTAATTAAGTTAAGAGAGTCAGCTCTTCTCTGCTGGCTTTGCACAAAATCCATTAGAATAACAGAACCCCAAATACCTCCAGAAAGCAACGAAAGCTAATTACTTACCAAGTAGTTATATGGACCTGGCACCCTGCTAACTGCTTCCCCTTGCAAAATCTGCTTACTCCTCTCAACCATTCTGCAAGGATGATTCTGTTAGTATCCCTATTTAAAGCTGAGGAAACCAAACTCAGAGAGGAACCCATCCCCAGTCACACAGCCGGAGAGGCAGTGGTGAAACGTGAACTACACAGTCCATGTTCTTAACCACTACACAATGTTGACTCGCCATAAACCACCCAAGGAAAAATGGTAACTCAGAGTTCCTAAAAGGCTCTTGGTTTGGAAAATAAGGTGCTACTGGAGAACGAATAAGCGTCAGTGAGTAGAAGTGTTGTTATCAGCATCACCATTTTACATTTGCGGAGCTCTTTCCAGCCTGGAGAATTACTCTCTACATACGTAATCTCAGTAAAACAGCCACATAGGCAGACAAGGATTTGGTAAAAATGACTTTCTACTGCCAAGAAATGGAGGAGGGGGGCGGGGAGCAAAAGGGGATAATCTGACCCCAGAGGAAGGCAGACAGCATTCAGACACAAACTGGAATAATTAGGATGGAGGGAATGACTGCAGTTGAGCACAGGCTGTAGTCCCAAGATGTGACAGCAGAACCCCGAACAGCTCTTCAGGAAGCTGCCAACTGAAGTCACCAATATCCTGCCCATGAAAGCCAAGTATCTTTGCCTGTTCAGAAGGACGGATAAACACCAAGGGTAATGCTGCCCCAGCCTCGCCTCTCTCTCAGCGCATGTCTGTTTGATAAGTTTCTCATATGTGGCTGAGACGTGCCCCTCTCAGTGCAATGGTAACCTTCCTGGCATGATTTCAGAGTTGAGGGGAGGAGAAGACGCAGAGAATTTAGACACAATCACTCCAAGAAAATGGTCTTTGCCCGACGTCCTGTGATCCTGTGGGAGATGCTTTCACTCCGTTGCCTTGGAGAGTAGCTCCTGGTCTACCAGGGAAAGAGTGATGGGAACAACCCCAAGAATAGCAAGGGGACTTGGAAAAGGCTAGACCAGCCTGTTGGCTCAACGGTTATAAAATCAAAGAGAAAAAGTAAAAACAAAACAAACAAAACACCACTTTCTTTTCTGAAAGGAACTGAGCAAAGGTGGGGTCCACATGAACACACACAAGGCTGAGATATTTCTTATGAATTGGACACAATAAAATTAATGCACTCTTTTTTCATCACTGCTCCCCTGGCACTTCCTTGGCTTTGTTTCATCTTTGAAGTTTTAAGCAGATATTCCTGAATTGGGGTAATTAAGCTACCAAAAGAAATATTTAATCAAAACTTCACAAAATTCTTAATTGGTACAGAAACTATCCAAAACTCAAAATTTATTGTGTCAATTCACATAGTCAAGAATTTCTCAGGTTCCTTAAATATCCATTTTTACCATTGTTTTCTGTGAGTTTGCCTATGTTGAATGTGATCAACAAATCAAAGTATTAAAGGGACAGGGTAAAGTTAATCAGCCTTAAGTTGACCTAAAAACCATATTGGTGAAGTATAGAGGAATATAGTTTACATACTTTTTTCCAAACATATTTCTAAAATAAGCTATCAATCAGAAGTTATGAGCAACTGGAAAGGAGCCAAATTATTAGGCTGAATCATAGCAAATAATATGCTTTGTTTGGAATTCCAATTTTTATTTACAAAATGCTGTCCTATCTAAAGAGCAACAAGTATGTTCAAACATGGCAACACCCCCGCCCCCTTTTGATTCCAGGGACTGAAAATTCCCCACTTCAATCAGAATTGTACAGGCTGATCTCTATCACGCAGCCCAGGTGGTGCGGCCCTGAGGGGCACAAAAGCTCTCCTCTGCCCTCCGGCCTGCGAGCACAGACAGCCAAAATGCTGTGAATAAAACATGGTTTTCTCCTCCACTGTGCTCTTTCCATTTCTTGCATTTTAGAATGCACTATTACCACAACTATTCTGCAGATGTAATTTCCATTGTTACTGCACCATGCACCCAGTATTATTGTATTAAACATCTCTGCATAAGATAGGCCACTCTTAAGATTCTAATATCAGCTTTCAACAATTATGGCACTCAAACTCATGCAAATGATTATATGAGAGTAGTTGAGTGCCAATTCTAATAGGTTAAATCAGGTTTCTTGAGAAAACCAACCAAGTGTGAACTCCCGGTAAACTCTGGAATAACTGAAGACATATTCTTGGGTGGAAGGGTCTCAGAGAATGTAGATGAAACAACCTATTTGGTATAAGTTCAGAGACATGAAAGGGCTCCTCCTATCAAAAATTATCTCCTTTTCCTTGTGCCTGAAATTTACAATAAATCACCTTTCATAGAACTTTTTGAGGAAATGCGAATTTTAATTTTAGCTGGATTACGAAGTCAGGCCATCTGGCAGCTTCCTCATCACGGGCACAAGGTTATCCCTGTGTTCATCCACCCAGAACTGCAGAGATGAGGAGAAAGGGGGGAAGGGGACCCAGCATTTACATTACTTTGCTAGGGCTGAGGTAACAAAGTACCACAAATTGTGTGGCTTCAACAACAGAAATTTATTGTCTCAGAGTTCTGGAGGCTAGACGTCCAACATCAAGGTGTCTGACAGTGCCCCTTCCTCTTAAGGGCTATCTCTGTCTCACGCTTCTCTCCTAGCTCCTGGTGGTTTGCTTGCAATCTTTGGCACTCCTTGGCTTTGCATCACTCTGATCTCTGTCTTCATCTTTACAATGTGTTATCCCTGTGTGTCTGTGTCCAAATTTCCCCCCTTTATAAAGACACCAGTCACATTAGACTAGGGGCCATACTAGACCAGTCTGACCTCATTTAAACTAATTACATCTGCAATGACCCTATTTCCAATTAAGGTCACATCCTGAGGTATACCAGGGGTTAGTACTTCAACATATGACCGGGGGCAGGGGGGGGACAAAGTTTGCGGGGGGGAGCACAGCAGTGTTCGAGATAACTATCTCAATAAAGCTTTCAAGGAAGAATGTATGTTTGGAAGCCAATTCACAGGGCCAATGCTTAGGAAAAGTGTCCTGTACAAGAGATCCGAGGGTCAGCAACCCTCTGAGGCAATGATGGATGTCCTCCTACCAGTCCCTGCATCAGCCAACAGTGACAGCTCCAACCTTGCTGAGTGTCAAACCCAGGGCAGGTCAACCAGCCTCCAAGACCAGTTAAAACCACCACCATGAAACCCCTCTGCTTCAATCCCTGGGCTTGTTCTAGGCCACACAACCAGGCCTTAAAAGGTGATTCAGCTTCTACTTTGGTCATGGGTACACTCGCTATTGATGACTTTAGCCACCATGCAAGGTGTCTGAGTGCCCTGAGGTCACCATGCTATAAGAAAGTCCAGACTAGCCCTTGCAGAGAGACCACATGAAGAGGCCCTGAATCAACACACAGAGAGAGATGCCTGGCCAACCCCAGCTACTCCAGCCACCATCTTGAGACAGGAACCAACCTAACGAGACAGGGCATCTGCAAGGCCCCTGACCTAACAAGATAAAGTCCCTAACCAATCTAACCAATCGGCAAGCTAGGAGAATCAGATAGAGACCACCAAGATCCACCTTCTGCAGCCTCTGGACTTCCCTGGGTTTACGCATATGCCCTAGCACCCAGAAGTCCACTGAAGGTGACCCTAGCCCTATTAGCATAGTAAAAGTCGCACCCAGGGGTGGAGAGCTAGCATGCTAATGATACATGAGTCACATGTAACAGGATGGTACGAGACACTGCAGGCACAAGCACAACCCCACCTCTTCATGCCAGGACAAGACCCTCCACCCCAGCCTTTGCCTAATAAAAGCGCCCCCATCCCCCTCCCTAAGGAGCCTGTTGCTGCCCCTCCTTTCCGCACAGGCTCCCTTGTGCCTCTCCTGTGCACAAACTAATAAATTTCTACTTTTCTACTCCCATTTGTTGTCTCTCTTGATTTCCATCCTGGGGGACAGTAAGAACCCAATGTTCCAATAACAATCTGACTGCAACCACACGAGACGCCTGAACCAGCACTGCCCAGCAAAGCCCTTCCCAAACACTGACCCCCGGAAACTCTGAGAGATAACCAAATGATCAGTTGTTGTTTTAAGAACCTCAAGTTTTGGAGGTGATTCATTATGTAGATAACTAGAACAGAGACCAGTGCTATTTCTGCCAATCTTTTTAAAAATTAAAAGTTACCTGGATAGTGTCAAATACAATATATTTCAAAGCGATGATTTCTAGAAAATAATATATATTAACCAAAAAATATTTTCTTATTAAAAACCAATATATGGTCATTATTTAAAAATGAAAACTACAGATAAGCAAAAAGAAAAGGAATTAAAATGTCCATAATCCAGAGTTTAAAAACAGTTAATTCTTGAATACCTGTTGTATTTTTTGCTAAGTATTTTTCTTTGCCACAAACATACATACACACACACAATACATAGATACATTGGCATAATTACAACATACATGGGCATAATTCAAACATATGTGTTGTTTATAAAATGAGAATTACACTGCTTTCAAATCTGTTTTTTAATGTAACAGATCGTGAATATCTTTCCAAGCCAATAGATTTTCACCTAAAATGTTCTTCCAAATGATGTCCCTCAGAGCTTGCATAAGAATGTGATCGAGGCGACTGAGGGTCCCCGCAGGAGTGAGGGGGATGCAGGTGAGACCCCAGATCCTCCACCTCAGTTCAACAGGAGCAGCTCCTCTTTTCTCTTTTTTATATATTTGGAATCCCTCACAAACTTTTGCCTGAAAAAGAGCCTTCCTGCTAAAGAAAATAAGTTCAAAATCCTCCATCTATAACTTGATTTTTAATGACTTCTACATTGGTTTAATTTACTTAACCAATCCCCCTTCTGATAGACATTTAGGTTCTTTCCAGTTAGACGATATTACAGACTGATGTGATCAACAAAACTGTAGCTAAATATTGAAGTATGTTCTATCATTTTCTTAGAATAAGAAAATTCCCAGAAGTGGAGTAGCAGGTTCAAAGGACAGGCACAGTGTACAACTTTTAATAATTTTACCAACTTCTAGTCCCTTCCTGTCTCTGTTCTTGAGAAACTGAGGACAAACCAGGTTGTGCTCAGGCTGGGAGCCCTGTGCAGACCCACCACAAAAGGCTCCTCCACTGTCACCAGCCCAGTAGACATCTGCGTGTTGTCTTACCCTGAAGCCCTATGACTCTCTGGAACATTCCTAAAAACACCTCTGCCTTTAGGTCTGAACAATCCACTACATTAGACAAAAACCTGCATGCCATTTAAACAAAGAGCGAACAAGACAAATCAACTTTAAGTACATGTTAAGTTGTTTTTAGATAACTTTTATTTAAAACATTTAAAAATACTTTATCTAGTGTTCTACATGAAATCTTTAAAAGGATAGAGATTCCTTTTCCACCTGGAAAAATGTGTTGAAGCTTAAAATTGGCTATTGCCATCAATTGTAAAGGTTATTAATCAAAATCCCTGGCTAAGAGCCAGAGCTACACAAGTAACGCCAATAAAATGTCAATATTAACCATCCAACTTATCAATCAACTAACACAGAACAAGGGACTTCCCATTCAGGCTGTAACTGACCTGCAAACACAGCTGCTTGCCTCAATATCAGCTGTCTCGATTTTGAGCCAGAATCATACACTATATGGTATTTACAGCCACTTCTCACATTATGTAAAAAATAGATTCCTGAAAAGGAATGTGGAAACTGAGTTTTGTAATTAGACTCATATTTTAAATTATTATTTATTTGACTCATTTAGTTATTTATGAATATTCTTAAAAATTAAATTATCAGCTACTTACCATCCCAATAAATCAAACTGTATTCATTCTCCATATTCACTACAATTTGGGTCAATATTCAATCATAATTTTAAAATAATTGTATCAATACAACTTCTTCCTGCTTTTTCATTTAATTAAGAAAAAATTGTTATTTAATGATTAAAGTGAAGTAAATCCGGGCTTTTATATATCGTCTACTTAAAGCAAGATATATCTGCACTTACAAAACTAAAAGCTGAACACATAGGAAGAGGATCTCGGTTTTGTAAAAGTATAGAAGAAATTAATCTATCTTAAATGGACAAGAGGATTAAAAGTCTCTTTAAGAGCCTTAGACTTTAAACACACTAAATCAGTCTCCATTATCACTGTGGGCTGGCAGAAATGTAACATTACAAGACTTCTGCTACCACTGAGGCGAGAGAGATAAGCCTTGCCCTATGTATTATGAAAAATTTGAAGGTCACTCTAAGCTAACGTAGGACCAATTCTGAATAAAAGAAAATAATTTTTATGTAGTCATCAGCTCACAGAAATGACCTCTGCAGGGAGCAACACTCTGTAAATGAATTTAAATGGAAAAAAGGGAAACATTTACAAAGGCTTTCTTTTGCCAGATCTCCAGCCTATTCCAAAGAATCTAACCTGAAGATGCTGGGCGAGAATCTTCAGGGCAGGGTGAGGTGATATAATGCACAGCCCCAGAAACCCAGGTCAGGGACAGGTAGTGGGTGAGCTGGTGACAAGTCAAAAAGTCAGCAGTGCTACTGGTGACATACAACAGCAAGGAACCAAGAAGTGCAAATTTTAGCAGGACTGAGACGACCACAAGGGACCTGGCCAAGGGCAGAGTCGGGCAGGAAGGCGGTAGCAGGACCAAGGACAGTGCCACGCAGCCGCTCTAGTTTCTCTGTTTAGACCCCACTTCCCTGGGCAACTGAAAACAACCTTAGATCAGAACCCTATGCCTTAAAGCTACATCACCTGGTTAATTTATGTTTCTGGCCTTATTGTATTTATGCAAGCATTCTCAAGTATTTCTAGAAAGAGAAGGGACATGAAACACAAACATGTATAAATTATTCCTACACGAATAGATGTGTGAACAAATAAATAACCAAGTAAACACCCAAATAAAATGTTCTCCAGCCAGACGCGTTCTTGAGGTTCAATCGGAGAATATTTACCTTTAGATGTGGGACTAAGTCCATCTCAGAGCATGGTGGGGCCAGCAATGAGGCTTAGGCTACATAATACATGGTCCAAATGCAAAAAGAAAGCACCAGTGTAGAGAAACACAAAATCAACTCATTGGGTTTAGTTATTTTTTTAATATACTCATATATGAGTGAGAAAGAACACTGTCCTAGGAGTGAAAATTATGAAAGAACCAGCAGTGAGTGAAGTCAAGTGGTAGAAGACAGAACTGAGAGGAGATGAGGGAACAGCAAGAGGTCTCAGAGTGTGTGCTGTATGACAGTCACCTTGATGTCCTCCATTGCTGGACCCCGTGCAGACTTCTAGGGAAGTATATGCCATGGTTTGCACTCATTTGTTGGCGTGACTGATTCCCTTACCTTTCCTGGACTGTAAGTTCCTTCAGGGCAGGACCTAACTCCTCTCCTGGTATCAAGTTTCTATGTGACTTCCCATCTTCAGTAGATGTGCTATCCTATCAGATAACATGTCCTCTCCATTCTCCCTCTGTAACGTCTTATACCTGGGCCCTCCTTCTGTCTCTCCACGTCCACCACCGTGATCATCTTGCTTAAGACCTCACTGGTTGAAAGGGAGGAGAGAGGAGTCAAGGGTTGGAAATCAGGAATGAGGGCCGCTATGGAGTTCACCATCGCACTCTGCACAAATGGCGCCAGGGTCCTGATTTTCAAAGCTTCATGAACCCCACACTTTGGCCAAATGTAATTCTTTGCTATACCTCAAAATGCCATGAAATGTCCTGCCCTAGTTCTTTTATTCACTCTACTTCCTCCGTGTGAAATACAAAAAATTTCTGCCGGTCATCATCTCTCCCCTCTACCAACATACACAGCACAATTGTCCTTCAAGTACCAACTGAATTTCATTTTCTTTAAGCAACTTGAGTTGCTGGGGTTATTCTAAAATTCTTACCTTCAGGATCCAAAGCAGAATAATTCTCGAAGAAAGCGCTACTTACCAGAAGTTCTGATAGGACTTAGAAATACAAACAAATTGTTTTTCTCTTATGGTCTATTTCACTGGCATTAAACTGCAAGGCTCCCATCTCAAACATTTTCCAGTTAAGTGATATCCACATTGCAATAAGGAAATAGATAATATCAACACATAATTCTCTATATGGCAT
The DNA here is from genome assembly GCF_041296235.1 of Equus asinus. Taxonomy (NCBI): domain Eukaryota; kingdom Metazoa; phylum Chordata; class Mammalia; order Perissodactyla; family Equidae; genus Equus; species Equus asinus. Next base: position 45,719,018 of record NC_091813.1, read on the forward strand.
TCAGTTTTGTTGTTGTTGTGTTGTGTCTGATGCAGTAAATTGCTCAGATGTAAAGGCATAGGAACATTTAGGAATGCTATGGAGCTGAGCTGTGCTTTCCGAGACCTAGCCACTCACCATGTGTGGCCATTTAAACTCAAATTAGTTCATTAAAATCAAATACAATTGAAATTTCAGATCCTCTGCTACATTTCAAGTGCTCATTAGCCACCTGTGCTAGTGACTGCCCTATTGGACAATGCGGCTATAGGACATTTCCATCATCACACAAAGTTCCATTGGACAGTGGTACTCTGAATGTCACATGCATCAGAATCACCTGGAGGGCTTATGAACACAGCTTCCGGGTCAGCAGATCTGAAGTGAGGTCTGAGTATTTGCATTTCTACCAGGAGTCCAGCTGATGATGACACTGCTGGTCCAAGGACCATACTTTGAGAACCTCTGGACTCGGCTGATGACACTGGGTGAGCTTTCTATGGTGTGTATGCACAGGACTTTCAGCCTCAGTAGAGGCTGGGTTCTCTGCCTTCTTATAAGCAGAGGCAGAAACTATCAACACACTGGTAATTTTTGGCCTGGGAAGGTACAAAGTGGTTTTCCAGCACCAGCTATTTTCTTAATTAGGATACGGTTAGGTTAGAGTTTCCTAAACATATTACCAAGGTGTTGGTGAGGCTTGTATTCCCTGGAACTGTGCACAGAAATGTGTGTTTGTGCCCATGAGCACTTTTCTAAGACACTGTGGTCACTGGGACCTTGATTCTTGGGCCAATTGCCTCATCACATGGGGCTGGAGTAGGTTGTTTAGTCTCTCGGTGACTCAGGAAAACAACAGGACTCCTATCACAGGGCTATCCTGAGGTTAAAGGAGAAATGCTCAAGAGGCACCACACACAGCATCCAACGGAGAATAAGTGCCCCATCAGTGTGAGCTGTTATTTTCACCAATTCTCAAGGAGGTCCATAATCCCCCCCAAAATTAAGATGATCTTGTTTAAGCTAATATCAAAATGCGCCTTCTCTGCACCACAGCAGCTATATTTTGGGAGATAACTCAAGGGCAGAATTAAAATTTGGTACAGGAAATATGCAAAAGTATTTCCAACTTGACAGCTAAGAACCATCTCTATACAGCACACTGGCAGGTGAAATTGAAAACAGAGTTTCTTCAACTGCATTTCCATCTGACAAGAGGCAAAAGAGGTATATTCCTGGACCTTAGACTGGACTACAAACTCCATGAAGGCTGATGACGTATTTATTTTTGAATCCGAAGCCTCGAGCACACTGCTGGGCAGTCTCCAAAATAGCTGATAGGTGGATGGCTGGATGGACAAGGAAATGGAAAGACGGACAGGTGGATGGGTGGACGGGAAGATGGTTAAGCGGACATCCCAGGTCCCAGGCTATGGAAGATTAAAGTCAGCAGGGACTTGGCGAACACCTGGTTCAACTTCCTCATTTTATAGACAAGGAAAACTGAGGCTGAAATAGGCTAAATGATCTGCCCAAGATCACCAATTAATTAATTAGTGGCAGTTATGCCGCATCTCAACATCACTCCTCTGCTCTGAGTCTTAGATCCACACACATATACACACACACACACACGGTAACATTCATCACATACTAACACAGCTTTGAGGCAAGTCCACGACTCTAAGATTCATTCTCCTGGAGACTTAAGGACTAGTGAGGTATTCCGTTTAAGGATTGCTATGATATCTGAGAAAGAAGCATGAACCTTCTCCTCTCCCAGCATCCCTCTCTTCCAAGAATCTCTTTGCACCAGAAGTGCCCAGAAAAGCACAACCTAGTGTTTTCTAAATTTATCTCTGATCAATACCGGTTCACCACTAGGCACATTAGTACAAATTCAAATCCTGTAAAATGCTTGGTTCTTAAGAAGTAGAGAAAAATAGCAACGTATAACTATTGTTTAGTTTAAAGGCAAATGTAGCATGGTAGAGGTGTTGCTTTCCCACATATCCATTCTTCCTTATTCCTCAATAACAAAACCCCGATTTCTAGCTGATCACATTGATGCCCAGATAAAAGATCATATTTCCTAGTGTCTCTTATGACTGTGTGGCAATGTGACTAAAATCTGACAGATAAGATATAAGTAAGTGTCATGTGGGATTTCCAGGAAGTTTCCTTAAAGGAAAGGGCTGTACTTACTGCTTCCTCCATCCTTTTGCAGTGAAGATGTGATGGCTGGAGCTGTAGCAGCAATATTGGACCATGAGGAGAAGGATTATAGCCTTGGAATGGAAGAGAGGAAAGCTAGATGGAGCTTGGGTCTCTGATGACTATGGAGTCTCTACATAAGACTTGTACTACCTACCTCTAGACTTCTTTTATGTGAGAGAAAGAAAAATTTTCCCTTGTTTAAGCCGCTATAATTTTTTTTCACATGTAACTCAACCTGATTTGAAATACATTCAACATACTCTAGTATTCTTAGCTACTTATAAAGAGTGTTGTCCCTATTGAGAAAGTTATTCAGAGTTGAAGCTTTCTGTGAAGTAGCCAGTGGCAGTGCAATAGATCAGCAGCCCACGCCTATTGAAAGTTAAAGTCCCCACTTAAACGTTCACTGTTGCTATTCAGCACTTCCTGTATAGGTAAGCAATCTCTAATTCTGGGATCGCTACTCTTCCCCTAGATGCCCTATGTGTTTTCTTCTTGCCTCCTCGTCCTTTGCTCCAGAGCCATGGCAATTCTTCCCCTGCCAGAATTCTCATGACCACCACACTGCACCCTCCCTTCCTCTCAGCCCAGAAATTTACAATGCATTAACAAAACGGAGCTGCAAAATCACACTCGGTCCGTTCCTTTAGCCTGAAAAATCTAGGTTTGAGGCATCATATTAATGAAGTTACCTCTTATTTATCTATTCTCCCATTTGGAATCCTAGTCTATACTTAAGAAGCCAGATACTGACATTATTTTGACCACTTGATGAATTCTACCTGTCTATATATTTTTACTGAAAAGTACAGACGCTTTTTCTTGAGAAAGTAAAGCAAAATTCAGTCAGGTCTCAAGTGGAACAAGAAAATAAAGATATCTTTAGTCTCGTAATGTTCCCTTAATAACATTCACTTTAGACCATTTTAAGTTGAATGTGTCAAGTCTTTCACCTGCAAAACAAAAGTAAGTCATAAGTGGAGCAGATCCAGGTTTTGTAGAGCTTGAAGTTCATTTAATTTGAGGGCCCTCTTTAAAAAGAAGAAGATGAAATTATAAATACAGAATTAGGTAAAATCGCTTCTGCTCATAATCAAGACATATGCACAAATCCCAACCCAGGGGAAAAGAGAGGATGAAATGAAAGCAAATGATAAACAGATGTATGGCTAAAAGCCAGAAAATAAGAAAAAAAGTGACAAGAATTCTTCTTAAAAACCGGCAAGAAAAAAATATAAGCAGTACCAGTTTTGAAGCTCCTGTTAAATTGATGTAGCAATTACAATGAGGGGAGAAAAAAACCTTATCCACGAAAAGATCAGTACCAACCACCACATATAGATAGCGCCCATAAAATATTCAAAGAAATGTGCTGGATAGTCAGATAGAGATTATAGCTAAAAACCTCATCTTAGGGAAAGTGTTAAGACGATGAATTGCAGAGCTAACCATTCACTGACTCTCACTGAATATTGTTTAAAAGCACCTAACATTTGCTTTAGAGGCACCATCCCTCAGAACACAAGATCTACCTTTTTATCTTGTATCTACCAGCAATAAAAAACTAACAGCCAACCTTAATTAAGCACTTGTTGTGTGCCCAGCCAAGCAGCATGGTAAGCACTTTATGTGCAATGCCCCAATTAACCCCCAACAAACAAATGAAATCAGTGTTTTATTATCCTCATGTTACAGACAGGGAAACGGAGGCCGAGGAGGTCACACAGCCCATGAGAGATGAAGCAGTTTCCATAGAAACCTGAGATTCAGAGAAGTTAACCAACCAACCCGGGTGCCACAGCTATTAAGTGGTAGAATCAGGATTCTAACTGGGTCTGACTTCAACACAGGCGTTCTTACCACCATGTTTATACCTGCACGATAGTAAGGGATCCAGGCACAGAATACGACATTGTCAAGGGTTTCTGGATTTACAGTTCTTTTAGGAAAAAGGACAGTCATGAGAAAAGCAAATGTGGAGTAGCTATTAATTTAATACATCTTTGTGGAGCTTCCAGCATGGCCCACTGGCTGCCATTCTCGGGGGTGAAAGGCAGCAGTCAGGTCTGCCTTCCGATGGGCACACACATTTGACAGGTTGTAGCTTATCTGATCGTGGGAACGAGTGCCCTCTCTCCTTCTTTCCATGTCCTTTTTTCTAGAAAAATAACATTGTCATTTATACTCATTTCATAGCTTCCATATGACCAAAAGGCACAACTGGGGGCTGGGGCATTTAGTTTGCCACTTCATATTTTATGAAGTCCCATATATATTAGTATGAATACGTAATAAGAAGAACACCGCCATTTGCATCTGTGGAGGCTGGAACGCCTGCCACAGGCCCCCGTTCCTGCTATAAAAGGTTTCTGCCCACTAGCTCATCCCCTCTACATGAAAAATGGATTACGTATTCCCTTCACTTCCTAATTTCAGGTTCTGGTCCAATTGGAGGGGCCAGGGCTATAGCCCACACCATATCACATGTTAAATTGTCAAAAAAAATTATTTGATACCTGACATACCAGGAAACAAATATATGACATTCTGCTCCCACTCCAGGCTTCTCCTTTCCCTACAAGAAGACAACAATTTGGAATGCTGTTGGTTGGTTGGTTGGTTGGTTTCTGTTTATAAAAATAAGACATGAAATTGTTAAAAGTTGGGAAAGTACAAAAAGATACAGAGAAGAAGAAAAAAAATTGCCCAAATCCCGATCGCAAGAGGAAATGACTATTAACATTTTGGTTATATTTCTTGTAGTGTTTTATCTACCTTAGAAAATACCTGAGATCAAACAGTGTATATATTTCTGAAATCTGTTTCGAGTGGAGTTTTTTTTTTGGTTGTTTTTTACTTTAAAAGGCCATCTGCTTAATACTCATGTACGGCTCTCTTATTTTTCAGGCAAAGATGATTTCGACATCTTGACTTGAGCATTCTAGAGATGTCTGCAAACAGCCCAAGCTGCCCTTAGGCGTAATTCAGTAGGCTGTCCTGGGTCTTTTTGATTCCATAGTAATGAAGATGCGCCCACACAATTTACCCTACACAGAGCTACATGACAAGATGAAAGCTGACGTTCCTGAAAAATATGAATTGTCATTATCTTTTCATGCTAATAGGAATTTAGTGAGGTTTGTATCTTTTTCATGTTTCACAAGATCTACTGATTTACACCTGGCAATCTCTGAATTGCACAAGCAGGAAAGATTGCAAATTCAAAAGAAAGGAAGGGATGCAGGACACATGGAGGAGTCATTTAAATATTTACCACGATAAAAGTTCATTCGACGAGCTTAAAATTCATTTGACAAGGAGGAGGTGAAAGAAGAGGATGTGAAGGAGGAGGAGGAGGAAGAGGAAACCCAGCTAGTCCTCCAACCACCACGTGCCTGGCAAAGGACTTCTGGTTGAGCTTTCTCCTCTCTCACTACCCTAAAACCTCTCTGATTCCTCAGTCCCACAACAAAGATGGATGACAGTAGGATGGCTGCCCAACAGCTAAAGTTAAAAGATACCTTTACTACTTAGTTTGATACCAATTGACACATGGGTGTTTTGGCAAATAATTATCTTTGGAAATCATCCAAATCTATACAATTCTAACTGAATCAAAGAGATCAATACACATAACGGATTTTTCTGTTTTAAGTCTGTGTGTTGGCCCAGAACAGAGACAGTGGAGGTAATCATGAAACTTTAATGGGTTGTCAACCAGGGACTTCATCATCTTGCTTGATTTCAGTGGTAGCTGTTCTTATAATTTTTAAATTGAGGGTTTTTTCAGGATTCTCTATCCTCTTATTCATCTTTCATCTTTAAAAGCATTGCTGATGCTTGGGAGGCTTTAGCCACAAGGCAATGCAGTTTATTGGAGCTGGAGGAGTTTTCCAGAGGGCATTTTTTCAGTAGAAACAAAGGTAGGATGCAGCTTGCCTAACGTGCAGACACCGCGTATGGAGCTCGGCAGCCAGTCTGTTGTTAACCTGTCATCACAAAAACCTTCCTTAGAATGGATGCTCCATATTTCAGGGAGCGGTGGTTTTAGGCAGACATTTTTCAGGCACCAAGGATAGCTCTGAATTATGTTAGATAGAATGCGAACTGTTCCCTCACAGCACAACAGCTTTTTCCCTGAATAATGTCACGCCATTTGAACGTCCTGAAAAGTCAAATCTCTTACAAGACATTATCCTAGCAAGTTTAAGATACTTGAAGTTCTTTCAGTTACTAATGATCCTCATACCAGTGTTTTCCACATATGTCTCAAAGGAGACAAATGTGTTCTGTCTTGTTTCTAAGGAGGGGAAGAAAAGCAGCATTATCTTAGTTCTTCCGAGGGAATTGCCAAATTTGGTGGAGTTCCTTCATAATTGGATGTTTAACTAATGAATTCATTCTGAAAACTGCTTCTTGATATCTTTGGTTAAGAGCATGCATTTTCAATTTGTTGTTCCCAAAAAACTGAGTGTGGTGAACTAGACAGTATCGGCTGTGAGCTCCTTGATCTATGTGCTGGAAATTGTCACCTGGACACACATTTGAAATGGAAAAAAACAATTCACAGGGAGGGATCAACAAAAGAGAGCCCGTAATCCATGTAAAAAAATCTAGATAGCCTACATTTTTTTAAAAAGTCAATTCTCAGTTACCTGTGGGGTAAGTTCCAAACCCACAATCAAAAGCAGTTATAAGTGCACAGTTCATAGCTAAATATCAAATATTTATTTGGAGTTATCTACAATTTGGGTTAACTAGATCCCTGGAGGGAAATAATACATTGCTGACAGTGGAAAAACAGCTTTCATTGTTTGTGGGGAATGTGACATAGTTCTTTTCTTCATAGACAAAAACCAGTTCAAATTTGTTTAGAGCAAGCCCCGGAGGAATGTTCAAAATGTTTTAGTAGTGAATATTTCTTTTTAAGATAAATTATTAAATAGAGCTTGAAAATGTTGTGCGCTGTGGTTTTAATTTTACTGCAGTGGGATTTGACTTTTTTCAAAAATAAATTTGTTTTATTAAAAAGTTGGTTGTAAAAACGCAACTGGGAAAGAAATGTATAAAATGAAAAGTAAAAGCCCCTTATTCCTGCACACATGTTAAATTTTGATAGAGAATGATAGATGTGATGGCTATTGCTAAAATGCCAAGATGACCAATGTCACCTCCGCCAACACTGGCTCTTATCAATCTTTTTACTGCTTGTTCGCCCAATATTTCTAATGAACTCTGCTTACCCTCAAGAGATCGTAGCTTGAATTGTCCACCGTCCACAATGTTTCCAGAATTATCCGTCTAATTTAAAACCTGATTATTTAAGTCCCTTGTTTCAGGGTCTCTGCTGGCTCCCTGCATCTGAACTCCCTTACAGGGCTCACTGGGTCCCTCACAGCCTGGGCCCAACTTTCCTGTTTTGCCCCATCTCCTTGCTTCCTCCACAAATCACCTTTTGTGCCAGCCATGTTTAATTTTTCACCTTTTTGGAATTCGCAATTCTCTTCCTCACATCTACGTCCTTGAATCTACCATTTCCTCTCCCTTCTGCCTCTGATAAAATCCTACTCAACTTCCAAGAGCCAGTCAAAATAGCATGTCCTCTGTGCCGCCCCCTGACCCCCCAAGAAAAAGGAGCTACCCCTCTTCTGCTTCTCCCGCGGCAGCACTTAGTACATCACTATATCATTTTTGTGCAATGTTTGTCTGCTTCTATAGCTCATGATGTCTTTGAGGGCAAAGACCTTCATCATTGCTTCCCTGTCACTGGTTGAGTTCCTGATTTACAGGAGGCCCTCAAAAAGGGTTTACTGAATACCTAGAGAGCATTCAACAGTATCCAGCAAAAGTAAACAACAAAAATCCAGTCTCTCTTCTTCATCTGTAGCATGGAACATGAAATATTTGAAGCAGTTAGTACATAATGAGCATTAACCACCTATGGCTGACCTGCACAAGGAAAGCCTGCCATGAAATTCTGTGGGTGGCACCTCCACAGCCCCAGACAAAATAGCAAAGAAGGCAAATTATACCCTTGTTTCTCCTTCCCACCTTCCTTCTGTCATCCTCTCTCACCTCCTGCGACTTTGCCCCGACAGCCTTCCCTCTCAGATGCCCTCAGACTGACCAAAGCTCCTTACTATAGAACGTACACCAAGCCATAGGCAAAAATGGCCCCCTTTCCCCCCTCAGCCAACTTCCTCTCCCTCAGCCAACTATCATGAGACACTACTTGAGCAACAAATAAGATTAGATCACTTAAGTAGCTGATGCTCTGGCAAGAATAAGCTCAATCTTCCAGAGAGGAATACCTTTTAAAAAGATTGGCTAATTAACTCAAATGAATCTAATTTGCAGAATATACTGAAGAGATATTTTTATTTGAAGGCCTTTTAAAAGTCCCTTGGACTTTCTGGGTCACTCGATACTACCAGCTCCAAGATGGAAGAGGTAGTGTCAGCAACCAGACCCCCCATTTCTGAAAGGTTGCCCACAGCTGGCACATCGGCAGGGCTTTCCCAGTGCCCCTTCATTAGAGGGGCAGTGCTCAGAGGATCACAATCCCTCAGGGTCTACGCTTTTGACATCATGGAAAGAAATCACTAAAAAACAAATAGGGCAAGGAGAGCAAGGAGAAAAAAGGTTGAGAGAAGAGATGTGTCAAGATTAGGGTAACCACATAGAAGACGCAACACCCAAATAGATGGGCTCAGACATAAAGCCTACTGAAAGAATCAGAAATGCACCTCTCCCAGCATTTTTTTTCCATTTAAAATGTTTTCCCCCTAAGGAAGCGGAGCATCCTATAACATATTCGCTAAAAAATAAATAAATAAATTCACAAAAGATTGAGTGAGTCAGAAAACCCTGGAGCACTTTTCTTCCTGAAATTACGAGAGCCTACTGGAACGGCTGGAAATGTCTCTGCTCTACCCTCACTTCTCACGATATTAGTTTCTAGCCCCAATTTGATCTTATTTCCTGGGCGGCCGTTCCTGTTATAGCCACACACGCTGAGATCAAAGGATGGAGAGGCTGTTACACACAAGACTAATGTTACAGACAAAAGAGTAGCAAAGGGATCAGACTTCATTATATAAAAAAATAATTTTCAAGGGATAAAAACCATTTACAGAAGAAGCCGAAACCAAAAATAGTAGCAACTTTAAACTTCATTTTAGGAGCCTGAGGGATGTTCTATGGAGGGCCATGTGGTTGCCTGGGGAACAGGATTCATTTTTCCTCTGCTATCCAATAATTTCTTGGAAATTGCTACCCTAAATTATATCTATGATTGTTAAATTCACTGTAAATGGAAAAGCTCCTCAAAAAGTGCAGCTTAAGTTATACTACAAGAATCTTTGTCAGGAAAATGTGATAGAGAGCTAAAGCTCCTTTAATAGCTCTTGCTTTCCCAATACATTAACATTCTACGTGGATAGGAGATTTTCTTATCCATAATAACTTATTCTTCATTTTGATTACTGAATGTGGGGTCTTCTTATAAGTAAGTGAATTTGTCTTGATTAAACACACTGATCTTAGCATGTCAAAAATATAAATAGGAATATTCTAGTCTGAACTTAGCCGTGCAAAATTATTCTGACTTTCCCCTAAGCATTAATGAAAGAATATCCTTGATAACAGAATGTGTAGGAAGCAAAAAGAATGATAGTTGGTTTTCTGTACATGATAAATGTTCGATTTTTGCCTGTTCTAGGCCCAATCACGAAAGACAAAAGTTTGGGTAACTGTGATGTGGAGGCTTACTGAAAGTGCCATCAATGATATTAGCACATATTTGTTTTATATAAAAACAACACTTCTGGCCAAATTCCTATCCTTTCTACTTCCTGTAACTCTATCAGGCCAAAGTAATTATTTCACTGAACATGCTGAGTCTTTCGTTTCTGGTTCCCTTGTGTTGTTAATTAAATAAAGGGCACCATGAGAGCTGACACCCCAGTGGGTAGAATATTCCTTCTGTTTACATTCCTTGCTAATGCTTTTGGCTTTTCTATGCATTATCACCTTTTACCAGGAAGCTAGAAGGGCCAAGCAGCATCTCTTCACTTTCCTCTTCGAAACAGCTTGTGTTAAAATCTAGCTCAGGGGAAGAAACTGAGATCAATGGCTAAAGAAGGGGTAACATATGATTTGGTGAGTTTAATTTTCTGTTTTAAGATCCTGGCTGTCTTGTGCCTGAGAACAGAGACTTTGTACCTCAAACACATATCTTCTACAACCACCTCTGAAATGATAGAATAGTTGAATAGCAAAATCTCTATTAACTATAATTTAAGCATAGGAGAAAAATTCCTACTACTTGTCATAGAGCACTGTCTCAGGTACTGTAGAGCTTAAAAATATGCCAAAATAGGGGCCAGCTTGGTGGCGTAGTGGTTAAGTTGGTGTGCTCTGCTTCAGCGGCCCAGGGTTGGCAGGTTCAGATCCCGGGCATGGACGTAGCACTGCTCATCAAGCCATGCCACAGCGGCATCCCACATACAAAATAGAGGATGACTGGCACAGACGTTAGCTCGGGCTAATCTTCCTCAGCAAAAAGGGGAAGATTGGCAATGGATGTTATCTCAGGGCCAATCTTCCTCATTGGAAAAAAAAGCCAAAATAATTTGATTTTGCAGATCAATTTTAAGGGAGTTGAATGAGAAGAGAACAGATTCATACAAGAAATCTTGTTTTTAAAAAATGAAAACTATTTCCAGGGAAGGTCCTAAGATAAGTACATACCTAGTTCTATCTCTACCACTAATTACTCCATCATCAGAGTGAAGGCCAGAATGGCTTTACAGGATTGTCAAATGCCTCACTTTGCTCACCCTATTTTATTAATGACGGCCTATTAACGACTGTTTTAGGCTCCCGGGAAACACTGGAGGGAGGAGTTTGAACACTGAATTGGATTAATGGTGCAAACAAAGTTAATCAATACAATCTTATCAATTTTAAGTTTTAAACTGGTAATGTGCATTTGTTGTTTTATTCGAGAATATTCAATTCTGCAACAGAAAATGAGAGATCAAATGGGATAGGTGAAACTTGTAAGATGTGCTAAGTATAGATAAATAAGTAACATATGAGACATGTTAGGCATAAATAAGTAGTATATGTGTGTGCTGAACATAAGGATAAAAATGCTAAGTAAACACTAAAATTGTCACTAAAATTAAATATACATGAGGTATACAAGCCACTCAATAATTATGAGGTTTTCTATTGGCAACCCATTGGTTATACTCAACCTGGCCCCACAGATACTCTGCCCCATAAAAACCATAGCACTCATAGACTAACTGGTGAGCTTACAGTTGTGAGCAGACACACTTGTCCCTGTGTCTCTCCAATTGAGCCTCCTTGCTCCAAACCTCAACTCCATTCCTCATAACCATACCATCAGCAGGGAAGGCTGACAAGAGAGGAAGAGGGGGAGGAGGAGGAAGGGATGGAAGGGGGGTGGGAGGAGGAGAAGGAGACAGGAGAAGCAGAGGGAGACTGCCCAGCAGACTAGGACTCATGTAGTGTGGTCCTTCTACCTAGCTTGTACCCAATCCTAAGTATATAAACCGACTCCATCTCTTTCCCCTTACTTCTCACTGTGTGCTTTTAATTGATTCAATAAACCACGTGATTTAAGCATCTTAATTTGTGATTCATAACTCATGGGATAGCTTACTTGGTAGTATATTTGGAAAGTACATTGCATCAGCATAACACCCACGTGACAAAGTTCATCAGTGTTTCTTAAGCCTTCATACTGTCTGCTAATTGTCTGCCAACAAGGACCAATAGAAGAAAAATAAATGAAAGGTGGCAACCAATTATTAATGGGTAAACCTGAAGTAGTCAATTCTGCTTAGTCCTACAGCTTGGTAACATATGGTCTTTGTTGTAACTTTGTATTACATACATATAATTAGTCATGTTTTCTCCTGGTAAAATTATCCCTAGCTCAAATCACTACATTACAGATATTGGTATTTCGTGATGTTCCACAAAGAGTATAGTGGTCTAAAAGGAGGGCTATGGTCTCAGGATGCTCAGCCAGCTGAACAAGTTTCACTACCATCCTTTTAGAAAGATGCTCGCTAGCTAACATGAGAAACGAACTCATTTCACTGCACCTGGTATTTATTTACTATACATTTCACATGGGCCAGGCACGATACTGTGTGCTGCCTGTAGAGAAAAGCGAATATGACAGAGTCACTATCTCAGGAATTTCATAGTGTATCATAGAGATGCATAGGGTATCACAGAGATACACGAAGTACCCAGGTAACTATGATACAGGAAACTAGCTCCATTCCATAAAAGACATGCAAACAAACCTTTATGGAAATTCAAAGTAAGCAATCACATTCACTGGAAGAATCCCAGGAAAGTAAAATGGCACAAACTTTTTTGAGGGTAATTTAGCAGTGTAGGACAAGCCTTAAGATTGCACAGTTTTTGGTAGTTAGAAACTGGAAGTAATCTACATGTCTAACATTTTGGGAGTGGTTAAATAAACGATGATACATCCATTCACTAGAATGTATGCAGCTCTTAAAAACTACATTGCAGATAGGAATTTCATAAATTTTATGGAAAAAGTATAAAATACTCATGGTAAAAAAAAATTGAACCCTTCAAAAAAGACAATGCAGTGTCTTTCTCACACCCCAGAATCCCCAGTACCTTTGATGTGGATTAAGGCTGCCCCAGCTTGAGAAGCCCAAAGTGACCTGGCCTAATGCCAAACTATATGACCCAGTGGACTTTTTTTATGGTATGAATTAGGACCGCCCCAGGGAGAGAAGCCCAGGGCATCCTCACCTGCATGCCGATCTATATGGCCAGATTTGTATCTAAAGTTATATGACTGCACAATAACCAGACCCCATCTGCACTGAAATCATTTAATGACTTTTTACATCATCTTTTCTTTTTTCCAGTAAAAATAAGTCACGTACCCATGCCTTATAAAAATTAGCCCTAACCCTCAACTCAGGGCAGCAGCAGCAGCTCTGACTGCCTGTGGGTCTTGTCCCCATGCACCAGCTCTGCCTGCCCATGGGACCTGTCCCCATGCCAGTGGGGGCAGCAGAAGCGGCAGCAGCAGGAGCTCTGACCGCCCGTGGGTCCTGTCCCCACGCACCAGCTCTGCCTGCCCATGGGTCCTGTCCCCATGCTATTTCACACTATTCTCTAAATAAAAGAGCACTACTGCCAGATCTTGAGAGTCTAAGAAATCTTTCTTTCGACTCCTCGGCTCACCGACCCCGCATCACCTTTACCCAAAGACATCTCTGTTGTAAAGAACACACACAAATATATATTTGTATGTACACCTCTTTATTTTTATTCAAATAGTTGGTGTCATACTATACTCATTGTTTGGCACTTCGTTTTGGCCTCTTAACAATTTACCTTGGAGATCTTTCCATATCAGCAAAATACAGATCTATAGCATGTTCTCTAACAGTCACAGAGTACTCTATTGTATGGTTGTTAAATATATTTTACTTATTCAATTCCCTATTAAAGGACAATTATATTGTTTCCAGAATTTAGCTATTACAAACAATGTTGCAACATATCTAGATGAAATGTTTAATAATATGGAAAACACTCAAGACATTTTGCTAAGCAAAAATAAAGGCAGATGAATGTCTGGTTTCCAGTCCCACATGTAAGGAGCTTGGAAGTCGCTACTCCATCCTAACAAGAAGTCAAACGCTGAACACAAAGAAAAATCAATTAACTCTTAGATCCGTAAGAGAGCAGAGGACACAGGGCAAGCAGCTTCCCCCAAGACTGGAGAGACAGGAAATACAGGGAGTCTTGGCTTGAGGGAGCAGAGACTCAGGAGTGGAAACCAAGGCAGGAAGGGGTGCTGGGGCAGGAAAACTGGAACTGTAGTTGGCAAATTGCTGGAGGCTCAGTGTAAACAAGTCTGTGAGTTAAAAACCCCAGGGGGACCCAGTCACGGGGGTCCCCCACAATATTGTGAGATTTACCTTTAGGAGTTCGGCCACATTCCCACGGTAAATATCAGAGAAAAATCCCCTCAGTCTTCCAGGAGGGGGAGGGGAAAAGAAACCACTTTGAAACATACCAGAGCATGCTGCTATTCCTAACAAAGCCTGCCCTCAAGAGAAACTAGTTTACCTGGCCTTACCCTGCTGAGGTATTCTAGGACCTAATTGAACTGGGGGAAGAAAAACCTCTGCCTTTAGCCCCCTGTCCCATCTAAGGTGGGGAGCAAAAACTGAGAAACTCTTGTGAAGTTCACAGGCGGGAGGCACAGGCTCACTAAAAGACTGAGAGCTAATTATAGAACTATAGACTGCTTCCCCTCCCCCACACCTCCCCTCCACATTACTAAAGGCCTATTTGCAACAGTTTCTTTCACCCAGTACATCCTGTCCTGCCACGGAGAAAAATTACAAGGCAGACCAAAAGGCAGAAAACACAATCTGAAGAGACAGACCAAGCATCAGAACCAGACACGGCAAGGATGTTGAAATTATCAGACTGGGAATTTAAAACAACTGTTACGGCACCAGGTTCATTTTTGCCCACTGCCCGGAAAGCCAAACACCGAGACGAGGAGATTGCAGCAGAGAGAGGGTTTAATCACAAGGCAGCCATGTGAGGAAGCGATAGAATGAGTCTCAAATCCACATCCTCGAAAATAGGGACTCAGGGATGTTTACGGGGTAAGGAGACAAGGTGGTCTGAAATGTGGACAGAGGTGATTGGAGGTGAGGAGAGGTGAGGTAACTGATGATCTGCGCAAGTCTAGTCAGACTCCATGCCTCTTCACAGGACGCATGCTCACATAAAGGCAGCATTAACGTGATCTGAGGGTGGAGTTTTTAGCCTCTTGACGTTAAAATGTCGCCTATCGGACATCTGCGCAGGCCCAGTTGATGGGTTGTTGGTCTCAACGAGCCTGAAGTGGACAAGGAGTTCTAATTCCTGAAAAACAGCTCACCCACCCATTACCATGGTGACCCAGGCTTCAGGAAGATGTTATCTATAGGAGCCTAGTGGGAGTCAGACAGCATATTGCCTCAGCAGCACAGTTAACAGTGGGTGGGTTAAACAGCTAAAAGCTATAATCAGTAATTGCAAAACGGAACAAAACCTTTAGTTCCTAGCTACTTAATCATCAATGGCTAACTGTTTGCCGGTTTCACAACTATGATTAACATGCTAAGGGCTCTAATGGATTAAATAGACAGCATGCAAGAAGAGACAAATACAAAAAAAACCCACTACACCTAGGCATATCATTTTCAAACTACAGAAAATTAAAGATATAAAAAAAAAGTTCTGAAAGAAGCCAGAGGAAAAAAACACCTTACCTACAGAGGAAGAAAGATAAGAATTACATCTAACTTCTCTTCAGAAACCATGCTAGCAAGAAGAGCAGGGAGTGAAATATTTAAAGCATTGAGAGAAAATAACCACTGACCTAGAATTCTGTACTCTGCAAAATTATCCTTCAAAAGTGAAGGCAAAATAAAACTTCCTCAACCAACCAAAAATTGAGGGAATTTGTTGCCAGTAGACTTACTTTGCAAGAAATGTTAAAAGAAGTTCTTTAGAGAGAAGAAAAATAATATAGGTCAGAAACTTGGCTCTACATCAAGTAAGGAAGAGCATCAAAGAAGAGTAAGTGAAGGTAAAATAAAAACTTATTTTTCTCATTCTTAATTGATCTAACAGATCAGTTCAAGATAATAACACCAACAATGTATTTGATTACATGTGCTTTTGTGTATATAATATATACTATATAACAGTCAACAGATATATTTGTATATATACATATATGTGTATATATACACATATACTGATATATATAGATATAAACATACATATATGCTTATATATAAGTAGAATGAATGACAGCAATGATACAAAGAATAGGAGGGAGGAAGTAGGATTATTTTGTTATTATAAGGTACACACACTACCCAGGAAGTGGTATAGTACTATTTGAAAGTGGGCTTGGCTTAGCTATAATATATATTGCAAACTCTAGGGCAACCACTAAAAAAGTAAAAAAAAAAGAAGTATAATCAATATGCTAAGAAAGGAGAGAAAGTAGAATCATATAAAATGTTCAATTAAAGCCACAAAAGGCAGAAAAAGAATGGAAGACAAAAGCAGGAACAAAGAACAAAGATAGCAAGTAGAAAATATAATGAATATGGTAGATATTAATCCAAGTATATCAATAATCACTTTGAATATCAGTGGACTAAATGCATCAACTAAAAGATGGAGATTGTCAGAGTGCATCAAAACACAAGACCAAACTTTATGCTGTCTACAAGAAACCCACTTTAAATATAAAGACACATACAGATTAAAAGTAAAAACTAAAAAAGGATAGATAAAAATATACCATGCTAACAGTAATCAAAAGAAAATGGGAGTAGCTATATTAATTTCAGACAGAGCAGACTTCAAAGCAAGGAGAGTTATCAGAGATAAAGAAGGACATTACATAATGAAAAAGGGGTCAATTCTCCAAGAAGATATAACAATCTTTAATGTGCATGTGCCTAATAACAGAGTGTCAAACTATGTAAAGTAAAACTGATAGAATTGCAAAGAGAAATAGATGACTCCAAATGGACAGATCCAGCAGGCAGAAAATCAGTAAGGACATAGTTGAGCTGAACAATATATCATCAATCAACTGGATGTAATTGATATCTATAGACTACTTCATCCAACAACAGCAAATTACACATTCTTCTTAAGCTCACATGGAACATTAACTAAGATAGACCACATTCTGGGCCAAAAAACCCACTTTAACAAATTTAAAAGAATAGAAATCATACCATGTCTGCTCTCAGATCACAGTGGAATTGAACTAGAAATCAGTAACATAAAAATAGCTTAAAAATCAAAAAATAAAATCTTTAAAAAAAAAAAAGGGGGCTGGCCCCGTGGCCGAGTGGTTAAGTTCGCGCGCTCCGCTGCAGGCGGCCTAGTGTTTCGTTAGTTCGAATCCTGGGCGCGGACATGGCACTGCTCATCAGACCACGCTGAGGCAGCGTCCCACATGCCACAACTAGAAGAACCCACAGCGAAGAATACACAACTATGTACCGGGGGGCTTTGGGGAGAAAAAGGAAAAAATAAAATCTTTAAAAAAAAAAAATAGCTTAAAAATCTCCAAATACCTGAAGATTAAACCTCACACTTCCTTTTTTTTAAAAAAATCAGGCATTTATTTATTTATTTTTTGAGGAAGATTAGCCCTGAGCTAACATCCATGCCCATCTTCCTCTACTTTATATGTGGGACGCCTACCACAGCATGGCTTGCCAAGCAGTGCCATGTCCACACCACTGAAGCAGAACGTGCACACTTAACCGCTGCACCACCAGGCAGGCCCCAAACCTCACACTTCTAAATAACGCATAGATCAAAAAAGAAAACCCAAGACAAATTTTTAAATATCTTGAACTAAGTGAAAATGAAAACACAACTTATCAAAATTTTGTGGGAATGCAGTGAAAGCAATGCTTAAAGTGAAATTTATAGCATTGAATGCATATATTAGAAAAGAAAAAAGATATAATATTAATCATCCAAGTTTCCACCTTAGGAAACTAGAAAAATAATAAATTAAATCCAAAGTAAGCAGAAGAAAAGAAATAAGAATTAGAACACAGGGTCTGGCCCCATGGCTAAGTGGTTAAGTTCGGCATGCTCTGCTTCAGCAGCCTAGGTTCAAGAGTTCAGATCCCGGGCGTGGACCTACACACTGCTCATCAAGCCATGTTGTGGCGACAACCCATATACAAAATAAAGGAAGACTGACTGGCACCAATGTCAGCTCAGGGATAATCTTGTTCAAGCAAAAAGAGGAGGATTGGCAACAGATGTTAGCTCAGGGCCAATCTTCCTCACCACAAAAAAAAAGAATCTAGATGCAGACCTCACATCCTTTACAAAAAGTAACTCAAAATGGATAACAGACCTAATTGTAAAACACAAAACTATAAAATATCTACAGATAACATAGGACAAAATCTAGATGAACAACGACTTTTCAGATACAACACCAGAGGCATGATCCATGAAAGAAATAATTGATAAGCCAGACTTTATTAAAATTAAAAACTTCTGCTTTGTGAAAGACAATGTCAAGAGAATAAAGAGATAAGCCACAGCCTAGGAAAAAATATTTGCAAAAGATACATCTGATAAAGGACTGTTATCCAAAATATACAGATAATTCCTAAAATTCAACAATAAGAAAACAAACAACCAGATTAAAAATGAGCCAAAGATCTGAACAGACACCTCACCAAAGAAGATATATGGTAAGTAAGCATATGAAAAGATGCTCCAAGTCATACGTCATTGGGGAAATGCAAATTGAAACAACAATGAGATACCATTACACACCTACTAGAATGACCAAAATCTGGAACACTGACCACACCAAATGCTGGCGAGAATGTGAAGCAACAGGAGCTCTCATTCCTTGCTGGTAAGAATGCAGCAATGGTATGGTACAGCCACTTTTGAGGACAGTTTGGCAGTTTCTTACAAAACTAAACATACTCTCGTCATACAATCCAAAGGAGTTGAAACTTATGTCCACACAAAGACTTGCACGTGGATGTTTATAGTAGCTGTATTCACAACAGCCAAAACTTGCAAGTGACTAAGATGCCCTGTAGAAGGTAAATAAACTATGGTACATGTAAACAGTGGAATATTATCCAATGCTCAAAAAAAATGAGCTGTTGACCCATGAAAAGACATGGAGGAAACTTAAATGCATACAACTACATGAAGGAAGCCAATCTGAAAAGGATACACATGGTATAATTCCAACCATATGACATTCTGGAAAAGCAATCCTATGGAGACAGTAAAAAGATCAGTAGTTAACAGCAGTTTGGGGAAGGGAGAGGGAGGTAGATGAACAGGCAAAGACAGAGGAATTTTAGGGCAGTGAAAATACTCTGAATGATACCATAGTGATGGATACACATCATTATATATTCGTCCAAACCCGTAGAATGTACACCACCAAGAGTGAAGCATAACGTAAACTATGGGCTTTGGTGATTATGATGTGTCAATGCAGGTTCATCGGTTGTAACCAACATACCACTCTGATGAAGCATGTTGATAATGGAGGAGGCTCTGCATATTGGGGGCAAGGCAGGTGTCATCTGGGAAATCTCTATTACCGTCCTCTCAATTTTGCTGTGAATCTAAAACTGCTCTAGAAAAATAAAGCCAACAACAAGAGGGCAGATTATAAAACAGCATATACAGTATGATCCCATTTTAATTTCATTAAAATATATTTACCAAATAGGGGAAAGTCTGAAAGGAAACCCTATATATATTAATAGTAGTTATCTTGGTGGTAGAATTACAGATGATTTTAATTTCCATCCTTTTACTTTACATGTTCTCAAGTATCTAAATTTTCTGCAGTGAACATATGTCACTTATATAATTTAAAACATTAAAATAAATGGTTTTAAGAAAGGGTTTGTGGATGAGACAGCATTTGGAATAGAACTTAAAGAATAGGTGAAAATGGTGGAAAATAAAGAGGTTGTGAAACTGAATTTGAACCTTGCACATCAGATGCGGTGTGTACTTAACAAAGTAAGTAGTGCGGGAGACGAACAATAAAGACAGAGGTGGACAATAGCACCTCTTTCATTTAGTCCGAAAATTTAGTTATCCAGAATACTTCTGAGCACTTCGTTCTGCCAACACTTGGTATATACTTGACATGTCTCCAAAAAGGAGTCAAAATTATCTAACAGAGGGTGTCAGAGAGAGCATTCAACCTAGGGGAAATATGGCATAAAGCAAATGTAGTGAAAAGTATTAAAGAATTATTGCTATATAAAATATCTTCAAAGACATCAATACTCACCACTCAACTGAGTTCCCAACAATATACTCAATAAGCTTGTGGGTCTTTAGGTACTTATGCCCAAGAGGTGGACATGGGCAAGATGACTGAATTACAAGATTTCTACCAATGCCATGAAGCAGGTGGGCTATTTGAAATGCACACAATTATATTTATGACTGTCACTGCAGAACGATTGATCCCAAGGACATTGAAGAGGGGTCTGGACATCACATTCATACTGCTGCTGTTCTAAACACCTCCAAAATCCAAAATTTTAACACTTTCTGGAGTAAATGGTTGACCTAATGGAAATTCCCTACTTCCACTAAGAAAGCAGAAAAGCAATAAAATATACCAAATGGTCCATACCATAACACTCCGTTCCACGTACTTGAACATTGGCTAAAACAATTCCAATCAATCCAACCTAATAACTACTTAACTAAACAGCTCCCGTCTGGGAAGCAACTGGCCAGGCACTGTGCCAGCTTCTGTCTAGACCTTTTTGTCTTTAATCCCAACAGTCTTGCACAAAAGGTATTATCATCCCCATTTTACAGAAAAATAAAACATGGCTCAGAGGGCTTAATTCACCCGTGCTATTCACTCAAGTAACAGGAGGTAAAGCTACTATTTAAGACCTTTTTGCCTGAAAGCCAGCGACCCTTCCACAGGGCAACATGGCCCAATACTTGCCACTTGCCCCAAAAACAGCATTCTGAAAATATCATCAATATTGGTTTCCTGTGCCAATACCATGATCAGAACAACTGTGAGAAACCCTCAGGACACCTTTCAGACAGATATAGATCTCTCTAACTGATCAGAATAATAATGTTGTGGCAAAGAGCAAAACCAATAAAAATTTCTAAGGAACGAACTGTGCCAAATATTTTTGTGGTCAGCCTCTTTCTTTGCCTCAATTGCTAGCAAAATAAAAAATTGGACAGAATAACAGCTGTGTCTTTCATTGGTCTGGGGATCAAATAAACAGATTCTTTTTATAAAACCAGGAACAAGAAGTTTGTGTCTCCAAATATAATGCCTATATCTTTTAAATATCTGAAATTCCCTTTAAAAATCTCAAGAATGAAATTTCAATTTAAAATATCTATAAATAGCATGGAATTGAGCAAAATGTTACTGATTTAAGCCAAACGAAAAAATGAGCAAGAGGCCCTTTTGCTATCTTTATAGAACAAAATTCTTCAGGGAATAGAGGCAGTGTTCCAAGAATAGAAAGAACATTTTCTCCCTGAATACCCCACCACTCCCTAACGTCACTACACTTTCATCTTACATCCTCAGGCAGCTCTTTCTTCTCCCCCAAAGAAAAGGCAGGGACATATCTGGTGGAAATATCTCAACATCTCTGAATATTAGATGATATACACAATAAGAAGAATATTGCTGGAAAGACGTTTTCCATAATCTCACCAGAGATCAATAGAGGCAACCAAAGAAAAGCTAGTAATCTATTAACAAGTGCTCTCGCAGCCCTCCAGTGCCACCCTGTAGAACGGAGGGCAGCCGAACAGCTGGCTGGAGACAAAGGAAAAGGGCCTA
Organism: Equus asinus; assembly: GCF_041296235.1. Taxonomy (NCBI): domain Eukaryota; kingdom Metazoa; phylum Chordata; class Mammalia; order Perissodactyla; family Equidae; genus Equus; species Equus asinus. Next base: position 45,740,712 of record NC_091813.1, read on the forward strand.
ATCCCCAAGGGTCCAGACGGCTCATTCACCCACCCACCAAACACTTATGGAGTCCCCACTATGGACTAGCCATCAGGAATGCAAAAATAAATGGCATGTTAGATTGGATTTCTCTATTCAACCCTTCCATAGCACATCGTACTTCTCTGTAGCACTCGTTGCAGGCTCACATTTCTGTCTTTTTAGCTACATGTTAAATCTTAAAAGAGTTGTTTATGGGAATGTAAAATGGTGCAGCCACTATGAAAAACTGCATGGCAGTTTCTCAAAAAAATTAAAAATAGAATTACCGTAGGATCCAGCAATCCCATTTCTGGGTATACAGCCAAAAGAACTGAAAGCAGAGTCTTAAAAAGATATTTGCAAACCCATACTCATAGCAGCATTACTCATAATAGACAAGAGGTGGAAGCAACCCAGTTGTCCACTGACAGATGAATGGATAAACAAAATGTGGTAAATACATAGAAGGGAATATTATTCAGGCATAAAAAGGAAGGAAATCCTGTCACGTGCTACAACATGGATGAAGCTGGAGGACATTATGCTAAGTCAAATAAGCCAGTCACAAAAAGACAAACGCTGTATGATTCCACTTATATGAGATACATAGAGCAGTCAAATTTATTGAAACAGAAAGCAGAATGGTAGTTGCCAAAGGCTGGGGGGAGGGGACAATTAGTGTTTAGTGGGTACAGAGTTTTAGTTTTGCAAGACAAAAACATTCTAGAGATTGGATGCACAATATACTTAGCATTACTGAACTACACACTTAAAAATGGTTAAGACGGTAAATTTTATGTTATACGTATTTCGACACAATTAAAAATTTTTTTAATTAAAAATAGACTTGTTTATCCCTGTCTCTGTACTATTTATGCACAAGTGCTTGCACATAGAAGATGCTTAATAAATATTTATTGGATAGGTAGATAGATGGAGGAACGGATGGGTAGATGGATGGACGACCGGACAGACGGATGGCAATGTGAACAGAAGAGAAACATATAAACCCATAATTACCATGCCATGTGAACACAGAGAAACGGGCCCTGTGAATATGAAGAAGTGCAGAGTTCTTGTTATGGTTGATTTTGACACAATATTTATCATATAGAACTACTTTTTTTTACCCCCTAACACCACAAAAATTTTTAATGTAGATTTAGTTGTATCTAGTTGAATAATTCTTATTTTTTCTCTTATTTCTCTTCACTACAGTATAATCTGTCTTCTGACCTAAATATTATTAAAACAGAGAAAAATCCATTTTCTGTCACCTTTGCTCTTTCCAGCACCTCTCTTAATCCAGAAGGGTGATGTTAAATAAAGCTTACACTCAACACGGCAGCAGACGAAAGCAGGTGATAAGTTGGCTTGCCCAGAGGTTATTAATCAGCTGTCCTCTGGGGCATCATGTTATGAAGCTGTGTCATGTAATAAACAGCAGGCAAAAAGAATAATCTCCATTTTCTAACTCTGAAGTGCAGGCATGTGCTATAAAACTAAATTGACATCTGTTAGCAGGCTTGTCACATGGACGGTTTTTTCCTGCAGAATCTGGAATAAATTAAATCTTAAAATAAAACTTGGAACAGAGAGGCTGCTTTACATAATTCCTTTTAATGGTGTGCTGTGAACCCATCGCACTGATTTTAAAGAGAAGTTCTTATAAGAAATGTTTCATTATCATTTTAATTGCAAAACCGCTGAATGCCACTCCATGCGAGGAAATTTGTGTTTTTTGAAAAGTCCTTATGTTTTTAACTAAAGCGGCAAATGAAACCTTCCTTTCCTGATATTTTCACTGGCTGGAAAATAAATCCCGTTTTACCACCAAAGGAAACCATGACCACCTTTTCTCAAGCACCTGCAGCCATTTCATGGGCCGTTTGTTATGCGTGGGCACCTCAGAGAACTGGCATGACCAAGGCAGTAACTGGCCGGCCGGCCAGGGTGTGACCTCACAGGATTTGCTCAGGAACACACTCTCTCAGAAGATTCACTAATACGATAATGAGTTCTGGGGGCTCTTACTGTCAAAAGGCATTAAGCATTTTTTAAACACATAAAAAGGAACTTGCAGAGCTGCGTGACCCAGCAAATCTGAGCTGCGCATCACTAAACATAACATTCCTCCATCGACCCATCGTCTCCTTTAGGAAAGGAAGTCCTACAACGACAAACCTTTACGCACACCTGGAGCAAACAGCCCCTCTGCGCCCTCAGGATTCACTTGGCTCTCATTCTCAAAACTTTGTCAAAATGGCAAGATTCTCAGACAAATACGCCCACTCCTGGTACACAGCAACGAAGAAAAACAAACGCCAGCTCCCTGGAGGCTATTTCCTCCGTATGTGAAATCTTCCTCTTTTGTAATAATACTGGGCGCCTTTGAAAATCTCGAAGAAGCAACAGTCGGTCAAAAGGCTTTGTTTTATATAAAATCACCATTCTGGTCTCACGAAAACTCCTCATTCATTTCTCTCACTAACATGAGTTTATTTGCCTGCACGACCTTCTCCAGCGGCAGGGGTTTGTATCACATACCTTGCAAGAGGGAAAACTGAGGCACAGAGGACACAGTGACTTGGTGAGGAGACAAGGAGCGAGGCTGCAGAAGCCTTTCTTGTTTAAAGGGTTTTATGCATAGCAAGGCATGGGGGATTTGCAAATGGAAGTCTGGGCCACTAAAGTCCTCTCTACACACTGAAGCTCCTCAAAGGCTGATCTTCACATCACTCGGGTTAGAGGGGGTGGGGTGGGTTAAAAATGTAGGTTCCTGGGCTCCATGCCAGGCCAGTGGAATCAGGATCTCGGTCCTGGGTTTGACATCTTAATCAAGCTCCCTAGGTGACTGGATTCTTTGCCTGTGGCATGTTGTTGTTATTTTTGGTTTGTTTTCCGGTGTTCCGAGTTCTAACACTGAAATCTGATGACCACTCAGCTGCACAGGTGGCAGTGGGTCTCTGGATTCCAGAGCCCCTTTCACACACAACCTTGCCAGTCATGGCTTCTGTCAAAGGAAAACAGAGGGGGGAACACATCAAAGAAAACAAAAACTAGAGCTAAACCCAGATGCGCCTCGTTCTTCCTTCAAATGGGCTTTATAATCTGCTGTGGCTCCCTGCTAGTTAAATGCCGAATGGTTTGAAAATCATTAAGAGCCAAAACATTTTGCTTCATAGCATTATAGATGAGCGAATAGGGAAAAAGCCAAAACTCACTTCCTAAATGTGGAGTGCGCAAGTTCTCGACTCACGTTCTGAAGACGGCTCGTCCTTAGGGTCCACTACAGATGGATGGGGACCGAAAGATGTCTCTGCATTTTAAATTGCAATTCAGGACCGTGAATGACTCATTACTCCCAAATTGCCACTAGCTGATTTCACAGAAACACAGCACCGTCATGATTAAACAGCAATTCTGCAAGATGAAGTTGCCTTCAAATATGCAGAAAGATACATACCCCTCTTTGAAAAAGGAATATAAATAAGTGTAAATAGAAGATTGCACTGGGCCCTGAAAGAATCACCTGGACTTCTAACTTTACTGCAGCATATCTTGTTTCCATGGAGCTTTCCACCCAAATGTTCTTCTGAAATAGCAGTGACTAAGGCCTCTGGATGCTCAAGCAGATGCTTATTAATTCTGCAGCAGGTTGTATGAAAAGATAAAGTATTCAAACTTTGATACCCTGGGCAGGTACTGGGGAGAAAGTCAGGTCGACAAGTGTCACATATTTCCTCAGCACTGCACTAGGTAGTCTGGATGGGATTCCATTCAATAAAAGGTCTCTGGCCTTGAGCCACACGCAGCTAAGTTAGGAACACACAGCTGAGAAGCAGGGGTCTAGCAGGAGGGTCAAGCCTTTACTCAGCTAGGACTCAGGCATGTCTGGGTATGTGGCAGACCACCAGGGAACATTTTTATAAATGAGCTTCCTTACTGAGAAAAAATTTGTCCCAGGAAAACAGCAAGTCTAGGACAGAAATCTGGTGCAATAGGCTGGCACAGGAACGGAAAAATGACCCGGAGCACAGCACAGCATCTGGGCCTCACACCACCCTTGGTAGGGACTCAGGCTAAGGGTGGACGACATCAACAGAGCACAAACTGGCCTAGTGCTGGGCCTCTGGGAGACACCACCCAGGTTCAAGTCCCAGCATTGCCAATTACTACTAATATCCTCTGCTCCTGTGTTTCTCAGACTGTGGCACAGACCTTGCTGCTCAGTGTGTGGTTCCCCAACCAGCAGCAGTAGCATCACCTGAGAGCCTGCTAGAAATGCAGAAATCTCAGGCCCTACCCAAAACCTCCTAAATCAATATCTACATTTTAATTAAATTCTGCAAGTGGTTCACATACACATTAGATATGAGCAATACTGGTATAGAATATGATTTGGAGCAATATAAATACGCATTTTAAAATTCCTCATTTCTTATATATTTTTAATACTATTAGAAACTATAACTAGGACAGTTGACTCATGAGTCCATGGATATTATCTCTCCAGATAATTCTAAGTAAGAAAAGTAAATCAATTTAAAGTTGATTTAAAGAAAAGTATGAAGGCAAGATGCATCCCCCTCATGCCAAACACAAAGCAAAGAGAAAGAATGATGAAAAAAAGAGAGAGAGAGAGGAACAAAAAGGAGAAAGCAGGGCTCAAAAACAAGATGAACATCTCCATGGACCGGAACACAGAGCATCGAGCAGTACTAAAGCCAGGACGTGCTGGGCTCCCATTCTAAAGCAGATGGCAGTGGTCCTGGGGGTGCATCTCCTACAGGGAACAGGAATTAAAAGTGCTCCCATGAGAGAGCAGCCAAGCTACATTCATTGATTAAAGCCAAGGGCTGGATGGAGTTCTCTGGGTCCAGAAAGGAGCCCGAAATAAACTGCTGACAACCGCTGGCTGGGGCTATTGCTTAAAACCAGCCACTGGCCTGGGAGATGGGAGGAGAAAGACCCTCCCTCACAAGTCGTAAATGAGCCAGACCCCAGATGGTTCAGTAACTGAATATTTCCAATATCACTGGGAGGAACAGGAGCCCCCAAATGCTTATATAAGACTAGGCCCTGCAGGCTACTATTAAATCACTAGGCAGAGAAGAGTGAACCAAAAAGGAAAGAAAAAAGCAAAATCAAACCAAAAACCTCCCACTGAAAATGAGTAAGCAAGCAAAATTCTGAAATGCACACATAAATCAAATGATGAGAAACAGCCAGCCAAAGCAATAATTGGAACATTACTTCGTTCCGAGATTAAATTATTTTTGTTGAACAGTCTGACAAAAGTTTAAAATAAGTATGTTTAGGATGCTCAGAGCAATCAATAAGAATAATATCTATTTTCACAAACACACATGCAGTGGCAATACATTTTGAAATAAAAACATGCAGCCCTAAAAAAGAACAGACAGACAGGGAAAATACCAATTAAAAATCTTGGAAGTGAAAATCATAATTTTTTAAAAGTATCTATAAATGGTATAAACTTAATAAAGTTTTATCATGATATTGCAGCAATTCAGTCACATCTTCAGGCTCCACTTCTAATTCTAGTTCTCTTGTTATTTCCACCACATCTGCAGCTACTTCCTGAAATACTGAACCCCTCAAAGTCATCCATGAGGATTGGAATCAACTTCTTCCAAACTCTTGTTAATGTTGCTATTTTGACCTCTTCCCATGAATCACAAATGTTTTTAATGGCTTCTAGAATGGTGAATCCTTTCCAGAAGATTTTCAATTTACTTTGCCCAGATCCATCAGAGGAATCATAATCTACGGCAGCAACAGCCTTACAAAATGTATTTCTTAAATATTAAGTCTTGAAAGTCAAAATTACTCCTTGATCCATGTGCTGCAGAATGAAAATTATGGTAGCAGGCATGAAAACAACATGGATGTTATTGTGCGTCTCCATCAGAGCTCTTGGGTGACCAGGTACACTGTCAAAGTGCAGTAATATTTCGAAAGGAATCTTTTTTTCTGAGCAGTAGTTCTCAACACTGGACTTAAAATATTCAGCAAACCATGCTGTAAATAGATGTGCTGTCATCCAGGCTTTGTCGTTCCATTTATAGAGCACAGGTAGAGTAGATTTAGCATAACTCTTAAGAGTCCTAGGGTTTTCGGAATGCTAAATGAGCATTGGCTTCATCCTACAGCCACCAGCTGCATCAGCCCATAACCAGAGAGTCAGCCTAACCTTTGGAGATTTGACACCAGGAGTTGACTTCTCCTCTGTAGCTATGAAAGTCCTAGGTGGCATCATCTTCCAACATAAGTCTGTTTCATCTACACTAAAAATCACTAAGCTTAATCATTTCTAGCTTTTGATTAAAAGTGAGAGACGTGTGACTGTTCCTTTCACTTGAGCACTTAGGAGCCACTGCAGGGTTATTAACTGGCCTCATTTCAATATTGTTGTATCTCAGGGAATAGGGAGGCAAGAGGAGAGGGAGAGAGATGAGGGAACAGCCAGTGGGTAGAACAGTCAGAACACACACAACATTTATCAATTGAGTTGGCCACCTCATATGCGTGTGGTTCATAGTGCCCAAAACAATGACAACAGTAACATTGAAGATCACTGATTACAGATCGCCATAACAAATATAGTAATGATGAAAAAGTTTGAAATATTGTAAGAATTACCAAAACGACATAGAGACATGAAGTGAGCAAATGCTGTTGGAAAAACGGTGCTGACAGACTTGCTCAATGCAGGGTTGCCACAAACTTTCAATTTATTAAAAAAATGCAATATGTGTGAATCACAATAAAGCCAAGTGCAATAAAACAAGGTATGCCTATAAACGGATTATACCCCCATATATAGATAGATGTATTATGGAAGTATCCATCCATTCCTTTCCATCGAGAATTTTTTAAAATTTGCAGAGACAGTAGTTCAATATAAATATATATATTTGTATAAATCAGAGAGAAAGAGGGCAAATATGGAAAAATATTGACAAGAGATGAGAGTTCATTGTATTATCCTTGCAACTTGCAACTTCTGCATTTAAAATTTTTTTCAAAAGAAAATGTAAAAAAAAAAAGGTAAAACTAAAGCTCCAGATGATAACAATGCCAGGGGCCCATGTCTGATGGGTAGTTAACTAGCTATGATCCTGGTAGTGTTTAGGAGGAATATAGAAATACTGAATAATTTCACATATTGTTTTAAAATTTTGTAGTTAATTATATACATCTAAAATTTAAGAGTAACCATGAAGAGTAATAATACAAGCTTTGGCAAGAAGAGAAAAAGTACAGAATACCAAAAAAGCCCAATTTAAAAGAGTAGAAATTAGTCCAAATATGCCAGTAATCGCAATAAATATAAACATAAATGAATTAAATACATCCCTTTAAAGACATATTATCAGACTGGATTTAAAAACACAATCCAAGCATGTACTGAATATGTTGCTCTTACAGGCTACACATAAACTAAAACTATATCCAAAAAAAAAGGAAATTAAAGAAATCTAGAATGGCATTTCATAGAAATACTTATTTTTTTAAAAGCTGGTATGGCAGAACTAATATCACACAAAACAGCATTTAAGGCAAAAAAGAATTCCAGAAATAAAAATTGACATCACACGGACGAATTCTCTCCCTGAGGGAGTCTATCATTTTCCATTTCCAGCAGCGAAGCATGCGTATCATTCCCAACAATCATTCCAATGTAAGGCACTATCAATATCTCGTTTATATTTGCCAATTTGATAAGCAAAAAGGAAAAGGACTTTCTCTGTACTCGAATTTCAAAGCCTACATTCTGTCAAACAGAGCAGCAACCACCCAACAGAACTGATGTTTTGTGAACAGCGGCGAGCGCCCCCCCAGAGAAGCAGCAACTGCCGGTCCTCCGAGGGGCCACTCGGACTCTCAGCCACGAGGGCAGCATCTGGGTAAGGATGGCAGGAAGTCTAGCTCCACCCCGGGGCGTCTGACCAGCAGCCCCCGCCCCGCGGTCTCTGTATTAATTCCCGGCAGCTTATTTAATTTGTGTACAGCACAGTAGCACAGTATTTACTTTCTATACAATCGCGGGCAAAGCTGTCGAGTGCCCCCAGGCAGCGAACAAGAGCCAATTGCCCTTCAGTTTCACACAAAGCTTTCATGAAAAACTCTTGACTGGAACTAGGTGCATTTAGCAATTTCCAGAGAAATCTCTGAGCTATTTTCCCTGAAAACAAAGAAAGAAAAAGAAGAAAATGTTTTCTGTAAAATTTAGTAAAAGCTAACTGAAATTATTAATAAAAAATTTTTGAATTTGCAATCGAATGACTAACTCCTGCCAGGCTATGCTGGAGCCTCTCACACAGTGTTCTCGCATCTAATGCTCAAAAACAATCCATTTAGGTAGAATCATTGTCCCCATTTTACTGACCATCAAACTGAGCGCCAGAGAGGTGAAATGACTTGCCCCACACCAGAAACTGACAAGAAGACCCACGCCCCAAACCCAGATTAGTGATCTTATGCAGGTAAACCCTAACGCAGTCCTGTTCTTCATATTATCATCAGCATGGTTGACTAAAAATAATAATTTCCCATCAACCAGCCTGGATCATGTAGGATCCTCTGTGTAACGAAGACTTCAGAAAAAAAAGCATACATTATGATTGATTCATATGAGCAGAAATTTCAGATTCGATATTTCTAGTCACTTTCTGGAAAAATTCTTATGGGCCGTTACAGCAACAAGCACTTCAGCAAAGAGAGGACAGTTAATCATTTCAAATAATGGTGGATCCAGGTGATTTCATTCCTGACAGCCCGGGCTTCTGGTTCACAGGCTTTTTTGCTGACGCAGCCGCTCTCATTGGACGCTTTAGAAAGGCTTTGTGATTTACAGTTTGAAGTTAAAATTACCAAAGAGTTTTAAAAGCAGTACGAAAGCCATATGCATCTTTCTGTCGCCCTCTCAGAAGACTGCCTTTCACTTTTGCTTACATTTTTGCCTGAGTGGCTGGAATCCAGGCATGGATAAAGAGAAGAAGAAAAATCACAGCTTAACGTGGAAAACATCACAAAACTATACGAGATATTTTAAAGTCATGAAGGGAAAATGAAACAACTAAAACCCCTCTGGTTTCTACAGGCACTTTCAGAAAAAATGAGTGAAGAAGGCCAGGCAAAGGCACTGACATTTTTGGTGTATATTTCTTTCTATTTGCTTTCCCTGCCAGAGCCACATCCTATTTACCCATGTCTGTACACATGCAGGAAAGTGAAAACAGACCTTGCTTGCTACAGGCCGGAAATGAGGTTTCCTTTTATCTGGCACCCCATAGCTCCTAGAAGCATGTTTGTAATGGAAGCAATCACGCACCAGAGGGTTTAGTTTTTGTTTTAAAGTATTCACCAAGAAAACGTCTATGAAAGGCATATCAGTATCTTTTAAATTTTTCAACAGGGGCTTTTTTTTTTTAATGTTTATTTTTATTTATTTTTTTTTTGAGGAAGATTAGTCCTGAACTAACATCTGCTGCCACTCCTCCTCTTTTTGTTTTGCTGAGGAAGACTGGCCCTCAGTTAACATCTATGCCCATCTTCTTCTACTTTACATGTGGGACACCTGCCACAGCATGGAGTGACAAGTGGTGCATAGGTCTGCACCCGGGATCTGAACCAGGAACCCTGGGCCACCAAAGCGGAATGTGTGTGAACTTAACCACTGCGCCACTAGGCCAGCCCCTCCACAGGGGATTTTTTTTAAAGCAGCAAATACATACCTGGCTATTCTGAACCAGATCATTTTCGTTATTAATGGGTTTTTTCCAATTTTTTTTATTGTGGTAAAATACATATAACATAAAATTACCATCTTTTTAAAGTATCATTATTAATGTTTTCAATAAAAATAAGTAGCCCTGGTAGTATAAGAAATCTTTTAAAACATTTCTCCTTTCTAGGTATCCCTATAAATGTTTCTGCAGTCTCAGGAGAAGTGTTGTAAGGGGCTTCAAGCCCTCCTCAGCAGTGAGTTTTGCCCACTGCAGCTCCCCCTGCAGTGAAACAAGCACGGTTCAGGTCCATACCTGGTTATCCAAAAACACATTTTCCATATGACATGTGGCTTAGATAAGTTATGTCCACAGATCATGTTCCAAACTCTTATTTTATCCTCACATTTACCAAATCTTTTGCTAAAATATTATTTTAAAAAAGCAAAATGGCTTTGAGTTCCATCTCTTTTCTCTACTCAGTCTTGTCTTTGAAGAGTGGAGCTGGATAGGGCCAGGGTGTAAAGAGCATTAAGTAGCAGCAAGACTCCTAAGTGAACACAAAGATTCTGTAGTTACCTCTTTGAATGATCTAGAGTCAACATATTAGAGAATCAAGCCTGTAATTTTCAGCTGTAAAAAAACAGATCTAGGAAGCTAACAAGTGGCAAAACAAAGTTCTGAAAAATGCTCCCACTTCTTCGGGTTCTGTTCAGAGATTTTACCCCCAAAATCCTATATGTGTTTCATTAAGGCTCCTATTAAATGCGAGTTATTCTCAATGGCAAAGCAAAATATAAATCAAGAGTTAACCACATGTTAAAAGAGCAGCAAATTCTTTGAAGTTGTTCTCGAAGAAACTCCTGCTGTCCAATTAAAAGGAGTTTTTGGGGGGTTTTTTTGAGGAAGATTAGCCCTGAGCTAACATCTGCTGCCAATCCTCCCCTTTTTGCCGAGGAAGACTGGCAACGAGCCAACATCCATGCCCATCTTCCCCTACCTTACATGTGGGACGCCTACCACAGTATGGCTTGCCAAGCAGTGCCATGTCTGCACCTGGGATCTGAACCAGCGAACCCTGGGCTGCTGAAGCAGAATGTGCACACTTAACCACTGCGCCACCAGGCCGGCCCTTAAGAGGAGTTTTAAAAAAAGAAGAGGAGGAGGAAGAGGGGGAGAGGGAGGAAGAGGAGGGAAAGGAAGAGGAGGAAGAAGAAGAATGCAGAAGAAAAGCTCTTTTATTAAAGATCAAGCCACCAACTCAAGTTTAAAATTGAGTGCCACATACACTGTTTCTCAGAAACATCCATCCTGGCACGTTCTAAATTACATGCCATCTCTGGCTGGGAGTGTTAAGCCAAGATAGGCCATGCCCAAGAAGACTTGGCAATCAAATGCAAGCCAACCACACTCAGGAGACTTTCTCTAGTATCTGCCTATGGGATGCAATTAGCTCAGGTCTACGCTAAAAATTGCTTTCAAGGAACACAGGTCAAAGCTTGAGTTTCCTTTATGCTATCTGTTCACAAGAGAATATTTGCAGAGATTTGACATCATTATATCAGTTGCGACACATAATGTCCATTCAATTTTACAAAGTACATTTTAATCAAAGCTACACATATTTTCTGACCTTTAAGAGCCTGGAGACTCAAAATAGTTGTTACAACAGGGAGAAATATGATAGACGAGCAATCTCTTATCAAACATAAACCCAGCTCCAATTACTTTTTGTATCTGAGGCTGACATAAGTAGTTTGCTCTGTCTGGGCATTTTAAATCAATTGCCAGACGGAAATGGTACTCTTGAATCTATGCCAGAAGTAGGTTTCTTACTCTCCTTGCTCAGTCTTGGCCAAAACCTTAGCACTACTCAACAGCAACTAAAATCTCCAAATCAATTTAAATATCTCTATCCTTGCCAAACTTTACATCCACAGAGCTGACTCTATAAATAATTATGGGCGATCAGTTAGGTTAAAATTGGATCTTCAACTATCCACCTCTTAGTTTGCATTTAAAAAAACTGTTTATGAGTTTGTTCACTTTATGTAATCATGTGAAATCAAGTGAAAAATCTCACCTTGTGATGCCCAAATTCATTCAAAATGGTTCCCAGTTTTCTGGCATTGCTATGCAGTTTTTGGGCTGCAACAGCTGGATGGGGGTCCCGCCAGTCGACAGACAAGCGGTGGAACCAGAGGCGCTGGCTCTCCAGAACATGAGCTGAGTTAACGCTGGGATCAAAGCGATGTACTTCACATCCTTCATCGGCCATGCGAACCTCAAAATGAGTGTCATCACTTCCCAGCCTGTAAAGCAAGAGGATAGAAACCAACAACGATAAAATAGAAGGAAGGAAAAGTGGTAGACTGACAAAATGACAATTCCAAGGCCAATTTTCTTACTCATATCAAGCCGCCTCCTGTTTAATACATGGCTAACTGTACACATTCAATAAACCTTTCACCAAAAGTATTATAGCTAAAAGCTGCTGGATAAAAAAAGTAGAGAAACTATCTGCTAAATGGAGACCAGAGATCACATGTTCGAACATGTAGAAGCATATCAAATTAATTTTTTAAAAAGTTGTAAACCACAGTAGCAATGAAACAAAGATCATCCAGTAGTCTTAAGAGGTCTTCTCAGAATATGTCAGAAATATAAGCGCCAGGATCAGTTCCCTTAGGAAGAGGTATATTCCACTAATGAGGTAATTTGTCTCCATTCTAATGACCACGATGCTGTGCATGCAGTTTGACTTAAAGACAATAGCTGTCTCCTTAGAAATGGGATGTATCTTAAAATAGTACAGTTAAATAAAAAAGGCAAATGTGTGTGGCCCTACTGGATCTAGCGCTGGAGAAGCAGAAGTGGGACCTCACCTAAATTCACATCAACAGGAGGAAGAAATTATGAATTGATGGTACTTAAGGACCCAGTAGGTAGCCCATCATATGGAAGCTTCATATATTTACACATTTTTAAGTTACTTAGAAATATTGCTTATTTAGTGGTGTAAGATTCATCACTTTGATTAAAGCATCAATTTGAATGAAAAACGAAATTAACCAAGAGGATGATTTTTCAGAATGGTGATTATAGCTTGTCTGCCCAAAATACTATAATTAGATGAGATTTAAGATAGCAAAATGTCACAGAGTATCTATAATACATTGGCCAAACTTGAACTCAGTGCAGAAATGCTTCACTCTCTTAGACTGTACTATTCCAGGCTATTTCATGATGTGGAAATATACAAGCTCATTGGATGACAATTATGTATCTGGTTTTAGTTAACTAAAATAAGTCTTCAGCATCGATATCCTCCACCTAGACATTCTTAATAGGCTTATTTGCCTTGTTCTTGCCCTGCACTCCCACGACATTGCTCTTTCCTCACTGGACGCACGGCGTGTCAACCCTCTGCTGTCCTTCATGCGTAATTCTGTCAACTCTTTTGGCTAAAAAGATTCAGCACTCCTCTCACAAACCCTCCCTTCCTTCTACCCAGAGATCCTGTTTCCTATTTTCTGCCTCCTGTTGAACCCACATAACCACAGACCAGTCTAATCTCTATTCTAGTTTTCCCCCCAATTTTCCATGATCTAATCTGGTGCGGCAGATTGACTCGCTGGCCCTAATTCTTCACCCTTTCATGCACACTACTTCCATGCTCATCGTGGGTGGAGTGTCTGTTCCTGTCCCTGGATATTTTGGCTTCGCTGTGTGACTTGCTCTTTAGAAGGAAGGGACAGTATGCCAGTCCTGATCCTAGGCTTTAAGTGCTTCTGTTCACTCTCTTGTACCATCCTCATGATAAACACCTACCCTGGATAGCTTGCTGGTCTCAGGAAAACAAGAGACATGAGGAGCAGAGGTGCCCCAGCCAATCCACCAGCTTCTGTGAAAAACAGAGCTGCCCTTAGCCATCCGAGCCTGGAGTAAAGTCTCCTAGCTGAGCCCAGCCTGGATCGACTGAAGCCCAGCAGATCAGTAGACATGTAAGCAGTATTAATGGTTTTAAGCTACTGAGTTTTAGAGTGATTTGTTACACAGCAATAGCCAACTGATAAACCTGGCATTAAATATAAACTCAAGAGATGCAGTAGAAACTACAAAGCATTTTTCAGTAGACAGATTTGTTTCTATATAGATCACAATGTTGTAGAATTCACCTGCCTCAAGGGATTTTTCACTTAACTGAATTTATTGAAACTCAGATGAGCAAACCAATGTTATCATGGGTCATCCAATGGAAAATGGCAGTCTTGTAGCTTTACTAAGAGAACACCATGCCAAAAAAGTACTCACTAAATATAATTTGTATATAAACTTTCTAGAGTAAAGAAGTGTGAATAATTTCTTTCTCTATGAATTTTCAGAATACTGTTTTCAAAATAACTCTTTAAAACATAAGTATTTTAATCAAGACCTCAAAAAATTTAAGAATTAAATTAACCACAGAGTTCTGTAACTAATTTTTTTACTACTGCTCTTTATTATATACTGATATGTTTTCAACTTAAACTAGTTTCTTATAATTAAAAAATAACAAGCACACATAGAAACAGTTCAAATTGTAAGACGCATATAAAATGAAAAGTAAAAGTTTTCTTCCACTAGAAGTTTTAGCCGCTAATTTCCAGAGATAATCACAGTTAGCAGTTTTTTGTGTATCCTTCCAGAAATTCTACACATGTTCAAGTGTTCTCTATTAGAAATATCATAAGTATATACATAAATATGTAAGTTAATTGTTAAATAGTGAAGAACTATTTTGTATGATATACTAAATAACATGAAACTATTGAAATTTGTAAAGTTTTTGGTTAACATGTTACTTTTACAAATAAAATCCACTTAATCTTAATACATGATATGTATTATATTGGAAAGTAATAAACTGCATTCATTTAACCAGTGTCTGTAATTCTTACTTTCGTTTATTCAAAGTAAGCTTAATTTAAACTAATCAAGTTCGTGGTAGATGTCAAAGGCAAGAGGAAGAGCAATTGTCATGTACAGAGATGGTGCAAAACATGGCCCAAAAGGTTAAAACCGGAGTCAAATCCAATCCAGGTATTTTCAAAGCATGTGCCCTTCACACTCTAGCTCACTGCAAAGGAGCACAGGACACAGGATCCTGGAAGGAATATTTGTGACCTCGAGGATCCAGGAAATTGTCAATTACTGGTCAGTAAAGCTCCATGAAGAATAGGGCCTTGTCAATCTTGCTTATTTCTGAATCCCTCGTGCCAAGTAGATAAATGAATGATGACAGACAAATCTACAAAATGCTCCCCTAAATGAAAGAAAACTATTATGTAGGGTCTGGAATCCCCAGAATATACATCAACATGGCATGGATGGGCTACATTTCACTGACTTAGTCATGTATATAAACAGATACCTACAGAGCACTT
Source organism: Equus asinus (assembly GCF_041296235.1). Classification (NCBI taxonomy): domain Eukaryota; kingdom Metazoa; phylum Chordata; class Mammalia; order Perissodactyla; family Equidae; genus Equus; species Equus asinus. Next base: position 45,755,896 of record NC_091813.1, read on the forward strand.
TGGGCAAGACACTATACTAGACACCAGAGACAAATAGATAAAGTAAACATGATCCTTTATGTGAAGAGCCTCACAGGAGTACTGAAGAAAGATTTTGAACAGATAACTATCGTGAAATAACTAACCAAATTTAAACTATTACTTATAACAAAAATGTATTTAGTCTATAAGGAAACCATGTTCTGCTCTTATTTAACTGGAAAGAGAATTCACTGTAGGAAATTTTACTTTATGCAAACGTTCTATTTAATGTTTATTCCATGAAGCAAGAAATATAGATCATAAGGCTTCTATCCCATGATCTAAGATAGTTGTTTCATTCCCTGCCGTTGCGTCTGCATTCCAGCCATCAGGAAAAGTAACAGTGGAAGCGAAAGTCACATCCTTTCCTTTCAAGGGCCTGCCTGGAAGCTGTACACATCACTTGTACTCATATCTCATTGCTCAAAGCTGGTCATATGGCTGCTTGCAGCTGCAAGGAAGGCTAGGATGCGCAGTCGTCAGCAAGGCGACCACGTGCCCTGCTAAACTCAAGAGTTCTGATGCCCAAGGAAGGAGAGAATGGATACTGGGGGGCAACTAGCAGTTCCAGTGACAGCCCCTTTCTGAAATAGTTAAGCAGTTAATATGTATACTCAAAGGTGTAAGCCTTCATGAAAGCTATAACCAATGCCTCCATATGGGAGAGAGAGAAAATTACATAACTCATGCTTATGAATATTATTCTGCATATGTTAACGCAGAGGCTTGAGATTGCGACAAACTCTTCAGCATAGAAGGGCCACCAAATCTGAAAGAGTTGTTGAAGAAACAGAAAGAGGGAGAATCACAGGGCTAAACTTTGAAAGGTAATAGAATAACAGAATAACCATCTTGGCCCTCCTCCTCTGCAGTCTCAAAGAGCAACAACCAGGATCCCTAAGTGTGGTTGTGTGGGTTGTGCACTAAACAACTCTAGAGGGCACTGCTCACATTATAGTCACCATAACGATGATTTTCTAGCAGATGGCAGTAATGGTTCTTGATGGAAGGGGTCTTTCCAAGTTATATAGAGGTATCCTTTGGATTAGCCAGAGTGCTGACAATTGCATGCCCTTTAGTGCCAGCGAGGGGTGGAAGGGATGGATGTGGCACTGTTTCAGGTCCTTGGTTATTCTTTTAAAAATATTCCTGAAAGTATTAAGGTGAGAGTCTTTTATGTTCTCCAGGAATCAAAAACTCAGGGTATAAACACAGGAAAAAATATTCAAGATCATTAGCCAATAGAGAGAAGCATTTCAAAACTATAATGAGATACCACTTCACGTTCACTAGGATGGCTATAAACAAAAAGGCCAATAGTAAGTGTTGATGACAATGTGGAGAAATTGGAACCCTCACACATTGCTGGTGAGAGTGTAAAATGATATATATCCAAGAGAAATGGAAAACTATGTCCACACAAAAATTTGTACATCAACACCCATAGGAACATTATTAATAGACAAAAAGTGGAAACAACCCAAATGTCCATCAACTGATGAGTGGATAAATAAAATGTGGTCTATCCATTCCAATGGAATATTACTTGGCAATAAAAAGGAATGAAGTACTGATGCCTGTTACTACATGGATGAACCTTGAAAACATTACACTAAAGGAAAAAAGCCAGGCATGAAAAAAGCCAGCCACATATTATATGCCTCCATTTATATGAAATGGCCAGAGTAGGTGAATGTATTGAGACAGAAGTAGATTAGTGGTTGCCTAGGCCTAGAGGGTGACGGGGAAAAGAGGGTTGAAGGGAAATTGGGAGTGACTGCTACTGGGTACAGGGCTTCATTTTGGGGTGATGAAAATGTTCTAAAATTGACTGTGGTGACCAAAAACCATTGAACTACACGCTGTAAATGGGTGAATTGTGTGGTATGTGAATTATATCTCAACAAACTCGAGTTTCTTGTTAGTTGTTAAAAAACTAAAAAAATAAAATAAAATCAGAGCAGATACAAGGAAAGTTTTCAACCTCACCATTGAAGGTAGGGGGTTGGAAAAACTAAGACATTAGTGTTTTCACCAGGAGTTTCAGCAGTTCATTCTTCATCTCAGCAGGAAAGAGAATTAAGCCAAATGATTATCAATTATGCTAATAGAAAATTAGATTAGTTATTGAATTATTAATTTGATGAAATTATTATTTATGATTATTATGATTAAAAATAACTGTAAATGACACTGAATAGTGGATAAAATATTTCATAATTATTAATTTTTATTAAATAACATTGCATGAACTGTCAATATATCATCTAAAACATAACATTCTCAACAGGGATAATATCATCCTAAGGGGGCGAAAATTGATTCTAGGAGGCAAAAAAACCTTCCTCTTTTTACATAGAAAGCACAAATACATACATTATATAAACAGATAGACAGCATCTCTATGGTATTAAAATTTCATGGGGGAGTGATTGGAAAAAATTATCTAAAAAGGGTCCTTGGGTCCATGATTTTCTGATTCCTCACCCATCCATGTACACTATGAGCTTCTGCTCGGTTCATTAAACTCTCATAAGATGAACATTTTTGGCTCTGGAGCTCATTTATACATCTTGAAACACTATAGCAACCAGAAGTCTCAGATTTTCTGGAGAAGATATTGGCTCTTAGTGCTTAACCATGTGTCATCTGCAAAATTTTCTTCTCTCTATGATGAGAATTTATGTCTTAAAATCAAATGGTGCAAGCTACCAGACAACTAAAGAAGAGATGAAAAATATTTACCTACATATCATCCCTTCTCAAGTTTTCTCTTCCACTCTCGTTTCTACCCCTGAAATACAATCTTTGACGTGAAAGATAAAATAGGTGATTTTTCCCGGTTCACTTTAGCTGCCACCGTTTCCCCACAATCTCCCCACCATCTCCCCACCACCACCCCACCATCTCCCCACCATCACCCCACCATCTCCCCACCATCTCCCCACCATCACCCCACCATCACCCCACCACCACCCCACCATCTCCCCACCATCTCCCCACCATCACCCCACCATCTCCCCACCATCTCCCCACCATCACCCCACCATCACCCCACCATCTCCCCACCATCTCCCCACCACCACCCCACCATCACCCCAACATCTCCCCACCATCACCCCACCATCTCCCCACCATCTCCCCACCATCACCCCACCATCTCCCCACCATCTCCCCACCATCACCCCACCATCTCCCCACCACCACCCCACCACCACCCCACCATCTCCCCACCATCTCCCCACCATCACCCCACCATCACCCCACCATCTCCCCACCACCCCCCCACCATCTCCCCACCACCACCCCACCATCTCCCCACCATCACCCCACCATCTCCCCACCATCTCCCCACCATCACCCCACCATCACCCCACCATCTCCCCACCATCGCCCCACCATCTCCCCACCATCACCCCACCATCTCCCCACCACCACCCCACCATCTCCCCACCATCACCCCACCATCTCTCCACCATCACCCCTCCACTCTACACACGAGAAGACTTCCAGGGCAGGCCCCACCTGAAGTTGTAAGGTAGACTCTCACAGCCTCTGCTTTCTCTTCTCTTTCCCTTCTCTATAACACAGCCTTCCTTTTGGTACCCTCCCCACCTTACCTGGTCTATTCTACCCCATTACAAAAGTGAAAAGGATCTGATTTTAATTTTCAACTGAACTTCTCCCAGAAAAATGTCTTTCACATTAAATGTAGAATAAAAAGCTTGGACTCCTAGTAAAGAAGTTTCAGACATCAGAGAGAAGGGGGAGGTGACACCTGCTTTCGTTCTCGGGGGAGGAGGGAAGCTAGGAAACAGATCAGAAGACAGGGCATTCAGCCTTTGTCTTCTGATCCTTACGTCCTCAGCTCCCTTCCTCCCTCTCATTCCAGGACAGTTACCCCCAGTTGCAGCTTTTTCCATCATCCTCAGTTTGCCTGGGAATGACTGGGCACAGCAGCGGCTGGTCTTGTTGCTGCCCCAGCTCCAAGTCCTGGGGCTTGGAGCACATACTGTCTGGGTGCAGGGGCCCCAGGACCCTGCCATCTGCCCTCCTTGCCTATGTCACAACTATCCCAACGCTTGCAAACGCTGGGAATCCAGGGCCCACATTCCCTGGTCTTGTGCCTCTTTTTGGGACCACCACTTCTGGCCTGGGTCTCTTTCTTCCCTTAGCATCAATTGAGATGTTGTCAGCCGGCTATTTACCTGCCCCAGAGGCAAGCAATTCACCTGAGAATAAAGGATGTTTGTCCAGATCTTCAATCCTGAGTAACAATGCAATTAACATGTACATCCAAAATCCAAAGCATCCTTTTTTTAGCTGTAAGAGATATTTTCTTTAGTTCCCAGTTTTCAATTAATCATTTTCAGGTTTTTAATCAAATGTTGGCCCTTATAGTGTATTCATTTCTATTCCCAGTGGAATTCAACTGTCCTTATCTGCTCTTTACAAAGTCGATTTTGAATAGTGAACATTTAAATGAAAATAAGAAACTACCCTTTTACATGTCATAATCTGAAATCTTACAGCACAACTATCTTATATAATGACTCAGAAGTATAAGGAAAGCAAAAAAAGAATTTTTAAAATGTCCCCAAAAACAACTTCCCAGTTTCATTTTACTCAGTTATATCCTTTAAATGAAATTATTCCAGGGTGTAAAATATTACAGAAAATATAAAGACAGTTCAGAGCCAGAAAATAGGGCAAAGCTGAGATCTCCAATTTGCATGTGGTACTATGCAATTATTTTTATGACCCACTTTCATGCATTTTTAATATAATACAAAACAAACTCCACTGTCACAACTTCCCATTCTTCCTATAATCTTAAAGCATAGCTGGTGGGCTCCCAGAAAGAGAGCTCTGTTCTAATCAACTGGCTGAGCAACTATTTCCTAATCCTCAGCCTCCTAGTTTAAATCATAGCATCATCCATTTCCCTCCCTAGTCTCCTTTCCTCGAGCAATCGTTTATGTAGCAAATATATACTGAGTGCCTACTGTATACCAAACTCCACGGATAGATTCCATCGCTCTTCATTGAACCCACAGAAGACTGTTTTCACTATCCTGAAACTCTTATTTGAATCTTTTGTTTTTACAAAAAATCCACCATGACTATAACCAAGAATTCTTGTTTGGTAAAGCTTGACAGTGATGGTGATCACAGCACCTTTGCGTAGGCTTCCACATCACCCCAATGTCTGCCGCGAACCCTTGCCATCTAGGATTCTGGCTGGCAGTGGTCACTCATGGGCCTGAGCGTAAATCGGAGAGGTGATGAAACCTATCAGTGAGGAACAAGCATATGACACTTGTTAGGGTCCCCAGTACTTGAGGCATCTTGCCTGAGAACCTAACCGCACAGCTTCTACAAAGAACCTATGGAACAGAAAGGTAACTCTCTCCTGCCTTTTTTCAAGTATATATCATTTGTATGTTCAAGACTGTTTATATGAGTACTGGTATACGGGGCGAAATAGTCTCACTACTTTATAGTCACCCTTTTACTAAAAGCTCTCTAAATCCGTGTGCACATTTAGGTCATTTTCAGCCCGAATAACTGAATATCAATATTTCCCACCGTTTTGATAAAATCACATGGTTTTCATAAGATCTGCCTTTTGTTTCTTTCTTCTTTAAATGTAAAAGTAGCGGACAGCCTGGGGTGTAGTGGTTAAGTTTGCACGCATGGATTTGGCCACCCAGGGTTCACAGGTTTGTATCCCAGGTGCAGACCTACACATCGCTCATCAAGCCACACTGTGGTGGCATCCCACATAAAATAGAAGAAGATTGGCACAAATCTCAGCTCACTGACAACATTCCTCAAGCAAAAAGTGGAAGATTGGCAACAGATCTTAGCTCAGGGCCAATCTTCCTCACCAAAATAAATCCCCCCAAAAATATTCACAGATTTACCTTTGGCACAAAACATAAAAATCTAACAGTGGCCATTTGTCTTGGGTCACTCATCATAGCAGTGTAAAATTTCTAATATGCTCATTGGTTTTTTTCTGGGTACATTCTTAATATTCTCTCTTTATAATAAAGATGCTCTAAGTCTAGCTGGAAATCATTGGCTTCACCAAGCAGAATATCATCACACTGAAAACTGAAGTTGCCAACTTACTACTAGCAGAATGGGAGAAGAAGTGGCCCTGGCCACTTTTGGTGGTCTACATGTGCCCACAGTTACATAACAGACAGATGAGTCTGAAATGATGGCAGGAGGCAAAGTATAGCACCTGTTACACATGCTGCAACCATTCATAACTTTGTGTTGCTGAAAAGGCCTTGGCTGCATGCAAGAGTGTTGTGTTTTCTTCTGCTGTAAAATGTACTTACCCCAAAGAGTAGAGACGGCACTGCTTATTTCGGATTTGATGAGCTAAGCCAAACCTGTCATCAAGACAGACTGACCAGGGCTTCTTTGCAGGGCTGGAGTCGGTAGCCAGGCTGTCTGTGCTTATGTGATTGCATGCAATCTGCAGGGATTGGAAATCAATGTGAATAATTTAAAGCGCTGGATGATTAATGGCAGGTAGGGACTTACTGCTTCCCCGGTCCCTGAAAACCATAACAGGAGAGTTACGTCCTTCTCCACTGCTAACTACTCCCCTCCCCAGGGAAACACAGGACTGCTGTAAAACGTTCGGAGGAATTCCAAATACCAGATTGTAAGTAACCTCGCGCAGACTATAGGGAGGTTTGAGGGAAAGTTAAGAGCTGCTATAGCCCTTTGCACTGAGTATGCAGCGGAGAGCAAGTCAGGAGCAACGATGGCAGGAGGAGGGGTCAGGAAAGGCTTTGCAGAGGTGTGTTAGTCTTGGAGGATAAACAGAAGTCGACCAAGAGGCTGAGAGCAAGAAGACGTGCCAGACGTGGAGAACGGTACTGACACAATGGAGGTCTGTTACCCACAGCATTCCTACTAGGAGCTGGGAGATGCGATGTGGGGGCATCGATCTCGGAAGGATACGAGATTTTCTATTCCTTACCTCAGGCAGATAAGGTGGGGCCACCATGGTCTGGAAAGGTGGCATGTGTTAACCAAGTAAACAGCTGACAAGGGGTCAAGTGAAATTAATTTGTAGTCCCTGCTAACTAGACAGTCCTCTTTGTGATACACTGTTCTAATGAGCTTCCTCCCAGGGGAGAAGGGCAAGAGCCCCAGGCAGGAAGGAGGCCCTTCCTGAGCTACCAAAGCACTTCTTTTAACTCATCCATCAAAATCAGATCAGAAAACCAAAGGGCACATGTATCTAAATCAAGCCGAATCAAGTCTCTAATTTCAAATGCACATTAAGTAAATATACTTTGTAAGGAATTCTGACTTGTGTTTGAGGCTGGCACAATGTGCCTGGCTGAGGCTGTTGGAACCACAGAACACAAGTTCTGTGGCCAAGGTATTTACCTTACTAAGCACCAGTCTTTCCCCCTAACCCCTCAAAACTCTCATAGTCATGACGCTGCTCCACGAATCACGCAGCAGCTCCTGATGTCACATCACAGATAACAGACGTCTCCAGATGCAAAGGGTGTTTGGAGGTTTGTTGCTTTAATTCGTTGGAAAACGTAACAGTAAATAATTTTCTTCTTAAGGAGACATTCTGCGCTTGCCCAATCCTGTTATTTAACCAATTTTCCAAAGTTTTAATCTGAAAAGAGGGTACTATGTGGAGCCTATTCAACTAATACAGCATCTCCCTCACTCCTGCTGTAATCTAGGGCTGGCCTGGCAAACCATCCTAGCACTATTTATCGGTGACTATGAGAGAGTCTTCTGCTAGGATATGGACATTTTAGAGGGAAGCTTAAAAAGTGAAACCCTATATATCTATTCTTTTCTTTCAACCCAATATCTTTCTACCTCTCTATCCACAACCACTGTTTAAAGGACAAAATATATATGGAATCAAATCTTCTCTCAAGCAACTCATTTATTAACTGGGTGCGTCAACATGTTTATTTGTAGAATTCATTTCCTACTATTCTCCCACAGATAAATGGAAATTATGCCTCTGCCTGCCCACCGCCTAGCCCCCACTCATCCACCGAGGGAGAAGCTGCTAATCCAACTAGTCAAAGCTCCTTGTGTCTGTTGGGCCTGTTTTACTAGCAGGCAGGTTACTGTGCCTTGCACGTCGGCACCTTCATTGGTGCTCTGTTCCATGCCCTGCCTCCTGCAGCCAGCGAGCTAAGCCAGGGCAGTTCTGTGGGTCCCAAAGCAAGCGTGGCCCTCCTAAGCCTGAGCCGTTTGCTCTAGGCCAGCTTCCTGGAGTGTCTTTATTAAAGTGGGACGACGATTCCCATTTGCTACTGTTCTTTGTGTGTCCCTCTCCCCAAGAACCTCCATAATGACAGATCAGGATATGGACGTTCACAGGTGCTTGTTCATAATTCCCTTCTAATGCCATTAAAATCTAACTCTCATCTCTCTCACTGTGTATCTCCAGGTGTGGTCCACCTACATTGTGATGGACCTGGGAGGCTCTTAAAAATACAGATTCTTGAGTCCCACTCCATATCTGTAAAATCAGAATCTCTGAGGCTGATGCCCCGGAACATGCATTTTAATAAGCTCCCCCAGGGGCTGGCCCAGTGGCTCAGTGGTTAAGTTCACATGTTCGGCTTCGGCTGCCCGGGGTCAGATCCCTGGTGCGGACCTACACACCGCTTGTCAAGCCACGCTGTGGCAGGCGTCCCACGTATAAGGTAGAGGAAGATGGGTACACATGTTAGGTCAGGGCCAGCCTTCCTCAGCAAAAAAGAGGAGGATTGGTGGCAGATGTTAGGTCAGGGCTAATCTTCCTGAAAAAAAAATAAAAAGACTCAGAGCTTTGAGGTTCAGCTGCTCCTCCTCTGCCAACAGTGGGGGGTAGGGTTTTCTTCTATTAAAGATGACACTTTAAGCATTTCTTCTTCTTCCACAGATTTCATCTTGCACAGATATATCCCTACCAGAAAGACACTCTTTTCCATTTGATCTCTCTGCTAATGTTCCTCTTTCCTCTTCTAGCTCAAAAATAAATACAGCTCAGGCATTTTTTCACTTTAACCATTTATTAACCATCTCATTGATAGACTTCAGCTTTTGAAAACAACTAGGAGTACTCAGTAAACTTCAGCTCCTAAAAATTAATTAAATATTGATTTTTCAAACTTTCTTGTTAAGATTTATGGCCAAGGCCTCAATAAACTCTCTTGCAAGCAAAATAAGTGAGGGCGGTAACTGCTAGCTAAGCTCCCTCTCTGGTAATGATGTTCTCTCTCTCTCTAATTCTCCTTGTAATGTTAGCCATATAAAGGGAAACAGGCCTGGACAAAGGAAAATAGACTCCAGGAAGAAAGTGTTTTCTGCAATGCTTTTGAGTTATTTAACTTAAAGGAATCTAACTTATTTTCACTTCATTTTATATCCCAAAAACTTAAATAGCATTTCTGCCAACCCATAAGTAGAATCTGGAAAAGAGAGCCCTTAAAATTTTGGGACTGTTGGCAAGAATCACTTCAATGATCAACTGTATATTTCTGTAATACCATTATTTTGAAAGGTAAAATCTCAAGGAAGGAGCTGTATTTTTGTTGCTTTTATCCCAATTTGTGTGTGTGAGTAACAGTAAATACAAGAGATACTATTGTTATAAAGTTGTAAAGTCTGCATGTCCAGAACCCGGGTTTCTTGTGTTATTCTTAAAAATAGATAGATGGGTAGATGATTAGATAGATAGATAGATAGATTTTAAAATATACTTTTCTTTTTTAAAACAGCAACTGTTGCTTAGATTAATTTTATCCTGCCGCACATGCTTCCTGGAGGCATATGGTTTGGGGGTTGCCATACAAAGCTGTTCTGGAGCTTTCCCTGAGAACAGAGCACTGTGTTTGTGATTTAACCGTTTCTTGTTAGCAGCAGACAGTGTATCATCGACTCTGGAACTCTGAGATGTAATCATGGTCTTTCACGTTAGAAAACAATACCTAATTAAACTGAGCTTGCAGTTCTGCACTCTCTACCCAAACACTGTCTCCTCTGGTGTTTCATTAAAAAGTGCAGGGCTCCAGCCATGCCCTCAGGGCCTCCACAGTGCACAAGTCCAGGGGCGCCAGCTCCATTGCAGTCTAATGCCACATTGTCCCATGCTCTGTGCTTCTGTTCCCGAGCTCCCTCGGCCTGGGGGAGCTTCCCCACCCATCTGTCCACCCTGTTAGAGAACGTATAACTTTCTTGCACCCTAGCTGTTTACCAGCGTGTGTGGGTATTTAATTCAGATTTCATATCCCAGTCAGTGGCCAGCACAGTGCCAGCCACAAAGCAGGTACTCCACAAATGCCCAGTGAATGAGGAATGAATACATCGATGATGAGCATGTTGAATGCTGGGCCTTGCTGTACAAGCTTGAACACAGATTTAAGGGAGATAATTTTTTCTTTTTTAATTTTAAGCAGCAGCATAAGAGGATGGGGGTGGAATTTGCTTTAGTACCTTTAGAGGTTTTATTTTTTTTCCTTACCCATTATGACTCAGTACTGCTAACTGTGAAAATTTGAGGTAATAGTGACTCTAATATTCTGCCAGCTTTGTAGGCTTTCATCTCAAGATGAGTTCTAAATGAAGTACAAGCCCCAAAGCAGCCAGAAAGCTCTGCATTACATAGAGAGCAGGAGGGAGCCCTGCTTAGTAAGATTCTGATTAATCACCACTTAGTGTCATCTCTGATGAGCTCCCACCTGTTGGCCTCCTAGTGACCTGGAAGTACATAAAAGCACAGGACTTTACTGGGATAAAATGACCCCTGATTGTGAGGTCTGGAACTTTATCTCCTCCTTTCTGGAGGACAAAAATTCTTCTGGTGAACTTCAACAACGAAATCTCTGTTACTGCACTCATCAAGCTGAATAATAATTTTATGTCCATTTCTCCGCCTTTCCAACCAATTTGTTAGGCTCTTGAGGGCAGAAACTGTCTCCCTAGGACCTAGCACAGTTCCTGGCACGTAGTAGGTACTCAACAAGACTTGGTTAATAACAGTCCTGCACTGCTCTCAGCACAGTACAAGCTCACAGAACTGGGAGGGACTGCAGAAAGAATTTATACAATCTCTTCCTTTTCAAGATCAGATCAGTGAGAGCCAGAGAAGCAAAATAAATTGCCCATGGTGACAACATCAGACTACATCATAGGATGCTTTTTTTTTTTTTTTTTTTTGCTGTTTTTGGAATTTTTATCCTCTTAGCCCATACCTCATAGGAAAGCTCCAAGAGGGGCTTGAAATGACCCTCTCACCCCTCAAAAGCTTCTTCTAAATAAATACGCCTTTTATAAATTTCAGAACATTAACCTGAAATACGTATAAAATAGAATTTGGAGGTTCTCACTGGGTGAATTTATTTTGGGGGGGTGGAGCCCATAGTTCTCAAATTCAACTCACAGATTCAACATCTCTCATTTTTCTCTGGGGCCTTTCAGGTCTTAAGTCACAGTTAAGAGGTCCAGCTTCTTATCCTTCATGTAAAACCAAACTATAAAATTAAAATTTCAGTATCTTAATTAAGTCTGTGTAAGTCCACCAAATTAATCTGCAGCAGCAAGCAAAATAAGATGAAATTATAAAGCACAGGACCAGTTTATTATCCCATACTCATGATTAATTCAATAAGCTTTTACTTGCATGTCTAGGTGACAAATATTAAAATCTCCAATTGTCTGTCTGCATTGTGTGAGAAATGGGACTTTCTTTTACCCCTCAACTAGCCTTCTAAAAATCTGGAAATATATTCTCTCCCACGGATGAAAAGTGGGCTTTGCTGCCAGCAAAGTTTGGGAGGAGAAGTGGGCGGCCAAGAGCCAGTGGGCTGAAAGGAGATCAAAAGAACCCAGGATCCCCAGTGTCACACCAGCTCCACAGAGCAGTGTCCTAAGTGGGGCTGTGTGCACGTCACTGGCAGTCTGAGCTGTTAATTTCCTAGCACCTCTCAGTTTAGGGCAAAGTTTCCCTCAGGCCTTGATTTCCTCTTCTGGCTCTCTTTCCCCAGGATCAGGCTGCTGGAGAATGGAACCTCCTGATTAATGTGTCAAGAGTCATAGACTCTCCTTAATGGACGGTCTCTCTGCTTGCTCCGGGCACTGACTCAGCCTGCTGGAGCTGCCACAATGCGTTAAGTTACTAATGAAGGCCGGTGCTCAGGAATGATTTAAGAGCGCCCCAAGAAGAGAGAGCCTTCGGATTCGTTAGCTTCTCCTCAGACTGCCTGCAACCTCTCCCCTGCTCTCTGGCCCAGCGTGTCCCAGTCTGCTAAGCATCTGTGGCCGAAAAGGGAAAAGGCAGATTCCTCCAAATACAAAATGGAGCTTGAACTTCCAGATGAGGCTTTTGTTTTGTGACACGCTTGGCGGACTATTCACGGGCACGAATCTGTCGCTTTGAATGGTTTTCCAAAGCAATTTTCTAAAGTGGATCTTTAAAACACATCGGGATGAATCATTAAAACATTTCAGGATGATGATACTCCTGGAAGGGAGCAGATGCTGAAGCAAATGGAAGGCATCTTATCTGCCTCTAAGTGAGGGGATAAATTTAAGCAGCAAGGCCTCAGAAACCACATCCCTATCAAGGCCCCATCAGGAACCTCTCCACCCGCTCACAGACACATCCTTCTCTAAAAGGCGTCATTGGAATCTTTTACATCATCTCCAAACCCTCTTGAGCCTGAAACACAACCTGGGTGGTGCTGATATATCTCAGGAACCTCAAGGCTTCTTCATCCAGGGACTGAGCAGGGCCCGCCCAAGGCTGGAGATCTATATGCCACCGGGGACCCTGTGAGAGACAGAAAACAGAGGTCGGTGTGGAGGAGGACGAGCTTGGGAGGGGGCGGGAAGGACACAGAGTCATCAGACAGGCCGCCTGCAAAACAAACCTGTCTGCACACGGGCGGCAGGGAGCTGATTTGGAGCTGCTGCCATTAAGGCCACATCAGTCACAGGGAGACAAATGAGGCCTGAGGAAGCCCCGCTACCAGGTTAAGCAGGAGATTGCAAAGGCTCGGGGATGTCTGACTGGAGCTTCTGATCAAAGGCAAACTCAGCTTGACCCCATCAGGCTCTCAATTGCAGCTTGGTATTACACGGTGCCGCTTCCCAACTCTCCTGTCTGCTATGGTTTCCAGAACTTACAGCTTCAGAAATATGGGCCTCCCTAAGGCCAGTTTTAGGCACCATCGTGCCTGAAATCCTTGGAGTGCTTGGGCACCTTCCCTAGCATGGGGAAGCTGGCACCACCAGGGCTGGCAAGGGTGGCCTCCTAGCACTATGAGGCAGCCCCCGCCTTTCAGCAGAGGCCATGAGAAGCTGCCACGAGCAGAGTGGTTAGAGATGAGCCCTAAGCCTTCTTGTGTAGCAAGGGTGGTGGGGTGGATGAAGAGTTGGGGGAAGGCCGTGGTTTGGAAGAATCCAAAATAGGGATCCCTCTAAGTCAAAAGGAAGCGCTAGTCATGAAGTCCTTGCTAGAGCTCAAAGGCTACCACCTGGAACCCTCCTGGAGGCTCACCGTGATCCCAAGGGGAGAGGACTGCTCAGGGTGTAGATGACGGAAGGGTTGGGGCCTGGGAGAAGCCCCAGCATCTGGCAGGGTGAATGTCTCTTGTCAGGAAAGACTTTGGGTGTCCTGGCACAGGGGCTCCCCCAGAAGGGTTGGGATGGGCTTCTAAACCCCCTTTTATGGTGAGGAAGGGAGCGGGGGAGGGTTCTGGGGACAAGAAAAAGGGACCATTCATATAATATATACATTGTTCTTCAGTTAGGTATTGCTATGGTCTGAATGTTTGTGTCCCCCCAAGTTCATATATTGAAATCCTAATGCCCAATGTGTTCATATAAGAGGTGGGGCCTCTGGGAGGTGCTTAGGTCATGAGGGTGGAGCCCTCAGAAGGGGATTAGTGCTCTTGCAAAAGAGACCCCACAGAGCTCCCTAGCCCCTTCCACCATATGAGGACACAGCCAGAAGAAGGCAATTGACAACCCAGAACTTAACCATGCTGGCTCCCCGATCTGGGACTTCCAGCCTCCAGAACTGTGAGAAACAAATTTCTGCAGTTTATAAGCCACCAAGGCTGTGATGTTTTGTGTGGCAGCCCAAATGGACCGATACTGGTATCTTAGTGGGACTGTCTGTCATCCAAAAACGAGCCATGTGAGCAGGCTAGCCCTGAGATGCTTCAGTACAAACGTGGTGTGTTGCTCCTGGAGGGGGTGGCCTAGGTGACTTGGGGCTGAACTGAAAGCCAGGAGGTGCGGGGAGCAAGCAGGTCAGTCAGTGTGAAGCCAGGTATGTGGGCTTGGGGAGGAGGAGCGCGCTCTGGCGTGAGGGTCTGAGGTAAATGCAAACTCTCTAAGTGACGGAGCATTCTTCCAGGCGAGGCGTTACCAGACTCATCGCTGCAGAGTCCTGACAGCCCACAGTCTTAGCGTCCAGACGTGTCTGTCCTGCCTGGCAGTCCTCTAGACTTGGAGAACGCTTCCTGACTCCCCACCCACTGCCTTCTTCTCAGGAACCCTCAAGACAGGGCTGGTTTCACAGGCATGCAAGCTGTGAGGTCTTAGAAGGGCCCGTGCTTGGCCTAATGCTCTGTTGACGCTGTCTTGAAAATCTTCACAATTTTTGAACAAGGGCCCCGCGTTTTCATTTTGGTCTGTGCCCTGCAAATTATGTAGTCAGTCTGCCCTGAGGGGCCCCTTTTCTGGGAAAACAGCCTTTTCATATAGCTGCTCCCATTCTGTGAAGGGTGAACAGACAGAGACTCTAGTCAGGGAGAGCCTGAGACCATTAACTCATGCGTCTTCCCAGTTAACGCTTTCCAGCCCCTATTTCCTTCTTCCTTCTCTGAAGCAGCTGTTGATTACCATTTGGCCAAACCATATTCATGGAGCATCAGGCACTCTGTGCCAGGCACTGGTCAACATGGATATGAGTAAACCCTGGACTCTCCCCAGAGGCACTCACAGCGAGGAGACAGATACTACAGAATAACTTTGATAGAGAAATGCTGAAAGGTGAGGGAGGGCCATTCTTTTCAGGAAACTATTTAGTTATGAGCTCATAAATTATAAGCACATTTAAAGGCAAATGCCTCCTCCCTTCTCCTGGTCACATTCTTGTTGCTTCTTCGTGCAAGCTTATCTAGGCCTAAGATTGAAAGCTCCCCACGTCACTGTCGGGGAACCACTCACAAGTGCCCCAGCATCTGGCCCGGGAGCCTCTTGATGGAAACAATAAAGTTCCATCGTTACGGTTTTCTTCTAAATCAAGGATCAGCAAACTTTTTCTATAATGGGTCAAATAGCTAGTATTTTAGGCTTTGCAGGCTGTACAGTTCCTGTTGTAACTCTTCACCTCCTGCTGTAGCTCAAAAGCAGCCACAGACAATAAGTAAACAAACGGTCATGGCCGTGTGCCAGTGAAACGCCATTTACGAAAACAGGCCGCAGGCTGGATTTGGCCTGCCAGGCGGTAGTTTGCTGACCCCTGCTCCATTTGATTCTAATCTGAAGTAGACCAGCCCAGAAGAGAGTGTTTACTTGAAATAATGCAAGAGAGACAGATTATGATATCTAGATTATAAACGACTTTGTCATCCAGGTGACTTGGGTAAATATCAGTCCAGGGTCCCAGCAGGATCCAGTGGGCTCCTTCCAATCGGCTAATTTGGGAAGCATTTAATAGAGAGGCTATTTACAAAGGTGTGGGCGGGGTTTAAGGAAACCTATAAGGAATAATGCAATACCTGTGGCTGGAACACCAGAGAGCCCTCTGAAACCCCAAGCCTGAAGGAGCAAGGAGGGGGAGGAATTCGTGAAACCCAAGAGGGTAACCGTATGGAGAAGGCCTTTAACAGAGGAACACAGCCAATCCCATCACATCCAGTCCTATTGCATACCCGCCCTAACTGTCACACCCAACAGGAAGGCAGAGAAAAGGGAGGCTGTGGTTGGTCCAGGCAGGTGAGCCTCCTGGGGTGCAGAGCAGAAGGAGCAGGGTGGAGGGTGGATCTGGAGGGGCAAATGGAAGGTCTCCTGCACAGCATCCTTTGGAAAGAGGCCGTGAGACTTGACCAGGGAGTGATTCATTCATTCAGCGGGCACTGTACCTCGTGCCACACTCTGTAAAGCAGTAAAAGCAATGAAGTGTTGCAGGGGCTCTAACAGAAATCTCTAGAGGGCATGATGGGGTCTGTCTGTCCCCAGCAGGCTTCAGCTGAAATGTCAAGGAGATGGAGGACCCAAGTAGTAATAAATAAATGCCAGAAAATACAAATGCAGATTGTGGGAAGCAGTCTCCACTGTGAGAAGCCCAAAAGCTTCATTAAAGACACACCTTAAGCACAGTCGAAGCACTTAACCTGGGCTAACGGGCAAAAGTAACCTTCCAGATCAATAACGGTGAATCCATATGGGAATCAATATAGTGAAACTACAGAGTTATCTTAAGGGTCCACAAATAATATCTTTCTTGCAATCTGATATTTCTCATTTCCAACTCGGTGCTGACCACAAAGAAGCTAACCACAGCAGCTGGAATAGTGAATAGTACAAGTTGAGGGGTCTCCGATGGGGACATAGAGAAACACACGGCAAAGAGGCGCCCTCAGAAGCGCTCTGGCTAAATGCTTTGGATGAGCTCTTTAAGAAACATTTCACATAAAGCAATGTTCTTATTGGAATCCATCTGACAGCAGTTCGTGGTTATTTCCCCAAGGAAACCACTAGCTTTTATCATCTCTTTCAATTATCATTTGTCTTAATTCTCTAGTGCACACATCAATGCTTGTCCTTCCAAAACTCCCACAAACAGAATTCTCGGAGTACCTGAAAACACCAATGGCCAGTGTTTAATAATAGAACAAGGCAAAAAAGACATCTTTTACTTAAAAAAAAATTATCATTATGATTTTACCCCAAACAATTCCCTAAATGCCAGGGTACACTATTATCCATGTGCTCCAAACATCAAGTGGCCAGAACGATGCTACCCCTACCAGTCCCAGGGGAGGTGGGAGTGTGGATTCCTAGTCCTGTCTGCCGCCCCCACTTCCTCTTCAGATGGGTAAAGGAGCAGCTTAAGCAGAAGGTGGTGGAGGTACCATCACTGGGGGCCAGTCTGTCTGTCCCCAACAGGCTTGAGCTGAAATGTCAAATTGAGCATACACAATGAGCTGCAGCCACGTTCCTGAGCCTCTGCAGGGACAGGGTCCTTCTAGTCCTTTGCAGCCTGTGGTCCTGCCTGCTAAACCACCAGGCCACTCAAACAATGAGCCCCTCCCCCAGCACGGATGAGCATCTCAGGGAAGCCAGGGTCCCAGATTTCTCAGGAAAGAAAGCAGCCCCCCTTTTGTTTGTGAAGGCTTCATCTGGCACTTTCTCCAGGAAATGTGTGTTGAAAAATGAGCTGGCTTCTTCTAGTGAGGGGCAAAGGTTTTGATCACATAGAGAAAATTTCCGAAAATTAAGATTAAGGACAGCAGAAGATTCTATACACAACTAACTCATGTTGTTTGCGGGATATTTTGCAGACATCTCAGATTCTGCTTCCCAAAGGGTAAAAAAGGGCTTCCTGAGCCAGTCCAATGGGGTGCACAGAGATGATGGATCCGGCTCAGAAAGACTGCAGCAAACACAGCCATGGGGCTTTTGGATATTTTTATAATTTATGATTTCAGCATTAAATTTGTTTCTTGAAAAAAGAAAATGATTCTTTCAAGCCAAAGAAAGTAAATTCCAAAATTTTACTATTGAAAGATAATGCACCAGGCCGGCCTGGTGGTGCAGCGGTTAAGTTCACACGTTCCACTTCAGCGGCCTGGGGTTCACTGGTTCAGATCTCGGGTGAGGACCTATGCACCACTTGATAAGCCATGCTGTGGCAGGCGTCCCACATATAAAGTGGAGGAAGATGGGCACTGATGTTAGGTCAGGGCCAGTCTTCCTCAGCAAAAAGAGGAGGATTGGCAGCAGATATTAGCTCAGCACTAATCTTCCTCAAAAAAAAGATAATGCAAAAAATAAAGCAATCTTTTAAAATACTCTTTTGCCTACCAGCCTCCGCTTATGCACATAATAGAAATATATCAATTCAAGATGATAAGCCCCAAGCAAAAGTGGTTATGTTAAAAGAAAAAATTATAGAAAAAACCAGACCCACCCATGACCTAGAAAAGAGTGACATCGATTCTGCCTTGTGCAAAAGCTTTCTTTGTCTTGAAATTTGGAATAACAGCTTCCTTCTTCACAGGCAGTTTCCCCCACATCCATGAATGACCTCACGTAGCCCACATAGAAACTGTCAAATTAAGAACAGTGCCACCATGAGTTGTACAAGCAAGTTTTGTACAAGCCTTTTTTTACTTTTTTGGAGGGGTATAAAAACCAAATATAAAATAAGCCAAAAGAAGGAGTCAAATGGTCCATTCTTCTGCGTTTCAATGCTCCAGTTCTTTGGCGATGAAATTGTATGATGAGTGATTTAAATGATCAGTTTCTTTATTTTGATGGATAATTGGTAGAGTTTTGGGATATTTTTATAAAGTTTCAGTACTCCCAAATGTACATTCCCACAGCTAGCAACCTCCCGAAAGCTTTTAGAACCAGCAATTTTCTGCTGGGAGAGACGGCTAACAATTGATTCTCTGCGTTATGGTTGTGCCCATGGAAAAGAACGAGGTTGTGAGTCCTTGACCCAAACTGAACAATACGCTGAGCATGTGTTGATATGTTGATGTTGGGGAAGCCTAAGCTTTCAGGGAGAAACAAACCCCAAACAAGCAAAATATATTTATTTAGCAATTTTGCTGCAATTTTGTGCTAATTAAGAGCATCTGTTAGTGGGCAGGAAACAATGATTGAAGGAAATTGTTTATTCCTTTTTAGAAGGAGAGGGGGGTTTGTGGAAGTGGATGGGGAAGGAGGAGGCACGAAATGGCTCCCCGTGCAAAACATGAATCCGGGCAGAGCTGAGAGGTGAGATCAGCCACTAGCTTTCTGTAATGCCCTTGGATAATAGTGGATTTAGGTCTTTGCTTGCGAGTGACTAGGGCTCTGAGAGGCCCTGGGGCGGCAGCTGACATGCTTTCCCTCAGCGTGCTCCTGTGACCGGCCTTTTTCTCAGGGTCAGCTCTGCTTCAAAACAAGCAGGGTCAATTACACATTTTGTGGCGATCTGCAAAATTCAGGTACTGCGTGAAAAAATTGCTTAAAAAAAAACCAGAATCTGGGTTTCAGTTCTGGGTAGGATGGATAAGCACAGGCCCAGCCCGTGTCTTGCACTGAATGCAGCAAGACAACCGGGACGGAAGGCATGGAGCAGTTAGTTATTTGAGGAATCTGAAAAGTAAATACTAGCAGGCAGACGTGAGGAAGACTAGAATTCAAAGTACCACTGAACCACAGTGGAGTCACCATTGGTTTGTCTTCCGGCATCCCCCTCCTGCCCCCGAGTCAGGCAGCCTCGCACTGGAAGTGGCCGTTGGCGTCAGGAGAAGCCCTCTAGTCCAGGCTCAAGGAGGGAAGGGGTCTCCGACCGCTCAGAGAGAGCAGGGAAATCCCGCATTTTCCCCCTCTCCTTTTTGCTTTTTCCTTTTCTCCTTTCTTGCATCCCAACTCCCAGGCAATCCAGCTGGGGTGGTGGAAGATACAGCCAGGCCGCAAGGACCAAAAACTCTGAGGTAAGGGGAGCTTCCTCTCTGATCTGAGGCTGTGGCCCCAAGAGGATGGAGTGAACCCCTCGATGAGTGTTTCCCGTCTCTCTTCTCCTGATCTTGGCTGGGGACTCAGGCACCGTCACAGGAAGTGAGCAGCGAAGCATGGGCAGAGCAGGGGTGACTAAAGCCCAACCTTTATGGCCAGAGGTTCAGACACGTCAGCGAACTGGATACTGGGAAAATCACGGAGAAGGAAAGCAAGGCCATCGAGTAGTTTATGAAGTCCTGGGCTCACACCTGTACTGCACGGAAATGGACCTGATCCTGGTTAGCTTATCCAAGACTTTGAGAACTGAGCTAACAGACACACCTCCGCCCGGGTCCCAGAGCGGCCACTGGGTGGCGTGTATGTGGGACAGATCTGAAAAACACTGCGAAGTCTTTGAAAACAGAACTGATATTGAATCACAATCTTCAGAAGCTGGCTGGAAGTTGAGGCCTGAACCCAACCGAGTCAATCGCCTGTGAAAACAAATATATCAACATTATGTGTAGTATTTAAACACAACTCAGAGTCTCGTAATAAAATACACAAGATGTCCAGATACAGTCCAAAACAACTCAGCATATGAAGAATCAGGAAAATCCCAATTAGTGTGGGGAAAAGGCAATCAACAAATGCTAATGTAGACATGACGCAGTTGTTGGAATTATTCAAGAAAAACTTAAAAGCAACTATTACTCCAAGAAGTAAGGGTGTACACTCTTGAAACCAATGGAAAGATGGAAAGTCCCAGCAAAGAAACAGGAGTTACAAAGAGCCAAATGGAAATTTTAGAACTGAAAAATTCAATAACCAAAATAAAAATTCCAGTGGATGGACTCAATAGCAAAATGAATATGACACAAGAAAGAGTCAACGAACTTGAAGCTAGATCAACAGAGACTATCTGATCTGAACAACAGAGAGGAAAAATCATTAAAAAAAAAAAAAAAAAGAAAGCCTCAGGGGCCTGTGGGACAATATCAAAAAGTCTAACATGCAGTCATTGGAATCCAAGGGAAGGAAGAGAAAGAATGCAGTGCATAAAAAAATATTTACAGAGATAATGGCTGAAAGATTCCCAAATTTCACAACAGACATAAACCTAAAGATGCAAGAGGCTCAGTAAAGTCCTAACAGAAAGACTCAAAGAAATTCAAAAAAGCTGAGTCTCTATTAATCTTGGGATAGACTCAATAGTGGGCCAGGGTCGAAATGGCTAGTTGGAAAAGGCACGGCCAGCCCAGCCCATAGGGCGCCTCTTACTCTGAAGCCCTCTCTCTCTCACGGCCCAGGCCCCCTCTCCAAGTCCATCTGCTAAATGTCTCTGGCAGCAGACAGCATGCATGCTGAAACCCCAATCCAGAGCAGCATTTTGAACGCCTCCCCCATCAATCTGCCGCCTCTGCATCATTACACATAGCGTAGGCTGGGAGGCAAGGGAACCAGAAATCAAATCAACTCTGACAAGAAAAAAATGCACCATCATTCAAGCAGGCCCTGATAACTTTTAGGAAGGAAGTGAAAAAGGAGAAAACAAAGGACAAGGAGGAATAAGCACTCAGCTCTAGATTTATTGTCTAAGTTATCCTGGTAAGTTGGAAAGAAAGGCCAAACAATTTTGAGTTGGTTTTTGTTCTTAAACGGACATCTCTAAATTCACCACGTTTTCTGTGTGTATCAAAATTGCTCAAGCCTGGGTGAGATTGAAACACACAAGGGGATGGCGAAGAGAATAAGACATAATGTATTTTAGGTTTTTATCATACACAGTAAAAAGAGAAGCCGAATTCCT
This sequence comes from Equus asinus, assembly GCF_041296235.1. NCBI lineage: Eukaryota > Metazoa > Chordata > Mammalia > Perissodactyla > Equidae > Equus > Equus asinus. Next base: position 45,777,455 of record NC_091813.1, read on the forward strand.
GGAATAGATCCCGTGAAATGTGGAGGCTTTCATGATGGAGAAACAGACAGCGTCTGTGTACACAGTAGGCACTCAAATGTCAAATCACAGATCTCACTGAGGTAACATCATCCAGGAAAGGAGAGAGGAGTTTCATTTGTCTCATGAAATTAAGAGTATATAAGAATGTCTGCATAAGAAAGCAAATAGGAATTTAGAAACAGCATTAACCACATTTCTAAGGACTCTCTCTCTCTCACACACACACACACACACACACACACACACACACACCACTCCACATATATGCACATCCTATTCAAAACATATAAGGTGCCCAGACTTTCTGGGGCTCAGAATCCACATCAATCTTCTGTGAGTTCATGTTTAGTTAGAAAACTTCAGCCAGTTAACATGCCCCAAACATTTACCGGCTCCCAAAACATCAGCCTCTTGGGATCGAAGGCCTACAGCACCCCCATAAACCATTTCAGGGATCCTTGGATCCTAAGTCACTGCCGAAGCCAAAGGAGAAGTGGAGTCAGCAGGTGGGGAGAGCAGAAAAACCACCATGAGGGAGGGAGTGGAATGGAAAAAGGAAAGAGTATAAAAGGGGAGCATGAGAGGAAAGTGGGGGCTGCTCCCCCAATACCTGCATAGCCATCTATATCCTCCCCACAAGTTCACCTGGGACCCAGGTTTGTCCATAATGGGTACCAGGGCCTCTTTGGTGGCTCTCAGCCCACCTCAGTCCCCAAACCTCATGCCAAACCACAAGACTCCCCAAGAGTTCCGTCACTGTGATCCTGAAGCTGCCAGGCCCATCCATGCAGCCGCCCCATTATCCTCCCAGTCTTACAGCCTCTAATGAGGTTCTGTGGTGCAATGTTGAATAGAAAGCCTGTCAGTGGTAAAGCTCAGTGCTGCCGAGCAGTTTTACAGGGAAAGTATTTCAGTTCTAGAAATGGTTGCACACAACTATGTATGTGTGTATTTCTCAGTTTTGAGGACACATTCACTCATTATTAACTAACTCTTTTGTCATTTGCATATTGTCCATATTGCCAGGTCTCTGGCCCTTTTGATTGGGATAAAGCATTTGGCTGCCTGAGTGAATCCTACTGACAATTAGAGATAAGACTCTGGTTCTGGGACATTCCTCACATGATTTTATATTTATAGAACATTCTTCTGTCTGAATGCACTATAAGTTATAGTGCCTGACACGTAGGAGCAGCCCAATAAATTTTTTTTTTCCTTCTGTGGGAAGCTGCCAGCAGCGTAAAACCAGGCAGAGAGAGCTGGCTGGAGAACTCAGGAAACAAAAGCACTTAAGCCTCAAACCTAAATGGAAGGAAAGATCTACAATCTTTATCTCTAAGTGGCCCTTTTCAGGGACATGAAGAATTGCTGAAGGACGCAGACCTTTGCCAAGGTCAATTCTTAGTGGGTTTGCTGCTGTGTAACTCTCTGGATTCAGGGTTCTTTGGTGAATGAGCATGAGAACCTCCAAGGTTAGAAGCAGAGCTGTCAGAGTGGCAGCTGACCTTGGCCCAGTCCTCTTTCCCCAGTTGAGACTGGAAATAACGAGAGGAAAGGGGACAAATTACAAATAAATATAGCTGATCCAAGCTGATGAAACTTTTGACCATATTTCTTAATTATATGAGAAAGGAGGACTAACATTCCTTGCATTAAAGAAAAACAAACTTCCATGACGAAGAGCTTAAAGGTTATAGAATCCAGAAGACAGAAACTATTTCTAGCTTTAAATTTTACTTGTTTTGTACTTGTAGAGAATCATTATATTCAAAGAGAGCTTAAGGATAATCTAGACCAACTCCTTGACACGATAATTAAAGAAAATGAAGCTCAGAGAGGTGAAATGACATGCGAAAGTCACATAGGTGGGAGGAGGCAGGGGCATGACTCAGACCCAGTCCTCCAGGCTGCTAGTCCCATACTTGCTCTGCTGTATCATGCTGTCTCCATCCCAGGTCTCAGAGTTTTATCTTCTCCATACCTAGTTTTCCTGTTAATATAGCCATTACATGCCCAATATAGCAACTGCAGAAGAGACCCCCTGGTAAAAACCACAATGGCCGTTTTTCACTGACACACTCATCGATGCAATGGAAACAAATTTATGAAATTTCTGTTTGTTCCATAAGATGTGGAACACACTAAAAAGTTCACCAGCGGCTCTGAAAATGTCATAGATGACAAATCCTCAGTGAGTTAAAACGGAGGATTAGAATGTGTCAGGGGAAAGGATTCAGGCCTGTCTGACAAAGGCAGTGGTATATCTAAGTTGAGGCAGGGTCAGCCTGAGTCCCTGAATGAGAGCAAGAAGCTGAGATCTTGACTCTCAGCCCCACCAACTCACATTGGACATGTAGCATGAGTGAGAAATAAAAGTTTATTATTTTAATACACTGAAACTTGGGGATGTTTGTTACTGCAGCATAACTTAGCCTATCCTGACTGGTACAGGTACCTAAAAGGCACTGGGTAAATATGGTTATCGTTATTATAAATGCATCCTCACAGAACCTTCCCAATGTCCCACCACCAGAGATTGAATGGTAGGCTAGAACAGACCTTTGGTCTTATGAAGGCTCTCACATGGGGAAAGAAAAGAAGTCTAACCAAAGATAATTCACTGCCAAGATAAGACTCAGAGAAGTTAGAGAAGTGCTCAGATAAAGACCATAAGGACATTCTGATTACAAAACAAATCCTACTCTCTGGTCTGTTTCCTACGTACCTCCTGCCCCTAACATTTTGTGCCAGTCATTTTCCTCCTTCCAAGAATTCTCTCCCTTATTCATTAGTCAGTTCAAATTCCACTTATTCTTCAGGGTCCAGTTTTAGCCCCACAGCCTTCCCCCAAATCTCCTAATCACTCAAGCCTCTACTATGCACAAAATAAACTACACAAAGCAGATGTTTCAGCACGTATTGCTTGTACTTTTCATTTTATACTTAATCAAACGTTTGGAATAACATGTTTCAGATGCGCCAATCTTATCTCACCAGACTACAAGCCTTCTGAGGACACCTGTGTTTCACTTCTTCCACAGTCCCCCACAGAGATGATTCAAGGCACATTTTTACATGGATTTAAATGCCAGGGAGAAAAGAACATGATCAAATTCTTGGGATTGAGAACAATTTTTTTATTACTTTGGAAGGAAGTAGGGAAATTCACTAGCTGAGCTGTATAGTAATACCTTAATCTAGCTAAATATAAATACTATTTATTTAGGTGGAAATAAATTATTATAAACCTTAAATGTCTTTGATCCAGGTTTATTCAAATTAAAGTAAAACCAGAGATAAGTAGTTTAGCAGGAACCCTGAGAGAAACTGTATGAAAGCACTGTTGAGAATTTAAAACATTTCATTAAAAATTAACATTGGTTTTGATAGATTAAAAGGTTAATAAATATCTACATACCAGTTATAAAATTTAAGCTGAACCTGAACATATTCTATACCTGAAAATCATAAAGTTAGGTTTTATCCAAACCCATTTGTTAAGAAGAGCACAGAGCTTTTCAGGAACATTGAAAGTTTGTTTTCATAACTCCAAAGACTGTTGGCATGTAACATTGAAACTATAAATATTTGTTACTCTAACTTTAACTTATTAAATGCAGAAATATGGACTGTTCAGGTAAAGGTGGAGCTGTGTTTGCCATGGAAGGTGGATCCCACAATGCCTTGCAGAGATGGACTTTCTGATCATAATCCCTCTGACCTAGTTCGACTCATTCCACCTCTACAACATTGCTGTGCAGATTCTCTTAAAGGTAAGCATATGCATTCCTCCTTGTTGGAATTTATTTTACAAATAAAATAAAGTAACTCCAACATACGTTAAAACATGGTGCACAATTTTGATTTTCTTTGACATGTATTACAGTAGAAGCACTCTTAACCTGTCTCTACAAAACCAACTTGTCACATTAGCGGACACTCAGCATCTTCTCGTCCTGTGCCTTCCTGCTGCTACCAGTTCAGTCGTGTTTTCACCAAGAGATGTTTGGTTTGTTCCCAAACCAGTTTATATCAGTTGTATGAGTTATTGAAATTTTATAATTTAATTAAAATTTAGGTGAACTGATGAAATCTGTGCACAGAAAAAAGCAGGTTCCCTTTCCTATAAAAGCCAGGCCAATTAAAAGCTAGGTGCTATTTCGGAATACTGTTGTGTTAGGTATTGGTGAAGTCACTGTAAAAGAGAATCGCAAAATCACTAAAATCTGGAGGTGTTCTGCACTCGGACTGCTTCTCAGTGTCAAGTTCTTGCTCCACTTTGAAGAACCCCAAACTGCAAATGGCGAGTGCTGAAGTTCAGATGGGTTTTTGCAAGAAAGACCAGAACTCCAGCCAGCAGCCATACTCACAACAGAAGATTAACAAACAAATGTGCACGCATATGTTTTAAGTTAAAATAGACTGTGCGTATACTCTTTGCAATTTGCTATTTTAACTGCCTCTATATAACTGACCAATTACCAGGAATTGGTGATTTTGGATAAGAGGCTTCTACTCAGCTTGCTAAAGACACGGTTGTAGAGATTCCACAAGAGCATAGCCACAGACAGGGCAAAGTTATTAATCCACTGAGATGCTGACTAATGTTGGTGTGTAGCTGGAGAAATATTAACATAAAGCAGGACTGTGGACAAGGCGAGAGACTGGAAGAGATGACCTATAACTTCCTTTATGTTTATTTGCACAAGAATCTATGAATTTCTCCACCTGTAGAGTTTTTTTCTTAGCATTCAACATTTTCATAGCATATAACAAGCACTTATTTACAAATGAAATATAAAAATGAATAGCATGGAGGAACCATTGGCTACTATTCTGAAAACAACATGCTGTTCCTCAACATGTAGCTTAAGGGGACCATGGAGAGCAGAACTGGCCATCAGAAGGATTGCACATCTCGGCACCACATCTCAGCACCGGGCCAGGCCTGGGGTGGTCCTGACTCTACAAGCTGTCGGCCAAGATTCTGGGCTCCGCCACCTGAGGGCTCCCAGTGAACAGTGAGGTGACTCTGGGAGAGAAAAGTCCACCACACTGGGGCAGCTCTCCGTTAAAGGTGGACACTAGCTATTGAAGCATCTACCCCAACTTTAGGAATCAACCGTCCTAGTCACACTGATGTGTCTTAACCTGGCACGCAGGCCTCCCTGAGTGGTCCTTCACAGGGGACCTGTGGTGGGGGAGGCTGAGGTATCTGTGTGCTGAAAACTCCTTTGAGTGACTCTGAGCCACTTCTGGACTAAGAATTCAGGGCTTCATGAGGGCCACAGACCTCCTGAAATCACGCACAAATGAATGTGTGTGCAAACAGATGTTCCGTGTTCTGGAACGCTTGTCTATAGCTTCCATCAATTGCTTTCATCAAATTTTTGTAACTCAAACAATCACTGTTCTGAAATCAGTGCAAGTCTTCACCGCCCTGCTTGTCTACACAGTCCAGAGGGAATCTGAGAAGAAGCTGAACATCAACTTTCCCCCTACAGAGCCTTCCTGGTGTATTTCTCTCTTTCTCGCTCTGATTTTTTTTCCTCCAAACGCCAATCTGTTCCTATTTCTTCACTTCTATTTTTACATTTAAAAATTTTGGTTTCAAAATAACTATAATCTAAGAACTTCTCAGATAAAAGACACAGAAAATTAAATTTGCAATTTCCCTTACCCCCTTCTCCCATTCGTATGGTTTTACTGTTAAAACATTTTTTTAAAAGATTTTTTATTTTTTTCCTTTTTCTCCCCAAAGCCCCCCAGTACATAGTTGTATATTCTTCGTTGTGGGTCCTTCTAGTTGTGGCATGTGGGACGCCGCCTCAGCGTGGTTTGATGAGCCGTGCCATGTCCGCGCCCAGGATTCGAACCAACGAAACACTGGGCCGCCTGCAGCAGAGTGCACGAACTTAACCACTCGGCCACGGGGCCAGCCCCAAAACATTTTTTTAAAAGAAACCTTACAAGTACTTTTGATCTGTTTTTCCTATTAAGTTAATGACTTGACCAAACATACAGGCCTTTATTTTAATTATCAGCATCCTGGTTTGCCTATATTTTTAAAATAACAAATTATATAGTATTTTTTTTTCCTGTTCCTTGTCTCAACACGTCACCATTACAAGGAAGGATACAATGCTGTATGTGTTAAACAGGCTCCAATCTGTGCTGGTGGTTTGGTTTTATAAATAAGAACATGCCTTCTGCAGGAGTAAGGCCCAGGCATTCAGATTTTCCAAAACAGTTCTCTGTATCCAGGGTATCCAAATAAATTCAAGCACTTCGATTTCAAAACTGATGTAGCTATCTGATTGAGGTGAATGTCCTCTAAGTGCACATTAGCTAAATAAGCCATTTTTTACTGTTTCTGTACAAAATGAATATTCACTATTCAAAAGAACATTCTCTATCATAATTATATAATCAGTTCAAATTTGTTCTTAAGCAATGTAAGGCATGCTTGAAATTCCAACTTGACAAAATAGCTATAATTAAGCTTTAAATGTATTAGTTGACTTGGAAAATATCTAAGATGCCTTAATAGCAAACCTAAAATCTATAGTAATCAGCATATTTTCCTGAGATCTAGATTTCAGCATGGAGATGGCCATAGTATAGAATAGAAACAATACGAAATACGACCTCAGCCGACCTGGGTTATAATCTTTATTTACCTTGAACCAGTTATTTAATAGATTCTCTCTTGGTGGAATGGAAATAACATCCAATTCACTCATAAGGCTATTATAAGAACCACTTGGGATAACAACAGAGGAAGCCTTTGTACGCTGGGAAGAGTTGTATAAAAGCAAGGTATTGGTTATAATTACTGTTCCCTTTAACACGAATGCCCTCCAAAATGTATAGGATGCTCCCTCCACACAAGTCATTAGGAATGAGGTGACAAAGGTCATGCGAATGAGAATGAAGGCAAAAAGATGAACCAAGGTAGCTGAAGTCCTAAGCAGAAGAAAAACTCACTCTTATAAGAGGTGCAATGGGCTGACAGGTGCTTGGCCACATCTTTTCACAAACCCTTGGAGCTCTGTGTCAGTGCTTTATGCTACAAGCTGATGCCCTAGGAGGCCAGCAAGCTCCCAGTGATTGCAGCTTGGAGTTCTCCCGTATCTGGCAAACAGCAAGTTCCTGGGTTCCTAATGCAGCGTTGCATGTCTGACCAGTAGCCAGGGGACCACTCCTGAGAGGCCAAGCCAAGGGCTTTCTAGAGAAGCACACACACGGCCTCCACTCTTATGCTGGACATGCCCATGCCCATTATCCAGCACCATCGGGGGGATCCCAGGGCTCTCTCACAGTTAATTTGTCTTATCTGAACAGAGCAAAGCCTGTAGTTTGACACCTGTCATTCATTCCATGGGTTTCTAGGAATTTTTTTCAACGGAGATATAATTCACATACTAGAAAAGTTACCATTTTAAAGTGAACAATTGAGTGGCTTTTTATTTATACATAGATTGTGCAACCATCACTCTTATTTAATTCCAAAGTATTTTCATCACTTCAAAAAGAAACTCCATTCCCAGTAGTGCTCACTTCCCATTCTCCCCTCTCCCCAGGCCCTGGAAACCACTAATCTCCTTCCTGTCTCTATAGATTTGCCTCTTCTGTTTATTTCATTAAAACGGATTGATGCAATATATCACATTTTGTGACTGTTTTCTTTCATTTAGCATAATGTTTTCAAGGTTCATTCACGTTAGCATGTATCAGGACTTAATTCTTTTTTATAGCTGAATAATATTCCATCATATGGATATACCACATTTTGTGTCTCCATTCATCAGTCGATGCACATTTGGGTTGTTTCCAACTTCTGGCTGTTATGAATAGCGCTGGTATAAACATTCATGTACAAGTTTTGTATGAACATATGTTTTCAGTTCTCTTGGGTATATACCTAGAAGTGCAATCGCTGGGTCATTTCCAGGCACTCTTTTTTTTTTTTAAGATTGGCACCTGAGCTAACATCTGTTGCCAATCTTCTTTTTTTTTTCTTCCTTTTCTTCTTCTTCTCCTCAAAGCCCCCCAGTACATAGTTGTATATTTTAGTTGTGGGTCCTTCTAGTTGTGGCATGTGGCATGCCACCTCAGCATGGCTTGATGAGCAGTGCCATGTCTGCGCCCAGGATCCAAACTGGCGAAACCCTAGGCTGCCAACACAGAGCGTGTGAACTTAACCACTCGGCCATGGGGCCGGCCCCCTCCAGGCAGCTTGAATCCTACTGTTCATGTCAGCACCCTCAGTGTGAACACATTTCCATGGCAGACAGAAGGAAATATAGCTCCCCAGGGATCTCAAAAGTCAAAGGAGGAAATGAAGACATGTATGAAGGAAAAAGGGATTCTGCATGAAGCAATATATTGCTGCTCCCAAAATGCTCTAATAATGTATTTCCCCTACACCATAAGACAGCAGGAACCATAGCTAGGATGAGGGACCAGCACTGGACCTAAGGTGGCACGATCCTCCTCATAACAAGAACAATGAACACGTAATGAGTGTTTACTATCCCCGAGGCCCCGTGCTGAGCACATTACATGTATTGTCCAACAGTGGAGAGGATGAGGGAAACGTGACTTTTGAAAATAAACACTGATTGCAGCCAATCGTGCCTTCCTGTCACAGCGTCATAACTCATCTCCAGGCCAGACCTGGAAGGAGAGAGGCGAACAGAGGAAGCCAAATTGCCTGAGCAAGAAAATGACATGTATTTGGGATTTGCTGGATGTAAGCTCAAGAGAGCGGGTGGGCAGTGGGGGTTTGAAGGCTTGAAAATGGAAGAAAGGGATTGATGGGTAGAGAAGAGAAGGCAAGAGTCTAAGAAGAAAATACAGCCAGTAAGAAAACCCCAAAGGGCAAGAAAACTTTAAGTAATCAATTTTAAGTTGATTTCTGTTTTGAACTGCATTGATATCTCCCTCTATTACCCTAAGACCTTCAGTAAGGCCTGTGTTGGTGTCACTCTGGGAGATAAAAGAAGCGGGCAATACAGGGCAGAGAGGAGAAAGCAGTGGCTAGAGGTGAAACTCTGAGCCAGGAGGAGGAATTCACAGAGAGTGACCAGAAAACGGAAGCCCTGGACATTGTCAGAATATTTGAGGGGAGGAAAGGTACCGGACCTCTCATAGCACATGGCTCAAGACATTTCAACTTAAGTATTAAGGGAAAGGGTGACCCCAGACGCTGGAAAAGATGGGGTCATCTGACTGTCATAATATAATCTGCCCAACAATCTGATACAGTTGTGCGTCACTTAACTACGGGGACACATTCTGAGAAATGCATCATTAGGCCATTTCGTCATTGTTTGAACATGATAGAGTGCACTTACACAAGCCTAGATGGTATAGCCTACTACACACCTAGGCTATATGGTACTAATCTTTTGAGACCACCATTGTATATGCGGTCCATCGTTGACCAAAACGTTGTTATGCAGCGCATTACTGCACATGTGTTAGAAAAGGTGAGTCACAGGCAGTAGTAAGCAAACACCAAGATTTAAACCACTTTAGCATTCATTCTGTGGCAATGGCCTCAAAACAAAGACCTTGAAGGCTTTATGATGACATCTCCATGAATGGTTAGAGAGGACCCAATCATTTTCTGTGTCCCTGTTGGAAGTCTAGGACTATTCTTCTTAAGCTGCAGGAAAACTCTAGCACAAGAGTCTTGTGGATTCGATTGTGTCCACCTCCACCTGGAAAAGTCACAGTTAAGTGGCCTTGAAGCCACTTCCACAGCAGGGGTTGGCAAAGGTTTTCTGTAAAGAGCCACATGGATAGCCAACTGGCATGGCCACTTCGCATGATGTTTGTGAGCCAGGAAGAAAATCAAAGATATAAGTAGGTACTTATAAGAGAGAGAAGACAAATTTCCACGACATTTTCGTTGATGAAATTCAAAATATAATAATTATTGTGCACAATTTTTTGTACTATAGATCTACCAATGAGAAGAATGGAACTTTGGAGGAGCAAAATGAAGCATTTTGCTTCACTGGTGTTCAAAGTTAGTGTTTCCTAACATGAAATCAACTGCAAGTGTTCATCTATGAAAACCACTGTCATCAGCCATACAAAAATAGGTATGGGCCAGATGTGGCTCACGACCTCTGCAGTGTAGTCACCATTGTCTGAAGCAAAGTCAATGGTGGGTGCTCTGTTCCAAGAGCCTGTAGTGGAAAACCCTGATTCAGAAATTGGAGGCCAGGAATGGACTTGCAAGTAGCTCTTCAAAGATTCAGATGTTCGTCAAACACAACGGTCAAGTACCCCAGTGATTGAAATATCCACTTTTCCAACCAGTATTTACTGAGCACCTACTATGTGCTGGTGCTATCATGGTCACTGGGGATACAATGGGGAGCAGGACAGATGAACTCCCTACCTGCATAGGGGGTGAAACTGCAAAAAGAGTTAAAGAAAGAAAAGAAGCTCAGAGAGTGGGAGTGCCACGGAGAAAATAAGAGAAGGTGTTAGAAAGGCGACTGGGACAGTGAGCTACTTTGGATGAAGCAGTTCAGTCAGGAGTTCCTTTTTCTCAGCATTCTTATGAATCCAAATGCAAAAAGGTGGTATTTTTTCCAATATGATGGGGTGAAATTAAATCCCATTGTGTTTGATGTTCCTACCCGCTCATTGGTAGGACTGATCATCTCTCTGCACGCTCTCTCTCTCTCTCCATACATATATATATTTGGTCTTTCAGGTTTCTTCTTCTGTTAATTCCTGGTGAATTCCCTGTTTATTTTTCTGCTGGGTTGTCTGTCTTTTCTTATTGTTTTGTTGGTGTCCTTTTAAAATTTTGGATATTAATCCTTTATTGATGATACGCATTGCAAATATCCTCTCCCAGGCTATGACTTGTCTTTCAACTTTGTGGTGTCTTTTGTTTCCAAGAGGATTTTTATCTTTAGCTCGCAAATATCTCCGTAAGTAATCTACTTTATGTGAAAAAGGGTTGTTAGCTGTCCATCTCAGTGGGAAAATTGGAAAGTCATGGATTTTGAGTTTAAACCTTCATTCCATTCCTTACAGCTATGGCTTGCCCAAACGGATTAATGTCTCTGAGCCTTGGCTTCCTTATCTGTCAAATGAAGACAATCCTGCCTCACAGGTTTGTTGTGAGAATTAAATGAAAGAATATATGCAACTCCTCTAGCACAGCGGCCCTTCCCACCCCTCTCTTAAATTGTAAGCTTCCTGAAAGCCTTAAGGTCTCCTTAATACCATGTCCAGGGTCAGTACTTAGATTTTGTTTATTGTGTTGATTAAACTGAGTTTATCTTTAAAATGCATATAAAGTACCAAGTATAATAATACACACTTAATTGACTAAAATGTGGAAAACAAGACCCAAAAAACAACTTAGCTATTAGCTTTTTGACCCACCATTACACCACTGGCCTCCCCTGAACTAAAGAAGTAACAGAGTTATAGTAAGTGGCAAAGTCAACAGGAGTTTTGTAAACACTCTTTTGAGGAAAAAGCATATTTTGAAAGCTTAGAAACACATTTATACGGTCAACCCTAACAAGGACCAAAATTATTTTACAGCATGTTGTAAAAGATATTTGTAATTAGTTTTGAGGGAAAAAAGAAATACAAATCGATGTGAACAGGTAGGCCGTAACAATTTTATAATAAATGAGTTATATGGTGAATAAATTTATAATAAAAAATGCTAACAAAAATTTACTGCTAGCTTTTATTTAAGATTCAAAAAAAATATTCCAGCACCTTTGATGGCTAAGCATATTATATATGCTTTAAATTTCAAGAAAAATAAAAGAAATATTAAATTTCCAATGAATATTGGGCTTTGCACCCCACAGATGCACATGCCTAGACCTTTTGGATGCTCAGGGGCCAGCACCCCAGCCGGCAACACAAGGTTGAACAGAGACGATCTTCATTTAGGAAACTCTTCTCATAGGCCAGGTGTTTTCGCCGACACACTTTTGATTAATTTTCACAACATCCCTGGGAGTTAAGTCCTACTACTTTTTTATAGAGGGGGAGACTGAAGTTCAGATAGGGTACAACACTTGTCCGCATCCAGTGAGTAGAGAAGCAGAATTTAAACTTCTGACCTCAAGTGTAAAAACATGAGCCCAGCGTATATAATGCGTCATGATGAAGTATTCTCATGACATTTGTAAAGAGGTCTCCAAGGAGCTCATGTGTTACCTCCGCTGGCTTTTCCCATATTGTTCCCTGCAAACTGGGGAACGATAGAGTCTCTCTCCACATATGATCTCATCACCCTGTGCTCAATGGGCATGTATTTTGCTAATTAGAATTTTTAAGCGATTTGTTGTGCTCCACTCCAAGTAGATGAAAAATAAACTAAAAATACTTGCTGTCATATTGTGCACAATAGCAAACACTATACAACATGAATATTGCCTCTGATTTGCAGCCAGATTCTGCAAACACGTTTGGAAGTCTTTCAACTTGCTCCAACTAAAAATGAGTAAGCGATCACCATGAAGATGGATTTAAACATGGGAGTCTGATTCATTTTACCAGAGGCCTTTGGCTCATTTACACTCATGGCTTTATTTATTCAAATGACTTGCTTTTTTTTTTCCCAGGAAAAAAAGACTTGCAGACCATCATCCCATCACTGCTCTGTGCAAAGAATCTAACATAAGCAACGTCAGAGAGAATCATTGAATTTAACAAACCCCATGACACGCCACAGCACTGTTTATGAGACGTAAATCGAGCCTTGTTTAATTTCACTGTTCTGCTAAATTCGGATGTCTGCTTCATTTTAGATCTAGGCCCCCAGAAAAAAGCTTCCCCTGCTTTATTCAATTCTGTTGAATGTGCATATTCATCTAGGCATTCAAAACAGCAAACGTGACCCATGACCTAGATGATGCCCATTTAGATACGGATGATTGAAGGGTTACCATACTGTGGTGGCCGTAAGTGTTGCTCACCAAACATTTCCAGCTGTCTGACTTCTGAGCACATGGCCAGCCTCTGGCCTCCTGCATTCTGTAGGGTCCAGCAACCAGCTCTGGCCATTGAGCAGGAGTGCTGTGTGTGGCTTCCAGCCAGGGCATTGAATAACGTCATGCAAGACCCTGCAGAACACTCACTCCTCTGCCAAGGTGACAGGCAACATTCGAGGTAGTGGGTGCGCTGCCAGCCTGGGGTCCAGAGAGATAATGAGGATAGCACAGAGCAGCACCCCACCCCCTGCCAAACAGCAGTGGATACACAGCAGAACAAGACATAAACCTTTGTCAGCATGAGCCCTGAGATTTGAGGGTTGTTTGTGATCACAACACAAACCGGCCCCTCCTGCCCTATACCCCAGACAAATGGTGCCATGAAAAAGGGCTTGGTGTCTCTAGCGATAAGTTAACAGATTTGTATAATTTAGTATTTGAAGCCAAATGTTATTATCTTGTCAGGAAAAGATCCTTCAGCTCACAGTCCACTTGGACCCCGATCATCATGTTCCAAAATCTGAATTAAACAGACCAAGCAAAATTGAAGCGGAAAGTTACAGTTGTAACCTTCTGAACTGCCAGTTCTAATTTATTGATCTGCCAGCGTTCTTAGCTGTAAACAATAGAAACCACTCTGGTTAGTTAAGTAGAAAAGGAATTGATTAAAGATTTATTAGCTGACAGAATCTCAAGGGCAGGAACACCACCAGGTGGACCAGTGTAGACTGCACTGTTCCACCGCTGGGCACAGACAACACGGATCATTTCACCATCCTGGGCACGGGATGCCTCCGCTAGAACCTTAGCTAATGTGCCACTCTACAGTCCTTGTACCAATTGCTTCTCCAAATCTCTAAGGTACAATTCAAACTCTCATGCAGGTATCTCTGAGTGGCAAAGCCTAGGTCACACGAACGCACTTTAGGTGCAAGGGAAATTATTTTTCAGCTTTTTTCTTAGAAAGGTAGAAGTTCCTCAAACAGAGGAAGAAAATTCAAAGGTGTGGTCAAAAAGCATGATAAATACCCACCACATCTGTGATGATGGGTGATATGGATGAAGAAGTTCTTCAATGCTCCTTTGAGTCCACAGAGAAGTTCCCAGAGCCCCCTGGTTTCTGAAGCTACTCCTTCATTCACCCGAGTGCCCTTCCAATGAATGCCTGTTCTTACAAGTTTCACTTGGATTCTGTCACTTGCAACCCAGAGAGTCCTGATCAAGAAGTAACCATATATTAAACAATCCCAGACTCGCCAGTTGCAAATGGAACAGTAAATATTCAGATGCTCTGAAGAATTTTTCAGATCTTTTTTTGCAAAGTAACTCTGCATTGACAGAAAAACATCAAACAAAGAACGTAAGACTCTGACTTTGGTTTGAGAACCCTAATTGGGATCATGGGCTGAATACTGATTATATTTACCTTCTTTCCCAAACGTCCTCACAAATAACTTCTTACTTGAAAAAAAAAAGAAAAGAATCGGGGGCTGGCCCCATGGCCGAGTGGTTAAGTTCGTGCGATCTGCTTCGGCAGCCCAGGGTTTTGCCGATTCAGATCCTGGGCGTGGACGTGGCACCGCTCATCAGGCCATGCTGAGGTGGCGTCCCACACAGCACAACCAGAAGGACCTACAAAGAATACACTACTATGTACTGTGAGCTTTGGGGAGAAGAAGAAGAAAAAAAAAGAAAAGAAGATTGGCAACAGATATTAGCTCAGATGCCAATCTTTAAAAAAAAAGTTCTGAAAGAAAAAAAAAGAAAAATATTGCATATACATAGGTCCTGTGGGCATATACCAAACTGAATAAAAAAAATCAGAAGTATGCACAAGGTGCCAACTTATTGCCAAATGCTACTTGGAAATAAGGTTATATCTAATACATCTAGAGAGAGAAATAGTTAACCAATAGAGAAATACATACACACAGAGGCATAGATGCCAGCCTATGCTCAGGTCCAAAATCCCTGAAATGGGCTAGTTGACATAATAGAATACATATTATTTTATTTATTTATTTTTATTTGCCCAAAAACCTAAGGGCAAAACTGCACAAAAATTATACTGGATAGTTAAGGACCGCCAAGGACTTGAATTCTTGGGGTAACTTGGACAAAGTTCCCCTTTCTCTAAGAACTGCTTCTGGGATGGGGAGAGGGGCCTTTGGGCTATGTCTGTGGCCTGTGGCTAGAGCCGGCCGACTCAGGGTGAACATCTAAGAAGCTGAGCCCAGGAGTTGAGGGAGCTAAGTCTTGCAATGGTAGCCCTTGAGGGAGAAGCCAAGAAGCTCCGAAAGCTGGATTTCCAGAGTAGCCCTATGCCTTGTCTCCTCCACGTGACATGGGCTTCCTCCAATTCAGCGAGAAATCCAAAGTTTTCCCAATAAAATTCTTTAAATCTTTTTTTGTTTTGTTTTTTCTTTCTTAAGCTAGGCCAGAGTCCATCTCTCTTGTTTACAACCAAACGGACATTACATGAACTAAGTCTGCTCCCCTGGAATCTTACTCTCCACAATACCCAACTCCAGCCTCAGATGGCTCATCTTTCTTTGCTGGGAATGGCTTCAAAGAATCCTAAGCTTCTGTGTAGCTGGTATTTATGTGCCATGCTGCCATGGAGCTTAGCAGCATTAACCTTGTTTGTCACGTTTTAGGAAAACCAACTGTTAATTTTGACACCTGGCTCAGAGGTTGCAACTTCAAATGTCTTCAGAGATCAGAAAGGTGACATAAGGGGAGAAAGTACTGAGCTGGACTCCACTGGATACTGTATGCCCGAGCTAAAGAGATCTATGTTCCAAATACTTAAAACACTGTGTGGCTCAAACAAAATTCTTCATGGGCCAAATTTACTTCCTGAGCCATCAACTAACAACCCAGCCTGCTATTAGTTTAAATTACATATGGTCCTAGACTGTAAGGCTCATAAAACTCAATTTTGTTTCGGTCATTTGAGCAGGATAAAAATGCTTCTTGGGCAGCAAATTTTCCCACCCTCTTTTAGCAGAAAACTCCATAAGCCATTAATGGGGCCAATGTGAGATATCTAGAGAACTCAAGGGCTGCTTTTAAAAGAAGCTTATCTCTGCCGGTAGATTCCTGCCTTAGCGTGTGTCTTGTGGTAAATGAATCAGGCTCCTGTTACTTTCTATGAATCACAGAATAAAGAGACAAACTCCTTATAAGCACAAGGACTCCTAAGGTGTCATAGCACAAATGGGAAAATTCAAATAGCCCCCACCCTGAACAGTCTCCAGTCTAACCACACAGCTCTGATCCTCTACACAGACTAAAAAGGAAATCCAATTCGAGAAAACTGATAAGGGTTTCTTTTCCTTGGAGAAAATGGACTGGACAAATTGCACATAAAAACCTAAAATCTCCACCACCGACTGTTGAAAAACAATGGAGCTCCATCAGCGGTTCTTTTGCCCAGAGAATGCTCTCTGAGGACTGCGGGGTTTGGAAGGAGTACACAGGCCTATTCCTCATCTAAGGCACATCAAAGTTTTAATCAAAACCTGCTTTTCTTTGTGAAACCAAGCAACTGCTATTTCACACCCACATATTGCTGGAGCACATTCAATTACCCTCCAGGACTTTGTTTAAAATGAAAACGCTTTGCCTCCTGAGGACAGTGAGAGAGGGCTGATTAATGTTGTTCCCTGACGGACAGAAGTGTAGGTACCCAGCAAAACCCTAAGTAGCTGGAAACGACTGCTGGGCTATATTTTACAAGCAATTCAACCCGACCTGCAAGTATTTTGTAAAGAATAAGGACTTTTAAGGCAGATGGATATATAGCAAGGGGCATACTATGCCATTTTTCCTCTTTCTTCCTGATGACAATCACAGAACTAGAAAACTAAGAGTTCTATGAGAAGTGATGAAGAACGACCAAATTTTGCCATATGGTTTTTCAGGAGAGGAAACAGCTTTTTTTTTTTTTTTCCTGACACATTGTTCCAAAGGATCTGTAATTAACAAACCAAGCCAGCACATGGCTGGGTTCTGTGGCTCTATGACTCAGAAGTCACTTTTCTATCCAACACATTAAATGTCAAGTAAAATATCTCCGAAAAGAGAGAAGAAAGTTCTTCAGGAAGCTTGGCTCCTGTATGAGTGCCTCTCCCGTGCAAATGAGCCAAATATTTTGCTGCTGTCTTTTAGGTGGATCGCCCACCTGTAAGAGAAACATCTACCCAAGGCTACATAAAGAAGCACAAATCATGGAGACCATATCTTAGTCCTCTATTAATGCTCCCCAAAAGAATTTTACCCATGTAAACATAGTAAATGCCTGTTTAAGAAAAACAAAAAACAGAAAGAAACAGAAAACAGAGAGAGGAGTAAGGAAAAGAATTACAGTGATATTTTTATGCGTGTGTAGTATGCAGAATTTGGAGACTAAGCTCTGATGGAACACTTAAGACTCTGTAACGTACCAAAATGTATGGGTTCCAGGGTAATCCTCATCAAAAAGGGCAGTATTTATCCATCATATATCATCTGCCCTCATTTCACCATGCTCTAAGACTAGAATCCCTGATGTGAAAGATTTAACATTTAGAGCTAGTTCCTGCACGGTTCAGTGAAAGAAGGGGATGAAGAAAGGGGGAAAGAATCATATGAAGACTACACTTCTCTTTTTTATAGTACATTATTTTCTTCAAGAGGAGCATAAGCTGTGATTAAAGTGGCAATATAATTGCTGAATTTTGGTGCCTCTAACACCTGCAGAGGAAGCACGTTGACAAGAAACACTCGGCACCCCAATTATTTCATGCAGGTTTCCATCCACCCAGAAAGCCATCCTCAAAATAGAACGGAACTTTCTCTCCTTCACCAATCTGGTAGGTGCCTATGGCAAAGTATTCAAGAACCTAAATAACATTGTTTACCATGATTCCCAACAAACAAATTTAAATAAAATAAGATCCAAGGAGTTTAACACATAACTTCCAAACTTTAATTATATCAATTATTTAACCAGGCGTTTTCACCATATCTTGATAGGAAGCTAAAAAGGAATAAGGCTTGTTCCCAGAGAGATAAGGGCATAGAGCTCTGTTCCCAGAAGTGGGAGAACAGACTAGATAACTGGTCTTTCCGGTTTTGAGGAACATTTTAATTCAGCTGTGAAATAATGGGAAAATGAAACAAATTCAAGATTCCCACTATCTAGCAATTTGGGCAAGTTAGACTACACATCCTGAAAATAAGTAAATAAATAACTAATAGCTAGGGAGAAGGAAATACAGGGAAATTTTTTCCTTAGGAGGCTAAAAACAATATTTTAAAAAATAGCAATAAACTCACTCCTTTCTTTCTTGTATATTTTTAACCAAAGACATTTAGAATTACACATAATAAGCTGAAATAGTAAGATTCTTATATTTTTTACATATTGGTGTCTCAGGAGTAAGCGTTTACCAGGGGTCACTTTGAGAAATGCAATCTTTTCCATCAAGAACAACTGTGGGGAAAAGCATTCAATCTGAAACAGATTACCGGGTCGCAACTTGTACAAAGCAACTCACAAATCAGAAGGCATTTCTGTTGTCACCCCAAACTGGGGAAAAATCAGCACGAAGTAGGATTGATATGGGAAGGTTTCCAGGCGATGATCCTTGACCTGAACGTCCGAGGATGGAAAGCACATGAATCACAAGCAAGCAGGATGGGGCCTCGAAGGCAAAAGAACCAACATAAGCCAAATGGAAACGGGTGATAACAAACTACATCTGGGGAATGGCTGACACTAAAGACTTGGGACAGATCAGTGAAAATCAAAGCTACCATTACTGAGTGCTTACATCCTGCCAGACTCTACGCAGATATTTCCTTCTGTTTTTTCTGATTCAGTTTTAATGAAACCCGGCTCTCTTGTCTTTGTCGGCCACCCTCCCTCCCAAGTGATCTCCTACAGTCTCAGGGCTCTCCTGCCACTTGGACAATGATAACTCGCACGTCTCTATCTTCAGCCTGGACGTTTCCTCCAACTCCACACTCATGTTTGACATTTCCACCTGGACGTCTAAAGGACATCTCAAACTCAACATGGTGAAAACCAAACTCCTGATTTCCAGGCATTCCCTCCCAAAGAGAAAACTAAACAACAACAAAGCTACTCATCTTCCTTCAAAATATATCCAGACTCGGACCACTCCTCACACCTCCACGTCTGCCACCCTCTCTAAGCCACCACCATCCCCAGCGCTAATCACTGCAACAGCCTCCCAAGGGGGTGCATGTGAACTTCCCCTCCAGTGACCCCTGAGTCTAGGCGTTCCTAACTTTCCACTTGTAGGACAGGCTCCAGTTATCAATACTATTGTCCATAGTGGAGACTAACATTTAAGAGTAATTCTTGGACAGGTGACAACAGAAACAACGGAGGCTGAGAGCGGATGTGAAAGGAAAAGTGCAGGGTGGGGTTGAGGGTATCAAGGAGGCGGCATTTGAGGACATGTAGAGAGACAAAAGAGCCTGAACTCTTAAGCAACATCAAATCCTAGGTCAAATGTCTCCTCTCAGTTAGCCTTTCTCATTCCCCAGGCAGAGTTCAAGGCCTTAATTACAGCCTGGGTCACATTACTGGAGGCCTGTGCTGAGTGCCGCCCCCACAGATCCTGTGCCCCCCAGCACCTGACGCAGCATCTGGGACCTGGTAAGGTCTTGGTGAGAGCGTGTTGGATGCATGACAGGATATTCTGGAAAGTGCATCAGCAGCATGGAGAAGGAAGTGGCCGCATTCTTCTGGGAGAGCCAATTAAGACTTTACATGGGAAGTAAGGGTTCAGAGATAGGAAAAACTATTTGAGTTTATTGAGGAAGATAACCCTGATGGCCTAGACAGGGACGGCAGTGGTGTGAAAAGACAGAGCAAGGCTCAAAGAGAAAGTAGAGGGAAGGAAAGCTGGGGAAGAAATGCTGGGGCATGACACTGAAAAGGAGGGTAAAACTGGGAAGCCAAAGAAAGCGGCAGAGTCCAAGAAGAGTTTTCCTCTATCCCCAAGAGGTGGGGTAGTGGGCAAGAAGGAGAAAGAAAAGCCAGGCAACAGAAATAAATTGCCCCAGAGGATGCGGTTAGGGTTGAGGGGTATAAGAGCCAGGCAAGCTTAATCTTTTCTCTCCCAACTACCAAGTAAATTACTGAGCTCTAAAAGGAGGGTAGGAGGCCAGAGGCTTAACAATCAGAGGTTAAAATGGGACTACTCAGTGAGGGGTGAGCCAAGACGTTAATGAGCTAGGAAGAGCAACGCTGTCGAGGGTTTTAAGACAAACCCAGGTGATTACTTCAGTCCTCGAAGTTCCAATTAACTTCCCATTAAGCGGTGCTGGGGGCTCGACTTCTCACCCTGCGCCCCCCAGCCACCCTGCCAAGGTCTGCGATGGAATGCAACCGAAATGGGCTGGAAAGTGGGTCTTAATCACCGCGACGAAGGTAGCGGAAAAGCAATTCACAGTGGATACCCACCCAGCTTTGTCCAGGCCTCGAGGGAAAACTGGGAGAAGCACAGAAGAGAAGAGAAGCAAAACCACCACTCGTTTCTCTTCCCTTTCCCTGCCCATCACTCATACGGTCCCCTCCCTAGATATATTAGCCCCGTGGGAGCAGGGCTTTGCCCTCCACTGCTGGATGCCCGCAGAGCAAGGGGCCTGGCACACAGTGAACGCTCAGCATATACTGGTTAATGTTGAATGAACTCTGCTCAGCCCCACTTCATTTTATCTGGGCACTGAAGGATGCGTCCCGTGGAGCCGCCCAAGAGAGGGCAGGGGGAAGAGAAGCAGAAGACTGTTGGAAAGCCCCAGCGGGGTGGCCGCAGTCGGGGAGGAGGATTCGGGTCAGAGGCCCCAGACTGCACCGTTTGCAACTGACCTTCCGTCGGGGAGGCCCGCGCGGGGCGCAGCAGCCGGGCTCCGGGGGCCCGCTCCCACGGCCCCCCGGCGGCGCTCGGCGCCCGCTGCGCACGTAGGTCACCCGCCTCCTGCTGGCGCCGCGCGGCGGGCCGGGCGCGGGCGGCAGGTGCGGCGCGGGCGGCCGGGGGGCTGTGCCCGGCGGGGCGCTGCGGGCCGGGGGCCGGGGCCCGGCGCGCCGCAGCTCCGCGCAGAGCCGCAGGCTGAGCAGCAGCGCGGCGCCGAGCAGACAGCGGCGCAGGGCCCCGCAGCCCCTTGCGGGCAGCCTCTCCCGCGCCATGGCGGGGCCGGCCCGGGGCTGCGCTCGGCGGCCGGCAGCAGGGAGGCGGCCCCGCCGGGCCGAGCTGCCAGCTGTGCGAAGTCCCCGTGGGCCGGGGCGCGCGTCGGGCCCGCCTCCCTCCTCCCGTCCAAGCAGGCCTCGGCGTAACCTTATCCTGCCCGGCCGCGGGATGGGGCGAGGGGCGGCGGGCCCGGCCGGGGCCCAGTTGTGCAGGCGGCTCGCTTGGGCCAGAACCCGAGCTCAGCCCCAGCCCGGGGGTCCCGGAGCAGCGCCCTCCACCCCGGCCCCCCCCCCCCCCCCCGCCCCGAGCCCGGCGGAGATGAAATCTACAAGGCCAGAAAAAGCGCATTGCTAACGAGATGCTGGGCCGTAACTTCATTTTCTCGTATTAGTATTGTTGAAGAAACACAGGAGGAGAAGAGGTGAGCTGCCAGATTTTGCTACAAGGAACAAGTTCTGATTGTTGAGCAGTTTGTGCCATTAAACGCGATATAAAAATGCATCGCCCTGGTGCTCGGGTTTACAACTTCTCTCCCTCAAGAAAGAAGGGGGAGGGGAGGAGAGACTAGCACTCAGTGCAGAATAATCAAATGAGAGTTATTCCATTTCTAAATTCTGCCCGAAGCCAATCCGTGCTTTCTCTCCGTGTTGGGAAATGTGTGGGGGTGAAGGAGGAGGGGGAAAAAGCCGGCGAAGACATCTGACAGCGGGGAGAGGGAACAGAAGTTACCATGGCGTGATGTAAATCAAATTAATTTAGCTCCAAACACACACCTCCCTGCTGTCTTGCAGAGATACAGAGGGACAAATTTATCTCTCGGCAAAATGCTCCCCAGCTGGTATTTCCATCACCACCTTGACCTTAATTAATCAGGCTGAACGCTCACAGCCTGAAGTCCAGTTAGCTGTTCCCTTTTCAATTGTTAGTAGAATTCTTTCCCACAACCCGTTTGAGGTTTGGGCGGGGGTTTGAGGTTGGGCTTGAGTTTGGGTTTGTTTTCTTTAGCTGTGGCCACATTTTTTTCATGCTCTACGCTTGGCATTTTCCACGCTTCAGTGTGAGACTGCTGGTGCTGACCTATCCTCTCCCCTTAAAGGTCTGCAGCATGGACAACAGAGACCAAATGTGGAGCCCCCCCCCCCCCCCCCCCCCCCGTCAGCCCCCTTGAATTTCGAGAATTTTCCATAACAAGTCCTCCTCTCTAAGATCCCCCTGGCTTAAGAAAGGTCCAATTTATTCTTTGTCACTATACAAAGCACTTGGGCTATTTGTCTACACGTAAGAAAACTCAACCCAGTCCAGTCCCTTCCCTGGGCACACTGGGTCCTCGTTCCTCGGTGTTTTCTTCTGACTGACTTCTGCTTTTCTTCTTAGATACAGCCCTCAGGCTGTTGCAGACGGGCTGTTTTGAAGAGTCCAAGCAAGTACATTTTTCCTAACACAAGCACTTAAGAGAAAAATCTCACATCCTGTAACCATTTAGACAACATGAGCTGTAGTGTCAGACTTGAACTGTGTGTTGAATCGGGATCCTGCCTTGCAGAAGCTGTAAGACTTTGGATAACGTGCGTAACCTATGTGAGGCTTGGTTTTCTCACGTGCCATAGACCCATAATAGCTGAAATAACAGAAGGTACTCCGTTAATAATACAGTCGAGTGTCCCTTTGCAACGAAGATTCATTCTGAGAAATGTGTCCTTAGGCGATTTCATCACTGTGTGAACATCACAGAGCGCACTCACACAAACCTGGATGGTACAGCCCACCACACACCTCGGCTGTATGGTACCGCTCTTATGGGCCCATTGTCGTATACGTGGTCTGCTGTTGCCCCATACGTTATGTGGCACGTGACTATAATTATTTTTCTTATTTACCGTTAAAGAAAATCCTGGATGTTATCATGAAAAACAAACTTTAAGCATTGATTCCAAGGTTGGTAAACATGAGAAAGTGGAAGGAGATTTATAAATATCTTCTACAGTGTGCTCTAGAATTAGGATACCCAGCAGTTGCAGGAAACAATCATTAGTACTCAAGATCCCACAGATGCACTCTATGAAGTTGTATAATTGTGTGAAGATATTTAAGACATGATTTGTGTTGTGCTTGAGCAAGCTGGACCACAGATGTCTGATGTAGACTTTGCTAGAAGTTTTATTTTCTATGCAACCAACACAGTGCCACTAACTAAAGAAGTAAACTTTGGAAGATTATGATACCACTGACTTATGTCCTCTGCTCATCTATTGAGTTACTCTCCAGGGGGTAAACATGAGGAATATCATATATTATTAAAATAGGAATATTTAGTAAGACTCTGGACTGGATGTTGGGGGTGGGGGGGCACACAGAACAGTGTAGCCCTTGAAGAGAATGGCTAAGATGACCTCATATTTTCCCTTATCTCATTTCTATGGTTCTCTAATAATGTTTCCATTATGAGGGGAAAAATCCAAATAAAATGCAATATGTAAATACCCTTTTATGTTCTGTAACTGACTCTATGTGTTTATTACTAATAAAAAGGAACTTTATATATATGTAGCATTGTTAATTTTCTAGGAAGAAATCTCCCATTTTTAACTTCCACACAATATTTCCCTGAGTGGTGCATGATAATAAATAGTGAACTGGGTCAGTTGGTAGGCTGGCAAGGCAAATCTAACTGATCACTATGGTAGCTGACAAGCAATCTTTCATTCGCGACCTTTGCTTTTCTCGTAGAGTTGAACTTGTCTGGGTTGTTTCTGGATATGTTTCAAAAATGCAGATAATCATTAACCGCTGAGTCATAGGTTGGTTAATTAAACGTGCAGGTCAGTAAACCACAAAAGCAGCTTTCATCAGATCACAAATTACATTCTCCTTGAGGTTTCAGCCAGCAAGATGAGTGAAAGAGAACATTTTTACTGCTAATCTCCTAGGCACCGTAATTTGCACACATGTTGTAGTGCAGTGGTTCTCAAACAGGGTAATTTTGCGATTTTGCAAACAGGGGGACATTTGGTAATTTCTGGATGTTTTTCATTGTTGCAACAGGTGAGGGTGGGCGGAGTATGCTACCTGGCATCTAATGGGTAAAGAACAGGGATGCTGCAAAACCTCCTCCAATAGGAACAATGGCTTTCCACGACAAAGAATTATCCAGCCCAAAATGTCAATAGAGCTGAAGTTGAGAAACCCTGCTATAACCATAGACGTTAATTGGCAACTTTTAATTACGGACTGTCCAAAGAAAAAACAGGCTGACAGTCAATGATCCTCACCTCCACGAAGTGGTTATTTCTGTTTCACAATGTGAAGTACCCAGCCTGAATTAAAGGAATCAAATTTAGAAAAAGAATAGACCTAGAATGTCTGGCATCAACATCTTCTCCCACCCCCCAACATCTTTTCTCCACTTAATACATGTTCATCGTGGAAAACATACACAAGCAAAAGAAGATATCAGTAATCATTCATATATTATGATTCAGAGATAGCTGTCCTGTCAGACTTTTTCCTATGCATACATATATTTTACGAAATGAAATCATAAAGCATATTTCTTTATAATCTGCTTTTGTAACATAATATGTTATGTAATTTGCATATTAAATAATATGATATCTGGGATTTGCTTAAAAACAATCCCATGGGGGAGGAGGCAGAGAACTAGCAGTATCAATTAAGCAAGAATGGTCATGAGTTTAGAATTGTTGTAGCTGAGTGATGGGGTTCAGAGCTCTCTACTATTGAGTATGTTTGACATTTTTCATTATACAGTAACCTATTAACCTGCAACATTGCTTTTATTGGCTACATGTCCTGTGATTTAACCAGTCTTCCCCTGCTGAACAATTAGATCATCTCCAAGTTTTCATTTTATAAACAACGCTGTGATGGACATCTTTGTAGCTAAATCTGATATATCAGATGTGGACTGCAAGAGAAAGAAAGAAGTCAAAGATGATTCCAAGGTTTTTCCTGAGTAGTTGGAAGAATGAAATTGCCGTTAACTGAGAAGGGAAAGACTCAAGTAAGAGTAGTTTGGAGTGGAAAATCAAGAGTTTGATTTTGGTGGTCATGTTAAGTTTGAGAAGCCAGCCAAGTGGAGATGTCAAGTAGGCAATTGGATTTAAAAGACTGGAATTCAGGGGAGCAGCAAAGGCTGGAAATATAAATTTGGATCATCAGCATATTGCTGTTGAGTGAAGGAGGGAACTTTTTGAAGGCTCAGCTCTGGGGTCCACCAATTTAAAGTCAGGAAGATGAGGATCCAATGAAGGATACCAAGATAGACAGGCAGGAAAGTAAGAAAATGTGGAGTCCCAGAAAAAAATAAGTGAAGAAACTATTTCCAGAAGGAAGAGACTGAGAGGTCTAATAAAATGTGGGCTGAAAACTGCCCATGAGATTGGTAGTACTATGACTTGTTTATGGTCTGTCTCTCCCAACTAGAATGTAAGCTCCATGAGGTCAGGGACTCTGTCTGCTTTGATTATTGCTGTAATTTCAGTTCCTAGAACAGTCTCTGGCATGTAGTACATACTCAAGAAATGACTGTTGAATTGGAGAGTGAAGAATGAATCAAATCTGTGTGCATCTGTAATTATTTCATCATGTTAAATTCTTAAGAGTAGAATTGCTGAGTTAAGGCAAAATTGTAGGTCTTTCGATGTAAAGTGCTAGTATTAATTTCTCAGTCCACCAAAAAAGGCTCTATTAATCCCATTTAAAGCTCATCAAATCCTCCTTTGTTATCAGTGGGAACCCTCAAAGGATGGCTTGAGCCAGCCTCTGACAGGCAGATGAACCAAGCAGTTTATTTTCAGTTCCCTTCTACCCCTTCTGTCACTACACTTGAACCCACACTTGATTTCCCCTCCACTGCTCATCTGAAGCCGCATCCTAGACGGGATTGTGTTCACTGGACTGTCAATTCGTTCCCTCCGCCCCACTTAAGGATGTAGCTAAATATTAAGATACTAGCTCAACGTGATTTAAGGCCCCATCAGAAGTATCCGCGTTAAAAGAAGACCTTACCAAGAGGAGAGCTTTCAAGACCTAGGAGAACAAAGTTACGATAGAACCACAGACACTGGAACTGCTATTTGGGGCTGGGAGCCCTGCCTAAAATCACACCACTGCCTCGTCCACAACCTAGTAAAGCTGGCTCTGGGCTAGTCTTATGGAAAATGCCTGGGCAATGTCTTCATACCCTGGCCTGCTGGGGAGAGCGCAGGAGCTTTTCCTGCCTCTTTTGAATCCCCTAACACTATGTTCTCCATTCTTGGTGTTTCTCTTACACTAACATTTGTGGACTTGCTTTGTCCCTCCTCTAATGGGTTGTTTCTCAAGCTTAGGGATGAGGTCTTACTCATCTCTGTATCCCCTGCAATGCCTTGCATGGGCAGGGTGTCAATCATGTCTCTGGAACTGCTGAAACGACAGACATCACACCCAACCCTCTGAAGTCAGACCCAAGTTAGCACGTTTCTTCCAGCAGATCAGGTTGCTTATCCATCTTAACCAAAAAAAAAGTCATACTCCAACCTGTATTGGATGGCTCATGGGTAATTTCTCCAACCTGGCACCTTTTTTCCCCTCGAGGAACTTGGGAAGAATCAGAGAATGCTTCACACAAGCCACTGGGAAAAAAGAATTAAGGTAAAAGATGCAGGTGTGGGAAGAGCTGTACATAGGGTGAAAATTATGGTGGCTGGTAGCTTTTAGGTAAACCTTAGGTCTGGACAGGAAGTTCATAAAAGGTGCCACACACACACACACACTTTCCTGGATTCTGAAAACATATCTGAGGCATTGTTAGATAGGTTTATTTACAGACATTAACTCCCACGATGAGACATTCCTGGATTCTATGACAATAAAGCAGCTTAGATTACGAATGATCAAAACGTTGTCTGTTTCACAGGACCACCTATGGAGCATCCCCCCTCCCTCAGCTTCGACTCATCATTATGACACATGCCAGAAATAATCTCCCAGCTATAGATCACTTTGAAGTCAAAAATATTCCTGGTTGAAACTTTGCCAAAGTCAAGGGCTTAAAAAAACCTTTTAAGGTCAGAAAAGATCACCAGGGAACTGACAGGATGAAGGGAAGCACAGCATGCCCAAAGGCACAAATCTCAGGGCTCTGTCATTTCGATTTAGCTCGTGAATATATTAAAAATCCTGAGGTCAAAAGCCACTTTGCTTTCTCATCACATTACTGCTCTAGCGCCAGGGGAAGCATAAGAACTGTATTATTTTCAGATCACAATTCGGGGGCTCTCAAACTTAAGTGTGCATAAGAATCAGCTGGGGAGTTGTTTAAATGCAGATTCAGAAGCCCCACCTCCAGAGATTGTCAGAGGTGAGGCCCCAAAATCTTTGACAAGTTTCAGGTGGTCCTGGATCAAACTTTTAGAAGCCTTGGCGTAGAGGTTCCCCAGCCATGATTGTTAGGGGGAAGGGGGATGTAAGAAGCAGTTATTACAAGGTGTCCAAGTACCCATGGGTGCAAATGTTCTCTCTCAATCCTCTAAATGCACTTACTAACAAAGTTTTAGGCGTTAACAAGGGGTCTTCATATTCAAAAGTTCATGAGCCCCCTTAGAGGCCATTCTCTTCTTCCCCTGACACTTGACAGGAAGGTGAAGGGAATACAAAGAGGAGAGCATCCTTTCACCCTCCCTCCCTCCCTCCCTCTCTCCCTCTCCTCCTTCCCTCCCTCCTTCCACCCTTCTTCTATTTGCTCTGGGAATTTCCCAGAGCTCTGCAATGGAAGGGGAAGGGTGTGGGGTTACCCACAGGTATATCGCATGGCCAGAGCTGCTCCTTGCTTCCTCTAAGTAAGGCAGTACCATCTGGAAATCTGCAGCGCTCCCCGGGAGGCAGTGCCCTTCGGCTCACTAAAGGACCCCAGGATGTTAAGGAGACTGGACTTGGAAAGGCAGATTGAGGAAACAGAGCCAAAAGGTCAGGTGAAGCAGAAGAGCCTCATCTAAGCCTGGCTTCTCTTAAACTGCTCACTGGCAGGGTAGCCTTGCACAAGTGACCTTACGTCTCTGTGCCTCAGTTTCCTCATCTGTAAAATAGAGATAATAGTAGTCACTTCCTCAAGAGTTGTTGTGATGATTAAACATGTTAATGTATTTAAAGAACTCAGAGTAGCGTGCCGGGCCCATAGGACGTGCTATCAGGTGTAATGTGTCCTTGTTGTTCACTGTAAGTCAGAAAGGACATTTGTTTCAGTTTTGCTCTAGTTCGGTTCCTCTTGCCTTCAGGCTGAGCTGTTTGTTTGGGAGTTGGGCTTACTAGGTCTTGACTCACTGACCTTAGAGGGGAAATGGAAACCATGTCTCGGCTCCTGGTGTGACTCCAGAGCCCACACTCTTTTTCCTTTCGTGTCATCACACATCAGGACACAGCCTCCTGAGGTTTCCATTATTTCTAGGACAGCACACGGATCAGCTCTTTCCATCCCCCTTTGACCTGCAGCGTTCTGAACCATATCCTGTCTCCCTTGTATTTCTGATTTCTCTGGGGTTTGTGTGTCATGTAGCCACACGGCTTTTCTCTCCTTTCCCATTCTCTTTTTGTTTGCTGTGCTCCCTCTTACACTTTCTCTTTGAAGCATGTTCTTCCTGCCATGCCAGCTCCATCACCTCCGATTCCTTTCCACCCAGCTCTTAGGATAGCCACAGCCCTGACCGCTTGACTGTGAGTTTGCACGATCAGAATTAGGTACAAACCCAGTCGCAGGGCACACACCCCTAACATCTCCTTCGGGAATATTCATGGTGCAGAAGACTGCTGAGAATCTCCAGAGAGCGGCTCCCTGCCAGGGGGGCGCCGGGGGTCCGGAGCTGCTCGCCTTCCGCCGCCCCCCCTCCACCTTCCCCACTGACTTAGACGGGGTTGCTCACAGAGCTCTGGAGACAGACGCTGTCTGAAAGAACGCTGCTGTTGCTAGGAGAGAAAGCAGGAGAAGTAGCTCGCTGTCACGAAGGGCGGCCTGGAGAAGAGCGGCTCTAGGCTGGACCACAAAGAAGAGCGCGGGACGAGCTTCTGTGTCTTGCTAACGCGGCGGGTGTGTAGCTGCCATTAGCGGCTTCAACCGCGAAGTATGAGATCACCGGAATAGGTTTTTAATAGCTGAAGTTCTTACTTTAATGTCTTGGTGGGTTTTTAATTCCGCCTTTAATGTGGGGAAACCGTATGTAAAACTCAGGAAACAAATTCCCATTATTGCCATAGCTTCAGCTCCTCAGGTATCACAGCACTTAACTGCCTCTGTGTGACTGTTTACCAGCCTACGTCCTGCAGCAGATGCGGGGATGCGGGGATGGGGACCTGGATGTGAATTATTCATGTTTGCCTGCTGTGGTAACCAGCCTTTTGTGCAGAGAGAAGCTCAATAAAATGTGTCCAGCTAAGGAGTTCAAGACCTCTGTGATGCTGGACTTGCTATATATGGACCTAACCTTCAGGCACCCCACGTTACAGTCAGGCGCCCCCAGTGGCTGTACCCCAAACACCCACTGTGCTTTCCTGCCTCTGGACCTTTGCTCATGCCATTCCCTGCCTGAAAGGAACACTATCGCCCTGTCCTGGGCATGGAATGGTCCTGGGCAGGTTTGAAAAAGAGCAAGCTGAGCAGTTTAGATTTTAATTAATGGGCAATGAGGAGTCACTGATGGTTTTTTGAGCAGAAGACACTGATATAATTCAAGGGAGAGCCTGATGAAGACCTCTACAGACCCTAAGAATGCAGATGTGGCACACCCAAGGCCCCACCCTCTATATTTCAAAATAAAAACACTACCAAACGGTAAAACACAAAACATCAGATACATTAACATTGAAAAGGCTTGATTCTACATCTTCTCAATGTAAAATTCTGAGTGCAAAAAGGCCCTTTTCCGAGCCTTTCTCCACTTCTCCTGATCCCCCCCCAAGACTGAAATAGATCTCTTTCTTTACTGCAGAACATGCTCCCAGAAATCTATAGAATTTTAAAAGGTTTGAACACAGAGATTGAACAAAATAAAGTGGTCGTTGTCCGACTATGCATCTTCTTTGCACAAAATTACCTAATGGTAAGCATGATTATTTCAGAATAAACTCTCACTTTTTCTGCAACCTCACAGAAGGCACTCGCAGCTCTGCTAAAATACATCTAACAGGTCTTTGTTGAAGCTCTTAAAAGCTGCACTGCTGAAATTTTAGGGGAATCTTAATTTTGTCTGTTTATTGCATTAGAGAAGAGCCTTCCTAAGTTTGGTGGACAATAATGAAAATAGTTTGCCAGTCACACAATCATCTCCCAGCATTTAATTCCAGAATAAGGGGGAAACTGGAGAGCAGTGGGCATTTATATGACCAATAAAATCCTTCATTTTTCCCAATTCTGGTTTAAAAGCAGAAGAGCATGGATTTCATAAGGGTCCTCCAGCCTTAAGCTTTTTTAACAGCAAAATTAAAGATGAAAAGGAGATACCTTAAGGTTTCATTGATAAGAAATAAAAATCAAAACTAAAGTCACAATCTGTCACAATCAGATCTCTTTAAAACAGAGAAACTCTCTTTAACTCAAAGGTCTTTATCTTCTTTACCATCATGCTTTAATGAAATACAACTGTTTCTATGTAGCCTGTTTCAAACCCCATGTTAAACAAAGGGGAGAAGTTCATTATCTTTCAGGCTTTAACATCCCAGGATAAATTGGCTGCTCATCTGTTATTCACCCACCGTTGTTAGAAACTGTCTTTGTTACTGGCAGGGGTAAAACTTAGCTGGGCAGATCAACCGAGTTATTTCTCTCCTCAGACAATAGATGGTAGGAAGGTAATGATTAGCAATGTCCTTTTTTAAGAAAATTCTGCCTTTCATTAGTGGTTCATGTTCCAGGAAAGGCTTTTTGGGCTCCTGAACAGAAGCAGCTCCTAAATTCAATAGCTTCATGTATCAGGGAAATTTCCTGCAACTCTGAAACCTCTCTAAGTGCTTAGCAAAAAAAAAAAAAAAAAAAGCATATTCTAAGCACAGTCCACTCTCAGAACCATAGAAAAGCCTTCATAATTAACACTCTCATGAGTCCGTTACAGGTCAGTGCTAAGCCCTGTATCACTACACTGAAGGCCATCAATAGCCATCAGATCAGAATATAAAGAAGAGACACACTAAAAATGCTTCAGCAATAAGAATAACAGCTCTGCTCTCGGAAGACAGACTGCTCTGACTGGCTTCACACTTTGGTTCCACGTGGTTTCTTTAGAAATTACTTGTCATGAAATTTTATGACCTGTTAAAAAAAAGTGTAAGAATATTTCTTACCTACCTCATCAGGATGTTGGAAAGATTAAAATTAGATAGTTGTGAAAGTGTTTCTAATTCTCCTAGGAAAGACTGGAGAAATGCTTTGTGGATAAACTTGTTCATTGGAACTTGAAAATAGTTGTAATGACCCCATCTCCCAGCCTTTTCCCCTTAAAAGCCCAGGATTCTGCTGAGCCAACAGTCAGCTCCCTTGTCTCTGAATTGCTCTTTAAAATCATTCTACTTGAAGTCCAAAAGCATTTAATACATGACCAACCAAAAAGAAAAGATTTGCACCACCCCTCCAAACGCTTCCTGGATTAGTCAGAAGAGAAATTCCAGCAGCCCTGCCTTATCTAGGAGTGAAAATATTCCTGTTACCCTCTCCCTTCTTATCCTCTAAATGCATTTTCCTTTGTCTCCTTCCAAATATAAAAACTAGCAATGCATTGCCCACTGTTGACACACCCTCTTCACATCTGTACATATTAGCATGCAGTCACACACCATGTAACATTTCAGTCAACGACAGACTGCATATACGACGGTGGTCCCATAAGATTAGTACAATACAAACTAGGTGTGTAGTAGGCTACACCATCTACGTTTCTGTAAGTGCACTCTATGATGTTCGCACAGTGATGAAATCACCTAAAGATGCATATCTCAGAAGGTATCGCCATTGTTAAGTGACATGTGACTGTGTTCCATTCTTTCACTTAAGCTCTAACAGGTAAAGGCATGACCAACCCTCAGCAAAACGTATCTTCAATACCTCCCTGCTCTGCACTCCACCACCCTTGGCAACAAACACTTCCAACTCCAGCAGACACGCAAAATATGTGGATTTCCCAAACATTTCCACCTGTTACTCCACAACCCTCCAAACCCCCAATTCTAAATTATCAAAAGCAACTCTCAACTGAGACCTGCAACACATTCACATTAAGGTGTAAATCACTAGTGTCTCCTTAAGCAGCTACACCTTGATAAATATTTTTACTTTATACACCTCTCCCTCAGACTGTGATATACCTTCCCTCCACACCCTTCATGTGTATTCTCTCCCACAACCTAGCCCCAGTGAGCAGAGCAGAGGAGAAATTCCATTACTGTTAAAAATCACTGTGTATAACAAGAGATGGTCCAACAGGGGTGTGATGCACCTAGGAACAGTTTGGAGGAGGGAGCAAAAGGCCTTGAAGAGCTGAAATATCAAGAGTGGAATTTCAAGTGAAATTTGAGGGTGGTAAGCTCAGCGAACATAGAGCATCTTCTGAAGTCACTCTACTTGAGTGCTACCTATTCTACTTAACCCAACCTGATTATGGGGCTGCATAGTACCAGGCACTGATAACTGAGTGGTGGAGATGATGGTGAGGGCATCTCAGGCACCTAACATCGTTGGTATATAGCATTCAGTTGCAGACAACAGATACTACGCTTGAGTTAATGTAGGGAGAAAGGTATTTATTTCCGAGTATTATGTGGTTTCCTAAATCATGGAAAACTAGAGGAACAGGAGCTGACTGAGCTACTGAGAACAACTCCCAACTGCCTCTGCCATTGTTGGGTTTGCAGCTGTCATTGATAGTGGATGCAGCAGAATCAGGAACTGGCTGATGTTGAACCATGATGCCTCTGCCACCATCTGCTCCAGCAGGAGTGGATGTTTCTGGCCCTGCCTCTTTTCACACTCTACTCAGTTCCCAATCTAAGTTTCATGCAAATGCATCAGTCCAAAGGAACCTAAATTACATACGGAACCCTAGCTGTAAGAGAGTCTAGGAAATGTAGTTTTTAGCTTTCAAGACTCTACAGTACAAAAAGGCACATTATAAGGAGGTTGGAATAAGTGTTGACCAATTCTCAGAATCTATGACATGGTCTTCCTATCGAGGAAGTTCCAGTAAAACTGAAGACCAAATTTGAAGTATTAAAACACTTTTCTTTTAACTATTTTCTGTGAAACATTTTTTCAAGTGCTTTCCACTGTTCCAAGCCTCAGTTAAAAAAAAAAAAAGGACTAAATGCAATTTATTTTTTCTCAATGACCCAAAATCATAAACATTAATTACTGTGCTGCAAATAGCACATAACGTATTCAAAACGAAATAAGGAGAAATACTCATGACAATTGTAGTACTAATTTCTGTAACTGGTCACATGGTGAAAGCTGAAATGTATTACTCCCTTCTTCCACTACCCATTCTGAACTCCCTTTGCCTTCAGCAAGAAACTCAGCTGGTCATGGTTCTTTACGTGGTGGGGTGAAATCTTCATTCCTGAAGGATCTAGGCCATCAGTAGTCCTGCTTGGATTGGGTTGTTGTTGTTTTCCATTGACCTTGATCACAGGACATGGTAATACTAGGAGATACCCTAAGGGACCTCCCGTATTCCAGACATACTCTTCCTTACCTCCTTTGTGAAGCAGTAGTTCAAGTTCCCCTTGATAGTCAGGATCAATCACCCCAGCCAACACTGTAACTCCCTTCTTTGCCTATTTTCAGAAGCCTGAGGAACCCAAAGTGGTCGAGGGGTAGTCATTACTTTTAGTTCAAAGAGATCATTGTTGTGTCTCTTAGGGGAAGCATTTTCCTTCTGGAACCAAGACCTCTAGGTCAGCAGAGCACAAGGTCATGGAAACAGGAAGCAAGAATTTTGCTAGTGGGTCACTAGGGGTAATAGTGAGCGGCGCCACTCCCATTTCCACCCCTTGATTCTCGGACCCATGAATTCTGGCTATTGGAGAAACAGTGCCACATATCGGATGCTGCTTTAGAACATACACAGCCTTCTGGAGAACCTTGCCCCAGCTCTGCGAGGTAGGGCCACCTTGATGGCACTGTAACTGAGTCTTCAAAAGGCCATTCTACTGTTTTATCAAACCAGCCGCTTCAGGATGGTGGGCAACATCATAAGAGTAGTGAGCTCCGTGAGCATGGGCACATTGCTGTACTTCTTCTGCTGAGAAATGAGTTCCTTGATCAGAAGAATGCTATGTGGAATACCGTGACAGTGGATAAAGCATTCTGTGAGTCCACAGATGGTAGTTTTGGCAGAAGCATTGTGTGCAGGGAAGGCAAATCCTTATCCAGAGTAAGTGTCTATTACGGTAAGAACAAAACATGCGCCTTCCATGATGGAAGTGGTCCAATGTAATCAACCTGCCACCAGGTGGCTGGCTGATCACCCCAGGCAGTGTGCCGTGTCAGGGACTCAAGGTTGGTCTCTGCTACTGGCAGATTGGGCACTCAGCAGTGGCCATATTCAGGTTGGCCTTGGTGAGTGGAATTACATGATGCTGAGCCCATGTATAACCTCCATCCCTGCCACCATGGCCACTTTGTTCATGAGCCCATTGGGCGATGACAGTGCTGGGGAAAGAGGCTGACTGGTATCCACAGAAGGGGTCATCCTATCAACTCAATTATTAAAAACCTCCTCTGCTGAGGTCTCATGGGACACAAATATCTTTCTGTTTTTTTCCCATTCAGAGAGATCTATCCACATACCTCTTCCCCATATTTCTTTACTGCCAATTTTCCATCATGTTCTTTCCAAGTCCCTGGCCATCCAGCCAAACCATTAGCCATAGCCCATGAATCAGTATATAATTGCACATCTGGCCATTTCTCCTTCCAAGCAAAGTCAACAACCAGGTGCACTGCTCGAAGTTCTGCCCACTAGGAGGATTTCTCTTCACCACTGTCCTTCAGGGATGTTCCAGGAAGGGGCTGTAGTGCTGCAGCTGTCCACTTTAGGGTGGTGCCAGCATATTGGGCAGAACCATATATGAGCCAGGCCTGAATCTTCTCTTCCACTGATTGCAGGGAACTCTCTATGAGTCCATAGGTGCAGGCTGGGAGAGAGAAGGCAGTGTAGCAGGAGTGGAATCGTACGCATTTGGGCCATTTCTTCAGGTAACTTGTGTCTTCAGGGCCTGCTTGGACCCAATCTCATATACACCTCTTCCACTTGATGATGGAGTGCTGCTATGCATGCTCAACTTTATGGCTCAGTGGGTCAGAGAATACCCAGTTCATGTTGGGCAGCTTAGGTCATGTGGTAACTTAGTGGCCCACAGTTGAGCCTTCATTCTCTACTAAGGCTGAGTAGCCAGCCAAGAGCTGTTTCTCCAAAAAAGAGTAGCTGTCTACAAAGGATGGCAGGGCTTTGGGCCCAAATCCTAAGGGCCAATGCTGTGATTCACTAACAGGGGCCTGGCGAAGCTTCCAAACGGCATCCCTATGAGCCTCTGCTCCTTCAAGTACCATTGGATCTGCTGGATGCCATGGCCCAAGTGGCAGAGCAACTTGCACAACAGGCTGGACCTGTTGCAGAGCCTTCTCTTGTTCTGGGACCCACTCAAAAATAGCAGCTTTTTGGGTCACCCAGTAAATGGGCCAGAGTAACACACCAAGATGAGGAATATGTTGCTTCCAAAATCCAAAGAGGCCCACTAGGCATGGTGCCTCTTTTTTGGCTGTGAGAGGGGCCAAATGCAACACGTATCCTTCACCTAGAAGAGATATCTCGACATGACTCACACTGCTGGACTACTACAAATTTCACTAAAGGAGAAGACCCCTGAATTTTCATCAGATTTATCCCACCCTCTGACATGCAAATGTCTTTCCAATAAATCTGTAGTAGTTGCTACTTCTTGATCACCAGGCCCAATCAGTGTAATGTCATCAATGCAGTGGACCAGCATGATATCTTGTGGAAGAAAAAGGCAATCAAGATTCCTGCAAACTAAATTATAACATAGGGCTGGAGAGTTGATATGCCCCTGAGCTAGGACAGTGAAGGTGTACTGCTGGCCTTGTCAGCTGAAAGTAGCCTGCTTGTATTAGACCTTATGGATGGAGATGGAGAAAAAGGCATTTGCCTGTTCAATAGTTGTGTACCAAGTAACAGGGGATGTGCCAATTTTCTCAAGCATTGAAACCACCTCTGGTACAGCAGCTGCAATTGGAGTCACCATCTGGTTATGCTTACAAAAACCCACTGTCATTCTCTAAGATCCATCTGTCTTCTGCACGGGCCAGTCAGGCAAGTTGAGTCAGGATGTGGTGGGAATCACCACCTCTGCATCTTTCAAGTCCTTGACGGTGGCGCTAATCTTTGCAATCCCTCCAAGAATGTGGTATTGCTTTTGGTTTACTATTTTCCTAGAAGCAGGCAGTTCTATTGGCTTCCACTTGACCTGTCCTGCAGTAATAGCTGTCACTCCACAGATCAGCAAACCAGTGTGGGGATTCTGCCAGCTGCTGAGTATATCTATTCCAATTTTGCGTTCCAGAACTGGGGAGAAAATCACAGGTTGGGTTCGGGACCCACTGGGCCCACCATGAGACAGACCTGAGCAAATATTCCATTGATCACCTGACCTCCTTAAGACCCTACTCTGACTGGTGGTCCACATGATTATGGAAAAGTCCCATGATCTGCATTCTGCAAGCTGGAGACATAGGAAGGCAGGTGGTATAGTTTGAAGGCCTGAAAGTCCATGGTATAGATTCCAGTGTTAGGCGGAAGGCCTGAGAACCAGGAGCACCAAAGATAGGAGAAGATTGGTGTCCCAGCTCAAGCCGTCAGGCAGAAAGAGCAATTTCTCCCCCATCTCTATCTTTTTGTTCTACTCAGGCCCTCAGGGGATTGGATGAGGTCCACCCGCACTGGGGAGGGCAGTTTACTTTACTGAGTCTACTGATTAAAATTCTAATCTCTTCCGGAAACACCTTCACAGACACACCCGGAAATAATGCTTAACCAGATATCTGGGCATCCCATGTGTGATTCAGTCAAGTTGACATACAAAATTAACTATCACAAGCGCTTACCTTTGGAGAGATGTCAAATGAGAGGAACATGAGAGAGCCTTCCGGAGTATTGTAAATATTCTGTATCCTGATCTGGGTGATAATTACATGTCTGTGTAGTTTGTAAGTTATACAAGTATGATTTGTGCTCCTTACTGTATATAAATTACACG
Source organism: Equus asinus (assembly GCF_041296235.1). Lineage (NCBI taxonomy): Eukaryota > Metazoa > Chordata > Mammalia > Perissodactyla > Equidae > Equus > Equus asinus. The sequence continues at coordinate 45,814,989 of NC_091813.1, forward strand.
CAGAAAGGGAGGAAGGAAGGAAGTAGGGGAAGAGAAGGAAGGGGAGGGAGGATGATGATGTGCACGCACTTCAGAGCCAGTTCAAATTCGGACTGTTTGCTAACTGTGTGACCTTGGACATGTAATTTAACCTCTGAATGGCAATTTCCCCAGGTGTAAATGGGAATTTTACTATCCCCAACTTGTGAATTTTTAAAGAGATAATTCATGTAAAAGACACCTAGCCCATAGGAGGTCCTCGGTACATGTTAGTTTCTTTCTCTCTCCACTATTTCTTTTTCTTCAAAACTTCTTGTTTCCTGGTTGTTCTTCCTCATTTATCTTGGGATCACATTCCGATTAAGAAAGCCATTCTCGAATACTACTCAGCTGCAAAACAGAACAAAATCATTCCATTTGCAATAACATGGATGGACCTTGAGAGAATTATGTTAAGTGAAATAAGCCAGTGAGAGAAAGATAATCTGTGTACGACTCCACTCATATGAGGAATTTAAAACTATGGACTAAGAACAGTTTAGTGGATGCCAGGGGAAAGGTGGGGTGGGGGGTGAGCACAAAGGGTGAAGTGGTGCACCTACAACATGACTGACAAACATTAATGTACAATTGAAATTTCACAAGATTGTAACCTATCAATAACTCAATAAAAAAATAATAATAATAAAAAAATTAAAAAAAAAAAAGAAAAGAAAGCCATTCTCTATGCTGCAGAGTGGACTTTGACATCAACCGCTTTACTTCCTTGATCCTAAATTTCCATATGCTCCTCTCTGATCACAGAGTCCTATCTCTCTGATTCCCTTACTCCTTTCCTCCTAAGGATCATGGTTTCACCTCCTTGGCCATCCCACCCAGTCCTGGGGGTCTCACTTCGGCCACTCTGAGCAGCACCTCAGATGGTTATGCCTCCACTCCCCGTGCTGTAGCCATCCTGTAGTCCCCAGCCCTGAATTGGTCTAGTCACCATCTTCCACTCGACTTGCTGGAGAACATTTCACCAAAACTCTCTGAGCTACTCCTTCCAGCCCCTTTTCTCTCCACCCTTTCATTGAAAAACTCCTTAAAGGAGTTGCCTCATACTCAATATTTCCATATCCTTTCTTCCCACTCTCTCTTTATCCTACTCCAATCACTCTTTCCCTCACCACTTTAGAGAAACTACTTTTCCCAAGGCCACCAGTGATTTCCACTTTGCCAAATCCAGTGGTCAATTCCTAAGCCTTGCTTTATTCTACTTCTCAGCAACATTCGACACAAGCGATCACTCCCTCCTTCCTGATACACTGTCTTCATTTAGCTTCTGACATACCACATTCTCCAGGTGTTTCTTTTACCTTACGGGACGTGCCTTTGCTGTCCCGTCTTCATCTTCCCACCGTCTCAATGCTGACTGGCCTCAGAACTCAGTCCTCAGTTATCTTCTTTTCTTTTTTATAGTCACTTCCCAAAAGATCTCACCAACTCTCACAACTTTAACTATGCCGATAACTCCCAAATTTTTGCCTCATCCTGGTCCTGACCTTGAACTCCAAACCCATTTATCCAACTGCACACTTGACATCTCCACTTGGGTGTCTAATAGGTGTCTCACATTTAACATGCCCAAAACTTCTGCTTATTTGTACCTCTCACCCTCCGACTAAACCTTCTCGTCCCTCAGTGTTCTCTGTTACAGAACACAGCAGCTTCATTCATCCACACGCTCAGACCAAAAACCTTGGAGTCAGCTTTATTACCTCTTTTATTTTCATATCCCACATCAGATCCACTAATGAATCCTGTAGTTCTACTGTCAAAACATATACAGAACCCAGCCACTTCTTACCACCCCAACCGTCCTAGTCCAACCTACTCTCCTCTTGCCCTGGATCATTGCAATGGCCTCCTCAGTACCGCCTCCCTTTGTGCTTTCTTGCCCATCTTTTCAGTTTATTCTCCACACAGCAACCAGAGTAATATCAGATCAAGCCATTCCTTTGTCCTCAACTCTCTGACAGCTTCCCATTGCACTTAGTACGAAATCCAAAATCCTTACCACGTCTCTGACCCAATCTTCTTCCTCTCTCCTTCTTGCTCACTGCACCCAGCCACACTGGCCTCCTTGCTGTTTCTTATACATACCAACCACACTCCACTCCTTCTTTGGGACCTTTGCACCTGCTGTTCCTTCTGTCTGGAATGTTCTTTCCCGAGATATTTACATGGATCGTAATTCCTTCACTTTCCTCAGACATCTGTTCAAGAGCCACCTGCTCAGAGAGGCCTAACCAAGCCACTTTATATAAAACAGCAGCCTTAGAGCCTCCCTATTTTTTAGAAAAATTTTCTTCATAGCACTTAGACATTTGCTAACATTAGGGTCTGTACCTGTGTACTCTCTTTCCCTCAAGTGAATATAAGCTCCATGAAGATAAGACTTTTGTCTCATTCATCGCTCTTGTCCCCCAGTTTGGGAACAGTGCCTAGTACATCGAAGGCATGTAATAAATATGCCTTGAATTAATTGATTAATTTTGCGGATTGGGGCACCACCAATTTAGGATCCCCGCCCTTCAAGTATTACTTTGTGATCTATTTCATGCGTCCCTGGCCCAATCTCTTCCATGTGCCTATTCTAAAACTTCGCCCCTCTCTTTAAGCTCCTTGCCTGACTTGCAGTTCCTCACTCATTATCAGCAAAAGACTTTGCTGCCCACTTTACAGGGAGCGATCAAGATCATTAGATGAGAACTCCAGCAGTCTTCACCCAAACCTACAAATGTCCCCACACCCACGTCCCCCTTTGCTGGCCTTCCTTCTATCTCGGAGGAGGAGTTCTCTTCACCATCCCCTCCCCTGCCTTCTCAGGGATCTTGGACATCAGTTAACTCTGTGGCTGGATCTTCAATTTCTCCCTCTCTGGGGCCTGTTTCCTTCACATTTGAGCATTTTCAAGTCTCCCCTTTTAAACATCCCTTGGCTTAGAGGAGGGTGGACCTTCCCCACACTATCAGGCTTGGGCAGGACCGGCTAAGGGACTGAGACTGAGTGTCCAGGTCAGAGGTCTTTGAGACCTAAGCAGCGTGGGCTGAATTACCGCTGGCAGGCCAGAGCTCACCATCCGTCTGCGACCTAGTCCAGGTTTTCTCCCCTTCCACAAGCTCCGGTGGCTGAGCTTCCAGCAGGCCTGTGCCCAAGCCCAGCATGTTACAACAGGAGGTGTTTGGCATGGCCTAAAGCCTGGTTCTCAGGCCTGGCTGTTCATCAGAAAGCTCCCAGAGTAGCTTTCAAAAATGTACATTCCTGGGTCCTACCCTCTGAGATTCTGATTTTTTACATCTGGAATCCATATTTTTTAAAAGTTCCCCAGGTGATTCTGATGTACAACCAGGATTGGAAATCTACATCAGTGTTTCTCAATCCTGGATGCACATTAAAATCACCAAGATGAGGGTGGGGGGACCTTTTAAAAAATATCGCTGTCTGCCGTCCCCACCCAAGAGATTCTAATTCTGTGCATCTGGAGGCGGGCCCAGGTATCAGGGATTTTTTTTTTTTTTTTTGTATAGCTTTCCAAGTGATTCCCATGCACAGTCAGGGTTGAAGACCTCTGATCCAGACTGTCAAATAGGATCGTGTTCAGGGAAGTTAACTCACATTTGAGTGGGCGCAAAGGTAACACAAGCCACAGGAGAAGACAGACATATTAAAAGTGCTGTTGGTGGGCTGGGCAGATAGCAGGATGCACAGGTCAATGTGGGAAGGGCTGAACTGAAACAAGGCATCGAGCTTGCCAGAAGGCTTTCTGGTCTACACAGTGTCCTGACACAATTCCAATGTTTTTATCTTTTATCTTGTTCCTCTCCTGGTAAGAGCCAAATCCTAGGCACGACAGGCCTGGAGGTTTCAGAGACCACAAAGCAAGGAAGAAACATAACTTTAAGCTCCTCCCCTTACCAGAGGGCACCCTTACACTCCTTCATGGTCCCAGCCTGGTAGAATAATGACAGTGAGATGTGCAGCCTGGATGCGGGCACAGATGTGATGGCTTTGCTCCTAAGAAAATTTTCTTCATCCTATTCCTTCTGCCTGGCTAGACAATTCAACTCCCTGAGAATCCAGGCCCTGAATGTATTCTCTGTGGTGTACTCAAACTATAAGATTGTAGCAGTAGATAGATTTTCACGATTTTTAAGGGAAATCAATCAGAAAGCTGACAGGAGAGCTTGTTGAATGAGGCTTACTAGTTTTTTCAAGTTTAAGCTGGGATAATCTGTCCATTGACATCACGTTGATAGTTTACTCACCCAGTCATTCAACAAACGTTTATGGAGTACCAGGCTTGGTGTTTGGAACAGGGTATAAAGTGTTAAACAAACCAGACGTGTCCCTGCCCAATGGAGCTTATAGTCTAGTACAGGGCAAACAACAGCCAACAGGTCAAGTCGGCCTTCTGCCTATTTTTGTAAATAAAGTTTTATTGGAACACAGCTGTAATCATTTACACGTTATCTGACTGCTCTCAGGTTACAGTGGCAGAGTGGAGGAGGTGAGTGGTTGCAAAAGAGACTGTATGGCCTGGCAAGCCTAAAATATTTCCTACTAGGCCCTTTACAGAAGCAATTTGCCGACCCCTGGTCTAGTGCCTAGTTGAAATCTGTTTTCTCATCACAGGGATCCACCTGTTGCTTATAAGGTGACAGACATGGGTTTTCGCTTGAAAGGCGAGCGTCTACTTAGATGGGTTCAAGGAGGAAAGGGGATTATGATAAAATAGTTCCCTGTGGAATCCATGGACATGAAATTAAATCCATGCATTACACCTACAGTGTGAGTTTTTGCCATACAAATTGGCCATAACTCAATTCTATTAATTAAAGAACATAATCTGCATTGCTAAGGACACCACTGGTTACACCAGGGTCTTGATGGGGTACTAATATTATATTCAGGAGCTAGCACCAATATAAGAAAAACTGTTACCTGAGCAACACCAGAGCTTTGTTTATCCTAACGAGGAGTGATAACAAGGATAAAGGAGATAAGGAGATAAAGATATGTAAAATGTCCACCATTGGTGACAGGAAAAGAAAGGACAAGATTTTTAAGCAAAAGTTAGAAGTCACCAAATGCTGGATTGGCTCCACGATGTTTAGATTTTACTCTTACGGTTATAAAAAGTATCCTTATTATTGAAATTACTGCAGGAAAAAAAACTTCTTTTTTGGGAATCTGAAACTCTCCAGCTTCCATCCTCTTTCTCTCCTTAGTACAATAATTTCTAAAAGCAGTTTTTAACAATGTGAATTTCTGAGGAATGCAGAATTGACTGTTCAGTCACTCTTCACGAGAAGTGGAACTGGGTCAGGACCTGAGGTCATTCTTGATGCTTCCCCAAAAGTAAATGGCCCCTTGGGTTTCCTTCTCTGCTTTTATCTGCCTCTTCTCTCCTGCCTGGCTTCCTCTGTATAAATCTGAACAACTTGGACTGTCGGATCAAGTCTGTATGTCTCCAGAGCCTGCCATTACCAGGAAAGACTTTTATAATCCCTAAATATAAATTTTTAAGAATCTGATCTGCTTAACCCAATTTATGGTTTGATACTGTTAGCAGATCCTGCTAAGATCTTGACCTTTACACTCTCACTAAGCCAAAAGACTACATTCCCAGCTTCCCCTGAATCTCAGTGTAGGCCTGAGGCTAAAGCCTATGCAATGAGATGTAAGCAAAAATGTTGTGTGAGTCTTCTGGAAAGTTTTCTGGTGTGGGGTGGGGGTGGGGTGAGAAGGGTGGATGTGATGATGTGATGGCTGGAGGTCTGACTGCCATTTTGGAGCCACACCCCCAAGATAGCTGAGTGTGAGCAAGAAGAGCCTGGGTCACTGATGAAGTCCCTACCCCAGCCCTGGACTGCCTACATCCAGGCTTCTTTTACGTAAGAGAGAAATATATGCCCATCTAGTTTACACAACTATTTGGGGGAGTTTCTGTTACTTACAACGGAACCTAAACCCAAGTGATAGTTTCCTCTGATCCAATAAGAGGGGACAAGAGAGGCAGGGCACAAGGAATATTGCTCAGATAGTGATCCCCCAGGCCTGAGCAGACATCCCAGGAAAGTGGGCTTGGGCAGAGCAGGCAAATCATTTGGAGTATTCACTACAAAGGCCAAGTTCCATTGCCAGACCATTTGGGTCTATATGGAAGGGAAATCCTAGGATGCATGAAAAGTCTTGGGGTGGGCTGACATCTTAGAACATGCACCAGGGTAAAAATTATAATGCAAGGGAAACAGGCTCTGAGTGGTGGAATTGTGGGTAACGTGGCTGCAGGCCAGGTTGACAGGTGCCCTGACCAGATGGGAGTCAATCGTTCTGCTAATAATTGAAGAAACATTGGTTACATTCTTTTCAGGTATCTGGTTAACTCATTCCCTTTGGCTACTTATGGCTTTGATTTATAGGCGGCAAAGTCACTTAGGATAATAAAGCCCCCAGGCCTGGTGGCAAACTGCTGGGATTTTTCAAGAAGAAAAGGACCACTTAAACATCTCAATCGGCTTTTCCTGAGTGAATGCTATCCGGAGGAAACAGGTTTCAAATTTGTCTCCATCATTTGCATCCTGGAACAGGCTTCCCAGAACTACAGCTCCCAGAAGACACAGGTCCCACCGTCATTTTCTTCCTTTTTTCTAAAAGTTCTTAATGAATTAAGAAAAATTCATTCAAGTATCAATTGGTTTGAATGCATCTCTGCAGTAAAAGGAATGACATAATATATGTCACTTTTTGAAATAGCCTTTCTTTTATCCAGCCGTGTCCTACTGAGCTATGGCCTTTCTGTTTCACTTCTTTTCTTCCTGAGTGAATACAATCCTAAAAGTATACACATAACCTCTGTGTGCTGAAGAAACACCACACCTGCGATGCCAGCACCCTCAAAGCCAACATGTTCATCTGGGTCATGGGTGCAGCCGGTCCAAGCTCAGCCACAAATGTCAGATCCTTGAAAGCAGGGTTTAAGAAAGAAATCAGTTGTTCCCCATGTTCAGAAAAAAATTTTTAAATGGTCTGTAATAGAAAACAGGAGAAAAATAAAGTAGTCCATTCTCAGGCCTTAGCACAGATCACCAAAAACTGCAACTTATATGAGAAGGAAATCTTTGTGGAAATAAAAAAACACCAGCCAAATGAGAAAAGCAAGGGCTATTTACTTATTCAGAGCTTGCTAATGCAAAGGAGTCAACTGCTGTCACTCCAAGGCAGGCAGAAGAGCAGGAAAGTTTCATAGTCAAAAATGAGAAGACTTCAGGTGTGTCCTGAATGGAGGCTGCAGGCATGGGGATGCTGGAGACAGGCTAACTAGAAGTGGGGTGTCCTGGGCGATTGGTTGGAGGTGCATATTCAGCTTTCTCTAATTGGTCCTTGGTTAAAAACAGAACACAAATTAGGGAAGCTGTCAGTTATTAATCAAGTCCTGGCCATTTTGGACCAATCGTTACAGAAATGTTTGTTTACCCTTCTGGATTGTTTCTAGAGATAGCAGTCTGGCTCTTTGCAAGTCTGACTATAGTGGACTGGTTCCCTGGGCTGATTTTTGTAGCTAAGAGGTTGGTTTCCTGCGCAGGTCAGTGCAGCTTGTGGGTCAGAGTTCTAGTTCTATATACAGCCTGGCCATTGTCCATTTGTATATTCAGTCTCATCTTTCAGACAAAGACAGACTGCTGTCTGTGGGCAGCTGAGCTGCAGCCAGCAAGGTGATCCCTAGCATTTCTAAGAGCCACTTTGGGAGACAGTAATCCCTACCACTTTGCACAGAAGTGCATAAGGACACACCCGTTTGTGTGAGCATATCACTGTTAGCTTGACGCCCCAAGATGGCAAGGAAGGAAGGGATGTGATGGAGCCCTACGAGAAGAGGAGTGAAACTGTGCTCCATGACTCCCAGCCCAGCTGTAGGATGGAACCCCACGGGCAGCTCTGAATAAATAGTGATGCTGGTCCCACCCCACCCCTGAAGATTCTAATTTAATAGAGCAGGGTCAGGCATCAGTAGTTTTTCCAAACTTCCCAGGTGATTCTAACAGTGCAACCCAGATTGGCAGCTACTAATGAAAACTCACAAACCTTTGAGAGACGCTAGGAGCAAATATTTAGCAATTAGTGAAAATGAAATCGGGGTATGAAACCATGACCACTTTCTCAAGAAGCCCCTAATCTTTCAGTCTTGGAATGTTGGGCTTTAGAAATATAAAATACAGAGTAAAATTAAACTACAGTAATAGTTCAGATCGTTGCACATAGGCAGCAGTCATGGAGTGTGAGCTTACCTACCAGAAATGAAAATGCTACAGGATCTAAACCCTGGGCATAAGGAACAGATAGGACTCTTAAAATTGCTGTAAAAACCACCAAACTACACTTGTTATGAGCAGCATTCTACATTTTTATTTATTTTTTTCTCTTCCTTTTTTTTCTTTCAAAGATTGGCACCTGAGCTAACAACTGTTGCCAATCTTTTTTTTTTTCTTCTTCTCCCAAAGCCCCCCAGTACATAGTTGTCTATTCCAGTTGTGAGTGCCTCTGGTTGTGCTATATGGGAGCCTCCTCAGCATGGCCTGAGTGGTGCCACGTCCGTGCCCGGGATCCAAACTGGTGAAACCCAGGGTCCCGCAGCAGAGCTCGCAGACTTAACACTCGGCCATGGGGCGGCCCCTCTTCATTTTTACTTTTAACCATTAAAAATTTATTTTTTCTATTTAAAATGCTATTTATTATAATATATTTCTCACGGATTGTGTGTGATGTGTTGGTGTGTGTGTATGTGTGTGTATATTCAGTCTGAGTTTGTACATTTCTCCAACACTTTAAACAGAATTCAGAACTGCATTTGGGGTGTGTAGACTCCAAACCTCAAAAGAATCATAACATACCCCACACACCTGGTATCTACTTTTTGTTTCTTGTCAATTCTAAATTTTCAAATGTATCTGTTTATCTGCATTTGGTACAACACCACCCCCTGGTGGAAATCTATAGAAAAGAACCCACACGATTTCACTCGGGAACTTGAATTCTGTGAGGGATGTTCTCATACACTGGTGTGTGCTCTCTCTCCCTCATTCTCTCTCCCAGTACAATGCTCTCGTCAAACAAAATCATATGCAAAAGCTCAATGAACAAAACAATAAAAACGGAGCTGTGCTGGGGGCTTTCTGTTTCCCACATTCTCATTGCCAACCCCACATCTCTCTCTAGGATGTCCAAAATAGAACTTACTATCATTAAACATAAGTCTCCCCCCAAAAAAGTTAAAATTAAAATCACATCTATTTCTTCCAAGCTTCCCTGCCTCAATGAATAGCGCCCCCTTTACCATCCTCTCAGGCCCAAAGCCCTCCTGAGCCTTCACAATACACGTGAGCAGATCAGAGGCTCCGAGTCAGCCCAAGGCAAGACACCAGGTTAGATTTACTTAATCCAGCAAGTCCTGAACACATTTTATCATGAGACCCGTTCCCCCTCCTCCCCAATACTTTTTAACAACTTGCAGAAAACTCTTTGCTGATATTTCATTGAGAATGATTGTTCCATTTTAATTAGCAAATTAGCTCTTTGGCTGCACGTGCTATTCACTCTTCAAAAATGCTTAGGCAAAGTCACCCATCCAACAAGCCAGCTCTCAATCATTTGCGGTAATGGAAAGTTCGCCCCTTAGGTGATTGACCCCAGACAGCTATTGAGTTGATGCCATGCCTGTAGGCAACTTCATCCCTTTCTCCTACCATCATTACCAGCCGAAGGGAGGAAGAGGTTGCCAGTAGAACTAGCAGGAATCATGCTTTGTCTTCCATTAAATATTTAATAAGCTTGAATTGCATGATCACTGTGTAATTTTATTTAGAGGAATTATAATGTTCACTTGACTACAACCTAAGAGCAACATGGGCAGCTCTGTAACTGACAAGGACTAAGTGTTTTCCATACGTTATCTCCTCCCGTGGATTTATGAGCCAAAAAGTGTCATAATCTCTACAACTTCCAGCATCCATACAAATTAACATAGATCCCGGGACACCAGATCTAAAAGAAATCTTACTTATTTTTAACAAAAATAGAGCTTTATGCTCTATGTCATTAGTGCTAGGACTTAAGTCTAATACTAGATTAGATTAGTATTAGTCCTAAGTCTGCCGATACATATTGCATCATTTTTAATTTTGAAAGCAAAGTCATGTTTAATTAAATTTTCATGCAATGGAAAAGTTATTTGAAGCTGTTCTGGTGCTGAAAGTGTATTTTGATCAATAGTCTGCGGAGCCATTTGCTGTCATTTCATGTCATCTACAGGTTTGACTTGGGGGCGGGGCTCCTGAGGGCTTGGGCACACTCGTTCACCAGCCTGGCAGCCTCCAGAGCAGTACCCCAGTGCATGGAGAAGCCCCCACTCCCGTGGCCATAGTGGTGGACCACAGGCAGCCTCCGGCTGTCCTGGGCCAGGAGCTCTTTCTGCAGCCGGATGCCTGGCCTGGAGGGCCTCAAGCCCACCTTCTCCCTTATGTCGCAGGCTCTGTGGAGGGAGGGCTCCAGAGCACAGCATCGGGAAAAAATATCTCTGCTAATTTCTGCATCTGGGGACAGATTCCAGTCTCCTTTTTGCCTAGTTCCACCCAGGGTTACGTTGGATATACCAGGGTAAATATATGTCAGCCCACTCCCATCTCGGATAAAATGCTTCAACCAGGGAGCCTGAACTTTGAGCACTTGGCCCCTCACGGGGAAAATCGTCGAGTCTCCTGCCAGCTGTCTGCTTCCAAGGCCTGAACAGTTGACCACGATGTCGAAGGACGGGTGAAGCTCCCACAGGTCTTCTATTCGCTGGGGGACCATCAGGCCCCCGCTTCTTTTTACCCTGGAGAGAACGAGAGACCTGAGGTGAGCCTCAGCAGCTTCCTGCTCAACCCCTCACAGGAAGTGATGGACAGGATCACGGAAGCAAGGGGCCCCAGCAGCCAAATTCCAGCCAACGACTGCCCGCATCCTAGGAAACTGGGGATTCCTAAAGATGAACCTAAATAAAAACGTATTGCAAAAATGCAAAACAGAAGAAATTGTATGCCTTGTCCTTCTTATGTTTAGTAGAGTTTCTGTATCATTCTACATGCTAAATAAATACCAAGTTAATCTGGCATTTTAAATACCCAAGCATTTCTTGTTTACGCCATTTATTTAGCAGCTAAATTTACTGCCTGGGAAATTTTGTCTCATGTTGTTAACTCTGGCATGTTCCTTTGTATTAGTCTGGTCTCCCTAACTAGACGGTTGGGACAGAGTTCACACGCCCCCTCGTTACATTGACCACAGGGATGTCAGCACGAGAGGAACACAGAAATATTTGCAGTTGGTGGACTAAATGACTGTTTAGTTGTTAATGACTTTTTTGGACAAAGTATATCAATAACAAAAAGAAATGGCTTATCTAAGTCCTGTATTCTGTTTTTTCAAATTGTGGTAAAATACATATAACATAAAGTTCACCATTCTGACCTTTTTTAGGCGTACAGTTCAATGGCATTAAGTTTAATGCACTCCCATTGCTGTGCAACCACCACTGGCCATCTCCAGAACCTTTTCCATCTTGCAGAACTGAAACTCTGTACCCATTAAACAAGAACTCCCCGGTCGCATGATCTTACTCACAGGTCATTTGTAGAAGATATAATATGGATAAAAGACTATCAGCAACTCTATTCAACACATGCAGGTTGGATGCCCGGAAGTAAGGCAACACTAAGAGGGATCAGAAATGCGTGCGGCACAGTGCCCTTCCTCAAGGACTGACCAAGGAGCTAGGAGGGGGAAGTGTAAACACCCGGCAGAATGAAGCAAGTGCCGAATGAGAGGTGCTGTAGAATCAGAAAGCACGGGTTTACGTCCCAGTTCTGCCTCACATTAGCTTTAAGGTCTTGATCAATTCTCCTCACTTCTCTGACCCTCAGTTTCCTCATCTGTGTCATGGGGGGTGATACCTCCCTTGCCTGACTCAGAGGATGGCTGTGAAGTTCAAATGAAACAATTGGCATGACAGTACTTTGAAAGATATTAAGCATAATAAATTCTAGGGGACTGATATTAATAAATTATAAATTTCTCAAGGGAAGAGACTACATCTTATGCCGCTATGACCCAGCTCAGGCCCGAATACCTAGAGGACTTGACATAAGTGTTGGCCAATACTGACGACAACATGAAATCCTGGTTTGAGTGTATGATGGTTAATTTTATGTGTTGACTTGACTGGGCCATGGGGTGCCCAGATATTTGGTCAAACATTATTCTAGGTATTTCTGTGAAGGTATTTGTGGGTGAGATTAACATTTAAATTGGTAGACTGAGTAAAGCCATCTGCCTCCCTAATGTGGGTGGGCTTCATCCAATCAGTTGAAGACCTGAATAGAACAAAAAGGCTGACCCTCCTCCTGCCAGGCAGTCTTTGAACTGGGACGTCAGGTTTTTCCTGCCTTCAGACTTGAACTAAAACATCAGCTCTTCCTGGGTCTCAAGCCTGCCAGCCCTCGGACCAGAATTACACCATTGGCTCACCTGGGTCTCCAGCTTACTGACTCACCCTGCAAATCCTAGAACTTATCAGCCTCCATAATCATGTGAACTGATTTCTTATAATGAATATATGTGTGTGTATATATATATTTTTTTACATAATATATACACATATATTTTATATATACTATATAGATAGATATTAATATATACATCCTATTGGTTCTGTTTCTCTGGAGAACACTGACAAATACAGCACGACACCACACTGGCACCCTCTCTCTCCAACAGCTACAATTCAGGCCTGTTCCAGGGAGAATCTGGGAAGCGTTGACACCAGAAATGCAAGAAGAGTCCTGTTACCCTATCTGCCCTTGAGAGAGCGGAAGCGGTCATGCCAGCAGCTCTGAGTACCATTTGCCTTCAAGGCCAGATAAAGAGAGGCTTAATGCTGAAAGGCAGCATAAGAAAAGGCAGAAACTTCCAGAGCATAAATAATAGGTGTCTGAGAAAGTGGTAAATGACGGCATGGTTTGACAGTTGATTTTAACTTAGCAAGGAGGAACTCTTTGAAGTGATTCTCATTTTCCACTCCTATTTTTTGACCGGAAAGTTCAACTGAAACTTGCATTAAGATCAGCAGGAGCCTGGCTTTCTTCTGACACTGGTTCTCATTTCTGGAAAATGCTGCAGGTGGATGAGAATGGAAGAGACCCACTGCTGCTCATTGCATCATAGGCCCTGAGTCTAACGGCTCAGTTTGCTATTCTGTAAAGTAACAGCATCGGCTCCTATCACTGGCTTTCCAGCTTCTCCCTCATCTGGCTGAAGGGGAAGCTGCTGGAGGAGACAGGCCCGAGAGGTCTCCACCTTCTCAGTCTCTGCATCCCACCCCCAGCCCTGCTGCCCTGCCTCTGAAGTTTCTCCACCGAGTAAGAACAGTTTGAGACCTCTGGCTTAGATTTCTTTATTATCCAACAAATACTCGCTGAGGGCCTGTACTGTGCCAGCGGTGCTAGGCTAGAAGAACTCAAAGGCTACCCCTTGCTCTAAGATCATAGAACAAGGTGGTGCACGTACTCTTAAACACAAGCTGTTATTTCAAGCAGCAATGCTCCGAATAACAGAACTTAAGTTCTAGGCACTGGTACTTTGTGCAACCTTGCTTGTTATTAAAAAATCCATGGGAGACAGTGTCTCGTTTACCTGAGGTGAGGAAACCAAAGAAAAGAATCTGGCAACATCCATACTTTGGGGCCACCCAGAACCCATAAGCCAATGGACTACTTTCTGGTGTAACTAGAAGTGGTTAAAAGAGAGACAATGAGGCTGGAGCTACTGTCTCGTCTGTTTTCTAAGTAAAATAGTTCATAGACGTTAACAGTATTTCATGCAGAAAATTTTATGGTCAGAAGTTTTCAACTCTCTCAGCAGAATAAACAAGTTGGGAGCTAAAATTATATTTTTAAAATATATAATAATAGATGAGTGTTTTTAAAGATAAGATAACTGTGTAAAGTTATTTTTATTCTAACACTGGCATAGACAGAAGAGTAAATGGGAATTTTGTGGCACTACCGACTAACATATTGCAGTGTGTTTGTAATCTTTAAGATAGTGGACACACAGAAAAGACTTTAAAAAGGAGTTTAGGATGGCTCTCCTCTTGACCAATCATGTGACCTTAGTCAAGTTACTCAGCTCTAAACTTGAATCCTCCATCCACAATTTGGAGATAATAATACTGACTTTATAGGCTCATTGTGAAATAAAATGAGACAACATCTGGAAGAAGTCTAACACAGTGCATAACGCATTGAAGTCGCTCAATGAAGTATTTTTAATAAGAAAAAAATCGAGTTTAGGGATGCGTTACACTACTGTAAAATGCAAGACCCGATGTCTCATATACGAGTATGTGTGCCCTCCACACTCATGTATTACTCACATCGAATTATGTTTTAGAGCCTCTGTGAATGACAGTTGGATTTTAAAAAAATGTTTTCCATTGATCATTATTTGGGCATTATTTTTGTTTTGCTTTTAATGGATTGTGGATCCCATGTGTTGATATTTAAACATTATATTCTGTATTCCAACCATCCTAACTGGAACTCAGAATTATTCTCCTAATTCAGAGAAACAAGGGAATTTACCAGCCCTGGGATTTGAGCAAATTTCTTAAACTCACTGAACTTGTTTCCTCAACTATAACTTAAGGATAAGACTGCTGTGTTCACAGGGTTTTTATGACAATTATGCAAGAATTCAATAAATGCAAATGTCCTTCTTTTCCGCTTCAAGGGCACTCTGCTGGTTTAGCTCCTGATGACAGCCCACCCCTTACCTGGAGACTTCTTAAACTATCATAAAGGATGAGCTCTTGGAAGGCCTGTCAGGCTTGCTGTACTGGGTCCCTCCAAGGCCTTGTATCCCAGGGAGAAACTTACTGAATGTGCCCAGGGACCAGTCATCCTTGCACTGTTGCAATGTGACCACATGGTAATGCCCAGTTGTTATTGTATATCCCCTGGGCAATGTATCAAGATGGCACCAGGTATAGGAGGAGACTGTACCTGGAAGCTGGATATTAAATTGGGTGACCAGCACCTACGAGGTGCTTTTACAACCATATGAGGTAGTTATTCTGGAGGTTTTGGGTGACATGGTTGGGGGTATAAGAACCTTGGTGACTTTCCTCTTGGAGCTTCCTGCAACTGAGTAAGACTTCATCCTGAACAGAGAGAATACCATCACCCTAAACTCCCATGAGGAAATGGGGGACGGGGAGATTCAAGAAGCTGTGCCCATTCAATAGCCCCAGCCCAATGTCATCACCCTAAAAACCTAAGAGGGTGCATTTTCATCAAACCTAAAGTCAGCCCTCTACCGGACCGCATCAGCCTGACCCTTAAACACGAGGATAGCTGTCTTCAGGACCCTTCCTTCAATTCACTGGGAGTTTCAGCAAGGGGGGAAATTGAGCCAACTGTGCCACTGAGAAGAACAAGGGCTCCAATAAGCATTTCTTTAAACACACACACACTCCACCTCCCAGGAGCACAGGGCAGTCCCCTCATCCCCACCCTTCTCCTGGGACTAGAGGCAATTCCTGCACCCCATCTCCTGACCCCTGCCACAGCCCAAGCCATGTGAGAGAGAGCACTAAACAGGGAGGTGGGAGTTCTGGTGTGGAGACCTCACGCGGGGATGGGGGGCACAGGGGAAGGACAGGACCCTGGTGAGAGGGAGGGGCTGTGTGGACAGCAGCACCTGGCAGCAGGGGCTGCAAGAGGGAGGCACGACCTCAGAATGGGAGGGCAGAGCAGGAAGGGGATGCAGCGCAGCAGGAACAGAACGAGGGGCGCAGCAGAGCCAAGATATTGTCCTGGAATCATCGTGCACCTGGAAGGTGCTGGTTGAAGCTTAGACCCTCATTATTTTTGGAACCTACTGAGTAGAAACCAGGGGAAAAATTTTTTTTGTCACTTAAAATTTCTAAGTGCTTTCCGTCTTGCCAAAGGTAGACATTTAACAGTTCCCTTGTTAACATTTTAACAGCTTGTACCTTTATTCTGGGAATGTTACCCAAATGGACCTGTGAGTTATGCAAATATAAAGTAAAAGCTCTCACTTAGGCATCTAAGATGGCTTTGGGGTGAGAAGGAGCATGATTGTGTGTGGGAAGGTCAAGATGCTTCTCTGCAGATCAGATTGCTTTTGGAAAATCTGTGTCTCGGCCAAGGATGGAGGGAGGAGGGGATGGCACAGTGTCCACTCCCAAGCTGGCTCCTTGGACTGGCTGGGGCTTCCTCTGTTAGAGGGCGACGGCCAGAACCTGAGGGGACTGATTCTGAGAGACTCAGAGGCAAGCAGGGCTGGCCGAGGGGGGTGGGGGGGGAGGGTGTTCAGAGCTGGGAAGAGGACATTTCTCCCCATTTCTCCCAACCTCTGCATGGAGCCCAGCTCCTCTCTGACCCCGGGAAGGACCAATGACTGGACACAGGATCTATAGGTTAAAGTTTGGTGGAATGAGGCAAACAGCATTGAGTTTTTGAGTCCCTATGCGAGGATAGCTTGGAAAGGAGAGAAACAGTGAAGAGTTAGGAAGCCATTGCCAAAGTTGTGGAGAAATGCAAGGACAGTCAGAAGAGGATGGTGGGCAAGGACCTAGAGGGGAGGGCTGGATCTGTGAGATATTTTACATAAAGAATTCCTTAAACCTAGTCCTATTGTTATGTATTATTTGCATATTAGACATAGTCAATTAAAAAAAAATTAATCCTTGCTTCAAAACCCAAAGCGTGACTCTTTATTAACAGTAATCAGAAAATTAACTATTTCCAGTCTATTTGTCTGAAGATGAGGGGAAGAAAAGAAGAAAACAAATTTAAAATCTCAGTTGGCAAACAGTACTATACATATAGATCCAGGGGAAAACCCACTATTTCTTCACAGTGACACAATGTAGCTGTACCTAAAATAGCTTATCATAGTTAGAATTTTAAAAATGCATTTTAGGTTTATAAAGCAACTAAATATCTATACATATGGTCTGATTTTGACCTGACAGCCTCATCTCATCCGATGATCCTATTCTTCATTCATTCCTTTGCAAGGCATTTTCTAGTAAAAGAAACTGCATTCTAATTCCCATTTCTCAGAATATCTATCTCTGCCTTGTCCACTCCAGGAACTTGTATTAATGGGTCTAAGCCGTTCGGGCAGGGAGCCGCCTCTGGTCCCTTTGGGGAAGAAGGTATGGATGAGGCCCAGGGTTCCTATGGGCTGGGTGGTCCAGGAGGGGAGCAGCCGTACATCCTTAGTCCAGCAGGTGTGGTTTCAGGAAACAAGTTCACCTCTGCAGCTGCCTTAGGGCAGCTACTGAAGCCCCAGTGGAAGCCCCAAGACTATGGCACCCTGCAGATTCCATCCACTCCCTGCTAACCTTGTTGCCATCATCAGAAAACACAAACACCAGCATCTTCCACCTTCCTGGCTGGTGCCCTCCCACTTCATCCTTGCGTAGCCAGGAGGAAAGAGGAGTGGTCTCGTTAGACTGCGTCTGGGACCATCTTTTGCCCATTGCTCCTCTGGTTAGGGTCTGGGCAGCAGATGCTGGGGGGGGGAGGAAATCCCTAGAGGCCTCGGAAAGGAAGGTGTGTGCCAGACACAGGGGAGCAGGGGTCTGCTGTACACAAGAAGGGACCGTGGCAAGTTGGACAGCGGTAAGGCAGGGACGGCCTGTACTCTTCCTGATGTACAATCTTTATTTCTGACCAACTGCTGAGGGAGCCACAAGAGTTTCTTTCTTAGGCACTACTGTGAGTCAGGCCAAATAGGAGAACAGGAGCTACGGGAGACGGGAGATGGAGGGCTGTCCCAGAGAAAGTAAGAGAGAGGACTTATTAGATGAGCAGGAAGGAAAGTACAGGCAGAGAAGCCCAGTGCGGTCAGTGCTGTGGTCAGGGCTGTGGTCAGCGCGGGGCCTCATCAGGGCCACAGAATAAGGCCTGGCCTCCTGGAAAGAAAGCAATGCTCCTCAGGTATAGGGTCTCCAGCACAGAAACGGGGCCCCCAGCTTCCTGGATGTCATCAAAGGAAGGACATTCCTGGTTCCACTGGGGATGATTTATTTAGGTAGGATGCCTGGCCAAGAGACAGGCTCAGCTGACTTATGGCCTCAATGATTCATTTCCTGGAAGCGGCAAGTAAAAAGCAGCAGAATATGACTCCACTGGCCGAAGAGATAAAACATGATCCTCACGGCTGATGAAACCTCAGGGCGTTTCGTTTGTTTGTTCGTTCTGGGTATTATTGGATATATGGTTTCTGTTTTTGTGTTTGTTTTGAGAGGGAGATGATCCTTTCTGTTCCCTGAAAAATGCTAAAGATCTAGTTCGCGGTTAAAAACATTTTTCTCCTGCTTGGAAGTTGATATTATACTCCAAAGGGTGCAGCTTAGGTTGAAGCCAGGGGGGTGCGGCCTGCTGAGTGAAATGCCCGTTTTTGAGCTGTAACACGGCAGGCTGAACACCCACATCATGTGGAAGGGGCACAGAAGGCCGCAAAACAGACCCTGGTGTGAGGAACAAGCAGAGACCGTGTGGCTTCCCAGCTGGGTTGCCTCGGTGGAGGAGAGTGGGGGGTAGCCCACAGAGTGAGCCCCGGGGGTGCCGCCCCCCACCATGACGCTGCCCTGCCTCCCACCTGGCCTGAAGTCCTCCCCTGAAAGGCTTGCCTTGGGCATAGAGGAGTCCCTACCCTATGAAGCTTCCTGCCAGAGGAAAGGGGACGTGTGGCCCACTTCCTTCTCCACGTTGGCCTTCTGGCCAGATGCCAGGCCCTGAGGGAACGGGGGCACTGAACTCCACAGAAAGGAGGCCCGGCCTGCTGTCCGTGCAGGCCCCACGTTGGGGGTCAGGAGGAAGCATGACATATCAGGGGCACGAGGGGGTGCTGAAAGGTGCGACGGGCAGTTGCTAGGACAAAGGTCTCCTTCTCATGACTTCCCTGGAGTATACCGTGTGCGCAGTCTGCCTGAGGCCCTCACGTCCCAGCCACCCCCATCCTCCACTGTCATGGCAGACGTGTATATCAAACAAATGGACTGGAAAAGGCCACCCCAGGACTCCGTGGGGGACAAGAGCAGTTCCTAGGACCTCTTCTCCCTGACTCTGTCACCTAAAACCAGACAGGAAAGAGCATGCCCCAAGGCACGAACACCAGCTGGCTGGTCATCAGGCCGATGGCATTGCGGTTAGGAAGTGGCTCCCACTGGCACAAAGTACCACTCACTATGGGGTTATTTTAAGTGGAGTAAAATGCTGACAGCAGGCTTCCAAGTAATGAGAAGGTAGTGGGATTTTTTTCCCAGGCCTTCATCCCACAGTTAGAGATTAGGCCTGAAAATGAGGTTATTATGGAAATAAGGAGGACTATTTTCTAGGTGATACTTTAGAAGCAGGCAGAACAAATCATTCAGATAATTTTTGCTTCCATGTGAAAATTGTTGAGGGTGGCCCCAGAGTGAAAACATTCATTCCTAGCCAGAGTGGGAGAGCAGCTGGAACGGCAGGCGGGCCGGGGACTGGGCCTCACTCACTGTCCAGGGTGGGGACTCCCCCTCTCCCCCCCCACCCAGGGAGGGGCTTTCCACTGCTCAGGGAGCCACAGGCAAACTGGAAGTCTCATGAAGACTCCTCAGAGGAGGGGACACGCAAATAGGAGTGAAGCTGGCTTCCTTGCTCCTGCCCCCTGCCACAGTGGCACCCCATCTGTCACCTCTTCAGGTGCCCTGAGCCTCGTGCTCCCTCTCTGCCCCATCAAAACTCCCCGCCTCCCAAGGACTTTATCTGCTATCTGCTGCTTAAAGCAAAATGAAAGCACGTCTCTGTCAATTTAAGTCTTCTGTCTAGACTTTATATCCAGTGCTTCAGTGATTACCCACAGGCTCAAGACTCTTACTAGCATTTAGAACTTACCCTGGCTAATCTGAGTTGTACCTTTCTTCCACTGGGCCACCTGAAGGACCCAGCTCTGGCCCTTCTCCAGGCATGCATGAGAAATGGACGTGTGGGGCTGACGGATGTGCTCAGCCACAGCCCTGTCCCTTCACTTCCAGTCTGTGGGAGAGGGATATAAAGGACCTTACTGGGGCAATTGGCAAAATGTAGATAAGGACCACAGATTATAGTATCAATATAAATATCTGGATTCTTACCATAGCACTGTGTTTATGTAAAAGAATACCCTTGTTTCTAGGAAATGCATATGGCAATATTTAGGAATAAATAGGGGTATAAATGGGGCATGATGTCTCCAACTTACTCTTAAAAGGTTCTGGAAACAAATGTATAAAGAAGAGAGAGAGAGTAAATGACAAAGAAAATCTTAGGAATCTGGATGAAGGGTTTACAAGAGCTCATCCATTTCCTTTACTTGTTGTCCATTACCAACCCTGACCATGCCCTGGCCATCCGCACACAGAGAAGCCCTTGGCCAGCCCTTGACAGTCTCTGTGATGGGGACAAACATTCTGCAGCGTTCTCCCTCACCCACCTCTTCCTGAACTGCCAGAGACCACAGGACTCCAGCCGGTTTTCTACAGACTTTCCTGAATGTTGAGACAAAAGTCCAAGATACAATAGAAGCATACAATAGAACTGAGGGTAATAATGAACCTTCAGCCAAAGAAACTTAAAATGCCAAACATAATAAAACTCTCTAATGACACCTTATTTTTTATACTCAACATTTTGTACATGTTCTTCCATTTTGGTTTTTTATCATAGTCAAAAAAATTATGCACCATGTTGACAGTAAAGCTCTGCCACTTTTGGCATACCTAATAATTTCCCCTTATCTGAATTTAATAAAAAAATATGATACCTCAACTTCAAATCACTAGCATTAGCACTTGCAATTTTCTATTTCCAGTCATTTTTATAACATAAGGACAAAAATGAATACTCCATGTCATTGGCACCCAGAAAAGATGATGCTGCTGCTGAAGCTTGAATGTTGGCTGTTGAGCAACTCCATCATGTGATGGCTCAGAACGTTCACCTATCAGCTGATGCATGCAGGTTCAAATCTGGCATACAAACAGTGGATTATGGACCAGTGAACAAGGCACAAAAGTGTAGGTTTTATGAAACTGGAACTTATAAAAGTAAAATGTCCCATATAAACTGCCAAGACGTAAAAGTGAGAAGAGCACTGACAAAGCTACAAAAACATATTATGATGCCCCTGACATGAGCCTAACAGACTTAGGCTCCCTCCTCTGTGCCCCCATTCCACCCTCAAAACCTGTACTAAACCCTCACTATATGTATTACTGTAATTGTTCATTAACATATATAAACACACACACATATATACACACACACCATCACCCCCAGGAGACTAGGACTTCCTTA
This sequence comes from Equus asinus, assembly GCF_041296235.1. Lineage (NCBI taxonomy): Eukaryota > Metazoa > Chordata > Mammalia > Perissodactyla > Equidae > Equus > Equus asinus. The sequence goes on from NC_091813.1 coordinate 45,836,456, forward strand.
AGAACAGTGATGATATTTTATCCTTTTTTGACCAGCTTCTAGCACAGTGCCAGGTATATTTAGGTTTTCAACTAAGAATTGTGGAATTAATGAATTATGTGAATGAATTTTCCTATAGCCCACATCTGGGACCAGATCATTGTTGCCACTGCTTACCTCATGTCACTTTTCCGACATTTACACAATAGTTCTCATTGGTCCTATTCATCTACCAAATATACAGATTTTGGGATTGGAAGTGCCAATGTTTTACAACTTTCAACACGTATGCAATTTTCAGACTAAACTGAAGAGAGATTTATTGATGTATCTCAAATAAAAATGCTCTTGAGGGGGCCGGCCAGCCCTGTGACATAGTGGTTAAGTTCAGTGCCTTCAGCTTTGGCAGCTTTGGTTTGTGAGCTCAGATCCTGAGTGAAGACCTAGACCACACAACAAGCCATGCTGTGGCAGCAACCCATGTACAAAATGGAGGAAGATTGGCACAGATGTTAGCTCAGGGCTAATCTTCCTCAGCAAAAAATAAAATAAAATAAATGCTCTTGATATGTTTCCTAACTAACTGGAAACAGGAAACAGGAAGTCCTGAAAACCAAGCCAAAATGCAAGGTCAAGGCATTTTGGGCTGAACTTGGTCAGGAAGTAAATATCTAACTTAAATAAGCTCTCAGTTTTAGAGGTCTTCTTTGTAATAAAGAAAATAATGAAGCTATATTCTTTGTCACTAATGAGAAAAAAATTCAAAAATAATTTATAATAAGCCTAAGATTCTCTCATCTAAAGAACTAAAGTAAATCATACGATTTTACAGCCAGAAGTGTATTAAACTTCTCCATTTTACGGTGGAAGAAACTAAGATAGTGTTTCAATAAGTGAGCTTTACTGGGGGGAAGGAGACCAAATGGTGCATCAAGGTGCCCACTAGAAGTAGCAGATGGAAGTGTTACTAGTGTGGTGTGACTCACTCCTTGTGACACAAACACTGTCTTAAGATTGTGTGACAAAGTCCTAGACATTTGTGAGCAACAAGATGCAATGCAAAAGAGCTCCAAGGGACCACAGAGAATTTTCAGCATGTATTTTCTGAACAGCTATGAAGTTATTTACGGCTATGACAGACAAAGGAAATAGCAAAGAGGCATTTCAACTGACCTTTTCTCCAACCATGGGAGGTAGACAGGGCCTTCACATTTCAGGGTTGTGAAAGCCTGACCAAACACATGTTGGGGGAATTTCTTCAGCTCAGCCTCGGTCATCTTTCGAAATCCCAGAACCACATCAGCCCAGAATGGCACTTCTTCAGTAGGCATGCTCCTAAATATCTGCCAACTCAAACAGATTAAGTGGAAAATTTTCCTGAAATTTTGTGAAATAGCACATTTCTAGTGAGCCCCGTGTGACATTCTCTAGGAATTTAAAAATCATATTCCTATATACATAAAGAGAAAGATCTATTCTTCCATTCTCTTAGGTTCATATAACTCAGTAGCTAAATTTAAAATATTCATGATTGGGGCAAATAAGACATTTCAAAAGTAGTGCGTCTCTTAAAGATTGAATTTAATTCTCTTTTTCTGAAAAGCTCTTGCTCAGATTTTCTGTATTTACCTATGACTGAATGTTTGAGGAAAAGTTTTTCTGTTTTGCATAGTGCTTTACATAAATTGTAAGCAAATTGTCAAAAGTTTAAAGGTTGGATTCAGTTCTGAACAAAATATCTAAATGGAACGAGCAATGGTGGGTGTACAGGAAGCAAGGGGGCAAATTAGGAGTTAAGTTGTAGGTCATCACTTCTAGCTCTCAATAAGAGAAGCCAAGAGCTTTCAGGGGGAGCCCTGTTATCATTACGTCACCAGCGTGGTAGGGGGTTGATGAGGCTGGAATAATATTGGTTGTTAACAAGAAGCCTGTAATAGTGCTACCAATAGCTGCTAGGCATATCTGGATTTATGAATATTGGGTTGTTTTCATCAATAGGAATAAATGTTGTAAATCATGGCTGCTCTAAAAAAGGAAAATCGTTCAACTGCTGTACATGGTTGCTAATGATGTGGTCAATAATGTACCAGAATTTATATCTCTAAATAATTCATTCAAAGCAGTCCCTGTGGAAGGTATAAATCTTGTTTGCTGCAAGGCTGTACACTGGGCCCTCTTGCTGTCTCATTCTGCACGCTCCCCTGGGCTAGATGGCCCTCTCCCTGCACCACCATCACAGGTCTAACACTCAGAAGGCTACGTCTCCAGCCCTCTCCTCTCTCCTGAGCTCCACCGCCAGATCCAGACCCACGTCGCCTACTCCCCACTGGATAAGTCTGCCACCACGTCTCGTACATTAGCCTCTCACACACTCTTCCCCTACCCCTTTCCCCAGTCTTATCCAACTTGGAAAACAGCACCCAATCCACCATGTGCTAACACCAGAAACTCGAGAATCATGCTCAACACCCTCCTCTCTCATCCCCTACATGCCATCAACTATTGAGTCCCGTCAAATCTCTTAAGCATTTCTCAAATCCATCTACTCTCTGTCCCCAGCTATCAACAACTAATCCATCCCATCATCATCTCTCTTTCCACAAATCTGTTCTCCACACCACAAACAGAATACTTTTGAAATGCAAATATGATCAGTTACTTCACTGTGTAAAATCTCTCAATGGCTCCCCATTACCCTGGAGTTCTTTAGTCCTTCTACACACCTCAGTCACTCTAGACACAGGTCTATGCGTGTGCTATTCTCCCGAGCTGGAATGCTGCCTCCTCTGTCCCTGACCCTGTCTCTGCCACCTTCATCTCTACAACATCACCAGACTAACCTACACTCATTTGGATGGTCTCCATTGAAACATCACTTTTTTCCTGGGGGCTTCTCACAACTTCCCAGAGCAAATTTATTCTCCAGTACATGCTTCCAGAGCACCCTGTACTCTTCCCTTGGTAATCTGTGTCTCATTTGTAACTCATTGGATATAGGACATTCCCTACAGACTATAAGCTGCATGAGGGCAGGACTATGTCTGCCTTTATTAAAAGTTCACTCAACACATATTTATTGAGCATCTACCATATGCCAAGCAGCATGAACTACATCGGTCATTTCTATATCCCTAATACCTAGGAGAGTACTGATACTGGTGAATGCTGATTAAATTGTTTGAAGCAATGAATAGATAAATAATGCTATATACTTACACCAAAGAGGCACAGAACATTTGTGCCCTTGTCTTCACTTGACTGATTCAAATCCTTTTTGGAAGCAAGTGCGATAAAAATCATTCACGTGAGGGAGATAAATAACTCTCTTTTAGAAAAGCTTAAAGTATACTCTTTTTAATACCCTCAAGGGTGGCAAAGTCTTACTATTGGAAGTACATTTGCATTTTGGATACAGAAGTTTCTGAAAATTACTTAGAGTCAACATTTGTGAATTACACCAGGTCACATTGGTTTTGGACAAAAAAGTGTGACCATAAATCAATGAGAACAATTTTTCCATGTGGCTCATCAACTAACTCTGGAGACAGTTATAATATCAATCCATCTTCAGAAGGCACAGAAGCAAAAGTTGCTACTTTGGGTAGAGACTGTAGGAAATTAGTGATGTCAACATCATTTGGTGTTTGTGATGGTGAGGGAGGGCAAGAAGAGGAAAAGGGTAGAAATCTGCCTGATGCAGGTGTGTTCACAGCAGGAAATGACAGTAGATCAGGCTTGATCTCAGAAGAGAAGAGGGGAGGGTCTGGCCCCGTGGCTGAGTGGTTAAAGTTCCCCATGCTTCGCTTCAGCAGCGTGGGTTTGGATCCCGGGCACTGATCTGCTTCACTCATCAGCCATGCTGTGGCGGCATCCCACACACAACATAGAGGAAGAGTGGCACAGATGTTAGCTCAGGGCTGATCTTCCTCAAGCGGAAAAAAGAGAAGGATTGGCAACAGATGTTAGCTCAGGGCGAATATTCCTCACAAAAAAAAAAAAAAAAAAAAGAGGAGAGAGGAGAGTTTTTTAAAACAGGAGAAAAGATGCAGTGGTTTTGCGAACTTAATAAAAGGCAGACATCCCGCCACTCTTCGGACAAGACCGTGTTATCACACAGTTTAACACAGATGCCATATGTGTTACGCCATAAATTAAAGACAGAAATTAGAAGTGACAGAATGGTTACTGATCTCTGTTTAAGAAGATATAGAAAGGTATGGTCCTATTTTAAGTGCTAGTTATGTTAAACAGCACATAAATAGGATTTATTTTTTAAAATCTTTCACTTAATTATGCATGTCTCCTGAAATCAGATCTTAAAAATCAAATATAAGTGTGCTAACCATTTCAGAAATACTTTTTCCTAAAAGGCACTTCAAAGGGCAACTTTAGTGACCTGCAAATTTACTTTTTGGAACATCTCATGCTCCAGGGACACCAAATAAATAAGATGTCCCTATCCTGGATATCTGTACCCATTCCAATATCACACTTGTTTGCTTTTTCCATCAGCCACATCATCTCACAGAATCCAAGCTTAGTATTTTCCTGCTATATGTTCTTCTAGCCATATTTGCAAATCACTGCGTAATCCCTGAGGAAACTCAAAATAGTACTTGTGATGAGAAACTGTAAAGGTTGTTTATTGTTAAAAAGTCTAATACTAAAACTTGTTTTTCTTGAGTTCTTTGGTCTAACACCAAAATGTTCTAAATCCTCCCACATCTAATTCAACACTCGGCTCACAGCACATACGCAATATTTTATGCTGAACTCTAAAGTCTGTTAAGATCATTCTAAATTCTAAAATAACGTCAGATTTCCTCTCTTACCCAGACACCAGATAAACACCAGCATCTCCAGCTTCTGCAGAACTGGCAATTGCAAATAGGTGGTCAAAGGTCTCTCTAAACCACTGCTTCTGCTTGTGAACTGGTGTGTCTGTAATCACGGAGAAAAGCAAAGCACAACAGAAAGGAAAACGATGATAATGACTATGCTTCACACAAGCTCCTTCCTAGAAAACGGGAAAAAATTAAGAGGCAGGGAGGATCATTCAGATAAAGTACCACATTGTGGTAGAGGATCTGTCAGCGACCAGAGTTTTGGATGTTGACACATGCTTTGGGCGTCCGTTCATATAACGATTAATTGACAGAGGGGAAATTGATGACTCGGGGCAAAATCTGACACGGGAGCCAGCTGGAAAGTGGTCTTTGGTACAAGGTGCATTCCAGAGATCCTCAAAGTGTCCATAACCAATCTGAGCAGAAGTTAGTTCACGGCTGAGGCATCCAGCCAGCCATACAGTTGAGACAATAGGAGAAAGATCCCCAGGCCTCTTTCCTGAGGGCTAAAGATGTGGTGGGTGACAAGGGGAGATTGGTGGGGCCCAGTCAACCAGGACAGAGAACAGACTGCACATCGATGGGAAGCCCAGGTTGCTAGCCCTTCTGAGACAAGGAAACAAGGCCGGCATTGCGGAGCTGAGATCCTCGGGAAGGGCTCCCCACAGCCCCATCCAAGGCTGCCATTACTGCCATCCCTCTCCACTCCAGGAAGCATTGACCAGCTTAGAGTAGCATTCCCAGGGTCACCAGAGGCGTGCAGGGACCATACCAGGCACCACCTCTCTGTCAGAGTCCTGTGGACCAAGGCTCCCTATCCCCCAGGCATCCCTGCCAGAGCATAAGAGACTGGACCCAGACACAGCTTCTGGAAGAGCGCCAGGCCTGCAAGGGAAGCCATGAGGGTCAGGGTTCAAGACGAAAAATAATAGTGTCCAGTGTAGACACAGAGAGCAAGCATAACACACAGGCACAGACAAATCCACCTGTGGGGGAAGTATCTGGACACCTGATCCCTGAGGAAGGGTCATGAGGGAGAGCCTGGAATCAGGCCAGGGACTGGGGAACAGTAATCCTGAGGGGCTGCTACGGGAGGAGCCACAGAGGAGATGAAGGAACTGAGGCCGAGAGGATGCTGGTTCAGCTCTGCTTGGAGAGATGTCCCTGGAGTCCACAGCAGAGATGAAAAGGTCCCTGGAGATGTCCTGCTCCCCAGACAAAGCCCCCAGGTCAATGAGGGCGTTCCAGTGGCAGGGTTTTAAAACAATTCACTTGCTAAAGAGCCAATAAATATGTTTTTTGATAGTGGATCTGTGCTGTCATCGCTAAACGTGTGCCCATGTGAACTCAACACTATATTCCAAAATTGCAGACTGGGGGCCACTGGTTTAGAAATAAGGAAGAAATAAATAATAAGCTGCAAAGAGAACTAAATTAGATCTCATAAGGATTAAACCTCAATAATCTAGGCCAGTGTATGGGGCTGTATTGAAAGGCATCCCCTGGTTCCCATCACAAACCTTAAAAATAAAATAGTGGCTGTGACTTGTATGCTGCAGAAGTCATCCCCCCAAAACAGACAATTCCAATTCAACAGTGGGTAGAGGAAGCCTCATGACCTAATTCATGTTGAAGTGCTGGTAAAAGAAAACCGTAGCTGGAGTAGCAGTCATAACAATAGCAAATGCTGATATAGCATTTCCTGTGTCCCAGGCATGGTTCTAAACGCCTTAAACGTAGTAGCTTATTTAATCCTCACAACAACCCTATAGGATGGGTATGGTCCCCATGTGGTATGGACATTTATGATCACAGAACGTATTTACCACTGGGGCTGGTCTGAAAGAAGCCCAAAGAGAGGACCAGAGTCCTTATCTAGAAGCATCAGAGAAAAAGACCCGGATCCAAGGGCCCCAACCACCTGGGCAAAGGGTGAGCTCGGGCCTCAATGGCCTGGATGAGCCTGCGTCTTTGAAGATGATTCCATGACTATCAGCCAGCCCTCTGATAGCCTCACATGGGCCTGGTGCAAACGAAGGGGATCCTGGAAAGTGGACACAAGAACTCGGGTCACAAGAAAGGCTCCCGGTGTGAACTAGCATTCTGAAAAACACACTAGGCTCCTGCGCTTGTTCCTTGCGAAGCAGCTCCCAGGAGGTACTCCACATCACGGGTGCTGCTAAAGCCAGGTTCCTGGACCTGCAACAAGGCCACTGCCCTTCCCACCCTGGCAAAAGATGGGTTTATTCTCGGTTAGGTAAAACAAGGGGTCTCTGGACTAGGAAACGCCAAGCACAGGTGAAGGCAGGGATACCATACTGAAAACAGGAGAGCTAGGAAACCCATGTTAAGATGCAGCCCTCTTCTCCCCTCACCTTCTAGACTGCTGCCAGCCAGGCCTTCACCCTCCCCAGCCAGGAGATTACAAGCCTCTCCTCTGGGGAACAGGACCTGCCCAAGAAGAAGGACTTAAACATAATGACATCAGAGGTTCTCCAACTAAGCAGCCCCGCCATCTACTCCAATGAGGCTCACGACAACAAACCCCAGGCAAGCACTCAGAAATTCCCACCCACTGTTTAGGGTTCTATGCTTAAAAGTCAGCAGACAGGTAAAGATGACCGCATGGCCAAGGAAAACCAGCAAGATGAAAAATGAGAACATCAAGCAAAAAAATTAAAACACTTGGACACAAGAGAAACTATGCAGGGAGAAGAGACTTTTAAAACTATTACTAGTATCTTCAGAAAGGTAAGAAAAGATATTGCAACAACAGAACACAAATAGGATATTATAGCAAAGGAAAATTCAGAGAACAAAAAAGGGCTTTACAATACCAAAAATGCTGTGGTAGAAGGGAGCTGAAATAGTTCAGTTGGGAGAGCATTAGACTGAAAAATGCTATAGTAGAAATAAAAAATTCAGCAACAAGGTAAAAAATAAAATTGAGAAAATCTCCCAGAAAGTAAAATAAGAAGAGAAAGAGATAAAAATAGGAGGCCAGGGGAAGCTAAGAGAACTGAAGGACCTATCCAGGAGGCCCAGCATAAAAGGAATTCCAGAGAGAGAGACAGGTATCAGGAAGGAGAAGTCAACAGCTGAGTAACTCAAAAATGGCTTCTTGAATGGAAGAACGTGAGTTTCCAGATTAAACGGACAGGGCCATTTTCACAGACTAGATTCCTGTTCTTTGTAACTAAATCTTGTAACCATTTGATGGTTTAAACTATGTGCATGTACAACTTTGATTTAAAAAATAAAAACTAAAATGAAAGGAGAAAAAAGAGAGTGGAAATGCGGAGTGGAGACAGTGAGTACAAACCTCATTAGCTGCAAAGTGATTTTGGTTCCTATTTAATGCTCTTTCCCTCCACCTCCCATTTCATGAGAAAAATAGAGACTGCAAAGGATGCGTGGACATGTTTCAAAACATCAATGCATCTTTAAGGCTGAATACATGTTGACCGATTGTTTTTATACTGGCTTGGAAGTTAGGATAATTTTGTTTCCATTACAAGTAGTTTCTGACTTGATGGTCATTGCTGGTATCAGTGGAAGACTCAGTTACCAGTTGTGGTAGTGCTTAGTGCAGTTCACTGAGTACTGGCTGTCCATCTGAGAACCTGATAGAATTGCGCTTCCTGGCCTCCTGCTGGGGGGGGGGGGAGGGGGGCGGAGCACGTGACTAGCACTGGCCAATGAGCTGTCATCAGAAGTGATGAACGTCCTTCCTGCCCAGACGAGACCCCCCGGGAGCTCCCTTCCTCCAGGTACAGGTATTGACGTTCAAGATGGCGGCTGCTCCATCACCTTAGGTCCCTGGGTGACGAGCAGAACCCTTGGTGATGCGCAATCAACATATACTGAGAGCAAGTAATAAACCTTTCCTTTTTTAGCTGCTCAGATTTGAAGGTTGTTTTTGTCCTGCAGCATAACTCAGCCTTTGCTAAGAGATGAACCAATAAGATATTAAAAGGGCACACCACGCTTGCTTACGTGCACATCCAGCTGTCTTTGTCAACAGAATTCCACCAACATCCTTCTATCTAACATCTATGATGTCCAACAGAAGAGCTAAAATCCCTCTCACCTGGATAAGCGTGCGGAATAAGTATTCCGGCTGCCACATCACTCGTCGTATCGGGAGTAAACTTGTCTGCAATGACGGTAACGGAGCATCGTGGGACCAGCGTGGGAATGCACACGGCGGTCGAGAGCCCCATCAAGCCTGCGCCCACAACCGCAATGCGGGCCGTATCCATGCGCCTGTGAGGAGGGAAAGCGTGGGCTGTCAACGTCGCTTTAAGGATTATTCCATCCAGTACAAAGTTTGGTCCAGAGGGTTCTTTCCTTAGGTCCACATCCTCTCAAAAATAAGACCTTTCCTGTCAGCGTTTCTCGTGGGCTAATGAGAGCTTTAAGCTCTCTTTCCATTAAATGTTGGGTTACAGGCAACCAGGACTCGACAGAGTTTTAGACATTGGGGCAAAACTGGCCTGGAGTCACCTTTAGACACAGGACAGGTAAGTAGGTTTGCATTTGTTGGGGGGTGGGGAGGGCGGGCATGTCTGCTCATTCCACTCCTTTCCTGAACCACTTTCCCTGTGGGCACAACCTAGGGAAGGCTGATGAAGAAAGCGAGGCGACAAGAGCGCCAGAGCTGCTGTCTCTGCTCTCAGGAACTTCCTGAGGAGTCGCCACTGAGAGGACACCACCCACGGGCGATTTAGAACTCAGCTCTTACTGTCTACAAGGTTGTTTTTAATTATAACAAGGTGACAGAAAGTTTGAACAGCGGAACCGGGCATCTCCTCTTCTGCTCCTCACTCTCAGCAGAAACCGAGGCTCCCCCCCCCGCCTTTTCCCTGACTGGGTCGCTGCCTTTCCCATCCCCATCCTCCCCCACCTTGGAGATAAGATTCCTTGGTGGATTAATCGGGTGCTGATTCTGTAAACTGGGGAGGGACCCATGGTCTCCTAGCCTCACCTCCCTCATCTAAACCAGGCCAGGTGAAATCTTAATTAGCTCCTCTAGGTTACCCACTGAGGTTGTCTCGTAAAGGGGGCTTCTTTCGAGAGTCCGTGTGGAAACGCAGGCAGCAGACATCCAGGAGCCTGGGCCGGGCATCCGGAGACCGGCACCCAGCGTGGGCACTAGGGGATTGATGGAGACTCAACACCCTCTGCCCCGTGGCTGCTGAGCAGCAGGAGTCCCCCGAGCCCTGGTCCGCTGTCAGCTCCCCTGTCCACGCTTGATTCCCTGCTTGTCTTTCCGGTTCTGTTCTTGCTCTCTGCCTAACTCTCTCCAGGTCTCAGAGTTAAACTCCAGAGACAGAAAATGCAGTTAGTCTACTTGGTCATTGCCATCCCTATTGGACGAAGTTCTAGCACCAGTCCAGTTTATTGGACTAAGCCAGCCTATAAATCTGCCCTTGGCACAGTTGCCCTTCCCTGTCTAATCAGCAATAGCCAGGGCATCAGGTCATGTGGCACAAATCATGGCCGTTTGCAGGTAAAGATTGACCTTTCCTCAGGAGGGGGTGGGGCACTTCCCTCTGCCGTGAGCAGGACAAAGCAGTGGCGTGGGCCCAGCTGTCAGTGCTCTCTTCCTGCTCTGAAGGTCTCTTGCACTACGATACTTAAATTAAAATCCTCCAAGGAGGCTTAATATGTGTAATTTCTATTTCTCAAGCTGTATATGCATTTCCTGGGCCATTAGTTAATCCGATTGCTCCCTAATGGGCGGTCTAGCTGAGAAGGAGCAGGATGCCAGGGCAGAGGGAAGAGAAGAGAAGGGTCCAGGGAAGGGGCAGGGGAGAAGGCAGCCGCCTGTCCCCTAACTGGCTTTACTGTTTCACACTGGCCTCCCCTGCCCAGCGGCTTTCTCAAAATAGCTCTAATAAATTAAGTTGAGAGGGAAAGTAATCCGTGGCTGAGAATGACCAGCTGCCCGGGAGGAGAGAAGTGAGCCAGCAAGGTGGGTACATCTTGGCCCTGTCACCTGTGAACTGCTGTCACCTGATCCCATTAAGGCATACCCCCCAAACTCCCAGAGTATGCACAGAATGACCCCTAAGCCATAAGCAGGAGGATTCAAGTACCTGTCTCTGAAAAAGCAGCCTTGGAACCCACAGAAGGCTCTGGCACCAACACTTGTTTTCCCAGTGAGCAGTTGGTCTCGTGCCCTGAGAGACTGAGGGAAAGCAAAACTGCCTCCCATTGGGGAATTCACTACGGGCATTCCCTCTAATCTGACTCTCCATTGGCCTGTACGCCTGTGTCTTTGTCACTGATTCTCCTGAGAAAGGAGCGATTGACCTCGTCTTGTGAGCTCCTGGAGCTGTGGCTCTGCCGAGCCTTTGGCGGCTGGTCCACCCTTAGCAGCCCTTCTCTTCCTAGTTTACAAACCCTCCATCTCACCACCAGCCTGGGATTTGTAGGTGGAGTAAACGATGGGTGAACCTGTCCAACTTCCAGAAGCTCCAGCTAGAAGCAAACACTGGTTTCCTCATTTGGTGCCCAGAATTAGCTGCCCCCTCCCACCAGTGCCTGGCTCTGCTGGGTTGGCTGGTGAGGGTGGCAGTGGGGGTTGGGCGAGGGCAGAATAATGACCTGATTGAAGTTAAAAAATTATTCAGGAGATAATCTAGGATAAAAACCAAGCGATTCCTTAGCCTACATGTTCAAAGAAGGGAACCAACATTTTCTGGCTGTCCACCATGTGCTAGACACTTTACAGACAACAAGTTTGTTTACAAGGAGGCAGTTTGATGTATCAAAGAAATGACAACAATGTTGTAATTAACATGTACTTAGCGTTAACCATGTGCTAGAGATATGCATGACACCTTACAACACACCACGTGAGAGGTAGGTACTGTTATTTTTCCCATTCCATAGATGAGCAAATTGAGGCTCCAAGAGAATAAGGAAGGACCCAAGGCCTCTTAAGTGGCAAAGCCCAATCTGAATGTCAGACTCCGAGGTTCAAGGTCTTAACAACCAAAGTACACACTGTGGTATCAGGAAATCTGTCTGTTTTACCTTGAGCAAGTCACCTAACTTCTGAGTTTCAGTTTCCCCATTTGACAATTGAGAATGAACTAAGATTTCTCTTGCAAGTTGTTGTGAGCATCTGCTGAATTAAGATATGCAAAATTCTTTGTAAGGTGGTATATATTATATATTTTATTGAGCACCTACAATAAAATCAATCAACAAACATTTACAGAGCAGGCACTCTGTCCAAAGCATACTGCAAGGACTGTGAAATACAGAAGGATTTCTAAAATCATGTTTTCTCCCTCAAGAAAGGAAACAAGGCAGGATAAGACAGTCCTCTAGTACGGAGCACTAACTGTAGGTGGCGTGAGAGCTCAGGAGAGGGGAGAGCATGGTGGACCCACGAGGCCAGTCCTGGGGAGAGGATGGGAAATGAGGAAGGCACTGAAAAGTCAGTGAGTCTTGGATGGACAAAGAAGAGGAGGGAGGGAAAAACCAGGAGGGAGGATGCTGTGAGCAAAGCTGCAGAGTCAGGATGTTCAAAGAGAGCTGAGGAAACAGCGGGTGGCTCCAGGGGGAGGTCTGTGCAAGAGCAGAGTGTGAAAGTGCTGGAAATCTGGTCAGATGGAGGACTGTATTTGAAAAGCAATGGGAGCCATGGAAGGTACCTGAGAGGGCGTCTTCTTCTCCCTGCCCAGGTCAGGGCTCTGCTTTCCTCTGCAAAGCAAGAGGAGGAGGAAACATTTAGAAATGAAACCAAGAAAGCTGTGTGTGTACAGCCAACAGGGCTTTTACTTTTTGCTACACAGAACTGTAGCGACAAGACTTGAATGAGGGCTCATTCAAGAACTGGTAGGAAAACCACTTTAGGTGTCATTGAGGGTGAGAGTTAAAAGGGGCCTCTGGGACCGTCTAGCAAGATCTTATGTTGTCATTTCACAGTCGAGTGGATGAGGTCCAAAGGGTTGAAGTGATCTCCCTGAGACTGCGGCCGAGCTCAGCTTCACACTCCTCCCCAAGAATTTTCCAGAAACTTTTCACCTGGGCTCCAGAGGTCCCCAGAGCCTTGCGTGCGCAGTGTACTGGGGGCCTCCCTGCTCACCCAGCCGCTCCTGCTCTGCTGTCTGTGGTTGTCAATGGCTCGTGAGGTGATAGCCTTGCTGGGGTGTTAGTCTGCCTGTAAATGAAGGGCCTCAGCCGACAGAGCTTGACTTCTTCAGAAGGCTATTAAGGAGGCAAGGCTCACGGGGCCAGGGATTCAGCCACGTACGGCTACAGGTTGGGGCAGGGAAGCAAAGAAGGAATGAACTCAGAAAGATGCAAGTCTCCGATACATTGGCTACCCCGACTCCGGGTGCAGAAGTGGGGCAGAGGCTATAATTGAACCCTTCCTTGCTTGTAAAATAATACTTTCAAGACTTACTGGAACATCTGTAAAAATCTCCAAAGTTTGATCCCCGATGGGGTAGGTGAGCCGAGGGAGAAGCAGAGAATGAATGTGAAAAATGAATTTACTGAGGGAACTAGCAGTTGTCAGTAAATATTGATGCAGTGTGGACTTTAGAGATAAAATGAGCAGCCATTACTGACTTCTGGCAAATGCGGATAAGACATGAACACCCACAACCCCCAAGACACCCTGTTGGGGGAAGTGATCACGGACTCTGGCTTCCATAGTTCAGCTTTCACAATCATAGATAAGAAAATACTCCTCTTCACCACTGCAAGAATTTACTAAGTACCCCTTTGCATATGTCATTTTACAGAATGAACTGCTTGTACTTAGGATGTTTTCAGTAAATATTTGATAGGAGTGAGAGAAAGGGGAGTCCCTCAGAACTGATCATTCAATTGAATACATTCAGAGAACATTTGCAATCTGAACGTCCCTCACAACAGACATTTTAACAGCAATTCAGGGGAGGGGGAAAGATTCAGCTTTTGTGGGGTCTGAAGTTTATACAGTTTTAAGAGTCCCCTTTAGGGAAAAAAACTACAAAATCATGAAAATAAGAATGCCTGTAATCACTTTGATGCATCTGACAGAAGAGAAATGTGACAGAAAGGAGACAGAGTGGAAAGAGACAGTGGTCTTGACTGATTGCAGTGAATATATTTTACTTTTGCAAAATTTACGAAATTTTGCAAAAACTTATGAACCCATTACTAAGGTCTCTCACAAGAGCCTGTGCAAGTGAGAGAAGTGAGCTTGAAGATTATGCTTCGTTGGCTTCACAGGAAGTCTTCCCTACAACTACCATAGGCCAAACCAATCAGCAGAACCATCTAAATTGCAGAGTCCACAAGGGGGAAACAGTGCATGTTGTAGGGCACAATCAACGCAGGACAGTGACAGCATGATGGAGGATTGACAGATTGGCCCCAAATGTCCGCTGGCCAAGACCAAGACTAAACAGGACACTGACTACGCTTGCCTTGACCTAGTGGTGAAATAGTATACAGAGCATGGAGAAATAGCATTGCACAGTATCAGGGCTGTGCAGGGTGGCGTTAAATAGTGTAGATATAGTATTACATTTCATCTGCAGAGTCCCATGAGGGGCATTTTATTATGATCTTGAATTTTCAATTGAGGGGGCTGAGATAAAGAAAGGTTGATTTGCTTAACTGGGAGGGCCCACAGCTAGGCTTTTTTTTTTTCACCCACAAGCCTTACTGCCTCTCACACTTCACTGCCTAGTCAAGTCAAGTTGATGTATGGACTACAGTTAAACAGAGTTGGTAACAAGGTCACCTGCCTGAAGTTTACCTACTTGTATGAGGCTTATTCTCTGAGCTTTCCAATGCTATAGTAAAGTATTCCTTGAAATAGTTACCAGAGTCAGATCTGATGTGCTATGGCTATTCCAACTATCATAGATATATAACATTACTATTTTTCAAGTGTAAAATCAGAAGGCTGTGTATATTAACAAATGCCAGAGGAACAAAGTGTGTTTGGTGTCCTGTATGACAAATATCTGGAACTGTTATGAGGAAAAGCAGAATTTTTCTCCCAATAAAGAAAGTTTTTTTATTTCCTTTTGACTTAAAAACATTTTTTTTATCAAGGTTGCTGGATATAATAGCAATATACAAAAATCAACCACCTTCCTTTATGCGAGCAGTAGCAGTAGAAAATATATTAGAAATTTAGTGTTTCTATTTATAATAAAAATATATACCTAGGAATAAAGGTAACAAGAAAAGTTCACGATTTATGGAGAAAATTATACTTCATTGAAAGATGTTAAAGCTGACCCAAGTAAAAGGAGAGATAACCACGATAATGGATAGAAGGGTCAATACCAGAAATAGGGTAAATTTTCCCTACAATTAATCTAAAAATTCAACTCAATTCAACTTGAAATCATGACAGGCATGCTCAGTAGTGTCAGTGGGAGTGTGGGCCCCTGGGTTGCTGGTCTGCAGTGAAAATAAGATTTCTCACGAGCAGTGGAAGCAGAAAGCGTAGGCTTGTGGGCTCCCAGGCCAATTGAGGCAGCAGCCTCTTGATCTCTTGGTAACTTCTCCATTTTTTTCCATCAGTTCTTCCGACACTTTTGTAACCAATTCCCTGTATTAAATTCCTCTTTGCTTGAAATAGCTCAGATGGTTTCTGTTTTGCTGGCTGAACATTTACTGACACAAATACATACAAGGATGTTATGGATGGAATGCTGAGGTCATGAGGGTGGGGCCTTCATGATGGAATTAGTGCCCTTATGAGACAACAGAGAGCTCATTCTCTCCCTGTATGGGCACAAAGAAGAGGTCATGTGAGCACACAGTGAGATGGTGGCTGCCTACCAGCCAAGAGAAGAAGCCTCAGAATGAAGCCCACCTTGCCAGCACCTTGATTTTGGACTTTCAGCCTCCAGAACTGTGAGGAAGAAATTTCTGTTGTTTCAGCCCCCAGTCTGTGGTGTTTTGTTACAACAACTCAGTAAACTAATACAGAACATAAAAAGAAAGTCAAGAAAATATCAAATATTAACTAAGAGAAAAAATCTAAATGACAGTAGAAAAACAGGCTGATGATGAGGAATAAAAGAAAAAGAGACAAAATAAGAGATGAGAGAAAAATAAAGAAATGTCTTCCTCCTTTTTTCTCATATCCTCCTACTTGGTTTTTTTTTTTTTCTTTTACAAAAGGAGAAAGGTTTTTGGTTTTATTATTGTACAAGTGGAAAGGCCAAGTGAAGAAGTGAGCAGTTATCCAGGGAACTGAATTAATATAAAAAGTGTAAATAATTCAGGTCAAATCTCTTTTTTCCCCTTAGCAATGCTTTTTAAATGACAGCATCTATACACTTGTCATAATCTTTCTTTTACTTGCCTCTGCAGATAATATTACTACCTCATCAATTCTAATATACTGGACTTAAGACATATTTAACAGCTAAATTTCAGGAGCAAAGAAAAAAATAATGACCTTCTGATGAAACCATAGTAAAGAAAAATCCAAAACCTATGGGAAATTTATGTGAAATGCACCTCTCTAACAGATAAGATTATGCCATAATTTTACAGTTGAAATGTTCAGGATGTTAAACCATTTTTGCAAAATATGGTTTTAAGCGAAGTTGGGGAAACAAAATTTAGTACTTAAAAAAAAAGAGTAAAATCTTCCTGAAACTTATTTTTGTAAGAAGGCAAGAATCCTAACATTTTTTTTATATTGGCAACACATCCAGATGGTACTTAAGTCAATTTCCTGGATGATGTGCAAATTTAAAAAGTTTGCAATGCACTAAAATGCCACGGCTTCTCCATATTATGAAAGAGACTTAAGGAGAGAATTTGGTAAATTTAGGAATATGAATGTCAGACTAGAAAACTCACTCCTGACTCCTAGCAGATGTGTGCCACTGGACTGAACCAAACTCAAGCACATTTCTCAGCACAGTCAAGCCGTCTTTGCTCAGGGTGTAGAAAGTAAGATATCTTCTCTGCACCTATAGTTTTTATGGTTAAATTATGAAAACAAACATTTTTTGACAGGACATTTCCGAATAAGACTTGAATTTAGGGCTACGATTCTCAGAAGAGGGAAAGGAATATCAGAAATAGAATCTTCAAGGAGCTTTTTTAAAAGAAATCCACTTTCACATGTCCCCTTTTCCCAGTCGACAGTCCCCGGGGGGAAAGAGGAGGCCCCTGGTACTGATGGGAGTAGGTGGCATTCCCTCAGGCCTGCATGGTGGGGGTGGGGAGAGGTTGAGAATCAATGACCTAGAGGAACAAGTAAGGAAAAATATTTTGTGGCAATAAGAAAGCATGTAAAAATGAGAATTCTCATCTTGGTTTTTGTTTCTTTTACTTTTACAAAACGATAGTTTTAAAACTTTCTTACAAAATTTTTTTGTAAAAAGATGTATAAATGACATGGGGGAGATGAGAATATATTTCTCTAATACAAAGGCATGAAAGTAAACAATACTTCGGGTGCGAGACAGCACACATGGCACATTTATTCACTAAGACCAGCATCCTCTGAGTGAATCACTTCTCTTTCTTCCAACGCAGTACTATTGGCTGTGGGAAGCAATTCGCCTGAACTGCTATCTTTCGCTGCATCCAGCTTGGCAGCCTCCTCCCACGTGGTTGCCAGAGGCTTCCCGAGCGTTTCTGGAAGCATCAGTGTCAGCACGCCACTCACAAAGGCCACAATCCCAAGAAGCAACTAGAAGGAATTAAAATAATAATAATAATAATAATAAGTGACACATCAAGAAAGAAATGTACCCTTCAGAAAATAGTAGCTTCTAGAACTTTCTCAGAGGGCAACAGAATTGAATTTGACATAAAAGTTGTCATTTTTATTCCTCGGTGACAGCTATGGTTACTTATGCTGGATGGGGAGTTCTGGAACTCATCGAATGGGCTTAATCTGATCACTCATTAATTCATCATTAGCCACTGTGGAGCACCTACTCAATAAATCCCAGTTCCTGCCGGCATTATCATTCTTGCAGGCACTGTTCTGGGAGCTACACAAAGAATAAATCTCTGTCCCATCTTCCCAGACTCCAGAGTCTTTTTTTTTTTTGAGGAAAATTAGTCCTGAGCTAACTACTGCCAATCTTTCTCTTTTTTGCTGAGGAAGACTGGCCCTGAGCTAACATCCAGGCCCATCTTCCTCTATTTTATATGTGGGATGCCTACCATAGCTTGGTTTTTTGCCAAGCAGTGCCATGTCCACACCTGGGATCTGAACCGGTGAACCCCTGGCCACCAAGAAGCGGAACATGCACACTTAACCGCTGCGCCACCGGGCTGGCCCCCAAGACTCCAGAGACTTATGGAGAAACCCACCAGTTGAGTCTTGTATGGGGACTTGATGGTCAAGGACTGTCTTAGTCAACTCTGTTCCTGCCCCAATAATTGGTAGGCTGTCAGCATTTAATAAATGATGGGGAATGAATGCGTGCATGCACCAATCAATGCTTCAATGAACCAAAACCTACAGAATTTAGCGGGAAACACAACAAAGGCAATGGAAGCTAATTGCTTTTTTGTGGGGGAACGGCCATCTGATTTCCTATAAAAATTCAGTATTTCTTTACTTTCCAGATTTTGACACATAGAAGGCAACCTTCTAGACTAGCACCAACGTGTTTCCCTTTAAATATGCAAACTATATTAAAAATTAAAGTCTACAGATCTATTCTCTGTTGATCATTATGAAGATATTGGGTGCATTTTAGCACTAAATCTCTACACAGTCTGTAAAAATGCATTCTGTCCTTACATAATTTAAACTCCTTTAGCAAAAAAATGCTGCCTGGGAAGAACCCATAAAAATAAATTAAGGCATGGTTTTTCTGATAAATCTACATACTTGGTGTTTTTATAGCCTCTGAGAATGAGAAGCATGAAGCGCACAGAGCAGCAGTGATGTGACGTGAGGCCACATCAGTAACAGATGTGACCTGGGAGGACAGCTTTATATTTGCTTTGCAGAACGCTGATAACCTAATTCTCAGAAATATGTGACTAAGCCTAGAAGCAGTAGTGGAATTTAAAGTGATATTCCAAAGGGGTTTGAAAGGCATTTTCTAGTGTCTTGAGACAGAGCAGGTATAATCCACTAATGTAGACACCCCAGAGGAGCCCCACATCGGGGTCTGAAAAACACAGAAGTCTAAACGTCTAGAGAAGTCTAAAAACACGGAAGAATTAAATGGAAGATCCAAGAGGGGACTAGATTTTTCTTTTTAGCTCAGTAGTACAAAGGATAGTGAGGCAGTAAACAAACCCATAACCCTCCAGCTCCCCTCTCACTCTAAGCCGGAGGCCTGGTCTCCTGCTGCCCTGGCCAGCTCCCTCCACCGCCACAAAGGTCCCAACAAGCCCCCCTCCCCACCTCTCTGTCCCTGGCCAGAAGAAGCCCTTCATCCCTTCCAGCTTCCATCGCCCCTCCCCTCCTCCTCAGGGGTCTCCCTCCATGCTGCCCCTCCTTCTCACATACTTTTGAGCTTCTCCTTTCCAGGGTTATTTTCCCCTGGGAAGAATAAAAGTTCTCAAGCCTCTTATAATCTCTGTACCCACCCTGCAGGGGAACTTATACTTGCTACGTGTGTGGCCTTGGGCAAGTTACTGAACTTTTCTGCTCCTCAGTTTTCTTATCTGTAAAATGGAAATAATAATACTGCCTGCCCCAAAGGACTGAAAGGATTAAGTAATCCACTTAAACGAGTGCCTGGCCCAGGGTAAGCAGTCAATAAATGCTAGTTATCATTACTGCTACTTTATCTTATAAAACGAGCAAAAGAGGGCCTCCGCCTTGGCCCACACCCACTCCAGCCTCTGGCCCATCCTCTCCACAGCAGTCACTGCTTCCTCTCTCAGTCTCTTCCGGTCCTGCCCTGGCGGCAGCGTGGCACACTCCTGCCACCCACAGAAGCTGCTCTTCCCAGGCCACAAATTCCTAGCTGCCAAATCCGAGAGATGTTTTCCTGTCCTACTCTTTCTAAGCCGCTGTCCTCTCCTGCCTTCTCACCTCCTCCTCTCCTTTGAGATTCTGGTCACCTCCCTGCCTCCCTCAGTCTCTGCCCTGGACCCCTCCCTCCACCACACCTTAAATGCGTTGCTCCCAGGGTTCTGCTCTTCAGTCTCGCTCAGTCCTCCCTCCCCTCTTCATAAGCCGACTCCCAAATCTGTGTCACCAATGGACCGTCCCCTGAGCTCCAGACCTGTAGAGGTATCTGCCTCCTGGTCACCTCCCCCAGCCATGCTGCAGGCATCTCCCACTCAACACACACAATTCCAGGGCACTGTCCTTCCCCACCTCAACACTGTTCATCCTCTTGGGTTCCCTCCAGCCCTGAGACCGACTCCTGCACCCCTCCACCCGCTCCACCAAACCCAGCTGGTCATCAGGTCCTGTGAATGCGACTTTTCCATCCTGTCCTCTCCAACCCAGCCAGAGTCCAAATTCACTTCTGTTCTGACCTCCTTTGAGATCCTTGCTCATCTTTCCAGACTTCTCTCCTGACTCCCACAACCCACCCTGGGTGCTAGCAATAATGCTTGCACCCAAACCCAAAAGGCCATGTTCCTTTCCCCACTAAGCCTTTGCCTTTCTTTTCTCTCTGCCTGGAATTCTCTTCTCTCCTCCACCAGGCTGACTTTTACTGGCCCCTCAGATACAGATCAAAGGCCTCCTCATCCAGGAAGCCTCCCCTCCGGCCCTCGCCTGGGTTGGTAGCCCTCTCCTATAACCCCATTACCCCTCATCTCTGGAGCTTGTGATGGTTCTGCTCTTCTGCCCTCCCCACCACGCTGGCTGTCTCTCAGGAGAGAGGCTCTCCCTTTCATCTCTGC
Organism: Equus asinus; assembly: GCF_041296235.1. Classification (NCBI taxonomy): domain Eukaryota; kingdom Metazoa; phylum Chordata; class Mammalia; order Perissodactyla; family Equidae; genus Equus; species Equus asinus. The sequence continues at coordinate 45,857,113 of NC_091813.1, forward strand.
TCCTTAGCATAGTTCAAAATCAACACTCAATAAACCTTTGCCAAATGAGCTGATGAGTACAAAAATGATATGAATTAGGTATTCACTTTTTTTTAGATTACTAGAAAATAAAGGTTGATAGTAAAAGCATCAGAATGAGAGATTTTCATGTGCTTCTTTTCGAAAGAGAAAATACAAACTCGTCTTCTCAGTCAGCGTTTCCATTCCTCAAAATGAAAACCCTGCCTCCCGGGCAGTCTGATGTCCATAAATAAGCTTAGTGAGAAATTTAATAATTTATTTCTTAACCATTAAAAACAACAAGCAACATCTGTTGCATCCAAAGGACGCACATTCACAGAATATTTCTGCAAAATACACAAGACCCTGCTCACAGAGGTTGTCTTGGGGAAGGGGGACTGGGGTGGTCAAGGTCAGGGGGAGGCGGGGCTCATCCCTCTGCATTATTCCCTTTTGTCCTCTTTGTTTGCTTAACCTGGGAAAAGGTGTGGTATCTGGGTTTGAATCAAAGCTCTGTCACTTTTAAGGGGTATGACCTTGGGCTGACAACTACTTTCTGTACGTCAGTCTCCACATCTGCAGAATGGGGACAGCAATAAACAGACTCTGCACTCTGTGAAGACTAATGTTTGTAAAGCACTTAAAATAGAGCCGTCACATAACAAGCACTATTTAAGTCCCTGTTAAATAAAAGTAAAAATCCCTTTTAACTCCATAGTCCCTAATTGACTCTTATGGATGTCCCTTAAAAAAAAACCCTTTATTTGGTTTTTTAGTAATTTTATAGCAGTTTGCTTTTATAGATCTATCTTCTTCAAAGTGTTTCAGCTTATTGTTTTAAAAAACACCTTTCCCATTTTTATCTCTTATTGACAATGAGGAATGCAAAGTGCTAGCACAAAGGAGATGCTTCTAGAAAAATCCATGCCCTAAAAAGGATGGTAGACTCTCCAAAAACATCTCCCTCTGCAGGCCGGGCAGCCCGAATCAGTTCTCAACCTCAGAGTGAGCCCAGGAGGAGGCTGGCATCACAGCACCCCAGTCAAGCAAACTTGACCGCTCACCTGTCACTGGGACAGGAGAGGACCACGCTCGGCCCGTGAGGCCAAGAGCAGACGCACACCGCCTGTGTGTGTAGGCGATTCCAGGTAGCATCAAACTCTTCCTTTCATTACTTGTGAAGTTTTGTTACAGTGTATTTTAGAAAAACACAGAACTAGTATAACACCCGTGATCTCACTGAGATTACTGGCCAGGCTATTTGATTTGAAATATTATGTAAATTATAACACAAGTGGCACACAAGGTGAGGGAACCCTTTGCTGGACCCACCCATGGGGATACAAAATGCCCAATCCTGCAAGAGTTCAACAATTTAACTGGGGGACAAAGACACACATGCAAATAACAAAGCCAGCCCGTGACTGTGGCCTGGGAAAGGAGCGCACGTGAAATGCTACACAGACGTGGGAAAGGTGGGGGGGTGGGTGATTGGATCAGGGTGGCCCTCTTGGAGAAGTGGGGCTTGCTCTGCGTCTTGAACCACACCTGGGGGCTGCGTCATCTAAACTCCTGCAGTGTTTGGCCTCGAACCAGCCGTTGGGCAGAGGCGGTGCAGGAGGATGAACCGGGTGTGAGGCAAGTGGGTCCAGTTCTGGCCTCGTTTCTCCAGCTGTGTAAGTCATAGCCACTAAAGCTCTGGGGCAGCCTCATCCAGAAGATCCTGGCCAGGCAGCTGCTCTCCACGGAGCCTGGGGAGACCCCGTGATAGGGACCGTGTTGTGTCAAGGCCATGGACTTGATGGAAATACTGGGAAGAAATCACTGCTTTAACTCATCTTAGGGTTCCGGGAGCCCTTCAAGGCTCTGTCTCAGATGAATTCACGCTTCTGAGGCAGCGTGAGTCCTAACGGTTCTTGGATTTACCTCTTAAAAACTAAAAAAAGGTCTATATCTGTCTACCTATGGCAAAATGTGATATAAGTATAAAAATGCATAAAATAAATGCACAGTTTAAGAATTACTCATAAAGCAAGCACATGTTCTTTGTTTTTTTTAAAAAATTGGCACTTGAGCTAACAACTGTTGACAATCTTTTTTTTCCTTCTTCTTCTTCCCAAAGCCCCCTGGTACATAGTTGTATATTCTAGTTGTGGGTCCTTCTAGTTGTGGCATGTGGGATGCCACGTCAGCATGGCTTGTTGAGCGGCGCCATGTCCGCACCCAGGATCCAAACTGGCGAAACCCTTGGCTGCGGAAGCAGAGCACTCGAACTTAACCACTCAGCCACGGGCCGGCCCCTGCATCACGTTCTTGATCACCCACAACAAAACACTGTTTGCATTCCAGAAGCTTCCTCTTCCTCCTCCACAGTGGTCCCGGTTTAGTCACTTAGCCGTATCTGTTTTCCTGGTTTTAACACCACTTTCATGGCTATAGAATGTCCATGTAAACCTGTTCCCATTCTCTTAAAGGAAAAAACGGGGGAAAAGATACATGGACGTTTGGCAGGGGGATGGGAGAGAAGCATTCTCTGCTGAGGGCACGTTTAGGCAGAGGCGTAAGAGGAGAGCAGGTGGGAGGTGAGTGAGAACAGGGTGAGTGTGGAGAGGAGGGGAAGTGTGTGAGGAAACAAAACAAATAGGGACAATCGGCAGGGGGTTGCTCTGGAAAGAACTGGAATATCAGGCAGAGTTTGCATTTTATTCCGAAGGTGAGGGCGCAGCTGGATCAGAGCTGCGGTTCAGCACACTGTTCTGATGAGGTGGGGGTGGTGCAGCGCAGGGAGGAGACCCTGGAGCGAGGCAGAATGAAGAGGAACTGAACCGGAAGCAGGCAAGCGAGGGTGGTTTTGAGAGAGGAGGTCAGGATTTGATGTCATGGATTGGGAGGAAAGGGGGAAAGAAGAACAGAGTGAATAAAAAGCTGATGCTAAAGTGTCATGCTGGAGGCCACTGACTCTTAACCCAAAGTGGGAGATAGGAGGAGGAGGAGGGAATTGAAGTCACCAACCAATTCCATTTAGGAAACGGTGAATTTGTTGCAAGACACCAGGAAGACTATCCATGAGGCTAGTGGAGGGATGGTTTGCAGCTGGGAAGAGAAGTCAGAACTTAGGAGAGGTTATCCATGCAGGGATTGGCAAAGACGTCTAGGACAGCTCTTGGAGAATGAGTCTATTTCAGGGGCAATCAGAGGAAGAGGAGCACTGAGAGAGGGAACGGCCTGGAGAGCTACAGCAAAGAAGTGTAGGGAAGGAGGGGGAGGGCCAGTAGACCCAGAGCTTGCCCCAAAGGCACTGCAGCACCTGGGGCCACCCCAACCCCATGCCTCCACCCTCCTCATCTCCAAACCCCCCCACCCCGCCCCGTGTCCCATCTTCCTCCTCACCAGAGCATCATGCTAATTCCAGGTGTACAACAGTGTTCCACATGAGTCCCTACCTGTGGAAATCTGCAAACTGAACACAACTGCTCTCACTCTTCGTAACCCGGCAAACAGCTCATGCTCCCGGAGCCAGAGGAGGAGCCAGAGGAAGCCTACAGGAATCCAGCCCATGAAGAGCCCCACACGTTTCAGGTAACCGGAAAACCACAGATCCCTAAACCTCTGCAGCAGGCACCACAGAATCCTTCAAGGCGCAGGCAGCCTTCAGAATTTGCCTTCACCAGCAGGCACACAGTGGGAACACAGAGGCGAGGGCTGGGGGTGGGAGGCAGCCTGCGATCCAGGGGGAGGAGCCATCCAGACAGAAGAGCCATCTGGGAGGAGGAGCTCGGGCTAGGCTAGGCCAGGTGATGGAGACCGAGGCACTTAGGAACGACAGAGACCAGAGGTCTCCCTGTGCAGTCCTGCTTCATGATATGGATGAAGAGGCCCTTCTCTGGCAGGCAAGTTTAATTAACAGCTCACCAGTGGTGGAAGGCAGTTGACGAACAAGAAAACAGCAACCACCGTCCTGCTTACCAACTGGTGAGCTGCTGATAAGGTTTCTACAAACCCCCATAATGGAATTATAAATTGGCTTCCAATAAATAAACATGTAGAAGGCAGGTAGCTGCTGTGCCTTTCTGCTGTCTCAGTAAGGTTCTATAAGCCGATGCACACCTGTGGCATGAAGATCCAAACGCTGGAGAGAGAAACGCAGAGCGGGGCCACGATGCTCCCCACACGGCACACCATGCTGCCACTTCCCACAGCCAGCGACCTGAAAACATGAGGAGGATTAAAACAGCAGCAAGAAGGCAAGACAAGCAGAGCATGAATATTGTAGAGAGTGATGGCAAGACTTCCTGTAGCCTCCGTCCACCCTCCCAGCAGAGAATACATAATAAAACTGAAGCTCAGCCTAATATATTTGGAAATAATTTACTTTAACTTTTTAAGGGGCTAGCCCCGTGGTGTGGTGGTGAAGTTTGGTGCACTCTACTTGGGCAGCCCAGGTTCATGGGTTTGGATCCCAGGCGTGGACCTACACCACTCGTCAGCCATGCTGTGGTGGTGACCCACATATAAAGTAGAGGAAGACTGGCACAGATGTTAGCTCAGCTTGAATCTTCCTCAGAAAGAAAAATAAAAGAATTACTCGTGACTTATATCCATGTTCTGTGAAACGGTGATGTCTCCAAGCATGCAGATAAGACAATTCAAGACCAAAAAAAAGGGCAAACCATTCTTCATCTGCTATGCAGATGAGGCTCTTATGAATATTCATGCAGTCTAATATTAAGGATAACATCAATCTTCTAGAGCAGGAATTTGTCTGGAGTAGGGAGTGGAAATTTGGGAAAGTAAAATATTTATATCTATGGGACATTCTATTTCAATTTTTTAAAGACAAGCAGTATCTTAATGTGCTTTTCTGCAAAAGTTACTTAAAGAAACCTTATAGAATGTCCAGTAGGAAGGAAAGACTATGCTTTTCATGCAAATAAGTATCTCTTATTAAGAGCAAGGAAAGAGGCCCCAGGAGAAACCAAACCTGCCAGACACCTTGATCTCCCCGGACTTCCAGCCTCCAGAACAGGGAGAAAATACATTTCTGTTGTTTGAGCCACCCAGCCTTTGGTGTTTTGTCATGCATGCCCTATCAAACTAATAAAACTGACATCAGAACACCAAGACACACACTCTGAGAAAATTAGCCTTGAGTCATACAGGGAGTCAGTGGGAGCCAAGTGCATTTGAGATTTAAAACAGCTTTAGGATAACAGGGTGTTATTTCAAAACAATTTCTTTAATAGCCTTGCTGATGAGGTATCGACAAAAGCCACGGATTCAGAATTAGCATCATCTTATAACTTTCCAGCATCTCAGAGCTCTGGTAACTTCTATGGAAAGAAAGCGTTTATACCTAACGGCCAAATATTATGAAATGATGAGTAAGTGAAAGATAAGAAAACAGAAAAACAAGTGACTCTCACCTTACGAGGGTCGGATATAGCTCTGCTGTATAAAGGTAAATGAGGCCAAATGCTGCCCCGATAGCAAATTTCCCAGCCATAGTTGCCCCCACGCTCCAAATATGGTAATCCTGGAAAAACAAATAGCAAAATGGACCATCATAAGTAATATTTTTAAAAGAAACATATAAAATCTTTAAAACTTTCTAATTCTCCAGTATTTTTCAGAACAATGAAGAGTTTTATTTTTCTGTTTGAGTTTATTTTGTCAACTCTACTCATGGTCTGCAAAAGCTTTCCATCTTTATGAAATTTAGAGGAAGGTTTTATTGTACCTCCCCCCAGGCTTGGAGATTTCAAATGATCCAATAGGGACAGCCATTTGGGAAGCTGACTTTGGAATGAGACACACCCAGACAGTGCTGGTTCCACCAGTAATTGATCCAGCAGAATGAATCAAAGAGCCATAAAAACAAATTGTGCCCTTTGTGGCGGTAATCCCCTAGCTTATAAATGATCTTCAGAAAATAATCTCAAAGTGGTAACTAAACTATTACAAGAGACTTTTTTTTTTTTTGGCTGATGCATTCCTCAACAGCAAAACCTCTCAGTGCCTCCAACTCAGTCTCAGTGTCCCTAATGTGCACCACTTCCAGCACTGGCTCACAGACAGCTCCCATATTCCATCCTTTTCTCTCCTCCCCTATATGCCAGCTGGATGTCGAGACCCAGGTGACCTTGGAGCCCATGTGTTGAGGATGCCAGCGCCTTTGTCAACCTGAGTCCCTGAATGACGCCATGGAGCCAAACACCCCCTTCACCACTCCCACTGTCACCAACCAGGTACACCCACATCGAACTTTCTGTGAGTAAAAAGTAAATGTCTATTGTGTGAAGTCACTGAGATTTGCGGATGCCTCTATTAAAGGAGCTAGTGTCACCTTAATTAATATTGTAGACAATGTGTTGAATGAATTCACGTGACTTGAAAAAAATTGTATTGTGTTGACACTACCATTTGAGGAGAAATTTTACTAGAGGGGAGAAATTTATGGTTAAGGGTTAGTGCTCTTTTTCTATAAATCCCCATCAGCCACTTTCCTGTCTGCTCCATTATCACTGGTGCTTAACCACTGTAGAACTCCAAGATTCTGGGTTTCCCCTAAATCTTCACCAGCTCCAGGGCAGCTGCTATCAACTCAACTAATATAATTGCAAACTACTTAAAAACACAAATCCAAGAAAGGGATAGATGACATCCCCTCAAATTGGCAGAGGCCTCCTTGTCCTGATGAGCTTTACTGCATTCATGTCAGTTGTATACCAATCACCTGGAAATTTCAGTTACAGAAAACATTCGATTACCAACCCTGATAATTAAGTGCGCGGTTACTATCAAAGGGAGTCACTGGTTGGCTTAAATTAAATATCAAACAATACGCAAATTTTAAAATGCCTTGCCCTAAATGTGGAGACACCATTGCTTAATAATTATATAATGACTGGAGAAAATGATGTAAAATAAGAAAAGGGAAACACAGGTTCTGATAACGTTTATTCGGGGAAGAGGCAGAGCGCTTCTGGATGAAGAGGTAGTCTAGGGATGGAGTTGGCCAAAATACAGAAATTCGAGTCATTTCAGTAGTTTACGGCAGTGTTTCTCACTAAAAATATGCATTTATGCACACTAGGAACTGGAAACTACTAATCTACCACAATGAAAAACAAGACTGTTTCAACTGGAGCAATCTTGACTCCAAGACTCATCGTATCCTTCAGCCGTCTACAGGGCTCCCTCCTTCCTTCAGGTTCCTCATCACACGTCGCCTTCTCTGAGAGGCATGCCATCCTCGATCACCCCAGATGAAATAAATAGTGCACAGCTGTGCCCCCCACCCCTGCACCACCACAGTCATTCTCTATCCCTTATACCGTTTTGTTTTTCTTTATTTTACTTATAGAAACTTTATTCTTCAGCACCTGGCACATAATAGATGCTGGATAGATCTCTGCTGAAAGAATAAATGAATGAAGGTTTAAAATGATGATAATCCCTGGAAGGCGTGATCTCCTTTCTTCTCTCAAGATTACTGTGTCTACAAAATACAACACTGGCCATCTCTGGCAAGTGATGGATTATGGGCTTTTTTTTTTCACATTTCTTTTTTTCCTTAAATTTTCTACAGTAAACATGTACTACTTAAATAACAGAGAAAGTATGATTTTTCAAAGAAAACATATTTTTAAATATTAGGTATATACTCTGTCCATATGTCTGAATTGATCTTCATACTTACCGTAATAGACTAAAAATTCTCCCATCAAATTATCGTAGTCCCTAAATAAACATAAAATAACTCACGTTGGGGATCACCATAATCACGCCACAGATCAGTGCAGTTGAGATAAGGGAGAAGGCCAGAATGTTTCTTCTCCCAAAACTGTTCATCCCCACGCACACAAACACGTAGGCAGGAATTTCCACTGCGCCTGTCATTGAGCCAAAGAGCCGTGTATTAGCCATGGCATCCAGCTGTACGAAGGAAGCCTGCCTTCTAACCCCCTATCCAAAAGGAATGATCCACCCTCTCCCAGCTCCCAGGGGCCTCTAAGCACCATCCAATGACTGACTGCCTGAGAGGCAGGAAGCCCTACCACTTTTAAACTGTGAAATGCAGTAACGTTCACATAATTCACCTAGTGCTTATCCCCTGTCTTAGGGATCTCATCCCCTACTAGGCTGGAAGCTCCCCAGGACACGCACGGCATGGTGTCTGGAGGACCAGCCTGTTGAATGGATAAATAAGTAAATTAATAGACAACATTGGTAATTTCTGATCTTTGGTTTCTTGTGCTTGGCAGAACTAGAGGGAAATTTTTCTATCAGCAACTTCAAACTTAGAAGCTAAAGTAGAAAACTCAGTGTCGGCTAGGTCCATAAGCTAATGATAATTGCTTGATGGATTTTAAACCTAAAAGTAAACATTTCAAAATGTGATATGAGGGGCTGGCCCAGTGGCATAGTGGTTAAGTTCAGCACACTCTGCTTCGGTGGCCTGGGTTCGTAGGTTTGGATCCCGGGTGTGGACCTACACCACTCGTCAGCAGCCATCCACATACAAAACAGAGGAAGACTGGCACAGATGTTAGCTCAGAGCCAATCTTCCTCAAACAGAAAAAAAAAAGAGGAAGATTGGCAACAGATTTTAGCTCAGGGCAAACCTTCCTCAGCAAAAAATAAATAAACAAGTAAAATCTAACATGAATCCCCTGAGGAACAGGGACTTTGTCTTGGACCTCTTTTTCCTCCCCTGCACCAAAAAAATAAAGAGTTGAATCCATTAAGTGCATAATTGACCTAAAAGCCCTTCCCTTGAAGAAGCAAAGTTTGAATCTTAGGTCCAGAGCAAAAAAGCTTTCTATCTATCAGCCAGAATGAAACAGGGAGCACGCAAGAAGATCTCTCAGCAAAACCGAGCAAACTCAACAATCTCCTTTGGGAAAATGTCACTGTTTACCAGCCCAGATCTCCCACAGCATGCAAAGTTCTGTTGTTTCCTTCCTCTGCAGCTCGCCTAACCTCAGGACGTGATGCCCCACTGCCTTTTAGGAGGGATGTGCTTTCCTCCACTCAACCACGGAAAGTTACAAGCACCTGGAGAGGCAGGTCTGGGTGGACACGTCTCCCACAGCTTCTGCAGCACGTCATAGGGGTGCACGCATATTTTCTGAGTGAACCTTCTTAGCAGGACATCAGAAATTAAACTCCGTTGCAGCCACTTAGATAAAAACTGGCTCAGGCAAAGGCAAAAAAGGACATTCGGAGCCCAGTTGGAGAGATAGTCTCTCTCCCTCTCATTAACATGAAAAATAAACAACTCCGGACCCTGCTGTAAGGTCCACGCTTGTGGGCCAGGACAGTACGTGCATCTATTACTCTACTCTTTTTTTTTAAGAGTTTATCAAGCACTTTTCAAGATCAACTAAGACAATGATCATCAAAAGAGCCTCATGCGAGTGGACCTGGATTATTATCCCCACTTTACAACTAAAATGAAATGATTTGAGCCAAATGAGTAAGGGACAGCTCAGGGACTGGACAAGAGGTCTTCGGGAGCCAAGGCCTCTTTCCTGCAGCCTCCGTCCATGTCTGACCCAGGGCTCTCCTCTGTACAGGACTGTGTGCAGGGCCACCAACCAACTTGCCGGAGTCTAGCAAGGCTGGGCAGGAACTGTGAAACAGCGGAAGAGACATTTAAAGTATACGACACTGGTGTTTCTTGAGTTGTTGCTTCAGGATACCAAAACTACATCTAATTTTTGGCTTGACTATGTCTGGGATAGAAAAGATGCAAGCTATGAGGCCCAACCCTTCTGGGATTAGGACAATGTGCCATTTCTTTCTTCACTTTATAATATATGATCTCTCTAATTGCTCAGACCCCATTCTGCTCCCATCGCCACGTAACCCCAACGGTGTGTCTTGAAGCTCCTGAAGCATTTGTCACTTGCAAGCAGCACAAAACCAGAGCCAAAATTCCCACTAGCCCCAAGCCATCTCAGGAGATGAAAACTTGTTCAAAAATTTCACAGCATAGCAGTATTGACTAGAAGTACCTGTCAGCAAGAGGATTACTGGGAAGGGTAATGACATGGAAAATCCAAGACAGTAGAGAATATAAAAGCATGGATCTTTGTCTTGGAAACATTTTTATATTTATGAGATTGCCCAGCTTCTTGAGAATTTATATCAAAACTAAGAAACTATATCATAAAGATCTAAAACTCCAGCTTTCCTAAGCTTTCCCATACCCCACCCCACTTGACTCTCCCACCATACGCTGCGCTAAGAATACTGCATCATTTCTCAAAGTGACATACAGAATGGGTTTGAAGTCAAGATGGGCTCCTTCTACAAACTTGTTGGTTTGCCCAAAAAGAAGTTCTTTTCTTAAAATGATTTCTCTGCTAATTCCTGCTGTGCTATAATAAACAAAAACAGATGTGTCATCAAAGCACTTTAATGAGAAGATATAATATCCATGTATAAATATTTTATTTATTTTATTTTATTTTTGAGCAAGATTAGCCCTGAGCTAACATCTGCTGCCAATCCTTCTCTTTTTGCTGAGGAAGACGGGCCCTGAGCTAACATCTGTGCCCATCTTTCTCTATTTTATATGTGAGATGCCTGCCACAGCATGGCTTGATAAGCAGTGTGTAGGTCCACGCCTGGGATCTGAACCGGCGAACCCTGAGCCACCTAAGCAGAGTGTGTGTACTTAACTGCTACACCACCAGGCCAGCCTCTGTAAAAAGTTTAAAGCAAGATTTTCTGAGAATAATATCAAATACAGACAGCCTACATGGAAATAACCAGGAGTTAAGACTAGATGGGCAAACGCAGATTTCTAACATTTCTCTCAGGTTTGGCGTGAATTTGGTTTTCTCTGGGAGTCATGTCTCAGGCTCTCCAAGCAATATCTAAAGCCATTTTAACCTGCTACTAAAATGAGAGAATCATGACAATGCAAATTACAGTTGCAGGATTTAAGTTATTTTGCTGGCTAAAATTGCTGCATTAAGGACATTTGAAGGTAGGAAGATATCAGAACATCTCCAAGACATATTAAATTTTAAAAGGAAAGCAACTTACGAAGAACAATATGCTGTGAATGATCTCATTTATGTTAAAATAGAAAACCTTTATCTGCACAAATGTATGGAAATGCACAGAAAGAGAGCTGAAAGGCTACAGCCAAACATGGGAGTTACCCCTAAAAGAGAGTTCTGAGGTGGGGGTGGGCTTAAAGGAAGGAAGCAAGTAAGGAGAAGAGGCAGAAAAAGGAGAGACCAAACTCTTCTGACGGTTAGCACCTTTTGAAAATTAAATATATGTATGTTACAATATAACAACACTTAAAAGAGATCATAATAATAGAGTTGATAGTATTGTTCCTGGTAGAAAAAAGACAATAAAAACACAGTAGGAACTTACTTCAATGCCACACTTAAATACAACGTAACTACTTACCCATGAGGAAGAGGTTTAAATATTCATTGCCTCCTAAATTAACAGAATTCAAGGAGAAGGAGTAGAATCCCAAAGACCCCGTGAACCAAATCAGCCAGAGAGTAAGAGTCCTTGTTCCAATATTCCAGTCATAAAACAGATCTAGTAGGTTGTGCTTCTTAACTTCAGTGGGCTTGTTACCAACAGGACCATTTAGATCCAGTGATAAAAGTTCCGCCAGTTTACAGGAGCTGGTCCCATTCCACTTGGCGATCGTATCAACTACCTGTTGTGCTTCTTCATATCTTCCCTCTGAGACAAGCCAGAAAAGTGTCTCCGGGAGCATCCAACAGCACAGGACAAAGGGGACAGTCATTGTGGAGAGGACTATCTGATAGATCCACCAGGTCCTGACCAAGTAGCCCGTCAAAGCCACTACCATCGCTCCAATTGCAAAAAAGGAATGCATATGGATGGATGCCCACGTCCGAGATTTCAGGCCAATAAATTCTGTCACGTAGACAAACACCACCACGAGATAGCCACCTGCAGCCTGAAAAACAGAGGGGGGAGGGTGCTCCAGACTTAGGGTCACATTTACAACGACCGGGGAGTCTGATCTCTCTGCAAATTACACACAGGCAGGAAAGAAAATGACACAATTGTTCTCTGAAACCTATATCACATTTATAAAATGGCATTTAATCCAATTCATCTTTTTTTTTTAAATGGGTCCTTTCATTCTTCCTCTACCTTCTTCAACCCAAATGAGCGGTTATATATGATATAATGCTAGACATTGCCTTTTGTTTCATTTAAATGTTCCCTTATAGTGTGAATTTATTTCTCAGTTCCTTGTAAATGTGCATATCAATTAATCTACATGCAAGCAGTCCTTATTATTAAATCCTAAATTGTTAAATGGGGACAAAAAACTTATGGTAAAAACATGAGCATAAAAAATTATGAACAAAAATAAATGGGGACAAAAAAAGCAGGAAGAAAAAAGATTTGATCAAAACTTTATTTTGACAGACAAAGAAAAAATAGACATATTGTATTTCATGAAAATTAAAAACTTCTGTGCATCAAAGGACTCTATCATCAGAGGGAAGTCACATATCTGATAAGAGATTAATATCCAGAATATATGGTGAACTCCTAAAACTCAACAACAAACAAACAATCCAATTCAAAAATGAGCAAAGGATGTGGATTTCTTCAAAGAAGATATACTAATGGCTAATAAGCACATGAAACGATGTGCAATGTCACTAATTATTAGGGAAATGCAGTCAAAACCACAATGAGATAGCACCTCATAGCCATTAGAATGGCTACTAGCAAAAAAATCTCCAGAAAAATAACAAGTGTGGCCAAGGATGTGGAGAAATTAGAAAGCTTGTGCACTGTTGACGGGAATGTAAAATGGTGCAGCTGCTATGGAAAACGGTATGAGGATTTCTCAAAAAATTAAAAAATAGAACTACCATATGATGCAGCCATCCCACTTTGGGTATATACCCAAAAGAATTGAAAGCGAGGTCTCAAAGAGATATTTGTACACCCATGTTTATAACAGTATTATTAACAATGGCTAAAATGTGGAAGGAATCCAAGCATGTGTCAACAGACAAACAGATAAGCAAATGTGGTATATATACACAGCAGACTTGTTACTCAGCCTGAAAAAGGAAGGCTATTCTGACACATGCCACAACACGAATGAACTTTGGGGACTTTATGCTAACTGAAATAAGTCAATCACAAAAAGACAAATATTGTCTGATTCCACTTACATGTGGTATCCAGAGGTGGCCAAAATCATAGAGACAGAAAGTAGACGGTAGCTGCTAGGGGCTGAGGGCAAGAGGGAATGTGGAGTTACTGTTTAATAGATACAGGGTCTCAGTTTTGCAAGACGAAGAGTTCTGGAGATGAATGGTGGTGATGGCTGCACCACAATGTGAGTGTACTTAATACCACTGAAGTGTACATTAAAAATGGTTAAGAGGGTAAATTTTATGTTATGTGTATTTTACCACAATGCAAAAACTGGGGGAAAAACCCTTTATTTTGAAAATAAGCCTAGCTTTAACTTAACAAAATTTGGATCATAATAACAATATGTGGTCATTCTTGGAATAAACAAAGAATGAATCAAATGATGGATTTTCTTTGGGGGTGAAGGGATTAGAATTTTTCCTCCAAAATTATTTCACATTTGACTTTTATAACACAAATCATAAACTTAATTTTTGCAAAATTATTCTAGGGCACCACTGTTTTCCCCAAAGGCCTCTCTCAGTCCTTCGATATTGAAATCATGCTCTTCCGAAGGTTCATCATGTCATCATCCCGGTGGATGTTAATTTCTTCAAAAGTTAACTAGTCTAGTTCTGCCAGATCCCAATCGGTCAAGGGATGTGGGTAGCATTCGCAGTTTTCTCCATTGCTTTCAAAGACTTTTTGTAATCAAGCACCTTTTGTAAGACCTGCAATTTCACCTTGGATCAGAGAGTCACAAATAGGCTAGCCTACAAGGGACTTCGTGTGATGAGAGAGGATTGACACTGGGAGTAAGAAAGCAAGGAGGTGCCTGATGGAGACTATTGTGTTAATGGTCAGTTTAATATTTTCGTGACAACAGCTTTTATTTCCTCACGCAAACCTGTAATTGCAAGACTCAGATCCCGAACACTGATAATGAGGACTCCTGTGTGCAAGAATCTAATTGTTTGGTAAATGTTTGCTGCTGTTACAGCAAAGAAAGAAAGATTGTGATAACCTTCAAATACTACAAATTTCCCCCTTAAGTAAAGAGTAACATCAGTTCTCAACATGTTTTCTCAAAGCTAATTCCTTCTGAGTCCACTCCCACCTCCTATTGGTTACTTCTGTCACTGGGTTCAGACAATCCATACGCAACTGCCTAAATAATTCCAAAAGACTCCTTGAATCCATTGACATCTGTCACCTCTACTCATAACACTCTCTTCCTCACATCTATCCTGACCCCACCCCAACAGAGCAGCCAGAATGACCACTTAACCCCCCGAACCCCTTCAGTGATTCCCATTGCCTCCAGGAAATCAACCAAACTCTTTATTATCCTACAAGGCCCTGCTTAATACCCCCGCCCCTTCAGCCTCATCAATGTATTTCACCTCCTCTCTATTCTCCAGACATCTGGACCTTCAATTCCTTCCCGTCTTAGGGCCTTCTTACTTACTGCTCCCTCTGCCCGGAATGTTCTTCTCTTACCCATCCCTCAGGACTAAGCAGCCCCTGACTCCCAGACACTCCACCTCTCCTCCCACCATGGGACCCCCTCTGCACTGTTACTCTTCCACTGTCAACATTGTATGTATTTTTGAAGATGGCCCATCAATGTCTTGCCTTCCCACTACACTGTAGGGTTACTGAAACAGCCTGGTCTGGTTTACTTAGCATGACACTCTGTAGGCAGATCAGTAAACGTGTTGAGTGAATGAATCTGCCTGCATCTCCCCTACTCAGAATCCTACCATAAATACATTGCCCATGAAAATCAAAGGAAAGAGCCACATTTTACAGATGTAGTCTACGGGGGGCTATCTCATTTTCTCAGCTCTGGAAATTGATACATTGGTATTTTGCAAGACTGAAACAGATATTTTCAGAATTATCCTCTGAAGTCTTCCCAAAGAGGACCTGCATACTCTCTCAATACCTGTACCTCTGCTGAACCGTCTTTCCCATCAGAAGGTCTCATATCAAATCTCACTCTGCAGTTACACAGCTATTTTCTCTCACTCTGTCTTCAGAGGATACAGAACTGCTGGTTGTTATCTTTTGTGGTAAAAACTCTACTACATATATATATTTACTAAATATATATATATATTTATTTAGTTTTATTTTAAAGGGCAACACATTCAATTCTGCTAATTTTTTTTTTTTTTATGCATCCTCCCTATCCTTGGCCGTCTGTCTGTGTGGCCTCCCAGGAACCCTTTCCAGCCATCAATGAAGACTCCAAGACTGAACACACCACCTTGCTCTGTGTGGATGCGGGGACCTCTTCTAAGACTGAAGTCCTTGGCTTCTCTCCAGACCCTTGGATCATCCATCCTGGTGAGAAGGGAGGCATGCCCTGCTCTGCATTCAGCAAGATCCCAAGTTCTTCCCAAAGATAAAAACTTCCCTCCATTATCCTTGATCAGTGACCTCCAAACAGAATCACTGCTGCTGGTGTTTGGTAGTTTGGAAGCTGTCTGGAAGCCTCACAGGTGTGGAAACAGCTTCCTCACTCACTGGTCCACTTCCAATAATCGTCACCATTATAAGGAGTGCCAGGTGCTGTACCACGGATGTTTACTTTAGTCTCACTGAATCCTGATAATGACCCAGTGAAGTAGGTATTATTTTCTACAGTTCACAGCTTAGAAACTAAGGCTCAAAAAAGATAATGTGTTTGCCCAAGGTCACACGGCTAAGAAGCCCACATAAGACAAAGCTGGTATTCACATTAATGCACTTTCCACCAGACTCCCCTTTCCTCATAACACAAAGGCCTGATCCTTTCTTGTTGTCCTTCTTACTGCACAGTATACAAATGACTCTCTCAACCATACACCTTCACCATCTTCCTGGCTCATGCATACAGGGCCTGACTAGACCAATATAGTTGCTCAGATATGAAATAATGCCTTAGTAATTGTGGAATGTGGATCATGTGCCAGGCACAGAGTCAAACAAAAAGTTTCTGCCTAGGAAGCAACAATTGTTCATTTTAATGAATTCCATTCTAAACCCAGAGCATTAATATTCCACAGAAAGATTTCTGCAGTGGCATGAACAAGGATTAGTCCTTGTGCTCTCTCACTGGATTCCAAATGAGCAAAACTAACCAGTTAACGTTT
Organism: Equus asinus; assembly: GCF_041296235.1. Lineage (NCBI taxonomy): Eukaryota > Metazoa > Chordata > Mammalia > Perissodactyla > Equidae > Equus > Equus asinus. Next base: position 45,873,432 of record NC_091813.1, read on the forward strand.
AATGTGAAAATACTGCAGTAGAATTAAAGAGGAAAAAAAAAAAAAAACCTCACAAGACTCACCATAGCAAGAAGAAAGCGTGCGGCCATGAAGCTGTAATAATCGAATGTGAATCCCGCTGCGACACCAAAGAAAATCATGCCAAGGCTTGTGGACCACAGCACAAGGCGTCTGCCGATCCTGAGAAATAAGAATCACGCAGTGGAAGAAGCAAGGTACGCTTGAAATAGTTCAAACATCCACTCCAGTTCAGGAAAGATGAGTGTTACCTATATTTTTCATAGCTGTGTATTGCATTTACTTTCAGCAAATCATGAGTTAACACGAGTTCTTCAAGAGGCCAGTTTTTCCAGAGGGGCCTCTACCTAATGGCTAATATACATACCTGATGACTCTGGGTGACCCCCGGAGGACCTCCTAACCTGGGATTAGAGGGAGGAGGAGGGAGATTTGTCCTTTTCCTCCCAAGACTTCCATTCTCTGACCTGTTGGGTCATCTTCCCTGTTGGGCTGGCTCTGCCTACTAAGCTCGTCTGCAAACAGAGGTCTGGCTACATTCTGTGTCTAGAACAAGGTGCTCACGTGCCCTGTATAATTGAGGGGGGCATTTCTTTGTCTAAAAAGCAAACAAATTATATTCTTGACAGATTTTTAAAAATTGAGATATGATTCATATGCAGTAAAATTCACCCTTTTAAAGTATACAATTTTAGTATGTTCAGAGTTGTGCAATCCTCATCACTATCCAATTCCGGGACGTTTTCATCCATCCAAAAAGAAACTCTGGCCCAGGAGCCATCATTCCTTATTCTCTGCTCCCTCCAGCCCCTGACAACCACTGATCTCTGTTTTTGTCTCTACAGAGTTGCCTATTACGGGCATTTCATATAAACGGAGTTGCCCAATATATGACCTGTGTGTCTGGCTTCTTCTACTAAGCACTATGCTTTCAAGGTTCATCCACATTGCAGCCTGTATCAGTACTTCAGTACTTTTTATGACTAAATAACATTCCATTGTATGGATATACCACATTTTGTTTATCTACTCATCAGTTCATGGATATTTGGATTGTTTCCACTTTTTGGCTATTAGGAATACTACCACCAAGAACATTCATGAGCAAGATTTTGGGCGAACTTATGTTTTCAAGTCTCTTGGGTATATACAGAGAAGTGGAGTTGTTGGCTCATATGATAACTCTATGTTGAACTTTTTGAGGAAGTGCCAAACTGTTTTCCAAGGTGGCTGCCCCATTTTTACAATCCCACCAGCAACGTAGGAGGGTACCAATTTCTCCACATCCTCCACAACACTTGTTATCGTTTGTCTTTTTTATTATAGCCCTCCTAGTGAGTGTGCAGGAGTGTCTCATTGTGGTTTTGATTTACATTTCCCTAATGATTAATGATGTTGAACATTTTTATGTGTGCTTATTGGCCATTTGCATATACCCTTTAGAGAAATATCTATCCAAATCCTTTGCCCATTTTTAAACAGGATTTTTCATTGTTGAGTTATAAGAGTTCTTTATATATTCTGGATACTAGACTCTTATTAGATATATGATTTGTAAATATTTTCTCCCCACGAGTTGTCCCTGACAGATAGTTTTAAGGCAAAAGAACATAGTCCTGAGATGCCAAGCAACAGGTTTGCCTGGTATAGCGGAGGACATGCAAGCAAAAAAGAAACTGTCATAGTCACACCTTCAGCCTTCTCTGCTCCCACACAGGATTGTTGGCCCTACACATGAATGTTTCCCATCTCATTTGAGCCCTGAATGCCATTTAAAACTATTTTTTATGCATCCTGATCAACCCTTTCTAGCACCCCCAATGTCTTCACTCAGCAGATAAGCAGTCACCTCCTGCAGGGAACAGAGACCATGAAAGAAACAGCCCCACAACTTCCTGCCCTGCCCACTTGTCAACACAACCTGCGTCTGCATCAGCCTGCTCTTCTTCCCTCCTCTCTAGAAATACCTACCTTTTTCTAAATGGTCTTTGGAGAAAAAAGCTTTGCAAGCTTTGGATTGGATCACACCTTTTCCTACCTCCTCTGAGACCTTATTCTACTAATTACTTTTTTTTCATCTATCTTTCCCACTCCTCTGACTCTTTCCTTTCAGTTTAAGTCTCTTCCAACCAAAGACAAGAACCTTCTCTGGATCCCATCGCTCCTTTAGCCGCCTTGCATCTTGCATTTCCTCCACTGACAGACTCATCAGAAGGGAAGAACTACTTCCCCAGCTCCTACATTTCCTCAGCCAATGACCGAGACCAGGCTGCACTTGACTTTTCTGAGATCGCTGTAGGGGCCCCGGGGACTTCCAGGTTGCCTCTCTGGGTCCTTTTCTGCCTGTCTTCTCTAGTGTCACTGACCTTGCCTGCTCCTCGGCGCCCTGCTCTCCCTCGGCCTGCAACACAGCACCCTCCAGGTCTGGCTCGCTTCTCCCCGATGGGCCACCTGCCTCAATGCTGGCATCTCCTAAAGTCTTCTTCCACACACTTTCTGCCCTGTGATGTCATCTACTCCCCTGGCTCTGATTCCTCAATATGTGCTATTAACTGCCTGCTTGCCTTAGGGCCTGGCTGCTCTTCTCCACTTGGATGCCCTGCAGAGCTGCCATCTTTTGTTGTTGTTATAGTTGGTATTGATTTTGATTTTCCCTTTTTTCTTAATTTAGGGAGAGTACATGCTCGTTGGAAAACATGCAAACACGTTTCCTGCTCTTCTAAAGCAGCTTTCTCCCTAGGATTTCCTGAGTTGGTCAATAACATCAGCTGCCCTCCAGGCTCCCAAACCTTAATGCGTTCCTCCCCGACTCCTCTCCTTCCTACATATTGGTCACCAAATTATGTTGGTTTAAAAATGCCTCCCAAATATGTATCCATCTTTCCCTCTCTGCTTCTCCTGTTTTCATTCAAGCCTTCATCATTTCTTACATCATTCCTCCCAATAGGCCCCCAACCAATCTTCCCAACGTCACCCCATCACACCCCCTGCCCCTTCCTAGAAATAAAACAATCCTGGTCATGGTTCTGTCTCTTGTCGTTTCCTTTATCCATCCCATGCTTCTTCCAAACTGACCTCCCAACCATTCCTGGAACGTACCAGGCTCTCTCCTGACACAAAGTTGCTCCTTCCCCTTGGAAAGCCAACCTGATCTAACATCCATTGCCAACCCTCCTCTTTTTTTGCTTGAGGAAGATTAGCCCTGAGCTAATGTGAGTAACATAAATGTGAGTAGTTACTACTTTAAGAGCATTTACCACACTTCATTGAAATTATCTGTTTAGAAGTTTGTCTCCTCTACTGTTAGCTCCATGAGGATGGAATCAGATCTTATTTCTTTTGCTTTTTTATTACAATATATCATACATAAGTAAGAATATATAAAAAATATATATGTAATTTAGAGAATAATAAAGAATCAAACACCTATGCAATCACAACCCAAAGTAAGAAAGAGAGCATTGCCAGCCTCCCAATAGCATCTCTCACTTCCCTTTGTGATTTCAACCCCCTGCCCACTTCTAGGAGGAATCATTATCCTAATTTTGGCAATAATCAATTCCTTGGTTTTCATTCCATTTTACCACTTTTATAAGCAACCCTAAACAACATAGGTTACTTTTGCAAGTTTTTAAACCTTCTAGAGTGGAACAGTACCATATGTACTATTTTATGACTTGCTTCTCGCACTCAACATTATTTTTGGAGATTCATCTCTTTTTTTTTTTTAATCTTTTTTTTTTCCTTTTTAAAGATTGGCACCTGAGCTAACAACTATTGCCAATCTTCTTCTTTTTTTTTTCTGCATTTTTTTCTATCCAACCTCCCCGCCCCCAGCACATAGTTGTGTATTTTTAGTTGTAGATCCTTCTAGTTGTGGCACGTGGGACGCCACCTCAACGTGGCCTGATGAGCAGTGCCATGTCCACACCCGGGATCCAAACCAGAGAAACCCTGGGCCACAAGAAGCGGAGCGCACAAACTTAACCACTCAGCCACGGGGCTGACCCCTCATCTCTGTTGTTTTGTGTAGCTACGGTTCGTTTATCTCACAGCCACATATCCCACTGCAAGAAGATACTGCAATATACGTGTCTATGGCATGGCTGAAGGATGTTTGAATTGTTCACAATCCCAGGCCGTTAGGAACAGTGCTGTAGGAATATTCTTATGCATGTACCCATGTGGACACGTGCCAGAACATCTCCAGGGCACATGCCCTAGAACACGTGGGCTGTATACATCACCAACTTCTCTGTATAATGCTAAACTGCTCTTCAAAGTTTTCCTGATTTGCATTCTCAATGTGCATTCACACCAGCAGGCTGAGAGATCCTAGTACTCCATATTCTCACCAACTCTTAGTATTACAAGACTTCTTACTTTCGACAACTGGTCACAAATAAATGGTATGATTATACATCATCAACACCCTTTTCATCTTTTCATTAGCCATTTAGATTTTTTTTTTTTATGAAGTGACTTCAAAACTTTTCTCATTTTTCTATTAGGTTCTCTATCTTTCTCCTATTGATATAAAAATCCTTTGACTATTCTAGATCCTAATCCTTTAGTTATATGTAAAGCAAATATTTTCTCCCTCTTTGTCTCTGGCTTGTGTCTTTCTTCTCTTAATGGTGTCTTTGATGGACATAAATTATTTGAATGAAGTCAAATTTATCCATCTTTTCCTTCATAGTGCTTTTTATGTCTTAAAAAAAATGTCCTTCCATTAGGTTCTGAAAATATTCTCCTTATCTCCATAAAGTTATATAGTTTTGTTTTTCATATACACACCTGTAACCCTTCTGGAACTGATTTTTGCACTGTAAGGTGTGAAGAAGGGACTCCAATTGTGTTTTCTTCTATATGGCTAGACAGTTATCCCAACATCACTTATTGATCTTTTTCCTGCTGATGTGCCATGCCTTCTTGGTCCCCTAGTTACGTCTATGAATGCACTAGTCTGTTTCAGGATCTTCTAAGGGACCATCAATCTGTTCTCTAACAATATATCTGTTATACCTTAATGATTTGATTCCTGAAGTTTGTCATTTTCTCCATAGGGGGTTTACACACTTTTTGTTAGATTTATCCATATATATTTTATATTTTTAGGCTTTTGTAATAGCATTTAAAAACTTTTACATTTGTTACTGGTATGTAGAAACATAACTCATTTACATATATTGATAATATATCCAGCAAACTCCCTAAATGCTCGTTAATTGTAATAATTCATCTGCAGGATTTTCTTCATACAGAAATGTACTGGCTGCAAATAATCACTTTTTTTTCTTCCTTCTTTCCCCTTATGCCTTTCTTCCTCCCTCTCCTCCTCTTTCTCTTCTTCTCTCTCTCTTTTGCTTTATAGCACTGCCTAAACTCTCTAGTAGATTGCCAACAGAAGGGGTGTTTCACACATCCTTGTCGTTCTGGATCTCAAAGGAAAAGCTTCTAACATTTTGTAATTAACATATTTATAGTATATCTTTTTGCAGATACTCATTATCAAATTAAGGACATTTTTAGTTTTTATCATGAATGGATTTTGAAATGTATCAAATGCTTTTCTTTTATTTATTGAGTCGATAATACAAATTTTGTCCTCTAACTTGTTAACGTAGTAAATTCCACTGGTTGGCTTCTAGTATTAAATATGTTTCAGACCTTATCTCTCTGCTTCCATGAATTTCAATCTCTCTTATTTTCCATCTCTTTGTCTCTCTGAGTTTTATTATTGATAATTTTTTTCTTAGCTATCATCCATTTTACTAATTTTTTCTTTAGCTGTGTATAATAGGTTGTTAAAACTATCCAGGAAGTTTGTTATTCACTTATTTTGGTTTTTGTTTCTAGATGTTCTAGGTAGTTACTCCTCAATTTTATGTCATTTTTAAATACAATTTCCAGATTTTTATCAATATTTTCAAGTTTGTCTTCTATTTATTTAAAAATAGTAAACACTTATTCTATTACTTATGCCTGATAATTCCAGTATTTGAAGTCTTTGTGCAGAAGTCTCCTTCTGCTTCCTATTGCTTCTGCTGATTCACTCTCATGTTGCCTTTTAATCATGTGTTTTGGCCTTGACCAACCGACCTATTTTCCTCCAAAAATAATTTATGAGAATCCCCTCAGGCCTAGGATGATGGCAAATGTCGGGTCTTGAATTTGGTTTTACTCTACTTTTAAGTTAATCTGTTAATCTGTTACTGTTTAATGGATGCTGGCAGAAGACACAAGACTCCTGGGACAGAGATAAAGGAGTTCATTACTTACAACACAGCAAGAACAACAGTACTAGCACAGCACTAGCAGAGCATCAGCATATTTGTGTCAGCTCCCCTTGCCCCCAAGTCCCACAGGAACAACACAATGGGCTCAGATGACAGCAGCACATGTAGTAGGCTGCATTAGGGAAGAAAAACACTGAACTTGAGAAATCTACTGCTCTTATGGCAAGCAGTGAACAAGCCCACTCTTTGTCTGTGGTAGAGAGAAGACATTACCGCATCTTTGAAGGTTATCAGCTGCCTAAACAACTCTGAGAAATGGCCCATGTAAAAAGCGTGGTCAGGAACTTGCAGTCTTGCACACCCAGGAAGATACACAGAAGAGTCCAAGAGACCCAAGGAGGGAGCCTCTCCACCACCTTCTTAGGTATTTTCTGCCCATCTTACAGTCAGTGAGCTCCAATTGAAAGCAATGATTCATAAGAACCTCTAAGATTTTCTGCTTTGTTCCAAAAAAGCCTATTTTGTTCCCCTCCCCACTGACAACCTAATTTCTACACCTCCCAGGAAGACAGCTGTGGAGAAGAAGATTTGTAAACACTAAAACATAACTTCAGCCACCCAATAATAACTAGACTCCACTTCTGCTCCAATTTCATTATTCAAATGCCACCTCCCGGAGGGGATGTGGGTGGTTGGGAGAAAGACCTGGCGCTCCTCCCTTTAAACTTCCACAATCTTTGCCTCCATTGCTTTCACTTCTAGTATGGCCCTGGCCACAACAAAGCCCTATAATTTTCCTTTGGACATGTTTGTCAGCCGCAGTGGACTGGCACACCCCAAGGGCAGGGATTTCTGACCTAAGCTGCTGTCTTTAGGTTCCCAGTACTCAGCACATGCCTGTAAAATTCACAACTACGGGGACCAAATAAGCTCATCGCTGTGCTTTAGCACAGGTACTTAGAGTGTGGTCCATATCTGTACAGAGATGAAGTTTGCTTTAAGAGCTACACATTCATTTTAATGTCCATTTTTAAAAAATATGACTGATATAACAAACCCACAATTTCATAAATATCACTGCTTAGGACTAGGCTATACCTCTTAAAAAGCAAGTCTATTTAAAGAAAAAAATTTTCAAAATAATAACCAGTATCTATTGAATGATTGTATGTCCAAGGTACTTTTTCTGTATTAATTGTGCAATAACCCTTTGAGGTGAGTGCTATTATTTTCATTACCAGCTTACAAACGAGATTCTGAAACACAGGTGAGGCAATTTGCCCAGGGTCCACAGGTAATAAATGGTAGAACCAGGACTTGAACCCAGGCAGATTGTCTTCAGAACCCATTCTTTTACCATTATGTTATTTTGTGCCCCTAAATAACAGATAGCAAAGAGGTAAGGATTTAGATAATAGGTATGAAAATGACTAAAGTTTTGAACATAATTCCCTGTCTCCTAAGAAAACCAGACAGAACCCTACACTGATGCAACCATCCTAAATATTTCATTTTACCTGTCAGAAAGGTAGCCAAAAATCACTGCTCCCAGCAGGACTCCAAGCATAAATATGGGCTGGATCAGCCTTGCGAACCATTCTCGGTTACAGACCAGATCCCACTCGGTCACCACGGTGCTGTTCCACTTGCTTTTGTCATATATGTAGCCATCCGAGCAAGGAAAGCTAGTCTTATGGCCAGTATAATCATAGTTCAAACTCGACTTGTTATCCCTCCAGAACCTGTGACACTTTGTGAGCTCCCAGATGTCACCATCCTGTAGCTGCACTACAAGGCGGTCTTCATGTCCTGTGGAAAACAGGGTCCAGATGTCCTCCGACCTCCAACTAGAGATATTGCGGAAAAGAACCTGACTCATGTTGCCTGGGGGCCTGCAGATATGCCGCGGGGACACTGTCAAGAACACAGAAGCCAAGTAGTGGATACCACAAGAGATGTTCTGGAAGGCACATATAAAATAGAGGAATATCTGGTATCTGCAAAGAGAAGAAAAGCAGGTTATTTTATCTAGCCTATGGGCTAAAAAAGAACATGAGCAAATATGAAGGGTCTCTATTACGTTTCACTTAATATATATACAGATGGATCAATACAGAAATAATTATGGATGTCTGTATACATAGGCTAGTATATACACATATATTACATAGCTCTCTCTCTCTGTTGAGAGGGCCTAGAAGCAATGACATCCCAATAGCAACACACACACCCAGTGCCCGGATCTCGGCTTCTAAATACTATTCTCCAAAAAGGAAAACTGGCTGATTCTAAGATCAGGACAGGGAGAATACAAAATAACCCTGGAGCATCTTGTAGTGTCAGAAAGTAAGGAAGAGCTCAAAATACAAAAAGATGGGGGCATGTCAAAGACACACAGGAGTCAATCTGAAAGAGCTCCCAATGGCCAAAGCTGAAACAATTTTAGCAGTAAAATAAATAGCATAGTACATCCCAAAGTATAAAATAAATATACAAGTCCATACTGTGATTGTTAATTTTATGTGTCAACATGACTGGGCCAAGGGATGTCCAGATAGCTGGTAAAACATTATTTCTGGGTGTGTCTGTGAGGTGTCTCAGAGGAGATTAACATTTCAATCTGTAGACTGAGCAAAGAAGATCCCTTCACCAATGGGAGTGGGCATCATCCAATCCCCTGAGGGCCTGAATAGAACAAAAAGGCCGAGGGCGTCTGCTTGGGCTGAGACATCCATCTTCTCCTGCCCTCGGACACTGGTGCCCCTGGTTCTTGGGCTTTCAGACTCAGACTGGGACTTACGAGACCAGCTCAACACAAAGTTGACATAAGGGAAGCCATATTGTAGAAAAGAAACCATATTGTAACTTTGAATGACCTCTGATTAACAAACCCAGACATGCTCTGTAGATTTTATGGCCCCTCCCAGCTGCTATAAGTTGATAATTTGTTCTTTTGAGCTCCTTAGGAATGTGATGACCCCCAGGCACAGAGTCCATGTTGACAGCCATCATCAACGACAAGTGAAAGATCAGGGTATAGGGCATTGCTCTGATCTCTGATGCATAGCCAGTAAAACAAAAGACTATCAGGAACTGAGACTGGACGTCTGCCCCACCCTGGAGATCAGATGGAGGCCCCACTGGGATGAGGTCTATTTTTCAGGGACTGTTAAAATTTGGGTTGTCTATACTCCTTATGCTTCTGCTCAGATACTTGATTATAAAATGTGCCTTTAGATGTTGTTCCAAAACTGTTGAGTAAGGTACAAAATTCTAATAATGTAAAATGTCAACCTGAAGCTGGGAACAAGAGAATATTTCCAAATGAGTGCTAAACAGTTTCATTCCTCCAACCCGGATCTATGCCCCAATTCAGCAGGAAGTAGCTAGATCGGTCGTCGCCCTGAATCCCTCAAGAATAAGGAACGACCAAGGAATGGGGGGATTGAAACTGGCAAACAGTTAGCGATTGATGATTAAGTAGCTAGGAACTAAAGTGCTTTTTCCTTTTTGCAATTACTGATTATAGCTTTTAGCTGTTCCCCTGCCCACTGTTAACCGAAACACTTAGGCAATATGCTCTCCGACTCCCACTAGGTTCCTGTATGGATAACGTCTCCCTGGAGCCTGGATCACCATGGTAATGGGTGTGTGAGCTGTTTTCAGGAATTAGAACCCCTTGTCCATTTCAGGCTAGTTGAGACCACCAACCCATCAACTGGGCCCACACAGATGTCTGATAAGCAACCTTTTCATGTCAAGAGGCTGAAAACTCCACCCTCGGATCATGCTAAAGCTGCCATTTTGTGAACATGCATCCTATGAAGAGGCATGGAGTCTGACCACGCTTGCATAGATCATCAATTACCTCACCTCTCCTCACTTCCTATCACCTATCTCCACATTTCAGACCACCTTGTCCCCCTATCCCATAAACATCCCTCAGTCCTCATTTTCGAGGATGTGGATTTGAGACTCATGTTCTCGCTTCCTCACATGGCTGCCTTGTGATGAAAACCCTCTCTCTGCTGCAATCTCATCGTCTCCATGTTTGGCCTTCCAGGTTGGGGGCAGAAATGAACCTGGTGCGGTAACACCATCTCAGATTGGGACTTATACCATCAGCCCTCTGATTCTCAGGCCTTTGGACTCAGAATTACAGCACTGGCTTTCCTGGGTTTCCAGGCACATTGTGAGACTTCTTGCCTCCATAACCCTGTGAAGCAATTCCTATATTAAATCTCTTCTTATCTATATCTGTACCTATCTATCTATATCCTATAGATTCTGTTTCTCTGAAGAATCCTAAGAAATATGTCACATTGATATAAATAAATGATTGAACAAATAAATAAAAAGGAGAAAAGAGACAAATCTGTCTCATAGTAGAATTCCAACTAATGTCTGTAGAGATTCTCCCTCTCCAGGAGACAGAGCTTAATCTCCGCTCTTTACTCATGTGGGTGGGCTAGAATAGAGGAGGAAGAGGGGAAAAAAATACTACATTTACAGTGGGGAAATCTGTCAAACTCTTATCGTAACCAAATGTTGACGGTTAACATCCCCAGTGATGTTGTGTGGCTCTCACGAAGCCCCTCATATGATGTGATGAAAAGGCACTTCCCCTCTGTGGCCTTTTTTCCAAAAACCATAACCCCAGTCTAATCTTGAGAAAAACAACAGATAATTCCAGTTTAGAGGGCATTCTACAGATTGCTGGCCAACACACCTAAAGACTATCAAGGTCATAAAAAAACAAGGAAAGACTGAGAAACCACCACAGACCAGAGGAGAGTGGGTTAACATGACAGCTAAATGCAATGAGGTGCCCTGGGTTGGATCCTAGAACAGGAAGAGGACATTCTTGGAAAAACTGGTGAAATGGACACAAAGTCTAGAGTTTAGTTAATAGTAATGTACTAATGTCAGCTTCTCAGTTTTGACAAACGTGCCACGGGGGAAGTAAGACGTTAACAGTAGGGGAGACTGGGTGAGGAGCATAAAGGAACTCTTTGCTATCTTTCCAACTTTCCTGTAAATCTAAAATTATCCAAAAATTAAATTTATTCAAAATTTAAAAAATAAACGCCGGGTCTCCAAATTTACAGACTCAAACCAACAGCGACATATTTTCTGAAATAAAAATTGTCTCACAGGGACGACTGGGCCCATAGGCCAGCAGGGTAGAATACATGAAATTTGGACTGCTCCACAGATTTCAAACCCTGGAATTAAGAGTCACAACAGAGTCTTTGGGTAGGTGATTTCACTATTTAGATTTCAAACAGAATCAGTTCAGACAATGAAGAACATTACTATAAAACAATTATAACAGGAGGTAGAAAATAGGTCCTGTCAGATCATGCTGAGGCGAAATTGCACTGTCAACACATGGGCTCTTCATCTCCCTGCCTCCTTTCACACCTGCCCACCCACTTGGTCCTGATGCTCCCTCTCAGTGCAACGTGCTTCTGACCATCCTTTAGCTCAGTGGTTCTCAAACTTGTTGGTCTCAGGAGTCTTGACATTCCTAAAAACTGTGAAGATCCTAAGGCCTTTTCTCCATGTGGGTTCTATCTATCAATATTTATGTATTAGAAATTAAAATGGAGAAAATTAAAAATATTTATTACTCCATTTAAACACAAAAACAATAAGCCTATTGTATGTTAACATTAAATAACATACAGCTATAGTTTTTAAAACAAAATTAGTGAGAAAAGTAGCACTGTTTTACATTTAAAACTTGGATTAATAAAAGACAGCTCGTTTCTCATATCTGCGTCTGCTTCAACCTGATGTCTTATCACACGTCATTGAGCTTCTGGAAAACTCATTGTACTTTCACGAGAGAGTGAGGGCAAAGAAGGCAATGTCCTAGTATTACTATGAGCATAGTTTGGGCCTTGCAGACCCTAGACATCTGCAGATCAGTTTGAGACCTGCTGGTTGAGCTGCCTCCTTCTCTAGTCCCCTCTCTCCACTCCTGCCTTGTTCCCTCCACACCAACCACCCACTTTCAGCCACTCTTTCCCCTTCCTGCCTGCTTCTCTCAGTTCCACCCTTTCTATTTGCTTCCCCCTGCTCCATTCTCACTCATTTACTCATTTTCTCTCCCTATTTCTTTCTTTCTCTTCTCTGACCACAATATGCAACTGAAGTACTGTTCTGTTATTTATGTTGAGTATTTTTCCCCTCCCCAAAGCCCCAGTGCATGGTTGTATATACTAGTTGTAAACCCCTCTAGGTCTTCTATGTGAGCCGCCCCACAGCATGGCAACTGACAGACAGGTGGTGTGATTCCATGACCAGGAACCAAACCTGGGCCACCGAAGCAGTGAGAGCGCCGAGCTTTAACCACTAGGCCATCAACACTGGCTTTATGTTGGTTTTTTAAAGAACACCAGGTGAATGTCTTCTATTTCTCTATCAAATAAACAAACAAAAAAAGCCCCACAAAAGGTTAAATCAAAGTCCTATAAGGGTAGAAATTGTGGTTCAGTCACTTAGTAACTCTGATAGCACCTAGCTTGGGGTGTATCGCAGGGCATAGAGGATGTCACAGAATATCTCAGACTGGAAATGAGCAGCAGTGAAGTTTATGCATACTCAGTGCTCTGGTAAGGAGAAGTATCCAAGAGGCCAGTGTATCCAAAAACATTTGACTGGGTTCCCCATTAGTAAAAAGATGAATGTGTGTGTGTGTGTGTGCCTGTGTGTGTTTGCACAGACATATAAAATGAGCATATACACATACACATAGTCATATAATACTGAATTAACATATTACATATGTTGAAATATAAATTCATATATGTATATTTATTTCTTTACATACATTCATATGCAAAATGGGTGTTTCTGTGGCACTCCCAAGGATCATCTTTGCCCGCCATAAGGGTGAACACACCCAACTTTGGACACTATCGCAAGTGACAATGCTAGGCAAAGTCACAGAAGTGGTGCTGTGAAGTTATCAAGCTGGTGACCTCCCCAAGTCCTCCAGATGACTGCCAAGTTGGTACGTGGCCACCATTCCTCACTTCTCATAGAACCTCATAGAGATAAATAATAAGCAAAGTTGAACTGGTTTAAAGGATTGTGGCTATCAAGATGCCACGGGCTGGTGGTGTTGGCCACAGTTTCAAAGTGGAGCTCTGTCTCTGGCACTGACCCAGGTAGCTAGTTCAGGGAAGAAAAACACAAAGCAAAAGGCAGACAGGAATTAAGTGGCTTTTTTCTTTAGCAATGGAAGGAAAGGGAGACACAAATTACTATTCTCAGGGTCTCTTTGGAATGAGCAGCCAAGAGAAAAACCTAGAGCCCCGAAGTTTGAGTCCTCAAGCTAACAGGAGTCAGCTCTGTTTTCTCAGAAAAGGTGCCCCTGCAAGAAGAAAAATGACAAGAAATCAGCCTCAATCTATTCCATACAGAGACTGGGCAGGGACAGCAGGCTGAGAAGATAAGTCTGAGTTGCTGTGGCTCCTTAAGACTCCAAGAGGCTAAGATCCAGTCTCGAACAAGCGGTGCTTGAACCCTCACCCCTGCAGGTCACAAGCCCCCATGCACTGGCCGCTGGATGTCACTGCAGAGCCCAAGGTCAGGCTCTGCCTTTGGCCTGCACACACTATGCCACCTGTGAGCACGTGGCATGGCTGGAGGGTCACCTGCTGCCCGGCAACAGGCTCGTGCAGTCTGGGGACATTTCTTCCTTCCCTGGTGTTTTCTCAGGCAGCATTTCCTAGGCTGCAGGAATAATCACTAGCCAGGACAGCTCTGCTAGAGAATTCCACCTGAGTGGTTCTGCTTCCATCAGGCAGACTCCAGACGGGCCTGTTCTTACACAGCAGAGGTCCTCATGGCCCCACTTCTCTCACCCAGGCTACACTTGTTGCTGATGCTGTTCTGTACACGACACCTTATTCGGCATTGTCTTGGTCACTGTACATGTTCTACTAACACCTCACGTCAAACCACACTTTACAGCGTAAGCCCTTTCCCATTCACTATCTCATTTAAGCATTGCAACATACTTCAGAGTGTGTGGGCCAGCTGAAATTTACTCATCAAAAACTCTTTGCTTCAGATCGCTGGGAAGATGGCAGCATAGGAGAACTCTGAACTCACCTCCTCCCATGGACACAAGAAACTTACAACTGCCCTTGGAACAATTACCCCTGAGAGAGAACTGAAAACTGTATAAAAAGAACCACCACAACAAGGGACAGTGCTGACTGAGGTGGAAGAGGCAGAAATTATTTTCTGGAGAGGAAAAAGCCACATTCCAGCCACAGCACTTCACAGCTGGGAGCAATCTTAAGGTGGTACAAAGCCTTTCCCAAAGGAGTGAGGGATATGAGAAGCAGAGTTTACCACAATGAGCAGCTTTTGGACTCAGCACAACTGAGACGAGTGTCATAATATCCGGCTTTGCTGGCTATTAACTACAATGGGGAAGATCCCCCCAGAAAAGCTATCAGACATAAAGGATAGAAAAGTCTGCTCTCAAAGGGCCCACACACAAATTCACCCATTTTGGAAAGCAACACAAAATCACCAGAAAGAAAGATGAGCAGCCCTTTGGTAAAAAGGGACTCACTTGAGAGGCTCTGGGCACATCTTGGTGAGAGGTGAGACCTCCCCAGGCTGAGACCACCTCCCCAGGGACTGAGACATTGGCAGGAGCCATTAATGTGACCTAGTACTGGCAGATGCCATTGGAGTTCTTCCTCTAGCCTGTTAGCACTGAGGCCTGCCCCACCCACTAGAACACCCATTTAATCCAGCTCAGTCAAAGCAGGCAGCCTGCCTTAGGAACTGGCCCCACACAACAGCAGGCCCTAGGGCAACCTGTGGGCCCACATAGGCTGGGTAGAGCCACCTCTACAGTGGGGTGAGTGGGTCCCCCTCTGCGGGGCAGGGCATGTGTGAGGGACAGGGCATGTGCAAGGGGCAGCCTTGCATTGGTAGAGTGTCTGGGGCCTCTGCAGTGGGGCAAGTAGATCCACTTCAGTGGGTCGGGGTGTGAGCATGGGGCAGGACTGTGTTGATGGGGTGTGTGAGCCTGCTGGCGGTAGGGTTTGTAAACTGTATCAGACTTGTGCTTCTCAAATAGCCAAACAGGGGATCGTCACATTCCAATGCCTGATACAATTGTGTGCTGTCACACCTGGGGCCAGCCCCACCCAGCTGCACTCCTGAGAGAGCTGACAACAGCCTTTCAGACTGGAGGCCTACAGTAACTGTAAGCCCATGAGCCTAGCAACCAGCAACACTGGAGGCCTACTCACTTAACAGAAAAACTGTAGCAGGAATGTGCTATTAGACCTTGTAGTCAACTGTGCTGGGGCTCCTCACACCTGATAAAGTGGCTGAAGGGACCAGAGCAGCCACACACAGCTGAGCATTACAACCAGACAGCAAGGGGGACAGCGTAGCCTCCCTGGGCACCTGCAGCAACAGCAACTGTGCCACAACAGAAGGACACATGTAGCCCACACAGGGGACACTCCTGAAACATTTGGAACTAGTGATGAGAGGGAAGCCCACTGCTGGGCCTCATAAAGCCTCTCTTACATAAGGCCACCTCTCCAAGATCAGGAGACATAACTGATCTACCTAACAGATAGATATAAGCACAGAGAAAGAGGCAAGATGGGGAGACAAAGGAATATGTTCCAAATAAGGGAACAGGACAAACCCCTGAAAAAGAACCAAATTAAACAGAGATAAACAATCTACCTGATAAAGAGTACAAACAAAAAGTCATAAAGATGCTCACTGATCTTGGGAGAACTTCAATAAAGAAGTGGAAAATATAAAAAAGAACCAATCATAAATGAAGAATACAATACCGGAAATGAAAAATTCACTAGAGGAACTTGATAGCACAGTAGGTGATACAGAAGAATGGATCAGTGAGCTGGATGAAGGACCAGAGGAATCACCTAAGCTGAACACATAAGAGAAAAAAGAATTAAAAAGAACAAGGACAGCCTAAGGGAACTCTGGGACAACATCAAGTGCACTAACATCCATGTTGTAGATGTGCCAGGAGGAGAAGAGAGAGAGAAAGGGGCAGAGAATCTACTTGAAGAAATAATAGCTGAAAACTTTCCTAACCTAAGGAAGGAAGCAGACATCCAGGTACAGGAAGCACAGAGAGCACCAAACAAGATAAACCCAAAGAGGCCCACATCAAGACACATTACAATTAAAGTGCCAAGAATTAAAGATAAAGAGAGAATCCTAAAAGCTGCAAGAGAAAGGCAACAAGTTACACACAAAGGTAAACCCCATAAGGCTATCAGCTGACTTCTCAGCAGAAACCTTACAGGGTAGAGTGGAGTGACACAATATATTTAAAGTGCTGAAAAGAAAAAAACCTATGGCCAAGAATACTCTACCTGGCAAGATTATCATTCAGAATGGAAGGAGAGATAAAGAGTTTTCCAGACAAGTGAAAACTAAAGGAGTTTATCACCAAGAAACAAGCCTTACAAGAAATGCTAAAGGGACTTACTTAAGTGGAAAAGAAAAGACCACAAACAGGAATAAGAAAGTTGTTTTTTTAAAAAAACAATAAATTAACTGGTAAAGGCAAATACACAGTGAAGGTGGCAGATCAACCACCTGTGAAGCTAATGTGAAGGTCAAAAGACAAAAGTACTAAAATTATTTCCATGATAAGAGGGTAATGGATACATACCCACAAAAAAAGAGGTTAAATATATCAAAAATATAAAATGTGGGAGGAGGGTAGTAAAAGAGCAGAGCTTTTAGCAAGAGATCAAACTTAAGAGACCATCAACTTAATATGGATTGCTATATATGTAGGTTAGTATATATGAACCCCATAGTAATCACAAAGCAGAAATGTACAATAAACACAGAAAAAATTAAGAGAAAGAATGGCCAGCCCAGTGGCATAGTGGTTAAGTTCACGTGCTCTACTTTGGGAGCCCACGGTTCACAGGTGTGCATCCCAGGCATGGACTTACACACTGCTCATCAAGCTACGCAGTGGCAGTGTCCCATATACAAAATAGGGGAAGACTGACATGGATGTTAGCTCAGGGACAATCTTCCTCACCAAAAAAAAAAAAGAGAGAGAAAGGAACCCAAACATAATAATAAAGAAAGCCATCAAACCACAAGGGAAGAGAGCATGAGAAGAAGAAAGGATCAGAGAAGAACTACTAAAATACCCAGAAAAAAATAACAAAATGGTAATAAGTACATTCTTATCAATAGCTACTTTAAATGCAATGCCCTAAATGCTCCAACCAAAAGGCAAAGGGTGGCTGATTGGATAAAAAACAAAACCCATATATATGCTGTATATAAGAGACATACTTCAGACCCAAAGAAACTCACAAACTGAAAGTGAAGAGTGAAGGGATGGAAAAAAATACTCCAAGAAAATGGTAATGAAAAGAAAGCTGGCAATACTTATATCAGACAAAACAGACTTTAAAGCAAAAACTGTAAAAAGAGACAAAGAAGACCACTACATAATGATAAAGGGAACAATCCAACAAGAGGATATAACACTTGTAAATATCTATGCACCTAACATAGGACCTAAATATATAAAGCAATTGTTAACAGACATAAAAGGAGAAATAGACAGTAACATAATAATAGGAGGAGACTTTAACACTCCACTTATACAAATGGATAGATCATCCAAACAGAAGATGAATAAGGAAACACTGGCCTTAAATGACACATTAGACCAGATGGACTTAGTAGATGTATACAGAACATTCCACCCCAAAATTGCAGAATACACATTTTTTTCAAACGTACATGCAACATTTTCCAGGATAAATCACATATTAGGACACAAAACAAGTCTCAATAAATTTAAGAAGACTGAAATAATACCAAGCATCTTTTCTGACCACAACAGTATGATACTAGAAATCAGCTACAGGAAGAAAATCAGAAAACCCACAAAAATGTGGAGATTAAGCAAAATGCTACTGAACAGCAATTAGGTCAACAAAGAAATCAAAGGATAAATCAAAAAGTACCTGGAGACAAATGAAAATGAAGATACAACATGCCAAAATTTATGGGATACAGCAAAAGGGGTTCTAAGAGGGAAGTTTATAGCAGCAGAGGCCTCCCGCAACAAAGAAGAAAAATCCCAAATAAATAATCTAGCAGTGGACCTAAAGGAACTGGAAAAAAGAAGAAGGAACAAGGTCCAAAATCAGTATAAGGAAGGAAATAATAAAAATCAGAGCAGAAATAAGTGAAACAGAGACTTAAAAACAATAGAAAAAAAATCAATGAAACCAAGAACTGGTTCTTTGAAAGATAAACAAAATCGACAAACCTTTAGCTACACTCACCAAGAAAAAAAGAGAGAAGGCTTTAATAAATAAAATCAGAAATGAAAGAGGAGAAATTACAACAGACACCTCAGAAATACAAAAGATTATAAGAGAATACTATGAAAAGCCAAATGCCGACAAACTGGATAATCTAGAAGAAATGGATAAATTCTCAGAATCATACAAACTTCCAAAACCGAATCAGGAAGAAATAGAGAATTTGAATAGATCAATTACTAGTAAGGAAATTGAAACAGTAATCAAAAATCTCCCACAAAATAAAAGTCCAGGACCAGAAGGATTTCCTGGTGAATTCTACCAAACATTCAAAGAAGACTTAATACCTATCATTCTCAAACTATTCCAAAAAATTGCAAAGGAGGGGAAGCTTCCTAACTCATTCTACAAAGCAAACAGTACCCTGATACCAAAACCAGACAAGGACAATACACAAAAAGAAAATTACAGGCCAATTTCACTAATGAACTTTGATGCAAAAATCCTCCACAAAATACCAGCAAATCGAATACAATAATACATTAAAAAGATCATACACCATGACCAAGTGCGATTTATTCCAGGGATGCAGGGATGGTTCAACATCCACAAATCAATCAATGGGATACACAACATTAACAAAATGAGGAATAAAAATCACATGATCATCTCAACAGATGCAGAGAAAGCATTTGACAAGATACAGCATCCATTTATGATAAAAACTCTGAATAAAATGGATATAGAAGGAAAATACCTCAACATAATAAAGACCATATAAGACAAACCCACAGCTAATATCATTCTCAATGGAGAAAAACTGAAAGCTAGCCCTCTAAGAACAGGAACCAGACAAGGGTGCCCACTTTCATCACTCTTATTTAACATAGTATTGGAATTCTTAGCCAGAGTAATCAGGCAAGAAAAAGGAATAGAAGGGATCCAAATTGGAAAGGAAGAAGTGAAATTGTCACTATTTGCAGATGGCATGATTTTATGTATGGAAAACCCTAAAGAATCCACTAAAACCTTTTTAGAAGTAAATGAATATGGTAAAGTTTCAGGATACAAAATCAACATACAAAAATCAGTTGTGTTTCTATACACTAACAACAAAGTAGTAGAAAGAGAAATTAAGAATACAACCCCATTTACAATGGAAACAAAAAGAAGAAAATACCTAGGAATAAATTTAACCAAAGAGGTAAAAGATCTGTACCCTGAAAACTATAAAACATTGTTGAAAGAAACTGAAGACAGAAAGAAATGGAAAGATATTCCGTGCTCTTGGATTGGAAGAATTAACACAGTAAATGTCCATGCTTCCTAAAGCAATCTACAGATTCAATGCAATCCCAATCAAAGTCCCAATGACATTTTTCACAGAAATAGAACAAACAATCCTAAAATTTATATGGAACAACAAAAGACCCCAAATAGCCAAAGGAATCTTGAGAGAAAAGAACAAAGCTGGAGGTATCACACCCACTGATTTCAAAATATACTACAAAACTATAGTAACCAAAACAGAATGGCATTGTCACAAAAACAGACACACAGATCAATGGAACAGAATCGAGAGCCCAGAAATAAACCTGCACATCTCTGGACAGCTAATTTTCAACAAGGGGCAAGAACATACAATAGAGAAAGGAAAGTCTATTCAATAAATGGTGTCGGGAAAACTGGACAGCTACATGCAGAAGAATGAAAGTAGAGGGGCTAGCCTGGTGGCGTAGGGTTAAGTTCGCACTCTCCACTTCGGTGGCCCAGGGTTTGAGAGTTCAGATCCTGGGCATGGACCTACACATTGCTCATCAAGCCACACTGTGGTGGTGTCCCACATACAAAACAGGGGAATATTAGCATAGATGTTAGCTCAGTGACAATCTTCCTTAAGCAAAAAGGAAGATTGTTGACAGATGTTAGCTTGGGGCCAATCTTCCTCATCAAAAAAAAAAAAAAAAAAGAATGAAAGTAGACCATTATCTTACATACACAAAAGTTAACTCAAAATGGATTAAAGACTTTAATGTAAGACCTGAAACCATAAAACTTCTAGAAGAAAACACAGGCAGTATGTTCCTTGACATTGGTCTTAGCAGCATATTTTCAACTACCATGTCTGACCAGGCAAGGGAAGCAATAGAAAAAATAAATAAATGGGACTATGACAAACTAAAAAGCTTCTGCACAGCAAAGGAAATTATCAACAAAACAAAAAGACAACCTAACAACTGGGAGAAAGTATTTGCAAACCATATATCTGATAAGGGGTTAATATCCAAAATAAAGAAAGAACTCATACATCTCAACGACAGAAAAACTAACAACCCAATTAAAAAATGGGCAAAAGATCTGAACAGACATTTCTCCAAAGAAGATGTTCAGATTAACAACAGGCACATGAAAAGATGCTCAACATCATTAGCTGTCAGGGAAATGCAAATCAAAACTACAATGAGATATCACCTCACTCCCATCAGAATGGCTATAATTAACAAGACAGGAAACAACAAATGTTGGAGAGGGTGTGGAGAGAAGGGAACCCTTGTTCACTGCTGGTGGGAGCACAACCTAGTGCAGCCACTATGGAAAACAGTATGGAGACCCCTCAAATAATTAAGAATAGATCCAACTATTCCACTGCTGGGTATTTATCCAAAGAACTTAAAAACGCAAAGGCATAAAGATACACACACCCCTATGTTCATTGTGGCATTATACACAACAGCCAAGACTTGGAAGCAACCTAGGTGCCCATCAAGGGATGAATGGATAAAGAAGATGTGGTATTTATACACAATGGAATACTACTCAGCCATAAAAAAGATGAAATCTTGCCATTTGTGACAACAGGGATGGACCTTGAGGGTATTATGCTAAGCGAAATAAGTCAGAGGGAGAAAGTCAAATACCATATGATCTCACTTATAAGTAGAAGATACAAACAACAACAAACACATAGAGACAGAGATTGGATTGGTGGTTCCCAGAGGAGAAGGGGGGAGTGGGGAGGATAAAGGGGTGATGAGGCACATGTGTGTGGTGATGGATGGTATTTAGTCTTTGGGTGGTGAACATGATGTAATCTACACAGAAATAGAAATATATTACACTGTACACCTGAAATTTATATAATGTTATAAACCAATGTTACCACAATTTAAAAAAAAACCTCTTTGCTTAGCAAATTTCTCAAATAAAACGGAAAGCTAATCTTACTTGAGAAAACAGTCCATATTTACTAATTCTTTTTTTAAATCAAGAACCTAGAGTCTCTATTTTGCTATAAGGTATTAGACAAATGGATATTACCATCTGCCCTTGAAAGCAATAAAACTTTACTGCCCTAAAATTAACGGGCACTCAACATCATAGAGACATCAACTTTCTCAAAATTAATTTATAAGTTTAGTTTCCAACGCTGTCTGTAACTGCAAAACCTTGGAAACTTAAATGTCCTCTAGCAGGATATTAGTTACATAAACTACAGCAAAAGTATAAATACTGCCTGGGGGGGGGTGCCAGAGGGAAAGAGCAGTGTGGGGTTTTTCGCTCAGGGCCAGCTCCTGGGGTCCAAACCAGATGGAGAATCAGAATATCCAGATCATTACAGTGTGGAGTTTATGGTGGGCTGGCGTCTAAGTGCCAGATGCCGTGGCAACAAAGACTTAGGCTTCAGATCCTCCTGACACCAAACCCTGTTTGGGACCTAAGAGACATCTCATAAAAACCATACTATATAGATATGACTGAGAATGGAACATAAATTATATGACGCACATATTTGCAATTCTTTGACTCTCCCACCCCACAAATTGCAACTCAGCAAACTACAACACAGCCCCTGCAAACAGAAGACGGGTTTTGGTGTGTGAAGTTTACCTGCCTGCCCCTGAAGGCTTCTGGGTCTGGTAGCCAAGTTGTCTCATCACCTGGATGGAGCGGCTCCACTGCTGAAAAGCTCACATTCTGCTCTCTGACCATGACCTCCCACCCTCCCAGCTCCCCCCGCCCCAACCCGGTCCCTCCCACTGACCCCATCTCCAGCACCATCCGGGGGGCCAGTCTCTGGATTCTACCAACTTTTCTAGTTTATGGCCGCTTTCCTGGCCTGAGTTCCTTCTCCAGCCAGCCTTGAACCCCGCAACTGTCACTAGAACACCCCAGCCCCCAACAGAGCACCCTCCCTGGCAGGCCTCTGAAGCTAGGATTTGTCTTCTCTGCCCCACCGCTAGCGACTGTGGATCAGGAGGTCGGGGTGGGGGAATCCAGGACTCCATACAAACTTTAAAACTTCCTAGGAGACTCTGATACAGACGAGAAACACTACCTCAGGAAATCAAATTCTCTGGTTTAACTATATGCTGATACAGGGTTTGACATTCAAAATATTTAATAATTGTTGTGGAGCAACTGGAACTCTCATAAGCAGCTTGTGAGGGTGTAATTTGTTGCAATCACTTTGCAAAACTGTGTGGCAGCTGACCACATGCACACTCGGTGAGAGAGCAATTCCTCTCCTAAGAATACATCCAAAGAAATGGGTACACAAGTACTCCAAAACACATATATGAGAAAGACTATTTTTAATAAGCCCAACCTGGAGGCAATCTAAATGTCTGTTGACAGTAAATGAATAAACTGTGGAATATTCATGCTATGACACACTATACAGTAATCATCAAACTACCGTGACACACAATATTGGGTGAATCTCACAAATACAATGTTAAACAAAAGAAGTCAGACAGAGAGTATGTAACTTTTTACTCCATTTATATAAAATTTAGAATCTGGCAAAACAAACCTATGGTGTGAGATGTGAGGACAGTATGGAGTTTGGGGGAGAAGGAGGGGGTGGAGCTGGGGAGAGGGCATGAGAAGGGGTGATCTGGGGGGTGGTAAAATGGATGTGTTCACTTTATGACGATTCGTCAGGTCGTAGATTATGGTGCATGCTTTTCTGTATATACGTAATGCATCAATTTAAAAGTTTTATATCTGCAAGACCCAGGGAGAGGGAAAAGTACTCAGCCATGCCCCTGCTGAGGCACGATTGGAATGGGAGCCAAGGCACACCCAGTCCGTCCACGTGGTGCCTGCCAGCTGAATCTCCACCCTGGATGGCCACCCAATCCATACTGACAAGGAGACGTCTTGCTTGCAGAATACATTATTTACCCAAATGCCCGGTGGATGTCTCGACCTGAATTCCCACGAGACTCAAAGTTAGAGTCTCAGAATCCAAGCCCGAAGGCTGCCCCAGCTGGAGTGTAACTGTTCCCGAGTTTAGGGCTCCACCATCCACACAAACCAGAAATATGGGGCATAGGGCATGGGTGAGGGGCCCTCATGGTCCTTCCCACTTCTCCTTCATGCCCTAGGGCCAGGAGGTCCCTCACCTGTTGAAACCGTCCCGTCCTCCCTGCTCTCCCTCCCCCTGCCTCGGTCCAGACTCTCATCATCTCCACCCGCGCTCTTTCCTGGGTCTTCTCCAGTCTCCTTGCCCCAACTCGTGCACCTCCCATCCTGCACAGCGACCTTCCTAACACCCAAACTCCTTAGCATGACATGCCAAAATATTCTTGAGGATGATTGTAATAAGCTTACCTCTCACCTGCCTTCTCCCATCCCCACACTTTATACCCCAGAAATAATAAACCCCTTAGCAGTCCCGAACAAGCCCTGCTAGTTCACACAGGTACCCTTCCTCAGTGCTGGAAAGGTCCTGAGCATTCTTACAACTCACATTTCCCTTTCCCGGCTGCTAGGATAACTTCTCAAAAAAACAAAAGCCTACTTCCCTAGGCGTCTACCTTTCTAACATGCCACTCTCTCCCTTATAAAGACTGTGGTCCATCAGGTGTCACCCATGTGCCCAACCTAAGGCCCTCAGGACAACAGACACAGATACAATACACCCCTGTGCCCCCAGCTTGAGAGGCACTGATGGAAACAGAATCGTACAGATATAATTGGCAGAAAACCCAGAAGCAAGGAAAAGCAAAGATGACCAGAACTCTCGGGAAATGGACCCCTGTAATCGGGTGAAGAAAATTAATTTCAGTCCTAGATTTAGATCATTCTGTGCACAGAACATAACTTGTGGTACCCACTGTGGGTAAGAGCATGGGCTCCAGAGCCAGATTGAAGAGTTTGAATGCTGGCTCTGTTACTTACCACCTGGGACCTTGGGCAAGATCCTTAACCTTTCTGTGTTTTATTTGCCTCATCTGAAAAATGGGTTGTTGTGAGAATGGAAAAAGTTAACACGTGTAAAGCACTACGACACCTTGTAAGTGCATACAAGTGTTAGCTCTTATCATGTTCATAAGGTGAAGTCAAAAAAGAAGAGTGAATGGGGCTGGCCCAGTGGTGTAGTGGTTAAGTTCACGTGCTCCACTTTGGTGGCCCGAGTTTGCAGGTTCAGATCCTGGATGCAGACCTACATGCCACTCCTCAAGCCACGCTTCGGCGGCATCCCATGTACAAAATGGAGGAAGATGGACACACATGTTAGCTCAGGGACAACCTTCCTCAAGCAAAAAGAGGCAACAGATGTTAGCGTAGGGCCAATATTCCTTAACAACAACAAAAAGAGTTAAAAAAGGTTCATATATCAAAAAAAAAAAACCCACTACCTATATCCATAGATGTAGGTCAGCCACAAGGCTCCACATTCCAACCTGAAATTTTACACCATCTCTCCCCTTTATCCCAAGACAACTCAGAGATCCAGGTTCTCAGATCCCCCCAAGCCAGATGCCTAAATCTCAGTCTCCTCAGTTCCCTCTGACACGGGGCTCAAGCTGTGAAGTTTATGGAACCACACGTGGCTTCAGGACCCATCCTGGAAAGGCTTTTTAATTCCTCTTAGGTGTCCTGCTCTCCTCTCTTAAAGGTGATTAGGACAGTGCTTCCTCACCCTGGACATGACTAATGAGAAGTGAGAGATAATTAGGTTCTCTAGGTTTCCTTAAGACTAAACAATAATATGTAATAACCTCCCTTTCTATTTATAAACAATAAAGAGACCCATTAGAGCAAATACCAGAAAAACTGTGGGCTACTGTGTTATAGTCACACTGTTTCCACCTCCCGCTGTAAGCACTGGCTGGTTACCCTTTTCCTCCCTGCAAGCCGCTTTCACAATCAACCCTTCCCACCAGGATGGGGACTCAGGTAACAACAGAAGCGGCGGTTTATTGAGAATGTAATGAATGATAAGACTCTTGCATACATTATTGTGGCTGGCAAAGAGTTGTCTCCCAAAATCCATTCCCCCCCTTTTTCCACCATGGCAAGCTACATTCGACCATGTGGGTGAGGACAAGGGGAGCCGCTGCCCTAGGTGCAGAGAGGGAGCTCCATGCTGTGGAGGGTGGAGCCAGTTGGGTCCCTGGATCACCCCATGGAAAAGAACCTAACCCTGGAAGATTACTAGAAAGGGACAAATTTCCAACTGAGGGATCTCTTTGTTATAGCACCTTAGCCAAAAACCATCTAATATAACTACCTTACTTAATCCTAAAACACATGGGGAAAGAACAATGTTAGTACTTCGTAACTTCATTGGGTTACTGTGAGGATGAAATGAGAGGCTTGTGTAGTCCTTATAATAAGCATTTGCATACTATTATTACCCCCATTTTACAGATGAGGAAGTGGTAAGTAAAATGCTCCAGACCATATAGTTCATACGTGGTGGATCCAGGACTGGCACTCAGAGCTGATCTTGTAATCCCCATACTATTCCACTTCAAGAAGGACAAATGAGATAACATACAAAAGGCCTGGCTGAGTGCCGGGATTGGTACCTAATTGTGCTCTGCAGAGAGTCACAGTTGAGATAATGGCTGGGGAGACTGATGGACATCCAATGACATCCAACTCTGCTCAGCTATGACTAGATTTGTGACTGAGCCAAGAGCCCGGGTCTTCTCCTGTGTAAAATGACAGTGATAACACCAGTCTCATAGGGCTGTGGTGACGATTAAAGGCAGTAACGTGCAGAATTTAGGACGGAGCCAAGCAGACTCAGCATTCAGTGAGCAGGCATCAGGGGAGGCCGGGGACAGCTACGGCCGCCTGCCCTCCTCCGCCCGCTCCTCTGCTTCCTTTTTGCAGACGCTGGGAATTATAACCAACATTTGTGCAACTTTCCACCTTGGAGAGCAGTACCGCATCATCCCTTGGCTCCAGCCTGGGAGGGAATGCAGGCAGGAATTACGATGATTCCCATTTTGTGGATAGGACACCAACACACAAGCTTCCCAGAATCAGTTAGATGTAAGTGGCAGGCCAGGATTCAGACTTAGCTCCAAATGTCTGATCTCACGCTGCATGGCCGCAGCTGCCCCTCCTCCCAAAACGTTCCGGGTCTGACAGAGGAGCGTTTCTCCATGAATGAATGAGTGAATGAATATACTTAAAATGTTTACAATTAATTTGACAAATGAAAAGAGGGAGCCAAGTGTACAAAGGTTAAACCTCGGTCCCACCATGCTATTGCTGTGGGTCCTTGGCCTTAGCAGCCTCAGTTTCCCAATTATTAAAATAAGGATTGGGACACCTCCTTTGGAAGATCCCCTGGGCATCAAATGAAGCAGCGTGTGTAACCACCCGGAGCAGTGCGTCTGGCACATACTAGCTTTCTATAAACGGCAACAAACTCTGACTAACGGTTGTCCTGGAACAATACCTGCCAGGCAGGCACTGAGAGAGACCCTGCGGCGGGCGGGGGCGGGACAGCACAGCAGGCGTCTGGGGAAGTGAAAGAGGAGACGGTTTGGCGGACCAGAGAACCGAGCACCAGCAACAGGCGCTCCTCCACTCCTGTGACCCGGCCTCTCCAGCCAGGCCTCGCGACTCCGGCTCCCGCAGAGAGCGCGCCCCAGGTCCCACCTGCCGGTCAGCGGGCGCGCCGGCCTCGCACCCACCACTCCCGAAGCGAGCCCCATCGCCCCTCTGCTGGCTGTGCGGAGGTCCCACTTGGGTCCGAGAGGACAAGCCCAGCTGCGGGCCCGGAGTCTGGTCGCAGGTCTCCCGACTTCCCTGGGTCAGGAGGGGTGGAGAGGTTTTCGGATCTCGAGCGCAGTGCAGAACGCCACTGCCAGGCACAGAAGCAGACCCCCGGCGCCTCCACCCACGTGGCTCCCGTTCCCCCTACGCCGTCCTCCCTCCCCACGTTACCCCCACCCCCTACCTGCCGAAGTGCCCCACGTGGTCAAAAACCGGCTCCACGTTGCAAGCCCCCATGGCGCTGCCGAGCACTGCACTCCGAGGCGGGACGCGCCGAGCTCGCCGCGCGCCCGGGGCTGCGGGCACCGCGCCCCGCCCCGCCCCCGCCGCTCGGAGCCACCCGGCCCCGGCCGCCCCCCCCCCGCCCCCCCCAGCCTCTGCGTCCCCGCGCGTCCAACAGCTCGGGCCGCGCGCAGGGCAGGCCTCCGTTCCTCCCTCCATCGCTCAGCTCCTCGTCCCCCCGAGCAGCCTCCCGCGCCCTTCCCGCCGCCCCGTGCCACCCTTGACTCGCCCCGTGTCCGCGGGGGGCCGCTCTCGCGGGAAGCCCCGGCGCTTCGGGAAAGGTGGTCACCCGACTCCGAAAGGCGGGGAGGCAGAGGTCGGGGTTCGGCCTGGGGCCCCGAGAACTTCAGAAGAACGCGCTTTACAGCTGCCGCGGCGCCCCCAACTTCCGTGCCTAAGCATCTCCGGCAGTACTTGGTTCTGTCCGTTTCTGGACGCCACTCTTGACGAGCGCAAACACCACCGTCTGAGAGACGTCCAACCATTTGAGGGCCAGGACAAGGGTCTACAGGCGCAGAGCATAAGGAATGGCTTCTGAGGACCCTGAGAAGCGGCAGGATCTGGCAGGGACGCGTTAAAGATGTTACGTTCACCAAAGGGCGAAGGAACTCCCTGGGTAGAGCCTGAAGCAGAATGGTAACAACAAACTTGTGCCTGAATAGGATTTGAAAAAGAGAGGAAACGTCATCTCCCAGAGTGCTTCTCTCACCTACTTGTCACAGAGCCTGAAATAACACCGTTGAAGATTGACTTATTTTTGCTGTGTATAGTCCGCTCTAGACATTTTCTTTTGAAATGCAAATACTCCTGGAATGATTAATCCATTACATAATAAATAATTTGGAGTGGATTTTTTTAATTAGCTAGATTCCTGCTGACTAGAGAGATTTAAGGTGGGAAAAGCTGGGGAAGTACCAGGTTGGAAGGTGGGAGTGGGGAGGAACAGGGAGTGAGAAGCAGTTTTGCCAAGAGCTGACCCTAGGAGGAAAGGTGGGGGCCACCGCGTCCAGGCAAGACCCTATATTACTTCAAAGCACCAAACAGTTATTACCTGGAAAAGATATGGCGAAAATTGAACTTTTATCTTCTATTCTAATTACACCAGATAGAAATGCCACAACATGGATAAAACGGACCATTTCCTTGAAAAACACAAACTACCAACGCCTACTCAAGAAAAACTAGATAACCAAAATAGCCCTATATATATTAAAGAAATTGAATGCGTAGTTAAAAACTTTTCCACAAAGAAAACCCCAGGCCCAAACATTTAAGGAAGAAATAATACTGATTCTGCGTAAACACTTCAAGAAAATTGAAGAGTAAGGAACGCTTCCCAATTCATTCTATGGACCAGCATTATCCTGATACCAAAACCAGGCAAAGACATAAGAAACTACAGACCAATATACTTCATGAACATAGATGCAAAGATTCTCAAAATCTTAGCAAATTGAATGCATCTTTATATAAAAAGGACAATACATCATGACCAAGTGAGATTTATCCCAAGGAAGTAAAAGTGGTTTAACATTTGAAAATCAATCAGCATAAATCACCATATTAACAAACAAAAAAAGAAAAATCATATGATCATCTCAGCAGATGCATTAAAAGCATTTGACAAAAACATCCTTTCATAATAAAAACACTCAACAAACGAGGAATAGAAGGTACTATGATCTGTATCTATCCGTGGGACACTTCTGACACCAAATTGTAGGGGGTTTTCTGCCACAATTCTCCCACCAACGATCAATTCTCCAACTTTCTGAACGCCAGCTGGGTGACCCACAATTTAACTCAATTCTGACACTAAGTCAGCATCAGATCCACAAGTTAAGGGCTCGGTCCCACAAGACTGTCCCCCACTTCAGATGCCAATCACAGGTCCCAGGCCTCCCATAGTTCTGATCAACTGGCTATAAATCAGAGATTCCTACCACCCCCTCCTCAGGTTCCATAATTTGCTAGATGAGCTCACAGAACTCAGGAAAACACTTTAGTTACATTTACTGGTTCATTATAAAGGATATTATAAAGGACACAGGTGAACAGCCAGATGAAGAGGTGCATAGGGCAAGGCATGGGGCAAGGGGCACGGACCTTCCATGCCCTCTCCAGACATGCCACCTTCCCAGCACATTGATGTTTTCAGCAACCCAGAAGCTCTCCCAATCCCATAGTTTAGGGGGTTTATGAAGGTTTCATTACATAGGCATGATTGATTAAATCATTTCCCTTTGGGGAACTCCATCTCCAGCCCATCTCTCCTCCCCAGAGGTCAGGGGTTGAGGTTGAAATTTCCAACCCTCTAATCATGCCTCGGTCTTTCCGGAAACCAGCTCCCATTCTAAAGATATCTAGGGCCTCCGGCCAGCAGTCATCTCATTGGCATGCTCATCACTCCGGAGATTTCAAGGGCCTTAGAAGCTCTTGTGTCAGGAACGGGGACAAAGACTCAATGCGATAACAAGAAATTCACCTGTCCCCTTGCCACTCAAGAAATTACAACAGTTTTAGGAGCTCTGTGTCAGGACCTGGGAATGAAGACAAAATATATATTTCTTATTATATCACAATATTACAGAAGGGAGTTTCCTCGACCTAATAAAGAGAATCAATGAAAAGCCCATAGCTAATAGTAGTATACTTAATGGCAAAGAAACTGGATACTTTCTCAGAAGATCTGGAACACGACAAGGATGTCCAATCTCACTGCTACTATTTGGCCTTGTACTGGGAGTTCTAACCAGGGCAATAGGCAAGAAAAAAAGAAAAGAAAGGACTCCAGATTGGAAAGGAAGAAGTAAAACTGTCTTTATTCATAGATGATATCGTGTATGTAGAAAATCTGATGAAGTCTACCAAAAAAATGTTATTAGAATACGTGACTTTAGCAAAGTTGCATGATACAACAATCAATTATATCTCTATATACTAGCAATGAACAACTGGAAATTGAAAATTTTTTTTAAATACAGCTTTTAATTCACTAAAAATATAAATACTTAAGATTAAATCTAACAATTAATGTGCAAGACCTATACACTAAAAACTAGGTTTGTGTATGTATTCTGTAACTTGCTTTTTCCCCGTGAATATTTGTTTGTGAAATTCATCCATATTTATATGTGTAGCTCTAGTTCTTTTTTATTGCTACATAGTTCTCCACTGTTCCTACATACCACAATTTACTTAACCATTTTCTAATTGATGGACATGCAGATTGTATTCAGGTATTTACTACAGCAGTACTACTATAAACAATTCCTTGGCATATATACTGGAGTTTTTCTAAGGTATCTACCTAGGAATGGAGTTGCTGTGTTGTAGGGTATGCACAAAAAGTTTAAGTATTGCCAGCTTGCTCTCTAAAGTAGGTGTACCAATTTGCCTTCCAACCAGAAGGGTATAAATGTTCTAATTTCCCCATATCTTTGCCAATACTTGGATCATCAGCCTCTTAAACATTAGCCAGTTTCAGAGATTTGAAATGGTATTACATTGGAGTTTTAATCTGCATTACCCTAATTAGTATTGAGGTTGTACATCTTTTCATGTGTTTGCTGATGATTTGGGTATCCTCTTTGGAAAATTTCATATTCATATTTTTGCACATTTTTCTACTAGGTTCTTTTTATTTGTTTTGATTTGTAAGCATTCTTTGCATATTCCGGATACCTATCCTTTGCCAGTTAAGTGTTACGACTAATTGTATTTTCAATCTTTATGGTGTTTTTTGATGATCAGAAGTGGTTTTTTTTATTTTAATTAAATCTATTCATAAATGTTTTCCATTATAGTTTCTGATTTTGTATCTAGTTTTTAAAATTGTGCTTTACCATGAGGTCACAAAAATATTCTAGTATATTTTCTTCTAAAAATTTAGCCTTTCTTATTTAGGTCTTAAACCCACTGGCGTAGATTAACTGGGTTTAAGGTAAAGATCCAGTTTTGGTTTTTTCCATAGTTACAAAATTGCCCCAGTGCCATTTATTGAATACTCCATCCTTTTCTCTGCATCGTCACCTCAGTCATCTATAAAGTTTCAATTTATGTATGGATTTGTTCTGGGCTCTCTAGATCTGTTCCATTGGTCTATTTATTTTTCCCTTTGCCCATGTGTCTTCATTACCATGGTTTTATACAATCTTCTCCAATAAATATTTTACTACTACTACCCCAAATTAGATCTAAGTCACCACAATCTCCATGTTGCCAAATTCAATGGTCAATTTTCAATCTTTAATTTACTCAATCTTCGCTGTTAAAGAATAATTATTTTAAAAGTTAAAATCATGACTCACGTACACACGACTCAATGATTTTATTTTACTCAATTAACTAGGGAACTAATAAGATGTTACAATAAGTTCAAAGAAGAATTCGTTGAAGCCCATATCTAAAAGCAATAAGGAGTGCTAGTACAGATTTATGAATAGGCGCCGAATCGGTCTATCCACAGGGTGAATTGCATTTCACTGATTCCACCAGCGCAATTAATTGCATCCCACTGGACACAATTCATTTCTATGGACAAGAATTATTTGCATTATCAATTTTCTACAACTTACAAAATTGTAAAATAGCTCAAAGACAATGAAAAATAAAGATAACCCTAAAGGGTATTCTAGACAGATATTCTAATTTGGGGTTTTTTTGGCCCATTTCAAAGTCTTTCACAATGTTCACTGGCAACGCGTGTCAGTTTGTCCTTGAAATGTCTTCCTTGGCTTCAGTGCCGCCCCAATCTCTTGATTTTCCTCTTCCCTTGCTGCTTGCTGTATCTCAGTCTCCCAGATGTTCCTCCTCTTCCCATTTTCTCTCAATGTTGCAGTGCCCCAGGGCTCTGAGCTCTTCTCTTCTCTTTTCACACTCTCCCTCAGGAGCATCGTGCAGTCCAAGAATTGGCAAACTACAGTCCATGGGCCGAATCTGGCCTGCCACCTGCTTTTGCAAAGAAAGTTTTGTGGGAGGACAGTCATGCTCATTCATTCATTCATATATTGTCTACGGCTGCAGGCCTGAGTCGTTGTGACAGACTGTATGGCCCAGAAAGCCTAAAATTTTTGCTATCTGGCCCTTTACAGAAAAAAATTGCCAGCCCATGATCTAGTCCTATGGCTTTTGAAACGTACATAATGACTCCTGGATTTATACACCTAAGCTGACCTCACCTCAGCACTCCAGACTTGTTAATACCACCATCTTCTCCACGCCTCCATCTTCTGTCTAAAAGCCACCCCAATCTTACCCCGGCCACCTTCAATCCTGCTCCTCTCCAGCACTTCCCCATCTCAGTAAATGGCACCACTTGCACCCAGCTGCTTCGGCCAAAACACTTGGTGTCTTTTTTGACTCCTCTCTTGTTTTCACACCCCACAACCATTTCCATCAGAAAATTCTGGTTGCTCTGCCTTTATGATGGAGCCTGATTCTGAACACTTCTCTCCACCCCCATGGCTAACCTCCTGGTCCAGACCATCATGTCTTGCTTGGCTTATGCAACATCCTCCTCACTGGCCTCCTTGCTTCCTCCCTTGTCGCACACAGCAGGCAAGTGCTCCTTAAAAATATAATTCAGATCAAGACACTCCCTTGCTCAACAGCTTCCTAACACGTTTAGAATAAAATTCAAAGTCCTTACACAACCTTGGTTGCTCCTCTGACTCATCTCCTACCTCTTTCTCGACCATACTCCACTCCAGCCACACGGGCCTCCTCGCTCACCCTCTACACACCCCAGTCCCCGCACTTTACACTTGCTATTCCGTCTACCTGAAACTTCTTTTTTTTTTTCCACTTCAACTTTCTGTTTACTTTTCAACTTAAAAATATGTCCCCCCAAATAAAACAGCCACAGCAATAAAACCAAACAAACACCCTCACCCCCAAGTCTGGAACTTTTCCTGTAACTTTTTTTTCCCAGCCTTACTGACATATAACTGACATAGAACACGGTGTAAGTTTAAGGTGTACAACGTGATGATTTGATATACGTATATATTATGAAATTATTACCACAATAAATTTAGTTTAACACATCCATCACCTCACATAATTTTTTTCTTTTGTGATGAGAACTTTTAAGATCTTCTCTCTTAGCGACTTTCAAGTAGACAATACAGTACCGTTAACTGTAGTCACCCTGCTGTGCGTTACATGCTCGTCACTTATTCATCTTATAACTGGAAGCTTGTACCCTTTGACCATCTTCACCCATTTTCTCCACCTTACCCTCTGCCCCAAGCAACCACCAATCCACTCTGTTTCTACAGGTTCAGTTTCCTCTCCCTGTGACCTCTGTCCCCAAGGAGCCACATGGCTCATTTCCTTACTTCAGCCAGGTCGCTGTTCAAACATTGCATCTTCTGAGAAGATTTCTCTGCTCCTCCTCAAATATCAATCCTCATCACTCTCTAGCCCCTTACCAACCATCCCACCCTATTTTATTTTTCTTCAACCTGAGATAGATAGATGCACAGATAGATAAGATAGATAGATACAATTGGTATCACCACTATAGAATGTAAGCTCCATGAGGGCGGGGACTTTGACATATGGTAGGTGCTCAATAAGTATGTGTGGAATGAATGAATGGACGTAATCCAAACATAGGGAATAATGAAACAAAATTTAAGCAGTTTCCTAAGAGCGCCGGTCTCTCCACACACGAATGGAGAAGATTAAGGGCCTGGCTCAAACCCCACCTACCACTCAGGCACGTCTTGTGATTTTCTAAAGAGGAGCCCACTAACAACACACTTGCTTTCTTACAAATCCATTTTGTGGGTCATTTTAACACAAACACAGGGAAGACATATTTCTGCCAGCCAGTGGCGGGGGGTGGGGGAATAGAGGGTGGAGAAAGGCAAGGGCCTAAGAGACAACAAGGTGTGTGCATCCTTCTAAATCCAGAAGGAGTAGTTAGGTGACTTAGGATCCCTGGCATGTGACTAAATATTCTGATGTCCTGTGGCCCCACAGCCAGTCTCCAGGTCTCAACCCCGATACTGGCACTGGTTGTTACAAAAAGTATGAGGTTTTGCAGTGTCACCTTTGAGACGACTGGAGTGGAAATCTGGTGACTTCAAACCACCAGTCTCTGCCCAGGTCCCTAAGAAACGCCTTTAAGTGACTGTGCCATAAGCCCTGGAAGACATTCATTTGGCCCCATGTTCAGATCTAAGTCCTTAAAACTCAAAGGAGGACATAATTGCTTCTTGGTAGGGTAACCTTGAAGGCTTCTAGAAGGATTTGACATTTGATTCAAGATTTGAAGGATAAGTAAACATTGCCAGGCAGAGGCAGGATAGGGACTGTGTTCAGGTGGAGAAAATAGCCTGACTAAAGGTCTAGATGTAAAAATCCAGGGCCTGAGGGAGGCCATAGTGTGGAGCACAGCAGCAGAGGGGACGGGAGCAGGCGTGGGTCGCACTCAGCCTGGTGCCTGGGCACAGGAACTACTGGGGACACCTTCCGGAGCAGCCTTGGAAGGCACCATTAAGTTCAAGTTCAAACTGCCCACTGGCAAATTCTATTTGTGCCATTAAAAACTGCGAGACCTCCGGCAAGGCACATTTCACCGGTGTCATTTCCCCATCAAAGTGGTTGAAAGTAACAGTTCTGCCTCATGGGGCGGTGGTGAGAATCAAACGAGCTAAGTCATGAAAAGTGCTCTAGTCATCGTTTCAGTTGCCAATAAAGGCAAACCTAACTCAAAGGAGCCGAAGTAAGAAAGGGACTTTTTTGACTCACTATGGGAAAAGTCCAGAGGTAGATCTGGCTGCCTGCGTGGTGGGAAACCAATGTCATCAGGTTTCCCTTTCTCTCTCATTCCTCATCTCCTCTGCTCTCCTCTGCTTCTCTGTGTAGATTTTGATCCCAGAAGAAGACAGAAGCCCACTCTCCCACCCCTACAAGTCAAATTTCAGAAAGCTGGGGGTGGAGGTGGGGAGAGTAGAGTGCTCTGACTGGCTGGCCTGTGTCACATGTTCAGCTCTCCGCAAGAGCAGCCCAACAGGACCTCCGGAAGCAGGGACACACACCTTTCCTGGAGAGGGATTCTGGTTGGGTACATAACATGTAGAAGCTTTTAACAGCGTGCCTGACCCATGGTTAGATGCTTAATAAAAGCTAATGCTATGAAGATAGGCCAAGAAGTTGATATGTGAGGGCCAACGTGCTTGGAGCCTTGAATTCTAGACTAAAACTATCAAGCTTTGGTTAATAGGCAGTGGGGAACCACTGAAGGCTTTGTCCAATGTGGTGAACAAAGTATGTGTTTTAGGAAGATTGATCTGATGACCGGGTGTGACAGAGGTGGGAGGAGGGTAGAGAAGTTGGTGGTAGGACTCTCAGCTGGGAGGTGATATATTTGGAGATCAGTATTCAGGATCCAGGGTAAAGAGATAATAGTAGAAACGAATGAAGGGGATTCCCATTCAAATGGCAGAGAAGGAAGAATGGCAGGCACTGGCAACTGGCTGCCTGGGGAGGGCACGGAAATGTAAGGAGGTGAGGAGTCTTTAAGGTCACAAGCCTGGGTGACTGAGAGGATGGTGGCCTGGCCATGCCCGTTCCTCTCTTTCCTCCCTCTTTTCATCTTCTGTTTCTGGGATGAAGCAAGTATCTCTCATCCAAGACAGCACAGTCTTTCTCTGGTGAATCTCGCTTGAACACCCACCCTGGGCACTACCTGCAGCAGCTATGAAAGGATTGGCTCACAAACAAATGTAATATGTTAAGAAAGATTCAGGTGAATAAAACGTTTTCCCTCTTAGCATAAAAGAAAAGCAAACAGCGGATTTGCAGAATGTGCAAAAGATTTGGAATAACTGCTGTAGGTCTGTTCTAAGAGCGTGAAATGAAAAGCTTTGGCTAGGAACCTTGAATGTCATCATATATCGGTGTTAGAAATGTAAAGAGTGTAGCAGAAGATGGATTTCATCTGCTTCAGGAGAGAGGTGTGAAGTGTGTGTGTGTGTGTGTGTGTGTGTGTGTGTGTACTTACAGGTCTGTGAGTGAGCTGACGGAGAACAACTGACACCCCGGAAGCAGCTGCATGTCACAGTGATACTGACCAAGGTAGTTGAAAAATGAGGAGCAAGTCTGAGGAAGGAAAGAGAGAGATTTTCCTACTTCTGCTTCTGAAGTGTGTTTCTGATGGGGTTGGGATTCTAAGAGGAGGGTTGCAGAATGAGGTACACAGAAACCATCTGGAAGCAACCTGCCCCTGTTCCAGGGAGCCCTCACCCACAGCAACAGCTTCCCCACGCAGTCGCCATGATGGATTTCTTTTTTTAAGCAGTGATGAAAATTTGCCTTGTCTTTCACCTCCGTGACTTGAGTGTTTACTGAGTCTTATGAAAACTTCACGAGGGATTCCAGTCCCTTACTCCATAGTATGGGAAGTAAAACTAAGTCTAAAACAACTGAAGAAGTTATGGCATGGCCTGTTACTGTCCGCCACTTTTCGTCTTCTTCCATAATATAATGCCCTGAAAAAAGACCACACGGGCAGCAGCACCTCACATAAAATAGAGGAAGATAGGCGCAGATGTTAGCTCAGGGACAATCTTCCTCCCAAAATAAAAAACAACAAAAACCACGCAGGGGATGGCAGAGTAGCCAGTGAGGAGCCTATGGCCTCGACAGTCTAGCACAAACCCAAATAAGGCAAGGACAAACGATGTTATCCAAAAGGAAGTGAAAGACCCCTCTGCCCAAAAGATTCTCTCTGCCTGTCTGCTATAGACAACTGACACAGCACCCTAGGTATCCGGCTTTAAGAATGAAGTCTTTTCCCTTGAGAGCACTGGCCCTCCCTTTCCTTATACCAAACACTCACCCGTCCTTCCTAGTTCAGCTTCAGCGATGCGCCCCTCTTGTGAAGCTTGCCATGATCCCCACCCCCAACTCTCTTTCTTGCCTCCATCTGTCTCTCCAGCAGGGAACTGACCATGCAGCTCTCTAAGCACTCATCTTCTCCAGCCCCAAGAGGACAGGGGCCTCATCTTTTCAAGGTTGCATCCCCAGCACCATACCCCGCAGTAGGTGCTCAATAGATGAAGGAATGAGTGTGACGTCATTGAACTTGGAGTTAAGTGATCTTGCTGAACAGGCTTCTTGGCTGCTGAGCTTGGGGAAGAGACTCAACTCTTTTGAGCCTTAGTTTCCTCATCTGACAAGTAAGAAAAACAACCCCCCCACCCTTCCCACCCATCGCAAGTTTGCCATGTGAGATGAGGTACTTTAAAAACCTTTCAGCCAGAGCAGAGCCCCGAAGGAAGGAAACCTGAGGACACACTGGTCCAGCCCACTCATTTTACAGATGATGAAACTGATCCTCAGATGTTTCTTTTTCATTAAAAGTTACCCTTAGACCCAGGCCAGTTGGAGCTTGCTCTTGGAATCTGACCTGGAAGCAGGAATCTAATAAGTTTATTTCTTCAGAAGTTAATAATGGATGTTGAGAGTGTGAGAGTACCTCTCCTAGAAATGTTTGCACTTCACTTAAGAGATACACCGTCGCAGGGTTTCTTTCAGGTCTTCAAGCAGACTAGTAGAGACGTATTTTGGCTGGGACAGTTTCCAATCTTTCCCAATTTGCATGATATAAATGGTTGTCATTCTATGTATACTATGTCTTGCACTGATTACTGGAGAAAAACTACATTACCGTTGATCTCCCACAAGTGCCCCATGCCCTAAAGTCTGGAGGATTCACCTTTTTTAATTATGAAAACTGGAATGCTCAGACGCCCTGAAGTCGCAAAAGCAGTAAACATCTTCAGAGGGATGAGAAAATAATCATGACACATTGGCAAGAATCTTCAAATAGATGTGAGGAAACCTGAGGCCCAGCACTGACCCCAGCAAGTTATGTGAACTTGGCTACCTCAGGCTTTCTGAGCGTTTCCCTCTCTCCAGTATTTTAATACCTTTTAGCGAGTGCGCGCATGCGCGCACATGTGTGTATGTGTGTAGATCAAAATTCAGAAGGTACTGCAATATTATAGGAAATATATATTTGGTCTTTGTGTCCCCCTCCAACCCACTTCTTGGCACAGAGGGCCTAAAACCCTTGGAATTTCCTGAGTGAGGAGTGGGTCTTTGTTATTCATAACAAGCCCCTTCCAACCATATCTGAGTTTATGCTAATGCAGTGACTGTTTTTGGTCCTCTTGATGGCTTCAGGATGAGGGTTGCTCTCCTGAAAGACCAAGCCTTCATTAGAGGGTTGGAATTTTCAGCCCATCCCCAACCTCTGGGGAGAGGGGAGGGCTAGAGATTGAGCTCTGTCACCAACCGCCAGTGATTTGATCAACTATGCCTAGGTAATGAAACCTCCATAGAAATCCCTAAACATGGTTTGGAGAGCTTCCAGGTTGGTGAACACATCTGAGTGCTGGGAGGGTGGTGCACCCCAACTCCACAAGGACAGATGTTTTTGTACTCAGAACCCTTCTGGACCTCACCCATGTGCCCCTTCATCTGACTGTTCATTTGCATCCTTTATAATAAATAGGTAAATGTTTTCCTGAGTTCTGTGAGCCATTTCAGCAAATTATCGAACCTGAGGAAGGGGTCTTGGGAACTCCCAATTTATAGCTGGTTGGTCAGAAGTATGGGTGGCCCAGGACTTGTGACCGGCATCTGAAGTGGGGACAGTCTTGTGGAACTGAGCCCCTTAATTTATGGCATATGACACTAACTCCAAGTAGACAATGTTGGAATTGAATTGTTGGACACCCAGTTGGTGCTAGAGAATTGGAAAATTACAGAGGTATAAAGAGCAAACAGCGAAAAATCACCTTTACAGCCCTATCCCCTACCTCTTTTTTCCCCTCCCTGTTCCCAGAGGCAACTGCTATTATCAGTTACTTAGTATTATAGATTGAATTGTGTCCCCACCAAAAAAAATCATGTGTTGAAACCCTAACCCCCAATGTGATAGTAGTTAGAGGTGGAGCCCTTGGGAGGTAATTAAGTTTCCATGAGGTCCTGAAGGTGGGGCCCTCATATAGAGATTAGTGCACTTATAAGAAGAGACACCAGAAAGTTTGCTCTCTCTCCACCATGTGAGGACACAGCAAGAAGACAGCCATCTTCAAGCCATAGAGAGAGCTCTCGCCAGAACTTGACATGCTGACACCCTGACCCCAGACTTCCAGCCTCCAGAACTGTGAGAAAATAAATTTCTGTTATTTAAGCCCCCCAGACTATGATATTTTATCACAGACCAAGCTAAGATGCTTGGGTATCCTTTCAGAATATTTTATGCATAAACAAGCAAAAATAAACATTTATATTAGTTTCCTTCCTTTTTTCACACAAATGGTTCTGTACCTTGCCATACTGTATCTTGGAAGATAGTCCAAGTCGTTACATTTTTTTAAATAGCTGCATTATTTTTCCATTGTATGAATGTACCATAGTTCATTTAACCAAACTTCTATTGCTGGACATTTTGATTGCTTCCAATCTTTTGCAATTTCAAATAATGCTACAATTAATAACTTCACACATATGTCATTTGCACATAGGAGAGCTATGGTGCTGAACTAGGCTCATTTTGCTCACTGCACAGTATGCTAATCACCGAGACAAATTTTGCAGTGGAGAAAGAGTTTATTCACAAGGCAGCCAAGCGAGGAGAGGAGAGAACAAGTCTCAGATCCACGTCCCTGAAGATGGGGATTAGGGATATTTATGGTACAAAGTGGCAGGGTGGCTGAAGTGTGAGCTTAGATGATTGGAGGGAAGGTGAAGTGAGGTAATAGATGATCTGCACAAATGTAGTCAAGCTTCATGGCTCTTCCTAGGACACATGTTCACACAAAGGTGGCATTAGCATGAGCTGAGGGTACAGTTTTTGGCTCCCTGATGTCAAAGAGTCCACCCATCAGGCATTCACACAGTGCCATTGATGAGCTGGTGGTCTCAACTGGCCTGAACTGGACAAGATGTTGACTCTCAGTTCCTGAAAAACAACTTAATCATCTGCTACCATGGTGACCCAAGCGTCAGAGATGTTATCTATAAGGAACCTGGTGGGAGTCTGATAATATATTGCTTATATACATGACTTTTAAGAATCATCATTAATGGCTATCTGGCCACCAGTTTCAGCTATTTGTTGGCTAAATTCCTAGAAATGAATTGCTGGGTGGAAGTATATTTATATCTATAATCTTGATAAATATTGCCAAATTCCCCTTCGTAGTCATTGTGCCAATTCACACTCCATTTAGTATGTGTAATAATGTTTATTTTTCCCTCACTTTCACCTACACAGTTTGTTAGCAAACTTATGAGACTTGCCAAATTGACATGTAAAATGTTACTTCTTTATAGTTTTTCTTTTCTTCAAAAGGAATGGATAGTTTTTCTTTTGTCAAATACCTTCTTAGTACCTACTGGAAAG
Organism: Equus asinus; assembly: GCF_041296235.1. Classification (NCBI taxonomy): domain Eukaryota; kingdom Metazoa; phylum Chordata; class Mammalia; order Perissodactyla; family Equidae; genus Equus; species Equus asinus. Next base: position 45,914,771 of record NC_091813.1, read on the forward strand.
ATGATATTAATTTTCTCCTATCGTGATAAATTTCCTAAGATCAAATAGTCCTTGCATTCCTGGAATTCTTAATTGTTAATGTTATTGTTCTTTTATAATGCATTACTGAAGTCTATTTGCTAACATTTATGTTGGATTATTGCATTAATAGTCATAAGTGAGATGACTCTATGGTTTTCTTGCGCAATAATTGTTGCACATTATTATCAATGTTATGTCGCCTATATAAAATAATTTGGATACTTTTTTCTCTTTCTATACCCTGGAACAGCTTAAATAACATTAGAGTCATCTTTATCTTTCATAAAATGCCTCTTTTTTGATGATTCCTTGCTTTACTAACTTTTTCAGTTAATCAACTATCTGCTGGTCACAAGTACCTCAGACAAAACTATTTTTATTATTTCTAAATTGTATGAACATACATTACCCTTATAACCACAAGGACATTAAAATGAGGAAATAATCATAGAAAGGTGCAAGTATCTACATTCAAAAATTTTAAATACAGTATTATTTATAATAGCAAAAAAGGAAGCAACTTATGGGCTTAATGTTCACAGGGGACTGCTTAAATTATGGTGTTTTCTATATAATAAAATACTATGCAGCTATTGAAAATAGTGTTTTGTATGGGAGAATGGGACTTCTATTTTTTTCTACACTCCTGAATTGTCTAAAGTTTTTACACTAGAAAATTGTTACTTCTATAATCAATAATATATAAATTTAAAGTGAAAATCAAAGTGATGGTGTGGTTGCATATTTGTTAACATGGACAGATGTCCACAGTAGATAGTGATGCATGTTTCAGAGCAATAGGACCCCATTTTTGTAACATGTGTTTCTATAGTTACAGAAAAGTTTAGAAGTGATTTTCTTGGGCTCTTGGGATTTTGGATGTTATTTATTTTTTGTTTGCGTTTATTCTTCAGTTTTTCTAGGGTGATTATAAATTATTTAGATGGATGGATGGATGGATGGATGGATGGGCAGATAGATACATAAATGCATGAAATGCCTTATTTCAGGATTAATTAAGAATATTTATAGAATTGACTGGATGAAAGGTCAGGAATGCTAGTTGGCTCCAGTCCCCCCAAATAAGAAGTCTCCTAGTACAAACCACTGGTGAAAAGAAAAAAGTATTCTCTAGGGCCCCTCCATACTTCCGGCCAGGGATTGGAAAGCGAGAACCCACCATCTGGCTGGGCTGCGTCGTACCATAACTCTGAGTTTCCAGGCCTGGGGTGGGGCAGGAAGAAAAGAGGTGTCTTTAGGGACAAAAAATATATAGACCTCATCCTACATAAGGCCACAGACCTTAAATGTCCTCCATCTTCAAGGGAAGAGTCGGCTAAATGTGTAAGTGCTATAAACCAGAGGCTCTAAGTGTGGTCCCCGACCAGCAGCACCAGCATCACCTGGGGACTTGGTAGAAATGGAGAGTCTCAGGCCCCACCCTAGACTAGCTGAACCAGAGGCTCTGGGGGTGGGACCCAGCAATCTGTGCTTAATCAGACCCCAGGTGATTCTGAGGCCTACGAACACTTCTACAAATATCCCCAATCCAAGATGGTTTCTGAGGCAGGGTGGTCTAACTGCTGAAGGGGAAGAAAAGTCTCCTCCTTTCTAAGAAATCTTGGAAAGCACTACTTGTTCTCGGAAAATTTCCAGAAAAGTTTAAAGTCAGTACATTCACAAGCTGAAGAGGATTCCTGAGTTCCAGGGAACTACTTCCCATGTTAATCAAGGCTTTTAACATTTTCCTGAGAGTATTTAGAGTGGGATCCTAGAATAACAGAATGTCACAGCTGCTTGGACCTCAGAGATCATTCTGGAACAATCCCTTGGTTTTTACAAATGAAGATGCTGTGTTGAGAGAGGTAACTTGGCAAACAGCAAAGTACAAACAAGGTAAATGCTGGTTTGTTTGGATTTGTTTCCAGCAGACCCCAAGTGGCCCCCAAATACGGTTACTTATTGATGTATCAAAGTGTCACCCATAACAGCCAAATAAAGGAGCTCTGAGAGAAGCCACAGAGTCTGCAGGAGTAAGATCTTCACCTCTCCAGACCAATGACAACAATCTCTAGACAAACCTGACCAAATTCATCCCCACGAGCTTTCATACGGAGACTCAATTTTAATTAATGGCAAAATTCAACAGGAATCCCAAACCTTTCCTGGAAAGGCCAGGGTGAGCAGTCTAATTCAAATATTTTCCTCCCAAGTAATTTCACACTAACTCTTTCCTAAAATACATTTTCTGGATCAACCTTTAAAATAAGCATATGCTCTTCAAGCATGATAGAGAACGCTGAGTTACGTTTAATGCTTCTTAAATTAATAACAATCTTACATCAGGCAGGATTTCTTACGTTCGTTAAAGTTCTATTTCAACAAATACCAGGGACATAGGCAATAGATAATTATATGAAATGAGTGAGTCCGTGGCCAAGGCTTAGGTCATTGTGTTATTCTAGAAACGTGTTTTGCTGTTGTTGTAATCATATTTCTGGGTAGGGTCTTTTGAGTTTATGATTTAACTCCTCCATGGAGCTTGGACTCCTCCATGCAACTTTCCTGTATGTTCAAGTAAAAAGAAAGTGTAATCATTTTGGAATCACAGTACTGAAAAGAAGCATTTGTAAATCAACGTTTTTACATACAAATTGCTTTGCTGATCACTGGAGGCACAATCAGAGAAGTTAACACATAGTCCCTGCTTTTAAATAGCTTCATTACCGATAAAACATTTGTCAGACTCACAGGCGGAATTGAAAGCTAAGAAAGTTCCAACAGGTTTAAAACTTTAGTGGCTATGCCTTGTTTTCACCATTAGATGTCCTTTCACCCCCTTTTTCATAAAATATTTTCTTCTGGGAGCAACTTTCTACCCTATCTTCAGCAAGGATAGATCCAGGTTTTGTGAAGCTTCAAGTTTATACAATTTTGCAGAAATCACTTTAGAGAATAAAAATTATGAATACTAAATTATTTAGAGTAAGAAAAGACATCACAATACATCATAAATTTCAAAAAGCTGACCAGTACAAAAAACATCACAAAATCTTGAAAACTAACCTAATATATTTTTTTTACTCAATGTTCTGACACTCTCTGTAACGCTTTTCTCCTCTATGACATTGTTTGCTGGACCAAACTTTACCTGAAGCCGACTACCTCTGGATTTTTCTATTACGTAAGCCAATATTTCTCTTTATTGTTTAAGCTACTTTATTTGCATGAAATCCTAATTCGTACAAAGATATATGGAAAACTCATATTAAGCTTTAAGGATAGATGGACTTCAGCTCATGAAGAAAGGCACTAGAGGATTTATTCCAGCTTGCAAAGAATAGAATAGTTTGTGTAGTCACGCAACAATTCCCTTCAATAGCAGAGGGAACTTAGAATCACCTAACTTTTAGCTCTATGTGATAAACATAATTGAACCACACAAGGATATGTGGGAAAATAAAAACATTTGTAAGGTCAGAACAATAAAACAAAGATTATTATTGCCTTTACCAAGTCTTTAGTAATTTGTCCTTAATGGGAAATGGTTCCATGGCTCCTTTGATGTGGTCACCCAGAATTAATCACTGCCTAGTACTACTTCATTCCAGTGGAATAAGGAACAATTAGTCTGTGTAAAGATGAAAAAAAAGTGGGGAAAAGTTTAATTGACTAAAAACTGGTTTAATTAAAATCCATTAGGTAAGGGCTTTCCTTTTTTGTTATTCTTTGATTTTAACTCTTGTACATAGGAAACCATTGTAAGATTTAATTCATTTTTTAAGATGTATTTTATTTCTTTTTTTATTGCACTAACATTGGTTTATAACATTATATAAATTTCAGGTCTACATCTCTATATTTTGATTTCTGTGTAGATTACATCATGTTCGCCACCCAAGACTAATTACAGTCCATCACCCCACACATGCCTCATCAACCCTTTTGCCCTCCTCCCTCCCCCTTTGCCCTCTGGTAACCACCAATCCAATCTCTGTTGCTATGTGATTGTTTGTTGTTGTTTTCATCTTCTACTTATGAGTGAGATCATATGGTATTTGACTTTCTCCCTCTGACTTATTTCACTTAGCATAATACCCTCAAGGTCCATCCCTGTTGTCACAAATGGCAAGATTTCATCCTTTTTTATGGCTAAGTAGTATTCCGTTGTGTATAAATACCACATCTTCTTTATGCATTCGTCCCTCAATGGGTACCTAGGTTGCTTCCAAGTCTTGGCTATTGTGAATAACGCTGCGATGAACATAGGGGTGCATGTATCTTTATGCATTCATGTTTTCATGTTCTTTGGATAAATACCCAGCAGTGGAATAGCTGGATCATATGGTAGATCTATTCTTAACTTTTTGAGGAATCTACATACTGTTTTCCATAGTGGCTGCACCAGTTTACACTCCCCCCAGCAGTGTATGAGAGTTCCTTTGTCCCCACATCATCTCCAACACTTGTTATTTCTTGTCTCGTCAATTATAGCCATTTTCTGAGGTGATATCTCGTTGTAGTTTTGAGTTGCATTTCCCTAAGTAAGGGCTTTTCAAAAAGTGAATAGAAATCATACTATTCAACAAGCATTAGGTAATACAGCTTTGAGACGTAAATGTGCCAGGGGAAAACAACAGTTGCTCTGAGATAGAAAATTCTGTACCACCTTCTTCAGTATGGGGAAACAAATGGTCGTTTTGAAAGTGTGTGAGCTCAGTGTGGTTCTGTTTGGAATAATGACAGAAAGGAGCCGAAACAATAAATGCAGAATATGATTTGGAATGGAATCCTGCCGGGATTCTCTGTTTTATTACTGCCAGCTAAAGAGCAGAGAAGGCCAAGCACACTAGGTTTTAGCAAATCTTTTACAATTGTGGATTATTTAATGATGACCTTCTTGGATTCACCTGGAACCATAAAAGAGGAAAGGAGCAGAATGACTTGAGAGGTTTACAAAAACAGTTAACATTTGGGATGGATTTTCTTCACAGTAGTCTGACAAAACAACTTCTCTAGTTACTGCTCATGATGGAAAAACAGATTCCGTGGCAGAATCCTGGCCCCATGGGGTGAGTCCTTGGAGAGCACCCCATCCAGAACACATTTTGCACATAAATTAGGGGACTTGTCGAAGCCCACACAGTTGGTAGCAGAGTGCATAGCAATGAATTCTGTGTAAGTTAAAAGTTACATAAAAAGGAGAGTTGAGCATAAGAAGAAATGTTTGAGTCTGTTCCAAGTTATAATATTTCTGCCTCCCATCCCCCTGCAATGCATTCGTCAGTTCTCACCACCTTCCTTCCCTACTCTCACCAGATACCTGAGAATACCCGCTGTGTCCCCAATTACTTCAATGTTAAAATTGAGACTTATTCTTGCAGAAAACTATACCTGCACAGGTTAGATGGTCCACGAGGGATCTCATCCATGATCACATCTTGACCTCCTAGCCCGGTGCCGGCTCTCAGCTCATGTTGGTCAAATGAATGCACTGCCACGAAATGTTCAGTGAAGCTTTCTCCTGCTCAGCTGGCCTTAAAGTTCTTTGGTTTTCAAAAATTGCTTGCCAGCCTGTCTTGCCAGTAGGCATGATGGTCTTTACTTGCCAATTTATTTATCTTCCACAGCACAACTTTGACCAGCTGTCCTTTATTAAAAGCAAAACTTCTCGTTCACCCCTTGCGTGACTGCCTTCAACCAACTAGCTCGTCTCAGCTGACCCTTACTTCTTATTGAACTGAGAACACAGTAGAGAAAAATTAGTAGGGAACTTTCACACACTCCCAGCACCACATCTAGCCACTCTCTGCCTTTATGCCTACTTACTCTGCTTTCCCACTGCTGTGAAGAACAAACTCTTTGTTCTCCTAACTCAGGGCAGCCCTGCAACTTGTGTGCTGGGTCCCCATCTCCTCCCGCCTACTTAAGGATGTCAATCTTGCAGTTGCCTCCTCTCTCCCCCAAATTCCCCTCTCTACTTGGGATCTCTCATCTGCATTCAAGAATGTTGTAATATCTTGATCTTAGCAACCTCACTTGATTCCACATCTCTTCAAGCTACTGTCCTTTTTCTGTCTTGAGTCCACTGCAGTCAGACTTTTGCCCACACCAGCTCCATGTTGTCGATTCCTACAGTCAATTGTAAGTTAGCAGCATTGAACAGACTGGAAGCAAGGCCCCTACACTCCCCTGGTTTCCTCCTGTCTCAACAGCTATTCCTTCTCAGTGTCCTTTACTAGATCTTTCCCCCTCTCCAATTTTCTAAATGTCAGGATGCTCTCAGAGTCTGTGGACCTCTTCTCAGTCTGCACGCACTCTCTCTTGAGTCTCACAATATTAAATATCATCCTTACGAATACCATCCTTACACTGATGGTTCCCAAATCGGTATCTTTAGCCCTGAGCTTTTCTTTAAAGCTCCAATATCTTGACATCTCCACTGGGAAGTCTGATTGGCACTTAAGCTTAAAATTTCAAAAATAGATTTCGTGATATTGATCTTCTCCCCAAAGCTGCTCATCCCCCAGTGTCCTGTATCTTAGTGAATGGTACCTTCAACCTCTTAGTTGTTTAGCCCCAACCTTTGGAATCTTCTTTGACGTTTCTTTTCCTCTCATGTGCTTTGTCTAAGCATCAGCAAATCATATTACCTTTACCTCCAAAACGGACTTCATTCCAACCACTTGTCACCATCATCCTTGCCACCACTCTCTGGTTCAAGTCACTTAATACTCCTCTGGACTATTGAAATGGCCTCCCAGCTTTTGTCGTTGTTCCCTAACCCCAAGTCTATCCTCAACACAACAGCCAGGATGATCCTTCAAAAGTATGCAAATTGCTACCTTAGAGAACCTCTCACAAGAGGACGTATACCAGATATTTTAAGGCCCATCAGCATGTTTTTAAAACTCAAGTAAATTATCAGTTCAAAAAAATTTCCCTTGGGTTTGTGCTACATGCTTGTAAAAAATATTGACCAAAACCAAGGTACATAATGTATATACTCCACATCAATTATGTATTAATTTATTTTAATAAAAAATGAGTTTCAAACTGTCAAGACATTTGAGTATAAATATTGGCCTTTTCTTTAAAAAAAAAAAAAAAGCAGCAGCAGGGAGAGCCTCTATTTCTTTTATAGTCATATTATTAATCCCGCCAAACAGCGCCCCCCATGCTTCCTGCCTGCCTACATGCTCTCAGCTCCCGCTCTGCAAGTGTATAATAGTGCGTTTAACAAGCACTCACCTGAATTTACACAGTCATTTCAGAGGAAACTGCCTCTGAACCAGCACATGGTGAGGATGGCTGCTGCCCCAGCTGCGAGGCTTAGTGCTTGCAAGAGCTGATTTAAGCATTGAAAGGGACTTGGAAAATTCCAGATTTTCCCAGGTTCTGAGCACTTCTCCTCTTCCCGATATATTCAAAAGGCAAAGTCTTGCTCTATTCCTTCCGCCCCTCCAAAGAGGAAAGTTCTATGTGTTCCGTGGTGCAATTGCCCTGCAGAGAAACAGTTTGTACATTCCGTGTGATTAATCTATAATTACAATGGTAACCAGAAGAGAATGGCAGCAACCAAGAGCCGGAAAAGCGTTGCAGACTTCTGTTTCTGGTAATGTTGCAGACTTGATTCCCTCGACAACCCTCCCCCTACGAAACAACTACAAATGCTCGATGAAGTTATTTAGATGTCTTAATATATGTACATTTAAATGTTTAATAAAACATTAAATTGAGAGCTGTGCATGAGATACCAAGCAAGTTGTGAGACAGACTAAGATGAAGCTGTTCGACACAACTGGCCGAGAGCACAACCCACACTGCAGACACAAAACACTCCAGGAACTTTCCACGGGGAACCCCACTGGAGAGGGCTCGTGGAAAGATTTCCCCGGCAAGAGCTGCTGTCGCATCGTGAGCAGCAATGTCACCGTCTCACGAGTCTAGTAAGAGGAGCTTGCAGCAAGCCTCTCAGAAAGCTTGTTATGTGTCCCCTGAAATTGTAAGACACAGGGGACAGGTGACTCAGGGCTGAGGAGGCAAAGGCAGAGGTTATGGTTTTTGACCCGGGGCGACAGGGCAAAAAAGGAGAGTGCTCTTGTGTTGTGATGACCCTGCATTCCAAAATTTACATGGAAATGCAAAGCACCTAGAATAGCCAAAAATCTTTGAAAAAAAGGACAAAGTTGGAAGACTTGTGCTATCTCATTTCAAGAATTATTATCAAGCTACAGTAATTAAGACAGTGTACATTGGCGTAAAGGTAGACGTACAGTGCAATTGAACAGAAAGTCCAGAAACAGATTCACATAGACACAGTCACTTGTCTTTTGACAAAGATCCCAAGGCAACTCAATGGGCAAAGGATAGTATTTTCAACAATTGGTCAGCTGGTGGTGGAAAAATTGGATGGTCATATGCAAAAAAAAAAAAAAGAAAGAAAAAGAAGAAGGGATGAAAAGAGAAAGAGAGACAATCTCAACCCTTACCTCACACTATCTATAAAAATTAACTTGAAATGGATCAAAGACATAAACACGAGAGTTGAAATTCTAAAACTTCTAAAAAATAACTATACTAGTCATCTGTTGCTGAGTAACGATATCACCACCAACTTAGTGGCTTAAGACAATACACATTTATCTCACAACTGCGATGGGTCAGGAGTCCAGGCATGGGCAGGCCAGTCCTCTGCTTAGGGTCTCACAAGGCTGCGGTCAAGACGTCAACCGGGCTGTGGCGTCATTCAAGGCTCAGCTGGGGACAGTTATTGGCAGAATTCTGTTTCTTGCAGTTGTAGGACTGAGGATTTCAATATCTTGCTGGCTGTCGGCCAGAGGCCACCCTCAGTTCCTAAATACCACTCACAGTTCCTTACCATGTGAGTTCCCCAACACGACCACTTGCTTCCTAGAAACCAGAAAAAAAGAGATCCAAGCAAAGTGGATGCTAAAATCTTAAATCACATAATCATGTAATGACACATAATTGCATACATCCCAATAGTTTTGCTATATTCTATTTATTAGGAGCAAGCCACGTGTCCTGCCCATACTCAAGGCTAAAAGCAATAGAATAACTGAAGAAAATATATAGATTTTCTGCATTGATGGGGAAAAAATGTACATGACCATACAAATCCTTTGTTTGTTTAAAAAGCAGTTCTGCTTAAAGGAAGATGGGCACGGATGTTAGCTCAGAGCCAGGCTTCCTCAGCAAAAAGAGGAAGACTGGCGGTAGTTAGCTCAGGGCTAATCTTCCTCAAAAAAAAAAAAAAAGAAGTAGTTCTACATATTTCTTGTATACTGAGTATCTTTTCCATGTATACTTTCTTTTTTTGTTGAGGTATAATTGACGTACAATATTATATCAGTTTCAGATGTAGAACATAACCATTTGATACTTGTGTATATTAGGAAATGATGACCACAGTGAGTCTAGTTAACATCCATCACCATATATAGTTACAGAATTTTTTTCCTGCAATGAGAACTTTTAAGATCTACTGTCTTAGCAACTTTCAAATATGCAATACAGTGTTATTAACTATAGTCACCATGCTGTACATTACATTCCCATGACTTCATCATTTTATAACCAGAAGTTTGTACCTTTGACCCCCTTCACCTATTTCTCCCATCTCCACCTCCGCCTCTGGCAACCAGCCATTTGTTCTCTGTCTGTGAGCTTCATTTTCTGTTGTTGCAGTTCTTGGTGGTTTTTTTTTCAATTCCACACGTAAGTGAGATCATACGGTATTTGTCTTTCTCTGTCTGACATTTCACTTAGCACAGTGCCCTCAAGGTCCATCCAGGGGCCAGCCTGGTGGCGCAGCAGTTAAGTTTGCACGTTCTGCTTTGGCAGGCCAGGGTTTGCCAGTTCGGATCCTGGGTGTGGACCTACGGACCACTTCTCAAGCCATGCTGTTGGCAGGCGTCCCACATATAAAGTAGAGGAAGATGGGCACGGATATTAGCTCAGGGCCAATCTTCCTCAGCAAAAAGAGGAGGGTTCGCAGCAGATGTTAGCTCAGGGTTAATCTTCCTCAAAAAAAAAAAGTCTATCCATGTGGTTGCAAAAGACAGAATTTCATTCTTTTTTATGGCTGAATAATATTCCATTGTATATGTATACTGCATTTTCTTTATCTATTCATCCATCGATAACACTTAGGTTGTTTCCATACCTTGGCCATTGTAAATAATGCTACAATGAACCTAGGGGTGCTGTAGTCACCAGGCTGTAAACGACACCCCCAGGACTTATTTATTTTATAACTGGAAGTTTGTGCCTTTTGACTCCCTTCACCCATTTCACTCACATCTCCATCCCTAACCTCTGGCAACCTCCAATCTGTTCTCTGTATCTATGAGCTTGGTTTTTGGGGTCTTTTTTTTTTTAGATTCCATATGTAAGTGAGATCACACAGTATTTGTCTTTCTCTGTCTGACTTATTTCACTTAGTATAATGCCTTCAAGTTCCATCTATGTTGTTGCAAATGGCAAGATTTCATTCTTTTTATGGCTGAAAGGTATTCCACTGTATATGTATGCTATATTTTCTTTATCTATTTATCCATCAGTAACACTTAGTTTGTTTCCGCTTCTTGGCTATTGTAAATATTGCTGCAACGAACATGGAGGTGCATGCATCTTTTTGAGTTAGTGTTTTCATTTTCTTTGGATAAATACCCAGAAGTGGAATTGCTGCATCTTATAGTAGTTCTATTTTTAATTTTTTTGAGAACTCTCCCTACTATTTTCCATAGTGGCTGCACCAGTTTACATTCCCATCAAAAGTGCACAAGGGTTCCCTTTTCTCCACATCCTCGCCAACACTTGTTGTCTCTTGTCTTTTTGATAATAGCCATTCTAACAGATGTGAGGTGATATCTCATTGTGGTTTTGATTTGCATTTCCCTGATGATTAGTGATGTTGAGCATCTTTTCATGAACCTGTTGGCCATCTGTATGTTTCCTGTAGAAAAATGTCTATTCAGATCTTCTGTCCATCTTTTAGCTGGATTGTTTGTTTTTGCTATTGAATTGTATGAGTTCTTTATATATTTTGGATATTAACCCCTTATCAGGTATATGATTTACAAATAGTTTCTCCCATTCAGTAGGCTGCCTCTTCATTTTGTTTATGGTTTCCTTTGCTCTGCAGAAACTTTTTAGTCTAATGTAGTCCCACTTATCTGTTTTTGCTTTTGTTGCCTTTGCTTTTGGTGTCAAAGCCAAAAATTCATCACCAAGACCAATGTCAAGGAGCTCGCCGCCTGTGTTTTCTTCTAGGAATTTTATGGTTTCCGATATTACATTCAAGTCTTTAATTCATTTTGAATTAATTTTTGTGTATGGTGTAAGATAGGGGTCCAGTTTCATTCTTTTGCATGTGGATACCCAGTTTTTCCAACACCATTTATTGAAGAGCCTCTCCTTTTCCCCATTGTATATTCTTCGTTCCTTTGTCACAAATTAATTGACCATATGTACGTGGCTTTATTTCTTGGCTTTCTATTCTGTTCCATTGATCTATGTGTCTGTTTTTATACCAATACCATAGTATTTTGATTACTCTAGCTTTCTAATATAGTTTGAAATCAGGGAGCATGATGCCTCCAGCTTTGTTCTTCTTTCTCAAGATTGCTTTGGCTATTCCGAGTCTTCTGTGGTTCCATACAAATTTTAGGATTATTTCTTCTACTTCTGTGAAAAATGTCCTTGGAATTTTGATAGAGACAGAATTGAATCTGTAGATTGCTTTGGGTAGTACAGACATTTTAACAATATTAATTCTTCCAATCCACGAGCACAGAATATATTTCTATTTATTTATGTCGAGTTTTTTTTCATCAATGTCTTATAGTTTTCAGTACACAGGTCTTTCACCTCCTTGGTTAAATTTATTCCTAGGTATTTTTTAATGCAATTATATATGGTATTCTTTTCTTAATTTCTCTTTCTGAGAAATAATTATTAGTATATAGAAATGCAACAGATTTCTGTATGCTGATTTTGTATCCTGCAACTTTACTGAATTCTTTTACTAGTTCTAACAGATTTTTGGTGGAGTCTTTAGGGTTTTCTATATATAACATGATGCCATCTGTAAATGGTGACATTTTTTACTTCTTCCTTTCCAATGTGGATGTTGTTTATTTCCTTTTCTTGCCTAATTGCTCCGGCTAGGACTTCCAATACTATGTTCCAATACTATATTGAATGAAAGTGGCAAGAGTGGGCAACCTTATCTTTCTGCTTTTCACCATTGAGATTTCACCATTGAAAAATCATCCATGTATGGTTCTTATTTTCCTACTTACCTCTTAAGTTCCTGAAGAATGGGGAGTATCTTATGCTTTGTAAGTCCCAAAGTGCCCAGCAGCAGTGTCTCACATGCATTAAGTACTCAAGAAATACTTGGCCATAGAGTCAGCTTGGCACAAGGGAATGTGTGCAGTCTTACGGGATCAGGGGAAGGTTAATTCAAATCCCAGTCTGTCATTTACTAGTCGGGTAAACTCAAATAGTTGCCTAACGTCTCCAAGCCTCACTTTCCCTATATAACCTCATAGCTTGGAGATAAAATGAGATAACGTGTTTAAACTGCCTGACATTCACCAATGGATAGCAATTACCGCTATTTATTGATGTGAATAACTATAAAATGTTATCAATGAGTAAGTTTTAACATTAAATGGAAACTTAAAATGCCAGCTTTCTGTGATGGATATTTCTTCTCATCTGCGAAAACATCGGGATTCTTCTTGACTGTTGCTCCCCTTGTGTAAGGATAGCCCCACCCAGATGTATCTGCTCTAAGGTGTGCCAGCAATGAAATGACCCTTTTTGCCAACCGACTTCTGCAGACCATCTTTTCCCTTAAACTTTCTCAAAACGAGTCTGAACAATTGCTATATAAAATACATGTGTCTTCTAAATTCTAATTGGATTAATACTTCTGCCACAAGAGGGCACAGGATGACCGTGAATACTGTGTAAGACGCGACAATCCTAAAAGTTAATATCTCACTGAGCTCTAGGAATTGTTTTGACTTGAATATTGTTTTTATATACTTGAATTCATTTTGTTCTTTAAAGCAAGAACAATTGAAAGCAGAGAATTTCCACTATTTCATTCTGGAAAATCTTTCTTCAGGACATAACTGGTTAATAACAAACTTAGCATCATTCTTCTCTGTTTAAATACTATGATTCATCTCCTTGCTGGGAGTCATTTCCTGTAGGGCCTCAAGACGCCTTCTAGCTCCAAATTACTGTCCATTCCCAGTTCTTATTATGTTTCCTGCAGGCCGTCAAGTTCATGGGTTTTATTACAGCCTTGCAAATTAGTAGAAAAAATTTACTAGCCCATAAACATTTTATCAGCTTCATCTTGTTCCTGGGGGCAGATGGGTAACAAAATAGCTGAAAGTGCTATTATGCATAACTTACTCATAGTATGAAGCTAATGATTGTTATGCAACCCATTTCTAGCTTTTTATTTTCTCCTTGCAAATGGTGTGCATGGACAGTGGACGTGGGCATGAATGTAACCAAATAAACCTGTTGCCCAACATTGCATGCAGTCTGCAGCATGCTCAGCAAGAGTGATACATATGCAGATGGATATCATTGACAAACGGAAATCACATTTTAAGAGAAGTCCCACTGGCCCCTGCTCAAGAGAGGCCATTACTGGCCAGAACGTGCCTGTTCCCTCCTCCTCCTCCTTGACCCTCTGCTCCTCCTACCCTGCACCTGGACACCCAGAGGGAGAGTGGACAGAACCTTGGCCCACTATTTTACAAAGGTTTCTGGTCTCCAAACAGAGATGGATGCTTCCGCACTCAGGAAGCTGGCGTCTATGCGGTAAGTGCAGTGGTCCGAGTCACTGTCTACTCTGCCCCTTTGCAAAGTCACATGTGTTTCTTTGCAGTTGCCACGCCCATTTCAACTTAGACTTCATGTTCTGTGCCAGCCTTAATGTAGCTGAGGGTAAATGCCCTTACCCCTATATTTTGGGAATGCCTGCCCCTTTCTGTAAGAGTAGCTGTGGCTCTGTCTCCTCTTTCACACCAGTTATGGCTCTGCCCAGTCACACTGGTCCGCCACCCAGAACAGGGTGGCAGATGACCCACACAATTATTAATAATGGAAGCAGATGTAAAAGAAAAGTAGCTCCCTGTAGGCAACAGGCAGTGAGGACAACCGTGGAGAAGAGGCAGATGCCTTTTCAACTACCAGCACCTTTCCCATCTTAGTTCAAGGCTCTGAGGAAGTCAATGGGAGTCTGACTGGCCCCATTATTGGGCATTGGCTCCTGATTTGGGGCCGGACAGCTGTCAGTAATAGGATGGGGTGGCTGAGACCAGGATCCACAGTGGGTCCTAGTCCCTGGCTGCCAAGCAGAATGTGAGGATGCTGACAACATGACCTTCAAGACAGATTTCAGGACCAGTTTTTCCCAATGGATGTGCTGAGAGAGGTTAAGAGATGTCCCGTGAAAATAAAGTTCAAAGTTCCTTTGCTACAGGACTCCCCAGAGCCTTTAATATGCCAAAACTTGTATCTCCCAAAGGGAGATATTATTTTACCAGAAAACTTCTTTCTGAGATAATGTCATACAAACCCAGTGTTTTGAGTTACACACATGGGAACTGTTTTTCTAATCATCTAATTTGGTCCAATTATTCGAAAAAAAAAAAATCACGTGTTGTTCCTTATAAAACAAGAACAGAAATTGTTTTATGTGTGACGAAAATTTAAAAAAAGGTTGAGGAGTACCTCTAGGGGGTTATCAGGAGATTGGAGGGGGCATTATCACTATAGATCTGCAAATACCTAGAGTCCCAATGAGGGATACAAAGATTGCCTTTGATCCAGGTACATCCTTATTTCAGCAAGCTTGCAATGCTGCTCGGATGTCACCTTGTAAGAATTCCCAAGTTCTAGAAACTGGTTTAGAGGTAACCTTGCCCATGGTGCGATGAATGAATAAATGAAGGGGCTCAGTGTTTGTTAGGCAGGATTTGAATGTCTGATATCTCAAGGAGATATACCCAACGACTGTCTATGCTTAGTGAAGTATGAGAGACTGCCCTTTCTAAAAGTCACAGGCTAGACTATCCGCCACGTATAAATCAATACAAGTTGACGAGCTGAAAGAAGCTAAACCGATTAAAAAGAAGCACGTTGTGGGCAAATAAAATCCCAGGAAAACCTGAAATAACACAAGTTGGTGGTGTCACCATTGTCTTACATAATAAGAATCGCTGTGGTAGCACACGAGATGAGGATGCAGGGAAATGTTTTGCCTGGGACCTTTTGCAGGTTGGGGAGTGTTTTTCACTCGTCCACAACATTTTCAGGAATCCTGATGATGTTGCTTTGCTCTGGACCATGAGGGTGATCATGAAGGATGATGTCCTTAGATTATGTCTTAAGAAGTGGGGATTGGCAAGAATTATCTTCTGAATTCCAAGTACTAGAGGAAACCAACCATTAATGTTCAGGGCTCCAGGATAGATGACAATAACTAAGCCCATATCCAATTCTGTTCATGTGATCCAGCCACAAACCTATAGACACTTTGCACCTATAGAAATTTTCTCTAGAGTATCTTGTGTGAGTACCTGTGTTGAATTGACCCAAAGGGTGACCTGCAGAGTTCTAACCTGGTACCAAACTCAGCCATCTGTTCTGAGAAACCAAAGTCTGACCTCAAGACAAAAAAAAACAGAAACCAGAGAAAGAAGGAAAAAAACAAAAACTTAATCTCCTCCAGAAACCTAGCGAGAGGGACGAGGCACATACCAGTACTTGTGGCCACACGGAGAGAGGACTTAAACGGCCCGGGAAAAAAATGTGCCATTCTAAGTGGAGAAGAAAACAGCTATTGTCTAACACTCAAATAAAAAATACTGTATAAACAGCTAACAGCTGCTTTCCAGCCTTTGCTTTTTAGAGCAAAAGCCAATAAAAGAAAAGACATACTCTTTCAAATGTGGTTTTCCTTCAGGGCCCAGGTTTTCTACAACTAATTTCCAGCCCCGAAGTAGGCCTTGTTTCGGATCATTTTGTTTTGAAGACTTGAGAAAGCTACAAAGTTGAGTACAGAGCCACAGGTCTAGATGGAGGCTCAGACAGACAGACTTTGCTGTCTACACCGGGGGAAGATGTATTCAGATCAGAGGGGATCTTAGTGTTAAGAAACAGAAGCCGGTACTCTCAAAACCCTCCTCAGTGAGTGGATATCTAAAGGGAAAAAACATTCACTTTGCACGCAGAAGTAGAAAACAAGGTGCATCTCTTTGAGATTTTGTTGTTCGGTCCCAGCATCCTTAACTACAAGATTATCAAGGAGAGTAAATGACATGGTCCATTCATTCATTGTCCACGTATAAAAGCCACCTGATAAGACCAGGACTATAATGAGCACCCATCTGGTAAATAAGGAAATTACAGGGGACTTTCAAAAGGGATATTCATATGAAAAATTACTAGCTAAGTCTTATAATTATGAAGCCAGAGGGACAAAATAACAGTGAGAGGAGGCCCAGTTTATAAACAGAAACTCAAAGATAAGGCCTTGCTTACTCCCTCCTGGTGCCTCTGTTAACGCTGTTTACTCCACCTTGAACACCAGCTTCAGTCCCTTAGAGGAAATCTTATACTTACTTTGGGTATCAGCTCTTCATTCATCTCTAACTTTTTAAATTATATATAAAAATTTATGTATGTGTGTGTATGTGTTAACACATACATGTATGTGAAGAGAGACAGAATTTTAAAATTTTCTCTAATTATTTCTTATATCTTTAGTTTAAATTTTGAAGCGCAGGCTATATCTCCTGCACATGTCTATTTTGCTGCTGTGTCCGTATGCCCTGAATATTGTGAACATGTGACATCCATTCCCAGCAGAATGACAGAGCAGATCCTCTGAAGGCCCTCCCGCTACAATTCTACTAGATCCTGAATACAATGGGGTTTTTAACGTGTCCTGCTGGGCCTGCAGATAGCAAAGGAAGCCTCCAGAGCCCAAAGAACCAGAGCTGAGATCCCAGCAGGAGGTGGTAAGTGCAGGACAACATCAGACACTAAGCCCTGGGCCCATTGTGAGGTGTGAACACCAGACTGAAGTCTTCCACTGTAAACCCTGACCCTTGAAGGGGCCAAACCAGCCCTCGGTGTCATGGAGGAAGCAAATGGAAACCTCTTCTAGAACAAACAACTCCAACTTAGGCCCTCAGGACTCCCACAGACAGAGCGAAATGAATTCAGAATGAAAGATCGTCCAACAGCAAGAAAACAAGGCACCACGTACAAGAGAAAACAGAAACAATCACTTTGGTACTGGAATTATCAAATGCAAGATGTAAAATATTACATACGAAATATTTAAAGGAATACAGGATGGAGTCACAATTGTGTGCAAATACCAAGAGTCTATGAAATACGACCAGGCAGACATTTATAAATGAACAATATAATCATTGAAATTAAGAACTCAAGGCTGGATTAAGCGATAAATAAGACCCAGTTGAAAAGAGAATCAGTTAACTAGCGTGTCTGAAGAAATTACCCAGAATGCAGCACAGAGAGACAGGAAGATAGAAAATATGAAGACAGTGTTAAAACACAGAGGGTAGAATGAGAAGATTTAGTATACTAATCATAGGAGTCCCAGAAAATACTAGAGAGAATGGGTGAAAAGGTAATATTGAAAGAGAGAGTGACGGAGAATGTCCGGAACCGATTACTGTGAATCCACAGATACAGGAAGCACGATATACACTACAATAAAGGCCAGCATTCTTTTTAAATTCTACACTCAGACACATTGCACTAAAACTGCAGAAGGCTACACTCAAAAAGAGGGTCTTATGGGCAAGAAGCAGAAAAAACACAGGTCACCTACAAAGAAACAATTAGGTTGTCAGCAGACATTTTTATACAGCACCAGAAACCAGAAAACTGTAGAACAGTATCTTCAAAGTGATAAGAGACAATAACTGAGAATTGCATGTGCAGCAAAACTACTTTTAAGAATGTGTGAAATAAAGAATTTTTAGATAAACATCATACATGATCAAAAAAACAAAGAACACGAAGGGTGCTATGCTTAAGCTTCTTTCTGGGACATCACACCAAGAATGCTTTTTTGTGAAAAGAAGATTTAAGTACGAGGTTAACATTTACTTAGTTGAATGACAAAGAGGGCCTTTCGTGCTCCCTGACTCTCTGGGAATTCAGGAAACAATTGAGTTATTGGTGGCTTAAAATGTCAGAAAGCAGAAATCACAATGCACTTCCCACTCTCAATTACTTGAAGCATTGTCTGATTTTGAGGCTATTTTTGAGAACTAAAATGTTTTTCTAGTATATATTGTGTAGTTTCCACGTGCTTAGCGTGACTAATGCATTAGTCACAAGTTACAATATGAGACTTTCAAGAAAAGACAGTCTTGGTCTCTGGAATGATTTTATTCCCAACACTTAGTCCCCCCACTTCAACCAATTCTTGCCCCCTGCCCCTGAGACTGGTTCTGCTCTGGGCAGGAGGTACCTCCTCAGTAGGACCTGCTGCTTCTTGAAGTCTTTCCTTCAGTCAAAATCTCCATCCTCCTTCTGGGGCAGACATTCCCCCTGAATTTCTCATCCCTTTTCCTGTAATCTCTTATCTACCAGTGGGAAAATGGCTGAGCCCAGCTGCTAGAGAAGTATGAAAGGGAGAGACAAGGGGAAAAATTAGGTGAGGTTGATGCAACCTCAACAAAGATGTTTTAAGCTGTGCTTTTTGCTAAATGGAAAAATGGGAACCAACCCAAATATCTCCAACAATTAGGAGCTAGCTATGCAAACATTAGCATATGAATAAAACAGAATATTATATTGCCATGTATGATGATAAATGTAAGACTGTGTGGACAGTGGCTACATGTGGCTTATGGGACTACATCAAACTGTTTGTGTAAACTAATGTCAAACTCATAAACATAGAGCACAGACTCAATCATGCACAGGGGTTATAACTATGTAAGAATCATGTAGATGCAGAGCTAAGAATTGAAAGAAGATATAGAGCCTTTAACTTACAAAATAATCTATTATTTATTTATTAGGATTTATTAAATTTATGGTGAAAGTGTTTTTATGTTGTTTTTGTTGCTCTCGTGATTCTTATATTTTTTCCATATAAAGAAGGCTACATTTTTATTTTAAATGGTGGACTAAAAAACTATGGTGAACATGGGCCAGGCTGGTGGCCTGACAGTTAAGTTCACATGCTCCACTTCAGTGGTCCAGGGTTCACTGGTTTGGATCCTGGGCACAGACCTATTCACCACTTATGAAGCCATGCTGTGGCAGGCATCCCACATACAAAGTAGAGGAAGATGGGCACAGATGTTAGCTCAAGGCCAATCTTCCTCAGCAAAAAGAGGAGGGGTGGCTGTGGATGTTAGCTCAGACCTAATCTTCCTCAAAGAAAAAAAAAAATATGGTGAACATACTAGTTAGAATCCAAACAGGAGACAGAAAACACACAGTAATTTCTACAAGCAAAGTCAACTATAAAGAATTATTAACAGGGGCCAGCCAGGTGGCACAGCAGTTAAGTTTTCTTGTTCTCCTTCTCGGTGGCCCAGGGTTTGCCAGTTCAGATCCCGGGTGCAGACATGGCACTGTTTGGCAAAAGCCATGCTGTGGTAGGTGTCCCACGTATAAAGTAGAGGAAGATGGGCATGGATGTTAGCTCAGGGCCAGTCTTCCTCAGCAAAAAGAGGAGGATTGGCAGTGTTTAGCTCAGGGCTAATCTTCCTCAAAAAAAGAAGAAAAAAAAAGAATTATTAACAGGGAATGGGAGTAACCAGAGACTGGTTTGTAAGAAGTAAAGCTAGCACTGAGGAAAACAGGAATAGCAGACACGGAGAGCAGCTGTCACCCCTAAGACTGAGATAGAACATTCAGGAAAAGGCTGCCTCTTCCCAGGGGTGAGATCTAGACCTCATTGGGGTGTGTACAGCCGGGGCTTTCTGGGTAGTGGGAAAGTTCATAAGGGGCCACACTGGTAAGACCTTCCAGAAGCCTGCTCTCTGGAGTGCTCAGAAAGCCATCCATGTGTGGGGTACCATGTCCCAGAAATCACTGCAAAGTTACCCGGTGGGATGCCAGGGAAGCCATCCAAGGGGAGGTACCCCACTTTGGGCACCTTGTTGTGAAGCCTCCAAGGGGGGCTCCCCAACAGAAATCATTCACAGGGAGGTGTCCACAGAAAGGCACCACTGCTGCTGGCCGCCTGCACAAAAGGCTGTGCGTGCTGCAGGAGCCTGATGAAGCAAGCCCACTGCAGCCAGGAAGAGAGCCCCCACTTCTCCCAGTACCCCACCAGGAGCCTCTATTGACAAAGCTTCACACCACACTCGCTGGCAAAGGAGAACTGCCTACGGGGTCCAGGTCCCTTACCGCAGAGCTAGTAATGAAGGGTGCATTTGGAGCTGAGAGGCAACAGATCGGCAACTGTCACAGTGAATTAAGCTGATGGCTATACATATGTTCACGCCCGCTTGAAGCCCTGGATTTTCCCATCAGAGAGACAAGCTCACGCAGGAAGCCTGAGCTGCTATCAGACACCTGAGCAACAAGGTTCTTAGCCTCCTTTGGTGCAATATCTTTTATGAAAGCCCACTAGCTTGCCATGTTAATCATTTCTTGTCTACACCAAGGCAGGCTGCTCCAGAGTCTCCCCAGTCTTGTGATTTAAAAAATATATATAGGGGCCAGCCCCGTGGCTAACTGGTTAAGTTCGTGCGCTCCACTTGGGTGGCCCCGGGTTTTGGCGGTTCGGATCCTGGGCACTGACATTGCACCACTCATCAAGCCATGCTGAGGCAGTGTCCCACATAGCACAACCAGAGGCACTCACAACTACAATATACAACCATGTACTAGGGGGGCTTTGAGGAGAAGAAGAAAGAAAAAAAAAGAAAAAGAAGATTGGCAACAGATGTTAGCTCAGGTGCCAATCTTTAAAAAAAAAAAAATATATATATATATATATATATAGCAATGCAAATATGTTTTTCAGGTGTGTCAAGGAAAATAATGAATTAAGAATACTGTAAATAAGTTTAGTAGCTAAATAAATGCCAGTCAAGGTTGTAAAATTTCTGCAACATACTCTTTGACAATATAGTGACCAAGGTCCTGGGCTCTGAGCCACCTACTAATTGTGTAACCTTAGACAAATTACATCACCTCTCTGTGCCTCAATTTCCCCATCTGTAAAGTGGGGATGATAGTACCTAATTCAGAGAATGGTTGGGAGGATTAAGTGAGTTAATACACGTATAGCTTTTAGGACAGGGTGGCACATAGCACATAGTAAGCACTTTAGAGCACATAGTAAGCACTTTATATGTCAGGTATTATGAATAGTTGAGAATGGTTAACACGCACACCTGTTTATGCTAGACCCCTCTCAAGTCCTCTACAATCTCCCTTAGAAAAATGACCTTCCTCATAAATACTGCTCCTAAGGGACACCCGGGCACGGTGCAACCGCAGACTCACGCAGTGTAGCCCCTCAATTCCACTGGGCACGCAGGACACCAGCTTGTTCTTCTATCATCGACTCTGGACAGAAAGGCCGAAAGCCAAGACAAGTAAACTGGCCCCCACATAACTGCTCCAAACAGCTTGGGGCCTGGCAGTACCAGTGGAAGAGCTTGAAAAGAAAAACAACCAAAAACAACGCACAGGCTTGTCTTTGTCATGGCTGACCCAGCTCACAGCCAGGCACGGAAACAGAGCAGCTTTATGAGAAAATGCCTTTCTTTCCACGCAGTAATTGAATCCAGTTGTGGATTGAGGTTGTACATTAGTGGGGTTTAAGAAAGTTTTGCCTCAGATACGTCGACTCCAGCTGAATAATCTTTTATTTCTGTTAAATGCTCGTTGAGCAGGGTGTTAAAACATCCAGGCGCAATATAAGCCTTTGGAATCCGGCTATCACACTCACCCCAGAGAGACGCTGGGAATCCTTTAGGCTCTTCAAAAACTAAACCTCCTGGGTGGAGTCCAGGACACCCCTCTGGACACTGAATTATGCTTTGTAGCAAACAGTGTTTGGGGTAGTTTTAAGGCAGCTGAATGCTTAGAACACTTTAGACGTCCACATAATTCCTCTTCGAGGGGGCTCTCCTTGTCTGACGACTGGCTTTCTCCTGAAGAATCCTAAGGGGGAAGAGCTTGCTTGTGGCCGGGACAGGAGGTTTCAGACTCTGATTTGGTTGCATCTTGTCCTGTGGCTATTGCTGCCTGCTGACAGCATGCTTTGCTCTGTTAATGAAATGAAACAGTCCCTGTTCTAAACTGCCACCCACATCAGGACAGTAAGTCTTACACCGCCCAGCTGGAGTCCTGCTCCGGAGCCCTCGGGGGTACAGATTCCAAGGTCTTATCCAGAAGCTCTTCAGCAAGGCCTGCTTTTGAAAATTGTTAATTACTTCGGTAGTCTTGCAATCATGAGACGCTCCACTTGGGAAGTGGAATGGGATATGGGTTAAGTTAAAAAAGAGCAAAGTTTCTTTTACAGACATAAAAGCGAAAGAGGTTATTGGGCACCCACTGTGTGTGCTCAGGCTTCTGGAGGCTTCGCTGTGCGGCACCATCTCTCCCGTTCTCAGGCACTGTATGAGCTTCCAGCTTCTCCCTGAGAAAGGCTTTTCCACCCATATGGGTCAGGATGCTGGGCAAGGAATAAATGGCTCACTCAAACACAGGAGAGAATCGACTAAAGGGACAGTCATCTCTCCCTGGTTGCTGGGAGCCCACCTCCCCGTGAGATCCCCTCTGTCACTGGAAGTCAGAAGGACTGGGATAGTCGAAATCAGCAGCTGACATGCAGAGCACTTAAGATGGAGGGCCCATCTCCAGGCCTCCCCAGAGCTCTCCCCTTTGCCACCTGCTGCCCAGCTTGGTCACAGGCCCCCTTGTCACTTGGTCTGTGGGGACCAGCACCAGGTGCAAGCTCCCAGGGATGATCTGCCCTAGAAACTCCTGGGGACCACGTTGGCTCCACTGTCACAGCTTAAAAGATGGAAGGTGGGAGAGAGAGACATCAGTACTGTAATCTTGGTTGATTTTCTAAAATTGAGTGGGAAAGAGAAAGGAAAAAATGAAGACAAAGGGAAATTATTTCTGTAAGTGAAGTCCTGTTCTGTTTATTTGAGCCCAAAGTTTCTATACTAATAACTAAGTGCTGGCCCGTGCAGGCCCTGGGCTGGACACAGACAATAAGATGCCCCAGGTCTGTGTCAGGACCCCAGACTATGGCCAAATACCCTCCCCTGCACCCCAGAGTCCCCACCCCCGTATTAGTCTACTAGGCTTCTGTATCAAATCCCACAAACATAGTGTCTTAAAGCAATAGAAATGTGTTCTCACAGTTCTGGAGGGCAGAAGTCTGAAACCAACGTATGGAAAGGCCATAACCTCTAGGGGCTATAAGGTAGAATCCTTCCGGGCCCCTGCCAGCTTCTGGAGACACCAGGCACTCCCCAGCTTGTGACTGCATCACTCCCATCTCTGCCTTTGTGTTCACATGGCCTTCTCCTCCTCTCTCTGTCTCCTCTTCTGACTCTTGCAAGGGCACTTGTCACTGGATTTAGGGCTCACTGTATAATCCAGATGATCTTATCTCAAGATCCTTTAATTACACCTGCAAAGACTCTCTTTCCCAATAAGGTCACATTCACAGTTCCAGGGGTTAGGATGTGCACATATCTTTTTGGACACCACCAGTCAACTCACTGCACATCCTCATCTTCATTCTCTCCCTCCCTCTGGATCCTCACACTCAATCTAGAAACATGTTCAAGTTGCCTCATCAAAAGAAAAATAGGGCCAGGCCTGATGGCCTTGTGGTTAAGGTTCAGCACACTTCGGTGGCCTGGGCTGGGTTCCCAGGGGCAGAACCACACCACTCGTCTGTCAGTAGCCATGCTGTGGTGGAGGCTCACACAGAAGAACTAGGAGGACTTACAACTGGAATGCACAACTATCTACTGGGGCTTTTGGGAGGAAAAAAAGAAAAATAAATTCTTTCTATCCTGTTACCTTTTCCAGCTGTGCCATCCATCCTTTTGTTCCTTCACTCAGAAATCAAACTTCTCCAAAGTCTGTATTTGCTGCCTCCATTTCTGACTTACCACTTAATTTTTTCTCTACTTACTTTTTTTTTTTTAAAGATTTAATTTTTCCTTCTCCTCCCTAAGCCCCCCTGGTACATAGTTGTGTATTTTTAGTTGTGGTCCTTCTAGCTGTGGCATATGGGACCCACCTCAGCATGGCTTGATGAGCTGTGCCATGTCCACACCCAAGATTCGAACTGGTGAAACCCTGGGCCATTGAAGCAGAGCACGCGAACTTAACCACTTGGCCACAGCCCCAGGCCCTCTACTTACTTTTTAAAGCAATTTATTATGATATATTTCAAGAAAAAAGTGTAGAGAACAATATGACTTTTAAAATATTTATATTTTTCTCTGACTTAGTTTTTTTGTGGTAAAATATAACATAAAATGTCATTTTAACCATATTTAAATGTACTATTCAGTGGCATTCATTATGCCCACTTCCTTCCCAATGCTTTCTAATTTGGCTTCGACCCTCACCCTGTCCTGTTCTCTCAAAGATCATTAGCTTCCATCCTCCACCCTCTCAGCCCCCTTATCAAAGTGGACGCTGCTGTCCATTCCCTTCTTAAAACTCTTCCCTCAGCTTCCCAAACCTCTGTTCTCTTCTGGTCTGACTATTTCTCTAACCCTTTCTCTCCTGTCCTCTAAGTCCAGATTCTTCAAGGACCTTAGTTTTGATTGCTCCCTTGGAAACCTCACAGGTTCTCAAACAGTCTTAAGGTTTCAACTGACTCCTCAATGCAGATGACTCATTTAAGCTGAAGCCTGGCCTAAAAACTTAGCTTATAGCTTAAGCCTCTGACTCCTGGGCACACATTTCCAGTTGTCTTCAGACCTCCACCTACAAGTCCCATTGACACCTCAAACTCAGTATGTCCAAAAGAGGATACATAGTCTCTTCTTTCAAAAACTTGTTCTTCCCACATGTTCTCCCCATGTCTCTGCGTGGCACCACCATCCTCCCACTCACCCAGTGCGGAAATCTTGGCACCATCTTTGCCCTTCCATATCCATGCTGATCCTGTCATTTTTATCTCTGCAGTACCTCCACCCACCCCACCCCTCTGACATCTTTCCATTCTGACACTCTCCTGCCTCCCTTCTTCAGCCTGGAAGACAACGGTGGACCTCTCTCTCCACTCTCTCTATCTTCCATTCCATTTCACACATTGTTAATATATTATTCTTCTTAAAACACAGTTCTGATCCACCGCATTTAAAACCCTCAGTAGCTCCCACTACTTTGAGAATAAAGCCTGAACTCCTCAGCTGAGCCTTCAATGCCCTCCCCGAACTGGTGCTCACCCTCTCCTGACTGCCAGGTACCCCTTGCTCCAGCCAAAGAGATGAACTGTCTGTCTTCTGGACACATCCCACGCTTCCTTCCGTACTTTTCCCCATTCAAATATGGGTTTCATAGTCTTCTCAAAGACCTCTTTTCTTTCTGTTAAAGTATGAGTAACAAAACAAGAGCTACTGACTGAAGAGAAGATCGCCAAATTCCACAAAGTGGAATCATCCACCTATTATTTCCTGTACCAAACAGAAAACACGCTCCAGATCATCCTTATCTGACAGGGTTACAAACAGAGCTTTGTTTGTTCATGGAATTCACCAGCTTTGAGTGGAACCATCACCTTTTGAGACCTCGAGCATTTTCTTGGTGACTCACCTGTTGATGAGAGCATCAACTTTCCTGCTCTGAATTTCTGTAACAGAGAAGGGGCGCTGGCAGCAGATAAGAGGGTAACAAAAACTATCGCTTCAAACTCAAAATCTCGTGACTGAGAGTTCCAGGAAGTCAAACAGTGCTAAAAATGTGATGCAAAAGTTAAAAGGAAACTTCAGCCTGCAGAAATCACTGGAGGCGCGAAGAGGATAGAATGCAAGCTGTTCCATTGGGTGCTTATTTCTTGTGCATTTCGGTTCCCAAGCCCTTGACCTTACCAGAAGATGGCATCAGAATGCTTTTAAGAAGCCCACACATACCCCAATCCAGCCACATCAATAGGAAAGAATTCTTTTGGAAAACCTAGGTGTGGCATCCTTTGATCCATTTGAAAAGACCCAAGTAGTTTATCTTTCTGTCTACATAGTATCTAAAATTGTAAATTCTTCTTCTGGATCCCTTTTCCATTTAGTGCTATTTCTGTCTCTGGGGCCATTGAGATGTTCAAAAGCAGCTGAAGCTGCGGCTTCTGAATGTGGAAAAGCACTTTGAGCCCTAAAAGCCTTCAGAAATTCAACAAAACACAAGTTTAGGGAACTTTATGTTTTCTTAGCAGAGATATTCCAGCAGATACAAGCTGGGCTTGCATCACTTGGCGGAAGTTACTAAGTATGTCACTCTGAGAAAATGACTTAACCTCCCTTGGCCTCAATTTCCTCATCTGTAAAATGGGATTATTAAACTACTTTGCAGAGTTGTAGTAAGGGTTAAAAATAATAATAAGTGAAGAACCTCGCTCAGGACCTGGCCCTGAAAACGTTCTCGTTAATAGTAAAATTGTTTTTAACACTGTAAATTGAGGTGGAAAGGAAGACCGGATTGGCCTTCATTTAGAATCCTTTTTGTGTTTACAAGACACATGAGGGATTTTTCTTTAAAGAGAAAAAAGAAAACCTGCAGTATTACATATACTAATACGTGCCTTTCAGATTTGGGTCTACACAATTTTCTTATTTACTTAATATTCTTTTCAGTCATTCCTTAAGTGTGACTCTGACACTTATTCCATTTAAAAGAAAAATCTTCATATAACACATTTTCTCCTGTTTTCTCCTGCCATATGCAAGGAACATTTCACTCTTTTCCTGAGATAGATGTTTCCAAGATATTCCCACTGTTCCCAGAGCAGAGGTCGATTTTTATCTAAGGCTCCCCCTCTCCCCGACTTTTAGTTCCTGTGGGCTGCATGAGGCTTCACCCCCAACTCCAAGGCTCCCGCAAGTGGCCCAAATGTGGCCAATCAAAACATTGCATTCTCGGGGCTGGCCCCATGGCCGAGTGGTTAAGTTTGCGCACTCCACGGCAGGCAGCCCAGTGTTTCGTTGGTTCGAATCCTGGGCACGGACATGGTACTGCTCATCAGGACACGCTGAGGCAGCGTCCCACATGCCACAACTAGAAGGACCCACAACGAAGAATATACAACTATGTACCGGGGGGCTTTGGGGAGAAAAAGGAAAAAAATAAAATCTTAAAAAAAAAAAATTGCATTCTCCAGCCACACTCATTGGTTCAAAGATGAGCATGTGACCTAAATCAATCCAATGAGAGAGTCACTAGGGAATTGTGGGAGCCACTAGAAAAGACATTTGCTCTTCCTTGCTGTAGACAAATCTGACAGGGTGTGAAGGTGAGGCTGCTGCAGCCATATTGTCACCACGTGGCACTTGGGGGTGAAGCTGGTACAAAGAAAGGAAGGCTGAGCAATGGAGAGAAGGTTCAAAGCCCTGAAACAGAATGGGATTGGAGCACAGGAGGGAAATAGGCCAGAGCTGACATGGCAAAAGAGGCCAAAGATGAAGAAACTAAAGGGTGAATGGGGAGAAAGAGAGCAGGGGAGCCTGGAGAGAGAAGGGCTGTATTAAACAGGCAAATGAAGGAGAAGGACAGGAGCAGCTCCTCCAGCCTTCGCCGTGGGCCAGCTCCACCTACGCCTTCACCTCCTGCCCAAAGTCCTCCTCTATCACGGAAACTCAGCTACTAGCCATTAAACACGTGCGACCTCCCTGGTACAGCTTCCTTTTTGGAATTTATTCAAAGGAAATTGTAATAATATACACCAAGATTTATGTGCCAGGGTGTTTATTGCACCTTATTTAAGAGAACAGGAGGCTGTGAACAATATAAATGTCCCACCACTGTCTGTGTGCACAATATTAATCCACTTTGTGTTTGTGTATGTCTATATACATATATATATTTCAAGCACTCACCCAATCTGAGAAGAAACACACAAAAATGTTATTAACGTGGCAGTTTCATGGTGAGATTATTGGAGGTATTTGTTTTTGTACTTATCCATTTGCTTTGGTATGTTCTAATTTATTCTACTGAGAACATGTAGAACTTGGAGAGTAAAAAGGAGATAAAAGAACCAAATGTCAGGGTTTCAACTGGGGTGGAGCTCAGCTGCTGCTGACTTGTTGCCAAGGGCTCTCCCCAGGAGAGCCAGGTAGGGTGCCCACCGTCACCCCATCCTCAGGCAGAGTCACCACCACTTGTGGCCCTCCTGTGGGACCAAGCTAGATGGCAGCTGCCAAAGCCTAGTGATGACCCTAAAGCTGAGCTTGGACCCAGAAACCACCCCTCTGCTGAAAATGGACACGTGGCATGGAAGGCCTTTACTCACTGGACCAGGTCATTACCCTCTCCCGTTTTCCTTCCAGGCAGAGAGGCCACGGACTAAAGAACAGCTGCAGAGAAAAGGCACCAGCCCAAGGACCAGGTGTGCTGGGAGGAGAGTAGTGAAAGTGGCGTGGTCCCCTGAGCCCCTCCCTGGCGTCTGTAGCACCTCACCCACTGTTGGGAACCAGCACATTAAGATGAAAAGCATCTTCACAAAGGTAATTGTGCAGGTGGCAGGAAGATAGTTTTGGTTTTGGGGATTTTTTTCCAAGACACGAAAGCTTTTTGTTTTTCTTAAACACTCCTCCCAAATGTACTCTACCAAGTCTACCTTCTCCAATGAATAATCCATCTTTGAATGGCATCTTAGGAAGATTCATAATTTTCCAGTTGTTTTTGGATACTAAGCCTCTGTACAGTTTAAAACATCAATTGCAAACTTAATTCTATTCTCACTTCCTCCCCTGCCCAGTCCATGCAAAGCGAGCTTGGACCTGGACACACGCTGATTGGAGGTCTATTTCCAGGACAGCCCCACCCCGACTTTCCTCTTCCAGGACTGGCTCCTTTAAAGAGTTGAGCAAAGAGGAAGGACAGGGAAGGGACAAAAGGTCTTATACCCATAGACCACTGCTATAGCCAGATGGTGGCTGCTGCTGCTTTGGCCGACGTGGACTGCCTGTTGATGCCCCCCAGGAGGTGGGCATCCAAAGGCTGGCTTCCGCTGGGGGATACATATGAGTTCTTGAGAAGGACTTGCAGGGCAGGGGTATGGCAAATCCAGGTTCAATCCTTCCGTGCCCTCAGCCCCCATCACTGGGTGTATATTCTACAGACTCTTTGAGTTCAAGCTCCCTGGGGAGTAGGGGAGAATTGTCTTGGGATGGAGCTAGAATAAGCCTATTACTTTCTAAGCGGCATGCACTTGAACCTCAGGGAACTCCTTTCCTAGCATTGACAAACTGGGTGTGTTCAGACTAGCCCCTGCAACCCTTCTTTCTGCCTTCTCTTCTTTCTCCAAGACTCTTCTCTGCTCCTAATGATGTACTGGTCAATCAGCAAATGTTTTTCCTAATCAAATGTCCAACTGGAGAACTAATTTACACCTCAATCTTTATGAATGATTTCCTTAGAACCCCCTCACTAGAGAGGAAATACAGCTGCCCCCATTTTCCATCCCCACAGGAAGGGGAGGAATCACCTCTCTGCATACCCACTCCACTCCGATGACTCTTAGATTGACGATGACTCTGTCTCCTTCCTCGTGTTGTTAGATACAAGATGGTGGTTGGTGGTAATAGGGCACATCCGTCTCCTCTTAGGAATCCTTGGTTCTCCGGCTCCTGTGTATGTCAGCCCAGGTCTTGAGAACTTCTCTTTTCTCACGTTTGAGTCCTCTTAGCCAAGACCAGAGCAACAGAAAGAGTCCCACTCAATAGCTTGCGACATGTTTAAGGTAAATAAAGTTCCATTTCCTTGATTCCTCTGTGCAGAGCCAGAATTTTATCTGGTATCATTTTCCTTCTGCCTGAAGGGCTTTCCTTTACAGGTCTGGTGAGGATCAATTTTTCCAGTTTTTGTATATCTGAAAAAGTCTTTTACTTGCATTCATTTTTGAAAGATATTTTTGCTGGGCATAGAATTCTAGATTGACAATATTTTTCTTTCAGAACTTCAAAGATTATTGTTCCTCTGTCTTGTCTCTTGCTTTGCTTCTGAAAAGACTCTGCTGTCATCCTTATCTTTGTTCCTCTTTCAAGTCTCTTTTTTTCTCCAACTACTTTTTGCTCCTCTTTTTTTCTCTACTACCTTTAAGATTCTCTCTTTATCACTGGTTTTGAGTAATTTGATTATGATGTGCTTTGGTATAATTTTTTTCATGTTTCTCTTAGCTTGAGTTTTACCTTGTTGAACACTAGATATTCTTTTATTTTTTAAGTTTCTTTATTGGTATAGGACACAGTTAAGTTACTTGGAAATAGTTTGATCCTTTCAAGACTTTCTTTTAAACTTTGTTAGGAAGAACCAGGGCAGCCTTTAGTCTAAGGCTAATTAGGCCCCATTACTGAGATAATATTCTTCTGAGTATTCTACTCAATGCCCTACAAACTATAAGGTTTTCAACTCTGGCTGGTGGGAACAGCAACTATTCCCTGTCCTGTGTGAGCTCTAAGGATTGTTCCTTCTAATCCTTTTGGGTGGTTCTTTCTCTGGCCTCACGTGGCTGCCTCACATGCATGTGCTGATCAGTATTCAGCTGAAGACTCAAAGGGGACACTCTGTAGAACTCAAGAGTCCTCTCTCTGTGCAGCTCTCTCCTCTCCATATTCTGTTCTGTGAATTCTAGCTTCATTGGCTTCCCTGGGATTCCAGCTGCATCTTCTCTATCCAGGGACATTGCTGGGCTCCACCTGTATTCCCCTTCCCAGTGCTGTGGCCTGGAAATTCTCTCCAGGCAGTAAGCTGGGGACAGTCATAAAACTTGCTTCATTTGTTTCCGTTCTCTCAGGAATCACTGTCATGCACTGCCTGTGGTCCAACGTCTGAAAACCATTGGTTCGAATATTCTGTTTGGTTTTTTTACTTGATTTAGAATCCTGGTTTTGTTGTGCATTTCCTGAAATTCCCAGAATCATGATGTTAGCTCTCAGATGAGCTTTAGAAATCATGTAAGTCCCTACCTCCTATTTCCCAGTGAAAACGTTGAGGTGGGAGAAGAGATCAGCCTGAGTTTGTGGCAGACTCTGAACTGGCCAGGTCTCCTGACTTCAGATGGGAGTTTTTTTGAAAGAAGTGAGCCCCCAGGAGAGGATAAGGAAGAAGGAACTTTGGGAACTTCAAATCAAGGCTCCTTTGTGCCAAAGAATAGGTGGGGTCAATTGCTCTTGACGTCTCACATCAACATGTGCCATATTTTTTGCCTTTGATGATGTTGGCCCCTTACCTCGATTTCTGCATTGATAATGTGGAGGCTTCCTTTCCCTCTGCATGTGCTCTACCAAGTCAGTCTCCCAGAATAAATGAAGGATATTAAGGAATCTCAGAACCAGGAAGAGGCAGATAACAGAGGGTTTGAGCTCATACCCCAAAGACTTCCCAAGGGAGTGTGAAGATCATCTGAGTCAACATATCACTTTATAGACAAGGAAACCGGGACAAGACAGGTTCACTGGTGTGCCCAGGCAGGGCTAAGATCTTGGTTTTGCACTCAGATGCCCAGCTCTGAAAGATGATGTGCTTAAGTGTTCAACAGTCAACTCTTAATGGTGCTGTATTTTTAATATACGTTCAGCTCATGACATTGCTTACCTGCAAGAACCACTCCAAACCCAGCTGGAATTCTGTATCAGAAACTTTTCCAAGTTTTTTTGTCCCTGTTTTCAGAGTATGTATAATAGTCTTTTTTGCTTGTTCATCCACACAGCAGGGTGAGAATTCCCCGGGGTCCCTATGAGAGGAAGTTTTTGGAAAAGAGGACTAGTGTCCAAGAGAAGGAGGAGGAAGAAGGAAGGAAACAATGGAAGCAATAAGCCCATTTCTCAGGTCATTTAAAAAGTCTCTAATTTGGGCACTTTAGATAAGTATCTATTTTTCTTTGCTTTAGGTCCTTTTAAAGGAACTGTCCCCACCCCATTTACTTTAATACAATACTAAGCACACACTTCTCAGCACGTAAAAAGTCAGGACATTCCAGGTTTTGATGCACGGGGCAAACTTCGCTTTGCCTTGTTCACTAGTCTTCACAATGGAGCCTTTCATTGCAAGACCACATGGTTCCGGGCAACGTGACCGAAGAGCTGGCAAAGGCTCCGGGCAGCACAAAGGAACGGAACTTGTTTTTGTGCTGCGAGTGCAGTGTTGGTGTTTGGAGTTACTTGCGATCGCTCCTCGGTTCAGAGCCAGGGCAATGGTCTGAACCGCTCAATTGCACTGATTTACCCCTTTTCTCTACCTCTGCAGTTGACCAGTGGCCAGAGCTGAGCCAGGCTCCCAGGGAAGAGGAGGAGGCAGGGCCAGGCCAAGTCCACCTGGGAAAGCACACAATATATACATACAAAAAAATGTTATAATGGTCAAAAAATACCCCTCTGTACATTCTGTGGTCATTACTGTAACTTCTTTTATGAACTTGTAAATTTCCAGAGCGAGTTGAATTAAGCAGAGTCTGAAATTGTCACATAGATAAAAGAATGGGGAAATGAAATTGGGTCATCTGGAAGATTTTCATGGCAAAATACACTTTTTATTCAGCAGAAGGGAGAACTATTTCAAACACTGTCTTAAAGGCAAATTTAATGGGTGTTGCCTAATACTCCCCACACTGCCCCTAGGCATGAGGTGGTGCCTCCAGGGACTTTTCATCTCAATCCACAGGAAAAGGCCTCAGTTTGGGTGGGAAGGGGGAAGCAGAGGACAGCTGGGCTGGAGTGGCGTTCTGTCCATTGATTAGTCTTCATTTCTTCATGAGGACAGTAAAACCTAACCAGGCCTTCTTAAAACAGCAACCCCAAAACATGAGGGGGTCCTGATGTGCATTTTAAACCATCAATGATTCACGATATTCAGCACAGTTTTGGGGACTAGTTGAAAATGGTACCCATCACCTGGAGTTTATTGAACATCTACTGTATGTACCCCAGACACTCTGCTATCCTCCACTACCACAGTTTCACTGAGGAGCAGTTGCCAAGAAAATCTAGAAAGCTATGAGAATATTAACGACAAGATAAATGTTGTTTATCAAATTCTTACTCTGTACCAGGCTCTTCACATGCCGTATCTCATTTAATGCTCAAAACAATACCGTAAGAAGGGGACCAGTGTATCCCCCATCTTTCAGAGGAGGAAACAGGCCCCGAGAGGTTAAGGAGGTGACCCAAGTTCACAGAACTAGAGCCAGGATTCAAACCCAGGCGACGTGGACCCATAGATCATGCATGTATCCACCAGCTATTGTGCGTAGTCGGGGAACAGGAGCAGGAGGCAGAAAAGGGAGGAGAGGCGTAGGGAGTGGGGTTGTAGTGAAGGTGCTGGGCTTGGATGACATCCCCCATGAATCTCCCAAAGCCAGGATAGAGAATTCCTCTCCACTACAACAGAGGGAGAGACTACAGAGAAGAATAACCTGCTCCAAATGAGAGAGAAAAGTGTTGATGGCAAAATATCCGTGAGACGCTGCGGTTTATGCTCTTTGTCTTTTCTCTCTGGCTCCCTTAGCAACAGCTAAGTAACATCCACGTTTGCCGGCTTAACGCAGGGACTTGACTGTTCCTCCAGGCAGCGTTGTCACTGCTACACAGAAACGCATGCTGATCGCTGCTCCATGAAGCACGGGAAACATCACCAGGGTCTGCCCCGCGGAAAAAGACAAAAAGCAGATGGCAAGATGTTGAAATTTCAAGGTTAGGCGAGAACAGAGAAGAAAGCACAGGTTGTAAATTATTTTTTGAAAGATGAAGCTCCTAACAAAATCCTAGCACTCACCAAGGCAGACAGCAGAGGAAGTGAAATGCGAGGGGAGAGTGTGGTGATGAAGCCTGCTTTGCCACAACATACTGCTGCTGCCACATTTTTCTTCAGTGTCTGAAAATATCAGTCTGTAAAATACATATGCATTATTTTTTGAGACGTGTGTGTCTATAGCCTCAGGGTTGAAAAACAAACAACTCTATTGCCATGAGCTCATGCTGGAGTCGGTGTAAATTGTTTCCCCTCCTGTTGTATGATGTTTCTAATTAGGACGATTATGGAAGATGAGCTTTGTGGGCTGTTGAATTGGCTCGTTGTGCTAATTGCAAACTGAGGGCTCTGTGCTGGCCTGTGCTCGGCTGACCTGCTTCTTAGAGGCGTCACCAGATGGGGAAAGTGACCCCCAGTCTTGCTCCCTGATGTCCCTCATCAGGGGAAACACTGAGAGGACGTGCTCTCGCCCCCTCACCTCACCTCTCCTTAAAAACAAGACATCTTTCCAAGATACGTGAAAAGACGATGATTGTGGTTTCCAGTTTGCCCTTTTGCTCCAATAATAACCTTTCATTACCAAAAGTCCATTTTGAGGTCATTTCTCTACGAAGGAACTGTTTACCTGAAAGGAGTAGGGTGAACAATAAACACTAGCTCCTCCCTCTGCATCAAGGATTTTCGAAATGTCCCAGTTTGACGTTTGTGAAGTGAAAGTGGAGTCAGACCCCGCTTCTCTGAAACGCTGAGGGCTTGGAGAAAGGCGGTGGTTCAGCACGTGAGTCTCCCTGGCTTGGCCCGCCTGCCCCCCACCTCTGACGTGCTTCTCTGTGCAGCTCAGAGACACTTAAGAAATCAACCCTCAACCACCTGAGGAGCTGACTGTGAGCGGGTAATTCTTTTCCACAGGTAAGACCTCAGTCGTCCTTTTGAGAACTGTGTGCCTAATCCAGGCCTTGTGCCCTGCCCGGGTCTAGCTGTGGTGGGCGAGGCACAGAAACAGAGTTGGCTTGGCCTAGAGATCTTCTCATCCTTGGTCTCAGAGGACCCAGTAAAGGTTCCTTGTTGATCTAGCAAAACATTTCCATTGTGGGACCTGGAGGCGTCGGAATTTCAAGGGTGGTGGCTGGCTGGCGCTGAAAAGCTTCCTCAAGGGTGTCTGATAAACTCAGATGAGGTGATGGCAGTGGTCTCGGGCAGGCTTCCCGTTGCCTCCGGCCGGCTGTATCACTGCCTTGTCCAGGCCTGCAGAGTCCGAACAGCCCAGCCCAGAGAGCAAAAGCCACCTTGGAAGAAGCCCAAGCCGGGACGGAGAACCTGACACAGCCAGAAAAAAGCCCCGTCATGGAGGCCCCAGGGCAAACCCCAGACAACAGGCGGATGCTTCCACCTATGAGTCGGTTGGCAGCTCCCTGGGGACTGGGATAGGACAGTAAGTTCCCAGAGCCAGCAGGACGTGGGGTTCGCGGATAGTCTGGCTGCAAACCAGGCAGAGGAGGCGGCAGTGGACTGCTGCTGTGAACCACAGAGGCACTCGTGCCTTATGCCTGTGGTTTCCCAAGGCCCGTCTGGATGCCCCATCCGCGACCTAGTTTTCTACCTAAGCCGAAATGAGAAAAACAAGCGTGGCATAATGAGTTTTTCATTAAGCTAAATTTGTGCAATTTTAAAGAATTGCCGTTTGTTCTTGGACTATGGCCTTTCTACATTTTTGGTAGAAAAAAAAAGTACTTACTGTTAAGAAACAGATGGGAAAATACAATAGATGTGAACATTTTTGGTTTTGCACCTATTTATCAAAATAAAATATAGCAACACTATGTTGGTGCTTGGTTTCGTTTGTTTGTGAGGGTGTTTGTGTGTGTGTGTGGAGTAGATTAAGGAGGGTCTCAAATTCTTTGTTACTTCTCTCACTGAGAGGTCCGTCTGCTTTGCCTCCCCTTGAAGCTGGGAGGCCTCCGTGACTTACGCGACTGTGAAATGTGGTGGATGTGGCAGTCTAGACCTTCTGAAATGAGGGCATAGGAAGCCTTGCAGTTTCCTCCCAGGCCTCTTGGAACTCAACGGCCATGCTGTTAGGAGGTCCAAACAGCCACGAAAAGAGGCCCATAGAGAGAGGAAGCAAGGTCCCTGGCCTGGAGCCCTGCATGAGCTCCTGATAGCCAGCACCAAGCTACGAGTCACTGAGTGAGCCCTTTTGGAAGGGGATCCTACAGCCCCAGTGGAGATGCCACAACTGATGCCACCTGGAGCAAAGAGGAGTCCCAGCAAGCCCTGCCCAAATTACAGACTTGTGAGGAAAATAAATGACTTTTGTTGTTTTAAACTGCCAAATTTGAGGATAATTTGTTACACCAAAGTAGAGAACCAGAGTAGCTTGTTTATTTAGTTTGTGAAATTCAGAAGTCAGAGAACTGCCGGCTCACCTTGCTTATTTAACATCTATATTAGGCAGAATAACGGTGCCCCAAAGACCTTCACATCTTAATCTCCAGAAACTGTGAATATGTTATGTTACATGGCAAAAGGGAATTAAGATTACAGATGGAGTTAAGATTGCCAATCAGCAGACTTTAAAATAGAGAGATTTTCCTAGATTATCTGGTTGACCCAATGTAATCGCAGGAGTCCTTAACTATGGAAGTGGCGGGGGGGGGGGGGGGGGGGGGGGCTCAGATGAGGCAGCGTGAGAAGAACTGGACCTGCTGCTGCTGGCTGTGAAGATGCACGAAGGGGCTACCGGCCACGGAATGCAGACAGCCCCTAGGAGCTGGACGAGGCAAGAAAACAGATCCTCATGTAAAACATCCAGAAAGGAATGCAGTCATGCCAACGCCTTGATATTAATCCAGTAAGACAGTGACACTTCTGACCTCCAGACTGTAAGAAAGTAAATTTGTGGTCATTTGTTAGACAGCTGTAGAAAACTAGTACAGCGCCTAGTGTAGCTTACTACATATGTGCCACTGACGTTTTAGAGTCAGAATCGATGGTTAAAACCGTGTAGGATCCTGGTTAGTGCCAATTATGAAGATGGGAACGTGTAAGCTCACAGATCCCAAGGTCAACAACTAATAATTTGTAACATACCCAGGACTAGAACTTTGGTCCTCAAAGATGGAAACTCCGGGAGGAAAGGAAATTTGCAGGGTAGGGGGGCCTGTTTTGTTCAACACTGTTAACTCCAGTGTCTAGAACGGTGTCTGGAATATGGTAGGCTTTTGTTGAATGAAAGAGTAAAAGCCACGAATTCCTAAAAGTTCTGTTTCAATCACTTGCCCCAGTAAAATTACCAAAAGACAAAAACCACAGCTTTTTTCAAGACAAGAAGAGTCTCCATTGCATCTTATATTTTACATCAGGTTATGTGGCTTTTAACAATGTTCTATTTTAAAATCTCATCATTTGTTTTATTTTAATTGTAAATTATTATAGTTTTATACAGATACTTGGTACAAAATTCGAGAAGTATGAAAGAATACAATGAAAAATGTTTTATTTTCATTTAGCCACCCAGAGGTAACCACAGTTACCACTTTCTTGTGCATTCTCCCGAAGATACCAAGCCATATCTTTGAGAGTTGAGAGTCTGAACAGTTTTAAACATGTATAATGTAGTCATTGGACTTTTCCATTCTCCTCAGCACCTTTGTTGTAATTTGTCACCTTGGGTATGATGGCTCTGAAAGAGCCTGAAATAGTCCCTGTACTCGGACAGGACCCAACCAACAAGGCTGGCCCCACCTGCAGCAGAGTCAGGGGTCTCCCCAGGCACCAGGGCCCACACAGACCTCTGGGCATAGAGCTTATGTTGGTTATTTAACCCCAGGACTGGTTAATTGAGGCTTAGCTGAATTCGAGGCTTTGTCTCATGTCCCACAGCTCGTGGTAGAGCCAGGAAGATCTCAGTTGTGTTCTCTGGACTCACTGTGCGGTAGTTGATGTTTCTATAATATAGTGTTTCAATCCTGGGGTACCAATTCGGTTAAAAAGCTAACTGGCTCCTTTTCATGAACCGCAGTCCAAGGGATAGCCAGTGGGTATCTCAAGATGCCAGGCGAGAAGGTGGGAGCAAGGAACAGAGATGCCCTTCATCCTTCCTCAGACATTTCACTCCCTGAGTGAGATTCCCTGTTTATGAGTGGATCTCTTGGAACCACACACCTCCCCTTTGCAGCACTGTATCCTGTTATTTACATTTACAATACAATCAGACATTTTATATTACATATAAAATACATTTGCAATAATTACAGCGTAATTATTTGGTTAAAGTCTAAACATGTCTCATTTGGACTGGAAGCTTCCTGAGGGCAAGGACGGTGCTTCTTTTGTACTCATCGTTGTATCTCCATCACCTAAGGCAGCATGTGGCAAGTGTGTGCTCAGTACAAATGTGCTGAAGGAATAAATAAATGAGCAAGAGTCGATCCTTGTGTCAAATGCCAGGCATTAAGTCCTTGATATGGATTTACTCCTTCAGTTCTTACCACAACCTTATGAAAACATGTTGTGTTATTACCTACCTTTACATATAGGGAAACTAAGGCAGAAAGTGCTTAGGTAACTTGCCCACGATTGCACAGCGAATGGCAGTGTGGCACCAGAGTCTACCTGCTTAACCACCACGTTACATCGCCTTTCTATAAAAGTGTTGGGAGGGTGCCTGAAGAGTGAGAATCAGATGTCAAAGAAAGCAACAAGAGCTTGCAGAGCCAGAAAACAGAAGCATGAGCAAGACCAGGGACATGGGAAGCAGAGAAAAGCCGCAGGCCAGTCGTGGGTCTGTGGACAGTGACCCTGGTGCTGTGCATCACAGGAGTGAATAGAAGACTTGACCTTTGAGTCAAGACCTTGCAGGGAGACGGCAGTGGGAAGGGTCAGCTGCCCCAAGGGAGTCAGGGCCTCACCAACACAATTGGCCTCAGTGGAAACTGTCGACACACCAGCACACTAGTGACTCCAGAGGCCCTGCCCTTAGTGGGCTTCTGCAGCCTCCTCAAGGGCCTGTCCTCGTCTGCTGTCCCAGGCCCCTCCCTCTCAGGTGCCCTGCACACTTCCCCCCAACCCAGGGCCTCTCATGCCTCTGACTCTTGTCCTGTAAGTGGACTGTTCTAACTCTCAATTTCTGTCTCACGGCCTCTTCCCAATCAGCCAGCCTCCACTGTACTTGTCGGAAGCTCCTTGCCCAGCCGCAGCAGGCTTCAAATTACTGCTCCTCCCGATAAACCAGGCCCAGCATGTTCTCCCATTCAGATAGGGACATACTGCGCATGTGGTGCTTCTTGTCGTTTTATTTTGTCATTTGCCCTGAATGAGAGCTGCAGTGTGGTAACTATTTGTATGAAGTAACCGTGTCGCATCATAGAATTCTTGAGTATTCATTATTTACCCCAGAGCTTCGAGGACCCAAAGCTGTTTTTTGACAAGAAGATAGAGGCAGTTTTTAGGTCTGGTGTAGAGATGGCTTCCAAGCATGAGCAGAATCCTGCAGGAAGCTCCCTTTTGGGGACCTAGACTTCTGGGCAGTCGGCTCTCTGAACTGGCGCTGTGTCAGTCATTTGCATTTTAATTTAAGTACCAGCCCATGGATGTCCTCTCCTACAGTTATCAGCACTTCAGACCTTCTGTCTCTATGTAAATAGACGCTTTTTGTTAAAGGAATTTGAGGCATTGTCAAATAGGTGGGGAGGCATTTGGGGCCCAAGTAGAGAGGGATCGCATGCCCAAGCCTGCCACCCGGTCATCAGCAGCATCAGCACCAGTTCAGTGGGTCTGGCTCACCTGTTGCAAAATGGAGCCGCCAAACGTGCCCATTCGAGTCCAAACTGAGGCGGGAGAAGAAGGTCCATGTCACCAGAGCTGTGAGCCAGAGTTTCAGGGAAAGTGGGAGCTTGATAAGGAGACAAATAACTCTATTTATCAACCATTGTTTCCTTCTGCAAACTACAAAACAAAATATAAAATGAAATATGAAATAAAGCTCCGTTAAAAATCTCTACCAGTGCTTTCGGAGGTGGACTAGCTCCGGTCTCCCGCCAGAAGAGACGGCGTTTCTCAAATGCGCGAGAATCTCCTTCAGTCTGGTGCTAGAGTAACTGTTTATTTATAATAATGTTCAAGGTCCCAGCTAAGAACAGGGAATGAATTACTACTTAGGAATTTCTCTTTTCTGCACATGTCATGCTATTTCTAAAAATTGCCGCTTTGATGACTTCATTGTCACATTTCCTTCAAAGAGGAGCTGAGTGCCATGCAAATTACAAAACCTGACTCATGTCCTTGTGTCCCCGTCATGCAGGAAAAGTGGCTCCTCTGCAGGGCTGGGGGGCTGAGAGGTCCCTGGTTTTCACCAAGGACTCTGCTTGACCCCTGCTTGTCGGTGGTAAAGAGGAGAGGGCATCCTGTCACATTTACTGTTTACTATTTTTTGTTTCATGCTTTCATTTCATAATTTACTTTGTAGAAAATGAGAAACATCCTTTCTTTGTGAATCTTTCACCTAAATCAATATTTCTTCTGCTCCTGTGTACTCCAGGAATTACTGAAAGAAAATTCTTTATATTGCTTTTAAATAATAATATTTAAATTCTTGTTGAAGAACTAAACTGTGTTCATTATGAAAATTTAGGGGAAAACAAACTGCCCATAATCCCAGGATCCAGAGACAATCATTATTCAAAACTTAGATTACCAAGATAACCCCTTCTACATTGTGAGTATTATCTTTCTATTTATGTTGGTGGGTTTGATTTGCTAATGCTTTGTTAAGGATTTTTATATGTGTGTTCATGAGGAATCTGGATTTACAGTTTTCCTTTTTGTGGTATCTGTGTCTGGTTTTGGTGTCAGGGGGATGCTGCCCTAATAAATTGAGTTGGAATGTTACCTCCTCGTCTGTATTCTGGAAAAGATTATATAGAATTGGTATTATTTCTTCCTTAAATGTTGGTAGAATTTGCCAGCGAAAACATTTAGACCTCAGAGTTTACTTTATTGAAAGTTCTTAACTACAAATTCAGTTACTTTACCTGTTATGGACTTATACAGAATTTCTATTTCTTCTTGAGTCAGTTCTGGTAATTTGTGCCCTTCATGATGTTCCCATAAAATCCTTTTAATTTCTACCAGATTGGTAGTGATGTCCCCTCTTTCACTGTTAATGTTGATAATTTGTGTCTGGGGTCTTTTCTCTCTCTTTTTTTCTGATTCAGTCTAGCTAAAGGTTTATCTTTTTTTCTTTTTAATCTTTTCATAGTACATACTGATTTTCTATATTGTTTTTATGTTTTTTATTTTACTGATTTCCATACTACTGTTTATTATTTCCTTTTCTCCGCTTACTTAAGGTTTCATTTGTTCTTCTTTTACTAATTTCTTAAAGTGAATATTGAGGTAATTAACTTGCATTATTTCTTTTTTTAAAATATAGGTATTCAGTGTTATAAATTTCCCTCAACCACTGCTTTAGCTGCACCGCATAAATTTTGATATGTTGTGGGGGTTTTTCCATTAAATTTATAATGTTTTTAAATTTCCTTTTTTATTTCTTTTTTTGTCCCTGGGTTATTTAGAAGCTCATTGTTTAACTTCCAAATATTTGAGATTTCCCAAGTCTCTTTTGTTGATGATCTCTAATTTAACTCCATTGTTGTCAGAGACCATCTTTTGAATAATTTCAATCATTTTAAATTTATTTAGATTTGTTTTATGGCCTAGCGTATGATCCATCCTGAAGAATGTTTCACGTGCACTGAAAAAGAATGTGTATTCTGCTGCTGTTGGAGTGTTTAGGTCTTCTCTACCCTTATCGATTTTCTGCTCAGTTACTCTGTCAATTAGCAAGAGTTGAGTATTGGAATCTCTAATTATAGTTGTGGAATTGTCAATTTCTTTCTTCAGTTGTGTCAATTTTTGCTTCGTGTATTTGGGTACTCTGGTGTTAGGTGTGTATACCACTTATAATTATTATATCTTCTTGATTTATTGACATTTTTGTCATGGTGAAATACCTCTGTATGTCTCCAATATATTTCTTATCTTCAAGTTTATTTATCTGATATTAGTATAGTCATTCCAGCTCTCTTATGGTTACTGTTTACACAGTAAATTTTTCCTACCCTTTCACTGTCCACCTATTTTTATCTTTAAAGTTTGTCTCTTATAGACAGCATATTATTGGATCTTGTTTTATATCCAATGTGGGAATTTTTGAATTTTCATTGGATCATTAGTAATGTAATTTAATGTAATTTTATTTTAATGTAATTATTTATAGGATTGTATTATGCCTATTATTTTGCTATTCAATTCCTATATGTTGCAGATTTTTTTGTCCTTCTCTTGCTCTTTTACTATCTTCTTTCATGTTAAACATTTTAAGTGTAACATCGTTATTCCACTGATGATTTTTAAACTATTTTTAATAGTATTTTATTATGTATTTTATTTTATTATAAAATAAAATAAATAAAAAATAAAATTTTATTATAAAATAAAATGTATTTTATTAGTGATTGCTCTAGGCATTAAAATATACATCTTACTTTGTTACAATCTAGTTCAAGTTAATACTGACTTAATTCCAGTAAAATATTAAATTTGCTCCAATATAACTCCATCTCACCCCTTCCTTTATGCTACTATTTATATATTATACATATATGTGTTATAAGCTTTAAAATGGTGTTATAGCTTTCCAGAATATTACAGTTTTTAGAGAAATTAAGAGAAGAAAAGAGATATATTTATAAGTCCTTTATATTTACCTACATAGTTACCATTTCTTGTGTTCTTCATTTCTCTTTTGGATCCAAGTTACCATCTGGTGTCACTTCCTTTCAGCCTGAAGAACTTCCTTTAGAATTTCTTGTAAAGCTAGTCTAGCAACAAATTCTCTCAGTCTTTATCTGGGAATATCTTTATTTCATTTCAATTATTAAAGGATAGTTTTACTAGATATAGAATTCTTGGTTGACAGTCTTTCTTCTTTCAGCGATTTGAATATATCATTCTACCATGTTTTGACCTCCATGGTTTCTGACAAGAAGTTGACCATTAATTGTATCATTCCAATGCACACGATGAGTCATTTTCTCTCACTGGCTTCAAGATTTTTCTCATCTTCAGCCTCCAGTAGTTTGACTCTGATGTGTCCAGGTGTGGATCTCTTTGTATTTATCCTACTTCAGGTTTGTTGAGCTTCTGGGGTCTGTAGATTAATGTTTTCATCAAATTTGAGAAATTTTCAGCCATTATGTCATTAAATATTTTTCTCCCACTTTTTTTTAGCCTTCTGGGACTCCAGTTACATGTTTGTTGGTATGCATGATGTTTTTCCACCAGATTCTGAGGCTCTGTTTATTTTTCTTTTTTTTTGAGGAAGATTAGCCCTGAGCTAACATCTGCTGCCAATCCTCTTCTTTTTGCTGAGAAAGACTGGCCCTGAGCTAACATCCGTGCCCATCTTCCTCTACTTTATATGTGGGACACCCGCCACAGCATGGCTTGCCAAGCAGTGCCATGTCCGCACCCTGGATCCAAACTGGTGAACCCCAGGCCACC
Source organism: Equus asinus (assembly GCF_041296235.1). Classification (NCBI taxonomy): domain Eukaryota; kingdom Metazoa; phylum Chordata; class Mammalia; order Perissodactyla; family Equidae; genus Equus; species Equus asinus. Next base: position 45,958,379 of record NC_091813.1, read on the forward strand.
AAAGTGGAAAGTGTGCACTTAACCACTGCACCACCAGGCCAGCCCCTGTTTATTTTTCTTTAATCTTTTTCCTCTCTGTTCTTCAGATTGAATAATTTCTAATGATCTGTATTCATCTTCACTGATTCTTTCTTCTGTGACCTCCTCTAGTCGATTTTTAAATTTCTGTTATTTTGTATTTCAACTCAAAATTTCCATTAGGTTCTTTTTTACAATGTCTATTTCTTTATTGAGATTCTCTATTTGTCAAATCACTGTCATTACACCGTCTAATTCATAAGCATGATTTCCTTTAGTTCTTTGGCTATATTTATAAAAGCTGCTTTAAAATCTTTGTCTGATAAATCTAACTTCTAGGTCTGCTCAGAGTCAGTTTTTATTGTCTGCTTTTCCCCCTGAGTATGGGTCACACTCTTTTTGAAGTATAAATCAGATTTTCCATTTCTTCACGTCTCCTAACTTTTATTGGAAACTTGACATTTTAGGTGACATACTGTAGCAACTCTGAACTTTGATTTCTTTTCCTAGGTTGGTTATTAGCATTTTTATTAACTTGCCAGGACTTAATCCACAGAAACTGTGTCTCCTGCAGTGTCCACTAATGTCTCTACTCAGTTTTTTTGTTTTTAGTTCTTATGTTTAATGTTTAGCCTGGCTCTCTAAGGATTGTTGCTGTGTCTGCATGGTTTAGTGGTCAGCCAATGATTGGGCAAAGGTTGTGCTCAAACACCCTAAGCTTATAAGACCCATCTCTACTGATGGATCTGTGTGTTGGTTGCAGAACACATTCAGATTTCAGTCAGTTTTCAAGTCTACCGACTTTTCCTTTCTTGCGTACTTTCCCATGCATGTGTCATATGCATGTGGTCGACAGAGATCAGTGTAGCGCTTATAGAGCTTTTCTATGGCTCTTTCATTTCTAGGATTTCTCCATTAAATTTCTGGCTCATCAACTGCTCCCTCCTACCAGGACTGCAACCTCAGGCTAGCAGAGCTGCAAGTTTCCCTTTTTTAATTCCTACTGAGTGTGCTGCTTTTACTGACAACACTGCAGGGTGTGGGTTTTCACCTGTCATTCCAAATCAAATCCACTCCCCTCTGACCATGAGGCTGCTGGTTTTCACAGCAAGTATTGCCTTGGTAAAATTGCCAGGCTAACTGTGCTCGAAGCACAGGCAAGGGAGCCTCTCCAGGCACTAAGGTCACAGACTCTCATCATTTTTACATAAAATTTTAGCAGCTTTTCACAACTAAATGCTTCTCAATTTGTTGTTTCCCTTTGGTCAATTTCCAAAGCCCTGAAATTGATGGGGTTTTTTTACAATTTTGCCCAGGTTTATATTTTATTTTTTGGGGTGAAAATTTGCCAACCTCTCCACTCTGCCATAGCCAGAAGTCCCACCCAATACATACTTTAAAAATGCAAGCACACTGTACACCCTGTTTTCTACACTAAAAGTCTATCTATTCTAGATTTTCGGTTTGATTTGTGCATTTGATAACTTGGCTTCTTTTCATTGATTTTCTAAGTTCCCTAATTGAACTTTTGGGATTTTTCACCTCCTTTGACCTAGAATCCCTTTTAAAAAACAAAGAAATCTTAAGTGATCATGTAGTCAGGAGACTCCTAAGTTAGACCCTTAAGCCCTAAAGGTGAGAGAAAGTAGTAACAAGGAGGGGGAGGGGCAATTAATACATTATTTTCAATATTTCAAAAACACCACGTGGAAATTGTACAATTACCAGAGATAAGGCTAAGCTAACCACAATGCCTCATTTCTAAGCTTTGGGCTGGAATTATTTCAACTTGAAATAAGAATTCTGGTAATCTTATGCTGATCAGAGGTTTTTGTTGGTAGTTATAAATAGCACTGGTTAACAAAAGTGAGAGAGGAAGCCAATTATTACCTAATAAAGCAGTTTATTTTAAACATGGGTGTGGGTCCAAGAGAACAAAGTAACAATCAAAGGGACTCTTGGAGATAAAATAGATGGAAACCTCTGATATGGCACAGACCTCTCTAGTACAGATAAGGGAACCTGGGGCAGTCCAGAAGGCCACCTGGCAAATTAATAGCAGGAATTGAACCTACATCTATGGGCAATTCAACTTACCCTTTAAGCCTACAAACATAGCATGGAGTACACAGCCACTGCCCACTAAGTCCTATGATTTAAATAATATGAAATATAGACCAGTGCTGTCTAAGAGAACTTTTGCAATGATGGAAATATGCATATCTGTACTGTCCAAAATGGTAGTCACTAGTCACCTGTGACTATTGAGTACTTGAAATATGACTAGTGAAATTGAGGAACTGAATTGAATTTTTACTTCATTTAATTCTAGTGGCTATTGGTCTGGAGAATGAAGATACAGACATTTGTGTCGTTTGTAAAATTAAATTCTTCCTCTAAGCTGTTTGAAGTATAGGGCAGTTATTTTCAAACTTTAAAATCACAGAATCCCTTCTTAAAAAAGGAAAGTATTGTTCCCAAACCAATTCAAAATGTAAACTAGCAGAGCTAACACGGAGGCCTGGAGCCCACATGCTCCCTCTTCTACTTTCTACCATTATTGACTCTCACTTGCCCTGACCCACCCGGACACATGCTCAGAACCCCTAAGACTGACTGTGCTGAGCATGGTGCAAAAATCACCAACAAAAGTGCAGGAGAATAGAGCAGCAGCAAGTAATTCCCCCAACAAATATTTACCAAGCAGCAACAGGGAAGTAGGCACTGGGTTAGATGCTACAGGAGTTACATGGGAAATATGGCCCCTGCCATGAAGAGACAGGAAAAGACAATAAAGTCTATCAATGACATCTTAGCCAGCTGCTGTCCATGCCTTATCTCATTTTGTCATCGTGTTAGCCCTAAAGTATTATGATCCTCATCTCACAGTTTAGCACACCAGGCTCTGAGAGAGAGAGAGCTCACTCAAATGCACACACACAGCTGGTCAAGGAAGTTCTGGGACCCAGGACTGCCGGACACAAAATTGTGTTGTGCCCCTCCAGGGCTCACTATCCTGAGGGGGAGGTTGTCTGTACCTGGAGGCTCACGTGAGCTCCATAGGGAACTGGAAATGTGAGAAATAATATTACTCTATGAGGGTTAAACTGTCATTGCATCAAAGAGGAGATATTCACAAGTAGTTCCCAGGCCCAGAGGCTTCTACTGTCACCAGAGGGAATATATTCAATATCTAAATAAAGTTGTCAGGTGGGGCTGGGGGTGGGTCGGCCATGCAAAGACAGGAAAGAAGAGGCCAAGGCAGACACAAACACAGTCAGGGGACTGGAACTTAGCTGAGGAGCTGAGTTATTTCTAACCCAGACACAGGCTCCCAGGGCATCCAACTATGTGAGGCATACAGTCATGCGCTGCATAATGACATTTTGGTCAACAATGGACCACATATGTGATGGCGGTCCCATAACATTGGTACCATCTAGCCTGGGTGTGTAGTAGGCTGTACCATCTAGGTTTGTGTAAGTACGCTCCATGATGTTCCCACAATGACAAAATCGCCTAAGGATGCATTTCTCAGAATGTCGTTAAGAGATGCACAACTATATATCAGTGTGATATTTGTTGTAATAAGAAATACACATTCAGTCTTCATTCCCACTTCCTGGCATAGAGCTCCTAAAACCATCATAATTTTCTGAGTGATAGGATCGTCTTTTGTTATATTTGGTTTTAGTCGTTGTTTCCTGACACAAGAGCTGCTAAGACCCTTGGACTCTCCAGAGTGATGAGTGTCTTTCTATATGCTAACGAGACAACTGGTGACTGGGGCCTCCAGATGGCTTCAAGATGGGGACTGATCACCAGAAAGACCAAGGCATGATTTCAGCCCCACTCTCCGACCTCTGGGGAGGGGAGAGGAACAGGAGATTGAGTTCAATAACCAATGGCTAATGATTTAATCAATCATGCCTATATAATGGGACCTCTATTAAAAACTCTGAACAATGGGGTTTGGAGAACTTCTGGGTTGGAGAACACATCAAGGTGCTGGGAGGTAGTGTGCCCAGAAGGAGCATGGGAGGTCCACGGCACCCCCCGCCTTCATACTTTGCTCTATGCCTCTTTCCGTTTGGCTATTCCTGAGTTGCATTCTTTATAATAAACTGGTAGTAGTAAGTACAGCCATACCTCATTTTATTGCACTTCACTTTATTGTGCTTCCCAGATATTGCATTTTTTACAAGACCCTCCACCAGCAAAAAAAGGCTAGGACTCACTGAAGTCTCAGATGATGCTTAGCATTTTTTAGCAGTAAAGTATTTTTAAATTAAGTTATACACGTTGCTTTTTTAGATGTATTGCTATTGCACACTGAATAGACTACAGTACAGTATTAGCATGACTTTTATATGCACTGGAAAACCAAAAATGTATGCGACTCACTTTATTGTGATATTTGCTTTATTGCGGTAGTCTGGAACCAAACCCACAATATCTTCAAGATATATCTGCAAACTCTTTTTGAGTTCTGTGAGCTGTTTGTGCATATTCTTGAACTCAAGAAAAGAGTCATGGGAACCCCAGATTAATTAAGGAACTCCTGTGGCTACACAGCCAGAAATACAAGAGGCCCAGACATGCGATTGGCATCTTGAATGGGGGCAGTCTTGTGGGACTGAGCCCTCAAAATGTGGAGTCTTCACTAACTCCAGGTAGTTAACATCAGAACTGAATTAAATTCCAGGACATCAGAGACTGCAGAGAACTGGAGAATTGCTTGGCATGGAAAACCCACAGATTTGCTATCAGAAGCGTTTTGAGCAGGAATGGACCATAGTAATCATCCTCTCGAGCTTGAAACCAGAGAATCTTCTGTTCTTCCAGCTCCCCCCAGTTCTGTGTCCAGGCTCACTATGCCCTTTCTCATGGGTTGTGGCAAGAGAGGACATGCTAGCTAGAAAACACTTTCTCTCATCCTTGGCGATGCCTGTCACTGCAGTTCTTCCAGAAGGCCCTGACCACCAAGCCAGGCCGGCCAGCCATGGTTCACGCTTCTTTCTCACCCTAGAGCCCTCTGTCCTCAACTGTTCCAGCCCCAGAGGAGAGTGCCAGCTGATGAGCAAGTCCATAGCTTTATAGGTTTCTATCCTTGGACAGGGATTTCTCACGGTGAATTTTTTTTTTTTTCTTAAAGGAGCCTTTTTTTTTTCAAAGATTTTATTTTTTCCCCTTTTTCTCCCCAAAGCCCCCCGGTACATAGTTGTATATTCTTTGTTGTGGGTCCTTCTAGTTGTGGCATGTGGGACGCTGCCTCAGCGTGGTCTGATGAGCTGTGCCATGTCCGCGCCCAGGATTCGAACCAACGAAACACTGGGCTGCCTGCAGCGGAGCGCGCGAACTTAACCACTCGGCCACGGGGCCAGCCCCTCTCACAGTGAATTTTAAAAGTAACTACTTACAATGACTTGGTTTCCCATGAGGTTTTGACCACCGGGAGCGAATGTGCGGATCGCACACTGAGATGCGAGATTCAGGTTTGAGTAACCAGCAGAGCTCATTGACTCTGCACGGGCCCAGAAGTCAGATGTAGCAAAGACTTCAAAGCAGCTGCTATAAATATGTCGAAAGAATTAACGGAAACTATGATGACAATGACTCAGTATATACAGAATCTCAATAGAGAGGTAGAAGCTATAAAAAAGAATTAAATGGGACATTCATTTCTGGCATGATGGAACGAGGAAGTTGACACATCATCTCCCAGCAATTACAAATCTGGACAAAACAGTCAAAACATATATCGCATTTACTTCTTAAAACTGAAGAACCCTTTGTTCCAACGGAAGTGTAGATGGGAACTCATCTGGTAAGCAGGGGAATGGCAACACCTGAGGAGGAAGCAGACCACCCTCCACCCCCAGCTTGGCTTGCTGCCTCTTTTGATTGGTCTGAAACGCACCCTTGAGAACCATGTCAGTGATCCAGTAAACCGGCATTTGGGGGTTCGGGCTTTCTGGGCCTTTAGAACTGAGGGTGAGGTTGTGGATTATCCAGGAATAAGCCCATCCCCAGCCGGCCTTGGAGCTCAGTGCATCTCACTAAAATCAATACCCCCCAGAGGACTTTTGGGGTTACCTAATGATTGGGGGATATTGCTGACCTGCCGTGGGTGAGGGCCAGAGTTGCTAGGCGTGCTAAAATGTGCAGAACTGTGCCCCACAATGAAGAATTGTCCTATATTCCTTGCAACTTCTGAATATCCTTTCAGTCATTCATTAGGTGAAAACCTGTTTATAATTATTTGAACCTAGAACCAAACTCACTTTACATATAATCAAAAAATATTTTTTGAATAGTTTTCATATACACTGAATCACTAGGAATGAGACTACCACATAAATCAAGGTGAGTTGTACCTTGGCTTTTTTTATTTTTTTAACTTCAGCAAAAATTGTTCATCATTTCTGAAAGTCACATATTAGCACCGTAACTCGTGGTATTTGAGTTGTCATACAACACCTTGCATCAGTCTGCATTTTCTCCCTAATTCATTGTGGCTTCTAATGCAATCATGTCAATCATTTACATATTGAAATACATATTACTTCATCATAAGTTACTTTCCTTTTCTCCTCTTTTATACTGTCGCTAGACCATTGCATCGATATATCTTGAAATTATATGTGTAGGTCAGTTACCTTATCTATGAATTTCATGATACATGAAGACATTACAAAAATATTTCTTATGAAAAGGGGATGCTGGTCTGACAGAGTCGAGAACCAGAAACTTAGACGATATTCTTATCACTTTCACCTTCTCTCTACTTTCATTCAACTGGGGGGCCCAGATAAAACATTAACTAACAAGAGAAAATATGGGGTGAGTATAATTAAATGCCAAAATAAACGGCATTTAATTATACTCATATTGGGCATCTAGGAAAGATTCTTCAAAAAAGGTTGCATAGGGGCCGGCTCTGTGGCCGGGTGGTTGGGTTCATGCCCTCCACTGTGGCGGCCCAGGGTTTGGATCCTGGGCGCAGGCATGGCACCGCTCATTGGGCCACATTGTGGTGGCGTCCCACATCCCACAACTGGAAAGACCTGCGGCTTAGATCTACAACTATGTATAGGGGGCGTTTGGGGAGATAAAGCAGGAGAAAAAAAAAAAGGTTGCTTAGTGGAGGCTGGAGTAATCAGGGAGGGTTGGTGGAAATGGGACTTAAGCAGGACTTTTATGGGGGGAGTAGGACTCAGAGCACAGAGTGGGGAACCTCTCCCAGAGCTTTGCACATGGGGAGAACTCTATGCAAATTTATTGAATGCAAAGGCAAGAACCATCTTGGGCCAGACATTGAGCAGCACAGACCAGGCAACCACGGGGAGACCCAGGCTGTCGTGCATGTTCTGCTTCCTAAGACGCTCCTGGGGATTTCATTGGTTAGTTATGGATTTCATTGTTATAGCACTTTAATGGTTGTTTATCGTCATAGCCTGCACTGCTGCTAAGGAACAAATGTTTAATTTTCTAATTTAGAGACACTAAAAATGGTAATATTAGAGTCACTCATTTAAATATAAAGATTGCAGATCCCGGTAATAATGGTAGGGGACACTCAGTTTGTAATAAGCCACTGCTTTTTAACAATGAACATTTCCAAACACATGGCTCTGATTGTTCTGTACTCGAGCCAACGGCATTAAGGCTTTGACTAGAGTCTCACATCTGGGTGACTTTGACTGAAATTGAAGAAAAATCACAAGTGAAATTGATTTTTTAAATAAAGACATTTATAATGTCCCAGAACAGAATTCCAGAGATGAGGCAGTCGCAGGGCTGGTAAAATCAGTGATCTGATGCAGTTCTCGAGGATCCCGGTTCCTCCCACTTCCCTGCCCGGTGATCCTCAGTGTTTTGGCCTCTGAGGCTGCCTCCCTTTGTGGTCCTAAGATGGCTGCCAGCTCATATACAGAAATCCAGAGATACAAAATGGAATGTTGGTATCTTGATTATCTTTTTAAGCTTGAAACAAATCCTCCTAGAAAACGCACCCCAGAAGATTTCCTCTCAAATTTTCTTGGCGAGAATTGCATTACATGCCCATGGTTGAACAAATGGTTTGGCAAAGGGAATGAGATCAATGTGTTGGTTTGATCCAATCAATATTCATCCTCTGGAGCTGAGGAGGGGCCCAGCCTCCATGGAAGGAGACGGCCACTCTGGACAGCGAATAAATGGAGCTTCTGACAGCAAGGAGGAAGCAGGGGAAGGCTGTGGAGGAGACAACAGCAATGTCTGCCACAATCAGGGATTTCCAGATTGTTTTCTAGAGAGCATTCTTCGGAGGTATAGGAAAAAGGAGTTCTTCAGTCAAGTAAGCGTGGGAAAGGGTGCACGAGATCACCTTCCTGGAAATTCACAATGTCACCAGGACATTAAAGGCTCTGAGAAAGCTTGTACTTTGTGCTTAACCCAGAATTTTCTGGGTGTATTTGACCACGTAAACTTTTGTTTGTGAAAATCTATGAACAATCCAACACAAGTAGTGTTCCATGAAACATCTGTTTGTGAGACACTGGGTGGACACTTGATATTCATTTGGCTTCCATAGCAATATTTTAAGTTGGATTTAGGTGTTAATAAGTTTTATGTGCAGATGCATGTATAAGAAGAATTTTAGACGGCTTTGTTTTGGAATGTTTTGCTACTTTTTTTTCAAGAGCTTAAAAATGTTGCTGAATTCATTTGTTCCCTTCTCTGAATTAGAAAGGGTATAGTGGCCGTGGTAGGCTGGAGACTGACTTGTTTCCTGAAACGAGGTCTAGTGAAAAGATGTAGATTCTAGAGCCATTGTTTCCAGTACTTAGCCTTTGGAGCAAACAAAAGTTAAATCTGTTGGCCAGGGTGAGCTCCAGATAAAATGTCCAGCCTCTCTATTATTTTTGTTTTCCCGAAGAACACAGGGATGGGAACATCCAAAGAGACTATCCCAGTCACATGGTACTTAAACCACCCCCAGGGCAACGTAATGGCTAATAGTTTCCAACAATGAGTGTGTGTGGCCTTGCTGAGCTCATTAACCAATCAGAAAAGCTTCAACTTAGGAAGTTGCTCCATATACCCAACCTGCATCTTCTATGCTCACTTAACGAGTGTAATTGAATGTTCGTTGTGTGGACAAGGCCCTGGAAGTTTCAAAGGTGAACAAAACCAGAAATGTGCTCCTTGCTTTAATGAGTGCACGATCTAGTTGAGATATGAGTCCAAATGTTAAAATGATAGAATAGCTAAATGATGCAGGGCAACTTTACAAGAAAAGTCACCAGACAGTATTAAAACTACATGAGACACACTCTGAATTTTGGGTTAAAAACTTATTTTCCATTGTCTAGTCCTCACCAAAAATAAAGAACAAGTTACAAACAATCATACAAGCATTTTTCACATAATTTAGTTGGCAGGAGCCCCCGCTTAACCTATAGTTCTCTTTTGGATCATCTTCTTCATATGAAAATTCTTATGAATTGCAAATAAGTAATTATATATGAAAACTATGCACACACATATATTGCAATCAATGCTGAGCTCCTTGTTCATGCCTAAAGAGCTTTTGTATACATAGTTTGGGTAGAGAAGCAAATATAAATCTAGTCCTTGTTTATAGAGAAAAATGTGTGGAATTTTTAAAGTCACTGGAAAATCGACTGTTGTTTCTTTTTTTTTGGAGAGGAAGATTGGCCCTGAGCTAACATCTGTTGCCAATCTTCCTCTTTTTGCTTGAGGAAGACGGTCGCTGAGCTGATGTCTGTGCCAGTCTTCCTCCATTTTGTACATGGGATGCCACCACAGCATGGCGTGTTGAGTGGTACATAGGTCTGCACCTGGGATCTGAATCCCAGAACCCTGGGCTACCGAAGCAGAGCACACAAACTTAGCCACTACGCCACTGGGCCGGCCCCAAGAAGGTGTTTTTTAAAAATATTTTTAGATAAATGGGTAGAATTGAAATGCTCGTGATTTAAAAATCTTGACAATTTTCTGCAAAAATCTTAGGGAAAAAATGCCTTTGGATTTTCTGGATCCCCTCCTCTGCTCCCGCCCCTATTTTCATTTGGACTTTCTCCTTCCTTTGGCGCTGTAGCCCATGCCCTGATGAATTTAGATAATGCTTCTAGTAGTATCTCCTAAGTGCAGGACTTTCTGGAAGGGACCTTTGTTTTATTGATTTGGAGTTTGCCTCAACTTCATCCGGTCTTTCCGCTGTGGCACTCCCCAGCAGACTGGAGTCTGGAAAATGCCAGACTCACCCAGTCAGGGCTGCTCTTCTCAAGAGGACCCCTCGTGCTGTCTCCTTGCAGAGAGAGGATCTCTTTCTCTTTCTCTCTTCCCTCTTCTCCCCTGAGTGGGCCAGACCTTCCAAAACTAGCGTATACGAGCTAAAAGGCAAAACTCAGCAGTTACTTTGTTCCTGGAGATCTTTCTCATATGAATGGTACAAAAGTCTTGGAAGCTGAGGAGTTTTGCAAGTGTCTGGACCACGCCTTTGTAAGATATGATCCCTCAGGAGTTGGAAGCACAGACAGTAATAATGTAAGAGAACCACAGTGGGGAAACAGAGGAATTACGCTCTCTTTGGATCCAGACTAGGGGGGTGACTTCTGCTTCACGTTGCAGTTGCAAGTCCAGAAGAGACAGTTGCTCTCATTGGCGTAACTACAGGTTAAATGGTGTGGGAACACAATTCAATGAACTTCCTCTTGTTGAAGTAGGAAAAAAAAAAAGATGATGGGTGATGCCACCAACACACAATGATGGAGTCCATCATTTTTTGACAGTATCCATTAAAGAAGCTTAGCCCTGGGGCCTGTTACATAGCCCTCTGCTTATAAGAGTGCTCCTTGGTGTGAAAGGTGGTGTCTTTCATGGTGTTCAAACGGCTGAGCTAGCAGTCGGCACAGATGTGTCATTCTCTGTAAAAAGAGAGATCATCAAATGAAGGAGATAAAGGATATTAAACTTCTTGTTTATACATACATTCACATACATAGAAATTTCAAAGGGAAGAGACAACCAGTGGAATCCACATTTATTGAGAGTCTACTATGGGGCAGGCATTCTGCTGGGCACACCACATATTATCTCATTTAATACTTAAATTTTATGAGGTAGATGCTATTTTGGCATTTTACAGATAATAAAACAAGACCAGAGAATTTCAGTAAACTCTCCAAGACTACACAGCTCAGAGGTAGAAGGGCTGGGTTTCAAGCTTAAGTTTATCTCCAAAATCCACGTTCTTTCTGTCATGCCATGTTGGCTGATGTGGAGGTAAATAACACAACTCAATAATTATGAGGGACTCTAAATGAGAATTAGCCCTGTGGTGTTTAACCGGTTCAGTATTTATGGTCTTTTCTGCAATGTGGTGAAAATATAACGGGAAACACCATGAAATCAACTTGGGGACCCTCAGTCAATCAAGGTTTTTCTGCTCTTGGACACGAGAAAGGTACCCCCTCCCAACAAAATGTTGATATCAGGGATTAGGTTCCCCCAAACACTTCTGAGGCCGCCACTTGGGGTGACTCCCGGTCTCCTCTGCTCCTATACCTGCCATCTTCACTGACGTTCAATACACCAGCTCCACGGTGCCAAGAGGTGCACGGATTTCCAAGAAGAACATACAGTTTAGAAAAGGATTGATGTTAATGAAAGCTGAAGACTTCGTATTTCCTGCTCAGTAAACAAAAAAAGATTTTTGTATTTATATAAGATAACCTATCTGCTTCTCCCTACTCCCAAAGAATGAGATTAATTTATCACTCAAATGCCACATGGTTGCCTGGCAAGGTTAGAAGTGTTAGGATTGAGAATCTCCCAAAAAGGAAGGTCACTTGACCCAGAGGACACACAGAAGAGAGGAGGAGTGAGCAGGGCAGGAGAAGGGACAGAAACTGACTCTCTCACTGGAAGGAGGACCGAAATGCTTTTTACAGGGACAAGACACTACTCTTTGCCTATCAGATTGGTACATAAGATTGCTTGAGGTGAGTTTTGGTAGGGCCAAGGGATATGGGCACTCACATACACTATTGGTGGGAGTGAATTAATATAGCCTTTTGGAAGGTAATTGGGGGTATGTGTGAGAAGAGTATGGTGTAAGTCAGTGAGTCTCAAACTTTAGCATGCATGAGAATGACCTGGAGGTTCATTAACACACAAATCGCTGGGCTCACCCCCAGGGTTTCTGATTCAGTGGTATGGGGGGGATTCTGAGAATTTGCATTTCTAACAAGTTCCCAGATGATGCTGATACTGCTGGTCCAGGGAGTATTTTGAGAACCACTGGTACAAACGGTTAGGAATTTGGCTCTGATGCTTATCAGCTGTGTGACTTATACAAGTTACTTAACCTCTCTGTCTCAGTCTTGTTTTTCATTTATTAAAAATTGGGATACTAATGGTGCCCATCTCATTCAGTTGTTGTGAGAATTTAATGAGTTAGTATGTGTAAAGTGCATATAGGAAAGGCTCGGTAAATGTTAGATCAACAAATGTTATCATAATTTAAAAAGCTCATTCCTTTTGACTTGACAATCCTGTGTCTAAGTATATATCGTAAGAGAAATATTTACCTTACAACTTAGATGAAATAAATCAATTGGAAAATACAGCTTAACAAAACTGACTCAAGAAGAAATAGAAAATCTGCATAGCTCTATAGCCTTTAAAGTAATCGAATTTATAATGAAAATGTTTCTCATACAGAAAACTCCAAGCCCAGAAGGCCTCACTGGTGTCTTCTACCAAATATTTAAGGAAGAAATAATACAAGTATTGCACAAACTCTTTCAGATAATGAAGGAAGAGAAAACATTTTCCAAGTCATTTTATGACTCCTGCATAACCCTAATACCAAACCTGACAAGAATATCCCAGGAAAATTATAGACCAGTATTCTTCATGAATATAGTTACAAAAATCCCTAGCAAAATATTAGTAGATCAAAACCAGCAAATTAGAAAAATGATAATACATCATGGCCAAAATCTGTATTAGCTTCCTATGGTTGCTGTAACAAATTACCACGAACTTGGTGGCTTACAACAGCAGAAATCTATTCTCTTTCAGTTCTGGATGCCAGAAGTCTGAAATGAAGGTGCCAGCAAGGCCACACTCCCTCCAGAGGCTCTAGAGGAGAATTTGTTCCTTGCCTCTTCTAGCTTCTGGTGGCTGACAGCATCCCTTGACTTGTGGCTGCATCATTCCAATCTCTGCATCTTCACATTGCCTTCTCTTCTGTGTTTATCCCAGGAAGGCAAGGATGTTTTAACATTCAAAAAAATCAATCAGTGTAGCTCGTGATGTCTGCACCCTATACAATTCCCCTCACTTGAGCAGGACTTGTCAATATGATGGAATAGTCACATCTGTGATTACATTATATTCTATAAAACTCCATTGTAGCAGACTAGAGAAAAATTTTCCTGATGGCCTTGAAGAAGCCAACTACCATGTTAGGAGATGGCCACATGGCAAGCTACAGTGGGCAGCCTTTAGGAGCTGAGAATGGACCTCCACTGACAGCAAACAAGTCCTACACCCACAGGAGCTGAATTCTACCAACAACTAGTGATCTTGGAAGAGGACCCCAAGTCTTAGATGAGATCGAAGTTCCAGTTACCACCTTGAAATCTGATGAGACACTGAACAGAGGACTCAGTCAACCCATGACTACACTTCTGACCCACAGAAACTGAGATAATAAATTTGTGTGGTTTTAAGTAAAAAAACCCCAAAAACAAAAAAAAAAACCCGATCAATGTAATTCATCCCATTAACAGCATAAAAGAGAAAAATGATCATTTCATATGCAGAAAAGGCATTTAATGAAATTCAGCAGCTGTTCATGATTAAAACTCTTGTCAGAATAGGAACAGAAGGAAATTTCCTCCATTTGATAAAGGACATCTATGAAAAACCTTTATCTAACACCATAGCCAATGGTGAAATACGGAATACTTTCTAAGATTGAGAATGTTGCAAGGTGTTCGTTCACACTAGTTCTATTCCACATTGTATTAGAAGTACCAGCCCATGCATTTAGGCAAGAGAAAGAAATAAAAGTTATTCAGATTGGAAAGGAAAAAGTACTACTGTCTTTATTCACAGATGACATAATCGTATATATAGAAAATCTAAAGGAATTCTCTCCCATCAAAAAGAAAAAAGCTACTAGAACAGAGAATTTGGCACGGTTGCGGGATATAAAGGCAATATGCAAAAATAAGTTGTATTTCTATATACTAGCAACAAATAATTAGAAAATGAAATTTTAAAAGTGCCATCTGCACTAGCATCGACAGCTAGGTAAGATGTGTAGATCTCTCCACTGAAATTTGCAAAATATTGCTAAGAAATATTAAAGAATGTGCTAAATACATTTTAATGTTTAAGTCAATATTTTCATTTCTTTTCCATATATTTTATTCTCTCATTTAGATCAAATTTCCCTATTAGGTTTGTGTGTTGCTTGGCCAAGCTGGCTTTCTACTGGCTGCCAGACAAAATGACTCTATGTGAGGCTTTAAAATGCCTACTCTGGGCAGTCAAAAGGAAGATGGCTTCTAAAGAAGATTGGCAAGCATGGCTAACTTAGTTCAATTTTTTCTTCAAATGCAATTCTTTTTCCTGCTTTTTTCTCCCCAACCCCCAAAGCACATAGTTGTAGATTTTTAGTTGTGGGTCCTTCTAGTTGTTGTATGTGGGATGCTGCCTCAACGTGGCCTGACGAGTGGTGCCCTGTCCGCGCCCGGGATCCAAACCAGTGAAACCCTGGGCCACTGAAGCAGAACACGTGCACTTAACCACTCAGCCACTGGGCCGGCCCCTCAAATGCAATTTGAATTGTTTGCTCCTCTGGGGTGATATTTTATTATAACTGCAACCAAAAATGTAAGAAATGAACCTATTTTAAGAAATATCTATTTCTGGCATTTTCATTACTCATGGAACAAAATGACATTCGTTCCTCTTTGTCTATATACAAATAAGGCATATTAAATGATCCAGGAATTCTATGCCAGTGTACAAAAGCGATGTTAATGACTTGCCGTATTAATTGTCTGCTCTGTGTTGGGCACCACATCAGGTGCTGAAAGTGCAGGAGGAATAAAACCTGGGCCTGTCCACAAAGAACTTACAGTCGGCTCGGGAGACAGATCTGCACTTGCGAGCTAGTTTCCCAGGAGTTGGTAAGGGGTGCGCGCAGTCATCCACTTTCTCTTGCCCAGGCGGCCAGTTAGAAAGGCAGCTGCAATCAAAGAGCAGTTTTTCAAGAGAAGCTCTACCTTACAAACAGCACAGTATTAAGCCGCAATCTGTGCCGAGCAGGGAGGCAGTGGGACGCAATAGTGCACCATCTATTTTAAATAGAAATGCAAGTTTTGTTTTTATGTCACTGAAACATTTCAATTCACTCCATGATGCCTTTGACCACTGGAGTGACCAGCGAAGCTTCCTCAAGGAGAAGGGGCAGCCAGGTACAACGGAACGTTCTTATAAAAGGAGAAACTCCCAATGCCACTCTACCCACAAAAGGCTGCCTGTTTTTTTCTAAAACATCCTTCTAATTTTCATTTTTAAAAAGAGGATGTTTTCCGTGGAGATGTTTTAAAAGCTGTAATTTTGCTTCTGAGGTGTCTGCAAGCCTTGCCTCTGTGGTTTTGTGACATCATGAGCATCCTGAATAAAATGACACATTGCAGCTCACAGGGAGACTGCATCTCCGCAGGACAAGCGGAATCTGAAAAGCTTCTAGGCACACAGATAAAATGTTAGCACTAAAACTTATAACCAGAGTTTTTCTATAACTAAAAAAACCCACACAGAAACAAAGTCAATTAAGTTTTATTACAACCAGGAATATAAAATAAATGCAATGTAATTTATTTTAGTCTTAACAGTCATTTCAAGAAGGATGTCAGGACAACTCAAAAGCGAGAAGCACTCCGCTCCAAAGCTGCGGCTCGTCCTGCGCCCCCAGAGCAGCCTCGCCCGGGCGCAGCCGGCTCAGCGCATACCTCGCAGTGGAGTCTGGAAAGCACACACAGTCGTCTCTATAATCATAGAAAGAGGGATGCGTGCAGAAAATGACTGAGAAAAGAGACAAGGACAGGTACACTTCACAAATAGGAATTATGGGAAATACAAACTAGGCAGTTTAGAAAGGCTATACTACATAACATATATAAAAAGTACTTTAAATTGTTGTTAAAAAGGACATCTTCGGTCCAGATTTTGTGTAATACTTTTAGTGTCTACACAGACAGATCTTTAAAAAAATTAAATAGTATTAATTTACTAAATATTTAGGAGATAACAGTGCATTAAGGACTTTTTTCATATAATACATACATATCACTCCTTTGCAGTGATAGCATAGAATAGTAAGTATGGCCTTAGGTACAACACATTTTTAAAAAATCCTAAAACAATGAACTTCACTTTATGAGATTTGTGACTATTCTTGAAGATTATGGGGACCTAAACTGCTATGTTTTATATAAGACATTACTTATACTTGACTCCTTCAAGCCTCCTTTAGTCTAACTGCCATCTTACTGCCTTTCTCCATTCCCTAGGAAGATAACACCATAGAGTTTAGGATTTGCAATTTTCATAGAATTCTTCCTTCATTGTAGAGTTTCTGCTACATAAATTTATTCAAAGCAGAGTAAGTGGCAAGCCTTATTGCCCAACTCTTCTTTTCTTTTCTTTTACCTTTAGCAGAGAAAACAGCATCATCTTAGAGGCGTACAACTAGCAGTTGTTTCACCAGGAATGAGGCAGTGAACTCGTAGGTAAGTGTCATCCCTTTCCATTCTTAAATGTAAATTGTTTACAAGAGCAAGAGAGTAATGCAGAAGGCCAAAATTCTAAGTACTAAAGTTTTAAAACCACACAGATATAAAAATATACAAGTCCTTGGTTTTTGTATGTTACTGCATGATCTACTTCATCACAAGGATTGTTTCAGCCTCGCAGTATCAGCCCTGCTGCCAGGCGACCTTACTGTTGAGCCCAGCTGTCCTGAAATTCTAGAACCCCTTTTCCCAAACTCATACCTCACCAGAAAGCTGACTTGAACACTGACTTGTAATATGGAGAGCAGACAACCTTCACTTGATCCCTTCCTTCAATACCTCTCCTGGTTTGGGTGTTTCCATACGCTGAGGGACGTCCCCCTGGCATTCTCAAGGGACATGACAGTAATAAGCTTTCAAAGAGGAATGTGACCATTTGGGGGCCAAAAAGGTAAATGTTAACCTCAAAAAGCTTCACAGGTCTCCTTCGAGGTCCCACAGTTTTAGGGCTCGTAGGTGTATTAAAGGCTTTGTTCCCTTTAACAGGGTATTATGAACCAAATTATTTCAAAGGGTAATGGGCACCAGTGGGCATCATCAACCCTGAAGTGAGGACACAGGAGGAAAGCACGCTGACGGGAAACCCAGTCACGTGTGTTAACAGGGCTATCTGGCTATATCCTGGAGAACACCATGTACTGGAAGCAACTGATGAAATCCCCTGACAGTTTCCATACTGCTTCTGCCAGTAAAATTCACTATATACAGGAAAGCAAGGTAGTCCTGTGATCGTATAAACACATATCATAAGAACTGTATATCAACGTTGCTTAGAAAGTATTAAGGGGCAAGGTATTTTGGTTCATGCCCACATCTGGGTCCTCCTTTTATGAAATGTACACTCCCCTTGAGGCCAGGAGCAGAGCCTCTATTTTCATTGTAAGTTCCTACAACCACTTAGTAGCGGGCGTTCTGCCTACAAGGGCCACCCAATTGTTGTCGAAAGGCTGCTGTGAACATTTCACATACACATTAATGCCAGTTGTGATCTTTAATCACTGGCTTTCTCGAAGGTAATTAGAAACATAGAAACCTCTCCATAACACTGTTTATTATAAAGTAGAACTTGGAATAATAACTCTAACCAAGCGGTTTTAGAAGTAAACAAAAGGACCTTCATATTCTAAGACGGTTTCACTTACAAGCCAATCCTCCCAGGAGAGCTTCCTATCAGGGAATCAATCACAGGCTCCTTAAGGACAGGGAGTACGTCTTGCCCTTTGCGTCTTCCACCCAGCACGGCATTGGGCACACGGTGAGGTGCAATAAGCATCTGATGACCAAGCGCTCTGGACAAGGAGGTTTCAGGGCACAGGACAGAACTTTATACAGGTAGCTACATTATGCAGAGGGCTATTAATTTCTCATTTTACAAAATGGAAGGGGTAGGTTACCATGGAGACAATCAGAAATTCCTCCCAATGGAGCATGTCAACTGTTTCATCTTCAGTGTTGATGAGGGTCACTACATAGTCCTTATTATTAATAATCATTATTATGCTGAGATCAGTAAGGTCCTTGCTGGCTACAGTATCACATCAATAGTGCAAAATGTATACTGGCTTCTGTCTAAGAGTCTTATTTTACTTGTGTATGGACCCAGAGTATCATAACCAGGTAGATAAGTTCACAAAGAATAGTAAAAAAAAAAATGCATATAACTTGCATATACAACAATCAGCTATTTCTTCTAGCTCAAGAAAATGTTTAAAACAAGGCTGGTGCTGCTAGTAGCATTCAGAAGAACACAAATTTCCTGCCCCTTACATTACAATGGGAGCTCTACAAGTCTTTACATTTCCTTGTGACTCTGGGGAGTCAGGGGTTCCTTACACTTGCTAAGAAAGAACCCAGCCTCTAATTCATAGATCACGGAAATGCAAATATACATTTGATCTGGTATAGTCATATACTATCTGCCCATAGTCTTTTAGGCACAATTATTAAGTTTTCTTCTAGGGGCAAAAGAAAGCATTCAGTGCAATGAAAAGATTCTTGATAGAATTAAGTTTCAGTAACAACAGCAAAATTATGCATACATAATACATACTTTAAACATGAATGAAACCTAAATTTTTAACATGCTTTAAAAATAGTCACTCTATGTCTAATGCAAATATGAATGGAGAACACTGCTATTTCTTTTAAGAGCAGATTAATTTGCAGGCTTCCACTTGAGTACCCTCGATTATGTAAGAATGTTACTCAAGCTAATCCAGATGCGAAGAAACCAACAGTTCTTTAGAGAAGCCAACTTTATGTACAATACACACTAAAAGCTTTTCCTTCAAAGGGAAGTAATACGTCCTTTGATCAACATTACTCCTTAAAGAAATCCTAGTGCAGTTAGTATTCTCTTCAGCTTTCTGGAGTCGGTCACCACAGGACTGTATTCATCAAAGCTCTTGAAACCCTTTTCAAGGTAGACTGAGCTACACGAAGGTTAAAATTATAAACCTTAATGACCGAATACCATTCAGAATAACAGGATTCTGGGAACTACGTTCCATATGAATGATTACATAAAAATCACCACCTACGTCAGGTCTTCTTAGCATAAAGCATAGTAACTGCAAAAAAATCTAGGCTGTTTTTGGTTGTAGGTTCCCTCTGTCCCACCACTTGTCTTTTTATTAGACCTCCCTGAAACTAGATAAATAAAAACATAATAGTAAAGTACTTTGGGACAGTAACAGTTTCTGTTTAAGACTTCATGAGCAGAACAGTTATATTCTGTGAGAACAACGTAGTGCTTTAAAAGGTGCATTTTTACCTGTGTTGCTAAATTAGTTCATGAAGTATAAAACTATACACCACTGGAGTCCTGTTTCTAAAACATTAAAATCCTATTAAAAGAGCTTTGAAAAGATAAATCATAGTGATTGATACAGCATGAGAAAGGTGCACCAGGAAATCCTTCCCAAAAAATGCTGAAGGTTACAGGAGCTAAGTGCTGGGGTTAGATCAGACGCTTTATCAGAGAGCCACGATGGAACACATGCGGGGAAAGGGTGTCGGGAAACTTCACAAAAATCTTCTTTAAGTCAATAAAGAAGAGACATCAGGCAGTCCTGCAAAATGCTCAGTATGTAGTTTTCCTCCTAAGTGGATGAGTTTTAAACGGCATCATAGTTTGCATTTTTGGTTCTTTTCAATGCAGACATCATATTGCTGGAGTCGGTGCTCTGGGCTGCGGCTGGTCAGTACCGGTGGGCCTGGTGAGATGGGTGGTACTGCGTGCTCTGCTGGGACGAGGAGGAGTAGCCTAGTGTGCTCTGGGACTGAGAGGATCCCTGAACGCTGCTTTGGTAATTCAGGCGAGAACTGGAGTGCTAGGAGAAACAAACAAGACAAAGGAATTACGGGTGGAAGAAGAGAATGGCTCAGGATTAATCACAATAGGATGGAGAAATGAACCCTTTCTATCAGAGGCTCCTGGACTAGCTCCATGGGAGCTGACAGCTAACTTAGTTTGTTAATTAGTACATTCTGCTTATTTGAAGTCATAGCCTGCCACCACCGTAACCACATGTTCCGGCAGGCACGAAGTTTGGCTGGATTTCTTTGGGAGATAAGTTACTGGCAAAGAAAGGCAGAGGGGAAACTTATGACCCCCTGCTCTTTATGCTGACAAATTCTCGTTAGTTATTCTTTGGATAACTGACACTTGCAAACAAGAATAATCAATTTGGCATATTGAATCAATGGCATTCATAATGTACACTGAGAGGCTGTTAACATACTCATTATAAATAAGAAGGCTGTGATTAAGAAATCATTTTTAGGGGCCGGCCCTGTGGCCGAGAGGTTAAGTTCACATGCTCCGCTGCAGCAGCTCAGGGTTTCGCCGGTTTGGATCCTGGGCACGGACATGGCACCACTCATCAAGCCATGCTGAGGCGGCGTCCCACACGCCACAACTGGAAGGACCCACAACTAAAAATTCACAACTATGTACCGGGAGGCTTTGGGGAGAAAAAGGAAAAATAAAATCTTTAAAAAAAAAAAAAAGAAATCATTTTTAGAGAGAAGAGCTTTCAGAGGTAGAAGCTAGAGTGGCATCA
The DNA here is from genome assembly GCF_041296235.1 of Equus asinus. NCBI lineage: Eukaryota > Metazoa > Chordata > Mammalia > Perissodactyla > Equidae > Equus > Equus asinus. The sequence goes on from NC_091813.1 coordinate 45,979,350, forward strand.
GCAGCACCACTCACCTGACAAAGCAGGACACAGCTGGGGGCGGGGCGGCAGAGGTGGGCTTCACAAACTTCAGGTAGTATTTAGAATAGAAAATGCCCTCAAGAGAAGGCAGAGACAAATGCGTTTCAACTCCATGTATTTTATTACTTTAAGTGAAACATTCATCTTCATAGCACCAAGAGCAAATATGAAAAAGTATATAAAAGGAAAATTCGTCTCTAGAGTAAGAATATGGAGCCTGGTTAAATACAACTGGGACCCGTGTGTTTGGCTATGCTCAGAAGGCTGGTTCTTCCTGTGAGCCAAGTGGGAAAGCATACACATCACAAAACATTACTTATAGTTAAAAATGTAAATGACCTTGAGGTGGCACTAGGGGCTAAAGGAAGGACAAATCAGCAAGGTCCTCCTCTCCTGGACTTGCAAAATGTAGTCCAAGACAACAGGGCAATAAGACTGTCTTGGTTAAAAACAGCGCCACTTCTCCCCCCTTCCTAAGTTATATAACCCTGACTAGCTGTGTTGGTGTAAGAAGCCTTTCAAAATTCCATATTCTAGCTACATGCTTTATTTTGAAATTTAGTATGAAAAAACGTTCTTTCCACTCAGAAGCCCTAAATTGTTAGGCGGGCTATGATTACTTTTACTTGAACAGAGTAGACTCAGCACAATAGCTCTTCCACACTAGATAAAGAACACACACGTCGATGATGTGCAAGTTGCACACTGGTGCAAAGGGACTCCCTCACCCCGCCTCATGCTAGTCTCTCCACCTCAACAGCTGAGCTATCTACCCATTTCATAGATATGCTGTTTTGTTTTTAAGTAGATAGCACAGTATGGACAAAGCATTTTGAAGAACTGGATCTGAAAGGAGTAAATACAACAGGTAAGTATTCTGTCCATGATGGACTATAATCAGGTTAATATAATACAATCACAGACACAAAGATGAGCTGGTATATAGTAATGACTTATTGCTCATATAATAGGAATAAACCAACATTAGGGGAAAAACTGAATGTATAATCAAATTTAAATATGTTCACGACTACCACCCAAAGAGCAAGCTGTTTTTAGTGGATCAAACTGAAGCCTTGATTAGTTTAATTGGAACCAAATGGAAGTGCTGTTATATACTCCTCTGCTCGCAGGGAATCTTCGAAGAGAAGTTTTCAGAACAGCAATTGTGTGAAAACACATTAGTTTGTTGAGATATTCAAAATGTAAAGCCAGTCGAGGTGGCTATTTCTCATGTCGTTTTTGTTGATGTTTCTCTTCATTCCTGTTCCTTATCAGTGAGTTTATGACTCCCTTGCCTGTGGTTTGCTTTTCCATTATCTCCATCCTTAATGCTCCTCCTCCATCAGTTCCCGGAGGGACCATGGTGCTAAACCTTTTTTTTTCTTTTTTTACCTTTTTTTCCTCTTCTTAGATCCTTTCTTAGCTTGTTACTACCTTGAAAATGGTTTTCTTTTGCAAGATTCTCTAGATTTTTCACAAGTATTTTTACCACTCTCTCCAAATACCAATTCTGAGACTTTTTTAAATTTCTCAAATTAGTAGTAGAACTGTAGTTTTCTTTTGATCTTAATAACAAAAAGTACTTCCCAGTCTCAAAATTATTTCAAGTGAGATTTAACAGTTATTTCTGAGAAATCTCAATTTTAATCCCTTTCTCTTCTAAATTTATGTGGCTACTTACTGATTATTTCCTCCCAGTGCCAGCAAATCTTTCTGAAGTATGCAGCTAATTTTGTCCAAAATAAGCTGCCACTCCTCTCCTTTTTCAATTGCTTACCCAGATATCTTTTTCTGACCCAAAGCTGATAGGCAGCTGTAAGGGCACAATGAGAAACTTCCTTTGAGGAGGAAGGTGTATCAGGATAAACAAATCAAGAGACGGAAATATCTTACAATTACATGAAATATGACAAAAATCTTCATTTTCATGTAATGCCCTAGAAACAAGATTGTACAAACTTCAGGGTTAAGTACTACTTAATTCTAAAAGGATCTATTATAAATCTACTTCCTATTTCATAATACGTGTGAAGGTGAAGAAGTACAAACTTCGGGGAGTACCTGATAATCCGACGGCATCACAGGCCCGCCTGAGTTGGCGCCAGAAGGCCCCAGCCGCGGTTTCTTGTTGGGAGGCACCTGGTTGAGGCTGGAGTCCTGACTGTGCTGCAGCCCTGCTCCGGTGCCCCCGGCCCCAGCCCCGGCCCCTCCTGCAGTCCCGTTGGTCTGGGTGCTGTTCTGCTGTGGTGGGGGCGCCTGTGGAGGGGCTGCTGCCTGCTGTGGAGGGGCTGTGGGCTGCTGATGTTGGTTCTGCTGTTGTTGCTGATTCTTGTAAGGAAAAACAAAAAGCAAGCTTGGTATGGAAATAAATGAACAGGAAATCTCTTTCATTACTTGATATGCACATGTGAGTGCTGACCAACCTGGAGAGTGACCTATGCCGGACACCAAAGTGATGGGAATGACTAGAGGATGGAGCAGCCAGGGAATACAGCATCCCCAGAGGTCAAAGTACTGAGCCCTGAATAGGACTCATCCTCTGAAGCTCATTTAGATTGCAGACTAATCCTCCAAATCACACAGACATCCCACTGAAGACCATAAGCACACAGGAAATGGTTCTACATTCACTAAACCAGCTCTACTGGTCTTTTCGATTACGACTTTGGAAAAGTAGAGGAGTGTGGGGAGGGGCCTGATTATCCAATTATGATCAAAGGACAGAATGATGCTTTGAAAAGCAGCCTGCAGAAAGGGATGGTAATGACACTGAACAAACAGAAAGGACAAGAATTAAGAGTCAGAGAAGAAAACAGGCTATAAAACAAATCAGGAAGTTCATTTATCTGTAAGCTGATTATATTTTAAATTTCAAAGGACACCTACAATAAAGTGAATACATACTTGATTAAATAAAAGGCAGTTAAATACATAGGAATTATACTTCCCTAAGTTCTCTCCCCGCCCCCCGCCTTACTCTCTGGATGTGAAAGTGTCCCATGCAGGCTATACCTTATCACCTTTCTCTTCAGGTTCATCTTCATTAAGGAATTCTCGTTTGGGGTATGGAATCTGGCAGCCAGCAAACACACTAAAAATCATTAAAAAAAAAAAATATATATATATATCATGAACTAAAATCTACAATATCATTGACCTTTTTAATTTAAAATTCCTCTTTTTTTCCTTATTTCCTATTCTTCATCTGTGGCTGGTGTTCCCCGGATGCCTCCCAACACAACTTAATCCAAGCAATAAGAAAAAAACAATTAGTTGTCTGAAGTTTGACACTAATTGCTACTTTCAACAAAAAAATCTTAATCGCTGTTAGCTAGCTGACATTTTTGACAGAGACGTCTCTCCACACAAACTTCATCAGCACTAAAAATAACTGAATTTGTATTTGTTTCAACGATGAAAATAATTTTTTTTTTTTCAAGAAAAGCTGGCCCTCTAATAAATCCGAGCACCATTTGTATACATGGGTGTAACAAGGCTGGGGAAAAAGAGGAGTTTGGTAGTGCAGTGGACACACAGAATTTTACATTCTGAGTTCCCTACGAGATTGGTTTAAACTGATCTGGCTGATGGATCTGTAAGAGTCCCATCTGCTCTCAGCTTTAGTTTTTATCTGTAAAACTGATTAACAGTCATTCCTAAAATACTTGTTTTCATTCACACCTCTCTACAGCTTTGCCTATTTCAAAATATAGGACCTTTCTCTTGAGTAGTTCTTCTCTGGGGTAGTGTTAATGAAGAAAGTAAAATACTTCAGTAACAAGTACTTTTCTTGCTTCCAGCCACCATCTGACATGCTCAACCTGGAGCAAGGACAAAGCAAAGGTAGGATACGCACTCTAATGTCGGCAAGGGGTCCTCCTGGAAATAGGGATCCTGCAGAGCCTGCTCTGAGGTAATTCTCTTGGTTGGATCCATAGTAAGGAGTTTCTGAAGCTGTAGGAACCCATAAGTTGAGAGCACATGAGAAGGCTGTTTGCAAGGCAATGTTTTGACTTTTGTATTAATGTCTAACAGGATTAACATCAGATGCCATTTTGTATAGCTCACTGCACTATGAGCATACCACACACACATATGTGAAACTGGCAGAAATCATTAGCATTAAATCCATTATGGAATTTAACTTATTTTCTGCTAAGTCACTAGAAAAAATTAAGACAAGAAGTCAAGGGTGATATCTCTAAAGAAAAATATTTAATTTTGCCCCAGCATCCACCAATTTCTTCATCTTCTAACGAGGAGGAATACCTGGGACAATTCCATGGGAAGTGGGATGAGGTGAGACCTGTGCTAGGGATGTGACTGCCTAGTCTGGGAGAGATGCACCTACCAAGAGGAACACTTTGCTGTCAGGCTTGACCTTGTGTTTCTCCATGTACTTTATGAGGCTACTGTTGGCATACCTGCAAGGACACAACAATTACACATCATTGGGGAGACTCACACCATGTATGTTTTTTAATGGAAAGCTCCAAGATTGGTTTTCCTATAAAGCATGTGTTTACACCACTGTTTTTTCCTGATTAAAAAGGAACATGTAACCAAATATTGGTAAATGTGTGAAGAAATAGGAATTGTTACACACTGCATGCGAGAGTTTATATTGTTACAATCACTTTGGAAAATAATTATGCATTAATCATTAGAGTTGAAAATGTAAATATCTTATGACCCAGCAATTCCTTTCCTAAGTACATACTGTAGTCTAACAGATATCCACCAGGATATATGGACAAGAATGTTTTTAGCAGCATTTTTGTAATAGAAAAAAACTGAAAACAACCCAAATGTCTATCAACTAAAGAATGGGTAATTAAATTGTTATATATTCACAGGATAGGATGTTATACAATAGTAAAAATGAATACAGAGGTTGAGTGGGGAAAAAAAGCAAATTGCAGAAGAAAATACACAGTATGATACTATTTATATAAAGATCAAAGATATATTAAACTGAGCAATAATTTATTTAAATATACATACATATGAAGTAAAACTATAATGAAAAATGTGGTATGATAAACACAAATTCAGAAAATAATGGCTACCCTTTTGGAGGGATGTGAATAGGAAGGGAGGGTACACAGAGTACTTTAGTAATCTTAGTAATGTTCTGTTTCTTAGGTTGATGAGTGACTGGATGAGTACTCACTTTACTATTCTAAAGAGACTACATATCATATTTTCACCATACATATTCTTTCCTATATGTGAAATATTTTAAATTAAAAAGGTCAAAAATAGGTAATGTATGTTCATGGCAGAAAATTTAGAGACTATAGAAAAGTGTAAAGAAGAAAATTAAAATCACTCATAATCAAGCCTTTCAGTGATAAAGAACCACTGTTGAGATTTTGATAATTTTTCTTTGGCATTTTTTCTATGCATGTATATATGATACAAACACAGAAGAATTTTTTTTTTGTTTTTATAAAATTGGGATCATACTAAATGGATTGTCCTAACATTTTTCACTTAATATTGTTTCATAAACTCTTTTCCTTGTCAAATGCTCTTTAAACTTATTATTTGTAGTGGTTGTATATCTCCTACTGTTACTGTTGTTTGTTGTTTGTTTCACAATAGTTATGAGACGCAGGTCCTTCTAGGTGAATCTGGTATACATTGTAGGGAGACAAGACTGCATAGCAGGTGAGAATCAGAGACCCCTGTGGGACCCCAACTCAGTCATTTACCAGTTGTGTGATCTTGGGCAGTTAGTTAACTTCTATGAAGGGTTTAGATTCCTCATCTGAAAAGTGAGGTTTATAATTATACCTACCTTATAGAATTGTTATAAGGATCATATTGAGACAATGTAGGTATAGGACTTAGCACCATGCGTGGCACAGAGTAAGAATCTGGTTTGCTATGTGTGGCTGCTCTGCCTGCTCTCACAGGATAAATTCTTGGAATTATTAGGCCAAAGGGTATGTATATTTCAAAGCTTTTTTTCATGTGCTCTAGAACCTTGCTACCCAAACCTGGCCCTCAGATAAGCAACATGGGCACCTAAGAGCCTGCGTTAGAAATGCAAATTCTCAGGTCCTGTCCCAGATTCTGATTCAGAATCTGCATTTTTAACAAGTCCTCCAGTTGATCTGTAGGTACATTAAAGTTCGAGAAGCATTCATTCTCACCAGTAGCATACAAGTAAGAGTGCCCATTTTATTATACTCTTGCCAATACTAGTACTTTCATTTTAAAAAGTCTTTGCCATGTGTGTAAATTAAAAATTTTTTTTTTCCTCCAATACCAGGAACATTTTTATTGGCAAGGTAGCCACTAAGTTTGGTAATGGGAGGAAACTGTTATGTAGAAACGGAGTCTGTCTGTCTTTAATCTTTACATTGATTCAACTCATTTCTTGGGTTAACTCCAGATTCTAGGTTATTTGTTTCTATCGTAATATAAAAGGTCTTGACTCTGAGAAATCCTTTTTCTCAATTCACATTACGTTTTTTCTTATCTTTCCTAGTATTAAAGGTAAGCTGAACTGTTTGTCACACAGTGTAGGAGCTGAACCATTTTCAAAGCAACTCTTTATAAACATTACGAAGCATTTTATCAGACCAAGTTTATTTGAATATTCAGTTTTTAAAGTCAACTTAATGATTTCTTTTTAATTCTCTTTTCACCTTGCCTTCTAATGAGCTAATGAGAGCTGACACTCTGGAAAGATTACAGAAACTTCCATTGTTAGTCTTTCCAATTCACTTTGAGAGAACTTTTGAGGCTCTTTTCTTTTTATCTGATATAATGAAAATAAGTTATTCTTTTACTTTTTATGTCCTTTGAAATAATATTTTCTGGAATTTTTAAATTATATTTTACTTTAGTAACTTATATGTATTGTATTCAATTGAGCTAACTGTCAATAAATCCTGTTTTGTCCTGCATATTAGGAACCTGCTTTTGTGCGGGTAGCATTGTTTGCTTAGGAAGTTTGAGTTCTTATCTCTGAACTTTCCCTATTACTTTTCTAACAGAATTTTACTTATGTTTTAAAATTTATGTCCTAAATTTTATTTCTGGTTATTGTGAACACTATCATTTTATGTAAAAATTTTCCTTTGGTCTTTAAATACTAAGTTAAATGTTAAGTACTTTCATTAATTTTCTCCATCTTTTATATTATTAGAGAATCTTTAATTATGTGAATTGCTTTCATTTAATACCCATTTGACAAGTAACTAATGAGTATGTCACTAGGCACCAGGCCCTGGGGATATATATATAAGGCTATAAAACAGACACAATCTATACTGTCTAGAGGAAAGGCAGATAAAGTACCCAGCAGCTGACTAGTACAAAGTGCTCAGTGCTGAGAGCAGCAGCACAGGATGCTATACGAGCGCAAAAGGAGCACCTGACTCAGACCCAGGAGGTCAGGGAGGCCTCATCAGGCAAGTGACGCCTAAACCAAGACCTAAAGGAAAAATAGGAGTTAATCTGATGAAATGGGCGAGAGGAAAGTACATCCCAGACTAAGAGAACAGCATGTGTAATAATCCAGAGGTCAAAGAAAGCTCAGGGTTTTTAAGATTCTTAAAGAAACTCATGATGTCTAGGCTATAGAACACAAAGTGGAGAGTGGTTTAGGAGATGAACTTGGGGATGTAGAAGCCAAAGCTTTGTAAGCCGTACTAAGGAACTGAGAGCAATGGCGAACTAAGAGCGAGGAAGAGACTGACAGGATCAAATTTGCTTTTGGCAATGACTGCAGCGTAGACAGCGAGTTGGAAGGAAGACTGGAAGCAGAAATACCACTTAGGAGGCCACTGCAGGACTCCAGGTGAGAGAGTGGTCGTCTAGACTTTAACAGTGGCAGGTAAACGGAGAGAAATACAAAGTTTCAAAGGATATTTAAAACAAAGAACTGACTAAATTTACTAATTGTGTGGACGCTGGGGGGTAAAATGGAAGAGACTGAGGTAGAAGAAGGATCAGGCATATCTTTGGCTGGAACAACTAAATGAATCACAGAGCCATTTCCTAAGATAGGAAATACAGCAGGAGGGGAGGTTTAGGAGGATAAACGATAAGTTCAGTTTTGGACATTTATTTTGAAGCATTTATGGAATACTCAAGTTGGGATTCCATAAGGCAATTAGATAAATGGGCCTGAAACTCGGAAGAGATCTGAGTAGGGTATATAAATTGGGAGTTATCAGCATAATTGATGGTAAATTGTGGCCACCAAAATCATGAAGACTGCCTGGGAAAAATGTCTAGAGAGAGAAAAGAGCCCAAGAGAAACCCTTGAGCAGTATCGATGCTATTTGTAAGAGATGGACAGGTGTTGCATGAAAGCAGAGAGCGTTAGCACTGCCCTTGACAAGCATGGAAGAGGCCCTCGAGCCTGACAATGGGCATCTGACCATGGTTTTGTTAAAAAAAGATTGAGGCAAAGGACCCTACCAAGGACTGTGTAACAGAGGGGCCAAAAATGATTAGTGCCATTCTCTGCATCTCTTTATGATTCTGCTTTCGTTCTTACACAAGCCATCCTGTCCTGAAATTTTTCTAAGTTGCCCAAAAAAGAACCTTTTCCACCTTTTCCTCTAGGCGCTCATATTTATAACAAACTCCTCTCATGCTGTCATTTCTACTCTCCTCTCATTTCTCCTCAACATACATGTCCCCACCAGTTTCTTTTACTCAGATCCCAGGCCATGTGTCCTTCCTTCTGTCATCCTTCCTGGTTGCCTGGCCCAGCATTTCAGTCACCAGTCATTACTCAGATAAAGATAAAATCACAGTTGTGGCCTTGAACTGAGCCCTTTATCACACTAAATCAGAAGAGACATTTAAACTACCTATTGACCTTTACATTCTTAAAGTTTTTAAATACTGCAGCCTAGGCCTGGCGTATATGTTAACAACATCTGGAATATCTTCTTTAAATCATAGGCATAATTAGTGTACTAAAACCTAAGTTTCTAGTTTAAATAATAATCTATAGCTTCTTTTTAAAAGGATTAATTTAAATATTTGCATTGAAGTTACTACTTATATTTAATATGGAATTACTTACGTTGTTCTTCTAAAGTCTTTTTGAAGTGTGGGGTATTCTGGCATCTTTCTAATATCTTCCCAGTCTTTATCTTACAAAAAAATATTAAATATTGTTATAGGAAATAATGCGTTACTTTTATCAAAAATCTCCTAGTTATTATAGTTTAAAAATATATATACAAAAATTCTTAAAATATGCTTTTGAAAAGGAATTATTTTGAAATATGACTCAAATATTATTTTGAAAAGGAAAATAAATTACCTGCAGGAAACCCCATGACACTAAATATCCGATCTAGTTGATCATGATGAAAGGGATTGCTTGTTTTTATATCTTCCTGACGACAGTGAAAAATAGGTTCTGAAGTCAACAATTCAGCAAATATGCAACCTATTGCCCATATATCTATGAAAGAAGAAAAACACATTTTTGCATACACTTATCATATTTCTTTGGTTATAATTTCTGGGTATAACCACAACCCACATACAAACATACTTTTCACTGAAGCAATATACAAAGTACAATAAGTGTGTTAAGAAAACACATATATGAGACATGGAATAGCTATATCATCACATAACAGATTGAAAGCCAAACAAAAAACATTTACTTACAAATTTCCTGATGAAGACAAACTTGGAAAACTCAACTGAGTAAGCAATGAATTTACTTCCGATTCAGGCAAAAGCCTTTCTAACCACTGTTAATAATGTGATCACGGAAGCATTCAATTGATAATCTAATTCAGAGCATAATACTCAAGATCTGATAGACTAAAACAATATCATCACCAAGTCTGGCAATACATTCCCTTAGAGCTATCAAATGCATAACGATAGAGCAGAATTTCTTAGTCGCGAGTCTTGACTGACAGACACTACAGATCACATAAAATGATTTGGAAAAATTCAACTTCTGTCTGAAAGACTACCAACTTCAGTTTTTTCAACAAATTGTAAGGTCTAGAAGCTGATAAACACACCAGTAGACACCAGTAGAGACAGAGGTTATCTAAACATATTCACTTAGATGCTGCCCCAACCCTCTAACACCCCAGGATCAAGTTAGGCATCTTTAAAAGTTTTATTAACTTTTCAAATCACCAGTTAAAGATAATTCTATTTGGATTTTACACATTCAAAAACTGTAATCTAGATTGGGACTATAATATTATATTCACAATGCTTTGCCAAATGTACAGGTGAATTAATTTTTGTGAGATGTATATTCACACTTGCTCACTTAAATAAATGCTGTTTAATAAGTATTTTTTAAAAAGATGATAATGCACAGACTATGATGTAGTATAGAAAAGTACAGTGTTTAGTAGTCTACCACATGTGGGAATCACATTCTGTAAACAAGATAAATATGAAGAAAATAAAATTATATCCATTAGCTAGAATTAGTGTTGGCATGCTATTACGTAAAACAAATTGCCAAGTGGAAAAAAAACCATACAGTAATGTCTCACATATCTGACTCCATTCAAGAATGGATTCCTTCCACATAAGTTAGCCTTTTGGATAATGGGAGCATATCCCTTTAATAACCATTTTTTTATTACATCATTACCTGTCATCTTAAGAGGCTATAAAATATAATTGAATCATTCTTAATGACACAGGAGGATCATCATCATCATGAACATCTGTCACTAAAGAGTGGAGTAATAACATTCTTCAGTGTCTACTTCTGAATTCTTTTCTCTGTCCCACGTCATATTGGTGGTCACTCGTGCCCCTGATACGGCTGTCTGACAATCCCGTCTCTCTTCCTGAGGGCTGCCTCTACTATGCAGTCGACTAGGACCACTACTGTATGTTGCTCGTCACACCAATTCCTGATTTGTCCTCTATTCAAAGGACAGGAGTGAGGATCTAGACTTCCTGAGAATTGCTAAGAGAAGGAACCTTAGTGTAGCAGGCAGTGTTAAATTCTAGGGTGTCCTCTCTCATATTAGCCTCTAATTTTAAATAGTCACCTGGGTCCTGTCCTATCTATACTCATTTCTCAGCTCTCTTTCCTCTATCAATGACTTGTTCTCTTCTCTCTCTCTCTCTCTCACATACACACACACCACCACTCCCCTCTCCCACTAAATGTCACTCCATAAACCTCCACTGATATCAAATCATCAAATTCTCTTTTTTCCATGCTCTGAATAGAAATAATATTCATTTCTGACACGAACCAGGTATGGAAAAGAGTAAGAATGAGTGAAGGTGTTTATTTATATGTCTGCTATGTATATACCTCAAGCTTATTCTTTTTCTGTGTCAACTTTTTCCCTAACTTCTATCCAGAGTGGATAATTGAGACTTGACTAAAATCAGAAATTAGTGATTAAGGTTTTAAGTGGTAAATCTCATTTACTGAGCAAGTAAGTTACAAGCTGGTTAAAATTCAATTTCGGTTCTCCTTATCCTGAGGAAATAAGAAATATAGTTGGTTTCCAATTCATACTCAATTACCTTTATTTCCAAAAAAATACTTCCATTTTTATTTCAACAGTATAGCAGGTAATCAGAAAATATTCATAAAACTGTGCTTCTCAAAGTGTGGGCTGTCAAAGTGTGTGGACAACGTACAACAGGATCACTGGTACATGTTAAAAATGGGCCTTACCATGGATCTGCTGAATAAAACTCTTCGAGAATGGGACAGAATTTGGTGGGGAGTCAGTTAGTTTAACAGAAGGTTTTGAATTTGCCTTTTCTTACTGGAAATCTCCCTTCTAGATATGGCATGGATCAGTGCACGGTAAGAGCCCAAAGCATGCGGATTTCTGCTGTTATCACATCCTCCACTCCCTACGCCATGCCCTGGCTTATCTCACCGTCAATCCTGTTCTAAGGTACCACCTGTTGCTTCCAGCTAACCCTCCCCCTTTCTCTGGCTTACTTTCAGTCTCTTCCTATCCTCAGGTGCCTTCTGCGATTGTCTAAGAGATTTCATTGTTCTCAATAGAGAGACTTAATAGCAGAAAAACAAACACAATTTTAAAAGTCTCGAAAATACAGCCCCTAAGTAAAAGTCAAGTAGACTCAGGCTCTGATTTTAGCTCTTCCTTCTGAGGACCACTCCATTCTTTCCATTGCTTCCCCCAGTTCTCCTTTCTTCCCCCTTCACAGGCAGCTGCCACTGCCAGTTGCTGATAGTGTGGCGGTGGCAGCCTTTGAGGTGGGGCCTGCCTGCCAGCTCAACCGCTCAGGGAAGGGTCTAAGGTCGCTCTCACGGTCCTCTGCTGTCAAACACATACTGCCTCCCTCACCGTGCTGAGGCCACTCATAGGCTTTTCCACGAATTTAACACAATCCTGCAGCAGTATTTATGAAGTATTACAATACTCCAGTACTGTGCTGGCATCTCAATCCCTGGACAGAGTAGAAACGCGGTCTGGGTGTCTGAGCTTTGCAGAGATCAGATCTCCTGATGAATGAGGATACTACTACATTTAAATTTGTGTTTTCCTTTCAATCCCTGAATAGGTTAATTGTCAGTCTAATCTTTCCAAATGTAAGAACTTCCTTCGTAGTTCTTTGGGCGCCACTAGGTTTTTCATAAGCTGAATAGAGAAGGGATTGTGTTTACTTGTCTATGTTTAGTAATATTATACTTTTAGTGCATTTGTTAATTAGAACTCAACAAAAACAGCTAAATACAGTCAAAATTGATTATTAGTCTAATGCCAGTAAATAGAAAATTCAACAAAAGGGAAATTTACAGAAATACACTTAGCAAATGTAGGTTCCTTATGGAACTAGCCCTTCACACTAGCAGTACTACTTACTCCCTCCCTAGCCTCTCTTTTCACCTCCTTTAAAGAAATCTCTAGGGGGCCAACCCTGTGGCATAGTGATTAAGTTCAGCACACGCCTCAGCAGCCCAGGTTCACAGGTTTGGATCTTGGGAGCAGACCAACACCACTTGTCAGCCATGCTATGGTGGCAACCCACATATAAAGTGGAAGCAGATTGGCACAGACATTAGCTCAGGGTAAATCTTCCTCAGCAAAAAGAAAAAAAAGAAAAGAAATCTCTAGGTTTGAGGTGGGCTCTCTCTTTCTGACTCCCTCAATTCACAGGCAGGCCCTCTGAGGACACTATAGTGACCAGGTAGCAAGATCTCTGAAGGCTCTGTTCAGAATCAGACTTTAAATCCTACACACAGTGTGTTTATAACAGGTTTTCTTACACAGTTTTTTCACTTGGTGAGATGGCAAGATGCTGAGCACAGCTAATCTGCCAGACTGTATTTCCTCCCTTAATGGAGAAACTGCCATTCTGATCACTGTAATGGCAAGAGAGAAAGATCGCTCATATTATTTCTTGCATAGGAAAGGACTGACTGACTAACTTTTCCCCAAAGAAAAGGGGCTCTCTCCAACATCACACTACTCCCATTTTCCTTTTTCTTTTTATGAAGAAAACAATTCGAAACCTCCCTCTAGTTCTTCTGATCAATAGTAGTAGGTAAGTGCAAAATAAAACCTGCATGTTATTGTTTCCATAGCAACTCAACTAGAGAGGATCAGACACCTCTATTCTCTGAAAGGAAATACTTCCTTCTTTTAAAAGAACCGTCTTCTCCTACATAGTTAAAAATCCACATCTACCACAATGTAAAATCTGGGAATACAGAAGACAACAGGACTTTTATAAAGAAATGCACATCAGTTTTTATAAAGCAGCTTTATTATTACACCATTTGGTATGTATGATAATTCAACACTGAGATAGTCAATCATTTTAGACTAACTTACCAATGGCCTTTGTATAGTGCCTTGCACCAAGCAAAAGTTCTGGAGCCCGATACCAAAAAGTCACAACTACTGGATCCAAATCTGCTAGTGGCTTTAGAGGAGAATTGAATAATCTGGCAAAACCCATGTCAGCTAAAAAAACAAAATAAATTAATATAAAACTCAGTCTGGCATGCTATTAGAACCACGCAAGGTTGATGACAGTAGCCACTAACCCACCTCATGAAGCAATCCTTCCCTCCCTTTCCCACAAGCAGTCTGTACCAGGTGCCACATCTCCCCTTCTGAGCTAGCTGCTATTATTGTGCCTATTTTCCTGAAGAAGGAATTGAGGCTTAAAGATATTCTGACTTGCCAAAAGTCAAAGAGCTGGTAAGCACAGAGTCAGAATTAGAATCCAGGTCTGACTGCAGATTCCTGGCCTTCAGAGACAGTCACAATAATATTCTTAAATATTTTTGTAATCAGAAATAGTCTAAAAGTTTCCCTGATAATTATGACTTCTGTATGACTCTGTATGCCTGTACATCTAAAAGCTGATACATCCTAGTTCAGTATGTGCTAGAGTCAGCTCTTACGGACTCACAAGAGCCGATCTGTACACATCTCTTCCCAACTCTGTTCAGTGATGTCATGTTGGTGACTTGAAATTGGCTATGGTGGGAGTATTTACATCATGGGAAACAGCAAATGCTACAGATTGGGGCTTTTTTCCCTCAGAGAGCTGGTTGTTGTACAGTTACCAGCACATCACATACATGTTTCCAAGAACATACATAGAACACATAAGAGAGGGGGCTGGCCCTGTGGCCAAGTAGTTAAAGTTCTGTGCACTCCACTTCTGTGGCCTGGATTTGCAGGCTCAGATCCCGGGTGTGGACCTACCCCACTCATCAGCCATGCTGTGGAGGCATCCCACATACAAAGTGGAGGAAGATTGGCACAGATGTTAGCTCAGGGCGAATCTTCCTCAAGCAAAAAAAAAAAGGAGGAGGATTGGCAACAGATGTTAGCTCCCTGTGAATCTTCCTCACCAAAAAAAAGAACACATAAGAGATAATTTGTTATAATTCAGCACTTAACAAAGATGTATACCAAAGCTAACAGATTTAAATATCAGAGGTGTACAAAAGTAGTAAAAACAATATTTGCTACTATCATAAGGTCCTGGAGACTAATTTTCTTAAGATTTCATACATAACAAACACCTTATATCTATAAAGCACTTTAGAGTTTACAAATGGTTTTCACATACATCATATATCACTTTATCTAATCCTCATAAAAACGTTGGTTTAATAAGCATTCTGTTCTCCACTTCTGAGATGAAGAATCTAAGGCCCAAACCAGTTAAACGACTTGCCCAAGGTCACAGGGATAGTAAGTAAAGATGCCAGTACTCAAAGAAAAACCATGTTATAATTTAGCAGCTACATTCTTAACCACTGATATGACATCCAATAAATGACACATAGGATAACTGCATGTCACAAATGCAAAAGCACAAGAATGCTAAACCTCTGTGATTTGAAATATATAATGTACACAATATATTTTGAGTGTATAAGGGGCCCCAACGTACTATAAAATGCACAAATAGTACATTAAAGTTCCAACTTTAGAGAATCATTTAATCTAAAACTAATATGCTATGATATAACATACATTACAATTTTAATTTACAGCGATTTTGTTTCTTTATAGTATGAATAATTTACAAGACTTCCTGAAAATGCTTTGGCGAACTCAGGTCTTAAAAAATAAAGCTGTCCGAGGAAGCTTATGCTGATGCTTACTCTTTCTTAACTAAATTATTGCCCTATAGCAAACAAAAATATTTGAAATCATTCTACCAATATTATATCTACTTCAAAGTACTGCCTTATAGATTTAATAGATGCTGACTGTTGTTGATGGTAAAGTAATATGATGGAATGCTGTCTCACACGTTAAAAAGCATTTTATTTTTAAATAAAGGTTAAAGCCAGTATTACTCTCCTTATTCTCTATCTCCTTAGTTTTATTTATACCACATCTATTCACTGTCAGATGAAATCAAGGCCAGAGGAAACAATAAATATCCTTAAAAACACTTCCTGTCTATTGTATGAACTTTAAAGGAGTTTTAAACCATTTTTTAAATAATTACTAATTTAGACAAAAGGTAACTAGCCTAAATGTTACTAACAGTTGTTTTCCTACAAATTAGATTATGTGTGAAATTGCTCAATTCAGTGGATAGCGGTAGTAGAATTCTGGTGTGGGGCTAATTAGGCAGGATCAAATGACAGAAAAGTAGCAAAAGCTAATGTCTACCACCAAGGAGCTGGCAGGAAGATGAGATGACAAAGTACATGGACAAATAAAAATAAAAAGGATAAGAACTGTAAGAATAAAGGAAAGCTGCTACTGGTTTCGACTGGTTTCGACTGGGTTCGAAGTCCCTTGAGGGAAGGGTCTAGGTCCCCTTCACGGTTTCATCGGGAACAGTGTTTGATAAACATTTGTAGAAGTCGACTAAACCGAAAGTGGAACTTGAGCTGGATCCTGAAGGATGAATATCGTGAATGGTGAAGAAGGCAATAAGCATTTTAGGTAAGGCCTGGGAAGCCTTTAGGTTGCCGGAAGGGAAAGGCCCAGACACAGGGAGAGCACAGTGTATTTTCCATTCGACTATGCTTTTCTTTTCAGCCAAAAAAGAACTGTATTAAAGTGTTAAGCATGGGCATCAGGGCATTACTAATTTTTTAAAAATAATGTGCTATTAAAACAAAACTTAAAAGCAACTTAATCAACTACATTAATCGTTCACTAGACTTTTATTATTGATTACTGCTTACTTTTAACCCTAGTTTTATCCCTAATCTTGGACAGAATTACAATCTTAAAACTCTTAACAGTGAGGCAACTACCTGGTCTGGCTAGAATACAGAATTTCTGTTGAGGAGTAGTAGAGAGATTTGGGAGTAGGAAGCAGAAGACATTAAGTTTGGGTGACTGGGATAAATGTGATGATGGGTGCAAACAAGGGAGAGTATAAGAAGAGGTGATGAATTTGGTCTGGAACAGTGGAGTACAGGTTGCCAGCAGGACATCCAAATAGAGATAAAATTTCAGCTAGGGTGAGAGACTAGACTGTGAGATCCAGACCTCAGAGTCATTTTCATTGAATCCAAGATTTTGAGGCCACAACTTATCAGTTTCCTAAAGAAGTAACTGTAGAGAGAGGCCATGTCCCAAGCCAGTGCCTAGGGTGTCTTCAAACGAAAGATTACTAGCAGTAAGAGGCAATAATGAATAAAATACAGAAATAACAGCAAAAGCGGTAGATAGAAAAATAGAATTATGTGATGTCATAGAGACCAAGGGAAAAGGCAGTCCCAAGGCCAGCCTGGTTGGAAGAACAAATGGCTAAGGCAGTAAAGGAAAATGGTGACTAAATACAGGCCGCTAGATTTGCTTAAGATAGAGTTTATGAGTGTCCTTTCAGAGACCAGTTTCGATAGACGGATGGAATTAGAGGCCAGATTATAAAAGATTAGGGTGATTGGAACAAATGGATAAACATCATGTGTTCCAATAGGGGCGAAAAAATAGAACAATGGTAAAGAAAACAAAATGGATATGAGATGATTTATTTTAAACTTGGCAAGAGGATGACGAATGTTTAACGGTGAAGAGGAGAAACCTGAGAGGGAAGAATGGAGAAAGTATAATGTGAGGAGCTTAAGCAGAGCAGGAAGGAATTTAGAAGCTAGGAAGGAGACTAGATAGGATTTAGGCAAGAGGAGTCGCTCTTTCTCTGAGACTGTTTCAAAGGCAGAGCTGTGCTGACTAAAAGTGGTCAGTAAGGTCACGCTGACAGCTCTGATATCACCAGGCAGCAATGTCTATATGGAAAGAGACTCTCTCTGGACTTGGAATTCAAGTCCTTCCTTTGAAAGGCTGAGCAAGCCACAACCTTTCTAAATCCAGCTTTTCAATCTGTCATATCTACTGTAGAGGGTGATTGTGTAAAATGAGTGAGGTAACATATGAAAGCATCTATCACAGTGGATAGTAAACTGCTTATTTTACGGTTTCTCACAGGGAGGCACCATCCTTCATCTCCCTTTTGCTTTCACTGGTGTCTAGCAAAAAGGTCCTCAATAAATGCCTGCAAGAAAGAGAGTGTAAGAGTGGAGAAGAACTAGCGAGGAGAGGTGGAAAGGGGATGGGCAGGGAAAGGGGAGGAGAGGGCAAGGGGAAGGAAAGCAGCTACGTGGTTCTTAATTAACATCCACAGAATTTCTGAATGACTCTGAAGCTCAGTAAACGCAGCGTCGAGGTTTAGGCAGAGAGAATTTGGTTGAGAACAGCTTCTTCAGGAACTGGGCTAGCAAATTAATCGAAGAAGTAGAAAACCAAGCAGCAGGGCAGGCTCGGCTGAAGCAGGACGGAATGGATTTGTAGGAGGTCAAGTCAGCACAATTTCGCATCACCCCAACCTAGCACAACACATTCTAATAGCAAAGAAAGCAGGTTGATGAAACAAAATTTATTTTAAAACCCTTCTAAAAAGCAATGAACATTAAATAAACGTAATTTCAATGAAAAGAAATTGAATAAAGCATTTCTTAGTTCATTTTCTCCCCAAATGTGTCATAGGTATAAATAACGCTGATCTCTTTTAGAACCTTCAGGGTTGCAAAGGAAATTTTAATATACAGTTAAGACTCCTGTCAGTGCCTTAATCTAAGACAGGCAAGTAAGAGAGTCTATAAACATACATATTCACTTGGAAAAGATGCGTTGGTACCTGTCACAGGGCACACAGTGGGTGGAAGGAAGTAATGCGTGAAGATCTGTGCGTATTAGCTGAGGGTGGGAGGGACGCATTCAGGGAAAGAACATTCAATAAAGCTGAGGAAGAAGTAAGATTCAGGGCATTATGTTTGGGGTGACTATGGAGGACAGTGACAGTGACATGAACACATGCTTGGGATAGTGTATGGGAATGAATTTTTTGTGGGCTTCCTTGTCAATTCCCAGTGATGCCTCAGTTTGTAATTATAGAACCTTATTTTGGAAATAAACCCAAGGGTTTTATAAACTATCTATCTACATTTCCCAACATCTTTTCTAAAAATACTGAGGAAGTAATTTTAAAATTAACTACTTAAATAAGAGTATTAAAAAGGGAAACCATCTTTGTAGTCGCTTCAGTTTCTTAATAAATTATTTTAGGAATAATTACCTACCTATTTTGACTCTCCCCCTCTCAGGACCTTCTCCCATTACTAGGATATTTGCTGGTTTCTAGAAATAAAAATAGAGCATTCAAATTACTGTGCTTATTCTTTTGACATGCTCTAAAATGTACAAGAGTTCTTATAATATGAAAATATCACTTCTGTAATTTCATCAAAACTATAATCGAATATTAAGCACCCTCGACACAGTTAAAGCATTTGACATACTTGAAGTTAGCACTAACTTTACATAAACATCCTTGCCATGGAAACACATCTTATTTTCAAAATTATATCATACAAATAATTACAAAGGAATCAAAACTATCATTTCTATTTGCCCCACAGAAGTAATGAATAATAATAATTTAAAAACTTGCACAAATTATAAATTGTCTGCTTGTTTCCCACAACAGAGTCTTTGTGGTTGAAAATTTTCATAGAAAACCTCAAACCACAACATAATTACCTTCATTTAAATGAATCAAATGGAATATTCCTTGCTAAATATTTCTAAACTACTGTAAGAAAACACGATAAACATTCAACAGACTCCATTAAAATTCATATGCCTTTTCAGCTATAGTTCATGCAAAAGTGAGAAATTCTAAATATAATTTCAAGATGTAGGAAAATAAAAATCAAGGTTAATACTGAGCTATATAAAGAAAAGAGTAGGCTGAAAATGTAACCACCAGCTTTTTTTTTTTTAAAGATTTTATTTTTCCTTTTTCTCTCAAAGCCACCCAGTACATAGTTGTGTATTTTCAGGTGTGGGTCCTTCTAGTTGGGGCACGTGGGACGCCACCTCAGCGTGGCTTAATGAGCGGTGCCATGTCCGCACCAGGATTCGAACTGGCAAAACCCTGGGCCGCCGAAGCAGAGTGCAAGAACTTGACCACTCCACCACCGGGCGGGCCCCAAACCACCATCTTTTAAGTCATCCTCATTTGTAGGCATTTGGAAACAGAAGAAGTGTGGAGCCAGGCTTTTGGGCAAGTAAGTCACCTCTGGAAACTCTTTGGAGAGAAAATTTATAATTCATTTATCCAATCAATGAATATATTTTTAGAGTCTTTTAGGGACAAAGAACCATGCTAACCATGCTAAGAATTAAGAGGAATGACAAAAGCACAGTAAACCAAGTTCCTAACTTCCAGGTGCTCACTAAATAAGTAGAAAGAAAAATCAGAAGCTTAGTATAATATTAGAAGCTAGTGCTATGTATGAGTTATGGAGAGGATTGAGGTCTTGGGTTAGAGGTTAAACTAGATTACTTTTAAGATTCACTTCCAGGGGCTGGCCCCGTGGCCAAGTGGTTGAGTTCACTACTCTGCATCTCTGGCCCGGGGTTTCACCGGTTCGGATCCTGGGCATGGACCTGGCACTGCTCATTGAGCCATGCTGGGGTGCGTCCTACATGCCACAACTAGAAGGACCCACAACTAAAATATACAACTAACTATGTACTGCGGGGCTTTGGGAGAAGAAAGAAAAAAGAAAGAAAGAAGAAAAGGATTCCCTTCCAATTTAGTGACTCTTTTTTAAGTTTCAATGAAAACAATAAGCACTAAAAAAATAGTTCAAAGGAGGAAGTGATTAACTAGGGTTTCCATTGTTAAGGGAAATGTTCATTGGAGGTGGGGGCAGGGGCGGTATCCATTATCCCAATCCTGAAAAATGGACAGGAACTAGCATGGCAGAGTAGAAAGGCAAGCACACTGCAGGAGGTGGAAAAGGCTACGAAAGAGGTAAGCTTAGGAGACAATAAGGAGTCTGACTTGACAGAAACCAGAGGACTCATGTTGGGGGTAGTAGAATGAATGCAGACTCTGGACAGTCTGAGATGCCAGGTGAAGTCATCTGACCTTTATACTCCAGGTAGTGAGATTACAGGAGAGGGGGAAGTGATAAGGGCTTTGTCCAAGGTCTTCTCAGCTGAAACGGAGAGACAGGCATGGAGTTGAATAATGTTTTAAAGGAGAAATTAACAGCACTTTGTGACTAGTTGAAGTCAGAAGATTAAGACAAAGGGTGATAAAGATTTCATCTAAGTTTTGAGTTTCTGTGACTGGAAGAATGATGGTGCCTTTTATATGGAAAAGTTATGAGAGGTACTGGTTTGGGAGGCAGAACCACAAAGAGGAGATGACATAGTGAGTTTGAGTAATGTGAGATGCCTAAATCATACTGGCCAGGGGAATAGCAATAGGAAAATTTGGATTTGGAAGTTATTATCACTGGAGTGTGATAATTGAAGACAGGAGACAAGATTAGTTTACCATCAGAAAGAGAAAAATAGCATCGGACAAAAACCAAACCTTCAAAATTCAAGTTTGACAACTATTTATCAAAGATCCATTATGTATAAAACATTATACTGCAGACTTCTAGGAAACAAAGAGAAATAAGACACGAAGCCCTTGACTTAAGGAACTTAAAATCTAGGAGGGAAAGACAGACAGCTTTTTAGAATAGAAGGCAGATTACAAAAAGTACCAAAACAGCAAAATAAAATGCCAGAAGTAAATGATTCTTCTTGGAAAGTATAAGGATAGTCTTTAGGAAGGAGATGACTTTGGATGAATTTAAGGATGACTATGATTTTGATAAGCATAAACAAAAGAATGACTTTTCAGGGTCAGAAAACCCTATAAATAAGGGCATTGTCATGTTAAAACACAGACATGGCATAATGGGAGAGCCTGTAAGTATTTTGATATGACTAGAGCATAGAACGCTCAGTGCAGAAATAAGACTGGAAACTATGTTGGAAATAAAATGCCACATTTAAGAAACTAGAATTGATTCTACAGGCTAAGCCGAGACAAGATAGTGAGATAATCAGATGTATAGTTAGGGAAAAAAAAACTCTGGTAGCAATGTGAAGGAAGAATTGGAAAGGATGGATGGACCAAAAGGTAGAGACAGAGAGACCAGTTGGAAGTGGGCTACAATAGTCTAGAGAAAAGTAAAGGCACTCTAACTCACGACAGTGGTCATGGAGGGACATATAAGAGTATTTCAAGGTAAAAGCTCAAGACTTGGCATCACTCTTTTACACTACCCTCTCCACCCTCCATAGTCATTGAGTGAGCACATATTAAGTATTAGGTAGTGATTTACATGCTAGAGATACAGCAGTAAACAAAACCATGAAAAATCCTTGCCCTCATGGAGCTTACATTTTAGTGGAAAGAGAAAGGCAATAAATAAACAAATATACAGTACGTCAGATATTGATGAGTACTGTGGAAAAAAATAAAATAAGAAGAATATAAGAGATTTCCACATCTGGTATTATGGCTGACTAGGTGCTCTGAGGGACCCTGCCATTACAGAATAACAGCCGCATTCCTTGAAGGGTCCCTCATCTCACAAGAGATTGGGGATATCTACAACAACCTCCAGCCCCACCCCAAATAACCTATCCTTGTGACTGGAGAATGAAGGAAAGGCAGGATGAGCCTGAGGGCAGATGCCAGTAACACACTTCAGTGGGAACATTGAACCTTGGGCCACCAGCCAGGTAAAGAAGCTGAGCCTGCTACCCTACAATGAGCCAAGACTCTCAAAGGGACTACAGTAAACCTAGAGCTACCAGTAGAAGCAAAAGGAAACCTTCTCTGGAGGAAAAACTTCCTAACTTATGTCTAAGGACTAAATATATTTTCCTGCTAAAAGCATATTATTTCCATATGAGATTAAAAACAAAATCCACTCATACACTCTTTACAAGAGATCCACCTAAATAGAAGGACCATAAAAGTTGAAAGGCTATTAAAAGATATATCAGGGGGCCAGCCCCATGGCCAAGTGGTTAAGTTCACATGCTCCACTTTGGTGGCCCAGGGTTTCGCTGGTTCGGATCCTGGGCATAGACCTAGCACTGCTCATCAGGCATGCTGAGGTGGCATCTCACACAGCAGAGCCAGAAGAACCTACAAGTAGAATATACAACTAGGTACTGGGGGGATTCAGGGAGAAGAAGGAGAAAAAAAAAAAAGGATTGGCAACAGATGTTAGCTCAGGTGCCTATCTTTAAAAAAAAGAATAGATGGATGGATAAATTACAAAATAAAAAAGATATATCAGGCAAACTGCTAAAAGAAAGCTGGATCAACTATAGTAATGTCAGACAAAATAGCTTTTAGGACAAAAGCATTATTGAGAGTAGAGATGGTCACTTTATAACAATGCAAGGTTCAACTCACCAGAAAGAGGCAACACTCCTAAACTTGTTACATGCTTGAAACACATATAGAGCAAAAAAATTGATATAACTTCAGAGAGAGAAAAGACCAATGATAATACACTTTTCTCAATTAGTGATATGTCAAGCAGACAAAAGATTAGTAAGATAAAGACTACCAAAGACACAATGAACAAAATTGACCTAGTGGACATATATACAACTTTTTATCCAAAAATTAGAGAATGCACATTTTTCTCAAGCACACATGGAACATTTATAAATATTGATTCTGTACTAGCAGGTCTCTAGAAATTTCAAGGAATTATTATCAAACAGACTATATTCTCTGACCACAATGCAATTAAGTTAAAAGTCAACTACAAAAGTATAAATTGAAAACAAAATACTTCCAAATCACTCAGAGGTAAAAGGAGAAACTATGAAGAAATTGAAAATACTCAGAAATGAAATTAGGAAAGTACTATCTATCAAGACCTGCAGGATGCAGCTAACGCAGTACTTATAAGGGAAATTTATAGCCTTAAATATTTATGTTAGGAAGGAAGAAAGGCTGAAAATAATCATATGCCCAAGTTAAGAAGTTGAAAAAAAAAAAGCTCAACAGAATAAACCAAAAGAAAGTAGAAGCAAAAAGATAAAGGTGAGAGCAGAATCTATGAAGGTTAGAAAGATTTAAAAACCCTATGAAGAACTTTATATCTATTAATTTTAAAATGTATGCAAAACAAAGTCAAGAAAACGTAATCTACAAATTGACTCAAAATGAATTAGAAAACCTGAAAAAACCAAGAAGTGCTAATAAATTGAAACTGTAGCTAAAAATCTTCCTACTGAGAAAACACCAAAGCCTAGATGATCATAGAGGCAAATTCTCCAAATCTTCAATAACAGGTTGTTTCAATCTTTCTTTTTCAGAGACTAGAAAAAGAAAGAATGCTCCCAACACGTTCTAGAAGGCCAGAATAACCTTGACAGCAAAACCAGACAAAATATGAGAAAGAAAAATTTCAAGCCAATCTCATTCATGAGGATAGATGAGAATATACTAAAGAAAACATTATTAAGCCAAATCCAGAAACAAAAATGCCACGGTGGCTTAACATAAGAAAATCTATATGAATCCATCACCTTATTAACAGATTAAAGAAGATGATATAATCATCTTGATAAAGGCTGAAAAAGCAGTTGATAAAATTTAATACTCATTCATGATAAAAAAACTCTCAGCAAAATAGACTAGAAAAAACTTCCTTAACCTGACAATGTGTATGTATCAAAAACTAAGAAGGAAACATTGGAAGCATTTCCTTTAAAATCAGGAACAATGCAAAGATACCCACTATTACAACTTCCAAATCAACTTCTCAACTATAAGCTCAGTGCTATAAAACAATAATTAAAGCCATATGGATTAGAAAGGCAGACACAAAACTACTGTTATTTGTAGATGATATAATTATCTACATAGAAAACCCAAACTACTTACAGACAAATTATTAGCAATAGTAAAAGATAGTTTAGTTGGATGTCCGGCTAATTGAACAATATGAAAAAGTGTCTATATACCAAGAAAAAAAAAACCGACAACAACTAGGAAATATAATTTTTCAAAGGCAACATTTCTATAGCAACAAAAAAACTATAAGGTGCCTAGGAATAAACATATATCAAAGGATATACAAGAAAAATATATCAAAGGATATACAAGATTTTTATACAGAACACCTTGAAACTTTATCTTAAATGACATTAAAAAGTCCTAAATTAAGAACCCATGTTTATAGATAAGAAGACTCAGTATAGTAAAGACATAAATTTTCCCCATACTTATCTGTAAATTTCAATCAAAATTCCTTAATGGCTTTTTTCACGGAACTTGAAAAGCTGATTTTAAAATGTATCTGGAAGAGTGAAGAGCTAAGAACAGCGCCAAGATACTCCTGAAGTGTTACAGGTAGGGGATAAGAAGAGGAACCTGGCTCAAAACATGATATCAAATTTATTTTAAAGCTATGTAATTAAGACTGTGATACTGAGAAAGGGACAGACAAACTGGTCAATGGGATAGAATGGAGAACCCAGATGGAACCATGATACTGAAAGAAGACAAACTTCAGATCAGTGGAGAAAGGTGGAACTATTCAATAAATGGTGTTGGCACAAGAGGTTATCCAAATGGGGAAAAAATAAATAAAATGAATCCTCACCTCACCATACACACATCAGTTTCAGGCAGATTAAAGACGACTTAAATGTGGAAAGCAAAACTTTAAAACTTTGGGGGGGGAATATAGGAGAATACGTTTCTGAGCCTGAGGTAGGGAAGAATTTCTTATACAAGATATGGAAAATAATCGTAAAAGACAAGACTGATAAATTTGGCTATTAAAATAACTTTCAATCATCAAAGATAAATAAAATTTTAAAAGCACAACCCAGCAGAAGTATTTGCAACATACATAAGCAACAAAGATTTAGTATCCAGAATAAGGAACTCCTACAAATCAACATGAAAAACAACCTAATAGAAAAACGGGCAAAATGTCTGAACACACATTTAACAAAAGAAGAAACATGTTTAACCACTAAGCATAAGAAAAGATGTTCAACCTCACTAATAATGAGGGAAATGCAAATTAAAATCACAGTGATATACCATTTTACACCTAGTAGACTGGTTAAAAATTAAGAACTGTTGAATAGGAAGTGGGTCAGGGGGAATTCCAATACATTGCTAGTGGGAGAATAAATTGGTGTAACTTCTTTGGAAAACAATGTGGCATCATCTTGCAAAATTGAACAATTGCATACCCTTTGACTCAGTAATTCCATTTTTAGATACACCAGAGAATATTCATAGCAGCACAGTTTTTAATACAAAAAAAATCTGGACACAACCCAAATTGCTAGCTAATAGGAAAATGGAGAAATTAATTGTGGTACAGTCACACAATGAATTTTAAAACAGCAGTGAAAATCACTGAATTATAAATAAAGGTAAAAAAATGTTCAAATCTTGGCAGCATTATGTTGAGTAAAAGAAGCAAGTTTTAGAAGACTATATACAGCAGGATGCCATTTTCACAAAACTTAAAAACAAGCCAAGCCAAAGAATATACTGTTTAGGCATGTACACAAATGTGATAAATCTATTTTTAAAAAGAAGTTAATAATAGATTCAAAATTCAGGATATTTGTTACCTCTTCGGAGGAGGCAGGAAGATAGGATGGGGGAAAAATCATAAATAGAAACAAGCATTTGGTAACGTTCCAATTATGGGGTTAAGTGATAGGTTCTCGATTGTTATGCTTTGTAGGGTACACAAATGTTCCAAATGTTCTTTTGTATATACCATATATTAAGAAGATAATAAAGACAAAAAATAAAGCAAGGAATGGGGATAGGCACTGTTGAGAGTGGGTTGAAGGGGTGTTATTTTCAACATTATTTAAGTATTATTTTAAGTTACTCAGGGAATGTCTCCGTGAGAAGGTAACATTTGGGATAAGACCTAAAGAAGGTGCAGTAATAAGCCAGATGGAATCTAAGGGAAGAGCAGTCTGGGCAAAGGGAAGAGCAAGTTGAAAGGCCTGAGGCAGGAATTTGCCTGGTGAACTGGAGACACGCTAGAGAGAACAGTCAGTGTCAGGAAGGACAGTGTGATATGGCACTGATGACTCTAAAGAGAAGGAACCCAAGGTGGGGCTTGCTTGCTGTTTCCAATGGTCCTGCTTTTGGCACAAGTCATCTGAGCACCTGAACTGGATAGGTTCTTGAGCATTGTCTGGCCTGTGTTCTGAGAGTTGGTGAGGCTGCCACAAGATTTACAGAAGGGTAAGGTCATGGTGTTTGGAGCAGTTAAGAAAAACCTTGGTGAGCTAGCAGGCTAGCCAACTGGAGACAGCAAAGAGGTCAATGTGGCTGGAGTCAATGCAAGAGGAGGAGAGTCAGTGTAGAAGTTTACTGGAGAGGTAAGGCAAAGCTTGGGGCTGGGGGGTCGATCATACAGAATGATGGAGGAACTTGTAAAGACTTTAGCTTTCACACAACTACAATTAGCATCATTTTGTTATCTTTCTGTCTTACCCATAACTTTTAGAAGTTGCATAATACACACACACACACACACACACACACACAGATTTTAGTATTCTGCCCAATCTCTGATAGCAGGGTTTGTAGAGACTGTCATTTTCTACTATATTATATATTTCCATAATGTTTGATTTTGCATATTTTGGTATTGGGTGTAATTAGAGATATGGCATTTTAAAAAATATATTAAAGCAATAATGCTGAGAGGAATAAAGGGCGGTTAGAGGAAAAAGGCCAATAGAAGAACCCATGAAGGAGCATCAAAGGTAAGAAAACAGCACAGGTTCTAGAAGCCAAGAGAGTTTAAAAAGGAAGAGGTGGTCGTCAGGCGCAACAGAACAAAAGCTAAGAAAAGGCAACTTTTGGACAATTAGAGGGTCATTGGTGACTCAGAAAAAATAATTTCTGTGCATTTACAGAAGTCAGATACAGTAAATGAAACCTGAACAAGTAGAAAGAAGGTAAAGGCAGATTTAGAGGACTCTTTTGAAGGCCTTAGTGAGAATGGAATCTCTGAGATATAGCAATTTTTAAAACTGTAAAATTATCAAATAAACCATCGCACATATCATTTGCTACGTTATTTGTAACTTCTAAATTTTGCGCTTAAATCCTTTCAAAACAAAGTTGTAAGATAAAAACACAAGATATGGGAGATACAGGAGCAAAAACTGCTTTATATAAGAAATGATAATAGATTATGAACTGCTGAATAGAAGAAAAGCAGGAAGCTGGTCTTCGATCACTGTTAGCTCGCTCTTGTTAGAAGGTCCTGCAGTCACGCTATGTGGAAACAGAGAAAGAGCACCACATGGAATGAGCATACAGAGAGAGAAAAGAGGGTCTAGCTAGTAATGAAGTTAGTAGAGAATATCTTTTATATAACGTACTTTAAGCCTATGGAAGCTCTAACTGTGGGGTCTCCATGTCGAGTCTGAGATGAGGGCAGAGGCAGTGACATGAGCTCTTTTGTACAGTCTGAGAAAGGAACCCAGAGCTTGGGCAATATCTACAGGGCAGGGCTCCCGGAGTCAAGTTAAGATCTAGAATTGCAGAGGGAGTCATTTTTAAATGTGCACCCCTTAAGTGAGATTACTTGTCCCCTTCAGAACAAGTAAATAAGTGTTAAGGTCACAAGATACTTGATGTTTCAAAATAAAAATGACAACAACAAAATAAATTACATAATTGACATTAAAATGCGTTTAACTTCTCAAAGTATTTTCACATCAATCATTTCTTTTTTCTTAATGGAAATTCTCAAGGGCCTACAGGTTTAGGAGCAATTCTTGGAACTCCACCTAATCTTCGAGATTCCACATTGAGTCGCACTCACAGATATTATGTTTAATTTTCAAAAGACTAACTTTAATAGTGATTAATTTAAGTGAAAGTACATTTTTAAAAATTAAGGAGCCTGCAGCTCATGCACATGCACCCACACCTACACATACAAAAGAATGAAGACAGGGTACCAAAATTGTTCTGACCTGGTTACATCCCAATTAACACAGTCTATGCTCTACTAAAACTACTCTTCTCACTGTGAACACAAAATGCCAGCTGTGAAAGAAAGTGATACTGCTGGGTTTGCACACTTTCGTTACCATAGAAACAGTAGAAATGGCAGGAGTTGGATGCCTCACATTAAAGTTATCAGCAATAAAATCGGATAGACAAATCAAGGCTGCAGGGTCCATTTTAGTTAAATTGTATTTTAAAGGCAAAAGTCAGGGAAATTATGTGATAAACAATATGACTACTCAGAAACTATTCTTGAAATATCTACATTTTAGCAGAATTTGGTTAATTCTTGAATTTACATTCATGATGCTTTACATGTACTCCAGATTTGCTTTTTCCTTTTATAGAAAACATTTTTTTTCCACAGGGTTAAATTTATTTCAGTTAATTGGCACATCATAAATAGAACAGCCTAAAGATACACAATTATCCTACTACATTTGCTTTGCACTCCCCACCCCAGGACATTTGGAACAAAAATATGAAACCTACAGGATGACTCTTATCAGCCCCAATAAAGAAGACAGAAAAACAAACACAATTGTCTACAATCCTGAGTAACAGGAACAAAACCAGAGTATCAGTCAGACTAGTTTCTGAACAATGAACAGTGCTGGCCTAATACTAATGGCTACAACTATTCTTTTACTTAAATATAGTAGTGGCACAACTCTCCTCACATTTGATACAGGAGTACATTCCCAGGAGAAAACCCTCGGTTTATGTTCCTTTCTTTACACTGTTCTCCATTGTTCACCTTGAACAAATAAAATTCTGTGTTGTAAGAAATACAGCAAAGAACCATTTAAGAGTAAGATGCATGCTTTTTTCTTAGCAAATATGACAGTCATTTGCTAATAGCATCAGTCCATCACAACTGTTTACCCCTTAAAATAACCTCATTGATATCAGAGGATTTAAAAATGCAGAGAATCTGATCACTGTGATTGCAATCTCCTAAAGGGCACGGAAATACCTTCACCATTTTATGTGTCTGCTGACATCCAGGCACATAGTGTTTAATAAATACCTGTTGAATGAATGAACAAAAATTGCCAGTGGTTATTATTCATGGTCCTTTGATAGGCAAGTTTTCAATTTTAAAAGAAGTTGCAAGAAACTAGAGTAAGCACCTACCCCAAAATATGCCAAGCTCACTTTTGAAGGTAGGTTCTCAAAAATTCTGATTTTACTTTATTCCAGGGTTTCAATGATCACCCATGTACTAATGATTCCCAAATCTATACCTGTAGGTCTTCAAACTTCTACATATTTTAGAGATATGTCAACACTGTGCTGGCCGTCTCCACAATCATCTCAAACTCAACTTGCTCAAATTGAATTTTTACTGCCTCTTTGTCTGATATTCCTTTCTCAGTTACTCACTGAACAAAAGCATAAGTCTGAACATCCTGTCCTTTATCCCTCACATCTGATCAATCCTCAGATCTGATTATCTTACTTCCCAAATATGTATCTACTACCTCCCCTTTTCTCCTGAATACCTCTGCCCTAGTCCAGGCCTTTGTCATTTCTCACCAGCTGATTACAACCGCCTGATAAAGCAACTGTCCCTGTACCCTCAAACCAGTTCCTATATCCTTGTCTGAGCGTCTGTCTTAAAACCTGATCACAGGAAAAATCCACACTTCCATACATGACAGTTAAGATGCACCATATCAGGTCCCTACCTTTCCCTTCTGCCTCTTCTTCCACTACTTCTGGCTTTGCCCTAGTCTTACCAAGTGCTTGCAGTTTCCAACCCCAGGCCCTCATTCATGCTGTATCCTCTGCCTGGAATACTCTCCCCACGCACTTCCCCGCTTCATCTTAGAAATTTCTCCTCGTCCTTTTAGATTGAGCTTAGTGTGAGTCCTCCAGGAAAGCCCGCATCCTACCTGGACAAGTATTCTCCTTCTGCGCTCTCAGTACCTTAAGCATAGCTGATCCCCCAATGTACCTCATAATTTCTTTTTTAAACCTTCTTGTTTTATGATTATCCATTTGTGTATCTTCCCCACCATGCACTCGTTGAAAGAAGGGGTTATATTTTATTTATCCATGTACTCCCAGTGCCCACTACAGTGTCTGGTACATATTAGGAGGTCAAAACATGTTTGTAAAGCAAATATTCTACATCTGCAAACCAGTACTTCCCCCACAGAAATCCAGTTATAAACAAATAATCTAGTTAAAAGTGACAGGTTCCAGAGTTCTATGAGTGTCATATTTTAGGTATATTGCAGGTTAAACAGGCCTTCGTATTTAGAGGACCTAACCACTGTTTGCAGTGCTGCTTCTAAGCAAAAATGCCTTCCCAGTTTGAAATTATGTATCTACAACTAGCTGCAGGCTAGCTGTAAATCGGGAGCAGTCTACAATATTAAATGCTGTGATTCATTTCATTTTACCTTAAAATGGTCTAGAGGTATCTGTAACAGGCATCCATGTTAACCAAAGCTTGGCATTCATAGTAAACAATTCTGCCAACCCAGCACTGCACAACAGTTAACAATGCACTTCTTTGTCTCTGCCTTTTAGGAGTGGTTACAGGCCTGAACGGCAGAGATAAGGTTTTCTTTTCTCTAACAAGAACCAATAAAAAGCAGTCATTATAAAAAGCTTAATGCAAGACAAACACATGTATCTAGAAGGCTATTTACCTAACTCACTCCAAGGTTACTAAGAGAATATAATCAAGATATATTCTGCATTGACAGCAGTGCCAGGATAACGCTACAAAGACATTCAGATTCTATTCTGTTCATTAACAAATACAATCCATCCTCAGAGAAGCAACACTGGTAGAAAGTAGTTTCCTATTTACATTTGTGACATTCACATTCAAATCAAACAATTCAGTCTTATCATAAGAAATTAAGAGCCCTCTCGTTTTAGTCATGAAGAAACAGAGGCAAAATACCTACAACCGTAAGCAAGTTCACTGTCCACGGACTCAGGATTGGAACCGAAGTCTCTCAGAGATGCACTCAAGGACAGGGTTACGAGAACAAAAGCACACTTGGAACACGCACAATACTTAATTGATTTATGGCCCTCACCTCTACAAGGCTTCTACCCAGATGTGTGCTTAATATGACCAAACAAAATGACCATCAGATGTAATCTCCCAGTGAATGAATTATCAGTCCTTGCATACAAGATCCCCCTCTTGATGAAGATACCACCTTCCTCACTAAGGGACCTTGAATCATGCTATAGTGCTGGTCAAATGCAATGCCTGTGGTGGTGATTACCCAGGTATATACACTTGTTCAAACTCAGCAATTTGTAATTAAAATGGGTGCATCTTATACATATATACATGCATATATACAATATGTACATAAATTCTACCTCAATAAAATTAATTTAATAAAATAATATGTCTCAATTGATTCTTCAGTTTTTAAACACAGGCCTTAAAGTACTGGGGCTCCTGTCTGTAGCCTTTGGTTCTTAATTAGTTCCTGCCTTTGCTGTCAGTGTGGAATATAACTTGACTATACCCAATTAGTGACTTGGAAATTAGTTTGGCACAAGTAGCCTTATAAATTTATGTGTTTGCCACTACAGGCTACTGAAACTTTATGCTAAAGTCAGGGATCATCACAGCAGCCCCATCCCTGAGCCAAACCTTAAGAGGCCTCATGGGCCACTGTGAGTCAATCACATCCCTCTGAAGCTGGCTCTCTTGGAAGTGGGACTCTTAGTGTGTTATCACCTGCCTATAGAATAGATGGTGAAGCATTACGCTCTAACTCAAACTGACTTATGAGTGGGACTCTGTGGAAAGCTCCAGTTATGGGGTTACGGATGTAGATGATGGAAAAACTGTCCTGTCAAAAAATCACAGCCCATGTCTAAAAAACACCCCAATAATACCTCACATTTGTAAGGTGTGTGTCACAATATCCAGAGCACTATAAGGAACATTACCTCATCTGATCCTCGCAAGGCCTGTGGAGAGGCAGCAGGACAGGTGTCCCCGTGCATGGAGGACATCACCACCATCAACGGCCTCCAGACTGCAGACATGAACAACTGAGCCACAAACTATCAAGGATCCAGCTCTGAGGAACTATTAATTAGGAACCAAAGTCACCCACAGAAACCCTAATGTGCTCCTACAGCATGACAAGATGTGTAATTGTCCAAAATCACCTAAAATTGCACCTTAGAGGATACCCAAGCCATACTTTACTTTTTAATTGTTAGCTCTGCATTTTGAAAGAGATTAGGATGATTAAGTCATGTTAAAATAAATGCTACTTTCTGGCATAACTCTTTAAGTAGAATGTTCATAAATCAAATGAAAAAAATAAAGAGAAAGTCATTTGATTAGCATAAATCAAATGAAAAAATAAAGAGAAAGTTAGAATGAAAAGTAAGTTATTTGAAGCACTTACTAATTTTGATCTCATTTAAGCAAGTTTTTTTTAACTTTTATATTTTTAAATGCGAAGACTTGGCAAAAAAATATTAGCAATATTTATTCATTCATTCATTCATTTTTGAGGAAGATTAGCCCTGAGCTAACATCTGCTGCCAAGCCTCCTCTTTTGCTGAGGAAGACTGGCCCTAAGCTAACATCTGTGCCCATCTTCCTCTGCTTTATATGTGGGATGCCTGCCACAGCATGGCTTGACAAGCGGTGCTATGTCCGCACCCGGGATCCGAACCAGTGAACCCCAGGCCGCCGAAGCGGAACGTGCACACTTAACCTCTGCACCACCAGGCCGGCCCCAGTAATATTTAAATACAAACAGGATGAAACATGGCCTACTTTTTTTATTTTAAACACTGAGAGGTATGTTTCACATATTTATATTAGGGCTCTACTTTGTATAGCAGAAGGGGCTGGGATCAGTACCAGGCTAAAGGAATTCTGGGGAAGAAAGCAGTTAAAAGAAAGGGCGTCTTTAGAGTGCTGATGGGATCCAGAAAGAATGTACAGAAGCTCCTACAGATGAGAAATTAGGAGGAATTCAGGAACTCTGGAGCTAAGACTAGAGGGTCAACAACCCTATATAGTACCTATCATTATCTTCATTTTACAAATGAGTAAACTGAGACAGAAAGATCAAGACTAGCTATCTTAGAAAAAAATTTTCTTTTAAGTCTAAGATCTCAAAGCTCCCGTATCCTAAGAACTTAGCAAGGCTAAAACTCTAAAACAATATTAAAATATTTGCAAAATGCTGGCAAGACGGCTACATTGAGATTTGAAGGCTTAGTTCCTTTGAGGTATAACACATTCGCCTTATCAGGCTCTGTTCAGCGTAGACAAAATAAAAGACTTGATGTATCTCCTTGTCAGACAGGTAATGAAGAGAAGTTGGGCTGCACATAGAGATGTCTAGACAATTCTCCAACCACCAAGCACTTATTTTAATCACACTTTCACACAGATTAACAGCATAGCACTCTTTTTCCAGCTGAGTAGAAACAGAGGACCATCTCTGACTTTCATACATTGGCCTTTCATACGTGATGCTCCTCAAGAGTCTTCACGTGCTCTCTGTAGCAAAAGGACTGTAACATGTCATGCTTCTGCATGGTGTCTTTTCACTGCTTGTCAGCTGGCTGTTACAACTCAGCAATATGACCAACCTTGGAAAACAATGTTTTTGCCAATATTTAAATTTTTATTTGCTTTTTTGCCCTGTTTTACACAAATGAGTGAAAAATAGAAATTAAAAAGTACTAATACTAGTGATAAGCATAGGCCTCAGAACGCGTAACAAAGATGGAATCACTCAATATGTCCAAAGTGAAAAACTCTGGATCCTGATTGAACACACCCTCTAGAATTAAGCAGGTGATACCTGTGGTTCAATAGTGGGGAGGAGAAGGAGTAGAGGGGACAAGAGAGGAGGAGAAAAGTAAGGAACATATACCAAATTCTGGAAATAAGTCATTGAAGAGTGTTTGTAAAAGGGAAGGGATAATTGGTACATTATAATATTTTTTATTCTCTCCAGAACCAGACCTACTCAAACCCTTACCACCCACGCAACTTTTATACATGGAAAAAATTACATGTGAAAGGAGGGGACTTCTTGCATTTTCTTTTTTATATTTATACTAAGTAAAAAGGACAATAGGATCCAAATATCATTTAAAAGCTTCTTAGCCTCTGTGATAGGCAGCTTTGGACCTGGCTTCCAATTATCCCCACCCTGGTATACACACTTCTGTGTAACTTCTCCCCTTGAGGTGGGTTGCACCTAGCGACTTCTAATGAATAGAACACAACAAAAGTAATGAGCTGTCACTTCCATGATTAACTAGAGAAGACTGTGACTTCCATCTTGCTAACACTCGCCCTCTTGCCCTCTTGTTTGCTCACACTGGTGAAGAAAACTGCTATGTTGTGAGATGCTCCAATGAGAGACCCCTGTGGCAAGGAACCAAGGAAGGCCTCTACCCATCAGCTCGTGAGGAAATGAATCCTGCCAACAACCACATGAGTGAACTAGGAAGTGTGGGAAAAACTAGGAAAAATATCAATAAACTAAAACTATATAGTTCTCTGTCAGCTGGTGTGAAAAGTATCCAGAGTCAAATATTATACATTTCTCTGCAGCTAGAATATCTATTGCATCATTTTCTTTAATCAACTGAATTATATTTGACTCTAAGTATCGGCAACTTTTTATTATTATTATTATAGACACCTAATAGAATAAACAAGTCTTTAGGTCTGTGATAGACGTGACTTTTTGACAATCCAATAATGTTTAGTAGATGTTAATTAACAACAAACCCAAAAGATTACTGGATACAAAATTACTTTCTCCCTCAGCTGGATCTCACAAAATTTCCACGTACTGTGTTTGCAGACTGTGTAGTAATCTGTGCCTGTGGACTTCAAAAGACTACAAATTCACCCACTATTGTGAACAAAATAATTACTATTCAAAACTCAAGTTAGAGTTTTGGGTTGGGATCTCCACAAATATTTTTCAAAGACAGAGCTAGGCTCAGGGTCCTGGAACATTCATTCAAATCCTTCATTCAGTAAAGACCTAGCATTTATCATGTGCTATGTACTGAGATATGAAGGTGAAAAAGAGTTTAACTTCCAGTTCAGTTTACGCCACTGATCCAGTAGCAATATTCTGTAACTAAGGAGGCATAAATCTACTTAAAAATACTACCATTTAGGCAGCATTTCTCTACCTTTGCTAAAGAATAATGTGCAATTGCCAGATGCTTTACTGAAATTCAATTTAAGTAACTTGTGAGCACAAACAATATGCCAACACTAGGAATACAAAAATTAGTGAGAGATGATCCTTGCTCTCAAGAAGCTCATAATTTTGAAAAACGGATAAACTATATCTTGGCATTCTTCCAACCCACCAGAATAGCAATTCCATAAAAATGAGTCATCCTGTATTTCATCTTCTTACTCTTAGCTATATCCTGCTATAAAATTAAAATACATCTTTTCTCCCTTGGTGTTTACAAGTTCCAAATATTTATAGACTTATGTCTCTACTTCACTGTCTCTCAGCCAAGATGAATATATTTAGCTCCTTTTCTCCTTTCCTTTTAAAGCAATTCCTCAATATAAGTAATCTTTTTGGTGACTTTATTTCAATTCTCTATTTCTGTATTAAATTCTAGGATCCAAATAACATAATTTAAATACTGTTCCAGATACGAAATCAATCACAATGAAAAACACCAACCTCTTTGATGACATAGTACTTCTGTGTGTGAAGTCCAACACACTGGTTTTTATTTACTTTTTAAATTTTGGGAGATATACTATTACATTGCAAATTTATATTTATTCTAACACCTTTAATTATATGCATTTTCCAGGTTTCTCACATAAAATGAAAATTTAGATATGGTATGTCCTCCGAGACAGTTGAGACTAACAAATAGTATAAAGCCAGATCTCTAGAGCAATAGAAAACAAAGCACTAAAAAAACCCAACTACTCATTGACTAAAGCTGCAACTCTACTCTTAAGCTCACACAAAAATAATTTTTATATGTTCCCATCATGCTCCTTTTAACAACATACGTATATTTGATATATTGTATATTTCGGTATCTACTATAGAATATATCTACAACATAAACATACAGTTTAAATCTTCTACTCCTGAAAATACTTTGGCAAAATCATGACAATATGGTCCAGGTATTAGGACTTACGATCAGTGAAAAGAACTGAGTAGGCTGTCAAGACTAGATTCCTATTGGTTCA
This sequence comes from Equus asinus, assembly GCF_041296235.1. Classification (NCBI taxonomy): domain Eukaryota; kingdom Metazoa; phylum Chordata; class Mammalia; order Perissodactyla; family Equidae; genus Equus; species Equus asinus. The sequence goes on from NC_091813.1 coordinate 46,016,479, forward strand.
GGTTTCAAATCTTACTGGAGTTACTTACATGAGGGGTAGAGGCATTTGGTGAATGTGGGGTAAAAGATAAGTGCTATGCTAGGTCAGAATCACATTTTCAACATTGTGGTCATGCTATGGATGAGGTATTAATAATTAGAGGTGGCTTCTTCAGTGGGGAAAAAGTTTCATTTGGGGGGAAAAAACCTTCATTCTGTTGTTTACAAGCTTTTAGTATTTAAAAACAAACTCCCTAGCCTGATATTTAGGGCCTTCCTCAATCAGGCTCCAACCCATATCTTTCGAGTCTTGCCTCACACTACCCTAACTCAGCTTATGCAAATTTGAGCCGGACAGAACTATACAGACTTTCTGGGATAATTCAAGTTGTTTCTCACCTCAGAGTTTTACATCCTGCACTCCCTTAGGTTACCCTCACCTCTGAAATTTCTATTTAAATTCTACTCATCCTTCAAAGGCCTGCTAAAATGGCACCTCTCTAAAGCTTTCCCTTATTCTCCCATTCAGAACCTCTTCTTACCTTGAATGGCATTTAGTCTACAACTCTCACAGGGCCATGATCACATTCTCTCTCATCTACCTTACAGGATAACTATTTGTGTATATCATATTTCTTCTCTCAGACTAAACACCGGAGAAGAGGCCTTTGATGCAGTCATATTTGTACTGTCCCCATCCCTCCGTACTTTGCACATACAAGGAAATAATAAACATTTACTGGGGACAGTATGTTGAAATACATAATATATCTTACTTGACCCAAAAACATGCCATAATAATCAACATTCTTACTGATATCCATTCACTTAGGAAATGTTTACTCTGTACCTATGGTGTAGTGGAGTAGTAGGGTAGCAAAACCAATCACAGACCCTGCTCTGTCAAGAAATTTATGGTCTAGAAGATGACCTAACATATCTGTCAGATTACTATAACACTCATAGATAAATTCCACAAGAGAAGTCAAGACAAAGTACAGCAGCAACCAATAAGGAGGAGAGATTATTTCCAAGTAAGGATGGATATGAAGATAAGGTTTTGTGTGGGTCCTCAAAGACAGGTAGTATTTGAATATGTACAGACAGGGTAAGGGGTTTTAAGACAGGAGAAATAAAGGCCATTGAGGCAGGAGATCTCAGGAGGATACAGGAAATAATCACTAGCTCAATAGTACAGTCTAAGTGAAAGATTATGGGGATAAAGAAAATTTTTAAAGACAGTTGGAGCTATATCTCATAAGACCTCAAAAGCCAAATAAAGAACAAGAGCTTTTAGTCTGAAACATGAAGAACTATCTCAAAGTTCTTAAGCAGGAGCTGAGTAATTATTCAGAAGGTCTAAAGTGGACTGGAAGGGAAAGAGATTGTTGATGAGAAGACAAGAGGCAAGTTTCGTACTATAAGAAAGAGATAATAAAGGCCTGAACTAGGAATGAGGCACTAGGGATGGAAGTAGATGAATGGAAGAGATATTTTAGAGGTGAAATTGACAGGACAAGGCAAGCTCTGGATGTGGAGTACAAGGGTCTGCAAGGGGTAAAAGAAATTTCTAGGCCAGGAAGAGGGTAGGGCCATAGCCAAAATAGAGGACACTAAAGCAGCAGCAATAAGTTTGGATGGGAAAAAACTGAGTCCTGGTCGTACTGAGTTTTAATACCTGTGGACATTCAGATGATGACATCACAAATATAATGCATTAATCAATGCGATTTAGAACAAAATATACAATTCTGTGAAAAAAGACAGGAGTTTAAATTAACCTTCAACAAAAGATTCTGATCAATGATTCAAACATGATCTGACCTCAAAAATATAACTCACATAGGTTACATTAAGTATATAGCAAATCAGAATCTGAAAGCATGTATGAAGGAGGTTTTGATCTAGAACAACCTCGTGTACCCAAGAGTCATTTAAAAACGTGCTGATTTATGATTAATAGTAAAGTGGGTAGGTGGACATCTTTGAGAACCTTACAGTTTAAAATCATGAGGCGAAATGCTTCTGCTGATACGGTAAATCCCTCTTTGTGGGCATAGTCATTTAGCCCCAGTTTAACTTCAATGCCACAGCAAGAGATGGTCAAGTCAGATGACCAGGCCTGACAAGGTAGCAAGGGATACTAACTAGCTCTCCTTGTGTATTCATTCCTTTTTGTAATAAATACTTCTCCTCAATCATTAAAACTGAGTTGACCTAGATTTATCCCCACCATATGCCTAGAATCTCCAAAAGCCTAAGACATAAATGATCATGAAACCATTTTTGCAGGGAGCAAAATAAAACTACCAGTTATAAACTCATGTGTATTACAGCTATGCAATTATCTTCTCAAGAACAAAGAAAAAATCTCATCAACATGAACTAAAATGACAATAATGTGAAGATGAATAGCACATAATTTGACATTAAGAAATGTCTGTTATATGTGCACTGAATAAAAATGTGAAATCAAACATTTGAATTGTGGTTAATTTGCCTAATTAGTATATTCCACCTGTTAGATCTATTCATTTATTTATTGTTAATACTGATGACAACATTCTATTTATTGGATGCAGTGTCATTCTTTCAGCTTACTCTTAAGGAAAACAAACAATGAGAACTCAGTCTTTAATTATCAATGTTTTTACTAATGATGAGCAACAATATGAAAAACAAAATGGATCGAAAGACACTTTTCACATGACTATCCCACTAAGATTATACCAATCATTTGCTGAAAATCACACTCACATTTTATAGCTATCCATAAATATAAGGGAAGAACATATACCAAATGTTAATAATGATAATCTTTTGATCACAGGCTTATGGGTGATTTTTCTTTCTTTCTTTTTTTGCTTACATGTATTTTCAAAATTTCTATAAGTAATGTTTATCATAATTGTACAGAGAAGAAAAGATGTTTTTTAAGAGAGGGGGAAAAACATATTGATCACTTTAAAAGAAACACACTTACCAGATCTCTGTGAAGCACCCAATTTGCATGGAGGTAATGGATACCATCAAGAATCTGGTAAAGTAATGATTTAACCATAGATCTTGGCAGCTGCATGGGCTTTTTATTTGCTTTTGATGCACGGTGAAACTTAATAATATGCTAAAAATTAAAAAAAATAAAACATACTATAATATATAGTCTTTGCTAATATCTTTATCAATAAAACACAATCAAGGCTGCAATAAATTCTCTACATTTTAAAATTACTTACTAAAGGGCAATAATGTCACAAAGAAAAATAATTTGAATAATAAGGTCAACCAAAAGGGAATCTATATTAGGGGTGAATAGGACAGTGTAAATGTGGGTATTAATGACTAGATTTACTGAAACCATTAAGATTTTCATTAAATAGGACCAAAAGGTAGAAAGGGTTGATATTTAAAAGCCTGCCTAAAAATAGTACTAGTTGTATTCTCTACTGACAGAATGAAAGCTTTTTAAAAACGGAGAAAAAACTGTAAATTTTTACTATTCTATAAAAAGTTAGCACTTAACACATTTAGGTAACATCACTGACTATGTTTATATTTGAATTATTGAGAAGTTTCGCCTTCTTTTGGCACAGAATAAAATTAGGATGAATTCCTAGTAGTAAATATTAAATAGGAAATCACTAGAAAGGAGGAAGGAGAGAAAATGGAGCATTCGATCCCATTGAAATAAATACAACTAGATCACCATATTCAAATTTTTATGTCCACATGTTATATTGTGGGTTATTAAAACCTTGTAATAAAAGGGAAGAAACGCTACCTGCGCCCCACATCCCCACCTCTACATCCATCTCCAACCCACCCCTTTCCAAAACACGTCAAAATGGGTACTGAATATCCATGAAAAAGATGGAGAAACACACTGGAGGTTCTTGTCAATATCTGCTGTAATAGCATAAACTCTGAAACTTCCTTCAAGGCCTAGGAGTCTGTTAAAGTTATTCCTAAATAGATTTGTGTAATTTATATAGATGACAAACCACACTGCATTGAACCAAAATTTAATTATCCAAAATTCGAACTTACCGCCAAGTTTGAATTTTTTCACTTTTTTGCATCTCCTCGGATAATATGTTTAAAGCCCTGATTCCTAATTTTAAAAGCCTGAAATCAGAATTTTTGGCTTCTTTTATATATTGATAAAACATCCTTAATATTTGCAAAACCAAACATATACTTCCATTTGGTGAAGTTGGTTTTAAATGGCAAAATGCTGCAAGAGATTGACCTTAACTTAGAGAAACTATTCATGAGTACATAACTGATTAAATTTGAACTACTGTGTGTACCACAAAAGAAATTTTCACTACATATCAGTACACTGCCATTAATTACTTGCATAGAATTATAATCTCCCACTCATTAACATTTTCTGAAGTGAAATTTCTGAATATTACAAATACTATCTTCTCAGTAAAATAAGATGTTAATCTTTACTGGTCAGATTCTTTTAAATCAACATTTACATTATATTTATTTTGAACTATGGTCAACAGAGCAAGTTTTCCTTTCTATGCATTAGCAATATGCAGTGCATGCATTTATTTATGCATATCTATATAAAATAATATTAAAAATAGAGTTCAGACTTACCCACAAATCATGTTCTGCATAATCAAACAGCAGCCACACCTTCCTGTCACTGTGAGAAAGGAACACCTTCTGCAGTGCGATCACATTAGGGTGCTTCAGTTCTCGCAAAAGCTGAATGCAAGAGGAAGAGACAGGTCACTATTCTGTGAGCTAGGCGGGGGAATGATGAATCTCCTATAACTTCAAAGTGACAGTTTTGAAAATTTAGACAATTCGGATAAACAAAATGAAAGGAAAAAAATACCACTCTGTTAATATCTTGGTGTGTATCTTTGAAATCCTTTTTCTATGTATATGATGTATGTTTCTAAAATGAGATCATTTTAAATGGTAAAATGTAAAAGGATAAACAAAAGTAACATCATATCACTAAAGAATTAAATTTTGGTATGTGCATAAATTTTTTACTAAAGGAAAACCTTCTTGGGAGGCAAGAATCATGTATTAATACTGTTTCTATCCACCATAGCACAGTATATGCTCAATAAGTATTTGGCAAAAGAAGGAAGGACAATTAACAATCCCCACAATTAGCCATGCCTAGAGCATCCGCTTGAGGTTCTTTAGAAGAGCAGTGAGCATGAGGGAATGATCCTAACTTCTTTCAGCTAAGTTCTCCCTTGCTGATCTGGTTTATCTTGCTGTCTTATTATCAAAGTCCAGCCTGAACCTTCTGCTTCGTGGAGGCCTGTTCCTGTTCTCTATTTAAGGACCCCTTCTCCACACCAGTTGTTATCAGTGGGTGTGAGGGCACATAACAGGCAGTTACTTAATACAATATTTAGCAACAATAACATTAGCTGCTCAAGGTGAAAGCCTCATAAATATGCCTGCCTCAGGCAGCCCTTCACCAGGGTTCAGATTTAATAGGCAGAGAGAAACAGACTCAATTTGATAAATATTTTGAATACCTTTAAATGTAAAGCTCTGTGGAAGAAACAAAAAGGGAGAAGGAACAAAACTTTTATTGAATGCTTTCTATGTGCAAGATGATTATATATAAATGTTCTTCTCTCATTTAGTCCTTGCAGCAACCCTATGATGCACACAGAACCTGAGGTTCAGTATAATAAAAATAACTTGACCAAAGTCACACACCTAGAAAGAGAAGACGTTTAAATAGATTGGCCTGATTCCAAAGCCCATGCTATGTCCGCTACGGCTGTCCACTTGTCTCCAATTCCCACAATGTGTGGGGAAAACACATATAAATAGATCAATGAGGCAGAGAAAAATATGTTGCTTACCCATTCTAACAACTTTAAATGAGTAAAGCATACCTTGAGTGCCTGGGCTGGAATCATGTAAAAATCATCTGAACTCCACCTCTGGAACTTCTTGAGACTACTTCCCAGGTGCCTACTTCTTTAGTACTTTCAATGATAGATTTCCTAGTTCCTCAGTTCTGTCATTTTGGCTCTGTACCTCAGTCTTTATCGTTACCCACACCTTGACAGCCTTGCTGGGAAGTGCTCTACCAGCTGTAATTTGGGCACAATTCCTGGATATGACTCCCCAGGTTGTCCCTCCAACCCATATGCCCTGGAACACAGCTAAGAGGCAAGTGCTAGGATGGGCTGGGCTTCTCCTAGCCCACCCTCCACTTTTCAGAGGCTGCCTCACGATTCTGTCTGTATTTCCTGTTGGATCTAGGTGGGAAAAGAGGGAAGACATAATATAGTCCCACTCCCTTGGCAGGGAGAGGGAGTGGGGAGCAATTAGATGGGTGCTCAGCTATCAGCTGCTATCTCTGTTCCTGCTGCCTAAGAAAAGTTAGGCAACCCTGCTGCTTGTTTCAGATGCAAATGTTAGATATAATATGCTCCCAGTCAATGATGGAATCAGAGAAGGTGGCATTTTGGAGGGATGCAGAGCTATATCCAGACAGTTTCCTGCTTTTGAATGCTTTATGCTCCCAAACTTGGTGGAGTAATGTGTTTAATGACACCACCTGCCATGGTCAACCTTCAAGCACTTGGGCCCTGGTAAAAGTCCTCACTCCGGGCGCAATGACTTGTCTCTCTCTCTCTCTCTCTCTGACTCCTTGGTATTGATGAACTTAGGTGCAGAATATGCAAAATATGTTCTCTTTGCTGCTAGCAGAGGAAGGGAAGGTAAAACTCACTTCTGCATCTAAACCAGGCTCTTGAAACACCAAATATTAGCACACACTCCTGACTCCTTGACTCCACTTGTCTAGGAGAGGGGATGTCACATGTAGCAATGTTTAATCAATACCTCTAAAAAATTGTGTTTTCTGTGACCACAAATTATCGATCCTTCTACAAAGAATCCACTTGAAGTCTCACTATTAAACACTATTTTGAACAGGTAACACGTTTACCTGGCTCAAAAATCAAAAGTACATAAAAAGAAATACACTGAGATGTCTCATTACCACTCCTGCCCCCAGGGACCCCAGCCCCTCTTGCCTCCTAGAGGTAACAACTTTTATTAGCTGTTCATTAAGCCTTCCAGGGTTTCTTTATGCAAATACAAGCAAACATGAATATATATTTTTACCTGACCTTATTTACACAAAAGATAGCATTTTACCCTTTTTATTATTTTTTTTTTTTACTTAATCTATCTTGGGAATCTCTCAATATCAGTATAATATTAGTATACAGAAATCTTTCTTATTCTTTCTTAGAGCAGCATGGTATTTCTAGGTCATCTTTTTGTATTGTGATAAAATACACATAACATAAAATTTGCCATTTTAAGTGTACAGTTCAGTGGCATTAAGTACATTTGCACTGTCGTGCAACAATCACCACTACCCTTTCTCCAGAACTTTTTCATCATCTCACACTGAAATTCTGTGCCATTAAACAACATCTCCCCATTCCCAGGCCCTGGTAACCACTATTCTACTTTCTGTCTCGACAAATTTAACTATTACAGGTACTTGATATAAGTGGAATCAGATAGTATTTGTCCTTTTGTGTCTGGTTTCTGTCACTTAATACGTCTTTAAGGTTCATCCATGTTGCAGCGTGTGTCAGAATTCCCTTCCTTTTTAAGGCTAAACACTATTCCATTGTACATACATACCACATTTGCTTATCCATTCATCCCTCCCATCATCCCGTAGACATCTGGGTTGATTCCCCCTTTTGGCTATTAGGAACAACGCTGCCTTGAACACTGACGCACAAGCATCTGCTTGAGTCCTTGCTTTCAATTCTTCCATACACCCAGAAGGGGAATTGCTGGATCTCATGGTAATTCTATATTTAATATTTTGAGGAACCACCAGATAGGTTACCTATTAATATGACATACAGGAGGGAAGAGTGTAAAGTTTACAACTGCATGCATTTACTAGAAATTTTTCCCTAATTCTCAAATTTGCATTTTCTAGTTCAGCAATATACACGTTCCATTTCTTCATACCTGTTTTACCTTTTATACCCTATAGGTGTCTACAAGTCACTAAATACTAATTTGAAGGCAGACTGAGGCAAAGAAATAGCAGACTAATGTTATCAATGTTTATTTTGTTCTAAAAAGCTTCTGCACAGCAAAGGAAATCATCAACAAAATGAAAAGGCAACCTACTGAATAGGATAAAATATTTTCAAATCATATATCTGACAAGGGGTTAAGATACCAAATACATAAAGAACTCATACAACTCAGAAGCAAAAAAACAATCTAATTAAAAAATGGGCAATCTGAATAGGCATTTTTCCAAAGAAGATATACAGATGGCCAACAGGTACATGAAAAGATGCTCAACATCACTAATCATCAGGGAAACGCAAATCAAAACAACAGTGAGATATCATCTCACACCTGTTAGACTGGCTATTAGGAAAAAGACATAAAACATGCTGGCAAGGATGTGGAGGAAAAGTGAACCCTTGTGCACTGTTGGTGGGAATATAAATTGGTACAGCCACTATGGAAAATAGTATGGAAGTTCCTCAAAAAATTAAAAATAGAAGTCCCATATGATCCAGCAATTCCACTTCTGGGTATTTCTCCAAAGAAAATGAAAACACTAACTTGAAAAGATATATACACCTCCATGTTCATTGCAGCATTATTTACAGTAGCCATGATATGGAAACAACCTAAGCGTCCATTGATAGATGAATGGATAAAGGAGATGTAGCATGGGTATATACACAATGGAATACTATTCAGCCATAAAAAAGAATGAAACTTTGCCATTTACAACAACATGGATGGACCCTGAGGGCCTTATGCTAAGTGAAATGAGTCAGAGAAGGACAAATACCACATGATCTAACTTATATGTGGAATTAAAAAAAAACCCAAAAACTGCAACAAAAAACCAAGCTCATAGACAGAGAAGAGATTGGTGGTTGCCAGAGGTGCTACCACACAAAGGCACAATCTGCTCACCACAAGACAAAAGCCAATCGTCAAGAGGCAAGATGGTGGCAGAGAAAGGGCATTTTATTATAGCTTGCTAGCAAAGGGAAAGATGGTGGACTAATGTTGGAAAGAACCTTCTTAAGGGGCTATAGAATCTTGAAGCAGTTACATAGGCCAGTGGGTTATGGGGGTGGTTAGGAACGTTGACCCTCTGTTGTTACAGACTGGGGGTCGCCACACCAGACCTTTCTGTTTTCACTGATGATGGCTATCAGCATAGACTCTGTTCAGGGGTCATCACGTTCCTAAGGAACTCAAAAGAACGAAATTATCATCTTATTGCAGCTGGGAGGTACATGCACAAGCAGGGGTCATAAAATCTACAGAGCAGGTGGATCTCCTGGAGGGTGCTTATCCAGTCAGGTTAATTAGTCAGAGGTCATTCAAAATTACAATATGGTTTCTTTTCTACAGTAGGTTTCCCTTATGTCAACCTTGTGTTGAGCATGGGTATCAGAGGCGGGCATGGTGGTGGGAGAAATGAGTGAAGGGGGTCAAAAGGTAGAAACTTCCAGTTATAAAATGATGAAGTCATGGAAATGTAATGTACAGCATGGTGACTATAGTTAATAACACTGTATTGCATATTTGAAAGTTGCTAAAACAGTAAATCTTAAAAGTCCTCATCGCAAGAAAAAAAAATTTTGTAACTATGCATGGTGATGGATGTTACCTAGACTTACTGTGGTGATCATTTCGTAATATACACAAATATCAAATCATTGTGCTGTACATCTGAAACTAACATAATATTATATGTCAGTTATACCTCAACTAAAAAAAAGAGGGGCGGGCCCTGTGGCCAAGTGGTTAAGTTCGCGTGCTCTGCTTTGGCAGACCAGGGTTTCACCGGTTCAGATCCTGTGTACCGACGTGGCACTACTCAACAGGCCATGCTGAGGCGGCATCCACATAGCACAATCAGGAGGACCTACAATTAGAATATACAACTATGTACTGGGGGTCTTTGCGGGGAAGAAGAAAAAAAAAGAAGAAGAAGACTGGCAACAGATGTTAGCTCAGGTGCCAATCTTTAAAAAAAAAAAAAAAAGAGTCCCACACTGACTACTGCTGTGCGTGTCTCCCGGCTGGGCCACTGAACAAGCAACTTCGAGGGGGATGGAGTTTAGGATGACTCTCAGATTTGGCTTCACTGAATCATCTGTACTTTATGTGTATTTACATTAGTATATTTTCATACTGTTTTAACTGTTTACATTTGCCTCCCCTATTAGACAATAAGCTTTTTGCGGACAAAGACAATTTTTAACTTACCTGTGTATCCCCAGGGGCTAGCACAAGGCCTGGCACATAGAAGGAGCTTTTTTTAGTGATCTCATCCAGTTTGGGGGGCTTTAAATGTCACCTATACACATTAACTCCCAAATGTTTATCTAGCCTACACATTTTCCCTGAACTCCAGCTATGTGCATCCAACTGCCTCACCATTTCTACTTGAATGTTCAATGCCCAAAACTGAGGTCATGACCTACACCTCCCCTGCCTTCTACCCCAAATGCTCTTCCCCTATCTCAGTTAATAGCAACTCCATCATTCCAGTTACTCAGGCAAAACACCTCATCTACTTTTAGCTCTATTCTCAATATCACCTTCTCAGTGAGTCTTCCCTGGCCCTTCTATTTGAAATTATAACCTCCCTTCTGCACCTTTATTTTTCTTTCTTTCTTTTTTTTTTTTTAAGATTGATACCTGGGCTAACAACTGCTGCCAATCTTTTTTTTTTTTTCCTACTTTATCTCCCCAACCCCGCCCCCGTACACAGCTGTATATCTTAGCTGCACGTCCCTCTAGTTGTGGGATGTGGGATGCCGCCTCAACGTGTCCTGACAAGTGGTGCCATGTCGGCGCCCAGGATCCGAACCCTGTGCCGCCACAGCGGCACGTGCGAACTTAACCACTTGGCCACGGAGCCGGCCCCTGCTCCTTTATTTTTCTGCAAAGCACTATCACTATGAAACATACTATAGCTCTATATCCCTTCTCTATAATTCTATATTTTTCTGCAAAGCACTATCACTATGAAACATACTATAGCTCTATATCCCTTCTCTATAATTCTAAAGAGCTCAGAAAACCAAAAGCTTTACAGTAACTAAAGTAGGAAAAAAATTGTACACTTCAATGGAAAAAAAAAGGCACTGTCAAGGGCACAACCTTCCAGGTTATCTGATTCTGACTCTGTGGAAGCTATTTTACAACTCTATACATTATAGACAATTGATAATAATGCAGAATAACCCTTGTCTATACACATGCAAATTCTGCCGTCCAGTTCATTGACTTCCCTCTCCCACTGTGGAAGAAGGGAGTTTTCCCTTAATTTGCACATCATTTTAATATTCCTGATGTATAAATGTCTGTTCTAAGGAGTCTTCTTTGAATGCGTTGTAACATCTGTGTGGTTCCTTCATTTAATAAGTTAAATAAAGTCTTTAAAATGTGTTCACTTTATATCTGTATCACAGACATTTTACCTTTTTTGAAAATTATCCTTTAATAGTTATGTTACAAAAATATCTCACTTGCACTAACATGAAGCTGCTACAGTTGTATTTATCCCACTGAGTGTGATGTTCATATTTTTATTACTAAAGAAACATTAATAGGTTTGATTACTGCTTCAGACCGCCCCCCCACCGAGTGTTAGGCAATCTATAATATACACCATATTATCTTTCTAACATTTAAAAAATTGAATCTAAAACACATCTGTTCCCAAGACTTTGCTTAAGGAATTGTGGACTTGGGTGTTGTTTGTTTATTTTATCTTGTCTGTCTCTCTCCATTAACATATAAGCTGCATGAAAGCAAAGCTTTTTGTTAGTTTTATGTGCCCAGTGCTTAAAATGGTACCTAGCACATAGTAAGCACTCAATAAATATTTGTCAAAAGAATTAAATCTACTGAATTTATCTGGTTACTACTCACAAAATAAACCAGTAAATAGCTTGTAACATAAAACTTCGCTGTCCTTTCGAAAGGTGTTTTGAATGATTTTGTTTTCAATAAATTGAATAGACTATGTCTAAAATACTAGCTATTCTCGGGACGCTAACTCCTCACAAGTTACATTTTCTTTAGCTTAAAAAGGAATAGTTCTCAACTAGCACTCACTCTACCATGGAAGCATAAGAGTGCCGGCTTGATGTAAAGAGTAGAAACTCAGCTTGCAATCATAATAGCTCGGTGCGAGATATTTAACTGTAGAACCTGAAAAGCAAAAGGATACTTTGACGGTGTTTCCTGAAGGGGATGTGGATGCAGTAAGTGCTGCAAAATCCTGAGGAAACTGATAGATAGGAAAAGAGGACAAAGGAGACAGACTTGCGGAACTAAAGCAGAGATTAATCCAACGAGTGGTTACTTTCAAGGCTAGTTTACTAATAGAACGCTAGGCCCTAAGCAGACGCCACACAGTATTGCATTCTCTACCCTTAGTTATTGAAACAAGTAAAAAAGTAAATTCCTCTACCACTATTTACTGAAGAAACAAATGAGCAAAAACAATAAACAACATAAAGTGTCCAATAATAAGAAAACTGATAAGTAAATTATGGTATGTCCACATATTGTAGCGTCAAGTCTATATGCTAAGAGTATGTAAATACATGAGAAAATACTTATGCTATAATGTTATAATGTTATGATGTAGTACAAAAGGGCTGCAAAATATAAAATATGTTTATAAAACAGGAAATATACCAAAACATCAATATAGTTATCTCTAGGTGGTAGGATTATGTATGATTTTTATTTTTCTATTTTTCTACAATAAGAATTACTCTTATAATTTAAACACGCATACACACCCCAAATGACAGCTCTTTCTCTCCAGAAATCCACCTGCTAAAATAAGATGCTATCATACTATCCCAGCTTCTTATGCGATTAATCTGAGAAGGGACACAAAGAAAGGAGATGGTCACGCTTGTGCTTTCCTTCATTGTTGGTAATATCAGATCTTACCAATGGACTTTAATCTCTTGTCAGACAAATATTTGCTTAACACGATAGCATGCAACTGCAAATATGCTTTAATCACATCTAAACGGCAGTTAAGTATAGCATCATTTTCCTGTGGAAATCCCACACTAAATAATAACATCTCCTGTGCCAGACACTCACAGAGCACTAATGTGATCCCAAAGGAGCCTAATGAAGAATATGCAATGGACGTGCTGAGACTTTAGCTGATTCCCCTTCAGGGGCACATAAGTACCTATAAAAAGTGTCCACTTTTCTGGGGCCGACCAAGTGGTGTAGTGGTTAAGTTCATGTGCTCTGCTTCTGCAGCCTGAGGTCCACAGGTTTGGATCCCAGGCACAGACCTGCACAATGCTCATCAAGGCCATGTGGGAAGGCAGCATCCCACATACAAAACAGAGGAAGACTGGCACAGACGTTCACTCAGGGACAATCTTCCTCAAGCAAAAAGAGGAAGGTTGGTAACAGATGTTTGCTCAGGGCCAATCTTCCTCACCGAAAAAAAAAAAAAAAAAAAAGGTCCACTTTTCACTATTCTAAACATATAATAATCTAAAGTTACCATCCTAAACTTTTTTCTCTATAGCATTACTTGGGATTCTGACTCAATTTGGTGAGCTTTGTGCTAGACTAACAATACAGAATCCATTTGTATTTGTATTTTTTATTTTTTCCTTTTTCTCCCCAAAGTCCCCCGGTACATAGTTGTGTATCCTTAGTTGTGGGTCCTTCTAGTTGTGGCATGTGGGATGCTGCCTCAGCATGGCCGAATGAGCGGTGCCATGTCCGCGCCCAGGAACCAAACCGGTGAAACCCTGGGCCGCTGAAATGGAGCACGTGAACTTAACCACTTGGCCACAGGGTTGGCCCCCACCATTTGTATTTTTATCCACACATTTTTCTTGCCCTTTCATTCCGACTTTCTGTTCTCCAAGTCTCTGACGCCCTCTTGGGTTCCAGATTCCTTTCCAGAGTATCTGAATGGAAAGGGTCCTCTTATACTTCAATAACTCACTTATCTCAAAGTAAATCCAACTTTCTCTTCTTATTTGATCTGTTATAAGTAACAGTATGATTCATTTGACCATCATTCTTTCCCTTGGTAAGAATGGCTTTATTGTAAAAAGCACTGAGTGTGTCATTTTTTTAAATGTATGCTACACCCCTCCCACCCCCAAACGAAGATAAATAAAGCACTAGATTGTATGGTAAATAGGAGATTCACCTAACTCCGTAATGCTCCAGGATTCCTATACTGAAATTTAAGAATTAGCATTTTGAAACCTGCCACTTTCACACCTGTGACAGGCCTTTTGGAAGTTCGTCTTTACCAAGAATACAGACACATCATAACCTCCCAGCAGGTGGCACTCATACTCTGAAAAGGGGTATAGAACAGTAACCCAGCCCTAGATGACCGTGGCCCTAAACTTTTTGTTTTATTTTATTTTAACGACACTTCTTAGGTACCAGTCATAAGCTTCAGGGAAGTCAGTGTTTCCCATTGCCACCCAGTACAAGTGACAGTGAGGCAGCAGGTATAATGCAAAAAGTACAGATTTTAGAATTCAGAGACCTATCTGAGTTTGTGTACTGACATACTAGCTGCACGACAGAAAAGCAAGTTGCTTAACCCCTCTGGGCCTCATGGAAGAAAAAAAAATCTACTGCCAAACATACACACAGTTTCTGTAAGGATTAAATGAATGTAAGTACATTAACTCTATAACACAATTCTTAGAACATATTAAGTACTTTGCAAATTATAGTTATTACTCCCATTATAACTACCACCATTTGCGAGAATGTTATGAGGACTAAATGACATAATATATGTAGAATGCCTGGCATACTGTAAGTTCTTGGTAACCAATAGCTGTTATTGTTGTACATAAGCGAGAAAGGCTAACCACTCCAGGCAGTCAGATCGCTGGAGAGAGAGAAATGCCGCCATGGGGAATTCCACAGCATTTCCTACCAAAGTGCCTGAAACACTCCTTTAGCAGATTCTGTAAAAATACTATGGCTAGGGACTGGCCCAGTGGTGTAGTGGTTAAGTTTGCGCTCTCCGCTTCAGCACCCCGGGGGATCACAGGTTCGGATCCCAGGCGCAGACCTAGCACTGCTTGTCCAGCCACGCTGTGGCAGGCGTCCCACATAAAACAGAAGAAGATTGGCACAGATGTTAGCTCAGTGACAATCTTCCTCAAGCAAAAAGAGGAAGATTGGCAACAGATGTTAGTTCAGGGCCAACCTTCCTCACATCAAAAAAAAGATATTACTCAGCTTACTTTGTGGAATAAATAAATTTTTAAAAAATACTATGGCTATATGAAAGTTATTTCCCTTTCCATTTTGCAACAACCTGGCTTCCCTTTCTCTCTGACTTCAAGTACCACATGTACTTAGTCTGAGAGAGTTATGTGAAACCAAGTGAGGTCTACTAATAAATAAGTTTACATCCTCTCAGCTATGACACTATAGATATTCTTTCTAAAGTATGAACATTTACTCTTTTTTCTTTTTTAAATCTTTCTTTCCCTTTTTTTTTTTTGCAGGGGAAGTTTTGCCCTAGGCTAACATGTGTTGTCAATCCTCCTCCTTCCCTCCACCCAAAGCCCCAGGCCATAGTTGTACATAGCTGTAGGTTCTTCTGGTTCTACTATGTGAGCTGCCGCCACAGCGCGGCTACTGACAGACAAGGCAGGTGGTTCCACAACCAGGAACTGAACCAGGCCACCGAAGCAGAGCGCGCTGAACTTTAACCGCTAGCCCATCAGGGCTGGCTTTGAGTGTTTAATCCTTTATGTAACATACTCCAGTGAGAAAATTGTATACACTTCTTGTAAATTAATGGAAATTTGAATATACAAAGTTAAATATGAAAAACGAAACACACGCAAATCAAAATAAAGGGTTTACAAAGTAAAACCTAAATTACCTGGAATTCTCAGGGGTGTTCTGATTCATTGAGAAGTGATCAGAAAATCTTTCCTTGTTTCAATGCTCCTTACTGAAAACCCTCCCTACCTTCACAATTATTGAACCCAAATTTGTCTTTGACTCTGAGCCTTGGGGTTTCAATAAATAAACTCTTAACCATTGTTCATTTGCTTGTCATTTACCCTTTTTTCTCCTTGAAGTAAAATAAAGAGGGGAAAAAAAAAACCCTAATTTAAAACTCCTTATTAGATGCTGACTTAAAAAGAAAAAAGGTATTGTCTTATTCTCCAGAATTCTAACTCTATTCCTCTTTTCCCTCTCTATTCTGCAGTCTCTCTTGACATCTTACCAGGTGTCTGAGGTTTAGCTACTACTTCTATGGAGAACCCCAAATCTCAATCTCTAGCCCTAATCTCGCTCCTAAACTCTGACATGAACTTCCAACTATGCATATATATATCCACAAGGAAATTACACTGTATCCCAAAACCTACACACCCAAAACTGAATACATCTCTCACCCACTTTGACCTCTTAGCGTCCACTATTCCTGCAATTACATCAATATTTCCCAATCACCAAGGAAGGCTCAAAGCCTGATAATAAATCAGTGTTCAGCCACTAAACAAGTGCTACATACTCTGCCTTTCAAATATCACTCGTGAATTTTCACCTTGATAATCAAAATAAACCATTAACTAGTATTTACACATGTGCTCTTCTCTCCACCTGGAAGGCCCTTCCCTATCCTCTTTGCCTGATTAACGCCTACTTGCTTTTTGGAAAGGACTAATTCATTACTGCTTCTAAGAAGCCTTCCCTGAAACGCCTCGTCAAAATGTCTCTCTTCTGTGTTTTCATCCATACTGTATTTCCCTTAAAATACCACTAATTAAATAAAATTATGATGTAGTTTATTTGTCTCCCTTAATAGACTGTAAGGCTCTAGAGTGCAGAGACTATGTCTTCCATGTCTAATTTCCATTGTCTGGTAGAAGACACACACAGTAGGTGTACAAAAACTGCTGGCTGAATTAACGACTGATAATCTATCTCTCTCTCTCATAATACTTACTATGCATTGACATCAGAATATCTTCCTAAAATAAAAAGTCTGATAATGTTAGCTTTCCCATTCCAAAATCTTAAACAGCTTCAAAGTTAAAACTCCTAAATAGAACACACAAATCCATCCACCCTAAAGGCTAACTCTATTTTTCCTACAAGTAATTTCTTTTGGGGGAGGAGGTGCAGAGACTCAAGATAGAACTCCATTGTAAAGGTTTTAACCAAAAATGAGGCAGATGGGTAAGATCCAAGCTAAAGGCCAATGAATTTTGACCTGATAAAAGGAGTATCATAATTGGCATATGTTGTGGCCTTCACCTTAAGGATGCTCCCTATGCGATCATCATGAGTGGGCTCCCAAGGTCTCCACTGCACAGGATTCTGCCCATTACACATTATCTCCCATAAAGCCTTGCCCTAGGACATGAGGACAAGGCAAAAGCATGATGGAAAATACCCAGCAGGTAGCAGTAAAAAAAAAAAAAAAGTCAAAATTCATTAATAAACATTTGAGTGCCCAGCATATTCCAGGCACAGGGAGCCTCAGGGAGTTTATGGCCTAATAGAGACCAAAGAGGAGACACATTAAAAAGATAATTTTTAAATTATAATTATGATGAGGCTACTTAAGAAAAATACAGAACATGCATAGACAGCAGACCTAACCTACTCTGGAGAGTCAGAGAAGGTACTCCTAAAGAAGTGTGCTTGCTGGAAGGAGGGAACTGAGATTTACAGAGCCTCAACCAGCAAGAAAGTGTCCTAGCGGGTATTCTCATCATGTCATGAATAACTGATTCCAAGAGCTCCTTCATTGTTCGCCTTTTAGAAGCAAATATCAATGAAATCTCTATTTAAAATTTGCTAAGGCAGACTTCAAGCACTGGGTAGTAGACCACATCTCTTTTCTTTCCAGAGGAATATTTATAGAACCACCTAGCACAGGACCTGGCACAAAGGAGACACTCAACAAGTCTTGTTGAATGAGAAAATAAAAGCAATAATACATGACCTGGTTTTCAAACATGTTGGTTAGATGACATTTATTCCACATTGAAAGAACATTATTTTCAAAACTGCCATTACCTTTTACCTACAAGAAACTTCCAAATAGAATTAAGAATGTCCAAGGAATTTAATGTCTGATAAATAACTTGAAGTTGTTATCTGATTAATTAAGCAAAATAAAGTAGGAATTTCATCCTAAATGGCCATAATAGACCTTATTTTTATCTCAGTGTCTCATTATGACCTAATAAGGTCATAACAGACCTTATTTTTATTTCAAGCTATCTGGTTTTACACCTAACCCATACCTTTATAACTTATACTTCTAAAATATCCAGTTTACATTTTCTTTAGCAAAAACAGGCAACCAAGTAGTCCTGGAGGTCATCCCCCATTCCCCCCGGCCGTGCTGGCTGAGGACCTGCAGGGAGAGGAAGGGGCTTTTGTTTTCTGAAGGAACCTGTCTACTATGTGTTGGATATTCTGCATCTTAGAACGACCCACATTATCAGTGGTCGGATATCCCATCCCAGATACTACAAGAAATTACATTCACATTTACAATTTATAGCTATGGCTTTTGATTAATTATTAATGGCTAAATTACCAGTACCAGGAATTCAACATACTTCACATCACCACGATTCTAGAGAAGATAAACACAGTGAAGTCAAGGCTCAAATAAATTAATCATTTATAGTTCCTGAAGACCTCACAAGAATTTTAACAGTAGTAATAAGGAAAGCTACTAAATAATCTGACCAAAATATCATCCAGGAAATTACTGTATTGTTTCCATTAAACCAAAAATCCACTTCCTTCCTACTCTGTTAAGAAACCTTTATATGCATTATGAGAAAACACAGAGGGCAGTGAGTTTCCACAGTGAAGTAAATGATTTCTGTTATATTAAACATCTACTAGATTTAATCAATAAATCCTATATATTTCTGCTAAGGGCGTTAACTTTAAGTTTTTAAAGAGAGCTACATTGTGACATGTGGCTTTTATGAAAATATGTTAAACAATTAAAAAGAAAAGCTAGAAATTGCTACACTATAACAATGCAAAATAATTCACAATATTATAAGTCTCAATAATTTTGTGTTTAGCAGAATACATACGCAAAAAGGACAGAACTAACTTTAAAGTAGCTTTCTTTGAATAATCTTGGAGCTTTGAAATTTAATGTCTATGCAAAGGTGCTTGAAAAATACATATAAAATGTCAAATCTCACTAGACTCCTCTTTGGAATGCACTTCTCCAACATAAGTTCTGGTCACAGTCTTCAACACACTGAAAACAAACAACTGCTATGGGGAAAGCTCCTTTTAAATAAAATTCACAGGGAAACTGTTGATCAACTTGATTACAAAACTATCCTAAACAAAGTCAAAAGCCTAACAACAAACTTGGAAAACATCACCAAATGGTAAGACAATAAAGGGCTAATTTGCTTGATTTATAGAGCTTATAAAAATCATAAAGAAAAGAAGAAAAAATACTTCAATAAAGCAATGGGCAGAGAATATGACTAGACATTTCACAAAAACAAATATAAATTAAAAATCAAAACTTATCTAAAAATATGACTACCTCACTTAATTTAAGAATGCAAACTGAAGCAATGGAGATATATTTTTCATCTATCAGATGGGGAAAAGTTTTAGAGCTTAATAGTATGTAAATAGTATCAACAGGAAACAGGTTGAATAAATTAAGATCTATCCCTACAGTGGAATATTACATAGCCATTGAAAAGAACGCAGTAAGAATAAGATAGATTTGTATAGTTGGTATGGAAAGACTAGTAAGATAAAAATATTAAGCGATAAAGATAAAGATGGGACAGAACATATAGCATCTCTTGGTATTTTTAAAAGACACGTGCTAGCATATGCATAAAAAAATTGGTAAGGCTATAAGAAGTCATCTATAGTAGTTACTTTTGTGCAGAGGACCAGGTTGAGGACGATAGAGGTTCAAAATTTTCATTTTAAGTCTTTCTGTATTTTTTAAATTCTTATTATGCATATATTTCTTTAATATTCCTGAAATGTCAACAGGAGTCACCTGGAGGAACAAATCATGAGTAATTTTGATTTGCTACCTTACACTATTCTGTATTTTTTAAAATTAATTTTTGTAAAAATATACTCTAAGATATTGTTTTTCAAACTGTAGCTTATAACGCGTTAGTGGATCATGAAATCAGTTTAGTTACAACCAGCATTCCCCACTCCCCAAGTGAAATCACTCAAACTGGACCAGAATAGGAAGTAATTGAAAACACCAGTGCATATCATACGTTATGAGCAAGAGAAAGAGAGCCAGAGCAAGAGTGGACCACAGTCAAAGATGTTTGAAAACCACTGCTCTAGGATATTATGCTAATAATATTTTGAATAGAGCGCTCAGGAAAAATCTTAATGACCTTATAATTTCCATTTCAAAACCAAGAATCATTTTATATTAAACTAAGGGTCTTTTTTCTTTCTTTCTTCTCCCCAAAGCCCCCCAGTACATAGTTGTGTATTTCAGTTGTGGATCCTTCTAGCCGTGGCATGTGGGACGCCACCTCAGCATGGCCTGATGAGCGATGCCATGTCTGCACCCAGGATCTGAACCCAAGAAACCCTGGGCCACCAAAGCGGAGCACGCGAACTTAACCACTCAGCCATAGGACCGGCCCTTAAACTGAGTTTTCATACATCAATCATAAGTGTGACCAATTTGAAAAAATACTATTAGTTGAAATGGTAACAGAGAAAAAATATAATTTCTGAAAACTCACAGCAAAAACTCTAAAAAGATGAATTAATGAGACACCTATACAACATACACTAAGACTTGAATGAATTCTAAAACATGAATCTATATACATATATTTGGAGTAGCCCCTCAAGTTATGTATACTAACAGTCTCTGGAATTGACAAGATTGAAATTAAAGAAGTCTAC
Organism: Equus asinus; assembly: GCF_041296235.1. Lineage (NCBI taxonomy): Eukaryota > Metazoa > Chordata > Mammalia > Perissodactyla > Equidae > Equus > Equus asinus. The sequence goes on from NC_091813.1 coordinate 46,037,466, forward strand.
TTAAGATTGTTTATCTATAAGGAGATCACCAAAATAACAGATTTTTTTTAAATGCTAGGCTGAGAATTCGAGAATATTGACAGAAGACCATATAGCTCAAATACACGTACAGCAGATAATCATGAGGGCATGCATTTTAAGTTGGTTTTTTGATGTTTGTTTCAGCTACAAATGCAATCTATTGCCTAACTGTCTGTTTGATCAGGGCAGATAAGTAAAAAATGACTAGCCAGGATTAGGAATATAGTTTAGTCACTAAATTAGGTAAATTAAAGGACTACAGGGGAATGAGATCAAAGGCTTTGTTTTCACTAACATGGTAACCAAACCATGTATATTATATAGTCAGAGCATCCATGGAAAGCTAGTGCTTTTTTTCAAAATTTCACTAACTTCAGTTTCACGTATTTTAATGTACTACTTACCTTATTCTCTTTTTCTCTCTCCTAGCCACCCCCTAGTCCTCCACTAACCCCTGCCAGCTTTTTACTTCCTTTGTTCCTTTCCATGCATTAGGGCTTCACTATTTATGGTCTCTCGCTCTTCCAAATCCTTATGGCAATTATATATACCATTCATTTGTACTATTTATCTTTTTTATACATATCCTAATATCTTTATATATAGACATAAACTGTTTGGTAAACTGTGTAGTCATTCCATATTATGAGTGTAATCAATATCAATAAATCCTTTTAGTTATATTTTTAAGTTCTCATATAACCTAGAAGTTAAAAGTTGTTCAGGGTGTGGGTTCCATGACTTAATAGATTCAGGTAATCTACATAAGCTCCAGGAGTGTGGATCCATGGGCCAATGCTAATTCTGGAAGCAATGAGTCTAAGAGAGAGAGAGGAGGGAAGATAGTACCTGACATGGGTAATGCCAATAACAGAAAGGAGGAGGTGGATAAAAAGAGGGCAGGACAGAATCAATAGGATTTACTAACCGATAGGCTAAGGGCAAATGATCTAGGATAGTACAAGCAACTGAACAGACAGTGGTACAATTTAGAGATCAAGAAAATTACTGCTTTGAGGTGGGGAGAAATGATGATTTTAGTATCAGACATGAGCAGTTTGAGATGTTCATGGTGCATATTGATGGCGGTCTTGGATATCCAGATCTGGAACTCAGGAGACAGTGTTCAACTCAGGGCAAAAAACTGGGGAGTTATGAGCATAAAGAAGAGATTGCCTAGGAAGTGTTTTACATGAAAAGATGAGAAGGGCAATTAGCAGAGAGCTCTTTGGGGAAATAAAAACATTTAAGGGTCTAAAAAAGAGACATTTAAGAGAAAGAGTATCACACAGACTCAGAATGTGTACTCAGAGAAGGAAAAGCCTCCTTCTCCCAGGAGAGGATATTGTTACAAAAACCAAGAAGGGTTTCCTTCCTCTCAGGAGAGAGAACAGATAATAATTTCAAGTGTTGAGAAAAGTGTCTATTGGATTTGTCAACCTCTATTGGAGGTATTTAAGAAGCTTAGAAAGAACAGTCTTCTCCACTGAAACTGTAAATTCCATGAGGATAGATCATGTCTGTCGTGTTCATTGTTATTTACTGCACGGAGAACAAGGCCAGTCATGTGGTGGGCACTCCATAAATACTTTTGAACTAAACTGGAAGTGGAAATAAATCCAGACAGCAATGAAAGCTACGCTGTCCCTGACGGTTTATCATGAAAAGAAATCACCTGGCTATGAAGGGAGGCACGCTATGGGCTCAGAGAGGTGGTTTTATAATGTTTTGCTTTGTATGGTAGGAGAGACTTCAATATTTCTAAAATATATAGAGAGAAGAATCCATGTGGGAGAAGAGAAAGTAAACATCTGCTCAGATTTCACATATGACCCTTCCCAGAATTACTTGCTAACTTTAGCCCAAATGAATATCTAGTTGAAGATCTGAAATTTGAGGAAAAAAACAAATAAGCAGGAAAAATCAAATCCAGCAACATAGGATGATGATACGGAACAGAATGGCCTCTTTGTAAGGAAGCGGGTATGGCAATACCAGCAACTAAACCATGTATCTTTTCCCCAACTTCCTCCCTTCCTTTACTTCTAAGTCACAAATTCTTTAAAGATGTTCTTATAGCAGTGACAACAAGACCTTGTGGGAGTCAGAAGTTGGTAAAGGTGGTGTGGTAGAGAGGGGGCAGAACCAAAGGAACAGGGAAGGAAGAAGAAGGAGCTGAAAGATCCTTCAGGAAGGGTATTCTTAAATCAGGAACTACCAACATAGTTTCAGTTGTCAATACAGTGATAATGGTAAGAGCCACATCACTAAAAAAAAAAAAAAAAGACAAACTATGATCTCACATAAATTTCCATGGTTCAGAACATGTCAATTCTAAATCTATGGAATCTATTAAATGTGAGCACTTTTTTAAAGATCTGATCAACCAAAATAATGGTACTGCACCATCAGCAGTTTCTCTTATCCCAAAAATATTTCTGAAAGTATCAACACTGAAGTTCCATGACCTGATTCCCCAGCTTCCTGACTGGTTTCTCAACCACTTCTAGGCTGCCCAGTGCACCACACTGCCAGCAGAGGGCTGGAACTCTCTTTTCCAATCATCTTCTTCCCCAGAGGCTAGAACACAACTTGACACATAATGTGGATTCTAAGCAAACTAAAATGTAAAAGATTGCTGCAAAAATTTTGGATACAAAATTTAAGACTAGCCACCAAAACAATACCCTAACTAGATGTCTGTCTATAGCTTTGCCGACAAGCCACATCACCATTAGAGCTACTGAATTTGAACCCTACAGATAAGCAATCACAAAACAGAACCATTTCCAAATAGAAATAAATGTACTGTTTTTGCCAAGATTATGAAGAACGCAAGTTAAAATATAACTCAGTGTATACTATGTTGTCTTCCCGGATGTAAATGTGATTAAAACTATAATTCTACATGCAGAAATGTGTTTCAATTACACTACTATATTTCCATTGGCCTTAATTTTACAGATTTTCTATAACCACAAAGGTGGTTATGCAGTTTTAAACAAAGAGAGTGATGAAATTTATATTAGAAGTCATAAATCTTTCAACCACTTACCATGAGTCATTTTTGCTTAACCGGTATATCTTACGTTAACAACTTAGGCACATAGAAAGTTTTAAACATTTAAAAATTATAAAAGTAATATATGCTCAAATGCAAGATAAGAATCATAAAACATAGAAAAGCACAAAGACAGAAAACATAGAAAAGCATAAAGAAGAAAATATAGATCACCTATACCTACGAAAGACAACTTAATATTTTTATGTGTATCTCCTAAACTTTCTCCTATGTATATATACATATGACAACAATAACAATCACCATGACCATGAAGAAGCTGCCATTTAATATGATCTTATCACAGGATAATACAGGCACCATGCTAAGCAATACAGCCATATTATTTCATTTAATCTTCAAAACAACCCAATGAGAAAGGTACTATTTTTAATCTTTCTTTTACAGTGGAAAAACTAAGGAGGCTGAGAGGTTAAGTAATTTGCACAAAGTCACACAGCTAATAAATGGCAGAAGAAGGATTAAGATAAATCTTTTGATGTCTAAATTCCATGTCCTATCCATCTATCTATATATATGTGTATGTATACACACATATACACAATATTTTCAAATATTTACACCAAAATATGGGAACACACCTAACCACATGGTTTTGTAACCAGCCTTTTTTTACTTAACATATTGGAAACAACTTTTCTATCAACAAATGTTTATCAACATCAGCAGTTTTAATGACTGCACAGTATTCTATTGTCTAGGTATGAAATAGGCTGCTTTAAACAGTACATTTATGTTACTCCAATATTACATATGCTTTTTAATATTATAAACAATGCCGTTTGAATAGCTTTTGTCTGATTAACATCTTAAGCTAAAAATAACCAAAAGAAGAGAGCCCTTTTTTAAGGGTTTTAGTACTTATTCAGTTCCTAGCTACATTTCAAGAGCTCAGAAGCCCTGTGACTAGTGGCTACCATATTGGACAGCACAGATATTTCCGTAATTGCAGAGAGTTCTATTCGACAGTGCTGGTCTAGATTGTTCTAGATCATGCAGATCACTGTTGAATTGTTGTATAGGACAAAGCCTCCCCTTTCAGCCTGAAGCTGGTTGGGGTAGGAAGCTTCTCTATATCCACCTACTCTGCAGTGACCTCGGCTCTGACCCTACAGCTGCGGCACACAGGATGTGCGCTAGAGAGTCGGCTCCCTCCTCCTGCAGCTCCATCCAGGCTAGGAGACAGAGATTTTACCTGCTGACATCACTGCTCCCATTCTTGTCTCCAGCCCTAGCTCCCAGCCTGAACACGTTACTAGGTTTATATGGAGGAGCAGGCTTTCTGACCAACCTCCTTAGCAAGTTTCCCTTGAATGTGATGGCAACTGGCAGGCTGATATGTACCCTCACCCTGCTCTTACCTTTACTGTTTCCTACCAAAGCTCTTCAATATGATGACATTGGGAGTGAGGCCCGTCTTTAATTTTCCAAGGGTGATATAAACTTTACTGCATTCCACCACTTGGGTTGTTGCAACAGAAAATTAGTAAGAGGGTGAAAGGTGAATCACCACCTTGGACTCAGAAGTTAAAGTTTCTAAAGTTTATAGATATTAAAACAGTTTTAAATAACAACTTGATATCTCAACTGGCTCTCTTTACCTTTCCATTTAAAATCTGCTTAAGAAATAAGGATCTCAAAAAAGTTTGCCTTAGTAAAGCATCAGAATAAAACAAGCAAGAAACAGCAGCTTGTCACAAATTTATTATGTGAACAGCAACTAGACTTTACATAGGATCTTCATTCATGGAAATGCAATTTCTATGAGGTCGAAAGGAAAGAGGTATTTTCCAATTTTCTACATAAGAAAATAAATATCAGCCCACATGTAATTACAGAAGGAAAGAGCAAAGCCTAAAAAACAGGAATTCTAATTCACAATTCTAACTCTAACTCACTAGAAATCATAGTAGAAAGCCTATTTTAAAGAGTTGTAGGGGTTGGCCCGGTGGCGTAGTGGTTAAGTTCACATCCTCTGCTTCTGCGGCCCGGGGTTCACAGGTTGGATCCTGGGCGTGGACCTAGTACCGCTCGTCAAGCCACCTCTGGTGGCATCCCACATAAAATAGAGGAAGACTGGCACAGATGTTAGCTCAGCAACCATCTTCCTCAAACACAAAGAGGAAGATTGGCAACAGATGTTAGCTCAGGGCCAATCTTCCCCACATACACAAAAAAAGTTGTATTATTCTTGAAATTTTTACACACCATCAAAACATATATACAAGAGTAAAATCCGACCAAAAATAATATTAAAGATTAAACTTCCTATGTGCAACTTATCTATTTGCTAGTGATATATATCTGTACATCATTTTCTATTACTATTTTCCCAAGCAGACAAATAGGATTTTGACTTTAGGAATTCATCACAAAAAAGATTACAGTATCAATTCTGATTTCATGCTCAAACTCACTCTAATTCAGTCAACAAAATATGTACAGAGTTGTAAATATGATGACATACAACTAGTAGATCACATATAACAATGCAAAGTACTAGACACCATTTGAGAAGGATGTTTGTGATTAGAAAAAGCAAAAACAACAGAAAAACATTAATTTCTAAACAAACAAACAAAATTAGTCCTAAAGCCAAGTCAAACAAATAGAGTTTTGTTAGATAAGCCTTCACCCCGTGCTTTGTCTAAGTGCCAAGACTGTCTTGTGAGAGAAGATCTGTTCTGGCTCTTTCAGCAACTCATCTAGGAGTCATTTTATCTCATTTGAGAGCACTTTGAAACCACCATGTTCTGTCACGCCAGATCTGGCTGTCTTGTCTATAGGCTCAGGAGCCAACTGCATAGAAACAACTCTAAACAGAACCCTGGGTCATCAGTCAAAAGAGAGAGCAGGTCTAAATGGAAATACAATACACCCCTAAAACACACGAGAGGAATCAAATCCACAGGTCTACACACTTCGCTTCCCCACAAGACTTATGAACTGCGTCCAAAAAACAACAAAAAAGAGACAAGTCATAACTGCTCTAATCTTATCCCATCTATAATAAGAGAGCTCACAAGCCATTTATGAGTATTAGAGATTTCCATCACAAACTATACATTTCTCAAAAGAAAGGCAATGTAATAAATGAGAGGCATTTTACAGAGAAAAGAAATTCAAACACATGAAAAAGCTAAAGCTTTTTAAAGCTAAAATCCTACACTAATTGAAACTAATGAAAAGAGGAGAAAAGATATCACTATAGGCTTCTTAGGAATATATTGTGATATACAATATTAGTGTCTACATATGTATATGTAAATAATGGATAAACACTGAATGCCAGCTATTTTCTCCAGAGAAGGATTAACGAAGTAATGAATTGTGCCTATTTAATTATTATACTTTCTACCTCCAAGGCTAATTACTTTTTTAAGGGTGGGCTTGTCTTGACAAAAATCATTAGTAAATGAAAACATGATTAGGATTTCAAAAAGGTGTTTGAATTATACATCTTACATTTCATACCAGGCTCAACAAATACAATTTTACGTACTAAAACTTTAACACACGTGGGAAAATTTATTCATCAATTAAAACTGGGAATATCCTAGTGCTTTATTCACCCCTCAAGAAAGACATTTTGATATGATTAAGTAAGAAGGAGCCAGAAAATCAATGAAAGAAAACAATCTGACACTTGTAAGGAAAAGGGAAAAAATGAGGTCTACCTTGATAGAGAATTTATAAGCTAATTAAATATATACATAATATGTACATTAGAGCATGTGAAACTCAGGTAGTTTTTGGTACCAGCTGGTAAGAGTAGCTACTTTTTTTTCTTTGTGTTACTGCAGTTGCACAAGTTTATAATGCTCTAAGACAGTGTCTCACCAACTGATACTATGTAAGATATTAATAGTTATGCTGTCCCCTCCCTGCCCCCCAAAAAGTTCTGGGCTCAAATAAGTCTGGGAATGCTGAGTCATACAGGTTCCCTGACTGTTTCTCGGGGCCCTGAACAGGCTAAGGTATGCTATGGACCTCCAAGAGGGGGTAAGCAGCCTTTCCCAAATACATTTCACCACGGAATCCTCCTCCTTCCAAAGCAGAGCTTCTAATAATATTTCCAGGTACTAGTATTCTGTGGAACATAGTGTGGGAAAGAAATACTACTCTCAAGACAGTGTACATGTTCTGGACTGAACAGAAATATAAATTTACTAGACAGGCTATAAAGTAAACATTAAATAATGTTTGATCTTTGGAAACAGCAGGCCTATGTGCAGCCACGGTGCTAACATCTATGGACAATTTCTCTTCTAACAGATTTCACCAAGAAGACAGGGTCTTCGCTTTAGTAGCTCTCATTCCCTCCTCCTCCCTTATTCCTGTCTCTGGGGTCCTTGCTGCCCAGGTTCCCTTGGTAAGGCAGAGGATTCGAGGAGGCTGAAACATAAGAGGATCTGGGTAAACTGAACAGGATTGTGGGGAAGTAGGGTGAACAAGTGTTTGCTCACAGTGGCTAGAAACAGTGTCATTAAAGGAGTAGGTTAATCAAAGAAAGGGAAACAGATCAGTGCTAATCGATCAGAATATCGTTTCATGTCAGAAAGGCATTCATGAAGCTCACAACAGTAAGGAGTCAAGCAGATCTAGAATAAGATGGCAAGGAAGGTGTAAAGGGTTGAGACACACTGCTCAAGACTGAAAAGAGGGCCAGCCAGTTAAAAACCAACCTACTATGCACAATACTCTGCATGAGACTGCCTCATAGTACTTTATTCTAAGGTTCTTTGTACTTAGCAAAAATCTTTTGAATGAGGCTCAAAACAGACATATCTTTTATTGAAATCTGCTCTAAAGAATTTATTTGATTTCATATATATTTCACCAAACATAATGTTTTATAATTTTTCTAAGCACAACATAACAAGGTTGAAATAAAGTTTCCTCTGATTTTAAAATTTTCACTTTGGTAATATTTTATTAAGAAAAGGATTATAATCATACTAGATATTCCCTTTTTTGACTGAACTAAAATTTATATAACATAAACTTCACCATGTTTAAGTATATAATTCAGTGACTTCCAGTACATCCATAATGTTGTGGAATCATCACCACTGTCTAATTCCAGAACATTTTCATTATCCCAAAAGGAAACCCCATTCCCTCATCCCAGCCCCTAGCAACCATTAATCAATCTACTTTCTGTCTCTATGGATTTGCCTATTCAGGACATTTCATATAAATGGAATCACACAATACGCGGCTCTTTGTGTCTGGCTTCTTTCACTTAATGTTATTAAGGTTCATCCATCTTGTAGCAAGTATCAAGTACTTCACTCCTTTCATGGCTGAATAATATTCTATTGTATGGATATATCATATTTTACCTATTTCTTCAGCTGATGGACATGTAGCTTGCTTCCATTTTTTGGCTATTATGAACAATGCTGCTATAAAAATTTGTGTATAAGTTTTTGTTTGAACACCTGTTTTCAGTTCTCTTGGGCATATATCTAGGAGTAGAATTGCTGGGTCATATGGTAATTCTATGTTTAACTTTTTGAAGAACCACCAAAATGTTTTCCACAGAATCTGCACTATTTTACATTCTCACCAGCAATGTATAAGGGTTCCAATTCTCCACATTCTTACTAACACTTGTTATTTTCCTTTTATTATTATTATCACCATTCTAGTGGATATGGAGTGCTATCTCAGCATGGCTTTGATTTCTCTAATAATTAATGATATGGAGCATCCATTCATGTGCTTATTGCACATTTGCATATGTTCTTGGGAGAAATGCCTATTCAAGTCCTTTGTCCATTTTTAAATTAGGTTGTTTGCCTTTTTTGTGAATATTCATTTTAAAATCCATTAGGCAACCATCTTTTCTTCAATTTTTCAGGTCTACAGACTGGTTTTATCAATATTTTGGTAGGATATTTCCTATTTTCCTTTAATATTTTCTTCATCTTCCTCCAAGTTTGCATCCTACAAATCTTTCTGGTTCAAAGTCTAACATATCTAATAGCAGTTTACTCATTAAGTGAAAAAGACAACATTACGTTAGTAGGTTAATAGGGTCAAAATCAACTTGGTCATTTAAACTCAGCCAACGTTTTCTAAACACTCTTATATACTAGGTACTGTGTTGGCTTTGTTTAAGTACTTAGTTAATTAAATTTAATGTCTTTACAATGGTGCTATCATTCATTCTGTGTGTTTAGTTCCTTGGAAAAATCTTTATTTAAAATATCATCAAATCTCTGAATCCTGAAATGTCATGCAGTTTGCTTTTCATAGCATTTTTATATGATTAAGTAACAGATCAAAAACAATGAAACATCTTTCTTTTATAAGAATAATTTTAAAGTATTTTTGGATTGTAAATATTTTTATTTTAGCATCCTAAAATAGTTGGCACTATTCGGTAACATTCTTCATGAACAAAAGCGTATTACAGTTACTAAGAAAGCATACGTTTTCTCTATGGAAGGAAGTATAACAATGCTAATTGTGTTTTAAATCCATGGGGACTGTAAAAAGGAGTTACGTAAATAATATTGTAACTTCTCTTCTGAGCTTGGGGTAGGCAGATTATGAAAAAAATAAGGTCAGTAATTTATAGATGTTAAGCATTTCCTTAATTCCACATCTAACACTTCACTTTTAAGAACTTTTTTTTTAAAAAAAAAAGAATACTCAAGCATAATAAAATCATAAATATACAAACATATGTATCATTTTTATCAGAGTACTTAACATGATATTATTCCATAGAATTAATAAGCACTCTCTCTGTATAAAAAAACAAATAAACCAAGCCATAAAACTCATACTTCCTGTATTTATAAAAAGTATCCATCACTGGACTACCTATGAGTTCAAACATTTTACCAAACTTTAATCTAAACATCATGACAAAAAACATCTAATGAATGATATGGGCATAGTATACACTGTACGATCCCAGGTAATACTGGTGCTGAGGATTCAGGAACCACACTTTGAGAACCTCTACCTTAGATCATGGCAAAGAGTCTTTCTAAAGAAAGATTAGTTTAAAGAAGTATTAAATAATCTTTCTAGAACAGTTAGTCAGACGTTATCTGGACATGCCCAGGATGGTTGCAGGCTTTGACAGACTCCTCAAGTTAAACAGAAAACAGGGGCTCAAGTGTATCACTCCAAAAAGTCTACACATATCTCAAAACAGCACTTTAAATCCTTTCGTGGAATAAAGCTGACAATCAATCAATCAATAAGAACTCAGAGCTCTGGACATATTATATCCTTCAACTAACACTTATAATAGTACTCTGGAAATCTCCTGAGATAGAGAAATAAATCTCCTTAGTTCAAACATCTTTGCTTCCATCAGAAAATAATTCTTGTTTTCATATGGTTCAGTGGTTACCAGGGGAAGGGGGGTGGGGGGTAGGCATAGCGGGTGAAGGGGAGCACTTACGTGGTGACAGTCAAGAAATAATGTACAACTGAAATCTCACATTGATGTAAACTATTGTGAACTCAATAAAAAAAAATAATTCTTGTTTTCAAGACTCTCATTTTTTTTATTCTTCCTGTTAAACACATTTTAAATGGTGAATCTGAAAAGACAAAAGGAAGATTCCCAGATGCCAGGAACAAAGAGAGAAATCGAATCAGAGCCACAAGAATGAGCTTATGTGTAAAGCCCATGGCTATCTGAGACCTGGATACAGGCCCTAGGAGCTGGAGTTCCAAATTCCCACTCAAAAATAGAAGATGATGTCTTAGGTGTATTAAGTTTGAGGTAATGGAAATGAGCCCTCTCCACAGAGCCCAGAGCCTAGGAAGAGTTACAGTGAGAAGTCGGTGAAGAGAGCACAAAAAAACTCAATCCACTGGCCTGGCGAAGTGGTAAGGAAGTTTGCCATATGTCCTGGGCCATGTGTTGTGCAAAATTCAGAACACGTCAAAGGCAGAGAGAAAATCTTAAAGTTAAACAGAGAGAAAAACAGATTACCTAGAAAGGTAAAACCATTAAAACGATAGCAGACATCGCATGAACAATAACCAAGGCCAGAGGACCATGGAGAAATCTTCAAAGTGCTGAAAAAACTAACTTCTAATTCTACATCCAGCTAAATTATATTTCAAAAATGAAAGCAAAATAGACATTTCTGGCCAAAGACTAAAAAAATTTGTCATTAAACAAGCCCTTGTTGAAAGAACCACTAAAAATATACCTCAATAAGGAATGTATGCAAAAAAGAAGACCCACGTAAGTAAATCTAAATAAGCTCTGATTGTAAAGAAACAAAAAATATACAAAGTTGCAGGGAGGGGAGGGAGAGGTTAAGTAAAAACAAAGTAGAGCTAAAATAATAGAGAAATAACAGGAAGGAGAGAGCTGAGTTAAAGAGTTGTAAAGTCCTTGCACTACTTAGAGGACGCTGGATAAACCTGAGACTTTAAGTGAAATATGTATGTAAAAATGCAAGAGTATTTATTAAATTAGAAAGAATATAAGTTATTTCCAAGCCAGAAGTTTAGAAAAAAATGAAATAAGGAAAACTTGATCAATACTTCAGAACTCAGAAAAAGAGGGAAAAAAAATCAAAGCATGAGACATAGAAAACATGAGAATAAGATAGAAATAAATCTAAACATATGAATAATTGCATTGATGTAAACAGATTAAACTCTCCCAACTTAAAAACAACATGTAGATGAGAAAGGATATTAACTTTAAAAAAATTAAAATTAATTCCACACAAAAATCAATGTCAATTAGCAGGGCACCACTGTTTCTTTTGAATAAAGAGCTAGAACAGTAAGCAATATGGTTTTTAACATGCCAGTGGTTTCAACAATCCAAAAGATAGCTACAAGCATTCTGAAAACCCTTATTCACCAAGTTGAGTAGCAGTAAGTGGAATCAGAATTCCTCACTGCCTTGAGACTTGCTCTTTGGAGAATCAATGAACTTCTCTGCCATAGAATATAACCTTATATCCCACTCCCATTTCTCAAGAGAAGCTCCTGACAAGGCAGGGATTCAAGGCCCTGACTGGGATAAAGTGTGACTTTCAAGACATTGGACAAGACGTATTTCATGATCTTTGGCAGTCTTCAATGCTAATGTAAAAGCAATGATTCACAGTGACCTAGGGAGCTTCTTCCTTCACCAAAGCAGCGAAACCAGATGTGTTACTGGCTATTCCATCAGTTTTGATGGTAAGCCACTTTTCCCTGTTTTATATCTCAATGGTCTTTCCAGTTTCCAAAATGAGTTCACAAAGCAAGAATTCTTTGATGGTATCAGTATCCTCTTAAAGGACAAAATAGAGAAACTAAGCTTCACTAAGAAACATCAGAATTTCATTCAGTTCCATGCTGAAGGAAAATGGGATAACTGCCAATTCCCTTAAAACCTTGATTTGAAAGATTACAAGGAAAAAAATGTCAACAATTCTAGAACAATGTCATCTGAAAGAGGCATTCGCTGTTCTCCTGCTCCATCCAGAGTTCAGAGAGTTTCGCCAAGGCCTTCCCAATCATATCACTCCTTTTGCTTACAAGATTTGTAAGATAAAGCTTTTGTGTTGGGACAAATCTAAATTTAGGTGAAGTCCCAGCCTTTTCAAATTAAGCCACATTCTTGTCAAAAGGCTTCACACTGTCCAATATGTTTCTTGGCTGGGGAGACATAAAGAGCTTCTTCAGTTTTGTTGGCTTCCAACTTCCATTTGCAAGAACTTTGCCAGACAAGACAAAGCATGACTTTGTATCCCTGTATACTCAATCTTTAGAGTAAGATAAATGACACACACAAGTTTTGTCCTACTTTCTTTTTCTTTTTCTCTTTTTTTCTTTCCTCATCTTTTTAAATTATATTTTTTTGGGGGGGATATTTCTCAATTTAACTAGACTTTGCATAAATAAAGATGACACAGTAAATTTTCATTGATTCTTATCAATGGGAAACTATTCCATACAGTCTCTACATGCAGCAACAATGAAAACTGCACATAATGTAACTGGATACACTAATGATTTAGGACAACCAACACTTGTTTAAAGTAGGGGAAGGGAAAAAAATACCTAAACAATTTTGACTTTAAGGGGAAAAAGTTTTACAAAGGCAATTTTCAAAGTAACAGAAAATACATATATATAATAATATATACATATATTTTTAAAGATTTTATTTTTCTCCCCAAAGCCCCCCGGTACACAGTTGTATATTTTAGTTGTGGGTCCTTCTAGTTGTGGCATGTGGGATATCGCCTCAGCATGGCTTGATGAGTGGTGCCATGTCCAGGCCCAGGATCTGAACCGGCGAAACCCTGGGCCGCTGAAGTGGAGCACTCGAACTTAACCACTCAGCCATGGGGCCAGCCCCCAGAAAAATATATTGTTTTTAAACTTTTTTTTTTTAATGTTTTCAACTTTCAGTTCACAGACTCCTAAGGTCCTAAACTCCATTCATGGATATAGGTAAAACATTCCTGATCTTTTATCTCTAAAGTTATTATAAAACATGGATTTGAAACAAAAAGTACCAGCAAGTATAGGACTTGACTATTGTGGCAGAATATGTTTTCCAAAGATGGCCACAAGAGTATCTTCAGTACGTGTTCTTCTAGGCCCTGCCTCTCTCCCAGCAAGAGGTGAAACCAATCTGAGTGTGCATATGACTCACTTGTAACCAAGAGAATACAGTGGAAGTGACAACGCATGGCTTATGAGGCTTTGTCAAACAACAACAACAATGCAGCTTTCTCCCTGTTCACTTTAATACTTAAGCTTGGGGTCTGACTACACTGAGGCCACCATACTGTGTGGAAGCAAGACCACATGTAGGCACTCTGGTCAACAGTCCTTGTCTCTTTGAGTTATCCCAGCCCAGCTGCCACACATGGTGGTGAACAAGCCTACAAATTATCATGTAATTATTCAAATTATTCCAGCCCCCAGCAGCTGATCCAACCTTCAAATCTTCCCAGCTCAAACCCTAATCATCATAGAGCTGAGATGCCCCCTTTTTCCAGGGGTAAAAAGTTAATCCCATTTCTAAAATTACATATTTTTTAGCCTAAATAAAGTTAGTCTCCCTGTCTACAAAAGATTGACAAAATTAAATGTGATAAAATGATATATGGACTTTCTCTTCTGTCTACCACCAAAACTTTTACATAAATAAATCAAACCTATACTAACCACTCCTGATTTTTGACAAATGACATTAAAGGTCTTTTATACATTAACTCTTAAATAAGTCCCACAGAAATTATATTGACATGAACAAACCATGGCCACAGGATCATAAGCTAGCTAAATTGCTTATATAAATTGTGATTTTTCCCCTTTTTAAAAGAATACTCTCTTCTCATTATTTAGAAAGAATGATTAACAAAGTCCAATAACACCTAATACTTCTTTTATTTGTAGTCTACAATTGATGATAATCATTTATTGCACAACCTAAGAGTCTGGAAAACATACAAGTATTCTAAACAAACTAGTTTTAAAAGGGAATAATCAAAAACTAGCCCTTATAAATGCCAACAAAGTACATGAAATCTTACTAAAGTGCAATCACTGACTCAAGGCAATGGAAACTGGTTCTTAAATAACCTCTCTAGCATTATTATTCAGAAGATCCCTTTGATCTATTCCAGTGTCTGGAAAGAAAAAGAGAGAAAGAAAAATATATCAACAAAACAAGTACATAGCATGGCGAGGGGTGAAAGAGCATGACTGACCACTGCCCCACTGATCCTCAGAGAGGCCAAGGTTGGGCTGCCCACCACCCCATCCTCCCCAAATCTTAGTTCATGGTTCTCATTCTAGCTGGAAACATTCTGGAGCAGAGGAGTGATAGAATCATATCTACAGTTTAATAAGATTAAATCAGTGGCTATGTTTAGGATAGGTTGGCAGAGAGGCAAGGAGAACAGAACACAATTGCTAAAGTTTAGGCACAAAGAGATAATTAGGGCTTACATGAAGGTAGTAAAAGTAAAATCAGAAAAGCTAAAGTTGAAAAAGTTTTTGAAAGAAAAATGAACAAGATTTGGTAATCAAGTTGGGTAGATCTTGAACTATTACATAAAAGACAGCTTCTAAATAGATTAGAGAAGATATATAGCTAGATAAGACTAATTTTTTGTTTCTGTGCCTCAATTAAACATGACTGAAACTATAGTGCAACATCAGGAAGTGTTAATTTACAGACATCTAGCTGGAACATGAAATATACAAAATCACCCAGAATTCTGAGTTATCCAGAGATGGGGAAGGTATCAGCTGGTGGAGACTTTCAAAATGGCCCTGTGAATAAAGAGATGAATAGAGCCAACTAAGCAAATGCAAAGGTGTCCACAAAAGCATTCAAAATAGTTAAGTCTCCAGCTTGATATCCACTTGCTCCAATGGGACAGAATATTATTGTCTGTATTTTCTTCACTATTGCATCTCCAGCATACGGAATTTATTGAATGAACCAGTAATTAAACTACCTTAAATACAACTTCCATAAAATACAATCTATTGTAGCATCAAAGGATTTCTTCAGACCTGTAGCTTTCAAAAATCCCAGGAAAGGAAAAGAATGATAGTCAAATTAGAACATATGAAATTAGTTCACACTTTTGGAATGTTTAAAAGGCCAAAAAGTTTGAATTAACAGAAATTAAACCAAATTTAGAAGGAGAAAACTAAAGTAAATAGAAGAGGAAAACATGTGATTAATAATTTTACCTATAAATATAATGTCTTCACTACACCCTCTTGAAAAAGATAATGAATTAAATGCAGAGATGAAACTGAATATTACTAAGGGTCAATAGATAGTAAGAAGTAGCTTAAAATGAATAATATAATTTATACAATTAAACCTAAAAAGATTTAAAATATCTTGACAGTGATTTTACAAAATTGGTAGGCAAAAAAAAAAAATCAGAAGTGTCAAGATGGCAGCAGAGGAAGACTCTGAACTCACCTTCTCCCATGGACACAACCACTTTACAACTACTTGGAGAACAATTACCCCTGAGAGAGAACTGAAAACTGGACAAAAATAACCCCTGCAACAAGGGACAGTCCTGACTGAGGTGGAAGAAGCAGAAATTCCTGTCTAGAGAGAAAAAAAGCCAGCATCACAAGCTGCAGCACTTCACAGCTGGCAAGGAGCAAGCCTAAGGTACGCAGCCTTCCCTGGAGGAGTGGAGGACCTGAGTGTGAGAGTGTTACCACTATAAGCTTCCTTTGGACTCAGCACAAACAAGACAAGTCTCATAATATCTGGCTTTGCTGGCTACTAACAACAACAGGGAATACCCTCAGAAAAGCGATCAGACATAAGGGGGAAGAAAGTTGGCTCTTAAAGGGCCCATGCACAAATTCACCCATTTTAGAAAGCAATCTAAAATCACCAGAAAGAAAGGTGCACAGTCCTTTGGTGAAGAGACTCACTTGATAGGCTCCAGGTGCATCTTGGTGAGAAGTGAGACCTCTCCAGGGACTGAGACATTGACAGCAGCCATTATTGTGACCTAGTACAGGCATGGTGACACAGACGCTGGCAGATGCCATTGAAGTTCTCTCCCTGGCCTGTTAGCCCAGGGTCTGCCCCCCACCACCACTAAAGCACAGATTTAATCCAGCTCAGCCAAGGCAGGCAGCCTGCCCTAGGTACTGGCCCCACCCAACAGCAAGCCTTGGGGCAACTTGTGGGCCTGCAAAGGCTGGGTGCCTGGGTCCTCTGAAGCTGGGCAAGTGGGTCCACCTCTGCATAGCAGGGCATGCATGAGGAGCAGGTGAGGTGTGTGGGGCACTGGTGGAATTGGTGGGTATTCTGCAGTGGGGTGACTAGGGTCCGCTTCAGGGGGTCAGGCTACATGCACAGGGCAGGACTGTGTTGATGGTGTGTGTGGCCCTGTGGGTGGTGGGACCTGTCAACCGCAGAAGACTTGTGCTTCTCAAACAGCCACATAGGCGATTGGCACCACTTTCCAAAGCCTAAAACAATTGGGTGCTCCTATGCCTGGGGCCAGCCCCACTCAGCTGCAAGCCTCAGAGGGCTGACAAAAGCATTGCAGGCCAGAGGCCTACAGCAATGGTAAGCCACCGAGCCTAGCAACCAGCCACGCTGGGGGCCTACTCACTTAACATAAAAACTGCAACAGGAACATGCTATTAGACCTTGCAGTCAACTGTGCTGGGGCACCCCAACATGATAAAGTGACTGAATGGCCCATAGCAGCCACACACAGTGGAGAATTACAACCAGCCAGCCAGGGGGACAGCCTAGACTCCCTGGGCAGCAAAAGCAAACCTGCCACAACTGAAAGACACACATAGCCCACACAAGGGTCACTATTGGGACATTTGGAACTGGTGTTGAGAGGGAAGTCCACTGCTGGGCCTCATAAGGCATCTCTTACATAAGGCCATCTCTCCAAGATCAGAAGATGTAGCTGACCCACCTAATACACAGATACAAGCACGAAGAAAGAAGCAAAATGAAGAGGTGAAGGAATATGTTCCAAGTAAGGGAACAGGACACAACCACAGAAAAAGAACTAAATGAAAAAGAAATAAACAATCTACCTGACAGAGTTCAAAGAAAAAGTCATAAGGATTCTCACCAATCTTGGGAAAAGAATGGATGAACTCAGTGAGAACATCAACAAACAATTGGAAAATATAAAAAAGAACTAATCAGAAATTACAAATACAATACTGGAAATGAAAAATTCACTAGAGGGACTTAATAGCAGAGTAAATGATACAGAAGAACAAATCAGCAAGCTGGATGAAAGACTAGAGAAAATCACCCAAGCTGAACAGATGAAAGAAAAAAGAATTCAAAAGAATGAGAACAGTCTAAGGGACCTCTGGGACAATATCAAGCACATGAACATTCGTATTATAGATGCCCCAGAAGGAGAAGAGAGAGACAAAGGGACAGAGTATCTGTTTGAAGAAATAATAGCTGGAAACATTCTTAACCTAAGGAAGGAAACAGACGTCTAGGTAGAGGAAGCACAGAGAGCACCAAACAAGACAAATCGAAAGAGTCCCACACCAAGACACGTTATAATTAAAATTTCAAGAATTAAGGATAAAGAGAGAATCCTAAAAGCCATGATAGAAAGGCAACAAGTAACATACAAAGGAAACCCCATAAAGCTATCAGCTGAATTCTCAGCAGAAACCTTACAGGCTAGAAGGGAGTGGCATGATATATTTAAAGTGGTGAAAGGAAAAAACCTACAGCCAAGAATACTCTATCCAGCAAGGTTATCATTCAGAATGGAGAGAAATCGTTTCCCAGACAAGCAAAATTAAAGGAGTCTAACACCAAGAAACCAGTTTTACAAGACATGCTAAAGGGACTTATTTAAGTGGGAAAGAGACCAGAAATATGAATAAGAAAATTATCAAAAGAAAAAAGGCAAAAAAATCACTGGTAAAGGCAAAAATACAGTAAAGGTAGGAGATCAACCACCTATGAAGATGATACGAAGGTCAAAAGACAAAAGTACTAAAATTACCTATTTCAATGATAAGAGGGTAATGGATACACACACACACACACACACACACACACACAAAGAGGTTAGATACGATATCAAAAACATAAGATGTGGAAGGAAGAGAGTAAAAGAATAGAGCTTTTAGAAAGAGGTAAAACTAAAGAGACTATCAACGTACTATAGATTGCTATATACGTAGATTATTATATATGAATCTCATGGTAATCATAAAACAGAAACCTATAATGAATACACAAAAAAATAAGAGAAAGGAATCCAAACATAATACTAAAGAAAGCCATCAAACCACAAGGGAAGAGAGCAAGAGAAGAAGAAAGGAATGGAGAAGAACTACTAAAACATCCAGAAAAAAAGTAACAAAATGGCAATAAGTAAATACTTATCAATAGCTACTTTAAAAGTCAATGGACTAAATGCTCCAATCAAAAGGCATTGGGTGTCTGATTGGATAAAAATATAAGACCCATATATATGCTGCATACAAGAGACACACTTCAGACCTAAAGACTTTCACTGACTGAAAGTGAAGGTACGGAAAAAGATACTCCATGCAAACAGCAATGAAACGAAAGCTGGAGTAGCAATACTTATATCAGACAAAATAGACTTTAAAACAAAAACTGTAAAAAGAGACAAAGAAGGCCATTACATAATGACAAACGGAACAATCCAACAAGAGGATATAACACTTATAAATATCTATGTACCCAAAATAGGAGTACCTAAATTTTAAAGCAATTATTAGCAGACATAAAAGGAGAAATAGACAGTAATACAATAATAGTAGGGCATTTTAACACTCCACTTACATCAACGGATAGATCATCCAAACAGAAGATCAATAAAGAAACATTGGCTTTAAATGACACATTAGACCACATGGACTTAGTAGATATATACTGAACATTCCATCCAAAACCCACATATACATTCTTTTCAAATGAATATGGAAGATTCTCCAGAACTGATCACATATTAGGCCTCAAAACAAGTCTCAATAAATTTAAGAAAACTGAAAAATTAAGAAGATTGAAATGTGGTCAGCATCTTTTCTGACCACAAAGGTATGAAACTAGAAATCAACTACCAAAAGAAAACTGGAAAAGCTACAAATATGTGGAGACTAAACAAAATGCTACTGAACAACAACTGGATCAATGAAGAAATGAAAGAAGAAATCAAAAAATACCTGGAAACAAATGAAAATGAAAATATGACATGTCAAAATTTATGGGATACAGCAAAAGCAGTTCTAAGAGGGAAGTGTATAGCAATGCAGGCCTACCTCAACAAACAAGAAAAATCTCAAATAAACAATTTAACAGTGCATCTAAAGGTACTGAAAAAACAAAGCCCAAAACCAGTAGAAGGAAGGAAATAAGAAAAATCAGAGCAGAAATAAATGAAATAGAGACTAAGAAAACAATAGAAAAAGATCAATGAAACCAAGAGCTGGTTCTTTGAAAAGATAAACAAAATTGACAAACCTTTAGCTAGACTCACCAAGAAAAAAAGAGAGAATGCTAAATAAAACTAGAAATGAAAGCAGAGAAATTACAACAGACACCTAGAAATACAAAGATTATAAGATAAGACTACAAAAAGCCATACACCAACAAATTGGATAATCTACAAGAAACAGATAATTTCTTAGACTCATATAACCTTCCAAAACTGAATCAAGAAGAAATAGAGAATTTGAATAGATCAATCACCAGTAAGAAGATCAAAACAGCAATCAAAAACCTCCCAAAGAATGAAAGTCCAGGACCAGAGAGTTTCCCTAGTGAATTCTACCAAACATTCAAAGAACACCTCATACCCATCCTTCTCAAACTCTTCCAAAAAACTGAAGAGGAGGGGAAGCATCCTAACTCATTCTATGAAGCCAACATTACCCTGATCCAAAACTAGACAAGGACAACACAAAAAAAGAAAATTACAGGCCAATATCACTGATGAACATTGATGCAAAAGTCCTCAACAAAATACTAGCAAATTGAATAAAACAATACATACACCATGATCAAGTGGGATTTACTCCAGGGATGCAGAGATAATTCAACATGTGCAAATCAATCAATGTGATACACCACATTAAGAAAATGAAGAATAAAAATCACATGATCATCTCAATAGATGCCAACAAAGCATTTGACAAGATACAGCATCCATTTATGATAAAAACTCTGAATAAAATGAGTATAGAGGAAAATACCTCAACATAATAAAGGCCATATATGACAAACCCACAGCTAATATCATTCTCAATGGAGAAAAACTGAAAGCTAGCCTTCTAAGAACAGAAACCTGACAAGGATGCCCACTTTCAGCACTCCTATTTAACATAGTATTGGAAGTTCTAGCCAGAGCAATCAGGCAAGAAAAAGAAATAAAAGGGATTCAAATTGGAAAGGAAGAAGTGAAATCATCACTACTTGCAGATAACATGATTTTATATATGGAAAACCCTAAAAAAACCACCAAAAAACTTTTTTTTTTTGAGGAAGATTAGCCCTGAGCTAACACCTGCTGCCAATCCTCCTCTTATTTTGCTGAGGAAGACTGGCCCTGAGCTAACATCCATGCCCATCTTCCTCTACTTTATATGTGGGACGCCTACCACAGCATGGCTTGCCAAGCGGTGTCATCTCTGCACCCAGGATCCGAACCAGCAAATCCTGGGCTGCCAAAGCAGAACGTGTGCACTCAATCGTTCTGCCACTGGGCCAGACCCCACCAAAAAAACTTTTAGAAATAATAAATGAACACAATGAAGTTGCCAGATACAAAATCAACATACAAAAATCAGTTGTGTTTCTATACACTAACAATGAAGTAGCAGAAAGAGAAATTACGAATATACTCCCATTTACAATTGCAACAAAAAGAATAAAATACCTAGGAATAAACTTAACCAAAGAAGTGAAATCTGTACATTGAAAACTATAAAACATTGTTGAAAGAAATTGAAGAAGACACAAAGAAATGGAAAGATAGTCCATGCTCTTGGGTTGGACGAATTAATATAGTTAAAATATCCATACTTCCTAAAGCCATCTACAGATTCAATGCAATCCCTATCAAAGTTCCAAAGACATTTTTCACAGAAATAGACGAATCCTAAAATTTATATGGAATAACACAAAACCCCGAATAGCCAAAGCAATCCTGAGAAACAAGAACAAACCTGGAGGTATCACTCTCCCCTAATTTCAAAATATACTACAAAGCCATAGTAACCAAAACAGCATGGCGCTGGCACAAAAAGAGACACACAGATCAATGGAAGAGAACTGAGAGCCCAGAAATAAACCCACACATCTATGGACAGCTAATCTTCGACAAAGGAGCCAAGAACATACAATGGAGAAAGGAGAGTCTCTTCAATAAATGGTGCTGGGAAAACTGGACAGCCACATGCAAAAGAATGAAAGTAGACCATCATCTTACACTGTGCACAAAAAGTAACTCAAAATGGATTAAAGACTTGAAAGTAAGACCTGAAACCATGAAATTTCTAGAAGAAAACATAGGCAGTAAGCTCTTCAACATCACTCTTAGCAGCATATTTTCAAGTGCCATGTCTGACTGGGCAAGGAAAAGAACATAAAAAGTAAACAAATGGGACTACATCAAACTAAAAACCTTCTGCACAGCAAAGCAAACCATCAACAAAACGAAAAGACCGCTTAACAATTGGGAGAAGACATTTGCAAACCATATATCGGATAAGGGGTTAATATTCAAAATATATAAAGAACTCACGTATCTCAACAACAAAAAAACTAACAACCCCATTAAAAGATGAACAAAAGATCTGAACAGACATTTCTCCAAAGATATACAGATGGCCAACAGGCACATGAAAGGATGTTCAACATCATCAGCTACCAGGGAAATGCAAATCAAAACTACCTGCACTCCTATCAGAATGACTATAATTAAAAAGACAGGAAACAATAAGTGTTGGAGAGGATGTGGAGAGAAGGGAACTCTCATATACTGCCAGCAGGAGTGCAAACTGGTACAACCACTATGGGAAACAATATGGAGATGCCTCAAAAATTAAGAATAGAACTACCAGGCTGGCCCAGTGGCTGAGTGGTTAAGTTCACATGCTCCGCTGCAGTGGCCCAGGGTTTCACTGGTTCAGATCCTGGGCAAGGACACAGCACCGCTCACCAAGCCACATTGAGGCGGCGTCCCACATGCCACAACTAGAAGGACCCACAACTAAAAATACACAACTATGTATCAGGGGGCTTTAGGGAGAAAAAGGAAAAATAAAATCTCTAAAAAAAAAAAAAGCGTAAACTACCATACAACCCAGCTATTCAACTGCTAGCATTTATCCAAAGAACATAAAAACACAAAAGCATAAAGATATACACACCCCTATGTTCATTGCAGCATTATTCACAACAGCCAAGACTTGGAAGCAACCTAGGTGCCCATCAAAGGATGAATGGATAAAGAAGATGTGGTATATCTACACAATGGAATACTACTCAGCCATAAGCAATGATAACACCTGGCCATTTGTGACAACATGGATGGACGTTGAGGGTATTATGCTAAGTGAAATAAGTCAGAGGGAGAAAGTCAAATACGTATGATCTCACTCATAATTAGAAGATAAAAACAACAACAATCAATCACATAGAGACAGAGATTGGACTGGTGGTTACCAGAGGGCAAAGGGGGAGGGAGGAGGATGAAAGTGGTGATCAGGCACATGTGTGCTGATGGATTGTAATTAGTCTTTGGGTGGTGAACATGATGTAATCTACACAGTAATCGAAATATAATGATGTATACCTGAAACTTATATAATGTTATAAACCAATGTTACCGCAATAAAAAAAAAAAAAGAAAAAATCAGGGGCCAACCCCGTGGCCAAGTGGTTAAGTTCCCATGCTCCGCTGCAGTGGCCCATGGTTTCACCAGTTTGGATACTGGGTGCCGACATGGCACCACTCATCAGGCCATGCTGAGGCAGCGTTCCACATGGCACAACTAGAAGGACCCACAACTAAGAATGTGCAACTATGTACCGGGAGGCTTTGGGGAGAAAAAGGAATAAAATAAATCTTTAAAAAAAAAATCAGACGAACAGAGAAGATCCTAACTAAATCCATCATGCAGACTAAGAGGTTGGAAAATCATTACAAGGGTATTATGGGCATTGCCTTTAACAGTTTTATAAACAGCCTATAAACTTCTGGGTACAGGTATTATGCACCTTTAAATAGAACATAGAAATTATTTAACTGAAACTTGGCAGTATTTACTTTTTTATTTAAGCTATTCAAGTCTAATTATGAGGAAAAAAATGGTGATTTAATACAAAGTCAAAGATAAACTTTACATAAGCAAAAAATTCATTGGGAAGCTCACTTTACATCGATGTGTAAAATCCTTTGTTACATTCTGCTTGAAAATGCTTTTTTAAAAATAAGCAGTTATGTTCTGTTGGCTTGATTTTATAAATAAACTCTCTCAGAAAGTATTTCTCTTTTTCAACCCAACTTGTAAAAGATGCGGTGTTTGCCATAAGAAACTGGTAGGGTGTTGCTATGGGAACATTTTAATATCATGTTAAAACACCAGTAGCTTTAAAGAACAATGAGGTAAAGAAAAACTAAGGAAAAAAGATAATCCTAGTATTTCACAATACAACTATCATAATCATGCTGCAACAGACCTTCACATACTTTTTTCTTTCTGTACTTGGGAGGGAAAGTATTAGGAGATACTTTAGGAGATAATAGCAGAGTACTAGGGAAGGCAAATTAACACCAGCTGTCTTGGGTAAGAATAAACAGATGCAATCAGGTCCTTCTCCCAAGAGATAAAGAAAGGACTCCGGTATTCGAAAAGATCCTTTTAAGTCTGATGTGAAAGAGTATACTGCCTATATTCTCTTCCAGAAGTTTTATGGTTTCAGGTTTTACCTTCAAGTCTTTGGTCCATGTTGAGTTTATTTTTGTGCATGGAGAAAGGGAAAGATAATTAAGGTCTACTTTCATTCTTTTGCATGTGGCTATCCAGTTTTCCTAGCACCATTTATTGAAGAGGCTTTCCTTTCTCCATTGTATGTTACTGGCTCCTTTGTCGAAGATTAGCTGTCCATAGATGTGTGGTTTTATTTCTTGGCTTTCAATTCTGTTCCATTGATCTGTGTGTCTGTTCTTGTACCAGTACAACGCTGTTTTGATTACCAAAGCTTTGTAATATATTTTGAAGTCAGGGATTGCAGTGCCACCAGCTTTGTTCCTGTTTCTCAGGATTGCTTTGGCTATTTGGGGTCTTTTGCTGCCCCATATGAATTTTAAGATTCTTTGTTCTATTTCTGTGAGGAATGTCATTGGATTCTAATTCGGATCGTGTTGAATCTGTAGGATGCTTTAGGTGGTATGGACATTTTAACTATGTTTATTCTTCCAATCCATGTGCATGGAATATCTTGCCATTTCTTTATGTCATTATCAATTTCTTTCAGTAATGTCTTATAGGATCTTTTCAAATACCATGTCTACTCAGGCAAGGGTAACAAAAGAAAAAATAAAGAAGTGGGACTTCATCAGACTAAAGAGCCTCTGGAAGGCAAAGGAAACCAAGATTGAAATGAAAAACAATCCACCAACTGGGAGAAAATATTTGCAAATCACATATCTGATATGGGGTTAGTCTCCATAATATATAAAGAACTCACACAAATGAACTACAAAAAAAAACCTAATCAAAAAGTGGGCACAAGATATCAACAGACATTTTTCCAAAGAAGATATACGGATGGCCAATAGGCACACGAAAAGATGCTCAACAACACTAATCATCATGGAAATGCAAATCAAAACTACATTTAGCTATCATCTTACACCCGTTAGAACGGCTATAATCACCAAGACAAAAAACAACCAATGTTGGAGAGGTTGTGGAGAAAAGGGAACCCTCATCCACTGCTGGTGGGAATGCAAACTGCTACAGCCACTGTGGGAAACAGTATGGAGATTTCTCAAACAATTAAAAATAGAAATACCATATGACCCACCTATCTCACTACTGGGTATTTACCCAAAGAACTTGAAATCAACAATTCAAAGAGACTTATGCACTCCTATATTCATTGCAGCATTATTCACAATAGCCAAGATGTAGAATCAACCCAAGTGCCCATGGACTGACGACTGAATAAAGAAGATGTGGTATACATATACAATGGAATACTACTTAGCCAAAAAAAAAAGAGACAAAATCGTCGCATTCGTACACAGATGGACCTTGACGGCATCATGTTAAGCAAAATAAGCCAGACAGCGAAAGACAAACACCAAATGATTTCACTCATATGTGGAATATAAACAAACTTACGGACAAAGAGAACAAATTAGTGGTTACCAGGAGAAGGGGGATGGAGAGTGGGCACAAGGGGTGAAGGGGCATACTTACGTGGTGTTAAAAAAAAAAAGGAAGACTTTTCATTAAAGCATTATGCACTTATTTGAAAGTATCTTAAATGTTGTTGTAAATATTCTACTTTGCTAAGAAAGTGGTTTCTGTTTTAGCAATTTCAGGCTGCTAAGCATTGCCTGGGCAGTTTAGCTGAAAGCTGTTACTTATACAATTAATCACTACTGAAATTTAATTCATGCTGTATAATTAAACTAAAAAACTTTTCTTTGGAGGAAAAGAAAGTCTATGGAAATAAAACACACACAATTTTTTTAAAAATATAACGCACATAAAGCATTTAGCATGGTATCTAGCACATAGTTAAATATTGATAACGGCATTGATACTATTATTGGCATTTAACATTCAGCAAACTCGATTTATCTATGCACTTTCCTATTCAACCCATAAATGACCATACTTCAGAATATACTATAATACATAATACTCCTAATATACTTGGTTTTTAAAAAGAAACTATAACCACCAATATACTCTCAATCCCCTTTGGGAGTTAGCCAGATATCACTTTCCTAAATCTTAGACAAAGGAGAGTTGCAATAGTTACCACATCAATCAAGGGTGAGGCTGAAATTGAGAGCTGTTTTTAATGGAAATGGACTGTGATATATATGGAAAATTTGCTTGAAATGACATGAAGCTGTAAGGTAGCCGAATGGTGATTTCTATCTTGATAAACGGACTGATGCAATCTAAAGAAGGGTCAGTGTTTCGGCTGTATTACAAGCCCTGCCGAAAGAGATGGATGATGCAACTTCTATAGTAAGAATGGAGTCAACTCTGAGTCACCACTATGACCTTTGATGAGCATGAAGGAAAAAGAAAAATTCCTGAGCATTGACTCCTATGCTATCACACTTCGTGAACCATGTGTAAGATGTTTCAGTCCTATTTGGACACAGTATTGTACATACCCATAGATCTCAAGAACATATTTAGTGGGAAAAATACTGGAGTCATTAGCTCCTATGATAATGTCCCACACACTTTCTGTAAGTATCTCAAAATATTTTCCATCAGGCATTTGTCCTGTCCATCCTAGGTCCACCAAAAGATTTGTTGAATGAATGAATAAAGGAATTTAATTTAAAAAAAAAAGAAAGGACTCTGATGTGAGGTAAAACTATTAAAGGACTAACCCCATTCATAATCCTGGAAAGCCCTCAGAATCAAAGTGTAAGTGTTCCTTCAACTCAAGCCTGGAGAAAATGGGGCAGGGGGAATTGATTAAGTAATAACTGCTAGGGTAAGGCCTGAAAATGATCCATACCTAATTATAGACACCTAACTGGCTTTTTTCCTTAAATCTTATTTTAATTGCAATTTAGAAAAATGTTTTAACCTAGTGGTTTAAGTTTATTTCATCTGTATTAATAAAGAACCATATATCTTTTTTACAGCAAACACACCATAATTGACGAGGAAGAAAGAGCACTAAACACTTCCAAAATGAAACCTGCCTATGGAGAACCAGCTGTTCAGACCTGAGAGTGAGACAAAGATTTAGGAGGAAAAAAGTCCACTGACTGCAGGCCTTTTGCTATAGAGCAAAAAATATTTACTTTTAGATTTTGAAGAGTAACATGGAATATATGGAAGGATTAAGAACAATAATACTTTGCATTTGCATAATTCCATAAGGTCTACAAGGTACTCTTATATAAATTAAATCAGATGCCATTTTTCCCCTAAGATATCAAGCTGGAAAGGATAACCATTATTAAGCAACACATCTGAACAGTATTAATAACCATATTATATGTCAACAATATAATACTGAGTTTAAATAATATGAACTTTTCAATAAGTGGGAAAGGCAGAAACATGAGAGATTGAATTATGTTATATAAGACAATTTCTCACGAAGATATCAAAACATATTATAAAAATTAACTGAGGTACAAAAGA
Source organism: Equus asinus (assembly GCF_041296235.1). NCBI lineage: Eukaryota > Metazoa > Chordata > Mammalia > Perissodactyla > Equidae > Equus > Equus asinus. The sequence goes on from NC_091813.1 coordinate 46,065,469, forward strand.
TTCTCGGTTGAGCCATGATGAATACTAAATTGTTCTATGATTAGCAACTGACCTTGGAGACCCTTGCCACCCCCTCCTTTTCACTACCTTTTCTTTCCACTTTACTGTTAGAATACTTTCTCCTCCCTCCCACACTACTCATCTTTTAAAACCCATCTTAACTACGTCTTTATCTATGAAACTTTGAGAACACCATGTCCAAAGTGGCCTCACACCACTTACTGTGCTATTCCTTAAGAACGTATCCATTCACAGCCTTGTAGTAATAACTATACTCGAAAATGTGTCATCCCTCCCACCAGCAGATAAGCTTGGTGAGGGAAAGAACCATGTCACATATTGCTGTTGTACAATCATCTTCATCATCCAGATCATCAGTGTCTCCCTCCTCTCCTCTCCTCTTAGATGTCTCTAAGGCATCTCAAACTCAACATGTCAAAAAAAAAGAAAAAGACTCTCCCTCCCCTCTGCAAGCTAGTTCTCTTCTAGAATTTCTTTTTCAAAAGGAGCCACCACTAGCTGCTAAAGCCAGAGAAATCGAGAAATCTTTGCCACCTCTTTTCCTCACTGCCCATATCCAATTCCTCAATTTCTATCAGTTTGACCTCAGAAATACCTCTCAATTTTTTCCACTTCTTTCTATCTTTCCTAGCCTGGATTTCTACAATGTTTTTATAACTACTTTTCTGATACCTTCTTCCCCATCTCTACTTTCATCTATCTACACTACAGTCATAGCGTAATTTTTAAAAAAACAGGGGCCGCCCAGTGGCAGAGTGGTTAAGTTCGCACACTCCGCTTCCGCGGCCCAGGGTTTCACTGGTTCGCATCTGGGCACTAACATGGCACCGGTCGTCAGGCCACGCTGAGGCAGGGTCCCCACATGCCACAAGTAGAAGGACCCACAACTAAAGTATTCAACCATGTTCTGAGGGGATTTGGGGAGAAAAGGCAGGACAAAAAAAAAACCCTGATTATGCCATTCCCCTGCTAAAGCTCAAAATCTTGAACAGCCTACACAGAACTATGTGCCGGTCCTGGTTAAGGGATCTTTCTCTCTCAGGCCACTCTCATCCTCACTCGTCATTCCAGGCACATTGGCATCTTCTGTACCCTCAAATGTGCCATGCTACCTCACGCTTGCACACAACATTCCCTCCGCTCTTTGCCTAGTTAGCGCCTACTCATCCTTCAGATCCCTGCACAAGCATTACCTCCTTGGGAAATCCTCCTTGACAACCTAAATTTAGATGAGATTCCCTTGTTATTCTGCCATAGTACTGTGCTTCTCCTTACTTCTTGTCATATTGTGCAAATATTTGTTTGTGTGAATTATTTGCTTATTAACTATCTTCCCCAACAGACTTACAGTGCCTAGCATATAGAACAGCCAATACATACTTACTGAATAATAATAATAGAATCTAATATTTAATGAACCCTATATACCACACACTATGCTAAGTCTTTCCATGCATTAGCTCACTTCATCTTCCAAAGCCCAATTAGGTAAATAATATCATTATCTCTATTTTTACAGATGAAGAAAGAGAGATCAGTAATTTATGCAAAGTCACAGAGTCATTGAGTGTAAGAGCTAGGACAGGAACCTAAATTTGTCAGACACAAAAACTCACCTTTTTTTACCATTAATTAAACTTGCCTCCCTCAAACCATTGCTTACAGGACTAAATAAATACTTGATTAAATGTCTACTCATACTAAGCAGATAGATATTAAGATACTTTTACACTAGGATAAAGGGTAATGGCAAAAAATACTTAACCAGAGTTTCTTTTAATTTGGAAATATTAATCCATAGAGTTACATAGCAGGTTACTAACTGGGTTCCAGAAAGAGAGACGTAATTGTCCTGGGAATAAAATAGCTCGGGAAACAGGCCTCCACTGACGTGACAAAGGCTCTGTGCTGGTATAACACAAGCCTACTGGGGGTAACTATGTCCCCATTTCTGAATTCATCAGGAGTCTTAGCCAAATCCAGGGTCTCCTGATGGGATTTATTATGCTTAAATTAATTGTGGGGTAGGGAAGAATCTTAATGAATTCTCAAAACGTTTTTCTGTGTTCAGCTTAACCTGGCTAACTTACCAAAGGAGGTAGCAACAGTGTCTGTTTTACTTCCTAACAAGTCTAATCAACCCAAAGACAGTGCAAGGAAGCCCACACCTACCCAGAACTAGATGGATAGAGAATGGATCTGAGTTTGTCAATAATACACTAATATGAAGTTTCTAGGGAAATTTCTTTCAAAAAGCAGTTAGACCTGAATATGAGATGTTTAAATAAAAACAAAGTCATACTTAAAGAACAAGTTCTAACTCAGCTTCTTAACTATTTGATGTCATTAACCTAATTATGGGTACAAATAAGCCCATAATAAGCTGTCTCATAAATGTAGATAGGATGTAGGGGAGAAATGATCACTTTCAAATATGATTAACAAAGAAATACTGCTAAGTAAACTCAATAGATGAATTTCCCCCAGATTAGTGCCAGCTGCTATTTAACAATTCATTTATGTTTATAGTTAAATTTCTTCTGATTCTGAGACATCTTTGAGCCTTACTACTCAGTGACATCTTTGGACCAGCAGCACTGGCATTACCTGAGAGTTTCTTAGAAATTCAAAGTATTAGGCTCTACCCTAGACCTACTCAATGAGAATCTGCATTTTTAACAAGATCCCCAGGTGACATGTAGGCCCATAAAGTTTGAGAATCTCTGGATTATAGAACGACCAGTTGTGATGATGTTGGAGACAGGCTAACATAAGGTTATAGGCAAATCCATAAAGACAGAAAGTAGATTAGTGGTTGCTAGGGGCTGAGAGGAAGAGGGAAAGGGAAATGACTAGTACAGAGTACAGGGTTTCTTTCTGGGGTGATGAAATTCTTGTAGAATTTGATAGTAATGTTGGTTGCACAACTGTGTGAATATACTAAAAATCAATGAATTATACACTTTCAAAGGATGAATTTTATGGTATGTGAACTATATCTCAATTTTTAGAAAAGAATAGAACAGGGCTTTGCAGTTTCCCATGAAAGAATCTAACTGGTTATTTCAATGCTATATGGTTGATAAGGCCATTAAAAAAAATTTTTTTTAAACTTAAACACCTCAATAAATACACGTAATACATAAATACAATAGTAATGGTTGGCTATTACAATTAAATATGGAGTTACACTGAAAACCGTTCTCTTGAATAATACCCACCCAACTATTTTTCTTTCCTATTTGTATAGGCTATCCAATGTTCAGTAGTTGTATTTTGTATAGACTGAATGACAAATCATCTATGTCTTCATAAAGAGGAAACAGAAGAAGGGATAATGAATAGCTTGAGCAGAAAGGGATATGTAATCATTTAGGCTGTAATAATTCCTTAAAATTTTACATTTATTATATTTCTAATTATAGTGTTAATATTATATGATCTTCTATATCTTTCCCAAAACTAAGCAATCAAATCTGTGACATTCAGGTCACCATCTTCACCTAATCAGCCCCCTCCTGCCCATCTCTGCTCTTTTGCTTAGTAAATAGTGCCATCATCCACCTAGTTGATCAACAGAGAAACACTGTGGTCAACCTTGTCTGCTTCCAAAAAAATCTCTTAAATTTCAAATACTTCCCTCCAACCCCTCTGTTATGCTCTAATATCAACCACTATCACCTTTTACCTTGGCTTCAGCAAAAGCTTCTTAACAGGTCTTCCTACATCCATTCTTGCCCCACTCCAATCCACTCAGAAGGCTAAGATGATTTTAAAATTCAAACAATATTCTCTGTTAAAAACTTTCAATGCCTTCCTGATGTTCTTAAGATAATCCTTAGTAATTTACAAAGTCATTCAAGATGGCCCCAGCTTAATACTTCAACAATTCTACTCCCAACTCCTCCTCTCAACCCGACTATATGAGACATCTTTCACTCCTTTAATGCACCACACTCTCTAATCTTTATTTCGTAATTTTTTATACTACTAGTACTTTACTGAGGTACAATTTACATACAGTAAAATGCACAAGTCTTAAGTGACTGGCTTGAATTTTGACAAACATATACACCTATGTAACCATCAACCAGATCAAGACACAGAACATTTCCATCACCCGATTTCCATAAAGTTCTCATGTGCCCCTTTCCACTTAACCCTTCCCACACTCCATGCAATCACCATTCCAATTTCTATCATAATAGATATTTCTGTTTTTCCTGAATTTCATGTAAATGAGATCATACCCACATGTACTCTTTTGAGTCTGGCCTCTTTTACTCAACTTAAAGTTTCTGAGATTCATCCATGTTACTATATGTATGTTTTCCTTTTTAGAGTTGAGTAGTAATTCTTCCTGCAGATATACCAAAAATTGTTTATTCTATTGATGGACATTTGGACTGTTTCCTGTTTGGAGCTATTATGAATAAAACTGCTATGAACATTCTTTACAAGTTTTCTGTGGTCACAGGCCTATGACCTTGGATATATAAACCTTCTTGGATATATATACCTGGAAATGGATGCTGGGTCATACTGTAGGTATACATATAAACTCATCAGAAACTCCCAAACTTTTCACCAAAGTGGCTGTACCATTTTATCCTTTCACCTACACCAGTTACTCCATATCCTCACCAACAATGGTATAATCAGTCTTCTTAATTGTGGCCTTTCTAGTAGATGTATAGTATGTCTTAATCTAGTTTAATTTTTTTAATCAAAATAATATATTTATATTGTTAAAAAACAAAATAACATAGAGATTATAATCAATCCTCTGATCCATCCCTCCCCTTCTTCATATACCAATACTTTTAACTTTTTGTGTTTTTGATTCTTCTGATTATTTTATATCTCTAAGTGTTTATATCACTATTCTTGACTTACCAACTTTAAACATTACTGATTTTCTAACAGATGAAACTATATAGCTCACTTACAGTTCCATCTCCATCTTCCCTCTCCATCTTCTTATACTCAAATGATCATTTTTAATTCATCTATTGTTTACTTTAAAAATTATTCTTAACACCAACTTTTTTTTCAACTTTGAACAGCACCTCTATTCTTCACATGTTAGTGAGGGTAACCCTAGCTGCTGCAGTAAATAAACCCCAAAATTTCAGTTGCTTAACACAACAGAAATTTACATATTGCTGTTATAATAACTAATTAATCTGGTAGGCTTGAAGAGAATTAATGCAATGCACTCCTCCATAGTTGTTCATAAAACTAAGAGCACTGGTGCTCTCTCTTACTTCTGGGCCTTCCTACACATTGTTTCCCCAGGCCAAATGCCCTTCTCCACTCCCTTCCCTCTCCTTCACTCAGCCAGCTCCTATCTGTCTTTCAGATTTACACTAGCACAAAATCACCAAGGAGCATTCCCAGACTCCAAGTATAGGCTAGGTGCTCCTCCAGCACTCTGTGCTTAACTCTGTCATGGCATTGATTACATAATGTTGAAACTAGTGTTTTCTTATCTGTCTCCTCCAAAACTATAAATTTCTTGGGCAAAAGGGAAAAATTTTATTCTCTAATGTATCCTCAGCACTATGCCTGGATTATAATAGATACTCAAATATTTCATGAAAAACCAATTTATTAGAATAATTATTCATATAAATATTATTTTCCATCACTTATTCATTAAATTATACATAGTTATGGGAAGGAGAATCAGAATGGATCCAAGATTTTAGATAATGAAAACAAATAGTCCACAAAGTTTAACTTTATATTTCAAATAACAATTTGCCTAAGAAGAAAGTTTAAAATCTTCTAGTACTGAGAAAACTTTATCAGAACAAACAGCACAGCCTTTAATTGTTGTTAATGTCATTAAAATAACAAATTCAAATAAACTGTTGTATTTACTCAATAATTTATTAAGAGACCACTTTGATCCAAGCACTGTACTACACAGATTCCAAAGATTCAAGAGTGAATATATCACACACAATCCCTGATCTAAGTTTTATAAAAGCAGAGTGAATTTATACTAAAAATATAAAATGCTAAATAAATGAACTTATAAAATGCTAATATATGGGGGCTGGCCCCGTGGCCGAGTGGTGAAGTTTGCGTGCTCCGCTGCAGGCGGCCCAGTGTTTCGTTGGTTCGAATCCTGGGCGCGGACATGGCACTGCTCATCAAACCATGCTGAGGCAGTGTCCCACATGCCACAACTAGAAGGACCCACAACGAAGAATATACAACTATGTACTCGGGGGCTTTGGGGAGAAAGGAAAAAAATAAAATCTTTAAAAAAAATGCTAATATATGAACAAAAAATGCATAACAATGGGAATCTCAATTCCATAAAGCCCACTGAATTGTTAATTCTTGTTTTAGAGGAAAACTAAAGCATTTCAAATTATTAATAACTTAATTGGGCAATTGTTTATATAATAAAGGATTCCTTATGCCTTCTGGGAAAATTCTGAGTATGAACCTACATACCATGCATAACTGAACAGATAGAAAGACAGTCCCAGATAAGAAGAAGAAAAACAGATAAACAAGTACAAACAGTCTTTGTGGAATCACAAACTGCTGCAGTTGTGGAATAGAGACCTACTTTTGGCAAATGGTAGAAAAAAGACTGAAAATACACAGGACATAAGGAAGAGAAACAACAAATAGGATAAGCAATGGGAGAAACAGAAGTGAAATGAAAAACCAAATGACAGGATAAAAATATTACTTAGCATACTAACAACCTTCACATTTATGTTGAATTCAAGGTAAGAATTTGGAGAACAATTAAAATTTCTCTTCAGAATCTCCTATTGAATCGTGAAGCCCACAAGTTAATCAGCTCACACAGACTATGGGTGTAGATTTAGCACAACACAAAAAAACAATGGTTAACTCACTGCTATCCAAAACAACACGCTAAGACTCATTTCAATTACAGCTTCAACAATTAGGTATGCATCAATGACCTCAGTAGCATTTAGATATTATAGCAAAAATGCCTGATTCTTATACATTTACATGTTATTTCACTATAAACTACCTTTTAAAATTTTTTATAGTAAGGTAAGGGATGGATTATAATGACTTTTTTTAATGATGCATGTAAATAGGTTATATCATCTATGAATTTCAGTTTAGGATAGTAAAGGAGTCTATAGAATAACTTATACAAGGGAGAATTACATCAATTGGGGGTTGAGAAGCACTGCTATAGCATCTATAACTGGGAGTGAAGTTATTGGGTAATAAGGTATGTGTATTTTAACTACACTAGATAAACAAATTGTTTTCCTCAATGTTGTAATATAATAATTTACAATTCCACTAGCACTATATGACAGTTCCAGTATTCTACATCATTGTAACTACTTAATACTGCTACCAATATGGTAGGCAAAAAACATATATCTTAATGTGGTTTTATTTTATATTTCTCTGGTCATTAATATAATTGAGCATCTTTTTTATTTATTGGTCATTAATATTTCATTTTTTTAAAGTTCTTGTTTAACTATTTAGCCTATTTTTCTATTGGATTAAAAATAGCTAACTTTAAGAATTCTGAGGAAGAAAAGATTAAAGTGAACACCATGCCAGCAACATCCAAACACCAAAACAACAAATAAATTTAGGCATATTAATCAGATTATTTTAATATAAGGTGGTACAGCAAACTTATCAGAAAGGCAGACAATCTAGAAGAAAAAAAAGCTTTTTTAAATTAGAATGAACATACAGAGAAAAAAAGGTGACAGAACAGCTTGTACCCAAACCTCAGTTACTTATTACTCTGCAAATAAGATTTGCAACTATCTTTTTCTTATTATGATATTATTTTACTGTCAAGAATACCCAGCATTATCTTGGGCAAATTTTAATCCTTTGCAGTCATTTTGTTTCAAATGCTAATTTAGTTTCTACTATTTGAATGCTATATTATCTAATAACATCAGTAAAATCTGCAAACTGTAGAATTTCCAATTAATTAGAACATTCTTCTAAAAATATAGCCCATTCAAACTTTGAAATTACTAAGCTGCTAAGTACGCTAAAAAGCTTACAAACCAACTTTATATTTTATCAGTTTATCTCATCCCATTACATACTGCCTGTAATAATAAAATAGAATTATGGTTTTAAATAATAATCTTCATCCTTTCAACATGCAGCCTATTAACTCTAATTTGTATCCGTTAAAGTGCTACCTCATCTTGACTTCGCATTGTTCTGATTGGTTTTTTGTCTATTTATTATTTAAGTCAAAGATCTATATTAAAAATGTGAATAGCCAGGGCCAGCGCCATAGCCAAGTGGTTAAGTTCACGAGCTCCGCTTAGGCAGCCCAGGGTTTCGCTGGTTCAAATCCTGGGCATGGACATGGCACCGCTCATCAGACCATGCTGAGGCAGAGTCCCACATAGCAGACACTAGAGGGACCTATGACAAGAATATACAACTATATACTGGGGGGCTTTGGGAAGAAGATGAAAAAAATAAAAAGATTGGCAACAGATGTTAGCTCAGGTGCCAATTTTTAAAAAAAAAAAGTGAATCGCTTATGTCACCAGAAAAAGAGGGACAAGGCCAAAGTAACAGAATAATAATATGTGAGACTATGTCATTATGATAATCTACTGGTACTTGAAGTAACTAAACTCCTTTGCCCAATTACGCTAAATTCTTTGCTATAATGTGCTATTGTATCAAAACCCTAATTATGGGCTTTCCCTGTTTTACGAACCATATCACCTTAGATTACCCTGTCCACTGGCTCTCTCCACTGATTCAAGATAGCTACTGACTGGCCAAGTGCCTCCATTCCTCATTTACCTGGTTACTACCTGATACCTCACCAGCTGCCTCCCAGGTCCCCCAGCCTGCCTTAGCTCCTTTATTGTCACCCTCCCTCCTTTTTTCCTCCCAGGAAAAGAGCTTGCTCCCAATCCTCATTGCTCGCATAATACAACTTCTATTCCTGCCTCTGGCTGCCATAAAATCCCCTAACCTCTGACACTATGGCTAATCTCCCCCAATCTCTACTCTAGTTTCTAATGCCTCAGACCCCTGGCCAGTGCCCTGGACCTGAGGAGCCTGTTCCCCTTTAGAAAACTATGACAAGGCAAGATATATCCTGGTGTATAAGATTTTAATTCTGAATGTGTTTCTCCATAGAAACAATGTTATAAATAGTTCTCAGGTACTATAGTACTAGAGTACCGTAACTCAATTACCTACAAGTAAAACAGGTTCTGATGGGGTAGATGGGTAACCTGGGCATCATTTATATCAATATTTCCTGAGGGAAAAGGCATTTCACATTTCAAACAACTAACTTAAAAAGACTTCCACTTTCCTGAAAATACTGCTCTGTATTGTCTCAGCAAGCAACACTATGTGTTACAAAAAGTAGTGATCAGTATCTGTTAATTGACTGATATTTGAGGGGGGGCACAAATGTATCTGCCACTATAGTATTTTTTAAAATATAATTTAGCAAAGACCATAACAAAGTAATTGAATTTTTTTTTTTAAGTGAGGAAGATTGTCCCTGAGCTAACATCTGTGCCGATCTTCCTCTATTTTGTATGTGGGACACCACCACAGCATGGCTTGATGAGCAGTGCGTTGGTCCATACCTGGGATACGAACCCGTGAACCCTGGGCCACCAAAGTGGAGCATGAGAACTTAACCACTACACCACCAGGCTGGCCCCAAAGTAATTGAATTTTTAAAAGAGTGTTTACTGGCCCCCTATTTATTATTACTGATCTAAACTAAGGCCACCCACAACTTATCTTTCCATCATACTAACAAATTCAATTTAAGAGCAAGGAGGAGAGGATGCAGAGAAGCGGGAACTCACACTGTTAGTGAGAGTGTAAACTGGTGCACCCACCATGGAAAACAGTATGGAGATTCCTCAGAAAATTAAGAATAGAACTACCATATGTTCCAGCTATTCCACTTCTGGGTATTTATCTGAAGTACATGAAAACACTAATTTGAAAAAATATATGCACCCCTATGTTCATTGCAGCATTATTTACAATAGCCAAGATATGGAAATAAGCTAAGTGTCCACCAATGGATGAATGGATAAAAAGATGTGAGATACACACACACACACACACACACACACACACACACATATACACACACACGGAATACTACGCAGCCATAAAAAATAAGGAAATCTTGCCATTTTCAACAACATGGATGGACTTTGAGGGTATTATGCTAAGTGAAATAAGTCAGATAGAGAAAGACAAATACTCAAAGATTGCTCTTATATGTGAAATCTAAAAAAAAAAAACAAAAACTCATAGACACAGAGAATAGACTGGTGGTTACCAGAGGGAAAGAGGGTTGGAGGGAGGGCAAAATGAGTGAAGGGGATCAGTTATATGGTGATGGACAGTATCTAGACTTACAGTGGTGATCACCATGTAATGTATACAAATATCAAATTATAATGTTGTATACCTGAAATATATATAATGTATACCAATTTTACCACAATAATAAAGAAAAAAAACAATGTGGAAAAGGTAGCCAAATAATCCATTTGTGTTCTTGGAAAAAAAAAAAGAGAGAAAGAAAGGAGGAAAGATAACCCTCAGTGAGAACTGATTATGAGCCAAAAGGCTGACATATTTTAATTTAGCCTTACTACAATTCTATGAGATTAGGTACTACTAATCCCATTTTATACATGAAGAAAGTAAGGTTCACAGAAATCAGGTATATTGACAGTTGGTTTATAGGATTAATAATTTTTATTAGGCGAAAAAAGAAAAAAGAGATTGTACAAACTGAGAAAGATATTTAATTCCAAATCCAAATAAATCAGAATAAGTAGTCTGAAGGATGAACTAGAAATAAAAGTGGAAATTAGCCATATTTTAACCCAGGAGCTTACATGCAGTATGTACCACTAAAATATATGTAAGGGTCGTTAGAGGGTGGAGCAGAAAACGACCTGAGAAACTAGCCAGTGAAGAGGCTCAGGGCTTCTGAGAATCCAGGGAACCTGTGGACTGCTGCACAGCTGCTTCCTCGGCAATGCCAGCCCTCGAAGCAATTCAAGAGATAACCTGATTCCTCTTTAAAATAGCTTCACTCCTACAGCTACCTAGAAAATAGGTCCTGGTACTACTAGCAACGTGTCTAGGATAGACAGGAGTAATGGTGAAGCCCAGATACAACCCCAAGTCTATCTGAATCCAAAGTCCATAGTTTTCTCTCACTTTAAAATCTGAAACCAAAATTGATCGTTTTTATATTTTTAGGAGAACTGAAATAATTGCACTGATTTACTTAGTAGGGAGGGATACTGACATAGCAGGAAGCCCACTCTTTACTCATAACCCACCAATTCTTCAGAGAGAAAGGAGTTGCAGCAACCACAGATGCCTAAAGGCACTACTTCCAACCAACTAGTCTATGCCCCTAGAGTAGGGCAAGAGGGAGAAGTGGGGAGTTTTCAGTTATATCTATGACTTCCGTTACCACACCAACCCATCTTCCCTCTCCATAACACACACACGTAAGAAACTGGTGAGCGAAACCAATATTACCTCTTCCCATCTGTTCCTTCTCACTTTGTCACCTTTATACAAAACTCCAGAAACCTATAGGGCCCATCTCTTTTCTACCACTGGCAACAATAGGTATTTAAATCAGCTTCTGAGAATACAAAGATTTATCACCTAGTCTTCTCAGAGGAAACGTAAAGTAGCTTGAAATATACCCCAAAAGACCCATGCATACACACAAATAATAATAATAACTTTTAGGAGAGTCATGACCTAACATAAACAGTAAGGCAGAGAGATACACCACAGGACTGGAGAATCTGTCTGCTGGCTGACTCCTTTTACCTGCCCCCTTGTACCTTTTCAGCTCTTAAACAGAGATGAAAGGCACTATAGTATGCATTGATCCTGTATCCATCACCCAGATTCATCCTAAAATAATCCCAAACAGCATCCCCAACTCATACAAGATTTCATTTTTCATTATAAAAGTCAGCAAGAATATATTTATTTTGCCAAGGAAGTTAAATATATTATAACCTGAGAAAAGTATTAACCATCACTAGCCAATGCAAAAAAAAACTACAAACACACATTTTAAAGAGGAAAAAATCTATGCCGTCTTCAATCCCCAAAGTAAACTTTTGTTTGTTTCTAAGGAGAACACAAGGATCACAGCAAAGAACAGACTTTGCTCAAATGCAGTTTCATACATTATTTACTTAGTTCTAATCTCCTAAAATCATGCCAAACTTTTTATGAAAATAATTATTACAGAAGATCACGTTAAAAGTCTACTGAAAAAAGAAAACTTTTTCCACTTTTAGAAACTTCTTTCTTTTTAGAAAACTTTGCTACCTTTAGTGGCTTTCACAAAAACCTTTATACTTAGGTTTTGTCCCTTTCATAGCAAGGGAAAATAACTGAATTTCACAACTATTTCCACAAATCTATACTTGGACAAAGTTGGACACAAATTTAAGGAAAACTTTGCACCAACATAAAAGCAATTGAGATGATATAATTAAATAATCTTAGAACAAACAGATATTTCTCAACCTACAATAAGTGAAATTTAACAAAATCGTTTTAAGACTGATAAAAACCAGTCGTAAGAATTAGAGCCTTCCCCATAAACATTTTAAAGTTCTTCTCAAGGAATCCATACCAAACACACATTCTATCAATTCCATTTCATAAATTTAAAAAAGCAAAAGCTTATTCCTTGATGACAGGGGAAAGTTCCAAGCATTCCATAGCGGAATGAAGTTTACATAGTGGCCTGCGACACCACCATGGTGGCAAGAAAGGGAAGGAAACAGTGGCAAGTCTCTTAACTGCCACTCCCCCATGCCTGCTCTGGGCTAAGCAGAAAAACTGCGAGTGAGAGTCCATTACAGCTGATCCTACCTGTCGCCATGGGAGCATCAATGCCGGGATGCTGGCGGCTACATTACACTCTGGACAATACTGAGCACAGGTGAATGAGAGCGGCTTCTCAGCAACGCTAGCCAGAACTGAGGAAGACAGCAGTCTGACAAGAAGTCAGGTTTTCTCTATTTTCTTCCCTCCTCAACCTATGCCCTCCACCCTACTTCCCTTGACTAATTTTCCTTTCAATCTGTCTTCACTTTCTTTGGGAATATCTCAAGTTTTTGAAGAGTTATATCTTATATATAAGTTATATCTTATAATCTTTCTTATATTCCACAAAACCTAGCATGATTAATAAATGTTCCACCAACTTATTTTGGTAGTTGAAACTTACCTTTGTATTACTGCAGATCAAATTATACTTCATAAAAAATTAACAGAACCTCCACTCTTGTGGGGGAAAATCCTCTGTATTTTTGTAAATAAAAAGTCTAGAAGACTATATACAAAATGTAAATAATGATTATTTCTAAGCATTAACATAACAGATACTTTCAACATCCTTTTCCCACTCTAAGAATTTTATAATGAACATATTCCAATTTCCTAATCAGGCAACAAATTAACGGGATAAAATTCATGGTGTTTAGCACATTTTCAACCTAGTAACCTTATGATTACACAGGCCATAAAGGTAACGAACTTTATATTAGAACTTTCCTGTAATCTCAGGCTGAAAGTGCTAATATTCACATGCTCCTGGTATGTTCACCACCCAGAATTACTCCTTTATGGCATAATGTAAACCATAAAGCACTGTACAAAGGTATGGGGTTATAGTTCACCTTTGATCAATAAGATTTGAATGAAATTAAAATGTGACATGACATTCTTTGTTAATGAGATGAGGTAATAACACATTTTGGTTCTTAAACTTCTTCCTGTTCTGCACACATTCCTGCAAGTTCATTCCACAGCTGCAAGTTCTTTGACATCTTTTCTCATGATCCAACCCTGCTCTCAGAAGTTCTTCTGAAGTCACAGTCCCACCATTTTGGAATCATGAGTGCAATGTTCCTAATTTTCTCCACATCAAAAGCCTCTTACCTGTGAGCACATACATGAACTAGAAAATACTAGGAGTTAGATAATATCAAAGCATAGAGAAGGAAAAAGGCAAAGGACAAGCTCTATCTGCTCTAAGGTATGGTGTTGCCTACATTCTCCCTAATCTATCAGTCCCTCTTAACTTGTCTGACTCTCAGCCACCTCACACTCTCTGTCCTTCTACCACATCAACCAGGCAAACTCCAATTCTCCCTACCCTGGGCTGCTAATGAAGAAAACCATGCAATCATGCAGACTGCTGCCACGACTGTTCTACTTTAGGTGGACTGCAGTACTTCTATAATCTTATTTTTGGTCAGCAAATTTTCACATATCCTTCATTAATTATTTCAAACTCTCACCACTAGACATTCACACGCACACAAAAGAGACACACAACCATGTAACTACCTCCTCATCTCCCTAGCAAACGGCTATTTGTTGACACCATCCTTTCTTCTTTCACTGCAGTTTCACAGAACAAACTATATATTCCATTTCCTACCCAAGGCCAATCCCTCCAGCTGTGCTTGTGATCCACTGATTCTTACAAATTCCTCTTTTACAGACCCTTGATCCACTAATAATTCCACATACCATTATGATTTTTGCCCCTAAAATTACTGAGGTATAACTGATGTGCAATAAACAAATTTAAAGCATACTATTACTAAGTTTTGATATAGGCACACATCCATGAAACCATCATGACAATCATGATGAAGACAAGATGCACATCAGTAGATGATCTATATCTATATCAGTAAATGACCATCAGTAGATGATATACATAAACAAACTGTAGTACATCCAGACAATGGAATATTATTGAAAGCTAAAAAGAATTGAGCTATCAAGCCATGAAAGACATGGAAGAACCTTAAATGCATATTACCAAGTGAAAGAAGCCAATCTGAAAAGGCTACATACTGTATGATTCCAAGTATATGGCATTCCAGAAAAGGCAAAACTACGGAAGCAGTAAAAAGATCAGTGGCTGCCAAAGATTGGTAGGGGAGGGAGTATAAGATGAATAGGTGAAGCACAGAGGATTTTTAGGGCAGTGGAACTATTCTGTGTGATAACAATCCATAATGGTGGGTACATGTCTTTATACATATTCATTATACATTATACAGATACATACATATCTGTCCAAACCCACAGAATATACAACACCAAGAGTGAACTCTAATGTAAACTGTAGACTGTGGGTGTCAATGTAAGTTCATCAGTTGACAAATGCACCACTCTGGTGGGGGACATTGATAATAGGGTAGGCTATGCATTTGTAGGGGTAGGAAGTATATGGGAAATCTCTAGACCTTCCATTCAATTTGCTATAAACTTAAAACTGCTCTAAAAAGATAAAGTCTATTTTAAAAAATCATATAACAATTTTGGAGTTGAAAAGTACAATAACTAAAATGGAAATTTCACTAGAAGGGGGCTCAGCAGCATATTTGAGTTGGCAGAAGAAAGAATCAGCAAACTTGAAGACAGGCAATTGAGAGTATCCTGTCTGAGTAACAAATAGAAAAAAAGAATTCGGAAAAATGAACAGAGCCTCAGAGACCTGTGAGACACCATCAAGCCTATAAACATATACAGAAAGGGAGTCTCAGGAGGAGAGAGAAAGAGGCAGAAACAATATCTGAAAAAGTGATGGCTGAAAATTTTTCCAATTTGATGAAAAATATTAATCCACACATCCAAGAAGCTCAACAAACTCCAAGTAGAATCCATACCTACACATACCATAGTCAAACTGTCAAAACACAAGGACAAAAAGAGAATCTTGAAATTAATAAGAAAAATAACTTCTCATGTACAAGAGATTCCCATAAGATTAATAGCTGACTTCTCATCAGAAACCATGGACGCCAAAAGACAGTGGGATAACAGAATCAAAGTGCTGAAAGAAAAAGACTGTCAATCAAGAATACCATATCCAGCAAAACTCTCCTGCAAAAAACAAAGGAGAATCAAGTGAGGAAGGAAAATCGAAGAAATCAAGATATTCCCAAATACAAAAACTGAGAGAATTCATCAATAGCAGATCTTCTCTACAAAAAATACTAAGGGTAGACCTTCAGTTAAAATGAAAGAACTATAGAGAGTAACTCAAATCCACACAAAAAGTAAAGAGCACTGGGAAAGGTAACAACACAGTGAAAGAGTAAAGACAGCATAAACATATTTTTATCATGACTCTTTTTTTCTTCTGTATGATTTAAAAGACAACTGCATAAAGCAATAATTATAAAACTGTGTTAGAGTGCTTATGACAAAGATGCTTAGCCACTATGCAATAACATCCATGCTGAACTTGTGTCAAAATCCCTATCATGTTGGAGGCTAAATTGCTTGGGTAGCGATAAAATACTATTCAATCTACAAACTCTGCATGCTTTCTAAAGTTCTATTAAGTAAACTCTCAATAAAACTATGAAAACTGTGAATGACTTTAAGAGTTAAGCTTTTCCAGCTTCTGCACAGCAAAAGAGACAATCAACAAAATGAAAAGGCAACCTACTGAGAGAAAATATTCGCAAGCCATATATCTGATAAAGAGTAAATATCTAAAATACATCAAGAATTCATACAACTCAATAGCAAAAAATAATAATAATCCAATTAAAAAATGGGCAGAGGAACTGAATAGACATTTTTCCAAAGAAGACATAGAAATGGGCAACAGTTACATGAAAAGTTGCTCAACATCACTAATCATCAAGGAAAGCAAATCAAAACCACAATGAAATATCACCTCATAACTGTTAGAATGGCTTTTATCAAAAGACAAGAGATAACCAAGTGCTGACAAGGATGTGGAGAAATTAGAATCCATGGATTCCTTAGCAGATAGAAGTCTCTGTTTCTGAAAGGACACCTCCAACAGGGTTTTCACTTCCTAATAATCAACACCTTAAATTTCAGCTATTTACCCAATTAACTCATGGAAGGTGAACTAATGTTATACTAAATTATGGTACTCTAAAATATTGCACAACAATGATACTCATACTGGTTGAGATAACATTTAAGAATTTAGGGAGTTAAAAATGACTTATCAAATGTTTATTCTGGTAGGGTGCTACAAATACTGCTTTATAATTAATGGAAAACTGCCAAATTGAAATTTCTTAGATAAATTTATATTCTAAAGCAAACTTAGGATCATGCTACTGCTAGTAGAATTTTTTTTTGTCCGTTTATTCACTTATTTACTCAACAAACATTTATGGGGCACCTGCTATATGCCAAGCACTATGCTAGGAACAGGGGATAAAAAGACAAGGTCTCCACCCCTCAAAGTGTGCACACTCTAGTGAGAAGCTCTCATTCTGAAATAAAAGAATTTATGACTAGAAGGGATCTTATAGTGCCCTTATTTCACAAATAAGCAAACTGGGACTCATAGCTAATTTAGCACTCAAACACTCAGGTCTGCAGATTTCCTGCCTCATGTTCTTTGCACCACCCTTTTTCCGACTAAAGAGTGATGATGGAGTGCTTCCACATGAGTGAAGCAGAAACATGGAACTGTAGACAATACATATAATGGTTACCAAATTAGAAATATGTAAAGGAAATGGATGATATAAATATTTAACAATTTAAAGACAGAAATCCCTATGAGACGTGATTTCATAATAAAGTCCCAATTAGAAACTAAAGAACTAAAGTAAGAAACTGAAGAACTAAAATAAGGTAATATAACAGTAAGCCTTCTAAGACATAATTATGGTTTTGCCTGTTTACTGATCTGTAAAATGGGGATATTAAAAGCACTTATTTCATATGATTGTTGTGAAAATTAAATTAATTAATACTTGAAAGCATTTAGTAAGCCTTGTACCTAGCATATACTCAGTAAATGTTAGGTATTCTTATGGACAATCCTTTCTTTCCTTTTTTTTTTTTTGGCTAAGGACGTTCAGCCCTGAATTAAGATCTGTTGCCAATCTTCCTCTTTTTTTGCATGAGGAAGATTAGCCCCAAGCTAACGTCTGTGCTAATCTTCCTCCACTTTATATGTGGGTCGCCACCACAGCATGGCTGACAAGTGGTGTAGGTGCACACCCAGGATTCAAACCTAAAAACCCTGGCCAGTGAAGTGGAGTGCACCGAACTTAACCACTATGCTGCAGGGTCAGCCCGGGACAATCTTCTCTTAAATCCACAAGTGTGTCATATAAAGACAAAAAAAGGGAATGATCTATTTTTAAGGTAGTATTATTATGGTCTTATTTTTCTAACAACTAGTAAAATCTAACACTGAAACATGTATTTCAGAAAAAATATTTAATATGCATAATATCTAACAGTATCACTCCTTTCTCTATAAAGACATATATCAGTCCTAAAATTATAGGAAAAATAGACATTAATTAAATCATTAATTTAAATTAATTAAATCATCATTTAGTTCAGTATTCCTCAGCTTATAAATCCTAAACATTAAGAGAATGTTCAAAGATGACTTTCAAGTAATTAAAAAGTTTATGCAACTTTTCTTGTCTTACATGAAATATCCTTAAACTAATTAACATCTTCCAAATAACCATGCATCATGTACATTAATGAAACTATTTTATATTAATGTCAGTCATTATCCAGTATCAACAACAAAATAAATAACATATTAATATCCACTTACTGCAATCTCTCTACAAGCCGACATGGATATTCCTGTGCCTTCAATTTGCTTCAATGCATACTCCTTTTCATCTTTTCTGCACATGAACAAAAAAAAATTATTTTTTCCTACACATTACTTTCATATTCAAAATTATAACTACAAAAACAATGAAAATGCACTAGTGTCTCAGTGATATGTAAATAGTCTCACTATGCATGCACTGTTTATTATTTCTAATAATATTTCAACCACAGAAATATGACATCCCAAAAGAAATTCCTGTCACAATGAAAACATCAGACAGAGCCAAAACACAAAATTTGAAATTAAAACAGAACAGGATACTAAACACAGCATTAGTTTCAAAAAGAAAACAAGCATAAATATAAACTTAAGCATCTTGCAAGATAACTCTACTCCTGTCTTAATTATCTGGAATCTACAAAAGCATTCTGTTATAAACATTAACTACAAAAATAAATGACAGATGTAAACTCCTACATTCATTTAAAGTAATTTCATAATAAAAGAAGCACTTAATAGGAGGCAGGAGCTATAGAAGAATGTCAACCCACTGGGACACCCTAGTTCTCACCTACGACAGGGGACACTCAAAAGCCCCAAGACCTCAAACAAAAGTCTTGGAAAGACTTCAAGACACCAACATCTCATTTTCAAGAACTCTAGGAAAAACCCAGTCATCACATTGAATTTCCCAAATAATGGATGCAGGATTAGGAATTCTAGGAAACCTCAGTACTTATCAGGGTGCTTAACCAAGAGAAGACAGTAGCTCAATAATAGCGAAAGAGTCCATAAAAACAGTAATGTATCAGATGAGTGGCTAGGGCAACACAGTATCCTCAGGGTACTGACACCAGAACTAGCCACACCAAGGTGCCAGCTCAGTGTCACAAATGTGGTTCATATTTCGAGTTGTTCTGATAAGAGGAGTATAATCCATCCCTCAGAGTTTTGTCTTTGATTATATTAGAGCCTCAGCAAGGTATCACCATGTCATGATGGTTTTGTCAAATGATAGTACCTAAGGATGTCATTTTCCATGCCTTTTGAAGATCTTCACAATCATCTATGTTACAGGCAAATAAGTGAGTTAAGGTTACTTTCTCCCATAACTAGTTTGAAAATTATATCCATTTTTCTTCCAATACACAGCATTCAGGAAATAATTAAGCAGCACTTTGACAAACAGAAAATGCACCAGATATGTCAACAGGATATCAATTATTAAAATGATAATCATGAAGGTCATTAGAAATATGGAAAATGTTTACCATATACTAGTGAGAAAATATACAGATTATACCATATAAAAATATACATACATCTGGACATAAGTTGATGATATAAAAAATGAAAAACAGTTGTGTTAAGATGTAGGTAGTTATGTTAACAAACTTTAGTGCTAATATTATATTGTCTTTTAAATTAGAAACAGAGAGAAAAAGGAAATACCCAAAACAATTTGACCTTCTGAAAATAGTCACCTACTGAAACAACCTTTAGTATTTTCAAAGTAATATCTTAGGCATGTTTTAAAGAGCAAAGTCAAAAATAGGGAAAGCTTAAATGATCATTTTTTCCTTTTTCTCTATCCTGTTTCCTCTAAACTTAAAACGAGGCTTTTTTCAGACCACCCAGAAGCCACTAAGAAGTACGAGGAGTAGGTGACTGAACGTAATTAAAGCCAAATGTCTCCCCACCTTAAAAGTACATGTGAGCATGTATGTGAAACACTTGTGCCTGAGATGATTAACACATGCTTACAATGTAAATTTCACACATTTAATAATTAACTACCAGGTATCTATTACTAAGCATTTGAATTTTAAAAATTCTTAAAACAAAATTATATAAGCTTTCTGGAAAAATTTTCATATGAAATAATTTTTTTGACAGAAATATTTCAATCTCCAGTTGCCCTAAATGAAGTGCTCCAGAAGCTCATGTAATTGCATAGTTTTATTTTTAATACTGTAAAGAATATTACACAATCTGGATAGGTTATAGTTGCTATGGAAACTATAAGATTTTTGCAGTAAGTCAAAAAGTGCAAAATTAACACATCACATTAATGACTTTTGAATTTCACATCCAGGCTGTCAAAGGAATTTGAAAGCTTGAGCAGAACAGACTGAAGCATAGGCATCTTACTCTGGATTCCATGGGTAGGATCTAGGAACAAACCCAGTAGTTATTTCACTTAATAAGTTTAAATATAACTTCCATCTGCTAAATTAATAAAATACTCAAAGATCTGCAAACTTAAGATCTATTTGCAGCTTTTACATTAAAAATGAATCAAAGCATCATTCTTATTTCTCTTGTATATTAACTGTCTGATGATAAGTGATGATGTGGCACCTCTGAGGTTCACCGTATGAAGAAGTGGCAGAATCCCAGAGGACATATGGGACTTTCACCACTGTACTATGTCAGTGCCAATCTTTGGTCAGATGCCAATACCTTAGTTATGAAAACTAAAGATGTGCCCTTTCCCATGACATCCACAAATATTTCAATGACTAGCACACGGGCAGGGAAGCTTTATCGCTCTCAAACCGTGTGAGTGTCCCTCTCCCAGAGTCCCTCCAAGTGGTAGTGACAATTCATACCCCACAGCGTATATGTCTCAGGCACACATAATATTAAGCATTGTAAAGATCTAATTTGTTTTACGTGACAAGGCTGAAAAGCAGGTGAACCTGGCCTACACTGCTATGATAGCCTGGCTTTTAGAGGCAGTTTAGGTCTTCCTTAAAACTATTTTATTTCTAAATTACTTTTATTTCTAAATAAAAATAGTTTATTATTTACTATAATAAAGACAGACAAAGCAATTCTAAAGCTTCAGGGAAACTGCTTTCTAAATTTTAGTACATATTAGTTACTAAGGTCAGAGCATATTGAAAATTGCATATTGAGAACAAGCAGAAGAGTTTACTAAATAAAACCAGAATTAAAAATACATATATTTGAAGTATAAATATGGATATGTTTAATATAGAATTTTTTTTCAATTTAAAGACATTTCTCCTATATGTCTATAATGTGTATCAAAACCATGCAGGCTTCACTCAGCAGTCACAAAGAAAAACAATTGTTCAAGAGGAACATTATATAACAACAAAATAGAAAAATACACTTGGCAGAGACTGTGAGTCTATTATGTTTTCCACCTGAGATACGATGTTCTGGAAAACTCCTGACGCAAGTAATTCTATAGATAGCAGAAAAAATAAGAAGCATATATTTGTGCAAATTCTAGAAATCATTGCCTTAAAATGAAAGCTCTGTCCCAGGCAGAAAACCAGGTTCACTGGTAGAACTTAAAGGTAATTCCAGGAGGAATTTTTCAAGCCTAAAGAAGAAAGTTCAGGAGGAATATCTCTTGAATGAAATATTAGGAACTGGTTTAATGAAAAAAACAGTCTTACATCTTTCAATAATGTTCAAATTTGTGCCCAGCTTCAAATCACTTTTAGCAAGGTGAAGCACCATTCAGCATCCTGCATGCACAAGTACAGGTGCATAGAGCCTGTATAGGTAAGGTCTGGCCCAAACCCCATTTGTTGTAATCATAATTAGACAGGCCCAAGGCTTCTTGGCTCCTATAAATAATATTAATAGGTGTCCAGATCAGCCCTTGGCCATCTTTGGCCCCAAGGATCTATGAAAGACAAAAAATTTAGAAGGATCTTTTAAGAAAAGCTGAGGGAATTCAAGCTCAAGCAAGCTGAGGGAAACATTTTAGTCTTCAGACTAATAGGGTTAAAATCCATTTTTGTTTCTAAGGAAAACCGAAGAGGCTTATTATTTTATTTTACATAAACATCAAACTACTCAGTAACTATTTTATGTCCCAACACTGAGCCAAACTCTGAGGATGAACACATTAGAGACTGGCTACCCTAGATAGCACAGAGTTCACAATCCACCTGGAAAGAGATTCTGGGCAAGCGGCAAATATAAACAAATAACTCTGATATGATTCCCTCTATATCCAAGTAGCATGCATAATAGGTACAGAGAGCATGAGACTAGTATTTCTTTCAGAGCTTTAAGGAGAGTAACTACACGAGTAGTTACTTTGTAGTAACTTTGTACTTTGTAGTAGTTGTTGCCTTTAAAGGAGGGGCTCCTCAGGCAAAGAAGTGATGAGGGTCAGAGAATTCCAGGCAGAAGTATGGCATGAGAAAAATACCAGAGGCACATTCAGGAAATTGCTGGTATTCGATATGGCTGGAAGCTGGGGGCATGATGACAAGGGGCAAGAGATGAGGTTAGAAAAGCAAAGGGAAGGGACCATGTTAGTTCTGCAAAGAAGCTTGTGCTTCATATATAAACAGAGTAGAAGGAAAGGTTTTTAGAACTGAGATGGTACATTAACAGATCTTTGCTCAGAAAGATAACTGTGGTAACAACAAACTGGTGGCAGAGCAAACATTGGGCAGGTTGCGTCAAACGGCCAAATAAGAGGAGATGAAGGACCAGATTAGAATGGGCTAGAATTAGTGGCAGAGGAGAACAAATCTGGATTCAAAAGACATTTCTAAGTCAGAACTGACAGAATTTAGTAACCAATTTGACTCTGCAGGCGAAGGAAAGGAAGACTCTGAAGATGATGAAGTTTCCACTTTGTCTAATTGTGCGAATGATAACACCATTAATCAGAGAAAAGATGACATGAATAAATGGAGACCAGGAAATATAAAACTTTTTTCTAAAGGCAATGAAAGTTACATGTGAAGATTAATCTTCTTAGGAAGGACTGAGATGAGAGACGTGAAAAACAATTAGGAGGTCACTGCAATGTAAGTGTGAGAAGGTGAGAAGCTAGATTAGTATAAGAGAATGTTATCTCCTCAAGGGCCTTAAGATAACCCTGTTACAACCTCCTCATTTTAACGATGAAGAAGCTAGGCCAGCAGCTGGAAGCAGAGCTGAGATGAAATCTGCCAATTTCAAGCTCAACATTCTCCATAACAGAGTGGTAACAGTAGGACTGAAGAAAAGAAGGAACACTTGTGACAGTCATTTTAAAACAGAAATTGGTAGGGCCAAATGAATAAATAATGAAGATTAAGAAGGCTGAATGACAGACAAGTCTGAAGCTCTGAGCTGGTTGATGGGAAAGATGAAACCATTGAGAACAGGAGTTGGGTCAGATCTCAAAAGTTTCTTTAGTTCATAAATGATTCTTTTAGATTGAAAGAAACTCCAACCAAAATTAAAAATATCTGAGAAGTTCAAAAAGGAAATGTTCGAAAGATGTTTCCTGAGGGCCTACCATAGTACTTTCAGACTGAAAGGACTTGAGCCTACAGATGTGATATTGGCTTGAAAGAAGTAGCACATAGACAAAACGACTTTTTGGTGTCCAGGAAAGAATTTAAGGCAAGAAGAAAAGAAGGGAGGGAGACAAAGAGAGAGAGAGGAAAAGACGAAAGACAGAACAATTTCTGAACACTTCTCTCTCACATCCCTTAAGAAGACAGACAATTCTATGAATTCATCCTTTAAGCATTCTTTTCCAAACCTTAAGAGTAGAATGAAATAATGAAATCATCAGAAATATAGTATCCAAGATGCTACAGTATTACCAGTTTTTATAACTACGTGTCACCAATAAGACATTCTTCAAACAATATGACACCTGAATCTAGCCAATGATTTTTTTCTTCAAGAAGAATGCTAGCATAAATCAATGTTACATCCCTTTCCTTTAATATTTGATGATTTGGCTAAGCAGATTAAAAGGTTTCCACGTCACACAGAAAAATAAGAAAAAAACAATATGGAATAAAAATTTGGAAAAACAAAAACCCAAAAAGGTCATTTAGTTTTACATTGGTATTATTCTGAATTATTCACTATCATGAACTCAATATTCAGCCAGCCTAGTAGTCATGATTCCTTATTTGGGAACTCTTTATTATCTAATACCATATATTTTTTAATTTTTTATCATGAAATTTTCCAAAAATGAAACAAAAACATAAAATAAATGAGAGTGATATCTATGTATCTATCACACAGCTTCAACAATTACCAACACATGGACAGTCTTATTTCCACTGCCTCCCCTTTTCTTGATTATTTTGGAACAAAATCCAGACATCATATCATTTCATTTGTGTTAAGCAGTTCATCTCCATAACATTTTTAATTATCAGGAATTTTTTTGGCTTAAATGATAATGGTCCTTTAAAATAATTCTGAAATATTAAAAATCTTCTAACACAAGATACTGTTATTATTTTGTATTCTCCTTATTAATAAACAACGTCAAATACTAGCAACTTCTTTATGCTTTCATCTATCAAATATTTCATCTACTCATTCTCTATCACTAAAATACAGTAATAGTCTCTCTTTCTCAGTAGTCTCCCTTGCAACATGGAAATCTGACAAGAGTTTATCTTTCTGTCTTCGTTCTTGAAAAAGACTGCCTTTAGGGGCCGGCCCCATGGCCGAGTGGTTGGGTTCACGCACTCTGCTTCAGCGGCCCAAGGTTTCACTGGTTCGAATCCTAGGCGTGGACATGGCACCACTCGTTGGGCCATGCTGGGGCGGTGTCTCACATGACACAACTAGAAGGACCCGAAACAAAAAAAAATACACAACTATGTACCTGGGGGCTTTGGGAGAAAAAGGAAAAATTAAATCTTTAAAAAAAAAAGAAAAAGACTGCCTTTATTTAGTCTCTTTTCTTAAAAACTGATTAATATATCTCTTTCTCTAAAAAACAATCTTCGTTTTACACTATTTCTTTCATTTAAAATTCCAGTTCAGATAAACATTTACTATATTACAGGCTCTAAAATGATAAAATTTCAGAAACTCTTATTATGGCAAATTCTTATTGCTCAGAAGTGATTTTAACTAAAAGAAAGATATCTGCAGTAATGCTTTAAGATTTCAGGCATCAAAAGTATTGTTTAAAACAAACAATTCAGGACTGTATTACACAGAAAGTAATCATTAGCAAATATTTAGTGTAAACCAATTTTTTATATAAAACACTATCTTCCTTTGAGAATTCATGAATCTCAAGTCAGGCTTACTTGCTACAGAAGATGAAATAACAAGTAATACCAGACATTCCTTTCAGAAATATTTTACTAAGCAGGTGCTGTGTGCCAGGCATCGTGCTGGGCTCTAGGAAGAGTAGGAAGAACAAGATGATCCTTTCCCTTGTGAACCTTTACACAGAGACACACAAGCAATGGACACAATCTGATAAGCACTATAACAGATGTCTTCGCAAAGTACATCAGATAAAGAATGGAAAGAAGGGTTTGGTCTGATGGACGGAGTAGATAGAAAGGGCTATCAGGTAAATAATTTTCAAAGGGAATATCCCAGTGGATGAGAGATGAGCAAGATTTCATTAAGCAAAGAAGAGGGGGTGGGGCCTTATGGACACCAGAAACATATGGACAAAGCCTGAAGATTAAAATCCATACCATATGGGCCAGCCTGGTGGTGCAGCAGTTAAGTGCGCACATTCCGCTTCAGCGGCCCAGGGTTTGCCAGTTTGGATCCCAGGTGTGGACATGGCACCACTTGGCATGCCATGCTGCGGTAGGCATCCCACATATAAAGAAAGTAGAGGAAGATGGGCACGGATGTTAGCTCAGGGCCAATCTTCCTCAGCAAAAAGAGGAGGATTGGCAGCAGTTAGCTCAGGGCTAATCTTCCTCAAAAAAAAAATCCGTATTCATACACCAGAAATGTACACAATGTTATAAACCGAGATAACCTCAATAAAAGAACTTTTTTTTAAATAGGAACTGGTAGGCACTCGATAAATTTATTGAATAAATGAATGAAATAAATGAATCTTAACAATAAAAAAATTCACGCTATATTCAAAAAATTAGCAGAAGACAAATACAGCTAGAACACAAGATGAAGTAACACATGAAAAGAGCAAAGAAGATGGAATTAGCATAATCTTGTATGGTATGCTAAAAAGCTGGCATTTTTCCTTATAATGGGAAGCCATCAGAGGTTTCCAAGCAAGAGAAACATATGATCAAACAGGTATTCTCAATAAGCAAATAGTACGCAGGATGGATCAGAGGATTTAAAACCAGAGGTAGGGAGACCATTGTAAAAGTTCTGAAAAGGGTTGATGAGGACCAAAATTAGAGTAAATATAATAAGAATAGAGGGAATGTATTCAAGAGGCACTCCAGAGACAGGCTTAGCTATTGTGGCCAAATGTATTGCAGGCATTAAAAAAATATTTGATGAATAAATGTGTATGTACATGTGTGTACATGCATATAAAAGAGAGCTAAGCCGATAGCTAAAGAGGAAAACGAAGACGACTGAGGTTTCTGGCCAGCATGTGGCCTCCATGAAATTAAGGCAATTTACATTACCCTTTCCACATACCACCCCCACCAAAAAGAACGATACTGACAATGAACAAGTTTGCAGGTACAGAATAAATTCACTTGAATATGTTGATTTTAAAGTGGCTAATGGATAGCCAGAAGAAGATGAACAATAGGAAATAAATGGAAGTTAGAAAGTAGAATTTAGAAAAGAAAACATCACTATATAGGCAGCTGTTAAAACCAAAGAAGTAAATGTGATCGCAAAGAGAAAGACCACAGAAGAAAAAAAGAGCTGAAGACGGTGGCCAGTGCTCTTTCACATCATGGCATCTACCTAATGTGAATATTTGTACTGTATACGAGAAAAAACTGACAGCGTTCACGGGCAGTGGTGAGGGACCCACAGGCTTCCACTGCCCCAAACCTCACTGCTGGCCAAAGAACTCAGAGGATTGATAATAGGACCCATAACCCATTCACAGCACCCATGCCACGGGGGTTGGAAAGCCCTTCTCTAGTAAATGCCACCCTTCAATATGCTGCAGAAGGAGAAACTTTTAAAAGTCCTTGATAATATGCAAATGTAGATGTGAGACACTCTACAAGAAAATTGGCCTGGATCCTAAAAAGGAAAAAAAAAGAGCGTAGAGAGTCTACTCAAGAAATAAAACAACCAAATACTGTGCATGAAAACCTTGACTAGACTGTGGTTCAAATAGAAAACAGCTATAAAAGTTTATGTGTAGGACACCTGCAGAAATTTGAATATAGACTAGATATTACATGATATAATTTTATGATGGTTATTTAATTTTTTAACTTTTATTTTATTGATTATCTTCAATATAGGAAAATGGTATTGTTGCTATGCAGGAGAATACCCTTATTCTTAGGAGACATAGGGTCATGTATTTTGGGGTGGCAGGTCATGACACTGGCAACTTAATTTCAAATGGTTCAATGACAACAAAAAACACATTTATATATATACAGAGTGAGAGATAAAGCAAATATAGAAAAATGGTAACAGTAGTTAAATCTAGGTGGAGGGCATGTGGGCATTCATTGTTCTAGAGTTTGAACTTTTCTGCTTTTACAAAATTTAATTTAAAAAAAAATTGAGACGCCGGCCCTGTGGCCCAGTGGTTAAGTCGCACACTCCACTTTGGGAGACCAGGGTTCACCAGTTCGGATCCTGGGTGCCAACCTAGTACTGCTCATTAGGCCATGTTGTGGAGGCATCCCACATGAAGAAGTAGAATGACTTACAAACTAGACAACTATGTACTGGGGCTTTGGGGGAGGAAAAAAAAAGAGGAAGATTGGCAACAGATGTTAGCTGAGGGTCAATCTTCCTTACCAAAAAAAGTGGGCTCTGCAGCAAAAAAAAAAAAATTGAGGAGAGAAGTAACTAATAAGCATCAGTTAGAGAGTTAACAGAAAAACAATAAGAAAGTTGTATACAAAAGCCAAAACACAGGCATTAAAAGGTAGGTGAGTGGGATAGCCCCAGTGGCATAATGGTTAAGTTCATACACTCCACTTCAGTGGCCAAGGGTTCACAGGTGCAGACCCTACACACTACTCATCAAGCCATGCTGTGGCAGTGTCCCACATACAATATAGAAGACTAGCATGGATGTTAGCTCAGAGACAATCTTCCTCAAGCAAAAAGAAGATTGGCAACAAGTATTAGCTCAGGGCCAAAAGGTAGGTGGGCAAAAGCATCAAAGACAGAAGCCAAGGCAAACAGGAGAGAATGGAAAAGAGTTTATCACATTTGACAGCTGCTGGTGTTTTGCAAGAGCAGGACCAGTAGAGCAAGCACTCGGTTCAAAGCTCTCTCAAGGATGGTCTTATGGGGGATCGGAATTGGCCACCCCAAAATGTCTCTCTCTGGCTTGATTATTTTTAAGAACAAAAGACTCTGAAAGAAACTTTGACCACCCCCCCACACACACACAACTGCCTAAAAGAATCTAAAATAGAAAGGCCTGTTCCAGGAAGGAGCTAACACCATAAGGATTACTGTAGTGTAACGTAAAACGTATCTCTCAGGTCACATTGTCTGTAGTTGGTCCATTTGCATTTCCATCTCCATGTAAATTGCCTTCCACCCCCTTGAAGTCCTAAACCACTACCCCAACATCCTCCTTTGTCTTTAGGTGAAGATGATATTTAAGCCGGCAGCTGAGCCATTTTGGCGAGTTACTCAGTTGTCCTGGGTCTCTCCCATGTATACATGTTATAAACCTTTGTTTGATTTTCTCCTGTTATTTTGTCTCTTGTGAATTTAATTCATAACCAAGCCAGAAGGACCTAGAGAGGGTAGGGGAACTCTCTTCCTCCCCTACAGTACCATACTCTCTTTTGTTATTACAATTACTTATAATTGACTCATGGTTTTTTCCCCCAACTCCAAATGAGGAAGGAAATTGACTATCTTACTCATTTCGGTATACTCCTTGGGAGCCAACAAAGTGCCTTGCAAATAGTAGAAACTAAACATTTGTTGCATTGAAATAAATCTGTTTATTAGTCTTGATCAACTTAAATATTTGCAGAATAGAAAATCTGGAAAATTTTCTTTTAAAAATGTATATTCTAAAGATAAAAATAAAGTATTCTGGGGGCTGGTCTGGTGGCGCAGCAGTTAAGTTCGCACGTCCCACTTCTCGGTGGCACAGGGTTTGCCAGTTCGAATCCTGGGTATGGACATGGCACAGCTTGGCAAAAGCCACGCTGTGATAGGTGTCCCACATATAAAGTAGAGGAAGATGGGCATAGATGTTAGCTCAGGGCCAGTCTTCCTCAGCACAAAGAGGAGGATTGGCAGTAGTTAGCTCAGGGCTAATCTTCCTCAAAAATAAATAAATAAATAAATAAATAAAGTATTCTGGAAAATAAAACTAAAATGACAGTAATAATCAAATACCAATATTTTATTGGAAAAGTAATCATATCCAAAAATTCACCAGAAAGCAACCATCTCCTTTTAGGAAGGAAGGAGAAAAATATAAATGTTTTGTCATTCTCAAATCTAGCACTGTCAGATCAGACAAAACTGGATCAACAATCTGCTCCTTAGGTACATTTTCAGATTTCAGTCTTCATGAAATCATCTCAACTCATAAGTATCAGTGAAAAACAAATACTCAAAAGAAATTAATATTCAAGTTGTCAAAATCAACACTTAAAATTTAAATATACATGCTTTTCACCATACTACTGAAGGGTCTACCAAACCTAGACCACTGAGGAATCATTGTCTGATAAAATTTAGGTTTTGCATATTTTTCCTAGCTGATCTTAATTACTTTGATAACAGAGAAAGTGATATTGTGATATAAGAAATATATATTTTGGTCTTCCTCCAGGGTTCCTGGGTCACAGCTCTTAAAACCCTTATAATTTCTTAAATGATTAGAGCATAGGAACATCTTTATTATGATATTTGGGTTTGGTCGTGGAATAGCTCCAGGATAAAAGTGAAAGAAGCTGTTTTGTTATTCATAAAAAGCCCCTTTCAACCACATCTGAGTTTATGTTAATGAGGAGATTTTTGGAAAGTCCCTAGCTAACGACTGGATGAGGGCTGGTTGCCAGGGGAACAAACCAGGTGATTAGAACTTTCAGCCACCCCCATCCCCAAAGTGGGGCTGGAGGTTGAATTAATCACCAATGGTCAACAATTTAACCAATCATGCTTACATAATGAAGCCTCCATAAAAATGCCTAAAGTGTAGAGTTCCGAGAGCTGCTGGGTTGGTGAACTAGAACACATCCACTTGCAGGGAGGGAAGCACACCCCAAAACTCAATCAGGACAAAAGCTCCTGCGCTCAGGACCCTTCCGGACATAGACCTAGCCCTATGTATTCTTCATCTGGCTGTTCATTTGTATCCTTTAACACATCCTTTGTAATAAACCAGTAATGTAGTAAGTAAACTTTTCCTGAGTTTTTTGAGCCATTCTAGCAAATAATTGAGCCTAAGGATGATACCAGCTCAACACAAGGTTGACACAGGGAAGCCATATTGTAGAAAAGAAACCATACTGTAACTTTGAATGACCTCTGAATAACTAACCCAGACATGCTCTGTGGATTTTATGGTCCCTCCTAGCTGCTATAAGTTGATAACTTTGTTCTTTTGATTTCCTTAGGAGTGTGCTGACCCCCCGGCAGAAAGTCTATGCTGACAGCCATCATCAATGAAAACTGAAAGATCAGGGTAAAGGGCATTGCTCTGATCTCTGATGCATATCCAGTAAAACAAAAGACTATCAGAAACTATGTCTGCCCCAACCCAGCGACCAGATGCCTCCCCCACCTGGAGACCAGCCACCTATATGACTGGCCTGTAGTCTTAGTTCTGTAAGATGGTTCTTTCAGACATTAGTCAGCCATCTTCCCCCTCGCTAGCAAGCTACAATAGAAACCTTTCTCTCCTACCCTTTGCTTCTTGACTATTGGCATGTCTTGCGATGGGCAGATGACCTCCCTCTTGGGCAGTAACATGGGGGTGTCATAGGAACCTCCGATTTGTAGCAGGTCAAACAGAAGTTGTGGGTAATTTAGGGACCCACCACATGTGATTGACGTCTGAAGTAGGGGGCAGTCTATGAGACTGAGCCCTTAACCTGTGGGGTCTGTACCAACTCTGAGCAGTTACTGTCAAAATTGAGTTAAATTGTAGGATACCCAAGTGGTGTCAGAAAACTGGTCAGTATGGGAAAAAACCCACATATCTTGGTGTCAGAAGTGTTTTGGGAAGTGTGGAGTGTAAGTAGAGTTGTGAATAGAGAGAGAAAAGAGTTCTTCCTTTCAGAGAGTCTATTTCCTAATATAGTAAGCATCCTTGCTGGAACCCAAACCATTTGAACCATTATAATCCACAATCTTTGAAATAAACTAGAAGGAAAAAAGTGAATTCCTTTAAAAGACTTTACTTGAAACTTTAATCAACATGGCACATCAATCATAAAGCAAAAAGTCAGCCATTAGCTACTAAGAATTAATTTTCTTTTAAAAGTTTCCATATAGGTTGATCTGATTCACTCTGTATAAAAATTCAGGTAAACCTAATGTTGTCAAATGATCCATTTCATAAGAATGTCAGCCTAAGATCAAATTCTAGTCACTAAAAAGCTGAAAAACAAGAAGTTAGGAAAATAAAGCTGCTGCCTATCTGAGACCAAAGGTAAGTACCAATAGGAATGAGCCAATCAACTCATAACTTATGAGAGAAAAACAGTATTTTTTACCATTATCTTTAAAACATAAAAATTAATACCACCCAGTACCACAACACATTTATAAAGAGTTATAATAATAGCTACATTTACATAGCTCCTAGTACAAGGTAGGCACCATTCTAAGAGTTTCAACTATATTAACTCTTTTAATCCCCACAACATGCTGTGAAGCAGGTATTATTACCATCCCCAGAGGTCCCATTACCATGTCCTCCGAGGAGGACACTGAAAGCAGAGAAGTTAAGTAACTTACTCTAGGTCACATAGCTAGTTAAGTGGCAGATCCAGGATTCACATGTATCTAGGAAGTCTGGCTCCAGAGTCTACTGTGCGTTTAATCACTGCAGCATTTCTTCTTATTCCCCTTCTGGAAAAAGGGAATAGCATGTCTCAAGGTTCAAAGGCAAAAGACCATGACGCATTTGAAGTCCAGTGGGGCTAGTCTAGAATAGGCAAAAGCAAGTTAAAGCTGAAGAAGGAGGAGCCAGGGCCAGGTCAAGCAGAAGAGGTAAGCCACATGAAAGAAACTGGATTTCACCCTAAGAAAAAAAGGATTTTAAGCAATCTGTGTTTTTGTGAACAGTTTGGAGGTGAAGAAGGCATAGGGAGACTAGTTAAGAGGTCTCTGAAGTAATTTAAGTAAGAGATGACTACAGTCTAAATTAGGATGGTGGCAGAGGGAATAAAAAGAAATGGATGGATCTGAAAGATAATTAGTGTAGGGGATTGGAATTGGCCACCCAAAGATATGTCTCTTTGGCATGAGGATTATTTTGGACTGGTTACTTTTAAAAACTGCAGACATGAGAGAAACTCAAAAGTAGAAGTTACCCTTTGTAAGAGACATTTACATTTTTAAGGGAAATCTCCATCTGTAAAGATGTCTCCCTCTCTGTACCAGGAAGAAGGGGGGATGACTTTATCTCTAGAAACTCTTATCAATGCAGAAGGCAAGAAGTTAAATCTGCATAATTATCTTGCTCTTGTTTACTGTGCTTTTCTGGTAATCTCACATAACTGACGCCCCCCACTGCCAACACCCTCCTTTGCCTTTAGCTGGGGAGGGTATTTAAGATGACAACCTCTGCCATTTTGGTGAGTTACTCAGTTTTTCTGGGTCTCTCCCATGTATACATGTTATAAGGCTTTGCTTGATTTTCTCCTGTTATTCTGTCTCATGTCAATTTAATTCGTAGTCCAGCCAGAAGAACCCAGGATAAGTAGAGGAAATGTCTTCCTCCCCTACATTAGGAAACAGTATCAATAGAACATGTGGTTAAGAAACAAGAGAAAGAAAAGCAAAAATGGTTCTCAGTCTCTGGTTTGGACAAGCGGATGATAGTGGTGCCATTCACTGAGTGAAAAAGAACAAACTGGGGAAGTTTTAGATAAGTTGAAGTTGAGAGGACTGCGGTGTGGTCTAAATGTCAAGATGTCCAAAAGGCATTGGATGACCCTATAACTTAGAAGGGAGAGGTGCTCTAGAGATGGAGACATGAAAGTATTTAGAAATTGAAATCATGAGAATAGCAGAGGAAACAGAACTCTGAAGAACATCATTTAAGGAAAAGAATCCCACAGTATTAACAATGTATACTTCATAATTTGGTGCTTAATTAACACTGCTAAGTGGGTTCCAATTATTATACTTTGGTCTTCCCAACCAAACACTAAGTTCACTGAAAGCAATGACGCCTCCTTATAGGCCTTTGCAACTCCTCAGCTTTTAGCATATGAATGACTACTTATGAGGTACTTTACCAACTGCAATATGGGGAAGGGATAAATACAATATACTTGATTTTAGGAAAATCCTTTTCTTAGGATTCCTTTGATCTTCCATTTTTCCCCAAGCTTTTTTTTTAAATTTTTTTAAAGATTGGCCACCTGAGCTAACATCTGTTGCCATTCGTCATTTTTTTTTCCTCCTTCTTCTCCCCAAAGCCCCCCAGTACATAGTTGTATATTCTAGTTATAGGTCCTTCTAGTTGTGCTATGTGGGACACCACCTCAGCATGGCTTGATGAGCAGTGCCAGGTCTGCGCCTACGATCCAAGCCAGCAAAACCCTGGGCCGCCGAAGCAGAGGGCATGAACCTAACCAATTGGCCATGGGGCTGGCCCCTTTCCCCAGGCTTTTGCTTCCTCTGTACTTGCTGCACTGATTGCTCTAACCCAGACAAAGATGAGCTCCATGACTGATGATGTGGGAGTTATGCAATGGGTCCTGTGATCCACTCTTATACTCAACACTTAATAAGCAAATCTAGGAGAAATTATTTTAAGAGGAAAGTGGAAGAGAGGAGTTCTTGTTTAAAATAAAAGGTAAAATTTGTTGTATTGCATTTTACTGGTACAGTAGAAATTTTTATTATATTTTTATATTATACTGTCAAATCACAAAATACTTGCTGTTTTTCACCCTCAGTCTTTTCCACACTGACCGAGCTCCTTGATCTTTCTTTTGCCTTATTCTTCCTATCCATCAAACAAGGTCAAGCTTTCCAGAAATTCTGTGAACACTCCAGCCTGAAGTCAAAGCTCTCTTCCCTGTATTCACTAAGCACACCTCTGTACTATACACATGACATTCCTCATATACCATTTTGATGGTAACTTTTCCGTAGTGTGTGATGTAAAGAGCTCAGGGTACGGAATCATACACCTATTACACCAAGGCACACAGCCAATAAGTTATTCATAGCCTTCTTACCAGTTTCTGCATCTGTAAATTGGGAATAATACTGCTAACATTTCACAGTTGTTCTAAGAAAAATGAGATCACATATGTAAAGTATCTAGCACAACGTCCAGCACCCACTACAGGTTTGATAAATAAATGAAAAGCACTAAGATATATTGGAGTACACAAGGAAGCCATTTGGTTTAAAACTAACTCTGCCTGACCCTGTCTTTCTAGAAAGGCCTGATGTGGCCTGTTGAGTATCCATTGTACATCTGCTTTTAACATTTACAGTGCCCCAAAGCCAAGAATGAGGCCCTTTAAGATAGGGATTTGTGCCCCCACCCCCCATATCAGCATTTCTTTAAAGATAAGCATTTCTTCCCCAAAACTAAGGGTTAATTACTGACCTACTGTGCTTATCTCGTGACCACTGACCTTCTGTGCTAGCAAAGCATCTCATGACTGTAGTAAGAGGATATTCCTGTCATATGTGATGTATGTTCCTTGTTCCAAGATGGTATATAACCAGTCTGTACGCCCCACTTCTTCAGAGTGCTTCCTGCCTTAATGAAGGTTATTTCTCCCAGGCTATAGTCCTCAAAACTGGCTCATATAATAAACTCACCCCAATTTTGGTTTATAAGTTGATTATGGATTATTTGCACCAACAGGCTCAATAAATATTAGTTCCTGCATCAAAATTGTAACCTTTTCTTTAAAGAACATGAAAGAGGGGCCAGCCCAGTGGTGCAGCGGTTAAGTTCACACATTCAGCTTCTCGGCAGCCTGGGGTTCGCCAGTTCGGATCCCGGGTGAGGACGTGGCACCGCTTGGCAAAAGCCATGCTGTGGTAGGCGTCCCACATATAAAGTAGAGGAAGATGGGCATGGATGTTAGCTCAGGGTCAGTCTTCCTCAGCAAAAAGTAGAGGATTGGCAGTAGTTAGCTCAGGGCTAATCTTCCTCAAACAAGAAAAAAAAGAATATGAAAGAATTTCATGAATAGACATTTCAATTAGAATGCTTAGGAAAGGACACAGGAATAAGAGTTTTTGGCAAATACATATCAGCAAAAATAGAACATGAGATTTGAAATTAACATTTCCTACATGGATAAGTCTCTTGAGAAGAGGTATCATTATCATGTGTGTCTTTGTAGCTACCATAATACCTTGCAACTCACAATAAAATATTTGATGGATTGATTAATTAATTAGAGGACTGATGTTATTGGTTATCTGCCTTTTCTTATAAGACAGAAGTTTACAGTAAGAGTCTAGAATTAAGTTTTTCATTCAACAAACAGTTATGTCTAATGTCATGCATATTGGACACTACAAAGGTTGCTATAACATACTGAGGTATAATCTTTGCCCTATGAAAGTTCACAAGAGAGGAGAGGAACTAAGTAATATGCACAGTTGCTAAATAAGGTATATGAAAAACTGCCCAAATCTCATCATTTAAAATATTTTTATAATCATCAATTTAATCCTCTTTCTCATAGAAATTTAGGTGAGAGGAAGGGACTGAGGGGAGGAGGAAGGAGTCCTCCTATGACCTGATATGAGTAGTACGTTATATCCTTTATACTACTGATTAGGATAATCAATCGAGATTATCACACTTCATGAAGAGAAACTAGATGGTTTCCCCACTAAGATCAGGAACAAAGGCAAGGACATCTGCTTTCACCAATCCTATTCAATATCATACTGGAGGTCCTGGCTAACATAATAAAAAAAGAAAAGAAAAAGTAGACAGACTGCTAAGAAAGAAATAAAACTGTGTTTGTTCACAGATGACATGATTGTCTTTAAAATCCTAAAGAATCAACAAAAAAACTGGAACAAATAAACGATTATAGTAAGGTTGCAGGATACAAGGTTAACATACAAAAGCCAATTGCTTTCTTATATACCAGCAATGAAAAGCTGGAACTGGAAATTAAAAACACAATAACATTTACATCAGCACCAAAAAAAATGAAATACTTAAGTATAAATCTAACAAAACACGTACATGGTCTATACAAGGAAAACTACAAAACTGAGGAAAGAAATCAAAAAAGATCTAAATAAAGGGAGAGAGATTCCACGTATATGGCTAAGAAGACCCAATATCGTCAAGATGTCAGTTTTTCCCAATTTAAGCTACAGATTCAACACAATCCCAATCAAAATCCCAGCCAGTTATTGTGTGGACATTGGCAAAATGACTCTCAAGTTGATATGGAAAAGCAAAAGATACAGAATAGCTAATACAATATTGAAGGAGAAGAAAAAGACAGAAAACTGACATTACCTTACTTCAAGACTTTTTATAAAGCTACAGCAATCAACAGGGAAATATGAAAGAACAGGCAAATAGATCAATGCAACAGAATAGAGAGTCCAGAAATAGATCCACATAAATATAGTCAACTAATCTTTGACAAAGTAGCAAAGGACAGCACTGGAGAAAAAATAGTCTTTCAACAAATGGTGCTAGAACAAATGGACATCCATGTGAAAAGAATTAATCTAGACACAGACCTTACACCCTTCACAAAAATTAATTCAAAATGGAACACACGGGGCTGGCCCCGTGGCCAAGTTTGCATGCTCCGCTTCAGCGGCCCAGTGGTTCACCAGCTCTGATCCTGGGCACGGACATGGCACCACTCATCAAGCCACACTGAGGTGGCATCCCACATGCCACACCTAGAAGGACCCACAACTAAAAATATACAACCATGTACCAGGGGGCTTTGGGGAGAAGAAGGAAAAATAAAATCTTAAAAATGGAACACAGATCTAAATGTAAAACGCAAAACTATAAAACTTCTAGAAGATAACATAGGAGAAAATCTAGATGACCTTAGGTTTGGAGATGACTTTTAGATACAATATCAAAACACAATTGATTAAAGAAAAATTGGTAAGTTGGACTTGACTAAAATTAAAAACTTCTGCTCTGCATGAGACATTTTTAATAGAATAAAAAGACAAGCCACAGATTAGGAGAAAATATTTGCAAAACACTATTTGTTAAAGGACTGGTACCCAAAATATACAATTTAATATTGGTAAAGCTCAATAATAACAGAACAAATGACCCAATTAAAAAATGGGCAAAAGATTTGAACAGACACCTCACCAAAGAAAATATGCAAATGACAAATAAGCATATGAAAAGATGCTCAACCTCATACGTCATTAGAGGGTTGCAAATTAAAACATCAAGATACCACTACACACCTATTGGAATGGCTAAAGCCCAGAACAGTGACAACACCAAATGCTAACAAGGATGTGGAGCAATAGGAAAGCTCACTTATTGCTGGTGGGAATGCAAAAGGGTATAGTCACTTTGGAAGACAGTTTGGCAGTTTCTTACAAAACTAAACATACTCTTACCTAATACTATCCAGCAATTGCACTCTTTGGTATTTACCCAAACGAATTGATAACTTATGGCCACACAAAAATCTGCACATGAATGTTTATAGCAGCTTTATTCATACCTGCTAAAACTTGCAAGCAACCAAGATATCTTTCAGATGGTAAATGGATAAACTGTGATACATCTAACAACAAAATGTTATTTAGTGCTAAAAAGAAATGAGCTATCAAGCCATGAAAAGGCATAGAGGAACCCTTTAAATGTTTATTACTAGGTGAAAGCAGCTAATCTAAAAAGGTTACATACTGTATGATTACAACTATGACATTTTGGGAAAGATTTCAGAACTATAGAGACAGAAGATCAGTGGTTGCCAGGAGCTCAGAGGTAGGGAGGCAGGGATGAATGGATGGAGCACAGGGGATGTTTAGGGTGGTAAAAGTATTCTGTGTGATAATGTAATGGTAGATACACATCATTGTCCGTTTGTCAAACCCACGGAATATACAACACAAAGAGTGAAGCTTAAGGTAAACTACGCATTTTAGTTAACCATAATGTAACAATATTGGTTCATCAATTGTAGCGAATGTACCACACTAAAGCAAGATGTTAATCACAGGGAGGTGGGGTGGGGAGGTGGTAAGGGAGTATATGGGAACTCTCCTTACTTTCCACTCAATTTCTCTGTAAACCTGAAATGCTCGAAAAAACAAAGGCAATTATTTTTGAAAAAATACTTTTATAATCATCCATTTCATCACATTTCTCTCAAGGAAGTTGCGGGGTGAGCACCTGGGGAGGTGTCTTCCTATGCCTTGATATGAGCAGTACTTTACATGTTTTATACTAATGTTTAGGATAATCTATTGAGAGTCTCAATTTGTAACAAAATGTGTTATCAGTCAGATGAGCTAAAGACACGTAAGACTGCATAATTCAACAGTGGTGAAAACAGCCAACCAGCCTGAACATGAAGCATGAAAAGGCCTTCAAGAAATCACTTCTAATCTATTATTGGTAAATAGAAAATATCCCCCAAATGGCCACCAAAAAATGTAAAAGAGAAGAGAAAGGGCTTAAGAGGTAAAATTGTAGCCAACCTCAACAAATAGCTGGAAACTTATCTATCTCCTCTAGTTAAGAAATGCAGCTTCTCTGAATAGGAGGAAAAGTGAAAGAAATAGTGAAACTAGGTTGATTGTAAAACCAAGTAATCCTGTGGTGGGCAGAGTAGAAATTTACTAAGTATGTACCACCTTAACTTCACATAAGGTGTACATCCTAAATATAAGGTATAATGTGCAGCCACTTACTTAATATCAAAACAATATAATTTCCGGAAGACATAAGAAAACCACTCCTCTAACTTCCATTCGGACTCTATTTAAAATTAGCCACGTTATTAACTTTATGTCTAAGAGCACAACATTGTTAGCCGCACTAGATCTTTAAAAAATAAAGAAAAAAAACCCTTCTATTCAAGTATCATCTGAAGAAAGTTCATAAATGGTTTCATAAATTGACAGAAGTAATGTCTATAGTATCCGGCACATAAATGGCAAAATATCTCTATTTTTAAAAAACATCAAGAAGCATCACCCAGCAAAAAAAAAAATCACATTATTTTCTTAAAAAGTAACTCATTAAGAAGGTCTCTATAAAAACATATTTTACAAGTATGTGGGATGTGTTTGCTTCTCTACTGAAACAAGAACTAACTTGAGAGAAGAGCATATTAGCAAGTTCTGAAGAGAGAGGTAATTAGCATATTGGAAGCTAACATTTTTGGCACATGGGACCTATCCCAAGAACGTCTATCCTCCAGTCATGAGTCATGGGCTAGGCTGCCTCCCCATTTATTGTGAAGCAATATTTCAGTAAAAAGAGCAGCATGGAAGAACAGAACATATGAATAATGACTTAGACAACTTCCCAGGAAGAAATCATAGTGAAGCTAGGTCTGAGAAAGAGTATATACTACACTTTACACTAATGCTCTCTTTCCTTAATCATTCTTGCTCTTTAGTTAACAGCAGAGAGAGAGAAATTTAGAGGCTTTAGTTCTAACTAAAATTTCTATTTTTTTATAGATTTTAATACTGAATAAAATTATACATGTATTAACTTGGTTTTAAATTTTGTGAAAGTGAATTATTTAACGCATCATTATAAATTAGTTTATGATGACATCTGTGAAAAGCTCTCACCTGTCACATACCCACCCCAGCACACACACACAATGACACCAGAAGGCAACACTCTGCTTTACCTTCTGCTGAAAAGTCTGCTACCTCCAACGCTTGAGGTCCATACACGAAGGCCTCCTGGAATCTATGAACACAGCAGAGGCAAAAGGCAGAGAAGTTTATGTAGATTTAAAGTTGCGCTGCCCAAAACATAAAATGCCAAATGCCTATCACAAGTCTACATATCTGCCAAGGAAATCAGATTTTAGATTTGACAATGAGCAAATCAACAATATATTGATACATTCAGAGTTCATTATATATTACGCAGCTACTTATATGAAAAAAAAAGTTGAGGCTTAACTAATTTATATTCTCACCAATAGAAGTGATTTACACTATCGGAAATACTAAAAGAGCAACCAAGTATGAATTCATATATGCTGAAAGTAACAATTTAATTTTTAAAATTATGTGAGAGAGCCAATATACATATATAAGGAATATAAAAGAAATTAAGTAGAAAAATACACTTCACAAAATGGAGTGTGGCAGTCCCTACAGCTCAAGGTACGTTCTTTCTTAGGACCAGAGATTGTTGAGAACAGAGGAGAAAAACAATTAGAAACAGACCTGGAAGAGGACAAAGGCAGAGGGAAAAAAGGAAAAGTACAAATGTAAAGATGTTCTAATGCTAAGATTTAATTTAAGTCTGACACTAATGTTGAAATGAGCTACGCAGTACGGGGGAAATCTACCTTGTTGCAATATTTTAAGGTAAATATAAGAACGGAACATGAAAAGCTTTTCAGAAAATATTCATGTAAGAAATTTAGGATTTAATCAGGTAAAATATTTAGATTTCAGATTTCATTTCATTCTCTTCTGATGATGGGGATAAAAGACTACAAAATGCAACTGGTATAGGAGAAAAGGAATCAGATAAATTTTACTAACTATTAAATTTAAAAGAGGGAGCATGTTATCTTTATGTATCATTTAGAAATCCTTAAAAATATCATCAAATAATTAGGAAAGATGGAACAAAGGATTATCTTAAAACATGACAGTATGTCAAGAAAGAAATATAGTATTACAGAACATTGGCCCTGCGGTCAGGTGGCTTGAGTTCAAGTTCCAGCCAAATTACTTAATTGCTTTGTGACATCAGGCAGGTCACCTAATCTCTCAGTACAACTGGACTTGCTCAGTGAGGACTCCTTCACCATCTTGCAGATTTATACTGAATATCAAATGACATAAGGTATTAAAAAATCACAGAACATTGTATTTGCAAAAATTTAAATCAGTGCATTTGACTTAAATTAACAATTTGTTAATTTAAAGTTGTTAAGTAAGAAATACAGGGACTATAGTGTGCCAAGCCAAGGAATTTGGGGAGCTGTGTGGGGAGGAAGCCCAAAAAAGCAAAGCAAAAATGTTGAGCTGGCCAAAACAACCTAGAGGAGTGTCAGGGCTAAACGGCAGCCAGAAGGTCACAGTGCCCAAGAGATGGCTGTATCATATTACTGATTTAGCAATGTGCCCAGCACTATCTGCCTCAGATGTATCTTCTCAATTTCCAAAACAATCTTACAGACTGCACCCTCCTCTAAGGCCGTGCTTGTGTCATGTAAGGATCTGAGACAGTAACTATTTGCATACTGCATATATTTCTAAAAGCCAAAGAAATAAGATCCCACCCAACAAAACAATATTGGCAGCAAAGGCTTAAATAGGATGTATGATGTGCCAGGCACAGTTCCAAGAGCTACAGATATTACTAATTTGGTCTTCACAACTCTGAGATGGGTACTATTATTATCCTCACTTTACAGATGAAGAAACTGAGAAACTTCCCCAGGTCCAGCCCCACGGCCGAGTGGTTAAGTTCATGCACTCTGCTTCAATGGTCCAGGGTTTCGCGGGTTCGAATCCCGGGGCACAGACATAGCACCACTCATCAAGCCATGCTGAGGCAGCGTCCCATATGCCACAACTAGAAGGACCCACAACTAAAATATACAACTATGTACTAAGGGGCTTTGGGGAGAAGAAGGAAAAAGAAAAAAAAAGAAATCTTAAAAAAAAAAAAGAAACTTGCCCAACACACATAGCCAGATGTGGCACTTATCTATATGTAAGGAACCAAACAATTATAAATGATCTTAAGTATTCAATCATGCTATGTATATTTTTCAGCATTTGCAACATTTTCTCAGAAAATTTAAAGTTCAAATAATTGTACAAAATACGTAAAAAAATGGGAAAGACTTACAATATAAAACTAAAAGAAAAAATAGAAATTTTTAAAAACAAGCATAGGCCTAAAAAGGACTAAAGAACAGTCTGGCAGTTCCTCAAAAGATTAAAAATAGAATTATCATATTATCCAGCAATATACTTCAGAGCATATAGCCAAAAGAATTGAAAGTGGGGATTCTCAAAAAGATATCTGTACACTCATGTTCATAGCAGCATTATTCGTAATAGCCAAAAGGACTTGTAAGTCACTCAAGTCTCCACCAATGGATGAACGGATAAACAAATTGTGGTACACAAACAGTAGAATATTATTCAGCCTTACAAAAGAAGGAAATTCTGCCAGATACTACAACATGGATTAAACTTGAGGCTATTAAATGAAATAAAGCAGTCACAAAAGGTCAAATACTGTACGATCCTATTTATATGCAGTACCTAGAGTAGTCAAATTCATAGAGATAGAAAGTAGGGTAGCAGTTGCCAGGGGCTAGGGGAAGGGGAGAAATTAGGAGTTATTCCTTAATAGATACAAGGTTTCAGTTTTGCAAGATGAAAAGAGTTCCATGGACACATGGAGGTGATGGTAGCACAAAAATATAAATGTACTTAGTGCCACTGAACTGTACACTTGAAAATGATTAAAATGGTAACTTTTATCTTAAATGTATTTTAATACAATCTTTTTTAAAAATTAAAATGTGCTAAGTGTACAAAATCTAACAAGGGATGTATAAAGAAGAAAACTAAAATCTATTATTTCATCTTCCAGAAACCACTGCAAATCCCTTTTTAATGTATATTGTTACATGGTTGAAAAAAATCGTAGTATAGACTTTTCTTAAAAAAGTAATTCTGCAGGGCCAGCCCTGTGGCCGAGTGGTTAAGTTCGAGTGCTCTGCTTCGGCAGCCCAGGGTTTCACCGGTTCAAATCCTGGGCACGGACATGGCACCGCTCATTAAGCCATGCTGTGGCAGCATCCCACATGCCACAACTAGAAGGACCCACAACTAAAAATACACAACTATGTACCGGGGGGCTGTGGGGAGAAAAAGGAAAAACAAAATGTTAAAAAAATAATAATAATAATTCCTATCAATGTCATTCTTACCAATGTTAATCCTCTTTATTACTGAAATATTTTATTTTACTAAAAGTTTAATTGAAAAGACTTTTTTTTAAACTCAAAGGGTAAAATAATTAAAGCAGGGGATGGCCCCATGGCCAAGTAGTTAAAGTTCTGTGCGTTCTGCTTTAGTGGCCCAAGTTCTTGGGTTTGGATCCTGGGCGTGAACCTACTCCACTCATCAGCCATCCTGTGGAGGCATCCCACATACAAAATAGAGGAAGACTGGCACAGGTGTTAGCTCAGGACTAATCTTCCTCAAGCAAAAAAAGAGGAAGGCTAGCAATAGATCTTAGCTCAGGACCAATCTTCCTCAACAAAAAAAAATACATAAATAAATAATAAAATAATTAAAGAATAATTTTTGCTTCAAGAACATACACAGTTTGGTATCAAAATAACAGTTTCAATTCTCCAGATTTCCCAACCAAACAGCTTCTCTAATCAGAGTTACCAAAGAGTTACATTCTTGCATTTCAAGACTATCAACCAAATCTCTCTGTAAGAGATAGGTGTTGTACTAAATTGGTCTCCCTCCCTCCATTCTCAAACTTCTTTGTGGCAGACACTACTGGCTGCCTACCATACACCCATTTCTCTTTTCTTCTTTAGTAACAGACCCTAGTTTTATTCTGGGCAGCATGTACCCACGTAGAAGTGTATATTTTCTAGTCTTCCTTGCTGC
This sequence comes from Equus asinus, assembly GCF_041296235.1. Lineage (NCBI taxonomy): Eukaryota > Metazoa > Chordata > Mammalia > Perissodactyla > Equidae > Equus > Equus asinus. The sequence goes on from NC_091813.1 coordinate 46,110,101, forward strand.
TAGGACTGGTCAATGAGCTAGAAGTGGAAGTCATTGGATGGGACTTCCAGGAAAGCTACTTAAAGGGACTGACTCAGCTGAGAGTGTGTGTGTAACTTGGACATGATGGATAGCACTCCAGCAGTCATTCTGGACCATGAGGTAACAGAAACTATGCCAAAGGACAGTAAAGCAGACAGAGGGATGTTAGGTCCTTGATGATCCTAGAGTCATCATATAAAGCCTGGACTTCAGTGTGAGAAATATACCTCTACTTTGGTGAGACCGCTTGTTTTGTATTCTAGGCAAATCTAAATCTAACTAATGGACCCACATTTATGCTGCTATCAGTGATTGTTCTAAAATGCAAATCATAACTGTCAAAATCCTTATCTTGGCACATAGGCCCTTTCATAATTTCTCGGGCCTCTGCTTATTTCTTCAGCTTTAGCTTAGCCTTGAAGTCCAGCCATAAAGAACTACTTGTAGGATGGTGACTGTAGTTAATAATACTGTATTGCATCTCTGATAGTTGCTAAGAGATAGATCTTAAAATTTCTCATCACAAGGAAAAAAACTATAACTATGTATAGTGACGGATGTTTAACAAAAAAGTGAGAAAAAGGGGGCTGGCCCCGTGGCCAAGTGGTTAAGTCCGCGCGCTCCGCTGCAGGCGGCCCAGTGTTTCGTTGGTTCGAATCCTGGGCGCGGACATGACACTGCTCATCAAACCACGCTGAGGCAGCATCCCACATGCCACAACTAGAAGGACCCACAACAAAGAATATACAACTATGTACCGGGGGGCTTTGGGGAGAAAAAGGAAAAAATAAAATCTTTAAAAAAAAAAAAAAATGTTTGATGACTCATTGAAGGTAAAAATAGAAAAATATAAAAAAAAAAAAAGTGAGAAAAAGTATTCTGCATTCAGGATATGGTATTCTGTCTAGGCCATTACATCAATTTTACTAACTGTGTCATCCAAATTGTCAAAATCCCAAAGATTCACAAGTATATGGTTGTATCATTTACTGTGAAGGGTATATTAAAACTTTTCTCTTACAGTGAAAAAAAAAAAGAAAAGAACCACTTGTAGGCTTCTCACACCACCTTGTTTTTGCAGAAGCTGCGTGGAATGTCCTTCTCCTGAATCTTTCTCCATCCATCCTTCAAGTCTCAACTCCTCCCAAAAGCTTTCCTGCTGCACCCACTATATACACAGGCACAGACAACATACTCATGAACCAAATACGAATCGACAATCTTCCTGTGTATTTACCTTTTCTATGCAGGTGCTATAGACCTTTTCAATTATAATGTAATTTTGGTTTTCTTGTCTGCTGTTGTCACTAAAGTGAAAGTCCGAAGGATAGAGACCATGGGTAATTCTTTGGCTTTCCATAGCCCTTAGCACAGGGTCCAGAGCACATAGTAGAATTCAGTAAATGTTGGCAGAATGAATGAAGTTCAGAGAAACGGTCATTCTTAAACACTTCAAAAATTTCATATTCTCAAACACTTAAAAAGCACACTGTTGCCTTCATTTCAAATCACAACAACTCTAGTATCAAGGAATATTTCAGAAGACATCAGGATGTTAAGCCAGTTGGTAATAATTAATTTCCTTAACTATAAAATATCATTTCTCTTCCAAAACAAACCAAGTATTCTCAGGGGATAAATAAATCTTTTTTTTTTTCAGTACAACTTTTGAGGTGTTCAAGAGAAGAAGGCAATAAAGAACATTTTCTCTCTTTGCTTGCATCCCTACAAGAAATATTTATGGAGGATCATTTATGTGCCAAGCATTGTACTAGGCAGTTAAAACACAGAATAATGAGCTCTTTGAAAAAGTCCCAAGATACTATGAGTATATCTATCCCTATCTCTGTGAGATGAGAAAGCTCAGAGGAGATGGCATTTAGATTTGTTTTTAATTTTTAAAGGAAAAATGAAACTTTTCAGAAAAAGAGATTTTAATTTTCCATTTTTTATCAGCTCAAGTTTGTTTTTAGAGAAGATAGAAGGAACCAGTGTCTTTCAGTATCCACCATGTAGCACTGTATCAGGTTCTTTACATACATTATCTCAATTAAGCCTCATAAAAGTTCTGTGAGATAGTTTTAACCTCATTTTAAAGGCTGAGAAGTAGAGTTTGTGAAAGTTAAACAGCTAGGATCTGAGCTCAGAAATGTCTGCCTCTAACAACTGTTGTCCATTACTTGTTAGCTCTTAAATTCTTAGACAGAAACATAAAATATAGGAGCCAAGAGAAAGATGCTAGTAAATAACTCACCAGTTAACTAAGCTTCCATATGCTTCCTCATTATTTACAACATTTTGGCAGGATGCAAGGAAGCCACTTTTTAAATGATGAGAAAAAAAACTTACTTTAAAGAGCACAATTGATAGAACCGAGATTCAAACTTTCTGAAATAAGCTTTAACAAATAAATAAAGCCCGGCAACAAAACTTGAGAATATATCTTTCTCATTACAATCTTCTTCAATTCTCTCCAGTATAAATAGGAGAAACCATTGCAGGGGACAATGCCTCTCCTAAATTCAGTGTATCTGTTATATAATCCCAATCAGTGACCCTAAGGAAAAGCCTATTTATCACCACATAATACTTGGAATAATGCCTCAGATGAGTAACTACATCCATTAAAAGGTTAATAACAATCATAATAATAAGAGTCTAAACAAGAAAGTAACTCTAGGGAAAAAAATTAATTTAACAGCATGATTGTTGTGATTCAATAATCCTTGCCCAGATCTTCTCAAACCCCAAAAGAAATGCATTATGGTGACAGTGCACGTATATTCGAGCAACTCTTTATAAGAGGTTCATGAAAGGATATAACATAAAACTAAACAAGAAGTGCCCTGAAATGTGGCACAAGGCATGGCATAAAAAATGTCCCAACAGTGAGGATTGTTCAGTGCAAAGATGAAAAACCAAAAGAGTATGAAATTTCCTTCTATGGGAATATTTTAAAATTCAGAAATCTTTATCCATATGAAAGTTCATGTTTAATCCTATCTGAAAGCAAGAGAGGTTGATATTAGTGACCTAAGTCTCTTACCTGGGAACAGATGGCTTAGTCCCAAAACTCCAGCCATTAACCAACCAATCATCTTTCTTTCTTTTTTTTTTTATTTGAGGAAGATTAGCCCTGAGCTAACTGCTGCCAATCCTCCTCTTTTTGCTGAAGAAGGCTGGCCCTGAGCTAACATCCATGCCCATCTTCCTCTACTTTATATGTGGGACGCCTACCACAGCATGGTTTGCCATTCGGTGCCATGTCCACACCCGGGATCCAAACCGGCAAACCCTAGGCCGCCGAATTGGAACATGTGAACTTAACCACTGTACCACCAGGCCGGCCCCCCAACCAATCTATCTTTTAGTTACCTGGATACTGAGGACCCTTCAACGTGTAAGTCTATGCCAATACTAAATTACTACGAAGATAACCCCAGAGGTTTCAGCCTGTAAATTCTATAGCCCTGTTCCCAATGATGAGAAACACAGCAGAACCTGGTGAAAGCAGATCCTACCAGAGACCCAATCAGCCCTTAATTCGAGTCAAAGAACCTCTGCCAATAACTTGCCCAAGTGCCTCCCTCACCCTACTCTGATCCCAATTCCTCAGAATAAACATTTAGAGATTCTAAGAACTTTGTGAAATATAAAAGCTAATGCTACAGTTACACGCCAAAACAGAAGCAGCTTCTCAAAGGAACCTGCTATCCTTAACTGATTCCAGGGAGAAGCATAATTAGTAAGTGAAAAGGGCATGAAATAATAGCTCTTATCTGTCATAACAGAATTGAATTCTTACTTACATCCTCCACTTCTAAATAAGCCTGGAAACAGGAAGAAAATGAGAGCAAAGGATACACTTTCCACTCTGGAATTACGCAGTTGGTAAAACTGCTACTTTTCCTTTTTATGCCACCTCAAATAACCCCACAATTTGGTCCCAGGTTCCGGGAAATCCACTCAACTATCATCCTGGCCACTTTTCTGGGGTCCTTCACCCCACTCATCCAGCTGGTCACTGAATCCTATCTCCTAAATATCCCTCAAACTTTCCCCACAGCCTTGCCTCTTTTCTACCTCCACAGCTGCTACTAAGAAACAGGTCCTCATCATTTCTCACCGGGACCTCCCTAACGGCCTCCTACTTCCACTCTCATTCGCCTCTTGCCCTTTCCACCATCTACACTGCTGCAAAATTGATGACGAAATTCGCCTCCATGAGGCTACACACCAAACTGCTGGCAGTGGTTCTCTCTAGTGAATGCCTACATTTTTGCATTACTTGTTTGCATTTTACAACAAGCATGTGGTTTCTTTTACAATCAGAAAAAAATTTACTGCTTCCATTTTGGGAACTCGCAGAATCTACCCCATTTGGAATCTATTACTCCACTTCTCCATCAGGTTAAAGGCCAAATTCTTTAGCCAGGCACACAATGATCGTGCTCTGCCTTTCTCAAACGTATGTCCAACCTCCCTCCCAAGTGCTTACTCCAGCCATCCTGAATTACCTGCGGTGGTGTTTCTTTATAACACAATTTTATATATTTTGCTTCCTCTGTGTAGAATAGAGATGATGCAATAATCTTGAGTTTATTCCGAATAATCAACCTGCCACCCACTAATACTTGTAAGTCATTAATCTGAAAGGAATGAAGTCTTGTTTATCTCCTCTTGCAGCACACTATTCCTAACCATAGCCTACAGTCCCACAGTCACACCAACACACTAAATTCTTTCCTTCTAATCAGGGAAACTGATGTCTTTAAAAGGATAAAATAAGATGACACTTTCCATCCACAGCCTAAGAGATGACACAGGAGGAGGCACAATGCAGAATGCTAAATTTGGGAAGGGGATGGAAGAGAGTAGAGAAAAATGGGGCAACGACCCTGGATAAATTCACAGCACAACTTTTCACAGAGTGGAATAGCTTTATCTGAAGTGTTATAAATTTTCCTATCAAGTAAAAGCATAATAAGGACAAATTTGAAAATAGTAGGAATATCCATATTACTTTTCCTCCTCCTTTTAGCATGAAAATTCAAAAGTTGGGCACTTTTCAAAAGCACATAATTGGGTTTACCTTACTTCATTTTCTTCTACTACGTAACAAGTACAAACAGATGGAAATTAGAGACTATACGTAACTTAATGAGCTCTCTTCTTTTGATTATAAATTACACATAACTCTCTCAAATCATATAAAATAAAGAAACAAAACCCAGATTTTTAAAAATACAAACCAAACATGAAAAAGATCACAACATTCCTTTCATTTGATTGTGTAATTGGGTCAAATGAAATCAGCAAACAGCATTACCCAATACAGATCTCCACCTAAAGAAAGAAATCAAGAAAAAGATAGGGAAAGAGGGAAGAGGATAAAGACAGTTCCACAGGTTACCATGGTGGAGGAGCAAATCTAACGATTTTCATATTTTTTGTGCTGCGTTATATAAAATAAACTTGGTTCCATTAAAAAGAATAAAATTATAATGTTCTTAGCTGTAATAATGGTACCATGATTATGCAAGAGAATGTGTTTATTTTAGGAGATGCATGCTGAAATATTAAAGGGTATAGTAACATGATGATTGTACTTTTAATTGGTTCAGAAAAAATACATACGTATATACAAACACATTTACAGAGAAAGCCAATATGGGAACCTTTTAACTGTTTAATCTGGATCTGGGGATGGCAAACTACAGCCCGGGCCAAATCCAGCTGCTATTCTTGTAAATGAACTTTTATTGGAACACTGCCTTGCCCATTCATTCACTTGTCTATGGCTGCTTTCTCACCACAACTACTGAACTGAGTAGTTGTGACAGACGATACGGCCTCCAAAGCCTAAAATATTTACTGGCCCTTTACAGAAACACAGAAAATATCTGGCCCTTTACAGAAAAAAAAAATATGCTAACTCTTTATTTAGACAGTGGATATACAGGTGATCATACGTATGTTTGAAATTTTCTGTATGTTTTAAATATTTTATAATCAAAAGTCAGAAATACTACAATTTTATACATGAATCTTGGTGTCTCAAGAATACAGATGAATATAGAAACAGATCATTGAAACAAAGAGCTTGGACACAATCATAAAACTGATATGATACTAAAAAGTGTTATTATGCAGTTTTTAGTGCAAAAGGAACAACTTCTTACAGCAATTTGGTAGTATCTATTTTTAAACACTCCTACCCTAATAGGAATTTATCCTATAGAAACACACAAGTGTGAAAAGATTAACAGTAATAGGAGTGCTTGTTACCTGCCAGCCTCAGTTGCAAGCACTTCACATGTCACGTCATCCTCACAACAAACCAATGAGGTGAGTACTACTATTAACCCCATTTTACAGGTGAGGAAACTAAGACACAGAGTTACTTTGCCCAAGTCACACAGCTAATAAGTGGTATATCTGGGATTATGAATCCAGGTAATACAACTTCAAAGCCCAATCTTAATTGCCATTCAACGCTGCCTGTTGAAAAAAGGACAAAGGAAATGAATGCAAAGTACCCAAAAGATGAATACAAACAGCCAATACACAAATGGAGACAGTCAACCTCCCTGGTAATAAAATAATAACAATAATATAAATAAAGGCAAAGTGTTGTCTGCCTATCAGTTTAGACAAGCAGACAGCCAGCCAGTGTGGGCAAGGATGAGGAAGAAGGGGCAGCCCTGTGCCCTGCTGGCAAAAGTATAAGTTGGTTCAACCTACTAGGAAAAGAGTATGGCGATATGTTCCTAACTTTAAAATGGGCATGCCCCATGATCCAACAGTTCTGCTTCTAAGACTTTATTCTAAAGAGATAATCAGACAAGTGGGCAAATATACTAAGCATTATTTACTACAGTAAAAAAACTAGAAACAACTAAATGTTCATCAATAGGGGATTAATCATAGTAAAATATAGTCAGACAATGGAATATCATAAAGCAGTTCAAAATGATTATATGGATCCATATTTACTAACACAGACAAATAACCACATACAGCATCCAAATTAAAAAAGAATAAATTAAAACTACATATGTAGGATGATCCTACTTTTGTAATTTTTTTAAAGTGAGTATGTGTGTTTGTGTACACATCACAAATGGATGAAAAGACGTCAGGAAGGAAATGCACCAAAATATTGAGTAATCATCTCTAGATGGTGGGATTTTGAGTTTCTTACTTTCTCCCTTTTACCCTTCCTTATTATCTAATTACTTTTGCAGACTGTATAACTTGTATAATTATTTTAAAAACCATAGTCAATTTTAAATATTTGCATTTTTTTAATATTTTTAACTTTTTTTTTTAATACTTTATTTTTCTCTCCAAAGCCCCCCGGTACATAGTTGTGTATTTTTTTTTTAGCTGTGGGTCCTTCCAGTTGTGGCATGTAGGATGCCGCCTCAGCACGGCTTGATGAGCCGTGCCATGACGGCACCCAGGATTTGAACCGGCAAAACCCTGGGCTGCCGAAGCAGAGCTTGGGAACTTAACCACTCAGCCATGGGGCCGGCCCCTAAATATTTGCTTTTTATAGCTCAATAATCACCATTTCCTTATTTATAACATGCATGATCATTTCCTTACTTATAACATGCAGTATGTATTTAATTAAGGAATTCAGAATAATTTGCTCTTAAGGACTTCAAGACATCTGAGAAATAAGAGATACTAAAGAGCCAATGATCATCAAAATTTCATGTTAAAAAATTAATGGTAATACAATTAACACATATTATTTACAGTATAGAGCATCAGCTCCTTTATTCCTCACAACTCATGAGGATATGACACCATACCCATTTTACAGATTTCTGTTTTCAGATCCTAATCCTTTCCAGTTCCTCCCAAAGTATAAAAAGCTTTTTATACACATTTAGAATTTATCTGGCCCAAACAAGAACTGAAATCTCCTCCAGATCTCTGAGTTTACTATTTCTTTCACCTCAGCACCACATATTTACCACTCATCTTACCAAACTAAAAACCACTACTCTGTCTGGCTCACTTTTCAGCCTTCAAAACTCAGCTATCCCTCCTCTTGGAAGCTTTCCAAATCACCTGCACACTCCAGGGTCAGTTCAGTGTCCCCCCAGTTACCCCCACAGAATTCTGTGCATATAGAATATATAGCCCTGTATTGTAATCTATTTAATTCTCTCTCTAGATTGTAACTAGGTCTTTTATCCTTATACTCCTAATTCCCACATAGGTTTATTCAGCAAGTATCAAATAAATGAGTGAATGATATTGCTAGTTATCACTGTATATATTTAATTTAGTCAAATGCACTATAAATCCTTAAAGGTTGGAACTTTGTCACATATCCCTTCACTTAAAAAAAAACAAAAAAAACTGCCAAACCTAAATAAAAGAGCTAAAACTACAAAACTCTGAGAAGAAAGCAAAAGAGTAAATCTTTGCAACTTTAGATCAAGCAGTGGTTTCCTAGCTTAAGCAACAAAAGAATAAAAGACATAAATTGGACATCATCAAAATTAAAAATACTTGTGCTTCGAAGGACACTTTCAAGAAAGCGAAAAGGTGGGGCCCAGTGGCACAGTGGTTAAGTTCACAAGTTCCACGTCAGGGGCCCAGGGTTCACCCGTTCGGATCCCAGGTGCGGACCTATGCACCACTTGTCAAGCCATGCTGTGGCAGGCGTCCCACATATAAAGTAGAGGAAGATGGGCACAGATGTTAGCTCTGGCCAGTCTTCCTCAGCAAAAGGAGGAGGATTGGCAGCATATGTTAGCTCAGGGCTAATCTTCCTCAAAAAAAAAGAAAGAAAGAAAGAAAGAAAAAGAAAGTGAAAAAGCAATCCACAAAGTGAGAGAAAATATTTGCAAGTCATAAGTCAGATAAGGGCCTTGTATCCAGACTACATAAAAACTCTTACTATTCAACAACAATGAAAGAGAATAAAAAGGAAACCCAATGAAAAAATGGAAAAGGATTTGAATAGACATTTCTCCAAAGAATATATACAAATGGACAAACAGCACATGAAAAGTTGCTCAATATCATTAGTTACTAGGAAAATATTAATCAAAACCACGATGAGATACCACTTCACACCCACTAGGCTGACTAAAATCAAAAAGACAGACAATACCAAATGTTAGGAAGGATGTAAAGAAATTGGAACCCTCACACACTGCATGTGGGAATGTAAAATGGTGCAGCTGCTTTGGAAAATAGTCTGGTAGTTCTGCAAAAGGTTAAATATAGAGTTAACAAATAACCTAGCAATTCCACTGTTAGGTATATACCCAAAACAACTTAAAATATATGGCCAAACAAAAACTTCTACATGAATGTTCGTAGCATTATTCACAATAGCCAAAAAGTGGTAACAACCCAAATGTCCATCAACTGATGAATGGATAAACAAAATGCGGTATATCCATACAAAAGAGTATTCTTCAGACATTTAAAAGAATGATGTACTCATACATTCTACAACATGGATGAACTTTGAAAACATTATGCTAAGTGAAAGAAGCCAGATACAAACCACATATAGTATGGTTTCACTTATATGAAATGTCCAGAATAGACAAATCCACAGAGAGAGAAAGTAGATTACTGGTTGCCAGGAGATAGGAGAATGGGGAAATAGGGAGTTACTATGACAGGCATAGGGTTTCTTTTGGGGGTGATGAAATGTTCTAAAATTAGACAGTGGTAATGATTATACAACTCTGTGAATATTCCAAAACCACTGAATTGTCAAAAAAAAAAAAGCCTCTGCCAAGATGAACTTAAATAAACAACTCACTGATGAAAAATGCAGTAACTTATCAATCAATCTCACAGAAAAGCATCCTGACAATTGATAATAAATAATTCACCTTCATCAGTCTTTTCATTAAAGATCATGGATGCTCCATAGGCAAATAGTTCTCATTACCTTTATATTAGATATCTTATCACAGATAAGGATGTTGGGGCAGGAGTTAGAAAACTACACCAATACACTGAAATACACTACATGATCTTAAGGGAGGTATTTAAGGCAAGTGATTTGAACAAAATGTAGCTTGGCAACAGATGTTAGCTCAGGGCTAATCTTCCTCACCAAAAAATAATAATAATAATTATATATATATATATATATACATATATGAAAAACAGATTTTCTGGGGAAAGAAGAGCAGAAAGCAGATTTTTACGCTTATCCTCAAGAATAACTGCATATAATTAATAATTATTGATGGAAGCACTACATATGTGAATGACACAGATTTTCTTTTAAGAGAAAACCACTGCTGAAAAAGAACATTTAATGAAACAAGAAAATAAAATGCAGGTTATCAAAAATCATGTAAAATTTGAACACATTCTTGAGAAAATAAAAGCATATGTTTGCCCAGAAAAACATGTAGAAAAATATATACCACACCATTCATAATGTTCATCTACGAGTTATTTTACTTCTTTTTGCTTATCTTTATTTTTTGCCAGCTTTGAGATATTACTGACATACAGCATTGTGTAAGTTTAAGGTGTACAACACCATGATTTGATTCATGTATATACCTTGAAATGATTACCGTAATAAGGTTACATCCATCATCTCATAGTTACAATTACAAACACATCATCTCACAGTTACATAGTTACAAAACAGTTACACACAAGTGTGTGTGCTTATCTTTATTACCTAATTTTTCTTAAAGGCGTTCTATTTATATGACAAAAATTTTAATTTAGGAAAAAATAAGGTTCTCCTCTTGCATCTGTTTTCTTTACTTTGAAGGCTTAAAGTAAAATAGCCCATCATGGAACTCATTTTTCTTTCCTAATACAATAAAGTTTTTTATAACAATTCATTGTACAGGAGGAAAATATTCTATCTTCCTACTGAACCTAGCAAGGTTAATCTTCATTCTCAAAACTAAGGTGACTGTAATTTTTACTCAGTACCTACCCTTTTTATTTGCTAATTTAATCTTTAGGGAAATTTATCATGGAAACCCCCTTATATATTTGGAGAATTAATAAACAAATAATTTTCTGGGGACTTTTATACATTATAATTTAATTACTTCTCATAGCAACCACAAAAGAGAGTAATTTATCATCACACAAATTTTACAGGTGGGGAAATTGAGGTTCAGAGATATTACTTTACCAAAATCCTATAGCTAGAGAATATTAGCCCAGATATGAAATAAGTGTTTCCAATTTCAAGATTTCCTTACACCACAGTTGTGCTTTTCATTTACACCTATATTTATTGAGAATCAGAAGCAAAAACCCCTTAAGTAGTACTTTAAGAGGGAATATCTTTATTTAAATCATTTGGACAAAAGTACTTTGTTTATTCAAATACCTTTGTGATGGAAAATGTCTTTTTGATAAAAGTACTGAATTTACAACCTTGATAAACTAAACAAAGAAGCTTAGTTACAGCTGGCCAGGAGCAAAGATCTCCTGTAAAATTTAATATGACCAAGTTCTGTTCTCTTCTAAATATGAAATTGCTCTGTTTTCCTATCATTTGTTTTAAAAGAGGACTCCCATGATGTCATATGGCTTCACTTAAAAGCCCATGCTTATCAACCTAAATTTTAAACCTTTATATTTATATGGACTTAAAGGTCTACAAAAGTTTTAGTTAATTATGTAAAGTCTTTACAAAGTGTGGGAGGCAGTGATAGCTCATAAATTGTTTTTATCATAAGCACTTGGGTGATAGCTAAGCTTTGTTAAAAACAAGACAACAGGACTCCCAAAAGGGAGTCACTTATGCTAAGCTCCCAACACCCAACGGAGACTTAATTGCAGTTTTGCCTCTTCCAGAAATGGAATCTTAAACTAATCAATCAGGAATTGCCTAATCAGCACTAGTGAGGTAATCTGCCTGATAGAGTCCTGTCATCCCCTAAAGGAAAGTGACCTTGCCATAACCAATCCACTTTTTTGCCTAGTCTAACTTCCTTGTTCTCACTTTCTTCTGCCTATTAAAGTCTTTCATTCTGGACAGCTCCTCAGAGCTCCTTTCTATCTACTAGATGGGATTTAATGAACCATTAACTAACCAATAAGATCTTTGAATTCTGCACATTGAATTTTGCTTTTTAACAGCTTAAAATTAACTCAAAGGTTTCTTTCTCCTTCACCACCTCAAACTGGACTGTGCCGCAGTGTGGCACAGATTATTATTAACTGGCTTCTCAAAAGCCATTCACAATTTGCTTTTCCTTTGCCTTCCTCTACTTCAGAGAAGGCACTCGCTTGCCACTTGGTTAGCACAGCCTCTTTTGCCTTCAGGCCTTGCTTCTTCCCCTGCTCCCTGCCTAGAACATGGAAGCAACACCTGGAAGTGCAACAATCATTTGGGACCACGTAGACAAAAAAGAGCGAACAGAGGGCAAGAGGTAGCTCTTCGGTACTATCCTTGAGCAGCCGCACCAGCCCAGCATTCCTCATCTCTAGACTTTTTGATACAAGATGAAAATAAACCTTACTTGTTTAAACCATATTGATTGGTTTTTCTGTTGTGTGAAGCCAAAATGACACAGAAATACCTTAGCTTGTGTTCTTTCCAGGGTTTAAAGGACAGCTGGATCTGCTCTCTCCCTCTCTAGTAGTTCGAAATTTTTTAAACGCTTTTAACAATTTCTACAACTAAAACAAAACATGGAACTTTGTTTGCTCTTTTACCACTCATTAGAATGACAGTCTATATATCTTTTTAAAAAAATCAGACTTCGTTATAATAAAAATTAGAGTAGAAAATTTAAGATGACTAGAAAACTTCTTAATGAACTGTATACTAACAAATTATATTTCTGAACCTATCTTCAACACAAAAGTAAGAAAAACATGGATACCATGATTACATAAATATACCGTTTTCCAAGGGAAAAAATGCTGCTTTTTAACAAGCCGAAGGTATTTCCAACTATAAATTGTGTTAAACACTGGTGAGAGGTGGAATGAGAGGTATTTCAACCATGAACTACAATCCCTGAGGAGCTAAAGAGAGATGTAAACTGTAAAGCTGGCCAGACCTTTATCTCAGCTTCTGGCAAAGTATAGAGAAAACAGCTCTAATTACGAACAGGCTAAGACAAAAACCATTTCACCTAGCAAATTGTGATAAGGAACAGTCAAAGCTACTGAAATCAAGATAAGAGGGGCACATATATATTGTCAGTGGTGGCGAATGAAACTATACATGAAAAGCAATTAGGAAATATATACTAAGAGCTTTAAAATAACTAATATCCTTTGACACAGTAAATTTATTTATAAGACTTTATTGTAGGAAAGAATCATATATGGACCAAGATTTACATACAAGAACAACTATTAGTGTTATGTATATTATTAAAATACTGGAAAGAACTTAAATGTTTAATAATTAGAAAGGGTTAACTAAAGCATTCTATATCCACATGATAGAAGAATGTAGATAGTCATTAAAAATCATGTTTTCAAAGGGAATTTAATAATATGGATAAACATTCATCATATCTTAAGTCAGAGGATCCCAAACTCATTCAGAGTGCTCTTAGTATCTTAGTAATATGTTCATGACACCTCTAGGTCAAAAGAGATACCTAATAATTCCAGTACGGAGGTTCCTCAAAAAGTTAAAAATAGACCTGCCATATGATCCAGCAATTCCACTTCTAGGAATGCACTCAAAGGAAACGAAAGCACTGTCTCAAAGAGACATCTGCACCCCATGTCCACTGCAGCATTATTCACAACAGCCAAGACATGGAAACAACTTAAATGTCCACTGGCAGATACATGGATAAAGAAAATGTGGTGTATATGTACAATGGAATATTATTCCACCATAAAAAAGAAGGAAATCCTGCCATTTGCAACAACATGTATGGACCTTGAGGGCATTATGTTAAGTGGTATAAGTCAGACAGAGAAAGATAAATACAGTATGATCTCACTTAAGCGGAATCTAAAAAACAGAACTCACAGAAACAGAGGATTGGTGGCTGCCAGAGGCAGAGAGGGTTGAAGGTGGGGGTATGGCTGGGTGAAGGTGGTCAAAAGGTACAAATTTCCAGTTATAAGATAAGTAAGTTCTGAGGATGTGAGGTACAGCATGGTGACTCTAGCTAACAATACTGTGTTGTATATTTGAAAGTTGCCAAGAGAGTAAATATTAAAAGCTCTCATCACAAGAAAAAAAATCTGTAACTTTGAGGTGATGGATGTTAACTAAACTTATTGTGGTAACCATTTCACAACATATACATATATCAAATCATCATGTTGTACACCTTAAACTAATACAATGTTATATGTCAATTATATCTCCATAAAACTGGGGGGGGGGGGACCCACCACAATGAGATAACTACTTCACACACACTAGAATGGCTATAATAAAAGAAAAAAACAGAAAATAACAAGTGTTGGCGAGGACATGGAGAAACTGGAACCCTCATACATTGTATGTGGGAATGTAAAATGGTGTGGCCACTGTGGAAAAGATTTGGCAGTTCCTCAATAAGTTAAATATACAATTACCATAAGATCCAGCAATTCCACTCCTAGACAACTAAAGACCTATGTTCAAACAAAAACTTGTCCACAAATGTTCATAGCAGCATTATTCACAACAGCCAAAAAGTAGAACCCCAAATTCCCATCAATGGATGAATGGATAAATAAAGTGTGGTATAACCATACAGTCATATATTATTCAGCCATAAAAAGCAGTGAAGTACTGACATACACTACAATACGGTGGACTTGAAAACATGCTAAGTGAAAGAAGCCAGCCACAAAAGGCCACAGAATTCCATTTATATAAAATATCCACAATAGGCAAATCCATAGCAGAAAGTAGATAGTGGTTGCCAGGATCTAGAGGAGGAGAAATTGGGAACTGACTGCCTAACAGATATGGGGTTTCCTTTTGGGGTGATGAAAATGTTCTGGAATTAAGTAGTGGTGGCAGTTGCACAATGCTATGAATATACTAAAACTCACTGACTTGCACACTTTAAAATGGTGAACTTTATGTTATGTCAATTTTACGTCTAATAAAAAATACATTATTATGTATAAATAATCCATAGAAAACACTAGGAGAGGGGGAATGGGAATTGGAGGAAGGGAGTCAAAAGGTACAAACTTCCAGTTATAAGATACATAAGTACTATGGATGTAAGGTATAACATACATAACCACAGTTAACACTTCTGTATGATACATGGGAAAGTTGTTAAGAGAGTAGATCCTAAGAGTTCTCATCACAAGGAGAAATAGTGTTTTTCTTTTCTTTCTATTGTATCCGTATGAGATGAGGGGTGTTAACTAAACCTATTGTGGTAATCATTTTACAATATATGTAAGTCAAACCATCATGCTGTACACCTTAAACTTATACAGTGATGTATATAAATTACTAATCAATAAAATTGGGGGAAAAAAGAAAACACCAGGAGAAAATATGCCAAAATATTATCAATGCTTCTCTCTGAGTGGTCTTATTACAACTGATTTATGTTTTCTTCTTTATGTTCCTATAATTCCTAACTTTTCTTTAATGAACATATATTGGTTTTTTGTTAAAACACCGATTTTTATAAGAAAATAAAAGTTGTTTTATTTTTTTTAAATCTTGCCTTTTTCCAATAATAAAAGTTAACCATAGTCTACTTTTTAAATGCTTTATATTTTAAAGTAGGTAATATCACATAGTAAAACAAATACATACAGATATTTTTCAAATAATTCAGAGTATACAGGTTTTTTAAAAGGTCTTCCTCTCAACCCAAATTCCCTTGCCATAAACAATCACTATTAGCAATTTGTTGTGAATACTTCCAGTCCCAGTTTTTGCAGTCAGAGATTATATCTCATTTATCCTTGTATCCTCATTACGTATGGCACAATACTTGACTCATGGAAAGGAATCAAATGATAAACAGCAAAGGATGGATAAATGAATGGATAGCCAGAAAAATGGGACAGAGATGATGGACAGATGGATAGAAGATAGGCAGATGGAGAATGGATGGATAGAAATTTGAACAGAGAATAGATTGATGGATGAATACGTAAGTAGATGGATGTTATTGAGAAATTACTATTAAATGACTTAAAGTGATAATCTTACTAACTGACCTTTCTAATGATTCCTTTCAGCTACTGTACCCTGATCCTTTATACTATTACATCTGCCTATTACGACTGACCTCTATTGTGCCCTTCTTGATAACAGTTTGGGTAAGAAAAATTTAAAAGGAATTATAATTGAACATAAATGAACCAGTTTTTACTTATTTGAGGAAAATGTGAACCAGAGATTTTCAGTCCTATCAACTATATTCTACTCAGTGGCCTCAAATTTGCAGCTGGCTCAGTGCCAGACACAAAGTACAATTCAGTAAGTTATTATATTGACTGGAATTACCTATATATTGATAAGTAAAACAAATATAATTTCTCTATAAGTGAAAACAGAAAAATGTTTCCATTGTCTTGGTCTAGTCCTCAGATTATAAGAAAAACACTAAGAAGGAAAAGCTAAAAACAGCACATAGAGTATACAAAAAAAAATTACTGAAGAATTGTTTATAATGGTGAAACACTAGAAACAACCTAAATATTAATAGGTAATTTATTTATTTTATTAAACCAATGGCCTGTAGAACTCAGGCAGTCAGACTCCTGAATTCAGGTCATTCTGAATAAAAGAATAGCCACAACCACCGAAGACCAACGTGGTAATCCAAACGATTAAATAAAAGAAATCTTCCAGAATGTAGAGGGGGGAAAAGAGTTGAAAATTTTGAGAATGAATTTAAGAGACATGGAAGATGGAGCCTAAAATGTCAACATTTCTTAATAAGCACATTTGAAGAAGAGAACAAGAGAGGCTACACAGAGAGGAGAGGAAATAATAAATAAATAACAGGAAATAAAAATTGCCCTACCCCAAAGACAAAAGAAAGGGCCCACTAAAAGATCCCTAAGGAACCGGCAGGATTGGAAAAGGGGAGTGAAGGAGTGGAGTGTGGGGTGGGGGGAGTGCAACTAAAGCTACTGACTACCACTTTCCAACATGTGAAGCTCAATCATGTGCAGAAGTTATCTATGTAAAAAACAATTTGTAAACGACAGAAGAAACAAAGCCAGATGAATTAAAAAAGAAAAAAAAAGACCTACATTTTCTAGACAGACTTTGGTAAAATTTTAGAATGCATGGATAAAGTGAAAAATCCTAAGAGACTCCAGAGAGGAAAAAAACATTCCAGTAAAGAAACTTCCCATGAACAACAAGAAATACCAGAAGACACGAAGCAATAGTTTTGGGTTCTGAGAAAAAAATTATTCTTAATATAGAATTCTATATTCAGCCAAACTATCAATCAAGTATGAAGACAAAATCAGAGATGCAAGAACTCAGAAAATCTACACATCCTGTATGAAAAAGTTACTCAAAAAGATGTACTCAACTAAACAACAAAAAAAATTCCAAGAGAAAAACACACATGGGGTATAAAGAAAAACTATTAGCTGGGCATGACTCGGAAGACTTGAAGAAAGGGCAAAATAAGAAGAGCCATTAGGCCCTAATACCTGGAAGATTGTTTCAAGCAGCACTCACTTAATACGCAAGATTACATTTCCTTCTCCACGGGTCTCAACATACTAATTCATTCAGCAATAAATAAATTTCATAATCATAATATTTTAAAGCTGTTGACTGGTTTCCAATGGTTACTTTTTAGAATCAACCCATAGACAAAAAGAAATGAATAAACCAGGATGCTATAAAACTATACTTTAAAAATCAGGAGATAAAGAAAAAGAGTAAGAAAAATGTTACTTTCCTTAATATTCACATCAGGAAGATCACAGATAACACTTGGGGAGTCAAGAAAAAGAAATTTAAGTTTATAATTTAAAGTCATAAAAGTATTCACCACAAAAAAATGTAAAATACCAAAGATAATAAATGTGAAGGTTGAGATAGGAAATGGAGAAAAAAGCAGGTAGTGAGATTTCACAAAATTGCTCAGCTTTTCTAATGGAAAGTCAACAGAAAATGCCTAAAGTAGATAAATCAAGAAACACAATTATATGTATTTACTTAAAGTTATAATGGTAAGCACCAACAAAACTTAGAAACAGTTAACACTCATCACCTCTTGAGAAGTGAAGGGGGCTTGGGAGTGGACAGTGAGAAGGAAAGCTTTTACTTTTCATTTTACGTACAATTGTACTGTTGGAGCATTTTTAATCATGTGCAACTATCATTTGATAAATTTTAAAAGCATAAAAGTAAAAATATTTCCACTTCGATACAAATATACTATAAAGATCAAAAGATTGCTGAGAAATTAGTTAATAGAACTCTGGTTTTCCAAGTTACACAAGCTCAAATTACATATAACTTTTCAGAAGAACGGAAGGCCAATTTTTTTTTTTTTAATTTGCACCTAAACCAAAGCAATAGGATTGACTCAGTGTTTAAGTCACTCTGAAAATGCCATTATAATAATCACATTGCAAAAGAAAAGGGGGAAAAGGAAACTAACTTTTGTAGTTTGTGCCTCAAACTGCTTGGTACTTTTAGAGATGAGCTTATTTAACACTTAGAACGAAAATGATAACTTTCCTGCAGAAAGACGCAACTAACCCACCCATAAAGCAGAAGTTTTACCTTATCTTTCCAGCAGCCAGGGACTTACCTTTCTGTCCAAACGTAAAAACCTACAAATATCTGCAAAACAGTTTGCCATGACAGGGTTTTGGTCTGTGGTCACAGAACAAATCAAAGTTAGCTGGCCTACTTGGTAATTAAATCCATTCCCTAATCCCATTCAGCTTAGTAACTGAGATCATCAACCACAAAGTCTCATTAAAATAATATTTTTAAATAGAAAATACACAACAGGTTTAAAGCCTCTATAAGGATGCCATGTTTTTCCTTTAGAAAGATTTATTCTGTTAGAAATTGAAGGTATTTTATAAAGACACCAATTATTCAGGACTTTCCAGGGTTTTATTTCTCTTTGATTCATCACTCACTTGTGGATAACGACTCAAACCCTCAATAAAAAACTACCACTGCACACTTGTATCCTGAATTACATCCTGTCGTCTCTCTTGAGACTCTCTTTTATCCTGCACAATGCATGCTCAAAATGGCTATTACAGGAAGTGCTGGGCTATCAGCTATTTATAAATGGACAAAAATCTTTAAATAGCCTTGTCAGCCACAACTTTATGATTCTAGACCTTTAAAACCACCTGTTTTTAAAGAAATATGTTAGTAATTCAAAATATTAAAATGTTCCCCCCCCAAAAAAAAGAGTCTTGCCCCTTTGTTTTGGAATTCAAAAGTAGTATTAACATTATACAGTCACAACATCTCAAAATAATGAACAAGTTGATCTTTAAAAACATATTAGCTGGGGCTGGCCCAGTGGCCTAGTGGTTGAGTTCACACGCTCCACTCTGGCACCCTGGGGTTTGCCAGCCCGGATCCTGGGCGTAAACCTACACACCGCTCATCGAGCTATGCTGTGGAAGCATCCCACATACAAAACAGAAGAAGATTGGCACAGATGTTAGCTCAGGGCCACTCTCCCTCAAGCAAAAAGAGGAAGATTGGCAACAGGTGTTAGCTCAGGGCCAATCTTCCTCACCAAAAAAATAAAAATAAAAATAAAATTATTATTATTATTATTTTTAAAGCCTTAACATTTCTCTGCCTTATTCTCAGCCCCCTCTGTCTCCAGTCTTTAGATATTTATATCTCATACATCACCATATTAGCAAATCATTTCAAGCCATTACCTCCAAAGGTAAGCAGCTTCTAGGAATTTAACTTACAGCTATACTAATATGCACAAAATACTGGACCTACTAAGATAATCTTGGCAGTGTTAGCACTAGCAAAAGACTGGAGACAGCCTAAATGTCCATCAACAGGGATAGTTAAATTATGTAAGTCAATACAATGGAGTACAATGAAACTATTAAGAGGAACTAGGTACATAAGATATGTAATGATCTTCAAGTTAAAGATCATAGGTTAAAAAACATAGAGAAGAAAGCATACAGTACGCTATCATTTACCATTAAACACATCCCTCAAGAAAATCTCTGAAAAGGAAAGCCAAGAATGCTTGCCTCTAGAAAGAGAAAAGGGGGCTGGGAAAGGGAAGGCTTATATTACATTGTATATTTTTTTACACACATACATTTATTACTTACTAAACACACTTTTTTTTTTTTTACAAAATACTTTTTTGAAGAAGTAATCAAATATCCTTGATTCCACTCACAAATTAACAGTTTTTCAGTTTGAGTCCTGGTTTTGCTTTATCAAACTATTTCAGCCTCAAAATTTCTCCCATAACTTGAAAGAAAAGACACGAGCTTTCCTATTTCATTTGTCCACACTGTCATTTATACATTTTTATTAAAAGGTCACTTCATGGATTTGAGCATTATAAAGGTGTTGCTAAGCCACTTGTTCCAAAAACTCTAAACTTGTGCAATCCAGTATTACAGCTACCAGCTAGTTTCTCGGTCACACTAATCACATTTCTTGAGCCACATGTGGCCAGTGGCTATCATTATGGATAGCACAGACGCATTTTCATCATTGCAGAAAGTTCTGCTGGACATCACTGCTCCAGACTAAGGGTCAGCAAACTACAGCCAGCAGGCCAAATCCAGCCCACCACCTGTTTTTGTAAATACAGTGTAACTGGAACACGGCCCTTCTGATTTGTCTTCATCTATATATTGTCTGTGGGCACTCTGGCACTACGGCAGCAGATTCAAGTAACTGCAACATAGATGGAATGGCCCACAAAGCCACAATATTTAGTATCTGTCTCTCGACAGAAAAAGTTTGTGACCACTGCTCTAGACAACCAAATTTCATTGAAAAGAACATTTGTTTCCCTTGGGTCTCAAAAATAAAGTTTTGAAGGCTTGCAATGCATAAATAAAGAATTACTTAAACATAAACCAGTGTCCACTTGATTTACTAAGTGCTAAAAATACTTAATTTTTCAACATAAATCCATAATAGCAAAAAATTTCCTAAAATTTGTTTGAATGCTGACATTTTCTAAGCATCTCTACAAAATAGCTAGCAAAATCACAGAAGACAGATTACTACACTCTAGATATTTTAAAACAGCTGACTGAAGAGAAAAAAATACCTAATAGTTCAGAAAAATTTACCTATGCTCCTTTTTAATCTATTAAGTGTATCAAGTCTTGAAAAGCAACATATAATTTCTGAAAAAAATTACACTAGATCTAGTTAGTGCTACAGAAATATTTATATTTAACCAGTTATCTCCTGCAAATCACAATACTTCAGGCTTTAAGGACATGAGTGAAGTATGTTTACCAATTTAGGGTACTTTTTAAAATTTAATAAAATTTTTGAGTGTGCATTGTATGCCCAACCCTGTACAAGGCACTAGAAATAGGATGACCCATGTGTAGTTAACAGGTTATGGGGCACATAATTATCACTGATAGTAATGATATCACACACATAAGAACAAAGAGGGGCAGAAGCACAGCTAATGAGTACACGGGGTGAATAAGGGAAGGCTTCTAGAAGAAAAGCTACTTGAATTGGGTATTGAAGTGTGAGCAGGAGTTTGCTAGGTTCGTGGGGGGCGAAGGGAAGGGGAGGAAGGAATGGCAGAGCAACACCTAGTTTGAATGAAGAAAAAAGAAAATGAGGCATAAAAAGGACTTAGCAAGTCCTAGAAAATAGGAGTTCAATGCTACAGAAGCATATGGCTTGAACATACTGGAAAAGGAGGGAGTTGGCGGCAGGTGTCAAGGCTGTAAAGACTTCGACTTTAGGATCCGAATGCAAATGCCTTTCCATGCTAAACTAAGGAATTAAGATTGGATGTGATTATATGAGCCACAAAGAACAGTTTTCCAAGAAGAGATATGCCATGATTAATTTTATTTTGTAGGAAAATGACACTGGCAGCAACCTGGATCTTGGACTATAGTTAGGAAAGACCAGTGGCAGAGACCCACTGGGCTACTGTGCAAATGAGAGATGACGGCCAAGAGTAATGACAGTGAGGATGAAGAGAAACCAGATGAAGAGCAGCAACTACATGTGGTAGAATCTAGTCCTGCACTCCTAATTTTTTAAACTGTCCCTCATCTGTGATATTTTCCCTTTTCCATACTTTTTGGTATTGATGTATCCTTTGCAAGAAAAAAGTTTATACAATAAGACTGTCAAAACTGGAGGCAATATGGCCTTTTTTTTCCTCCCATGGTATTAGGAAGGAAAACACATTAGAAAATGTAAGAACTCAAGAGTCAAGAGATCTGGATTATAGGCTTGTCTTTGCTGTGAGACCATGGGCATGACAATTAACCTCTAAAAGTTCTGGTTTTCTCATTTGTAAAAAGAGGAAATTAGACTAGATGATCTAAAACTCTTTTGAGAGTTCTAAAATGTTACAGTCATACTGATACATCTTTAAACTTTGGGAGGTCTCAAAAAAAATGCAAACAGATTCACCTATTTTAACTACAAACCAAATATAAAAAAAATCCATCAAAAAAGGGCAGACACTATTGTACCTATTATTTACCTATATGTATCTACATGTACCTACATTTATTTGTGAAAAATTTCATGACATACATTAAGACATGCAGTCACCAACTATTCATCTGGAACCCTAAGGCAAAACTGAAACTCTAAGATGTCTCTGTCAGCCATTTCACTTTCAATTACTAAGTATCTTTCAAAAACGTCTCCAAAAAGGAGCATGCTTTTTTCGGAGTGCTTCAAAAAACTAAGTGAACGTCTGCAAAGTTGAATAGTAGAATCGTCGGGTACAACGGTTTTCAGACATACTACTAGCCTATGGAATCATATTTGTCTGAACCTACTACCAACAAAAGAACTTTTTAACAATATTCCTTTATCAATCAAAACAAAGTGGTTCAAACTTGAGAAATATGGTCTTGAGATTTGTAACCATAAACAGTTATGTGTGACTCTTTACTAATGTTTAAAGAAAAATTGTACTATAAATTCTTGTTCATACTAGAAAGTCTAGAAATATTATGAACTTGTTTCCAAGAATAATTTTTATGCCTGATTTTTAAAAAAAGTAGTTGAGTCAAAAGACTCTCTCCCTTCAAAACCAAAAGATGGAACAAACATTTTTATTAAAGGTGAAAAACCCAGATGTAAGTCTTGCATTTCCAGTCAGCTATAAATTTATGTAACATAATTAATATAGCCTAAGTTAAAGTCATATTTCAAGGGAAATAACATTCTAAGGTTTTGTAAACTGTAGTATTAAATTATAAACAGACTTTTCTAATGACATTTTATGTTACATTACTTCTTTCAGGGTTTCTTCTAAACACCTGAACAATTTTTTGGTTGTATACTACATTATACACACCAGAATAATTTCTCCTCAACATACCCATGTGATTTCTTTCTTGCTCCCTAAAATAGCATTATTTTTCTGAGTTAACCAAAATAAATTCCGGAAAGAGCCAAACTGTAATTTACCATGATCAGAGTATAAAATCTATTACTATGCAAATCTGTATCAGTTTAGAACCACCGCTAAAAACTTCTTGTTCTTTCAAACCACTAGCATCAATGAACATACAGCTAATCCTGCCACCAACCCGCAGAGATGTGGGTGTTTACTGTAACGCCTCAAATCTCAACTAGACCCTTAGTCCAAGAAAAAAGCCTTCATAATGATTTTTCTTACACGTAATATAGTGATTTAAACTAATGCTTTCAGATCCTGAAAGTTTTTTTTAAAGTATAGTATTTTGAAGATACACAAACGGATCTTACTCTACTAAAGCTTTATTAATTCTAACCAAACAAATTTCACTCAAGAAGGAAGTGTATTCGAATCAAGAACTTTATTAGAAGGGAAAATATTCCAAAAGAATAAATAGAAGCAGGATTTAAAATACTTTTTAGTTGTAGCCCATACTATTCAAATACAATTCAGAAGCAGAATTTTTAACTTTTCTCAAAAGTTGCCTGCTAAAAAGAAGCTATTTTAACAAAAAAAAGTATATTTTTAAAATTCCAGGTCAAGTATATTACAAAGTTAGCATGAGGAATACGAAAAAAAAAAAAAATCTGATTTGTTTTGTAAGGCCAGTGTCTAAACAGGAAAACTAGACGTGCTTTCCCCAAATACATCTGATAAGAGTCCCGCAGGAATACAAGTGTAACGAGGAGAGTGGCTACTCCAAAAACAAAATACAAGTTAACTATAGGACCTCACATTCCAAAATACTCATTCAAGGACTCCTGGCAATCAACTCAAAGAATCATGAGAGAAGGTTAGAAACAACTGAATACTATGGGGCCCGTTCAATTATAACAAGAAAAAAATTAACTGCAATAATAACAATTCTTTACACTTGTATATTACCTTGTAATTTTCAGGATACTTTATGATAAAACAATTTATAAAGTTGTGCTTTTTCGTTCCCTGGATGAAATTAGCACGCACACACACAAGCTCCTACCTACTTTGGTCCTAGAGTTCATAAATCAACCGTATCAATTACAACAGAGTGCGCGGAACGATAAACAGCACTTCAAATCTTACTAATGTCACTGTGGCTGATATTCCGTTTATTCGGAAAACGTTGCGCGACGATCCTAAAAACTCTCTTCCATAGAGAGTCTAAGCGGACAGGCAGATGTTCCTGGGCTCCCTAACTCTGGGGGAGGGGAATTCCTGCCAGGATGGGCCGCGGGGGGACGACTGGTTTCAAGCTACCCTTCACAGGCAGGGAGCTGGTTCCACCTGTCCTGCAGTGGAGCCCGTCTGCCCTGCAGGACGAACGACAGGCGTTCTCAGCACTAGCCAGCTCGCCTTCTCCAGAGAGAACAATCAGTAAGGGCTTCCTAAGGAGTTCCTACGGGTCTCCCTCGACTCCCAGGAAAACAAAGGTTCAGGCCCAGCTCTGTGTCACTCCGCATTCCGTTCTGGATAATCTAGGTGCCCGATGAACCCCAGCAAGCAGTTATTTGGCAGAGGATGGAGAAGAGGACATAAGTACACCCGAGGTGGGAGAAACGAGTTGCCAGAGAACTAGGCGGACTCTGAAGTTCTGCGGGCAGAACGCGGTTAGTCTCCCAGGAGAGCCTACGTTCGAGGGAAGGTGTGGAATTCAGAACGCGAGAAAGCGAAATCCGGGGCCGGGGAGGAGGGGTCCAGAAGCCGCCCGGCGTGCGAAAGGGACGGGAGGGACTGCGCTGAGGGGCCAGTGGCTGGCCGGCCCCAAGGGCGGTGGTGCCCAGCGGGTCAGCCCTGTGAGGCTGGACAGGACCCCGGCGCTCGGCCGCCCGACGGGCTCCTCGGCGCGGTTTCAAACCGCCGCCCCCGGAGGCGCTCCGCCGATTGGAAGTTCCACACGACCGTCACCAGCCCAGGGCCGGAGCGGCAACTCCTCGGCGGGGCTCTTCCAGCCCTCCGCGTCGCCCCAGGAGACCAGAGCCCACCAACTCCCCCTCCCACCCAGGTTCCAACTCCAGTCCCGCCGCCAGCGCCAGGCACGCGGAGGGCGCCCTCCGGGACGGCACCGACGCCCCCCGACCGGGCTGCGCCGCGGGAGTCCGAGGGGCGCGACGGGGCCGCGCGGGAGGCGGGCAGAACCAGCGTCCCTCAGAGTCTGCCCCGGGAGCCGGCCCCGCGACCACCTCCGCTTCGCCCCTCCAGCACGGCCCGACCGGGCTCCGACCCACCCATCCCGCGCGGTCGCGGGCAGGGCGAGGACCCGAGCGAGCCTACTCCCCCCGCCCCTGCTCTTACCCATCTTTCCGCCTCGCCTTGTAGACGTGCCCGTAGGTGCCGCGTCCCACTTTGCACCCTTCGTACTCAAACAAATCCTCCACCCGCTCCCGCTCCGCCGCCAGCTTCGCCTTGAAATCATAATCCATTGTCTGCTTCCCCCATAGAGGCACCGGGACGCGGGGGCCGCCGCCACTCAGTCCCTCCTCCTCCTCCCCCCGCGACCGCCGCTCCACTTCTCTAACAGCCGCCTCTCGGGCGCGCGCGCGCCGCCCGCCGCCCCACGGTCCGCCTTCAGCAAGGGACTCCTCGGCGGCCGCAGCAGCCACCTCCTCCACCTCCTCCTCCTCCGCGGCGGCGGCGGCGGCTCCCGCAGGCACCCCCAGTCCCGCCTCCCCCCTTCATTTCCTTGTTTTGGAACCTGGTGGGCCGCGCCGCGGCTTCCTCGAGCTCATTAACGAACCAGCCCTCCCGCCCCGAGGTCGCAGAAGCTCCTGGGAAATGTAGTTTCGGACGCCTCAGGAGCAGTGGAGTTTTGCCAGAGAAAGTAATACAACTCCCAGGTTGCCATGGGCCGCCACAGCCTCGCCTCCACAAGGCATGCACGCCTGCGCACTGGGGCCGCCCCTCCCCCTCAGGTAGCGCCGGACTGCGAGTTCCCGTGAAGGTAGAAAGCGCAAAGTTGTAGTGTGCTTTCTGCGAGTCTGTGGGAGATGGTGGGAAAAAAGACCCTTGCTCTGGTGTGAGGAAGCTACTCCACTATAACTGCCTCCGGGCGAGAAGGAGAGGGGAAAGTATTTAACAAGCGACTGGCCCAGGAGTTTGTTCCAGTGATTTGAGAGGCGAGGACTGTGGTTAGGGCAGCTGTACTGCAGATTGTTGTTTGTTTTTTGTGGCAATTGGTCCGCCTGTTACCCCGCCCCCTGTCCAACCGCTCATTGGCGGAGGCTGGAGAATGACGTCCTCGTTGGTGCGTGGGTATCCCCAGGCTTTGGCTTCCTTCCCGCTCTTGATTGGTAATTGGTTGTGCTCGGTTCTTCCTGATAGGTTAATCTTTTTTCTTTACGATGCCGAAACCGTATTTCAAAAACTGAACATCCAGCGGTTTCCTAGTTCTAGCATTGGTCTGAGGAGAACATGTAACTTCGGAGCCCTAGCTGCTAATCATCCTTTTCTTGGCGCTCTAGTCGTGGTCTCCTCCTAGCATCTGCGGTTGCCATAACCAAGCTTTGGCCATCTGTCTGAGGACAATTAAAGCGCCTGGAGGATGCAGCGTTTTAAAAGCAATCATTTGGGTTGGATTGTAAAGGGTTTTTTACGATCTATGCATAGTCGCGATGTTCTCCTAGAATGTTTAAGTCAGTCTCCTTAATCAAGGTGAACACTGATTCATTTCATTATTGGTGGATAACGTCAGATGCTCGGGATACTGTCTTAAACAGGATCGGTGCTAGGATAGGGCGTATAAACCACATTCATTGGGAGGACAAAAGAGCGAATGGTCGATTCTACCTGAAGTGGTAAGGGAACTTAATAGTGACGAACCTGCCTGCTAAATTTTGGAAGAAACGTGGGAAACTAGAGGGAGGAGGGGAGAGGATCGTTTATTTACTACGACAGTAAGTTTCCTGGGCAACGTCCTCAGATCTTGAAGTCAATCCAGAGGCATCTGAGTTTCTGTTATTTCAAGGCACTATGACAAGTGCTGGAGATACCAAATGAAAATTGGTTTTTTTCCAGTGAGGAACTAAAACCTACTGAAGAAATGAAACATGCAAGCAAATTAAAAATAAACTGTGTGAGTATAAAGAGCAACGGTAGAATAGGAGGACTTCTAGAGAAGTCAGGTGAGGCTTCACAAAGGAGGTAGATTTGAGCCAAGATTTAAAGGACCTTCTTTGGAGGATAAGTGGGGAAGAAGGGAGCAGGGAATTATTTCAGGCAGAACAGCATGTGCATACATCATGAGGGAACATGATATATTCTGAGAAAAGCAATTAGCCTAAATATTATAGATCAAGGCAGGGAGAGGGGATAGCTAAGAAGAGACTGGACTGATAAGCAAAGGTCAAATTATGAAGGGCTATATATGTCAATTGGAAGTTTTAGATTTCATCACTCGGTAGGCAATAGGAAGCCATTAAAGCCTTTTGAGCTAAGGAGCAACGTAATCGGTGTTGTGTTTTCAAAAACTCCTTCTGACAACAGTGTTTGGGATAAATTGGAGGTCAGTGAGAAGAGTAAAGAAGCTATTGCATTAATACTTGTAAATTACAAGGATCTGAACCACGGAGTAGCAATGCTGATTATGAGAAAAAGGCCGATACCAGAATTATTTATGAAATAAATTCTTTTTTTTTCTTTTTTGAGGAAGATCAGCCCTGAGCTAATCACTGCCAATCCTCCTCTTTTTGCTGAGGAAGACTGGCCCTGAGCTAACATCTGGGCCCATCTTCTTCTACTTTATATATGGGACGCCTACCACAGCATGGCTTGCCAAGCAGTGTCACCTCTGCACCCGGGATTATAACCTGCGAACCCTGGGCCACCAAAGTGGAACGTGCACAGTTAACCGCTGCGCCGCCTGGTCGGCTCCCTATGAAACAAATTCAATAGGACCTGGTGATTAAATAAATGCGAGGTTAAGGGAAAGAAAATAATCCAAGGTGACTTCAAGGTTTTTGACTTTAACAATAAGATATGAAATAAAGAAATTGGGGCAGTTTTTAAGAGAAGGATGATGAGTTTGACTGGGGCATGTTGAATTTAAAGTGCTGTGGGGCATCAACATAGAAATAACAAGAAAGCAGATGAATATTTTTACCTACCAATAAGACATCTGGCCCAAATGTATAGATTTGGAAATCATCAATGTATGTTGGTGGGATATGGAGAATATTTTTTGGTTGGTTGCTATTTTTAAATATGAGGTTTTGCATTCATTATATCCCAAAAATATCCCTATAAGATATGTTGTATTATTATTCCCATTTTACATATGAACAAACTGAGAGAGCTAGTAAATTGCAGAGCCAGGGCTTAATGAATATGTACTTTGGAGTAAATGGAAAATGGGAAAATGTGTTAGTAAAAATCAAATACAGATTATGAAAAGCCTAACTAAAAAAATCAAAAAGTTTGGGGCCAGCCTGGTGGCATAGTGGTTAAGTTCATGCACTCCATTTCGGCAACCTGGGGTTGGCCGGTTTGGATCCTGGGTGTGGATCTGCGCACCACTTGTCAAGCTATGCTGTGGTGGCATCCCACATAAAAGAACTAGAAGGACTTATAACTAGGATATACAACTATGTACCAGGGCTTTGGGGAGAAAAAAAAAAAGAGGAAGATTGGCAACAGATGTTAGCTCAGGGCAATCTTCCTCACTAAAAAATAAAATAGAAAAGTTTGACCACACGTTGTGTCACCAAGGATATGGGGAAGCAGACGCTCTCCTACATTGCCAGTGGAAGTATATAGTCACAAAATATATACCAATATACACATTTGATTTTGATAATGGCAACATCTACCAAAATTACATGGTAGTATCCTACAGCTCCTTGTGGTGGCTGCTGTGATGTGCCTCCCAGACCCCTCTTTAGGACTAAAGCATGTATTCCCCCAAGCTGCTGGGAGTGCTGCTACAGATAGCCTTCAGCTGTCGGCCCTCTTCAGGAATTGCCTTGACTGAAGAGCCACCTCACCTAGGTCATGCCACTTTCCTAGAGCAGCCTACATCCAGTGACTGATCAATGCAGGGATATAAAGGCCCAGACCTCTCACCCCATTTCAGGACAACTCTGATGGGTCATCCTATCTTCAGAACTCTCTGTGGAACTGACTGAGGCTGTCACTGAGAATGCATTACAGACCAACTGTTCAATCTCCCTCATCCTGCTTTCTTCCTTTCCCTTCCAGAGGTATTGATCTCTGAAACACTCTGTAATAAACTGATTACATGTTAATCTCCATCTCAGGGTCTGCTTCCCCAGGAGCCCAATTTTTAATATTCTCCACATGTGCAAGATGGTATAATTCAAGATGATTCATTGAGCATTGTTTCTAATAGGAAAGGACTGGAAACAACAGAAATGTTCATTGGAAGGGGACTAGACAATTTATGGCACATATATCAATGGATTATTATGCAGCCCTAAAAAAGCTATGAAATATACTTCTCAGATCTCTTCCCTACAGGGAGGTCCCAGCTGCAGAGCTCTGAATCTACCACTGCATTTGCAATGGGACCATACTCCCCATGGGCTGCTCCCAGCCTATGGCTAAGCATAGCAGGATACTACTGCAGGTCCATTCCTGCAAGATACAGGATTCCTGTGATGGGTGACTTTGGCTTAAGGATTCCCCAGGCTTAAGTCCATCTGAAACTTTCTTAGAACTCTGTTGTAGGGTGAGTCACTGTCTACCCAATGCTCCTTCCTTTCCTCTCTCCTTCACAGGAGTCAGATCAGCATCACAATCTGACGGCCCCTTCAGCTCCCTCCTTTTTCTCCCTCACAGGCATTTCCTCCAATACTCTTGCATGTCTAATCCCATCTTGGCATCTGTTTTTCAGAAGACCCAAACAAGGAGGAAATTGTTTAGGTACTGATATGCAAAGACCTCCAAGATATATTTTTAAGTGAAAAAAAGCAAAAACCAGAAGAGTGTCTATAATATGCTAACTTTTTTACAAAAGAAAAAATATTTATTTGCCTGTATATGCATAGACTTATCTCTAAAAAGGCCACAAGAAACTGCTTGCTCAGAAACGGAAACTGTGCTTAAGAATCAGGGGTAGGAGGGAGAATTTGTACTGTAGACCCTTTTGATTTTTAATCCATGGAATGTTGCCTTTTCAAAAGGTAAATAAAATTTAAATGAAAAAAAAAAGTAGGAGCTTGGCTAAGAAATGAAGGAGAAAGATGGACGAGATTGTAGCTACCATGGTCAAGACAGTTTCAGAGTTTGGTTTTGTTAGTAGTTTGTTTTTAATAGGAGGAAGGAACTTTTCATATATTGAGGGGAGAGAGCTGGTGGAGAAAGAAAATGTGAAACCATAGGAAACATTGGGGCTAAAAGATGGAGCTCCAAGAGGACAGAACCATGCACAGGTAGCTTCACAGGGAAAGGGGGAAAGCACTTCTTCAGAGAGTGGCTGAGGAGAGTCAGACTGGGTTCACATGAAGAAAATGGGATTGAAAAACAGAGATGCCTAGCCTCATCCTAATAAAAATAATAACTTTTTTTTTCTCTATGATGTGGGAAGCAAGATCAAATGCAAAGAAAAAAAATAGTAGGGGTAAGGGCAGGGGGCTTGAGGAAGAAATGATGGTTTGGGTATGGTTCTTTGGTAAGTAAGTGGAATGAGAATGAGAGCTAACATTTGTTGAATCCCAGGCATTTTATATAAGTTAGCTAATACAATCCTTACAACTGCCCTGTGAGGAAGGTATATATTATCTCCATTTTACAGATTAAAAAACTGAGGCTCCGGGAGGATAATTTGTGTAGTGTTGCAGTTAGTCACTGATAGGATTTAACCCCAGGTCTTCAAGAAAATAGAAGACAAAGACCACACTGCCAAGTATTGATAGTGCCATTTATCAAGATCAAAGATCCCAATGAGACGTTCCATCCTCTGTCTTAAACTCTCCTTAGTATTTTAAACATACTTTGTATGTTAAAATTACTACCTCTGCTTTCTTTTTCTTCATATTTGGTTGACATGAATCCTTCGTTCCCCCTTCTCGGTGCATGAAAGAGTCACAAGGCTTTTGAAATACAGAGAATGTATAGTTGCCACTGCCATTGAGATGTTCATTGTCTCAGTATGGATAAGAGGGCTTCCTTGCCTTTGCTCTTTCCATTCAACCAGCAAGAGTTCTCTGGCCAATCAGATTTCAGAGTATTAACTGCTATGTGAATACTTGTTACTCTTCTGGGAGGCATATTCAGACTACTTAAACATTGATTAAAAGTCTGAGAACAAAGCTCCTTTTAATAAGGATGGTCTAAGTGCAGAGGCTGTTGGGGAAAAGATTCTGCTCTCTTTACAGAGTCAACGTCAGGGGACCTGAGGAAGAGGAGTGGGAGGCAGTGGGATTAAGAATCAAACCTCTCCGGGCCGGCCCCGTGGCCGAGTGGTTAAGTGGTTAAGTTCGTGCACTCCGCTTCAGTGGCCCAGGGATTCACTGGTTCAGATCCTGGGCGCAGACCTAGCATTGCTCATCAACCCATGCTGAGGCAGCATCCCACATAGCAGAGCCAGAAGGACCTACAACTAGAATATACAACTAGGTACTAGGGGGCTTTGGGGAGAAGAAGAAGGAAAAGAAGAAAAAAAGATTAGCAACAGGTGTTAGCTCAGGGGCCAATCTTTGAAAAAAAAAAAAGAATCAAACCGCTCCTTGCTGGATGAGGATGCAGGCCAGACTAAGGGAGGGATGCCCACCTTCTGCTGATAGGGTGTAGGAAGAGCTTGATGCCTGTGTCAGTTTCCTGGGGCTGTTGTAATAAATGACCACAAACTGGGTAGCTTAAAACAACAGGAGTTTATGCTCTTGCACTTCCGGAGACCAGAAGTCTGAAATCAGGATGTAGGCAAGGTTGGTTCCTTCCAGGGACTCAGAGGGAGAATCTGTTCCATGCCTCTCTCCTAGATTCTGGTGGTTGCTGGTAATCCTTGGCATTCCTTGCCTTGTGGCAGTATAACTCCAATCTCTGCCTGTGTCTACACGTGGCCATCTTCCATCTGAGTCTG
The DNA here is from genome assembly GCF_041296235.1 of Equus asinus. Classification (NCBI taxonomy): domain Eukaryota; kingdom Metazoa; phylum Chordata; class Mammalia; order Perissodactyla; family Equidae; genus Equus; species Equus asinus. Next base: position 46,142,717 of record NC_091813.1, read on the forward strand.
TATCCGAATTCCCCTCTTCTTAAAAGGACATCAGTCATATTGGATTTAGGTCCTACCCTAATCCAGTATAACTTCATTGTAACTTGTATACATCTCCAAGGACCTTATTTGCAAATAAGATCACACTCTCAGGTTCCAGGTGGACAGGAATTTTTGGTGGAACACCACTGAACCCAGGAGAGTGCCCAAGCTTTGACTCTGTCACTAAATGAGGGGTCATCCTGAAAAAGGGAAGAAAATGGTCCTTGCCCTCATCTCACACCACATTCAGGGGCAGTGGGAGGGAATCCTTGGCATCCCCAGACTGGGCTTTCTTATTTATATTTTTCTTTTAATAAAAGAGAGTCTAACTACAAGAATGTTATTAAAATACTCCCTCTTCATCTTTTAGCTGTATGAATCTGATTCTTAAAATTTAGCCTCATATTCTCTGTAGAGAGATTACAAGATCTTTTTAGGGTTTTTTTAATTGTCATTTTTTGGTAAATCATGTACAGGAAAATATAGGATGTCCTCAAATATAGAGTAAATACAATGTGCTACAAAACTGTCACCCAGTGAAGTCCCTAAAAACGTTTTCCATGTCTACTGTTTTGTTTTTAAGTTGTGCTTTCTTATGGGAACTGAGGCAGAACATTGCCAGGTGGCCAAACCACAGAACTGGTCCAAACTAGAAAGGTCCAAGATGGTGATGGGGTGCCATGTGCAAGGAGGGAAGATCTGCACATGCCCCAACTGCCCCCGCCCCAAGGGATGACGCAGAGATCCCCTCCCCCTTCACATCCCATAAGAACCCTGCTTGCCTCCCCTTTGTAGAGAAGGTGTTTTAGAGCCTGAGCTCTGCCTCCTCCATTCATTCATCAATGAATAAAGTTGCTGCTCTGCTATTCGGAACCCAGTCTCAGTCTATTGGTGAGAGTGGCTCCAGGCAAAAGGACCCATTTGCCAGTCTCTGGTCCCCTAGAGTATTGCTGAACCAGGTTCATTTTTGCCCACTGCCCAGAAAGCCAAACACCGAGCCAATGAGATTGCAGCAGAGAGAGGGTTAATCACAAGGCAGCCATGTGAGGAGGCGATAGAATGAGTCTCACATCCACATCCTTGAAAATGGGGACTCAGGGATATTTATGGGGCAGGGGGGCAAGGTGGTCTGAAATGTGGAGATAGATGATTTGAGGTGAGGAGAGGTGAGGTAATTGAGGATCTGCACAAGCCTAGTCACACTTCATGCCTCTTCACAGGATGCATGTTCACAAAATGGCAGCGTTAGCATGACCTGAGAGTGGAGTTTTTAGACTCTGGACGTCAAAAGTCTGCTTATCAGACATCTGTGCAGGCCAGTTAATGGATTGGTTGTTTCAACCCACCTAAAGTGGACAAGGGGTTCTAATTCCTGTAAAACAACTCAAACACCCATTAATTACCACGGTGACCCAGGCTCTAGGGAGATGTTACCTATAGGAACCTAGTGGGAGTCAGATAGCATATTGCCTAAGCAGCACAGTTGACAATGGGCGGGGAAACAACTGAAAACTGTAATCATTAATTGCAAAAAGGAAAAGAAACTTTAGCTACTAGCTACTTAATCATCAATGGCCATTGGCGGGTTTGAAGGGCTTGGTAACAAATATGGCGAGTCTAGCAGCTGAAATACTCGTTGGCTCCTCTCCTTGATTCCAGCTTCTTGAGGCCAGAAGCCAACAGGTGAAGCAATGGCTGCAGCAGTAAGTCCCCAGCTGACTCACCTATGTGGTCAGCGGCTTATGAAGGGAGGGAAACTAGGACTGTCCTGCCTGGCATTGGACTGCCAGACTCTCATTCCTCACTCTTACCAGCCAGCCCCTGCAGCCACACATGGATTTTTGTCTTTCATTGCATTGCTGGAGTCAAGGCAGATCTCCCTCAAGTCAACAGAAAGTCTATTTTTGTTTTAGCATCGGAACAGGTGTGAGCACTCAGGACTGAGGGAGAGGGGGGTTTCTCCCCAGGAAAGAACCGAGGGAGAGGAGAGGCCTTTCTCTAGGAATGAACTGAGAGAGCCCCTCTCCCCAGGAACGGTTTTGCCAGTTCATTAAGGGAGCCTCTCTCCCAAGGACTGGTATCCATGAGGGACGGACTGGGTAAGAGGTCAGGGATGTCTGAGCACCCCAGGTCACAGTTGGGGGCGCCCACCCTTGCAGCTAAGACGCCTCAGTGGGAGGTTTTGAGATGGCAACAGAAGAAAGTAGGAACAGCTGTTATCCTTAAACTCTATTTGTCTGTCTGTGTCCTGTCCTTGTCAGACTGGCCTCTTCAGTTCCCTGCCTGCTGACGAGATGGTCACTGGGTTTCTCTGTGTCTGACATGTGATTCGTTAACCTTCTAAACTGTGATAAAGAAATTATCCACGGTCTCCACTGACCTGGCAGGAACTCCCTGGCATCTTTCGCCTAGTTGGTCCTATTTCATCAAGAACTTTGTCAGACTCTCTTTTGGTGTCTGGACTTTTGCTCTGTCCTTCCTCTACTCCATTTGGTGTCTCTGTTCATCAAGAGTGAAATATCTTTTCTGTTTTCTCTCAGGCCTGGACTAATCCCTTCTTTTCCCTTGTGGGAACTTTTCTGTGTGAGAATGGGACCACCCTCCTGGAAGGGTAAAACCTTCTTTAAGGGTCCTAATCTTAAGTGTCCAGGGTGGCATTCTCAGGGTCCTCATGGTCTGAAGTGTCCCACCTCTTGACCCCCTGGGGAAAATAAACACACATCCCTAGGTGATTTGGTGTTGATTCCAGGCCCTGAAGGTTGGCAGTCTGAGGTGGGCAAAACCTTGTGGCATCTGTCACCACTAACCATTGGAATTGGCCCTTTGGGGGTGGTGTGGAAACAGACCACAGAATATGGGGAAGCAGGCCTCCACAATCATCCCGGAGGGAAGCCCACTCAGGTGTTTATTACACCACTGGAAGGCATTCGGTTACCACTCACTAACAAAGAAACAGCTCATCTTCTTATGTAATACAGCTTGGTCACAATATAAATTGGAAGATGGGGAAACTTGACCCATTAACAGGTCCCTAAATTACAATACTATTCTACAATTGGATTTGTTTTGCCAGAAGTTAAAGAAATGGGATGAACTCGCATATGTACAATTCTTCATTGCCTTATATCAAAATAAAGTCCTCCAAAAACACTGCAAACTAGAGGCAATAGGATCTCCTCCCCTAGGGAAAGCTCCAATACTGCCAGTATTGGAAAACCCACCCGAAGATGTCTTCAATTCCCTCTCCTCTCCCTGGCATGAATTCTATCCTCCCCTCCCTAGCACCTCTTCCTCCACCCCATCCTCGACAACATCCTTCCCAACACCCATCTTCTCTCCCTCTGCCCCTCCTGAACACCTGACCTCAAGGTCTCCCAACCTTCCTCCCCCTTACCAGCCTGCTCCCATATGTGCCCCACCCGGACCCAGTCCGGCCAGCACTTGGACTGGCACTATCAACCAGGACTGTTTGTACCCTCAGGCAGGTCCCGAACAGGGAGGGTGGATTGGTTACTGTAAATCTTCCCTTCACCACCTTGGATTTATATAACTGGAAGAGAAATACCAAGGGACAAAGGGAAGACCCAGAAGGATTGTGAGATCTTATCAGGAGTATTCTTATGACCCATAACACAACATGGGAAGACATACAATCTTTCTTGAATGTCCTCCTCATGGGGGAACAAAAGGCAATGGCCCTCGCCATGGCTAAGGAAGAAGCAGATAAGGACAACTGGGACAATGCTGGCCATCTCATAAAGAGGCCAGGCAATCTAGCTGTCCCAGATGTGGACCCAAACAGGGACCATGAGACAACCACTGGGAAGGAACAATGAGAACATCACAGGAACATGATATTAAAAGACCTAAAGGCCATTGGTAAGAAGCCTGTGAATGGGGGAAAGGTTAAAGACATCCAACAGAGTCCCTAGGAAAGCCTCTCAGCCTTCCTAGAAGCACTGAGGGAATGCCTCCAGCAATATACCACCCTAGACATAGATTCTCTAGGAGGCACAGCGGTGATAAATACCTACTTTATTTCTCAAAGCACCTCACATATCTGCCACAAGCTGCAAAAACTAGAGGTCAGTTCTGAGTTCCCTACATCCCAGTTGGCCAGGATGGCTCTTAAGATATTCAATAATTCACAACTAGAAGGACCCACGACTAAAATATACAACTATGTACTAGGGCAGAGAGGGGGGAGTTGGGGAGAAAAAGCAGAAAGGAAAAAAAGATATTCAATAACCAAGATGTAGAAGAGGAAAGAAAAGAGGACAGAAACACACAGAGACATGCCACCCTACTGGCTGTTGCCCTCCAGTGTCAACCAGGTGAGAACAGAAGGGGATACAATCAACCAAGAGGCACACCACCAAGAGTCACCTCTTGGGAGGCAAGAGAGCCCCCAAACCAGAAGACTCAGAAACTTCAAGCCATCCTGAATTCTCTTGAATTCTGCTGAATTCTCAGACCTGAAACTCTTGTTCCAGCAACATCAAAAAGATAAGTAAATACCAATGACCTGCCAACTTACTTTGACAGAAGCACTAGAGATTGCATTTGCTATATTTATGCTAATAGCTTTAACCCTCACACTTACCTGTGCTTCACCTGGGACACCTATAACCAAGTGCTTTGGCTTTACTAATAGAACATATCCCTAACCCCAAAATTGCATTTCTTTCATTGGATAATAATAGTAACCCTCACTTTGGAAACTTTCTTGGTGTCGGGATGGAGATGGGAAAACAATACTCTCATCAGGCTAATATAAGATATCCTCCAAGGAAATGACCACTCTTACTGTTGGATCTGTCACCACCAGCCCACAGTAAATGGGGCCCATCCTCTCCTGCAAGGGATACTGACATCTACCAGGGATATTTGCAGGCAAACACCTACTTGAGAGAGTCTATCTTACCCCAACCCAATAGTCCAGATAAACTCCAAGCTGCCTATGGGTTCCCCTACACCTTGGTGTTTTCCATCAATGATTCCAACATGGTAGACTAACATGGACACTAATTTCAACCTTGCAAGGAACCTCAAATGTTTGGGGGACCCAAACATAACACATACAACCGAGTGGGAAACACATCAAAACAAGAACTTTGACCTTTGACACCCCCACAATGATTTCAAATAACCTATTTAAATGAGACTATAAACTCTGGCCTTGCAATGACTCCATCATAGATGCCAGGGTAAGGGAAAACAGGTGGTTGTAAGCTGGCCACTGGAGTGCAAAAATAGGGGGACCAAATGGAATAACTGGGTAAACTGGATTAAAGTTGATGATGAGATTAGCCCTAAACTCCGAAGTCATTACCCTGGGTGTGATCCATTCAGGATGGCTGGTCTAAAAGCATGGTTACAATCTGCTATTACTCTTCTACCAAATAAGACTATTCCTCCCAAACCGGGCCTTGTCTGTACCCTTGGGATTTATGTTTACCCTTGGGACTCATGTTCCTTTGGGACCAAACAAGCCAGGGATGGGGGGGTCAGATGTCTAGATACCACTCAAATGAGAAGTACATAGAGAATAGGTAAGTAATTCCACCTGAAGACAAGATTAAAATTTTCACAAATGAAACACATACACAAAAAACTCACCCTAGATGTACAAAACGAGTTGGTGGCCTAGTGATGGCAGGGTAATTGCCCTCATTAGGTCACTAGTGACGTTAGCAGGAGGTACCATTTATAATACAGTTACTATTAAGGAAGTCACTGCCAGAGTGGCCATGGTGGCTAGCAAATCAGGCCTAGACTTTAAGGTGTTACAAAAATCTGTTGAATCTTTAGACAAAATGGTACTCAATAATAGAATGGCTTTAGACTACCTTTTGGCAGATCAGGGCAGAGTAGATGCCTTAGCAAATACATCTTGTTTCTATGTTAATGCTAGCAGCACTATAGAAGAAAGTGCAACCAGGCTACTGGAAAGGGCTACTTGGCTGACTGAAAAAAGTCAGCCAGGAGAGTGACATCAGCATCATGGCAGAGTGAGCTGTTCCTTTAGGTTCTCCCCTCTAAGATACAATGAAAAGGATATTCATTAACCAGCAGAGGAAATACACACAACACAATAGAGGTCTGAGAAACCCACACAGCCATACTTCTGAAGATGGGGGTGCTGGACCCCCCAGGGAGGCTATGGAAGGAGGTAAGTGGATCTCCTTGCCCTTCACAGCAGCAGTGATCTAGGCTGTGGGACCTCATGCAGCAGCTGACATGTAACTCTGAGAGGAGACGGGGGAAAAGGCAGCCCTCTGAAGGAACACTTTTACTCTTGGACTTGCTGCCAAGCCCTCAGGAACACTCCATAGTGAGGCAGCTAAGCGACCATGGGGGCAACCCCACCAAACTGAGAAGCCCAGGTGGGCAGCCAGTGAGTGCAGAGCAGGAGCACAGTTGGGAAAGAGGGTGCCAACTCCCCCAATCCCACGTGGCATATCAGGTTGGCCAGTTGGCTAGAGCAGGGGATCCCCGCCAGAGCTCCTGCACCTGTGTGAGTGAAGCATCGGCGGCCAGACACAGAAAGCCCTATCACCACAACTTCCAACAGATGGGCACAACAGCCAGGGGTTGCAGCGGGCTCAGAAAACATAGCTTCTGCGCCGCCCCTCCCCCCCCCAGTGGTGGCAGGTGGAATCTGGACCAGATACTACCACTATGCGATATTAAAGGTCCACTCCCATCAAACAGCATGAAGAAATACATTAATACTCCAGACCAGAAGGAAAATGACAAGTATCCAGAAACCAATCCTGAAGTCACAGAAATTTACAATCTAAATGACAGATAATTCAAAATAGTTATCATAAAGAAACTCAACAAGGTACAAGAAAACTCAGAAAGACTGTTCAATAAACTCAGGAATAAAATTAATGAACAGAGGGAATTCATTACAAAAGAGATTGAAACTATTTTTAAAAAACGGAAATGTTGGAGATAAAGAACACAAGGTATGAGTAAAAAAACATTCTGGAATCCTTAAAAAACAGAGTTGATATTATGAAGGACAGAATTAGTAATTTAGAGGACAGAAATATAGTAATGCTTCAGGTTGAGGAGAGAGAACTAAGACTAAAGAGAAATGAAGAAATTCTCTAAGAAATATCCAACTCAAATAGGAAAAGCAAGATGAGGATTATAGATATTCCAGAAGGAGAAAGGAGCAGAGAGCTTGTTCAAAGAAATAATACCCAAGAACTTCCCAAATCTAGGGAAGGAGCTGAAATTACATGTAAATGAAGCTAATAAAACTCCTAATTGCATCAATGTAAAAAGACCTTCTCCAAGGAATATATTAATAAAACTGGCAAAAGTTAATGACAAAGAAAGAGTATTAAGGGCAGCAAGGCAGAAGAAAATAACTTACAAAGGAATCCCTATTAGGCTTTCAGTGGATTTCTCAGCAGAAACCTTACAGACTAGGAGAGAGGGGAATGATATATTCAAAATACTGAATGACAAAAACTTTCACCCAAGAATACTCTATCCAGTGAAAGTATCCTTCAGGTATGATGAAGAAATAAAAACTTTCCCAGGTAAACAAAAGCTGAGGGAGTTCATCACCAAAAAAAAAAAAAAAAACCCCTACAAGAAATTATCAAGAAGGCCCTCATACCTGGGGAAAATAAAGAAGAAGAAGAAGAAAGGGGTTACAAAGCCTTGAGCAAGGAGATAAATAGACAGACAAAATCAGAAATTGCAGCTCTCTATCAGGACAGGTTAGCAAACAATTATAACATTAAAGATAAAGGGAAGGAAAGCATCAAAAATAACTATAATCACTTCATTTTAATTACAAACTCACAACAAAAAATGGAATAAGTTGTGACAACAATAACTTAGACAGGGAAGAGAAAATGGATGGAAACTGCTTAGGCTAAGGAGATAAGAGACTAAGGAGATAAGATCAGAAAATGTACTATCTCATCTACAAGATCTTTTATAGAAACCTCATGGTAACCACGAAACAAAAAATCAGAACAACACAAATGATAAATAAAGAGAAAATTGAGAAAACTATCATAGAAAATCACCAAACTGAACTGGCAGTTGGAAACACACAGGATGAGAAACAAGGGAAATACAGAACAACTGGAAAATGACATAAAATGGCAATATTAATCCCTTGTATATCAATAATTGCTCCACATGTAAATGGATTGAATTCTCCAATCAAAAGACACAGAGTGGCAAGATGTATTAAAAAACAAGACCCAGTAATATGCTGTCTCCAGGAAACATATCTCAGCTCCAAAGACAAACACTGGCTTAGAGTGAACGGATGAAAGATGATACTCCAAGCTAATGGCAAACAAATGAAAGCAGATGTTGCCATAATTATATCAGACAAAGTAGACTTCTAGATAAAAAAGGCAACGAGAGACAAAGAGGGGCACTATACAGTGATAAAAGGGACACTCCACCAAGAGAACATAACACTTATAAATATATATTCACCTAACACAGGAGCACCAAAGTACATAAAGCAACTATTAACAGACCTAAAAGGAGAAATTAACAGCAACACAATAATAGTAGGGGACCTCAACACCCCACTTACATCAATGGATAGATCATCCAGACAGAAAGTCAAAAAGGAAACAGTGGAATTAAATGAAATACTAGACCAGATGGACTTAATAGATATATATAGAACACTCCATCCAAAAAACAACAGAATACACATTCTTCTCAAGTGTGCATGGAAGATTCTGAAAGATAGACCATATGTTGAGAAACAAGGCAAGCCTCAGTAAGTTTAAGAAGATTGAAATTATATCAAGCATTTTTCTGATGACAAGGTTATGAAACTAGAAATAAACTAAAAGAAAAAAGCTGGGAAAGTCACAAATATGTGGAGACAAAACGACATGCTACTGAATAGCAAATAGATCAATAAAACAATTAAAGGATAAATCAAAAAATATCTTGTGACAAATGAAAATGAAAATAAATCATACCAATTCACATGGGATTCAGCAAAAGTGGTCCTAAGAAGGAAATTCATAGCAATACAGGCCCATCTTAACAAACAAGAAAAATCTCAGATAAGTAATTTTAAATTACACCTAACAAAACTAGAAAAAGAAGAACAAAGAAAGCCCAAAGACAGCAGAAGGAGGGAAATAGTAAAAATTAGAACAGAAATAAATGAAATAGAAACTAAAAAGCAGTAGAAAAGATCAATGAAACTAAGAGCTGGTTCTTTGAGAAGATGAACAAAATTAACAAACCCTTAGCCAGACTCACTAAAAAAAAAGAGAGAAGGCTCAAATAAATAAAATGAAAAATTATAGAGGAGAAACTTCAATGGATACCACAGAAATACAAAGGACTATAAGAGAATGCTATGAAAATCTATATGCCAACACATTGGACACTCTAGAGGAAATGGATAAATTCTTAGACTTATACAACCTCCCAAAAGTGAACCAAGAAGATATAGAGAATCTGAACAGGCCAATCACAAGTAAAGAGATTGACACAGTAGTCAAAAGCCTCCAAAAAAACAAAACACCTGGACCAGATGGCTTCTCTGGAGAATTCTACCAAACATTCAAAGAAGTTTTAATAACTATCCTTCTCAAACTATTCCAAAAATTTAAGAAAATAGAGTACTTCCTAACTCATTCTATGAGGCCAGCATTCCCCTGATACCAAAGCCAGACAAAGACAACACAAAGATGGAAGATTACAGGCCAATATCACTGAGGAACATAGATGCAAAATCCTCAACAAAATATTGGCAAACCTAATACAGCAATACATTAAAAGGATCATACACTGTGATCAAGTGGGATTTACACCAGGGACACAGGGAGGGTTCAACATCCACAAATAAATCACCTTTATACACCACATTAACAAAATGAGGAATAAAAATCACATGATCATCTCAATAGATGCAGAGAAAGCATTTGACAACATTCGACATCCATTTATGATAAAAACTCTCAACAAAATGGATGTAGAAGAAACATACCTCAACATAATAAAGGCTACTTATGACAAACCCACAGCCAACATCGTACTCAATGAGGAAACACTGAAAGCCATCCCTCTGAGAACAGGAACAAGACAAGGGTGCCCACTGTCACCACTCTTATTCAACATAGTACTGGAAGTTTGGCCAGAGCAAGTAGGCAAGAAAAAGAAATAAAATGTATCCAAATTGGCAAGGAAGAAGTGAAACTCTCCCTGTTCGCAGATGACATGATCCTATATATAGAAAACCCTAAAGAATCCATCTGAAAACTATTAAAAATAATCAACAACTACAGGAAAGCTGTCGGGGAACAAAATCAACTTACAAAAATCACTTGCATTTCTATATTTCAATAACAAACTAACAGAAAGAGAACTCAAGAATACAATCTCATTTACAATTGCAAGAAAAAGAATAAAATCTCTAGGAATAAATTTAACCAAGGAGGTGAAAGACCTATATAATGAAAACTATAAGACATTATTGAAAGATATCAATGGTGACATAAAGAAATGGAAAGATATTCCATGCACGTGGATTGGAAGAATAAATATAACTAAAAACTCCATACTACCTAAAGCAATCTACAGATTCAATGCTATCCCAATCAGAATCCCAATGACATTCTTTTTTAATTTTTTATTTTTATTATTATTATTATTATTATTTTGCTGAGCAAGAGTCCCCCTGAGCTAACATCTGTTGCCAATCTTACTCTATTTTTGCTTGAGGAAGATTAGTCTTGACATAACATCCATGCCAATCTTTATTTTCTAGTGGGTTGCTGCCACAGAATGTCTGATGAGTAGTCTAGGTCCACCCCCGGCCTCCGAACCCGCAAACCTGGGCCACTGAAGCAGAGTGCACTGAACTTAACCCATTAGGCCATGGGGCTGGTCCCCCAACGACATTCTTCATGGAAATAGAACAAAGAATCCTAAAATTCATATGAAGCACAGAAGACCCTGAATAGCTAAAGAAATCTGGAGAAAAAGAACAAAGATAGAGGCATCACAATCCCTGACTTCAAAATATAATACAAACCTATAGTAGTCAAAACAGCATGGTACTGGTACAAAAACACACACACAGATCAATGGAACAGAATTGAAGGCCCAGAAATAAAACCACACATCTACAGACAGCTAATCTTTGACAAGGGTGCCAAGAACATACAATGGAGGGAGGAAAGTGTCTTCAATAAATGGTGTTGGGAAAACTGGACAGCCACATGCAAAAGAATGAAAGTAGACCTTTATGTCATGCCATACGCAAAAATTAATTTGAAATAGGTTAAAGACTTGAAGGTAAGACCTGAAACCATAAAACTCCTAGAAGAAAATATAGGCAGTACACTCCTTGACATCAGTCTTAGAAGCATCTTTTCGAATACCATGTCTACTCAGGCAAGGGAAACAAAAGAAAAGTAAACAAATGGGACTACATCAGACTAAAGAGCTTCTGCAAGGCAAAAGAAACCAGGAACAAAATAAAAAGACAACCCACCAACTGGGAGAAAATATTTGCAAATCATCTATTCGACAAGGGGTTAATTTCCAAAATATATAAAGAACTCATACAACTCAACAACAAAAAAAAAACAACCCGATTGAAAAATGGGCAGAGGATATGAACAGACATTTTTCAAAGAAGATGGCCAACAGGCGCATGAAAAGATATTCAATATCACTAATCATTAGGGAAATGCTAATCAAAACTACAATGAGATATCTCCTTACATCTGTTAGAATGACTATAATTACCAAGACAAAAAAACAAAAAATAACAAAGATAAGAAATGTTGGAGAGGATGTGGAGAAAAGGAAACCTCACACACTGCTGGCAGGAGTGCAAACTCCTGCAGCCACTATGGAAAACAGTATGGAGATTTCTCAAAAAATTAAAAACAGAAATACCATATGACCCAACTATCCCACTACTGGGTATTTATCCAAAGAACCTGACATGAACAATTCAAAGAGACTTATGCACCCTTATGTTCATTGCAGCATTATTCACAATAGCCAGGATTTTTAAGCAACCCAAGTACCCATCATCTGATGAACGGATAAAGAAAATGTGATATATAGGAATACTATTCAGCTGTAAAAATGATAAAATCATCCCATTTGCAACAACATAGATGGACCTCCAGGGTATGATGTTAACCGAAATAAGCCAGACAGAGAGAGACAAACACGGCATGATTTCACTCATATGCGGAAGATAAACACATGGACAAAGAGAACAGATTAGTGGTTACCAGAGGGGAAGGGGGCTGGGGGCTGAGCATAACAGGTAAAGGGGCACATATATGGTGACTGATAACTAGTAACGTACAGCTGAAATTTCACAATGTTGTAAACTGTTATCATCTCAATAAAATTTAAAAAAAAAAGCCTGCCAGATCATACAGAACAAATCAAACAAGCCCTTCCCAGCTTAATGGTTCCTCCCACTTCTTGGGCTCCTTGGTAGCTATCCTCCTCCTTTTGCTCCTTGGACCTTGCATACTTAATTGTTTGGTGCAATTTGTGAATAAGCCCATCAAGGCCATAAAATTACAGATGGCATTGACTTGGAGATGTTAGAGGTTCACAACCAAACATGTCTAAAAGTTTCTAGAGCCAAGTTCTGCTCCACTCTGAGCCCCTAGAACATTGCCGCTGGCTAGCTGGAAGTAGTGACAAGAGGCAGACCTTCATCCATTGCCCGCTCAAGAATGAGGAGCAGGAAATAGTCAGAGGAGGAATTTTGTCACCCAGAGAAGTCCCTAAAAACGTTTTCCATGTCTTATGCTTTGTTTTTAAGTTATGCTTGCTTTTAGGAACCAAGGCAGAAAATTGCCAGATGGCCAAACCACAGAACCAGTCCAAACTAGAAAGGTCCCAGATGGCAATGGGGTGCCTGTGCAAAATGAAACGTGTTCAAAAGGTGCCGTGTGCAAGAAGGGAAGATCTGCACATGCGCCAACTGCCCGCACCCTGAGCGATGACGTGGAGACCCCTACCCCTTCACATCCCATAGGAACCCTGCTCTCCTCCCTTTCGGGAAGAAGCACGAGCTCCGCCTCCTCCATCCGTTGATGAATGAATAGTTTCTACTCTGCTATTCCAAACCTGGTCTCTTTCTATTGGAGAGAGTGGCACCAGGCAAAAGTCCCTACTTGTGTGTCTCCCATACCTTAGGGCTGGGTAAAAAAACAGCAAGGTTGGTAGATCTGTTCCACTATGGAGCTAATGCTTATTTCAAAGAGAGCTGGGGGACCTTTTTTTTCTTCATTCAGAAAAGAAAATAGTCAAATTCCTTTCAAGTAGGAACAGGACTACAGGGTAATTTTGTCTCTTTGGCTTAGTATGTTTTCGGGAAGACAGAGAAAGAAATAAAAAGCCCACAAATAGAACTTGCCAGTCATCCTTTCATTCGTTAAACTTCTTAGCCCCAATATAGCAGGAATTGTTCCCTGACACCAGAATGCAGCCTGCCTGAGGTTTTATGTCAAAAAAAAAAAAAATCAAATAAATGATACTCACACAAAAATGAATAAATCCTAATCACATGCTAGTGAGGAATTTGAAAACTTTAGTCTAAACATTAAAAAGTTGAGTTCATTTGGCACAGAACCGCAAGGAAAGAAAAAAGTAATGGTTTCAACAGTTTGTTCAAGTCAGAAGGAAAGGTGGGTGCGCCCCACTTTCGATGAATTAGTCAAGAGGAGAAGTGAGCTGCAAATCTTGCAAGTCAGGTTCGCTGCATACGTGATGGAAATAGTAAGCAAAATCGTGACTATTTTTTAATGCTTATGCCCTGAGTCATGACCAGCTCCTAAGCTATGTAGACGTCAACTTTGAATATGGAGATAAAATTCTCTCACCAGAGTCTAATCTAGTTCTGAGAAATTTATTAAAGAGATTTACCAAGTTGTTTCCTCATAGTTTGAGGCTCAGCTCAGGATCCTCTCCTTCGGGAAGTCTTTTCTTGCTTCCCCCAGACTAGGCGGGGTGCCTGGCCATGCTGGTAACACCTTGTGAAATCTCTTTACACTTTCCTTATCTTGTGTGTATCTTGTTTATATGTCTTTCTTCTCAGATAGGCCGTGAGCTCCTCAATGAGCAAGGAGTAGATTGGTTGCTTTTCAAACTCTTCTATTTGATTATTTTTTGGCTGGGTATACAATTCCAACCTAAAAAGGAATTTCCTCAGAATCCTGAACACATTACCCCCGCTATTTTCTAACATTCAGTGGTTTAGATGTGTTAGAAGTCTGTTTTACCCCTTTTGAAGTGTCCTGTTTTTTCCATAGTAATGTTTAGGATCTATTCTTTGATCTTGGAGAGCTGATCTTTCACAAGGATGTGTCTGGGTGTGGGTATTTTTAATTTATTTTACTCTACTGTTTTCTCTGATATTTTTCTTCCTCCTCTCCACTGCCGTCATGTCACCACTCCTTCTTGCACTGTTTTGGGGACTCTCGTTGATTCTCATGTTGGACCTTAGATTGATTCTTAATGCATCTTATCAGTTCTCTCTTTCCCTTTCCTATGAGGAGCTAATACTTATATTAGGGGCCTTAGCATTTCCCTTCTCCTAGAGAACAGCACTACTGTTTTGGTCTCAGCGCTAAATGTCAAATTTAGCACTTTGCTCTGACAACATTTTGCCTCTAGGAGGAATGGAGCAGATAAGATAAGGGAATGTGAGCTGTTCTATATGCAATTCTCCAATTAATGTCCCAGCTCTTGAGTCTATTGCTGCTGTCCCTTGTATGCCATCTCTAGCAGTCCCAGAACTTCTCAGAGATTCGTGGCAGACCACCTGCGTCTCTCCAACCTTGTGGGTGTGGCTTGCACCTTCCTCTATTACATTTGTCAGAATAGTCTTATAGAAATGTTTTAAAAGCTCATTCTCAAGTCTCTTCACTTCTAATTTATTCTCCTTTGTATTTCAGTGGTGTCTTAAGAGGGACAGGAAGGAAACATGTGCGTTCAGCCACCCATCTTTAACCAGAAGCAAAAATCATGGTACGAGAACAAAAGCTATGTCTACATTATTTACCAATAAATATGCAGTGCCTAGTAGTTTATAGTACTCCTTAGACACTCGATAATTTGTTAAATAAAAGAATGCTTTGGGTATCCAAAGAGTTTATATTTCTTTTCTTCATGTCTTACTATCTGCAGTGGCCAAGTGAACATGGCAATAGAATTGGGGATATAGCACTGGTTTGGGTTTTTTTTTAACTTTATTTATTTATTTATTTATATGTTTTGGTGAGCAAGATTGGTCCTGAGCTAACATCTGTTGCCAATCTTCCCCTTTTTGCTTGAGGAAGATTGGCCCTGAGCTAACATCTGTGCCAGTGTTCCTCCATTTTGTATGTGGGATGCCAGCGTGGCATGGCCTGAAGAGCAATGTGTAGGTTCATGCCCAGGATCTGAACCTGTGAACCCTGGGCCACCAAAGCAAAGCACGTGAACTAAACCACTGTGCCACTGGGCCAGGCCCCTTGACTTTATTTTTTAGAGCAGTTCTAGGTTCACAGCAAAATCTAGAGGAAGGTGTAGAGATTTCCCATATACTCCCTGTCCCCACAAATGCATAGCCTCCCCCATTATCAAGGGATATAGCACTAATTTTGATATGCAAATACACATAAAGAAATTAAACAAAGATGGTTTTATGCACTAGGAAAAAAATGTTTCAGATAGCCAAATTTCAAGAACTAATTAAACTGAAATTGAAGCTGGAAGCTGCTGTTAGTGAAGTAAATCTGCGGAAAGAATTGGAATGTGCCTGATTAAATATTCTCAGAAATGGTGTAGTATAATATCTTCCCATTGACTTTATCATTATTGATTGATAAGTGGTATTTATTCAATATACCTACACACATTTGTAAAATTTTAATTATTTAAAGTTGTTTTTGAGAACAAGACTCATAGTATACCAACTACTCTCAAAGTCTTGGGACTCAACTCCTTTACCCTCCTAAAAGTTGAGGACTCCAAGAACTTTTGTTTATGAGAGTTATGTTTATCAATATTTAGCATATTAGAAATAGCAACTAATAATTTTTTAACATTTTTATTAATTATTCAAAAATAACAATAAATATGCTAGCATATTTATATGAAAAATAACTGTGTTCCAAAACAAAAATAAAATTAGTAAGAAGAACATCATTTTTTTACATGTTTGCAAATCCCTATATCTGGATTAATAGAATACAGGTAGATTTCCGTATCTGCTTCGGCATTCATTCTGTTACAGCATGTTGTTTTGTTTAGTTGATTATGTTTTGTTACGAAGAAAATCCAGCATCACAGGGGTATATAGTTTAAAAAGGGAGGGATTTTTAATAGCATTTTCAGATAATTATGTGGATATTGCTTTATGATACAATATCAAAATTCAACAAGTGGTAGTTTTTTAAGGGATAGTTACAATGTAGAATCTGAAACCAATAGCAATGAAGTTTTCATACTCTATTACTTAAAAATCCATTGGTCTATCTTGAAGTTTGAATGGATCTTCTTCTCACACATAAATTTGTAACATCCTGCATGAGTCATTTGGAAAATGTTTCACAAAGTTATGCAGATCTCCAAATGTTGACACATTCCATTATCAAAAAAATCATATTTGTTAATATCACCATGATCACATCAGGAAAATCTTTAAGTATTGGGAAGATAATCAAGCTCATGGTGTCAGATAGGTTTTTCAAAATACTAATTTTTGCTTGCAAGCTCAATTGTTATCATTGGGAACAAATACCACAACTCTTTTCCTTGAAGTAGCAGTCCGACTTCATTCATTTCCAAGAAAATGTCAAGTACTCAAGTCTGAATAATCTTAGTTTGTCAGGCTGTCATTTCTTCAAGTAAAAATGATAGTCTATGAAAAAGATTGGCTAGTTAAGCTCACACTTTCAATGATTATACAAGTGCTTTTCCTCAAGACCACCATCATACTTCAGTATGTACCAGAAGTGTTTTAGGCTGATTTCCCATTTTGTCACACAAAATACTAAAAAGACGTGAACTCTAGGGTAAAGATTTAATAAAGATTTAATAATTTTTCTGCTCCATCAAGGGCATTCCTTTGTGTAACTGGCATTTTCTTTATTGTGAGTATGTGCCGAGGAAGAATATGACTATTAATACAGTTTGGTGCCACTGTCTCATAGATACTGAGACACGAGCAGTTTCGTCCACCATTGGTTGCTTTTGCACTATTAGTGCAAATGCCAAAATGCAGTAAAAAAAAAAAAGGCAAATAACGTCTTAATATTATTAGGAAAATAGTTTTAAACTTATAGACTCCCAGAAAGTGTAATAGAGATGACCAGGAGTCCATGGACCATATTTTAAGAATGGCTGTGGTAGATAGCCAGTGCCCCACTTTATTAGTTCTCTAGGGCTGCTATAACAAAATGCTGAATACTAGGGGTCTGGAAACAACAGAAATTTGTTCTCTCACAGTTCTGGAGGCTGTAAGTCTGAAATCAAAGTATTAATAGGCCCATGGTCCCACAGATGGTTCTTCCAGATTCTGGTGGCCCCAGGCATTCCTTGGCTTGTGGCAACGTAACTCTAATCTCTGCCTTCATCTTCACATGGGCTTCTTCTCCCTGTGTATCTCTATGTGTTCTGTTCTTCTTATGAGGACACTAGTCATTGGATTTAGGGTCTACTCTAATCTAGTATGACATTTTAGGAGAGAGGAAAGTTTTCCTTGACCCTCTGAGGGTCCCTGGCTGGGTCTGAAAATAAAATTTATATGACACTAGAGAACTTCATAAGGAAATGAAGACCCATAGAAATGGTTAGACCTGAGTATTTTTGTGCTAGGTTTGATGAAGTGTGGACAATTTGGAGGAAGATAAGTTAGAGAGGACGAGCTAAGTGTAGTAAACTGAGGAAAACTTAGCGAGTCCTGCTTGTTCACATTCTTCTTGGCTGCACTTTGTGTTCAGAGATAAGGATGCTCCTTTCTCCCAGGTATAGGGAGGGCATCTCTCACATGAGAGTCTTATCACTTGTTTCAGGAGAGAAGAAGAGGAGGGGTCAGTGTGACCTTCCTGCTTCCACTGTTTTCTCGAACTCCTTCAGCTTAAAATATTCAGTATGCTAAGGTGGCATATTTTGGGTTAGTGTCCTGTACCCCATCAACCTCATCTTAACTAATTACATCTGCGAGACTTTATTTTCAGATAAGGTCACATTCTGAGGTTCTGAATGTACATGAATTTGGGGGAACACTGCTCAACTCACCACACCCACAAGTATTACCTACAGGAAGGTATACCCATCCCAGAGCTGCCATGGGTGTTGATGACTAAATGATCACAGCTGTCCTTTCTCTAGAGTCTAGAGAATTGCCCTTGACAAAGGGAACTGTTCATCCAAGAAGGTACTTACCTCTCCCAGAGGCAGCTCACAGCCAATGACCAGCTGAAATTGTAGGACACGAAGTTGGTGCCCTTGCCTCAAGGCAGTACTTTTCAGGAGCAAGTCATACACCAGAGCTCCCTGTGCGATATGGCTGAAGTTAGTCTCCAGCTGAGACTACAATAGGACTTAACTTTTCCCCCTACCTCATCCTGCTTCCCTTGGTCCCCTTTTTTTGAGAGCACAACCTAAAATAATTCCTGAATCACTTTTCACCTCCCTGATTGGCAAATATTTAAATAATTGCTGTGTGATTTTCACTGACTATAGGGAAATTAGACAATGTTATACATTCTCAGTGGGAAGGTAAATTCATATAATCTTTCTTGAATGCCATCTGGCAATATGAACTTTAAAATTTGAATATATCCCCTTTGATCTAACAATTCCACTTCTGAGAACTCGTAAGAAAGTAATCAGGCAAGTGTGCATAGATATCTGTACAAAGATGAACATGACGATATTTTTTATGATAAAAAAATTAGAAACAGTTTAAATATTGGTCAAATAACTAATGATACATCCCTTCAGTGGATTACAGTGCAGTGTAGTACAGTACAGTATAGTGCAGTGATTACTTTTAAGTGCCACTTTAAAGAATGGTATAGATCTAGATTGTATTAACAGAGATGAATGTCCATTTATATTGTAGAATTTTAAAACAAAAGACACAACAATATAGACCATGGATAACTTGCCAAAATACTTTTTATTTAGGATATCTCCCAAATATTACTGATCATGCATTTTGTTTCAAACTGTTAGGAAATGCATAGAAAACTTGTATGCTAATATTTTCTGTTAAAATCATAATAAAACATAAGCCACCAACTGGCTTAAGTTTGGGGTTTTTAAAAAAATATATACCTTCATTTATTTTACTGGGGCTGAAACTAGTGGGACGAGCAAGTTGACAATATTTGTAGGCTGGTAAAGAGTTGGTTCCATGCTTATATTAGACAAAGCAGACTTAAAGGTAAAAAAGACAACAAGAGAGAAAAATGGGCAGTATATAATGATAAAAGGGACATTCCACCAAGGGGACATAACACTTATGATTATATATGCACCTAACACAGGAGCACCAAGGTATATAAAGGAGCTATTAATAGAACTAAAGGGAGAAATTAACAGCAACACAATAATAATAGGGGACCTCAACACCCCACTTACATCAGTGGATACATCATCCAGACAGACAGTCAACAAGGAAAGAGTGGCCTTAAATGAAATACTAGATCAGACAGACTTAATAGATATATAGAGAACATTCCATCCAAAAACAGCAGAATATACATTCTTCTCAAGTGCACAAGGAACATTCTCAAAGATAGATCATATCTTGGGAAAGAAAGCAAGCCTCATTAAATTTAAGAAGACTAAAATCATATCAAGCTTCTTTTCTAAACACAACGCTATGAAACTAGAAGTCAACTACAAGAAAGAAGCTGGGAAAGTGACAAATATGTGGAGACTAAACAACATGCTACTGAACAATCATTGGATCAATGAAGAAATTAAAGGAGAAATCAAAAAATACTTGGAGAAAAATGAAAATGAAAAAACAACATACCAATTCTTATGGGATGTAGCAAAAGTAGTTCTAAGAGGGAAATTCATGGGGCCAGCCCCATGGCCGAGTGGTTAAGTTTGCATGCTCCACTTCTGTGGCCCAGGGTTTCACTGGTTCAAATCCTGGGTGGGGACATGGCATCGCTCATCAAGCCATGCTGAGGTGGCATCCCACATGCCACAACTAGAAGGACCCACAACTAAAAATACACAACTTTGTACCAGGGGCTTTGGGAGAAAAAGGAAAAATAAAATCTTTTAAAAAAAAAAGAAAGAAAGATTACAAACCATGGAAGATAGAGTCAAAAGTCTACATAAATCAGAGTTCCAGAAGAAGAAAAGAGAGAGAATCAAGAAGAGGGAATATTATAAGTTATAATGACTGAAAATTTTCCAGAACTAATGAAAGACACTGAATTAGTTTCCTATCACTACTGTACCAAATTATCATAACGTAATGACTTAACACGAATTTATTTTCTTACAATTCTGTAGGCAAGAAGTCCAACACAGGTCTCACTGGGCTAAGATCAAGATGTTGGCAGGATTGTGTTTATTTTTGGGGTCTCTAGAAGAGAATCTGTTTCCTTGACCTTTCCAGCTTCTAGAGGCTGCCTATATTCCTCGGTTCATGGCCCTCTTTCTCCATCTTCAAAGCCAGCACAGCAGGTCAAGTTTATCTCACATCACATCATTTCTGACCTCCTCTTCTGCCTGCCTTTTCCAAATTTAAGGACATTTGTGATTATATTGAGCCCACCTGAATAATCCAAGATAATCTCCCTATTTTAAAGTCATCTGATTAGCCATCTTAATTTCACCTGCAACCTCAACTCCTCTTTGTCATGTAATCTAACATATTCATAGATCCTGAAGATTAAGACATGGACATCTTTGAGGGTGCTTTATTCTACCTACCGTAGACACTAATCCACACATTCAAGAATTTCAATCAATTTTAAGAAGAATAAAAATAATCCATACCTAGTCAAAATCCATACCTAGTCATGTCATAATAAAACTCTAGAATGCCAAAGACAAAAAGAAAATATGAAAACAGCTAAGGAGACGAGAGATGTCCTACAGATAGACTGTAATTATGCTAATAGTTGACCTAACAGCTACAATGAAAGTCAGAAGACAGAAGAGTAATTCCTTCATTCTGTGGAGGAAAAATGATAGTCAACCTACAGTCATTTACCCAAAAATTGTATTTTAAGAACAAGCAACAAATAGAATAATTTTCTAATTATGTGTAAACTCAGAGAACTTTCCACCCAAAGACTCTCAGGGCATTCTAAAGGGCAAACTTTAGGCTGAAAGAAAGCATACAGAGATCTGAGATGCAAGAAGTAGTGATAAACAAAGAAAATGCAAAATATGCATTAGCCAGACTCTTACTACAATATGCTGCATAACAAACCACACCCAAGACCCAGTGGATTACAATGACAAGGTTTTATTCTCATGCTTACTGGTCTGCAGGCCTACTGTGGTTTAGCTGGTCTAGGTTGGCCCATCTGTGCAGTAAGCTTCAGGCTGCAGGTTAGGCTCAGCTTTATTCTTCTTGTCTCATTCTGGGTATAATGACTGAGGGGAAGTAACTATTGTTTACTAGTACAGGTGTCCCCAACTAGATTCTAAGTATTCTGGGGAATAGGGAGGAGCATAGTTACTCACTATTGAATTCCTGGTAGATAGTACTTTGCCCCATATTAGGTGGGAATTTAAGAAATTTTTGCTAAAGGAATACATAAATCAACTGTAATTGCCATTATGAATTATAATTATGAATTACAATTATGAGTTACATTATGAATTACGTTCATAATTTCCAAAGAGCCCAGCAAGTGTTAGGTACTTAATAAGGGTTCAATAAATATTTTTAACCACATTAAAGGTGGGAGGCAGGGAAGAAAGAAAGAGGAAGGAAGGAAGAGAATGAGATTTGATAGATTTTTTTAGGTAATTTATTTTATTTTAATTTTTTTAAATTTTTTTGAGGAAGATTAGCCCTGAGCTAACATCCACAGCCAATCCTCCTCTTTTTGCTGAGGAAGACTGGCCCTGAGCTAACATCTGTGCCCATCTTCCTCTACTGTATATGTGGGATGCCTACCACAACGTGGCTTGATGAACAGTGAGTAGGTCCACATCCAGGATCCTAACTGGAGAACCCCCAGCCACCAAAGCAGAGCACACAAACTTCACTACACCACCAGCCGGCCCCTTAAGTAAATTTACCTAAAATGAACTGTACTTACCTATTAACCTTTCAATTCACTTGGCCTGTGGTAACAGAATAATTTTCTATTGTTATCATGACCTTTTGAAAACAGTGCTCCAAAATACAAAGAGGCATTTTTTAATTCATAAGGTATTAATCTGCTTTTATATTTGAATTTAAAATGTTTTTTAAAGCTTTACAAGAAGTTCTAAAATTGGATTTTATAAATTTACTTGGAAACATACTGTTTATGCCCAAAATTTCTTTCGAAATTAAGAAAAAGTTTGAAAATATTATTTTAATTTTAATTATTTTTTAGATTTAGTTTAATATTTTTATAATATCTAGATTAAGTCTATGATTTCTCAGGGAATCACCAAATCTGAAGGTTTCCCCTAGCCACTCCTTTTCTCCCTCCTTTTGTCTTTCATAGGCGTTGCCCCGGATAAATCTACCACACTCCTAATTCATTCTTGCCATGTGCCTCCTAGAAGACCCCGTCTCCGCAGACACTGACCGTGTATTCCTTATATGGTAAACAGACTCTCGAGAAGGGAATCTGGGAGTTGTGTCACTCACCTAGTACAGCACAGATGAAGGGAAATTAGTGTGCTGGTCATTCATGCAGGGCTGCTTCGTGGGTTCATGACCTCACCCTCAGAAGAGCTTCATACTTAAATTTATATTTGAATTTGTGTTTTGTAAGTGAAGTTACATAGAACAGTGAAGCACTCGTATGAGCAACAGAGATACACTAGGAGGGAGGGAGGCAGCGCATGCAGACAAGGGTTCAGACCCCTGAGCAGAGCAGGCAGCCTGCATGCTGAGCAATTGGCCTGGCAGCCCAGTGCCCATGCCTATGCCCGGGCCAGCGCCTGGGCCCAGATTGGTGTTGGTCATAATGGGAGCAGCAGCACAAGTCGCAGAGGTGGCAGTGTCTGCACAAATACTAACTCTCAGGCCTGAGTGCCCAGAGAGGAACAGCCAGCACTCTGCCAATAAACACCGTCAACAAATTCTTACAAAATGAAAGCGTATATATGGATATTGTAATAAAACATGTTAAAAAAGAAACAACAGGGGCCGCCCCATGGCCAAGTGGTTAAGTTCGGACCCTCCAGTTCAGCGGCCCAGGGTTTCGCAGGTTTGGATCCTGGGCGTGGACATGGTACCACTCATTAGGCCACACTGAGGTGGCATCTCACATGCCACAACTAGAAGGACCCACAACTAAAAAAAAATATACAACTATGTACTGGGGCGATTGGGGGAGAAGAAGGAAAAATAAAATCTTTAAAAAAGAAACAGGCCCAAAATGGAGTCAGGTATGCTAAGCCCCACATCAGCAGACCAAGACTTAATGGTAGTTTCAATCCCTCCTAGGAATGGGATCTTTACCCAGTCAGTCTGGAATTATCTGGTCTGCACTAGTGAGGTAATTTACCTGATGGATCCCCACCCTTATACAAAGGAAAGGGACCTCGCCTGAAATAATCCACTGTTTGCTAGAAACTTCCTTTTTTCTGTCCATAAAAGCCTTCCATTTTGTACAGCTCCTTGGAGCTCCTTTCTCTTTGCTAGACGGGACATTCCCCGATTCTGGAGTCATTGAATAACGCCAATTAGATCTTTAAATATACTCAGTCAAATTTTGTTTTTTAACAGATTTGGTGACAGCGGTGGGACCCAAAGCAAACTTCTGATGACATTCAGGGACAACAAGAAACAGAGACATGGTACCTTTTTTTTTTTTTTTTTTTTTAGGAAGATTAGCCCTGAGCTAACATCTGCTGCCAATCCTCCTCTTTTTGCTGAGGAACACTGGCCCTGAGCTAACATTTGTGCCCCTCTTTCTCTACTTTATATGTGGGATGCCTGCCACAGCATGGCTTGCCAAGTGGTGCCATGTCCACACCCGGGATCCAAAATGGCAAACCCCGGGCCACCGAAGCAGAACATGCGCGCTTAACAGCTGTGCCACGGGGCTGGCCCCTCATGGTACCCTTTTGAGTTCTCTTTCTTTCTTGCCATTTCCAAGGACTGTGGGTAAGTTCCTCTCAGTTCTGAGCTCTGCTCTCTTTGCGTCGAGCACCCGATCTAACTGGCTTTCCGAAAGTCACTTATATATTGGGAACTGCTAGTAGTTCAGACTGCAATTCCCCATTTGGGTGGAAAACCTGCCCTTGGTTCTGTCCCCAGATTCCACGTTGGAAACTGCAGGCAGTTTAGTCTAGAGTTCCCTATTTATTTGGAATCCTTCCGCAGATTCTACCTTAGGAACTGCTGGTGGCAGCTGCGGGTCCCCAATTGTTTGAAATCAGTGTGCAGTCCTCATTCTTTAGGGTCTGCTAGTTGAGTCCTTTCCCCAGTCCCAGGTTCCATGGGAATTGGTGGTGGTGTGCGCAGAGCCTTTGCTTGGCCTGGCTACAGTGACATCTCTTGGTTACTGCTGGTATGTTAAGGTGCACATTTTTGTTTGTCTAGTTTGGGGTAGGTAAAGCCTATTGCTAATGGGAATCTTGGAAGCCAAAAAGCTGCACAAATTGGTGGAAACAGGTCGAGAATTGACAAGCTGTTAGAGTGCTTGCCCCCTAACCCAAAGACTCCTGTGTTAGGATAAGTTGGTCAAGGAACAGATTAGAGTGACATTAGATCACGTGCCAACCTCAAGAAGATTTCCAAGCAACAAAGTACACCGTAAAACATCACACAATTCCCAACCCAGCGGCACGTCCGTTTTAGGTATTAGTTTGGCTCCAACAGACCCAAAGGCTTAGCTAAAGAAAGAAAGAATAAGATGGGATTTATAAATTCCAAAGAGTTGAGTGCATCACATTCTGGTATCCTGCTTATTTCATGTCTAAGAACTGCAGACCTAGAAACTGTAGATATCTACAAAAATGGCAAAGTCTTACTAAAAACAACGTACAATTACAATGGCCGTTACAGGAATGTTCCAATTAGACAGATCAATCATTTAAGAAGTACACTTGAAAGCAAAGGTTCCCAAATCAAAAAAACTGAATGGGATACCTATTTTTATTGATATACAAAAAATTCCAGGGAGCCAGCCCTGTGGCTGACTGGTTAAGTTTGCGTGCTCCACGTCAGGAGCCTGGGGTTCACCGGTTCAGACCCTGGGCACGGACCTACACATGGTTCATCAAACCATGCTGTAGCAGCATCCCACATAGAAGAATTAAAATGACTTACAACTAGGATTACAGCTGTGTACTGAGGCTTTGGGGAGAAAAAGAAAAAGAGGAAGATTGGCAACAGATGTTGGCTCACGGCCAATCTTACTTGCCTCCCCCCAAAAAAACACCCCTCTCAACTCCTAAGAAAATTAAGTGTAAAAAAAATAAGAAGACTTCCAGAAGGATTCAAAACTCCAAAATAGCTTCATTAAAAAATTCTTTGCGGAGTGGCTAGGTGGTGCAGCAGTTAAGTGCGCACGTTCCATTTTAGCGGCCCGGGGTTTGCAAGTTCGGAACCCAGGTGCAGACATGGCACCACTTATCAAGCCATGCTGTGGTAGGCGTCCCACATATAAAGTAGAGGAAAATGGGCATGGATGTTAGCTTAGGGCCAGTCTTCCTCAGCAAAAAGAGGAGGATTGGCAGCAGATGTTAGCTCAGAGCTAATCTTCTTTGAAAAGAAATTCTTTGCAAACGGCTAGTGAAAATTTAGAGACACAAGATTGTAAACAAAAGTCTAGCAAACCACTAGCCTTACAGTTATAAGAGTTCAAGGCCAGGCACCTAAAATAACACCTGGGCCTCCCCCATTACATCCTTCTGGGGGTCCATCATCAAAACATTGGCCCAGAAATTGATGTACCATTTGTAATCAACTGGGACATTGGACAAAAGATTGTCCTCAAAGGTTTTGTGCAAATCCTTCAACACCAACTCAAATGCCTCAATATCTACTGTCAAAGAAGGGCCCTCATATGGGCCCCGCTGAGAGTTGATGATACACTGAGAAATTTTCTAGTAGACTGCTGTGTTATTCCTTTTAACTGTCTAGGGAAAACTAAAATGAAAATTAATGGAAAACCTTGCCAAATTCTGGTAGATGCTGGAGCCAGCAGATGGGATCCTGGGAAAACTGGCAGAACCAGGTCAAGAGCTCTCCCAGATCTCTGTCTGTAGTGCCCAGTCAAGAGAGGAAAATAAAATTCCACTTTGTCCCTTCCTTTCCAAATCCTGACCCCTCAATTATTGATCCTTTCTCTCATGGGAACATTTCTTACCTTCTTGTCTGTCTTGTTTTGTGTCCTAAGAACTTGTCTTAGTAAATGTCAGGTTGGGGGCCCCAAAATGTGGGCAGACAAAATGTAGGTTGTGCTCCATTTGTGGCTAGGGTCATATCAAACTGCTCACAGCTCTCAGAGGAATTGTTGAAATCTTTTCTTTCTTTTGGCTATTTTTGGAAGTGGCTATAAGATCTTTGGAGGATAATATCTTTTGCTCCATCTCTGAGAATGCCTCTTGGGTCCATGACGTTGTTTAGTACTACTAGAAATCTTTACTGTCTGTCCCAGCTGAAACTTTTCAAGATATTTGAGGGGCCAGCCCAGTGGTGCAGTGGTTAAGTTTGCACATTCCCCTATGATGGCCCAGAGTTCACCAGTTCGGATCCCAGGTGTGGACGTACTCATTGCTTGTCAAGCCATGCTGTGGCAGCCATCCCACACAAAATGGAGGAAGATGGGCACGGATGTTAGCTCAGGGCCAGTCTTCCACAGCAAAAAAGAGGAGGATTGGTAGCAGATGTTAGCTCAGGGCTAATCTTCCTCAAAAAAAAAAAATATCTAAAAGGATTTAATAAGTCCATGATCAGAAACTTGGCCAAATTGGAAGCTGACATTCAGAGCCTGATAGAAACTTTTTTTAGGTCTCCTCCCCTAAGCTATGTGTACCCAGAGGGGAAAGGGAAATCTCCTGAAGCCATTGTGAAAAGATTTACTAAAACATTTCAAAGGCAAACAGCTCTAAATCCAGAACATGGGACTCTATTTATCCCTCTCTTAGTTGGAAATCTTCTCCCTGATATTAAAAAAAAAATTGAGGATGATGTAGTTAGATGGGCAGATCAACCTATAATGTCATTTAGGCTGCAACCCAATTCTTTGAAGAACTGGGAGCAACTGTCATCTTACAAATTCTTGCAAAACTAGAAATACAGTGGTAGAGGCAGTTCAAAGTTCACCTATCCTTTTTACCAATCTCCAAACCTGCCGCATTTATCTCAAAAGGCTTGTAAATATTGGCCTTAGGAAATCAAAGTCCTTCTTGGAGGAACTGGGGTTCTTTCTTTGTGGCTTGGAGATGCAAATGTTAACACTTATCTAGGCCATCTGTTTAAGGTACAAACTTCATAGGGGTAAATCTTATCAGAAATAGAATGAAATGTGGAGAGGTTATTGAAACTGAAACAAATGAAAAATCTTAAGTGTCTTCTCCACAAATATTAGTATAAAGCTTTAGCCATCTGGGTAGGCGGCTTAACTTATTCCATCTACCAGAAAAACAACTTAGATCCAAATTCTTTTGTAACTAGTGAGTTTGTATTGTTGTACCTGATTCATGGCAGTAATTTTAAAATGAAAGCTATAAGGTCTCTGTTTGCGACTATTTGTGTGTGTCTATATATGTGTTGTAGATGTGTGGTATTTTTCTACCTCTGGACAGTATTGCTAAAATTAATGTGTAAAAGAGCTCTATTTAATTGGCTTACAGAAAATTAAGCACTTATATAAATTGTGTTCATAAAATTCTCAGAAATATAATGGAAACTAGGCCAAATGCTTTTTAGGTTTATGTGATCTGGGAAAATATGCAATATTGAAGTTAATTTAAAGTTTGTTGGATTAATTAAAATAGAACATGCCTTTAGAGTTATTACCATTGAATATTGGGGCTGGCTCGGTGGCGCAGCATTTAAGTGCACACGTTCCACTTTGGTGGCCCAGAGTTCACCACTTCAGATCCTGGGTGCAGACATGGCACCACTTGACAAGCCATGCTGTGGTAGGCATCCCACATATAAAGTAGAGGAAGATGGGCATGGATGTGAGCTCAGGGCCAGCTTTCCTCAGCAAAAAGAGGAGGATTGGCAGCAGTTAGCTCAGGGCTAATCTTCCTCAAAAAAAAAAAGACATTGAATATGTAATGCAGATGTACAACTTTTTTCTACCTGAGTTTATGTTATCGCTTACAAAATTTGTCATCAAGAAAAATAACTTGGTGTGGTAAAATTTTCATATCATAATTGTTGATAACAATTAAGTTAAATAGATGAAAGTGGGATAAAAGTTTTTAGGCAAACTTCTTAAATAGTGTCCCCAAATCTTTTTGGGTAACCTGAAACCTTAGAGTTTTGCTAAGTTAAGTTAAATGATAGAAATTCATTAAAATTCTAGATCTTTTCCAAATAAGATAAAGCACAAAAACTTTAGTTACTGAACATAAGTTTATCTACTTTGGGCTTCCTTTTACAGAAGAACTAAAGATATTTGGGTCTATTAGTGAACATGTCCTGTGTCACACTGAAAAAGTTACTGTGAGAAAACATATGTTTCTAGAAATTATAAAAAGTATTTATGAATTGCTAAGCCACAGAATGCTAATGTAAAACTCAGTTCATATTTGCTTACTGGTTTTCATTAGAAATTAGGGTTTTTCTGGGACTGGCCCGGTGGTGCAGCAGCTAAGTTCACACGTTCCACTTCAGCGGCCTGAGGTTCACCAATTCAGATCCCGGGTGCAGACATGGCACCACTTGGCAAGCCATGCTGTCGTAGGCATCCCACATATAAAGCAGAGGAAGATGGGCATGGATGTTAGCTCAGGGCCAGTCTTCCTCAGCAGAAAGAGGAGGATTGGTGGTGCATGTTAGCTCAGGGCTAATCTTCCTCAAGAAAAAAAAAATTCTAATATATGTAATCAAAGCTACTCAAAATGATGAGGGAAACGTTCAAATGTAAGTAAAATAGGATATGTGTTTTCAGTAAAAGAAGACATGATGAATGGAAATGCATTTTCTTTTAAGGAAAAGAATGTAATTTTGTCCTAAAGTGAGGCTGGTTATTTCAATATGAGAAAGAGGAAAAACATAGAACAAAATCTGAATGTAAAAAAAGAATGCTGCAGAAGGTTTCTGAAAAGGACTCTTTGGAAAGGAATTAATGCATGGTCAAGCTGGCTAAGATTAGAATAACCTTAATTAAGGTAAATAAATTTTAATATCAAAAGTAAGCTGGTGCAAAATTAGAATTTAAGTTTCTCTCTGTTAAAAGGATGACTATGTATTGTCTCACAGTGACCTGTGATCCTATTTGACCAAGTATTTTAAAACCTTTTGATATTTTTGACAAACTTCCCAAAATCAAATTCTAAATGAAGTCTCTTTTGCCTTGAATTAACTTCGGGATTTTCCCAAACCTCCCAGGAACTTCTCAAAAGATTTATTCTCTCTTTATAAAAGGGGAGATGTTAAACTAATTAGGCTTATTTTATATGTTAAATTACATGGGAAATATTGTCAAATGAGAAGTTATAGTAAGCCTTCTTCATGTTGTATTTATATTACTGTTGTTAGTGCCATCGAGTCAATTCCACATACAGGAGAGCAGAATCCTGCCTAGTCTTTTGTTCAGCTGCTCTTCATGGGGTTTTCACGGCCCATTTTTTTGGAAGTGGGTGGCCAGGTCCTTCTTCTTAGTCTGTCTTAATCTGGAAGCTCCACTGAAACCTGTCTACCATGGGTGACCCTGCAGGTATTTGAAATACCAGTGGCATAGCTTTCAGCATTACAGCAGCACACAGCCACTACAGTGTGACAACCAACAGACAGGTAGTGTAGTTCCCTGACCGGGAAATGAATCTGGGCCACTGTGGCGAGAGCACAGACTCTTAACCAGTAGACTACCATGTATTTATATAGGTATATGTTATAAGTGTTCCAGAAGTTGTATGAAATTCCTAAAGTCTGGTATGTCCTGGGGTAATGCTATCATCATAATTCCAGTCGTTATTTAAAATATTGTGTGTCACAGAAATAACCAAACTTCCTTATCAATTCCATTATAATGAAGTCTCATTAGATCTTGAACAAAGGGCATTTCTTAAGTCTTTTGCCATTTATGGATAGTTATTGTTTTACTCAGATGTGTTTGCAGAAGTATTCCTCCAAAAATGTTTCCTCATTCACACATCTCACACCTGACGAAGGCTTCACCTGACATCTAGTCCTGTACAAACACTGGAGACCTCTGAACCAAACTGACGAGGAAGAGAAGTACCTGACATCATTGTAGGCTGCTTCTGCCCAAGATGCCAGATTAAGACTTTGTACTTTAAATGAACATGAAACCCTTTCTTCTTTCTTTCCTTTACTATGGCATTGGCTTGGAAAGATAACACCATCATCCATATCTCCTTAGCCATTGCTAAGGGAGGTAGCCTTTCGGACTGCTGGATTTGTCATCAAAAACTCTGATCTGTCCATTAACAGGGCCAATTTAGTGGAAGTGGTTTGTGCCCAACAGGATCTGTCTTTGTCTGTGGTGGTTTCCATTCTTCTTGGGCCTATGAATGCCTAGATGGCTGGCACATAAGGGGATGATGCCTCTTAGGTTATCTAACTGTCCCCCTAGTGGTTCACAAACTAAGACACCTCATTGGTCAACTACCCTGAATTTACATCATGGAGTTAGAAAGACCTACCAGGAGGTGTTCTTGATTCAAGATTCACTTCCTTTGGCAGATCCCTGCTTCCCTAGTTAGGAGTGACTACAAATGAGGCTATGATCAGAAACCACTCCTTAACTCTTGAAAGTATTGCAGAATCTGCTGCTAAAACAACAGCTGCCCAAGAAAAATCCTTAGACTCGCTGGCCAAAGTTGTTCTTTTTGTTTTTTCTCCCCAAAGCCCCAGTACATAGTTGCATATCCTAGTTGTAGGTCATTCTAGCTCTGTGTGGGACGCCGCCACAGCATGGCTTGATGAGCGGTGCTAGGGCCACGGCCAGGATCCGAATCGGTGAACTCTGGGCCGCCAAAGTGGAATCTGTGAACTTAACCACTTGGCCAAGGGGCCGGCCCCTGAAAGTTGTTCTTGATAATAGGATAACCCTTGATTGTCTTTTAGCTGAGCAAGCAGGTGTCTATGTTGTGGCCAACACCTCTTGCTGCACCTGGATTAACACTTCTGGGAAGTTGAAACTCAGTTACGTAAGTTCACCAAGCAAGCCGCTTGACTTAAAAAGGTGACTGCTTCAACGAGGTCTTTCTTTGACTGCTTTGATTTTGATTGGTTTGGGTCTTGGGGACTATGGCTCTGAAGAGCCCTCCAGACATCGGGAATTATCCTACTTTTAACAGTCATAGTCATCTCCCTGGTGCACTGTATTCTCTTGAAAGCTTTAAGGGCGCATTTGCAGCTGCTAACCACCAAGCAAATGATCTCCCTAAGACTGGAATGTTGAAAAGCTACAAAGAGAATGACCAGCTTGAAAAATGTGAAACTGAAGTCATGACCCGTGAATACCACAGGGATTCAGCAAACATCGTGACCTGTGAATAGCACACGGAGGGTTGGTAAAAGCCACAAGAACTCTAGAGCAGTAGCTGGGAGTGGTGCTAATGCCTTAAATTCGGATCACATCCTTTAGTTAGTGAGCGTTCAATCAAAATTGGGGACTTGTTAAAAAAGAAAGAACAGGCTCAAAATGGAGTCACTTCTGCAAAGCCCCACATCAGCAAACCAAGACTTAATTGCAGTTTCAGCCGCTCCCAGGAGTATGACGTTTAACCAGTCACTCTGGAATTACCTGGTCTGCACTAGTGAGGTAATTTGCCTGATAGACCCCCACCTTTCCCCAAAGGAAGGGGACCTTGCCTGAAATAATCCACTCTGCTAGAAACTTCTTTTCTACCCCCTTCTGCCTATAAAAGCCTTCTGTTTTATACAATTCCTTGGAACACCTCTCTATTTGCTAAATGGGATGTTGCCCAATTCATGAATCATTGAACAAAGCTGATAGACCTTTAAATTAACTGAGTTCAATTTTTTTTTTTTTCGCTGAGGAAGATTTGCCCTGCGCTAACATCTGTGCCAGTCTTCCTCTAGTTTCTATGTGGGTTGCTGCCTCAGCATGACCACCAACAAGTAGTGTAGATCCACGCCCAGGAACCAAACCCAAGCTGCCAAAGCAGAGTACACAGAACTTAACCACTAGACCATGGGGCTGGTCCCTGAATTTTGTTTTCTAATGCGTATCAGAGAGTTATTAAAATTCTTCTTTCAAGGTTTGAAAACTGCTGCAGTATTGCAAAGCAAGTATTCACAGGTTTACAAATAACTGAATTTAAGGATTGTCACCTTTAGTGGAAAAGAACACCATTTTCATAGGAAGCTTCATATGAACAAATTATTAAGGAAGAAGACAATTTTAAAATTAACTTTTCCTTTTAACTGAAGACACAATAACAGAATGTGTAAACAGCTATCTTGAATTATATACAAATCACAAAGCCACTTTCCATTTCTTGTATGACTGTTACCGGAAATGTCAGAGGAAACGTTAAAATGCCATTCCATAAAGTTGCATTCACAATTAAATTCAGGCTTACGTGAAGCTGGCGTATAGGTGGAGTTAAATCCTTTTGGAAAAACTCTTCTATGTGAATCGTTAGCTCTACCTGAATTAAACTATATATTTCAAAATAACATCAGAAATTGACCTCATTGTTGTCCTAGTCTATAAAGTACTCTTAATTGCTGCAGTAACAGCTGCATCAGCAGAAAGATCCTTCTGAAAATTTAAAATTATCAAAAATTACTTGCAACGTGTCATTAGCCAGGACCAACTGATGTTGCTTTCAATTATGTTGATTGAAAATGAAGTTGCTAAAAGTATAAATTTTGATGACCTAACAAATGAATTTGCAGACAGCTGGCCAGAATAATCTTATGATCAATCAAGATATCACATTAATAAAACATTATTTGTCAAAAATTATAACACCAAAAATAAGTTTTTGTAATTAGTAAGTTTACGTTGTTATTCATGTTTACTTCTGTGGTCTTTTATAACTAATAAAATATTTTTATTTTTTATTCTTTTTTAAGATTGACACCTGAGCTAACTGTTGCCAATCTTTTTTTTTTTCTGCTTTTTCTCCCCAAATCCCACCAGTACATAGTTGTATATTTTTTAGTTGCGGGTCCTTCTACTTGTGGTATGTGGGACGCCGCCTGAGCATGGCCTGATGAGCGGTGCAATGTCCGTGCCCAGGATCCGAACTGGCAAAACCCTGGGCCGCCGAAGAGGAGCGTGCGAACCCAATCACTCGGCCTGATGAGCGGTGCAATGTCTGTGCCCAGGATCCGAACTGGCAAAACCCTGGGCCGCCGAAGAGGAGCGTGCGAACCCAATCACTCGGCCATGGGACCGCCCCCCAATAAAATATTTTTAAAGGAAAAACTTTATCTTTTAGCACCTTTAATAGCACTTCTTTCTTGCTCTTTGAACAAGGGTCCCCACATTTTCATTTTGCACTGGGCCGAGCAAATTATGTAGCTAGCCCTGAATACGTGGCACGTGTATCAATCAGGTTCTACCAGAGAAACAGAACTCAGTTTTATGTATATATATGCTGTTTCTCTAGTACGTACATAGTGTTGCTTAGCATGGGGATACATTCTGGGAAGTAAGTTGTTAGACAGTTTCGTCACTGTGAGAGCATCCCAGAGTGCACTTACACAAACCTAGGCGGTACAGCCAACTATACACCTAGGCTCTATGGTGTAGCCTGTTGCTCCTGGGCTACAAACGTGTATGGCATGTTACTGTAGGCAATTGTAACACAATGGTAAGTGTTTGTGTATCTAAACATAGAAGAGTTACAGTAAAAAAAGATAAAAAATGGTACACACCTGTGTAGGGTACTTACCACGAATGGAGCCTGCAGGACTGGAAGTTGCTCTGGGTGAGTCAGTGAGTGAGCGGTGAGTGAATTTGAAGGCTAGGACATTACGGTACACGGCTGTAGACTTATAAACACTGTACGCTGGGCCACACTACATTTATAAAAGTACATGTTTCTTTTTTCAGTAATAAAATAAACTTAGCTTACTGTAACTTTTATAACCTTTTACATTTTTTTAACTTTTTGACTCTTCTGTAATAACAGAGCTTAAAACACACATTATACACCTGTACAAAAAGTTTCTTTCTTTATGTCCTTATTCTATAAGCTTTCTACTTAAAATTTTTTTGTTGTTTATTTTTTACTTCTTGAACTTTTTTGTTAAAAACTAAGACACAGGGACCGGCCTGGTGGCGCAGCGGTTAAGTGCGCACGCTCTGCTTCTCGGCGGCCTGGGGTTCGCTGGTTCAGATCCCGGGTGCAGACATGGCACCTCTTGGCAAAAGCCATGCTGTGGTAGGCGTCCCACATATAAAATAGAGGAAGGTGGGCATGGATGTTAGCTCAGGGCCAGTCTTCCTCAGCAAAAAGAGGAGGATTGGCAGCAGATGTTAGCTCAGGGCTAATCTTCCTCAAAAAAAAAGAAAAACTAAGACACAAACACACATTAGCATAGGCCTGTACAGGGTCAGGACCATCAACATCACTGTCTTCCACCTCTACATCTTGATCCACTGGAGGGTCCTCAGGAGCAGTAACACGCACGGAGCTGTCATCTCCTATGATAACAATGCTTCTTCTGGAAAACCTCCTGAAGAACCTGCCTGAGGCTCTTCTTAAGGAGGTGTCACTCTTTTCAGAAATATGTTCATGATGGTTTGCTTCAGTTTGTTTATTTTGTCATAGATTTGCTTGGGAATAGATAATGCGCTATGAACATTCCTCTCTCATAATGAAAACCTTTCAGTCCATGTTTTCAAACTTTTTAAGGAGCTTGTTGAGGTCTGCAAAAGCTTCTGCTAAACCCTTCACTGAATTTTCTTGGGGGCTTCCTTTTTTCTTCTCCTGCAGTTTCCTTTTCTCTTGCCTCTTCTTCAGTTATGCATTCCTGTTCCAGTTCCAGCAACTCCTGACGTGAGAAATGCATTGAGCTGTGATGTTATGACAGCCAAGACATCACTAGGCAATAGCAATTTTTCCGCTTCGTTATAATCTTATGGGACCACTGTTATAAATGCGGTCAGTCGTTCGTGTCGTTCATGACTGTATTAATATAAATGTATATATTGCAAGGAATTATTACCTTAAGCAATGTGGGGGCTGGGTAGGCAAGTCTGCAATCTGCAGGGCGTGCCCTTAAGCTAGAAACTCAGGTGGAAACTGAAGCTGAGACTCAATAGGTGCGATTTCTTCCTCAGGGATTTTACTCTTAAGGCCATTGAATTGATTGGAGAATAATCATCCAATTAACAATAATAACAGAGGATAATCTCCTTTACTTAAAGTCATCTGAGGGTAGAAATTAATCCCATTCCACCTACAAATTTCCTAACAGCATCACCTGAAACAGCGTTCGATTGGGTAACTAAGTACTCTAGCCTAGCCAAGTTAACACATGAAACCAACCACCACAGCATGGGATGACATCATGATTCCTTAAAATGTGATTTGTTTGTTTGGGATGACGGGTCTGAAAAAGGCAAGGCTTTGAGAATTCAAGTACTGGCTAGCCTAGTATGATAATAAAGATGGCCACAAGAACTGAGAGGTGAGATATTTTCTTCTAATTGTACTGGAGAATAAAAGAATATTCAGTAAGAATAAGAAAATGTCAGGGCCTTGAGCTCTGAGCTCAAGGAATATGAAGAACCAGAGAAATTCTAGAATCTCAAAAGAACTGATCTCTTGCAACTGCTTGGCAGGCAAGGCCCCAATATAATTTTACAGATGACAGAATTACAACAGAACACACAACCTCACCGAGTCTTTTGTGTTAAGATGAAGATATCTTAGTTGGGAAGAAGGGAAACTCTTGAGATTCTAATTGGGGCTGCATGGATGGACTCAGACATAGCTGGGAATCGCCTACCCACAAATTCCCCTGAATCGCCCTTGCAAGTGAAAACAGAACCTCCTTTCCTGCCTGAGGAAACTGGTTTCCCTTGTTTAAAGGCTCTGGAAAACCTCACCTAAGGCCGTAACCTTGCTAGGGGATGCCTATTCTCCTGAAGACCCACCCACACCATCCCTTCCTGCTTCCAGAAACCAGTTAGCTCGTAGGATACCTTAAGGGGAAAACTGCATTTGTCTTCCAAGGAGATATGGCTTTACATACCAAAATAATTGCAAAATCTTGAAAATTGTCGTAATAGGAAACTGAAAAACTTGTGGGAATGGATTCTAAAGAGTGTTAGAGCAAGGAAGATAGAATATAACACTGAACTGGGCAAAATTTGTTAATATGAAGCCTCTGGAGCAGCTGAGTGGCTCTAACAGTTTGCTTGATTAGTGAGTAAAACCTAGACTGAGCAGTGGTGATTATTTAGAAAGGGGGACATCTTGGTTTTAGTTCTGTTTGTGATTAATTTTTTGAACATTCAGAGGTAGTTTTTGAAATACAGAAGTAATATATGATCATTGTAAAACCATGTAACTAATAGAAAGGCATGTAATATAAAAAATTAAAATCCAGACTGGATACCTTCAAACTTATTCCCCAGAAGTAACAGTGGTTACTGTTAACCATTTGGTGTGTATCTTCAAAACCTTTTGTTTAATGTGTATGCAAATGTAAATACATACTTTCTGAGCACATTTCTAAGACCTAAGTAAACGGACTGAGAGCAAGAATAGATCATTACTACCAGGAGTGAAAGATCAGGGTTGGAGGAGAGTCATCCTTACAAGGACTGTACATCCGAAGTTTCTGGGATGAACCTAGTTCCAATGTTCTGCCCCGTCATTGGATTATCAATCAAATCCCAGTCTCAAGCTTAGATGTGGAGAAGATGATTATCATAATGAGGCCTCAGAGGCAAGACACATCCCTGTCTGACTTAGGCAGAGAGAATGGATTACGGTGTATCAGGTGAGCGAGATTAGGTCAGACAAAGCGAGGCAGTGAAACGACAAGCTCAGAAGAGTTCGTACTTGATTTATGAGGTGATCTGGAACTACTCCGGATCTGAGAAAGGATGTAGATCAATTAAATCCTGCAGTTAGGAAGCATTCCTTGTGTCCAAGTTCTAATGTGACAAAAGAAACAGACCCACCTCACAAAGTCCTGCAACTTCAACCTTCTCAGTAGAGCTCAACTAACAAGTTGTAAGTTTTGAGTAAATTTTTGTCTCTCTAAGCCTCAATTTCTTCCTTAGTGAAAAAGGGCTAACCAGCTACCTCATAGAGTTTATGGAAGAAGCAAATGAAAGAATATTTACATGAAGATGGATTTAAAATATAGTCATAGAAATAAAGGTCATCATTATCTCAATATTACTTTATGTAATAATAACTTACATTGAGTGCTAACTATGTGCCAGGTACCCTTCTAGGGACTTTATGTGTATTAATGATGTCACACAAAAATGGGATTCTCCTCCCTGATGGGCATAAACAACCCAGTTGATGACATCATCAGTTTTGGGGAAAGACTTCAGCTTTATTCTGCAAGATTGATCCCCAGGGAGATAAGGGTCTGAGTCCTCAGATTTGTCTCCCTGATTTAGGATTTGGGGCAAAATTTAAGAGGTTAGGGAGAACAGGCTGGCATGCGGAAACGCTGACAGGACAGGCTGTGATTGGTGGGCCTCAAGCATTTATGGTAAGGATCTAAACATTTATGATGAGGTTTTAAACATTTATGATGAGCTGGGGAAGGAATTTTTTATTTTTTAAAGATTTTATTACTTTCCTTTTTCTCCCCAAAGCCCCCCGGTACATAGTTGTATATTCTTCGTTATGGGTCCTTCTAGTTGTGGCATGTGGGACGTTGCCTCAGCGTGGTTTGATGAGCAGTGCCATGTCCGCGCCCAGGATTCAAACCAATGAAACACTGGGCCACCTGCAGCGGAGCATGAGAACTTAACCACTCAGGCACCGGGCCAGCCCCTGGGGAAGGAATTTTAAGACCGGACCTTCCTGAATGACAACTCCTTGCTTCTGGTAAGAGTCTGACTTTTAAGTTCCAGTCATGTCCCTGTCCTTTGGTTCCATGGGGAGGAGAGTCTTTGGTTCCTCTGTCATTTTAGGTCAAGATTTCTTCTTCTGTGCATGCTCTGGCTACGTGACTTTGCAAATTTTCTGAAAGACAATTTCTTAATTACTCTGTTGATAAGATAGGGTCAGTTGAACTGGTCCTGGGGTTACATTAACTCTTTCAATTAATACAAAGTCTAATAAAATGCTCAACAATTAATTGCTCATTATACATACTGGGAAGATTTTACATTACTTATCTCATTTAATCTTCAAAACAACTCTGTAGTAAGTTACTACTAATACAATCTCCATTGTGCAGATAGAAAGCTGAGGAAAAGAGAAGTTAAGTAATTTGTACAATGTCACTTACCTGGGAAGGGGCAGAGCTGAGATTTGAATTCAAATGCCACAGTAACTATCATTTCGTGTGCAAATTCCATGACCCAGAAATCCTGAGAGTTTTTTTCTTTATTTTATATTGTGCTTAATTCTATAATAGTTCTGTTAACAAGTAGTTTATTAACAAGCCCAAACATATTTATTGGATGTCATAATACAAAGCCAAATGTCCCTCTACATTTTCATGCACAGCTATAATCAAAATATGCGTTCTTCATTATTTCTGGTGAAAGGCAATGTTTTTCCAAGTTTCCTTAATGAGAAGGCTTACCTAGGAGATTGTCTGCAACAGAGATTCCTGGGTCCCAATCAAGTCTCAATGAATCAGGATGTCCAGGAGAGAGACTTGATAATCCGCAAATTTGACAAGTGGCCCAGGTGCGAGAGATGTTTGGAAAATCCTAGTATAGAAGAAATGGGCTCCTAGATCCTACACACCCTTAACTTTGCTTAATATTATGTTTTTCAACTTTTTTTACTATCCCTTTCATAGAAATATGTACTCTTATCACTCCTTAGAAATTTAAAAAGTCATTTCATGATTGTAATATGGTCTATGATGAAGAGCTGATTTTTTTAACTTTTTATTTTTTTGAGGAAGATTAGCCCTGAGCTCACATCTGTTCCCAATCTTCCTCTTTTATTGTTATTATTTTTTGCTTGAAGAAGATTGGCCCTGAGCTAACATCTGTGCCAGTCTTCCTTCACTTTATATGTGGGTCACTGCTACAGCATGGCTGATGAGTGGTATAGTTCTGTACCAGGGATCCAAACCCATGAACCCAGGCCGCCGAAGCAGAGTGCGCCGAACTTAACCGCTATGCCATGGGGCTGGCCCCTTTTTCTTTTCTTATGGGGAAGATTCACCCTGAGCTAACATCCATGCCAATCCTCCTCTATTTTTTAGTATGTTAGGCTGCCAGCACAGCATGACTGCTAACAGAGTGCTGTAGATCTATGCCCAGGAACCGAACCCAGCTCGCTGATGTGGAATGTGCTGAACTTAACTGCTAGGCCACTGGGGCTGGCCCCCAAGAGCTGATTTTAAATATAAAATATCTTAGGACTATTATTAAAAATGTTACTTCATTTTAATATATTGTTTAATAATATCAATCACATGCATGTTCCTGTTTGAGGCAGCACAATAAACATTATTCCTCTTCCCCACCTGAGTTCTGAAGTAAATGAGAGCTAAAACAAAGAATAGGCATATGAAGAACCAAGATATCCTCTTTATTAATGATGAAAACAGATATTAGAGAATATAGCTTACATCTGTGGGCATGTGGGCTTCCTAATTTTGAACTCCAAAAGTAGGCAGATCAGCCCATCTTGTCACAGGTAATGCTGGAAAACCACAGGCTTCGCTTGAAAAGACTGGCCCCTTCCCTCGTATGACAGTCCTCAGATGTTCCTTGAGGCTGCCAGCTCTCAGGGGAATGGAAGAAGTGAGTGGGATACACAAACCTAGTTTCTTCTCCCAAATACCATCATCAAATCACTAACCCTCACTGGGAGGCATGGGGAGAGTAGCTGGGATTGTTAGGTTAGTGAAACCTTCACAGAAAAGAAAACATTTCCCATTTCACAAGAGACGTATGCTGTTTAATTTACTTTATATTCATTATGTTTAAAAAACAAGTATAGGGGCTAGCCCGGAGACACAACAGTTAAGTGCGCACATTCCGCTTCGGCACCCCGGGTTCGGATCCGGGTGGCGACACAGCACCGCTTGGCAAAAGCCAAGCTGCGGCAGGCGTCCCACATATAAAGTAGAGGAAGATTGGCAGCAGATGTTAGCTCAGGGTTAATCTTCCTTAAAAAAATAATAAATAACTAAATAAAAAACAAAAAAAAACAAAACAAATGAAACATAGACTGAAATTAGACTCCAATTGTTATGGCATCAAAAGTAAATAAAAATCAACCCAAGAAACGAACTTACTTTTATGTCTTGATTCATGA
Organism: Equus asinus; assembly: GCF_041296235.1. NCBI lineage: Eukaryota > Metazoa > Chordata > Mammalia > Perissodactyla > Equidae > Equus > Equus asinus. The sequence goes on from NC_091813.1 coordinate 46,183,502, forward strand.
ATTCATGAATTTTGCCTTTAAAAAGCAGTATCACTGGGCTGGCCCCGTGGCCGAGTGGTTAAGTTCGCGCGCTGCGCTGCGGGCGGCCCAGTGTTTCGTTGGTTTGAATCCTGGGCGCGGACATGGCACTGCTCGTCAGACCACGCTGAGGCAGCGTCCCACATGCCACAACTAGAAGAACCCACAACGAAGAATACACAACTATGTACGGGGGGGCTTTGGGGAGAAAAAGGAAAAAATAAAATTTAAAAAAAAAAAAGCAGTGTCACTTATTTTTATAATTTTACGTGTTTTGTTTCTAAATGCAATAAGAGAAAAAGTGTTAGGCTGCTATTTTTAAGCACTTCTCTGTGATTAACACATTGTGGATATGAGTGGATTTTATTCCCTATAAAAGAGGAGCCAAAGTGCATTGACTAAACACTGTAGTTCTCTAGTTCAACATTTTTTTTTTTAAGATTTTTTATCTTTCCTTTTTCTCCCAAAGCACCCCCCCCCCCCCGGGGTAGACAGTTGAATAATTTTAGTTGTGGGTCCTTCTAATTGTGGCATGTGGGACGCCACCTCAGCATGGCCTGATGAGCGGTGCCGTGTCCTCGCCCAGGATCCGAACCTCGAAACCCTGGACCACTGAAGTGGAGTGTGCGAACTTAACCACTCAGCCATGGGGCCAGCCCCCTAGTTCAACCTTCTTAAGGGCTAGGGACTTCTTGAGGTCCATGGGAGATTTTGGTCAGATGAATACAACAGAAGCTCCTGGGGATCGTATAGCGTAGTGATTAATGGGGGAGGTTCTAGAGACGGGCTGCCCAGATTTGGTTCTGTAGCTTACTAGCTGTAGGACTTTGGCCAACTTACTTAACCTTAGTTTTACTATCTGCAAAGTGAAGATAATAACAGTATCTACTTCTTAGAACTTAAGTGATTTAAACCATGTAGTATGCAGCCTCACTCCAGCTTGTATAAATTGAGTGCTCAATAAATATTAATCTGTTCATGTAGTTTAGGCATATTAAGTTTGCCAGAAAAAAAAGGAAAGTTATCCCAAAAGAATAGGGGATGAATAGAATAGGGGATGAATATGCAAAAGTCAATAACATGCGAAGCTCACTTTAGACAATAATATGCTTTTACAAATGTGTATAAATCAGATTAAAGTCAAATCAAGAGTTTCTTGTTTACAAGGGAACTCTGGTAAATTCTTCTATAGCATAATGTGTTTTCCAATATTTATTATGTAGCTATTCATGTTTAGACTTCCTCCCCACCTTCCTTAACAATTGGGAAATATCTGCTTTTTAACCCAGAGCCATATCAAATAAAGGCTCATATTCTAGCCTTATCTTAAAAATAAAACGCAACAGGGGCCTCCCCGGTGGTGCAGTGGTTAAGTACGCGTGTTCTGCTTCGGCAGCCCGGGGTTCGCCGGTTCGGATTCCGGGTGCGGACATGGCACCGCTTGGCACGCCATGCCGTGGTAGGCATCCCACGTATAAAGTAGAGGAAGGTAGGCACGGATGTGAGCTCAGGGTCAGCCTTCCTCAGCAAAAAGAGGAGGACTGGCAGTAGTTAGCTCAGGGCTAATCTTCACCAAAAAAAAAAAGCAACAATAATAAATAATTCAAGGAATTGATTTTTATCTCTATACTTTTTCTTTTCTTTTCTTTTCTTTTCTTTTCTTTTCTTTTCTTTTTGAGGAAGATTATCCCTGAGCTAACATCTACTGCCAATTCTCCTCTTTTTGCTGAGGAAGTCTGGCCCTCAGTTAACATCTGTGCCCATCTTCCTCTACTTTATATGTGGGACGCCTGCCACAGCATGGCTTGCCAAGTGGTGCCATGTCAGCACCCAGGGTCTGAACCAGTGAGCCCCGGGCTGCCCAAGCAGAACATGCACACTTAACCACTGTGCCACCGGGCCAGCCCCTATACTTTTTCATTTTTATAACCTCTTCTTATGGAAACCTTACAATATCAATATAGGAGGCTCAATTTTAGTGCGTAAGACCTAACACAATGCCATAATAGGTACTCGATGAATAGTTGTTGGATGGATGAATGATTGAATTAATTAGTTAATTAATTCATGAATATGTAAAGATGACACCTAAATCTTGTGTTCTGGGAAATAAATACGACTAACAGGAAAAATTTATAGCTATGAGTAACCATATCATTCTTAAACTACCTGACCTTTTGGAGCTAATCGTTGAGGTTAGGAATTCTCTCTCTTGCCTCTCTGTGTCTACATAATATTGCGGCTCTTTTATTATCTTGTGAAATGACCGTGAACCAGCACAAGGCTCCCGTTTGTGTCCTTAGATAGGCCCCCTGCATAGCTGTACCCAGAGTGTTACTTAGCAAAGTTTCCCTGCCACTCTCTCTCACCTCCTATTGTGAAACCTGCCTGGAAGCTGTGGAACTTGGCAGCGGTGAAGGAAAATCCAGTGACCGATACTTCATGTCTAGGAATTTTCAGAGGCTATAGTTGACTTTTGGTTTGGGAAAATGGTTTTTGTTTTTCTTTCTAGCTTTTTTCCTTTGCTTGAGGATTAGAACGTATGTATTAGAGAGTTTACCACACAGCGGAAGATGCAGAACAGAAACACGTTTGACTGGAATCAGGTTCTTTAGCGCTGGCAATGCCACACCTTAATTGCTAACGATGGTACTGTTGGGGAAACGCTGACACTCCCCTTTTCACACTTTCTGTTGAGTTAGGCAATACACTACTTCACGCTGGGACCTGAATTTAAATGAGTTACAACTAACTTTAATGTAGGTCAGCAAGGTTCATAAAACGGAAAATAAGTGAGTATAAAGGAGAAAGGAATCACTTCCTTCTGTATAACTCCTTGGGTATAAATCTGACTGGATAAAGTAAATACTCCTTGAGTATAATTATAACTTTGAGTGAATATAGTATATACATCAATATCAGCCTATTTGGACAAAGCTAAGCTAAAATTACTGCAATACCTTGTTCACATAATTGCTTTCTTAAAAAAAAACAAGCTTTAAAATATCCATTGGGAAATTAAAGTAATAATTAGATAGATTGAAATTATTAATTACTTCCTTAAATATTGTTTTACTTAGGAAAAGCTTATATATTTTTTAATGCTAAGTGGAAGTAATGCTAGATATGAAATAGATTGTAGAAATATCAAAGTGAATGAAAAGGGCCGGCCCGGTGGCACAGCGGTTAAGTGTGCACGTTCCGCTTCAGCAGCCTGGGGTTCGGATCCGGGGTGCGGACATGACAACGCTTGGCATGCCATGCTGTGGTAGGTGTCCCACGTATAAGATAGAGGAAGATGGGCACGGATGTTAGCTCAGGGCCAGTCTTCCTCAGCGAAAAGAGGAGGATTGGCAGCAGTTAGCTCAGGGCTAATCTTCCTAAAAAAAACAAAAAACAAAAAAAAAAGGTGAATGAAAATTTTCACATTTGGTTTATGTATGAAACGAAATTTACAATATTGTGACTTCATTATTCAGAGTAGATAAGAGTTAGATTGTCATATGTAAACTTATGAAATGTTCTAATTTTTAATTATCCAAGGGTAGAAATAATTTATCTCCTTTCATCCAAAATGATAATGATTTTCCTTTTGGTCTACCTTACTTTCATAAGGATTTAAAGATTGTAAATAGTGTGACTGATTTATAAATTAATGTATGATTTTTATTGTCTTGCAGTTTGAAAGTCACTTTAAGAGGAAACTACTTTAAAAGTGTATACTTTGTGATATGACCAGATGCCAACATACCCATAATTATCTGATGTTTGCCCATACAAAAAGTTATCAACTTTACTTTTTTTTTTTTTTTGAGGAAGATTAGCCCTGAGCTAACATGCACCACCAATCCTCCTCTTTTTGCTGAGGAAGGCTGGCCCTGAGCTAACATCCGTGCCCATCTTCCTCTACTTTATATGTGGGATGCCTGCCGCAGCATGGCTTGCCAAGCGGTGCCATATCCGCACCCAGGATCCGGGCCAGCGAACCCTGGGCCGCCAAAGTGGAACGTGCACACTTAACTGCTGCACCACGGGGCCAGCCCCTCAACTTTACTATTCTTAACAATGGGATCTCCTCTACTTCAGATTATTGTAATTCTTACATTCTGTGGAATAAAATTCATCCGTTGAGTTTATACTGAAATGCGTAAAGTCCTAGTTTCATCATTTTATGTGTGGTCCTTGGAAGAGTCGTGATCTTATGCTTTCACATAGAGCTAACTACACAGTAGATGCAACAAAATTTTGCTAAATTGAAAACTACAATTGCGGATTTTGAATAAGTAATACTAAACTGGTTCTGTAAAAACTGTGAAGGTGAGGGATGTTTGTGACTATCTACCTGGGGGGGGTTCTTTCCACATTCTCTGAGCGCATGGCTGAAAATTCTTTACTTTGATAATTTCTCAGCAGAGGCTTTCTCAGATAGAGATCTCAATACCATATAGCTTGTTAAAATAAGATTTCCACAAGGGATAAAGAAAAAAATTCCATTCCCACACAAAAAAATGTAATCTTGCATTTTTTAAAAACAAGAAAATAATTTAAAGAAAATATTTTGACTGCAATATACAGCAGTATTTTCAACATCTGGCGGTGGGGAGCTTGTCCAGCAAAGCATTATCCGTCCCATTAATTATGTCAATGTACAGAGGAAAGATTTATCTCATTTTTAGACTTTAATTTACTGAATGTAGGAAGGTTATAATTTTAAACAATAACTTTCTTCACTGCAAATTCCCCACTACTGTTTTAGAATCTGGTCTCTCTGGCAGATAAAGTCTATCTAGGTTGATACTTTAATCAAATTCATTTTGGTTTTTGCAAAATTCTTTATTTTTTCAGATTTTTAAGAATCCTAAGATCAAAGAAATAAATGAAAATTTTCTTAAAAGGTCCATGTATATTAAAACACTGTAACTATATGTATGAAGTGTACAGAAAAACTCATAGTTAGGAACTGGCAACCAAGATTTAATAACTTCATTTTACAAAAGAGTACTGAAACAACAACAAACCATAATAAATTTAATAATTTTATTACAACATTTACTCACAAATAACAGTTTGATATAATTATAAATTAATAAATGGTATTGAATAAAATAGATTATTCATTAGGTCGCTGATCATCCAGTTTCTTCCAACATGTTCCGGAACTGCTGAAGAGCAGGCTGAGTCTTGAAGAAGGTGACCCTTTAAGCACCTCCGAATCCTTGTAACTAGAAGGATCCTGGCATCTCTTCTGTAGGACATTGCAAGGAAATGTCTTCTCTCTGATATCTCCCGGCTCCCAACCTACTTAAAACAGATTGCAGGGGATCTGTAGGATCTGAGTGGTTATGAGGTATGAAAAGGTAGAGGTGTGGGGTGCCAAAGACGAACTTTTTAAAACTATTGAGTCAGATTCTTTTGTTACAAGCAAAAGGAAGCTATGCAAATTAATCCAAGTACAAAGGGGGTGATTAGAAGTCCAGAAATCTCATGGATTCCAAAAACAAGTATAGAGACCATCAAAATTGTCAGACCACTACTCTCTCCATCTTTCTCTAGGGCTGTGTGATTTCTGCTTCCTTTGGCACATCCAGGTTATTGCTTATCTTTGAAGACTAGATTTCTCAGTTTATTTGCATGCGTAGAGCAAAAAATGGCTGCCACTCCTGAGTCTAGCTGACCTTACAGCTCTAGTGTCCTCCACAGGGTTACTGACTCAGTGTCTAGGTCTCAGGTTCAAATAATCAAGCAAATGAATCTGATTGGTTTAGGTGTTCTCCTTTGGTCCAAGCAGCCATGGCTCAGAAGACAAGGTCTAATGGAAGTAGGGCTGCCTCTTCCAGGAACTGTGGGTAGGGCAGAGTCTCTGAGAAGGGGTTGTAGGTGGGGATGAAACAATTAGTATCTCAAGTTCCTAGCTACCAGATAGGTTGAAGTTGGACTTTCTCTGTTGGTTTAAGTTTCTTTCAAGTTGGGAGTTCAAGCTAGGGATGGCAGAAGAGTCAGATTGTAACATCATATTCTCCTTATTTCAAAACAAGGCAGGATTTTGGTATATGGCAGGTATAGCTTGGTCTATTAACAATGGGAGGGGGAGTGTACTAAGGGTTCTTGGTCCCCAACTCCTTCTCTAGCTTCCATCATGAGTGGAAGCTCTGAGTGACTAATGAAAACCTGTTTCCACATGCCAGAATATCTTTTGTTCTTCAGCTCTAAATAAAGATGTCCTAAGAGAGAGAATTTATTGAGAGTGATAGTTTATTGCTCCAATTACTCCAGTTATTATCCTTCTCAAACAAGAAGAGTACAAGAGAATAAGCCATGAAGAGAACTTAAACAATTCTTTGTTACTTTGGTTTCATTGCACTAATCGTAATACCATTCTGTGTGTGATAAAAACAGACTTTACTTTTGATTTTTAATAGCTTGTGGAAATCATTTGCTTTTATTAATTAATTATTAACAGGCTATAATAAGTTGTAGTGACAATTTGCTTTTACTAACTCTTTGCATAAAACATGATATATTCAGTTTCTATCAAGAAACCTAGGGACCAATGTACACCACAGTGACTATAGTTAATAATACTGGGCTAGCCCCAGTGGCCTAGTGGTTAAGTGCGGCACATTCCACTTCAGTGGCCCAGATTTGGTTCCTGGGCATGGACCTACATCACTTCTCTGTCAGTGGCCATGCTGTGGTGGCAGCTCACATACAAAAAGAGGAAGATTGGCAACAGATGTTAGCTCAGGGCAAATCTTCCTCAGCAAAAATGTAAATAAATAAACAAATAATACTGTACTACATATTTGAAAGTTTCTAAGAAAGTAAATCTTTTTTTTTAAACAGTTGAGATTCCTTTTTTTTTAGGTAGCACCTGAGCTAACAACTGTTGCCAATCTTTTTTTTTTCTGCTTTATTTTCTTGCCACCCCCCCCCCCCCAGTACATAGTTGTATGTTTTAGTTGTGGGTCATTCTAGTTGTGGCATATGGGATGCCACCTCAACTTAACCACTTGGTCACGGGGCCAGCCCCTCTAAGAAAGTAAATCTTAAAAGTCCTCAACACAAGAAAAAAAGTTTTTGTAACCATGTATGGTGACAGATGGTAACTAGACTTATTGTGGTGATCATTTCACAATGTATACAAATATTGAATCATTATGTTGTACACCTGAAACAAATATAAAGTTATATGTCAATTATACCTCAATAAATAGATAAATAACTGACCAAAAACAAAGAAAAGAAACGAAACCTAGGTGCTGCCTGAAACTAGGTATAGAGTTGTCAGCTAAAAATACTTTTTCCTCAAAAATTTTGAAGGTATTATTCCATTGTCTTTAAGCTTCCAATGTTGCTATTGAAAAGTCCAATGCTTTCTGATTCTTTATCCTTTGACTGTGACTTTTTTTTTCTCTATGGGAGGTTTTAAAATGTTTATCCAAAGTGTTCTGAAATTTCATAATTATGTGCCTTGGTTTGGGTCTTTTTTTTTTTTCATTCATTTTGTGGGGCACTAGGTGAGCCCTTTCAATCAATGTACTCCTGTTGTGAAGTTGTTTTTGTTTTTGTTTTTGCTGAGGAAGATTTGCCCTGAGCTAACATCTGCCGCCAATCTTCCTCTTTTTGTACATGAACCACCACCTAAGCATGGCCACTAATAGACAAGTGGCATAGGTCTGTGCCGAGGGAACTGACCCAGGGCCGCCGAAGTGGAGTGAACCAAACTTAATCACTAAGCAACTGGGGCTGGCCTGAAATCTTTCATTATTTCTTTGATAATTACCTCCTCTCTCTTTTTCTTTTTAAAACTCTTATTATTGGGGTTTGAGGACTGTTGAATTGATCAATCAATTTTCCTGTCTTTTCTCTCCTTTTTTGTTTTTTGAAAGATTTTTTATTTTTTTCCTTTTTCTCCCCAAAGCTCCCCCGTACATAGTTGTATATTCTTCGTTGTGGGTCCTTCTAGTTGTGGCATGTGGAACACCACCTCAGCGTGGTTTGATGAGCAGTGCCATGTCCGCGCCCAGGATTCGAACCAACGAAACACTGGGCCGCCTGCAGCGGAGCGCACAAACTTAACCACTCTGCCACGGGGCCAGCCCCTCTCTCCTATCTTTTATCCCTGGCTTGTCCTACTTCCTGAAAGATTTCTTCAAATTTATCTCCCACATTTTTTTTTAATCTCTGCTATCCTATTTTTAATTTCCAAGCACCTTTTTTATTCTTTAAACAATTCTTTGTTTTTTTTTTATCATTCTTTGAACAATTCTTGTTTATATAGAATTTTTGTTCTTATGGAGAGAATATCTTCTCTTATCCCTATGGAGCAGGACTATGGTCTTTTTTTCTCGGAAGTTTATTTCTACATCCTACATTATTTCTGTTTCTTCTGGTTTCCTGTTTACTTTGATCTCCGTCTCTTTAAGTGTTGAAGGCTTTCTTCAAATACTGGATACTTGGTATTAGTATTTAAGTGTGAAGCACTACAAAACAGATTGTAAGCTCTAGGTCTTTGGGCTCACCGTAGGAAGGCCGAGTTGAGTTTTTCTTACTGAGATGAGGCTCGACAGTCAGTCTATACGTAGAGGTCTTTCCCTTGGAGCTGCTAAGTTGCTACAGAGTAGAGGCCTCCAAACTCTGGGACATAGAAACTTAACTCTGCTTTCTGAAATTAGCCACCAGACCTGGGGGGAGGGGGAGAATAGGGCCAATTTTTCCCTAAGAATTTATAAATTAAATATTCAAAAGAACTTACTTCCCATGATACCTGACTCAAAAATTTACCATACACAATAGACACAATAACTGAATCTCTGTAAATATTTGGCCTCAGAAAATGTGGACTTTTTCATTTCAGTTTGACAGGTTTTTTGAAATAGAGTAACTGGAGGGGCCCAAAAGATTAAAAGCCTCTACTCTAAGAAACCTTTATGCCTACCAGTGGCGTAGAAGACTAGGGAAGGGCTAGGGGTTTGAGACTTTCAGCTACAGCTATAAAAGGCTGTTAGAAGCTGCAGTTCAGAGATAATAATTCTGTGAACTGGAAGCAATATCTTAGACCCAGCAAGAAGGGCTCTGCCCTGGACCCTGCATGTCACAAACATACCCAAAAAGGCATTTATTAAATACCGCATGGGGAACTCTGTCACTTGGAATCCAGTGCACATTACAGGTATAGTATGACTCATAAACTTAAACATCCATTCCGGGAAATAACAGCAATTAGACTCCAGGGAAATATTTCTCCATGTCTCTTACCCTATGTCCACAATACAAAAGGCAACTGAGTACAAATGCCGTAAGGGTTCATGGTTTATGGTGCTGTTGACATAGGAGAAAGAACTTGCTTAGGAATGTGGGGAGGACTTGAACAGCAGAAACCATTAGATAACAGAAAAGACAAAATACAGGCATTCACTTGTCAAATTCTTCCTCTCATTGTGAACGCAATAGTTTTGGGTCTAATGAAGTATCTTTTCCTAGTGCCAAGTATCCATTTTCTTGCTTTTCTCAGGACACAAGAGATACTCACCAATGAGGATGAAATTTCAAATAGTTGAATATGTGGCTGAGGAACATTTTGCCATACTGAAGGCTTTTATGTTTTTCTTAAATTTGTGTATATGTAGGGATAGGCATAACACACATGAAGTGTAATACAGACTCTTTACATTAGTAGCAAAATGGGTGTATTATACTAGAATTGCAGATAGTTTAATTTTCATAAAGATATTTAATAAGGTTTCATTAACGTTTTAAAAATTAAATTAAAAAACTTTATCATTGCAAATTTAAGAGTTATTGTTACTAATTATAACTCATATATTTATTGTCTTTAACAAATAATTATACATTTTGGAAGAAAAGCAGCTTTTTGAACTACCTGAAAAGAGTTTTAATTTGTAATTTTTAACATTTTAATTTATATTTTACACACATTCAAAACAATTACTTTTTTAATCCTTTAGATGACAGAATGACTCCAAGTTGAGATCATGATAAAAAAAGAAAATACAAAAGTGGAACTCCAAAACAGTAAAAAAAAAAAAACCTCAAAAGAAAAAAAACCTTCAAAGAGGCTATCTGCTTAAATATTTAAAAACTGAAACGATGAAAGTGTTTATGAACCACATGAAATTTGCAAACAGCACATTACAAATTCTTTGCTTACTGAATATTTAATTACTGATGAAAATAAGTAAGAAAATTATGTTGGTATATTTTGTCAGGACCGTGGTCAACAACATTGTTTATAAATAGCTTTGTCCATTTCCATTAGGGTCATTGTCTATCTTTTCTTATTTTTAACTTTATATCTGCTGTTAAATATTTAATTCATCCTAGGAAACATCGTCACTAAATTTGTTATATTCTGAGTTTCTTATTCTTTCTTCTTAGTTTCATTTTCTTCTGTTACCTGCGTTTCCTCTATGTCTGATAAGTTGAAATACAATACAGAACTTAAGGGGAGTCACTCTAAACAAAACTGCATTTTCATTTTTGGCATATTTCCTCTTATCCACATTAGTCACAAGAAAGAAGTCAGCTTTTGGGAGCGATTATATCTGGGCCCTTTCGTTTCACAATTTAATGTGAAATGTCTCAGGCCTTGCAGCGTTTTTCCTTTCTTCAGAACTTTCACATCAGTATTTTGTAATAATGATACTGTATCTTCTCTTTCCATGCTGTTCTACAGTTTCCAAAACACTTTTCTCCTTTGTAATCCTAATGAAGCCCCACAACAGCCTTGGGTAGTGGCACTCACATTTCTATTAGAAAAAACCATGTTTTCAACACCATCGAAGTGACAGATGTGACAACTAGTGGTGTACTGGTAAATGTTTAATGACTGCCTCTTGGAGGGTATGGAGAGCCCTGCTTTAGTCCCCAATCTCCTTGAAGTAAATACTCCCACCATAGCCAATTTCAAGCTACCAACGTGGTGTCAACTGCTCCTAAAACTTCTGAAAACTTAACAAATGGCTCTTGCAAACAAGGAGAAGTCAGCTCCAGCACACCACCCTGTCACTTTGAATTCAACGCAAAAGCATATGAAAATTTACGTGTGTGCCTTGTTTTGAGACTGGGATATCAAAACAAAACACTTGGATGTGCCAATTTAGTTGGCAGATTAAACCAACAATGAAGCCATGAAGCGGTAACTTATGTGGTCTTAATTACAAATGCTTTGGAAGGTCCCAGAGGGTGGTGAGTGTGGTGGCTGGGTTCTAAACTGGCCCTCAATCATCCCTAATTCCCGGAGTCATGCCCTTGTGAAATCCACTCCCCTTCGGCGTGAGCAGAACCTGTGACTTTCTCCTAACCGCCTTAACCAATAGAATACGTCAAAGGTGCAAAGGTGATGGATGCCACTGCCATGATTATATTAGATTGTAACTTCTGACTTACCAGCAGACTCTCTGTTTCTACCTTTGATGAAGCGAGCTGTTAATGTTGTGAGCTGACCTATGGAGAGGCCCACATGGCAAGGAACTGAGGCCCTCAGTCCAACAGCTTGTAAGGAACTGAATTCTGCCAACAACCATGTGAGCTTGGATGTACATCTTTTCCTGGTGGAACCTTGAGATGAGACTGCAGCATGGACCAAGACCTTGTCTGCAGCCTTGTGAGAGACCCTGAAGCAGAGGACCCAGCTAAACCATGTGCAAACTCCCAACCCACACAAGTAATGGATAATACATGTGTGTTGTTTTAAGCCACTGGGTTTGTGTAATTTGTTATGCAGCAAGAGATAATGAACACAGTCAGTGTGTGCAGGAGTGTTGTCCTGGAGAATGTTATGTGGAATTGTAACTAGCATCGGAAACTGAGTAAGATTTTGATAGCACAGGGAATGGTGTGGGGGGGGGAGGGGGCACTTTAATGGAATGTTGGGAGATAAAGTCAGTTTGAAAGAGCACATCTATTAGGAGGGTGCTTAAAAATTCACTTATTCGACTAATACTGATTAAATACCAACCTTATGCCAAATACTTCCTTTGGGCAATGCTATACAGTATTATATAGCAAGCTTTTACGTAGCTTAAAATGTAATTGAGGGTGAGAGGGAGCTGACAACCAACAAATTAGTAAATACAAGAGAACAATAAGATCACACAGAGAATTAAAGCAGAACGGTGTGTCAGGGAGTGACTAGCTGGCTACTGTAGATTAAGTGGTAAGGAAAGGCATGACAGGCCCCACGTCCATTCTCTCCCTCCTTCCTTTCAGTAGTAGAATACTCCAAGCTCTCACCAGCCAACTAGCTACCCAGGCAGCAACTATATTTCCCAGCCTCCCTTGCAGCTGGGTGTGAACATATGACTAAGCGAGCAGAAATGATGTTACAATTTCCAGACCTTGTTTTCATAAGGAAATTGGGTTTTTTCCTCCACTTTCTCTTCCTCCTCCTTTTCCCAGGCTGGAATGTAGACAGTTGTAGGCCAGCTTCAATCATGTGAATTAACGTTTCACCCTATTTACCAGAGGGTCTAGAAAAAGCTAGAAGGAACCTGGGTCCCTGAATGATCTCATGGAGCTGAGCTGCCCATTTGCCTGTTACCAGCTGCCTCCATCTAGCCATTATGTGAGAGAGAAATAAACTTTAATCTCTTTTGAGTTACTATATTTGGGGATCTCTTTGTTATAGTAGCTTAGCCTGTGCCCTACATTACAGGGGACCTCTCAGAAGAAGTGACATTTAAGCTAAGACCTAAGTGACAAGGATGAACAAGGCATACAAAGAGGAGGAGAAAGAGCACTTCAAACAAGTGAAAAGGACCTAAAAGGAGAAAGGTCAATACAGCTGGGGCACAGGGTGTGAATGGTGGAGATGAGTTGGAGGAGAATTAGTCTTGGACCAGATCATGGAGGGGTTTGAAACCTAAGGTAACGAATTTTTATTTTAAGTGTCATGGGAAACCACTGGAGAATTTTAAAATATTAAAATAAGAGAAGTGTCATAATTGGATTTATGTTTAAAAAAATCACCCTGGCTGCTCTGTAGTAAGTTATCTAAGAGGGACAAAGTATAGGCAGAAAGACTGGCTAGAAAGCTACTGCAGGAGTCCAAGGAGAACCAATTTGAGCGCTCTGAATTAGGGTCATGGGAGCAGTGAAGACAGAAGATAACACATTCTTGAAATGTTCTAGAAGTATCATCAACAAGGCAAATGATAGACTGGACTGGTAGGGGGAGCGCAGGAAAGAGTAGAATCAAGAATGACTGTGGGCTTGAGTAACTGCTATTTAATGAGATGGTTGCTGGAGTGGATGGGTTGAAGGGTAGGCCATAAGGAAGCAAGAACAGAGGCAGAGAGGTCAACCAGGGAATTGAGTTGGGGATAGCTGAGTTTTTTGTTTCTTTTCATTTTTGTGGGGAGGGGCCAGATTTTGCTGTGAAAAGAAGCAGCTCTCTTTGAGTCATCTTAGCTTCGATATGCTTATTAGACATTCAAATAGAAATGTCAGATATGCAACTGTGCCAAAGTCTGGAATTCAAAGGAGATGTCTGGGCTGGAGACATAGATTTGAAAGTCATTAATATATGGATGTGTCATATGCCATGGACTGGATGACATAAGTCATTTAGGGAGAATGTGCACATAGAGAAGAGGGCAGAGGAGAAGCCAAGGGCACTGCGGCATTGGGAAGGATATCCAGATGTAGAGGGAGAACCGAAAGACAGGTGTCACAAGAGCCTGGAGAATTGTTTCAAGAAGGAAGGTGTAGTTAATTGTGTCACAAGCTATTGAAAGACTGAGTCAAATGAAGATTGACACCACTCTTTGAACCATTAGCTTTGACAAGAGGTGGGCCTTGAGAAGGGCCATTTCAGTCAAGCAGGTAGGGAGACATACCCATTTGGAGGGTTTGAAGAAGAGATAAGGAGGTGAAGACCAAAAGGATAGACATGTCTTTATGTCTTTTAGGGAGTTTCGCTGTGAAGGAGAGCAGAAAAATTGGGTGATAGCTGAAGGTAAAAGTGGGGTCAAGTACGGATTTTTTAAAATTTAGGTAAGATCTCAATAGGAAGGATTACTAAAGAGAGTAAGGGGGTGGGAGGGTACAATTAGAGGTGCCTTAAGAAGGCACAGGGGATGGGAGTCCTTTAAGTCCTTCAAGCAATCCTTTATGTTCAGAGTGCAAAATGATCATTAAGCATTTTTTTTTAACTGGTAAAGTGGGAAAAACAGTCACTTTGATAGAAATGGGGCTGATGATAAAGGAATGATGATAGATATATTTTGGACATATTAAGTTCAGAGAAATATTTAAATAAGAATTTACTGACCAACTTAGCAAATAGTACAAGAGACTTTGAGCTTCTAGATAGTAGTGATGCTTAAGAAAAATAATAGATTTTACAAAGGACCAGTACAGTTGATGGGCACTATTTAAATTATCCTATATCAAATTAGCAAGGACTTACCTTGCCAAGATTCTTGGCACTTTTACATTAACTTAAATTGCATTGGGAAAAAGCATAATAGTAACTGAAAAGCAACTAATTATAAGCAATTATAAGCCAAATTATGTTTACACCACAATTAGTGTTTGAGGTGGTTTAGTAGACTGATCCTTCATTTCAATAAGCAACCATCAAATAATTGAATAGCTTGTAAAACACAAATACTTCTTTTATCTTTATTCCAAGTATAACCACCACATTCTCTTTGAATTATTATTGTAATAAAATAAGCAACATTTATTATCTTTTGTCCCAATCCCCAGTTTGAGTTGGAAGCTTTTAAAAACATGGCAGGAGTGGTGTTATGTACCTACCTCACAACACAGCTTCTTTCAACAGGTTTCACGGAGAAATGTGAACAAATTCACGTGGTTGTAAGACTAGTACTACGCTGCAGGGCATCTAGAGCGCAAAGTGAAACCATGTCTTTTTTTAATTAGGTTTTTTATGCTTACATTCTTATCTCATTTTTAGTTGAGGAAAGTCTAAGGATGATAAGGAAAAGTCTTTTGTCTTGTGACAATGGTAATTTTTATGTCAGGTTGGATTTTTTTCTCCCATATTTCCAAGTATAAGTCGTAACTTTGTACTTAAGACAATTATTTTACATCTTATTTTGATTACTGAAATATTAGATTCATGTTTCTTTAAACCACCACTAGTGATAGGTCTGAATCCCTTTTCTATCAATTTCCATGTAAATTCTGAAGCACGTGAGATAATAGCATTGTAAATTTTGGAGGTGGGGAAGAACCCCTGTCCATTACTTCATCAGTTTGAGAAAATTCAAAGAAAAATATTATCAAACAATTTCAGATTATATTTAATAAATCAGTTTCTAGAAATAGTTTTGCATAATAAATTCCCACCAGTTGACCTAATGGAGCACGGAGTTGCCAGTTCTGCACGGCAGCTGCTGCGCTCGGCCAACTCCGAGGCTTGGAGAGCCACATGGTGGGAGGTAGGTAGAGCCGGAGCCCTTCAGGGCTGGGCGCCACGTTGCTTTTCCCTTTTTAAATAGGGAGACAACGCTCCTGGCTATTGTGTAAACGGATCGAGAACCGCGTCCATTCGCGCATCAGCTAAGGCGTAAGCAGAATTAAAGCGCCTTCTAATCCGACCCTCGGCAACATGTGTGCCACGGACAAATGAGTTTTAATGCCGGGCTTCGTTCACCTTGGGGAAACACTTTACAGAATGGCCAAGTACCCGGGCGATTGCGGCGAACTGCACAGGATCAAAACCACCACGCCAGTCCAGCAGTGGCCACCGCCCCCGCCGAACCCCGCCAACGCTCCGAAGGACCCACCCATGTGCTCGGCTAACCAGTTGTTTTATGCAGAGCTGCACAGCCTTCCCTCACTCCGTTCCCGCTCTCCCCACCCACTCTACGTTCGACCCCCGGTCCCTAATACCCAGCCGGACGACACAGCGCCGTCTCCCGCCCAGGGAACAGCGCGAACGCGGACCGCACAGTGGCGGGCAGCTCCCCGCGCTCCCTGCAGGCCGGCGGCCAGCCAGCCGCAACTCTGCGCCTGGTGATTGACAGGGGTCTGCAGCTATGAGCCGCAGGGGCGGGAGGCTGCGTCACTTCCTGGCCTTTCGGCGGAGACGGGGTATATAAACGCGGTGCTCACGCAGCGCCCTCGCTTCCACAGTATGGCCGGCGACATTAGCTAGCGCTCGCTCTACTCTCTCTAACGGGGAAACAGCGGACTACAAGAGACTGAACTGTATCTGCCTCTATTTCCAACAGACTCACGTTCAACTTTCGCTCACAACAAAAAAAAAAGCCGGGAAGATTTTATTAATCCTTTTTTTAAAAAAAAAGTTAATATAAAATTATAGCAAAAAAAAAAAAGGAACCTGAACTTTAGTAACACAGCTGGAACAATCCGCAGCGGCGGCGGCAGCGGCGGGAGAAGAGATTTAATTTAGTTGATTTTCTGTGGTTGTTGGTTGTTCGCTAGTCTCACGGTGATGGAAGCTGCACATTTTTTCGAAGGGACCGAGAAGCTGCTGGAGGTTTGGTTCTCCAGGCAGCAGCCCGACGCAAACCAAGGATCTGGGGATCTCCGCACCATCCCGAGGTGGGTGCCCGGGGCTCTCGCCCACACTCGGGGCTGGGGGCTGTGGCCGCCTGGCAGGCACCAGCCACGGGCGGGGCCGGGTTCCCGCAGCCTTCAGGTGGGGCAGGTCCGCGGGCGGGATCGTTTCGGCGGCCGTGGAGGGGAGCCGGGGGCAGCGGCCGCGTCCACGCGGGGCCCGAGCCGGCTTCTCCCGCCGCCGTTGCCGGGCCGCGGCGCCGCCCGGGGGGAGGGGAGGAGGCCCGCGCCGCCGCGTGCTCAGGTAGCGCGTGCGGGGCGGCGGGCGGCGCCGCCCGACTCTCCCCTCCGGAGTTGGCGGGCCGCGGCCCGGGCGGGGGCCGGGGGGCCGCGCGGGCTCCCTCCCGGCAGGTGTGGCTCGGCGGGCTTAGTCAGGCGCTCATTCGGGCGTGCCCGCCTCGCCGAGCGGAGGAGGGAGGGCGCGGGGCTGCAGCCGGCCTCGTTCTCGCCGCCCGCGTGCGCCGGAGGAGGGGGCCCTGCGGCCGCGGGCTGCGGGGCTGGGAGCAGGCCTCCGGCCCGCGGTCCGCGCTGGCAGCATGTGGCGCTGGGCCGGCGGGGATTGGGCGGGAGCGGTGATGTCGCAGTGGCTGGGCCCCACCGCCGCCCGAACGCGCGCTGCACCACAGCCTTCTCGGGCGGGCGGCCCCGGGCGAGGCGCGGAGCCCGCCGGGGCTCGCCCCCGGGGCTCTTGACCTTGGGCTGGGGAACCTGTTACGGAGGCGGCGGGGTCCGGCCGTGGGCCGGGGTGGGGCGAGCTTTGCCTGCGCGGACGGGCTGGAGGCCTGGCGGGCCCGGGCCATAATACCTTCAATGCCGGAGCCTGCAGAGGCATCCGGGGCCCCAGCGTCCCACCCGGGCAGTCACGCGAGAGAGCCGGGCATCCCGCGCGGAAGAGCGGCGGGCGTGCGGCGCGCTCGGGGTCGGGGCCTGGGCGCCGGCGCTCGCGCCCCCGCCGCCCCCAGCCTCGGTCGGCTCTGCGGCGCGCGAGTGCGGCGATCGCGGCGGTGCGGCGCCGCAGCCGGCGTGGCCGCTTCATTGAGAGGCGGCGACCAATGAGCTGCGGGGCCCGGCCGGGACCTTGGCCCCGGGGCGTGGGCCAATGGGCGTTTCAGGAATGTTGGCTGCGCTCGCCGCCGTCCCGGACAAAAAGCGGCTGGAGCAGGGAATCCAGGCAGACACGTGCTGCCGAGACTTCAAGGCAGTATTTCTTGAAGGCGTCTCTTGTAGAAAAACATGATCGAGTTAGCCAAAATGCCACGGTTCTCATCTTCCACGCTTTGTGCAACTTTTAAAATGTCCAGCAGAGCCCTTTACTCCTATGGCAGGCTCAGTTCTAAGCCCTTTATATGTATGCTATAGGAAGCAGTTACTTAGAAGAAAAGTAAGTATGCAGAAGCTTGGTATTTCCTCCATTTTACAGACGGGAAAACTCCCTGGTATTGGTAATACGCGTTTGGTAAAACGATTGTGATCGGTAATCTAGGTAATCTTGTCAAGGAAGAAGTAATGAGTAACAACTGTCTTATAAAATGAAAAATTGTTTTGCTCTAGCTCTTTAAATGTTTTGAAGTTTTATTTGTAAGCACACGTTCTTAATAAAAAGAGGGTTTTTCCTCCCCAAGTTCTTGGGCAAAAGTGCCAGAATTTAAGCTGGGGCTTTTTTTTTTTTTTTTTGGTGGTTGAGTTTTCTGAGTCAATGACGGGGAGAAAGGTTTATAAAAGGGCAGCCTGCTTGCTTTAAACGTTTGAGAACCCCCTTTGCTGTGTACTTTAATCAGTTGAAATCGGTTTACTGCCTCAGTGTTGCTCTTAAAGTGATGGAAAATTAAATCTTCAGGAACAGAGTGTTGCGTTTTGTCGAGTTCATGACTTAATGCCGTACGTTTTATAGACATTTAACGTTCGTTAAACCACTCTTTTTGAGAGTTCACTACCACGTTTCAGCTGTTGTAGATACAGCAAGTAAGAATGGATGTGAGAGGTCCATTAGTAACCTTCGTGGGGATATTTTTCAGTGACCTGTCAAGCAAAGATACACAGGTCGGGTTATTTACTAGGAGGTAAAGTACCTGCAAATAGTAGATGCTAGGAAAATCACCTGGAGTCAATGGCCTGGCAAGCGGGAGTCATTGGAGTCTGGTCTCTGAGGAGGTGGAGTGCAGGCCTCAGAGACGGTGGAAGGATTATCAGTCATCTAGAAGAGGAATGCATAATAAAGTGGTTAAGTGCATGGCCTCCGGCGTGACTAGATTTGAATTCGAACAGTATTTAATAGCTAGCTGTGTAATGTGTCCTCATCTCTAAAATGGAGACAATAATGGTACCCACTTCGTAGGGTAGTTGTGAGGATTAAGTGGGTTAATACGTGTACAGTAGCACTCTTAAGTGTTACCATCTTTTTCTTTGCCCTTAAAATCTTTTTTCTTTTCCTTTTTTTTTTAAGCAAACAAGGCTGGAGAAGGAGGTATATCAGATTGTAGTCTAAAAGATGACACGTTAAAGGCTGCTCTAGCAATTTGAAGTACTTTTTATTCTATTTTGTTGTTGTGCTGAGGAAGATTCACCCTGCGCTAGCATTTGTTGCTAGTCTTCCTCTGTTTTCGCTTGAGGAAGATTCACCCTGAGCTATCATCGGTGCCAAACTTTCTCTTTTCTGTATGTGGGTCACTGCCTCAGCATGGCTGCTGATGAGTGGTGTGGTTCCGCACCAGGGAACCGAACCCCGGGCTGCCAAAGCAGAGCATGCCACAAGGTCATGGGCTGGCCCGCAATTTGGTGTATTTTTATACAAGAAGAGGAGATAGTGTCACTGGGGAGTTTTCAGTTGCTTCCTTAATATTAATCCTTCGATGGCATAGATGGAATGATCAGTCTTTAGTGGCTTTGTTTTTATTTAATTATATAAAAATTTGGAAGCCAGAAAGTCATTGCTTGTGCTTGCCTCAGATGCCCACCCTCAGTAATTCCAATAAAATGCAAATAGACTAAAAGTCATAGTTAGGAGTTAATCCAGACTGGATTAAACTAAACAATTACATTTACACTGTTGAAAAGGGTGTATAAAACCTAAGGATGTGGAAAGGATTAAGAGTGAGAAGCCACAAATGTCCTAAGAGGGCATCACTACAGATGCTAAAGACATTAAAAAGATAACAAGGATATCGTGGAAAAGCTCCCAGAAAAATACCTTTCCAATATTGATGCAAAAAGAAGTAGAAAATCTAAACAGTCCTATAATCATTACATAAATTGAACTGGTCATTAATTATCCCATAAAGAAAACTCTAGACCCAGATGGTTTCACTGGAGTATTCTCTCTAACTTTCAAGGAAGAAATAATTCCCGCCTTTTCCACACATTCTAATAGTAGAGAGGGAACACACTTCCCACACTTCATTTTGGGATTTGCATAATTTTGATGTAAAACTCTGACAAGCTGTGAAGGAACCAGAATTTTCATGTACTGCTGATGAGAATGGAAAACAGTACAGCAACTTCAGAAAATGATTTGGCAGTTTCTTAAGTTACACATCTTGTACAGTCCGGCCAGTCCACTCATGTATTTACCCATAAGAACAGGAAATATATGTCCATAAAAAGATTTGCACGTGGGGGCTGGCCCCATGGTGCAGCGGTTATGTGTACACGTTCTGCTTCGGCAGCCCAGGGTTCACTGTTTCAGATCCCGGGTGTGGACATGGCACCACTTGGCAAAAGCCATGCTGTGGTAGGCATCCCACATATAAAGTAGAGGAAGATGGGCACGGATGTTAGCTCAGGGCCAGTCTTCCTCAGCAAAAAGAGGAGGATTGGCAGCAGATGTTAGCTCAGTGCTAATCTTCCTCAAAGAACAAATTGTACATGAGTGTTCATAATAGCTTTATTTTTAATAGCCTGCAAACTGGAAACAAATCTCTGTTAACACGCAAGTGGATAAACAAATTTTGATATATCTGTACGATAGAATACTCAGTAATAAAAAGAATTGTTATTGATAGACACATGCAACAAGTAATTGTGCTGGAGTAAAAAAATAAGCCACACAAAAAAGTACTATACTATAAGATTTCATCTCTGTAAAACTCGAGAAAATGCATGCTAATCTGAGTGGTTGCTGGAGGATGGGAGTAAAGGGAAGAGTGGATTACCAACAGGCACGAGAGACCTTTTGGAGGTGATGGAGGTAGTGACTAGCTTTAGGTGATAGTTTCCTAGGTATCTGTGTATGTCAAAATCTTGTAGATAAAATGTAAATGAAAAGAGTAGAATGTGAAGTTGTGTAACACAGCTTAAAATAAATGGGTACATGCCCCCAGTAAGCAGAATCTGATCATTTTTGTCTTAGTAACTTCATCTTTTCAGTGATTCTCACCTCTTACATGGCTGAATTGCCTTGCTGATAGAAATATTAATGTAGCCATTATTGGCATGTGTTGTATTTACTGCTACAAACTAAAGGATACGTAAGCCCTCCCCTGTGTAAACCTACCATTTAGCACCTGTTCTAAGTCAACTTAGAGCATTGTATGCCCCCAAATTCTTTGTACAATAACAGATGGATATGAGTTTGGAAAGCTGCTGAAATGATTTTAGAGAAAAGATTCTATCATCAGGTGTGTGAATCAAAAATCATTTAAATGGAAGCAGTGTGGGGTTTGAAGAATTTATAGTTATTCCAGAGACTTGAACCAGGAGAAAAAACTATTATTTCAAAGGAATATTTCAAAGGTTATTTTGAAGGAAATAGCAATTTGAGGACTTGGTAATCTGCAAAGGAAAAAAGTATGGTATGAAAAATCTGGCTATTAGTAAAACTTACCTTATGAATACAGATATTTTGGATTTTTTAAACTTTTTGTTGAAGCATAACACAAAGTGTTATGAAAATCATAAATACATCCCATGTTTTCACAAAGTGGTGACACTTATGAAACCGGCGCTCAAATCCAAGACTGTAACTAGTGCTGGCTTTGTACCTCCTTCCAGTTACTATCCTCTCCCCACCCCACCTAGAATAACCACTATCCTGACTTCTCATCCCACCATAGATTAGCTTTCCCTGTTTTCAAACCATGTGTAACGTGGAATCATTTGGTATACATTGTGTAAGGCCTCCATATGTCAAGATTATGTTTGAGGTTTTGTGGTTCATTCTCATTGGTGTATAGTATTTTGTGTCAATATACCACAGTTTGTCCACTCTACTGTTAAGGGGTACTTGAGTAGTTTCCAGTTTGCTGATAGAAATATATTGCTGTAAACACTGTTGTACGTGTTTCTTAGTGAACACTATGTATGCATTTTTATTAGATACACAGTCACCTAGGAGTGGAATTAAGTGATAGGGTATGCATATAGCTAGCGTGAGCGTTCCAGTTGCTCCGTATCTTCATCCAACACTTGGTGTTGTCTTTTTAATTTTAGCTACTGTGGGTATTTGGCAGCATGTATTTCCCATCAGATAATGGAGTTGAGCATCCTTTCATATCTTTATTTGCCATTTTGATAACTTTTGTGAAATACTTGTTCAAGTCTGTTTACCTATTTTTCTTTTGGGATGAGTTTTCAATTTGCAGGAGTTCTTTATATATTGTGGATGGGTTCTCTGTCCAGTATGTATATTACAAATATCTTACACCCTCTGTGGCTTCCCTTTTCGTTCTGTCAGTATCTTTAGAAACAGGTTCATAATTTTAGTGTAATCCAGTTTATCAGTGTTTTCCCTTTAATGGTTAGCAGTTTTTGTATCCTACTTAAGATATCTTTGCTCATCCTAAGGTGATGAAGATAATACTCTTTTTTTCCCCTAAACTTTGTTTTACTTTTCATATTTAGATCTGCAATCCATCTGGAATTGATTCTTTTTTTTAAATATGGTATGAGGGAATAGAATGCACTTGACACAAAATTGGCTCATCTTTCCTAGCTCTGATTCCCAAGTCAAGCTGAAACTCTCTGAAGGCTCTGCCTTTTCTATTAAACATTTCCCACCTTCCCGTAGGCCATTTAGTGGGGTTTATACCCTGTGTGATCTGGACAAATTACATAATACTGAGATCTTTTCTTGCTGGTTTTTCCAAGGGAGTCAAAAGGTGCACATTATATAATTTTTGTTTTTAAGAAGGAAAGTCCTGTCTGGTATGGTTTGGATTAAAGAATACTGATTAACAGTAGTTGGAGAAAAGCAGCAGTCCCGGCATAGTCAAATAAATGGAGGAACAGGTGATGCATTCTAAAACTGCCAGGTTTCACAGTGTGTAAAGTTGAAGTGTGAAAAGGACGGGGTAGTATCCTAGGTTTAACCTGCAGTTTTCTCTGAGCTTTTCAGATTTCAGCAGGATATTGAAGAGAAATCAGTGACCATATATAAAAATGTCTTAGAGTTGCTGGAGCAAGCAAAAGTCTTTTTTTATAAAATGGCAGTTTGGGGAGGAAGTCTGTTAGAAAGTTAAGAAATTTTGGTTAGACAAAAGATAGTTTAATTTGGTCTTTCAGGACTTTCAGATTGGCTTTCCTCCTTGCTTTAGAATACATCCCAGACCTGAGTTATTCTTAGAAGTGGGGTGGGTTCAGATGGGAAGTTCTAGTGGAGGTGAAGACGAGAAATATTTTATTAATTGTGGGACGGTTAGAGGTATTTTATTTTTACAGTTAGGTGAAAATAATGAAAAATGGAATCTCTTGTTAATGTTAGAAAAGACATTTAGGACTAGTGGGATGTTCTGCGATTCTTACTTTCTCTTCACTCAAATTTTATAAGCTAAAATATAACTTTCAGTGAAGGATTAGGGGCAGTTGCGAAGATAGATAGTAAATCACCCCTCAGTGTTAACTTTCCCAGCACTCACGCCGCACTTGACTCCATCATTGCACATTATTGAAGTATCAGTAATTTACATTGAAGGAATTTACAACTCTGCCAAAAAACCTTTTAGTGTAAATGTTTTGGAGTAGAAAAGCTTCCCGTTGAATTAAGCTTCTCATTACATTCCTCACAACAGTTTCAAAAAACTTTGAACTGCTATGTCCAAAACACCTTTCCTTAAGAAGTACACATTGAAAGAAATAATCAACACATTGGTGCAATAATTACACTGTGATTTACATTTTGGGTAAAAGTTTGAGATGGAGAACTTAATACTGTGATTATAATTAGCAGTGCATTCTGGGTTGATGCCTTTGAACAGAAGGGGAAGGCGTAATTCTCTGGATATCCGAATCAACGGCCATAGGAAGGCATCTTCAGAATTTAACTTAACTCCTCCTCAGCCTAGGCTTTGCTGACGAAGAATCTGATGTTTTAGGATGCTTTTGGCCCAAAGACTACTTAATACCTTGGGTAAGGTGTAGAGGCCTGAAGATAATGTGGTAAGGGGAGTCTCTGAAATAGGCAAGTTAGGCTGTTAGCTAAGGTCACAGTTGAGGGGAACTTCAAATAGTTGTGGCTTTTGGGGTAAATTACTTGATAACTCTGAAACCAGCGATTTTTACTTTAAGAAAGTACTCTGAGGAATCTGATCACATGGAGGCCTTTTGGCAAATTTCCAGGCACCATCTGCAGAGTGTTTGACCTACTGGAGCTGAGAGGGTAAAATTCAGCTCAGCTCTTCAGGTGACGCGTGAAATCCTACTCTAAAGGGTTTCTTCCACCTGCCAGCAGCATTCTGTTCTCTCAGTCATTCACTTTTTTAAATTGTGGTAAAAAAAAATCTAACTTTAGATTTACTGTTTTAACCATTTTTACATGTACAGTTCACTATTATTAAGAATATTCACATTGTTGTGAACAGATTTCTAGAACTTTTTTATCTTGCAAAACTGAAACTATACCCATTAAACCCTAATTTCCCCTCAGCCCTTTGAAACTACCTTTCTATTTTTTTTGTTTTTTGACGATTTTAGATAACTTCATGTGATTGTATGAGTACCTCAATTAAGTGGAATCACACAATATTTGTCCTTTTGTGACTGGCTTATTTCACTTAGCATAATGTCCTCAAGATTCATCCATGTTGTAGTACGTATGTACCACATTTTCTTATGCTTTAATCCCTTGGTTAATTTGGGTTCCTTCTACCTCTTGACAGTTGTGAATAACAATGAACGTGGGTGTGCAAATATCTCTTCCAGATCCTGTTTTGAATTCTTTTGGATATATACCCAGAAGTGGGATTGCTGGATCCTATGGTAATTCTGTTTTTAAGTTTTTGAGGAGCATTCATCTGTTTTCCATAATGGCTGCACCATTTTACTTTCCCACCAACAGTGTACAAGTGTTAGAATTTCTCCACATCCTTGCCAACATTTGTTATTTTTTATTTGTAGATATCTTAATGGGTGTGAGGTGGCATCTTGCAGTTTTGATTGGCATTTCTTTTATGATTAGTGATGTTGAGCATCTTGTCACATGCTTCTTGGCCATTTGTATATCTTTGGAGAATTGTCTGTTCAAGTCTGTTGCGTATTTTTTAATTGGTTTATTTTTGTTGTAGTAGTTCCTTATATATCCTAGATATTAACCTCTTATCAGATATGATTTGCAAATATTTTCTCCCATTCTGTAAGTTGTCCTTTTTTCACTCTGTTGAGTGTTTTTCTGTGATGTGTGAAAATTAAGTTTGATGTAGTTCCATTTGTTTATTTTCGCTTTTGTTGCCTGTGCATTTTCTCATCTCCAAGACAGCATTGCCAGATTAGTCACTTGGCCATTTTAAGTCTTATTGAATCAGATGTTGTAGGAGTCTTTCTCATCATTTTAATTCTATCTTTTCCCTTGTAAACATCCCAACTTGTTCTATTTTTATTGGACCACAGATTCTTTAAGAAAACTGTAAATATAAATTATGGTGTACCTTAATGTTTTGCTTTTTAAGCATAGTGACTAAGATTATTCGGTTCATGGGATTACCATTTGTAAAGAGCACAGTATCTCCTTGGGATCATTTATCATGATCTGATAGTATTTTTTAGTATTTTAAATACCTACTTGTTAAGTTAATCAGGGTTTCTCAACCTCAGCACTGTTGACTTTCTGGGCCAAATAATTTTTTATTGAGTAACAGTCCTGTTCACTATATGGTGTGGCAGCATGCCTAGTTTCTACCCACTACCCACCAGCACCACCAGCACCCTCAGTTTGATAACCAAAAATGTCTCCAAAATGTTTCCTGGGTGGCAGAATCATCCCCAGTTGGTCTGCTGAGTTAGACCAGTATGAGGTGGGCATCATTTAAGTAAACAAAAAGGAATTCAAATCAGGAGATATTTTGGTTTACCTGTGAATTTCTTTGTGTTTTATAAGCACATAACAATTGTGTAACACTTTTGAATACCTTTTACAATATTTTCCAGTCAGTATATGTGATTCTATAATATGGACACATCCCCAAATTGTCTTTATTCTGCTTCATGTCTTATTAGTTTATGACTTATTGAACTCGTCTATGTTTAAAACTTAAGAATAGACTGGTGATTCTCAGTCTAGATGTTAGTGTGTTTGGGAGCAAAGTTCAGACGCCTTCCACCGTCGTTATTGAGCCTACTGTGACATTCTGACTTGATACTGTCTCTTTGAAATCACAGATATGTAATTGAGAAAATGTCTCGGGCAACTGTGTGAAGCCCTCTGTCCTTTTCATCATTAAATTTGGACACAAAGCCAGGGCACTGAAAACCTTTCCTCTAAAACAGGAGCCAGCAAACAGTCTGTAAAGGGCCAGAGAGTACATTTTAAATTTTGCAAGGCAGACAGTGTGCTGTAACTGCAGCTCTGCCCTTCCTTATAGGGAGAGAACAACCAGAGACAATACACATGGAAGTGAATGGGTGTGGGAAGATCCCATAAAGCTTCATTTACAAAAGGAGGCTTATTGTCCCCACAAAAATGTGATAAAATAATTTGTTGAAATTCTCACCTGTTTTGGTGTTGGTTTTCACCTTTCTCTTAACATCGTATTGATGTAGTTTTACTTCTGTCACATCTTCTTTGTCCTTTGATTTATTTTTTTGATCCTGGCAGCTCTCCTAAGAGCATGTCTTTCTAATAATTATTTGGTTGATAGACCATCCAACTGTGTCTATCTTAGGGTGTTTCAAAGCAATTGCTTTCTTTCATATGGTGACTTTGAAAAAATACCAACTACTTGAGGGTTTCTATTAGGAAGAGTTTGGTTGGAGAGTTTCTTAACTAATGATAAATGAGCACAAGAGAATTCTGGTTTCCCTCAAAATGGAATAAGCACACTCTACTTTTATCTCTTAGTAATTGCAACTAAAAACCCTGGACAGAAGGCATGGAGCAACTATCTGTGGACTCTGAAAAGTAAAGGTTAGCAGATGAATGGGAGAAGGAAACCAGAACTCAAAACCACTGAAACAGCCATGATTTTCTGTTTCTTTTTTTCTCTGATATCTTCTGGGCTGGTCCCAAAGGCTGCCAGACGCCTGGAGCTGCACACTAGGTGCAGACAAAAAGAGCTCCAAGAGAGGCCCTCTTTTTCTGGTCTGCAAAGAGGGAATGGAGGCCCTTTGGGTCAGAGAGGGTGGGAAAATCTTTTTTGTTTTGTCGCCTTACTCTTTTTCTGTTCTCTCCTGCCACTGCTCAGTAGCAATTTTAACACCAGGCAGATGCTAAAATTGCAAGGGAGGTTTGACCAGAGGAACTGTGGTCCCAAGAGTGGAGAACATCAGGGATATCCCTGTTACTCCTTTCCTTCTTTGTCGTCTCTCCATTTGGCCCCAGAGGAAGACACAGTCACAGGCAGCCTGCTGCAGAGTAGAGAAACTAAAGCCTTGGCTGTCTAGCTGGAGGATCCAGATGTCCCCCCCACCCCCACCCCCCCACCCCCACCCCGAGCTAGAGATTATCTGAGAGATTATGGAGAGGAGAAAGGTGAAGGAAGAGATCCCATAGATTTATATGAACACCCCTGAGCTACTCATATATAGATCTGACCCTAAATAGCATATCAAAAGCTTTGAAAACTGATAAGATTGCCTCCCATCCCAGATTGGCCACCAGGTAGCACATAAGCTGGACATTGCTGAACACCATGGCAAAGGGTTTCATGAGTAGACTGAAACCACAACATGATCCAAGAACTTGAAGGCTTCTTATAGAAGAGTGAATGGAGACTCTTAGAATGAAAGAAAGTCTTAGCAGAGGAGTAGAGAAGATGGAACTTAAAAATAGAATAACTGCAATTAAAAGTTCACTGGATAGGCTTTAGTGCACTGGAGATGATAGAAGAGTGAGTGAACTGGAAGATAGATTAGTAGGAATTATCCAGTCTGAACAATGGAGAGAAAATGAATGAAGAGAACCTGAGGGACCAGTGGGACAAGCCAAAAGCTTTAACATTTTGTGTCAGCAGATTCACAGAAAGAGGGAAGAATGCTACAGAAAAAATATTTGAGAAAATAATCCATGTCTGTGTTCATTATAATGAATGGGTCCTATAAAATTAAGTTGTTTGGCAGTGAAATGAGTAAGCTTCATTGATGTGTAGATTAAAATAAGATGGCATTTCAAGTGGAATATATAATCATAGTTGGTTAACAGGATTATTCTGGTAAATGAATCTCTTCAATAACTTGCCCTCTTAAATACCTAAGCTATCATGGTGAATAATTTAAAATACAGTAGAGAACCGTGTAACAGTAATTTTAGATTTTAAGAATTGAAGGCTGTTCGTGGTTTTCCAGCAAGTCCATAAGAACCTAATCAAAATAATTATTTATTGTAATTATTCAGCAATATTCAGCTATTTGAGGACATGTTATAATAAAACAAACAGTCCCTAACAACATGGAATGACTAGTGGGATTGACATGAATACCAAAATAGCCACACAAATAAAATACTTTGGTAAGCTTTCTGAATTTTAAAACCTTTGAATGACAGATTTGACTTGGCCGGGATAGTGGGGTGACTTTTGGGCTGGAAGAAGGGGGCTGGGGACAAGGGTTCTGTGTAGGGTGAAATCATTCCAGCAGTACCCAGAGCTGTCATGGTTTACATATATTTTCCCAACATGATTATGATGTTCCTTTTACCCTCAAGTGGGCTTGATTTGGGTGAACAAGTTTATGGTGCCCTGTTTTGAGGAAGAGAATAGTTTGTGGAAAAGCCCAGTGTGAATGAAGTATAGAAGATGGAGGTAGGTTCAGTTATCTATGTATCTGTCCATATATGTTTTATTTATTTTGATTGTTCTTCTGATTCATTGTCTTTGTATTATGCACCTTAGTTGTGGGTCCCTCTAGTTGTGGCATGTGGGATGCCCCTTCAACGTGGCCTGATGAGCAGTGCCATATCCGCGCCCAGGATCCAAACCGGCGAAACCCTGAGCCGCCGAAGCGGAGCGCGCGAACTTAACCACTCGGCCGGCCCCCAGAGCCCTTGGTTAAAGCATATTATTTGTGGAATTGAAATGCCATGAGTTCTGAAATGTTGTTTGTACATTAGTGAACTTTGAGTCTTAGAAAAATGAAACTCAAAGCTACTGCTTGGCTGCCTAAAATACGAGGATTAAAACAATCTATAAATTTGTTTTATACAGAACTAAGTCCTAATTGCAAATTTTCCTCCTCTGGATAATAAATTGCACCATTTTTTAAAATGTTAAACTGCAAAACCATGGTCCAGTCTAGTGTGTATTTATTTTTTCTTGATAAACAATTATTAGCATCTTTTAAAGGGGGAGCTAATTGTTAGCTCTTTTTAAAAATTGCTTGGTTAGGTTATGGGCAAATAGGCTCTAAAATCATTAGCAAGCCTAACTCATTTAAGGTTTTCAGGTGAGTCTCAGTACTGTTCTGTTTAACTTATTTACCCATTGTAGGAATTACTGCCTTCTGTGATTGGTCTTACAATTTCCTTGTGGGCCAGTAACGACTTCTTTTAGCAAAATGATGAAACAGACGCAAAATTCTAACAAGATTGATTGGTACTGTGCTTGGTTTTTGTTGGTGAGGAAGTCTGGCCCTGAGCTAATATGTGTTACCAATCTTCCTCTCCCTTCCCCACTCCCCAAGCCCTGTTACATAGCTGTATATCCTAGTTCTGAGTCCTTCTAGTTCTTCTCTGTGGGATGCTGCCGTGGCATGGCCTGAAGAGCAGTGTGCAGGTTGGCACCCATGAACCCACCCACTACACCACTGCGGGCCCCTGTGCTTGCTTTTTAATACAAAAGAATACTTGTTTTTGTGCTCGCTATGCTGTTGAGGATTTCCCTTACAAAGTTTTGACTAGAAAAGAAAACTTTAACCATAATAATGCTATTCTCTTGAGTGTGGAAGAATGACCTGCCCAATACTAAGAGCCATAACATATTTCTGAGCTTTAATCTGGTAATTTCACGCTGTCCCATGGAACTATTTTGTGCTGTCTTTCTGTTTTATAGTGGACACACTAAAGAGGAAGCACTTCTTAGGTCTCAATCAGGTAAATGAAGATTATTTAGTTATGCCCACATGGCTTCCGTTTTCCTATCTGTTGCCTATACTGCAGACTTTTCACTTTGTTGAAGTGAGTATTTTCTCATCCCGTTAGAGAGCTGCATAGATTTCCCAAGATCCTATGGGTATGCTTGTACTGTTGAATTGCCAGCCAAAAGCATTTTTCATTTTTTTGACAATGCTTCTAGACTTTTAGACACCACTAGGTATTGTGATTAGCTGCCAATTTGATAGCAGACCGTAGTATCTAAACAATGTGAGAGTACTAGCTTGCTTACTCTCAGCCTTTTAAATCTCTTTGCCAATCTAATTGGTGAAGGAACTGATGCTTTTTAAATTTTAATGCATAGAGTAAGGTTAATTTGGAGAATTTGATAGACAAAAAAGTATTTCGCTGTAACTTGTATTTCTTACACTTACTAGTGAGCGGTAATGATTTTCCTTGGTTTGTGAGCCTTTTGCATCTGTACATGGCTTTTTCATATTGTTTTGTCCATTTGTCTTTTTCTTAGTAAATTGCAAAAACATAGTCTAATTTCCAGTTTGCTTTTTTGTTTTTCATATATAGCAAACATCTATCTTATTTGGTGGATATGTGAATATAGACAAACTACTTTGAAACAAATTGTTAGTATTCATAAGAGAAGCTGGAGCAAGAATGTGACAACAAATATAAAATATGGAGTCTTAATCACTGGAAAACTCTTAAGTGTGCGGGCTTTGTAATTTTTATGAGAGTAGGCAAGTACTGTTATGAATTAATCATCCTTTCTTTTGGTTAAATAATAGATCCGAGTGGGACATACTTTTGAAGGATGTGCAATGTTCAATCATAAGTGTGACAAAAACTGACAAGCAGGAAGCTTATGTACTCAGGTAAGTCCTGTAGAACCAGTGCAAGCTAACCAATTTCTTTCTGAATCATACTTTACGTGTAAAAGCAAATCGTTCCTCTGGATCTTAGTTCTGTTATCATTTTTCCTTACTGTAAAAAATATAGCATAAAATTAAATGTTTACTTCAGGTGTCTTTAGGAAAGTAGCTTTTGAAGTCTTACCTAAAAGGTGCTTAAAATGGTTGCCATCTTTACCTCCTTGTAGTTAGCAGGAAGAATCTGTAAAGGAGGGTAGAATGGCATTGTACCTTTACCCTCGACCTCATATATTAAATCCCTTTTTAGTGTCTGCCTCTCAATATCAGAACTTCAGGCAGAGTGAAAATTAGCTTCACCACACAAAAAAAATAGGATTGCTATATGTAAGAGAAGAAAACCATTTAACCTTTTTAAAGATACAAAGTTAATTTATTCAATAAATACGTTGAATTTTTATAATACGTATTTTAATCGGCCCTGGGGCTATTAGATTGCATAAGGTGCATACAGTGCCTGCTTTTTACTAAGCTTGTGTTTGACATATACTGATATTTGTAAGATGCTTATTATGTGCCAGACCGTGAGGGTATAATGATGGATATAAACAAACATTCCTTTCCTCATGGAGCTTATTATCTAGTGAAAGAAGTAATGAGATGGTTACAGAAGTACCTGTGACAGTGGGTGGTACAAGAAGAGGTATAAATATAAAAGTATGAATTTGGTAAATGACATCCTACGATAGATGAGGTCGGGAGGAAAGTTTAGTAGTAAAAGAGCTTTGTGAAATGAACTAATATGCTTTATACCTAATTTCAAGGCCTGTTTCAGTGGGGCTCTAGAACCTTAAGCAGATTTTTGGATAATAGAAGAGGAAGAATGCAGTAGTACATTACTCGCTCCCTTGAGATCTTAACATGTAACATTACTAGCCAAACATCTGCGTTGTAAATAATAGTCCCGTAATTGATTAATTGCATCTCAGTAGTAGTACATAAACATCATTATGATACTGTGACCATTTTCATCTGCAGTGAGAGTAGCATGTTTGTCTCCAAGAGACGTTTCATTTTGAAGACATGTGGTACCACCCTCTTGCTGAAAGCACTGGTTCCCCTGTTGAAACTTGCTCGGGATTACAGTGGGTTTGACTCCATTCAAGTAAGTAAGCAAAAAACTTGATCTGATCTTTTTTTTCAGGTATAAATGTTTAGGGTTCTGTGATATGCCTAGTAAATAAAGTTGTATGCTTATTGCTTCAGTTGTAATGAGTGAGGATGCTCACACCATGGGAGAAACAATGTTCTGCCTATTGCTCAAGAACAGCAGAAAATACAGAGGCAGCAGAGAACGAGTTGGGATAAAACGCAAATGGGAGAAAGAAATGAAGAAACCAGACGTTTTCAATGGTTAACTCCTTGATATGGTTACTGGGAATGGTAGAGAAACTAAGGGAGGGAACAGCAAGGAAAATGACCCAGTCTTCATCATGAAGAGTTGATTGTGTTGAAGAGCAACCCTCTATATTGGGTTAAATTCTGATAGCAGTCAACAATTAAGGTGATTATACCTGGGGTATAATTGTTCTGACAAACAGATGTTGATTTTAAATATTGCACTTAATTAGGGTAAAGGACAGCTTGTCCTTAGGACTTAAAAGAGTTTTTGTTAATTTTTGATCCTTATAAGAAATCTAAAGCAATATGTTTTAATTTTTGGGTCACTGACTTTTTTAAAACTAAATGTACACATGTTCCCCCACAAGATTGTTGCTCACGTTAGTATTTGAAAGCTCGGAAACCACTGCTCTAGACACACATCTTACTCGTGGTCTCTATAGTTGTTATGACCCATCGTCAGTAGCTTGGGCATTTTTTAGTTTCTAGAACTCATCCATGCAACCTGCATTATTAATGCTCTGTTGAGACTCTCCACAGCTTAAACACACAGTTGCTCTGTATGACACTGCCTTGTGGACCTTGGTCTGAAACCTTGCTCTCTGACACAGTGGCCTTCGTTTTTGTGTGTTGGCCAGCAAAAGCCTGTATCTGTTTAGCATATTAAAGGGAAAACATTATGCTGAATGTCACTGGGGAACATATTTGTAGAGGTAGAGTTTTGATTTTGGTGTGCATATGTAGAAAACAGTTGATTAGTTTAGGAAAGTTGGTGGAATTCTGTGTGTGATGTTATCTGTCTTTTTTTAGAGCTTCTTTTATTCTCGTAAGAATTTCATGAAGCCTTCTCACCAAGGGTACCCACACCGGAATTTCCAGGAAGAAATAGAGTTTCTCAATGCAATTTTCCCAAGTAAGTTTAAATAAACAATTGGAGCATATTTTCTTAAAGTTAAAGCACGTATCATTTCAGAGATATTTTATATATATGAAAGCATATGTATGCGAATATGTAGCACATTATGTAGTTAAGATAAATGTATCAGTATAGCTGATTACATATTTTAGAGAGTGTGTGTGTGTGTAACTCAGGTCAGTGTTGTTGAAATGGTGGACCAAGAAAACGAAGGACTTGATCACCTGCCAGAAGGCGAGTTCATCTTCAACTAGCCAGTTGCTCCAATTTACATCTAACTTAGCGGTTATGAAGGCTGATCTCTTCATCCAGAAAAATGCCCAGTGACTTCATAAACCTGTGCTAAGACACTCACTGGTCCATGTTAAGAAACTCTGGATGGGCATTCTATACAGGAATTGAGCTGACTTAAAAATGATCAACACAATGAGATAACAGTGTCTCTTGAACCAAGTTGGCGAGATTTTCTTCCATCCATTTTGCTAAGCTCTTATTTATAGACCTTCCTTTTTTGAGCTTCGAGGTTAGGGAATTAAAGGTTATCTAATCTAACACCGTTATCTTTTAGATGAGGCTGAAAACATAGGATGATTTTAATAACATGACACAAAGTCAGTCACAGGCATGATTTAACAAGAAAATCAGATTTCTACCTATTGTTTTTAACTTGCCTACTAAAACAAAAACTATACTAGGCTATATCAGTGAGTGCTGAGTATAATTTAGTGTAAATTTCTATCAATTGTTAATTTACTGTGTTGAGTAAGGCTTTGAAACAATATGGAAAGGAGGACGTATTTGATAAAATGGCTTGTATTTACTTGGGAGAGTAGATAAATGGGTGACCAAATTCCATTTCCTGGTGGAGTTTTAGGAGAGAGTGAGTTTTTCTCAGCACCGTTTAGACTGACTCACTGTCTGAAGTGTATCTTTAAATAGCAACCAATAGAAGATTTTTTTTAAAGAGGAGGGAGGGGAAGAATCTTACCCACTTGCAAATTCACCCACTTAAGTTTCCCTTCACTGAGGACATTTCTGATGGAAGGCAGGTAGTATCGTCCTAGCTGTCGGAAGTGGGGAAGCCCTCCCATCAAGTGGATCTCACGTTTCGTTTACATTCTCTTCCCTCAACAGATGGAGCAGCATATTGTATGGGACGTATGAATTCTGACTGTTGGTATGTTGGACACAGTTTTGTGGATTTTTTGGTACTCTATAGCATATATTTTAAACTACCAATTGTCATTTTTAGAAACTATTTTTTATTTTTACATAGGTACTTGTATACTTTGGATTTCCCAGAGAGTCGGGTAATCAGCCAGCCAGATCAAACCCTGGAAATTCTGATGAGTGAGCTTGACCCAGCAGTTATGGACCAGTTCTACATGAAAGATGGTGTTACTGCAAAGGATGTCACTCGTGTAAGATTTTAAATAATAACTCTGGATTCTTCAGTGTGGGGACTAAATCTTTTGTTTAACTCATTCTCAGATTATTTTTCAAATTTGTGTTTAACTCAATCTTTTGCCCCTTTTTCCAGGAGAGTGGAATTCGTGACCTGATACCAGGTTCTGTCATTGATGCCACAATGTTCAATCCTTGTGGGTATTCAATGAATGGAATGAAATCGGATGTAAGTAATAATATTTTGCTTAATTCTTATTTAAATATTTCAGTGTACCCTTTCCATTATTAATACAAAACTTGTTCTCTAAGGGAACTTATTGGACTATTCACATCACTCCAGAACCAGAATTTTCTTATGTTAGCTTTGAAACAAACTTAAGTCAGACCTCCTATGATGACCTGATCAGGAAAGTTGTGGAAGTCTTCAAGCCAGGAAAATTTGTGACCACCCTGTTTGTAAATCAGGTAATTCATTTTATTATTGACAATAAAATCTCACAGGAAATAAAGAGACTGAGGCGTGTCATAAATGTATTCTAAGATGGCACATTTCAGTCAAATATCCATTGGCACTGCTAGTGGAGATTTGTTGGTGGATGAACAGCTTTATGTGTTTCATTAAATGTCCGTTCGTCCTTGTTGTATATCTAGTCCAGTTGATGGGCTCCTCCTGTCCTGTCTGTTTTCCCTGTTAACAGACTGGGGTGGGGGGAGGATGGGGATGACCTAAGATGTCCCACTTGATTCAGCAGCTAAGAAGGCAGCTAAAATACTCAAATGCTACAGTTTCGTTAAGATGGTAGTCTTAAATATTTATTGCATGACTGTTTTGTTTCGAAAGACTTCTACAGATTGGAAGCACTAATGGTTCGTTTAAATTTTTTCCCCAGAGTTCTAAATGTCGCACAGTGCTTTCTTCGCCCCAGAAGATTGAAGGTTTTAAACGTCTTGATTGCCAGAGTGCTATGTTCAATGATTACAATTTTGTTTTTACCAGTTTTGCTAAGAAGCAGCAACAACAGCAGAGTTGATTAAGAAAAATGAAGAAAAAACGCAAAAAGAGAACATACGTAGAAGAAGGTGGTGGCTGCTTTTTAGATATTGATACCGGGGGCCATGCTTTCCATAACCGCCACCTTGTAGTTGCAGAAAGCCCTAGATGTAATGATAGTGTAATCATTTTGAATTGTATGCATTATTATATCAAGGAGTTAGATATCTTGCATGAATGCTCTCTTCTGTGTTTAGGTATCCTATGCCACTCTTGCTGTGAAATTGAAGTGCATGTAGAAAAAACCTTTTACTATATGAAACTTTACAACACTTGTGAAAACAATTCAATTTGGTTTACGCACAGTGTAATATTTCTCCAGGTATCTTCCAAAATTCCCCACAGACAAGGCTTTCGTCCTCACTAGGTGTTGGCCTCAGCCTAACCACGTGGGACTGTTCTATTAAATTGCTGCCAGGATTTTACATCCAGTTACCTCCACTTTCTAGAACGTATTCTCTACTAATGTTATTGAAACCAATTTCTATTTCATACAGATGTTTTTTGCAACAGCAATTAAAGTTTTTCTTCCACGAGTCAAGTCCTCTTAAGAAAATGATTGTAGTTATCCATTTTGTGTATTACTGTTTTAACATTATTGCTTCCTGCACTTGTATTCCCTTAATTGATTTCGTTCCTCATCGTGGTGTCTCCCCTCCCAACCCCCGCTCCCAATAAAGCAATACACTGTTACACTGTGGGTTATACTAATCCTAACCTCCAGAGGGGGCAGGCGGGTGGACCCTGGGCTTAATTTTCTTTTAAGGTCAGGGGAGTTTGGCCTCCTTTTTATTGGCATGAGCTCTCCTGGGAGAGAATGACAAAAGTAAACTTCTAGTGTTGGTTACCAAAAGAGACTCACAGGTTGATTTTAGGGTATGCTGGCAGAACTGTGTGGGAAGTGTGTGCCGTTCTGTGCTCTCCAGAAGTGAGATTAGCTTCTCAGGAGTACCATGCCTTTACTAACGTGCTAAGTAGTAGTATAAGAGTACTGTTATCGCTGAGTTTATTAGCAAGGAGATTGAAGGTAAAGGTTGTATTGGATTCAGTAAGTCAAGCAGCTCAGACCATTCACCTTAACTTTTATTTTAGCAACCATTTCCAGTAATTTCTGTTAATAGTATACCATAAACTTTGGTTCAAAGCAGAATCAATGTCTTTGCCATCTTGTGACTAAAAGTTCTGTGACTTGAGATGGATGTGATAGTGTTCTGACTTTATTTGTTCCTCCTACTGGTGTTCCTTTCACCGTGGTTTCACAGGATCAAGTGAATGACTGCCCAGAATGAGAACTGTTCAGGTTATTCAGACGTACACAGTGAAGCAGAATGCTATCCATAAAACTTGACGTATAAAATTCCAAAATAGTCGATGGGAAATGACTAGAAATACAGGCTTTCAAGAGTTGGCATCTTCTAGCTATATTTGCAAATACTATGAGATTTAAGCAGCTGAGAAAACAGCACAGTTGACTAAATTTTGTATTTCTTCCTTTCCTCACAAAATTTTTTTGATCCTTTCTGGATTGAATGCAGTGATGTTTTTGTTCCTTCCGTATTTATAAATGAAACACTTTTTTTTTTTAGTGTTTCTAAACAAAATCTACTTGGTTTGAAATCAAGTGGTTGGAACACTTTTGACTTTTATTTTAGGCACGTGTTGATTCAAAGTTTCATTGAAGAAGCTTTCAGTCAGTAGGTCAGTTGGATTCTGTACTAGTGCACCGTGCCTGGTGTTTGGTGCTGTGTTGAGGACCAGTGCTCAAAGTGGGTGTTGTTCTTGAACAGTGTCCCACTAGATTCGATGACATTTGTTGGCTTGAGGTCTGATTTTTTTTTCTGATAGGTTTAAGATTTCTATCTAATGTTGGAAAACTGCACAAATTTGTATGAAACAAAGCCTAGAAAAATGAAAACTGTAGATTGAACAGTAATCTGAATTAATCCTAGTATGTGTGCTAGAGGAGGGAAATTTCGGTGCCGTCATTTCTCTCTTCCTGCTGTTGGACTTAAATCAGTCGAAATGTATTTCTGTGCCACAATTGAAGCTTCAATAAAAGTTTGCTTAATTCATTGTCTAGTGACATTCAGAAAGTTTTCTTTTGATGTATTTTTTTAATAGTATACATGACCGAATGCTAGGTATCTAAAGTTTTTATAATTGAGGAAATCGATATTTAACAATTTTATTCTCAGATTTGTGCGAGTATCATGAAGACGTAAGATCTGTAAGTTCCTGGGAGAATATCTAGTTTGTATTCAGATTTAGACATTTTTTGTTAATGGCTTCATAACTGAAGCTCAAAGGAAATATCTGGGGTATATACTCGGATATCAGAGAGAGTAGAAAGGGTAAGTAAGAAGGATGTATATTTGTGAGTTTGAAGTTGGAGGAAGTCAAAGTTTGAGGGTGGAATGTTCCGACCTTTATTTTATAGGCTCTTAATGGTGGGGTGAGGGAGGAACAAGCTGTAAGCTTCCTTTATTCCATTCATGATTATTTCTATCAAATAGAACAAAGTTAGAAGCTTGACCATTTTGCCATGCAGGTGATCGTTCATTTGGCAAAGATTCAGTTTTTCTGTTTCATGTCTACAATAAGCTGAAAATCAGAATCATAGAAATGTATATTCATATCTTAGAATAAGCTTATTAAACAATATTTTCCAAAATTTGAGTAAAAAGACAGAGAACTGTCAATCCTAGAAAAGCATTTGTGTCCATACCTGCTTTGCAAGATTCTTTTGCAGGAACAGGTAAGTGGGTGTTGAGGCCACTAATGAGCAGTCATTGGATTAATTGATCAGATTTCAGGCATGTAGGTGGTAAATGTGAAACTATACTATGAAAGATCCAGGACTTGACTTTTACTGTTTGTTCTAGCCAGATGATTGTCACCAGTTCCTGGCTCCCCGCCTGCAAACTCTGTTCTCATCCACCCTTGTCTCCCTGTCGTAATGGAAGAAGTGGTCTGCCGTGGGTTCCGGCCCTTCCTACCTTCGGAGACTGTGGCTGAGCTCTCTATAGGGATTCCTACTGTGGATAACTTTCTTAAAACTCACCTATTAGTTTTACTTTCTAAAAAAAGTTTTCTTCCCACTTCCTTTTGCTCCTTAGGATCCGTTTCGTTAGTCGTTTACAAGATGACAAGTGTACAATTTTTAACCCTAAACTGAACCTCTTAAAACTGCTTGCTCCGTTCCATCGTTTTCCTGGATGCTCAAACCAGAAATCTAGGATGAAATTGAGGTAGGGTCACACCTAGAAGTCTGATGTGACTAAGATGGGAAGAACACCATTGTTGGAAAGTGTCAAGAGATGTCCAATAGGTTGTTGGGTGTGTGAGCTAGGAACCCAGGAGATAGATGGAGATTTGTGATTAAACATTTTAGTTTGAGACTTTTCAAACCTACAAGTAGTAAACAAAATAGTATCTTGAGCCTTCATACCCTAGCTTCAGCAATCCTCAATTCTGCTTTGATACATCTGTCTGTTCACTACACGCACACATCTTTTCATGTAAGATTTATATAAATTGAAATACACAAATCTTAACTACAATTTTGGAAAACTGATGTTCTCCTTAGCCCACAGCCGTATCAGGACAAAAGAAGGTTTGCTCATATCCCTACCCAGGCATCTAAGCCCCCCATCCCGCTCCCAAGGAGAACCATTCTTACAATTTTTTTTTGCCATAGTCGGGGGTTTTACTTCCCCCTCTGGAACTTTATATAAATTGAATCTCATATATATATACTCAGTGCTTTCATTTAGTATAAAGTTTTTGAGAGGTTGAACCGTGTATTCCTTATTGCCGGGTAGTATTCCATTGTATGAATGTAGCACAGTTTGTTCATCCATTCTGTTAATGAACATTTTATTGGTTTCCGATTTTTGGAGAACGTGAATAAAGCTGCTATGAACGTTTGCATACAGGCATTTCTGTGGCTTCTGGGTGGGCAGTAGTGGTACCTCCGTATTAATCTGAGTGATAAATTCTCAGCAATGTTTTGTGTGATGCTTTGTCTCACATGATTTATTAGTCCCTCAGTTTTTTTTTTTTTTAAAGATTTTATTTTTTCCTTTTTCTCCCCAAAACCCCCCGGTACATAGTTGTGTATTCTTCGTTGTGGGTTTTTCTAGTTGTGGCATGTGGGATGCTGCCTCAGCGTGGTCTGATGAGCAGTGCCATGTCCGCGCCCAGGATTCGAACTAACGAAACACTGGGCCGCCTGCAGCGGAGCGCGCGAACGTAACCACTCGGCCATGGGGCCAGCCCCAGTCCCTCAGTTTTTTAGGTTTTTTGATGCTACTGTCAATGGAGTCAATATCTTTTTCCAGTTGACAGTTTATAGATAGTATAGTTTAAATTTTTATTTCATCTTGTATCATGAGATGTTGCTGAAACTTAGTGGTTTTTATTTTGTTTTCATTATTGCACTGCTTAGGACCTATAATACATGTTGAGTATAAGTGGTAAGAGCAGGCTGGGACTAAGGTGAAGTGAACAAGACACCTAGGGAGTGAAAGTCAAGGAGAGAGACTGGGGTGATGAAAGTGGGCATCTGAGAGTGAGTTCATCCTTGCATTTTGCTCCCTAGGGGCTTTGCTTGCCTGAGTCTTAACCCTAGTCCTGGATTAAAGGCATACTCCCTGTCCCAGTTGTAGGAAGATATTCAGTATTCCATCAGTGTTTGCTGTCAGTTTTATGTGGATCCCTTTTACATAGTCTGTGGTTGGCTGTTTTCTCGTGAATAGGGTATTGAGTTTTGTCAGATGCCCTTTTGTTTTGCATTCATTGAGGTGATCATATAGTTTGACTCCTTTGTTCTGGTAAGACAGTGTTCCTGTCCTTGAGGAGTTTAGTATTGGAAGATTATGACTGAAATAGGCCCCCAAACATTGGAGGCAGAAACACCTAAAGTAACTGCCCAAGGTGCGCAAGTAGAAATGGAAGAACCAAGATTCAAATTCTGGCTCTCTGTCTTAGTTACTCCGCTCTCAGCTAAACCTCTTTTCTTTTCATTGTCTTTGCTCTGTTTGCACCTACCCAAATCGTGGGAACTCTGTTATTTCACCTACTTTATTTACAATTCAAGAATCATTTCCCCATCCTTGATAGCATGTTTGCTTCCTTTAGCTTCAGCTTCAGCATTTTCGTACTAAGGGAGTCTGAGCTGAACCCTGGGATAGAAAAGCCACCTTCAGTAACCCCTGATGTGCTTGACCCT
Organism: Equus asinus; assembly: GCF_041296235.1. Classification (NCBI taxonomy): domain Eukaryota; kingdom Metazoa; phylum Chordata; class Mammalia; order Perissodactyla; family Equidae; genus Equus; species Equus asinus. Next base: position 46,224,428 of record NC_091813.1, read on the forward strand.
GGTGCTCCAAGCAGGTTCATGGTACCTCCCACTCTCCCATTTTCCCTGGCCAGCCCTGATTGGGATTCAAAGCCTGCAAAATACGGGGAAATAATGAAACCAATGCTGGTGAGGCTTTATGGAAATAAAGATACCAGCTCAACACTGTTAGCCTGGGAACAGTTTCTAGGGAGGATAATCTAGCAATGCGTATTTAGCTAGAAGTTTTTAAAACTCATATATATGTATACAGTCGTGTACAAAGGCACACGTAGAAACAATCCAGATGTTAAAAATTAGGGTGCTGGTTAATGTCATAATGTCTATGCAATTAAATCTTCAAAGCAAATGTGTTCACTAACAACTAGGTAAAACTACACGAATGTTCAGTCAGTTAAAAATGCTGAGAATTAAATGCAGGTCATGGGAGTATAAAAATGAATGAGCCAACATCGCAACCCCTTCAAGGATCTCATTCTAGTAGAAGCAGCACACATAAACTGATGATAGAGGCACGTGCTGCAAGAGTGCAGAGGAGAGCCTGTCTCCTAGGGAGGTTGGGGAAGACCTAACAGCTGAGGAACCCACTAAATAACAAGCAAGTGTGTGGCATTGTAAGGCAGATATTTTTCAGTTCAAAGAGCTCAAGGTGAATTGCTTTAGAAATTCTAAGAATCTATTTAAAGGTGGAGGAAGGAGAGGAAGTCCTTAAAGCGGTGGAGTGTGGTAGGTGCTAAACTTAGATTTCAGTTTACCCTCACCCCCGCCCCCAGGACCTATACATCGATTCCCTTACTTAGCAGGAGTGTTGGCCACTGGCAGCTCACTGCTTAGTACCCCTCTAGAAATTGTTCTCAGATAAAGATTTCTGTGTAATAAGAAAAATACTTGAAGAAAGTTAATTTGGTGGGAAATTGAAAGGGGCAAGAGAGAGAATCCTGGCGGGAGCTTCAAAATGGATTACAGAAAGATAGGCTGCATGCCAGGGGACCGGTTGGACTACTGCAGGAGGAGAGATGAGATGTTAGGGCGAACGTGATGAAGTCGCAGATACAAAATGATAAATAGACACTACAGAGGTAAAAAGTAGACTTCGGGTCTTCTGGCTTGGTTCTACTGACAGCCCAGAGATCGAGAAGGATTGGGATGGAAGGTAATAGGTCTGCTCTCGGATGTGTTTTATGTTTAATGAGCCAAAAAGTAGATAAAAGTAACCCACATTTGCTGTGTCAAGATAGTGAGATTATGGCCACTTTTCATAAAGAACATTTAACCCTTTCTGCAAACTTCTTAAATTTGTTTACTTTGAATTTAAAAGAATTGGTTAAAAAGATAAAAACCTGTGCACCTGCAGGGGACCTGGTTAAATAATCGTACATTGAAATATGTTGAAGCTGTCACAACTCAGAGCTGTGTTGGCATGATAGCATTTTTATAACAAGTTATAGAATAATAGTAAATGGTCATCTTTGTTGTCTTAAGTACATACAACAGGCATTTACAGATGTGCACAGAAGTGTGGAATAGTGAATACAGGGAGTTCAGTGGTGTCATTTCGGTGATGGATTATAGGTGTGCTTTTACTCACCTATTTCTACACTGTAAGTGGACTATTTGAGTAGTAAATGAAACTATCTAGCAAAAAAGTGTCCCTACTCCCCAATTTACTTGAGCCGCCTACCCTAATCTAGACCATGCAGGCAGAGTAGCGTGCGAATCAGAGGACAGAGCTCCCGCGGGCCGACACCGCCCTGTGGAGGCAGGCTGAGTTGAACATGCTGGATTTCAACCCTGGTGAGGAAACAGCATGGAGGCCAAGGTTAAGGTGAGACCGAGTAGGTCCAGAGACTGAGGTCAGTGTCATTCACACATTGAAAGTCACAGGACTGGATCGATGCAGGAAGCACTGGGCATTTTGCTGATGGCACTGGGGTAAAGGGTCATTTAGAAAAGTGTTCCTCAAAGTTTTGACGTGGAGGACCAGTGTTTATTTTCACTCTGTCACCAACAATCAAATTTTCAAAATTACCAAATTTTGAAAACTGCACTAAGTCAATTATTAGGAAGATGAATTTTTAAAAGGCCTGATTTTCAGCAGACAAAATTACTCTGCCGAATAGTTATAAAAACTCTAAATGCCCTCAGTTCCCATGCTTATCTCATTGCAAACCGGTAACCGTTGGTGGCCGCCAGCAGGCTGCAGACGCGCAGCTTGGATCTGCAGCTTTGTGTTCTTCAGAATGTAGACACTGGATGGGGCGTGACGGGAGGGTCGTTTTCCTGTCTTTGTGGGAATCATGCCACCCTGAGCCAAGTGGCATTTGGGACCAGATGCTCCCCTGTCCACACAGCTCTTTTGTTCATTGGTTGGTTCCAAAAACACTTGAGTGCTGATACTGCCTATCCTCAGAAGATGAACTCTGTTTGCTCAGGCAGAATAACTGGGTAATTTGTAGACGTTTTCATTAGACATTTACAAAACATAACAAAATACATATGAAATAAGGGGTGTGACAGCACCCACTTCTTGAAGAACAAACAGTTCTTAGAGCTGAAAAGCAGACTACACCACATAGCTAAAAACAATTTAGAAATGAAATTCAGTAATTATTTAATTTTGACAACAAACTTTTGTAGCTAGACCATCTTCAAAAATTGTATCCAGGGGCCAGCCAGGTGGCAGAGTGGTTAAGTTCGCATGTTCTGCTTCCCTGACCCAGCCTGATTTTTGATGATTTTTAAAATCATCATCATTGTTACTATACTGAGGCAAGACTGCTCAAGGACACTGGAACCTAATTAAAGTAGGTGCTTCACAATCTAACCTTTCTCGATTCTGACAATTAGGCTCAGTAAGACCCTAATGTAACTAACTGTTCTGTGTCCTGGAAGGAAATTTGGTCATTTTTTCTTACCAGATTGTCAGATCTTAACATTGTGGATTCTCCTTTTAAAAACATGACGTCACTAAATAGCCTATTTATGATGTACTACCTATTGTGTGGTCATAGTATAAAAAACTATCAAGGGTTACCAGAGAAAACAAAGGGAAGCCTTTACTTCGATTCAAAAGACGAAGTAAATGAGAAAGAGAGTGGGAATGAAGACCTATTAAGTACTGGAAGCATTTTTTCTTTTTTTTTTTGGTGAGGAAGATTGGCCCAGAGCTAACATCAGTGCCAGTCTTCTGCTATTTTGGATATGGGACGCCACCACAGCATGGCTTGATGAGTGTTGTGTAGGTCCACACCCAGGATTCAAACCTGCAAAGGCTGGGTCAGGGAAGCAGAACATGCGAACTTAACCACTCTGCCACCTGGCTGGCCCCTGGATACAATTTTTGAAGATGGTCTAGCTACAAAAGTTTGTTGTCAAAATTAAATAATTACTGAATTTCATTTCTAAATTGTTTTTAGCTATGTGGTGTAGTCTGAAGGTTCCACGATGTATTGTCTGCCTCTAAACATGTCTGCCTCTGCCTGCCTTGGGGCTACCCAGCAGTTGTCACTATTCGTATATAACTCTTAAGTCAGCATTTTAACATATGGCTCCCACTGAAATCAGTCCACAAATTTTACTGAACAGAAGTGCCTGGTGAGAGGAAATGTAAAAAAAGTGTAAAACCGGGGCTGGCCCCGTGGCCGAGTGGTTAAGTTCGCGCGCTCCGCTGCAGGCGGCCCAGTGTTTCGTCGGTTCGAATCCTGGGCGCGGACATGGCACTGCTCGTCAGACCACGCTGAGGCAGCGTCCCACATGCCACACCTAGAGGAACCCACAACGAAGAATACACAACTATGTACCGGGGGGGCTTTGGGGAGAAAAAGGAAAAAATAAAATCTTAAAAAAAAGTGTAAAACCCTGTGCTCAAAAATCTTCCAATAGTTCTCCATTTCAGTCCATTTCAAGCCAAAGTCCTTACAATGGCCTCCAGGGCCTTACAAGTCTGTCTCTGACCTCATCTACTGTCCCATTGCTCACCACTCTCCAGGGATACTGGTTCCTTGCTGTTCCTAGAACACACCAGCCATGATTCTGTCTCAGGACCTTTGCACTAACTGTCCTGGACTGCTCTTCCTTTAGATATCTACACAGCTCTTTCTCTCCCAACCTAACACTTTATTTTAATATCTTGTTAAGAACTACCCTATTTTAAATTGCAACCTGACCCCAAAGCAATCCTGATGTCCCTTAATCTTTATTAGTTTTTAACATTAGATGTTACATAATTTATTATTGTTTATCATTAGTGGCTTTTACTAGAATGTAAACTTTGAGGGCAGGGATTTATTTCTGTTTTGTTTACTTCCTAAGTGTGGAGGCCAGCCTCCAAGATGGTCCCCAATGATTCCGACAGTGACAGGGCTGACTTATGTAGCCAATAGGATACTGCAGAAATTAAAGAGTATGACTTCCAAAGATAGCTCATAAAAGGCATCTTGGAAATAAATCCTCTAGACCACGTTGAGCCTTTATATGACTGCAGTCCTGGCCAACATCTTTCCTGCAGCCTGACGCTCTGACCCAGAAGCACCCAGATGAGCTGCTCCCAGATTTCAGAGAAATTGGTAAAGGTTTACTGATTTAAGCGCTAAATTTTGGGGTAGTTACATAGGAAGAGATAGCTCATGTACGAAGTATCTAGAACTATATACCTGGCACATAGTAGGCATTTGATAAATGGAGGAAAGAACAAAACTGCCAGAAGTAACCTGAATTGCCATCAAGATTAGCCAGGATTATCATCACTTATCAGGAAACAACATGGACTCTCACACAAGTGAACGTGGAGTAAGAAAGTTTAGGAAGAGAAGTCGAGGATGGGATGAGATGGAATGGAACACGAAATACTGCCTGGGGAGAGGGAAGTGACTCTGCTCCCCCAGAATTCCCAACCATCTTACTGCCACTCATGTCTTACCCCCCTGTGCACTGTGGGGCATGAAAATCAATGTTTGAGCATTAATAAATTTGCCTAGAGTACCATCTCTGTCATTTTGTCAAGTAATATATGATATAGGCACCTTATTTCTTCTTTAAAAGTTGGAGATAAACTTCTGTTTCTGGCGAATATGGAATAACGGGGAAAGGATTTACCCTAAAACCTGAAACAACTAAGAAAACTTAAAAACAATAATTTTTAAGGTGAACAGGCAATGAAGGAAATTGAACTCCAAAAGTAGGAAAATAAACAAGGTAAACGATTGTCCCAGTGTAGTGGATGGAAAGACCTCTGGCTGTGGCACAGGGCGGGGGAACCCAGGCAATTAGCAGCACCTCTGGTTTGAGATCTTGAGCTGTGGGTCCTGGGAGGCCAATGCAGCTGGAGTTCACAGGATAGAGTGCCACAGAGGAGGGACACGCTAAGAATTTGAAGATTTACAGAGGGTTCTTCTTGAATATGTAAATATCGATCACTCCATGTGTGTGTTGAAACTACCAGATACTGAGAGAAGAGCCACCCAAAAGGATTAAAGGTAACAATCCTTGGAGCTTACACAGAGCTAGTAGTAGTTCCTGCTCCCAGCATCTGGAGTGAAAAACATGGTAATTTATAGGACGTTGGGTAGAGGAGCTGGAAGGCCTACACCAAATGCTTCCCTGCTCTTGCAAAGCAAGACCCAAAAGGATCGAATTATTTCTAAGTAACTTAACTGCAGCCCAGAACAAGGCTCAAGAAATTCACAAGGTTTAACTTACGCTATTAGCCAATAAAAAAGTTGCCTAGCATGCAAAGAAGCAGGAAAAGGGGTGGAACCGGTGGCCCAGCGGTTAAGTTCTCAAGTTCCGCTTCAGTGGCCCAGGGTTCGCTGGTTCAGATCCTGGTTGGGGACATGGTACCACTCATCAGGCCATGCTGTGGCAGGCATCACACATATAAAGTAGAGGAAGATAGGCACGGATGTTAGCTCAAGGCCAGTCTTCCTCAGCAAAAAGAAGAGGATTGGCAGCAGTTAGCTCAGGACTAATCTTCCTCAAAAAAAAAAAAAAAAGCAGGAAAATACAAACCCATACTAAAGAGAAAAATCAATCAAAATGGACCTAGAAATAATTCAGATGATAGAATTTTTAAGACAGCAATAGAAGCTACCCAAAATGAGATACAAAGAAGACTGGAAACGGCCGGCCCGGTGGCCAGCAGTTAAGTGCACACATTCCACTTTGGCGGCCCAGGATTTGCTGTTTCAGATCCCAAGTGCAGACATGGCACCTCTTGGCAAGCCATGCTGTGGTAGGCGTCTCACATATAAAGTAGAGGAAGATGGGTATGGATGTGAGCTCAGGGCCAGTCTTCCTCAGCAAAAAGAGGAAGATTGGCAGCAGATGTTAGCTGAGGGCTAATCTTCCTCATAAAATAAAATAAAATAAAATAAAATAGTAAAGTAAAATAAAATAAAATATAAAAAAGACTGGAGGGGCTGGCCCGGTGGCACAGCAGTTAAGTGCGCATTCTGTTTTGGCAGCCTGAGATCTACGGGTTTGGATCCCAGGTGCAGACATGGCACCGCTTGGCACACCATGCTGTGGCAGGCGTCCCACATATAAAGTAGAGGCAGATGGGCACGGATGTTAGCTCGGGCCAGTCTTCCTCAGCAAAAAGAGGAGGATTGGCAGATGTTAGCTCAGGGCTGATCTTCCTCAAAAAAAAAAAAAAAGACTGGAAAAAAGGAACAGCATGAATGAACCATAGGACAACTTCAAGAGGCCTAGTATACATGTAATTGGAGTTCCTGAAGGACAGAGAAAAATATTTGAAGGGGGAATGGCTGGAAGTTTCCCAAATTTCATAAAAACTAAAAACTCACAGTTCTAAGAATTTCAGTAAATCCCAAGCAAAAGAAACATAAGCAACATCAAATTGCTTAAAATCAGTGATAAAAAGACCTTAAAAACAGCCAGGGGAGTCAAGATACATTACCTGCAGGGCAACAAACAACAATGGTAGCAGGTGTCTTGTCAGGAACAATGCAAGCTGGAAGACATCGGAGCAGTATTTTCAAAGGAATGAGAAAAACTCTAAACCTAGAATTCTCTACCAAGTGAAAATATCTTTCAAAAACCTAGGTGAAATAAAGACTTGCAGACATAAACCATTATTAGTCATTAGGAAAATGCAAACTCAAACCACAATGAGGTAGCACTACATACCTATAAGAATGGCTACAATTTAAAAGGTTGGTGAGTAGAATCAACCCAAATGTCCATCAACTGGTGAATGGATACGCGGTATAGCCATACAATGGAACACTATTCAGCCACATACAGGAATGAGGTACTGAAACATGCTAGAAGATAGAAGAACCTTGAAAACATGCTATGTGTAAGAAACCAGTCAGACAACTCCACGTATTATGATTCCGTTTACGTAAAATGTCCAGAATAGGCAAATCCATAGATTAATCCGGAAAGTGGATTAGTGATTGCATAGGACTGGGGCTGAGGGTTGGGGGGAGAATGAGAATGACTGCTAATGGATACAGGGGTTTCTTTTTGGGCTGATGGAAATGTTCTAAAATTGATTGTGACGATAGGTGCACATCTCTGTGAATACGTTATGGTGTATTTCATGGTATATGAAATATATCTCAAAGCTGTCATTTAAAAAATATTAAAGTGTTTGAAAGAGTGTGTAGCAGCTGGGATACACTGCTGGTGGGCACACCAACTTGAAAAAGAGTTTGTCAGTTTCTTAAAAAGTTAAGAATCCATCTACCACAGGAATCAGTCATTCCATTTACACATTCACACGAGGCGTGAAAGCATATGTTCATACAAAGACGTGTGCATGAATTTTAAATTTTAATTTTAAGTTCTTGATACAAATAACAGAGGAATCTCTATGCTGAGTGTAAGAAGCAGACAAAAAAGAGTACATACTGTATGATTCCATTTATACAAAATTCTGGAAATTGCCAACTATTCTATAGTGATAGACAGTGTTTGCCTAGGGAGAGGAGGCCGTCTGGGTGGAGGGGCAGAAGGGAGAGATTACAACAGGGCACAAGCAAATTTTTAGAGGCGATGAGTATGTTCGTTATCTTGATTGTGGTGATAGCTGTACACATGGCAAACTTGATCAGGTTGTATGCTTTTTGTGTGTGCAATTTATTGTGTGTTAATTATACCTCAATAAAGCTGTTTTTAAAACCCTGCAAGTTAAACTATCTGCAACAAAACTAAATTTCTTGTCATGGTTTCACCAAATTGGCCGTCCTACTTCTGGGAAAGAATAAGGGGTTTTGCGATCCAATTTGGTTTGGGGCTGAGTGGATCAACGGAGATTTCAAACACAGTACAAGCTGTCATGTCAGGGTTAGTTAGTTCTACGAGAAAGCGCAAAACCCCTGAAGCCTATGGGTGGAGACTGGGCACCACCTGAACCTGTTTCAACAGAGTGTCTATTGTATGAAATGAAACTGCCTCAGGTGTTTTTGGAAACCTTATCTAGGAATTTTGATAGCTGAGGAGTTTTTCCCACATTAGCCAAAAGCCAAAATATTTCAATTCCCTCATTTTCACAAACACCAACGTTTTTGTTTCCCCTACACCGCGTGTGCATACATACACGCTTTTTCTTTGAATGTTAAATTTGGTAAAAGTTACAACTTGCAGAAAGCACACTAGTATGTAAAACATTTAAAAACTTGTGGGGTTTTCTTCCTATATAAAACCTCTGTTCCTAGGTTTCTGCTTACTATTTTCAAAGCTCAGTTAATTTTAATTAATACTTGTGCATAATATATTCAATAACGGAATTCATACAAATGCAAATGGCACCAAAGGGTATAGGGTGTAAAGTCACTCTCCTACCTCTGTTCCCCATCTACTCAAATCCTCCTCCCCAGAGGCATCCAGGTTTGCCAGTTTCTTGTATGAACTACCAAAAAGTCTATGCATATGCAGGCAAATACACACACACACATATGCACATATGCACACACATATGCACACAGCACACAGTCTCATTATCTCAGTTTTTTAAAAATAATTTCAACTTTTAGATAGATAATATACTCATGTGTTAAAATTCAATAGGGATAACACTGAAGCTTCCCTGCTGTCCGTGCCCTGCTTCCGTCTTGTTCCCTCCTAGACAAGCAGTGCCGTTGTGTTTCCTTCTGGACGTGGCTTGTGCATGTCTAACTGGTTTTCTACTAGTAACATAATCTGGCTCCCTCAGTGTGGGACTTTGCCTATTTGGTTCAGTGTTTCTTCCCCAGCACGCATAACACAGTTCCTGGCACAGAGTAAGTACTCAAAAAATATTTTTGGGACGAAATGACATAAACACTGACATCATCCTTACCTCCCTAATCTCTCTCATCATTTTCAAATGTATCTCGCCAGTCGGATTGATTCTCCACTGGGACTTTTTCTGGTTCATCCCTTCCCTGCGTGTTCTGTGATCACACCAAGCTCAGGGGCTCAGCATGATGTGCTTGGGACTATTACAACCTCCTCAGGAATCTCCTAGCTGTCTCTCACATAGAGAAACAGCTCCGTGGAAAGACAGGCCATGTCACTTAATGGTTAAGACACCAGGTTTAGAATCAGACTGCCAGAGTTCACATTCCAGGTCTGCTATTTAGAAGCAATGGGAACTTTGGGAAACAAGTTACTTTAACAGAGCTTTGCCTCAGTTTCCCTGTCTGTACAGTAGAGATAAGAGTGTCTCCATCCTCGGGTTGTAAGATTAAAGGGCTAATATGCGAAGCGCTTACATACATGCCGCTAGCATACAGTAAGTGTTCAGTAAATGTTAGCTATTATTATTATAGCACAAATCCTCTTCCTCAAGCGCCATTTTGAATATATCATAAGTCCTTTTTCATAAACCTTCAAAGGTTTTATGAAATGTTTAAGGCAGCTCCTCATAGAAACTGTTCATTATTAACACTGAGCCTTAAGGCCCACTTAGTCAACTTACCTCCTCCTTATTCGGTTTCTTAACCTGCTGTGGAGCGTGAGCTCCAGGAACCCAGTCGGCTCACTCAACCGCACGGGTCATGCACGCTCAGCCCAAAGCTGCACTTCGCGCCATCCCTCCTTCCTAGCGCCCGTCTTCATCTTGCTTTTTCTTCCTTCTTTCCCTCCTCTATCCTCTTCCTGCCTCTCTCCTTCCATCAGGCCTGCTTTGACTAGTTCTGGCTCTGAGTATAGAGGTACAATTGTTTAGACATGATATATTACATTTGTAGTTCTGCATTACATGTTCTTACATAACTTTCATTGTATGTATACAGATTATCCCATTAGATTATAATGTCCTCGAGATCTGCTTATCTATTTTTTGTTACTCTTTGTACAATATGTTCACAATTGACTCACAGAAAAACATTTTAATTTTCTCTTTCTTTTTTTCATGCTTAATCCTCCTCCAAATCCCTTGGCTCCCAGGAAAACGAAGACAATAAACTATAGAGAAGGGTATGAGCTGAGACAGGCTGCAGGTGTCTGGAAGGGAGGCCTGTACCAAGATGCACGGGAGCAAAGCTGCCACCCCAAAGCACTTTCCTCCTAGAAAACGTGTAGTTGCAGCTACATTGTTTGTTTGTTATAAGCAACTGATCTGAACTGTTAACAGCAAATCACTTATTATTGATCACTATGATCCCTGTGATCATCACCAAATATTTATTTAGAACCTTTGTTGTTAAGGCACCATGCCTGCAGGATACAAGGAGGCATTGAATGCTTCTTTCCCTGTAACCAGCATAGGCTAATTTGTACTGGCCCTTTTGTATCCTATTGTATCAATGACAATCTTGTTTCAAAAGTTGCTTTGCAGGGGTAACAAAGCAAAAACTCTAAGTCGTGTAGATGGAAACTTTGTCCTCAGCTGACCTGGAGCAGCCTAGGAACCAAAATTTCCCCAACTACAGAACTCAGTGTAAACAGAAAGTGGAATGGGGAACTCCTAATAAGAAGCAAAGGGTCCCTGATGTGTAGCACATAGGACTTATAAGACTGTTACACTCCCACCCTCCAATCAGATTCCACCAGGTTAACATTTTGTATAACCACTCCCACTCCCAGCTCCCTAAAAGTCTGTCCCAGCTTCAGCGCAGGGAGACAGATTTGAGTCTTGTCTTCTGTCTCCTTGCTGGTTGGCCCTACAATAAAGCTCTTCCTTCTCTCAAAAACCAGTGCTATAGTATTGGCTTCTACGTGCATCGGGCAGCAAGGCTTCACTTGGTAACACCTGTGATAAACTAAAAATCTAATGTGATATAGACCCAATATTTCACCCAATACGCTAAGCCATGTGAGTGGTACAAAAAACAAGAAGCCATCATCAAGGCTGTAACAGCCAATTAGTGCTTCATAGAGAAGAATAAACCTAATCTGACCCCTGAAGAAAGGGTCAAATGTTTAATGAGCGTAAGGAAAAGCAAATGTTTTAGGTGGTAGATATATGAATATTATATTCTTTAATGTTAAATGCCGTTTAAAAACTAGGTTTCAGGCCCAGCCCCGTGACCGAGTGGTTAATTAAGTTCAGACACTCTGCTTTGGCGGCCCAGGGTTTTGCCGGTTTGGATCCTGGGTGTGGACATGGCAACACTCGTCAGGCCATGCTGAGGCGGCGTCCCACACAGCAGAGCCAGAAGGACCACAACTACAATATACAACTATGTATTGGAGGGTTTGGGGAGAAAAAGAAAAAGAAGAAAAAAAAAGAGATTGGCGAGAGATATTAGCTCAGGTGCCAATCTTTAAAAAAAATTAAAAAATAAAAACTAGGTTTCATTATTTATAGACAAAAAGATCATTCAAATGACATTATTTGAGTACCTACTATGTGCAAAGCACTACACAAGGTATAATGGGTTGTAGACACGGCAGGAGCTGTGATCCCTGCCCTGCAAGAGTTTACAGCGTAGTGGATGCAAATGCTTACGAAAAACTTGCACAATGAAGGACGCTCAGAGAGCTGGAACAAGGATTTCCTGACCACCGTACTGTGGTGTAGTCTATCTCTAGAGCTCTGCAAACTCCTTTATGGCAAATTTTGACAAAAGATTCTAAGTGTGGATGACATCAGGTGGATAACAAGCTTGTACAGTGCTCCAGAAGCCCACCGATCTGCATTACTGAATGGGAGACTATATATTACTCTATCATCCTTATCATTATTCTTGTAGTTACTGGCTTGTGTCAGCTCCTTGTCTCAGCCACCGAAACTTTTTGTTCCTGAAAAAGCATTAAGCAAGCTGTGTGGAAGAGACCTTAGTATTATCCAATCCAATTTTCTCATTTTATAAAGGAGGGAGCTGGGAACTTGGGTGAAGGTCATGAGGCTTTTTCTTTCATTCATTTCTTTAATGAAAAAGGCACTTATATTTGAGTTTTATATTGTAATTTGTCACTTTTGGACCTTTCTTAAACTTCCTATCTCGTGACTAATCTAGGATGTGACATGTGTCACCGAAAGTTAGCGCTGATATCATGAAGTGCTCCATGAAACTTCTGCCCATCCCCACATCCCCATTAGTAGTGCGACACTTTCTTTCCACGCCGCTTAAAAAAGAACCTTTGCTATTTCTCCAAAGAGAACGTCAATACTATCAAACACAATAATACATAAGAAATTTGAAATTACTTTTTATTGGTATATTTTATCTTTTTTTCCAAGCTTCAACTTTAAGTGATAGCCGCTTGGATTTGGTAAGATACTTCTGAATAGAAATATCTGTGGTTTTAATGTTAGGAATGTTAGAAGAACTTAGGTTGCTTTGTTTTCCCAAGTCAATCCTTTTTTGCCCTTTTGTACTGAATTTTTATCCAGTTTTATTACAGAACTGATATTTTGCAGTTGTTCCAATTCATCAAATATCTATCAGTCTCCTACAATGTGCACTGTTTCATGCTTAATACCAAAGGATAACACCAAACAATCATAAGTAAGCCATGGTCCCATACTCTCAAACTGCCTATCAGATACTGGGCAGTGTTTCATGGACACAAGTTCATGAAGGATAAATAAATGCTGTTAATTTAGCCTCATGTGAGTAAAATATTTTTTCTTCTTCTTAAAGTGTGTCTAAAGTTATCAGGGGCTTATGAAAAGCCACTGGGGATGCCCATTTGTGTTCCCAACCTACCAGAGAAAATTATATGATGAATCCTTATAGGAGCTCTGCAGCTCTGAAGCAAGCACCTCTCTCCTTAAAAAAAAAAAAAAAAAACCCAAACACACCCAGATGTAAGAGTTAACACCAGACAAAATAAATACAAACTAAAGGACAGAGCATGGGAAAATCCAGTTAGATGATCCTTAGTGGTGTTCATTGCTTATAGTAAAGATGTCATTTTAAACAAAGACTGGGGAGGAATAAAATAAAAGGCAGATCTAATAACAACTACTTAGTCACGTGCTTTTTTTAAATTACAGGAAAATTTGTATTTAATGTTAGATTGTCTTATCCTTAACTAGCTGCTATCCTACATTTCAAACTATGAGTATTTCATAAAGTATGAAAAGAAACATTATCTTTGTGGAAAAATCACAGCCTCATAAATCTTAGTGCAAAGTCATCAAGTTGCATCATCAAATTTTAATTTATTCCACAGTCATGAATACATAAAAGAGTCTCACGTACTAGGGGAGCTTGATAAATATCCACAGACACTGCATTTCTACAGCAGGCAATGAGGTTAGTTGGGGTTGTTTTTACCAGTAGTCTTTTGACTATCAACACTAGGAAAATTACGTGCATTTGACTTGTGTTCACATTATAAAGTATTCTTTTTCAGACCTTAACTAGCCAAAGCCACACTGGCACCAGAAAGATGGCAGTACCCTCTCAATATTAGACACTACTGAAACAGTAAGTCATGTTCTGTTCATCTGGTAAGAAGCCAGTTTCACACTGGTGAGCACAGAATGATGAGGTTATAACTAAGGTTTAGACATCTTTCATAAATTTGTCCTTTCAAATATGAGAAATAAGTGTGTTCCAAAGGTTTATGCTTAAAACCAGGAATAAGGGTCTAACTGTTGTTAAAAAGTTGTTGCTATAAAATTCTCATGCATGGGGCTGGCCCGGTGGCACAGCGGTTAAGTGCACAGTTCCACTTCGGCAGCCCGGGGTTCGCCAGTTCAGATCCTGGGTGCAGACATGGCACCGCTTGGCACGCCATGCTGTGGTAGGCATCCCACGTATAAAGTAGAGGAAGATGGGCATGGATGTTAGCTCAGGGCCACTCTTCCTTAGCAAAAAGAGGAGGATTGGTAGCAGTTAGCTCAGGGCTGATCTTCCTCAAAAAAAAAAAAAAAAAAAAAACTCTCATGCTCATGGAGATGAGCTTGGCTTATGCCAGGCCATTTTGCTCTCTGATTATTTATGCTATCTATATAATGATGATAACTAACTTCCTACACAAGGATGCCTTGTTCGCAAAGGATAGCTCTGGAAATCCAGTGTGCTTAAATAAACGTCAAGTATTATTATTGTCCCTCTGTTCCCTTTGGCTACTCAGCGCTCCTGTGGCAGTTTTACTATAAGGGCACCTGTGTTAATTGTCCACTGTCCCCTTAATATGATCTCACAAAATCTCTGGCTGTTGATTCATGTGGAGATCTGGATAGAATGTGTATTCAAGGTGACAAGTTAAAGAGTTTCCTTAGTACTGTAAGCAGCCACTGAGTGTCAACATCAGCTGGAAGACAGTGCAATAGAAGCAAGAAAGAGACACTTCTCAAAGACCTATTTGACACCCTCCAATTTCATTCCAACTTCAACAGAAACGGAAACAGCTAACACAACCATAAAAGTGAAGAAAACAAAACTGAATTCTTAGAGAGTTCAGAACTGGTCATTTTAGATCTCTGATTTGAGCCTTTGATCCTTCAGCTACAAGCAAATGCATTTTATTTTAAATCCTCTTCTCACTCTGAAAGAAAATGCTTCAGCGTATAAGGGGAAAATAGGGCAAAAGTATAAAAGAGAGAGACAGAGAGAGGGAAATCTTTGTTGAGCTCAGCAACTCTCAAATGAACGAAGTATGGATGTTTTATTCTTCCATCCACCAGGGCACCAATGTACTCTTTAGTAAATATCTATGAGAGAAAAGACTATATTAATTGTTCTTACAGCTAGATTTTTATCTATCATTGTTCAAGTCAGAAGATGCTACAATTTGAAAATGATGCGATCAACAATGATTATTATCTGTCTGAGTGGGTGTTGGTGAAAAGACCGATACTGGATTACTCTCCAGTTCCTGGGTGTGGTATAGTTTTTCCAGTTAAGAATTAAGGTTAAAAGGGCGTCATGTCTGCAGCTTACTCTTAAATGGGTCATAAAAAAAAAGTGTATATATAAATAGAAACATAGAAATATATATATATAATGTTAGAATGTGAAGACTATCTGGGGACTCTTTGTACTATCCTTGCCACTTTTCTGTATATCTGAAATTATATTTAGAAATCTTTAAGTAGAATTTAGGTTCATGGAAGTGAAATATACTTTTGATGAGTGATAGAAAATTAGAACCATTTTTTAACTGAGATATAGTTCATATACCATACTGAAATAATTTTTTAAAATAATTGATTCATTAAAACATTAATTAAAATTATGATCCAAAATTATGAAAAATACGTATTCACAGAAACTTTTGGGCTGGCCCGGTGGTGTAGTAGTTAAGTTCATGTGCTTGGTTTCAGTGGCCTGGGGTTTGCCGGTTCAGATCGCAGACATGGACCTATGCATCACTTATCAAGCCATGCTGTGGCAGGCATCCCACATATAAAGTAGAGGAAGATGGGCACAGATGTTAGCTCAGGGCCAGTCTTCCTCAGCAAAAAGAGGAGAATTAGCAGCAGATGTTAGCTCAGGGCTAATCTTCCTCAAAAAAGAAAAGAAGGAAACTTTTAAAATTCTGTATCTTATTGTTTAACGGCAAAGTTTCTATTATATTCTCATTAGATGAAATACTAGAAAATAATTCTTTATGTTTTTATTCATTTGCTAGATTTTCAGAAATAATTAATATCAAAAAAGTAAAGTACCGATAGCGTTTACATTTTTGGCCTTCAAGCCAAAATTTTAGTTTCCCCAATTTTAGCCCTTTGTTAAAAGCAAAATTAACTAAATTCCACAAATTTTACTCCTGACCCCACCACTTACAAGCTCTTTGACCTAAGCAAGTCCTTCAATGTCTCTGGATCTAGCTTCTCTATAAAAATTTAAAGAGTTATATTACATTGTCTAGAAGTTCCTTCTAGCACTAGCATTCTACTATAAGTTCCTTTTTACAAACAGGGAAATAGAAATTCTAATCTTAAGTAACTTGCCAGAAGTCACATGATAAGAAGAAAGCCTCATTTAAAAAGAGCCCATTAATGTATCCAGTGTGGATACATACACCAACAAAGAGCCCATTGTAGACAAACCGTCCTGGGTTCCCGGGCACACCTGCTGTCAGGGATCCGTCCTCCAGCCATCAGTAGCTGAAGCTCATCTCACTCTTAAGGGGAGAGGGATGGGGAGTTACAAACACTCTGGTTTGGTCTTGGGAGTGTTTTCCACCTATCAGAGGCTAGCAAGCCTCCTGGAGAAGAGACTAGGAAGGACGGAGAGGCCTGGAGTCAACATGGTCTCCACAGAGACTGGGGACAGGAGATGACTTGGCCATAGGATTGTTGCTACCATAGGCTTTGTGTTTTGTTACCCTTGGTAGCTACCCAGACGCTTTCTGGTAAGTGAGAAAACACGGTAGACTCATTTGAATCCCTGCCCTTTTTATGTGGTTTTAATTATGGGGAAGCTGTAGAAAAGATTGAGTGCTGATCTCTGGCTCACCAGCATGCAGTAAAAGAGCTAAGCTTTCTCTGTACAGGTTTGCCCTGCAATAGGGTAATATCCTGGTTTGAAGTGTCTACTTCTCTGCAACAGAAAAGGAGAAAGGAAAGGAAGGACAAACCCTGTGGATTAGGTTTTCTGCAATAAGACAGGCTTTATACAGAAATGTATGTGTTGGAAATTGGATACTCATAATTTGGATAGTGGCAAACATATACACCGTGTTTACGGTTTACACTGTCAGGTTCTGTTCCAAGCACCTTACATATATTGACTACTTCAAATATTGGGTGCCTGCCATGAAGGAGCTTTTACTCTTATGGCAAAGGCTAAACACAATACACAATCATTCCTTTTGATAATTAACAAGCACTTTCTGAACGCTTAACATGTGTCCGTCACTGGGTCAACTGACTTCTATAGAGAAGAAATAATGTAAATGGTGAATGCATAAGCGTCAAAAATAAGTGATTCCAGTCAAAAATGCTCAAGGAGGAGTGCACAGCACAGACATGGGCCACTCAATTGAATCATTTACAACGTAACCCTCAAAGCTGTTTGAACTTAAAATGACTTTTAAATTCTAGTTATTTCCCTCAAATTCCTCTGAGTTCAACCAGTTTCACATTATTTAATTCATCCATCCATCCCTTCATTCCATAACCCTGATGAAGCCAGAACACTGTACAAAGAAGCCAAAAAATTAACTCAATGCGCTTAAAATCAAGTTGAGAAAAAAATACACATACACCAACTAACAAATACAAAGTGGAATGTGAACGATATGATTCAAAGTCGTGTTAAAGATAAACTGAGGCATATTAACCTTTTTAAGAGTTTATTTCAGCAAAAATCTACTGGAATCAGGCAGCGCCAGATCAGAAGCGGGCGGGGAGCACTCCGCATACAGGAAATGGGGAGAATTCTATGGAGAAAGGGCGAAAGCAAAGTAAGATGATTGTTGATTGGCTAGAGCCTAAAGCCTCGTTGGCTGTTTGTGATTGGTTGTCCTTAGGTTTAGGGTTCGTAAACTTGAGGCATTTACAGGCCTAGGTTTTAAAGCCAGCTCTGCCTAATGACCTCCTTCTTTAATTCAACAGCTGCGTGCAGAAATTCATAGGAAAAGTGGAGGGAGGGCTTAGCAGATATTAAGCGCTCAGTAACTTAGGTTGAATGAATGAATGTGAGATTAGAGTAGGTTAGTCAAGACATATTTCTTGGAGTGAGAGAAGTCATCGGCATGGACTGAAAAGGAGCAAAGGTCAGCCTGGCAGAGCAAATGACATTCGCAAAGGCCCAGTGGCCAAAAAAAGAAAGAAAGAACGAAAAAAAAAGGCAGGATGTAGAGTTTCAACAGATTGGCTCGGTTGAAACACAAGGGTTAGTTGGTGGGTGAAAAGGAAGAGTGCGAGGTTTGATAACGTGTGGTACGTTCTGATACCAGCCAGACTGTCATAAATTCAACATTTGTAACACCCGAAGGATAACAGCTTTGTTCTTCGAGCTTTGACTTCCTTTCTTGAAATGTATTGATAATAACATGATAGTGCTCCAAGACCAAGCTATTTAAATAAGTAATATTTTGTAACTAGACAAAAGGGAAATGCCATCAAGATGATAAAGCAAAATATAATGGTATAGGCAATGTCAGGGATGGAAAAAATTTAGAGACTGTTTCTTCTCATTCAACCCCTCTTTGACCAGACGAGGGTCAAGGAGCAGGCAGGGGAGCCTGAGATGCAGATGAGGCGAGGCCGGGCTGCTGCCTCACTCATCAACGGTTGATGGCCTTTTTAATCTTTACACCTCTACCTGAGTGGCACGATGGTTATTATTGGAAGATCAACACGAAAAACGTAAAACCTATAAAAAAATAGAAAAAGAGAAGATAAAGACACCATACACAGAAGATGTTGAAATCTGAGCATGGGAAGTTTAGACGTGGGTTAGGACAGTAGCTGAGGGAAATGAGAGGTGAGGTCAAGAGACATTCTGGGTGAAAAAGTAATAGTCCTTTTTCAGAGTGACTGCCTGAATAGGGAGGCCAATAACAGATTTAAAAAAAACAGACAAAACTCCAAGTATGAACCTGATGGTTAAGTGTGGAAATTGTCCAGTTGCTCAGGAGGAAAAGTGATAGCATTAAATACATTTCATCAAAAAGTAATTCTTTGAAAGTAATTCTTTGCAAGATGAAAAAGTTCTGGAGATTGCTCACACAACAACGCGAATCTACTTAACTCCTGGACCATACACTGAAAAGTGGTTGACGGTAAATTTTATTTTTTTAAAAATGCTCATCATCTTTTTAAAGGAATTCTTTTTATTAATTTAAACTTTCACCCTGTCTGCTTGGGAGCTGTACCAGCTTTTTATGTTTTGGGAACACAGATTCACTCAGGTCACCTCAAGTAATGGGAAGTTGGTCTATTTTAAGGATACACGTGACAATAAAGGAGATAAGAATATCAGAGGAACCTAAGAATAGCAATATGATTGGGCTTCAGTTGGGAACTGAAATGAACATGGAACTGGACAAATTCCACGCACACTTAGCCACTGAGTTCACTTGTCGCTCTTGGCTGCAGCAGTAATACAGTACTCCTCCACCATGGCGTGTCACCATTCCTCCGTCTCTATGACCGTAGCAACTAGCTCCTTTAGTCATAGCTTCTGCTTACTCATAATTCCAGCTTACTCATAGTCTCTCTATAACCGACTTTCAGCTTCCCTCCCACAATCAACAGACTGATTCTGTATATCCCAGTTCAGATTCTTGAAAGAAAAAACAATCTGACTGGCCGAGCTCAGTTTTCAACTTCAGTGTCCATCAGAATCACCTGGAGAGCTGGTTAAACCACAGATGGTTGGGCCCCATTCCCATTGTTTCTGATTTAGAAGTCTGGGGACAGGGCCCAAGAATTTGCGTTTGTAACAACATGCTGACTACACAGGTCTGGGGACCACACTTGGGAACCACTGGCCTGCTTACTCACCCTTTTGTCTGTTTGGCCAGAGCAGCTGGGGCTCCACCTCATGTCGCCAAAACCATACTTCTGAACTGACTCTCATGCTTATAATTGGAGATTTTTGTAAACTTCCTTCTCCTATTGGTTTAGGCACTCACCAAAGTCCAATTGCTTTTTCAACAGGAATGTCTCTGACCTCTCCTTTTGTTTTCCTCAGTCACTGCCCTAACCCAGGATCTCATCTCCCCATACCTAAGTATCTACAGAAAGCTTCCTGTTCCAAGCCATGCTCCCCAAAACACACATCTGCCAAATTACCTTTCCCACTGATAGCTCTCAAATGCTTTGTCTCTGGGTTTCCTTTGCCTATCACATTAAACTAAACTTTGGAACACCTCTAAACTTTTTGTTTTTAAGTCAATAATATTTAAATGCTTGCTTTTCCACACTGATATTGCTTTTCTTTTCTTTTCTTTTTGCTGAGGAAGATTTGCCCTGAGCTAACATCTGCTGCCAATCTTCCTCTTTTTTTTTTTTTGTATATGAGCTGCCATCACAACATGGCCACTGACAGATGAGTAGTGTAGGTCCGTGCCCAAGAACTGAACCTGGGCCGCTGAAGTGGAGCCCGCCAACCTTAACCACTAGGCCACTGGGCCTGGCCCTGATATTCCTTTTTCTACCCTTTCCCTTGAGTAAGCCACCTATCTGAAACCTCTTAGGACCAGATTTTAGGAAAAGGCTTCAACTTGTTTCTATAAAGATGCCTCTAGAATTTAACCTCTAAACTCTCGCAAGTTCCATGACTACATTTCCACTACTGGCTGCTAGCTCCACCTAACTACACTCCAGGGAGCTCAGACTTAGTGTCCAAGGCCAGCCTCAACATTTACCCCTCAAACTAGTTCCTCCCCGTGTTTTTCTTCTTCCTTTAAAACAAAACAAAAACTCCCATGTAACCAGTCATCTAGGCTCTTAATTGTAGTAATTTGGATTTTTTCTCTCTCTCTGTTCATCCTCTTCTCTCTTCCCCTCATCCTACTCCATCTAATTAGAAGCCAAATTCTGCAGATTCTACCATCTATCACGGGGGCTGCTGAAACCTGGCACCTCTCCAATTACGATGTCATCCTGATGTTCCACACTGTCATTTACTTTTGACCTAGACCAGTATTTCTCAAACATTTCCACAAAAGTAGTTCTAGGGGCCGGCCCCGTGGCTGAGTGGTTAAGTTCGTGCACTCTGCTCCAGTGGCCCAGGGTTTTGCCGTTTCGGATCCTGGGTGAGGACCTAGCACCGCTCATCAGGCCATGCTGAGGAGGCAGCTGTCCCACATGCCACAACTAGAAGGACCCACAACTAGAATACACAACTATGTACTGGGGAGGCTTTGGGGAGAAAAAAGAAAAATAAAAAATAAAATTAAAAAAAAAGTACTTCTAACAGCAGAGAAAATATAAAAGGTGGAAAGGAGGGTAACCTTAGGGAATGTAGCCCTTAGCAGCTTTTAAATTTTTCCTGACCCACTTTGGAGAAATTTCTTGGTAGACTCCTGTTATCTTTCAAAAGTTATACAGCTTCTGTATCCTCCCCAGTCTATTTTTGTTTTAAAATTAAAGGAATAATGTTAGTTGCTTGTCAATGAGCCAAAATGATGGTTTGGGAACATTTTCTTGTTTTCAGCAGCCTCATATGGGTAACCTGTGCTCTCGTTTGGGAAGGAGCCCTGTAGACACCACCCCGTCTCTCTGCCCTCAGTCTCTCTAGGTGCCATTTTATTTTCACCACTGCCTAAAACACACTCCAGGGGCTTCTAATAGTGCTGTGCTGCTACCAAATTAAATATAAACTGCTTTCTTTTGAATTCAAAGCCCTCCAGCAATGATCATTCCAATCTTATTTCCAATCCTAAGTTACTTTCTAGCAAACTGAAATACTTTAGTGTGTTTTCAATGTTGAATTGACTCTGGTTGTTGGCAAATGGTTTCCTTCTACAGCCATCTAGCACAGTGATTCTCAAAGTCTGTTCCGCAGACCAGAAGCATCAGCATCGCCTGGGAACTTGTCAGAAATGCACATTTTCTGTCCTGTCCTACACCTGACCTGCTGAATCCAGACTCAGCGGGGGGCTGAGCAACCTGCGTTTTAACAAGCCCCCCAGCTGAACGCAAACTTCAGCTGGTTCTGATGCAGCAGGAATTTGAAGGCCACTGGTCTAGCATTTAGTTTTCAGATCTAAAACGGAGTAAGAATGTATACATTAAAAAGGAAAAAAAAGACCTGAATGGAGTATAAACTATTATTTAAGTGTAAAATGTTCATTTTTAAAGCAAGATGTTAATACTCACTAAAGGCTCTTTTACTAGAATTCTGCTGCTAAATATATTTTTTATCTAGGCTCGTCTTAATTTAGAAAATGTGTTCTCAAGGACGAAGAGCAGATTAAACAATTTTTAATTCATTTGTCTCCTCCTAGTGGCAGGCTTTTAAATATTTAGCATGACATCCCATTTACATTTCTCAATAATTGTATTTCTGAATTTTTTTCATAAGATTCCTCTTACTAACTACAATTAAAATCAATTGCCCCTCTACACCCAATTAAATAGATTTTTTCTCTGTTAGTTCCAACTGTGGCTGCAGAAAATGATGTAATGTGTCTCCTACGTGGCTGTTTCTAATCTGACTTGTAAATTTTCCCTCATTTAGTTACCCATAACTTCCAGCAGAACTTCCTTAGTACTTAGAACACTTTGAAATGAGCCTTCTTCCTTTACAGGATTCAATAACACCTAGGTGTTTATCCTTTACTCCTCTCATTCCACTCCCTTTCCTTTTTTTTTTTTTTCCCTACTGAGGAAGATTTGCCCTGAGCTAACATCTGTTGCCAATCTTCCTCTTTTTTTTGCTTGAGGAAGATTTGCTCTGAGCTAACGTCTGTGCCAATCTTCCTCCATTTGGTATGTTGCCACCACAGCATGGCCAATGAGTGGTGTAGGTCTGCACCCCGCATCTGAACCCACAAACTCGGGCCACAGGAGCAGAGCATGCCAAACTTAACTACTATGCCATGGGGCCAGCCCCAACTTCACTCCCCTTCTTGCAAGGCCCTAGGAACCACACAAGATCTCCAGGGTACTGGGATAGCCACTGCCACCAAATCTCTTTTCAGCGAGCACTTTGAGCCCTCAGACTCGCAGGCTTTATTGACCTAGAGTGTGAACAAATTCCTTTGACTCTTAAAACCAATAAGACAAGGTTTGATTTGCTTGCAAAAGAGTTTATTGATAGGACGAGATGATTTATGGAGATACCAATGTCCTACATTTTCCCTTTTATTCCTTCCAAGCAGGTAGCCAGGCCATTTGTACTCCTTCATCTGGGATGGCTAAAGAATGGGAAAGCTCAAGCTACTTGAAGACTGTGCCTTTTCCTGTGTATTGTTAGAGTCTCAGCTCACTGAAGAAATTTTTTTTTTTTTTTTTTTAAGGATTGGCACCTGGGCTAACAATTGTTGCCAATCTTTTTTTTTTTTTTTCTGCTTTATCTCCCCAAACCCCCCTGTACACAGTTGTATATCTTAGTCTCAGGTCCTTCTAGTTGTGGGATGTGGGACCCTGCCTCAACGTGGCCTGACGAGCGGTGCCATGTCCTCGCCCAGGATCCGAACCCTGGGCCGCCGCAGCAGAGTGCACCAACTTAACCACTTGGCCACGGAGCCGGCCCCTCACTGAAGAAATTATGCTAGATGTCTTAGAGGGAAAACAGGATGAGTGCCTTTATTTAAAACTGAAGGAGAGGGGCCAACCCCGTGGCCGAGTGGTTAAGTTCACACTGTCTGCTTCGGCGGCCCAGGGTTTTGCCGGTTCAGATCCTGGACACAGACATGGCACCACTTGTCAGGCCATGCTGAGGCAGCATCCCACACAGCACAACTAGAAGGACCCACAACTAAAATATACACCTATGTACTGGGCGGGGTGGGGGGGGTGGGTTGGGGAGAAAAAGCAGAAAGAAAAAATAAAAATGAAAAAATAAAAAAAGAAATAAAACTGACAGAGAGAATGGAGATTTCCTTAGGCTGGAAAGGAGTATAAATTGGTGTGTCCTCATTCCCCTGGTAGCACCCTGGAGAGGTGCCAAGACTTATGGTCTGCGTAGAAAGGCGAGAACTTGTGATTAATCAAGGAAAACATCATTTAAAATGGAGTCACAGGGCCAGCCCCAGTGGCCTAGTGGTTAAGTTCAGCATGCTCCGCTTCAGCAGACTGGGTTCAGCTCCCAGGTATGGACCTACAGCACTTGTCCGTCAGTGGCCATGCTGTGGTAGCGGCTCACATACAAAAAGAGGAAGAATGGAAACAGATGTTAGCTCA
Organism: Equus asinus; assembly: GCF_041296235.1. Taxonomy (NCBI): domain Eukaryota; kingdom Metazoa; phylum Chordata; class Mammalia; order Perissodactyla; family Equidae; genus Equus; species Equus asinus. The sequence goes on from NC_091813.1 coordinate 46,248,564, forward strand.
AGGCGAATCTTCCTCAACAAAAAAAAAAAGAAAGAAAGAAAAAGTAAAATGGAGTTGGGAGGCCAAAACAGGGAGCTCTCAGCAGTACCACTCCCAGTCAATTACAGGAAAGACAGTCAATTACAGACCTCAACAGAAAGAATAGTCAATTGCAGGAAAAAGTGTACGTTGCATCCCAAACAGAAATCTACTACCCTAGCAACTCAGCCAATGAAAAACCATCACCACCCTGAACTCCTGCTTTTCTCCAATGAACTTTCCTTCAAAACAATCTCACCCAGTTTCCTCCTTTTTCTCTATAAAATAAGCTTCCTCTCCCTTGCTTGTTGGATTTGCCCATGGTCTGCCATAGCACGCACATCCCAAATTGCAATTCTTTGACTCTCCCCAAATAAACTTGTTTTGCTGGTAAAATAACTAGCTGTTTTATTTTTAAGGTTGACAACCTTTAAACATCAAGGTTCCCAAACATAGCAAGGATTCCCATGCTCTGCAGAAACACAGTCGCCTCATTTCAAGGATCTATGTGGCTTCAACCATGGGAATCTCAGCAGTAACCAATAAGGGCTGAAGACTGGAGAGGTCTCTCCAAATATTATGTTTGATCTGGGGATGTGGGGCATGGGGAACTGACAGAGATTAGATTTTCCTGCCATCCTGATGTGGCAGGGGCTCAGTCAAGTTGAATTTGATTTAAAGAAAATAAAGAAACATAGTTTTTCTTATATATCCAAGTTTGTGGTTGCAATTCACATGCTAAGAAATACAGCAAAGGACAAAAAGCAAAAAGAGATGGAGAATACAGCAATGGACAAGTTCTCAGAACAAGGGACACCAATCCTAATGTCACTCAAGTCTTGGTGTAGAATAATGGGGCTGACGCAGTTTTATTAGGTGTGCAGCTCCCTAATCCTTTGTCTCCCTTTCAACTCTGTTAAGGTTGGACACTCCACCCTCTGACCTTAGTTAGCCTGACTGCAGGGCTTGGCATCTCTACCAGGTCTGTTAAGGCTGGATGCTCCATCCTCTGACCTTAGTTAGCCTGACTGCAGGGCTTGGCATCTCTACCAGGTCTGTTAAGGCTGGATGCTCCATCCTCTGACCTTAGTTAGCCTGACTGCAGGGCTTGGCATCTCTACCAGGTCTGTTAAGGCTGGATGCTCCATCCTCTGACCTTAGTTAGCCTGACTGCAGGGGTTGGCATCTCTATCAGGTCTGTTAAGGTTCTCCCACTTTCCCAGGAAAGATAAAGAGTAGAGTGGAATAAGTCAGACAAGCAAGGTTCCTAATTTTCTAGTCTCAGTTTCCTAATGTGTAAAATGGAAATTAAACTAATGAAGACTGATTTTATCTTGTATGCACTAGTAAAACTACCTCAGTTCTTAAGTAACTGAAACTCTTCTATATCAGTCAGCAAAAAGCAACTTCCCCAAGCCCCTAGCTCGCTCCAGACCTCCCTATAATCCAGCTTTCCCACCACCCTACTCCAGTGTGGCTGAGTGCTGTGCCCTACTAGTTAAATATTTCAAACATCACTCTGGATAATAATTACCTCTTGAGACTGTCATGAGGCTTAAAGTAGGTTCAGTTAAAACAAGCTAATGACTCTTGACCTTGACCAACCAACCCTCCTGCCACACGGGTTCTTAAGCCATCCTTTTGGATCCAGGGCCAAACGATACTTCTGCTATGCAGCTGCCATGGTATTTGGCCCTGATCTGGCCTTCAAAGATTTTTCCTTAGTCAGCCAGGCAATTTTCCTGTTTTTGTTTTCTTTGATAACAGATTTATTCAGATATAATTCACATACCATAAAATTAAAGCATATAATTCAGTGGTTTTTAGTATGTTCACAGAGTTGTGCAGGCATCGCCACTACTTCCCGAACATTTTCATCACCCAAAAGAAACCCCACACCCAGTAGCAGTCGTTGCCATTCCCCTCCCCCCGGGCCCTGACAGCTGCTAATCTACTTTCTCTCTATGGGCTTGCCTATTCTGGACATCTCATGTGGATAGAATCACTCAATATGTGGCCTTTTGTGTCTGGCTTCTTAGCATAATGTTTGCAAGTTCCTCCACGTTGTAGCATGTATCTGTACTTCATTACTTTTTTTTTTCTTTTAAAGATTTTATTTTTTTCCTTTTTCTCCCCAAAGCCCCCCGGTATATAGTTGTATATTCTTTGTTGTGGGTCCTTCTAGTGGTGGCATGTGGGACGCTGCCTCAGCATGGTTTGATGAGCAGTGCCATGTCCACATCCAGGATTCGAACCGACGAAACACTGGGCTGCCTGCAGCGGAGCGCACAAACTTAACCACTCGGCCACGGGGCCAGCCCCTGTACTTCATTACTTTTTATTGGTGAGTAAGATTCCATGGTATAGATACACCACATTTTGTTTATTGTTTCTATTTTTATTTATTTATTTTTGCTGAGGAAGATTCACCCTGAGCTAACATCCTTGCCTATCTTCCTCTAATTTTTACTATGAGGGCAGCTAGCACAGCATGGCCACTAACAGAGCAGTCTAGGTCTGCACCTGGGAACCAAACCTGGGCCACCAAAGCACAGCGCACTTAACCACTGGGCCACCACGGCTGGCTCAATTGCTGCTACTTTTAAGTGAAGATAATTTAGTCTTTTTCAGCTGGCATCTGTGCCTTATTATCTTTTTTAGGATTGAGAGTAGAAGGTATTAAGAATGGACTCCAATTACAGACCATGGAAATTCCTCCCAATCACCAAAAGGCTTCTTTTTCTCCCTCTTTCAAAGCTGATGCTGATGGGTTGTTCTGCCCATTAAGTTCTTGTTTTCTGCCTGAGAGATGTTTCAACCTTTAAGCTGATTTTCAAAGGGCATGAGCTCTTGGCATGGAGCCAATACTATAATGTCTTCTTTCCTCCCAAGGGAATGGCTTTTTAGTCTGTGTGCTATGTTATAATATTAAAATTATTTTACAGATTTTGTATACACATATGTCTTTGTAAATACATAGACTATCTCTGAAAGGATACATAGAAATTGGTAAAAAGGGTTGCCTGTAGAAAGGGGAGCTGGGTGACAAGGATGGAAGGCTTACTCTTTCTATCCTTTTGTAAATCATTCAAAATAAATAAAAATAATTACTTCAGAAATAATAAACAATAATAACCTTAACTAGAAGTGTGAGGCTTGTTTATTTGAAAGGGAATTTTGAGTTATTACACTGACCTTGTAAAACACATATATATATATATATTTTTTTTAATTTTATTGAGATGGTATTGGTTTATAACATTGTGTAATTTCAGGTATACATTATTATTTATCAGTTTCTGTATAGACTGGATTGTGCTCACCCCCAATAATCTAGTTTTAATCCAACACCCATAAATATATGCCCATTTACCCCTTTCACCCCCCTACACACACACATCCTTCCCCTATGGTAACCACTAATCTGTTCTTTTTATCCATGTGTTGGTTTATCTCCCACGTATGAGTGAAATCATATGGTGTTTGTCTTTCTCTGTCTCTCGAGGTGGTGTGACCAGCTGAGAGTTGTTTCTCATGGTCTGGCCACTTGACCTGCACATTTGGGTTAAGACCATGTTTGTTCATGGTTTGCTTTATGTTGTATATAAAACTCTTTGGCTTATAACATAGGAAGGTAAAAATGTCTTCTCTTTTATTGTTGCCTTGACTGTGTTTCTTTTTGGGGCCAGTTACCACTGCATCATATGCCATTGGATTCCCAAGCAGAGAGCCAGCAATTGCCATACATTTATTTAGAATTATTTTGTTCTGATTCAAAGGCCTCTTGCCAGATGCTGGCATTTTATAGGGGGAAGGAGCCCTGTTTGAGATTCCATTGTCAAGGGTTAAGAAAAGCTTAGGCTTTGGAGGGGAGATCTCCCCTTTGAGAGAGTTTCCTCTCTCCCCAGCACCGTCCTTTACAGCACAACCCTGGAGCCTGGAAGCTGTAGATCAGTCTGGAAGTGACATGCTCCAGGATGAACAAGCTCTTGGAATGCAGTCCACCTCACCCAGCTGGAGACCAAGTCCAATAGCCATGCTACTTGGAGGCCTTACTGTTGGCGAGGGTGACAGAGCTCAAAATTTGTGATCCTACAGGAAATCACTACAGAGTGATGTGAGCCAGCCCTGAAAAGCCCTGTCTGGAGATGAAGAATCACTCTCGGACTTACCAGGAAGTAAACCTCCAGCTTGTTTTCTGGGCACCAATAAGAAGAGTCTTTCTTTCCTTTGTTGTACCATTTTCTTGCTTATTTTGCTTAACATAATACCCTCAAAGTCCATCCACGTTGTTGCAAATGGGACAATTTTGTCTTTTTTATGGCTGAGTAGTATTCCATTGTATATCTATACCACATCTTCCTTATCTATTCATCAGTCAATGGGCACTTGGGGTGCTTCCATGTCTTGGCTATTGTGAATCATGCTGCAATGAACATAGTGGTGCACAGATCTCTTTGTATTGTTGATTTCAAGTTCTTTAGATAAATACCCAGCAGTGGGATAGCTGGGTTGCATGGTATTTCTATTTTCAATTTTTTGACAAATCTCCATACTAAAACACATAGATTTTCATTTCTCAAGCCTTTGCACCTGCTGGTCCCTCAGCCTGGATTGTCCTTTTTATTCTCCCATTAGCCCGATAAAAGCTGACAATTTATGCACTTTTTCAATTTATAAAGCACTTTTAGATACATGATCTAATCTTCAAATAAAAAATATACAGTAAGTATAAATGTTTTTATCCTCATTTAATAAATAAGGACACAGGTTGACAAAGCATACCAGCCTGTGCCAGATCACAATTATTACATTTCAAAAGCTAGAACTCAAATCTGCAACTTCAGATCGAGTGCACTTTCTACTTTTTTTAAGCTAAGAAGTCCTATTCATTTAATGGGGCAACTGGGTAAAAATGTAGAAAGATGTTTACTAAAATGTTGTGTAATATCAATATTACACAATAAATACTATGCAGTTACTAAAAATTATGATGTAGATCTATATTTATTATAGAAAACATGGAAAAACACCCGTGATACTGTAAACAGTGAGAAAAGCAAGTTAAAGACAGATGTACAAGTTTGAACACATTTTGTAAAAAAAGTGTGCATGTAGAATGCTGAAAAGATACATACAAAATGTTTGTCATAATACTCTAAAATTTTGTACTTTACTACTAATAGATTAAATGCACATTGAATGCTTAATACGTGCAGAATACTGGGCTAAATCTACTTTATATGTATTATCTCATTTAATCCTCACAATAACCAACACCTAAGGCCTTGCTGCTAATAATGCAGTGGAACCGTTCATTCAAGTACTGGACCCCAAAGCTCATGCTCCTGGGAGCTCGATCATCCTGTCTCGGGTACAAAGATCATTTATTTTATGATCAGGAGAATCCATGAGGTTACTTTAAGGAAATTCTGTTCAAAAGTTCACTTCTCCAGGTCTCTTAGTATTCCCATAACAATTTACATCCCTTATAGTGATGTGGATCAAGGCTGCCCCAGGGAGAGAAGCCCAAGGGGTCCTGGCCTACATGCCCATCTATATGACCTGATTCATATCTAAAGTCACACGACCACACAATAACCAGACCCCACCTGCACCCACACTATTTTAACAACTTTTTACCTTATCTTTTCTTTGGTAAAAAAATAAGTCAGTACCTATTCCTTATACATTTAGCCCTATCCTCAACACATCGCAGCTCTTCACTGCCCACGGGTGCTGTCACCACACCAGCCCCTCTCACTGCCCATGGGTCCTGTCCCCATGCTATTCTCTGAATAAAAGAGAACTACGACCAGACCTTGAGAGTCCAAGAAACATTTCTTTCAACTCCTCGGCTCACAGAGCCGACATCGACAGCACCTGGGGCACACTGGTTAATGTATAATTGGTTGGGTCCCTTTATCTACCTCTCCTGGACCCTACGCTCCGGCAGGACTGAAACGCAGGCCCACTTCCTACCGCCCGGCCTCGCGCGCAGCGGGCGTGTTGAATTGCCCGGTGCCCTGAACTTGGCTCCGGGACCGCGAACTGAGGATGCGTGCTCACGCGAGATTGGGGATTTCCCTGCGAACAGGCAGGCGCGGGCCACCCGCAATCCTCTGCGCTTCCGCCGCACCGGGCGGCTTCCTAACTCGCCAAGCTTCTCCTCTCCTTTGCGCGGGAGAGCGAGGCCTCCCGCGGTCGCAGCACCGCCCCAGCGGCCGCCAGGGCCCCTCCTCTCTGCAGAGGAACGACGCCTGACCCGGACCCCCTGCGCGCGGCACGGTGGCTGGCTGCCCTCACTCAAGATGGCGGCGCCGGGGGGGCGTGGCCGGTGACGCGGAGGCCCGAGCAGGGCGGGAACATGGCGGCGGCTGAGGAGCCGAGTCGCGGGGACCGGGAAGACGGGGAAGAGGAGGAAGAGGAGGAAGAGGAGGCCGTGAGTGCCGTCCGGAAAGCCGCGCGGCGGCAGCGGCGGTGGTGGCGTGCGGGCTGTGTGTGGGGAAAGGGTCGGGGGCGCGGCGGGCGCCAAGTGCCACACGGTGGTTGGCGCGGGGAAGTAGAGGCACTTCCCGTAGGGCACGTCGCCTGCGGGCTGTCGGTGACAGCAGGCCGTCTCAAGGCGGGATCGTCGCCGTGGGGCTCTGCGGCTCCTTTTGTTAAATCGCCTCTCCCGCGCGCGCCCTCGCCGGCTGGCGTGCTAACCCCTCTTTCTTCCGCCAGGAGCAGTTGGTTTTGGTGGAATTGTCAGGAATTATTGATTCAGACTTTCTCTCAAAATGTGAAAATAAATGCAAGATTTTGGTGAGTCTTCTAGAGTTGGAGGGTGGTTGTAGATTTTCTTAAACGTGAAACAGTGAATGGTGAAATAGCTGTCCCCGAAGATTGATAATATTCGCTCCACGTAAACTCGAAGGCGGCTCCAAGAAGTACAGGGACTGTGGTAGCAGATCGGAGAAAAGGGCAAACTCTGCTCGAGTGTCTGAACGTGTGGCTGGAGAGAAAGGTGAAGATTGGGAGGAGGTCGCAGTTTGAAATGGAACAAGACATATATTTTTAAATGCACTGTTTTAGAAAGTGAGGCAGGAGAGAGAAACACAAGGCGAGGAGAGGACGATCAGATATGCACCCGGGTTAAACTGTGGAGCAGGGAAAGAAGAGAGCCGCTAAGACAAGACTTAGAGACCTCACGCTCTGCTGTTGCCTTGAGCCGTGCTATCATAAGTTACCATCTGTTTTATCACTTTACGTGAAAATCTTTGAGCTGTTGTTGACAAAACTTCCTCTGTCCTTGCCATAAACTTGAAGAGGATGTTGATTGAAATAGACCTTGCTACTTGGGTAGGAGTTAAGTAGTCTTCAGGTTGTGGCTACGGTGATGACAGCAGTTTTAGCTTCTCTTGTACTTGCTAGGACAAGAAGCCCTGGAGATTCCCTCGTTTTGGAAATTAGTCTCCTTGGTAGCTAGGTTACCCTTGGAAGCCTCTCTCTTTCTTTCTTAATTGAGATGTAATTGGCATAAAACATTGTATTAGTTTCAGATGTAGGCCATAATGATTTGATGTTGGTATATACTGTGAAATGATCATAAGTCTAGTTAACATCTATCACCGCACATAGTTACAATTTTTTTTTCTTATAATGAGAGCTTTTAAGATTTACTCTCTCGGCAACTTTCAAATATATAATACTGTATTATTAACTATAGTCACCATGCTGTACGTTATATCCCCAGGACTTATTTATTTATTTTGTAATTGGAAGTTTGTATCTTTTGGCTGCTCTTACCCATTTCACCACCCCACCCCCCACAAGACTTTTTTTTTTTTTTTTTTTGCTGAGGAAGACTTGCCCTGAGCTAAGATCTGTGCCAGTCTTCCTCTATTTTGTACGTAGGTCACCAGCACAGCATGGCCCCAACCAGTGGTGTAGGTCTGTGCCTGGGAGCTGAACCTGAGCATCCAAAGCAGGGCGTGCCAGACTTAATAACTAGTCCACGGGGCCAGCCCCATACCAAGACTTGTTTTAATGATGATTTTTTATGACCCTGTATCCTGTTCTAGGGAATTGACACTGAGAGGCCCATTCTGCAAGTGGACAGCTATGTCTTTGCTGGCGAGTATGAAGGTAGGAGGATGTCAGATAGATGAAACTCTTTTTTTTTTTAATATGCTTTTTAGAGAAAGTAGCTCTGTTATTTCTCAACAAGTTTCCTTCAAATTTTTCTGCAGACACTCTTGGGACTTGTGTTATATTTGAAGAAAATGTTGAACATGGTAAGTGATTGCTATGCTAACTCAACTCTTTTTACTATGAAATATTTCTAACATACTTAATGTACAGTGAATATTAAAATTAACATCTCATGTACCCATTGTCTAGCTGTGTCAAATCCTACCATTTTGCCAGATAATTAAAAAACATCCCAGATACATTTGAAGCCCCTGGTATACCCCTCTCTAAACTTACTCCCTTCCTCTGTCTTCAGAGGTAATCACTCTCTGAATTTGGTGCTTTTCTTTCCTATACTTGATTTTATATTACATATATATCCACAATAAATAGCATTTTTTGGTATATTTTCAAATTTGATATAAACTGTAGCATACAGTACATATCATTCTACATCTTTTTTCAATCAGAGGTATGTTTTGAGATTTATACATGTTGATAGATATAACTCTTATTTTCCCTGTTGCTTAGTATTCCATTTGTGACTATACTGCAGTTTATTCTCCAGTTAATGGACGTGTTGGTTGCTTCCACTTTTACTAGTAGTTATTAATTACAACTAAAATTTATTGCGTGCCTTCTATATGTCAGGCGCTGTTCTAAATGCTACATGTCTAAACTCATTTAATTACCACAAGCCTATGAGGTAGATACCATTGTTATCTTTATTTTATGTTCGAAGAAACTGAAGCACAGAGAGGTAAATGACATTCCCAAGGTCATACTCAAGTAAGCAGCAGAGCCAGGATTTGAACCCAGGGGGTCTTCTCCAGAGCCCACGTTCTTAATTATGCTTATAACTCACTACTAAATGCCGCCATGAATATTTTATATGTCTCCTGTGCCTATATGTAAAAATATCTTTAAGGTATACTCTTAGAAATGAAATTGCCAGATTGATGGGTGTGTGTATCTTCAACTTTGCTATTAGGTTCAGCCATATGAAATTACCAATTTTGGCTGAAGATTGACAGTTTCACATGGTTCAACTTAACAGATGCCACTATGTTGCTTTCTCAAGTGGAGTTTCAGTTTACACTCACAGTAGCAGTGTATAGAAGTTCTCAGTGGGGTTCGCATCCTTAGCTCAGACCCTCATCCTCCCTCCTGCCTGTGTCCACAGCTTTCTATAAAGCTGTAACCCCCAGCAGCAGGTTAGCAGCAGTGTCTGTCTCAGCCTTCTTTCATGATTGGAAATATCCGCACTCCAGTCTCTGGCTTCAGGATTTGGTCCTTCTTCTTCTTCTTCTTCTTTTTTTTTTTTTGCTGAGGAAGACTGGCCCTGAGCTAATCCATGCCCATCCTCCTCTATTTTATGTGGGACCCCCGTCACAGTGTGGCTTGCCAAGTGGTGTGTAGGTCCGTACCAAGGATCTGAACTGGTGAACCCCAGGCCATTGAAGCAGAATGTACGAACTTTAACTGCTGTGCCACCTGGCCGGTCCCTGGTCCTTCATTTTGAGTGGTAGAATTTTAGACCTCATCACCCTGTAAGGCCAAATTCTTGGCCCCAGTTTCCTATTTAAGAGCTGCAGCCTAAGTGGCCCATAGTTTAATCTCACTCAGAGCTTTGGGTTTTCTATCCCCTGGAGATGTGTGTTGTTTTTGAGTCTGGTTGTGCCCTCAGTTGTTACGTGTTTTTGTTTTTTTTCTTTTTTCTGCTTTTTCTCCTCAAATCCCCCCAGTACATAGTTGCATATTTTAGTTGTGGGTCCTTCTAGTTGTGGCATGTGGGATGCCACCTCAGCATGGCCTGATGAGTGATGCCATGTCTGCACCCAGGAATTGAACTGGTGAAACCCTGGGCCGCAGAAGCGAGGGTGTGAACTTAACCACTCCGGCATGGGCCTGGCCCCTGTTACGTGTTATATCTGTCATTTATCTGTGCTTGGGGCGGAAGGGATGAGTAAATCTTGAACTTACTACCCTATCTTGACAGGAAGTAGTTTAGTCTTTTGAGGCTTAACATGATGATTTTATTTGATGGCATCCAGCAGTATAATAATTGAGTTGATTTTGTTCTAGTGGATGCAGAAGGAAATAATAAGACAGTGCTGAAGTATAAGTGCCATACAATGAAGAAGCTCAACATGACGAGAACTCTTCTGACAGAAAAGAAGGAAGGAGAAGAAAACATAGGTTGGTTCACTTAGGTCTTTGAAAACAGATGATTTAATATTGGCTCTGGTAATGACATATTGCTGCCAGGACGTTCCTTGTACTTTGAAGTAATGACTGTATGTAATATGTTAAATATATTAAAATTGAGGTGCTCCATGAAAAGTACCAAGCATAAATTTAAAATTCAGTGGAATTCTAATATAGCAGAGATATGTAAGAAATCTCTATCTGCTTTGCATGGGAAACAATTGTGAGGAATTTCCCAAGAAACTTAATATGATTTCCAACCCCTAGGGAATTCAGCGTGTGTGTGTCTGTCTCTTCCTCTCTTTTATAATGAAAACTTCCCTGTAAGTGGGGGAGATAGGATAGCAGTTCTGGATTCCCAGGGTGTAACCTCAGAGATCTCCTGACACTTTTGGCAGCTGCTGCAGCCTTCCCCAGGAGCTCACAGCTGGAAGAAGCTGGCTTTAGACGTGAGGGAGGGACTCAGACTCTAGTACACAGTTGTTAGTCCTGAGTCCAGTTCTTAATTAGCGTCCATTTAGCCTTCTCCAGTCGCTAGTCATCCCAGACTAGAGACTTTAGACCAGGGCTGCTTGTGTCCACAGCAGGCACATGTTTATGGAGATAAACAGAGAATCACTCGAGAGTTTTAAAAGCTCATTGCTCAAAGACATGTTTGAAACTCTAGTAAACATGACCTTAGTGATGAATATATTCATGACTCAGTAGGTTTATTGTATTTTAAGGAATAAAATTTGAAGGTACATTAATCATACAGAAATTAATAACACCAACTACACATTACTCCATAACAAATCTCTGTTCTTATGTATATCCCAAAACTATCCCCTTTTTTAGGCACTCTCTGAAAATAGCAGGAAGAATAGATAATACTTGAAGTTCTAGAATGAACTTGAAGGGCAGATGCGTATCAGATGAGCTTAGCTATTGTTTAGATACTCTTGTTAAAGGAAATTATAGAATTTCCTCTCTTGTAGTCTTTAATAGTCTGATAGATCTTTGGAACAATTTGGATGTTTTGCTTAATCAAATAAATTAGTAAGCAACTGTTCAAGGCTGTATTAGTTATCTATTGCTGCATAAAAAATTACCCCTAAACTTAACGGCTTAAAACAATAGCAAAAAACGCCATCTTACACAGTTTCTGTGAATCAGGAATTTGGGAGCAGCTTAGCTAGGTGGTTCTGGCTCTAGGTGGCTCCCGAGGCTGCAGTCATCTGAAGGCGTGAGTAAAGCTGGAGGGTCCGATGGTAAGATGGCTCACTCACATGGCCGGCAAGTTTGTGCTGGCCGTTAGCAGGAGGCCTCGGTTCCTTGCCTCCACTTAGTACTGTTTGAGTGCCCTCCTCCCAAGGCAGCTGGCTCCTCCCAGATCAGGTGATCCATGAGAACGTCTTATGAACTAGCCTTAGAAGTCACATTCTGTGATTTCTGCAGTTTCCTATACAGTGTGGGAGGGGGTGACATGGGCATGAAGGTGAGGATCATTGGGAACCTTAGAGGCTGGCTGCCAAACATGGCAGTATGCTGGAGGCAGGCAAAGCAGACCGGAGATGTGGTCCTTACTTTCTGGGAACTTCACTCTAAAGGAAGTCACACTGAAATAGCCGTGGATGAATGTGAGTCCACGCCTATTTCATTCAGCTTATTTTAAGTATCTGTTATGTGCCAAGTATTATGCTAAATAACAGAATAAAGGATGGCTTCAAGGTTTTGAATCTGGGTGACTAGGAGAATGATGCCATTGCAGGAAAAAAATAAGAAAGTCAATAGTTGAAGCTGAACTGGAGAGAAAAGGACTAATCAGTCTTCGATAGAGGTAGACTTTATAGGAACAACACATGAGAAGACGCGGGATCAGCAGTGAGGACGTTTCAACAAACAGCTGCAGAAGAGCTCATTTATAGTGGGGAGTAGGAGCAGATGGATGTGTGAGCAGGTGACAGGATACGTTGGGGTATCTTAGAGATAGCTAGTGGAATTTTGAAAATGAGAGTAAACAGCTTGGGCTTGCTACAGAAATTAATGAGAATCAATTGCAAGTATTTGGCTGAAAGGTTAATAAGAATAAATGAAAAAATGACTAGCATTATTGGAGCAGTTCTTGATTATAGGGCTTCATTGAGGGGTTAGGGCTTTGACTATGAGTATGGAGAGAAACAAAACTTTTCCAAGTGTTTTTTTTTTGAGAGGTGTCTTATTTCACAATTGGATATTCCAACTCAAAACGACATGTAAGTGTTGACTTAGAAGATGATAGGTCAGTATCACCCATTGTGTTATGAAAACTGAGAGGTGAGGAGAAAATTGTAGGGAAGTGACAGTTTTCGTTACTCTAAGGCTTGAGGTAGCAGTGAGAGCTCAAATTATCATTCAGAATGAGTTGGGAATTGAACTCTGGGAAGAGGCCTTGCAGTGCTAACTGAAGTTGATTGCTTTTAGTGATTTGGACAATACATCCCCTGTTAGCATTCCAAGGTCTCCATGTAAGATGGAAATTACTTAATTATTTATCAGTAGTTACAGGCACCATGTTCCTTGGTTTATGGTGGGCTTTTACTTTGACATTTATTCATAGGATGAATATTTAAATTAAAGAAAAATATACTTAAGTAACTAAGACTCCTTTTTCCTGTGTCTTTCTTGGTTTGTCCTCCCCTCTTTCCCCTCCCTCCCCATTAGGTGGTGTGGAATGGCTGCAAATCAAGGATAATGATTTCTCCTATAGACCCAACATGATTTGTAGCTTTCTACATGAAAATGAAGATGAAGATGTTGTAGTTCCAGCCTCAGATAAACCTTTGGAGTTGGAAGAGCAAGAAATTCAAATGAAGGATAATTCAAACCTGAGTCACGAACAGGGGAAGCCACTGCACCTGGAAATAGAGGATTCTGGTCCTCTTATTGATATCCCTTCTTTTGAGACAGAAGGTTCTGTTTTTATGGAAACTCAAGATGCTACTTTAGAAAGCTCTCCTAGATGAAATGTTTCTCGTAATAACTAGTCGTGAACTTTTTAGAGTTTTTATATAAAATATTTGGCTGTGTAGCTTTCAGTTCACTATTATTTTATTTTTGTTGGCTATACACATATTTCCAATTATAGCTACAACTTAATATAACAGAATCATTAAGGACCAGGTATGAACTGAATTTTTTAAAATATGGTTTAAATGACTATAGCAACCCTTCTCTGCTGAGTCCTTTAAATTGGAGATTTTACTAAGGTAAGTGTATAAGTTTTCTATTGCGGCCATCATAAACTACCACAAACTTAGTGGCTTAAAACAGCAGGAATGTATTTTCTTACAGTTTTGTGTGTCAGCAGCTGGACATGGGCCTCACCTGGGCTGAAATCAGGGTGCTGGTAGGGCTTTATTCTTTTCTGAAGAGGGGCGTGGGGAGACATTTCCTTGTTCATTCAGTTGTGGGCAGAATTCAACTCTTGGAGTTGAAGGATTAAGGTCCCATTTCCTTGCTGTCAGCAAAGGGCCATTCCGGGCTTTTAGAGGCTGCCTGCATTCCTTGGCTCATGGTCCCCTTCTCTTCAAAGCCAGCAATGGCAGGTCAAGTCCCTCTCATGCTAAAATCTATGCTGCTTCCACCATCCTGTCTCTAACCAACCCTTCCTGCCTTTGCCTTTAAAGGTCCATTTGATTACATTGGGCCCACCTGGATGACCTTCCTGTTTTAAGGTCTGTAACTTTAATTTCATTTGCAAAGTCTGTTTTGCCATGTAACTTACGTAAACAGGCATAAAACTGAGGATTAGGGCCTGAAAATTTTGGGGGGCCATTTTCCGGTCTACCACAGTAAGTATTATATCTAGGAACAGAAAAAGAATTCAGAAGTGCTTAAGGATAAAGTTCAAGTTCCTGATAGTCCAGCTGTAATTCCACTCCTTTCCCCCTTGAGAAAGATACTGGAATTCAGCTGTAACAGTCATTCTATTATGGTGATGAGCAGATCTGGTCTAATTTGTATTTTTTAAGTAAATTATTCACAAACTTTAATACTTTGTTATAGGTTGAACTATATGAAATTGCCAATATTCAATTGTTTCTAACTACAAAAAACAGCAACTTCGTATGGTTTAACCTGGTGTTGATTTGTTAAAACACACCTCACATTAATTATATCTCATAAGTGTTGGAGATATAACTGTTTTTTGTGACAGATCAGATAACTAATGTTCTAGGGTGAGGAATTTTTTTCTTCAATAAGTTTTGTAACTTTTCAAAAAAAAACTTACGCTGATTAAAAACATTTCCAAATCATAAGTGCATATGTCTTCCCAATTTTTATACGGCTTTTTTAGCCTCAGCTTTTGTTAATAAAAAGCTTACTTTTCCCACCATATGTCTGTGTAGGAGAGACTGCTAATTATCTGACCCAATATCTGTTCTTCCTTTTTTTCTTTGTAACAGAATCCCAGAATTTATTCAGGTTATCAATGTGCCCAGCTTTCCTTGCGTGTATACATGGCCATTTGACTAAATTCTGGGCAGTGACATGGAATTAGAAGTGTCAAGAGTGGGATGATTCTGGCAAGTTTCCTTAAACCTTAAGGTGTAAGAGGAAATGGGCCAGCTCATCTTCTCTTTCTTCCTGCTGGAACATGGCTGTGGCGGCTAGAGTTCCACCAGGCTTCCTAGACTGTAAAGTAACCTTGGAAATAGAAGCCCTGGGTGGCAGAGCAACAAGATAGAAGATCGGATTCTGACACTATGCTGCTGCCCTAGACTGCTGTGAACAGAGAGTTAGTAAAACCCTTCTTTTTCTTCCTAGTAGAATGAGCTCGACTTTACCTTTCAGCAGCGTTTTCTCTGGAAACCTGCTGGACAAGGTACCAATAGAACATCAGCTGTAATGCCAGGCGATATTGTTTGTCATTTAAAATTACCCTTATCGGTAAGCTGTACCTGGACCAGGACGACTGGGACAAGTGCTATAAATGTCCATTGGAAAGCGTGGGCTTTGGACTTCCTTAAGTGCTGTGTTTCTTTTTGCAAAGATCCCTGGAAGCGACACTCATGGGCTCTGAAGAGATATTGGTTCTTAGGGAGCATGAAGGTTGTAAGCCAATGTGGCTTCTGCACCCACCCAGATGATCTTGTTCCCTTAGAGTGGAGCTCACACTTGGGAGTCTGGAACAAAGACTCCTGCTGAAACAAGTCATGCTGCTGTGCTTTTTCCTATGAAGTCAAGTGAGCCGCTGCAGGTTGGGTCCCCCAGGCTTATTGGGTCCTGTGAGCGAATGTCATTCCAAAACTCTGACTACTACTGCTGTTCAGGCAGAGAAGGCATTGCAACTACCTACCTCTGGCCTTTTACGTGAGAGAAATAACTTCTCTCTTGTTTAAGTCACTCTGTAATTGCCACAGTTAACCCTAATGGATACATTGTGCATTTTAGAAAACTTGAAAAATGTAGAAAAGTATAAAGAAGTTGAGTGGAAGCTTCTTGAGATTTGTAAACTTGTAAAAGAAACTGATCTAGACTATTAGGTAAGTTACACCTTAAATTGAAGAAGAAAATGAAATCATAAATTCTGAAGAGAATATGATGTGTTTTAGCTTCTTACCTGTTAATAGGATAGATGTTTGGAATTTAGTGAAATAAAATCTTATTTTTCAACCATGAAATATTTTGTAAGACTAGAACTTCATGTATGAATTTCTCCTCTGTTGGTTTGCCTTGTAACTTACTAGGATTACTCATCTTGGAACCAGTCTCTCTGTAGCTGTCACACTAAAGACTACTTCTGACACCAAATGCAGTGGGTGGCTTTTACTTGCAAATGATGGTGTTCTATTCAAAAGGGATCATATTGTTAGAATGTATCATGGAGAATTCTTCCTTAAGGCCATTATAGAAATGTTTGAAAACCCACCCGTTTTTCTTTTGTTTTTCTTTTTTGAGGGAAGTACTGGTATTTTGTCTCTGGGTTTAATGTAACTGTACTTACATAACATTAATGCGAATGTCAAGGTAGCAAGAGGTTCTAGTTTTCTCAGATCCAAAATAAAATTTCTTTCACTATCTTGTCTTAACAACCTCTTATTTCCTACTTATATTCCACGCTCCCAATTTGTGATTCTGTTAGTTTCCTACTGCTGCTGTAACAAATTACCAAGAACTTAGTGGGTTAAACAATATAAATTTATTATCTTATAGTTCTGGAGGTCAAATTTCAAGATTAAGTCTTGGGGGATAAAATCAAAAGGTAGGGCTGCATTCCTTCTGGAGGCTCCAGAGGAGAATCCACTTCCTTGTCTTTTCCAACTTCTAGAGGTTACCTGCATTCTTTGGCTTGAGGCCTCTTCCCCCATATTCAAAGCCAGCAATTAATATCTTCACTCAATCATCAGTCTCTTTCTTCTGACCTCTGCTTCTGTCATCATATCTCCTCTGATTGTTACACTCCTGCCTCCCTCTTAGAAGATCCTTTGTGGGTCAGCCCAGTGGCTCAGTGGTTAAGTGCACATGTTCCACTTCGGTGGCTGGGGTTTACTGGTTCGGATCCTGGGTGCAGACATGGCACCACTTGGCAAGCCACGCTGTGGTAGGTGTCCCACATATAAAGTAGAGGAAGATGGGCACAGATGTTAGCTCAGGGCCAGTCTTCCTCAACAAAAAGAGGAGGATTGGCAGCAGGTGTTAGCTCAGGGCTAATCTTCCTCAAAAAAAAATTATAAAAAAATAAAAAAGATCCTTTGTAATTAGATTGGGGCCACCCAGGAAATCCAGGATAATCTTCCTATCTAAAGATCCTTAATCACATCTGCAAAATTCCCTTCACGTATAAGGTAATATTTACAGATTCAGGGCATTAGGACATGGGCATTTTAGGGAGCCATTATTCTGCCTGCCACACTTTGGTGCATAAATTTTTCTGGGAGACAAATGAGGTGAGCCCTCTTATTGCCCCAGCATACCACCTGGAGAGAGTTTCCATGGCCCAGTGTAGGGAGGGGGAATCCAGATGGAGCCCAGTAGTCTCTGAGTTGAGGACATGGAACTGGGAATCCAGGGAGACCAAGGGGGCTGGAGTTTGCAGAGCAGAGTATTAGAAAGAGGAGAGTGTACAGAGAAGGATCCAGAGATCTGCAGAGAGTCTCCCTGGAGTCTTCAGCAGAATACCAATCAAGTGTGTCAGAAGACCCCTGGAGGCAGGGAAAAGCGCCGTCTGAACAGTCCCCGGAGCTTTTAACAGTTCCCAGCCAGAGTATAAAATCTCCTAATTCGTGGGGCATGGATAGAGTGCTTAGAAGGGTCCTGTCTCAGTACTGGAGCAAAATTAGCCTAAATAGGGCTCTCGCCCCACCTAAGAAAGCTTAAAAACAAGACCTGAGAGGATCAAACTGTTAGCTGCATCCCAGAATGACACTCAAGAATATTTTTAATGAATCCATCACCCAGCAAGGTAAAATTGACAATGTCTGGCATTCAATAAAATATTACCAGAGACTTCTGGTTTCTGGTCTGGCATGTAAGAAGCTGGAAGTCATCACTCTATCCTAACAAATAAAAAGGTAAACTGAAAAGCAACTCTCCTAAGACCCATCAGAGAAGTGAGGTCCCAGGGCAAACCACAGGGACAAGAATTGGAGAAAGTGAATACAGACAATCACAACTTACCAGAGCAGAAACCCACAAGCACAAACCTGCAAGAACCAGTGCTGAGATAGGAAAACCTGAACTGTGATTGATGGATTGCTAGAGGCTCAGTGTGGACAACCGAGAATTTAAAACCCCATGGGGTCTGGGTCATTGGGGGCCTCCACACTTTCTTGAATTTTGCCTCCAAGAGGTAGACCAGGTTGTCACAGTGAATATTGGAGAAAAATTCCTTTGTGCTTCTAGCATGGGGAGGGACAAAGGAACCATTTTCAAATATGCCAGAGCATGTTCTTAACAATGTCTGCCTTTAGGAGAAAGTATTTAATCAGAGCCAGCTGACCCTGGGGAGGGGAAATACCCAACTCCATCCCATTCTAGCCATCCTGTTCCATTAAAGAGAAGGGAGAAAATACTGAGAAGCACATGTGAAGTCCACAGTCCAGAGGATCAAGTCCACTGAGAGACCGAGTCCTCCCCATAGGTCTGGAGAACACTCCCCTGTCCCACACCTCACCACCACGTTACTAGAGGCCTGTTTACGGTAGTTCCTTTTACCCAGTACATCATGTCCAGCTATCAAAACAATTACAACACATACTAAAAGGTAGAAAGCACAGTTTGAAGAGACAGAGCAAGCATCAGAACCAGACTCAGATATGGCAGGGATATTGGAATATCAGACTGGGAATTTAAAACTATGATTAAGATGCTAAGGGCTCTACTGGACAAAGTGCATAGCGTGCAAGAGCAGATGGGCAATGTAAGCAGAGATTCTAAAAAGAACCAAAAGGAAATGCTGGAGATCAAAAACACTGTAACAGAAATTAATAATGCCTTTGATAGGCTTATTAGTTTACTGGACACAGCTGAGGAAAGAATCTGTGAAACTGAGGATGTCTCAATAGAAACCAACAAAACTGAAAAGCAAAGAGAAAAAAGACTGAAGAAAAAAAAGAACAGAATATCAAGAATGTGGCACAGCTACAAAAGATGTGACAGACGTGTATGGGAATTCCAGAAGAAAAGACAAGAGTAGAAGACATAATTGAAACAATAATGACTGAGAACTTCCCCCAAATTAATGTCAGATAACAAACCACAGATCCAGGAAGCTGAGGGAACACAAGAGGATAAATGCCAAAAACCCTACACCTAGGCAAATCTTTTTTCTTCTGCTAAGGAAGATTTGCCCTGAGCTAACGTCAGTGCCAGTCTTCCTCTATTTTGTATGTGGGTCACCGCCATGGCGTGGCTGCTGCCAAGTGGTATAGGTCCACTCCTGGGAACTGAACCCAGGCCACTGAAGTGGAGTGCACCAAATTTAACGACTTGGCTGTGGGGCCAGCCCCTAGGCATATCATTTTTAAACTACAGGAAATCAAAGATAAAGTAAAAATATTGAAAGAATATAGAGGGGGGAAAAAAACCTTACCTATAGAGGAGCAAAAATAGGAATTATATCTGACTTCTCATCAGTAATCATGCAGGCAAGAAGAGAGTTGAAATGAAATAAAGCGTTGAGAAAAATAAATCACCCTAGAATTCTGTACTCTGCAAAATTATCCTTTAAAAGTGAAAGAGAAATACATTTTCAGACAAACAAAAATTGAGGGAATTTGTTGCCAGTAGATCTGTCTTACGAGAAATATTAAAAGAAGTTCTTAGAAGGAAAGTGATATGAGTCAGAAACTCAGATCTACATAAAGAAGGAAGAGCATCAGAGAATAAGTGAAGGTAAAATAAAAATTTTTATTTTTCTTATTAATTGATCTAGCAGACAATAATTTGTTCAAATAAATAGCAACAATATATGTGGATTGTTATAGAATAAATGTCTGTGTCTCCCCCAAATTAATATATTGAAATCCTAACCTGCAGTGTGATGGTATTAGAAGGTGGGGCCTTTGGGAGGTGATTAGGTCGTGAGGGTGGAGCCCTTATGAATGGGATTACTGCTCTTATAAAGGAGACCCCATAGAGCTCCCTTGACCCTTGTTCCTTGTGAGGACACAGCAAAAACATGGCTATCTGTGAACCCAGAAGTGGGCCCTCACCAGGCACCAAATCTTCTGGTCCCTTGATTTTAAACTTCCCAGGTTCTAGAACTGTGAGAAATACATTTCTGTTATTTACAAGCCACCCAGTCAATGGACTAAGACATGTATGCTTATGTACAAGTGAAATGACTGACAGTAATGATACATGGGACAGGAAAGATGAATTAGGATTATTTTGTTATTATAAGGTACTTCAACACCCCATGAAGTGGTATGTTGTTATTTGAAAGTAGACTTGGGGGGCCAGCCCTGCAGCCTAGTAGTTAAGTTTGGCATGCTCCACTTTGGTGGCCTGGGTTCAGTTCCTGGGTGTGGACCTACACCATTTGTTGGCAGCCATGCTGTGGTGGTGACCCACATACAACATAGAGGAAGTTTGGCACAGATGTTGGCTCAGGGTGAATCTTCCTCAGCAAAAAAAGAAAGAAAGGAAGAAAGGAAGGAAGGAAGGGACGGAGGGACGGAGGAAGGAAGGAAAGAAAGACCATTTTTAAAAAAAGAAAAAGTAGACTTGGATTAGTTGTAAATGTATATTGCAAACTCTAGGGCAACCACTAAAAAATGTTAAAAAAAGAAGTATAACCAAATATGCTAGGAAAGGAGTGGAAATGGAATCATATAAAATGTTCAATTAAAACCACAAAAGGCAGAAAAAGAATGGAAGACAAAACTATGAATGAAGAACAAGGGCAACAAATAGAAAACAATAATATATATGGTAGATATTAATCCAACTATATCAAAAATCACTTTGAATGTCAATGGTCTAAATGTACCAATCAAAACACAGAGATTGTCAGAGTGGATGAAGAAACAAGACTGAACTCCATGTTGTTTACAAGAAACCTGTTTTATGTATAAAGACACATATAGATTAAAACTGAATGGAGAAAGATATACATGCTAACACTAATCAAAAGAAAGTAGGAGTAGGGGCCAGCCGGGTGGCATAGTGGTTAAGTTCGCATGCTCTGCTTCAGCAGCCTGTGGTTTGCAGGTTCAGATCTCAGGCACAGACCTACACACTGCTCATCAATCTACGCTGTGGCGGCATCCCACATACCACAACTAGAAGGACCCATGACTAAAAATACACAACTATGTACCGGGGGTCTTTGGGAGAAAAAGGAAAATAAAGTATTTAAAAAAAAAGTTTAAAAAAACAAAGAAATGGACAGATCCTGCAGGCAAAAAATCAATAAGGACATAGTCGATCAATAACACCATCAGTCAACTGGATATAATGGAAATCTGTAGATTGCTTTATACAAGAAGAGCAGCATTTACCTTCTTTTTAAGCTCACATGGAACACTCACCAATGCGGACCATAATTGGGGCCATAGAACACACCTTAACAAATGTAAAAGGATATAAATCATATAATGTCTGCTCTCAGGCCACAACAGAATTAAACTAGAAATCAATAACAGAAAGAGAGCTAGAAAATTCCAAAATACTCAGAGATTAAACAACACACTTCTAAATAACATGAGTCAAAGAAGAAATCTCAAGAGAAATATAAAAATATTTTGAACTAAATTAAAATGAAAACACAACTTATCAAAGTTTATGGGATGCAGAGAAAGCAGTTCTTTTTTTTTAATTTTTTTTTTTTTTTGAGGAAGATTAGCCCTGAGCTAACATCTGCTGTCAATATTCCTCTTTTTGCTGAGGAAGAATGGCCCAGAGCTAACATCCGTGCCCATCTTCCTCTATATGTGGGACACCTACCACAGCATGGCTTGCCAAGTGGTGCCATGTCTGCACCTGGGATCCAAACCGGTGAACCCTGGGCCACTGAAGCAGAACATGCGCACTTAACTGCTGTGCCACCAGGCTGGCCCCAAGAGAAAGCAGTTCTTATAGGGAAATTTATAACACTAAATGCATATATTTGAAAAGAAGAAAGATCTAAAATCAACCATCCAAGCTTCCACATTAAGAAGCCAGAAAAAGAAGAGCTAATTAAATCCAAAGTAAGCAGAAGAAAGAAATAATAAAAATTAGAGCAGAAAGGAGTGAAATTGAAAACAGGAAATAGAGAAAATCAACAAAACCAAAAGTTGGTTCTTTGAAAAGATAATAAAATCAATAAACCTCAAGCCAGACTAAATAAAAAGAGAGGACACAGATTTCTAATATCAGAAATGAAAGAGAGGACATCATTACAGACCCCATGGGCATTAAAAGGATAATCAAGGAATACTATGAACAACTCTGTCTACAAATTTGATGACCTAGATGAAATGGACTGATTCATTGAAAGATACAATCTGCCAAAGCTCACAAAAGAAGAAATAGACAATCTGAATCGGCTTATACCAATTAAAGAAATTGAAGCAATAAATTATAAGCACCAGACCTAGATGGGTTCACTGGTGAATTCTACCAAACATTTAGAGAAGAAATTATAAGAATTCTCTACAATCTCTTTCAGAAGATAGAAGCAGAGGGAATACTTCTTAACTCGTTCTAGGAAACTAGCACTATGTTAATACCAAAAACACATAAAGACATTACAAGAAAAGAAAACTATAGACCAACATCTCTCATTAACATACATGCAAAAATCCTCATCAAAATATTAGCAAATTGAATCCAACAATGTATAAAAAGAATTATACACTGTGACCACGTGGAATTTAGCCCAAGTATGCAACGCTAGTTCAACATTCGAAAATTTATTAATGTAATTCATCACATCAATAGGCTGAAGAAGAAAAATCACATGATCATATCAATAGAAGTAGGAAAAGCATTTGACAAAAATCCAACACCTATTCCTGGTAAAAAACTCTTTGCAACCTAGAATAGAGGGGAACTTCCTGATCTTGATAAAGACTATCTACAAAAAAAACCTACCACTAACATTATACTTTTATTTTTTTAAGATTTTATTTTCCCTTTTCTCCCAAAGTCCCCAGGTACATAGTTTTATATTTCTAGTTGTGGGTTCTTCTAGTTGTGGCATGTGGGATGCTGCCTCAGCATGGCTTGATGAGTGGTGCCATGTCCGTGCCAAGGATTTGAACCTGTGAAACCCTGGGCCGCCGAAGCAGAGCATGCGAACTTAACCACTCAGCCATGGGGCTGGCCCCCTAGTAACATCATACTTAATGATTAGAAACTTGAAACTTTCCCACTAAGATCAAGAACAAGGCAAGGATATCCTCTCTCACCACTGCTTTTCAACATTGTACTGGAAGTCCTACCTAATGCAATAAGACAAGAAAAGGAAATAAAAAGTATACAGATTGGGAAGGAAGAAATAAAACTGTCTTTGTTCTCAGATGACATGATTGTCTACATAGAAAATTTGAAAGCATTGACAAAAAAACTCCTAGAACTAAAAGTGATTATAGCAGAGATGCAGGATACAAAGTTAGTACACAAAAGTCAATTGCCTTCCTGTATATCAGCAATGAACAAACGGAATTTGAAATTTAAAACACAATACCATTTACATTAGCATCCCAAAATGAAATACTTAGGTGTAAATGTAACAAAAAATGTATAAGATCTATATGAGAAAAACTACAAATCTCTGATGAAATAAATAAAAGAAGAACTAACTAAATGGAGAGATAATTCATATGGATAGGAAGGCTCAATATTGTGCAGATGACAGTTCTTCCCACCTTCCCAACACTGATCTATAGATTCAATGCAATCTCAATCAAAATCCCAGCAAGTTATTTTGTAGACATTGACAAACTGATTCTAAAGTTCATATGGAGAGGCAAAAGACCGACAATAGCCAACACAATATTGAAGAAAAAGTAAGGAGACTGACACTGTCTAAGTTCAACACTTACTATAAAACTACAGTAATAGAGACAGTATGGAGTTGGCAGAAGAATAGACAAATAGGTCAATGGAACAGAATAGAGAGCCCAGAAATAGACCTATATAAATATAGTCAATTGATCTTAGACTAAGGAGCAAAGGCAACACAATGAAGCAAATATAGTCTTTTCAATAAATGGTGCTGGGACAAGTGGATATCCATATGCAAAATATTGAAGTTGGACTCCTATCTCACATTATACACAAAAACTAATTCAAAATGGACCAAAGGCCTAAATATAAAAGCTAAAATTATAACTCTTTGAAGAAAATAATAGGTGTAAATCTTTATCATCTTGGGTTAGGGAATGGCCTCTAAGATATGACACCAAAAGTACAAGCAACAACAACAACAAAATGGATAAATTGGACTTCATCAAAATTGCAAACTCTTTTTGCTTCAAAGGACACTATCAGAAAGTGAAAAGACACCTGCCCAATGGGAGAAAATATTTGCAAATTATAGTTCGGATAAGAGATTTGTATCTAGAATATATAAGGAACTATTACAACCCAACAATTAAATGAGAACAGAATTTAAAAAGGGGCAAAAGAGGGACCAGCCTGGTGGCGTAGTGATTGGGTTCACATGTTCCACTTCAGTGGCCCAGGGTTCACTGGTTGGGATCCCAGATGCGGACCTGCACACTGCTCATCAAGCCATGCTGTGGTGGCAACCACATAGAAGAACTAGAAGGACCTAGAACTAGGACATACAACTACGTAGTGGGGCTTTGGGGAGAAAAAAGAAATGGGGAAAAGATTTGCATAGACATTTTCCCAAAGGAGGTATACAAATAGCCATCAGCCTGTGAAAAACTGCTCCACATCAGGGAAATGTAAATGAAAATGTAAATGAAGCTACAATGAGATACCACTTCACACCTGCTGGGATGGCTTAATTAAAAAAAAGATGAATAAGAGCAAATTTTGGTGAAGATGGGAGAAATTGGGAACCTGTGGTTTGTAGACTAATGCTCCCCCTAAAAGATGTCCATGGCCTAAACTCAGGAATCTGTGAATGAATTACCTTACGTGGCCAAAGTGAATTTGCTGTTTGATTAAGTTAAGGATCTTGAGGTGGGGTGATTATCATGGATTATCCAGGTGGGCCTCATGTAACCACAAAGGTCTAATAAGAGCAAGTCAGCATTGTCACAGTCAGAGAAAAAGATGTGACAGTGGAAACAGGTTCAACTAATGCCCTTTGAAGATGGAGAAATACCAAGAAATGCAGACAGCATCTAGAAGTTGGAAAAGGCAAAGAAACAGATTCTCCCCTGGAGGAACGAAGCCCTACTGACATCTTAATTTTTGACCTGTAAAACCAATTCCAGACTTATGACTTCCAGAACTGTAACATAATAAATTTGTGTTATTTTAAGCCAGTAAATTTGTGGTAATTTCTTACAGCAGCAATAGAAAAACCAATACCAAGCACTCTTATATTGCTAATGGAAATGCAAAATGCTGCAGGTGACAAATAGTTTGGCAGTTCCTCAAAATGTTAAACATAGAGTTACCATATGATCCAAAAATTCTACTCCTAGAGAATTGAAAAGTCTGCACAAAAACTTCTACATATTCAAAGCAGCATAATTCATAATAGTCAAAAAGTGGAAACAATCCAAATATCCATCAATTTTTGAATGGATAAATAGGGTATATCCATAGAATGGAATATTATCCAGCCCTCAAAAAAGAAATGAAGTACTAATACATACTACAACATGAACCTTAAACACGAACACGTGTACACCTAGCAAGTCAAAGAAGCCAGACAAGGAAGGCCACATATCGTATGAATCCATTTATATATGTTCATAATAGGCAAATCCATGGATACAGATTGGTGGTTGCCAGGGGTTGGCAGGAGGGGAAAATAGGGAGTGACTGCTACTGGGTTGGGAGGGGGCTGTTTCCTTTTGGAGTGATGAAAATACTCTGGAATTAGATAGTAGTGATGACTGCACATCTTGTGAATATACTAAAGACCACTGAACTGTTCACTTTATAGAGGTAAAATTTTATGGTATGTGAAGTATATGGCAAATAAGAAATTGGGAAAAAAGTCACGGTCAGCAGCGCTTTTCTGCACACCTTTTACATGCCAGGCACTGTGGTAGGTTATAAACTTTGCCTCACCGATCTCACAGTTCAGTCAATAGTGCACATTTCACACGGATATTTTCAGTGACTACTTGAGTACCCATCGTGCTATCAACCTTTCTAGCATCCCGGGAGACTCCCAGAAGAATAATACCTGGTCCCTGAAAACCAGACTCCGGGTACACACACAGGTGTGTAAGTCAAGCTGCTAGAGGTGAAGTTACCCAGAGCGTTACCTGCGGGTAAAGACCCAAAGCAAAAACGCGTAACCAAGGAAACCAGGCGCGACTCCACCCAAAATGGCCGCTCACGCCTCGCAGTGCCCGCGGCGCAGCGGCCCCAGGAAGTGGCGTCACGTGCAGCTTCCGGTTCCGCCTGTTCCGGGGCACGGGCCTATCTCGCGTCCCCGCGCGGTGCACGTGTGTTCCTCCGGCTCGGCTTGCGGTAGCGATGGACGCCTTGGATCGAGTTGTGTAAGTTGGCTGGCTGGCGGCCCCGGGGAAGGCTGGGGAGAGGGGCTCCTGTGGCGGGAAGGCGTGGTGCAGCCCCTGCCGCCCGCTCCTCCTGGCTGCCGCTCCTTCCTCGCAACCTCTGCCGGTTGGGCCCTGTCGACCCACTAGCCTGCGTCTCCCTCGGTTCGTGCCGCCTGCCGGGAGACGGAGAGCGGGCAGGCCCGGGGTGGGGGCCGCGGGGTGGAGGTGCCGCGTTTTTCCTGGCGGGTTAGAAGCGTCCTGATTACTGAAGCAGTGTGAGCGAGGTGGCGGAGTGAGGCTTACGAGCACAGGCCTCGGAGTCTGACGGACCTAGGTGACAGTCCGGGCGGTCCACTTAGAGCTTTGTGACTTGGGGCTATTTCATCTCCATAAGTCTCAGTTTACTCTGTAAAATAGTGTTCCTAGTAGCCGTACTTCGTAGAACTGTGAGGATCGTTTTCGAGAATGTATGTAAAAGCCTTTGCCACAGCACGTAGAAATGCTCATTTGCTTTTTTTCCTCTCAACCTTGTCCACGTCTCCGAGTTATCCTGGAGCGATGGCTGTTTTCAATTCGTTCCATAAATATTTTTGATCTCCTAAATATTATTGCAGTTATTTGCTGTGGTTTTCGTGCGATTTACCTGGGTTAACATGCGATCAAGAAGAGCAAATTCTTTTAGTCATTAATGCCTAGATTTTTGCACACTTGCTGTCTATTTCTCTAGATGTGAGGACGGCAAATATCCGTAAGACTGGTTTATGGTCTAATTGGGGCACAAACAGCTAGTAAAACATAGAAGGTGTTACATTTGTTGCTGGTTAGCGAGAAGTAACAAACCACATGGAATATAGAGCACATATCACTTAGTTGCCGTATAGACCCTAAAGACCTCTTGATTCCATTTAATAAATAATGTGTCTTTACCAACCAGTAAGGGATTAGAAGCTTTATATGTGCTTGACATTTTATCTGGAGAGGAATTTTTTAAGTATGCACGGTAAACTAAAGTGTATGTATATTCTGTTTTTCTTCTCGAAGAGTCCATAGGACTGGAAGAAGTAGGGAAGGTCATAGTTATTTAAAAGAAGAATTCTTTCAGTAGATGGCAGAGGACTGTTGGAAAAGCGACATAATCACTGTAGAGGAAGTAGAAGTGAAGCCCTTTCTGAGGAGAAACATATAAAAAACATTCTACTCCTGCTGTCACATCATCAAATCAGAGTAATGTATTTGTTTTCATATTGTGCAGGATGACTGGTCTAGATGAGTTTTTAGTCTAGCTCATTTTGAAGATTTGCCTCCTTACAAGTTATGTGACCCTGGGCAAATGACTTCTCTGGCCTCAGAGAAGTGTAAAGTGAACGTGATTGCGCCTGTCACATAGGGTCTTGGTGAGGATTAAGGCTTAATAGAGTGACTCTATAAAAGTGTCAGTCATTTTATCCTCCTTTTTTTGGAGTCGTATTTGACTTCTCAGCAGTGATGTTGTAGTGGGACAGTGTATACTTCCTGGCAGGCATTATGGTCTTAAAGCTGGAGGAAAGATAAGCAAGAATTTGCCTCCCTATGCTTAGTAACTGCCCCCGAGTTCATGAGCTGTCGGTGTGCAATTCTGTGTGTTAGGATACAGCGTACAGTTTGATTGCTTTAAGATTAAAGAAAAAATAATGGAGTAAAAACAGCAAGAGTATTCAAGTCTTTTTTTTTTAACTAAAAAAAAGATTTAGGAAAAAGCAGTAATGAAAGAGTGCTTGGAATATGAAAATGAAAGTGTTATTGAAAAACCAAAAGCTAATAAAATTAATGTTTAATTTAACAGTAATAACTGAATGTCCTTTACTAATTATCTCCTTAAAAAGTGAGATTTTGTTTAATGGTGGAATCCTAACTGTTGAATGTTATGTAATGCCTCTGTTGATTTTTAAGATTTTGCACATTAGTCAAGTCATGGTTTTGTAATAGGAGGAAAATGTTTTAAGTTGTTATGAATTGTTATTTTCTGAACAGAAAGCCCAAAACGAAAAGGGCCAAGAGATTCCTTGAGAAGAGAGAACCGAAACTCAGTGAAAATATTAAAAATGCCATGCTGATTAAAGGGGGCAATGCAAATTTAACAGTGACACAAGTGCTTAGAGATGTGGTACGTATATATACTTATTTTTAAAATAGTATTGAAATCATTTTAGGAAATTTTCTGCATGCTAGTGTGGGCTGCTGGAGAAATGCATAGGTGAGTTTGCCTTGCCTTAAGAACTGCTAGCCTTAGAGAAAAGCTGAAGTCGGAGGTTGTTTGCCCTGCCAAGGCACTGACTATTGTTTTCCTTAAAGCAACTAGTTCCTTTAGAAAATTTTAACTGGTTTCAATTACTAGAATTTGGTTTACTCACCTTTAAGGCATCGATCTAATTTGTGAAGTGAAATAACTGCATGTTACTGTATATATTTATTCCCTCACCAACACCACTTAGCTGTGCTAGGTGCTGGGCATTAACAGATACGGCAGCTTCTCCCTTCGGCGAGCTTAATGAGGGAGATAGACAAGTAAAAAATTTATAGCCCTGTGAAGTAAGTGCTGTGCTGGAAGCATGTACAGAGTGGGATGGGAGGCAGAGTTAGAGTCCCATAGGGATACCCGCACACAGGATGGGCTTCCCAGAGGTGATGCTTAAGCTTCATTTTGTAGGAGGAGTTGGAGCAAGAAAGGAGGGAGGAAAAGGAAGAAAGGGGCTTCCAAGGATGAGGGAAAAAGCTCGTGCAAAAGGGAGTGTCGGGGAGCATGATGCGTTTGGGGAACTGCAAATAATTGGGCATGGCTGAAGGAGGGTGGGCTAGATGAAGCTAGAAGAACAGGCAGGGATCAGATAGTAACGTGGAGCTTGGACTCTATTCTGAAAGCTCTAAGGAACCGTTGAAAGATTTGAAGTGAGAGGTATGATCATTCCATTTAATTGGCTTGACTAGAGAGGATGGAGAGCAAATGTAGGAAACTAATTAAGCCATTGCTGTCAGCCAGGTACAGAGCAGCTGGAGTCTGGCAGCAGTGAACATGAGAGATGACCAGGGAGAATAGATGTTGAGGGTAGAAGAGTTTGTGCAGGAATAAGAAGTGTGACTTACCAGGTTTCTGTCTTGGATGCCCATGAGCAATAATGCCAATTAAGGGAAAATATCCGGTGAAGCAGGTTTGGAGGGAAAAGTGACATGTTCAGTTTAGGATGCGTAATTTAGGTGATGAAGATAAAAGCTCTGTTTTTTTTTTCCTTCCTCCGTAGCCTGGTGTGTAGCCCAGTGTCTGGCACATAGTAGGTGCTCAGTAAATGTTTGATCAGTGACCGAAAGGCATAGTCTGTGGGGTTATCTAGTAGATAGTTGAATATTTAGGTCTCCAGTATAGCAGATAAATTCGTTGAGTGAAATGAACTAAGTAATTGAGTAGATTTTTAAATTTGACTAAACTCCCTATGCTTGTTAAATACGATGGTCAGTTCAGATATCTGAATGTCTAAATTGGCTCATCCTTTTTTAATATATTTGTCTGAATGTCATTGTATTGATGGGATACGGCCCCTGTCTTCTAAGAGCAGTACAGTATTACAGGTTATTACAGTAAGTAACGCTCATATTGATGACTCTGAGTTGTCAACAAAGGTGGTAATTCATTACACTGAGGCAGGGAAACGTTTGGTCAAGAATCATCAAAAGTTTTAGGACTTAAGATAGATTTTCCCTGTGAATTTCCCTTGTTCACCAGCTCTGATAGTTGATGACTGATCATTTCACCCTATTTTTTGTTGTTTCCCTCACTTTCCCCTTTCTCTAATGCGAGATAATGCCTTAGATCTTTGTTATTTCCTATGGTAGAGCATGGGACCATATGGGTAATAAGTGATTATTAGTGGATGGGTGGAAGGTAGTAGGTAAAAAATGAAAGAAGGCTTGAATCACAGGAATTTTTTTGAAGGGCTTTGTCTCTGGCTAGTATTCTGATTGTCATCATTGTGACTGTTTCTCAGTTCTTTTATCTCCAGACAATGAGTTTTCGATTCTCTCAGCCTTTCCTAACAGGATTTATCTTTTGTGTTTTCTTCTGCTCTTCTTTCTACTCTCAAATTGTTTGCCTGGAAAGAAGGGAATAGGTAGAGTTTAAAGAAATGAAGGGAATCTTTTAAGTTGGATGGACTGTTGAAAGGACATAGAAACCTTTAAGTAAGAAAATCTAGTCTAGGTTAGAGTATCAGGCATGTGTTGCAAGTTGTAAGTGATCAAAAGGGAGCCAAGCAGAAGACATCAGAATAGGATTCAGGGACCAGGGTAGTCTTGTATAGTGACTATTATAATGCTTTATTTTGTCTCTGCGTTTTAGAATATGTTTTTTTTTGAAATCTGTAAATTATGTTTTACAG
Source organism: Equus asinus (assembly GCF_041296235.1). NCBI lineage: Eukaryota > Metazoa > Chordata > Mammalia > Perissodactyla > Equidae > Equus > Equus asinus. The sequence goes on from NC_091813.1 coordinate 46,279,480, forward strand.
TATGCACTGAAAAAACCGTATGGCGTTCTGTATAAAAAGTAAGTCATGATTTCTTTTACTTGAAATTGTATTGTTCCATTATAAAAGTAGCAACCAACCACTTTATGGAAGATTTAGAAAAGATTTTTTTTAAAAAAACACTGCAGTTCCTTATATACTTTTTTTTTTTTTTAAAGATTGGCACCTGAGCTAATGTCTGTTGCCAATCTTTTTTTCCCCTTCTCCGCAAAGCCTCCCCAGTAGATAGTTGTAGGTCCTTCTGGTTGTGCTCTGTGGGACGCCTCCTCAGCATGGCTTGATGAGTGGTGCCATGTCCATGCCCAAGATCCAAAGCGGCAAAACCCTGGGCCGCCAAAGGGGATTGCGCAAACTTAACCACTCGGCCACAGGGCCGGCCCCCCTTACGTACATTTTTAACTTATTTCTTTCCAGTCTATTTTTTCATTTGTGTCGAATATTCTTACATAGTTGTAATCATATATATTATTTTGAAATAATTGATAGACTTAGAGAAAATTTGCAAAAACTGTAGAGTTCCCATATACCCTTCACCTAACTTCTCCTAATGTTACATCTTGCATAGCCATGTTACAGTTATCAAAAGTAGAAATTAACACTGGTACAATAATGTTAACTAAATTACAGGCTTGGGTTTTGGTTTGTACCAGTTTTTCACTAATATCATCCTTTTCTTCCAGTATCCCACAAGTTTAATGAGTCTTTACCTACTTTTGGTTTATTTTTTTAAATTAAAATCATATTTTGTTTAACTTAAATTTTTCATTTGTTCCCAATAGGTCATATTAGCTTATTTGTGAATTGCTGTTACCTGTTAATCATAAATCCTGCAATAATTTTTCCTGATTTGTTTCCCTTATAATTTTTTTTTTAAAGCTTTTTAGTAAGGAAGATTGACCCTGAGTGAACATCTGTTGCCAATCTCCCTCCTTTTTCTTTTTTCCTCCCCAAAGCCCCAGTGCATAGTTATATATCCTTGCTGTAAGTCATTCTAGTTCTTCTGTGCAGGATGCTGCCACAGCATGGCTTGATGAGCAGTCTGTACGCCCACACCCAGGATCTGAACTGGCGAAACCCAGGCCACTGAGCCAGAGTGGGTGAACCTAACCACTCAGTCACAGGGCTGGCCCCTAATCATTTTTTTTTAAATACTTTCTTTTTACTGATTATAAAAGTAATACATGTTTATCTTAGATAATTGAGATAATGCTTAAAGGAGTAAATAACCACTCATAGATAAGCACTGTGTAATTTTAACATTTTCTCCCAATTTTTTTTTTTTTTGCGGAAGATTAGCCCTGAGCTAATGTCTGTTGCCAATCCTCCTCTTTTTGCTGAGGAAGACTGGCCCTGAGCTAACATCCATGCCCATCTTCCTCTACTTTTTATACGTGGGACGCCTACCACAGCACGGCTTGCCAAGTGGTACCATGTCTGCACCTGGGATCCGAACCGGCCAACCCCAGGCCACCAAAGTGGAACGTGCGCACTTAACTGCTGCACCACTGGACCAGCCTCCTGTTTTATTCTTTTAGACAAAATTGAGATCATATTGTATATGATTTTCTTTCTCTTTAAATTCTTAAAAATGATGAATTATATACTTTATTTACCTGATTGAAAATCAGAAATTATACAGTGAAAATGTAAACACACATTCTTGCCAGAATAACCACCACCATTATTTTCTTGTATATATTACAGAATTTCTTTATGCACATTTAAGCAAATAAAAATATATATTCTTATTTCTTTCCCTTTTGCATGAAAGGTAGCGTGTTCTCCATTTCTCTGCCCACTGCTTCTCCGTCTCCACTACTGTCGTTCCTGGTGCAATCCATCATTTTCTTCTTTCTCTTCTGGATTTCTGCAACAACTCCTTACTGACTCCTTTCACTCTTGCTGCACCGCATTCCATTCCATTCCGATCATATCACTCTTCTGCCTAAACCCTCCAGTGCTTATTCTTCTAATATCTACATTCCTTACCTTGACCAGCGAGGCCCAGCATAGTCTGGGCTGTCTATACTTATTTGATCCGTACCCCACCATTATGCCTTTGTTCACTAAGCTCCAGTGACACCTGCCTTCTTTCTGTTTCTTGAATAGTCTAAGCTTGTTCTGTCTCAGAATCGTTGCGTTTTCTATTCTCTCTTCCTAGAATACTCTTAACCTCAAAACTTTTCCGTGGCTAACTCCTCATTAATCAAGTCTCAGCTCAAATAGTCATTTTCCACTCTTCACACTAACAAAATGCCCTCTTTTACTTTTCTCACAGGTTATTTTTGAATTTGTTTATTTTTCCACTAGAATGTAAGCTCCATGAAAGCATGGATCTTGTTTGACATGGTATGATAGTGTCGCTAGCTCCTAGAACAGTGCCCAGCACATAATAGGCACTAAATAAATATTTGAACTGAGGATATCCTTCCAGGTTCTTTTTTTGATCATCTGAATATAAAATTTACCTGATATGTTACTTAATTATTATGGATGAATTACTAAGATTATTAAAGTTAGGATTAAAATTAGAGTCACCTTTTTTTTAAATTTTCTTAGGAAAAATATTACAAGACCATTTGAGGATCAGACGTCATTGGTAAGTACAAGGATTTTTCTGATTTAAGAGAGCATATAAATGATTATTCAGGCTAATTTATGCAGTACTCCTAATTTATGATTTTTTTGAATCATAAATTTTTATGAATACATAAATTTGATGTAAAATGTAGGGGAAATAAGGCTTTTATACTTTCAAAAATAGGAATATAGATGTTACATTTCTCTGTGATTAGTATGTATATTCACTGCTTGCAAGTACTATATTGGTAGAATTTTTAAAAATTGAATTACATTTTAAGTGCATAATTAATAGATTATTAAAAAGGAAGCTTGTTATGAATCTATTTTATAAAGGAAGTTTAATTTTAAAAATTTGAGTTTTCTTTCTTCCAATGAAGGCTAGTAAGTGAAATCAGAAGATAAAAGGCGATACGTAGTCAATGGTGAATGATGAATGGACTTTGAGTATGTGGTGGTATTGGTTTCTTTCTAAAGAAAATCTTAAGGGAATAAGTGGTTTAAACTATTTAAATTGACTTAAAAAAATCAGAATGTGATTGTGTTCTCTTGACAGGAACACATTACGTGTTTTTTTTTTTTTAGTGAATTTAAAGAAGAACTTTCTGAACAGAATCTCAATAATTAATTAGAAGACTAAAATTGAACATATTATCCTAATGTGGCATCTAACTGCAATGAAAATTATATTAAGATATATTGCCAAAAATATTGGTAAAATAGATATTCAGTTTTTTACAAAATTTTTCATTGCAATCTTGAGTTTTTCAGTCATTTGTTGAAGAGATCACAAAAATAAAAATACAGGGCTTACCCCAGAATTCTAGCTCTTCCATCCACCACTTACTGAGGACTTGTTTTGTTTTGTGGCGCTGTGATGTTAAATGACCATTGTAGCACTGTCATATTGTAAAATCTGTAGCATTCTGTACTTCTTTTTTAATTTAGTGCTGATATGACAGCTTTTCCTACACTTGAAATTAATAAATCTCAGACATCTAGAGCTCGAAATGGCTGTGGAAACAGTGGTCATGTTGGCAATGTGGTTGAATTCCTCCTCCTGACCCCTCTTCCCCAGTCACACGTTTCTTATACTATCGTCCTGGAACTGTGCTTTAGAACAAGAGTTGGCAAATATACCTCCTGTGAGCGAAATCCCTGTGTGTGAGAGGCCTGTGAGCTGAGAATGGTTTTTACATTTTTAAAGAGGTTTTTTTTTAAAGCATATTAAAAGCCTAGAATATTTACTACCTGGCCTTTTGCAGATAATTTGACTACCCTTTCTCTAGAATTTTAGCTTATAAAAAGACTTCATGGAGAAGAATGACAGATCAGTACTGTATGTATGTGAAGGGTATTTTACGGAAAGCTTTGGGGTATTAGTCATAACATGAGAATGTAAAAAAAGATTTTAAGCAATCATTTTCATTGATTTGAGCATTTGTTTTTTTTTTTTAAGGATTGGCACCTGAGCTAACATCCGTTGCCAATCTTTTTTTTCCTTCTTCTTCTCCCCAATGCCCCCCAGTACATAGTTTGTATTCTAGTTGCAGGTCCTTCTGGTTGTACAGACTTGAACATTTAAAAAACGTTTTTTGAACATCTACTTTGTTCCAGACGTAGTATAAGGTACTTTCACATAGGATGTCTCATGTGGCCCTTGCAGATTTTTGCAGGAGGTGTTATTGTCCCTGTTACACATGATAAAACTAATTTTCAGAAGGTTGAACAGATCCCATAGTAAGTGGCAAAGCCAGAATTCTTGTACCTTCTGACTCTGCATCTAGGCTAGTGGGTAGTTGTGTGCTTGTTTGCTTCTGCTTAAATACTGGAATGAATGATAATCAAACGAGGGGCGCACACCTCAGGGACTCTTGTAACCAATGAAGAAAAGTTGAGGATTATGGTTGTTTCATCTGTTATTTAATTTTTTGTCATTAGTTTTGGAAGCTTTTCCAACTAGGACTAGACTAGAACACGTGGACTCTAATTTTTGTGCTGAGATTGGGAATCTCAATAAACTATCAAAGTGTGTGAGAGAGAGAGAGTATAGGCCTCAGTTTGAAACGAGCTGTCTAGGATAGAAAGCTCCATAACTGTATTTCCACTTCTCTCAAATCTGTAATGGAAGTCAATACTTTTGAGAACCAAATGGAGATGCTATCTCTTACTGGTAGGAACATCATAGATCTGTCAGTCTGTCCTTACCGGATGTACCACATGGAACTAGTCACAGCTGGGGTGGCATGAAGATTCGAGGGCAAGATTGCTGCATAGATGAAGTTTGCAATGAAAAGTTGCTAAATGTATTATAAACTCATGAGTCCAATTATAAACATCCAAGAACACCATTTTGATTACTTCATGTAGGTCCTCTATATATTCATGTGTGTTTTAAATGCATACTAAGATGCACCATTGATGTCAGTAATGTCCCATGAGTAGAGGCATTTGTTCAGCAAGTGAAATATTTGGTGTGCAGTTCCAAAACAACTGCATAGCTGAAAATAAATGGTCTCATTTTATTTAGTAACCTAATAGTTGTCATGTATTTTTAGTCTTGATCTTACATCTTTCTTTTTTTTTTAGTTCAGTGGTACAATTCTTAAGGTTCTTATATTTATGCATTGACCAAATGGGATTTCTGTGGTTTTACAGGAATTCTTTTCAAAGAAGTCAGATTGTTCTTTATTCATGTTTGGCTCCCATAATAAGAAGCGACCAAATAATCTAGTAATAGGTAAGTATCATTTACTTTTTAATATTTTTATTTATAGAGTCAGCTCTGTGACTCAGATTAATTGATGGTGTTGAGGATTCAGGAGTAACCAGTAAGCCCTAAGCTAGTTATTTTTTTCCTTGTGAATTTGAATAAAATTTTTTATCTACCTCTCTGCAGGCAAAGAATAGGCATGTAAATATCACCCTACCTGAAGTTGTAGATATTTTTCTAATATAAAACATATATATCCTGAGGCCAGCCCAGTGGTGCAGCAGTTAAGTTCACACATTCCGCTTCGGTAGCCCGGGGTTCGCCAGTGTGGATCCCGGGTGTGGACATGGCACCACTTGGCAAGCCATGCTGTGGTAGGCATCCCACATATAAAATAGAGGAAGGTGGGCATGGATGTTAGCTCAGGGCCAGTCTTCCTCAGCAAAAAGGAGGGTTGGCAGTAGTTAGCTCAGGGCTAATCTTCCTCAAAAAAAAAAAAAAAAAATATATCTCTCTCTCTCTCTATATCTCTCTCTCTATATATCTCCTAAATCAGTATTAGAATTAGAAAAAACAACGTGGCATACCTACCCACATAAATTAACTCTTTGCTAGTAAGTGTCTGTTGAATGAATACATTTGAAAAAGAAACCTTGCTTGGGTTTATTGAGACTTGTTCTTACATGCTCACTGGCTTAGGCAAGCCCTTTACCCTCTGTGGGGCTTCATTTACTCTTCTTTAAAATAAGGGAGTTTGGCCAGATGATCTCTGAGATCCTTTCTAGGGCAAAGATCCAACAGTCTATTCTGGGTAGAGTTGAAAACTTAAGAAAGAGAGGACATGTTTAGAGGGTATAAGGAGGAAGAAAAGAGGCAGATATTGAGACATTTTGAACATGCCAGTAACTGGGTACGTATAAGCCAGCTGTTTGCAAAAAATAAATGCTTAAAAGAAAATGTATTTTCTTTCTAGGTCGTATGTATGACTACCATGTGCTGGATATGATTGAATTGGGTATCGAGAAGTTTGTATCTCTAAAAGATATTAAGGTAAGATACTGATCGTAAAAGTTAAAAGCGTTTTGTGATGTTGCTCTTGGGTGAGAGTGACATCTTGTGGTGAAGAGTACCAATACAGTTTTGTACCTTAAGTGAAAAAGAACTTTGTTGCTCTAAAAGCACAATTTCATTTTACCTTTACTTTAAAAGGAGGAATATATTTATGGCATGTAACACGTATGTGGATCTTCTGGCTCTTAGACTTCGGTCTGGTTACTGACTCTTCTCTTGGCCCACAGTTTAAATGCTATGCTCTCCCTCTGAATTATCACGGCATCTATTTTATGGAACCGTGAAATACTAGAATTTTCAGTGAGCCCTGTTCTAACCCTAGGAAGCTCTGGCTGATTCTACGGTATTTTGGCTGCCAGCCACCAAATGGCTAGATCAGTCCTCCCCCTGAGGACTTGTATTTTGTGTCTCCTTTGTTTGAATGGGATTATGAAATAAAAAGTAGTTAAGTAGCCTCAGAAAAGCAAGAAAACTGTCCTAACTCAGCTCCTAGGTCCAAATTGGCTTTCTGCTCTTTCAAAACTCTGCTTCTGGCTTAATCTACTCCATCAAATACATTATTTCACTTAGACCTCATAGCTATCCTCTGTAAGGCTTATCGCAGATTTGTATAGATTTGGAAATTGAGGCCCAGAGGGATTCCATTGGTGACCTAGAGTCATACATATAGTAAATGGTATAACCAAGGTTAGTACTCAAAGACTTTGAAAGAAAGGAGATCGAAGTTTGTAATGGGAAGTTATGTAACTGTTCTAAATTTATGGATCTTTGAGGCTCATGGTATAGTTGAAAGAATTAAGCAAATATGTAATCTCTCCTTTTCTGAGCCTTTCCCTAAGAAGAAGACATGCCTTCTGGGTTTCCTGTGGGTTTGAAAAAAGGCTCGGATCAGATCCCCACTTAGTCAGCTGCACCAGCTTCCTCAGGTACAAGGGAGAACAGTGCTTGAAACAGCATTTAGAGGCAGAACACTTAGAGGCCTGTCTTGGCCGTTTAGATGCTGTTTGTGACCTGACAAGTCAGTTACTTCCCCAACCCTCAATTGCAGTCAGGTCTTAGGTAAGTAAAACCACATCAAATGAGATATGTGAAAATACTTATCAATGAATATAATATGTTGGAAGGTGTTTTGTGAAGTGTATAAGCTGTAATCTTTTATTACGGTGGAATCCATCCTTTTATTACAGTTTCTTTGGGACCATGCACGAATCCCTGGAGATGAGCAGCAGGTCCCCACTTCACCTTTACCACTGCTCCTAGCGTGGTCCCCAGTTGGTGCACATGAGCGCTGGCTGATGTCTGCATGCCAGCCCCTCTTCTCCACTTCGCTTCCAAAGCAAAGAAATACTTCCATCACTGTGCGGCTTCGAAACTGGACCACAAAACCATTATTGCTTGTCAGGTCTCATTCAAGAACCATTTGAATTGAATACTAAATAGTCACTCATGGAATATATCCATAACTATAAAATTCATTGATTTTTGAGAATATGCTTACATTGGCATCCTAACCTAGACTGTTAGCCAGTGTTCAACTTTTTACCCCATTTTTGGTTACAAGCTTATATTTGTAGTGTATTTTGGAGTTGCCTGTTTTGTTACACTTTGCTTTTATATTTATTTCTTCTTTAATTCTACGTCCTCATTTTTAGGACATCTTCACCAGGTATTTCTTTTCTCTCTGGCTTATTTTTGTTGCTGAGCATCATCCGTCTGTTAACTCGTAAGCAACAGGTGATCAGCGTCTGCCAGGAAGTTGAGTGATTATTCTAGGAGCCTGTTTTCTAAGATGGCCAAACTTCTAGGGATGGTTATTCTATGTAAAATAAACCTTAATGAATGAGATGATTAAAATTAAAGGCTAGTTGATTCTATTTTAGACAGGATAGAATACATTGCAACTGTCTGGGGATATCTTATTTGAAAAGTTTGTATATAATTTACAAGAATTATTTCCTTTTTTTCCTTTGTTTAAGAAGACCTAATTCCAGACGTTAGTTCAAGGCCTTCACATAATTATAGTATTTTTAGTATACTATATCATAGTGTTTTTATAGTATTTTGAATGTTAAGTGCCTTTCAGACTACTTAAATAAAGCTCATCTCTGTGGTTTCTTCTAGTTCAGGGTTTTCGCATTGGGAAAGATATCAGTGATACACACGTTAAGTACTGTTTCGCATAACTTGTTTGGTTATACTTTTATGATGTGTATACTGGGTCATGACTTAAAATAATATTTTTTATTACTATGCATTGTGGTCAGGATGGTTTGAAAGCCAAAGCTGTATTTGATGTTGCCTCACTTTCTCTTACTGACTGTCTGCTTAAATAGCCCCCATAGACCTAGGAGGAGCAGTGGAGGGTCCGGTAGGCAAAGATGGAAAATGGAAGAGTCATTGGATCTGGAGGGTCCATCTAGACCCTCTATCAGACAGACAGATCTTAGGCACATCTCCTAAGGATAGACCGTTAAAGTTCAGGGTTTGGAAGCAGAGAATGTCAACACGAGTGGTTATGGTGAACAGGGAAGCAACAGGCGACCTGTTGTCCTAGGGCAGAGGATGTTTGTTTTTTAGTCTTGTTTTTCTGGGTTTTTTTGCCAGGTTTGGATAATCCTTGATTGATGTCAGAGCACAGGTACTGGAATCGATGGGAAGCTCAGACCAACAGCTGTTCACCACCCTCCATAGATCAATCCTTCAGTTAAAGAATTTTTTCTATTTGATTTTTTTTCTTCTTTCACGTTGGTGGCTTTTAAATCCTCTTATTACTCGTGTCGCATTCTTATAGAAAATCCAGAACTGGACAAAATACTTTTTATAGTAAGCTTCAACCCTGCTGAGTGAGGCTTGCCCATACTTTCTCTCGCTTGTATAAAATTGTATTGCTTCCCATGTGAATGTTTAGTCGGTAGTTTAGCTTTCATTTAAAAATGTTATTTATGTGATACAGTAGGAAAGGCAGAGTGGTACAAATAATTCAAAGAAGTTAAATTTATTTTGATTCTGGGATGCTGGCTATTAGAGGGCTATGTTTATTCTACAGTAAGTTTAGCTTTTTATTTTATTATTTGCATAGAATAATGTTAAAAGGTAGCTTAGATCATTCTTTAACCACTAATTTGGCAGTGTGAGGGAGTGGAGTGAAAAATTATTTTTTAGTATAAAAATCTGTAAGTTTAAAAATCCCAACTCTAGTTTTAAGTCTAAAATTAGTATTCATAGACATAGTTTTAGGACAGTTAAGAAAATATGAAAACAAATCACTGTATATAAGTATTGACTGCAACACTTTAATTAGCATACAAACGGTTTAGACTTGATAATTATATAATTACAATTTTTTTTCATTTCGTAGAATAGTAAATGTCCAGAGGGAACAAAACCTATGTTAATATTTGCTGGTGATGATTTTGATGTAACAGAAGACTACAGAAGGCTAAAAAGTCTCCTTATTGGTAAGTATTTTAATATTTACTCCAAGTAGGGGGAGCTCAAGTGGACAGTCTAAGATGTCACTGGGGCACTTTCCACTTCGCTCTAGGTATACAGCTTTTTCTTCCTCCTTTTTCTTCCTGATCTCTTTTTTTCCTTTTCGTTATCTTCTTTATTCCCCACTAGCAACAGGGGACAGTTAAAGGGATGTTATATTCTATGGATCATTATTATTTTTAGTAACTTTGGTATCAACCTATTTATATAGCATTTTACACTTTATAAAATGCTTGCACCCACCTCCTGTCATTATTATCATTAAATTAAATTCAGAAAATTGGAAAGTTAGATTTTCAAGATTGTTATAAACCACTCACTTCCAACTCGGAAATCTCTGTTACTTTTTCTTAGTTTGATGTATGACTTTTCACGTTACGACCCCACATAACTTGCTTTTTTGATCTCCTTCCTCCCTCTTCCATTAAAAAAGTGGTTTATTGAAAGTATACCATGCCCGTTCGTATTGTCTTTTCTGATTTCATTCTTATTTATCTGGTTTCTTTGGTTCTTGCAAGTTTCAGATCAACTTTCTTTCCCAGGAAACCCTCAGTGACCTCCCTGGCTCCTTTTATTTCATTATCTTCGTCATCCTAAGTGTCAGGCCTGTACGTTATATATGTTGCTTCATTTTCACAATAACCTTGTAAGGTGGTTTTGGAGTTGACTTACTCTTAGTGAACTATGCTGGGTCCTAATGATTTATATAATGACTACATCCTTGCCTATGTGTTGACAAGTCACCTTCTTAAAATCCAGTCTACGGTTACTGTCATTATCTGGGATTCACATTAAATTTATCAATTTTAAACCGCTTTTTCTGCCCTATTTTGAAAAGCTGGCACTTTCGTTCTCCATGATTTCTTAAAGGTTACTAATACTTAATATTCTGTGATCACATCTGCCAGCTCTTTTCTAACTCTGGAAAGTAATTTAGTTTGTCCCTAGAGATATGAAGTTTTCTGATACTCAGCAGCATTTTCTTAAGTTTAAATAATTTATTCCATTTGTGCTTTTCTTGCACCATTCTTATAAGCTATGACACTTTTTTGGTTGCCTTTCTTTGGGATTTTTAGATACAGTAGTCTAGATCACTTTTTAAAAGTTATTAGAGTATATGTTATAAATAAATTAAATTGTGTACATGCTCTTTACAAATCTGAGCCGACTGAAAAAGGTTTGTAGACAGACTCATTTCTGTCATTTTCCTTACTTGAGATTTTGTTGTTAGTGCTGTTGAGTGGATTCTGACTCCTGGTGACCCTGTGTGCAGCAGAGTGAAACACGACCCGGTCTTTTTGTACTATCCTGTCACCCTCTAGCACTAGGTCAACCAATACTCTGTTGCTACTCATAGGGTTTTTTTTTTTCTTTTTTTCTGCTTTTTCTCCCCAAATCCCCCCAGTACATAGTTATATATTTTAGTTGTGGGTCCTTTTAGTTGTTGTATGTGGGACACTGCCTTAACATGGCCTAATGAGTGGTCCCATGTCCACGCCCAGGATCCGACCCAGCGAAGCCCTGGGCCGCCGAAGCTGAGCGCGCACTTAACCACTCAGCTATGGGGCCGGCCCCTACTCGTAGAGTTTTCATGGCCAATTTTTTTCCAAAGCGGGTGGCCAGGTCCTTCTTCCTAGTCTGTCTTTGTCTGGAAGCTCCAATGAAACCTGTCCACCATGGGTGACTCTCCTGGTATTTGAAATACTGGTGGTGTAGCTTTCAGTATCACAGCATGACAACCAACAGGTGGGTAGAATGGTTCCCTGACCAGGAAGTGAACCCAGGCCATGGCGTTGAGAGCACCGAATCCTAACCACTATACCACCAGGGCTGGCTGTTGGAATTACTTATGGTCTCATTGTTGGGATTACAATGTTCAGAACTTCTCATTTCTCTTATTAATGATGGCTATTTTTTCTTTTTATTTTATTGAGGTCATAATGGTTTATAACATTGTGAAATTTCAAGTGTACATTATTATTTATCAGTTTCTGTATATACTGCATCATGCTCACTACCAATAGTTTAATTTTTATCTGTCACCATATATATCTGCCCCCTTACCCATTTTGCTGACTCTCTGACCCCCTTCCCCTCTGGTAACCACTCATCTGTTGTCTTTGTCCATTTATTTGTTTATTAATTTCCACATGTGAGTGAGATCACACAGTGTCTGTCTTTCTCTGTTTAGCTTATTTCACTTAACATAATACCCTCAAGCTCCATTCATGTTAGTGCAAATGGGACAATTTTGTCTCTCTCCCTTTTTTTTTCTAATAGCTGAGTAGTATTCCATTGTATATACATACCACATCTTCTTTATCCTTTCGTCAGTCAGTGGGCACTTGGGTTGCTTCCACATCTTGGCTATTGTGAATAATGCTGCAGCTAACATAGAGGTGCATAAATCTCTTTGGATTGTTGATTTCAAGTCCTTTGGATAAATACCCAGTAGTGGGACAGCTGGATCATATGGTATTTCTATTTTTAATCTTTTGAGAAATCTCTATACTGTTTTCCATAGTAGCTGCACCACTTTGCATTCCCATCAGCATTGTGTGAGGGTTCCCTTTTCTCCACATCCTCTCCAACATTTGTTATTTTTTGTCTTGGTAATTATAGAATAATGGCTATTTTTTAAAAAACTGAGTACAAATGTTATCTGTTTAATCCTTAATAAAGCTCTTGAGTTTGATGACATTCCATTTTACAGATGGAAAAATGGAGAGTCAGAGAGCTGGTAAGTATGTGAGTCAGAATCAAAACCCAAAACCTGAGCTTTCCTGCCTCTGTTGTTCATCTTGCCCAAGGTGAACAGTTCCCTTGAGAGTCTTTGCTATAGGTTCTTACCTGTACTTTTCATGAATTAAAAATCATAATAATGACCACCATTTCCTTCTTCCAACATTACATACCCCCAAATACCAAGGGTGTTTTTTCAGCCAAGGTTTCTATTACTTGTATTCCATTGGCCCAGATTTCCTGTCTTTTTTTCCTCTAGTTCTTCCGTGTAATTATTAACTGTCAGTAAGGGGAGTACTTATACTATAATTTGTTATAACAGAGAGGGCTTTTGTTTAAATGGTTTTTATAAAAACTTTATCTTATTTTGTGCTTCCACTAGATGGCAGGAATGACCACATAATGCAGTGATGAGGGTGAGGGAGCGAAAACCAAAAAGGAATCTGGGGAAAGCCCGAGAAAGAAAGGTAGAGGAATGGAGTGAGCTTCTCAGGCTCTGAGGGGAGTTGAGTTTTTAATATAAATATGAAGTAAGACGGCTGCAGACTTCTTGGTTTATGTCGTGTGTTCAGATGAAGTAAAGTAGAGCAGTAGGGAGAAAGAATTTTATCAAGGGCTCTCTTCCTTCTAGGAAGTTCTTCTTTTGTGTGTGATTCGCCAGAAAGAAAAGTTACCTTCTTAACTTTAGCATTTTCATGCCAGGTACTCATTTTGTTCATTCTGAATTTTGCTTCTGTTTTGCTTTCTTAAATATTATATAGATTTGTAGTTAATCTTAGCAGGTCCTGCTTTTCTTTATAGGAAGCCAGGAAATACCTATGTTTAGATTCAGTCCATCCTAATTTTTATGGTTCATTTTTTATATGACTATTCATTGTCTATAAAGATGATAGTAAATCAGGTAAAAGGTTAGTTTTGTTAAATGTTCGTTTAAGGCCTACCTTAAACTTAGCTACCTAAGTGGGTTGCTTTTTCTTTGTTGCCCTTATCTCCATCAGTGGTCGTTGTTTTAATTTTTTTTTAACATTTCTCATTTCCTAATTCTTATTCCACTTGAAAAATGTATAATAAAATAACTGCCATAGATTAGGTCAGGTAATTTATTAAATTTAATCCTTTCTGCCTCTCTACAAAGATAATTGCAGTAGTCTGTTCAGGCTGCCAGAACAAAATACCATAGACTGGGTGGCTTAAACGACAGAAAGTTATTTTCTCGTAGTTCTGGTGGCTGGAAGTCCAGGAGCAAAGTTCTGGTGAGGGTTCTTGCTGGCTTCTTGCTGTGTGCTCACATGGCTTTTAGTCCATGTGTGTGCAGGGAAGGCAGAAAGGGAGAGAGAGACCGAGGAAAGAGGGTGGCAGTTTTCTAGTGTCTCTTCTTATAAGGGCACTAATCCTGTGGGCTCAGGGCCCCACCTTTCTGACACACCTCATTTAACCTTAATTACTTCCTTAGAGGCCCCATCTTCAAATGCAGCCACACTAGGGTTTTAACATATGAATTTGGGGGAGACACAAACATTCTGTTCAGGTGCCAGCCCAGTGGCCGAGTGGTTAAGTTCACATGCTCCACTGCAGTGGCCCAGTGGTTTGCCGGTTCAAGTCCTGGACGAGGACATGGCACCGCTCATCGAGCCGTGCTGAGACAGCATCCCACAATGCCACAACTAGAAGGACCCACAACTAAGAATATGCAACTATGTACCAGGGGGCTTTGGGGAGAAAAAGGAAAAATAAAATCTTTAAGAAAAAAAAAAATTCCGTTCATTAAGGTAATGTTATTCCCATGTTATGGATGAAGAAATTGAGACTAGTTACCTAACTTGTCCGGAGTGAAGAGCTAGTAAATGGCAGAATCAGGATCTTATCTATTCTCTGACTCCCCGTCTCCTAGTCTTTCCCATCAACACCCTGGTCAGCTACCTGTGCGCTTTCCCAATGTGTTTACTCATGGACACAGGCACACTTGAGATCTTATTTGTGCTTGGAATTGATCCATTGAAAAATCCAAACTGGGGCTTTCCTTCTGGCTTTAATCTGTTTGTCTTCTGCCTCTTCCCCCTCCTTACTTCCGTTTAACCAGGTTCTTATCCTTATCCCTGTACTCATAATATGTCCCTTTTTATCTCAACCATTATCCCTGCCCATTTTAGAGTCTGCCTTTTTGCAAGTATTCTGAGTTTCAACACATTTTTTTTTAAAGATTTTATTTTTTCCTTTTCCTCCCCAAAGCCCCCTGGTACATAGTTGTATATTCTTCGTTGTGGGTCCTTCTAGTTGTGGCATGTGGGACGCTGCCTCAGCGTGGTTTGATGAGCAGTGCCATGTCTGTGCCCAGGATTCGAACCAACGAAACACTGGGCCGCCTGCAGCGGAGCGTGTGAACTTAACCACTCAGCCACGGGGCCAGCCCCTCAACATGTTTTAATCCATCACCCTTTTGATAGTTCAGACTCTTCTTGTACTGTCATATCCCCAGGCCTGGAATCAGCTATTTCTCTAAGGAGCCCTGGGTGTTTTTAAGTGAGAAATTATTTTAGAAATCACAGTCTGGGTCCTAGGGATTTTTTTGGGGGTTTGTCATTGTTTTTAGGCTTTTTTAGTGGACAAAAGTATGAAATATGTTTGTTTGCTAAGATAAAATATATCGTGAGTTCATACTGAAACTTCCAACTCAACTTTAGGACGAAAGGATCTTTACTTCATTGACCTCATGTATGTACCTCGTTTTATCCATGACAAAAATCCAGATTCTCAGTGACTCCACCGTAATTACGCATTTACTTTATACTGTACTACGCACACAGCAGTCTCAGAATGAGGTATCGGTATTACTGCTACTAATATGAATATTGAATGCAGTTGAAGGTTTTTTGATTTTTGTGGTTTTTTTCCAGTTCTGTTTGTCTATAAGATACATCCTATTAGGAATAAATGGTCAAATTTCTGTGTTTTGAAGTCACTTGAAGAGTTCTTTTCTGTATGATAATGCCTCCAGCTCAATCTCAATACACAGGTTCATTTCATTTTGTTTTCAATTGTTGGGGGATTGCTTTAAATTTTTTTCATTTTAAACAACTTTTGAGGTATAATTTACATACAGTCAAGTACACATAAAGATTGAAAATTTGATGGATTTTGACATAGCTATACACCTGTGAAAACACTACTGCAATCAAGATACACTTTCCATCATCCCCTAAAATTTCCCTGTGCCCCTTTGCAATCCATCCCTTTTCTCTACTCTAAGCAAACGTTGATCTACCTACTGTCGTAGATTAGTTTGCGTTTTTCTAGAATTTTAGATAAATGGAATCATACAGTATGTATTTTTCTTGGCCTGTCTTCTTTCACTTAATTTGTTTTGATATTCATCATTTTGTTGTGTATATCCAAACTTCATTTCTTTTTATTGCCAAGCAGTATTCCATTTATAATTATTCCATAATTTGTTTGTCCCTTCATCTGTTTATGGGCATTTAGATTGATTCTAGCTTTTGACTATTACCAGAAGAGCTGCTATGAACGTTTATATGTAAATTTTTGTGTGGATGTATGTTTGAATTTCTTTTGGGTAGATACCAAGGAATGGAATGGTTAGATTATTTGAATAGTGTGTGTGTAACATTTTAAGAAACTATCAAACTGTTCTCCAACATAGTTTTACCATTTTACATCCCCACCAAGAGTGTATGAAAGCTCCAGTTACTGCACCTCATTGCCAATACTTGGTAGACCATTCTTTTTAATTTTAGTTATTCAAATGGGCGTTGTATAGTGATAGTAATGTGTTTCCAGTAAAATCCACAAAATAAAATAGTGGTATCATTGTAGTTTTAATTTGCATTTTCTGATGATAAATGATGAACATCTTTTCATGTGCTTATTGGCCATTCATATATCTTTTAGCAGAGTGTTCAAATCTTTGCCTGACCTTTTTTTTTAATTGAGTTATTTGTCTTCTTATTATTGAGTAATAAGAGGGGTGTATGTGTGTGAAATAAGTCCTTTGTCTCTTTTTCTGGTATATAGCCTTTGAATATATTCTGTTAGTCTATGGCTTGCCTTTTAATGATGTTTAAAGAGCAATCTTTTTAAATTTTTTAAAAGTCAGGTTTTTTTCTAATGATATGTTCTTACTGTGTTTTAAGAAACCTTTGCATATTCCCAGATCGCAAAGATTTTTCTCTTAAATTTTCTTCTCCAAGTATTACAATTTTAGGTTTTACATTTAGGTTTATGATCCATTTTGAGTTTATTTTTGTGTATGGTGTGAGGTAAGGGTCAGTGTTCTTAAAACTTTCTACCTTCATTTCATTCTGTTTTTTCTTCTTTCCTTTTCAGTCTTAAAAGCTTATGGAAAAAGCACATATGCCTCCAAGGTTTGCATTACAAAAGCTGTTTCAGGGGAAACTGGAATGTACATATCTTGTTCCCCAGAATGACTCTTGACTTCAGTAACCCTACCACAGTAGTGAGTGGGGCTTTATTAACTTGGTCACTGAAGGAGAATCAGGTTTTGGCAAAATCATGGGAAAACTCTTCATTAATTATGATCAAAATTTAGAGCCAGCCCTGGTGGCTTAGTGGCTAAGCTCAGTGCGCTCTACTTTGGCAGCCTGGGTTCGGTTCCCAAGTGTGGACCTCTGCTGCTCTCTTAGTGTCCATGCTGTGCTGGCGGCCCACATACTAAAAAATAGAGGAAGATTGTCACGGATGTTAGCTCAGGGCAAATCTTCCTCAGGGGTAAAAAAATTCTATCAAAATACCTTGAAAAGGGGGGACAGCTTAGTGGTGCAGTGGTTAAGTTTGCACACTCTGCTTCAGCCGCCTGGGATTCAGCTGTTCAGATCCTGGCTGCAGACATACGTACCGCTTTTCAAGCCATTCTGTGGCAGGTGTCCCAGATATAAAATGGAAGAAGATGGGCACAGATGTCAGCTCAGGGCTGATCTTCCTCAATCAATCAATCAATCAATAAAATATTATATATATATATATATATACCTTGAAAAGTATATGCTTGGTTTTTAGAAACATCCCTGTGGGATTTTTGTTCAGGGGAGTAGGGAAGGGTGGTGTATACATGTGCGCACACACTTGTGTCTGTTTTATGCATATCAGTGCTGGGTTTTTGGGTTTTTTTTGGTTAACCACGGGAAAGAAAAAGCAAACAACCAAAGATGTGTGCACTGCATCACCTGCCTGGGGCAGCTCCTCCTGAGTAATTAAGCTGGATGAACTTTGTCTGTAACTTTCTCTTAGCTAAATATTGTTCATGTATTTCCATTTAGCCTCCTCGGGGTTCAATCTTAGCTTTAAAATGAGGGGCCTAAACTTGATCACTGTTTTCCAAACTTCTTTATGCACCACCTTCCTAACTTTAGCCAAGTCATGTAGTATCCATAGTGTTGTTCGCTAGAGATTTTTCTTTAAATTGACTCCTCTTTTTAAAAGGAAATTTATGTCCCTACCATGAATAGGAAATGGTATACAATACGATAAATAATACATAGGAAATTAGGTCTGCCTGTATGTCGTTTGAAATTATCTCATGTGCCACCAATGGTTTGATTACACACTGTAGGAAAACAGCCTACTCATTGATCTCGATGGTTCTTTTCTGATTTAACAGTTTAATTTGTTAATTTTTGCTCATATAATTGAGATTTCTTGTTAGAATTTTCTTACTTGTTGGCCTCCGCCATAAAACAAAGGTGAGTTTGATTTAATAGTCAAAGTTTGCATACCCATTTCTGTAGAAATTTGCCATCTTAGACTACCTGTCTTATAGATTGAAATTTTATCCCTTGCTATACATTTTTTAAAAAGTAATATCCGTGATAATATGATACACTCCAATGCTGAGCACTAGCTTAGAGGGAGAACTTCAAAACTGAAAAATTCGAGGGCTCACGGAACAAAACACAGAAGTAAAGTCATGAGGTTAAATGGTGGAGGGTGGGATCGCCAGACATTTTTTAGGGATCAGTTTTTGTGAAACCTGTCTTATCTCTTTAGGTGAGTATTAGTATATAAAACAGAGCATTTAGAACGTAGTTCTTTGTAACTGAATTTTAAAAGTGTGTTAGCCTTTTTTTTTTTAACAACCTAATATGTACTTGTAGATTTCTTCAGAGGCCCCACAGTATCAAATATCCGCCTGGCTGGTTTAGAGTATGTTCTGCACTTCACTGCATTGAATGGGAAGATTTACTTTCGAAGCTATAAGTAAGTGCGTTTCTTGGCATGTTTTTGTTAATCCTCAAGCTTGGCCCATTAGCGTGACTGTTTTATGGAGCTTAAACTTAGAATTGGTTTCTGGCCAAAAGTTTGTTTGGAGAGTTTGCAGAATAGCTGTGGCACGGCAGCTCCGTGCTGATCCTCAAGCCTGTCCTTCCCCTGCCAGCGTCTGCCTCTGAACCCCACTCTTCCAGGGCCCCAGAGCATCCAGCACTGCACTCCCTCTGAGCTTAGAACACTCAGTGAGTCTTCACCCCCCTGCTTTTATGCAGTCTCTCCTTATTTTTCTTGACCGGATTTAGAGCACCAAGCTGCAGGTCTTAGGCCAGCCAAAGCAAATCTCAAATCCCTGAGTCTAAAAAATGTAGTCTGGAAGGAATAAGGAGATTCAGTGGCTAGATTCATTTTATCCTCTGTCTCCCGTGTAGGCTTTCTAGCCCTACCCCCACCACAATATAAATATGGATCCTAACAAACTGATTTTGTTTTCATTAAAAAGCTTAATGAGGAGGCGGCCCTGTGGCCGAATGGTTAAGTTCACGCGCTCCATTTCAGCAGCCCAGGGTTTTGCTGGTTTGGATCCTGGGTGCAGACATGGCACCGCTCATCAGGCCATGCTGAGGCGGCGTCCCACAGCACAACCAGAGGCACTCACAACAAGAATATACAACTATGTAGTTGGGGGCTTTCGGGAGAAGAAGAAGATTGGCAACAATTGTTAGCTCAGGTGCCAATCTTAAACACAAAAAAAGCAGCTTAGTGATATGCTACAGTTGCACCTCTTGAGGTAAGCATGACTTTTTTTTAAAATTGAAGTAGAGGTGACATACGATACTGCGTTTGTTTCAGGTGTACTGCACAGTGTTTTGACATTTATTTACATTACAAAATGATCACCCTGGGAAGACTAGTAACCATCTGCCATCATACAAAGTTATTACAATATTGTTGTAAGCATGAGTTGTTTTTTCTTTGAGGAAGATTAGCCCTGAGCTAAGATCTGCTACCAATCATCCTCTTTTTGCTGAGGAAGACTGGCCCTGAGCTAAAATCCTTGCCCGTCTTCCTCTACTTTATATGTGGGACACCTGCCACAGCATGGCTTACCAAGTGGTGCCATGTCCGCACCCGGGATCCGAACCGGTGAACCCCGGGCCGCTGAAGTGGAACATGTGCACTTAACCACTGTGCCACCGGGCCAGCCCAAGTTTTTTTTCTTAACTAAGATAAAGTGTTGGCACTGACTGATAGAGCCCACACTTTCCTAGAGAATACATTGACTCCCCACAAACAACCTTCCTTTGAACATTGAGTTCAGACTGATGTCCATTTTGAGTTGTGCATGACAGTGCAGCCTGAGAGCTGACAGCTCAGTGTTGACAGTGTCTTCTGTGCAGTCATGCTGTTTGTGTGACCATTTGTGGACTTCAGCATTTCATCCATGGTTTTTAATTTTTTTCTTCTTCACAGTGGAATACATGGTTGACCAGCTTCTGTTGTGTGAATGTCCAAATGAAGCTAAATATTTACCTGTTTTGTTGGCAGTTTCCATCTTTGTCTCAGTTGCGTTGTGTCAGAGATATTCAGTTCTTTTCACCATATGATTAGTACCACCACTTCCGTTTTTCTATTTTCTGCTTGTTTAAATAATAATAGTGAGGGGGCCTGCCCAGTGGTGTAGTGGTTAGGTTTGTGCGCTCCACTTCTGCGGCCCGGGGTTCACAGGTTCAGATCTTGGGCACAGACCTATACACCACTCGTCAAGCCGTGCTGTGACAGTGTCCCACATATAAAATAGAGGAAGATGGGCACAGATCTTAGTTCAGGGGCACTCTTCCTCAGGCAAAAAGAGGAAGATTGGAGACAGATGTTAATTCAAGGCCAATCTTCCTCATCAAAGTAATAATAATAATAATAGTAAGGCAAAATACAATAAAATATCCACGTGATTGCAAGATGTAATTAGAGATTTTAATGTTGTTTTCAGCTAGTTGAGATTGAAAGCCCCTTAAGTCTGTTGTTTGAATTTCCAAACTTGATTTTGGGGCTTTTAAGAATATATTATAAAGTTGGTGACTCCTGTTTATAGAACAAGAAATAAAAGATTAAAAATCACTAACATAAGAAAAATCTTTTTGAAAATTTGTGTTAAACAAGGAGACGCTAGGGATATAAAGGAGCCAAAGATATAAAGGTAACCATCTTTGAGAATGAATAATAACAATAACCTAAAACTCTTTCATGTTGAACAATTTCAAAGAAAGTATTCATTTGTATCAGAACTTGTATTTAGTGAAAAGAAAGATTAATTTGTAAAGAGATGAAGAGATATATATTGGAGAAATAAATTGGATGGAAAATTAGCAAAGCAGACTTCAGAACAAGGATAAATTAGCAGTGTAACTAATATATCTACTCATCCACATACTTTAAGAAGAATATAATTGCTGGAATCACTGTTAGGTTGGCATGGCAGTTCCTATAAAGGAAAAAAAAAAGTTGGAATTTTTAAAATCAGAGACCAGGGGCCAGCCCCTGGCAGAGTGGTTAAGTTCGGTGTGCTCTGCTTTGCTGGTCCCAGTTCAGGGGTGTGGATCCCAGTGTGGACCTACACACTGCTCGTCAAGCCATGCTGTGGTGGCATGCCACATACAAATAGAGGAAGATTGGCACAGATGTTAGCTCAGTGACAATCTTCCTTAAGCAAAAAGAGGAAGCCTGGCAACAAATGTTAGTTCAGGGCTAATCTTCCTCAGCAAAAAAATAAAAAATGAAAAAAAACAGAGACTGCAGTGTAAAATTTTAGGTGTTTCATATATGCCTTGTAACGTCTCTTAGCTATTGATTTGAAATAGAAAATGGACAGTGTGGTTGACAGCAAGCTGCTACTGGGAAAATCACTAAATGTGGATCAGCTTAATCTCTAGGGGCTGTGCCACACTTGGGAGGGGAAGAAAGAAGTGTCCCAGGAATGAGCATCACTTCTGAGCCTAGTGACCTACTCTGGGCTGGGTCAGCCACATGACATAGGCAAGGCACTTCTCAGGGTATCTGTTTGTCATTTGTAAAGTGTAGCGATACCATTTAGGTAATTCTGAGGCCCCTCTGAGATGGATGGTCCTCCTTTAGAAGAGGGAGAGGGGTGCAAATAGAGGTGGGGATGTGACAGAAGTGTGTCTGACTTAGCGACTCCTCAGGCCAGTCTTGCAGGCTGCACCACGACGTCCTGCCCTCTTTCTTTTACTGCGAACCAGCCCTTAAGCAGTTGGTAAAAGATAATAGTTAATATTCACACTCATTCTTTGTGAAGGTTAGTAAGGCTTATAAAATGGTTTTGAGCTTTTTGGATGAAAGGACCTCTGAACGGGAAATAATGTTAGTATAACCTTTGACCTAGCCTTTTGGGGAAATAAATCAGTGTTACTGACCTCTTCCTCTGTATCCTATAATAATTAATTCCTTATACATGAGTGACTATTTGTATTCCTTGGAGAATTTTATTCACTATATGGCCAGAGCCATTAATATGAAACAGAAAATCTTCAGTAACTGCCACGTTTGCCTTTGCCATGGCATTGACTAGGTTTTAAAGGGAGAAATAGGCAAAACAGAAAGTGTTAGCATACTTTTTTTTCTTTTTTGAGGAAGATTAGCCCTGAGCTAACTACTGTCAATCTGCCTCTTTTCACTGAGGAAGACTGGCCCTGAGCTAACATCCATGCCCATCTTCCTCTGCTTTATACGTGGGACACCTACCACAGCATGGCTTTTTGCCCAGCGGTGCCACGTCCGCACCTGGGATCCGAACCCACAAATCCCGGGCCGCCGAGAAGCGGAACGTGTGAACTTAACTGCTGTGCCACTGGGCCGGCCCCAGCATACTTTTAAAAAGCAAACACAACATTCTAGACAAAGGGTTTAGGTGATGAAAATCTCTTCTGTTGGCGGAAGAGAGGGATATAGAAGGGAGGAATATAAGGAAATTACAGTTCAAACCAGAGTGGTAATGCCAGTCTTTCTCAAGAAATAGGCAAATAATATTTTAAAATATATAGAATTTGCCTATCAACATATCTAATAGCCTGAGCCCATTTGAGAGTGAAGGAACTGGACTGTTTGTCTTTGTGTCCCTGCACCTTGTACCATAGAGCTTGCAGAACCGAGTGTCACTTTTGATTTAGAGCTTAGAGGGAAAACCGAGGATCTGAGACGGAGATTAGGCTTATGATGTCAAAGTTCTGGACAGTAGATATTTGGTTGAAAATATAAAGGCCTGGAGTTGAAATGTCTATTTAAAAAAAAAAGCTACAGTGTGTATGATGGGATGCAGGTGAAGGGAATGGTTTTACTTTTGTTTTAGTGAGGCGGTGTTTAATAGTCTCTTCATTTTGCTTAGCGTGATTACAAAAATTATTTGTAAATTCTCCATTAATACTTTTCCTCTGAGAAAGAGTAAACGGGTTGCTTTTTAGAGGATTAACAATTGATACTTGTAGCTTCTAGATTTCACTGTTTGAGGTCTTACTGAAGAGAAGGGATGATAGGTCTGTCACCAGAAACCATATGCAGAGAACTGAAAACTGAGAGTTTCCTTCTGTTTCTATCTATTTGATCTACCAGGAAGCATGCTCAGTGAAGTGATTCAGACTAGATCATTTACACAGACAGTATGGCTCTGTAACTTAATTCTTCAATAAAGAGCAACATACGTAGTTATTCTGAAATAATCTTAATTGTATTTACCACTCAAAAAATTACTTTGTTAGGAAGACACCTGTATAAATAAAAAGATGCTTTAGTGGAGTTTTGTCATGTCCAGTGGTACTTGGGTGATCTGAATCCATAAGGTGTGCCATGAGCTGTTCTGGATTGCCAGGTTTCCCATTTAGCTGAAAATGAGCAGTTTTGTATTCATTAAGATATTAATCTTGATATGAGTTCATTATAAATATCATTTATTTGGAGGTACTGAAAATATGGATGCAAATGCAGCAGTATGTGTGATATGACAGTCATATGGTCACTGCTCTTAGATGCTTGGAATTCGATCTTAGGGAAGATGCCCTGGACCAGCCAACTTCAGCTCGTAAAAATATATCCCCCGCAGTGAGCCCGAGACAGGCATTCTCTCAGGTCTCTTCTCCTGGAACCACTATGAAGAGAGTGGCCTAAGGGCTCTTGTTCAGACTTTTTCCCTGTGCTTGCTCCCTTCAAGTCCCGTACTAATGTTCATTTTATCTTTTAATGTTCGTATAGCTTGTTTGTTTGTTTAATCCTTCTGCTCTTTACGTATCCTATGCTGGTTTGGGGGGGCGGGTTGCCTTGTTCAATTGGGTATAAATAGCTGTGTCTGACACAGTCTGTCACTATGGCTCTTCCTGCGATCGGTAAGTGTGCCTCCCGTGGGTGAACTGTATTGGTTGGCCGTCTGCATGTGACGCACTTTGGGCCCAAAGGGCTGCTAGTGAGCTTGTGCACACTCACTTCCTCCTGGTGTTTGCTGCTCTCTCAGGTATTCCTTGCTGTGCTTTCCTCATCTGTTCTTTCTCTTCTCTCATGGCACCTGTTGCCTCTCTCACACTCCAGCTTTTGCGTGAAGTAAGTGACTGATCTTTTATAAACATTGTTGTTTAATCACTTCTTTTTTCCGTGTGGAGATCTGCCCACTGTAACAAACTGAGTCTTTTAGCTCAAATAATCTTCAGGTCTTTCAGCTGTTCGTGTGGTGTCACTCACAAAAGCAATTTCCCAGTCTCCCCTCCTCCCCTCTCTGTCCCTCGATGTTTCCAGATCCAGAGCTGTTTGGACAAATGGTATCCAGAAAGTTGTGCTTTTGTTATATTAAGATTTTAAAGTTTATTCCAATCTACAGAGATCAGCAAATGTCTGTGCTATGAAGAAAAGTTGATTCTGAATGAGTCTTAGAGAAACAAGAATTTGTTAATCATGTGAACATAATGTTTCAAAGACCCAATTAAAATTAGTTTTATTACTTACGTAAATCTTATGTAAGGTGAAGTCAAATCAAAGGATTCTGTTTCTTAGAAGAATTGTCTGTCTCACTTGCTGTTTCGCAACAGTGTCATATACTTTTATTTTTGATTTTTAAAAAAAAGTGAACCAAAGAACACACTTGGCCTAAATGTATAACGTATTTAAGAAGCTTAGCCTTCCTAAAGATTTTATGTTATTTTATGGAACTGTAATTCTCTTGAACAAAAATATTTGGGAGTAATAGGACTTTTATCAGTCAAAGCAACATTTCTTTTTTCCTATTTCATAAAGGTTGCTGTTGAAGAAATCCGGTTGCAGAACACCACGGATTGAATTAGAAGAGATGGGACCCTCGTTGGATCTGGTTCTGAGGAGGACACATCTGGCATCCGATGACCTCTATAAGTTATCTATGAAAACACCAAAAGCCCTCAAGGTACATAATCAGCAGATTGGTGCCATATTTATCTGTACATTCCACTCTTCTTTCCAAAAGGGATTTGTGGCATATTACATTAGAGGACATACGAAAAAGAGATCAATAAAATAGATACAATTAGACTCTCCGAGCCAGGAAAAGGAGGAAGAAGCAAATAAGCCAACCATAAAAGATAATAAAAGAATTGCAGAAACCTAAGCATCAAGTGTGGCTGAGAGCTTTCTAGTAGCTCAGACTGCCAGTTCTCAGCCAAAAAGAGAATCAATTTTGGCATTGTGAAGACATGGGATTTAGAGCACAACATGTGTAACCCAAACTTGCATAAAAATGTGTTTTGACTTTTGAATGGTTTTAAAAAACAAATAGAAATGACGTCTCTGGAATGCCAATAAAGATTAAACTGATAGTTACAGTTCCTTAAGCTAAACACCGGAAATTCTCTTGGTGCATGACAATGGTTACTGTATTCTGTAGTGTTGCTTCTCAAAGTGTAGTCTGACGACAGTTTACCTGGGAATTGTTAGAAAGGCTGAATCTCAGGTCCCACCCTAGGCCTACTGAATTAGAATCGGCGTTTTAACAAGATCCCCAAATGATTTGTATGTACGCTTAAATTTGAGGAGAAAGGTCTATGGGACTATAGACTTTATATCATTGAAGGGGCGCTCACTATGGAAATAGTAAGATATTTGTTGTACACTAGATTTTTACCAGTTCATGGTAATAGAGACTATTAAATATATATATTCTTGTCTCATAGCCAAAGAAGAAGAAAAATATCTCTCATGATACTTTTGGTACAACTTATGGAAGGATTCATATGCAGAAGCAAGACCTAAGCAAACTACAAACCAGGAAAATGAAGGGGTTGAAGAAGAGACCTGCAGAAAAGATAACAGAAGACCAGGAGAAAAAATCAAAGAAAATGAAAAAACATTGATGCAACTTAGCTGATAACTGTGGTTTTATTGTAGGCTATTTCCTTAAGGGAATTATCAAGCATCAGTCATTTCAGAGATTTTTACAAGATTTTATTGTATATTTTTATAACATGAAAATTTACCTAAACTATGTATCGTATATATTATGAACAGTAATGTGCTAGTATTAGGTTGAAAGTAGGCCTCTCAACTTGCAACATTACACCCTGTGTGCCATTTTTCCTCTGTGTTCTTGTATTTCCCTCTGCCCATCGCACTGCAAAGTCCCCTGTCTCATTGGGTGGGCGGGTGAGGAGGGATCTCCAGAATGACCATTGGTGTCGTAGAGAATTTCTGGGTTAAGCTTTAGCTAAAGGGAAGAAGCCATGGAAAGTAGGAAATGGCCCAGAAGAGCTGTGTGCACACTCAGTGTGAGCTGCCTGGAAAGTTAACCCCATCTCCCACGATGTGCTGACAGCCTGACTTCCATTTTTCACTTTTCTGTTCTTTTGCCTGAAATTCTCCCAGTTAGAGATTCATTTGAGATTTTAAGCTTTGTGTCTTAAAACATAGGTCTCTGAGAGAGATGTTCACTACCTGATCATTGACAATATTACCTTACTATTGATTATTTTAAGAGATTCTGCTACCAGGTGGGGCCCTAACCCCTTCTCTGAGAGAAAGGAAGTTTTGGTAAGGGTAGAAGTGAGGAAGGAGAGAATGGCTGGGTTTTAGGACAGGGCACTTGAGGGTACTGGGTAGCCCTGGGTTGCTAAAGGTCACACAAAGGCCCTGGGTATTTGCACACCGAGTAGGAGTAAGCCAAAGCCAAACAGCTTGTTTCGAAATGTTCTTGAAGACTGGCGCTGGGCCTAGGAAAATGGGAAGAAACTTCGTACTTCCTCTCCTGGTGTGTTGCATACTTGTTTTCCCTCAATGTAGAGTTTAGCTTCCTTGCTTGAGACCTCAGCAAAGAAGCTCCTTTAAACAGTGCAAGCCAATTATGTTGTAAAAGCACAGACATCCATAAACCATAATTTGTTATATGAAGCAGAAATGCTTTTGTTTTCAATTCCGTGTCAAGGAGCTCCTCCATGCCCGTGTGTGCATGCCTTGTGTGAGTTTGTTGACACTAAGACAAAGCTAGGGCCTCAATTTTACCTGCCGTATCTTTTCCCTTGCAAACACGTTCTCTGGACTCACGTCTCCCCATCCCTTTCCAGATGGCTAACATTTTCCTCTTCTCCATAAAAATGAGGCAGCTGGTATCACTCATTTACACTTGTTGCTTGATTGTACGTTTAACCAAAGACTGAGCAGTTTTAGATCTGAAGCAGGCATTTGCATTTTATGTCTAAATGGGGAGAAAGAGCTAAAATGATTCCTATGTCCCATCTGCAAGTCGATGGACAATAGTTGGGAAGAAGGGGAGTCATGGAAGGGGCATCAGAAATGGATGCATAGTCTTTCCCTAATGCCTGACCCCTGACTGGTCCAGCTAATGCTAATGGAGATAGTGAATCAGGAGGCAAAGCAATGGGTCTGTCTCACCGGCCGCTTAGAGGAAAGACTCTGCCTCTCCATCAGGAAGACCTACCCCAACAATTCAGCCAATCTCAGTGTAAAGATGGCCACAATTGCTGTATATAGGATGTTGTCTTTAGGGTCTTTTTGTTTTAATCAACAACCCTTTTGTTTGAGATTTTGTAATGCAGCCTTCTGTTTCCTATGCACTTTTTATCCCTGATAATAGTGTGTCTGATAAGTGTTTGAATTCATTTTCTTCACTAAATATAGTATTACTAAAATCTAGTTCAAAGACTTTTTGTTGAAGTCTTTTTGTTGTAGAACCATCTGGAACCCTTGATCCACCATTTATATCAATGTTTTTGTGGGAAGTGCATTTTAATTTCCAGTTGTCCTTGAACTTTATAACATATATAAATTGGAGAATATGTATCCATTTCAATAGAGGTGGTAAATTGCCTGTCTTAAATTTACTTAACTTTGGATGTTAGTGGATGAGGAAAGCAGGTTAGGTTGTTTTTTTTAAATACCAAACTCCTTGTGTTTTTTCCTAGAATGTTAATACTTAGTACCAAGCTATATTTTTTTATTTTGTGAAATTTGGTTCGTTTTTATAACTTAAATGATGATACTTGTTTTCTTGGTGTTGAACATAATCCAAAGTAGAGATGTTATTACCCAAGTCAGGAAAGGAAAGGGGGAAAAGAAAGAACTTGCCTGAAGTCAACTTTCAATTATCTGATTATCTAGCTGCTTCTGATCTCTCCCTCCTTTCATTTATATTTTTAGCCAGTTCTCCCCCACCTCGAGGGTGGGGCCAGCAAAGGATTCACAGAAGCTTTAAAATGGAAAAAGTTAAAACCACTACTAAAATTTTACCAGTAAGGGGAACGTTTGTCTGTTTTTTTAATGCAATTTCAGTTATCAGTGCTTTGTCTGTTATAAAATTAAGAGCCTGCAAAAAAATACAATGTCATCATGTCCTTAATGCATTTTTTTTGCTGAGGAAGATTGGCCCTGAGCTAACTTCTGTTGCCAATATTCCTCTTTTTGCTTGAGGAAGATTGTTGCTGAGCTAACATCTGTGTCAGTCTTGCTCTGTTTTGTATGTGGGACGCCATCTCAAGAGTGGCTTGAGGAATGGTGTGTAAGTCTGCACCCAGGATCAGAACTCACAAACCCTGGGCCACTGAAGCAGAGTGTGTGAACTTAACCACTACACCACTGGGCTGGCCCCCTTAATGCACTTTTAATAGAGCATAGAAATGGTCAACACATGCCATAACTGCATTAAAGGCAAATGTATCCTAGCATATATACATTATGAAATTGTATAGGACATTATGTACATCCGTTGAAATAAGCTACTGTGAACGAGAAGATAAAATGGGATTACCAGCTGAGGTTTATGCCAGCTGTGAGAAGAAAGTCCACTTGCTTTTAAATGTATGTTGTTTTCCTCTCATACTAACAACTTGAGTTGTTTAAGTTCAAAAACAGCAAAGATAGCACTGTGTTTCCTGTACCACCCAGAGTGGGCCATGTCAGGAATTTTAACTGGGCCTCCGTTGAATTGGAGCCATTCTACACTTTTTCCGTTTCAAAGCCCTTTGAGGAAAAGTTTTAAAATATAGCATAAATGTAAGGTAGGCCTTTCTTTTTAGATAACAAACATGCATTTTAATTCTGTTTTTGTTCTGCTTCCTTTAGACAACTTCCCTCCTTCCTCCCCCTAAATCATCTCCCCCCCACCCCCACCCTTCACGCACACTCTGCATCAGAAAGTAGCTTCCAGACGGGAGGAAGGTCTGGCACTGTGCAGGCCCCTGCTGCTGAGCAGGGCTGGGCCGGCATGAAAGAAGGCAGATAAAAGGGAAATGGCAGAGCTTCTAGAACTCCGCAGTGAGGGTTTTTGCCAAGCAAAGATCAAAGGCCCTGAGCTTTAAGTACTTTACTGGATTGGAATTGATTCCTCAGACTCAAACCGAGCTTCTGAGGGCTCAGCGAGATGCAGGCTGGCAGATGTTGGCTCTGTGAGGCATGTGCTCCCACTCAGCTGGAACCCGGGGCTGCCGAGGCGCCACCTCTGGACGCCAGATCAGGGAAAGGGACCTGCAGCCAGTTAGGGCCAAGCGGAAGGGGAGGCTGTGTTCAGATGGCCCCTCTGTGCCTCTCACACACCTCGAGTGAGCTCAGAGAGAGGAGGCTGGGGGACAAAGCACAGCCTGTTTAACTGGTGTATTTGAAATGCACTTGCAAGATTCACCTTCATCGACTTGAGAGGTTTATTTCCTCAGTGTTTTGGCTAGTTCCCCAGAGTCACCTGACAAAGCAGATGGCAAGGTCACTTTAGATGACAACTTCCAACAGTGCCTCTGGCCCAGCCTCTCAGAGGCAGTTCGGGTTTATGGCGCTGAGGGAAAGAGTGTGAGAACACTGCTGTCCCCGTTAGACCCCATTTCTGTCCGTTTGGCTCATCACTTAAAGCTAGTCTGTCCCAAATGTGTCAGTTTTACCCACACACCTTCCTCCATATGGGGAGGCCTTGGGGAAGGAGTAGACACATCTAGGAAAATCAGCAAACACAGAAAGCACAAGTGGTGTGGGAGCTCCTCAAATGTGGAATCTGGGAGGGAGGGACAGCGGGCCTGCAGGGTCAGGGGAGGAAGTTGTGGCATTAAAAGGAGCTGGTGTCCTCTCCTGATGCGCTCAGAGCTCAGCTGAGATTTAAAAGGACAAGGACCCAATTAAAGACAGGGCACAAAACCATGGGCAGCAATACCACCAATTACGGTTATGGTTCTCTAAGAGTAGCGTTAGAAGCGTTAGTTCCCAGCATTTTTCCAGAAACACAAAGGAGATAAATGAAGCTGTTTTGTTTTGCGGTAGTAGTAGTACAATGACTAAAAGGGGCCTGCTAAGGCAGGTGGTATAATGTCGATGGAATCCTTACATTATTCCCCTGCTCAGAAAAGGAGAGGAGCAGAGCCATCGCAGTTGAGAGGTGGGGCTCCAGAGAGTAATGCTGTTCCAACCTCAAGGTGAGTGAGAGGGATGGAAAGGCCCTGGTTGGCTGAAATGACTTGGAGCCTCAAGTCCAGACAAGGACACTCAACAATCTTGAAGGAAGTGTGGGGAGGTGAAGTGAGGCAGAGGTGGTTATCTTCTAGATTTGGCCTCAGGGTATTTTGGGAAGAATCATCACATAGGTGACTTGTGAGCACTCGCTTAGAAGTGGAGGTAGTCATTGGTAGGGGCCGGCATGGGTTCCTGGAAGCCGAGAGTGTCAAATGATCCCCTTCCTGTTTTGAAAGGAATACTTGCCTGGTTATGTTTCAGGCCTTGTGCTAGAATCATGCCTTACATTGTACATGTTTACAATCTAGAAAACATTTTCTTTAAAATACAAGTTTGATTTTTTTTCCCAATATAGAAAACCAAATCATTTTTCTGATTATCCAAAGAGAAAGTTGCAGAGGAAATAAAAGTCACTTGTAATCTCACCATCCAGAGACACCACTATTAACATTTTGCTGTATTTCTTGCCACTTCTTAAGAATACAGTTTCTTTGGCTGGCCCTGTGGCCAAGTGGTTAAGTCTGTGCGCTCCGCTTTGGCGGCCCAGGGTTTCATCGGTTTGGATCCTGAGCACGGACCTAGCATTCATCACACCATGCTGAGGCGGCATCCCATATAGCAGAGCTAGAAGGACCTACAACTAGAATATACAACTATGTACTGGTGGGCTTGGGGGAGAAGAAGAAGAAGGAAAAAAAAACGATTGGCAACAGATGGTAGCTCAGGTGCCAATCTTTAAAAAAAAAAATTCATATATATACTCACATTTAACTATAAGAAAAATACAAGCTCTTAAAATAAGAATATGATCTTACCATGTTATTTGGAGTTCTGCTTTTTTTAACAAAGAACTTTTTAAAGTAAATATTTCTTTAATATACACGGGGAAGTGCTCAGATGAGTAAATGTGAGGACTTTTTACAAAGTGAACACATTGTATAACCATTATCAGGATCAAGAAATAGAAATATTGTCAGGACCCACAGAAGCCTTTGCATCCACTTATTAGCCCATTAGTGGTAGGCTTAATTTCTAAGTGACTTGCTGTTTAAAATCAATGTTATCCTGTAAGCATTTTCCTGTAACTTTTTTTAAAAACGTTCTTTTTGATAGCTACAAAATGATGAGGATTATTTTAGGCTGGTTAATTTTAAAACTGCAGATGAGAAGCAGGCTCCGAGGACTGGAATTTGCTTGCCCTTTGAGAGACATTTGCATTTGTGAAAGAAGGGAGATGACCTTGTCTCTAGAAACTCTTAATGTGGAAGGCAAGAACTTAAGTTGGTTGCTGTCTGGCAATCTCATGTAACTGATTTAGGGTGGTGGCTTCTGACCTTTACGTAATCCGATTTGATTCTTGTCTAAAAGTCATGGGATCACCCAATAACCAGACCCCACTTGCACTGATACCATTTTAACTTTTTTTCATATTCTTTCCTTTGTCTTGTAAAGAGGTGGCTCACACACCTCTGCCTTAAATTTAGCCTTACTCTCCACCCGTGTTTGCAGCAGTGCAGCAGAAGCAGAGGCAGCAGCACCTCCTCCTACCCGTGGGCCCTGTCCCCACGCAGCAGCCTGACTGCCCATGGGTCCTGTCCCCATGCTATTCCACACTATTCTCTAAATAAAAGAGCACTACTGCCAGATCTTGGGAGTCCAAGAAATCTTTCTTTTCGACTCCTTGGCTCACCGACCCCATATCACAAAATATTTGACTATATAGATGATTTAAATTTTATTTAGTCATTCTATTATTGGGCATTAATGTTATTTCCTTTTGGCTTTGTTATCAATAATGTGATCTATATCTTTGCACAGAATTATATATATATGTGTGTGTGTGTGAGGAAGAGTGGCCCTGAGCTAACATCTGTTGCCAGTCTTCCTCTTTTTGCTTGAGGAAGGTTGTTGCCGAGCTAACGTTGCACAGAAATATTTTTAGAAAGCATTTTCACATGCTTGTTTCACTTGATATTTAAAATATCCTGTAAGATGTGTAGTGCAGGTGGTATTATAATTTCCGGCCCAGGAAACAGAGGCTGAGAGACACCAAGTAACTTGTCTGAAGTTGCACAGCTAAAAGGAGTAAAGCTGGCCCTAGAAACCCCGTCTTCTAACTCCTAGTCTAGTGGATTCTCAACGAGACATCTGTGTCTCTCAAGGTGATCTGATGAATCAGATGAAGCAATGAGATGTAACTACAGAAAGCACTCAGGCTAATTCGAAGCAGTTTGAAGGACTCCTGTACCCAAAGAGTGCTGATGAATGGTGACAAAATCTGTGGCGTCTGCAAAGGAAATCTTTACTGGCCTCAGGCCTCTGTCCTTGGCCTTTGTCTCCTTAAACCATTGTATCTTCCATTGAATGAAGACGAAGAAGACACACTCATTAAATTTGTGGATGACGCGAAGCAGTAAGAATATTAGATGACATAAATGTAAAACATCTTGGCATATAAACTATCTTGGCAGGCTGGGAAGGTGGACCGAAGCCAAAAGGAGAAATTTAGTAAGATAAATGAAAAGTTCCGTATCTGGAGGGGAAAAGATGAGCATAGGATAAGAGAGGCGTGGTTCTGCAGTTGGGAAATGACCCAGGGGACAAACCCAAGGTCGGTCATCAGTGTGAGCAGACTTCCAGAAAGGTCCACAGAAATTTAAGCTCCATTGACAGAAGTAGAACATTCAGGTTGACTGAAATAGTAAACATGAGATAGACAAGAAAGTCTGAAAACAGCAAAGGCTGAGATGAACATAGCAGAGTAGTAAAAACTGGAGGTAACGAAGACCCAGTGTACTAGAGTCTGCTCAAACCACGCCTACAGTATCGGTTCCAGTCCTGGGCGCTGCCCTTGGAGGAACGTGAGCTACCTGGAGTGTGTTCAGAAGGAGAAGTGAGGAAAATCCCCAAACCTTGCCAGACGGAGGGAAACAATTTACCAGGATAAAAACGGCATTCACTGAACAAAATTTGTTTTCATCAGCTTAGTTGGAATATAATTTATGTACAATAAAGTACAACTAGTTAAAGTATATGATTTGGTGAGTTTTGACATTTGTATGTGGCCATGAAAACACTGGCACAATAAAGATGAGGACATTTTTATTAGGCCAAAAAGATTCCTCATGCCTATTTGTGGTCCATTCCCCCTCTACCTCAAGCCCCAGGCAACCACTGATCTGCTTTCTGTCACTACAGATTACTTAATGTTTTCTAGAATTTTATGTAAATGGGATAGAAGCAGAGAATTCTTGTGACTGGCCTCTTTCACTCAGCATGAAGATTTGAGATTCGCACCTCTTGCTGCATCTATCAGTAGTTCATTTGTTAAGTAGCAGTCCATCATATGGGTGTGTCACAATTTGTCCATCTGTTTATGCACATTTGGATTGTCTCTAGTTTTTGGCTATTATGCAAAAAAGCTGCTATGAACATTCATGATACCAGTTTTTGTATGGACAAATATTTTCTCTTTTTTTAGGTAGATACCTAGGAGTGGAATGGCCGGATCATATTGAACGTGCCATTCCACTAGGAGTTGAATGAGCAAGAGAAACAGTTTCCCCGATGCCGGGAGGCTCACGTTCTAGTGGAGGGAAAGAGGCAGTAAAACACATAAACAAACAGGATAAATTTAGAAACTGGTAAATGGTACAAGGACAGTAAAACAGAATAGAGGAGAGTGACTAAGAAGGGTCTACTTTAACTAGAATAAGAAAGGAAGCTCTCTCTGGAAAGGTGACATATGAGTTGAGCTGAGTCCTGAATGTTGAGGAGGAGGCCATGTATGAAGATTTGGGGGAGCACATTCCAGGAATCGGGAACTGCCAGTGGAAAGTTCTTGAGAAAGGAGAGAGTTTGACTTAAGAAGGACACAGCAGTTGTCTCTGGATGTTTGAAAAACAATCAGGAAGAAAAGAGATTACATTTATTCTATGAAATTTCGGAGGCAGAAGTATAACCAATGAGTGGAAGTTAGATGGAGAAAAGTTTTGGTTCAGTCTAACCTTTTAGTAGTGGGACATTTGGGGATAGGAAAGAGACCACATTTTAAGTTTTGTTGTTGTTGTTTTGGCTTTGTTTTCTTTCTTTCTTCCCTTTTTTTTTTTCATTAAGACATTTCCCACTAATGTGATTAACTACTACAAGTAGATGGACCTGAAACAAAACTTGTGACTCTAGTGTCTGAAAGGGAATTACTAAGAAAGTGTAAATCTAGCTTAAAAACCAACTGCAGTAATTTGCACTAATTTGTAAGGCAATTGATAGAAAAAGTATTTCCTTTTCCTACTAAGTCTGGGTTTAACAGCAGGCACTTAGAAAACACTCAAGTATTCCTTGAAGGGCTGGGGAAGGCAGGACATGTTACATGTCCCATGACATTTTCTATAGTCAGCATACAAGGAAGTGAGAACACGTTAATAGTAAAAATGGGGAGCATTTACCTACATCTGTCCATTTAAAAATAATAACAGTAATTTGAAATTAAATGATAACTACCAAGGTATTAACCCAGATAAAAGGTGCAATAACACAATTGGAAAATGCATTAGAATTACTAAATTATATAATTTCTTATCATAATTATTGTGGGGCCGGCCCCATAGCTGAGCAGTTAAGTTTGTGTGCTCCGCTTCCGAGGCCCAGGGGTTTCACTAGTTCGGATCCTGGGCACCGACATGGCACTGCTCATCAGGCCACGTTGAGACGGCGTGCCACATAGCAGAACTAGAATATACAACTATGTACTGGGCGGTTTTGGGGAGAAGAAGAAGATTGGCAACAGATGTTAGCTCAGGTGCCAGTCTTTCAAAAGTAAATAAATAAATAAATATTGAAAAAAAGAAACATAATTATTGTGCAAACTTGAGAACAAGAAAGGAACAGAAGAAGGAGGAGGAGGTGGAAGAGGACAAGGAGAGAGAGGAGGAGAGAACCATCCTTCTGTCGTAGGAAACCTGCCACTTTCATCCGTCCATGAGCTCCTTCAGTCCTTGTCTGTTCGCTTCCGTAACCATCAGGTAAGGGCATAGGCATATAATTTTGTGGCATGTTAATTCAATAAGGCATATCATTAATCATCAATTTCTTATATAAAAGGGCTGTATATTTAGGGTCACCAGCAGGAGGAACTTCTTGGCATTTCTTTGGCGTGGGAAGGGCCTGTAATGGATGGGAGTAAGGTACAACTCCCCAGGCAGGGTCCCAGGCACCTCCAGGGAATGTGGTGTGGCCTGCTTCCCCAGCCCTTGTCATCCTCAGGGTCCTCAATTTGTGCAAGAAGATGGCTCATTTACCAGTAAGAGAGAACAGCCGTTCTCCATGAACTTGGCAGGGAATATCATCTTTATTGAGATGTAACATAAAATTCACCCTTTTAAAGTGTACAATCCAGTGGTTTTAGTATATCAGAGTTGTGCAAACATCACCACTATCTAATTCCAGAACATTTTTATCACCCCTGAGAAGAAATCCTGCATCAATTAGGAAACACTCCTCATTCTTTCCTGCTTTGTCTAGTCCAGGTCCTGGGTCTACGGATTTGCATATTCTGGAAATTTCATTTAAGTGGAATGGTACAGTAAACGGTCTTTTGTGATTAGCATTTCACTTAGCATAATGTTTCCAAGGTTCATCCATGTCGTACGTAGCATGTGTCACTACTTTACTCCTTTTCATGACTGAATAATATTCCATTGTACAGATATAATATACCAGAGTGTATAATCTGGAACTCACTGTCATCAGAACTCAGCAAAGATAAGCTAGGCCCTTGGAAAAAATGGGTGAAGTGCTCAAACATATATAAAAAAACCAATACTCTTTATGGAATTGTGCTGCAAAGGTCAAACAAAGAAATGAAGTTTGTCTTATAAGGCTATCAAAAATATCTTTATAAAATTACACATCTCTAAAATAAAAACAATTCACTCATGCTTGCAAACCCAATATGAATTGTACAAATATTCGTAATTTTTAGTTTTATTTTTCAACTCAGAATCCAAAGCGAACCTTCCCCTCCCCACCCGAAGTACTATTTACTATAAAATGTTGGCTCTTGTTTTAAGTGGATTTCCTTTAAACAACTTTTTTTCCAATGCCAATTATCTCCAACTTCAAGGACCGAAAAACTGACAGTGATCATTTCTAGGTGGTGAGATTTAGGGTGATTTTAGTTTCCTCTTTGCATTTGTTTCTATTTTCCTCTACAGACATGCTTTATATTTGTAAATAAGAGGAGGAGGAAAGAAAAAAAAAAGACTGAGGGAAATAGTTGCGGAAGTTCTGAAGGATGCGCTATCTGTCCATTCTTCCAGAGCACGTTCATGGATTAAGCCAGAGGGCAAGTTGCGTTTACTTTGGTGCCCGAACCTGGGTTGAGGTGTATTCCAGGAACATTCTCCTTCAGGGTACTGCCGCATTGCTTAAAGGATATCATTGAGACTATCACTTTCTACATTTCACAGGGTCTTCTCTATGAACATCTGCTGGAGAGACATCTCTTTGGTCTCAGTACCACGAATGGTAGTGCTTCTTCCAAGGGAGTAGGGGTTTTTTTGTGTGTGTTTAGTGTCAATTTTTTAAACAGCTTTATTGAGCTATAACTCGTATACCATACAATTCACCCACTTAAAATGTACAATTCAAAGGCTTTTAGAATATTCACAGGGTTGTACGACTGTGGCTACTATCAGTTTTATAATATTATCGTTATCGCAAAGAAACCCTCCTCCCCTTAGCCATCGTCCTCCAATTCCCCTATCTGTCCCTTATCCTAGACGACTACAAATCTATTTGCTGTCTCTATGGCTTTATCTAATCTGGACATTTCATACAAATGCAGTGATATAATATGTGATCTTTTGTGCCAGGCCTCCTTCACTTAGCATGGTGTTTTCAAGGTTCATCCATTTTGTAGAATGTATCAGTACCTCATTAATTTTTATTGTCAAATAATATTCCATCGCATGGATATGCTACGTTTTATTTATCCTTTCATCTGTTAGACATTTGGATTGTTTTCACCATTTGGCAATTGTGAACAAGACGGCTATGAACATTCATTACACATGTTAAATGAATACTTGTTTTTAATTCTTTTGAATATATACCTAGAAGTGGGATAAATGGATGCTAGATAATATGGTTAATTCTATGTTTAACTTCTTTTTTCTTTTTAAAGATTGGCCCTGAGCTAACATCTGTTGCCAGTCTTCTTTTGTTTTCCTTCTTCCTCTCCCCAAAGCCCCCCAGTAGATAGTTGTGTATTCTAGTTGTAGGTCCTTCTGGTCTGCTGTGTGGGATGCCGCCTCAGCATGGCTTGATGAGCAGTGCCATGTCTGCGCCCAGTATCTGAACCAGCGAAACCCTTGGCTGCTGAAGTGGAGTGCGTGAACTTAACCACTCGGCCATGGGGCCGGCCCCATATGTTTAACTTTTTGAGGACTCTCCAAACTATTTCCACAGCAGCTATATTATTCTACATTCCCTCCAGCAATGTGCGGGGTACCAATTTCTCCACATTCTCACCAACACTTGTTATTTTCCATTTTTATTATAACCATCCTAATGGATGTGAAATGGTATCTCATTGTGTGTTTTTGGATGCTATTTAATTTATCTCACCCATCAACAAAAAGAGCTACTTGTCAGTAAATAACAGGTTGCCATAAGTTTTTAGGCAGATTTGCTTTTCATTTTAGTTTTGATTTACACTTCCCTGATAATCAGTAATGTTAAGCATCTTTTCATGTGCTTATTGACTATTTGTATATCTTCCTTGGAGAAATGTCTACTCAGATCCTTTCCTCATTTTTAAATTGGGTTATCTATCTATATATCTATTTATTTATTTATTTTTTTTTTGAGGAAGATTAGCCCTGGGCTCACATCTGCCACCAATCCCCCTCCTTTTTTTGCTGAGGAAGACTGGCCCTGAGCTAACATCTGTGCCCATCTTCCTCTACTTTATATGTAGGATGCCTGCCACAGCATGGCTTGCCAAGTGGTGTGTAGGTCTGTACCCAAGATCCAAACCGGTGAACCCTGGGCCGCTGAAGCAGAACATGCAAACTTAACCACTGCACCACCAGGCCAGCCCCCTTTCCTCATTATTAAATTGGGTTATTTGTCTTTTTTTTTTTATTGAATTGTGTTCTTTTATATTCTAGACACAAGTCCCTTATTATATATATGACTTGCAAATATTTTCACCTGTTCTTTGAGTTGTCTTTTCACTTTCCTGATGATGTCCTTTGAAGCACTAAAATTTTAAATTTTGACGAAGTCCAATTTATCATTTTTTCTTTTGTTGATTGTGTTTTTATGTCATGTCTAAGAAACCATTGCCTATTCCAATGTCACAAAGACTTGCTCCTATGTTTTCTTTGAAGAGTTAAGAGTTTTAGCTCTTACATTTAGGTCTTTGATCCATTTTGAGTAATTTTTGCGTGGCATGAGGTCTGGGATCCAACTTCATTGTTTTGTCTATGGATATCCAGTGTCCCAGCACCATTTGTTGAAAAGACTATTCTTTTCCAGTTGAACGGTCTTGCACTCTAGTCAAAAAGCAATTGACAGTAAATATGAGAGTTTATTTCTGGACTCTCAGTTTTGAAATGGAGAAATGGAATCCTCCAACTTTGTTCTTTTTCGAGATTGTTTCGGCTATTCTGAGTCTCTTGAATTTCCACATGAATTTTAGCATCCGCTTGCCCATTTCTGTGAAGAAGTCAGCTGTGATTTTGATAACAATTGCCTTGAATCTGGGGGCCGGCTCCGTGGCTGAGTGGTTAAGTTCGTGCGCTCCACTGCGGCAGCCCAAGGTTTGGATCCTGGGCGCGGACATGGCACCGCTCGTCAGGCCACATTGAGGTGGTGTCCCACATCCCACAACTAGAAGGACCTGCAACTAAGATATACAACTATGTGTGGGGGGTTTGGGGAGATAAAGCAGGAAAAAAAAAAAAAAAAAAAGAAGATTGGCAGCAGTTGTTAGCTCAGGTGCCAATCTTGGAGAAAAAAAAAAAGAATTGCCTTGAATCTGTAGATCAATTTGAGAAGTATTTCCATCTTAACAATTTTAAGTTTTTCAATCCATGAATGTGGGATATCTTTCCATTTTTGTATGTCGTCTTTAATTTTTTTCAATAATGACCTAGTTTTCAGTTTATACGTCTTGTACCTCTTTTGTTAAAGTTAGTCTTAAGTATTTTATTCTTTTGACGCTACTATAAGTGGAATTCTTTGTTTCATTTTATTTATTCATTTATTTTTGTATTTGTTTCATTTTTGATTGCTCATTGTAACTATTGTGTAGAAATATAATTTATAGTTGTTTATTGATCTTGTATTCTGCAATCTTGCTGAACTTAATAGTTCTAATAGTTTTTTAGTGGATTCCTTAGGATTTTCTATATCCAAGATCACATCATCAGCTAATAGGATAGTTTAACTTCTTCCTTTCTAATCTGGGTACCTTCTCCTTCTTATTCTTGCCTAATTGCCTTGGCTAGAATGTCCTGCACAATGTTGAATAGAAATGGGGAGAGCAGATATCTGGTCTTGTTCCTCATCTTAGAGGGAGATTACCCAGTCTTTCAACATTAAGTATGTTGGCTGTGGGTTTTCTGTAGATCCTCTGTGTTGGGTTGAGGAAATTCCCTTCTATTCCTAGTTTGTTGAGTGTTTTTATCATGAAGCAGTCCTGAATTTTGTCAAATGCTTTTTCTGCATCTATTGAGATGATCCTGTGAGGTTTGACCTTTATTCTATTAATGTGATGTACAGGCATACCTTGTTTTAACCACATTTTGCTTTATTGTACTTCACAGATATTGTGTTTTTTACAAATTGAAGATCTGTGTCAAGCAAGTCTATCAGTGACATTTTTCCAATAGCATTTGCTCACTTTGTGTGTCTGTGTCACATTTTGGTAATACATGCAATATTTCAAACTTTTTCATTATTATTTATATTTGTTGTGGTGATTTGTGATCAGTGATCTTTGATGTTACTATAGTAATTGTTTTGGGGCATCGTGAACCACACCCATATAAGACAGCAAACTTAACTGATAAATGTTGTGTATTCTGACTGCTCCATGGACCAGCCATTCCCCTGTCTCTCTCCTTTCCCTCAGGCCTCCTTATTGACTGAGACACAACAATATTGAAATTAGGTCAATTAATAACCCTACAATGGTCTCTAAGTGTTCAAGTGAAAGGAAGAGTTGCATGTCTCTCACTGTAAATCAAAAGCTAAAAATGATTAATCTTAGTGAGGAAGGCAAGTTGAAAGCTGAGATAGGCTGAAAGCTGGGCCTCTTGTGCCAAATGATTAACTAAGTTGCAAATGCAAAGGAAAAGTTCTTGAAGGAAATTAAAAGTGCTACTCCAGTGAACACACAAACGATAAGAAAGGACATCTGCCTTATCGCTGATGTGGAGAAAGTGTGAGTGGTCAGGACAGACAATCACACCAGCCACAACGTTCCCTTAAGCCAAAGCCTAATCCAGAGCAAGGCCTAACGCTCTTCAGTTCTCTGAAGGCTGAGAGAGGTGAGGAAGCTGCAGAAGAAAAGTTTAAGCTAGCAAAGGTTGGTTCATGAGGTTTAGGGAAAGAAGCCATCTCCATAACATAAAAGTGGAAGATGGAGCAGCAAATGCTGTTGTAGAAGCTGCAGCAAGTTACCCAGAAGATCCAGCTAAGATAAGTAATGAAGGCGGCTACACTCAACAACAGATTTTCAGTGTGGATGAAACAGCCTTATTTTGGAAGTAGATGCCATCTAGGACTTTCATAGCTAGAGAGGAGAAGTCAATGTCTGGTTTCAAAACTTCAAAGGATAGGCTGACTCTCTTGTTAGGGGCTAAGACAGCTGATGACTTATAAATTGAAGCCAATGCTCATTTATCATTCTGGAAATTCTAGGGCCCATAAGAATTGTGCTAAATCTACCCTGCCTGTGTTCTATAACTGGAACAACAAAGCTTGGATGACAGCGCATCTGTTTACAACATGGTTTACTGAGTGTTTCAAGCCCACTGTTGAGACCTACTGCTCAGAAAAAAAGATTCCTTTCCAAATATTACTGCTCACTGACAATGAACTTGTCACCCAAGAGCTCTGATGGATGTGTACAATGAGATTAATGTTGTTTCCCCACCTGCACACACAACGTCTATTCTGCAGCCCAAGGATCAAGGAGTAATTTTGACTTTCAAGACTTATTATTTAAGAACTACATTTTGTGGGGCCAGCCCTGTGGCCAAGTGGTTAAGTTCGCGTACTCTGCTTCCGCAGTCCAGGGTTTTGCTGGTTCAGATCTTGATTGTGGACCTAGCACCACTCATCAATCCATCAAGCCACGCTGAGGTGGCGTCCCATATAGCGCAACCAGAAGGACCTACAACTAGAATATACAGCTATGTACTGGGGGGGCTTTGGGGAGAAGAAGAAAAAAGGGAGAAAAAAAGATTGGCAATGGATGTTAGCTCAGGTGCCAATCTTTTAAAAAAAAAAAAAGAAAGAAAGAAATTTAAGAAATAAATTTTGTAAGGCTATAGCTGCCATGGATTATGATTCCTCTGATGCATCTGGGCAAAATAAATTGAAAATCTTCTGGAAAGGATTCACCATTGTAGACACCATTCAACATTTGTGATTCATGGGAAGAGGTCAAAATATCAACATTAACAAGAGTTTGGAAGAAGTTGATTCCAACCCTCATGGATGACTTTGAAGGGCTCAAGACTTCAGTGGAGGAAGTAACTGCAGATGTGGTGGAACCTGCAAGAGAACTAGAATTAGAAGTGGAGCCTGAAGATATTACTGAATTTCTGCAATATCATGATAAAACTTGAACAGATGGGGAATTGCTTCTTATGGATGAGCAAAGAATGTGATTTCTTGACTTTGGACTTTGTTTGTTCTTCTTTCTCTAATTTAGTTAGGTGTAGTTTAAGATTGCTTATTTGGGATTTTTCTTGTTTGTTAAGCTGTGTCTGTGTTGCGATGAATTTTCCTCTTAATACAGCTTTTGCTGTATCCCATATGAGTTGGTATGGCATGTTATCATTTTCATTTGTCTCCAGGTATTTTTTTATTTCTTCTTTAATTTCTTCAATGATCCATTGCTTATTCAATAGCATATTGTTTAGTCTCCACATCCTTGTGCCTTTCTCAGCTTTTTTCTTGTAATTAATTTCTAGCTTTATAGCATTATGATCGGAGAAGATGCTTGTTATTATTTTAATTTTTTAAAATTTGTAGAGTCTTGCCTTGTTTCCCAACATATGGTCTATCCTTGAGAATGTTCCATGTGCGCCTGAGAAGAATACGTATTCTGCTGTTTTAGAATGAAGTGTTCTATATATGTCTATTAAGTCCAACTGTTTTAGCTTTTCATTTAGCTCCACTGTTTCCTTGTTGACTTTCTGTCTGGATGATCTGTCCATTGATGTGAGCGGGGTGTTGAGGTCCCCTACTATTATTGTGTTATCTTTGATATCTTCTTTTAGGTCTGTTAATGGTTGCTTTATGAACTTTGGTGCTCCTGTGTTGGGTGCATAGATATTTATAAGCGTTATTTCTTCTTGATGAAGTGTCCCTTTGATCATTATATATTCACCCTCTATGTCTCTCTTTACCTGCCTTATCTTGAAATCTGTTTTGTCTGATATAAGTATTGCGACACCTGCTTTCTTTTGTTTGCAATTAGCTTGGAGTATTGTCTTCCACCCCTTCACTCTGAGCCTGTGTTTGTCCTTGGAGCTGAGGTGTATTTCCTGGAGGCAACAAATAGTTGGATCTTGTTCTTTAATCCATTTCGCCGCTCTGTGTCTTTTTATTGGAGAGTTCAATCCGTTTACATCGAGGGTGATTATTGATGCATGAGGGCTTAATGCTGTCATTCTGTCGCTCGTTCTCCAGTTTTCCTGCATTTCCTTTGTTTCTCGTCCTGTGTGTTTTAGCCTACCATTGACTTCTGCAATTTCTTATGCTGGGTTTCTTAAATTTTTCCTTATTTATGTTTTCTGTCTCTGTTCTGTTTTTTAGTATAGTGGCTACCCTGAAGTTTGTATTCAGAATTTTGTGTAAACATAGTCCATTTTCTGGTGGTCTGTTACTTCCTTAGCCTAGGCTGATTTAGTCCCTTTCCTCCTCCCCTCCTAAATTATTATTTTTATCTCTTATTCCAACTTGTGTTGTGAGTTTGTGGTTAGAGTGATAAGATTGTCTTTGCTTTGGTGATTTCCTTCCCCTTATCCTAATGCTATAGTTGAATATTTGCTATCCTATTCTGATTCTATCTATTTGTCTCCCTACTCTGTGTTTTGTGACCCCTTTCTCCCTTTTTTTCTTTTTTCAGGCATGAGGGCCTTCTTGAGGATTTCTTGTAGTGGTGGTCTTGTGACTACAAAGTCCCTTAGCTTTTGTTTGTCTGGAAAAGATTTAATTTCTCCCTCACATCTGAGGGATATTTTTGCTGGATAGAGTATTTTGGATGAAGATTTTTATCATTTAAAGTTTTGAATATGTCATTCCAATCTCTCCTAGCTTGTAAGGTTTCTGTAGAGAAATCCGCTGAAAGTCTGATAGGAGTTCCTTTGTAGGTTAATTTCTTCTGCCTTGCTGCCCTGAGTATTCTTTCTTTGTCATTCATTTTTGCCATTTTAACTACTATATGTCTTGCAGTAGGTCTTTTTACATTGACAAATCTAGGAGATCTGAAAGCTTCCTCC
The DNA here is from genome assembly GCF_041296235.1 of Equus asinus. NCBI lineage: Eukaryota > Metazoa > Chordata > Mammalia > Perissodactyla > Equidae > Equus > Equus asinus. The sequence goes on from NC_091813.1 coordinate 46,324,039, forward strand.
ACACACATTTCTCTCTCGATCCCTAGATTTGGGAAGTTCTCTTCTATTATTTCGTTGAGCACAATTTCTGCTCCATTTTCCTTTTCCATGCCCTCAGGAATTCCGATAATTCTTAAGTTACATTTTCTCATTGAGTCAACTAATTCTCTGAGATTTTCTTCCTTTTTTAAATTCTTAGTTGTCTTTCTTCCTCTGTCTGGAGCCATTCAGCCTGTCGATCTTTGATTATGCTAATTTTCTCCTCTAGGGTGTCTACACAGGCATTCAGGGAGTCCATATTCTGTTTTATCTGATCCATTGTATTTTTTATCTCTAGTATTTCTGGTTGATTCTTCTTTATAGTTTCAATCTCTTTTGTGAAGTAACTCCAGAACTCGTTGACTTGTTTCTCTATATTTCCCTTTACCTCATTGGGTTTTTTGATGATAGCTACTCTGAATTCATTGTCACTTAGTTTACCTATTTCCAACTCCTCAGGACATAATTCTGTGTTTTTATTATTTTCCTTTTGGTCTGAAGCTTTTATAAATTGCTGAGTGGTATAGGAGCAGTTTTTGTGCATGTAATTATTCGGTTGCAGTTAGAACCTGACGCCACTAGATGGGGGTCGAGAGCCACGCGTTCTGAGCCTTCTGCCTTCAGCCGCGATGGCAGCGTGCAGCACGGGTTGGGGGAGGAGGGGCACTTTCTCTTGCGCACAGACCTGGATTCCCTTCAGCGCTGCTCTCTGGTTTCCCAGGGCCCTGGCTTGCGGGGGTTCCCTCAATCGAAAGGTTCCCCCCCGTTAGAGGGTTTCCGCTGCACAGGTCTGTGGGAGTCCTGGATGATCCTGCAGATACAAGGCCCCTCCCCACTCCTTCCCTCACCCGTGGCAGCAATCCCAGTCTCTAGGGGAGGAAGCAAAGTTCTCTCTTACCCTGTTCCAGCTCCTCCAAGGGCAGTTCCAGCCTCTCTGCCCTCCGTTGTTCAGCTGCTGTGGGTCTCTGACAGTTTCTGTTATTAGGATTTTTTGCTTGAAAAGCAGTTGGTCCTTTTGGTTGTAGTTTGGAGGGGAGAGAGGTCCCAGGTGAGCTCACTCTGCCATGTCGCTGATGTCACCTCTCAGAATGTGATTTCCTGGCATGGAATCTACGCCTGGTGAAGAGGCTGTGAAGAGTGTTGAAATGACAACAAAGGATTTAGAATATGACATAAACTGAGTTGATAAAGCAGCAGTAGGGTTTGAGAGGATTGACTCCAATTCTGAAAGAAGTCCTACTGTGGGTGTAATGCTATCAAACAGCATTGCAAGCTACAGACAACTCATTCATGAAAGGAAGACTCAATCAATGTGATAACCTTCATTGTTGCCTTATTTTAAGAAATTGCCACAGCCACCACAGCCTTCAGCAACCACCACCCTAATTGGTCAGCAGCGACCAACATCGAGGCAAGACCTACCAGCAAGAAGATTATGATTTTCTGAGGGCTCAGATGGTGGTTAGCATTTCTTAGCCATAAAGTATTTTTTAATTAAGGTGTGTACATTCTTTTAGGCATAATTCTATTGCACACTTAATAGACTACAGTATAGTATAAACATAACTCTTATATGCGCTGGGAAACCAAAAAATTTGTGCGACTTGCTTTATTGTGATATTCGCTTTATTGTGCTTGTCTGGAACTGAACCCATGGTATCTCCAAGGTATGCCTGTGTTACATTAATTGAGTTTTCTATATTAAGCCAATCTTGCATTCCTGGGATAAATCCTACTTGGTCATGGTTTATAATCCTTTTTATACTCTGCAGGACAAACAAATCTGAGCCTCTAAAATCTGCTCTTACAAAGATGGAAGAATTAGAAAGTGAATATTTTCATTACAATCATATTTATTAATAGTGCAAGTAAAATTCAATATAAGGGTCCTTAAAATAATCAGCATCTTTAGATATTAGATGATTCCGTTTTCAAAAATATTGTTTGCACACAACCTTCCAGGAACACAATGGTCTTTTAAAGTAAGGCACATCAATCATTATAAAAAGAAAAAAATGGGAAAGCTAATATTTGGATTTTTTTCAGAGGTAAAGCCCTGATCTAATTACTGAGACGATTAGCCAGTTCTGTCCATATTTTATTCATTTAGCAGAAACATGCAGACATAATATTTTTGCTCCCCTTAAACATGTGCAGAGGCCCAGAAACCTTTGGGACAGAAATTACAAATATCTTTTGAAGTAAACTTTATTAGTAGAATGCCTGTGACTCTTATTATATCCCTATTTTTGTAACTCTTATTATATCCTTATTTTTGATTAGTTGGTCCCTCTGCTTTTTGCATAAACTTAGATGTTTTGAAATAATATTGCCTTATTCCCACAATCTGGCAGGCATGGATTTTTCAGACAAGGAGATATTTATGGTCAGCTGAGGCAAGGATCTCAAGGTTTCACCTTAGATGTAGAGACTATAAAAGACTCTTTTTACTCCTGGCTCAGCGTTAGAAGCTTGGAGCAGACTCCAATTTCCATGTAGTAGTCCTTTGTTGAACAGTTCAACCTTTGTGATATGTTGTGGTTGGAATAATCTTCCGTTCCACAAAACTTTTCAAATACAAAACGTTTGTTTTTCATTGTTGGATTGTTACAAAGGGAACAGGTAAGGGTTTGAATATATTTGAATGTCTTCCTTTAATGAACCAGGTGGAGTTTGGAGCAGAATTAGAAGAGGATGCACTGCAGTTGATGAAATCCTCACCAATTTTAAGTCAGGTGATTACTTCCAACCTCCTCCCTCACCGAACCGTTAGTAGAACCACTAGCAGGAAAAGTGCTTGGAAGATCATCTTTACTCCATGCCAGTGAGGTTGTTAAAGGCTTAAAGTGGCTTAAAGGGAGCAGGAGAGTGTCACCGCCAAACCCCAGGGGCATACCTGTGGGTAGTGATTGGATCCAACTGCTACACATCCCTTATCCAGAAAGGCCAGGCTTGCTCTTCTTCCTCTTGTTCAACATATAGTTAAAAATAAATTTGAGGCTGGCCCAGTGGCTCAGTGGTTAAGTTCACGCTCCACTTCAGCAGTCTGGAGTTCGCCGGTTCGTATCCCTGGCGCGGACCTGCACACCGCTTATCAAGCCATGTTGTGTGGGTGTCCCACGTATAAAATAGAAGAAGATGGGCACAGATGTTAGCTCAGGGCTGATCTTCCTCAAAAAAACATAATAAAATAAAATAAAATAAATTTAACCCACAAAAAATACTGAATCACAGACATCCCATTCACTCTTTCAGAAATTATTTATTGAAAGTACAGGATGTGCTAGGCCATAGGGGCACAACCATGAACTAGATATGTTCCTGCCCTCTTGGAGCTGGAGGGCCTTTGCTGGAAAAGACAAACAAAAACGTGATGACAAAAGTAACAAGCAAAATTATTACAAATCATGATAACCTTCCATAAGATCTATGAAAGAGGGGCTGGCCCGGTGGCGCAGCAGTTAAGTTTGCATGTTGTGCTTTGGCGGCCCAGGGTTCGCCAGTTTGGATCCCGGGTGTGGACATGGCACCGCTTGACAAGCCATGCTGTGGTAGGCATCCCACATATAAAGTAGAGGAAGATGGGCACAGATGTTAGCTCAGGGCCGGTGTTACTCAGCAAAAAGAGGAGGATTGGCAGCAGGTGTTAGCTCAGGGCTACTGTTCCTCAAAAAAAAAAAAAAAAAGATCTAAGAAAGAGACACACCAGGGCCTGGGATACAGAACGTCAGGGCGCCACCTCTGTTATATGGGGTTATCAGGGAGGCATTTCTGACAAAGTGATATGTTAGCTGAGACCTGTGGGACAAGGAGGTGGTCATTTAAAAAGCAGGGTGAACAGAGCTCTAGGGAGAAGGAATAGTGCATGCAAAGGCCCAGAGACTGGAACAGGGCTTATCTATTCTAGTCACTAGAGAAGGCCAGCTTGGCTGGAAGGCAGTGAGCAAGGGAGAATGGCTCAGAGGCAGCCCAAGGTTAGTGGGGATCCAGATCGTGCTCAGATCTTTTAAGCAACTGTATTAGTTTGCTAGGGCTATAGGATATGTGTGTTGCTTTTTTTCCACACCACCAAGCAATTAACTCAATTCTGACACTATCTACCTGGAGATGGTGTCAGATCCCACCAGTTAAGGGCTCAGTCCTACGAGACTGCCTCCCCTTCAGATGCCAATCACAAGTCCAGGTTGTCACCTGTGCTTCTTTCTAACTTGACTATAGATCAGAGGTTCCAACGACCTACTCTTTGGGTTTGATTAATTTGCTAGGATCACTCACAGAACTCAGAGAAGCATTTTACTTACTAGCTCACTGGTTTATTATAAAAGGATATAGCTCAGGAACAGCCAGATGGAAGAGAGGCATGGGGCAAGTTATGCGGGAAGGGGCATGGAGCTTCCATGCTCTCTGGGAGCAGCACTCTGCCCAAATCTCCATGTGTTCACCCACCCAGAAGCTCTCTGAATGCTGTCTTTTTGGGTTTTTATGGAGGCTTCATTACATAGGCACGATTGATTAAACCATTGGTCGTTAGAGATTGAACTCAATCTCCAGCCCCTCTCGCCTCCCTGAAGGTGGGGGTTGGAGGTGGGACTGAAATTTCCAACCCTCTTATTATGGTTGGTTCCCCTGGCAACCAGCCCCCATTCTTAGGTTACCTGGGGGCTTTCCAATAGTTGCCTCATTAACATAACAAAAGACACCTTTATGGCTCTCATTGCCTTGAAAATTCCAAGGGTTTTAGGAGCCCTGTGCCAGGAATGAGAGGAAGACCACATACATATTTCTTATTATAAATCTCAATATCACAAACTACCATAACAAAATAGCACGAACTAGGTGGCTTAAACCACAGAAATTTATTTTCTCACAATGGAGAAGTGGAGGCTGGAAGACCAAGATGGAGGTGTCTGCAGGTTTGGTCTCTCCAGAGGCCTCTCTGCTTGGTCTGCAGATGGCTGCCTTTTTGCTCTGTCCTCACATGGCCCTTCCTCTGTGCCCATGAACCCCTGGCATCTCTCTGTGTGTCCTAATCTCTTCTTATAAGGATCCTACCCAGATTTGATCCCTGAAGTCACCATTTTAACTTAATTACCTCTTTAAAGGCCCTATTTCCAAATACAGTTACATTCTGAAGTGCTGGGGTGTTAAAAACAAGACAACAGACCCAAAATGGAATCGCTTTTGCTAAGCCTCACATCACCAAATCAAACCTTAATTACAGTTTCAGCTCTCCCAGAAATGGAATCTTAAACTAGTCAATCAGGAATTGCCTGATCATCAGTTGGGGCGTCTTCCTGACAGAGGCCTGCCATCCTCCAAAGGAAAGTGGCCTGCAGTAACCAACCTGCTGTTTCTGCCAGCATAACGATGGGGTTCAGGGCATGCCACCCTAAGATGCACCACTCTGGTATGTGGACTATTTTGAGCGGAAGACAATAAAGGCTCAGACTCAGCAAGAACATTCGACCTTTCCACCCTAACCGCCTAACAAAAATTTAAAACAAAGGCCCATCCCCAGGACAGGCCATCACCTTAGATAACTGTGGGTATCTGGTAGACTGGGAGGATCCTTGCTAAGCCCACTCTTATAAAAGTTCTATTTACCAAACATTTGCTTTTCCATTTCCACGTGGGTTGGCTTCCTCCCCTTTGAAGATCCAAACTGCTACCCCAAACATCCTCCTTGTCTGTAGCTGAAGATACTTTAAACAGGTGGCCTTTGCTTAATTTTCTCCTGTTATTCTGTCTCACGTGAATTTAATTCGGACAGAAGGACCCACTGCTGGTAGAGAAAATGTCTTCCTCCCCTACAATAACTTCCTTGTTTCTGCTCCCTTCTGGCTATCAAAGTCTTTCATTTTGTACAGCTCCTTGGAGCTCATTTCTATCTGCTAGATTGGATGCTGCCCAATTTGAATCAATTTGTCTCAAATAACTCAAAATTTTCAATACGCCTGTTTATCTTTTAACAGGGGGTTAGGGCTTCAATGTATGAATTTGGGAGGGAAGTGGGACACAGAATTAAGTCCATAACAGCTACTTTAAGGATTTCAGATTTGCTCTTAAGAGCAGTGGAAAACCATTGAAGGGTTTGAAGCAGGGACTGTGTTGAAGAGGATGTAGCAGATCCTTCTAGATATCAATTCTTTACTAACAAAACCCTGTTTTTTTGTTCAAAGCATCGATGTGTTCAGCCAAAAATGCAAATTGACTGGTTCCCTTGGCACAAAGCATGGCCATGTGACAGTATAAGTGGCTGATAAGATATAATTGGAAGTCTACCAAGTGGACTTCAGTAGTCTCAGGGAAGGCTATTGTTTTACTGATAAAAAGATATGTCCCTTTGCCCTGCATTCTTTCTTCTTTTTCCTGTCTGGGAAAAGGATACAATGGCTGGAGGTGCAATAGCCGTCTTGCAACCACCATCTTGCAACCATGAGGATGAGCTCTCCTGCCAAGGATATGGAGAGGGCAGATAGAAGGAGCTTGGTTATAGACAATACCTTTGAGAAGCTCTATAAGGTCTGGTCAACCCACACTTTGACTTTTTGTTACATGAGAATAATAAATCTCTACTTGTTTAAACCACTGAGGTAGGAATTCCTGTTACAGCTGAAAACTCTCCTGACTGATACAGAAGGTGGGAGCAGAAGAAGGTGTGCCAGCATGGAGGCCTTGCCAGAGTCCAGACCAGAGACGATGAGGACCTGGGTTAGAAAGGAAGCAATATACTGAGAGCAAAGTGGACGGATTCCAGACATAAGATACCTAGATACCATGCAGCCCCACCTGGATACCAAGAATTTCCCCTCACTTATTCAGGGCCGTTGAGCCCAATTTGCTTTATTTGGCCTTTTCTCTCAGCATGTGCAACCTCGATAAACATTTTTGGAACACCTACCCTGTCCTAAGTCTTGTATTTTTTATTTAATGAGGTAAAATTGACATATAACATTATATTAGTTTCAAGCATACAACATAATATTTCAATATTTGTATTAGTTCCTGTATTTTCAAGAGATTTTTTCCTTGGTTACTCAAATGTACCTTTGATGAGGATTTTAGGCTGGTTTCTTTTAAAACTGCAGATGAGAAGCAGGCTCCGAGGACTGGAATTTGCTTGCTCTTTGAGAGATATTTGCATTTGTGAAGGAAGGGGGGATGACCTTGTAGGGACCTGAAATTGGCCACCCCAGGATATGTCTCTTCGGCATCGGGATTGTGTGGGGCTGATTGCTTTCGATAAACTGGGACAGGGAGGGAGGCTCTGGGGAATGGAACTTGTCCTTGTTGGGACACATTTACATTTGTAAGGTAAATCTCTATCTGTAAAAGGTGCCTCCCTCTCTGTACCAGGAAGAAGAAGAGAGATGACCTCGTCCCTAGAAACTCTTAATGGGGAAGGCAAGAACTTAAGTTGGTTGCTGTCTGGCAATCTCATGTAACTGATTTAGGGTGGTGGCTTCTGACCTTTACTTAATCTGATTTGATTCTTGTCTAAAAGTCATGGGATCACCCAATGACCAGACCCCACCTGCACTGATACCATTTTAACTTTTTTTCATGTTCTTTCCTTTGTCTTGTAAAGAAATGACTCACATACCCATGCCTTATAAAATTAGCCCTAACCCTCACCTCGGGGCAGCAGCAGCAGCTCCTCCTGCCCGTGGGCCCTGCCCCCACACAGCAGCAGCAGCTCTGACTGCCCATGGGCCCTGTCCCCATGCTATTCCACACTATTCTCTAAATAAAAGAGCACTACTGCCAGATCTTGAGAGGCCAAGAAATCTTTCTTTCGACTCCTCGGCTCACCGACCCTGCATCACCTTGATTACTTCTTCCCGTGAAGTCAGTTGTTTTCAAACTTTACATCTGTAATCCACAGTAATAAATACATTTTATGACCAGAATACATGCATCTTGATATATAACTGAAAAAAAGAAATTTCACAAAGCAGTACTCAAAATAGGTGTCACATGCTTTAATATTTTCCATTCTATTCTGCACCATTTAAAAAAAGATTCTGATCATATCCACCACCCACTAAATTTGCTTTCACAATCTACTAATGATTCAAGACCCGTAGTTTGAAAACCCCATCTATAATATTCTTTTGGCACTCCATCTTTACCACCTAGCGATATTTGACTTTTCATGCTAATGTCTTATCTTACTATCTGGACCATGAGCCCTCCCTGACTTATTTGTTTTTGTATCTATCCATAGCACCTAGCGCTGTGCCTGGCACGCAGTAGCTCATATGCTCCTTGAGATCAAGAGCTGCACAATATGGCTCTTTGAGTCCCCTGGACACTATAAACATGAGGAACCCACCCTTCTCATTTGTCTGGGGTTGGGCGAGGGATGGTCTTAGAAGTTCTGGAAAATAGGAAAATCTTGTTCCTAACAAATGTCTCAGGTTGCTGTCCACATTTCTTTTCAATAATCTCCCCTTTTTCAGTACTCTTTTTTTTGCTGAGGAAGATTTGCCCTGAGCTAGCATCTGCTACAAATCTTCCTCTTTTTGTATATGAGTTGCCACCACAGCACAGCCACTGACCAATGAGTGGTGTAGGTCCACACCCAAGAAGCAGAGCATGCCAAACTTAACCACTAGACCACCAGGGCTGGCCCTAGGACTCTTAATATTATTATTATATCCAACCTTAGATTTTGGGTGTCTTTCTGAGTATTCAACGCATGGACTAGTTGATCTGGTAAGGTAACATGCCCTAAAATGCTAGAAGGATAGAACTAGGGCAGAAGGCTATTCCTCTAACTGAGAAATTTCAAGAAAACTAAGAGAAAAGAGCTATGGGAAGGAGATGGGGGGGCCGGTATATGTGGGTAAGGTTGTCACAACATCCTCAGAGCAGCTGGTCTGCGTTTGAGGCATTGGAGAGACTGAAGGTCTGGGGAGGTTTCCGGGAGCATGTAGATTTGCACAAACCAGTGAACATGAGACAGAAAACAGCCTTGTTTCTGGAGCAAAGTTCACTCCTCCAGTCTTTTCTCAGTACTTGCTGCCTCCATTTATTAACAAGGGACATTACTGCCTCCTGGGCTTCTGAGTGTCCTTACCCCAAGAGCGGGAGATGGAAATCTCAGGCTTGACATTGCTGGCTCACCTGGGCAGCACTGTCAGGCAGGCCACTTGCTTCCTGTCACTTTGGCTGAAGGGAGGATCTGGCTGCTGCTGGAAGAACCACTGTTTGTTGCCTGCTAAGAAATTGCTTCTCCCATACAAAGAACAAGGCAGGTTTAATTTGGCAGTCTGGAACAGGCTCTAAGATACACTGTAAAGTGAAAAAAACAGAGTGCAGCCAGTGTGTATAATAGGCTACAACTAGGGGGAGAAGAAGGAAGAATATTTATTTGTAAATACAGATTTGCATATATGTAGAATCTCTCTGGAAGGCGGTATATTATGTTTGAGGAGAATTGCTTGGCTGGGAGATAGGAAGACTTATTTTTATTTATTTTTTTATTCACACCTGAGCTAACAACTGTTGCCAATCTTTTTTTTTCTTTCTGCCTTTTCTCCCCAAATCCCCCCAGGATATAGTTGTATATTGTTTTAGTTGTGGGTCCTTCTGGTTGTGGCATGTGGGATGCTACCTCAGCATGGCCTGATGCGCCCAGGATTCGAACCAGTGAAACCCTGGGCCGCCGAAGCGGAGGATGTGAACTTCACCATTCAGCAAGCGGGCTGGCCCCAGGAAGACTTATTTTTCATGTATGGCCTTTTTGCATTTTGAACTTTTTGCCATGTACATGTTATAACCTATTCAAATAAATTATTTCCAATCAAAGCAATTTATGCAGCCCGTAAAAATGATCTTTATGAAATATGTATAACACAGCTTATAATATTATTTTAAAGGAACCATTATATGTATGTATAAAACAAACAAATGTAGAAATAGGCAAAACCCCTACGTATATAGAAAAAGACTGGAAGGACATGCACCACAAAGTTAACAGTGGTTTCTGAAACTATAGCTGTTCTATTCTTTTTTCATTATTTCCAAATTTTCTTTTATTATACCTTTTATTTCATCATGGTGAAAAAAATAAACAAACCTTATAACAAAGAAAATAAATTGCTTTTCCTTCCCTGGTTGCAGCAACTGAAGTGTCCAGAAGAAGACTAATCCATCCACATGGTCTTGACTCCCCTTGTGGCTTCAAGGGTTAGATTTGGACTAGAGATGAGGCTGAGAGGCAGTGGGCAAAGTCCAACAAAGAAAAAGACAAGAAGGGTCTCAGCTCCTTCCACCTGAGGGATTTTCTTCACCTTCACCACGGACGTTTGTCCAGTGAGAGAGTCAGGTGTTCCTGGCTGGGTGTACCTACTCCTTAAAGCTTTCTCCATCTACTGTGCTCCCATCTCTTGGATCACCAACTCCTCTAAGTTCTTTCCAGTTTGTAGCTCATAATTTCACACCTACCTCCTATACATCTGGTAGTGTCCAGTTTGACTGTCACCTGTGGGTGCATCTCCACCTGTGCTAAAAATCCCGACCTTCTGCTCTATGTATTGTCAACTGCCTCATGAGTCTCTTCTCCTGAAGAGCTCTGATGTATATTAAACAGGTTTGAGGTGAACGTGTGGTTCCCCTGCCACACCTGCTGCCCACCTCGTGCTCCTCTCTCTGTTGAGAGTACTGCCACCCACCCTGTCACCCAGCCAGCAACCTTGACTCTGTAGGGGAAGAAGACATTTCCTCTACCCACCCTAGGTCCTTCTGCTGGCCAAGCTACAAATTAAATTCACATGAGACAGAATAACAGGAGAAAATCAAACAAAGATTTATAACGTATATACGTGGGAGAGACCCAGAAAAACTGAGTAACTCGCCAAAAGGGTGGAAGCTCTCACCTTAAATGCAACCCTCAGCTAAAGGGAAAGGAGGATGTTGGGGGTAAGGGGAGTCAGTAGTGGGAGATTACCAGAAAAGCACAGTAAACAAGAGTAAGGTTATTATGTAGATTTAAGTCCTTGCCTTCTGCATTGATAAGAGTTTCTAGAGATAAGGTCATCCCCCCTCCTTCCAGGTACAGAGAGGGAGACATCTTTACAGACAGAGATTTCCTTTACAAATGTAAATGTCTCTTAACAAAGGGTGAATAAATTCTACTTTCCAGTTTCTCTCATGTCTGCAGTTTTTAAAAGTAACCAGGCCCAAATAATCCTCATGCCAAAGAGACATATCTTGGGGTGGCCAATTCCTGTCCCCCACACCTCTCTCCTCTGCCTCTCTTCTGCTGGTCTCCTCTTCTCTCCACACCCTTGCCCATTACCCTTCATCCTTGGTCTCCCAGCCTTGAGTCCAGTCTATCTTTTCAGAATGGAAACCTCACCAAGCAGCTTTCCATCTTAGAGACTCCCAGCAGAGCTCCATTCACATGATTTCTTATGTGATAGAAAAGGTTCTTCGTACCATCTTCCTAGCCTGCCCCTCTGGCCGCAGCCCCTGCCACTGCCTAAATTACACCAGCCTTCAGCTTCTTAATGTTCTTTGAACAAAATCTTGCTTCACAACTCTGTACTTAGTCTATACTGTTTCTAACACTTATCGATCTCCTACTCACCCCTGCAGAATTACCGGAATTATCACCTCCTCCCTAAAGCCTTCCCAGCTTCCCCAGATGGTGTCTGCAACTCCCTCCTCTGTGGGCGTGGACAGGCCTTAATCTTTAACCCTCACCACTACACAAGAACAGGGGTTGTATATTCTTCTTCCTTATATACCCAGAACATTCCTTGAACAACGCCCAGCCCACAGTAGGTGCTCAAAATGTTGAATGAATTAATGAAAGGTTTGTGTTTCTTCCGTGCTCCTACTGTTATACTGGCCCTCAAATGTTGTCAGATCACTGGGTGACACAGAGCTGCGGACAGAGGAGCCTTTAGCAAAAAAACCTTCCCTTTTACCAGTTTTCCTGGTACTCCCCCTCCAGCCCTTTGCCCTTTATCTCTTAATCGGGAGACCTGGGCTCTGTGGGTGATGGTATGCATAATAAAACATTTAAGCCTTTGGTTTGATTCTCTTCTTAATTTTCATCCTATTCAACTCCATTCTTTGTAAAGGTTTAATAAATAAGCATGAATTCTTTCTTGGCATCAGGCTGCAACTGCAGCAAGAGAATTCTCTTACAGCTAAGAATCATGTGAGCAAACAGGAAAGAGGAGTCTCAAAACTGTGCTGGAAGGAAGATGCCTTTCGGGCTCTTGGAAGAGAGTTGCCCACCCGGATCCTCTGGCTTTGATCTCTAGGGCTCTGTTAGAACAAGGTATTAGCTTCAACCAGCTCTTTGTTTCTATGCCAGGAATGTAGACCAAGGAGTCTACTTAGAAACAGAAAAGAATAACAACAACACATTGCTGTCAGAGTCAGACATAACACAATGTTAAGGATGGGTCCTTATGCAGCAGAGATGAGAAGTAGGAGCAGCCCTGGATGTGATCTAGAAACAGGGGAGGAGGTAATCCCTGAGTACAGGTAACCAGCTTCCCTGGAGCCTCAGCCCCTGCTGACCGGAGGAAAATCAGGCCCAGGACTTCCTGAAGGCAGCTGCTGTCCACACTCCTCTAGAGGGAGATCATTACGTGGACAGAGTGGGGACAGAGAAGACACCAAGATACCCGTATCTTCTCACACTGCGTCTTCTTCTCTGGGAGAATGGTACTGCCATTCACAGAATAAGGAGATCAGGAGGTAGGTGGTCTCTCCTTTACTGGCTGTGAAACCTTGGACTCATCTTGGCCACTTTGTGCACATTCTCTCTCCCTCATCAGCCCATGATCTAATGAGTTGCCAAGTCCCACCAAGTCCACCTCACAGGATCTCTCTAGCATCTACCAACCCTCTTAATCCTCACTGCTGAGATGGAGCACAAAAGTGGAAGTGGGCACCCTGCCATCTTTCAACCCCAGCTCTCCAACCATGACCTTCTTCCTGTCTGTATTAGTTTCCTAGGGTTACCATAACAAATACCACAAACCAAGGGCCTTAGAACAACAGAAACTTATTGTCTCATGGTTCTGGAGGCTAGAAGTCCAAAATCAAGGTGTCAGCAGGGTGCATTCCTTCTGGGAGCCCTAGCTTCTGAAGGTTGCCAGCAATCCTTGGTATTCCTTAGTTCCTAGACAGATCACTCCAGTCTCTGCCTCTGTCTTTATAGGGCATTATCCTCTCTGTGTGTAACTCTGCGTCTCTGTTTTCTTATAAGGACACCAGTCATTGGATTTAGGGCCTGCCCTAATGCAGTATGATTTCATCTTATCTAATTGCATCTGCAAAGACCCTATTTCTAAATAAGTTCACCTCCTGAGGTTCCCGGTGGACATGAACTTTTGGAGGACATTGTTCAACCCAGTACAGTTTTTCCAGCTATCACAGTCTCACTCTTCCCACTTCCTCTTTCCCCTCATGGGGATCTCCAGTCTTACTGTCTCCCTACTTTGTCCGGGTATGTCAGTCCTCTGGTGACTTCTGACCCCAGCCTTGACCACAGAGTTGATGACCTGAACCTTTCCACCCCTTCCTCAGACATTCTGTTGCTCAGTCTACAATCAGCCTCCCTCCATGGGACACACATGCTTCTGTTATTTGCTAAAAGAAACTGCAAACCCGTGAGGACTATGGCCACGACTAAACCTGTCTCCAACTGCAGCCAGGCCCTCCATGAAAATCAGAAGTCTTCAGTGACTCTTGCAGAGCTTCACCTCTCTCCCCAAGCTGCACCCAACTCTCCTTCAGTCTCAGAAATTGACTCCCTGCTTCATTGAGAAAATTGAGCCCCGAAGCTTCAAAGACCTGAACAACCTGTTCCCCGTCTATTTTACTTACATTTACAGTTAACCTCATCTCCTCTCCCCATGTCATAGGATGAGCTGCCCTCTCTGCTCAGGCTGGTCCAGCCCCTCACAGCCCCTTTGGGAGCTTGCCCCTTCAGCCATCTCTGCTCTCCCCCTCAGCCCACACCCGTGCTCATGTCACTCCTGTCTTAAAACACACAACCTCCTCTCTCTGATCCCCTGTTTCTCTCTAGCTGATGCCTTCTCTCTCTTTCTCTCTCTCTCTTTCTCTTTCTCCCTCTCTAATTAGCTAAGCTGCTTGAAAAATAGTCTCTGTGGTCTACACGTCCCTCTTGCTATTCTCTCAGAAGCCACCTGATTCATGGAGCATCCTCAGACTCCTCACTGGGATGCAGTCACTCCTCCCTCCCTCGTTCCCCTAAGCCCTAGTGTTCTGTTTGTACCTGTGCTGTTGGTATCCTCGTATCTTCCAGATTCGGAGCAGGGTGACATCACAGACATCGCACATCACAGACATTCAATAACTATTTGTGGCATGTGTAAAGACTATAAAGTCCGCTGGATCTGGGCCACACTCTGTTCCCCTAGGCCCAGTTAAGGTGTCCATTTCCTTAGCGTGGCCGGATGAATAGAGAGGGCCACATGGGCTGAGGGAGATAGCAACTTATCAGAATGAGTAAACAGACCTTGTCTCCCAGGGTCTCCCTGTGGATGTTGCCACTGCTACCGTCACCACCTTCAACGAGCAGCACTAGTGACAATTTGGGCAGGGAAAGGCGGGGAAGGTACTGAGAGGGCAGCTCTTCTAACAGTGGCAATACACTGCTTACCTCCCCTCTGCGCTGAGGCTTACATATGCACAAGGTGGAGTAGGAAGCATGAATTTCACTTTCTGTGTGGCTGTATGAGCCCAGGCTCTGCCAGCCCATCCCCCCTCCTATGCCTCCGCAGTGCAGCAGTGGGTCAGCCTCCTCCTCTCCACATGCAGGTCTCTTCTGGTGCTCTCCGGGCAATGATAGTCATCAATTATTAAACAAAATGTCAGACTCTGAGCTGGGTGCTTCACATACCACTTCCCTCTAGTCCTTGCAGCAACCGCAACCGAGTGAGGTAGGTACTAGTTTTCTCACTTTACAGGTGAGAAATTAAGACTTAAGAAATTAGAGAAATTAACAGTTAATTGAGAAACTAAGAGTTAAATAATTTGCCCAGAGTTGCCCTGCTAGTCAGTGGCAGAACGTGCCACCGAGCCCTGGCCTTTACGATGCCAAAGCCCAGGCTCATAGCCACCACCCCGGCCAGCCTTGTTTATCCAGAGGCCAGCCTTGATGTCAGCCTTCACCTGATCTCATGCCTAGTGGTTCTGGGGTGCGTTTACAGGGTGTTAGCTGCCCGAATGACACAATTCTCCCTCTGCCCGTGTGGCTCACCGGCTGGCCCTCTCTTCCATTATCTATCACAGAAATCCATGAAGAGTGCAGGTGGAGAGCGAGCGCTTAAAAAGGGGCAACAGACATGAGCTCTCACTGGACTCTGTCCTACTTGACTAAGGGCAAGGATTGGGGCTATATTCTACCGGTTTCGTATCTCTAGTGACCATAAATGTGTCCTGAGTGAAGAAGAAACTTTTACTCTCGATCAAAATCTATCAGCATATTTATTTGCCTTGGTGGTAAAAGATGTCGTGGAAGCAGACCCTCATCTCGACTGTCCTCCCACTGCATTACGGGAATGTCATCCCAACAAAGGACAACGCGGTCGGTGACCTGGGTTAGGGAGGTCTTTGAAGACTGTTGTCCGAGACTTGCAGATGGTTTTGACATAAAGTTTTCATGAAGATTTAGCGTGATAATCTGGGTAAAACCTAGCACGGTCCTTATTGAAAGGGAATTGTTTAGTAAAGTACAAAACGTACATTCGCGTAAGTCACCCTCCAAAGCAGGGTCCAAATGCATGAGGCAAAGAGGGCGCTCACTTTGGGCCACTTCAGGGGATCATTTCACCTTAACCTTCTTCCTGCCGCTGTGTGTGGCACAGATAAAAACACATCAGAGCCTGCCCCTCCACTTCTCTTATGGCTGTCCGTCAAAGTCAGAGTAAAACTCAACTGCCTCCTCCAACGTCAGGCCCGGCTTCATCTGGCTCCTGCCTCCATTTCAGATCTCATCTCATACCCTCTCCCTCTCTGGTCTCTTGGCTGGGAGAGCAGACCAGAACCTTTTGCCTTAGGAGCTCTGCATGTGCTGTTCCCTCTCGTCCTTCAGAACTGAGTTGAAGTGTCATCTTCCCTGACCACCCAGCAGTGTCCTTGTCTGCCTTTTATTTATTTATTTATTTTTTTGAGGAAGATTAGCCCTGAGCTGACATCTGCTGCCAATCCTCCTCTTTTTGCTGAGGAAGACTGGCCCTGAGCTAACATCTGTGCCCATCTTCCTCTGCTTTATATGTGGGACGCCTACCACAGCATGGTTTGCCAAGCAGTGCCATGCCCGCACCCAGGATCCGAACCGGCGAACCCGGGCCACCAAAGTGGAACGTGCACACTTAACCACTGCACCACTGGGCTGGCCCCCGCCTTTTCTTTTTTTAACCACTGTATCCCCAAGAGTGCCTGACAAATAGATGTTTAGTAGGTAGTTGTTGACTGAGTGCAGGAAGGAACTGGCAAATTGCCACTTTAGGTGGGAAAGGTAGGTTTTGCCTTCTTGGAGTCTTGTCTGTCTTTGGGGCTGTTTTCAAGGTGATGATCTGAAAAGTTTTAGATTTTTGGTTCATCTGGAAGGTACTTAAAAAAAAAATAGGAGAAAAAACCCTTTCCCTTTGTGAGGCTGGTAGAAAATTGCTTGAACTATTTTTAGCAATCCTTGGACACCAACCATTTCCTGATTCTACCTGTTGCCCCGACTCTGAGCAGTAAATGCACATCAGTTCAGCTTCTGGTTTCCACTGCTGTTTTCTAGGTTTTTTGACATGTTGCTTTCTTGATTTCCAATCTAACAAGGAAAACCTAGTTACATAGCTTTTATCCCAATTAAAAGTATTCTACAATAGCAGTAAGAGGAGTGACAAAATTTATATCATAATCCAGTTGCCAAACTCTTCATGAAGAGTTGGGCAGTTTCAACAAGAGGCCAGAATGGGGCCGACCCACAGTGTCCCCTCACCCAGAGATTGTTGGCAGCCAATGGCAAGGGTCCCAGCCAAGGGACAGAGGCAGCAGGTTTAGGGACTTCTGGAGAGCCCAGGTGTTTCCTCTGAGCATCATTAGGAGGCGCTCTACAGAGGAGTGAAAAATAAGGAGGAACCAGAAAGCTTTTCCAGAGGAAAAAAGAGTTAAGGAGAAAAGCGAATGTTTGACAATCCTATGAAGACAAAAAATAGCATAGACCAGGGATATGAGGCTTTCTATATTCACACACTCTTTTATTCTCTCCTATATTTATGCATCCATTCAACAAACATTTGGTGCATTGAGCAGGTACCAAACTCAGTCCCAGATGATGCAAGGATGAATGAGTGTTCGTTCTTGACTTTAAATAGCTCACATTACGTGGCCAAATGATATGGCGTTTGTGAAAGTGGCTTGTGAATGGCTCGACACTGCAATGTGTTGCTTATTCTTCCAACACTTAATACAGTGGCTGGACTCGAGCAGGTGCTCAAAAATGGTTGTTGAAAAATGATGAATAAGGAATGGGACTGAAAAAATAAGCTATAATATGTGAGAACTGGAGACTGTTGGGCATGAAAACTAAAAAGGAGTTCTGTGTGATTCAGTAAAACACCAAATGGGGCTCCTTGATTATTCCAGAGACTGGGAACTCAATGTTCCAAACCCTCCTCTTCTCGTCATCCTGTGACCTTGGGCGACTTACTCTCTGTGGGGTTGAGTAAAGGAGTATGTACAACCATATCATCAGACTACCACCTTTGAATGCTTTATCTGTGAATTGAACTTCATCCTGGAGTTTGTGAAAGAAAGTAGCTAGAGTTAGAATAATACATTACTGCTTCTCAGTTTTAAATCTCTTCAAACCCCATGTAAGAAAACAGATAAAACTGTAGAACAAACATTTCCTTTTCTGCGTAGGAATGTGGCCATCTCAAATGGGAACCACTGGTTAAATTATAACCTTACGCTGGTGCTTACGTCAGCACCTGTCTTCGTCCTGCTGACTTTCAGGAACGTGCAATGAGGATTTGGTATCTAATTTGGAAATTAATTAGCTTGTCAAGTGTTGAGACTTACTAGTTTTGAGAGATTTACAATAATTATGCCAAATTAACTCCCTCAAGTTTTTATATCATAAAGTGACCACTAGTGGATATAAATATGATAAATAGAAAGTTTTCAAAGGCTGTTTGACCATCAAAGCCCTTATCACTCAATTTGTGCCAGGTCAGGGAAGAAATCCCAGATTGAAATGTGGCCAGAAACCACAGTGCAGAGAAGTTTAACAATTCCCCAAGTTCCAAAATGGGTTGGAGAGGAGTCAAAATTTAATCTTACAATCTCATAAGTGTTTACGACTACAATTATTACTTGAAGCTATCAGGTGGTATAGGCATGTGCTCCTATTGTGAATTGACTAGTATGTCTAAGATTTCTAACGAGAGATTACCTTGAGGGTAAATTCCTCATAAGTGGTAAGGATCTATTTTCCATTAAAACATTTTGACATATTTCATTATATGATAAATAAATGTTCATTATTGAAAAATTAGAAAAGCAGATAAATGAAAAAGAGAAAAAACCCATCTTATAGGGAAAAACTGCACACATACTTTTTTAAAATTAAAAAATGGGCCTATACTATTTGTAACAGGAAAAATACTCAGAACCTAAGATCAAAACTTCTGCTTTCACATTCCTGTTCTAGGAGGAGCAGCATGTAGAAAGGGCTCGAGGTGGAGGGTGGCACTTGTTTTAGAAGGTATAAATACAAAGGAAAATTAAAACTTTGAAAAAAAAGCCTGAACTTAAGTCATGTTTCATATGTTGCCTTATATTTGTGTAGTTTTACTTGAGGTCAGAGAATTTGAGTTCCTTATTTCTTGTGCTTAGTCTTCATAAATGTTTATAGAATTGTTTGCTGACTGGTCATGTTCAAGTGTTCTGTTCAAGCTATTAGGTATAATAGTCTTTTTTTTTTAAGATTGGCACCTGGGCTAACAAACAACTGTTGCCAATCTTCCTCTTTTTTTTTTTTAAAGATTGGCACCTGGGCTAACAACTGTTGCCAATCTTTTTTTTTTTTCCTGGTTTATCTCCCCAAACCCCTCACCCCACCCCACCCCACTCCCGCCCCGTACACAGTTGTATATCTTAGTTGTAGGTCCTTCTAGTTGTGGGATGTGGGATGCCACCTCAACGTGGCCTGACGAGCGGTGCCATGTCTGCGCCCAGGATCTGAACCCTGGGCCGCCGCAGCAGAGCGCACAAACTTCACCAGTCGGCCACGGAGCCGGCCCCAAATAGTCTTTATTATACTCAGAAGCAAGCTTGCTAGGAATCAGCCTGGCATAGTACTTGGCTCCTATTAGGTACTCAATGAATGTTTGTTGGCTAAGTGAATATATGTGTTTAATCACAGTTTCAAATATTATTTGAGAGAACAAGCCTAGGATGTTGCACTCACATAGAGTTCATAGATCTTACCTTAACTTCAGAATACTGTTCTCTGAAAAGATTCGATTGACACACACACAGTGCAGACAGACACCACTACAGAGACTAAATGGCATGCTTCAGGAAGCGCCCCAGAGTTTGTCTGGAAGCTGGACCATTTGGCTACCAAGAGAAAAATTTTCTTAATGCGACAACGAATGAACTGCTAACTTTTAGGTAAGATTTATGCTTTTTATCACAAGAAAGAAAGAATAGGCCAAGAGCATTGATTCAACAATTCCCCATCAGAGAATGATAGAGTTTATTTAATAGGTAAGGAGAATTCCAGAGAAGTGGGAGTGACTTGCTCAAGGTCATTCACCTAGCTAATGGCAGTGGTAGGACTAGAACCCAGGTCCCCTGAGTCCTCATTCATTGCTTGTTCTACCATCATGCTCCCTACACCCTGTTGTATTCTTGAGTTTCCACTTGATCTTGCTCAAAATAGTCCAGACAATTTCCCTACTTCACCTGAGCTCTCCAGAACTTCTGACCCAGTGGCTGAAAACCAATTGGAGGAGTCAGAGGTCCTCAGAGTTGAAGGGGTTTCATCACCGAGTACAACTCTCCACTCATGTTTGAATTCATACCTCCTCCTTGATATACTTGACAAATAACTTTCTTTCTTCTGCACATTTTTTGTTGTTGCTGTTCTTGTTGTTTTAAATCCCTGTGTGTCAAGCACGTCCTCAGCCTTTGCTTGAACATCCCCAGAACGGAGCGCTCCTTCCTGTATGAGGCAATCCATTCCGCCTTTGGTCAGCTCTGATGTCGAAGAAGTTCTTCCCTCTGTTGAGCTAGAATCTTTTTTTTTAAGAGCAGATGTCCTACAAACGCTGGGCCAGTCCCCTCAGCTTTGAATACTTTCACACCGTATTTCTAACTATGAAAAGCAAATGCTTACTATCCTTTTGGTAGCCAGAATAATGACCTCCCAAAGAAGTCCACATCTGAATCCTCAGATCCTGTGAATATGTTACCTTACACGGCAAAAGGAACTTCACAAATGTGATTGAGTTAAGCATTTTGAATGGGGAGATTATTCTGGGTTACTTGGATGGGCCCAAAGAAATCACAAGGATCAAGAGTGTCAGAGTCAGAAAAGGAGATATGATCGCAGAAACCAAAGATTGGAGTGGTATAGCCATGAGCCAAGGAATACCGGCAGCCTTGAGAAGTTGGAAGAGGCAAGGGACAGATTTTGCCTTGGAGTCTCCAGAAGGCACCAGCCCAAATGACATCTTGATTTTAGCCCAGTAAGACTCATTTCAGACTTTTGATCTCCAAACCATAAGAAAATCAATTTGTCTTGTTTTGAGCCACTAAATTTGTGGTACAAATTACTGGTAACAGCAGTAATAGGAAACGAATGCAATCTTCCTTTCAAAATGGTTCTAATCTATTATTTTTTACTACGCTATTGAAGGACTGGAGGGTGGATAGGTGGCAGAAGAAATCCTTTTTGCTCTGTGGGTGGTCAAATATTTTCCATTTGGTATTTCAAAAGGTTTGTCATGTTCTGTGTTTATCATGTTCACCTGTTTTTGTCTCTCCTTCTATCAAGCTCTCTGGTTACATAGCCCATTCTTATTTTCTCTACTCCTATTTAAGCAAAAGAAAACTGTCTTATAAAGAGCTTCTCAGGTCACTTTCTGAGTCAGGGAGAGTCAAAATTGAAGCTTCTATTTGTGCCTTTTATCACAAACCTCCCACATGTCCCATTCTTTCTCCTCATCCCAATTCTTACTTCTGTTTGTCTTTCTCAAGATCTCTCTTTCTTCCTACACCTTTTTTGTTCCTCTGCTCCATGTAATTCCTGTGGAATTGCTTAATCATCCTCCTTATTCATCTTCCTTTCTTTTTCTCTGGAACTCTCTCTCACCCTGTTGTATTCTTGAGTTTCCACTTGATCTTGCTCAAAATAGTCCAGACAATTTCCCTACTTCACCTGAGCTCTCCAGAACTTCTGACCCAGTGGCTGAAAACCAATTGGAGGAGTCAGAGGTCCTCAGAGTTGAAGGGGTTTCATCACCGAGTACAACTCTCCACTCATGTTTGAATTCATACCTCCTCCTTGATATACTTGACAAATAACTTTCTTTCTTCTGCACATTTTTTGTTGTTGCTGTTCTTGTTGTTTTAAATCCCTGTGTGTCAAGCACGTCCTCAGCCTTTGCTTGAACATCCCCAGAACGGAGCGCTCCTTCCTGTATGAGGCAATCCATTCCGCCTTTGGTCAGCTCTGATGTCGAAGAAGTTCTTCCCTCTGTTGAGCTAGAATCTTTTTTCCTCTAACTCTGACCCATGGGTTTAATTCTATCCCTTAAGTCACATGGAACAATACTAATTCTTTCTCCATGACAGTCCTTCGATATTTGAAGGTAATCTTCACATTTACAATGAATTTTCCTCTTCTCTAGGCTAAATATCTTTTCTTTTTTTGAGGAAGATTAGCCCTGAGCTAACTGTTGCCAATTCTCCTCATTTTGCTGAGGAAGGCTGACCCTGAGCTAACATCTGTGCCCATCTTCCTCTACTTTATACGTGGGACGCCTACCACAGCATGGCATGCCAATCGGTGCCGTGTCTGCACCCGGGATCCTAACTGGCAAACTCTGGGCCACCGAAGCAGAACATGCGCACGTAACTGCTGCACCACCAGGCAGGCCCTATAATATATATCTCTAATCCTTTGAACTATTCCTCAAATGATGTCTTTTAGTTTTGTGGTTATCCTCTTCTGAATTTTATCTTTCTGTTTGTCTATGTTTCGTTTGAAGAGTCATGCCCAGGACTGACTGAATGCACCAGAGCAGAGAAGTACTGTTACCTTATTTATTAGCTCAGCACTATCTAATAGAACTTTCTGTTATGATGCAAATGTTCTATATCTGTGCTGTCTAATATGGTAGTCACCAGCCACATGTAGTTGTTAAGCATCTGAATGTGACTATCAAAAATGAGGAACTGAGAGGCTGGCCCCGGGGCTGAGTGGTTAAGTTTGCACACTCCACTTCAGTGGCCCAGGGTTTCACTGGTTTGAATCCTGGGTGTGGACATAGCACCACTGATCAGGCCATGTTGAGGCGGCATCCCACGTGCCACAGCTAGAAGGACCCACAACCAAAAAAAATATACAGCTGTGTAATGGGGGGATTTCGGGAGAAAAAGCAGGAAAAAAAAAAAAAGAAGATTGGCAACAGCTGTTAGCTCAGGTGTCAATCTTTAAAAAAGAAAATGAGGAACTGAATTTTTAATTTAATTTAATTTATTTATTTAAACATAAATAGCTGCACATGGCTCATGGCTATCACGTTGAACAGCACAATTGTAGATGGATTTTTATTTATTTATTTATTTATTTTCTGAGGAAGATTAGCCCTGAGCTAACATCTGCCAATCCTCCTCTTTTTGCTGAGGAAGACTGGCCCTGAGCTAATATCCATGCCCATCTTCCTCTACTTTATATGTGGGACACCTACCACAGCATGGCTTGCCACGTGGTGCCATGCCCACAACCTGGGATATGAACCGGTGAACCCCAGGCCACTGAAGCGGAACATGCAAGCTTAACCACTGTGCCACTGGGCTGGCCCCACAATTGTAGATGTTATGTCTCTTACAATACAGTTTATTTTTTGGCAGGTTTTTGATTACTGTTTCAATCTCTTTACTTGTAATTGGTCTATTCATATTCTCTATTTCTTCAAGATTCAGTTGGGATGTCGTATGAGTCTAAGAATTTATCTATTTCTTCTAGGTTACCTGGTTTGTTGGCATATAGTTTTTCATAGTATTCTCTTATAATCCTTTGTATTTCTGTGGTATCTGTTGTAATTTCTCCTCTTTAATTTTTAATTTTGTTTATTTGAGGCTTCTCTCTTTTTTTCTTAGTGAGTTTGGCTAACAGTTTATCAATTTTATTTTTCTCAAAGAACCAGCTGTTAGTTTCATTGATTCTTTCTATTGTTTTTTCAGTCTCTATTTCATTTATTTCTGCTCTAATTTTTACTATTTCCCTTCTTCTGCTGACCTTGGAGTGAGTTTGTTCTTCTTTTTTCAGCTCTGTTAGCTGTAG
The DNA here is from genome assembly GCF_041296235.1 of Equus asinus. Lineage (NCBI taxonomy): Eukaryota > Metazoa > Chordata > Mammalia > Perissodactyla > Equidae > Equus > Equus asinus. The sequence goes on from NC_091813.1 coordinate 46,347,629, forward strand.
TTTAAGATTACTTATTTGAGATTTTTTTTTATTTGTTGAGGTAGGCCTGTATTGCAATGAATTTCCCTCTTAGGATCATTTTTCCTGCATCCCATACGAGTTGGTATGATGTGTTTTCATTTTCATTCGCTTCCAGGTATTTTTTTTATTTTTCTTTTGATTTCTTCATTGATTTAGTGGTTGTTCAGTAGCATGTTGTTTAATCTCCACATATTTGTGACTTTACCAGGCTTTTTCTTTTCTTTTTTTTTTTTTTAATTTTTTGTTGAGTTAATGATAGGTTACAATCTTGTGAAATTTCAGTTGTACATTATTGTTTGTCAGTCATATTGTAGGTGCAACCCTTCACCCTTTGTGTCCACCCCCCACACCCCCTTTTGCCTGGTAGCTACTAATCTTTCTCTTTGTCCACATGTTTAAATTCCTCATATGAGTGGAGTCATACAGAGATTGTCCTTCTCTATCTGGCTTATTTCACTTAACATAATTCCCTCGAGGTCTATCCATGTTGTTGCAGAGGGGACAATTTTGTTCTTTTTCACAGCTGAGTAGTATTCCATTGTATATATATACCATATCTTCTTTATCCTTTTATCTGTTGATGGGCACTTAGGTTGCTTCCATATCTTGGCTATTGTAAATAATGCTGCAATGAACATTGGGGTGCATGGGACTTTTGGAATTGCTGACTTCCAGCTCTTTGGATAGATACCCAGTAGTGGGATAGCTGGATCATACGGTAGTTCTATTTTTAATTTTTTGAGGAATCTCCATACTGTTTTCCATAGTGGCTGCACTAGTTTGCATTCCCACCGGCAGTAAATGAGGGTTCCTTTTTCTCCACAACCTCTCCAACATTTGTTACTATTTGTTTTAGTTATTTTTGTCATTCCAATGGGTATAAGGTGATATCTTAGTGTAGTTTTGATTTGCATTTCCCTGATGATCAGCGATGATGAGCATCTTTTCATGTGCCTATTGGCCATCTGTATATCTTCTTTGGAGAAATATCTGTTCATGTCTCCTGCCCATTTTTTGATTGGGTTGTTTAATTTTTTGTTATTGAGTTGTGTGAGTTCTTTATATATTATGGATATTAAGCCTTTGTCAGATGTATGACTTGCAAATATTTTTTCCCAGTTAGTGAGTTGTCTTTTTGTTTCACTCCTGTTTTCCCTTGCCTTGAAGAAGCTCTTTAGTCTGATGAAGTCCATTTGTTTATTTTTTCTATTGTTTCCCTTGTCTGAGAAGACATGGTGTCCGAAAAGATCCTTTTAATACTGATGTCAAAGAGTGTACTGCCTACATTTTCTTCTCGAAGCCTTATGGTTTCAGGTCTCAGCTTTAGGTCTTTGATCCATTTTGAGTTTATTTTGGTGAATGGTGAAAAAGAATGGTCAATTTTCATTCTTTTACATATGGCTTTCCAGTTTTCCCAGCACCATTTGTTGAAAAGACTTTCTTTTCTCCCTTGTATGCCCTCAGCTCCTTTGTCGAAGATTAGCTGTCCACAGATGTGTGGTTTTATTTCTGGGCTTTCAATTCTGTTCCATTGATGTGTGTACCTGTTTTTGTACCAGTCCCATGCTGTTTTGATTACTGTAGCTTTGTAGTATGTTTCAAAGTCAGGGATTGTGATGCCTCCCATTTTGTTCTTTTTTCTCAGGATTGCTTTAGCAATTCGGGGTCTTTTGTTGCCCCATATGAATTTTAGGATTTTTTGTTCCATTTCTGTAAAGAATGTCATTGGGATTCTGATTGGGATGGCGTTGAATCTGTAGATTGCTTTAGGTAGAACGGACATTTTAACTATGTTTATTCTTCCAATCCGTGTGCATGAAATGTCTTTCCATCTCTTTATGTCATCATCCAATTCTTGCAGAAAAGCCTTGCAATTTTCATTGTATAGGTCTTTCACTTCCTTAGTTAAATTCACCCCAAGGTATTTTATTCTTTTTGTTGCGATTGTGAATGGTATTGTGTTTTTGAGTTCTTTTTCTGTTAGTTCATTATTAGAGCATAGAAATGCTACTGATTTATGTAAATTGATTTTATACCCTGCAACTTTGCTGTAGTTGTTGATTACTTCTAAAAGTTTTCCAATGGATTCTTTGGGGTTTTCTGTATATAAGATCATGTCGTCTGCAAACAGCGAGAGTTTCACTTCTTCCCTCCCTATTTGGATTCCTTTTATTCCTTTTTCTTGACTGATTGCTCTGGCTAGGACCTCCAGTACTATATTAAATAAGAGTGGTGATAGAGGGCATCCTTGTCTCATTCCTGTTTTCAGGGGGATGGCGCTCAGTTTTTGCCCATTGAGTATGATGTTGGCTGTGGGTTTGTCATATATGGCCTTTATTATGTTGAGATAGTTCCCTTCTATCCCCATTTTGTTCAGAATTTTTATCATAAATGGCTGTTGGATCTTGTCAAATGCTTTCTCTGCATCTATTGAGATGATCATGTGGTTCTTATTCCTCAATTTGTTGATATGGTGTATCACGTTGATTGATTTGTGGATGTTGAACCATCCCTGTGTCCCTGGTATGAATCCCACTTGATCATGATGTATGATCCTTTTGATGAATTGCTGAATTCGGGTTGCCAAAATTTTGTTGAGAATTTTTGCATCTATGTTCATCAGCAATATTGGCCTGTAGTTCTCTTTTTTTGTGCTGTCCTTGTCAGGCTTTGGTATCAGCATGATGTTGGCCTCATAGAATGTGTTAGGTAGTGTTCCATCCTCCCTAATCTTTTGGAATAGCTTGAAAAGGATAGGTATTAAATCCTCTCTGAAAGTTCGGTAGAATTCCCCAGGAAAGCCATCTAGTCCTGGGGTTTCATTCTTTGGGATGCTTTTGATTGCTGTTTCAATCTCTTTCCTTGTGATTGGTCTGTTCAAATTGTCTGCTGCTTCTTCTTGACTAAGCTTTGGGAGATTGTAGGAGTCCAAGAATTTATCCGTTTCCTCTAGGTTATCCATTTCATTGGCATATAGTTTTTCATAGTATTCTCTTATAATCTGTTGTATTTCTGCAGAGTCTGTTGTTATTTCTCCTCTTTCATTTCTGATTTTGTTTATTTGTGCTTTCTCTCTAAAAAAGACTCTCTTGATTTTGTTTCCTGACTTCTTTAAATAACTAAGGCCAGGCAATAATTCTTTCTATCTTATTTTGTATATAAAATAGTGCCCATCTCAACAGGAGCTTATTGATTGAAAAATAGACCCTCATCCAGGTGAGGCAAAGGGGAGCAGAGTGAGGAAATGGGGTGGTCTCAGGGAAAGAGGGCAGAAGAAGCTATCTGCCCTCAGGGAAATAGGTCTTCTTTGCTTTTCTGAAGTCCATCACAGCTAGTTCCAAGGGATGGGTTCTCACAACTTTGGCCGTATATTTCCATCAATACTACCATATTGTCCCAAACAGCTCTTGATCAACCAGAGTTAGTCATGGACCAGTTTTCTGCAAGATTCTCCCTACATCCTATCTCTCTCTATGGAAAGGAACTATCCTTTATCTTAACTTCCTGAGGCCAGCCTTTCAGGTAACCCTTCCCAGGGTTGGCTGACTAATCCAAGGAAAAATTCCCCACAAACATAAGAGAAGAGGGAAAAAAACACCAGTATTGCCCCAGTAGGGTGCTCTCTTCTGTGGTCAACGCTATGTTAGGCCTTTGGAAGAAGAGCTTCTAGGGGCCGCTAACTGCAGCCACAGCAATGGGGGGGTATCCAGGGCATATGGAGGGGAAAGAAGGCCCGCCTCACCCCTCTCTCGTCGAGGACTGATATCTTCATTGTTGTTCTTGCTGTTATCCAAGGTTTATCAAAAGTGTTACAGCACAGCAGAAAGATTCGAACAGCTCCACGTGGTGTTTTGAAATTCATCCCAACTGTAGTCTGAGTGAACTGCAGTTTGGGCAGACTGCCAAAGTCCAAGAGTTTCAGCGTTTCCTTAGTGTCAGGATCCACTTCAGTGGTCTCCTGACCCAGGGCTGAGATCTCAGGAACATAATGATCTCTCCTTTCTCTCTCCTCCTCCTGCAGCTTGATGGAGACACTTCTCACGGGGCCTCTCTGAATCTGCTTCGTCAGACATGTGACATGGCCTGCGACCTTGTTGCAGAGCTTTTTGCTGGGAATAATAGCTATTTCCTTGTACATGTGCTTGTTGGTGTGGAAGTTGTTGCCCAGGTGTATGTGGTACTTCTCAATGATGACCCAGGCCGCCTTCTTCACAGTTCTGATGCGAAGGCGGCCCATGTTGATGGGTCACTGGGAAAAGAGAAGAGGACTGATATCTTGCTTTTAAAATAGAACTAGGAAATATGTCTCTATACACGAAGACAGGAGAAGTGTTAGGAGGTTCTGAAGGAAGGCTACGAGGAGGATCAGGAAGCTTGGGATCTTGTTACTGTCATGCTGTAGATATAAGTGGGTTTGTGGAATAGTCAAAACACAGTCATTGCCTTTTTCCCAGCCTCAGTTTCTTCATTTGTAAGATGGGTACATTGGACTGGATCAGTGTTTTTTAATCCTTAAATCAAAATTCATTGGTAGATTTTGAATCAAGTTAGAGTATTCAAGAGAAGGTTTTTTTTTTTAATGAAATAAAATAGATCAGAATGTGCCATTATACTTAGTAACTGTTTTGTTAAACTTTTGTGCCAATTTGTGTGTGAGTGTGTGTGTATTGGGTTACGACATCAAATGTGTTTCCAACTGTGGGTCACACAGTAAAATAGGTTTTTAAAACACAGGGATTCATGATTCCTGAGGTTCCTTCTGCCTGGTGTTTTTGGTTTCCCCGTGTCTGCAGAAGGCACTCCTTAGGGAATCACCTCCACGGTGATTTGGGAGAACAAGTTTCCATGATGCCATCCCAAACTCCCAACCCAACCAGGCAGTGTTTGTATTGATCCTGTGACATGCATAGCTCCTCAGAAGGTGAGGAGGGCTGAGCCAGATTGTTAAACAAGACTGATTCCATGACACCTTGTGAGATTTTACATGATGGACACAGTTTCTCACACATTGTAGACCATTTGGTTTCATTATGATGCTTTAGAAGAGTTCTTACTTTAAGCAGAAAGTTGAACAAAATAATAAGATCCCATCTCTAGAGGTAATATTGCATGATTCCATGAATACAAAATTTCAAGGAATATTTATAACTAAGGACATTCTTCCTGCAACAGTAATGACATCAGCCCCTCCACAGTGAGGCACAGGTTACAGAGCACTTCTGGTCATCATCCCACTTCATCTCCTCAACAGTCCTGTGACCCTGGGTTGGCAGCTTGTGAGGGGTCAAGTCAGGACTTGAGCTCAAATCTCCTTCCTTAAAAACCCTCTTAAATTCGATTGTACCATGTGGAAAGGGATTATTGTTAGCAAATTTAAATTATCAAGTGTATTTTTTCTTCTCATGAAACTAAATTTAATTCCATTCAGTACCCTTCAACAAACATTAGTAATGCCTGTGCTAAAGGTGGGACGCTGCACTTGACAGATCTTTGTTGAACAGCCATGCTGTAGGAATACTTGGTATAGATGGACAAAGCATGGGAAGCCACGAGCCACCAACAGGACACAATCCTAAAATTTGAGATAGGGTTGGACAATGTTACTATTGGCAAACGAAGCTAAGTAACCTGCAGTTCTCATTCCAGAATATTTGCAAAGACAATGCTACTAAATGGGTTTCCCCAAACCTCTTCAGTGATACAAAAATATATCTGAGACACACTGCAGCATGCCTGAGGCAATGTTGTCAGAATGGAAGGATGGAGTGTGGGATGCATGGATTGGGGTTAGACGCTGTGGTACTGTGCTTGGGTCTCCAGCACTGACCCGCAGCTAGGCTCTTGAAAGCAAGTGATTGGGCCAAGGTCACACAGGTGGTGAAGTAACAGAAGCTCATCTTCTGATTTAAGAGCTCTTGCCACAATAGCCTGTGTCTTCTGGAGTGGAATTAGGGGGCATCAAGGTAGCATAGTTTGGAGACATTTCCTCTGAAGATTTTTCAACCTTCTTAACCTAGTTTAGGATCCTCTAATAGCCTTTTGATAGTAATAGGTTTTGATACACAGAGTTTTCCCCTTGGGAAAATAAGGCACTGTGCAACCCACAAGAATATTCAAGTTGCCCTGAAAGTATATGAAATTGCATCAAAAAACTATATCCCAGTTTCTCAATTAGTTTTATTGTGGATTTGCTTTGATTGAATCATTTCCTAGAGGCCAAATGGCCCTTGTGAGGGGAAATAATTTAATTCTGGAGCACAAAGAGCTGAAGACCAGACTCAAACTCACCAGGGAAGAGGTGTCCAGATTCTAGCCTGAGCAGTGTCTGGGGGGCCCCGGGCTAGTCTCTGCCCTGTCCTGCAGAATTACCACAGCACAAGGTTTGAGAAGGCTGGCGGGACAATCGACAGTATAAACACGGATGCACAATATTTTGCTTTTAAAGACGCTTCATATAAAAACAAAATATTTGAAGGCAGAAGTCACTGAATTAGAAAAAAGGAAATATTGAAGTTATTTTCAATTAGAAATGTAAAATGGGTAAATATGTACACACAGTGAAAACTTATCCGTTTAAGGTGTAGAATTAGGATCTACCATAAGCTATAAAATGGTAAAAGTTGGGGCTGGCCTGGTGGCATAGTGGTTAAGTTCGCACATTCCACTTCTCGGGGGCCCAGGATTCGCCAGTTCTGATCCCGGTTGCGGACATGGCGCTGCTTGGCAAGCCATGCTGTGGTAGGCGTCCCACGTATAAAGTAGAGGAAGATGGGCATGGATGTTAGCTCAGGGCCAGTCTTCCTCAGCAAAAAGAGGAGGATTGGCAGTAGTTAGCTCAGGGCTAATCTTCCTCAAAAAAAAAAAAAGTAAGTTTTTTATTAGGCTTGTATTAATTATCTTAATCTAGTAAAGGACGCTTCACTGTCAGAGTTAGACCAAAGTAAGACTAACCATTTAATTATAATTGAAATGCTGTATTTAACTTTCTCCAGATTTCTCAAAAATATAATATGCTAGAGTGGTGGGGTCCAACAGCTATGTAAAATCTTAATTGCTTTTTACTATATTAGCAATAACCAGTTAGAAGTTCTCATGGAAAAAAATTTCTTCACAAAAACAGTGACAACATTAGCAGCAACAACAACATGAAAATGAAATGCCTGAGAATAATCCTAACAAGAAGTGCATGGGACCCATACGGAGAAATATCAATAAACATCAATAGGAAAATCATCAGTTTCCCTATTGGAAATGTGAAGAATGACTATCAAGAGACAATTTATAAAAAAAGAATATACAGATGGTCTAATAAATATGCTCTATCTTGCTTATAACCAAAGATTTGGAAAATAAGCTAACAATGAGATTTCATTTTGATACTAAATTGGCAGGATTTAAAACTAATCACATTATTCAGTTCTTCCTGAGGTGCACTAATAGGGACATTCTTGTATAGCACTGGTGGGAGAGTAAATTAACAAAGTTGCTTTCAAATTTAGCAATGTGTTAAGCACCTTAAAGTATTCGTATGCTTTTCACCAGTAATCCCACATCCAGAACTCAATCCTAAAAAATTATTGGGGATGCAGACAAAGATTTGTGTGTAAGGATGTTTATTGCAGAATTATTTGGGGCCGGCTCCGTGGCCAAGTGGTTAAGTTCGTGCGCTCCGCTGCCGCAACCCGGGTTCGGATCCTGGGTGCGGACCTGGCACCGCTCATCAGGCCACGTTGAGGCGGCGTCCCACATCCCACAACTAGAAGGACCTGCAACTAAGATATACAACTGTGTACAGGGGGAGTTTGGGGAGATAAAGCAGAAAAAAAAAAAAAAAAGATTGGCAACAGTTGTTAGCCCAGGTGCCAATCTTTAGAAAAAAAAGAATTATTTATAATGGCGAAAAACCTGAACTAACTTATGTGTGCAATGATAGGAACTGATTAAATAAATTATGGTCTATCTCTATAGTAGAATCCTTTATAGCCACTAAACATCATGTTTTTGAAGAATATTTAATAACATATGAAATTATTTATGATGCGAAGGGTTAAGTGCAAAAAGCACAGGATACAAAATCATGCTTTATGATGTGTTAGTTTGCTAGGGCTGGCATAACAAAATGTCACAGTCTGGGTGGCTCAAATAGCAGAAATCTGGAGGCAAGAAGTCCAAGATCAAGGTGTCAGCAGGCTTGGTTTCTTCTGAGGCCTCTCTCCTTGTCTTGCAGATGACTTGTCTTCCTCCTTTATCTTCACATGGCATTTCCCTGTTGTCTCTCTGTTTATCCTAATCTCTTCTTCTTATAAGGATACCGGTTAGATTGGTTTAGGGCCCACTCTCATGGCCTCATTCTAACTTAATTACTCTTTTATAGGCCTTATCTCCAAATACAGTCACCTTCTAAGGTACTGATGATTACGGCTTCAATATATGAATTTTGGGGGTGGGGGGAACACAATTTAGCCATAACACTATGATTCTGATTTTGTTTAAAATGCACAGAAGAAAAAAAGACTGGAAGGAAATATAGTAGACCTGTGGCTTTGTGAGTGATCCCGAAGATTCATAACGTGGTAATTGGTAAATAACTTCGTTGACGTACAAATCTGAGTGACATTTAATAAGAAGCCCTATTTAGTAAGTAACTCTAGCTGCCCATTGGGCATCTGCCTCTCCTCAGGCTTCTTTATGTTTCAGTTATTATCTTAGATGGGGCAACTTTCATTAGGGGTTGAAAGAGTCACTGAATTTTTTTGGTGATACCATACCATATTTTATTGGGGAAATATGCTACAAAGGTATTTGCAAAACTGATGCTCTATCCCCTATAAATATATAAATAGTAAAAAATATTAAAGGTTAAGAAAGGTTATCTGAATGGTGTGGTAGTAAATTATTTTAACTTTATTGTTTTTATCATATGTGCTATAATAAGCATGGGAAACAAACCCATGTTGTTTAAAAAATATTGAAAAATTTCCACCTGAAAATTATGGGACCAAACTTGCTGTCCTCGATTTCATGCTTTGTGATTCTTTAAAAAGTTTTTTTGAATTCGATTCAATCTGGTTCAACAAACATTTGTCGCACACCTACACTGTGCTTGGTGCTGTGGTTCAAAGCTTTGCGAGACACCATCTGACCGGTCTGAAAATTCTTACTCTAGTTAAGGTGACTGAAAACCCCTCTGCTGACTGTGAAAACTGCAATAGACAAAACATGGAAGCCCAGAGGAAGAACCGATAAAGGCTTTGCAGAGGTGACTCCTGTTTTAGAGTTAAATCTTGAAGACAGAGTACGATTTCACTATTCAGAAAAGGGGAAAGGAGGTCATTTCAAAATTGGGGTCTGCAGGGAGGTAGGCATGGAGGTGTTTATATCGGTTCCTGAAGTGAGGAGCAGACCTTAAGTCTGGAGAACAGAGTTTGGGCAGCGACATGGTGGACGGGGAATTGGTGGAGGCAGAGTTTTTGGCAGCAAGACTAGTTAGGAAGTCATTATGATGGCCCATGAGTAACGATAAAATACCGTTAGGGAACCAGCAGCTAGATGGAGAGTTGGGGGCCAGTCAGAAGACCTTCTGGAGCTAGAGATGGCAAAACTGTATTTGGGGCAAGTAGGGAAGAGTTATATCAAAGGAGCCCCAGCTTATCAGCCTGGACGTGGCAGGATTAAAGGGAATACCAGGGGAGCAGCTGGTTGAGGAGATTTCTGAAAGAGGTGAGGGGGTGGAAGTCAGAGAGTTAATTCAGTCTCATTTGTAAAGTGCAGATTTTCACAACAAATTCCTCATTTACCATTTGTACAAGTCAATGCTGAAGAACCCCTGTGCATGTGTTTGTAACCAAAGCATTCACAATTAAGGTTTCCAGGCACGAGTGTATGTGCATGTGTGTTTCAATTTTATTTTGTCATATAGTTCAGTAGCACTCCAGCTGTCTAGCAAACACTCACTATTATAATACTATTCCTATTTTATGCTTTGGAGACTAGAGACACAGACAGATTATGCTTTAGAATTTGTCCATAGCCACTAAGGTAATATAAAGCTACTTGTTGGCCACTTAATTTAAAACATTAATTAAAATGGTAGCAAGACAAGTATCATGTATTAGATTACATAGAGCATAACTTGAAATCCATAACCACATAATTTAGCAGTTTAGTATTTGGTATATTCAATTTAACTCAAACGTTTAATGAGCATCTATGCTGAACTGGACTAGATGGAGAAAATTTCCTGGAAGGCAGAAAAGTGTTAATATTTAGCTAAAAAATGAGACTGTCCTAAATAGGAAACATCAGCTTTTCTAAATAGAGTAAGGAGTCAAGTAAGGATATTTTAGTTAATAAATAATAAGTTTAAATACAAACTACAGAGGAAAAGGCTTACACAAATGTAAAGCTACTGTTGGCACTTAGACCTAAGGAACACATATCTTTTATTTTCAACTTTGTTTTTTAAATTTATTTTTCCTGCCCTCCCCGCCCTGCCCTTTTCCCCTCTGGGAACCACCAGTCTAATCTCTATATCTACGTGTTTTGTTGTTGTTTTATCTTTTTATATTTTATAAATCCTTTCATCTCATAATCTCAAAGCACTTAAATAGAAACTCATTAAAGACCATACCATCACTATGAGGTAGTTATATATAAATAGTTTTATATTTTCAGATGAGAAGGTGAAGCAAGAGGTCAATCCAGTAACACAGTATAAGTTAGTGGCAGGTATAGACATAGAAATAGAATGTAGTTTCTCTTGGCACCCAAAACTTTGTTTCATTCAATAGCTTATTGGCATTTAGAAGTAAACACTTTCTTTTAAAAAACATTCTAACAAAAAATCTGATTTAATTTTTTCCCTTTAATATTAGCAAAACAAAAATGCAAACACAGGAGCCAGCCTGGTGGCGCAGCAGTTAACTTCACACGTTCTGCTCCGGCAGCCCAGGGTTCACTGGTTCGGATCCCAGGTGTGGAGATGCCACTGCTTGGCAAGCCATGCTGTGGTAGGCGTCCCACATATAAAGTAGAGGAAGATGGGCATGGATGTCAGCTCAGGGCCAGTCTTCCTCAGCAAAACAAGGAGGTTTGGCGGCAGATGTCAGCTCAGGGCTAATCTTCCTCAAAAAAAAAAAAGAAAGAAAAAGCAAACACAAACTTGGCTGATTTAATAAGAAGATATTCAGCCCAGAATCCAATTTGGGGTCCAGAAAATCGTTTTCACAGAGCAGAGAAACCTAAAGTAACACTTTAATTTTAATGTTTAAGGAACTTTATAGTTTTCAAAGTGCTGTCGTTTTATTATTTCATTTCACGTCGTAACATCTTTTCTTTCATGGACTTAGAAATTTGAGAAAAGCAAAGGAAAGCAGTGGAGGTGGAAGCAAAGCCAATCCCTCAAGTAACCCGAGTGGAACTGGACAGAAACTTCAGTTTTTATTAGTAAACTTGAGCATACATCCTTCACTCAGACCATAATCTGGAAGAATACTTCACCCTGGAGTGACTGAGCCAACCTTACCATAAAGATCAAGTTAGCGATGACAGAGAGATTTTGTATCCGATTTTGTAAGTGGTGCCTTTTCTGAGTTGGGGAAAGAGGAACTGGTGGAAAATAAAAAATTTCTGTTTGATGAATAAATATAATCGTTGAGGTCAAGGATGTCTAAGTTCCTAAATTTAAAAGTTTTTATATTTTAATTCCCCAACCTGATATATTTGTGATTAAAGGTTGTATTTATAAAAATGTTTGAATTATATATTTTGATTCCAATAAAACAGTAGTGACAGGGAGTCATTAGAAAACAACATCGACGTCATCAATAGTAAGAATAACTGCTAACATTTCCTAAGAGCGTGCTGTGTGCCAGGCACTGTGCTAAATGCTTTGTGGGTATTGATTCCTTAATCCTTTAAATCCAAGCTGCTCCTAAACCAGTCTCCTCTGAAAAGTGTCAAACGTTAATCTGAAAACAGTGTACAGTACATAACACTTAGAAATCATGTTGACACATAAATAGAAAAGAATTTTGAGAATGAGCTATATATTCAAAGATACCATTTCATAGGCTCGTTGTACAAATATTATACATAACAGTTACATATAAAATGAAACTTTAAAAATAAATGTATTCTATTAATACATTTTATGCACACATATATACATTTTTACAAGAATGGCATCGTGATACATATATTCTTTTAAAAATAAAGCTTATTTTTAGAGCAGTTTTAGATTTATTAAAAAATTGCAAAGCTAGAACAGAGGTCCCATATCCCTTCATCCAGTTTCTCCTATTATTAACATCTTAATTAGTATGCCGCATTTGTTACAATGAATGAGCTAATACTAATAATTACCTAAAGTCCATATTTTAGTCAGATTTCCTTAGTTTTTACCTAACTAACATCCTTTTACTGTTCCAGGATCCAGGCCAGGATATCACATTACATTTAATTATGTCTCTTTCAGTTCTTCTCGGTGGTGACAGTTTCTCAGATTTTCCGTGTTGATGACCTTGACAGTATTGAGAAATACTGGTGAGGCATTGTAGAATGTCCCTCAATTGGGATATGTCTGATTTTTTTCATGATGAGACTGGGATTATGGGTTTTGGGGAGGAAAACCACAGAGGTAAAGTGCCATTTTCTTCTCATCGTATGAGGGATACACACCTGACCATCTGGCTGAAGTGGTATTTGCCAGTTTCTTCAGTCTAGGGGCCACTCTGCTTTCCCTTTTTCATACTGTACCCTTTGGAAGGAAGCCACTATGCACAGTCCACACTTAAAGAGTGAGGCGTTGTCCTTCACCTCCTTGAGGCTGGAGTATCTACACAAATCACTGGGAATTTGTCTGCAGGAGAGATTTGTCTATTCTCCCCGATCCCATTTATGTACTTAATCACTTACTTATATCAGTATCAACTCACAGATATTTATTTTATATTTTGGGTTATAATCCATCCCTTTTTTTTTGTAATGTGCTTTCTTTGCCCAATAAAATGTTGTAGCCAACTTTCAAAGTCAATAGAGGCGGACATCATACCTTTTAGAGGTTATACAGTGTGAATTGAATCAATCCTCTACTGATGCACATTTTTGCTTCCACTTTTTCCTTATTTCCAACAATGCTGGCATAACATCCTTTTTTTTTTTTTTCTTTTTTTGAGAAAGCTTAGCTCTGAGCTAACTACTGCCAGTCCTCCTCTTTTTTGCTGAGGAAGCCTGGCCCTGAGCTAACATCGTGCCCATCTTCCTCTACTTTATACATGGGACGCCTACCACAGCATGGCGTGCCAAGCGGTGCTATGTCCGCACCCGGGATTCTAACTGGTGAACCCTGGGCCACCGAAGTGGAACGTGCGAACTTAACCGCTGCACCACCGGACTGGCCCCTGGCATAACATCCTTGTACATTCATTTTTGTGCACGTGGGTGACTATCCTGAGTTTACTCTTTTAATCCCATAATCCCTAAGACATATTGTATACATCTGAGCTTTGTTCCCTGTTCCTCAAGCACGCCCTGCTTTCCCACGCTATTTTCTCTACCTAAAATGCTCTCCCCGTCTTTGCCCACTGAAGTTCCCTGCATGATTCAGGGCTCAGTTCAAAGTCTCCTCGCTGTAGGAGCACTTCTCTAGTGTTTTGATGAGAATTTAATGCTACAATCCCACTTCTACTTATCATCTGAGCCTACTACTCTATCCCAGGACTTCTTTCTACTCGTTTATGAACTGGTAGGGGCAGAAACGTGATCAGTCACGCTCATCTGTTTATTCCATCACAGGGGTGGGCACATAAAATAACTAGCATAATTTTGACTCTAAAGCGAAAGATCTGAGTAACTGCGAAATTAAGAATTGTGCTCAATATTGCACAGCTAGCTACTCTTTCTTTCTTTTACATGGTTGCTCCAAGCTTTAGGGAACCGGAGGAGTTGAATACAGGTGTTAGCTTTCGTTTAAAGCGCAAACTATGCTGTAGTTTAAAAGCAATGCTTTCTAGCTGTCGTCAAACACGTTATTTGAAGACAACAGTCTGTGTCTTCCCAAATGAGCATCTTCAATGTGCCAAAGATTCATAGGAAATTGTATAATAATGCAGAAGAAATAAGGTAATTAAATAAGGTCTCTGATCCTTCCGACTCGCTTTGTAAGTAAGCAGGTGGCATAACGTATCTTACATATTATCATTAGTAATAAGAGGTGAATGTCAAAAAACAAAACAGGAACAAAACAAAGAGACAACGTCAGTTTGGCCGGCACGCTGTGTCAGTGGGCTGAGGCTAGAGAAGTTCCCGTCCTGCTGTCCCGATGACCCACGTGGCCTGCACCTGGAGGAGACGCGCCCTCGCCGATAACACGTGGAGGCGGGGTACCCACCTCCGCGGGCCCAGCCGGCCAGGAGGAGGCCCCGTGGCGGGCGCGCGCGCAGTCACTCGCCCGCACTGGGTCGCGGCGCCGCGGGGGTGTGTGGGGGAGGCGGCCCCGCCTCCACTCTCGCAAACCCGGTCACCTCAGCGTCTGCGGCCACACCCCCAGCGGGGGGCGGGGGGCGTCTTTAAGAGCCCGCCGCCGCCGCCCGCTCGGTCGGGCTGAGCGCCTGGAGGCCCGGGGATTGTTCCTGAGGCGCTCGCCGCCGCCCGCCCGCCCGCCCGCCCGCCGGGGGCTCCACCGCCCTCGCCTCCGCCGCGCTAGCCCGCCGGCCCGGCGCTCGCAGCTCCTCCGCGCGCCCGCCGGGAGCCCGCGTCCCTCGCGCTGCTCCCCCGGCGCCCGAGGTGGCCGCCTCGGGCTATGGTGCCCTCTCAGGAGGAGCCCGCCGCCGAGCGGGGGCCGAGCGAGACGCAGCCGCCCGGCCCCGAGGCGGCCGCCGAGAAGGTGGAGTTAGATCTGGCGGGGCCGGCGGGCGCCGAGCCCCCTCAGCCTCCTGAAGGCGGCCGCGGCTGGCTGGTGATGCTGGCGGCCATGTGGTGTAACGGGTCGGTGTTCGGCATCCAGAACTCCTGCGGGGTGCTCTTCGTGTCCATGCTGAAGACCCTGGGCTCCACGGACGATGACCTGATGGTTTTTAAGACAGGTGAGCGGCGGCGCCGGCCGCGGGCGGCCCCGGGAGGCGGGCGCGGGGCCCCGAGCGCATCCCGCGTGCGGAGTGTGCGCGCCGTCCGGGCGCGCGGTGGGTGCCCGGGGCGGGGGCGCGGGAGAGGTGGGTCTGCGCCGGGGCGCCCGCAGCCTGCCGCTCCCGGGGCCTCGGGGTGCCTGTCTCTCTGTGGACTCCAGATGCAGGGACTGTGTGTTTGGAAACAAGTCGCAGAACTTATTTGCCTTGATCTTCCTGCTTTTCTCTCTGCAGAGGAGGCGCTGAGAGTCTACAGCAGACTTTCCTCTTAATTTTTGAAAACGGACGGAACCTTCCAAACCCAGCGACACCGCACTGTCATTTTTACGGTCTGTTTCGTGACCGTGACGGTTGGGTTTTTGTTCGTCTGCCTCTGGGGCTGCAGAGGGGTGTATGTGTTGGGGGGCCGCCGGGTTGGCGAGGTGCAAGAGATTTAATATGCCAAGGTCACGGGAGTTCCGAAGGGAGCCCTGCAAGAGCCACGGTTTCGTGTTTTTTTTGGGGGGGGGGGCGCGAGGTGCACTTTGTGCTAAACTTGGAAAGCGTAGGAGGCAGCCGGGTTAGGGGCTGGGAAAAGGAAAGTGAGGGGTTGCCCTTTCCTGCTGGGTTCTTTGTCATATTTAACCATATGCCAGTGAAAAAGGTGCAGACTCAACATTTTTTCCCCGGTAGAGCGTTATTACACGATCTGTTGACTAATGAGGCAAAAAACAAGTCCAAGACCTTCTGTGTAACTCGTGTACGTACATTAGTTCACTTCATCCTGCGAGGCAGGCATGGTCGACCCCATTCAGGTGCGACCACTGAAGCTTGGTGAAATAATGTGTTTTGGTGAGTAGCAGAATGGAGACAGAACATACATAACTTAAAGGGCTAAGTGATTTCCATGATAAATCAGGCTCCCTTCCTGCCATTTGGGGAACTTTATATGATTAATAGTCTTTTTTTTAACCTTAATTTTCTGTTATTTTTAGAGTGAATGTTCCTTAGGTCTTTAGCGTGTGTACAAGGAATATGCAAGACTGTTATAACAAATTCTAAGGCAGAGGTAATATTCAGAGTTTTAAAACCTTGTGTAAATAGTATTATACTATATGTATCATTCTGCAATTGGCTCTTCTACTCTGTGTTATGTCTGTGATTTATTCACATAATACCTGAATTTGAGCTGGTAGCTTAAATTCTTTACATTTTAACTCATGGTTTTCTGTTGTATGACCATATTATATATACTTTATTTATGCATTCTCCCTTTAATAGACATTTAGGTTACTTCCACACTTGCTATAAAGAATGCTGCAATGAATATTCTGGTACATTGTCTCTTTGCGCATGTATTGAATAAGGTACCATATTTAACCTGGAATTTCTGTTCCATAAATAGCTCTTGAAGCTGCTGTGTTATGCAGGTCACAGGGCTACGTATGAAAGCGTTAAAAATGTAATATCATATGCTTACTTTTTAAGGAAGGCAGCCATTGGAAAGTTTAGCAGGATAGATATGCATATACAATAGTAAACAAAAATAATTTTGTGCGTTTTCTATATGAGTGTCAGGTATCTGGGAGGGAAAAGCTCAAGGAGGCCAGATTGACAGAGTTAACATTTTATGACTAGGTCCTGCAGCATTTAGCATATTCTTCGGCATCTAGCAGTATTCTTGCCTGGGATTACAGATTCTTAATGCAGTCAAAGCAACAAGACAACAGTCTTTTGTTTACCATTGTTTTTGCAAACTCAGATGAGTAAATCCATTGGTGTCTATGGGTTTTTTTTTCCTCCTTCCTTCCTTCCTTTTTTTTGAGAGAGAGAGTGAGCAACTGCTGGAGAAAGACCATCGTTTTGCCAGGGAGCAGAGTTTGCAGTGTTGAAGCCTCTACCTACCTTCCATCTCCAAAGTTCCTCTTGGCTATAGTGTCCCAGTACTGGGTAGCTGAAGGGGAGGGAAGGGATGGGAACCTGTTCTCTTGAACTTTTTGAAACTGCGTATTTTCAGTTTTGATGAAAATCTTTCTCCATTTACTGCTAAATCCTTGACAGCTTTCAGTTATGTTTGTATAGGCGTGGATGTATATCATATAAATCGTATCAGCAGTTATACAGGTAGGCCAATTGAATACTGAAGATCTTTGTGCTTATCTGCATGACTGCCATGTATGGGTGTGCCCTTGCTCAAAGGTGCCCAACTCGGGGTAAGTGGAGACTGAAAACCAGCCTGTGCTCTGGGTGCCCTTTATCTAAGTCCTACAAAGGAGCCCTATGCACTTGTGACGGGCTCGTACAATCCAGCAGCTAGAGCGAACAATGGCCTTTACTTGGATGCTGTGTAAGACATGTGCAGCAGACACATTTTAGGTCTGAGGAAGAAAACAGATTTAACCTCATTTGTGCAAAAAGGGTGACAAGATAGTCTTTAAGCCAGTTAATGTTGAGATATCTGTGCTTCCCACTGCTGCCCACACGGGTGTTTCATAAAGTCCATCATCTATAACAGGCACTGAAGTATTTGAAAATACCTGCTTTGAAGTTTGTTCAGGCTTTTTCACTTTGATATTCTAATGCTGAGTCATCTGTGATCAAACATGTGCAAACTTCAAGTACAACGCAAAAAATATCTGGAATTGTTTAAGGCTTTTCTTTGTCAAAGTTTTGGTCCATTTTCTATTACCTTATTCTTGATTGATAATCCTGGCGTTAGAGGGCAGTTAATTCTGTCTGCATGTTTTCATTAGCTTCTTCATAGTGAGTAGCTCAAGGATACACAGGGAGGTGGTAATGGAATGGGAACCTAAGTTTCCAAATGATGGTTCACGTTTCTTTTGTTTATTTATTTATTTTAAAGATTGGTGCCTGAGCTAACAAGTGTTACCAATCTTCTCTTTTTTTTTTTTCCTGCTGCTTCTCCCCAAGTTCCCTCAGTACATAGTTGTATATTTTACTTGTGGGTCCCTCTAGTTGTGGCATTTGGGATGCCGCCTCAGCTTGGCCTGGTGAGTGGCACCATGTCCACGCCCAGGACCCAAACCAGTGAAACCCTGGGCCGCCAAAGCGGAGCACTTGAACTTAACCACTCGGCCACGGGGCCGGCCCCTGGTTCATATTTCTTGAGAACTTCCTATGTGCCGGGCCCAGTGCTAAGCACTTTACAGGCAGTCCTATTTAAACCTTCCTGCAACCCTGTGAGATAGGCTTTATGTAATATCTTTCTTTTCAGATGTGGAAACTCAGGCTTACAGAATTTAAGTAAGCAGTGGAGCCAGGATTCAACCTCAGGTTTGTCTGACTCCAGAAGCTGGATTTTTAACGATTGATCATATTGCATTGGCCAGATAAGCCTGTCTGCTAATCCTGTGTTCTTTATGTTGTTGATTAATTCAATATTAGCAATTGATTGAGTGCTATACCTGAATTTCTGGGGTTAGAAAAGAAGTCTGAAAGATTAGGGACCCTGTTTCTTCATCTTACTTTGCTGTCAATAAACAATTGCCGGGCCAGCCATGTGGCCGAGTGGTTAAAGCTCCATGTGCTCTGCTTTGGGGGCCCGGGGTTTGTGGGTTCTGATCCCAGATGTGGACCTACTCCACTCATCGGCCACACTATGGAGTCATCCCACATACAAAGTAGAGGAAGGTTGGCACAGATGTTAGCTGAGAGCTAATCTTCCTCAAACAAAAAAAGAGGAGGATTGGCAAAATATGTTTGCTCAGGGCAAATCTTCTTCCCCAAAAACAAAACAATACAAACCAAAACACAATTGGCACTTGTTGATGTCTCACTAAAATAGATTTTTGAAGCATAGAGTGACTTCCCTGGAGAAACAACATAACTGCCTATGGCATTCGGGCAGAAGTCTGGGGTTTCCTTTGAGGAACCACGATGACTGATCCAAAGCAGGGCAGTGTTTCCAGGCAGAAGTGGAGAGGAACCTTTCCCAGGCTCACCTCACCTCTGCAGGGCTCACTTAACTCTTCTTAGTAACTGATGATCCACCCAAAACTTCTCAGGAAAGGGCCTGAAGAAATTCATTCATACTAAGATATAAGTGAGTTCACATGTCTTAATGTTACTCCTCATTCATTCTACAATGCTTACCAAATATGTGACAGCCTCTATGCTGGGCGCTGAAGATGGATGGTAACTGAAGGGACAAAGTCTGCTGTTCCCAAAGAGCCTTCGATCTGCTGTGGGATGCAAATAAGTAAAAAAGACAGAATACTTCTCTCTGACATTTTCAACATACTGGGACTCAATCTTATTCCATACGGCTGAAATTCTAAGGAAATTCCAGGCAATGGTGGGGGCTGGGAAAGATGTTTGATGGCTTCTTTCTCCATGGTAATAAATCTCACTTTGTGAAATTACGACTTTGGAAAGGGCAAGCAAGCTGAACTCCAAGTTAGGCAGTAGAAGCAATGAAAAATGTTGAGTGCATCACAGCCCCGCTATGTTATCCTGGCTGCCAGTGACATGGTACTCAGATATGCCTCGCTTCTACTGCTGCGGCAGTCCTGTCGGTCAGAGGGAGCAGGCTGAGCTTGAGTTGTCTCTTTTTGGTCAAGTTTTTACCTGTTCATATGTGCAGCTTCTTGCCTGGGTGGAGGAGAATCAGACACTTTTGGGAAAACTAAAACACATAGTACAATAAACTGAACGTTGTTTTCTCTTAGAAATTGCAACTTTGCTTTAACTTTGCAAGATATTGGAAACGCCATTTTTAGCTCCTCCATGGACCTGATAAAGAGCCTAGGGTTCTTTTATCTTCTTGATGCAGTGCTGTGGACGCTCTCTGGAATCTTACTAGGATATTAATCTAGTTTACTCACCTGCTTTCTTCCTGGAGAAAGAAATATATTTCAGTGGTATATTGGCTCTTTAAAAATATCTGTTTAAAACAACTATGTTTTCAGAATCAGTTTTTAGGGTAGTTTGTGGTATCCTTTTGAAGAAATTACGTCTTCGTGGTCCAGAGGCTTTATCGGGAAGACTTCTGCTTCTCTCAGTAATTACCAAAATGTGCTCCTTAATAGCCTTTCTTTAAAGTAGAGGTCTATGGTTAAATAAGTTTGGGAAACACTGCACGTTGTCCTCATCTCTTGGATATTTAAAGGACAAATCAAGGTATTAAAAATTCACTAGTTTTATCAAGAATGCAATACCATTCACAATCACAACAAAAAGAACAAAATACCTCCGGGTAAATTTAACTGAGCAAGTGAAGGACCTATATAATGAAAATTACAAGGCCTTTCTGAGAGAATTGGATGACGACATAAGGAGATGGAAAGACATTTCATGCACACGGATTGGAAGAATAAACATAGTTAAAATGTCCGTTCTACTTAAAGCAATCTACAGATTCAACGCTATCCCAATCAGAATCCCAATGACATTCTTTACAGAAATGGAACAAAGAATCCTAAAATGCATATGGGTCAACAAAAGACCCCGAATTGCTAAAGCAATCCTGAGAAAAAAGAACAAAATGGGAGGCATCACAATCCCTGACTTCAAAACATACTACAAAGCTGCAGTAATCAAAACAGCATGGTACTGGTACAAAAACAGGTGCACACATCAATGGAACAGAATTGAAAGCCCAGAAATAAAACCACACATCTTTGGAGAGCTTATCTTCGACAAAGGAGCTGAGGGCATACAAAGGAGAAAAGAAAGTCTTTTCAACAAATGGTGCTGGGAAAACTGGAAAGCCATATGTAAAAGAATGAAAATTGACCATTCTTTTTCACCATTCACCAAAATAAACTCAAAATGGATCAAAGACCTAAAGCTGAGACCTGAAACCATAAGGCTTCGAGAAGAAAACGTAGGCAGTACACTCTGTGACATCAGTATTAAAAGGATCTTTTCGGACACCATGTCTTCTCAGACAAGGGAAACAATAGAAAAACAAATGGACTTCATCAGACTAAAGAGCTTCTTCAAGGCAAATGAAAACAGGATTGAAACAAAAAAACAACCCACTAACTGGGAAAAAATATTTGCAAGTCATATATCTGACAAAGGCTTAATATCCATAATATATAAAGAACTCTCACAACTCAACAACAGAAAATCAAACAACCCAATCAAAAAATGGGCAGGAGACATGAACAGATATTTCTCCAAAGAAGATATACGGATGGCCAATAGGCACATGAAAAGATGCTCATCATTGCTGATCATCAGGGAAATGCAAATCAAAACTACACTAAAATATCACCTTATACCCATTAGAATGACAAAAATATCTAAAACTAATAGTAGCAAATGTTGGAGAGGTTGTGGAGAAAAAGGAACCCTCATATACTGCTGGTGGGAATGCAAACTAGTGCAGCCACTATGGAAAACAGTATGGAGATTCCTCAAAATATTAAAAATAGAACTACCATAAGATCCAGCCATTCCACTACTGGGTATCTATCCAAAGAGCTTGAAGTCAGCAATCCCAAAAGTCCCATGCACCCCAATGTTCATTGCAGCATTATTTACAATAGCCAAGACATGGAAGCAACCCAAGTGCCCATCAACAGACGAATGGATAAAGAAAATGTGGTACATATATACAATGGAATACTACTCAGCTGCAAAACAGAACAAAATCATTCCATTTGCAATAACATGGATGGACCTTGAGGGAATTATGTTAAGTGAAATAAGCCAGCTAGAGAAGGATAATCTGTGTATGACTCCCCTCATATGAAAAATTTAAAAATGTCGACTAAGACAACAGTTTAGTGGATACCAGGGGAAAGGTGGGGTGGGGGGTGAGCACAAAGTGTGAAGTGGTGCACCTACAACACGAATGACAAACATTAATGTACAACTGAAATTTCACAAGAGTGTAACCTATTATTAACTCAATAAAAAAAAAAATTCACTAGTTTTAAAGAAAAATGGACTATCAGAAAGGTCCCCAAAGGGATGCTCTTTGGCTGCAATCTTTAACGCAACTCTGCCTTCCCTGTGTGGAGGTAGATTGCTCTTCAGATGTAATCATAAAGTAGGATTTTTAATAGCATGTAGCGATGAATGCATCTTGCAGCACCTCTCCATATAGTCTTACCAGCACCTCTGAAACTTCAAGTCAGTTAGTGCTTCCTGAAAGTTTTTTTTTAGAAAAAGTCTCCACGTTTACAGTTATGCTGCTATCTACATACTGTAGTTGTATGTTACACCTAAACTTAACACAGGAGGTTTTGGCTGTAGTTCACAACTGATCTGCTATGTCTGGCCTTTATGCTAAGGGCTTTTTGTGTGTGTGTGGAAAGCTGTCTGTATAACCATCTATAAATCTTAGGAAAGTTTTTAGTAATGGTTCTTTGTGGAGCTGGTTACAGTGAATGAATGATCAGGTTCATGGTCCTGTCCATCTTTCACTGTAAGATAAATACCTGACCTTGTTTGCACCGGAAGAGAGGTTGAAAAGCTAAGAGAACTCACTTATGGCAGCTGTTATGCTTGAATTTCCTTCGTTCTCCTCCATCTTAAAAGATCCAACCTTATATTCCATGTAAATTCATCTAAACTGCCTGCTAAAATAAGTCATTAGGACGTAAAAACGGTTCCAGGATTTTGGAATAATAAAGAAATGAGTGTGGTATGAGCATTTCATATTCCATTTCCAGAATGTTTGTGAATTCAGAGCAAGACTGAATAGTGTGAATAGTGTATTGTGAATTTTAATTAAATATAACAATATTAGTATTCCTGTGGTGTTTTATCATGGGATTTTTATCAATAAAATTAACTGCCAAAAGGACCAAATCAACCTAAAATAAAAGCATAACAGAATTATGTCAGGAGAGCTTTTGAGGTGTCTTTTAGAATAAATTGTCCTCTGTGCTCTTGGTGTGACTTGCTGGATCTTTTTATGCGGTCCTTATTGAATCCATGGTGCGGTTCCTTGAGGCTTAGTCCCAGGCCATGTCCTTGCTTCACTTTTCCTGCCTTCCTTGGGTGTCTCATACACCCTGTGGCTCAAGCCCCTATCTTGGGGTTCTTAGTTTGAAATCTTTTCTCTGTGTTCAAGACCCATACTTACTGTTTCTGGTCAGTTCCATTTGGATGCATCGTACTCAACTAAAATGAACTCAGTTTTTAGCTGCCCCATATAATCTTCACTTATCACCGAAAAACAACAGCCCACCTGCAAATAGACATAACATATCTTCTGAATTCTCTCAGTGCATGACATCTCTGGTGCTTAAGTTAGAAACCTGGAATTCATCTTAATTCTTTATTTCTCCCCTTTCCTTACCTATATTATTACATTAGACAAAGTCCTTTTGTGTTTACTTTCTTAATACCTCATAAACCAATCCCTTCTTTTCCTTTACTGCTGTGTCTTAATTTGTGCCTTCATTACTCTTGGCCTCAACTGTTGTCATACCCTTTCTCTTGTCTACCTGGCCTTTGTTATGCACCTGAGTGATTTTTCTAAACATTGGACTGCATCATTTTTCTGTTGCAAAGCTGTCAGTGATACCCATTACTTCTAGGAAAATGTTGAACTCCTTACGCCGAAGGCTTTCAAGCTTGACCCTCACCTGACCTTCTAGCCTCACTCTTACCGTGCTCTCTTCTTGCTCTTTATGTTCCAGAAAGCTGAGGGTCCTTTGCACTTTCTGGAATTTGTTCTGCTGCGTTTTGTGTCCGTGCCTTTATCTGTACCACTCTTCTCTTCACTGTGCTCGTTAGTCCTTGTAAGATTCTGATGAAGTGGCTGGCCATTTTATTCCTTTTGTCACAATGGTGGGACAAAATGATTTTATGCAACTGTTGTTAGATTTTTGATGCCCTCAGAATGTTTTGGGGGTAGCATGAATTCAAATGAGCTATGAATTAAGCTTGAAGTGGAAGACAGAGAACTAATTTCAACCTAGTCTAATCTAGCATTCTGTGAAAGGCATTTTAAAGATGATACATATTTGCTTAAGTGATAATTTGCATGGTTTACCATAAAGAAAGGGCTTTCATATACATTACTTAATTTTATCTTTTAGAGTAGCCTTGTAGTGTGTCATTACCTCCATTTATAGATAAGGAAGTTGCAGCTTGCACAGTTTAGAGTTGGGCCACATGATATCAGTGTTCACATCCATTATGTTGAATTTAGGAGCATCTTTTTTTAGCTGGGTAAAAATTTGTACTTAGGTCAAAGTTGTCCTGAAATGTAGAACCCTGCCTTTTTTTCCCCTTGTAACTATTTTCTGCATGTTTACCTATATGTTCTCTAGAACCTTAATAGTGTCTCTACACAAGTTATCACAAATCCTTTGAAGTTGTTTTTGGAATAGCATTCCATTTAGTGTTATTACAAACTAACTACAGATCTGATCTCATTCAAATTAAGCAAACAAACCTTAACAAAAACAAACTAAACCCCTGACACTACTGGAACAGTCAGCTCACCACAGCTGTGTGTACCTGCCTAGCCTGGTGCCACCCACGCAGGAACTGTGGGTGTTTTTATTGGCAGTGATTCAGAAGGAGCACTTCCAGCATTCTCTGGGAGCTGGACAGACCCACCACACAAGAGCCAGCCCCACTGACACTGGAGTGATGGAGAAAACAGTGCTTTCAAATGTACATGTACTGAGTATGCACGATCTTACCTTCTTTGCTAAGGTTAGCATTAACAGCAAAGATAATTCCCCACCTTGTGTACAGAGCTAGAACTAAAGAGCTGAGGAACTGATTTGCTTTATTCCCAAGTTGGAAGTTTTTTTCCTTTTTAATTATGGGGATATATGTGAAATAATGTTTGTGGACCAAAGCAGTGTTTCTAACCCCCTTTGTTCCCTCTTACTAAACATAACAATTTCATAGTCCTTGAAAATTTTGATACATACCTCCAAGGATAGTTTACCTTTTGAGTGAGAATCCCTAATATTCAGAATATAAAGCCATGCTTCTGTATTTATCCACCAACTAAGATTTTGTCACTTTACTTTTAGTTGTATTATGGAAATAATTAGGATTCTTTTTTTGTTTCTTAAACTCAAAATTATGATATTGAATATGCTTTTTTGTTTTTCTCCCCAAAGCCCCAGTACCTAGTTGTATATCCTAGTTGTAGGTCATTCTAGTTCTCCGTGGGAGGCTGCCGCAGCGTATCTTGATGAGCAGTGTGTAGGTCTGCGCCCAGGATCCGAACCAGTGAACCCTGGGCCGCTGAAGTGGAACGCGTGAACCAACCGCTCGGCCACGGGCCCAGCCCCTTGAATATGGTTTTTGAAACTATGCCTCCCTGGAACTTCTGATAGCTCCTCCTGGTGAGGGGGAACTGTGCTGCATTCCTCCTGCAGTCCCCCTGCTTGAGAAGCATTTAAACTCAGTTCAAGGCTTTTACATCACTAGATAATTAAATCTAAGTGAAATTAGTGGATAAAAGGGAAAGATGCACTGGTCTGCAGTTTAGCTATTACACATTTTTTGCTAAAGAGTAAATTGTATCAACAGTATTCTGTTTGTGTTCAGAAAGTCAAATTTATTCTTGTGACAAACTTAGACTGGCTCCAAAAACCAATTGTGAGATACGTTTTATAAAAATAGAAAACCCCTACTCATTAAGTGGAGATATTTATTGACTTTTCTGGTTAGATAGGTGTTAATGCCAAGTCGGGTGGGTTAGTCTGGTAACTGTTTTTAATAGCGAAAACCTTTTCATCTTGCTTAATTATCCTTTTTATTAGTTTTGACTTCATGTTCCAGTGTTGAATGGCAGCATCTCAGAGGATTCGCATTTGTCAATGGATATTTAAACAACAACATTCCACAAAGTTCATTGATGTTTTAGTGCAAATGGGGGGCAGAAAGTTGTCATTGTTGTCCTGTCATAATGTAATACCCAAACCTTGGCAGCAATGCCCCCAACTCCGTAGTTATCCCTGAATGCCAGGTTTTTGGGTTTTTTACTTTCTGATGGTTTGTCTATATAGCTTCTAATTTTTCTACGTTGAATAAGTGTTGCTTTTATAATGGTAAAAATATTAATATTATAAAAAACTCACCATTAGCATTAGAAATATTAACTTTCATAACTGTAATAGTAAACTTGTCCTAAGAAACTGTTTTGTAGGGATAAATGATAGATTTATGGAGTTTCAGTTGTAGGTATTATGTTTTGTCTCCTTGTACTCAGAGAAAAATGTTAATTATGGAATAGGCTGGAACTAATAAAGGGACCTGATTTTAAATAAGATCAGGTTATTTGGCTGCATTTTGTTTTTGGATCAAAACGGAGGTATTTAACATCAAAGGGACAATCATTAAGAGCTAGACCATGCAGTGCTAACCGCCCTGAGCCCCAGCCAGACTCTGGCTGGTACTTTTCTTTTTCGGGGTGTAAAAGTGATAGAGAAGGCTCGGAAGAGATAATAGACTCATGATTGTGTTTGTATGCATAACTACATAGGAAACATTAAATCCAGAGTTGATAAATAGCGTTTAACCTAAAATCATCTTATTTTGGTGGTTCTTACGTGTTTCTGGTACACAGGCTGCTTGTATGTGGGTCAAAGGCAAATAGACCATTTCCCCACATTTTGTTGCTGGCCACCAGAAAAAAATCTCAGAGGGTCCTTGCCTGGATAAAAAATGATTATATTTTAAATGTTTATTTAAACTAAAAGATTTGAAGTAATGCTTTTTAGTGATGTAAATTTTCTATCAGTATGTTTAAGGGCCACCTAGAAAATTCTTTTTAAAACATGAGAGTGTATTATTTCTTTCAATAAACTTGTATCTGTGGATGATACTCAGTGGGACTGAAGACTGACCCTTTTCCAGAAATGCTGTGAAATTGTCTACAGAAATCTGCCTGTATCTAATGAAAAAAGAAATTGTAGTAAGTTCAGTTTTATTAGTTTAGAATTTGTAATTATTTGGAAAGGGATTTGTTTTATCTAGAGTTATTTGTGTTTTTCACACATTCCTACAGATGAAGCATTATAAGGAGCCTTCCTGAAAGAACACACTCCTTTCAAGCACTTTTTTCAACGAAGCCAAGGAATATCAAGCTTTAACTCTTTTACTTTAAATTTTCAACTTATGCATACATATGCATGTTGTCATGTGTGTATAGATGTCATCAGTACGGGGCCATAATCCCTTATCTGAAACTCTTGGGGCCATATATGTTTTGAGATTCAGATTTTTTTTGATTTAAAAAAAGTAACCAGGTCCATACACCTATATTTTTTAACATCCCCCAGGGGAGTCTGAGGCAGCACCCTGTAATCAAATACACTGATATTTATGCAGCAAAATATATAGCTATTCAGAGTAAGTGGGACACGTGGAGGACATAAATAGCCTCATATCAGTTCAGATCATGTTTTGCTTCCAAGTGAGTGTTGATACCATCTTAGAAAAAACTTTGGGTTTGGGATTTCAGAATTACAAATAAGAAATTGTAGATTTATACATAAATATTTACTTTTGTTTTCTGTTTCTCATTGAATGCTCTTCATATCACTTAATGTACCTATGTAATGTTTTCAGTAAGTGTGGTATTCTACCATATACTGGTCTACCCTAGTTACTCAACCAGGCTTCCTTTGCTGGGTGTTTGAATGTCAGACAGTCTTACGCAATGTAAGTAGCATATCTATATACATCTTTGAACAAATTTTTTTCTTTTTTTAAGGAAGATTAGCCCTGAACTAACATCTGCCAATCCTCCTCTTTTGGCTGAGGAAGACTGGCCCTGAGCTCACATCCGTGCCCATCTTCCTCTACTTTATATGTGGGACGCCTACCACAGCATGGCTTGCCAAGTGGTGCCATGTCCGCACCTGGGATCTGAACTGGTGAACCCCGGGCCGCCAAAGTGGAACGTGCGCACTTAACTGCTGCACCACCAGGCCGGCCCCTGAACAAATTTTTTTTTCTCCTTTGGATTGCTTCCTTGGGGTGTACATCCAAAAGTACGATTACTGGTTCAAAGGGTATGAACAACTTTATGACACTTGTTACCATTGCCAGATTGTTCTTTAGAGAACTTGAACTAGTTTACTGTTCACCAGCAATAATACACTGGCTTCCTGAAAGCCTTACCAATGTTAGGTTTTATTTTTATTATTTATTTTTAATATTTGCTAATTTGATAAGTGCCAATGGTATTTTTAAAAATTAGTTTTAAATCGTATTTTATTGCTTTTAGGGCTGTGTGTTTTCCCAGTTTTTGAGCCCTTCAGAAGCAGCAAATGGCTTGGCAATTTTATATAATATCTGGGAATACAAGTGGAAACATACCAGTGAATATTAGAGTAAAACTTTCTTATCACAGGTGGGAATATGAGGAAGGCCTGAGGTTATCCTAGCCCTTAGATTCTCAGGTGACATACCTTGGCAGGTGGAGCACACCCTTGTCCCCTTTCCTCTGCTCTCTTAGCCCAGATGTTGATCAAGGCCTTTCTTGGGGCTTGAGTGTGGGGATGTAAATTAACCATCAGGACACTTGGCCATGAGGACTTCCTGACTCTTCCAGGTGACAACTCACCCTTCAAGTCTGCAAGGCAGCCTGGTGTCTTCTCTCTCTGTGTTGTTGCCTTGCCTCAACCTCCTCTGGACCCAGCTAATTCTGTTGAAAATAGCTTTAATTAATTAATTTGGGTGTATGTGTGTTTAAAATTACTTTTTGCTTTTACTTATTTCTAAAAGAGATATAGAAAACATTTAACTTATTGAGCACAAACTATGTGCTAGGGGCCATGCAAGAAACAAATGAATTTGACCTATTCCATACTCTTGGGAGGTTATGAGGGGAGACAAAATGATATGGCATAAATAATTCTACAGCAACATGCTACACATGCCAAATGCAGTGTAACAAGACAGAGAATTTTAGAGGAAGGCAAAATGACTTCTGACTGAGCTGATGTGGGAAGGCTTCTTGGAGGAAGCTTTTGGGTTAGGCTTTAAAGGATTGGTACACTTTCCTCAGCAGATTTAGCAGAAAAAGATATACCAGGTGAAGGTACAAGGCCTGGCAAAGGCTAGGAGGCAGTCTGACAACGAATGTCATACTGTGCTTTACTGTGTATTTTATATTGTCTTGTTTTATCTATCCAGTAATCTTCTGATGTAACTGCTGTTGTGATCCTCATGTTTTAGATGGGCAACCGAGGCTGGGAAGTAGTGGGGCTGGATTTGAACTTAAGTCTGGCTTCAGGTCCCAGGTTCTTTATACCCAGCTACACACTGGACTTATTAAGTGAGTGACAAAGAGTTTGGTTTGGCTAGAGCCAAGGACATAAAGTGGAAAGTCACAGAAGATAGGCTGGAAAAGAATGATGGAGCTGAGGAATGGAGACTTTGAATCCCGAGTTAAGAGGTTTGGACATTATTTAATAGACAGGCAATGGGGAGATAGCAAGGGTTTCTGACGTATGCCTCAGAAAGATGTGACTGGGTTGCAGAGGGAGTGAAATAGGAGGAACGTCAATTACAAAGTCCTTGGCTGAGAGCTGGGTGAGATTTGAGGTACAGAAGTGGTAATAGGGAAGGTAAAGGTAAAGGAAGGGACAGATGAGACATTTCAAAGGACAGACTGGGGGAATTTTGGCAAATGGTGGGTGTGGACGGTGATACGTAAACAGAGATGCCTGCATCTGGAGCCTGCTTTTTAATACTTTCTTTTTTCTTTTTTTTTTGAGGAAGATTAGCCCTGAGCTAACTACCACCAGTCCTCCTCCTTTTTGCCGAGGAAGCCTCACCCTGAGCTAACATCCGTGCCCGTCTTCCTCTCTTCCTCTACCCCATATGTGGGACGCCTACCACAGCATGGCATGCCAAGCGGTGCCATATCCGTACCCGGGATCCAAACCGGCGGACCCCTGGCCACTGAGAAACGGAACGTGCGAAATTAACTGCTACGCCACTGGGCCGGCCCCATGCATTTTAATACTTTTT
This sequence comes from Equus asinus, assembly GCF_041296235.1. Taxonomy (NCBI): domain Eukaryota; kingdom Metazoa; phylum Chordata; class Mammalia; order Perissodactyla; family Equidae; genus Equus; species Equus asinus. Next base: position 46,377,688 of record NC_091813.1, read on the forward strand.
GAGCTGGGATCCCCACATTTTCATTTTGTCCTGGGCCCTACTAGTTACCTAGACACTCCTGGATGGTGCTGTTGTCAGGACCAGGGGCATGAGGAGGATGAGTTGACAGGGAAAGTCTGACACAGCTGTTAGACATGTAGAGTGTTAAATGCCAATAGGCATCCTCTATGATGAGAGGATGATGTCAGGCACATAACTGAAAATGCAAACCTGAAGCCTCAGAGTGAAGCTGAAGCCAGGGGTAGAGCTTTAGAAAGAACATACGTCTCTAAGAGGAGCACGATGTAACAACAGAAAGCCAGAAATTCTGTCTCAGGCATACCCTGGGGCTGCTTCTAGGTAGTTTAGTTAGTTTCCATTGAAATCATCATCTTTAAAAGTAACAAAACTTCATTCCTTAAAAATCTTCCCATGGGCTGGCCCAGTGGCACAACGGTTAAGTTTGCATGTTCTGCTTCCGTGGCCTGGGGTTTGCCGGTTCGGATCACAGGTGCAGACCTAGCACCACTTGTCAAGCCATGCTGTGGCAGGTGTCCTATGTATAAAGTAGAGGAAGTGGGCACACATGTTAGCTCAGGGCCAGTCTTCCTCAGCAAAAAGAGGAGGATTGGTGGCAGATGTTAGCTCAGGGCTAATCTTCCTCAAAGAAAAACAAAAAATCTTTCCAGCATTTAGATTTCTCTAATTTAGATTTGCAACTTTCCAAAGGTCAGAATTGTATTTTTACTATCATTGTCTTAAATATTTCTAAAATTTAGTCCTAAGACTTAGTTATTTTTTCCTTTTAACACAGCCTCTAAGACTATTGGCATTTACTCTTTCCTTCATGATGTAATTAAGCCAATCTGTAAGTCTTTTTTGTTTTTAAAGATTGGCACTTGAGCTAACATCTGTTGCCAATCTTCTTTTTTTTTTTCTTCTTCTCCCCAAAGCCCCCCAGTACTTAGTTCTATATTCTAGTTGTAGGTCCTTCTGGTTGTGTTATGTGGGACGCTGCCTCAGCATGGCCGGATGAGCAGTGCCAGGTCTGCGCCCAGGATCCGAACTGGCCAAATCCTGGGCCACCAAAGCAGAGTGCATGAACTTAACCACTCAGCCATGGGGCCAGCCCTGAAAGTCTTATTTTCAAGATGTTCTAGACAAAGAGACTGTGCAAATAGCTTAGAATAATTCCAATTAATTTATGTACTTCAAATTTAAAGTATTTTCTTTTAAGATTTTATTTTTTTATTTTTCCTTCTTCTCCCCAAAGCCCTCCAGTACATAGTTGTATATTCTAGTTGTAGATCCTTCTGGTTGTGCTATGTGGGACACTGCCTCAGCATGGCCTGAGGAGTGGTGTCATGTCTGCACCCAGGATCCGAACTGGTGAAAAACTCTGGGCCGCCAAAGTGGAGCCTGTGAATCCAGCCACTTGGCCACGGGGCCAGCCTCTAAATTGAAAGTATTGACAGTGGTAGAAAACTCGTTCAACAGGTAGATGGTATTATCTTGTAGATCAGTCTTTGCAGAGTTTAGTAACTGAGTCAGCTGCTTTGTTCACAACTCATAATGAAAACGGCTAACTTTTGAATGTAGGCTTACTCTAAAATGTTGTCTAGGAAAGGTACTAGAAAACTAGAATAAATGAAATTAAGTTCTCTGTTGACTAGCACTGGGGTGGAATATTGTACAGTTTGTTAAAAAACATGACTTGCTTTTTTGCACGCTCACGCTAGACATCTGAGGTTTGACAGGGGGAGGAGGAGGTGTCACCTTGTGCTCACTGGCCAGGAACAGACTCGGTCCTAGTTGAGAAAATAAGTGGGCACTGGCTACACACAGATGTGTTTTGCCTTAGTTTCCTGTCACACAGCTTAGCAGTGGGACTCAAGTAAGATAATGGAATGTCAAGTGCTTTTAAACGCATAAAGCACTACAGATATGTCAGACACTGTTGTTACTGAGCAGGTTGGCACGGTGCCTGTATGCGGGCGTGTGTGCTCACTCACGTGCTGCGCTGTAAACTCTCACGTCCTGAATTGCTGTCTTGTGATTGAAGCCCAGCTGCAGGTGCTGGAAGTGCAGTGACCCTGGAGGCAGAACCAGTAAAGGCAGAGGTGGAGAAAAGGGAATCGATAGTTGTGCAGGAAGAGGATATCTGCCTTTTTTTGCAAGTCCAGACACCCTTCCTCTTGCAGTAACAGTTTCGTCTTTTAATATCATTTGGCTTCATTTAGGAGGTCTGTATTAGCAGTTGGCAGGGGTGAGGGCAGTATTTGGGCCATGCTTGTGTGTTGTTGTGCTTGTTGGGATGAACGGAAGTACTGGCTCGCTCACGAGTAAATTTGATATCTAACAATTATGGGGAGAGGAGGAAAAAAGTCCAGCTGAAGCATTGTTTCCTCAGAGTTTGAGAAGCAGAAGCCATATAGCCTTTTAAATCCCATGCCATCACAGACACAAAGACACCAGACACAGAGACTTGCTGAGAGCCAAGGTAGGGATGGCAAAAGAGCCATGTATGTTTTGGTATTGACTTCAAAACACATTGTTTCCTGTAACTTAGTGTTTGTTGTGTGTAAGTTATAATAATTAGTTTTGTATATGTGGTAGTTGGTTTTTGTAACTGACTAGGAAACACATGCTGAGCCGTTTAAATCAAAAGGCAGACTATTACTCTTTTTGGAAAAACATTGGGTACAAATTAATGCTTAGTTCAATTAATCTGTCTTCTACCTCTAATTCATTATGATGACTTTGGGTGTCTGGTGGCAACTGAGAATGGGTTATGGAAAAACATCAAGGCAATGTATTCCCCATTATTTATGGTCACTTAAGAGGATAAATTAATCATTGGTCACTAATCTTTGGATAATTACTCTATGTAGCTGGAAATATCCTTAGTTTTTTGGAAAGCGAGTGAGTGAGTTAGTAGAACTGTCAAAATTGATCAGCTTTTCTAAGTCTAACAATAAGTGAGGGGAAACCAGCTGCCTTCAACCTTTTCTCCCCTGTGGTGTAGCATGATCATTCTATAACTCTGGAAACTGCATGTGGACCCACAGAGAAAGTACATTAATACACTACCTTGTGGTTTTCAGGTAGGCATTCAAAGCCTTATCCCAGCTGAGGATTAACAGAGCAGCCTTAACAGGTAAAGGCTTGCAACCTGTTCATGTGTTTTTGGTTACTAGAATTAGGCAAGTTAATAACACCATAGAATAGGTTTGAATATAGATTGTTTAGGAAGTGTGTCTTTGGGTGACAGCGATTCTATTTATTTATGCATTAAATAAATAAATATTTTGAAGGAGTCAACATTGTTTAAATACCGTATTTATTAGATGGTATGGGTGCGAGTGGGAATAAAGAAAAATGTACATTTAAATTCCAAGGAAAAAAAAAAGGAGGAAGTCCTTGCCTTGTGTTTTCCACATGAGGACAGTGTTTCAAAGGCAGACCAGTGTCCACCTTTTGGAGTTTGAGGTCTTCATTCAGGAGATTCTCAAAGAATCTTTATATTTGAGAGCAAATGAGGTTGCAATGCAGGTGGAATCAGAGACATACTACTTATTTATCACAATCAAAATCCTGTCATTTTCGGGGCTGGCCCTGTGGCGGAGTGGTGAAGTTCGTGCGCTCTGCTTTGGTGGCGCAGAGTTTTGCCGCTTTGGATCCTGGGTGCGGACATGGCACCGCTCATCAAGCCATGCTGAGGTGGCATCCCACGTGCCACCACTAGAAGGACCCACAACTAAAAGAAAATAGACAACTGTATACTGGGAGGCTTTGGGGGGAAAAAGGAAAAATAAAATCTTTAAAAAACAAAACAAAACAAAATCCTACCGTTTTAATAATAACAAAATTCACCTACTTACATTATCAATTGTTGCCTTGATAAGATTTCTGGAAATAAAACATAATTCTGCTATGTATTGCTGCCAATCAGTAGAGAAGGATGTCTGTCATTGTGAGAAACACTACATATGCTATTTTTGGGATTGAATTACCTTAGAGCTAAAATACAACTTAGGACTTTAGAATACAAATGCAGATTTAGAAATCTAAACTAGGACGCATTTTAGAAGACTCACTTTAATTTTTAAAGGTCAACTTTAGTGAGGGATAGTTTACATATGATAAAATTCACCAATTTTAAGCCTACAATTTGATGAGTTCTGACAAATGTATACAGTCATCAACCACCGTTACGCTCGTGATGTGGAGCGTTTCCGTCACCCCAAGATGTTCCCTTGATCTCCTGTGCAGTATTCCCCTACACCTCGGCTCCTGGCAGCCATTGATCTGCTTTCCATCACTATAGTTTTGCTTTTTCTGAAATTTTCTGTAAGTGGAATCATACAGTGTTTTCTTTTGTGTCTGATTTTCACTCAGCTTGATGCTTTCAAGATTGACCCATCTTGTTGTGTGTATTAGCAGTTCTTCTCTTTTTATTGCTGAGTAGTATTCCATTCCTATACCTAATTTTTTATCCATTCACATGTTGATGAACATTTGGGTTGCTTCAAGTTTTTACCTGTTATGAATAGTGCTTCTGTGAACATTTGTGTGCAAGTCTTTGTGTGGACATACACTTTCATTTCTCCTGTGTACCTTATTTTTATTTTAATTTAATTTTATATGCTTATCTGTATTTTTAATTTCACAAGAGGGTAATACTATGTATTTTTTTTAATTAAAAGAAATTGTTACTGAATGAGGAGGTGAAATAGAGTGGAGGACTCTGGAAAGATAGGTTTTCATATGGGTGATTGGGTGAATGGTGGTACTGTCCATCAAGAGAGTCAAATAAGGCTAAAATTTTTTTTTTTTTTTGGTGAGGAAGATTGGCCCTGAGCTAACAGCTGTCTCCAATCTTCCTCTTTTTGCTTGAGGAAGATTGTTCCTGAGCTAACATCTTCTGCTAGTCGTCTTCTGTTTTGTATGTGGGACGCTACCACAGCATGGCTTGATGAGCAGTGCATAGATCCGTGCCTGGGATCTGAACCCGTGAACCCCAGGCTGCCAAAGGGGAGTGTGTGAACTTAACCTCTATGCCACCAAGCTTGCCCCTAAGATTTACTATTTTTAAAAAAGACTGAAGAGGGTCCATTGAAATGAGTCAGTGAAATCACTGATGACTTCAGCCAGGGTACCTTCATTGGCCTGGGTGTGCAGGGAGTGGGGCCTGATTATAGTGTGTGGAGCAGTGACTACAAGGTAGACAGGGGGTGCAGGCTAGGAAGTGAGGAAGTGACATCAAGGGGAGAAATAGGGTGGTAGCTAGAAGAGAAATAGGGTCAAGGGAGGGTAATAATTAATTGTTTTAAAGATGGGAGGAGCTGAGGAGAAGGAGCCTGTAGAGAGGGAGAAGGTGAAGTTACCAATTGGCTAATTGATGGAATAAGGGTCATGAGCAGCTCAGAGACAGGCAATCCAGAGCACAGCAGGTGGTGGGGGTTTGCCAGAGGTGCCATGTAGTAAGGGCCTGGAGAGAAGAAAGTAAGAATGGAGCAAGTGGAGGGAGGGTTGGTGAGGATCTGGAAGCTGAGGGGGCCTTTGTTTTCTCTAGGGGGAAGTTATTTAAGTGTGGCATGTGGGGTTGAGAAGCAGATCCGAAGAGCACGGCAAAGGTTTGGGAGCTGATTCGTGATAAGGAAAAGGATTCATAACAGTTTGAGAACTCCATCAAGACTGAAAACTGTGAATTTGCAGTGAAACCAGTTTCTAAGATTGTGGATTTTTTTTCCAGCTGTGCTCTGCAGGCTGATATGTGAGCAGGAAAGGTGACCTGGGCACTTGATGTAAGGTTAGAAGAGAATGGAGCAAAGTAATTTCACATTTTCTTTCTGTTTTCAGCTGGGTGTTGTGTGGCTTCCTCTCCTCTCCACCTTTTTATACCCCATTCTGAGACTGGAAAGTACTCATGGGTTTTAAGTCTTTGGTAAACTGGATGTATTTTTTTACAATATTTTTATATTGTAGTAAAATATTTATAACATAAAAGCTATCATTTTAACCTTTTTTTTTTTTAGGAAGATTATCCCTAAGCTAACATCCACTGCCAACCCTCCTCTTTTTTGCTGAGGAAGATTGGCCCTGATCTAACGTCCGTGCCCATCTTCCTCCACTTTCTATATGGGATGCCTGCCACAGCATGGCTTGACAAGCAGTGTATAGATCTGCGCCTGGGACCCGAACTGGTGAACCCAGGGCTGCTGAAGTGGAGCATGTGAACCCAACTGTTATGCCACTGGCCCGGCCCCCATTTTAACCATGTTTAAGTAAATAATTCAGAGGCATCAAGTACATTCACAATGCTGTACACCTCACCACTATACTACAGTTTTAATTTGAAGCAAGGCTTTGTCATCTCTTTTCTTCCCCTTGTATCACTCCTGATCTGTAAATTCAACATTGTCCTTTACTGGATACAGTATTTGTATTTTTGAAATTGAGGTATTGGTAACAGTATGTACTGAGCTTAACTTTGGCAGGTGCTGTGCAAGACACAAATTATGGCATTACTTTTCTCACTATTTGGTTGTAATTATTTGTTAACATATGTCTTCCCTACTAGACACATAAGGTCCATGAGTGCAGGGGCTATCTATGTCTGTTGTATTTACAGTTATATCTGTACTCTCCAGCACAGTGCTTGGCACAGACTGGCATTCAGTGAAGTTTTTGAACAAATCAGTCCTTCACTGGAAGAATTTGTTTGTTTAATAAGTTCTTTCTGAATGCCTTGTATGAAATAGGCAAACCTTGTATTCACACATTAATACAGATTATAGGGCATGGCACATTCCAGTGTCTAGTTAATTAGTAAAAGTCAAAAAGGGTTTATATTTGTAATTTCACCTTGGAGGGTATTAGAGCAGACTGTACAGAATTGGCAGCAATAATCTCAAAGCTGGAAGGCTGTAGGTTAATTAGGATCACTTGACAGCAAGTGAGTTAATCAAATTTGAGAGTTAAAAGAATGTTCCAATAATTTATGTTCAAACACACTTCAAATATATCAGCAGGTAACAAGAACTTTAGTTGTATAATGCTTCAAAACACCAGTGGATTTTATGGCTTACAGTAATGTTTTGGAGAAAGAAAACCAGTAAAATTTTTTGGAGCTGTTTGATTCTATTACCCTCTATTAAATAAAATACACTAGAGTTTAAAACATTACCTTTGTTAGAGATAAAAAGATAGTTTATTAATAAATTAAATAATTTAGGAATTCTATTTCTCTCTTACAGTTATATTTATTAACAAATTCAGTAATACTTTTAATTATTTAAGAAATATGTTTAAATATGGGCATTTCTCCATTAGCTGATATGAAAGTAGTATTTTTTTCAATGGCCTATGGTTACATGGAGGTAAAGCGGCAAAATACACATATAATAATTAATTTACAATATAATATATCCCTATAAGAAAAATCACAACACGTCCTCTGATTCTGAAAGGTAATGGCTCTGTGTGTGTGTTTGTAGAAAAACCCACTGAGGCCCTTTTAAAAAAAATAAAATCTGCCCCCAGCGAAGTATTTTTGGATCATATGGAAAGAGAAAAGAAAAAGCTGTCAGGAGTTCTAGTTCTATCATTCTCTTGCCCCTTTTAACTCTCAATAAGCTAAAACTGAACTTTGGTTTTAGGAACCAATAATGGAAATTTTCTTATGTACCGTCAGCAAAATCTAGGACTGAGTGGTTACTATGGCTTTTCATTGTGTGATGTGTGAGTAGTAGGAGAACAGACAGAGAGACAATGGACATAGGTCTTTGAAGTGGACTTCCTCAACTAAGGTAATAGAGGAATATCAGTGAGCAGGGAGAGAGGGCAGAGGAGAGATGAGGGGAGGTGGTGGGGCAGGGAGGAGCAGAATCAGAGGAAGCAAAGACTCAGGCTGCAGTCTTGGTTGTGTAAATGCTGCTTGTTTGTCTCTCCATCACGGTGGCCTGCCCTATGATGATGCTGGTGTTCAGCGCGCTTTGAGTGAGAGGAGTTGGCTTTGTAAAGGAGGATCTGGGGTCTTAGTGCCTTCTTGGCTGACATGAGCAGGTTGCATCTCTGGCTGGGCGCTGGAGTAGCAACAGCCCAGATTTCCAGGAAACAGTTCCTCCTGTCATCATTTTTATTCCAGAGTCAACAGGTTTAGTTATTCAGACGTCTGCTCTCCCCAGCTACTTGCAAATCAAGCAAGCAGCTTTTTCTGTTTCTCTCCTTTCTTCCTTTTTTTCTTATTTCCATCTTGTTTGTTATTCCTTTATTTTAGTCAAGCTCACACATTTGAACATAATTGTGACTGTTTCCACTAGCCAGCGCAGGGCTTCCTCCTTACCTAAAGGACTCCTAATTCTGTGGTGTGTAATGGTGAATCAAGACATTTAAAGATGTTGCATACATGTAACAACATCGTTAAACCTCAAGATCATAGTGTAGTGGGGCTGGCCTGGTGGCACAGCGGTTAAGTTCGCGTGTTCCGCTTTGGTGGCCTGGGGTTTGTGGGTTTGGATCCCAGGTGTGGACATGGCACGACTTGGCAAGCCATGCTGTGGTAGGCGTCCCACTTATAAAGAAGAGGAACATGGGCACAGATGTTAGCTCAGGGCCCGTCTTCCTCAAAAAAAAGACAACATAGTATGGTGTGAAAATATGAAGTTGTAGAATGTTTAATGATTCTATTTATATTTTATTTAAAAAACCATGTAAAACAATACTGCCCCATTTCATAGAATCTAAAACATTACTGATGCTAAGATGCACCATTATTTTATGTACACTGAGAAGAGGGGAAAACCTGCAGATGAAATTGTGATATAATGCTTCATTATGGTTTGTGAGATGCATCCCAGTTTTTGAGATGTTATAATGTGAACAAAAGAGGCATCATAGAATTGAAGAAATAAGGTAAATATATTATATTGAAACATACTTATGTAATAAAAATATAAAACATGCATAGAAATCATGTATGTATAGCCAATTAGGGAAGTGGTCTTCGTCTATGAAGGGAGGGAGGGGAATAGAGGACGGGGCCACATCAAAGGCTTCAACTCTATAATTTATTTTTATTTTTGCTTTTTTTTTAAAGATTGGCCCTGAGCTAACATCTGTTGCCAGTCTTCTTTTTTTCTTCTTCTCTCCAAAGCCCCCCAGTACATGGTTGTATATTCTAGTTGTAGGTCTTTCTAGTTGTGCTATGTGGGACACTGACTCAGCATGCCCTGATGAGAGGTGCTAGGTCCGCGCTCAGGATCCAAACCAGCAAAACCCTGGACTGTGGAAGCGGAGCACATGAACCCAAACACTCGCCCATGGGGTTGCCCCTATAATTTATTTTTAAAAATCTAAAGCAAATATTGCAGAAACTTAAGATTAAACAAGGTTGACTGGTGAGTTCCTATAATTTTCTGTATGCTGTAAATATTTCATAATAAAAATTATATATTTAAAAGCTACATAAAAAGCAAGTTGCAAAAGCCTGCAAAAATAGTAGATCCTATTTTATTTTCTGGTAGTAGTTGATTTTGTGTTCTTTCACACTTCTTCCTATGTTTATCATACCGAAGCAGTGGAGTTTCTGTTATTGTTGGAAGGTGAGGGGCTTTCTACATCTCCATTTTTATGTAAATTAAAAGATGTGTCATGTATTGTCTTAGTAATGATAAAAAGAGGCGAAAGTACTTAATGATATAATGTCACAGAATGAATAGGATTGGCTGGCATTATTTCTTGCTATTAATAAGTAGTAAGAAAAATGTTTTCATTATTTGTTTCTTTGAAACCATTTCTCTGGTTGCTTCCTCATTTATTTTTTCTTAGTCATATGGTGTTTAGAGAGGGGTTAAGTCTTGAGAAAAAGAATTATTGTACAAGTTGAAGAAAAATAAGTACTATCATGTCTGGAAATCTGATAGACACTTTTAAAATAGTCATGAAGCTTATGAACTTTTTTTACCGTTTTACTGAAACCTAAAAAGAATGTGTCAGTTTTGCCCTCCTACCACCAGATGGAAGGTCTGTACATAGGGTGTTTGCTTATTATGCCCTAAGCAGTGAGGAATCCAGGGGCTGAAAGGGATATTTGTCGTATCACACTACCTTTAGAGACCCTTCATCTCCTACTTCCATGAAAAAGGAATATTTCTCGTGTCCCATAATATTATGTTAGTATCTCACTTAGGTATTTAATAGTACTTACTGTTAGATTAAAAAAATAATTTGGCAAAATCTAAAAAAAAATCCAAATTTAGTCACTTGAACCAGAATCTCATTCTCTAGGATCTTGCCTAACTACTCATAAGAAAAAAAAGCTATATGCATAAAGATCTTCACTATACCATTACTATGACAAAGTAAAACTTTGGAGTCAACTTAAGTGCCCCCCAATACAGAAATGGTTAAATAAATGATGGCAATCTACTTTATGGATTATGTTGCAACTATAAATGATAATGATTGCTCCTAGCAACATGGAAGATGTTTGATGGTGAAAAGAGCAGGGCGTAACACATGATTATGACTCTAAAAATGTGCACGAATGTGAAGAAAGATGAAGGGAATATGGAAGACAACAAAAAAAAGTTGCATTAGAATGGTAGAATTTTGAGTGGATTTCTCCCCTCACCGTTTGTAAAAAATTTTGTCCTTGTTTTTGGGGGGACCAGATCTTTTAAAGAAAAACTTGAATTTCTCTTTAAGAAAATGACAGATAGAAGGATGAGGGATACTAGAAAACTAAAAGTAGCGGCCCTTTTGAAGATAAAACTAAAACATTTTAAACCAGGATTGCTTTAGCAATGCACATATTGATTATTTAATTTTGTCTTTTAGAAGAAAGTTGGCCTAGTGCAGCTGTGTGGAAATCAGAGTATTGAAGAGGATTGGTAAAAAAAAGTGGGCGGATCAAAGCCAATATGACTGGCTTATTCTTTTGTACCACCAAATCAACGAAATTTTTGGACTGCGTTTGTGTTAGTCAATATTTAGTTATTTGCTTTGAAGCTATTTGTTTGCAATAATGCCATTAACATCTCAACAGAGCCAAAGTCTGACCCTGAGATGGTAGAATCTTAACTAATTTTATCATTTATATAGAAATCTTTTAAGGACGTGAAGGACCATTTCTTTTCTCTAAACTTCTTTTTGATTTTCACATCAGCATTGACTTATGGCTACCAAAAAAAAAAAGTCCCATAATTAACTCACAGTTAAATCATCTCGCCATCATAGGTAGAATGGGGCTGATGATGACTGGGGAGAAAACAGAAAAAACTAATAGACTAAAAGAATTTTAGACCTCTAGGGCCTTGCTGACCAATTAATCCAGTCCCTTCACTTTACAGGTAAATAATTAAGTCCCAGGGACTCAGCAATGAACCCATGTGTTAGGACTCCAAATCCAGTGCCCTTTCTATTGTCCTGCAAGGAGGGAAGGAGGGAAAGGAAGAGCAGAGCCAAACTGTTGACATTTTAAGGGCTGTTTTTTCAGGATGAAACATTGGACTTGATGTCATTATCATCTTAAGTTATAGGGGTTTTTTTTGTTTTAAAGATTGGCACCTGAACTAACAACTGTTGCCAATCTTCTTTTTTTTTCTGCTTTTTTCTCCCCAAAACCCCCCAGTATATAGTTGTTTATTATTTGTTTTAGTTGTGGGTTCTTCTAGTTGTGGCATGTGGGATGCTGCCTCAACATGGCCTGATGAGCGGTGCCATGTCTGTGCCTAGGATCTGAACCGGTGAAACCCTGGGCCACCGAAGTGTAGTGCGCGAACTTCACGAACTTACCCTCTCGGCCATGGAGCTGGCCCCTAAGTTATAGTTTTTACAGAGGCTGCTATCCCAAGCAAAAATAGGTAAAAGACACGAACAGATAATTCACCAAAGAAGATGTACAATAAACATTAAAAAATATGCCATGTAGTTGAAGAAATGTAAATAATAAAATAAATTCATATTGCTTACTCAAGGTAAAATATTTACATATGAACTTTATTATTCAGACCATTCGCCTTATGGGGCTTCTTGTTGACAATCTACTCTAATTTTTGGAAATGTAATTAGAATGGAAAAAACTGATGCAAATGGTAAAAGACAAAGTACAACCTGGTCAATAAATTTCATGAAAGCTGTGGTAGCTTTAAACCTCTTTTTACTCATTCACTCAGTCCTGTCTGGCTCCCATAGTGGGTGTTTGCTGACAGTGGACCACTAGGAAGGAAGTTGTAAAGGGCTCAAAGCAGTTGAGAATAGGTATCAGCACTTTATTTTACCTTCCTCTCCTGACCCACACAAGCAGAGAGGCTGGTTCAGATCTAACTAAGGAAATGTCCTCATCCCTATTCACAAGATACTACAGGATCCCAAGGAACGAGAATAATCCAAACAGGAGCAGGACCACAGTCAAGCACAATTACTGGAGGGTGTCATGCTGAAAAAGACAGGGGTGGGACTCTGCCGTGACTCTGAAGCCAAATGTGGTTCAGTGAAGCTAAGTTTAAGGGGACTGTCCTTGGCAACCATGTGCCGAGTCTTCTGAACACACCTTATCACCTTCGCCAGACCAGCACGGGAGTTCTTACAAGAGGTCTGAACTTAATAATACTGACACAAACATAGTTCCCTTCAAGTATTATGCTAAGCAAAATAAGTCAGACAGCGAGAGACGAATGCTGTATAATTTCACTCATATGTGGAAGATAAACAAACACATAGGTAAGGAGAACAGATTGGTGGTTACCAGAGGGGAAGAGGGTGGGGGAGGGTGAAAGGGGTAAAGGGGCACATATGGTGGTGGATGGAAACTAGATTTTTAATGGTGAACAGGATGCAGTCTATACAGAAGCCAAAATATAATAATGTACACCTGAAATTTACACAATGTTATAAACCAATGTGACCTCAATAAAATAATTTAAAAAAAAAAGATCCCCTGAAATCCTACTTGGAAGTAAACAGGGTAAAAGTGATAAATAATCAATGTTATTTTTTAAACTTAATTATATATTTTAGAAGTGGGCCCAATCAGACCATATAGAGATGTCTCGTTCTTTTTAATCCTCTGTAGCAACAGTTGGCAAATGCTCTCTGTAAAGAGCCATATAGTAAATATTTTAGTGTAGACCAGACAGTCTCTCTCACCACTGCTCAGCTCTGCTGTTACAGCATGAAAGCACCATACGCAACATGTAAGTGAATGGGTATCACTGAGTTTCAGTAAAACCTGATTGGACACTAACATTTGAATTTTAGATAATTTTCATTTACTGTGACATATACTTCCTTAGATTTTTTTTCCAACCATTTAGAAATGTAAAAACTATTTTTAGCTTGTGAGCTATACAAAAACAGTCAGCAGGCCAGATTTGGCCTGCAGGTGATTGCCTGTTGACCGCTGCTCTATGCAGTTGAACTATAAGGCAAGCCATATGCTATGTAAATCAAGGTCTTTTAGTAACCATATTTAAAAAAGTAGAAGCCAGTAAAATTAACTTTAATAATATATTTTAGTTAACCTAATATATCTCAATGCTATTATTTCACTAATCAATGTAAAAAATTACTAGTGAGATATTTTGCATTCTTTTTTTTATTTTTTTGCCAGAAAAGATTTGCCCTGAGCTTACATCTGTTGACAATCTTCTTCTCTTTTTTCCCCCCCTCCCCAAAGCCCCAGTACATAGTTGTATATTCTAGTTGTAAGTCCTACTAGTTCTTCTATGTGAGCCACCACCACGGCATGGCTGCTGACAGACAAGTGGTGTGGATCCACACCCAGGAAGCAAACCTGAGCCGCTGAAGTGGTGAGAGCACCGGACTTTAACTGCTAGGCCATCAGGGCTGGCTCCTGCATTCTTTTTGTTTCATATTAAGTCTTTGAAATTCTTTATGTGTTTTACATTTATAGCACATTTCAATTTGGGTGCTTGAGCCTGAGATATTTCGTATCTAGGTTTAGATTTCTTAAAATGTACAGTTGGAAAAAGTAGATTCACATGGTACACAGTTGTTCCACACATACTTTAAAGTTTCCCAATAATTGAACTGAATATCAGATTTGTTTAATTTTCAAGCGCTCAATAACCACATGTGGCTGATGGCTACTAGATTATATAGTGCAACTCTGCAAAGTTTCATTGTATGGATGTACCATAATTAACTGGTTTCCATTGATGGACCATAGGTGGCTTCCAATCTTTTGCTTTTATGAACAATATTATAATGAATATTTTTATACATATAAATTAAGTTAACGTGTTGGTAAATTTGTAGATACATTCCTAAAAGTGAAAGTTCTGGGTCAAAGGATATGTGCACTTTTTCACACTTTTAAAAGCTTTTTAATTTAGAAATAGTTGAAAGAATGAGATTAGTATAAAGAATACCTGTAAATCCTTTGTCACCTCTTGTTAACATTTTACTCCATTTGCTTTATCATGTGCACTTGCTCTCTCTTGTGTATATACATATATACACACACATGTATGTTTGAGAAAAAAGAATTTTCCAAATCATTTAAGAATAAGTTGAGTATATTATGGCCCTTTCTCCCTAAATGCTTAAGTATGTATTTCATGAAAATAAGGATATTCTTTTGTAAAACCCTGATAAGTTATAACTTCAATAAATTGAATGTGGATACATTTCTTTATTTTATACTGTCTATTCCAATTTTGTCATTTGACCCAATAATGTCCTTTTTGGTATATATTTCTAATTTTAATAAAAATTAAAAATTTTTGTCTCCATAGAGGTGGTGCCACTTTACATTCCCAAGAGTGGTACATGAGAATGTGCAATTTACCCTCAACTTCACCAACACAGTGTGTTAACACTTTTTGACAATCTGTGACAGAAAGAATGTCATTTCCTTATAACTTGCATTTCTCTTATTATGGGTCAGGTGGGAGATCTCTTGTGTATAAAGAGTCACTTATTTGTATTTTCTTTTTGTGAACTCTCTGTTATATCCTTTGTCTATTTTTCTACTGGAATGTTAACATTTTTAATTGATTTGTAAGCATTTCTAATTTATTGAATAAATCAGCCATTTGTCAGTGGTGTCAGTTACAAATATTTTCCCCAGTTGGTCATTTACTCTTTGTCCTTGTTTATGGTGGGTTTTTTGTTATTGCTGCCATTTGTTTTCATTTGGGGCATTTTGAAACTATGATGTAATGGCAGATGAATTGTGAATATTTTGTATTATATTTAGATTTCATAATCAAATCCACAAATGTGCTTAGGATATCAGTAGAGCAATATAAGAAAGGAAGAGAAAGGTTTTCACTTCTTGGTATAATGGAGTGAGTAAACCAAATAAAACAGGACACATTTATTTTGGACTTAATTGCTACCAACCTCTCTGTGCCATGGGCTGTTATCTCTGGCTCTCAAAGGAAAACATCAAAGAAGAGTTATGGTGAAGATGTTTAATGTTGTCTGAAACTTGATCATACCCAGGCCTTACCGAGGACTTGGAATTTTGGAAACTAAACAACACTGCAGAAGAACACTATAAACTTACTGGTTTGGAAACCATAGTGCTGGTAGGAATTCTGGGCTTTATTATTGGATGTCTTCCTTCAAATATTTTATGGATCCAAACTCATAATTTCTGTGATAAAGGAATTTCTTTTAAAGCTGATTAGGTACAGTTTTTAAATGTGAAGTTGGTTTAAACCATTAAGTAGTATTAACGGGGACATCTATCATAGAAATTAACTTAAAATATTTAGAAATGTAGCAGATGAGCTCATAAATGTAATGCCTGTGTCTATTTCCATAAAAGCTGATTTGCACATGTCTTCACATTGCAGAATCACACTGGTATTCAGAGAAACATGCTGATTGTTCTTCCAACATCCTTAGTTTGGGTTTCATGAAGCATTTTTTCCATTTCTCCTTTTTCTGTGTATAATACTGTCTCAGATTCTTGGAAAAATAATCAAGACATTTCCTCTGGGTCTACTTATAATTATTAGTGTACACATAGTGTGAAAAGTGCTCATCAACATTGTTTTAAAATATACACAAGCACACAAAAATGGGCCCCTAAATCAGAGGTTAGTTGATAAATGGCAGTTTTCCTACAGGTCACTGTTTTAGAGATTTTACTTAGCTTATGAACTAGTTTAGGGCTTGATAACTCTGGCAGCCTTTGCATTTTCAGGTATGCTTTTCTATAGTTATGAGTTTCTACACAATATAAATTTTATACCTTAAATGGAAGGAAAGTAAAATGCCAGTTGGAAGCTGTTATTGTGTGCATATATCCAGTCCAGAATTACTAAAAAAGAAAAAGGAAGCAGTTACATATTGATTTTGTATTTGTATTTTAGATTATTAGATTTATCAGACATAAAATTTTCCTTTCAAATTGCCGTAAACATTTCTAAACACTCTCAGTTTCTTTCATTATCTTGTCGTGAGCTGGTAATAAATAGTTCATAGACCTGCACCTATCTGTGGACCACTTTAAACGTTGGTCTCGATGACTTTAACTTATGCTGTGAGCCAACAGGCACTGTAGATTATGTGACAGCCTTTTTAAAAAGAAGATGGACATCATGTCATAGTGCTGATTATTAGTACGTGAACAAAATATTAGGGTTGTCTCAATCACTGCCCCATGTCCATTGCCGCTCTTCACCTGGGGTGGTGACTTGGTTATGTTGGGGAGGAGGAGGCCCATGTTCTCTGTCACCCTTCACCTCCTGTTGGGACCTGGATACAGGCTTAGGGAGGGTTGGGGCCAAGTGCCTATGTCTTGCAGTGTTGTGAGGAGTGGTGGTAGCCAACTCCGTCCCAGGCTGGCAGCACACTGTGTGGTCCGAAGAGAAAACCTGGCAGTCATCAGGCCTGAGCATATACTTGCAGGACTCCCCCATCTGTAAGGGTCTATACTTTACCCATGAGTATCCTTGTGTCCAAAGGAGTGCTCCCTTGGGTTGGCTACATGCCTGGGGGCACCCTCTCTTCTCTTTCCAACTTTGTGGACTCTAGCTTGAATTTGTTTCTTCTGTGTGACTTGAGGTACCCTCTGGGCATGAGCTATGAAATACAAATTGTGTCATTTCAGTGATTTTGCATACGTGTTAAATGCTCTTATATTTGCATTTAAAACTGGCATTGTACAGCATAAAAATAATGGTAAAATTCATGTTAATAATTAAACATTTTTATTTTTCTTTACTGTGACTACACAGTGTCAGTCAGTGGCCTCTGTTGATTTGTTTCAAATAGAAAGATAAGCTTTCTTCATAGTTGGATCAAACCAACATGCATGAAATCTGATATGTGATAAAGTGGGCCTGTGACCTTTTGGTCAGAGGAGTGATGCCACTAAATATTCTATGGTCTCACTATATACAGTACATTCTGCCAGAACATATCTTTGGTTTTTTTTCTGAGGAAGATTTGCCCTGAGCTAACATCCATTGCCAATCATCCCCTTTTTTCTGTTTTATGTGGGCCTCTGCCACAGCATGGCCACTAATAGATGAGTGGTGTAGTTCTGGGCCTGGGATCCGAACCTGGGCCACCGAAGCAGCGTGCACTGAACTTAACCACTAGGCCATTGGGGCTGGCCCAGAGCACATCTTTACTATACTAAGTGTGTGGTTTTATGTGAGCATGTAATGCCAGGAATGATTTCTGCTCCAAACAGAGTTTCTTTCCTGTCCTTGTGCCTGTCAGCTTTCTGGTTTCTGAGTTTGGGAGCCCATGGGCTTTTTGACTGTGACACCCTTATTGTTGCTTTTGAGTCCCCCAGCCTTGATAGATATGGCCCTTCATTCATCCATTCCCCTCATCAACAGCCTCTGTGTCTTACTCTTGTGTGACCTGCCCCTAACTCTACTCCTTGGCTTTAGTCTAGTCCCCGTCTCAGCACTCCCTAGAAACCCACTTCAGCTGCATAGATGAAGAAGGATTGGGATTTTGAAGATGGAACCCAATATACTAACTATCAGAAAGGAGTTCAGGTTCTGGCTGGACTGGGTCAACGTTTTTCCAGGGAAGAGAAGTGTCAATGTTTGTTGGACTGTCCACCAGTGAGAACTCCTTTCTCCACAGTGGGCTGGCTGGGGAGGAGCCCTGGCCTTTCATCTAGCTGTGCTCTTTAAAGCTTCCAGGGCACAACTGAGATCCTTCAGGCGCAGCTCCTCCATGCATACCTAGCACCTGGTTGAGGTAAGGGCTCTCGTTGCCAGGTTCTTATCAAGTTCTTATCAAACTCAGCACAGCTCCTGCTTCCTGCTTCCCCGGAGAGAACTGATGGGCTCTGTTTTACGTTGTTGTTCACGGTTGGAGTTCACCCTCACTTGCCAACCGTCACCCATCTCCTGGGAGAGGGGAGCTGAGCATAATCACTAGATACTGCTGTTGGTGTTTTATTTACTACCAGTAAATTCATCATTACTGAGAATCATTACATTTAGAAAATAAACATTGCCTCACCTGTTTATGGCACAATATTTTTACACTTGCCTTTCACTCACATGTTGCATATTAACTTTCCTTCTGAAAAGATCAGCATGCTCTTGGAGCCTGGTGTGATCTGGATTGAATTACCCCATGTATGTTTTTATCATCAGGCTCTTCCTCGGACTCTAGCCCGTCCCTCCCACCTGTCTTCATTCTATCAGACTGATCTCTGCCTGGTTCCACAGTGACTTTGCTTTTGGATTTTTGTTTCTTCTCCTTACTTACTCTTGCCTCCCCTGTCAAATATAATTTTCTAGTGTGCAACTGTGCCTGATAATCCCAATGTAAAGGCCCAAGATGTTTTAATGCTTGCAAGAAAGTCTCTTCAGATTACTACAGCGTAAAAGAATCCTTTCCTTTTTAGCCTCTCATTGCTTACTGGACCAATTATTTATTTACTTGTGTAATTCATGTCCGCGCTCAGGTATGTCTTAGTGTAGCTCTGAGACTATGGCTCCCTCTGGAGAAGGATCTGTGTCTGATTTTAGCCTCCTTCTTCAGTGTCTAATTTAATGAGGACCAAATTATGAGAAGACCTACTGGCTGAGACTCGCTACTCCCTCAGTTATTTGGTTCACTGTTTGAGCCCCAGAGCCAGGAGGTGACAGTAACCTTGTCTGATTCCATTGTGTTCCAATAGACTAATAACCCATAAAAGTTCCTGAATATTCTGATACAGATCTAAGGGGCAAATAGGAGTGTGAATCGGAGCCCCTCATCAGGGATGGTTTCCCGGGGGTGCTGGGTTTGAGTCTTTGTCCTCCTTAATACTAACTTCTGTGACTCTCCGTTCAAAGTGTCCTTTCCCACCTAGAGGCCCTGAAAGAAGTGCCCAGTATTCATCAGAAAAAGAGCAGTAGAGTTTGTGTTATGTTACATCAGGGAGACACCGGCTTAAAGTCCCACCATTCTGCCATTTTTTTCCTTTTTAAATCTCCAAGAAGTCCCAGAGTTAGGAGTCAGTACTGCATCAGAAGCAGCAGGAAAGTTAGCCAGTCAGAGTGGGAAAGGGCCATGGGCTCCAGGTGTTTTGAGAGGCTGCGTTAAGAACAAACTAAGGGGCCGGCCTGTGGCTGAGTGGTTGGGTTCGCGTGCTCCGCTTCAGTGGCTCAGGGTTTCACCAGTTCGGATCCTGGGCACGGACCTAGCAGTGCTCCTCAGGCCATGCTGAGGCGGCATCCCACATAGCAGAGCCAGAAGGACCTACAACTAGAATACACAACTGTGTACTTTGGGGGCCTTGGGGAGAAGAAGGAGAAAAAAAAAGATTGGCAACAGATGTTAGCTCAGGTACCAATCTTTAAAAAAAAAAAAAGAAAGGACAAATCAAGCACTCTTAGGTCCCAAGAGAAAATTGTTCTAAATCCAGGATGATTTCATCCTAAAATGTAAGCTAGAGGGGTTCTTGATTAGCAGTGGGCTTTTAGTTGCCACAAAGTAAGTAAACTTTGCGTGGTGGGGTTGGCCAGAGAAATACAAAGGATCCTGTGCTTCCAACTCTTCTTAAGTTAAGGCCTTTTATCTGCTTTTTCTGATCCTGATTATTTGGGGTTGGTTGATGGCTGAGAAGTGGACCTTTGTACTTACAGTTCCAAAAAAAATGTTTTTAAGTTTTTTATTTTCCCCAATAGAATGCTTTTCCTTCATTGCATCCCTAAAACTTTATTTTTGCTTAGGTTATTTTGTGAGATTGGCAGAGGTAATAATTTTTAATGTGGTCTTTAGTGTGATGTAAAAATTAATCTCTGAAACATGAAATAGAAAATGTTTTTTATAGACTTTCTATAGGAAAAAAATGTGTATAAACTCTGTTTATCAACTGTTTGTTTTTCCTACCTCTGCACTTTCATCCATTAATAACTGTCGAGAGCCTGCCCGGTGGCGCAGCAGTTAAGTTCGCACGTTCCACTTCGGCGGCCTGGGGTTCACTGGTTTGGATCCTGGGTGTGGTCATGGCACTGCCCGGCAAGCCATGCTGTGGTAGGCGTCCCACGTATAAAGTGGAGGAAGATGGGCATGGATGTTAGCTCAAGGCCAATCTTCCTCAGCAAAAAGAGGAGGATTGGCAGCAGATGTTAGCTCAGGGCTAATCTTTCTCAAAAAAAAAAAAGCTGTCAGAGGCTGTCAGAGTTCAAGTTCATTGTATCGTATCTGGAAATGTTCCTCACAGTTAATTAGTAAGACTCATAAGTGCTGATGGCTAAATGGCACAGTTCATTAACGATAGCCATACTTTAACCGTAGTACTATTCTACTGCGAAGACAAAATACAATTAGGAAAATATTAAAATATCTTAAATTTTATTAATAAAATTATTTTTAACCCTGAATTAGTCTTTTTGTTTCTAAATTCCTCGGCTAGATCTAAATAGATTGTGAAATCTGCATAGACTTATTTTAATCCAAAGATCTTTCTGCTTCTAAAACTAACCATACTAAAGCTCATGTTATCAACATTAAAAGCAGTATTATTAAATTACAGATAATTTATTAGTTCATCTCCAGGGCTAATGGGAGTAGTTTGAGTCGAACTTTTGTAAAAATGGTAGTATGTTTTGATAAGTGTGTATAGGCATGGAGTGGTTATCACTTACCTCCTGTGAAATTTCTGGAAAGGCATGTTCTAGAAAACTGGGACACATTTACAGAAAGATGTTATGATTGAGACTCATTGAAAAACTACCTGACTTGATGAGTTCACCAAAAAACTACTCTCTCCATGTCTCATCAAACTGCCCTTGAAATCCCTTTGCCACTGTTAAGTTTTTCTAGACAGTCTAAATAAGGGAGTGTAATTTCTTGGATATGTATATGGTTAAATGAGTATTTCTTACGACTCTCTTCATTCCTGAATATCAATAAGAGTTTATATTTATGCTATGTATTTGCTGTTAGAATCGCTGTCAATTGCTGTATAAAAAATGTAAAGTCTGTTTACTGCTTTACATTTTCTGATGTTTTTTAAATAACACCTTTAATCCTCACTTGACCAACATGAGGGATGGTGGTATTGTTATTATTATTATTATCCTCAAATGTACAGATGAGGAAACTGAAGCTCAGATTGACTATATCAAGCAAGATGTACCCGGAAAACCTAGGATGCAAACGTAGATCTTTGATCTCCAAACTCTGGGTTCCTTCTCCTGCTCTATGCTGAATGCTGTTGTATACTGGTGTACATTACAAATTCTTAGTGAAGACAAACACGGCAGTTAGTAGCTTGAATCAGTGGTGGCTTTGTTCAAACTCAGGCACGTGCATTTTTTATGGTATATGTTTCTATGTAATATTTTCCTAAATTCAGAATTATAATATTGCCTTATTTTTAGATTTACAGTTGAGAACCACTTACTATTATAGTGGGAATTATCTTCAAGTCCTAGAATAAGGGATAACAGTTGTCCCTCAGTATCCACCAGGGATTGGTTCCAGGAACCCCTGCAGTTACCAAAACCTGCACATGCTCGAGTCCCTTATATAAAATGGTGTAGTACAGTGAATACAGGCTGCCTTCCGTAACTACAGATCCAAAACATGCAAGTATGGAAGGCCGACTGTGTTAACATTTTGCAGACTGTTAAAAATAGTGTTCCATATTGGGTATTATCTTCATTTTTTTCCATGTGATGAATGAGGAGCCAGTTGTACTGGTGTTTGATTATAAAGGTAAAGCTGACCTCACCAAGAGTATTTTCTTGGTATTTATAGGTCCTCTTTTTGATGCTAATCCTTTGGTTAGCTTCTTCACATGCTTCATACTTATGCAGTTGTGGCTGAAGAATAGGTGGGTAGAACTTGCATTGATTTAGGTTGAAATATGACTACATGGTGTGTCAGATTCACACTGCTACTGACAGCTGCCAGAGGTGAGGTGTGAGATTAAAGAATTTTATTGCTTACTGCATTTCTTTTTGACCTAGTTAGATTCATGTTAGGCAGTCCGTAACTGTTTTAGGATATTGTAATACATCTGCATAGCACTTTGTACTTTTTAATCTGTTTTTTTTTTGTGTGTATTTGCTCCTCACAATAAACCTGTCAGGTGAAGTGAGATGACATGGTTATTAGCAGATTACAAATAAAGAAATCTGACTTGGAGATACTGTAGCACTGTGGTTAAGAATATAGGTTTTTAGGGGCTGGCCCCGTGGCCGAGTGGTTAAGTTCGCGCGCTCCGCTGCAGGCGGCCCAGTGTTTCGTCGGTTCGAATCCTGGGCGCAGACATGGCACTGCTCGTCAGACCACGCTGAGGCAGCGTCCCACATGCCACAACTAGAGGAACCCACAACGAAGAATACACAACTATGTACCGGGGGGCTTTGGGGAGAAAAAGGAAAAAATAAAATCTTTAAAAAAAAAAAAAAAAGAATATAGGTTTTTATATTCTTACATATTCTTTTATGAATCAGACCAGAATCCTGGCTCTGCCAGTTACTACCTTGGTGACCTTACAGAAAGTTAATCTCTCCAAACCTTGTATTCTAATCTGTAAAATGGGGGGGTCTTATAAGGTTGTTGGAGAGTTTAAATGAGATAACGACTAGAAAGTGTTTAGAACAGTGAGGGTATATAGTAGGCAGTCAGTAAATGTTAGGTAGCATTGTCGTCTTCAGAGGTTATTACTCATTTATTTAATTCAATGCAAATTGAGAGCCCCTTCTATGTGCTAGTCACTGGGTTAAGCGTCAGGGACGTGGTGGCGAACTAGACAGATAGGATTCTTACTCTAATAGAGTTTTCATTTTAGTGGTAGAAATGGTAAATGAGTCAATAAGAATTTCATGAAGTGACAAGGACTTTGAGTAAAATAGAATGGGAGAGTGCTTGAGAAGGGCGTTCTTAGTTGGGAAGTCCTGTTGGAGAAAGTGGCATTTGATCTGAGACCCGAGTGGCCATAGCTATTGAAGATCTGGAGGAACGGCCTCCCAGAGGAGGAAGACACGGGTGCAAAGGCTGAGAGACAGGATAAGGATGGCACAGGACAGGAAGACTGTCCAGTGTGGCGAGGTGGAGTGGCTGGACTGTGTAGGGCTGCTAGGCCAGGGTACAGAGCTTGAGTTTCTGCTAAGTGTGAGTTTTGAGCAGCGGGGGATGTGTCCAGTTTGGGGCAAGCGCTAGGCCAGGTGCTGTGAAGGAAACAGAGGTGTAGATGAAACCTTTCTTTCTTCCTATAGTTAGAGTCTTCTGTGTCGTAAACTAGCGTGTAGCTGGTGAGCAGTTGGAGCACTGCGTAGTGTTCCTGCTGGGGTGCTCCTCGTCTGATAATGGGTGCTCTTATCAGGTGTTCTCACAGCGCTCATCTCTCAAGTGACACTATGGTTCTTGTTATCTATCAACGTATCTGTTTCTCCAACAGTCTAAAAAGGCATGGAGGGTGGAGACAGAGTGGGGGAAGAGGGTAAAGAGGCTATTTCTGAACGCTGGATATAAAATAGAGATTAGGAAAGAGGGAGATGGGAGTGAAGGGGAAAAGGAAGATCCCGTTGTGCACAGAGATGAGGATGCTGTTGAAATTGTGGCTCCTTGAGGTGGCATGGGTGCCCCTGCGTGGTCTGGGCCCTGTCTCTCCCAGGTTCATGGTGAATCCCTGCAGCGCAACCCCATGCTGCCGCCTTGACTCTGGAGCCTGAGACTGTTAGTAGCTTTTCTCATCTCCACTGAGGCCAAAAGGGGCAGTGATAGATACCCTTGTGTTTTCTTCTCAGGGAAGTTTGTTTCTTTGAATCATTCTGTCAGTTTAGCTGTGATAATCATCATGTATAATTATTATAGTAGCTCACATTTACTGCATGCTTATTGAGGGCTAGTTATAAGCTCTTTCACTTGCATTATTCTACTAATCCTTAAACCCTCCAAGGTGGGTGCTGTGGTCCTTCTCATTTTACCTATGAGGAAAATGAAGCACAGAGAGGTTAGTTAATCTGCTTGTGGTCCCAGAGCAGGTCATTGAAGCCAGGGCTCAAAGTTATGCTTAATTCTAGACTGGAGACTATGCTCTTAATTGCTCCTTCACATGCGTATATTTAACAGTTATTTATTGGTTATGTAGTGGTCTGATAAGAAGGGGGGGTGGTGCTCTTCTATTGGAGAAAGTAGAGTAGCTGATCAAGACAATACCACTTGGTTTTAAGAAGAAATAGAACAGAAGTTAATTCCATAGCACCATACAGTAAATCTTTGTGTTCCGAAGAGCTCCACCTGTATACCACTTTAAGTGAAATGCATTGAGGAAGGCTGTTTATTGAGGACAGAAATGATACCTCTGTCTCTTCAAAAAAGGATGTGTTGTCCATTATAGAAGGGGGCTTACCAGTGACAGATTGTGATTATTACCTCTTCACTGTTTTTTTTATTGTACAAACAATATAATAATAATAATATTAATAATAATTTATAAGTCAAGAAAAATCTTTATCCCAACAAATTAGCTGTTTTTATTTTTTCATTCACTTCAGTTTCTGTGTTTATTTGTGTATAATTTGTACATAGTTACCGAGTATTAACTTTTCATTTAACATTATGTTACAAAGGATTTTAAAATTAAGGATTACGTCTCTCCAGTGAAAGGGCAAAGAACGGAGTGTGAAAAGGCTACGGGGCATTAATAATTGATTGGGCTGATGCCTACCAGGCAGCCATGTCAGTTAGGAGCTGGCCTTGGAAGGAGCAGCTGTGTACTTGGACCTTGGAAAGCCTTCATCTTTCCATGCAGTCTGTCAGGCTTCCCAGAAAGCTGGGAGGAAATGGAAAAATACAGTGATTTGGAACCGATGTGGAACGAACAAGGTGGTTGAGTTCAGTGGTGGAAAAGAGGAAAAGCAGACCCCACCTGATGCAGTGCTTTAACTGAGAGTTTGCTTCAGTGAGTAGGCAGTGCCTCAGAATTTGTCAGAATTACCAATGTTGTGCTCTTTCCAGTGACTTTAATAATTACTTAGTTATATGCTTGGTTATAAAACCAGTTTTATCAGAGCGGAAGAACAAAGTACTTGACAAATGCTATTTTAGAGATAAAGCTGTTATTCTGTATTTTAATTCAAAGTGGTTTTTAAGTTTCAAATTTGTGTAACTATAGACTAGCCAGTTGGTATTCAAAGGCCTCTGTGGTCTAAAGCCAAACGCCCTGAGGATGGAATCCCATATTCAAGATCTTTACTGATAGCTCCCCCATCCAAATTGCCTTTGTTCTCTTGGGTCTCTGGATGTGATAAGAGGTAATTTGTGAAAGGCAATGGGACAAAGTAGAAATCCTGTTAAACCTGTTTGGAGAAGGCCTGAGAAAATTGATAGAGATTCTTGTTTCCTCTTTTCGCCTTCATAAGATAAGTAAAATTCAAAGTAATTTTTTTCTTTAGCTTTGGCACGTTGGGTTTAATCTGATTGAGGTCATTTTATATGGTGAATCCCTGGGAAAGTAATAATTTACACAAACTAGAATTCCAAAATCAGGTTTTACGTTAAGTTTAGGCCATCACACTTCAAGGAAGCCTTCATTTGAGTTATGAACTGAATATTTAATTGAGACACATCATCGTATCAGAATATGGAGTTTGCTTTAACACACTTCATTGTTTGCTCTTAGACGTTTCCCCCTCCTACTTTTGTCATAAAAATGTGAGACAAACATTGGTACTAGAGTGTATATGTGTGTCAGGGGGAAGATATTCTAAATGAAATGCCACCACAGTGGAGTCAGTACAGTGACATTTCACAGGGAGCAGGTCTTCTTGTTAAATTCACGTAAAGAGTTTCTTTACTATGGAAACTTGTTGGGGCCGGCCCTGTGACCCAGTGGTTAAGTTCGCGCTGCGGTGGCCCAGGGTTTTGCCGGTTCAGATCCTGGATGCAGACATGGCACTGCTCATCAGGCCACGTTGAGGCGGCGTCCCACATGCCACAACTGGAAGGACCCACAGCTAAAAATATACAACTATGTGCTGGGGGGATTTGGGGAGAAAAAAGAAAGAAAAAAAAAGATTGGCAACAGTTGTTAGCTCAGGTGCCAATCTTTAAAAAAAAAACTTGTTTGTGTGACAGTCTTCAGTGAACTTGACACTGAAGTGTGGCCATTTCCTTTGTGTTTACATATAATGTATGTATATTACATATATATATATATATATGTATAACACATATATGCCTAGAAAGAAGCATCTTTCCCCAAGGCATTCTTTTTTTGGTGGTCTCTGACTTTTTATGGGTGCTCCAGTTGAATGACCTCTCAGCACTGACATGCTGTTGTGTGTGGGTAGAGCCGCCTCCTGGCCTGGAAGGCATTACATCTGCCCTCAGGGAGGCTCCAGCCTTGCCAGACGGAAAGGCCACTCGTGTTTGCTGCTGCGCTTTACCAGGGACCTTTGTTTCTGCAAGTGCACACCCTCCCTCCTCTTCTCCCTGGCTCCTGGTCTTGGGTTCCATTTAGCCATCATCCAATCTCTCATCTGCCCATCTCTGCTCTGATCAAATCCAATAGGATAATAGAGTAGCTTTTTCCCACCAGGATAATCTGGTTTTTAGTAGATAGGCAGCATTGTACAGTATCAAGAGCACCATCCCAACTGCCTATGTTTGAATCCTGGCTGGGTTACTTACTAGCTATGTAATCCTGGGCAAGTGGCTTAATCTCTCTGGACCTTGGTCTCCTTAGGTAAAAAGGGGATAATAGGGGCCGGCCAAGTGGCGCAGTGGTTAAGTTCACACATTCCGCTTCTCGGCAGCCTGGGGTTCACCGGTTTGGATCCCGGGTGCGGACATGGCACCGCTTGGCACGCCATGCTGTGGTAGGCGTCCTACCTATAAAGTAGAGGAAGAGGGGCATGGATGTTAGCTCAGGGCCAGTCTTCCTCAGCAAAGAGAGGGGGATCAGCAGTAGTTAGCTCAGGGCTAATCTTCCTCAGAAAAAAAAAGGGGGGGATACTAATAATGTCCTCCTTATAGGGCTGTTACAAGAATTAAATGGGTTGATATTTATAAAACACTTAGAATTGTGTCTGTTTTATGGTAAGCATTATATAAACATAAAATAAAACAAATGCTTTTTTTCTAATTATAAAAGTAATACACTAACCTTGTAGAAAACTTGGAGAACTCAGAAAAGTTGTATTATTTATTAAGAGTTGGAATGAATAAGTAAATGGAGTAGTCAGGATGGCAGGAGCGTGTTTCAGGCAGCCAGGTGTGTGATGTCAAGGAGCTGAGACTAGTATCTGGTCTTTGAACCCCTAGCCTCGTTGTCGTATGCATCATGATGGTTCGCTTGTTTTTCCAGTTCTTAGATCTTTCCTCCACCATTGATAAATCAGTACATTTGGTATATTTGATGAGTGAATCTTCAGTGAACTGGCCTTGAGCCAGCCCTCTCCTAACTAGCTCTGTGGCCTTTTGGAGACTTATTTAATCTTTGTGAGCTTCACCTTTCCTACCAGTGAAATGGAGTTAGTACTTCTTGTCTCTCAGAGTTGCTGCAAGGATTAAATGACGTATGTATATGGAAAGCCCTTGGCCCTGTGCCGGGGTACTGTTTGGATGTTCTTTCCCAGCTCTTCTGACAGTCCTGGAGCT
The DNA here is from genome assembly GCF_041296235.1 of Equus asinus. Taxonomy (NCBI): domain Eukaryota; kingdom Metazoa; phylum Chordata; class Mammalia; order Perissodactyla; family Equidae; genus Equus; species Equus asinus. The sequence continues at coordinate 46,405,729 of NC_091813.1, forward strand.
GATGTATGTAGAGGGTCCCTACTTGCCTCAGGGAGTCAGTGTCCTGGAGAGATGTGTGGCTCAACTCACATCCTCCACAAGCTGAATTCATGTGTAAACAAAGTGAGGGGACTCACTCTCTTTCACCCGTACTTTACACCAAGTTTAGTTGGAAGATTCACAATCACATATTGTGACCTTCTGAGAAGATTTTTCCTGTTCATTTTCCTCTTCCTTTTGCTGTGAAATATATACCTATGTAGAGAAAAGTGCAAAACATACTTGTATAGTTTGAAGGTTAATTCTGAACACTAAATATTAAAAATTATTAAGATATTAAGATTATTAAGATAAAAAAGCAAGTCGAGACAATTGAATGGGGGAAAGAACAGTCTTTTAAATTAATGGTGCTGCCACAACTGGATAGCCACATGATGAAGAATGCAGTGGGCTCTTATCTCACACCATATACAAAAATTAATTCCAAATGACCCAAGATCCAAATATAAGAGCTAAAACTATAAAACTCTTAGAAGAAAACATAGGTGTAAATCTTCGTGACCTTGGATTAGGCAGTGGTTTCTTAAATATGACATCAGAAGCACAAGAAACAAAAGAAAAAAGTAGATAAATTGAGCTTCATCAAAATTAAAAATGTTTCTGCTTCCAAGGACACCATCAAGAAAGTGAAAAGAGGGGGCTGGCCCCGTGGCCGAGTGGTTAAGTTAGCATGCTCTGCTGCAGGCGGCCCAGTGTTTTGTTGGTTCAAATCCTGGGTGCAGACATGGCACTGCTCATCGAACCATGCTGAGGTGGCGTCCCACATATCACAACTAGAAGGACCCACAACGAAGAATATACAACTATGTACCGGGGGGCTTTGGGGAGAAAAAAGGAAAAAAATAAAATTAAATTAAAAAAATCTTTAAAAAAAAAAAAAAAAGAAAGTGAAAAGAGAATGTACAGAGAGGGAGAAAATTTTTTGCAAATCATACATCTTAAAGCACTAGTATCCAGAATATATAAAGAACTCTTACAACGCAACAATAGAAAGATAAGTAACACAGTTTAAAAATGGGCAAAGAATTAGCAATAGGCACATGAAAAGATGCTCATCATCGCTGATCATCAGGGAAATGCGAATCAAAACTACACTAAGATATCACCTTACACCCGTTAGAATGACAAAAATATCTAAAACTAATAGTAACAAATGTTGGAGAGGTTGTGGAGAAAAAGGAACCCTCATACACTGCTGGTGGGAATGCAAACTGATGCAGCCACTATGGAAAACAGTATGGAGATGCCTCAAAAAATTAAAAATAGAACTACCATACGATCCAGCCATCCCACTACTGGGTATTTATCCAAAGAGCTTGAAGTCAGCAATCCCAAAGTCCTATGCACCCCAATGTTTATTGCAGCATTATTTACAATAGCCAAGACATGGAAGCAACCTAAGCGCCCAGCAACAGACGAATGGATAAAGAAAATGTGGTACATATATACAATGGAATACTACTCAGCTGTAAAACAGAACAAAATCATTCCATTTGCAATAACATGGATGGACTTTGAGGGAATTATGTTAAGTGAAATAAGCCAGCGAGAGAAGGATAATCTGTGTATGACTCCACTCATATGAGGAATTTAAAATTATGGACTAAGAACAGTTTAGTGGATACCAGGGGAAAGGTGGGGTGGGGGGTGGGCACAAAGGGTGAAGTGGTGCACCTACAACACGAATGACCTATCATTAACTCAATAAAAAAAAATGGGCAAAGAATTTGAATAGACCTTTCTCCAAAAAAGATGCAGAGATGGCCAAGGAGCATTTACAGAGATGCTCAACATCATTAGTCATTAAGGACATGCAAAATAGAAATCACAGCAAAATGCCATTTCACTCCCACTAGGGTAGCTATAATAAAAAAGACGAACAATAACAAATGTTGCCAAGGATGTGGAAAAACTGGAACCTTCATACATTACTGGAGGGAATGTAAAATGGCACAACCACTTTGGAAAATAGTGTGGCAGTTATTCAGAAAGTTACCTTATGGTGCAGCAGTTCTATCCAATTGAAAAGATATGGGCACACAGAACCTTGTACACAAATGTTCATGGTGGCATTATTCATAATAGCCGAAAGTAGGAAGAACTCAAATGTCTGTTGGTGAATGAATGGATAAACAAAATGTGGTATATCCATAAATGAAATGTTAGCGACAAAAAAAGGAATGAAGTACTCATACATGCTACGACTTGGATGAACTTGAAAACATTATACTAAGTGAAAGAAGCTGGACACAAAAGGCCACATATTGTATGCTTCCATTTATATAAAATGTCCAGAATAGGTAATTCCATAAAGATAGAAAGTAGATTAGTGGTTGTCAGGGACTGCGGGGAGGGAGGAATAAGAATGACTGCTAATGGGTACAGGGTTTCTTTTTGGGGTGAGAAAATGTTCTGTAATTAGATGATGATGATTGCACAAGTTTGAATATACTAAAACCACTGACTTGGATATTTTAAAAGGTCAAATTTTCTAGTATGTGAATTTTATCTCATTAAAATAGTTACATGAGAAAAATATCAAAAGGCAAAAATACAGACTATAAATCAAGAATTTTAATTTTTAAGCACAAAATACTTATAGCTGAATTTTATTTACTTTTGAAATTTAATAAAATCTTATTAAGTAGTTTTATAAAGCCAAAACTGTTCTAGCTTTCAGTGTCTATTAATCCCCAATATAAGCACTCAGTCATGTTTCACTCATCTTAGGTCCACCAACATATGTATGTATTTAAGAGTAATGTGAGTTGTTTAATACTGCAAAGTGTTTCTGTGTGTGCATTGACTGTGAATACCAGGCTAATTAGTGAGTGCTCCAGAACTGTAAGTTGGCACAAGAAGAAAAGCAAGAAAATGAACACTCAGCACTACCTGGAAGTGAAACTTCACCATGTAAAAATCCATTGCATTCACACTCTCTTAGAGGAAAGCTTTGATAAGTTAATTTGTTCTTCTCTTACCTATGTGCTTCTGCTGCTCATGTCCTTGGCCGTGCCAGTCTCTGAGTTTGGCAGTGGCATAGCCACAACTTCATGGCATTTAGATGAGATCCCCTTTTGTTTTGTGAATGTAGGATAACAGATGTGGAGATGTGCTTCTCTGAGGCCTGAACACGAGCTGGTATTTAGAGTTACAAGTCTCACCATGTCAGTGCTGAGCGGCCACATATTTTTTAATAAGGCAGAAGAGAGTCTGCGTCTGTGATCTGCAGGGGTCCAGGGCAGGGCTCCTTCCTGTGGGGTGTAAGGAAGGCTGCTGGTCACATCACGTGCATCTTTAGACCTGACTTGATCACCAGTCTACCTTTTCACTGTTATACTTTCAATAGATGCCTGTTATTTAAATTTGATTTTGAAATTAAACAGAACAGCAATATAATTTTGATTTGGCTAAGATAAATCAATCTTTCCCTTCATGCTTTGGCAAGAAGACTGAGATTTCTAGAATATAGTAGAGTGGAGCAAAGATTGAATGGTTTTGGTGTCCTTCCTGTCTTTCTTTTAAGCTGTTTTCTTTCTCAGTTATTCATCAACTCAACTTATCTTAATAAATTCTTCTGTATAAAAGATGATCTGGGTCCAATATCCACTGATAAGGAGGAATGTGAGTGAGAGGCTTGGCTTGAAACTTGCCTACATATGCAGTTTATGGTTGACCCTGGCAGTTTAAATGTTCTCTCTTAGTTTCCTGCTATTCAATAGTAGGTAACTCCCTGGAAGAATTACTTATGGCTAGGAATGCTGTTATCAGAACATCTTAGTTTAGTGGTACTTAGGACACGGCAAGGAGGCACTGGATTCACTGAGATAGAAATCCACCTTTAGGTAGAAACGTGTGTCTGGGTTGTTGCTTTCTTACAGTATCAAGACTAGGGGCAGCTTGGTAGCACAGTGGTTAAGTTCGCGCACTCTGCTTTGGCAGCCCAGGGTTCATGGGTTCAGATCCTGGGCGCAGACCTTCATGCTGCTCATCAAGCCATGCTGTGGCGGCATCCCACATACAAAACAGAGGCAGATCGGCACAGATGTTAGATCACGGCGAATCTTCCTCAAGCAAAAAGAGGAAGATTGGCAGCAGATGTTAGCTCAGGGCCAATCTTCCTCAGCAAAAAACCAAAAAACAAAAAAACCTCCGCACCATGAGAATATCAAGGCTTGTTTCTGCATGACAGTTTTAGGAGGAAGTGCTCCAGTGTGTCTCCAGAGGTTTGCTGTGGCTCTTTACAGAAGTTGGGCTGCTTCTGGTGGGTCATATGTAGTTGTTAAGAACACAGCCTCCAGACTGTCTGAGTTCCCTTCCTCCACTGTGTATCTTTGTGGCCTTGGGCAAGTTGTTTAACCATTCTTTGCCTCAGTTTCCTTATCTGTACAAGGATAATAAGGGTACATGAATCACGGTTGTTGAAAGGATTCAATGAGTAATGCATATAAAGCACTCCATCAGTGTTACTTAGCATGAAACTATAGGAAATGTATACATAGTTCTGTGCTGGGCTACAGGAGGTATGACAGTTTGAGATTAACTGGAAATGTTCCCTCGGAGTTTGTCCCAGCCCTCCCTAACTTAGTTGTACTCTGATAAACCCCTTTGAATGGAGTTAACAGTTCTTTCTTCCCTCTTGAAGGGAATGGGGATATTGGAGCTGTCTGCAGTGACTTTATCACTCTGAGCTCCATGAGGTATAATATTCCTTTTTACTTTTTAAAACAACACATGCTGCTATTAAGTATTAAATAGCAAGATGAAGCTTTATGATTTTAAATCACTTTTAAATGCTCCAAAATCTCTCAAAGGACGTTTTTGGAATAATGGTCGTCCTCTCCTTAGGCTGGCCCGAGTTTTACCTTCTTCGGCAGAACTGACAGTGCCTGGCAGGGGGCCCTGTTCATAGTCGGGACCCTTCTTCAGTTTGCTCTGTAGCTGTTACTTTAACATTCCATTTTCTCTTCACATTGCGAATATTCTCATTGTTAAGGGAGGGTTAGTTGGCTTTATGCCTTCAAGGGTCTGATGTTCTGGCCACTTAGCAATTGAACTAGGATTCTAGGTCAGACAAAACTAGTTATAAGCATAAGACTTTTTTTTTTTTAATCTTCCTCCACCCCAATCAGGAGAAGCTGTGTTGTAACTGAGCTTGGGGAACCTACCTCTATCTTTAATATCTGACCCACAGATTCATTCTATTCCTGGGAATTTGGATCAGAATTCTCAAGTCTTGAGCCAGGCCACACTGCCATCACGACTCTATTCCTGGTGGTGTCATTCTTGGCTTAGGCTGTTTGCTGTGAAGTTTTAAGTTATTTCATCATAATGGGATTGTATGATTTTTAAAAGCAGGGACTTGGTTATATGTCCTGATTCATTCTAATAAAGTTGGTATCAGTTTTCTTTCTAAAATTAATTTTTATGATTATCAAAGTCACATATGTATAGAGCATAAAAGATAAAGTTCTCTGAGGCTTATAATAAAAAGCCGCATTCCCCTGTCACACTCCCCTCACCCTGGGCACCCTGCTCCAAAGGCAGCTGCTTCCAACTCTTCATATTTCTAAACAAAATGCTTATATGGCTATATTTTGAAGTTTCAAATTTATCTACAGACTTCCCTCTGTGGAAGATGAAGATTTAACTCTTTTATACTATCCCTTTTCTCAGCCTCTTAATATAGCCCATATTACAATTTTTGGTTAAATCACTTCAAAGCAGTATAGCATAGTGAGGGCTCTGGGCTCCAATTCTAGCCTCACCAACCACTGGATTTTTGTGATTTGGGGCAAGTTTTTTAATCTTGGTGCCTCAGTTTCCTCAAGAATAATCTACCTCCTAGGATTGCTGTGAATATTGCGTGACTTAGTACACATGAAGCATCTGGAGTGTCTGGCACATAGTGAGTTTTAAATCAACTCCAGCTGTCATAATCTTCAATATCATTATGATCTATGGCCATCTCATATCTCCCTCTGCATTTAAAGGACGGGGCTGGTGTGGCAGTTACAGGTGAACTGGTTAGCTGTAAATCTCTCCTGCAGGCTTGACCCTGTAAGCTTTTGTCATGGATGCTCAGAGAATTTGGACCTCCTGAGGACAGGCCACTTACTAAGGAAGAGAAGAGCCCAGAAGGGGCTGACTGAGCGTGCTCCATTCCTTCTACCAACAGCACCAGTCAGAAAGTCATCTTCCCCAGGAGTAGTCTCTAGGGGGGTGGAGACAAGCCTTGAGTTGCCTCCAGGGAAAGCTCCTGAGGGAAACAAGAGGCCAGGGAATGTGGAAAGTTCCCTGTGGCAAGTCTTAACTCGCACAACATTAGGACAGATGAGTTTGTCCTGTGGGTGCATATTTATGATCTCGACAACATAAGTGCGTACGCACCATATTGCTTTTTGAAATTTGTAACATCCAAACATGCCAGTGTGAGGTATGCTCCCAGGAAAATTATGAATCTGTGTTAAATTTCTTTGTTCCTTTTTAACCAAGTCCATCCATCAGGTGACCTCTAGTAGCATCCAAACCCAGCAACAGTAGAGGTAGTTTCTGGCTTATTTGTCTTCCCCAATAATAATTTGTTCAAAATACAGAAATTGAGAGAGTGCCCCATGATATGGAAACCTTTGAAAGAGAATTTAATATAAAGCAACTACTTCTTCCCTGAGGAATAATTTTGGGAAAAGAAACTTGCCTTACACTCAGGCATAGTGAGTAAGTTGCTGGCATTTTCAAACAAATTCATCATCTTCTGCCTTCCCCACTCCCCAAACTGATTCGTTTTCTTTATTCTTAGACTCTGCCTCTGCTCTTCCCCCACTTTGTCACATAGCCAGATCTTGTAAGAGTCAACCTTATTGCCACTTCCTTCATTTTTTTATATCTAATAAATGATAAGTTCTGTTGAGTCCATCACTCACATCTCTCCAGTCTGTCCCTTTGGATACTCTGCTACTTCTGAATTGGGACCATTGTCGTTTGTCACTTGTAGCAGCCTTCCAACTGCATCCCTCTCAGGCTCCCCCCTGGATAGTTCACTCTCCAAAATGGTGGCAGAGTGAAGTTTCTAAAATACCATCCGATCATGTAATTTCTGGGTTAAAACCTAGTGATGACTCCTTAACATCTAAAGGATAGAGCAAGGACCTGGCCCTGTGGCCGAGTGGTTAAGTTCACACACTCCGCTTCTGCGGCCCAAGGTTTTCACCGGTTTGGATCCTGGGCGCAGACATGGCACTGCTTGTCAGGCCATGCTGAGGCGGTGTCCTACATGCCACAACTAGAAGGACCCACAACTAAAATATACGACTATGTACTGAGGGGATTTGGGGAGAAAAAGCAGCAAAGGAAAAAAAAAAGAAGATTGGCAACAGTTGTTAGCTCAGGTGCCAATCTTTAAAAAAATAAAATAAAATAAAGGATAAAGCATATTTCTTGGGATGGCAGACAAGGCTGCGTTGTGATTCTGGCTGCACCCTTAGATAACCACTTACAGATATTAATTTTGTACATGCTCTTCCCTCTACAGGGAGTGTTTCTGCCTCCTCTTTCCTCCTTCCTTGCCTGATTAGGGCCTGTTCATCCTTCACGTAAGTTTGAGTGCTACCCTGAGGAAAGAGTGTCTGACAGCTCCTTCCCTCCCACGTCTGGGGTGGGCACCCCTCCTAAGTGGTCCCATAATACATGGTTCACACCTTGGTCAGTTTTCACGCTGTACACTGCTCTGTCTTTGTCTGTCTCTCTTGCACATGAGCTTCTTGAGGTTAGGGATTGAGATCCCCAGTCCTCAGCAGAGTCTAGACTCAATACATGTTTATTGTGTGAGTAAAGCTATGTATCCCCTTCCCATTCATATGTGTCCATCTAATTTCCTGGACTCTTTGTGTAAAATGCTATATCTTTTCTCGGTTAGATTTGATTTTGTTGCTTTGAGTCTCCTTTTCTTAGAGATTTTGAGTTCTGATTTTGCCAATTAGCATATGAACCATTCTTCCTAGCTTTTTGTCCCCAACTAGGATGGCAACTCCATGAGGGCGGGGATGTGTGTCTGTTTTCACTGCTGTCTACTCAGCTTTTAGAACAGTACCTGCATGTATGTTATAGGCATGCAATAAATTTTTGTTGTATGAATGAATGTGTCGTGTACAAATTTGATAAATAGAACTCATGTTTCCTTTTAAGTCTTGGCTTAATCCTGTGAATCTTACAGCAGAACAAGGCTGGACTAAGAAATTCAGGGAAAGTCTTAATGACTAATTAGGGCTATTTCATTGTGAGAGAAGTATTCTAGCAACAACTGATACCATACTGTAAGTAGTTTTAATTGTACATGCAAGTATTCTTTTCTGGCTTTTCAGAAAGCATGCTGCCGGAGTAAGGGAGGAACAGCTTACTGTGGACAGAGGAGGTGGATTTGGATCTACTCCTCTTCGAGAAGGATAGAGAGATCTATGTCCAGCAGTAACTTCCCTTCAAGGATTGAATGTTCCCATTCATTCATATACTTGGTATGTTTTGAGTATCTACTATGAGATGAAGAATAGAAGAGGGGAAAGCATGTATAAGGCATAATGATGGCATTTAAGAGACTTAGACCAGGGGTGTGTGTGTGTGTGTGTGTGTGTGTGTGTGTGTGTGTGTGTGTGTGTGTAAAAAGACATTAAACATGGTAAAGAACCTTGGGTCAGTGACAGTGGCACCATGGTAAGTGCTGGAGAAGCTCAGAGGGAGAGAACACTGACAGCCAATATGATGGAACATTTCTGGAAGAGCTTGGTTCTAGCATATTCCTCCATAGAAGGGCATTTTAAGGAGCTTTATTGGGTCCTTATTATCCTGTTGAAAGGGTTACTAACTTGTTCTTTAAAAGCTTCCCCAGCTTAGGTGCACTTACAAGAGGTTATAAAAGCAGTATGTTTGTTTACAAGGGGTGGAGGAGTAGACAGAGCAGAGCTTTGGACCAGGCAGTATAAATCTAGAGGCTTCCACTTAATAGCTGGGCACCCTTAGGCAAATCACTTAATCTCTGAGCTTTGGCTGCTTCCAATAATGTAACGTAAGGATATTGTCTATCTCCTGGAGTTGCTTTGAAGATTGAATGAAGTGGTATAGGTAAAGTGCCCCACATACTGTCTGCCATCTGGTAGGTGCTCAGTAAATGTTACAAAGACGAGATGCTTGCTCTGAGTATATTTTTAGTGTTCTTACTGGCCATTATTAGTTATGATTTTAATTTTTGGCATAGCCATTACCCACATGGTTCAGTTTGTATAGTCAATAAGAAAGACAGAGGTTCACCATGAGGGAGAAGAGGTGCACGGACATGGGTGTAGGGAAAATGGATGTTTGAAGGGGATCTAATTCAGAGGGTATTTTTCTTGATGGCCCGGAATTTAAAAGTATGTCATTGAGTCTTATGAGAAAATGATGTTTAGAGGAGTATAGTTGTTTATTTCCTCTCTGTTTTGGAAACTATTTTCAATATCTTATATAAGAATTTAGTAAAAAATTTTCCCCTTAACTAAGTTTCCCGCTATAGGCCATTAATCCTGTTACTACTGCAGAGTTTAAACAACTATAGTAATAATAGGATTATATGTATATTAATTTATACTACCTTATTCCACAGAGGATTTGAGGTTGTTTTCAGGGATAAAACCAATAAAATGGTATGACAGAAACAGAAAATAAGAAATCAGGAACCATTGAATATAAATGGTATGTGGTTAAGGCCAGGGGGAAAACAGTAGCCGATACATAAATTGTAAGGGCCTGTCTTGTTACAATGCAATAACAGATTTGACTTTAAGCTTCCTGGCAACCAAAATGAAAAGGGAAGCATGATGGAGGTGGTTAAAGAGGAGAAAATGTACCTATTACTTAGGAAGCAAAGTGTTTCCTAACCCCTAGCTTCTTGTAGGAAGCCCTCAGTAGTGAGTGAAGATTGGCATTACCTTCCTGGTAGATATGGTAATGGATTTTAGCAGGCAGTTTCTCCAGGTGTCTCTTGCTGAAAGCCGAGGCTGTGACATCGAGACAACTCTGAAAGCAGTTCTGCCAGGGGCCAGTGTGAGCTGATGTGAGTTCATAGGTTCCAGGGCTGGCCTAACCTGAGGGTGATGCTCCAGAGAGTGCACTCCACAATTTGACCATCTTCCGTAAATACCATGGCTTTCAGCAGGGCTTTGATAAGGACCTATATTGTGCATATTTTATTGTTGAATTACACTGGACTCATCTCCATTAGAGATCAAACTAGAGGACTGTCAGGTTGGCATCCTCTCCTGGAAACTGAGAAGCCTGTTCAAGACTCACATTTAGCTGGATGACTGTCACACAGCCTTATGGACATTGGGCTGAGAGATTTTATCTTCTGCTTTGAACAATGGTAAGGTTAGAGAATGCTCATTACTCTGAATTTTAGTAAATGAGGAGCAAGGAGCTTTGCCTTAGGGGCCAGAACTGTGAATCTAGGTTAGAAGTGAAAAAAAAACCAAACCCAAACTCAAAACTGTGTGTGAACTACTCTGAATTTCTGAGAGCTGTAAATTAAAGGTGAACCCTGGAGACTCAGCAGTTGATATGTTTATGCTGTATTGTGATTTTTTTAACCTCAGACTTTGTTACTTTTCATATTTTAGGAGTAGTGTATAGTACACAATCCCAGAAACCCCTGTGGTTGGTAGAGCCATGTTACTTGAGTTCAGTGCTTTGCAAGGGAGGTGAATGGTTATAGGTAGGTGTTGATCCCCTCAGCACTCCTGAGTCCCAAGTCCCTGAGCCATCGCCTCCAGGCATGAGCAACCTTGCCTATTTTACCTCAGTAGACTGTGTGAGTCTTATTATTTTCTGTGTATGCCATGACCTGGAAAATATTGGGAAGTGAAGCATTATATCTGAGTGAACTTAGTATTACCTTAAAGTGCTTTATTTATAGAGTCTTGATATTATGAACAAAACAGAAAAGTATGGTTATTTGGAGAAGTGATTTCCTCTCGAAGCATAAGTTTATTTCTCCTTTTTTTTTTTTTGAGGAAGATTAGCCCTGAGCTAACATCTACTGCCAATCCTCCTCTTTTTGCTGAGGAAGACTGGCCCTGAGCAAACATCCGTGCCCATCTTCCTTTACTTTATATGTGGGACACCTGCCACAGCATGGCTTGCCAAGCGGTGCCATGTCTGCGCCCTGGATCCAAACCAACGAACCCTGGGCTGCCAACACGGAACGTGTGAACTTAACTGCTATGCCACGGGGCTGGCCCCTATTTCTCCTTTTATTTATGTAACTTTCTGAGGTGAAAAGTAGGAGTTTCCCAGATTTTTCACTATAGGAATGTTAGGTTACAGACAAGGGAGAAGGCTAGAATGACTCATGTGATACTGGGTTAGAGTTGGAGATATCAGTGTGAATTCATATTTAGTTTAGTATAGATATAGATGGTTACATATGGAAAATATTTATAGATATGTGGGTTAGGTACATACCTGTATTTCCTAGCTCTCTCAGCTGAGAGGGCCCAGAAGCAATGACACCTGTGTAGCAACAAGCACACCTAGCACCTAGGTCTTGGTTTCTAATATAGTACTGTTCTCTGATAGAAGGAACCAGGGCTCTTTGGGAAATGGCTGATTCTAGGACTGGGGTAGGAAATATACAAGATGAGCCTGGAGCATCCCATAGTACCAGAAAGCTAGGAAGTACTAAAAAACCAATCCACAAATAACTCTCCTCCACAATAGTTAGAGTATGTCAAAGGGTCACAGGAACCTGTTGACGAAAATAATCCATAACCAATCTATAAATGAAAATTTGGGTGAGTTTATTCTGAGCTTAAATCTGAGGATTATAACCTGGGGCCTTTCTTCCCAAAGGAAGAAAGGGCACCAAAGAAGTGGGGTGCACAGACTGGTTATATACCCCCAGAGAGGATGTTTCACATAGGATTGAAATGTCCCTTTTACAATAGTCGCGAGACTGCTCTGTCGGCACAGCGATTGATGGAAACAGCAGGTAGGTCTTCTGTCTCAGTGAACACAGCAGGGTGGCAGTCTGTTGTGTCCAGCTGAGTGGTCACAGGTGAGCTGGGTGGTCAAAGGTGAGTGCAGCAATCAGTTCCTAGCCTAAGGAATAATGCTAATGTAGGGGGAAGTTGCACCTTTATCTCAAGGGCCTTTGTTCTGGCCATAGGAAATGTCTAACCAGATATGCAATGCGTGCTCAATAGCCACAGTCAGGCCCTTTTGGAAAAACAAAGTCAGGCCGAATTAGGTTTATACCAAATGGCTTCCTCATGTACTCCAATATATCCTATTGCTTGCCATTTTTATTTGTCAAGCCAAATGAAAGAGCTCCCACTGGCCAATAAAATCAAGTAGTACTGGATTATAAGTCACAGTATAAAATAAATATCCGTGAGTTCATACTGATATAAATAAATGATTGGATAAATAAGTAAGTGTGGGAGAATAGACAAATCTCCCATGCTGAAGAATTTAAAATAATTTATGTAGGTAGATACTTTGCCCTCAAGGAAGTAGAACATAATTCTCCACTCCTTAAGTGTGGGCTTTGCTTAGTGACTTCCAGGAATGCAGTATGAAAAAGGGGAGAAAAAAGGTGAACTTTACAGTGGGGAAAACTGATAAACACTACCTCAGCCAGGTGACCAAGGTTAATATCAAAAGTGGTAAGTCATGTTGGAACTATGTTTTCTTGATATGGTGTGATGAAATGGCACTTTACTTCTGCGGTCTTCCTTCCAAAAGAAAACTCCTAACTGCAGTCTAATCATGAGAAAAACATCAGACAATTCCCAATTGAGGGACATTCTATGACATACCTGATCGTATAGTGTGGTACCCTAGATGGGATCCTAGAGCAGAAAAGGGACGTTAGGTAAAAGCTAAGGAAATCTGAATAAAGTATGGACTTTAGTATAGACTGAATAATGTGTCAGTATTGATTCATTAATTGTGACAAATGTACCATACTAATGTGAGATGTTAATAATAGGGGAAACTGGATGTGGGGTATATGGGCACTCTCTGTACTATCTTCACAATTTTTCTGTAAATCTAACACTTTCTAAAATCAAAGTGGCTGGCATGGTGGAGTAGTAGTTAAGTTTGTGCACTCTGCTTCAGTGGCCCACGGTTTGCGGGTTTGGATCCTAGACATGGACCTATACACTGCTCATCAGGCCATGCTAGGGCAGCATCCCACATACAAAGTAGAGGAAGATTGGCCAGACGTTAGCTCAGCAAAAGTCTTCCTCAAGCTAAAAGAGGAAGATTGGCAACAGGGACAGTCTTCCTCACCAAAAAAAAAAGAAAGAAAGAAAGAAAAAAAGGGAGAGAGAGTAATTAAAAATAAATAAATAAAGTAAAAGTTTATTTTTTAAAAAGTAGGGAAATCTCAAGATTTGATCCTACCATTGAGATAAGACTTGGGTATTTTCATCTGAGAATAAGGTTTCTGAGAATTGTAGATACAAGTTAGCTAGACCATCAGCATCATGAAATCATAGACTATAACTTCAAACCACCTGTAGTTTTAAGGCAGGTGTATGTGACACAGCAAGTGTCAAAACTGTGATCCTAACTGCCAGCACCTGAGCATCTTTTTTGGCTACAAGTGTAGTCAAAAGAGGTGCCTTTCCCATCTGCATGCATCATGAAATGCTATCAGTATACCGAAGTGCTGGAGGAGGGGGCTAATAGAGAGCTTTCTATTGTATTTTCATTTGTGTTTTAAAAGAACTATTAATAATAAAATGACAAGAGAAGCTCTAATTCCAGAACAGTGGAATATATGGGAGTTGAAGATTTCAATTTTGCCAAAATCATCTCTTTCATTTTTAAAGTGAGCTTTATAATGGAAGGAGTTTGAAATTATTTTCCCTATTTTTGACCCTTTTTTGTAGAACTGTTCTGCCTCCTCTGGAATAACATTTTGAGGATCTTAAAACTAACTTTATAGATCTTTTTTTACTATTCAGTATTTCAAACAGAAAAATGTAGAGAACAGTATAACAAAGGCATGTTCCATATACCCACTACTCAGATCCTAATATTTTCTTAGCTTTTAAAAGATGTAACATGTTACAGACTCAATTCTAGTCCCCTGTTTACCTTTCTCCATTCCTAATCTCCTTCATCCATGCCTTCCTAGAGGTACTCAATATCCTGAATTTGTTTTTATTGTTCCCATTATGTTTTATATTGTTATTACATATGTGTGAATTCATAGTCCGTGGTAAATACCTACGTTTCTTTTTTTGTTCTAATGCTGATGGTCATTTAGGTTCTTTGCAGTTTTTGCTATTACAAACGATGCTTCAGTGAACAGTCTTGTTCATGTCTCCTTGTGCACATGTGTAAAGTTTCTCTGGAGTACGTACGTGGGAGTGGAATTGCTAGAATGTGGGGTAGGCATATCTTTGGTTTTTCTAGATGGTGTGAAATTGCTGTTCACAATGGTTATTCCCATTTATGTTGGCATGCATAAAAAAGTCCCCATTGCCCCATAGCCTCACTAAAATTTGGTATGGTCAGACTTCTTAATTTTTGCTAAATTGTGGTGATTTATTTTTTTAGCTTGCATTTTTCTGTTTACTAGTGAGCGTGTTTGTAAATGTCAATTGGACATTGGGTTTTCTTTTCTGTATATTTTCTCCCAACTCTTTTGCCCATTTTTCTGTTGGGTTGTATTTTTCTTGACTCATAGGCTGTCTTTATAGTTGCAAGGTGAGAATGCTTCACTGGTTATATGCACTGCAGTGGTCTCCCATTCTGTGGCTCATCTCTTTTCGCTTTGATTCTAGTGTCTTTTGTTGCATAGAAGTTGTAAATTTTAATGAGGTCTTCATGGTTTGTGATTATGTCTTGAAATACTTTTCTATCATAAAGTCAAAATATTCTCCTTTAAGATCCTTAATTTTTTGTCATATTTAGCTGTGTAATCTGGAATAAACAATTTTCTCCATCTACTAAATTTTTTAATTTGTGACTTTTTTTTATATACAGGATTTCTAATTAGTGCTCTTTTTTATGCACTTGCCCTTCTTTCAGTTTTTTCTCATTTGTTTCTTAATTTGTTTTTCAAATGAAAATTGTTCCTCCTTTTATTTCTTTCAAAGTTCTAAACATAGCGCCTTGGAGTGGTTGTTAGACTGGTCTGTAGAGTTAATTCCACCCAGAGTGACCGTATTGCTGATTGATGATTTTGTTGGCTGTCTTTCTCAGCATTGGATTGGTGTCGGTTTTTGGAATTTGAGTTACAGAATCATTCCGAGTGAGAAGTATATTGTTTTGTTTGTTCGATTCTCTCCATCGTCACCCTTCCTCCCTAACAGTTTGCACTGTCTTCCACCTCTCTCCCTGAATTCCCAGTTTAGAACCAGGCCTTTTAAGTTTCTTCATAGTAACACTGAAAATCCCAGGCAGAGAGCCAGCGGGGACCTTGTTGCAGGGCCTGACCATGAGGCTGAGTGTGCATCCTCCTCCTTCCCCTAGAGGCTTGTAGGGTTCTAAATCTTTAATCTGTATGGAAATCGCTAAATTCCCATTCAGCTCACTCTCGCCTCCAGCCTCCTTTCACAAGATGTGAGGGAGTTCCAGTTGTGGCCTTCAGACAATGAGCTTCATTCTCCTTTCATGTCTCACAAGCAACACTTTTAAGTCCTCTTTACAGCTGCCAATGCTTGCTTCCAGATCCGGACCCCAGAAAGCAGGCCTAACCCAGCCCATCCCTTTTTGCACCTCATCTGTAGCTTATGACCAGGTCTTTTTTGTATCTTCTTCTTCTTCTTTTTTTCTTTTTTGTATATTCTAAATATGTTATTACTTTGTCTTTGGAACACAGGATGATGGATGGAAGTGTGAATTCACTGTGTCATCTTGACTGAAGCTTGAATTTTGTCTTAATTTAGCTAGATTAGCTTCTCCAGGGAGGGATATTTTTTATTAACAACCTCAGGCGTGGTGCCTGGCTGTGGGTGCGTGAAAACTCTTGGGTATGTCTTCTTATTCCTGTTTCTACCTGCAATGTTTAGTTTGCACCACACCAAATTTGCATGACATTGGCAAGTTGCTTAACACCTCTTATCTCTTTTTTCCCACCTTTACAATGAAGATATTGCTTCACAGGATTGCCTGAAGATCTAATGACAATTTTGTGCCAGGTCCTTTCCATGGATTAGGAGGCACTGTAGAAATGTTAGTTCTCTCCTCCATCTGTCTCCACCCCACCCTCGTCAGTGATTCACAATTTTCCTGGCAGAGCAAACAATTTTCTGCAATTGTTGTTGGGTATAGCATTCTATAAATGTCAGTTAGGTTAAGATGGTAGGTAGAGTCATCCAGCCTTCTTTATTTTACTGATTTTATTTTGGTCTGCCTGTTCTACTATTTACAGAGAGAGGTGTGCTAAAATATGCAACTATGATCGTGGATTTGTTTAGTTCTCCCTCTAGTTCAGTCAGTTTTTGTTTCATATTTGTTTTTTATGACATCTATTTGTTGTTGTTGTTGAAATCTTCCATGGAGATTATTTATCAGCATTATTGAGATATAATTGACATATAATAAACTGCATATTTTAAGGATACAATTTTATGAATTTTGTCATATGTATATACCAGTGAAACCATTACTACAGTCAAGATAATGAACATATCCATCGCTCCCAAAAGTTTCTTTGTGCCCCTTTGTAATCCTTCCCTCCATCTCCCTCCCTCCCATCAGGTAAACACCGATATGCCTCCTGTTACTATAGATTAATTTCTATTTTTTAGAGTTTTTTGTAAATGGAATCATACTTATGTATTGGGTTTGACTTCTTTCCCTGAGCAGGATTCTTTTGGTATTCATCCATGTTGTATTTATCGGTAGTTCACTCCTGTTTATCACTGGGTAGTATTCCATTATGAATACACTTGTTAAACAACAAAAAATCAACCCCTGAGTAAATTTAGAGATCTAACTGGCTTTATTATATATCAGCGATTCATGAATCAGGCTGCCTCCCGTCCAGCAAATAGGAGCTCTGAGGAGTTGTACAAAATCAAAGGTTTTTGAGGCAGAAAGAGGGCGGGACAATGAAGTTAGAAGGGTAGATTATTTCAGAGAAGATTGCCTTCCCTAAGGTCTTGTCAGGTAGGTTATCTTACTAGTGTTGATCAGGAAATTCCAGACTGATTGGTTTAAAATGCCATTCCTGGGAGAGACTGAAACTGAATTTAGGTTAGGTGTGAAGTCTTGGTGGGGCTTAGCATAAGTAACTCCATTTTGGCCTGTTCTTTTTTTTAACACACTGTAATTTGTTTATCCAGTCACTTAGTTCTGGACATTTGGATTCTTTCTAGTTTTTGACTATTAGAAATAAAGCAGCTATAAGCGTCTGTATATAAAGTTTTGTATGGACATATACTCTTCTTTCTGTTAAGTAAATACTTAGGAGTAGAATGGCTGGGTCATACTGGGGTATGTTTAACTTTAAAAAAGCTCCTAAAATGTTTTCCAAAGTGGCTGTACTATTTTCTGTTCCCAGTAGCAGTGTATGACAGTTCCACTTGCTTTCCATCTTCACCAATACTTGGTATGATTAGTCTTTTTCATTTTAGCCATTCTAATAGGTATGTGTGTTTTTTCATTGTTATTTTAATTTACATTTCCCTGATGACTAATTATATTGAACATTTTTTCATTTACATATATTTTTTTGTAAAGTGACTGTTGAAATCTTTTGCCCCTTTTTTAATGGGGTTGCTTGGTTTTTATTGAGTTTTGAGAATTCTTTATATAATCTAGATACAAGTTCTTTATTAGATATGTAATTTGCAAATCTTTTCTCTCAGTTTGTGACTTCTCTTTTGTAGGAGAGGAAAAATGATTTTCCCTATACCCTACTAGGTTCTTGGCTGAGACCCCCTGGTAATAAAAGACAGTTGAACAGGAGAAAAACAAACAGAAGTTTAATAACGTGTATACCTCCTATATACATGGGAGATACCCAGGAAAACTGAGTAAGTTCCTGAAATGCCCTAAGCCATCACCTTAAATACCATCTCCAGCTAAAGACAAAAGAGGTTGGAGTCACAGGGAGCCAGTTATGGGAGGTTATCAGGAAAAGCACAGTAATAAGGGTAAGGTTGCTATGAAGATTTAAGTCTCTGCCTTCTCCCTTGATAAAAGTTTCTGGAAATTTAGCCATCCCCCTCTTCTGGTGCAAAAAGGAAGATACCCTTACAAATGGAGATTTCCCTTAAATAAACTTCTCTTACAAAAGTGTAACTTCTACTCAGGTTTTCAGAGAGCTTCTCCTGTGTCTGTTGTTTCTTACAAATAATCAGCCTAAAATAATCCTCATGCCAAAGAGGCATATTTTGGGGTGAGAAATTCTGTTCCCCTTTACTTTTCATTTTCTTAACAGTGCTTCCATAAGAGAAGTTCTTAGTTTTGATGAAGTTTAGTTTATCAATTTTTTGCTTGTATGGATTGTGTTTTTGATGTTGTATCTGAGAACTCTTTGCCTAAATCAGGGTCACAAAGATTTTCTCCAGTGTTTTCTTCTAAACATTTTATAGTTTTCAGTTTTACATTTAAGTTTTATGCTCCATTTTGAGGTAATTTTTCAATATGGTGTGAGGTAGGGATCAAATTTTATTGCTTCCTGTATTCTGAAGCTATGTTAGTAGGTGTATATGAATTTATAGTTGTTACATCTTCCTGATGCATTGACACTTTTATCATTATGAAGTATCCCTTTTTGTTTCTAGTAATACTTTTTGTCTTGAAGTCTATTTTGTCTAATATTAATATAGCCACTCTGGCCTTCTTAGGGTTGTTTTTAACAGGGTATATCTTTTTATGTTCAACTTATTAGTATATTTGTAGTTAAAGCACATCTCTTTAAAGAGAATGTAATTGATTCTTTTCTATCAGTCAAACAATCTTTGCCATTTGATTGGAGTCTTTAGTCTATTTTATTTATTTAATTAATTAATTTATTTATTTGAGGAAGATTAGCCCTGAGCTAACTACTGCCAATCCTCCTCTTTTTGCTGAGGAAGACTGGCCCTGAGCTAACATCCATGCCCATCTTCCTCTACTTTATATGTGGGACACCTACCACAGCATGGCTTTTGCCAAGCGGTGCCATGTCCACACCCGGGATCTGAACTGGCGAACCCTGGGCTGCTGAGAAGCAGAACATGCAAACTTAACTGCTGCACCACCAGGCCGGCCCCTAGTCTATTTTATTTAATGAAATTACTGATATGGTCATATTTAGATTTTACATTTTACTATTTTCTATTTGTCTCTTTGCTTTTTGTTTTTTTATTCATTCTCTTCTGCCTTCCTTTGCATTAGTCAAATAATTTTTAGTAATTAATTTTAATTCCTCTATTGGCTTTCTAGCTGTATCTCTTTGTGTTATTTTTTAATGCTTTTTCTAGGGATTACAGTATGCATCTTTAAGCTATCCTATATTTTAAGTTAATACAGAATTGCTTCAGGTAAAATACAGGAACCTTTCAATAGATTATTTTCATCTACCTCCATCTAAGGCTATTGTTATCATACATGTAATACATCTGTATACAGTGTTATAATTTTTGCTTTAAACAATCATATATCTTGTAAAGAACTTATGTGGAAGAAGTGTATGTGTGTATTTCTTGGATCTTGCTGGTGTCATTTCCCTTCAGTCTGAAGAAGTTTCTTTAATATTTCTTGTAGTGGAAATCTCCTAGTGACAAATTCTCTTGTTTTTATTGTCTGAAAATATCTTTATTTTGCATTCATTTTTTGAAGGCTAGTTTAGCTGGATATAGAATTCTTGGTTGACAGCTTTTTCCTCTTTCAGCAGTTTGAATATGACAGTTCCAATGTCGTCTGTCCTCCATTATTTTTAGTTTTTGTGAGAGGTAAACTGATAATGTTATCATTGTTCTCCCTGGATATACTATGTCATTTTTTCTCTGGCTGCTTTCATAATTTTGGCATTCAGAACTTTAACTATGATGTGCTTAGCAGTGGTTTGCTTAGTGTTTGTCCTGATTGAGGATCTTTGTGCTTCTTAGATCTGTAGGTTAATGTTTTTCATAAAATTTGTGATTTTGGGAGGACCACTGTTTCTTCATATATCTTTTTTCCATTCTTATGTCTTCTCCATTCTTCTAGGACCTCAATTATACTTATGTTTATGCCTCCTGATTTTTGTCCCATAGATCTCTAAGACTTTATATTCATTTTTGTTTAATATTATTTTTCTCTCTGTTCTTTGGATCAGGTAATTTCTGTCTTCAGATTCCTAGATTCTCTTTTATTTTATATCTCCAGTCTGCTACTGGACCTAGCAAATGCATTTTTCAGTTATTTTCACCTCCAGAATTTCCTTTTTTTTTTTTTGTAGTTTCCTTTTTGTTGTTGAGATTCTCTATCTGTTCACTCAATGAGACCACTTTTTATTCTTTGAAAAGGTTGTCCTTTAATACTTCTAATGTATTTATAATAGACATTTTGAAGTCTTTGTCTACTAAATTCAACACCTGAGGTCATTCAGAGTCAATAAATATTGATTACCTGTTTCTTTGCATGTCTAGTAATTTTAGGTTGAAACTTGGACATTGCAGATAATATTTTGAAACAGCTCTGATTCTATTAGTTCTTCCAAGGATCATTGAGTTTTTGTTCCTAGTAGGCAGTTAGCGTGCCTGGACTCCAGCTGTGAAGTCTCTTGCTCTGTGATGCGCAGCAGCTGATACCTCTGCTCAGTTCTTACAGCTTCCAGCTGCTGCTTCTCTTTAGTCTGTCCCCTTTCCAGTCTACCTAGCGCCTGCATAGTTTGTTGACCCTCAAGACAGCCCACAAACTTGCAGTTCTTCCAGCTTCAGCTTTTTAAGAGTTAACTCTCCTCTGACTTTTGTCTGTTTTTAGGCATTTTCCAATGTGGTTAAATATACTTTTTTCTCCCCACACAGATTTTAACATTGTTGTCTGCAGGAGGGTTTGCTTAACCACTTCACCCTGAGGCCATTAATAGAAGTTGATAGCAAATAATTTTGAAACCATTCCTGAGTGAAGTATAACTACCAAATAACCTTTAGATTGGCAATAAAATGGTCAAGGCAAGTACAGTCTACGAAGTCTTGAATTTGTGTGTAGTTGCCAGACAGCTCCATGCCCCAAGACTTGTTAGGACTTTGCTACATAATACTTTGCATTTTAATCTCAATTTTGTATAGTATAGTTTCACTTCATTTCATTTAAGGCTATTAGACTAATGTTGAGATATTACAGAGCAAAGATGTCTTGAAAAAAGCCAAAATCAGGTGGAAATGGAGGTTCAAGCTACCAAAAAGGGGCAAAAGAACATTTATGAACACTTTGCCCTTGCCATCATTTACATCTGCATAATTACAACACCTTTATTTTTCTTAATATGCAGGAAAATCTTCTTTTTCTTTTTTCCTTTTTTTTTTTTTTTTTTGCTGGGAAAGATTCACCCTGAGCTAACAACTGTTGCCAATCTTCCTCTTTTTTTTTCCCTCCCCAAAACCCTAGTACATGGTTGTATATTCTAGTTGTAAGTCCTTCTATGTGAACTGCTGCTGCAGCATGGCTACTGACAGAGGACTGGTGTGGTTCTGCGCCTGGGAACTGAGCCTGTGCTGCCGAAGTGGACAGTGCCAAACTTTAACCATTAAGCCATCAGGGCTGGCTCAGGAAAATCTTCTTAAATATTAAACTTAACCACTTCCTTGGAGTGATTTGCATTTTTATTTGGCCAAACACTGAGGCTGAGGATTTGTTCTCCGTATGGAGTAAGAAACAAGGAGGATCTGGATGGGGAAATTGGAAAGCTTCCTGGTATTTTTTTAAAAAGATTTCCCAGCATAGTTTTCATGGATGTGTCTCTCTGTAACATCGAAGACACACACATATTCAAATTAGAGCATACAAGCATGTTCTAAAACCTTTCTTTAATTTACATTTTTTGACATCTCTATCTCTCAAAACATTTAGCACATTCTGTGTGGTGTTCTAGTGGACCTTTATTTGCATGTAGGTTACTAGACTGAAAATTAGTGGAAGGTGGAGGAATCTCAGTTGTTTTTGTATTCTCAACAGCCTAGGATAATGCCTAGAACATAATAGGCACTTTTAATAGGAAGAGAGAGAATGTTGTTATTCTGTAATTTAAATAGCACTGCTTCCGTTGAAAAAGACTTGTTTCTTCAACAATATTAGGAAACCTGTGGGGGTGTTTGGTTGAATTACATAGAGGGACTAGGGCTAGTTTGCATTTTTTAAATAAAAGTTTTACCATGCTGGATTTAGCGACTATGTACTTCAGTTTCTCGATTGTTGAATGAACTTAATAAAAGTACCTATCCTTTAGAGTTTTGAAGATTAAATGAGGTCATCTCTGAGCACAGCAAATATATTGTCACCTCAACAGCTAACTCTGTTGAGTTTTTATTATTAATAATAACCACACAGACTTGGAAGAGGTGAAAGAATAACAGCCCATTTTATTTTTTGGTGTATTTCATAACCCTTAAGACCTTGAATTCTTTGGGATGCCATGTTAAAACTTTACAAAAACTTGAAATTTTGTGAGTTTACAAGGGCAAGTAATTACTCATTCAAGAATTAATTTCTTTTCAAATGTGATCAGAAGATAGACCCAATTTTGTCTGTTGCTAATTATTAGTATAACAGAATATGCTATTGGGATTTTAGCTGAGACACTAAGGGACAATAGTGTATAATTCAAAGGTGAGATAGTTCATGTTCAAGAACTGGTTAGAAGCTCTAAAACCCATAAAGAGGATGCTTATGGGTCAAGGAAGAGCACTTTATGAGGATTCTTTGAGAAGGTTATGCTGTGGCTTCTCCCCACCCCATGAGAGAAGTGGGGGTGCATGCTCTTTCACTTGATAACTAGTGAGAGGAGCTTTCAAGGGACCACTTAGAGATTTAAAGAATTCTCTTCAGTTAGGGGGTGCAGAGGACTAGGGTCTGAATCCCCTGAGAAATCCAACAAGGAGAGAACTGTAGCTGGCTAACCGCTCCCACAGCAAGAGCTACCCAAGATGTGGCTGTGTTGGAATTTGCCTACACTCCAGGGTTTGTCAGGGCAAAGGCAAGATGAGTGTTTCTTACAGCTCAGAGACAGGCCTGCTGGAGGAAGGGGGACAGCCTGAGCTGTTTTGACTCCTGCCCAAGTAAACTGCCCAGAAGGGCAATGAGGCTCCAACAGTGAGTCTTTTAAGTGACACCCAGAAAGCCAGAAGGAGAATGAATTATCCATGTCAGTGGAGCTACAGCCAGAAGGAACTCTGAGGTGAGACTCTGAAGAACCCACGGAAGTGAATCTGAGAAAAAAAGAGTCAGCTTCAAACATCAGACAGGCCTTTTTTTGGCAGGACCACTTAAGTTGGAATCTCCTTCCTTCCTTCCCCCCCCATCCCATGCCCACCTTGGAGAGTACTGACAGCTAGGGACAGGGAGGGAGGTCATGGCAAAGAGACAAAGCTCATGTCAGTCCCTTCCCAGCTGGGGCTGGGAAAATATATTTGATCACCAAGTGAAGCTTGGTTTGTTACCTAAAGTGGCCATAGGCCTTTCTGTTATTTAACACTGGCCAGAAGAATCCTGTGGGTCTGCCCAAGTGGTCATGCAGTGGCACAGGAACATTTTTACCTACCACATAAATTTTAAGAGGATAGTTGAGGGCTGGCCTGGTGGCGTAGTGGTTAAGTTCACGAACTCTGCTTTGGCAGCCCAGCTTCTCCAGTTTGGATCCTGGGTGCGGACCTATGCTCTGCTTATCAAGCCACGCAGTGCCAAGCATCCCACATATGAAAAGTAGAGGAAGATAGGCATACATGTTAGCTCAGGGCCAGTCTTCCTCAGCAAAAAGAGGAGGATTGGCAGCGGATGTTAGCTCAGAGCTAATCTTCCTCAAAAATAAAAAGAGGATAGTTGAGACAAAAATAAAGTTGTGTTTGATTATATCCTGCATTTAGTGCTTGTTTGGTGGACATAAAAATCTGTAAAATTGTTCATATTTGGTATAGCAAATCAAAATGGACAGTAATGCATAAAGACTTGTCTTTATTCTTGAAAATGCCTTGACTTATATCAGCATTAAGTGCAATATAAGTGTATGTTCTTGGATTTCTTAATGTGGTCCATTAGTGTTGTCTTTTTACTTAATTGTAAAACTGCCTTTATCCAAAAATAGATGTTAGGATGTTATTCTTCTAGTCTGCCTAAATTGTTTAGATCGTTTCTTAAACATGATAGATGACTAAACTTTTTTGAATGAGATTAAATTATTATAAATCAGTGACATTTTTATATTAGATAGTAGACTAAAAAATCCTACTTCTCCTTAAGCAGACCCATCCTGAACGGCTCTGCACATCTGGGGCTAGGGTGGTACTAGCTCATGTGGCCAGTCGCTTCTTTCTACCGTCCACTTCTGAATCCCCCCACCAACACCTAAGTCAAGATCACATTGTTGGCACAATCTCCTCATTGTGTTTTAAGATTATTGTCTCTCTTGTTTCCAGTAAGGGAAGAAAGGAACTATGGCTGATTAAAATATACATAATTTAAAAAGTAATTTAAAATGTAAGAAGGCAATGAATTAAATGAAATTGTTAGTCTGGTAAAGCTTCATTTGGACCCCATCACTAAGAAGTAATTATTTGCATAAGGTCTGGACTTACTTCCTTTGCTGAGGAAATAGAGTAACAGACTAGTAGACTTCCAGAGCTGAATGGAACTCTAGAGATCATCTACTTCAATTTATACTACAACTTGTTGTTGTTAAAACTCTAAATTATTAAGAGCTTCTGTGCTAGATACTGAGGTTTAGATAGATTTTCTCTAATCCTTAATAATTCTGGAAAGGTATGTGTTTGAGCCTCTTTCAAGATAAGCAAACAGACAAATGACTTGCCCACGGATGCATTATAGTTAGAGCTGGGGGATTTGGGCCAGGTCTGTTTGTTCTGAACCCACTGTCACTTACTCCCCATTAGTTTATTATTCTTTTTAAGAAGAATTTACAGACTTGATATCCTATGAGATCACTCATTTCTTTGGGTACCAAATTATGATAATTTTTCCTCAGTATTTCTTTTTTTTACAGCAGTTGTGATTTTTACAGCATCAGAACAGGAAATTATGACTTCTGATTCTTGCTGTTTTTTTTATTGTGAAAAATAACATACTCTCAGAAAAGAAGATAAAGTGTATTTATGGTTTTATAAGTAAAGTGAATACCCAGTAACTATTATCTGGGTCAACAACTAGTCTACTAAGAGTATGACTGGATTCCCTTAACAAAAGAACTAAGCCCAGAGTCTATGCAGATGATCAATTCTTAACTACTGGGTCCAAATGATTATAATTCTCTTTCCTCTCCCCAAGAGTTAACCACTATCCTGTCTTCAGTGGTCATCATTCCTTTGCAGTTTGACCACCTAGGCATGATTTCTAAACGTATCTCGTTATTCTTTTTTAAGTAAATTTTCTTTCCATAGAGTAGAAGTTGCTTAAAATCATGGATAACAGATTAGAGATTAATAGTGTTTGCATCATAGGAGAATGTTTGATTTATTTAAGACTACAGACTTTTCAAGAATTTATTAAACACAAATAATTGCTGTTTACATTTAGTATTGGCTGATCCTTTGAACTGTAATTTAGATTTGTTACTAATTTATCCCATCCTCTTCCCATTCATCACAGTACCTTTTCTGCATTAATATTTTTCTAAGTATGCATTATATACTGTGAGATAAGTACAAATATAGTTTACCATGTCATAGTGTCCCTTTTTACTCTCTTACAGCATGGGTAAGTTCTCTCTCCATGGGGATGATTTTCTTTTGCTGCCCAATAGTCAGCGTCTTCACGGACATATTTGGTTGTCGGAAAACAGCCGTCGTGGGTGCTGCTGTTGCGTTCATTGGACTCTTGTCCAGTTCTTTTGTAAGGTAAGTACTCAGTTTCTTCATGTTGCTTTTCAAGAACTATTAGATACTTCAAAGTTTTCCTTTCAGGAACTTTGCTGTTTCCAAAGAAAAATCCTCCTTTTCATTGCTTAAGACTTTAAGCAGTATGACTTACATATTGTTATCCATAGCAGCTCATAGAGCTTGAGAATCTTTTAAATTTAAATACTTTTGCTTGCAGCCCCTGAGTTAGAGGTCATCAGGATATATGTGTTCCCTGGAGCCAAGCAAAAGGGCTCTCCTTTGTTTGTTTCTATTCACATAAAAATCCTAAAAGAACTCAAGTTATAACAGTGAGTTGTCTAAAGCAGTGGCCTTAGTTAAAGATAGCTCAGTCTGAGGCCCAAAGTGTACAGTAAGTGGTGTTTTGAAGCAGTTGTTCATAAGCTCAATTTGAAATATTTTTATTAATGAGATCAAAACTTTGCTTTTGGGGCCAGCCCCAGGGCTGAGTGGTTAAATTCCCATGCTCTGCTTCGGTAGCCTGGGGCTTGCCAGTTTGGATCCTGGACGTGGACCTACACACTGCTCATCAAGCCATGCTGTGGCGGTGTCCCACATAGAAGACCTAGAAGGACCTATAACTAGGATATACAACTATATACTGGGGCTTGGGGAGTTAGAAAAAAAACAACTTTGCTATTTATTTCAACTCAGGTAGAGAATTCCCATCTACATTTTGTGTCTGTGCGTGTGTGTGAGGAAGATTGGTCATG
This sequence comes from Equus asinus, assembly GCF_041296235.1. NCBI lineage: Eukaryota > Metazoa > Chordata > Mammalia > Perissodactyla > Equidae > Equus > Equus asinus. Next base: position 46,432,526 of record NC_091813.1, read on the forward strand.
AGCTCACATCTCTTGCCAGTCTTCCTCTTTTTGCTTGAGGAAGGTTGTCGATGAGCTAACATCTGTTCCAGTCTTCCTCTATTTTGTATGTATGACATCACCACAGCATGGTCCAGTGAGTGGTATGTAGGTCCATGCCCAGGATTGGACCCTGTGAACCCCAGGCCATCGAAGCAAGTGTGCAAACCCAACCACCATGCCACCAGGCTGGCCCCCGTCTACATTCTTTAAAAAAGAACATGTTCAAATTTTAAAAGATCATGAGGAAAATGAAGTTGTCAAATGCAGCTTAAAATAAAACTTAATATCAATACAGTTTCCCTGTGCCTATTAAAAGATGTCGTGCACTGAAGAGGGACTAACTGCAAAGAGCTGATGGGCACATTACTGTTTGAGGCACCTCTCCTTCCATCTCCAATTCTACTAGTAAATCCCTCTCATTGTCAGAATAATCCCCAGGCAGAGAAACACTGGTTAATATGTAGCTCTGGCTAACAGGAGTGATAAACAAGAAAACCTCTGAAGATGATTTCCATCCTCTGTCTCTACTTTAGTGGTTTATCTTCATTTCCTGCCTCTTTCCCTTCCCTAGCTATCTTCATGCTCTAGTTGAAAAGCATTATTGTGATCATTAGGAAAAAAAATCCAACTTACATTTCTTGCCCTGTTTATTTTTACTTTGGGAGATCAAGAGAATCCTTGGTTTCACTAATTCGACCCCTCCACCCCCCACCACATACACCCCTTCCCCAACTCTGAACTGAGCTTCTTTCTTTCACTTAACTTAGAAATTTTATTTGGATTCTAAACAATTATTTTTATTTCTTGGTAGAAAATAGATATTCTATCTTTAAAGTGCCTTTATGATATTTTTCCTCTCAAAAGTTGTTTTTTAAAGGGAAAAAAACAGTTTTGTTTGGATTAAGATTCTGGTTAGGTAATTCTGTGAGATCATTTACTTTTAGTTCTTTTTTATCAGTAATACAGCATCGTTTGTTATTGCATCGTGAGATAGCTGCTTTGGTCTCGGAGCCTCTGGGTGCCTGTTGTAGTTCCTGTGGCCGTGGCACTTACTGAATGTGTCAGCACTCAGGCCTTGATGAAAAAGAACTCAGAGGCCGAAAACCTGTGTAACTGTTGCCTTCTGTGGTGGACAAAACACATACCTACAACCCTACTTAAAGCGAGCAGTGTTTTTCAAGCTTTTTCTACCATTGAGAAATAAATATTATGAAATATATTCTACATTGTGACCCAGTTCTCTCTCTCTCCCCAACTGAAACAAAACTATTTGAAAGCATATTGACCTTGCTACATGTTCTCATATTTTCTATTCAATTTCATTATTTAATGCACTGATCAAAGCTACCAAAATTTCAGAGTAATTATAAGAGTGAGGGGGAATGTGGTATAAATTCCAGGTGTTGAACAGTGGACCCACTTTTCTTCTCGCCCGAGTTCTGCCTTTCTGGGAAGCCTTCTCTACCAACCACAGGTCACCTCAGTGCCCCTTCTCGGAATCCTTTTTGCATACATGGTTGGTATCTCCCTGATTACTCTGCACTTATTCAGTGGTTGGACTTCAGCGGTTTGAACCATCTGTTACTGAGGTGAGCCTTTAGAAGTAACTGAAAAAGCCTCAGCAGCAGTGAACATCCCAAAGCCTTTCCTTTGTAGGAGGGAGACCAAGAGAATCTCACCCAGCACTTAGTGTTTAAAATTGTGTGCGAAAGAATGTTCCCATTCATACACAGGGCTCTCTGGTTTTCCACTGACAGCTTCAGTATACTGTGGTAAATTGTACAGAAATTGATGTTCATGGTGATACTGTGTTGCCAATACTATTTTTAATATGTGCTTTGAAGAAGGCTGAGAAATATATAACAGACTTAGATTTTTCCTTAAAAATTGTTAAGTAAGTTTCAGTTATCTGGAAAACTGCTTACGTGGGAAAACTGGTGCAGAATGAACAGAGTATTATTTATATCTTGTTCTGTATTATATTCTTATTATTTGGGGTAGATATCTTGTTTCACTAAGCTGACTATGAGTCAGGTATAACCACATTAAAAAAAATTTTTTATCACCAAGTACCCGGAACATAGTAACTGTTCTCAGTATGTGTTTATTGAGTAAAGAGTTAGGATTCAGTCAAGGGTGGTCCGAGTGAGGATGAGGTTAATCTGGAAAAGCCTAGGAGCAACTCTTGAGGCTGCATTGAAGGTGGTGCTAGCTGTGGATTAACAGAAGGGGGAGAGCATCTCAGAGCGGGGATTGCTGACGTGCCTTTTGTGTGTATGTGTGAGAGGAAGATTGGCCCTGAGCTAACATCTGTTGCCAGTCTTCCTCTTTTTGCCCGAGGAAGACTGTTGCTGAGCTAACATCTGTGCCAGTTTTCCTCTGTTTTATGTGGGATGCTGCCACAGTGTGCCTTGATGAGCGGTGCTAGGTCCATGCTTGGGATCTGAACCTACGAATCCCGGACTGCCAATGCAGAGCACGTGAACTTAACCACTATGCCACTGGGCTGGCCCCCCAACATGCCTTTACTTGATCAGATTCTAGAGTGCTTGTGATTACCTCAGCATATTGCTAGACCAATATTGTCCAAAATTTAGTTACTAATCAACTTTATCTATCTTGGTTTCTAATAAATAGTTTGCCTTTATGGCTGATAAATAGCCTTTTGAATTGGATTTTTCAAGAGAAGAAACTTTAACCAGTTTTCTTTTACTCGTTACCTTGTTTCCACGAATATTAATGATATAATCCTTTACTTTCATAAGAAATGTATAGTTATTTGATTAAACTATAAAATTCTTAATCCTTTGTTATTCTTTTGAGACATACATGGCCTTAAAGCTTGCAAACTAGAATCACTAATGAACACACTTCATTTAGTCTTTCTGCAATCACAATATGATTTTTTGTTATCTTGCATAACGCTGAGAACAGCGTAATACAGGGCGAAGGTTGGTCTGCAGCCCTTAGGCCAGCAAAAATGAAAGCCTGCCGCTTCTCTCTGTGAATGTTCCTGACATAACCTTGGGGAGGAAATATCAAATGCAGCTTTTGCTTTGAATAGATTGCTTACTAAGTACCTGGGGAAACTCCATGAAATAATGAGTTTTCATAGTTAACTTATAATTTGTTTTAACTTTTATTGAGACTAGCTTTTTTGTTTGTTAGCTTAATCACTCTCACTTGTCCTGAGGCCCTTCCTGGCACCATCCTTTCTTTCTGAGTTGTGGAGAGCCAGCAGTTCTTACCCAGTGCTGCCTGGTTCACCCAAAATCCATGGATAGAGGAGGAGGAACAAAATCCCTTATGACCTTAATGGTTGTTTTTCACATACTCAAGGCATTTTTATTAACCATTCAGATTAAATTAAAATATTTTTCATGCTACATTCTTGACTAAGTTTTTTGCCTCTGTTTTTGGTTAATTTTTATTTGTAGAAGATACATTGATTAACTAAAAGCCAATTTCACGATAAGATTTTATTCTGCCAAGAACATGATGAAAATAATGAAAGCTGCTTTTCATCTTTTTACAGTTCCATCGAGCCTCTGTACCTTACCTATGGAATCATATTTGCCTGTGGCTGCTCCTTTGCATACCAGCCTTCACTGGTCATTCTGGGACACTATTTCAAGAAGCGCCTTGGACTGGTGAATGGCATTGTCACTGCTGGCAGCAGTATCTTTACAATTTTGCTGCCTTTCCTTTTAAGGGTTCTGACTGACAGCGTGGGCCTCTTTTATACACTGAGGATCCTCTCCATCTTCATGTTTGTTCTCTTTCTGGCTAGCTTCACCTACCGACCTCTTGCTTCCAGTGCCAAAGATAAAGAGAGTGGAACCGAAGGAAGCAACAGATTCTCCCTCTTTTCCAGGAGAAAGTTCAGTCCTCCAAAAAAATTTTTCAATTTTGCCATCTTCAAGGTGACAGCTTATGCAGTGTGGGCCGTTGGAATACCACTTGCACTTTTTGGATACTTTGTGCCTTATGTACACTTGGTGAGTATGCTTCTTTGGCTTTGCTGGTAATGGATATTATTATTCCATACAGAAAACTTCTTAGAAGAGCAAGAGAGATCAGTTTGAAGTTGACCTTAAACATTATCCTGGTTGTAATTCAGGGACTCATGAAATTCAAGGTCTCTTAAGACAAGGCCAACACATCCATCAGATCATTAAACGGAGCATATGTTTCATGGTGTGCTTTGGGTATTTAAAAAATAACCAAACTTAAAAAACAAAAACAACTTAAAAAACAAGAGAAAGGCTAAAATTAAAATGTTGGAATAAATGTCGTCAATACAAAAAACTTGATAGGTCGCTTTTTCTTTAAGTGGCTTACAACCCATAATCAGGGACAAAGACGGTGCAATGATTTTGCCAACATCAATAAGTTATTTTTCAGGGCTGGCCTGGTGCGCAGCGGTTAAGTGTGCACGTTCCACTTCGGTGGCCCGAGGTTTGAGGGTTTGGATCCCAGGTGCAGACATGGCACTGCTTGGCACACCATGCTGTGGTAGGCGTCCCACATATAAAGTAGAGGAAGATGGGCATGGATGTTAGCTCAGAGTCAGTCTTCCTCAGTGAAAAGAGGAGGATTGACAGCAGTTAGCTCAGGGCTAATCTTCCTTAAAATAAATAAATAAATAAATAAATGAATAAATTTTCAATAAAAGGTGCAGAAGTTAGTTACATCGTAAAAGCCAATGGCCTTGACACAAGGAAGCATTACATCCACTTGTGGGACACTTCTGGGAAAATGGGAATTCTATTCAGAGGATTATTTGAGAAATGTTAGCAAGTTTCAAATGAGGGGAGAGAGCAAGGGTTTCATAGAAAATTAGGATTTCAAGTGCTCAAGCAATTTATATATTGCTTATTTCAAAGGCAAATTTCAGCCTTTTTATACTGAAACAAGAATAAGCAGCGTCTAAAGTATTTGCCTCTAACAAAATTTTCTCAGAAGTGCTTATTATGTTTCTTCCCTTTTTCTTACTATTGTAGCTGAAAATATATTTCTAGTTCGATATAGTTGATAAATGATAAACAAAAATGATACTAGGATAAATTTTGTGTGTGTGTGTGTATAGTATGTGTGTGAACTTGGATCTTTGCTAGCTTGCAGTCTAATTCTGGACATTCGTGCTATTTTTCTTTATTTCTTTAAAAGTTTTAGAGGCTGGCCCAGTGGTGTAGTGGTTAAGTTTGCATGCTACGCTTCGGCGGCCCGGGGTTCACCAGTTTGGATCCTGTGCACAGACCTATGCACCACTCATCAAGCCATGCTGTGGCAGGCATCCCACATATAAAATAGAGGAAGATGGGCACAATGTTAGCTCAGGGCCAATCTTCCTCAGCAAAAAGAGGAGGATTGGTGGTGGATGTTAGCTCAGGGCTAATCTTCCTCAAAAAAAAAAAGTTTTGGTGAAAGTTGGTGACACAATTCAAAGAATTACTGGGCTCAGGGGGTCAGCTAGTAAACTGCATCATCAGCTCTTTGTGGGTTCCATGCTTAGTTCAGAAAGGATTTAGGTCAAGGAAACACGAAGAGAGATGGTAGGCATGTCCTGCATCTAAGAATAGTTTTGATTTCTCATTTCTCCTTTTCCTCTTTTTGCCAGAGGTGTTGAGGCAGCAACTGGGATGACCACTGGGGAGAGAAGGAGAAGGACTAGTTTTTCATACTCTGAGCCACTTGGCATTTTGCAGAGACTGAGGTGCTAGGTGAAATGACCTAGTATGTGAGCCCTGCCACATATGCAGTGTGTACCTACATCTGGACCTGATAGTCCATTTTCACACTTTTAGTTAGGAAGCCATATCTGAACCATCTGAGGCTATTTTTTCTGTGGAAGGATCAACTTAACCAACTACCTTTTTCCCTAGCTTCTGTAGTTAAGAAAACATTTGTTATGTTCTTTTAAAAGATGTATAGATTTTTTTTTTTTTTTTAATTTTCTTTGGTACTACAAGGTGAACACATCCAGAGAAATCAGTCTCTCAGCTTTGCTAATACCAGACATTTACCAAAGGACAAGTGGTAGGTGATTGTCTATTTCTGGTAATATATTTGTAATTTGTAAATTAATTTCACATATATTATTTCATTTGTCCTTCACAATAAACTGTGGAGTAGGCAAAATAAATAGTATTAGCCCATGTTTTACAAACTGGAAAACATCCGTCATTAAGAGAGATGTTAAGTGAATCACATAACAGCAGAGCAGGGGTTGACTCCCATCCGCTGTGCTTAGCTGGTAGCAAATCTAGTACACCTCCCTGGATATACCACCAGACATGTCCATCTTACTGGGGGTAAAGGAAGTGTAGTAAATATTTTATTGCGCCTTTTCCTAAAGTAGACCAAATTTCATAGTGAGTGATGAGTTAGACAGTGTTTTAGATACTATTGTTATCAGGAGGCTGTAAATCAGAGGGTACACAGAACAATGCCGTCTCTGTTAACTGATAACAAACCAGGCCTTCTTTCTGTCCTCCCTCCTTCCAGGAATGTTTTCTTACAAAATGTGTTCATATTTTTCATTTGGGCTTTTTTTCTTTGTCAAACTGTTATGGCACTGAAGGCCACGTTGGAGAGGAAACACCAGTTAAATGCTGTGCAGGCTGATGGGTGCACTGACTTTGTCACTGTCTTGTAGCTTAAGGTTTGGATTATGGATACTTAATCCAGGCATCTTGGAAAGGGACACCACTTTGCTCCTTAGGAAATCTTTCCAAGACTAGTAGATAATGTTCAATTTATATTAAACCCTTTATTGGGTGTTGAAGGGGATACACATGAGCGGCATAAGAACCTCTCCCGAAGGAGCATAAAATCTAATATGTGTAATAATGAAGACCATTATATGGACTTTTACATGCATTATCTTATTTAATCTTCATAACAATGTGGTGTATCCTCCTTATTTCATGGCTGAGAAGACTGAGGCTCTGAGAGGTTTAAAAACTTGCCCAGGGTCCCAGAGATAGCGACTGATGATTATTAGGATAGTACTTCTGTGCAAGAGGCAGTATGTATAGTGGGTGAACGGAAAGCTCTAAAGTAAGACAGATCTGGGTTTAAATCCTGGTTTTGTCCCTTACTAGTTGCATAACCTTGGATGATCTCTCCAAGCATCAGTTTCTTCATCTATAAAATAGGGATAAACACAATTTTGCAGAGTTGTTGTAAGGATTAGAGAGAATGTATGTAAAGCATTGATCCAATTCTGGTATAAAAATGAGTTATTTTGATAAAGACAATGTGATTGCCAATTGAGTGGTTTGGGGGGGGGGAGTCTATAGAAGAGTCAAAGGAGAAAGATGATGATCCACTTGGAGAAGTGGTTAGTAAAAGCTTCACAGGATTGGAGTTGGGCCTTGAGCATGAGATTTGGTGTTAAAATCAGATCCTTAATCAACTAGGGAACTAATTTATCTAGGTCTTCTTTGAAGATTCAGAAGTATAATGAAGTACTCTGATGGTTATGCTAAAAATTCTAAGAACTTATTAATTAGACTATACATGATGATTTGAGAGAGAATGTGTATGCTCTGTGGCAATCTTGTTCTCAAAACAAGGTTTGGGGGCCCAGCCCTGTGGCCAAGTGGTTAAGTTTCTGCGCTCTGCTTCGGAAGCTCAGGGTTTTGTCAGTTTGGATCCTGGGCGCGGACATGGCACCACTCATCAGGGCATGCTGAGATGGCGTCCCACATGCCACAACTAGAAGGACCCACAACTAGAATATACAACTATGTCTGGGGAGATTTGGGGAGAAAAAGCAGGGGAAAAAAACAACAAGGTTGGAAGTTTATCTTTTTAGTAGTTGACTTTTAAAAATGAAGAATTATTTCATTTGCTTGTTGGAAGCTGTTGTGTGATCTGTCTTTCAGGCCTACCCACTTATAATCTCCATTGTAAGGTTACAAATCATAAGATCAATTTAGGTGAGACCTAACTTTCTAAATAACCATTCCTTGTAAAAGCTGCTTCAGTTTTTATGAATTGCCCCCTTTTTTTAAAAAAAGATTTTATTTTTCCTTTTTCTCCCCAAAGTCCCCTGGTACATAGTTGTGTATTTTTAGTTGTGGCATGTGGGATGCTGCCTCAGTGTGGCTTGATGAGCGGTGTCATGTCCACGTCCAGGACTTGAACTGGCGGAACTCTGGGTCACCGAAGAGGAGCACGTGAACTTAACCACTCGGCCATGGGGCCGTCTCCTGAATTGCCCCCTTTGCCTGAGAGGTTTTTTTTTGTTTTTTGGGTGAAGTTTTTATGGTTCCTCGTTATCCAGTTTTTCTTCAGAAGCATAAGTTTCTCTTAGTTTTCATTTTTCCTCTCCATCACTCCTTCTTAGTTTCTTTGCTGGTTCCTTCTTTTTCACCCTCACCCTGAGTATCAGTGTGTCCCAGGGTTTTGCCCCTTGATCTTTTTATCTACTCATTCCACTGGTGCTTTCATCCAGTCTCCTGAGTTCAAGCATCATATATATGCCAGACCTGAATTTATATTTCTAGCCCAGACCTCTTTCCTGAATTTTCCACCAAACTTTTAAAGCCAACTGCTTACTTAATGTCTCCACTTGGATGACTGCTAAATGTTTCACGTTTGACATGTCCAACCCTGAGGTCCTGATCTTACTCTCTCAAAACCTGCTCTGCCCCCAGCCATCCTCATCTTGGGAGATGGCAATTCCATCATTCTAGTTGATCAGGCCCAAGACCTTGGAGCCAACCTTGGCTCTTCTTTCTATGACACCACATTCCTGGTCCAGACTGGAAATCCTGGCGGTTCTCCTTTCAAAACATATCCAAGATCTGACCACCTCTCATCCTCCTCTCTGCTACACTTTGGACCAGGCCACTATCATCCCTTGCCTGGGTCACTGCAATAGCCTCCTAACTGGGCCCCCTGCTTCTTTCCCTGCCCTTTGCAGGCTGTTCTCTACACAGAAGCCACAGGTATTCCTTTAACACATGAGTCACTCTGCTGAAAATCCTTCAAAGCCTCCTTTCTCTGAGAGTAAAAGCTAATGTCATTATCGTGAGCTAAAGGTCCTCCATCATCTGGCCCCTCCTGCCTCTCTGATCTCATCTTTTGTCCCTGTCCCCATCACTTACTTTGCTCCTGCTACACTGGCCTCTTTGCTCTTCACCTTTTAATGAGGCTTAGCCTGACCACCTGGTTAGAACTCCCTTCCTCTTCTCCCTTCCACAGCATTCCCAAGCCCTCTCACACTGCTTTTTCTCTTTTCCCATAGCACTTACTACCTCCTAACGTATTCCATAATTTACTCATCATGATGTTTGTTTGCCATCTGTGTGTATACCTCTGCTAGAATGGAAACCTCACGAGGCTAAGGATCTTTCTCTGTTTTGTTCAGTGATAGATCCCCAGCACCTGGCACAGTGCCTGATGCACAGCGGGTGATCAAATATCTGTTGAATGACTAAATATATTATGGATAAGTCTAAAGTGACACTATATAAGCAAGATTCATTTTCTCATCATTTTAATCTTTAAAATTCTCTGCTTTGATGCCATAATGATCTTTTACGTTTTGTACTTAAAGGACATGATGGTATTCATTGTCATTAAACACATTTTAACAAATAAGCTCAAACTTAGCAAACCTGAGAATAATTGCACTGATGCCATTTCTTGATGGAGAAAAGAGTTGACGTGTTTTGCTTTGAACCACAGCTTTATATGCATAATTGAAATTATAACTTGATAAATAGAAGAAATTTCTATGTCTCTGTCACTACTGTAAGTATACAGAAGGAGGGAGTAGCAACTCTTGGTAGCCATCCTCATTAACAAGGAAAGCTAGGCAATTGGTGTCTACCCTACTGTGTAGCAACTAAAAATCTCAGAGAGCCCTGGGTGGTGTGTGTAAGAATAGGATGAGGATGCAGGAGCCATAGCCTGAACACAAGTCTACACAGCTTTGGTAGAGCAGTGACAACAGGGTCACGTCAATCAGATGACAGATAAATGCCTACGAATGGCAGTGATGTTCTAACTTTTCTCAGTGGCATGAAATGCTCTATCCTTAATATAAGGGTGATGATTTACTTTTAATTGCTTCATGTCTCTCCACCACTAATCACCTTTGAAAAGCAGCTATTTAGTACCCGTGTCCTTTGGCTCCAGAACACGTGATAGTTGGGATAAGTTTTAGTTTTAAGCTTTAGACCTACATAGTTCTCTTATCAAAGAGAAGATGACTGACTCGTGTTGAAATCTGCAATATATGTGTTTATTAGCCCGTTTTCAAAAAAAACTCCATGATATAAGTGTGTCAGTTTTTTTTTTTTTAAAGATTGGCTCATGGGCTAACATCTGTTGCCAATCTTCTTTTTTTTTTTCCCTCTTTCTTCTTCTCCCCAAAGCCTCCCAGGTACATAGTTGTGTATTCCAGTTGCAGGTCCTTCTAATTCTGCTATATGGGACAACGCCTCAGCATGGCCCGACGAGTGGTGCCATGTCCTTGCCCAGGATCCGAACTGGCAAAACCCTGGCCGCCGAAGCGGAGCACACGAATTCAACCACTTGGCCATGGGGCCGGCCCAGTGTGTTGGTTTTGTGGTAGATAGTAATTGTTCTCAAAAGAAACTTGGTCTGGTAGAGTGATCTCATTTACCTGATGCTATGATTAAAGACACAATCATTTGCCTGCTGACTGGGCAGTTAAATGGACACCAAAATCAGTTGTAATTGGGAACAAACAAGTTGTATTTTTAAACTAGACATGAAATTTCAGGGCATAGAAGCCAATAAATGGGGCATGTAGTATCTCAAGAGATGTTTTATAGCCCCCTAGGAATATACAGTTCTATGTTCAACTTGGTTTTCTACAATAAACGTTAAGTATAGCAGAAGACAAAAATGGACAGATGTACAAATTTGTAGCAAGGTCTATCGTATATTCAATTGACGTAAGTACTATTATAGGAAAATGGAAAAAAGTAACTTGCTCAACTGGCCCTGATGGCCAGTGGTTGAAGTTTGGTGCTGTCACCGCTTCGATGGCCTGGGTTAATGTCCCAGTCTTGGAATCACACCACCCGTTTGTCAGTTTCCATGCTGTGGCAGCAGCTCACATAGAAGAACTAGAAGGACTTACAACTAGGATGTACAACCATGCACTGGGGCTTTGGGGGGGAGGAAAAAAGAAAAAAGTAACTTGCTCGAATTTTAGACTTACATATTAACTCTTTGAGGCCACTCATGGATCAGTAGTGTCCTGAGAAGGCCCTAAAGAGTTAGTGTGTTGGAAAGCTGTTCCTTCTTTCTTGTTAATGTGTAAATTTCACCAGGTTTTTGTTTGATTTTGTTTTTAAGTATCTCAGGGTTTATTTGGTAAAATATAATATACTTTTGAATAATCTCAAAGTTGAATTGTAATATAGATATTTACTTATCCCTCAAATCCTTAGATTACTATCAAATTAAAGTTTGTTCAAATTTAAGGAACCTAAATTAGCTGATAAGGGTCCTCTCATGATTCTTATACCAACTAGAAAATGAAAATTGTTGTATAAATGGATGAATCGAAATAGAAATCTTAAAGAATCATCCTTGGCTGTTACCCCACCTTTCCCAGGTGGCTCTGGCAGGTGGAGAGAGCTGTCTGATTCATTGCTGCTAGTTTAACCTTATCTCCAAGTTCTCGGGCGTCTCTTTGGAGAAGCCCTTACAGACACTAACTCCAAGGCTTGCAGAGCATAAGGGGAACAGGCCTTGGTTCCTATTCATGCTGTAGCGAAGAGTCTTTAGCCCCCAAAGGAGGTTTGAGGGCTGCACATCTCTCGTGTGTTAGCCCCAGATGCCCATGCTGCTGTCCATTTTCCCCTCTGCCTTTCCCCCTTTCTATCGCTATTATCTCTATCTAGCTCCCCCTACCTGTTTGGGAAGTTTATATTCCCTCCTAACAAATTGGAGAAAAGCTTCTTTACTGGTAGGCAGTGCTTACCATTTGGAGACAAAATTGCAGATGGGCAGCTGGTGTGCAGTTGTGCAATTGAGCTGTATCTGCATCCCTGTCAGATTGAACTGATTCGTTCCTGGAGTATCATGGCAAGAACCACCGCCGCATCCAAGCTCCAGGGCAAGCGTAAGATGCTACAGACCCAGACCTCACAGCCCTGCCTGGGTATATTTTAAACTGGAAGTTTCTTTTAAACAAATGTAACATTTATTTATTTCCCACACTTTTATTAACATTTAGTTTACAAGAAGCTCCCACAAGCATTCTCTCTCATTGGAGTCTCGGGGCCACCCTATGAGATGGGCATGATCAGTGTTTCCATTTAGCAGGAGAGGACGTGGGTGGTGAGACAACTTGCTCAGGGTTGCAAGGCTGGTGGCTGGGTTTTCTTAAGAGTGTGGCTTTTAAATAAAATATTTAAATACCTGCAAAAAAAGTATAACAGTAATTTAGAAGTTGTAAGGGATGGCACAGGTCACTTTGATTGCACTCGGGTTTCTTTTTAGACCGGTAAAGGAACTAAGGCACAGAAAGCTTAAGTTGCTTGCCAAAAGTCACATGCTTATAAAAGTGGCAGAACGAGAGGTAATGTCCAAGAACATCCATGGAAAATAAATAGAAACTTATCGGAGCTTAAAATGTAAATGTGTACATAGTAGAAACAGAATTGTTAGAGGAATGAAATTTTCTCACCTAACATAACCCTGGTCAACTCACAGGGTTTGTTTCCCAGTCAGGAGGCTGCTTTGCCATTTTGACACAGTCCCGTTCTTCAAATTGCAAGTAGCAGATGTGCTGGCTTTGTGGCCTTTCTTTTGTGGAAATATTTGGAGCTCAGGGTTGCAGTTGTTGTGCGGCAGAGCCCTGAGGATGCAGGCTCCTGGTAGGATCCTTGTAAACCAAGGTCACTGTATGTTGGGCCCGGACTGGGCTGCTGAGCTGACGTCTCCTGCTGCCTTTTTTCTGCTCACTGGAAGGTTCTGACAGGATAAAAGTCTTGGGATCCATTACAAGTCACCATCCTTGGGGATGATGAGTACAGAGTTTTGGAAACATTTTTAAATTGATTTACAGTGGAGCTCTATAATCTGAAGAGTTGCCCTATCTCAGTCTTGTTAGCGGGACAACCAGATTGAAGAGGTCGAGTTAACATTTTAATTTTGTTTTTAGCCTAAAAGCTAAACACTGAAGGCTAAATCCTAGGGTCTGAAGGCTTCATTTTCTCCCTCCCTTCTTTCTTTCTTTTTCTATTCTTGGTTTTGGTTTATTATTCTGATTGTGTTGTTGTTACTTTGACATTTATTAGCTAGGCAGAATGTTTTGGTACTTTGCAGAGGAAAAAGTAATCCCATTGCTTTTTCACTAAGATTTTCTAATTTAGGTTATTTTTTTCTATTTTTCATTCAAAAACAGGCTTATAAAATTTCTTTGACACAGGATATTTCTTTGTGTAGTGTATTAATCAAATGGCAGAATTTATCCAGTGAGATTTGCTGTGTGCACATACACGTGCACAACCCCTACATACATTTCTTGTATTTTTTGTTGTTATGTGGTCTGAAAATAGTTTTTTCATTCATTCATTCATTTTCATTTCATTCATTCCCAGTAAACTTCCAAAAAAGGTTATGAAGCTCTTTACTTGACACACTTTTTTTTTATTGAGGTAACATTGGTTTATATAAATTTCAGGTGTGCATCATTCTATTTCTATTTCTGTGTAGACCACAGCATGTTCACCCCCCAAAGGCTAATTACCATCCATCACCATACACATGTGCCCTATTACCCCTTTTGCCCTCCCCACTTCCCTCTCGTAACCACCAGTCTAATCTCTGTATCTATGTGTGTGTTTGTTGTTTTTATCTTTTACTTATGAGTGAAATCATATGGTATTCAACTTTCTGCATCTGACTTATTTCACTCAGCGTAACACCCTCAGGGTCCATCAATGTTGTTGCAAATAGCAAGATTTCATCTTTTTTTACGAGTAGTATATATCTTTTTTTTTTTTTTGAGGAAGATTAGTCCTGAGCTAACATCTGCTGCCAATCCTCCTCTTTTCGCTGAGGAAGACTGGCCCTGAGCTAATATCCGTGCCCATCTTCCTCCACTTTATACATGGGACCCCTACCACAGCATGGCGTGCCAAGCAGTGCCATGTCTGTACCTGGGATCCGAACTGGTGAACCCCGGGCCGCCGAAGCAGAACATGTGCACTTAACTGCTGCGCCACTGGGCCGGCCCCTGCCACATCTTTATCCTGTCGATGCAAATAGTCCACCACCAATGTATAAATCAAAATTGGGGTGAGTGTGAGCCAGATCTGAGGACTAGCCTGGGGCCTTCCTTCCCCAGTGAAGGAAGGTCACCAAAGAAGTGGGGTGTACAGAGTGATTGTAGACAGTCTTGGAACAAAGAGCATACGTCATATATGTTAGGAATGTCCCTTTTACAATAGTCATGAGATTGCCATGTTGGCACAGCGAGTGATGGACACGGCAGGTAGCAGGTCTGTGCTCTTGAGCTGGGAGGTCACAGGTGAGCGCAGCAATTAGAGAGATGCTTATCCTTAAGGAAATGCCAGTGTGGGGGAAGTTACATCTTTATCTTAAGGGCATTTGTTCTTGCCTTTGAGACATAGCAAATGCTTAAAAGCAGAGATACAATGCATGCTCAATGTCCATGTCAGGCTCTTTTGGAAAAACAAGGTCAAGCCGAATTAGTTTTATGCCAAATCACTTCCTCATATCCTCCAGTAGATCCTATTGCTTGCCATTTACTTATCAACCCATTCATCTGTTGATGGGCACTTAGGTTGTTTCCAAGTCTTGGCCATTGTGAATAATGCTGCAGTGAACATAGGGGTGCACATATCTCTACATATTTGTGTGTTCTTTGGATAAATACCCAGAAGTGAAATACCTAGATCATATAGTAGTTCTATTCTTAATTTTTTGAGGAATCTCCATAGTGTTTTCCATAGTGGCTGTACCAGTTTACATTCCCACCAGCAGTGTATGAGAGTTCCCTTTTCTCCACATCCTCTCCAACACTTGTTACTTCTTTTTTTTTTTTTTTGAGGAAGATTAGTCCTGAGCTAACATCTGCTGCCAATCCTCCTCTTTTTTTCTGAGGAAGACTGGCCCTAAGCTAACATCTGTGCCCATCTTCCTCCACTTTATGTGTAGGATGCCTACCACAGCATGGCTTGCCAAGTGGTGCCATGTCTGCAGCCGGGATCCAA
Organism: Equus asinus; assembly: GCF_041296235.1. Taxonomy (NCBI): domain Eukaryota; kingdom Metazoa; phylum Chordata; class Mammalia; order Perissodactyla; family Equidae; genus Equus; species Equus asinus. The sequence continues at coordinate 46,447,786 of NC_091813.1, forward strand.
ACCGGTGAACCCCGGGCTGCCAAAGTGGAATGCGCGCACTTAACCACTGCACCACTGGGCCGGCCCCCACACTTGTTATTTCTTGTCTTGTTAATTACAGCCATTCTGACAGGCATGAGGTGATATCTCGTTGTAGTTTTGATTTGCATTTCCCTAATAATTAGTGATGTTGAACGTCTTTTCATATGCCTGTTGGCCATGTGTCTTATTTTCTTTGGAAAAGTGTCTGTTCAGATCTTTTGCCCATTTTTTAATTGTGTTGTTTGTTTGTTATTGAGATGTATGAGTTCTTTATATATTTTGGATATTAACCCCTTATCAGATATATGATTTGGAAATATTTTTCCCAGTTGGTGGGTTGTCTTTTCGTTATGTTCATGGTTTCCTTTGCCTTGCAGAAGCTCTTTAGTCTGATGTAGTCCCATTTGTTTATTTTTTCTTTTGTTTCCCTTGCCTAAGTAGATGGTATTCGAAAGGATGCTGCTAAGACCAATGTCAAAAAGTGTACTGCTTATATTTTCTTCGAGGAATTTTATGGTTTCAGGTCTTACATTCAAGTCTTTGATCCATTTTGAGTTAATTTTTGTGTATGGTATAAGATAATGGTCTACTTTCATTCTTTTGCATGTGGCTGTCCAATTACCTCAACATCATTTATTGAAAAGACTTTCCAGGGCTGGCCATGGCCGAGTGGTTAAGTTTGCGTGCTCCGCTTCAGTGGCCCAAGGTTTCACCAGTTCGAATCCTGGGCGTGGACATGGCATCGCTCATCAGGCCATGCTGAGGCGGCATCCCACATGCTACAACTAGAAGGACCCACAACTAAAAATAGACAACTATGTACCAGGGGGCTTTGGGGAGAAAAGGAAAAGTAAAATCTTTAAAAAAAAAAGAAAAAAGAAAAGACTTTCCTTTCTCCATTTTATGTTCTTGGCTTCCTTGTTGAAAATTCGCTGTCCATAGATGTGTGGTTTTGGGCTCTCAATTTTGTTCTACTGATCTGCGTGTCTGTTTTTGTGTCAGTACCATGCTGTTTTGATTACTATAACTTTGTAGTATACTTTGAAATTGGGAAGTGTGATACTTCTGGCTTTGTTCTTTCTCAGGATTTCTCTGCCATACATACATTTTCTGATTCCACTCTCATGCTAACCTTTTATGAGGAAAGCAGCACTGATACCAGTTCTCCGACTAATAGATAAGAACTATGAGGATCAGAGAGGTTTTATTTTGCTCATGGTAGCACAGTAAGTGGCAGGGGTGTTGTTAGAATAGAATTAGAATGGGTTAATCCATTGTCACGGTTTTTTTCCCTTGCATGTGTGTGACTTCCTTTAATTACAGCTCAGTTGAACAGATTCAAGCATCCATTCATTTGATAGTCACTGAGCACCTGTTGGGCTTCCCAAGTGTTCTAGGTGTGGGGACACAGCAGTGAGAACAGATGTAGTCTCTGCTCTCACAGAGCTCCATAAATAAGTAAACACATAAATAAACAAGGTAGTTTTCAAATAGTAATATTATCTTTGAAGAAAATAAAATGAGATGGAAGTTGATGGTGGGAGGTGACTTCAGTTTGGGAAACCAGAAACCGCTTTGAGGAGGTGACAGTGAATGCCTTCTGTTGGTGAAGGGCAGCATTAGGTATTTGGAAAATACAAAAACAAGGCAGCTTCCTGTTGCTCTCAGGAAGCCTGTGACATAGAATTTCTCTAGTTTCTATCTTTAAGACCAGCTAACAGTTAATGAATTTTTTTGTCCAATGTATTATATTAAAATCTGCATGTTGAAAATTAAAAATTCTTGCATAGGACGCAAGCATTGCTTTTTCTTCAGGTATTTTATTCACTATTTATATCTTTTAATAATATACTATTATTCCTCAGTTCTCATGTGGTTATTACGTGAATGATTAGACATCTTCTCTCCTTCACTTTATCCCCCCTTTTTTCAGATTTTTTTCAATGGTGTCTATGCTTTTCTTGCTTTTCTAACCTTGCATTTATTTCCCTGCAGATCTCAACATCTGCTGCAATTTGACTACTCAGGTTAGTGAACATTTGCCCATTTATCAGTTTGTGCTTAGGCAGCATTCACCAGCATTCCCCTACGTGAGATGAATGAGGATCTTTACTTCTCTGGCCACCTGTGACTCATTAATGGTGAAGTTAAATATCGACAGAACGTTCTCATCAGAACAAGCTAGTTGGGGGTTTTTTTGAGTTTGTTTTTTTTTAATTGTAATACACTAGCATAGGAACTTGATGATGGGACAGGCCGTAATTAATACGTGAGTAATCTAGAAAAGTAATCATTTACAAATAGTTAAACTAAAACAGAGCTTTTTCTTTTAGTAAGGCAAAGTAAGTTTGCCATGTGTCCCAAATTATATTTAGTTAGCCAAAAATAAGTATTTATAGACAATTCAACAGTACTTTGTAGAACTGACACATGGTTTATTCAGGTATGAAAATTATCCTGAGAAAGTAGGCCCCAAACCACAAATTTATGGGGGAGAAAGAAATCCACAAACATTTTTAAATATCTAATTTGAAATAAATTAATATATTTAGAAATAAATATCTAAATTGAAAAACAGCAGTAGTGTATTTTTGTTAGGCCCTTATACTGTATAATGTATTCAATGTAAGTATGAGAAAGGCTGGTGAATGAAAACTGTGGATTTATCTACAAGATACATTGGGGACTTTTATGGGAAGTGTCCTGACACCTCAGGAAATGATAAAGAAGCAGATGAGATAGACTGGACACTTCACACAGGAAAGGACTGAGCCCCCCTCTTCATTGCTCCATCCCCAGCACCTAGCTTGTGCCTGGCGCTTGTGTTTTTGACCGATTTCAGGCTGAGCTTACAGGTTGGTTGAACTGGTGAAGCAGCAGGTCTGCTAATTTCCCTTTTCATGACTCCTTTTCATTCTAACAGCACTTTATATTCCTCATGTTCTTTCTTTCTTTGCTCTTCAATATGTAACCACTGAAGGTGAGAACAGTTTTATCTCCATCTTACAGGGAAAGGAGTTAGTTGGTTTAGAGACTTTCTCTGGTCACATGCATATAGTTAGTCACAAGGTGTGGTTTAAAGCTTAAATAATAGAAATAAGAGTATCCTTACCTAGACTAGTTTCAATGTGGAGAAATTTAAACATATGGAAATGGGTAGCAAGAGGTACGTAGTCAGCCCTGCTGAGGTGAGATAACACCTCCTATGCTTTGTACATTCTCCCAGATGCTTCCAGAAGAATGAGATGCCTGAGGGTGACCACAGCCCAGCAAGTAGGCTAGCGGACGTCCACACTCCTCTTGACCCATGCACACATCTGTGGAATTTAGAATGCTGCCATATATTGATTATGGCATGTATGAGGCATTATAATAGTCTCAACATATCAAGCATCCCTGTCTTACTTAATTGTATCTCTGCTTATGTGAACACAAGGCTTTCTTTCACATGTTTCTTACTTCTCAGGAGCTGCCTCGGACTTTTCACAATTCCCTGCCAGGTGTCTTCCTTCTTACTACTCTTCAGTTCTCAGCTGCTCTGAATCCTGGGATCAGGATTGCCTATCCTAGTCCTCATGTCCCTGTCCCACCTCTTCCTTGTGAGGTGCTTTCTAACCTTTGCATCCCGTTCACCTTCACAGCAACCCTGTCACGTATCTAGAGCAGTGTGTCAGACCCAGTGCCTTCTTTTCTCTCCTGAAATAAAACTCCTAGATCAGGGGCCGGCCCAGTGGCACAGCAGTTAAGTGTGCACATTCCGCTTTTGGTTTGCCGGTTCGGATCCTGAGTGCAGACATGGCACCGCTTGGGAAGTCATGCTGTGGTAGACGTCCCACATATAAAGTAGAGGAAGATGAGCATGGATGTTAGCTCAGGGCCAGTCTTCCTCAGCAAAAAGAGGAGGATGGGCAGCAGTTAGCTCAGGGCTAATCTTCCTCAAAAAAAAAAAAAACCTCCTAGATCATAAAGCCTACTTGTACACATAATTTTTTTAAAAAACTCTATAATGACTCACCTGTAACATAAAGGAGAAATAAAAGAAGTAATTTTTGAAAAAAATATGTATCTTAAAAGGTAATGCTTGACATACATGCTATAAGATGGATGAAACTTGACATTATGCTAAGTGAAATAAGCCAGACACAAAAGGTCAAATACTGTATGATTCCACTTAGATGAGGTACCTAGAATAGTCCAATTCATAGGGACAGAAAGTAGAATGGGAGTTGCCAGAGGCTTGGGGAAGGGAAGAAATGGAGAGTTACTGTTTAATGGGTATAGAGTTTCAGTTTGGGAAAATGAAAAATTTCTGGAGATGGACAGTGGTGATGGTTGCACAAGAAGGTGAATGTACCTAATGCCACTGAACTGTATACTTAAAAATGGTTAAAATGGGGGGCTGGTCTGGTGGCATAGTGGTTAAGTTTGTGCGCTCTGCTTTGGCAGCCTGGGGTTTGCAGATTCAGATCCTGGGCACGGACCTAGCACCGCTCGTCAAGCCATGCTGTGGCGGCATCCCACATAAAATAGAGGAAGATTGACACAGATATTACCTCAGCGACAATCTTCCTCAAGCAAAAGAGGAAGTTTGGCAATATATGTTAGCTCAGGGCCAGTCTTCCTTACACACACACACACACACACACACACACACAAAATGGTTAAAATGGTAAATGTTATGTGATATAAATTTTATTAAAATAAAAAAGTTAATTAAAAAAAGGTAATGCTTAGGCACAACTATATCAGAAACATAAAAATAGCCACCACAGATTTCCAAAACACACCCAAGGGGATGGTACTACCAAAATTGTGAACCGACGTGTAGTATTTGTTTGAGATCAGGAAGCTGATGCCCCAGATCTTAGACTCAGTCAGGAGTAGAGCTCATGATTTGACTCCAAAGACTTTTTTCCTACTATGCCTAGGCCTTCCTACTCTCAGTCCACAAAAGTTTTCTCTCTGCTCTGCCACCTGCCTTAATCCAGCCCACTCAGGCCTTCTGCCTTCTTATCTATCCTCCTACAGGGGTGTGGTCTTTTTCCTCATGAACACTGTAAAATCACAAGACAGAACTGAACATGTTTAAAATAATGTTAATCACATCCCCCGGGGCGCCCGCCCTGAAATAGTCTTATGTCTTGAGTAAGGGTAGAAAGTTGGGGTAGACAATCTCCAAAGGATGTGGAAATGACAACAGTGGAAAGAAAACTGATCTAAGTTAATCCTAACAATTTTTAATCTTCGTTCAAATAAAAAATATTTTTCAATTTGATGTGAGACTAGGGAGTTAGCAATTAGGTGATTCTTAGACTTCTCAACCCTGTATGCCTTACACAGACTGGAGGAGAAAGAAGCACAGAAGATTTTGGTAAAGGAGTTCTCTAACAAACATCACTAGTCTGATGGGCTCTTAGAAGAAGGTAAAATTTTCATGGAAGGGTCAATTTTTCTTCACTTGAGAGTTAAGGGCAAGACTAAGAAGCTCAATTTGCTTCTCTCAAAACTCAGATGAACCTTAAACTAAATAAATTAAAATTTCAGTAAACCAACAGTCTACTCATCTTTCATTGTTCAAGATGAAATAGAACCAAGTTTGATAATTTACAAAATATCTGGCTTATTGACATTATTGCCTGGGTCATTGAATAAGTAATAGCGTTATCCCAAATCCTAGTGGTTTAAATAATACTTTCTGAAAAATTATACCTTCCTATTTTAAGATGAAGTCTATCTTAAATTTCTAAAATTTAAGTTGTTGAGTGCATTTGTTCATTTTGGACTACTTTTCCAAATTCGTGCAATTCAATTATTGCTTAGACTCCATAACCCACACTTGTCTATTTATTTGCATGCACATTTAGCCAATAGGTGACTTTATCACCAGATAAATCCAGAGTAAGTTTAAAAGAGCATATCCTTTTTTTTTTTTTTAAACAAATGCAAATGTGGAAACACATGCTGCCTCAAAACAGCACTAATCACAAACAGGAGCCCCCATTCCTGGAACTTTTGCAACCCCATGGATCTTCAGAGTGCTATACTGAAGTGGTCAGTCGGTCATGGAGGCAGGCTGTGGGCTGTGCCTGAGGCCTCCGGAGCCACCTTGATACCCAGAGTAGAGGCAGTCTATCTCCTTCACAGACAGCACTGACTAACAGTGCACAGTCCACTGTCTTGATCCAAACCAGCCAGGAGCCACGGGTCTGAGAGAGTGGTGACTCTGTGTGCCAAGAATGAGACTCCAAGAAAAAAACTATCAGAATCAAATTTGAGGGGCCAGCCCTGTGGCGCAGGGGTTAAGTGCGCACATTCTGCTTCAGCGGCCCGGGGTTCGCCGGTTCGGATCCCGGGTGTGGACATGGCACCGCTTGGGAAGTCATGCTGTTGTAGACGTCCCACATATAAAGTGGAGGAAGATGGGCACAGATGTTAGCTCAGGGCCAGTCTTCCTCAGCAAAAAGAGGAGGATTGGCGGCAGATGTTAGCTCAGGGCTAATCTTCCTCAAAAAAAAAAAAAGAATCAAATTTGGATTTGGGTGGAATGAATAAAAATTTAAACCAACAAATTAAACACCTCATTGTTCATGAAAGACTAGAACAATGTTTCATAATTTGTGAAATATCTGGCACAGAAATTGTCAGGGTCACTAAATAATTCCAAGTTACCTAAAAATCCTAGTGATTTATTTCTATTTTAAATGAAGTCCATCTTAACTTCTAAAATTCAGGATTATTTGAACTGGCATCTAAATCCATATTGGCTTTGATTGATAATTCCTCTAGAACATTTTGCCAAATCTTAATCTGACCTTAATAATGCTATGTCAAGGATGGACTATTTATTTTAATCTAAGGGAAATTATTTTCTGAAAAAAAAAAAAGCTGGAAAGGGAATGATAACAAAGGCTTTGAAGAATTTTTAGAGTTAGAAAATGTTTTCAAAATTAGACCAAGGTTTTTCAAGCCATCAGTCATCTTTCTTCCTTCTGAATTCTTTTTCTATTCCCTGGTGGCCGTTAAATAATGTTCACTCTGGAAACTCTCCCTTCCTTTTTTCTCGGTGCTGACGTTTATGTGTCTTCACAGCGCCAGGTGTGATTACTGACACCATGGAAACCCATGTTGATGCAATGGAAAGACTGGCGGTTTAAAAAAACAAACAGAACCAACTACCATGCTTCCTAGAGTCCTGTTAGGCCAAAGGTCAGCTCTCCTCTGGGTCAGCTGCTGAGGAGGCAGTTGGTACCTGCACCGCGAGTTTAGTTGCAGCAAACTATATTATTAGTAAATTGATACCTAAAGATGTTAGTCCTTAAAAACGTTGGCAAGCGAAGAAATTTTGTGTTTCACTTCAAGCATGTTTTAGAGCTGTTGTATTCTCAAAGGACAGCTGATCAAATTTAACAAGCTAAAATGACAGTTTGAGGCTGACCTAATCAATGAATGTCTATCTTAATGGCCATAAAGTCCTATTTCAATACTGAATGATGTAAAGGGCTTAATTTTATGTGCCCAGATCTCTGGAGTTATGTCCTGCCGCCTTTAATCCCCTCCCTGGGCTTACTGGTGTACAGTGCTGTAAAATTCCCTAAAGGAATGCCCTGCTTGTTTAACCTACTTCCTTTCCTTTGCTTAGCAAAAACAGAGATAGAGAAAACACAGGTGTTTAAAAAAGAAAGAATAAACAAGACAAACCCTCATTCCATTCAAAAGATTTCTGTTCATCTTACTTTGAAGTCAAAGGGTAGAGTAAAGTTTTGATTTGCAACAAATTCTGAGATTATCCATTAACCACTCCAGCAGGCTTTCTACACCCTTTCAAATGTAAGTCTAATTTTTAAAGGGACCAGGCTCTTTTCTTTGAGTTTACCTTTGAAAAAGTATATTCAAGCAGAATGGTCTTGTAGAGTTATGGAACAGCTTTTCAAATGTTGAATGGATATCTTCTTAGAAATTACTCTAAACTGCATGCAGATGATTGGCAACAAGCTGAAGCAGCTCATCGCTGGAGTGACTAGCAAGTGAGTCAAAGTGCTCTGAACTCAGTATCCCTGTTGGAAAGGAGGAGGCTGCAGAAATCATTCTGAATTCCAAAGTCACTGAAAATACTGTGTAGCTGTATTACCTGGTTTTTAGATGTACCATGTAAAGATATAGGTCCCCTGGCCTGGCCAGAAGAGTTTCTGCACCTAGAGACAAAATGAGCATGTGCCTACCTGTTGCCCACACCTCTTTTCAGTTTGATCTGAAGAAGAACGGCAGAGGATCAGGGAATCAAAATCATCACAAATGAGGACAGATGATGACTGTGTGCCTGGAATCTGTTTATCCCTGAAAGGGCATGGTAACGTCGATAGCAGTGGGTGATAAATATTGTTGGTTTTCCCCTTGGTTCTGCAGAGGCAGCTGTAGCTCTGTTAGTCCCATAGCCTGCAGTGCACTCGGGCCTGTTTCTGCCCTTGCTTTCCCGGCCTCCCTGAAACACTGCCTTCGTTAGCTCTTGGTACTCGAGACAGCTCTAACTTCAAGTATACCGTCAGAAGCAAAGTCATCTTTGTTTTAATTCTCCCGTGGTTCCCTTTCTTTAACTACTGTTCCCTAAGGATGTTTGTCTAACTTGTCTGCACTCAAGTTTATCATATGCTTCATGTAAGTAATAAATGATATAAACATTACATAAAAGACATTAAGCAAAACCCACTCATCCCCTTAAAAAGGTGAGAGAGAAGGCCAGTTGAGGCTAATGACCATCATGGCGTGGCCAAATAACACAATCTTAGAAAACAATACCGTAGGTAATTAGTGGACCTTTTGACCACTGACCTCCTTGCTTTGCAGATGTGTACCACACTGGGCTTCAAGGGCTTTCAAGGGTTACAAACAGGGATTCGTAAATAAAGTGATTTGGGATTCCCTTCTATTGGGTATTCTTCTGTTGTGAAACCATTTGTCTAGGAGAAGGTTGAGTTTTTAATCCACTTACTTTATTGGAGCTGGTTTTATACCCTGGCCACCCATTTGACTTCCTTCACAGTTGACTCTCTGAGAGCCAGAGGACTCAGTCTGGATTCTCAGTGGAAGAATACTATCTGATGTCTCCAAATGTCTGGCACTGTGGTTCCCCTGAAAGGGTGGGGAGGGCGTGTGTGGGGAGGGGAGAAGGCAGGGCTGAGGCCAATCCAGCGAGATGAATGCTTTCTTAGGCTGCTGCCCTCGACTTCTTAAAAAGAGATCTGCCCCTGGGATCTGGTGAGGGGAGAGGAAACTCTCCCTTCAGTTGGCTGGTCAGAAACATGCCGTCCATAGAGAGAGGCTGTATCACCATTTACTTGAAGTGGGGACGGTTAGGAGGAAGGAGAAACTGTGAAGTAGTTTGCCTTTTTTTCCTTCTTCCACCCATGGATACAGAATGAGCAGATATTTTGGGATATAAATTCTTGGCTATCTTTGGATAACAAACGAATAAATAGGGTTTCACACAATCCAAAAACGGCTTCTGTGGTTAGTGAAAATCGTCATTGCTTGAGGGATGGAAAATGTTTCAGGAGTAGGCAGTGTTCAAGCTGTCAATCAGCCAGGCTCTGGCAACCCCCAAGAAGTGTGCAGCTCTGGAGTAAATAAATATTTGAGAACATAAATAAACGACTAATTCCTGGGTCTGGCTTGGTGGCGCAGTGGTTAAGTTCTTGCACTCCACTTCCGAGGCCTGCGGTTCGCCAGTTTGGATCCTGGGCATGGACCTATGCACCACTTGTCAAGCCATGCTGTGGCAGGCGTCCCACATATAAAGTAGAGGACGATGGGCACAGATGTTAGGGCCAGTCTTCCTCAGCAAAAAGAGGAGGATTGGCAGTAGATGTTAGCTCAGGGATAATCTTCCTCAAAAAAAGGACTAATTCCTGCCCTAAAGGCACATATACATTCAAATAAAGTCTACTTTAAACAACTGCTCTACAAAATGTTATTTCCAGGGCTGGCCCCGTGGCCGAGTGGTTAAGTTCCCGTGCTCCGCTGCAGGCAGCCCAGTATTTTGTTGGTTCGAATCCTGGGCACAGACATGGCACTGCTTATCAAACCACACTGAGGCAGCGTCCCACATGCCACAACTAGAAGGACCCACAACTATGTACTGGGGGGCTGTGGGGAGAAAAAGGAAAAAATAAAATCTTTAAAAAAAAAATGTTATTTCCTATTTAGATAGTAGCCTCTATCAAAAGCTTTGTATTGGTTTAAGTAACTTAGGTTAAATATGGAAACATCTCTTCAACATTTTCATGTCTTTATCTGTGTAACCCCTTATTAGAAATATCAATTTGGCTCAATATTTATGCTTTCTGCTAAACTAAAGTGCATACCGGTCTCCAGAACATGAGAGATAGGCAGGGATTCCTAAAACAGTCCACAGCAACCATGGGAGGCCAGGCTGAGTAGACCACACTGCTCAGTGAGGAGCGACCTCTAGGACCCAGAGAGCCAGCAGCCTCAGATTCTGTTCTCCAGCCCCCCAGATGCCCTTGCTTACTGACCAAGAAAACTTTTTTAGTTTGCAGATTTTGGCTGAAGGTGGGGAGTGGGTATGAGAGGCTGAAGTTTTTGCTTTATTTAAATGACAACAACAAAGTTCAATGAAATAATGCCCCTTATGGTTGAAGAACTAAGTTTCCACTTAGGCATAATTTGAATTTACCTAATTTACCCTCTTTCAAAAGACACAAAACATTTCACCTTATTATTCCTTTTTAGGATTATAAAGTAGAGCAGGGGAAAAAATAAACCACTAATAAAGGATAATAGCAATTTGGCAGGCAGGTGTTCTTAGTTTCATCAAAAGAATGCCTGATAAATTCAGTCTTTTTTGAATACTAAAGAATGTCTTTTAAAAAGTTAGAATAGATCCTTTGGGTGCTTACTGAAGTGGATTATTATATTAGAGTCTGGATTCAGATTCTAAGTAAAGCTGATGAATACACATAATTATATCCCATCTGCCTTAGACCAGGTTATTCATTTTCTTCAGAACTGAACTGGAATCCATCTCTTTCTACCTTGTCTAATCTCACCTGACGGGGAGTGATAAGGGCCTGGAGGAATGAGCCAGTTTGAAGTCACCCTCATCAACATCTGTCTTATTTTTTCAGCAATAGTAAAAAAAAAAAACCCACACAAATTAGTTTCATATTTTATTTAATCAAGATAGCCAAAATACTCTTTCAACATGGAATCAATATTTTAAAATTATTAATGAGATATTTGCGTGCTTTTTTCCCACTAAGGCTTCTAAATTTGCTGTGTATTTTATACTCATAGCACATCTCAGTTTGAATTAGCCCCAGTCCAAGTGCTCACCAGCCCACCGTGGCTCGTAGCTACCATATTAGACAGCACAGTGTTAACACCATGCGTGTAAGGAGGCAGCTGGAGTGGGGCTGGCGTAGCAAAGCAGGAAGCCTTTACCTGTCAAACCAGAGACTGAGCTTTACCCTGGAGGCTATGGGAGCCATAGAAGGATCTTAAACAGAGAAGTGTTATTTTTAATTTTGAACTTAATTTGGCGGTCTCATTAGAGATTGAGGAGTAGGGGCTCAAGCAAGAAGCATGTTAGAAGGGCTGCAGTGATAAGCCCAGTGAGGAGTGGTAAGAACCCGAACTAAAACCCCAGGGACCATGGACCAAAGGAAGTGTGTGAGTGAGACGTAGGAGGTAAAATGGTCAGAACTTGGTGTTGACTACTGGATTTGAAGAGAGGGAGAGGGAGTAAGGGAGTAGGATGGTTATCGGGTTTCTGCCTTGGGTAGCTGAGCCAATAGTAGTCGTGCTCACTGAGATGGAGCCAGGGCAGGTTGTAAAGGGAGATGAGTTTGGCATGGGGCGTACTGACTTTGAGATGCCTTTGCAACAGGCAGGTAGCTCTGTCTAGTTTGACATGGAAGAGTTTACTCAAGAGAATGTGTAGAGTTAGAAGCTAGAAAGGCTGGGTAGGAACACTCAACACTTAAGGTGCCAGTGAAAACTTGAGGCAGTAACAAGAAGGGGATGTAAGGCTGAGGTAGTCAAGGACAGCTTTATAGGAAAAGTGGGATTTAAGCAGAGTCTTAAAGAATGGGTAAGATTTAGAAAGCCAAAGAAGGTAGAAGAGACAGCAGAAACATAGAGAGGTGAGGACATAGCAGACATGTTTAAGCGACACTGTGAGTAAATCTGTCCTGCTAGGCCAGATGGCATTAGGCTGAGATCAGAGCCGGCCTAATGCAGTTTGCAGGCATGCTATGATTGGCTTGCATGGGGTTGGATCATGCAGTGTTCCACATTTAAGTGAGGCGCCAACATTTCCACAGGGAAATCCAGATTTCTGACTTCTCCTTAAAATAAAAGGGAGGCTGGGAGGTAGACTTGGCAACACCAGTGGCCCTATATGGTAATAATCAACTGAAGGGTATGCTCCCTCTCTCCAGTAAGTCTGTTTTATTCCTTTATGCTATTTGCCTGGGTCCTCTAGACATTTGAGTTTGCTACTAGAGTCAAGGATCAGTAGGTAATAAAGGTACAAAGATAGACTAGTGACAGATTATGGAGGGCTTTTAATATCAAACTAAGGAATATAAATGTAGCCAATGGGCAACTGATGAATAATTGATGAGATTAAAGCAGTATTTAGGATTGATGAGATTAAAGCAGTATTTAGGAGGATTATTCTGGACCAGAGTGAGAATACAGATCTTAGGGAGAACAGTTACCAGTTTTGAAAGGGAAAAGATAGATACTATGGTGTTGGCATATCGAAATGGGCTTAAACATGGGGAATGGAAGTCTCAAGGAGATGTCATACAGAAAGGCTGCTAGTGCCACGTGGGAAACATCTGGGCCACTGAGCTTGCTGGGAAATTGGCTTTGCAGGCTTCCAGAATGCAGGCCAGTGTTTGGTGTCAGGGGCAGTGAGTCTGACTGTTTGAAACAACTGTTTGTTTTTGTTATAACATCTCATTGATTTCAGAGAAAGCCGTGGGAGTACAGACATGCTTTTTCTCCTTGCCATCAGCACAGATAAGTGATCACTGAGAACATGGAACTGCTAAGAAAGGCGTGGCAAACCGTGACCACAGGGCTGTGGGAGCAAAGCTCATGTCAGACAGCTGGTGCTCAGCTGCCTGTTTTGTCATCTGATATAACATCTGCCTGGTCACGTTGCCTTCAAAACCTTATCTTATACAAATTCCTATTTCTTTTATGCAAGCTAAGTCGTGTTAGCTTTTCTTCATATGCTCTTCTGAAAAATTATCACAGGAAATTTTATAAATATTCGAATTTGGAAGGGAGTGAGAGTCCACAGCATTGTAGAGACACAAAGGCATTTGTACAGTCTCAAAACTTGTCAAGTTTCCCACCATATTTAGTAGAGTGGCTCCTTTCTCTTTGGTCTACAGATGAAATATGTCAATGAAAGATTTGAAAATGGAAAAAACAAAGAGGTGGTTCTCATGTGCATCGGCATCACTTCAGGAGTTGGACGGCTGCTCTTCGGCCGGATTGCAGACTATGTGCCTGGCGTGAAGAAAGTTTACCTACAGGTACTGTCGTAAGCCTTTTTTCCCCAGAAAAATTATCCTTATTGCCTAAGGCTCTATAAATTCTTCCATAAAAAATGAGAACTATTTTCTAGAACCTAACTTCTATAAGCACATTTTTCAAGGGCAAAATCAGTTACGGGTTTTGGGTTTTCAACATGAGAAATTGGTGATCAAACAACAATCTTCTCTGTTTTGTCATAGAACTCCACCAAACCAAAATGTTTTTTGCCCATTGCTTTTTCTAAGAGGAATGTTTTATTTTTGGCATAGTTCTCATAGTCATGTGCCTTTTTCAATATCTTGTGAAATTCGAGGGGGTGTGTATCTTTTGAACTTCTTTATTGCAAATTGCCTCCTGGGTGTTGTGAGGTGTGCACTAAACAAATGCCAATTCCAAGAGCATATTGACACTCATTAGACAAGTATTTAAGTGACTCCTCCATGCCAGACAGTGTGCTAAATGCTGCAGATAAAACAGGATCTGTGCCCTCAGTAGTTAATGGTCTCATGGGGAGACAGATAAAACAGTGTTGCAGCACATGGAATGATGGGTATCTAGATGGGCGCCATAGAAACATAGGCGCCAAGCATCTGAATCACTAGTGAGGGTCTGAGCAGGCTTCCTGAGCTGGTGGGGTGTTAAGAGGTAAGCAGTAGTTAGATAGATAAGGAAGACAGAGAAGGGTGTCCCAAGCAGAGAAAACCACACTGGCAAAGAGACAGAGGTGCAACATCGTATGTTATATCTTGGAAACTGAATGCTTGAGCAGAATACAAAGAGAATAGGTTGATTGGCTGGGGTGGGTAGGCAGGAGCCAGGTTGGGAAGGGCCTTTAAGAGCACAAAAGTGGATGAACTCTATCCTGAAATCTACCAGGAGCCATTAAAGGATTTTAAGCAAGAGAGCGACATGACATGGGTTGTATCTTATAAAGCTTAATCCAGTAACTGTGAAGGGTAGAATGAAGTGGAGGAGGAGGCAAGAGGTGAGATAATCACAAAAGGCCACATATCGTATGGTTCCAATTTTATGAAATGTCCAGAATAGGCAGCTCCATAGAGACAGAAAGTAGATTAGTGGTTGCAAGGAGCCAAGGGAGGAGGGAATGGGGAGTAACTGCTGCTGGGTATGGGGTTTCTTTTTGGGGTGATATAAATATTCTAAAATTAGACAATAATGATGGTTGTACAGCCTTGTTAATGAACTAAAACTCACTGAATTTTTCACTTTAAATGGATGAATTTTATGGTATGTGAATTTATAGCTTAATAAAGCTGTTTAAAAAAAAGAGAGAGAGGAGGCAGAAAGACTAGTTGGAGACTATTGAAGTAGTCTAGGCAGGAAGAACCAAGGCAGAGATACTAGTATCAAACAGGGAGTGAAGCAGGGATACAGGGAATGAGAGTTTGCTGGAGCCACCTGAGCTGGGGTGAGATTTGCGGCTCGGGTAACAGAGTGGATGGTTTTACTGTTTTATCAAAATCAGTAATACAGTAAAATCAAAGTAAGATGATGAGTTCATTTTGCCATGTTAAGTTTGTGGTGCTTGTGGGAAAGCCAGGTTGAGTTCGAAGGTCATGAAAGCATCTGGATAAGAGTGGGACTTTAGCATTCCTGGGCTGTAGGGGGTGAGTGGAGGGCCAGGGGTGTGCAAGGGAGACTGAAAGGGAGCGGCCAGATTGGTAGGAAAAAGCAGGGCATTGCGTGTTTTCAGGCGCAGGAATGGTCAGCAGTGTCACTAGCTAGTAAGAGGGCTGGCACGTTACAGGCTTAAAGGTTTTCATTGGATTTAGCCACGGAGGGTAGTTTCAGTGGAGTGGCAGCTGCAAAAGACTGATCATGATCAGTTGAATAAGTGGAAATAAGGACAACTTTTCCCAAAAGCTTGGCTGTGGAAGGAAGGTAAAGGAGAGCCAAAAGGGGGACTTGGGACTGGGGACTGAGTGTGTCTGCTCACAGTATAGATGAGAGGCAGTATTTGAACAGGGTCTGGAAGGAGAGGTGGAATTCGGGCACAGGAAAATGATTAGAAGAGGCATTTATTGCAGGTAAAGTAACTTCCGTCAATTGATTTGAAGTAATACCAGCCACCATTTATTGAGCACTTCTACCGGCCAGACGATGAACTAAGTGCTCCCCATGCATCATCTCCTCTACTCCTCACCCCGGCCCTTTGAGGAAGGTACCATCATTCTGTCCTCTTAGAGTTGTGAACCTGGAGGAACAGAGAGGCCACCTCACTGTGGGTCTGTGTGTGTACAGGTCCAGGCAGACAGCCTCGGGAAGCAGTCTACACAGCTAGAAGGAAGTGTAGGCAGCTGGTAGAGTGCTACTTTTTAAAGTATTTCCTGTACTATGATCATTCCCCCTTCTGTTAATACTTGTGGATTTCCTTGTGGAACATTTAGCAGAACATTTGGTCTTGTTCTCAAGTGTCAAGGGAGCCCTCTAATGGACGTTTGTTGCATTATGGACTTTGGGCTTCCTCTCATTTATTCAAAAAATTCTGAGTGCCTACTGTGCCCAGAGCACCAGCCTAGACCCTGGCGGGGGTGATACAAACAAGACAGACATGGTCCCTGAGTTCCTGGAGCAAGACTCGAGGCAGGAAAAAGCTAGGCATGTTTGGGAACTCAAGAAGACAGGAGAGTGGCATGGGAAGAGGTTGGAAAGTTAGGAGGGGCCAGATTATACAGGGCTTTGAAAGCCAAGATGCAGAGAGATTACTTTAGGTCTAACGGGTCTTTGAGGGAGAATGATGCAGTCTGAGTTTACATTTTAAAGTCATTGTGGTTGCTGTGTGTGTGGAGGATGGATTACTGAGAGGGAAGCAAGAGTGCAAGAGGGGAGGAAGACCATTAGGAGGTCAGTGCAGTAGTCCAGGTGAGAGGATGGAAGTCTAGCCTAAGGATGAAGTCATGATATATTTTATACATCAACATTTTACTCCAAAACAACTTTTGAAAGTTTTCCTCACTACAGGTGGGGCATTCAGGTCATTTATAACATTTTTGGGTCACATTTTAATACATATTTTGTGTAATTTACAAAAGAAAGTATAGCCTTTCCTAATATGTCCCATGTTTGGTAGGCAGTTACACAGCAGTCAGTTGGAAGTCGGTAATTTCATTTTGGATGAAAGGTTAGCTTCAACTTGGCTTCGTTTAGGTCTTAGCTGGTTTTTTTCATCCAAATGTGGTGCAGTTTTTGTGGCAGCCAATAGCTGATGCTGAGTCACAGGTGAGATGACTCATTTCAGAGAGGCCTGTGAAGGGGAAAGAGGCCTTCAGTGTGTCCTGTGGCTGCTGGGAGCCACCAACTGGGCTCCATCTAGTGAACACAGTGGCTCAGGAGCCCATGAAGCCCAACCCATGGGAGCTCCTGGACTTGCTCCTTGAATCACTCTCTTCTTCTTCTCCCTGCCCTCCCTCTCTCCCTCCTTTTTCCTCGCTCCCCTGCCCCAACTCCCAAACATTCAGTGTGCTTTTGATTCTTGGCTCTTTCTTCTCTGCTGCGACCAACTCCAGCTCTGCCTGTTTGCTCATTCCTCTTTCTCTCTCCCTCCCTGGCTGGCTGCCTTTGGGCCCGGCCTTTAAGGGTTGGAATCCTGCTGCTTACCTTTCTCTCCTTCCTTTCATTGGTGGTATGTTTTCTCAGATATAACCACTTCCCTGCTTTCATCTGTTATAGCCCAACCTCATGGGGCTGTGACAGTTGTCTCCACTCCTTGTCCTCTTGAAGCCGCTTCTGAGTAGCAGCTAGGTACAGAAACACTCATGGCCTCCCACGTGGTCTCTTTTCTGGTCACAGTCATCTTGGGTTTGGGAGCCTGCAGAGCAGAAGAGCACAGGCTCTGGAGTGAGACATGAGTTCACCCTAGTCCTGCCATCAACTTGTCTCCAGAACCAACAGAGGGCTGTGGTGGGGATTCATGGTGACAGCTTATGTACAGTGCCGGCTGAGAGTGGATGACTGATGAGTCCTTGCTTTTATGTTTTAATATTCTATTAAATACTGAGGCAGATCCAGATTTACAACAGTGCTCAAGAAAGCAGACCTTGGTTATCTGGAACTAGAGATCTTTCCTTCTAGGTAACAAAGAGTTTAGGAGTATATCTCACACTTTGGCTTAAGAGTTCTCAATTTAAACTTACATCAAGGGCTGGATTCCAGGTATTTTTAGCCTAACAATTTTAAATGCTGAGCAAAGAGATAACGAACTGCATTAAATAGAATAAACAATGGTTAAAAAAATCTTTGCAAAGGTCCCCAGAGTGTGTTACTTTATTGGGAGAGGAAAGGCTGTGTCCCGTATCTTCTTACCACCTTTCTTAACTTGAGGCTTGTCTTTCTAGTCACCGTTAAATTACTACAGTTTTGTGTCTTTAATATATAACTGTTTCAGAAGTGTGAGAGTGTTTCAAAGGTTTGAAAGTTATGGGTCCATAATCAAAGTATTGAGAACTGTGGATTTAGATCATTTCCCATTGTGTCGTATTTCTCTGTGACATGGACATTGAGGTGTGGACATCATATCCATGGATGTAAAGCAGACAAACCTAGATAATGTGTGTGTGCACAGGGAAGGTTTAGGAGGATGCAAACCACATCGCTGGGTTGTTCCTGACCAGGAAAGTGGGCCTGAGTTGAGGGTGGGAGGGGGTTGAAGGGAGACTTTCATATATTACTGTGTACGTTTTTCTAAGGTTTGAATTTTGTAAAGAATATATTCATGAGTTACTTTTGTAATTTAGAAGTTTTTTTTTGTAACTGAGAAAAATGAATCACTTTTCTATCTGTCTTCCTGTGTAAGCTTCCTCTTCTGGCTGAGGTAGAATGAAGTGATAGTGTCGCCCAGGTTTTTTTCATTCCATTTTTAGCATTTTACACTTTCCTAAAGATGCCTTGGGATAAAGGTATATGCTTTGCTAAACGTAAGCTATTTCCAAAGTGGTATCCAAGCACTTAGCCAGTCCCCAGCCTGAACAAGGAATGAGACCACGAGGCCCTCTTCTCACCTGGGCTGTGCCCTGGAGCCAGTTCCTCCATCAGGCAGAAATGCGGGACTCATGTGCCGTGGAGAGAGTGGCACAGACTCCCTGTGAAGCACTTTAAAAGGACAGTGGCCTCTGTGTGCTTTAGGAGAAGCCAGCCACTCAGCTGTTGCCTGAACACTTCCCTTTAATTGGTGATGGACCAGCAGATCTCTACTGCCAACTGCTTTCTGCCCTGGGTTCCTAGCCAGAGGCTCTGAAAGTCTGGAAACTTTATACTGAATAAATTTACAGGAGCAACACTTAAATCTAACTGTGGCCAGTTGTGTGTCTGCCTCTGAAAAATGCCTTCTGCTTGTTCAGGTGCAGCTCATTTTTCCTCTTGAGTTATACTTAGATTCCTGAGCAAAACTTAAAGTGACATTTCTCCAAGAATGCTCTCTTTGTGATAGAAACGGGAAAGGCAATAGCAAAAAAATGTTTTTGTTCTTAGGTATGTAAACTAGCTCAAGCAGGGGGTTATTCTTCTACAGCCTATAATGTTATGACAGAAGATATTTCCTCCGATGGTTTTAAGGAAACAAAAGCAAGAAAGACACCTCAACTGTCAATGCCTTATTAAATGTCAGTGCTAGAGCCTAGAAGAGAATTAGGGACCCTTGAACCCCTTATTTAAATCCAACCAGAACTGCTGTGTTTGAGGAGGAAAAAAAATATTGTATATAATAATAAATTTACTCACCTTTCAAACTGGGGTCCAATATCTACAGATCACTATTTTTTTTAATTTATTTTATTATTTAATTAAAAAAATTTTTTTTTTTTTGAGGAAGATTAGCCCTGAGCTAACTGCTGCCAATCCTGCTCTATTTGCTGAGGAAGACTGGCCCTGAGCTAACATTCATTCCCATCTTCCTCTACTTTGTAAGTGGGACGCCTACCACAGCATGGCTTGCCAAGCAGTGCCATGTCCGCACCTGGGATCTGAACTGGCCAACCCTGGGCCTCTGAAACGGAATGTGCGCACTTAACTGCTGCGCCACCAGGCCGGCCCCTATAGATCAGTATTTGATATGTGGATCAATATTTATTTTGGGAAGTGATGAGGAAGTACTGAGCCTCCTCTGTGAACAGTTTGCTAAACCTTGTGGCTCCTTGTGGCTCAAGTGTCCCTGCATGTGAGAAATAGGTAGGTCCTCACCAGCTTGGCCTACTTACCTCCTAATTTAGCTACATTTTGGGGAGTAACAGCGGCTGAGAAAGAGCACCGTTTCTCACTAGCATTGCTACAAATAAGGTAGAAGAAGCTAGTTATTTTCTGAGAAATGCTAAAGAATAAATGTGTATATTTCTGTGAACTCAATTCTTTTTTTTTTTTTTTGAGGAAGATTAGCCCTGAGCTAACATCTGCTGCCAATCCTCCTCGTTTCGCTGAGGAAGACTGGCCCTGAGCTAACATCCATGCCCATCTTCCTCTACTTTATATGTGGGACCCCTACCACAGCATGGCTTGCCAAGCGGTGCCATGTCCACACCTGGGATCTGAACCAGCGAACCCCGGGCCGCCAAAGCGGAACATGCACACTTAACTGCTGTGCCACCGGGCTGGCTCCTGTGAACTCAATCCTTAAAGAAAACCAAGAAATTTTACTTTTAAATAACTAACAATTTTTATTTAATAATTGCCATTAAGTTTAACAATTTTAAGTAACAATTATTGTCAAATAATTGAAAAAGAATATAAATTAACATATTTTGAATTGAGAAAAGGAGAACTTGCAATTAGGTAAAGTATCAAGAAGTAATATGCTCAGGGCTGGCCCCGTGGCCAAGTGGTTAAGTTCGCGTGCTCCGCTGCAGGCAGCCCAGTGTTTCGTTGGTTCGAATCCTGGGTGCGGACATGGCACTGCTCATCAAACCACGCTGAGGCAGTGTCCCACATGCCACAACTAGAAGGACCCACAATGAAGAATATACAACTATGTACCGGGGGGCTTTGGGAGGAAAGGAAAAAATAAAATCTTTAAAAAAAAAAAAAAAAGAAGTAATATGCTCAAAATATAGTAATAAATTTGAAACTCTTAAGTGAATGATTTTCTTTTTACAAAACTGACCAAAGAACAAAATTTTGAAGGGGCCAAAAATGGATAGAAAAATCAGGGTAACTACCAAAAGTAAAGTGCCTGGGTCTCATGTTATATAAACTGGTCCAAGAAACCATTCATTTGTTGAGCAAAATTGACTTTGTGCCAAGGAGTGTGCTGGGCTTCCAACAGTTCACTCTGGTTCTCTTATCTTGGAAGAGATGTGCACCGAACAAAATAGTAAAAGAATAGGAAGCACGTTCAGAGAAGTAGGTATCTTCCTGAAAGCTGGCCTCACAGAGCTACAGTGGTGTGCTGGGGATGTTTGGTCTGTGGCTTTGCCAATTAAACCCATTGAATCTGGCCCCATAGGGCCCTAAAGTTTTAGGCTGGATTCTCTGGAGTGTGTGATGACAGATTGTTTCAAACATTCAAATGACTTTCCATGTTTATCTCCTTTTATGTTTGTAGGTAGAGTTTTAAAATGTAACTATTATTAAGAATATTAGGGTTTGTCTGGTTAGTTTTTCAATAAAAATAACTCCTTAAATCTTTACCTACTTGTTAATTTCACACCACTTTCTCCATTTTGATTTCTCTTTAGACCTCTTTTTGTTTAGATGGGAAGCATCAGGAAGTCTTTTTACTTGCTCGAGGTCACAGAGAGCCAGGACCTGGTCTCGTCCCTCTGAGCCTTAGTTCTTTCCAATCCCCCAGGATGCAAACCCAATCATCACCCACTGCTAAGAAATTATGCTTGTGCCTCCTGGAAGTTGTGTTGAAGGAAATGGTGTTTCAGCAGAAAATAAAAAATCAGCAGAATGGGGAGGTTGTGTTCTTTAGAAAATGTGAAGTGCCAGAAGTGCCAGACTTACTTTTCAAATAGTCAACTCAGAGTCTTAAAGAAATTATAATTCTACTATAAAGCCATATTTTAGTAATGAAGAAGAAAAACTTCCTCAGCTATATGGTATAATGGTGTCACAAAGAGACCTAACGTGGAGTTTGAAACCCTTTTCAAGAGCATCTTTCTTATTGTGGGGTCAGTGGACCCCTTGTGGTAAAGTCACCTGGGGAGCTTGTGAAAACCACCATTCCTGGATCCCGGCGCTCACACCCTGCATCTTCAGGAGCTCCTCAGGGCATCCTGATGCACACTAAGGTTGTGGGGGGCTGCCCTGAGGTGTGCTTCCAAGCTTGGTATGCCATGGGTGTGCCTAGTGGGTCCTCGGAAAAACAGAACAGATGAAGATGGTGATCCCGATGGCTGCTTTGTATGGTCTCTCTCTTCCTCTCCAGCCCCACTGTCGTTGGAGGGGACCCTCTAGGAACAGTTCCGTCTGCTTCCTGTTGCTGCCCATGCAGACCATGGGTTCCAGGTTGGCTCCATCTGTGCTTTGGGCACGTTACTAAACCTCTCCCAGCATCACTATCTTCATCTTTATAATGGGGATAACATTAGTACCCACTTCAAAAAGTTGTTGTTAGGATCACCATCTAAGGTGCTTAGACAAATGGTTGGCATTTAATAAACACTATATAAACGATAGTTGCTATTTTATGCATACTTTAAAAAACCTGTTTTCTAAAACATTTCTTCTGCTGACTAGTGAACTGTCTCATTTTAATTAATTCTTTGCCTTAAAAAGTTATTGAATTGTCTGCTCCTTCTTTTTTCCTACCCGTCATACTTGGAATATACAGCTCTGGCAACATCTAGAATCCTTCCTGTGTGCTTGTTTCTCTACATGTTCATTTTCCCACAACCCAAAGTTAGGAGCCAGGTCTTATTCACATGGCATAGTACATAGCATGTAGCACAGTAGCTGCCAAATGGCAGGCAACATCGGGTGTTTGATTCTGTTAACTGCTCTAACACTAAAATGAAAGTATTCGATGACTCAGAATATTTCTCAACCTTAACTCTGGGGTGTTTAAATAGGATGTATCTGTGATACACCACCAGAAGACATAATGTTTGAGAATATTTTTTGATAATAATAATATTGATTTATACTATCAAAGTAATAAAAATGGACTACATAAATTAGTTCTTAGCATGTTATAGAAGAATATGTTTACATGTTTACTGTTTTCATTGCATATTATGCATCATATATTTTCTATGACAGAGTCAAACTTAATTGGAATCTGAATAATCAAAATTCAGTACATATTTATATCATACATATCAAATCATTATTAATATCTCCTTTTAGGTTAGTAGTTGCTTTTTGTACTTTGGTGCTCCTGTGTTGAGTGTATAGATATTTATAAGGGTTAGGTCTTCTTGGTGGAGTGTCTCTTTCATCATTACATACTGCTCCTCTTTGTTTCTCTTTACCTGTCTTGTCTTGAAGTCTACTTTGTCTGCTGTAAGTATTGCAACACCTGCTTTCTTTTGTTTGCCATTAGCTTGGAGTATCATCTTCCACCCCTTCACTCTGAGCCTGTGTTTGTCTTTGGAGCTGTGTCCTGGAGGCAGCCTACTGTTGGGTCTTGTTCTTTAATCCATCTCGCCACCCTGAATACATATCAAATCATAGTTACTCATTTTAATCTCTCTCACTTGGTCTGAATATGCTCATCATGTCTGGAATATTAGCAGGCAGTATGTTTTAAATTGATTATTTAAATATCTAAAACTTACATCACTGTATTCCCCAAACTGGAAACTGTGTGATATGAAGAACTGAACTTGCTGGCATATTTTTATTTTGCAAAGGACTAATACCAATAAAGTGTATATAATTTCAAAGGTAAAATTTAAAAATCAAATTTTTTTTTTTAAAGATTTTATTTTTTCCTTTTTCTCCCCAAAGCCCCCCAGTACATAGTTGTGTATTCTTCGTTGTGGGTTCCTCTAGTTGTGGCATGTGGGACGCTGCCTCAGCGTGGTCTGACGAGCAGTGCCATGTCCGCGCCCAGGATTCGAACCGACGAAACACTGGGCCGCCTGCAGCGGAGCGCGCGAACTTAACCACTCGGCCACGGGGCCAGCCCCTTAAAAATCAAATTTTGATGAATGAATTTGAACTGATATTCAAAGGGCAATATTTATTGAGCACTGACCAGATATAAGATCCTTAAACCTTATAATATCTAGTTCAAAGATGACTTCTGTACAGATTCTGACCTCAAAGAGCTTACAGGCTGGAAGGGAAAGTAAGTATATAAAAATAGTTACTTTCTTCTTGTCCTTTACTGGAAATATTGAGAAAGTGCTAGGAGAACTCGGGGCGATGATTATGGGAAGTTATTATATATATAAAATCAAGGTGCACTGGGCTGGGGAGGTGACTAACAATAACCACTTAAAAGTCCTAAGCATGTTGCTCAGTAATAGTAACATTCTCTTTTCCTGAGAGCAGAGTTGACATTGTGCTGTCTGTCCTAGGTGCTTTCCTTTGTCTTCATTGGTCTCATGTCCATGATGATTCCCCTGTGTAATGACTTTGGGGCCCTCATTGCTGTATGTCTCATCATGGGTCTCTTCGATGGATGCTTCATTTCCATTATGGCCCCCACTGCCTTTGAGTTAGTTGACACCTGGGATGTCTCTCAAGCAATTGGATTTCTGCTCGGATTCATGTCTATACCCATGACTGTGGGCCCACCCATTGCAGGTAAATGTAATGATTCTCTGGTAATTATATTCATAGCATTTTCTACTGCAGGTCCCAAGTCTCACTTATAGGTAAAATGTATTATGATTTATTGGTTACTGGTCTTTTGTGTGCCTTATCTATAACATTTTTAATAAGACCGCTATGGATGGCATGTTGAAAAAGTTTGCTGAAGAGTTTCTCTTATCCTTGTTGATACCTAAAATACTCAATAAAATGTGTATTAGTAAACTTCTGGGCTTTAAGCTTTCACAATTCCTATATTTCACTTAGTATGTGTTTTGGAGGAAAGGGAACATGGTTTCTTTTTTAAAAGAAATGAAGATTCTGAAAGATTTCTAAATATGTACGCTTTGTATAACATATCTCCTGAGAAATAATTAATGCAAAATAACATTTAGTGGAAACAACCCAAGTGTCCATCAGAGGAATGGATAAATAAAATGTGGTATATCCATACAATGGACTATTATTCAGCCATGAAAAGGAATGAACTGTGCTGATACATGCCACCAGGTGGATGAACCTTGAGAACATCATGCTAAGTGAAAGAAGCCAGATACCAAGGTCACATATTGTATGATTCCATTTATGTGAAGTATTCAGAATAGGTGAATCCATAGACACAGAGGGCAGATTGGTGGGTGCCAGGGGCTGGAGGGAAGGGAGATGAGGGAGTAACTGCTTAATAGGTATGGAGTTTCCTTTTGGTGTGATGAAAATATTTTGGAACTAGATAGAGGTGGTGGTTGCACAACATTATGAATGTACTAAATGCCACTAAAATGGTTACTTTTATGTTATGTGAATTTCACCTTTAGTATAGACATGTCTCATGTTCAATATTACTTGGGTGACAGTATGAATTACTATGATAAGATCTGATAAAATTATGAATACATTTACATGTACAGTAGTCCCCTCTTATCCACGGGGATATGCACCAAGACCCCCAGCGGATGCCTGAAACCGCAGATAGCACCAAACCCTATATATACTATGTTCTTTTCACTTAAAGGAAGCACTTCACAGCTTCTCTTTGGCAAGTCTGAATTGCCAGCATCACTACTCTTATACCTTGGGGCCATTATTAACTAAAATAAGAGTTATGTCAACACAAGCACTGTGATACCTTGATAGTTGATCTGATAACCAAATGGCTTCTAAGTGACTAATGGGCAGGTAGCATATACAGTGTGGATACTCTGGACAAGGGATGATCCATGTCCCGGGCAGGAGGGAGCAAGATTTCATCACGCTACTCAGAATGGCAGGTGATTTAAAACTTAAAAATTGTTTATTTCTGGAATTTTCCATTTGATATTTTTGGACCACAGTTGAGCACGGGTAACTGAGACTGCAGAAAGTGAATCCTCAGACAAGGGGGTGACTACCTCATGTACCGTCATCTGTGTGTGGCACGTGAGGGGCTCCATGAAGTTCAGCTCAGTTCATTCTCATATCCAGCACCACACATATCTAGCAGCTTTGCTGGTTGGGAACCCAGTCATGAATCAAGCAAGCAGAGTCACTACTGAGCAGACCAGATAAAATTTAAGTTCTTCTGAAGGTTACAGCCTCCCTGTAGGAGAACCCTCAGTCCTTCCCTTCTGCCGCAGGTAATACACTATTCACATTACTTTTATACCTTACAAGCTCAGTTTCTTAGGGTTTCCAAGCCCACAGCACTTTAGTAGGAATGGTGTTTGCTACTAGAAGTAACTGATAACAGACAAAGAATAAAGGAGGTAACAGGAAACTTCCAGGGCAGATAGAGGAACACACTGCAACTGGCGCCAGAAAGCCCCTGCTCACCAGGAGGCTGCGAGGGATCACGGCATTACAGCCAGACATGGTAGTGTTCACAAGGATGAAAGGTTCGCTTATATAGGGAACATTCTGATTCAGGAGAGAGGAAAATCCTATATTTAGATATATTGCATATTTTAGTTTTTATCCAAAATGAATGTATACTTTTTTTTATGTGTTGGTACTTCACTGGACGAGTCCCCAGCTGTTTATGCAGCAGAGTCAGATATTCAGTACACTATGTTCCCTGGACGTTTCAGATAACTGAAGTATATATAGTAACTGAAATATTGTATAGTAAAAGTTACAGAAGTTTAAAAACACTAAGATAACTTTTAAAATCTGGATTTTGGTAGAGAAATTAGAAGTAAGAAGTTCTCTAAATAACAGTTTTCAGAAGCAGAGCCCAAGGGCCTATTAGAGAGCCACACATTATATTCTTCTCTCTTCCTCCAAGTGCTGACATGCCTTACTGTCTCTCCAAAATGTATTTAACAACCTAACTTTTCATCCTAACTCTCAGATTTATAATTTTTCATGATTTTGGGTTATAATTTTTCATGATTTTGCGTTATAATTTTAAATAGTTTCATCTTATTTCATAAACAGGCCCAAAAAAGGTTTGAAATGTAGGCATTTTGAGGTATATGTGTGTATGAGAGAAGTTTCAGCTGGTGGTCCGTCCACTTTTAGCTGAAATAAGGACCTTTACACTACGTGTCAGAATACCCTGAATGGCCTCTGAAGGGTTTTGAGAAAGCCAAAGCTTGGTTGCAAAGATTTTTTTCTATGTAATATCTTGATATGGAAACTCAGAGGCCTGTAGTCTGTGACAAGATTAAAGATATGAGATCTTTTCCTTCCTCATACCAGAAAAGGCTTTATTTCAGACCCCTTTCCTAAAAAATGTCTGATATCTGAGATGTTGTTTGAACTAGTGCTGCTGAGATGAAGTTATCAGGTAGGGAATAGAGCATCAGTGTGACTGATCTGAGACCCGTAAGAGCCACACTTGTTTTCTCTTGGTGACAGTTTTCTCCCTCCCCAGGGTTACTTCGTGATGAGCTGGGCTCCTATGACGTGGCATTCTACCTCGCTGGAATCCCCCCCCTTATTGGAAGTGCTGTCCTTTGTTTTATCCCGTGGATCCACAGTAAGAAGCAAAGAGAGATCAGTAAAACCACTGGAGGAGAAAAAATGGAGACAATGCTGGAGAACCAGAACTCTCTGCTGTCAAACTCATCTGGAATCTTTAAGAAAGACTCTGACTCTGTTATTTAATGTCTTATATACCTCCACCAGACTGGATTTGCTTTCAGAATTTTAAACAGTTTTCCCTTTTATATGAATTGCAAATTTCTTATTTTTTAATCACATCCTGAGAATAGCACAGCAATTGGAAAATAGAGCCCTGATTACTCCAAGAACCATTTTCTGCCACCAAATAGCCGTTCGGTATTTCCATGAGTCTGAGGGCAGAGACTTGGGTACATGGAAACATGTCTGAAAGTCAAATATTGTGAGAATTTGAAGCTATTTCAGTAAAAAGCAACTCTGGAAACTGTGAATGTATTTAGCTTGTACAAATATTTAAAAATACCTCAAGCTATACTGAAAGGGTTGCAGTTTGGTTAGGACTAGAAATATTTTTTGTTGTCTTACATGGCGTTTTGAGTTCTGGTATCTCTGTTTTAATTTCTTCTGCTATTTGGAAACTTTTTACAAAATTTAAGCTTGGATTCTAGACAATGTCAGATTTACCTAAACCTCAAGTCTGTGTTAAAGTTGCTTGTCTGCTGTTAAATAAGCCATGAAATTAAGTTATTCTGACTTGCTCCAGTGTCAGGGGACCACCTTGGAGCAGATGATAACACTGTATTCGAAACCAGTGTTTGGGATGAAAAGGATCCTGTTCCTGGGAGCAGAGCAGTTCAGGAATCAGGCATTTCTTTCATTTACGTTTGTTCCCTGTGGGTTTGCAGTGTGTCTTACTCAAGTAGCCAGAAACTCCCCAAATTTCTGAATTTGTTTAAATTGTAACAATAAAGTAAAATAGAATGAACGAAAGATATTCTGGCAGTTTTAACGTAGAATTTTTCTGGCTTCTGAATTTGTTAGGACTAGGACCTGAGATTTAAACAAAGTCTTACTGAGCATGTTGTTAAGTTGTAGTTTCAGGCACAAATGGGGGGGCGAAAGTCTTTGTATTCATGAAGAAAATATCTATTTGTGATAGAAACAACAATTGCTCAAATTGGTTTATGAAATTAATGGGTCTTGAAAGGTTAAAAGCACTCATAAAGAGAAACAACTCTCGGGCCGGCCCGGTGGTGCAGTGGTTAAGTGCGCACATTCCGCTTCGGCGGCCCGGGGTTCACCGGTTCAGATTCCGGGTGCGGACATGGCACCGCTTGGCAAGCCATGCTGTGGCAGGCATCCCACTTATAAAGTAGAGGAAGATGGGCATGGATGTTAGCTCAGGGCCAGTCTTCCTCAGCAAAAAGAGGAGGATTGGCAGTAGTTAGCTCAGGGCTAATCTTCCTCAAAAAAAAAAAAAGAGAAACAACTCTTATATTTCCAAAACTTCCTGGCAAAAATTTGCATTCATATGTATTCACCCTAGTGTCCTGCCCATTAACATTCCCAGTAGTTTTTCTGTTTATACACAGACAATTGTAAGAAAGTCATTGGAGTTTTAAGGACCTAAAATTAAAACCAAAGTCATGCCATGATTCCGGCTCATCTATGAAAAATAGGAACAGTGACCTCATCCCTGAAACTATACTTTAGTGCATTTTTTTCTTATTTAGTACATTTTGTTTCCTCTTCAGTACATTTTTTCTTTAAAAGTTAATATGCAAAATGTATTTAAATCCTAAATACACATGTATATTAGATCTTCCTCAAATGCAGCTTGTTCCCCTGGGAAGAAGAATGCTCTCTTCTTCTAAAGCACCTCCGGGATCCATCTGCTTCCAAATTCTGAGGAAAGAGAGAAACTTAATTATGTCCCTGCTTTTCCATTCACCTTCTCTCATTTCTGACAGGCAGAGCCCCTCCCTTCCTCGTCTCTGGCTGAAGATGGAGATGCCTGGGCAGCACATGGATTTGTGGTTGTTCATGTGGGGGGGCATGCAGGGTGCTGGAGGCAAGTGAGGCCGTTAATTAAGCAGCTAGAAAATCTACTAACTCTGCCTTTCAATATCAGTTCTCTCATTGCAACCTTGAACGTTCAAAGTGTAAATGCTAAATGTGCAATTTATCTTTAATAGGATTTGAAATAATTTTGATTGCGAAGACATTCAGCAACTTACTATGCCATACACATAGCTGCACCTTCCTACTTCCAGCACTTCCATATTGCCCATTCAGGGGACTTAGGTTATTTATAGTTTGGAAGGTTCTGTTGCATTAAAAGAAAAAAACCACACACACTACATTCTGACCATACAGCCCTTTCATGTTCTTATTTTAAGCTTTTAGAAAATGACTTAAAAATGATAAAGTAGTACATTATCAGGGTCTTCATTTATTCATGCCCACTTATGTAAAACATTATTTCCTCATTATTAGCTGTGCTTTTGAGATCAGCAAAAACATGTAACTAAGATCAGTCATCAAACCTGCCATTATAAAATGTTTATTTTTTTTTTACAGTTTTAGCAGACTTCTAAGACTTTCCCCCAATTTTACAGAAAGAATAATTCTAAAATAGAAAATGTACTCTGTAAAGACCTCTAAATGTTTTTCTTTTCAAAATTTGACTGATTTTAGGAAAAAAATAGGTAATAATCTGAAACTCAAAGACTTGATCTTGCTTGGTTAATTTCTACAATAAGAGAGCAAAGTGACTTAAGTATTTATAATAAAACTTAGATCTCAGAATACTGTTTGTGTATATTACACATGTATAGTTTTCAGTCTAATGGAATGAATCAAACAGGATCTATAACACTGAAAAGCTACACTATAATAGACTCTTGTGAAGAGTACTGTGCTGTAATAATAAAGAAAAAGAAAAACTATAAAAGATAAGGTGCTAAATTCCATAAAATGCATATTTAATAATATATTGTTTGGTACAAAAAGTTATAAAAGTTTTAAAAGTCTAAAGTTCTCAAAGTTCTATAAACTAAGAACGTGAAAAATACTAATATTCACAAAGATTTGTGTTTTACATCAAGAAATGCTACTTTACTCTTTCAAAATAAATCCTTTCTGATTTCTGGACTGTTACTGTTGCAATAAAGTGACCTGATGAGCCTAAATTTTTTTGTGCAATCCAGACGCTTTTTTAAGAGGAAAAGAATAGAGTCAGAGCTCTGCTTTCTCTCTCTCCATTCTGTTTCTGATAGGACTCAGCAAATTCTCCAATTCAAAAGGGTCTGGCTGTTGAGGCCAACAGTAACATAAGAAGGGGGGCAATTCCTCCTTTTCACAGAAACTCTGGATCACGTGCTATTGTAGCAGATGCCCAGGGATCCTCCAGAAACATTTTGGTTAAATTTAATTGCAGCGGATATTGTTGGGATCAATCCACTTCAGTAATAATAAACCACCCAGATTATTGATACTTTATTCAAAGGTTATGTCTCTTTGATCACAGTTGCAATGCTTAGTCTGCAGACCTAGTCCAAGACTTCTAACTTCCACTGAAAGTTGCATAGTACTTGCATTAAGCTTCACATTCTATTCATAAATAGAAACAAGACTTCATTTGCATTTCATGATCCATATATTATCTGTTTATACTTGTTTGCCTATGATCCCACAGGCTCTGCCCAAGTATGGAGAAACCTTTAACACTGTTAGCTTCAACGTCCCACACTTCTAAAGTAAATGTACACTTAGTTGTAAACTAAACATATGTTTACTTCTGATAATTCTAATCCTTTTAATTGCATTTAGGAATATTTTAATTTGTACCATTGTTATTTGTAAACTGTCCCATGTCCAGATGACTTTTGAGGTTAAATCAATAGAAAACTTGAATAGAAAATGTGGTATGGGGGCCGGCCCGGTGGCGCAGTGGTTAATAGCGCACGTTCCGCTTTGGCAGCCCGGGTTTTGCTGGTTCAGATCCTGGGTGCAGGCATGGATGTTAGCTCAGGGCCAGTCTTCTTCAGCAAAAAGAGGAGGATTGGCAGCAGTTAGCTCAAGGCTAATCTTCCTCAAAAAAAAAAAGTGGTGTGAGATTAGGGGTAGGCAACCTCTAGCATGGGTGGCTCTGAGGAGTTCCTGGTGGTGCACTTTCACACCCTCTCATAGGCCTCTTTTTTCTTACTCTTTTCATCTATCTTTATCCTTAGCATTCTTTTTCCCTTTACTTCCCCCATCCTTCAAAATCTGCTGAAGAGTCCATTACCGTCCTTACCTAGTTCCTGTGGTTGCTTAGCTGCACAACTTACTGGTCCCTATGGTTTCAGAGAATGGAACCCCATCCAATTTCATGTAACCTGGAGAACGGCTTGCTCTCAGCTTTCAACTTAGAGTTCTAATGGTCTACACTGAAATTTTTTTTAATTATGTGATTAAAATTTAGGGGGAGCGTAATCAGTTTCATATAATTGGCATCTTTTGTGCTAACATATAAAACTTTATTTAAATATTTAAGGTAAATGCTTTGAGAGAAAAGATTGTCAAGTTCTTAGCATAAATATTTTCAGAGAGCATAATTTTTTACTTTTTCATATTCCATTAAAGTTTTGCAAATCTTCCACCTGAGGGCACATCCTGGAGGATACTTGGAAAGTAGGGGGCCTCCAGGAGGCAGTTCCTAATGAGCCTGGTGACACTTTATGGGGAATGGTGTTAAATTCCCACAGTCTAGAAATATAAGTGGAAAGTATAAGCTAATTAGCTCTAATTTTTAAATATTAAACAATTTATTTAAAACTCCTTAGGAAATTTCTAACATTGAAAACTTCATTTTTGCTGGCATAAACATTAAGGAGCAATTTTTGTATTAGGTTAACAATTGTTGCTTTTTCCAATGCATGAAATGGAGAAGGAAGTAAAACTTTATTGCTTTCTTATTACATCTATGTGCCCTTTTAATCTGAAAGACAAGTGGTGTCTTGGCTAACAGAAAAATGCACCATCCATAACAGTTTAACTAACTCTTAAAAACACAAACCTTTTGCCTTGTTATTAAAACAAAAGAACACTGTCGTTCATAATGGTGACGTGGCAATGTGGAAGAAGAACACTGAGAAGGAAGCCTTGCTCCTTTCCCGACAACTGTTAATCCTGCTCATAGTACTCTCACTGATTTCTGTTGATGTTTGATGTAAGGGGACTAAAAAGACCGTCCAGAGCTGAGTCTGAGAATGGGTGCAGGGGCAAAGAATAACGAGGTGGAGAGCAACAGTAGACAGCTCCTGGGGTCACTGTAATGTTATAGCCATGGCCAAATGTGAACTCCACATACAAATTAGAACCATAATTGCTGAACTACCAGAAATGTGGACTTTTATTAGGTGACTCCTGAGACAAGAAAGACCCATGAAACAATTCATTGCCACAGCTTTGAATCACTCAAAGAAAGCTTGAAACTTGGGACACAGTAGTTTACTTAGCTTGTCCTTTGTAAATTATCCATTTTTAAATAGTAAACACTAATCATCTTGACCTCTATACATTCAAGGAAATCCCCCCATGGTACTATTTTTTTTTGACAGATATAAAATAATATAAAAGGCTACCTCATTTATGAAACAGGATTTCAATTCTTTATCAGTGTGTTGGAACAACGTTGGGAATGAAATAAAATCTTTTTAAGTACTTGATCATGATAGCCCACCTACCTCAGCTTTCAGTGTCCAACTAAAAGACCAGATTAATCAATTCTTGCTTAGTCAGAAGGGAGATAACGGTGGGTCTGGGATTAAAAGGCAAGTTGTTTAAGGGGGTCAAGATATCAGTAAAATTTCTTAAGTAAGTGCTTTGTTCTCATAATTGGATATAAAGAAACAAACATCAACTAATGTGGCCTATGGATAATCTGTAAAAGGAAAAAAACGGAAGAAATTTATAATCTGTATATAATAATGAACTCTTACTGAAATGCTTCACCAGTGGCTTTTCAGATGACACTAGCAGCTTGACAGGTTTTGCTTTCATTTGTGTTTTCTTTGGCAGAAGATGGATGATCACTAACAATGGGCTGTATTGTGCCCTAACCTTACAACTTACGTGTGAAACTGACATCAGACCCCCCCCCCCAAATCCCCAGTGGAACAAGGACCGTGGCAATGAATATTTGTCTCATTGGAGTTTTTACAAATGCTATCAATAATGTCGGAGTTAACCCACAAGTTCCCAATCTAATTAAAGATGTTTCTAGCCTGTCAATATGAGTGCTGTAAGAAGAGTATTTTGGAGTCAAATGTCACTAAGCATGTATGTGACAGGAAGTATCACCAGTATAAAATAACATTTAGAAATCAAATTAGATCTGTGATACTATTTTGGGGCCTCTGATATATGACTTTTCTTCTTGACTAGATTCTTTTCAGTATCTGTGAGTTACTAGAAGAGTCAATTTGTAAGTATTTTAAATGTGTGTGAACACGTAGACCTTTTCCACTGTGACCGTCCCTGTAGTCTTCTACAGTATGTTCTAATAGGCTGGAGAGTAATGGGTCAGTGTATCTTTCATAATTCAGCCTATTTTGGAATATTATTTCAAGGACTGAGGGTTTGTTATCAAGAGTGCTGTATTTTGACCCTAGGCTATGAACAGACTGTGTGTTTGGTGCCTTTTTTCCCCCACCAAAGAAAGATTATATCAAGATTGGTGCTAAATTTCATGTTCCTTTCAAAGTTATTTTTTCTTTTAAAATATATATAACACAATAAGAAATGTGTAGATCCAGCAGTATTATGCATGCTGCATTTTGTATCCAAGGGAAAAAAAACTTAGCTCTGAAGCAATTACTGAGTCCAAATATCTACTTAGAGATATGTGATTTTTGTTAGTACATAAGGCTTTAAAGTATGAAACTCACAAGAAAATGATCACCAAATGAAAACTTAATGACGAACACAGCCCCGCAAGATAATAACTGAAGAAAAAGTCCCTGGTCGAGGTTTCGAGCATGAAGTTAGCTACTCAAAGTATTCTGTAATTCTGACGGTATGTGAAAAAAGATTTATGTATATTTTATTATGTATGTATTTATACATACTCAAAATAGCTTTCCATTGAGCTTGTGTAAGTAGATATTTTAAGCTATTTTTCAGGATAAAATTGGAGTTTTGGGAGTCATCAATCTTAAAACTTGGATAATGAGTTACATTTAAAAAAAAATCACACCAACAGTATCATTGCTCATCTTTCAGATTTAACACTAAGACTGAAATTAGCAAGGACTGTGTCTGGTCAGTAAATGTCAGACCTGTGCTCCATCAGGGGCTCTCAGCAGCGTGGTTGTGGCTGACTGTGTGACACACACTCACCTAAAAGTCTACCTGAAATTCTATGTGGTCTCTGAGTCCTAACGCACCTCTCAGTGGGATTCAGAGGAAGTGGGGACCACAGGCTTTTATTTAATCCTGTTCTTTTATAGACTTTGCCTTAACTCTGTTTTATGCGGATTTTATAAGCATAAATTAGAGAAATGATACACATTATCCTTTTTCTAATTAGGAAGACCATGCATTTAGAACCTACTAGAGTATACTGGATTCTCTGTTAACTAATGATAACTCCTTTCTACTGTTAACATGAATTATTTGTGGGAGGGAGAATGGGGGCTTGTTAATCAGAAGTTACGGGAGAGTGAGATGAAATATCCCTTTAGTAATAACTTTTGATGTAACTGTTAATATACTGTGGTTTGAGAAATGTAAGATTGTAAAGGCATTGCACGATGCTTGATAAATTTGCATTTTGTCAGTTTGTTTTCCTCCTACCAGTTTATTTTAGCCTGAAAGTTATAGGTACAAACTGAACCCTGCAGTATTATTAAGAGAGAGTTTGGATATTTTAAATGTCTCCTAGTGTAATCTGACATTTTTCATGTCAACTAATTTTAGTTTAATGTTTATCTAAAAAGAGTAATTTTAAAATTATTTTGCATTTTTTCAAAGTTAGAAACACATGCTTTATCTTAGACATCAAAACCAAATTATTCCAAGTGCACCCTGCACCCTGCAGCATGGCTCTGCTCCTCTGCCTACACAGCATGCCATTTTTGGCACAATAGCTGTTTAAATGTAGATCACCATGCAAAATGATTGTGCTGGGTTTGGTCAGTATACAGTATTCTAGTACTTGCGTTTTAAAAATTTTGTTTCTTTTAAAAGAATATAATTAATTTTTTTAATAATGTGCGATTTAATATAGATAGCCAAGCCTTTTTAATGAAAAGAGCTTTGTAATCATTTGGAGGATAAGATCATTTTACTGTGGAACAATGTAATATTCTCAGTTAATACAATAAAAAAATGTTAGTAAATTTCCGTAAGGCTTTGTGACTACATTTATGGAATTCCCTGGGGAGAGGGGGGAAGGAAAAATTACTAAAGTGAAGGAAACAGTCTGTGTTGAATAAAAGAGAAATGAGCTGTGTGCTTTTTAAGCTGCATATATGTATTCCAAGTGTGTTTGGGTATTGTTATTTCTCTGGGGCAAAGAACAGGGATAAAAATGATCCAAAAGCACTGAATGGCCCAAAAACTATTTCTTCTTGACATAACTTTTTTTGTAGTTGTCTTACATTACTGTTTGTTTTACTTACACTGATTAAATTTATTCAATTCAGCTGGTACTAGGTGACCTCCTGTTTACTGACAATTTCAGGGGCTGGTCAGGAACCAGGCTGGAATTTTAAAAGACAATCCCGTTACTGTGGATTACCCACTTGGAGAAAAACTCTGTACTCAGCGATTGTTTATTATTTGATGAGCCCTAACTATGGGGCAAATTATTATTTATGTTTAATGGTGCTACAGAGATTTTATACATTAAGCTCAAGAATGTGGAATTTGTGATATATCATTTAATCCAATAATTATTTAATGTCCGCACACAGCTGCCAGAATGTATAGGCCATTGGAGGGCTGTTGAAGGAACCAGGAGAGAATGGATATGACACATTGTTACTTATCCTAAGCAGGATAAAATTCACTCTCTGAGATAATAATGTTTATGGGAAAAAAAATAGAGGACTTCTAATGTATATAGAAAACCTAATTTTTCTAGAGGCATAACTCAAATCAAATAGTTATCACAGTATCAAACTTGTAGGATTTAAAGATCTCTTCTCATAGTCTCCTACAGGTGAACCTAAAACTTTAAATTCAAGAGTTCTCTTTTTAAATCCTCAACTCAAGAGTCGCCAGTGTCTTCCTGAACCCTTCCATGGATAGGAAGCTCACTACCCCATGCAGGGTATCCTCCGTAGCTAGGCCCTCGGCTTCCTGTGCTCACCCCATCCAGTTCACCACCTCTTACCTGGCTTTGTCCGAGTCATCTGTGGGCCTCCCTGGTCACTCCCATACATCCATCAGTTACTCCACAAAAGCCTTTCGGTCCAAGGTTCAATATTCACGTGGAGCAACTTTATTTCCGCTCACACTTAACAGTGAGCCTTGGAACCTGGTCATCTCTGGAAGCGGCTTCATCTTTGAAATCTTGTATACCCACATCCCTCTCTCTTATCGCAGCTTCCTATCACTTTATTCCGTCTTCCTCACTTCATCGGGCCTGCTCTTCATTTTGGGATCACCCTCCCACTGACTCCTCCATTCCCTCTCAGTCTGTCCCGTCTCCTCCAGTCTTTACTTCGTGCCCTAACCCTTAACCCTGGGATCTGCAAAGCTCCACTCAGCTTTCTCAATATTCAGCTCACTAGTTGCCCCAACATCTTTTCCCCCCAAATTAAACACTTCCAGCTTCCTCAACTGTCTCTTCTCTCTCTTCTATCACCACTTTTCCTCTCTTTACTGGATCATTTCCATCAGCATAGATACATGCTGTTATTGCTCCCATCTTGGGAAAAGAAAAAAGACTCTTAAACCCACATGCCCCCTGCAGCTATTGCCTCATTTCTCTCCATCCATTTACAAAAGACAAAAAGACAACCAAAAGAAGTTCTTGAAAAAATTTCTACTCAATCTCTCCAATTTTACCTTCTCTTATTCTCTTTTGAGTCCGCTCCATCAGGATGTTGCCCCTACCACGCCACTGAAACTGCCCTTCTCAAGGTTACCACTGACTGCCACATCAGTAAACCCAATAGTCATTTTTCAGGCCTCATTTTATTTGAACGATCAGGACCATTTGGTACAGTGAATCGATTCCTTAAAACACCGTGTAAATTTCAGGTGTACATCACTATAGTTCAGTTTCTGTATAGACTGCATCGTGTTCACCACCAACAGTCTGGTTTTTATCTGTTACAACACATATGTGCCCCTTTACCCCGTTTTCCCCTCCCCCTAAGCGCCTTCTCTGGTAACCACTAACCTGTTCTCCTTATCTATATGTTTGCTTATCTTCCACATATGAGTGAAATCATACAGTATTTGTCTTTCTCTGTCTGGCTTATTTCACTTAGCATAATACCCTCAAGGTTTATCCACGTTATTGCAAAATGGCATAATTTGTCCTTTCTTATGCCTGAGTAGTATTCCTGTGTGTGTGTGTGTGCGTGTGTGTACACACCACATCTTTATCTGCTCATCTATAGATGTGTACTTGCGTTGCTTCCATGTCTTGGCTATTGTGAATAGTGCTTTGATGAACAAAGCAGTGCATATTATCTTTTTGAATTATTGATTTCATGTTCTTTGGATAAATATCCCTTAGTGAGATAGCTAGATCATATAGTGTTTCTATTTTTAATTTTTAAAGAAATCTCTATACTGTTTTCCCTAGTAGCTGCACCAGTTTATATCCCCACCAGCAGTGTATGAGAGTTCCCTTTTCTCCACATCCTCTCCAACACTTGTTATTTCTTGTCTTGTTATTTATAATGATTTTGATGGATGTGAGATCTCATTGTAGTTTTGATTTGCATTTTCCTAATAATTAGTGATGTTTGAACATCTTTTCATGTGCCTATTGGCCATCTATATATCTTCTTTGGAAAAATGTCTGTTCGTATCCTCTGCCCATTTTTTGACTGGGTTGTTCATTTTTTGTTGTTGAGTTGTATGAGTTCTTTATATATTTTGGAAATTAACCCCTTGTCAGACATATGATTTGCAAATATTTTCTCCCAGTTGGTGGGTTGTCTTTTTGTTGTGTTCATGGTTTCCTTTGCTGTGCAGAAGTTTTTTACTCTGATGTAGTCCCATTTGTTTATTTTTTCTTTTGTTTCCCTTGCCTGAGTAGATGGTATTTGAAAAGATACTGCTAACATTGATGTCAGAGTGTACCTATATTTTATTCTAAGAGTTTTATGGTTTCAGGTCTTACATTCAAGTCTTTAATCCATTTTGAGTTAATTTTTGTGTGTGGTGTAAGATAATGGTCTACTTTCATTCTTTTGCATGTGACTGTCCAGTTTTCCCAACACCATTTTTTTTTAAAGATTTTTTATTTTTCCTTTTTCTCCCAAAGCTCCCCAGTACATAGTTGTGTATTTTCAGTTGTGGGTCCTTCTAGTTGTGGCATGTGGGATGCCACCTTAGCATGACTTGATGAGTGGTGCCATGTCCGCGCCCAGGATCCAAACCGGGGAAACCCTGGGCTGCTGAAGTAGAGCATGCAAACTTAACCATTCGGCCACGGGGCTGGTCCCTGGGATTGTATTCTTGATTTCTCTTTCTGCTAGTTCATCATTAGTGTATAAAAATGCAACTGATCTTTGTATGTTGATTTTGTACCCTGCAACTTTACTGTATTCATTGATTATTTCTATTAGTTTTTTGGTGGATTCTTTAGGGTTTTCTATATATAGAATCATATCATCTACAAATAGTGACAGTTTTACTTCTTCCTTTCCTATTTGGATGCCTTTTATTTCTTTTTCTTGCCTAATTGCTCTAGCTAAAACTTCCAGTACTATGTTAAATAAGAGTGGTGAGAGTGGGCATCTTTGTCTTGTTGCTGTTCTCAGAGGAAAAGCTTCCTCTGAGTATGATGGTGGCTGTGGACTTGTCATATATGGCTTTAATTATGTTGAACTACTTTCCTTCTATACCCATTTTAGTGAAAGTTTTTTATCATAAATGGATGTTGGATTTTTCAAATGCTTTCTCTGCATCTATTGAGATGACCATGATTTTTATTCTTCATTTTGTTAATATGATGTATTACGTTGATTGATTTGCAGATGTTGAACTGTCCCTGCATCCCTGGAATAAATCCTACTTGATCATGGTGTATGATCCTTTTAATGTATTGTTGTATTCGATCTGCTAATATTTTATTGATATTTTTGCATCTATGTTCATCAGTGATATTGGCCTATAATTTTCCTTTTTTGTGTTGTCCTTGTCTGGTTTTGGTATGAGAGTAATGTTAGCCTTGTGTAATAAGTTAGGAAGTGTCTCATCTTCTTCAATTTTTCAGAATAGTTTGAGAAGGACAGGTGTTAAATCTTCTCTGAATGTTTGGTAGAATTCACCAGAGAAGCCATCTGGTCTTGGACTTATGTTTTGGGGAGGTTTTTGATTGCTATTTCAATCTCTTTACTTGTGATTGGTCTATTCAGATTCTGTTTCTTCTGGATTCAGTTTTGGGAGGTTGTATGATTCTAAGTATTTATCCATTTCTTCTAGGTTATCCACTTTGTTGGCGTATAGGTTTTTATAGTATTCTCTTATAATCCTTTGTATTTCTGTGGTGTCTGTTGTAATTTCTCCTCTTTCATTTCTGATTTTATTTATTTGAGTCTTTTCTCTTTCTTTCTTATGAGTCCAGCTAAGGGTTTGTCAATTTTCTTTATCTTGGAACCAGCTCTTAATTTCACCGATCCTTTCTATTGTTTTTTTAGTCTCTATTTTATTTATTTCTGCTATTTATTATTTCCTTCCTCTACTGACTTTGGGATTTGTTTATTCTCCTTTTTTTTAGTTCTTTTAGGTATAATGTCAGATTGAGATTTTTCTTGTTTCATGAGGTAGGCTGTATTGCTATAAATTTTCCCTTAAGTGTCACTTTTGCTGCATCCCATAACAGTTGGTATGTTATATTTTCATTTTCATTCGTCTCTAGGTATTTTTTTATTTCTCCTTTGATTTTTTCATTGATCCAATGGTTGTTCAGTAGCATGTTGTTTAGTCTCCACATATTTTTTTACTTTCCTAGCTTTTTTCTTGTAGTCAATTTCTAGTTTCATAGCATTGTGGTATGAAAAGACGCTTGGTATGATTTCAGTCTTCTTAAGTTTATTGAGGCTTGCTTTGTTTCCCAACATATGGTCTATCTGTGAGAACGTCCCACGTGCACTTGAGAAGAGTGTGTATTCTGTTTTTGGATGGAATGTTCTCCATATATCTAATTAAGTTCATCTGGTCTAGTGTTTCATTTAAGTCCACTGTTTCCTTGCTGACTTTAATATTTTTTCTTTGTCATTGACTTTGACAGTTTTAATATCATATGCCTTAGAAAGGGTCCTTTTGCATTAAGGTCATTAGGAGTTCTATTAGTTTCATGTACTTGCTTGTCCAGTTCTTTCCCGAGGTTTGGGAATTTCTCAGCTATCATTTCTTTGAATAAGCTCTCTGCTCCTTTCTCCCTCTCTTCTCCTTCTTGGATACTTATAATCCTTATATGACTTTTCCTAATTGAGTCAGATATTTCTTGAGGAATTTCTTCATTTTTTAAAGATCTTAGTTCTCCTTCTTCCTTCACCTGAATCATTTGTAAGTTTCTATCATCTTCGAGCTCACTAATTCTCTGCTCCATATGGTCTACTCTATATTTTTAATGCTTTCTACACTGTTTTTTCATCTCATTAATTGTGTTCTTCATTTCCATAATTTGTTTGGTTTTTTTAAGAGTTTCAATCTTTTTGTAGAAGTACTCCTTCTGTTCATTACTTTTATTCCTGAGCTCATTGAACTGTCTTTCTGAGTTTGTTTTTAACTGACTGAGTTTCTTTATGACTGCAATTTTGAATTCTCTGTCAGTTAGATTGTAATCTTCTGTGACTTCAAGTTTGGTTTTTGGAGAGCTGTCATTCTCCTGTTCTGCGGTGTTACTGTAGTTCTTCATGGTGTTTGATGAATTGATCGTCTGCTGGCTCATGTGTGGTATTAACCACCTTCCTTATTTGGGTACAGCTTTGGTTCTGAGCTGTTCCTGGTTGTATTTGAGAGCCTGTACTTTCCACCCTCCACTGCCTCTGCCAGGGCCATCCTCAGTGCCCTCCTTATGCCACTTGTGCCTCTGGGGTTGTTGGTGCCTTGCTGCTAAGTCGTTGCTTCAGTCTCAGGTGTTGCTACCAATGTCATCAGTGTGCAAGCACTCCTACTGCTTCTGGGGTCACCTGGGTCTCACGTTCTTCCACTGGTTCTCCACAGGCTCAGATGCTGCTGCCCTATGCACCTCCTGTGCTGCTGCTCATGGGTTGATGGGAGTGCTGGCTGCACCACTGCTAGGGGTGCTGGGTTCATGGGTGTTGCCATCACTGCCAGGTGCCCAGGGAGCTGGAGAATTATATGCAGTCCCCAGTACTGTTGGAGCTGGTGTCAGGGGTGCCACCTCTGCTGGTTGGGTCACTGGTTCTGCTGTGGTCCCTGAAATTTCTGGTTGCAGATTCCACCTGCCACTACTAGGGAGAAGCAGGGGCTAAGCAGGGAGAGGTTTTTGTTGCTGCTTGCTCTGCAGTCTCTGGTGCTAGCCAGTGTGTTTTGAAAACAGGTCACAGTGCCCCACTCCAGCAGGGAAAATATGAGTTTTGTATACTACTCCCACTGTTGGAAAGATCTGGCCACTGCCAGGGCAAGGGGAGGGGTGTGCACAGTGGGCCTGCTGGGAGACGGGCAGGGAGTGAGCCGGCCCACCTTCTCTGTCCCTGCCATGACCACTCGCAGCTTGGTCCACTGGGAGATAGGCAAGTGCAAGCTGGCCTACCTTCTCTGCCTCTCCCATGACTGCTTGCAGGCTTGCAGGCTGGATCTAATGGGAGATGGGCAGGGAGCAAGCTGGCCCACCATCTCTTCTCTTGCTGTGACTGCTCACAGGCAAGCAGGCTGGGTCCAATGGGAGATGGGCAGGGAGCAAGCTGTGTTTGCTTCCACACAGGTGTGGGGATCTGTGCCCTGGATTGCTGCTGCTGGGGGAGGAGAAAAGGGCTGCTCCTCCCAGGGGTCCAGTCCACTCACTTTCAGATGTATTGATACATGAATCTCTGTGTATGGAATCCTCTGTTGGTCAATGGATGTCCAATTGGTTGTAAGTTAGAGGGGAGAGACAAAGGGAACATCTCACTCTGCCATGATGTTGATGTTACTCCCCCTTCTAATGTCTTTATGGCTTTATTTTTACATTAAATCTCTAAACTCTGTATGATTTATTTTGAAGAATGGTATGAAGTAGGAATCTACTTATTTTTTTAAATGTTTATCCAGTTTGATACTGGATACTTTTTTTTTTTTTTTTGAGGAAGATTAGCCCTGAGCTAACTACTGCCAATCCCCCTCTTTTTGCTGAGGAAGACTGGCCCTGAGCTAACATCCATGCTCATCTTCCTCTACTTTATATGCGGGATGCCTACCACAGCATGGCTTTTGGCAAGTGGTGCCATGTCCACACCCAGGATCCGAACTGACAAACCCTGGGTTGCTGAGAAGTGGAACGTGTGAACTTAACTGCTGCGCCACCAGGCCAGCCCCTCTTTTTTTTTTTTTAAAGATTGGCACCTCAGCTAACGTCTGTTGCCAATCTTCTTTATTTTTTTTTCTTCTTCTTCTTCTCCTCAAAGCCCCCCAGTACATAGTTGTATATTCTAGTTCTAAGTGCCTCTCGTTGTGCTATATGGGACACTGCCACAGCCTGGCCTGATGAGCGGTGCCATGTCTGTGCCTGGGATCCAAACTGGGAAAACCATGGGCCACTGAAGCAGAGTGCATGAACTTAACCACTCAGCCACGGGGCTGGCCCCTGGATACTATTTTTTTGAATAATCCAATTTCTCCCCCCTCATCTGACAGTGTCTAATTTTCTACTATGAACAATGACAAAATTAATATTACCTCTTCCTCCCTCTCCCTACCCTTTTCTCCATCACTTTATTGTAGTAGGTAATATCTTTCTTAGTGTTTACCTCTGTATTATTCAATAGAATACTTATAACTCTACTACTTGGTTTATTAGCTTTAAGTGATAACTTTTGCCCCTTTACTGAGGATGAAGAAATCAGTATACTTTTATCCTTTTCCACATTTGCTTCCCACCTTTTGTTAGTGATATAATTTCTACATTATCAGGGCTGATAACATTTCATTCTGTTCTGTCACCAGAATCCCCATATTTTTCTTAGTCTTACAGTTCTCTTCAGCGATCACTGCCAGTCCCTTTGCAGTTGTTTTTTGACTCATCTCCTGCTTGGCTGAATCTTCTCTCAGATTTCTCAAGTAGGCTCATGAAAAGAATAGTCCCTGAGTCCTTTCATGTTCAAATGAATTGTCTTTTGCCTTTATACCTGAAAGAGAGTTTGGCTTATACTTTCTTTACCTTGGGATCTTGTAGATATTGCTCCAAAATCTTTGAGCCCTGAAGTTTGCTATGGAAAAAGACTGAGGCCAGCCTTTGGATTCCTTCCTCCACATTATGCCAAGGAAGCTCTGGCAGCTTAACCTTATTAACTGTAGACCACCTCTGAGTCCAAATTTTAGTCAGCCAACCAAGCTGTTACAGCCATCTCCAGCTACACAAAGGCCCACTTTGAATCCACCATCTAGTAAAGTGCACCCATATCAATGAATTCAGCTGGATCTAGTGTAATATTCTGTTCTCCTTGTTCTAATACCCTTAGCATGTACCCCACACATTCACCAGGATTTTGCTAATATATATTAACAAAGTATTACAATTCTTTTTTTTTTTTTTAATTTTATTCTTTGAGGAAGATTAGCCCTGGGCTAACTACTGCCAGTCCTCCTCTTTTTTGCTGAGGAAGCTTTGCCCTGAGCTAACATCTGTGCCCATCTTCCTCTACTTTATATGTGGGATGCCTACCACAGCATGGTGTGCCAAGCAGTGCCATGTCCGCACCCAGGATCCAAACCAGTGAACTCTGGGCTGCCGAGAGGCGGAACATGTGAACTTAACCGCTGCGCCACCAGGCTGGCCCCCAAAGCATTACAATTCTTTTGGTGTGTAAGCTATTTCCTTCTGGGTCACACTGTGTATCTATCTGTCCCCCTGAAGCATGTTGAGATTTGATCCTAGGGATGGGGCTAGTGGCAACAGAGAGTGGTTGTCATGGGTCCTGAGGATAATGAGCATCCTTTCAAGGCATCTGTCCCTGGTGACATTATCACAGTTTTCAAACAGAGATTCATCTCTTCAGTTACTGGAGAGCAAGCAATTTTCATTGGTAATGGAGGCTCGGTGCCTTGCAATGACCATCCTTCACCACTGAATGCTTACACAT
This sequence comes from Equus asinus, assembly GCF_041296235.1. Taxonomy (NCBI): domain Eukaryota; kingdom Metazoa; phylum Chordata; class Mammalia; order Perissodactyla; family Equidae; genus Equus; species Equus asinus. The sequence goes on from NC_091813.1 coordinate 46,492,446, forward strand.
TTTAAAAAGCTTTGAAGCTTGCAAACATATCATATCATGAAATTTCATATGAACTTTTATAATGAAGCAACTTTGAAAAGAATACTTTTATCTAGAATCCTTATAGCATACAACCGAATATCACTCTCTTCTGTTGCCCCTAGCCATTTGAGAGAACTCTATTTGCCAAACTTTGAGGCAGACATTTTACCTGAGTGGTTCTCAGTTGAAGTCTTATTGCCCTGAGGGAACACTTTGGAAAGGTATGAAGGTGTCACAGCAACTAGGAGTTGCTGCTGGCATTTAGTGGGCAGGGGCCAGAGATGCTAGACATCCAACAATGTGTGGGATAGTTCTGTCCAACTTTTAATGTCCTGCTAAATATTCACTGAGTAAAGAAAACTTATTTTTAATTATCTGCGCAGACTCTAACTCTGTTGTAAATATAAACATAAAATATTTTTTGTATAATTCCAATAAACACCAAATTTTCCAAGAACATAAACTCTCATGTTAACTCGAGGGAAGACTGCATTTGGTTCAGTTAGAACTTTTTCAAGAGTGGTTCTCCATTTTGGAAAATCATCAAAGGCAATGCCACGCATGGCATCTGAGTGGTCAACACTCATCTAATCCAATCAGCCTGTATTTATAATGTTGCACTTACAGTGATTTGATCTATCTATATGAATATACTTACTTAGTCCTTATTTCATTAATTATAGAGAAAAAGTATCAATATTCAGTTGAATATTTCAAATTGGGTCTTACATCTTTGCCCACAAATAAACAGTTACCAAAATCCCATTTTGTTAAGAATTTTTTCTCTAATGAAGCAAGGAAACCATCAAGATTAAGTGACCACTTGACCAAGAAACATGGTGAAAAGGTGGCAGAGATATAGAATTCTTCTGAGATATAATATTCTGAAAAGTTTGAAAACTGTCTTACTATTCACTGGAATGTTTAACAAATTTTTCCTAATCAGAAAGATAGTTTTATTGTTTCTTTCAGAATAGCACAAATAATTGTAAACATGGTAGTCCTTCATGACATCAGTCTAGGCAATGGTTTCATGGATATGACACCAAAAGAGCAAGCAAGAACAAAAATAAACAAGTGGAACTACATCAAACTAAAAAGCTTCTGCACAGCAAAAGAAACAATCAACAGAGTGAAAAGGTAACCTATGGAATGAGAGAAAATATTTGCAAACCATATATCTGATAAGGGGTTAATCTCCAAAATATATAAGGAACTCCTATAACCCAAGGGTTAAAAAAACCTAGTAACACACTTTAAAAATGGTCTAAGGCCTAACAGTAATCAAAAGCATTCCAAAGAATTAAACTCCAGGACCAGACAGCTTTCCTGGGGAATTTTACCAAACTTTCAGAGACGATTTAATACCTATCCTTCTTAAGCTATTCCAAAAAATCAGGGAAGATGGAACACTTCCTAACGCATTCTACAAGGCCAACATCACTCTGATACCAAAGCCTGACAAGGACAGCACAAAAAAGTAAAACTACAGGCCAATATTGCTGATGAACATAGATGCAAAAATCCTCAACAAAATTTGGCAACCTGAATTCAGCAATACATCAAAAGGATCACATACCATGATCAAATGGGATTCATACCAGGGACACAGGGATGTTTCAACATCCGCAAATCAATCAACGTGATACACCACATCAATATATTGAGGAATAAAAACCACATGATCATCTCAATAGATGCATAGAAAGCATTTGACAAGATCCAACAGCCATTTATGATAAAAACTCTGCACAAAATGGGGATAGAAGGAAAGTACCTCAACATAATAAAGGCCATATATGACAAACCCACAACCAACATCATACTCAATGGGCAAAAACTGAATGCCGTCCTGCTGAGAACAGGAACAAGACAAGGATGACCACTATCACCACTCTTATTCAACATAGTACTGGAGGTTTTGGCCAGAGCAATTAGGCAAGTTAAAGGAATAAAAGGAATCCAAATAGGGAGGGAAGAAGTGAAACTCTCACTGTTTGCAGATGACAATGATCTTATATATAGAAAACCCCAAAAACTCCATCGTAAAATTAATAGAAATTATTAACAACTACAGTAAAGTTGCAGGGTACAGAATCAACTTACAAAAATCAGTTGCTTTTCTATACTCCAATAATAACTTACAGAAAGAGAACTCAACAATACAATTCCATTTGCAATCACAACTAAAAGAATAAAGTACCTAGGAATAATTTTAACCAAGGAGGTGAAGGACTTATACAATGAAAACTATAAGACATTACTGAAAGAAATTAATAATGACATAAAGAGACGCAAAGAGATTCCTTGCTCATGGATTGGAAGAATAAACATAGTTAAAATGTCTATACTACCCAAAGCATTCTACAGGTTCAATGCAATCCCAATCAGAATCCCAGTGACATTCTTCACGAAAATAGGGCAAAGAATCCTGAAATTCATATCGGGCAACCAAAGACCCTGAATTACCAAGGCAATCAAGAGAAAAAAGAACAAAGCTGGAGGTATCACAACCCCTAACTTCAAAATGTACTACAAAACCGTAGTGATCAAAACGGCATGGTACTGGTACAAAAAATAGGCACACAGATCAATGCAACAGAATTGAAAGCCCAGAAATAAAACTACACATCTATAGACAGCTAATCTTCGACAAAGGTGCCAAGAACATACAATGGAGAAAAGACAGTCTCTTCAATAAATGGTGTTGGGAAACCTGGACAGCCACATGCAATCGAATGAATGTAGACCACTATTTCACGCCATACACAAAACTAAACTCAAAATGGATCAAAGACTTGAAGATACGTCCTGAAACTATAAAACTCCTGGAAGATAATATCGGTAGTACACTCTTTGACATCAAACTAAAAAGGATCTTTTCAAATACCATGTCTTCCCAGACAAGGGAAACAAAAGAAAAAATAAACAAGTGGGAGTTCATCAGACTAAAGAGCTTCTGCAAGGCAAAAGAAACTAGAATCAAAACAAAGAGACAACCCACCAATTGGGAGAAAATATTCACAAATCATATATCTGACAAGAGGTTAATATCCATAATTTATAAGGAACTCACACAACTGAACAATAAAAAAACGAACAACCCGATCAAAAGATGGGCAGAGGATATGAACAGATATTTTTCCAAAGAAGATATACAGATGGCCAATAAACACATGAAACGATGTTCAACATCACTAATCATCAGGGAAATGCAAATCAAAACTTCACTAAGATACCACCTTACACCTGTTAAAATGGCTATAATCACTAAGACTGAAAATAATAAATGTTGGAGAGGATGAGGATAAAAGGGAACTCTCATATACTGCTGGTGGGAATGCAAACTGGTGCATCCACTATGGAAAACAGTATGGAGATTCCTCAAAAAACTAAAAATAGAACTACCATACAACCCAGCTATCCCACTACTGGGTACCTACCCAAGAAATTTGAAATCAACAATCCAAAGTAACATATGCACCTCTATGTTCATTGCAGCACTATTCACAATAGCTAAGACATGGAAGCAACCCAAGTACCCATCAACCGATTATTGGATAAAGAAGATGTGGTGTATATATACAATGGAATACTACTCAGCCATAAAAAAGACAAATTCATCCCATTAGCAATGACATGGAAGGACCTGGAGGGAATTATGCTAAGCAAAATAAGCCAGTCTGAGAAAGACAAACACCAGATGATTTCACTCATATGTGGAATATAAACAAATACATGGACAAAGAAAACAGTTCAGTGGTTACCAGGGGAAGGTGGGCAGGGGGTGAAGGGGAGCACTTATGTGGTGACAGTCAAGAAATAATGTACAACTGAAAGCTCACATTGATGTAAACTATTATGAACTCATTAAAAAATAAAAAATTTTAAAAAATGTACAAAAAAAATGGTCTAAGGCTTGAATAGACATTTCTCCAAAGAAGACATACAAATGGCCAAAAGGTAAATGAAAAAACACTCAACATCAATAGTCATTAGAGAAATGCAAATCAAAACCACAATGAAGGCCAGCCCGATGGTGTAATGGCTAAGTTTCAGTGCGCTCTGCTTTGGCATCCTGGGTTCACGGGTTCAGATCCCAGGCATGGACCTACACCACTCATCAAGCCACGCTGTGGCAGTGACCCACATACAAAATTGAGGAAAGATTGGCACAGACGTTAGCTCAAGGCCAATCTCCCTCACCAAAACAAACACAATGAGATGTCACCTCATACCTGGCAGAATGGTTATTATCAAAAAAAGAAAAAAGAAAGAAAAGAAAAAGACAAGTGTTGGTGAGGATGTGGAGAAACTGGAACCCTTGCACACTGTGCAGCTGCTATGGAAAACAGTATAGTGGTTCCTCAAAAAATTAAAAATAGAACTACCATATGATCCAGCAATCCCATTTCTGGGTATTTATCCAAAAGAATAGAAATGAGGATCTCAAAGAGATATTAGCACTCCCATGTTCACTGCAGCACTATTCACAACAGCTAAGATGTGGAAACATCTAGACGTCCATCGACAGATGAATAAAGAAAATGTGATCTACACATACAATGGAATATTATTCAGACTTTAAAAAGAAGGAAATTCTGTAATACTTGACAACATGGGTGAAGCTTGAGGACATTATGCTAAGTGAAATAAGCCAGGCACAGAAAGCCAAATACCACATGATTCCACTTATATAAGGTATCTAAAATAGTCAAATTCATAGACTCGAAGAGTGGAATGGTTGCCAGGGGCTCAGGGGAGCGGAAAATGGGGAGTTACTAATCAACAGGCATAAAGTTTCAGTTAAGCAAGATGAGTAAGGCCTAGAGACCTGCAGTACAACATGGTAGCTGTGGCCAACAGTGATGTGTTGTGGGCTTAAACACTTAAGAAGGGGAAAAAAGCAACTCTACAGGAATCTGCAATCATCTCTAGACAGAACTTGAAATGTTAAAAAGCGTTAGAAATGAGAATACCGCTTCCTATCATGTGTTATTAGTTGGGCAAAATAGTTAAAACTTTTTGGTTTTAGCTTCCTTATTTGTGAATTGGGGATAGTGCTGTTACTACGCAAAATTGGGGTTCTCTTGCCTGATGTGCATTTTAAGAAAAGCCAATTATTACAGCATCAGCTTTTGGGAAAAGAAAACAGCTTTACTGCCAGATCCACCTGCAAGGAGACGGGGCATATGCCCTCAGATCTGTCTCCCCGATCCAGAGCTTGGGGCAAATTTTATGAGATGAAGGGCAGGGTGGGCTTAGACGATCGGAGGTAGGGAGAGATGAGGTAACAGATGATCTGCACAGATGCAGTCAAGCTTCATGGCTCTTCCGAGGACACATGTTCACAAAATAGTGGTGGTAGCATGATCTGAGGGTGGAGTTTTTAACTCTTTGACATCAATAAGGTCACTTACTGAACATTTGTGCCGGCCTAGCTAATGGGTTGGTGGTCTCAACTGGCCTGAACTGGACAAGGGGGTCTCAGTTCCTGAAAAGCCACTCTTGATTACTCTGTTGGTAAGACGGGGTCAGTTGAACTCGTCCTGGAGGGCCCGCAGTTACAGTGGCACCTACTTTTCAGGTGAGATTTAAAAGGTGCACAATGTCTTACACTTCCAGAGAAATGGTAGCTTAATTAGTGTGTGTAAATGTGTATGTGACTATTTACTTTTTCCTAAATGTTAATAGTAAAATCATCTTTAAAAGTGAAATAGAGGTCTACAATGCCTTATCTGGGAGCCTTGGATGCAAATATATTTCAGAACCCAGATTTTTTTTTTTTGATTATAGAAAGGTAATATGACATATGTACTGTTGACTATATAATACCCCCAATGGAGTATGTAATCAAACACTCTACTATCACATTCACACTAAGTGAATAAAAACCATAATAGTTTCATATCAATTTGGGTCAGGTTTTGCTGCCAAGTTAGTTTTGACGCCAAACTTGTGAAAAACTTACTGTTTTTAGAGATTTGGAGATTTTAGAATTGTGGGAAAGGGAAGGTCAACTTACATAATCTTATCCCTTTTTAGAAATATTTTTAAAACTTCACAATTTTTTTGTCACCTTTATAGTTTCTGTAACATCACCAGCATAGCTTTATTAAAGGTCCCAAATGTATTGGAACAGAAAACATAAAAACAAAATGAACAAACAAAATGTGGCTAGCTATACAGTGTTAGAGAAAAATTAATCCTGCCAACTGTATAACAGGTTATTAGTATGAAGATGGAAAGAAATCAAATTGAAATAATTTCTTCTATTTCATTGAACAAGGATTCTCTTTCAGAAAGAATTGAGATAAAAACGATACTAGAAAATTGGTCATGTAAAGACTTGCAATCAAGTGAATTTCGTTACAAATTGATGCAAGCATTCTGCATAATAATTAATCTTTATTATGTGCATATGTAACACTCATAAGGAATAAAAGAATCATAAAAGAAAATTTATTTCCAAAAATACTAAGAATGGATACAATAATAGAAACTAGAAAAAAAATCTTAAGAAAAAATTCATCTTTTTCAATGTCATTGTTTTGCAACATATGAAACAACAGCTATGCTTGGTGGCAATATGGGTTTACAGTCAACTTCAAGTAGGATCAGGTATTTTCACAATTCACTGCATTATTCATCAACAATACTTGGTCTTTAAGGATCTTAATGAAAAGACTTCAAAATCACTGAATGTCACCAGTGCTAATAAACAAGGAATAAAATTTAAGAATGATCACTGAGGGTCCGGCCCTGTGGCCTAGTGGGTAAGTTTGGTGCACTCCACTTTGGCAGCCCAGGTTCGGTTCCTGGATGCTGACTTACACCACTCATTGGCAGCCACGTTGTGGTGGCAACCTACATACAAAATAGAGGAAGATTGGCAACAGATGTTAGCTCAGGGCAAATCTTCCTCAGTAAAAAAAAAAGAATGGAAGATTATTATTTTATAAACTACAATGATGAAGAAGAGTTTGAATGCTTATCCTACCCACATAAGTAAAATGGCTCTCCAGAACATATTGCTTAAAAAGATTTTGTTCATTATGGATACTATTGATATTTTTATTCCATTAATGAAAATTTAAACAAAAATTAAAATATTTTAAAGTTATCTGATATTTATTCTAGATGCATTTGAAAAGTTAATGAGGTTCTTTCTTATACTGTAATCTCATTCAAATGAGGGGATTTCTTGTCAACAAATTTACATTATTTAAAATACTTGCTTCCCAAGAGTTTTTATCACTTCCATCTTTGCAGCAGTTATGCAAGAAGAGGCTTGAAGATACCAATTTTGAAATACATTGTTCTCATTTGGGCGCTAGTAAAAAAGGCATGATGATTAGGATTAAAGATCGATATGAACTTAGCATTAACAGATGGGGTGCCTAATCCATTTGAAACGAAGGTGGAACATGGGAGAGTTAATTAAGCTTCAAAAAATGACCTTGAGGTCAAAGCACAATTTAATATCCTTCCAATTGTGAAAAGTTTTGGATGCATTAAGACTCTCATATCCACTTCTCCAGGAAGAAACTAAATTACTTTTTACAATATTTCCTACTACATGTTAAATAGAAAGGTTTCAGTGTAGAAGTACATTTAGTGCAAAAACAATGAAACGGCAAATATGTAAAAGGAGTTTTGAGATTCCTTTCCACAGACTTAAATCAAATATTATTAAATAGTGGAGATACATGAAATGCAGCAATCTTGAATTTCCTTAATGAAGTTTTTTTAAATTAAGATTATGATAGTTAACAACCTTGTGAAATTACAGTTGTACATCATTATTAGTCATGTTGTAGGTACACCACTTCACCCCTAGTGCCCTCCCTCCACCCCCCCCTTTCCCCTGGTAACCACCAATCAGTTCTCTTTGTCCTTATGTTAACTACCACCTATGAGTGGAGTCATACAGAGTTCGTCCTTCTCTGTCTGGCTTATTTCACTCAGCATAATACCCTCAAGGTCTATCCATGTTGTTGTGAATGGGACGATTTTATCCTTTTTTATGGCTGAGTAGTATTCCATTGTATATATATGCCATATCTTTTTTATCCATTCATCAGTTGGTGGGCACTTAGGTTGCTTCCACGTCTTGGCTATTGTAAATAATGCTGCAATGAACACAGGGGTGCATGGGACTTTTGGAATTGCTGATTTCAAGTTCTTTGGATAGTTACCCAGTAGTGGGATGGCTGGGTCATAAGGTATTTCTATTTTTAATTTTTTGAGAAATCTCCATGCTGTTTTCCATAGTGGCTGCACCAGTTTGCATTCCCACCAACAGTATATGAGGGTTCCTTTTTCTCCACAACCTCTCCAACATTTGTCACTTTTTTGTTTTGGATATTTTTGCCATTCTAACAGGTGTAAGGTGATATCTTAGTGTAGTTTTGATTTGCATTTCCCTGATGATTAGTGATGATGAGCATCTTTTCATGTGCCTATTGGCCATCCGTATATCTTCTTTGGAGAAATGTCTGTTTGAAAGTTTACATTTTTTTTAAAAAGGGGAGTCCATTTAAAAATCAGTAACTTTTTATTTCTAATAAGATAAAAATTGATTTCAAACAGATACCAATGTCAAATCCTTTCAATGTTATTTCTAGCTTTTCAAACTACATAGCACAAACATAAAAGTTATCTTACTGAAATTAAACCTTCGTGAGAGTTGGTTTTAACAGACTGGGCTTTTAGTGAGGAGGTTAAAGAATGATGGTTCAGTATACTGATCGAAATAGTTCTGACACCTAGTTTTCCTATGATGCGCTTTAAGTACTAATTAGATATTGTTTGATAAGTAGAAATGATAGTCCCTCCAGAAAATAAAGATGAAAAAGGTCCTAAGAGTGATGTGCAATCCCCAAGCGTGATCTATCTAACTTGTCACTCTCATCCAACGTAAAGTTTCAAGCTGAAAGATGAAAACTCTGCCTCCTTGTTGCCATTTCATCAATATGCGAAGATAGTACCATATGAGTGACAAAGATCCAGATTTCCTCCTTCTAGATAAATTGTTCTAGAGGTTGTAAAATAGCCATTTTTTCAAGGGAATCAGTAAAGCTATATTTATTTTCAATTAAGAAAATGGTCCGTCAATGTTTTTATTTATCCTGAATTGTCTCCTGAAAAAAATGTATCCCCACAATTGGCCGAAATGGAAGCCTGCAGGAAGCAAGGTCTTGGTTGATCACCCTTTTTTAAAAAGGTGGTGGATGACATCTGGAGGCAACTGGAAAAAGTGCTGCTTTCAGGAATGAAGTGGGGAGAATGAGAAAGCAGTCCTTTCCATTTAGACAAGATTTTCTTTTTTTGAAGTTTAACCAGGGTAAACTAAAACCTTTAATTTTAAAGTTAGTTGAACGAACCTCAATTCAGTTAAGTAATATTTATTAAGTACATAATACAATGCTACAAGGGAGATAGAGACATAAGACCCATAGTTTCCATCTCATTGAGCTTACAATCTACTCGGGAACGAAAGATAAGTGCTAAAATAACGATAATACTAGAATATGTGAGAAAATTTGGGCATAGCATAACTACACAGGAATTCAGATTTCAGTGAGGGTGTTCAGAGAAAGTTGACTACATTCAACAAACATTTCCTGAAGACTCACTGTGTGCCAGGCACTACTCTAAAGGCTAAATAAGACACACTACCTCCCCTCAGGCCCTCTCAGTATAGGAGGGAAGATGACACACAACAGAAAAATTCTATATGAAGGAGCAGGTGGGCTATTAGAATTATGCATAATGGAGGGAAATTAAAACAGCCTCAAGACTGAGAGGAGGGTCCGAAAAGGCTTCCTAGAGCAAGTAGTACCTAAGCTGACTCTTAAAAGATGAGTAGGAATACTTCAGGTTCAGCTTTGGCACAATAAGCCTCTGCCAGCCAATCTCGCCCACTGATTACAACTACAAACTCATGACAAAATACAAACAGCAACAACCTGAGGACCTGAAAAGTAAACAAAGGTTGTGATGGGGAGTCAAAACTTAGGAAACCTGCAAGGGGATGAGTTTTCTGGCTTTTTTCCCTCTTTTTTTCTTGTGGCTTTGTCCTGAGATGAGGCCCCATTTGGGAATTGTCCGGCGGCAAAGGTAGCTAAAACTCTGATAGAAACCCCATCTTTCTGATCCAGAGAACAGAAAAAAAGGAGTCTCTGTGAGTTGGAAAGTGAGTGGGGTGGAGGGAGAGGAGAGAGTTAGAGAAGGTGATCCCTAATTTTGCATACGAAGCACACAAATCTTGGGGTCACTCCTGAGTTGCACCTTGTGCAAGAGACCTGAAGCAGCATAGCCAGGCTCTGCCCACTGATGGAAGAGTCAAACTGTGATGCACGTCTCAGACTGACTCCTGAGAGGCACACATTCAGGACAGACCAAGAGCAGCACAGCCAGGCTCTTACAACTGAAATGAGACTGAACCATCACCCACAGAACGTGAAACAAAACTTGCAACATGAACTGAACCAGGTTGATTGTGGAAACAAACACACATTCTTGAGAAAAGGGTTTTAACAAGACCCAGAGTCTGCACAATGTCCAGGATACAATAGACACAACAGGAAATTACCTGTCATACAAAGAACCAGGACAATGTGACCAAATCCTAAGGGAAAAGACAACAGATACCACCTCTGAGATAACGCAGATGTTAGAATTTTCAGATGAAGACTTTAAAGCAGCTATTATACACTCTAGGATGTAAAGATAAACACACTTGAGATAAACATTTTCAGCAGAGAAACAGAAACTATGAAAAGGAACTAGGTGGAAATTTTGAACTGAAAGGTACAACATCTGAAGTAAACAAATTCACTGGATAGGTGCAACTGCAAAATGGAGATGATGAAAGAAAGAGGCAGTGAACTTGAAGATAGATAAATCAACAGAAATTATCCAAACTGAAGAACAGAGCAGGGGGAAAGGATTGGACAAAACAGAACATATGAGCATCAGGGACCTGTGTGACAATATCAAAAAGTCTAACATACAATCCTTAGTCCCAGAAGGAGAGGAGAAAGAGATTGAGGCAGAAAAACTATTTGAAAAAGCAATGGCTGAAATCTTCCCAAATTTGACGAAAGATGTATATTTACAGATTCCAGAAGCCTGGTGAACTCCAACAGTTAAATTCAAAGAAAACCATGCCTAGAAACAGAAATATCAAAATCAAACTGCTGGAAATCAAAGATACAGAAAAAAATCTTGAGAGCAGCTAGAGAAAAATGAAACACTACATAGAGAAAGAGTGATGATCTGAATGACTGCAGAGTCCAGGGTAGCCAGAAGACACTGGAACAACATCTCTAAGCGCTGAAAGAAAAGAGCTGTGAACTCAGAAGCCTATATCTAGGGAAAATATTTTCAATAGTGCAGGTGAAATAAAGACATTTTCAGATGAAGGAAAACTTAGAAAGCTATTGTCAGGAGACCTGCCCTAAAAGAAATGCTGTAGGAAGTTCTTTAGGATGAAGAGAAAGGGCAACCTGGATGCTCAGGACCGAAAGAAGAGCCACAGAAAATGTGGCTATTTAGGTAAATAGAAAAGACTATTTTTTCTCTTAAATTCTTTAAAATAAGTACAATCATTAAAAATATAGGAAGGAATGCTATTAGTTACGGGAAACTAATCTACTGTAACAAAAATTCAGTGATTTAAAAAACAAAGAGATGTTTCTCTCACATAACAGAGGGAAGTATTCCAGGTTGACAGATAGGGTAGCTCTGCTCCATACATCACTCAGGGACCCAGGCTCCTTCCATTTTATGGGTCTGTAGTGCCCGAGGGCTTTGTCGTCATGTATATGGGAAACTCTGTCACAGCCATGTCCAGGTTCCAGCTGAGAAAGGAAGAAGACGGCATAGAGAAGAATATCCAGTGCCTTAAGGCCCCTGGTCTTTTTACTTACATTCTACTGGCATCCCTAATTACAAATTCAGCTGGGAAATGCAGCGGAGCTGTGCAGTCATGCACTGGGTTATAACTTAATTACTTAGGAAGAAAGGGCAAATGGATTTTGATAGCTAGCTAGCAGCCTCTATCACAGCGGATGAAAGAGAAAGGAGACATTTTAGACAGAGGGGACAGTACGATGAAATGCAAGGAAGTGAGAAACAGCATGTGGTGTATAAAGAACTAATAGTAATTTTGATGTTGTTGGAATGTAAATAATGAGGTCGAGATAGCAAGAGATGAAGCTAGAGAGGGGGGCAGGAGCAGATGAAGTCGGATTTTATTCTTAAGGAGGAGTTGAAGGGTTTTATGTAGCAGATTTTCATTTCAGTTAGATACTAAGGGGAGAAAGATGGATTTGGAGAACAGAAGACTAGAGGGGAGAAAATTAATTAGGAACCGGGACAATAGTCTTGGTGAAAGGTGTTAAAGTTTTAAAAGTAGGCTGTGATAATAGTATAGAGTAGATGCCTGATTTTAGAAATATGTAAAGAGGACTTGGTGATAAACCAAGGAGAAAGAAGGAAGCAGGCTCTCAGCTTCCTGTGACATGACTGGGTGGGTGATGGTACCAGCAGGGAATATCACAGAGAAGGAGCAGACTTATTGAGAAAAAAGATGAAACATTGTGAAGCTTGAATTCCTACAAAATATTTTTGGTTTTATTAAATCTCAGTGTGCCGGTGTGTTACTCAAGTCCGAACTCCTCTGTACAGCATAGAACGCTCTTTACAATCTGGACCTAACATACCTCTCCCATATCATCTTCTGTTCTCTTTAATATATATGATACCTTCTGTTGCAACCACATCAAACTTTTCTCAAAGAGACCTTCTCTAACTGAAATCTAAAATAGGTTCCCTTAAATCATAGCATCTGTACTTTCTGAGGTAAACTGGGAAGGGCTTAATGACCAAATGGTCAGGGCTGGAGAGACGGGTTGCAAAGGAAATGCTGATGAGACTCAGGTTTGTAGTCTGGAACCTAAGTGGATGCGAGAGTAATCAGCTAGAAAAGAACACTTCAGATAGACAATAAAGAAACATATTTACACATTTTGAGGCTGTGGTCCGTTTGGTCAAAGAGCAAAAGGAACAAAAAGCTGGAGTCGGAAAAGAAGATAAGCCTTTCCTTCTCTGCTGGCATAACTTTACTCAGGGATTTTGCACATCGACGCCCTGCTCCACTTCCTCACAAGAATGGAATCATTTACAGGGATTGGGGCGAGAGGGTGCCTTCAACCGCATGTTTGGTTCCAGCTTTCTTTCTTGAGCTACTGTTACACTGTCTATATACAGCCACTGATTGGCTGACTGACCTTGGGACAGTTGCTATTTATTCTCTATGACTTAATCCTCCTATCTGTAAAACGAGGATAACATGGAATTTAGAGTGTCATGAGGATTAATTTAGATAATACACGTGAAAGCTTACATATGAGGTCCAACAAATGCTGTGGAGTGACAGATGAACGACAGATCAACAGCCGATCTCCAAGGAGCACGGGCAGGAATTTTATACAGTGGTATAAGGGACAGACCTTCGGGCTCTCTTTGCTCCCCCAGGAGATCCGGGGAGCGGGCGCGAAGCCATCCCTTGCAATTCTTGGTGCGTCTTTTCTCATAACGGTTTGGCTCCTTCTTACCGCACGATTCGTCGGGTCCCAGGCTGCAGCTTCAGCTCGCTCCGCCACGGGGCGCCCGCCCGCTGGGCCTCTGTGGCTTCAGCTGTGTGTGATGCTGAGGCCCAGGCGCGACGTCCGGTCACCTAGGCAACCACATCACTTCCGGTTGTGACTGGGCCGTGGTTGGCGAGAAGCCGCATTTCTGCCATGTGACCCGCGCAGGCGCAGAGCGTGCGGGGTGGGGGTGGGGCGTGTCCGCTGCCCGATGCGGCGGGTGCGTTCCGAAGTGCGACTTCCCGGTCCTGGCCAGCGGCCGCCCCCGCGGAGGTGGCGCCTGCCGAGACGGCCGGGCCCGGAGGGGCGGGGCCGGGGCTCGGCTCCGAGGTCCTGAGGCTCGGCTGAGAAGCTGAGCGGCTGCAGGACCGCGTCTCCCGAGCCGCCGAGCTGGAGTTGGAACTGGAATTCCCGGGCGCCGGGGCCCCGGCTGCCGGGCAGCGGCTCCTCCAGGCCAAGGGCCCGGCGGAGAATGAGCCGGAAGCGGCGGCGGGCTCGCGGCGGAGCGGCGGGGCCGGGAGTCTGCACCGCTGGTTCATCACCGTGATCCTGTGTGCCGCCTTCCTGGGGCTGGTGAGAGCGGCCGCTGCGACCCCGCGGGCCGGGGCGTGAGCAGGCGGCGCGGCCTTCGAGTTCCAGGGTCGCCTCCGTCACTTGCAGACTGCGTGACCTTGGGCGCGTTAGTCTGCCCGAGACTCAGTTTCGTAATCTGTTTAAAGGGCACAGTTTTAATCTTGGAGGGTTATTGTCAAGTGCGAAATTTATTTTCCTAATATATTTCCCAGCTCCAGCCAGCCTTCCTCCCTCTCCTCCTCGGGGTGGGGAGCCGCAAGAAGGGTTGCCAGGTCTATAGCCGCTGTCCCCCGGGCCCAGCCAACCCTCGTGTTATTCCCTAAAGCTGCTTTTCTGGGATTTCCTCTTCCTCTGCTGATCAATTTCAGCCAACCTCTTGTTTTTACAGATGAGGAAATAGACCCAGAGAGGGAAAGTGACTTTTCCGGACCACACAGCTGGCTAAGTGGTAGAGCCAGGAATGCGTAGTGTTTTACTCTGCCCACAGGCCTATGTGAAACAAACCTTCAGATCTTTCAATGTTTTTCTTAGAGCAAACTGCAAGGCTAGAAGCACCTTTTGTCAAAACCCTTGGCCACCCCGCGATTCCTTTATTCCTGGACACCGCCCCCTCCCTCCACCCCGCGTCTTCATCACCTGTCTTGAATGTTGGGATTCTGGAGAGTTCGGAGGCGAATCCTCTGAGCGTCACTTCTGGTCACTCAACGTCTTTCTCTGAGCCACAACTGATTCTTAGAGTATTTTGATTTGAAAGAAGAAAAATCACTGCCGATCCTTGGTTGGCCCCCGCTGTGTGCCAGATCCTGTTGTCAGCGTTGTGCAGGCTGGAACAAATTGGATGAGAGCTAGGCTCAGCCTTTCTCCCATGTCCCAGGCGCGCGCTCTGCGCCCGGTGCCCAGGCCTGCTTTCCAGTCCCGCACAGCTCCAGCTTGGGCAGGGAGCACACCCAAGCGTTTCAAGCAGACCAGTGCAGTTAGAGTTAATTATTCTTGAAATGTAGACCGATTGGAAACATTTTTCAAATGTAAAACTAGTTTCCTCTGAAAGCCGACTGTAACCTTAATTCTTGCTAACACTAGATTGTCTTTAAGTAAAATTTTATTTTTAAAGGCATTGTATATATATGTATGTGGTATTCTCTAAGAAAGCCGTACAGACTGTATTGCTGATGGCTTGGGGTTTTCTTTGAAGAAAAATGCAGATTTAGAAACGTTTCAATTGTTTAATCTCCTGCATATTTTGTACTCGTAATTCAGAGGAAGCACCCCATGTGCATCCAGAAATATTGCTGTCTGTTTTAACAACATCAAAAATGAGAATATTTTGATGATTTAAAAAAATAATTTTTCTTTTACAATTTTTTTTTTAAAGATTGTCACCTGAGCTAACAACACCTATTGCCAATCTACTTTTCTTTTTTTCTTCTTCTTCTCCCCAAAACCCCCCAGTACATAGTTGTATATTCTGGTTGTAGACCCTTTTGATTGTGCTATGTGGGACGCCACCTCAGCGTGGCCTGATGAGCGGTGCCATGTCTGTGCCCAGGATCCAAAACCGTGAAACCCCGGGCTGCCGAAGTGGAGCGCGTGAACTTAACCACTTGCCATGGGGCCAGCCCCTAAAAAAATAATTTTTAACATTTAAATTCCTGTGATATTTGGGCATGTAGTATACTTAAAAATGTACAAAACTATTTCAAAAGTTACATTAATGTTACATTTTACTATTAATACAAAATAGTCTTTTATGGTATTGTTCAAAAAGGAAATAGGGGCCGGCCTGGTGGCGCAGCGGTTAAGTGCACACGTTCTGCTTCAGCGGCCCGGGGTTTGCAGTTTGGGATCCCGGGTGTGGACGTGGCACCGCTTGTCAAGCCATGCTGTGTTAGGCGTCCCACATATAAAGGAGAGGAAGATGGGCACGGATGTGCGCTCAGGGCCAGTCTTCCTCAGCAAAAAGAGGAGGATTGGCGGCAGTTGTTAGCTCAGGGCTAATCTTCCTTGGAAAAAAAAATAAGGAAATAGAATCGCAGCAAAAAACTGAAAGAATTAAAGAAGTTTTTAAAAATTTACAGTTGTCAAAACTAGAAAAAGAGGATTTGGCACACCAGAAATAGGAGTACTAGTATTGTCGTCATGAATTTTTCCTGACTGTGGGACTTCAAGTAATTCCCTACGTGACATTGAAACCCCCTCCTCCCTTTTTAATGGTGAAAAAAGCTACCACATAGATAGACATATTTTAATGGTTGTAAATAAAATCTTTTGCCTTTTTAAATTTCAGGGAATGAGTGTTGCTATCCTGGGACCCACGTTTCCAGATTTGGCAGTAAATGTGAACCGCAACATGAGCAGCCTTTCCGTGGTTTTTGTGGGCCGTGCCTTTGGATATTTGGGTGGTTCTGTGATTGGTGGAGTTCTTTTTGACAGTATGAATCCTTTTCTACTTTTGGGTAAGTAAACACCAATTTTCGCTTCTCTGTGACTGTCCAGGAAATTACAATTTGTTTTTGAATAGGAGCCATACTATCTTGCGGAATGTTTGACGACTTAGCTGGACTAGTGTTTGGACGTCCTCCGTGGAAGTCAGGTCTCCCTGGTGCCGGCTTTCATCTTGGCAGTTAAGGGAATCTCTGCTGGACCACTCTGGAAATTTAGATTAGCCCCAGAGTGTGTTAGCCATCCTTAGCCTTCCTGACTTCACCTGTAATTTAGACACCACCCCTGGATCGCGTCCTGGTCGTCCAAGGCGCTCTGCCTGTCAGAGTTTAGGGCAGATCTCCTGAAGCCACCAGAGATCAGAATGAATGAACTTGAACTTGCCCAGGCTGAATCCTGGACTGAGAATGAAGGTAGGAGTGGATGGTGGGTGAAATGATGTAGTCTGAATTTTTGTCCCTGCTGCCCCGTGTCAATGATAATCCCAAACCTTTCTACCTCACCCTTGAGATAGATGGCAAAGCTTTTAACTTACTCTTTTTTGAATAAATTGACATGTTGAAAGAAAATCTGGCTTGATGTAATAAAACCGCTTTGGAAGTAAGGAGAATAATTTACTGTTGTTGATGAATAACTAAATAATCCCTCTGATTTCCAAAGTGGTTGAAAGAATATATTTCTTATGTTTCCTTCCCTATTCCCCAAACTAATTTATTTAATACATTTCTACTACCAACTACTATAGTAGTTGCATTTTACTTTTATGTTTTTTATTTTTTACCTCCTATCTAAAGATCTCTTTAGGTTCTTAAATATGAAACATTTAAATAAGTAATTTTTGAGCTGTCTGTTTTGCCATAAAACTTTGCCATGTATTATAACTTATAGTTTGATTATTAGCAGTGCTAGATGTGTATTTATATTAGAATCACATATTTTATAGTCCATAAAGATTATAAAAGTTTTTAAGTGAAATGACTATTTGTAGAAGCTGAACCTCTCATCTCATTGTTACTCAATTTTAATGTGACTTACTCTGCATTTTGGGGAGTTTTTTGATGTTGACTTGAGCCATGACTCTACATGAATGTTGTTTTCAGCTGACTTTTACATTTCTTCTCAGGGATGTCAATGTTGGCTACGACAGTTGGTCTTTATCTTGTTCCATTTTGCAAGGCAGTGGTATTACTGATTGTCATGATGTCCGTCTTTGGTGTTTCAATGGGCATCCTGGATACAGGTTAGTGACCTCATCAGTGTCACCTCTGGGAGTAGGGACTTTCCACTTGAAAAAGAAGAACAGGTGATATTAAATTGTCACTTGCAGTGTCTGCCAAAATGACACTGACCTACTGAGTTGGTCATAGGCTCCCCCGATCAGAACCACCCTTCTGGCATCTACTCTTCTTGCCAAGTAGGATGTCTGTTTTTGAGCAGCCAACCACGGAGCGAATTTAAAGAATTTTGTTGTATGAGAGATTGTGGATTTACAGTATCCAACCAGGGTAGGGTCCGCACCTGGGTAATTACAGTGCAGGTGAGCGGGCTTTCATTTTGGGCTAGAACTTCATTGTAGTATGGGGGAATTGATGAGTTAATCAGTTAAACTAAGTTTGGAAACATTTTTGGCTGAGGAAGTCTAGAAGCCACTATCCAGTTTACAATGCACCTTGCCTTTTGAACTAAAAGAAACCTGTGCTGTGTATTATTTTCCTTTTCTTCCTTTTCTCTCAAAAGTCCTGCCCTCCTGCAGGAGAGCCTCATCATGTATCTTGATATCTTTTAAAACCTACAAAATAACACATGACTTTTGTTCACCCTTAAAGCCAGCTTCCTCCCCTGCTTCCCTGCTCTGCCGTTACTTGACATGTCAGGGAAATATTTTATACTTTAGGCTTAGTTTGGTTGTGAAATTACGGGGTAGAATTCTATGTTTGTCTGCAAATGCGGTTAAAAAAGGAAAAGAAAGAAAACGCAAGACTTGCTTCTTCTTGCCTCTCACCTTGTAGAAGGAATCCTTAGTGCCTGTCACGGGCACTGCAGAATCCTGTAGTGGTCAGGTTCCTGAACACGTGTTTCACATCTGCTATATACATAAATAATTTCCTTCAAGTGGCTGCCCATTGCAAGTACAGAAAGCTTGGGTTATTTGGCCACTGTCTGATGTTAATATCTATTTAAAATATTTATAAATAAATAAATATATAAATATCCCCCCTCGCTGCCAGCCTGGTATTAGAACTGTGTTATAAAAAGCCTTGTGCTAATGGGCCTGGCTCTGGGAGGTAGTGCTTTGCTAGCCTGTAGAATCCCATTTGTAAGTATGTGATATTTCAGTGCTTATTGCTCTCTCGTGGTGGGGGGTTAGAGTTCCTCAGTCATAGAATTGACTTGATAACAACATGCATGCAAACATGTGACAACTTAGAATATTATGATCCTTTGCCGTGTAAAACAGACTCATGTTTTTTCTGATAGTAATGAACTGTTTTTTGCTAACTTACTATGATTAAATCATTTTCCCATCTTTCATTGGTAGGTGGTAACGTCCTAATCTTGGCTCTCTGGGGGGACAAAGGAGCCCCGCATTTGCAGGCCTTACACTTCTGTTTCGCCTTGGGTGCCTTCTTGGCGCCACTGCTGGCTAAATTGGCATTGGGCACGACCGTGTCTGCTGAAAACCACACAGAGGCTGACTTTAACGCTTCTGTGCTCAACCAGTCATCTGAAGCCGCCTCAGAACCTCTACTTGGAGTACCTGACGATATGAATTTACTGTGGGCTTATGCTGTCATTGGGACTTACATTTTTGTAGTTTTTATCTCTCTTCTTGCTCTGTTTTTAAAGAAAAGCTCAAAGCTGGAAAAAGCCAAAGTGTGCACTCAGAGGTCTCAAAGAGCTAAATATCACAACATCCTGCTTTGTCTCCTCTTCCTGTTCTTCTTTTTTTATGTTGGAGCCGAGGTGACATATGGCTCTTACATTTTCTCGTTTGCAATCACTCATGCTGGCATGAAAGAAAGTGAAGCGGCCGGATTGAACTCCATCTTCTGGGGGGTCTTTGCGTCTTGCAGGGGCCTGGCGATCTTTTTTGCTGCGTGTTTACAGCCTGGAACCATGATCGTGTTGAGCAACATTAGCAGCGTGTCGTCATCTTTGTTTCTGGTGCTTTTCAACAAGAGCCCAGTTTGCCTCTGGATAGCAACTTCCGTGTATGGGGCCTCGATGGCAACCACGTTTCCCAGTGGCATTTCTTGGATTGAGCAGTACACGACCATCCACGGAAAAGCCGCAGCATTTTTTGTCATCGGTGGTTCCTTGGGAGAAATGGCTATCCCTGCCGTAATTGGAATTCTTCAAGGAAAATACCCCGATTTGCCTGTAGTTTTGTACACGTCTTTGGCGTCAGCGATAGCCACTGCTATTTTATTTCCCGTGATGTATAAATTAGCCACCTCACCTCTCAATCGTCAGCAAAAAGAACACAGGAAGAGTGAGGACCAGAAAGCTTTGCTCTCTAGCTCTGGGCCGAATGACTATGAGGAAGATGCAGAAAAGTGGAATGAAGTGGATTTTGAAGTGATCGAGATGGATGATAGAATGAGGAATTCTGTAATAGAGACATCTAGAAACATTGTGATGGAGCCCCCAGCCGAAGTCTCCAGCCAGTTCCGCTCAACCGCTTTAGTGTTTGAGTCCTCTCCGGTTAACACTGGCAAGTCCGCTGTGAACCACCTTGCAAGAAGTCAGGACAAAAGGGACTAACACTTAGAGAAGGTGGATTGTTTGCTCACTTCCTTGAGCAACCATCAGGCCTAAAGAGGCCCGTCAGAGCAGAGCATTAGCACACTTCCAACGTGTTTTGAGTATCCAAATTTCTACGTCAGAGCATAGCAAATGCTGACAACGTTTTGAAACGTTCTGTAATTTCCAGAATCTTCCATAAAGAACCAATGGTCTCATACAGTAGAATCTTGTTGTGAGGCTAGTGTTTGGCACATGGCTGATTAGGTAATATGTGGTGGCCTTCACTCCTCAGAGCATACAAAGAAGGCATTTGTTTTTGAGAAGCTGGGTGCCATCCTAATAAAGCCATCTGGTAATTGAGTCAACTAGCTGAACAAGTTATCAGTCGTCAGTACTCTCCCAGGGCGGTTGAGGAGAGGAGTTTCATAAAAGAGCATCTTTGAAAATGGACAGATTTTCATTAATTACCCTGTCTGTAGCATTGGACCAAAGAATGCTGGTGACTCATTTGATTCCTGATTTCTACGAAGAGAACACGGAACAGGGTCCTACAGACATGGCTTCAAGCCTTGACTGCTGCTTTCTGGCCTTCGGCCCTGCACTCAGTCACTTACCATATGTCGACTTTGTTGATGTCATCTCCGGATCTGTGATTCTATAAGTGAAAATAAGATGATTCTCAAATTAGGAATCTATAAGTTTTAAAGGTTATGCAGGACGTCTGCTAGAAATTAATATAAGTGCCACCCCGTTCTTCATTTCAAATGAGAGGTGAAACAAAATTGATAGCTTTAAGAATGTGCTACTGATTGTGAATTCATGTCGATTTGACACTCAATGTTTACTACTTTATTTGAACAATTACTGGAAGAATACATTCTTTAGTACTGTATTTCATTGATTCTAAGATGCCCCTTTTTTCACATATTTAACATCTCTGAAATCAGAATATGTGTTAAAATCAATGATTATTTAACATTGTGACAAAATTTAATTGACAGTTTTTTTCCAAATATATAGACAGTAATGTTGCATTTTACAATCAGTGTCTTAGACTCAGTGAAATACAATAATTCATTCAATTATGGAGATTATACTATTTTTACAGACATTTTAACAAGAAAAGTTATTTTTATATGCTAATTTTGTCTAATTATGTTCAGACGGGATTTGGAGATGCTATGTTCCGATTTTAAAAGCTGTTTCAGAGTTACTACGTTAGTGGTGGGGCTGTGGACAGGGGCTCTGGAGTCCTTTGCCTACCTCAGTCACAGGGTCTGGATGTGAGCCTCGCCGTTCCAGGATTTGCTCCTCATTGAGTCCGGTTGGTAATCACATCGTAAGCACTGTAAACCAGGCTGCTAGTTTAATTTACCATGAGGCACAGTCTTTTCCAGTGATTGGAATACTTTATCATCATCCAGGGCTCCTCCTTCCTGAGTTTGACATACCTGGGAAACCAAAGTGATGAGAAAGTGGCTTGTTGGCCTAGGAGTCAAGGATCACAAAGGGTACCTCATATGAGTTTGGCCAAGCTGGTGGGGGCTGTCCTTTGATCAATGATGAGCATCAATGACAGATTTTGTTTACTTCTCTTTACCAAGTTTTTTTTTTTTAAGATTGGCACCTGAGCTAACAACTCTTGCCAATCTTTTTTTTTTTTTTTTAATCCTTCTCCCCGAAGCCCCCCAGTACATAGTTGTGTATTCTAGTTGTGAGTGCCTCTGGTTGTGCTCTGTGGGACGCTGCTTCAACATGGCTTGATGAGTGGTGCTAGGTGCGCCCAGGATCTGAACCAGTGAAACCCTGGGCCACTGAAGTGGAGCGCACGAACTTAACCACTTGGCCACGGGGCCAGCCCCTCTTTACGCTTCAGCATACGTTTTATGCTGAATAACATCTGACTTCTACCTGAGTGTAGTATGTCTGCTTTCTCTTACCTAATTTCTATAGATTTGCTTTTTGTTTTTTCTTAAGTGAAATACTGTACTTTCGTGACCACTGCCATTCACCTTATATACCTGCCACGTGTTGGTTCATGTTAATATTCTAACAGTTTTGGAGAGTGCTGGTGGAGAAATTAACACTAAACAGCCTATTCTTGTTCCTGTTATACTCTACTTTTCCCTTAGCTAGACCTTGGAGGTGACCTCTGCCCCGTCCACTGCTTGTTCTCAGGTGGTTGGAGTTTAGGTGGTGGCAGCTGTTTGGCAGCTGGGAGGCGGCCAGCACAGGGCTTCTCCCTGCAGCATCTGCATTTAAGGGGTAGGAGATGTAGCTCAGGGAGAGAAGGATGGTAGTAAGGACATGGCAGAAAATTTGGAAATCCACACTGGAAAACACCCTAGAGTTCAAAATGTGGATGGCCATACGAGCTGATAGGCGTTGTTAAGGTTTGATCGTGTATTTCCATATTGGAAGGACGAGACTTAGTACAATTCCAGGAATTAGCATTCATCCTAATAGTCAGTTCTTAGGTGAGTGTCTCCTGATATGCAGGTATCAAAGTTTTCTATTGTTGAGTAACAAATTACCACAAATTTAGCATCTTAAAACCACAGGCATTTTTGTCTCACAGTTTCCTTGGGTCAGGAATTTGGGCACGTCTTCACGGGGTCCTCTGCTTCCGGTCTCACAGTGCTGCAGTCGAGCTGTGGATGGAGCCGTGCTCCTCTCTCGAGCTTGTGGTCCCCTTTCGGGGCTGTGCAGTTGTTGACAGTTTTCAGTTCCTGGCTGTGGTAGACTGAGGTCCCTGTCCTCTGCTGGCTGTCAGCTGGCACCAGTCTCAGTTCCTAGAACCTCCCACAGTTCCTTGCTGTGTGGCGCTCTCATAGATCTCTCACGACATGGCAGCTTATTTCTTCAAAGCCGGCGGGAGCATCTCTTGCCCAAGTCTACTAAGCTGGAGTCTTATATAACATAAGTAATCCCAGGAGTGGCAGCCCGTCACCTTAGCCAGAGTATTCTTTGGTTAGAAGCAAGCCACAGGTTCTGCCCCAAATGGAGGGGAGAGGCTAGTACAGAGATGTCACTCATTGGAGGTCACCTTATGGTCTGTGTGTTACAATCTGCAAAATCAGGTACCTGCAAAATCAGGGTTCAAAAGAGAAAAAGTTTGAACTGAGGAAAAACCCTTCAGCAGTCCCTGAACGCGATCATAGGTCCAGCACACCAAGTGTACCGGTGTGGGAGGGAGCGGCTCCCCATGGGCCAGGCCAGCTGACCTGATTGGGAAGAATCTTTTTTTGTTTTGGGGCACTGGAGGAGTTAACTCAGAGTTATGCTTTTTTTCTTGACATTTTATTTTGTGTCCTTTACCACTGTGCTTTTAACCTGTTCGAATGCAGCTTGATAGAAGGGAAATAGGTAAATTTCAGTTTAATTGTATTTTCATAGTAAAGTCCAAGAACACTTTGAGAGCGTTTTTCAATTACTCTTATTTATTTTTTTGCTGAGGAATATTCTCCCTGAGCTAACATCCACTGCCAGTCTTCTTTTTTTTGTATGTGAGCCACCACCAATTATTATTATCTCCAATAATAATTGGGAGATGACACACTCCTGAAAAATATGTGAGACCCAGGTTACATGTAAAATGATTTTGTTTCAGGTAGATTCCTTGAATAATCAGGATAGCTTTCTCATAGCCAGAACTTAGAATTTCTCATAGCAACGTATCCCTCAATCCTGCCACTTAAAAGATATTACTAAAATAGAGCTTAAAATTCTTAATGGAGGTAGATATATTCTGAGATGCCCTGTATCTGTGTTAAGTGTCACTTGTTTTGTTCATAGTGTGAGTGTATGTGTGTGTTTGCGTATGTGAATCCACAGATGTTGTGTGTTTCATATTTTGCTATACTCTGGGGATGCAGTGGGGGTAGAGGTGTTAGGAAAGGGATGCAAGAAAGCTTAAGGTATGATTCAAAGCTTGTTAGAAATGTTCTCTCTCTCACTTTTTTTTTGCTGAGGAAGATTAGCCCTGAGCTAACATCTCTTGCCAGCCTTCCTCTTTTTGCTTGAGGAAGATTGTTCCTGAGCGAACATCTGTGCCAGTCTTCCTCCATTTTGTATGTGGGATGTTGCTACAGCATGGCTTGATGAGCAATGTGTAGGTCTGCTCCTGGGATCGGAACTGGTGAACTCCAGGCCACCGAAGCAGAGCACACAAACTTAACCACTACGCCACCAGGCTGGCCCCTTCTGTGGCTATCTTATTATGTCTTCTCTTGTCCTCTATTTCTGCCCTGTTTATTTTAATTCTTTCAGAGAAGGTCCGTTAGGTCATTTCACTGTGGCTGTTAGTTCTCATATGTTGCTTTCATGTCTTCCTTCTGGCTTGTATTTTAGTTGCAGAATGCCTGTAGTGTCTGGTCTCTAAACGTAATGCAGCTCTCCTTTGGTTATAGTTAATGGGTGGCCTGGAGAGATTTTTTGAGGTTGTTAAATGGCGTCAGTAACTTAAGGTATTTGGCTTTTTAGCTTCTGTACAGCTTGTTGAGATTATAAGGTGCTTTTATCTAAGAAAAATATTTATTTTTAATTATGATAAAATATACATAACATAAAATTTACCATCTTCACCGTCTTTAAGTGTACAGTTCAGTGGCATTAAGTGCGTTTACATCATTGTGCACTCATCACTTCCATCGTCCACAGGACATTTTTCATCTTGCAAAACTGAAACTCTGTACCCATTAAAATCTAACTCCCCATTCCATCCTCCCACCAGCCCCTGACGACCATCATTCTGCTTTCTGTCTCCATGAATTTGACCACTCTGAGTACCTCATGTAAGTGAAATCATACAGTATTTGTCGTTTTGTGACTGGCTTATTTTACTTACCATAATGTCTTCAGGGTTCCTCCGTGTTTTAGTGTGTGTCAGAATTTCCTTTGTAAAGGCTGAATAATGTTCCATTGTATGTATATTTTGTTTATCCGTTTATCTGTTGATGGACACTTGGGTTGCTTCCACCTTTTGACAGTTGTGAATAACGCTGCTGTGATGCACAAATATCTGAGTCTGCTTTCGTTTCCTTTGGGTGTATCCCAACAAGTGAAATTGCTGGATC
This sequence comes from Equus asinus, assembly GCF_041296235.1. Lineage (NCBI taxonomy): Eukaryota > Metazoa > Chordata > Mammalia > Perissodactyla > Equidae > Equus > Equus asinus. The sequence continues at coordinate 46,517,959 of NC_091813.1, forward strand.
CTGTGATAATCCTACTTGTAATTTTTTGAGTGCTTTCTTTTTATTATTTGGCTTAGATACTGTCCTAGTGCAGTTTTTCCAGACGAGGCCAGCAATAGGAAGAAGATAGAGAAACTCACACTTTGTTAGTATTGCTTCAAACTCTAGGCCGCCTTTTGGCCCATTATAGTCAGGTCGGTACCACCCACGTACTGAGTAAGTGAACTCACAGAAAGGTTATGTCCGGCGTCTCCCTCAAAGTTTTGTTGTCGCGGCTTCTGGTTCTTGTTCCGTCACTGAGCAGATGTGTTTGAGAGCTGCCTTTGTTCTAGGCACTGTAAACCAAGCACTGATGAATTCCTCTCCTGGCCTTGGAGTCCCAAGTGTGGTAATCATGTATTTTGGAGTTTTGATCCCAGTTTTCTGCTAAACAAGTGGTCTTGTGTCCTGTGCTTCTTTCTTTATAAACACAGGACCCCTCTGGCCACTTTGGATCCAGATGGTGTGTGGTTGGGGACCCATGGGCTGGAGTGGGCCTGGAGCCCTCAGGAGCTGGGCCGGTGCTGGGGCCAGGCTGCTCTCTGCCTCCTTCTGGCAGTAGTTCTGCCCCTCTGTGGGACTTCTCTCTGTTCCTTTTTCCTTTGGGCCCACTGTCTGTTCATCTCCTGTCCAAATTCTGGAAGGATCCTGTCTGACTGACTTGAGTAGCTGCCATTGCCCTTACTGGGCAGAGCCCTTTGCCGCAGCCTCAGGAGTTGGTCAGGCTATGAATGGGCCCCCCTTGGGTCGGGGCCTGCTGCCCCATCCAGAGGTAGCCCCCCTACCCTCTGGCCACTGCTCTGAGTCAGGAGCTGTGAAAAACGACCAGGAAGTTCCCCTGTCTGCTCTGTAGCTAGGATGGTGCTGGGCTTAGTGAATATTTGCTAGTAGATGCTTGAATGGGATGCAGGTTCTCAGGCCTCAGAGCTGATGGTCTGGTTCATCTTTTGACTCAGAACTGGGACAACAAAATCACCCCACTTTGCAGCCCTTTTCTGCAGAGCTTATTAGACAAGGTTAGTAGTGGACTGTTTGACTTTCAAGGTGAAAAGCTCTGTTCTAATAGGGTAATGTTTATACGTGAGTGAGATACAAGAGGATTCCCAGTTGCAGAGGTTACTATTACAGCTCTCATCTCTGTGGACCACAAAGATGTCCAGGTCCACACATTTCAGTCATTGACCAGATATTTACTGAGCAGTTACCATGTTCAGGGATCAGGCCTTGGGAATAGAACAGGATAAGACAGAGGAGATCCTTGCCTTCCCTGAGCTGCCCTTTTACTGTTTCAGGTGAGATTTGCTGTGGCAGCCTTTCTGTTAGCTGAGGAGCCGGGAAGGCTTACCATATTAGGTTTTACCCAGTTCAGAAAAGTCAGTAAAGTAGCTGAGCTCTTATTTCCTTGCTGTGTGTTTCTGTCTCTTCATTTCCCTTATTTTCACATGTGATCTTTGGGTCATTCTTGGTTTAGAATTTTGTAAAAAGTAATTAGTACCGTGCTGTCGAGGTTAATAGAGTGCAGCCCAGCTTCAGAAGGCTGCAGCAGAGGAGGCTGACAGCTCAGTACAGCCAAAGGGCACGTTCCTGGGCGGCTGGATCTTGGGTTACACCTCCAAACGCCCGAGGCTTAACTGAGCGGCTCTCCTTTCTCAGCCCTTTTACTTATCGCTTGCAGAGAACTTTACACCCTTAGGAGGAGATTACCCAGCTCTGAGTCCAAACACACTTTGGGCCTTTACCCTTGTTGAAGAAAGACTCAGACAGAAGCATTTAGGAAAGAAAAAGTTTCCCAGCAAAGAGAGCGAGAGGACTGGCTGCCAGGTAAGAACACAAGTATGTGAAGGAAAAAAGCAAGACCTACCACGGTTTCCAAGTTTGCATTAGTTCGAGGTGGAAAAGCAGGAACTCTCTCCCGTGATTAGCATATTCACAAAGGTCGTGACAAGTCTTCAGACATCAGCACAGCAAAAACCAGGGGTAAAATTGCTTTCGTTAGGGAGTCCAGGGAGTCCAGGCGTATGGGAAATGCTCAAGGTCTTAGTGTTTTTGAGATCAGAATCAGTTAGATGACCCTGTTACTTTTGGTTTATCTCAGGGTGTGAAGTGCCTCCTGACTGGTACGGGATGGGCTTAATCGCTGAAGCAGGACAGAGTTCCGCTTCTGCTCCTGAGTCCATAAGCTGCAGGAGGACAAAGGACCCAAGGGAAAAATGTGATTGCAGCTCTACTCTTGTCCCCTGCTCAAGACAGAAGCCTTTGCTCCAGTGGCTTTTAACCCTGGCTGCTGTTAGTGTTCCCTTGGGAGTGTTCAAAACCTCCTGATGCCCGGCATTTTTACCTTCATATGAATTCAGTTGGTCTGGAGTGGATCCTGAGTATGGATGTTTTTTAAAAAGTACTCTGGGTAATTGTAATGTGCAGCCAAGGTTGAGGACCACTGCCTTTTATCCATTCAGAGAACTGGAGCCTCTGCTGGTCATGGTGTTTTTTAAGGCTATTTTACAGCTTGGTTAAGTCTGTGCTTGCTTTTGTAGATGCTTGAAATTCTGTGCACACTCTCTGAAGGAAAACCGGAGAGGAAGAGCTCTCCCGTTTCCCGTTACCTCCACTGATGCTTGGTCAGTGAAAGGGGTCGTCAGTACTGTTGTTTGAAATCCTGCCCCCAATGAAACCACACTGGGACCTTTCGGAGGTTGGCCTTCTCGACATGTTTTCACTAGTCACTTTCGATTTGAGGGGCTATAAGGGGACAGGGTGATCTTGTAGATTTGTTACGTCTGGATTTAAGATTGCTCACATGTTTACATGGCTTCGTACAATGTAAAGCTGGTTTCAATCAAATATTGATATAAATAAATACTGATGTTGCTTTAAGATAAGACTTGTGTCTCATTTCATTGATGTTTAAAAATGAGTTTTGCATCTCTCTTTCAGAAAGTAGTCAAGAATATTTCCAGATTTTAGATTGTGAGTGCTCCAAAACGTATGTGGTAGTTGCACTATGTCCCTAAAACGTGAATGGTATTTTATTTTCACTTCACATAGTTATTAGAAGTGACACGTAACGTCTTTGATGACATTTCACCCTTTTGGCCCTTCAGCATCTCTTGGGAAGTTTACGGTCTAATTTCTAAACTTAAAAGTCCACCAAAGAAGCTGTTACTGGCTGGATATCTTAGTTAATCTTAAACTTGAATAATAACTCCCTAATTAAGATGATTATAGACATATCTCTGTTTCAGAATGGAAAGGAGGTCTTCAGGATTGCACAGCAGGCGGAAACTGGGCTGCTTCTCCTTGCTTCCCGTCAGTACCGGGCCCAGCAGCTGGAAGCCTGCTGCACTGACCACAGCCCTATTTTTTAACTTGATTAAAACAGCTCTAGTGCTAATCTGGTTAAATGCTCCTAAGTTGGAGCATGATACAGCAACCTTCCCACCCCCTTCACACTTTACTGGAGTCTTGAGAAAAGGTATTTTTAACAGCAGGCAGGTTTAAGTGAGAGAAACTAAATGACCACCCTCTCCCTTGTCTTATCTGAGCAGTTATAAATGACATTCCAGGTGTCTTTATTTGCGTGCCACCACCTCTGCTTTCAGTGCCCTCAGTTTACAGCCGTGCCCTCTGCTCTGGGCCAGGATCCTCTTGTACCTTTGCCTCATGTACCATGCCCGGGACTCTGGGCAAAGCTTGCCCTTTTTTCCTTCTAAATACAAAACTCTAGAAGCGTTGGCATAGGACCAGGTGTGGTAGGATTTCAAGAATAATTGACTGATACCCAAAAGTCCCCAACACCTTCCGTGAGGAAGCAGGGTCCCAATTTATTGTTCCATGCCCACTTCATCTTCCATGGATTTGGTTAGGCATGAGAGTGGACTGAGTGACCACGTGCCCACGCCACCTGCTCCTCAGGGTTCCCTGGGCCGGAGGATGGGATAAGAGACTAGATCCCAAGGACAGACTTGAAGACTGGCTGTGAGGCTGGCTCAGTGGCGTGGGGCTAAGTCCCCATGCCCCGCTGTGGCGGCCTGGGGTTTGCAGGTGCGGACCTAGCACCACTCGTCAAGGCACGCTGTGGCAGCGTCCCACATAAAACAGAGGAAGATGGGCACAGGTGTTAGCTCCGGGACATTCTTCCTCAGGCAAAAAGAGGAAGATTGGCAACAGATGTTAGCTCAGGGCCAGTCGTCCTCACAAAGAAAAAAAAAACAAAAAAAACTTGAAGACTGGCTGTGGCTCTTCTCCTACCTCTCTCTGGAAAAGATAACGGTTTGGGGAGTGGAATTTTTCTGTTTGCTTACGACAGCAGCCATTTCATTCTCTCTCCTTTGGGGAACTTTAATGGGTCCAGTAGAACACATGAGAAAAGTTAATGTGCTGTGGTGGTCAAGAGTATGGGATCTGGAGTCTGTCAGCCTGGATTTCACTTCTGACTCTGCCGCCTACCGCCTTGGCCACATCACTTAATCTCTCTGTTCTTTGGTTTTCTTTCGTGGGGCAGGCAGTCAGACTTCAATGAGGTAGTGTTTGTAAAGCACTGAGCATGTTGCTGCACGCATGCCTGAGGTTGAATTGTGTCCCCTTAAATTTATATGTTGACATCCTGACCCCCGGTACCTCAGACTCTGACTGTCTGGAGACAGGGCCTTTAAAAAGGCCATGAAGCTCAAAGGAGGTCATTGGGGTGGGCCCTCATCCAGTATGACTGGTGTCATTATAAGAAGAGGAGATTTAGACACAGGTACAGAGGGAAGGCCATGAGAAGACACAGGAAGAAGACAGCCATCTACAAGCCAAGGAGAGAGACCGCAGAGGAAGCAAGCTGTGCAATGCCTTGATCTCAGACTCCTAGCCTCCGGAGGTGTGGGAAGGATTTCTGTTGTTAAGCCACTCAGTCTGTGGTACTTTGCTAAGGCAGCCCTAGCCAACTAATACATGTAATGAACACACAGTAAATGGTAGCAACTATTACTATTTTTATTATTATTCCCAAACCACTCAGCCAAAGAAAAAATAAAAGTAGCCACAAATGGGGAATTTTAATCAGAAAATAATGCTCACTAGTTTAGTAAAAAAGACCATCTACAAAAGGAAAGTAATACGAGTTTTTTATAACTCTTGTGGCTGGGAAGGCCTGGTGGGACACCTTAACCAATGAATTCAGAAGCAAATGAATTATGGGTCATAAGGACACTTGGTCGTCCTGGCGAGAAGATGTGCGCCTGGGAGCCCACACAGCTGGCCTGGGGAGCTCTCTGCTCAGGTACCACAGAGGGTGGACACCTTGGACTCGACCAAGTAGCTAAGATAACTGGAGGCCACTAGCGAACAAAGAGTGAGAGACGGCAAGAGCACACAGTTGTTTTTAATGGATAATGTATGCATGTAGTAATAAAATCTAACAGTATAAAGGTAAACTAAAAAGTAAATCTTATTCACCATTGACCCTTAACCCCAACCTCCACGAAGACAGCCACTCATATTGTGATTTTTGTGTATCTTTTAGAGAGATCTGTGCATAACATAAAACTGTGTTATGTGTATATATACACGTATGTAAAAATATAAATAAATAGGTAAGTCAATATCCTCTGCTTTCTTTATTTGTATTGATTTGTAATTGACATATAACATTGTGTTAGTTTTAGGTGTACAACATAACAACTTGATCTATGTGTGTATTGTGAAATGATCACCACTATAGCTTTAGTTAACATCCATCACCACACATAGTTACAAATTTTTTTTCTCTTCTAATGAGAACTTTTAAGATGCACTCTCTTAGCAACCTTCAAATATACAATACTGTATTATCAACTATAGTCACCATGCTGTATGCTACATTCCCAGGACTTATTTATTTTGTAACCGGAAGTTTGTACTTTTGACCCCCTTCACTCATTTTGCCCACCGCCAGCCCCTACATCTGGCAACCACCAATCTGTTCTCTGTATCTGTGAGTTCCGTTTTTTGTTTTTAGATTCCACCTATAAGGGTTATCATATGGTGTCTGTCCTTCTCTGTCTGACTTATTGCACTTAGCGTAATGCCCTCAAGTTCCATCCATCTTGTCACAAATGGCAAGATTTCATTAATTTTTATGGCTGAATAATATTCCATTGTATATGTTTACCACATTTTCTTTGTCCATTCATCTATTGATGGACACTTAGGTTCTTTTCATGTCTCGGCTGTTGTAAATAATGCTTCAGTGAACATGGGGGTGCAGATATCTCTTCAAGTTAGTTTTTTTGTTTTCTTTGGATAAATACCCAGAAGTGGGATTCCTGGATCAGGTGGTAGTTCTAGTTTTAATTTTTTGAGCAATCTCCTTACTGTTTTCCATAGTGGCTGCATCAATTTATAATCCCACCAACAGGGCACAAGGGTTCCCTTTTCTCCACATCCTTACTAACACTGGTATTTCTTGTCTTTTTGATAATAGCCACTCTAACAGGTGTGAGGTGCTATCTCATTGTGGTTTTGAGATGCATTTCCCTGATGATTAGTGCTGTTGAGCATCTTTTCATGTAGCTGTTGGCCATTTGTATGTCTATAAAAATGTCTATTCAGATCCTCTGCTCATTTTTTAATCAGATTTTTTTTTTTTTGCTATTGAGTTATATGTGTTCTTCACATATTTTGGATATTTACCCCTTATCATGTATATGATTTACAAATATTTTCTCCCATTCAGTAAGTTGCCCTTTCATTTTGTTGATGGTTTCCTTTGCTGTGCAGAAGCTTTTGTTTGATGTAGTTCCACTTGTTGATTTTTGCTTTTGTTGCCTTTGCTTTTGGAGTCAAACCCAAAACATCATCTGATTTCAAGGAGCTTACTCCCTATTTTTGCTTCTAGGTGTTTTATGGTTTCAGGTCTTATGTTCAAGTCTCTAATCCATTTTGAGTTAATTTTTGTGTATGGGGTAAGATCATGGTCCAGTTTCATTCTTTTGCATGTAGCTATCAAGTTTTCCCAAAACCATTGATTGAAGAGACTATCCTTTCTGCATTGTATCTTCTTGGCTCCTTTGTCCATATATGTGTGGGTTTATTCCCAGACTCTCTATTCTGTTCCATTGATCTGTGTCTGTTTTTATGCCAATACCATACTGCTTTGATTACCAGAGCTGTGTAATATAGTTTGAAGTCAGGGAGTGTGATGCCTCCAGCTTTGGTCTTCTTTCTCAAGGTTGCTTTGGCTATTCAGAGTCTTTTGTGGTCCTATGTACATTTTAGAATTGTTTGTTCTAGTTCTGTGAAAAATGCCATTGGAACTTTGAAAGAGATTTCTTTTATTAGTTCTAACGGGTTTTTTTTGGCAGAATCTTTAGGGTTTTCTCTATACAATATCATGTCATCTGCAGAGGTAGTTTTACTTCTTCTTTTCTTTTTTTTTTTTTTTGAGGAAGTTTAGCCCTGAGCTAACATCTGCTGCCAATCCTCCTCTTTTTGCTGAGGAAGACTGGCCCTGAGCTAACATCCGTGCCCCTCTTCCTCTCCTTTATATGTGGGACGCCTACCACAGCATGGCATGCTAAGCAGTGCCATGTCCGCACCCAGGAACTGAACCGGCAAACCCCGGGCCGCCAAAGTGGAACGTACAAACTTAACCACTGCACCACCAGGCTGGCCTCATATTTCTTCCTTTCTGATTTGGATGACTTTTATTTCTTTTTCTTGCCTAACTGCTCTAGCTAGGACTTCGAGTAGTATGTTGAATGAAAGTGATGAGAGTGGGCATCCTTCTCTTGTTCCTGATCTTAGAGGAAGAGCTTTCAGTTTTTCGTTATTGAAATATGATGTTAGCTGTGGGCTTGTCATATATGGCCTTTGTTATGTTGAGGTAAGTTCCCTCTAAACTCACTTTGTTGAGGGTTTTTAACTTGAGTGGATGTTGAATTTTGTCAAATGCTTTCTCTGCATCTATAGAGATGATCATATGATTTCTATGCTTCATTTTGTTAATGTGGTATATCACACTGATTGATTTGGATCACTGATTCATTGCTATCGAACCATCCTTGCATCCTAGGGATAAATCCCACTTGATCATGGTGTATAAGCCTTTTAATGTATTGTTGAAATCAGTTTGCTAAGATTTTATTAAGGATGTTTGCATCTATATTCATCAGGCATATTGGCCTGTAATTTTTTCTTGTAGTGTCCTTGCCTGATTTTGGTCAGGGTAATGCTGGCCTCATGAAATGAGTTTGGAAGTGTTCCCTCCTCTTCTATTTTTGGAAGAGTTTGAGGCTTGGTATTAATTCTTTAAGTGTTTGGTTGAATTCACCAGTGATGCCATATGTTCCTGGGCTTTAGTTTGTGGGCAGGTTTTTGATGACTGATTCCAGTCTTTACTAGTATCAGATTTTCTATTTCTTCATGATTCAGTCTTGATAGGTTGCTTATTTCCAGGAATTTGTCCATTTCTTCTAGGTTGTCCAATTTGTTGGCATATAATTTTTTTTTTAAAGATTGGCACCTGAGCTAACAATTGTTGCCAATCTTCTTTTTTTTTTCTGCTTTTTACTCCCTAATCCCCCCAGTACATAGCTGTATATTCTAGTTGCAGGTCCTTCTAGCTGTGGCATGTGGGACACCATCTCAGCATGGCCCGATGAGCGGTGCCATGTCTGCACCCAGGATCCAAACCTGCAAAACCCTGGGCCGCCGAAGTGGAGCATGTGAACTTAACCACACGGCCGTGGGGCTGGCCCCATAATTTTTTATAGTAGTCTATTATGATCCTTTGGTATTGTTGTAATTTCTCCTCTTTCATTTCTGATTTTATTTATCTGAGACTTGTCTCTTTTTTTCTTGGTGAGTCTAGCTAAAGGTTTGTCAGTTTTGTTTATCTTTTCAAAGAACTAGCTCTTAGTTTCATTGATTTTTTTCCCTGTCTATTGTCTTTTAAGTATCTATTTCATTGATTTCTGCTCTGATCTCTGTTATTTCCTTTCTCCTACTAACTTTGGGCTTTATTAATTCTTCTTTTTCTAGTTGCTTCAGGTGTGAAGTTAGGTTGGTAGAGATCTTTCTTGTTTTTTAATGTAAGTGTTTATTGCTATGAACTTCCCTGTTAAAAATGCTTTTGTTGCACCACACAAGTTTTGGTATGTTGTATTTCCATTTTCACTTGCCTCAAGATATTTTTTACTTTCTCTTTTGACTTCTTCTTTGACTCATTGGTTGTTCAGTAGCATGTTGTTTAACCTCCACATATTTGTGAATTTTCCAGTTTTCTTCTTGTAACTGATTTCTAGTTTTATACCATTGTGGTCAGAAAGGATACTTGATATCTTAATCTTAAATTTATTAAGACTTGTTTTGTGGCCTAATATATGATCTCTCCTGGAGAATGTTCCATGTGCACTTGGGAAGAATGTGTATTCTGCTGCTTTTGGATGGAATGTTCTGTAAATGTCTCTTAAGTACCTCTGGTCTAATGTATCATTTAAGACCAATATTTCCTTATTGATTTTCTGTCTGGATGATATATCCAGTGATGAAAGAGGAGTGTTGAAGTCCCCTACTATTATTGTATTGCAGTCTATTTGACCCTTTAGGTCTGTTAATATTTGCTTTATATATTTAGGTGCTCCTATCTTGGGTGATTAAATATTTACAAATGTTATATCCTCTTGTTGGATTTATAATTATATAATGACCTTCTTTGTCTCTTATTGCAGTCTTTGTCTTACAGTCTATTTTATTTGATATAAGTATGGCTATCCCAGCTTTCTTGTGGTTTCCATTTGCCTGGACTATCTTCTATCTTTTCACTTTTAGTCTGTTTGTGTCCTTAAAGCTGAGAGGAGTATCATCTAGGCAGCATATAGTTGGGTCTTGTTTTTTTATCCATTCAGGCACTCTTTGTATTTTGATTGGAAAATTTAGTCCATTTACATTTAAAGCAGTCATTGATGGTTATGTACTTATTACCATTTTGTTAATTGTTTTCTGGCTCTTTTGTAATTCCTTTGTTCCTTTCTTCTCTTTCTCTCTTCCTCTGTGATTTGATTATTTTCTGTATTGGTATGCCTAGATTCCTTTCTCTTTCTCTTTTGTGTATCTACTATAGGTTTTCACTTTGTGGTTATCACGAGGCTTACATAAAACATCTTATAACAGTCTATTTTAAGTGCATGACAACTTCAGTTCAAATGCATTTTAAAGCTCTACATTTTTACTTTCCCTCCCCCAAGTTTTAGGTTTTTGATGTCACAATTTAAATCTTTTTATCTTGTATATCCAGTAACAAATTATTGTAGCTAAAATTATCTTTACTACTTTTGTCTTTTAACCTTTATGCTAGATTTATAAGTGATTAACCTACCACCATTACAACATTAAATTATTCTGAACTTAACTATATATTTATCTTTACCAGTGAGATGTATACTTTGATATGTTTTTCTGTTACTAATTAGCACCCCTCATTTCAGCTTAAAGAAGTCCCTTTAACATTTCTTGTAAGGCTGGTCTAGTGAGGCAGGACTCCTTCAGCTTTTGCTTGTCTGGAAAACTCTTTATCTCTCCTTCAATTCTGAAGGACAGCTTTGCTGGGTAGAGAATTCTTGTTTTGACTTTTTTTCCTTTAGCAATTTGAATGTATTGTGCCACTCCCTTCTGGACTGGAAAGTCTCTGCTGAAACATTTGCTGATAGTGTTATGGCAGGTCCCTTGTATATAACAAGTTTTTCTCTTGCTGCTCTTAAGATCCTCTCCTTGTCTTTAACTTTTGAGAGTTTAATTTTTTTTTCTTTGAGGAAGATTAGCCCTGAGCTAACTACTACCAATCGTCCTCTTTTTGCTGAGGAAGACTGGCCCTGAGCTAACATCCATGCCCATCTTCCTCCACTTTATACATGGGACACCTACCACAGCGTGACTTTTTGACAAGCAGTGCCATGTCTGCACCTGGGATCCAAACTGGCGAACCCCAGGCTGTGAGAAGCGGAACATGCACACTTAACCACTGCACCACCAGGCCTGCCCCGACAGTTTAATTTTAATGTGTCTTAGTGTGGGTCTCTTTGAGTTCATCTTGCTTGGAACTCTCTAGGCTTCCTGGATCTGGGCGTCTGTTTCCTCCCCCAGGTTAGAGAAGTTTTTAGCCATTATTTCTTCAAATAAGTTTTCTGCTCCTTTCCTCGCTCTTCTCCTCCTGGGACTCCTATAATGTGAATATTGGTCTGCTTGATGCTGCCCCATAAGTCCTTTAAACTGTCTTCACTCTTTTTGCTTCTTGCTGTTTGGATTGGATGAATTCCACTGCCCTGTCTCTGAGCTCACTGATCTTCTGCTTCAGTTAGTTTGCTGTTCAATCCCTCTATTGAATTCTTCAGTAGAGTTATTGAATTCTTTGATAGATAAATGACAAGCAATAGAATATATTGGAGTATATGATAAAGCCATTTGGTGTAAAACTAATTCAGCCTGACCTTGTTTTTCTAAAAGGGCCTGAGGTGGCCTATTGAGCATGCATTGTACATCTGCTTTAAACATTTACCATGTCCTAAAGACAAGAATGATGCCCTTAAGGATAGAGATGTAGCTTCCCCCCATACTGGCATTTCTTTAAGGATAAGCATCTCTTCCTGGAAACTAAGGATGTGCTCACCTTGTGAGCAGAGACCTGCTGTGCCAGCTAAGCATCTCGTGACAGTAGTAAAAAAGATATTCCCGTGATATGTGATGTATGCTCTTTGTTCCAAGACAGTAAATAACCACTCTGTACCCCCCACTTCTTTGGTGCCCTTCTTCCTTTCGCATGCAAGGACATCTTCAGCTGTATGACTTGTTTGGTACTTTATGTTTTCTATCTCTTTGTTGAAATTCTCACTTTGTTCATGCCTTTTTCTCCTGACCTCAGTGAGCATCTCTATGACCATTATTTTGAATTTTTTTATCAGGTAAATCACTTATCTCCATTTCACCAAAGTCTTCTTCTGAGATTTTATCTTGTTTTTTTGTTTGAAACATTTGTCTTTGTTTCTTCATTTTCCTTGACTCTCTGTGTTGGTTTCTATGCATTTGATAAAACAGCCACCTCCTCCAGTCTTGAAGGTGTGGTCTTCTACAGGAGATGAACCTTAGCCTCTGTCCCCACCTAGCTCTTGCTTGTCTCTCATTTCTTTTCTTTTTTATTGAGGTAACACTGGTTTATAACATTATATAAATTTCAGGTGTACATCATTATATTTAGATTTCTATGTAGATTACATCATGTTCACCACCCAAAGACTAATTACCATCCATCACCATACTCTCATACCTTTTTGACTGTCCAAGCAGCCTTCTTTGTTCTTAGTGGCTCCTAGTAATTGAGGGTCTGCCAAGACCTGTCAGTGTCTGAAAGGATAGGATATCAGGCAGCACCTAGATGCAGGCTGATTAGAAGCCAGACCCTCAGGCAGCAGCTTTTAAAGTATGCAAATATACCTCTTTCAGAGGAAGACCAGGAGGTGGAAGTTTCTGTCTGATCCCACTGCACTGAGTCCTGGGGTGATGGCGAGTTAAGAACTGTTAATTTGGGGCCAGCCCGGTGGCTCAGCAGTTAAGTTTGCACGTTCTGCTTCTCGGCGGCCCAGGGTTCACTGGTTCGGATCCTGGGTGTGGGCATGGCACTGCTTGGCATGTACTTTATACATGCGTCCCATGCATAAAGTAGAGGAAGATGGGAATGGATGTTAGCTCAGGGCCAGTCTTCCTCAGCAAAAAGAGGAGGATTGGCAGCAGTTAGCTCAGGGCTAATCTCCCTCAAAAAAAAAAAAAAAACTGTTAATTTATTGGCTATAGTCCCATTGAACCAGTGGACACAAGCTGCCCACCAGAACTAGGTGATCAAAGGCTGTCCCCTGGGTGGCAGCTGCAAAAAAGCAAGATGCCAGATGTATGTACAAGCTTCTTACTGGGGGATACCAGTGACCTGGAGCAAGGCAGAGGGAGAGAGGGAAGATGGCACCCACCCACCTTGCCAGTCTCTGGAGAGTATTGTAGTCGGCCCGGGATATGTGTGAAATGAGAAACCTGCCCTTCAGGCTGTGGCTATTAGGATAAGCAAATAGGCTGTGTCACAGAAGACTGGTTTTAGTCTGCTTCCTCTGCTGGGCCCCAGGGGGTTAGCCATGGTGAGTCTTCCTGGTCACATTCTCTTCTCCCCAAATACACAGAGAAACCTGATTTGTAAGTCTGAGACTTCCTCTTCCGCTACAAGATATTTTGCTTTGTAAGCCATTCTTGGAGCTTGGCCAGTGACAAAACATAGCTATGGGTGAGGCTGAGGAAACGAGACAGAGCCGCAGTGGACTCAGTGCTGTGTATTTCTTACTGATGCAGGGTTGGTCGGCGAGCTGAAGAGTCGAAAGAAAGATTTCTTGGACTCTCAAGGTCTGGCAGTAGTGCTCTTTTATTTAGAGAATAGTGTGGAATAGCATGGGGATAGGACCCATGGGCAGTCAGAGCTGCTGCTGCAAACATGGGTTGAGAGTAGGGCTAAATTTAAGGCATAAGTATGTGAGTTATCTCCTTACAAGACAAAGGAAAGACTATGTAAAAAAAAATTGTTAAAATGGTATCAGTGCAGGTGGGGTCTGGTTATTGGGTGGTCTTATAACTTTTAGATAAGAATCAAACCAGATTAAGTAAATGGCAGAAGCCACAACCTTAAATATTATCTTCAGCGAAAGACAAAGGAGGAATGTTGGGGGGGTGGGTCAGTTACATGAGGTTACCAGACAGTAAATGACTTAAGTCCTTGCCTTCCCCATTAAGAGTTTCCAGAGATAAGGCCATCCCCCCTTCCTCCTGGTGCAGACAGGGAGACACCCCCACAGATGGAGACTTCCTTCACAAATGCAAATGTCTCTCATCAAAGGGCAAGCAAATTCCACTCCTCAGAGCTTGCTTCTCATCTGCAGTTTTTAAAAGTAACCAGCCTAAAATAATCCTCATCATTATGACTTCCTCCTTGGATCCCAAATGCTAGAAACAATCTATGGCTATCTTCTTATATAAAGCTATTTATTTATTTATAGATTGGCACCTGAGCTAACAACTGTTGCCATTCTTTTTTTTTTAATCATTCTCCCCAAAGTCCCCTAGTGCATAGTTGTCTATTCTAGTTGTGAGTGCCCCTGGTTGTGCTATGGACACCGCCTCAGCATGGCCTGACAAGTGGTGCCACGTCCACACCCAGGATCTGAACCAGCGAAACCCTGGGCCGCCAAAGCAGAGTGTGCGAACTTAACCACTTGGCCACGGTGCCGGCCCCTATAAAGCCATTTATTAAGCAGAACTCTGGAGCATTAATGGTATCAGATTTCATTCTTTTTTTTTTTTTTTAGTAAGACTGGCCCTGAGCTAACATCTCTTGCCAATCTTCCTTTTTTTTCCTCCCCAAAGCCCCAGTACATAGTTAAAGATCCTAGTCGTAAGTGCTTCTAGTTGTTCTATGTGGGACGCCTCCACAGCATGGCTTGATGGGTGGTGCCATGTCCATACCCAGGATCCAAGCTGGCAAACCCTGGGCCACTGAAGTGGAGCACATGAACTTAACCACTCGGCCACGGGGCTGGCCCCTCATTCATTTTAATAAACCAAAAAGTGGTTAAAGGTCACAAGTCTCATCAGAGGAAAGAGACAAGGTATCACGGGGTATGAGTAAGTAGCATGAACTTGGCTGACTGTCCTCCAAGAGGCACAGGTCTCACTGGGCGAAAGCAGCAATTACCCAGCCTCAGAACAGCTCCTTGTGTGCTGCTGCCTTCCTCGCCTCTTCCCTTTATTTGTGGCAGAGCTCCAAAAATGTTTACAGCCAAGTTTATTTTTACTTTATAAAATCAAACATATGAATATTTTAAGAAATACTATCCTGAAGTTGAGAAATCAGTTTAAAAGCTTATTTGATAGGCCTTAAAGGAATATCCCTCTGCTTCAGCTATTATGAAAATGAAAACCATAAGCTATAAGACTTTACTAGTATAAAATACAGCTCTGGAAGAGAATTCTAGGTCACAGGGCAGTGTGCTTGATGGCAGGGAATGTGCATCCTCTGAGACTCATAAGGTGGTTCTATGACCATTGGCATGGCTGACTAGAGTCCACAAACTCTCTGGGTAGCCTGCTCCAGCCCTCATGGGACTACCTCCTCTAAGAATTTTTATAGCTGTTCTGTTTTTTTTTTTTTTTTTTTTTGAGGAAGATTAGTCCTGAACTAACTGCTGCCAATCCTCTTTTCACTGAGGAAAACTGGCCCTGAGCTAACATCCGTGCCCATCTTCCTCCACTTTACATGTGGGACGCCTGCCACAGCATGGCTTGGCACCCAGGATCCAAACTGGTGAACCCCAGGCTGCCAGAGCGGAATGTGCGCACTTAACCGCTGCACCACCAGGCCAGTCCCTCTGTTTACATTTTTTATCTGTGGTCCACAATATATTGGCCTTCTTCACAGACATGATTGAAGTTCACATAGAATTGAATATTACATGTTTCAGCATTTTCCCATTTCCCACTGTTGACTGGGGCCTCTGTGGGGGTGGGGAGGGGAGACAGAGTTGTCAGGCGCTTTTGTTAATGCTTTACATCCAGGGAAAGGCACTGGTGGGAAGCGGGCAGAATGAGAAAATGTTTTAACAAACTTAAGGGAATGTTTAATGAAATTATTTCACAGCATTATCAGAAAATGGAGTCTCTTTTTCTTGTGTGTGTGGGTCTGAGTGAATGACAAAACTTTATTAATAGCTGATCTAAAAGGGAGGGAAAATAATTATGAAAAGTATACTGGAAGCTTCCTATATTTCTTTGGTAAAATAGGTCCAAGTTTCGACACCCTCACAGGTGACAGTTACTGAAACAGCAAATGAATTTCACTAAAAGGCAGCTGATGGGGCTGGCCCTGTGGTGTAGTGGTTAAGTTCAGTGCACTCTGCTTTGGTGGCCCAGGTCCACAGGTTTGGATCCCAGGTGCAGATCTACACCATTCCTCAGCCATGCTGTGGAGGTGACCCACATATAAAATAGAGGAAGACTGGCATGGATGTTAGCTCAGGGCTACTCTTCCTCAAGCAAAAGAGGAGGATTGGCAACAGATGTTAGAGCTCAGGGAAAATCTTACTCAGCAAAAAAAAAGAAAAAAGGAGGGCTGGCCCCGTGGCCGAGTGGTTAAGTTCGCGCGCTCCACTGCAGGCAGCCCAGTGTTTCGTTGGCTCGAATCCTGGGCGCGGACATGGCACTGCTCATTAAACCACACTGAGGCAGCGTCCCACATGCCACAACCAGAAGGACCCACAATGAAGAATATACAACTATGTACTGGGGGGCTTTGGGGAGAAAAAGGAAAAAAGTAAAATCTTTAAAAAAAAAAAAAAGAAAAAAAGAAAAAAGGCAGTTAAGCTACAGACTTGAGGACGGAGTTATAAGGGAGGCAATACCTGCAGAAAAGGAAACCAGAGAGATGCTAAGTGCCTAAAACTGAGCTAGTTTTGGGCATTTGTGTTGAATAACCATTAGTCTGGCTATGTCCAATTATAAAGAGGTTAAGCAAGATTATTCTGTTGAGAATATTGTGTCCAGTTACCATGATGAGAAAGATGATAGCACAGAACTTAGAAAAGGGAGAGTAACAGAAAAAACATTATTGGCCACTCACACAAGGGTAAGAAAACCCTAATTCTGAGGACTAGCCCCAGCCTCCCAAACAAGAAAAGATCCCCCGAAGTGAGGGTGTATCATGTCTCCACGTGACTTAGGAGAAGTATGTGCAGAGACATGATTTGTATCTCTTTGATTCCATATTTACCACGTAACTTTCAGAAAACCAATCCCCCCGGTATTTGGAAGTACTGAATTTGGCAATGGAAGACCTATTTCTGGTGTATAACCAGGTGAGCTTTCTATGTTAAAATAAGACACTTTTTTCTATTGAAAAAATTGGTATTTAAGTTTTTAAAAAGCAATAATGTAATTTTTGCTTTTCCTCTGGCTTCAAGATTAATTATATCTAAATGAAAATGAATATGGAAGATCTACTAACAAGCGGATTCTTAGAACTCTAAAAGGATGAGAGCTTGAGAGCTAAATTTTTCCTATACTACTTTTGCTGCCATTTTTTTTTTAAATTCTAACGTTTGGTAAGGGAATTGCAACATTAATTAGGATGTGACAATGAGATAAATTTACCTCAACTTCAGAAAAGGGTAGGGTAAGATGTAAGCAACGCAGGCTTATAAAACAGATGAAGATAATACCCTTTATAGAAGATAAAATCACATGGCTGTATTTCATATTTTATTCAATTTTAATATGGTTTCCATTATTAACTTTTAAAACAAAATGATTTCCAGTTTAGAAAACAATGCACTGACCACATAATTCCTTTTTCATTTTATACAGTTATACAAATATTCTAAATACACATTTTGTGTTCAAGATGATGGCAAATAAGATTAACTGTACAGTACATAAGGAAAGAAAATATTTTAAGCATATTTAGAAGCAATAGAAATGTCTATACAAAACAAGCAAAAATGGAATAAATTTTTTTATTTTTAAAGTATTGCAACAGGCCCACAGGTTTGTAACAAAAATGTCTTTGCACAGTTCCTCACAATGCCCCATTAATAGCTAAAGCAAGACAGCGGTTTTAGAAAATAATGTTTCAAAATGCTACACATGGTACTATTGTTTGCACAGTTTGATCAAAATAACAACTCTACTCTGAGTCAAGCAAAACCTAGAGGAAATATACCAAACAACTTGAAAATCATTTGTATAAAATTCATTGCACATTATTTTACTCAGTTGTTTGAAAAGTAAAAAAGTGTATTTACAAAATATTTCGCAGTCAAATTATGAAGTGAATGGGTTATCTCTAAGTAACACGTCTTGATACAGACAGTTCAAGGAAACACGAATTTTTTTTTTTTTAAGAGGTTTTCAGTGCTCCTTCCACAGGGAAGTAAATATGATCTACTCAAATGGATTTACAAGATGTTACACATACTGGAGCAAATTCAACACCTGCATTATAAAACAATGTTAAAAAGGTGAAAGGATGAAGACTTTGTACATTGTAAGAAGTGAGCTATTCAGAGATCAACTAGTACAGTTTTTAATTCAGTTAGCATAGAAGTCTTCATAGTCTTCAGATAACAGACAATGACATACTTGACTCAATGAAAGTTGAAAAAGCACCATGCACAACAGTCTAGTGGTAAACACCGAAAAAAATAGCACCTGGGATTTTGTGATATTGACAATTTAAAACTGGTCTAGTAACTGCCGGAGATACGGTGCCTTGGATAATTCTCTGTTTACTTGGGAGAGTTTGAAAAGTACTGGGCAGTTCAGAGAAACACATGGGATATGTCGATCAAAGCAACCTGTACAGTTCTTGCATATCTGAAAGCACAAGAGGAATATATAAAACAATAGGAAAGAAAGTGCCTATGTATTTGTGTAAACAACGAACTTTTACAATCCCTCTGTTCTGACCCACCACCGATTACTGGCGAACATACGACACGTAATACGTTACACAAAGTTTCGTTAATTTTCATCTCTTTGAAGCCTAGACTACCCCATGTTGAGACATTTTGAAAGGATATTATTTCACAAAACATAGAGCACAAAATTCCGTAAGGATTCATTTCATTCCAGAGATCAACTTTCATTTACAGTAAAATTCTATTATATTAAGATCCACATATCATTCAGAGACTGTCTCTTAAATGAGCTATAAACACTATTTTTTCAAATTACTCAGATTTATCTTTTTATATGCCAATCATAAAAAGTTATCCATTTTCTTATTTCAAAGAAAATGCCAGTATGAAAAAAAATCAAACGATGTCAATGTGAAAGTAGTAGTTTAGACTGTGGGTCTCAACCCTGGCTATACACGAGCTTAAAAATATATACGGATGCCTAAGCTCCACCCTGGACCAATGAATCAGAATCTCTGGGCATGAGTGCCTACGAATCTGTACTTTTTAGGGCTCTCAGGTGATTCTGATGTAGAATACGATCTGATCTAAAGGAAAAATAATACATCATAAAGCAATCTTTAAAGAGCAGAAGCATTATAATGTCTTACACTACGACCAGACTTTAAACAATAAGTCTCAATCACATATCCGGTTAAAAAAAGACTACAAACATGAAAAACATCCAAAAATCAGGGAGGATACTAGTGAGGACCCCAGGGGTCAAGAAAGTGCAGGCTGATTTTTCACTTGAATAGTGTATCCAAGTGATTAAAAAAAGGGAACCCCAACAGCAGCTATTACTCTAGACTGTCTTTTCAGAGGAAATTAGCCCACTCTACTTAGTTCTCTGATCTACATCAAAGAGCTTCTGTTTCAGAGGTGTCTCACAGGGAATCCAGTTTTGTTCTTTGCCTCAACTTCTTCCAGGCAACTGAAGGGCATGTTTTCCTGGATCTGACGCTGTGATACAGGAAACTGCTGAGACCTGTGCTTCAGGGTGCTGTCTGAAGACTGCGTGTGCTGTTCATCATGAAGCCTTTCACTAATGAGATCTCTGCCAAGAGACTCAAATCTATTCCCAGATACAGAATTTCTGCAGTACATCTCTATGTACTGCAGCTACACGCAGGTGCCAGGACAAACCGATAAATATTTATGCACCCTCTGTGCCTGTCTGATAAATACGCCAGGATGGAATTACTTGCCTCACTGAATTTAACTCAATGTTTAGTTTCAAGATCCTTTTCTTGGTGATTTAAACCTGCAGCATTGTAGCTCAATTCAGCTTACATTTAAAACTTTAAACACCACAACCAAGCCACTTACTTTTTAGCTCCTAAGGAGGCAGACATTTAAAAAATCTGCTTTAATCTTCATCGATTCTTTCTTTTTGCTATCCTTTGGTATACTTTCTTATTCTTTCAAAAATTTTCAGTCAGATGCTTAATTCATTTATTTCCATTCTTTCATGTTTATTATCACAAGTGTTTAAGGTGATGAATTTTCTCTGAGATCTGCTATGGCTGTCTAGAATCTTATATGTAGTGTTTGTTTAATAGGGTGTATTAAAATTTCGAAGTGTTAAGGATCATTTTGTTTTCTCAGTTTATAATTAATTACTCATTTTATAGCATTGTATTGGTAAAATGTTTTTATTTGTTTATTTGGTGAGGAAGAATGGCCCTGAGCTAACATCTGTGCTAATCTTCCTCCATTTTGCATGTGGGACATCACCACAGCGTGGCTTGATGAGTGGTGGGTAGGCCCATGCCTGGGAATCGAACCCGCAAACCCTGGGCCGCCAAAGTGGAGCATGCAGACTTAACCATTACGCCCCTGTGCTTGCCCCAAATGTCATTTTTAATATTTCTACTTTTTAAAATTTATTGTTTTCTTTACAGACTAAAGATACAGTTAAGTTTTGAATATTCCATAAACACTTGAAAAGAGTGTATTTTCTAATATTGGGTTACAGAGTTAATATATAATCATCAGTTCTACCTTATAATGTTGTTTAGATCTTCCATAACTGTACTTATTTCTGATCACTTGATTGGCCTTGGGCTAAGGAAGTGTATCAAAGTCTCCTGTTACTAAAGTTTCTGACCATTTCTCATTACATCTCCTATAATTTCCACTTTATGAAAATTCCTACAGATTATTTAAGTACAAGAGACACATTTTGGGGCCGGCCTCGTGATCGAGTGGTTAAGTTCACGCGCTCCGTTGCAGCGGCCCAGGGTTTCACTGGTTCGGATCCTGGGCGCAGACATGGCACCGCTCATCAGGCCACATTGAGGCGGTGTCCCATGTGCCACAACTAGAAGTACTTGCAACTAGGATATACAACTATGTACCAGGGTGGGATTTGGGGAGATAAAGCAGAAGAAAAAAGAAAAAAAAGATTGGCCACAGTTGTTAGCTCAGGTGCCAATCTTTAAAAAAAAAAAGAGACACATTTTAACTCTCTTAAACAAAACCCCTAAAGTCAAAAATATCTCTTGAAAGATGATGAACCATCTTTATTTATAAACAGCATCACTTCTTTTAAACTGCATTATTATAAGAAATAAGACCTAATATTGAAGAAGGGTTCTGGTTAAATTGATGGCACCACCTAGTGCAGTGTCTGCTGCTGAGGGCAAAAGACAGGAAGCTCAGGTAAGAGACCACCCGCAGCCCGACTGCAGTGGTGCTCTGGAGGTTCTGCTCACGCTTGCGCCTTGCACTAGGAGTGAACAAGGGAATTTCCTATGAGGGGTGGTGCTGCCCTCAGGAAGCTGGAACACCCAATGACTTCAGTGGTTGCACTGACTAGACTGCGATACGTATTTACAGACCACCACCACAGGCTGGACTCCATGCTGGGCACAGCCGACTCAGCAGTGAGGGGCGGGTAGGGCTCTGCCCTCACTGGGCTCACTGCTGTCTGGTGGGGAAGACAGACACATGTAACCAGAGGAAAGCAGAGGAGGTTACGGCAGGAGCCCACCGCAGGGAAGGCTTCCCCTGGCCTGGGGGTGAAGCTGATTCCTCTCAGATGATGATTAGCCGGGGCAGAGGGCAACATTCCAGGGAGAGGGAACAGGGTGTCTAAAGGCCAGGACGCGGGACGGACTAAGGGGCATCACAGCCTGAAAGAAGTTCATGGTTGGATGATAGAGTGTGACAGGGAAAAGGGCAAGAAACGGTGACAGAGAGGTGGCAGGCAGGGGCCAGAATGGAGAAAGACTTATAAAGCATGCTAAGGAGTTTGAATTTTATGAGAGAGTGAGAACACCGGATTTGTACTTTTAAAAGATTGTTCTAGCTACAGCGTTGAGAATGGCTAGGATGGCAGGGGCTCAGGGCAGGAGGCTGCCGCAGGAGTTTAGGGGAGACAGAATGGTGGTTTGGACTAGGATGGCCACAGAAGGGAAGGAGAAAGATGAGGGTATTTAAGAATTCTTTAGGAGATGGAAGGGGAGAGGGAAAAGTCAACCTATCATTTCGACAAGCTAGGCTTCTGTGGTTGCATCAGAATCATCATACCTTTTAGATCCCACCATCCTTAATGAGATCTGTTTCTGGTTGACTGGCTATCCTCTCTAAAAGTAAAGCATTTTCTGCCAGTACAAATTGAGCAGCTAGAATGGTGCAGAGGAAGCAGTCTATACTTTACCAGTCCTTAATCACCTTTCTATAATCATTCAAATTCTTAAGAGCCTAGTCTCCTAAGAGACGGTTTCTCTCCCTGGTCACCTGCAGGGCAGCTAAGTTCTCCTACTAAGAGGCTGTGGATTGATACTATGTCTTGGTTCAAAAGCTTGATACTATGTCTTGGTTCAAAAGCTTCTTACCTTGAGGACAAGGTGCAGAGACTGGCCTTTACCTACTGCTGGCTGGGTTACATGAGGCCTGTGAGCTGATGAGCTGCTAGGAATGACTGTATAACGAATTTACAAGGTTACAGCTGATGGAACCTATGAAACAGCATCAGGTCACCATTTGCATTCTGATAAAACTGAGGCCAAGGGACATGGCCGTTATTAGGAAGTCCAGACCAGAATCCTGATTTCCTATCAGCATGTTTCATTTTCCACAAAATCACACTGCCTCTCAATTATTTGTTGGTTTTAAAACATTTCAATTACTTTATATACTGCTCTTCTAAAAGAAGACAAAACACAACAAAACAAACTCCACCTCAAAATTGTTCTTCTCTAGCCTGAAGTTAAAAATGTAACTTGAGTAGCCAGCCTGGTGGTGCAGTGGTTAAGTTCACGCGGTCGGCTTTGGCAGCCCCGGGTTGGCTAGTTGGGAAACCTGGGCGCAGATCTACGCACTGCTTATCAAGCCACGCTGTGGCAGGTGTCCCACATATGAAAAATGGAGGAAGATGGGCACAGATGTTCCTCAGGACCAATCTTCCTCAGCAAAAAGAGGACTGGTGGCGGATGTTAGCTCAGGGCTAATCTTCCTCAAAAAAAAAAAAGTAACTTGAAATATGATGGTATAAGATATAATCATTCCTTTAAGAAATATACTTTGTTTTTTAAAAAATGTGTTATGATAATTTTTTTCTTGAGATTTCATTTTCCAACTTATTTCAAGAGATTTCTGTTGTTTATTTCTGCTAGAATTCCTGCATTTGAAAAACCATCTCTGCATTTTAGGTCTTTATCTAGCTCAGCCACTTATTAGCAGTGTGACATGGGGCCAATTCCTCAACCCCTGTGTCAGTTTACTAACCTGTGAGAGGGCCTACAATAATCTCTGGCATATAGTAGACTTAATCATGTTAACTGTTAATTTTCTATCTGGACTCTCAGAATTGAGAACCTTCCAAGTTTACTAGCAATTCTCTAGGACAACCAGATTTTTATGGGAATGGTGAGTAGATATGGCAGATATAGCAACTGGTACTCTTCTTTCTCTATTTTTAATATTATTATAAAAGAAATTGGGTGTATGGATGTTGTAGTTCTGGGATTTAACAAACACAATACAATGCTATATACAATACTATATACAATACTATTTCATAAAAACCAAAATATAAATTATAAAACAAATTAAGCCATTTTTAATATCCTAATTCAATTATGATATTTTAAGAAGTTTATTAACTCAGAATTCGTACTCCATTTTTCACACCACTTTTGTATCTCATACTGTATACCTCAAGAATTGATGACATTTCCCCAAAGAATTAGGCTGCTTGGGATTCTGGGTCTCTTGAACAAGGTCATACCTTTACAAGCTGCTCCTGTTTACGTTCCAGCTCTCGAATCTCTTGGTTGAGGATCACTGCAACATGCTGAGGTTGGCTCCGACATTTATTACAGATGCCGTGCTGAGTCAGGTCATCACACACAGGACAGCGTAAGGTAGTGAAATATTGTGAAATAGTGCTTTTCCGCCCTCCAGGTTCACTTCGAGAGGAGCTAGTGGCTTTCTGGATCTATAAAAACATCAATTCAGAAGTCTGGGCCAGCTTCACAACAGAGCTGCTATTCTCCTGCTAATTACAGGTTTACTAAGGCATTATTTCACTCGTTCAACAAATATTGAGTAGCTTCTAGGTGTCAGGCACTGCTCTAGAGAAGGCAGCCACAGAAATGAATAAAGACCTTCCTTTCACAGAGCTTACATCTCAGTATCATCAGACATATTGTTTTTTTCTTTTGGAAGAAAAGATAGTCTCCTATGGCTCAGTTTTCGGGCTGAGATACATAGATGTGTGAGATCCTACAGGGCAATGGAGAGCAGAGAGGACAAAAGAAGAAATCCAGTTAAGTGTGGATACTGTTTAAGGCTGCACAATTTGAGCCATGGAAACAAGGCAAATGGAAGGTTAAAAATAACTTGTTAGGCAGTAGGGTGCAAAATTCAAGCAAAAGTAAACCTGGAGCATTTCAAATGTCATTAGATATAAGTCACCCAAGCGTTCTTCATTTGAAGCTAATACTGGTCTCAGAGATCTGTCTTCTGGGACTCTTTTTACTTTGACATAACATTATCATATTATTATACCCTTGGCATATTCTCCTGGTGTCTTATAAATCACTTTGCATAAAAGTTATTAGGTCAACCTCTTATAAATGCCATTGGTTTTTCTTACTGGTGACGAAATAAAAAATAGTAAGAGCTTTCTGGTGTAGAGCCAGGGTACAGCACTAGAGAGGTCAGCCAGCACAGATTCTCTGGAGCACAGCTTCAACCAGTTTCCTAGCTTATTCTTTTCCTTGAGGTCATACTGAGAAAGTAAAAATAATTTAAGCATCAACTTTTATCAGTTTGCCTGAATACCATCAGCCTTTCATAGTCTGAGATAACAGCAAATGACTGAGCAGATCTAATTCTAAACAGTAGATAAAAAACTACTACTCTCAGGCCAGCCTGGTGGCACAGCAGTTAAGTGCGCACGTTCCGCTTTGGCGGCCCAGGGTTCACTGGTTCAGATCCGTGGTGCGGACCTACTCACTGCTTACCAAGCCATGCTGTGGCAGGCGTCCCACATATAAAGTAGAGGAAGATGGGCATGGATGTTAGCTCAGGGCTAATCTTCCTCAAAACAAAACTCCCAAAAAACTACTACTCTCCTAGAGTAATCTATCCCTGATTATTACAGAATCATACATCGCTCCTTCAGACTTCTACTGAAAAAACTAAGAAAGAAGAGTTCAAGTGAAACTCCCTTTGCTAAGATTCCACACTGCATCTTTTCCTTTACTATAATCCTATTTTAACATTATTTTTTTAGTCTGGTTTCCTCAGGTCTATGTCCAGATACTACATCTTATACATTTCTTAGACACCCATATCGAAGGAATTTTTGCTCTCCATTTGTTTTTTATTAGCTGGTTTATTCTGAGTTATTTTGTAGCTAAGTGTTTACCACTGAATAGTTGTGGGATTTATTTTAGTATTCTATAATTTGGTCAGTCTGACAGCAGCTGGGAAGGTGTCTAGAAAACTTAAAAGTTTCTTTTAGGAAACTGGAGGAGTGTGGCACCTTAGCCAGTTTAAGATGACGAGCATCTGCTTTGCTTCTTATAGCACATAAATAAAATCTTTAGCTCCACTGGAAATTTTAAGCCAAGTCTTTCTACAGTCATAGAACGGGTACTATTTAGTAGGCTTACCCTTGGTAATTCATGATACCAGTTGAAAACATCAATTCCAATAAGTGAGAAGATTCTTGCCAGGGGTGGAAGGATTTGCTTGGTGATATAGTAGGTGGCATTCAGTCTCAGGGTTGGGTCCTGCAGGACTTCCACAGGACGCCTTACCAGCTGGATAAGTGGTACTCCAGGGGTCCCATAAATGATGACGTATGGCACTCGCTCCCCAACTCGAGGCTCAGAGCGCCGGTCATAAGCAACCATTTTCCTATTTAAATGTAAATAAAATACGCAAAGACTGTCATGGAAGGCATCTTTCCAGAAAATTACATGAGAATTAAACAGTAATGAAAGTATGAGAAGTCTACAAGGGGTACCTTCAAGTTAGAGTTACAACTTTTTTTCAGAACTATATACACTTCACGTAGTTGGCACCAAGGGGATATCCTCTAAGAGTTTAAAACTTACTCTGAATCATTGCTACCTGGAAAACAATATGAGTTGGCAGATATCAGCTAGCTTAAAATGTTTTCTATCCTCTAAGGGTAAGAACTATCATAAATCTAACACTGAAAGATAAGAGAATATTTAGCTGATTAAATAATGAGACTCCAGAATGGTACCATCTACGCAGCCAGCCCTGGTGGTCTAGTGGTTGACATTTGGTGCTCTCACTACCACGGCCTGGGTTCATTTCCCAATCAGGGAACCATACCACCCTCTGTTGGTTGTCATACTGTGGTGTCTGCGTGTTGTTGTGATGCTGAAAGCTATGCCACTGGTATTTCAAATACCAGCAGGGTCACCCATGGTGGACAAGTTTCAGTGGAGCTTCCAGACTAAGGCAGACTAAGAAGGACCTGATCACCCACTTCCAAAAAATTGGCCATGAGAACCCTATGAATAGCAGCGGAGCACTGTCTGACATAGAAGGTAAGAGGATGACACAAAAAGACCAGGCAGGGTTCCGTTCTGCTGAACACAGGGTTGTTATGAGTTGAAATCCACTCGACAGCACTAACAACCACAACCATCAAAATGCTTTAGTAGATTAATATTAAGAACTATGAAGTGATTTTGATGTGACAAAAACAAAAGATTCAAGCTCTACACCGATTACAATTTCACTGAATTTAGTTTCCCAAGGGAAGCCCAGAAGAGGAGCTCCTTCTTCCTCTTCAGAGCTTCCATGGGGAGCACCATTCACCTTTAGTGAGGCTTCATGTGGGCAGGTGAAGAAACAGCTCTGTGTCTGTGCCTGTTGACTAGGTGTCCTTCCATCCACTTGGAGTAGGTGTCCACTACTCCAAAGTGTTCAGAATCCCAGGACTACATTTGCTAGGTATTGAGAGTTGTGCTGTTGTGAGCATCATTACCTTGTAAGTTCAAGGGATGGCACACAAACTCCAGGTTTATAAGAGAAACTTCCTCTGTATTCCTTGGCAAAGATAAAATCTTGTATGCTGGCCTTTCCTTCCAGAAGCTTCATACATTGTCGTTGAACATACTGTTTAATTAAACTTATATCTCTTGTTTCAAATAGCAGCTTTAGAGAACGCTCAAGTATCTTAAAAAAAGAAAAAAGAAGGGATAACCTCACAAAGATAAGACATCTCCTAGTATATTTCCTCATTATTGTTATACTTTCAATTATATAACTACTGGGTAACTTGTTGATCTGCCTTAACAACCTGCTATTTACAATGATTGAATAATAAAAATTATTAGAAATGGGAAAATATTTGAGACTTTATAGCTTGCTATTTCTAAAAGTAGAATATCATGCAGTTTGAGGAAAATGAGATTGGGATGACAGGCGATGAAATACTTGCTATGTGATGAGCAACATGAAACATTTACATTTTCTTAAATAGCCAAAAGCACTGTAGGCACAAGAAGCCAGACATGATTTCATGTATTGTTTTTATCTACCCTGTTATAGAAAGGACCTGATTGAGGTGGACAGAGAGAAGTTTAAATATCACCAAGCAGTGAAGTCAAAATCAGTTTTCTGTGTCAATAAATATATACTAATTGTGACAAGTTTCTGTACTAGAAATATTTCTATTAGGAAATGACTGACATGCAATGGGTTTACGTAGTGGATTGAACTTAAATTAGTTCCAGGTGAAAGTTCTGTATCTTATTCTGAGTACTGGAACCCATACATATTTACAAAACAAGTTTGCTAATTTAGCCCAAGTACAATTCTGCCCTCAAAGAAAGAATGCACTGGATGATATCTCTTCCAGAAACTAGTATTAAACAATATCTCAGATTCACACATTATATCTATATTGACATAATAGGTGGACTGTTGTCTAATGCTCTCATAAAACTCAGTTTGTAGAGTGCTATTCCACTTATACCACTTACTCTTGGTTTGTTAATAGAAGGAATTTGGACTTGAGTAAAGAAAAAATATAAAATACTATGGTTAAAATTACTATGGTTGAGAAATTTAGGTAATTTATAGTACCATTGTTTAGAAATCTTCCTAACTTGTATTTGATAACTGAAGTAAAGAAAATTTCAGCTAATCTAGGCTGGATTATATTACTTATGAAATGCCTCTGTTGCCAGTTCCTCTTTTTTATCTTGCTCCCTAGCTTTTGGGTGTTGTCATATGATAGCATGTATTATCATCTCCAGGTGATCAGGCAGGAAATTCTTTCACGTGCACATACTGTTTTTAGCGATTGTGATAGAAGGAAGGTATGGGAAGAAGTCAGTAACTACTGACTAAATTTTTCATTAGAAATGAAATTCTCAAAAATCATATAGTTCCTCTTAGAGTTATACGGTCATATAGGCTACAGCTCCTCTACCTAGATGTGTGCTTAAGGATTTTCACCAGCTTCTTTAACCATTTATTTCTTAAAGATGAAAATAAGATAGATAAAACTTACCTTAGAAACAGCAGGGCAGGAATCTCTTCTGACTGTTTCTATTCCTTTTGCATCAAATACTGGGTCCTTTTGATCCAGTGTTTCATACATGTAACCCACATACCTCTTTTTTGTTTGTAAGACACAGGGCAAATATACCTGTGATGAAATTAACAAAATGCCTTTCAATAACCACTTTTTCCCTACCACGAATGTATTATTTTTATGTCTTTTTCTCTCTTAACCAAATGTCAATTACAAAAAAAAAAGAAAGAAAGAGAAAAAGAAAAGAATTCTAAATATGGCTTAGGGCCCAAAAAATTCATGATACAACAAATTCACAATTCATGAGAATACACAAAATGAGTTGTCTTTACTTCCCTACCACTCACTCACTCACTCCTTTACTTGCACTATCAATTTTGCTCTGTCCTCAACTGACACTTCTCTCTCAAAAATCAACAATCATCTATCTTTTTAAACAATGAAAAAATTACTTTAGTAACACCTACACATGGTACGAAATTAAAGCGTTATAAGAGAAGATAAAATGAAAAGTCCTAGTTCTCCAGCCTCTACTTTCCCTACCCTAGAGGCATCCTTTGTTATTGATTTCCTGTCTATCCTTCCAGAGATATTCCATGCAAACACATGTACTTATACACATAACAGTAGCTTACCATATACATCATTCTGCACTTTGCTTATTTCACTTAATAATTTATCTTGGAGAGCATTCCATCCATCATTTTGTTTTGTAGCTACACAGTCATCCATTATGTGAGGGTATCCTAATTTATATAACCAGTTACCTACTACGATCATTTAGGATGTTTCCAATCTTTTGGAATTACAAACAGTGTTCTAGTAAACAACCTTGCATGGATTAATCCGTAGGATAAATTCCTTGAAGAGGAATTCCTGGATCAATGGGTGTGTGCCCCCACCCTTTTTAATGTTACCAAGTTGGTCCTTTCCTCTGCCCTCAAGCTTTATCAATAATCGCATTAAATGTAAATGGTTTAAACATGCCAATTAAAAGGCAGACATAGGGGCTGGCCCGGTGGCAGAGTGGTTAAGTTCACATGCTCTGCTTCGGTGGCCCAGGGTTTCACTGATTTGAATCCTGGGTGTGGACATGGCACTACCCATCAAGCCATGCTGAGGTGGCATCCCATACGGCATGACCAGAAGGAACTATAGCTAGAATATACAACTATGTACTGGGGGACGTTGGGGGGGGCGAGGAGGAGGAGGAGGAGGAGGAGGAGGAGAAAGAAGGAGGAGAAGAAGAAGAAGGAGAAGAAGAAGAAGGAGAAGAAGAAGAAGGAGAAGAAGAAGAAGGAGGAGAAGAAGAAGAAGGAGAAGAAGAAGAAGGAGAAGAAGAAGAAGGAGAAGAAGAAGAAGAAAGACTGACAACAGATGTTAGTTCAGGTGGCAATCTTCAGGAAAAAAAAAAAGGCAGACATAATCAGGTTGGATCTAATCAAAAAATGAGACTCAGTGATAAGCTATCTACCAGAAATCCACTTTAAACATAAGGACATAGAAAGGTTAAAAATAGGGGCCGGCCCAGTGGCGCAGTGGTTAAGTTCGCATGTTTCGCTTCTCGGTGGCCCAGGGTTCGCTGGTTTGGATCCTGGGTGTGGACATGGCACCGCATGGCACGCCATGCTGTGGTAGGTGTCCTACATATAAAGTAGAGGAAGATGGGCACGGATGTTAGCTCAGGGCCAGTCTTCTTCAGCGAAAAGAGGAGGATTGGCAGCAGTTAGCTCAGGGCTAATCTTCCTCAAATAAAATAAAATAAAATAAAATAAAATCTTTAAAAAAAAAAAAAGAAAGGTTAAAAATAAAACCCAGAAAAAGACAGACATGCTAACATGAATCAAAACAAAGCTGAGTGGCAATATAATAATATTAGAAAAAATAGATTTCAAGACAAGGAATATTATCAAAAATAACATATAAATTCATCAAGAAGATACATAATCCTAAAAGTGTATGCACCTAATAAGAAAAATTCAAAATGTATGAAATAGAAACTGACAGAACTAAAAGGAAGAAACAGGCAAATGATTATACTTGCAGACTTGAGCCACTTCTCTCTTAGAAACTGATGGAAAATCACTAAGGATACAGAAGGCTTCAACAACATTGTCAATTAACTTAACCTAAGTGACATTTATAGAACATTCCACCCAACAACCAGCATACATGAGGCTCTTCAACATCACATGGGAACATTCACTAAGATAGACCATACGCTGGACCAAACAACAAATTACAATAAACTTAAAAGCATCGAAATCATACAGAGTATGTTCTCTGACTGCAATGGAATTAAATTAGAAATAATAACAAAACAATTTCTAGAATATCCTTAAATATTTGGAATTTAAACAACACCCTTCTAAATAATCTACAGGTCATCATCATTGAAACAAATGAGTAATAATGAAAACACAAGCTATCAACATTTGAAGCTAAAGTAGTATTTAGAGGGAAATTTATATCTTTAAATGCTTATATTAAAAAATATTTGTTTAAAATTAATGATTCAAGCTTCTAAATTAAGAGGACAAGAAAAGCAAACTAAAACCCAAAGTAAGTATAAGGAAGGAAATAATAAATAGTGAAAATTAATAAAATGGTTCTTCAAAAACTTCAATAAACAGATAAACCTCAAACTAGAATGATCAAAGGAAAAAACCCCATAAATTATCAACATCAAAAGTGAAAGGAGGGCTGTCACTAAAGATCTTACAGATATCAAAATCATAACAAGGAACTAAAAATAATTCATGCCAATAAATGTGACAACTTAGGAGAAATGAACAAATTCTTTGCCAACACAAGTTATCAAAACATGGGAGGAAAATGTGAATAATTCAATATATATTAAGGATGTTTAATCTGTAATTAAAAATTTCTCCCTAACCCCAAAGAAAATTTCAGGACCAGATGGCTTCACTGGTGAATTCTATCAATCATTTAAGAAAGAAATAACTGTACACACTTTTTCTTTCAGAAAATAGAAGAGGGAACCCTTCCAACTCATTTTACAAGGCCAGCCTTTTTTCTGTCCCCAAATCAGAAGAACGCAATGTAAGGAAAAAAAAAAAACTACAGACCAATATTCATCATGAACATATGCATCACAATTCTTCTTCTTCTTCTTTTTTTTGGTGAGGAAGACTGGCCCTGAGCTAACATCTGTTGCCAATCCTAGTCTGGCTCAAGGAAGATTGTTGCTGAGCTAACCTCTGTGCCAATCTCCCGCTATTTTGTATGTGAGATGCCTCCACAGCATGGCTTGATGAGCAGTGTGTAGGTCTCTGCCTGGGATCCTAACCTGCAAACGCCAGGCCGCTGAAGCAGAGTGTGTGAATCTAAGCACTACATCACTGGGCTGGCCCTGCATCACAATTCTTAACATACGTTTGTTTTCTTTGAGAAGTTCTGTAGTTTTTGCTTTTATGTTTAGGTCTGTCATCTACTTCAGGTAAATCTTCATGTCTGGTGTTATTTTCCAAGCAAATTACGCTCTTCACTTTGCCAGCTGTCCACAGTACCATACACATACCTCTAGAATAGCATCCATGCTCACTCTGTTTTCTAATTTTTCTCTCCTCTCTCTCCCCCAAATAGAATGCTCTTTAGGGCAGATACCATATTTAAGTCCTCTTTGAATCTCTTCTAGCACAATCCTCACCTCAGAGTAGGTACACGATAAACATTGGGAGCCACCCTTGATTCTTTTCTCCCTCTTTCTTCCTCTCCACATCTGTTCTGCTAAATCAATCACTTATAACTCCTGCCCATACTTCTTTCTCAACAGCTCATGAACTGTTCTTTTGTTATTTTTCACTAGTTCAAGACTATTCAGGTTGCAAGAAGCATCCTGTCTTGAGATTCTCCTCTTCCCAATCTGTCTCATATGCCACTCGCCCAACAGCTCTGACCATGTCATGCTCTTGTGTGATAAACTTGCCTGAATAAAGTTTAAACACTCTAGCTTGGCATTCAAGACACTCTACTATCTGGTCTTAAATTTATTTTTCCAGATTTCTTTCCTGCTACTCTGTATTCCCATACTGTGCTTTTCCACCTCCATATCCTTCTACGTGCCATTTTCTTCCATGCAGAATTGCAGCTCCATGGTGCCTAGTGAAATTCTAACCATTTTCTGAGACACGGTGCAATACGACCTCCTACATGGAGTCTCCCCATCCAGCCCAGGAGGACATCATACCTCCCTTTCTTTGTGCTCTTACAGTGCTTAGGCAGACAGCTCTCATGAGACTTCCGTAAGTTTACAATAAAAGAGATCACTTATATACATTTCTAATCTTTCCTTTTAGATTACCGGCTCTTAGAGGGCAGGACTGTGTTTCATGCTTCTTTGCATTCCATACCTCTCCTAGCTCAGTATCTTTTACATAGAAAGAACTAAATACAAATTTGATACCTAAAGTAAAATGAAAATAGTCAAAGATCCTTGTGGCAGACTAGATTTTCCAAAGAACTAATATCTCCCATCCCACTTAGTCTTCTTACAATGTGACTGACATTCTTCCCATTAAGAGATTCGGGGGGAGGGGTCTGTGTTCCCTCTTAAATCTAGATAGGTTATGACGCTGTGTGACTTTGAGACTAGATCATAAAAAGCAAAACAGCTTTCATCTGTTTCTCTTTGGGATGTTCACTCCTAGAATTCAGCCATCAAGTTATAAAGAAGAACAAGTAGCCTCAGGGAAAGGCCAAGAGTAGGTGGTGCAGCTGACGGCCTGAGCTGATGTCCCAAACAGCAGCCAGTATCAACCCCCAGACATGAGAGTGAACAAGCCCGAGGCGATTTCAGCCCTGAGCTGTCAGTTGGGTCACCTCTGGCCTTTAAGTTTTCCGAGCTGAGGACCTAGACATTGTGGAGCAGAAACATGCCATCCTGCTGTACCCTTTCTTAATTCCTGACCCATAAAATCTGAAAGCATAATAACTCGGTGGTTGTTTTACACCATTAAGTTTGGGGTGGTCTGTTACACAGCAATAGTTAACTGGAACAATCATTTATATAAAGACATTACTAAAAAAATGGAGAAAATTATGGGAAAATATTTTAAATTTAACACTTTTATAGACCCATACAGTGTTACTAATTCTCAAAATGTATCGAGCAAGTCAGAAATCTCTAGAAGGTATGTGTATTTCAGATGTGATTATTAGTATTACATTTCTCTTACCTTTTCAAACTTCAATTTCACTGGTTTAGGGTTGGTAGCAGTTACCGCTTCAGCAATTTCCTGACCAATCTTAAAAGACTGCTCCTTAGTGGCTCCTTTCAGTAGTACAAACATACTAAGAGGATTAAAAATAGAGTAGGGTAATGAGGAAGTCACGGTAACAAAAATGTCATCAAGAGTAACTTTCCTGGCTACTACTCTAATACCAAAGAACACCTTTTTCCTTCCTTACTCTTCCTTATTAAGTTGCTTCTTATCTAAGCTTTGTGTTATTACACTTCCCTTGTGTACTCATGGTATATCTTGTTACAGATCATTAAGACTTAAGACATCTAATATTTCTAGTTTAGCTACACACAGACCAGCTCAGCGATCACAGTTGCCAGGAAAGGTCCTGGGTCATTTCTAGACATTTACAGCTTTGTATAACACACAATTACGTCAATTATAAAATAAGAGAAAATGTGATCATAAAGAAATGGAAATTTATTTGTTATATGGGAGGAAATTTCCTTCTAGAATGACCCAACTTTAAAAAGACACACATACTCTGTAACATATGCTCCCTGAAGAACAGTTAGGAAACACAAAAAGGCACAAAGAAGAAAACAGCCATCTATAATCTTACCATTCAGAAAAAAGACGCTACAAATCATAGTGTATATCTGTAAATCTTTTCTCATTTGGGATAATAGATCATACTGTTTGGTAACTTTCTCCTTTCATTTAACGGTATATTGTGAACATTTTCCCATGTCACTTAGTTCTTTTACATCATTTTAATAGTTGTACTGTATTTCAATTATGATATATTATAATTTAACCAAACCCCTATCACTGAAAATTTAGGTTAAATTTTTTTGCTAATATTTCAATATATAATAATAATTTGGCATGCTCTGTGTCCTTAGAATTCCTAGAAATGAAATTTCTGGATAAATGATATACACCAAGAATATTTTTGGTAAGATACTGCCGAACTGAACTCCAGAAAGATATTTCTGATGTACATTCCCACCAGCAATATATGCAGGTCAAGAGGGGAGGATTTCTAAGGTGGCCAAAAATTCCAATATTAAAAATACTAAAAAATAACAGATAAAACAAAAGTATTGGGCTTTTTTTTCCTAATGCAATCTGGTTAACTTTATAATAGCACTTGACATTTCAGTATATACCACAATTTGAGACTGATAGAAACAACGGCTAATAAATATACTTAAGTAGGAGAACTTATAAAGTTGATCTTCACTTATAGTTTTAGTGGAAAGACAAAGTATTGGAAATGAACAATATCCTGAAACATGAATTTTGGATTCTTATTTCTAGTCTTGGAGCCACATAAACCAATCTCATATTTCTTAATTGTTTTTATATTGGACTTTAAATCTCATTTGGATGGTTTCTTTGGAAAAACTCTTTCTCTGCCAATACTGTAGACAGCACTTGCCTTAGAGTCTGATATGAAAAGCTTAAGAAAAGGAATATTTATTCAATATTACTTAAGGTCTTTAAAATAAAAATGGTCTCAGTCTGAATTAATTTTAACATTCACTAAGGCAGAACCAACAGGGCTTAGATAGTCAATTATACGTTTAAGCTATGCTACACTCTGAACCGCTTGAAGCTTTTTATAATATTTTCTTTTTAGGCTCTTCTGATGCTCATTACACTAATATAGCCTTATTTTTTGAATAGATTACTATGAAATCTCCTTTTGAAATATTATTTTTAAAATCAACTTTGTTGAGCTATAATATGCATATAATAAAATGAACATATTTTAAGGGTACTCCGTGAATGCTGACAAACGTATAGATGTGTTATGGGCTGAACTGTGTCCCCCTAAAATTCGTATGTTGAAGCCCTAACCCCTGATACCTCAGAATGTGACCATATTTGGAGAAAGGGCCTTTAAACAGACAATTAAGGTGAAATGAGGCCCTAATTTCAGTGGTTAGGGCGAGCCTAATCTGACTGGTGTCCTTACAAGACGACGAAATTTGGATATACAAAGAAAGACCAGGGATGCACATGAACAGAAGTTCATGTGAGGACACAGCAAGAAGGTGGCCACCTGCAAGCCAAGGAGAGAGGGTTCAGGAGAACACTTTGATCTTGGACTTCAAGCCTCTAAAACTGTGAGAAAATAAATTTCTGTTTTGTTTAAGCCATCAAGTCTGTGACAGCCCTAGAAAACTAATTCACTTGTATAACTACCACCATAATCAAGATATAGGACATTTTCATCATCCCCCAGAGTTCCCTTGTACTCCTTTGCAATTATTCTCCACTCTACTCCCAGCCCCAGGCAACGTGTGACCTGCTTCCAGTTACTATATATTAGTTTTGTTTTTTCAAGAATTTTATATAAATGGAACTACATAGTATGTGCTCTCTTATGTCTGGCTTCTTTCACTCAGTATATTTTTTAGATTCATTCATGCTTTTTAAGTAATAGGAACTGGTTCCTTTCTCTTGCTGAATTAATATTCCATTGCATGGATATGCCACGTTTGTTTATCCATCACTCATTGATGGACATTTGGATTCTTTGCAGTTCTGGACTATCATGAATAGAGCTCCAATGAAGATTTGCATTAAGTCTTTGTGTAGTCTTAGTTTTCATTTCTCTTAGGTATATCAAAGAGTGGAATTGCTGAGCCATATGTTAAGGGTATATTTAATTTAGATCTAACTGCCAACCTTTTTTTTTTTTTTTAAAGATTATTATGCTTAAAATGTTCAGATGCGATGATGAATGAAAACATTTTGAAATTAAATGTTTTACACACTTCTATAAAGTTCTAGAACAGGCAAAACTAAGCTGTGGTAACAGAAACCAGTTAAGTGGCTGCCTAGGGGTAGGGGATGAAAGTGAGGGATTGACTGCAAAGGGGCAGGAGAGAACTTTCTACAGTGACAGAAATGTTCTCTATCTTGACCGGGGTGTTAGCTGGTTACATGGGTCTATGCATTTGTATACTGAACCACACACGGTGCACTTTTTTTGTTAAAAAGTAAACCTTAATAAAGTTGATAAACATTAAAGGTATACATACTTCACATCTTAAAAGTTATTATTATAGCGTATATATTTGAGAATTTTCCCAGTAGTGTTAGTGGGTTTATCTGAGTCCGTCTACACTGTTTTGGCCAGTTTTATCTGGAGCTAAGTTTCAAAAGAGCTGGCCAGGATTAATGGAAGTTTTTTTGTTTTTTTTTAATGGAAGTTTTTGGTCACTTAAGAATGCAAGTGACTAGCCTACAAAGAGAAAGACTATTTTAAAATAAGTTTCTATTTGTCTGGCACTGATGCTTTTAATCTAGTTAAATAACATTTATCTTTAGGTTTAGAGATCCAAGTACACATTTAGAGCCATGAAAATCACATGGCTTTTCTCAATTATACTCAGACGAATTTCCCAAGGAATTCTTATTTTAGCTCCCCACTGCCCTTCTGCTGCCCTGGACGTGTGTCTTGCCAAATGCCCTTGCCTATACTGTCTGAGAATCACTACTATAGAGAGCTTCACTAACTGATAGAAGTAGGTCAGATTAGTAAGTCATAAATATTATTGAGAACCACATTGTTTGAACCACTATAATATAAAAAATACAGGGTTTATTTATTATACTTTCTAAATGGACAATAATGTGTAATTGCTTTAGAAAGAGAGACACCCTTCTAACAGAGTAATTTTGATGCTTTGGTAACCAATTTCCCTTAGCTAGGCCCCAAGATTCATAAAATCAGCAGTCTTGAAGTTTGAGGGAGGCAATGGTCATTCACCATCATCTATCAGATTTCCTTCATTCTGATGATGATGCAACTTAGCCTCAGAGAGCTAAGCAACTTGTCAATGGCCATGCAATAGCTAGGAGTATATCTAGAAAGAGAATTCAGATTTCCTCACTTTCACTTAAGAACTATTTTTCATTCCACCAGTATTATCTATTATCCCTAAGAGGAGTGTTTCTCAATCTTTTATCATTATTGTCCTCCCAAAGGTAAAAGTTAAAAGTAGATTTAACAAGATAAAGTAATTACTAAGGAATGAAAGGTTGTTGGGTAGGGTTGACCTTTGTGGGGCCAAAACCCACTGTAATATTTAACTATTTTTGCTCCCCAAGGACAAATTTGTATCCTGTTGGGGCGATATTATTACCATTGAGAATGCATGCTTCAGACTGAATTGCCCTCATCTAGTATATTTCAATAAACATTTGTTGAATGAATCAGCTAATGAATAGTGATCAAAAGTTCTAATGATATTGCAAATAAATTTCCTTCATCAGAATCATAAAATACCTAGGAAGTCTGATGTAGAGACAAAGCATCAGCTAGAAATAAAAAAAAACCCACTGAGTACCAATTTATAGCTCTGCTACTGACTAGTTGGGTGATCTTAGACAAGTTTCTTCTTTTTTTTTTTCCTGGTGAAGAAGATTGGCCCTGAGCTAACATCTGTTGCCCATCTTGTTTTCGCTTGAGGAAGATTGTTGCTGAGCTAACATCTGTGCCAATCTTCCACTATTTTGTATGTGGGACGCCACCACAGCATGGTTTAACGAGCAGTGTGTAGGTCCATGCCCAGGATCCAAACCTACGAATCCTGGGCCACCGAAACAGAGCATGCAAACTTAACCACTACACCACCAGGCTGGCTCCTTAGACAAATTTCTTATCCTAGGGGAATGTGCTTTTAAGCAGCACCTGAGAATGTCTCTCCTAGGGTTCCTCTTAATAGCATGAAAACTGCTGACCTAAATAATACCAAAGTCCTCTTCTAGCTCTGACATTCTGTGAGTCTGTGTTTTTTGGTTTGTTTGAATTCCCAAAGATCTGAAAGGTTAAATAACAACTACAAGCAGAATCATGCCAACTGCTGATTTTGTGTGTGTGTTGTTAACCACCGACATGTATGACCCTGAATTAAACTCAACAATTTGTAACTTTTTCCTCTTCCCTAAATACTTTGCAAGGAGCTCTGCTAACAAGGTACAAAACTATGTTCTAGTAACTTTTATTTTGCTAGACTACTCAGTTGAAGTGGTTTTACAGAGATGTGAAATACTCTAAGTCAAACTAAGGCACAGCTTTTGATGGGGAACAGGAGAGACTATGGATAATTAGGGCCTGGATAACCTGAAACTATCCCCACCTGTTGGTAAACGAAACAGCTGCTATAAGAGGCAAGGTTTCATTCAGTATTAATATGATTATGCTGATTGTATATTCATTAAAGAACTGAAGAAGATTAAACACTGTTTAAAGATTACCTAGAATCTATTTTTTTTATTGAGTTCATAAGAGTTTACATCATTGTGAAATTTCAGTTGTACATTATTTCTTGACTGTCACCACATAAGTGCTCCCCTTCACCCCCTGTGTCCACCTCCCACCCCCCTTCCCCTGGTAACCATTGAACTGTTCTCTTTGTCCATGTGTTTGTTTATATTCCACATATGAGTAAAATCATCTAGTGTTTGTCTTTCTCAGTCTGGCTTAAGGATTACCTAGAATCTATTTTTAATAATTAGAAGCATTATCTCCTATTGCTTCGTTGGACTGTAAAGTGATCAGAGCTCCTGAGGTAAGTGCTCTTAGCATGATCACACTGTGACTCTAAGCCTTCAATATGAAAAAAATTTCAGAGAACTAGAAATTTGTGTAATACCTATATTCTAGAAGAATTTTAATAAGTCATACAAATAAGATGTTACACAAATAACTGGACCCTGAAAAATATCAAAGCAAGCAAGCAGGCTGAGGTTATTAATTCAGGATTCAAAGGCAGTCCTATCCTTTGTCAGTCCGTGGATGTTGGGCTTCAGGAAGTCTATGAGTCCTCTGGAATCAAATGGAAAACTGTATTTGCCTATACGAACTTTTTGTAGAAGGTCAACAGATTTTGGGACCTAGTGAAAAGTTAACTACTCAGAGCTTTGGCAACTGTCTTTCAAAATGTTTAATTATTTTAAGACAGATGTTTAAATTCAGAGAGCTGCAGCTTTTTGAAGCATCATTCACATTAAAAGCTGTTTCTTTAAACAGAATAGACTCCGGTGTGTGCAGTTTTTTGTAGATCACTATCTACTTGGCTACCTGGAGGGATGCCATGGGAATCTTCACAGTTTGTGGCTCAGGATACTTACATTTTCTGTCTCTTAAGATCATATCTGGTAAATCAGGACCTCTGCTAACTCTGATCAAGAGATCATAAGGACTGGAAAGAACTTAAGTAGAACTCTACTTTTAGGAAGGCTTCTCCTTAAGCGATTTCAAACATTTAAATGAGTATCTGAGGAAATGCAAAAAGACAACTACAAACAGAAAGCTCATTACCTGTCAGTATCACCGTATACAACTCTAGCACCCCACTTCTTGGTATCATTCACCAGTTTAATAGCTTGTTCCAAGGTCTCTCTGGCTTTGTGAACAATACTATCCCCAAC
This sequence comes from Equus asinus, assembly GCF_041296235.1. Classification (NCBI taxonomy): domain Eukaryota; kingdom Metazoa; phylum Chordata; class Mammalia; order Perissodactyla; family Equidae; genus Equus; species Equus asinus. The sequence goes on from NC_091813.1 coordinate 46,558,167, forward strand.
CTGTTGGTACAAACACATTGGAAATAATTTCTTAACATAGCTTAGTATAAGTCAGTAGACTTTAATATATATATTACTAAATATTTCTCAAAACAAGGAGAAAAGAACATAAAGAAGAAAATAGTCACCAGTGTCATCATTCTTTCCACAAGTACTCAAGAAGAAAATGAGGTGGATGAAGAATTTAAAAGAAGGAACCAATCAATCTACAGACTTGCCTGTGAGTCTATCAGTAAGTACAATGGACTGCACTTTATACAAGGTACACAGCTACATTTGATTCCGAAAGAAAAAGCCTTGTTTATTCACGGACTTTCTTATATGCCTTTTTAACCAATTCAGCAGGAAATTACTCTGTGTTTGTGCATGTGTGTGTATCTTTTAAAATTATTCTGCTGGAGTGTGATGATAATTTCTTTCAGTATCATTAAAAAGTTAATGCTGGGGCCGGCCCCGTGGCTGAGTGGTTAAGTTCCCATGCTCCGCTTTGGCGGCCCAGGGTTTCGCCGGTTTGGATTCTAGGCAGGGACATGGCACCGCTCATCAGGCCATGCTGAGGTGACATCCCACATGCCACAACTAGAAGGACCCACAACGAAGAATATACAACTGTGTATTGAGGGGTTTTGGGAAGAAAAAGGAAAAATAAAATCTTTAAAAAAAAAAGAAAAGTTAACGCTGAACTTAAATCCCAGTGACTGTTTATCCATAATTTTTAGATAACACTAAATCTAAGGAGAAATGTATAATTATATAATGGAAAATATATTACAAATGTTCAGGTTAAATCAAGGAGGCAGATATATGTCTAACAAGCGTTCTTTCATTGGTGATTGGTGAGTTTTAACAATGATCATGGTATAAGCTAAAACAAAGACTGGTACATCTTGACAAGTATGAGAAACAAGCTAATTATATTTCATAATTAAGTAAATTAAGGAGACTAGTATAGCATTGCTGCTTCATTTATTAAACTCATTAAAGCTAAGAGTAGGGGAAAGTTGCCCTTCAGTATAAATGGAGCATTCCTTTTAAAATAAAAATCATGTACTTTTTCATTTCTGTTAAGAAGGAAACAACAGTTTCAGTGCTCCATCTTCTTTTACTGTAAAATTTGAATTACTTGAACTAAATGTAGGATTGAATAGTATTGAAAAGCCTGTTTAAAGTTGCTTTACAAAGGAAATATTAAGTGTATGAACAAAGTAATAAAAAACTGGTAGCAGAAACAATTTGGGTTTTAAATTAAGATCATGAATTCTGTTGAGACCTTTAGTGCATTAGAAAACTTTGAGAATGTGAACTATAACCTAATACATTTTAAAAATCATGCTAATTGAAATTCAACATTGAATAAAATGCTCAATTTGTCATCTGTTGCCACTTTCAAACAAGATAAACTTTAAAATATGTGACAGCACATAGCTGGATGGGTGAGCCATCTAGTGTCAGAGTCTAATATGCTTTTGAGATATACACATACAAATAAATACATACACACACTGATCATAAATGTCTGCCTCCTGCTGCCTACTCTGACCCATTGAAGTTACACCTGGAAGTGTAAGTCAGAACTCCTGCCCCTGAAGACCACGCACTGTAAAGGATTCAGTGGCATGTGGGGGAGGGAGGGGAGACAGAAGGGGGGGCAATTGAATTAAAACTGTTTCTGCTACTTTGTGCCATGGTTTCTAATTTGAAAAACATCACTTCATTATGTGGCTAAGATACTGGATTTAAAAAAAGGAAAATTGGTTTCACAATTTAGACAATGGCTGGGATCCTGAAATGTCACATTAAGAAAAGTAAGAAAAATATTTAAAGTAAAAATCCTCTGAAAGGAAATAGAGTGTGGGTGAAGATGCGGAGAAAAGGGAATCCTTGTGTACTGTTGGTGGGAATGTAAATTGGTGTAGTCGCTATGGAAAACAGTATGGAGGTTCCTCAAAAAATTAAACAATAGAACAACCATATGATCCAGCTAGCCCATTACTGGGTATTTATTCAAAAGAAATGAAAATTCTAACTGGAAAAGATATATGCACCCCCATGTTCACTGCAGCATAATTTACAAGAGCTAAGACATGGAAGCAACCTAAGTGTTCACTGATGGATGAATGGGTAAAGAAAATGTGGTGTGTGTGAATATATATACATACATACATACATACATACAATGGAATATTATTCAGCCATAAAAAGATGGACATCTGGCCATTTGTGACAACATGGATGGACTTTGAGGTAATTATGCTAAGTGAAATAAGTCAGTCAGAGAACGATCAATACCATATGATCTCGCTTATATGTGGAATCTAAAAATAATAACCACCTAAAACACTGAACTCATAGATACAGAGAACAGACTGGTGGTTGCCAGAGGCAGGGGGTGGAGGGTAGGTAAAATAGGTGAAGGTGGTCAAAAGGTACAAACTTCCAGTTACAAAATAAACAGGTCTTGAGGATGTAATGTAAAACGTGGTAACTACAGTCAATAATATTGTATTCTATCTTTGAAAGTTGCTAAGATAGTAGGTGTTAAAAGTTCTGATCACAAGAAAGTAAAATTTGTAACTATATGTGGTGATGGATGTTAACTAAATTTGCTGTGGTAATCATTTCACAATATATATAAATACTGACTCATTATCCTGTATACCTGAAACAAACATAATGTTATATGTCAATTATCTCTCAAAAAATAAATAAAAAGGAAGAGACAATGAATAGCCAGTTGAAAAAAAAGTCAAATATACATGTATACTGAATATGAATAGTAAATCATTTAGGAGAAAAATGTGAAGACATCAATTTTTTCTTTTGCTGGGAAAGATTCACCCTGAGCTAACATCTGTTGCTAATCTTCCTCTTTTTTTTTTTCTCCCCAAGCCCCAGTACACAGTTGTATATTCTAGCTGTAAGTCCTTCTAGTTCTTCTATGTCAGCCGCTGCCACACATGGCTACTGACAGACAAGTGGTGTGGCTCTGTACAGGGGAACTGAACCCGTGCTGCTGAAGCAGAGCACACCAAACTTTAACCATTAGGCCATCAGGGCTGGCTCTAAAAATTTTAATTTATGAAGTAAACAAGTCAGTGACGATGTCGAACTGAGACAGAGAGATTAACCTACAACTATTAGCTACATCATTTATTCACCATCTTCTTTTTATAGGAATTCTTACTTACAAAGTCTTGTCTTTCTCTATGAAAGTCCAAATCTAGCACGTTTTGTGGTCTTGGTGGTACTGTCAAATATTTTTGATTATGTGTTCACTGAAGGAAAGCAGGTGGCAGCAGTCAGTAATCCACTTGCGATTTTAAAAATGTGACTAACAGCTTCCATTTTGACTCCACTGGCCCTAACTTTTCACTTGTTCATTAGAGGGCCTTTCTGTTAACAGCTTTTTCCCACTCATGATTTCACATGTAAGTTAACACACATTGTATTGTTGGCATATAAAGAACGGCCAAACACAAGCTTGCAATCATTAACCTCAGAATAACTGAAAAGTCCAGGGTCAAGGAGGCAGACGTTGCTTGGCAGGCAGACTTCAACATGCAGGTAGCAGCATTCTTCCTGGCAGAACTCTATACCCAAATTTCCACTGCCAGATCAAAACTTCCAAATTCCAGTTATTCTCAGGTTAGAATATTTACATATTTTAAAAAGAAGAGTTAATTCCTGCATTGTTTTGTTACCAAAATACATAAACAAATTTTAAACTGAGAGGGAGGGAAAAATTAGGGAATTGTGGACAGGGCCCAAGATAAGATTTGATATCCTGATTCTACATTAGTAATATACTGATTTCCACTTTTTCTATTAGATTACTTATATTAGTGTTTTTCAAATGTGAGTAATAATATGAATCCCTAGGATTGACAGAGTATTTTTTACATTACCTAAAAATAATACAAACATAAAAAGAGATATACACTTCTTATGCTTATAGCCTTTACAGAACTACAAAACCAGAAAACTTTATCCAGTACAAACAACACATGACCAAAAAATTCAAGTTAATGATATTATTTTTTCATTATAGATAGTATTTTGCTGTTCTCAATGTTAATATGCCACTAACCGCTTTGCACAGGTTCTTTTTTTTCCAGTAGACTTTATTTTTTAGAACAGTTTTAGGTTCACAGCAAAACTGAGCAGAAGGTAGATATTTCCCATATAACCCCTGCCCCACACATGCATAGCTCCCCCATTACCAACATCTCCCACCAGATGGGACATTTGTTACAAGTGATGAACCTACAGTGAGACATCATTATCACCCTGAGTCTACAGTTTATATCAGTCTTTTATTCTTGGTGGTGTACATTTTGTGGGTTAGGATAAATGTATAATGATATGTATCCACCATTATAGTATCATACAGAGTAGTTTCTTTCTTTAAAGATTGGCACCTGGGCTAACAAGTGTTGCCAATCTTTTTTTTTTTTTTTTCTGCTTTATCTCCCCAACCCCCCCGCCACCCCCCAGTACACAGTTGTATATCTTAGTTGCAGGTCCTTCTAGTTGTGGAATGTGGGACGCCACCTCAATGTCGCCTGACGAGCGGTGCCATGTCCGTGCCCAGGATATGAACCCTGGGCCGCCGCAGCAGAGCACGAGAACTTAACCACTCGGCTACGGAGCCGGCCCCCAGAGTAGTTTCAATGTCCTAAAAATCCTCTGTGCCCTGCCTATTTATCTCTTCCCCTACCCTTTAGCCTGTGGCAATGACTGATCCTTTTACCATTTCCAGTTTTGACTTTTCTAGAATGTCATATAGTTGGAATCATACAGTATGTAGCCTTTCCAGACTGGCTTCTTTCACTTAGTCATATGTGTCTAAGCTGCCTCCACATCTTTCATGACTTGATAGTTCATTTCTTTTTAGTGTTCAATACTAGTCCATTGTCTGCATGTATCAGTTTACTTATCCACTCACCTACTTGAAAGACATCTTGGTTCCTTCCAAATTTTGGCAATTATGAATAAAGCTGCTATAAGCATCTGTGTGCAGGTTTTGTGTGGACATAAGTTTTCAACTCCCTTGGGTAAATACCAAGGAGCTCGACTGCTTGTTCAAATAGTAAAAGTATGTTTAATTTTGTAAGAAACCACCAAACTGTCTTCCAAAGTGGCTGTTTCATTTTGCATTCCCACCGGCAACTAATGAGAGTTCCTATTGTTGCATATCCTTGCCAACATTTGGTGGTGTTAGTGGTTCTGGATTTTGGCCATTCTAATAGGTGTGTAACGGTATCTTGTTGTTTTAATTTGCACTTCCCTGATGACATATGATATAGAGCATCTTTTCATATTGTTATTTGTCATCTATAAATCTTCTTTGGTGAGGTGTCTGTCAGTCTTTGGCCCATTTTTTTTTCTTTTTAAAGATTTTATGTTTTTTTCCTTTTTCTCCCCAAAGCCCCCGGTACATGGTTGTATATTCTTAGTTGTGGGTCCTTCTAGTTGTGGCATGTGGGATGCCGCCTCAGTGTGGCTCGATGAGCAGTGCCATGTCCGCGCCCAGGATATCAACCGTCAAAACCCTGGGCCACTGAAGCGGAGCACGCAAACTTAACCACTTGGCAACAGGGCCGGCCCGTTATTGTTGAGTTTTAAGAGTTCTTTGTATATTTTGAATATCAGTTCTTTACCAAATACGTCTTTTGCAAATATTTTTCCCCAAGTCTATGGCTTGTCTTTTCATTCCTTTGACAGCGTCAGAGCAAAAAATTTTAATTTTAATGAAGTCCAGCTTACCAATTCTTTCTTTCATGGATCATTCCTTTGGTGTTACATCTAAAAAGCCATCACCAAATCCAAGGTTATCTAGATTGTATTCCTATGTTATCCTCTAGAGTTTTATAGTCTTCTGTTTTATACTTAGGTCTATGATTCAATTTGAGTTAGTTTTTTGTGAAGGGTATAAGGTCTGTGCCTAGATTCATTTTTTTGCATGTGGATAGTCAATTGTTTCACCACCATTTGTTGAAAAGACTATCTTTGCTCCATCGTATTGCCTTTGCTCCTCTGTTAAAGATCAGTTGACTATATTTATGTAGGTCTATTTCTGGAATCTCTATTTTGTTTCATTGATCTATTTGTCTATTCTTTTGCCAATACTACACTGCCTTGATTACTGTGGCTTTACAGTAAATCTCAAAGCCAGGTACTGTTGGTCCTTTGATTTTATTCTTCTCCTTGAACACGGGCATACTTCGTTTTATTGTACTTAACTTTACTGTACTTTGCAGATATTGCGTTTTTTACAAGATCCTCCAACCAGCAAAAAGATTGCAACTCAGTGAAGACTCAGATTATGGTTAGCAATTTTTAGCAATAAAGTATTTTAATTTTATTTATTTATTTATTTTTGGGGAGGAAGATTGGCCCTGAGCTAACATCTGTGCCCATCTTCCTGTATTTTACATGTGGGATGCTTGCCACAGGATGGCTTGATAAGCCATGCTAGGTCCACACCTGGGATCTGAACCCAAGAACCCTGGGCCACTGAAGCAGAGCATGTGAACTCAACTGCTATGACACTGGGCTGGCCCAGCAATAAAGTATTTTTAAATTAAGGTATATACATTGTTTTTTTTTATACATAATGCTCTTGCACAGTTAAGAGACTACATTATATTACAAACATAACTTCTGTAAGCACTGAGAAACCAAAATATTTACATGACTCACTTTATTGCAATATTCGTTTTATTGTGGTGGTCTGGAACTGAACCCGTAATATCTCTGAGGTATGCCTGTACTGTGTTTGCTATTCTGGATCTTTTTACCTTTTCATGTCAACTTTTAGAATCAGTTTGTCAATATCCACAAAATAATTTGCTGGGATTTTGACTGGGATTGCATTGAATCTTTAGATCAATTTGCGATGAAATGACATCTTGACAACAGTAAATCTTCTTATCCATGAACGTGGAGTATCTTTCCATTTATTTCTTTGTTAATTTCTTTCATCAGTTTTGAGTTCTCCTCATATAGATCTTGCATATATATGAAAGTATTTCATTTTGCGGAGTGCTAATGTAAATGGTATTGTGTTTTTTATTTCAAATTCCACTTGGTCATTGCTGGTATACAAGAAAGTGATTGACTTTTGTGTATTAACCTTATATCCTGAAACCCTGCTATAATCTCTCTCTTTTTTTTTTTTGGTGAGGAAGACTGGCCCCGAGCTAACATCTGTTGCCAATCTTCTTTTTGCTTGAGGAAGACTGTCACTGAGCTAACACCTATGCCAATCTTCCTCTGTATTGTATGTGGGACACCATCTCATCATGGCTTGATGAGTGGTGTGTAGGTCCATGCCTAGGCTCTGAATCCGTGAACCCTGGGCCACTGAAGTGGAGTGTGTGAACTTAACCACTATGCCACCAGGCCAGCCCCATATAATCTCTTATTAGCTCCAGGAGTTCTTTCCTGGTCAATTCTTTCGGATTTTCTATAGAGGATTATGTCATCTGTGAACAAAGACAGTTTCATCTCTTGCTTCGCAATCTGTATACCTTGTTTCCTTTACTTGTCGTACTGTATTAGCTAGGACTCTCAGCACAATGTTGAAAAGCAGTGGTGAGAGAAGGAACACCCTTGCCTTTTTGCTGATTTTGGTGGGAAAGCTTCAAGTTTCTCATGGTTAAGTATGATGTTAACTGTATGGGGTTTTTTGGTAGATATTCTTTAACAAGCTAAGGAAGTTCCCCTCTATTCCTAGTTTATTGAGAGTTTTTGTCATGAATGGGTATTGGATTCTGTCAAATGCTTTTTCTGCATCTATTGATATGATGTGACTTTTCTTAGTTAGCCTATATGTGATGTGATAGATCTCATTAATTGATTTTCAAATGTTGAACTAGCCTTGCATACCTGGGATAAATTCCACTTGGCTGAGGTGTATAATTGTTTTTAAACACTATTGGATTTGATTTGCTAATATTTGTTGAGGATTTTTGCATCTGTGTACATGAGAGTTATTGGTCTGTAGTTTTCTTGTAATGTTTTTGTCTGGTTTTGGTATTAGGGTAATGCTGGCCTCATGGAAGTTAGAAAGTATTTCCTCTGCTTGTATCTTCTGAAAGAAATCATAAAGAACTGGTATAATTTCTTCCATAAATGTTTGGCAGAATTCACCAGTGAACCCATCTGGGTCTGGAGTGCTTTGTTTGGGAAGATTATTAATTATTGATTCAATTTCTCTAATAGATATAGATCTATTTAGATTGCCTAATTCTTCTTGTGTGAGTTTTGGTAGTTTGTCTTTCAACAGATTGGTCTATTTCACCTAGGTTATCAAATTTGTGTGCATAGTATTATTATCCTTTTAATATCCATGGGAACTGAAGTGATGTCCCCTCTTTAATTTCTGATATTACCAATTTGTGTCCTCTCTTTTTTCTTAGGCTGGTTAGACGCTTATCAATTTTATTGATCTATTCAAAGAACTAGCTTTTGGGTTCTTTGGTTCTCTGATTTTCTCAATTGATTTCTTGTTTTCCATTTCACCGATTTCTGTTGCAATTTTTATTCTTTTCTTCTGCTTACTTACTTTAGATTTAATTTGTTCTTCTTTTTTTAGTTTCCTAAAGTGGAAGCTTAGATGATTGATTTTAGAAATTTCTTTTTTCTAATATATGCTTTCAATACTATAAAGTTCCTTCTAAGCATAGCTTTTGCTGATCCCCACAAATTGTGATAAGTTGTGCTTTCATTTTCATTTAGTTCAAAATATTTTTTCTCGAGATTTCTTCCTTGACCCACGTATTATTTAGAAATGTGTTGTTTCAATCTCCAAGAATTTTGGGATTTTCCAGCTCTCTTTCTGTGAATGACTTCTAGTTTAATTCTATAGTGATCTGAGAGCAGACACTGTATGATTTATATTCTCTTAAATTTGTTAAGGTGTGTCTTATGGCCCAGAACATGGTCTATCTTGGTGCAGGTTCCATGTGAGCTTAAGAAAAATGAGTAATCTGCCATTGTTGGATGAAGCAGTCTATACACGCCCATCATATTCAGTTAGTTGACTGATTGTGTTGTTGAGTTCAACTATGTCCTTACTGATTTTCTTTATTGTCTTCTATTTGTTACTTTTGTTTTTTGTTCCTACTTTTTTCTACACTTTTTCTGCCTTTTGTGGTTTTGACTATTTCACATGATTCCATTTTCTCTTTCTTGCATGTCAGTTATATTTCTTTTTTCACTTTTTATAATGGCTGCCCTAGATTGTGCATTATATATCTATTTTCAATATACCAGTTTCAGATACCACTACACCACTTCACACACAGTGTATTTTACAATAATGAAATAATCTTCATTCCTCCCTCCCATCCCTTGTATTATTTCTGTCACTCATTTTACTTACATATAAATAAACATAATCACTTTGTTGCTATTATTATTTTGAACTGTTATCTGTTAGATCAATTAAGCAAAATAAAAGTGTTCATATTTTACCTTCACTTATTCCTACTCTGATGCTCTTCCATTCTGCATGTAGATCTGAGTTTCTGACCTATATCATTTTCCTTATCTCCAAAGAACTTCTTTTAGCATTTCTTGCAAGGCAGGTTTACTGCCAATAAATTTTCTCAATTTTTGTCTGAGAAAGTCTTCATTTCTCCTTCACTTCTGAATGACAATTTTGCAGGGCACAGAATTCTAGGTTGGAGGGTTTTTTCTCTCAACACTATTTTACTCTGTTCTCTTCTTGCTTGCACTGTTTCTGAGAAAAAGCTGAATGTAATTCTTATCCTTGCTTCTCTGTAGGTAATGTGTTATTTTCCTCTGGCTTCTTTCAGGATTTTTAATTGATTATTGATTTTCTGTAGTATAAAAATGACATCCCTAGGTTTAGTTTTTTTGGCATTTAAACTGCTTGGTGTTCCTGAACTTACTGGATCTGTGGTTTGGTGTCTGACATTAATTTGGGGAAATTTTCAGTCATTACTGTTGCAAATATTTCTTCTGCTCCTCTCTCTCTTCTCCTGGAAATTCCTATTACACATAGGTTGCATCCTTCTGCAGTTGCCCCACATATTTAGGATATTCTTTTTTTTTCCCCTTTCCTTTTCAGTTTTGGCAGTTTCTATTGAGACTTCCTCAAGCTCAGAGATTCTTTTCTCAGCCATGTCCAGTTTGCTAATAAGCTCATTAAAAGTATTCTTCACTTCTGTTACACTGTTTCTGATCTCTAGCATTTCTTTTTGGTTCTTTCTTAGAATTTCCATCTCTCTGCTTACATGGCCCATCTGTTCTTCATGCTGTCTACTTTATCCATGAGAGCTCTTACCAACCTCATCAGTTGTTTTAAATTCACATTCTGACTATTCTAACATCCCTGGCCATTTATGAGTCTGGTTCTGATGCTTGCTCTGTGTCTTCAAGCTATGTGTTTTAGCTTTTAGCATGTCTTGTTAATTTTTTTTGATAGTTGGACATGAGGTGTTGGGTAAAAGGAATTGCTATAAGTAGGTCTTTAGTTATGTGGTGATAATTTGTGGAGGGAGAGGAAGTGTTCTATAGTCCTGTTGTAGGACTCAGTCTTTCAGGGAACCTGTATCTCTGGACTGTGGACTTCACATGGCTTCTCAGCCCCCCTCCTCCGCCCTGCTTTGGTGGGACAGGAAGGCTAGAGTGGGCTGGAGTAATTTCCCTTCTTCCACGTGGAAGGCTAGAGCAGCTGGAGTCAGGTAATTTCCCTTCTCCCAGGTCAGTTAGGTTCCAGTTAAACAGTTTCTCCTGAGGGCAGACCTTGTTAAGAATAGAATGCTGCGGTGTATTTCAAAATAGCTTCTTTTCCTTCCCTGTGCCAGAAGCACAAGAGAATTTCTCGCTGATATTGACTGTGACAACCTGGTTAAGCCCCTAGAGGTAAAATCCACAGAAGTGTGGGGGTCCCAGTGACTGGGTACCCTGGAGATTTATCTCTCAGATGTGTCTACCTCGGCACTGGTTCCTACAGAGGTTTGTGGTCTTGGGTTTCTGGTCTGGTAAGCTGTGATTCTCTGTATTCACCTCTCAGTCTCTTTAATTTTGGGGGCAGTGGTTTGCCCTGTGCTCTCCCTTCTCTGACAGATCTAAGAAGAGTTGATGATTTTTCAGTTTGTTTAGGTTTTTACTTGTAAGGATGGAATGGCAACTGTGAGCTTCTTACATGCTGGACCTGAAACTGGAAGTTTCTTGCACAGCTTTTCGGAGTTTACTCTGCCTACTGTGAGCTGTGTGGGAACTTCATTCTTCCCCTGCTTCTCCATTACTGAACTACTACAAATATGGGATACCACAATGTTCTGGCCTTCAATTGGCATGAAAAGATCATCAAAAAAACAAAACAAGTCTACTCTGTTCTTTTCTCAATCACTAGTAAATTATTATATTACTCTGTCACACTATATTGTATTCATGTCAAATTAACACCCTAATTTGGTAAATAACAAGAAATTCATCTCATACTATGAAGTGTTTCAATTGTAACTACCACTGCAAAAGAAAGGTTTTGTTTTATATCTACTGATACACTAGTAAATATGGAATTATTTTTGTTCATTCTGATATTTAGAGAAGCCAACCTAACTATCATCAGATCTCTATCAACATATTAAAAGGAATTCTTTAGTACCAAGATTGCTATAAACACTGCTATAAAGGTGGCACTGAAATCTCATTCTGATAGTTGGTTACAATATGGTCATCTAGATTATGCAGAAACATGCGTATGCTAATTTCTAAAATTATCATTGAAAATAAAGACACCAAGAGTTCTTATAGCAAAAACCCACAAATCCCTAAGGAAATATATGTATATAAGCCCTGGTTTGAGAAAAATTGTCCCTATGTCATGGAAATGAAACTCTTTAGTGTAGCTCCAAAACAAAGCAAAATGCTTTAATGAACAAGTATTCATTTAATGCTGTTTTAGTCTCTTTTGAAAAAACCACAGATTCACATCACTTACCTCAATGCATGGCATTCTCCCAGAGAAATTAGCAGCTGTATAGCCGAGTGTGCAATTTGCTATAAGCTTAAGTCCTAGCTGACGTGCATCGAGCATTCGTGAAAGGGCTCTGTCTTGCTTATAAGCCTTCATCGACTGCTTCACCATGAATCTGGTCTTCAAAATTTCTTCAAGCATTCTTGGTAGCACACCCTTTCTTACTGAAGGCTATCATAAAAGAAAAAAGAATGTTCAAAATCCCTTAAACATTATAGATTTAGATAATTAAGAAGGAAGCACAAAGTATAATTATGGCCAACTGTTATGAATTGAAACATACTAATAATACAGTGGCCACAGGACCAGTGGCCATCAATACAAAATCATTGCATTTTCCTTCTTTTGAAGAGGACTTTTTGCCTAAAAGGTTCCTGTAATGTTTATAAATCTAATGTAGTACTACTATGGGAGTTCAGAGACCTCCAGGGAGGAGGATGTCAACTAGCACATTGAGAGACCATACAACAAACAAGTTCAGAGGGAAATTTGTTCAAAACTTTGATCCAAACCCCCACTCTTTCAGAAAGACACATGGGATTTGTATCACTCATAACAAACCTCAGTTTTTAAAGATCTCATCCTAATGACCCCACACAGTAATCTGCATGGAACTCCATTTATCTACCTTGGAAGAATGATGAGCTGGGTTGACTCTGCTGACATTCAAACCTGCAGTTCCAGGGACTCTAGGTATTTCAAATCTGATGCTTAGACCACTAAGCCATCCCCTCCGGCCTATATTTATTAGCAATCTGGAAGAGGGGATGAATAGTGAGGTGATAAAATTTGTTGATGCCAAAAAAAAATCATTTGTATTAATCAAGACTAGGGAGAATTTATGAGAACTCCAATAGGAATGAAAACCACAAAACAGTATTAACTTTGAAGATGATTCACAGACACGTGCAAGGTAATGCATGTTGGACTGACCAAGTAAAATGCCAGGTAAAGGATAATCACACTCCTGAATATTAAAAATCTTATTTTCATTAAGCTTTATACATTGGGTCAAAATGTAGATGCAAAGTATTAAAATGCTGTTAAAGGCAGATAACATAATCAGCTGCTAGGTATGTGACAATGAAAACATATTCTAACCTCTAATTCATTCTGTGTACCTTTTGAAGCAGCCATAATACACATCACTATGTTAAGATGTAATATTTTCCAAAAATGAATATATCATGAACTTTCTGGCAAAAATTTCCTCATATCTAAATGGCTAATTTTAGGGTACTTTTTATTTATTTATTTTTTTGCTGAGAAAGATTTGCCCTGAACCAACCTCTGTTGCCAATCGTCCTCTTTTTGTATGTGAGTCGCCACCACAGCATGGCCACTGACAGATGAATGGTGTAGGTCAGCATCTGGGAACAGAACCCAGGCCACTAGAGTGGAGCATGCCGAACTTAACCATGAGGCCACTGGGGTTGGCCCTAGGATACTTTTTCAACACAGCATCCTCTTACTAGTAGAGAAGGAGGCTACTTTTGCTAAGTACACCAGAATGAATTTGAGAGCTAGTGGGGTCCATGCTGCCATCAACCACCATATAGTCACATGATTCTAGTACAGACTCACTACTAAGGAAACAGAAAAGAGAGAAATGAAGTTGGCATATGAGAGGCAACATAATCTTCTCCTAGATCTCTACTATTTGTCTTTAATTTACTCATTTATAAGGCTTTCCTCAGTCTCTTTTAAGGGGAGATAAGAGAGAGAGAGAGAGAAAAAAAAAAAACCCTGTTATTAGTTTGACTACCTTCTTAAAAATGCAATTCATAATTATATTAGAGTATCACTATTTCTAAGATAGTTTTAATTTAATTTAAAATAATGTAGAAGAACAATTAGTAGAGTTTACACATTCAGGCAATTTAAATCTTTATAAGTTAACATTGTTGTGATCATCAAATAGCTATTTAAGTCTGCCAGATTCTAATAGAGGCAGAAGGTACATACGTCCATTTATTTCCCTAAAATATTGCATTAAAAACTAAAATCTAACAAAAGATTTTAAACCTAAATTCATGCAAAACAATATGACTTTTTTTTAAACGATTTCTGAGAGGATTCCTATATCCTTGACTTTTTGAGATAAGATATTCAAGCAAACTTGTTTTTGTTGTTGTTATTGTATTATACGCCAACAACAACTAAACCACTAGCTCTCCAAAGGTTAAGCCACAGTTAATACCTTTCATTTACAAGAGAGTATTACCTTGACAAAAGCTATTCCATTGGGGGACACTGTGATATCATGCCTAATTTGGTAAAGTAAATCTGGAGGTACTCTTAGAGAGGTACAGCCAAATTTGAACTCATCATACCTGTTAAGAAAGAAAACATTAAGCAAATACTGTCTCAAATCATAGAATACAGATTCTAGGCAATTTTAGGATTCCATTAGAAATTCATTTTCAAACATCTAAACATGAATTCACATACTTAGTAACATGTTTGTCTAATTACCAAAATGAAGTTCTCCAAATATTCACAATTAACAGATACATTTCTTAAATGGCACTAACCTAAAATTTATGGGTAAAATCTATTCTGAAATACCAAATTTCAACTTCACATATGATCACCTTACACTAAGTTCCTTAAAAAAAAACTTACTTAAATAAAAAGACTGTAAATAACTTGTCCAAATTTCTGTTCTTAATAAAAAGATGAGACTATCAAAACAATTTCCACGAATGCTTTCTACGAAGGAGTGAGCACACACTAGACTAAAACTGTAACACTTGGTTTTAAACATACAAAAATCATTACAAAGGAAGACTATATTTTCTTATGAGAAAAATATCTACTCCTTTGAGTATTTAAAATGTTATTCTCATTCAGTTTATAAAATTCAGTTGACATGAAGAAATAAAACCTAACATTTAACAATTTAACTTTTTAAAAAAGTCATAGGCTATTTCTGAGAAAAGTCAAGAGGAGGTGATATCTGGAGTTATAAGATCATAGTCCTCAAACTGTGCCACTGAAAGGTGATTTACATAAACAAACTAAATATAACTCTCATTTAAAAAGAGACCATAGATGCACACGGAGAATGAAACAGATAAGTTGCAAGGCTGATCTGTTCAGTCTTCTTCATATGAGTCATCCATCCATGACACTGAATTAGTCATATGGTGATCCATGTCAATTAGTAAGGTAACCACAAGAACAAATTAGCTGTGCCACAGCCCATTCATCTTGCTCATAAGGATAAGCTCAAGTGCAAAGCAACACTCAAAGAAAGTCTGATTTTAGTAAGAAGTACAAAGCACAACAACATAATTGTAAATATGAAAAAAACTTACTTGCCCAAGTTCTCCACATGGCCAAGGCAGGTGGAAAAACAGTAGTTGTATGCAATCACAATAGAAGGATACAGTGACTGGAAATCCAAAACAAGAACAGAGTTGCTATAGAAGCGAGATTCAGGCTCCATAATTAGGGGAATACACTGTGGGGCTCTCATCTGGGATCTTTGTTGTACACTAGGTGTCACAGGAATATAGTTCATTGGTTTAGCAATACGCAACATCATTGATTCCACACGGTACTGCAGGCAGAGAGGTGGAGGCAGGAAGAGAAGAAACAGTTTAAATATAAATATACTGGTCTTTTGAATATGTGAATTGGTGGATGTTTTGCTCTTCAGAATAAAGATGCATGACTTTCTTACAATAGTTACATAATATTGGTTATTTAGTCAGCTTTCAGGTGCCTGAAGGGGACAGTTGTAAATCCTTTTCCTATTCCTGTAACTTTTACAAAAATTGTAAAATATGTCAAATAACTTACACAAGTCAATTTTGAAAAGATAGACACAATTAGATTTCTTCTTATATTTAAATACAGCTATATCATAACAGATGCAGGAGAGACAGATGTATAGTTCGACAATTTCACTTAAAAAGGTGGCCAAGGGGCCAGCTCCGTGGCCGAGTGGTTAAGTTCGCGTGCTCCGCTGCGGCGGCCCAGGGTTCAGATCCTGGGCACGGACATGGCACCGCTCGTCAGGCCACGTTGAGGCGGCGTCCCACAGCCCACAAGTAAGACGTGCAACAAGATATACAACTGTGTGCAGGCGGGGTTTGGGGAGATAAAGCAGAAAAAAAAAAAAAAAAGATTGGCAACAGTTGTTCGCCCAGGTGCCAATCTTAAAAAAAAAAAGGAAGACAGGCAACAGTTGTTAGCCCAGGTGCCAATCTTAAAAAAAAAAAGGAAGACAGGCAACAGTTGTTAGCCCAGGTGCCAATCTTAAAAAAAAAAAAAAAGGTGGCCAATAGTCTTTGAGAAATTTATGTGGGAAAATTAGAGAATGAAAGTCAGGAGACTTGAGATAGATAAATGTTATTCCAATTTTCCAAGAAGAAAACACAAGGATTCCAGAAGTGAAAGGTAGTCAGCTTAATACTAGTCCCTTGAAAAACTGAAACAATTACTGACTGTTTATAATAACCACTATTAAGAAGACGGTCTAGAGCATTAGGGAAAGAAGCACTCACAGGAAGTATGGGCTCACTGAAACTTTCTCATGTGGTTTTAAGGTATCTTTACCTTCTATCATAAGCCAGCTCAAATAGTTTTTAAAACTTGTGGGGGTCTAGATAAATAAAATAAATAGCTTATACGTGAGAAACTTAAATAAACAGGTAATGTTAAAGTAGGTAAGCTCTATTTTTTCTATAGTTATTGAATTGGTAGGTTGGGGGAATGCCACAGACATAAAGTAATTAAAATAATTAAAATAAAAGATTTTATGAGGTTAAGGAACCTGAGTGATTTAATGTACTATCTCTGATGCCTAGCATAGTGTTTATTTAACGTACCAAAGGTATGCAAATAACTATTTGTTGAATGAATGCATGAAATAATTTTCAGTGAGACAATTGACAAAATCTTTCATTATATCCTTGGAAAATTAGTTAGAAAGATATGAATTAAATGTCCTCTAAGGTCCCATTTTTCATTAATGTTTTAAAAAAGTGATACAGCTCACTCATATTAATTCCCAAATCCTTCTCTCTTTTTATTCTTTAGAGTTGGAACAACTCAAAATTAGGAATGTAAAACAAAAGAAAGGCCGATTTTCTTCGCTGCTTACTCAGTTCTAAGGAGCATCCCCAATCACACTGACAATATTCAGGAATATAATATCTTCCTCAAGGGCACAGTCATGTTTTCCTTAATACCAAGAAAAACTTAGCAGTGGCCAGAAAGTTGGTAAGGAGAAAAAATAAAAAGTGGAGCTGTTAAGTGAAATTAAAGCTTTTCCAGAAAATAACATGACAAGATTTGATTAACCAGTTTTATCTTAGTTGGTATCAGATAGAAAGTTAAGAAAATAAAATGACCTTAAGCATTTCAAAAGTAAGTATATCAGTCACATAGAACTTTCAAGTGTGTAAGAAAATGGATTTCCTACCTGTGAGCCCCTTGTCAATACATGTAAAAACTGAATGCCAAAAAGTCTAGCCATTTCACTGGTTTTCCCAATCACGTCCAGCTGTTCTAACATTTGGAGATTTCCACGGACACGGCTAATGTAATGATCAACCATTTTCCATCTGTTAAAAGAGAATCCATGCCATGAATATTAGGGAAAAATTTGGACACTTGAAACTATTACTGTTTCATTCTTCCAGAACCTACATGTTAAAATCGAGGTTATTTAAGGAGGGAGTCAAGGTAGGAGCCCCTAGCAAAGTATGTTAAGGAGCTAAACATCAGAAAATTTTGGATGTTTCAAGGGCATGAAACCTAGTAAAACTACACAAAATTTAAAAGAGTACTTGTGATAAGGTGGTAAGACTAATTATTTTCAATATTTTTCTTGATGTTACTCTATTTTTATTATAAAAATTAACATTCTCTCTTAGATACCATTGCTGATGATGCAATAATAATACAATTATAATTTATCATTTCTATAGGTTTTTAAAGAACTTGAAGACTTTGGGTTACCATTGAAAATACCAGTCTAAAATAAAAGCATGAACAATCTCCTCATAGAAAGAAACAGGGTAATTTGGTGAATATTTAGAAAAATCAGGAAAATAATTTTAATGAGACCATACATGGGGTAAATATACATCAAATCAGTATTTTCTGGGAAACTAGAAATATTCTGCTCTTTGATTTAAGCCTTGTAAAAGATGAACCTCTTTACTCTACCATTTTTGTTAAGAAAACATGCAAACAATAAAAACCTTCACCAAAGCCATGAAAGGAAATTTTGATTTAATATGATTGTGTTATTAAAATGTAAAAATGATCCTAAGGTATACTATAAGGAATAAATTTATTCATTTAAAGAATATTAACATTTAAATATATTGTAATCTTTAATTATATGGCTTTTAGAAGAATATAGTCACATAACTGTTCAATAAAAAAAGTTTAAAAACCTATTCCTATGATATATGACTAATCCATATAGAAAAACTAGAAAATGAACATAAAAAGAAGAAAAAAATCTTTTACCGTATAATTAAAAAGACAGATAATGAGTGTTAAGCAAGGATGCAGAGAAATTATAACCCTCATACACTGCTGGTGGGATTATAAAATAGTGCAGCTGTGTTGGGAAACAGTCTGGTGATTCCCCAAATTATTATCATCTTATTTATTTATCTTTTTGAGGAAGATTAGCCCTGAGCTAACATCTGCTGCCAATCCTCCTCTTTTTGCTGAGGAAGACTGGCCCTGTGCTCACATCCGTGCCCACTTTCCTCTACTTTATACGTGGAACGCTTACCACAGCACAGCTTGCGAAGCGGTGCCATGTCCACACCCGGGATCTGAACCCGCGAACCCGGGGTTGCTGAAGCAGAACATGGGCACTTGACCACTGCACCACTGGCCCGGCCCCTCCTCAAATTATTAAACACAGAGTTACCATATAATCCACCAATTCCACTCCTAGGCATATATCCAAGAGGAATGAAAACATGTCTACATAAAAACTTGTACACGAATGTTCTTAACAGCATTATTTGTAATAGCCAAAAAATGGAAATAACCTAAGTGTCTATCAAGTGATAAAATAAAAATAAATGAATAAATAAAACGTGGCACACCCACACAATGGAATATTATTTGGTAATAAAAGGAAATGAGGTACTGACATCTGCTGTAACATGAATGAATCTGGACAGCATATGCTAAAACAAGCTAGTCACAAAAGGCTAATATTATGTAATTCTACTTATATGAAATGTCCAGAATAGACCAATTTATGGAGACCGACAATAGATTAGTTGGGGGGAGGGTGGGAAGGGAGGATTAGAGAGTGATGGCTAAGAGATGCAGGATTTCTTTTTGGGGTAATAAAAATACTCAAAAATGTATTGTGCTAATGGTTGCACAACTCTGTGAATATACTAAAAACCATACAACTTATACACTTAAATGGGTTAATTATATGGTATGTGAACTATATGTGAATAAAACTGTTAAAAAGAATTAGGCAAACATAAAAAACCATCCTAAACTTATTATCAATATTCAATTTTTTAATAAAATAGACAAATGGAACTACTGTTCTTGCATTTTTAACTTAATATATTGCTACTATTTCTGCTTATTTTTTATAGCTATTGAGTATACTATTGTGCAATTATCACAACTTAATTAATGGATCTATTATTATCTTTTATTACTCTGAGCAACACTGTGATGAACATCTTTATAGCTAAGTCCATGTACAGATGCTTGAATATTTAAGATAAATTCCTAGATTTGGTTAACGGGTCTGCTATGATTTAGTTTTTAATACATAATGACATGCTGCTTTCTAGAAGGTTTTAGTAATTTACATTCATACTAGTGATGATAAAGTGCTTGCTTCCTTGCAGCTTTGTCAACACTGGGGAGTATAATTTTTTAAGTTATAACTAGTTTGATAGGCAAAAAATTGTATCACATTTTAATATGTATTTGTCTTAGATTATTAATGTAATCCTTCAATAATACAGATTTGCCAAATGTAAATCTGAGATAATGCATTATGTGTGGCTTTGACCAGTCCTTTTAAACAAAACCAAATGCATTTAATGGCTCATCCTTTCTGCAGATTATGTGAATGGTCAATGACCTGTCTGGAGTTTGCTGATTCCTTCTTCTGCTTGATCTAGTCTACTGTTGAATCCCTCTAGTGAATTTTTCAGTTCAATTATTGTGTTCTTCAGCTTCACGATTTCTGTTTAGTACTTTTTTATATTTTCTATTTCTTTGTTGAAATTCTCACTTTTTCCATGCTTTGTTCTCTTGGCCTTGATGAGCATCTTTATGACAGTTATTTTGAATTCTCTGTCAGGTAAATCATATGACTGTTCAATTAGGGTTGGTTTCTGGAGATTTACCTATTCCTTTGTTTGGCACATCTTTGCCTGATTCTTTATTGTCCTTGACTCTGAGTTGGTGTCCCACATTATATAAAGCAGGCATTTCTCACAGTCTTCATGGACTGGCCTTGTACAGGAGAAGACTTCCACCAAACAGCTCAGCCAGAGATTCTGGAGACCTCTACCAACTCTTTCCCTCCCTAGGGAGAAGCAGGCAGCTGTGGTTTTTGTTCACTCACTCTGCTGTGTAGCAAGAAGAGTTACAGTGTCTGCTAGTTCAACCCACTGTCCTCATTCTCCGGCAGCTAGACTGTGCCAGACCTGTTGGAGCTCCAAGACCAGAAACACAAATCCCAGTTTTTTGGGTAGCCTTGGAGAAGTTGGGGCACTAAATGCATGGATCATTTCTCTCCCCAGGGATAAGCTGAGAACTGGAATTTTTCATCCACTTGCTCTGTGCTGAGCAGGGGGGGAAGATCTGTGGTGTCTACCAGCCCATGCTGCCATTTCCATTCGGCTCTGCCAGCTGGACTGTACTGGATCTGTCAGAGCCCCTTCAGAAAAGCTGGGGTGCCAGGCATGCAAACCAATCCCTTCCTTCCCCTGGGCTGAGCTAGGGGCCATTTCCTGATCACATGACTCTGAGCCGGGGCAGGGACTCTGGCAAGAGGGTGTCCCAAATCTCCCTACCAGCTTTGGTGAGTCTGATTCTACATTCACCCTGGGAGCAGGAGCCTTTCAATTAGTTCCTGGATTTTGCATAAAGGAAATATGTCTGTAAATTGTTGCTCAATCAGTGTGTTTGTGGGGAGAAGGAGGGTCCATGGCTTCCCACTCTGCCGTCTTGCTGACGTCACTCCGTGTCTTTCCTAATACATATTTTTTAAGCATTTAAAAAGTAGACTTTTTAAATTAAAAAAGTGATCCTTTTGAAATAAGATCACCTTCATTCCAACTTTCTAGTCCTATCTGGCTAGTCATGTGGTATAAAAAGAGAATGGGTATTGTAACTTTTTAAAAAATAAACATAGCATGACTAAGCGAATCTTGTTAGGTAATTTTTTGTTTGCTATACAGAATTATGCCATCCTCCTAACACTTTGTCAAACTCAAATGTACCAAGCAAATACAAGTTTTGATTGGGGAAGAGGAGGGGAAACATCATCACAAAACATAAGCTACTCAGGAGAGGCCTGGCTAGAAGCTGAAATGGTTGAACTTAGAGCATCTTGAGGGAAGAGGGTATTTTAGGGGACAGAATATCTGGGAAGAAGGTGACAAAAAAGGAGATATGAGAATTCTAAGTACAACCTCACTGGTTTTGAACTTTTTCTATGGGTTGGCTCTATACCCAGGAAATGAAGGAAATTTCTGATATTACCTTCTTGAGCTACATAACCCTCTGCTTCTAGGACATTGCTCCTAGCTCAGAAACAGGTATAGTATTCAATAACTAGTTATTGCATAGTGGATGAAATCAGGACACTATTACGGTTTTCTAGATCAGTAATATTAGGGATTAGGAAAGGTTTTATAAGCTGATTTAGAATTCTAATCATGAGACATACCATTTGGAAAAATGTTTTCTAAGTCCCAAACAATAAAACTTTGGGAATATAACTCAATTCATATAAATCAAAGGCTTCCAAGAGACCCAAATCTGAGTTTACAAAAAAATAATTAGGGCACCTTCTGTAAAGCAGAAGCTTTCATTTCTCAGTGAATTTACAAAAAATATATATATTTCCTTAAAACATTGTAGAAAGCAAATTCAAATTAAAAAGTATGACTTACTTTCTTAGTAAGAATTCACTTAAGTTTAAAAATAAAATTGTCTGATCTTCCAAAGTATCTCCAAAGAAAGAGTGCATGGTCTCTCCATGTAACAATCCATTTAACATGAATGCACTAATGTCTAGTCCAAGCCCCTTATGTAGTATGTTAGGTCTAGTTCTCTATTTCACGTGGCAAAACAGAATTACTTATCATTCTAGATAATACCTAATTAGAGGTAGCAAAATATGCATTTAGAGCATTCTAGGGCCTATAAACAAACTGCTGAATATAGTTTTCACTAAAGTTAATATCAAGTTACATTTTATTTATTGGTATATAATCTCTCCTAAGCTTCTATTTGTATAAAGCTCTGATCATAAACTCAGAGCTTTCTGTGATTTTATCTCACTTTCTTGAGATTCCTCAAAAGAGATTAGAGAATCAGATGACGTGCTCAGAAAGTAGTTTCCCCAAATATATCAAGTCATTTTTAAGGCTCTACCTTTCCATCTTCACCACTGTGTGGCTCTACAATTCAATAAGCAGAGCTTTATTCATCTCAAACATCAGACACATTCTCTTCAGGACTTTGCTCTTTACAGAACTATTTTCTAAGCTTATAACTATCATTTTAACTTTAACTTAAAGGAAAGGTGGGAACTTTCACTTCTGACTATGATGGAGTAACTGGTACTGGACTAGCCTGGATAAAAGATACAATGTAATTGTTTCTGGGCAATAAACACTAGGCAATGCAAGACTGTGCTCCTTGAGAGAAGGGAAAACTCATGACATGAACTCCAGCCCGTGTGGAGACAGTTTCCTAAACATAGTGCAGTATGCTAGAGTCTGAATAGAGCATGGGTGGCCTGCTAGGCTGAGGAGGCAGAGATTAGAGTCCAGGCAGTTCACAGCTGGAATCTGCAGGACAGGGCACCTGTGCAAGGGGCAGGAGTTAGTGGTTGGAAGTACAGCTAGGGGTTCCCTGTGAGTGCCGGGCTGTGCTGAAATGAGCAGGATGAATCCACATGAGAGTTACTAGAGAGCAGCTGCTGTGGGCTTGGGTTTGGAAGAGAACTAGTCAGATAGTGCTGCAGCTGGAGGCTAGGAATGCCAGAGTGGAGAGACTTCATTACCCCCTTATTAACAACCTGGGCATCCAGCTGAGAGCCCAGAAAAATCATGCCTTTAGAGGCCTTTGCCCTAGAGTAACGCCTACTCTAGACAAACCTGAAACTAGGCACTAACAATACGCACTTGGGACAGCATTTGGAGATGGAGTCCTGTAAAGTTGGAGGGGCTTAGGAAACATCATGGGCTTTCCAGAGATCTACCTTAACAAAGCACAATATCTAGGTCTGCACAGGTTCAGAGAACAGCTAATAATTGAATTGACTACTAGAGCAAAAATAAACAGAATTCAGAGGAAGATAACAAAAATCCAGAATCTGTGCAATAGAACATCTACAATATCCATTACATAATCATGCAAATAAACAAAAGATATGACCCACAGTTAAGAGAAAAAGCAATCAACAGAAACTAACACAGAGATAGCCTGACGTTGGATTTAGTAACTATTATAGATATGTTCAAGAATCTAAAGAAAATAACACTCAAAAAATAAAAGAAAAATATAGTCCTAGTGTGTGAACAGACAGGGAAATTCACCAAATATGGAATCTATAAAAAGAAAGAACCAAATGAGAATTCTGGAACTAAAAATACAATAACTGGAATACAAAATTTATTGGCTGGCCTTAACAGCAGATTGGCAAAGACAGAAGAAAGTTAGTGATCTTAAACATAGGTCATTAGAAAAAAGACTGAAGAGAAAGGTACAGGGCCTCAAGGATCTGTGAGACACTGTCAAACAGTCTAACATAGGGGCTGGCCCAGTGGCACAGCAGTTAAGTTTGCATGCTTCGCTTCTTGGCAGCCCAGGGTTCGCCGGTTCGGATCCCGGATGCGGACATGGCATGGCTTGGCAAAAGCCATGCTGTGGCAGGTGTCCCACATATAAAGCAGAAGAAGATGGGCATGGATGTTAGCTCAGGGCCAGTCTTCCTCAGCAAAAAGAGGAGGGTTGGCAGTAGTTAGCTCAGGGCTAATCTTCCTGAAAAAAAAAAAAAGTCTAACATACACGTAATTGGAGCCTTAGAAAGAGAGTAAGAGCAGGGGCATAAAAATATTTAAAGAAATAATAACCAAATATTTCCTAAATTTGATGAAAAACCTCAACTTAAAAGACCTAAGAAGCTCAGCAAACAACAAGAAAGATAAATATAACAATAAAAAAAATCTACTTATAGGAATATCATAGTGAAATTACTGAAAGCCAAAGGCAAAGAGGAAAATCTTGAAAGCAACTAGGAAAAAAAATTATGGAGTTCTGCTTTGGATGTAGAAAGCTGCAGAAGAACATCACTCTAGTCTAACAATGATAAAAAGCTGGATAATCTACAAAATCATAAGTTTTCTT
The DNA here is from genome assembly GCF_041296235.1 of Equus asinus. Taxonomy (NCBI): domain Eukaryota; kingdom Metazoa; phylum Chordata; class Mammalia; order Perissodactyla; family Equidae; genus Equus; species Equus asinus. Next base: position 46,582,795 of record NC_091813.1, read on the forward strand.
GAAGTCATCAGAAAACTGAAGTTACAAGAGAATCAGGTGAACTAAATTTCACAGGGTGACAAACTCATCTAAGGACAGGCAGGACACAACCTATTTCATCTGTGGCAGAACACAGGAGGGAGAGGCAGCTGCCATAAAATTAGGTAAGAATGAAACAGTTAAAATGTTAACAAATTCTTAAAGGTCATGTAGGGGCTAGCATGACAGTTTAGAATCACTTGGAGCCCCAGACACCAGCACAGTCTTTTTCCATGGACCCCCACCAAATGCTTGTGAAAGACTGGGGGTGGGGCAGGAGAGAGCACAAATAAATGAAACCCCGCAATTTCCTCTGACCCTTCTCTCATATGAAGCAAAGCTTTGAGGTGCTATGGGACCAGTAGGAGACTCTCCAATCCTCAGGGAAAGAATAGACGCAAAAGATGTCTGCTGCTGGGAAGAGGGGTAGCAGCAAAAGCTACACATGAGGGAGGGGAAGGAAACTAGTTTCAACCGTGGGCTTTGTACTAAGCAGCAAGCAACAACTGTGCACCACTGGGAAAGAGGCAGGAAACCTTCCCAACATAGATTTCAGGGAAACATACACTACCGCTGAGAAGGGAGTAGAAGCAAACACCATTTTCCACTGAGAGAGTCAAGAAACCTGCCTAGGGCCAGGACCTGGCATGGTACAAAGCAGAAGTCCATCACTGCTGTAGGAGGAGCAGGAACGCTGAGAAGGCCTCATTCCTGAGCTCCAGGAGAAGAGGAACTTCCAAGGATGACTAACTTCAGTCAGAAGTGAGAACTGAATAACTTCCCCTGCCTCCACACAGAGTAACAACAGCAGTCAACCAACCGTTCGTTAAGCCTGACTTTGAAAAAAAATGCATTGCATACAGTGGAAAAATGAGAATGACTGTTGTTTCTCATCAGAAACAATGGAGGACAGAAGAAAAGGGAATGAAATCTTTAAATTGGTGGGGTAAAAAAAAATCTCAACCCCAAAATTAGACATTGAAAATATCATTCAAAAGTAAGGGCAAGATAAAGACATTTTCAGATAAATAAAGGCTGAGAGAATTTGTTGCCAGCAGACTTGCACTAGAAGAATTGCCAAAGAAAACAATTTAGCAGTTTCTTAACATGTTAAACATGCTAACCATGTGACCTGGCAATTCTACTGCTCAAGAAATGAAAACGTATGTTCACACACACGAAGACTTGCCTTATAGTTTTATTCATAGTAGCCTCAAACTATAAACAACCCAATTGTCCATCAACAGGTGACTGGGTAAATAGTGGTACGTTCATATGATTGAATATTATTTAGTAATAAAAATGAACAAAATACTGGTTTATGCAAAAACATGACTGAATCTCAAAAAATATTATGCTACAGTTTCCTGGTGGTCTAGTGGCTAGGATTCAGTGCTTTCAAAAAACATTATGCTGAGTTTCTTCAAAGAAGTCAGACACAAAGGGGTAGACTGTAAATAATTCTATTTATACGAGGTTCTAGAACTGGCAAAACTAATCTATAGTAATAGAAATTCAACTAGTACTTATGTGGGTGGTTCAGGAATAGGTAGGTTGACTGCAAAGTTGTATAAGGAAATTTTCTGGGTGTTACAAATGTTCTTTACCTTGATCAAGATACTGGTTATAAGGTATTTGCATTTTTCAAAGTTATCACACAATACACTTCAAATGTGTGCATTTTATTGTATATAAATTATATTCCAACAATACTGATTTTTAAAAAGAGATAGTATCCTCTTGAGAGTTATAAAACATTACCTGTATAGATCTGTCTTGTTATCAAACCAATCTGATAAGACTCGGAAGGTAAAGAGGGGAAAACGCTGATGAAGAACGTGAAAGCTCACATTTTCAAAGGTGTAGTTAGTTAGAGCCACCTGAAAAAAAGCAAGACTCTATTAGAATAATGCTTGTATTTATGTGCAAATTTGGTTCTAAAAGACCCCAAATATTGCTTCTAACATTTTATAGTAGATATGGAAGGTACTTATAAAAATGATTTGTGTTATAACTGAATCATAATTAATTTAAAGCTATGGCTATATAGCCTACTGGACAGAAATGTTTATAATAAATTAATATTTAATTGGAAAAAAATCAGACTTGATGAGATTCAACTTGGTCATGTAATACTTAAGAGATCCCAGTTCTTATCATGTCTTTTTATAGTCTATGCCAATACAAATACTGACAGACAGAAGCCCTGTTAAGCAAACTAATTTTTTGTTCCTTCCTACTTACCTTTTGGTCCTTGATGACAGGCTGCTTAACAGGACTCCACAGATTCAAGGATGTGTTATCTAGTTAAAGGCAGGCATTCATCCTGCTCCCAAGAATTACATCAGTACTAAGACCCAATACATGGACATTATGGAGTCACTTAACTTTCAGTCCAAAAGCAAAAGATTAAAAAGGAAATGGCAGAAATGTTTCCCCAACTTCAGATCGTGTAGGTAAAAGTTGTGTTAATAATGGGAAAGGAATACTGAAAAAGGGTCCAAATTAATAAAACATACCTCTAGCTAGATGATCTCTCAGAAATACCTATAAGACACAAGCAATCTAGACAATGGTAGGTATTTCAATGCAAAATGGAAATTAAGGAACCCGTAGTCCCCATTCTTAGGTCAGCTTGAGATTCTGAGGAATAGTTCAAATAGCACTTTACATTTGTATATTATATTATAACTTTAAAACATTTTTCTTTTCCACTTCTACAATCCAGCAAGTAGAAAACCGGGAGTGAACATTAAGCTCATCTAAGTGCAGTGACCCAAATTAGTCTTGATGTACAATTTCTATCACTCTCCAGGACGACAGCATTGGAAAGTAGCATACTTCAGAGTGTGTGTGTGTACTCACTCACACACACACACACACACACACACTCACACACACACACAGTTTTAACCATTGGAATGAGCTTATTCTAGAGTCACCAGTATAAAGCAGATACTAATCCATTATCTTAGAAGTAAATTACCATTTCTTTCCCAAAAATCACTACTGGCCTGGAGTACTTCTCTCAAAAATAAATAACTCATTTTATTATCAAGTCCCAATATTTGAATGGCTCTTCTACCTGCTAATGAATATTTTCATTTAGTTTTTTGTATTTAATTTCCATTTAGTATTACAGAAAATAGAGCCAAACATCTGATCTCAGGCTGTTACATCATTACCTAATATAGAGGATAGCACTTGAGCCTAAATCTAAACTTCTGCCACAGTATATATCTTCATTAAAACAATCAATCAAAAACATATCTACAGAAAAGATCCCCTTGTCCTGTAGCTCTCTCCTGAGGGAAAAATCTGAAGTTTGCCATGTAAATTGACCTATTAAGATTAACTAGGGGATTTTGTGACCTCAAATAAAATCTTAGAAATTGGTCCCCAATATCTGAGGCAGATGGAGACCTATGTTCTGGGTTGATTTTATTTCAAATAGAACAATTTCATAAATTGGATTAAGACTAAACAAGTATTATAACCTTATAACACCCACTCTACTTTGGGTTTCCTTGGTGTCACAAAAGCATAAAAATGCACAGCTATAATCTCAGCTGTGAGTAAAATTAAAGGAAGGAAACATAAACTCTAAAATTAAGATGCCTCATCTTCAGAATGTTGCAATCTTTAGAGAGCGATTTACTCTAGAAGTCGAAATATGAACCTAAAAATATGAATTAGGAGTTGGGGGGAAGTCTGAATAAGTTAAAAATTGGATAAATGTACTATGTAGATCAAAGTCAGAATTGATCAATAAATCAACAAAACGTTACAGTGTTGGACCATTTATCCTATTGATAAAAGGAATGGGCTGATAGAGGGATCACTTTTCCATTCATAGAGTCAAAGTGCAAAACATAATGGTTAATGACTTTGGGAACAAACTTACTCAGAACTGGGAGAGGCAGTCAGAGTATTAGTGCAGGGGAGTAAAGAAAATAAAGGTGAAAGGAAAAAAAGGGAAGGCAACCATAACTAAGCACCTGTGCCCTACATCCTCTAACACCTTATTCCTTCAGTTGTTCCTCATTTCCTGAGTCTTCAACTAAAAATTATTTTTGATTGACATATACTGCATATAAAGAAATGTCCACAAATTTAAAGTGAACAACTCATGAATTTTCATGTTTGCATACATTCATGTAACTATCACCCATATGAAGACATGGGAAATTTTAGGACTCTGGAAGGCTCCCTTGTGCAGGCCCTGTCCCAGTCAATACTTATGAAAGTTAACCACTGTAGGTTAGCCTTGCTTATTTTTAAACTTTATAATAAATGGAACTAGTTATTATGTACTATTATTTATCTAGTTTCTTTTGCTCAACATTACATCTGAGATTCATCTATGTTGTTCAATTTGGCAATATTTTATTCTTCTTAATTGCTGTAAGGTATTCCTTTGTTACAGCTGCTTACCCTGTACTCTAATATGCACCAATTATTTGCTGAGAAGTCTGTGTTTTCTAGAGTGTTAGAGTGTTGTTTGACAGCAAGAATATCTTTGTCACCACACTCCCCCAGCCCCCAAGACACAACAGTCATCTCCTTTCCTCTAAATGTATATACCACTGATGTCTCATTTGGCTCTTATATGGTGCCTATAAGGTCAGTGATAGATGCCCTATCAAAGCCATATAATATATTTAGGAGATCTATAGATACTATAACTATACACACACATACATACACATATACACACACCCTCACACACTCATTCTGAACATGCTCTCTGTCGTCAGAGAGCTTATTATATATTTTATACATATTTTATTTTACATATGCTTAAAATATACAACAAACTCTCTCAGGACAGAGAGCATGCCCACAATGAGCCTGAGTCTTGATCCCTTACTAGCTGTGAGGTTTCAGGCAAGTCACTTATCCTCTGTGAACTTCAGTTTCCTCATTTAGAATGACACCTCACTACTTTGTTGTCTTACTTATGCTGCAACTTTGTGACTATCAAAATTTTAAAATGATGAGTCTGTAAAAGTGCCTTATAAATGATAAAGCAATATATGAATGCAAGGGAGTATATCATTTTACCTCTTTACATAATCTTCATTGCCCATCACAGTGTCTTAATTTTAAAAAGCACCTGAAACATGCTTATTGACAGACTGAAACCATAATAGAGAGTATTAGAACCAGATTCTAATGTTACCAAACTGAGATAACGTGAGGCTTCGATGCATGCACAGAAGCATCTGACCTTCCTAGTGACTGTTGGGAGTGTTCTCTCCCAGTTCCTCATTATCTTATCTGACTACTCTTTCTTAGGATCTGATTCCTCTGTCTACTCCTCAAAATGTTTTCCTTCACAAAAATGTTGTCCTTGGCTGAGTCCTGATGGCTCTCTCCATTCACTTTTTGCTGAGGTCATTCACTCTCATGTGACTTACAAGGCAGTATCTCTAATCCAGACCTCTACCCCATATGTGGGACATTCCTATTGAAATGTCTGTGGGTATCTTCACCTGGATATTTGACTGATACCTCATGCTCTGTATTCTTAAAGCATCATTTTCCCACCTAAACATGATCTTAAACTATCTATGCCAGAACCCCGAAAATCATTCTTGAAACCTCTTCTTCTTCATCTTTTTGTACATCCAGTTCTTGTGGATTTATCCTCTAAATTGTTTTTTGAATCCCTACACCACTGCCAACTTTCATTTGGGCTACCCTAATAATGTTACTGGTTTCCTTACCTTTGGTCTTCTCCCCTCCTGCACTGCCATCAGAGACAGGTCTTAGACGTAAATTCACATGTCACTATCTCTACCCCACCTTAGCCACCCACTCCCAAGATCATACTTCAATATCTATAACCACCAATGACTGTATTCCCTCCATAATCTCATGCATCCCATTCTCTGACCACCATGTCCTATCCTTCCAGTTTACTCCCTCTGGTGCCGCAACCTCTCTTTGCTCCTTATCTAGCTCAAATTCCACAGTCGATCATTATAATCACAACTTTGCACATACTATTCATTTCTTTGCCCCTCTGCTGCTTTATTTGTAATTAACGAAACTTTAGCAAAGCCATAACCCTTTGCTTGCGACTTGTGGTCAAATCTAACCCTCTGTTACTCTCTACTTAGACCTGTGAATGTGAACGTAGCTGGCAGGTATCTCTTTAATTTCCTGATACAAATCTCAAATGGGCTCCCAGTGCTGCCTAGCTTTTATACTATAGTTTCTGCATTAACCACTCTCAAATTCTCCTAGATAACTTTCACACTTTTCTCTCTTCAAACCCCAAAAGCCCCTCCACTATGCGCACTCTCAGCTGAGCACAGTGATTCCTATTTCACTGAGAAAACTGAAGCAATGAGAAGAGAACCTCCACAGATTCTCACTGGCACATCTACCCACCTACCAACATCGGCACCCACAGAATCTGCCTTCCTGCCTGTTAAAATAGAGGAGCCAGCTATACTCTTACTGCTATAAACCCAGGCCCAAACGCGTGTCCTAGAGATGGAACTCAATAAATACTTGTTGAATTAAATCAGATCTGTTCCCAACCTACTTGGCAAATTCTTGAAAGGCCTGGATTAAGCTGATACCCAGAAGGCCTTTAAATATAATCTTCTGGGGAAGAGTCATTCTTTCATTCAAGCAGTCAACAAATATATTATGAGCACTATTTTTGTTACTGAGGATTTAAAGTCCAGGGGAATAGCAGTAATTCTATGTTAAAGTTAACCAGGAGAATGAAAACTAGCATATTAAAAAACAAATTTTAGGGGCCAGCCTGGTGGCGCAGTGGTTAAGTGCACACGTTCTGCTTCGGCGGCTTGGGGTTCACCATTTTGGATCCCGGGTGCAGACATGGCACCGCTTGGCACACCATGCTATGGTAGGCACCCCACATATAAAGCAGAGGAAGATGGGCATGTATGTTAGCTAAGGGCCAGTCTTCCTCAGCGAAAAGAGGAGGATTGGCAGCAGTTAGCTCAGGGCTAATCTTCCTCCAAAAAAAAACATAAAACAAAATAAAACACCAACAAATTTTATTAAACCCAAACTAGGCATAGAAAAAAGGATAGCCATTCAATTGTAAACTGTGTCTGGGGAATGCAACTGCTGTGTACATGTCCTAGAGAGAACAAGGAGATTGCACTTTCATTTTACATACTCTTCTGCATTTATTTTGTCTTTTTTATAGTGCACAGGAACTATTTTTAATAAAGAGCATATTGTAAAAACAAACTGTTAAGATTTAAAAAACAATAATAGAGTCAGAAACTGCTAAGTGTCATGAAGGAGACACAGATAAAAGAAATAAGGATAAAAAGGAGCTTTTGGAACTGCTTAAATCCAGAAAAAATAGTTTGCGGGCCTCTAACATGCAGAAAATTCTCAAGGCCAGCTGACAAAGATCAGAGATAGAAAATATTCAGCCTAGAATTAGAGAAAGGCTTTGACCCTGAATTTTCAGTAAGGACTACAGAAAGCCCTAAACTTTGAAAAAGTACTTACTCTCTAATTTGTGATTTTAAGCTAATAGTAGATAATTGCTACAGCTGCCTTTGGATTGTCAAGGATGAAAACACCCCTGAAATTAAGATTCAATAATTTAATTTTGTGTTTACATACTTAATGTATGCGTTTGTCCCAGGCATTATTAGAGACTTCAGTTTGAAATATATAACGGAATATACAAACCAAATATACCACAATCTCTCTACTTTGCATATCCTATCTCTGTCACTAGGAATTATTTTGAAGTCACTGGAGATTCTTGTGCTCTGATAACATTTTAAGAAGAAAACAATAGGATAAAATTATCTTCAAGCAGATACATATATTGTACATTTTTGAATTAGATGAAATGTGAGCATAACTTTAGGCTCATGGTGGGGAGAGGAAATAAAAAGAAAAATGAGAATACCTGAATTTTATATAAATTATATATATAATTATATATATAATTCTTTCCTTATCTGAAAGAATTACTGTGTTATAGTGCCCAAAAGAACTGCAGAGGGTATGTACGGATAGTCAAATGTTTTATATAAATCTAGAAGAGCCAGAAAGATCATAGTGAATATTTGCATATAATAGAAAATGTATAATGAGAAAGTAGTTTCAAAGAGAAACAACTGAAGAGCTTCTTTTAAATATAAACATTTTATCTGATATTATCCAAAGTTCAAAACCTGAGAATGGACCAACTTACAGTAGGCATCTTTTTTACATTTCAATAAGAGAAATCAGGCAACTTCAAGGACGTAAATATGACCTAGGACCCTATGATCTCACATTTTTAGTGAAAGAATTATTTCTCTGAGTTATTGTAAATTAGTAAGATACAATCACACACCACATAATGACGTTTCAGTCAATGACGGACTGCATATTCGATGGTGGTCCTGTAAGATTAGTATCATATAGCCTAGGAGTGTAATAGGCTATATCTAGGTTTGTGTAAGTACATTCTATGATGTTTACACAACTACGCAATTGCCTAACGACGCATTTCTCAGAATGTAACCTCATCGTCAAGCAACTCGTGACTGTAGTTTGGTGAAATTTATACCACCAAAATCCTTATCTGAGCCCCCAAAGCCTCAACTGGATGCTCCTATTAACTATTTCAAAATTCTCTCTTTCCAATTTACCTTATACACCAGACCCAGTTTTTAAATATCCTTAGTTCAAAAAGTTCTTTCCTATGTTGAGAATAAATTTTTCTTACTGTAATAAATCAAAAAAGCCAAGCTATATTCATCTGGATTTAAGTGCAAAAATGATTCAAGTGCAAAAAATGATGAAATTATACAACATTCAACACACACAACATAATATTTTATGATAGCTATAGACTTTTCTAGCTACTGCTACTTTAGACACAAATAGAAAAAAACTAAAATTCATCAATAATACTAAATACTTTTGTAGCTTTGCATTTTAAAAAGCAGAATTTATTTCTGTAACTAATTAAGTATAATAAAAATAATTCACAAAGAAGCATAAGTTATATAGTAGTATACTAACACTCTATAATTATTAAAATCGTTATATTGATCTAATCTGTTTCCAAACAAAATATTACATAAAGCACCTTACCTCATTTTTCATGATTCTCCAAAGATTCAGCGTAATTCGGCCAACAATATTTATCTCACTCATTGTATCTGATCCATACTCATCTCTTTCAGCTGCAAATCTGTTCTCAATTTTGTCATCTACAGAAGTAAATATGGGTTGCATCAGGACTCACAGAGACCAAATTTCCAAGCAAATTTTGCCAAAGAAAATGAGAATAATAAAGATTAAAGATGAAGATTAAAGATGAAATGTAACTCACAGTCTGTTTTGTATCAGACTTTGAGAATAATCATTATTTTGACTAATAAAACAACTTTTCTTTTTTCTTGAAGTTATGAAAGAATTTTGTGAAATAAATGTATCTGAAAACTATGTATTTTTTAAATTAAAAAATGTAGATACACACACATGTAGTTTTAAAACAATAAACCCTTTCCTCTTTAAGTTTGGTAATTTCTGGCACTATTTTTACAAACTCCTAATGCCACAGCATTTCTTTGATGTTAGGATGAAAAATGTTTAAGTTAAACTGATAATTTCTTGGGAAAAAATGGTAGAGTTTTTAACCTAAACAATTTTCTGAAAATCTGCTGACATCAGTTAGTGATGTTCATATTTAGGATGAAATTCTCTTAACTGTGTATGGAGAACTAGATGAAGAGTTCCTCTTACAACAAACAGAGTTCTGAGTCTAGTTTCTTAGGTGATGATTTTACCTAGAAAAGAAACTAAAATGTGTTTCTCTTATATAACACTGGGTATGTTGTTGATTATAGGCTCTGAATAATAAACATATTTACCATATACTGAACGTCTATTATGATCTAAGATCTTTACTAACATTATTTCTTTTATTTTAATACAGCTATTTTACTATGTTAGTATACTTTTTATTTTACATTGTAGTAAATTCCACTCAGAAATGTTATATCTTGCCCCAGGTCATAAAGTTAACAGAATCAGTATTCTAAACCAGGGTTACCTGATTCCAAAGACCATGTACACACACTTACCCCTTTTCGTTTTTTATTTTAAAGAGATAATGTTTAAAAGTTTTTTTTCTTTATTTAACAAACACACATAATGTTTACTATGTTCTCAGGCACAGTTCTAAGTACTTCACAATCGCCCTATGAGATAAGTTCTATTATCATTGCCATTTTACAGATGAACAAATTGAGCTATAGATAGGTTAAGCTTGCTGGACATCACACAGCTAGTCAGCAGTATAGCCAGGATTTGAACCCAGGCAGTCTTCCTCCAGAATCTCTGTTCTTTACTATGCCGCCTCCCTAACCATGCCCTTTCTATTGCACCATGTTGCCTCATAAAAATAGTTTCAGCAGTGTGCTGAAAGGACAAGCGCTTTCATTCACTCTTATGATCTGACGTCATATACCTTGCCTGTTACAAGTAATTAAAGCACAGTGAACACTCATGCCGCCCCTCCTGAATATTCAAAAACCTATCCCAAATGAAATGCTGAAAAGATTGAGATATACCACTATTCCTATCAAGGAACACAGAAGCTACAGAAAAAGTCATGCAATGAAAAACTAAACAAAGTACTCTGCCTCTTTATTCTAAGCTTTTGCAGTGCTCAAAATATTTATTGTCCTTCAAACGTCTAGCTTCAACCTTTCCCTTTAAATTTACCAGTGCTTAAGACATTTTATCGAAGTCATACCCTTTCTCCCAGGAACTCTTGACTAGTTTTCACCGATTTTGTATTTGGTCTTTTAGCCTCCCAAAGCACATGCTACTTGCTCTAGTCAGACTTGTGGGGAGCCTCTTAAAGTTACTAAAAATTCTATAGGTATAAAGAAAATATAATTTTCAAAAGTGCTCTATAAACTGTAATTTTGATATGAATATTATTATTGCCCTCCCATTTCAATTAGGATCAGACTTTTGGGGAACAGCCTCCAAAATTCACACCATTTTTTAGCCTGACACCCAAATAAAACTCAACAGTCAGTGTTCTTCTACCATCTCCTTCCTTACCAGCCAAATGGATAAAACATAGAAGCAGACAAACGAAATAACATAATGGTACTTCAAGGCAAAGAAATGTTACATGCTTCATAATGATTATGAAGACTATCTCATAATACAGAAAACTACGATAAGATGCTGGATGAAGGAAGCATAATAAAAATAGGATATATGTATGATTTACGTCATATAAAAAATAAAGACCTACAGATGTATATGAAAAATGACTGAAAGAGAAAACCCAACAAATATATTAACAGTATATATAGCAGTGAGATTGGAGTAGTTCTTCTTTGACTTTTCTTGACTTTTAAATTTTCTCTAATGGAGTTAGGATACATCTAGAACTTACACAATTTAGTATTAAAAATTAGGTTAGAATAACAATACTTTTTAACAACTTATCTTTATTTACTTTGTAATTTGCCCTGTAAAACCACACAAGATTCACAGTGCTTCATACCTGGCACCCGAGAGATCATCTGACATAAGTTCACGCTTAAGGCAGCAGCCCTCTGTAAGAGGTAACCCCAGGAATGCATCTGAATCTCGTACCCTAGCAGAATATCAGGATCATATCTAAAGAAGGAATGAAAAATTAAACAAGGAACACACATTTGAACTTTTCACCAGAAGAACTCATTCTTCATGATATAAAGCACAAAAATAAAAATCTATATTCTATAATGTTTCTTAGATGGGCAAGGGATGACATAGTGGAACCTAGAGAATTCCCATACATGAAGGAATGAGGTGATTGGATTAGAGTTCTTGGATTTGAAGCTACTTTGGTAAGGCAAGCATAGTTTTTACTCAGACTATGTATTTATTTGATATAACCTGGGATGGAGGCTGACAGAAAGTGGGGTGGGAGGGAGGCATAACCACTGAAATACATGAGTGAGGGTAATGTGGGTAGGGGCAGGGTGAAGTGTGAGGGCCTGTGTGGCTACTGTATTTTGAAAAAGACCCTCCAGATCACACTGTTGTCACTTCTCTACCCCTCTAACCTATACTGTCCTTAAACAGTTTTAATGCTGAGGAAGAAAATGAAAACGTCTTTCTTTCCCCACTTAATTTTAGTAATGACTTGGTCCTCACATGAATTAAGGACTCAGTAATGACAAATTTGTCCTCTAAACTTAAAAGGAAGGTGACTCAGTTTAATAGAAGAATAAAATATTAATGGGGGTGAGATTAATGTGGGGAAGCTCAGCATCAGAAAGTAGGAGAAAAATGTGCTTATTGTGGTCACAGAGTTGCATCCATAAAACTGAACTGACAATCTGTATCCAACTCAGAAGGAGCTTCTTTGTGGCTCCTCTTAGAACTTCCATGGTGACCACCATAGAAAAATGTTTGGTTACAGTGTAAGGGAAAATAAACATGAAGATTTAGTTCAATGGGAAAATTGTGTGTGGAAGAGAGGATCTGATTATAGTCACAAGTTGAGAGTAAGAACTTTTGAGAGCAAAAACTACAGTAATGCTATCAAATTATAAACTCCAAATTACTCTGATCATTGTATTGTTTATAAAAGCCAAAAAGCAGAGTGAAAGATCACAAAAATTTATAAGTTGGGTTTTACATAACTGCTGATAAAGTCACTATAATGAGTTGTGGGCTATGCAGCCTGTCCAGATTCTATCATTTAACACCTGAAGAATCATCCAATGCCTGTAGTACAGAATATACTAATTTACTGATTTAAGCTATATAGGGCTACTCTGCAAGTCTGTGATATAACAATGGATCATTTTGAGTAGATCAAATCTATTTTTAGAAATGGTGTCAGCTAATATTTTATCATACTTCCATAGCTACTTTCTTAAAATGGGTGTCAAATGGCTTTTTTACTGAGTCAACAAAAATAAGAATGTCACAAAAATGTCTCCTTATTTTTAACCCTGGAGGATTTAAGTAGCTGATATCAAAAGAACTAGGTTTGGGGCCAGCCCGGTGGCATAGCAGTTAAGTTTGTGAACTCTGCTTCAGTGGCCCGTGGTTCACCGGTTCAGATCCTGGGCACGGACCTACATACTGCTCATCAAGCCATGCTGTGGTGGCTTACAAAATAGAGGAAGATTAGCACAGATGTTAGCTCAGTGACAATCTTCCTCAAGCAAAAAGAGGAAGATTGGTAACAGATGTCAGCTCAGGGCCAATATTCCTCATCAAAACAAAAAAAAAAAAAAAAAGAACTAGGTTCAAACTTCTGCAATAGCATTTTTTATTTTTCCTATTCCTTAAAAGCCTATCCAAATACATTCTATAACGTAAATTTTAATATCTGCTAATCTGTTTGTGATCCTGTTATACCATCACAGACTTATGGAGTAGCCCTCAAACTTGTCAGGAGAAAATGATAACATATCTACTATCCATGTGCTTTTCTCCATATAAATAGGGTTGAAATTTTTGAAAAAAACCTGCTTATATAATAAACACTTATTGATTACCATAACAGACCAGCCAAATAGACCTTTTCATCAACCTACAAAAGAAAGTATTTTCTTGGGGGCTGGCCCGGTGGCCAAGTGGTTAAGTTCATGCGCTCTGCTTTGGTGGCCCAGGGTTTTGCCTGTTCGGATCCTTGGCGCAGACATGGCACTGCTCGTCAGGCCATGCTGAGGTGCTGTCCTACATAGCACAACCAGAAGGACCTACAACTAGAATACACAACTATGTACTGGAGGGCTTTGGGGAGAAGAATTTAAAAAAAAAAAAAGAAGATTGGCAACAGTTGTTAGCTCAGGTGCCAATCTTTAAAAAAAAAAGGAAAGAAAGTATTTTCTTGGTAGCAGGTTCCATGTGGCTGTTGATTCTGGAACGAAGAGCAGGATTATGGCATGAGCATGGAGAAGAAAAAGAAAGCAAGGCAATATGTAACAATGGGGCAAAAGCTTAGTCTCAGAGGTCAATTCTTATAAAGGAAGACCAGAAAGATCCTAGGGCACTCAAGAGAAGTTTACCAACACCCTACCTGCTCATTAGTCTTCTAACATAACATCCGATACCTTAATACATCTTTGTTGATAGCAACTTCATCACCTCTTCCATTAAAGTGAAATTCTTCTCAGAGCAGCCAAAGATGAACTATCTGTACAACAAGTGCACCTCCCTGTAAAACTAACTATGTAATGTCTAAATTTGAGAAACTGGGGCCGAAGTATCAAGTGGCTCTTAGGATTGTCAGGGGCAGATGTGAAGGATTCCCACACACACAGAAAAGAACCCATGCAGGTGACTGCTTTAGTACTGAGTCACCTGGATCAGGCATTACAGAGTGGCCACATTGGCCACAAGAAGAGCCCTTCCATTAGAACTCTTATAAAGACAGTTCTTCTAATTTCTTCACCTGAACTTTGCAAGATGCAAACTTATTCTTCTTATTGCAAGAATTATTATCATTATAATCTTATTGCAAGAATTATTATTCTAGCCAGTTACTTGCTCTGTGGTGGCAACTGACTTATAAAGTTGGTTAAGTACACATTTTTTGATAATGTTTTGAAAATAATTTTTTCTCAATTAAAAAGACATTTTAATAAAACAGACATATTTTATAATCTGCTACTGGTCAGAGATGACTGCTGACAAAACAACAAAAAGTTACCCTGCTTCTCTTAACAGATTTACTAAATAAGTTTCACTCAATATTTTTCAGATTATTATTTTTTGACCCAGAGGCTGTTTCATCTCAAGAGACTTTTAAAGCTGATAAAACATCTGTGTCAAGTTTAAAATCCCAAGGATTCTATATTTCTCCTGTGAAAACATTTGGTGGCAATAACAAAATCTTGGTGACTTTTTCTTCAATTTTTGTGAATTTTATTCACTCTATCAGCTCTCCTAAAGTTACAGAAAGAACAAAGTTGGGTAGATGGGATTAGTAGTGGAGAAAAAACAAAACTGTGAAGAAAATGGAAGCAGCAGAAACATGAAAATGATTTTATTTGCTTAGGCAAAAAAAAGTTGCTTCACAATTAATATTTTAAATAACCCATTAAGATCTGTACAGAGGCCAGATAAGGGAGTTCTAACTAGGGCAGTGGTGATGGGCATGGGGGAGAAGGCATGATCTTAAAAAATAATTCTGAGATTAAATGGATAGGATGTAATGTATGGATGTAGGGAAGAGAAAAAAGGAGGAATCAAAGCTTATATTTAAGTTAGAGAGGCTGGGAATAACGTAAAATTATTAATAGTTCAAAGAAATATAGAAAGAGAAAAATGATTGTGACAAGAATATAATGGATTTGGTTTTACTTGTTTAATATCACTTTATATTACCTCTTGTATTTGGCACCTAAGGACATAAATGTTAAGAATGGAAAAACAAAGTCAATAAAAGTCTTTGAGAGTATGTATCTGTATTTTATTCAGTTTTATATATAGCACCTAGCACTGTACCTTACATGTAAAGTTAATATTTAAGTACTAACCAGGTTAAGAGTTTTATTTGCACTACCTCATTTAATTCTCATATTTATTACCTATTTTGCAGATGAGGAAACTAAAGCTTAGAGAGACAAGAAACTTCCTCAAGACAAAAATACAGAGCTGGCTGACTCCAAAGCCTATGCTCTTAACAGAGCCTGTGTTGAGTAGATACTCAACAAATGGGGTGTGAGAGTGAGATAATCTCTCAGGTGGTTGTTTGGAATAAAATATAAAGGACATCAAAAATTGAAATGTTGATATTTAAGCATTTTTCTTCTCTTTAAAATAATCACATGATCTTTTATAGTAAGAACCAGAATGTCTTGTTCTGTTTACTGAATTTTTCTTAATTACTAGTATAACTCATGTTATGGATATTTAAGAAAGTTACTATACTTGCAAATGACTGACAAAATTCTCAGCGTTGGCAGGACTATATCTAACATGGAGAAGACAAGCATACAAAGCCCAGGACATTATTGGATGTGTGCTGGCACACAAAATAGTGTTCATTAATGTTCTGACATGTTCCTTTTGCTAAGTTGCTTGCAGAAATAAATGTGTGGGCACTGAAAGCATCTGACACGTTGATCACTTCTGTGAGAAGGTAAAAGGTAGGACTGACAAGGGCAAGACTCAAAGGGATGAGAATCCATCCAGTCACCAGTGCTATAAATGGTAAAAATACATTCTTCTTTTTTCCTCCCTAGAGTGGTGGCTAGCAGCATATCATTTTTGATGCTCTGACATTTAGTTTTGTTTTGTTGAAAACATTTTCTGGTTTCCAGTATTTAAAATAGTTTGTTAACCTGTCTGAGATTCAACAGATGTTGAGCCTGTAGAATATCATCCTGATCTTTAATGTAGAATATCTCAGTTTTATGGGAAGGAGTTCAACTATAGGAAGCACAACAGAAAGGACAGAGTGTAACCACATGCTCAAGGACAGTGTGTACCTATACATCAGGATCCAGAGTATGTTTTAGCCTGCTTTAGGCATTTAAGAACCTAAACCTAGCAATGGGCAGAAATCTTAAGTTCCTAGAAAAGTGAAGCACTTAATGAGAGTCCATGGCTACCAAGAGTTATAGTCTTGAGAAAATGCAACAAATCCACTTAATTGTTTGATTTTTAAATGAAAATATTTTTGTTTTTAAAAAAATTCTTTTCATAAATTTTGACAAGATTCTACTATCAACCATCAAGGCCAACTATCAAATGGTCAAAAGAGATCTTTAAGGAAATATGTGCACAAAAGACATACCATATAGTCCTAAATTTATAAAGAGACTGCATTCCGAAGATTTTTGGAAATATTGGTTTGTTTAGAACTCAGAAAAACATTTTCTTAAAAAAAAAAAAAAGGTACTGAAATGGTGGCTGGCCCCTAAGGTAGAAGCCCATTTAATGAATAATACAATTTAACTTTAGTAATGTTCTTCATTATTTTACCCCTATAGAAAAATCATGCTAAAATCCAAGTTGAAAGCTAGAGGCTAAACTAATATTTCTCTTTCACTTGCCCCTCAAACTTAGAAACAGCATATTCTTTTTCCTATCCCTAATCTGATGGAAACAGTGATGGTGGTGGGCGGTGAGAGCAAAATCTTTCCAGGGATAACTACTTTCAAGGGCCACAGGCAGGGATTCTCCCCCTCTTTCCTACCTTCACCTGTATTAATCAGCAACAGTATGAAAGGACTCTGAACTAAAACTGGAAAAATCAGAAAATACAAAACAATACCTCTTTATTATAGCTGCAATTTCTTGAAAAAGTGCCTTCTCATCAGCAGCATAGGTAACTTCTAGTCCTGTAATTCCAGATCTAATAAGTAATGGGGTCTGATATCTGATATCTAAGAAAGAAACAAAATGTTTATTATAAATATAATTGTGTAAGTAATATCATTCCTTACATTTTAAAGGTTTTCTAGTTTCATACGCAACTGAAAATTCAAATTTCATATTTTCAGTTATTTTCCTGAAAAGTCTACATTCACAAAACTCCCCAGATAATAATGTCACCTGAAAAGAAATTTTATTACTGTTTCTGTTTTTAATTTTAATCAGTGGTATGCTGGAAAATGTTTAGAACCACCTCTCCAGGGGAAACAAAAGCCTTGATTTGTAGTGCTTGCTTATTTCCATGACATAAAGACTTCACACCATGAATAATTTCAAACTACTAATAATTTCAACTAATTAAAAAAAATTATGAAAATTTAACAATTGGTTCATGAGCTGGTACAAGCCAGCTCAAGCATATCACTGATTAAACTGCAAAATCCTATACGGTTCTGCTCTGTGCTAAGACTTCCTCTTGAGTTGACTGAATTCATGTGTTACCATTTAAAACCGCAGAGGGACATTTTGTATTTTATAAAATGGTATGCTATATGAAGAACCTCTGAACCAAAAGTGTAGATATTTCGGAAGAGATAGAAACATAAGTTAGAATCCATCTGGGAAGACTCTTGTAAAACATTAACTTACAAAAGCACCTTAACTTCTTAAAGCAAAGAGAAACTCTGTATTAGCAACAAAATACCAGCAATGTATACATAAGGAAGATTGTCTACTCCACCTAGAGATACATAATCATTTGGATTCTGTATTAACAATTAGTATTTTATAAAATAATATTTAGAACAGATTAGATATGCTAATTGGAAATTTTGTTAAGACTTTATATATCAACTTTATATTGTATTGCTTCTGACTTCCAACAATAATCCGAGTAAGAATAATGAATCTAGGACAAAGCTATACATGAGACTTCCTACTCCCATCTCTGCAAACATTCTAGAAAGGAGTTCCTTACGCTTGCTTGGTTTAGATCTCTAGCACAGAAACTGTCCCATTAAAAGGTTCATCCTCGGGTGGCTAGGATAAAAATGAACAGTACCTTGACTGGAGACTGTCTTGTCTTTATCGATCACTATTACACCTGTGAGTTCTGTTTTGTCTGTATCCGGTAGTGGAGTGTCAGATGAGATGCAGTAGAACAGAGCACAGATTGGGTCAAACTCCGGATCTGGTTCTAAATCTCGCCTAGTTCGAGCATGTAACTCCACACTGATTAGGGTAAGATTTTGTATCTACAAAAGGAAATACAAATTATGCTTTTAAACATTTTTTTGAGACGTCCCGAAAGAAAGACTCCAAGGAAATGTGTGTGTAAAATTACAGAAAAAAAATCTATAAAGGACATAGTTACAATTTAGCACTCCACAGATTAAAGATTTTTACTTGTAAGATTAGATTAAATCAATTCACCTTTTATTTTAGAAAATCTTGTGCTGTAATTTCTCAATGACAATACATACTTAAAACTATTTGTCTGAAATACCTGCAGTGCCTCCCAATTTTCTCAATTCCTGTTTGGGGAACTAGGGAATCATTAGTCCAAGTGGTCATACATTCAAACTAAAGTCTGTTACTTCTTACTTTCTACCCGGATAACTATACTTTTACCTATAGTTTAAAGTAAAAAGAGGTATTTTTTAGTTTGAAGCTCCTACCTACTAATTCTCTACTACTTGAGGGCTACTTAAAATTTAGACTTTTGTATATACTAGGCAGACTTTTAATTATGGTTTTTCTTGGAAAAAAATCATAAGAATTGTATGGTATCAACTACACAATAGCCAGATTTTTGCCCATGCATATATTCTCTGACATATAATGCAAAAACATACTATTTTGCTTTATATACTATTTTTCTATACTAATAAAAACTCAACTATAATCCTTAGCTCTCTTTCTAAAATCAAGACAGAATAAGTAGAAACTCTGGAAAAGAAAAAGAAAATATAGGTTTAGATTCATGATTATAGCTAAAATTATAGCCATCATTGTACCAGTAATGTATATATACCTGGAAATGGAAAACACCACAATATTGGTAATTATTCAGACCATATAAATTTAATAAAGGATTTGTATTTTGTATTTATCTTGCATTCCAACTGTTGAAGAAATGTAAATACAAAGCTCTCACTAGTGACGGGAGTAGAATTTGGTAAATCTCTTTGGAGGACAATTTAGAACTATCTATCAAAATTAAAAATGGAGGGGGCCAGCCCAGTGGCGCAGCGGTTAAGTTCACATGTTCCGTGTCTCCATGGCCTGGGGTTCGCCAGTTTGAATCCCAGGTGCGGACATGGCACCACTTGGCAAGCCATGGTGTGGTAGGCGTCCCATATATAAAAGTAGAGGAAGATGGGCACGGCTGTTAGCTCAGGGCCAGGCTTCCTCAGCAAAAAAGAGGAGGACTGGCACTAGTTAGCTCAGGGCTAATCTTCCTCAAAAAGAAAAAAAATTTAAAAAAGGACATATCCTTTGATTTAGCAGTTCTACCCCCAAGAATATATTCTGCAGATACATTCACACATGTAGCCAAAATATATACACAAGGATGTTCACTAAAGATTATAATATTCCCAATCTTTTATAAGTTATAAAAGACTAAAACCTGTGTCTATCAGTTGGGGACTGGTTACACAAATTGTGTGGCATCCATAAAGGCTACATACAATGGAATAAATACTCTGTGACCTTTAAAATTTTCAAAAGCCACATCTACATGTCTTAATATGGAAAGCTCACCATAATACACTGACAAATGGAACCAGTGAGTGTACTATGTTTCTATGTATGTAAAAAATGTTAAGCACACACACAGAAAATTTCTACAGAGACATAAAAGACACAGAACAGCTTACTGCCTTTGGGGAAGGAGACTGCTTAGTTTGAGATGGGAGGGAAGCTTACTTTTCATTGTAACTCTTTTTGTCCTGATTGAATTTTTTTACCATGTACATGTAATACTACATACATTCATGAGTAAATTTGTTATTAATTATGCATGGATAGGGCATAAGGAATAATAAAACAAATATCCACCAATCCACCACTTTCCTTAAGAAATACATACTGCTGTTCTAAAAAGACAAACTAGTATTAAAAAAAAAATCAAACCAAGTAAAATGGTGAGTGAAAGGAAAGAACTTTACTTTTAAATATATACTCTTCAGGACTGTTTGATATTTTTCTTTTTAACAGTAAGCTTGTATTAATTTGGTAACACAAAAATGTAAAATAAAAAACCTCTCCCTAAACTCAAACAAAACAAAACCAAAAAGCTAGTTTAATTAGAAAAGGATGAACATGTAGAAAGACTATGGAGAAGACTGAAGACAAGTACAGGTCAAAGGAGTCTTGCAGGTTGATTTATGTACTCAATTTTGAGTATGAAATTTTGCCTTTCTATTCCTTGATACAAAATGCATTACTTAGGGGCATTTTCTTTTTCAGTAAACATATGGGGTGAAGAGATGGAGAGAGATTTATTGAGTGTGACTAGGAAAGAGGTAGGTGAGAAAGCGGGACAAGGATTACAACTCTTCTCTTCTGCATTGAGTATTTATATGCAGAAGAGAGAGAGATTAACCCAGAGTAATGCGAAACAGAAGAAAAAAATGCTACGGGCACAATTTCCGAGAAAAAGGAAGAGTATAGTACAGGAAGAGGAAGAGAGATTTTTTTGGATTCATTCCCTATTTGACCACCAGATGGCTGTCTGGAGTGAGCCCTGAGGTGAAGAAAGCCAGTGTGGGGAAGCAGCTATGAGCAACCCACCAAACCTTCCGAGTGATTGTAACTTTAAGAAGGCCTATGATTCTGAAATGGGGTTATGTAGAATCAAGTAACAGTGTAAGAAGAAAATTACTTTTTTCAAATAATAATAATCAAATGTAACAAGTCTCTTTGCTGAGGTCTATCAAATTTGCTTTAATATTTTTTAAGAGAGTATTTTCTTTAATTTTCTAATTTCAGGTGTGTACTTGATGTGTATTCCTGAGTTTATTGGGTAATTTATCTGGGCTTCAGGGGATAGTACAGGGTCAGGTATAAGGCAGGAACCAAATCAATACCGTTGAATGAAAAAAATTTACAAATATAATTACGGCATTAGACTATGTTCCAATCTAATCCTAAAAAAAGTACAATTCTTAGTTCAAATTCAGGGTAAAAATGTGAACAATATTTAAATTTTTCTCTTAGTCTATGCTCATCCCATCCTTAGAACAGTTTAAGACACAATTGAGAACATAAAAACAAAAAATGAAAAATTGAATTCTCTGCTCTAAGGGCAAAGACATAAAACAACTGTATAAACCAGCATTGTCTAATAGAAATACCATCAAAGTGACATAAGTATTTAAAAATTTTTTTACTAGTCACCTCAAAAAAAAGTAAAAATAGGTTAAATTAAGAATATTTTCATTTAATCCAATATATCTAGAATATCACCCTTTCAATGTGTAATCAACATAAAAAATTACTAATGAGATATTTTACATTCTTTTTTCCTATTACGTCTTCAAAATCAATGTGACTTTTACATTTACAGCACATCTCAATGTGGACGCTGAATGGAAATACTTGATCTGTATTTAGATATAAGATTTACAGCTGAAAAAGTAGTTTTACATAACTAAGTTGTTCCAAACATACTTAAAAGTTTTCCAATAAATCGGTCAAGTATCAGTTTTTAAACCTAAATTAGGTAAAATTAAATAAAATTTAAAATTCAATTCCTAGATGTATAAGCTAAATTTTAAGTTCTCAACACTCACACTGCTAATGGCTACCGTACTGACAGCACAGCTACAAACAAATGAAAATCTACCCTAATTTCCACCTAATTGCCAGTCTCATATGTGCTCTGAGTTGTGTTTTCTTTAATACAGACAGATTTACAGTGACCCATTCACACATATTCTCCAGTCCATCCTGTGACTGATGTACATTTTTACAAGATAGCTCCATAGTCTTTGGCACACGGTCTGTGCTGTGAATGCAACTGGGTTATAGACAGATTATATGAACAAATGAATTGTTGCAAGCACTAATCCACCGAGCCAACCTAATAGAAAAGACAAGTAAATGTCACATTTGGGATGTGATATAACATCCTAATATAACAATCCCAGAATAACATATAGATTTCCTAACAGTTAAAAAACCTTTTCTAATTTCAGCTTCTATAAACTGAATTCCAGTTTTAAGATTTGTGAAAATTGTGAAACCACAAAGCAGCCTCAATAACTGATGGCTACTTTAAAAGTTTCTCTATTTTATATAAATGTATAATTATGTAAAATAGTAAGAATAGTAAAGAACAAAATGAAGATTAACAGGCACAGAATTCAATATATTGCTCCCTCAGTAACCAATTTCCAGACTTCTTTGCCAGAATAAAACATAAAAGTTAAACAGTGCATGTGTCTTTATTGTTGCAGTTTTACCTCATGCAAAGCTTTTGCCTCCTGTAAGTTTTGGACGCTGACTTTGAAACCATAAGTATTGTTTAAAGATGGTCCATCAATCTGAGAAGTTTCTTTCTTTGGGGTATTTACTGATGTAAACTGATTCTATTAAAAAAACACATAGCCAGAAAAAGATAAATGAGCAATCATTTTCTTCCTTTTGATTACTTATTCCTACTTAGAGAATATGCTTTGTGTATTTAGTAAAATATGATAAACTAATATCTCTTTAAGTCCAAGAAGAAACCAGAAAAGTATTTTATTAACATTCTTTTCATGAGAGTAATTCAAGATACCAGAACTGGATATATGTAGAAATATCTAATATAATCTATAAGCAAAGCATAGTTGATCTCTGAGTTTACAAACCTCAAATACTGAAAATAACAGTCCTGTAGAGAATTGACATTTATGACATGGACATTTATCATGACCTTTCTTGGAAGTATGACAAGCAAGCAGGCAATGTATTTGCAACTAGTTTGGCTAAAATTTATCAAAGATTTGAATTCTGGGTTTCAATTTTACCCTAACACAATATGTGTCTGAAAGATGAATTAAAACATAAACAATCCTCAAGGGTTTATAAAGAACAGAATCTTTCTATGTTTTAAAAATATTTTCCTGATTTCCCAATCCATTAACCATTTTCCCCAAAGTGACGATTTATGTTCAGAACACACTCATACTTGTTTTTAATATAAACAGCTTGTAATTCAACAATACTGATTTAAAAATGAAAGTTTTAAAAGAGTATTTATAATCTCAAAATAGATATACTAAAATACATCTTATGTAATTAATAATATCTACCAGAAGTGGTCAATATGGAAGTGATTTCTATCATGTATCTACAAGGATACATGTCTAATGTATACTTTCTTCACATAACTATGTTTCTAAGTTAAGTATTACCATATTTTTAGTATTAAAATAAAGACATGATTTTTCAGAGTTTCAGTAATAAATAACGTTGCTTTCCTTTGCTTCTTAGTAAAATGAAGTGAAAAAAGTCAATAATGTTATATTTGAGAAAAAAGTAATAAACCAAGAAAAAGGATATATTTTTGGTGGGATCAAAAATCACTTACTTGAGCTCTGCTGTCATTGGATTGTTCTGATTTTGCCAGTAATCAGTTAATGTATTTGTATCCTCATAATCCACATTTTGGCTATCATATTCACTTTCTCTGTAATATTTGTATTTACATATAAGAATCTTTTAGATCCCAACAACAAAAAAGAACTAAAAAAAAATTAGGCAATTTCTTGTTGTCTCACAGATATGTAAATAAAGTGATACAAAAACTAATAATTTTTTTTTAAATTGAGACATAAAGTTATCAATTATCTAACTGAAATCTGAGAATAAGAATGGATCTTCCACTGATCTTTAAAAATGTTTAGCATAGTTACCTTTGCTTGTGTTAAGAGTACTCTTCTAAGAGTGGCAGTATTACTTCCTTTCTTATGACTCAATTTCCGCGTTTTTGGTTCTGTAGAAAGAAATTTCATATTTAACATGTACATCAAAATGCCTGTTTCTGTTTTTTCTTTTAATTTTTGTTGTTCCAAACACTTAAGTACCTTTCGTGAGTATCATCCTATAAATTCCTCCCAAAGATTTCATAATTTAAAAATTAAACTAATTCAAACTTCTGATCCCCACCAAAATAACATTAAAATTTTGCATTTTAAAATAAAAACATTAAGATTTTAATTATTGAGTTTTATACCTCAGTCATTATCCTAGGGAATCATTTAACTCATTTATTCACTTATTTATCAAGTATTTATAATGAGGAGGAAAAAGTTTCTACCCTCATGGGGTCAGAGACAGAATTGGACATTTATCAAACATATATAGAAAAATAAAATTATAACTGGGCTAAGTACAACAAAGGAGAATATAATCGGGAATTTTTATCTAGTCAGGGAGATTAACAAGGCTTTTCTGAGCTGAAATCAGAAGAGAGAGTAGTAACTAACTAGGAACAGACTGGGGATTTTCCCTGATTACTGAGCAAAAGAACTGGAAATTGCTAAGGGTGGATAAGAAGGCTAGGGTGGAAGTCCAGGTGAGAGATGATGACAGCCTGGCCTCAGGTTGACAGCCTGGTGGAGGTAGAGAGATTCAGGTAATAAAAGAAAAACAAAAGAGATAGGACTTGGTAACAGACTAGGAACCAGAGGATAGGCAGTGAAGGAATCAGGTGAGTGTTACAAATAAATCCCATGTTTCTGACTTGTGTGACTCAGTGACAGAGAGATGATGGTACTGTTCATTAAAAAATAAGGAAAACTAGGGGCCGGCCCCATGCCCAAGTGGTTAAGTTCTCGCGCTCCGCTGCAGGCGGCCCAGTGTTTCGTCGGTTTGAATCCTGGGCGCTGACATGGCACTGCTCATCAAACCATGCTAAAGCGGCGTCCCACATGCCACAACTAGAAGGACCCACAACTAAGAATATGCAACTATGTACCGAGGGGCTTTGGGGAGAAAAAGGAAAAAATAAAATCTTTAAAAAAAAAAAAAAGGAAAACTGAAAGAGGACCAGATGGATTTCTGTGTGGGCATGTGCGTGTATGTATGAGTGTGTTGGGTGGTTGGTGGTGAATGGATGCAGTGAGATCACGAATTGACGTTAAAAAATACTGACCTTGTGCTGCCTTGGAGCGTTCAAGTACAAATGCCAAATAGGAAGCTGGATATAGTGTTCTGGAGCTTAAAAGAGAGTTCTAAACTGGAAATTTAAATTTGTGAGTTATCTGTAGTAATCCTGTGAGCATTAGGGAGATCATTTAGGGAGAATATAGGATAAAGAGTAAAGAAGGCTTAAGGCCAAGCCTTAATAAACTCCAACATTTAGATAATACCTGAGAATGTGAGATAAGCTTCAAAGGGAAGCACGCAGGAAGAAACAGAGGAGTAGGAGAAAAGCCAAAGGGAGAAGCTCCAAGAAGGAAGATGTGATCAACAGGACAATGGCTGCTTAGATGGCATGTGATAGGAAGACGGAAAAACATCCACCAGCTTTAGCTACATGAAGGTTATCGAGAACCTTACAGGGCCATAGTGGTGGAATGATGGGGGCAGAAGCCAGTTTACAGTGGGTTGAGAAATGAGTTGGAGGCAAAGAAATGGAAGCTGTCAAATCAGAGAAATCCTTAAGAAATTTGGCTTTGCAGGAGAGGAAAAAGAGCAGAAGCTGGCAGATGTAAGGTCAAGGCAGCTGTTTGGTTTTCTTTCTGTTTTAAAGAGTGGGAGAGACCTGGGTATATATTAAAGCCCGTGGGAAAAATCAAGTTAAGAAGAAGGTCAGGTTTCTGAGAGGGTTCCTATATTTCACCCAGAAGGCAAGAAGATAGGATGGAAACAGATGTAAGTAGATTTCACAGTAGAAAGATAAAAGTTTTCAAGTGATGTTGTCTTTCCAAGACATGACAAAATAACAATAATCTCTCATTAGCTGACCTAAAATTTTATTTAAAAAGCTATGATTTTCATTACCAAGTCTAATGTTGTTTTCATTTCTAATCTTTGAGGGACAACTACGGAGCCTTTCTGTTATTTGTAAACTTACCTGACGATAAAGGGCTAAGGCCAGTTGCTTCAGGAAGCTTTTCCAGAAGTTTTCTCTGTATGATTGGTGTACTGTGAAGGCAAAGTGATTCACACATCCCAGTTCTCGTCCTAACGTTTATTGGAGATATCACTAGAGGCTCCCGAGGCTCACTGCAGGGGCTTTTCTGTACATCACCTTTCACCGGCTTTAACAAGTTCTCAAGAGCCAAGGAATGTAGCTCCTCTACTGGCGATGAGGATCTGCCGTCTCCATTTAAGGTTTTGAAATCTGGGGATATTGCTTGTTGCCAAGGGGGAATTAGGGGAGAATCAGGGGAGCTATAACTAACATAACAGTCATCATCATCTTCCTCAGGATCATTTGAAGCAGCAACTGGTGGCAGTGTCTGACTTTCACTTGCAGTTTGACTGCATCCTGTGGTTGGCGCTTGTAAAGCAAGCTGAGAATTATCAACATCTTCCTTGGTATGTGATGTAGTAGGGGGTATATGTGGAATTGTATCCATTTTTGGAGGCACTACAGGTTTGTCATCTGGGTTAACTGAAGAGCTGAAGTTCTCAGCAGATTTTATAACTCCAGTTGGCTCAATTTTAGACAGTTTCTTGGAACGTTCGTATTCTTCTTTGGCTTGAAGCCATGATTGAACCAGTTGTCGACTTGGGGCACATTTGCAAGGCATAATCACAATTTTTTTATCTTCAACCATTTTATGGCTATTACTTGACCCTTTATTGACAATTCCTTGGGCATTGCGAAGGGGTGACCCTGGTCTTGGATTCTGAGTCATTGCTGAGAATGCTGTTTTCCATAGACGAAGGCCTTCCAAGGAAAAGTCTCCCTCAAACTCAGCCAGATCATTTGGAAGTCGAGTTTCTACCATGAGAAGCCGTCCGCCGATCTCCCTATAAACAACATATTTTAGAACAACTGTTTTGTCTCAAAGAGCAATTACCAAAATATTTATCTCCCTATCCTAGAGATTTTTTAAAGTTCCTTTTGACGTCTTAAAAACGCCCATCTATTTTTTCCCTTGCCACACCCCCCCACACACATATTTTATGCACGTATGCTCTATCTTCAGTCTCAATATGCTTTTCCTCACAGGTATGTGACTACTAATTTTCCTTGGAGGGTATCATCAATACCAGGGAAAGAAGGTATTTTTTGTTTTAAGTGCCCCATGAAGCCTTCTTTTCTTCAAAGAAATGTCATGGACTCATCAAATTCCTTTCCTCTACTCATCTTAACTTTCTACTGTCACTACATGTGAATAAAAACAATGGAAGAATTTATCATCAGAGACCATATCGCTAGACTTTATTGACAGCCTCTTTCTACATTCTCTAGTATCTATAGTAGTGTAGCAAAGCCAGCCAGTTCAAAGAAACCTTTGTATCCCCCAAATTCCCTCAAACACTAAAAAAAATCACACAAAATTGAGGTAAATTACAATTCTTTCTCTCTTTTACATGGCAAGGTTTAACACTAACATAAGAACTCAGGAGTTAGCAGAGCCCACGGAATGCATAGCTTAAACGCTACTGTTGTATGTGTATGTGAGGCAGCCTGGTTTAGTTTCCAATAGTTATAAATACTAACCTAAACTCCTCTCTCTCTAACATATATCCATTGGTACTATTTCTGCCTTCTGCAGCAACATAAGTCTACCTTTTCTTCTTTATGCTATCTCTTTCATAAAAAAGAAGATACTTCTGAGTTTTTTCAATTACTTCTCTTAGGGTATGATTTCCCAAACATCCTGGTCATTCTCTAAACAAAACTCAACGAACTGGATTTATGCTTTTTCATTTGGAGTAGAAGGAGGAGCATTAGGGTTACCACAGTTTCTTTTCCCCTTTACATGGAAAGATTTTGGCCCCTACTAGTTAACTCCATAACCAGCATCTAGCACATTCTCTGCACCTATCTCCCAGGTATATGAAAAATCAGAAGCAGAATTATTAAAGGAAATGAATACATATGTCATGGACTATATCCAACTCTAATATTAATGACACAGAGATAATGAAGTAAAAAATAACAAAGATTGGTGAGGTGTGGTAAATTCAGTTTTCTTGAATATTGTCAGCAGCATGGCAACTGTTACAACTCATGTCATAATATATATATCAAGAGCCTTAAATATTTCAGTAAATCTACTTCTAGGGCTATAAGGGAAAACTCCAAAATACAAGAAATGCTTTGGGAAGAAGATACTAGTCACATAATTATCTAGAGTGGCAAAACAGGAACAACCATTCTGTTCAAAAAGATACACGAGAGAATACTATACAGCCATTCAAATGATTTTTCAAGATACTCATAAATTTAGAGAATGTTTACAGTGTTTATAATGTGAAGTGAATAAATCTGGATGCAATACTGTGACTATAGTAATATTTCATAAAACAAAACTGTACACTAAAAAAACTAAGAAAACACATTAAAATATTAATAGTGGTCATCACTAGGTAGAGAAATGGTGTGATTTTTATTTCTTCTTCTTTTATAGTTCCTAAATTTTCTATAGTGAATACATAGTTTTATATAAAAAAATTGTTCTTTAAAAATAATGACTATTGTCTTTTTATTTCAGCTGCAGGACAAGAGTCAAAGTTGGATAACAACTAACAGCAACACACAGTTAATGATGAGCATATGGTAAGTTAACTAAGAGTTAAGAAGATGTATAAGGCTGAGGTAGAAAAAAGTGTGATTAAAAAATATAATCACTATTGATAAAGTCAAAGCCCCAAAATAACAGAAACTAATGTCTAAGGAACAGATATTCGTGCATTCTGGCAGTGAAATAAAGAGAAACAGTCCCACCTGAGTTAAAAGACCACATGTGGGTAACTAAGCAAAACAAAACAAAACTGTGAAACTGTATGGTAGGAAGGGAGAGGTATTTCCCGTCTTTTACTTCAAGTCCTTAGAGGAAGGAAGTTCTATTCTATATCTCTAATCACTGTCTCTCACCCCTTTCTTAAATGGACTCCTGTGGGAATTATCACCAATCTGCTGGGTAAAAGCCAGGCATTCACTGCGTCCTTTAGACTAGGGTCAGGAACACGGTGCTCTGACAGGGCAGCGCATACATGCACTGTGGCCTCTTGCCTTAGCTGGTTTTTCATATCTCTATCATTTAGACTAAGCAGGGTCTGCCTCAGCAGTCCCCGCCAACCTCCTCTGCTTCTGGCTAGATGGCTGAAATCAACTGCCTCTCTTTGCAACTAGTTACGTAAATGGGGCAGGACCAAGAACCACCACTTTAACCTCCTGAATTAAGTCATGTTCCCCCAACTTAGCTCTTATCAGATATGTTCTACCTTGGTGATGCAGGTGGTACAGGATACCTACTTAAATACTGGTTTACAAATAAACCAGTATTGTGATTTTTTTCCCATTTTGCTATTGGCTGTGAGTGTGTGTGTGTGTGTGTGTGTATCTGTCTCTCTGCTTATCAAAAGAAAGAAGAGAGAAGGGGAACTGAAGTCCATCTTGCACCCCTAATAACTGTACAAACAATAATATGATTGAAGATGTGGCAACGTGAAAAGAAGATGGCATATAATAGAAACAATTTAAAATAATCTTCATTTACAGATATACCATAAGAGTACTTAAAACATACATACGCTCAGTTTCAAACACTTTTAAAAAATGAAGTTTTTAAAAATTACAAAAGTTTACCATTTTAGAAATAAGTACCATTTTAAAATGATAATCATAATATTTTTAAAGTACTATGACATCTCTTCTAATTTGGCATGTCACAACAGGCCTCTGCATCTTTTATCCTTAATGTTGACACAGTGTTAAATAATAGTAGATCCAGGACCAACACTCATCAATTTAAATAAATATCTCTATGTGTAACCATCCAGGTAGTTTGTGAATTTTTTTTTTCCTGAGGAAGATTCACCCTGAGTTAACATCTGTACCAATCTTCCTCTATTTTGTATGTGGGTCACTGCCACAGCATGGGCACTGACAAGTGGTATAGGCCCATGCCCAGGAATTAAACTTGAGCTGCTGAAGCAGAGTGCGCCAAACTTAGCCACTAGGGCACAGGGCCGGCTCTGTGAATTTTTCTTAGTAAGTCCCTAATTATGAATAGTTTTTACAACTGTATACTTACAAATACAGTATCAGAGCCAGAAAACTAACAGTGAGGTACCAAATGTTGTTATATACACTAAAATTATTCAGAGTGACCCAAGGGGAAAAAATAATTCTGATTACCTGGGCTTTTCTGGTACATCAGAAGGATTACTGCAAAAAGGTTCCTGGTAAACAGTTTCCGAAAGGTCATGATCCAACAATGTTGCCATAATTTCTTCCCTACTTGGTGGGGACATAAGTGGTTTCAGAATGTGAGCAGTTCGAGGGGTGAAAGTGCCATTTTTAGATTGTGAAGGAGAGCTGGTAGACCTTGGTGAACTATCAGGAGTTGGTGTCAGTATGTCATTGTTTCTTGAAACATATAATTCTAAATCTTCAGAAGCTACATCCACAAGTTCACCATCAGGTGAGGATAGTATTGTGGTAAAAGAGGTATTGACTGAGTCAAGAGCCTGTCCTATTTCTTTTCTGGTATGACCTTGAATCCAGTCTGAATTGCAAGGCTGAGAAAGGCTAAGAAACACTTCTTTGCTTACTGAACTCCTATTCAATCTGGATTTTTCATTTAGACAGTCCTCTGCCTGCTGGACACAGAAAGAATCCATGATGGAATTAGACCGAGTTGTTAGAGGATGAAAGCTACTTTTCCACTGGTTGTGGCAATGATTCTCATTGCTATCTATGGAGGATTTCTCAAACAGTTCAGGGCTTAGAGTACTGGACCTAATCCATGAGGTTGAGTCTGAGGCATGGTGTTTGTCTTCATCACACTTCTGGTTATCATGACTCAAAAACTCAGTTTTTTCTATAGTTTGTCCTGGGAAAAGATCCTGAACGGCATCACTTAGGAACTTCTGAGGCAAATTCAGATCAGCTGGGACAAACTGACTTCCAGAATAAAAGCTACAAAATCCAGTTTGACCTATTGTATTAATATCAAAATTATAATTATGTTCAGGAGACAAACTATCTTCAAGTGAGTAACAACTTTCAAAACCTGGATCTGAAAAAAAGATGGGACTATCATCTGATAGGGAGTTGTCCAACTGGCCAGAGTTTTGTAAATTAAGAGAGTCTACTTTAAGAAGTTTGGGAACTTTTTCTTTAGGTTTTGTACTTCTGGGAGTTCGAGGTTTTCTTTGAGATGTTACCGATCGTGTTCGTTTAATTGTTTTGTTATGCTCAAGGGAACCAGAAATATTTTTGTTTGGTTGATGTTTAGTAGATAATGGGTCTTGCATAGTATTTGCATTTTGTGCTTTCTGCTGTCTTTTCTGTAACAGTTCTTTTAGAACTGCCAGCCCAGACTGTCCTTCACCAAACGCTGAAGGTGTTGACACATTTCGATTTTTACACTGAGAAAGTGCTTTGGTTTGTGAAATTGCTTCTGACAATGACCTTTGTTTTACCCTTTCAGGTTTAAAATTTGACACACCTAAAATAAAGCCCCTTTGTTTTTGCTCCCATGCTATTTGTTTGATTGGACTTTTTAAGGAAGTTACAAAGCAATTATTAGGCATTTGGCTTTCCTCTGAAGCTGCATTTCCTGGAGAACAAGTTTCACTGTGCTTTGACTGTTCTGCCATGCACACAATCTGCTGCTGACTGTCTTTGCACTGTGAAAAATTTGGGGCATACGTCTGATCTGGCTTTGACTCTAGGGAATTATGATAGTCATTTAACTTTCCGATAGATGACAAACAGTTTTTTTGTGTATTTGCATTCTCTTCTGTCTTTGGAGACATTATACCCGAAGATATCTGTGTATTCTGTGCTACCTGAGACAAATGGTTGGAAAGGTCAAATATGTTTTTTTGAATCAAGGTTGATTCCTTTAGAGTAAACATAGCACTTTGATTATGAGACCTTTGAACATTAATTTTTGAGATTCCAGGTCCCATAGAACTACAAACAACTGATGAATGCAAATCATCTCGTGAACTGGGGAATGTTTGCAAATCCACAGGCTTCTTGCTTTCTAAGAAAGAAGAAAAGCAGCCAGATAAATTCTGTTGTGCTCGAATTCCAGTGGGTAGGGGAGCAGAAAGGGGATGATCTATAGCAGAGCCCATTAGGGACACATCTTTCTGTTTAAAAAGTAGTTGAGAGCCTCCAGAACTACTTGAGGTCTCAGACACATTCTGATGTTTCAGCACAAACTTAACTTCAGCACCAGACTGGGATTTTATTTTTTCATCTTTAAGTGTTATGTGCTTTCTTGACGTACCTTTCTCATTTGTTTTTTGTTTCTGTTTTGCTCTTGGTTTCTTTTTTCCATCACCTGCTAGTTTATTTGTCTGATTTCGTTTGTTCCTTTTCTTAGTAACTACAGAAGGATTAACAAGCTTTGTTTTTGATTTCTTAACCTGTGTTCTTGCTCGACTATTTTTTTCCATACGGGAATTAACAGTCTTGCTATTATATGCGTTAAGACCCTTAAGAAGCATTGCTTCCTTATCTGCAGCAGCCATAATTTCTTCAGCTCTTGGATCTGTGGGAGACCAGCAGCGAGGTGGAGAAGAATTTATGGGACTTGTGCTTCTCTCAGAAAGAAAACCTAATTTAGACATAACATCACTATAATTCAAGTCACAGTCTTCGGTTTCAGCATTATAAGATGGTGAGGGAGGAGAAAGAATAGCATGTGACCGTCTTTTCCTGAAAGACAAAGTTCTTTTAACATTTTCACTATTTGTCCTTTGTTGCTTACCAGGTTTTTTCTTAGTAGACTTATGTTTTGATTTTCTTCTGTGACTTTTCTTTGGTGTTAGTGGATAAATGGGATATTTGGTTGCAGGGGAGTCAGGAACTTTTGGCCAAAAATCCTTCAAAGGTGCAAGCTTTTTATAAAGTTCCATTTTTTCCTCTGTTAATATTACTTGTTTTTCTTTAGAGTCTATTTTCCCTAGCTTCACAAGCATATTTTTTCTCCCTCTAAATCTATTAATAATAATATACTTTATGATGACAGGAGGCAGCTTTTTAGACATTTTTCTTCGTTTTCGAGATTTGAGAGTTCCATCTAAACTTTCGCCAATTTCCATGGGATGAGGTAGGCTAACTTTTGAGTTGTGTGTTACAAAACTTGACTCACTATCTTCAGTCTCATAATTTACCTTGCGTTTGGCTCTAAGTGTGTATTTATTTCCATACAATCCAAAGGACTGCTCAGTTTCTAAGCTTCCATCTCCAAAGTGACAGTCTACAAAACTGTCTGTAGGTGTTTTATTTTCAAAAGCTCCACGGGTGACTTTAATTAAATCACTGGCCAATACATTATCCTTCTCAGAATTACTATTACAAGTATTATTTTGCATACAATTATCTTTTGTGGATCCAGTCTCACTAGTTTTGCTAGAAGTTTCTTGATGACCTACAAGTTTCTTTTTACTCATTTTTAACCGGGACTGTTTATTGCCAGGTTGTAGTTTATATGTGACAGGAGCGAGTTTCTGTGGTCTACTGAGACAATTAGAAAGAACAACACTGGGAAAAAACATGTAATGTGCTGCTTGCTGGCTGAGGCTTGGCTTTTCTGTTTTATGTTCTTGAAATTCTTCATATCTAATTTTAAGTTTATTCAGTCCACTTTCATCAGCAATGCTATCAAGAGACTGCACCATAGTTCTGTTCTCCCCTGAACATGACAGCAATTCACAATTTTCAGTTAACGATGAAGGGAATAAACTATTCAGAGCTGTGCTGTTTCCTTTTTCATTTCCTTCAGATGATAATTTATTTTTTGAATGACTTAAGTCAGAAAAGTTGAAAGAATTTTTGCCCAATGTACTTTCGCAAGTGTGACGGTTCATATGTATAAAAGGGGCATCCTTATCAATTTTTCTAATGTTTGTATACTTTCTACTTGGTACTTGTCTTGTAACAGATGGAATCTCTTCTTCATAATCAAAAATACTACTTTCACAGGAAGATACCTGAACGATATCCTTCTTACTACTTTCTTTATGAGAGTTTTCTGAGTGGACAGTACTGCTTAGAGATCCAGGGTATTTCATAGAGTAAGTGCTTTCATTTGTAAAAGAAGCAACTGAACGATCTAGATCTTTTTCTGTGTTGTTTGGCTGTGAAAGGTCTTCAATTAAATCTTCCTTGTTCAGAACATGGGAAGAAAGGGCACTTGTGTGTTTACACTGAAAGGTAATCTTAGCAGAAGATGGGGGTTCTAACGTAGCAGCATCTTTATGAAAGATGGAAGGTTTTACTGATAGCTTGCTTGTTGCAATCACAGAAGAGTGGGTTCTAGAATTTTCGTTGTTCAATGGATTGTCTGAAATGGGGGAAAAAAGAATTTATTTCACTTCCACTCTTTTAATTTTTTGAATATTTTCCCAACCATGACAACATCGCCATGAAAGAAATTATATGACATTAAGTTTGTGTGTTTAAAATGGTTATCTCAACAAAAAGGTCACGGCTATCACTAGGAAAATAACTCAATCTAAATAGTCAAGAGTTAGTTATGTTTGATTATTAGTCGTTATTTTAAACACATATTCCTTTGATCAGAAATAGATTATATTAATATTCAGTGCCTCTAGGGGAAGTAAGGGAAAAATACTGTCACCTTAAAAAGTTTTCAAAAAATAATATGCTTCTTTATCACTTCAGATAAGCTACATATACTTCTTACAGTTTCTTATGCTTCTTAAATATTAACATGATAAACTGATTAAAGTTTATGAAGCTTTAAGTCAGTGATTAACAAATGTTATCCTCTTAGATCTACATTCTTTCAAAAGAAAAAATCCTGGAGAAGGACACAACACAACAATATTGTTATGGCCTCACTTAGTCAATTATATAGGAAGTGTGATTATGGTCTTAAAATATATTTTTAGCCCCTCAATAATGAAATGCTCACAGCATATTAGTTTACTTACCACTATTTTCATCTGCAGTTCCATCTAACTGAGGTATAGAAAGATTGCCTAGAAGCAAATTGTTATTACTCCATTCCATTTCTTCATCTGAAGATGAATCATCTTCTTCGGTTGAACTTCTATGGGTATTTCTGCACGGTGATCTAGAGAATATTAAGATTCACTAGTGAGTACGATTATTAGGAAAAAAGTATACAATTTGCTTAATTCGATGCTGGAACAATAAAACAATTAAAAAACCTTGAGAATTACAAATTTAAAAAGAAAAGCAGATTGGCTTTGCTTTATCATGCTACATTTTGTATCATGTCCTACAAAAAGCTGCTGTCGTAAATAGACTTGATAATCCCTTTTATGTGAGCCAGAAGACACCATCATTCCTGTCTTCAAAGCTCCACAATACCCTGGATTACCACATCTAATCATGTTCTTCTTTATATCCTCCCCTTCATCCTATCAGTACACATACACATATTACAGCTTGGTTGAGAATCTAGTAATTTCTAAAAAGGTAGTATATCCTGGTGTATTTTAAGAAGCCCCCATAAATACACAATCAATACATTATGAATTGGAAAAAACAAACAAAAGGGTAGGTTGGGGGTATTCAGGTCAGGGCTGAAAGAGAAATAACAGTGACCAGAGAGGGGCTGGGAAGTAGGAATAGTGTTGAATCAGTCCCAGCAGTGGCTATAAAGCAGGGTTATACTGAGGAATTCAGATGGACTGTGAAGTCCAGATGGATCCTCTCTTTAAGTTTCATCTCAATTTAAATTTTTCATTAGATCCTAGCTTGATACCTTCCCATCTATCTGGATAGGCAAACGTATTTTCTATCTATACCTAATTTTTTCTTTCTCTTGCCTCGAAAATTTGAACATACACTTTATTATACATGGAACAGTTTCTCCATTAAGACTTTCTCAAATCACAATTTGTCCTAAAATCACTCTCTTAAAAGCTGAAAGAATTATTAGAGGTCATCTAGTCCAACGTTCTGCCCAATGCAAAAACTTTATTTTTAATAGACTCAACACAAGCGCTCTGCTTTTACACTCTCTGCATAAGGGGCTTGCTGTCTCACACAGTAATCTTTGCCGTTGTTAATGGGTCTAATTGCTAGTAATTTTCTTCCTATATTGCACAAAAATCTTTCTTTCCAACTTCTATACATTATTCCTGCTTTGGTCCTGTGTAGTCATATGTGGCAGGCCTATGCCATTTTCCACATGATAACTTTTAAAATATTTGAAGGCATTTATCATTCATCTCATAATTCCTCTCCAAGCAGAGCAAATGTTATCTATTCTTTCTACTGTTGTTTAAAAGTGATAGTATTACAGATCCTTCTAGTTTTCTTCTTCTTTCTTCCTTTACTTTCTCAGTATTTTTAAAATATGGTACTCAGGGCAGAATATAACATCCAATATACAAGCACAGAACTAAATGACTCCTTTTCTAGACACTATACTTCTATCATTCAATCTCTTTCTAATAAACATTTATGAAATGTTTAGATTTGTTTTCCCAAGGTTAAACTGGTCATAGTTTTCAAAGAGTTGGCCCAGTCAATGAACACACAAGCATTAATTAATCATGGGATATACCATGCCATTTTTTCCCCCCTCCCCAAAGCCCCAGTGCATAGTTGTATATCCTAGTTGTAAGCCCTTCTAGTTCTTCTGTGTGAGCCGCTGTCACAGCATGGCAACAGACAGGTGGTGTAGCTCTATGACCTGGAAGCAAAACTGGGCCACTGAAGCGGTGAGAGCACCGAACTTTAACCACTAGGCCATCAGGGCTGGGTGCACACTTATTATTTTAAACAGGCTGACACCACTGGTAAAAAGTAGATAGTGGCTTTATAAGAATTTTATACATTTGAATATGTACTCACTTAACAGAGATATAAAAGTATAAATAGCTAAACAAGGTATAATCTAAGAAACTGTAGAAGAAATGCTAATGATACCTTGAAGGAAAAAGCAAAGGGACAATACCAAAATAAAACAATGAAACAACAATGAAGAAAGGAAAATAAATTGAAATAAGAAAAAGTGAAATGCCACAAGATCATTCAAATAGAAACATCAAATAACCAACAACTTTGCCAAAATACAAAAGAAGTAATCCAATTTATTACAGCAAGACTTAAATATATGAAATAAATACTATAATTATTTATTAATAAAATCCAAAACCTGTTAGAATAATAAATCTCACCCCAGAAACAATTGGTAGCCAATAATTAAACTATTTTGGCAACCATACAACACTACAGACTTATTGTGCCTCTTTTTTTTTTTTTTGAGGAAGATTAGCCCTGACCTAACATCTGCTGCCAATCCTCCACTTTTTGCTAAGGAAGACTGGCCCTGAGCTAACTTCTGTGCCCATCTTCTTCTACTTTATATGTGGGATGCCTACCACAGCATGGCTTGCCAAGCAGTGCCATGTTCCCACCCGGGATCCGAACCAGCAAACCCCAGGCCCCCGAAGTGGAACGTGTGAACTTAACCTCTGAGCCGCCGGGCCGGCCCTATTGTGCTCTGAACAAAGCAAAATCCATGGCTTTTCCAGAGACGTTGTTAAGTCCAGAGTGAACTGAAGATCTAACAAGTCTATATTTGTGAAGCTGACCGATTGAACATGAACATATGACTCTACGCTTTATTAGGCGCCACCTATTTTGTTTCAAGATGTTTTTGAATCTATATTGCTATCCAATGAGGTACCAATCTCCAATATTTGTGACCATCTCAATCCAATCTAGCATGATACTTGGCACATAGCAACCATTTAAGTGGTTTTTGAGTGCAAAATTAGTAAGCTCTTTGTGAACCCACCTAATTGGTCACTACTGCAACGTATTCTCCTTATCCACAAGGATATTATGTAAACTTTCTTAAATGCCTGGCTGAAATTAAGACTCAATACAATGATTGCATTCCCCTAAGTATTTAAAATGGATATAAAGATAGTAGAGCCTGATTTGAACTCACAAAGGGTCCTGATATTCTCTGCTTCCCTTTCTAAATGCCCACAAAGTGTTTATTTAACAATCATAATTATCACCCCTATGATAGAGAGTAGGACGGGAAGCAAGGAGATCAGTTAAAATGTGAATCACAGTATTCCAGGTAAATGGTAATGAAGGCCTAAACTAGGATACTACCTTGGGAAGGAGGGCGATAGAAGGATGGAACAGAGGCTACGGTGACAAGTTGACTGACAGCGCTTAACAACAAACAGATAGGGGTGTAAAGGAGGGCAAGCCACATATAACACTGAAGTTGCAAATTTTCACAAGTTGGGAGGAAAGTGGTGTTATTACAGAACTAAGGAACAGAGAAAGAAGAACAAAACGATTTTATAGCACTGTCATTAAGGATTGCCTATGTTCCAAATGAGGCTGACGTGGTTGAGGCATTTCCCAACAGGATATGATGTCATGAAAAGATTTATAAAGTTTATACAAAAAAACCTGACAAAACAATTTATAGAATAGCTACAAAGAAGTTTTATGTCTTTACTTCACTTCTTTTTTTAATAGAGTAGGAAATATCAGCAAAAGGCATTCTATGACATGGCTGAGGGTCAAATCTATCAGGAAATCAAACAGTGATTCTGTCTGGACCAGGTAAAATTAGGTCTTCAAAGGTCAAGGAGCTGAGTCTCTGAATGATTTATCACTGTGACAGCAAAGGGGAGTGAGTATGTGAAACTAGGAAGAAAGCATGAAATAATATTTTGCAGTTCTGGAATTTCCTACTCATGGAATGAAAATGAAATTCTTTGTAGGAGCATTCTGTGAAAATATAGAAGAGAAGATTTTGATATATACACACATAACAGGAGAAGGGATCAGAAATTTTATTTTTTATATTAGGTAGTGCTGAGAAACTAGAGAAATATTACATATCTATTTAATATATATGTAAACATGTAATATGTATAAATATAATTTATGGATTAACTTCTTTCACCTTTCGATAATGGCTTTAGGGGTGAAAATTTCAAACATAAACTTCAAAAATTTTAGTACTGCCGGGGCTGGCCCCGTGGCCGAGTGGTTAAGTTCACGCGCTCTGCTGCAGGCAGCCCAGTGTTTCGTTGGTTCGAATCCTGGGCGCGGACATGGCACTGCTCATCAGACCACGCTGAGGCAGCGTCCCACATGCCACAACTAGAAGAACCCACAACGAAGAATATACAACTATGTACCGGGGGGCTTTGGGGAGAAAAAGGAAATAATAAAATCTTTAAAAAAAAAAGAAAAAATTTTAGTACTGCCTACGGAAGTTTAAAGGAGAGGCATACTCAGTGTTTTGGGCTCAGAGGCCTAATTTCTTCTATACATAGAGCATACAGCTGAGGGGCAGACTCAAACCAATCAAGGTAACAAGAGAGTGATATAAAACCACAGTGCCATCTTATTCATTTACCTTGAGAAATGAACCAGAATACCAGTGTCTGCTTCTGGGACTCTTTTATTTATTTATTTTTAATATTGAATTCTTTTAGTCTAATCAGACTAGAAGCCATCCTTGTCTTCAAAGCTGACTAAAGTTGTTGCCCCAACCCTTCACAGTTTAACACTCAGAGGGCATTCTTTTTCCCCAAGTTCTGGGATAAGGAGGCACTTCTATTTTGCCCCATTTATTACTCACACATATTAATACTGCATAGATAAATGGATGATTTCTAAACATTAGGTTTATGGGGGAAGGAGGAATTGGAGGAAGGTGGTAAAAAGGTACAAACTTTCAGTTATAAGATAAGTAAGTACTAGGGAGATAATGTACAATATGATGACTACAGTTACCACTGCTAATATGATATATAGGAAAGTTCTTTTTTTCCTCCTTCTTCTTTTCCCCAAAGCCCCCCAGTACATAGTTGTATATTCTAGCTGTAGGTCCTTCTGGTTGTGCTATGTGGGACACCACCTCAGCATGGCCTGATGAGTGGTGCTAGGTCCATGCCCAGGATCTGAACCAGGGAAACCCTGGGCTGCTGAAGCAGAGTGCACCAACTTAACCAGTTGGCCACCGGGCCGGCCCCTATAGGAAAGATCTTAAGAGAAGAGTTCTTGTTACAAGGAGAAAATTTTTTTTCTTCTCTCCCCCAATTTTTTCCCCATTTCTTTTTATTGTGTCTACATGAGGTGATGGACGTTAACTAAACTTACTGTGGTAATCATTTCACAATATATGTAAGTCAACTTTTATGCTGTACACCTGAAACTCATATAGTGATAAAAGTCAATTATATCTCAATAAAACTGGGA
Source organism: Equus asinus (assembly GCF_041296235.1). Taxonomy (NCBI): domain Eukaryota; kingdom Metazoa; phylum Chordata; class Mammalia; order Perissodactyla; family Equidae; genus Equus; species Equus asinus. Next base: position 46,623,566 of record NC_091813.1, read on the forward strand.
AAAAAGTAAATAAAAGTTAAGCTTATTTTTTTAATGTAGCAAAATTTTATTTTTCTTGGAATATGAAATTACACCACGTGAAAGACAAAGCACTACTTAAAAGGGATTTAAAAGTAAATTTATAACATTTTATGTTATGCATAATAGTAAGAAATAATTTCTGATTAAAGAAGAACTGTGATAATTACTAAAGCATGTTATTAAACCAACTGAAATAACTCAAACGTTACCTCTTTTTGGCACAATGTTCTTCAATATTGCTGTCCCATCTCTGAGACATCACCAGACTAAGCTCCATTTCTTCTTTTTCAATCTGTGGTTCATTTTCTTCATCATCACTATTTTGGAGATTTTTAGTGTTTCCAAAGGAGTGACATTGTGACGGCATCCTATTTCTTTCTCCCTGATAGCCATCATTTTCCAAACCAGCAAGAAGACGTACCAGAGCCTCATCAGGACTACTGTCCACTACAAAACAAGTGAAGCATCACCAACAAATAACTTAAGTTTTCTAAATAATTCAACAATTCAGATAATTATAAAATAACAACAAAATCATAGATACTGGCACATGCTGAAAGAATACAGCTGGTGCAAAGACGCTGACAAAGCTCCTCCATCACAGTATGATCCTTGGAACATCTGCATTAGAATGATTTTCTGTCCTTATAAAAAAGAACATCCCCAGACCTCACTCCATATCTCCCGAAACACAATTTCTGAGGTAGGGCCCAGGAACTTACATTTTAACAAGCTGCTCAAGCTCTAACTGCAAACTTGACTAAACCAAATATGGTCACAAGTGTTCAAAATAAATATAAAATATGCAATAAATATATGAAAATGATAAGAAAGTGACTTAGGGGCCGGCCTGGTGGTGCAACAGTTAAGTGTGCACGTTCTGCTTCGGTGGCCCAGGGTTCGCTGGTTTGGATCCTGGGTGCGGACATGGCACTGCTTGGCAAGCCATGCTGTGGTAGGTGTCCCATATATAAAGTAGAGGAAGATGGGCATGGATGTTAGCTCAAGGCCAGTCTTCCTCAGCAAAAAGAGGAGGGAGGATTGGCAGCAGTTAGCTCAGGGCTAATCTTCCTCAAAAAAAAAAAAATAAAAAGAAAGTGACTTAAAATAATACATGTAAACACCTCATCCCTCATATAAGCTTTACTCAGCTCAAAGGATGGTCAAAGGAAAATTGTTGCTGAAAAACACAAGAGAGCTTTAAAAGTGGTTAATAAAATTACTTAAAAAACCTTGAAGACCACAATGAGATACGATTGTATCTCATACAGTAGGGATGCTAAAATCAAAGACAGATAATAGCAAATGTTGACAAGGATGTAAAGAAACTGGAGCCCTCATACATTGCTGGTCAGATTGTAAAATGGTGCAGCCACTTTGGAAAAAAGTTTGGCAGTTATTCAAAATGTTAAACATAGAGTTACTATATGACCCAGCAATTCCACTCCGAGGTACATACCCAAGAGAACTGAAAATATATATCCAAACAAAAACCTATACAGGAATAATCACAGCATTATTCATAATAGCCAAAAAAGTGAAAACAACCCAGATTTCCATCAACTGAAGAATACATAAACGACGTAAGTTATATCCATACGATGGAATATTATTCAGCATTAAAAAGCAATGAAGTACTGATCCGTGCTACAACATGGATGAACTGTGAAAACATCATGTTAAGTGAAAGAAGCCAGAAACAAAAAGATATATGATTCCATTTATATGAAATGCCAAAAATAGGTAAATCCAGCAAAAAAGAAAGAGATTAGTAGTTGCCAGGGGCTGAGAAGACGGAAGAACAGGGAGTGATTGCTAATGGGTAATGGGGTTTCTTTTTGGGGTGATAAAAATGTCCTGGAACTAAATAGTGGTAATGATTGCATAACTCCATGAATATGCTAAAAATCACTGAAATGTACACATTAGAAGGTGAATTTTATAGTATGTGAATCATATACTAAAACAAAAAAAAGACCAGAAAGATGGAGGTTTGCTCTAATCTAGTACACAAACTTTTTTTCTGTAAAATTAGATAACGTATTCACCATTTACTAAAATATCAAGTTTCAGGTTTTCTTTGTTGACATTAGAGAAATTGGTTCAATCGTGCTGCCAAATATAAAGCAAAAATGAAGATATTTGCTTATAAGAGCCATTTTGGAAAAAATGCATTTCTTAAACCTAGAATTGCAGTTTATTTTTCCCGCTTCACACTTTAAAAAGATTAACATTAGCAAATGAATTATAGATATTTGACTCTCAGCTCTTTGACTAACATTGAGATTGCATTTTTGCAACCTTAGGCCAGGTGGAATTATATCTGCTTAGGCCAGGTGGAATTATATCTGCCCAAGATATATGATATTTGCCTAATGTAATGAAATAAGGATATGCCTCTCTCCCTTCTCTTTGTCAATTCTTTAATTTTCTCTATGTTCCTCTGTTTTCACTGTTTGTTTTTTATAACTAGAATGTAATTTAAGTCTATATAAATTTATTTATTTGTTCATTCATTCAGATGGAGAAACAGAACATTTTAGATTATAAACTTCAAATTAATTTTTAAACGTGGTCTTTGGGTCATTTCTTTCTGCATATGCCATTCATTGAAAAACAATTTTTCTTACTCCTGTCTAAAATGTTCTTGAATTTGTGTACAATAATTTTGGTAATGTCCCTAGTCAGCCAATTTGTATTCCATTCAAATGAAAATATAGTTAACAGAGAGAAACTAGGATCACATTTGATGCTATACCTCATTTGATACAATATGAAAAAATAGAAAGTGAGCAAGGAAAGAAACATAAAATCACTATACCAAGCAAAACAAGAGGCATGAAGTTCAATATTTCACTTTCTGCAATGAAATTTTTAAAAAATTTGTGAAAAAGATATCAGTAATTTAGACTAAATTACTGAAATGAAATCTAGCAAACGGCTTATGACGCTAATGAAAATGCCTTTAGGGAGATGCAAGGACACTCAGAAATAACTGTCATGTTCTACAGTAGGCAAAAATTAATGGCTTGAAAGAATTGTCCAGGGAAATTTCTGACACTCACCGAGAAAGAATCATTTATGGTATTTTACTATGTACTTAATTTTAGAGAATTTTAATTCAAAATAAGCACATGTTCCCCCTAAAGCAATATGGTGTTCTTCCAACCAAAGTGAAGTTAAAAAACAAACGGAATTATTTTCCTTTAATTAATTTCTAGAAAAAGCTGTGGAGAAAACAAAAAAGAAAGCTATTTCATTTAATTTGAGGTTTCACTTTTATACTAACTAGAGCAAGGATTTATTGAATATGCAACACTAACCTCTTCAAATCAAAGAAAAAAAATACCCCTCACATACGTACTTTTGCTGATTTAAAATACTGAAAATTTATGGTAGAACTGTTACTTACAGAAAACTGGTGACTCACTCAGTCTTTGAGCCAAAGGCTGAAAAGTCTGACTATTTTCCATAAGGTTCAAAATTGCTTCTTCATTAATAAGAGCTTCTTCCACTTTGTGTCTAGTGTGACCTTAAGATGACAAAGAATACAAAAACATTAAAGCAATGGCCTAACTCTAAAATTTATAGTTTAGAATTTGTGTAAATAGGGAGCATTACAGTGTAAACCTATTTAAAATTTTGAACTGCTGGTGATATATGTAAAATACAAACATAATAAAATTTAATAAAAACCACAGGAATATCTAGCCAGTCACATGGAGTAATTAAAAAAAAAACTCCTGAATCTGTGAATCACTAAAAATCTGCAATCTCTTTAGCCTCTTCAATCCGACCTAGTTTGTACAAATAGGTATATTACTCGGATAAAAATCATTGCACATTAAAATATACAAAGGGAAAAGAAAAGACAAACTGTCTTATTTGAATAATAAAATTCTTTATTCTCTATGGTTTAAAAATTACAAATAAATTCATTTTACTTTAATTTTATATTTCTCAGAAAACTTTCAACTCATGATCTAAACACATGTCTTTCGGGGCTGGCCTGGTGGTGTAGTGGTTAAGTTTGCACCCTCTGCTTAGTGGCCTGGGGTTCGCAGGTTCAGATCCCAGGTGTAGACCTACATATCACTCATCAAACCAAGCTGTGGCGGTGTCCCACACACAAAATAGAGGAAGACTGCCACAGATGTTAGCTTACTGACAACCTTCTTCAAGCAAAAAGAGGAAGACTGGCAACAGATGTTAGCTCTGGGCCAATCTTCCTCACCAAAGAAAAATATATTTATATTTAAATCTTTCGACGTTATTTTTATGAAGGTCTAATGTACAGAGAGATTAAATAATTTTAAGAACAAAAATAAAATAATCTCCTATTAAAATCTAGTCAAAGGGTGAGATAGAGAATACAAAGCAAATAGTAGTAGGGGAAATAAGACTTTAGAGCAAAAATGGCAGGCAGTTGTAAGAGAGCTAACTGGAAAACAGTTCTATTTTTCTCTTTCTAGTATTCAGACTTAATGTTTTCAACAGTTTTTAAAAGAGAGTTAAAAGCTTCAGGAAGAAATATTTTTAAACATCCTATGACCTAACTGGGTTAATAAAGAGTATTTAATCAAAACAAGAGAACAAACAGAGAACTATGAAAATAGCTAATCCCAAAACAAAAGACAATTGAGAGGATCAGTAAAAACAAAAGGTGGTTCTCTGAAACTAATAATAAAACAGACGACTGGCAGGAATGATCAAAACAAAATAGAAAAAAGGCATAAATAAATTATGTTACAAATAAAAAGGGAAGTGCCAAAGGAAAAAGAGAGATGTTAAACTAATACTATGAATAGCTTTATACTAAAAACATGGAAAAACCAGATAAAATGACTAATTTCATAGGAAAAATATGATACAAAACCCAGTTCAAAGAGAAATAGAAAGCTTGAGTAGATCTATAACAACTGTGGAAGTTGAATTTGAGGTTTAAAATTGATCCCCTTTTCCTCCTGCCCCCAACACCAAACCTACCCACAAAAAACTACACTAAGTCTGGATGGTTTTACATACTAGGTCTATCAAATCTCCAAGAAACAGATTACATCAACCTAACAAAAATTCTTGAAAAGAGAGTTGAAAAAGAGGGAAAGCCCCACAACTCATTTAATGAGGCAAAGTATGGATCTTTCTCAATTATTTAAAAAAAAAAAAGTTAAAACTCTATAAATAAAATATTAGCAAAGTAGATATAGCAATGCTTGAAACAACACACCACATTGTGACAAAGAAGAGTTTATTTCAGGAGTGCACAGTTAAACATTAGAAAATAAAAATTATTTTAACATTACTACATTAACAGAATAAAAGAGAAAAATTGTTATTATGTCAATAAATTCAGAAAAGAATATTTGGGTAAACTTTAATATTCATTCATGATTAAAAAAGTAAAACTCCAAACTTCTTGGTAACCAAGAAATGGAAGAGATATTACTTAATCTGATTAAAGTTTATCTACCAATATCCTATAGTAAATATCATAATTGATGAAATATGGAGGCATTCCTTTTAAAGCCAGGAAAAAGACTATTATCATTTCTACTTAACATTATCTTTGAGTCCCTAAGCAGTGATTAAAACATTTGAAAAAAAAATATGACAATGGGAAGAGAAGCAATAAAGCTGTTATTTGTAGAAGACAACTCTACACACAGAAACTCCAACGGAAAAGACATAGAAACCACTGGCACTCATAAACATTGCTGGATATAAGACTGGTATACAAAGGTCAGTGAAGTTCCTAAATATCAGCAATAAGATGACGTAATTTTTTAAAAATAAAACTTAAAACTGTAACAATTATAAAGCACCTGGAGTATATATTACAAAAGATATAAAATAATTTTACAAAGAAAATTGCAAAACTTTATTGAAATATATGAAAGAAGACCAAATAAAATGAGAAATATATCATGTTCACTGATGAAACTATTTGGTATAAAGATTAAAAATGTTCGGGGGGCCGGCCCAGTGGCGCAGTGGTTAAGTGCCCATGTTCTGCTTCGGTGGCCCGGGGTTTGCCACTTCGGATCCCCGGTGCAGACATGGCACCGCTTGGCACGCCATGCTGTGGTAGGCATCCCATATATAAAGTAGAGGAAGATGGGCATGGATGTTAGCTCAAGGCCAGTCTTCCTCAGCGAAAAGAGGAGGATTGGCAGCAGTTAGCTCAGGGCTAATCTTCTTCTTCTTCTTCTTCAAAAAAGATTAAAAATGTTCCTAAATTGGTCTATAAATTCAATGAATTCCCAATAAAATCTCAACAGGGTTCTTCCCAGAAACAAAACAATCTGATCCTAAAATTAATATGGGGGAACTTTTTTTAAAGATCAAATAGACAAGACAATTTTGAAGCCAAATAAGGGAAGATCTGCCCCTTATACTTATAAAGCAACAGTAATTACAACAGCATGATATTAACACAGGGGAACATGACTGAAGTGGGAGAATTCATGGGAAAAAACCCAACTATGTTGGAACAAGCAGCTATTTATTACAATTAGATCCTTACTATATATACAAGTAAAATTTCAGATGAATTGAAGACCTAAATGTGAAAAACCAAAGTGTAAGCACACATAAGCCTTAAGAATGAAAACTTTCATTACCTCAGGGTAGGGAAGGACTTGTAAACCAGGTTTTGAATCATAATGGCAAAAAGTTTTACACCTGGCACTATCAAATGTTGTTGAGGATGTAGGGAAATAGAGAAATATAAGGTCTAATAAATTGTGGGAATATAAACTTAGGTAGATTATTTTACTGGGCAATTCTTTAATACTGGCATTACTAATACAATGTGATATTTTTATTATTAAAATACTTCAAAATCTGAAAAACTGAGCACTGAAAATAAAAGGGTTTGTAGGAGAACAAAAAGGTTAAGGCAAAACTTATGCAACTTTGTAATTAGAGCATTGACAAAATCAGTAATTGGTACCCCAGGAGGTAACTCTGATCAGTCAGGCAGACAGCTCAGTGTGGCTGGAGGCAGTTATAAAGGCTACTAAAAATGCAGGGAAAATAATAGTATGGAAATGTTGGGTGCATTTTGATCAGAGATGTGGCTGGTAGATACTTAGACAAAGCAAATGAAAGTAGAGCTCTGAGCCAGTGGGCTGCCATTAAGGTGAGCTCAGGAGATGTGCAACGTGCCACGAGTCAGAGATTGTGCAATGCTGGGATGCAAATCTTAAGGAGGGAGGAAGCCCTGGTGTAGGTGCTCATTTTTAGTTGCTGTTTCACACAGTCAAAAGAGCCCCTACTGCCAATACAGCAGTGAAAAGACAGCTTTTCCTTTCCTGCTGAAGACTGTAATTCTACTCCTGCTAACCTGGCTGCCCTTGCCTAGAAAAACTCTGGAAAGAACAATGTGACTTCTGGATAAACCTTTCATTATTCTCTCATTTAGCAATCATGTATAAGCTAATTGCATTACAGAAACCCTGTCATGCGATCTAGGTAGAGTACAATACACATACCCTAAAACCTGGCAAATTACACTTCCATATGTCTTCTGTAGAGAAACTCTTGCACAGAGCCACAAGGTGACAGATATAACACTGTTAATAACAGTGCAAAAGTGAAAACCATCTAATAGTTGCAGAGAAACAGATAAATCTGTTTAGTCGTACAAAGGAACACTAATCAGCAGTTAAAATGAATGACCTAGAAACATTATGAACAAGATAGATTTCAAAGTCATAATGTTGACATAAAAGATACTCAACATCATTAGTAATAAGGGAAATAATTAAAACCATAATGAGATGCCATTTCACACACACTAGGACGGATATATAAAGAAGACAGATAATAACAAGGTTAGTAAGGATGTGGGGTCACTGGGACTCTCACATATTGCTGGTGGGAATGTTAAACAGTGCAATCACTTTCGAAAACAGTTTGGCAGTTTATTAAAAAATTAAACACAAATTTACCAAATGACTGAGCAACTTCACTCCTTGGTATACACTCAAGAGAAATGAAAATATGTATCCACACAAAGACTTGTATACAAATGTTCATAAGCAGCATTATTCTTAAGAGCCAAAAAGTAAAAAACGACCCAAATATCATCAACTGATAAATGAATTAACAAAATATGGTACATCCATACAATGCAATACTATTCGGCAATAAAAAGAAATGAAATACTGATAGACACTACAATACGGATGAACCTGAAAAGATTATGCTAAGTGAAAGAAGCAAGACACAAAAGATCACATATTGTATGATTTCATTTATATGACATATCCAGAGAAGGCAAATCTTGAGAGACAAGAAAGTAGATTAGTGGTTATTTGGGGCTGGAGGTGGGAACAGGTGTGACTGCAAATGGACACAAGGAACCTTTTGGAGGTGAAGGAAATGTTCTAAAATTGAATTATGCAGATGTTTGCACAACTCTGTAAATTTACTATAAATCACTGCATTATATACTTAAAATGAGTGAATTTTCCCTCATGTAAATTATATCTTAATTCAGTTGTTAAAAACATGTTAAATGAAAAAAAGCAAGTTGCTTAATGTATGCCAAACAGAACACCATTTATGTAAAATTTAAAATCTAAAATAATAGTATATATTGTGGACATACATATATAAGAAAATATAAAATCACACATGGTAACAGTTTGCACTAACTTCAGAACAATGCTTAGCTCTAGAGATGAAGAAAAGTTAGAGGAATAGGAGAGAGGTTTTTGCCATATTTATGATGTTTATTTCTTAGGGGGGAAAAAAACTTAGCCAACTTAACCACATACTAATGTCTCAGTGCTAGATATATGGATGTCTGTTAGGGTATTTTCCGTATACTTGAAAAGGAAACCTCACCTTTGCTCAACTCTGTGTCTTTATGGACTTCTACCATATTAGCTGGCGTACACTGCAGAATTTCAGGAGACAGAACCTCAGGGTGCAATGTTAACTCAGCAGAGAACTCCTGGGATCCGTCACTGTAGTCCACAGATCCTGATAATGTTCTGCTTAATTAAAACATAACCTTTATAACAAACTAGACAACAAAGCAATAAAATTAGTTCTGAGATCTGTAATAAATAACCACTTACACAGAGAAATCATTCTGTTTGAGAATTTCCTGAAGTCTCTTCTGAAATTTTTTTTCATTTTCTGTTGCTGGCACAAACCTGCGATCTTTGAATTGTAAAAGTGCATTAAAAAATGTAGATAGCAAATGAAAGAAACATTTTCCCTTTCTACTAGAGTAGCTTTTAAAATGGTAGCAACTTCCTATCCTTTTCTTGACACACAGAACACCACCCAAAAGCAGTCCTATTATAAAAATCAAACAAAAAAGAAATGGTTGTTACTAAAGCTATAAAATTAAGCACATAAAGTCAGTTCAAGATTAAGTTCTATAATTAGACTTAAATCCAGAGCAGAAAAACACTGTTCTCTTCCTATAAATGTATCATATGCCCTGAACCTAGCAGTTTTCCCTTTATAAAATATAATATTTTCCCTTTATAAAATACAGTATTCCTATTTTAAAAGGTATAAAAAGCATTAGAAATTTCTCAAGGCATTTTTAGTGTCCAAACACTATAATAAAAACCTTAATTTGACTTCAAATTTTATTAAAAAATTTTAATTGGACTTCAGGCTTACTACTGTATTTCAAATACATTTGCCTTTTGAATTACGTCTTTTATTCTTTTACCTTTATTTTTAAAATTTTGTTGTATCCATGGCATTTATTTGAGCCCCCTCAAATTCTTTTTGAATGTAGCAGGGTTTAATAATAAATAAAATGAATATTTCCCTTCAGAGCTGTACAAGATGATCAAAGTGAGAGTTTATATAACATCTCCAAGAAAACAATTTGGGGGCAGTATTTCATGGGTTACATTTTCAAAGCTTAATGAACTAAATACAGTGTTTCTAAGTTGGGATTCATCATCTCTGTGAGTATTCTACAGTTCATTTGGAAATAGAGAAGACTAGAATATACTAGAGAATGAAAAAGGAGCAAATAGGTGGGGCAAGAGGACAAGGTATGGTGAAAACCGAGGACAATGAACACGTCTATTTCTTACCGGGAGAGAGACAATGAGTGACACTTGGGAGGTAAAAATTACAGTTCAGAGCAACGACAATAAGAAAAAATATAGGAAATTTAAAGGTAATTCAAAAAGTAAAATCGAATGTCAAGGTAAATTAATGGCTTAAACTTTTCCATTAAAATACCTAGTTAAAAAAAATAAACCAGTCCTATTAGGTTCATACCTTGTGATTCGGGTTGGCTAATTTGAGAAGTTTCATTTCTGTTTCTTCGCCGTTGCTTTTCATCTTCCCAGATGGCCTGTAGACCAGGGTTTCCACCAATTTGAGCTGTAATCACAACAACACTTCACTACTACAAAGGTCAAAGTGAAAAATACTTGCTTAAAAAAAGAAATCCAAACTTTTTAAATACTGACTTTTAAGAAAAATAACTACTTATTTTGTGTAATAAAACAGACAAACTATCCCAACCTACATTTATTATGCTACTCCTTTTTTAGTTTTCTTCCTATTGGTTCCCCAAAACCCAGCAGGTGAATAAGATTCAAACATTTGATGATAGCCAATAGACCTAAGGGTCCCCTCCCTGGCATAAAACCTGAATATAAAAATATTAAAAGGCAGACTATATTAAACTCGTTTATAATGGCTAATTTATTTAGTGTCACACTTACTTTAGGTTCATGTCTATGAAAACATACTCATATGAATGAAAATGGAAACTAAAAAAAAATGAGTATCTCATCAGAGATAGAGAAGCAATCTACATGACATCTTGCATCCTCCTATAACATCTTACTTCCCTAGTAATGTTTTCTTCCCTACTTTCTCCACTCTACTTAGGTCATTAATTTTTATAAATAAAAACTTACATTAAGAATAATTGTGTATTACCTTCAATGTCCAGCCGATTTAAGATATCAGCAGCTACAGCATCCACTTCTAATTCACACGTACTCTGAGGTTCAACACCTTCCAGTATTAATGAGCTGTATTAAAAAGATATCAAAAAACACACTAATTATGTAAGAGCAAATTTTCTGAAGATTTTTCTTACTTATACAATTTTTCATGTTTAGGTGATAATCAGAAAAGCCAGTGATATTATATTAATTCACAGTTATTCGTGACATAATTGATACTGTGTGTGTACACATAAAGAAATGAAAAACGGAGAAAAATACAAAACCTATTATATTGACAGTCTATTGAGATCCTTTTGCAGCAAATTTTACATATTTTGGTTCATGACATTTTCTATATAAGAAATATAACATTTTAGCACGTGAGTCATATCCAGGGCAAAATGGGATAAGATAACAGAGGGACGATAGAGGGATGCATCAAAACCATACCCATATGCAATCATTTGCCCAGAGGCAGCTTTCTCAGCAGTCATAGATGGTTTAAAAAAAAATGAGAAGAGAATATGCAACAAGAGACGAGGGTAGGTGAGCATACTGAAAAAGTAGGCAAATGACACTGTTCTCCCTGCCCTCAACTACTGCTGAGCTGGGGAAAGCTTTAAAGTTCTCCCTAATGACAGAACTGAGCAACCACATAGGTTCAACAGTGGAGTGACAGCTAGGAGATGTGGTGACAGCATGAGGTCATTAATTTTTTATGAGAATTACAGAGGGTTGTTCCCACTAATGCTGACTCAAAAGCATTTTTGTTTTTCATCAGAGCCACAAAAAAGATTAGGAAGACACCATATAACTGTCCCTGCTTGACAGAATGAACATACAATGTCTAATGTGGATCTCAGTTTACTCATTCTACAATTTAGATCTCCTACCCATATGGGCGCCAAATGAAAAGGAGAGAACTTTTACTAGGAAGTGGGTGATGGCAGATTTCATTAACATTTTTATTTTAAGAGAAACATATTAGCTAAACCTTATTTTCCATTGTCTATCCCTAAGAAAATTTTGATGGAACATTAGAAATTATTAACTTGTTAAACCACAGAAATCTTACAATTTAAATAAACATACATGTATACAGAGAAACACAAAACACACATGGTTTTGCTTTGTCCTTATACTAAAAAGTTCCACAATTTTTGGAAGAATTATATTGTAAATTTCAAGGGTAAATTGTCCAGAAGTAGCACATTGGTGACAAAGGAGGGAAACAGTAACATCAAATAATGCAATCTTATAGTAGAAATTTACAACTATCTCCAGCTCTTATTACAAAACTACTTCAGACATTCTGAATAGAAGATGTTCCTAGGGAAAGGAAGTAGTTTTCAGAATTAATGACCTGTTTCCAGCATATAGAAAAAGCATGAATAAAAAATTTGAGTCAGCAAATACATGTAGACCATTCATTTTAGTCATGAAAAGTAGATAAGTAACACAATGGCAATTAGACAATTGGGCCTCCCTGAACATTTCTGGTCATAGCTTAACACCACAGACCTACTAATTAGAAACACTGAGGGGGAAGTTCAGACATCTATAACTTTAAAAATCTCTTCAGATCATTCTGATGGACAACCAGGGTTGAGATTAATGCAGTAGACTCTACTTTGTGGATTCAACACTCCAGCAAATGATCCTGAATGTTCGTGATATGTGGTAATTTACAATGAGCTAGCAAATAAGTAGGAGAACTGCTTACTCAGCACTCTCATCTTATTACAAGTTTGTTGCTCTCTATTTGTTATGGCCCTTGTAATAATGTTTATGAAGGGATAAAAAACATTTCTTTGTTAAGAGAAAAAAAAAGGTACCCAGAAGAAGGTGCTAGCACTGGCATAGAAATGAGACTAATAAAATATCAGAGTACTGATTTATGGCAAAATTTTTTTACATTGTTATTTGTACTTGATGAAATTATGGACTTTCATGTTGAATACAATATAAGCATCCCCAGAATACAAATTTATGGGGTAATCTGAGACAAAAATATGTAACTATCCTACATTTATTATAAATTCTAATTCCAAATACCTTGTCTAATTTCACCAGTTTGCCTACTCATATCTGTGTTTATAATTTGCCAACTCTTAAAAGTAACAAAATAGCGGGGCTGGCCCCGTGGCCGAGTGGTTAAGTTCGCGTGCTCCGCTGCAGGTGGCCCAGTGTTTCCTTGCTTTGAGTACTGGGCGCAGACATGGCACTGCTCATCAAACCATGCTGAGGCAGCGTCCCACATGCCACAACTAGATGGACCCACAACGAAGAATATACAACTATGTACTGGGGGGCTTTGGGGAGAAAAAGGAAAAAAATAAAATCTTTAAATTGTTAAAAAAAAAGTAATAAAATAGGCTCCTTAAAAACATTCTAAAATTTGAGCTTTTCATTATAATACAGAGGGTTTCCCCACACTTACTCCTAACCAGTGGGGCTTTACTAGTTTTATGATCTAATCAAAAAGATGTTTGTTCAAAAGGGCTTCAAATACAAATAAACTTTGATTTTAATTGATCGTGCAAAAAACAGTTTAGTAAATGTAGAACTTTGAAAACCAAGGGGGATCTAGCCAGTAGGTAAAATCCTTGGGTCAAGCTGATTTGCTCCAATTTTAGAGAGAGAGAGGGACTGCATCACAGGCATAAAACTGAGACAGCAAGTAGCTTGTTGGTCACTCTGCTCTGGACAAATTGGAACTTGAATCTCATGTGGTAAATAACACTCTCTCTAAACTTAATACCATTTCAACAAGATTATAAAAACAATTCTGCTTATCTCCAAAGGAACCAAGAAGTACATGTGTATGTGTAAGCGCATGTGTGTGTGTGTTTATCAAAAAGTCCTGATATTTGTTGAGCTAAACCAAGAGGTAAGGCAAGTCACTAACTGTCCATGTCACTTTGAAGTTTTCGAAGTCTCATTCTGGTATGATATTCCGGTCATAAAACAATGTATTTCTATTATTATTTAATGAGATTCTTTCTTGATTTTAGGCATTAAAAAGCCCAAGTAATTCTATAACATGGAAATTTTGTCAGCTACATATTACGATCTTAAGCTACATAAATTAAGCTCTAAACAAATATTTTTACGATAGTTTATCTTCAATTAATAAATTCACATTTTCTTATCATGAAATAAAAAATAAAGTCATTTAAACATTTTTTCCACCTTGCATTCTTCATTAAAAATATCTGCTGTTTTAAAAAGCATCAGGGGACGTGTAGTGAAGAGCGGAAAACCATAACCACCCTGCCAATACCCAACTGCTCAATAAAAGGATCAAGAAAGTTTGGGCAATACTTTGTAGAATAAAACAGAACTCCCTCTGAGTTCTATGCAGATAAAGCTATTATTGATAATTTATAAAATAGTCACAAGAAATCACAAATGATATTATTCATACATAGTATGTCAAACCACTTTTTTCCATAAATACTTAATATTTAGAAATTTGAGGGGTTATTTTTATTAAAAGTATTTGCTATTTAGGTTTTAAATTATTTCATTATGTGATTTTTACCTGGCAAGTTATAGGATATCAATTTAGAATGCAAGATGAAGATGGATGTTGGAGAGACGTATAAACATTTACAACCAGATTCCTTTTATTAATTAGGTAATAATCAGGTATATTTTCATGGTCTGTTTCTAAAATCTATGAATCCATCTAACATACTAATGTTGAGACTTGCTTTTTTGATAAACTTACAGATTAAAAAAACAAATATAAGGTTAAAATTAAATTATGGTAACCACTGATTTATGAATACAGTAGGATACACGTGAATAAGTTTTCTTTTCCTCTACAACATCAACTAACCTTGGTATTTCATTTTCTTCCCACCGAAATAAAGTACCAGTAAGAGAATTTCCTGGTAGCCGATCCTTGCAAGATCCAGTTGGATGCAATGGATTACCTAGGAACAGAAAGGTAGAAGTGGAGAAGTTCTACTTTTAACTTGCATATAACTACCCTTTAAGTAAAATAATATATGACCTATATGTCTAGTTCCTAAAATTGTGTCCTAAAATTCACACACAGGTAAGAATACATATGCACAGTTGAGAGTAATGGTTCCAAACGAAGAGGGGAAAAAAGTATTTGCAATATATGAATATGAGAGAGAAATGACTACAATACTTTCATACTAGAATAAAATTATGATACATCTAAATGTACCATTGTGGCAGGTATGTTTAAAATCTCATTTTTTAAAAAAAAGAAGAATTAAGAATTTTTGTAGAGTTTAATCTAAATTCCTAGGATATCCTGTATGGGTCTCAACTAAATTCTAGTGGGAAGCAGATTCCAGATAAAAATAAAACATACTTTAATATACTAATCCCTGAACAACAAAAAATACACAATGCATTCCAAAAGTAATGGCAGTAACAGTGAGTGGAAACCTGGGGCAAAAGCAAATATAATGACCATTAGTACAATACTACTGGTACTGAAGAAGGTACAACACATGTTTGCTTAGTTGTCCCAGTTTCAGAAACTGAGTCCTGGGGTCATGCTTTGGAAATACTCTCTAAATTTTAGCAACTTTTCCGTGATCTCTTGTGGGAATTTAAATCTTCACATAAGAAAAAGCCTGAGTGAGTGGCACAGAAAGAATCTTAACATTAAGAAAGATATTAAAATCCCTGACTACAAAACATACTACAAAGCTACAGTAATCAAAACAGCATGGTAACGGTACAAAAACAGATGCACAGATCAATGGAACAGAATTGAAAGCCCAGAAATAAAACCACACATCTATAGACAGCTAATCTTCAACAAAGGAGCTGAGGGCATACAATGGAGAAAAGAAAGTCTCTTCAACAAATAGTGCTGGGAAAACTGGACAGCCACATGTAAAAGAATGAAAATTGACCATTCTTTTTCACCATTCACAAAAATAAACTCAAAATGGATCAAAGACCTAAAGGTAAGACCTGAAACCATAACGCTTCTAGAAGAAAATATAGGCAGTACATTCTTTGACATCAGTATCAAAAGGATCTTTTCGGACACCATGTCTTCTCACAAAAGGGAAACAATCGAAAGAATAAACAAATGGGACTTCATCAGACTAAAGAGCTTCTTCAAGGCAAAGGAAGACAGGACTGAAGCAGAAAAACCACCACCAAATTTGAGAAAATTCCACCAAAATTGAGAAAAAATATTTGCAAGTCATATATCCAACAAAGGGTTAATCTCCATAATATATAAAGAACTCACACAACTCAACAACAAAAAATCAAACAACCCGATCAAAAAATGGGCAGGGGACATGAACAGACATTTCTCCAAAGAAGATATACGGATGGCCAATAGGCACATGAAAAGATGCTCATCATCATCGATCATCAGGGAAATGCAAATCAAAACTACACTAAGATATCACTTTACACCCATTAGAAGGGCAAAAATAACCAAAACAAAAAGTAAGAAATGTTGGAGAGGTTGTGGAGAAAAAGGAACCCTATACACTGCTGGTGGGAATGCAAACTGGTGCAGCCACCATGGAAAACAGTATAGAGATTTCTTAAAAAATTAAAAATAGAAATACTATACGACCCAGCCACCCCACTACTGGGTATCTATCCGAAGAACTTGAAATCAGCAATTCTAAAAGTCCCATGCACCCCTATGGTCATTGCAGCATTATTTACAATAGCCAAGATGTGGAAGCAACCTAAATGCCCATCAACTGATGACTGGATAAAGAAGATATGGAATCTACTTAGGCATAAATGGAATACTACTTAGGCATAAAAAAGGATAAAAGTGCCCCATGCACAACAACATGGATGGACCTTGAGGGTATTATGTTAAGTGAAATAAGCCAGATAGAGAAAGACAATCTCTGTAAGACTCCACTCATATGTGGAAGTTAAACATGTAGACAAAGAGAACAGATTAGTGGTTACCAGGGGAAGGGGGGAGTGGGCACAAAGGGTGAAGGGGTGCACCTGCAACATGACTGAAAAACAATAATATGCAATTGAAATTTCACAAGGTTGTAAACTATCACAATCTTAATAAAAAGTAAAAATAGAAAATAAAAAAAGAAAGACATTAATGCTCTCCAGCTAAATTTAATACTTTGATTTTCTTACTTGGTTAGCTTGATCACAAAATGGTGTAATTAGGCTGAGACCAGGTATTACTATTTCAGCAAAACATATATAACTGATTCTACACACTTTCAGAAGTTTTTAAAGATTTTGCTGTTATGTAGCTAGGGCATTTAAAAAAATACTTTGCAAGTTGTAAATTACAACATAAATATTATTTTCTAATAAATTCATATGAATTAAGAATCTACACAAGTGTACTGATTCAAAACTATCTATCACATTATAAAAATTCACATTTTACCTACACTGTATGTATTGTTTTAACATATTTCCCTAAAGAACATGTAAACTCTCCAATTTAAATATACATATATAAACATGAAATTTCTTTTCAACTGTGGATGTTAAAAAATGTAATATAAAGTGCCTCTGTGCTGTTCAAAATATTTACTCTATTTAAGTACTTCTATACTTCACCTTAACAACTATAGTAAGTAGCACCATTTCCATTTTATTTGACAACGTATTATATAATTGAATACTGAGACAAAATTGCATATGCATATATAATATTAAAATTTCAAAATCTTTTTCACTTTTGATTTTACTCCACTTTCAAAAGTAAGATAATGTTGGGGCTGGCCCCGTGGCCGAGTGGTTAAGTTCGCGCGCTCCGCTGCAGGCAGCCCAGTGTTTTGTTGGTTCGAATCCTGGGCGCGGACATGGCACTGCTCATCAGACCACACTGAGGCAGCGTCCCACATGCCACAACTAGAAGAACCCACAACGAAGAATATACAACTATGTACCGGGGGGCTTTGGGGAGAAAAAGGAAATAATAAAATCTTTAAAAAAAAAAAAAAAGTAAGATAATGTTATGTACTACATTAACTTGTCTTATAAGACAAAAATGTTGTTATGCATATATAAAAACTATATATATTAATTTACCATAAATTGTTTACTGTCAGTTTAACCGTAATGTATCCTAGGTAACATGACAAAATACAAAAACATGATTCACCTGTTTCTTCCAAGATTTCAGCATAACCTTTCATCTTATACAAAACAAAACAAAAACCTGAGGGCTATTTAATATAATAGAGATAAAAATTTTATTTCATCATATTTGCAATTTCTCTGCTTTTAACCAACTAAATTTTATATATTTCTGCCTTCAAATCATAAAAATCTTCCCTATTAAAAAAAAAGAAACCCTTCTAATTACCATTCTAATACTCAACTAACTTTTATAACTAAAATAAATGTCCTAATGTTTCTGCTAATTCAAAGTGTTCTCACGCTTTCTCACCTATGGAAACAAACTTATGTGAAAATTACCTCCTTTTTCTATAAATACCTCCTGTACATACTCTAGAACCTTTTCCATTCTTCAATATTTCTTGAACTCTCAGCCATATGTGACATTGATAACCAACCTGTTATTCTAATTTTTTGCAATAACCTTTTTATTTTGGAATAATATTAAATTTATAGAAAAGTTGCAAGGATAGTATAGACAGTTTTGATATACTGCTTACCAGGTCTCCCCTACTGTTAAGATTTTATATTACCATGGTATACTTGTCAAAACAAAGAAACTGACACTGGTACATTAGAATTAAGTAAACTAAACTACACACTGTATTTGAATTTTACCAGTTTTCCCACCACTGTCTGCTTTCTGTTTCAGGACCTCATCTAGGGCATCACATTGCCTTTAGTTATGTCTCCCTAGTCTCCATCAGTCTATTTCTCAGTCTTTGTTTTTCAAGACCTTGACGAGGTTGTGAGTACTGGTCAGGTAACCTGCAGAATAGCCCCCAGTCTGGGTTTGTTTGATGTTTTTCTCGTGATTAGATTGTGGTTATGGGTTTTTGGAAAGAATACCACAGAGGTGAAGTGTTCTTCTGATCACATATGAAGGCGCACATGATATCCACATGACATCACTGGGGATGTTAACCTTCAATAGTTGGGTAAGGGACAGTTTTATGGGTTTGACGAATGCAGCGTCACACCACCGTGTCAGTACTGTACAGAATAATTCCTGCACTCTAAAAGTTCCTCTGTACGTTTGCTTCGTGGTCAACACTCCCCTCTTCTCCACATCCTGGAAACCACTAATACGTTTTCCATCTCTATAGTTTGCCTTTTTCAGAATGTTATACGAATGAAAGTGTACAATTTGTAGCCTTTTGGGTCTGGCTTCCTTCACTTAGTAAAATGCATCAACGATTCATTGATGTGTGAATCAATACCTTGATGCTTTTTATTGATAAACAGTATTCCATTGTATGGATACATCAGTATTCTCCACTGTCCTGTTGAGTGGACATCTTGGTTACTTTAGATTCTTAGTAATTACAAAAAAAGCCACTATAAACATTTGCATACAGGTTTTTGGGTGGACAAGTGTTTTAAATCACTTTGGTAAATGCCTAGGAGTGCAATCACTGGGCC
The DNA here is from genome assembly GCF_041296235.1 of Equus asinus. NCBI lineage: Eukaryota > Metazoa > Chordata > Mammalia > Perissodactyla > Equidae > Equus > Equus asinus. Next base: position 46,643,095 of record NC_091813.1, read on the forward strand.
ACACAATAAATCTGTAACATTATGAGAAACCGCCAAACTGTCTTCCAAAGCGACTACACTATTTCACATTCCTCCCAGCAACGAATGAGAGGTGCTGCTGTTCCACATCCTTACCAGTCTGTCTTATTGCTAGTTCTTTTGGATTTTAGCCATTCTAATAGGTGTGTAGTGGTAGCTCTTTGTGGTTTTAATTTGCATTTTCCTAATGATATATAATGCTGAGAAATATCTTTTTGTGTGTTTGCTATCCTTACATCTTTTTCACTGAAGAGTCTTGTTCAGGTCTTTTTTTCTTTTGGTGAGGAAGATTAGCCCTGAGCTAACATCTGTTGCCAGTCCTCCTCTTTTCACTGAGGAAGATTGGCCCTGAGCTAACATCTGTGCCCATCTTCCTCTATTTTATATGTGGGACATCTGTCACAGCATGGCTTGATAAGTGGTGCATAGGTCTGCACCCAGGATCTGAATGTCCAAACCCGGGGCCACCAAAGTGCAGCACACAAACTTAACTACTGTGCCACCGGGCCAGTGCCGGTTCAGGTCTTTTGACCTTTTTTAATTGCATTGTTTGCTTTCTTATTGTTCAGTTTTAAGACGTCTTTATATATTCCAGATACAAGAACTTTATCAGATATGTAATTTGAAAATATTTTCTCCAAGTCTGTGACCTATCTTTTCATTTTCTTAATAGTATTTTTCACAGAGCAAAAGTTTTTAATTTTGACAAAATCAACGTATCAATTTCTCCCTTCATAGATCATGCTTTTTGTGTTGTATTTAAAACCTTATTGCCAAATCCAAAGTCAAGCAGATTTTTCCTTTGTTTTCTTCTAGAAGTCTGATGTTTTATATTTCATTTAGGTCTATGACCCATTTTGAGTTAATTTTTATATAAGGTGTGAAGTATGTGTCTGTGCTCTTTTATTTTCTGACATATAGATTCTGGATTCCAATGATTCCAGAACTATTTGTTGAAAAGACTATCTTTTCTCCACTGAATTACCACTGTACCTTTGTCAAAAACTAAGTTGACTATATTGTGTGGGTCTATTTCTCGGCTCTGTTCTGTTCCATCAGTCTATGCGTCTACCCTTTTGCCAACACCAGCCTGTTTTGATTGCTGTAGGTTTAGTAATTCTTGAAATTGAGTAATGTGAGTCCTTAAACCTTTACTCTTGAAAATCCCTACATTGGTGGTGGGGGGGCGAGGGAGGAGGATCTCCTAGGTAAGAAATAAAAGATTGAGGGGAAACAAACTCTGTATGGAAAAAGGTTAAGCAGCGGATGGTTCTCTCTCTCTTACTTTCCTTATATCTTCCCTCTTCCTTCCTTTATTTGTTAGTCTCTTTATGGAGAAAAAGGGAAGATACTGGGCAGACAGCCTACCTCATCCTTCATTAGATGATTCTCTTTTGGGGATCCTAAGGACCAAGGGACATCTATTTATTCACACAATTTGGTGTATTTTAAAAATTTTATAGTACTCTAAGATTTTGAGAAGATGAGAAAAACTAGCATTTAGTAAACCATAAGTTGTCATCTAAACCTGAAGTTAGTATTATCTAGTAGAATTAGTTACGAACAAATGAATTATTTTGGTCTACTTAAAAGCAGACTCATGCTGGTCATAATGCTTCAATCTTTGTGGATTTAAATGAAAATGTAATTATTTAATATAAGTTGTCACTACAAAACAATCTCTTTTTAAAAGAACTATTGCATCTAAGTTGTTTCACATAAGGATATTATTAGCATGTTGGAGAGACAAGACAAATACAACTGTAAGTGAATATAACATTATACATTAGAGCATTGCAAATAGCATCACATTTAATAAAGATTCTGAATTACAGTTTTTCAAATCACATCTAATAATTTCAATATCTGAATTCTTTGTAGGTCTGGGATGTGTGTATGTGAGCATGTGTGCATGTTAGGTTTTGCTCATGGAGACAGTCTTCTCGTGTGACTGGTAGGTTCTAAATTGTGTGCTAAACATATTATACTTGAAATTTTACTCTGAGGAAGAATTTGAGACCTAAGATAAAGATAATTCCCTCTAGAGAGGATCTGCATTTGCCTCTGCCATATCTGAATGTACTACTAGAGCAGCACCACCTCAGATCAAATTCTAGATTTGGGAAGCTCTTTTAGTCCCAGGGGATTCAAACTGGGCTGAAATGTCTCAAAGGTTGTTGCACTTCCTAGTTGGTGCTCAACTTAAGGGCATATCTATTTGAGACCCTACCTTACTCTGTGCAGGGTTCTAACCTGTCCAGCAGGCCCCAGGCTTTTGTTTCTGTCTCCCTCACCTAGTAAGGCTGTCTCAATGGAGGTTCTAAATTTTCCAGGATTAGCAAACTCCTCAGGGCAAAGAGTGCTTTCAGCACTCTACTCCCTCTGTCAGCCAGTACTTCTTTTTTGTTTTATAATCTCTTTGATACATTTAAGATTAAAAACAAAATTCATATCTAGCCTTTAAATTGTTTTTAGTAGGAAGGTTGATCCTAATAACCTAGCCCACTATTCATGGAAAAAAAAGTCCTCCTTGGTTACTTTTCAGAGTACAGTTTGGATATGACAGAAGAAATGAAAGGAGTTATACCAAAAAGAAAAAAAGGGCTGGTGAACTACAAGACAAAAAATGCTAACCTCTGGTTCAAGAAGTTTGGCAGTGAAGGAAAAGAAAAAAATGTTAACAGAAAGAACAGTAGAATTGGAGCAAAATGTTGGATTGATTTTGTATTAAGTAGAGGAGATGGAATCCAATGAGAATAAAAGGCTAAAGATGCTAGACCATTTGACCCAGATATTCTATTCCTAGGTGTATGCCCAAGAGAAATGAAAACACATGGCTACACAAATACTTGTACATGAATGTTCACAGCAGCATTATTCATAATAGCAAAACGGTGGAAACTCAAAATGTCTACCAATTGATGAATCCATAAAATGTAGTGCAGCCATAGAACAGAATATTCTTTGGCCGATAGAAAGGAACAAAATATTCATACATGCTACAACATCAGGATGAACCTTTAAAAGACTAGGCTAAGTGAAAAAAACCCCATATGATTCCATTTATATGAGATGAGCAGAATGGGCAAACCTACAGAGACAAAGTAGATTCATGATTGCTAAGGGGTGGGAGACATGGGAAGACGGGAGTGACTGCTAAAGACTATGGGGTTTCTTATAAAGGTGCTAAAAATGTTCTAAATTTGACTGTGGTGATGGTTGCACAACTCTGTGAACATATTAAAAACCACTGAATTGTCCTTTTTTTTTTTTTTTTTGAGGAAGATTAGCCCTGAGCTAACATCTACTGCCAAGCTTCCTCTTTTTGCTGAGGAAGACTGGCCCTGAGCTAACAACTGTGCCCATCTTCCTCTACTTTATATGTGGGACACCTGCGACAGCATGGCTTGCTGAGTGGTGCCATGTCCGCACCCGGGATCTGAACCGACAAACCCGGGGCTGCTGAAGCAGAACGTGCAAACTTAATGGCTGCACCACTGGGCAGGTCCCTCCCTGGATTGTCCATTTTAAATGAGTGAATTGCATGATACGTGAATTATATCTCAATAAAACTGTTAACCAAAACATTTTCTTTTGAGATTCTTTTCCTGATAAACTCTAATACCACTTTGCATATTTCTTTTTATTCTTTATCCACTTGGCACTTATTTTCTAAATACGTATTATTCTATAAATCATCAATTGCATAACACTTGTTTCAAAGCTTTAATTTGAACTTGCGAAATTAACCTTACTTTTCCTTCTTGCTTTTCGGAACTTGACAGCAGCCAGATTAATTAAATTCATTCCATACAGATTGTAGTCAATGAAGAGCTGTAGGAGGTAGGGAATATGCGCTTCATGAGGCTGGTAATATCTATTCATTATGGCTCCACTTTGCAAAAGTTCACATATCCTAAATCAGAAAAAAAAAGTTATGTCATAAAATTATGTTTCCTAAAATATAGTGAAATAATGATTATACTAATATAGAGAATAAAATACATTATACTAGCACACAAATTTTTCATTTCAACTTTACTTGAAGTTTGTATTTTGTTAGAAATTAAAAGTTTAAATCAAGTTTTAAAGAAAGCCGTGTACTCTGAAAGAAAATGACAAAAAACTTCTTGGATGAAGAATATTTTGACTTTTAAAACCAATTTAAGACAAACTACATTAAAAAACCAAAATGTCAAAAAGTTTTTGAAATATGAGTTTTCCTTTTAGAAATGCAGAAAAAGTTTTCAAAAGATTATACAAAAATTCTTAAAAAAGGAAATATGACTCAATCCACCACTCAGGGATGTTACTATTGTAGTATTTTTCTTCCGAATTGTTTTTTCTTCATGATGGGGAATACAAACAATAGGCAATTATAAATAGTGTAAGTGCCATGCAGGGCAAGTATATGAACATCTAGAAGGAACAGTAATCAGACAGAGGTGCAGAGGGAGTGTCTACAAAACTTTCTTGAAGAGAAGTTGCTAAGCAGGAGACCAAACGATGAACTGGAGATACTTTTTCTCTGAAGAGAGGAAGAGTATTTCATGCAAATAAAATTGCACACATAAAGGTCAAGAGAAAACATGGCTTATTCAGGAACTGAAACCATTGACTGAGGGAGGCCTAGTGACAGAGGCTGTGGTTGGTGAGAGAGGCTAGAGAGGTAACGAGAAATCAGGTCATGCAGAGCCCATTAAGACACGTGAAGAGGTAGTGGAATTTGCCTGTGAAGTGAAGAGTAGGAAAGTGAAGTGAGCAGGTTAGCTAGCGAATGCACAAGACTAGAGCTAGGGAGTGAGGAGTGAGAAGGCTACTGTGGAAAAACTAAGATGATGGTGACTTTGACAAGGATCACAGAAACGTGTTGATTCAGGAAGCATATAAGGAATAAAATGGTCAGACCTTAACAACTAACTAGACATGGAAGGTGTATAGAATAGGAGTGGAGGGTAATGCCTAGATTTTTTGCTTAAGCAGCTAGTTGGGGTGCTGCATTTACTGAAATAGAAAGGACTAAAAGAACACAGGTTTATTTGGAGACTTTCTTTTTGGAGAGGGAATAAGGATAAACTCAATTTTAGACATACTGGGCTTTAGGTATAGTGGGGTATTTCATATATTCTCTGAAAATATCAGAAATAAATGATAATGAAGATGAGAATAAGAATAATTTTATTAACACAGCAGACGCAGCTAACGTTTTTGAGCACTACATACTGAACACTCTGTTAGGTGCTTTAAATGCTTAATCTCAAGTAATCCTCACTAAAAACCCATGGTACTATCATCCCCATTTTATAAATAGAGAAACTGAGTGTTAGAGAGATTAAAAAGTTGTCCAAAATCACATGGATATAAAGTGGAAGAGCTAAAATTCAAACCAAATTTTCTTTGACTAGTGAATCTTCACTCTTAACTACGGTGCTATTCTATTTATCCAGTAGATGGTTTGATACCTATACTGATCAAGAGCTTTGGAGGGATAGTTAGGCTACTGATACACACTTGGAAGTCAAATGCATAAAAATCAACAAAAACCAAACCAAACCATGGGAGTAGTTAAGGCTACAGAGGGAGGAGAAATACAGAGAGAAGAGACGAAAGCCTGAGACGGAACCCCAGGGAACAACCACAGATGTTAAAAGAGGAACCAACAAACTGGCATAAATATGAATGATCAGATGGGTATGGGGAAAGCCAGAGGAAGTTTATAGCAAAGAAACCAATATTTGGGATTATTTTAAGGCACAGTAAGCATTGAGACGAGGTCAAAAGGTAAGGACAAAAAGGTGTTAACTGGATTTAACATGGAGGTCATTAGTGAAGGCAATTTTAGTGGAATGGTTGGGGTAGAAGCCATAGCGGAGTATTAACGAGTGAATGGGAGATAAGAAATTGGATACACAAAGTACAGATAAATCCTTCTGGGGGAAGAGCTATGAGTATGAATGCATGTGTGTAAAATTAACAGAGTCTTATTAAAATCTAAACGGTGTGGAAAGGGAGATGGGGATAACTGATAAACGGAAAAAAAGGTCAAAGAGAGTAGATCTTGAGCTTTGGAGGTGAGAGGGAAAATCTTTCACTGTAATAGGCAGCAAAAAGGAGAAAATGAATGTTAATAGAGTTTAAGGATCTTTGACAGAAAATTAAGAGAAAATATTCCAGTGTTTTCAAACCTTCTGGTCCAAGGAAATTTTTTCACTCTTAAAAATAACTGAGTGCGCCAAAGAGCTTTTGTTTATGTTGTTCATACACATTGATATTTACCATATTAGAAGTTAAAACTGAGAAATTTTTAAGAAACTTATTTACTAATTTTAAAATAATAATAAACCCATTATATGTTAACACAAATAACCTTGTTTTATAAAAAATAACTATATTTTCCAAAACAAAAACAATTTAGTGAAAAAAGAGAAACTGGTTTATGTGTTTGCAAATCTGTTTAATAGAAGACAGCTGGATTCTCACATCTGCTTCTACTCAGTCTGTTGTGATATATTGTTTTGGTTGAAGCATATGAAGAAAATCCAGCTTCACACAGATATGTGGCTGGAAAAAGGAAGAGTAATTGAATAGCACTTTCAGATAAATGGTGAGCTTCTTCTTTGATACTACATGGAAACGCAACAGAGTGGTAGTTTCTCAGAGGTTCGCAACAATGCGGAATTTGAAACCAGATCCATGAACTTTTTGTACCATTACATTAAAATCTATTGGTCTGTCTTATACTTTGAATAATTTTACCCATACATGATTTTCTAACATCATGCACTGGTCATTTGGAAAATATGGGTCCACTAAGTTATACAGATATTCTAAATGTTGATACACTTCATTAAACAATATAAAAAAAAATCATTTGTTAATACTATCACCTATCTCATCAGAAAGATCTTTAAGTACTAGAAAGGTTTTAAGTTCACAGTAGCAATAAAGTTTTCCAAACTTTTAATGTTTGCTTAAAAGCTCAAATTTTATCATTGGCAACAAATACTATGAGTTTTCTTCTTTGAAGTGACAGGCCCACTTTGTTCATTTTTCAGAAGATGTCTGTGAGAGAGGCAAACCATTGTAACTTGACTTGGGCCAAGGTGCCAGCAGTTTTACCCAGCAACAGCGAACACAGTGAAGAAGGTGAATCATATCTTAGTACTATTATGAAAATAATTTTGACAATGCATATCCCCTGAAAGGGTTTCAGGAGTCCCCAGTCCACACATTGACAACCACTGTTCGAGACTGATGGGTTCTATTTTCTCCATGAAGTAGGAGACAAAGCCTCAGAAGGAGCTCTACATTTGAGTAAAGAGTGTGGAAAACGGTTAGGAGAGAATTAATAAGAGAAAAATAGAAGGCAGGGCAGAGCCCAGGTGAAGTTGAAGACCACGAATTTACAGTGCTTTTTTGTGGTATCCTGCATAACCAGAAACCAGACTTTAGCAGAGAGAAAGCAAACAAATAGATTAATCCCGAATTGACGTCTTCACCTGGCAGGCAAAGGAGTTGAGAAGATACAGAATATAAGATGGAAAGGAAATAAATTAATTGTAGGAGGAGGCTACAAAATGGGGTAGTAGTAGTGGGGCCAAGGAGTTTGAAGCCTAAAAACAGGTAGAGTGGGAGTAACTCAGGGACAGAATTAAAAAGACAACAAAAACCAGACATAAAGGACTTACTGCAGCCATGAAAAAGTTCTAAAACTGAATTAGAGTGATAGATGCCCAACTCAGTAAATTTATTAAAAATCACTGAATTGCGACACTTAAAATGTGTGAATTTTGTGGCATGTAAATTATATCTCAAAAATTTGTTTTAAAAAAAGAAGACTAGTCAGAAACCAGGAAGTCTGCATTTTAAAGCTCAGAGTGGGGCTGGCCCAGTGGCGCAGTGGTTAAGTTTGCACGTTCTGCTTCTTGGTGGCCCAGCGTTTGCTGGTTCGGACCCTGGGTGAGGACATGGCACCGCTTGGCAAAAGCCATGCTGTGGTAGGTGGCCCACGTATAAAGTAGAGGAAGATGGGCATGGAAGTTAGCTCAAGGCCAGTCTTCCTCAGCAAAAAGAGGAGGATTGGCAGCAGTTAGCTGAGGGCTAATCTTCCTCAAAAAAAAAAAAAAAAAAGGTAGGAAAGTTTCAGGGTGTGTTTCAGGGTCAGAGAATTTCAGGGTCAAGAGAGTAAGTAGTTTAAGAAGAATGGAAGTAAAGATCATAGGAGATGAGCAAGTAGATGAATCAAGAGGCCAGTCCCCAAACGATATGTATAGTGTTCATTTATTCATTCCACAAATAGTTACTGACTAACTACTATGTGCCAGACACTATTGTAAACACTGGAGATTCGGCAGCAAACATAGCAGAAAAAAATCTTTGTCCCTGCGGACTTACCTTCCAACATGATACCAATTTTATATAGAAATTTTTAAAAGAGGATATGTGCATATAGATGTATGAAAAATAGAAGGACGTACACCAAACTCTTAAAAGTGATTGTTTCTAGAGAAGAGAGTTTAAGAGAGAGGGTAAGGCTCATAAGTTGCACTTGAACATTTTACATATATACTATAGCCAATATTTACACAGCACTTATGTATCAGGTACTGTCCTGAGTGATTGACAGATATTAACACATTTGATCGTCAGAACAATGTGTATTAACATCAACCCTATTTACAGATGAGGAAGCTAAGGCACAGAGAGATTAAATAACTTGCCTAAAGTCACCCAGCTAGTAAGTAGCAGAGACAGATTTTGATTGCAGGTAATCTGGTTTCAGAGTCTGGACTCTTCACCACTACATTATGTTTTAGTTAAATACCATAACGCAAACGATTCATGTATAAAGGTACTATAAAAATTAACAAAAAAAAAAAAGAGAGAAAATATCTTCTTTCATAGAACCCTGTTCTTTTCCTTAATTGCATGTATCACATGTTTGGTTACATACTTGGGTTGCTTGTTTACTGTCTGTCTCCCCTGCTAGGCTGTAAGATCCCTGAGGGCTAGAACCATGCAAACTGTGTTCACCACTGTTTACCCAGCAAATTCCATAATGCATCAAATATAAATGTACACATTTTAGAAATATTTATTAAAAAATGAATAAATGAATGAATCTGTCAATAAATCAGGGAATTTCAGATAGGCACTATGATAAGCTAACTATATAATTTAAAGCAAACTTATTACAAATAGTTTAATAAGTATTTGATGCTACAGTCAGAAGGAAGAAAAACAGATTTATACTTCAAATAGAACTACAGTTTACAGATTATTTATAAAAGACACATGCAAATTTTATTCATGGTTTCCTCTCTAGCACAACTGGGGATGAGAAAGAGGAAAACGGCTGAGGTTCACTCTCTTACCACTGTGTGTACAAGAGAGGGTAAGAATCCACAGGGACAGCTCTTTTGTTCTCTAAGGATAAGAGAAAGTGTGACTGGAGGGGAACTGGTCTAAGAAATATCATTGTGGGCTGGCCTGGTGGCTCAGCAGTTAAGTGTGCACATTCCACTTTGGCGGCCTGGGGTTCGCCGGTTCAGATCCTGGGTGCCGACATGGCACCGCTTGACAAGCCATGCTGTGGCAGGCATCCCACATATAAAGTAGAGGAAGACGGGCACAGATGTTAGCTCAGGGCCAGTCTTCCTCAGCAAAAAGAGGAGGATTGGCAGCAGATGCTAGCTCAGGGCTAATCTTCCTCAAAAAAAAAAAAAAAAAAAAAGAAATATCATTGTCTGTTAAGTGCCTATTCTGGAAAATTGTTTTGGTGCCCTACATAACAGAAGATGTTTGGGGTAAGGTTAGGGGCAGGTTTTAGAGAAAACTAGTTTTCACTGGTTACTCAGAGAAGGGAATAACCTTTGGGATTAGGGCTGTGATTCAGTGAAGTACTCAACTGGTCTAATTTAAAGTACACCTCCTATCCTTGGTGGCTGTGCCTCTCTTGGTGCCTAAATTCACTCTGGGGAAACATCCAATTTCTGTCTTACCAAAAGGTTACCTTTTGGAACCTAGTACCTACTAGCAGAGAGGATCTTCTGAAAAAACTACACTCAGAGATTCTCCAAGCCACTTTTACCTTAGCTCGTCACCACACAGGTTTTTTTTTAGGCTTGTTTTGAAGCCTAAAGAATGACTGAAGTCTTCCCTATATGTGTCCTTCCTTCTCTGAAGAACTTGGACTCTAGGATGTTTGAGAGAATAAGCTACAGGTAGAGAGATTTATTGAGAGAAGGGGGGGAAAAAACACCCAGAAACAAACGAAACAAAAACCTGAGATGTAAAATTTCACCAACATCAATAAGGAATCAACAGGATTCTGAGATCTCGGAACCCTCCCACAGTGGCCTCACCCTCAAACACTTCTTCTTGCTTTGAAACTGAAGAGCAAATTGCTCTTGGTACTGAACATCTGGTCTGGCCAGCAGGGCACTAAGATCACACAAGACAGCCATCAGCTCTCCTTATCTACTTCTACAAACTCGCCAAGACAGAAAAGAAGCAGTTAAGAGCTATAAACCAAGGTCCATTCACCCTTAACATATCCTTCCTAGAGTCCAAGCCATGGGTCTCTCTCTTTATACATTATGTATATAATATGGTCTCCTTTTTAGTAATGCTACAAACTATATAGGCCTTTCTTATAGATTTTTCTTTTATTATTAAATTAATGAGTTATTCATATTTTTATTTCACTTATCTTTGTACCTTTTCACCATTGCAGGATTGTAAAGATAGATCTTCATAAAGTGTCTCTCCTTCTCATGATAACCATAAAAAGGCCTGAAATAAAAGAAAAAGATATTTCATATTATTTTCATCATTCAGAGATGAAATAATGCAACTTATAGCCCTAATTAGACTCAGCTGGCTTAATTCAGTCTTACTTATATTTAGTATTACCAAAAAACAACAAAAAACCTCTAAGACCTATCAATCAAATTTACCACAGGTTAACACATGAAATATTGAAATCTGGTTACTTCTTTTAAAAAGTTTAAAAACACTATTTTAAAAAAACTAGGGACGAAAAGGAGCAGCAAACTATTTATACCTTAATTTCAATCACTGTAACTCTATTAAAACGTGGCTCTTTTCTCTTTATTCTGAGCATGTATAAGAAAAACAGAGACTTTTCAGGCACCTTCTTCCATTACCCATGTTTTCTGCCAAAAACTAAAGCTCTTCATTTAATTAAAAGTCCTTTAATTAACAGCATTTATATTACTTTCCTTGTCTCTGTTTATTATTAATTTTGCTAGTTCACTAATCAGAGACAATTTACCTATTTTATGTATGTATGTAGGTATGTATGTGTATATAACACACATCCAAATCAAATGAAGCCTGTGAAAAGTGTGTAGACAGAAACTTAAGAGATTGAAAAGATCATGGCCATACTTAAGGACTCTAATTATGCTGAGGCTGGGTTTTTCTCAGGGCATCAGCTGGAACAGGGAAAGGGAGAAGCAAAAATCCACATGACAGAGAGAGAAAGAAGTCTTCAGTGAAAGATGAAATAACTTGGGCTATCATGTTATATCATTTCAGGAGGTTCTGAAACTATCCAGTACGTCTGATATACAGGCTACCATTTTCAAAGATGATGTAATTAGAAACAATATATGAACAGGTCTGAACTTGTAGACAAAATTAAAGTTTTATATCTGCCTAGAGTTTCTCTGCAAATAAGTGGCTGGTTAAGTCTTTAGGTGGATAAATCCAATCACTTTTCATTTTAAAAATATTGTCCCTTTATGACAGGCACTAGATAGAACTTTCCCTCATTAGGACGCCATTTCTGACATGTCTGATAGTGTAGTGGACATCAAATATCATTATTTGGGGTATATTTAAACAATTTTTTTAAAAGTTGTTTCCAGTCCTTAGGTCAGAGCCACCTGTATGACTGCTGTAAAGCAATTTCTATTAAAAACAATCTAACTATTTACCAAGGTCTAAAGGTTTTTTATCTTGTCCTTGCCACTTATTTCAATCTTACATCACACCTCTCTTCCTTTTTCCTCCACCATTCTAAACATTTCACCCCTCTAACCTGATCCACTCTCAGGTAACTTGCCATTCCCTCTGCCTGGAAAGCTCTGCCCTGAGCCTTTGTATGGCTTGCTTTCAAGCTTCACTCAGGTGTCTGCTTTAAACTCACTTCAGAAAGGCCTTCTCTGACCATCTCTCTCTATCCTTTCCCCCTTCCCCTTTCTTGACTTTTTAAAATAACACTTACCACTTCCTGTCTAGTTTGCTGCTGTTTACCCCATTTTTGCTGCTATGAAGGAAGGCGTGAAAGAAAGACACATTACGTGAATGATCTCATTCTCTCTCACTGGCAAAATTCAACTCTTTATTTGTTCCTCCTGCTGTAGTATTTTTCATATATATAAATATACCTCTCTAAAGACATGGGTTATCTTTAGCCAGATAAATGGGGAGGGGGGGAGTCTCCATTGGTGTGGTCTATATTCTTTGCTTTGTCTTGGTTTTGCTAACAATCTTTAGGTTTTTACAATTAGCAGCTCATAAATTTCAAAAACTGAAAATAAGTTAAGACTATCAAACCTGTAAAATTCTTTGTAAATCTAAGACTCTGTTTTCATATCTATTGCCCCAAGATATAGCCTGGAAATTTAATAAATTCAGTTCTCTGCTTCTTCTGGCCAAGAAAGTCTCCGTATAATTTAACCTGCAACCCTTCCTTCCTGCTGTTGGCTTTAGTTGATTTTGCCAAAAGAATGCCTCAACAGGGAGACTCTTTAGGGGGAAGAAAGTAGAATAAAGCGGAGTTTGAGAGGAGATATTTTTAAGCTTAAAAATTATATCCGATAATCGGAGTTAGTTTTTAAATATAATAAAAGGAAAGTGAGCACAGATAGCAAAAAATCTCAGTTAATTAATTTAGATGGATTAAGACTCTCTCTATAGGATATTTTCTAGAATCATGGTAGCTACGTGGCAAGGAATCCCAGAAATGAGCCTAAGGTCACGGTCCTCTCTCTTAACCCAGCCTCAGGATAATGCATAGTCTAGGAAGACCGGAATTAAACCTTGCACAAATTTTAACTTGGTAGCTAGATGCAACCTTGTCTACCTTAAAGAAGTAAAGACTATTGAAAGAGTAAAGGAATCACAGAAGCTAGAATGTATGGTAAGAGAAAAGGGAATCCAGGTTAAGAAAAAATATATATATATTAGAATAGGAGAAAAAAGAGAAGGGCAGCCATAAATTAGATTGAACAGCTCATCTTTTGCCCCCAGGTATCCAGATTTGTAACTCAACTACTCTTAAAAATATGGCAATGCCTTTAACAAATACCCATCAAAAATATAGACCGATTGGTGACTAATTATTCATTTCACTAGGCTGTCTGGAGATTCTACTTTGAAATGGGATTATGTATAGGAAAGTTCTTAGAAACTACTAAACATAAAAAATTAGGATATAAAGCTAATGATGATCTTTAACCTAACTGTTGTTGTCACAGCATGGGTATGGACTTTCACCTCATGCATTTATTCAAACAAACAGTTACTGAGCCATATCTACTAAGTGCTCAACACCATACAATATGCTAGGGATATAACAATGGACAAGACAAACATGGTCTTTTTTCTCATGGAGCTTACCTGCTGGTGAGAAAAACATAAAAATTAAGTAAATAAACAAAAATTAAAATAATTGAAAACTATATTAAGTGCTAAAGGAAACAAAGAATAGGATGAGATACAGAATAATAATAATGAAACCTATTTTAAGGGAGGAAGTCTCAGGGAAAACTTCTCTAGAGAGGTGAAGGATTTGAAGAACTGGAGAAGGGTACAGCACTCAAGGAAAGGAAACTGTATGTACAAAGGTGGGGAAGAGCTCAGCACCTCAGAGGAACTGAAAGAAAACCAGTGTTTCTGGATGGAACATAGTGAACAAAGTTACAGAGGCAGGCAGGGATCAGATCACATAGGCTGTGGTTAGGAGCTTAAAGTTTATTCTATGAACAATATGAAGCCACTCAAGGATTTTACATTATTTTAAAAGGATCCAATTTCCATTATAAGAAGGGTACTTTTGCAGCTCTGAAGTGAGACAAGAACAGAAGAAAGGAATTCAATTAAAAGAATACTCTGGTGGTCCAGAGGAAAGCCTAGATTAAGGTAGAAGGAGTAGACAGATTCAAGATGGATTTTGTACAGACATACCAAAGTCAAAATGTTCCAGTATGAACCCCAAATCTTTCTTGCCAGCTGCTCTACCTGCTCCGCCCATCCTTATAGCAGTAGACTCAAAATTTTATAGTCATTCCTGACTCCTCTCACAACCCTCATCCAACCAGACAGCGAATCTTGCTGACTCAACCCTCAGAATAGATCCAGAAGCTATTCTGACTACTCTCCTGCTACTACCCTAGCTCAAGCCACCATATTTTCTCATCCAGATTAATGAAACAGACTCTTAATGCTCTCCCTGTTTCCACTCTTATCCCACTACAATCTATTCTTCATACAGTTGCTAAAGCAATCCTTTTAAGTTTAAGTTAGGTCATGGCTGCTCAAAATCATGCAATAGCTCAAAGTAAAAGTCAAAGTCCTTAGAACCACCTACTGCAATGGTTCTCAAACTTTAGTATGCATTTGAATCATCAGAAAATCAGAAAGGCTTATTTAATTCACTTAGTCTTGGGTGGGACCAAAGAATGTATTTTGATGAAGTTCCCAGGTATGTTAGTCTGAATCCTCTGAGAAGTAGATGTCAAAATGTACAAGAAATTTATTAGGGGAAATAACTGTGAGAGAAAATGAGGGACCCAGGAGAGGTGGGGACAGCCACCAGACTTAGATACAGGTCTGATCCCAAGTGGAGGAGAGAGGGACAGAGGGAAAATCAATGGAAGTGTCTTCTATTGCAGTGTGATTCTAATGAAAGATCAGAACGGCTGTTGGAGAGTCCTCAAGTGTCTCCCCGGAACCTGCCTTAGTACCCTTGCCACACTTAGTCATTGGCTGGGAGAAGCCTCTGGAAGCAACTTCAGCACATATGGGATGATAGTTGGATTTCAGAGCAGTAGCTGGGGCTGTTGGTCAATTATGCTCCCTATTTTTTGGAGATCCGAGTGGTACATTCTCATGGTTGTCAAACTAGCTAAAGCTGATGTTAGTGAAACCAAAGAATGGAAACTATACCTTGAGAACCATTGGCCAGCATGTTCTCCATCCTCTCATACCTCTCCAACCTCACTTTGTCCGACTCTCCTCTCTCTCCATTCCAACATGACCTCCATGCTACTCCTACTCCCTCACTTTCAGTCTTTGCTCAAATGTCATTTACCTTGTTGATGACACCTTCCCTGATTATCCTATGTAAAACTGCCACGAGTTCACTTTCCCACCCCAGTACTGATCCTTCTTATCCTGCTCTACATCTTTTGTTCTACAGCACTAATTGTCATGTGATAAATAGATTTATTTATTTCATGCTCTATGTATTGGTTATTTCTGTTTCCCATTACTAGAATGTAACCTCCTTGGGGGTAGGGATCTTTGTTTTGTTCACCAAAATATTCCAAGCACCTAGAACAGTGCCTGGCACATAGAAGGTGCTCAATAAATATTTGATGAATGAACTACATGAATTTCTACAGTTCTAGGAAGCAGAGAAATGGAAAAGGTTAAAACAGAAAACACTGTTAACCATCTTTCATTGCAATAAAAATGTACATTAAAAAGTTACAGCAAGAGATATGCCCCAGTTCCATTAGATTAGAAGTAAAAGAAAAACAAACAGAGTATGTTTGAATCAGATATGTTTTCCTTCCATTAGAATAGCAATAGAAATACTAGAGATAAATTAAAATTTAAAAAGATGTTATCACATACTTACATTCCTGAAACTAATGACACTTTGAACACGTGCTGAGCAGTGGAAGATGGATTGCCTAAAGCCACATTAAGTGCTCTGTCGATACTGAACGCCATCTGAGAAAGATAGCTTTCTGGCTGCTGTCCATAACCATCATATGGCACATAGAGGTAAGGAAAGATGCCATGTAGATGAAGACACGTCTTCTGACCTAAAATGTAACACATCATAAAGTTTAGTCTCAAGATGCATTTCAAAATTTTAACATTACAAAGCTCAGAGTGTAAGTCATTTATATGTTCCATTGACAACAAAGCTTATCTAAGGTAAGGGCTGAAGAAAATTAACCCATAGTTAAACCCACTTATATTAACTATATTTTACAACAGAACATTTAGAAGCATTTTATAAACATAAGCATTATAGTATGATTTAAACACAGTTTTGATGAAAGTATGTTTGAATATGTCACCCTCACAAACTAGTTTTACATACTTCACTGAATTGCCCTGTAATACCACATAGCACAGAGTTATGAAGCTTACAAAAATTCACTGGAAGTTTATTAGATAAATCAATGTCTGTCTTAAGCTAAATGTTTTCACACAAGAGACTTCGCTAAGACAGAGACAGCTCTGGAAGAAAGGAGAGGGTAAAAGCAGTTCCAAGTGTGTAGAATTTTGCTGGGGGAAAGGAGGGTAAAAACAAAACTTTGCTATTAGAAAAAAAAAAACCTAGACAAAAACCAATGAAAAGGAAATCCTACAGATCAATTGTCTGCAATGGGCTTCTGGATTTGCATTTGGTGGAGTGGGACATGAGGAGACACAATGAGAGGAGAAAAAACAAGCATGCACACTCCCCAGGAAGCCACTATATCAGGTAAGGTGCAGAAGGGGTAAATGGTGCTGACTTGCCAACAGACAATCCGGCAGAGCCACGATAAAGAGAGTAATATGACTAAGAATCTACAAAAGAAGTGTCACAGAAACAGTCATGCATCTATGACAAGGTTAAGTAACAACATAAACAAAAAGCAGATGCACCATTACTCTCATGAATCTGGCAGGGTATGGAAGTGGTTCCTGTCCTCAGAGCATTGTCCCTAGTTCCCCTTGGGTACATGCCATTTGTCTAACTCAAACAGAGAGGAGAACAGCAGTGATGGAAGAACACATCCATTTTTCTCATGCTGTCACTCACTATCGCTGTGCTGCCCTGCCAACACAATCTTCGGGCTTCTTCCCCACCCCTTATCCCACTCTGCTTCACTGGGCTTTTCTTTTGGTAGGAAAGTAACTATTTGTTTGATTACTATTTCCTATTTATAATTTAGAATGATCTATATAAAAATAGTTTTGTGTTTTATTGATATCTTGTATTTACACTTCTTATAGTTAATAACATCTTATTTTTAAGGTACAGCTATAACAGAATTAACAAATCTGGAATAGTTCTTAATTATATAAAGTATAGCAAAATTAGAAAGATTACTCACATAATGAAGCAAGATATATGCTCTCTCGAGTACAGTATTTTGATTTGAACTACCAACTTTCACACTTTTGAAGAACTACAAATTGTGTTGGTGTTAGACCAATTTCAGTTTCTATTTTTAGCAGCAGTTATGCTACGTAATTTCAAAGGAATGTAAAAAATATTTTTGGTTAAAATAAAATTCTTTGACTATTTTCTTTCATTTCTAAATATAACATGGTACTATTTTCTAAACATTGCAGTTTTTTAATTCTTCAAATAGAAACTATTCAAATTGGAATGATGAGTGAGTCTTAAGAAAATATATTTAATCAATTTACTGATATCTACCTGAATGCTTTTTAAACATCTCATGAAAAAAGCTTATAACTTTTACCCTTCTGGATATAAACTACAATTTGGTTAAGAGCAACTGGCATGCTAAACCATGGAGTGAGGGAGGTGGGAAGACAGAGAAGTATTCCCTTTTAAGGCGACAAATCTAATACCAGTGATTACAGAATTACTAGTGTAATAGCATATTTTACAAGCAATATTTTAAGTTCCAAAGTTATTAATTTTACAGTCTATATATCTTAATAATAGAAATTTGGGTGAATCTTAAAGAAATAATTATAAAATTTGATTTCTACTAATAGTTCCTTTATAGGCAGGGTGGTCAAAGTTCATAAAATATTTTTAAAATATCTTTTCACAACTCCTGTGAAGTAAGGGCCAGAGAAATTATCTTTCTATTTATAGGCTTTGGAACTACAGTAATTTGTGGTGTATGATTTAGGAGAAAAGCAGGAATTATTTATTCAGCAGGCACTGGACTAAGTGCTTTACATATACTCATTTCTAAAACTTAGAACAACCTTGCAAGTATCACAAAAGTTAACTTTCCCAAAGTCACATACCCATTAAGTAACTGAATCAGGATTTGAAAGCAGATCAACGAAATCTAAAACCCATGCTCTTTCCATTTAACCATGCTGATTCAATTTTTTAAAAAGTTAATGTTGGTTTCCTCAAACCTTAATTTCTCAGTTCTTATTTTGTATTGTAAACATCTGTTTTCTTATGTGACTCTCCCATTTGACTGCCAATTCTTTGGGAGCTGGTGCTATGTTTGAATGATCATAATATCCCCAGGATCCAGCACAAAACACATAGTATGTGTTTAATAAACATCTGTTAAGTAAATGAATGAAGCCTCAGCAAAATAGAATAATTGTGAAAGGAGAAAGGAATGGCGTGAAAGCCCTGAATATCTGAAAAAACATATCTATGAAAACAGAGGGACTCTGATACAACTAAGGAATACCATCAGGATTTCAACAGGACATGGGTGTTGGGACGAGTCCCCAGCTTACTGCACTTTCCTACTCTGCATGACCCAAAGTCCCATTAAAGCTGGAGTCACTACATCAACACAGATGTACCTATTTCTGGTTCTCCAGCAGCTAGGGATGGCTCGGTGCCTTACTCATTACCCTTTCCCAACAATAACCTCCTGAAGAACAACTACAGCACAAAGAATTCTTTCCACGGCACTGATGGCTTTACTATAGAGTAAGAATCACAGAGACGAAAATGATGAGAAACAAAAGAAACTCAAAAAATTAAGTAAGGAAAGAGGAATGTGCTAAAATGAATATGAGTCAATTTTTTTGGCATAGGGTGTCTCTTACTATTGGAAAATTTGTAGTTATGCAATGGCTTTACTTTACCTTGACAAGATACAGATCACTTCTAGACATTTCCTTCCATCAGCTCTACCCCCAACAGACGTGTAGAGCTATACAGATGTAAAGTCTCTTCGAGATCAACTAGTCTACCCCAACCCCCATCACTTAGGATTAGGTTCACTTGTGAGAACACAACCTAAAATCAGTAGCTCAAGCATTAAATTGTGGCTTCTTTTCCATAAAGAAGTATTAGGTGGTATTAGGGATTTACGTTTTTTCAACATATAGTTAGTGGCCTAATTAAGAGGAACTTGAGACTTCAGTCCAGATGCTTTTCCACTATATTTTAAGAACGTTTTCATAAAATTAGTGAAAGCTATGCTATTTTGAAACCTAACTAAATGATTTGGGATTCTTACAAGATTTAGAATATTAGCTATTTCTAGTTAACATGTGGATCCAAACAAAGAATATACCCCTACTTTCTGAGTGTCCCCTCTTATTGTCAAGTTAAACTGAATTAAGGGCAACAAATCCAGTTTCAAAAGATTTTTAAGAGTTTGGATTTTCCACCTGGCCCAATGGTGTAGTGGTTAACTTTGTGCACTCTGCTTTAGCAGCCCAGGGTTTGCAGGTTCGGATCCTGGGCGTGGACCTATACACTGCTTGTCAAGCCATGCTGCGGTGGCATCCCACATACAAAAATAGAGGAAGATGCCACAGATGTTAGTTCAGGGCCAATCATCCTCACCAAAAAAATTAAATTTAAAAAAAAGAGTTTGGATTTCCAATTTGACTGATGTTGCTTTATTCAGAAACTGCAACAAAGCTGTTTCAGGAAAGCTCCATGGAATCTTGTCACAGCATAAATGCTGGCTTTTAAAGACACCATGGCAAAACTGTGGGATTGGCCACTTTTCAATTGTGTGTAAGTAGGGTTTCTAAAACCAAAGTAGGTGTCCCTGTTAACACATAGTACTTGGGTACTCTGAATCTAATCTTTCACAGAACTTACAATTATCTAACCATTAAGTCCTCTGTATTCCAATGTTTCTTATGTCATTTTCCCATCTTTTCTTCTATATTTTGAAATGCCTAGATTTGGTCTCTTAATTAAATTGTGCATCTAAAATCTTGTTAGTTTATCTGTAGCAAAATTACCCGTATTTTTGTAGATCCACTTTTGATAAACAGAAAGACTAACGTACCAATCCTCTTAACTCTCGGGTCTGCAAATTCTTTTCTGTAAAGTGGCAGATAGTAAATATTTTAGGCTTTATAGGCCACACTGTTTCTGATACAACCACCTAACTTTGCTGTTATAGCCTGAAAGTAGCCATAGACAGTATTTAAGTGAATGAGTATGGCTGTGTTCCAATAAAATTTCATTTACAATAACGGGCAACAGCAGGGATTTGGTTCACGGACAGCAGTTTGCCAATCCCTGCTCTAATGGATTAGATTTCTTCATCATCCAGAAAAGTTTAGTGTCTTCTTCCTTTTTTTTTTTTAAACAAGCTGACTGGTAACCACAATCAAAATCATGCTGGCCTAAGAGTATCTTAGGAGACTGAATAAGAAATGCTTATGCGTAATTTGCAAAATTCATCTCCCAAATCTCAAATTCAATCTACACAAGATTTTAAACAACTCTACAGAGCTATAAAACAAAAAAAAATTGATATGTGAAGATGAAAATTCCTATTTATAGAATTTTTCATATTTTCTTCTTCCTGGAATATCTCTTTGTAAGTTTTATATCATTATCTATTTCCCTGCAGTCTTTCTTTGCTTCTATCTTTCTAAAGTTTCACTTCATCTTTCTTTCCCCATCCCCACAAAACTACAAAATGAACCAAACCCCTCATAGTCACAGTTAGAAAGCGTTAGATCACCTATTCTCATTAAAAAAAAAAAGTCTTAAGTATATTACTCTTAGCCCTAGAAATTACATATTCAGAATTTATCCTAAGGAAAAAATTAAGAATGTACATGAAGATTTAGACATTAAGAGGCTAAGACAGTATTACTAATAATAGTAAAAAAATTGATGACAATTTCCAAAAATAGGAGATTAAGTAATTATGATATATCCGTATCATAGAATAAATCTATGGCTCTCATACCAAATCCTGCTTGCTGCCTGTTTCTGTAAAAATAAAGTTTGATTGGAACACACTATACCCATTTTGAATGGTCTAAGGCTGCTTCTGCTGCAGGCAGAGTTGAATAGTTGCATCAGAGACCTTCTAGCCCTTAAAGTGTAAAAAATATATTACACAGCCCTTTACAGAATAAGTTTGCTAACTTCAGCAACAGATAGTGTTGAAGTATATTTCCTACCATGAGCAGATGTTTATAATATTTTTATTTTAGGTAATATTCAGGTTTTATTCAGGTTAATATAAATAATATATTAAATCAGACAATGGATGATTTTCATCTTGCTTATATATATTTTCTAAATATTATACAATTTGTGTAGAGAAAGGCAGGTAGGAAGGAGTCACCTACTTCTAAATGACCCAGAAATTACAAAAAGCAAAAACAAAAACAAAACCAACAACTAAGTACGATCACTAACTTTACAAAAGGCATATGCACATAACTTCCTGTTGAACAGTTTCTCTTCATTTTCTCTCTTCACTGTAAATAATGTTTTGGGGTTTCACATTTATTCATTCTATTTTATTTCTTCAACTAAAGTATACAGGACTTTCTTTAGAATCATTGGTTTTAAGTTACTAATCCCATGTTACTAACAGAACTATATCCCTCAAACACCAGACGTTTCAAAGGTCTATTTTATTCATCTATTTGTCTACGGTATCTTTGTACTTCCAGTGCTAATCATGGTTGGTTCTTTCACTCACAAATATAGGCATAAATTATCCATTCATCAAATAATTTTTAGAAGCCCAGTGTTAGGTGCTAGACCACAGGCTGCTCATAATCACAGTCCTTGATCTCACGGACTTTGCACTCTCCTCAGAGATAAAGACGAGTAAATAGGCAATTACATGTAGTATGGTAATTCTATATCCAGAAGTATCTAACTCAGATTTGTGAGAACATAGGAAACCTTCCCAGAAGAAGCAACAAAAGAGCAAAGTGAGAAAGAATGTTGCAGTACGTACGGAAACCTGAAGACAAATGAGAACATGGGATGGTCTCAGAAAGGGAAAAAATGTAGGTAGGATGAAGCAAGGAGTGCAACACAGAGGAAGACAACGCACATATGTGTGAGTGTAAGAGAGAGTGTGTGTGTGTGAGAGAGAAGACTCTACGACCTGTGTGGATTTGCACCCTATAAAGTTTTCTTGTGGACACATTGTGGAGAAGCTAGGGACGGAACTATAATAGGAAGATCTGTTTAGCAGGCTGTTGGAGTAATTCAGGCAAGAGATGTCAGCAGAGATGGAGAAAACATCAAGAAGGATTTAGGGCATAAAATAACTGACTGAAATTTGACGGTAGGGTAAAGGAGAAAAAATCAAACATGACCCCAAATTTTGATTTAAGCAACTGGATAGATGGGAGTGTCATTCAAAAGAAAACTAAGAAAGAGTAGGTTGATTTGTTTCGAACTTGTGGAATTTTACATCTATAGAATTTCCACATGGAGATTTACATTAAGCACAATTAGGTACACAGATGTGGAGCTTAGAGAGAGATCTGGGCTAGAGAAGAAGACAGATCTGAGAGCACGAGTGGCAACTGGGAAAGACTGCTCAGCGAGAACAGACAGACAAGAAAAGCAGGGCGGCATGGGGGAGCTGGCCCCATTGCCAAGTGGTTAAGTTCACGCGCTCTGCTTTGGCAGCCCAGGGTTTGTCAGTTCAGGTCCTGGGCACGGACCTACACACTGCTCATCAAGCCATGCTTTGGTGGCATCCCACACAGAAGAACTAGAATGACCTACAACTAGGATATACAACTATGTACTGGGGTTTCGGGGAGAAAAAAAAAAAGAGGAAGGTTGGCAACAGATGTTAGCTCAGGGCCAATCTTCCTCACCAAAAAGAATACCTTTAAAAAAAGAAAGAAAGAAAGAAAGAAAAGGGGTAAAAGATAGAAACTTGAGGAATGTTAATATTTAAGGGAGGAATAGAAGATTATGATTTTGTGGGATGTTAAAGAATGAGCCCCTAAGAGAGGTGCCAGGCAAGAAAGGGAGATAATAGTCAGTGAATAACTGAGAATGTATGTTAGCCATGCAACCAGAGTTCCCAGGGTCCAGTAGAAATGTCTAAGAGAAAGGCAAGCAATGAGAGGATGGATCAGACACTGAAAGCAAGACACAGATAAAAGTATATAAGAAATGGGAAGAGGCACTTCCAGAATGGCAGAGGAAAGACCTTTGAAAACCTATGCTCTGGAAAGCAAAAGGAACACTGGCAAATAGTGTCAAAATCAACTTTTTCCAGCACTCTGGAAATTAACTAAAGGCTGTGACAATCCAAGAGTGTCTACTCAAGAAAACCAGTTGAATCTTAGCAAGAATAACAAGCTTTGTGGTGTTTTAATTTGCCCTAATCCAATCTCCCAACCCCAGCTCCAAGGTAGCCTTGAAAACCAAAGCCTTGCAACCATGGTAGCTGTAAAAACCAAAAGCCAAAGCAGGCACTGCAGAGCCCAGAACAGATGTGGAATTACTCAAAAGCCCCATTCTATCAAAACTGTCACTATCTGACCTGCCTTGTAGATTGCTAAAAAGCTCCATTCTCAAGGCTTGTCTTTGATTCAGACTCAAAGCTCACTCTATGTGTATAGTCCTATCTGCAGCATATATTTTATTTAAGTTTTTTAATTTTTTTTTTAGGAAGATTAGCCCTGAGCTAACTACTGCCAATCCTCCTCTTTTTGCTGAGGAAGACTGGCCCTGAGCTCACATCCACGCCCATCTTCCTCTACTTTATACGTGGGATGCCTACCACAGCATGGCATGCCAAGCAGTGCCATGTCCGCACCTGGGATCCCAACTGATGAACCCCGCGCCGCCAAGAAGCAGAATGTGTGAACTTAACTGCTCCGCCACTGGGCCGGCCCCTGCAGCATATATTTTAAAACAACCAGCAGCAATTGCTTAACCTCACAGTTATGAGAGGGAGTTTTACAGTTGCAGCTAATAAGAGCCTGACCAAAAAACTTGAAAAACGGGGGAATGAAATGTCAATAAGCGGCTTTGAAAAGCTCTGATACAGTCCTGGGAAATTAGAAGGCTATGCATATGTGTGGAGCTGTGTGCATGCTGAGGAAGTCCTGAGAAAGCCCTAATCTTCACTTCTGGCTGAACTTGAGGCTCTGCTCCAACACACACACACAACACACAACACACACACACACACACACACACACACACACAGAGTCTCTCAGCAAAAGCTGGAAGGAGACCTACTGGCTCAAGGCATTTAAAGAAATCTCTGACCAGGAATTAACTAACCACTAAGCTAGCTGAATAGAGACTTCAAAGAATAGAGACTATACAGAATTAGCTCAGGAAAGTCACTAAAGAAGCAGACAGCAACATCACCAACGGAACAAAAACAAATCCTGGGGGTAGGGAGGAATATGATTTCCTTAACTGTCACATTATTTAAATTGTCTAGTTTTCAACAAAAAAATTATAAGACATAGAAAGAAATAGGGAAGTATGGCCCATACACAGGAAAAAAAGCAGTCAATAGAAACTGTCCCTAAAGAAGCTCAGATGTTGGTCTTACCAGACAAAGACTTTAAACCAGTTATTCTAAATATTTCAAAGAACTAAAGGAAATTATGTCTAAAGAATTAAAGGAAAGTTCGAGAATCATACCTTACATAATCGAGACGAAGAGACAGAAATTATAACAAAGAATCAAACAGAAATACTGGAGTT
Source organism: Equus asinus (assembly GCF_041296235.1). Lineage (NCBI taxonomy): Eukaryota > Metazoa > Chordata > Mammalia > Perissodactyla > Equidae > Equus > Equus asinus. The sequence continues at coordinate 46,668,032 of NC_091813.1, forward strand.
GAAAAGTGCAGTAACAGAAATTAAAAATTTACTAGAGAGGGTCAACAGCATATTTGATTGGCACAAGAAAGAATCACTGAGCTTGAAGACAGGTCAGTTGAAATTCTCCAATCTGAGGAACAAAAACAAAAATAATGAAGAGAAATTAACAGAGGCTCAGAGATCTGTGAGACTCCATCAAGCATCCCAACATATACATAACGTGAGTTTCAGGAGGAGAGGAGAGAGAGAAAGGAGTGGAAAGAATATTTGAAAAAATAATGGCCAAAAACTTTCCAAATTTGATGGAAAACGTTAATCTGCATATCTAAGAAGCTCAACAAACTTCAAAGTGGGACAAACTTGAAAAGATCCACACTTAGACATATGATAGCCAATCTGTCAAAAGACAAAAAGAAAATCCTGAAAGCAGAAAAGCAATTCATCATGTTCAAACTTTCCTCAGTAAGATTAATAGCTGATTTTTCATTAGAAACCATAAAGGCCAGTGGGCAGTGGGATGATATAGTCAAAAGTGATGAAAGAAAAAGACTGTCAGCCAAGAATTCTATATCTAGCAAAACTACCCTTCAAAAATGAAGGAGAGCTGGGTGAGGTGGGGAAAAAAAGAAAAAATTGAGATATTCCCAAATAAAAAAAAATTGAGAGAAATCATCACACCTAGCAGACCTGCCCTACAAGAACAACTAAAGGATGTTTCCTTTCAGGCTGAAATGAAAAAACAATAGACAGTAACTTAAATCCACACTAAGCAATAAAGAACACCAATAAAGGTAACTACATAGGTAAATACCAAAGATAATAAAAACAGGGGCCAGCCCTGTGGCACAGCGGTTAAGTGGGCACGTTCCACTTCAGTGGCCCGGGGTTCACCGGTTCAGATCCCGGGTGCAGACATGGCACCGCTTGGCAAGCCATGCTGTGGTAGGCATCCCACATATAAAGTAGAGGAAGATGGGCACGGACGTTAGCTCACGGCTGGTCTTCCTCAGCAAAAGAGGAGGATTGGCAGCAATAAACTCAGGGCTAATCTTCCTCAAAAGAAAAATAATAATAATAAAAACATTTTTTGTTTGTAACTCTTGTTTGCCTATCTCATTTAAAGGACAGGTACATAAAATAATAATTATAAAATTGTCTTGATGGGCTTATAATGTGTAAAGATGTAATTTATACAAATGGTGTTATATTGGAGCAAAGTTTTTATATACTACTAAAATTAAACTGGGATTAATCCAAACTAGACTGTTTTAAATTAAGATATTAGGTGTAATTCCCACGGCAACTATGAAAAAAATAACTAAAATTTTATATATATATATATACACGTATGTATATATATATATATAAGAAACAATAATGGAATTAAAATAGTATAATAGAAAATAACTAGGATAAAAGAAGGCTATAATTGAGGAAGAGAGCAACAAAAAAGCATGAGACATAGAGAAAACAAAAAAATGGCAGATGTAAAACTATACAGAACTATGTAGGTGGCCGCAGGGACACATTATATCTTGGCCTATAGCTCTCTACTCAATGGGGAGGATCAATTTTCCGATTTTTACATTCACCAGTACAATCTGCGGTACTATGCCAAATGAGGAGACTTTACAGAAGCATCACAAGCCAAAGAAATTCTGGAGATTAGAATCCTTTGTCTCAGCCATATACTCTATATCCAGAAGAATCATCACCGAGGAAAAAGGAAAAAGGTTGATGTAAGGGGTATTTTTGAAGAAAATAAAGAATATGATTAGTATTTAGATGGAAAACACTGTAACTGCATCTCATTCTTGAAGGATCAGCTCACTTGCTAATTTAATTATATCCACCTTCCTTTACCTACAATAGTAACTTTAAAACTTGTTTCCTCATTTATGTTCTCACAGCACCTGTACAACTCTACCACGGCATTTATCATATTATGCTATACATAAACTTATACTCAGTGGAATCACATCATATATACACTTTATTTACTGCGTAGAAAGAAATCAAGGGGGACAGGAGGAGACACATGAAGGGAGAAAGAACAAATGAATGAATATGAAAACACAATGAAATGGCACCAGTGTGTCCAATCAATAAATTTAACTTCTAGAGCCATGAGGTAGGGTATACACACAAATTTGTTGTTCCTTAGTTAGTCTCAGTTACTTTGTCCTTCTAACAGCAGAAGCACCTCCTATTGAGAGAGGCAACTAAGTATGATTCTATTGTCTAAAAGCTACATTTCACAGTTTTCATAAAGCATGGCCCTGTTTGCAGACCAACTATTTCAACTATGGCTCAAATGAGGAAACAGTGATTAGTGTCTATATCTAAGCAAAACAAAGCTGTTGGACTTATTGAAAGATACTGTGGCTGGTTTCATGCAATTCAAGAGACTGTCAAGGGAATTCTGCCTGTGAGGTTTTAATCTCATTCCTTTGCTTCAGAACCTAATCTGCATGTAAGATGCAACTTCACTCTGTCTCTGCACCTACAGTGTGAGTTCCTTGAACACACATATCATGTCTTCTTATTCTCCCTATTCTCAATGCCTAGCAGAGAGCCTGGAATACAGTGGATGTTTGATACATGCTGGGCAAGCATGTGTGGTATAATAAAAATATACATATTTGGTCTTTGTGCCTGATTCCTGACACAGAACTTCTAAAACCCTTGGCAATTCCTGAGAGATAGGAATGACTTTTGTTATTCATAATAAAGCCCTTTCAACCATACCTGAATTTATGCTAATGAGGTCTCTTGGTGAGGTCTTTAGATAACTTCTGAACTGGGGCTGGTTGCCAGAGGAATCAATAGTATCATTAGAGGGTTGAAACTTTCAACCCCATTTCCCCCCCTACCTCACTTCCAGGGAGGGGAGAGAGACTTAAGATTTAGTTCAATCATCACCGGCCAATGATTTAATCATTCGTACCTTTAAAATGAAACTTCAGTAAAAACTCTTGAACAATGAGGTTTTGCGGAGCTCCTGGTTGGTGGTGCATCCTGAGTCCACGGGGACAGAGGCATCTGCGCTCAGGATCCTTCTGAACCTTGCCCTATGTATCTGTTCATCTGGCTCTTCATTTCTATTCTTTATAATAAACTGTATAACACTTTCCTGAGTTCTGAGCTGTTCTAGCATTTACTGAACCTGGGAGGGTGGGGGGTTGTGGGAAGCTCCAAATTCGTAGTCGGCTGGGCAGATGCGCAGGTAGCCTGGGGACTCCATTTGTGCCTGGCATGTGAATTGGGGGCAGTCTTGTGGGACTGATTCCTTACCCACTGGGGTCTGCACTAACTTTGGGTAGTTAGTGTCACAAGTGAATTGAATTGTAGAACATCCACAGTCGATCTCAGAGCATTGAGACTTTCTTGTTGGAAAGGTGACAAAATAAGGATGTCATTTTCATACTAGGTAACTCCTAAGAAGGCTTTCAACTGAGTCTAGTAGAAAATCTGACTTCTATTTTCTCTCCTTATAAAGAATTTATTTTCAAATGATAATGAAGATATTTATAATGTCCTCCCATATCCCCCTATTTGCAAGGGGATTCAGAGACTGAAATAAGAACCAATTTTCCATTTTAAATAACAGTAAAATAACCAATAACATATAACATACAAATTCTTTTATAATTAATAGATCAAGAAGCTGACGAAATGATGTGTCCAAAGTCCATATGTAATTTAATTTGCAATTATTATTACAGAAAGGAAATCCGTAATTACCATGACTTTCACAGTGATTGTGAACCTCAGTTTGGGTACTGGTTAAAGGGCCACACACCAAGGTATATCATCATAGTTTTCCTAAAAAGCCTAGCCTTAAAAAATTAAACTAACAGTGGTTTCAAACCAGAATCTCCAAGAAAATGTATACTTTTCAGACTAAATGTCTTATAATTAACTAGTGTTTATTAACCTCTGCTAAAAATAAAATTTCAGCCTGTAAACAAATATTGTTTTAGTTTTGGACATTTTAGCCAGAATGGTCACACACACTAATCTTTGTGGTATTTCAATTGAAAGGTAAGTAATACAACGTCTTGAAGTAAAATTAATAACCTGATCATAGTTTGAAAATTCACCTCAGATGATTTAAAGCAGTATTAATAGCTAATCAAGATAAACTTAGTGTCCAATCAAATTTGTATATAAATGCCTGAATTTTCTTTCAAGGACACATAAATAAAAAATGTCATACGAAATTATGTAAATCTAGTAAATTGTTCAACCATACATTACGGTAGCTGAACAATCAAGGACCTTAAAATTTTATCTATCTACAAAAAAGTGAGAAAACAACCCACAGAATAAGAGAAAACTATTTGGAAATCATATTTGATGAGGAACTTGTATCTAGAATAAACAACTCTTACAACTCAAAAAGACAACTCAATTTTTAAATGGACATGGGCTCTAAATAGACGTTTCTCCAAGAAGATATAAAAATGGCCAATAAGTACATGAAAAGATGCTCTACATCAGTAGGAGTAGTGAAATGCAAATCAAAACCACAATGAAACACCACTTCACACCCACTAGATGGCTGTAATTAAAAAGTCAGACAATAACAAGTGTTGTGGAGAAACTGGAAACCTCATATACCACTGATAGGAATGTTAAATGGTAGGGCTGCTTTGGAAAATAGTCTGGTAGTTCCTCAAAAGGTTAAACATAGAGTTATCGTATAATGAGCAATTTTACTCCAAGATATATGCCCAAGATAAATAAAAATATAAATCCACACAAAAACTTGTACATGAATGCTCATAGCAGCATTATTCATAATAGCCAGAAGGTGGTAATAACCCAAATGTCTACCAACAGATGAATGGATAAACATAACATGGAATATCCATACAATGGAATATTTATTCAGCCATAAAAAGGAATGAAATACTGATACAGGCTATAACATGGATGAACCTCGGAAACATTATGCTAAGTTAAAGAAGACAGAAATAAAAGATCACATATTGCATAATTCCGTTTCTGTTAAATGTCCAAAATAGGTAAATTTATAGGGACATAAATGTAACTAGTGGTGCTAAAGGCTGATGGTGTCAAGCAGAAAGGGTAATGACTGCTACTGGATATGGCGTTTCTTTTTAGAGTGATAGAAATGTTCTAAAATTGACTGTGGTGATGGTTGCACAGGTCTAAAAAACATTGAATTGGACACTTTACATAGGTAAATTGTATGGTATGTGAAATATACCTGAATAAACCTGTTATGTAATTTTTTAACCTATCCATACTCATTATTTTCTTTGGAGGTCTCTAATGAGAGGACCTAACTTTCAATAAGCCACTAGAGTCCATGCATTCATTAAAAGGAATTATTTGTATCATAGAAATAAATTACAAATAAACTGAGAGAAATAACATTAGCCACTAAAACCACTTATACATCTTTATTTCCATTTACTGATACACCAAATATAGTATTTTAAACATTGAGTCACATTAAGATGTTTTCAAATTATAGAGATGTTCCACTTAAAGTGATCATTACCAAAAACAGATAAAGAAGTTAACGATTAAGAACTGACAATGTTAAGTTTTTTCAGACAATAAAAACTTAATGACAATAAAACTAAATACTACACTGTATTTAATATTGACTGTCAAAAGGTAGAGGCAGCATAGCCTTTTCCCACCCCTCAAACTACTCCCCCCTCAAATATCCTACAACTTTTGTTTATGAATTAAAGGGAAGTTTTCTTAGGACTATGTTTAGTTACCTAAGAGTACCAAATTGATATGGCCAGTTAGTTCTACTAAGTTTAACTGGTCTCATGGGGGCCTGAATAAGGAAGAGTTATAAATCATGAAAATCAGAAGTTCAAAATTCTGGCAGAAACATATTACTAAACCTATCAAAAACTGCAAACCAGTGGAGCAACATCTTTAAAATATTAAAAGAGAAAACGAAATTTTTTAAGTGGTTGCTCTAGAGTTTGCTGTATACATTTACATCTACTCTGTATCCACTGTCAAATAACACTATACTATGCTTCAAGAGTAGTGCAGGTACCTTATAACAGTATTCCCAATTCCGCCCTCCTCTCCCTTATAACATCAGTATCATTCATTTCATTTATCCATAAGCTATAATCACCAGTACATTGTTTCTATTATTATTTTGAACAGTTACCTATTATATTAATTAAGAACAAGAAAACAAAAGTTTTATTTCACCTGCACTTATTCCTTCTCTAATACTCTTCCTTTCTTTATGTGGGTCCCACTTTCTGACCTATCTATGTTTCCTTTTCTCTGAAGAACTTTTTAAAACATTTCTTGCAAGGCAAGTAACACTTCTAACTGGTGATAGATTCCTTCAATTTTTATTGGTCTGAGAAAGTTTTTATTTTTCCTTCACTTTTGAAGGATAATTTCAATGTTTACAGAATTCTAGGTTGGTGAGCTTTTCTTTCAACACTAAGTATTTCACTCCACTTTCTTCTTGCCTGCATGGTTTGTACAGAGAAGTCTGATGTAATTCCTAGCCTTCTTCCTTATATAGGTAAGGTGTTTTTTCCCCTCTGGCTTCATTCAAGATTTTCTTTGCCTTTGGTTTCCTGTAGTTTGATTATGATATGCCTAGGTGTAGTTTTGGTATTTATCCCATGTGGTGTCCTCCGAGCTTCTTGGATTGGTGGTTTGGTGTCTGTCATTAATTTTAGAAAATTCTCAGCCATTATTACTTCAAGCATTTCTTTTGCCCCCTCCTCCCTTCTCCTCTGAGGAGCCCATCAAAGGCATTCCTCATTTCAGTGCTTTTGATTTCTAGCATTTCCTTTTGATTCTTTTTTAGAATTTCAATCTCTCTGCTCACATTATCCATCTGTTCTTGCATGTTGTGTACTTTCTCCATTAGAGCCCTTAGCATATTAATCATAGTTATTTTAAATTCCCAGTTTGACAATTCCAAAATCTCTGCCATATCTGACTAGGAGTTATACCGTATTTATGTAGTTAAAGAGCTCAGAGGCTAAAATGTCCTCTAATTCCTTATTTTTGTCTCTCCTGTTGTGTTTGGGTTGTCCTAGAAACTCCTTTAGAGTGCAAGCCATGCAGCTGTTTCATGTGTAATCCTCTATTACTATACAGGAGCCCTGCTGACATGGTGGTAAGATGCAGGGCAGGGAGGAGAAGTGTTCTTAATCCTATGATTAGGTCTGAGTCTTTTACTGGGCCTGTTATCCCTGGTTGTGCCCTCTGCAAGTGAGCCTCAGCCTTTTTTCCCCCTTAGATGAGACGGTAAGATTAAACGGGGCTGGAGTTGGGTATTTCCCTCTCCCCAAGTTGGTTAGGCTCTGGTAGTTTCCTTTTTGGGCAGGGGGAGAACAGAATGCTCTGAGCATGTTTCAAAATGGTTACTATTCCTCTCCCCCTGCCAGAAGCATGAGAGGATTCCTATTCCAGTCTTTACTGTGTGAACCTGATAGAGCTCATGGAGGAAAAACTCACAAAACTGTGGGAACCTCCCTAAAACTGTGCCCTCAGAAGTTTTTAACTCCCAAGATAATCCACATTCAGCTTCTGGCAGTTCATCAGTTCAACCTTTTCTACCAGTTCCTGGCTCTGTCAGCTTCTGCTCCCAGTAAGCTATGATTCTGTGTGTTTGCCTGTCTCTTCAGTTTTCAGGGGACTAGTTTACTCTGTGATCTCAATTCTCTGATGGATCTAAGAAGAGTTGTTGATTTTTAGTTTGTTAACTTTGTTCTTGTTCTGAGGACAAGAATGACAACTTCTAATTTCTTTCATGTCTGAGTGTGAATCAGAACTCTTATGTCCTTTTGCTATGTTCCCATCATTCCTTGAACACTTTCTTATTTTCTGGAACAATAAGATGTTCCAGGCTCATCTTGTACTTTCTATGCCCCAGCCACAGAATCAGTCATCTCTCAAGGGAGTTTTGGTTACTTTTAGTGGAGAATGTTACTTAGAAATCAAGATCTGGATGCAAAATGTGCTCATGGTAGGTGGGTGTCATTACTTCTAGAACCTCTAAGCACACAGAGCTAGGAAAATTACGTATTTATACACATACTCATATCCCTATATTTATTTCTGTATCTACCTATTTATCTTTCCTACTCTATATATAATAAAAACTATGGATTCATTCTCATACCTCCAATTTCAACCCAATAACCTAGAGACATTCTAGTTGGCCCCATTTCCAAGTTTCTCTCATGTCCAACTGTGAGAAATATGGCTCCCATTTTCCTAAATATATTTACTCTCTTGCACAAATCTAAAAAACATAAAAAGTAGCTTCAGAATTACTAACCACTACCACTGAAAAAGGCATATCTACTAACTAGAATTCAATATTTGTTTACTCTTCTGAGGGAGGAAGAATGGTAAAATTCCCATATAGTGAAATACACAAATATTAACTGTACCTTAATTAATTTTGACAAATGTGTGTATCTTTACCAAGTTGCGGAACATTTCCCATTTTCATCACCCCCAAAATTCCCGTATGCTGCTTTTCAGTCAATCCCCACCTCCTCTGAGGGAATTATTGTTCTGATTTTTCACAAGTTTTGTCTAGCACTTCATAAAATTGGAATCACACTGTACATACTCTTTTATGCCTGAAGTCTTTTTGCTCAGCATAGTGATTTTGATGTTCGTCCACGACATCACATGTAGCAGTAGTTCATTCCTTCTTATTGCTCCATAGTAACTCCTTGTGTGGATATATCACAGTTTGCTTACCCATTTTATATATGAGACAAGAGATTCAGAGTGCCTAAACTCACACAGTTACCTGGATGAGAAGAATTCCAAAGATCTCAGAGCCAGAAGAACTCTAAGCTCCTGATTCTTAGTCTGGTGTTCTTTTAATTCTACCAAAGCACCACTTTGAACAAGCTAAACAAGAACACCACCACCAAAAACTCCAGGGACATCTTTTTTAATCAAGTAAAATTAGTGATTTATAAGGAAGTACCTATTTATAATCACATCACAGATGTATTGATATTTTTAAAAATCACCACTATGATACTTTCTAACAAATTCTTAATAGGAAAGGAAAAACATACAAATTAAAAGCTCACTGAATCAAATACAAACATTTTAAAATCTTTAAGAATATCTGTATAGTTAACAACATTGACATTTCTTCCATAATCCATATTCCTTCATAATCCTTACTTCTGCCAATGGTGATTCCAAATATATCTGGCATTTCTCAAATAACATCTCCTAAACAGTTACTTTATATTCTGCCTTAAATAAAACAATTTATATGTTCACCAATTTCTGCTGTTTAATCTTATAAACTGCCAAGAGGAGTACTCTCCTAATTCTAGCATTCCTAGACAACTTTTAGCCTTGTAAGTCTCTTCTCAAGTCTGTCAAATCATCCATTTCTAATCCTCTATTTAGAAAATCTATTAATCTAGCTCTCCTTAAAACACCATATAAAAGATAGTTCTTCTTCAACCCACAATCTTTAAGCTCTCAGACCATAACTAACTTAGTTATTCTGATCTAAGGATGAGAATTTTTCTGTAATATCAAATGCTACCACTTTCCCCTCATGATGAAAGTCTGTGGTGGCACCATTCAAGGTGACTGTAAGTCATTACCATAGACTGAAGAGCCAAAAGTAGGGGGATACCGACAGTGAGATTACCATTTGGTTAGACTGTCCCACCACTTCCCCCTGGGCACCAAACATACATACTCTGCTTCTTGGTCCAATGTACATGAATTTCCTGAAGTTGAAGTAACTGAGAGAATTTGACGTCTCTTCCTCAAAGGCCATGAACAAATCTATGGATCTATTATTATCTGATGTAAGCCTCACTGTAAAGTTCTCCTCTAATAGGTTTCCAGAGCTCTCAAGTATTCCAAAACAACATCCATCTCACAAGAACATGATGAAATATAAAGTGCACCTTAAAGCGCTGAGCACCTGAAGATACGATAAAATTTGAAATGCTCACACAAGTCAGGGATGTTGTGATCCTAATTCTGCTAACATGAGAACAGATTAGCTTTAGACTTAATCTATCACATATATCATGACCCAAGAACTTAGTCTATAACACAAATGAGGTAGATGAGACCAATTAACATCTTATTTCACTTACAAGTCACAATCATTTGCTCATAATTTATGAGAAATAAAATGCCAATTATTATTCTGAGTGAAGAAAACAAACAACTTAAGATGTAATGAGAGCACTGAAGAGAATTCTGTTTAAAGCAGCTCCAGCTCCTCAGTGGTCAACATGATTATAAATAAGGTGACCATATAATCTGTCATCACATTGGGATTTTTGAGAATAAAGGGGGGTGTTTTATTAATAATTATGCAAAGGTAAATTGGGGACATCCCAGACTAACTGGGATGAATAGTTATCTTAGTATTAAGAACTCCTCAAATCACAGAGACTCTTTACTTTTTCTTTCTTAGATTCTCTTCAGTAGGAATCTCCTACTGTGAAGCAGTAGGAAATCTAGCACTTGATATTAAGATTAGTGGCTATGGTATTTTAAAGAGACAGGCACATATTAAAAATGAATAACAGATCTATTCTTTTTACAGTAGCAGAGACATGAAGGGTGAATAACTTCATGCAAATCTGGATAAGACTTCTTTACCTTAACTGATGGCAACCATGAACACAGAAAAACTACACACTAATTACTAACCTTACTCACAAGCACATTTAGATTCAGATGGTACTTCCTGAGCTTCTGTGTTTAATTTTTATATTTGAAAACAATTTTCAACTATACCTACCATCTCAAAGCATATTACTTTTTGTTTTAACATACTGCAAGGGGGGAAATCTGTTTTTATTGCTAAAACTACAGAAAACACTTGATGGTTTGCAAAAGATTGTTACATGGGTGGTAGCAACACTTGGCCTCTAGCCTCTTGCCAAATACCACACCACACGTGTTCTGCATCACCAGTAAACCCAGATGCCCTTATGTGAAGTATTTCATATCCAACCAGAATTAATTAAGAGACAAACAATCCTATGGTCTTAGTGGATGAAACCAAGAACTTCTAATCTAATGTTAGGACTTTGGGAAAGTAATTTAACCTCTTTCTAAATATTCATTTTGGTCAAAGTCTAAGACATGACTGAAGAAGGTCTTGACACTGAAAAAGAAGTCAAACTCTTTATATTAAAAAATATATATAAATACTTTATGCCAGGGGTGGGCAAACTTTTTCTGTAAGAGGACAAATAGTACGTTTTAGGCTTTGTGGGCCATACAGTCTCTGTTGCAACTATTTACATCCTGTTGGACCAAAAAAGCAGCCATAGCTAATATGCAAATGAATGGGAGAGGCTGTGATCCAATAAAACTTTACTTACAAAAAACAGGCGGTGGGACTGGATTTGACTCTGAGGGCTGTAGTTTGCTAACCCCTACAAGCTCTTTTCACTAGTATCACTAGTGCCTTGGACAGTGTCTGGTACATAATACATGCTCTGTAAATGTTTATAGATGATATTATTTAATAATAAAAAAACACAAGCAAAATGTCTGAGCTGTTTTGGTACAAACATTGTGTTTATGGAGTACTTTTTGAGACTTTAACTTCCTAGGTAGAACATAAGGTTGGTATTTCTCACACAAAAATACTTCTTTTTAAATTTTTTAAATAAAAATTTTTACTTTAATTATATTAATCACAGTCATGTCGGTATTAACTCTGCTTAACCAAGATTAATATTAATTTTCTGGCTCCTTGGGGCCATTCACATTAATAAGTAATCTGACCATATAGTATAAGGACTAGAGCTGAAAGGTCATGTTGAGTTAAGGCGAGAGTTAATACCCTGACAAGGGAAAGTCAAAGGTTAGTGGAAAAAAACTCTGCAGAGGAAACTGATGTGCAGAGAAGAGAATGGAATAAAAGACCTGTTTGCACCATGCAAGGAAGATCTGAAAGATTTCTCTGTATTATAATAATAAATTTCCTTTTCATTAGAGCTTCTCTGAAAGGCTTCTGTTCTTTGCAACTAAATGATTCCTGACTAGAAAATGGATTATGAAACATTTTAGAGAGGTGTTAATAAACTTGAGCTGAATCTTTAAAAAATGAATAGACTGGGCTTCCAGTCTACATGTAATAGGGAACAGATTTACGCTGCCGCCTGAAATAATTAAAAAAACAGAAAAAGAAATGAAACAATGGTTTTCAGACATTGGACAATGGCTGGTATAGGAGAGTAATGCCCAAGAGAAGGGAAACAAAGTGAGCCCCCTCCAAGAGCTCCTTGCTTAGAGAGCGCTTCCAGGAAGCAGACGGAGAAGGAACCTAGGTGGAACCCAGCAATTTCCCTGAGTTGAGAAAATAAAGTTGGGAGGCCAAGCTTGCTAGAATTTGCCTGGCAGAGTACCAGAGAGGAGAGATCTACAGAGAGAGAGTACACAGATCTGCAGAGGGTCCCCCTAAAGTCTTCACAGAGTAATATCAGCACATGCTTGTGAGGACTCTACTCAAAGGAGGAAAAAAAATCAACTAAAAGGAGCAGAAGGAACAATCCCAGGGGCTCAGACAGTGGCAGGAATAATTTGTGTTTCATTCAGAAAGGGAAAAATCTCATACTTCACAGGACTTCAGGCAGAACAATCATAAGGTGATTGCCTTAGGAGTGGAGCAAAATCAGCCCGGTAAAGTATCTGCAAAATATATATATTTGATAAAGGATCTAAGTCCAGAATACATAAAGAACCTTATCAATTCAATAAGAAGGAAAACAACTATTTTTTTAATGGGCAAAAGATTTGGATACTTCATCAAAGAAGATAGATTACTATATGAAAATAAGCACAATGAAAAGGTATTCAGTATCCTTAGTTCTTAGAAATGAAAATTAAAACAATGAGATATCATTACATTCTCACTAGAAAGGATACAATTTTAAAAAGACTAAACCAGAACCAAATGTTGATGAGAGTATGGAGAAATTTGATCTTCTAGACACTGCTGGAGGTAATGCAAAATGGTATAGCTACTTTGGAAGAGAGTTTGGCAGTTTCTTATGAAGTAAACTTACCACGTGACTCAGCAATCCCACTCCTAAGTATTTATAAAAGAAACAAAAATATGTACTCACACAAAGACTTGTACATGAATGCTCACAGCAGCTTTATTCATAATAGCCAAACTGAAAACAATCCAAATGTCCAGCTCCTATTGAATGGTACATCCATATAATGGAATATGACTCAGCAATATAAAGGAACATAGTACTGATACATGCAACAATGTGGATGAAGACACAAATGGCTACATACTGTATGATTCCATTTATATGAAATTCTAGAAAAGGCAAAACTATAGTAATTACAGTGACAAGGTAGATCAGTGGCTGCTGGGGGTGGGGAAGAAGGTTTGACTGAAAGGGGCACAGGGAACTTTTTAGGGTGATAGAAATGTTCTATATATCATGATTGTGGTGATGGATGGTGGTTACATGACTGCATACATTTGTCAAACTCATCTAACTGCATACTTAAAATTGGTCAATTTTGTTGTATGTAAATTATACCTCAATAAACTGATTAAAGAAAAAGAACAGAGGAATGAACATATCTTCACTTTGTCTTACCTGTCCCTCACAAGGATTTATAAACGCTTGACAGAAAATGGCAGTAGGTAGGAAAGTAGAGATGTAGAGATCATCAGCAAGAAAGGACAGGGAGTTGATAGGAATGATGAAGTCATAAGGAGAAATAATATGCCACTGTTACTAGATTTTAACCATTCCAACAATGAGAATAATCTGCTCCTAAAAGAGACCCTGACCAGTCCAAAATATCATGTTTTATCAAAAAGGTGTTTCTTATATAACGTTCTAAGGGCTACTTAAATCAGAAGCATCCCAGACCTTCGCCATCAGACACCCTAAGTGAAAAATCCCCAAATCTACCTTTTAAAGATTTTATTTTTTCCTTTTTCTCCCCAAAGCCCCCTGGTACATAGTTGCATATTCTTCATTGTGGGTCCTTCTAGTTGTGGCATGTGGGACGCTGCCTCAGCGTGGTTTGATGAGCAGTGCCATGTCTGTGCCCAGGATTCGAACCAACGAAACACTGGGCCGCCTGCAGCGGAGCGCGCGAACTTAACCACTCGGCCACGGGGCCAGCCCCCCCAAATCTACCTTTTAAATTGCTCCCAAAGAAATCATTTTGCAAACTGAGTCTGAGAGAACCACTATACTGGAAGGAATATACACACGTGTGTGCACATGTACATACATCAACTGGGTTTGCAATGGCTCCAGGTCAATCGAATTCAACAGTACATACGCTCTCCCTACAGGAACACAAAATCATCTGTTTCATGGAGACATAAGGGGCTCAAACAAGATCATCTACAAAAACCGCTGAGGATAATTCCAAAGTACTCAATGTTGTTTTGCTTGCCAATCATCTTGGACTTGAGTAGGAAGACAATTCTAAGCAGACCAAAAAAACACCCTTCGATCTTACTAAGTGTGAAGTTACATGATGCCATATTGCTTCTGTTTCACCATAACATACTAGGTCGTAGCAGGTGATAGCCACTTCAATTTTAATTACTATTTGTAGTATCACAATATTTTCTTTAAATAAGTGATTTTTTGAAAGGTATATGCTATGTTTGCCCCTTTATTTTATAAATTCTGTTGGTTTCTTATAGAATTTCCTATGGGCTTTTTCTCTGTACGTTCAACTTAATTTCAAACATCTTTAAAATCAAGTACTACTATGTCAAAAGAAAACAACAACTTAAAAATGAAACAAAGCAATGTCAGGAACTGTAGAGAACAAAGCTGAGTGAAGAGGCCAAGGTCTTTACCTTCATGAAGTTTTATTTTTGTTGTGCTAAAATATATAAAACATAAAATTTAACATTTTAACCTTTTTTGAGTGTATAATTCAGAGGCAATAAGTACATTCACATTGTTGTGCAACCGTTACCACCATCCATCTATAGAACTTTTCCATCATCCCAAACTGAAACTGTGTACCCATTAAACAATAAATCCCTATTTCCCCCTTGTCCCAGCACCCGGTAACCACTAATCTACTTTCTCTACGAATTTGACTAGTCTAGGTGCCTCACATAAGTGGCATCATACAATATTTGTCCTTCTATCATGAGTTTTTTCTACTAATTTTTATTATATGTCTACATACCAAGCACTGGACACAAAGACTGGCAGCATACTGATTTGCCCTCATGAAACTTATACTCTAATAGAGAAGACAAGACAAAAAACAAAAAACAAAATCCTGCAAGTCAATGTGATAACTGCTCTAACAGAAGTACAAGTACAATGGTGGCACAAGACATGAACTCTGAGGAAACTCAGGAGAGCTTAACAATGAAAGCAATGTCTCAGGAGAGTTTTGAAATATGAAGAATTATCCAAATGGACATGGTCATTCCATCCAGAGGAATGGCATTCATTCATTCATCAAACATTTAATGAGTGACAACACAATGCCAAGCACTCTACACCTAGAAAAGTCAAAGTTCCTGCTTTCCTTAAGGTAAAAGCAAATGCAGAGCCATGAGATATGCATCTGAGCAAGAGCAAGCAGTTCAGACTGAAGGACAAAGTGCTTGAGAAGGAAGATGAGGCTGGCAATGCATCCAGGTATCAATGTAGAAAAACTGACTCCATACCATAGGCCAGTTTGAGAACTTTAGAATATATGAGTCACTGGTGGCACATGCTGGAAGCACATATTCCTAGAACAATCCCAAAGGTTTTTATTTCATATTTCTGGGGTGGACCCCAGGAATCTATACCCCAAGGTGATTGTAAAGCAGGTATATCCATGGACTGGTTTTTTGGAAATACCTCTGTAGAATGCGGCAAAGTAATGATGGCTTCAAAGGAGAATAATATGAACAGATTGTATGTTTAGTTTATTAATTTTTCCCCTAATTATAAAGTAATACATGTTTTTATTTAAAAGATAAAAAAGCACAAAAAAGGAAAAACACTACTCAAATCTACGACCTAGAGCTAAACACTTCACATTCTGGCATAGATTTTTTTCTCTGTGTACATTATATATATTTTTAATCAGAAACATCATGCCGTACAAACTATTTTGAAGCCTGTTTTCTTCACTTAGTCATGCAAGTGAACATTTCCCCCATCTATTCCTTCTTAGTAAGATTTTTTATGACTGCATAGCAGATCACATGTACCATATAGATGTAACTACCCCTAGGTTATTAGCCATTTTTCATGTACTTTCCTGTACCATTATCAATATGTCAACATTTGGATGAAATACGAGTTTTAGAAAGATTGCTCTAGTGACAAGGGCTGAATTTGAAAAGAGGTGAAACTAGAGGCAAGTTGAGGGGCCATCCTGACAGTTCAAGCAAAAATAATGAGACCTCAATTAAAGTAGTAACAAGAGAAATGGACAGAGAATGGATTTGAGAGGCCACAATCTAAATGTAAGGGTTTCTTATCTGTTTAAGATTATATACAAAGAAATATATTTACCAAAGCCCCACAATGTATCCAAGATTAATTATTGACAAAAACATATTAGGATAAAGGAATACTATGTATTTTTACTTTTCCCGGGGGGGGGGGGGGGGGATTTACACTCATATGCGTAAGATCAGGGTTCCAATTGTGTTTAAGTAACTTAGAGTCTTTCTTTTCATCAGAGGAAAAACAATTCCCTCTTGCAGTTCTACAACTGCGAAAGCAGAGCCATAAAGAGTCACAGTTGTCGACAGAAGCTTGATCCTCTGTTCTAGAGCATACACTGGGGCTGGAGCGGGAATTTAACACTCTAAACAAGAAACTGCCCATGATCAGGTTTACTTCAATTTTAAAAAGTATCTGTATATACTGAGGCTTTCTGCCAAAAAAGCAAATGCTTTATGCATTTGGCTCCCTGTCCTTTTATGTGGCTATTCTCCAATATCAACTTGGAGATATTCCCATTTCAAAATCTGCTAGCTACTGAAACAGGGTCAAACAAAATACTTTTCCTCTCTGTGAAAAAGTGTAATGTATCATGCCAAGGAATCTTACTAGGTAAAGCTGAGATCACATAAAAATGCTCACGATGAACCAGTTCCCCTCAAACTACTTTTTTTCCGATACTGATAGCCATTCCACAATATTAAGCTTAGACTTCAAATGTAAGGATGTTTATGATTAAACTTTTAGACACTTGAATCAGATTCTTTTTTTTAGTAAATCTGACACACCTCAATGGATGTAAATGAAAAAAAATTAGAAGTATAATCTTGCTTTCCTTTTTAGATAACATTCCTTTTTATTCATCTCTCGTGTAATTTAAAAAAGTAACTAGATAAGTCTCATTTATCACTTTTGATAATTCAAAGCATCTGAATCTACTCAAAAACTTTTTCCACACTTGAAACTTCCAAATTTTAAATTTGCTTTATTTGTACTAAGTGGTTTACTAATTTTTAGTGGTCTTAAATCTTCTATGCATAAAAACGTCTCTCATTTAAAAGGCATACCACTTACACTTCCAAACCATTTTCTCAATTAACAGGCTACAAAAACAAAACAAAACACTAATGCTGATTTCTTACTTGTATTGTACCTCATGTCTATTTAATTCTACATACTTCTAGGAGAATAAAATAAACATATCTGGGTCTAGCTACTTGATACCGTAATATTAATTTTTTTATTCCAAATTAAATATGTAATACTATAATAAGTGAAGCATAATTCGGAATGAAAATCTAATGAATTTCAAGTAATTAACATACATAGGAAAATAAGAAAATGTTTTTGACATATAAAACTAAAAACACACCTTAGTTCATAAGTCATTAGAATTATTACATTATACTCTATCTTCACAACAACAGCCACAATCCTGGGCCATTTCTCATGGTCCCCGAATCTAATCAGATTTTTTTAGTTGGACAAAAATTATTATAAACTTACATTGTACTAATAATCTGAAAGATCTCCGGACGTGCCAAAAAAGTATATATGCTTCCATACCACAGCTTCACCTTCTGAAATATCAATACTTCAGGAATAGCAACAACAACCCTTATCATTAAGGACATCTCCCTAAAAGATAAATCTCATCATATAGAATAAAAGAGTGGGGGGAAAAAAAGAAAACACCCAGAACAAATCATACAAGAGCTATGAGACAATATTTATGGTCTAGCATATATATAACTGAAATCACAAAAACAGAACACAGAACAGGTCAAAAGAAATATATGAAGAGACAATGGCTGAGAATTTTCCTAATTAAAGCACCAAATCACAAAATGAAGGAATTGAAAGAACAGCATACAAAAGAAAACAGACACATCATATTGAAAAGGTAAAGACACATCATATCCAAAGGCACATCCAAAGACAGAAAAAAATCTTAAAGACTGTGAAAAAAAGAAAAAGACACTTTACATACAGAGAATCAAAGATAAGAATTATAGCAAAACTATGCAAGACAGACCACGACAGTGACATCTTTTAAGTGCTGAAAGAAAAAAAAGGCAATCCACAATTCTATATTCAGTAAAAATACGTTATAAAAATCAAGGAAAAATAAAGTCTCTTTCAGAAAAACAAAAACTGAGATAATTCATTACCACCAGACTTGCTCTACAATAAATGTTAAAGGAAGTTCTTCAGGCAAATGATATATGACATCAGACAGAAACTTGGATCCACACAAAGAAATCACCCAACACTAGAAATGACATAAATGAAAGTAAACATGAAACTTCATTTATTTCTTATTTGTAATTGCTCTAAAATATAACTGCCTCAAGCAAAAAATAGTAGCAATATATTTTGTGTTGATAGCATATATAAAAGTAAAATGTATGACAACAAAAGCACAAAGGATGAGCAGGAAGGACTGGGAGTATAAAATTGAAAGGCGTTATAGTACATATGAAGATAAGTACTATTATATGACGGAAGACTGTGATTAGTTACAAATGTATACTATAAACCTTAGGGCTGTCACTAAAATAATTTCAAGAAGAGGTATAATAAATGAGCAAATAGTGGAGAGAAATGAAATGTTAAAACATCCAAGTAATCCAAAAGAGGAAAAAAGCAGCAAAGAACTGACAGAATAATAGAAAACAGCTACCATAGTGGTAGATTTTAGTCCAACCATATTACTACTTACATTAAATGTACACAATCTAAACACACCAATTAAAAGACAGATTGTCAGACTAGATAAACAAACAAGCCTAACCATATGCTATCTACAAGAAATCCATTTTAAATATGAAAACATAAATGGGGTGAAAGTAAAAGGATGAAAAAGAGATATGTTGGAAGACAATTCTCCATGGGTCTCTGTTGGGGTGGCTATCTTTGAACCTACTTAGCAGTACTTGGCCTACAACCATCTCCCCAATTTCTCCTTATTAATAAGCTATAAAGTGGAGATTCAGGAATCTCATGTCTATTGCCAGCATCTAAGGGATTTTGTGCAAGTTAACCTGTTAGCGTTCAAAAAGGTAAAATCTAAGACCCTTCACAATTCTTGACATGATATACCATGTAAACACTAACCAAAAGAAAGCTGAAGGGGCTACATTAGTAACACACACAGACAACTTCGGAACAGGGATAAAGAGGCCATTTCATCAGGAAGACAAAATAATCCTAAATATGTACGGGCCTAACAAAACTTCAAACTACATGAAAACAAAAGCTGACAGAACTGAAAGAGAAATAGACAAATCCACAACTTCAGTACTCCTATTTGATAGAACAAGCAGATGATAAACATGTGGAAACATCAAGCTTACTAGTAAAAGAAAATACACAAACTCACAATGATATCATTTACACCTATAAGACTTAATTTAAAACTTAACAAGTCTGACAATTCTAAATGTTGGTGAAGATGTGGAGCATCAGAAACTTTCCTACACTGGTGGTGGGAGTCTTGATAGAAGCACTTTGGAAAATAATTTGGCATTACCTAATAAAGCAGAGATGTGCACACCCTAACCAGCAATTCCAGCCCTGGTAGAACTGGGATAAACTCTTACACACTGCACTGGAAGACATGTACAATGGTTTTCATAAGAGCACTGTTTATAATTGAGGATAAAAAACAGGAAACGACTCAAATGTTCACAAATAGGAGAATGAATAAATAAAATCGTGGTAGTCATATAACGCAACACTATACAGCAGTGAAAATGAATGAATGACAGCTATATAAGTCAACACGGATGATTCCCCAAAACATAATGGGGAAAAAAATCACAGAACTCAAAAATAAGTAGCTCCAAAAAGATGAAACTAAACAATATATATGTTTAGGGATATACACAGGTGAGATAAAACTATAAAGAAAAGCAAGGAAATGATTAACCAATATTAGATAGGAGAGGAGGAGGCAATCAGGGACTTCAAAGATATTTGTAATGTTCCATTTCTTATACTGGGTAGTGGACAGGTATTTGTTATATATTCTTTATACATATTATAGATATTATCATACTTATTTTAATTTCATATTTTAAAATTCTTATGAAGAATAAGTAATAAATACAGATTCACTCAGCAAATATTAAAAACAAACCCCCCAGGGCTGGCCCAGTGGCGCAGCGATTAAGTGTGCACATTGCACTTCTCGGCTGCCCGGGGTTCGCCGGTTCGGATCCCGGGTGTGGACATGGCACCATTTGGCAATAAAGCCATGCTGTGGTAGTGTCCCATGTATAAAGTAGAGGAAGATGGGCAAGGATGTTAGCTCAGGGCCAGTCTTCCCCAGCAAAAAGAAGAAGATTGGCAGCAGATGTTAGCTCAGGGCTAATCTTCCTCAAAAAAAAAAAAACCCAAAATAAAATAAAATCATGAAATACAAGTGCAACATGTTCTGTTAGGCCCAATTAGATACTGAGACTCACATGACCCAAACAGGCCATACAAGACATTGCTCATAGTTAGCAGAATATAAAACATGAAACAACATGCCAAGAAGACAGTGTCAAGTAGTTACTCTTCAGCAGAAATCTGCACAGTAATTTAGGGACTATTCTTTCTCCACCCCGACCCCTACTCCCCACCCCCAGGGCAGGTCAAGTGTAAGAGAATGAGATCACAAGGATCGGTATAGTAGCTAGGCTATCTTAGAACTACCAAATAGCAACCACTATCTCCAGTCCCATGGACATAGCTTCCTGAACCTCACAACTGACTTGCTCAATTACAAGAGTTATCACACCCAGTGAAGCCCAAAGCTGTAGTCTATCACGGGTATTTACAGTTCATTCACAGCCCTTCTAGTTCATATGTAATTTACTAACCACGAGTCACTTTTACAAAAAGCAATAGTGTTAGGTTACACAGTGCTGACATTCTATCTTTATCAGGTTTCCAGGTGAATAAAACTAGGAAGTTAACCCAAGGCCCCAGTTGTCCAGAGAAAAGAAAAGCTATTATTAACTCTTTACTCACAACAAATAGGGAGATTCAGTTTAGAATGGCACTGAGCTAAACATCTATTAATATATTTCAATGACTCTAAGATGCCAATGATTCTAAGACATCATTAATTTTTGCACTGCCAAGAAACAACAAATGCTGCTAATTATATACGGTGCACCACTGATTGTAAAACACATCCCCATTACTGAGATATAGAAATGGGGGGAAACACACTTTTTAGAATCAATGAAATACAGAATAACCCTTCTCCCAATTTTTCACTAAAATATTTAAGATATACAACCCTGGGGCTGGCCTGGTGGTGCAGCGGTTAAGTGTGCACCTTCCACTTCTCAGCGGCCCGGGGTTCACCGGTTCGGATCCCAGGTGTGGACATGGCACTGCTTGGCAAAAGCCATGCTGTGGTAGGTGTCCCACGTATAAAATAGAGGAAGATGGGCACGGATGTTAGCTCAGGGCCAGGCTTCCTCAGCAAAAAGAGGAGGACTGGCAGTAGTTAGCTCAGGGCTAATCTTCCTCAAAAGAAAAAAAAAAAAAAGATATACAACCCTATTTTCCATCTTGGAGAAACAGTCTGCTCCAAAAGAAACCAGATGCCTACTAAAAACTTTCTGAGATGTCTAAGGTTGTATTCTCTCACTGAATACCTCTCGTTTTTCATCTATTCTAAAAAGACAATTCCCAATATCAACATAACTGATGGGGCAAAGCCCTCTCCATCCTGGATGTTGAATTAGCTTGTGTGACTGATTAAATCATCAAAAAGCCCAAAGGGCCTTTACAACCTGGAGACTTTCATGTAATGCTCTGGTTAAATACAAACAAAAAGCCCCCAAAAAACATACTGCCTCAGGCTATCAGGAATAAGTTTGTTCTCACAAGACACAGAGACTGCGCGGTGAGAACAGGGGAAAACTCTTAAACCTCAATCCAGTAGAGGCATACTAGATGAATGTTTTCATCTAAGCGTTGTCCACAATGATTAGTTCTGTATATCTGGGAGGCCGATTCTATCAGCTTATAAGTGGAAAATGACGACAACTAAGTGGACTCTCCATACTCTGCCTACTGGCAAAACACCAGTGCTGGATAAACAGCTTCTTGTTCACAGACCGCTAAGTATGGGACCTATATAAATATTCAACAGCATACATAACATATCTTCTCAAAACGCCAAAGAGAAGAATCTGTGATAATTTACATTGGGAAACAGACGAAATGTAGAAAGTATTTTCTGTATGTCTTCAGTAAGATACAACAAAATTAAGTTTCTGTGAAACATCTTTTCATAAGGAAAGATGATCAGTTAAGAACACTAGGAAGGAATAAACACACAAGAAACATATGCAGACTAAGATACAGATGGAACCCTAAGAGATAAGGAAAAAGGAAAGAATATAAAGAACAAAATTAAAATCCACTTTCGAGATGAGAAAGAACAAAGTCAATACTGCAGAAAGACATATCAGTAACACAGAAGATGAAAACAAAAATGTTCCCCAAGAATGCGAAAGGAAGAAGTTAAAAATTAAGACGGAGGACAAGTATAAAAAAGAAATGTGATCCAATCCATAAATAATGGGTATTTCTTTCAAAAAGAAACAGCATAACATATGGAATAGAAACAATAACCAAAGGTATAACAGAACAGCTAACCCCAAATAAAAAGCACCCACTTCTCCACATCAAAAGGATTTTCCCGTCTCAGTCAAAATTAAAAGACACCAGAATAATGTTCAGAGAATTTTAAAGGAAAAAGCTGGGACACACGAATACCATACTGAGCCATGCTGTCATTAAAACATTCAGGAACAAAAAAGCCATTTTCAGATATTCCAGGGTTCAGAAAAGTAACCCACAAGTGTATCTCCTGAAAAATAGTACCTGAAAACAAATTTGAGGCAACCTAAAAAGAGAATAAAAATTGGAACTCAAGAATGGATATCAAAGAGTCATATAAAGAGATTAGTGGTGGTGCTCCATACCAAATTAATATGTACAGGTGAAACTGCTCTACCGAAACTGAACACATAAGCTAAAACTTTTTGAAAGAGATGATATACAGTTTAAAACATTCAACATTTATAAGTTAAAGATTAACTTGGGGAGCTGAGAGCATTAAAAAGCTAAAATAAGCTAAATTCCTTGTGTTATAGAAAAGAAAATAATACTTTTGTTTTTGAATGTTATAATTACAACTACATTTCTGTACAGATGCTTTTAAAAATGATTTCTGTATCTATGCTTTTAAAAAAATAAAATACATAAAACAAGGTCTATGTCGTACAAAACAAAAACCAAAGGAAAGCATAAAATAAAATTATTAAAAAGTGTAAAATTAAAGGAGTAAAAATCAAACACATCAATTATAACAAACTTTTATTGTTTAAAATCTCCCTATTAGAAAGATACTCAGATGGGGTTAAAAAAATGAAGTGACACAAAAAGGATTAAAAACGGTGACAGGCAATGAATGATTATTGAGGAAATAGTCAAACTAAAAGGAAACAGGAATAACAATTTTGACATGGGACGAGAAGTAGGATTCAAGAAGAAAAAGAAATAAAGGGTCTCTTTAGATTGATGAAAAGATATCTACAGTGCAACTCAAATACTGTCTAGGTCTATAGCTGTTCGTTATAGGTCTGCAACAAGACAAGTATAAAACTTGAAAGTAAGCATTTAGATAATCTAAAAGGGGAATTCTATACCTGTTTAATATAATAATAAAAAAGGAAGCTTGTATTCTGCTTGTTGGTTTTTCTTTTTCATTTCACTTTTCCAGTAACTGACTTTTTTTTTTTTTTGCTGAGAAAGATTACCCCTAAGCTAACATCTGTGCCAATGTTCCTCCACTTTTTTTTTTTAAAGATTTTATTATTTTTTCCCTTTTTCTCCCCAAAGCCCCCCAGTACATAGTTGTAATTCTTTGTTGTGGGTCCATCTAGTTGTGGCATGTGGGACGCTGCCTCAGCGTGGTTTGATGAGCAGTGCCATGTCCGCGCCCAGGATTCGAACCAATGAAACACTGGGCCGCCTGCAGCGGAGCACGCGAACTTAACCACTCGGCCATGGGGCCAGCCCCTCCTCGACTTCTTATATGGGGGTCACCACCAAAACATGGTTGATGAGTGGTGTAGGTCTGGACCAGAGATCTGAACCTGCAAACCTGGGTTGCTGAAGCAGAACATACTGAACTTAACCATTATGCCACAGGGCCAGACCCCACTTTTAATATATTTTAAAGTATCAGAAAAAATATTGATGCTCCACCACGAATAGTTTGAAAAGCACTGCTATAAAAGACAGATCAGTTATGAAACTTTAGAGATGTAAAGAAAAAGTGAAGAACAAAATGGAAGTGGGAAACAAGCCCATTTCATGACAGATGAGATATAAGTATATAGAGGATGAAAACAAATTACAAAGTGTCATATTTTCTTTAGAAACTCATCTATTATAAGATGTCCCATCAATTTAATATCAGCTGTCCAGGAGGGAAAATTTATGTATTTATGTGTATTAAATGTACACATTGTGAGATGTCAACATCAGAAATGTTAAGTTTCTAAAAAGGATTAATCAAGGAAATGATAGTAAGTCAACAATTTGGTATAAATAAACAGAAAACTTTAATTATCAATGAAACATTTATAAAGATACTGATGATATAATAGACCCTAAAGAACACCTCAATAACTTTAAAAAATAAAAACTACATAAAGCATGGCAAAAATTGGTTTTCAACCATTCCCCACGATAAATCATTTTAAGATTTCTGTTTATTTTTGCTTTTTTGATGCTGCTGGCAAAATTACATATGAAGAAAGGGTCTACCTACTTTAAAAACTTTTGAAAACTCTACTAAATGACTCAAAACATACTCATCTGTCCAGCCTCTCAGTTTTCTAATTCCCTTTTCATATAGAAGTCCAGGGAAGAAGTCAAAGTATTTCATAATGTCAGATAATACACAGGAGCAGATGCCTCTGCTCCCCTTTCCTAGCTCCCCTCTATCTTATTAAAAATGCAGGATATTATTTGGGTAGTGGGTGTCATTATTGCTTTCTTAAAAAACGTCACTGTCTGTCTTTCTTCTACGGGGCCCACTGGGTAAATGCTTGCCTGATCTAGCCACCCTAATAAATAATAAAGGCTAGCTGCATAGGTAAAGGGTTATATATGAGTTAGAGCATTGCCTGAACCACTACAACTATATATGTGTTGTACACATTACTCACACACACACAAACTGAAGTAGATGAGAATCAAAGCAACATTATTAACGATGGATCCTAAGTGAAACAAAGTATTTTCCATCTATGCTACAACAGTCTATCTAAAAACAGCTCTCCAAAGGATGATCCTACTTCTTGGATTGGTCTGTCAAAAGGAGTGGTCTCATGACAGAACCAAACCTAGAAGAGAAAAAAGTAAATCAAAGATAGGATCCTTTTGAAACTGTTCATTTTAAGTCACAGAGTTTTAAAAGGTAAGTTCTCTAAATAAGATGTGATAAAGTTGGGATCTTTTTGTTCCATTCGTGTGCCTAATATTTAAACCTAACTTCAACTAAACATGATCTAAAAGCCTCACTTAAGATATAAAAGTTCTTTATAAAGATGAAAGAAAATTAAATAAAAGGTATTTACCATAAGGATAAACAAACTGAGAAAAATATTTGCAATTCACCTCAGAGGGAAACCAATTCCTAATATATGAAGAGCTCCTTGGAATTAATAAGCAAAAGACCAAGACTTTCAACAGGAAAGTAGGTTAAAAAAAAAATTAAAGACAAACAAGTAGTACACGGAGAAGGAAATACAAATGGCTCTCAAGCATATAGAAAGGCACTCGATATCACTCAAAATAAAAGAAATACAATTTAAAACTACACTGAGATCCATGTTTTTACCTGTCAAATTGGCAAAGATCAAAACATTTGAGAACACAATCTTGGTGAAGACATGAAAAAAGTCTCATATTGCTGGTGGGAGTACAGATCGAAACAACCTCTGTATCACAGTTTTTCTCACTCAACGAAATCCTCGTAGGACATTTAAAAATTGTAGAACACAAGACATATTCAGCCCAGTATGGGCTGTTGGTGATTTTCAAAAAATTGTTATAATTGTCAGCTTTTATAGAATTTTGTTCACATAATGAAGCAGATAGGTGGGCAAGTTTAAGAAACCTGGATGATGAACACAGCACTCTGGCTCCATCTGCTGCTCATCCCATGATACCTCATTGTGCTCTTAGTAGGTGCTCAATAAATATTTGTTGTGTGAATGGGACCAGGAATGATGCTAAGGGATGATGAGAATGGAATAAAACAAGAACAAGGAATTAACTAAATTTATCTGAATTGTTGAATACACTGCTTACATAAACAGTACAGTTTTTTAAGATCAGGGCACCATCACTCTGGCAAATGTTTCCAGAAAAATGAGGCAGCCAGCAAGAGTGGTATAGTAGACTGTTGCAGTAATGGCCCACTCATGAGTCACACACTCTTAGGAAACCCCTCCCCACACTGACTCTGGGCTTGGCCACATGATTTGCTTTGGTTCATGGGAAAACAGAAAATATATGGGGCTTGCCTTCACTTGCTGTTCCTGTAACCGCTACTAGTGCCCCCAGGTGAAGGCTAGTCAGCTAGAGACACAAGGCCCTCCACCACCCCAGCCAACAGCCAGCCCCAGAATCCAGACATATGAGTGAAGACA
The DNA here is from genome assembly GCF_041296235.1 of Equus asinus. NCBI lineage: Eukaryota > Metazoa > Chordata > Mammalia > Perissodactyla > Equidae > Equus > Equus asinus. Next base: position 46,695,225 of record NC_091813.1, read on the forward strand.
TCCTAGACCAATCAGCTTCTAGTTGACGACTTATCAGCTGATTGCAGCCCCAGAAGCAAGCCCAGCCAGAAGCAAAAGCAGAACTGCAACTGAGCCTAGCCCAGAATCTTGGGCTAAGAAATGGCTACTGTTTCACATCATCACTAAGTTTGGGGGAGGTTTGTTATGCAAAGACTAATACAGGTGGAGGCCAGCCCCGGCGGCCTAATGGTTAAGCTCGGCATGCTCTACTTCAGCTGCCCAGGTTCAGTTCCTGGCACAAATCTACACCAATCATCTGTTAGTGGCCATGCTGTGGCAGCCGCTCACATACAAAAAGAGGAAGATTGGCAACGGACATTAGCTTAGGTGAATCTTCCTCAGCAAAAACAAAAACAAAAAAACTGATGCAAGTTGGGAGGGGAATAGGATTGGTGGACAAGGAAAATTTTTGCTTTACTTGTTTCTGTTTTTTAAATTTCATAAGAATACATTCATATACTACTTGTTTAATTAAACTAAACTTATAAAAATATTTTATATCAGATTGATAGTAAAGTCCTATCACCTTATAAACATACACATGAAACAAAACAATTCAGTCCAAATGGGAAGATGAATTTGAGAGGAGACATTAATATTACTCAGAAACAAATGGGTCAGTAAAGAGTACCAAGGTATACCACCACAAAAAAATAGTGAATAAGAATATATTCACAGTCACTGCCACACCTCAATAACGGCTAATCTCAAATTCTGGAAGTGTCAGGAAGCATACATCTCATATTTTGCTTTCTCTGTTTAGGCAGGTAATGGCCTAACACATGTTCCTTCATTTTAATCTTCACATGCTAAGAGATAAACATATGCTGAATAACTTCAGGCAAAAGTTAATTGACCTCTCCATGCCTTATTTCCTCAACTGTAAAATGGAGATAATAATACCTATTTTATACCATTGTTGTGAAGATTAAATCACTCAGAACAGGGCACAAAGCAAGGGCTCAATAAACGTTCTATCACCTGTTAGTAAACGATATCAAATTAAGGTCTTTTGACTAACCCTGGCTTCTATTTTAAAATCACTAAGCATCATCAACCAAGGTATGAATCATCAAAATTAATTTGAAAATTTTTCTAATGACTTCATGAAAAAAATTAAAAGACAATGTTACTAAAAACCAAAATAAAACAAAACAAAACCTGGGAATATATGTAGGAAAAATATGGTGAAGAGCATCAAAACTCCTGGCAATAATGAATTCATTTGGTCCACATTCCACAATCTCAAATAAGTTTAAAAACCAAAGGTTTCAATTTTTGTGTGTGTTACAACTTCACAAAAGGCAAAAACAAGAAGAGAGCAGTAAATCCTACCATCATCTTTATTGTGATCTCTGGTGCACATACTTTCAACACGTTCTACCATCATTTTAAAAAAAGAAGGCACTACTGACGGCTTTGGAAAATAAAGCTTTCACAAGAAATACACTTAACCTAATCCACAGCACTGGAAAACTGTAGTTACTCCTTGATCGATGACTTAACACTGCCCTTTTTCAAGGAAAGATCAGGCCTGTCTACATATATATACACACACATCAACAGTTAAAGAAGAAAACTCAGGCCTGAGCGGGGTACTTATAAAAAAAGTCAATTTTTTAAAATGTGTTCTTAAACAGGTAATTACCTAGCCTGTAGACATGAGTCAGGGACCGACTATAAACAGCCTTATACCACAATGTGCAGGTATTTATACTATTGTGAGGAACAAATAAATCCTACAAAAATGGAATTTTCATTTGAACTCAATTCAAATATTTTAAAGAGTACTTAGCATTCATGAAGTAATGTGGCAGACTGTGGAGTCAGAAGGGCAAGGAAAGTAACATTTATGTTACTATATAAGCCAGACATTTGCAGGTTATTGTATTTAACCATAATAATCCAATGAGGTGGAAATTATTAAAACTCATTTTACAGAGGAGGAAATTAAAGCTCATAGAAGTAAAATAACTTGCCCAGGGTCTCTCAGCAGCAGAAAGCAGTGTGAAGGGTATGGGGGGGGAGGGGGGGGAAGGCATAGGAGGGTAGCGCCATGTGACTATTACACCCACAGACAAACACAACACCCAGTGTCAGTCCTTTATCAGCAATGTGAAAGGGGGCCAGGACTATGGGAAACCAAAGAGATGATCTTTTGGAAATGGGCAAAGGGTCACAGCTGGCTTTAAAGAGATTGATATTTGAGTTGTTACTTCAAGGATGAGTAGGATTTATCAATTTCAATGCCAAGGCTCACCCCCACCCCCCTCATCCCCAATATATTAACCAAAATAAATTACTTACTTGAAATTGAGAAAAACAATTTTGAGAGAAATCTTCCTCAGATATATTATTCCATAGTTTTAAAACAAATAATATGATGACAGTTTAATTTTTAGGTTGCTTTTATGTGGCTTGTCTTGGTTTTTATTCTGAAATGAAATTTAGATTAGTCATTTTCTTGTTCTGAGAAACTAGGAGTATGCCAACATGTTTTAATTTCACATTTTTTCACATATCAACATGTATTCTTACTTACAAACTCTTTCGTTTCACCATCTCAAACAAAACCTAATTTAATATATAAATTACTTTGAAGTGTAAATATATATACAAAATAAGATATTTCTTTTAATTCCTGTTATACTTCCTTGGAAATTGTAATAAATGGAAGAAAAATAGAAAACTCTTGTTATACTATTATATATTACACAAGCATTTTTGAGGTAACACGCTTTCCTTTATTATTTGAATCATTTATATAGTAAAAGTTCTCTCAACCCAAAGAAAATTAAATAACTGCCCCCAAGAAAATTGACCTCAAATTCTTAGTAATTCCCACAACTATCATCTAAAAAAGAAAACAGAATTGGACCCAAAAAACCCCTAAGTTTTCCAATGGCAATTACTCCCCTTTTTTCTCAGAATTTACTCTGCTAGGCATATATTCAATTTCTGCTGCAGAAAACAGTCCAGTTTGCCAATACTAATTAAGCAACAAAATATTTTTCATTTAAAAAAAATGAAATATTTAAAAATCTACAGAGAACTAGAAGAAACACAAAAGATCATCTGGAAAACTTGAAAAGAATGACCAAGAAAAATCCCCAAAAAATCTCCACACACCAAAAGGTTAAATAGACTGTCATTAAGAGGGTTTTACTTTTACTATAACTAGTGTTTGTCTCAAAAATGCATCCACTTTATGTTTGGATAGTGGAGCTTTCTTTTAATTGCCTAAAACACCTATTCCCGCCTTAGCTGTATCTTACCTGGAAACCATAAGTTAACACAATTTTACCCAAAGTTTACTGTACCTGAACTCCCATTATTTCCTCTTTTATTTAGTATCACTGTGGTGTCAGAATGGCAGCCAGGTATCAAAATGACATACACCATACCATATCCCTTACCTAAAAAAGTTTTTAAGTATTTCTTTGAAATATCTAGGGCTAATGGCAACATTCTTTGAAGCCTGTTTAACCCCAACCTACTTTTTCACTCATGTTATTTTTAATTGAACAAATTCTAATCCAATCAAAAGCCAGGTGAGAGAAAATTTCACTACAGCACAGGAACTTGAAACGTCTCCTGATACATTTCCCTTTTCTTTGAAAAACTGTACACATACAATTCTAGTACCAATTTTTGTTTACATCCATCCTAAATTCCTCTTGCTATAGTCTAACCTTTATTTGTTCTTCTTTTTTTTAAAGGAGATAGGTACAATCATCTCAAAACAAATCCTACTACAACCTATTCTACAGGAAGATTCTAAGCACTATTGGACACAGGAGGCCCTCAAAGATTTCTAAACTGTGTACATGCAGTTCTTTTAATAATTCTTCTAAGGTTCTGTATATTCATCTTTCATCAATGCCTTCTTCCAATTTTCCCTCAGGTTTGGGGTACCAGTGGGAGGCAGTGAGAACTGAGAGTCAAGACCCCCAGTTTTCAGACCAAGCCCCAGACCCAAAACTATAGGACGCTGGACAAATCCCTGAGCTTACCTACCTAGATTGCAGTTTTCTTTATATAAAATGAGAGGATTTGACCAGAACAGTGTTTCCCAACCTTTTTCACATTGTAAATAATATTTGCTCAGCACACTGGCCAACAGGAGGGCATTTGGAGGCATCGACATGGTGCTTGGTGAAAAAAATTTATCACATTTTCTTTATATAATTATAGATGAAAAATTAAAATTTAAATGAAGTTTGTAATAATATGAATGAATCTCAAATCCAACTTTTTCCACATCAGGAACAATATTTCAAAATAACAATGATGCTTTATTTTTGCAGAACATACATGCACTATTTAGGCAGTCACCTTGCAGCAAGCTAAATGGCACATTAGATGCACATGGCTAGGAGGATCCCACACAGGCGAATACAGAAATTCAGGCCTAGACTGGGGCTCCAAAAGGCAACATCCCTGCTACCCTGTCCTCTCATCTTCAGTGGGCTGCCCCGTGCTCTGGGTGACATGCTCCTCAGGCACCTGGAATACTACCAACTCCAATAGCAGCTCCATCATCCCTTCTCCACACGAGGCAGCCACACACTCTGTAGCTGGCTGGAGCAGATTCCAAATAGTAAAGCACCTCCTTCAAACATCAAAAGCAGCAGTAACCGCTGGTTGTTGCTCATCATGCTATCCGCTTACAGGAACCCCACAGCCTTCCTTCAGACCCCACTCCACTAAAGCCACTCTCCCTGTGTTAGTGAGCCACATAACATCAACTGGAGGCTCTGAATGGGAAGACCTCTAGCAAAAACTAAAATAAACAGTATTGCAGTAACCATTTGACAACTGTTTACAATTACTATGGACTTTTATTTTCGTTCTTCCTTACCAATTCCTGTAAGCACAACTTTAAAAAATCAACTCTGAATAGATATTACATGCACATGGTAAAAAAATAATACTCAAAAATTACCAAACTGTATTAAAAAAAATTTACTCTCCCACCTTTGTCCTCTAGGCCACCAGTTCCCCTTACTGGAGGGAACTATCGTTATCAAATTCTCATAGCCTTTCAGATATATACACACATATTTTAAACCACAGATGGCAGCATACTATACATGGAGTCCTGCATCTTGCTTTTTTCCTCTTAATAGATCTCAGACATGCACCATAGCAGTACACACAGTGTTCCCTCATTATTTTTAAGGTCTGCCTAATGTTCCATTGAATAGATGATGCCATAATTTACTTATCCACTTCCCTACTAGCTTATGTTTAGGTTGTTTCCAATCTTTTGCAATGACAAATACTGCCACAAATATTCTTACATGTTCATTTGAAACATACATAAAATCTTTTAGAAGATAAAACCCTTGAATGAAATTGCTAGATCAAAATATATGTGCATTTTTAATTTTGAAAATGATTTCCAAATCGCTTTCCATAGAAAATGAACACTTTATATTCCCACCAGCAATGTATGAGAATGCCCATTTCCCCTTTCTCTCATTCTCCCCAAGTTATACTATGTAATCAATCTTTCCTAATTTGATAGGTGATAAATGGTTTGTTGTAGCTTTAATTTACATCTTCATTATAAATAAAGTTGCACATCTTTTCATATGAATTCTCTTTGCTCATTTTTTCTACTGGATTATTTTCTGGGAGCTCTTTGCATATTAAGAGAAAATTAGTCCTTTGAGAAAAACGTACAAATAAGATTTACTAGTCTGTTTCTCTTTTAACTTTATGATTTTCTTCTCTATACGGAATTTTATTTTCATGTTGTAAAATTCAACAATCTGGCTTCAGTTGTTTGATGCTTTGAAAGGTCTTTGCCATTCCTAGATTTATATTAAAAATAATTATCCTACTTTTTTAAGGTTTTTTTTTGGTGAGGAAGATTGGCCCTGAACTAACATCTGTTGCCAATCTTCCTTTTTTTTTTTTCTCCCCAAAGCCCCAGGACATAGTTGTATCTCCTAGTTGCAAGTCATTCTACTTCTTCTCTGTGAGATGCCACCACAGCATCGCTTGATGAGCAGTGTGTAGGTCTGTGCCCAGGATCCCAACTGGTGAACCCTGGGCCACTGAAGCAGAGTGTGCAAACTTAACCACTTGGCCACGGGGCTGGCCCCAATTATCCTACATTTTTTGTTTTTACATTTAAATCTTTGACTCAGCTGGAAGCCAACTTTTTATTTTTCCAGATGACTAACTGGCTGTCTCAACACTGTTTATTAAATAATTCTTCTTTTCCCTACTGATAGGTAAAGGTAGCATCCATTACCATATACTAAGTTCTTATACATATTTGAGTCAGTTTCTGGCCTTTGCTCTGTTTCATTGCTGTCATGTGCCAAAACCACACTACTTGTCAAAGCATTTTAACATTAAAATCAGTTTACATATAAATTGGTATAATAAAACCAGAAATTACTGGCTTGCTTCAATATAAAAATCATTTTGCAGTTCCTAAATTGAATTTATATAATCAAGTTCAACACTATTACCATGCAATCGTGCATTTTGGTTGACTTATTTTGGAGCTCAATATGAACCCCAAATCTTTTTTACAGTATTTCTGAACCATATCTAGAAAGCCAATTTTTCCTTAATTTGGTACACGAATAGTTTTTAATTATAAAATCAATACAGTTCTCTGTAGAAAATCTGAAAAATACAAAAAACACCTCCCAGAGATAACCAACCTTTACATTTTGGTAATTCCTTTCCGCATTCTTAATAAATAACTATTCATAAACTGATTTTTTTCACATACTATATTGACAGCATTTATCCATATTATTTTATATTCTCCTAAAACATGATTTTAATGACAAATTCTACTATATGAATATGCCCAATTTATGCAACCATTTCCCCACTGTTGGATATCTGGGGTTGTTCTCTGTGACGACTATCATCTACTGAATAATTCTTGCAACAAATGCTTGAGTTTCAAGCACTGTAGTAAGCACTGACTCCACAATGGTGAGCAAAAATGAACACATTACCAGCATTTATGGAGGTTATCGGGAAAAACAGACATGGATCTCCAACATATATAAAATTACAACTATAGCAGGTGTTATGAAGCAGAGTTTATGGAACTTTGAGAGTCTATGATAGGGAAGGCTTCCCTGAGGAAAGATAAATTGGAGTTTAGGTGAAGGAAAAGGAAAAACATTCTAGGCAGAGGGAACAGCAGGTACAAAGGCCTCATTGTGGGAGGGAGCATGGCAAGAATAAGGGACTGAAATAAGGCCAATATGGCTGGAACACAAAGAGCAAGGCAAGAAGAACATGGCTCAAGCCATGACTGGATAGAAAGGTAGGGGCCAGACTATGCAAGACCTTGTAAGATATGTAGACGCCACCACATAAGACATGTAGCTTTGTCCTTATCCTAAATGCAAGGGAAAGCTACTGAAGCATCTCAAGTAGTAGGTGATATAATCAGGTTTGCATTTTGAAAAGATCCCTCTGATTACAGTGTAGAAAACAGAGTAGAAGGGAACAGAGTGGACTGGGGTAGGCCAAGATTAGGAGGCTATTGTAAACGCATCCAAAAATGCCAGTACTTTAGACTAAGGTGGTGATGGATAATGACAAGAAGTAGATGGGTTCAAAAGATAATTCAGATTTTGCCAAAAGATTTATATTCATAGATTAAAATCCCTAAAACTAGAATTATGGGGTCAAAAAAGAACATTTCAAGGATTCTGATATGCATTGCCAAGCTGCCCTGCCAAGAGCAGTTTTCTCTTCATTTGTGAATTACCTTGTATCTGTTCCTCTATCAGAATTTTTAAATTTTAAAATTCCTTTAAAATGACTTAATCCATACTTCCTTCATGAAGCCTTCCCTGACTCACTCCCCTGTCTGCCTGCTAGGTGCTCACTGAACGTGTCCTTCTTTGAGTTTTCACTTTGTCTTATACCCATTTCTATTATACTCCAATCAAGCTTTGTTCGACTTACATGTCTATCGTCCCTACTACACTGTGAGCTTCTGGAGGGTAGAAGGTGTTCATACTGATGGTACCTAACAAAGTCTCTCAATACACATAGTACGTTCTCATTAAGTGTTCACTGAATGAACTGAATCACGTATTACCAGATTCTACTGTGTCCAAAGACTCTAAGAGAGCTACTGCTTACGCCTCTGATTTCCTGATTGTGATTTTAAATCAAACACAATACAGAAAACTAATAAAATTTGCTACTCAGGGCTTAAAATACCTACTAAATAAAGTGACTAATTTTGTTTGTGGTAAATCACTAAATCTCAGTAGTGTTCCTCAAAAATCTACTAATTATATCAAATAGGTATTATGTGATCTTAAAATATTTTTAAGTGGTTTAGCAAGAAAGGGGCCATGAACAAACAAGATTTTTATTAGAGAAATTATTTGTAACCTGAGTATTTGATAAATGCTAGTTTTCAAAACTGTACTCATCTCAAACATTTAATAAGCCACCAATTTATTTAAAAAAATGAAGTTATTAAGCAACTACATAAATTTATACAGCATTTCAGAATTGTCTCTCTCTCATGTGAAAAACTTGATTTCATGTTTCACAGTCAGCATCTAGAACAGTCTACTAAAATTTTCACTAGCTGGAGGAAGACTCAGAGTGGGGATTGGCAGAGTTCCTTACAGTAATCTGAAAGACAAGCAGCTCCCTCTATAGTCTGTTTGGCCTACTTTGTTTAATTACTTGCTTTGTGAACATCTCACTCACACTCTTCTATTCATTCCTACTCTGCGTCTCAGCAGGGAAGCTTTTCGAAAGAATAATTCTGTTGAACCCTGTGCTGAGAAGACTGAGAGAGCTGTCTAAGCTCAACATGAAGTGAGTTACATCAAGCAACTAAGCAAGAGTTGGGATGTGGACACTGGACAGCTTCCCAGGTCCACCTGAGTCGGGTCCTCACAATGAAGTCTTAGGATTTTATTTGAAGTGAATTCCCACAGCAGTCACACCCATATCCAATCTAAGTGAGAAAAAACACTGTCCCGTACTTTAGTTATTTATAACCTTGCTTCCCTTCATCAAAACAAGTTACCAAAATGTTGTTATACTGCTCAACACATTGCTATATCAAAACAATGTTCAAGATATTTTAAAGATGAGCGAAAGAAAAGCAGAAGCGGCTTTTGTTTTTTTTAAATAATTCTATCACTCGCACAAAGAAAATTTAAGTGAATCTCTCAGAAATCAATATCCTCAGTCAGCAAGGGATTAAATCAGTCAGGATTTACCATTCAAATTTGAATACGCCACTTTTTTAATGCCTTTTCAAATTTCACCAACTTAAGATATGAGAGCTTTTAAACCTAACACACCATTTATTTGTTAAATTACTCAAGATATGCTCTTAAAACATAGGACCATCAGAAGTCAACTGGACTGTTTTCTACAGCAGAAAAATACTTTTCATGCTATAACAGAAAAACTGAACTGGTAAAAATGTAATAAACCTATTCAGAATTTATAATATAAATCTGATATGGCCACTTTATTTGGGAGAAAATTTCTTCTGCTACTATTTTTCAGGACCTCATTCATAAAGCAAATTCCGTTTAAAAACATCTTTTCTGCAAACCAAGGTAAAAAATTAAGGACTTCTAAAATTAAATTTATAGTACTTTATGTAACATAGGTTTATCGTGTTACAATTTTTCATTAATTTATTTTACTAATTAGTAAATATATAAATATAAATTATACTTTCAAACAATAAAGCTGTCTTCATTAAAAATTCTAGCATTCAGACTTTTATGAAGCCAAATTGATCTCTCTTTTATATTAACTATTTTCAAGTTTTATTTTACTGGGTAGACTGGACTAGTTTTCTTTGAGGAGAGAATTCACAAGCAGATTATTGGACAGTTTCTGTTTATATTTAATTAACGCTAATTTTACTGAGTTTCTGAAGTGCTAAAAATGCTGACTTGATTTCTGAAAGCTGTAAACTCTAAATGTATACCAGTGACTTCAAATTTTTTCACCTGTTGAAGAAACATAAAAACTTATGTTTGAAACTGTGAATTATATTTATAGCAAACTCAATTTGATAATCCTTAACAACCTGAAGTTTGGGTTTCACTGTACCAAGTTTATCTTTCAATGTATACACAAAAAGTCTTACTTTTATATTCATTTATACATTTCAAGGCATATAAAAAAAAAGTTTGGGTTTTTTTTTTTTTAAAGGCGGGGCTGGTAATCTATTGTAAGATGTCCAAGAAGGAAGAAGTAATGTTTCTAATCATAGTTCATACGTCTATTTTTTTAAACTGAGAAACAAAAGTCCATCATATTCTTTATTTTTTAAAGAATATTTTCTCAGGTAGTAGAATTACTACTAGTTCACAGTGCAATTCATTTATTTCCACAAACAAAAGTTTCCTATGAAACAAAGCTTGAAAATCACTCAGCGATACATAGTTAACGACTTGTGTAGAGGAAAAAAAACTGTGTGTAGAAAAGTAAACCAAACCATACAAACTGTAATACTCAAAAATGCCACAGTATATCCTATGAGCATATCGCTTTATAATCTGGAAATCTACTGAACAGAGACATATCAACGTCACTATCTTTTCCTTTCTCTGCACCTGAAGTGAGAACAAACAGAATATTACACTGAAATTCCAGTTAGAAACAAAGACAGCACCGCTATACTTAAAAGGGCAGAAAAATCTATCCTTCAGAACACTTCATTGCCTTTAATTTCCAGCCTCCAAAGTTTCAAGTGTTACACGTTCAACGAATTGTTAACAGCACTCAAATTCCCCATCTTACAAGGTCCATATCATCAAAATCTTTCCCACTATTTTAAAAAGGAATACTCTACCAAATCTTACTGACGACACTGAAATTTTTAACAAAGAGAATTCACATTAAAAGATAACTGCTTCGAATGAGCGCTTGTGTTTGGGAAAGTAGTGCTATTATCGCGGTAGTCCACAGAAATTGACTAGTAATAAGATGAATGGTGATTAGGGCAAGGAGCATCAAGTGGGAAACGCTGTCTAAAATCCCATAGGGCAATACACAGCTAGAGGCAAGAGCATCCCTTTCTAGGAGGCAGCTCCATTATTTCACGTAGGCAGTTCAAAGCACGTAAAAACGCAAAACAACTCAACACATCTCGTAAATTTGGCCACTATCCTATTTACATTATCATAAACCCCCAAAAGCTTCTGAGAAGGTAGCTTGTCACTGCCGTCTCCCCATCTGGCTCGTTCTTCTAAATAGTTCGTTTTAAATATATTATCTGTATACAAATGCAACCCGACAACCCAGCAAAGGGGCATCTTTTAATGCTTGTGTTGCTGAGTTGAGCTGTAGTCCGCAAGAAATTCACGCTATTAAGTGGGGTGTTCTACGTTGGGCAACATAAACACGCATTTCCTCCTTCCACGGATGCACATTTCCCTGAGAGCACCGCACCTGAGGATGCTGCCCTGTCCCCAGACTCTGGGGCTACAAACTCGAAGGAGTCACGACCTGCGCTCCCAGCAGAACCACATGGTCACTTCAATGAGAACGATTCTCTGGCCCCAGGCGCCACGCTTCAGCCCACCGCCTCTCCGGAAGGGGCAGAGGAGAGCGCCGCTGAGAAGCGGCGAGGAGGAGCGACTGACAACAGAGCTGACACTTCCCCTCTCCTCCCCGAGCCATTTCCAGAAAGGGGCACTTGGGAGACGCAGGGGATGTCCGCGGTCCCACCGGCGGCCGACCTGAGAGCGGGACCCGGCGAACCCGTCCCCCCCAGACATGGCGCGGTCACCTGGCCCCTCCTGCGGGGCCAGAGCGGAGCTCGCGGGCGCTCGCGGCCCCTACCCCGCGCCCCGGAGCGCAGAGCCAGCTCCCGGCCGCCGCACGCAGTGTAAACACTCGGCGCCCGCCGCCTCCCCGCAGACCCCCGTTTCTGCGCCGCTTGTCACGCGCGGGAGGAAAGGCGAGCCGGGCGGAGGGAGGGCAGACGCGGCGGCCGGCCGCCGACAGGGCCGGCAGCGTGCGCGCGCCGGGGACTGCACCCCAGCGCCCCCGGCTCCCGCTCCCGCCCGCGCCCCGCGCCCGCTTACCTGCCGGGGTCGCTCCGAAGACTCGCACCACCGGCACCTTCTTGACAGGGGCCTGGGTGACGGGGGATTGGCAGATATCCAGCCCCTGCAGCGGGCTGGCCATGTAATAGTCGGCAGTCACTATCCGCACTGAGAACATGTTCGCCGCCGCCGCCACCGCCTCCTCTTCACTAGCGACCTGGCAGCGGCAGCAGCGGCGGCGGCGGCTCCTTCCGCAGCGGCAGCCCCACAGCAACGGCGGCGGCGGCGCCCCCTCCCCTCCTCGGCGCGGCCCCCTCCCCTCACACACACACACACACACCGCGAGCGGCGGCGGCGGCGGGCGGGGTTGGCACTGCTGCCGCCGCCTCCTCAGGAGCACCCGGCGAGGGGCAACAGGAGAGAAGCCGTCGCGCTTTCGTCGGTGTTGGTGCTGCCGCCACCGCCGGGAATCACACGGGCTCCTCGGTCCCAGGCTGCAGCTCTTGTTGCCATGATGATGATGTCACGGACGCAACCACTGGGGGAGGGGAGGCCGGGCTTGTGTGTGGCGAAGGGAGGGCTGCGAGTAGTTGGGGGAGGGGACGCGGCGGGAAAGGGAGGGAGCGGGGCGCGCGCCCGAGCGGGACACCCAGGCGGGGCCGGGTGTTTTCTTTCCCGCCCCCGGGCACGCGGCGGGGGAGGAGGCTGGCGGAAGGCTGGGCCGGCGCCCCCGCCGGGGATCGATGACTCGGCCGCTGGGCACGGCCACCTGGGTCAGGGGCAGCGGAGGGGGCGGCGGAGCGCCGATGCCACGGATGGGTTTGGAGGGGCTTGCAGGAGGCGGGCACCCGTGTTCAGGGCCGTTTCGGAGGCTAAGCGGGACCGGCCGGAGCTGCGGTGCTCGCGCTCGCCTTGCCGCCCGCCATTTCGCATCCTGCAGAGGAGGCGGGGGCCGCCGCGGAGACGGCTTTTTACAAGGTAAGAAAACCCGCCCGCGGGAGGAGGGAGGCGAGGCGCAGATCTCGTGCCGCCGCGGCCTCGCGGGAGGGCGGGCGGGCGGCGGAACGGGCGGGGCCAGGCGGACGCAGCCGGCCCTTCTCAGGTAACGCGGCGGCTCCGCGCGTGGCCCGAGGGCGGCGCGAGGGGCGGGGGCGCGCGAGCGCGGGCTCCGGCCTATAAAAGGGCCGCCCCGACGCTCCCTCTCGAACGTGCGGCGAGAGCCGCCGCGCCCCCTCTTCCTGCGCCCAGCTGCAGTGTGTGCGCGCGGCCACTTAATGAGATTTATTCACGCTCTGCTCTGCTCGGCTTGCCAGGAGTTGGCAGAGCCGGTGCACAGGGATTTCCCACCGCGGTGTTCTTCTCCCGCCCCTTCCCTTGCCTCTCGCCCTAGCATACCCTTCCTTGGTTTCCTTTTCGGGCCCGCAGGCTGCGTCTCGGGCGCGCGCGTGAACATGTAAGGACTTGTCAGCTCGCGGTGACCGCTCTGCTCCCCGCCCTCCCCCTGCGGAATGTAGGATTAAGAGCCTTTCAGAGAAATTTTCGGCCAAAGAAAAAGGCCCGCGAAAGTCGCCGCGGTAGATGTGGACTCCCAGTGCTATTCATTAACAGGTTGTGCGAGGTTTTACTACCCGATGGCGTAAAAGCAAAAAGGGGAGGGGAAGGACCGTGAACAAAACAACTTTATCCAAAAAGAGCAGGGCAAATAGGGGTGCAGTTGAGAAATCGGAAAAAAAAAAAACAACAGTGGTAACAGATGCAGCTGGATTGTCCATTACATTGGAACCGATGGGTTTTTGTCTGACTTGGTCACTAATATTGGGCGTGAACTTGGACCAATAATTTGTGGGTTTTTTGAGCCTATTTCCTCATCTGTGAAACGAGAGAGCATCAATTAAAAATCCGTAAGGGTTTCTTTCCAACATAAAGATTTACGCAGTAGGAGGCAGAAACCATGATTTCAAGTTCGAAATACACCGCTGAATTAGGACTTTTGACAGTCGTTTCAATCTACCCAAATTAGGGCTCATACTTTCAAGCTTGTATATTATACGGGTGTGTTTTAATGGTGGTTAGGTTGCCATATATTTGAAGTGGTGTGAGAGATCCTCATTTGGAACCATTGTGATTCTTCAAATAGAAAAATCAAAAGGCTCGAAGGGACAGATCATGGTAAGAAGCTGTCTATAAATTCCATAGCATATAATGCTAATAAGAATTTATGCTCGAAGGGGTTTGAGACTGACTACCACAGTAAATGAGCCTGCAGAGCGTGATTATAAACATAGGTGGCAAGATTTGTACTAATACGCAGAAAATTACCTAATAATATTTTTAAGAGGCAAAATTTCTTCGATTGATTTAAGTTTTAGAAGGCTATGGAAGTGCTTTAAAATAGGACTGCCATGGTAAAAGGCATCTTCTGGTAATTAAATATTTTGTACAAGCTGAATGTCAGATACGCAATACCAGTGATTCTCATAGAATTCTATGGCACTACAGCGTTCTTTAAAATTTAACAGTTTAGGGGGATGGGGCCTGGAAATTTGTATTGTTGGCAACCCCACCCACCACTCTCATAATTCTTAAGTAATATAAATTGAGAATCCCTGTACTATATTATAATCAAGCACATCCATAATATTTAACTTATACTATTCCTAACTAGAAAAAGGTAAAAGCATTGAATTCACAGATTATCTCTTTCCAGAAAAGGGTCTTTTCTCCCATCTCTTGAACAACATCATTTACTTTAAGAAAATGCAATTGCAACCACAATTCAGATCCTTCTAGAATTCCAAAGAAAGAATGTTTCCTCTTGAAGAAAAGCATTTGCAGCGTGAAATTAGGATATTGTGTCCATCGCACATAATGGAGTTTAAGTTCATGCTTGAATTGAAAACCTGACAGTTCTCCCCTAACTAATCACTATCAAATGTGTGTTATAAATATGTTCTACAGAGGAAAGAAAGAACTCTGGAATCTTGAGTCAGAGAATGAAAATTTTAAACCAGCATTTACTAGCTGAACAAGTTTGGACAGCTCACTTTATTTTTTTGGAGTTTATTTCCTCATCTCTGAAATGGGTAGTAATTCCTTTTTTAACCACTCAGTGATGTTATAAGGCTCAAATGAGATAATGTATGTGAAAATATCGTAATAAACTGTTGACATGCAGAAGTTTAACTCATCTAAAATCAGTAAAATCGTTTGGAATTGTCTTATCTACATACAATGTGAGAAATGCCAAAATTAAACTCTATATTTAATATCCTTAAAGCATCTCTTTTTTTTTGTTACTGTTGAGTGGCTTCTATTTGCCAGGTGATTTGAGATATAGTGAGAAACAAAACAGGCATGGTTCCTGCCCTTGTGGATTTTATAGTTTAGCATCATAGAAATGCATTTTAGTCATATCAACCCACATTTTATCATTTTTTCTATTTCACTGATGTAGACTCATCATGTCATGCCTTTAGTAAAAGCCTATCCAGCCTTCTGTACCAATAACGTTTAATGTGTGTTAACATCTTTTTGTTAGCAATTTATAATCTAGAACGGAAGGCAATGGCTACCATAATTTTTGGGCAGATATTATAAGACAGCTTATGCAACACTCATCCAGTCTCCTTTCTGCTTGCTTTTCCATACTTTAGAAGCTAGAAAATTAAAAACTACGGTTTCTAGACTCTCTTGCAGCTAGAGTGCTGGCATGAGATGAGTGGTGTGCCAGTAAATATTTAACAATGCCTGGGGGAGGGGAAAGACCCTGATTTGTAGCACTGTCCAGTTTTCATGTTGTGAATGCTCTCAGGCTATCAAAATGACTTCACTTCAAAATGTGGAGTTAGCTGGAGAAGGATGCTAACAATTGCGAGCTGGCTTTAGCATAATCACTATATATGACCTAGTTTCCAGCAATCAGATGCACCCATTCAAGACACAAATGTGGAAGTGAGCAACATGATGCCTCAACTGCACTCAGGGAGTTAGGATTTTCTGGCAAACACCATATGGAGGTGTCTGGTTCTTCTGGGTAGCTGGGGAGGAGTTCTGGCATCCATTTTTAGAGTCATAGGTGCTGACTGGCAGGTGGTGCTGGGGTGGGTTTCTGCTAGAATAGCCCTGTGATGTGGAGTAACTGTTTTTCCTGGTTTGGTTTTTCCTGTATGTTGTTTCTAACTATCTATTATCAAAGCCTGGTTCTCTGGTCCTCTCAGAGATCTGTGATCTAAATGCTGGCCTTTAATCTAGCTCAGACACACCCAGCAACATAATTTGTGGGGCCCAGAGCAAAACGAAAAATGTAAGTCCCCTTGTTCAAAAAGCAAGAAAAAGTGCCATTATATGTATTAAAATATAAAGCTTTTTCTTTCTTCTGTTATCTTGCCCTCAGCTTGTCATGGCGTTTTATTTGCTTTTTAACATCATTCTAACTAAAGAAAAATTGGAATTTTAAATTATTAGAATGAATTTTACCACTCATCTTTATATTGTACAATGCCATTTATAAATGCAAATATAAGAGCCTTTAACTCATACATGGAATCACCAAAATTACACAATTCATATTTCGTAGCTTGTACATGCATATGTATTTCGTGCTTGTCAGAACAGTGTAAATGCTACAGAAAACCAACTCAACTGTTTTTATTTCCCTTCTTGATAAGCACACATCCTACCAAGCTGAGTAAGGAAGGACTGAAAGGAAAGGGAACTATGGGCTGCCCTACCTTTCCTCTTTCTTCTAGTCATCATTTTCAGTGTAAATGGTATTACAGGGAAGTAAAAATACAAGTAAGAAAGGATATGATAGGGTCCTTTGGTCACTTGTATTTCTTAGGATGCCATTGCCTTCTTTCTGCCCCTAAAGCAAGTTCTGGTTCAAATGCAAAGCATAGCCTCTTGGAACTGTCAGTGCCTCCTCTAAATCAGTCATAGATGTAACATGCTTGCCTTTTCTCACTTTGTGACTCCCTGAGTTCCTACACCTCATGGGTCCACCAGAATCTTGTGCTTATGAGGCATCATGAAGACTGTACGCAAATAGGGTGGCAAGAAAGAAAGGACACACACATTGCCTGCTCAGCTTGCATGTGTAATCCATTGTACCACTGGACTTCATTTATGAAACAGCCATGCAAACATAAAAGTATTACGATTTTCAAAGCGGTGACTGCAGAGCATTAAACCAAACAATGAGCCCTGTTTGCACAGTCTGCATGCCCATGAAGTTCACTCTGAGCTCAGTGTTTCTCAAGAGGGCTTCTCCTGGTGTTTCAGGTGAAACACTTCTTCATTGTGCAGGATATTTAACATCCCTGGCCTGTGGGCACTACATGCCACTGTGACAAAACTACCCCTAAAGAGGAGTTACTGCTCTCCACTGAACTCCTAGAGTGGACTCCACTATCTACAGCTAGAAACCATAATCATTGTAGATCCAAGATAGGTCCTGTGCAGCTTTTGCTAGTGATTCTCAAGCAGAGCAAAATACAGAGTTGAGTTTAAAAGATTTCAAATTTCTCATACTTGGGAGAGCAGAATTATTCTTTTTTCCCATTGTCAGAAACATAATGCCAGCTATATTAAGGATGAAACAGTATTTGAGATGAAAGTTTAAAGGTGATTAGTGAGTTTTAGGTGTCACATGCTTATAAATAGTTGACTCCAGATACGTGGCAATTTCTGGTAGTTAAGAAAAAGAGCAGAGGCTGACCTGGTGGCATAGCGGTTAAGTTCGCATGCTCCACTTCAGCGGCCCGGGGTTGCCGGTTTGGATCCCAGGCCCACACCTACACACTGCTTATCAAGCCATGCTGTGGCAGATGTCCCATGTATAAAATAGAGGAAGATGGGCACAGATGTTAGCTCAGGGCCAGTCTTCCTCAACAAAAAGAGGAGGATTGGCAGCAGATGTTGGCTCAGGGCTAATCTTTCTCAAAAAAAAAAGAAAAATAGCAGAGAACCACAAAAAAGCAAAGAAAACCATCTTGCTTTCATTATCTTCATCAACTGGCTGAAGGGGGAAAAAGCCCCCAGGAAAAACTAAGAAAGTTGCCATAAGAAGCTATAGTACTCTTCATATGTTAGATTTTGAGCTTAGTTTCATTGTCTCTCTACTTTTTTTAATGTTTTAGTTCTTGATTTAAGAATATTAACATCATAGCATAATAGAGCTCAAACAAATTATCCCAGATCGTTCTGTTTCCTTTATCTCTATGCTGTTAGCTACATTGAAATTAAAAGCTCTAGTTCTATACACCTGGCCTTCCCTTTGCTAACTCTGAACCTCAGTTTTCTACTCAATAAAATGGAGATATTGGTATAATTAGGTTCTAAATCATTTCACCAAAAGCCAATTCGTTAAAAAGTAATTTTACCAAAAAATACATTTGTTAACTTCAAGATGAATATTCCCTAAAACAAGTATTTAGTGAATATAACTGATTCTTTGGCAAATTAGCTTTTAGTAGATTGGACTGTTTTCCATCCCTATTAGGTAGATCATAAGGATTAAATGAGGTATTGCAAAAAAGAAGTGCTTAGCAAAATCCTCCATAAATCTTAGCTATAATCCCTCTAACATTCTGACTTCAAATCTTGCCCATTCTCTCTCCTGAATATTCCCCATTCCTGTCCACATAATCATTGTCCGTCTGTAGGCTTTCACTGCCTTTAGGTGGACTATTGCAATAGTCACTTAATTGGTCTCACGGCTCTTCCTCTCCAAACTTATTTTCCACACTCCTGAAAGATCTGTCTATCACATAAGTTTTAAATTATCTTCTACAATATAATAGCTCATTTCACGTTCTTTTCCATTTATCCTCTAGCACCACTGGAGTACTTGTAGTTCCTTAAATATACCTTAAATATTATTTTTGAAAAAGCATCAAATCTCTAAGACTTTGCCTTTCTAACTGGAATATCTTCCCCCTTGTCTCCTGTCAAGATTTCTACTCTTCTTTCAAGTTTTGGATGAAATGCTGCTTCACTGTAAAGATCTTCCTAAGCAGATTTAGGTATTCTTTCTAGGCTTCCACTGCTTTTTGTACGTGCTTCTGTTATAACTCTTAGATTATTGTAGTAGTTTGTTAGTTTGCCCATCATTCTAATAGACTGTAATCTCCTTGAAGGGAGGGGCCATGTCTTTTTATCTTTTCCATACTAGCTTCAGGTATAGTGCCTAGAATATGTCTTCAACATTTATTGAATTAAAAAATTAAAAGATCTGTTTACAACCCTCTCTACTGCCCTCCTACCACGCCTCCATTGTACAGATCAGGAAGCTGAGGCAGAAAGAAATGAAGCTATTTATTTAGTGAGACCCCATGCCTCCTAGCTCCAGGTCTGTCACTTGTACTCCTGTGCTGTAGAGAGTACTATGTATCTATGTACTAGTCATTTCTGTTGTAGCAAATAACCTGTCTTGTCAGTGTCTTTCCATTCATCTCTAATCTAGGAATAGGCAGAAGGGCATAGCAATTTGACAAGATTTATATTTTCTTCTTTGTTCAATTATTTGGCTGCTTTTGTTTGTTTTCTAGTAAATTCAGCGGAATTTGGGGTAAATTCTTCTTTGCGTCATTCCTTTCCTTTACCTTCATAGAACTCAGTTTTCTTAACTACTCTAGGGTTGAATGTCTGATGCATTTACTCTAGTGGTCCTCAACCAGGGCAATTTGCACCCTTGCCAAGGAGACATTGGTAAAACACCTGGAGACATTTTTGATGATCACATCTGAAGGAGTGCTTCTGGTATCTAGTAGGTAAGAGTCCAGGGATGCAGCTGAATGTCTTAATGCATAGGACAGTCCCCACAACGGAGAGAATTATCTGGTCCAAAATGTCAATAGTGCCAAGGTTGAAAAACCCTGATCTAGACTAAAGGAAATTTTTACCCAGCCCTTCATCCAGTGTCTTGCCTCTATGAAAGCATGATGGAAAAGAAACTCGTTCCTTTCCAGAAGGGATTTGGAAGCCCTAGGTAAGTATGGCAAACTCTGGAGGCACCTGCTATCAACTCGACCCACTCTCAAAAGACTATGCAGGTTTCCCCAATTTTCATAGCATGTGCCTGGGTATAAGATAGGCACATAAATATGTATTGCCTGAATGATTAATAAAATATTTTTTGTCTAAAAGAAGATTTAAAAGAGATTTTATTTCTCTCTTTTTTAAACTAAAGAGAAGTCAAGTTAATCATTGTGGTGAGAGCTGAATTTCTCTCTGGTTCTTATCTTTTTAACCAATTAATCTACTTAGTTACAGGAAGAAGCAAAACTTTTTAAAAAGAAGTCTCAACTCTCCCACTTTTATAAATTATAGTTTTAATAATAGTAATAGTTTTAAGGGAGAGACCAATAAGCCTAGAAACTAAAGATGATGTTTGAGGAGCAAAAATAAAAGAAGCTTTCAGAATAGAGTAATATTAGAACTGATGCTTGAGCTCTCCAGGACCCTCATTTAAATTATGTAAACAGATTGATATTGGAGCATTTCCGATGGATTATGGCTAGACAGGAAGAGAACAAACACATACAGTAAGATTAAATTAAGTTCCCAATTTAAATACTCAAGATACAAAACCTCAGAAGCAAAATGTCTATATAGAGCAGCGTATCTCAGGGTAGTTTTCCCTAGCCCCAGAGTCCCTACTGCACTTTTATATGCACAGCTTAAATCACATTCCAGGAAAACTTCCGCTAATAATCTTTGTTATTGACAGTGAACTCTCCTGGGTTTTAATCTTCATTTTACATCCTCATTCCGGGGGCCAGGAAAGACTATATATTGTCAGATGTGTAGCTACAGATCTACACTTATATTTCCTTATTTTCCCAATAAAATGTATTTTTTCAATCTTAAAGGTTTTAAATGCATAGCATAGAAAATATGGAAAACCATAAAGAAAATATGGGACACTCAGTCCCACCCAGAGGCAGTCATGATTAACATTTTAGTCCACTTTTTTCTAGAAAATTTTTCTATAAATATATGACATAGTGGAAATAATGTCCTTTTTTTTTTACTTTACATTATAGCAGAGGCATTTCCCATGCAAATTAAAATTCTTCATATACGTTATTTTAATGGATGCAGATTATGCTGTGCTGTGAACATACAATAGTTTGCCATTTTCCCACTGTTGGCCAACAACAGAATGTTTCAAATTTTACATTATTAAAAGTATCCCACTGGGGGCTGGCCCCGTGGAATTTTACATTATTAAAAGTATCCCACTGGGGGCTGGCCCCGTGGCCGAGTGGTTAAGTTCACATGCTCCGCTGCAGGCGGCCCAGTGTTTCGTTGGTTCGAATCCTGGGTGCGGACATGGCACTGCTCATCAAACCACGCTGAGGCAGCATCCCACATGCCACAACTAGATGGACCCACAACGAAGAATATACAACTATATACCGGGGGGCTTTGGGGAGAAAAAGGAAAAAAATAAAATCTTTAAAAAAAAAAAAAAAATCCCACTGAGCATTTGCTCCATTTTGGATCCTACCCTTAACTTTTCAAGAAACTTACTTTATATTTCATTATTTGACAAGAACATCAGTTCTTACCTAGTACATGCCATGTTCCTTTTCTCCAAATAAGAGTATTTGTATGTGATATTCTTTCTGCCTGGTTTGCTCTTCCTCTGTCCACCTCTTTTTGTCCACTTCATTCACTCTTTAGATTTCAGGTCAAAGATCACTTCCTCAGGGAAGCCTTCCCAAATTCTGTATTTGAATATGGTTCTCTGTTACATACTCTAATTGTACTGTGTTTCTTTCTTCCATAGCACTTACCTCTGGTTGTAATAATCCATTTATTTGTGTATTATTTGATTAATTTCTGCTTCCCCCTTTGGACTAGAATGCTACAATCATTATCTGGATAAGCAGTGATTATAATGCTGTCTTAAACACAGGCCAATTAATGTGATCTCATTCATATCACTAAGATGGGTTAAAGCTTGAGACTGAAATACAGTTAGTCAGGCATTATGTGTCAGGCACTATGCCAGGTGCTAGGAATATAGAAGTGAGAATGACCAGCATGATTTCAGCCTTCATGGTGCTTATAGTCTACTGCAGCGTTTGGCAAACTTTTCTTGTAAAGCGACAGATAATAAATATTTTAGGCTTTTCAGGCCATGTGATCTCTCTTACAACTACTCAGCTTTGTTCTTGAAACACAAAAGCAATCATCAATACATAAACGAAAAAGTGTGTCTGGGCTCCAGTAAAACTTTATTTAAAAAACAGGCAGGGGGGCTGAATTTGACCCATGGAGCATTTTTTAATGACCCCTGGTGTAGGGGACAAGACAGCTATTAAACAGATCATTGGAGATGATGAATACTTCAAATGAAAAGAATAGGGTGCAATAAAGTCACATGGCAGAGCTGTCTAACTTATTCTAGGGAGAGGAATAAAGACTTCCTTGAGGAACATGGCTGTAAGATTTAAGAAAGAAGAGTAGTTATCTGGATGAAATAGGGGCAACAGGCTCAGTGAAGACCTAAAGCATGGAAAGAGCAAGAATAGAAATAAATTTATTTGTAAGCTTGGTGATTGATAGGAAGAGGATGATGAAATTGCAAAAGGATAGAGTATAGAGTGAAAAGACACACTCAGTATTGAAAATTTTTCAGAATCTAATACATCCCTAGAGGAAGAGATGCTAGCAGGAAGGACTGAGAAGGAACAATGTATGAGGCATAGCAGTAGCAGGAAGTCTAAGACTCTACAGACATCCTAGCCTCTTCTTCCATCTGGATGTGTAGGATATGTAGTTGGGAGAGGGATTAGACTAAATTAGACCTTTAGACTTGATTAGTCTCAAGGCTATGGGAACCTCAGAGAAATGACATACTTTCTGAAGGATAAGGTATATATACAGAAAGAAGAAGAGAGCTGAGGGCCAACAAGGCGTGCATGGTGGGTAGAGAATGAAGAGGTAGTGAGGAATTAGAAGTAATAGATAGGAACACATTGCTGGTATATAGTAGGTGCTTGATAATTTTTTGATAAATGAATGGAAGGATAACAATATAAGGTCAAAGAATCCAAGAGGGAAAGGGTTTCAATAACAAGTTGGTCCATAGTTTTGCATGCTTAAAAGAGCTATTGCTCAAGGCTGGTTTCCTTGGCTGTCTGGGAAAGGATGCAGGTAAGGACTGAGCCACTCTTGACGTGTGGAGGTCAGCCACAGCCTGACCTCCAATTCCTACCTCTAGGAAAATCTTACTTGGCTCTTTTCTTCACTGAAGAGAAGAATTAGGGACCTTCTGGTGTCAGTACATACTCAAAATAAAAATGCTGTAAAATTAGAATAAGAGCAAGATTTTCCATAGATTACAATGACACCAGCTCAGCTGTTATCTCTTCTCTTGGTCATCTGTATTAAACGTGTATTTTATTACTTAATTCTTAAGTTTTTCTATTGTTGTTTTAACTTCTTATTAACTTCTTGTCGATATCTATAAAATTATATTAGATGCTGTGGGTGATTCAAAAGAAATGTGAGACATGGCTCTGGGCTCAAGTGTTATGTCATTGACCAATAAGTTGTAAGCTTCTTGATGTTAGGAATCATATTTGACGTTTCTTTTTTTTTTTTCCTTGTACAGTATCAGATGCGTGGTTGGTACTGCAGAAATAACTTTCCCTTGCCCACTGCTTTACACCATTTGGTGACCAGTGGTGTCCATCTAGGCACTTCTGTAAGATTGGGACAAAACATGCCGCTTTCTGAGGCAGATGATATTCTGAAGGCATCAGTAACAGTAATTTCAGCTTGTTGAAGGTGAAGGTTCTTTGTGTAAAGGTCAGCCTGTCAGTAAATAGCATGCCACCCTGTTCTTTCAAGATTATAAGAAACCTTTGTATAAGTGTGTTTTTACACTTAAAAAAAAGAGTAGTGGGAAATTGTACTCAGTGGTCTCACCATATGTTTTCAAATCAGAACTGGGGCAATTGAATTGTAATTTATTTTTAAAACATTTATTTTCACAAATTTATGAGAGCAGGGAGCTGAGATTTTTCTCGTCTGAATTAGTAGGTAATTCATTCTCCATTCGACTTGAGCAGAGAAGACCTAGCCTTAGGATGAAAATGTGAAGCAGAGGTTCTTGCCAAGTATGAAATGTGGAGCAAAGATTAGTCTTAAGAATGAAGGGAAACATTACTCATTTTTCTTAAGCTGCTGCTTACCTCTGCATTAGCATGAAATGTTTTTAGACTGAAAGCCCATACAGAAGGGGGAAGGACCCCCTTTCTAGAAGATCCAGAACCCTGTACCCAGCATATCCAAAGTCTTTCAAGAATTAATCTGTTAAAGACTGTGACACATAGTTTACAATCTTCCTCTTAACCTTAATTCCTGATCTCACCCTGACTGGATTCATCACCCAAGGAGACGGCCCACCCAGCACCAGCCTCGAACTTTCTTGACATGTTCGTCTCTAGTGATCTTCAGCTACTCACTTCTATTTCCACCCCCTGGATCTTGTCGTGCGCCCAATCTGTTTCACCTCTAACTTCATAAATGCAGTCTTCCCATTCTCTGACCAGAACTTTCATTCTAGCTTTCTCTCTCAGTTACTCCCAGTACAACCATTCTCAGTTCCCTGACATCTCATCTCCAGTGCCCTTCCCACTCTGCTTCAGCCTCTCA
The DNA here is from genome assembly GCF_041296235.1 of Equus asinus. Classification (NCBI taxonomy): domain Eukaryota; kingdom Metazoa; phylum Chordata; class Mammalia; order Perissodactyla; family Equidae; genus Equus; species Equus asinus. The sequence goes on from NC_091813.1 coordinate 46,719,959, forward strand.
CCCTTCTCAGACTTCTCAGACTTTTGACCGCCAATCCACAGACTTTTCTCTTTTCTCCCTTTCAGCCTTCTCCTGCCTTCACTTCCTTTGATCTCCTGCTGCATTGTAAGTTACTTTACCACTGTCTTGTCAGGAACCACATCTCCTTTGACCTGTTGCCCGGCTATCCTTCACCTGGCAAAACACCAGCTCTAACTGGGTACCTGCAACCAGATTGCTGAGTGCACCCAGACAGAAGAAATAGCACTGCTGTGCAGATTGGCATTTGGCACTAAATTCAGGACCACAAACTTCAGCTAGATTACTCTCTATACATACTACTGGGAAGGGAAGGTTATCCTTATAATGTATTAGCCTCTCCCATCTGAACCTCATACTCCATATGCCAAGATGGAATGAATTATAAATTCTCCTTTGTATATCCAAAATTAATAATAGGCTGAATTATTGCAATTATCATTACCTTCTCTCTGACTCTCTAATTAGCTTTTGTGCTTGCTTTCCTGTTTTACTTTATAGTTTTGGGTCCAGATCATCCGATAAGGTAAATTTCTAATGTTTTTTCAATTAATATTTGATCAGTCAAAGAGAACACGTCTCAAACACTAGGGAATGAAATGATAACTGAAGGAAAATCCCTCCTAGGGATAGTGACCCTTTTTAGAGAGGCTCTTGTGAATCTAAGTCGTCTCCAATTGTTGTAACTCACAGCCACAGGCTTTAGGCTCAGCTCCCTCAAGTTATTTCAGTCCTGCCTTTCCCAGCTTCCCCCTTCCATCATTTCTGATCCCATGAGTTCTCTAAAAACACGCCCTTCTTGTTTCCTAAAGTAGCAAGGAAAGCAGTGCTGCTTGGGTGGGGAGCAGCTGTGGGTACTGTTTGTATGTCTAGGACATTTATTGAACGGCAGTGTGGAGTGCTGGTTAAGAGTTTATGCTCTATAGCCCGGTTTCCCTGCTTACGTGCTCTGTGACTTTGGGCAAATTACTTTCTGTGCCACAGTTTTCCCGTCCATAAGATACAGATGATGATAATAGTACCTACCTCACAGGGTTGTTGTGAGGATTGAATTACATGTATTAAATGAGTTAATATCTCAGAACTGGTAAGCACTCAGTAACTGTAAGCTATTATTCATAATTTAGAGGCAGCGTCTCTATTTCCTAAAATACATTTATTCATTAACAAGAAGAGAGTAATGATGAAATCTAGGACTTATTAAAATTCCATTGATTGGATATAAAAAGTAGACTTTTAGAATTGCAAAAGACCAAGAAATTATTTAGACCCTTGGTTCTTAACCAATAATATGCATCAGAATCACTGATGAAGTGTTGTGAAGCTGCAATTACCCAGGCCCTCCCTTCTCACATCCACCAAGTCATAATGCCCGCAGGCAATTCCAGTGCAGTCTGCCTCGCAAGAATCACTGAAATAATTCAAGTCTTTAGATTTTATGATGAGAAAATTGAGACTTAGAATAAATGACTTGCCTAAGATTTCATAGAGTAAGGGGGATCCAGGTCATCTAGCTCCTTGGTGAGTGATCTTCCTATTCTTTGTTGCTGGCCACATATATTACTTTCTAAAGATACTAATATGGGGGTTTATTCTTCTCTCAGTAATATCAGGGAGAATAATATAGGCTTTAAAAGTGTACTTTATTTAGCATTTAATTTAATTCAAAATAACAAAATTTATTTTACAATTCATGCAGAGGACTACTCACATTAATAATAGGATTTAAAGTGAGTTTTGCTATACTTTTCATGTAGACATTAATCTTTCCCACAATGCTTGTGCTAATTAGTACAAGGAAACACTGTGTGTGGCAGAGTTGCTTAACCCAACCTCACAGATTGACAGGCAAACAAATGCTTAAAGGGCAAGGTATCTTTAGGAATTAAACTCTTTTGAGCTCTCATAATAAAATATGCATTTCTTATAATTAGGATTTTTTATTTTACACTTTTCAGTTTTTTAAAAAAACCTTTGTAAAATATTCTTGGAGTTTTCTAGTCTATGAACAGTTAATGTAGAAAAATCAGAAGTTACTAGGTTCAGTGTTCTTATTGTAGCTTTACTGATTGTAGATTAAAAGTCAAAAGAATTTCTGAGTTTTTGTATAGTATTGAGTACTATGATATTATCTCTCTTAAAATATGTTTTTCTTTATCCATAATACAGAGGAATCAAAAAAATATGTTAGAACTTGGATGTGAAGTTGCACAAATGTGTGAAGCAAATTAAGGTGACAAGGAAGAAACAAGAAAATGTTCAAATTAAATCTACCTTTCAAAGCAGGTCTATTTATATTTCACTATATTTGCTATTATAAATTTATTTTCATGTATGTGTTTCTTTGCTAGAAATGATAAATGGCTGCCAACCCAACTTCTGATTCTTAGGCACCTCCATTTTACCCACAAACCACTCATTTTGATTTGGTCAACACTGTGCACAAGCCCCTAAAGAAGTCCACCATCCCAGATCCCCATCAACCTATTAAACTACTGTTGCTTCTGCTGTGTCTTTGCCTCTTTCCATACCCTTCGCTTTACACTTCATCTCAGGTTCAGCCGTTAAATCTTTTTACTTGATGCTTGAGTTTGGCTTCCTGGCATTTGACTCTATGCTCAACCTGATTATCTTTGGTTTAGACTCACCTTCCAGTTCTAAGATGCCAAGATTTCTGTCCCTTGATTCCAGCACAGCCACTGGCTGCCACCTCAGTGGACCAGCCCCAAACACTAGCTCCGTATTATAAACATCCGTTTATTCATCTGTTCAACAGATTTTATTCATCATTACTATGTGTAAGGCACTAGAGTAGTTTCTGGGTAATACAGAAGATTAATTAGTGACAGAAAGCTCCTTAAAGCTCTTAAAATCTGGTAGGACAAATAATACAAGTGTATAATGATCATTTAAGATAGTATGTGTTGAACTCTTACGAAGTATGCATACAAACGAGACATTAATTCATGAAAGCTTCAAATCGATCCTTAGCCAGGGAGTTAAGGGGTATGGAGTACAAGGGGACATGACCAACAGTAACCTGAGATGGTAGGTCATGGATTGAAAAAGATTGAGAACACTGACAGCTGTTAACTAGACTTTGAAGGTAGGGTACGAAAGACACCATGGTAGAAAGACATTCCAAAAAGTGGAACCAAATCAATAGGAACAGAAAAAGTAAGTTATGTTAAAGAAACCTTATTTATCTAGATTGGTTGACAGTATAAATAAGGGATGAAAGAAAGCCTAGAAAAATTGGTTGGAACCAGTTTATGAAAGCCTTTGAATACTGAGGAGTTTAGAATTGGCAAGCACATTGGGGAGTCAGAAGGTTTCAAGCAGGAAATAATAATTGGCTTGCTTTAGCAGTGATGTACAGGAAGGAGATAGGCAGGCAGAGACTGCAGACCAGGAAATCAGTTAGGAGGCTAACACGTACGGTAAACTAAAGTAGGGAGGGCCTGGAGATGAAGACTATTCATTTGATTAAGTGCCAGTTACCCGCTAGTTGTGGGGATCTGATGAGGACTAGGCCCTTGTCATGAGGGAGTTTTCAGTCTAGTGAGACATTGATCTCTTAAAGGCTCCTAACTGGGTCGCTGCAAGATTTTGGGACCACTTCTGAGCTTTGCCAGGTTACTAAGGAATTAGGTCCTCATTTAACAATGGGATATTTTCCTTATTTTCTAAAACTACTTTTCAATTTTATGAATCAGCTAAGACAAAAGAACCCCAACCACTTATACATAAATAAAAGCAATTTATTACTTAAAACAAGACAGTAGCACTAAACCAGACAAGGCAAAGAAGATGACATGTGTTTTAAAGAGATAACTGAAGATGATGTGGAGAATGAATTGGAGATTAAATTAGGAGCAAGAAAACCAGTTAAGAGGTTGTAGTTGTAGTAATCCACCCACTTGATGATGAGGGTCCGTATGAAAGAAGAGGAGTCCTTACTTCCACCATAATCCTTTCTTTCGCAGCCCTGGTACAACTAAGGGATGGGTAGGCACACTCATTTGGAATTGAATCTTGAACAGAGGGACTCAAGAACAGAAGAAACACTGTTTACCTCTTCACACTTAGAGGTGATGCTCCTAGTGTCAAGTAGTCTCTTTTCTGATTCTTTTCTTTTTTGGAGCATGGTTTGCCAGCCTTCACATTGATTGTGTGAGCTCCCTGATAAATTCTTGGTTTTGCTTTAGTTGGCCCAAATTGGTTTCTAGGGCTTACAATAAAAAACCCCTAATTGAGACTGTGGTGATGTTTGAGGCACCTATGGATAACCAGGTGGAGACCGTTAGTTAGTTGGAAATATGAAACTAGAATAGTGGTTCTCAAAGTGATGCATCAGAATCACTGAGAACTTGTTAGAAATGCAAATTCTCAGGCCCCACCCCAGACTCACTGAATATGATACTCAAGGAGTGGGGCCCTAGCAATCTGAACATTAGTAAGCCCTCATGGTGATTCAAATGCACATTATAGTTTGAGAACCAACTGAACTAGAGCTTAAAAGGGAGATTGTGGGCTTTGCTCTCGGCTGGACTGTTTCGTTTATCTGTCATCCTCCTCCTGGAACTACCTGGCTTGCCTGGGCACACTTCTCTCACGGGGATGAAAGAAGAGTTTTAAGAGGACAAGCAGAAACATGCATGGCTTCTTGAGGCCTAGACTCCAAACTGACACACTGGCACTTCTGCCTCATTCTGTTGGCCATAACAGGTTATACAGCCAAGCCCAGATTCAAGGAGTGAGGAATAGAATTCACCTCTTAAGAGAAATAGCAAAGTGACATGGCAGAGGACATGGATTCATGGAGGGGTGAAGCATTGGGACCATTAATATCACAGCAGGGATGACCTGAGCATGCTTGAAAGTAGAAGGGAAGGAATATGCAGAACGAAGAAGAAGGTGAAGTAAAGAGCAAAATCGATACCATAGGTCAGAGAAGTAACCTTTAAGAAAAGGAAGGGCGTATCTGGGAGTGGAGGGAAGGGAATTTGATTGAATTAGATTTAGACAATTAAAATATGGGATGCCCAGTACAATTTGAATTTCAGGTAAACAATAAGTTTTTAGTATTAAGCATGTTCTATACAATATTGAATAGGCTCTGAGTACATAGTTTGCTATTTTTTGAATTATTTTAAGTACCATTTAAATATTTCTATAATGCAATGTTTGGGACACACTTGTACTAAAATATGACTCCTTGGTTGTTTGAAATTCAAATTTAACTGGACATCCTGTATTTTACCTGGCAACCCTCCTTGGGATGAATTTTAAATAAATCAATGGTGAGATAATCTACAAAGGGATAGATGGGTGCATTTGGGGATTTAATCCTGGAAAAAGTTTGGAATAGCTGCTATGAGTGCTGTGCGGCGTCAGTGAAAGAATTGCTGAGCAGTAAAGGCCCACTTAACAGCAGGCAGCATGCGTGTTTCCTGGATTAAATCAGCAGTCCTGCTTTGCTGCTGGGAAGCAATAGTAATAACAGAGATGGCTGGTGCAGGTGACCACCTCGGTTTGACTTCAGCAGGAGAGGTCTGGGCGGGAGTTTGGGGTGTAATTGAAATTACTTAGGGGTCCAGGTTGTACAGGGGAGCAGGTGAAACCAGAGGTGAATTGGGAGGCAGAAGGTGAGCAGTGAGAGAGGTGGAAGTTCACAGAGAAGAAACAGAATTTACAATCTTGGAAGAATAGTTCTGTATGATAATGAAGTTAAAAATCCAATTTCACTTTACAGAACTGGAGCTAAATTAAGACCAAGAGCTCTGGAGACAAGGTACCTGATTTTGCATTCTAGTTGTGTCATCTTGGTCAAATAATTTAACTTCCCTATGCCTTAACTCTTTATTTGTAAAATAGGAGTAATAATGGTTCATACCTCATAGGGTTATTGTGAAGATTAAGTGAAATAAACCATATGAAGTACCTAGAACAGTATGTCTGGTACACAGTAAACCCTTAAATGTTTGCTACGTTTTATTATTTTAAATATCACTTACATGTATCTATAATCAATAAATGTGAGTGCTTTAGAAAATATTATTTTAAAAACAGATGGCAGGTATACACTGTGTGTTTTCTACCTTAGCTAACAAATGCCCTGTTTAATAAATACATACACAATTAGCTACCTGTTGAAGTTGGAGCTCATGCAACCTTTACCATTTAAGGTTGTTTTCTTTACTGTTATTACAGGAAAATAATTATCATGCTCAAGTCATATCTGTCTCCTCATTTCCCCTAGGTGACCACACTTGGGGATTGTCATAGTTTGAGTAATTCCTCTGGGCTCTGCCACCCAGCAAGTTAAAGAGGACAAGATTCCTCCCAGGGGATTGTGGTTCTGGGAATGTGAGCAGCTTGTTTTCATGAGATCTGCACCCTGACCTGGCCTGGTAGGAGCTGTGTGTGATGGTCTCGTTGTTTGTAGTTGCTTCTTCCAGCTTACACAGTTATTTGTATATAAAGATTTATGAAAAGTGAAGCTTTTACCAGGATGTTTTGCTTATACAAAGAAAAATTAAAACTATTTTAAAGTAATTACTTGTGTCTTATATTTTTCTCTTTCAAAATAAATGAAAGTATTAATTAACGTTGTCTGGAAATAAAATGAAGACCAAGGAAGTGGCTATACTCTTAATGTTTTAAAATAAGGTAATATTATTCTCTGTTTAATTGGAGCCTTCTAAGGAATTACTACAGTCTCATACACAATTGACTTAAATGCATTCTTTATCTTTAAAAGGAAGCAGAATAGGATCATTGAGTAAATCACATGTGTTCACAGTCTTGTCTGGTGTAATCAGATACTACACAAACACATTATTCTCTAGTTGGGAGGGTAAGGGGATAGTTGGAGCAGGACTTGCCCTTGCAGAGACCTTTTTTTGTTTAAAGAATAGTGCAGTGAAAGACCACACAGTAGAAGATAACAGAAAATATCTTCCATGCCTTCTTCCACCTTTATACTTTCTCATTCTCCTTTGTTCTCTAAGGACATCTGTTGTAATGATTATTCCGTAAAACTCATAGGTACGCAGCAGAAGGCATATCGTATTTCACTTATTGTTTTGTCTACTATAATTATTGCTCTCTTTTATATCATGCCATTGTAGGTTTTTAAAATATTTTGTTTATAAAAGATAAGAACGGATGATATAGAAAGTTTATTAGTTAACTGTAGATATCTAAAGAGTAAATGTTTTAACTCTGAATTTAATAAAATTATATTTTAGCAAGTCTAATAGACTTATTAGGCTACATCTTAAAGAGACAAATACACTAAAAAGATATACTTTACAAGATGGATTTAATTTTCCTTTTTTATATTAATTACAATGGATTTTTAAAAATGTCATGCTTAGGCATTTGAAAGACATTCTTAATGATGAACATCAGTGATGTGAATCTTTGGAGGCTTTGAAATAGGTCCATTGTTTCAGATGTTTTCAACATTTTAATAGCTGGTTTGCTGTCTGTTTTATGGATGCAACTCAAAATTCAAGTTTTTACTTCTTATTAAGGGTTCTTATATTGCATCCCACTTTTGCCCTAGGTTGATCTTTTGGGGATTTTGAAATTCATGTTTGAAGGGTTTTTTTATCCTTTTTTTAATGAAAAATGTCAAACATATACAAAAGTAAAGTAAATAGTATGGTGAACCCCCAAGTCATATTTGAGCTTAAGTGATATGTTAGTACAGGTACTACATTTGGTAATACAGCAGATGCTCAGGAACTCAAGAGATGCTTGTGGCTTAATACACACTTGGAAGAATTTGTGTAAATCAAATTCTTAAAAATATCCAACTGTTTCCCAACCTATGACAGATTGTATTTCAAATGTTTGTTGGTGCTCAGCCAATTTTTGGACCTACAAATGTGTTTCTCATAGAAATAATCTTAAAATGGCTATTAGCTTTTCAGGCCAACTCTCAGTACCTAATTCACAGTTAAGGCAAACCCACGCAGCATTTTTAACATTGTTTCAATGAGAAAATGCCTCCCGTGCAATTGGGATACTAGGGAACAACCACTGCCCATCTTTCCTTCTGCTAAGTATGGTTGATAGGACAGTGGGGAGTCAGGTTCCCCTGTAACAGAGAGTGATGGGTCCTTAATTCTCTCAGCAAAACTCGCAGGAACTCAAGAGAAGACAACAGGAGGGGTGGAGGGTGAGAGTGCACTCCATACAGACCATTCTGAAATTTTCCCCATTTCCTCTGCTAGTGGAGTTTGTTTTTGTGGTTTTTTTTTTTTTAAAGCCCTTTTTATTAAAAAAAAGAAAAAGAAACCTTCCTTTATAAAAGAAATAGTCTATGTTGTATCTAAAGTTTACATTTTACACACTTTTTTTAAAAGTAGGCTTCGGACTATTTTCTTTCTTGAATAAGTTTCCGACATAGGGGGAAAATTATTTTCACTGGCTAAGATATGCCTAAGATAATAAGAAGAAATTCCTGACTACTAAAACATAAAATTGGAATATAAACATAGGTACTAAACTGCCAATAAGCTAAAATCAGGTTATTGGAATAACGTTTATAGTGAACCTATACTGAAAATAAGGCCAGTTCAGAGTGAGGAACTCTAAATATTACAGTGTTCTCTCATCCTGAGAAAGTCATTTAACCTCCCAGGATAGTTAGTAAAATGAATGATTGAAAGAAATCAGCCCTATTCCTTCTCATTCTGAAAGTCCCAACTATGAATAGTCATCTTAGATTCTGTGAACTCTTCAAATGCCTAGCATGGGTGGCATGGCTATTATCCTGTCAGCTATTACAGGCTCCAGTCTTACATCCCCTCCAGAGAATGCGTATTGCGTGCTTTGAGTGACTTGTCAGCAGGCCCCCAAAGCTAGCTAGCCTCGTTTTCCAGAGGGAGTAATACCAGTACCCTTACGTACAAAGAGAATCAAACATACTTTGTGATGAGTCCGCTGAAGGTCCCACAGCATGGTCTACCACAGCTTCACTACAGACCCATGCTCCCATTAGATAAAGAGGGGCCCACTGTGTGTAGCAAACTAACGAGGTACTTTGCATATCTTACTGTATTAATCCTCCCGGTAACCCTGAAGGGTGGGGATGTTGTCCTCATTTTACAGGTGAGGAAATTTCCCAAGAACTAGTGATGTAGCTAGTATATGGTGATACTGGATTCAAACCTGCTATGAGGGGAATGAACCCACAGATCTCTATTTGAACCTGCCCACCAAACTAGCTAAGGGAAGGAAACCAAAAAGCCTTCTTTGCAGTTAGCTTTACACTCACCAGCAACTCTAAGAACTCGGACTCCTCTGCCTGTGGGACCTGGGCCCTGCAAACTCCCAGAGCTAGCTCATGTCCTCAAGACCCCTCCCAAGTCCAGGGTAATCCTGCCCCGTCCCAGCCCTTCTGAAGTCTCAGGCAAATGCCCTGCAGCTTTCACAAGGCTCTTGCAGCTAGAAACTCTGTCACTTCTAACCCAGAGGAGGACACTCTGGAGCTCGATATTAACACACTGCTCCAGAAGAACCCGTTCAGTGTCAGGTCCGTCCATACGTACTGGTGGTGCTGAGAGTGCCAGAGGACAAGTTGTCCTGCCAACTAGCGTAACTCAGGGAAGAACCTGCATGAAGAGAGTAGCTTAAGAGGAATAGAAATAAAATCCGAGGAACTGGAGTTGTCAGGTGATCCTACAAAGGAACCTCTAGGCCCACAGAAGTGTCTTCTGCATCAGTAACTTCTCCAGTAACTTCAAAGATAGCTCCTTCTAGATCTCTGAATTTCTAACTGCTGATAAAGTTGAGTCCAAATTTAAGATATCAGGCCCAGAAACACACAAAAGTAGCTTAGGGAAGTTCTCACAGTATGGTCCTGGAACCAGCAGCATTATCCTTGCCTGAGAACTTGTCAAAAATGCAAATTATTGAGGCCAGCCTAGTGGCATAGTGGTTAAGTTCACATGCTCGCTTCAGGGCCCAGCATTCGCAGGTTTGGATCCCAGGTGCAGACCTAGCACTGCTGTCAGGCATGCTGTGGCAGCATCCTACATAAAACAGAGGAAGATGGGCACAGATGTCAGCTCAGCAACACTCTTCCTCACACACACAAAAGTACAAATTATTGGGCCCCATCCCAGACCTACTGAATCAGAAGTGGGGTCCAGGAATCTGTGTTTTAACAAGCTCTGCTGATGTACACTAGAGTTTGGAAACCATCTGATGCAGGACGATGAAGGATGATCCCAGGTTTTCCATAGTAACCTAGAATTAACCTGCAACAGCTACCTAGAGCTGGATTCTGCCCTCCCACCCACCACCCGACTCTAACCAGTGCTGTGGTTAGAGTTAGGTGACTCCCCATCAAGACTACTGCCTAGTGTTTTATTGGTTTTTTTTTTTTTTAAAGATTTTATTTTTTTCCTTTTTCTCCCCAAAGCCCCCCGGTACATAGTTGTATATTCTTTGTTGTGGGTCCTTCTAGTTGTGGCATGTGGGATGCCGCCTCAGTGTGGTTTGATGAGCAGTGCCATGTCCGCACCCAGGATTCGAACCAACGAAACACTGGGCTGCCTGCAGTGGAGCGTGCGAACTGAACCACTCGGCCACGGGGCCAGGCCCTTTTTTGTTTTTTTTTTAAAGATTTTATTTTTCCTTTTTCTTCCCAAAGCCCCCCGGTACATATTTGTGTATTTCTAGTTGTGGGTCCTTCTAGTTGTGGCATGTGGGATGCCGCCTCATCGTGGTTTGATGAGCAATGTCATGTCTGTGCCCAGGATCCGAACCAGCAAAACCCTGGGCCACCAAAGTGGAGCGCGCGAACTTAACCACTCAGCCACGGGGCCGGCCCCATGCCTAGTGGGTTTTTTTCCTTGACAATTCCTAAGAAAATTTGAGGCAGATAGCAGATACTCAGTAATGATTGAAATGAAATTTTAAAACTCATTGTTTATGAAAGGGGAATTAGAAATAAATATCTATTAATAGGGATTTTATTAAAAACCAATTATATGAGGATTGGGACCAACACTACGTTCACTATATTCTCATTGCCTACTACTGTGTAAGTATTCAATATTTGTTGATTGAATAAATAAATGAATATATACTCATATATATTCAAGTCCTGAAGTACAATGAAGCCATTAAAAAAGATGTTTTCTAATAGCAATCCCACTCCTACGTATTTATCCAAAAACCTGAAAGTCAATGTTTTTAGCAACTTTATTCATAGTTGCCAAAAACTGGAAACAACCCAAATATCCTTTACCTGGCGAATGGATCAGGAGAGGACTGCATTTGGGGAAGTAGTTAAAGGGACCTAATTTTATATGTTGTTGTTTGAATTATGTAGAAGAATTTATGTATTATGTAATTAAGAAATAACATTTCAGGGGCTGGCCCGTGGCCAAGAGGTTGAGTTTGCGCGCTCGCTTTGGTGGCCCAGGGTTTCTCCGGTTTGGATCCTGGGCGCAGGCACCTGGACATGACACCGCTCATCAGGCCATGCTCAGGTGGCATTCCTCATAGCACAACCAGCAGGACCTACAACTAGAATATACAACTATATATTGGGGAGGTTTGGGGAGAAGAAGAAGGGAAAAAAAAAAAGAAGATTGGCAACAGATGTTAGCTCAGGTGCCAATCTTAAAAAAAAAAGAAAAGAAAGAATAACATTTCAGAAACTGAAAGGATAGACACCAAAAATGTCAGTAGTAGTTATCTCTGGTTGGTAGGATGACAAGTGATTTTTATTTTCTTTTTTCTTATTTGTAGTTTCTAATTTTTCTATATAAACAAGTTATGCTTTTGTAACTAGAAAAAAAAGTTATAAAAAAATGGGGGAGAGAGACCCAGGAAACATTGACTCATAAAAAATTTATACAAGTTAGAAATGTGAAAGTTATAAAAATATATAAAACAAAGTGTCACTGGAAAGAGAATTCGGATACTCCCTCTAGAATAGTGCTTCTCAAACTTAACGTCCATATAAATCACCTGGAGTGTCATTGCAATGCAGATTCTGATTCCAGGGTCTGCAGTTCCAACAAGCTCTCACATGATTCCAGTGTTCCTGGTCCACAGAGCGCTTTGAGTACAGAGGCTCTAAAACTATACTGTCAAAAGAGCAGCTACTAATTAGCCACATATGGCTATTAAATACTTGAAACGTGGCTAGTCCAAACTGAGTTGTACAAGTGTAAGACACACACAGGATTTTGAAGACTTAACACAAAAAGAATGTAAAGTATCTTAATTATTTTATATTAATTACATGTTGAAATGTTATTTTTGGACATAGGGTATTAAATAAAATATGTTATTAAAATTAATTCACCTGTTTCTTTCTCCTGTTTTAATGTGGCTACTAGAAAATTTTAAATTACACTTGTGGTTTGTATTTTTGGCTTGTGTTCTGTTTTTATTGGACAGCACTGATCTAGAATAACTATTAACAGGATTTTACTTCACTCTGGGTCTTAAATCACCAACATAATGCAGGAAAAGGATTAATACTCCATTAATGACCAAATTGGTAACTTTTGTATAGTCACATAAACGTTCCCAGGAGTTCTTAAAATCCGTAGGTAGAGGTTGAGACAAGTAGAAATCATATAATTTTAGATCAGGAAGAAACTGTGAGGTCATCAAGTTCAAACCCCTTGTCCTATGGAATTATTGATCAATTTGACAATGAAGTATTCAGTACTTAATATCTGTAAGTACTGAATAAGTACTTAGGTGACAGGTGAGTGAGTAAGGTGAGGCACCTACCCTGGGGAAGCTAAGAATGATGGTAGTGGTCTGTAACTGCACCCCGTGAGGCATGTTGACAGAGTGCTCCCAAACACAGAGGCAGAGGCTGACTCAGACTTTGATTTTCCTGAGGAGGAACCAGACGAGTTCCACACAAGAGGGCTTAGTCAGGCCAGCTTTCAGTTTCCTCAGGTTTTATAGCTTCTGTTTGAATGTTACTGATGTAAATAAGGCTTTAGGATTAACTTTATTTAAGTAATCAATATAAGGCATGCTGTCCCCTCTCCTCTCTCACACAAAATAGATACACTGTTATCAGAATAGATACACTGTTATCAGAAAGCAAAGAAATTTAAACCTCAGAAACTTTGAACATGGTTGATGGTAGCAGAATAAAGTTTGGAGTGCAGCACTGGCACAGCCAGCCTTCAATTATATGTGCAAATGAGGGGCAAAAATTGCTGAGATGACTAAAAGCTATGAATAAAACAAAAAGTTCAGGGCCCAGCCCTGTGGCCTAGTGGTTAAACTTCTGCATGCTCCACTTCGGCAGCCCAGGTTTGCAGGTTCGGATCTCAGGTGTGGATCTACTCCACTCACCAGCCATGCTGTGGCGGTATCTCACATACAAAATAGAGGAAGATTGGCACAGATGTTGGCTCAGGAGGAGTCTTCCTCAAGCAAAAAAAAAAGGAGATTGGCAACAAATGTTAGCTCAGGGGGAATCTTCCTCAGCCAAAAGAAAATAGTTCACTTTAGCAATTTTTTTTTTTTTGAGGAAGATTCGCCCTGAACTAACTACTGCCAATCCTCTCTTTTTGCTGAGGAAGACTGGCCCTGAGCTAACATCCATGCCAATCTTCCTCTACTTTATATGTGGGATGCCTACCACAGCATGGCTTTTGCCAAGCGGTGCCATGTCCGCATCCGGGATCCGAACCGGTGAACCCCAGGCCACAGAGAAGGGGAATGTGCGAACTTAACCGCTGCGCCACTGGGCTGGCCCCCAGCAATTATTTTTTAAAACCTGTTTATCAGGAATATCTTATACCAGAGGCATTATGACCGAAATTTGTTCTTATTTGAGTTACATTTCCTTTCTGTGAGGCAATGAAAAGGCAAATTTAGGATGCGTAATAAAGCATTTCGGTGAATTATGAAAATTCTTGTTACTTCAAGAGGTAGTATGGGGTGAAAATACGAATAATCCTTTAACAATTTTTTTGGTTAAAATCTGGGTCTCCCCCATAACATTTCAACCCTTCATAATGTAGTATTAAAGAATTCAGGTTGCTTTGGTATGCAGTCTTAGTCTGTCAAGAAACAGCTTCAGGGGACGAGCCTCCCTCATTACATGCACAGACCCAAAGATCCTCGTGATCATGGGTGGATCTAATCTGAACGCTTGTATTATTCATTTTCAACCAATATTTTTTAAATTGCCCTTCTGGAAAATGTCAAACCTACCTGAGCATGGCTGGATGCACCTTGTCCAAGAGTGAAAAACCGCCTGTAGCCTTTCAAAACTAAAACTTGAACTAAGCAGAATACATAGTTCTGCCTAAGAATTGCAGCTGCTTTCTTCTGTCTTTAAAAGTAATTAGAATAGCATTTTTAGAACCTTAAATGTTTGCTAGGAACCAGTGAGTGAGTTTGGCTAATGTTGCTTCATTCATACCAAAAAGTAGTGTATCGAGTCTTTGGTTGGCTTTGAATATTCCTAATGAGTTTTTTAAACATCTGATTCCCAAACATGAGCAGTAATTATTTATAGGAAGTGGTCTAATTTTCTTGAATAATAATCTTCCATTGCACACACACACAAAAGGAAAACTCACTACCTCATTGTTAAAAATGTGTCAGTTGTAAGGATGCCTGTCCTTGGATCAGCATGTTGGGAATGCAGGAGATCTCTGTCTTGGAATACCTGTAATAAAGATCCCCTAATAGAGGGATTTGGGATGATGAGACATTTACAAAAGGTTTAGATTCTGAAAAAATATTTACATGTAAGTGTAGTCCAATAATGCTGTAATTTAGGTATGAATTCCTTTTTCTCAAATACAGAGTTTCAGGAGAATAAGATGTTATAGAAGAATCAACACAATGCTCATGTGTCAAAACACCAAGATTGCTTTTCTATTTTCCTGAGGTACATCAATAGAAAAAATACAAAATGATAATTAGTCTACTTGTCACCTCATCAGAGGTTTTATAGATTTATCATTTGAGTGTATAGTATATTTATGATACAACTTACACACTTATTTATTTGAGATGGTTTTATTAGATGATATCTTCAGGCTATGAAAATCTGACCCACTATCTTTTCTAAGCTTTCCTTGCCAGATGGACATTAGAAAGCTTCATGGTCTGTTTGAAAAAATTCCTAATATTCCAGCCTCTTAAATAAGCAGTTTTCCCACTATGACATTAATTTCTCCTTAAAGTTTTTACCTCAACTGTAATTTTTAGGGTAAATGGGAAATACACATAATAATAAGTGCAATTAAATTTATAACGCTGATTCTCTTTTGAAGATTGCCTTGAAATAAAGAAGGAATTCAAAATAGAGAATTTCAATCTAGTTTCTGTGACAGTACAAGATATCTACAAATCTCCCAGCATTTCATTCGCATTGAGCTATACATTTATGATGCATATCTACCCTTACTAGAGGCCAGAATTTTCTCTCTGGAGTACAATATGCATAATAATAGTGGATAGATTTTGATAAATTACTTGGCTTCAAAACAACGCTTTGTTCATGTACATAGATTCAGGAGCAAAATGTTTAGAGAACTGTTTCAAATGTATCTTGAGTTGAAGAGACCAACCATGGCAAATCCAAACTGTTCATTCTCTTACTCTTCTAATCCACTGTTTCATACCTTCTCCTCCTCAAGCCACCAATCCCTCCTCCCCCTTCTTCCTTGTCAGCCCTTGTTTCCTTTTTCTCTGAGCAATAGGAATAATCAGAAAAGAACTTCCACAGACCCCACCACCACCACCACAGTCACCTACCAGTATCTGTGCCCATATTCTCTGCCTTCCTTCCTGTTACCATGAATGAAACGATCCTAGCTCGGTATCTCCATGGCTTGTGCACTGGGTCCCACCCCTTGAATCACCAACTTTCTTCTCTGTCCTGCAGCATCATTCCCACCCTCTCTGTTGGATCATTCCCATTCACATAACCTACTCCCACTTAGGTGGAAGCAACCATCAGCTCTCTCCTGGGTTCTTGCCTCCTAGCTGGTTTCCTCTCTCAGTCCCCGCTCCCCTTCAGTCTGTGCTGATCACAACAGGCAGAACGCTTCTGTGAGAATCCAAGATCTTGTCACTCCTTTGCTCAAAACCCTCCAAAGGCTTCACATCTCACTGGGTGTAAGAGCTAAAGTCCCTACAAAGGATTTCAAGCCCCTATGTGGGCTTCCCTGCCCTCACCTTATCCTTACTACTCTAACTTCGACTCCTGCTTCTCTCCCTGGGCTCTGCCTGCACCAGCCACGCTGACTTCTTTATTTTTCCTTCATCGCCCAGGCACACTCATACCACTTGCACCAGCTTTTCACATCGTTTGTTCCCTTACTTTTTTAATCTTTCCTCAAATGTCACTTTCTCAATAAGGCCTTTCTTGCCCACTCTTTAAATTATCATTCCCCCAACCTCCCCTGCTCTGTTTTTCACTTATCATGTGGTGAAATACTATATATTTTGACTTGTTAATTGTTTATGATCTATCTGCCCCCAACCCCCTACCCTAGGGAAGATCCATGAGTGGTTGGGATTTTTTTTTTTTTTTCCTTTTTAGCTCCCTTCCATATGGCTGGTATATTCCTGGAACATAGTAAACGCTCAATAAATATTTGTTGAAAGAATGAATCTGTCTTTATAAGAGTGTGACTGGAAAACAACTTGGGAGTATCAGTCATGCTGACTAAATTTCTTTAATCTACTTCACCAATTCCATTTTATAGACATGTTTAAATACACTTTTAGCTTCAGTTGAGTTTCTATAGGCATTCTTCTTCCTATAGAGGAATTGTAGGACTCTCATATACTTTAAGAGAAATATACTGTAAGAAAAAGTAGGTATCTTAATTCCTTTTGAACTTTTGTATTTTTCAATAGTTTTGTATTTAAAAATTTTTTAATGCAATTCAGACATTCAGATATTTATACTTATTCTATTTTGGTCCCTGTACAAAGATAATAAGCTGTAAATTTCTCTCTAAGCACTGCTTTAACTGCACTACACAAATTTTATGTTGTATTTTCACTATCATTCAGTTCAAAATATTTTCTTGTAATTTCCCTTGTAATTTCTTCTTTGACCTATGGACTATTTAAAAATATGTTAATTTCATTTTATGATCAGAAACCATCTTTGTATAATATCAATCCTTAAATTTTCTTGGATTCCTTTTTAATTTTATTGAAGAAAATATACATAGAGAAAATATATGTCTATCATAAGTGTACAACTTGATAAATTTTTAAACTGAACAGAACCCTGTAAACAAGACCAAGACTAGGAAGTAGAACCTTGGCAGAACCCCAGAACCTCCCTTATTCTGTCTTCTCAACACTATCTCCCCTGTAAAGATCACACTATTCTGAAGCAAAGACTAATTTAGGTAATAGGTTTTTGAAATCAGGGTTATTGAGTTTTAATCTCAATCCAGAAGGACTACCATTGATAGGTACCAATTACATGAATTTTAATAGATGCATACAATTGTGTAACCACAATTATGTTACAAAACATTTCTGTCACCCTAAAAAAAATTCCCTCTTACCACTTTGTAGCCTGTCACCTCCCTTTACCCTCCCTTCTGGCAACAACAGATACGTCAGATGTGTTGCCCATTCTTGCAATTTTGCCTCATCCAGAATATGATTTAGGTGGAATCACATTGCAGGTGAGTTTCTGAGTTTGCCTTTTTCCACTTAACAGGATGTATTTGCGATCCATTCTTATATTTGAAAATATCAACAATTGTTCCTGTTAATTGCTGAATAGTATTCCATTTTAAAGACTCAGTAATTGAAGGACATTTGGATTATTTTTAGTTTTAGAATATAGTGAATAGAGTTGTTATAAATATTGGCATACAGGTCTATGTGTAGCCATATGCTCTCTTTTATCTGGGTCAATAACACAAAGAGAGATTCCTGGGTCAGCTGCACCATTTTGCTTTCCTACCAGCAATGGATGAGAGCTCCAGTTACTCTGCATTATTGTGAATACTTCATATTGTCAGTTATTATTATACTTTTAAAATTCTAGTTATTCTGATAGGTGCATGGGATCACATTGTGGTTTTAAATGGTATTTCCCTAATTGCAAATGGTATTGAACATTTTTTGTGTGTGTGCTTAGTTGCAATCCGTGTATCTTCTCTGTTGAAGTGTCTGTTCAAGTTTGTTTCCTCTTTTTTAATTTAGTGTTATTTTTCCTTTTATTTATACTGAAGGAACTTCAATTGTAATTGCTTTTTTTTGTTTTTCTTTTCTTTTATTGAGGTCATGATAGTTTATAACATTGTGAAATTTCAGTTGTACATTATTATTTGTCAGTCACCATATAAATGTGCCCCTTCACCCCTTGTGCCCACCCCCCAATCTCTGTCCCCCTGGTAGCCACTACACTGTTCTCTTTGTCCGTATGTTTGTATCTTCCACAAATGAGTGAAATCATTTGATGTTTGTCTTTCTCTGTCTGGCTTATTTTGCTTAACATAACACCTTCAAGGTCCAACCATGTTGTTGCAAACGAGATGATTTTGTCTTTTTTTATGGCTGAGTAGTATTCCATTGTATTTATCCTTTTAAATTTTTTGAGAGTTGCTTTATGACTCAACAAATGGTCTTTCTTGGTGAATATTCTGTGTGATCTTGATAAGAAATGTGTATCCTGCAGTTTTCAGATAGTGTTCATAAGTGTCAATTAGACTAAGTTGGTTTATAGTTTTATAAAAGTCATCTGTATCTTTGCTGATTTTCTGTCTACCTGTTCTATCAATTACTTTATCAATCAAAGAGGAGTTAAAATCTCTAACTATTATTGTGAATTTGTCTATATCTCTCTTCAGTTGTATTGGTTTTTACTTCTTGTATTTTGAAGCTCTGTTATTAAGTGCATGCATATTTAGAATGGTCATATCTGTCTGATGATTGACCCTTTTATCATTATGAAATGTCCCTCTTTATTTCTGGTCATATTCTTTGACCTGAAGTCTACTTTGTCTAATATTGGTGTAGACATTTCAGTTTTCTTATGATTAGTGTTTCTACTGTATATCTTTTTCAATCCTTTTACTTTTAATCTATCACTATATGTTTCAAATGTATTTCTCATAGACAGTTTACAGTTAGGTCTTGCTTTATTCTCCAGTCAGGTGATCTCTGCCTTTTAATTGATGTGCTTAGTCCATTTACAGCTAGTATAATTACTGATATGCTTAGATTAAGTCTGCTCTCTTGCTATTTGTTTTTTATTTATCTCCTCTTTTGTAAATTATTTTTTCTTCTTTTCCTGCCTTCTTTTGGGATATTTGAGTATTTTTTAATCATTTTATCTTCTCTATTGTATTTTATTAGTTATGCCCCTGTTTTAGCTTTTTAGTGGTTACTGTAGGGGTAACAACACCCAGCTTTAACTTATCACAGTCTACCTTCAAATACTATTATACTATTGACCTTACAATGATATACTTCCATTTCTTTCTTCCAGTCCTTTGTATTATTGTCAGACATTTTACTTCTGCATATATTTTATATACCCACAATACATTGTGATTATTTTTGTTTTAAACAGTTAATAATATTTTTTTAATTTATTTTATATTTACCCACATATATACCCTTTCCAATGTTCATTCCTTTCAATTTTCCACTGGTATTATTTTCTTTGGCCTGAAGAATTTCCTCTACAGTTTTTTGTAGCCCAGATCTGCTAGCAATAAATTCCCTCACTTTTGTTTACATGAAAGGGTCTCCCTTTTGCTTTCATTTTGAAGGTTATAGTTTCTGGATGAAGAATTCTAAGTTGACAATGTTTTTTGTTTGTTTGTTTTACTTCAACACTTCTCTTCTGGCTTGCTTTGTTTCTGATTTTAAAAATCAGCAGTCATTCTTATCTCTGTTCCTTTGTATATAATATGTCTTTTTCCCCCCTCTGGCTGCTTTTAAGATTTTCTCTTTATCATTGGTTTTCAGCAACTTAATTATGATGTTCCTTGGTGTGATAGTCCTGTGTTTGTCCCTCTCGGGGTATATGAGATTTCTTGGATCTGTGAGTTTAGAGTTCTTACCTAATTTGGAAATATTTCAACTATTATTTCTTCAAATGTTTTTCTTTGCTACAGTCTTTTTCTCTTCTCCTGCTGAATTATACTTCTTGATATTGTCCCACAGGTCACTGGGGCTCGGTCCCATTTTAATTTTTCCTCTATGCTTCAGGTTGTATAATTCCTATTGCCCATTTTTCAGATGCACTGATCTTCTGTAGTGTGTAAGCTGCTGCTTTTAAGCCCATCCAATGAAATTTTTAATTTTGTTTCAGATAATGTATGTTTCAGCTCTAGAAGTTATAATTTTTTTTTTTTTTTTTTTTGGTGAGGAAGGTTGGCCTGGCGCTACCATCTGTTGACAATCTTCCTTCTTTTGCTTGAGAAAGATTGTCCCTGAGCTAACATCTGTGCCTATCTTCCTCTATTTTGTATGTGGATTGCTGCCACAGTGTGGCTTGCTGAGCGTTGTGTAGGTCTGAGCCTGGGATCCGAACCTGCGAAACCCAGGCTGCCAAAGCAGAGCTCGTGACCTTAACCACTACGCCACCGGGCCAGGCCCTGTATGATTCTTTTTTTATTCTTCTATTCTCTCTATTGAGATAGCTTATTTGTTTTCAATTTTTTTTGTGTTTTCCATTACATCCTTGAATGTATTTATAAGAGCTGTTTTAAAGTCCTTTTCTATTAAGTCTATCATCTTTGTCAATTCTAAGTCTGTTTCTGTTGACTGATTTTATCCTAGTTATGAGTTACAATTCCTTGCTTCTTTACATGTCTAATAATTTTTTATTGGTTCTGGACGTTGTGGTTAACATGCTATTGAGTTTCTAGATTTTCTTGTCTTCCTTCCAGGAGTATTCTATTCCACCAGGCAGTTAATTTATTTGTAGATCAGCTTGATCCTTTCAAGTCTTGTTTTAAAGCTTTGTTAAGATGGTTCTAGAGCAGAATTAGACAAAGTTTTTCTTTCAAGGGCCAGATAATAAGTATTTTGGGCTCTACAGGCTATATACAGTCTCTTTTGCATATTCTTTTTTTTTTTTTTTTACCCCTTTTTAAAAATGTAAAATAACATTCTTTACTCAAAAGCCATGCAAAACCAGGCTTTGGGTTGGATTTGGCCTGTGGGCCAGCTTTACCAACCCCCGTTCTAAAGAATTCTTTATTCTAGGGCTACTGGAGCCATACATTTATAGTATGGCCTTCCTGAGGTCTCTATTAAATGCCTGCTATCAAGTCAGAGCTATTGAGTGTCTGCGATTTCACCCTACTTGTAAGCCTGCAACAGTTGCCTGGATGCTGGCAGAAGATGTGAGACTCCTAGGTCAGAGACAAAGGACTTTATTACTCACAGCACAGCAGCATCATAAGCTTCTTATTCTCATTGATTTCCCTTGCCCCCAAACCTCATGGGGGCAAAGCAAAGTGGGTCCAAGTGGATGTTACACACACAGTGGGTTTGTATCACAGCTGAGGAACTCTGAGCTTAGGAAACCTCCCATCTTATGAGATAGCTGCTAGCAAACCTGCCAAGACTTTGCCCTGGAAGAAGCCATTCTCCTTATTATCCTGGTCAGGAAACAAATCTTCCTTTGTCCTGGAGAGTGCCACTATACTTTCCAAAGGCTGTTGACTATATAAACATTCTTGGAAAGATAGTCCAGGACAAAAGTTGTCACATGACAGGGAGAAATGCCATGGAAGATTATCTCTTGGCACTCACAGTTCAAGAGATCTCTCTACTGGTTGGAATTCAAATGCTTCCCAGCCCTGTGGAAATGTTGCTCAAGTCTCAGATCCCCAGTAGTTCTTTCTCTCAGAGTTGTTCTTCTCCCAGAAGTTGTTTTGCCTGGCCTTATGGGGTCTTACCTTATGCATGTGCATCTTAATATTCAAACAAACACTCAAGATGACTCTTATGCAGCTTTCTGGAATTCTGTCTCTGCACGTCTTTTTCCTCTCTGGTACTCTTGTTTCTCAAATTGCAGTCACCTTCTTGAGTTCCAGTCTGTCTTAAACTTGGCAAAATCACTGTGCTCTGCTTGAGTTCTCCCTCTTTGCATGTCAGTCCGCAGAGAGCCTCCAGGCAGAAAGCTGGGGCATTTGTGGAAGTCAGCTCATTTGTTTTCCTTCTCCCAGGGATCACAGTCTCATACTGCCTGTTGTTCAGCTTCCGAAAATGGTTGTTTGGTTTACTTTGTCTATTTTTATAAAATATATTTTTATAGCAGAAGAGCTAGTCTGGTACCAGTTACTCCATCATTCTTAACTATCTTTTTTACCATTAATTTCTTTATGTGTTTTGGAATTTTGATTTGCACAATGACTTTGAATGGGAAATATTTCTGTCATCTTTTATTATTCCATCTCTAATTTGATGAATATTTCCATCTACCTTTATCCCCATTCCATGCCCCAGTCCAGAACAAGATCTTAAAATGGCTTTCAGAGGGCTCCTTCTCCTTATCAATATTAGGAATATGGCTAATCAAGTAACTGAGCCAGCTGGAATCTCAGTTCATTTGCTGTAGTGATGTTTTTCTTTTGTCCTTTTGCTTTCATGGGTCTACTGCTTCCCATAAATCCACAGCTCCAGGCAGTATATTGGCAGTAGTTTTATTCAGCATCCTTTCATGGAGCTGGGGAAAGTCGGGTGACCAATCACTGCTGTTTGCCTGGAACTAAGGAGTTTCCTGGGACTTGGAATTTTTGGAGCCAAGACACAGAGAGTCCTGGGAAAAACAAGATGGACGATCTGCCCCAGTTCCTGGCTTTCAGTAAAGATGCTGGCTTTTGTCTCCACCTTAAGTAGAGCATTTTAGCCCCAGTATTCCACCGGAGCTGAATTTCCAGTTGCCACAGCTGCTTCAAAACCCAGACCCTGATAGGCTGCAGCTTTAACCCAGCTCATTGCTTGGCATTTCTGTTGTGTTTCTGGTCCACAAAGATGTTTATCTTGTTTTCTGAGCCCAGCAATGACCTTTTGGTTTTCTCTTTTTCTATTTTATCTGTCATTACCATGTATTTAGAGCATAAAGGATGAATTGAAGCATGAATTCACTGTGCCATCTTGACTGGAAATTCTTCTGATTCTTTTTCAATTTGATTTTGTGTTAGTTTAGGAAGTAATGTAATTTAACAGCCTGCTTTCTTTAGAAACCCTCCTAGCCCTTCCTGTCATTTTTAGGGATCCCAGATCACAGAAATTCAGGTGAAATGTAGTCACTGTCCATATAGGGGTTCTGTTCTTTTTGGGGGGGTCCTCGTAACTCAGTACTTGAGTTAGAATAGCATCCTAGCTTTGCTCCATCCTACATCTTCCGATTGATGAAAATGGTGTCAAACATTGTTTTACCATCATCCTCACCTCCACTTCTGGCTACTCTTGTTTTCTTGTTCCCCCATTCTTGAAGAGGCAGAAGGAAAAAAGTTGAAAGGAGGTTAGGGCAGTGGTTTCCAACCTCTTTGAAACTGACGGTTCTTTTTTTATGTAACCCGTAATCTGTTTTTAGAGAACGTATGGATTTTCAGACCCTTTTAATAGCTTTGGAGCTCTCCCAAAGAGTTACTACCCCTGAAATTGTGCAAAAGGAGCAGGAAAATTCATTCTACTTCCTTGTTTGCCTTAAACTATGCTTCATCTATATTCTTTTAGATGTGAAGATTTTTTTAAACAATTTTGAGTCTTTTGCTCTTCCATTCTGTTGACAATAACAATCTAGTTAATTGTCTTGCAGACTTGCATTGTGATTTATAGTAAGCATTTTAAATATTTCTACTGGATTAAAGAGTTTTTGAACAGAGAGGTTTTCACATTTCAAACCTAAGTATCTAAATATCATGCAAACCAAGCTTCTGTCAGAATACAAAACTAGTGAAGCAGCAAAAATACTTCCCGGAGCAAAGTAGTTCGCACTAACCATCTTAGCTCTACTTAGAAAAATATTCCCATCGCTCAGCTTTGGTTTCCTGTTTTTAATTGAAGTGGTAGAAATGCGTATGTGGCCATTCTCATTGAGACATTTAAAAACCGGTATTGCATGGTATCATCTTTAAGAGCCAGTCTATTTTTTTTTCTTCAAGATTAACCCGGAGCTAACATCTGTTACCAATCTTTCTCTTTTTTCCCTTTTTTTTTCTTCTCTCCAAAGCCCCCCAGCACACAGCTGCACATTCTAGTTGTAGGTCGTTCTGGCTGTGCTGTGTGGGATGCCGCCTCAGCATGGCTTGACCCAGCCCTAAGTCCACACCCAGGATCCGAACTGGCAAAACCCCGGGCCGCTGAAGCAGAGCTTGCGAACTTAACCTCTTGGCCACAGGGCTGGCCCCAGAGCCAGACTTTTTTTTTTTTTTGAGGAAGATCAGCCCTGAGCTAACATCTGCTGCCAATCCTCCTCTTTTTGCTGAGGAAGACTGGCCCAGAGCTAACATCCGTGCCCATCTTCCTCTACTTTATAAATGGGACGCCTACCGCAGCATGGCTTTTGCCAAGCGGTGCCATGTCCGCACCTGGGATCCGAACTGGCGAACCCCAGGCCGCTGAAGCAGAACGTGCAAACTTAACCCCTATGCCACCGGGCCGGCCCCAGAACCAGACTATTTTTAACAAAAATAAAATAAATACGTGAGTTAAACTGCTCACATGATGAAATCAAATATTTTCTGGGAGATAATTTAGTAAAAACCAAATGATTCAAGAAATCATTACCTTATTGTTTTGTTTGTTTTGTTAAAGAATCTAGTTGGAAAACGCCTTGTTGGGGTATCTTAAAATGACTCCGTAGGTAGCTGGTCTGTGATTCCTGACTGGGCGTATGGAAAAGTTACAAAATGAAATGGAGAACTGTCATTTAGAAATTGAGAACACACTTTACTTATTTAACTGGGACTAAATACTGCTGGAGCAAATTTTGTGCTAAAATTAGACATTGGGGTTGGTCCAATAGCAGCACAAGTTATAATCCTTTAGAAATCATAGTCTGTTGGTTCAAATCAGGACACTGCAATGTGAGACTATAAATCACTTATGCCATGTTCTTATGAGACCGTTATACCATGGCTGTCTCCATTACAGGACAGTGGAGTTACCAAAGTTAGAATTACTTCTACCTAAAGGTTGAGTTTTGTTTTATTTTTTGCTTTTCTTTCATATATGAGAAGGTCCTCTGAAAATGATATTTAATTTCCTAACACTCTGGCCTCATGACCCCCTCACACATAAAATACATAGGTACATTGGGAAGCATGTATTAGGTGAGTACTGTGGACAGCGTACTAGAAAATTAGAAAATTAATGAGAAAGGTAATGTGGATGGTGGAAAGAGAATGGGTCTTGGAGTCAGACGTACCTGCCTGTGAATCCTGGAGAAATCACTTAATTTCTCTGGGCCTTGGCTTTCTTATCTGGTTGAAAAAAAAAAAGCAGAAAATGTCAGGTGCTGAGAAAATGTCCCCCCCCCCCCACCACTATGAGAAGACATTTAGATAGACAGATAGAATTTAATTCAGTTAATGTTTACTATATGCCAGGCATTGTGCTACACATTATCTCCTTTAGTCTTGACACACCCCTGAAGTGCTGGAGTTTATACTGTCCTTCTCTATGTCTTTAGGCCTTGCTTGCCGAAAGGTGCGTGCCTAAAAAGTGGCAGAACCAAGAGTAGGGCCCAGTGCTCTTAACCACTATGATTTCAGCCTCACAAAAAGCAAAACCTCTTAGAGATATCCTACCAATTTAATGCTGTCAGAAATGTCAGGACAAACCATTCATTTCTCATCATATGTAAATTTTTTTTTTACCAAATTTAATTTTGATGCATGTATTAGCTTGTTAGAACTGCCATAACAAAATACCACAGACTGGGGGGGCTTCAACAGCAGAAGATTGCTTTCTCACAGTTCTGGAGGCTAGAAGTCCAAGATCAAGGTGTCAGCAGGTTGGCATTCTTCTGAGACCTCTCTCCTTGGCTTGCAGATGCTGCCTTCTCTCTGTGTCCTCCTGAGAACATCCCTCTTTCTATGTCATCTGTGTCCTATTCGCCTCTTCTTATGAGAACACTAGTCATTTTGGATTCATGACCCCATTTTAACTTAATTACTTCTTTAATGTCCCTATCTCTAAATACCGTCACATTCTGAGGTCTTGGGGCTTAGGACTTCAACATACGGATTTGAGGAGACATAATTCAGCTCATAACAATGCATATGTGTTATATACCATGTGATACCAAGTAAGAAAGAAAATCACTAACCCCTATAGAGTGTTTACTATGTGTCAAACACTGTTCAAAACACTTTACACGTATTTATTTAATCCATATGAGCTAGGTACTATCATATGACTTAGTAAGTAGTAGGCTAGGACTTGAATCCACACAGTCTGACGCCAGAGTCTGTGCTCATCCAGTATTTTATGCTGCCTCTCTCAACCAGAAGCATCCCGTTTGGACCAAAGAAACAAAACACAGTAATGTCTACTGGAGGTAAAATTATGATTAACATCAAAAGTCTGTATATGTTTAATTAACAATTACTAGGCTATCAAACATGAAATATAATGAAGCAGCTTTCATTTATTCCTTTGTTATGGCACAAGTAATAAATCAGAGTTACTTAGAAAATGGCAAAGAAAATTCTAAGTAAAATTTGTAGCATTCATCTCTGCATAATAAAGTTAATTAATACAAGTATTTTTCTTCTAAACCTTCAAAAGCAAATAGTATGCACAATGAAGTATTAACATTTGAAGACCTAGGACCCATATGCTTCACTTCTGCTTTTTCTCCTAAGCGGGCATGATTCCTGCTTCAGCCCGTCTTACTGAAGCAAAAACGTTCCATGTCTGGAGATGGGCTCAGGGATAGCACTGTGTTCCTTCCAGCCCCTGAACTAAGTCGACAGAAGCAAGCACTTTTTGGAGCCAGAAGTGACTAGGAAAGAAAATCGTAGACTGTCTCCACCACTTCCAGAGTCCCCAGACAGTTAAGAAGGAAGGTAGGGCTCCTACTGCACAAAGGAATAGGATTTGAGACAGTGTAGTTGGGTCTCAAAGGACAGTGTTCCTCAGCTTACAGCTGGTTTAAACCCAAAGTGAAAAGAAGAATAGATTTGGGGTTAGGACACACTGCCGTGGTGCTCTTTTTGCCGGTCATTGTAGTGTGTTCACAGAGCCTCTGCCTTCGAGATGCTTACAGTCTGGCGACTGGGGGATTTACAAAGATGAAATAATGAGAACACTATTATTCTGTTAGTTGAATTGCTCATTGAAATTATCTCAGTTCTCTAAACAGGTTTATAAGAACGTGTCTTAACAGAACTCAGTGCTTTGCATTTCACAGCATGCTCGTTGTTCTTAAGGCTGCTCAGACTACAACAACATACTCTGTGGACCACTGACCCTTCCAGAATTGTGTCATGCCTAATTGAGCTGGGAGATCATGCCACTGTTAGCCTCAGGCCTCCATAGACTCCAGCCTGGCTGGAGGCCTTGGAGCAAGCTTAAGTGGTTCTAAGTGTCTGGCTGGAGTGGGGAGGAGACTGCCAGTGCCCTGCCAAGGCACAGAGCCTGAGAAATGGCTTCAGCTTTTTTTAATCAATGAAATACACATTGTCTGTCTGCATTTTATAAACCTTCAGAGGTAAGAGCTCTACAGAATCCCGAGACCCCCATGCCGTCTTGTGGTAGTAGAAAGAAGTTTTGGAGTCTCACAGGTCTTTATTTGACTTCTGACCCTCCTATATGACTTCAGACAAATTACTAAATTTTATGAGCCTGTTTTATTTTTTAATCTATAAAACAGCCCAGTAACTATGCAGTTACTGTTAACTCTCTTCCTCGCCCTTTTGTGACTTCTCTCAGTCCCTGACATTTTTGAAGAACATCTTTTTCTGATCATAAATGCTCTCTGCTATCAAGGAGGTGAAAACTCTATGGTTTAGGATGTCTGTGGATCCTGAAGAAAACGTGAGGTGGATGGAGTTGGCCTGCCCCTGTCCTACCTGTCCCCAGCTATGTATTTATTTCCTCAGGATAGGATTTCCAGTCAACCAGGGCGAGTCCTTAGAACAGTACAGAGTTCAGTAGGGTCCAGAGTTCTTGGAAATCATCTCAGCGTAGAGAGATCAGCTACCCTTATTTGTACTGAATTTAAAACAAGAAATAATGGCTTAAAGCCATTATGTGGCCTAAAGCCTATGAAAGGTAAGCTTACATGTAACAAAGCATTTTATGAGTTCAGAAACAGTTGGGCAAGGCCATAAACTATCATATTACTAAATTGCTACCATTTCTAATGTTCAAGGCTCCAACTACAAGTTTGTCCTTAGAGATTGCGACGTCCTCTCAGTAATTTGGGTGTACCCACTTGTGCTTGCAGCTAAGGAGCACATAGGGTTTGCTGGTTAGTATGTTGCCTATATTTGAATCCTAAAAATAACCACCTCATGAGAACTGGCTGAGCTTTGTGAAGATTATGCTCCAGTTGGTTAGAAATGGAAGGTACATTTTTCCTCTCCCCTCTTGCCTTTCATTTCTAAGCACATTTGCCTCTACTCTGAAGCAGAGGCGACTATTAGAGCAGCTGCCGTGAGCAGCTGTAGAATCTTCCATGTCATCTGCTCCTCTGCTGTGCAGACTTTGTCCCAGCCTCTGCCCCCAGTTGTCCTTTTCTTCCTTTCAAAATGGCCCACTGCCCTCTTCTGCCCAGTGCCCCGCCTGGGTTCTGGCAGTGTCCCTGCAGTGATTTCAGGGGACTTTGCCTGGTGTCTCCTGGCTTTTACCATTCTGTATAGCGAAAACAAAATTAGCAAAAACATTTTTATGTTATGAAAAACAACTGGAAGGAAAAAAAATATCTATCAGCCAATAAATAGCTGCTTGCTGCTGTCCCCGCCACTTCTGCTTGTCATTTTTGGTGGTGCTCTTTTCAACGTGCTACCACATCGGTACAGTATAAAGCTATAATTTTATATTTGCATGCAGAGACCAGACGATTATGTCTCTTGGAGGGGAACCCCTCCACCGGATTACCTTGATTTATTCATCCTGTTCGCAGTAAACAGCTATCCCAGAGGCCCTTCCCGTAACTGCGCCGGGACTGCTGAGGGACTGTCCGAGCCGCTCCCAGCGTTCCTCTCAGTGCACAATAAACTGCTAACAACCAGCAGCTATGGAACACTTCTTCTTCTGTAATGTATGACTGAGCAGAAGCTTCTCTCTAAGGTAGACTATGGGAGCTAGTGCAGGACAATGCCTTTGCACAATATGTTAAAGTAATTTATGTTCCATGGCTTTTAGAGAAGGGCCAGCTCATTCTGACTGGTTCTTTTAGTGTTGTTTGATTTTGAACACTTAGAAAATGGGCTTGCATTCTTTTTCTCTTTTTGAAGAAGCTATTATGTTGCTTTAAAATATACGTACTTTAGACTTTAGGTAATATATTATCCAAATACTAGTTTACAATAAAATATTATTTAATATATTTGATTTATAACACATTACATGCAAGAAGCTTAGAAAGCAGGTAACAACAAATTATGTGTTTTCTTTTACTATGTGGGCAACAGAATTGTCTGCCTTAAAGAACAATATATATCACCTTTTACCACTGCTCTCTGAAAATAATGTGGGGTTAACAAAATCTAAATTGCACCTGTCAGACTGCCTGTAGTATCTTCAGTTTTCACTGACTGTACTCTCCCTTCTCTCTCTCCGTACCTTTAGAATAATGGACCAGCAGCGCAGTTTCCACAATAAAAACAGAAGTGAAAGAAAGGAAAGAAAGAATTTATAAAATTTCTTTTGGGTCTGTAAGAGAATGGATCCTAGCATGAACAGCATATAAGTATGCAGGCAAAGTATACCTAAAATAAGGCGGTACACACACGCCAGGCTTGATAGGTGGGTGTAGTGTGTGCACGTGCCAAACTGCCCATTTTCTCACATAAATATGGCAGCTTCACTACCTAGCGACAACTGTATTCATGCTTTATTGGGAAAAAAACCCCCACTAAATTGCCTTCTTAAATATCACAACATATAATAAGTGTATCTTTGCTTAGAAGTGTAAAAATAATGTGCTTGCAAATACTTATTAACTAGAACTGAGAGTAAATACTTTGAAGAATAGATAAGAAACTAGAACAATTAGACCTCAGTTGGCCTGGACCAACTGTGAAAATATAGAATCACAGAAGCTCTGAGCTAGAAGGATTTGATTACGCCTCTATAATACAAAAATCTCTCTCTCCTTTTTTTTTTTTTTTTTTTTGGTGAGGAAGATTGGCCCTGAGCTAACATCTGTTGCCAATCTTCCTCGTTTTTTTTTCTCCCCAAAGCCCCAGTATGTAGCTGTATATCCTAGTTGTAAGTCATTCTAGTTCTGTGTGGGATGGTGCCACAGCATAGCTTGATGAGCAATGTGTAGGTCCGCACCTAGGATCCAAACTGGCAAACCCCAGGCTGCTAAAGCTGAGCATGCGAACTTAACCACTCAGTCACAAGGCTGGCCCTACAATCCAAATCTTATTAGAAGCCTGAACCCCTTTGTAACATCCCAGTGAAGTGATCGTTCTGCCGTTGTTCTAAATACTTTTAGTACAGGGATATTCATTACTTACCCATGCGACTGGCCTCACATTCTTCTCATTCAGGAAAGACATAATTACTTATACCTTTACATTCATTTTGTTCTTCTTCTTCCCCTTCAACCCGCATAGAATAAATCTAATCACTCCTACAACCCTTCAAATATTTGAAGACAATCATCATGACTATAACTGGCCTATAACTGAGCCATTGTTAACCAAGTGTCATCTCCTAAACCAGTCAGAGCCAGGATGTTTATGCATCCATACCACCCAGCAGCTGAAATATCCTTGAGGTGGTGGTGCTTCCTAGATGATGGGCCTGTGATGTGGTTGTGCTGTATCGATGAGTTACTGCTAAAAACACTGGAGCCAGTGAGGGGAGGTCCTAAGCCTAGAGAGCCCAGGAAAGAGCCTCAAGTCTTAATAAGGTTGGTGGCAGCAAAGGCACGGACTGTGATGTTTCCCTTGCAGCAACCCAAAAAGTCTTCCTTCCTGTCATTGACATTCAACCAAGCCTTCGATTTTGGAGTTAGGGCCTTGAGCTTCAGTTCCACCACCGGCTCTACCCTGGACGATTGCATGCCCTTGGGCAATCCCCTCCACCATTCCAGAGCTCCCTCTTTGACATGCTGCTTTTCTGCCTAGA
This sequence comes from Equus asinus, assembly GCF_041296235.1. Classification (NCBI taxonomy): domain Eukaryota; kingdom Metazoa; phylum Chordata; class Mammalia; order Perissodactyla; family Equidae; genus Equus; species Equus asinus. The sequence continues at coordinate 46,751,267 of NC_091813.1, forward strand.
AAAGTGGCCCCCTCTCCTGGCCTCAGCTTAGATGTCATTTCTCCAGGAACCCTTCCCTCACTCCCACCCCTACCCTACCCTGAGACTGGCCTCTGTCTTCCATTGCACCCTATACTCACCTCTCTGGTAGCACTTACTTCCTTGTGTTTTAATCACCTGTTTACTTGTCTGTGTCTGCTGTACTAGAAGATCTTTAAGGCCAAGGACTCGGTCTTGGTCCCCAGCACTTTGCCCAGTGCCTGGTGCATACCAGAACTCAGAAGATATTTATTGATAAAGGAAGAAAGGAAAGAGAAGACAAAGAGGGAGAAGACAAAATGAGGAAGCTGGACTACATTACCTAAATAGCCTCTTACAGCTACAACGCCACAATTCCTTGTTCTTAAGTTTCATCTTTAATGTCAACCTCAGAGTTTTAAAAATTCAGGTTTTCTCTAGTAAGAGGATGAGTTTCAAGTGGTTACACCAAATTAGAAAACTGGGGGCTGGCCCCGTGGCCGAGTGGTTAAGTTCGCGCACTCTGCTCCAGGCGTCCCAGTGTTTCGTTGGTTTGAATCCTGGGCACGGACATGGCACTGCTCGTGAAGCCACACTGAGGCGGCGTCCCACATGCCACACTGGAAGGACCCACAACAAAGAATATACAACTATGTACTGGGGGACTTTGGGGAGAAAAAGGAAAAAAATAAAAAATAAAAATAAAAAAATCTTAAAAAACTGTAAGTATATGTTCATACATCTAATACAATTTTAGGACTGAGATTTAGATTTCATTTAATGAGCCCAAACATTATCTTATATATGAGGAGACTGAGGCACAATGAGATTAAGTTATCTGCCCAAACCTACCTGGTTAGTGGGAAGACCAGATTTTTAAACATACCTCTCTTGGCCAGGATCGTTGGTCTCTAGTCTCCTCCCTTTTTGAAAGAGTTGCTACGAACTTGTCTACAAATTGAAGTGACAGACATTTCCCCTTCTATGTTATCCACGACTTTCTGGCTGTACATTAAATTGTGAGAAACCCCCTTCTCTGCCCCTAGACAAATTAATGAAAATTAGTTCTCTTTTCTCCCAGAAATGTCAGAGGGTGCCATAATGCTACACGAGGTGTTCCTGTAAGTTGTTTACTAAATGGAGTTGTAGTCATGTGGATTGCTTTCAGCCAGGTTGGGTATCGAAGCTCAGTGTTCTGGGGTTAAGTCATAGGGTAGTGCTGCCATGAGCCTAGCTTCTTGGCAAGCAGCCCTGAGGTGCAGCTGTAAGGTGACCCAGTTCAGGCTTGAGGCCAGGGTCCAGTGCTCAGTGCCAGAAACCTGAGCTAAACACTGGAACTCATTCCCAGGGCACTGAATTGGTCTCAATTAAGATTTTAGATGAAAAGATTTTTTGTTTGCCCCGAAGAACCACTTCGATTTATAAGCTCATAGGCAAACTGAATGTTTTGCCATTATACTGGGAATACTTTCTAGAGGCCAAACCTTTAAAAAGAAAAAGGAAGAGGAGGAAAGGAAGAAGACTTTATTTAAGAAGTCATGAAATATTTCTTGAAAGCAATAGTTTTCGTAAGATATGCTTCCTGGAGAACCTTTATTTTCCTATGTCTTTGAATATGCTGTGTAAGTTGTAAAACTCCTTCAAATGTAAGGAGATGTTGGAGTGGAAATGGTAGAAGTAGTGGTCAAAGTGATGGTGATGATTGAACCAAACTCTGGACCCATACGGATTTGAATTCAGAGCCCAGCTCCACCATTTACTAGCAGCTGACCTTGGGTAGTGTAGTTAAGCTTGGAGACTGTCTTATATATTGGAGTTTTCAACCTGGCTGCGGTAGAATCATCTGGATGCTTTTAAAAAGTATCCCTGCCTTAACTCAAAATGGATCAAAGACCTAAAGATTAGGCCTGAGACAATAAGTCTTTTGGAAGAAAATATAGGCAGTACACTCTTTGACATCAGTTTCAAAAGAATCTTTTCGGACGCTGTAACTCCTCAGTTGAGGGAAACAATAGAAAGAATAAACAAATGGGACTTCATCAGACTAAAGAGCTTCTTCAAGGCAAGGGAAAACAGGATTGAAACAAAAAAACAGCTCACTAATTGGGAAAAAATATTTACAAGCCACTTATCCGACAAAGGGTTAATCTCCATAATATACAAAGAACTCACACTGCTTAACAACAAAAAAACAAACAACCGGATCAAAAAATGGGCAGAGGACATGAACAGACATTTCTCAAAAGAAGATATGAATATGGCCAATAGACACATGAAAAGATGTTCATCATTGCTAATCATCAGGGAAATGCAAATCAAAACTACACTAAGATATCACCTTACACCCGTTAGATTGGCAAAAACATCCAAAACCAAGAGTGACAAATGTTGGAGAGGTTGTGGAGAAAAAGGAACCCTCATACACTGTTGGTGGGAATGCAAACTGGTACAGCCACTATGGAAAACAGTATGGAGACTTCTCAAAAAGTTAAAAATAGAAATACCCTATGACCCAGCCATCCCATTACTGGGTATCTATCCTAAGAACCTGATATCAGAAATCTCAAGAGTCCGTTGCACCCCTATGTTCATCGCAGCATTATTTACAATAGCCAAGACGTGGAACCAGCCTACATGCCCAGAAACTGATGATTGGATAAAGAAGATGTGGTATATATACACAATGGAATACTACTCAGCCATAAAAAAAGACATAATTGGCCCATTCACAACAACGTGGATGGACCTCGAGGGTATTATGTTAAGCGAAATAAGCCAGTCAGAGAAAGACGAACTCTATATGACTCCACTCATAGGTGGAAATTAGTAGATTGATAAGGAGATCTGATCGGTGGTTACCAGGGAAAAGGGGGGGTGGGGGGAGGGCACAGAGGGGGAAGTGGTGTACCCACAACATGACTAACAAAAATGTACAACTGAAATCTCACAAGGTTGTAATCTATCATAACATTAATAAAAAAAAAAAAAGTATCCCTGCCTGGGCCTCAAATCAGACTCTCTCGGGGTGGGACCCAGGCATAAATATTTTTTGAATGCTCTCTGGTGATTTTAATGTCGAAGACCAATGGCATAATGATTAAAACTTTGGCTCTGGAGTCAAATCACTTGGGCTTAACCTACAGATAAGCCATTTTGTGGAATTTGACCTTGGACAATTTACTTGATCTGTCTGAGCCTCAGCGTTCTTATCTGTAAAATGAGTTTAGTTTAGTCACTGTAGTGTAGAGTTTAGTGTAGGGTTGTTAGAGGATTAAGTTAGGTAAGTTGTGTAAAATACAGCACAGTGCCTACAACATAGTGAGTGTTCAATTATAGATGCTATTTTTATTATTAGTATCCACACTTGCTTTCATTCATGTTGGGTTTAAGGCCCTGTTTGATCCTGTTCACAGTCCTGCAGAGAAGACTGAAAAATCAGAAGTATCTTACTAATGAACATAAAAATAAGTGGAAAATCCTATAGGGATAAAAGTGTGTGTGTAACCTTCTTGTCGGATTTTGAGTGAAATGATGAAGTTCAGGGTCTTCACTGACTCAAACCCCTACAGGACCTTAGTATTTATCATTTCTCCACTTCACAGAGTCTTGTTTAAAAAATAAGCAAAGTGAGAATATATAAGCACAGAGGCATTCAAGGGAGAGACATATTGGAAGAAGCGAAATGGAGGCTGGAGGCCTCTAGTTAGAAAGATATTTCCTGGCTCGACAATCTGTCTCAGTAGTTCTCAAACTCTAGTATACATCAGAGAATCATCTGGTTCTTGTGAAAACACAGATTGGTGAGCTGCACCCCCAGAGATTCTGGGAGTAAGTCTGGAATGGGGCCTAGGAATATGCATTTCTAGCAAGTTCCCAGGTGCCGCTGATGCTGTTGGGCCAGGGACCACACTTTGAGAACTACTGGTGGCCAGACGTGGTAGCTCTTGGTTGTCTATGTTTTCTTTGACCCTGTTAGCTGTGCAGGTTGCTTTCCCATCTACACCCCTACAGAGTTGGCGGGCACCCCAAAATCTCTTTGTCTTCTGATGACCTAGGTACTGCCATGGAACAGAGTGTTGGTTTTCAGTTCAATAGTCTCTTCTCAGCCTCAGGTCTTGAACTGCACTTTCTTCTGCTGCTGCTTGAAGGGTGCTTGTTGTGCAGTCTTAAGCTCCCGTTTCATAGTTCATTTCAGAGAATGGTGGGTGTTCCTCTTTCCCTGCTGACCACCACATACCACCTCATTCCCAATTCCCTCAGGGCTCTTTTTTTTAGAGATTGGCACCTGAGCTAACAACTGTTGCCAATCTTCTTTTTTTTTTATTCTTCTCCCCAAAGACCCCAGTACATAGTTGTATATTTTAGTTGTGGGTTCTTCTAGTTGTGGCATGTGGGACACCGCCTCAGCGTGACCTGACAAGCGGCGCCATGTCCGCACCCAGGATCTGTACCAGCGAAACCTTGGGCCGCCAAAGCAGAGTGCGCGAACTCAACCACTCAGTCATGGGGCCGCCCCCGCTCAGGGCTGTTGCTTATGGAGACAAAGCCCAGATCCAGCAGCACAGAATGAGTGTCCTTCCACAGAGGCCTCTAACTTCTACCTGGCACGGGTCAAACTCAAGAATCTGGGACTTTTGGTTACAGTCTCTACTCCTTTGTTTCAAGGACATTGGGTCACATAGGCAAATCCAGACCAAACTCTGTAACAGTCCTGGGTCACATATGTTACTAGAAACTTGGGATGATAAAGGACTCAATACGCTCACACTGAGCCTTGCCTCAAGACCATCTTGTCCTTCCACCTTCACAATTTCTGTTAATATCACTTTTATCCTAGTTACCCAGCCTCAAAATTTGGGCATAATGATCCCTAATATTTGCTGAGTACTTAATCCTCACAAAAACTGTATGAATGGATACTATTCTATCCATTTTATGTATGAGGAAACTGAGGCTTAGCAAGACTAAGACGTAGCTAGAATATAAGCTCTAGAATCTTTGTCAATTTTCTTCTGTGGTGTAGCCTGAGTGCCTAGAACTGTGCCTGGCCCATACAGGTGTTCAATAAATATTTACGAAATGAATGGAGGGTGATACAACAAACACGTGGGATCTGGGATTTGAAACCAGATCTGTCTCGACCACTGCACCACACCTTCTCTGGCTTCAGCTTTGACATTCCTCTTGTCATCCCACAGACTCATCGCCCAAATCAGTAATGGTCCAAGCAAGTCCATTATCATGATGTTTCTTGCATTTGGCCCCTTTTTTCATTTCTGCTGCCACCAACCTAGTTAGAGTGATTGCTATTTATTTCCTGAACTATTGCTGTTCCTTCCCCACCTGCAGTCTTTACAGGCCCCTGTGTGGCCTACCCAACTTTTACCAGATGGCTTTTTTCTTAAAGCACATTCAATACATCATACCTCTGCTCAAAGACAAGGTAGGTGGTGTGGTATAATGAAAAACTGAGGAACTAAGAAAACCAGGATTCTGGTCTCAATTCCATGACCTTGGACAAGTTACGTATCCCTCCTAGGCTTCATTCTCCCCACCAATAACATTACGAAGTTAGACTGGGTAATCTCTTCCCTTGCTGACGTTGTCTGGTGGTTAGACGCAGGGGCTGTTACACCCTGTCAGTGGAATCCTACCTGGAATCAGGTACGAAGGGCAGTTGTGCCTCCAAAGGGTTTAGAATAAGATGAATACATTCATTTTTATCAAACAAAGCAGAGCAGTGTAAGTGCCATCAAAGACGTAAAATGAGGAGCTCTGGCCATTAGGGGAGGGTAAGATCACATCTGGTTACTAATGGGAGGTATGGACGGGGCACAGACACTGCTCTTCCTCTGATGTCAGCCTGTCCCTGGTATGCAGGCCCTCGCCTCATTGATGAGAGGAGGAGAAGCTGCTAAGATCCCAGTAGCTTTAAGCTCTTGCAGAAATCAGTCATAAACACTAACTCTCTAATTCAGAAGTGTTGGCTCAAGACACACAAATTGGTGTAATGCTTAGGAACCTGCTTAAGAGGCAAAGAGGAAAGAGAAAATGAAAGTGGTTGTCATGTTCCTGATGAATGCTCCATATCTTGCTCGGCCACTTACTAGTCAGGTGGCCTTGGGCAGGTCACTTGTCTTCTCTGAACCCTGGTTTTACCTCAGTTCCTCATCTAGAGATTGGGGATAATAATACCGACTCCGCAGGATAGTGGTGAGGAATAAATTAGATAGAGTATGTAGGGCCCCTAGTGTAATGCCTGTAGCACAGTAAGCATTCAGGAAATTTCATCTTCCATCTTACCTTCTGCCCCTCTAAACACGTCCGTTTTTAAACACCCTTTTAAAATCCCTGGCCGGGGGCGGGGGAGTGGAGGGAGAGAGAGAGATCATTTCACAGCGATAACTCATAGAATTCTATATGCTCCACCCTTGCATACGTTCAGATTTGGGAAATTATGTGCCATCTTAACTTAAGAAGCTTCCCACCCCTTTACAGCTATTAAAAGGACAGAGTGGAAAGGGCAAATCAGAAGTTGTTGCTGTCTTATCTGTGGCTGAAGGAGGAACTAGGGAGGTCCAGCCTGCAGCCTTCTTTCTTCCTCCAGGTGAACTGATGAAGACTTAGAAGCAGCAGCTGCATCATGGCCAGGGTGGCCTGCCCTTGTCCTTTCACTTTCATCCTATAGTTATCAGGCCGTTAAGGAGCGGTTGTTGCTATATCTGTGGTTGACAGTCATCATGGCAGCCAAGAAAAATTTATGTGTCAAAACAATTGCATTTCATTAAACTTTGGAATGAGGAAATATATGTGTAGGATATAATAATTTTTTTTAGAAATTAAGGAAAATCATCCACTCATTCAGCCTTCAAATGCTTATGGACAGCTGCTATTGTGACAAACACAGTGCTAGGCACTGGAAATACAACAGTGACTAAAACAAAACTCCCTGCCTTCTCAGAGTTTATATTATGGTGGGAGATGGAGAAAATAAACAGGATAAGTTAGTAAGATATATATTCCTGATATTATGTATTAGGAAGTAGTTGGTGCTAAGGGGGAAAATAAGGCAAGAAAGAATATAAAATATCTGTGGGGATGAGGTATTCAAGTGTTAGATAGTTGTCCAGGGAAAGTCTCATTAATAAGGTGCTTTTGAAGTAAAGACCTGATGGAAGTGATGAGCCAGCTGTGAGGGTGTCTGAGGGACAACTTTCAAGGCAGAGGGAACAGTAACTCCAAAAGTCCTGAGATGGCCTTGTGTGTCTGAGGAAGGTGCCCAGTGTGTCTGAGGAAGGTGCCCAGTGTGTCTGAGGAAAGTGCCCAGTGTGTCTGAGGAAGGTGCCCAGTGTGTCTGAGGAAAGTGCCCAGTGTGTCTGAGGAAGGTGCCCAGTGTGTCTGAGGAAGGTGCCCAGTGTGTCTGAGGAAGGTGCCCAGTGTGTCTGAGGAAGGTGCCCAGTGTGTCTGAGGAAGGTGCCTCATGTCTCTGAGGAAGGTGGCCCGTGTGTCTGAGGAAGGTGCCCAGTGTGTCTGAGAAGGTGCCTCATGTCTCTGAGGAAGGTGGCCCGTGTGTCTGAGGAAGGTGCCCAGTGTGTCTGAGGAAGGTGCCTCATGTCTCTGAGGAAGGTGGCCCGTGTGTCTGAGGAAGGTGCCCAGTGTGTCTGAGAAGGTGCCTCATGTCTCTGAGGAAGGTGTCTCCCATGTCTGAGGAACAGCCAGGAAGCCACTATTTGACCTGACGGGGAGGGAAAGCAGTCAGAGATCAGTTCCAAGAGAAAACAGAGGCCAGTTGTGTGGGGCCTTATAGGACATGATAAGGACTTTGATTTTCACTCAGAGTAAGAAGAGAAGCCACCGTGGCGTCTGGCCAGAGGAGTAATAAAATATTATATAACTCATTTTTATGAGTGCTTACCCTGTTTCGTTCTATTTTAAATGCTTTATTTGTAATCCTCACGATAACCTTAAGAGGTAGGACCTACATCTCCCATTTTGCATCTGAGGAAACAGAGGCCCAAAGAGATTAAGTTTTGGCTGAAGTCACACAGCCAAAATTTAGATCCAGTCCAACTCTTAACCACCTCATCGTCCTGACTCCCCAAATGCTTAAGCGATTGAGACTTTCTTTTTTTTTTTTTCTCAATACCTGTTTTTCCAGAGCACACTTACAACAAAATTACTTCATACTCATTCATAAATACAGAACTTCTTCACTTAACCTGATGAATATTCCCAGTATTCTGCTTTATGATTTCAAGTTTTTTTAAAAAGCTCTCAGGTTAGCATATTAACAAGCATGTTGACATGTCTCTCTTTAATTATGCAGGCAGCTATTTCTTTTTTGCTCCTAATGTAGAGGTTGATTGGGAAAATTTTTATTTTATTGCTTACAACCTTACCCTAGTGCTACTTAAATCACTACTATATGATTTGGCATCTATAATTTATCATTTTCCTCTGCTATTAGATGAAATGCCCTTTAAAGCGTTCCACGGCAAGGTGAACACGAGTCAAGCTTGCAAAGTTCTAGACAAAAGAATCGCAAAGAATCATTAAAGAATAATGAAAGTTGATTTACATAGCATACAATTTCAGGGCTGCCCGATTTAAAAAATATAATTACTCCACGTCATTTTCAGAAGGCATCTAAATTTCATCACCTAATTTTCATCATCTTTTAAGGAATAACATCAAAAATACCTTATTTTTATAAATATTCTAAGAGCAAAATCTTTAATTCATTTAATTTTTAAGTCATTTCTCTGGATGTCACTAGAGTTAAGGCTGAAACAATAGACAATTTAAAATATAGGAAACCCAGATTCCTTTTACTGTTGTGTGGCTTTAACATTCTACTGCTGTAGCCAAGAGTCCTTGGCTTCTGGGGCCAACTGCCTTTTGCATGCTGATTTTCTGGAGAGAGTCTCTCGGGAGTTATTCCTTTTGAGTAGTATCTACTATGACTTTATTCCCTGCAGGAAATTGGGGTAGCAGAGTTTGGGAATGAAAACACTGAGGGAAAAATCTCTCCCAACTCAATCTAATTTTAGCTTTCGCAGACCACTTAGCTGTACCTTCAGCTACCTGCAAATATATGCCTCGCAGGTGCCCATCATTGAAGGACTACAACCAAGACTTAAAGAAAAATAATGTTTTCTATCATAATATTTTTCAGTAAAATAGGTGATGTGTATCAATGTGTGTGTGTGTGTGTGTGTTTGCGTGCGCATATGCATGCAAACCATATGCATGTATACTCACCTTCAAGTATTCATTCAGAAAAAGGGAGACAGTCCAAAAGGCTTTCTTTCTATTTTTCATAAACTCTATTTAATTTTTCCTTTCAACCCCTCAAAACCAAAAGGACCAATAGTTCTCGGCTCAAGACCTCAGAAACCATATTATTGAGTTATGTGAAACAGGAACAGGAGGCTTTTTTGGTAATAAATTTTATGTGGTAGCTCTTTTGATATGGAAATAACTAAATAAAATCTAACAAAGGTCTTTTGCGAGGAAATGGTTAAAAGGGCACGTCTTGTGGCCAGGAAAACCACAGCGTATTCCAATTAGGAATAAATTAGAGAGTGCTACACTTTTCTGGAAGGGTCAGGAAGTCAAACTCTTGGCCTTGAGCTGCCTCTCACCTCCACCCCTGCTGACCCTAAGAACAAGTCGCCCCCGTCTCTGTGTGAATCCAACAGTTGCAGCCAAGCCTTGCCATTCCTCTGCAGAAAGGAGCCAGGGATTTTCACCAGAGGCTCCTGGCCAGCATCAGAGTCAGAGGGAGGTAACCGGGTGCCAGGGGCTTTCTATAGGATCCCAATGCCAGCTTTCTGTCTGCAAAGGAAAATTCACTAAATTTGCTCAAGCCAAATCTGACATAATTAAAAGTCTCCAAAAGAAGTTTTGTAAGCTGTTTTGCTACTGAAGATTAAGTTCTCATTTTTCAGATTATATTTTCTGTTTTCCTTAAATTCAGCAGCACTTTTAATCCATGGCACTCATTGGTATACAAGAAAACCCATTCTGCTGTCCTCATAATCAATTGAAAGCGTACAGCTCTGACACCTTGGTACTTTATATTGTGAATTGATCGCCTTATACTAACATCTGATGAATATTTTTTTAAAGTTCTTTAGATAACCTGTACAGCTGATGTGTATGGTTAGTTGGGAAACTGGGGCTATGAAGCAAGGTGCCCAAAATAGCTGAATTTGATCAAGATGTCATGCATTCTTGACCTCTTTAATAGAGTATTTTGCTCTTTGACAGCATCTAAAACCTGTCCTTCCAGGTCCAGCTCAGTTCCTGCCTCCAGCCCAAAGCCTTGCCTGACAACTTCAGTTCTCACTGAGATCTTCCCTCTGGGACCACCTAAAGCCCTACTCTCTGTGCAGCTGTTATGGCATTTGGATATGTCATCACACGCCATCATTTCTTCACTGACTTCTTTCAAGTCAAAGGCCATGTGCTCTGTCTCGTCAGCCCCCTGCACAGTGCCTAGCTCTGTAGGAGAAGTTAACTGAGTTGATTTATAGCCTTTTTCATCATTTCCCCAATCATCGTATCTAGGACTAGCGTTTGCACTATTGCTTTTTATTTCTCCATGCACTCTGTGTTCCTTAGTGACCCAGAAGCATCCAGAGTGAGCTGCACATTGGACCACTCCTGGAATAGATTCATCACTTGTGTTTTTTGGCTTGGATATCACTGTTCTGTGCCACCTGTGGAAAATGGGAGACAAATTATATCCCTTATGATTGCAGTTGTTAGAGAATTACCGATGAGTATAAAGAGAAAAAAAAAAGCTAGTGGAACAGGGAAAGAAAAGAAATATAAAAAAGGGTGGGAGGAAAAGAGATGGTGAGGAGGGAAAAAGCCCCTGCTCTCTGATGTAAATATGTGTTTCCTTTTTTAATGATAAAACATAAAGACTCCTTGCAAATGCGTTTCGTGGAGGATTACTTGCACATCTTAATAATGTTTGCTCTTTAGGGAATTGTATGCAGAAATGACTGCCTTTCCAGTTCGAATTAGGAATAAACTGGAAAGGCAGTTACTTTGGAGGAAAGTAAAAGCAAAAGCCTAGTAACACTGGTGTATTGTATGCGACAGTAAGAAATGACAACTCAGACTGAGGCAGCTTCTCTCTTATGTGATCAGCTTGCTATGCCCTCAATGAGGCCATGAGGTTTCGCATTTTATAGGTTGAGCTTCCCACTGGCAGCAGCTGAAGCAGTTCATTATGCACGTCTGTCATGTGATCCACTTCATCAACCAAATGGAACTGGGAGAATAAGTCACCCTAACAAGATCCTTCAGTACACTCTTAAAAACTACTTACAGATGTACTCTTCCTCTGAAGGGATACAATGAGTTTCCTTGTGCTGTGCCACATGATACAGGAAATGCATTATCCCCATCCAAATTCACGCATACCAGGAGGAAGCACGTGAAAAGAAAGCAGCACACAAAAGCACACACTGCTTTTGCAGAAGTCCTGAGAGGGGCTCATACACCAATTTATGATAACGGCAGATCAAATCCCGGGCCTCTGAAGCTCAGTTCATTACAAATGCTAATGTCCACACAGGGAAAGGAAACCACATCAGCATTCAGCATCGACACAAACACTGCTAATGCTTTTTATTTATGGCTGTCACTGAGTCCCCTCAGCAGTGTGCCAGACCTCCATTTGTATTGCAACTTTAGCTACTTTATGTGCTTTCATGACCAGCTATGTTACGTACTCATAGGCGATTTGTGTTTTCAAACTGTGTCTGCTGAGAAAAGCAGCCACACTTCTGATCTTGAATCCGGAACCATTTGTTGACATTCAGATCAGGTAGAATAAATGTTTTTGTAGATAAGTCTAGGATTAGATTCACCTGCCATTGTTAAATCTTCCTATTTCAATTGGTGTGATCAATTTATCATTCATTCAGTCAGCCAACAATTATTTATTGAGTACCTGTGATGGGCCAGGCACTGGAGATACAACAGTGAACAGAGAGAGTCCTGCCATCCTAGAGATTACATTGGGAGAGGGGGCAGGGGGAGACAGTAAACAAATAAATATGTAATGTGTCAGAGAATGTGTCAATCAGGATAGGCTAGTTATTTTGTGGCAGTAAACAACTCAGTATCTCAGTGGCTTAAAATAACAGTTTATTTCTCACTTACACTGAGTGTTCCTTGCAGCTCAGCTGGGAGCTCTGTTCTTTGCAGCTTCACTCTGGGACCCAGGCTGCCTGGAGAACCACCATCTGGAGTATGGCTAGTCTCTGTGAGAGAGGGGAAGATAGAGTGGTGAATTTCTCACTGGCTTTTAAAGCTTACACCTGAAAGTGATACATGGCACTTCTACTCAGATGTCACTAGACAAAGCAAGTCACGTGGCTATACCCAACTTCAAAAGGCGAAGAAGTGAAATCATACCCTGTGTTTGGGAAAATCGGACACACTTGGTGGGCAGAACTGTCCCAGATGATGACAGTTGCTATGAAGAAACAAAGCCAGGTAAAGGAGATGATGTCTGGATAGCTGGTTTCTACTTGATATAGGTGGTCAGGAAAGGTCTCTCTGATAAGGTGACATTTGAGGAGAGATTCTAAGAGGGCCATTTGGATGGGCGTGGGGCAATTTCCTGCAGGGGATACAGCAAGGGCAAAGTGTGCCTGGCGTGTTTGAGGAACAACTAGGAGGTCCAGGTGGCTAGACTGGAGTGAGCAAGGGGAAAGCTGTAGAAAATTAGGTCAGAGAGAGAACCAAGAGCTGGGGACACAAGGTAGGGCCTTACTGTAAGAGCTATGGCCGTTGTAGATTTTTGTGTAAAGACACAATCTGAGTTAGGCTTTAAAAGCTGCTGTGGCTGCTGTGTGGAAAATACACCAGGGGGCCAAGGATTGAAGCAGGGAGTGGTTAAGAGGCTGTTTCAGTAATCCAGGTGAGGTAAGAGACGGGGTAGTGGTCAGATTCTGGATATAGTTCGAAGGTAGAACCAACAGAATTTGCCAATGTGTTGGTGTAAGAGAAGGAGGAGATTTGAGGATGACTTCAAAGGTTCGTTTCTCCTAGTAGTGCCTGGACACACATAAGGACTGCCTCAGGTGGTTTTTGAGACTCTTCTAACTTGGCAATATCACCATAGCATATAACTTCCCCCATAAATGAGTCAAAGTTGGACAGCCAAGTGGAGATATGGATGCTGGGGCAGTCAGCCTGATTCATGCACCGGCAAAGGGACTTCTGTCCCCACATTGGCCTCATATCTGGTCTCTCTTTGGACTTATGACCCAAGTTAATTTATAAAACCAGAGAAATGAGCTTCATAATTACAAGCAAAATAGGAGAAAATGACTGAGTCATCCCAACCTCATCTCACCCCGCCATTCCTCTGTGAACCTCAGATAGCGCTACCAAGAAACCCAGCTATTACAACATGGGCTCTATCCTCATTGGACACTGGGATAGTGATGTGTTGCCTCCCATTCTCCTGGAAATACGTTGAGTAAAATTCTTAACAAAGACGACAAAACAACACTGTGGTGTTTTTCTGAATAGTGTGTCCCCCATTTCTGCGCACCCTGTCATCCTGTAACATGGCTCTCCCCATCACTACCACCCAGTAAATGGCAACTGGAACTCCCTGCTACACCTGGGCCTTCTCTGTGTCTTCTCCAGCATAGAGTAGCATAGGTTGAGTGCAAAGTTTGCCACCTACCATAACGGACTGAATAAATGAAGGTCCGTGCTGTTTCTAAGAACTATTTTGGGGGTATTTATACTCAAAAGCATTCATTTGTTCAAGAAATCTTCTTGCACTCCTACTATGTGCCAGGTACTCTTCTAAGCACTGGAGACACAGCCATGGATAGAATATATAAGTAATATATATTGTTGAAAACTGGGAAAGCATAGAAAGGTACTCAGAAAAGATAACGTTTCCACTAACTCACCACCGAAACATAATTGCTAGTAACATTTTGGTGCCCAGTCTTTTTCTGAGCATATATATCTTTCCTTCCTCCTTTTTTGAATAAAATTTACAACTTTGGGCTGACATTGTACATTTTTTCTTTTAAAATTTTTTCTTCTCATAAAAATAAATCATAGCAGATGCTCTGTATTTGTTGAATGAATGAAAGAATTAATTATAGAAGCAATAAATTACAGAGAAGCAAAAATTGAAAAATGAAAATCACTACTAAGAGATAATATCACTATTAATAGTTTGGGTTGTTCAATATGGATTTGAATAATCAGCATATTTTTATAACAGTACTCCACAACAAATGATTTTTTAAATGACAGCTTTCTCTTTTTTTCTAATTGCAAAAGCAACATGCTACTGTGGTTATTTTGGAAAAGAGGGAAAACTATAAAAGGGAAATGAAAAGTCATTCATAGTCCCACTGCTCAGAGACTACTGCTATTAACGTTCTGGGCGTTTTTTCTAGGCTTTTTCTTGAACAGTACAATAGGTTAATTAAGAACCTGGACAAGTTACTTAGCTTCTCTGAGCCTCAGATTCCTTATCTGTAGAATGACACTAGTATACCCACTTTGTAAGACTGGAGTGAAGTTTAAATAGATCAGGTATGCAAACTGCTTAGTCCAGTATCTGACACATAACAACTGCTCAATGAAAACTCTTACTCTTTTGGAAGATAGTTCTACATAGTTGGTCATACATTATACATGAATTTTAATCCTTTTTTTAAAAAACTTAACATTGGGGGCTGACCCTGTGGCCGAGTGGTTAAGTTCGCACTCTCCGCTGCAGGCGGCCCAGTGTTTCGTTGGTTCCAGTCCTGGGTGTGGACAAGGCCCCGCTCATCAAGCCACGCTGAGGCAGCGTCCCACATGCCACAACTAGAAGGACCCACAACGAAGAATGTAGAATTATGTACCAGGGGGCTCCGGGGAGAAAAAGGAAAAAATAAAATCTTTTAAAAAAAAAAAACTTAACATTGTATTATTAAATTTTAAATTTGGAGACAGTCTCAAATTTTCTGAAAAGTTGAAAGTACAAAGACCTTTTCTCCCCCAGACCATTTGAAAGAAAGTTGCCGATCTGATTTGCCCATTACCCCTGAATATCATAGAGCACGTTTCCTCAGACAGAGACATTTTTCTCCATAACTCTAGTTCAGCAAAATTTGGAAATTAACATTGATACATTGGGGGCTAAACCTCAGATTCCAGTCAAGTTTCTCCATGGCCCAAGAACATAACTTTAGCAAAAGGATTGCTGTTCAGAACCACATGGTGCAATGATTCCTCACGTCTCCTTAGTCTCCTTCAATCTGGAATAGTTCCTCCGTCTTTCCCTGACTTTCATGTCCTTGACACTTTTAAAAGATATAGGCCAGTCATTTTGTAGAATGTCCCTCAATTTGTGTTGTTGGATGTTTTCTCATGATTAAGTTGTCTGTCTTTGTCAGGAATGTCACATGCTGTGTTTATCAGGAAGCTCAGATGCCGTGTTCTGTAGGTAGCACACCTGCTTTGGCTATAACACCTGTGCTGGACCACCTTCCTACAGAGACACCCCCTCACCCTGCCTGGGCTCCGAAACCCCACACCACGCCGCCGCTCTAGAGGGATACCCTCTTCAGCTGGCCTGGACTCTAACACCGCACGTTAGACTGTCCCTTTGCAAGAACACTCCCCTCCTCCCACGTGGGCTCTGAAACCCCATGCTGTGCTGCCCTGCCACCCATCCTCAAACCACCTGCGATCCAACACCCTGCACTGAGCCGTCCTCTCAGACCTCTTTGGTTCTGACACTGAGCCAAGCTGACCCTGTGCAGGGATGTCCCTCTCGTCCCGACACCCTGCACCAGACCTCCCTCTCATGGATGCCCTCCTCCCTCCTCTTTCCTGGTGTTCTAAGTCTTTAAAGATTTGTGGGGTCTATGTATATAATATCAGTTTTTCCTCAAACTAGAGAAGTCTGTATGTATATTATTGATGGTCCGTCAGTAATAATGTGTTTTCGTTTCAACGATGATCTAAAAAAACGTAAAATGTAACCTTACTTGGCTCACCTGGGGTGTTCATTTTATAACCTCATACTTTGAGTGTCAATGCTTTGTGTTTAAAATTGAGTTGGCAACATGTGATGGCTAACATGGCTATATTTAACTTTTCTATTTTTTTAAAGATTGGCCCTGAGCTAACATCTGTTGCCAATCTTTTCTTCTTCTTCTCTTAAAAGCGCCCCCGCCCCTGTACATAGTTGTATATTCTAGTCATAGGTCCTTCTAGTTCTGGTATGCAGGACGCCGCCTCAACATGGCTAGATGAGCTGTGCTAGGTCCGTGCCTGGGATCTGAAATGGTGAAACCCTGGGCCACTGAAGTGGAGGGTACGAACGAACTTAACCACTCGGCCACAGACTGGCCCCCAGCAATATTTAGCTTTTAATGTGTTGGTAGTCTTTACTTATTTTTTTAGGATCTACTCTTTTAGCAACTTTCCTATATGCGACACAGTATTATTAGCCATAGTCACCATGCTGTACATCACAGTGTTTATAGTCTTTAGATTGGCATTCTTGGCATCAAAATAACAGAAACCATCTTGCTTTCTGTTTGATAAAAATCATATTGAATTATCTTACCAGTTGTAAAGCTAAAACCGCTCCTTTTCAGTCGTAAGATGCAATTATTAAGTGTAGTCTTTTAATTTATTTAATAAATTAATTTTTATTTTCCATCATAAAAATAACCATGCTACTTTAATTGTCACAGGCTAATGAGAAAAGAACTGGGCCGACCTCATACACAAATGATGCATTCATGCAAAATGAAGGCCAAATGAATCATGGCAGCAGTATAAATGAAGTTTTATACTTCACAATGGTTCAAATAGGGGAAAATGGCAAGAAAACTGAGTCATTACAGGTTTCATGGTAGCACGGGTGGAACTCAAAAGAAGCTAGGCAAAGCAGTCACTTTATTCAGGGTATAAGGAGATGTATTGGTTTGATTCTGTGTTTATATCACATGCGAACTTCCAAGTATTCTCCATGAAGAACTTTTCATTAGAAGTTTTTTTTTTTAATTTAACATTATCATATTTTGGAAAGCACCACTTTTAAGTCAGCTGGACCAATTAAAATAGCCAACTGATGGTTTCAAATGAGTGACCTGATGGGAAGAAAAGTTATAATAATGATAATGACTGTCCATCATGCTCAAAATCAAATATTTAAGTCAACAGTTGCAACATAAAATGGGTAAAATTTCTTATTATACTTTTATAATTATGTGTATAAATTGTAATTAAATCAACATTGGCTGTTTAATGTCAGCAAAATATTACCACCTTTACACCAAATTAATGTTTTTTATTTGAATTTATCTGGTGATTTTGTTTTTATTTGATTTGTTCTTATAGATTTTTTTAATTGTGGTAAGAAACACATATAAAATTTACCATCTTAACCATTTTTAAGTGTACAGTTTGGTAGCATTGAGTATATTCACATTGTTGTGCAACAGATCTCTAGAACTTTTTCACTTTGTATTCTTATAGTTTTTAATGAGCTACGAGTAAAAGCATTTATACCTAATTGTATATTGGTGCATATTTAAGGAACAATATGATGAAAATTATTTGAGTCAACAGGGGGGCAGTTTCAAGAGAACTTTTTTCCTTTAAAAAAAAAAGAGGTTTGAGAAACGCTAACCAATGTGGTAACTCTCTTTCTGTTTAAACGTTTGCTTAAGCAGCCCTCCCCCCTTTTCTTCGCTGGGGAGATAGTTCAGAGTGGGCTGTGTTGGAGAAGACAATGATAACTTGTTTCTTGGAAAAGCAGACCCAGAGGAGAGCATAGCAGTTTTCCCAGCCTGAATTCAACATTTCCTTTTTAATAATAGGTATAATATGAACACAATACTGCCTTTCAAATTACTTTTCAAAATACTTTCAAATCCGTTATCCTATTTTCGAGGCCCCATTGTGAATCCTCTAAAGTTAGTTTCCTTTAAAGTCTAACATCACTGCCAAGTTTGGTATGTTGGACCTTTAATCATTCCAACCACTGCTGCTGGGAGTCTTGCTCCTTAGCAAGACGTCGGAGGAGAGGAGGCTGTCTCCAGATGGCTGTGATTGCTCTGTGAGTCTGCTATGGCCGCTTCCAGGTCTTACTAAGAAAACAAAGTAGCTGATTAGCTCCTCTGAAATACTGGATGGAAGTTTTAAGCTTAAAAGTTCATAGGTTGAGGACAAAGAGAACTGATCAGTGGTTGCCAGGGGAAAGGGGGATGGCGGGAGGGCACTAGGGGGGAAATGGTGTACCTACAACAAGACTAATGATGTACAACTGTAATTTCACAAGGATGTTAACTTTCATAACCTTAATAAAAAAAGTGAGAAAAAAAAAAACTTCATAGGTTGACCTCGCCTAAGGCTTCACTTTTAAAATGAAAAAATTTTTTGTTAGAATTTGCTATTTGACTTTTTGGAGATAATATTCAAAGTCCCCATAAATAATCATTAATTATGAGCTAGAAAGCAAGAACGAAAGGACAAGAAAGGAAGGAAGATTTATTGAGTCTTTACTATATGCCAGGCACTATTCTAGAAGCTTTATGTCATCCATCTTACCTTATCCTGACAGCCTCCCTGGGAGTTGGTTCTGTTGTCCCCACTTCGTGGCTGAGATTGAGAGGTTAAGTAACTTGCCTAAGGTCACATAACTAGTCAGTAAGTGAACTGGGTTTCAAACTCTGGTTTGTCTGATTACAAAGCCACACCATGCTAGAGTGAGAAACGTGTTTAAAACATCACAGATTCAGCCTGGTCAGTGTTTTCTGCCACAGATTCTGTTTGAGGAAATCGGACAGTGCCAACATTCATTCATGGAGAGAGTTTCTTTGCCCATTCCAGCAAATTATCATTTTCTGCTTTCTCTCTCAGTTATTTGTATATTTAGCTGACAGGCTGAACTTCAAACATTCCCCCACACCCCACTGAGAGTGCAGAATTCCATTTGCTCTCTCCCAGCCGATCCTCCATCGCCCGGTTTCTGCCTTTCCAGATGTGAAGGTTGCGTGTAAAAGCGCATCCTCACCTTCCCACTTCTGCAGTGCTGTCAGGCCCTTTGAGGCATGCATGGGCCTCGGCTGCTCTTTAGAGAGGGCTGATGTATATGCCCTGTGGGCTGCCTTGTCATTTATTGGTTTAATATGCACACTCTGTGGTGCTTTTTCATCCTTTCCCATTTCTTACATTCTGTCTCCTGATCTCGGACCTCATTTACATGGTGATTTATAGGGATTCTGAATATTATAATCTAAAAGCTGTATGGGGGGAGAAGGAGTGAGCAGCTCTTCTATTTATTAGGAAAAATCTCCAGTCATCTGCTTCTTTGAAGATCTGACCTTGAAACTGCATAAGTGTGTGCCCAGTCCTGGGTCATAGTGAAGGTCAGGGAAAGGGAGCAGCTGGCCCACCTGCTTAGCATTTACTGTACACTGCCTTGGGTGTGAGCTTTTCATGTTATGTCCTATCTTCCCAGCTAGATTTTAAATACTTGCAGGGCAAGAGCACGAGTCACTCATCTTCATGCGAAGCATAGTACCATGCACATAGTAGGCATTTAATAAGTAGTTGGAGATTTGTTGCTGATCTATTATCTGCTGCTTAATTCCTTCTCTGTGACCTTCCTGGGATTAGCTTTTGAATGACACTTTCGATTGAAATGGTACATGATGGAAGCAGACCTCCCGTGCTCACACTAGGGTGTCAGGAACTTCTGCTTCGTGGGATCCAAAGACCTAGTTCAGAGCACTGAATTTGAAAACCATGAATGTGGAAAGGCCCTGCCTGCCCACTTTGGAACGGCCTCCTTAAGCTCCCCTCACAACGTGGTTTAGTGCCTGAACTTTGTGATACCATTTTGCCTGGGAGGGTTGGTGTATGAAACTCTTTCCTCCACTGACACCAGAGTTTAAATTGGTCCTCAGTCAGCCGTTTTTTTTTTTTTTTTTCCTATTAGGGTCAAAGGTAAGGTGATGTGTGAAGGGGCAGCCAGGGCATGGACTGGGAGGATAGGGCTGGAGGAGAGGGGCAAGAGAGGAGGTCCTAGGCGTCTGGGAGGAAAGAAGGAGCACACACAGAAGTGGGGAGGGGCTATGCTGTGCAACATCAGCCACAGCTTGACAGCTCTTCACGGAGCCGGCTGGCCCTGGATGTACAAGTTCTCCTCAGTTCACTGGTTTTGCCACAGCCCAGTTTAGAATTGTCTGTGTTCTGGGAGCCCGTTGTGAATGAGCATCTTGTTTTGAAAATCAATTTGAAGCTAGAGTGGAAGAAGTTTTCTTTTATTTTATTATTTTATTTTTTTAAAGATTGGCACCTGGGCTAACAACTGTTGCCAATCTTTTTTTTTTTTCCTGCTTTATCTCCCCAACCCGCCCCCCCATCCCCCCAGTACACAGTTGTATACCTTAGTTGCAGGTCCTTCCAGTTGTGGGATGTGGGACACCGCCTCAACATGGCCTGACGAGCGGTGCCATGTCTGCGCCCAGGATTGGAACCCTGGGTCACCGCAGCGGAGTGCGTGAACTTAACCACTCGGCCACGGAGCTGGCCCAGAAGTTTTCTTTTAGTCACAAATTAAAAACAATAAAAATTTGACTATCTTGCTTTATCATTATTTTTGGCCTCATAACAATAAAAAGTAGACTTTTCCTTTTAACTTGGGGGGGGGTTTATAAAACCTCCACATTTTGTGTACATTTCAGACGTGGGAATCTACCACCCCAGAACCCATTTGAGAGGGATTTAAGGCTCAGGGAAATAGCAGCTCTCTGCACATTTCTGAGTAACTGAACTCTGTAGATAACAACAGATTGGAAGATGGAATCAGTTAATCCCTGAACTGAAGGAACCCTTGGCCCACATCCCAGATAACACAGGAGGCTGAAAATTGGTCAGCTCCCAGCCTCACCTGAACACATTTCTCCTCCTCTCGGCAGAAGGCAGCTTTTGACCCTCACCAGCCTGAGAGCCCGGCCTCCCTGTTATGCCTCAATGAATGCGTGAACAAGTGGCTTTCTATGGAGGGCATCGCCTGGAAGGTGGCAAAGGCTAGACAGCTACCTGCAGCCCAGCTGCTGCCCACTGACGAGGCTGGCAGCCAAGCCGAGTGCCAGCTTTTCCAAAGCAGCCCTTTTGATAACACTGATTACATTTCCCTCACTAGAGCCTTGGGCTCATTGAGCAACAGCCAACTTCTCCGGGTAACAAAGAGGAGGGGAAAGTAATCCAAACACAGGTTTTATTATAAAAACCAGGGAGTGAGAGAAGTATGTTTATTCTGTAAGATAACACACCTGCTCAGTGCCCGGGAGGCTCGTTTCCATCAGTTGCCATGGCAAACTCGTTATACTTCAAGGCCATGTGGCTTTGTTTCCTTCTGAGATCTGGTCCTTGTCCTACCTTTTCTAACAACTCCAACACAATGACATGGAAGCCTGCAACAGCATAATTGATTTCTCCTTCCCTCTATCAACGGTTCACATTTGTTCGGCACAGGACGAGGCTGCCTCCTCCTTTGAACTCCTAGCTAACCATGAAGGCATGCTTCAGAGAGCCGTCCTCATTAACATTCCAGGTCCGCCTTCCCTGTCAGCGATAAACAAGCCGGGCATCAATGGCCTCCTTCCTTCCAGTTTTACAAATGAGTGGCTCAGTTCCATGTTTTGCTGCCGATCCAGGTGCCCAGGCGTACACTCGGGGCTAAGAAGCACGCGGGGGAGACTAAAAATAGAACAGCAGTTTTGGACGCATACCAGAGCAGCTACTTCATCTCAACTTGCTTTGCACACTAAGCCTAATGGGATCCATCAGGCATGAGTTCTCTCGTGCGCTCTCTCTCCCCGCTCTCCCCAGCTGCCGTCTACCATCAGCGCCTTCCTGGTGAAGGGAGCAAAGGGAGGTCAGGCAAGGGACAAGAAGTGTGTCCCCTCATGGTTTTAGTTTACAAGTCCTAGGAGATCTGGGGGCTGCAATTACTCCTTCCAGACAAGGGTTTCTAGAAAAGAGCAGGGAGGCCCAGAACATGGTCACCTTTGCCCGGGTACACTTGGGTCCAAGACATTTATTGTTTAGCAAAGGCTCAAATATCACTTCCTAAACACCCAGGGAAGTGTGACCTAGACCCATACTCATATGCTCCTTGAGAAGCAGAGAGCTGAACTACCCTGAGCATTCCTCTTACAGGTCCCACCTGCTTGGCTTGAGGTTAAGGATTTGGGAGCAAATGCACGGTCACAGATAGAGGGACTGTGGCACACGGGGGTAGGGGTGAGGGTGGGGGCTCGGCAGTACGTGACTGCCTAGGGTCTGCAAAAGCCTCCTACCTCCCACCGAGTATGCTGTGATTCTATCTGAAAGCTTTTTCCAATAGAAAATGGAACAAGTCAGTATGAAGTTACTATGCTATCCTGCCTGGGCACAAGGCCTCCCAGAATGCCAGCTAGATTGATTGAGCTAGGCTCCTTGCATTGTCGATGTGCCTCCTGATAAAGGGAGCCCTTCCTGCAGCCTTCCCCCACTGGAAGGAGAGTTAGCATGACCCATTTCTCCGTCCGAAAGGTAATGCAGATATTTCAAACAGCCGTGTATCATTCTAACGAGTGCCACTCTTGTAGAATCAGAAGTCTGAGGGAAAAATGAATACCACAGTATTTAAAAATAAAATCCTGTTTCACTGTTGTTTGTTTTGGAGATTGGTCAAACCAAAATAAAAGAAATTGATCTAGTAGCAGGTTTTGCCTGTAAGCTTCAGGTGGGTGTCAAGATCTTTTAAAATGTGCCTTGGTTTCATATAATACTGGTATAAAATAAATATGCCAAACTACTTCAGGAGAGTCACACTTCATATAATCACAGTAATAATTAATTCCCCAGAGGATTTCCCACAGAACAAGTTGCAACATGATCATTTAATCCTCCAGCCACCAGAGGACAGGGGTGCATCTTCCTGAGGGCCTCCTACTTTCATGAGGCTCAGTTTACCTCCGGGAGATGCTGGGTCATTTGCTGAACAAATCTACCATCAAAAGCCAGGAAGCTTTCTAGGTTCACCAAATAAATGCCTGCAGACTGGAAACCAGAATACCTGGGTTCTAGTCCTGGGGTGAACATCGACAAACCATGGTTTCCATGGGCCCCACTTTTCTCGTGCATAAAACAAAACTGCAGAGGGGCGTGATTTCTGGGGTCCTTTCCAGACTGCAAATTCCATGACAGAAATAAATGAGACGAGAATTAAATTGATTCCAGTGCTTTCTTTCTTCCTTTCTGGTTTTTGTTGTTTATTTGGTTGGTGGGCTCATATAGCGCCATTTGTCTTGAAAAATAGTGCATAATTCTTCAGGGTGAGAGGCATTTCTTCTTTGTGGTATTTTCCCACAGTCGAACCTTCCTTCCCTTTTCATTTGTCACTAGGAGGTGGGTCTCCTGATTCTTTTTGGTTCATTAAGAAGAAACAGAAAGATCCTGTGTTTTGAGAGACTCTTTCTGGATCATTTCCCAATGATCATAGGACTTTGCAATCCATTTGGCAAAGGTGATGGTGACAATGGGGTGTTTGGCAAAGTGGTTGAGGTGGTTGATGAAGTGGCTGAGGTTAAGAAAAATGCTCTTGGCAAAACATCATGAAACAAGGTCCGGAATGTTCAAAATGGAGACCTTGCCTCCCCTTGCTGAAATGACTCTGAGAAAAACTCCATCTTTAAATAGGTGTTTTATTTAAGAGGAAAAAAGAAAAGGGGATCAACAATAATTTTTCTGAGCACTGAGCTGAGAAATAGCTAGTCTAATACTTTCATTGAAGCCATGAGCTGAGATGTCTTTGAATAATATAGAAGTTAAACAGGTGGATTTTTTTTTCTTTTTTTTTTTTTTGGTGAGGAAGATTGGCCCTAAACTAACATCTGTTGCCAATCTTTCTCTTTTTCTTTTTTTCTCCCCAAAGCCTCAGTATTTAGTTGTAAATCCTAGTTGTAGGCCATTCTAGTTCTTCTGTGTGGGATGCCACCACAGCATGGCTTGATGAACGGTGTGCAGGTCCACACCCAGGATCCGAAACAGCGAACCTGAGCCACTGAAGTGGAGCATGCAAATTTAACCACTATACCACTGGGATGGCCCCCTAAACAGGCAGATATTTTGAAACCAGTCGCTGAAATTAAAAATTACATTTTTAAGTTTAAGTTAGTCACTAAATATTAGACAAGAATCTCACCTTGCCTTCTGCACACCTCATTCCTAATGTCACTTTAGGTCTGAATAAAGCCTGAGGCTCAGAGGTTTTTCTGAGTCAGCCCTACCCCACTTCCACCCCCAAAATATCTGCAGATGAGTGCATGAGGACCAGGATAACATCTAAATAAACCGGGTGTTAATCTCAGTGTCAGTGCTCTAAAATAGTTGTTAAAATTCCTTTGATGTTCGTGGTCATCAGATTTCATAGAATTTTCAGGGGTCAGACTTTCATCGCTTGGCCAGGTGTCGTGTGTGTGTGTGTGTGTGTGTGTTTGTGGTGTCTGTGTACTTTTTGGTTTTTATGTTGCTACCAGTGCTACCAGCTGTAACACTTTGCTGACTCTTTGCGGAACACCAGGGACCTTCCCTCGTCGGCCGCCTGGGGTAGGAAGAGTCACTGAGAGCTCAGGACAGGTCTCTGAAGGTAGAAGGGGTCATAACATCCCGTTGTTAAACCTTTGCAAACCAGAAACATTTCAGAGCAGTAATTGCTGATGTTATTTTATTTACAGTTGTGTGAATCCTTAATGATAGTGTCACCTCTAAAAAACATAGTAAAAAAAGAGGAAGAAGAGTTGAAGTTTGCGTTTGGGCTATTTTTCAGGCATTTCAAGTTAATCAGACAAGAAAAACTACCAGGTCTCAAATGTTCCAGAGCTAAAGATACTTGAGATAGAGTCTTATAAATGAGTACTTAAGGTATACTAGCTTTTCTTTTCTTTTTTTTTCTTTAAAACAAAGACATCCACCTTACCCAGTAGATATCTAGGTTATAATGTAAACAAAACTAACGTTCTTTGCAATTCATTAGTAAGGTTTCTTCTTTAGAGTTGATAAGTATTTGTCTTTTCCCTATGGTGACGTGCAAGGGTTGAACCAACTCATAGCACAACTGAGCCTTGTTTAAGAGGTTAAGTAGACAGATAAAAGATAGCGGGAGCTCTCACTCCCCAGAAGTCTTCATATTGGCTTACTCTCTCGGGCCGTGAAATATATGGGTATGTTTGTGTATTCCTTTTTTCTTGAGATCAGACCAGCAAGATATATTTCTAAAATTATTAATGTAAGGATGAAGATATTAAAAAAGAAGAATAAAATGTCTCTGTTAAGAAAAATGTAGTTTTATCCCCTGGGAGACATAATTATGAAAACTCAGTCATTCCTTAAAAGAGTATTTACAGTTTAGGTCCTAGACCTTAAACCTTTGAGGATCATCCGAGATACTTTCTGTCCATGTCATTTTATAAACGAGTCCCCAGAATTTCAGAACAGTGACAGGACTTGCTTGAGCCACACAGCGAGTTAGTGGTAGAACCAAGACTAGCACACAGGTCTCTCAAACCACAGTTCTAGCCTGCCTTATGTATTCCCTGTCATTTCATACGAAACACAAATATTTTTACATATATAGTCAGACCCTATTTAGAATCTTTTTGAATCATGGTTGTGTGCCATACAAAGTTGTTTTTTTAAAAATTTCTACTGCAAGAATAAAGCTTTCAAGATTATGTTAAAAGGGACTGTTTAACTATCTGGCTTTAATCCTTTAATACAGAGTAGTCTGTTACATTTATCTAATATTATATCTAAGCAGCTTTATTAAAGTCCCTGGAAGAACCGCCCATATCATTATGAATTAGTACGTATCCATCTCCCTTGAGATAAGTGAAACGCAATCTTACAAAAGAGTAAACATTTTATTATTTGTACATGAATCAGTTTGGTCTGAGGACACACAAGCATCTGGCTAACTCATAAAAGTAGCCTTAAGCAATGGGAGAGTGGGGTCATTTACATTTATTGCAACATCACTTATATTATCTACTTGCTAAGCACCGAGAGGCCCCGAATGGACACGTCGGACTGCTAGGAGGAACATGCAGTGAGTTTCAGAAGCAGGGAATGCAGAGCAGCCACGGCCTCCGTTTCAAAGACAGGGTCAGTGAGGTCCCAGGAGGGAGAGTGCTCTGCAGAACAGGTTTTCTGGGATAGGAGGGCCCCTCTGAGAGGGACTGAAAACAAACAGCCTCAGCTAGAGGCGTGCTTGTCAGAACAGGGCCCCAGACGTGGCGTGGCCCGGTGATCTGGGGATGGAAGGTGTCACAAGGGTACCACTTGAAGGGTGGGCAGAGGCCCCCGGGGAGGAGCCACATACTCTTCCTCTCTGAGCAGCCGCAGCAGGATGTTCTTTTTATTCCTGGGCCAGCTGTAGACGTGAGTGTTCTGAAGCCAGGTGGGCACATGTTCCTGTGGGAGAGAGAATGACAGGAGCAAAGGCCATTGGAGAAAAATCTGGATTCCAGATCCCAGGCTCAGTTCCCAAACATCTCCGGCTCTCCCTATCCTGGGAGTTGTCTATTTTGCTTTTGGAAGAGTGAGCACGTGAAATGCTCTTGGCTTCGGGTGCAAGCTGCGTATCTCATCATGGAAACCACATGTGCACAGCATTTTCTGTCAGTCTCCCAGGCTACCTGCCCTTTGCATTTCAACGTGCTTTTCACCACCCTCACATAAAAGGGGTAGGACAGAGGTCACGCAGAGAGATGTGAATTCCCCTGTGGCTTCACAAGAAGTATGCCGAGGCTATGGGCTTAATCTAATTCATCATCCTTTCATTCCAGCCACGGGGCTGGCCTGCAGTAGAAGGAGCCCCCCAGCTCTCAGTTATCAGGCACAAGCAGAAACCGTAAGCCTGGGATCGTGGGGGTGCAGTTTCAGACTGCCCTCAAGAAGTGGACATTCTGTTGGGGAAAGGCATAATGAAGAAGTAAAATGTATACTGTGTTCGATGGTGATACGTGCTGTGGAGAAAAATAAAACAGAGAAAGGGGCTAGGGAGTGCCAGGGCAGGGAAGAAAGGTTTGCAGTTCTAAATAGGGTACTTAGGAAAAGGCTCACTAACGAAATGGGCAAAGACCTGAAAGAGCAGAGAGAGCGGGCTTCAGGGACATGTGGGTCCAGGCAGATAGAAGAGCCAGGGCAAAGGCCCTGTGGTGGGAGCATTCCTGGTCTGTTCAAGGAGCAACAAGGCCAGTGTGGCTAGAGAAGAGTGAGGAGGTCTGAAGGTAGAGGGGGCTGTGTCAGATAGGGCCTGGTAGGTTTACTCTGAGGACACAGGACTCCTTTGGGGACTGCAGGATGAGCTGAGAAGTAGCACCTGCTATATGTCAGGCATCCTGCTGGGTACTGATGATACCCAAATGAAAACGACACAGGTACCGCCTTGAGCTCACAGTCTTATCATGGAGTCAAAATGTAAAGAAATTACTTTCTAGGCAATGGTGTCCCAAGGGGGCAGGCAGTGGGAACAGTCTGCCCGAGCACAGGCAACAAGGGGATTGCCTGAAGAAGTTTTAAAAACAATAAAACCAATGAAAAATTGGTCTGCTTTTTCTATCACCATAATGCAGGAATTCTAAACAATTACTCCCAGCACCCCCACCCCAACCACGTACCACTGACTCAAGGTACTATAATTAAGAGCTCCCAAGAGAGGGACAATTCAATACCTCGGCATGGGGGAAGAGAGGTCCGGAGAGGCCACAGAGATTGGGTGATAGAAGAATAAGCAAGAGTTCACGAGACAGACAAGTCAGGGAAGGGCATTGCAAGTAGAGGGAATAGAAAGTGCAAAGGCACAGAAACATGAAAGAACATGGTGTGTCTGAGGGCATGCCGAAATAGTCCAGTATGATGAGATGGTAGAGTCGTCTGTGCACAGGGTGATAAGAGGGAAGGCAGACCAAGTAGGCAGAATTCTCTTCTAAGGAGCCTCATACGTCATTCTAAGAAAGGTGGATATAATCTTGTAGTCAGTGGGAAACCACCAAAAAATGTCTAAGCTGGAGAGAGATAGATCAGATCTACATTTTTGATTTCCTCTTTGACGGTAGAGAAGAGGATGCTAGTACAAGGTAAAGATGAGACAGGGAGACCAGTAAGGAGATCTTCCAGTGATGCAAAGGCATACTGTTGTGCAGGTTGTGAACTATACAAGCCTGCATGTCTCATTCACATAAATGGGACTCCCTCATTCAGGGCGGAAGTCTCAATGCAGTCCTGACATCTAGGGCTCCTCCAGGGTGAAGCCTGAGCTCATGGGGCTGTGGTCTGACTCTCAAGACATTTGCTACACCACTGCCTTCCCTTCGCAAAGCCTGGCATGTGGCCTCAGATGCTTTTGCCCCCATTCCCCAAACCTGCTGGCATGCCCTCTGGTGCAAAACCCCTCGTATGAACCCCAGCAAGGTTCACTCTGGTGACTGTGTAGATTTAATTCCTGTATTCTACAGATTTGAGAGCTGAACTGTGCAAAAAAATACTTCCGTGGAACAGCCAGTAAAAACCCTACACATCTTGACTTTTATGTACAAGAGATAAGAAGTATCAGATGAACAGTCTCTTTTTCTCTGAGTTAACACACAAACTACTTCTTTGTGTGTAATGGCTATTTGAACAATTAGGACCACGATGGTCTCTCAGATATCGCTGTGAAACCTTCCTGATGGTGCTGCTCAACTGAGTGGTACAACTCGTTGATCTTTCTGGTAACAGTTATCTTCTTGAAGGGTTGATAAAGAGTTGACAAGCCTTTCCACTTAGAATCCCAGATGGTAAGCAAACCAAAAGCTTGAGTTATAAGGTTTTCTGTTTGTTTACCTTCTTAGCATTTGGGAAGAGCACAGGGATGAATCTGAAATTCATGCTTCCTTGATTTATGAACTCAATCTGCATCTGGAACAGAACAAATTTGAAGGTTTAATTTCGGGAATAAGGATCAAGAGTTAATGGTACCCACCATCATGCACGCCCACACGGTATTTTTATTCTGATTTCCTTATTTGAGTGCCACACACTTGTAATTTTAAGCTTTCTCCCTTACACTCCTATGCCATTCACTCATTCATCAACCAGGTATTGAAGACCTATTAAAAGTCACACTCTGTGCTAGAGGATTCAAGGATTAGGATACCTTCCAACATGTGCTGAGTTGGCTCACATCAGCCCACAAAAGCCAGTTGTGTGCATTTCTTCCCAGTTCTGTGTTCAGTGACTTCATATTAGTAGCTTGAAATTGGCCATGGTGAGAATATGTATACCATGGAAATGGGCAAATGCTACAAATCAGGAATTTTTTTTTTAGAACCAGTTTACCAGAACACCACAGATACAATCCTTATCCTCACTAGGCCAGCAGTTTAGTGAGGAGGCAGAAAAGTAAATGACCAGCCACCGTGCAGTACGAACAGTAGGAACAAACTGCTGAGGCAGCCCCAAAATGAGGTCCATCTATTCTACCCCAGTGGTTTGAAGGAGTTACAAGGGAGGTGTCGTTTGGATACTGAACGAAAAGAATTTGGTCAGGCAGGGCAAAACGGGGGTGGGGGAAGGACATTCTCAGGAGAGGAGACAGCATGAGCAAATGTCCAGAGGTGAGAAAGTATGTGAGTGGGCTTTGGACCAGCTAGTAATGCACTGCAGCCAGAGCACGGGACAGGCTTGGGAGGGACGGGGAGCGGGGCTGGGGGGCCGATTGTGAAGAGCTCTGTCCACCAAGCTTTAGGTTCCCCACACCAGTCCCAGCTTGCTCAGACACTGCGCTGGCCCAAAAAGATTTAGCTGCCAAGAACTGTATCAAAACCAGAATTTTAAATATGAGGGGATTTAGAGTCTTCCAAATCCTGTGACCAGCACAAAGCTTTCAGGCCTCTGATGACAAGGAGATGAGGAATTATGTGCGCCCAACTGTTTCACCTTCCGATTGATTTTTATAGCCAAGAAGTCTTCCTCGTGCATGGGAATAAAAACAGAATGGAGAAGAAAGTGACAGTGGTGACGAGTGGTTATTGAAATCACCATAGAAACCCCCTCCTAAACACACACTCTTAGACATTTACAAATACACACACACACATAATCACAGTACACACAAATCCTCCACAAGGTGTTTTCTCAGAACCACCTCCCTTTAAGAACCAGAAGACAGGGCTGGCCCAGTGGCCTAGTGGTTAAGTTTGGCATGCTCCACTTTGGCAGCCCAGGTTTGGTTCCCAGGTGCGGACCTATACCACTCGTCCGTGGCCATGCTATGGGCGGCAACCCACATGCAAAATAGAGGAAGATTGGCACAGATGTTCACTCAGGGCAAATCTTCCTCAGCAAGGAAAAAAAAAAAAATCAGACGACAACACCAAAAGCATATTTTAAAATGCCGCAGGTACTGTGCAACAAAAAGCACCAGTCACACCCATACAAATACATGAAAGGAAGGGCAGAGAGCTCATAAGTTAAAAGTAGAGAACTGGATTTCATTTCTGACTTCCAGAACACCGTATACTGTAAAATTTTGCTTGTCCACTAGGCTACCCAATGCGTTGAGAGGCCAGCCAGCAGCAGTGCATTTTTTATTTTCTCTCCTATTTCCAGATGTTAGCCCTCTAAGAAGTCATTAGCTCTATGATGCAGTTACTCATGGGCACCTCTTCACTCACTCTGTCCTGGAGTTTTCTGCTGCCTGGAGGGGACCAGGAAGTCAGCCAGGTGGGCAGTAAGGCACTTCTGTGTCTGGCCTCTTCACCCACTTCAGTGATGAAGAAGGGTCTAAGACATCATCGCCCTAGGAAACCGAGTTTGGAGACAATCTGGCTCATGGCTGAGCAGTCAGACAAGCTCTGAGGCTGAGCTGCATATTACTGCCTGGCATTGCCACACACCAGCAGAGCTTGACAGGTTTCCTCAGGAACTGGCAGGGACCTGGAGCCCTTCCCACACACCAGCTGTCAGCTCCCGGGACTGGCAGGTTCCTAGAGATGCAGGCAGGACATCGAGTGCTTTGGGTCCATGCGACATGCAGCTGACAGCCAAGGGATGGCAGCACCCAGAGCCAGCCATGACCTTTTAGGGCAGAAATGGTACCTTTTCTGGGCCAAGCCCATGGCTATGAGAATGGAATGGGAGAGACACTATCTCTTGACCTCTCAGCTTTACTCTTTGACCTCACCATCTTACCTCGGCTTTTACTTTGGGTTGGTTCTGAGCTCAAATAAGTGGTCAATACTTGGCAGAAGAGGAGACAGAGACCCTAAAGACCCAGATGGGGAGCACTCCCCAACCCACCCCCCCCACCTTTGTCCTGTACTCCTGATCCACAGGACAGACCTGGATTTAAGTCAGCTTCCCCTGAGGTAAAGCTCATGTCCCTCGACTGCCTGACTGCCTCCTGCCTTGTGCTGCTCCCTTATTCCATCTGGGCCACTTGTGCTTCTAGCTCCTTTATGCCCATTCCAGGTGCCTTCTCTGCTTGTGGAATGTTACAGCTGAAATGGAGCTCACAAGTCCTAGTCCAGTGATTTTCAAGCCTTTGTAAATCTCAGAATCCTTGGTAAACAAACAAGCCTAAAAGGCAGACCACCCCCACCCCCAGCACACATGGGCATCCATTAGGGTCTCCACAGGAGAGTTTGAAAATCACAAATCTAGTCGGGCATCCAGGTGAAGCAGGAACACGCTCCACAGCATCTCTACAATCATGGAAAGTAGGAAGACTGCTAGCCCATAAAACAGCCAGTTCCAGGGCTGGGTGATATTTTCAGTCAGAATGCTCTATCAGATGCTGAGTAAGTCTGCCTCCCTATAAATTTCTCCCCTGGTTTTAATGTGACCAGGCCCCATAGTTTGGCTGAGGCAGTGGACTCTTGCTCATCTATCACGAGCTAAGAACAACCCCTTCCCTTGTCTGAGCATCAGATGTGTGCCATATACTTCACACCTATTATTTCATTTAATCTTCACAACAACACTGTAAGTATTAGTGTATTTAAATGTTTTACGAATAGGGACATGAGGCACAAAGAGGTTTAAGCAGTCAGCCCATGGTCACACAACATATACGTGGGGAAGCTGGATGTGAACCAAGTCTTTCTGACACAAGAGCACGTGTCCGTTTCACTGTGCTTCTCTGCCCCTCTGAAAAGGCAGGGGACAGAATATGACACAGATGCAGGGGCCTGCTCTCCTCACAGCCTTGTCTCCAGCCCCTCCTAGGACTTCATATTTGTTGGTAAACAACCAAGCCAGCAGAGTGCTGCCTTCCAGAATCTTGGAACTTAGAGATGATGGATTAATCTCCCCTTGTTACTGATAGGAGTAGAGTCCCAGAGCTCCGGTGACTTGCCCAATGTCCCAAAGGTAGATGGAGCCAGAACCAACATCCCCCTGTCCTGCCTGAGGTTCTTCGCCCATCTTCATGCCACCCTCAGTGGGTCTCTAGTGAAGAAGGAAGAGCTCATCTCCAAGGGGCGGCAAGGTGCTGGGGTTCCCTCACCACTCACCATTCGATGAATGTATTTAGTATGTAAGCCATGCTCATCCTCGTCCAGCTGCGACTCAGCGCCTTCCACATCCTGTTTGTATTTGGGGCTGATTGCTACGATTATCATCACTGTCTTCTGTTAATGAGAGGGAGAAAGCGTGTTTATGGAAGTGTAAAGTGTGGTCCATTTGGTGAAGGCAGACTGGGAGCTGGCCAGCAGGATTGTAAGCATTCTCTGACATACTCGAGGATGGAGGGCTGGGCTCCTTCTCTGTGGAAAGTGAAAGGCCCCCACTCAGGCAGACTCCTGTCTCTCCTTCTCCCCTCTGAGTCCCTCCCAGGCCCCCTTCAAACACGCAGAGCAAATGGCTCCAACAGGGGCTCTCCTAAATGGATGCGGTTTTACCCACCATTTTCCACAACCATCACTAATAAACGTCTAATGAGAGCCAGAATCACTAAGTGATTCTGCATCCTGGCAAAAAGGCTCTGCAACACCCGCGATGAAAAACCCCCTCCCTCTCTCCCTCCCTCCGGCCGGCGGATCTAAGCTGTCAGTTACTGCACTCCTGACTGCCCTGCTTGCCACCGTGCGTGTTAGCACAGTCAGGCGCAACAGACCCTTCAGCACAAAGGAAACATCAGGCTGCAGACAAAAGGACAAGCCGCAAAACCCCAGCCTGCTGAGACTGTCCCCCACCGCTCCCTCCGAAAGAAGCGGCCGAAGCGGCCGACACGGCCACGCTGGCAGCAATCAATTTCTATCTTGTTAAAGCACAAAGTGTCGCAGTGGCCAGTATAGATTCTGTCAGTGGAAAACAAATCACAGAGCTGCGAGGGGGGCGCCTGGGGGTGGTGTGCCGCGTGGCCTGCGAGGCTGCCTGGAAACCTCTGCAGCCCTATCCTACCAAACACTTGGGGTGGCCTCAGATTAAATTGAATTCTGCCGCTCCATCCCCACTCCCCGCCTTCATTTCCTCCTTTCCTATTCTGGTCAAAAAATTGTTTGCTCTGATTGTTATCAACCACCTGTGTCTGGTTTGACTGTTATTTCCTGCCCGGGCATGTCCAGGAGGGCGACCCCATCCTTCCTCTCCAGGCCTCAGCACAGCTGCCAACAAGGGAGGCTTTGTTGCGACTTTCTCAGCTTTGGGCTTGGTGGCCATGCCTGTGCTTCTTTCCTGAAATAACTTTGCAAGCTAATTGTCTTTCTCACCAGAAAACAAGCTCATAATTTTGGAATGTACTTACATCCCTAAGGTAGCGTTCCATCCACTTAATGATATCAATGCCTCGGATTCTATCCTCAAATATGTCGATCTACAAGAAAAAGATGTGGGAGGTGGCTCTTAATGAGAAGCTTTCTCCAGACGCTGAGCAAGAAAAAAAACGCAAGAAAACATATACATCTAAAACTGAAAAAAGGACCAATGCTTTTTGCAGGGAGGTGCATGTAAATCTAAAGAACAAAATACAATTTTCTTAAAATGTTCCCAGTTTCAACGTTAGTCGGCATTGAAGTATTAAATATCCATAATTAGGATATAGTGGTACACATTAAAATGTATTTTTGGCTACACAGTAATTATGTTTTAAAAATCGGAGAGACATAGTTGACCACCAAGTTGGATGTAAGCCGGCAATATATATACTATATACCACACTATGTATATATCTGTAATTTGAGAGGCACACGTGATTCTGGAACATTTTAATGGATGCGTGACGTGCAAATACTGAGATACAATTGTAGTGCATTACTTGCACGAGCCAGGTCATTATTATGGTATTATGTCCAGTTTCGATCCATACGTTTAAAAAAAGATTGCATGAAACTTGGAGCGAATCCAAGGAACGGTCACAAAAACAATTACAGAGATGGTAGGGGAAAGGTTCATGATGAAAGTCAAGGAGGAGAACTCGTAGGCCTGGAAAAGACTGATATTAAATATCAAGTCTTTGAAGGGGAGAAAAACCAGTTGTTTTCTATTTTACAGAAGACCAAATAAGAAGGCCTTTCTTGGGCTCAGGCTTGTCCTGCAGCCAGAGAGTAGAGTGTGTGTGTCCCAGGTGCTCTTGATTGGAAGAGGGATTATGTACTGAGATAGGTGACAGGGAGAGTGTCCTTGAGGAGGGGCTGTTTGGTTCAGCCACACTACTCCCAGACCAATTGTCCTAAATGTCACTCTGCCAAGTCCCACACTCAGCAAGCTTTCCACACCATCTGCAATGCACTTTGCCTCTTTTCCCCACACGCCCTGTCTACTTTACTCCCCACACTGGCACCCCTGCACCTGAAAGCACAGCGCAAACCCCCTGTTCTGTGACTCCTCCCCACACACTGACGTCCTCTTCACCTCACCTAACCCTACCCCATTGTGACCACTAGTGGTACTGGACGCTTAACACATTATCATAACATTCTTTCATTTGCTAACTGTCTCCTTTATGTCTGCCTTCTCTCTTCAGCCTGGTTCTAAGCTTCCTATGGAACAAGATGGTGCCTCGTGTCCACCGAACTGTCAGATACGAACAGTACATAATACAAGTTTACAATATGTTTCTTTACTGATGGGACATCAAAAATGGAGTGGCTTTCCTTTGGGTTGTTGATTCCTGCTTTAAAATGTGTGATGGCCAATGACTTCCTGGGGTAACCTTGAGGAAGCTTTTGTATCTCTCTGTGACTGCATCAGTGCTCCATTTCTGATGTACAAGATGGAAGCAGTATAGTGTGAGGGTTGAGAAGAGACAGACGATGTGGCTCTACTCTCGGTTCCACTATTGGCTTCTGCACTTCCCACTTGCATGACTTTGGAAATGTTACTGAAACTCTCAAAGTTTTATTATCTTCATTTGTAATATATGGCTAACAAGCCTGCTTCCTATTGTGGTTGTGAGGATTAAAATGAGTTAACATGGAAAAGGCATATCCTAATGCCAGGCATGAAGTAAGTACTCGATAAATGATCATTATTATTATTATTCCAGCACCTAAATTATTCTCTGTTACGTGGACATTCTGGGAGGCACAATGTGCTGGATATCTTCCATTTGTCTCTCCAGACTTCTACTAAAATCCATAGCTCCTGGCAAGCCAACTTCTCCACATAGCTGCTGTTAAGGGCTGAATTATGTCCCTCCCAAGTTCGTATGTTGAAGTCTTAACCCCCAGTGCCTCAGAATGTGACTGTATTTGGAGATAGGGCCTTTAAAGAGATAATTAAGGTAAAATGAGGTCATACAGGGCCCTTATCAAATATGACTGCGGTCCTTATAAGAGGAGATTAGGAGACACAGAGGAAAGACCAGGCAGAGAGAGAAGATGGCTATCTACAAGCCAAGGAAGAGGCCTCAGACTGAAACCAACCCGGCTGAAACCTTGATCTTGGACTTGTAGGCTCCAGAACTATGAGGAAATAAATTTCTGTTGTTTGAGCCCCCCAGCCTGTGGGACTTTATGGCAGCTCTAGCCAACGAATACAGCCTCCTCTTCGGGCTGCAGTAACCACCGTTCGCTGGCCCCTTTAGACCTCGGGGTGCTAGCAACAACCTGCTTTTATTAGTCCCAGGCTATTGCACTATTCTCGGTGGATTCCCTAAAACTTACCTAGAGCTTTGAAATAGTCCCTTCGTTAAACTCTCCTTAAAGTACCCATTCAGTTTTTTTCTCCACTAAGGGGATCTTGCTGTATCAGTATAGTAACTTAGCTGTCCAGGACGGTGCTCTGAGATTCTACCACGAGGCTTCATAGTGATGAGGGGTCAAGGACAGATTTAGATTCTGTCTAAGCAGCTGCTGATTGTTAAGGTCACAAAAACCTGTCTTCCTCTCCAGTAGCAGTCAGTATACTTTTTTTTTTTTCGAGGAAGATTAGCCCTGAGCTAACTACTGCCAATCCTCCTCTTTTTGCTGAGGAAGACTGGCCCTGAGCTAACATCCATGCCCATCTTTCTCTACTTTATACGTGGGATGCCTACCACAGCATGGCTTTTGCCAAGCAGTGCCATATCCATACCCGGGATCCGAACCGGCGAACCCCAGGCCGCCAAGAAGCGGAACGTGCAAACTTAACTGCTGTGCCACCAGGCCGGCCCCTCAGTATGCTTATTTAGAAATGACCAACAGTAAGATCTTTTCTAAATGTTGGCCTTATGTCCTGTAATTTTATTTTATGTCATGGTTACCACAGTGCTTTCTTATTCCAGAAATGAGAAATTGAAATGTTGGTCATGATATAGTCATGAAGTTGGAGTGTATAAATTGTATTCTTTTTTTAAAACTTCCAGACACTCCCATTTTTTTAAAAAAAAAATTACAGAATAAGGGAAAAATTCAAATAAAAACTGTTAAATAATGCTAAATAATCTTTAAAATGGACCTTTAGTCACTGTTTCCCTCTTTATCCTTCAACATTCCTATTTGTAGATATTTCCCTTAATTATTCACCACTCTCTAGAATTTGCTGTCACTAAATACCCAGAGGTGGGATCTGGGAAGGAAAAGAAGTGGTCTCAATGTTAAGGAAAGCCAGCTCTCCGAGCAGCCCCCTGTGGTATTTTCTTTATCCCAAAGAAAAACGTACATGGCTTTGAGCTGTGCTGTGTCAAGGCACTGCAGGGGGACTTGAGAAGTGTGTGCTTCCTGAGAGTTCTTGGGCCAGGATCCCAGTGAACCGCAGGGCTGGGTTGTCTGCCTCCCCTAGAACCCGACCAGAGCAGCCGAGAACCCGGCCTCACAGCCCCGGCCTGCATTGAGGTGTGGAACGGCAGCTGTGCATGCGGGGCACCCAGGCTGCAGGCTTCTCCTTCCAACCCCACAGGCCAGTGCGGACCGAAAGGACCGTGCAAAATAAGCAGGTGATGCGGGGAAGCCTGCAGCCGTCTGCATCACCAGAAGCACAACCAAAGCAGCACGACTGGTGGAAAGGGGCAAAGGTACAAGGTGCAGCGCGAGCCTGGCGCTTCCTTCCGCCTGCGCATGTGGTCGGCATAACACCGTCCGGCTACCCCGGGGTGCTCAGGCTCACTCAAAAAGCATGCTGGGAAACAATGCTGGAGACTTTGGACAGCTTAAACTCTAGAAAATAACTGCCTAAACCCATAAGCATTTAGTTCATAACCACATAAATCAAATAATATAATTTAAAACATCAACAGCTATTTATCCTATTTCTCCTTTTGTTTTACTTTTCATTGTACTCTCTTTAATTGTTCAGTTCTCTTGGGGTAAAATACTTACAGCAGTTTGGAAGCCATTTGCCAACAAAAATTTCACAAATTTCACCACCTCCACGGCTGTGTCCATAGAGTAAGTGATGAAGACTTTCCCTAAGAGAGATTTTTTTACATTTATTAGAAACGAGTAAAATTATTTTACCCTGAACACACTTGTAAATTGCATGCAATGTCTTTTGTCCTTCTAGAATAATAAAGGGAAACCTCAGGATGGTTTAGGACATAGATTCACAGGCCCAAAGGGGCAGTGGGGTCTGTGCAAGGGAGGGCAAACTGCTCAGGGTCCACGGAAAGAAGAGGCACAGGGGAGAGCACTGGCAGGCGAGACGAGCCAAGGAGGTCTTCTGAAAAACCACATGATGCATTAAGAAAAAATCCATCACCCAGAACCTGCGGGTCTTCAAGATCAGGCCACCACCTGGTTTCTTAGAGACGCTTGGCACCGTGCCCAAGGAATACTCACAGCAAGCCAAGAAGCTCAGCCTTGCTGAGGGGCCACCCAGCCGTGTCCTCTTTTGATCTCATGATGCTCTCTGCTGCCCTGAACTCTTGCTTGACAAGAGCAAGTGAGGGGAGAGGGAGGAAGTGGTTCCCTATCCCCTCCATCCCCCCATCCACTTACAGGCGAGGGAAAGGCCAGGAAGTTGGAGCAGATTAAAGTGCAGCTCAGAAATGTTAGTGAGAACTTCAGCAGCTTGAAGGAGAGACACCACCTCTGGGGGGTCCAGGGTCACTGACTCCCTCGCTCCTCCCTAGGTCAGCTGGAGTAACAGATGGTAGCACACGCACAAGCTTAACCCAGGCAGGATGAAAACCAGTGTTTTCTCAGGCTAAAGTCTTGGGGAAATTACCTGGCTAGCATGTTAACGTGATAGACGAATAATCTCTGTGTTAGTTTTTAGTCTCGAATGGATTGGCTAAAATCCCAGGAAGCCCCCAGGGCAGAAGGTAGAGAAGAAAGGGGGGTTGGAGCGAAAATTTGAGTCAATATGTATTCATCTATGCTTAGGCTCTTTTTTTTGAAACATACCTCTTAAGTGGAACTGTGTATGGTGGTCATATTGACTCACTTACGGAGCTTGGCAAATTGATGGCATTCCATTTATTTTCTTCTCAACACTTAATATTCAGCCAATTCCTACGTAAGAATTTTAGGACTTCCTTTACAGATTATGGTAAGATAAATATGATCCAGAGACTGATATCAGGGCTATATCCTACACAGGGCAGCACCTATTCTCCAGAAATGCTCAAAATTAAATTGTATAAGATTTGAAGAAGATTAAAGAACTCTTTTGAATGAAAAATAACAATGGATCATTGTCATAGAAAATTTTCAGAGTCCTAAATGACTAAAGAGCACACATCCTTCAAGAGGAATTAACAAATGCAAAGGGCTTAATTTTTAAGTTTGGTTCAAAGAGGCGCCCAGATTTGGAAAGCACTTACTAGAATTACCTGAGCTTCTCTAGCAAGCACAACAGAATATCACAATTTCACAAGCAGTGACTGTTTTCTTAAGATTTCTGGAACTTACTGTCCTGACTGACCTTAATATGAGAACAGTTTGGTGAGATTTCAATATTTCTGGTTCTGGCTGCAAAATGTGGAAAAAGAATCATCACCTGACACTTAGTCGAATGTTTCTTTAAATAAAAGCCTTAGTTTGCATTGGGTTGTAAAACAGTATGGAGAATGTGAGCTGCTTTTTCCAAACAAGATTGCTCATTCCTACAGGAAATGACCTCGTTCTTGATGGCTGTTGCTAATTTATGGTGAGACGCTAGGTCCCTGGCCAATACCACATGGACATCCAATCAATTTCCTCAGGGACAAGTCCAGTCAAGAGCATCATTTAGAAGAGGGAAAAGTGTTGGGGTTATTTGTTATTGGAGTATATGTTTCAGAAAACCTAATAGTAAGCACTTTGTGAGTAGCATTGCTGGTAGTGTCAGAATCACTAAAAGCACTCATACAAAATGCTGGTTACTTTTTAAGCAAAAAACAAAAAAGTAAATTTTATTTCACTGTGTCTGTGAGAAATATCCAAGATTGTGGATGAATAGTCATCAAATACTCTCAAAGTAGAAAACCTGACAAGAATGAAAAAACAAGATTGCAAAGAACTTACGCAATTCTTCTGGCAAATTGCTTGTTTTCAGAGTTCCTCTGGCGGGAGGGTTACTAGGGGGTCTAGGCACAGCCGCTGGGGATGGAGCCTGGGGACCCTGTGGTCTCAACTCTGCAGGACACTCCAAGGACTCCTCAGGAGCTCCAGCTCTGTTAGGTGGCTGGTTATAGAGCTGGTCCCTGGAAAGGAAGACGTTTACATGAAATTTTCCTTTTTCACAAAGGCAAACCTAGAGGGACAGAAAGCCTGTAAGAACTTTGGGAAGATACCAATGAGTTCTCTCTCTCCTCTGCTTCCATTTCTTTTCTGAGCCAGAGGAACGAGGGGTGCTCCATGGGTTTCAGTCAATAAGCAGTTTGGCCGGCTGCCATAAGTACAGGCCCGTGCTAGGGGTTGAAAGAGGGAAGCTGGACTTGATTTCTCCATTCAAGGACTGTCTAATTGGGAAGATCAGTCTCACG
Organism: Equus asinus; assembly: GCF_041296235.1. Taxonomy (NCBI): domain Eukaryota; kingdom Metazoa; phylum Chordata; class Mammalia; order Perissodactyla; family Equidae; genus Equus; species Equus asinus. Next base: position 46,791,693 of record NC_091813.1, read on the forward strand.
GACAAGGCAGACTAAGTCACCAATAAAACAAACTAGTAGAATGGGTGACATACAAGGTTGGTGTTACAGGCATTCAGATAATAAGACAGGATTTCTAGATAGATAACAGTTCATTATGTACCAAAAGGTAGAAAAGGCTTTGTAGGTTTAAAGGTATTTATGTTGTTAATATATGGATGAAAGTCTGATTTTGAAGCTCACTCCTTTAAAGAAGTTTCTACCACATTGTCATAGGGCACCTTCATTATTTTTTTGGTTGCCAGTATTCCGATGAACATTCTGCTGAGAACAATCAGACGCACTCATGTGTGATTTGGAAAGTAGCAGGAAGTGGACACCACCCTTGTGCCACTTCTGTGGTTTCTGTTGGAAAGTGCTGTCACGAGGTGCTGAGTTCCTCAGGAAGCATCCCAGTGTCCTTTTATCAGCTTCGCAGTGTCAAGGTCAGGGCATGGGCATCCATTTTTGGCCAGTACAGATCTACTAGGCACAGAATGGACCCAACAGCTGCAGCGGTGGCAGCTTCCTGATTCTGCATGGTACTATGGCAGCATGGCCTAGAATGGAGAGTTCCATGGGGCTTTCTGATCCTCTGCCTCTCTGACCATGACAGAGGAAGAAGCTTCTTGGGTGTCCTGTTCTGTGGTGTTGCTCTGGGATCATTCCTAGAAGCCCAGCCTAAAGCTCGCTGCTGCAACCTCCAACAATTTTGTAAGCACCTGATTCCCTGTATTAACTCTCTTCTGCTTAAAATAGCTTGAGTTGTTTCTGTTTTCTGTAAGTGAATCCTTACTGACAGGGGGTCTACAACCGTAGTGTTTTATTTCCTTAAAAAACTCTGAAGCAAATGCAGCAGTATGTTAACATTTTAAAAATGTAGGTAGTGGAAACATGGATGTTTGTTATTTGTTGTGTGTTTGAGATTGTTTATATTATAAATTTAAAAATGTTTTGATTACAAAATCTATCTGTATATGCCAGTTTTTATAAATTGTTGCTTATGTTTTCATATTTTTACCCAAAAGAGTAATCAAAAATTCTGAAAGTCTTATGTAACAGATTATAAAATAAAGTTACACAGAATCTCAAATATACTATATTTCTAAAATATGAATGTTTGAGGAAGTTATTTTTATTTTATATTTTTATTACTATATGGAAAAAATTCCTATAAAATATGCCTTCATTTAATGGTGATCCAGTTCCATATCCTTTTTGCATTAAATCTCTTTATACCCAAAGTTGCTTAGTTGTTATAGAAGACAATTGCTCATTTGATAAAGAAATGTTAAGGTCTTGATAATATTCAAAAACTTCCATATAAAAACAATATCATGAAGATTAATGACTGAGTAAACTTTCTGAATTAAGGTGCTCTTTCAGATTTTCAGTATCAGGAGAATTAGCTTCATTGCCTAAACTTATTTTTCATTATCCTAAAATAATAAATCCAAGGAGACCAGAGCAGGCTTGAATTGATGTTACAAAAGCAATTATTCTGTACTATATTTGCAATTCTTCTGTAAATCTAGAATTATTTCAAAATAAATGTTTATTTTAAAAATTACTATGGCCTCCCCTATTCAACACCAAACGTGTTTCATAAAGATGCTTAAGTTTTGTTTGTTTTCTTGGAATTTTAGATATTTCTTCTGCAAGAGTGCTTATCTGTCTGTAAAATCATATTTTACTTAATTCCATTATTTAAACTCCATGTAATTTTGTTTTAAAAAAATAAGGGACCTGTCTGGAAAGAAAATCTGAGGACTTGTGAGCTTTTGAATAAAGAGGAAACAGAGATCTGCTATTGTAAATAGAGTGGGCTTTTTTCTTTCAATAAACGTTTTGAGCTAATTATCAATTTCTATATTTCTGAGAATCTGCTTTAATAGGACCTTCATACTGATTCTCAAAACAGAATATAGTTTTATTTTGAGTGGTATATAAAGGTTATGCTTGAACAAGAGCAAACATTTCATCTACGCTCTTTCTAATTTTGTCATAAATTAGGAAGCTCTATTTACATGAGTTTTTCATATATATTTTAGATCCATAAATTCAGAGAAAAGGAAAACTTGAAGAGTCAAAAGAGAACAATGAGGAGAAAAATGATTACAGTCATGTGTCACTTAACGACGGGGATATGTTCTGAGAAATATGTCATTAGGTGATTTCATCGTTGTGCGAACATCATAGAATATACTTACACAAACCTAGATGGTATAGCCTGCTACACACCTAGGCTATGCTCCTGATCTTATGGGACCACCATTGTACATGTGGTCTGTCATTGACTGAAATGTCATTATGCGGTGCATGACTATAAAGCATTAGACAACTGAAGTCAAGAGAAACCAGAATTGTTTTCCTGGAATAAGTATAGGAAAGACCTAATAATCATGTTCAGCGTGAGTGAGTGCTTTTATTACAAAAGAAAATAGCTTATTTTAAATTTCTATTGAGAACTAATTAAATTTAAAATTTCAAAGTAAGAAATGTGCTTAAACAGGTATAGAAACTAAGGGTCTAAAAAGGACCTTCCTAACAGCGGAAGTCAGTCATCATAAAAATAAAGATCTCTCTCATGGACTAAAAGGCCAGGTGACCTGAAAGTAAAAGAAGTGGGGAGTGACTTAGCATCTTAAGAGCCTTTCCTTCAAGAGAATTTTGACTAGTCACCAGTGGCTTTATATGTCTGGTAAAGACATTCTTGTCAACCAGCTTCCATTTCCTCCTGACCTAAAAAGTCTCTGTGGGGCATTCCCCTGTGTGACTTGGTCACTGACATGGGTAGCAAAGCCACAGAGTTTTGATACATCTTGATTGCACTGGCATCATGCTTTTTCATGTTAAAAATATCTGAAAGTTGGCCCTGTCATACTTACTGATACCTCGGGAGTCCTGGGGAGGTGTTGTCTCTTTGTGCGGGCCTCTCTTCTTGGTCCCAGGGGCTAGGATAATTCAGGACGACCCTCTGCACAGGGTGCACGCCTCTCACACTGGCTCTAGGTAGGGGCTGCCCAGGCAGAGCCGGCTGGATGGCTTGCTGGTAGGCTGCTCGAGGGTAGTCGTGGCCATCTGTAGCAAAGAGAACAGGGCAGATTGATTCTAGCTCCTTCCTGAGAAAGGAGAGTAAGCTCAGTGCAGATTTTTGTCTTGATACTAACTGAGGATTCCAGATACACCTCCGTGATATCTGCCATATTTCTGTACTGTTATTTACTTGAGAGGTTTTTATTTAACTGAGTCATTGTTTTTCTTTTCCTCCTAAATATAAACATCTGTGAGTTCCTGAGTTTGGTGTTCTAATTGGAAAGCACAAAGCTCCACAGAGGCCCCTATTTTAATAAGATACTTAGGATAATCCAACCATGAAGAACCTCTCTCACACCATCATTCCTACCGTAATTCCCCAAGTTTCTAGAACAAGGCTAGGAGAAATTTTTCTCATGATAGATACAGAATCACTACTCTGTCCTTTCCTTCCCCCAAGTGGACACAACACACACACACACACACACACACACACACACACACACGCACGCATTCACCATTCCCTCTTAGAAGTAAATGAATGAAAACTTGGCTCATACCTCTGGGAAGTAGCCAACCAGTTGGCAACACTTCCTAACTTTCTTGGTCTTCTCTTGCTAAAACCTACGTGCACTTGGGGCCAGGGCAGTCAGGAGAGGGCAGGCCTTGGAGCACAGCCAGGGCTGGCGGTGACTTATATGAACGTGTAATCTAGAAGAAAGATGGTCCCAGCCAGGCCCAGAAGCAGCAGTCTGAAGGGAAGAAGGGCAGCCTACCTCACTAGGTGAGAGAAGACAACTGAAAGCCAGAGGAGGGATGCAGGGCACCCAGGAAGGGTGAGAGAGGAAGCCTCTGAGGGACCTGTCCAGGCACGAAGGGGCTCAGTGTGGGAAATCTGAGAGGAAACGGTGGGCATGCGCCTTAGGGGTGGGTCCAGCCTACAAGGGGACTGGAGAGAGCCAAGTGGGTAACCCTACAAAATAAATCACGAGCACCTCCTGGTGATCCAAGCATTGCCACCTCTGCCCAGGTAAGAAGTTGGATGATCCAGGAGGCACAGCTAGTTAGGGCAAGAAGGAACCTTGTTTTTCAAAACAATGTATTTTTTGGTCTTTTTCTTTTTCTGATTATAAAAGTCATACTCAAGTTTGGCTGCTGTGTAAGTAGGATACAAGCAAGGATGTAAAGTGAAATAAAACTAGCAAGTAAGCAAGAAAGTAACAGATAAGGTAGGTTGGAGCCAGAATGTGGGGGGTGAGAATGTGGCTTAAGAATTTTACTCTTAGTCTGGTAGTAGTCTGGAGCCATTGAAGTTTTTAGAGGAACATGCAGGGGAGTGATGGCCTCGAGGACAGGACAGAAAACAAGTAATGTGCGTGTTCACTAGTGTGGCTGGCTTCAGGTCGCCACTGTCTGGACTAAGGAAACTTGGCTGAGTGACCCTGGGAATGCGCTCTAGCCAGTCTCTCAAGCACAGTCAGATCCTCTGGATTCAATCTATTATTTGCTTTGATCCATGACACCAGCCAGATCTTTCCTGTCATGCTTCCTCTGGCAAAAGTGACCACACCCCTCCAACCCAGATGGTCTCCTGGCCCTGACCGTGACCCTTGCCCTGCTGTTGCTTAGGCTGAGTCATGGTATTAGGGGCTTGAGGAAGGCGAGGAGGATAAAAGGATCTGCCTGAGCCTTTCCCAGCCCCTGGCTGATAAAGGAGACCAGGACTTGGAGGGCATCTCTAAGAAGGGGGAGACAGGACCACAGAGACCCCTATGGTCTGGGACAAGATACACCACAGAGGTTTTGCTTTTACAGCCTTCCTGGGGCAGGTCAGATATATTCCAAGCGATCCCGATCACCAGTTGGAATTTCAAGGCAACAGGGCAGGTTGTTCTTTTTCCCCTGCTGCTCCTTTTCCCCAACTAAAAAGGGGCAAAAAGTGCCAGTGCCATCAGGTCTCCAGGCAGGGGCCAGCCCTGCTTTAGATGAGACTCACGTGAGTGGACCATTTACAAAACCAGCTGTAGCTCCACCCCTCCAGAGATCTCCCACCGCACTTAAAATCCACCCCGCGTGATCCAGTCTCTGCCCTTCTTCACCTCATCTCCTACTACGCTCTCACAAGCTCACCAAGCCCAGCTACCTGGTCGTCTTTCTTCACAAGCTCGAACACCTCAAGCTTGTCTCCAGCTCTGGGAGCGAGTTTGCCCTCTCTGCCCAGAATGGTTTTGCCCTATACCTTTATGGAACAACTGCTTGTCATTCGGGGCTCAGCTCAGCTATCACCTGTTCAAAGAGGCGCAACCCTTCACCCAGTTGCCTCATCCCATCCCCTCTATTTTATTTTCTTCATGGTGCTCATCACGTTTCTGTGTAAGTAAGCATGACGCTTACTTGTCAGCTTGTCTGCCTTCCCTACTGGCATCCAAGCTCTGTGAAGGCATGGACCGTGTCTGTTGGCCACCATGTCTCCAAGCACACTGCTGGCACACAAAGGATGCTCAAAAAATAAATGTATGAAGACTGAATGGTCACAAAGCCAACTTCACACACACAGAAAAGAGAAGCCATCTGCTTGCTAGGTCTTGGGTCTTCTAGACTGGCTACTTCTCATCTGCTGTCCATTTGGGTTATTTTTTTCAGTATCTCTTTCTGGGATTAGGAAGGAAAAGAAAAGGTAAAAGAGGAGAAACTTTGCCAGTGGCCTTGAGAGTTTTTAATGTTTGGAGCCATTTTTGCTTCCCACATCCATTAATAAGTGGCTAATAATGTTTTATTTGCTTTAAAAGGACTACTAAGCTCTAATCATAGGGTTTATTTTTTTTCCAGAGAGCGGATGTTAGTGCTGTTAATCAAAGCCTTTGAATCAAGGTCATATGATTTCTAACAGATTATTTCCCGCACAACATGTTTTTGTCTCATAGCAACAAATCATATCATTAAAATCACTAAGGCTTGTGAGCTAAGTGTTTGATTAGCTGGAACTTTCATTTCTGAAATGGCCACCTGTGGTAAAAACTTATACTGGTTTACGTGAGCAGATGAAAATGATCCACCTCATCTATTTTTAAAATTAGGTACTGACAGTAGAGTCCTCTATGCCGTCCTTTGATTGTTTAAAACAAAGAAATATTGGATATCAGAGGATCAATCAAAAATAAGCTTTCCCTTTTGTAAATGGAATTTGACTGCTTTTGTCTGGAATTTGGCTGGTTGTGTGGAAAAGTTGTTAAATGAAAACTATGCTTATCAGGTAAATGAGTACCTTTTCATTGTTCAAGTTTAATCATCCCATTCTACTCTTTTGACCAAGGCTTGCTAGTTTCGTTGGGTACTGTATCTATAATAATGGCGAGCATTTATTGAGGACTTGCCATGTGTCAGGTACTGTTCTGAGCTCTTTATTCAGGATTATGGAGTTCAGTTTTCTGTTTTCCTAAAGAAGAAGTTTAACTTAGAATAAAATCCAATTCGCTACCACGGTCCTTGCATCCTTCATCTGCTGGCATATCATTCTCGCCCTGCTCACCTTGTTCCAGCCCCACCGGCTTGCTTTTGGTACCTTAGCTACACCAAGCTCTTTGCTTCCTCAACCTTCTCATCCTGTAGATTTCAGCTCAAATGTGTCTTCCTCCAGCCATGCTATCTATTAATGTTGTTCTAACACCTAGTTATTTCCTTCAAAGCATTTATACTCTGTGCTTTTATTTGCTGATTTCTACTTATCTGTCTCTCCAGTAGACTCTGAACTCCATGAAAACTGGGCCATGTGTCATATTCACCACTGTACGCTCAGTGCCTAGCACAGGACTGGATAAATATTTGTGATAAATGATAAATGAATGAATGGTCAAGTTCTGTTTCCAAATCTCATTGACCTCCCTCCCTTCCTCCCCTCTCCCATAAGACAATTAAAGATGGCTTTTCCAAGGTTTGATATCACAAAGGCTCTACTCATGATTAGGGACCACTCCTTTCCCCAGGAAGTAGGGAACAGATTTCTTTTTATTCATTCAAAAAATATTTATTGAACCTCTATGGCTAGGCACTGGGTAAACAGAGATAAATAGGATACAGTTCCCTTGAGTAGCTCAAAATAAATGGAGAGAGAAGGAAAGAAAATCTGCGTGTCTGTGGGTGTCTGTTTTGAAACACAAACCTACACTCGTTAGTGTGTGAGAAGGACAGGCATGCAAGTGGGCAGCCACCTACATGGTAGACTTAAGAATGACTGCCCAAAAATATCTCCCCCACTGACTTGTCCTGGGTGCCTAAAATTCCATCAAGAGAGTTTATTCTGGAGGAAATGGAGAATAGAAGGCGGTGGGTGATATGATAGACAAATGATTTGTTAGCGTGGTAACTCCTCAATTCTGAGGCAGTGTTAACCACAAAACAAAAATACAGATCTTGCACAATCATAAATGGGTGCCCAGAACTGTATGTTATTTGTCAATCTTATGATCCTCTTGGCCTGGTTACACACGGTCTTCATGTTACTAGGCTTTTACCACTTGGAATTTGTAAACCAAATCCTAAACGAGGTTTTCCACTTATTGGTCAAAACATTCAACATTTTTCTTCCTTATTAAGAATGGTATTAAAAGAGTTTATGAGTGAGAAAATAAAATCTGATTTTTAAGTTGTCAAAAAAATCATGATATAATGCAGTCAGTTTAGCAGGAAACAAAATGACCAACGTAAACTGTCACAGGAACTCCCACAGCTGTAAGCAGCTGTGGGTCCTGAAAGGCAACTCCCTTCTTGATCATGTCTTCCATCTGGTTTAATTTTTTCCATACTTTTAATTGTGCATGCATGCTAGCAGACAAATAAGCACTTTTTGGCTCCATAGGAGCAATAGTAGGCATGTGCCCACAGTTTTACTTTATTCAATCTCCCTGGTAGAGAAAGCAAGAATTTTACAGTAAAATAAGGGCTCAGTCGATTTATTATATTCATTTTTTTCCAATTTATTTGCATCATGGGTTTTATTTGGTTGTGCAGCCATGATCTCTATTCTGGTAACCTTCAGTGGAAGGATTCTGAGGCCGTATGAGGCCAACTTCTCCAGGGGGTTGGGTGAGGAAGAAACATAGTCTTATTCCACTTCTTGTTTTCACCTGCTTTGAAAACTTTTTCTTTTTTTACATGAAAGGGGGGACCAGTAACCATTTTTGCTTTAACTTGCAAAGGCTAAGGTGTGCCATTTGCATGGTGATCATTATTTATTTATATTTTCATTAATGGATAAGGAAGTAACGCTCTTCTAACGCTGAGGAGAACCACGTAGCCATGGTTTCCATCTGCATGAACATCCCTTAGGTGAACAGCTCTTTTGAAGTGGTTTTGTTGGCAATTAAGTGCAGTTATAGCCCTGACATGAAACTAAGCATTTGTACACCTGCTTTGAATGCTAAAATCTGTGCCAGCAAGAGGGATCTGGAAGGAGCGGGGCACTCGACAGAGCTGGGCTGCAGGATCCACTTAAATAATAATAATAATAACTAAGAGCTGCTCATTATTGAGGGCTTAGTACAAGCCAGCCACTTTCCTAGTGCCTTTAACACATTATCCCCCTGAATCCTCGCAGCAACCTTCATGGGAACCATTGCTGTTGGAGGCTTTGCAGATGTTCTGGGCTTGTGAAGCCTAGAAGAAAAACCATAAGCCCTGGTCTTTCCTGACCAAATGGGCCCAACTGACCCTCCTTCTGTGATTGGATGCCCTGGGGAGCCAGGGCCAAGGCTCATGCAGAGTGAATTACGACAAGCCCACCTGTACACTCTCATTTCCCCTCACCTTTCTTCCTTCTTTTTAATTTTTACTTATTTTTTAATTATAAAAGTAATACTTGTTTGCTATAACAAATTTAACGAAAGTATATAAAGTTAGAAGGATACTCTCCCTGCCTCTTAATTCCCTGACCCCCACCCTCCATGATCACTGTTAACAGTTGGGGCAATTCTTCCAGACTTTTTAATGTATGTTTTTTAAACACATATATTTTTTTAAAATATCACATATGGGATCAACACTGCATCTTGCTTTTCCACTTAATCTTTTGTTTTTCCTAAAGATTGGCATCTGAGCTAACATCTCTTGCCAATCTTCTCCTTTTTTTTCCCCTCTTACCCCCAAAGCCCTCCAGTACATAGTTGTATATTCTAGTTGTAGGTCCTTCTGGTTGTGCTATGTGGGATGCTGCCTCAGCATGACCTGATGAGCGGGGCTAGGTCTGCGCCCAGAATCCAAACTGGCGAAACCCTGGGCTGCTGAAACAGAGCACACAAACCCAACCACTGGGCCATGGGCCCAGCCTCTCCACTTAATCTTTTTTATGTCAGAATGTGTATCTTATTCTATGTAACAGAGGCCTAGTAGTCCATTGTATAAATAAATCACAAATTACTTATCTGTCCTCTTATTGACAGGCATTTTAGGTGTTTTCATTTTTACTCTAATACAACAATGTTTTAGTAAGCATCCTTGTTTGTATATTTTTATATGCTCATTTAATGTTTCTACAGGATAGATTGCTACAAGTGAGACTGCTGAGCCAAAGAGGAAGCACATTTAAAACTTTGGTCAATAGTGAGATTGCCTCTGGAAGATTGTACCAATTTACACTCCTACCAAGAGTCTATGGGAGTGTTCATTTCCCCATAACCCCACTAACACTGGTGGTCTGAGGCTTCTTATCTTTGCACACCTAATTAGGAAAAAGGTATCTTTAAAAATGTTGCATATATACATTTTTCTTAAATTCAGTAATGCTCAGCTTGGTTTCATATGCTTATTGGCTGTTTATATTCTCTTCTGTGAATTGCTCCCCTCTCCCGTCTAACTTCTCTCTGCCTTTCATCACCTCTCTTCACTCCCAGGATCCTAGGCAGCAGTCTCCTCCCGCCTTCAATAGAAGGAAATAATATAGAGATCCAGGGACAGGGATCTGATGAAAGAGAGCAGGTCCTGAGGTATTAGAGACTCAAAGTGTTCCCAGCGGAGTGTTTGCATTGTTGAAGAGCCTGCCCGGAGGGGACAATGCTTACCTCCGAAGACCGGATTGCTAATGGTGCCATTTCAGGCTTCCACGGGAAAAATACTTTCAAGTGGGAAGATCTTCCTGGGACCCTCAAATTATAATGAGACAATGCTTTCTTTGTCTATCACGATGAGGCTTTCTCCTGTGAGTGGATAAAGGCAACTGCTTGGGACTTAGGAACACAAAGCCCTTGACTAAGTCTTCATACTCTACACATTAATCTAAGGAATTAACCAGAAATGCAGATAAAAACTTATGTCCATAATGTCTGTCATATCATCGCTTATCAGATCAGAAACTGGAAACTCTTCAAAATGTCCAATAATAGAGAATAGGTTAAAAACAACTTGGTAGATCCATCTGCTGAAATGCTATGCAGCATTTTTTTTTAAAAAAAAAAGATTGGCACCTGAGCTAACAACTGTCGCCAATCCTCTTTTTTTCTTTTAATTGCTTTATCTCCCCAAATCCCCCCAGTACATAGTTGTACATTTTAGTTGTGGGTCCTTCTAGTTGTGGTATGTGGGATGCCACCTCAGTATGGCCTGATGAGTGGTGCCATGTCCGTGCCCAGGATCCGAACCAGCAAAACCCTGGGCTGCCAAAGCAGAACACAAGAACTTAACCACTCAGCCACGGGGCCAGCCCCATATGCAGCGTTTTTAAATGATGCTGGAAGAAGTACACTGAATGTCACTGGAGATTATTTTAACTTTACAGTAAATATATATTCAAAGAAAAAAACCAGAAATAAATATGTCAAAACCCCAATAAGGAATTACATTTGGGTAACAGAAATATGAACGGGACTTTTGGGCATATTTCAATTTTGAGAGTGAACAAATATTACTGTTATCAGAAAAGTTAAATGCAGGTAGAATGCTTAAAAAAAAAGTAGTCTGTGGTATTCTTCTCACAAAATTAATCCCTTTTAACCTGGAAATCATTGAGAAATAAACACAACCCAGACCCTGCCACGGTTCAGTTCTCAGTGATTCATGCTGAAGGAACTCTGTCACCACACCCACCCTCCCACTCCTGGGCACTCGGAACAGGCAGTGGTGTCCACCAGCCCCAGTCAGTTGACTTCCCCAAGTCCAACACCTTGGGCCCAGTTTTCGTCCTCAGGGGCTCTTTCTCTCCAAATCCTGCTGCTTCCCCAGCTCCTGGCCTCACTCCAACCTTATGTTTGTTCTTATCTATTTCTTCTAAGTTAATTCAACTTCCTTCCTTCTTCTTCTTCTTTTTTTTTTAAATTATGAATTACTATACTGCTCCATTCACTTTTGGAAGCTTTATACTAAGTGTACATGTGCAAATACATAAATCGTGGTTGATTACAGCATTTGTAATTATTTCTATAATTTATTTTAAAGCTGGGCATCAGGCCCGTGGTCAGACTCTTATACCATTTGAACTGCCCTTTGTACAGCATTTATTTTCTAAGAAAAATGTCACATCTCACAGGCCTGTATGTAATCTGTAAAGCCCTATCATTATTTTCCAGTGGCCTCAGTAGAGATTTAATATCCAGAACTGTGATGGGCTTTTTATCTCAATCTAAGACTTTATCACTTTCAGAGATGCTTAATGCGCTGATACATATTATTCATTCATTCACTCGTTCAGAAATAATTTATTGAGAGTCTAGCGTGTGCTAATCACTGTGCTAAATGCTGGGGAATTATGGATTGAAAATATACCTTTGCTGATGTGCAAAAGTTTGCAGTCTGGCAGGAGAGGTAGAAAAGTCCCTAAGTAGGTGCCATACTGGTAGTAGGAGCCTCAACAGGCAGAGCACAAGGAAAGAGAGAACCGGAAGGAGGGACTGATCTGGGGAGGTTTCCAGAGGGACACTTGAGCTGAGTCTTAACAGACATATATCGGGGGCCAGCCCCATGGCCGAGTGGTTAAAGTTCCACACTGTCTGCTTCAGTGGCCTGGGTTTGCAGGTTTGGATCCCAGGTGTGGACCTGCTCCACTCATCAGCCATGCTGGGGCGACATCTCACATACAAAGTAGAGGAAGATTGGCACAATGTTAGCTCAGGGCTAATCTTCCTCAAGCCAAAAAAAAAAAAAGAGGAAGATTGGCAATGGATGTTAGCTCAGGGCAAATCTTCCTCACAAGCAAACAAACAAAAGGACATATGGTGATGGTTGTATAACTCTGTAAATATACTACAATTCATTGACTTGTACACTTAAAATGAGCAAAGGGTGAACCTTATAGTATGTGCAACCTTACAGGATGTTGAGATTAAATCTCAATAAAGCTGTAAAAAAAATAAAAGAGGTATAAAACTGGGTCAAACGCACAAGAAGGAGAACATCCTGGACGGAGAGAAGAACATGGGCAAATGCTTGGACATGTGAATCAGCTGGACAAGCTGAGGGGACACCAGTCCGTGGGCGTGGCTAGAACAGAAGATAGAGGCCGATGGCTCAAGTCGCCAAAGGGGTTCAAGCAAGAGAATCGGGAGCACCCTGATCTTCAATAATGGCATGAATCCAGAGTCTCAGTGACATTCTGGGCACCTTCTGATTTTTTTGACAGAAGGCCCCTTTCTCTGCCAAATCTAAGATGGGAAAGAAGCATGCAGATGGGGAAGAACCCAGATGCTCAAGAATTCAGACAACAAACAAGCTTTCTTAAAATCATTTGGCTCATCTTCCTACCTCTAGGCAGGTGAACGAACCTAGCAGAGGAATTTGTTTTTTCCTTAAAGGTTCCTGGAGAAGCGGGTCCCAAGTGGGACAGCTTTGGGCTAAGATAAAGCATTCTTCTAAAGCCCCTTGCAAATGGAACCACACATGGAAAGCCACTATGGGAAGAAGAAGGCCCTCCCTGCATTCTGTCTAGTGATGCGACGCAACGTAAAACTCACTTACATGGCGCCTGGTGATCGGGACCTCCGGGACAATGGTAATGATAGTTCCACTGAGCCTGTGGGGAGAGGTTGGGAGGCAGCATCTGTGCACATGCTGGATACCTCTGAAGTTCAAACTGATGGAACTCTCTGGACCTGAGAGGTCTGGGAAGGTCTTGGGGGTAACACACGGAGGTGAGGGGCAGGGGCCTTTCCAGCTGCCTGATGCCCAGGACATCCTGGGGCTGGGAATCATACCCCGTGTCTATTGTAGGCAGATCCGGGGCTGCTCGGTTCCTGTGGGGCTGAAGCTGGGGCTGTGGGGCCGTCTCTTGGCTCCTGCCCGAGGAGTCTACTGAGGCATTAGGCAAACTTTGGTCTGATTTGTCTGAGTCATGGCCAGTGTCAGGAGAAGCTGCTGAAAGCTGAGATCCCAGCCATTGATTACGTTTTTCCATAAATAAAAACTGATGCTCCGGCAGGAAGGCTCCAACCAAAGACTCAGACTCAGACTCAGACTCGCTGGCTGCAGAAGAGCCCGAGGGAAGATCTTTGCCCGGGTCTGGGTGTCTCCTCCAGAAGCTGTCTTCGCTCTCCTCCAGAACTTTAGTGCGCAGGCAGGTGACCTCCTGGGACACAGGGCGCCGGTGATTTGCAAGTTTCAGGGGTGGGTAAGCCTGGGAAAAGTCTCCCGAGGAATAGTGAGGGGTTTGGGGCACAGACGGGCTGTTGGGCGCCATGTTCCTTATGTTCGGAGCAGGTGGTTCTGATTCCTCTTCCGGGGAATATTGTGGGATTGATTTCAGTAACTGACTTGGGTATGGTTCTGATTCATCAACCTCCACGGGAATGCTTCGGCGCATTCTAGTTTCTGGAACAAGAGAAAACACGCCACAGCCTTAGAAGACAGATCTTTTCATGGAGTCCTCACTTTATGACCTTAAGAGACCTCGTTCAAGATGTGGTTTAAATTAACAGTCGTGTGACACCAACGTGCTTGCAGAGCCCCAATCACATAAAGCTGTTCCCTTATCCTCCAGGCAAAGGCACTGATGCTTATTAAGATATTTTTATCTGGAAGGCGATTCAAAGAATATGGCTGGACCATCGTGTGGTAGACAGCACAAGGGGAAGACACAGCTGAAAATCAAGGGCCAGAGGAAAGAGAAATTATCATAATGTGGGCTGCTTTGTGTGTGCTTGTAGATGTATAAGACATGTGTGGAGCATACACAAGACATGTGTACACTGGTTTCCTCTGAGCATGGAAATAAGCTGGGGGGGGGGGGTAGGGAGAGGGGGAATTTTCCCCTTTTGCACTTTTAAAATTTTGCTTCGTGTGACTATTGCCTCATCAAAATTTTTTTTAAAACGAAAAAGAAAGCCTGAGTTAAAAAGCACTGAAAAAAAGGTCAAAGTGACATTTTCCACCTAACAACTATAGGTTGTTTGGAGGACTTAATTCCCTCCGGCATTTTCCTGCAATTAAGGTAGCCATGCCCATCTGGTTTGTGATGTGGTAGCTGAACTTGCAGGGCTTGCTAAACGAGCCTTTAGCCCACTGAGCATTCAGCCCACAGTCCAGGTAATATTGGACTGTCTAGGAATATAAAAATAGAACTCTTAATCAACATAACAAAATGAGAAAGAAAATTAGCCTCCTCTTATCATTAGATGGGTAGAGATGATGCCCCAGGACGCCAAGGCTCCAGGGGAAGGAAGGAGGCAGGCCAGGGACAAGACAGCACAGGAGTGACTGGAGGCCTGCAGAAGGCTCCCGAGCAGGTGGAGTGGGAGGGCAGGAGTGGGGGAAAAAAGTCCCTGAGGTTCGTTCTATGCAAGCCCTGTACATAGCATCCTTCAAATTCCCTACAAAGAAAAGCAGTGGTGCCGGTGGTGGTGAATTTTTAAATTTCTATTTTAGATCCATGGAGAATTTCAGACATTTACTGAGGACTTACTGTATCTGAAATCATGATGTACATCAATTATTGTTCTAAGACAAGTTTTGAAAAAATATGAATTCACTTTCTCTTGAGCCCTGTACCCAGCCCAATGGCAACATGACAGCATGCATTTTAAAGTGCTGGACCTCGGAGCAGAGGTGGCGCTGGCAGTTTCCTACCAAATTTATCTTTACTGCCTATAGGAAGACACCTCAGCTTGCCTCTCCGTTCCCTGCCAAATGAATACTATTTAACATCTCTCGCACCCTCGCTTGGTATCAAACTTAGAAATCTGCTGCGGACAACCTTTGTACTGTTCTCTGGGACAACAGAAAACTCCTTCAGCTTCTAACTCTTGGCTGGCCCTCCCTCCGCGCCTCATTCTTCCCCTTCTCCTGGATGTCTCCTTTCTAGGCTGCTGTCCAGGCTGGGTGTGCCTCTTGTCCCTTGGCTCTGCAGAAAAGAGACCTCATCACCTAAATAGATAAAATTGATAAACCGTAAAAATGAACAGGAACCTACCCGAAACACAAATATTTCCACCATTATTTTTAAATGATTGTCATTGTTTTCCTTTCTTTCTCACAGTTTTTCTACAGCTATGAAGTGGACGTGCCATACGACATGCTCTTCAGCGGGTCCGGAAACAAAAGTGTTTTCTGAAGCACTGGCTCGAGTGTTGTGTAAGCTCCTGCCAGCGTCTGTGGGCCCACGGCTGACGGGAGGGCAAAGAGACAGGCGAGTGAGCCACCTAGCAAGAGTACCAAATTCTGTCCCCTTTCTCCTGCTATGCAGTTCGCTTCCACTGCCTGCACTCCAGGTACCGCTGACTCTTTACATTCTCCCTGGGTTTTCAACTGTGAATGCCTTAGACACGCTTCCCTTAAAAAAAAAAAAAAATTGCAAATTCTACTCTTTTGGCTGAGGAGCTTTCAGGGGCTCGGAGGAAGCTAATAAAAAAGGTGACAAGTATAGTCCTCTCATGTAACCGGAAATCTGAGGGCCATCCCATGGTGGAAATTCCACAGTTAAAACTGGTTGGAAAAGGACCAAATGGCCCCTTGGATGGTAGTAAATAAACCTGGCCTGTCACTAAACAGCCTCTCAGGAAAGCTACAGGATGGGTAATCTTTAAAAGACAAAGTGGACCCTGATGTTTTCAATGTGTCACTATCAAATATTCAAACAGCAAATTATTACTGAGCCCTACTGTGTGTCCAGCTCTATGCTGTGTATCCCCCTTCTGAGCCATAAGCTCAATTAAAAAATGTTTTATAATAGGTAATACCTACAAGTGAAACAAAATTTAAGAGGTACAAGAGAGTATACAGTGAAAGGTAATCAAAATCATTTCTACCTTCAAGTTGCTTGTGATCCAGCTCAAGAGAGAAAACTAATACGGGAAATCAAAGGCCCTACCCCAGGGCCTTTGCACTTGCTCTTTCTTCTCCTTGGAACACTCTTCCTCTGCATATCTGCATGGCTTGCTTCCTTTCTCCTTCAGGTCTTTATTCAACTGTCACTTTCTCAGTGAGGGCTCCCTGGTCACTTTCTCTACAATTCATACATGCCCCTCTTGTTCCCTTGTCTCTCATCCCTGCTTACCATCCTCTCTAGCAGTTATCACCATCATACATACTACAAAACGTATGTTATAAATACAAATACCTAAATATTCCTTGTTTGTTTATTGTCTCCTCCCTCCTCCCAGAATGTAAACATCATGAGGGCATGTTTTTGCCTATTCTGTTCACAGCTATATTCTCAGCACCATAGTAGGGGCTCAATAAATATTTGTTGAATGAATAATCGATTGATGCCTGATTCAGAGAGGGAACAGATCTGCGTAGCTGGAAGGGCCACTGACAGTGAGAATGTCAGGCTCCATTGGGGTAGCAGGGAGGATGTGATGGGCCAAGTCCTCAGAGTTCTTAAAATTATACCACATGGCAACCCTTCCTTCTTCCTTTCTTTCTTCCTTTAAGTGTCAGGCCCTAAGGTGGCCTGGGCCATGCCTAAAGAGGTCCCACCCATGGGCAGGGTTGACTTGACCCTCACTTGCAGAATAAAGGTGATTTCACCACCTCGCGGGATGGGAACACCTGCTGTTCTGCTCCAGACGGGGAGGCAGCTGGTCTGTTCGCGCATCCTCAGAGCCTCGCACAGAGCAGCGGAGGGTGGGGCACGCCTGTAGCTGCCATGTGGGCCCCTCCCAGCCCTCGACCCCACCAGAACTGGCAGAACAAACCCTGCCACCCTTCTGAGGGTGAGGGTAAGAGAATAAGTACACACAAATGCCACATCAGAGGGCCACAGGCAGATTAGTGGGTTGTGTCGGAAATGGCAGTTGTATTTTTTGGTCTTTGATGTCAGTTTTGTAAAATACCACACATTTAAAAAAAAAATCAATCAGTATCTCACCACTCCTAATTATTTCCATTTTTCCCTGTTTTATTCCAGGGCTTTTCCATATGATGTCCATGCAGCTGTAACCGTGGCACGGCCTGTGCCCCAACCCCTGACAAGGGAGGCACTTGGATCGAAGTAGAAAAGCCCTGTTTTCTAGCCATGACCTAGAGGAGAAGTCTCTGACCCCCGAGGGGGACAGATGACCTGACAGCCAGGACCCCACGAGCCCAAGTGCTGGCAGTGCCCTGGACAGTCTTGGGCGCATCAGCACCGAGGCTGAGCTCAGAAAGGCTGGGAGCAGCTGAGGCCTCTTAGGCCAGGAGCACAAGAGCCATGTCCACCTCACCCCGGAAAATCCCTGGGGGAACCCAAAGGAGTTCAGAGCCCCTTTCTGAGGCTCACACTTCAGGAGCCCAGGCCCCACACCTAGAGTTCTGAGATGGGGCCAGGGCTCCTGTATATTTTGGTTTCAGTCCCATAGGTGACTGGGTTCTCTCATCCTTTGCCAAGGGCAGTGTAACCTGTACAATTGGGCAATAACTGCCAGAATTTAAAAAGCGTATGCCCTTTGCAATTACTTTGACTAGTAATTTCGCTTCTAAGAATTTCCTCTACAGAGATGCATGCGTCTTGCATGAAATGAAGAGGCTATAAAGATAGGCCATGCAGCCATGTTATAACAGCAAAGACTAGAAGCAACCCGCTTGTGCAAAAAAATTCTGATTTTTAAAACTGTGGTCCAGCTGTGCAACGAGGACTCTGCATCTTTTAAAAAAAGACTGAGGAAGTGCCGTGTGAACTGATGTGGAACTATCTCCAAGACTTGTGGTTAAGTTAAAAAAAAGTAGAGAGCAGAACAGTGTGTGGCGTCTGCTGCCCTTTGGACGATCTAAGGTCGTCTATGCACATGCCATCTCGTCAGAAATTCAGAACAGCGGTTGCCTCTGGGAAGGGAACTGGGTGACTGGAACGGGGGCAGGAGGGAGCATTTTATACCTTTTAAATTTTGTACCAACTGCCCATATATCTACCTAAAAGATAAAAGGAAAGAAAAGAACAGGCAAAGCTCCACTAGTAATTCTGATGTTCTCAAAGCTTAAGGACCGATGCAAGGGAGGCAATCCTGAGACCACCCAGAGGACAGTGAACGCTCCCTTCAAATGCGAAGACCGTTGAGCAGAGGGTGAGAGTGTTTGCCCGGCTGGGCACAGGGTAGGCACAAGCTAGGAACGGGGCGCTGGCCCCAGGTACTCAGAGCGAGGCTGCACCAGCCGTGCACGTGAGTCTAGGTCTTACTCCCTCTGAGCTGACCCAAGAGGCGGTGGTTTTCCTTCTCTGGAATCGCATCGGCCTTTGGACTGCACGCAACCGTTAGCTCTTGGATTCTGACCGCACCTTTCTCTCTGTCAGTTTTTCTCTGTCCAAGTCTCTCTCTTTGGCTTCCTTTCTGCCTCCTCAGGCCTGAGACCTTTCTCTCACTCTACCCGAAATAGCCCAGTTTTGCAGACAGATCTTATCTAGACGTCAGCAGTTTTGAAATCCCATGAGACCATGCTCCCTGGTGTCTCATTCACAGAATTCCCCCTCCTCTCTCCCTCTCTCCTTTTCTCTCTCTCTGCACACAGCTCTCAGTCAACCCCCCGAGCGCCTCCAACTCTGTGCTCATGTCTGTTCCTGGCAACCTTTTCTCCCCCAGCACATCCCGCATTAAATTATTAGTTTCCTGAGACAGAGCCTGGTAGTCTTCACAACACTGCCTTTCTGATCTCACCGTTCATCCAAAGCTTCTTTTTCTCCCGTTATTCCTGCCTCCCCTTCTGCATGTCCATTAGACCCCACCCTGGCTGATGTGGGAAACAAGTCCTTCTCAGGGCACGTGCACAGATCTGACGTCCACATTCACAGTTAACTGCGGCTTCTACCTTCCAGCTCGGCTCACCAGAATCAACACATGCTTCTGGGAAGTGGGAAAATAGGCAGTACTGAAATGCACAGGCTCTAGATTCAGATTCTCTAGGTTTAAATTCTTTCCCTGCCAGCTGCATGATTAGATGTGTGACCCTGAAAAAATTACTTAACTTCTCTAGGCCTCATTTTTCTCATCTGTAAAATGGGGAAAATAACAAAACTTGCCCCATTGGGGTATTATGAGGATAGAAGTGCTCACCATAGGGCCTGCCCATATCAAGCTCTCAAAAAACAAAGGCTATTTTGTTATTATTTTTGTAACAATGAGTGAATTGGCTTTGGAACTCTTTTTCTAGACTATGTTCACTGGTTTTATACCTGGATGCTAACACTATTATATGAACCTAATGTATAGAGATCACATCCAACCAACATGTAGATTTCCAGCACATTCGATAC
Organism: Equus asinus; assembly: GCF_041296235.1. Taxonomy (NCBI): domain Eukaryota; kingdom Metazoa; phylum Chordata; class Mammalia; order Perissodactyla; family Equidae; genus Equus; species Equus asinus. The sequence goes on from NC_091813.1 coordinate 46,811,362, forward strand.
ACATCATCTCATTTGGTCCTTAAAACAAGCCAGGCCACAGGTGGGGTATGTGGTCTCTCTTTACTATCCCTGTTGTATGGAGGCTAGCCACATTAAGTAGTTTTTCCAAAGTCACAGCCAAACCTAGCCTACAGACTTCCTAACTCATTCCATCAAACCACATGGATCAGGGGGTTGGCAAACGTTTCCTGTAAAGAACCAGATAGTAAATAGCTCGTGCTTTGTGGACCACATACCATCTCTGTTTCATACTCTGCTTTCTTATTTATTTGTTTTTAAGTAACCCATTAAAAATATAAAACCATCACAACAACATGGAGGGACCTTGAGGGTATTATGTTAAGTGAAATAAGCCAGACAGACAAAGACAAACTCTGCACGACTCCACTCATAGGTGGAAGTTAAACATATAGACAAAGAGAACTGATTGGTGGTTACCAGGGGAAAGGGGGGTTGGGGGGAGGGCACAAAGGGTGAAGGGGTGTACCTACAACATGACTAACAATAATGTACAACTGAAATGTCACAAGGTTGTAAACTATCATAATGTTAAGAAAAAGTTTAAAAAAAAAAGAAAAGAAAAGAAAGCAGAGATATCTCAATAAAAAATATATATTTATATAAAACCATTCTTAGTGATAGGCTGGTACAAAAACAGACCATGGGCCACCTTTGGCCTGAGGGTTATAGTTTACCAAGCTCTGATATAGATTATGCTGATGCATCAAAATATAAACCTAATGAAATGGATATCCTTAAGAAACCTCACCCTTTGTTAGTAACAATTGTTAACATTTATTAAATGTTATTATGTGTCAACTATTATTCCAAGTGTTTTACATGTATTAGCTTATTTCATCCTCACAGCTGCCCTATTTGATAGGTATGACTGTCAGTCCCATTTTACAGATGGGGAAACTGAGGCACGGGGAGGTTAAGTAACTTTCCCAAGATCGCATGGCCAGTAGGTAGCATAGCTGGGATTCAAATCCAAGCAAGTCAGCACCAGAGCCAGTGCAAGTGGCCATTTGTATCTCAGTTGGGAGCATTGAGTTGTACAGCTATTTGCGGGGTTGGGGGGGGGAGAAAGGGATGGAGGGAGCTGAGAAACCCCTTGAAGCGTCTGGAATAAATATGTCTGAGAACCATTCACCTTGAAACTCAGGAGGCATGGATACAGGCCACCTGTGTCTTCTAATGAACCCCCAGGCTGGGAGCCTGTGGCCGCTCTCCTTCGTGCCGTTACAGCAGAGGATGTGGATGAGACTGCAGCAGCATCTTGATTTGAGAAAAGCACTTGATTGGATCTCATTAAACTTTAATCATAAACTGAATTCAAAATAAATTGAAAACTGGTTGACAGAGCACAAACAAAGGGAGATGATAAATGGTGATGCATTGGCAGGGGGATCTTCCAGGGGACGCCTCTGAGGCAAGGACGGATGGGATTCAGTGAAGGTGTGATGTCCCTGGAAGGAGACAAATAGCATAGCAAAAGACAGAGGACAGGCAGGAGTGAGCAGCCTGAGTAATTAATAAACCACATTACCAGTTCCTAAATAATCAGGGCTGGCTGCTCCCCGAGTGCTTGGATATTTTTTTAAGCATTATTTGGGTCAACGATAGGGTTGAAGAGTCCTAGAGATACACAGCATGAATATTTCAGGTGGACATAATAAATAAATATATAAATTCACAGGTAGGAGGATCCTCAGATCCAATTTGGATCAGATACTTTCAATTACAGATTCTCAAGGTCTTACTTCATTCCCCAGGGAGTAATTTTTTTTCTGAATGTCTAAAAGTCATGGATTTTTAAAGATCTGTAAACTCCTTAATGTTCTGTTTCCTGCCCAAACGCATGCAAACTTTCACAACACGGGTTTGCTGAGTGGAAACTGGTTTTGAGTGACCTGTTTGGCTCAGGTTGAAATTCCAATGAATAAATACGTCCAAGTTTACTTGCAGAATTTCCCAGACAGAGAAGTTCTTCCATTTGGTTTGCCAGAAGATTGGAAGCAGCGTCGAGCTCTGGAGACAGGAAACATTTACTAGCCTTGTTCATTCCCTGCACAGTACACGTCACATCAGGCTGGAGGCAGCACAGCATGACCTGACCTGATTTGAAGAAGTCGGATCTGGAACTCTTCTGAGCCGATGAACAAGGAGGCAATGAATGGACTAACAGAACGGACTGATTGCCACGTTGGAAGTTGGTCATAAACAGAGAACGACCTCGAACCAGCCCATGGGTTTTTTTGTTGGTTTGTTTCAGATAAGGTTTCTCCAAGCACACATTTGTGATTCTTAATTCAGTCCAGCTCCCAGAGTGAAAGGGAGGAAGAGGCAGAAAGGAAAAATCAGGAGAGGAAGAAGGGATAGGAAGGAAGAAAGGAGAATGGAAGAGGAGAGAGCATGGAAAGCGGGGAAACCTTGAAGGAAATTGTTTCAAATTTGCCCTTTATTGGTGTAGGAGAGAGACTTATTTAAATTGTGATTTTCATGTGTTAGTGGGTATGGGAAGGGGCAGCTGGAAGGAAAGGGGCATAACAAATACAGTGTGGTAGGTGAGCTGGTAAGCCAGGAAGAGTCTGGGCAGACAGCACAGAGGAGGAAGAGAGATCAGAGATGGAGGCGACCCGGTGACCTTGGGAGGAGAAGAAGGAAAAACACTGGAACCCTGAGCACAGGAAAACAATGAGGCAGAGAAGAGCCAAGTTTCCCTCATCACTGAGGGAGCTGCCAAGACCCCGGCCAGCCCAGGTCTAAGGGGTGGAAGGAAGGGGGACACGTGGGCTGGGGCTCCAGTCAGTCTCATCACTCCCAAAGAGCTTGATTTCAGCTGCCTTTTCAGGGAACTAAGCCAAACTGGCACAGCTCTCCGGGTCACGAGGTGGGAGAAAGCCCACTCTCCTCGCTCAGCTAGTTCACAACTTCCAGTCTTCAGGAAGGTCTGTGTACAGATCTGTCTACACACACAGACACACACACAGGCACCGAGCGAGCTGAGCTGTCAGGTATCGAAGCACACGTGGCCTAGTCAGAGGCCTGCTGGGCACGAGACCCAAATAATGTCAGAGGGAGAAAGGACAGCCTGGGTTTCAGGAACTAAAAATATCCTGGTGACAACGCACGGGGAAGAAACAGGAGAGGCCCAGGGGGAGAGCATGTCAATTCCAACCCTCAGATGCTTTCTCACGGAACGACTGCAGGATTGTTTTGATAAGGAAATATGATCAAACATTAGGGGTCATTTCATTGGATCTGAAAGGAATTTAAAGTTTAATGTGCCTCATCTGAGCTCTTTTTTTTTTTTCCTGCAGCAGTTGCCTGCAATTCATATATGTTTTTAAAGGCTAATCTAAAATTGCCTGCAGCAGAAAAATGATTTGAATTCAGGATAGTTCTGAGATTTCGATTCTGCAATGTGTAAAACATAGATTTAATTTAGACAAACTGCCCACATCATCTATCTTTCTGAGTGTCTGTTAAAGAAATCTGCAAATAGGACTGCCTTCTCCTTTGCTTATTTTCAGAGCATTTGAAAGTCACTAACTCCTTAATCCTGAGAGACGCAGGCTTAAATATTTTCTGTATTTGCACCCTCCCAAAGCCAGTATCCCCGAGTTACGGACCTTCTCTGCAACATGTCGGTTCACGGCCCAGACTTCACTCCTAGTCTGCCCGCCCCACCCAGTGAGCCCAGCAGACACCACACTGTCTCTCTCATGACACTCCATCATGGAATGAGCTGGAACTGCAACACCAGATTAAGAATGACTGTGGGTGGCCTTTCTGATCAGAGCTAGGCTGGCAGCCCGATTTCAGACAATGGTGCATCATTATTTGAAAATAAAATCAGTAACTCATCACAGGTGAAACATCTTGAAATTCTTGTCCTCTCATCCCAGCGGGATAGAGAGCCATCTAAAAACATGATGAAGACTACACCAGGGCCTGTCTTCCACAGAACGGTTTAGCAATACTGAAAGCCCTGAGTCAGCCTGTCCCGTCAGCCAGGGCCTGTTCAAACTGTAGAGGGAGACTAATTGCCCAGAAGAAACAATAACAAAACAAAACAAAAAATGTGGTGGTTTGGAAGAGGTTAAGGATTCTGTGAGTCTGGAATCTAACGTGTCCAATCACGGTCATCAGCCTTACATGGTATCAGGATGTGCTTCATGGCTTCCTTTCACCTCCCATTAAAGGCCCCACACACAGTGACTGGTCTAGCCAAGGAGTGGTTTCCAGCTCCAGCTAAGTCAGTAACGCCGGCTCCTGGAGCCAGGCTTGTCTGCCAAGTCTCTGGCCTGCGTTGACTCTGTGGGCAAGTGGGCAGGTCAGCTCTTCCTGGGTAACCCAAATGGGACGTGAACTAATTCAAGAAACCCCCTGTTTTCTCCTATTTAGCTCAAGCCAATAATAACGCCTCAATTCCAGGCAGCCCTCCGGCGGAGCCACGTGGCTGCCCAGCCTTTCACCCAGACTATGCTTTACCTTTTGCCTTGAGAGCAGATGGGTGAGGCAGAACTCAGAGCACCTTATGCGGAAGGAGCCTGGGCACCTACGAGGCGTTTGAGAGTATGCTGGGCGCTGGGCCGTAGAAAAGGATTAAGAAACAAAGTCCTTTTCCTCCAGGGACTAACCATGCAGTAGCAGGAGGTAAAATTAATAGTTTTGAAAACTCAGTAAACAAAACAAGTCTTCTAAGACCACCCATTACAGCTACCCCTCTGGGACTCCCATTACCCTATCCTGATTTTGGTAGAAGGGAATTTAGACAAAATCACATTAATTCTCCACCCTGACTCCCACCCCACATTTTATGGATGAAGAAATCCAAGCTGAGGGAAGCCAAAGTGAATTGCTTAAGTCGCAGAGCCAGCAAGGAGCAGGGGTGAGAACTTGAAATCAAATTTCCTGTTCTCTTTTTAATTATTTATTTGGTCTCTATTTTTCCCTTCATTTAAAAATGTCCCCGTATTCTAAGAGACCGTCTTGAACTTGAATGGCATGTGAAGAAGCTTAATTAGCTTCTAAGACCAAGTAGTAGCGTTTCTCCCCTTATTTTCCCTGAAGGCTCCGTCCAGGGCCAGCAACTGTCTGGGGAGCTGGGGAGGGTGGAGGGTGTGGGGATGCTGAGAAGGCAGCTCGCAGCCAGCGCAGGGCCGGGGCCAAACCCCGCGCCCAGGAACGCGGTGTTGATTTTTTCCCTGCGTGAAACAGAGATGGAGAAAACTTGAGAGTTCCCCTTCCATCTCTGCCGCTGACGTGTTCTGGGGCTGGAAGCCAATTTCTTCATCTTCGCCGTCCGCGGAGAAGGTGGGGGGGGGGGGGGGGGGTTTGTCTTAATCGAAACTTGTGGGGACACGAAGTACTCAAATGGTTCCCAGACAGCTCCGAAACGCACCAGAGGGCCGCCTCCCCTCCTCCGAGAGCTACTCCCCGGTCGCCTGCCTGAATTTCCCAACCACCGACACCTTCCCGCAGCAGAAGCCTGCCACTTCTCAGCCCGAGCTGGTCTCTACACGAACAGATTAAAGATGGGGAGAGGAAAGGAAGGCAGAACACTGCAGTAGAGGAGAAAACAGTGTTTTGGAAAATGGGTCAGAGGTTAGGCAGGCGACAACTCTGAACAACTTACCTTCGAACCTCCGCGCACAGACAGGCCAGGCCCCAGGGTGGTCCCGCTCTCTCTCCTCCTGTGTCTCCACCTTCGGTGGCTCCCGGCCTCCCTCCTCCCTGCCCGGGCCCAGGTAAGTCGTCGAACAGGCTCTGAGCAGGAAGTGGAAGTTGTATGCAAATTTCTACCCAAGCTAGGAAGCCTCGTTTCATAAATCTCCCTGTGGGCAGTGAATCAACAGCCGAGAAGTCACTTTAGTTCTTAAAACAGAAACCTCCTTCATTCACTAGAAAAGGCCACTGACCAATTAGGCTGCATTTTTGTTTTCACCACCCAGCTAAGTGACTGCCGGCGAACATCTGCCCTGCCTGGACCCCAGCGCTGCCGCGGCGCCCCAGCCTGAGAAGCGCCTGGGGAGGGCTGGAACTGGGGCGTTGAGATCAGTTAGTCAGTCGCAGCTCCAAAGGAGGAGATTGGGGCAGATAATAGGGAGGAAAATGAAGCAAGAGCTTCTTACTATCTCTGACTGCTTAAAACATGAGCATCTGCTGCCCTTACCCACGGAGGGAGGACGCACTGCTCATCCCCCTGACAGCGAGCGAGTGCACACAGACCACACACACACACACACACACACACACACGGTCCACCCCATCAACAAGCATGAAAAAGTGACTACTTTAAAGAAAACACATACACAGTCCTCCCCTGACTGCATTTTTCAGGACCTCGAGTTTATTTCCTCTCCGTCCCCTCTCCTTGTTCAACCAGTGGCCAGACAGGAGGGCGGGGGCAGCAGAGTGTGATGCGAGCTGTGGGGGCAGGAGCTCTGGGGTCAGAGAGAGCTGAGTGTGAACTCGGTTATGCCACTGGCCAGCTGGGCACCACTGCAGGGTGCCTGGACAGGCACATCGTGCTCCTGGTGCTGGCCTTGATGGAGCGCCAGCCCACTGAGCTAGCCGTCTGTCCACCCTTGTGCAGGGGACGGGCCCCAGAGCATCCCCGTGGCTCAAGCGGGCCATGTGAAGCGGGTTGCTCCACATCCTACAAGCAAAGGGAATGAGGCTTGTTTTTAAATCAGCATGTACAGGTTATATATGTACATTATGGTATATCCTCACAATGGAAAACTACACAGCCGTTAAAAATTACAGATGTTTCTTTATCTATATGTTTATTTCTACATACTAGCATGGAAAAGTCACTCTGAGATTTTTTTTTTGAGAAACATGGTCTCATTTTTGCTCATATATATGACAGATAAACACACATACATACGTATATAGATTTGTTCACCATAGGTCCCAGCACCCAACACCGCCCAGAACATAGTAGAAAATCACTATATATCTTCAAATGCCCAAGAATGACAGAAATGTCTGGAAGGATGCATGCCAAACTGCTAAGGGGTAGTCACCTCCAGGGAGCGGGACTGAGGGGAGTGAGAGAGAATAGAGAGCTCTTAGACTATTTGCGCATATGGGCCCTTGATTCCCTTTTCCACAACAAGCGCGTGGTACTTTATTCATTAAAAAGAATAAAGATTAAAAGAAATAGTACTTATTACCTTGGCCTTGAACTTTCTGCCTTGAAATTATTAGTATAATAATCTTTTTTAGGTTAGGGGAAAACAGCATTCTCTGGAGTGTTGGTACCAGGACACTTTGAAAAGGCTGTCTGTGTTTGGAGATGAGGACAGCAAAGAGAGGAAGAGCGTCATGGGAGAAACAAGAGAATGCTTCCACTTCTCTTCGGTGCCCATAAACGGACTGGGGAAGCCTGGAAGATGCTTCTCTGAGGTGCTACCTTTGGGACACAACCCGTCAGGAAGAACAAGGGGCGTCTTTTTTTCCATTTCTTCCACCAGCTGTTTCCCAGATGTGAGGCCTAAGGGCTCCGAGGGATGAGCCCAAGCGCTGTAGTGTGACTTTTAATTGCTCTTGGCTGGGCCTTCCTCCTGCCTCCATTTATCCTGAGCAGAAAGGCAGGCACCTGGGAGAATGATTTAACATTTCCTACCTCAGGGCCTCCTGAAAAGCAGCCTGCGGATGTAAACTGTTCAGAGAGAGTGTCCTCAGTACGAGAAAATTCTATGTGAACATGCCTGAGGCAGTCACAGGGAAGTACAGATTTCAGGGAAAGTGTCACAGAGTCTGGAAATGAACACCTCTGGCCCCCAGGAGACCCCACTGGTGTTTTCAGGCTAACACACACATGCTTTTAGCCACCATCACAGGAGAAGAACTCTTCACTGAGGACCTACCATACACTACCTGTTAGTGCGTTCAGTCCCCCAAACAGTCCTGTATACTGTCATTCCCACTTTATCTGGGAGGACTCTGAAGCTCAGAGACACTGAGTAACTTCTCCAAGGTCACACAGCTAGTCTTTGGAGAAGGAATCCAGAACCGTCTCACTTCCAGATGGATGTTACTTCCCCTCCCTTCGTTACCTTGTTGTAGTCTGTTCCTTCCTACATGCTTGGGTGGAAGATGGGTGACTTGCTTTCTTTGCACAATTCTTGACAACGCTTAAGAGGGAAAAAAAGGTATAGGCAATAAAAGGGTGGGGCTGAGACCGTGCCAGTTCCCCTGGTACTGTGTTTATAGGGTGATGGCTGCTGTGTAAATAATGGATGGCGTAACCAAGATGTGGGTCAGCCCTCTGCCTCTGGTTAAAAGTCTAGGAGGCGAGGACTCTTGTTTGCCAAATTCTTGAGTTGCTCAGTGTTCTTGCAAGAGGCATAATTAGATAAAGGTCAGCTCTCTCCATCTCCATAAACAAAACAAAACAAAACCATTTGGACCTAAAGCTCAGACTCTCCATTCCACATCATTAAACTATGAAAAGAAAGGAAGAGAAAGGAAGGGATTCATTCCTTGGACAGACCTGGATTTTCCATTTTTAAATTCTATGCTTTCAAGTGCTGAAAGCGCAGAGTGAAACTGTGACACACCACGAGGAAGAGAAGAAACTCCCATCATGCACTCCCCTGGGAATGGTCCTTGTTCGAAGGGTCCCTGGCGCTCAGACACCAGTGGCAACTCTCTCCAGAACTTCTCAGTCGTGCAGCCCCTGCTGGGATGGAGGCAGGAGAGAAGAAACACTCAGGCTCCCAGTGTCGAGTCCTGCCCTTCAGTTACTCCAGTCCCTCAAGCTTTGGTGAGTGCTTGCCTTATTCCAGACATGCCCTAGGTGCCAGGCACGGCAATCGAAAAATTCTCAACATGTTCTTCCGTCTCCTTCAGAAGCAAAAACTGTGGCGATGCAGGCAGTTCCCAGCCGACTTGCCCCTAGACAAAGCTGAAGAGTCACCGGTTGCTTCTTCTCCACTGCTTGGTGGGCAGCTTCTCGTCCAGAGGGGCTGCCAGACCCAGGCAGATGCCAGAAGCCATCACCGCCCTCCTCCTCCACTCCCCACTCAGCCCCTGGTCCTGCTCCACTAGTGCGGGTGCCCCTTCCTTCGAGGTGAGTTCCCCTCTGGAACTGTTTTCTGCTCTGTCAGCAGACTGAATCAGCACCTAACAAATCTAGCAAAGAGATCTTGGTAATGCAGACCCTCACAAGGAAAGAATTAGCTCTCAATCTTTCTCTTTCCAAGAGGTTCCTTGACCCCAGTACAGATTTTTCATCTCTTTCCCCTACTAAGGGGATATTGGGAACAGCAGCTTTTGTCAAGTTACAAAAGGTCCTGTCATACCATTTCCCAAGGGCAGTGGCTGCCTACCCACCTTACATCTGCCTACTTAAAGGGAATCACTCTAGGTTCTCCCAGAAGCCAAAGGTTATCTGCTTCAAAGTGACTCTCTTTGTCATCAACCAGAACCAAAGTTGTTGGCAGCTTCTCTTGCTAAAAAATGATTTAGTCCTAACACACTGGGCTCCCCATTACTACCACCACAATAATGGGAGCTAACCTTCAGATATTGCTTATGGAGTACCAGCAGTATTCTAAGAACTTTGCATGCATTTACTCATTTAATGCTCATGATATCTCTATGAGGTATTGACCAAACACTGACATTGGGTCAACAACAGACCACATGTTCAATACCATCTAGGTTTGTGTAAGTGCACGCTATGATGTTTGCACAACAATGGAATTGCTCAATGATGAATTTCTCAGAAAGTTTCCCATTTGTTACGCAATGCATGACTGTATAAGATTAGCTACCATTTACTGAGTATCTACTATGTGCCAAGTGATTCTCATCATCTGTATAATGAAGTGGAGAAATTTATTCATCAGAATTCCAGACAGCTGCTTTCCAAGAGAGAATAGCAGATAGAGACCAGATTCTGCTTCCCATGGAGGCCCAACACAGCAGGGCAAGTCAGATGAGAGAGGGATGTTTGGAGAGCGACAATGAGAAAGTAGCATGAGCCCAGCAGAGGAGGGGGAGGAGACACAGCAGTGTGGCAGCGAGAGAGAAACCACTCGACACCCCTTCAAGAAAACCTAGGATAAATAATCCTACACTGTTTGCCAAGTCTTCTCTAGTTGGGTGTTCTCAATTGTTCAATGTTTGGACATGTACATGGGCAGCTTTATTTAGGTTACATTTAAAAATTAGGATGGTTACTATAAAGAAAAAAAAGTGTTGGCGAGGATGTAGAGAAATTGGAACCCTTGTGCACTGTTGGTAGGAAATGCAAAATGGTGCAGCCTCTATGGAAAACAGTACGGCAGTTCCTCAAAAAATTAAAAATAGAGCTACCACATGATCCAGCAATCCCACTTCTGGGTATGTACCCCCCAAAATTGAAAGCAGGGTCTCAAAGAGATATTTGTATACCATGTTCTTAGCAGCATGATGCACAATAGCCAAAAGGTAGAATCAACCCAAGTGTTGGATGAATGAAGGATAAACAATATGTGGTGTATCCATATGATGAAATATTATTCAACCTTAAAAAAGGAAGGAAATTCTGACACGTGCTACAACATGGATGAACCTGGAGGACATTATGCTAAGTAAAATAGCCAGTCATAAAAGGACAAATGCTGGATGATTCCACTCATATGAGGTACTTAGAATAGTCAAATTCAGGGAGACTGAACTCAGAATGGTTGTTGTCAGGGGCTGGAGACAAGGAGGAATGGGCAGTTCTTGTTTAGTGGGGACAGAGTTTCAGTTTTGCAAGCTGAATAGAGTTCTGGAGATGGATAGCGGTGATGGCTGCACCACAATGTGAATGTACTTAATGCCGCTGAACTCGTACGCTTAAAAATGGTTAAGTGGGTAAATTTTATGTTATGTGTATTTCACCACAATTTAAAATAAAATAAAATCCCCAAAGCAGCCCTGTGTGGCAGGTTTTAGACCCTCATTTCACAAGGGAGGAAATTAAGGTGCACAGAAGTTAGGTCGCTTGCAAGGGCTACCTAGCTGGGTTTCAAACCAGATCTGACTCCCCAAGGAGGCCACACCTTCCCCTGCACCATGCTGCCTGGTAGCCACTGCAGGGGCAAGGTGGGTGCGGACGTATGCTGAAGTCACACAGCTTCATCGGCTTTCTGTGCCCTTTTCCCTCTCTACACTGCCCTTCCTCTCACACTGTTTTTTTCTAGTGTCCTTATTCTCTCCTCTGCCTTTCTCTCATCAAAAGGTGCTCTCAGGAAAAAATCCTGATCACTCATTTGTACCCAAGTTACATGGTGTGAATTTAAATCAATACGCTGCCTCTCGGAGGGGTGCTTGCATTTTAAGCCTCATCACCCTCTATGAACTGAAAGCCTTTGTTCCATATTAAAGGAATTTCAGGCATCAGGGAGCCAGCAGGGAGGAACAGAAGGGTGGCAGTGGCAGGCAGGGCAACCACAACCCAAAGAAACACACTAAATGGTGGAAACTTCAGGCACAAGTTTAGAAGGGCGATGTCTTTTATGGACAGACTGATCTTCCAGGCTCCACGAAGATGTGAGGTGTAGACGCAGAGGAGGTTCACGTTAAAGCCTCCCCATTGAGCAAACTTGTTGCCTAACTTCCAGCCTCCACACTTTTGTGTGTCATCCGAACTGTGCACATCCTAGAAAGGAGAATCTAGAGGCTTGATTTCCACAGGGTCTCATTGCGCTGACAGTTCTCCATGCCTCTTCTCTTCCTTTTACCCTGTGAAATTCCAGCCTAACGCAGCTGGGTGCGGTAGCTGGAGACGTCTGGCCACAGAACCTGAGCAATCATGCCTTTAGGGTCAAGAAAGCACTTCACGCACTCACTGACATAGTGTGTTGCATAGAACCTAAGGCAAGTCCCGTGGACGTGAATGCCCGTCTTCCGGGCCCTCACAACCTAAGACAGAGCATTCCCAGGGAGTGGGAAAGACATTGCACCAAAAGCATCCAGGTTAAGAGCCCCGGCTCCGAGTCAGGCTCTTGATTTGAGTCCTCACTCCACCTCCTGCCAGCTGTGTGACCTTAGGGAAGTTTCTTGACTTCCTCGTACCTCGGTTTCTTAAGCTGGGTAATGGGAATAGTAAGGTTTCTCTTAAATGGGTAGTCAAGGCTCCAAATGCACCAGTTCTGGCTGCTGCCTTTACGTGAAGAAAACATTTCTGTCCTCCAGGGGGGTGAAGCCTCTCCCCCAGCACAGAGCTTGGTGAGTGGGGACCAGGGTAGATCTTAGCCCCACTTGCTTCCTTGGCCGGCTGCAAACTGCACAACTGTCCACAGCAGCCCCATGGGATTATTATGAAGACTCTATAAAATGACCTGTGTGCAGTGTCTGGCATTGTGCTTGGTAAATATTAGCTATTATTATAATAATAAATATTAAATAAATGCACAACTCAATTAGTACAGAGAATCCGTTAACAGTCAATACTGTAAGGGAAAGAAAACTCAACAAAATATCAGATAATACTAAAATATTCATATGCAGCAATAAGACATTTCTATGCTAACAATTGAATAAGGATGTATCATGTGTCAGAGACTTTACTGCAGATCAGAGAATCCAACCCCACGTGAGGATCCAGTTGGGGAAAAACCAAAGGTGGAACCACATACCTCTTGAGGGCTTTTGCCCGCCCTGCTCTGTACTCTGTTCTGGGGACAGAGTGACCACTTGCCTCTCAGACCACAGAAAAGCTCAGATACAAGCAGAGTTGTTCTTTGCTCTCTAAGCTTGCTGTCTTACTGCTCACACCTTCCTGGCAGGAGAAAAATTATGTATTCTCTTAATTTAAAAGATCTTCCCTTTCAGCTTTGCCTGGTTGGCAGAATGCATATAGAAGCAAGCGTAAAGAGGGATAGCGATGCTATCTATAAGAAAGATGTTCTTAGAATTGCATCTGAAAACCAATAAGGCCAGTAAATTTTACTGTGTGTGTGTGTGTGTGTGTGTTGAGAGAGAGAGAGAGAGACAGAGAGATTCTACTTTGAGATTTTGCCAGAAAAGCCCAAAAGAAAACAAAAAACCCACAACCTTTTTTTCTATACCATTCTAGCTTTCCTCATGAGCTCACATTTCACTCAAAAGTAGGGAAAAGACCTTATGCTTGCCAGTCAAGGTGAATTCAGTCTCTCAGTTTGGTCTCTCTTTGGTAATTATTCAGTCTTTTGGCATTTTTCTCTTTTTCTCTTCAGCACAGGGTCAAGATGTGGAGGAGAGCCTGCGTGTCTTCATGTCAGTGAGGGCAGGGCCTCAGGTCCATGCCGGCCTTTTGGGTTCCCTGTGGAAACAGTCTTTGTCCCACTGGGCACTTTGCTCTTATCTTAAGATAATGAAAAAGCATGACAAGCAAGACCCCTCTGAAAGCTCACCATGGCTCTCCTGGAAGGGTAAGCTGACTTGTTCTTCACCTTCCCCAGGAGACCCTTTCAAGAAACTGGACTGAGCTTGGTGTGGCTCAACCTAGTTTGGGTTGTTGATGCCTACAGCAGAGGCTGAGAGTTAACCCCAGTATCCATTCTCTTCTTCTGCCATAGTAATAGAATCTTTAGTTGGGCAAATGGCCACCCAGAATAAAGACTATATTACCCAGCCTTTCTGCAGGTAGGGATGGTCGTGTGAACTAAGCTCTGATTAATGAGATATGAGAAGTGTCATGCCCTTCAAGCAAAGGGGCATGCCTTTCTCCTCTTCTTTCCCCTTCTCATTGGCTTGACCATGGATTTAGTGGTGGGGGTGAGCTCTTGGGGACCAAGTGGTTGACAGCAACACCCCAAGGATGGTGGAGCAACAACTTGGAAGGAATCTGGGTCCCTGATGACACCAGAACCTATGTCCTAGGCATGTAATATTCTACAAGACTTCTATTTGACTTTGAATTGATCGCCTTATTGGGATTTTCCTGCTATAATTGCATCTCAAACCCCCTTCCCCCACAAGAGCTTTAGGTAGGAGATAGGTTTTCCCCGAAGATTGTGAGCATTTCCGTTACTAGCAATCTTGAGACGAGCTCAACCATAGGAAGGATTTGAGGACTAGGACAAGCCTTAGACCAAAATGGGAGAATAAGATCTTCCTCTCTTGGGGCCTCCTGGATAGGGCCAGGACCCTATATAGAGGGCATGTCCTCTGTGAGGAGGTGAGCTAGTCTAAGAGAAGAAGTTGTAGGCTGGGATTCCCTGAAGATGGGCTAGTTCCAAGCTGGAAACAGACAAGCAAAGGGGAGCCGGCCACTGACTGGCACTGAGGCTGACAAGGAAGCTAAAGCCATGAGACCTTGATAACCCGTGAGACAACCTCTCTCTCTTTCTCTCTCTCTCTCTCTCTCTCTCTCTCTCACACACACACAGACACACACACACAGCAGAAACGTCAGCATTCTGGGTTGCTCTCAGGCCCTTTGAGGGAGCTTAATTTCTGGCAATAGGTGGGGTTCAAGCCCTCACACTCTGACTATTTTAAAGGAAATATTAACTGGCATTTGGGCGGGAGGCAGAGGGAGGTCCAAGGCTAACGACACCTGAGAAGGAGGTAATGTTTGTCTTCGACTCCTTGTCATTAATCACTTCCCTTCGTCGGCTCTGGGTGCCCTTCTTTCAGGGTACCATCTTCCCAAGAGACTCCTCTCACAGAGGGGGTTGTTTCGCCTCCTCACTGGCTCCACCCCTCCAGGCCTTCCACTGCGACTGCCACCAGGTCCTTTGTTCCCCTTGACCCTTTCCTGCCCCAGATCTGGCCAACTGTCCGCCGTCCGCATGCTCTCTGCCTCCTCTGACACACTCCTGGGGCTGGTAAGGGAGACACACAGAAACGGAAACTGAAGCCAATTGCCCAAGGCCACAAGGCTAGTAAGTGGTGCAGCTGGGACTTTACCCCATGCAGTCTAACTCCAGGCTCTGGGCTCTGACCTAAACCGTCCAGACTTTAGAGATCATCTTTCCCTTAACAAACAAAGAAAATGACTCAAGTCCGTCTCCCACATCCTGTGGGAAGTCCAGCAGCTTCCCCAACATTTCCAAGAATTTCTGGGTGGTAGTGGTTGAGTTATATTCTCTTGGTTATTCCCACTTAAATTCTTGATCCCTTTAAGTTCTCTTTTTCCTCCAGCATCTGCTGTCCTCTGTCCCCTTCCCTCACCCAGTGCAAGAGCACTGTCTCTCCCCCATATTCCCCAAAGCACACCTAAGCCAAAACTGTTCTTAAGGACTAGAAATATTTGGTGATAGCAGAGGGTCACCACACCATGGCAGAGTTCAGCAAAGACCTGCAAATTCAAAATGGGGCATGACCATTCTGCAGGTTCACTCCTACATTTACAGGGATGGGGCAGGAGGACAAACAGAGGCCCAGTTCTCACTCTCTCTCCCACGCTTTGCCTGACACCAGCCCCATCCTGCCCATGAGGGACCTCCTGTGTGAACACCCCAGCCCACGTTTGAACTCTGTAGCACCCTCTTTGGGAAGAGGCCTGCATAAGATCAGGGAATTCTGTGGTCCCCAAGGAGGGGAGAGGCTCAGTGTGGACACACCCATTGGCCCCATGCAGTGCTGGGCTGGCTAGCACAGGCTCCTGAGGGCCGAATCAGCTCTTCCTAACTCCACTTTCACTGGCATCACACTGGTAGCTTGAAATCAGCTATGGTGTGGTGAGAATATTTACACAATGGGACCTGGCAAACATTGCAATCTACAAATCAGGATTTTTTTCCTAGAGAGCCTGTTTATCAGTACATCACTGGCCCACAGACACCTCGCCCTGCGCACAGGAGCATAGCTGGAAAAAGGCCAGATGGGAGCCCTCCAAGGCGGTGGTTCTCAGATTTTGCTGCATATTCGAATCACCTGAGAGCTCTTGTGGGGGGCTGTCAGTATTTTAAGTTTCCTAGGTAATTCCAATGTACAGCCAAAGTTGCAGGCCAATGCTCTAAAACATCTCTTATCAAAATTTAGCGTCCATATAAATTGTTTGGGGATCTCTTCAATGACAGATCTGGCTTAGTAAGCCCAGACGAGCCTGGGAGTCTGCACTTCTATCTCAGGTGATACTGATGCTGCTGTTCTGTGGACCACAGTTTGAGTAGCCAGGGTCTAAAGCACAGGACCCAAGGGTGGCACTGCTATTCTGAGGATCCTCAGCTTTGCCTGTCAAGGAGAATTTCTCACTGGAGGTACTTTCTCCTTAAGCCCTGACCCCAGCCATTTTTTGGAGCCTGTGCAGATGGACGGCTTTCACCCTATTCTGGGTAATGGGACACCAGTCTCTCTTGGTGCTTGGGGAAAACCCCCAAATTCCTGCTGTCTCATTATGCAGATCACTTGAGTTCTCCTTCCAGACTGTGCTGGGAGGCTCACCGTTCGTAACCAAACAGGTGTTTTCCTAAACAATCAAGCCATTTTCCTTTGGCTTCCCCTGCACACCCATCGCACACCTCCAGAATTCAGACACACGCCTGCAGTGATTTATTTTTTGTATCAATTGCTTTCCTTTTTACATGGCAAAGACTAAGGCTTAGTGATAAGGGCCCTGATGCGGGTATAAACACCCGTGCAGAGCAGGCTATGAGGCCTGGGAACAAGGCAGGAGGTGCAGAAGAGAGGCCACACCGAGGAGCCCAGAGGGGAATCCCTTAGTCACACAGGCTGCGTCCCCAGACCCTTAGCGAAGAGAAACACAGGACTTGTCTTGGAACCAGAATGATGGTGAGTCTTTCAGTTTGTTGTGTAAAAGTGTAACTAGAGACTGATAAAACTACTCCTAATTCTTCCCGCAGTGCAGGTTCGGTCACTTCAACAAAGCTGTTGTTGCTTAAAGCCTTGATTAAAGAAACTCCCCTGTGTTTCTCTAGATGGCTCTCTGGACAAGGTGACCCTATCTGAGCAGCAGAATCAAGGTTCTGACACCCACAGCGGCCTTCCTGAGGCCGACAGCACTTTACAAGGTCCTGTGGCAGTGTGGGGTGGGTCTGTCTGAGCAAGTTCACGTTCCAAAGCCAGTCCTTGTTCCTCATTGCTCAGGGCTGACCTGCCCCAGAACGACTTGCTTGGGGATGTTCCTCGTAGTGATGGGAAGTTAGGTCTAATCTAAGCTGCCCTGGTGTCCCCCACTCCCCGAGACCCACACAGTTCTGTTTCACAGGCTGTGCATTTTGCTCATCTCTGAGAGGGTGAGTCTTGGTTTCCGGCCTGTTGGAACGTTTCCTAAGCAGGGCTTTCCTGCCTGCATGTGACTCTGGGCTTCACTCTCATTCTTCCTATTTGCTCAGAGGGCCAATATCACAACTCCATTGCACTTAACAGATTTTAGCTGAAGGTTTAGGGACAGTGGAGGGGAATTATAGCCCAGGGCAGACCAAGTAAGATTATTAGAGCAATTTAGAACCAACTATGAGGCATTCTAGCTTCACTGCCCATCTTTGTCTTGGCGAATATCTCATTGGCCATCTTTTACCTTAGGATCCCCTGACCTGAGTGGTATAGAGCTTGGTCCCCTCTCTCCAGAGACCCCTTCTCTCCCTCCTTTCAGGGCCCTAGACTCCCGTCTCAGTACCACCAGGGAAGACAATATTCTTGCAACTTTATCAGGCAGTACCATCAAGTTCCTTTGCTTGGTGGTAACTTTCTCCTTCCTGACCAGTGAAAGGAATCTCACCTTTCACAGCCAACCATGATCCATCAAGGTCATTCCATAAACAGGCATCTACCACTGAGATCAATACTAGTCCCTAAACGCCAAAAGTGATCATCATTTTATCTTTTTGTAATGATTTTTTTCTTTCTGTTACATCAGAAATTTTAGAAATATTAAAAACAAGTTAGGAAACAGTTTGGCAATTCCTCAAATAGAAACATATTCCCCCAAAGTATTGGAAGCAGGGACTTGAACAGATATTTGGACACACATGTTCATTGCAGCACTAGTCACAGTAGTCAAAAGGTGAAAATAATCCAAATATCCATCCACGGAAGAATGGGTAAACAAAATGTGTTATATCCATACAGTGGAATATTCAGCCTTAAAAAGGAATGAAGTATTGATTCAGGTTACAACATGCATGAACCTTGAAAACATCATGCTAAGAGAAATAAGCTAGACGTAAAAGGACAAATATTGTATGATGCCACCTATACGAGGTTCCTAGAATAGTCAAATTCATAGAAAGAAATCAGAAGACAGGTTACTAGAGGCTGGGAGAGGAGAGAACAGGGAGCTATCATTTAGTGGGTCAAAGTTTCTGTTTGGGATGATGGAAAAATTCTAGAAATTGATAATGGTAATGGTTCCACAACGTTCCGAATGTACTTAAGGCCACTGACTTATACGCTTGGAAATGGTTAAAATGGTAAATTTTGTGTTACGTATATTTTACCTCAATAGAAAAAATATTAGGAGTCTTGGCTCTTTCATCTGCTACACCCTCAGGCAAGACCCTCCTCCATACAAGTCCCTGGGGGGCCCTAGAGGCGAGAGGCGGGGCTGAGGGCAGGGTTAGCTGGTCCTTGCAGCACAGCTGTGTCTATAAAGCAAGAGGGCTGTTTTTCAGATTCTGCTTCTCTTTGGGACTCAGCATCAATGCTTGGCTCACCGGTAAGCCTTCCTTCTAAAGATCCCAAATGTTTTGCTGTCTGCAGTTTTCACCTGTCTTTTGATTGGGTTGAAGCCAGCTCCCTCCCTGGGATTAATATTCACAACAAGCAGTGAGCGATTAATTTAGCCAGCTGAAATTTATTGTGCACTCGCCTTAACTCAAAGCCAGCTTCTGCTGGGTGTTTATTTCTCGCCGTTGATGCATTGCACATGACAGCCCTTCAGCATCTGAATTTAAAGCACATCATTGTACAGAATTCCTGCTGCCCCCCTACCGCTCCCCAGACCCCCTGAAATCTACAGAGCTCGGAGTTCCACACTGTGTCTCAGAGAAGGTAATTCTGGATTGCTGGCCTACGGGAACAGTTGGGAGCCTTGAGGCAGTTTAAGATTTGGATTTCGTGCCCAGCACATCGAGCTGGTGAGTCATTTCATTTCAGGGAGTTTCAGTCAATAAATTCTGACTCTAACTTATGAGCACATCCCACTCCACTCCTGCTGTCACAAAAAACAACCAAAGAGTCTGAGGCTGGATCTCAGACCAAGCATGAAACCCTCTGTGCCCGGTCCATCCTCACTCAGGATTCACACGTGCCATCGGGCATTGGGTAGCTCATCCAGCCCCGAACCCCCGCCTCCCGCCTCATCCCGCTTCACCTCACCCCACTGGCCCACCCTGCAAAGTACTGTCTAGAGACGACTCTAACTGCTGGTGCCCAACAAGGCAGAATAAAGGCCCGTGTGCTCACCGAGTTCCATTTGGAGTGTGCGACAATTTCAGAGCACAAATGGAAAAAGAAAAAAAAGCAGGTTTGAAATCTATAGCTGGCTTTTATCAAACCAGAACTTGTAGCTCTCGGCTGACAATCAGCCAGCAGCTAAAGCCCATGAGGGACGGTTCTTACTCGGAGCTGCTGGCTGGCTATTAGCTACTAGCAGCCTTCTGACCCCTTTTCCAGGGAAGTAACAGCTGGCAGCTGACAAAGGCACTGGCAGAGTGGGCAACTTTCGCTTCTCCTGAAATGGATATAAGATTGGCAGGAAATAAGGCATTTAAAATAGGACGATTATAAGCATTTTTACTTGCCTTTCTTTATTATGCTTTTGGATTTTGGCTCTGATTGCTAAAATGTATTATGTGCTAAGGAGCTTCGATGGCATTTTTCTGCAAAGTAGATGTCCCAGCCCTTTCTCTGTCACTAAAACCAGCCCAGATAAAGTTGCTTTCTATGAGTGTTGTTTACTTAGCTGTTTTTAAAACAGTTGTTAATAAACAAAGATGATGGACTAGTGGCCATGAGATTATAGGCACTTGAGTGTGATGCTGCTGACAAATTAAAACATGGCTTTAGCTTTTCTGAGCCTGTCGGGGAGGGCTTTCTGTGGTGTTGGAGGAGTTGAGGAAAAGTGAAATCGGGATAAAGTGAAGCAGAGATGGATTAACTAGCAGTCGGTTGGGTAAAGATCACTTTAGCCTAATTTCTCTCTTTGTGCACCGCCCAGCCCTCCATTTTTCTGTCAGAAAGGGCACAAGGTGGGGGGATACACAGAGGCCCCATCTGAGGAGCGGGCGATGGTGAGATGGGATAACCCTCCTCGGAGAGTGGAAGGACACGGTGTGAGGACCCCACACCTCTGCCACTTTCCTTCTAGCTGCTGTGCTGTTTCATCTCTCTTTGCAGGGCATAGCACTGTGGGACTGTAGCCAATACACTATTGGCAACATTGCTGTTTTTATTCTGGTGATAATGTTACAATCTGCTATTGTAACGGTTGGTCTATGTCAAAAGTATTCATTAAAATGTAGATGTTCAAGGTAACGTCCAAAGAGCACCAGATGGATGAGGACAAGAAGGCTGGGTTCTGAACCGAAGCGGCCAAAAGGATAGAGAAATATCTAGAAGGTCAAAAGACTAGACTAGATGGATGCAGTGTGTTTCCATGACAGGTTTAAATGACATGCATATATATACATTTTGATTTAGTAAGCAGAGAATTTTCAGAACACTGTGTTCTGTTTCTTATGTTCTTGCCTAAGAAAAAAATGAGTCAACGTTGAGAAGAAGGCTTATTTTTCAAGATGGTGGACTGGGCACAGGGGTTTCTCTTTGCTGTCTCCCAAGGACCCATTAAAATGCTGAAGAAGGAATATGAAAAAGGTATACCACACAACATGAAGAGACCTGGGGATCAGGATCAGTGGACTGTGGGAGAAGGAGGGTAAGAACAAAGACAGTTGACTTTCTAAATAAGTTCTCTGTACCATTTGTTTTCTAAATTGTGTAGATACATTACTTTGATAAAAAAAAATTTATTTTTAAGTTGGAAGGGAACTTTGTTGTCTTCTTCCTACTCCAATTTTTTTTTGGGGGGGGGCAGTGGTGAGGAAGATTGGCCCTGAGCTAACATCTGTGTCCCTCTTCCTCAATTTTGTATGTGGGTTGCCACCACAGCATGGCTTGATGAGTGGGGTGGTCTGTGCCCCGGATCTGAACCCTTGAACCCAGGCCGCCAAAACAGAGCGCATCGAACTTAACCACTATGCCACCAGGCCAGCCCCCTTACTCTAGTTTTTAATCAAGACCACACTTACACCATCCTAAAGACACAGCTGCCATCCTATTTTAACAACCCCCAGAGAAAGGCAACAGCAGCCTCTCCTTAACTGAGCCATTTCATCGTCTGACAATCCTCGTGGTTTTGATTCTCATTTTCATTGCAGCCTGAAGGTGATAACGTCCTGTCTGAAGGAGCTAATGCACACCCGGGGAGCAGCCCAGCTCCGTTCAATGAAATAAAACGTCCAGAGCTGTTCTCTTCATGTTTTATATGGCAACACACTTTTATGTGTGATTAAGAAACAAAATAACAAAGGGAGGAATGTACTGAGCTTATCAAAGTACAATAGTTGCTGCTTCACCAGAAAAACCAGTGCTTTCCTTCTATTCTGGTGCTGTTAAGCTGACCCTGGGGAATGAAAGACGCTTTGCTCTGAAATAAAGATTAACACTTAACAGCTATAGTCAGCCCATGGCAAAACTGTGAAATAGGCAAAATTTGTCATTAGGACTTTTCCATCATCCCTTGCTGAGTATTTCTTCGTACTGTCCCGTCTCTCAGCTCCAAGGCACTTACTGCTCTCTAGGTGCCAGGGAAACAAAACAAACTATTTCACACCAAAACGTCATTGACTTCTGATGAATTTTACCCCAAGGGCATTTGCATTCCATATCACTCTGGATCCAGTCAAGAGAGAGAAACTACGTGGTAATATAGATAGGGAAAATATAATATAAAGAACTATTAACTGGTAACAGGGGATTAAAGTAACACAGAGTTAGTAAGAAGTCAAGAGAGCTCTGAAGAATATAGGAATGGCAGATGAGGAGCCACAGCTACGCTTAGAGCTGAGAAAGTAATGGAGGAAGAGGCCTCCTGGGTTCAGATCCAGACCTTGTTGAAGAGGGCACAGCTGTGGCTCACTGGATGGCAGAGAAGGTGCTGTACTGGTGGAACTTGCTGGAAAGCTGACCTCTAGGGTGTCAGGGAAAGTTGATCACAGGGACATGTCTCACCAGAAATACTCTGCTGCAAAACCACCTGAGGTAGGGAAGTGCCAGGGAATCTGCTGGTCACTATGCACTAGAGGAGCTGGGCACTGGAGAAGCTGCCAGTGCTGCAGAGCCTGGTCAGCCACAGGAGGCTGCCGAGCAAGCAGAAGGGAACCAGGACAAAAAAACCCTTCTCCTGCAGTGTCTCTCCAGCATCCTCTGTTGACAAAGCGTAACATCGTGCCAGCTGCAAAGGCAAAATATTTAAAGGGTACAGGTCCATTTTTGAAGAACAGGCAATGAAGGATGAGTTTGGAGGCAATAAGTTGATAACTGGGACCCATTTTAACAGAGAAAGAAAAGATCAAGACAGTGTTGAACCCAATGGGATGTTCCTCTAATGGTAAAGTTCCAGAATAGTCAGGCTAGAGAAGGTATTTTGGAGCAGGAGAGCTTTCTAACAGTCTAGAAATCAAACTATGTAGGTGACATAAATGTATATCAGGATGGAATGGGATTATTAAATGTCCCTTCTAGGTAGGACACGGGTACTATCAGGCCCTAAACTCCTAGTTCAGGTTCACCACCATTCCTAGATGTGGCTGTGACAGCTAGATTCTCACCAATTCAATTTCTTTCAAGCACATGAGGAGACATTCCCCAGACTCCTTGCTTCTAGATGAAATGTGCAACATGTTCCGGTTGATGAAATGTGAGAAGAAGTAATAAATGACACTTCCAGATCCAGCCTCTAAAATGTCCCATTAGACTGTCAGTTCACTGTCCCTCACTGATGGCCAGATGAAGGCAGGGGATCCAGTAGAGGGCTTCATAGAAGCTCTAAGGGATGGTGGTGCCACCAGACGAAAAAAGCCTGAGCCACAGCTCAGAGGAGAGATGCTCAACCCACATGAGACTGGAGTGTGACTAAATTGTATTAAGCCTCTGCAACTTCTGAGACTTTTGTTACTGCAACTGGTGTTAATTTCCCTGACTGATACACAGAGCACTTTAGACGCCTGGGATAGCCTCAATCTTAAACTGAAATAGCAGCGAGAGAGTACCCATCACTCATTTTGTTTGAGGTTGTCAAAACAAGGAAGCTAGATCATATATTCTCTTTGGATCTATGTGTCATAATTGTGGGATATCAGAGTCCCAAAATAATTTTCCATGGCCCACGGTGGAGGGCAAAGCCTGGCAGCTAGGTTTGCCTACTGAACAGAACAAAGACTTAGGGTGAACATCAAGGTGTTCTTTTCTACCTTCTGGGAGTTAGGTGTTGGTACAAATAGGCTTGACATGGAGGCCCACACTTGGTCTCAGTGCACAAGGCCACTTGTCCTGGTGCAAGAAGCGAGTCCTTTCCCACCACAGCTCGGCCTTGGCCCCATCAGGTAGCTCCACTCCTGGTCCACACTGCGTGTCCCCGGAAGAGCCCTAAGGTCTAGGCTCCACTCCTCTCTCCATTATTCGCTCAAGAGCGGAGGCAAATTTGGTCCCTTCTACAAATATTTAAAAAATGCATTGTCTTCCAAATTTAAATATATATATTTTAAATATATAAATACTTTTTTCCCTTCATTTTTTCTTTTTTCCTTTCAATATGTACAGACTCTTTTTGGGTGTGTATTGGTAAAAAAAGAAGGCTACTGCACATGGGTTTTCTGCCATCCACAAAAGCAGTGGGAGATACTCCTGTGGCCTCTTCTATCTTACGCCTGTCAGGCTTGAAAGCCAACCAGGAAACACGGCTGCCACCTCAGCCCGGGAGGGGCTTCCCCTGGACCTTTGTGATTCCAGGCCCTTCAGAGACCTGCTCTGACCCTCGGGTGCTGTCGTTATGTGACGCCAGCGGGGTTAGCACAAGTCTCCTGAAGGTCTGCCTCCTGCCATCTGACACCTCGTGAGTACATCACTTTTAAGAGCGCATGGCTCCGTATAAAGTTTGTGCAGGATAGGCATAAATTCGGGTCTGGAAAAAGCCCAGTTTTCCGTGTGACAGGCAGCTAGCTGGTGTACTTTAACAGCCGCTTGCTCCCTTTCCGGGGCTGCAAATTCTATCAGCTGGAGACCTTAGGAGCAGAACAGATGACAAAATGAGGGTCTGCAGAGGGAGAGAGAGAGATGTCAGACACTTGCACACGGCATCTCCCCGAATCCTAGCTCAGCACAGCTTCTAATATGGTGAGGTTTTCTTGGTGCAGGAAAACTGTCACGCTGAAGGCACCACCCTCTGACCCCAAAGAGACACCTGTCTGGAGGATAGGATGATGGCTTCAGAGAAACCAAAGAATTAGAAAGACAAACGGGGAGTGTGGGTGACAGTTTTATTCTCTGACACATGGTTACACGGTTCTACGTTAGAATTCTGGTTTGGGACAAAGGCTCCCCCAAAGAACTCACTGAACCAAACATTTTTAGGGGCTTTTTACACTGAAATCCAGATCAGCCCCCAGATTTGCTGCAGAATCCGCATTTTCAGCTCTGCCTTTGACTCAGCAGGATTGCACAGGTTGACATTTGTGAACACGTGGGGACCCTGGAGTCTACAGCGTTGAGGGCTTTTCACACACCTCAGCCGCAAACCACATAGCTCTGAAAGACTTGCTTATGGCAACGGCTAGGCTGCCCAAGATGTTACAAATCGTTGCTCTCCAAAAAAAGGTGGATGTTGAGTTTGGAAGGGTGAAGGGGATGCCGAGGGGGTGGTAGGGTGGGTGTTGGAGGAAGGGAGTGTCATCTTCGAAAACATGAAGTGGCACATCAGGGTTAGACCTGGAGCATCCCCAAGTGCCAGCGCACAAGAGGCGCCTTGCAGGTTTGGAACTGGGTGGGGCCACAGAGGAGGCTGGGTGGCACTGGGGGCCGTGAACTCTGCTCTGGTGAAGACCTGGAACACTAATGCTGAAGAGACTCCTTCAATCCTAAGAAAGATGAAGTGGAGGAGAGAGGAGGCACAAAGCTTCAAGGGGTGATTTCTGACCGAGGGTGTCCCATAGAAACTGGGCCGCGCCAGAGAAGGTGGCACAGTGCAGAAAAGTAGAAGTGGATCCTGGCACTGGGCAGTCGGCACCCAGTTCCTGGCATCCCCGACTTATTGGCTGTGTGACCTTGGGCAAGTCCCTTAGCCACCTGTTTTCCAGTTCTCTCAACTATAGGGGCTAACAGCCTTACTACGTGGAAACCGGTTAGAGCAGAACATGGCACATCAGGGGTTAATTTAGGAGGCGTAGTCATCTAAGCGCCCCACCCATAGGGGAAGAAAAGGAGATGGAAGTCTCTCTCCTCCTCGTGTTCAAGGCCACCTTATGCTTCGCGGCCACAGAAACCCTATTGGCAGACAGACCCAGAGGGCCAGGCACATACAAATCAATGCAGAATTAATACTTCCCTGGATTCCTCCCCTGGATTCAGGCCCCATGGGGGGGTGGGAAGACCTCGGGGCGGGGAGTCAGTGGACCTGGTTTTCCATCTCAGCTCTGTCACAGGAGTCACAGGCCATGCACCAAATCTTCTTGGCTTTCATTTATTTATAGACTTCTACAGCAGCTGAGTGGGGCCTTGAAGTCAATCTAGTTCATATTCTTAATGTGGACGACATCTACTATCAGCATCTATTGAGAGCTTCCTGTGTGAGACACTGTGCTTAGTGCTTTATGTGAATTAGCTCAGACAGAATTACCTTCTGATATGAGGTAGTTGCTATAGTTGCTACTTTTATACCCGTTATACAGATGGGAAAACTGAGGAAGAGAGCAGTTAAATGACGTATTTCATATATATTACCTCATTATCAAATTAATATACATGAGGTAGGTATTATCTCTATTTACAGATGAAAAACTGAGTCTCAGAGACATTAAAACTTCCACCTGCCCCCCAAAGAGAGAGTAGACTTAAATTTAAGTCCTTATAAAGTCTCTTTTAATATGAGTAGTCTTTCTCAATTATTTGATATTTTTTTGAGGAATAACTTACATTCAGTAATGTGCACCAGTCTTAAGTGTGCAGCTCAGTGGATTTTTTTTTCTTTTTGAAGAAGATTAGCCCTGAGCTAACTGCTGCCAATCCTCCTCTTTTTGCTGAGGAAGGCTGGCCCTGAGCTAACATCCATACCCATCTTCCTCTACTTTATATATGGGATGCCTACCACAGCCTGGCTTTGCCAAGCAGTGCCATGTCTGCACCCGGGATCTGAACCAGCGAACCCTGGGCTGCCGAGAAGTGGAATGTGCGCACTTAACTGCTGCGCCACCAGGGCAGCCCCTCAGTGGATTTTTATTTACATTTACACTAATGTAACCACCAACTTGATCAAGATGTAGAACATTTCCTTCACTCCAGAAGGTTCCTCAACACCCTCTCCCAGTTAATATCCTTCAACCCCAAGAGAGTCACTAGGCTAACATCTATCACCATTGGTTAGTTCTGTTTGTTTTTGAACTTCATATAAATGGAATCATACAGAATGTACTGTGTTGTGTCTGTTTTCTTTCATGCAACATTCGAATTTTGAGATTTTTATCCGTGTTATGGCATGTATCAATACTTTGTTCTTTTTTGTTGCTGTGTAGCATATTTCTCCGTAGGAATTTATCCACCGTTCACTGGTCCATTCTTCTGTTGGTGAACATCTGGATTGTTTCCAGTTTTTGGCATAAAGCTGCTGTGGATATTCATGTGCGAGTCTTTTTGGTGGCGTGTGCACTAATTTGTCTTGGATATATACCCAGGAGTGGAATTGCTGGGACCTAGGGTGGTAAGCATACACTTAACTTCACCGCCAGTTTTCCAAAGTGGTGGACCAAATTCCTACTCCCCCCAGCAATGGACGACCTGTGGTCGCTCCACGTCCACACCCAACATTGTATGTCAGTCCTTTCGCTGCTAGCTGTTCAGTGCTATCCTAGTGTGATTTTCATTTGCAGGTCCTTGCTGGGTAATGTTGTTGACTATCTTTTCCTATGCTTATTGGCCATCCTCTGTTGTGAAGGACCTGTTCAAGTCTTTTGCCTGTTTTTAAACGAATTGTCTTTTTCTTAGAGATTTGTAGTTCTTTATATATTCTGGGTATGAGTACTTTGTTGGAAATATGTATTGCAGATATCTTCTCCAAGTCTGTGACCCGCCTATTCACTTGCTTAATGCTACTTTTGATGAACATAAGTTCTTATTTTTAATAAGGTCCAATTTATCATGTTCTACATTGACAGTTGAAATTGTTTAAAGAAATCTCTGTCAACTCCAAGGTCATGAAGATATTCCACTATTTTTAGAGACCTATTGTTTACCTTTCATATTTAGGAAAATAATCCTCCCTCAAATTAATTTTTGTGTATGGTGTGTGAAAGTTCATTATTTTCCACATGGATATGCACATGATTTGGTGACATTATCTTGAAAAGACCATCCTTTTCCTATTAGATTTCAGTGGTGCCTTTGTTGCAAATCAAATAACTCCGCACGTGTGGGTGGGTCTCTTTCTGGAGTCTCTATTCTGTTCCGTCGGTCTATTTGGGAACCCTTGCTCCGATCATACTGTGTTTCACAGTTTTATAGTAAGTCTTCAAATCTGGCAGGAGAAGTCCTCCAACTTTGCTATTCTTGTCAAAATGGTTTTTGCGATTCCATTCTATTTCCTTATAAATTTTAGAATCTTCTTGTCAATTTCCATAAACATTTCTGCTGGGATTTTGATGGGGATAGGATTGACTCTGCAGATCAATGTAGAGAGAATTGACATCTTAATAGTATTGTTTTCTGATCCATTAAGATGGAATATCTCTCCTCAATTATTTAGTTTGAATAACAATAATTTGAGTAAAACTTTAGTATTTTCAAATGGTTAAAGATAGAGTTACCACATCATCCAGTAATTCCACTGATAGGTGTATACCCAAGAGAATTTAAAACATATGTCTACACAAAAAGTTGTACAGTGTTCATAGCAGCATTCTTGACAATAGGCAAAAAGTAGAAACACCACAAATGTCCATCACCTGATGAATGGATAAGTAAAATGTGGTCTATCCATACAATGGGATATTATTCGGCAATAAAAAAAGTACCAATAAATGCTACAACATGGATGAACCTTGGAAACATTCTGCTAAATGAAAGAATGGCCAGTCACAATGACCACGTATTGTATGATTCCATTTAAATGAAATGTTTAGAATAGGCTAATCTATAGAGACAGAAATAGATTAGTGGCTGTCTAGGGCTGAGGGGGTGGGAAGGGAATCGGGTGGGGGCTGATACCCAACGAGTGTGGAGCTTCTTTTGGGGTAACGAAAACGTTTCTAAAATCAATTGTGGTGATGGTTGTACAACTCTATGAATATACAAAAAGCCATTAAATTGGATACTTCAAATGAGCGAATTGTGTGGTATGTGAATTATGTCTCAATAAAGCTGTTTAAAACATTTTTTTAAGTTATTTTGCCCATAGTCTATATTTATGGGTTTAGACACATTTTAACACACATTAGGTTTTGACACATTACAGTCACATTCTGAGGTACCTGGTGGGGGCTAGGGCTTCAACATACGAATTGTGGACACGTGCCATCAAAAAGAAAAATTTTATGTATTTAAAAATGTAGACTTCTGGGTCTCGCCCCAGGATCAGAAAAGTCCAGGAGTCTGCATTTAACTAAAATTTCAGCCCCTGTTGTCTCAACTGCCTGAGCCAGCAGTGAGCTCGCCAGGAGGCAGCCAGCCAGGTAAGAGCTGATGAGCTGACCAGCCAGGGCCGAAGACAAACTGCAGGATGCCCCTGTGAGCCGGATGGGGAGGACCACTTTATGCGAGGGTCTTTCAGTTTGAAAAAAGCCCAAGGGGCATGAAGCTCTAGAGTCATTCAGCTTCTGGAGAAAGTCCCTGTGGATGCTAGCATCCTCTCTCCACAGCAGCGCTTCTCTATCCAACCGTGGTCCCATCCTCTGCGGGAGCATATTTGAATCTCTGACGGGTAAGGGGAGGTACTTGAGATAGTTACATTTATCAAAAGAGGGCATAGCAGTGAGGCAGGGCGTCCCTTCAATGTGGCCAGCCCAGGGATAGGACATTGGAGGCCATTTCTCGTGGAGACATTCTCATTATGAAAAGGACAAGGTAGGGGGCAGGAATAAAGCCAAAGAGAGTTTTCAGTATATTGTTTGACCAGTTGCATCTCTAAAACCAGGGGTTTGCCCAGAAAAACAATGCCTTGTGCCTTATAAGTTTTGATCTTCTGGCACTTTCTGCTGGAGGTCAGGTTCATTAAATACAAAAGGGCGGCACCTCCTTGAAGTGCTAGGGTTGAGGTCCTGGCTGAAGCTCTCTGCCTTGCAGCCCCAGATCAAGTGGTAGAAGAGATGTGAGCTGGGCATCTCGTCCTGGTATGATGGGAGCCCTGTCATCCTGTTCCCCAAACCCCAGTCCGATTTCTGGGCTGCTCCTGGGAGACTAACCACGGGTCACTAGTCCCTGTCACAGAAGGACTTGCTTTTTCAGGGGTTGAGTCAGGCCAAGCCTACCTGGCCTGGCCTGTGGCTTCTCTAAAAGCTGAAGGCCCCATGGCCAAGACTGCCCTGCCGCCCCACCATGGGGAAACACCCACAGCTGTGCCCTGGGGTGCTCCAGTCACCAGCCTCTTTGGTGTCCCTCCTTGCCAGCAGAGGCAGGCTGTGACGGGATTGCCAGGGCTGCCCAGACCAGAGTTGAGGGTGGGAGATTTCCATGGACTGAGGCAAGTAGGTTTAAAAGGAACCCAAAGAAGAGTGTCATGCGATTGTTCTGCAGCTACACGTTTCCAGTGGGAGGAAGGTGAGAGCAGAAAAGTGCACACACGCTCCACGACAAATTCCTGGGCCTCCTGCCAAAGAAAGCCTGATTCAGCAAGTCTGGGGAAGGGCCAAGAAACCTGCATTTTTAAAGATTCTCCTTTTGGGAATGCACAGGCAGGTTTGGGAACTGTGGTTTTAGCTTGCCCTAGTTGGGGTTTGTTCAGGAAGCTTGGGAAGGGTCAGAGGTCAGTGTGAGATGGTGAACTCTGCTTCAGGATTTGGGAGCCTCCCTCCCTCCCTGGGCTCAGGGGCAAGGGGTTGGCTCACCCCATGACCTAGAACCCAAAAGCCAGCCCCCTGGTCCAGAGAGAGCCTGGGGCACTCAGGCTTGGGGGAGCATCAGGCCGGGCATGTAGCAGGGCGAGCAAGCCCAGGGCTGAGCCCCAGGCGGAGGGCCCAGGAGGAGCTGGCGGGCCCACTGTAGTCAAGATCCTGATCAGGGAATTCTCACACGTTTGCAAATGCAGCTGTCTGCACATGCAGCTGCTTTCTGTTCTCGACATGGGTCCACAGGATCTTGAACTTGAGTGGACACATGTCCGCATGCAATACAGACACATCTTCTCCTGAAACATTTGAGGCTAGGCATGCTTGTAACTCCGACAAAGGCCAGCGCTCTTCAGGTTCCTGGGCAGCAATGGAAGCTTCTTGTAAGTCAGGCCTTCCAGTTTACCAGCCAGTTTCAGCAATAGGCGCGGGCGCTTTGACTTTAGACAAGAACAATCCTAACACAGTAAAGAGACAACAGACTCTCCGCCAGGCTAAAAGTTTCAGAAAGTTTTATATTACAGCACCAAATCCAGTGTTATGGTTCCAATCAATTCAGGAAATAAATGTCTACAATTTATTTGGGTCTCTAAGACTCAGAACTCTTGGCCAAAAATGTGCCCTTTGATCTTCATCCCTTTAATCTGAAGCATTCTCTAAATGCATTTCCATTTTAATGAACAACGCCTTATATTGGCATGATATTCTGTGTTGAAGAAACTCAGATTGTATTTTAGGATTCCAACTCTTGGATTAAAATCAGTATAATATCCGAGAGCCTAATGTGTGCCAAGTTCCTACCCTCAGTGAGCAGAGAGACAAAGAGGAAAACTCAGGGAAGAGTAGGTGGCGAATGCTGTGGAGAGACAAGAAGCCAAGTGTGGGGACCTCTCAGGAGGGAGCTATCGCTGTGACCGTGGGATCAGAGAAGGCTTCAGGAGGGAGCAGATGTTTGAGCTGGGCCTCAAAGGATGGAGAGGCTGTTAAGAGGAAAGAGGGCAAAAGAACATTCCAGGCCAGGGGAAACGACTGGAGCAGTGCAGAGCATGCTTGAGGAGTTGTAGGCAATCCAGTGTAGCCAGGATCTAGGGTGGGGTTATGGGAGAGATGGAGAGATGAGGCTGGCAAAACAGCTGAGCTGGACTGCAGTGGCCTAAACACTCTTGAATTAGCTTAAGTGATGAGATGGTCTTCTGCAAGGGTTCGTGCAATCTCACAGAAATGGCACTCAGGAAATACAGCTGGACCTCCAGATACAGGAGCACGGACAGCAGCTGTTACCAGTCACCCTTTCCCTCGCGGCCCATGATCTCCAGCTACTGTTCCCCCTTTGTCCTGGTTCCTTCCATGCAGACGGTGTCATCAGCTCCCCCATGGGGCCAACTCTGGCCCTGACTCAGATTAACCTGTAGGCCAAGTGTCCATCACTACAGCCTCTCGATTCTTCGTTCCAACCTGAAGGAGACAATATTAGCTAGGGGCTGGTCAATGGATTGGTTCCTCCTGGTCAGGTGTCTGCCCCTGGTATCATTCACCTGTGCTGGTTGAGGGGAGGGTCACGTGGTAAGAATGTGACCTTCAGCAGAGGGCGTGGTGTTGGGGGGAATTTAAAGAAGAGGTGGGGGCTGGGCAGGCCTCCAAATGTGTGGGGCTCAGTGGGAACCATCACATTTTTTGAGAAGGAGAACAACACAGTCAAAGCTGTGCTTTTAGATTATTGTCCAACCTGTGAGCAACAGACTGAAGACGAAGGGGAGGTTGCCCACACGGATCAAACGACAACCGTGTACCAAGCACTATGCTGCATGCCGTATGAATATCACTTTATTTTGTCTTCACATGAGCCCATTTTACTTCTGAGGAAACTGAAGCTAAGAGGCTTGGAGACGTGAAGTAACGTACCCAAACTCACACCACTGGTGAAGTGGGAGAATTGGGATTTGAACCTAAAATTGGTCCAGACTTGAAATCCACGCTTTTCCACCACACCAAGCAGGAAATCAGCCAGGACAGCCTCTCACGGACGTCTGCAGGTGCCTCATGCACCACAAGTCCACACCAAATCCGTCATCTCCTGCTTCTTTTCTGGTCTCCTCTGGAAGGGGACAGACCTATTTTATCTCTGTTAATGCTATCACCATCTACCCAGTCACTCAAGCCCAAGTCTCTCTAAATCTCAGTTTCCTTCTCTGTAAAACAGAGGTAGTAAGAAGATGTCCCAAGCTTGTGAAAATTAAGTGAGATGATTCTCATGAAGGGCTCAGAACCGAGCTTGGAGCTTGGCAGGTGGAGTGTGCAGAATGGACAGAGAGAGCCCTCGATTGGATGTGGGGGACAACAGGAGCGTCACTTGGAGTTTTATTTGTCTAATTCAGGAGTTGGCAAACTTTTCTATAAAAGGCCAGATAGTAAGTATTTTCAGCTCTGTGGGTCATACTGTCTCTCTTGCAACTACTCAACTATGCCATGGTGGGGAAAAACCAGCCAAAGACAACACGTAAGTGAATGGGTGCGGCTGTGTTCTAAGAAAACTGTTATACAAAAACAAGCAGGGGGTTGATTTGGTCCTAGGGCTGTAGTTGGCTGTCTCTTGGTCTTTGTTCTGGCTCCTTCCATGAGGGTGGGGCCGTGTCTGTTTAGTTAATAGATTTTTCTCCAGGGTCCAGCATGGTGCCTAGCACATAGTAGATCCTCCATAAATATTTGTTAAAGGAATGATTAAACGAGAAACAACAAGCAAGAACAAAAGGATGGCTGAGAAGGGACAGAACTTAGGGGATCATCGAGTATCAGCTGCAAGGTTCAATGTAGGAAACAGAAACCATACTAGGTTTTTTAAGCAAAAAAAGGTTTAATATGGGGAATTACAGACTTGGTGGAAGAGCTGGGAGAGAGGGCTTTACGCTGGTCCTCCGGGGATGACTCTCAGAATGTGGCAGAATCAATCAGCCAGGAGAGCTGCCACCTCTGCCACAATCAGGAAGGTGGGACTTGAGAAGCTGCCACGGGAACTGTTGCCCTTAAGAACACCGTGGCTGCAATACAATGGTCAGAAAGAGGTCAGAAAGCCTAGAAGAGCATGCCACTGCTGCCGCCACCGTGTCTGCCTGCTTGTTGGGAGGTGGTGTCTAGCCACTGCCACCTCCACAACAGACTCTTGACACTCATGAAGCTGGAGACTGGGCATCAGTGGCTCCATGATCTTGCTTTCCAGCAGAAAACAGTCAAAAGCTGTAAGAAACTGGCTTCCACCTCACTTCTGCCTTCTGAACTTTGTGCAAATAAGTCTAATTGGTAATAGCGTAATTGATCCTCATGATCCTAATGGGAAGGGAGTCTGGGAAATGTAGTTTTTAGCTTCCTCAACTCTGCAGCATCAGGAGGCATCCTAGAGAAATGTGGGAACGGATTCACACCACATTCAGCCCAGCCTATACATTCTGGTGATCCATGGCTGCAAAATGAACCATCCCAAACTTAGTGGCTTAAAACCATAGACATTTATTTCACTCAGAAATTTGAAAAGTGGGCAGGGCTTGGTAGGGGCAGCTTTCCTCTGCTCCGTGAAGAGTCAGCTGGGGTTGTTCACTTGGTGGCTTGACATGGGCTCCGCCATGTGAGCAAGCCCACACGGCCACCTGGGAGCCCAGGTGCAGAGGAACCCAAGCCCCAGCTGAGCTCCTGGGCAGCAGCCAGCATCTACTGACCAGCCATGTGAGCCCCCATGGTAAAAGCGGCTCCTCCAGCCACATCTGAGTTGCCCTGGTGACACCGTGGGGAGCAGAGAGGCCCCTGGGAGCCATGCCCAAATCGCAGACTTGTGAGCAAAATAAACGTCTGTTTCTGTTTCCGCTAATAAATTTTGGGGTGGCTTGTTTTGCAGCAAAAGATCACCAGAACGTGCAGGTTGTGCGGAATGTGAAGGGGGTGGGGGGAGGGGAACAGATGGGGCAAGCAACAAGAAACGAAGCAGCCAAGGCCGAGGAGGGGTCATGGTTGACCTAATACAAGTACCCTGCTCCCCGGTACCCCCAACACTCAGACTTACGAGATTCTAATGGTGCTCTGCTACATTTCCATTTCCCCTACTATTCTACCCAGTGTGGTTTGGGCTGCATCTGCTCAGCCAGCAGGCCAAATCTAGGGCTGACTAAAGAGCCCTTTACTCTTATAAGTACTGCTGCCTAGGGGCTCTTTGTCTCTTCCAGAAACTGCCCCTCAGCAATTTGTGATCAAGGCTGAAAGGTTTAGATTTTGAAATTGCAAACTGTCATAAAAAGGCAAGACTGACCTACCGTGGCTCTGAGTTTTACAGACTTCCAAGGTAACTCAGGTGGTTTCCAACTACAGCGTTGTCTCATACCGCGGTGCCAGTTGTGTACTGCACAATTCTAGGGGGCACCATTCACATCATCTCTTGGCATATCTATTACAATAATTTTCTGGCTGATGGCAGCAAAGTGTCTTGAGGTAGGATAGCTTTTTCCAATTTGCAAAAAGGCAATTTCTAGCTAGTGGCAGGAGGCATAGGGAAAAACCTAGTGTCAGATAAATCTTAGGCTAGTGGCAGGGGTAGGAGGGAGAGAAGGAAAGAGTGGGGAAGAGTATTAAGACTTGGGAAGGCCCCTTTGGCCAACCAAAATGGGCACCCGAGAGAGAAGTATGGAGATTTATGGGGTTCAAGGTTCAGCCTCGTGGGGCCAGCAGGGTTACAGAGGAGGCAGGATTAGGACAACAAAGAGAAGCAGACAGAATCAGCCACAGATTTGCCCTGAAAGGTCAAAAATCTAAGGGCTAACTTTAGTAAGTAAATAATGGCCCTTTGTGGAGAGACGAGGATGAAGAGAATGACTGAATATCTAATGAAAACTCTATAGTTCTCGTGGGGGTGGGGAGCAGGGGTGAAGGATGGGGGAAGGAGGAGAGCGAGGAAAAGCAACAGTGACTGACCCGGGAGGGCAGCGTCGAAGTGAAGGGTGGCTGGTTCACCTGTGGAATTCCACCCC
This sequence comes from Equus asinus, assembly GCF_041296235.1. Lineage (NCBI taxonomy): Eukaryota > Metazoa > Chordata > Mammalia > Perissodactyla > Equidae > Equus > Equus asinus. Next base: position 46,846,619 of record NC_091813.1, read on the forward strand.
ACCGCCGACAGCTCTGGTTCTGAAGCCTACATCAGTCACGGACAAACACCATCACTCATCGCAAGAGCACAGCTTTTGAATGTCAACGTGGATTCCATGACGACTTTTCATTTCAGAGATCGTAGGTGGCAAAATCGTTATAGTTGGAACAACGTTCTTCATTTTGCATTTGATTCTGAAACAGAATCCTGGCCAAGCGCAGTTTTTTGTTCTATCTACGCATCTTCCAAGGTCTCCTTCCGCTGCTTGCACGTTTCTTTTGTTCTCGGCTTGCTGTTTTAAGCATGGCAACATTTCCATTTTCCCTACTATTCAAAAACAAGTACTTATTTGAATTAGAGCAGAAAAAGACTGACTAGAGGGAAGCCTTGCTTTCCCCTCTCGCACACGGTGAGGTCATGGTTTAGTGATAGCAACGACAATGATTGATGCCTCACACTTTCACATAGAGACCTTCAACCTATCGACAAACAATTTCCGAAATTTGCAGGGGACGGGAGGGAGGTGAAGTGGCTCACACAGGATTGTGCTGATTACAGCCTGATTTCTCCTCCCCTTCCCAATTATCTCACAAATTATGCTTTGGTGAACAGTACTAGAGCGGTTCATATTTTAAATCAAACCAAAGTCCACTGAAGTAGGAAAATTATGCATTTTACATAAATGATGTGGGAAAATTATTATTCAATTTTTAACTGGGTTCTTCCATCACTTTGCTGTGCACAATGTAATATGGTTAATTTACCAGAAAGCATTGTTATTCATTCCCTAATTCTCTAGGCAACTGCTGCCATTTACTTACCATTTCCTTGCTGCTCTCTGGGAATTGACAGACCTTCTGGCTCCAGTTAGGGTGGTTTGGGTTCCAGAAAGATCTCCAGAGGCTCCGCCTCCCTCCTGGTGTCTTCCTGCACTCACCCCTTGGGAGGAGTCTAAAAATGAAAGGATTCACATCCCTGGATTTAGTTTATGAGTGGCTTTAAATAAATCCTTTTGTAAACATACACCAAAAAAAAAAAAAAAGATAAAATCTCTTGCTATTTAGTAATATTTCCCCACAGTATTACATGTACGCTTTTCATGAAAAACACTATCTGAATAATACCCATTTCATTCTCTCTTGCTTCCAATTAGCTACTCATTGATTCTTACATAGCAAGCACTTGATAATTAACCAAAGGGAAGAAAATTCCAAAACAAAACGACCAGAACACCTCACAACTGCTAGTGTATGCCTCCCTTCATGAGTTTACATGTTGCACCTGCTCACGACACTTCAAGCAAAATAGTTGAGTAGAGGGGAGGAGAGGAAAAATGCAATGGGCTCGTAAATGGGAGAAAACCCCCACCACTTGTTAGGAAGAGAGGCAGAGAGGAGTCGTTACAAGCCTCTTTCCTGGCAATTCTTTTATTCTCATGCTCTATAAATATAGTTCCAACTACATTCCGGTGGGGACACTGGAGCCAACGACCTGCCTGAAACCTCACTCTCTGCCCTTTTATGGTGTTATCTACCAGCCTCTCCTGTGAGCAGCTCACTAAGAGTAAATGATGTACTGATATACTTTTTAATGTGTGTGTGAGAGAGAGAGAGAGAGAGATTCAGATTTTTCTTGGCTTGGTTTTGGTTTTTTTTCACTTGGATGCATTTGCTGAGCATCTTCTATATTTAAAGCATGAGCTTGCCCCTAACGGGGGTTGGGAATCAGAAAGAAACACATCTAAAGGCAAAAAATAATGGACCTACCATTAAGCAATACATAATCTACTTCTCCATGTCCTTTAAGACTAAGTTCAGGCATCGCCTCCTCCAGCAAGCCTCCCTGCACTCCTCACTTTGGGCCGGATGGCACTCCTCTGCTACCACCTGGCAGAAAGCTTACTGCGTCTGTCTTCTATGGGTGTCCACCCTCACTGGACTGGCTTTCTAGCGCTAAGCACAGGGTCTAGTCCATAATAAGTACTCAACAAATGTTTGGCAAAGGAATGAATGGTAAGTCCTTACACTTATCCACAGTCTTATCTGCCATCATCCCATTGCCTTGAATAGTCTTGGCAAAGGACTTTTTCATCCAAGCTCTGGTTTCTTCCTCCTTGTCCAACGTCTCCATCCTGTCTACTCCCATTTGCTACCATCTTGGACCAGCAGGCTGACTGACCAGACCTTCCCTTTTAGGTGGCTCTGAATGGTTTTTTTTCTTTCCATCATCAAACCCCCTCATCTTCTGTCCCGTTCTCAGTCAGGGGGCTGTTCTTTGCTGAGTGAAAAAAGGGAATCAGATAAGAGACTCCATATTAAAGGGAGTTAATGTTACCTCTCCCAACTACAATATTTTCATGTTGGCAGTAATATTTTATGGACAACATCTTCACACTGTGATTCTCAAGCAGGGCACAGGAATGACTTCCCAGGTCATGCAGAGGGGTGCCAGTGACACTACAAGCCATCACCTGGTAAACAATGCACAAGCTGAAGGTCTGGGAAAATAATTTTATATGAAGACAAAAAATGGATATTTTAGAGAGAATATCAAGTTATCATAAAATTACAAGGTTAGAGTGAGACCTTGAAGGCCCCAGGTCCCAGAGGGTACAAGTTTATTCCCATTGGTGTTGGGATGAGTCCTGGGGAAAGGTTTGGGAAGCACTAATGATGTTCAGTCCAGGCTATAGACTGGGCCTTCAAAACATATATTGAAGACTGGTGGCTACACATTCACAACGGGCAGGGCTCGTGTCTCGGGCAGCTCACAGCCAATCCCAGTGTGCTCAGTAGCTTCTTGGGTAAGCGTGTCACTCGCAGGTGAACCATTCGCCCCTTGGACAGCATCATCCATCTGACCGTCATCCATCCAACCATCCACCCAACATCCACCATCAGCTTATCATTGCCCTAGATGCAGGCAGAGCAGTGGTGAACAAGTTAAGCAGTTTCTGTTCTCAAGGAACTCACAATCTGGCAGGGAAAATGCATTAAAAGAAGTCTCTTCTTTTAAAGAATTCTTTAAAATGCATTAAAAGATGTATTCTCAAACACATTATTAGAAGAATAGTAAGTATTCTGGAAAGGAGTATAGTGTTCTGGCTGCTGGGGAAGCAGTGATTTGTCACTGATCACATTCTCCTTAGAATAGTTGCTGTCACACTGGAAAACCACTTATTTTTATTTTCAGTCCTCAAATTAATTTTTAAATAAAGGTATACTATCCCCCACTTCCATGGGATTCTGAATATTTGGCATGTTTAGAAAGAATGAGGTACAATCTAGGAATTTATTATGAAAAATTTCTGGGAATATAGGTATATATAAATTATGAAGTTCTATTTCTCATTTCAAAGATATTGAAGATACTAATTTTTCATTATTTTCTTCTCGGTAGTTGTAATCTGTTTTTGAGAATTAGATAAAATAAACATAAATTATTGGTACTTGCTTTAGTAAATCTGTACCTCACAATATCATTTTTAGAATAAATTTATTTGAGCTCTCTTCCCCCCACCAAATTCTTTCCTTCCTCCCTTCCTCCCTTCCATCCTTTTCTCTTTCTCTCTCACCCTCCCTCTTTTCCCTCCCTCCCTCCTTTCCTTTCTTCCTTCTAGCAAATAGTTTGGACAGTCTAATTGAATTCCAACAGTATAATATATAATGGTAAGAAAGCCAACAAAAGTCATCTAACCCCATTAAAATACCTTTCAGGAACAAATTGAACAAACACCATTTTATCCAAATACAACTTGTTAGGAAATGTTTACCCTGTCAAGTGAAGTTCTCTTGTGCCGAGCCATGACAAAAGAACAGATGACATCCCTTATGCCATGGGCTTCAGTGCAATTCTCTGCGTACTGCTGAAAACCTTCCCTTCTTTCAAGACTCATGGAAGACCATTCCAATTAATATGGTATATACATTCTTAGGGTCCCCTAGGAAATATCAGGTTAAGACTTTGCAGTTCCAATGCTACTAGAAAAATCCTCTGGTGCCAAAATTTAGCCACAGGAGGATTTCTAGCTTTCTCAAGGCAGGTAAACACCCTCTGGCACTTGTCAGGAAATCTTCAGTAGTGTGGCTGTATTTGAGGCATTATGAGCACCCTTAACTTTTCTCGTGGATCTGCCTGGTTCCCCATATATCTTTCTTTGCCATGACCAAGGCACTGCCAAATGCATCGTTTGCTTCCACCTACACTCTGATGCTCTCACACGTGGGAGGCCCCACATCCACTACAGTCTCTCCGTGAACCAAGCCATCTCCTAGCCATCAGGTCACCGTGAACCAAGTGGCCTCAGAGGAGAGTGCGAGCCTCAGTGAACACGGGAGAACAGAAAGCATTCTGTCACATTTACAATGTCTGGGCTTTGTCGACTTGTCTTCTTTCGTAGGTTTATTATTTGCTTCTAAGAAGGTAAAAAGAAACAGTTTATTAGGAAGGCTCCCGATGCAGCACAGCAATGCCAGATGCCAGCTCTCCTGCGAGAACAGAGCAAGTACTCATTCACTACAGATCACTACAGACAAAAAGTCTTTCACTGTTGCTTGCCGCTGAGGTGCCTTTCAAGATACTTTTCTTTCTTCACAAGAGAACTTTCTGGTCAATGACTTCAGTTCCCTCACCTCAAGCTTCTACAACTTGTGAGGGAGAGGGGCTTTTGGGGAGGTGCTGGGCCTCCCCGGAGGCGATGTTTCATTTGCCTGGACTTGTCTACTCAGGCATTTCTTGACAGCACATTAGTTTCTTGGGGAAAAAAAAAACTGCAAACATCTCTGATTTCTTTGTATTTATAGCTACTCTTTTACTTTTATTCTGCAACCCTACTCTAAGTGTTCCAGAATAGTCCTGGCACGCTGCATTTCATGAGTGCCTTTGAGTTAAGTCAAGTCCTTGGTTGTGCTTCATATGAGAGAATACACAATGAACTCAACTGATGAATTAAAGGCTACTTTGGTTCAAAGAGATTATGTTTTTTCTTAAAGAATCTCTGTTTAAAACAGGTTGTCATGACATTTTCAGATTTTCTTGAACAACCAAGTCAAAAATATAAACAAAAACCCTCCAGAGAATATTTTCAAATTATCCAACCTAGTGGGATGTGAAGATTAAAAACAGTGATCTTTAAAAACATCTTGGGGCCAGTCTTGTGGCATAGTGGTTAAGTTCATGTGCTCCACTTTGGTGGCCTGGGGTTTTGCATGTTTGTATCTCTGGTGGGGACCTAAACACTGCTTGTCAGGCCATGCTGTGGCAGTGCCCCATATACAAAATAGAGGAAGACTGGCACAGATGTTAGCTCAGGGACAATCTTCCTCAGCAAAGAAAAAAAAAAACTAGAACGTGTTAATAAATTGCCCAGTAATGTGATAATAATTGTAGGTAATAAGAGCTTTGCACCAACAGCAAATCTTACCCAACCCCCTCATTTTGACAGACAGGACCTGCAAGCAAGAGATGCCAGGTGGCTGCTCGAGGTCCCACAGCTGAATGAGAGCAGAGCCAGGCCTGGACAGTTAGCTGTTCTATGCACTGGCCCTTTGACCACACCAGGCTGTTTTCTGCTCAGCAACTTCATTACAGAGGTGGAGGGACACAGGGCAATATATACACTGACTCCAGGACAAGAAAGATTCTTCTTGTAATTGTCTCTTTCTCCTACAAGTGGGACACAGAAAATTCCAGTTAGAGAAAATTTCTGATAAATTAAAATGTTTAGGTATGCCTCATCTTGCTTTAACAGTCCTCTGAATTAGCTAGACAATAGCCTAGCTTTTCTGAGGGTAAAACAAAAAACCGCTCCAGGTGTTCTGAACATTTCTGTCATCTGGAAATCACTGCACAACGGTGAAACCCACCACATGACTCCTGACAACCTGGTGTGGGGACAGATACGTCACTAGAGTACCTTCCATGATTTGATTTAAACAAATGAACAAAAAAAAAAATTCAAATGTAAAATGCTCTCTTTTTAATTACTAAATTAAGAAAGTTAAACAATTTAAAAATGTAAACTCACAAATAAATCATAACAAAAAAGGAATTAAGACTTCAGAGTTGCTACTCAGTATTAAAAACCCAATAGAAATAGGCTTTTTGATTTGTTGTTAAACAGACGTAATTCAAGCTTGGTACAAACAGTAACTAAAAATGTAATACTTTTTTTTTTTTTTTGTGCATCCCCGTGAAATGTAAAGTAGTGCATAGTTATTCCACTGGAGAAGACTTGGACATAGAGAAAGTCATTTCATTAGCAGTACAGGACATTTAAAACACTTATCTTACAATGGGAAATGTACAACCCCCACCCTCACCATCCCCATAAGTTTTAGTTGTATGAGAATTCAGCAGGTTGCCACGACTACAATGCTATGGGTTTTAGACCATTTAAATGTGGTTACAATGTTTATTAAATTAAAAAAAAGTCTGAAACACTTCAGCATTCGTATTTTTATACAAGAAGTTTGTGTGGTATCCGTTTTCCAGTTCCCCCGGTGGTACTGGCCGTTTGCTTGCTTAAATATGCTCAACTCTTAAGTTTCAAGAACAAATCGCAGTTTAAGTTGAAGCAAATACTGGAAACAGAACTTGGGAAGTCAGCGTGGGGGCTGCTGAAGAGTCAAAGGAACAGCCACCAGAGGTGCAGTCATGAACCAAAAAGTGCAATCCAAATCAAAAAGAAAAAAAGAAAGAAAGACTCATGCTTTGCAAAAGCCAAAAAGGAGGCCACTGGTTTTCAGAATGACACCAGTGCTTTTATGCTGATTCTGCCGGAAAATCTTCACTCCGGGTCCCGAAGCTTCGTGGCCCAGCTTGGCCACGGTCTCCACGTTAGCACCCACATGGTGTGTGTACAGGGATGGATATATTATACATATTCATATTTACAAAAAAGAAAAAAACGAACACCTGTCCTGATTGGTTTTTGTTAAAACATGAAAAAAAATTTTATTGTTTTAGACAAAGAGGCCACTTTTGGAAAATAATACTTTTTTTTTTAGTTGAATCAGGTGAAGACAGAGTTAAAATCACATAGGATTTGCATTTTAAAAAAAGGAAAGCACGAGGAGGATCGTTGGCACTGGAGTAACTATTTACACTGAACAGAGGTTTGGCCTTTTACATAACATCGATACAATGCATTTTCCAAAGTCTGAGAAATAACAAGATTCTGTCTCGTATGCTTCACAGAGGAGGTTCGGATTTGGGGACAAGTGTCATTAATGAGGGCCATGGAAGTTCGTCAGCTTCAGAGTCACATGCAATCTGATCCTGGACGGTTCTGGCTGCTCTGCTTGGAGCAGCTGGCTACGGAATTGGAAGCTAATGGGGAGGGGGCGGGGAAGCCTCCTGGACGAGGCCTCTCTCTGCAGACCCGGGTCTTACAGGTTTTCACCAGGCTGGTACTGGGGCTCTGTCGCCGTGAAGTAGTCCTCCAGGAAGCCCTGCAGGTACTCGAAAGTGGGCCGCTCTTCGGGGTCCTTTTTCCAGCAGTGGATCATGAGCTCGTGGAGAGAGATGGGGCAGTCCTGCGGACAGGGCATCCTGTAGCCGCGCTCCACCTGCTCCAGCACCTCCCGGTTGTTCATGCCTGCAGAGACAAGGGAGGTGAGAGCGGGCCCCTCTGGCTGCGGGCCGCGACCCCTGGCCCTGGGCCTCCCCCCACCCCTTGGCTTCTGCTTTGAGCCTGCATGGGGTTAAAACATGCTGAGGGCCCCCATCTCATGCAGAGTGGAAGCCTACCTTACATGGGACACCCCATCACTCAGAAATATAAAAGAAATGTGCTACTGATACACGGAAAAGTGCAGACAACGACTCTCAAAAGTGTTACAACTGATAGAAGCCAGATGCAAAAGGCAACGTACAGTATGATTTCATTTATACGAAGTTCTAGAAAAGGCAAAACTACAGTGATAGAAAGCAGATCACTGGTTGCCAGGGGTGAGGAAGGGGAATGCCTGCAGGGGCCGCAGGGGCCGCGAGGGTGGTGGAAAAGCTGTGTGAGGGTCCGCAAACTCTGCCTGTCCGAGCCAGAGGGAAGATGTCTTAGGTTTTGCGGGTCGCACCCATCTCTGTCGCACATTCTTCATGTTTTTCTTTACAATCCTTTAAAAATGTACAAAACAAGGACAGGATGGGGGCTGGGTTTGGTCCACGGGCCGCAGTCTGCCAACCCTTGGCCTACATCCTGTATGTGGTGGTGTGACTCTTTATGTTTGCTAAAACTCACTGAATTCTTAAAATTGTTGAATCCTATTGTATGTAAATTACACTTCAATTAAGCTGACAAAAAAATATGAATGAAGCAGACAAAAAAAAATCCATGGAATGAAAAACACTGTCCCTTGTTTATAGTGTCGATAAGCTCCACTGATAAACTTCATAAATTAGCTGTCTTTGTGCCTGGGCAAGCTCTTGGTGCCCCACCATCTGAGATCTGTCATCATGCCACCACGGCTGGGCACCATCCAGCCCAGTGACCCCGAGGTGCCCTGAGGTTTGGTGACTTTGATGGGGAGACAGGGTGTCTCCAGGGCCTGTGTTTACTGATGCTGTAGGACAGGCCATCTATCATTTGAGACCTTTGTGACCCTCTGGGGGAGCTGCCTCACGTCGGAACATCGGGCTGTATGGCACTAACAGGAGACATTTGGGGAGATTGCTAACCCTGGAGAGAAGGCAGCCTGCTTGCATGTTGGCCTTCTTGACAGAACAGGAAATACCACACTTGGGGTGAGGCGAAGGCCCTGACCCCTTTCCCAATCACTGCCAGGCACTATTCTCCAGTTTCCCTTCTTTTTTGTGCCATATCATGTTCTGCTATCACCTGCCAAGCCCTTGTACGTTTTGGCTGCTTCTTGGCTGCAGGCCTATAATCTGGAATCCTCCCCAACTGCTGACCCAGTTAATTTATGCGAGCAAGAATGTGGGCTCAAGCCTTACAGAAGCCTAGATTTCCTCCCCTCTCCCTCAGGAACATCTCCAGCAGGAGAACTCAGCAGGCGCATGCAGCAGCTCCCTTTACTTCTGGAGGAGGTGGCAACCAGCTCTCTAGGACCCTGTAAGCCTGGCCAGAGGAGCTGGGCTCAGAGCACAACCCTGTCACCCTGGGGAGGGGACACTCAGACTTTGGGATCTATTGGCAGTTCTCTCCGTTTTGTGGTTAATTTTGGAGCTGGGTTTGTCCTGGCTCTTTAGCTGTCAACCATGGTCCTGTCATTCACGTGCTGGTCCAAACCCTTTGGGGATGCTTTCTTAATCTCTGCCACTATAATCTCTTATTTTTTATTAATTTTTTTTTTTTAAGGAAAATTAGCCCTGAGGTAACATCTGCTGCCAATCCTCCTCTTTTTGCTGAGGAAGACTGGCCCTGAGCTAACATCCACGCCCGTCTTCCTCTACTTTATAAGTGGGACGCCTACCACAGCATGGCTTTTGCCAAGCAGTGCCATGTCTGCACCTGGGATCCGAACTGGTGAACCCCAGGCCACCGAGGTGGAACATGCGCACTTAACCGCTGCGCTACCAGGCTGGCCCAACCACTAAAATTTCTTGAGGTGATGAAATCCATATATTATTCCTGCTGGGTTGAAGTAGGCCTTCAGTTTAGTTATTCTAACATAACCTCACTCACATTTTGGGGGGGGGAATCCGTCTTTTAGGGAGAGGGGTTTGGTGAATGAGTCTGGGTCCTCTGCCTCCACGCCAGGCCTGATCTTACAGGTACCTCTCCAGTTTGGTGTTTAGATAGCTCTATGGCGAATTACCTTAAATCCTCCTCCAACTGCTGAAAACTTGCTTTAAAAACTTGGGACGGGGCGAGGAGCTGGAGGCAAGGGATGGAACCTGGGGCTGCCAGGGGAATGTGCTGCAGTGCTCTGGACTAACGGTGAGTGACAGAGGCCAGCAATGCCTTATCCACAGTTCCCAAACCCAGGACACTCTAGACACCAGTTCTGGTAACTCACTTGGCAGCAAAACTGATCTGAACTCACCTTGCTTGGCCATAAAACCTGACGTGGGTGTGAGGCTATTTATTGTTTTTATTTATTCCTGCATATTGCTGCAAAATTAAGAACGTATTTGAATAGAGAGTGCCGCTCCAGGCTCTCCTAGGGTGTTATGGTCTATGCACTGCATGGACTTCCTAAAAAAAAAAAAAGGTCTGATTCTGGATGCACATCGAGTCCCAAGGGTTTTGGCTGGGAGGCCCCAGCATGAGTGACAGCAGCCACCACACTCCAGCCTGCCCAGAAAGGTTAGGCAAGGAACATAGTCACACACCAGGACCAGCCTTCTCCAAAGCGCGTTTACTTTGTATTTTAGTATTGTCCTTGGTTTCATAATACTCACAAGCCACATGGCCTGAATCTGCACAAATCCCCCTGGCCCTGGCCCTACCCCTGCCAGGAGCCTACAGGAACTGGGGGAAAGCCAGGCAGAAGGTCTGAAGCTCAGAAGGTCTGACAGGCCCCTCTGGAGCCTATAACCCCCCGAAAATACCTTCTAATGCTTTATTCTGGTACTGAGACTCTGCCCAAAATGGCACCGCAGAGTTTAATTAATCATTCTCCCCTTGCCTGGCAGAGCTTATGTCAATAAAGGTTTCATTTCATTAAAAAACAAACTGCTCAAATGGAAAGATTTCACGTGTCTTTTTAAAACTCTTAACTCATTCTCGTTAATGGAAAGTTTTATTGGCCACTTGGGTCAAGCCTATTTTTCCAGGGCTGTGCCCAAGCCTCGGACGCAGCGGATACAGAGACTTGACCCTCAGCATGTAGCATCTCCCGAGGCTTCCTGGGCTGTGTGGCCAACGGAGGGAGCTGTGACTGGGCCCACGCAGGGCAGGCCGCCGGCAAGTCTACACCGCCAGCTCACGGGCCCTCTCCTTCTCGCTCTCCACCTCCTGCCTGCCCCCCCTGCCCCCTCCTCCTCTGCTTCCTCTTCTCACGCCTCCTTCTCCCCAGGCCTTTCAAAGTACGAGGAGCATACGTAACTAATTCCACGCACCGGGCCAAGTAGAAACATATCAGTTCAGCTTTGCCAGAAAAGTGGGCTAGAAGACAATGCACTTGGCCGACAAGAGCAATCTGAATGGGATTAGCTCTTTCCCACCCATCCATGAGCCAGAATCCACATGGGCTGACCTGAGGACCGGCACTTCACAGCGGACCTCCCCACCAACAGCTGCTCATCAAGAGAGGCCCGCTTAGGAAGGCTTAGGCTAGTTTTTATTTTACAAACAACAGGTAAATTAAGTGCATTGTGTTCATAGTTTAAAAATAGTATTCTCAGCTCTAAGAACTTTGAAAATCATATTTATTTCAAGAATTCGTTTATTAGCAAAATGTGTTTTACTCTGTATACTACTATAAAGAAGGGCCTAAATATTTTTTCTTTTTAGATGGTTTCGCATTTTTGTTACAAAGAAAACTGTTATTTCCTCTCTTTTAGCCACTTTTCCTAAGATAGTGGCTTGATCTAACACCTGGGAGGTGAAGGACAGGGACCAAGGAAGGGAATACATATGAGCCTGAGTGCCAGGGTGGACAGAAGGGAGTCTTGAGGGACACAGGGATACCAGAAGAGAAGAATCTTTTTTTTTTTTAAGATTGGCACCTGAGCTAATATCTGTTGCCAATCTTTTTTTTCCTCCCTCCTTTTCTCCCCAAAGCCCCCCGGTACATAGTTGTGTGTCCTTCTAGTTGTGGCATGTGGGACACCGCCTCAGCATGGCCTGACGAGCAGTGCCATGTCCACACCCAGGGTCCAAACCGGCGAAACCCTGGGCCACTGCAGCGGAGCATGCAAACTTAACCATTTGGCCACTGGGCCAGCCCCAAGAAGAATCTTTTTATCGTACTCCCAATTGAGGAAACGGACAGGGAAGGAGCGTGCTTGGGAATATTTTTCCTTTTTCAGTGGGGAAAAGGGGAGGAGAGAAACAGGAGACAGAAACTTTAAAACACAGCGTATGGGCACGTTTTAGGGAAAGGCCGTCATCGAGAGTTTGGGCCTCCAGGTTTCTTGGGGGGAGCTACAACAGAGCCCATTTCCCAACAGGAGGCATGGTCTCCGCCAGCCAGTGGGGTGGCTGTGGGAAGTGCCATGTTCACAGAGTGTGCCCAGGCGTGTCCCCTGGTTCCCAACCTCCACATCCGAGAAGGGGTGCAGGGCTGGGCAGCCGGCAAGCACAGACACACTGCCCAGTTTTACTCCACCTCTGTCCTCTGCCCCCCACCGTGGCAGCACCTGAGCCTCCTGCTCTCCCACTGGAGTCAGTGCGGAAAACGGGCCACTTCCAGGGGCCCCTCTCACAGGGCACAGCTCAGTGGTACTCAGGTCACAGACAACCTGTGGAGCCTGTGGCGTGGGGGTTTCCTTTCAAATTCCCCTTCCCTACATCGTCCACGGGGGCCTCCTGTCATCAGGGACTTCAGGCTTTCAAATACGGTCAGTGAGAGCATCATTTCCAGTCGGCCTGCCCAAAGCACTACAGAGATTCCCCGGCCAAATGGACTGTACTTGCTTCCTGCCATTACGACTGTATTACCCTTTCTAAATCATTTTGCTGGCTTCCTCTTGGTTTCTGAATTAAGGTCAACTTTCCAACTCTCATTTTCCAACCCTTCCTCTGTGCAGCTGCCAACAATGTCATTTTCACGTGCGTGTGTTTTCTTTCTCTTCTCTCTTTTTTGTTTTTTCTCCTCCTTTTCTTTTAAACTCTCCCATTCCTCTCGGTTGAGCTACATATTATATCGGTAGTGCCTCCCCTCTTTTCTTTTAGATTCATTAGGGAAGAAGAAAATCCATTTTTGTTGGCAGAGCCACCCTTACTATTCCTGACTTCGCATGTCTCCCTGTGTCTCTCAGCAGGTGACTTGACTTCCCCCGGCCTCAGTTTCTCCATTTGTCACAAAATATCTCAATAGTCACTGTGCTTTTATCTGTTTGAAAAAAAAATGTCTGCTACGAAAGAAGGGCGTTTGCTTTCTGGCTTTCCATTCGTGCAGCTTCCTAGCATGGATCCCAGAGGGCCAGCTCTGCACAGTTGGGGATTTGAGCTCTTCTCTGTTCCAGTTTGCATCTGGATTTGATTAAGGATTGCAAGAACCTGGATTTTTTTGTGCCATGTGAATAATTACGTACTTTAACAATGGGAATGACATTCGGGTTATCAGACATCCAGATTCCTTTTGCACACTAAACTTTCCATTCAAAGGAAATTATCCTGCGTTGGGCATAAGGCCTCTGTCAGAGGCTCCCCCTTGCTTTTCTGCATAAACCCCGTAAAAAGGCCTTTCTGCTTACTGTCTGTCGAGCAGTGCCGTGCTCGTGACAGGAGGAAGGAGGGCTAAGTTAACGGTGCTTGCCCAGAGACACGTGTGCTTTCAGATCGTCATGTGCTCCAGTCATCTGACTGGGCAGCAACCAGGATGCTTAAGTTAGGTTTTGGTAAAGGATCAAAGCACAAGTTTTGGGCAGAAAGATGCTGATCAAAGAACAGAGATGAAAGTAAAGCAGTGACCTTGAGAAGGCACAATAATGACTGGGTTTGTTTCTCTTTCCCCATCTTACCAGATAACCTCAGGGCAGCTGTTTTTTATTAAACCCACTGTATTAATACAGACAGAACGACAGCTACTCAGGTACCATAACACACAAAGCTTATTTAAAGTTGATAATACAGTATCATAAAGAACTCCTTTGTCCCAGAAAAGGAGAAGGGAAAAAGAGGGTGAGGGTGACAGGGAGAAAGGCCATGGAGGTGCGCGGCTGACGAGGAAGAGCAGCGGACGAGGACTAAGCAGAGGAAGGTCCCTCTCGGGCAGTACTCTTGACTTGCATTCTCCTCCTGTCCTCTCACCAGCCACACTGGCCAAGAGAAACCTTGTAGGGGGAGGTGACAACATGACTCCTGGGCACTCCAGGCAGGATTCCCTCTCTGAAGAGAATGCCTTGAGCTGGAAGGAAAAGCCCCAGGGACGGTGGATGGGGGCAGGGAGGGCAGAGGACAGAGCACCCTTAGCTAAGATCAGAGGTCTCATCCTGCTTCCCGTTCTCCTGGCTGGACTGTCTAACCTCTTCCTAACCCAAGAAAAATCTGGTCCTCTCAGTATGCTGGGCACAGCAGGGATAGTGTGCAGGCGACAATGACGGCCTGTTGAACACAGAGGAATAGGTGTCCATGGTTCAGGGCTCTAAGGCATCTGAGTGGGGCAGAGGGAGGGTGGGGTGGGACTTCTGATTCTTTAAGGAAGATGCTATAGTTTCACTAATTTCCCTTGCCTCTTCAAGTCATGATCAGGTGCCTGATGCATTCACGAAAGTCAGTCAGCTGTCACTTGCTAAAAGATTTGAAAGTGCTTCAAATGCATGAATAAATGTGATGTGCTTAAGAGAACGCTGCTGCTTTGCCAGATCCTGCCAAATTCCCAAAGCAGGTGTTCAGTTGGGCGCCAGGGCACAGAATGGCTGGGACATTCTGCATCGAATGGGGCTGGAACATGGAGCTTGAACTGACCATAGGGTCAACTTCCCAGAACAACTTGGAGGACAGAGGATACCTTGTGGTTGGGAAAATATTCGCTCTATTTACGTGTGGAGATGACGGAATAGAGTTGAAAGGCTTTGCACGCTATGGGCCAAATTAAAATATCTTGTTTCAAAAACCTCATAGGCATAATCTTTTCTTTTTTTTTTCCTGTGCTATCCACCCATCATCTGCTTACACTTACCGAGAGTTTACTATGGGGGGACACTGTGCTGGACAAGGGGAATACATAAAGGAGCTCCCTTCTCCTCGAAGAGTTCAGAGCTACTGGAAAAGAGAGACACAAAGACAAGGGCTTCAAGAGGTGTCATGGAAGCAAAAGCAGAGGCGACCCATTTGGGCTCGACATGGAGAAGGCTATAGAAAGGAGGGGATGTCTGGGCGGGACGTTGAAGGATTCTGAGGCAGACAGTGGAGCTGAGAAGAGAGACTTGCATGTTCCAGAGAGAGATGTCTTGGTGAGAAGGGTCGGGGAGAGAGAGAAATCATGTCAGATCATGTCACCTATGCAAAGCCCCTCAGGGACTCCCCATCTCACTACGAGTAAAGGCAAAAGCTATAACTACAGAGGTCCTCTCTGATCTTCCCTGGGGCCACTCCGACCCCCTGCTTCCTCTGCTCCAGCCACACTGGCTTCCTTGCAGTTCTTCAGCGTTTGGGCTCCGGTTTGCTCTGAAGGAAGGCTCCTCCCCCACATATGGACCTGGCTTAGCCTGGCTTCCTTCAGGTCCTACTCAGATGTTACCTTCCTGGTGAGGGCCTCCCTGGCCATGCTCTCCTCACACCTTCTATCTCCTTGCTCATTTTATTTTTCTCCCTACCTGTTACCACCAGCCCAACACTGAATCTATTTTGCTTATTTATCTTTCTTTATCGTCTCTCTCTTCCAAGAGGAGTAAAAGTTCACAAGGGCAAGATTTTTTGTCTGTTGGTTCACTGCTGTACTCCTGGTGACAGCACAGTCCCTGGCATACAGCAGGTGCTCAATAAATATTTGTGGAAAGACTGGAAGGAAAGAGTTATGAAGCACTGTGCAAAACTAAGGCTTCTGGAGTTTATCTGGAAGACAAGGGGAAGCCATGGACATTTTTAACTTGGACAGTAAGATAACTGGGTCTGTGTTTTCTAGGATAATAACTCTGGTGGTGACAATGATAGAATGGTGGTGGTGGTGGGGACTGGAAGCAGGACGTCCCATGAAGAGGTCATTGCACAAGTGGATGACAGTCTGACATGGGGCAGTGGCAGGGGAGGCAAAGGGGAAAAGAAGGATTTGAAGGGGCAATGATAGTTTAAAATGCGTAGCTCTGGTTTTATGCATCAACTCCAGAAAACTGCTTTTAAGTGTTTTCATTTCTCATGTACAACAATCCATCAGTTCGAAATCAGTTCTAATCTTGGTGCAAAGGATGCTTCTGAACCTTGGCTTACAGAAAAGCAAGCTAGACTGCAACGCTGAGAAGGCATGCGGGTCAGGCTGCTCCTACGGAACCTGTGAAAGGGAGCTGATCTCTGGAAGCAGGTCTGTCTCTGTCACACATCCTGGAGGCAACCTTTTTGTCTGGTCGGGTGAGGCGACTCCTCTCCGCTATCTCCCTGTTCATCTCAGTGTGACATTTCAGTATGTTTTCTTTGGCTTCAAGGCCCTCATTCAATCTGAGATTGTCTTTCTTCCCCTTCTTTTACAAGACTTGCTAACTAACCACCAGTGCAATGTTTTACTGTCTCCTCGGGCCCTTTGCCCTTCGTTTGGTCACCCCTCACATACTCCCTTCTAAGCTTTTTCTCTGGTTCTTACTTCCGGACCTTCTTTCGCGGTGGGCAAACAGCTTGGAAAGCTTTCCTAAAGCCCAGCTATAAGTCACCTTGCCCTCCTTCGACCTCCATCCTCACCTGCCAGTCAAAGCACCTTCCCCGTGTGTGAAGGCAACAGAAGGCCATGCTCAGGAATGAAAGAACTCAGAAAAATGTGCCACCACCTACCGTTCTTGAAAACATAATTCCTTGAAAATACACTCTGGCCAGCTGAGAAGTTCCTACAACCAGATGTCAGAATGGAAGTCCTGATGAACAGGGACGGGGCGTCTGTCCCGGGGTACCACGAAGGCACGAGGACTCCATGCGGCAGAGACCTCTGCACACACTGACTGATGTGGCCACACCACAAACATCAAGGATGCAGACAGGAAGGTCCCGCCTTTCACAGGGACTTCTGAATGAAGCCTAATGAAACCACCTCTTCCTTAGGAATTGTTATCCTTCATTAAGGTAATAATCCTATAATTGGAATCTCTCTGTAGAAGCTTCTCCCTCAAGAAGAGTACACTGTGAGATTCAGAAGTTCAATTAAATATGATTATAGCTGTCTTTAAAAACAAAAACAAGAAGCAGTCACAGCTAGGAACAGGCCTGGAAACAATTTTCTGTGGCTTTCTGTGGGTGAGGAGCATTTCACGTCACTCCCCCGTGGACACAGCTCCCTGGCCACCACTCCAACCAGCCAGGCCACAGGGGCTCCCCGTGGCAGTGCGCCAGGCCCCTCACGATGGGCTGTGGCCAGCTTCTCCAGCTGCATCTCCAGGAACCTCGCCTCGCAGCCCTCCTCTCCTCAGACTCACTATCCTGTAGCTCTTTGAACTGGCGCCATCCTCCCAGGCCTTGGTGCCTTCCCATATGCCCATCCTTGTCTGGGACCCTCTGCCCTCTTCCTCAGCTCAAGGTGGAAACCCTACTTGCCTTCTTCTCCGTGAAGATTTCCAGGTACAGCACGCTCTCTCTGCCACCCGCATAGAATTAGGGTGGTCATCAAAGCCGCCCGCACATCAGCAGTTGCTCACAGAACGAAACTAAGCCTAATCAAGTGGACTGAGTTCTCATGCCAAACGCCCTTGACATCCTCCCAGGATTCTGGGGGCAAGGCCCCTCTCAGCACCTGTTGTATGTAGATACCTGGATCAGACGCCCCTGACCCCATTACCAGAATTAAGACTTGGGGCCCACAGTGGGTAAATCCAAGTATTCCATCCCTTGAGGGTGATTTCCTCCAATAGTAAATAAATAACAAAAGAGGCCGATTTCTTCCTGGACTTGATGCATATTTTATTTGACTGTAAGCTCCATGAGTGCAGGGACTAAATCTATTTCTTTGCTCACTGTTCTATCCCCAGCACCTGAGACAGTGCCTAGCTCGAGGAAGGGTCTAATCAATGTCTGCTGAGAGGACGACTGTCTTATCTGAACTCACTTCTCAGGTAGAGCAAAAAGCCTGGCACAGTTCCCACTTACCCATGCCATGCCCAATGAATGAATCCTAGTCCGAGTCGTAAAATGAGGCCATTTTCTTTATGAGAAAACCAAACTTGGGAAAGCCCTTCCGTCAGCAACACACACCTGCCTTCCTTCTCCCAGCCCCCCCCACCCCCGCTTTGTCTCGGCTTCTGTGTGCAACCCTGGGACATAAAAAGCGGCTTTGTGTTACTGCTGGAAGGAAGGGCTTCACAGGAACGCCAAACGGTATTAACCTTTTCTCCCCAAGAGCATTTAACACACCAGGTGACTGTAAACTTGGGCGGCTCGGGAAGGAATTAGTGCAAAATTCAGACAATAAAGAGAGAGGGGCCTTCACATCTTCAAAATCCAGAGACCTGCACATGTCCCCCTGGAGAAGCACCTCAGGGACGCCCACGCCGGGCTCCAGGTCCCTCCAGGGCAGCCCTTTCCTCTGGGCTGGCTGGCTTTTCCCGGAGTGTCTGCCCACTGGCACATGCTGGGAGCAGCAGCGGCCGTGGCATCAATAAAGCTGACTTCCTCCCGCGTCTCTAAATGCTCAGGGCCGGAGCTTCAGAGACGGGACATTTGTCAATTCTGCCTCTGTGCCAACCTGGCTCTCCTAGGAGTCTCGAGGCTACACCGATCCAGAAAGAGATCCTCTTTACTTCTCTGCATTCTCTGAAGATGACCAGAAACAGTCATACAAAATGAACAAAGGGATTACCAATTAATCTGCCCTCGCTGGCTCCTGTGACTGCAAAGATACGATTACAAAGCCAGGATTTGCAAGAGACCTCAATTCCTCATTAATCTCTACTATCGTTTCTATCGCTGCTTTTTTTAAGCTCCTTTCTTAGGCAGGGAATGAGAGGGAGCAATGTTCTTTCTTCTCTCAGTAGTAACTGAAAAATATGTCCTTAACATTTCAGAAAGTGGACTGTCCCTGCGCTATAACCACTAAAGCATGGAGGTGAAATGGCCTGAGTGTACTTTATGCTATCATCTATCTAAAGGAATGAATTTAAGCGTGGAGAACCAAAACCCGTGGTTTCTTTGGAGAGCATGAATCTGATAATCCAGAAAAACTCCGGGGCCTAAGAATCTCCAAGTTCTTTGCATTCTACTTGCTGCTGTAGAGCATATTTCCACCGTTCAGAAGTGGGCAGTGAGCAGCCTCTGAACTGTGGTCCCCATGAGCCTCCGCTCTCCGGCCATCTGGAGCTGGGGCCCGCAGAGGAAACAGGTCCCGGCATCTTTCTGCCAGGTCCACTCCATGGGTCAGTGCTACAGAGTAATCAAAAAGCACTGGGGGCTTTTCTCCTCTTTCCCAGAAGTGTCTGCCAGCTCCATTCGGCTGGAGGTTCTGCCACAGACACACATTCCTCCTGAGAGAGCAGAGACTCTACGAGCTGGGGTGGACTGAAGTGTCCGTACCAGCTGCTAACGACATTAATCCTGGCACATAATGCACGGTGGCTGTTTGTCGACATACCACAGTGGCTCCCAGTTCTGCTTTTCTCTGGCTCTCCTAAATACCTGTTCACATCCTTCAAACTCGGGCTTGGTAGAAAGCTGAGGATGGGGCTTAGAAGGCAAACGGGGTGAGGTTCCCCCAAGTGGTGCTGGAAGAGCATGCCATCGGAGGCGCACTCCTGCTGGGCCCTGCTCTTACCTGGATACGGCACTCTCCCTTTGGTGACCAGCTCTGTGAGTAAGATTCCAAAAGACCACACGTCAGACTTGATTGTGAACCTCCCGTACAGGGCTGCTTCAGGGGCCGTCCACTTAATGGGGAACTTTGCACCTGCAGGAAGAACAGCTGGTTACTGGACAGACAGAGCGCATTGCGCTGGGTACGGGCTGGGGAGGGAAAAGCACTCGGAAGCTGCTTTCAGGCAGCAGGTTCAGAGAGGATGATGGACAGGGCGTGAAGCAAGGAACGGACGGACTAGGACTGAGAAGCTTGGGTCTAGTCCTCGCTCTGCGACCTTAAAGCCAGTTTAATTTTAATTTTCAGATCAAAGGGTTGGACTTCAAAGTCCCTGAAAGCTCTGGCTTCCAGAACTTGAATCTTGGACCATATTGAATGTCACAGGTTTGCTCTGGAAGTCGGGCTGACCTGTGATTTAGGAAACTAATTTAGATATTTTTTGTTTTGCTTTGAAATTATATTTTAATAAATACACATATTGGATCATAATGCTACTCTTATGGGTCCTTGAGTATATAAAGCCATATTTGCTCTGACCGAGGGGCATAAAAATCAGATCGAATCCCCAGGCTTCTCCCAGGGTGGAGACAGTTTGCTTTGGCCCCTGTGTGATGTTGAAATGGGCTATATTCTCCCGAGGCCTCCCACACCCAGAGCAGAGAAAGGATTTAGCCTCTGGCTCCTTCCCTCCCTACGTGCTCTTTCTTCCCTCCACCCTTCCCCCTGATAGTGACTACCTTTAATTCCAGGATAGTTTCTTCTGCACTGTATGAGCCCTAACTTACTCCCTACCTTTCTCCTACCAGCCACAGAGGGTACAATGTAATGCCTGTTTTTAAAAAGCAGTCTTGCTTCAATGACTGTCTTATGAGTCTCTGATTTCTCGAGACCAAGGAGCGTATTCATGCCAAAGTCAGTAGAATCTTTTCTTTCAAATTTCTCCCATCATTAAAAGAATCCTCTCTCCAATCCAAAAGGAAGGGTGCGGTCCACACTGCCCTTTACAAGGCTAGATGTGTGAACAGGGAATTAAAATGGACTCAGCAGCCTCTGCTCTCACACATCAGGCTGAGCAATTATAAAGCAGTTCCAGATATTTCATTGAACAAACTAAAAGGAAAACACAAGGAATTTTTATTATGGATATAAATACAATTATATGCTTAAAGCGTGTTAATTTTACTTAGGAGCTCCTAAAAAAATACCATACAAAGGCCGACAAAATCAGAAACTTTCATAGTATTTTCTAGGAAATGTGCAAAAGTGGAAATGATTAAAATCTTTAAATTAGCATGGTTTTAATAACCAGAGGTATGATAAATCACCATAATTAGATTTTTGTTTTAAATACAGTATATGACAACATCTTTAGCAAATCTATCCTGGCATTTTCTGGCAATATAATTTTCCTCTCCATCTCTTCTACGCCAGTGTGAAATGAAATAATAATAATAAAAAATCCTGCTACTTCATTATACGGCAGCTCACATTAACACTGGAGCAGAAAAGTTATCCTATAGTTTTCTTTTCCTTTTATGCATTGAGTTATTTTTAATTAGCCATGTTCTCAAGCATATTATTTATATCTTTCCTTAAGTGTTACATGATTCCACACAAGGCCTGGTATTCTCTCAAGAGTCGTTTTGTTTTTAAAGTTTCTTTCAAAGCATTCTTCTCACACGTCTTATCCTCCAGCATTCTGTTCACGCAGCTTTGGACTCTGAGCCGCTGGGATTAATGCAATAGATTTTCCTCAGTGTCGAGAGCAGGCTTTGCCCTGGAACAAACCTCAGCTGGAGTTCTCTTATTTCAGAGAATTAAAGGTATATTAAATTCATTCCTATTTAAACCATCTCTGGAGTCAAATGGCTTGGAAATCTATGTCCATCTCTGAAGCAAACAGAACATTTTTCTCCCCCGTGCAGAAACAAATCCTGTAAATAAAATGACAAGAAAAAGAAGCCTTTCTTCCTTTCTTGGAATCGCTCAACATTGGTGACGGGGTGTGTGCTGCTGAAAGTAAACTATTCGAAATTTGGATAAAGTCATTTTGGATTTTCCCAGAGAAGATTTCATAATTGCGGATTTTAAAAAATAAACACATGTCAATATGTCAGCCAACTGCACTAACCTGCTTTATTATTTTCTCATTATATCACCTACAACAAGAATTATATAAATGTTCAAAAAATAAGTGAAAACAAAGGCTATTAAGGATCTCTGATAGGAAATCATTTATATATATGTTCTTTGACTTATTAGCACGAGCTTACTTAAATTTCTTTTGTATTAGTTTGCTTTCTAAGATAAGCAATGTATTTACACCTAATACAGTTTGGAGGGAAAAAACATGAGGAATGTTTTTGTCCAATTTCACCCACTTCTTTTCATCTTAAAATGGCAGCCACTGTTGACAAAAGAAGCTTCTTTAAAGATAATTCATATTTTCCTTTTCAAGGAAGACAAAAGGTTAATAAATTAAAGCAGTGATAAGCTAGTTGTTAATCATTAACTTAGTTTCAACATAAGAACTGATCGATCGATCCTCACTCTTCTACTCATCTCATTACCTCTATTTCCTCTCCTCTTGGTTCCCCACCTCCTGAGGGTGCAGATGCAGCTCTGAATGGGGGAGAGCTCACCGGGGGTTTTCGGAAGGGATCTTTGCAAATGGATATGCAGGTTGCACATTGCAAACCCCAGTCCATGAGAACAGCGTCCCTGAGGCTGTCCAGTATACGACCTATACAATCCTATGGATGGCCCTGCCGGGGGCTGCGATGGGCTCTATCCTTGGGTGAAGTTAGGAAAGCTCAGAAACCTGGAAGAAAGGGTCTCCTGGGTGTAAACATCACCTTTTCCTTGAAAATAAAGTTCTGACCCCTCAGATTTTTTCACAGATATCATGGCAGGCATAAAGTTAGGATCAAAGTTGTCTTCTAAGCAGTACGGATTGGTGGAAAAAAGCAGATGCTGTCAAGAGACCCACCCTACGATGAACTTGGTATTGTGATGTGACTGGCTGATTCACCCTTCTTGAAATTCTCATTTGGGAGCAGGATTCAGATGCCAAAGCCATTTCCTCTCCTCTGCACTTTATTGGAGGAAAGCTGGCAAACTATGCAAGTATGATGGATGACCCGCGTCACTGACATCACGGGCTCTGAAGGACATGGTAACACTCAAGGTACTGTTCAATGTTTACATGAACTAAAAAAATAAAGGAATTAGCATCACCCCAGTTTTTATTCCTTACTAAATTACTTTAACAGTTAGGACTCTTTGAAGCCAATAGACAAAGGCCATACATAATACATTTGTATTTGTGTATGGACTGGAAAGCATCTTTTCCTGTGAATGTTTTCTAGGCAGTGTTTACAGATTTTACCAACCTCCCAAGCTAAACTCATTGCTGAAAGTTTGACCTGGTGCTATCACTGGGACCTGTGTCCTGGAGCCACCAGACAGGTAGAATATCTCTGTATTTCAGTCATTTATCCCCTGGAATAGCAAAGAGGACCAGTGAGCCTTAGGCTGAATCATTTTCTGTGGTGAGTAAACACACTAGTGTTCTAAATAACAGTTTCTTACATACATCTCATTCCTGTTCTCTAACGTCTGTTGAGATGTGAAATAAGCCAGTGGTAACAACACGGGTCTTACTCACTCCCCTGGCTTCAACGACCATCCCGACTCCAGTGATGCCTGTGTTTGTATCACCACGTGGCACCCCCTCTGTCTTGAGTTCCTGACCAGTAGAACCAACTCCCCCCTCAATGTCTCCATTGGGAGGTCTCAAATAGCCTCTCATATACGACATCCAAAATTCATCTTCCCCACAATTCTGCTGCTTTTTCAGGGTTTGCTGCCTTGTGAACTACCTAGAGGACGATACCAGGATGCTGAGAATCTTCCTCATCTGGATGCTGTGTCTATTTGTGCATCGCTGTGCACTTGGACAGCAGCACAGGGCCCGCCTGGAGAGGAAGCTCAATAAATCTTTACTGAGTCATCTTGTGTCCCGGCCGCTTTATCATCCTCCATGTTGAGTCTACTTCACACCCTTGAATGTGTCCATTTCTCTTCATCTTCACTACCCTCGCTCTAGTGCCCACTTGTTCACTGTCACTTGCCTGGACTCCTGCAATGGCCTTCCAGTTGGGCCCCCAGGCACAATCTGGTCCCTCCTGCCTACTTCTCCAGCATCTTCTTGTTATCCTGGGCCTCTCTTCCTCTGCTCCCCTCCCTACCCCAACCTCTCCACTGACCTTCTCTGACTGCTCCTACCTGCTGCAGGGCCATGGGACAGGCTGTTCCCTTTGCCAAAGGTCTCCCCCCTACTCCCAGCTCATGGCTATCTCCTGCTCCTCTGTTCTTGGCCTAACTGTCCCTTGCAGAGGGAACCTTGCCTGAGCACTAAGACTGGGGGAGGTTCCTCAGCTCTGCGCTGCCAGAGCACTTTGTCCTTTGTAGCTGTTACTCTTCAAGTACAATGAATACAACAGTTGTCTGCATGCATCTCTCTCCATAGACAGATACTGTCCCTGAGGGCAGGAGCATGCCTTTCTGGATGGCCACCGTATCTCCAGTACTGAGCCTGGCACACAGAAGACACTCGATACAGAGGTGTTGAATGAATGCCTGAGTAACTGGACAGCTGATCAGCCCTTCCTGCCTTCCTTTCCAGGCTGAACAACCTTGGTTCCTTTTGGGGCTTATTCTCAGTTCCCTGCTGTTTGTCCTCAGTGACCAGTGTCACTGTCTATCTCCATCTGGATGCCCTTTTAAGGGTTTAACAACCACCAACTAGTAGAAAAACATCTGCCAGACAATAATGAAACTTAAAAATACCTGGAAAACCCTACGTTTTTAGTGCCAAATGAAGTGTGTTCAGATCCCCTTTGAGTCTGAGTGAATCCATCTGAGGTGGAAGGAGCCCCAGACTTTGCTCTGTGAGGATCATGGGGCCCAGTTCGCTGGAGTGCAGCTACGGCATTACATCAGCAGGAAGACAAGGTGGCCAGAGGCCCTGGGAGCATTCATGGCCAAAGAAAGTGGAAATCCTTTTCTAAACAGACTGGAAAGGAAGGAGGTCACTGGACGCCAATCATCCACCCTCATGCGGCCCTGGTCTTTCTCATTTAAAACAAGGTTAACAATCACCCATGCTTCAAGTAAGAGAAAGGAGAGGGTTGTAGATTTATTCACGTATCAAAGTTTGTCCACAAAACAACAACAAAAAACCCCACTACTGCTGGTCCGGTTTTGTTCTCTCTTTTCCTACCATAAGTAATTCTGGACTTTCCCCCATGTGCCTGGCACTGTCCTTAGTGCTGGGGATACAACCGTGACCTCAACTCTGGCTCTCATGGAGCTGGCAGCTTGGTTGGGGAAGGAGATAAAACAAATGAGTGGCCATTATATATGTCAGACGCTGGCAAGTGCTAGAAAGAACAATAAAATGGGCTACAAGGACAGATCTGTGGGGCTTTGCAAGCCACACTAAGGACTCTGGATCCCATCCTACGTGTGATGGGAAGCCACTGGTGCTCGTGAGCGGAAGTGTGATGACATCCTACCTCATTCTCTCTCCTTGTCTTTAAAACTTGGAAGGTAACATATCACTACTTTGATAACAACTTGCGATGAGATAGAATGTGAAAAGCATTTTGACTTTTCAAAATTCTTGAAAAGCGCCACGACATTTCAAGGCCCACGGGTGTCTATTCACAGTTAACAATTGGGTAGGTTATGCTTCTATTGTCACTTCTGTCATCATGTTTATTTAACTAGTGGTTCTAGTCACATTGGTGCTATTTTAGCACACTTTTCACAATTGAATAATACTAATAATCTCAGGAACAAAGGAGTAACACTTAACATACTCTAACACTTTGCAATGCTCAAACTTTTCTATAAAGAAGTGAATGATCTTGTCTGAGTTTCTTCCTCCCTGGTGCTCTTCCTTTCCTTCCAAGCACTTCTTGTCTCTGCTGCAGGCTCCTCGTCATTCCCCGACTCTAATTCCGAGTGTCTGCCAGGCCTCAGGGCTGCAGACTCTTCTCCCTCTGCCTGTTCCTTTGGGGACACACCCTCTCTCATGACTAACCCTGCCCACCGCCTCCACGGAACGAGGCTGGATGCGGATGCCCTAGACACACTCTGTCTCTCATTCCAAGTCTTGGCGCTTGATTTGCAAATGCCTAAGGGCAAAGGCCTCTGGGGGGTCTCCCACTTTTATCTGAAATGTGGCAACTATGAATCTAAACTTATTTTTTCACCAAATCATCTTACTATGAAGACATTTTATTATAAAGGAGATTCTTGTACTAGGTGGAAAATTTTACTAAATGACTGACTTATAAAGTATGTTCTCACTTTAATATTTAAGGATGTAAACGGAGTCCACCCCTCCCTTTTTTTTTTTTTTTTGCAGGGAAGGTTTTGCCCTGAGCTAACATCTGTTGCCAATCTTCCTCCTTTTCTGTCCTCCTCCCCAAAGCCCCAGTACAGAGTTGTATATTCTAGTTATAAGTCGTTCTAGTTCTTCTTTGTGAGCTGGTGCCATAGTACGGCAACTGGCAGACAGGTGGTGTGGTTCCGCACCCAGGAAGTGAACCCAGGCCGCCGAAATGGTGAGAGCCCAAACTTTAGCCCCTAGGCCATCAGAGCTGGCTCCAGGGTCCCTTTTTTTACAATCCCTTTTCTGGGAGTCAGATCATCGTTCTGCCAGGCTTCAAGGTGGAGAAGCTGGAAGCCAGCTGGGCCTTCTCCCCTTCCTTAAACCTTGCATCTAGTCTGTCACCGAGGCCTCTTGTTTCCCTCTTTGACAAGTCCCTCAGATTTGCCCTCTCTTGTTTAAGCTCTCTGCCAAAACTTGGTTTGGGTCCTCATCCTTCTGTTAGGTCCTCCTGCCATCAGCTCAGTGCCCTGCCTTCAGGTCACTGTCCTTCCAACTAATTACTTTAAACTTCAGCTTCTTAATGGGTCCCCCTCACCAACCAGAGCGGGCTCCCTACTGCATGAAGTCAAAATCCCCCACCTGGTTTTCGCAGGCCTGGTTTTCATGTATCTAGTCAGCTTTGAATCCTGCTAGCCCAAACGCACAGTCAATCCAGTCCAGTGTGCTTTCCCATAACCTGGACCCTGCACTTGGCACAATCATACTTGCTCCTTCTACATTAGCTTGTTCTAGCTGCCTTCTCTCCTTCCACCTGCTTAGCTAAAGCCTACTCAGTCAAGTCCCACATCCCTCCTGAGGCCACGTGTGATTACTCCAGCCTTCACTGATCCCGCCAGGGCATGTGGAGTCAATGCTCTAAATAACGGTTTAATGCTTGACAGTAGGAGCTACCACAATAGCTAAACATACATTGAGTGCTTGCAAAGCGTCAGACATCACGCTAAGCGCTTTAGACAAAGGAGGTAGATACCGGTAATAGCGCTGTTCCACAGATGAGAAAACCGAACACAGAGAGGTAAGAGAGATGCCAAAGACACGTGGCAATGGGGGACCTTGGATATGAACCTTGGTTCTATGCCGCCATGCCCATGTCTCCAACATGTCTTTCCACTAGTTTTACATGTGCTATTTTTTATCTCCTTAAATAGAAAGTGAATCCTTTGATGCTGGACACCACATTTTATACTTATATTCTTATATTCCTCCAGACTACCTTGACTAAGGCTGGTTAAACAGCAACTGCTCAACAAATGCTTTAACTGGCTAAGGGGTCAACCCAGCAATTTATCCAACACTCTGATGGCCAAAGAAATTCTCTTGCTTTACACAGATTTGATCAAGCAAACAAAGAAAAGAGTGACAACACCGCAGTGCAACAAATTAATAATTATCTTCACCCTTAGAGTAATAGGTATAAAATCATCCTTGCCATACTCCAGACAGTCTGACTGATGCTCTTGGTTTTTAAGTGAAAACAGGATGACCAGCTAAATTCATTAAGTCAGAATAGCTCATCCTTGCCCCTAGGCACTGTTCTAGTTAATGAAGGTCCGTACCCCTAGGGGCCAGCCAACCTGTTTTCTGCTCCCTCAAATAGAAACAGTTCTTACTTGATTCAGTTACTTACTGTATTTTATGCATCTTCACGCATTAAGATGATGGCAGCGGCATTTCAAATGCTCAAATGAAGACAGCAGAAACTCGCTCCAAGTCTACTTCCTGCACTAAGCATATGTAAGCTGGCCAGAGAACAGGGAGCAAATGCTCTTCAGTGATGATGCAAAGAGGCCCACCTGCGGGCTGAGTTGGGATCCAGGGGTCATTTGTGGAAGGCCTAGGGCAGTCATTTAGGAAAGGAGCTTCAGAATCAGGCAGACCTGGGCTTGCACATTGGATTTGCTGGGTGACCTTTTTTTTGCTGAGGAAGATTCACCCTGAGCTAACATCTGTGCCAATCTTCCTCTATTTTGTACATGGGTTGCCACCACAGCATGGCCGCTGACAAGTAGTGTAGGTCTGTGCCTGGGAACCAAACCGGGGCTGCTGAAGTAGAGTGTGCCAAACTGAACCACTAGGCCACAGGGCTGGCCTCTGCTGGGTGACCATTTAAAGCCTCCCTCAGTCTCAGTCTCTTTGTCTGTAAATTGAGGAGGATGATAACCTCATAAGACTGTGGTGAAAATTACACATAATGTACGGGGTTTAGCACAGCATTTGGCACCTTGTAATAGCTAAATAAATGCAAGCTATTATTTTATTTGCATAGTAAGGCAAAGGCACTGAGTTGCATCAGGTTAGCCAAAGCTCGCCAAACTTTCAGAAGGGAAAGAGGATGAAGAAAACCCAATACACTCATCACTCAATCACTGAGAACTTACGGAGTGTCCAGTTAGTCCCCAGAACAGAGGGAGGGACTCCTGAGAAAACCAAGCACAGGTCACCTCCTGCCCTGGTACTTTCCAGGCAGCTGGGGAGACAGAGTTCACATAACCCAACAGAGAGCTAAATTGAGGCTGGTTTTAGGAAGAAGACGGCTCAGGAGAGAGGGGAAAGAGGAAGTGCACAGGGAATGGAGGCTCTGGGTAGTGGTGGCCACATCCAAATGCTGCAGTGTGACCCATGGTTCTCTCTGGGTGAGGCTCAGGGTGGGACCAGGACAGGCCTGGGTGGGGCCCAGCTCACATTACGGGGTCTGGGTGTAGAGCTGAGCTGTTAAGCCTTTTTTTTTTTTTTTTTTTCCTGGTGACCAGGCCAATTCCATAGCTCTGTCTCAGAAAATATCCCCTTTGGCTAAAAATCCAGGCCAAGGTGGAGAAGGCAAAGCCAGTGCAGAATACAAGAAGCCAAATCCTTCCTACAGAGAATACAAGTGGTGCCGTAAGAGCATTTCCAAGGAGGAAAGGCATTAGCATCAACAATAGACACCGGTTTTCTGAACCAAAGATCCATCTAGAGCCCTCTTCAATTATGAAGCCACAAACTCTGCAAATTACTACATTCAGTATTAAATAATGCTCAATACTTCAACTTTGAAGTTATCCGGGAGAATAAAGGAAAAGAAATCATGAACTAGGCCAGTAACAGGAAGCTGATTATGTGGTGGTAGAGGGGTGACAAGGCAGGACTAGGAAAGGATATCCTGTGAAAGACGTAAAATCAAAGCTGACCTGACCTGCAACTCTGTGGTTATTCAAAGAAAGCAATGACTTCGAACCCAACAAAACCTGGCAAAGCAAACTCAGAATTTTCACACTAGGCCCAAGGAACGACTTTCGAATTTGCCAAACGTGTCTGGAGTCATACAACTGTGTATTTTGCAGTTATTCCTGGTGACATATTCTGCTGAAACTTCTACTTTAAGTTCACAAGGTTTTAGCACCATGTTTTAAAAAGAAAAACAAATGAAAAGTAAGTGGTACAGTGGAGTGAGATGATATTCCATCTGAAATGCATACGGTCAGCAGGGTGTTTGAGAAGAAAGGAGACAGGGAGTAGAGAGGATGTGGGTGGAGGAGGGGTGAGTGCAGGCAAGGAAGACAAAAACCAAGGACCAGGGGCAGAGCCTGAACATATTGCAAAGACAAGGGTTGATTAGGCAGGCATAGATCCAAGGTCTGGTGTAGCGGAATCCATGGAAGGAATATTTAGGCTAAGAGGGGTGGGCAAAGTTCCAAGGGGAGCCCAAAATCGAGGACCCGACATAGAAGGGGTGGAAGGTCCATCAGTGGGTATTGAAAACCTAATCAGGACAACCAGAGGACAAAGAGGAGCAAACCCGGGCACCAGGGAGAAGGGGGGCACCAGTCGTGGGAAGGAAAGACGGGCAGATGAACCATGCAGGAGCATGACAGTCTTCCGAGGAGAACAGAAAGCAGGCTGTGACATTTCTTCTATACATTTATGGGGGAGTCAGAAGGTGGGGGGAGGATGCTCTGGGCTGCTTGCCTTTCTCCATCACCCTCCTCCCAATGGTGACCAATGACAACCCAGGATAACTGTCACTGGCAACACAGAAGTAAGGAATGAAATTAATGAGCATCTCCTGAAATCATGGGTTTTTGATGCTTTACTCAGGAAGGAAATCTAAAAATCACCAAGAGGACTTTCCCTGAAATGCAGACTGTGTTGGCAGCACCGGTTTAAGCAGCTGCCTTGGGTGGAGTGAGGGAAGGAGGAACCCTGCTTGCTCTTCTAGAACACCAAAGCTCTGACTAATTCCAATTATCCTTCCAGCTTTCCAAGAGCCAAAAGGGAAGCAATGTCAGAATGAAAATTCTGATTCACAGCCCCAGTAGGATGGATGCTACCTCTGTGGACTTTTATCCGGAACAAAAGGCAAGAAAGCTGTGTACAGAGCTTGGTAACCATCTGCACGCTGCTGTTGAGGATGGTGAGAACTCAGACCTAAGTCATAAACAGATGTCCTGGATGCAGCTCAACACAGAAATGATTCCAAGAATCCAGCCACCCCCAGAAGGGGCGGTGGGCCTGGGTTAGTCTGACTTCATGCCACAAAGTATGCTAGGCAGCAAGGACCAGCAGTGGGGTCGGAGACGCTGCTTGGGAACAGCTGGGGTCACATTGAGGGTCTGGTTGGAGGTTAGGAAGAAATTGAAGGAAGAGAGGATATGCAGAAGACAATAAGCACTTTGAGGCTGCTTTTTTAAATTCCCCCCCCCCCCTCGAGTGCCAGTGCTGTTGGGAAGACCCTCACTATGCTGTTGAACATCTTCCTTTGGCTGGAAGAAACAGAGGCTTCAAATCTGGGGTAGTTTTCACATGCACCGCCTGTCCCTGATTATCCAGATGATGCAAATGCAGGAGTTCCTTTTGCCAGCAAAGCAAGACAAGGAAGCCAAGTGACATTTCTGATGTTTGATGGCAGTCTGCAGTTCCTATTTACACACTTTAAAATCACAGAGGGTGACCATCTGCTTCCTTTTTGATGATTACTAAAAAACGGGGGATGCACAGACCAAGGACTTGCACTTGACCATTTGGAAACAAGCGCCAAATCACTCTGCTGGAGACAGGCACAAAGGAGAGAGAGACAGCCAAACGGAATACAGAACGTGACCGCCCAGGGCACATGACAAGGAGAGGTATTGCGACCAGCCGGCTCTCAGTGACCAGGGCTTACAGCTGTCCATCTGTTTCCTCTGGGCAGAGTCGGGGGGCTGTCGGACTATGGGCTGGAAGAAAGGAGCGCATGTCCTCCCCACAATCAGTTTTAGTCTTAAAGGACACTGGGGTAGGTAAGGGTGAGTTCAAGTCCGTTTTCTTTTCATTTTAATCTTTGGCTTTCCATCGTGCTGTCTTCCAGGGAAATGGATGGTCTGCACAGTCTGTCTCCCTGTCCCTGGCTGCCTCACCCCCAGTCCCTGCCGGTTAACCTGGCCCCTCAGCCGCACGGGGCTCAGCGGATAAACAAAGCAACCCTCTCAGAGATGCCGGTGGAAGCCCGCGGCTGTGAGCGGCGGAATACAAATGAAGGCGCTCTGCTGCCTGGTGACGGAAGCGTACCAAACTGAGGATGGGGAGGCTCGATTAGAACCAGGCTCGGCGAAGGCATGCAACCCGGCGGCTTGGCGAGAGAGACGACCCACCAGCCGAGGGCAGTCGGTGCCCCTGCCCCACCCCCAGACGGCCCCTCAGGATAGATGATAAACTTTGACCGCGGGCAGTGCAAGCAAACGCGTTTCCTGCTTGGGACGTAAAACAATAGCTGCCTTGGAAAGGGTTTGCTTTTTGTCAAAGGATGGTTTGCCTCCCCAGTATGGGAAGAATTAGATTAAATTCAGTAATTAAAAAGAGCCCCCCCCCGCCCCCCTTCCCCTGACATTTGCTGTTCAGGTCACGGCGCACTGCGTGGGAACTGCAATGCTGTTGTTGACGGAGAACAAGAAACGCATGTGCCGACAGGGGCAGAGGGAGGGCATCTCACGGCCAGATCAGCCTTGATCTGCCACCGGATTACAGGGGCCTCAGAAGAGGCTGATTAATAATTCTGCAGGAGCCCTTGAGCTGGAAAGCTGGCGTTCTGAGTCTGATAATCCCCAGTCCTTGTAATACAAAGGAAGGACAGGAATTGAATTCACAGTTCTGAATTGTGAAAATCGAAATTTGAAAAACAGGGATCCACTTCTTTCTGACTGTGTTTGTCAACCTAGCTGCCTGCTTGTTTGTGTTAAATGGCTACTGTGCTTTTTGAATCCAAAATCTGATTATATTTAATTAGTACAGGCATCTGGGATTTCTAATACACAAAGAGTTATTAAAGTAACAAATCTTTCTAAAATATGTTCTCCACGAAAGAATGTGTTAATTTATGCAGTAACAATTTTTTAACATGAAATAATTAACAGGAAAACCGCAACAATTATGAATTCTTTGCCGTCTAATGTATACGTGAATTTTCCTCCAGATAATAATCTATTCAACCTAAACCCGCAATAGTGGGAGCATTTGAACAGATGCATTTTTCTTCTTCTGTTTAATACACAAACCTAATCGTACAGCAGGTCTTACACAGTCTCGACTGCCTCTGTTTCTACGTGCATTTCAAAGACCCAAAGATTAAACTGCCTTGACATTTGCTTCCTCAACAATGATCCCGTCATTAACTTACATCTTAAAAAGAAACCCAAACAAACCCAAAACACAGAGCGACTCTATGTTCCTGTCTTCATGATGGTTTCAATCAGGAGAGGAGAGGGTTAAATAGGCAGGTCCTCTATGCAGGAGACCCTGATGGGAACAGGTCAGAGAAGATCAAGGAGGAGCGTGCTTGCGTGCGTGCGTGGTGCTTGCATGTGTGCGTGCAGAAAGAAAGGGGTCTGGCCATCCAAAAAGACACAAAGCTGAGTGCTGTCAGGAGGAGCAAGAAGAAGCAAAAAAAAAAAAAAAAACCCAACAGCTACTCCTGATTGTCTTCTCTTATCGTCACAACCACCTGAAAGGTAACCAACACCACCCTATTTCACGGACGAGAAAGCTGAGGCTCAGGGAGGCTAGAACTTCTGCAAAATCCAAGACCAGGGGGCCGGCCTGTGGCCTAGTGGTTGGGTTTGGTGCGTTCTGCTTCATCAGTGTGGGTTCGGATCCTGGGTGCAGACCCACATCACTTGTCAGTCATGCTGTGGCGGTGACCCACATATAAAAAATAGGGGAAGAGTGGCACAGATGTTAGCTCAGGGCAAATCTTCCTCAAGCAAACAAAGAGGAAGATTGGCAATGGATGTTAGCTCAGAGCTAATCCTTCTCAGCAGCCCCCCGCCCCGCCCCCAAAAAACAAACCAAGACCAGGAAATGCAGAGTCAGGATTTGAACACAGGCTTATCCAGCTCTGAAGCTCCTGTGTGATCTGGCCGGGTGCAGGGAACACTGGGGTTGTGAACAACCCTTTCCGGAGGGTCTTGTAGTCACAACAGTATCTGATTCCCAGAGAGAGCCGTGCACGTTGCTCAGAGAGCAGGAGAGCTTGTCTGAGAAGAGTGTGGAGAGGCGACAGCCATTTCGGCTATTTCCACCTCTGCAAACAAATATTTATTAAATACCTACTAAGTGCTCTGTGCTGGTTTTCAGGCCAGATCACCTCTGCAGAGAAGCAGTACGACTGGGTCCACAGATACTTGGGAGAACTGTTATAACAGTGCCCGTGCACGTGTGTGCACATGCACAACCATGAGTGACGCTGCTGAGGATGCTCATGGAAGACTCAGGACTGACGAGAGGAAAACCGAGGAAGGTGGCCTGGAGGGAGGGACAGTTCTCAGCAGAGAAGGCAAATATGAGAAGAAAGGAATGTCTGCGGAGGATGGTGAGCAGACTGCAAGCTCCCAGCTGTGCTCAGAGTGGAGGGGCCCTTGGGGTGTGGAGCCCATACAAAGCGGTGACTGCCCAGAAAATAGACTGGGCTGTAACATAATGAAATCATATTTTTTTCCTCTTAAAAGATTGATCCTTCTTCATTGATTACTAATAGTCTTTCTCTTAAATTTTTTTAGGTAAGAAAATAAAGACCCTTTTCAAGGCAAATACACATGAAAGACAAAAAGTTCAAGTTATAAGAATGGTTTTTATATTTTACAACCCTCCAAGAGCTTTTATAGACAGCCCATTTAATTGCCACACTAATTATGCGAGGTAATTAGTTTTATTATTTCCATTTAAGAGAGGCTAAAAATGAGGCTCAGAAAGGTTAAGTGATTTGCCTGTGGACACCAAGCTTGTAAGTGACAGAGCCACTTCAAACCCAGGGCTCCTAGTTTCTAACCGCAGGTCCCTCAGCTTCACCAGGCTACCTCAGCAGCTGAGAGGGAAGAACGTGGCCAGTAAAAACACAGTCACTGAGTATTCTGCCTTTAAAGACATGCCCACAAAATGTACTGGGCAGTATCTACATATGCTGACCATCAGCTTGCCCTATGACTAACAATTGTACTCCTGGGAATATCCTCAAGAGACGGGAGGGCACATGTCCACTCCACAGCAGCCTAATTCATAATGGCCCCAAATCAGAACACCAGTAGAATGGGTAAACTGATCTATTTGTACAATGGAATACTACTCAGCAATGAAAAGGGAAGAACTGGGGCCGGCCCCTTGGCCGGGTGGTTAAGTTCATGCTGTCTGCTTCAGTGGCCCAGGGTTTCGCTGGTTTGGATCCTGGGCATGGACATGGCACTGCTCATCAGGCCACACTGAGGCGGTATCCCACACGCCACAACTAGAAGGACTCACAACTAAAATATACAACTGTGTACCGGGGGGATTTGGGGTGAAAAAGCAGAAAAAAAAAAAAAAAAGAAAAGGGAAGAACTCCTTTTACCTGCAGCAACATGGATGAATCTCACAGACATAATGATGGGAAAGAAGCCAGACACAAAAGAGTAATACTATATGATTTGTTTACATGAAGTTCAGTTACAGGCAAAACGAAATCCATGGTGATAGAGGTAAAAACAGTGGCTACCTCTGGGCACGGGTACTGGTGGGAAGTGGGTGAGGAGGTCTTCCAGGGTGCTGGCTATGTTCTGTATCTTCATCTGTGGGCATGTCAGGGGCATAGGCATATGTAAAAAGTCACTGAGTTGTATACCTAGATTTATTCATTTTATCGTATGTATATTATGGCTCAATAAAAAATAAGTGTCCACAAAAACAAGTCGTTCTAATACATAAGCCAGGACTATCTGCACCTGTGAGGTTTAAATCACCATCAGTCAGCGCTGAGCATCCGGAAAGCTTATGAATGAAAAAACAAGAGTCTGTCCAGAATTCTCCCACCGCTTCCTGTCTGAGTGAGCTTTGAAGGAATGATGGCTGGAGGCGCTGTGAGTCCTGGAAAGCAGGGCTGGGTGACAGCTGCCCATGCTGGTGTTTACAGGAGGCAGGCATGGTGTGGATGTGTGAGGACAACAGGACAGACAGCGGATCCTGTGGTGCTCATGGCTCAGGCAGGGCTGGGGTTAGCCCTGGAATGACTATGGGTGAAGGTACAGAGCTGGGGTAGAGAGGTGGCTATGATCAGACCTCAGGGGAGGTGTAGGTGCATGGAAGTGAGAGGCCATGGTCAGCTGAGGGGTGGTGACATGGTGGGGAGGGCTGGGAGGTGAAGACCTGTGGTAGCAGGACCAGGTGAGGGCACCCGACTGAGCTCTCTGTGTCAGACACCTCACTGGGATGTACCACCTCAACCACCTCAAGCTCACCAGATCCAAAACCAAATGCACCCTCTTTCTCTGAAAATAAGATCCTCCTGAGTCACTCGCTTCTGTTGCTGGCAACTCCGTTCTCATGATGACCTGCATCTGGCTACTTGGAACTATCTCTGACTCCTCTCTCCCTTTCCCCAACAGCATCTGAGCCTTTCCATTGTTTCTACACTCCATTCTTGCATTTGCTCATTCCCCAAGAACTTAGTCTGGTACAGGACAGACTAACAAGAGTATTTTTATTTACCGCTTGCTATGTGCTGGGCACTGTGCTAAACACTTATATATTATTTCCCTTCATCTTTGCAAAAATTAAAGGACAAAGCAGGTAAAATAGATTTCCATTTTACAGATAAGTAAACTGAGGTGTGGAAAAGTTAAATAACCCCAAGGCCCCAGAGCTAGGAGGTGATAGAATTGGGTTTCAAATCCAGTTCTATTTGACTTCAGCGATGCTCCTGTATGTCCCTCATGCTTGCTGACTGCCCCTGTGCAGTCTTAGCCTTCTTTACGTCAGTAGCTCCTAGCAAAGTCTGTTTCCAGACGAGGCCCTCAAATAAGTAATGTTGGCATTGCTCAGAGACCCTGACCGGAGAGAATTTAGCAAGGGTTTATAACTAAAGATCCATCTGCTATAATTGAGGGAGATGTACAGGTAACAGAGAATGAGCAATACCCAATAATTTCTAGTTGCTTCTAGAATGCTGTTGGCAGAGGACCACGCTCAAAGGCTCTGGGCCTGGTCTTGACCTTCTTCCTGACACCGGGCTTCTGCTCGCAGTCCAGTGGGGTGGGGGGTGGTGGGAGGAAGGGAACACAGGTCCAAATTCCAATTGCGCCTGTGCCCTAGGAGATGCCACCTCATCCACCCAGGGGGCGACAGACATATCAGTATGCCCTTAGATGGGGCACTCACAACTGTGCTGAAGCACAGTTGTCACTCACACGGTCCTAAAATTCCTGTGTTCGGCACATGCTTCTGAACACTGCCCACGCTTCCATAATCAAGAGGCAGCCTGGCTGTGGCCTGAGGGTACCATAAAATCTGACTTGCAAACATTATCAGGCACATGGACCAGCTGTCTGGAGGAGCTGATGAATCCCCAGCAGAAACTCCAGCGTGCAGCACGCGTGCCATCTGCAGAGCACACCCGCGGACACACACCAGGCCCTTTCTGCCTCGTAAAGAGGCCAGGCCGGGGCAGAGCCTTGGGAGGAATTTTATAAACAGCTGGGTTGTCCCAGAGCCAGAAAATGAAGGTCTTTCCAACTCCCTTGCACACATACATTAGAAGGTGCCCCTTAAAAACTTTTCCATAAAATAAAGGGAAAAGGGACTTAAGACAAATCTCCATTTTTATTTTCTGTTCTTTTAATCCCTGTCTTGATGAGAGGCAGTGCAGCTTACGAGGGTACATGCAATAGAGCCAGCCACACCTGGATTCAAATCCTGCCTCCGCCCTTTTACTGGCTGTGTGACTCTGTACAAGTTACATAACCCCTCTGAACCTATTTCTAGTGTATTTATTGTTATTTACCCACTCAGGCCTGACACTTGGTGGGTATTCTATAAGTGCCCCTGCTCCTTCCTTTTCCTCTGATGCAGGACAGCATTTCTTTTATTCTCCTTGCAAATCCTGGGGCCCCACAGCCTTAGTTTTTTTCCTCCAGTTTCATTTACTTCTCTTTACTTATCTCTTTCCAGTGTCTGGCATGAATCTGAAGACATTCATGAAAAAGAAGAGAGTGGGAAAAAGAATTTTAAGAGTGAAGGGTGGGCTACTCTATTTGGAAGGTAAGGGAAACACGGGACAAAGGGTATAAAGCTGATCCTTTGAAAGGTGTCAGGACAGCATCTGGCAAAGTGATGGGGGAGGCGAGGACGCCACCAGAAAGGCATTCAGGACAGCTGACTGGAGAGGAAGGCGGAGCTTGAAGGCCAGGGCCGAGGCGGCCGCTAGGGCCCTGCTCCACAGCAGCAGGGAGCTGTGAGGGGAAACCATGAGGGCACCCCCACACGCTGCCCCCTCGGCCCCAATCACCCAGGGCCACGGCCAGAGGGATCTCACTCCATGAACTAAGTATCTGGGTCCTGTCAACAGCGCCCCTGCCAGCCTCCTGGGGCTTCTGGCCCTGCCACCCTCTCATTTATTGATGGTTCAAGGCTGTAACCCACATTCTACAGAGCCCGAAGTTTGAGCGAAGGGGAGAAACAATCCTGCACCCCTCCCTCGGCACCAGACTCTGGTCACCCCCCGAAGGATGCTTACATGACCGCCTGCCCAGGCCGACTCCATGCTCACCCCTTCCTAAATCAAATATTCATGGCTCACAAGCGTCACCCGCTCTCCTCTCCTCCCGGGTCTGTGAGCCGGGATCTGACTGGTTTGCCTCAGGGTAAGCTCTCTCATGTAGGGCCAGGGCCCAGACCCGGTGGTGCTTCACACCGGCTCGGCTCACCCTGACTCAAAATCACGTCCCCACTGCTCTCTGGGCTGCCAGCGCCCATCAAAGCCGCACATGTGCCTTTGATTAGAGAGACGGCGCGCCATCTGGCCCCGCAGCGGCGTGCGTGTGTGAGGGACGCGCAGGCGAGCTCGCTGGGTGGGCATCTGGCTCAGGGACAAGAACTGCCACGTGTCGGGGAAACTCAAATAGCAGAGCTGTCCGCCCGACATGTAATTTAGCATTTGGACAGTATCTGTACGAGCCAGGGTCTTAGTTTAACATTTTTCCTCATCACTTGAGACTGCTGAGAATGACAAAAGGGGGGAAGAGTTGGCAAGAAACGAAAGAACTAAAAGAGAAAGAAGAATAAGAATTCCAGAGGTGGCCATTATGAAACGCAGCAGACAGCGCGGCGCTGTAATATATTCCAGCCACTGCTCAGCCGGCTCGGAAGGACTAGGCTTTGGTTAAAAACAGGGACAATGAAGGTTCCCCGCTTCCTTCAGACACACGCGTTACCTTCGACACGAGGAGGACTACATTCAGTTGCAAACAGCACACTTGATTCCACACATTTGCCTGCTGACCGCTGTGTGAAGATCCAGGAAGCCGGAAAACGACACGGCTCCCTGCTATCCGGTGCTCTGAAAGCACTCGAAAAGCTGCCCCCCGGAGGGGCTGCTGGTCTTGGGGGTATTTTATTTACAGGTTAATTTCTACAGATCTTAGGAGGGGCTGGGATGGAGGGAGATGATTAAAGGGGTACACCTGTTCAAGCGACTATATTGTCATCTTCTGGCCTGCCTCTACGTCCCCTGTCTACTCTTCTCCCTACTCTGGACCCACCTGGACTCACCAATGGGCTCCTTTGACCGCTGGCTTCTGGTTGGGTTTGGCAGGAGATGTGGAGGAGGGCAGAACAGGGTGCTCAGGTTGATCCACCCACCGCCTCTCTCGACCAAAGGTGGTCTCTCCTCTTGGCTGCTCATTCTTAGTCCTGGTGCCCACTCCCTGCCCCTGCCTTTCAGGCCGTGAGGCCCTTGCTGTCACTAGCTCTGGGATGCGGCATCAGGCCCCGTTGGTTTTCCTAAGCCATGCCCATGCCTTTGTAAGTAACTCCTTTATTAAATTTTCCAGAGAGCGTGCCTTCCGGTTTTGCTGAGACCCTGATGGAGTGATGAGCCATTACTTGTCTGATCTCCTGGCCTGCCACAGCCCTCTTTCTCCAAAGGCAAAGTGTTCCCGGCTCACATGCTGTGAGGAGGGCAGCCCAAGCCTGGAGGACCACGGCAGCAGACACTCCCTCACCAAAACGCAACATCTCATCCATCTATTGAACCCACTACAGCCTCCCACCTGCACAGCTGTCAGATTAAGAAGAAAGAATCCAGCTGAAGAAGGACATTTCAATATTTTCTGGAGGAACGGAAGGGGAGAAGGAACGGGGGGTTATGCAGTAAGTGACTGTCCTCGAGGACCTGATCACGAGCCATCCACGTTCAAGTGCCCACCTTGTCTTGCTGTGTACTCGTTGTCTTCGATCAATCGGGCCAGTCCAAAGTCGGCAATCTTGCATATGAGTCCATTCCCCACCAGAATGTTTGCTGACCGCAGATCTCTGTGGATATAATTCATGCGCTCGATGTAAGCCATTCCGGCAGCAACCTGCGGAAACCGAGGGAACAGGGCACATCCGTCACATCAGGACTCGACCTACTTAGAATCATCAAATTGAAAGGCAGGAATCCCGGTCCCACGGGGCCTACCTGGGCTGCCATGTCCACGAGATTTGGTAACTTCAGAGCTCTTCCTTCTCCATCTTTTAAGAAATCGAGTAAACTTCCTATGAACAAAACATAAAACCATTTCAGTTTGCTTTGAAAGATAAAAATTCCCAACAAAAGGTTGTATTTGGTTTTCTTATTAGAAGTAATGAGGTAATTGAACAGAATAATGCCACTAAGGAAAAAAAAAGGTTCATAAAAAAACAGGGTAGAAAAAACTCTATGTGTTATAAGGCAGCAGTTTCATCTTTTAAAAACAAACAATGGTGGCTCCATTTTTAAGGACAACAACAAAAATTGGATAAAACTAGAAGAAACGGGGCTCGATTCCCTTTCTGTTGTGAAGAACATGTGAAGCTGCACCCCTTCAGTCTCATTCCCTGGTCAGCCCTGAACAAAGGAGGGATGGAGGGAAAACACTGGCCAGCCGTGGTTCCCAAAACGTGGTCCCGGGAGCAGCAGGAACAGCACCCCTCAGGGAACTTGCTGGAAATGCAAACACCTGTGCTCCACCCCACATCGACTGCATCAGAAACTCTGGACGTCGGGCTCAGAAACCTGTATTTTAATCACCCTCTAGGTGAGTCTGATACACAGGAAAGTTTGAGAATCACTGGCCTAGCTAGTTTACAGATTTGAAATCAAGAAAAGACGATCTGAGGAATATCGGGTGGGGCAGGTAGCTCCCCCTATGAGATCATGGCCAGTCAGGCCTTAAAGACACGTGAAAACAGCTGCAGCTTCAGAGGCACTATGACAACACAGCCAAAGGAGCTCAGAACTAACACCAGGGCTGAAACGGTCACGTGCAGAGGCTGGTTCTGCACATGATGGTCATCGGGGATTCTTTTCATGCTTCAGTCACAAAGCTGTTTACCAAATAACCCTGGGTACAAAGGACAAACAGTCTGCCAGGAAAAAATTTCCAAATATATTTTAAAATAAAGTACGTGGAAAGGAGAGATTACACTGGTGCCCTCTGATGCACAAGGCATTGCCTTTTAAGGCTGTTTCTTGTTTGGTTCATCTGTTTTTCCAAAACAAAGTGATCTTTGGCCTTATCCCAACAATATTGCTTCGATTAGAAAGACAGAGAGAGAGAGAAAATTAGAATAAAACGAGCTCTTTAAGGGCACGTCTTTCCTCATCTGATGTTTAAGAAGAGAACTGGAAAAAACTAAGACGTTGAAAAGATGGAGACTAAACTTAGCGCAGAGACCAGAGTCTGATATTAATGGTTCAGCCCCGCAAAAAGGAAAATTAATACAAGCTATGGCATTAAAAATAACAGTAAGCTATCATAGCCCTCTGTAGCACCCCTGATATTAAAAATGAATGTTTTAATTAGGGAGAGGAGTGGGAACTCCTGACGTGTGCAGCATGTAAAAGGTACTGTGTCTCACAAGGAGCTGGGGGCAAACTCCAGGTCAGAGCCTGTTTTAAAAATGTTCTCATTAATACAGATTAGTGGTTACCAGAGGAGGAGGGGGTGGGGGAGGGCGAAAGGGGTAATGGGGCACATATGTATGGTGACGGATAAAAACCAGACTGTTGATGGTGAATACGATGCAGTCTATACAAAAACTGAAATACAGTGATGTACACCTGAAATTTATGCAATGTTGTAAGCCAATATGACCCCAATAAAATAATTTTTAAAAGATGTTCTTATTAATGAGCACACAATTTGTGCTTCCTGGTGGGAATGCTTGACTCACGCAGAAACCAGGAAAAAACCAAGCAGGTTGCTCTACTTCCTTCCCCGATATAAGCCCTGTTAGGTAATGGTGAGGTGGAGTCTGGAGAAGCCTCGTCCCACCTTTATTCATGTACTCGGTGACAATGTAGATAGGTTCCTCAGACACCACGGCATAGAGCTGGACCAACTTGTCATGCTTCAACTTCTTCATGATCTGCGCTTCCTCAAGGAATGACTCAGGGGACATTGTGCCTGGTTTAAGAGTCTTTATGGCTACTTTTGTGTTTCCATTCCAGGTACCTGCAGACATCCCACAATATTAAGTCAAACCAAAGACACTCTTGATGGAAAAAAAAAATG
This sequence comes from Equus asinus, assembly GCF_041296235.1. Lineage (NCBI taxonomy): Eukaryota > Metazoa > Chordata > Mammalia > Perissodactyla > Equidae > Equus > Equus asinus. The sequence goes on from NC_091813.1 coordinate 46,888,617, forward strand.
TTTTATAATCAATAGCTATTTCCATACAGTTGGATTTTAAGTTAAAAAAACTTAATATAGTTTTTGTTGAACAAAGACAATCAAATGTAAGGACTCTGTCAAGTATTTTCACAGGAAAAATGTGTTTACTTATGGCTATATTATGGTTTATAATTCTTTTAACTTTTTTCTTATTTTGATATATACCACCACTTTCCTTTTCTGGCTCAGCCATATGATTACAAATTTGTACCAGAAGTCTGGACATTTCTTTATAGGATGACAGTCCAGGGTGTAGGACAGGCCTGACCATCCAACAGCCATCCGTTAGGCAGCAGAGTGAGGCTGGAAGAAATCAGACTAAGTCCCATTTTTGGGGGTGTGCCATTTAAAAGAATAGGGTAACACACTAAGGATGTCTGGAATTTACCCCTAGACTTTCAATTGTCTGCAGTGGATGAGCCACTTGACTGAGTCCTTGAACAGCTGATCTATAAGTAAGATTATAAGCATGCTGATAAGCACTGGCAAGGAGCTCACAGTCTACTTGCCCATGTTTCAACCGGGTGAGGACAATTCCTCAGGTTTACTGATGGTTACCACAACAAGAACAATGGCTTGTATCAGCTAGACTGGAAAAATTAAACAGCAGCTAAGAGGGAACAGAAATATTTACACTTAATATGTTAAAAAAATCTATTAGGTCCAGAGGCAGGCCTGGTTTATGAGCATTGGTTACCTCTTCTGTAAAATACAGGAATGGAACTGGATTATCTTTTAAGTCTCTTTCAGTCCCCAAATTTAAAAATGTCTAGGTTCTATGTGTATTCCATTATTAGTCCTATGATTTTGATTAAAACTATTGATAACGGAAACAAAAATCTGCTAAGTTAGATTACGTTATTTTCTATTTGGAAAAGAAGGCTGGTTTAAATTAAGAGTAATGTTTATATTTAGTATAACTGATTTAGAAATAAAAAATTCTGTAAATTGGAGCAACTTTTGTTACCCTGCCAAAAATGTGGTTCATAGAATTACAACATGCAACCCACGAAAATATAAATTATGAAAGAACAAGGGGCTTAAGAAGAGTTAGTTCAAATCTTATAAAATATCTGATCACTAAATGTAAATGAGAAACTTGACAATTTGTAGGTGGTCTTTGCTACTTGAGTGCTGCTCTGGGGTGTTGTTAGCATCCCCCAATTTTAAACAGAGATCTTCCTCTCTAACAACAACCGGGTTACCTACATTGGCATTCCACGCTGATCCTGAACTACAACAATACCATGTTTTACATTTAGTGGAAAAAAAAATCTTGATAATATGTGTAATGATTTAAAGTTGGTAATCATAAAGGTTGAAGATAAATTTTCATACAGGGTCCAATTCTTCCTGGTTATATGAGTGATTGGATTAAAATCCTTAAGGTCCAAGCTTCAATTATAAATCGGGCAGGTGAGGGAGAGGAAGGGCATATAAACACATTTCACAATACTTGAGTTAAAGTCCAGCAAGAGATGGATACAATAATGTGGACTCTCAACAGCAATAGTAATGATAATACCTATCACAATAGCTCAATTTCTGACAATACAATACTCATGTCTGAGTATCTATCTCTATCCCTACATATGTGTAGTACTTACTTGTTGCTAGGCTCTGTTCCATGTGCTTTACTGTATTAAATTTTTTAGTGCAGACCACACCTAAACTGTGACTGCCACACACAGCAACAGGTACCTATCTATACTGTCTTTAACCGAAAAAGAAGAAAGAGGATTCCATAAGCACCAACACTGTCTCACTGGCAGATGATTTTGGCTGGGGCCTGAGGCCATGGATTGTCTCTAAGAAAAGCTGCAACCAAACAAAGGGTGTTATGAAAGCTGTGGGAGGGCCCAGTGCAGTGGGTCTTATCAATGACCTGAAACCCAAATTAAGAGAAGTACGTGTGTAGTGAATACCTACTATGTGCAAGGGACTCTAAACATGTTGTCCCATGTAATCCTCAAAACAATCCTATGAAGTGGGTACCATTCCAATTTTACAGATGAGAAAACTGAGGCTCAAAGAGGGTAGATAAGCCCCTTGCCCATGGTTAATCAGCTAGTAAAGATTCAAACCCAGGCCCACTGAGCAAAAAAGCCCTGGTCTATCCCTATAGAGCCCACCTGTCGTATCTTACCTTCCCGTGTCTTAGGGAGAAGAAACATCAGATGCTTATTGTATTGGCTTCCTGTTTTGTGCATGCCTTAATTAACCACACGAAATAGGACAGAGGAGTACAGCGAGGTATTGCCATATTCTGAAAATCTGGATAGGCCATCTAGCTATCCACGTTAAGTGTCTTGGTCCCAACGGCTGTGTGTGTGTTTTTGTTCAAAACCATCCTTTTAATTGGCTTTGAGATGCAGCCAAAACAAAATGTGCCCTCTGCCTTACCAAGCCACACTTCAGCGAAACACCCCTGACCCAGCTTCTTCTCCAGAAACAACGAACCACGTGCAACTTCCCAAGCATCTTTAGCCAATCCAGAAGTTTGCGGGGTACAACTCGATGCAATCTTAGTTAAGTTAAAACACAAACCATCAGCTTTCTCTATAGGAAAGGGAATTAATAAAGAAAACAGTCCTTATAATCCATAATCATGCATGCACTAGGAGAGATGGAAGGTGATGTGCCCTTGAGGGCGACACTGAATTCACTGGACAAAATTTGCAGTTTGAAATGAAGGGCAAGGCATTTGGTGCAGGCTGGAACATTCCCTGCATCATTTACTGGTATATATTAGTGTAAGTCGAGTCATTTACCAATCTTGAACACCTACTATGTCTTTTCTAGAAATTCCAGGATTCCAAAATCAAAATTATTATTCCCCATTATTAGTAATTCCAACTTTCTTCCTGGTCATAAAGTCTTTATTTTCACCTTCCATCTCTGATGTTTGGGACTTCCCAAACCAGAAAGCTAGTAAGAGAGTAATTGAGTCTCAGCATACCCATCCATACTTCCCCAAACTGCCCATTTCCCAGTCTCTTGATCAACTGCAGGGATTCTCGAGGGATTTCCCAGACATCTTTGGTTTTGACAGACAGATCGGTAAGCCTTGGCATCCCTTTGTGACAGGGAACTACTAGGCGGCAGCAGAGACCTGCGGCTCTCTCTGATGGAGTGGGAAAGCGGCAGGAGAGGGAGAGAAAGCAGAACACGTGAAACAACAACACTTACAGGTGCAACAAACCCAGCCTGCGCACAGCGTGCCTCAACACAGTGCTGTTGGCAGAGAACTACATGCATCTTGGAAGACTAGACGCCATACATTGAAACACATTCATTGGAGGCAGAATAGAGGACAATTGGACCACTCCATACCCCCAGGTATAATATAGCCTATACATACAAACAGATATAGACTGTTCGTTTTCTACACTCACTAAGAAAAATGTTTTCAGCCCAATGTCCTAACAACATGTCTTCTGGAACCCTGAAAATCCCTCCACTGATTTCAAAAGATACATTTGGACTACACAATGTCAGCATGACTGTCCTTTCCCCCTCTAGTATCAAAGGTTTAGGGACTCTCTGGTATGAATATATTTAAAGTTGTAACTTCAGTACAGATCTCTTCTATAGAACATTACACTGCTATAAACTAGGAAGGCTGAAGATTACAGCTGGCAGGGGGAAAAAGAGGTCACGGGTCTCTAGTGATTTCTTTGGCATTTTAACTGACTCTATTCTACCAGTCAGATACTCCCGCTTCTTTGATATTTCCCATTAAAAAAAATCTTTATAACAGTCTCTGAGGTGTAATTTAGGAGTCTGATTTGAAAGCAGAAAGAATGGAAACTAAAATCTGCAGAAACTCGAGGATATGAGAAAACTCTATTTCCTATGAAAAAGAGAAAGTAAAAAATGTAGTTATCATACATTATATAGAGGGTTTTTTTCCTTTTTCTTTTCTTCTCTCTCTCTCTCTCTCTCTCTTTTTTTTTTTTTAAAGAATATGCCTTTCAGAATCTAGTGGTGGTAAGGGGAAATTGCTTAATTGCAAAGTTAAACATCGGTTAGGTGAGAAAAGGTAACAAAGGACAAGGAATCAGGGAAGTGACAAAAGCTGCAGAGAGCCTGGCCTATGAGGTGACAGAGCCCCTGGCATACCCCATACCCCCCTGGAGGCCCCTCGAATCCTGGGGAAAACCAAATGCAGTGCTGTTGCCTTTTCTCCAGGAACCAGCTGTAAGTTACTTTTTATGCCTTTCTTTTTGATAGAATCAGGTTCTGAGATGTTTAGACAAGAAATTATTTATGTGTCAATATTTCAAAGGCATTTTATTGTGTGAGAGAGAGAAGGAGGGAAGAGGAAAAGCCAATATAAAAACAAATCTAACTGGAGATGGATTTTTTTTTTGAGATTAAAAAATGTCTATTGCTCTTCAGATCCCTTCTCTCCTCCCAGCTTTACGATGTTATTAAGGTGCCCTTTCCAACACAATATTTTCAAATGATCCAAACCCTGGGGATCCTGCTGATGTTCGGCTATAATGAAATATATTTCGGCATTTGAAAAATCCTTCCGACATGCAGGCATTTTGAGTATATTACTTAAGCTCAGGGAGATATTCTGCTCCATTTCTCTCAAATATTCCATTAGGATCCACATGAATGAAAGTTACCCACATAAATGCCTAATCAGCTAGTGCTCTGAGTGTGGTTAATTTTTTCACTTGCTCATTAGTGCCCAGGATCAAGAGATGGGCATTTCTTACTGCCATTTTCAAAAGATTGCTTTTTTGGGGTGCTAATAAATTATACACACATATTTTTTAATGAATGTGCACAGAGCAATAGTTGAGGTCCAGTCATGTACTATTTTTGGGGTTTTGTCATTGTCCTGAAGAACAATATAAAATGTATATATACATCACACAAAAAATTACTGGGTTTAATGGTATATAGATCTATGTCTGTACACGTATATCTATATCTATATCCCCCTGTGTGTACATATTATATAGTGGGATATACTGGCTAATCTAGGAAAGAAAGCAATCATTTTAACACTTTGCACGTAAGACCACATTCTTTAATAAAATGCACAAATTGCACACTTAAATACCTAATAAGCATATATTTCTAGGAACAACAAACTAACGGTGACAGCTGGGTTTTAGGACAGAGACTGATCTACTGTTGAAAAGTTTAACTGATCACAATAGCTGCAGCTGATCTAAGAGCTGTGCGCCACGGGAGTCTAAGACTGTGAGAAATCAAGTCTTGGTGACGAAGGAGAACACGGTAAATGGACTGCAAAATTCAGCCAGTCCTAAGAATGAAGTGCTCGTGCGGCCATTCCTGTGACAGTGCTGGGGCTAAAGTGGCGGTAGGAACGCAACATCCCCTGTTGGAGTTGCCACGTAAGTACCCTCCCAGAGGCTGGTCCTTGTCCCTTTTTCCGTTTCTAGATTCTACACTGCAGGGGAGTGGGAAAAAGGTGATTCGTTTTAAAATTGAACCTATTGCTTCCTACTTGAGGAAATAGAATGTTATGGAATCTTTTGACAAACACATGGAACTAATAATAAGTGTGATAGAAAAACATCAGTAGAACCTAGGCAGCCAAGCACCACCCTGAGGGGCTGGCAAAGAAAACTATCCTACCAGCCACTCTGTATACATCTGTTGTACCTCTTCCCCCCGCCTTTCCCCTTTCTGCTCTGTGCCCACCCACTTCCTCCAGTGCCCAATGGTTGGTAGCTAGTTAGGATCAAGGTTACCTGAGTAATGCTGTACAAGCTGCTGAAGGGTTTCAAACTGGGCCCGGGTGGTGATATAGTATCCACCATTGTCAAGTTTGCGAATTTTATAATGTTTGACGTGGTCTCCTTTCATATCATCCCAATCACGGATAGAAAGTGAATAGGCACCTGGTAAATATGCAAAGCATTAGCAGCCCCAATCATTTTGACGACTCAGTTGTTTTTAGGTCTTATTTACTTGACTATTCTGATTAATAATTATCGACAGACGCATGCACGTACACACACACACACACACACTTCCACTCAGTAACACGGAAAGAAAACATCTCTTTCCTGCAAATGTCAGAAGATAGTAGCAATAGAATGATTTTACCCTTGAGAATGAAAGCTTCCTGGATTTATTCCTACAATACTCAGTACACTTGTGCTGCCTGCTATGGCATAGACTCCCTCCCCTTCCCCGGGGGGAAAGATGAAGAGCAGTATGGACTTCTCAGCTGAGACTGTTGCCCTGGTCTCTGTCACCCATGGAGTACCACGGAGGCATGGGCAGCGTGTCCTAAAGAAACGTAAGGACTGTTTCGCTAGAAGTGAGCTTCCAATTTCTGCTTCACAACACCCCTCACAGGAGCAGATAAGCAGGTCTAGCAGATCAAGCTAGAAGGCCGCTGCTGTTCCCTAGGCCCAGCTCCTCTTGTGGGCTCTAATGAGTTGTTAAATAATGAAAAGGCCAGCAGTTGGAGGAAGAGCAGTCCTCGGTTATGAAAAAACAAAAGAAATGCAGAAACAACCTGTGTGATTGGCGCCTGAGGAACTAAGAGTTTCAGAAAAATCACCATTCTAAAAGACTTCTGAAAATTCTATGATCTTGTGTGCCTGGAGGAGTGAAGCGGCCCCAGCCCCTGTTTTGGGAGGAAGGTCTTGATTTCGAGCCGAGCCTGTGTAGTCCTTTTGGAGCTGTCTGCAGCTCTAGAGCCTGGAGGGAAAACTGAAAATAGGACTCCGCTCACAAGGCAGGCAGGATATGTGCCATTAAAAATCCTCGTACATTAGCGATAAGCCTTTCATCCTCTCTGACTAATCCACAGATTTGAATGACAAGCCAACTTCTTCAATGTGTTACCTCACCTTTGGTGGTTTCACTCTCGCGGATGAGAAAGGTACCTCTTGGGTTTCCAAAGGACAAAAGCTGTCGCTCAGCATCTTTTCGGCCAAGTTTTCCAAAGTACCACCTTTCAATGAAATCAAAGAAAGGAAACATCTTATAATGATCAAGTCCAAAAATGGGATAGCGTAGGCTCTTCTGACCATGAACTTTCCTCACCTCCGATTTCATCCTTAGCTGTTCCCTACATATTTTTTCCTAGCCTCATCTGGTTCCCTTTCAATCTCTTTCTGATTCCATCCCTAATCCATCTCTTTCACTCTTTGAAAAAATCAGATTTGAATTGTGGGATATTTTCCTTCCCCCCGGAGATGACAAGAACTGGTTTGTGTTAAAACTGCCACCTGTATGCATGAAGAGAGAAATCTAGGACCTTGTTTTGAAATGGCAACCGCAGGAGACCCGTCCTACGTGCGTCTACAAGACTCTGGATTTCTGAGTGTAATTACAACCCCTGGGAAATAGCAAAACAAGTCTTAGTGTACATATGGATCATTAATCAAGCACCTAAAAAGTCAGTGAGAATGGATAAAAAACAAAGACATTTTCAGTAACTTCCTACCTACAGGAACTCTGAGAAAAATTGTCAGGACTCCCCTAATTGGAGATGACTCCACCCCAGGAGGCTTGTTTTTATTTTCTTCCTGTCCAGCAGGTGTGAAGACGTGGAAGAGTCAAAGACACCTGCCAGGCGTCTGGGCTGTGATCTGCACGTGTGGGCTCCGGCACAGCTGCAGGGCCAGGGCCCTGAGCACGGTCAACGAGCACGTCTGTCAGAACGACTGCATGTCGCTGACGTTTCATATTTTCCCCGTAATGACACTCGTGTGCCACTTGAGGAGGTGTCATGTCAAGTCACCTCGTGACCTTGGTTATTTGTCTTTTATGTCTCCAGCCCTAACACGGCCTGGCAATTAGTTAACGTCTCAGCGCTAGGTGCTGAACGAGCAGCAGGTGCTCCAAGAACCCAAGGGAGAACTGGGGAGATTCCATTGGAATCTGCACAGAGGAACAATTTTTAGAATATTCAACTGTAGAGGATCCAGTTTCTAAAATGAAATTTCAATTCATTAGACTTGAACATAGCTATTATGGGTTCCCTGTCAAATTCTTTTGTGAATGAAAGAGCTTCACGACAATAAGGAAAGACACACTACATGTCAGCTCCTCAGAGACTTTTAAAGGCACCAGACTGCGCACAACCCTACCCCAGCTCTAGGTGGTATAAAGAGAATTCCACCAATTACTTGTGTATCAATAACCCAATTAAAATGCAGTATAAACACAAACGGTGGTGAAGAGAGAGCTGTCAGAACAATGGATTGTACCAAAACAATCATGTTTTAAGATAACGGTAATTAGTTACATCTGTAAAACCATAGGCATTATTTTTTTTAAATGCTATTTTATTCTCTAAAAACAAAGTATTTTAAAAAAAATTGACCATTATAAATATAACAAATACATAGTGGGTAGGTTCCCAGTTAAATCAAAGTAATGCTCTATTTTCGTGGTACCTTTTATTCTGAAAGAACACAAAGATGTTTGCAAATCTGCTCTAAAGTAAAAATTCAATACAGATTCCTTTATTCACTGATGGTAAAACACTCTCACTAGGAGAAAAAAAGAGCTTAGAACCACTGAGTATTTGAGAGCGGGGAACAAAACACATCTTCTTAGAGGAAATACAAGAGAATTAAAGATGAGAGAGCGATCCAGTTGGGGATTGGCTAGCATGTGAGTCTAATCCCCCTTGCAGGGCTTAAACAAACCCAGGGCAAAACTAAATACCAGAGCCAAAGGTTGGGCTCTGTGGCTCACCGTTCTAGACCCCCTTTCTGGTAAGGTAAGACTGCCTCCACCGAGCAGGAGAGGCAGGTCCCCAGGGAACAGGCGGGATGCCAGGTTCCCAGTTTGGGAAATCATGGCCCAGTTCCCTTTCCCTCAGTTCAGAAATTAGGGTTGACACACAAGCCACTCTGACAGTCCTCCACTTTGGAAGTGCTCACAGATCCCCCAGGTCAGGAGACGGAACAATGGCTATCCCTTCTAGAATAACCACAGCCTGTCCACCACCTTCCAAAACTGTTACCAGTGGACTCTTTGGGCTGACTAACTGTTAGTCACTCTTCACTATCAAAGAAATCAAGTGAGACCCCAAATCAAAGGGAAGGACCATCTGAAATGCATCCCCACAGTATTTTCCAAGTCATGGGTTACACTGTATGTGACATGCTTCTATCTGGGGCATGGCAGGTATGTCTTTTCAGTGTTCCTCTAATATTTCGGATTATACAGAGGGACAAAAATCTCAATTTGATCTTTAACAGTTATTTGCTCTTCTCTGTTTTCTTCCCTCCCTCCCCTTCCCCTTCTTTCTTCTTCTCCCTCGCTCTCTTTTCTTCAGCAGACTGCAAACTTAGAACCTTGGGTCGGCAATAACACATGCTCTAGCTGCAACATTTTTATGGTTACTTTCTATCTGTGGCAAGTAATATTGGGTTTTCACTAAGGGTATTGATATAAAGTTTCCTTTCAAAATAAATGTTTCCAAAAAGTGAGCAGGCTTAAAGAAAAATATTAAGTTAATAACAGCACAAGTATTACATGTATATGGCAAAACCCAGGGCAGAAAGCCTGGGAAACACTGCATTACCAGATTCTCTCACCCCTTCATCACTCTAGTGAATTTCTTCCCCCTCCTGCACCATGTTAATGTATTTTATTGTGGCAACTAACTTTTAAAAGCAAGTAGTTAAGTGAAAACAACAAAACAAAACATACTCTTCTGCCTGGATAGAGTCCACTGGAGCCACGTAATTGCTGGGAATGTAACCCGTCTCTCCGGTCGTCAAGGAGCGGGCTTCCCACCAGTCTCCTTCCCTGCAGAGAAAAAAGAGCAGAAGGGAACACATTCACCACTTCAATTTCTGCAGTTACAGACCCAACGCTGGAAGAGCAGATGATGATTCCCTAGTCATTCTGCCACCTGATTTCTCCAGACTCCAAACAGCCTTCTGTGAGGGTCAAATGGCTACAACCTGAGTCGACTGTGAGTTGAATCCAGCGATGTCTCACACCTCTTGCCTTATTTGTGAATTAAGAACGTAGGACCCCGCCATGGAGGGCTCTCTTGCAGGGGCCACTTTACTTGGTAAGTGTCCCCAAATTGGGCAGAGGGGAAGGGACCCAAATCCAGGCTACTTAAGAAAAATATTGTAACAACAAAATGGTAATTATGTGAGGTGAAGGATGTGCCAACTAACCTTACTGTGGTAAACAGTTCACAATGTATCAACCCATCACACTGTATACCTTAAACTGACACAATGTTATATGTCAATTATATCTCAATCAAGCTGGAAAAAAAATAAAACAAGCACTAACAGTACTAATTTAGCTAACAGTCTCTATTTCCCGCCCCCACCTGAGGCAACCAGCATCCTTTGGTCCTGCTGGAGAGACGCAAGCTGTTGGCTCTAGTGTTATTTTGTCAGCCATTAAATGATTCATCAGAGAAAAAAAAAAAAAAAAGAAAAACATAGCTGCAGATCCTCTGAGAAAGGAAGCGTGCTAGGAGCCCGGGAAGGGATGAAGGCACACTCTGAATACCTGCCTTGCTTGCTCTCAAGAAAATGGGTAGAAAAATACCCAAAGGCAATAGATTAAGCCTTGCTCAGACATTTTCAACCTGAGGTTATTCCATCAACTCTTTGTAGCGCTGACCCGAGTGTGGGGGCAGGAGAGGAAGGGCGGGTGTAGCTGTGTGTGTACAAGGGCAGCGGAGAACGAAAACTCGCTCAGGGAAGGAGAGGCTTGGTCCCACCACTTTGCATGGCCCCGTGTTCATGGGACAGCCTGGTCTCAATCTGTGGAGCTCTCCGAGCTGTGAGCAGAGGGACCTGAAAGGGGGCTTATGACAGCACCCTCAGCTTAAACTGAATGAGCAATGAAATGGGTGGAGTGCAGGTGCTCAGACTCACACAGCTCTCTGTGTGCCAGGCGCAGGGATGGAGCGTGAGCCTCTCCCTGTGAACAACGGTGAGCAGATGTACTATGGTGCCCACAGAACCCTCCCTCCACCAGCCTGGGGTCAGGAGCTCGAGGGGTGGGGAGACGCACGCGCCCTTGGGCAGATGGAGACCGCTCAGACTTCCGATCACCAGAGGCCCAGCGCCTTCTCTCCTTCCTTTTTTGGTCTTTGGAGGCAGCAAGAGAAACCCCAGACCTTTTTTTTTTTTTTTTTTTTTAAATCACTTTTTGGCTGAGCTCTGTATCAAAGCCCTCAGCCAGGGGAGAAAATGTGTTGGCTTTTGGCCCTGGTCAAGATCTTCTGCAGACTCATTTAATTAGGTAGAGAATAACCAGCCTCCACATTAAACACAGGCCTTACCTGAGAGAGTCCCATTGTCTCAAGACTAACTCTGAGCGAGGTGAGTGATGAGCAACGGCTCCAGACAGTATTTAACAAAGCGACAGACAAATGGCGACAAGCCCACCGTGCTACAGGAGCAGTTGTGGGGAAGTGTTTGGTGGCACAAGTAACACAGAATAGCCCACAAGAAAACAGGGTGTTGGCAAAGGTTTTTAAAAACTTATGTTTTAATTAGCTTTTCAGTCTTTTCTTTTTCACCCTACTACATGGAATTAAAGATACATCAATCAAAAGAGGGAGATAATTGTTCTCATACCCTGAAAGTCCTTTATTAATAATTTTAAATTTAGTTCATGTCCACATTTTTATATGAAATAATTCATACATACCGAAGAATACATGTATGTATGAATGCCTGTGAACCCACCACCCAACTTAAGAGCAGGACTGTCACCAGCCATGTGGCATCGTCCTGCGTTGCTCTCCCACTGCATCCCTTTGCCTTTCAGGTTCAGATCATGAAATTAAAAATGTTAACATTTTAACAGTTTGTATTGGTTTCATTTCTATTTCCTCCAAAATCAATACAAGCACTTCTAAGTATATCCTTTAAGAACATATGTGGACGATTATTTTTTTCTTTAAACATTGCACGTGTTTAAGAAAGCGGCTTTGGAGACTATCCTCGCTGTAATACGGGGAGAACGTTTACTGCTCCGAAATTCCACTAGATGGAGACATCTCATCATCAAAAATAATACCCATCCACCCCCCCCCCCCACCTTCTCCTTTCTCCCTCCTTCTTCCTTCTCTCTGTCTCACACACATACCCCCCCCCACCACACCCCCCAACCCACACACACCCACCCACAACCGGGGAAATGCTCCAAAATGATGAGGAAAAAATTAAGGGCTTGCAACAGAGGCTTAATTTTTAATGCAAGATAACTTTCATCAAATTAGTTCTAATTGATTTAAATTTAGAAAAAGAAAGTCTACTATCGATCTTGGAAATGTCACCTGGGGCAGGAAGCCAAAACATTTTGTTGCCGATTGGGACAAACCCAGTCTTACTCAGATGATCTGATATTAATCAAGTAATTTTCATTTCAAATCCAGCATTCACTATCTCATTTTGGTCTCAGCACCTAAATAATTTAGCACAGATTAGAATCCAACTATCAGCTCATTCTAAAGTCATGTATTAGGAATTCATGATTTTCTCTTCAGTGACGCCATTAATCTCACAAGGGTTTTCAGTTACTCATGAGAAAGATAAAATCCTTTTCTCTTTTTCTAGGCCATCTAGGGTCACTTTCTCCCTCAAAGGAAATATGAGGTGACAAGGACACGATGTAGTGTGGCGCAAACCTCACATGTTGTGCCCAGAGAGGCTGGACCAGACTCAAAAGATCCATCAAAAAATCTTTTCAGCAAATGAATAAACTATTTTTTAATACACTAGAAGCCCAATTCACCTACAAATAAATAATACACTGTTTACAAATCATTCATCTTGATTTAGGAAAACAGGATCTTTTTACTATGCTACTTTCTATTTCTTTACTTGAGTTGTTGTGGGTAACCAGCATTATTAAAGCTGCATTTCTTTAAACTGTTCAGATACTTCACTAATTTAGAGTTGGTGAGATTTTCTTTAACTGTTGTCTTGCTCTGATTCAAATAGATGATTTAAACTCTGGCTCTAGTTTAGAACAGCTTTTAAGCTTTTATAACAGCTCCCCCTGTTCCTCTAATTTAAAGACTTATTAAAAGAGCCTGTTTCCAGTCCTCAAAGTTGCTCACAGGGTTTGTGGTCCCAGGAGCCGGGAGCCCCGATGGAGCCAGGAAGTGGCATTTGCAAACAGAAGTCAGCCTTGATCTGCCGAGCTGTGGAGCATTTTTATTATAAATGCTGGATTCTTTCTAAATTTGCTCACTGCCCATCTTACTTTCAGAGAGCATATCCATAACAATTTTATCAAATGCTCGGAGGGGGCTCTAACCCAGGATTTCTTCTTATTACGATGAAAAGAACTTTAAAGGAGTCACCACCCTACGCAATGAGTACTATTATTCCACTCTGTGTAAAACACATATAATATTTTAAAGAGTCACTGTTTCTGGGTGGTAAATCACTAGTCATGAAATGTGAAAATAGGGGATAAAACAGATGAATTCAAATATTTTGCAAAATGGGTTCAAGTTTAACAACGTCCAAATACACGACACTGAGCACTTACAACAGGTCAATGGACGCCCGCCCCCCCCCCCCCCCCCCGCCCAGGCTGCTGCTGGCTCTGGGCACCTGCACACACGCATACCACATGGTTCATGCTGCACTTTGAAACACAAAAGCCAGCCCTGTGGCCTCGCGCTTCTGTGTCTTGACGGGGAAAGGAGTGGGAGGACACACACACTGGGAGGTGTGGCAGCTGCCCCAGGGAGAACAGAGCCCCAGCCCTCTTTCAGCGGATGAGAGCCAGGGGCTGGGAGAGGTTGGGGGAGGGGGAACGAGCTGCCTGCCATCTGGTTCTGTATTATTGCTTTGTTTTTCCTTCACGATTTTCTCTTCTCTGTTATTATCCTCAGCTCCAGGATATTGTATTTGTTACACAAACCTTATTTTTTCTCCATAATCTTGAAAAAGGGCATTTAAATGGCACGTGGGATGAGGAATTCCACTGGCAAGAAGGAAGAACATTAAAGGGAAAAAAACCCTTTGTAACATCTTTTTTTTTTTTGAGGAAAATTAGCCCTGAGCTGAGTGCTGCCAATCCTCCTTTTTGCTGAGGAAGACTGGCCCTGAGCTAACATCCATGCCCATCTTCCTCTGCTTTATATGTGGGACACCTACCACAGCATGGCTTGCCAAGCGGTGCCATGTCCACATCTGGGATCTGAACCGGCAAAGCCCGGGCCACTGAGAAGTGGAATGTGCGAACTTAACCGCTGCGCCACTGGGCCGGCCCCTAATATTTTCTTCTAAGAGAACAGGGTCAGAAGCTCCAAGCCCTCTGTAAACAGTGAAGGCCAGGCACGTGAATCACAAAATAGAGACTGAGATAGATTGGGTCTTCCTTGAATGTTTCTCCAAAATGTCAACTGGATGCCATCATAGATCCTATCCAGATTAACAAAGGAAGAAGGCACGGATTTGACTGTGGCAAGGACTGGCTTTCCAAGGGCCCTACAACCTGACACGTGGGTCCACTTACAGTGTGGAGGAACCCTACAGAAGAAGAGCTGTGTGTGGTACTTACTCCTCCCCAGGTGTGACCTTCTAGGAGTTGGCTAAAAGTTCTAACCAACCGTGGCAGGGAGGGACAATTACATAAAATGGGGAGGGGAAGAGGGGTGTATTTCAGAATTCAAAGCTAGTAGACTGACAAGAAGCATTCATCTGAGAATCAAACGAACAATAAGGAACCATAAATCCGGGAGATCAACGGCAAACTCCCTCCTGCCCCGCCTCCCAGCAAACCCTCCAAACCTTCATGGAGCTCAAAGGGTTCAGTCCCCGCTGATGGGGTCTCTGGGCCTTTCCAAGACCAAACCCGATGTTGCACTCAGGATGCTGTCCCTGCATGTCCCCTCTTGGCTCTGCCACCTGCTAGTTCCATGCACCTGGGCAACTCCCTAACCTGAGCCGCTGGCTTCTCATATGTCAAATGATGACTATGAGACCCACCTCAGACAGTTGCTGTGAAGAACAAATGAGAACATTCGCAACTTAGCACATGCCTGGCACACAGGGAGCCTTCAAAAACGGCAGCTGTTTACTATTTAAAAAAAATTACTGTGGCTTCAGGAGGAGGGTTTGGTGGTGGTGGCGGGGTTGGGGAGGGCAGGTAACGTTCTTGATCTGGATGCTGGTTGTGCAGGAATCTTCACTTTGTGAAAATCCAGCAAACTGTACACTTCTTAAAAATTGTGGTAAAATCATATAACAGAATTTGCCATTTTAACCCTTTGTAAGTGTCCAGTTGAGCAGCATTAAGCACAGTCACACTGTTGTGTGACCACCTCCATGCACACTTTCGATATGTGCCCTTTTCTGCATATATTTAAATAAAAATCTTTAAAAAAAACCACTCCTGGCCCTGTTAATGATGACAATAATAATAGTTAAAAAAACCACAACCCTGTAACCACGCAGTGTCTTCTGGTGTCCAGAGGAGTCACTGGCCTCTTATGGGAAGAATTTCGTTCTTGCTGTTCACAGGTGGCATTTACTCAGTGTACGGTCCTGAGAGTTGGGGGCATCTCAGGGAAGGGGTAGGCTTTCGAAGGAGGCAGTTTTCAGGGCCTAAGGGAGTGGGCCCTGTTACAATGGCCACTCCTCTTTCCTGGGATGTGCAGTGTGAGCAGGGCTGCCTCTCGCCTGCCCTTGCTCATCCCTCGGGAAAGCCGAAGGGCGAGGCTTCAGGTCCTTCCACCATCAGGAAATCCAGTTTGCTCAGGGAACAGAAGACAGAGCAACCAGACCTAGAGGCCCAGAACTTCCCTCTACCCGCAAGTGGCATTCTTTCCCAACCACTGGGGAGTGCTCACAAGGAGAACTCAAGGAAAACACATGGAGGAGGCCTGTGGGACATCACCATTTTCTTCGGAGCCTGGATTTTTTGAGAGCCCTTGTCCATGCACACTGCCTTAACCTAATAGAGGCAGTGTTCCAAAGTGACAGGGAAATCTGGCCCATATTTACTCTTCCTGATGGAGGTATCCAATGTAGGATTTGAAAAGTGAGTGATTCTCACCCTTGAAATCTCCCTGATGTCTGTTTAACTGTTGTTCCTACTGACCACGTTTAAAATGCATGCATTGTAGTCACTCATGAGTGGGCGAAATCACTTCTCCTTCCACGTCACAAAGAATTCAGTCACTCGCAAATTTTCATTATGGGAAAACGCCTCCATAGGCTTCACCAATCGAATGTTTAGCAGTTTTGAAAACAGAAGGAACTTGTTGCCAGCCTTAAGTGAGGGCTTAGCTAGTGCAGCATGTGAAATGTGAAGGAAATCTCAAGGCAGAGAGATGGTGATGCCAGCAGCTGAGCCTCGCGCCAATCTTCTGAAACTGTAGATCTGCAGAGGGCGAGGCTGGTGCTTTTACAACCTTTAAACCCAAACCCAAACCACTGACCCTGCTACTGTGGTATCCTCCCAAAAGCTCCTTGGACATTCAGTGCCATAAAATACGACACTGTTCACTGACTCTTCTTTTCTCAGGTTAAATTGCTATGAATTAATGAATCTAGCATTTCAGATATCTGAAAAGGTACAGACTGGTAACACAAGAATTGCTTCCCAGTCTGAAAGGCATGCAAACCTCCCCCTTGCTCTCCAAACTTACGAGCTGTTCAGAATTTGAAATTTTTCTCCTTTGTGAAAACTCAGGTCATCTTCCGTCCGTGCTTCATAATCATAAAGGGCCACGAACAGGGTCACTCCTGACAAAACAAAATCAAAAGGGGAGAGATTATTACACAAAGGGAAATTAATTCCAAGAAATTAAATCTTCACTAAAACCTCATCCTCAAAAATCTACATCTAATCAGCATTGATAACATGATGCAGTGTTGTAATTAATGTGTGAAAACCAGAGTTGCGGGGCTGAATTTATGCTTTAGTCTTTGTAGGGGAAGCATTATTTGATCTGACTAAACCCTGGAGTTAAAGGACTGTTCTCTGTACACTTCTGAATGAGTCCTCAGGAAGAAACAGATATCATGTCCACTACCGAAGGGCAGCTGCGGCGTCATAGTTCAGATCTGCAGGGCTCTGCAGCACTACAGACAGCCTTTATTCGACACATGTCTCCTTCGCTCAGGATCCCACATTAGGTTCTGGGTAAAATGAATCACTCTTTCACCTGGTGATGTAGAACGTAATAGGAAACTCCTTCTGCAGCCAGGGGACATTCAGAGAGGACCCTCTCGGTAAATGTCCACCCCAGTTAGAGGCTGTCTTGCCCTTGGCATCTGCAATCGCTTTGGGGACTCCCTCCATCTCTCTCTCCTTCTACCTAGAAGCCACCTATCCTTGCACTGACTTGAAGTACTCACTCTTCCTCATACCCGTCTGAGGTCTTCTCATCTGGTTGACTCCCCACAGAGGCCCTTCCTGCCTTGGGGAAGTTTGCTATCAACAGCAAAGAATATCCAGCCGTCCCATTTGGCCTAGGACTTCCTCCATACCATAGGCTGAATTCTAAAATAGCCTCAATGATTCCCACCTCCTGGTATTCACGCCCTTGTGCAATCCCCTTCCTGAGTGTAGGCCAAACCTAATGACTTGCCTCCAACCAACAGAACATGGCAAAGATGATGGGATGTCTCTAAGTGATTAGGCTACAAAGGATTGTGACTTCCGTCTTCCTAGCAGACTTTTTCTATTGCCACTTTGGCTTGGACAGTTTGATGAAGCCAGCTGCCATCCTGGAGAGGCTCACATGACCAAGAGCTGGCCAACAGCCAATGAGGAACTGAGTCCTGCCAACTCCACATGAGTTTGGCAGCAGATCCATCTCAGCTGAACCAGGAGATGACTACAGCCTAGCCAACACACCTTGACTGCAACCTGTGAGAGCTTCTGAAATAGAGGACCCAGCTAAGTCATTCCTGGATTCCTGACCCACAGAAACTGTGAAATATTAAATGTGTGTTGTTTGAAAGCTGCCAGGTTTTGCGGTAATTTGTTATGCAGTAATTGATAACTAATACATTCCATTTCTCTGCTCTCCAGCTTTTCTTTTTTGGTCTCCACACACTTCCAAGTGCCTAATGTGGCCTAAAGAACGCACAACATGGATTCTACTCTTCACCAAGCTGCTATTTTGCTGTGTCAGTAGTTCCAAGGGAACAGATGTGCCCATGGGACTCCTCAAGAACCAGAGAGGGAGGTGAGCTTTTCTTTCCATCCATCCCAAGAGAGACTTCCTGTGGGAGAGTTGGCATTCAGAAGGTCTGACCATGCAAAGCAGGGCTCATTTGGCAACTGTCCTCCTTTCTTTAGATTTCATTGAAAAGTTAGAAAAGGATTGCCTTGAAGAAAAGTAGGGGCCTGTAAGGTCATGCTGGTTCTCATTTAGCACTCTATTAACAGATTCCCTTCGTTACATAATTTAAAAACAAACCCAAGTTCCATTGTGTGGAAGACAAGGCACACGAGGATGGACACTTCCACTCTGCCACTGTCTCCCTGCTTCAGCTGGCAAGTTCTCACTGGGTGTTTTTATCTTCTAGGGACAGAGGGGAGAGTCAAAGGAGGTCACAGGGACACACAGACACTGTTCTGGGCCTTAAAGCAGCGGTGGGGAGAAGGACATATATATATAATAAAGCCAAATAACACAGGGCAGAAAAATGTGCCAACATTTGGGGGGTATAGTGTTTTAACCTATGGGACCAGATGGCCTCTTATACTAAGATTGTCCCTGACTACAGTATAGACCCCCATGTTCAAGGCGAGTAGCCCTCTCCAGTGACTTTATGAATGATACCTGCAGACACAGGGACTCATATCCAGCATCATGAATGAATGAACAAGGTCAATGTCTGTGTCAGCAGAATTCAGAGTCTGGTTGGCAAAGCACTCAGCAGGCACATGAAGCACGTGCTGGGTGCACTTTTGGTTCTTTTTTTCCTCCCGCATCCTCAAGAGACAGTCTTCCCTAGACTGCCCGACTGCCTCTTTCTTTCCTCCCTTCATCCCAGATGCCTTCCAGGGAGGCAGAAGGGATGAGCAAGGATACCCAGCAAGCATTCAGCCATGCAAGGCCTGCTTTATAGGGAAAGCCAGATTGACCATAACACAAGGACATAACGCAGAGCTCTGGGTCAGGTCCTTGATATGACTACACTGCCCTGCTGCATGCGGAGGGAAGAAAACCCTGCCAAGCCCTCAGTGGTGCCAACTCCCCAGGTGAAAAGGCACAACGGGCCCTGAGATAAGACATCTGCTCCCAGAGGCTCTGCAAACATCATGGCTGATGTATATTTCTTTAAACTTTTGTAATAAACAAAACAATTTTGGAACAAATGATGCCAAATATCTAGTTACCATGATTCACATACTGGGGGAAGATTTGGAAGACTCAGGATGCATGAGATAACTTACAAATATTTCAGAAAGCATATGTCTGAGAATGCATGCCAGACATTTTACAAAGTATTAGCTAAGTCAGCAAATGCACATGGCAGTAAAACACAGCCTTGTGGTGGGAAAGAGAAGGAAACTTAAAACAGAGCGAGAGAGAAAGATCCCTCAAGGATACATAGATTCAATTTTAAAATATGAAAGATACATGGAAATACTTTGGGGGCTGATAAACTCAGTCATATGGAAGATGATGGAAGATCAGAGAGAGAATCAACGAAGACCAATGGCCAAAAAATAATGCTGCCAAACGACCCCACTGGTTGGGAAGTGACAGGCAGGCTGCAGATTAGGAACATGAGGGAGAAGGTGTTACCCCTGTGAAGTGGTTCTTGACCAGGGGATGGGAGGGAGGAGTGCGTGAATATCTGGAGAACTCAAAACATTCACACTCACATCCGGTCCTGGAGTTTCAAAAGATCCAGGATGGAGCACAGGCTTCTGTATTTTGAAAAACCTGCCCTAGTTATTCAGAGTCAGCTGGCCAAGGCCGAGAGCCGTCGGCCTGAAGCACCTCAGCAGAAGCTGCATGTCATGACGCATGCAGAATTCTCGCAGAGCAGCCACTTGGGGTTACTCCGAGCTACCGTAGCCAGCATTTTGATTTGTACATCAAGTTCTGGCATTTTTTTACAGCTCCCTATCTGCTGGAGGATAGGTAGAGATTGACGAAAACCTTAAACGTTAAATCCTCAGCCAAAGAAAGCTGACTGGAGCACAGTTATTCAACTGCCAAAAACAATTACGAGCAGCTTAATTCTTACCTGTTCCTCCTCTCGTACGCAAGGTCCCAGTATGAGACGAAGAGTTCACACCCCCAAAGACGGTGAGTCCTTGGCCCCCGGCTGCGTGGAAGTTGTTGTAGTTTGGGATGGAGGTCACGCCGAAGCTGGGGTAGTGCTGAGGAGTGGGGTCTGTGCCATAGCGGTACCCGGAGCTCTGGTTCAGGCTGCCGTCCCTCTCCTCTGTCAGTTTTGTTGCTTCTTTATCCTTACATTGCACACAGCCCATTATCTAAATTCCTGCCGAAAACCAAAAGGAGGCACTTGAACTTGGATGCTTGGTACTTGTTGGGTTGCTTGACTATTAAAGGATCACCCTTGGACATTTCAGGCCTATGAAGGGGTACGAGGAAAAGCAGTGGCTAGGGGTGATGGTTAGAAGGAATCTCAGTACCCTTAACTTGACAATCACATTCGCTGCTCACGTGCTCTGGGTGATGGGATCAACAGAGTTCAATGTTCACTTTGTAGTAGTTTTCCTCAAATGAGGTCTGCACCCCTTAAAATTCCATAATGTCACACACCTGCTGAAAGACAGCCCGATAATACTTACTTATAATTCTCTTCTTTAGTCATCTCAAAAAATCATGTATGCTCTAGAAAGTGAGTCTGTGCTCTATTAGAACAAAAACCTCCATCACGGCAAAGGAAGTCTGAAGAAGAGGTTAGAGGTGAGCTGGAAAAGCCAGAACACAGCCCCAGAACAACCACCACACATCTCCACTCATGGGGACCACCCTTCAGGCACATATTTGGTAAATTTTAAGCAGTAAGATGATGATGAGTATCAAAATTAAGAAATGATTGCTGGATAAAAAATAAAATTGGCAGAAACTAAGAGGTCTCAGCACATTTGCAGGATGTCAGGATAGCCTAAAGTAACAAAACCATTTAAAGCTGCTAATTAACTTTCCAAATTTCCATTAGCTTTTGACATCTTTCGAAAACATTTAAAGAAATCACCCCCCACGTGCCAGAGTTAGTGGTGGGTTAAAAACTTGCGTTGTTGTCACCCCATACTCCTCAGAACCTACTTCTCTTGTGCTCCTCATCTCAGTACATGGCGCCACCAATAACCTACTTGCTCAAGTCAGAATCCTGAGAAGTATCCTTATTTGCCTCTCCTTGTTTACTTCTCACACTTCCTGTCTCACACTCCAAACATACCGAAATTCTCAGTGCCTCAAAGCTTCCATTTTTGCTCCTTCAGTCCTCGGAATGTGGCCTTGAACGCTCTTTCACCACCCTTTGGTATTCAACGTACCCTTCCCATCCCAGTTAAGACACCACTTCCTCTGCAAAGCCTGCTCTGCTCCTCCCGCCCTCCCCCAGGCTGGGCTGGTGCTTTTCCTAAATGCTCCCATGGCAGCTTGATTTCCATCATTATGGCACCTATGCACGATATTAAAACATGGCCTGTCCGCTTGTCTCATTGCCCAGTGGACTGTGGGTTCCAGGAGAGCAGGGCCCTGTCCATTTTTGTCATAGTTACATTGCCAGGGCCTGGCACAAGTAGGTGTTCAGGAAAGAGCAATGGAAAGAGCGAAGATTCTCCAGCTCACTATGTTTAAATTTCATCCTTTCTCTCTGCATCAAGACCAACTCTTCTTCCAGTGTCTTTCATCAGAAGTTTGCCCTGCATTTTTGCATCTATTGGTAGGTGTGAGAAGTGAAGACGATTCTGAAATCCAAGTTAAGTGGGTTAAAGGACCCCGCTTTGGACTGCAATACTCTGCCAAACTGACAGGGAGTACGTACAATGCGCAATGGATGTCTGCACCAAGACTCTGAAAAGTGGCCCATTTGGGACTAGAGAACCAAAGAAGAAACACATGACATCATGTGTAATTACACGTATTCACTGGGGAGGGCACAGCTGGTACAGGACGGGAAGGGACAAGGCGGTGAAGGAGAATGAAAGAGCTAGCTTTCCTACAGTATCTTGCAAACCAAAGTGGGGAGTGCCACGTCAGACAGGGACACTCTCGGGGGGGCACAGTTCTGAGCACTGCTTTTCTGCTGGACGAGGTCTTGGAAACAATATCAGACTGTTCTAAAGCCCTCTCACATTACATGTTTTAATAAATACTTATTGAATTGAATGTCAGTTCCTGAGAATGCAAATGTTTGGAAATGAGCCGCCTACTGCTTGAGCTGAGATCACCAAATCTGGAACACATTTACACGTAAATCATTTGAGAGGAACTTACAGTATACTGTGTCCAACATGTTCTCTAACTTACGGTAAACGAACACGATTTTAACAAGTTTCCAATAGGAAATGCAAAATATCTCCAAGGCATGATTTACTGAAGGAACTTCACCATTTGTTGTTGGTGTTGCTTCATAAGACTGATAAATATCTTGCTCACTTTATATTAACTCTTTCATGGCAGAAAGTGGTTCCAAGCTTCTACAAAGGCCAGACAGAAGACACTTCCTGTCCCAGGTGCTTTTTTCAGGGATTTTACTGATCTACTGTAATTAGAGGATGTGATAACGTGAATTATAGAATCACACCATTTACACCAATGGTTTTCTGCTGGGGGTGAATGTGTTCCCCTACTAAGGGACATATTAGGCAATGTCTGGAGACATTTCTGGTTATCACAACTCAGGAGTAAGAGGTACTACTTGTACCTAGTGGGTGGAGGCCAAGGATGCTGCTAGACATCCTATAATGGACAGGACAGCCTCCAACAACAAAGAATTACTTGACCCCAAACATTAACAGAGTAAAGGTCAAGAAATCCTGATTTATGGAAAGAATTTATATCTATTATCTTAGAAATAGTTGCACAACTGTTTCTTACATGCATGTGATTAACATGCAGCGCAGAAGGCCGGCCTTGGAGAATAGACATGTGAGGTAGAAGGAGGCAATTTAAAAAATTGACATGAACTATTCTGATTTTTCTCCAGAAGCCTGTTCCTTGTGATTGAGAAAACAATCTAAAACCAATGAGAACTCTCATTATAAACTACTCCTCCAACTCTAACCAAACCCAGCCCAACTCTACATCAGAACCCCGCTGAAACAGGACCCTACATCTAACCAAACTAAGAAAAAACCAAACTTCCAAAATCCACCCAAAAAAAGCGTTACCACTGCAATAAACGACTAACAGCTGACAGTATATAATTCTATGAAATAACAGAAGGGAACAAATTGTAAGCCCCTTGAAGACGTATTATTTTTTAGTTTTTCTTTTATTATTGCATCCCCAGTGTCCAGAACAGTGCCTGGCACACGGTAGGAGCTCAATAAATATTTGTTAAATGATTAAATGCAAAAAACCCAAAACTCAATCACAATCATTCTGGAGAAAACAACTTCCTTTTATAGAAGGGACAGCTTTTTATGACTTTATGCATTTTCAGTTGGAGTAAGGAATGTCTCTGCACAGATCTTGCTTACCCTCTTCCCTTCACTGACAGACATGAAGAAACCAAAATACATCAGTAAATGCAGGCTCAAGTCATTAAAAGTTAATCACAACGAAAATATTTGTGTAAGAGCTCGAAGTCTTCTTCTTCCCACTTGGGGCGGTCAGACTAACCATTTCCTGATGGAAGAGACAGAAGGTGCTACATGAGTGGTACTCACTGTGACTTCAGGCTCCTTGCCATGAGGCAAACTTCTGAGCCTTCGGGTTAAAATAAAAACATCCTTTATTACGGAGAGTTCTGTGGTGTGGCTTTTATGGCCAATGCTGTAGGTCCATCTTGAACACAGAATGCACTAATACACTTGCTCAAGATCTGTGGGGCTTTGGGAAACACTGAATAATGCCCTTCCAAAAGTAGGGCCCTGGAGTTACTGATCAGTGACTCATACTCCATGAACATACCCGTGGTTCTCTGTGTGTTGCTATCCCTGGAAAAACTGATGGACAAGTACTTTGACCAATAGGATCCTATGTCTGTGGTCAAGGTATTTGGATTATGGCTGTGAAGTCCCCTATTCTCCAATTCTTCTGCAAACTGAGGGGCTCCGTTTCTACTATGCAAGTAAAACCTGATTTACTTAGAATGTCCTTAGTCCTGCAGATCTTCTTATATGTGCCAAAAGCATTAAGCAACTCAGAGAAAGAGTTGCTGAAGAAAGAATCCAATGATGGCCACACTCTGCTCCCGTGAGCATGGCAGACATCATCAACTGACCAGAGCACTTTCTGGTGCTATGCCATGTGCAGCCTCAGGATCCTTCTTCACATAGTCCTAGAGTGATTGACTGAAGCTGACATAAAGGATGGTATCTATCCACTACCCTGGGCTCAGGCTGCTTTGATCCTCCACCGACGCCACAGAGCATGATCTGGTCTGCTAGATGCACATTAACACAGATATGCTCACGTTTCCTCATATGCCCGTCAATAAAGCAACACCTGTAGGTTCAGGTTATAATGTCGCAGGACTTCTAAGGTTTCAGGCGTGTGTAAGATCTGGGTACCAAAAAGGGAGAAGGCCACTGGCAGTCTTCTGCAGAAGCAAACTGCTTTCTCTTGAGACACATAAATGAGCAGACAGAGGAGGGATGGCAGGAGGAGGAAAGGTGAAACTGACAACAAATAACTTCAATTTCAGCAGTGTAGGCACTTTTCTCTCAGAAACCAACCTAGGTGGCAGTGGAGAAGTGACAGCCCTTGGGCACATGTTGCCATCTTTGCTCCTGACAGCCCAGACTTTGGAGAGTGACAGGTAAAGCCACGTTGGCCTGTACTCTGACGTGGGACGTTTCCTGGTGGGATCAATCGCCATCCCTTTAGCTGGTTTCCACTTTACATGGGCAGGTATCAGAATAAAAGTAAAAGAATAAGAAGGGAACCTAGAAACCAATACAAGTAACTGAGATGAGGACGGTGGAAAGAGAATTTAAAGCTGAATTGTAGATCGACTGTACACTTTCATACACTGGTCTGGGAGAAAAGCAAAACTGGTAGCTTAACGAGCAAACCCCACTTTCAGTCACCAGTAATAACATGAGGTGAAAGGATAAGATGTGGCAGAGACAGCAGAAATGACTTGATTTCTGATAGAAGATTCATGGCAGGGGACTCCTGATCCTTGTACAATTGGAAACACCCCTAGGAACCAAACTGAGGTATGCTGCTACATTCGCAATGGGGAACAGGAATCCCTTGCAAGTCTAGGCAGGCCTTGCCTCAGTTTTCATCGTGTAACTGCTGGAAGCAGGGCCTTTAGAGACAGACGAGTGCCACACTGGGAGCAATGGCAGTTGGACCACAGAACCTGTCAATCAAATTTCCCAGCACTTTCAATCCTTTACGATGTGGCTTTCCTCTTCATAGGACATTGAGTCCTGACACCCCACAAGGGAGTTCAGGCAGTGCTGTCTTCTGAGGACGGCCAGGACAGAAGGGCCAGGGATGACTGGGGAGGCTGCAGAGAAAGCAGGACCATGCTGGACACTCTTGGAAGCACAACACGCCCCAAGGTCCTGAAGCACGGAAAATATCACAGCTGGGGTGGCACTTTGGAGATGTAAAAACTTGAGGCCTGAGCAACACACAGCATTGGTACTGGGTCCAGCCGGTAGCCCCAGACCAGCTCTAAAAAAAGAACACGCAGGACCCTGCCAATGAGGGAACATTCTCTTTGCTGCCCACTGGAAGGAAGGAGTAAAAATATGTGCCTTGCTGGAGAGGTGGTGTGACAGGCAGAAGTCTAAAGTGTGCCCGAGATGCCTGCTCCTGGTGGATGAGCCCTCAATCATCCCCAGGACTTGTGTACAGTGGGATCCTCTCTCCCGTGATTAGGCTATTTTATTTAGCATAGTTGACTTCAACAAAGAGGGATTATCCTAGGTGAACCTGACCTCATCAGGCGAGCCCTTGAAGAGGACTCCTTCCGGAGAAGTAGATTCAAAGCATGAGGGGTGTTCTGTGGGAGGGATATTCTCCACTGCTGGCTTTGAAGATAAAGGTGGCTATGGGGTGCCAGGAATGTGAGTGGCCTCTAAGACCCGAGAACAGCCCTCAGCTGGCAGACAGCAAAGAAATGGGAGCCTCAGTCCTACAGCCACAAGGACCTGAATTGGGTCAAGAACCTGAAGGAGCCTGGAAACAGATTCTTCCCCTAGTCAAGACTCCAGATGAAAACAGTTGGTCAACACAATGATTTCAGCCTTGTGAGCAGAGAGCTCAGACACACCAGGCCTAGACTCGTCACTCACAGAACTGTGAGCTAATAAATGGGTATTTTTTTTTTTTTTAAAAGATTTTATGTTTCCTTTTTCTCCCCAAAACCCCCCAGTACATAGTTGTATATATTTTAGTTGTGGGTCCTTCTAGTTGTGGTATGTGGGATGCCGCCTCAGCATGGCCTGATGAGTGGTGCCATGTCCGTGCCCAGGATCTGAACTGGTGAAACCCTGGGCTGCTGAAGCTGAGTGCGTGAACTTAACCACTTGGCCACAGGGCCGGCCCCTAAATGGGTATTGTTTAAACCATTAAGTTTGTAATAATTTGTTACACAGCAACATAAAACTAATACATATTTTAGTGGGATGGGGCACAATGAAGACGAAGGCTCCAATCTCAGCAGTGATGACCACTCTCAAATGAGGGCTCGCTGCAAGCCCAGCCCCGTGCTATGTACTGGAACATGGCGTCTCACTAAATTCTCATGACATTCCTAAGATGTAGGTGTTGTTATTTTCTCTCACTTTACAATGGAGGAACAGAGAAGTTTGGGAATCTGTCTATAGCTCTGTCGGGGTGGAGATGGGATTTGAAGCCAGACAGAGTGATTCCATGGCCAGCACGTGGAGCCACTATACTAGAGTTGCTTCCTGCCCCATGGAATTCTGGCCAGTCTAAACAAGGGCGTGGGCACAACGGTGGGAGGAGGGGAAGGGGAGACCTGTGGGGAAGGTCCCCTGATTCTACAGAACCCAACTTCATGTGCATGACTAATGGAGGCCCTGATTTCAGGGACTGGGCCTCACTCCCCCACATTCACACGCCACCCCCTGAGACAGCAGGCCGGGCCCATGCCAGGTGTGGTGAATCACCAGCTTCCTTGATGTGGTTTGGCATCTTAATGAATGCTTGAGCCAATGGCACTAAAGCAGCCCTTGGTTTCCTGATATTTCCTAGACGTGGTGGGGTATTTATATACACCATGAAGGAGTCAGCATCAGTGTCCTTGGTATAAAAGTGAGCTTTCCTACTGCATTTAAAACATGATTTGCTTTACAGGCAAAACTTTCCGGAACACATTTACTGCATAAACTGAGCAATACATGTAATGCCTCTTCCAAGCACAAAGAAACAGATTTCTACTCTTTGGGGAGTCCTGTGAGGGTGAGCTCCCCCTACCCCCATCAAACACAAGTCATAAAATACTATTATCTCTGAGGTGAGAAAACTGATGTAAAAGCAGAAATACAGACAATATAGGCACTGGCCACATGCAACAAGGGGAGGACAGAGCTTATTTAAAAATGAGATCAAAGCTTTGCTTCAGAAATAATAAAAGGTGCAGTTGGACTCATTTGATCATTTATGCATGACTTTGCAAAGGCCCTCTGGAGGGTGAGGAGCATGGATTTTGTTCTATACCACACAGCAAGGGAACTGAACTCATATAAATCACTCTTAATGCCACATTACTTTAAGAAAAAGCCACATTCCTGGCACCTAGAATATTTTTTTGGCTGCCCCGCCTCTGGCTTGTCTTGTTCACATGACCCGTGGGCTGGGATGCAGCAGCTCACGTCCCTGAGGCATGTGCTCCTCTCCCTTCTGCATAACCTTCCGTTCTCCAATGCCCAGAGATTCAAAAGCACTTCATAAAGAAGGAATGGAAGCATTAGACCCCAATGGTGAGATTTAGCACTGTAGTCAGCTCAATGCTGGAACCATTCCCAAACCCAAATGGCCAAATGAGGTTTTAACACCAGACTGTGGAAAGGCTCCAAAGGGACGGAAGGACATTTTCTTCTTCCATTCACTTCACTTTGGAGCTCAGGGTTAAGACAAGAGTGAAATGGTGAAGAAAATAAGGATATGCTTTAACTCTCTGTGCCAAAGGGCTCAGAAAGAATTAGAACACAGATTGTAAAGTTTTCCAGGCCTTCCCCTAACCCTTTTTGGATCAAAGTTCCTTGTGGTTAGTATTTTAAAATTTCAGCTTACTTTATTTTTATTGAGATATAATTCACAGACCATAAAATTCACCCTCTTAAAGAGTTTCTTAATATATTTACAAAGGAAACCATTAATACTATCTAATTCCAGAACATTTTCATCACCCCCAAGAGAAACCTGTACCCATTAAGCAGTTATTTCCCATTCCCTTCTCAACCCAGCCCTTGGCAACCACTAATCTACTTTCTGTCTCTATGGATTTGCTTGTTCTGGACATTTCCATAGAAATGGAATCATACAAGATGAGGCCTCTTGTGACTAGTTTCTTTCACTTGACATGATGTTTCCAACGCTCGCCCACGTTGTAGTCTGTGTTAGTATTTCATCCCTTTTTATGGCTGAAACATTCCATTGTATGGATATACCACCTGTTGACGACCATTGGTCAGTTGATAAACATTTGGGTTGTTTTCATTTTTTGGCTCTGATGAATAATGCAGCTATGAACATTCACATACAGCTTTTTGTGTGGATATATGCTTCCAGTTCTCTTGGGTTCATATTTTAATAAACATACAAGGAATTTATATAGATAAAACCCCCCTAAGATTAGGTAAATGGGAACACATGTCTATCAGCAATTTAAAGAAAGGAAAAACAACTTGTGAAACATTTGGGAAAATATTATCTTCAGTAGTAGTCAAAGAAACACAATTTAGATTAGTGAGTTACTTTCACTTTAAAGTTAAAAAAATTTTAAAAAGAAGTCCGCCCAAGAGTGATAAAGCTCCCTTGAAATGAATATTCTCATACGCTGCTGAGAGAAGACCAGAAATTAGTGGATAACCTTTTTGTAAACCAATCTGGCAATATTATCAAAAAAACAAAAATGGGTTTGTTCTTTGACTGTGAATCTCTGCTAAAGAGATCCTTAAAAAAAAAAAGGCATATAAAAAGGTTATGAAGTGTTATTTAGAATTTGAAAAATTAGAAAACTTGCTAATTGTTTAATAAGAGGGCAGTGGCTAAGTAAATTGTAAGGCATGCCCACAATGTAAAGTTAAACAGAAATTAAAACTGTTAACATAAAATTATTAGTAACATAGAAAAATGCTCATGTTATGTTAAGAAGGATCACATGATTGAGACTATATAACAAATGCCTATAAAATTCTTTGGAAGGAAAGATACTGAGATGCTTGCTGGTGGTGTGTAGGGGATTTCTCAGATTTTCTATACCGAGAATGTACCGTTTTTATAATGAGAATAAACCATCTTCATTTTTTAATATGAAAGTTCCCTTTAATCTTATCAGTTTCTTATTTAATTTGTATATAAGTTGATAACAACTATACATTGATAAAGTATGTTTCGTGAACTGAAAAATGAAGAGAGGGAGAGAGAGTGATCTATTTCAAAGCCTGTTAAGAAGCAACCTCTCCTAATGGAAGGCGTGAAAGGTACCAAAGGATAGAGGGAATTCTGAGTGTGTCTTCACAACATCTGTGCAGGGAACTGGGCAGTGAGGGAGCGGTGCAGGGAGTGGGTGTGAACACACACAGATGAACAGCCACAGACATCTAACTAAGGGGATGGATTAAGCAAGCTGTAACACACAATCTAGGTGGCAAGTGGCAAGATCTGGGATAACAGAATCATGAGTGGGATGGTGGGATTAGTGCATTCTTGAGAACCTTCGGGCCCCGAGTTCCTAGCTACATGGGGAAGCCCAGCAAACTCAGAATGATAGTACTCATTCAAGTCAACCTTGGAACCCAACCAAGGAGCTCTGGTTATTGCGGTACCTGCAGGACCTCTCTGTGGGTGAGGGCCAGGAGACCACAGGCTGGCATGGCTCTGAGAAGGTGGGGAGGATGGAGTAAAGCACCGTTATTCTCTGGATGCCTGCTGGTGGTGGAGGCAGGGGACTTGCTCAGGGCACCAGGCAGAAAAATTCTGTATTTTCCTCTCACTTTTCCTCTTGTTGCCTTTACCCTTTCCTGTTGGAACATTCAGTCTGGTATTTTGATGGTTTGATTTCTGAGCCACAGTCCCTAGAATTTGGGGCAATCCAAGCAGGGCATAGAACAGTAGGCAACACTGGTTTATGTGACCTGAAGTTTTTCAGAAACACAAAAGATCTAACAAAGATGTTTCTTCCAATGTTGATATTCGGTCAAGCATCTTTCCACTCTCCTTGGCCCTATTCAATAAAAACAACAACAGGAAAACAAAAATAAAAACAAAACTGTGGGTTTCTATTCATGAACTGGCGAAGAGAAACAGGAAAGTCAGTGTCACATCTGGGCCACAGTGGCAGAGACTGGCTTTCTGGGCTGAATTGGCTGAGGGCCCAAGGGTCAGGCTGTCACCTGGCGGAGCCACAAGAAAACACATTAGCACAAAGCGGCTGTTTGAACAGGCGTCATCAACGCCCCCTCCTTGCCAACGCAGAGAATGAAAGCTGAGGAGGTTCTCTTTCCAAGGCTGAACAAAAACCCGCTCTGCCCATCTTCTCAGTCTCTGTGGAAGTTCCTTGCCAGAAGATTCTGCAAATGTGGGATCATCCTTTCAAAAAACAGTGAATTCTTTTTCCCTTTAATTCATCAGTTCCGGTCAAGAAGACTCATTTCCTTTAGAGAAACAGAATGGAATCTGAATAAGGAAATTTTGCTTCTTTTTGTCCTTGGGCTCATGTTTCTGTTCCTTGTCTCCACATTTCCCTTTTGCACCGATCACTCTGACTTATGAAGTCAGAGCCCATCAAAATCTAGTGCCCTGAGAATCTGGTGGTGAGGCCATTTGCATTGTGTTTTTGAAACAGAGGCTGACGTCTTTTCTTTGAAGAATGACTTGAAGCCCGGTGCCCTCTCCTCTGGATCTTTATGTTGGCAGTTTCTCAAGTTGCAAGTAATCAGCAACACCAGCAGCCATAACTTCTGCACCCCTTGTGGTGGTTTAGAGTTTCAGAGCTTCTCGGCAGCTGCTTTGGTGTGAATGTTGATAAAAGAGACTGACAGAAAATATACCCCTCTCTAATTCCATGGCCTCTACTGGGATAAGAAACAACAGGGAACAAAGGGAGGAGAGAGGCCGACCGACTCTAGCTAGCTTCCTCCCTCGCCTAACAGAGATAAGGACAGTCCTGCCTTCCCTTGAGTTTTCTTTCCTTACCCCTGGTGAGCCCAGGATGGTTGACCACGTGGGACTTGCTACAATGAAGCTTTCGCCAGAGGTCTCTCTTGTGAACATGAGTTGAGTGCCAAACAGACACAAGGAAATTAAAGGAGGGAGATAATAAATAAGAGGAAGAGAACATGGAACCCACTGAAGGCAGTCAGTGGTGCTTTCCCCAGCAGCACACAAAACCAGTATTTGGGATGACAAATTGTGGCCACTCTGTGTGGGAGGAACACGTGTTACATGGGCTAGCCCACTTGTTGATGACCTACTTGGCAGCTAATAGAAATCTAGTCAGACTTCTGTCAACAAATCTAAAAAGGGAAGACTTGGTTTATATATCGGCATACATTTTGTAAATACTTCTTTTTATAAAATTTTATACATTTATAAAACTTATGGTAAAGCAGTTCAATAGTGACTTTACACTTGGCATATCAACGAAGCAGAGTACGATTTTTTTTTTTTTAGTGTTGTCTTGCAGAGTAATTGAGGTTGAGATTATTTCTTTACAGATGACAGCACAGCAGTTTATCTTCCCGGGAGCTTGCAGGATTCTGGTATCAGACAGGGTTGCCCGGGGCCTGAAGGACACAGCCCAAATCCACATCACTGAAAATAAGTGAGTAGTGGGAGGATGAAGACAGGGGAGGGGTGTGGCAGACTGCTTGCTGTCCCACCAAATCCCTCCTCTTCCTCCACAGTAGCAGAGCTTTAGCTAGGTCTATAGTCATACAGCTAAAGACTTCATTTTTCCAACTCCCTTGCAGCTAGGTGTGGTCATGTCACTTAATTCTGGCCAACTGGTTGTGAGTGGATGTGATGTGTTCAACTCCTGCGTCCTTTAAAAGGGAGTGTTGATTTCCATTGTCCTTCGCACTGCCTGTGTGCTGGAAAGTGGATGTGGTGCTGGTGAACTGGCTTCAACCAGGCAGAGGATGGCAACCCATCAGGGAATGGCAGAGCTG
This sequence comes from Equus asinus, assembly GCF_041296235.1. Taxonomy (NCBI): domain Eukaryota; kingdom Metazoa; phylum Chordata; class Mammalia; order Perissodactyla; family Equidae; genus Equus; species Equus asinus. The sequence goes on from NC_091813.1 coordinate 46,921,104, forward strand.
TAGGACAGAAGGAACCTGGGCCCTGGGTGGCCTCATGGAGCACAGCTGCTCATCCACTTAAAGCTCTGATCTCTGACCCTGACACGAGGGGGCATGAACATCCATCTGGTGTGAGCCACTGTGTTTTGCAGGGAGTAAGGTGGGGTCTTTTTGTTATTACAGGTAGCCTGTAAACCAACACAAGGAGGACAAAAATCTAACACAGAGGTCAAAAGGGGGCTCTGTTAGCCACTTATTTTTTTTCCCTCTGCCTCTAGAACCAATAAGAGTTCTGATCTCCTTTGATACTGGCAGTTAAACTTGGATTAAGGCAGGTTAGCAGGATAACAACAATACAAATGGTAACAATAGCTGCCATTTATTGAGAATTTATTTTCTGCTTGGCACTTCACATACGGTATTTCATTTAATCCTCAGAACAACCTTCAAAGAGCATTTCACAGTTAAGGAAACTTGGGATCACAGAATTGAAGTAACTTGCCCAGGGTTACCCAGTCAGTGGGACGTGGATCTGAGTCCATGTCTAATGTAATCATACCCTCTTGCTACTGCCCCACGCTGCCTTTTAAGAAGCATGCTCTGCTGCTAGCCATTTTCTTTGCTCTTTTATAAAAGAGCAGAGAATGAGAGATTTAACGATGTGAGAGTTTTAATGATGTGATAGAAGCTGGGTATTGCTATGTCCTACAGTTTTTATTTTTTGTACTATGGCTTAAAGTGTTCTTTTCTTAAAGTGATCCTGCTTAGGACTGGTTCCCAAGTCTCCAGGACATTTTAGTCCTGGAGTACCAGGCTCCTGGCTTAGAAAAGGTCTGGAAGCAGTGGCATAGCCTGGGACAAGGCTGCTGAGTAGCCATATGGTCTGGAGCATATCACTCCAACACTGTGGAGCCCGTTTTTCTCATCAGTTGACCAATGGGCCTCAACAAAGAGCTCTCAGGATTCATACCAAGCTTAATATTCCTGAAGGAGCCCAGCGCCCACCTGCACACATTCAAGCAGAACTGAGTCCACAGATAGGCACGGCAGGCTCTCCACTATCCACAGCTGGAGGCTGAATCTCATCAATCACTGGGACTCATGGAGTGACCCGACCAAGTGGTCAGGCTTGGCTATGAATGCTGATGTTCCCCTGCCACAGCCAGAGCCTGGACCATGGCATATTATGAAAGCTTTAACGATGTGACAGGAGCTGGGCATGGCTATGTCCTACAGTTTTTATTTTATTTTTTGTACTATGGCTTAAAGTGCTTTTGCTTATTGCAGTTTTCAGAAGACCGACTATGCCCTCCACTTCCCTTTGTTGCTAAAATGAAGAACAACTTTTGATCTGCTCAACCAGCTAAGGTATTTGTGACATGCTTTGGTCTTGACCCACCTCCCCGCTCATCACACGCAGGCTCCAATTCTCCTTGGTTCTTCCCTAGGGTTGCTAGGTACAGCTGTTCTCCTCCTGAGCTGCTGGAGATGAGGAAGTTTAAAAGAAAACAATAAGAACAAAGAAACTTCCCCCTCACCCCCCAAAGAAAAGTTACTCAGAAATCACTATAGTAACAAATCACCAGTTTTCGGCTGTTTCATTTCCCTTGCATTCTTGTCTCGCTGCACAATCCTTCTATTTACATCCAGTCCTACCTCCAGCCTTTATTCAGCAAGCATGTTTTGATCCTCTCTATGTGACAGGCACTGTGCAAAGGGCTGTGGCTACAAAGTCACGTAAACGAGGTTCCTGCCCTTGAGGAGTTTACATATACTCAGGAGGAAGCCAGACAGGTCAATCTATGGACTTGGGTTGGGGAGGGAGCACAGAGGGAGCCCGAATTCAGCCAGGTCGGCACCTGTCAGGGTCATTAGACACTGGCCCAGGTGAGGCGGGGGCGGGACAGCACATCAGAGAGCACAGAGGTGTGGTACGGCATGGTTCCATGTGGCTTATTTGATTTGTTCTCATGTTTATGGAGCACTGAAACATGTGCCAGGCATATTGTAAGGCCCTGGGCTCTAAGGGTGAAGGAGACAGGCTCCTGTTCAAAAGGAGCTTATAGTTTAATAGAACGGATATGTGCAGCTGGGAAGGGGGCTGGAAATGAAGCCAGATCATAAACAACTAAGTGTGCCTTCTACTGAGCACTCACTGTGGTGCCTGATGCTTCACTGTGTGCAATAAACAAAGTACCTCTTTTGATCCATCAGCCTCGTGAACTGAATATTATCATCAGCACTATTTCAGAGTGGGGAATACGTGTACGGAGGTCAGGTTACTTGCCTAAGGCCTCATGGCTAGGTTTAACTGGATTTTAACCCAGACCTGGAAGAATTTAAGACATATATTCTTAACCATGTGCTAATAGGCTAAAGCATTTGTACATTATCCAGCTGATACTTATTTAGTTTAAGTGGTAGTGAAACAAGTCTCTTTTTTTTTGAAACTGGGTCTTGATAGACAAAAGAGAAGCACGGAGAGCCAGACAGCAAAGCCAAGAGTGGGAAGAGACTGCACGTAGGAGGACAGAGAGGCATCTGAGTAAGAAGTAACTTCCTCAGCTGGACAAACAACTTTATCCATTCTAGCTACCTGTCTATGCATTATTCGTCTCTTGTAAATCATCCCCAACTGTAGCAAAGCTGTAGCTTTTGTTGCATGTGAGAATAAAGATCTGAAACCAGGTTGCTGCACAAGTGACTGACTACTGGACTCTGTAAGTCACATTTTCTGAGAGCTCTGTCCCAAAAAGCAGCCCAAGATCTGTGGGGCTGGGAGGAGTGGCCGATAGAAGCTGGTGGTGCAGCTGTGTAGATGGTTGCCTAAACCCAAGGACAGACAACATAGATGGAAAGACATCTGCAATGCAGGACATCTGGTAAAAAACAAGTGTCCACTAAAAAGGGCATGTAGCAGCTAATATCCAACATGGACTGATGTCCTCTGATGTCCACAAGAGGAGCCTGAAGAAGGGGCTAGGGTTAGAGGTGCAGGTGAGTGTGAGGTAAACAGGGGCCTCCACCCTCCCCCTCCAACTGTGGGAAGTTTACTCCATGGAGTCAGACAGGACTTGATGCAGAGGTGGCAGTTACACCTGTTTTGCATGAAATATGTAATATTAACAAATTCTTTGTGCTAATGTGAGAAGATGGTTTATATTTTAGCCATCACAGCTCTGCTCACATCTACAGGCTCACCACAGTCGGAGGATGGAAACTCCTCCTCATCCTCCAGCAACAGTCATCAATTGGCAGCTCTGAGCAGCAGCGATTTGTCCCAGCATTAAGCAGGACCAGCCTGTGCCCAGAGCTCATGCTGAGCTCCTGGGGAGCTGCCTTATAGACTCCAGGTAATGAGGACCCGAGTGTGGCTTCACACTCTGCCCTGGTTCTGGTTCAATATGACCCAAATGGACTCAGCAAGTAACAATCGTAAACATTTGGAATGAGCCCAGCCAACAGCTCCGCCATAATTCTTTTTGACAAAGGCTGACCTGACATGCTGATTATCAGCCCAGGTGAAAAAAAAAAAAAAGGTCCTAGGTATAACTACGTATAACTACATACCCTTGGTTTCCACCAGGTTTCATCTTTAATCTGGACACACATTCCCTGAAGGCACTCCCCTCCAAACCCCCTCTTCATTTCCTTGCCAGCTTGCTTCTCACTTAAGATCTGCATTTTCTACATAAGTTCCATTGCTAAAATTAAAATGTTGCTAAAAAGAGTGGATCTATGTATCTCTTATAGAACAAATTGATCATTTATACCAATTCCTGCCTTTCCAAACGTACTAAGCTGTTTACTTTTTTTTTTTTAAAAGATTTTATTTTTCCTTTTTCTCCCCAAAGTCCCCTGGTACATGGTTGCATATTTTTAGTTGTGGGTCCTTCTACTTGTGGGATGTGGGACGCCACCTCAGTATGGCTGGATGAGTGGTGCCATGTCCGCGCCCAGGATCTGAACCGGTGAAACCCTGGGCCGCCGAAGCGGAGCACACAAACTTAACCACTCGGCCACGGAGCTGGCCCCCTGTTTTTTCAGATTGGCACCTAAGCTAACAACTGTTGCCAATCTTCTTTTTTTTTCTGCTTTTTCTCCCCAAAGCTCCCCAGTACATGGTTGTATATTTTAGTTGTGGGTCCTTCTAGCTGTGGCATGTGGGACACTGCCTCTGCGTGGCCTGATAAGTGGTGCCATGTCTGCACCCAGGATCCCAACCAGTAAAACCCCTGGGCCGCTGAAGCGGAGCGTGTGAACTTAACCACTCCACCACAGGGCCGGCCCCAAACTTTGTTTTTCTTAACCATACTTCAATCATACCAAATCTGTTTCTCTTCTGGTACGCTTGCTGGTTAATCTTCCCTTCCATTCTTTTCATTATTACTTTTGTGCCTCAAACATTAGACTCTTCTTCAGCTTAAAATAACGGCTCAAATAACTTTCTCCTTCTTACTTTTGGCTCTCTTTCCCCATGGCAAAACAAACAAACAAATTTTATCACTTTTTTGGTACCAGAGCATTTTTACTTTCTCATTTAGGCTAGTTGACAAAACCATCATTTATTTTCAAAGAAAACAAAACCTACCCCAAACTCTCCCCCTACATTTCTATGTTGAAATTATACATGAAGAGGTGATGCTATTGACAGCATTTTCAGCCTGACAGTACCAAGTACTGGTGAAAATGTGGAACAGAATTCATATCCACTGCTGGTGGGGTGCCAATTGGTACAATTACTTTGGAAAAAACAACTTTACATTATTTAGTGAAGATGAAAATGCATCTATCCTATGAGCAGTAATTCCACTCCTATGCGTACACCCTAAGGAAGGATGCCTACATGAACCAGGAGCTGTGTGCACCCTGCAGGTCTGGGGCAGGCCCAGGAATCTGCATTTTTAGCTCCTCAGGCAATGTGGGGGCCTCACTCCACTGCAAGGGTCTGGATTTGAAGGCTTACAATATCACTTCAAATCTGTTTTTGGAGCTAGGTCCTCCCAAGGCCTGGGGCAGCAGCCACAGGAAAGCTCACCGGGGAGGAGGGATGGGGAGAGGCTGACCTCTGGTCAAAGACAGCTAGTCTGAGGATCCGGGAAAATTCACTGTCATTTCTTCCTCTTTCTTCTCTGTCAACCCTGCCTGGATGATGTTTGGCTTTTGTGTTCCTCACTCAAACCCCACCTCATCTGGTGAAGTGCTTGGAGTCAGCATCATCCTCATCCTCATCTTCCGCACACAGCCCTGAAGCCCAGACAGGGTGCTGCTCTGAATGTGGTGCTGTCTGCTGGGAATGAGGAAGCACCTAGGGGAGGCTTCTAGAGATAAGGCTGAAGGGTGAGCCCTGCTGAAGAGCCACAGCTGTTCTTGAACACACAGGCGGGGCGTCTTCTCTGTGCATGCCTTTACACGGGCATCCTTGTCTGTGATTCTTCGTGTACTGAGTCCAACACAAGTACAATGCCTGGTGCAACTTGGCCTTTAATAAACACTTTCAAATGACAAACAGGAAGTGAGATAACGAACCTCTTCTAAAGAAGTGAAGGGAACTGTCTGCGTTCCTGTGTGAAGCTGCCCTCCGCCTTCCTACTGCTCTGTCTGCTCTCGTTTAAGGAGGTTGTGTAATGGTGGCTCTCTGTCACCCTCACTTCCCTTCACTTCTCCTCCTGATGCCAAGGATGGCTTTCTCCATCCCTCCCTCCCCCATCTGTAAGTGAACAATAGGGGAAAGCACATGGATTAGCTGGACGGCCTCCCTCCATTTATCCATTCCCATAATCTTCCTATTTTGAAGCTGAAATGTCACCAGGGCAAAGAACCGGGTACCATGCAGCTACTGTTCTTTTAGGTTTAAAAATATCTTCAAGGTGTCGAAAGCTCCACAGATTCCACTGGGCACCCGAAACCTGCCCTCTTCTGCGGCACCAGTAGTGTATTCAGAGCAGAGATCATTTGTCTAGCTTAAATTATTAACTCATAATAATGTGAGGTTCTGGCAAGATGCACACGTGTGGGAGACGATGTTATGTTGGGAGGAAATCAAGATGATGATCTGATGTAAATACAAATGGAGTTTGGCCTGGGTTTCAGGGAGGTCGCACAGAGCCCGTCTCTGCATGACCTGGCCTCGTTCCTACAGCCCTGCCAGGGTTCTGCCTCTCACTTGGGGCTGCTGTGGTCCCTCCTGGAGCTGCCTGCCACCTGCTCAGCCGACCAACTCCAGAGGGGCCCCAGCCGGGCAGTTCATTATTTGCGCACGTGGGAGAGAGACAGGCATGATTTTTCTTTCAATGGTTTCAATTCCACTCCTTCAGTTCTGAAATGAATTTCCTTCCATTTCTCTCTTCTTCCTCTTTGCTTCGTTTCTCATTGCCTCAGGGTATCAGAGGGTAGAAAGCCATGATCAAGGGGAAGAGTTTATGTTTTGAGTAGGTGGCTAAAATTATTCTGGTTTCTTCCCTGCAAAATGTGGATTATGCCAATTTTTATAAGAATGGATATATTCTACTATTAATTACTAACAGGAAGTTACTGATCCTTGACTGTTTTTGATCTAAAAAAGGAAACATCAATTTCATATGGTTCAAACGAGTAGACAGCATCTAGAACATATCCGGCCACATAGTAGGTGCTCAATAAACCATAGGCTTAACAGGCATGCATATGTGAGGACAGGAGGCATGCCAGACCCTGGGTGTTCTCTCGGGGTCATGACTGGCCTTTCTACCCCAGGCACAGTTGACATTCAGTCACTTCCTGGCTGCCCAGGAGACGGCCAGTCTGCCAATGCTGGCGTCCAGCCATGCTGCCAAACTAATCACTGCGGATTAGGCATAACATTTAACGAGTTTAACTGAGTAGACAATGAAATGAACTATTCTGATAAAAATTAAGAGAAAATAAGAAAGGAAATGAAGAAGGGAGAATGCTGAATTCCTGCCTAATAATTTCTTTATTTGATTCAACTCAAGAAAGACTCCACTGCCTAGAATTTTCGAAAGAAATCACAACAGTTGTGTGATGCTTAGGTTTGTTTAATGAGTTAATTGGAAGGTGGGAATGGAGGGTAGTTTATCTTTTAGAGAGAAAAAGGGGCTTTTAGCGTAACTCTTGGGTTAAAAATCCCAGTCTGAAGCATACCATCAAAGGGCCAATTTCAGGGGTTACTAACACTAAGGCACTCCAGTCAGACAGCATTTTTGCGTGTTAGAAGCTAATTTTCACCTAAATATTAATGCTCAAACGCAGACTTTCAGAAGCCCTACTCTGAAGACTGACAACAAAGAGAGGGGCGCATGGATGTCAGGACAGAGCGGGTTATATTTAGCTCCACTACCTCCTCAAAGCCATGAAGAGATGATTCTGAAAGCCCTGGCATTTTCAGCAGAGTCCTCTTGGCCTGGAATGATACGAAATCAGAAAGTTCCAAGGGAATGAGGAACGGGTGGGTTTGGGCAGCCACATTCCAGTTCCTCACAGATCACTTCTGCGGCTCCATGAAGCGTTGTTGGCTTCTCCCATTACACTGTGCCCCACAGGGCCTAGTCGCCTGACCACAGGACCTCTCCTGGACATGCTGGGACCTTCACAGACCAGTGGGGCTGGTGGATGCAATCAGACACTAGATGCTGGGGACGGCTGCCATCTCAAAGTCATTTGAGCAAGGTCAGCTGGGCCTTCACCTTTACCTATGCTGAGGTAAGAGTAGGGGACTCTGCCAGCCAGATTAGACTTAATCCTTTGACCAGAGCTGAATGATCTGGCAGGATGTGGCTTTGCAACATTTAGGGTTAACAGTTTTTGGACTTGTGGCTTTTTCTGATGGTAATTGTTCTTATTAACCATCTACCTACTGACCTATATACCTGACACTTATTCGTTTGCTGCAAATAGGCTCACTGGAGTCAGTAACGAAAAGGAGGGAAAGACAGAGGAAAGAAAGAGGGAAAGACAGTGTTTGGTAGCACCTGGTGAATCTCTGTAGTGCAGACGGTGGCCCTGGCTCTGGGGTGTGACAGGTACCCCAGCTCGGGAACTGCACGTGGCTCACAGCAGCTGTGGGATAGAGGTCTTTGTATCCAAGGCTGATGGTGTCATGAGCTTGACACAAGCCCTGTGGTTCAGGGGTGGGAGGGCAGTGGCACCGACAACGTACAAAGATTCCTTCTTTGTCTTCAATCATTTGCTTCTGCCTTCCAAAAGAGTCTAAAATGCTCCTGACTTCTGGGTGGAGACCAAGTGCTGGGGGTGGTGACACAGACAAGGAAACCAAAACACAGAACTGAAAACTTATTTGGTCACTTGAAGAGTTTTCTCTTTTGGATTCTGGCTAATTTCTCTTTTCTGTTAAGAAAAAAAAAAAGCTCCAACTTTAACTTTTGGTCCTCCAGTTTTCCTGAGAAGGTAGAGAGAATGAAAGAGTCTGAATAGAATGGAGAGAACTGGCCACTGTTGGAATTATAAGATTTGGCCAGTTAGATACCCAATGGGCTCCTGGTGAATTCCACAAAGGAGCCACATGGCCCTCCTAGTTATAACCCCCAGGCCAACTGAGCAGGACCAGGAAGCACATACATGATCATAGCCATTCGTGAGGTTGGGGAAAAGGAGGGTGCTAAACACAGCTGAGTCCCCACACACCTGGAAGTGAAGGGCATGGATCTCAGCCCATTATCCATGACATATGTGTGTTTTCTTATTACTTGAGAATAAAGATGATAATGGAAACATGCAATGTTAATGCATAGCTAACAGTTAAGTTAATGATGTAATTCTACAATAGGATAAGTAAAAACAGACTCAAATCCAGGGATAAATCACGACTTTCTTATGTTTTCCTATATACAAGTTCCAGGGTCAGGCTTATGATGAAGTGGTGAGGCTCTGGCCCTGGGAGCAAAATTTAAGAGATACCAAAAAAGGTCAGTAGTCAGGATAAAAAAAAATTGCATTAAGATATTATTTATCTTGACTACTGAGTTTTCTGGGGTGCTCTTAAATTATGCTCCTCAGGAGAGTGCCTCACTTGAATCCCTGTGGTCCCAGTCTGGTCAAAATCCATCAACTAGAGGCGTTAAATGGTTGGAGTATGCCCAGTTACATAATTACAGATGAAACCAACTAATAGACTCAAGAAAGTCTTCAAAGGATTTCCACTTCTAGGAATTATCCTAGGATTATCCAAGGATGTGCACAAAGATTTAACAATGCTCCCTTCAGTGTTATTCATGATAATAATAAATTGGAAATAATCTAGGTACTCACCCACAGGGGATTATCAAAACATGGTATCATGCCAGATTCCTATGCAGCCATTAAAAATGATAATGTGACAGAACATGAATAATGGTGAAAGATGTTCAAGATTAAGTCAAGGGAAATATGCAAGTTATAAAACATTAGGTGGAAATATGGTCCCATTTCTCCTGCTTCCATCTGGTCCTCTATAATCGAGCCTCTACGTGGGAGAGTGATCTTTTTTAAAAAAAGTTACTCCTGCTCTTAAAAAGGTTTCCTGTTGTATTTAGAATAAATTTAAACTATACAGCTATCCCTGCTCTGGCCCCTGCCTATCCCTCTGGCCTCCTCTTCCCCAGCCATACTGGCCGCCTTTAGGGCCTCTGCACAGGCTTTTGTCTTTGCTTGAAATGCTAGTCCCCAAAATATCCACATAGCTGCTCCTTCCCAGGATTCAGGTCTTAGCTCAAAGGTCACCTTCTCAGAAAGGTTTTTCCTGGCATCAATTCTCAGCTGGCCACTGCCCTGTCACTCTATCATGTCATTCTGTGTTATTTCCTTCATAGCACTTGACACTCTCAGAAATGATCTTATTCATTTAATGACATTTATTTTCTTGTTTGCTGTCTACCTCCTCTCATGAGAATGAAAGCTTCATGAGGGCTGGGGCTTTTCCTGACTGTTACTGTGCACCCACAGTGCCCCAAATTGTGCCTGGCACAGAGCACATGCCCAGTAGATCAATTCTGCGGGAGATGTTTATATACATACACATAGATTAATGTACACATGCGTATTCACACAAAGCTACAAAGGACTGGAAGAGCACAGCACAAAAGACTATCTTTGAATAGTGAAACTCTCGATGGTTCTAAGTTTCTTCATTTTGCTTATTTTTCATTTTCTACAACAATAACTTACCATCTTTGAAATAATGAAAAAAAGTTTTCTCTCTGTTCATTTTTTAGAGTATGGTCATTTAGAAAATGCTGCCACAGCTGGATTGAGACTACAAACACAAGACGCCAGAATTGGAAAAGACCTTAGAGGATGTTTGGTTCAATCCTACCCTTCATTTTAGAGATGAAGAGACTGAGGCCCAGCATGGAGAAATGACTGCTGGTTTACACAGCAGAACATGTAAGAAACTAGTCCAGTGTTCTTTCCACTAAACCAGTGGCTCTCAAACTTTACACACATGAGAATCATCTGGAAGGCTTGTGAACACGCAGGCTGCTGGGTGTCACCTCCAGAGTTTCTGGGTCAGTGATCTGGAGTGGGGCCTGAGAGCCTGCATTTCTGACAAGCTCCTGGACGATCTGATGCTGCTGGTTTGGAGCCACCCTTCGAGAACCACTAGGTGAGGCCATGTTGTCTCTCATGACTCCCTTAGAAATGTCTTACTCTTATTGCAAGAATGGTAGTGATGAAAACAATACCTTTGACCAAAGAATTCATAGAAAACCCTATTTTTTAGGCTCCTTCCCAGAAGTTCCTACTGAAAAGACACAAAGGGGACAGGGATAAATAATTTTGAGAGGTTACGCTATACCAGGCATTGTGCTAAATGATCTACATTTTGTTTGTTTAATCTATTTTACGGTAGAAAACCTAAACTCAGGGAGAGTAAGGAATTTGCCTAAGAGCAAACAGCGCGGAAGTGATGGAGTAAGATTTCAAATCCACGTCTAGTTGGCTGTGAAGTCCATGCTCGTTCTCCCACCTTCAGAACAGAACGAAAAGCTGTCACTAGTGGCACTCAGAGTGGCAAATCAACGTCCCCCAACATAGAAACAAACATCTCCAAGAAATATTAACATGATGTCATGCTCCCAATAAGACTGAAGGTGTATACACCAGTATTAACATCCAACCTCTTCTCTGGGACCGAAGCCAGGGTTGATTCATTTACATGATATTCAGCAACTTCCAACCCCAGAACCCCAGAGTAAAGATAATTTGAGTTGATACCTGGCACTCACTGCAAGTCATCTGTGAAATAAATGGGAGAGGGAGAATTTAGCATCAATCTCTGTTCCCTACAAAGGGAAGAATTCACACGCGCTCTGTGGGGTGAGAACCCAACAGACTTGAGAGCTGAACACAATTGTCTCACTGTTTGAGGAACCAAATCTGAAATCAAAGGCCAAAAGCCAAATATAAATATGGGAATGTATCATTTACCATTTTATGTCAAAAAATAAACTAGAAACTAAGAATTGCTCCCTTTCTATTTATTGATGAGGAAATTAATGGGGGACAAGAAAGTCTAGGTGACAAGGTCACCTACAAGCATCCACACAATCAATGAGTTACAATTTGTCCCACATTGTGGTCACACTCCACCCAAGTTTGAGAAAGCTCTGTGAATACTGAGATTGCAAAGGGGCTTGATGACATTCTTTAATATCACAGTTTTGACCAGAATTCCAAATTAGGAGCAAGGTTAAATATCAGTGTGTTATTTCAGGCGCAACAACAAAAAATGTGGTTTTCTTTATCCGTCTCTCTGTATTTCTTATTTCACGTCATGATTTCCCCTCATATGTTTTATTCCAGATCCCCGAAGCAGCTGCATAACTAGGTTTTACATGAAAATGAAAGGAAATACTTTCTGTGTAATGCTGGCTATAGAATCAGAGGAATGAGGGCTTCAGTCAAGACAGCTCATGTGATCAGTCCCTTCCCGCGCCCTCACCAAGGGCTCTTGGTGCCGCTTCTTTCAGAAGCTCATTTTCTACCTGTGACCAGTGAAATGTCTGCACCTTTTGGCTAGGAAGGCTAGCCTTGAAAGAAAGATAAGTGGGAAAGAGGGAATAGGGCAGAGTGGATATAAAAAAAGGACAGGAGGATCCCAGAGATGGGTACCCGAGGACAGTTAAAATTTGATATCATAGACAACTTGGTTCTAAACACAATTATGAATATGTTTCAGGTGTGGACTGGCTGGTCTTCTCTGTGCAGCAAATCAGTAAGGTGAACCAAATTCACAGCCCCTCATTTGTTAATGTCTGAAAAGATCTGGCTCTTTCACTCCCAATAAAATGCATGGGATTTTATCTATTATAGAAAAAAGAAGGTCTGAAAGATCTTGTAGAACGAACCCTGGGTCTCAAAGGCAACGAGCTGTCTCTGCAGTTAGCTTCTGAGTTAGGCATCTAATGCAGGACACAAGACTGGACGGTGCTGTGTTAAATATGAGCAAGTTCTCTTTTTGTTCCTGACACTCGCCCTTTATGAATAGTTGGAGAACAGCCCTTGCCTTCCCCAGAGGACTGATGCAGCTGCAGCTGCAAATGCAGGTTCAGCAGCCATTTTCCTACTGTGAAATGTTTGCTTTTAAACAGTACACTAGCCTAGCAGAAATAGCTGTCTCGTCACTATATTATACACACATGCACGGGCGACAAGGCTCCATAACTACATTAGTGTCCATACCTGTGTCCTGGCGTGGATTTAAGAAACGACATCCTCTAATTTCTATCTAAATGGACAGTTACTTATTCCATAAGTTTCCAATATATTTTGGCAGTGCGTAGCTGCTCTTGATTCTCCCAGATTTCATAGTGGCCTTCAGCCTGGGGTAGTTCATGCAGAAGAGAAGAGAACAGCTACTTGGCAGATAATACTCTTCAGGCCTTAGGGAGGGCACTCAGCTGGAAAGATCTGTTTTCATTGGAGATCGGAAGTGCTTTTCCAGCAATTATTTGATCTTTCCTGGGAACTTGTACTTTTGAACAATCTCCCAGCCTGGTGGGAGCACATGGACTTCTCTTCTGGTCTCAGCATCATCACTAACCAGACCTGCGCCTTTGGGCAGATCATCTGGCCTCTACTTCACCTCAGTTTTCTCATTTGCCTGCTGGGACAATTATCCCTCCCCTGATTAGTTCATGGGATTTTTGTGAAGATAGTATATGTGACGGTATTTAGAAAATGTAAAAAGCAAATTTATTGTTAGGTGGTATTTGTATTATGTTTTTCATTTTTTTCCTGCCCTGGTTGACATTATTAGTGGTATGTTTTCATTTTCTTTCTTAGAACTAGGTAGGAATTCCCTTATGTAGAAAAGGAGAGGTAGAAAGAGCAACCCAGGCAGACAGCATCGTCAGGGTCTCAGCCACTTAAAAAAGCAAGCAAAGACAGCAGGACCAGAACACTGTAACATTGTCCCAGAAGTCTGCTTTTGCTAGGGCCACAGAACATTCTGGTCCTTATCTGTCTCTTCTTCAGAGGTCTCACAAAGAAGGCAGTGTTGAATGAATGAATGAATGAATGAATCCATCCACCCACCATTTATAGACCAATACTATGTATCCAGCAGCGTGCACAGAACACAAAGATGCAAAATGCCATTCCCATCACTGAAGGGCATTCAGCCAATGGGAGAAGATGGACATGGAAAGGACTTGTCTTGCTCCAACATGGCAAGTGTGCTTCCTGGAGAAACACATATGATGCTCCGGGAGCTGAAGCGTGCGGGTCCCTCCTACCTGGAGGAAGCTGGGTCTGCAGGAAGGACTGGTGAGGGAGCGAGGTGGGTTAAGTGCTCCCCAGCCAGAGGAACACCTCTTATGAAGGCACAGATTCAGGAAGGAGCACTCCAGGGAGCAGCTTTGTTTGGTGTGACAAAAGCCAAGAGTGTAGGTGGGCCACCAGAAAGTTAGGCAGGAGCCTAAATATGAAAGAGGGAGTAGGCATCAAGGCTTCTGAGCAAGAGTCAGTAGTTCAGCAAGATTATTTAACAGCAGGGAGGATGGACTGGAGGGAGAGGGGGAGGGGGTAAGTAATCGATTTAAAATTGAATGTCAACATCTGCATTTCACAACACAGAACACTTGATACAAATCTCAGTTTAAGAGTACTCTTCCAAATTCTGAATTAACACAACCAATCATAAGTTAGGGAGTGAATACATGCCTTCCAGAAAACGTTCTTCAAGTAATAAATTTCCCTTGTACAACTTACAAAACATTCGATTTCCCATATAATCTGGGACAATCTCTTGTGAAAAGGAAGGCACTCTACACTGAAGGGTGGCTGACCATTTGGTACCATGGTACTAGGAAGAGTCCAGAAGAAACAGGAACCCACTGCCCACTATGCACCTGGTACAAAGAGGGGGTGGTGACAGCTATCTGGTAGCTGGCTTTGAAAAAAGCATCTCAGAAACAAAAAGAGAATTTCTAATTTAGCAAGTTTATGGTTTAGCAAGTTTATGGATTTTTCAGTTCTCTCCCTCTTTCTTTTTTAAGTTTAGGAATAATTTACATACAGTAAAACATACAGATCTTAAGTGTACAGTTCAATGAGTTCTTACATATATATGTATATACTTGTGTAACCTAAACCCCCATGGAGATAGAGAAAATTTTCATCTCCTTAGAAAGAGCTGTCAATGCCCCTTTGCAGTCAGTCCCATTCTAGGCAACCACAGTTATGATTTCTACTGCCATAGATTAGTTTTGCCTGGTCCAGGACTTCATGTAAATGCAATCATACAGTATGTACTTTTTGTGTCTACTTATTTTTGACATTTATCCATGCTATTGTACATTTCAGTAGTTCATTATTGCTGAGCAGTAGAGTAGTTTTTATTGATTCGGTTATTACAGTAGTTTTTATTGCTGAGCAATATTCCATGGTATGAATATACCACTCTTTGGTATGTTTTTAACAGCCTTCTCTTTTGCTAGAGTATGCAACTGACTACCCAAGGCAAAGCAAAACAGAAAAGGTGTGGGTGTGCAGGTTCAGGTGACGTCGCTGACTGTTCTCTAAGCTGTCAGGTTGGACTTTATAAGCGGGCTTCATCTTCAGAAACCTCTAACAGCAACAGGGACTAAAAATGCAGGCAGATCTGGAAAACCAAGAGAGAGACCACCACTTGTATTATCTGAGTGCTATCTGCTTAGATCACAGGAGCAGATGAAAAATGACTCCCAAAAGACGGATGCCAACTCACTGAGAATACAGGTACTCAAGATGAGTATTTGGTTAGACATATTATTTAGATAACTAAAATATTCTTTAAATAATTAAAATGTGTCCAAAGAGGCCTGCACCTAGTCTAGGATTCTGTATTGTTTCCCCCTAACTGTCAATCCTTTCCTCCCACAAGCAGGACTTTAGTAAGTAGAATGAGGGAACTCAGCAGAGAAAGGAAGGGATCCAAAAGTACTGTAAGAATACGCCAGGTTTTAATGAGAGAACTGCACCCATGAGAGCCAAGTAACTACTTGGTGTGATTTAAGTTGTGTTCAAGAGATAATACCTGGAAGCTTCAAGGAGAGCCAACGAGCTCTAGCTAAATGGTTTATTGAGCAGCAGAAGCAAAAGGCAAAAGTCAAGGAAAGAAGAGAGTTATCTTGAAAGCCTTATATTCTAAGACGCTTATTTCTTCGCTCTGTGAGACTGTTTAAAAAAAACTTTTTTGTGTGGACACAAAAGATCCGAAATGACATCCAAAATGCTTATTCTGTCTTCTCCTGTACAGCTGTCACAATTCACTATGAAAATCAGATAGTGTTCTGATGACTTGAAATACACTATTCGGGTCAGCTCCTCCCTCCATCATTGTACACTGCCTGTCCTTTGAAATGAATGAGTCATTCTGTCTCCAACACTCCCATTATCACTGGAAGTGATGTTGGTTCGCACAGTCATGCTGAAGACACACTGGGAACATAAAGATCTCAGATCTGGGTGGAGTCTGATTTGGTTCCAAGAATCATGCGGATAATGTCCTAAAAAAAAGTTGGCAGCCTTCCTTTCCATTTTGCAGACTAGATCTACCTACTTGCTCTCTATTTTGTCCATCTTATTTGTCTGAAGCAATTGCAAAGTAAGTACTAACACCAGCTATTGTTTCTGCTGCACAACTAACTGTGTGTCAGATACTATGTTTTATGCTTCATTCTCACAGTCTTCGAGGTTGGCACTATGATTATTCCTACATCAGTGATGAGGGAAATAAAACACAGCCCCAGCTTCTACGGTCATTCATCACTATTCTGTATGTTGCTTTGGCCTAGCTGTTGGAGGTGGGGGGTGGGAGTGGGGAAATGTGAAAGATGATGCATGAACAGACAGAAAGCAAAATGATCCTATTCTTTGATCTCCCTCCTTACATATTTTAACATTAAATTTTGTAATTAGGACAAAGGGAGAGACATCGCTGTTGAGAGCTACAGTTAAAGTTTAACAATTATTTCCTAGAAAATGGTTAATTAGACTGACTTGGGATACAGGCTTTGGAATACATATTCATTCTGATAGCAGTTACAGTACAAGACATCTCATAAATAAAAGCCATTTAGAACATTATCCACAGGAAACAGCTGCAGCTGGTAAGGGAACTTTTGACATTAAGGAAACGCAGAACTTCACGGAATTAGAGGAAGGCAGGAGTAATATATCACACAGTAACACTATCTTAGCAAGAGCTGGACCATGTTTTCAATAGATACACTCATTTTACAGCAGTTCATGCTTGCTTACCTCTCTCTGGGTTTTCAGGAGATAAGCATGGCATATCAAGAACAAAAATTAAAAGAAATGTGAGCTAGACTCAGACATTTACAATTTCAAGGGTTAGGGCCCTGTGGTTTGGTGCAAAGCTTGGGCCTGTTCTGCCGTAAAGACCTGAGCTGTTCAATATGGTAAGTAAGCACTAACCACATGTGGCTGGTCCAAGCTGAGATGTGATCTAAGTGTAAAGTATATAACCGGATTTCAAAGAATCAGCGTGAAAAAAAGAACGTAAAATATCTTATTAATGAATTTTAAAATACTGATTGCATGTTGAAATGATAATGTTTTGAATATGTTGTCTTAAATAAAATATATTATTAAAATTACTTTCATCTGTTTATTTTTGCTTTTTTAATGTGGCTACCAGAAAATTTAAAATTATCCTATGTTGCCCGTATTTGTGGTTTGCATTACATGTCTATTGGACAGCGCTGGTATAGATACTCAGTAACTGAAAAGATCGATCCAAGTTGAAGAGTTGGCGCACTTGAGCAAAAGTGGTAAACTGTCTGCAGTGAAATATGTTCCCCAAGAGGCGAATAAAATGATTTAACAGGAAGCAAACATATAGACTGCTATTCTGCCCCGACCCACTGGCGACCTCAGGTGAGCCACTCTTCCTTCCAGGGTCTGGTCCCTGCAAGGGTTGATCCAGATAATCTTGAATTTTCTTCTAGCCCTAACATTTTGAGTCTGTGGCAAACTCCTAAGGACAAATAACTCATGGGTGAGGGTGAATTAAAAAAAACCCTAATATTTGCAGCCCCAAATGTTGCCTGCTGATCTCTCACGGGTTGTACTTTTGATTAAGTCTTTCTGGAGAGACAGCTAAAATTTAATGGCAATGATACCATGTTTGTGACATACAGACTAGGCTACCCTAAACAATGGATGATGCCATTTGCTCTGTGTATCCAAAAAAGTGGGTTTTATATGACAAGATTATACTTCTAACATAGAAAATTTAAGAGCTCCTTAATAATCTAACAAACACATGTTAAAAGGTGAACTCAAAATGTTCTCAAATATCCTGGGGGAGGGTGAACAGAACAAGTTATTCTTTTAGTTCAGACTCTACCCTGTTTCTTTATATTTTCAAAGCATCTAATTATCTGCTGGAGGTTATTCTGCATCTCCTAGGCGAATTACACACTTTTTACAAGATTCAAGATGTTTTCCTTAAAAGGTAAAAAAAATTTCAATTTAGTCAACTCAATTATAACAAATAGGGTAAAATTTCAGCAGAGTACAAGATAAATAGCATTCATGACCTCATAAATATTTTAAATAAATATATGCTCAAAATCTACGTGTGTAAACAAATTTGGAATTAAGCACAAAGTGTAGGGATAAATGCCTACACCGTAGGGATGGGAATCTTGCTTATTATGAAGACCTCCAGAAATAGTGCAGGATCCCCCCTGGAAAGAACCCATAACGTACATGCTCATTTCTGTAGAATTTCCCTGTTCTATCTCATTTAAACTGGACATCTTTAACTTCTGACCATGTAGTGACAGTGTGTTCAACAGCTACTAATATACTTGCCCGTTTTGAAGGAGGCCCGGCCTTTATTTACATGGCCCCAGATTCCCCCCTCTGAGACTTTCTGTAACGTGACCACAATATCACTAATACTGATCAGCCTTGCCTGTACTAGAGTTAATCCAAGAAATGATGGGCGAGAAAAGAAATGTTAGACATGCAGGCTCTTCCCCTCTCTTTCTTGCCTCTTCTTCCCTCCTTTCCCTTCTTTTTTTCCTTCCTTCCTTTTTTTGGTTTGTCCATATCACACCAGTACCATTCATGTCACTTTTTAACTAACACTGAAGGCAAATTGGAAATTTTGACTGAAATGCCGAAACAAATGGCTTGCGCTCCAGCCATTCCATACTTTTGGGGAACTTATTTTAAAAGGCAAGAAGGAGGCTTCAATGTCACAAAACAACAAAAGGGTAGACTGGCCACCTTCACTTTTGAAACTGGTGGAGTGGGAGTTGGTCAATCCATGAATGGAAGCAAGTCTCGATGGGTCTACTGTGCAAGATAACAATGTTACTTGAAAATGGAAAAAATGACCCTGCATTTCTTTGCCTTTGCCACTATCTACAGAACCCACATTTGAAAAAACACTAAGAGAAGCAGATTAAAAAGAATAGCTGCTAGCTGGCTTTTCCTCAGCATTTTGTATTTTCATTCCTTTGTTCTTTTCTTGTTCAACCTCGTTCCCAATTATTGTACTGTTTCGGGGCACTGGGGACAGGACGTCTGGGAAACATAACACACATTAGTCCATCTGTTTGCTCTGTGAATTCTTCTCAGCATCTTTGCGTGGCAACAGGAAGGATGTGGGCTCCCTTTCAGATTCAAATGAGGCTAATCAGGCCTACCTCAGGTTGACAACACCATGCCTTTGTTACTCCCGTGGCCGAGAAAGCCGGAACCCCCATCTCTAGGTGGGGGAACCATTCCGCCCTGGGGCTTCATCTCTATTTTTAACATCAGATCCCTAACCCACCCCTCGCTCGAAATAAATAAGATCAAAAAACAAAAAAACTGCTGACACAGTACAACTCAAGTGCACTCTTTCCTTAAGAGAATTCTGATTTTTAGAGTTGAAAAGACCAAAGCTTCCAATGTATTTACAGACATTTTAAATAGCGTGGGACAAATGTTCCGAAGTGGCACTGTCTCCTTCTTTCAAACTATTTCTGAAGCTTGAAAAATGTGATAGGAAAAGCCCACCACGCCTTTTTCCCGTGGCTCAGCCAAGGGAGAGCCTGGAAGAGAGACACAGCTAGGAAGCAGTTTTAGCAGCCTAAGCCAGTGTTCATTAATGAATCTTGATTTAGGGAGGTAGTGGGGAGGGTGGGGCGTAGGGATAGACAGACAGGCTTGTTGACTGGTGGAATGTCACTGGGGGATTTAGTTTACCCCTAACATTCTAGTTGACACATTCTAGTATTTGACCGTTTAGCATAAGTGAGGGAAATTGTTAAACTGAATTCTCACCAAACAGGGGTAGAAATAGGTTTGGGTGAAATTCAGTCCCATTTCCGTATTTGAAATCTCAACATCAATTGTCTTAAGAAAAAATTGGCCTTATGGAAAAAACTGTCAAGGAGTGCTAGATGGAAAAAAAGTCAAATTTGGGTAATCCTACTAAAGTGTTTCAGCACTTGGTCTGACCCCTCAGATAGGATGCTTTTATAGGAGGGATAGTTAGCCCACTTTCTATTTTGACAGGGATAGAGAAATGTGGTTCTTTATGGACTTCAGCATTGCATCATCCAAAAAGCCCTCTCATAATCCTTTGGGAATAAGTCAGGAAAATTCGGATTGGATACTAGGGCAATGAAGTGAATGATAATATTTAAATGGGGCTGATCAGTGACTTCATGTCCACCAAGAAGGTGGCCTCTAGGGGCATAAAACAGGGCTCTGAGCTCTTCAACAACTTTGCCAACATCTTAGATGAAGATACGGAAAATTTGCTTGATCAAATGTTTAGATGAAACAAACTTTTGGAGGCATAGGAAATGTTGTGGGTGACAACCTCAAGACACGAAAACATCTTGACAGGCTAGAGTAATGGGCCAGAATGGAGATGATAAAATTAGTGAAGGACACGTGTGAGGGCCTAAACAAAAAAATGTGGCACAAGTACAGGATGAGGGACATGTGGTTTGGCAGCAGCATGTGTGAAAAAGATTTGGGAGGTGTTAGCTGAAAATAACTTCAATTTGAGTCAATTGTTTGACATGCTGCTTAAAAGTCAGTGTGACCTAATGCAGTATTCACCGGAATATAGCATTAGGTCAGGGCTCACTTAAGTTGGGGCTTCAGAAACACTTTTTAGACACTTGGGTGCATGTGATATAAATGTGTTGGGTACAGTTTCTTAATAAACCTAGCTTGGTTTAACCAAGGAGAGAGGTGTTACCAGTTATCATGGAAGTCCTCCCCTTAACAGGCTGAGCTAAGGAGGTTAATAGATCACAGTTAAGGAGCTGCCAAACCAGAGGCTGCACTTACCCATTCTTATCAAGTCTGGACTTCGAGTCTTTAAATTGCAATGATAACAAAATTTTAAGGCACCAAGAGGCAGAGAGCAGTTAAAAGGCTATATCGTACCTCTATTCCTTATGAAATACAATGCTAAAGAATATTAAGACACTGCATTGTCTGTCTGAAGGTGGGACTCTTCAACTGTCTGGACAGTTCTGGGCCCCATGCTGGGGTTTGCTTTCTTGATGGTTGGAGAGGAGGATGAGGGTTAGAGGGTGGAGTACACATGACTTACAGCCAGCCCCCTGCAAGCACAATAGGGTACTATTCCCATGGGGGAGGAGATCTCTGACACCTCTTTCTACCTTCCCTCTGTATACAAATTGTGAACTCTGGAACTTCCAAACACAACATTTACCTTATGTCAGCGAATGAATGGCAAGTTTGTCCCTATTCTCTTTTAGAAATATAAAAAGTAAGCCAGTATAATTTCTAAACAAATTGTTTTTTTTTAAACAGGAAATTTTTTGCTATGCGTTGTACTCCTGCCTTGTGCAGCAGGCCGTTGATCTTCAGGAAAAGAACCACATGGATCTTGGTTTACAGGCTTAAGAGCAACAAGCAAGAGTCACGGTCTCTCATTCTCAATTGTTTCTCTTGAGAGAGAGAAATCATTACATGATGGTGCCAGTGAGTTTCAGCCTCAATATAGGATATTTTCTCAAGGGACTTCCTTAATAATTATCCAAGAAAGTATTCCTTAAAACATACATATACAGGGCTGGCCCCGTGGCCGAGTGGTTAAGTTCGCGCACTCCGCTGCAGGCGGCCCAGTGTTTCGTTGGTTCGAATCCTGGGCGCGGACATGGCACTGCTCATCAAACCACGCTGAGGCAGTGTCCCACATGCCACAACTAGAAGGACCGACAACGAAGAATATACAACTATGTACCAGGGGACTTTGGGGAGAAAAAGGAAAAAAATAAAATCTTCAAGAAAACAACAACAACAACAACAAAAAACATACATATACATACATACATACACACACACGCGTACCCATAAGTATGTGTGTGTGGGTGTGTGTGTATAATTTGACAGTCTTTCAAGCCATGACTATATAGAATCTAGAACTTGTTCAGAAAACAGTAATTAAGATATTGAAAGGACTTGGAATTACGTTGGGAAAAACTACTACATAAAGGTAAATACTGTTTTGCTTAGAGAAGAAGACATTTTAAGTAGTCTTTAAAAAAACTGATGGGTTGTTAAATGGAAGAATATTTTCTTATGACTCATTTTAATAATGAGAACTTCCGAAACATGGTAGAGAATATCTTGATGCTAGAGATGTTCTGATAGAATTTATCTAATCAGATACTGGTTGGACTAGATGAACTTTAAGGTTCCTTCAAGCACAGAAGTTCTAGGATTTCATGGTGCTTTTTTTTTCCCCCGAAATAGCCGATGGTATTGAAGCTAACAAGGTAATCTGAAAATGAATGCCTTGAGGTCAGGGCTTCTGAGAAGCTGAATTCATAGTTGCTTAGAAGCCAAAGGAAAGAATCTATGTTCTGAGATAAAGCGGACAATGTCAGTGAAAAGTTTTTAATATTCTTCCTGGGAAACGGAAACAACCATGTATAAAGTAAATCATCAGAATTATAAGGACAAAGTGACATAGTGAGCGATTTTACCAACACCTCTCTTAGTGACTGATGGATTAATAAATACATAAAAGATTTGAACAGCACAATGAAGAGGTTTAATCTAATAGATATATTTAGTCTATCTCCCCAGCTTCCATCAGAGACTATCCATTTTTTTTAAAAAAAAAATTCATGTATGTTTTAAAAACTTGATCACATACAAGGCCATGAAGTAAGTCTCAATAAATTTTGTAGAACTGATATCATACAAACAACATTCTCTGACAACAATAGATTTTTCAAGTTAGATCCCAAAACAAAACGATTATTAATAAACTGTCATTGTCTGGCAATTTAAAATGACACTGCTAATAACTCATGAATCAAATAAGAAATAATTATAACATTCTTAGAACTGAGTGATGATGAAAATATTCCATATTAAAACTTGTCAGATTCCCTCAAGTTGTACTTAGAGGAAAATACTTAAATCTTATTCTAGAAGGAAGAAGGATTGAAAATTGAATATCCAACTCAGGATGTAAGAAAGTGAACAAGAGTAAATGCAAAGAAAGTGGAAGAAGGGAATAAAAAAGGGTAGAAATTCATAAGATCATAAAATAAAGATATATCAGAGAAGATTAACAAAGGAAAAGCTGTTTATTTGAAAAGATAAAATAGACAAATCACCAAAATTGATCAAGAAAAACAGGGTGCTCATAATAATATTAGGAAGGAAAGAGAGAACATAACCATAGATTCAGCAGAGATTAAATTTGAAAATTTCAATGAAATGAAGAATTTCAGAGAAAAGTCTCATAACCATTAAATAAACTGGTTCATCAGTTAAAAATCTACTTCCTCCACCCAAAAAACAAAACCAATAAACACTAGGTTTCAGATGGTTTTAGAGAAAAAAGAGGCAAGTTTTGCAGATAGAAAATGGAAAGCACTAGTGCAAACTTAGTATCAAAATAAGACAAGGATATTAGGAAAAAAGAAAAATTATAGCCAGTCTCAGATAGAAATACAAACACAAAAACCCTAAAAAAATATTAGCAAACTGTATCCAACAGTGCATAAATTATATCATGGCTAACGTGGATTTTTACCAACAATGCAAGGATGGTTTAACTTTAGAAAATTGCTGACAATAATTTCTCATTATTAGATTGAAAGAGAAAAACTGTATGATATTTTATCAATAGACATAGAAAAAAGCATTGAATAAAATTCAACACTCATCTGTGATTTTAAAAAATAGAAACTTTTAGCAAACTACGATTAGAAGGGAACTTTCTTAACCTAATAAAAAGTATTAACCAAATCCCAGTAGTAAGCATCATGATCAATGGTGAAATGCTAGCAGCCCTCCCTCTAAAATCAAGAACAAGCAAAGGATGCGTGCTCTCCCTACTTCTTTTTAACATTGTATTGCAGGTCCTGTCCAGAGTGGTAAGACAAGAAAAATAAATAAATAAAGCATAAAAGATTGAAAAAGAAGAAATAAAACTTTTGATTATTTATAGATATGATTGGTTACACAGAAAACCTAAGAGCAATACAGATAAATTATCAGAATTGATAAAAGTCTTTTGCAAACTGCCAAGTAGTAGTTAAATATGATAAATTCTGTTCCTATGCACCAGCAACAGTTAGACAAAGCAATTTTTTAAAAAATAGAACACTCTGCTTATTTTCCTTGACCTTCATTGACTACTCTTCCACACACCTCACTCAGATAAGCATAGGAAGAGAAAAAATAATTAAGAAAAACAAGTAACCTAATTATATTGTGAAACTCTGAGTGGCAGGGAGTATAATTTCATGGAAGATGGACAGGATTCCTCACTATTATACAGTTCCCATGGAAAAATTCCACTTGAAAAAAACAAGGCGTTGTAGACGGGGTTACCTTGAATCGTGGTGAATCACACATATTACTGGAAAAGAAACACAAACAGGAAGTTCCAGGCCTCTGCAAATCAAACTCTGCTTCAAAGGAAAAACAAGGTTGACACCTTCTCTTCTACACAGCCTATAATAAAGTCAGCAGGAACCAGCCCTCCAAAGGGTGTCCCACATCGGGAAGGAGACAGGTGTCTTGAACAGAGACAGAGACAGGTAGGTAGAGAGAAGGTTAAGAAAGTTCCTCATCCATGTGAAGATAATATTGAAGGTTACTTAAAAACATTTTTTGTTGAAATTTCACTACAATCAAGCCCAGGATGACATTTAAATTCTAAGTACCACCTGATCCGACTGAGATCCCCCAAACTCTTATTCTATATTTGGGTATATCCATCGGCATGGGGCTTGGTCTGCTCCTGTTTTTAACATCCTTAGGGAAGCATACTATGGCACATACAATTCTTTTCCACTCAGGGGTTGATTAGTTATTATTTTGGATGAAGTGATAATAAAAATGAGATAAAACTTCGTGGAGAACTTTCTATATTCACTTGGATCTGACCGGGCAATTCACTCAATGAAAACAAGGTTATCTGAAAATACTCTATTATGAGGTTATTTTTAAAAATGTGTTCAAAGCCTAATTTATTGGAAACACCCAAAATAAGCAAGAACAGGAGACTGGTTTCTTATTTGATTGGTTACATAAACTATGGTATATTCCTATAGAATAGGATACAGCTCTGAAATCATATTGTAAAATAAATTTATTGACAGAAAAATATTCACGGCATATTGCCAAGTTAAAAAAATTACATAAAAAAACATTAAGCGCAATTTGAAACCATTTAAAAAATTCCAAATTTGCACTGGGAAAGGACATTGAACAAAATACTAATAATGTATGTTTTTATCTGAGTGATGGAATAATAGGTGACTTTCGTTTTGTCCTCCCCGCTTTTCGGTATTTTCTAAGTACTCTAGACCGGAGGGTGTGTATTAATGTAGATACTACCTTTAAAAATTCATCTTAATGAAAATACCTGGAATTCATATGGCACAAACTTCCGCAGCCCTCCAAAATACACACACACTAAGTACAGTTTCATGGCAGCCGAAACAACCAACAAAAACAGTGTCCTACTGACAGCCATACTAGAGGATATTCTTTTTCCTGTTCTACCACAGGACTGACTACCACTCCATTTGGCCTGGAGCGTACCAGTGCCCCCAGGAGACACTTCAAAGCTTCAGTGCCCATCCCAAGGAGGTGTTTTCTTCCCTTAGTTTACTCTCACACCATCAGCAAAGGAAAGCACAGAGCCCCCACCCCAGCATCTGGGGTAGCAGGACATAATGAGAATTGTGGGAGTGAACAAAAATTCCATTTACCCCCTTCAAAATGTTATTTCCTCATTCAGCAACACTCTCTAGCTCTACTGCCTGGCTTCCAAGCCTTCCACACCAGTGTCCCCACAGCTCTTCCATCAATCTCCCACAGCCCCAACACGATCTCCACCCAGGATGGTACATATCTCCACACAACCGTCCATGCGGTTCCCACATCACATCCGTGTGCCAGACCCTACTCTAGTCTTACCCCTTCAGAAGCCTTCTTCTCAGCAACTCAGGCCTACATTGCTCTCGCTGTCTCACAATTCCTTGGCTTATCCCTGCACTTGATCATGGTAGGGTGGGGCATTCACATCATTTCACTGTTTCCTGTGCATGGTGGGATCTCTAAAGGGTTGGGGCCAAGTCCCGTATCTCTTTAATTCTCCCCCTTGCCTTCTCCTAGCTCCTAGTACAGGGCTGCAATATAGTTGGTTCTCAAGTCCAAGAGACAGACTTTTACAGTGGGGTGACTTGGCTGGCATTTCTCCCAACAGCAATTTTACAAGCAATCTTTCCCTTTTGTCTGTCTGTCTGCCTGCCTCCTTCCCTCCCGCTTTCATGCTTGTCCTACCCCTAAGAGCAGAGAATTACAGTTTCCTTGCTTACTCTTCTCAGTATGTATCTATATGGTTTCCTATCATTCAGCTGCACTGACGGATGGCAAATCACTAACGCAGGTAATCCCCAAGAGTACCGGGACCTCTTGCCTTCTTGCTCTAGGCCCCTGGGCACTCCGGGGGTGCTATCACCTCTGTGTCTGTTTCCATCGAGGACTGTGCACCTTTCAGCTCCTCCCCAGCTCTTCTCCTTGCTTTTTAGGACTTTGGTGGGTTACGTTATCCATCCATTTATTCACCCACTCATCCAACACCTAGTTACTGAGCACCTTCTGTGTGCTGGGCACTGTTGCTTAAACTCACAGCTGGAGGTCTTGTTTCCCCAACTAGACTGGAAGCTCTCTGCCTGCTACAATTACTTAAATGCCGTCAGAGAACCCAGCAGTGTGCTCATAAACGTTTGAACAATATTTAACTGATTGACTGAAACTAGAAAGAGAAAAGGAATAAAGTGGAAAGCTACAGTGTTCATGTTATCACTCTCCCCTTTGTGGTTTGACTACAGAGATGGTGTAAAGACAAGGAAAAACTCTGACTCCAACAGAGTGAGTAGATGCCTTCATTTTTTTCTGAGCCTCTGTCCAGACTAAACCACACAGCGATGTAATCAAAAGCATTCTTTAAGTTGCAGAATATTTTACAAATATGAAGCATCATCCTCTCCCTCCTCATCAGGATATGCGTTATCCATACCTTGGGGTGGAAAGCTTGATTCTGAACAACAAGCAACCAAGTCACCCCATTTTGCATGCTCCTGCAACCAGCAGCAAGATACAGCCTGGAAAAAAAGCTGACAGCCTGACAAAGCCCAAATGGAAAAGAAAAATGAGCAAGAACAGCCAAACACCCAAAGAGAGCAAACCTGCACTGCTCGGAGGAAGAAATCCTCTAATTGCCTCCACGCTCCTGCTTGCTTCCATCTGCTTGCCTTTAAGGAAGCCCAACTACTGGGCTCCCCGCAGCCGCGGAGAAGAGAGAAAGTACGTCCCGAAGACCTGGATGCCCGCAGCAGTCAGGAACCAACAAGAAGGGCGGAAGGTCGATGAGCAAGGCTAAACTGCAAATCCAACAACAGATTCAATGTTTGTTATGCAAAACTGAGCAAACAGCCTCTCTGGGTTGCGAGACCACATGAAAAATGACGGAGATCATTCTCGGGAGGAAGGCAGCTGTGCTGGTGTGTGAGTAGGAATGCTGCAGGGGTCTACTCAGCCCAGGCAGCCTGTGAGCCTCCCCCAGGAAGAGCGGCGTGGGGCCCAGCTGCAATCAGGTTTCCTGTGGGGAACTGACCCGAAGCGCAGGCGCCCACACTCCTCAGTGTGGGGTAACCAAACCTCTCTTGGGGCCCACCCTTGGCAAAACTCCCAAGAGGCAATCTGACTTTTTAGAAATGCCAACCTTTTGATTCTGGTCTGATTTTGATCATTTCTCCTCTGCTCTCCCTATCTTCATCTCCCCAATCCCACAGTCTCATTTGCCCCCAACCCTCACCCTTTCTGGGCTGCCCCATGCTCAGGACCTTCCTGTGCCCCTGCAATCTGAGGGAGCACCCTATGGAGCAATTAGATAGTATAACTAAAAAAAAAAATCACAGCGTCTTGGAGAATAAGCAGGCCATTTTCAGATGATAAAACGAGGTGCACAGATGCAAAGAGACAGGATGTGTTCACGCCGCCAGGAAACAGCAAGGATGTGAGCCCTCATCTCATATCTACAACATACCACACATACGAGAGAAAAAGGAAGCCAGTGCTTAGTGGCAATTGCTGGGCCTGAGACTGTGCTGGGCAATTTCATGTACTTACCTAAGTTCAAACCTTACAATAATCCTGTGAGCAGGCTCAAATAAGTGAGGCAACTTTCCCCACGTCTCACAGTCAGTAATGGTGGAAATTGGGATTCACGTCCAGGTCTGATTGTAAAGCCTGCTCTTCCTTCTAGTGTACTGCCTAGATACTTCAGGAGGAAGGAAGCTGATGGAGTAGTTAATGTGTGAGACAGATACCTCTTGAGGGCTCTAAATTCTGCTCAGGGTATAGTGAAAGGAGGACAGTGTAACTGTATGAACATCAGTGAGTCGCCTGGGCTCCAAGATTCAATCAGAATTCTGGAAATCAGTGGGAAAGGTTATTGAAAACTTCTTCGTTTCCTGGAGTGACCATAGTTTTACAATTTGTGGGGATGCTAGAAGATTCTGGAGAGGTGGCTTTTTGTATCTCTAGGCAGCTCCCTCTTCCACGGAAGGCTAAAGCTAGAAGGGCAGAGCTTTCCCTGGGCCAGGAACACTTGTCTTCAAGCACTGAAGGGCGGGTTGGGTAAAGCCAATTGCAGCCAAGCTTGGGCTGTGGGGATGCACAGGGCTCTCTGAGGGAGTAGGAGAGGGGCCTGCTTGCTGGCCAACCAGGGTCTCCTTGTACCTTCAGCAACAAAACGCCCTCAGGAATCCTCTTAACAGGGTATCTTTGCCTCCAACCATCACTCCCAACAGAGCACAGACTGCTCCGCAGTTCCTGGCCAGGCCAGCTCACCATCAAAGCAGGGCCCGCACCACACAATGGACAGTGTGGGTGGTTCTGCTTTGATGCAGTATAAAAAAATTGATTATGTCCTTCCATGCAAAGGAACAGCTTCAACAGGTAGGTTGTATGTATGCAAAATGTTCCTTTGGGTAAATGATGGAATCCCATCTAAGTGGCCAGAACTGGAAAAGAGAATTGCCCATCATTACCCCCGGCTCTGGCCTTTCATGAGCATCAACAGTGAGGAGGCCTCTTGAGCTGTCGGCCCACCGTCAAGGGAGCACCCTGGGAGAGCCTTCGCTTCCGCTTCTGGTTTTCTGAGCTCTCTAAGATGCCACCCGTTAATGTTGATAGGCACAGCTCCAGGTAATTTCTATCCCTGGCTTGCCGTTTTCAAGATTAAAATCTGACGAAGTCTCAAAGCTGTCTCTTTGGAGCAGACGTCAACGGCATAGGTATCTGAAAACAGCCTGTGTGCTTGGCCCACTGCTTGACAGTTAAGACAAAGTTTGCTTCTGCTGGGATTTCCCCTCAACGTTTTGTTGTGGAAAACTTCCAACATAAAGTTTTAATAATTTTACATTGAACATTCATACACTTACCATCTAGCTTTTAACATGAACATTATACCACATTTGCTTTACCACACAGCTATCCATCCATCCACACGGTAAAACATTTAACCATACGTTATTTCATGGTCCTGATTTTTCTAAGGTGCAGCTTAGGGGGAGAAAAGCACACTTTTCAGACACCTCTGAGTGTGAATCCCTGCTTGAGTGTTAACTAGCAGGGAGACTTTGGGCTGGGGTGTAATTTCTTAGAGCTTCAGTTTCCAGTTATAAAATGTGGGTAACAACGCCTAGGGGTGCTGTGAAGATTAAATGCAATAATGGGGGAGGGCACCTGTAAGGACACATAACCAACTTTCAGTTTACAGACTACGCTGTCTGTCTTATCTATGAAACAAAATTGAATTAGTGAGAAAATAAGAATAATTTAGGTACAGAGAAAATGAGAATGGCAGAATGCTGATAACTGTTGGAGTGGATGAAGGATGGGGGGCGTCCCCTTATGCTACACTGTTTACTTTCTATTAATTTGAAGTTTTCCATAATAAAACAGTAAAATGTTTTTTTAAAAACCAAATTGGTCACTGGATTTTATCAAGGAAAAAAATGGGATCCTATATTTGAAAAATGTAATAAGAAACCCCTGAGGAAGTAATAAGAAGTGATGGGTTAACAGTGCAGGGTTAGGGAGGCCCTGGGACCTCTCTCTCTCACGGGGTGGGGGGAGCGGGGAGGAAGGACAGGGCTTGGGTACTTTGTAAATGCTCCCCAGGTGACTCGGTGTACCACCGGGTGAGAACCTTTATATTGGCAGAAAAGCGTGAAACCACACTTTTACAGCATATTAATTGTGAGAATAAATACTTTGCATAATGCAAAGCTTGTGCCTCCAGCTAATTTGCAGGCAGATGATGGCATGAGGAGCCTCTGATTGAGCAGAATAGAAACTATTTGTAACCGAACAGCCTCCCCTCTGTAAGTCAGGGGTGGGTTAACGAAGGGCCCAATTAGGCTGCATTCTCCCACATCACTTATCAACTGTCCAGACTCGTAGAGCTAAAGGGTTCCTCAGTGGCTGTCAGAATTGGGGACCTGGAGAAATTTGGAGGAAGAAAAACCACCTCTGTGGACAATGTTTAACAGAGAAGTAAAAGGAAAGGCTTCATTTCTTTCTTTTAAAACAAAAGTGTCACCCTCCTGTTCTCATCTCCTAATTCCTTCCCTTCCCTGCTGTGGTTCACTCTCTCCTGTTCCCCTTCACTGGCAGCTGGAGGCATGGAGGGGGCTGTGATGGAACTGCTGGGGGAGACAGCGTGTCTCTGGGAGCCCTCCTAGTGGGGGCGGAAGCAGAGTCTTTGAGGGGTGGGATCACGTGGGGGCAGCTCACAGGGCCAGCCCAGCTGGGCTCCCCCAGGGGAGCAACACAGTAACCTGCTGCTCTGTGGGCTTTCTGCTTGAGGGCAGAAAGGAAGAAGAAAGCTCACAACAGAGGGGACCGTGCACAGGGAGCGTGCGCACACACGAGCGCAAACATACACACACTCCCTCAGAGGATCTGGCGGAATTTTTATACCCATGTGTTACTGACTGACTGACAGAATTATGTGTCCCTCCCCACCCCCACCAGATTCATATATTGAAGCCCTAACCCCCAATGTATTGGAGACAGGGCTTTTAAGTAGGTAATTAAGTTTAAATGAGGTCATATGGGGGGGCCTTAATCTAATAGGACTGGTGTCCTTATGAAAGGATATCAGGGATGCATGTGCATAGAGAAAAGGCCAGGTGAGGACACAATGAGAAGGTGTCCATCTGCAAACCTCCTTGCAGAAGAGAAGAGAGGCCTTTGAGTATCTGTGATGAGAAAGACACAGAGTTGGACAAGGAGGTGACTTTTTCAGTCTGAGGGCATTTAAGATGCACCTTGCACGAGACTGGATCTAGACTCTAAGAGATGCGAAGAAGGCATCCTGAGTGGAGCAGTGAGTGCCTGAGGCCTACTGAGGGCACAGAGATGGTGGATGGTGTGGTTTTGCTATGGGATGAATATGAAGTGTAAGAGTTAGATGTGGTAGAAAGGTGGGTCGGACCGACAGATCATAAAAGGGCTTGAATGCTAGGTTAAAAAGTTTAGGCCTTTCTCAGTGGGTAATGAGAACCCTGAAAAGTTTTTAAATAAGAGAACGACAAGATTGATATATACGTTGACAAGGGCAAAGTAAAGAGGCCTGACACAGGGTAAGCATTTATCAGTGCCAGGCATCACATCAGCACATTTCTTATCTCCTTTAATCCTCAAAACAACTGCCATTTTGGAAAGCAGAAAGGTGAGGTTCACAGAGGGGAAGTGACTTGCCCAAGACCCCACAGCTGGTCAGCAGTGGAGCTCAGACTCAATCGTATGCCCAGGACCCAAGCGAATGCCCTGTCTATTGTGCCATTTAAAACGCCAAGCCCAGCTCCCATGACATCATCTTCTTTCCCTCCAGCCAGACCAGCCATTTAATGGAACAGAGCCTGGAATGCACATTGCTTTTAGGCTTGGGAAGCAGGCAGACTAACAGCAAAGATTTCCAATCACAGGGCACCTCTAGAAACATCACTTTTTCCTTCCAAACAAAGCAATATGTGAGCTGGCTCTTACTGTCCTTCCATGTTACAACATAGTCAGAGGGTCAAGTTACAACTTTTCCTGTTATGTTCTGCAGCATCAAAGGAATCAATGATGGTGATTTGCATGTAAGTTGCAAAAATGTGTAGGGAGAGCAGTTGCCCTGGATGAGCAGACATCCAGCATTGAGTATTTTTTTTTTCAATGTGGTGTCAACAGCTACTCTGAAATACTCTGCCCCCAAATGCTGAAAGAGCATCCAATATCCAGGAAGACACGATGCCGTTTTCTGTGTTTACTCGAAAGACAGTTCGATAAGGAATGTTGCTCTTTTAAAACCTCAGATAGATTTAAGAATGAGGAAGAGTAAAAATTGGGTTAGAAAGAAAAGTTAATGCTCCTCTAATACAAAAATCAAACCATACCATGACACATACCTGCAGGAACCATTTTCATATTCTTAAATGTGCTCTCCTTCAAGGGCAGAGATTTTTAGTATTTTGGAAGCAATACTTAGAGGTAACTTGGGTGGTATTTTGAAAATTATACACTGCTATTATTATTAAGACACAACTGTGTCTAACAGTTTGTCAGGGGAAAAACAGAACTATGAAAAGCATCAATTCAATTCAGCACACCTACTGTGCTACATACCTACTGTGTGTTTGCACTGTGACTCATGCCGGGACTAGATAGATCAAGGTAAACGAAGTGAATCACGTCAACGGTTGTTGAAATCACCTTAAAAAACAAATGATGTCATAAAGGCCTTTTTCACTTTAGAAACAAATTTTGAGTGCTATTCCTTTGAAAAACAGGCAGAATACTTTTCACTTCCTTGCCTGCCTCCGCCTCAAGACTCATGTTCTGTGGCTTCTCTGTGAAATCTTCCCAACCCCGCCTACCCCATTCCACCTTCAGAAGGCAGGAGGGTAGAACTGGGAATGCGTGTGTGCACATGGGTGTGTGTCTGCTGGAGGTCTCCTGGCTTTTTGCTCTGTAGATACACTCCTATTTTACTTCTCACACTGCATCGTAATTATTGAATATTGGTCTCAATTCATAAAACAAAACCCTTAGGGGCATGCATGCATTGTGTCCCAAAGCACCTCTGTTTCCCAAAGCAACAACAATGCCTAGCACTGCTCCTTAAATGTTTATTGAGTGACTGAATGATTGTTTCAACTGCGAGCTTTATCTTTGGACTCCAGAGCGTTTGATAGTCAAAATATTTTCCATAGTGGGTGTCAAAAATTTCAATGTGTGCATACAAATGTATTTCAGGATAATAAGTTTATTGAGGTTTAATTTACATATACTAAAGTTCTCCCTAAGTTTTGACAAATGGACACAAGTGAGTAACAGCAGGTATTATCTTTTACACTTGTCTGGGCCCTGCCCTCAGGGCTCTGACACTGGGGCCTGGGTGCCAGGATTTTTAACATCTCTTCAGGTGATTCTGATAAGAACCCCTGGCGAATGAAGAGTCGCTGGGGTAGATGATGCTCTGCCACTGTATTCTGTCCTTCCTTTCCTTATCCCCAGCCCCATCCATCACTCTCAGTCAACTATTAATATTGAAGATGAAACCAAAAAATTGCTACTCAGCACCATACTTGGAAACAAAACCTAGGTACTCAGCTACTTGGCTGGAGTCAACTATAATTTCTGGTTATTTTGCAGAAATACAGCTACTAAATGACATTTTGAAATGAACACGAGATATTCACTCAAAGAAATAAAAATGCCTTCAAATGAGAGTGAATAAAAGTATTAGGATTTGGGGGTCTAAGGGAGCTTTACTGCAGGGAAGTGAGAGGGTAAGAGAAGAAAACAGCCCTTACAACACATTGCTCTGATTCCAAATGCAACCTTACACCTGAAGTTTTTAAAATGACAGATTTCAGGGAGTCTATGAATAAAAGAGATTAATACCGGGGCTGGCTCCATGGCCGAGTGGTTAAGTTTGCATGCTCCGCTGGAGGTGGCCCAGTGTTTCGTTGGTTCGAATCCTGGGCATGGACGTGGCACTGCTCATTGAACCTCGCTGAGGCAGTGTCCCACATGCCAGAACTAGAAGGACCCACAACTAAGAATATACAAATATGTACCAGGGGGCTTTGGGGAGAAAAGGAAAAAAATAAAATCTTTAAAAAAAAAAAAGATTGATACCAAGTCAAAATCTAAAGAATACAGCACTGAAGGAAATCAGGGGAAATTAATTCATCTCGTTTTATGGTGCCATCCTTCAATTATTGAGAAAGCCACAGGATAAGAATAAAAGGTATTGTCTTCTCTATCCTCTACTTAACTGAGAATGTTGGAAGACGTGGAGGTCTGGCCTCTAATTAACAATATAGGACAATCTTTGTCTTATTCAAATTTCAGATCAGGGTTTCTGTCTGGGTGAAGTTCATCACAACAAACTCCAGGAGCCAGTCTCCTGTCATGTTTTTTTCCTGGGATTTGTGTTATTATCTAATACTTCAAGGAAAGAGGTCCATGGGCAGAGACTTGACATTTAGTGGAAATGGAATCCAACATTTACTAATGTTTCATTGTGAATAATACTCTCAGTTTCACTGTGAATAATGCTTGAAATGGGACTGATACATCGGGGGAGTAGTTGACTAGTAAAAAAAAAATAACGAACCATCATGAATCAAAACAGGTATATTTGCTGTAAAAACAGATAAAAAATGTCTAATGCCTGTGGTAGTCTACTAGTTAGTATATATTTTAAGAAGCCATTGATTAGGATGGGTCTTTAGGAAAGGGTGAACTAAAGAATCACCCTGGTTTTGCAAAATGCCGTTGAGTTACTCCTACGAGAAAGGAAATCATAGAAACTGCTGTGGAGAAATTTTGGGAGTATGCTTTACACTATCACTTACAAGGCAGAGCATGTTGGTCTCACCAGCTGCCAGGATTGGTAGAAACTGCTGAGCTAGTGGTTATGGCCAAACCAAGCATTCCACTGAAATTAGCTGGAAAAAAAGTGGCACAAGGAAGATAGAAATATGTGGCCTCAGATTGGGGGAAGGACAAGAAAGCTGATTAAGTTTCTCTCAAGCGATTTCAATTAAAGAATCTAGCTGGGTTTGACCTTGGACTTGACTGCTAAGCTGCCCAATACTGGTAGCCACTAGCCACTCTGAGCATTTTAAATGTGGATTGTCAAAAGTGAGATGTGCTGTTAAGTGTAAAACACACTGTGAGATTTCAAAGACTTAGTACCCAAAAAATTTCAATAATTTTTAATATTGATTGCACAGTGATATAATATTTTAGGTATCTGTTAGGTTAAAGTATATTATTAAAATGAATTTCACCTGTTTCTTTTTAAGTCTTTTAACATGGCTACTAGAAAACTGTAAATTATACATGTTCCTTGCCTTCTCTTTCTATTGGACAGCACTGATGTATACCTTCATTTCTTCACTCGTTCAATGTGACTGGTGTGCATGTCAATTATTTCTCAATAAAACTGGAAAAAGAATAAAAAATGTGACTAATAGGTAGGAACCCGGGTAGCGGAAGGTTCGGATGGTGAGGTGACATGCCAGGGTGAACCAGTATGGTAACCTCTTGTTGACCGAAAACTTTGGCTTCAGGAAACGTGAGGAGCAATCACAAGACTCAGCCTAATTAGGTCTGATCCAGGCAGACTCAACATCTCTGTGCCTCATGTTGTTAATCCGTAAAATGGGAGGGCCGGACTAAATTCCTGCATGATTAAGTAAAACTGGAGACAATCTTTACTTGCATGATTCCCTAACACTCCAAACGCAGGAATAATTCTGCTGAAAACAATTGGAATTAACCTAAGAGGTCTTTATCCTCAGCCAGCACGATAGCAACTCAGGCCCATCCTAAGAAGTGTTGCTAGTTATCTTTGTCAGTCCTGCTTCAGTTCCTCTCAAGGGAACAAGCTTACAGCTTCTTCTGTGACTTGTTAACACTGTTAAATATACAGAAAGAACAAGGAGTGCCAATGGGTAAGACAGACAGACTTCATCCCTTGTGAAGAACTCAGAGAACAATTTGAAGAAGAAAAATCCTACAGATAATATTCAGAGGGAAATGTCTTTGCTTTCTTTCAAAGCTACAGATGAACTATCTACTTTTGTGCTGTTAACCTACTAAGTAAGAAACCCAAGATTTTATAATAATATAGCAGTTAACACTTGTCTGAAACTCAATTTTAACCTCTCCAAAAATCAAACACCCACCAATTCAAAATGGTATCACATCTCAGGAATATTAATTTCTGTTTAAAAGAGGATATTAAAAACAAAGACAAACAATGAATTCCATTTCTAAACAAAGCCTTGGCCGACTCTAGGCGGCCTCAGCCAGCAGCAGTGTGGGTGCTGAAAATTGGTGATGCAGCTGACAAGTGGGTCAGAATCTAGAAATCAGTTGCCAACATTAAAAAGTTGTGACAATTACTACACAGATCGAGATTTCTAGTAGTGCTGGGCCCACATCTGTCTAAGACCCAGTAGCACCTGGCTCTTTCAGGAGTGGGCGGCTATGTTTCTTCAGCTGCACAGCCCCCTCCTAGCTGCCTTTCCTTGTTTATGGCCCTCCCTCGTCAGGTAGCCATTCGTCTAAGGCAAGAACTGTAGGGTGAGAGACACAGCCTGGGTTGGGGATCAGAGGGAACAAGGATGAGTGGAAAAACCCTGGCTCTAAGCCTGACAGATGCAGCTTGATCTCAGCTCCAGCACAAGAGCTGGGTGACCTTGAGCAAGTCACTTCACTGGTCTGAGCCGTTGCATGGGAAGAAAGTGAAAGTTCTATAGAGGCAAGGAGCCTGCGTGGTACCTGGTGTGTAGTAAACGCTCTGCTAGTTACTCCTTCTTATCCCAAAGGCAAGAAAGAAACATGTTTGGCATAATCTATTATCACAGCAAAATCCAGCTGATCACCGGGGAAGTGTCTAAAAAACCATCATTGTGAAAATATGAAGGTCAAGATCACACACTATAAAGAACTGAAGGAGAGAAAGAAAAGGGTAAAAAATATCAGACACTATCCCAAAGTAATAACTGATCCAGGCAAGGATTATCCACGGGTACTCAAAGCCCTGGAAGAAAGGGAGGTGGGGGACAGGACGCTCCCAAAGGAGCCACGTACCAGTCCACAGATGCCTTACTGACTTGAAGCGTATGTGGACATTGATGAGTTCTGGTTCCCGCCTTACCCAAGGGATCAAAGTGAGCACTGTGGATAGTGGGACAAGCTGGCATCATCTGCTTCCTGACATGATGTAATATCAAGCATGCAACATCATCTATAAAGTATTCTTGCCAAAAGATGTTTAACCTGCATCTAACAACAAGCCTGTACATCTAACAATTTTCAGGAAAACAGGAGCAAGTTAAACAACACTGTGAAGAAACAGACAAGCTCAGAGTGTACAATACTCTATACCACAAGCAGCCTGGACAATTGGGAAAGTTTGAGTATGGACCAGACATTCCATGATATTATGGAATTACTTTTAAATGTCTTAGGTAAGATAATAGTATTGTGGCTATGGAGGAAAAATATTCTTAGGAGATACATGATGAAATATTTAGAGGTAAAGTGTCAAGATGTTTGCAACTTTCAAATGGTGCTGCCAAGATGTATATAATGTACACTATATATATTTACATATATTGTAGGAAGAAGGAATAAAGAAAGCAAATGTGGCAAATTTAGAACAACTGCTGAAGCGAGGTAAAGGACACACAGGTGTTTAGTTTATTGTTCTCCCAAACCAGCAGGTTTGAAACTTTTCAAAATAAAAAGCTAAGAAATTGGAAGAGAAGGAAAAAGAAAAACAACAAAAACAGAAAAAAAAAAATCAGATAATATCACTACTTTCCCTTTCGTAATCCTTCTCAACATTTATATTTAGGTCAGCTTCACCGTGTGCCTTTTCATCCAATACGGTTTTATTTTTACCACTTTAATAAGTTTCATGTGTGCTCATTCAAACTGATGTAGCCACTGTCTCAGCTTCTTTGCTGGCTCACATCAAAACCAAACTTTCAACAAAGCTCCAACGGCAGGCTGTAAGAGTCCTTCAGGTAGGTAGGAAGCCTATGATATCGCATCAAGAACTTCTGAAATTGACACCTAATTCCTTATCTGGATGGTTTTTAAGCCAGTAAGACCGGATCAAAGGCTGTGAGTGGGCATCGTCTCAGGTTTTGATCTTTTCCAAAGATGGCTCGCTCACTCTCCATCTACACTGGGGTATTGATAGAGAGATGACAGGACAGGGTGCTGGTCAGCTGGGCCACTGAGGTTTGAGAGAGGCTGTTTCCTCAGAGAGCATGCTGTCCCTGACTTGTGGAGCACAGTCCAGCAACGGCATAAGCTGCAGGACAGCCACTCTGAGTTCAGTTTTAATGCCTGAGAGCTCTCAACAAAGCGGGAATGAATTCTGTGATGCCTTTAACCTGGAGAGGGCCAAGAAGGGCCTGGATTCAGAGTGTGAGTGTGAGCTTGGCTGTACCATACATCAGCTGTAGAACCTCAGAGCAGTGTTTCCTAGTGAGGGCACAATGGATGCTGTGCCGAGGACAGCTCTTTGCTGGACAGGACTATCCCAGACACTGTAGGACATTTACCATCTCCACTCAACTCCCCACATCACCGCGTGCCACCACTGCCTCCAGTCCCTGAGAGGAGGACAGCAAACACCCCCACACTCCCAAACACCACGGCCTTAGCATAGGCTGAATTCTCCGAGCCTCAGATTTTATCTGGGGATAATACCTGCTCCACCACCTAAGAAGTGGTTTGGGAGGAGCAACTGTGCCACAGCTCCTTATAAACTTAAATTAGCTATACAAATGCTATCACAATACGCATTCACATGGGCAGCGGGCCAATCAGAGGCAGGGCTGTGGGGTGCGTCCAACCACCTGGATCCCACAGTGTTAGCTCTCTAGTCACGCACTAGAATACACAACAGCTACTTATTCTGAAAGTGTTTCCCCTCCGTAAGTGGGAAATTTTGGTTTATAAGTATTGCTGCAGATAAAACCACACCACAGTGTAAATTTTAGAGTGAAGACTGATGGCAAATACACGGGCTACTGGTGCAGACCAGCAGGATGGCGGCCTCAAAGTAGCTTCAAAGAATCTGGTTTAGCATGTCACCAAAACTAACCTGGAATGAGGACACGTCTCTCAGTGAGCAAGGGATAAAACGACCATGGGAATTATTTCAAAGACCTAGTGCAGGAGGTTAACAGAAGATGGGTATACACACCAGAGCAAGGAGCAGCAGGCACAGGTCTGACTTTCAAAGGAACTGATCTGTTCTTCACATTTTTCAGTGATGCTCCTGGAAGGGAATCTCAGAGGCCGGGCAGGACTGGGGCATACAACCTGGAACCCTAAGCCTTGAGTAAAG
The DNA here is from genome assembly GCF_041296235.1 of Equus asinus. NCBI lineage: Eukaryota > Metazoa > Chordata > Mammalia > Perissodactyla > Equidae > Equus > Equus asinus. The sequence continues at coordinate 46,960,558 of NC_091813.1, forward strand.
CTGAGAATGGAGAAAGGAGCAGCAATTTGCACAAGTTAGTGTGCATAAGGGCCACCTGGAGGGTGCAGCATGAAGACACACCTACCACAGGGATTCAGCTTGTGTGTGTCTACAGTGGACCTGCACTTTGAAGCAAGCTCTCTGGGTGATCTGGATGCAGGGACCCGTAGACGGCCTCTGGGAGAACAGACACACCTCTCCAGAGACTTCTGCGGTCAGCAGGCTTTGCCTTCCACCCTCCCTCAAGGAGAATTCTTGCTCCCTTCCTGTCTTAGAACTTAGGTAAAAGCGCTTCTCCTGCCCTTAGGTCCGGTTGGTCTTTTGGGTTACAAAATTGCTTGTTCTTATTCTATATCTTTGCTCCTCCTCTCCCTCCCACACACACATTGTGTATACGAGATGCTAATTTTATTTTGCTGATGTAATTTCTCCTTTATCGTTCATTTTTAAATAAGGACTAGGAAATGCTGGCTGGGCAGATAGTTCTGACCCCTCCTTTAAGTATCAACAGGGAAGTGAGGGCAGCCCCCAAAGGCAGGGCACGGACAAGGCACAAGTCTTGAAGAACAAAACTGAAAGCAGACACCAGCTCCTGGGCATGAGCCATGGTGTAAGGGCACTGAAACGGCCCAGGAGAATTAGCCATGGGTTGGAGAAGGGCTGCTGGGGAATAAAGTAGCTATAAATGTGTGGTTTTTCCATAGACACTTGCATTAAAATATTTGGTGCCAACAGTGTTTTTATAGTCTCATTCGACTGCTTACTACTCAGCTTTGGTGCATTCCTCCGAATTGTATTCATCTTAAAAAGAGCAGACTGATAATGTAAAGTCCCTAAATCTCTGGGCTTGGCCATCTGAAATGAGAGCTTTTATCCTTCTTGTCTCTGGCTTCCAGAACGCATTTTCATAGCATTCTTGCGAAAGAGAAGATTATCAGAAAAAGAAAAATGAACGGGAGTAAAGTCAAAAGAACATTATACCAAAGCTTTTGGTAAGAAAATATTTATGTTCATGAGCACACACCACGCCCTTTCTGGGAAGATATTACTGGCCTCGAAGCTGGGTTAGTGGATCCCAAAATATACCTCACAAAAAGCACAGTTACCCTCCCAAAATAAGCCCTATAATTAAAGTCTTTTCAAGTGGATGGTCCTATATCACAACTTGACATATGTTGCTTTAATCTCCCTGCTTCAGCAAATGTAGCCATCTTGGGCTAAAAAACCTCTCGATGACTCACATTTAAACCTGATTGTGGTGTCACTAGGAAAGTGATGCAAATATACAGCCCTGTGTACCAAAATACCCAATCTCAATCATCTGTAATGAGATCCCTCTAGTGCTTAAGCACATTCTCATCACACCAGAATCGCTACCCTTGATTCAAAAGGAGGGACTAGCCCGGACTGAAATCCCATTTCATCTCAGAGGTCATCTAAACACAAACACATCTGAAGATGCTGGGGCCGAGATGTAAAATGTGAGACAACCTCTTTGGTGTGAATGCTGGGATCATGCTGTGTGAGTCTCCCTTTTTGCAGCGGTTGACAGTCATCAGTACTAAGCCTTCAGGCACCCCATCTCTCTGTCTGAATTCATTTCGGTCATTTTCTGCTTGGAGTCAGGGGTAACATGAGAGATGGCCTCTCAGAAGCCCTTTCAGCCCTGTGATTCTCTGAACAAACTTCTTTATGTTTTCTAGTTATATATTTATGTATAAATAAATGTCAAAATATTTAAAATTTTAAACCTTCAAAATAATGAGTAATTTTGACATTTAATTTTTTTTTTATTACTTCTATATCAGGTTTCTCAGCCTCGGCATTATTGATATCTTGGGTGGGATCACTCGGTTTGTGTGTTGGGTACCGTAGGATAATTAGCAGCATCTCTGACCTCCACCCACTAGATGCCAGTAGCACACACCCTCCCTCCCCCGGCTGTGACAACCAAAAATGTCTTCAGACATTGCCAAATATCCATTGGGAGGACAAAATTCACCTGGTTGAGAACCACAACTCTCTATACATTTACGTATTTATATATCCTGCCCCTGGCATGGCCAAGAAAAAACAAATCCAGATTTTCCAAGGCACTCACAAGTTTTAGTTTTAAGAATTTCAAAATTCCTGTGACTCATAAGGAAGAACCAGGATCTGTGATACCCTACTACTCCGAAAGATGTATAGACAGCCCTACTGCTATCTCAAAGTAAGGGTGGCAAGGCCCGGCCTCATTTCAGTCAAGACATTTAAGAGGACGGATCTGCTGTCACCCGATCTCTTGGACTGCTCCCCTCTCTACTTTTAGGAGCTCCATTCTTAGAAGACTACTCTTAAGAAATCCTTCGCCATCCATTACCAGGCGCTGAGTACTGACTGTGAAGGAAGAGGATTAGGGTTGGTGTCTATTAATATCATCGACAGAAGCGATGGCCCACTGTACTTCTCCAGGGCCAGACCACCTCGGGGGCAGCGTTTCTAGAGCTAAGGGCCAAGTGTGGGGGAGGGTAAAGAAGAGGCTTCCTCAAGGAGAGTCTCAGGGTGAGGGGGTGACAGGACAATAACACCAGAACAAAGAGATGAAGAATGGGAGATGGTATGTCCAGCTCAGAGAAGAGAAGATGAATGAGGAAGGAGAGTGTCTTCAAAGAGCTGGTGGGCTGGTATGTGGGAAAGTGACCGGACTTGTCTCGTTTGCTTAGAAAGTGGCTAAGAGCAGTAGGTGACCCAGTAAACAGTTACCACAGGCTTTCTATGTCCCAGGCCCCATCCAGGCACTGAGACCAAGGAAGGAAGACGGAGTCTCTGTCTCATGGAGTGCACGTTGTAGTTCAACTTAAGAACTAGACGGTGTTCTCTTCCTCCCTCCCTCTCTCGGTTCTTCCTTCCCTCTTTCTTTCTTTTTGACAATTTAAGCTAAATGTCCAGGTATTCATCTAACTGCTTGTTTCTTTCCATTTTAAAAATTAAGGTTAATTAACATACAGCAAAATTCACCCTTTCAACTGTATAGCTCTGTGAGTTTTCACAAAAGCGTACAGTTGTATAAATACCACCACAATCAAGATCTAGAACAACTTCATCGCCCTCTAAAATTTTCCTATGCCTCCAGATTGTTTTATTTGGAGCAAGGTGTTCTGCACAGTAGCAAATTCCTCATGTCTGCGAGAATCTGGATTCCCTCTGTCAGGGATTCTGAAGAGACATTTTTTTGGCTAGTGGGAGATTGGGCCAGACAATCCCTGAGGCCATGTCCATCTCTTTGACTCCACCTACAGACACCCGATCTTAAACACCGGCCCACCTGCAGTGACACAGCTGACTCCCTCCAATCACAGGTAAAGGTCCTGCACCAAAGCCAAATTCTTTGAGTCAAAGCTCAAAAATTTCAGTCCAATAATTGGAGCTTTGTGAAGGCTACATAATAAGCACAGACAACAAAATCAAAAGAAAGGTTTGGAAATGAAAACCTAAACATGGTAATTGAGGCCCAAACAAGGGTACCATCTACTCCCAACCTTTCTTTTTCTTCTCGTTATTTTGGTTCAAAATAATATTAACTGCAAAACTGAACAAAGGTCAAACAATGTGACCAGCCTTGGCTGCAAAGGTGGCAAGAAGGGAAGTGAAATCAGCCAAGCTCATCTAAGAATGGTCGACGGGGGAGAGAAGATGACAAATGTCTGGCGGGGGTGAGGGGGGTTCCCACAGCTTGTTATGGAGTGGATGCTGGAAGAGGGACTGTGGAGGTGACCAGCTGTGATGTCCCCTGTGACAGCAAATGGGGCGTGACCAACCCATCCTGTGCAGCCCTCCTGCTGGAAGATTCGCACACCTTCTAGTGGCTTGACCTCAATGGCAAATGCCCAGTTATCAAGAATAACTGCTTTATCGAGCACCTCACAAGCCCCAGCACTTCCTAGCTCATTTTATTCTCACGACAGCCCTATGAGGCAGGTAACATTACAAACCTCGTTTTACAGAGGAGGAAACTGAGGCTCAGAGAGGTTATGTAACAAGCAGTAAGTGCAGAACTTGAATTTTTAATACAGGTCTCCTGACCCCAGACACTGTCCTTTGTAGTACTGTTAGCAAGGTCTTCTGGGTGGTTGCCAAAATTAATGTTCTTGGTCTCTCAGGCCACTGTTACACTGGTTTGTGGGCTGGCTCCCAGGTATGCTGGATTCTTAACTCCCTTTCATTTCCCATTCCCCAAGCAACTAACTGCCTGTTTCTCATATCGCCATAAGGATCTCTCTGCTTTGGAGACTTTTTAAAAAAATTTATTCTTTTTAAGACTGCAAGTTTATTACTCTCATAGTCCACGGGTGGCTTAGAATATAAGCTACACTGTCAAGGGGATTCTTTACCCTGCATCAAGAAGCTTTCCTAAATCTAGACTTCTTATTAAATCTTGGAAAACCCCATATTGCTTAATAACATCAGCAATAACAAGAAAAAATGTCATACTGTCAGGAAACACCAATTGCATGTCACGTTTAATTATAAAATTCCATTTTGTCCAAGTTTAGTGCAGATTTAGATGCACAAAACGAGGCGATGGCTTCCCTTTGTGAGCACCATTCTACAACCAAAGGTCTTAGAAATAAATGTAGTGACACTTACCAAAATTTCCCCCGACTATCACAAACTTTATATACACCACATGTCTTCTAATACAGCTGCTGGACTGGTCCTGAAAAACAACACCATAACAAAAAGAAAAATGCATCATTAAACAGAAGTAATTTAATATATATTGGGTTTCCCTTCTGGAAACCACGACGTCTTTCCTGTTTTGGGCACCTGTCAATGTACCGAACTCTTACTGCCAGTTTCTAACTTGTTTTTCACAGGAAGATGAAACCAATTTACAAATTAACTTGGCACTCACGAATAACAAATAAATAAAAATCTGGGCAATGAAATAAACCAGAAACTGCACTTATAAATACTTTATTTGAATTTTTAGCCCTTTAAAATAAGTGAAGACAAAAGACAACAATGCAAAAATATCTAAAACTGAACTCATAATATTTCTTCCTCTAGACTGATTCCTTGTTCTTTTTTCTTTAATAACACACTCTCTTCTCCCCTGCTGGCTGGCAGACCCTCACCTTTCTTTGATAGAGTTCATTTTATTATCTGTAAAATTGGGATTATCGTACTGACCTCACAGGGTTGTTATGAGGATTAAATGATATAAATTTAATGACATATAAATGACGCTGAAAGGCTTACAACAGCGTCGGGCACTCAGTGAATGTAGGGAGTTATTATCATTCTCCCAGTCACCCAGGCCCGAAACCTCGCCTGGCCATCCTCAGCTTCACCATGAACCAGAGCTCAATCCTGCCCTTCTTGTCCCGCAGGTGCACTGGATCTCACGGCCTTCTCTCCATTCTCATCATTACACTCTGTCCGGTTGGCATCACTCACTCCTTGCAGAAACCGGTCTCCTGGCCTCCAGCTTATTCCCTTCCAATCCTACTCTCACGGCTCTGCAAAGCCTCCTTCCTAAATACAACTTAAAGCCTCAGCAGAAACACCTTCCACTGCTCCCCATCACCTGCAAATTTATCTGTGAAATCACGTTAGCCTGGGACTCCAGCTCTCCTCAGCTTTATTTCCACATTTTCCCGTCAGATGCCGAGGCATCCGCTCACCTGTCTTGCCTGAGCCTTTCGGCACATTAGTTCCTTCTCTGAGTGTCTTCTGTCCCATGACTCCTGGTAGGAGGCCTAGCCATTTTCTAAGGCAGGGACTCCTTACCTTTTTTGTGCCATAACAGTCTAGAGACACGTTTCCCAGAATAATGATTTTAAATGTTTGAAATTAACACATAAAATGTATAGGATTCAAAAGAAGTACAATGATATACAGCTATCAAAATATACAATAAAATTGTCATGTGTTTCTTTCAATATTTAAATAAGTTCTAGCAAAAGTCTAATAACTACTGTAATTTTGAAGTACTGTTGGTCACAAATGATATTTCAGGATATTTGTAACTATAATGTAATATGAAAATTCCCATAATTTCTATTGGTAACAAATAGCTAATGCTACTTTTATAACAGAAGGCAATGTCAGATTTCAGTTAAGGGTTAGTGAAAATAAAGAGATAATATTTTCCACCATCTAAATTCACAGACACCTCCCCCTACCCCTACCGAATTCCATCCATGGTCCCTAGGTCAAGGGTCCCTGCTTTAAGGCCCAGCTCAATTCTCATCTTCTTGAGCCCTTTCTACCTTGATTTTCCCCATTTGGTATGATCTTACTCCTCTTTGTTTTTCTCTTTTTAAAAATTATGTTTTATTTGATACAGATACTTTAAATGTACCTACCATATCCTACTTTTTAAGTTGTAAGTTTTTAAGTTGTAAGGGTAGGCCCCATTTTTCCCCCATTTTTTTATTCCTCTCACAGCTAATGATGACTTGCCTTACAGCAGGCACAGCAGGAAGGCATTCAGTCAGAAGTGTTTGAATCAATCTGTGATTAATAGTGCAATCTTGCTCATCCTACACAGGCTCAGCTAATATTAATATGATCACATCACTCTTTGGCAGCCAATGAGGTCCTAAAGATGGAGATGGGACACCTAAACATTCTCTGTTTAGAGTATAAATTACAGAAGTTAGGCAGCAAAATGTTCCCTTCTCTTACTTCCTCTCTTTAGAGAGTGAATGCTTAGTCAGTGCTGCTGGCTGATGGATCTTCCATGAACAGGCTGGCTGTTCAATCGTTCTGTCAACACATGGGATGCCTGTGTGACACAAGCACAATTCCTGACTCCACGGAGCTTCAAGTCGAGCAGCCTTCCCAGCTAGTCTAGAGTAGCCGGGAATCTCTCAACCATTCAGGGCCTTTGCATAGACTAGGAATAGCCATTGATTCCTAAGTAGGAGTGCCTTTGTTACCCACATGGACAAGGCCAGTCAAGAGCTGCTCTGGCTTCCTACTGGTCTCACAGATGTGAGCCCATGGTTCCGGGGCGGGCAGGTCAAGCAGAAGGAGCAGTAAAATTCCATCTCCCTTCCTGAGTGATGTTGCACTTGCATATGAGGTCGGAGATGGCAACCCCACCAAAGTGACCATCTCAGGAAGGTCTGCTCAATACCTGGCTGCCTATTTCACTCCAAACCCCACTGAGTCTATGAGGGATCAGCCTCAGGTTGGACACTAGTCCTTTGGTCTTATCAGCTTTTTTCCTAAACAGTTGCAGCTCAGGACTCCTGTCTTTTGCCAAGAAAAACAAAACCAAAAAAAATATAACAGAATAGCTCCTCCTTTTCAAATGAAGAGAGCATAATGATTTTCTCCACTGAAAACCACTCATAAGGGCATTGTGACCATTTTCTTTGGCAGAAATTCACCACCGGCAGCATTTTTTGCGCCCGACATCATGTCAAGTGACTCTCAGAACAAGTGGGGGTGTACTCTCCCACCCAGTAACTAAGGCTGATGAGATATCCACTCAGAGAACAAAGGCTGGACTTGGCACACTCTTTTTATACTTAAGGACATTTAAATCCATTTCATTTGGCTTTGTTCCTTTTGTGACACACTATGGTGTTAAATAAAAATAGCTGAATGATAATGAAGAGGGCAGCATGACGCTTTAATCTTCTGTTTCAAGAATTACGACACATACATCCTCATAAATAAATATTTATAGGTGCTCCTACACAACACATTGCACTGCATGTACGTTTTGCTTCTAATACATGCCATGGACCATTGTGTGGCTCCTGGTTTAAAGGGAACATTCTCATTACACACTGGGAACAAGTTATCTCTAATACAGTTCTCATCTGCATGGGGCCATTCCCTCTTCCTCCTAAGAGATCCCCCATATTTCTTCAGCCACAGTGTCTCATGGGCAGGTGACAGCACTCCCAGCTGGAGGGTGGGGACCTGAATGGTCTAAGACTTTTTGCACTGCGTCAACCAGCAATATCAGCATTACCTGGGAGCTTCTGAGAAATTCAGCTCTGAGGCCCCACAAACCTACTGAAGCAGAAGCTATTTCACAAGACCCACAGGTAATCTGTGTGCACAGTGAAGTCTGAGATGTGCTTATCCAAGGGAAACCCATTCCTCTGGCCAGCAACTTTCAAAAAGAGGCATGTTGCCCAATTCAGGCCAACAAGATGTGAAGAATGTTTTGTTGGGAGCTTCTCATTCTTCTGGAAGAAATACCTTCCTTCTGAATGGTGCGTGGGATGTGATACCTACAACTTCTGCACCTATCTTGTGACAGCCTAAGGATAAAGCTGGCCCAGAGCGGAGGGCAAAGACAGAAAAAACACAGGGGAGCAGAGTGGGGGATTGCATTAGGTCAACCTTGGAGTCTGCGGAACCACTGGACTTCCAATAATAAATTCCTACTGTTCAGGCCTCTTTGAGTTGTTTTCAATTATCTGCAGGTGGAAAGCATCCTGACAAACAGTCCCCAATATAAAGCATTATAAAAATCACAGAATGCCAAGGCACCAGGCTCTGCCACACGCTGAAGAGTCCAGACAAGTTAGTGCACTGAGAGACCAGAGGAACCGTTCAGAGACTCATTTTGTTTGGGGGACTGACCCAGTAGTATTTCCGGTTCTGACAACCGTAGTTCACTTTGCACATTTCCTGAGGTTTCTAAGTCGGCCAGTCTAAATGATCCATCAGAGAAAATGCTGAAAACTTTCCAAATTATTTTAACCAGAATGGGCAACAGTTGTGTTCCTCAGAAGTCACATGGATGTCATTTCCCACAAAGACAATGGGAGACTAATTGCTCAGCCTCAGGCTCTAATGGGGAAGACAACCTGCGACGTGTAATTACTGAAGGGTAAATAAGGAAAAGCTTGAGGCTCTCAAAATCTGCTTCTGGATCCACTCCAATAACTTGGGGAAAAAGAAAAAAAAAAGAAGAGAGTGAGCCAGCTGGGGTCTGGGAAAAGATCTGAGGAGCTAGCAGCTTAGGTAGCCATCCATACGATTTTTATATATCACTGGTACTTATTAAAGACTTTCCTGAGGAAACCAAGTAGACCTGCTATTATATGAAACCATATATGGCTTTGGTGTAATTCTGCTTCATATACAGGAGTGGCGTAGTCATGGAGAACTGGGCTTCCAAATGGATGTTCTCTCTTTGGTGTATCATAGCTTCTTAGCCTTAACAATCTTCGGGGATAGGTTTGCCGTGTGGGTTTAATGAAGAACACGCTTTCTATCATCAAGTGAATATTAGTTGGTTTTCCATAGAATGTTCCTCAGGTTCTATCACCTCGGGACTTTTTCTTCTGTCCAAATCTTTCTGCTTTCTCTTCCCTGGTACCTCATATACCTCTACAGCTCCAACTACCACCCCATGTCCTGAGCCTCAAACTACGTCCCTAAGTCTATCACTATATTCCCAGTTACTCTGCTGCCCCTAGATAGAAAGTACTTGAGGGTGAGGACTTTGTTTTGGTCACTGCTATATTCCCAATGCTTAGCACAGTGGCTGGCACTGAGTACTAAATGTTCGTTGAATAACTAAGTGAAAGGCCTCACTCAGACTCCTTAGCTGCCTCACAGAAGTTCTTGCCATCACCTCCTAACTGGCCTCTGGCTCTGGTCTCTCCTTTTCCTCAATATCAACACACATGAAAGCTCTGGATTATAGCACTGATCATGCCTGCTCCAGAATGTCTCAGCTGGGAATGACTCACCAGCCCAGCCTCATACTTTCTGGGTGAAAAACTGGGTCCAGCGAGTACGACTTGCCCAAGGTCTTACAATTAGTGGGTGGCAGAGACAGGATTATAACTCAGGCTGCCGACCTAGTGCTCTTGCTACCATGCCACTGACTAGTTCAGAAACCTCCAGCGGCCTTTCAGTAGAGCAAGGCTAGGTACGGAGGAGGCACTTGATAAATATTTGTTGACTGACTGATTGGATAAATGAATGGGTCTCTTTTGCATACAACAATGGGTTTCAGTTTTTCGGAAAGTGGAACCCTGTTCAAAGGAAAGACAATACTTCAGTACACAAAATGGAGAAGGGAGGAGTGGCTCTGGGCCTCTGCCCCTGCAGTGCCTTTGCGCCACCTCCAAGAAACCTCGGGGCTTAGCCATACTGCCAGAAAAACCAAGGACTTACACAAACTCAAACTCTTCATCTTTGCACTCAAGGCCACCCACCATCATTCAAAACCCATCTCAGCCTTATCTTGCATTTCTTCTTCCTCCCTCATGCCCAGCCTTACCAAAGCGCTTGCTGTTCCCTGGACTTGTCCCTCCTCCAGGCCTTCTCTGCTCCGTTTCTTCTCTTTGATGTGCCCTCGGCTCCACTGGCAACAATGGAGAACCAACCTGCCCTCAAGCCCGACTCTAACATAAATCCCTCCCTGAAGTTCTTGCCCAACTTCCTCCAGCGGAACTAGCCTCGCTCTGTTTATACCTCTATTGGAGAACTGACCACGCCTCTGCTTGAAGGGCAAGAGTCCGCTCCTTGAGGGCAGGAACCTGCTCTAAATTTATCTCCGAACCCTTGGCTCCTTGCCCAGCCCAACGCCTTGCAGAGAGGAGGCGCTTCTAGTCATTCTGTTGCATTCATAGGGCTTCATCCTTTTTAGCTCACCTCTGTGACCAAATTACAAAAGTTCTGTAATGAGGATTCCAGCCTGTGCAGGCTGATGATAAAGCCGGGACACACTTGCACAGCCCACTGGCTAGGGGACAGCTGTGTGAGTCTTTGCTGAGTCTTATTTTCAAAAGCAAAGAACAGGGCGGGGGGGAGTGGGGGGTGGGTGGCAGGGAGAGTGGCTTCCCCTCCGCTCTATAACTCTCCTGTGGCTACAGCTGTCCTGAGCAGCTTGTGCACAAAAATAACAATAGATTTAAAATACAGTCCTGACTCCTTCCATGCTCCAATACTCTCTGCAAGTCCAAAGTCAATTGTCTGAAAAATGAAAGTGTTCCAAATGGTGGGATAATACATTAAACAAGCAAGAGCACAAACAAAGCCCCAATGCAAGGGAAGAGGACGGGAACCAGAAAACACAGGGTTCCCTAGGAAACGGAGCCTACTTGCCGACTGACTGATGGTGGCCTTCTCTCCTCATGGGGGAGGGAGGGTGCTCTGGGAAGGCACCACTGACTAATCTGCTTCCTCTGCCTGCAGGGGCCCTAATCCTTCTGGCTTCAGCCCAACAAGTTGGGGAGACTTGAGCAAGGTTGCGGTGGTTGGTTGTTTTATCATTTGCTGGAGGAGGAGTATTCAGAAGAAACGAGGAGGAGGAGGAGAGATGGACACAGAGAGGGATGGGCACGGAAGGCACTCAGCCAGCAGAAAGGCATTACTGACCACAGGAGAAGGGGGCAGAGGTGGAACTACAAAAGGCCGACGCTCCTTTCTCGTCAGCTATTGCCAAGATGAGACAGAATCAGAGGCTCGGCTGAGGAGCAAGGCACCACCCAACCAGCAATTGAGCTTATCCCCAGCTGCCGAGAGGCATGCTCTGAAGGCCGACCAGAGAGGTATATTTTGGGCTCACTGGCACAAAAGGTTGAGCTGAGTCATGCAAAAGGGTGGTTGGAGGGGCTGAGTGGGGTTTTAGGGCTCCCTCTGCCCCCTGTAATCTCCATCAATCCCCAGCAGGAGTAGGGATATAATTTCTCCTCCTCCTTTTCAGAATAATATGTTCTTTAAACCTTTAGGCCGAGGGTACCCAGTTTATCTGGGGAAGAAATATATGAAGTAATTGCCATTGGAATAATTAGTTGACGGTCAGGAGGGAAAAAGATTTTGCTTCTATGAGACTCATGAGTATATATTTATAATAATCATGTCTTTCTGGCAATGAGTTTCTGTCAGGTGATCACATCACTTATGTATCAGGTAAAAATAAAATCAAAACTCTGTTTTTGTAGTATACTTGAATTAGCTTTGACTTGCCTTTATAAATGAAGCTGTTCCTAGGGATCTGCAAGCCACAGTCTGAACAGAAATGTGGTTTTGCTGTGTTGCAGGCACAGCTGCTGGACAAGGCCCCGAGCGCGCGTCCAACCTGATTACCACTCTCAAGACCCTCCAAACAGATATTCTGCAGGGGTTCCTGGGAAAGCCCGTGAAACACACACAGTATCAGAGTGCTGCCAAGATCAGGGTTAATAATGATGTGTGCGGAGCCCCTGGAGTGCCGGCTGGCTACAATATTAGAATCCCAGAATCTTGGGGCTGAATGGAGTGTTAGAGAATATCTAGTCTGGCAGTTTTTAAACTATTTTTTTAGTATGTACCAGAAGCTTGTGTGGCCACACACACACACAGATGCATGCATTTCCAAGGTTTATGCTAAACTCCAAAATATTAGACAAAAGTGAGACAGATCAGCTCTGGTTCAAGAGGAAAAGGACCCAAAACGCCACCACCTCAGCCATCCTCCTGGCCCACCAGCCACTTCTGGGGAACTCTAATGTTCTAGCAACACTGAAAATCCCAATCAAGCCCCCTACCCCCATCCCCTATCTGAATCTTATCCTCAACACCTCTTCCTTCCTCTTCCAGCAACGCTGGTGACCCAACACCTCCACCTTTTCTCTACCAAGGATCTATTTTACCCACCCTTGAGGGTCCCACGTTTTGAACCATGTCACCTGTCATAAAAGCTGCACTTTTGAAGTGATAACTAACATATTTGCCCAGCTCTTATCTGGAGTCAGCAAGACCCTGACTTACATCTTAGCCCTGCTAAGCTTGGTAAACTCGGGAAAATTCCTTAATAATCTGAAGCAGTAAACCCTGTAGAAGCTTTCCTTCTCTTCCTCTGCTTTTTATTTCATCAGAACAAATCTCCACCAAAAGAATATCAAATACCTAGGACTAAATCTAACAAAAGATGTGTAAGACCTTTACACTGAAAATTACAAAATACTATTGACAGAAATTAAAGACCTAAGTAATAGAGGGTTATGCCCTGTACAGGGACTGGAAATGCCAATATTTTTAAGATGTCAATTCTCCCCAAAATTGCATCTTCAATGTAATTTCAACAAAGAAAAACATAGGTCCCGCCCCCCAGTAGAAATTGACATGCAGGTTCTTAAACTTATATGGAAACGTAAGGGGCCAAAAGCCAAGATATTCTTGAAGAAGAACAAGGCTGGAAGACTTACTTTATCAGATATCAAGATTCATTATAAAATAATCCTATTAAGACTGTGTGGTATTTGTGCAAAGACAGAGAAATAGACCAACAGAACAAAACAGAAGGTTCAAAAAACAGATCTACATAGATAGTCACCTAATTTGTGACAATGACAACACTGAAGTTCAATAAATGGTTTGGGTTCACCAGGTGTTGTAGGTTGAACTGTGGCTCCCTCCAGAAGATATGCTAAAATCCTAAGCCCCCAGTACCTCAGAATGTGGCCTTATTGGAACTAGTATTGTTGCAGACGTAACTGGTGAAAATGAGGTTATACTGGATTAGGGTGGGACCAACATCTAATATGACTGGTATCCTTATAAGAAGGAGGAAACACAGACACAGAGAGACACTAGGGGAAGAAGGCCATGCGAAAACAGGCAGAGATCAGAGCAATGCAGTTGTGAGCCAAGGAACATCAAGGATTACCAGAAACTGCCAGAAGCTAGGAAGGGACAAGGGAGGATCTTCCATGGAGCCTTCAGAGGGAGGACGGCCCTGCTGACACCTTGATTTTGGACTTCTGGCCTCCAGAACTATGAGGATAAAGTTCTGTTGTTTGACGCCACTCAGTTTGTGGTACTTTGTTACAGCACCCCCAGGAAATGAATACACTGAGTATCCATATGAAAAAAAGGCATCTTAATCTCTACCTTACATAAAGCAAAAATCAATTCTAGATGGATGGCAGAATTAAATGTGAAAGGTAAAATAATGAAACTTTTAGAAAAAAATGTAGAGAATGCCTTTATACCTTGTGATAGGTAAGGATTTTTTTAAAAAAACATAACACAAGAAAGTGTTAACCATAAAAAAAAATGATAATTTGGACTATATTAAAATCAAGAATGTCTTTATAAAGTGACATCAACAGAATCAAAACATAGGCTGCATAGGGGAGAAAATAATTGCAATACATATATTCAGCAAAGAACTCCTACAAATCCATAAGGAAAAGGCAGACAACCCAATAAAGGAATGGGCAAATACTTGAAAAGAAATTTCATAAAAAAATAAAATCCAAATGGCCAATAAACATAGAAAAAGACGCTCTAGTTTAGTTATCGGAGAAAAGTAAATTCACAATGCATTACCAACTCACACTTACCAGATTGGCTAACATGACAGAGACAAAAACCACAAAGTGTTGGTGAGGATATGGAACAACTGGAACTGTCACGCAGTGCTAGTGAGAGCTCAAATTGATAAAGATACTTTAGAAAACTGGCAGTATCTATTAAAGCTGAACACACCCATATCCTATGACCCAGGACCTCACCATCAAGGAATCTTACGGAAATGTCACAGATGCTCACCCATTGACACGTACAAAATGTTCCTAGCAGCTCTATTTGTAACAGCCCCAAAATGGAAACAACCCAAAAGCCCACTTACAACAGAAGGGTTAAATAAATTTTGGTATAGTTATACAATATATTACACGGCAATGAGAATGAATAAACTACAACTCATAACAACACGGATTAATCTCCTAAAGAGAGACGCAAGAGTACATACTTAAGATTTTATTTACATAAAGTTTAAAACAGACAAAATCAACCTGTTAGAAATCACGCTATTAGTTACCTTTGGTGGGAGTGGGGGTAGGTAGGTGCTGGAAAGAAGTCTCAGGGGCTTCTGGCGTTTGGGTGACGTTCTTTTTCCATCTGGCTACTGGTTACAGGGGAGTGTTCACTTTGTAAAAATTCATTATCAGTGCACTTAACAATTTGTGCACTTTTCTGTATGAATGTTATACTTCAATTAAAAAAAAATCGGGTGGTTAATGCAGTGAAACCAGAGACAAAACAGAGCTCTTATGAGTACTGAAAGCAAGAGAGCACAGCAATTTAATTTAAGCAAGATAATTCAAAAATTTGCTTCGCTAAAAGCTTAAAAGTGCCATTTCATTTAATTGTGTTTTTTATTCACTTAAGATGACAGTCATGCCAATGCTGTTTTATTATTATATGTTAGAATGGAACGAAGCAAACACAGTTTCAAAATATAATAATACAAATCATTTTAACTTTATCTTATTGATTTTTCTTAAGTGATAATTTGGGTATTCAAGCCCAATTTTTTCATGTCAATTAAAACAGTTTCCTGGACTTTGAATTACAGTCTGTAGCATCTCTAGATGGAAAAGTCCTGGGGATGAAGATGTATTCAATATTTCCCTTCTAGAGTCACCACGTGACATCAGCTCATCCTGCCAATGGAAGCAACAACAGTTCAGCTTGCCTCTGTCGCCTTGCTGTGGGTAAACCTATCGTTTCCACCTGATAGCCTGAAATACTGAAAATAACTCCCAGGACGCCGTTCCTGCCTTTGTCGATTTCCTCTTCAGTCTTTTCAGTCTCCCACTGTGGAATACGCATGGTCACGAGGTGGAGTCCTGACCTACCTTAGAGCAGCAAGCACCACATGGATGGAGAGAGAGTTCTGTCCCCTAGTCTCGGAGGCAGCTCGACCTCCGCTTTCTGCTAGGCCCGCTCCTGCTCTGGTCAGAGTCTGTGCAGGGGCGAGCCATCATCATCAGGCATGCGCTCTGCACAACTGCTCCAGTCACTACTGAAATAAATCCCCTGGAGCATAGAAACCATATGGCCAGACTCTGGTTTTCCCAAACAGCTTTGCTCTCTCAGACCTACACAGCGTCCTGGAGTGCAGGCAGCCCCCACAGGAAGTGAGAGATGGCTGCGCCCGCTGAGGCCTACATTCTGTGATGGGAAAGCAACGGTGTGTGAAGGGACTGTGGAGGACGTGGGGTTCCTGTGAAGGAAACCTCACTCACCCTCACCATGAGAGGACAGCATGGGGACCAGGATCCTAGATCTGAGCTGCTCTACTCCATGGATCATGAGGAATCCGCGGCCTTTCTTTGGCCGCTCCATTTCCCTGAATATTAACTTCCCAAAGGAGACTCCCTGGACTCAAACTCTTGTTTTTGTGCAGATTTTCTGACCCTAATTCTGCTCCTAACTTCACCATATGACAAGGATTTCATGGGTCATTTAAGAAGGTTTCCACATGCCCAGTTAGATTCCCTCTGGTAAGGAAATAACATTTGCTTTTTAAATAATTTTTTATCGTAAGTGGCCAGAGAGATTTTCCATCCAAAAATATAGATAAATCACAAGAGTCAAAGAGGATAATCAGTTAAGAATTTACGTGGACTGAGGAAAATCATCCGGGCCAATTCCTTGCAAGCCTTTTAGCTAGATGAGTTGGTTCTACCAGCCGGGGCAGGGGTAGGCAAGCTACAGCCTGTGGGTCAGATTTGGCCCGCTGCCAGTTTTGCACAGCCCATGAACTGAGAATGGTGTTTATCTTTTTAAATGGTTGAAAAAAAAAAATCAAAAGAATATTTCGTGATGTGAAAATTATAAGAAATTCAAATTTCAGGGCCTATCAGTGAAGTTGTGTTGGAACATAGCCACACCCATTAGTTTACCTCTTGTCTCTGGCTGCTGTCATGATACAAAGGCAGAGCTGTCTTGGCAGAGATTGTAGGGCCTGCAAAGCCAGAAATGCTTACTATCTGGCCATTTACAGAAAGAAGTTTGTGGACCCTGGAAACCAAGATAATTGCTGTATGTTTGCAGAAGGTTGTCCACTCTGATCTTGCTCTCCCTTACGTGTTGTGAGCTTCTGGGGGGTCTCCGCAATCAGTCAAAGGCAAGTCCTAATGCTGGTACCAATTTCACACTAAGCTGGTAAACGAACACAACCCGCTAGAGTAGTGTCTTTAGACCTGTGGTCTGGTCATCAAATTAGTGGGTCCCAAAATTCAACTTAAGTTGGTTGTACCCAGCATTTTCATTAATGACATAAAAGAGAAAAACATCAGGGCATTGTATGGACTGAATTGTGTCTCCTTCCTCCCTGCCTCCCCACGCCCACAAATTCCTATGTTGAAGCTCTAACCCCCAGGACCTCAGAATGTGACCCTATTTGGAAATAGGGCCTTTAAAGAGGTAATTAAGGTAAAAGGAGTCCAAGGGTGGGCCCTCAACCAATAAGACTGGAGTCCTTGTAAGAGGAGGAAATTAGGACGTGCGCAGAGGAGAGACCATGTGAGGACAAAGGGAAAAGAAGGGCATCTACAAGCCAAGGAGAGAGGCTTCAGAAATAATCAACCCTGCACACACCTTCATCTCGGACTTGTAGCCTCCAGAGAGGCGAGAAAGTAAATATCTGTTGTTTAAGCCTCCAGGTCTGTGGCACTTTGTTATGGCAGCCCTAGCAAACTGATAGAGGTGTCATCATACATAGTATTATTTGGTGAAAAAATGTTTTTTCAATCACACATGCATGTTTGCATGTATGGTATGGTTGTGATGTAGAAATGTATTACATTCTGTCTGTCACATCACAATAAACTGAAGAACACTGTAGTGGAAGAAGAGACATGCGCTGGGTAGCAAAATCACAGAGGGCTGTTCTAAGTGAACCGAGACAACAGAGGGGAAAAGAGCACTTACTGAACATATTATAGGCCCTTGTGTACAGTATCTCATTTAGTCTTCACACAATCCTCAGCAGTGGGTAATGTTATACGTCTTCAGCTGATAAAGAAACTAAAGCACAGAGAAGTGAAGTAACCCACACGAGTGGCAGAGCCAGGTCTGACTCCAAAGCTTATATATTATTATTCCTCATCATAAATCAGTTTCTATTTCTGTGTCCCACAGAACAGAATGTGGTTTGACAATATTAAGGGATCAGAGGGAAGGGGAAACATTTATAAATAATAACAGCTGACATTTACTGGACACTCACGATGTGCCAAGTACTGTGCTAAGCTTTACATAACTGACCTCACTTCATCCTATTAACCCAATGGACTGGGAGAAGGTTAGCCACGTTTTCAGTGGAAGAATCTGAACCTGGAAGAAATCAACTTGCCCAAGGTTACAAAGCTGGTAAGTTGCAGACCCAAGATTTGAACCCCCACTGGTCTGCCACTGAGCAAGAGCTCTTGCCCATCACAATCTCTCCTTTGAACTGACTGTACCTATTGTCATATAACTGTGTGCTGGTAGTGTCCACTTGAAGAAAAAAATGCAGACTTTTTATTCATATGTTCAATAAATATTAACCGAGCACATATTACATACCATTCCCTGTTCTGAGGGCTAAGGACACAATAGCGAACAAAAGAGAGAAATCCTGCCATCGTGGTGACGGTCTGAGTAAAATCTTAATGATATAACCAGACCAACTTGATTGAAATCACCTCATGGGTAAGGGCAATGAGCAGTAAGGTTCAGGGGTTCTGAAGGCACAGGTCAAAGAAATTGTAGAAACTGTAGAAAACAGGGGAAGGTGGGTAAGGTTTAGTAAATTGAAGTTTCCAGCAATTTCATGTAATATCTCTTGTGTCCAGGTTTACTTATCATGTGGGCATGTTGCGTCTCCAAGTTGACTGCAAGTTTCTCAACGGCAGGGGCTATGTCATACTTTAAAACATCTCCCTCGGTGCTCCGCATGGTGTACAGTAGTTTGAATTTATTTATTAAGTTTTCAGGTGTTTCCAAGAGAAACGTGCAGGGGTTACTCAAGGACTTGCAAGTCAGATGGAATGATAAATGTCAGACAATCCTTATAAAGTCCCAGTAGAGAAGGGTGGATATTGCCGTGTGGTGTGAGGGATGTGAGCAAGAACTATATGTTCAAGTGGAAGAATTTTAGCTAAATCAAATGAGATACCAGTACAACGGTCAGGAAATCAGAATGAGGCCTGGTCATGAGAATGTGAGAAAAAAATTGGGCTGAGTGAAAGGAAACCAGGGCATGGCGTATTAAGAATTTTAATGTATTTGTGGCAAATAGTTTTCCTAAGGTTTCTTTGACTTTAATTTTATTTAGGATTTTTCATGTACAGAAATGTAATATTTTTACTTAGTCAAGGATATTGATTATTTCATCAAGAAATAATGAGGAAGTGAGCAAATATTTAGATGCCAAAATGTTTTCTCTGTGTTATTTATAATATCAAATATGAGAAAATTTAACTGCATGGTAATAAAACGCTGAATGGTTAAATAAACCATGTCTATTTACACAATGGAAAACTCCACAGTCATTATTTAATCACATTAGAAAATGATCACAATTTAATACTAAATGAAACAAGCAGGATCAAAACCATATATATGTATAAAATGACATGCAGCTCCCAAACAAAAGAGGGGAAATAAATACATCCTAACACTGCTATCTTGATATGATGTGATTAAGAAATATTTTTATTTTCTTCTTTAGAGCTCATCAAATTTCTACAATGAGTGCCTATTTTCAAGTCAGGAAAAAATAAAAACCATTTAAAATAAGTTTAAATCAGAGAAAGTATGCACATAGTATCTCTATTGTGTATCTTTGACTTGCTGATGGCCTTGGCCACCAGAGGCCTTTGACCACACTAGCACGTGTGGCAAATTCTGGTAACGTTATTTTAAAAAAAACCAAACATTTCTTTTTTTTTAAAAGATTTTATTTTTTTCCTTTTTCTCCCCAAAGCCCCCTGGTACATAGTTGTATATTCTTCGTTGTGGGTCCTTCTAGTTGTGGCATGTGGGATGCTGCCTCAGCGTGGTTTGATGAGCAGTGCCATGTCCTCGCCCAGGATTCAAACCAACGAAACACTGGGCCGCCTGCAGCGGAGGGCGCAAACTTAACCACTTGGCCACGGGGCCAGCCCCAAAACCAAATGTTTCTAAACTCACCTGCAAGCAAGGAGTTTTCAAAATAGACGCAGCAGTGGCCAGGGCAGTCACCAGGATGAGATGATGAAGTATAATGAATTCTTTGGCTTGGACAATACATCCATTCAACAAACATTTATTGAGTCTCTGTCATGCACCAAGCACTCTGTTAGGTACTGAAGGTCAAATTGGGTCCCTGGGAACAAATGATCCATTGGGCCGACACTGGGCCTATGCAACCTGACTCTAGTAAGATCCAGCAGCAGGCAGCGCTGGGGAGTAATGGTGCAGCCGCACCCTCAATCCTCTCATCTGGGCTCTGACCCTCCTTGGATCTGTGGCCTGGAGAAAGGCTCGCTTCACCTCTCCAGCTTACACCTCATTTGTAACACAGGGATAATCCTGCCCCAGTACTCAGCACCGTGGGGAAGAATAAGCGAGAGCACTCTGGGCTTGTTTTTATCTATACAGTGCCAGATGGAGTCTACGTGGTAATAACCAGTGTTGCTTCCTTCCTTTGGAAATCGCCTATTTATTCTTTCAGAAAAAATAAAGGGTTGGAAATGAGGTTCAGTCATTAAGGGGATATTCCGTATTTTTCTTCCTCAGAATATCTAGATGAGCAATTACAGAAATGAATGACTGTTTTCCAACCTCAGACAAGAGCAGAGGGAACTCGAAGTTCTCGCAAGGTTCACGAACATTCCAAGGACAAAACTAGGTGAGAAGCTGCCAGTCTTTAGGGATGTAATTCAATTACAACCACCACTTCAACAATCTAACGAAATTAATTTACAGTTTTCCAACTCTCACTTTTAGGAAGGGTGATTTTTAAAAAAACAAACAAGTGTTAACCTATTTGTTATAAAATTTAAGCTTTTTAAGAAAGACCAGAGGGCACTGAAAGGTTACCAACCATTACGTCCAAATCAGATATAAACACGAAAATCTCTCTTCTTTCTCTCCCAAACTGAACTCATTTCCCAAACACTGGGAACATCCATAAATTAATGCCCTATTACAGACAGAAGAGGAGGTGGAGAAGGAGCTGGGAAGAAAGGGGGAGAAACACGCAGACCTCAAATGTGGCACTTTTAGGTGAGAAGTCTCCCTTTATTGGCTACTAAGGTGAATGCTCAAGCACAGTACAAATACATTCACTGAGCAAGTGCAGCTCGAACTCCTAGGGTTCCCATTTTAAGTGAAAGGTTAGGGGTATTCTCCTGTTGTTTCTATAACATCTTCAGATTCTTTGTGGTCCCTCTACCATGGTAAGGACTGGTAAGTGGAGTGTTCCAACAGTTTTGCAAATATCTGGACTAAAATCTCCCACCCCTCCACTCTTCACTTCAGTGATGTCAATAACCACACAGGTAGAGCAGGGCATAAATGGGTCAGGTGAAGCAAAGGTCTCTGTTAAATTTTCTCTGTCTCATGGGTGACAATTAGGTATGGTCCCCTTCCCACTGCTCCCGCACCTCCTCCACCCATTACTGCTGAGTCCCAAAGACTCTAGCTCCTGATGCAAGTGTGCAGGAGCGGCAGCCACAGGAGAGGTTGCCTACACCATACTGCCTACACGCGGGACAAAGCTGGCAACTACCAGCCCGGGTGGGGCAGTACTGTACAAATGGCAACCGTCGTTGCCTTTGAAGGATATGAGTGTGCTATGATAGATTCAGTAATTGCTCTACTTTTTAAAAAGGAGTTGTAAAAATCATATTTAAAATGCTTGTTGATGTCCTGTGGGTATGAGTCACTTTGCAAAGCAGGATCAAAATGGATGCTCTGTTATGAATTCCTGCTGGTTCTTTGATTCTAAGCAACTTTATTAATGTTAATAAGAGTTACGCACACATCAATGAGAATAAATTCCTTGGGTGTTGTGGCGCTTCAATTAATGATTTGTAATAAGCGACGTAAAAAGCTTTCTAATTTTCTTCCAAGTAATGACACACTAGTCCAGAAGAGCTGCAAATCCGGCACAGGTCTCACCACAGGGTGGGAGAGCCGGGGGATGGGAGGAGGCAGGCTCTCGGGCTGGCGGGAGGCTGCCTGAGGCCCTGCAGAACTCCTCTGCTGAGGGCGTGGGAGTGCCAACAGGAGGGACAGACACAACCCGCCCAGGGGATGATGAATGTGATGAAGGCAGGAAAAGAAAACTCAGAGAGCGAGCCTGACGCAGAAGGAATTTACTATAATCTAAAATGGGAACGACTCTCTGCAACCGTGCTTCTGAAATCTGTCACAGGATTGTTCCGTTTTTTCAGAACATAAGTTAATACTATTCATTGACTTCCAGAAATACCCACCGAGATGAAAATGGGAATGTAAGTTCCAAGGATGATGCAGCAGAATTCCCGAGGAATAGGTTATTTTGCAGTGACACAAAGCTCTGCCTCGAGGTTCTGGAAACCCAGCTCCAGATGGAACCCTCTCCTGCCTAGCCCACAGTTCTCTCCTCAACTCTTCTCGTGGGAAACCGAATGCCCATGGCTGATCTTCTCTGAGGATGGGGTAGGATGCCATGGGGGCTGCAGCAGAGACAAGTATAAATGGCAAATGCCTCAATCCCGTGATTCGGGAAGAGAACACGCCAAAATTTTAATCTAAAAATCTCCTCGGTGTTTGCTGCTCCATACTTTACCTTATACTTCCCTAGATTTTATCCTAATGCTTCACAGATACTGAAAAGACCTCCGCCAACAAATAAGACCCCGGAACATTAAGTGCTGGGTTCACAGTGACAGGTGTAAGGGGCGCTGCGCAGAGTCCCGTGTTATACCTGAGAGATCTGGAAATACTGTCTGCATCACTTACAATGCCGCAGCAGGCCTCGTAACTCTCTAGCTTCCAGCAGCACCCTAATCGTTCTGTTCAGTGGTCACCTCCCACCTGGCAGATTTCAGAGCACTTTTAAGGGACATTGCATTTAAACGTTTCAATGTAAACCACATCCATCATAATTACGGCAGGGTTCTCTACACTGTGTGCATTTCATTTAGGATTAGGTGGCTTTTTCAGGGAGTTCCCCACTTGTCCTGTAACATCTGCCTAGTCGCCCTGAAGCAGCATACATGGGGATTCTTATGATGTGTAGTTTAACTAAACAAACATTTATAGGGAGAGAAACTTGTTGGCTAGGGAAACGAATACCAAATTCAACATAACTTCCATACCAGCCACTTAGACCTAACTGGGAAAGTATCATTCATTCTATGAATTATGAGAAACTGGAACGATCATACTAGAAAAACATGAGCCAATTACAAAAACAGCAAGTGCATCTAAAACTGACAAATGCAAATAGTGCCTGGGTTGTGCACTGTTTTTGGATTACTCCTTCCTCACTTCTGCTGGTGTTAGAGACACATACGAGTGTTCTGTAGACAGCCTATATGGGAGTAGAGCCTTTGACAAAAACCTTTTGCCTCCATCTTAGCTCACCACCATGACAGGCATGAACTTGTTGGGCACCAGGGGAAGATCTCTGTGTAACAGTGACTGAGCAGGTGCAAGATGCTGATTAGGTGCTAATGAAGGGAACAGAAGCATCAGACACCATCTTGGTCTTCAACATGTTTGCAGCCCACTGGGCAGATAAGCTCTATAGACATGCCAAGTTAACTAACAATGTAATACTTAACCACTGACTATTTACCAAGATGGACGCAGAGTGAGTTTTGAAGAAACTGGACAAAACTCCTGGATTTCCCAACCATACATGTTTTTCTTGGCTAGGAAACCATAAAATTTGGAACCAGAAGATGACCAGAATCCAGCTAAAGTTCCTCTAAGTGTGAGAAATGGAAACTCAGTGGCCCAGTTGTTTATCCATTTTCTCTAGAAAAAGCCCCCATCCGCTTTGAGAGCTATTCCCAGGACCCTCCATCTGCCTCGAAACAGCAGCTTCCCGCTGACCTTCGGAGGCCACTCAAGAGTTCCAAGGGTATGCTGCCACTCATCCTCTGAGCACTGTTCTTGGCTAATTGGTAGTCTTTTTGGATTTTGTCAATCAGGTACCTTTCTGGGGTATACATTTAGTTCTTTAAAAAGTATTACTTCAATCACTTCAAATATTTTAGCTTCATTAAAAATTCTTTTTTCAAACTATGCTGCTTTTAGGGCTTGAGTCTGGAAGTGAGGTTTCACCCTACAGATCATTTTTTTTAAGTCAATTAGCTAACACTAGTAAATGTACAAGAGATTTTCTTATTCTCAAGCTACTCTGAACTGAGGACCACAAATTCCAAAGTTGATCAGATCCCAGTCAGTTTCATTCATCACATATCCTCAGCTTGTTAGTTTCATGTTCTCCAGTCTGCGAAGAGTCAAGTACAATTATTGTTAGCATCAGGGAAGGAAGTAACCTACTTCATGATGTTCTCAGCCAGTGACTCCTGGGGCGTGGGTGATGGAGACCACGGAGGCAAAGAGTAGTAAGAACCTGAACAACAGGTGTCTTTGCCTATGGCCTTGGCTGGGTAATGTTTAACATTATCACTCTTGAGATAACACAGAAACGATTCTGCTGAGGATAATCTCATTTCTGCAGCAAACAGTACAAATGGAGAATTACCTGAAGAAATAATCTGTGCAAGAGTACGTGGAATTTCAGCTTCCTAAAAAAGCTGTACTATGTTAATATGGGATATTTTGCTTTCCAAGAAAACATCACAAATATCCATCATGTCAGGAATAGAGGAAACCACATGAACAGAGAAAAAGAAAAGCATCTTCTTTCCCATAAATGACCTTCTCCCCTCTAAATAGTTTCCCATGTGCTAATTTACCGAGGGGATAAGACAGTGCGGACAGAGCCACTGGTTCACTAAAGTCTTCTTATCCTCAAATCCACAGTTTACATCAAAAGCTGCTAAAGTAAACCAAATAAACTCAGAAAGAACATTTCATTCCCGCATGTTTAAAAGCCAAGGAAGAGACATCATGGTCCTAAAAACATAGGAAGGCCTTGCTTAAGGACTCAGAGAGAGGGCAGGCCCGGTGGCGCAGTGGTTAAGTGCACACGTTCTGCTTCTCAGCGGCCTGGGGTTCGCAGGGTGTGGACACGGCACCGCTTGTCAAGCCATGCTGTGGCAGGCATCCCACATATAAAGTAGAGGATGATGGGCATGGATGTTAGCTCAGGGCCAGGCTTCCTCAGCAAAAAGAGGAGGACTGGCAGTAGTTAGCTCAGGGCTAATTTTCCTCAAAAAAAAAAAAAAAAAGGATTCAGAGAAAACTGGGCACTGCAATAAGCAGACACTGTTGACTATTCCCCTGCCATAATTCTGTCCTAAATAGGGACAGACTACTACATTGGTAGTATCAATGGAAAATCACTGATATAGATTTTTAAGCCAGAAGGAAGCACAACTTTAGGTTTTGCTTTCATTGGACCGAGTAGCCAAACTTTGGAAACATGCGTGACTGCCCTCACGTAGCATCTAATGCAATGAATGGCAGGACCTGAATCTTGTGGTCTCTAGTTTTTGCTAACTGTGATATAAAACACACCCGGCCTCTTGGTAACAAGGGGCTACCTCGGCGGTTGTGACACCAACAGAACAGAAAATGCGGGTGGTGACTCATTAGCAGAACTCGGTCCTTCCCACAAGGCTGGCCTGAGTGGGTACCGTATGTGCAATGGCGTGTGTGGAAACTTGGAGGCTTGCATCCACATCTGCTGTGTCAGCACCACGGACTGGAAAGAACTCGGCGAGGACTTAAGAAACCTGATTCTGCTACAGGCTTCACGGAGGATTTTTTCTGCGACTTGAGTGGTACTTCACCCTCCTTAGCCTTCAGCTTCCGCATAAAATAAAGAAGGCAGACTAAGTGACTCTCATATTCCTTCCAGGCTTCTGCTGAAGCTCCCGGGGTCTCCGTCAGCCACCTTCAGCCCCCGGACTCTCCAAGCCTTTCGGAAGAGCCTCTCAAAGAGCAGAGCCCTCTGTTGGCCTCACCTCCCTCAAGGGCCCTTTCTGCCACCCCAAGATAAACACCAGATGGCCCAAAGTGTGTTCGTAAGCCCTGTGTGTTTGGTCCTGCAATGCGTTCTCTACGGCTGGTCCAGGGGTTGGAACACCACTGCCGCAGGCTTTTCCCCCAAGAGGCTGTAAACCACAATCCCTCTTCAACTCAGCCTTCCCAGCACCAAAGCGGGGCAAACGACATCTTTCTCCAAGACCTGCCAGATGTCAGGAGCTCAGCAGTTCTGAACACTGCCAGATAAAATTCAGGACACCCAGTTAAATCTGAATTTTGGATAAACCATTTGGGACATACTTATACTAAACAGTTATTTACTGTTTATCTGAAATTCAAATTTAATTGGGCATCCTGTATTTTTCATTTATTTTTATTTATTTATTTGCTCAATCTGGTAACTCTAACATGACAGACGCCTCTATCGTAGGGGTTAGGTACCAGGCTGCCCCACCAAAACAGCCTCGTGCACAATAAAACCACCGCTGGCCTGACTTCTGGGTCTTGGGAACAAGAATCCATATGGTTCAAGTGTTTTTCTCCTTAATCCTCTCCCCGCTCCTAGGTCTGCCCCCTTTCTAGTCCTCCTAGTGACTTCATATCACCACATTTCCTACCTGGGTCCCTTCCCCAAGGGGCTCAAAGTGTCTACTGACCACCTTTCCAATCATAGCCCCCTCCCTATGGCAGACGTGTAATTCATACATATGTGTCACTCAACATTTAATGAGTCATCAACTTCCTCTGAACGAACTGCTTTTTCTTTTTAAAGGTCATTATAACCTCAAATTAAAATAATCGAATTGTAGGCCGCCAAAAAAATTGAAGTGACAAAGAAGTAGGCTGTGTGAAAGAGAGGCCTTGTTGGGGACGGGTGAGGGTTGGCATCACCTAGAAGCTGCTCTCGTGACATTTCCTCTAAGTGTTTCTGCTTTTCTTAGCCTTTTCTTTTCTCTTCTTCTGTGCTCACGACAGCTCTCAGGGTAGCTGAGGAACTTGTGGATAAGGGCCAAATGGAAGGGGAAGTGGAATGGGCTGGAGCAGGCAGTGGGGTCTACTTCTAAACTGGTCACACACCTTGCCCTCTGCCTGCAGCCAACCTCACTCCAGGACACCAGTGCAGTGCCCAAGATCCCCGAGCGCCAGCATCTCATTTAGACTGAAAAAACACACAGCCTGACTGGACTTCCTCCTTTTTGAGCAACTTGTGTTCAGAGATGAAACATAACTGCACAAGCTTGTAACTCTTGGCTCCTGAATGCCGGTTGAAATGACTCCAGGGGCCATTAAGAACCCCCAATCTCTCTCCAGGGCAAATCCGTCTAGATGGCTCTGAAAGCTAACCTGCAGGAGGGGAGGGGTTGGTGGAGATGGTGGACACATTGCAGCGACTCGGGCACTTCCAACTGGGTCAGCTGGATTCCCCCTCAGACCCAGCTCTGCCCTCCTGGGAAGGACCTCTGTTCCTAGGTAATTCTATCCAAGATGACCCTTTATCTTAATGTCCACACCCGTCAGCTAAAAGCACCTCACCAACCCATCAAAAGGAACAGGCTTAAAATGAATGAAATGACAAAATATTATATAACAGATAGTTCATTATCCTTCTTAAGCTACTAGCCCTTAGCAGAATGACCCTCACTCAATCTTTTTGGAAGACAGGACTGCTACATGTCCTAGCTCACGCATCAAAGTAAGATGAATTACTAGTAACTTGAACTGAGAAATTCTGTTTTATAATTTTGCAATACCCACTGCAGGGCAGCTGGAGGCACCCAGGGTCTGCCGCACTGACTCAGCAGCATACACCTTCCAATTATCTTTCTATCTCTGGAACTCTGCCCTGAGGTGAGGGAAGTGGATTTTTTTCAGATGATAGAGTTCTGGTGATGATGGGGTAAGGCCGAGGGGGGATACAGGGAGTAACATTCTCTCACATGTCCCAAGGGCTTTATGTTCTTATTTAGTTTTCCCAATAGCCTAACTAGGAGAAATGGGCCCCTGGGTCCAAGCAGGATTTGAACTCGTGTCTTTTGGACACCAAGGCCCACTGTCTACCACATCCTGTTTCACTCAGGGTCTGGAGCCCTTGGAAGAGCGGAGTGCTGACGCTTTTTCAGAGTGTGCTCACTGACAGGGACGGACTAAACATTTCATAGGCTTATAGCAAGGCTTCTACTGAAGGGATTTATATGAACAGAGGACTTATTTTTAATAATTTTTGCAGGAAAAGAGTGTCCAGTATTTAGACGGTTATGTTTCAGATCTTGAGTTACACCTTGGTAGTGTATAAGAATTTTTTCTTAACAGAGGATGGTGAGGAACTCCGTGGCAAGACAGATGCTGGGCTTTACTGCTAGATAACAGGAAACGGTCTCTTGCCTTCAAAATCCTGCACAGTGAGCCGGGGAGTCTGGCCACTCCTAACGCATCAGTTCACTGGGGTTAACAAGGAGTTGAAAGAGCAGTTACTTTCTTCTCTCAGATTAGTTTTCTTTTCTTTCTCATTAAATTGTATTTTTTAGAGGAATTCTTATTTTCAATCATCAGGTGTTTCTCTCACTCACTCACTCACCCCCAGGAAATAGGAAAATGTGGCACAAAAGGCAGGGGTCTAGTGCCCCTGAACCAGCTATCTGTTCAGAAGGCCACGTGGGTTTGGGGTACTGTAAATTGTCATACTCTGTGTCTAGTGAACTCTAAAAGGTCAATCCCTACAAGCGTTTGAGAGCCATCCTCAGCCTCTAAGTCAGGAGGTGGAGGGGTGGGGCCTAGGAACCTGCATATTCTCAACCTCCAGGGTGATCCCGAAGCACCCTCCAGTTTGGGAACCACACTGGTATAGAACACACTGCTACTAAAGCTGAAGTCAGAGGGCAGTCCCTCTGGAACCAGTTTAGCTTTGCTGTGCTGCAAAGAAATCTGCATATACGCTGTTTATCAGTCAAGATGCCAGGAGGAAACAGGCGACACCATCGAATTATGATAATTTAAAGGGTATTTAATAAAAGGGTTGTTTACAAAGAAGTGGGCAGGGCGCAGGAAAGCCAAAAGGTCTAGTGCAGTCCCCTGGCTAGTAATGAGGGGGAATGGGGGAGGGGCGGGCTCTGTCACATCCCAAGGCCTGAAGGGGCAAGATGAGAGAGTGGATACCTGAATCTGAGACAGAAATGCTTGTGGCGTGTGCTGCCTGACAGGAGCATTGACCGTCCTTTAAGGGCAACTGCCAGTCTGAGAGGCCCCACAGGGAAGAGGTATCCTGATCTCACTCGCTTCCTCCCTCCAGTCTCGGGTGCTCCCCTTGCTGAACCCAACTGGAAACCAGAGGCAAAGGAGCCCACTGGGGGAGGCAGTGCAGAGAAGGCAATTTTCTGGATTGCAGAGCAGAGTGGAGGAGGGAGGGGTGTTTGGACCCAGCAGAGCAGAGGGGAGATGCCTGGTACAACACCTCTACGGTGTCAAATCTTCACAGACAGCAGCATTCCACACACAGATGCTGAGGCCTCTGATGCTGTGCCACGCCCACTCACGACAGCACCTGACGGTACAGGCACTGCAGAAAGGACACAACTTTGTCCAGGGAAGTACTGCAAAAATAAATCCACAAATGTACTTTCAAATATGTACTGAGTGCCAACTCCAGGAAAGACACGGTATTTTACTTCCACCTTGTAGTAAAGGTCTCGGTGTCTTTTATGTGAAACACAGTAGGGCTACGGCCGAGGGAAGTGCTCGTCAAGTTTAGTGAAGCCCCTGCTGCTATTCTTTGCAAAAGAAATATTCCACAGGAAAGGAAAACATCTCAGGTTTTTAAAGCGGAAACAAATTTAGCTTTAACTGCACGCACTCGTAACCTATAGCAAAAGTGACCCATTTTTTTTCTTTTTAACACACATGATTTTCCAGTTAGGTTTAACCTCCATGTTAGCAGATGATTAAATGCATAATGTGCTGTCAGGTGGCCTGAAACAAAAAGGCTGAGGGATGGGTTTATCCCATCTTTCATCTTACCCCCAACCACTGTTCATTCCACGAAGCTTAAGAAGTTCTCAGGAGGCATCCTGTTTGACTGCCACTCTCTACTCTATGGTCACCTCCAGTGATACCCAACAAATGCCTGTTGAATCTCTCTGTCTCCTTGCGTACCTGTTTCATTGGCTTCAGTGAAGGAAGCAGTCTCCTGAGTTCTCTGGTTTAGAGCGGGGTGCACTACCAGAGACGCCCCAGGTGACTTCAGAGGCACATCACAGACTTACAAAATGAGAACCTACTCCTTTTCCATTACTTCTCAAGCCTTCTCAAACACACAAGTCTCAGCTGGATGTTGCAGGTCTGCCACAGCTCTAGAACACCTGCTAACGCCCCTCTGCATCAGGCAGCTGCCGCCTTAGGCCCAGAATCTTCTACAGGCAAGGGCATCGACGAGAATGTAGTAACACTCTTATTTTCATTTATTTGTTTCACTGATTTTTATCTATTTATATTGAATGATACTGGTTTTCTACTTGAGGAGGTCATATAAAGTTTTTTTAATTTAATTTAATTAATTTATTTTTTTTTGAGGAAGATTAGCCCTGACCTAACATCTGCTGCCAATCCTCCTCTTTTGGCCGAGGAAGACTGGCCCTGAGCTAACATCCGTGTCCATCCTCCTCTACTTTATATGTGGGACGCCTACCACAGCATGGCTTGCCAAGTGGTGCCATGTCCACACCCAGGATCCAAACCGGCGAACCCTGGAACCGAAGAGGAACGTGCGAGGTTAACTGCTGTGCCACCGATATAAAGTTTTTTTAAAAAATAAGTTTGGTATAAAAAATTAATTTAAGGGAAAGTATATAAATAATATAGGTGGTATGCAGATATGGAGAAAATCCTACAGGTGGTATATAAATGACTAAAGCTTGGGAAACACTGATCTAATGCTAAGTACACCTCACGAGTCAGAGAGAACTGGGTTTTAGTTCTAACTGCCATCAAATAGGAAAAATGACCCTTTTTTGGTGAGGAAGATTGGCCCTGAGCTAACTTCTGTTGTCAATCTTCTTTTTGCTTGAGAAATATTGTCGCTGAGCTAACATCTATGCCAATCTTCCTCTACTTTTCGTAAGTCGGATGCTGCCACAGCATGGCTCGATGAGTGGTGTATAGGTCTGCACCTGGGATCCAAACCTGAGAACCCTGGGCGGCCACAGCAGAGTGCAAGAACTTAACCACTATACCACTGGGCAAGCCCCTAAAATGACTAATTGTATTGCCTTGTAAACAAACGTTTCTTTCATTGAAGGTAGGAGATCTTCCGGTCAGAAGGGTTGCAGCTCAGAGAGAGGAATAAAAGTTTAGTAAAACTGCTCTGTGATCTGAATCCTGTCTTGTTTATAACATAACAAAGATGCCTGTAATAAATTATTAAACATTAAGGTTTAAAGATTTATACACAGTGTACCATCGTAGGATGAAAATACAGGAGTAGAGCTAATGAAGCGAGAGGAAGATCAGCCAAATGCTGCTCTCCTCCTCAGGTCCATCAAGGGGGCCTTCGGCAGTCTCGGTAACGCAAGGGGAAAAACCTTCTCTGATTCCCAGCAGACCTTCACTGAGAGCACTCCAGGGCCATCCAGCCGGAATCAACTACAAATGCATCTGTCACAGTATGTGCATACTTTTGATGTCGGGCTGGTAAAAATCCTGCATATTCGGTGGTACTGATCAGGGAAAACACTGTCAGTAGTCACCTGCTGCATGAACTGCAAACCTCTTAGACGTTTTCTTCAGCCCTGTTTCATCTCAAGTCATCTAAAACCCCAAATTCTAACCTCTTGACAAATTAATATTTATGTGCATGTCCTTTTAAGTCAAGACCTCAAGTTAAGACCCTTTAGTATTTTAGGAAATACTAAGCCAATCAGTGGTTGGTTTTTCTTCTTACAAATGTGAGTGTGGTGAAGCAGGGTGTTTAGGTGTGCTCACACTCACTTCCATGCGCACCTGACCCCCCGGCTCTGTACGCCCCCATCCTCAAACCTACCCTGTGGGCAGAGCCAGAAACCAATGCTACTGGGCCCATCCCAGAAAGAAGTATTTGAAAATAAGTCTTCTGTCCTCTAGAGGCCTGGTTTATGCTTGCGCTTTGCTAAATATCACATACCAGCAGACGTTCTGGAGCTGGGGCCCTTTTCCTATGCCCGTCTGCTGTTCACTTCTTTTAAAAATATTTCTATAATACGTCTATTGTTCTCCGCTCACTATATAATTGTATGATATGGCAAGCCACTGCTCCTCAATGAATAAAAGTGTGTTTCCCAAAGAATAATTGGAGTTGCTTGGCACAGGGAGTGGACCTTGCCCAGCACCAGCTGACAGATGTTGCAAACGTAGAGCCCTCCACCCTTGCTGGATGTACAAGTGGCCGGTACTTGTTCATTCCGGGACCTCAGTTTTGGCCATATAAGATAGAGGAATACTATTGTATGCTGTATGATTCCATTTGTGAATTTTTTTTTTCACTTAGTTGGTAGAATTACAGGAAACAAACAGACTTACTTAAGCTCTAAAGTTCAGATTCAAATGGAATGGTTTTAAACACAGCATGACAGATAGTAGCTAATTTGGGGAGAGGGTGAGTGTGGGTCAGACTCTCCTGTGCTGCTTATTCTAACAGGATCCAGTTTCACAAAAAGACTTGTTTGAGGACAAGGGGCAAAACATGGTTTTATGTTTCAGGGTCTGTTAAATCATATCTGTACTATACATAATTTTTTGGGTGCCTGCTCCATCCTTGTCCCTTTCTCTGGGAATCTATCCTGCCAACAATTTAGCAGCAAGCCATGTGACCAAAGCTAGTCTAGCAACATATGACTGGACAGGAGTGAACAACTGACTGGAAGGAGGCCCACTCTATACGCTGGCCAGGAACCTACAAATTGTGTGGGTTGGCTTAAAAGATAAATTGAGCCAATCAGATTGCTCTGCCAGGAATTTGGAATTAGAAAATGGAAAAGCTGTTGCTAGTTAGCTGTGGGTTGCTAAACTGACAGATCTTTCTAGTTGAAACGCTTTTTTTTTTTTTTTTTAATTTGGGGGAGGGGAGTAATAAGCAGAAATGGCTAGACTAGGTATTTACAAAATCTTTTGCCTCCCAAAAAACATTTTGGGTAGAACACATTTCCAAATCACTGCTCTTTAAATATAATTAGTAATTATTTGCTTAGGAGAACATTCGAGAAGGATGAAAAGCATGTACATAATTCCTTGGTGAGTGGTGCAGGAAGTAGAGGCTATTGTGTGGTCCCTCTGATGCATGAAGTCTTGCAGCCCAATAGCTACTGGCTCTCAAGGTATCACAGATGACAAGGAAGGTTGCAGCCTTGAAACGAGAGCACAAAGGAAGAAACACATGCCAGCTCCCAGGGAACCCTCTGTACCCCAGGCCCCAGCCTGGCGTGTGGAAGGTGATCACACATGTCTGTGGAACTGTATGGGACAGAACCTGAACCAAGAGCAGCCTTACGTGGAAGTGGGACAGGCTTAGAGTTAAACTGGTGTAAGTGAAAACAGAGAGCAGCTGCTATCAGCGCTGTATCTAGTGAACGAAGGGTGTTCTGAGAACAGGCCTGGCTGGGCAGAGGCGAGGGTGTCAGGGCCCCCAAGAGGAGGGCAGATGGTGACACTTCAGGGCAGCGAACAGAAATGCCCACGGCAAAACCCTGAGACTCTTTCATCTGAACGGATGTGTTAATGGCTCCCATGGAGCGGGCATAAGAGGGCTTAGCGCATATGCCTCCATCTACTGTACTGGCTGTAAATAAACCATGTGCTTGTCTGCGCCATCTGCTTAGTGTGCACTTTGTAGAACTGTGGGAAGAGAAAAAAGTGTTTGGGGCCAAATGGCTAGAGATACTTTAGTTGTATATTTAGGAACCAAATATGCTGACAATGCTAAATTATTACATTTCCTTTAAAGTGGGTAATTAAATTTAAATGCTCCTTTTTTTATAAGCGAGGGAGCAGCGCTGAACAGTAGGAGGCCACACAGCTTCCAAAAGGTCAAAGAGCTGGTCACAGGCACAGAATGAGGCTGGAGACAAGTCCCCTACCACTGGAGTTAATCAATCTTGAGTTAGTCACACTCAACCAGTCTCAACTGCAAATTCTTCATCTATAAGTGAGGAACCTGTCACTCATCCTCCCCAGGGCAGTATTTTGAGAATTAACTCATGCTGAAAATATGAAGTTCTTTAGATAGAAGATATTATGAACATACAAAATGTCTTTATGGAGAGGGTCACGCCCTCTATAAAGTACCGAGTATACATTATACATGATCATTGCCCTCGTATACACATTGAGATTGCCCATTGCTCATTTTTTTAATTCCTCAAAATTATATAAATGATGCCACTAATTCATTCATTAAACAACTATTTACTGAGCATTTAAAATGTTCCAGACCCTGGAATAATGCTAATCAGAAGTAAGACACCTACAAGTACCATTAAGTTCTAAAATCACAGACAGTGTGTTGCAAGTCATTTCTAAAATACGCAGTTGGATTTGTGTTTTCAAAATTAAACACTTGGTATTTTCCCCACTTCTAGATTTGTGGTTATCTAAAAGTGATTTCAAAGAATTCAAAGCATGCCCTCAACCAACCTACATGACCTTTTCCTAAGACCTAACAGTGCAGCAATTTTAGCTAGATAATATACAGATGCCCAGAGAATCCAACAACTTAAGAGGAACCATAAAACAGCATGAGCAAATTGTTCCAGTTTATGAAATGCAACCATGAGAGAATAATCATACTGGGTTAGCCTCATTTATGAACTATATCTCATCTTGATGCAATCCCCAGAGATAATGTAGGTCAAATTGATCAAATGAATTCCCAGGGTTGCTTGAATACTTTTTATGGCGCTGAACTTTGACTATCAGAATTTGCTTGGAAGAAAGAAGAGGTAATGAGTGTAGGGGTGTTTAGGGTTAGCGCTCTTGACTCAGACAAACCCCCACACCATAATATCAGCCACCTTACCTCTCTACGCCTTGGTTTTGTCATGTACAAAATGGAGATAATAATAATACCGATCTCACACGTTCTCCAAGAAGCGTCAGTGAAACAGTAAAAGTCCCAGTACATGGCAAGGACTCAGTGAATGTTAGCTATGACACAGAACTTCACTGTGTGGGAAGAGAATTTGCAAGGGGACCAGAGCGTCATCAAAGAGGTGTTAGTGAAACTGGAAAGTGGGTTGAGGATGAGAAGGGGGACCTTGCAACTGCTAAGTTCCCACGGCAACTCTGCCACCCTTGCTAGGCAGAAGGCACAGAGGTGACAATAAACTTGAAGGAGATGGATCTTCCTTCCAATCTGTCTCGGCAAGACACGAGCTGAAGGAGAGAGTGCAGGCTGCCCTGGACATAGCCCTGGGAAACCTTAATTCCTCATCATGTCCCAGCACGGGAGTGCCTCAATGTCATCTTGATTTATGTTAACTCTGAAAAGAGAAAGCAGTTTCCTCTGGAGGAGTTTAGAAACTAAAGCGGAAAATCCCATGCCAACAAGCTATTTCAACACTATTCTTGTTAAAAATTTCTAAAACATGTCAAAATGGTGGGGAGAAAATGAAACCTAACTATTGGGTGAACTTTCAGAAGCGGCTTTGGCTTTATAAATTAAGTTTTGATTCCAAAGACAAAAGTGCAGAGGAGAACGAGAAGGCTGTACTCCATTGATGAGGTCCCTGGTTCTCACCCAAAACAAAACGAAGGCAAAGCCTGAAGCATGAAAGATTTTTTTCACTGCAAGCTTTTGGAATCCCGAAGGAGGAGGATAAAGATATAACTGGAGCTGTGAATTTAATGCAGGTAAATTTTGATCTTCCTTTTAATGAAAGATTGAAAATAATTAGGAACCTGAAATGGAAAAAAGTTTCTGCAAAAATTTTATCTACACAGACATAAATATGTACTACGTGTAAAATTAAGAAAACATAACCCTAAATTATGAACGTCACCCAGTGGCAGGAAGGCTTTCAAGGAGCAATGCTAAATGAAATACATATTTAAGGAATAGCTATTTGGTTTGAGCCTTTGAAAAAACCCAAACTTATTCTATAACAAAAAAAAAGGAAAATGGTGATAAAATAAAGACAATTTTTTTAGCCAAAATGAACTCAGATGGAAGTTTTAGGGGCAGAAATGCAAGCCAGGGGCTGACAGCTGAACACACAAGATGAGCACAGAAAATATTTGAGTTGCTACTTTCAGAAAATGTACGAAATGTAATTCCTAGACAATCTCAACAAGCAAGGCAGGTAAATTAGTGAAATCACAGTTGCGTGTGTGTGTGTGTGTGCGTGTGTGTGTGCTTTTAAACGATTCGCCACGAGGCTTCTTTGAAGAGTTGGTTTCCCTTAAAAAGAATTTGATAAACAAAAATTTAATTTCATCACTATTCAGTAACACAACTACTTCAAGAAACGCAGCTCAGCCTCACGGGACGAGACGTTGAAAGCTGAGAAAGATTCAGTCCCCATTCAGTCAGTGCAAGATCGCCTCGCTGTTCTCCTGGGAGCGGAAGCAGTGTAGACAGGCTACAGCCGAGGCCCCCTGCAGTCCGCAAACTGTTTAAAGTCTTCCCAAATAACAGAGAAAACAGTCATATTATTTCTGATTGCATAATAAGAAGCAGATCTGAACACTGAATTAGGAGGAACCGAAACGTTTATAGCCTTAATTGCCCAAAATATGTTTCAATTACACTGAATCCTCATCCTAATAAGAAATTTATTACAAATAAATATCAACACAAACAAAATTCTCCATTAAACCAGTATTAAAAAATAAATCTGGGTAACTACTCCCTCCCATTATTGAACAGTTAAGTGCATTACATTTGCTGAAATTCAAAATGCTGTGCAGTTTTAGTATGTTCCACTTTTGAAAAATATGAATCTAGAGGAAAAAAATACTAGGATAGAATACCCCCCAACCCAGAGACACTGGTTGTCTCTGAGTGGCGGAACTTCAGTAAAGGAATTATATCCTTTTCTGGGTGTACCTAATTTTGCTAAAAATTTCTACAATAATAAATGTAATATTTATTGAGCATGAATCAGGTGCCAGGCAGTGCAACATGCATTCTTTATCTCACAGAATCCTCATAGCTTCGCAAAGTGGGTATTACTATTATCTCTGCAGATGTGGAAGTGGAGACCAAAGTAACTAATACTTGAGGGGTGGGGGCGACTCGAACTCAGACACATCTGTCTCATAACCATTCTGTTTCAACTGAATTTCATTTGTGGCTAGAAAAAAAATTATGTAAAAATAAATTTAAATACTAGATAGCCAGGTGAAAAACTAATGGAGATAATATACTTTTGGACATTTATGTGTAAGATTTTTGTTAGGTACTCCTTAATTACCTCTATGATTTTTTTTTTTGTATTTTCAGAAGTATGGCATCTACTTGAGGATAAAAGGAAATTAAGTCTTACACAACACTAAAATCAACTAGATTTAAATCAGTAATAATATTTACACAACATCCTTTCAGTTACCAATAACCCTGCGTTGATTCTAACCCGATCCTGAAGAAGAAAGTTAAAAAAAAAAAGTCTTCTCTTTTTAGAGGGATAAAATTAGGATTCAAAGAAAATGGTACTGCATAGATCATATGGAGCCTACAATTTCTGAGTGGTTAAACTCCCATCCCAAGCACACTACAAATCAAAGAAATATAAGCTAAAACAGTGGAGCATCATTTTTCACCTGTCACATCGACAAAGATGGCAACCAATGAAAAATATTATCCTAAGAGTATTGAAAAACTGGCACCATTGTAAACTTTTAGTCAAGAGTGCTTTGGCAATAAATATGGATCAAACTTCAAAATGTGAAAACCCACTGACCAACCAATTCTCCTCCTAGGGACTTATCCTAAGGAGAAAATGAAATTAAGTACGCAAAGATATCTGTTGCAGTGTCGGTTGTTCAATGCAGTGTTGCTTATAACAGAACAACCAATAGTAACCTAAATATTCGTTGATAGGGGAGTTGGCTTCTGTGGCTCCAGAATTTGGCGTAGTGTCTACTACACGTAAGACTAAAAAGAAATATTTGGTGGATGAATGGCATAATGAGTAAATTAATAGGATATAGCTATACAATTGAATTTTATGCAGGCATTAACATTTCTGATGTAAAGCTATACTCAATGACACAGAAAGGAGTCCACACCATTTTGTTAAGTGATCAAAACAGATTACAGACTAACCTATATAGTATAATCCAATTTACGTAAATCATATTTATGCCCACCTGTGTATATATGTGCAGATGTCTGGGAGGACACTATGGGTGGGATTTAGATAATTTTCACTTTTTTTGTTATATTTTTCTGTATTATTTGGATTTTCTTAAAAAACAGTAGCTATATACTTCTATTTGGTTGAGGAGAAAGCCTATTTAAATTTTCATCCCAACCACTCAAGCTATAGAGGAAGATAATACTAAGTAACAGACAACATTCAGAGGATAAAATTTGACAATTTCTTTTCCCTTGATTTCTCAAATACTGCTGTGCTAGAGATTCTCTTTTCTGCAACTTACTCTTACAACATGCCTGAAACAGACTGAACACAGGCTCATCTGTTTTAAAACAGTTGCAATAAATGCCCTGGTACCCATTATACTGAAGAGAGAATCTCAACACACGATATTTCACTCTCTTGACTTTCTCAGTCCAGACTCTTCTGAATCTGGCCTTGTTAACTTTCTGGCCGACTCTCATAGGCCAAGGATGCTCTCTGGGCTCTGTGTGCATCCAAGTGTATTTGCCATCCATAGACTCCATCTGTCAGATCCACACACAAAGACCTCAAGTTATTTGGCAAAGAAACATTGCTTTTCTTGAATGCTGGATTGAATTTAAAAGTGGATGGCTTGTATTAATAACTAATGGTTTCTGATCATTTTTATTTTCAATCGAGGAGAAAATACACCCATCCCTGAAACAAATGACAAAGTGTCTCTCTTTGGATTCAAACAAGAGCAATGCAATTGCCTCCATTGGGGCACTGTCTGGTTAGAGCAGTGCCTGCCTGCGATTCTGGCCAGCCTCTGAAAGCAGGAGTCAGGGCCAACAAATGCTGCATCCACGCACATATGCCCTGAAGAATCAGCCAACTGTGAGAATGAGAACACGTACGAGCTGATGACTGACGAGCTGCCTCCTCTGGATGCCATTTATCTGAATTACAAAAATTCACTGAAATTTCTCTCTGCCACGCCAATGCATGGGTTCACCAAGTCAAGAATAAGCTACACGTTTTGGTCTCATAGTATTTTCCCCCAAATAATCATGTGTAGATCGAGAGCAAGATGGAGGGCTGGGAGGACAGACAGACTACTGGAAGAAGACACACATCTATTGCTTTCCTCCCATCAATTCCTTGGTACAATATCAACCTGGGTGGGTGCTGAGAACCCAACACGCAAAGCATTCTACACACCCTGGGTGATAGGGTGGCTGGCTTGATCTGATCAAGCTGATTAGGGACTTAATGCTGCAAATCCTCTTTTCAAAAAAGGCACCATTGTATATGAAGATAACCCTAGTGACATGAGCTTTGAGTTACATTTTCAGTGGTGGCGACAGTCTGTAATCACACCTGTTTGATGTGGTACCACTCATTTACAAGATGCGTAGCCACTTACAAGATGAGGAGCCTGTGCCGGTTGATGCCTATGGGCCTCCTGAGAAAGGAGCCCAGACCACAGCCTGTCGCAGGAGCCCGGCTCCATCATGGTAATGAGTTCCTGATCTTTCAGCCTGGCTGCTGCCATTGCTGACTCGTTTTCTCTGATGCTGCTGTCACGTGCCTCGTCTACCTAGAGCTGTCTCTATCTGAGCCACACCTATTTCCTGAGGGATATAAAACTCAAACAAACTGCAAATAAACAATACAAAATATGATCTCATGCTGTCTTGCTGCTGTTTCTCTAAAGTGTAGCATCGTGGCAGCTCCCTGCTGTACAAGTACCATTTGATACTCCCTTTTCCCTTTCAGTTACTTCTTTCCCTTGCTTTTTACCCTCAGTCCATCAGCTCCCTCTAATGCCTATGTCCCTCCTAGACCGTCCCACCCCACCCCAGCCCACCAGGACTCTGGTTCTCAGGCTCACCAGGCTACAAAAAGTGCTCTTGCTAAGTTCACTGGCAAGTTAAACTCCCTTGTTCTCAGGAGTTCAACACTGTCGGCGGCTCTCCACAGCAGTCTTGGCCATGTTTGATCGTCTTCTCTTGCCCAAGCTGCTCCTCTCTCTTTGCTCATTTTGGTCAGAGGAATAGCTACCTTCCCAGACCCATAAACTCAGAGTCTTCTCTCATCCCCTCCATCCAGGCAGGCTGCCACCATCAACCCTGGAGATTCGATCTTCAAAGAGGCTTGCAGTTCATCCAGATTTAATACAGAGAAAATAAAATAACAGTCCCAAAAGGAGTCTGTAAACCAGAGTACCACATACAAACACAAGATATCAGTGTGGGCACGATCATTTTATTTCATTTCTGTTCCCGGTCAAAGTCATTCAAACTCTTATTCTGGTATTTAAATCCTTCTGTAATCTGGACTCGCTTTAAGTCTCCAACAAGATCGTGGATTGCTGTTTTATGATAGTCCCCTGAAATTGAATATTCTTTCCTCTAAGAACCTTCCTTTCAAAACACAGCACTTGAGCCACATTCTCCAAGACCTTGACCCAGATTAAATTGAGTTTTAGCCACTTCAGTAACCCCTTGGGCAGAATTTTAATTAGTTTAATAGACACATGTGCATTGCAGAGGTCTTTATGTAGCTGCCATTTTCCTGCTTCCTTATTTTATAATTTGTGTTTGTTTATTCATTTCTCAAATTTGCGCAAGTAGGGATCATGTCTTGATATGGACTATCAGTGACCCACTGATTTCAGCTCATTACTAATGATAGATTAATCCCACCTCCCTCACTTTCTTCTATATACAAACAAATTTTAAAATATTATTCCCACATACTCACCCTTGGTGTCTCCTCCAGAGAGTCTGGCGATGATTGAGTCATTTAAGAGTATTTAAAAGCCTCATTTCAACTCAGGAGCAAGAAACTCATCCATCCCTGATAAAAATGGCTTAAGGATAAATTCCAAACACCCAAGTGTTATTTTCTTTGCCCCACAAACCCAGGAACATTACGTGACCATGACACAAGCTTGGACGACATCCCACGGCAATCAGATGATGGATGTTTTCATTGGTTTCTCCTTAAATTAGGGCTATTAACGCCAGCATGATACCGAATGGGAACCCTCAGCAATAGAGCTCAAATTGTATCTGACAAGGCTCACTTCATAAACCTCAACTG
This sequence comes from Equus asinus, assembly GCF_041296235.1. Lineage (NCBI taxonomy): Eukaryota > Metazoa > Chordata > Mammalia > Perissodactyla > Equidae > Equus > Equus asinus. Next base: position 47,001,855 of record NC_091813.1, read on the forward strand.
TTTTTCTACTGAAGAGATGTTGTATTAAGTCAATTCTGTTTATACAACCATTATGCATTTATATTCTCTTTAAAGATAATGATACTTTTATGAAGAACGAATTGCACACAAACTACTATCTGCCTTGGAAAGATGCCAAAACACATACTCATTTAAAATATACAAAACAAAAACAACCAGCCACCAATACTTCTCCAATACTACCAAAACAAGGGGTGTACAGAACTCTATTTTGCATAGTAAGGTGATCTTAATGAGGAAAGCAAAATTAATAAATATTACTGTTAAGAATGACCTGAGAAATAGATTAACTGAAACTTACAATGATTATACTAATATATTTACTCAAGAGCTCAGGCTATTTTAGTTTGAATTTAAATGATGACAGAATTTAATATTATATACAGTCATGTGTTGCTTAATAACAGGAAGACGTTCTGAGAAATGTGACATTAGACAATTCTGTGGTTGTGCGAACATCACAGAGTATACTTACACAAGCTTAGATGATATAGCCCACTACACACCTTCTACACACTAATCTTGATGCACCGCCCTTGTATATGCGGTCCATCATTGACCGAAACATCGTGATGTGGCACATGACTGTATAATATAAATTAGAATAATTTTCTAACTGAATGACCAAAAATACCAACATTCACTCATTCACTCACTGAATATGGATTGACAGGTGCTCTGATAGACAGGGGAATATGAAAAGACACTGTCTCTACCAGCTCAGAGTCTTAGGGAAAACAGACACTCAAACACAAAAACAACAATGTTAAGTACTGTAATTATTCAATAGGCTATACTCAGAAACTCCCACATAGATCTACGTATAGTGACCAGGGTTATCTCCAAGCAGTATGTATAAAATGATCTGATTTATGTTAACGATAAACCAACTAGATTACATGGCAAAGGGTCAGAAAAAGAGACTCATTCAGAGGTCAACCATGGTTACTTCTGGGAAGCGGAGTGGAAAGAAACATAGTAAAAAAAAGACTTTATCTTTTTACTTTACCTACCTCTGTTCTTGTCTGAATTTTTTTAAATAACCTATATGTTCATGTAATACTTAACCAATGAGGAGATAATAGTGATGGAAGCAGACAGTGGAGGAGCAGCCAGTGAGCAGACATGGAGACGAGTTAGAAGGAGAGGAAAGCCAGAAGAGGGCAGAGTCATGGAAGCCACAGAGGACAGTGTTGACAGGGAGGGTGGGTCTACCAAATCTTCAGATGGTGTAACAGAGGTGGAGGAGGATGAGGACCCAAGAAGGACATGTGACAAAGGAGGAGGAATCTGTAAGTTGGGATATGGCTGTTTCCGTGGATCAGCAGCATCGGAAATAAGGCTGCAGCAGGGGGAAGATGGGGTGTGAAGGAAGGAGCAGCAGGGCAGACCAAATGCCACAGGACAGGTGACATGCACGAGCGAAGTGAACTGGGAGCAAGCAAAATGATGCTGCCCCTTCTGTCTCTTCCACGTTGCCAAATAAGTACAGAAAAATACTTGTTCATTTGCAAAAATCAACAGTACAAATGAGATCATGAATGGCATCCAGCATTTGTGGCCACAGATTTCAGGTGTGGGGGCCCACAAAGAACCGGACAGAGGCCCAGGAACCAGTGGCAGGGATAATGTTACATAGCTCCAGCCCCAGCAAGGGCTGCCCAGTGTTGTCAGATCATCCTACTTTTAAAGAGAAGCCATAAATCTGGATTTTTAAAAATGTGAAATATCCTGCCTTTTAAATGCTGGCTCAAATTTTTAAAAAACTCTGGACTAGGGAAAATATGTCTGTGCGCCACCTCGGGCATTGTGACTCTTTACAAGTTTGGCATTGAGGAGAAAATGTAGGCTAAAAAGTTTATTCTTTCTCTCCTTTTTCTAAGAATGAGAGCTTTTCATATGTCACTAGGCTAAGGGCAAAGACTTGATGGATAAAAACCAACCTCTCTTTTTTATTTTTTAAATATCCAATATTTGAACTAAAAAGGGCTTAATTTGTTTTCCTTTAAGAGTCTACATACTCACATACACTGCTGGTAAACATTTAATCCAAACTCTTGTAACATGCTAACATAACAGACCTCAGCTAAATGTTACAAGTGTTAAAATATGTGTTTGGGTGGGAAGCACAAATTGAGTGGTGATCGTTAAAAGGAAAACACGAGGAAGGACCAACAATTCTCACAGAAAATACATAAACACTCAAGTTGACTTTCAGTTTATCAAATTTCCTCAGGAAAGAACTTCCCATTTGCAGCTGACTTACATTACAACAACACACCCAACAATTGCATTAGAATGCTATTTTTAACCAGTTCATCATATTACTATGCCTCAGGAACTGAAAGCAAGAAGTACATAAAGTCATCAACTATGGATACAGACCATTCACAATTCAAATAGTATTTTTAACTTGGAAAATAGTGGAAAAGCATAGCATCTCCACAAAAGAAAGGTATCAACAGTTGATACTGTGATGTGAGTGCCTGGTATTTAAAAAACCTTCATTGCACACTTTTGAAAACTAAAAAACATCTACTGCAAGACGTGAAGAATCTATGTGGTAATGACTCATCCATGATAATATCACCAGGTGGGTGATTGCCATGGAATCTATTTTAAGCTCATTTAACTTTCCTGTGGTCCCTATACAGTTTATCAAGGGACAATCAGATGATGATAAATATTACTGCCTCTACTTTCAAATGATTTTCCTCCTGACCCAACAAATACAATCTCAGGCATGTGAAAAGAGAACTCTGCACATTAGGCTTAACTTTCTAATGAAATTTAGGAGAAAGCCTTGACACCGTCATTGATTAGCACAGAACCCTGCACCGCATCTTGTTAACACTGGGTGACGTTCTTGCCTAGGGTTGCCTGTGTCTGGTCTTTCTTTCTTTCTTCTATCCTTCATCTTCAGCTCATACGTAGTTCTGCCCTAGCCTGTCTTTCCCCATTCACTCTGTCTCGTCTATTTTGCCTTCCTTGCTCCCATTCATTACTCTGGATTTCTCTTTGTATTTGCTTGGGTGTAGCTGTTTTGTTTCTCTGGTCTCTTGTCCCTTCTTCCATTTAGGACCCTCTCCCATCTGTCTCCAAATTCACACTAGCTTCCAAGCAGGGTGCTGACTGAAAGCCAGCCTTAGGGAGCCACAAAATGCATTCCTGTCTACTTATCCCCAAGGTTCTATTGTATCAAGTTCACAAATTCACACACCTAACCAACATGGTTGTCAAAAAGTATTTTTGTTTTATACTTGTGACAAAGGAACCGCTTCAAGTTTCCTGTATCTTTGAAAGCTCCTCCCAGCTCCCATCTCTGTGCATTGCAGGCGTTTTCTCAGACTGCCAGGCCTAACAGAAGCACTCCGTTCGTCATGAAACCTGCTAAAAGACCGAAAGAGCCAGAAAGCTATTGTCTCTAATGTGTGGGAACAGTGGAGCACAGAACTTACCAGGATCTCTCCAGGTTGCAGGCAAAGAGGCCCGGACCAGTCTCTGTGTTTCCAAACAAGACAAAGATTCCACCCCACAGGTCTCTGGGAGAACATACCTCTTTTCCATTTAGCTCTATGCTTTCAAGACCTTTGCTGAAACAGATTTAACTGCCTCTAACAAACATCAGAGTCAGTTTTAGAATTGGGTTTCCCACCCAAACAAATGTGGCAACTGAAATAACATGGAATTTCTGGGATGGACGTTACTTAGAGGCATCATTATAGGAGAAAGAACACAGTTTTTATAACTAGTCAGACTGGGGCTCAAACCCTGGCATTCTCTATACAGCACAATACCAGGCAAGTGACTCGATTTCTCTGACTTCAGTCTTTTCAACAGTAAAATGAAGATATCAATACCTACCACATAGGATGTCTGTGAGGATTAAATTATATGAGGTAACATAGAAAAATGACTAGCACAGCATGACAATAAACAGTGTGTGAGGGGACGGAAATTAGGAACACGTGTTCCCAGGCTCGCTCTTCCCTCAGCTCCTGAGGTGGATTCTGGCTGTGTCTTCCTGGTTCTTCCCCTTGCCCAACCTTCTGGGATGGTCTTGATCCTGGCCTGTATGGAGGCCAGAACGATGCAGAATCAGGAGGACAGGTGGAAGAACAAGTGGGTCATGGTTAGGAAAAGACTGTAAGTTTGAAAGGGCCGCAGAGCGTGAGGAAAGCTGGTGGGAGAAAGAGGGCTCTGCAGTATTACTGTGGATTTATATCTCCGCTGCTGTACTAAGAATATAAGTAAAGAATTGGCGATTTGGAAGTTCTTGTCACAGGACTCTATGGTTTGACTCTAACATTATTCTGAAAGTAGACTGTGTGGGTCTGGATACAGAAGGGCTAGAGGAAGTATCATATCAGTTTTATTTTTATTTAATTACACAACCTTGGGAGTGGAGGTGATCCATAGGCAAGAGGCAAGGGGAAGTAAAAACAACCGAGCCGCCTGCCTCATTGTAAAAGGAATGCAGGGAGGCACTGGGAGGCGGGTGACTGGTGGTCAGAGGGCCAGACGCCAGGTCCCATTACCCACCCCTGATTCATCTGGATTCTGGTGAGTCATTAGCATTTCTGTGTTTCAGTTCTTCCCTTGTAAAACGGCAGGATGGGAGGGCTATATTATTATGGCATAGCAGTCGGCCTATTAAAAGTTAGTTGGGAGGGATGTCAGCAGCTGGGTCCTCCCAACTCCGGCTTGTATTGCTCCTTAAGCATCAGATGTATGTATGTACACACATATCTAAAAGTGTGTGTGTGTGTATGAACACACACACAGACTTGCACAAATTCTGGAGCTACCCCTGCAGAAACCACTAACTCATTTAAAAAGAAAGCCTTGCAAAGGGTCATCTGGTAATCCCCCTACATACAAATAAGAATATCCCTGAATCTGAAAAGATGAGTAGACTCTTCTTTTCCTAAAAACCTCCACAGGAGAGGTTTATAGCCTCCCATTAATGATGTACTTGATTTTCTAACAACTTTCATGATGGGAAAGCTCCTTTTCGCTACATTTTGAACATTTCACTCCTGCCTGCATTCCCAGGTCCTTTTACCACATCACAGTCATGCGTCGCTTAACGACAGGGATATGTTCTGAGAAATGCGTCATTAGGTGATTTCATCATTGTGTGAGCATCATCGAGTGCGCTAAGTAAAACCTAGATGGTGTAGCCTACTACACAGCTAGACTATATGGTACTAATCTCATGGGGCCACTGTCCTACATGTGGTGGTCAGTCAGTGACTGAAACATCGTTATGTGGTGCATGACTGTATTTTGTTTTTACATGAGACATATCACCTTCTAACAACTATATAATTTACTTAGGCATTATTGTTAACTGCTCATTGTCTCATCTCCTTTCCTCCAACTAGAATAAGCTACCTTGTTCACCGATTTATCCCAATACCTAGAATGGTGCCTAGCTCATACCAGGCACTCAATAAACACTCGTAATTTGAAGCTGAATTCTTTTTTGTTTAATCTTTGCTAAAAATCACAAATCTATAGAGCTGGAAGCAACTTTAGAAAGAGACCTTAAAGATGAGGAAACTGAGGCCCCACGAGGGGCAGTGGCTTGCCTGAGGTTATGCAGAGTTTCCTAAGCCCTTGTCAGTGCCCTTTCTATTTCACCTCAGCTTCTCCTCCAGAACTGTGATCCTGGGGAAACAGAGAGCTTGGGAGGGAGTTGGCGAATGAAAGAGGCCAAATCTGAACTCATTTAAAGCAAGAGAGAATAAGTTATAGCATTTGTTTACAAAATAATAAAGTCTCATATAACAACAATAGTTTGTGCATTACTAGCTGCTTTCATCTAAGGATCTCAGAGAGCTTATGAAATTTTCAACCCGCAATGTGAGGTATCATTATCTGCCCTCAGACAAGGAAGCTAAGAGGCTGGGTATTCCATGGACTTACGCAGGCTGGTTCAAAGCCTCTTTGGGATTACATACCCTCTCCTTGTCCTCTCCATGTCCTCATCCTTATCAACACCAAAATCAGCTTGAAAAAGCTACAACAGTTATAGCAACCTCTCAGTTTGTTTTCCTTTAGGCACCCCTAAAAACATTCAGGCCCATGCCAATTTTTAAGCCAGTGTATAGAGAAACGACACTGGGCATTCAAGGTGTTCCATCATGTAATGCCTCTCTCCAGGTCACCAATGGCTGGGACTTCCTGAGCTTGTCCTAGAGAAAGCCTGCCCACAATGACATGTGAGGTCCACAGCAGCTTTTGGGGTAGGGAATTTTTTTCTTCTCTCACTTTACTGCCCTTGCCCCACATACCCTTTCCATCTGTAGAAGGCAGGTCAACCCTGTTGGAATTTTTACCTATCCACACAATTATGGTGTTTATGATTACCCCTAATTATCTAGGAGCCACATGAAGGGCCAATTAGATTGCGTCAACACCACAAGCTCCGTGAAGAAGCCCATTTAGATTTTGACCAGGTGGCCTTCTTTCCTCTTTGGGGAGATGAGGGAAACAGCAGTTTCTGAATTCTCATGCTTCTCACCATAAAGCTTTCTCCAGGCCCCTTATTGCACAAAGGCAGGAGAGCTCGCTCTTCTTTACTCTTATTGAATGAAGATACCAGTCTAACCAGTACAGACTGACTGACCTCAGTGCCACAGCGGCCGCTTCACCTGCCTAGTGTACAGCAGCAGTCCTAAGTGGAGGAACTCTTGTTACACTTAGCCGCATACCCTGTGAGTCTCCTCCCCTTCTGAAGTTCCCGGCACACTGCTGACCTTGCTCTTGGGTTGGGAGATTGTGGCCAAACTGCCGGCCAGCGTCCTGAGGTTTGCTGGCCCCTTGGAACAAGTGGAAATCCTTACAGAGCTCAGGATTTCCCGAAGTGTCTTCTGAGAGGCCCATGTTAAAGATATAACATGGAAAAAGAATTTTGTGATCAAATAAGTTGTGAAACTTGGGTAGAAAACTATGTTAAACAGTGATGGTTCCTCAAAAAAGTAAAAATAGAATTACTATATGACCACCCAGCAATTCCACTTCCGGGCATATACCCAAAAGAACTGAAAGCAGGGTCTCAAAGAGATATTTGTACTTCCACAGTCATAGCAGCACTATTCCCCACAGCCAGAAGGTAGAAGCAACTCAAGTGACAACTTCGGTTGAATGGATAAACAAAACGTGGTATGTACATACAATGGAATATTATTCAGCCTTAAAAAGGAAGAAAATTCTGACACAAGCTACAAGACAGATGAGCCTTGAGAACATTACGGTAAACGAAATAAGCCAGTCACAAAAAGACAACTGCTGTGTGAGTCCACTTATATGAGGCATCTAGAATAGTCAAATTCATGGAGACAAAAAGTAGAATGGTGGTTGTATTGGCGGGGTGGAGGAGAGAATGGGGTAGTTGTCGTTTAAGGGGTATGGGGTTTCAGTTTTGCAAGATGAAAAGATTTCGGGAGATTGGTTGAGCAACAATGTGAATATACTTAACACTACTGAACTGTACACTTAAAAATGGTTAAGATGGGGCTGGCCCAGTAGTGTAGCAGTCAAGTTCGTGCACTTTGCTTCAGCGGCCTGGGGTTTGTAGGTTTGGATCCTGGCTGGGGACCTAGCATCATTTATCAAGCCATGCTGTGGCAGGTGTCCCACGTGGAAAATGGAGGAAGATGGGCACAGATGATAGCTGAGGGCCAATCTTCCTCAGCAAAAAGAGGAGAATTGGTGGCAGATGTCAGCTCAAGGCTAATCTTCCTCAAAAAAAAAAAAAAGGTTAAGATGGCAAATTTTCTTTTTAACTTTTATTGAGTTAATGATAGGTTACAGTCTTGTGAAATTTCAGTTGTACATTATTGTTTTTCAGTCGTGTTGTAGGTGCACCCCTTCACTCTTTGTGCCCACCCCCCACCCCACCTTTCCCCTGGTAGCCACGAATCTGTTCTCTTTGTCTACATTTTTAAATTCTTCATATGAGTGGAGTCATACAGAGATTGTCCCTCTCTATCTGGCTTATTTCACTTAACATAATTCCCTCAAGGTCCAAGATGGCAAATTTTATGTCATGTGTATTTTAAATTTAAAAAAATACATTCAACAGTATTCTTTGCAGAGGGACTTCTCAGAGCCTTTAAAAGTTAACGTGCATTGGGAATCCCCAAGAGAGGAATACAGCAAGCAGCTTTTCCCAGCTTATCTGGCCACACACTCTGTTTTTCACACAGTATCTCATGGGACCAGTGTGCTTCAGAACACACTTTAGGAAATGAAACTGAACTGAAAATTGATAGAAAAATAGGAAATCCTATTTTTTATATTTACATCAGGGAAGGCAAGATTCCAGAGCCTGAAGCCAGATTTTCAAAATAGTTTTTTTTTTTTTTTAAAAATTGGCTCTGAGTTAACATCTGTTGCCAATCTTCTTTTTTTCTTCTTCTCCCCAAAGCCCCCCAGTACACAGTTGTATATTCTAGTTGTGAGTGCCTCTGGTTGTGCCATGTGGGACACTGCCACAGTGTGGCCTAATGAGCGGTGCCATGTCCACTCCCAGGACCGGAACCAGCGAAACCCTGGGCTGCTGAGGGGGAGCGGGCGAACTCAACCAGTCGGCCACGGGGCCAGTCCCTTCAGAACAGTTTTAACTCATGATCATCCTGATAGAGGAGAACCAGATTCTATCGTCAACTGTGTCACTTATTAGCCACGTGTCCTCGAACAAGTCATTATTTTTTCTCCTCTGATATACTCTCAACCTATCTCACCAGTTTGTAGCGAAATCTAATGAGAAAATACATGTGAAAGAACCTGGAAAGTACCAAGTGCTATTCAAAATGTAAGATAATTATTAAGTACTTATGCTTATTAAGGTGCAGCAGACAGCTTCAGGCAGCGTTAAGAGCTCAGAATATCTATTAGGCACCAAACAGGCACTAATAAGCATACAGATGAAAGAGATGGGAGAAAGAAGAACCATACACTGAGTACTTGTAGCAAAAAGAGACTGGGAGACCCGGAGTCAGAAAACATAGGTTCAAAAAGTGATTTTATTGCTCTCTGACCTTGGACAAGTCATTTAACCTCCCTGACTCTCGGCTTGCTCAGCCGTCAAACGAGTAGCTGGAGATCATCTCAAAGGTCACTTCCAGCTATATGGATCTACGAAATACCAAAACAGACATCCTGCGGCACCTGCACGACTCCTTCGTCAGACACTTAGGGCCTGCCCCGTGCCTCACTCCATGCTGAGATGCAGAGATGAGCCGATCTCTGTCTCTGTGACCCTTGGTGAGCAAAGAAGGAGCCACTGGCCTCCAGACCAGCATCAGAGATGAGACTGTGCACATGGGATATGTCAGGGACTTATTTATTTCCTCTGTATTATTCTTCTAGTCCCTGGCCTCTGTACTTTTTAAAAGAGTGTTTCCAAAGTATCTTTATTGAACTACTAGGGAAAAGGTGCTAAATGAACATAAGTACAGACCTCCACAGAAATAAGGCTGCCCAGTCCTGGGGACCCAGCTTCCTGTAGGTCCAGTGACTTTATAAACAGAAAATGTGAAGTGCCCACTCACTGCTTGTCGGCAGACGCTCTCTTGGAGGGGGAGAGTGTTGGTGGTGCAGGAAGATGGGGGAGGAGTGGCTTGAAAGGGACATACAAGGAAGCTGGGGAAAGAAACAGTCTCTGGGGGAAATGCGAGTAGGAGAGCCGGCCCCAAAGCGAAGGAGCTGGAGATTGGGAATGTGTGTGCAGTGCCGGAACTACCAAAGGTCCCAAGGAGGTAGGATAAGGTAAAAGTGTGCCTGTGTGAGGCAGACCACACACAGGGAAGACTCTGGGTGCCAAATGAGTAGCAGGATGGTGCTGGGGGCAGGGGGAGCTGGAAAGAGGGAGTGGTGGGGCGAGAAGGCTGGGACGGTTTAAAGGACAGATGTTTAAGGCTTGCACTATGGGGACATTGATAAACAGCAGGGATGAAAGTGGTAGCTCCGTGGAAAGAACACATGGTAAAAGTTAGCAATCTGTTGGATGCATGGAGTAAGAGAGCATGCTCATCCTTAGCTTTGTGGAGACAGGGCAGAGGGAGAAGTTGATGACTACCTTCAATGGCTGAGGAAGTACCAAGATGGGCCAGAAATCATTAGTGGTGGAAAAGGGATCTCTGTTTCTGTCACACTTCAACTGAGTTGGTAATGAAGATATTGAGTAAAAATGTCCTATGGAGAAAAGGTGTAAATAACAATAGATTTGTAGATACACAGACATAGGCATAAAGACCAGGCATGGGGGATGTTGCAAAACAGAAGGGGCCATTTGTAAAATTTGCATTTAGATTAAGGATTCACATCTTTGGGTCCACTAAGAGGCATTCAGGGGGTCCAGAGACCTCCTGAAGCAGCGTACTGCATCTGTGTTTGTGTGTATGTGTGTATACATTTTTCTGGATGGAAGATTCATCTGGTCCTCACAAAGGTCCTAAAACAGTGATTTAGTTGGCATTAAGATCCTCAACATTTGATGGATAATTTCTCTATCTTCTTGAGAAATCTGCTATGTCAGAGCACATTAAGAGTAAGTTGCTAAACTTGTATTTATTACCAAATTTAGGAACCAGGGAATAGTTACTCTCCTAACATCTTCTCAAAATTAAGGCACATTGTAACACTCCAAAGACTACTGACACTGGCAAACACATTTAACTCAAATATTTTAAACTTAAAATGTTAAAAGCATATTTTCCTTACAAAAGGTTTACTATATACGGTACTTTAACACAAGGGTACCTGGATCTGTTAGAATTCACAGCTAGATTCAAAGACCTGCCAAAAGCAGTTACTGGAGCTACTTTTAACAGTCATAACCCTTTTCTTTCCCCAAAAGGATGTTATCAAGTAGACTGTGCAGTAATGACTATAAATACGTGACGTGCTTGTGTTACTATAAATAAATATTGCACATTCTCCCGACCCATTTAATTACCGTTCACCTAAAGCAATGCAATTAAGAAACTGTTGAATTCTGAAAATGGGAAAAGCCCTCCTGTCTCTCTTAGGTACTTTGACAATCCTAACAATAGACTTAATGAAGCCTTTTAAGAGAAGGACGATTACATTAAAATGACCGGGGCATGTAAAATTCATTACACAGACCCTCCTGCTGTCTGATGGAGTAAATGCCTCATCACACCCTTGAGAGAAGGAGGAACAAAGAATAAAGAAAAATCACAACTTTCTGACTGAACATCTTATGTCTGAGATTTAATTTGGCCCCGAAAACCACTCAGGACCCTACACCCAAAGTGGGAAGAAGATGGACTTGGTATGAGATAAATTACAAAATGGCCCTAGGAGAGCTGCTAGCTTCACGGGTATAAATTGACGTTGCAATCCATGCAGTCATGATGCTAAACAACAATTACACAAGTTGATAGAGCTTTTTCCCTTGAGAGAAGACAGGGACTAAAACCACAAAGTCCACTCCCTGGGACTATCTGGGAGTTCCCGTCACCCTCAAGTGCCCTCAGAGATCGTATCTATTAACTGGTTTTTGTTAAATTTATTCCTAAATATGTCATGTTTTTCTGTTACTCTCATACACAGACTTGTTTCTTCAGCCTCACATTCCACCTATTAGCTGCTAATACACAGAAATACAATTGATTTGTGTATATCGATCTTGTATCCTGTGACTTTACTAAGTTCACTTATTAGATCTTTCCAGTACAGTCATGCACCGTATAATGACATTGTGATGAACAACAGACCACATGTGTGACAGTGGTCCCACAAGATTAGTACCATAGGTGTGTAGTAGGCTCCATCCTCTAGGTTTCTGTAAGTATGCTGTATGATGTTCACACAATGACAAAATCGCCTAATGATGCATTTCTCAGAACGTGTCCTGCTGTCAAGCGACCCGTGACTACAGTGGGTTTATACACTAAGATTTGTCTATATAAACTGTCATGTTGCCTGTGAATAGACAACTCTACCTCCTCCTATCCAGTCTTTCTGCCTTTATCTCTTGTCCTTGCTCTCTTCCCTTATCTTAAAGAGCTACAACAGGCAGTTTCACCAGCAAGGAAGTTCCTGCCACTGCACGCCGGTTTGCCTCATGCCATTTTTGGCCCTTGTAGAACCATGAAGACTGGGCCATGGGGAACTGTGGCCTTGAGCAAAAAGATCCTGATCCCACTAAGCCATCTGCAGAAGACAAGGGGCCTGGTTCAGAGCCTCAAACTTTAAGGAACAAGAATTTATAATTGACTTTCTATGGTTTAATTACTTGTACCTTTCAAGATGCTGACACGTCAAAAAGAAGAAATACCCAAAGGAATTACTAAATCTTTGGACTTTTGAGCTAGAAGGACACTTAGAGATTACACCTCTCATCTTACAACAAAAGTGAGGCTCAGCATGTCCAGTGACTTGCATAAGGCCAACTAGAGGCAGAGGGAGAGCCTGCTATTCTGGACGCTACATGAACTGAGAGTTCAGAGACCTGGAATCTAGACCTAAGTATGCCAGAAATGTACTCCTGCATTAACAAACTAAAAGTCTAGGGGAGACCTCAGATGCTCTGAGACCCGGTCCAAGAAAGGGGTTGACTTAGACCCATGTGAATATGGGCATCTTTTTTGAACTTTCGGCAAGGGTGTTCCCTAAACCCAGGGCAAGATTACACCTGGCAAATCTGAAGCTGGCTGTGACTATTAAGAAATGAATTTTCCTCTCCCTGTCCCAAGTAAACTTACCCTGAAATAAGTTAGAAACCAGGACCTCCTAGAGCATCTCTGGCCCTGTTTATACCAACTGCTGAACAAGATCATCTTACATCATCACAAAGTCTTAAAAGCTCAGTTTAACATCTCAGGGCTCACACACAGCCCCTGGGCATCCTGGCTGAATTCTTCTCTTACATATTATTTGTACATGTCTCTTACAAGAATTTGACAGAGCCAAGAAAATCACCAGCCTGTTTAGTGAGCGTATAGTGTGTTCCGTCCTCACCAACCAAAGGATGTTAACAAGGATGTCCTCAAATTAGCAAGCATATTTCTGTCAATCAAATACATATATTTGAACAGCTGAAAGTCTAGGACTTTTAGGAAGTCCAGTTCTTCAAATTTCCCCTCTTGTCACATAACATCAAGAATTCTTACTCATCAATCACTTCTCTAAAATAACCGACAGTTGTTACTACTAAAACAGAAGTTCCAAGAAGTCAAAAGTATTTACTGAGATCAGAGCAAGGCCCCAACCGGACAAAACAGAAATCAGACAATAAAAGAGCACCACCCGTGGTTGTTGGGTGCGTGTTGGGCAAAGCTTGTTTCCTCAGAGAAGGGGAAGCTGGGAGGATGAGAACCACCATACTAGCTACTTGCATGGGGCCTTAGGAATATTACCTTATTTGACCAGCAACAACCCTATGTGGATAGATGTAGCATCTTTAGCTGCTGAGGAAGCCAGTTAAGTAGGTTGCCCAAGGTCAAACAGCTGGTTAATGGTAGAGTGGCAATTTGAATCCAGATTAATCTCTCTTAAGTCCATCTTTTTAATTAATTTTATTATGAAAGTCATATAACCACACACCAATAAACATCAAGAAGAAAATCCCTATAATCTTATAACCCAAATACAACTGTTAGCATTTTGGTGTAATTTTGTAGGCTTTTCCCACACGTGCATTTCGCTTTCAAAATTAAGATCATATTCCACAATCTGGTGTCTTCCTTCTTTCTACTTAACAACCTAAACATTCGTCCAACTTATTTAACAATTTTTACAACCATCATTTTAACTAATATATAATATTCCATTGAGTAGCTGTGTCACAGTTTACATAATGAGACCTCAATTGTGGAACACTGGGGTTCTTTTAAATTTGGGGGCAAAGTACAAGTGTTATTTCCAGTATACCACACTGTCGTCCCAAATACCTAATGTCACCATCAAAAGTTTCAAATTGACACCACCAATCAACAGATGATGAAAAACTAGGATTAAAATATTTTGAAAATGCCACCATCACCGAGCTCTCTGGCCTGAAATCAAATAAATCTGATGAATGCTATTAATGAAGGGTGACCCAAAAATAACAAGTTAAAAAAAGCTGCACTTCTGAGACTCCTGAGAACACGTGCTTTTAATGGTTTATTGCTCCACTTTCATTTTCACAGGAATGCCAACAAAAAAATCTATTCTCACCAAAATCGAGATTTGGAAGAATGGAAATTCTTCGAAAAGAAAACAAATCTTATCAGCTTTATGTATCTGAGCGGTCAGAACTTACAAATGAGGCCAAAATGCTCACCCAGGACTGTGTCCTATTTCATAGTTAGTTTGCTGTTCGAAATGCCATAGACCCATTTCCCTCAGGTCAAGTGAATGAGCAACCACAGAGCAGCTCTGAGTCCTCATCAAATAATCCTATAAAGTAAAAGAGATGGCAGTGTCAAACCCTGAGTAAGTTTATTGAATTTATAAAATACAAAGCATGGCTGTCAGAAAGTCTCCTGTGTCTGGAGGAAAGTAATCTCCAAAATATTTGTGTGGCCCTGTGTGGATATCTGTTTTGAAAGCTTTTTTAGAATCCATGGCACCATCAGTTTGATGTGGAAATAGCATACTTAAATGCCTGGCAGCATCTATCTGCTCCCCAGATAGAGCACTAAATATTATTGCTGATCGGGAAAAACTAAGTGAAAATGGAAAGAACTGGGTATTTCATTCCTACTGAGATGGAATCTGCTCCCTAATGACAATGTGACTACAGTTCAGGCAAGATAACCTTCACCCTTCCCACATGGTTGTTTAAAATCTACACCTTCGTCTTTGTATCCCAGCTCTCTCTACCCCACACTTTGATGGGGAGTTATACTTCATCAGACCATAATGACACCCTTTTCCTCTCCAATGTTTAGCTAATCCTGCATTTCATCTTTCCTTTGGACTTCCCCTTCTCTTAACAGTTAATCTGTTTACTCATGAGAATGTCAAATGGAACATCCAAATATAACCACGCTGGAAAACAATTTGGTATTATCCAGTAAAGGTGAAGATGCACACACTCTAAGACCCAGAAATTCTTCCCCCAGACACCTATCCCAGAGAAACTTCAGAGCAGGATGCAGATACAAGAATGTGCACAGGAGTACTGTTTAAAACAGAACAAAATTGGAAATGACCCAAATGTCCATCAAGAGGAGACTAGATAAATAAATTGTGATATATTCATACAATGCAAGACCACATAGCAGTGAAGATGAATGAATTTCATGCATACCACTTCATGCATCAATAGGGATGGATCATAAAAAACAAATGTTGATTGAAAAAAGCAAATGGTACAAGAATACCATTTATATATAGCCCTGAGGCAAACAAAACTTAATAATAGATTGCTTAGGGAAACATACTCACATAGAAAAGCCAGGAAATGACAAACACAAAATTTAGAACAGTGGTCCCTTTGAGGGAGAGGAGTATGGCCAGGGAGGAACACATGGGGGCTTCCAAAGTCTGGTGACATTCTAGTTCTTAAGCTGCAGGATGGGTTAGGGGGTTGTGGTATTTCTCTTCTCCTCTCTCGCTCCCTCCACTTTCCTCTCTGTGTATGTATATACATTATGTATCTCTCACACACACACTCCTTTGTATACATCATCATCAGAATATTGCATGTTACCCTGAGCCCTGGACCCACCTCTCTCAGTGCCTCCTTGCTGGCACTCTAATGCTCTGTGGAGCCCTCAGCTCAGAACCTTGTCTTAAGACCAAGTGCTTGCTCTGTCCATCTCCCCGTTCTAGTCAGATATGACGACCACTGAAGACCCAACATGACATCCTTTGTTCTCTGCATGGACTCACCTGGAGTGTTCATCCAGGCCACCGCTGATGAGAGGGTAAACTCTGCAGTGACGTCTCGCTCAGAAGATGGTGCCAACTGCATTTCAAGGGAACCTGAGATGCCACTGAGTACAATGGTCCTTCGCTAAACTATACCATGGAGCTATAGGCGGCAACGCTGGCCCGGCTCTCCCACATCCAGTGCAACCACAGGGTCCCCTGCAGTTCCTAAGAAGTTTGTCAAGTTTGCTCTGACACGTTACTGCTACCAAGCCTGACTTCCCCAAACCACCCCCTTCCTCATTCCTATAAAGAATCTCAGTTCCATTCATCTCCTACACACCCAGGCTCCCAACCTTGGCATCATTCCTCATCTTTGTTCCTCTGTTAAGGGGAAGCTCTGGATGACTTTTCTGCTCTAACACCAGTTAGACTCTGTTAGGAGTCCCTGATCTTGATACCACAGCTTTAATTTAGACAAAATAAGAATTCTTATTGGATTTATTCTATTTAGGAATGTTTATTCTAAAAGCTTCCGTTTATTCTAAGTTTTTATTCTAAACATTTATTATTTATTGTTCTAAAAGCTTCTCCTATTTCCTACTCAAAAATTAAAACCGATAAAAAAAAATGTCAAAAGCAAATGAATTTGGCACATCGTTTTTATGTTTCAGTTTTCCTCCTCTATTTAGTAAACTCCTTGTGGAAACAACACATGAATTGTGACCACTGTCCTGAAGCACTGAGTCCAGGTAATTTGATTTTCTTCAAAAATTTTTCATAGCACAAAAACAGAACAGCATATTTCCATTTTCACTTTTTTTTTTGGTCGGGGGAGGTGAGGAAGATTTGTCCCTGAGCTAACAGCTTTTGCCAATCCTCCTCTTTTTGCTTGAGGAAGATTGTCACTGAGCTAACATCTGTGCCAGTCTTCCTCTACTTTGTGTGACGCTGTGGCAGACAGCTTGATGAGCGGTGTGTAGGTCTGTGCCTGGGATCCGAACCTGCAAACTCTGGGCTGCGGAAGCAGAGGGTGCACACTTAACTACTATGCCACTAGGCCGGCTCCCCATTTTCACTTCAATAGGCCTATTTTCATTTGCTCACAGAAGACATGCTGAAGTGAAGAATGAACGGGAACAAAAATTACAAGAAAAGTTTATGCAAGGAAAGCAAGGAAAAGTCTCTGCAAAGAGGTGGCAGGATACTATGAAGCAAGTCTACAGTCAGCCCTGGGAGGAGTGGGATGCTGTGTTACAGTTAGGAGGCTGGAATAAGCAGACGACTTCGACAGAGAATTCTGAATTCAGCAATAGACAGGGAAACTGCAAGATGGGTCTGAAATATCAGCCAAGCAAAGGTGATTCCAAAATGAGAAGTGACAAGAACCACACTAGGAAACTGGTTGCAGGAAAAGAGAAAAAGACAAAAGAAGTGCTTTTGGAGAAAAGCATCTGAGTTAGTCAATTCCTTCAATTTGGGTGACGAGAGCTCTCAATGATCATGGGGCCAGGGGATATGGTGATATAAGAGAAAATGCAAAAATCTGTTGTTCACCACCTCAAATTTGAGCCAACATATAGCAATGGATGTTCAAGGGTTAAAGCATCAAGTGAAATGATGGCTGCCTAAAATTTACAGCAAACAGGCCTGGGCGTGCCCTGATTTGAGCTCTATCTTCAAAAAGAAAACAAAAAACAATTTCCAACCAAAGCAAGTGCTTTTAATCGTGCTCCTTGGTATTTACCCAAAGGAGTTGAAAACATGTCCACACAAAACCTTGCACATGGATGTTTATAGCAGCTTTACTCATAATCACCAAAAGTTGGAAGCAACCAAGATGTTCTTCAGGAGGTGAATAAACTGTGGTACATCCAGACAATGAAATATTATTCAGTGCTAAAAAGAAATGAGCTATCAAGCCATGAAAAGACATGGAGGAAACTTAAATGCTTATTACTAAGCGAAAGAAGCCAATCTGAAGAGGCTACATGCTGTATTGTTCCAATGATTTCACATAGTGGAAAAGACAAAACCATGGAGACAGTAAAAAGATCATTGGTTGCCAGAGGTTAGGGTGATGGAAGGATAAATAGAGGGAACACAGGATTTTTAGGGCAGTGACAATACTGTGTATGATATTATAATGGTGGATACATCTCATTGTACATTTATCCAAATCCACAGAATGTACAACACCAAGAGTGAACCCCAATGTAAACTATAGACTTTGGGTGATTATGATGTGTCAGTGTAGTCTCATCAGTTGTAATAAACGTACCACTCTGGTGGGGATGTTGACAAAGGGGGAGGCTGTGTTGATAATGGGGGGGAGGGGGGCGGGCAGGGGGTATATGGGAAATCTCTATACTGTCCCTCAATTTTTTTTTTTTTTTTCGAGGAAGACCAGCCTGCGCTAACATCTGCTGCCAATCCTCCTCTTTTTGTTGAGGAAGGCTGGCCCTGAGCTAACATCCGTGTCCATCTTCCTCCATTTTATATGCTGGACGCCTACCATAGCATGGCTTGCCAAGCAGTGCCATGTCCGTACCCGGGATCCAAACTGTTGAACCCTGGGCAGCTGAAGCAGAACGTGTGCACCCAACCACTGCACCACTGGGCTGGCCCCCGCCCCCTCAATTTTGCTGTGAACCTAAAACTGCTCTAAAAAATAAAATCTATTTTTAAAGAAGCTTAAAAACAAAAACCAAACAAGTGCTTTTTCCTGAGCTGACATATCTTGCTCTGTTGGCTCTGAAATGATTGCTTCTGAAGCTTTTTACTTTCTCATTTAAAAAACACTATATAGTGTCTTGTTATTGTTATATTTACCATCTAGAAAACACAGAAGCCTAATTATATTTTTCTCTTGGTCACTGTGAAAACAGAATAATGAAAAAGTTATTTGATTGGCTAGTAGCCAATATTTATTAATACCAAATACACAGTAAATACAGTAACTGTCAAAAGTTTTTTGTTTTACCACTTCATGGGTTATATACGAAAAAAGCACCCCTGACATTTTGCCAATGAGGCCTCTCTCATACCTAAAACTTCACTGAGGATCACTGTGACAACTTCTAAGCTTCAGGAACAGGTTTTATAAGTTATTTCATTTTCAATACCTAAGGGCTGTTCCAAATTTTTCCCATTATCAAATTTTCTTTTTTGCAATAAGCATCACCTCCTCATAAAGGGGGAGAAAAAAGTTTTTTCCCCTCACTTGATAAGAGCATAATAGGCAAAGCGGCAGTTATTTTGTTTTTCAAACTGTTTCCCCCACCCCCAGTCTAGGAGGACTACTTTTCAGAATATTCTTCCAAAGATGGGCAAAATCTTCCCCCACCCGACACAAAGGTTTTGTTTGTTTTAAATTACTGTAGCATTAAGTCTTGATGAATAGTAACAGAAAAAATAACCTCATGCAAAGGAACTTCCCCCTGGCCCATTTTTCTATCCTAAGTATGAATCTACTCCACATCAAACTTGGGAGTTACCCAATCCTTGACCCATATAGTCCAAAGAAAGGGGGAACAACAAAGTTGGTAAATTATTATCATGTCCTCCCTTCATCAGCATCTAGTCATCTAGCTCCTATCTGGGATCCTCATGTATCAATTTCGCAGCACCTTGTGCCTCCCCTTCAAACACTCACCACAGTTTAAGTTCACATTTGATGACTATCTGCCTCCCCACAGCCAACAGTCACATAGCTCTTCAGTGGCACCGTCAGAGCTTACTCAAGCTCTGGAGGCCCACACACTCTTCCCACTACATTATGCTGCCTCATGATGGACCCTGAAACCATCTCACTTTCTCTTGGCAGTCTCATTGGGAAAGACCACACAGAAGGATGAATTGTGGTGCTATCCCTTCTTCTGTTAAGAGAAATGATCCATAGAGCGTCTCACTTCCTTTCCTCCACTTTACACTCTTGACTATATTCAGTAGTGGCACATTTCACAACTTAATGAACACCCTTACCTCTTCCGAGAAGCAGCTGTATTCACCTAACAGTGGGGGCTGCTCTCCGCAGACCACACACAACCCACAAAGGCGGACTGGTCTTTAGTAGAGGTGAACCCTTAGAACAAAGATTAGGACTTCACATCTGAATATGGGGTTCCAGTCCCTCCTTAAAAATCACCCATTGGCTAACACTCACAGGTGTGTTACAGGAAGTGGGGCTCAGGATTGAAATCCACTGACGTCAGTGAGAACCACCAGGTACCTCTGCTCTCAAAACATCACCAACCAAAAGAATAACCAAGCATTCTAGAACTCTCCCTTCCCGTAGGACTGCCTCCATCTCAGGGCATTTTCACAGGACTATCAGAGTGGTAGGTTATGGACACAGAGCACCTAGATGGCAACAAAGCATCCGACGGTCATTCAAAGCAGACCTGAGCAAGACGGGAAATGCTAGGCCAAGTGACAATTCAGTTTGGTGGACTCAGAGTTAGCTGACCACATCCGAGGACACTAACAACACAGAGGAGCAGCAGTGACCTGGAGGGAGGTCCTTGTACAGCACGACTTTGTAGATTTGTCATTGGTTAATGTTTTCATCGAGATATGCTTATGGAGACCACAAATAATTCACAGCTGAAAGGGGACAGTTAATTAATTTGAAGAAAGAATAGAGATTTTAAATGATTTCAGCAGGCTGGGATGACTGCCAGAACGGACCAAAACAAGAAAAGAAGAACCCCTAAAATTAACAGAGATAAAATCCTGCTCTTGATTGTAAAATGTCTATGTATTGTATTTATATAGGATAGTGTCATCACCTGCCCTACACCCTCCAATCTGCTCAGCCGGGCCACCTCACCCTCGTTCACAAGGTCTGCCAGCAAGCCTGACCCCAGGCTCTGGGTCGGTGAGGCTTCAGGCCACTCAGACTGGCATCAATGTTATGACCCTGACTTCAGACCTGGGGCTTCCTTTTACTCTTTGGGCTCAAGCTCCTGTCTTGGGCCCCACCCCATTTCGGCAGGTGACTCTGTAACTTGTTCTTCTGGACCCAACTCTTTTTCATCAGCTTTTCGGCTGGAGTCTTGTCCCTGTACTTGACGAGTACTCCTTTCATCTGGCCCCTCAACCTGCTCAGCCAGACAATTCTGCCAAACATTTGTCCATCCGGACTGCCACCTATGGAAGAACATCCCAGTGCTGTCCCTTACCAGACTGTCCTAACTGCCTCTTGTTCACTGCCTGCTGCTGGTGCCATCCCCATGAGCATGCCCCAGCCCATGGATCTATCTGTTCTCTGGATCCCCATCTGGACTATATTCTGGATCTCAAGCTGATCCCATCTTGCTACTGACAGAAACCCAGCTCTTCTACATGGCAGGGGCAAAGGGGAAGGGTTTAAAGCAATTCATATTTTAAAGTGTTAAAGGTTTTTATTGAACACAAGCTCAATGAAAGCTGGAGGTGCGACACAGCAGCTAAATTAGAGATGTAATCTTGGTCTGCATTACGACAGCATTTGCTGGTCAAGTCATCTCTGAAGTATTGTTGATGTCTGAGTGCCATGTTTTTAAAGAGACAATGACATAAAGGGAAGGCATCCAGGAAAAAGTACCCAGAATGACAGAATGCCTGACATCAGGTAATGTAAGAATATTTGTAAGAACCAGATCTGTTGGTCTAGGAAAGGAGGGTTTGCAGAGATGGGGTTTCAGGTGCTGAAGAGCTCTCACATGAAGAATGACCTAGAGGCTTAAATATCGAGAGACAGCTTGGGGTCCTGCAGGAAGAGAGGAAGAGGTGAGGTGAAGTAGTAACTGCTGGTCCCATCTCCACTCCTGACTCGGGTGACCCTGCACCTCCAGCCTCAGTTTCCCCCTAAAACTGGGAGGATCTGATTTCGAAGCCCCCTCCCTGCTCTCAGAGCCCATAATTCTTCAATCTTACATTATCCCCAACATGGCCTTGCCTTTTCTGAGGCCTAGGAGACAAGTTTGGTTTCGGGGTCTTTCTTTGATTTCCAGGAAATTCAAATTCACTAAACTAATATGTGAAACAAGTGATCACAAGCTTTATGTTTTAGGAAATGAAAAATAGAGAAATTCCCAAAGAGAAAGTGTGGGAAGCAGAAAATGTCCACCCTCTCCCCAATATATTCACTTCCTAACCCCTGCAATGTGTAAATATCCCCTTCTATGACATGAGATGATAAAGTTAAGGATCTCAAGAGGAGGAGCTCATCCTGGATTATCCAGTGGGCTCTAAAAGCCATCACATGCCTTATAAGAGGGAAATCTGATAGAGACACACAGAGGAGAAGGTGACATGAAGGTGGAGGGAGAGCCTGGAGTGACGTGGCCACAAGCCAATGAATGCCTGCAGCCACCAGAAGCTGGAAGAGGCAAGCAGCACACTTCCCCTCAAAGCCTCTGGAGGGAAAACAGTCCTGCTGACATCTTGCTATTGGACTCTGGCCTCCAAAACGATGAGAGAATAAATCTCTGCTGTTCTAGGACACCAAGTTTGTGGTCATTTGTTATGGCAGCCATAGCAAACTAATACAGAAGGTTTTCTGTTTCAATAAAACTTTATTGTGGGCCATAATAACCTTCTTTAAGGGAAAAGCTTCAATTTTTATGGTCTATTCCATACCAGTCCCAGCACAAGTGCAGCTCTGCTTTTAGAAGTGTTTACGGGCAGTGACAAAAACATCTTTCAAACCATTCTTCATACATATTTTACTAATAATCTCTCCTTCACATGCAATTTCAGCGGACAATAAGTCTATGCAAGGCAGACAACCAAAGGATTCCGACCCCTACCCAGCAGGCCTGGCTGTGGTGGAACAAATTATGCAGCATCTCGAGGCTACAGGAGGAAGCCTACAGAGCAGGTGGGAGCTCCTCTTGATTCTCTATTGTAATGTGGGCAGTGCTTCTCCCTACTCTCTGCTGACGACATCCAGCTCTCATCTTCTAGAATGACGAATGCTACTGAGATGAGGAATATAATAAAATGACCCCAGAGCCTAGGAACTGGCCGTGGGAAGACAATGAGTGTCCCACAGGCTCCCACTGCCACAGAATGCTGTTTTTGGAAGTCACTCTCACACTGGTCACCAAAGGGACCACCTAGTGGGACCAGGTCAGGTTTAAAGAGATGGTTCCCCTTTTAAGTTTCTAATTTCTCCTTGATAAAGACATCATTACTATCTTCAAAACCACAAATAAGGGAGAACGCCCTTTTAAATTCAGTGAAGAGAAAACGAAAGATGTGTATAAAATTACCAGTTACATTACACGAGGCTGCTGCTGATTCGTTGGCTCTGCTGAGCTTCAGTACAAGAGGACATCACTGTAGAGCGGAAAGAGAAGGGTGCTCCAAGTCTAAGACCCACTTTCAGATCTTGCTACTCCCAGATTAAGTCCGTGGGCACATCATTTCACTTCCGTAGAGCTTCATTTTCCTCACATGTCAAACAGGGCAACTGACTAAGACAACAAGTGGCCTAGAACAGTGGTTGGCCCACAGGTGTTCATCAATGTTCGAGGAACAAATGAATTAACTGTTCTGAATCCAGGACTAGGCAAGCCACCACAATTCTCTAACTCATTTCTTGAATCACAACATAAATTGTGTTATCTGTAGCTCTTCTGTTAGCAATATCTGCCTGGGTTTACAAGGTCTAGGAAGAGGGATCTTTTGTTATCTTGGAAATCCTTTGATTATCTTACAATTGGCAGGAGCATGTTTTTTCTTCTTGGACAGCAGCACTTCGTTTGACAATCCAGAGATTTACGTTAAAGAAAGTTGGTCAGTTATTATGGGTGATGCATAATAACTATTTTTGGTCCAGGACTAAAAATGTTTGCTCTTCACTCTGAAACAGAACTGTGTGCACTTCCTCTCTCCTAAACGCCACCCCTCCCCTCAACCCAAAGCCATTCCCTTTTCCTGATCCCCAGTCACCAGGAAAACAGGCTGTGTGAAGCCTGGCCTTTACTCACTGACAGAGTGGCTGGTCTTTCCCAAGGCCCAATTACCAGCAGAATGGGTCAATCTGTGTGTGAGGCAGGGAAGGGGGCATGGAGAATGGGAGCTAACTTAGCATCCTCTAGGCCCTGGGGCTGGCAGCCCTGAGCATGTGTATCAGAGAGGGCTTAAGAGATAACTCCCATGTGCACACGGAAATTGCCCTCTCCTGTCCCCACAAGTACCTCTGAGCCCTGCCCTCCATTCTGGAAGCAATGGCTTCTACAGATGGCAGCGAGTTTTGCTTACGTTGTTCCTCCCTTCCTCCTCCTCACTCTTTCTCCTACCTCCTTATAACAACCAGCGTACACAGTGAGGCAGTACATCCAATGCCAACACTTCCCGCATTCCCACTGGAGACAAATCCTCATGCCTTCCCAGTGAGCGGCATTCTCAAGCCTTTAGCTACCCCATATAAGCACTGCTGACCTTCTGACCCCTGGAAATCCTATTACCTCAGTAAAGAGAAGTCTTATATGAATTAATGTTTCCACATCTCAGCCAGCTGTGTAGGAATCACGTACGCAGGTTTTAAGCCTTGGTTCCAGATGCAGTCTTGAATTTTGAACCTACAATTGTTTAGAATCAGATTTTTTTTTTCACAAGACTATTAGCCCCACAATAAGAATCTAGGATATTTTTACCACTTCTCTTGGGATTTATGAAAACAATAGAAACACTGAAAAATGGAGCAACTTCTACATACATTCTACATTTACAGACTGACACATTTCAAGGAATTTGCTGAGAAAAAGGAAACCTAAAGCAGGAGGTAATTTTCCTATTTACTTTTCTCTTTGAATGACAGTTTTATTTGGTGAGGCCTCTGTCTATCAAATAGACAGTAGTATTCGTGGCCTGAAGGCAGCTATCTACACCCTGCAAACAGTTGGAAGAGAAAACAGGAATTCTGGGTCTCACTGAAACATCAGAAATGACAGGGGCCTCTCTCAGGGCAGGCGCCAAAATACTTTTAATCATGCCAGACAAAGGCCATCCGGGATACACGAAAATCAAGCCTCTCTCCTCAGCCCTTTGAGAGTAGCTATGACCAAAGTAGACGTTGTTTTAATCAAATCCATTTAAATCATGATTTAAATTACTAAATAGGGTGGCTCAATTTAATCAGCTTTTTATTTTTTAAAAAAGTGCATTTTTCTTCCTCTGACATAACCTGATTACGTATTCTTTAAAATTCACTTGAGTATGGGTTTTGCTTTTAGAAAATACATTTTACATATTTAAATCAGTGATTTATGGAAACCATACTCACAAGTGTATCCCTCAACAATTCTAGAAGATTCTGAGCAAAAAGGGAAAAAAAAGTTTTAATGTTTCCCTTGTGCTCTAACTGCTCCTCCCTCTTTTATCTTCAGACTCTCTTTGCTTGCCCAGATTACTTCATTCTCAAGAATTATCTATTCATTTGTCTGCTTGAAAGTTTGTATTTTTGGAGAGAAAGCCAAGGAATGATTGTCTTATCTCCACATAATGCTATTAACAAGCATGGTTTCCACAGATAAAACCCATAGATGGAGAAGAGAAACCTGATTTCTGAGGTACGGAATAAGATTTTCTACTTTGCCACCTAACAAAGTGGCTTTCACTGGCTCTCATTACCCTTAATTTGGTCATGTGCCACTCACGCAAGCCTGCAGTCAACATTTTAAGATGGGATACTAGGAGCCAGGCACTAGGCTGAGCACAGGGAAGGATTCAGACCTGACAAAGCTTACAGTTCAGTAGGGAACCGAGATATTAGACAGTTATTGTACAAATAACTATACAGCAACAATGACAGCTTTGAAGAAGTCCATGGTAGGGCAAGCCCAACCGATTAGAAGGGAGAACGTCTAGGAAGACCTCTCTAGAAAGTAACACTGCTTTTTTATTACTTTACTGATAAAAGTTATTTTAACAGAGGTCATACAAATATATTGTCTCAAATATTCTATCAGTTCCAAGATAAGGTGGGGCATGGGAAAGAGAAGCTCTGGACCCAGACAGATCTGATTAGAACCCTTGCTATTACAGTGGTGCCTCAGCACTCATGGTAAGGAACGTGGTTCCCTCACAAATGTTGTCACACTCAAGTGTGACACATATAAAACACTCAGTATGTAGGGGAGGTCCAATAAACTATAGATAATAATAATTACAGAGTTTATGCTAATTTATCTTTGAGCTTTGACACGTCAAAAAATAAAGCTAATTTTCCATTCATAGTTCTGTCTTTACAAAAATGTTCAACTGAAAGAGAAAACTCAAAAACCTACTTTAAAAAAACTCACTATGACTTTCGTGATTTTTCTTCACTCGAGTTGGCCAACAGGTACCATTTACTTATACAATGGAGGCACACCCTACACCAGATTGTTCTTGGCAGATAAACACAGGCAAAAAGAACAGTCGATACATCTGTACTCGACAGCCTTCTAGGGGCATCAGGAAAAGATTCTGGAATTGGAACTTTTCAATTCGTGAGCTCCTCTAGGGTGGTTAAATGCTTTTCAGGTCATTAACTGCTTGACTGAGGGGGTGCAGGCAGAGCCCTTCAGAGGCAGCTCAAACTCACGCAGTCCCAGAAGCATTTCTCACCCCACGTTCAGCTTCTCTTATTCTGAATCCCCTCAGTTCTTACAAATACCCAACCCACATGACAGGGCCGGTCACCCTGTTCACTCCTTCTTTAGACACTCATTGCTGCCGGGGTGGTACCTAGAGGTACCACAGACAAAGCTCGGCCTTTAAGGAGCTCCCAACCCGCAGTGGCCTTATGAGGCATTCTTCAGACTGGCAGCCAACAGCCTTTATCCTTTTTGGTACAAAGTCCGAGTCAGAAAACAAAAAAATATGTATAGTTTGTGTTTTTAAGTTAAAAAATGAAGAATTTCACTTGGTTCAGGAAAAGAGACCCCTTTATTGATGAGAAAAATGAGGCTTGGAGAAGAGAAAAGATTGGCCTGAGATCTTAGAGCAAACGAACAGGAGAGCTGAAGTAAGAATTTAATGCATTCCACCCAGGGCTTCCTGCCCCATTTACGGAACCCTCTCATCGGCCTGGCACTGGGTTGTACTGGGAACACAAATGAACAGACCTGCCTCCTCCATCAGCTGGAGCTCCCCCTCTGCTAGTAGCAGGATGCCCCTCTGCCAGGACCACATGAGGCCGGCAAGCCCTGCAGCCTAGGCCAGCACCAGGCATTCCTGGACTGCCCACCAGGTGCTCCAGCTGTTCTCTGCTAGGTCACCCTGAGGTGGCTCCTGACACCCAAATGCTCCAGCCTGCTGTGGGCCTGGCCCAGGAGGGCCACAGTGCTCACCTCCATAGGGAGTGCCTTTGCCAACCCCTGGCTTCCACGGCCAAAACCTAAGTGCATGCAGGTTCTAACAAGGCTCCCTTCCGCCTGGCCCTGACTAGAGACTTTTATTTCCCTGAGTCCCCTTGGTTTGTATGAGCTAAAAAGGCCACGACTGAAAGTAGAACATAGACCATTCTGCAGAAGCCAGGGGCTTGCATGAGGTGGAACGTCAGGGGTGGCTCATAATTGTTCTAGAACAAATTTCAGATAGTATACTTCCTCAACTTAAAATAAAGGTACATTGTCTGCAAATGCGATAGCTCTAGTTAAGGGAGAAGATCATCTCTTACACACAAATTCAAAATGAGAAATAACTCCAAGTCATTCCAGGATGACAAAGTGACAGCCCCTGAGTGGCCAGGGAATCAAGGAATGCAACTCAGAACCGCTGAAAAATTAGACCCAAGGCAATGTGATTGGGCAGCGGAGTCTGGGGCAGAAAAGGATCCTGTGGGTGATCTTTCATGGGAGCCCGAGGCGCCTGGGAGACGAGAAGCACAGGCAGAGAAGACTCTGCCAACATTGGCAGAAAGAATGAATTCACGGTTCTTTCACACATCTCCTGCAGCAAGCAGCTCTTCTGGATAGCCCAGCCCTCAGTCTGAGCTCCCAGAGCCCCTTCTGTACCGCTCCATCACATTGTATAATAATCACCTGTGTACTCATCTGTCACATTCATTTTTGTCTCAGCCGAGTCCAGCATGGTGTTTAACACTCAGAGGGCACCAAAAAAATGTTAAGTTAATGAAAGCATGACCTGTTACACACTGACTGCAATTCAAAGGTACAATCAGGACCAAGGTAAGCAGTAGCCCTCTGAGAGTGGAGGAAAAACCAACGATGAATGGACTAAAAGGAACTTTCCCTTAACCAGTCTGAAGATGGAGTGCTACCCACCCCTCACCATCCCTGAAGGCTCATCAGCCACGGGACAGCTGTTCCATTCTATTTCTAGGGTGGGGAAACATATCTTACAGCTAAAACATATGTGCCCATAATTATCAAAATTGAGTGTTACAAATAAGGGACAGGAAAAAACAGCAGGTTCACCTAAGTGAACTAAAACTTTCTATTTCATATAATAGCTCCATCTCCAACTCAACCTCTCTCTTAGAAACCTATGGACTCAGAGTCACAATCCCAAGTTCAAAGTGGACCAAGTCCTGGGTCCCAATGGGAAACCCTTTCTAATGTACAAGGCATGTGCTCTCAGTGCAAAACTTGTCAACTTACTTTTTCCACGTCTAGATCAGCATCCTGCTTCTTCAAAAAACTGTAGAAGAAAAAAAAAAACAGACATCAAAAGAGAACTGAGCACGCTTTGCCTGTAAACCACCCACAAAGTACCACCATAGAATTTCCATTTGCTGCAGACAATTTGCCCACAAATTTTTTTCTTGTTCACACAATTGTTGCTAAGTCACAAGTGCCACAAACACCTGCCTGCAACTGCAAAAACCTGGCCCTGTACCAGGCAAGGAAGCCAGCATGAGATTTTAACTTTCCAGAGCCAGGAAAGATAAGGATGGAGGTCTTGAGTGTGTACACACACACACACACACACACACTCCTCTTCTTCAGAGTGCCTACAAGTCATCCATGGTTGGGACACATTAAAAATGAATCTTCCAAGGTCTTGTTCAACTTACCCCTTGACAATCTCCCTGAAGCCCCCAGCCCATATCTGCCCCATTTCCTGTCTGGCTGTGGGTGGGCCTCACTACTCAAACAGCCTTCTTGGGATGGCTCCTCTTTCCCATCAGCTGGGGGTCCCCTCTCTGGGAGGTTTGCCAACCCACCAGCCTGCACTAACTTGTCCACAGAGCTGCAGCCCCAGGATTACCTTGTGCCAAGCCCCCTGGCAAAGCAGAATGCTGACTCTCATGGCACCCATGCCCACTTCACATTAATCTTTAAAGTGCTAGGAGTAAGGTGCCAGATTTCCAATTTGCTTATATACTCTGCCAATATTGTGGTACCTCGTTTACTATTTGCAATTTCAGCTGTTTGAACAAAGCTTCAGTTTTAATAAGGTGTGTAAAGAGAACAATAAAAATGGTTGAGTGGAATTATGTTGACAATAATATGTTAGGGCAGAAAGTGAAAGGTTTGAGGAATCTAAAAACAAAAAAGAAGCAGAAACAATTTTTCTTATCTTCGTAGAGACTCAAACTTTTTTTCAGTATGATTCTTAGCATCTTACTTCTTGGTCCATGGTTTAAAATACCCCCATCATAAATTACTATCCCCATTAAAACCATCCCCCCACACGCACACAAAAGAGAATTTTTATGATGTTTAAAAGGATGCATAATTAACAGTAACATCTTTGTTTTGTTTAATCAAAGATGACTCAGAATGAAGGAAAGAAAAATGACCATGGAGAAGAGAATTAGCAACTCACATATTATCTTCTGCAGATGGGCATTCAAATCATGAACTCAGCACAGACATGCAAGAGAACCAGCCCAGAGGCCGGAGAGAGAATGCGCTAACGAGCATGCCACCACAGCTCGTACCTTAGCAACCCACATCACCTCCTCTCCTTCTTCCTTCTGAGACATGCTGTCCTGTCCTAACCAAGGAGACACCACCAGGCAATACAGGCCTTTTCTTCTGGCTGACCCACTGGGGATCTAGACACTGCTGATCTGTAAAAAATGGGAATATCCTCTGTCCAGAAATTTTAACTGGTCTCCCTAGGACCAGCAAAGAGTAATTCAGTACTCTGAGAACTTTTCACCAAAGGGAACATATATACAGTGGAAGTCTGACTTCCATTTCCAAAGAGGTTTAGGAAGGTTGTCACTCTGATTTACAGAATGGAATTTTCTATTTGCAGGCTGAAAGACTCCTTTATCTGCCACAGAAACAGCATTTGGAGAATCATCACCCTTTTCCAAGTAGTGAGGAAACTTAACCTCTCTCACGCATACAGCACAACTGCAACCACACAGGATGCCCAATTCAACAGCAGGCTCTGAAAGAATGAGTCTTCCCTCCACCGTACTTTAGAAACCGGTACCAAAAGGAAAACTGAAAACCTATTTGGAGCTGCTGGCACAAGGAATCTTACTGGTGCACAAGGAATCTTATCCATCCATACATCTATGTGGCATCATCCAAGTTGTTTTTCACGCTTACTAAACAGATGGAGTTAATTAACGAAGACAATCCATATATGCATCATCCTGCAGCCATAAACCAGAAGGATGTCACAGCTTTAACTTCAAAGACTCCCAGCAAGCACACGCGGCCTGAGATATTTTTAGACGCCAGTTCCATTGTTTCAAAGAGGATACGGCAGGATGAAATAGAATTTCCTAAAAGTAAAATTCACACGGCAATCCCTTCTAGCATGAAGAATGGCATTTGTTTTCAAAACTAGGTATATCTTTCTTAAATCAAGGCTGTGTCTCTGAAAAGTTGAGAATAAATAAATTTTAGTCATCCAATGTTTAAGTGAAATAGAGTTGCATTTTACTTAAACGACTTTTATATTCCTAAAAAATAATTTTTTAAAAAAATTGACCAATTATTCTCCGACTTTATCTTTACTCTAAATCCAGATTTCTGGAATATCCAAGTTTTAAGTTTCTAAAGCTTAAGGCAAGATAGACCCCTCCCTCCCAATATGTGTGTGTGTGTGTGTGTGTGTGTGCGTGTGTATGAATACAGATGTGAATATGTAGTTAGACAGACATTTGAAATAGTTGACCATGTATTGAATTGTGGGCTTGTGGGCATTAGGGCATTTTCCATGCTTTTATTCTTCCTGCTGAAGTAGTGCTGATGTTTCGTTTGAGAATCATGACTGAAGTGACCCAGATTCCCCAGTGGAAAAGGCTGATTTGTAAATGTTGCAAATGTGTGCTCGACTGCAGGAACGGAAGCCAGAGGACGAGGCCCTGACCAAAAATGAACCACTCCCAACTGTTTAGATCAGATCAAATCCTCCATCTTTGGGAGAATACACAAAGATTTTTATTTTTAGAGAAAACTCTAAAAATAAACCTTCGAACTCTCTCCTGATATGGCCATCCCTCCAGCCCCCACTGCTCTTGTATTTCCAGATGCCTAGGGGACATCTCCTCAGGCACCTCACCATAGGGCGGTGCAGGCAGAGGAAAAGACACAGTCAAAGAGGCATTAGCCACATGCTCCAGGAATGGCAAGAGGCTTGGTAGTGCTACAGGCCAGAGGGGGCGAGGTGAGAGGACGGTGGTGGGCTGGTGGGAGAAAGGTGAGAAACAAAGGCAGAGGCCAGAGCATGAGAGCATATGCTAGCTAGGAGGTCCGCCAATTCGGGGCACACGGCTGCACTGCCCAGAGTATTTTCAACCCGTCTTTCTCCTAGGAAGGGGCAGGAAAATAGAGACAGCCCCCAGCAGATTCCTGGCACTGAGCTAAGCGTCATCATTCCTGTCTCACCAACCTTACTGGGGGAGTATATTTTCTCCTAAATGGCCTTCAGGGCCCAGGACAAATCCACTTTTCACTCTTGTTTCCCTATGGTCCCACTTCTATGCAGAAGTAGACTCCTCTCCTCTGTGTCCTCATAGCACTTTACACAGTCCCTGTGTTCACGGTCTCCCCTGCTCGAATGCCACCCGTCTGTGGCCAGGATGGCACAGTGTCTGCAACACAACAGGAGCTTGTGCCATCTCTGCTGATGGAGGGGTGAAGGGTGAAGAGGAGCGGTGACAGAGTAACTAAGGAAGAACTGACCAACAGAGGTGAAAGAAACAAAACGGCCCTGGATCAAGCCGGCCCTGCTCCCTCCTGCATGTGTGCGTAGGAGTGTGTGTTGGGGAGGGTGGAGGGTATGAACCTGGGGAGTACCCGGATACCACAGACAGCATATAGATAACCAGGAAATGACTTTTGTTTTAGATTTAGTCCTGAGTCTCTAGCTATAAATAAATGACAAAGATCCAATCTGGAGATTCTGCCGTTATTTTTAATATTGCCCAGTGTTTCCTTTTTATTTAAAAAGTATGACTGAGAAACTGAGATTTGACACATTAGTCATGATCACATCTCATATGTGATGAAGGAGATTTACGGGCCATGATGAACCCAAGATTTACATCGTGGTTTGGGTTTTTGTTCGATTATTTTAAGAAAAGGAAGACTGAGAGAGAAATGAGATATACTTTTCTCTTGCCACAGAGTCTCCTCTATTCCCAAATCAACCCTTTTCACTACTTGCAAAAGATTTAAAATATTCATTGACCTGCCAAAAAACATCTGCACACTACCAGACACGTCTTCACACATTCACATCTGAATGGCTTCTTTCTGCTCCAGTGATCATAGCTCTATTCAATCAAAACTAAAGTGAGAACCTCAGAGCTGTACGTGGTGTGATGTCAGTGGCGACTGAGGATAAAATGGCCATTTGATAGCAACTTCCATCTCAAGCGTGTCAACAGGGACAGCGTTCCTTCGGTTATTCTTAACTTAGGCTCCAAGGCACAAAAAAGACCAGGCAGGGCCAGACTCTGCCACAATTCCAAAGAAAGCTGAGACACACACAGAGCACACACAGAAGCTCCTCAATGTTTTCTGGTGAAGGGGCAGCCCCTGGCTCCCCGCCTGAAGCTTGGGAACAGGCCCACTCTCACAGTGGGCTCCCGAGGCCTCCACAGCTGCACACGGACACGCAGGGCAGTGTCTGGGATGGTCCACGCTCAGGGTCACCACGTCTCCTGTGTGCCCAACAGCTGGAGCAGGCCCTGGAGGCAGGATCCAGCTCAGACAAGGCCCTTTGTCTTGGGGTATTCCTCGCTACCCCACTTCCCTAGGAAAACTGTGCTTTCCTCTAGCCATTCATTCTGGCTTCAGACTAGCTCATTCTCCCGTGTCCTCCTGCACACATGAACCTTCTAACAAGGTTCCAGATGGTAGTGACTGCCACCTCTTCTCCCATCTTACCCCACCCCAAGTAAAGGGGCAGTGTGAAGTACACATTCACCATGGGGATGGGCACAGGCCAGTGACAAGGTTGGTAAGAGGTGGATGCCACTCGAAGGACATCTTCAGCACACTGACATCAAGGGAACCCTTGAAGGAATTCGAAGGAAAGGGTCTAGTCTGCAATAGGACAGCAAAGGTGACTGTGAATGCCTTGAGTCTCCTGCACTGGGAGGACACCATGGGACTCAGCCAATGTCATATATACTTTGTCCTACTCCCTCATTCATTTCTTTTATATACCTCACTGAAAAGGTAACATATGCTCATTGCAAATCTGGAAAATCTGGAACCCCTGTTATGATGTTGGAGCTTTCCCCTTCTGGTCAGTTTTTCTATGCACAATGAAATGTTCACACTCCACTGCAGCACCCCCATCTTGCACGTCACTACTCACAGCACATAGAACTTACTTCTGATAGAGGCAAACAAGAAGGGAGCACCCCAGACACGAACAATGTACCTAGCACAATTAATTTCAGGGTTTATTTCAAGCAGTAAGGTGCAAAACGGAGGCTCTACCATCTAAACATGCCTCTCACCACTGGCCTACGAACTACTCTGCAAAATACACAATTCTGGTCCACGGGGAGGAAGCAGTTGGCTTGGAAACCAAGTTCTATCCCTAGCTCTGCTATTTATTTGCTCTGTGATTGGGTAGGGGGAGGGGATGCAGCAAGGGTCACATATTAAACCACCCACAGGGGCCAGGAAGGTAAAATGAATGAAGGAAGCAGGTGAGAGGATGCAGGGGCGGGTTGAAGACCCTGCCTGTCCCAAGGGACCAACCACAACCCTGCTGGGCAGGCTGTTGTCATGAGAGAATACAGGCTCACTTTCGCCAGACCTTCCAATTTTTTTTAAGAGAATTGAGAAACTTCGTTTTTATACAAAACTGCCCAATTTTAAAATGTTGGCTTAAATTTTTTAAACGCACCCAATAAAACATAAATGAGGGTATGATCCAGCTCACAGACTGATGTGCTATCTTTATAAGTCATAGATGTATCCCTTGGTTTCTCTTTCTGTTAAATAGGAGATTGACTGCTATCTGCCCACCACTTGGGGTAATTTTGGAGCAAGGAAGGGGCTTTATTATCATCTAACAAAATAATTCAAGTACATTCAGATGCACAAAGTAGGGTAACATGATCTCTTATTATTTTTTTTTTTTAAAGATTTTATTTTTTCCTTTTTATCCCCAAAGCCCCCCGGTACATAGGTGTGTATTCTTCGTTGTGGGTTCTTCTAGTTGTGGCATGTGGGACGCTGCCTCAGCGTGGTCTGATGAGCAGTGCCATGTCCGCGCCCAGGATTCGAACTAACGAAACACTGGGCCGCCTGCAGCGGAGCGCGCAAACTTAACCACTCGGCCACGGGGCCAGCCCCATGATCTCTTATTTTTTTAAAACCAGAGTTTACATAAATGCTCATACATGAGGCTTGATGTTTTGTAAAATTATTTCAAATGTATACTTAGGCATGTTAGCTTCTAACTAAACAAAAGAGGCAAATTCTAATAGGCTTAGAGAACAAGGTGGGACCAACTGGATTAGTGGTGGGATGAAGACTGGAATGGCTTGGATTTTTCAACAAATGCTGTGTGGAAAGAGTGTAGACAATCCTCTCAAGAAGTGCTGCAACGAAGGGCAGCAGAGAAGTGAAGTGGCTGCTACCGGTAACACCCTATTTTAAAAATGGATGAAATTACAAATTGAGGTTGATAGAATGAGCATCGTGTTAAAGCAAGCGAACACATCCAAGTGCCAACTAAAGGAATTGCGTCAGCAAAATACTAGACAGTGCTGGGTGCAGTAAAAATTTTATTAGGAAGAGTTAAGAAGCCAAGATCTAGTTATACGGGTTTTCCTAAACAAAAGTCAGAAAAAAATCTTTACTACAACACACATTGCCCCACATTTTACACTGTGCCATTTCTGTATTTGTCCTTTTTAGCCTACTTCTAGCTGAGTCTCTCTTTGCTAAAATACATTAGTTGCTATGGAAACGATGTCATAGTGTGTAAAACCATTTGCTGTCCTTGGAAAGGCACTCATGATAAAACTGAACAGTAGCATGTTTTAAAGTGATCCAACGGAAAGCAGTTGTGTAAGAACACAGCAAGATCGCAAAATCGTGACTTCAAAACCTTCCTCTACCACCAACACCATATGTCCCAACCACCCCCCAAATCAACCAGAGAACCATCTTTCTTCCTCCTGTATGCCAAGTGTACTTAAAACAAAATCTCTGACCTAATGCTGGTGGAAACAATAGACTCGCTGTAATTCACACTTACTTCCCCGGGTGGGGACTGGCTGGGCGACTGTGGAATCAGAATGGTTTACAGGCTACATAACACCTCTGCTAATGGGAGGATTTAGTTCTGTGATACATTCTGCTGTCCAACTTTGTTATCAGAGATAGAAATAATATTGAGGACACAGAGATTTAGACTTGCATTTCCTTACCACCATGGATTAGCAAGACATTCCCTCTTCTTTCCTTTTCAATTCAAATATTCATTCCTTTGAGAAGATAGACCGAGCAGCTCTCATGTGCCACGCTGGTGAAGAAAACAGACAGGCAAGGTACATGTCCCCTGAAAGCTTAAAATCTAGAGAAGCCAGTTGGGTGAGGGTGGGAGCACGCAAGGCCCCCTGGGCCAGGCCGAAGAGCTAGACTTTATTCCAGGTGCAACAGGAAGACACAGAGGGGTGTTACCCAGCAATGTGGTCTCACACCAATTTTTAAAAGCTCCCTCAGCTGTTGTGGGAAGTGGGATTGGAAGGCAACACGAGAGGGCAGAGCAGTCATGGTATCAGAAGAGTCCAGACGAAAAGAACGGTGTGAAGCAGCTGGGGAAATGTGATCTCCAACTAGGGTGACCTCATGCCTTGGCCTGTCTGTGAAAGTGCTAGATTATACCTATTGTCCTGGCAGCTGGACAGAGTGAGCATTTGTCCAGATGTTTCATTTTTTTAAACCAAATATTATTATTAATGTTGCATTAAAATGCACCAAGATTGGGTTTGGTAACCTCCACTTGGCCCTCCCAGCTTCTGCCACAGTCTCACCTACCAGTGGGAGAGACGACTGCACAGTGAAGGGAATTTTCAACCTTAACACCAGATTAAGCCTGCAAGGTGACCAATGACAATCCATCTCTCTTCCTGTCCTTTTCCAATCTTGGCGTGAGTAAACACTTCCCTTTCAAGGAAAACATGCAGGATGCTCACCAATAAAACAAAAAGAGCTTGGACACAAGCAGCTAAGGGCAGCTAACTCTCGATGGGTAGTGCCCTGCCACTGTCTGCACTGACTGGCTGTGCTGTGACCCATGCTGGGCCCGAGATGCACAAAACACCATCAGAAGGGAAACAGAAAACTACAGGTGTACATGCAATAGTTGCAGGAAACAGACCTTCCCAAGAATGGTAGAAATGCTTTCATTACAGTGTTTTTGTCATTTATTCATGGCTATTCTATTTTACTTTGCAATATCCCTTTCAGCAGCAATGAGCTAAAACTTAATGAAAAACTAAGTTCTGAATTTCTGTTTTTCAGGAAAGTCGATGATGAATGTCAACTTGCACAAAATGGTGGTTGTTACTTATGATCCACCAAAAGGAGCCCTGGTGATATCATTCATTCACTACATAAACCATAAGTCACAAATCTGCTGAAGAAGTCTCAGCAACTACTTCAAATGTTAATAGTTATTGTAACAGACTGTGCCCGAGGATGACAATTTAACATGGCAGCTAAAGAAGGTTCCGTAATACTGCACTCTAGGACGCATGACTTTTCTTTTAGATCAAATGACGGCTATTCTCGGTTGATTCTGCTTATTTTTAACTTCAGGTTTTTTGTGAATATCTGAAAAGTGAAGTGATAGCTGTAACGTGTTCATTTCATTAGTAGAAGAAAGAAACTTCACAAACAATTAAATGGTTCCAGTTTTATGTTTTAACAGGTGCTTCAAACAGAAAAATCAGTTAATTCCAATAACGGTTTGATTTTTTTCCTTCTATTTTTGGGGATTGAAATAAAGGCTGTGGAAGTTGATTCTGTCAGAGGTGAAACATCTCATGCTACTGTGAATGCTACTGCAAACTGTAAAAAATTTAACACAAGAGATGAAATGATCTGTTTTTGTAGTGTGATGCAAATACAAATTTTGTGATGCTAAAAACAATTGTCCTTACTAAATCAAGAAACCTACGGAGTAGGAAGTTACTTGTTATTGGGTATGACATATGCGTAATTCATAATTGCATTCAAACAAGTGGCTCTGTCCTACCAAAGGCAAAAAAAACTACACATGTAGAAACTGACAAACAGTTAGAAAAACTGAACCACAAAATTTTTGTGACAGTGTTTTGTGAATACAAAAAATGCTTCAGCAAGGCAGTACACGCCTTCTATTTTACTGCCTGTCATCATGTATCAAAGGTTTTAGAAATGTTTGAGAAATGACTCTAAATCAACCTAGGTGTGCCATAATGGTATGATAAATGAATCCTGTAAATTTTGGGTGCATTCTGTTCCAAAACAGTTGGAAATCTTTGATCAAAGCAGTGAATCAAGCGCCAAAATGCTATAGCTTCAAGAGCGTTTAGCCATTGACAGTTACTGAAAACAAGGCTTGCAAGTAAGAAGATCTTGAAATTTATCCCAACAAAAGCAAAGGAGGAACTAAACATGTTAACTTATGAGAACTCAAACAGCGCCCAAGGTTTAATTCTGAAGTTGTTTTAGGAGGTTTTGGAGTATCTTGACTTGTGACGAGTTTTGATGGTGCTCCTAGTTGTAACTGGATACTTTCATATTCTGTACCACAATGGAGTGAAATTATAACAATCTATGATTTTCTGTCATCTAAATGTGATAAAACATTCAAAAGGACCATAGAGAAACTTATTTTCATGAGTTTTGTCTTATAAAAATATTTATTGAAGATAAGAATCCTGAATGGGGGTAAAAGACCTGTGAAAATATTGGGGCCAAAATATTTACACACTTCACTACGAAAAAACCTTAGTCTGAGAAAAGCTTCCATTTACTAGAATTTGCTTTGAGCTTACATGCATCTGTAGAAAGAGCTATTTTCTCAGTTAAAAATGCTATGATGTATACATAGATGGCAATCGAAAATAGTAACAATTTCAGATATTAACTATAAAACACCACTCTCAAGGAGATTGCAGGTAACTCTATGAGAAAATTAAAAACAATTCATTCTTCATAAAAAATATCAGCAACATGGGTACTAAAGATATATGGCTAAAAAACTAACTAAAGAGAGTGAACATGTACCAAAAATAATTATTGCTTTAGGCTCTTTTTAATGTTTAGATAATCAGTATAAAAAGATCTTTTTGCTCCAATATATATGGACATACGTTTTTAATTTTTAGAAATTTTATTTTTGAGAAAATTTTGAATAGAACTATTGCATAGGTCCAAAATATAAAAATGATCTGTCATTACTAAATCGACGTTTTTTAAAAACTCTGTAATTTTTAATTTTAGTCACTCTTTTCAATAAATGTTATGGTCCCCCATCTCTAGCTCCCTTGGCTCCCACTGACAGATGAGGGAAAATATGAGATATACTTATGTTTTTAGATGTGCTCAAAGTGTCAAAGTTATTTTCATTTTTAGAGATTGGCACCTGAGCTAACATCTGTTGCAAATCTTCCTTTTTTTCTTCTTCTCCTTCTCCCTGAAGCTCCCCAGTACATAGTAGTGTATTCTACTTGCAGCTCCTTCTGGTTGTGCTGTGTGGGACGCTGCTTCAGCTTGGCTTGATGAGTGGTGCTAGGTCCGCGCCCAGGATCCAAACTGGTGAAACCCTGGGCCGCCGAAGGGTAGTGCGTGAACTTAACCACTGGGCCACAGGGCCAGCCCCTCAAAGTTATTTTCTAGTAGGAAAATACACAAGCAGTACCCCAACAGATAGCTTCCCACCTGACTCCACCCCATCAAAAGCACACTCTTTAAAAGATTTCCCTTCCAAAATTACCAGGCATTTCAAGAAAAAGCAGGTTTTAAAACATGTTCTCAAATGCAGCATTGTCCTCGTATAAATGTCAAAGAGAGATGAAATATATTTAAAAAGAGTTAACTGGGTCCCCTCCTCCCTCATTGGAGTGTTCTGCTAACTATTATGAATTACACTTGGAAATGAATCCTTTCATAAACTCATGCTTTATTTAGTTCATGAGAATGGAATAAAAATAAAGAGCTTCTCCCCTTATTGTCAGTTAGAGACTATAATTTCTAGTATTCACCCTGGTACCTTTAAAATATGGAAGTGAAGGATCACATCCAGTTAAAAATTATCTTCTAGTCTCCAGCATCATGGTTAAGTTCATTAGAGAAAGGCCTGAGATTCTAATACTTTCCACTGACCTGAGGCTCCATGGCAACTGAGGTCGTTCCTTCCAGGGCACTCAGAACTGCCACTAGCCAAACAACAGGAAGCCAAAATCCCCACTACACTTTGGAATGTCTGGTGGCCAACTCTGCCCCTTGAGAGGACAGATCTTCCCACTGCTTGCCCAAAATGAACCTATTACAGGTATGCTAAGCCACGATTTACTCAAAGGAAAAAGTATACTACAAGAATAGAAGGAAGTAAATTTATCACCATCACCATCATCATCATCCTGTTAAAATACAGCTCAACTGCAGTGTGGCAGGTTTAAAATTTACACCTACTACTTGGCTGTATATAAGAGATGTCACTTCATTTCTCCACAGCTGAATTCAACTTGATCATGACTGTTGCATTTCTGCTTAGGGTGGAAAAAGCAATCTTGCTACTTCAAGATAACTTAACCTCTTTGGATTTAAAATTTTAGTTGCTTCAGGGCAATTAGTCAAATTAAACTCATCTCAAACTGCCTCTCAGGGCTGTGTTCTTTTTCCCTCGCCCTCCTCTCTCCAGGGGGGAGATTACAGACCCCACATGATGGGGAGAGGAACTGATCCAGGTGCTGCCCTCCAGGCCCTCACTGGCCTCTCTGGGATGTCTCATCCCCTTGTCTTTGGGTATTGGCCTGGTGGTGCTGATGTGACTGGCGGGTATGTGCGGCCACGATCCTAGCCAGTTTCCAGCACTGAGACTGGAACGGTTCACCCTGTGACCTCTTCGTTCTACCCAGGCCTCTCCCACCCAGCTCTTCAGCATCTCCACATCTGCGCAAGGGCGCCTGCAGGACTGTCAGGATTTCTCCTACGCCGCGCATAGGCTTTGGGGAATTGGGAGGGGATGTCATCTCAGGGCTTGTTTCTGCCTAAACATGTCCCCTGTAGGGCACATTATAAGGTAGTTTCCTTCCAGAGTTCCAGACAGGAGACAGGGTACAAATGCTCTCTGCGTGTAGGTTCTCCTCCACCCACCTGGAGTGGGGGACCTCCGTGACCTACTCATCTCTTATCTTTAGTCTTCTCCTAATCCCCACAAGCTCCATCCTCCATCCCAGGAAGGTATTTCCTGCTTCCTGCGGCCTCCCTCCTGCACGGCTCACTGTACAATACATGCCAGGCCCTCTGAGATCCGGCTCCTTGGAATCCACAAACCATTTTTCTTCTAACAAAGCCTGCCTCTTTTAAATGAAGGCCTAGGCTAACTCTGGTCTCTGAAACATGCTCAAGGGCCTGTTTTGGAAGTCAAAAGCTGAACAATGTCTTCTTTGTCCTAGACCATATTCTGTCCTCCCCCTGAAGTAATGGAATCCTTAGCCTCAATGGGAGAGACTCCCAGGGCAACGAGAATTAGGAGGAAGGGAAAGTAAATTGAACACCAGTTCAAAATATTATGCCCGCCAAACCAGCTGGTCATGATGCAAGGTCTCAGAGGGCCCGGAACACTCATGCAGGATTTTTAAAAAGTGCAACATACTGACATGTTATTCTTCTGGAAGACACCATTTATACATTTTTGAACCAAGGGCAAACGGGGTCTATAGCTTTCAGTGTCT
Organism: Equus asinus; assembly: GCF_041296235.1. Classification (NCBI taxonomy): domain Eukaryota; kingdom Metazoa; phylum Chordata; class Mammalia; order Perissodactyla; family Equidae; genus Equus; species Equus asinus. The sequence continues at coordinate 47,043,049 of NC_091813.1, forward strand.
TGATTTCTTGGTATCCTGAATCTCTGTTCTACTGTTGAGTGGCGATCCATTCAACAGGAAACTACCTTTGTTCAGCATCACTGTAGAACTCTCTGCTTCCCTGGGTTTCCTCTTCCTAAGGCCTTCTCACCTTTGCCTCTCCTCCTCCCTACCTGCTGTGTTCACTCATCATATCCCTGAAACCTCAGACCCTTCCATACCTGATCCATCATCCCAATCCCAGCCCACCCCCCCATACAGCCTGAACCCTACTTTCAGCTGATTTGATTGCTGTTTTCTTTAGTCTCTTAGAACATCCTCCCTACTTGACCATTCAAACCAATTCTCAACCCTAGGTCACCATAAGGTCAGATTTTTCTATTCCAAAGTGACAAGTACTACAAGGCAAAGTTACAAAACTGGGCTAAAGGGAACCATTTAAAATCCCTACAAATTCCACTGGGTCTCACTATTTCTCTATAAAACATTTACCCATCTATTAACACATTATCCTGTATTTTCATAGCTGTTTAGACTTTTTCTAGATTTCCCAAGGTCCTCTCCCATCTCTAAATCTTCCAACCTTGAATGATGGCACAGCCTCCAATTTCACTGAAGTTTCAGGACACTCCATACTTCCGAACTTCTTTCTTTTCACCTAAAAATTTCACTGTATCTTCATCTATCCTGCAGTGATACTTAAAAATCACACATGTAAAGTACTGTGCCTGCCCTTTAGCAGGCATTCAAACTCGCAAATACCTTTCTCATCTGTTCCTTCTCCCTCCCAATTACTGCACATTTTTATCTCTTTGAGAGGATAGTAGGTTGAACAGTGCTCCCACCTCCCACCCCAAATATGTCCATCTGGAACTTGAGAACGTGACCTTATTTGGAAAAAGGGTCTTTGCAGATATAATTAAGGGTCTCAAGATGAAATCATCTGGGATTAGGGCGGGCCCTAAATCCAGCGATGAGTGTCCTTATAAGAGAGGAGAAGGGGATGTAAAGACACACAGAGGAGAATGTCACGTGAAGACGGAGGCAGAAATTGCAGTGATGGGCCTACAAGCCAAGGAAAGCCAAGGGCTGCCAGCAGCCACCAGCAGCTGGGAAAGAAGCATGGAACAGCATCTCCCTCAGGGCCTTCAGAAGGAATCAACCCCGCTGACACCATAATTTTAAGACTTCTGGCCTCCAGAACTGTAAGAGAAATTTTTCGGTTGTTTTAAGTCACCTAGTTTGGGGTAATTTGTAACGGAAGCCACAGGAAACTAATACAAGGGCTCTTTCTACACTTACCACAATCCTGCCCCTACCAATCTTTGTCAACTCACTTCCACCCATTATCCCCTCTCTCCCCAGCCTCACGAACATCACCCTCTGCAGTGGATCATTTCCACATGTTTTAGCTCATCCAGGAGCACTGACAGCCCAGCTGAGCATCCTGGCGGGGAGCAAAGAGCAGGGCTCTTCCCACAGGGGCAGTGCTGGATCTCAAGTGCATGGAAGTGCTGTTGTGGGGGTGGAGACCAGGGTGTCTCATCCCCTGGAAATGGAACATCTGTCAAGCCAGGGATGTGAGATCAGAGAAGGCAGCGGCGCTTGCATTAGGCCCCCCCAAATTAGGGACACTTAACACTTTCCCACACTGAACTCTTTCCCCATATGGCATAGTTGGGCCAAGGTACAATCAGAGAATGTTTAGGGCTGCAGTTTTCCAAGCACCAATCCTCCATTTATCACACTTAGTACAAACTAACCGAACTTCCCAGGAGCCACTGGCACCCAGAGAGGCATCTGGTTCTGCTCATTACCGTAGTCCTTATAGCTTCTTCCCCGCCAAACCTCACTGGCCTTCACTGAGCAATTCACAGCCTCTGAGAGAACTACCTCCAACTGTTGGAGGTCTGAAATCAAATGAAAAGAAAGGAGTGGTATGGCACATTATCTAGGCTTTGGCCCCAACTTGCAGACAGAATTAGAAGTTGAGATCATTGCATTCTCACCCAAGGAGGTGGAACATAAGGTGGAACCTAAAACATTATGTGCAACCAAAATATGGATTCTAAACCCCGACTCTGAGCATCTATCAACGCAGGGGACCTAATGTCTTATCTACGAGAAAATTTATTCCAGATGCATCTCATTCTTGAAGTACTGAAAACACTTGTAAGACCTCCCAACTTGGAAGCTTAGAATCATAATCAAGAAGCATTTAACAAATGCACAGTTCAGTGTCATTACACAGCACAAAGCAAATTAAATGAGGTGTGCTTTCAGCCTCCTAGACGCTTGCTACTGAAAATGGACAATATTGGCACTGACACGTACAAAAGTGACTGAACATGAACAAACTGTTTAAACACATGATAAATACATGAAGTAGTGACATTATAGGCCGGCCAAGGGGAAAGTGCATTTTGTCAGTGGCGTGTGATCTCCCACATGTAAGGTGGTGGTTGTGGCAGTGGGGAGGGGGCAGGAAAAGTGCTGGAATCATAGACGGTGCACGAGCAAGGGAGGAAAAAGTTCACTACCGCTTTCCAAAGACCATAACGGAATTTCAAACAACAGTGAACACCAGGTACCCCTGTGCCCCTCCAGGCTGCAGCAGTTGACCTACATCCACAGGAAGTGTTCTGACTGCTCTCCATCCCTCAGATACATTAAACCCGGCATCCAGGTGAAGGCTAGGCAGGGGAAGCCATTAACAAGGAATCACAGAGAGCTTTTCACAGGTAGCTGAGAAGACTCTTAACGAGCGGCTGACAAACACTGCCTGTCGTGTTGCTGCCTCTTTTGTTACAGACATGACTCAAGCAGTCCCTCCTCCTCACCACAGAAAACGTTTCATATGGCTTATTTTCAATCATTCTTTTGAGGGATATACAAACAGAGGCCATGTTTGGGACACAGTGTTAAATCCTTACTTTACCGTAGGACCTTAAGTCTAGGATAGAACCCTCCTTCCCTGCTAAGGAGATTCTTCAGATGGCGAAACCACCAAGTGAACAAAATTAATGCATGGATTTATGAGCTTGGGTTTGTTTTGTTTTTAGATTCCACATATAAGAGAGATCATATGGTATTTGTCTTTCTCTGTCTGACTTATTTCACTTAGCATAATGCCCTCGAGGTCCATCCATGTTGACACAAAGGGCAAGATTTCCTTTTTTTTTTTTTTTGAGGAAGATTAGCCCTGAGCTAACTGCTGCCAATCCTCCTCTTTTTTCTGAGGAAGACTGGCCCTGAGCTAACATCGGTGCCCATCTTCCTCTACTTCATATATGGGACCCCTACCACAGCATGGTTTGCCAAGCAGTGCCATGTCCACACCCGGGATCCGAACCGGTGAACCCCAGCTTGCTGAAACGGAATGTGCGCACTTAACCACTGTGCCACTGGGCCAACCCCCAAGATTTCCTTCTTTTTTACGTCTAAATAATACTCCATTATATATATATAAATAAAAACAATCAATGAACCTAAACCATGTGGCTCAGTAGAGAGTAAATCAGGTGTCGTCAGAAACTACAGAAGCTCAGTGTCCAAGGAGATGCCAGCCTAGCCCCATAGATGCTGGGAAACCAGCTCCATATTCCAGTGCCCTGCCCCAGGGCCTGTCTGAGTAAACATCTGCTAAGTATCTACACCATGAAGGACATTGTGCTAGACGCTATAGGGGACCAAAAAAAGGGGGAAGCAGCAAATAACATTTTTGCACACTTGGGGCCAACAATCTCCTGAGAAGACAGGACTCATACGCATAGATTTCGAAGAGACCTGGATTCTAGTCTAAACTAAATTAGCAACTGGATGTATTACCCCGGGCAAGTTACAAAAATTCTCTGCACCTTGGATTCCTCATATCAGGATTTAAGTAACAACATAGGTATCATTTATCAGGAGGCAACTGAGAGACACAAATGTTCAAGGTAAGAGAATGAGGAAACTAGGGGAAACTTTCCAGAGTTGGGATTCCAGCTGGGCCTTGAAAAATGGATAGAATTCTGAGGGAAAGGAAGGATTAGAGGATTCCAGGAAAGGAAAACAAAGGCCAGAACAACATATTCCATATTCACAAGATAGTAGATTGACACCTGTGTCAGTGCAGTAGTGAATGAGGTGGTGCAGGTATGATTAAAAACGTGGAGATGGTGGAAGGCGTGGGTCTTTCTCCTATTCACTGGCTGGTAGTAAAGAGACAAGGCAAAAGAACCCGTATCTACATCAGCTAGCACATCCATTTTGACATGGACCAACACCTCCTCACTGAATCTAGAAGGTATAGGAGTGAAGCAACTGGAATCATTATTTGCAAAGCATGGGAGAGCCTGAAGGACATAACAGGTTAAGAGAATATAGACTGGGCAAAAGGGTATACAAAGGACAATCACAGAATTGGCATTTTCAAGTAGGAGACTTGAAAATGATGATAAAAGATACAGGATGACGGAATGTTAAGAGTTCATTGATAACTCAGCTCCTACATCTGAAAACAATGAAGTGCTCTGTTTGTATTTCTAGGAGGTCAGACAATAAACTAGACAATAAAAAGGTGTAACCTTCCGAACTCTGAGAGCAAACAAGAAGAACCATTAATAGAAATTGGCACTTTTCAAATATCCATGTGTGCATGCGCTGAGCTATAGGCAACACATCACACAATTTCTGGAATAAAATTTAAATTGAAATAAAAATCAAATTTTCTAAGTGACAATATTTGAAATTGTTATTGCTTCTAAATAGATACACTACAATGTGCAGAAATGAAGAAACCTGTTGGTGTTTATTTGCCTTTTCAGTAGAATTTAAATTGGGCAGGATTTCACAGAAATACAGATTCAGTAACTTTTTCTGGGGATTAAAGGAAGAAAGGAATTGGGAAAAGCGCCCTGGGCTTTGTTGTGGGAAAGGCGATCTGGCTCCTTTTTAATTTTCCATTAAAGCCCTACTTTTCAGTGTAAAGCAGATGGAATCCATATACAACTCCATGAAAAGCCTACTATTTTTGGGTACCTCAAAAAATGGAAGCTCTGAAGAAAATGAAAGTGTTTGAATTCATCAGATAAAATCCCACCAGCACATTCAAAAGGAGCAGGTACCTAGAAATCTTAAAAAGACAAGGTAAGAGGTCTCTCTGTGACGGATGTCTGATCCCCAGCCTCCCCTGGGCTGTGCTCCCCCTCGCTCTGACTGACTGACGATTTTCTACCACTTCCCGGCCTGCTCTCACTGCTATGGCTGAGACTCACTATGTTTCTTCATTCCTTGTCTTTTGGAAGCTGCCTCCCTGATGGGCCCATCCTCTCTGCCATTCTCATATACAGAAAAGATTTCAGTGTTCAACCCTGCCCACCCCATACCTACCGAGTCAGAACAGGGCCTGGGAATACGCATTCTATAAGATCCTCAGAGGATATTCAGGCAACTGTGGCCCTAAACTCTTTCCTTATCATGAGATAAGACCTGGCTCAATATATTCTGTTTGTTGCTCTGTCAGGGTGGATGGAGGAACAAGAGGGCTGATGTTTACTGTGCATGGACTGTGCGGTACTGGGCTAGGAGGTGGTGGACCTGTCTCCACCCTCACCCTCTACAGTCTTGTTTGAGAGACGGAACACATTTAGTGTTAAGAGCATAGATTCTGGAGCCAGACTGACCACTTGGGTTCAGATCCCAGCTCTGCTTACTAGCTATGTGACCCTGACAAAACCATTTAACGTCTATACCTCAGTTTCCCTACCTGTTAAATGGGAATAATAATGACAGCACCTCATGGAATAGGGCTGGATGTTGTGCTGGCAAATCAACCATGAATAAGATACAGATACTTCCAAAGAGCTCACAAGGCTGTGAAAAAGACCAGTATCTGCCCGCTCTCCCACCCAGCTGACTCCACTTTGCTTTATAAGTGAGGCTGTGATAAAGGATGATGATGAGGCGGTGACCAAGTGCCATGAAAGCCCAGAGACAGGACCAAAGGAGGGTGGGGGTGGGGGTCTTGCCAGAAGGTAAGTGTTGAGTGGAGCCATCAGAAAGAGTGAGGTTGGGGCTAAAGGCGCCTTTGCATCCCCCAACACTTAACACAGCAGTAAGCGCAAAGCAAAGGCCGGGAGGGCGAGCAGGCAGGGAATGAGGAACCACAGTTTGGGAGCAAAAGCAGGCAGGAGTTTAGGAGCCAGACAGACCCGGCTTCTCTAGTAATTAGGGGTGTGACAATGGGTAAGTTACTTTACCTTTCTGAGTCTCAGTCTTCCCACTTGACCAATGGGAATAATGCTACCTGCCTCACAGAGTCGTTAAGATTAGGTAAATTACCGTATGTAAAGCACTTAACAAGGCCTCTGAGGTGCAATAAAAATGGGAGGTTTTATTATTTTTATGGTGTGTTTAGGGAGCGCTGAGTAGCCGGGGTGTGTGCTCTGTGCTTTTTTATGCTAATAGAGAGGGGACTACAAGGCCAGAAATCAGGAGCCCTCAGAAAAAGCCTTCTGAACTGAAATAAGCAATGGGCTAAGACTTTCCCATACTGTATGTTTTTTTCCCCAAAACTTACAGTTAATAGGTGCTCAATACATATTTGCCCAAACCAACCGGGTGCTGCTTGAGGTCACAGGTCTACAAGGGCAGAACATGTGATGATCTCTGCTTCCTCAGAATACTCAGGAAGAGCACCTGAAGTCCCCTCACACCCGGAGCCAGGCACAAGACGGGTGGTTCTGGAAGCAGGCTGAAACGAATGGGAAAGGCTGCCATGCAAATATTACAACAACTCAGAGCCTTACAAATGTTGTTAAAGTTTCATGAGTCAGTAGGCATTATCTTTTCTTCCCACGTTTTTATTAGACCATAAATCCAGTTCAATTTATATCCTTCTAGGATTACTGTGCTCTAATCAAGTCCAGAGTGCCACTTATCCCTAAGTTGTCTGCCCTGCATGTCACCCAAGTCCATTTGGATAACACTGTTCGGGCTACTCACGTGTTGTAGTAGCTAAAAATTAGATTTGCTCAACTAGAAACACTAACAAAAAACAAAAACAAAAAAAAGATTATATTTCTCTAAATAACCCAAATCATCTTTTTTTCATAGGAACCAAATGCATGAAAAGTCATAACACATGAGTTTTTTTCTTACTCCATAGTTTATTCTACCTTCAGAAAGTCACGATGACCTTCTGGAGTCAAACTCAAGGGATTTTCATTGTAAATAGGTTAAAATTCTGATTATCTGACTAAAACAAAGAAACCCTTTTACAGGGCTAACCTCAGAGTGCTTTTATGTTTTCTATTCTCCAGAATAAAAAAGATTCTGCATTTCTTAAGACTCACTAAAAGTGCCATTTTCAATCATACTATATAAACAGATTTCCCATCTTTTCCAATAATTCTTGATTCAGAACTGACAGTCACCCAAACCCCTTTCAAAAGTATTCAAAATTTTCCTTTATGCACGCAATACATTTTTATCCTCTCTTCCCTAAGGGATGCATACATTATATGTATGTATGTTATATGCATATGTATCCATAGGTACGTGTGTGTGTGTGTGTATATTATACGTGTGTGTATATGTATACACACACACATCTGCTTTAACAATAGCAGCAGACACCTACACAGCTTTTCCTGTGTGGGGTACTATTCTGAGAGTTTTATATTTATTAACTCATGGACTCCTCATAACAAACCTTTGAGGTAGGAACTATTATCTCCATTTTAAAGGCGAAGAAAGGGAGGCACAGAGAGATTAGGTAACTTGGCCCAGCTCGCACAGCTGGGAGGGGTCAAACCAGGACCACAGCCTGAATATGCTCTTGACCAAATTCCTCACCTGGGCTGGAAGGCCTGAAACCTGGCTTTAAGTGGTGACTTTGCCACCTTCGACAAGTCACTTAGCCTCCCTGGCCTTATTTTTCATCATAAGTAAAATGAAGACATTGGACTACACGCTCTCGAAGTCTCTTCTGGCTGTATGTTCTTCGGGTTTTAGACATGTCTTGATCTTGTCTGGAGAGCAGTGTTGTAGACTTCCACCTTCCACTCCCCTGACACTGCTCGGGCAGGGCTCAGATATCTCTGGGGCTAAATCCAACCGCACTTTTCGTTCCTAGTCTTGCTTAACCTCTGGGGCATACCCCTCCCCTCCTGGGGATCAAGGATCCTCTCTCCCCAGGGCCCACCCAATGCTCTGGCTGCTCCTCTCCCATTCAGGGCCTGGGCTCCCCTTCCTCCTCTGCGCCCGGGCTCTTCCTCAGCCCTGTCTGTTCTTCCTGCTCTACACACTGTCATAGTGATACTGCCATACCCACAGCTTCAAGTATTTTGTAATTAGCTGCTAACAGATTCATATTTGAGTCCTACTCCTCACTCCAGACCCATCTATCCAACTGCCTATGAAACAACTCAACCTGAAAGTCCAAGGTGTCCATGACAAAGTCATCACTTTGCGCACCAGCCCCTGCTTGTCTTACTGTATTGCTGGTCTACATGCTTCTCTCCACCTAATTTTCCAAGGACCCTGCTTCTGCCCCCTCCAAATACTGTCTCACCCTCTCTTATTCTGTCTCTTTCGCTCCATCCCCCCTTCCATTCCTCCCATTCTGACCCTCATCTCTTGCTCATTGGAGTCTCCATAACTACCTTCCCCAGCATCAGTCTTGACCACTTCTTGTCAACAGTCCCCATTGTGGCCAGATGATCTTCATAAAATACGAATCAGATCAAAGCAGCATCTCCACTTACAACTCTTAAATGGCACTCCTGACAAAATACTTAGAAGAACATTTTCAATCTTTCCTCCAGCCCCATTTTCTCTCTCTGTCCATCTCTCTACCACCTCCAACCACCCTGAACTACATGCAGTTTCCCAAAAGGTCTGTGCATTGGCTTTCTCACCTGCTCCTTCTGGGGCAATGACCTTCCCACAACACTCAACTAGCCAAGTCCTACTCTTCACCTCTGGCCTTCTCTGCCTGGCTCCCCACTTTCCCACTCTTGCGGAGTTCATGCTCCCTTCTGTATGCTCCCTTGCTCCTGTGAGAACCCCTAGAACCACAGCATTTATCACCGTGGGCAGAGACGTCCTTGTGCAGGTAAGTTCCTCGGGGCAGGATCACACCTCTTTGTATCTGAAGCACCTAGTTCAATGTCTGGCAAATGGCAGATACAATGAGGAGTGCTGCAGAATGAGTAAATATGTAGCACAATTCACAAACTCTTAGAGACTTATCTGGACCACAGAAGGACCCAACTTAAAGAATCACACAGAGTAAAAGTATTTCCAGCCCAACATGCCTTGCTTTGCCATTTCTAAATTTAATTTAATTTTTTCTCTTCTAGGTGAGCAATAGATGAGGGTCTAAACGGAAGGAATGAAGGTAGAATGGACATTTTATTTTTTATTTAAAGTTCTATTTCTCAACAACTAGCAGTATCAATTACCAAAGCACTACACCCCTCCCCCCCGCACCCCCCACCCAGTTTATGTAATGTAACACATTTTAACTAACATCATCATTATATCCATATGTAGTAATTTGCATATTGCCTAGTGGCTAAGAGCAAAGCTTTGAAACAAAACTAATCAGGCCTGAATCCTGACTCTACCATTTACTAGTGATATGATCTTGAGTTAGTTACTTGACCTCCCTTGCTTCAATTTCCCATCTGTAAAATGGGAATTATAATCTACTTCATCGCATTATTGTTAAGATTATAGCTTAAACAGTGCTTGACACACAGTAAATAATCAACAACAGTCAGCTATTCTTGGGGCCAGTCTTGTAGCATAGTGGTTGAGTTCAACACTCCGCTTCAGCGGCCTGGAGTTCACGGGTTTGCATTCCCAGTGCAGACCTACACACTGTTCATCAAGCCATGCTGTGGTGGCATCCTGCATACAAAATAGAGGAAGACTAATATGGATGTTAGTTCAGGGACAATCTTCCTCAAGCAAAAAGAGGAAGACTGGCAATAGATGTTAGCTCAGGGCCGATCTTCCTCACCAAAATAATATTTTAAAAAGTTAGCTATTATTTATTATTTTTATCTCCTCTAGTAGGCTGCAAGCTCCTACAGAACAAGGACAGCAGAAGTATTCATTCTCATGACCCTATCTCCCAGTGCCTTGCACACAAGAACATACTGGGCTAACGTTTGCAGAACAGATGAATATAATGAACTGTTTATAGCAAAAATATGTATATTAAATATGATGACTAGTGCGGACAGAATACTCCAATAATTTGGAGGGCTGTGGAGGACAGGGATCATCCAGAACACTAGCAGTTCGCCCTGTTCCTGAATGTCTGCAAGATCATTTAACCTTGATGGAACACCCAGGGCTCACAGTCACCAAGTCAGGGCAGCTGTGTGGATGGACAGGACCCAGGCCAGACTGAAGAGCTGGGCAGGCTGAGGCATCCTTCCTCTAGCATGGCCTGGGGCAAGAAGTTTCTCCTCTGGAGTCTGCTTAATTTCTTCTTCCAATTTGCAGAAGGTAGGACTGTGATTTCTAAGGACCCTCCTAGTCACTATAGCAGTCTATAGAATCAGAAGATAAAAAAACAGGCCAAGAGAGGGCTGGCCCCAGGGCCCAGTGGTTGGGTTTGCATGCTCTGCTTCTGCAGCCAGGGGTTTCACTGGTTTGGATCCAGGGCGTGGACATGGCACCGCTCATTGGGCCATGCTGAGGCGGCGTCCCACATGTCACAACTAGAAGGATCCACAACTAAAATATACAGCTATGTACTGGGGGGCTTTGGAGAGCAGAAGCAAAAAAAAATCTAAAACCAAAACAGGCCAAGAAAGGAACTGCTGGAGTAAAAGAATAATACCAAAGGTACCAGAGGAGGCATCAGCTCACTGTATTACAAGGGGATCACTGAGTGGGAACTGGCCACCTGACCCAACAAAAAGCAAGGCTTTTTGAAACATGTTTTAAATGAAAGGACCTGAACCTATAAAATCAAAAGAACAAATGGAATAATGGGTGTAGGCTCTAGGTTTCCATTTAATTTAATTCTCATCAGCCTGAAAACTCCTTGGGGGCAAGGACTCTGCCTTGTTGAGTGGCATCATACGCAAAGCCGCTGGCTAAAAATACGTTTCCTCTTGATCTTTTTTCTGGTCACATGGCTAAACTCTATTCCCCAGGTTCCCTTGAAGTTAAATGTGGCCCTGTAACTAGCCCTCATGTAAAGGATGTAAGTGGAAGTGATGGGTGTCATTTCCAGGCATTTAAAATGTGGGTGCACTCCCTCAACTCCCTCTTTTGTCCTTCTGCCAGCTGAAAGCAGGTTACAATGTTGTGTTATGGGATGGTGGTGCATGGGGCCTGGAATCACTGCGTGGAGGAAAGCCACCCACTGACCAGAAATATCCATTTTGGACTACGACATGAGGAGTAATAACCATCTATTGCTTTTGAGCCATTATATTTTTGCAAGCCTATTTGTTATAGCTTCTAACACTAGCCTCATTAATCCAGGTGCCTAGCACATACCAAGGACCTAATTCACATTTGTTGAAACAAGATAAATAAGACCAGACTCCTCCTCTCAACGTGCTGACCAACGAACGACGGAAACAGACAGATGCCAAACACAATGCATGCTGCTGAAGGTGGAAAACAAAGTCAGAGGCATGGTGACTTGTTTGGAGGGGAAAGGCTGGAGAAAGCATCCCAGAGAAGACTTTTGGGCTGGGCCCTAAAGGTTAAGTAGAAGCCAAGCAAATCAGATGGGGTTGGAGATTCCAGACCCAAAGAAAGCACAGGGTAAAGGTACAGAAAGTGGAGTGAGCATTTGTTCACATTGGACCTTATCATTAAATCTCTTTAACTTGGTCAACAGACTGTACAGTGCACTGACTTTCCTTTCCAGGTCTGGCATCAAACAAACAAAACTTGGTTTTTACAGCACACTCATTAACCCTATTGCTTTTTATTTTTTTTTAGGAAGATTAGCCCTGAGCTAACATCCGCGCCCATCTTCCTCCACTTTATATGTGGGACCCCTGCCACAGCATGGCTTAATAAGCAGTGCGTAGATCCGCACCTGGGATCCCAACCAGCAAACCCAAGGCCACTGAAGTGGAATGTGCAAACTTAACCACAACGCCACAGGGCTGGCCCCCCTACTGCTGTTTTAATATAAAAAGTTCCACGATGAATGTCCTTAGAAAGGGCAGAAGTGAATGTTTAATGAATCGTAACAACTCTTTTCTAATAAAGTTCTTGAAGAACGAACGAGATGGTTCTATTACTATTTATAATAATCAGGGAGCCATGCTCTTAGGAATCAATGAGTTCAACCTAAGGTTTAAGATTATCGATTAAGCATCTAATAGTCCCTGGCTTACAAAATGGAACATGAGGCCCCAGATTTACATTAACATTACATTCCTTTAAGAGGAACATCAAGCAGATGGTTTAAGAGTTCAGTCAAAAGATTCTCTACATCCTTTGCTCTTAGCTAAGCGCCTCTAAAACCTGAGATAGTTAACAAACCACTTCCTCCAAAAGTCTGTGAGTCTCTTTATCTGAAAGCAGAGTACCCACGGGGCAGGGACTCGGGAAAAATGCACAAAGGGTGGAAAGTATTGCAGTGGCTTGAGGGTGAGAGGAAGGATGTGGGTGTCTGAAGGCTACCCTGAAGCAGGGAAAAAACTGTCCCCAGTGGTCTTCCAAATACCAATTTAATGATGTATTAGCAAGGTACCCAGGAACTTGTTTTAAACATAAGGGCAAAACAACACCACGGGGCAGACGAGATTTCATTTCAAAAGACTTCAGCATCACTTAGACTTGAGAGAAGCCAGTCAGGCTGCTTCACTCCTATCAAACACCAATTTAATTCGCTGATTCAGAAACAAAATTCTTCAGCCTCCACACCAATTTATCCTACCTCAGCTCTTGGTATCTATCCCCCAAAGGAGAGGGGGTTAAAACCGGGCAGAGGGGGGACTACCTTGAAAGTAAAGCAACTCTTATGATGGCTAGAACGATTTCTCCCTTAAATCTAAGGAATACTGCAGCTGCCAGTCAACACTACCGGTCCGTGAATACAGCAAAACGCCAGCACCTGCCACCCTGCATCTGGGGCCTTTTATTTTTTGGTAAATGTGGCAGGAAAGACTCTCAGAGAGAAGATCAACTGCTTTATCTGAGAGAAAGGGAAGCCGCAGGGAAGAGAAACAAGAAGCATAGCGCCCATCCTTGGGTACTTTGTGTGTCTCCTCTCTATGCACTGAAAGGGCTCTTTGTGTCACACACACACACACACACACACACACACACCCGGCGAGTCTGTGTGATTTATGGGGGGAGGAGGGGCAAGAAGGGTGATTTTGTTATCTCTCTTCTCAGTGAGTCCCAGCAAATCTCCGTCTGGGCCCAAGCTCGGTGGCCCCTTTCTGGCCCAGTCCCCCCGTCTGTGGCCGCAGAGATAAGAGAGGGAAGGCGACCAAACAAAAACAGTCATCGATCTAGGGAAGTAGAGAGGAAATCCAGCGAGCAGGGAAGGGAAGAGAAAGGAGCCTGAGGGAGCAGAAGAGGTGGTGGGCAGAGGAAGAGGAACGAAGGCTCCAGCACGGGGGACAGGGGAAGGGTGGGTGGGTGGTGGCACAGGAAGAGTGAAGGGGAGGATGGGGGAAGTGCAAGGGAGGTGCCAGAAATAGGCAGGAGGATGCGATGGGGAAGGCGACGGCCGCAGAAGGAGGCGGCCGAGAGGTGGAGGAGTGGGGCAGGCGTGGGGTGGGGTGGGGTGGGGAGGGAAGCAGCACGGGGCATCAATTATTAAGTGATTACATCATCCCTGACATTAAAACAACACACACAGCCCGGGTCCCTGCGGGGGGCCCCGAAAGGAGGGCGGGGGCGGAGTCTGGGCCAGCCTCGCCCCCAAGCCAATTCCCACTCTCACCCCGCGCCCGCTCGCGGCCGAGGAAATGGGCCCCCATGCCTGCGCTACCTTGGGGCCGCACCCCGCAGAGGTGTCCTCCGGGGCGGCCGGCGGAAGACTCCGAGCGGGGCCAGCTCCCCGGCAGCCCCGCGGGGCGCCCCGGAGGCGGCGGCGGCAAAGAGACTGCAGCGCGGGGCCCCGCGGCGGGGGCGGCGCTGCGCTGGGGCCCCGGTGGCTGTCTCCGCAGCATCCTCGCGGCCTCCCGCGGCGCATCCCCGGCCACTTACCTGCGCGGCGCTCAGGCTCCGGAGCCCATTCACATGGTCCTTTCCCCGCCCTCCTCCGGCGCGGCCGAGGCGGCTCCGGTGGCTCCCCGGCGGGCCCGGGAGCCGGTGGGCCTTCCGAGAGCGCCGAAGGGGCGGCGCCGGGTGTCCCCGGCCCGGCGGCCGGATCCCTCCCCGGCGCGGGCGGTGGCCGCCGGGCGGTGCAGCGCAGGCGGCGGCTTTGTGTGTGCCCGGGGAGCCCTCGGTGCGCGGGGTGAAGCGCCGCGCGCCGGAATGGCAGAGGACGCGCGGCTCCGAGGGCAGCCTCGCCTCTGCTACCGCGGCCGGCCGGCGGGCTGGTCTCAGCGGCCTCCGGCTTGCGGCGACCCCTCCTCCTCTGCCGTGGCAGCCCCCTCCCCACCCGCTCGGCTCCTGACAGATGGCGCAACTGCAACGACACGCCGCCGCCGCCGCGGCTGCTCGCAGCTACTCACGCTGATGCTCCAGCCCCTCCAGCCCCAGCGAGGAGCGAGGAGGGGCGGGACGCACCCTAAGAGTGGCAGGCCCCGCTGCCCTATCAACGGGCCCCTCAGGAGCTGTGGGCGTCGACCATTGGTGTCGGGGACGGGGGCGGGGCTGCGATGGGTGGGGCCACCGAGTGGGTCGAGCGTTACTGTGGCAGCGGGCATCCTGGCGCGCGTGCCGAGTAGGGTGTGAGAGGGGATGCGAGGTTGGAGGAGTTGTGTGTTCTTGAGGATTGTGTGGACTTGTGAGGTAGTGGGTTAGGGCGAGGGAAGGAGGAGAGAGTGTGAGCCACAGTTTCTGCTTCGTGGAAGCTTGCAGCTGCCACTGCAGAAAGGCATCTGCCATTCCCCCAGACCATGGGAACCTGCCTCTAGAAAGGGCTCTCTTGACTTTCTGGTGTCTTTTCACTTGAAGGTGGGAGGAGAAATTGGGAAAGTGTTAGGGTGGTGAAAGGTTTTTCTCTGATCAAACTGAAGACTGCGGAGCAAGGTAGCATGTCATCCCAGAAAGCTGGAAAAGCTGAGAACCCTGGAAGTGCACAATTAATATTATTAATAATGAGGAGGAAGAGAAAAAAAGAGGAGGGGGAGGAGAAGAAGGAAATTAGGATTAATTTATATCTCCTGTTTTCGTGGAAACACACACACGTATGCATTTATTTTCAAGCAGAAGTCTGGAGGAACTGTTACTGAAATGGGAGGAAGAGGTTGGAGAGGGCAGCCCGCTGCTAAGGAATCTGCAATCATGGAGATTTGTTTGTATAGGTTTTTCCAAAATCATGTTTAATTGTAGCCATTGGTTGTCTTTGGTTTCTCATGACATTCAACCTTCTCATGTTTTTTCCTTTCGCTGAATCTGAGCTTTTGCTCAGATTTTCCTTAATGAAATAATAGCAGGGTTAGTATACTGTTGAGAGTGCATCAGTCTTTATTTCCTATCCAGCTTTTCTATGGCAGGATGTAACTTCATAAAAAGAAACACTTTGACTTCCTGATTTTCTTTATAGGTAATTCCTGTTTACTGAAAGTTCTGCTTTAAGGCATGCTCAGATTCATTTTCCTTAATGATTTTGGCAAGAACTCCACCCTCCTCCCTCAGCAAGTCTAATATTCTGAGAAATATGAGTTGGCTTCTGCTTCTGTACTCAAAATCTATAATATTACTTTTCCTGCCCACTAATTTTTTTAACTGTAGTTTTAAAAAATCAGTCACTTTTGCTGACTTTTTTCTTTTTGCACATTCTTTTTAAAGTTGCTAACATTAAATAAATGGTCCCCATTTTTATGGATGAGGAAACTGAGGACAAGAGAAGTTAGTAACTAAACTCAAGCTGGTAGTAAAGGGTGGTTACTGTGGTTTTTTTCTCCCTCCTTAAACAAAACGATAAATGAACCATAGTCCCAAGAAATGGACCCACAACTAAGACTAACTGATTTCCATACAAGAGAATGCCAACTTCATCTAGCCAAGAATTGTTTATCTCAAGCAAAGGGACTCCTCTTCCTTAGTACTAGCCCCCATAGCTGTGCTAAGTTTATCTGAATTGAGATGGAAAGGCTATTGTCTAGAGCAATGATTCTCAAACCTTAGCATGTATCAGAATTACCAGAAGGAGCTCGTTAAAACACAGATTGGTGGCTCCCAGCCTGAGTGTCTGATTCACTAAGTTTGGGATGGGGCCCAAGACTTTGCACTTCTAACACTTCCCAGGTGATACTAAAGCTGCTGGTCTGGGTACCATACCTTAAGAAGGACTGGTCTAGAACCAGGCTGTCCAGTGTGCTAGCCACTAACCACACATGGCTATTAACTATTTGAAATGTTCTTGAGTATTTGAAATGTGGCTAGCGCAAATTGAGATTTGCTGTAAACGCAAAAGACATTGGATTTCAAAGATTTAGCATGAAAAAAAGAAATGTAAAACATGTAATTAATTGATTATATGTTAAGATGATAATAGTCTGAATGTATTGTGCTAAATAAAATATATTATTAAAGTTAATCACCTATTTCTTTAAATTTTTAATGTAGCTACTAGAGAATTTAAAACAGCATATGTGGCTCACATTATATTTCCATCGGATAGAACTGGTCTAAAGTTGTTTCTGATTCCAGCTACACAGTGCACACTGTTGAGAACACACTTATCCTTTCTGGACATTACTGCTCTCACATATAAAATGGGGAAATAATAAAACTGATCTCACACTGCTTGTGTGAAAACTAAATGGACACGGAAGCAGTTTTTGCATGCCTTCCTCCTTTTCAAAGATAAACTGTCATATACTTGCAGAAAAACTGCTCTTAAGATATAGACCTCCTTGGAATTCCGTGTTAGACTCAATTTGTCTTCCATGAAATCTGAAATAGGTGGGGTAAGGCACCTCATGGTTTATGGTTTCTTCAAAAGGAGTCACTTTTTGGCGTCTGTAACTCTAATAACTTCTTGATCTAATTAGTGGACAAAAAGAAGAGACAATGCAATTAAAATGACAGATTACCTGCTCCCATCAAATCTTCATCCTGTTTTTCTAATTCTTTCCTTGCCTAGCTTTTTAATCTGTTGCCCTTCTTAAATGTAGCTTTAAATGGATTTGAGCTCCTCAGGAGGGTTTGCTGACAGTCTGAACAAGTGGACAGAGTACTGTGAAAGATTTGGACATTATTCCTCATTTTGATCTGCTGTGCAGGTCTCTACAAGAGACTGTGATTAACGACCCAGGACAATGTCCCTCACCTATCTGAAATAAGTCATATTGTCCTCTACACTCCTCCAATTTTGTTTTGTTTTCTTACAGACAGCTTATATACACCACTTATAATGTAGGCATTGTTCTAGAATTTCTTTTTGATTTGCCTGGTAATGGTTATTTTTATTTTTTCTATTTTTTTTTGCCTTAAATTTTCCTATTTCTATCTAGGCTTTCCTTATTTTGTCTCAACTGAATTCCTTATTCTCTTGCCTTTAAAATAACATTTTTCTTATTTTTAATTTTATGAGTTAAAATATTTTCTTGCCTTATTATTGCATTTTAGTTTTAATCTTCTCTTAACTGTCAATTCAATAACCCCACATTTGGCAAAGGTAGGAATCCTTAATATAGAGTTTTTACAAATCAACAAGCAAATAAAGATGAAGACTCCAATTGAAAAATACGCTTAGCGGGACGGCCCTGTGGCCGAGTGGTTAAGTTCGCGTGGTCGGCTTTGGCGGCTCAGGGTTTCACTGGTTCGGATCCTGGGTGCAGACATGGCACTGCTCATCAGGCCATGTTGAGGTGGTGTCCCACATGCCACAAATAGAAGGACCCACAACTAAAACATACAACTATGTAGTAGGGGGATTTGGGGAGAAAAAGCAATAATACAAAAAAAAAAAGATTGACAACAGTTGTTAGCTCAGGTGCCAATCTTGGAAGGAAGGAAGGGAGGGAGGGAAGGAGGGAGGAAGGAAAAGAAGAAGGAAAGAAAGAAAGAAAAATACATGTAAAGGAAATACATCCCCAAATGACCTGTAAACATGAAAAGACATTCATCTTGGCTTGTAACAAAAGTAGTGTAAAGATATAGTTTTTTCAACTACCTAGTTGGCCAAAGGCATAAAAGGATGTAGGGAAATGGATACCCACATGCTACTAGAGGGAGTATTAATTAGTATAACACTTCTAGAGGACAATTTAACAACATTTATGAAAAGCCTTTTAAAAAGTATATTCCTTTGACCCACCAATTCTACTTCTGGGAAAGAATGGACCAAGTTTGCAAAGATATACCTATGATGCAAGTACTTGGAACATTGTTTATAACAGTGAAAAATTGAGGAAGGTCCATTAATAAGGGATTTGGCAGATGGGAGCAGAAGCCCTCCAAACCTCCCGGCCCTGGCAGGGAGCCTCTGCTGGACACCAGCTCCATGGCAAGTCTCCCCCAAAAGGGAGGAAAAACAGCAGAGAAGAAGGGGAGGAAGAGAAAAGGGAAAATTAAAGTAGCGAAGAAAGGAAAAAGTTTAAAAAGTTTTATTGTTTCTTCTGGAAAGATTTTCAGAAAAAATTAAGAGAAAAAAGTGAACAACAATTTAGCATGTGTATGTGTATATATATGTATTTATCTTTATACATATATATTCCATTGTTTTTAAACTTTATATGTGTAAATTTTTGTAGAAAGAAAAGTATGCAACTACATACATGAACGTTTTAACGATTTTCTCCAAGTTATCAGATTATAGGTCATCCTTCTTTTTCATCCTTTTCTTAATTTTCTGAAATTTTGCATTGGGAACTTATTATGTGTTAATAGAAGAAACAATAAAAATTTTAAGACTTTTTCTTTTCTTTGCTGGATTATTACCTGGTGTGGTTCAAGTGTCAGGAAATGGAACTTAGTCAACCTTGAGGGCCTAAATGGAAATACTTCTAATTTCATGTACAGTCATGTGCTGCATAACAACATTTCAGTCAATGACAAGACTGCACATATGGGGTGGTCCCATAAGATTGGTACCATATAGCCTAAGTGGATAGTAGGCTATACCATCTAGGTTGTTTAAGTTCTCACAAGGCTGAAATTGCTGAACGACACATTTATCAGAAGGTATCCCAGTCATTAAGCGACACACGACTATAGTTATCTTCCAACAGATCTCCTACAGGAACCCTTGTGGGAGTCTAACAAGGAGACTCTCTTGTCATAAGATGGCCTGTCCCTTTCTTTTACATCCTAACTAGCTGTACCTCCTACTCTGGCCCTTTCTTACCTACTCACACTACTCTAATTTCCTGGCTCCACTCTAAGCAGTCATGGTGTTGCGACTTGTGTGTGGCTGAGCCACTGGAAAGCCCCACCCTGGTGCAGATACAGGGTCAGAAGCCTTCAGACTCCCCTGTTTGCAAGCATAGGTTGGTTAGGCCTGATCTTCTTTGGGTGAACTGAGCCTGACTTGGGAGTCACCCCTGGGGAGACACTCAAGAGCCACACAGTGAGGCCAGAAGGTTCTGTGTGTGTGTGTGTGTGTGTGAGATCTAGTAGAGTGTGCCTTTGATGATTCAGATATTTTTCTGGTCATAGCCTGTTGTAGTCCTAAAGAAAAAAGATCATGTCTCAGCTTTCTAATTTGTTTAGTGATCTACATCTGTATGAGGCATGGACTTTGTAACATTAATCTTGCCACTTTCAGGAATTCAAATATTCTATCTGTCAGATTGTCAGGGAAAAAATGAACAGAAGGAAGAGAAAATTATTATATCAGTCAAGGTTTTTGGTTGCAAGTATTAGAAACCAACTATGTTTAATTAAAGCAGGAAAGGAATGTGTTAGAAGGAAATCAGGTGGCTTGAGAACCAGGCTCAGAAAATAAGCAGGAACCAAGAATTGCCACGCAGCGAAACACCAGGGCATTCTCTGTTGGCGCCCTCACATTGCCAGGGACTTCTAGCACTACTGGAGGTGGATTCTACGCTGTTTTTTCATCTTCATTTCATTTGCTGAAGATTCAAATTCCTGGGTGGTGGTATCCAATAGGTTGGCCATACTGTCAATAGAGGTCGGAGGTCAGGAGGCAGAAGAAGATAAGGGGTGTTTGGCTTTCTTCAGCTTCTGTGGAAAATGATGTGGTCTTGCCCCAACCAACTCAGATGATAGAACTTTTCCCAAAATAGTAAGAGAAATGGCATGCTGGGCCAGAATTTTAAAAGATGACAAATGCCCCCTACAATTGTTCGCCAATGTCTCTGTGAACCTCGGTGTTCCATGACTGACTGTCACTACTTATTTAACAGGGACGTCTTCCTTTCCAGTCATGATTCTGTTCCCTGACAAGAGGATGACAGGCTAGGTCCCACATTTATATTCCCCAGTGAGGTACACAATATCTGCTTGAACATAATGTCTCACATGAATGATCTTTTAACTTTCCTTTATTGTACATTTCCCGTGAGAGAGTTAATTGTCTCTGAGAGTGAAGGATTTATGACAGGTCTTACAGGGATGTGAAGCTTCTGAGGAATGGGAAGACGGATAGAATGTCTACCCTTTCTCCTATCCTGAGAGCTAGCATAAGAGGCTCTGTCAGTCTTAGCCTCTTCCTGTTCATTACCATCTTTCATGTAGAAGACATTCTTGGAGTGGCTGCCCAGCTCACAGTGATTTGCACTTTCTGGGAATAGCTCCCCAAACCCAAAGATGGGCTTCTGGAGACCATGTCTATATGAAGTGACTCTTCAACGCCCCAGCCTAGCCACAGCCAAATGATCAGGGGTAGACACTTATCCCATAATGAGCCAAGGATTATTCATTGAGAATTTAAAAACTGCATTAGAGATATACAGACTTGGATGTATTAGCCAGGAAAACCCAACTGTTATAATAAACAATCCCTAAATCTCTGTGGCTTTATATAACAAAGATTTACTTCTCTAGCAAGTCACAGTCCAATTGGGTGTTTGTTGGACAACTTTTCACAAAGCCATTTGGGGACCCATGCCCGCTTCAACCAGAATTTTACTGGACTCTCTTCATACCACTGGGAAACAAGGGAAAAGAGAGAATTGCATGGCAGATTTTAGGAGTCAGACCTAAAAGTGACATATATCTTTTCTGATCGCATTCTATTGGCCAGAAATAGTCACATGGCTACACTTATATGCAAAGGAGCTGGGAAATGTAGTCTAGTGGTATTTCCAGGAAGAAGAGGAAATGGCTTTGGTGAGTATCTAGCCAGTGTGGCACACCGGGAGATGTTAAAACTGAGCCGTCCTCTGGGGAGACCACCTGCAAAGTCCTGATGCTAAGGCTCCTTCAGCATTTTGACTTCTTCGCTTCCTCTAACTTGGTTAGTCAACTCCTTCTTGGACTCACTAAGATATTTCAACATCTGTCCAACACATATCTTCTTACGTTCAAGGTAGCCAGATATGTATACACATGTACAATGTGGTATATGTATAAGGACAACAATTAACAGCATTTTTGTAATGACAAAAGGTTGAAAACATCTTAAATGTCTGTCAATAGGTGACTAGTGGAATAAATTAAGTTGCATGCCATGGATTATGCCTTAAAATAGACTGAATTTTTTGGACCCGGTGGGAAATGTATTTTCCCCCCTCGCCTTCCACTTTAGCATTGCTGACCAGTACTAATCTGGGGAAAGTAGGAGGTGGGGGAAGAAATAGGTGAACTGAGAGTTCTCAAAGTATATCCATGAAAACAAAACTTGAAAATTTCTAAGGAGTAAAAAATTGCATCTAGGATTCCTCAGGGAGGAAGTTTTGCCCTTCACACACTATCAACAGATATGGATGTTAACTTTAAAATTGGTGCCATTTGACATGTGCCCTGGCAAAACCATCTCTTGCCCTCCTCATGTCCGGCTGGATGAAGACTGCCAGATTATAAAACAAACAAAACAAAAAGCAGGCCAAATTAGTAAAGCAACACCCAAAGTGAAATTTAAAGGAAGATACCTGATATTCCTTCCAAATTTTAAAACTATCTTAAATTTTTGTATTTTGTGTTTATGTGAAAACACCTGGGTCTGTCAGAATCAATAATAAGAGCAGAAGTCATTATTTGGGGTGTGTGACTTTGACAAGTGTCAGTATGGAAATCCAGATCCTTGTTATATTTTAGAGGTTTAATATTTCTAGCTTATAAATCAAGATCAACTGCCCTGATCTTCGGAGGTCCCAGCCCAATCTGAAGAAACAACGCGTCTTCATATGATTCATATGGAATCAAAAGTCCAATGAAAATAAAGCAGCCAGAGAAGATCTCAAATAGACTTAAATTATTGATGAGCTTATAGAAATTATATCCATTTTAAACCAAGAGAATCAAGTTTACTAGGAATGGTTTATTGAAAAATCAGAGAATATTTCATACTGGGTAAAATTGAAATTTATTCCATCTTACATTCAATTTATCATTTATTTTAATTCAATTTATTTTATTTAATTGCCTTTGGGTAAGCTGTGTGCATCCCCCAAACTCACTCTTTCTCTTTCTCTCTCTCTTTTTTCTCTCACCAGAAAGAGAAACATTTTATTTCTATTCAAATCTGAAATTAGATAAGGACATTCCTTTCACCAATAATACTTAACATTGTTCTGAAAATTCTAGTAAATGCAATAAAACGAGATGAAGAAATCATACATAGAAGTAATGAAAAAGAGACAAAATTCCTATTATTTCCTTTTGATGTGATTGTCTACCTGGAAAGACCACATGACTCAATTGAAACACTATTAAAACTAGTAAATGAATTTAGTAAGGAAGCCAGTTGCCAAAGATCTTAAGATTAGGTTCTAAAAACAATGACTGAGGTGAAAATTGTGCACAGCTAAAATGACCCTTGAAAATTCTCCAAACGGCCCTGAAATACTGGATATGTGGGGGTTGTTTATGCAACTCTATACACTATATCTGTATAGATGTATAAATATACAGTAATTCACAGCATATTAGACTATATACGTAAAACAATTTAACAGTACTCATTTTTATGCCAAAAACGTGTTTGAACATGTCATTATATGCACACATGATATATCTCTACCATAGACAAAATATCCATAACTTTTCTATATAGCTAGTTAGAAATTATAATTTTTAAAAGTCTCCTTTACAATAGCAACCAAAAATACGTAGGGGTTGTGTCTTAGTTTGAGTTCCCCTAGAAGCTGACCCTGAACCAAGAGGAGCGTTAGAGTTGTTTATTGAAGAGGAATCCCAGGAGCCCAGTCTCGGAATGAGGATGGAGACAGGGAAGGGAAGGAAGTCAACAGGGGTACACTATCAAGCCAGTTATTCCTGGGGGCAAACGGAACACCACCCTCCCATCCCTCTGGGAGATCATGTGAGCATGTGACAGAATTATTCTGACAAAAGGCAGAAGAAGCTGGGTGTTTACCCAACAACTCATCATCATCATTGGCTAAAGGCCATTCCTAGGGACACAGACTCCAGATTTTCTGCTTGTCCTGCCAACAGGCCTTGTGAACTCCTATGGCTAGAATAAACCCCTCATAAGGCCCAAGGATGCTCAGGAAGCAGCCCCTGGCACGTAGATAGGAATGCCAAAGGTATTTGGTGGGCGGGGCGCTGGCAGAGTCTAACCCATGTTAACCTAAAAAGGAGTGAGACCTATATAGAAAAACCACACATGTCTACTGAGAATCATAAGTAAAAAAGATTTAAATGGAGAGATGGGCTGTGTTCCTGGGAGGAAAGACTTAATAATGTTAAGATTTCAATTTCCGCACAATTAAACTATAAATCAACTATAATTCCAATTAAAATTCTACTGGGGCTTTTTTTTTCTTTTATGTTTATCTGGACAGAAAAATGAATGAGAATAGCTAAATTTTTTTTTTTAGTTTTTTTTTCCCTTTTTCTCCCCAAAGCCCCCCAGTACATAGTTGTATATTGTAGTTGTGGGTCCTTCTAGTTGTGGCATGTGGGATGCCACCTCAGCACGGCCTGATGAGCAGCCACGTCCACGCCCAGGATTTGAACCGGCTAAACCCTGGGCTGCCAAAGCAGAACATGCGAACTTAACCACTCAGCCAGGGTGCCGGCCCTGAATAGCTAAAATTTTTTGAAAACCTTCATGTAGTGAATATTACTCTTGAAAATCCTTTGAATAATAATGAGAGGGTACTGGCTTTACCAGATAATAAAACAGATTGGTAGTGGTGCAGGGTCAGACAGACAGACAAAGGAATATTCCAAAGATTGCAGGAACACACCCAAATATTCATAAGCGTGTAATATATATGTGGCATTTCAAATCAGCCATAAATGAAAGTAATTATTATGAATATCATTGGGGCAACTTAAATCTTATGTCATCATTACAGCAAAACAAATTCCACACGGATTTTAAGATTAAAATGTATATAAGTTAAAATATTAACGTACCAAATAGAAGAAAATAAAGGCGAATATTTATGGCTAAGTCCATAATAGAATGGGTAAGTGTAGCCTGAGCTGGACACCTGAGATAGGACCCTGAGATAGGATCCTAGAGGGAAGAAATGATAGAATCGAGTACATGATAATGAAAAACATCTATCAACCAAAAATACCACAAACAAGAGCAAAAGACAAAAGAGAAAGCATTAATATATTTAATATATAAAAAGTGCTTGAAGTTCTTGAAAATCAACAAGGAAATATTTAAAAACTAATAAAAATTAAACTGGGCAGAATATTCATTCAACCATTACTCAACAAATATTTATGAGAGCCTTCACTGTGCCATGAAGAGAACAGAGAGTAGGAAGCAGAAGTAGTTTGACAGAGTGATCAGGAAAGACCTCTCTGAGGAGTGGCGTATAAATCAAGACCTTTAGGATGAGAAGGAGACTTCTAGGTGAAAAGAGGTAGGAGGAAGTGGGAAGAGCTTTCTAGTAGGAGGGAACAGCATGTGCAAAGGCCCTGGAGTGGCAAAATGTTTAGTGGTACAAGAAATGGAATGGAGGCCAGTGTGATAAGGGTGAGAGCAGGGAAAGTGGCAAGGAATGAAATGGAAGAGGTAGACATGGATCAAGTCAGGCAGAGGCTTCTAGATGGTGATAACTCGCTTGGAATTTATCTGAAAAATCATGGGAATCCAATGAAGGGCTTTAAGCAGGAACATAACATGATCAAACTTTCCACTTAAAAAAACATATCCTGTGACTGCTTTATGGACAACAGATTGGAGGGAAGCAAGAGACTAAAAGGGTGACAAGATGGGACGTTATTGTGGGGTGTAGGCTGGGCTAGGTGATGCTGACTTGGATTGAGGTTTACAGAGGAGAGGAGAGGAGTGGAAGGGTTGAGATATATTTTGGAAAGAGAAACAATAGGACTTGCTTATGAGTGAGAAGGGAAGGCCCACTGGGGAAGGACAAAGCAAACAAGAATGACTCTCAGGTTCCTAACTAAATAGCCCTGAGAATGGCAGTGACATTTTAAGTCAGGGATGACAGAGGGATGAGCAGGAGGGAATCAATGTTTCTTTTTGTCTGTTTGTGTGTTTTTTGAGGAAGAGGATTTTTGGAATGTTAAATGAGGTAACAGACTAAACCCTTAGCAGAGGGCCAGGAAAGACTTCATAACGTATTAGGTAGGACCTCAAAATATGTATTTTTATGATTGAAAAAATGTAGACTGTTTCATTTATCTTAAAAAGATCACAGTGAGGCTGGCCCTGTGGTGCAGTGGTTAAGTTTGCATGTTCTGCTTCAGATGCCCCGGGGTTGGCTGGTTGGGATCCCGGGTGTGGACCTATACACTGCTTGGCAAGCCATGCTGTGGTAGGCGTCCCACATAAAATAGAGGAAGATGGGCACAGATGTTAGCTCAGGGCCAGTCTTCCTCAGCAAAATGAGGAGGATTGGCAGCAGATGTTACCTCCGAGCTAATCTTCCTCAAAAAAAAAAAAAAAAAAGTGACTTTTTTTTGGTTCTTAGTCATCATTTTATATAATAAGGAAACTGAGGATTTGAGAAGTCATTCATTTTATTTTATTTTTTTTTGACAAGGTCACTTTTTTTGCTCAGTGTCTTGCTATGATTTGGTTTTAGGACCAAAACTATAATTGCCTTAGTAATTAGGAATGCTTTCAGCTGCATATAATAGAAAAAGTGATGAACAGTGGCTAAAACAAATGGATTTATTGTCCTCATATGAACAAGTCTAGAGACGGCCAGTTGGTGGCATTGGTTCATCTTCTCAAAGGGGTCATCAAAACCCCAGGTTCTTTCTATCTTTCTGCTTTACCATCCATGGCCTGTTGGCTTTCCCTCTGAGGGCTCATCCTGTCATGGTTGCAATATGGCTGCCACAACCAATGGCCAGAAATGGCAGAAGGTGAGTGGGTTGGATTGGCCTCGGATCAGCCAAGGAGAACTTCTAGCTTTTTACCAGGAGCAGAATCCCCCAGCAGACCTCCCCTTACATATCATTGGAAAGGATGGGATCACATGTTCATCTTTCCCCAGACCAGAGGCCAGAACTGTTTCTTGATATCAAAGGCTCTCTGCACAATATCTGAACAAGATGAGGGCTCTGTTGGGTAAGCAGCTACAGATCCCCACCTCATGACACCTGAGCCACTGCACCTCCCCCTCTCCCATGATGCTCCTCTGCTCTGATAACCAGTCTGTCCCTCAACGTGTCTGTCTATGCTTTGTTTCCTGCCTATTTTCCATAGCTTTTCTAACAGGGACCGTGCAGACAGGATTTGCTGATTCTCTATTTTAGACAAATCTATCCACCAATTAGTTGAAGAAAAAAAACATACTGTTATGTCTTCTTTCTTGCCCCCAGAGTTCCAAATGCCAAAAACCCCCAGTAAACCCTGAATGTTTCATGAGTGTTTTTGGTTTGCAGCCAAGCTGTTAAAATTTCAATACAACTTGAAGTTTACTGAAACTTGTGTATTGGTCACAGAAATCTGTAAATGAATCTATCTTTGCAACCTTTAAAGAAAAAGCCAATAAATCCAGATTATATATTAAAAGCCCTCATATGTTGCCAGAGCCCACAATGAAATAAAGAAAAAATATACTTCTGAATGCAACTTGTTTTTCTCGAGATATCTTTGGGTAAATTCTTCTTATAGTTAAACTTTTAGTGCCTTCTTTGCTATGAATATAGTCCTCATGAGTTCATCAGACAGAAAATAATTACTGAGGACACAGCTGTGGTCCAGTCAAGCTAGAGATTTCAACATGCCTGGGAAAGCATAGTTAGAACTTGGGACAGGCCAGGCAAAATGTCTATAGGAAAGATTTGATTTTTTAAAAAATCACTGGAAAACACTTACTTTGCACAGGATTTAGCTACCCGAAAGGCCTGGAGTACACAAGGTTATTTCAGAAATAAGCTAATACAAATTTCTTAGCAAATACCACATCGTATTTATTCCAACTAACAGAGTAACAATGTTTGGATCTTATGCTTCTTGCTAGGGCCTTGTTAACAAGAAGCCATATATGAATTTAATTATCAATGCATTTGGAATTTCTCTTCTTATCTTCTATCTTAGAATGCCCAATATCCTAATTTTTTCCAGCATCGTGGTCTTGGAGTTCTGCCTACACTTCTGGTAAATCTTTTAAGACTCAGGATTGCTCTAGGATTTGGTCTTTTGAAATCTATTAAGAGGGTTTCCTCTCCGCTAACCCCATGGTGTGTGTTCTTTCTTTCTTTGTTTTCCCATAGCTATTTCCACTGTGTCTTTCAATTAGCACAATGCAATGATGAGGAGAGGGAAACTGGCTTAGAATTTTGAAGATTGGAAAGTTGGGTCGATGCCAAAAAGTATGAGCCAGCCTATTTCCCCCTTTGCTCCTCTACTTGCTCAGGTCACTGAAGACTGGAAAGTCTGAGGACGAAAAAGATATGAGGGTTATCTTTTGTTAACAGAAGCAAGCAAATGCACAAGTTTGCACTTTTTAAGCAGTATTATAACTATTCAGTATGATGAAAGGGAGCTCTCTCAGGCAGATCCATGAAAAACGATATAAGTGGAAACAGCAATTCATTACAAGAATTTTTAAAAAGATTTCTGGGGCCGACCCTGTGGCCGAGTGGTTAAGTTCCGCTTCGGCAGCCCAGGGTTTCACTGGTTTGGATCCTGGGTGAGGGCATGGCACCGCTCATCCGGCCATGCTGAGGCGGCATCCCATATGCCACAACTAGAAGGACCTACAACTAAAACTACACAACTATGTACTGGTAGGCTTTGGGGAGAAAAAGGAAAAATAAAATCTTTAAAAAGATTTCTTCTTCTTCCTCTTCTTTGTCTTTTTCCTACTGAAATTCTGATTCTTTCTCATTTTCTTCCTAGTTCCTGGTATTTTCCATGTCAGGTCTATTCTCTCTTGTCTTCAGAAACAGAGGATTTTGGCTTTCTATTTAACAGGACACTCATTAAAGCTAAGCCAGCAGCTTTCCCTGTTCCAGGAGGAGGGGGCTCCAGCCGGAAAAAGGACAGAGCTTCCAGAGAGAAGCCCTGGAAGGGTCAGAGATGGAGCTCAGAGGGGGGCTTAACTTTTCAAAGCTACTCTTCCCTTTTGGAGGAGAAAAAAGGAGGATCAGAGGGTTGAGTTCCCTCACACCACTTCTAGAACCTGCTTGAGACTTTACCACTACCAAACCAAGACTACAGTGTACAGTTGGTATGCCCATTTCAGTTAATTCAGTTGCAAAGGAAAAAACAGATCCACTTGCAGATTTAGAAACAAAAGCCCAGGAGTGTGGCAGTTAAGGCCCAGTGATTATCACCACCATCATCTTCCTTTCTAACGAAATGTAATTGTATTTTTGTTCACACATCCTTAGGGAATTTCTGGCAGGATACCCAACAACTGCTGTCAATGGTCACCTCTGGGGAGTGCTCATAGGGCAACAATGGGCTGGAGGGACTTTTACCTTTTGCTGAATATCATCTGTCCCATTGGAGCTTTTTATAAAGTCCATATATTATTTTTATTTTAAAAAACTAGTGACTCAACTTTTAAGCTATTGAGTAGACATGACGTCTTAAAGGAGCTACTTTACTGCTTAACATAAAGAGAAAGACAGGTAAAGAGAAAGAACTGAAGAAATTCCTTTTTCTAGAGCCCCTCCCACCCTCCCACCCCAAGACTGAAATACCAACCTATCTATTCAGATAGAAAGATGGACAGTATGATGGTGGCCACTTAGAAGCAGGGGAAGCTGAAGTTTAATTCAGCGCTGCAGATGTGGATGCACTGTATTGATTTCCTCTTCTTTCTTTTTCTGTTCAGAGCTTTCCTCATTTGCTTTTGATTGGTGGTACATCAAGCCTTCCTATAACCAAGAGGAGCTCTGAGCCTTGCTTTCCAGAATCCCATCATTTCCTCAGGTTCCTGAAGCATTCCTCCTACAGGATTGCGTGCATGGTTTCAATGGGATTTCTTTTTTCTATTTCAGTTTCTGTTTGTAAATTGAAAACTAAAAGCCCGTGGGTTGGAATGAATGAAGTCTGGGAAGAGATGCATCGTCTTCCATTTGGAGCCCTGAATACAAATCATCATTGAGGGCTGAGGAGAGAGAGGAAGAGAGGGAGAGAGGGGAGGTAGCAGGGAGGGAGGGAGAGAACAGATGGAATTAATGGGCACCGTCTCATTTTATAATTAAAAGTAGGAAACTTTGATAGATATATGGGTGTTTCTCATAGATAATGGAGCCACACCACTAATGTTTCTTGATTTCTACAACCGAAGTATTTCTTAAAGAAATATAAATCTATTTCTTTTGCAAATCATTTAACAATTTATGTGCCCATGAGGAGCTTCCCATTTAGAAGACTCTAATTAGGAATATTTCTGTAAAGCCCATTTTATTAATTATCTCTTCCCTTTTATATGCCTCAGCCTTTTTCATTCTACTAGTTTTTCCTTCTTATCAAATAAACTTATTTATGACATTTTCATCTTAAAATAAAGAAAGAATGCTCCCAAAATGTCCCCCCAGCTGCTATGCTCTCTCCTCTTCTCGGCTAAGATGCTTCAAAAGGATGGTCCACCCTTCACTGAACCAGTACTGTTTCCTCTAGGTTACCAACTTCCTTGATATGAAATCCAAGAAACATGCTTTATATTCATTTTATCAGACCCTCCAGTATCCTTCGATCCTCCCGGAATGCTTTCCTTCTTAAACCTTTTCCTCCCTGGACGTCCATGACTTCATTCTCCCCCAGGTTTCTTCTTCTTTCTCCTCTTGTTTCTTCTCATCTTCCTTTGTTTATTCTTATACTGATGCTCAACTTCAAATGTCAACAGTCCCCAGTTTTGTTGGAAATCCCAGGTCTTCTCACTCCCTTTGGAATTGGATTCATTCATTCAAATATTTCTTGAGTTCTTATTGTAGATAAGGCAGAGTCCCTGCCCACTGAGCTCAAGTCTAGTGACGGTGACTTTTACACACGTTCTAATGACCACCAGGACCAGAAGTCCAGCCCAGATCTTTCTTTTGAGTTCTAGACTGTTAGAACCAACATCTGCGGGACATTTCTACTTGCATGTCTCAGCCACTTCAAACCACACATGTTAAAAATAGAATTGCTCCTCTTTCCACCCCTACCGAAACACTCTCCTCCTGGGAGTTTGGTGACCCCATCTATTCAGTCACCCAAGAACAACCTGGGAGAATTTATTGGCTCCTTCTTCTCCTTTAGCCTGTGTATCCAATTTGTCAGCCGGGTTATTTGTTTCCTTTTGAAAATGACTCAAATCTGTCCTCAGTGCTCTCTATTCCCAAAGTGTCCACCTTAATTCAAACCCTTATCATTTCTTGCCTCCTAACTGGTCTTCCTGTCTCTACCCCTGCTCTCTTGTTTTTTTTCCATATGTTTCCCAAATGCTTCTAAAATACAAATATAATCATGTCACTTATTCATTTAAAAACCTCTCTTCCCTGTTGCCTGCTGGACAACATCCAAACCCTTTAGCATGACATGCTAAGCAACATACTTGGCACGCATAGTACTCCATCCTTCACAATCTTCCACACCAGCCATATTGTACTGAGCACTTATAAATAAGTACTAATGAGTTCCGTGAACATCTTGGTTGTTATCAGGACTTTGTACGTCTGTATAAGCTCCTTATCTTCCTGGAATGCTCTTCTTTCTCTCAACTGTCTAATTCTCATTTTTTCTTTAAGATCTAACACAGTGTCATGTTGCCCAGGAAGCCTTTGCTAAACCACCGGTCTGGGTGAGGCACCCTCCTGTGAGGTTTCCTCTCACATCAGACCCACCACACGTTATATTCCTGTGTACTATGGGCACTCAACAAGTGTTTATTGAATAAATGAGTGAATGGTGAATATAATCTCCTAATTTATGTTATAATCATAGAATTGTAATGCTAAAAGGGACCTTACTGAGTGTCTAGTTTACAGTGGAAGAAAGTAAAACTAGCACATAGATCTCGTGAGTCCTATTTCTTTCTGTCGTTATTTCTGAAATCTGTATTTCCATATTTCTCATTTGATTAAAGTGAGCTATCTTTGTTATGAAGTTTTGACTTGAAAGTGATCAAAGTTATCCAAAGGCATCAATATAGTGACTGTTAGAAGAGATGCATAGTATTTTTACTACTATTCTAGGCTCAACTCATTTCTACCTATTTATAAATGCACAATATATCCTGCCAGTATTTAGCATGTCATTTTTCTTTGGTGACATTACTATTTTAAAACTATGTTTCCTTAAAAGGGAGCAGATAACAAATATTTCACAGGTAGAATTTTCTTTTCCTTTCTTTTTTTTTTAAAAGACTGGCACCTGAGCTAACATCTGTTGTCAATCTCTTTTTTTTTCTCTTTTTCTCCCCAAAGCCACCCCACCTCCCCAGCACATAGTTGTATATTCCGGTTGTAGGTCCTTCTGGCTCTGCTATGTGGGACACCGCCTCAGCATGGCTTGATGTGTGGTGCTAGGTCCGCGCTCAAGATTCAAACTGGTGAATCCCTGGGCCACTGAAGCGGAGCATGCAAACTTAACCACTTGGCCACGGGGCTGCTCTCAGGTAGAATTTTCATTCTTCTTTTCCCTTTTCTTTGTAGTCTTTTTCTTCTAGTTATCATCATCATCATCATCATCATCCAAAGAGCTGAGCCAATGAGCAAAGAGATTGCTGACACATTGGAGACCAGCCAAAAAATCTACAATATGGGTTAAAGGGCAGATGTTTAAGAAGCCGCAGAAGTAATTTGGCATGCACAACCAGGAAGAATGGCAGGAAAATAGGAATACGGTGATTTAAAAGTAACTAAGAGCCACTAAAAAGAAAGGGAGGAATGATGTATGAGACATGGTTGAAGAGATCCAGATAAAAAAAAGAACAAAACAGGAAAAAAACAGAATGTGTGAAAACTACACTGATAAGTATGCTTGGCAAGAAAAATAAGAAATTAAGCCACAAATATTAAATGCTTACTAAATGTCAGGTATGACTTTAAGAAGGTTACGCTTACTAAGTCATTACATTCTCATAACAAGCCAGTGAGAAAGGTATTTTAATATCTTAGAGGAAAAAACGGGGCTTTAGAAAAGTTCAGTAACCTGTTGAACATCTTACAGGCTTTGCACCCAAGCAGCCCATTTACTGTTTACAGTAAATAATAATTAGCATTTATAAAATGTTTACACTTTTTCAGGAGACTGTCTAGAGCCAGCCCTGGTGGTCTAGTGGTTGAAGTTTGGCGCTCCCATGGTTTCAGTGACCCAGGTTCGTTTCTTGGTTGGAACCACACCACTCAACTGTCAGTGGCCACGCTGTGGTGGCAGCCCACAGAGAAGAACTAGAACTTACAACTAGGATGTGCCACTATGCACTGGGGCTTTGGGGAGAGGAAAAAAAAAAGAGGAAGATTGGCAACAGATGTTAGCTCAGGCCAAATCTTTCCCTGCCCAAAAAAAAAAAAAGAATGTCTGTACATGATTTCATTAATCCTCACAACAGTCCTGTTATTATTCCTATTTTTAGATGAGGCAAGGGAGGCTGAGAGAGGTTAGGACTTTTCCATGGTTGTTTAATCAGTAAATGGTACAAGTGGGTTTTAAACCAGGTCATTTCCTTCCACTATGACGTGCAAACCTCTAAGAAGGTAAATCATAACTAGAAATGGATGGCACTCAAAAAGACAGGCCTGAATCTCTTTCAGTTAATTTTTTTTCATAAAGACATATATATATTAACAGCTTTATAAAGATATAATTCACATGCCATAACATTTTCCCATTTAACGTATACACTTCCATGGCTTTTAGTATATTCAGAGTCATATAACCATCTCCACAACATAGTTTCGGAATATTCTCAGCACCCCCCCAACGTAGAGAAATGCCATCTCCATTAGCTGTCATTTCATATTCTTCCCCACTCGCATCCCTAACAAACACTAATCTACTTTCTGTCTCTATGGAATCAGAGAGTATGCGGCCTTTCATGTCTGGCATCATTCCACTTACCATGTTTTCAAGGTTCACTTGTGTTGTAGCAGTACGTCATTCCTCTTTATGGCTGAATAATATTCCATTGTCTGGCTGTACTACATTTTATTTATCCATTCATCAGCTGATGGACATTTGGGTTGTTTCCATTTTTTGGACTATTATGAATAAGATATTATGAACGTTCATGTACAAGTTTTTGTGTGAAAGATGTGCATTTAAAAATAAATAACAATTTTCACAAGTATCCTAATGGCTAGTGCCATAGAAGACTGGCCCTGTGAAATGGTCTGCCAAAGAGATGAAAAATTTCTACGGTCAAATAAGTTTGGTTAGTGCTTGAAAATACACCTCCCTGTTCTTTTAGAGTCACCTTACACAACAAAGACACCAACAAAGCCTGCTCTAAGGAAAACTGTTTAACTTTTTTGCTTAGTATTCCTCCAACTTCTATAATGCTGGAACCTTCTTTCACAGAACACTATTAACATTCTGAGGAACTACGGAACACATTTTGGGAAATGCTGCCCCCAAATTTGCAGTGAAGAGAGCCTTTCAAGGAGTAAAGCAGGATGCTTGGAACTCATTCCAGGATGTTCCCTCCCCTTAATCTGATCCAGCATCTTTGCATATGACATGCACAGTATAATAATAGACCTAACATTATGGCCCCATTTCTATTTTGGTTTGGGTAAAATAGGTTAAAATTTTCTCTTCAAATATGGCTTTTTTTGGTAAAAATAGTCAGTAGGTTGCTCTGGCAGCGTTGCCATCTGTCTCAGCAGAGCTCAATGTCAGTCAGTGACCAGTGATGCCAGGAATGAAGATTCCTTGACCACGTGGTTCATGCCTTTGTCATCTCGGTGATTTTCCTAGCACCCAGCAGAGAGTTTGGCACAGAATAGCGACCTGAACTGTTGATGAATGAGTGAGTGGTGATTACAGGACGTGTTGGGATCAATCACTTTACAGATGAAAACATTAGCCCCCAAAGGACTAAGGGATTTGCCAAAGGTAACACAGCTACTAGCTGCGGCACCAGGACAGGATCCAGTTCCTCTGGCTTAATCATCACAAATCCTTACAATTCCGTACTCTTTTTGACATGTTCAACTTTGGATTAGAAACATTTTTTTTTAATCTAAATTTCAAATGAAACTTTAAAAATATTTTTATATCTTTTTTTAGTGAACCAGGCTTGAGCGAGGCTAAAGGGAATTGTGCCAGGAAACCAAGGTCTGAGGTGTTCCTTCCTTGGAATGGTGAAATCTGGGAAAGAAAGAAAGTAAGCACTGGTCCCAGTTGGAGGCCAAAACTGCCAGGGCGTAAGCAATGGACAATTGAGAGAAGTGCTAAGACCAAGAGATGAGAGCTAAAATGCAAACACCATGTGGAGTTTTGTTGTGCTGCCACCCCATTCTCAGCACTACTTATTTACACATCCAGTTTTCAGAGTCACAAAACTATTATAATAAAATGCATCTAAGGCCAGCCCTGGTGGCCTAGTGGTTAAGTTTGGCACACTCCGCTTTGGTGGCCCCGGTTTGGTTCCCACGTGTGGACCTACACCACTTGTCTGTCAGTGGTCATGCTGTGGTGGCGGCCTACATACAAAAAGAGAAAGATAGGCAGCTGATATTAGCTCAGGACAAATTTTCCTCAGAAACAAAAAAAAAGTGTCTAAATATAGTCTGTGCTAAACAAACCTTGCAAAGATGAGCAGCTTGCTTTTCCTTCCTGCTTTTACTGGGTCACTATAGCCTCTGCTATAGTACATGAATCTAGTATGCAGCAACAGGAAAAAATATCATTTATATCATTTACATATTATGGGAACCTGTATTCAAAACAAATTAGATGCCCAAAGAGGAAAACGTCTGGTTAAATTATTCACTGATATTCATTCATAAGACCACTCTAAAAAATTACGTAGTGTCAAATTTTATGGAAGATGCTGTCACACTGGATACTAAATGTCATCTCCAGAATCTCTTTTGCCTTTCAGAAAGATTTATTTTGAACCCCTTTGCCATTTTTAGATATAACTTTGATATCCCTAGATATGGAGAATTTCAAGTCAGTTGATTTTGTAAAGCATTCTTTGAGTCTTTCTGCTCATTTCACTAGAAGTTATGAAATACTGAACAGTTGTTCTGGGTCCTTTCCTCAGCCCCCAAATTTGTCCTCTTAATATATTTTCCTGAATTACACTATAAGCCCCTAGTTTGTTTTGTGTTCACTGCCATGTTAGCACAGTGTAATTCCCTAATAATTAATCAGATACTAGCACACCATACTTTCATAACATTTCATTTGGATAATAATAACAATAGCAATTCTCCCTAACACCAGCGTTATGCTGACCTCAATGTTCAATATAAATGCTTACCAAATATAACTGAATACCTAAAATGGAAGTTCCTTTCCTGGGAATGGGAATCAAGTGTGAAAAGCAATCTTTCTACCATTTGTTTGCAGAAAACCGCCAGCGTGGAGGCTGAGTAGAGAACTCTTACTCTCCCCTCCCCCCACCCCACCCTCCAACTCTGGCCCCCCGGCCAGCCGAGGAAAAGGGTTTGGTCCCCACTAGTAGCATTAGCTGGACGTGGCCCTGGCTATTTGGCTCTGCAAACTGGACCATTTAAACCCGGCATCTGGCCTCCTGTACCACTTTTCCAGCACGTTTTTCTCAGCAGTGTGGAGCAATTCCCATCCTTTTTTGCTTCTCATGGCTAGGTAACCCTCTTTATTATTCTGATGCCTGATGAAACAGATTTAACTAAAACCGCCTCTGACACGTGATACAACCGCTCGTCAGAGACTGCAACA
This sequence comes from Equus asinus, assembly GCF_041296235.1. Lineage (NCBI taxonomy): Eukaryota > Metazoa > Chordata > Mammalia > Perissodactyla > Equidae > Equus > Equus asinus. The sequence goes on from NC_091813.1 coordinate 47,079,533, forward strand.
TCCTTCCTGCTGAAACAAGGCCTGCGGAAACCTGCAGAGGTGGAGGGACGGCTGGGTTTGCAGTGTTCAAAGTGTTCATCAGCTGACTCCCACGTGCAAGTCACTTACCTTCTGGAGGTCTCTGTTTTTCCACTAGGTTAAATGGGATTAACTCCACTAGTCCCAAACCAACGCATTGAATTGTTGAGAGAGTAACGATATTCATAGACTTGAAGACCTTTAAAAACATTGAAAAGAATTACACAAATGTAGCAGATACTATTGGCTACTGCGTCCAAGTCTTTCACAATGTTCTTACAATTGTAACAAAGAGATCTGCAGAGCATAACATTTTCTCTGCTGTGTGAGATAGAACTGTAGAGACTCAACCAAGTTGGTTGATGATCAAGAGGTTCAAGAGGTTACCGGGAAGGTTAGGGACCAGAAGAACACAGATCTGAATTTGAGTCCGATCTGTGTAACATTGGGCAGATGACTTAACCTCAGTTTCCTCAAACGTAAACTAGGGAAATCTACCCCTGCTTTACATCACTCTTGGGACAATTAAATGAAATAATGTAGAGACAGCACCAGCGAAGTTAGCTGGAGCTCCCCGGGGTCCTCAGGCTCTGAGATGTACATGCACACATCCCCTTGCAGAGTAGCACTCGGAAGCCAGTAAATGGGAATTCCTGTCCCATTTTGCAGATTTTTCTGAAAAGTCAATGCTCTCTTTTCAATGAATCACTGGTTCTTCCTGCAGGCATCCTTATTGCCCCCCTCAGGTTGATGCCGGCTGACCTTGGGTTTGACTGAGAATATAATCCGGTTTGTCCTTCCCATATCTGACATCTAAATTATTTGGTTCTCACTCTACCAACGAGATAAATTATGCTCTGCAGATCCTTGTTGGAGACTCGACCATGAATGAATTCTTCCAGCACATACTTAGGGCTCCAGCGATTAACTTAATATTTGAAAGAGATAGGATATATTCACCAGAAAATGGAGTGAATGTCTAGTTCTATCCTTCCTTCTTAATTTAATCACAAATGAGAGAATCCAATGGCAGAGATGAAAATATATCTGCTCAGCCTGTCTGCTTGTGGATGAAGAAGCTTTAGTGACTTGCTGATACAGAGCCCAGACCTGACTCCCAGTCACGGGCTGTGAATTTTGTAGTTGCTGAGTCTCTAAGCACCCGGGCCATTAACTTAGCTCCTTCTTTCCTTTCCTCTTTCTAGTAATGTGTTACACAGGGAAGGATAGATACATGCAGTAAAACCTTTCCAAATTTTTTTTTCTTTGGGGAGGAAGATTGTCACTGAGCTAACATCTGTGCCAATCTTCCTCTATTTTGCATGTGGGATGCCACCACAGCAGGGCTTGATGAGTGGTGTGTAGGTCTGCGCCTGGGATCCAAACTCACAAACCCTGGGCTTTGGATGCAGAGTGCACAAACTTAACCACTACGCCACCGGCCAGCCTCAAAACCTTCCCAAGTTTTCTTTCATGAAAAAGCTGATCCTTCTTGGAAAAGGGCATGCTTTTTGAGAGTCTACATTTAAAAACCAAACAACCCACAATATCCTCTGGGGAACTCAGAGCCTACATCAGGGCCCAGTTACAGAGACCAGCACATCTCAGATGCCTGAAAGTATCTATTCCTTCCAGGCTCTTACCGTGGCCTCTACTTTGATTTCCTAATTGCCTGCCTTAGCTGAATCTGATAAGCTATCTCAACTCCTTTGGAAGGTAAGCTGGTTGTATATCCTAAATAAATAAAGACTCCAGCTGCTGTAAGCTTGGCTTTGGGCTCCTGTCAAAGACAGTGATCTCAAACTACTCCCTGCCCCACCCCTCCATGGGCCCACAGTAATTGCCTCCCTGAGGCCCCCTAAAGCTCTGGCTGCATCCCCTTGACAGCTGTAATGCACTGGGGAGAAAGAGTGTTCCAACATTTTGCTTTCCCTAAAGGTGGAACAGGTGTGGGACAGGCAATGTGATAATTAGAAATAGACTTTATTATCAGTTTAATCAGACATCCCCACTTCTGTCCTCTATGCAGAGAAGGCTGGATGAAAAGTTGCTTCTAGCAGTGTGAATTATCCCCTGAACATATTCCTGAGACTGAAGCTCCACCCAACCCATCAGCCAAACCAGAAACGCAGTGGTAGTTCTGAGCTTCTCTTCCTTTGTGCCCTCTGACAATCACTTGACCGGTCCTATGACTTCTATCATCTGAACCAGTGGGTTTCAAGCCTGGATGCATATTAGAATCCACTGGGAGGCTTTGAAAACACGATGCCTGGGCCCCACCTACAGACATTCTGATTCAATGGTCTGGGTGTGGGACTGGGGCATCAATGTTTTTAAAAAACTCCCCAGGGGATTATAATGTTCAGCTGGGGTTGAGAATGATTTGCTTAAACCTAGCTGTAATCAATCCTATCCTTTCTACAAACGCTGCCACTTTTTTGGTTCACGGCTTCATCGTGCCTCTGCTGGACTATTGCAGTAGCCACATGACGGACTTCCTTGTCTTCTCTGAGGTGTCTGTCACTGACAGAGTTTCTCTCTTATAACACTCATTTGACCTTTTTGAACTTCATGTCCCAAAGTTCCCCTTTCCATCATAGGAAAATCCTTTTTTACTTGTCTAATGGCAATCACTAACATTTAGTAAGGAGTTGCAGAAGGCCGGACACTGTGCTAAATGTAAATATTTCATTTGATCCTCACAGCAACCCAATGAGGGTAGTTGCATTATTCCTGTTTTACAGAGAGGAGACAGAGGTTTCAAGAGGTTAAGTACATTGCTCACTCTTAGAGACATTATGGATGGAGGCAGAATTTAAATGCAAGTCTATCTGTACTCTTAACCATTAAAATGTTTTGCCTCTTGGTCAGGTTAAATATGGAAGAATGACCATGCAAGTTTATAGTCTCTCCTTTTGGAGACCCTACTGAAAATATTTGAACCGATAAAAGAGGCTTAAGCTTGCAAGTACAAAGAGAGTAGGAGAGAGGACACTAGTTGATGAAATATTTCAAAAGACGGAAAAAAGATAGGTGTCTGAGATAGCTGGACCGAGGATGCCACATATTAAGGGACAAGAGGGGAGGTACCAGGGAGAGAGTAGGTTAGGCCTGTGGAACCCTGGAGAAGCTCAGGAATTGAGAAATCCAGTACAGCAGAGAGTGTGGAAAGTTTAAGAATCTACGAGGAACAGTCTATCCACCTCGCTTGCAGTCCCGGCATGGAACCCCAGCAGCAGTGTGATCATTCCCTAGGCAGGAAGCAGATTTGTTCTTTGGAGAGAGAAAAGAGGGGAAAAAGACTTAGGATTTGGGGACAATATACACAGCATGCCAGGAGTTAGGCATAGGGCTGTAAATTGGGGAATTAATTGAAAATCTGCGTATAGAGTGGTCAGACTCCTCAAAGCCTTTCTCTCCTAGAATGTTCCTTAGAATGCAGGTAGTCTTTCAGACAAGACATTGCAGGATTTTTTGCTGGAGAAACCAACAGTTCCCTAGAACAGATGACTGCATACTAGAATCTCAGAGTTCTGCAACGAAAGGACGCTTTCCTAAGCAATCACTCCAAAGTGAAGTCTACAGGGAACGGCCCAGGTGAGGGAAGCCCTGTAGATTTCCATCACTGCAGTGACAAGTGACTACAAATTTAGAACTATTCTAAAATAGAAAGGTTAATAGAAAAAAAATAAAGTTTGTCTCTGAGGGTAGAGTAGGAATGAAGATATGAAGGAGAGGCTTCTCATAATAACCCCTTCTTGGAAATTACATTTTTAAACCTCCTTCTGGAAGGCCTTCTTCTCAGTTCCCTCCAGTGAAACGTTTCTCAAATCTGTAAGACCCAGATCAGATGCCACAGGCTCTGTGCAGTTTGTGCCACCCCCTCCAAGCAAAATGAATCACCACTCCCCTCCTTTGGGTTACCCTTGCATTTTGCACACGCTGCTATTGTAGTTATAGATATATCACACCCCATCATTATTATTTGTTTAGTGTCATCTCCCCACCAGGATGTGAGCTCCTTGAGGGCAGAGACTGTCTTATTCATCTTTATGTCCCCTGTGACAATACAGTACCCGGCTCGTAATAGATATTAAAGAAGTACATATTGAGTTAATGACTGGGGAAAATGAATCAATGAATGAAGAAATTAATGGGAGGAGCAATATACTGGAGAGCCATGGTTTGCTTGCAGTCTGATGTCTAAGAAAGAGCAGAGAATTGTACTTAACATTCCTGATAACTACAAATGTTGTCAAGTCTGAGTCTGAATATGAGATCAGATCAAGAAAATTACACTCCTGGCACACACACACAGGAAAGATAACTTGGTGCCTAAACATTGGACCTCTCTGCAAAGCAAAGTGTGTATGAGTTTAATATGAGCTAAAAATAAAATATTCATAAATTATCTGTAAGAAAACAAGATAATGCATTCACCACAACTGTGAAGAAAATATACTATTTTGTCTATTAAAATGATAGAATAAATTACCTGTGACAAAATGGACTTAATGATATAAAATATATGTTTAGCATGGATGTTTTTAATAGCTTTATTCATAATTACCAAAACTTGGAAGCAACCAAGATGTCCTTCAGTAGGCAAATGGATAAATAAACTGTGGTACATCCAGACAATGGAACATTGTTCAGCACTAAAGAGAAAATGGGTTATGAAGCCATAAAAAGACATGGAGGAAACTTAAATGCACGTTGCTAAGTGAAAGAAACAAATCTGAAAAGGCTACATACTGTGTGGTTCCAACTATCCCACATGGCATTCTTGAAAAGGCAAAACTATAGAGATAGTAAAAAGATCACTGATTGCCAGAGATTGGGAGCAGGGGTAAATAAGTGGAACACAGAGGATTTTTACGGCAATGAAAAAACTCTATATGATACTTTAATGGTGGGTACATGTCATTGTACATCTGTCCAAACCCACAGAATGTACAACACCAAGAGTGAACTCTAATGTAAACTATGGACTCGGAGTAATTACAGCGTGTCAATGTAGGTTCATCAGTTACGACAAACGTACCACTCTTGTGGGGGAAGTTGATAATGGGGGAGGCTACGCATGTGTAGGGGCATGGGGTATATGGGAAATCACTACACATTCCCTTCAATTTTGCTGTGAACCTAAAACTGCTCTAAAAATAATAAAGTACTTATATATATATATATGTATATATATTTAAATTATCAGTACAATTAAATGCAATGAATCTAGTGTAGTGCTGTATACAGCAGATCCAAACAGGGAACAGCCTTGTCTAAACACCATTTTAAATCCTGCTTTACCCAATCACATATTTCTATAGTGTCTGACTTCCCACTTCCTATAGAAGAAAATTCTAAGTTTTTCCCATGGTCTCTAAAACCATCCCTGATGTGGCCCCTGCTTGCCTCCCTCTGATTCACCTTGTCCCCCCACTCCCTCCCTGCACTCCTGCCTGTCTGCTCCTTGACCACCCTGGCTCTTTCGTGTCTCAGGAGCCCAGCACTTGCTCTCTCTTCCCGGCATGCTCTTCCCTGCGTTTGTGTGTCTACCATCCTTCACTGCTCAGCTCAAATATCCCCTCCCCAGGGCACCCTCCCTGACCATCTTATCTAAAATAGCATCACCCCAAGTTACTCTTTCTTACATCATTCTATATCTTTATTGCACGTATCACAGTTGGTAATTATCGTTCTTGTTTACTTTGCTTGTTTTTACCATTTTGGCTTTTATTTGTTTGTTTGTGTTTTGCCTGTCTCCATGCTGGAAAAGAAGTACCACCTCTGCCTGAGATAACAAGTGTCCCAGGGTTCAAGTGGAAGACTGAGGGCTTCATGACCCTCTGCTGGGGGTCCTGGAAGGTCATCAGGGAAGAGGTACAAAGGAGGGGGAGATCCTTGACTCAATATGCTCTCTTTACTCCACTGAGTGGCCCAGGTCTGAGAGAGGCAGTGCCTCAGGGACCAATAATTAGGGATTCACAATTTCTTTTCTCTTTAGGCACAAACCAACCTTCCCCAAGTCCTAACATGTGTGTGATTTTCAGACATTCAAATTCGAATGACTTTTTAGGAATGCATCATGTGCAAAACTAGGAGACCATCTGTAGAAGCTGCAAAATGCCTGCAATCAGGCACTTAGTGTGGCTGGGAATGGTTTCTTGCTTTCTCTACTTGTCTTTCATCTTGGGTTCCCATTCTGCTGCTCCTGGATCCCGAGTCCTGCCATTTCTGTGGGCAGCAGAGAGAACTTCTGAGTTGGCTTCTTCTAACAGGAAACACATCTTCCTGACTTGGGCCCCAGCAGACAACAGAGTTCCAGTTAAGTGAAAACCTTTATCATCATTCTTTCTAACAAATATTGCTTTTTATCTCTTTCACTGTCATTTGAGCTGCTCTAAGAAAAAAGAAAAAACGCAAGTGAAGAAGTGAAAATCATCCGCCGTAATAATGATAGGAATAAATTTAGGATTCAGAAGATAAGAGGAACTGGGGTGAACCTACACCACCAGTTTTCAATTGTTGAAATATTTGTCTATGTTCCTTAGTGAAACTTTCAAAATTGTGGTAAAGTACACATAGCATAGCATTTACCATCTTAATCATTTTTAAGTGTATAGCTCAGTGGCATTAAGTACATTCACACTGTTGGGCAACCATCACCACCATCCATCTCCAGAACGCTTTTCATCTTGCAAACCTGAAATTCTGAGCCCATTAAACAACAACTCCCCATTCCCTCTTCCTCCCAGCCCCTGGGAACCACCGTTCTCTTTTCTGCCTCTGTGAATTTGACTACTCTAGGTACCTCATAAGTGGAATCACATAGTATTTATCTTTTTCGTGACTAGCTTATTTCACTTAGCATTATGTCCTTAAGGTTCATTTATGTCGTAGCATGTGTCAGAATTTCCTTCCTTTGTAATGCTGAATAATATTCCATCATATGTATATACCACGTTTATCCATTCATCCATCCATGGACACTTGAATTGATTCCACGTTTTGGCTATTGTGAATAATGCTACTATGAACACGGTTGTATAAATGTCTGAGTCCCTGCTTTCAATTCTTTTGGATCTATACCCAAAGTGGAATTGCTGGATCATATGGTAATTCTACTTTTAATTTTTTGAGGAACTGCCGTACTGTTTTCATTAGCAGCTGCACCCTTTTACATTGCCACCAACAGAGTATAAGGGTCCCAGTTTCTTCACATCCTCACCAAAACTTATCTCCTGGGTTTTTTTTCATAGTACCAACTCTAATGGGTGTGAGGTGCTATTTCATTGTGGTTTTGATTTGCATTTCCCTAATGATTAGTGATGTTGAGCGTCTTTTTATGTACTTGGCCACTTGTACACCTTCTTTGGAGAAATGTGTCTTCAAGACCTTTGCACATTTTTTAATCAGGTTTTGTTGTTCTTGTTAAGTTATAGGAGTTTTAAAAATATATTTCCGATATTAACCCTTTATCAAACATAGGATTTGTAACTATTTTCTCATTCCATTGGTTGCCTTTTCATTGTTGATAATGTCCTTTGATGCACAGAGTTTTTAATTTTGATAAAGTCCAATTTATCTATTTTTTTCTTTTGTTGCTTGTGCTTCCAGTGTCATATCCAAAAGGTCATTGCCAATTCCAAGGAAGCTTTCCCCCTCTGTTTTTTTCTGAGAGTTTAATAGTTTTAGCATTTAAGTTTAGGTCTTTGATCTATTTAGAGTTAATTTTTACATATAGTGTAAGGTAAGGGTCCAACTTCATTCTTTTGCATGTGGGTGTATCTTAGTTAAATTCTAATTTTGTCATCTTATGCACATAATTCCTGAATACTTTTGCCTAAGCAAAACCTTAGGTATTTTGTATTTTTTTGTTTGCTTTGTGAATGAAACTCCTTTTTTCCACCCCATACACAGTTATATTTTCTAACTGCTTCTTACTGGCTTATAGGAAATCTAGTATTATTTTTTTCTATGGGTGGCTATATAACTGAGTTCTCTTATTAGTTCTAAATTTTTCAGCTGAATGTCCTAGAATTTCTAGGTAGACAGAAATACTATTTTCAAATACCTCATGAAACTTGGGAAATATGTCTTTGCCCATGTCTTGCTGAGAAAATGGAGTTCCCTGTTTTCAACAAAGAGGGACTGTGATTAATCTTAAAGTCAAGGACATATCTGTTTTAGTTGTATAACAGTTACCCTGGCATATCACACAGCTCCTCTCTCTCTATATACACTTCTAGCACCTGCCTTGCTCAAAGAGTGGTCCCCAGATCAGCAGCATCAGCAACACCTGGCAGCTTATTAGAAATGCAAATCCCTGGCTTCACCCTAGACCTACTGAATCAGAATATGCATCTTAAGATCCCCACGTATTTTGTCTACATGCTAAAATCTGAGAATTACTGCTTTAGAGGTTAATGAAACAGCTCCTCTTCCTTTCATTTTAAGCCTTTCCTCCATTTCCCAATCACAAGTCATTAGATACCATAAAACACTAGCAAAAGATCTTTCAAAAAGGGCAATGTGTCAACTAATCTTTGACAAAGGCACCAAGAATACACAATGGAGAAAGGATAGTCTATTCAATAAATGGTGCTGGGAAAATCGGATATCTGACATGCAAAAGAATGAAACTGGACTCCTATCTTACACCACACATGAAAATTAACTCTGAGTGGATTAAAGACTTAAATGTGAGACCTGAAACCATAAAAATTCTAGAAGAAAAGCTAGGGAAAAGTTCCTTGACATGGGATTTTTGTGGATATGACACCACAAGCTCAGGCAACAAAAGCAAAAATAAGAAAGTGGGACCTCATCAAACTAAAAAGCTTCTGCACAGCAAATGAAACAGTAAACAAAATGAGAAGGCAACCTATAGAATGGGAGAAAATATTTGCAAACCATCTATTTGCTAAGGGGTTAATATCTAAAATGTATCAGGAACTCATAAAACTCAATAGCAAAAAGCAAAATAACCTGATTTAAAAACGGGCAAAGGACCTCAATAGACATTTCTCCAAAGAAGACATACAAATGTCCAACAGGCACATGAAAACGTGTTCGGCATCACTAATCATCAGGGAAATGCAAATCAAAACCACAATGAGCTATCACCTCATACCTGTTAGGATGGCTACTAAAGAAAAGACAAGAGATAACAAGTGTTGGTGAGGATGTGAAGAAAAGGAAACTCTATACACTGTTGGGAATGTAGATTGGGGCACTCACCATGAAGAACAGTATAGAGGTTCCTCAAAGAATTAAAAATAGAACTGACATGATTCAGCAATCCCACTTTTGGGCATATATCTGAAGGAAATGAAAACTCTGTCTTGAAGAGACATCTTGCACTCTCCTGTTCACTGGAGCATTATTCACAATTTCCAGGACATGGAAACAACCTAAATGGATGAATGGATAGAGAAAATAGGATTTTATATATATATGCAATGGAATATTACTGAGCCATAAAAAAGGAGGAAATCTTGCCATTTGAGACAACATGGTTGTACCTTGAGGACATTATGCTAAGTGAAATAAGCCAGATATGAAAGACAAATACTATAAAATCTCATTTACACGTGGAATCTAAAAGAGTCTAACTCATAGAACCAGAGAGTAGACTGGTGGCTGCCAGAGGCTGCGGAGGTGGGGGAAAGGGGAAGACGGTGGTCAAAGGGTACAAACTTTCACTTATAAGATGAATAAATTCTGGAGATCTAATCTACAGCATGATGATTATAGTTAATAACAGTGTACTGGATACTTAAAATTTGCCACATGAGTAAATCTTAAGTGTTCTTACCACACATACCAAAAAATTGGTGACTATATGAAGTGATGGATGTGTTAATTAACTTGACTGTGGTAATCACTTCACAATGTATACGGATATTAAATCATCATGTAGTACACCCAAAAATTACATTGTAAAATGTAAATATATAAATCTTTATTTGTTAATCATTCCTCAATAAAGCTGGAGAAAAAAGGGCAAGAAGTAGACTATGAAATAATAGGATGCTAGATGGAAAAGCAGGCTTAGGAAGCACTCAGTCCAAGTTTCCAAAATTCAGTCCTCACAGCAGCTCTGTGGTTTTGGACTTACTGGCATACCCCTTGTACAATTACCTACTAATCTTCTTTATGTGGACTTATCTTTGTTTTAACTGAAATACTTTCATTTAAATGAAACTTTATATAATTTTCACAAATAAAAACCAGTATTACTTGCCAAAAAATAGAGCATTACTGTAAAAATAAGTTAATGAAAACAAAAAGAATATTATTAAACCATGAGTTAACAATGAATTACAAGTAATAATGAATCTATTTTTTTTTGTGTGTGTAAGGAAGATTGGCCCTGAGCTAACATCTGTTGCCAATCTTCCTCTCTTTTATGTGAGATGCCACCACAGTGTGGCTTGAGTGGTACTAGGTCTGTGTCTGGGATATGAACCTGTGAACCCGGGGCTGCCGAAGCAGAGTGCAGGAACTTAACCATTACGCCGTTGCCTAACCAGCACCAAGAAATTGAGTCAGGCGTGTAGTTAATTGGAAAAGGCAAAGGGAAATGATCTACCTTCTCTAAGTATAATTATGTTCGTTGATCCAGACTTTTTACACTAGTCAATTGTCAACTTTTGAAGGTGGTAGCTCGACATATTGCCGACAGAATACAATGATGTGGCTAGGAATTCAGGGAACAAGAATCCAAGTCATTGGTGAACAGCATCTGATTTAACTGTGCTTCTGAGCAATTATGGGGGAGGACCAATCTCCTGGATCCCGTGCCCATTACAGGCACGTGCTATCCTGTAATTCAAGCGCTCTCACGATTTGCATTACCAATACCCAGCAGAGCCCCATCCTAAGCAATAATATATGGGAAACCATGGGTTTCATGTGCTAGATATTTCCCATATATGTATATCTCTAATCCATATTAAGGTATATAATAATTACTAAAATAAAAAAAAAAGTTTGCCTTTGTACCCCTTAAAACCCACGCTTTTGGAGTTTTTGATCAAGTTCAATCCCACATTTTGAGGACAAGAAAACAGATGTTTGTGGCTACACAGAAGTTTTGGGACTAGAACACTGGTCTCTATCCCTACCCCACTGCCTCTCCTCACGGCCAAGAATAAATTCTTGTGTCCTTTACAACTAACACAGCTGACAATTCCTCATAATGAATGCCAGTGTGATTTGCTGGTAAAAAGGACTGGTATGTTTCATGTAGGCAGCTTATATGATGGAGATGAATTGCAATCCTCAAATTTAGGTAAGACATGGAATTTCATTAAGAAATGAAGTTCCCTCCCTGAGCTTGCATCCTACCAGCCTGGCGGGAAACCTGCCTGTAGTCATTCTTGGAGCTCCCTATCCCCAACTCTGGATGTGCAAGTTCAGGAGTCATATGCACAAAAGGTCCTTAGCCACACTCCCCACAGTCACAGCCCTGCCAGCCTGCTAGTCCCTTCTCCCCCTGGGGTCTGCTGCTTCTGGGCTGGCCAGGGCCTTGAGACTCTTTGGTCCACTGAGGAGGCCACTGTCTAAGCTATAATCACTATCCGGCTCCTGAAGTCCCTTGGTGACTTTCCCTGGAGAGGTGCCCCTCTTCAATACAGGCTCCATGCATCTTCTTTTATTTCTTTCATGGGCTTTGGCTTTAAGACAGAGTCTTGGACACCAGGCTGCTTCTGCTTTCTGTGAAGCCCCGGTACTCAAAGCAAGAAGTTATAAAACCCTGCTTAAAATGGGGGAAAAGGAGACTCTAGGGAAGAGAGTTTAGTAAATTACCCTGGCAAAATAATGTAATTTTCATGAAAAAATGACACGATAATTCAAAACCGTAATCACTTCAGAGTGGTCTTCAGTGATGTGTCGTAGGTGGTTGAGAGCACGTTCTGTTAGTTGTTTTCAAGAAAGATAGGCTTGCCTTTTCACATCTGTTCCCCCAAAGCAGCTGGCCACACAACCTGGCAGGAAAAAGCATCATACTTTTTAAGGGGTAAATTCTTCATGTATAATGTCAGGTATTATAATTTATAATAAATAAAATAGTGTTTTATTCACAAAACTTGCTTAGCCATGACTGAAATCTAATATTTGGTAATATCCTTTCAAAGGGGAATGCCCACCTCCTTTCTACTCAGTTTGAGGCTGGTATGGACACTTGGGCACCCCAGGCCTAGTCCCAGTCCCATCGGCTTCTTCTCTGTAGGCTGATGAGGGCTGATGGGTGCCCTGGCCTGGCTGAGCTCTCCCTGCCCACTGAGGGCTGGTCGCGTGGAAGATGGCCTGGGTGCAGAGAAGCTGACCCAGCCCTTGTTAAGGTGTGGACCAAGGATGCTGGGGCCCATTTTCTGCTGTGACAGGGTGCAGGGGCTGAGTAGAAGCAGGCCTTGAATGTAAAGGAAGCTGCATCCTTTATTCCACACCCTCCTCTTAAAGTCGTTCTTCTCTTTCCTCCAATGCCCAAGCCCCTATCTGGCAGAATACTGCCTGGGGCCGGTCTGTCAGATTCCAGCGACTGACTGACCAGCCAGGGCTCAGAGTCTTCCTTCCCCCAATGCTCCCGAAGGGGTCAGGCCACCGTCCTGTATGTCCTGTCCCTGGACAACTGAGCCACTCGCTCTGCCCCTGACTTCCAGAGTAAAGCTCCCTTCAGTTATTCCTGGGCATTCACTCTCCCCTCTGGGCCCCCAACTCCCCAGAAGGGAAGGTACTCTCAGATAACTTTCGTTCTGAAGGAGTGGGAAAAGCACACAAATTTGATCTCTGTGGGCACACTATTAAACGTTTACAATATCAGCCACACAAACAAACAAACAGATCAATGTTTATACACAGCCCAGAGTGATTAATCAGTATCAAGGAGAAGGCCTGTGTTTTCAGAGCCAAGGATGCTGCTGTTTTCTGCCTGAGTGATCTTGGTTAGGAAAGTCATCGAATTTCTCTGGGCCTCAGTCTTTGCATCTGTGGTGTGTGTGTGTAAGGGGTGCAGCTGGTGGAATGGATAACACCTACCTCGCAGCTTGGTTGGCAGGAGTCAATGAAATGATGAAACTGCAGGACTCCTGCGGAGACGGGAGAGCTCTCTCCAAGGGGAAAGCATTGCGGTGTTACGTTTGGGTCTCCCCACTACAGTATCTTCAACGTGTACTTCAGAAAACACTGCATTTTGATTGATAAAGACAAATGAGCCAAGAATGGATGAGCATTTGTACATTTTTGACAACCCAATGTAGCCCCAGAATTCAACTTTTATCATGGCGGGGGAGGGAATCTGCAGCTCCCAGAGAGAATCTGAAAGCGTATAAAATGGCCATTTCCTCAGGTTCAAAGCCACACATTCCAAGTTATTATGAAGCTGCCTGGTGATATCACGCACTGTAGAGGGAATCCTCTCTCCTTTTCAACTCCTGGCTCTTATCCCTACTCCCACCCCCATCCATCTGTCCTTTTGTCCATGGTTGCTCCGGTCCCCAGAGTCCCGCGGTTCCGTCTGTCCTCTCCTGGATGGCTCGGGGTGTCAGATGCCGGGAGAAGGCAGAAAGTCCTGAAGTAGGGTGTCTTCTCATGGAGTTGAACCTGCAAAATAGCCTTTCAGCAGCCTGCATGAGCAATCCTGTAAACTTCCCTCATAGGCTTTTACAAGAAAACACCTGCCTGACCCAGGTGAAGAAGGCGGAAGGAGAAAAAGCCCCTCCTGTGGCGTCAACATTCAGTTCATGGCTGCAGTCGAGGGAGGGGGCCTGTTATACTTGGGGAAGGAGCAGCTGGTCACGGAGGGTTTGAGGATCAGCTTCGGAAAGGGTCACTTCAAAATTTAGTCATTGAAGGCAGATTTACAAATAAGTTTAGAAATATCCAATCGTCAACCAAACAGGAAGCCTCTAAGATCCTTTCCCCCCTGGGACAATGGTCTCTGAGCCGTACCTGATCATTCATTCATTCATTCATTCAGCATTTCCACGTGCCTACCAGCACTAGATCCCGGTTCGTTCAAGGCTGCATCTTTTGGCTCAGCTCCTCAACATCTGTGAACTCAGCCAGGTGTTGCGTTCCTGCGGCTGCAGGTCACCAACTTATTTAGAAACCTGGTTCAAAGCATCGTAGCTTTCCCGGACACTTTCCAGCTCTGAGATAATTAACTGCCTTTCACTTCATGAGAATCAAAACCTGCTTCATTTTGTGTTGATAAGAACTAGCTACCGGTAAGTACTTGTTTTGTTGTACAAGTGCTTTTTAATTTTGCATTTAAATTCTGAGAGTCCCTTAGATGCTATCATTTGGAAACATGACTCTAAAAATACCAAATTATAAAGAAATTACAGCACAATAAGTATTTTAATCACTTTTATGGCTTGCAATCAAGTTGACAAATAAAAAAATTGCTTGAATATTATTTTTTAAAACATCCTGTAATTAGCCCTCTTGTTTTCCATCTTCTTGGAACAGAAACTATTTTTCTGTGTCTATTGCTTAAACTATCAAGCAACGTGTGAGAAGAGTGTTGTCTTCTAGCCAAACAACCTTTAATTTCTTTATTTAAAAAATCCTCATGATGGACTGGGACCTTCTTGAAATAACTTTCAGCGGCGTTTACTTATGAAACTCACATTTTAAACCATAATGTAATCACATAGACACCTTACAGGTGCCTCTTCAGCCCTCTCCTGTTCATCTCTGACTGTCATAACAAGAAATGCATTGTGGGAGAGCTCAGTCATCTTCCCAGTGGGACTGACCCCAACACACCCTCCTTTCCGTTAATTCCCCATTGTCTCTTTCTTCCATTAATTTATTTTCTCTAAACCTTAATAAACACAAATTTAGATATTCAACAAAAAGGATTAATGTTCTGGAAGGGGAATCTAGTCACTGTAATTTCCAAGATTATAAAAAACACTTTATTTTTAGTTTGTTAGGTAAGCATTCACAGAGCAGTGAAATGATCTGCCATCGATGACATCAGACTTTTGGGAGATTCATGGTCACAGTCTAATTTGAAAGTTACAGTTAGAATCTGATGAAATCACAGTGGGTGTTGCAAGAGACACCCTACTGAAATTTGAAGATTATTTTGAAACTGCTTAGTTAGTATATTCTTTTAAATATGTATTCCTATGTACTGTTCATGAATTATAATTAGCACGGATGTCCTGTCATACCATAAGTATTGTCGATGATTTTTGTAAATACACATTTGCTTCATAATTACTCTATTTACCTGAATGCCAGCCACGTACATGGTCAGCTTTAATCACTTACAGCTCTGCCAGAGACTTAATTACACAGGGCAAGGTGGGAGTCTTCTCAACCAGCTCTGAAATCCCTCATAAGGTACATTACATGGTGGGATGTTTAGAATTCCAAGTTGTTCTCTCAATTCCTCCTTGCTCCTATGTTTGTTGTATTCATTCTTCCTTCCTCCCTCCTTCCTTTCTCCCCTCCCTCTTTTTTCTTTCTTTCCTTCCTTTCTTCTTCCTTCCTTTCCTGATATCTATATGTGAGGCATTGTTCTAGCTTCAAAGAACAGGCGGAAATGTCAGAACACAGCTTATTCAAAGTTTCCAGTCTAAATCCAGTTAACCAATGTCCTCAATTTAAACAATTCAAAATGGGCCGTATATTATCGAGAGGAAGCTGGCACGAAATCATGTGAATAAATTTATTTGCTCTAAAACTTCTATATGACACCGTCAGCCAGCAACTTCATGTAATTGTGGGTGATCACCACCGGAAATTTATTTGAAAAGGAAAAAAAATGTTGGCTTCTTCCATCTGAGGATACGATAATGTGTTGTGAAATGTTGTGCAAACTCTGAGATGCTGCAGAAATGTCTAAAGTTTTTTCGTTCTTGTTATTCATCAATATTGAGATGCTCTGATTTTTGTTATTACTTCTGACTCTTGATTTGATTTTTTTTTCGAAGACCAATATAGGGGCGACAGTTTTGGAAAGTGACATATGGATGAATATGAATCTTTATGGACAGAGGCTGGTCATGGTGAGACCTTTCCTTCTTTCCTTGGACATTTATAGTCTCATCCCCATATGCTTTCCTCAAAGATGCTAATTAAAGGAAAACTATATCTACTTGGCTCAAACTATTCCTGTGAAATAGACATCGGAAATTCTATAGCATTTGGTTTCAATAAGACAAAAATAAACACAAATTATATCCGTTTAACTTTTATTTTAAATCATGCACTTAGATTCTAGTCTTCTAGAGACATAATTGCATATCAGATAACAATCCAAGTTAGGAAGATTATAGGTATAATGTAGGGCAGGGCAATAAAATGACTGGGGAACATTTTCTATAATTATAAATGGAAATGAAATCTTTAGAAACAGCTAAATGACTTTTGTCAAAGTTAAACTTTGGCTAAACCAGCTAGAGTTGATTGGTAATCTCTCTGTGTGACTAGCTCTCCAGATCAAGTGTCTGTTACCTATTGAGTTCTGACTGTTGAATGATAATCTCCTTCAGTTATTTATTGGTTTAGCTGCTCTAGTGATCTATATATCTACCATACTTTCCGGCATTCAAAGGTATTTGTTTGTATGTCTGTATCCATTAGGATATAGGTTTGGCGGCGAGTGACAGAGACCCAAAATAACGGTGGCTTACATAAAGATAGGAGTTTATTTTTCTTTCGTATATAAGTCCAAGATGGTTAAGACCGAGTTCCACTAAGTCATCAGTGGCCCCTACTCCTTCTGCAAAGTCCAAGATGACTTCCCTCCATGTGTGTGTTCCAGCCAGCACGGAGGTGGAAGGTGAAGGGCCTGCTGTATCCCTTAAGGGGCACAACCTGGAAGCTACAGTGCATACTACTGCTCATATGCCGTCAGCTGTAATAGAGCACATGAAAATATTAGAAATTATTAAATTAAATTTAAATTAATTAAAATAATAGAAAATATTACCTCTATTTTGGTTGGCTATCTGCTCAGCTAAATAACCAAGGTTCTAGTACTGCTGAGGAAGGGGAGAGTAGATATTAGGGAGCAACTAGTGGTTTTTGACTAAATATCGTATTAACTACCCACCCATCCTGAAGATCAGTGCTACACACCAGTGGTTCTTAAAGTGTGCTCTCTGTGTTAGCAGCGTCACCATCCCATGGGAAGTTGATAAAAATTCAATTCTTGCACCCCGCTTTCCCAAAGCTCCTAAATCAGAAACAGGGTGGTGGAGCCCAGCAATCTGGGTCTTAACAAGCCCTTCAGGTGATTCTGATGCAGCTAAAGTTTGAGAACCACTGGTCTGGGGTATGCTTTCCCCAAAAGCCAGATGGGAGATGGGGCATTAGGGGAGGAGAGGAGTAGGGAAGGAGAGGCCGGAAATGGTCAGCACCTGATCCTTGACTGCTCAGGTCCTCAAGAAGCCACTCCTTGTAAATCCCTCTTCCTGAGGCTCTGCTCAGTGACCCAGCCAGGGCCATGCCGTGTGGTAGGCAGATCCTGGGTTATGGTGATCTTTCCCAGCAGCGTACTTCAGCTTTTTGTGGCCCATTTTTCTCCTATATCAAATGAGTTGGGGGTGGAGAGGGAAAGTAAATGACCTTGACGATCTCCTCTAGCCCCGCCATCTCACGGTTCTGTGCATTGCTCTGCCGGCTTGCTGGAGTCATAGTTTTGTCCTTTTCCACCAACAGCTGAGATGGTGCAGTCTTGGGTTTAAAAATAAGGGCCTCAGAGTCAGGTAGGTTTGGGTTTGAACCAAGACACCCTGACTTGCTACCTTATGATTTGGGGCAAGTTGTGTAATTTCCCTGGGTTTCAATTTCCTCACCTGTAAAGCAAGGATAATAAAGTAAACCCCCTGGACTGCTTTGGGGATTAAATGAGATGTGTTTCTGTGTGTAAAACCCGTAGCATAGTGCCTGGCATGAAGTAAATGCTGAATAAATGGTAGCCATTGCCCTGGTATGTCTTTGTGTTTCGTTGGGACTCATATCAAGTGAACAATTGTTTCTTCCCAGGTGTCTCTCTTTATGTGGGGAATCTGTGTCATCTGATTATTGTCTCTTTTGTGAGGTCTTACACACTTCAGAAAAGAGAGACCAAGTTGATATATAATTTTCTGGAAATCTGAAGCCTTCCTCACATAGAAAAAGGTACAAACCCACTGGTAAATCTATCTCACACATGGGACATCTACAAACCCCTCATAGACACGGTCTCTCTTGAGCCTCTTATAAAAAGGAAAGGCAGCTTGATTCCTGTTTACAGGTAAGGAAACAAAAGCTCAGGAAGATTAGGTGGCTGAAACAAGGTCATCTGGCAAGTCGACAGGAACCTTGATTCAAATACTCATGTCTGAGTTAGATGCCTCCAAAGAAACCCGAGTTTAGCTATATTGTAAAAAAAAATCTGTTCTTTTCTATTTCTCCCAATAGCCAATCAACTCCTTGCATCTCCCAGGCTTCATATTATCTTTGGATCCCCATCACCTAATCTGGCACCTGGCATGGAATAGGTGCTAAAATGTTTGTTGAATGACAAAATGAATGACAGAGGTAAAGCCATTGGACTCCCACACTCAGGCTCTTTGCCCTCCAGGCAGGACTTCTCTTTGGCAAGTGTTTGGAATCATGACACAACTTTTATAGATAGGAAAGCTTCCTCTGCTGCCCTGGAAACGTGGCTCAGCCTGCCCATCACCAGTCCATCTCTTGCCAGCGTGGAATGGTAGCTGTGGTCAGGCAGGTATCTAATTCTCCACTTGTCTCTCCTCCTCCTCCCTTCCTCTGGGACTCACCAGACCCAGCCTTTCCCGAGAGTTATTTTTGTAGGCGCTCTGTAGAGCAGCTGTCCCTGAGTGAGCATCCTTCTCTTACTGTAAAGTCTTTTACCCAAACAGCCAATTATGTTGCTGACGTCCCTCGACTCCAAAGATGGGGGAAGGGAAAAAGATGAATCAATGTAATGGGAGAATTCTGCCTCTCAGACATCACATGCTCCCCCTCCCCCTCCAACCCCCTCAGGTCCCCCCGCCCCGCTGTCAACATTGGCGTCTGTCAGCTGGTGGCCAGACACTTGAACAGACTTTGCCAATTAGAGAAGTCGCACCTCTTGGTTGGCAGGCACACTATTGTGCCTGGGCCCCCAGCAGGGAGCCATATGGCTTTCAGGCAAAGGATTTGCCAGAGAGGAACAAGGGGGTACCCCTGAGGGCAGCTCGTGTCACGTGGGAGGCCCCTCTGGATGATTCTCTCAGGTGAAGATGCAAGATGAGCTGTCTTCTTTTCAGCTTTTTTTCACAGATTTGATCTGGAGCTGTTGTTGCTCCACTTTCAATCATCTTGTTTCATTTAAGGGATGGTTAACCGAATTTGTCTTGGCAGCGTTAAAACCGTTCTGTTCTTCTTTGCGACTCTCCCCCATCTTCCCATTCTTCAGTGAACTCTGAGTTTTGCTATTCTATACTGGATAAGTTTAACTGGGGAAATACAATAAGAACTTCTTACATTTGTCACGAGTTTTGCAAAGCCCTCTCACCTCCCCAGGGTAGCTCAGAATGAATTAGGGAGAGTAGGTAGCGGTGTTTTCATTTTAGGGATAAAGATACTGAGTTCCAGGAAGATTAAGTAATTGGTCTGCCACAGGTTGAGAAGAAAGAAAGCTGGACTGAGAATCTGGATTTTATTCCTGGGAGTCCACGGGCTGGCTGTATGTCCTGGATCACTCACTTACCTTTTGGGCATCAACTCTCTCATCTTCAGTTCAAGGGGAAAAATAATCCCTGAGCTCTTCTTGGGCTTCAAGAGTCTTTATTCCCAAGTCACTTAGTTTATAAGTGACCTAAATGAGATTAAACCACCACATGGCTATGCCCTGCCACAAAAATTGATCTTTAAGTGAATTCATTTCTCCCCCTTAATTTTAATAATGGAAAATTTCAAACACACGCAAAAGCAGAGAGAATAGTATAATGAGCTCTTATATGCCATTAACCAGCTTCAACATTGACCAACATTTTGCCCATCTTGTTTTCTCTAGACTTCTTTTGAAAACAAAAATCTGTGGGATTTCAAAAGTAAATCCCACTTATCATATTATTTCACCAGTACAAATTGTAGTATGCATCTCTAAATGATGGGCATGTTTTTTAAAAAACATACCCCCCATGCCGTTATCACATCTAACAAAATTCACCACCAGTCCTTAAAAGTATATCTTACCCGTGTAATATTCAAATTTGATGATTGCCTCAAAGATGTCTTTTTATAGTTAGTTCATTTGAATAAGGTTGCAGACAAGGTCCACACACTGTATTTGGTTGTCACGCCTCTCCTAAGTCTCTGTTATCTCATCCCGCCCTCTTTTATTCTTCTCACACCACTGATTCCTGGGAGAAAACAAATCATTTGTCCTGGAGAATGCCACCTATTCTGGATTTAGCAAATTGCTTCCCTGTGGTGTTATTTGACTTGTACCTCTGTCATCCGTATTTCCTGTCAGTGGGTAAGTAGATCTAGACATTGGTCAGATCCACGTTCACTTTTTTAACTTCTAGGTGGTGCTGGGTACTTTCTATCGAGGCACATAAGGTCTGATTGGCCTCTAAAAAAAAAATTTTACTGAGGTCATATTGGCTTGTAACATTGTGCAAATTTCAGGTGTATGTTATTATATTTCAGTTTCTGTGTAGATGGCATCGTGTTCACCACCAATAGTCTAGTTTTTATCCGTCACCATACAGATGTGCCCCTTTACCCCTTGTCCCCTCCCCGTGCCCCCTCCCGCTCTGGTAACCACCAATGTCTTCTCATTATCTGTTTGTTTGTTTATCTTCCACATGTTGTCCCAAATGGCATGATTCTGTCTTCTTTTGTGGCTGAGTAGTATTCCATTGTGTATATACGCCACATCTTCTTCATCTACTCATCCATTGATGCTGCTTCCAAGTCCTGGCTATTGTGAATAACAGTTCCATGAACGGAGAGGTCCATAAATCATTTTGAATTATTAATTCCATGTTCGTTGGATAAATACCCAGTAGTGGAATAGCTGGATCCCATGATGTTTGTATTTTTAATTTTTTGAGAAATCTCCATACTCCTTTCCACAGTGGCTGCACCAGAATGCAAACTGATTGGCCATTTTTTGTGATTTCGAGACTGGGATTGCTTAGAGGGCTCAGATATTATCAAAGAGATTCCTCTATTATAAATGAACTCGTTTTTTATTTGAATTTTTCTTTAGCCTACGTAGTAACAGATCCATCAAATTTAGAAAAATGTATCTGCCTTTATCCTATTCTCTTTCGTCTTTTCCAGCCTTTTCCTGTTTCCCACAGTACATATTCATTTTATTCCTCTCCTACCACTAAAACATTAAAGAAAAATGAAAAGTAGTATACTTAAAAAAAACACCCTCAAACGTACACAGACGTTTCATTTGGGGTGTGGGCGATCTGCTGCTCATTACAAGTTATCGACACAAATGAATTTCACATGCTGTTTGTAAGCCTCTTGGTGGAAATTCTTAAAAGTAATTGAGAATTTATACTTAGATAAATTATGTAAATGAAGGCCCTGAAGAATGGTAAATAGTGCTCTCAGAATGCAGAAAAAGGATTTTTTTTCCTTTAGGGGTTTTTAAAACATCCTTTTGCTCTGCAGGTGTACTTCTGCTTTTGTTTCCTCTCCACACCAAGACAGAACATTCCTGGGGGGCACAGTCTGGAGGCCTGCAGGGTGGTTGCAGGGGGCCCTTCTCACTGGGGAACATTACTGGTGTCACCCACCGTGGAATCACACACTACAAATAGCACAAAATGGCATCTGAGGGGTGTTTACCACTTGTGCATTGTCGTTATATTCATTTAGATCAGGGACACTGATAAACGTCACAGGGCACATGCTATTATAGAGAAAGCAGCAGGAAACTGTCAAAGTTATTTCTAGTTCTTTATAATTACAATGGGTCTTACACGCATCCCCATATGTTCACACTCCTGTAGACTGGCGACGTGCTTTTTAAAGAAAGTCTACTGTAATAATAGGTAGTAGAAGTTGGCTTTTAAAAGATAATACTTAAATATAAAACACAATATTGTCTTTTGTGCTGTCCTGCCAAACTTGCTCCCTACCTATCGGCCCTTTCTTCATTCCCTTGTTCCTTCTTTTATTTTCTTCTTTGCTTTTAAGCCCTAGCTGTGCCCCTACAACTAGTGTGTGACTTTGCGTGAGGCACAAAAACTCTTGGAGCCTTGCTGGCTCTTCCTTACAAACGGGTCAGTGATACCTGCCTGGGGATTAATTGTTAGGACTAAGGAGATGGAGTATCTTTGAAGGCCTGGTGAAATGGAGCACTGTGCATTTGAATAATGATGCCTCTTATTCTGCCAAATCTTTGGAGTTTAAAACCCTTTGGTGGCTCCCCCTTGCACTTGATGTAGCACAGACTCTTTAAAGGGCTTCCAAGGTCTGCAGGATCCAGCCTCTCTTTCCTCTTCAACTTTATCTTTCCTCACCCTGCACTCTCTCAGTCCAAACCTCTAGACATCCTGAACTTTATTTTGGACCCTTGAATGTACTGTACTTTTTCACCTCGCTGCCTTTGCACGTGCTGTTTCCTTGGTTTAGATCATTGTCCGTCACCTCCTCCTCTTTGCTTGGCTAATGCAACCCGAACGTTCATGTTTCTGTTTAAATATTGGTTCATTTATGAAGCTTTCCCTAATCTCCAAAAATTTGTAGGGTACTATCAGAGAGCAGTATCACCCACATTGTAATTCTGTGTTTACTTGACTCTCTCTCCCATCAAAATAAATTTTTCGAGGGCAGGAATCATTGCTAAGACACTTATCTTTGTAGCTCAATTTCCTAGTCCAGTGTATAGCATGTAGTTGGTGTTCAATTTTTTTGTTGCATGGATGAATAGAGTACTAAGTTCCAACTCTACTTTCTTTTTGAAAATTGATATCTTCCTTCTCCAGCTTGTTTTTTATACTTTAGAATTATCCCTTTGTTGTGCACAATCTTGTTTCCTATAGTATACAATGTAGCACCTTATTATATATGGTTTTGTTCTCTAATTTGTGTATATTGTTATTATTCTGAGTCCCAGGGTAGGTAGACCAGGAACTCCACTCCTGTTGTGTTGGTTATCTATTGCTATGTAATGAATTACCCCTAAATTTAACAGCTTAAAACAACCAACAGTATCTCACACAGTTTCCATGAGTCAGGAAGCCAGGAGCAGCTTAGCTGGGTGGTCCTGGGTCAGGATCTCTCACGAAGTTGCAGTTGAGATGTTAGCCAGCACTGCAATCATCTGAAGGCTTGACTGGGGCTGGAGGATCTGTTGCCAAGGTGGCTCAGTCACATGGCTGTTGGCTGGAGGCCTCAGTTCCTTACCACGCATACCTCTCTGTGGGGCTTCTCAAGTGTCCTCACAAGGTGGCTACTGGTTTCTACCAGAGAGTGATCCAGAGAGAGCGAGCACACAGGAAGCTGCAGTGCTTTGTGTGACCTGGTTTTCAAAGTCTCACACCATCACTTTTGCTTTTTTTCCTTCTGTTTGTTAGAAATGAGTCACTAAGTCCAGCCCACATTCAAGAGGAAGGGAAGTATGGTCTGAGAATATGGTCTATATGGTTTCAGTCCTTTGAAAGTTCTTGAGAATTCTTTAATAGTCCATTATGTGATCAATTTTGTAACTCCTGTGTGCTTGAAAAGGCAGCTATTGGGTTCAGTGTTCCATATGGGTTTCCTAGTTGCTTGCTCAAATCTTCTATGTGTTTACTGATTCTCTTTTTGTTTGCTTGATCTGTCGATCACTGACAGAATTGTGTTAAAATCACCTAACATGACTGTAAATGTGTCTATTTTTCCTGTAATTCTGTCAGTTTTCCTTTATATACTTTAAGATAATATTATTAGGTCACAAATATTTAGACTTGTTATATTTTCCAGGTGAATTCAATCTTTTTCCTATACAGTGATTCTCTTCGTATGTAGTTCTGCTTTTGCCTTTAAATGTATTGTGGTCACATCAATAGCATAACTTTCTTTTAATTAGTATTTGCCTGGCATATGTTTTTCATTCCTTTACTGTCAACTTTTTTGTATTCTTATATTTTAGAGGTACCTCTTGTTAGAAGTATATAAGTGGGTTTAAAAATATTTGGTCTGACTACCTTTGTCTTTTTATTGAAATATTTAGTCTAATATTATAATTATTGATGTAGTTAGACTTATTAATCTTATTTTATACTACATGATGTCTCACTTATTCCATATTTCTTTTTCTCTCCTTTAGTGAATTCTTTTGGATTTTTTATTTTTTCCTCTATGAATTTGGAAGCTAAACACTGTATTTCTATTGTTTTAGCACTTACCCTGGAAACTGTAACATGTATATTTAACTACTCAAATTTAGTATTCTGTAGTTTCAGTGTTAGTCTCTAGATGCATGTTTCTTTTTATTTATTCTGCTTGGGTTTTATTGGGGTTCTTGAATAAGTAGTATGTGTTATTAGTTCTGAAAATCCTCAGCCATCTTCTCCTCAAATATGCCACTGTCCCACCATTCTCTCTCTTTTGCTCTCGTTCTCATTCTGATTAGATGTATGTTAGGCATCCTCACTGTATTTTTCATACTCAACCTCTTTTCTTTATTTTCCATCTCTTTATATTTCTGTGCTTCATTCTAGGTAATTTCTCCAGCTTCTAGTTCTCTAATTCTCTCTTCAACTGTGTTTTTTTCTGCTGTTAAACCTATCCATTGAGTTTACAATTTTAGCTATTATGCTTTTTTAATTTCTAGAAATTCTACTTATCCTTTGAAAAATCTGCTTGGGTTATTTTAATAGCCTCTTGCTTCAGTTCAGCTTAAGGAGTTTTAGACTACCTTGGTAGTGCGAATTGGAGTTAAAAATTCTAGGTGAGAATCAGATTGTAGCATGAATTCTTAGGGGCTATTTCCCCCATTTTACTCAGTGATAAGTTTGAAACAGGCAATTTTCCTCTCAGTGTCCTGTATCAGGGGTGAGTACATTTCTGGTTTAGCCTGACTGACACTGAAGATATTATCTATTCCCCAGAGTCTTCCAGGCCATGAAAATTGAAGACCAGGTTGACTGGCTTAACAGAAAAAAAGAAAAATTGTTAACTTTCAAAACACTTTAAACACAAGAATAATACACTATTTTAAGCTAACAGCAAGGCATTTATTTCAATGAAATAAAGTGATGCAGGGGAAAACACCATACAAAACAAAAAATGCAATGCAGCAATTGTAGATGGCCGAGAGTGATTATCAGGAAGATTTTTTTTTTTTTAAGGAAAGCTGTCACTAGCTATTGCAGCAACCAAGTTTCTCTGAACAGGGAAAGAATAACATGACAAGGCTTATTTTAGATACAGAGCTCAAAAAATAAGAAATCATAGAGCCAGCCCTGATGGCCTAGTGGTTAAAGTTTGGCACACTCTGCTTTGGCAGCCCAAGTTGTTTCCTGGGTGTGGAACCACACCACTTGTCTGTCAGGAGTCATGCTGTGGTCGTGGCTCACATAGAAGGACTTACAGCTACACACAACTATGTACTGGGGCTTTGGGCAGTGGGGGGAAAGGAGGAAGACTGGCAACAGATTTTACCCTAGGGTCAATCTTCCCCTGAAAAAAAACAAAAAAAGAAAACATGAAGTAAATGATTCTGGCACCTTAGGCTTTTTATAATGTACCTGCCTCTTAAGGCAGAGACTATTTCTGTTTTGATTAATTCTTTTTGGATTTGCAAACCTGAGCACCTCTTGTGATTTGAGTGGTGCCAAACACTCAGAGCACTATCATGTGTGCCATCATGTTGACCCCTCTGAAAACCTTCAGGAAGCTTCTGCTCAGCAGTGGCAGGGGCACCCAACCTAACCCTGAGCTGCAGCACTCGTGTGGGGGCCTGGGTACAGTGGTGAGATCCCTGGATAGGCCAGAAAGCTCTTCATAGCAATTCTTGCGTGTGTATTTCCCATGGTTATAGCAGTTTTTGTTTTCTCAGTGTGGAAGAACTGCCCCTTGAGCTGATTTCTCCTTTGTGAGCAAACAGGTGCCCCAACACCATTTAACCCTGGAAGGGATATTGGAGATAATAACAAAAACTAGCTAACACTTTGAGGGTTCACCATGTCCCAAGCACTGTTCTACGTTCTCAAACAAATAATAATTTTCACTCTTATTTATTTATGTTTTTTGAGGAAGCTTAGCTCTGAGCTAACATCTGCAGCCAATCTTCCTCTTTTTTCTGAGGAAGATTGGCCCTGAGCTAACATCCGTGCCCATCTTCCTCTACTTTATACGTGGGACGCCTACCACAGCATGGCTTGCCAAGCGGTGCCACGTCCGCACCCGGGATGCGAACCGGGAAACCCCGGGCCGCGGAAGTGGAACATGCAAACTTAACCGCTGTGCCACCGGGCCGGCCCCTTCACTTCTATTTCTTAAGCCCCATGCCTCATTTGCAAATGCTCCCGTTTCTCCTCTGAATGTAAACTCCTTGAGAACAGGCAGGGCCTCTGAATCACGAGGCCTGGGACTGTGTCTGTCTACTTCCTGGCACCTGGCACAGCCTTGGCACACAGTGTAGATGTACACGTGTGAATCAGTCTTTGGCTCCCTGCACAAACGCCTGATACAAAGTGGGACCACAAAACGTGTCTGTTAAAGAAAGGAATTATTCTCTCAATACCTTCAGTTCAATAAATGGAGAGGTGTTCAGATGCTGCCAGCAGGCGATTTTGGGGAAATTGCATCTCTGTAACTTCCTCAGCTCTACGGAAAGATAAGTAATAGCCAATCCTCTGTTTTCTTCTTAGGGATGTCAAGAGAATTTAAATGGAATACTTGATGTGAATGGAATGCCTTGAAGTTCTTAGAAGATTAAGAATCTATTTTTCAGGAAAGATAGAATCTAGCGAGAATGCTATGTTGGAGAAGGAAAATATTGCTTTGTCAAATTGTGTATTTTACATTTAAGTGACATAATGTAAGTAAAGGACTCAGTCTGGTGTCTGGCCCAGAGCAAGGACTTAGTAAATGATTGCTATAATCTTTAGTGGTTAGTTTGCAAAATTCAACTCTAACATTGGGTAATGAATTCAAAAATCTCTTTGTCATTCTATTATGGAAATGGATTGTTATGTGACTATTTGTAGCACTGTGTGCTCATCCTATCACTGTTATATTAATGATAATCACATAAAAATAATTCATGTGGATAAGTAGGGATGGGGTGTGCATGATGTAATGGGGATGAGATTTGTTGTAGAAGATGTAGCAATGGGATATAAAAGAACAAAGTAGATTGTGAAGTAGCCCATTCAGGAAACTTGGCAACTTCTTTGCATTCTCAAGTTTTTGAAATTACCAAAAGAAATTTTTTTCTCCTTGTTACAAAAGTAATATCTGTCTATTACAGAAGAATATTAATATTTCCCGCTGCATGCAGTGTTGCTACAACTGCCAACCATGATGCCCCATGACCTAGTCTGGGCCAATCAGGCACTCTCTCCTGGAGACCTGGAACTGAATGGGATGAAAACAGAAGGACACGCACACGTACACACATACACGGGTTGAGTTGACTTTTATTAATGGCATAGCTTAGCAGAGACTGTCCTCTCATTTCTATTATCTGGATGCTAGATCCAGCTCGTTCCTGTCCTACCCAAAGTCTGGTTGTTCAGCTTTTCCTTCCTTTCTCTGAGTTACTCCAGCTCCTTCCAGTAAATTCTTCCCCTCCTACCAAGTTTGCCAGAGTTGATTTCTATTGATTCCTAGCTGGCGTATTCACCTAAAGACAGTTACCATCAATATCTTGGTTTAAATACTTCCACTCTTGCTTCCTATGGATTAGTATATGTTATTAGCAAAAGCTATTCACATGCATGAGACTAAATCTCATCTGTCAGTAAATAAGAATCTTCTTAATGCTTTCATGACATCCCATCACATGAGCTATATCATAATTTAACTAATTTCCTGTAGGACACTTAGGTTGTTCTCAACTTTTCAGTATAAAAAAAGCTAAAACCTTGCACGCATTCCTGGTTATTTCTTTATGATAAATTCCAAGATATGTAATTGTTGAACCAAAGGGAAGAGGCATTTTAGAGACTTTAGATAAAAATTGTCAAATTAAACCTTTCTGGAAGTCTATTTGCTATCATGATATATTCAAATGACTCTAATACTAAGAAAGCAGTGACTGTCTATTTTTATCATTGTATTCTCAACATCCGCCACAGTCAGGGCATAGTAAGCACTCATATTTCTTTAATGAATAATAAACATTTATTGAGGACTTACTACTTGCCAGAAACTGATACGTGTATCAATCATGACAACTGTTATTTTCAGAGAGGTTAATTAACTCACCCAAAGTCCTCCAGCTAATGAGTGCCGGAGTAGGGTTTGAATACTGGCAGTCCAGCTCCGGCCCGTGCTCCTAACCATGAAACTCTTCCATGGCTCTTCAGTGACTGACTGGATGACTGATCCTTTATGTACCTGTTGAAATGCAACTTCCTCAGGGATGGTTTTCCTGGTTCCTCAACCAGGCTGGCTCTTTCTCTTCTATGCTACTTAACACTCTGTACTTGTCTTTTGTAGGACTCACCTTACTTGCAATTATTTATTTAACATCTTCCTTCTCTGCTGTAAGATCCATGAAAGACAGAACTGAGTATCTTGTTCACAGCTGCGTTTCTGGTACCTAGCACGAGGTCTGACTATGCTCATGTATTTACTGACTAACTGACAACGGAGCGAGAGAAAGTGGAGAGCAGTAAGAGGATGCAGGTTACTTCTGGCTTCTACCTTGCAGAATCCAAGTAGCAGGCTGATGCGGAGTTAGAGATTCTGATCGTTCAACTGTAGTCAGCCTATTTTCCTGATATTGCAGGGTTCAGGTGGCATGTAACAGCTTTTCAAGAGTGGGGTGCTAATGTCAATTTCTATCCGAGGTAGAGAGTGATTGAAAGACAACCGGAGGGACCATAAGCCCCAGGGATTGATCAGCACGGTGAACCTCTATCTTCAATCTCTCCTGGAATTTAAGAAGCAATTTGCCAAGCAATAAGGGTTATTTGCCAGGCAAAAAGATAAAAAAAATAATGAATATGTAACAGTTATCAACTTTTACATACAAAAAAGCGTAGTGTCAAATATATAAAGCACAGTTGTTTACCAGAATACGAGTGAAACCACAACTGTAATGGGAAGATTTAATATACTTCTCAAAAGTCTTTGACAGATCACTACACAAGATACCACTTCACACCCGCTAGGATGGCTGCTACCAAAAAAACAAACTAACAAGTGTTGGTAAGGATGTGGAGCAATTGGAACCCTTGTGCACCATTATTGGGAATGTAAAATGGTGCAGCTGCTGTGGAAAATGGTATGGTAGTTCCTCAAAAAATTAAAGATAGAATTACCATATGATCCAGCAATTCCATTTCTGGGTAAACACCCAAAAGAACTGAAAACAGGGACTCAAATAGTATTTATACATCAACGGTCATAGCAGCATTATTCCCAATAGCTGAAAGGTGGAAGTAACCCACATGTCCACCAATGGGTGAATGGATAAACAAAATGTGGTATATACATAGAATAGAATATTATTACACATACAATGGAATATTATTTAGCCTTTAAAAGGAAGGAAATTCTGACACATGCTACAACATAAATGAACCTCAAGGACATTATGCTGAATGAAATAAACCAGTCATGAAAGACCAAATATTAATGATTATATGATTTCCCTTATGTGAGGTACCTACAGTGGTCAAACTCACAGAAATGGAAAGCAGAATGGTGATTGCTAGGGCTGAGGGGAGAGGAGAGTGGGGAATTATTATTGTCTGATGGGTACAGAGTTTGGGGTTTTCAAAATGAAGAGTTCTGTGGTTGGTTGGTGGTGATGGTAGCACAACAATGTGAATGTAGTAAATACTGCGGAACTGGATGCTTAAAAAATGGTTAAGGTGGTAAATTTTATGTTATGTGTATTTTACCACAACTGAAATTTTTTTTTTAAACATTAGCACCTGAGTTAACGTCTGTTGCCAATCTTTTTCTCCTTCTCCCCAAAGCCCTCCAGTACTTAGTAGTATATTCTAGTGGTAGGTCCTTCTGGTTGTGCTATGTGGGATGCCACCTCAGCATGGCCTGATGAGCAGTGCCATGTCCGTGCCCAGGATCCCAACTGGTGAAACACTGGGCTGCTGAAGTGGAGCACGCAAACTTAACCACTTGGCCATGGGGCCGGCCCCTAAAATTTTATGTTATGTGTATTTTACCACAATTAAAATATGTTTTAAAAATCTTTGATGGGGCCGGCCCATAGTGGTTAAGTTTGTGTGCTCTGCTTTGGTGGCCTGGGGTTTGCGGGTTTGAATCCTGAGTGCAGACCCACACACCACTCGTCAAGCCAGGCTGTGGCAGTGTCCCTCATATGAAATAGAAGAAGATTGGCACAGATGTTAGCTCAGGGCCAATCTTTCTCACCAAAAAAAAAAAAAGAAAGAAAAAAGAAATCTTTGATCAAGTTAGATTTTTTAAAAAAGAATTTAAAGAATTTGAATAAAATAATCAATAAGCATGTTAACTAGCCATATGGAAAACTTTGTATGGAAAATGGTATGCCCATACTTTCCTGATGTCCATGGAATGCTTAACAAATTTAATCATAGGGTAGACCACAAACTTCAATAAATTGTCCTAAATATAAGTTATTCAGGCTGTATTCCTTGACCACAATGTAAAATCACTAGGAACTAATAATACATGAGATGATGTTTTTTTGTCTCCCAAACTGGCCCAAAACAAAACAAAACAGAAGGCCATCCAGTATGGCTGAAGGCATTTTCAACACCCCTCTGGTCATCTCACAGGATGGGACCAAGCCCTGGGCTGCTGGAGCTGTTCCATGTCTGGCTTACCTAGGTCAGATGCACATGGTTTTTCTTGCTGGCTGACCTGTGGTTAGTACTTAGAGAGTAACTGGGGCAGTGAGGATAATAAAGAATAAGTAGGCAGAGGGAGGGAGTGGAAGGAATAAATCACTTCAGAAGAATTTTTAAGACAGAAAGGAAAACAGTTTAAAGGGATAAGGGAATACTTTCTAGGCAGGAAGAATGACTTATTATGTAAGGAACAGATTAGTGGTGGGAACAGAAGTAAGGGAAGCAGAGAAAGTCATTCCCACAGGTCTTGGAGCTGTGATTCCATTTGAGCTCATCCTAATCACTATGTGTCATATGACATAGAAACTTTTAAAGTGAATACAAATTAATTTCATTTTGACTTTGTCATTTTAGGGGGTTTTGTATCATTTCTTCTGGAGAAGCTCTATTTCATTTAAGTAAAACACAGTTCCAGGCGTAATTTGCTTTGCTCCTATTTCCTCCACTGTATCCCAAGGTCTCTTTGCTTCTTTCCTATCTCCGTGAACTCTGCACAAAGTGGACACTTGATAAATGTGGCCAACTGTACATTTTTTTCCCCAAATGAATCTAACAAGGCATATAATTCAATGATGTCTTCTTACCTTGAAAAGTATGAAGTGCTACTCTACAAAAGTGGGGCATTCATTTGTCATCATTACCATGAACAAAAGGGCTTTTGCTTTTCCTAAGGGCTTTTCTCCACGAGCCTTGTTCGATCACCTCAAAGAGAACCATTGCTTTTGGCTAGTGGCTTCTGTTTTCAAGGCTTTAAAATCAGGAGGATGATGTTCCCCAAATCCTTGTCTTCTTGGAAGTGGCAAAAAGGATATGAAAATGCCCTATTGATTGCTTTTTATTGCCCCCCTTTGTGGAGGTGCTATTTCAAACCCTCTCCCTCGGAGGGAAGTATGGTGGAGCTTACAAACACCCAGCTCTTCAGAGGAAAAACACAACTCTCAGAAATGTACTTGTTAGCTAAAACAAGTCACAGGTCTATTTTGCGACAGTGTGAACACTGCAGATTTTTAGCCCAGGTGGAAAATGCAAGGACAAAATATGAGCACTTAAACCACGCTTGTGCTTCTCTCAGGCTCTTTGCCTAATTTGGCAGGCTTGTCGGCCAGCTATGCTGCGTGGGGTTCTCCTTTCTTGTCCCTTCCCTATTTCCTTATTCAAGAAGGATCCTTCTTCTGATCTTTGCCTGTGGGGTTCTCCTTTTTTGTCCCTTCTCTATTTCTCTCTTCAAGAAGGATTCCTCTTCTCATCTTTGCCTATCTCCCAACAATCTTCCTCTCTCTAACAGCCACTGACATCCAGGGGCTGACGCCTCTTCTATATGAGCCTGTCCCCTCGTCACAGCTGAGTGATGGAGGTGGATGCCTGACCCAAACTGGCCAATCAGGGTTGCTCTCCTGAGAACTTGAAAAGTGACACAGATAGACAGGGACTAAACCTTATTGGAGAGAGTCACAGTGTGGCAGGCAGAACTTCTAATCCCCTCCCCCAAACTGTAATATGGTGAGATGATGAGATATCGCTCCCACAATTGTTCAGTTATGTGGCAGAGTTAAGCTTGAGATAGGGAGATTATCTGGGGGAGCCTGATCTAATCACTTGGTTCCTTAAAAGCAGCAGAAGTCAGAGAGGTTTGAAGCAGGGCAGGAATTTGACACCCCATTGCTGACTTGAAGACGGGAGGGGCCATATGATAAGAAACTGCGGTGGCCTCTAGGAGCTGATGGAGGCTCCTAGCTGCCAGCCAAGGAGGAAGTGGGACCTCAGTCCTATAGTTACAAGGAAATGGATTCAGCCAATGACCTGAATGAGCTCAGAAGTGGATTCTCCCCTTGCTTCCAGATAAGACACCAGCATGGCTGGTGCTTTGATTTTGGCCTTGGGAGACCCTGAGCAGAGACCTCAGTTGAGCCATGTCAGACATCTGACCTACGAAACTGTGAGCTAAGAAACTTAGGTTGCTTTAAACCACTACGTTTGCTGAAATTTATGACAGCCATTGAAAACGGACGCACAGGGCGACGGCCATGCATTTGGCGAGGGCCGTGAGCTCCTGCAGCTGAGGGCCTCAGCATGTCCTCGTCCCTTCCTTCCTCACATCCTTCGCTTGGTTCTGGGAGCTATGCAGGTATCTTCCAAGTATCTTTCAGCTTAAGTCAGTAGATTTGGTTTTCTGTTGCTTATAATCGAAAAAGCCTTAACATAAGGATGTGTACACTTGGGCGTCCTGCTACAATGTGTACCATAGTATAATTCTGGGACCTGGAAATGTGGCTCTGTGAAGACTCATGAGAGAGTAAATGAACTTTGGAAAGTCTCGGAACCTTAAATGGATGGAAGGTTATTGTAAAAAAATCGACTATTTTTGTTGAATATTTATAATTGCAATTTGAAGACATTATTTAAATGTGACCACTATCAATTTCGGTCTACAGACATGCCCACCCAAATAAACCCAAACTACATTGTTCTTTAGCAGAAATACTTTGCAACAGGCCTGTTGGTCTGGCTAGGGCACACATCCTGAAGCTCCCTGGAAGCCTGAAAATTAGTTTAAAGAACTAGGTGAAGCCAGAGCATGGTCTGCTGCCTTAGGCATTGGTGGGGCTCGAGGCCCTGTAAGAGGCCTCCCGCCTCCACCCAGCTCCAGCTGGCTGCCCACAGCGGAGCACAGACCCCAGCAGGGACCATGCCAATCTGGCCTCTGGCCAGGCAGAGTGAAGGAGCAGAATGACGGAGATGTCCAGGTGCAGACAGCTGGCTTGGCAGAGAAGGGGCTGGTTGACACAGACAAAGAGGAGGGGCAGGCCGCGGGCACAGTCCAGAGCCTGGGAATTTGCCCATGCCTGGACTCCCAGTCGGCAGTGGAGCGTCACCCTCCATCCTTGAGGGTCATTCAGAGGGGAGGAGGACCTGGACGGCCAGCTCCCTTTTCACTGCTGCCCGAGGGTGGGGCTGGGAGTGAAATAGAAGAAGTAGGGAAGAAACAACAAACAGAGGGTGGATACACGCCTTTAAAATTTACTCGTGGTGGAGAAAGTCCCTCTTGGCCCGTGCTTGCTTGAAGAGGAGAGTGAGACTGAGCCCCACAGATTTCTTTTCAGATGTTTCTGGAAATGCCTCCAAGTATTAAAATCTTAATTTTTTTCCTAACCTGTCCTTGGTGCAGGAAGCATGACTGACTTAGTTACAGGCAGTGAAACAGAGTCCTTGCTGGGCGGGATCAGTGGGAAGAGGAAGAGGATAAGGTCAAGGGCAGGGCGGAGGGACTGTGCTGAGCTGAGCAGAAGCAGGAAGAAAGAGTAACTGGGTTGGACATTCTTCAGAAAGAGCAATTCTAGAAAGAAGAGTACGTTTAGGTTTTTGGAAGGGTCTCCTTAGGGCACAAGGGCGGAAAACTCGGGTTGCTTACAGAAGATTGATTTGGGCCCTGCTACCCACCCGGTGTGGGCTCAGCCTGGGAGTCTGGGGACAGCCTCGCTGATGTCAGGCTGCCAGCCACGCCTCGTGCATAATTAGGTGGATTTGGCAAGAAACTCAGCAAATGGATCCTACTTGTCTGTCTTTCTTCACTTGGGTTTTGAGTTTTCTTTCCCCTCTGACCAGTTTGTCTGCGGCTTAGTGTGTCCATTTATAGTATTTCTTCCCAATGGGAAAAAGTAATAAATTGGCTAGATTCCTAGCTGAAAGTCAATCTCAGTATTCCATTGATAGGAAAACCTCTTATCTCCCCTACTCTTCTCCCAAGAGAGCTTAAAGATCAGGCATTTTGCTATTTTTCAGATCTTTCCCCAGGCTGAAAGTAACTAGATAACCATCATTTAAGGTAAAGGATACGTTTATCCTTTATGCTTGTTCTCTGATGGATAGACCAGGGGAATCAAATATTTGGAATTTTTTTTTGCTTCTCTTCATCCACTTACAATGTTTCAACAATTTACTCCTCTCCCATCAGTTCTTTTGGCTATAAGATGGAGACCCTAATTCCAATCACTTCCCTCATCCTTCCAGAGGAGATTTGATGAACGTTTATGGACTATATAAACCAGTTTTTTACTACACTCCTCCTCCATTCCCACATCCACATATGCATTTCCTGCAATTTTTGATGGAGCCTGAATGTACTCGGCCTGGCTCTCTCCCTAGCATGTTTTGCTCCTTAAGGAAGAAAACAGTTTATTATTTATGGCTGACTTGGGTCGTCCTTCGCTCTATGCTGCCTTTGATCTTCGGCAGCCCTTGCCTGTGCTGATCGCAGCCTTCCCTTAACCATTTAAAAGGCTCAACGGGGCTTCTGACACCTGCTTCAACTCAGATTTCTCAGTGCCCCTTAGATGTGTCTCTGGGGACCTGTTCCTCTGACCTACTGAGTCAACGCTTTCATCAGCCCCAGGGCTCGGCCAGGCAGCGAGGCTCCTCTCGCCTGCTCCAGCTCTTACTCATTTAATTGAGAACATGACAGCATGTATTTAGGGAGAGGAGATCTCTTAGGATTTAAAAAATGGTGATTACAAAACTTGTATTTTGGTATATGGTATTTTAGAAAGATTTTCAGTTATGAGGGAAGCTGGTTTTGAGATTCCTCTACAGACGGGGAAGTAGAAAAATCCAGGATGGATGATCTCTGCTCTTTCTTCTTGTAGGAGGGGGCTAAGGCTGGGATGTGTGAGATCCTATACCCACTGCTACACGTGGAAGGAGTCCGTCCTCTCCCTGCCTCCCTCCTCTGCCTGAAATAGACATCATTTGGGGTGCCCTATCCTGGCATGTGTGTGGGGAGCCAGTGAGACTGTGGCGCCACAGCCCCACGTGCCCAGGGCAGTGGATGGATGGTGGGGCAGTGGGGTGGGAAGGATATTTACTGACTTAATTTGATTTAGAGCCAGCAGACCTGTCTCAACTCTCTCGTTTACTGAGTCCAAGATTTCTAATCTGTGAAAGGGAGTTATTTCTTGCCCTAGCTACTTCATAGAGTGGTTGTGAAGATAAACGTGAAAGTGCCTGGACCATAAAACATGCCACCACACACTTAAGGTGGTTCTCTCAGATATGGCCTTGTTGGGAAGGCAGTGACATCTATAATTAAAGACAGTTTGTAAACTCTCTCCCTAAGCGTCTAATCGCATGGGTGTAAATCTTGTCTCCACTTCCCCACACATTCTTTAGGTCGTCCTCTCAGGGCTGGTTTCCCCGACAGAGGTGGTACCCCAGATAGTGAGCTTGGGTGGGAGTCAAATGCAAATCAAGTTCTTCTCGAATTGCCTGCTTTTGTCTTCCGCATGACCTGTTTCAACCTTTCTGCCCTACACCTTTTCTTCTGCTCTAGACATGTGTTTGGAGACTATAGCATTATTTTTTTATTGAATTAAATTTGTCCTTATTTAGGACATTTTCCTATGGAATTTAATTCATAAATTAACATGTGATCTGATGAAGAGTGGCAGGCAAAGAGCAAGTGCTATGTAAGACTTAGTTTCTGCCATTATTGGTTCTAACCTACTTACATGTCTCCTCCTCAGAAAAGCCTTCTTGAATAACCTTGTCTTAAAAGAGTATCATCCATCAATCTCTGTTCTTTGTTCTCTTTTCTTTTTTTGCTGAGGAAGATGAGTCCTGAGCTAACATCTGTGTCAGTCTTCCTCTGTTTTACATGTAGATTGCTGCCACAGCATGGCCTCTGGGAACAAAACCGAGGCTGCTGAAGCAGAGCATGCTGAGCTTAACCACTAGGCCATGGGGCTGGCCCCCTGTTTTCTTTTTCTTAATAGCACCTATCATTATGGTATACACTTTGTTGCTTATTATCTGACTCCTCCATTAGAATACAAGTTCTATGAGTGCAGATTTTGGATCTGTTTATGTCACCTCTACATTCCTAATGCCTAGTACATAGTAGATGCTCAATAAACATTGATTGCCTAGACAACCATACAGAATTTTGTCTTTCAATATATCAATATTATTTCTGGAGGAACCTTGTAATGGCTTGTGAGAGCCAATTGTGTGCATTTCTTCCCAGTTCTGTGTTCAGTGACATCACAAGGCCTGAAACCAGCCATGGTGGGAAAGTTTACACCATGGAAACTGGCAAATCCTGTAAATCAACACCCACTCCCCACCTCCCTCTAGTCAGTTGGTAAACATTCACCACTATTTCTAAAGAACCAAATCAACTATAGGTCAGTTACATAGTTCAAAGGATTGGTGTCGTGGATTAAAGATGGACACAAATTCTTTGTCACTGCCCCTCACTGAGCAGTGGAGTCTATGTATCCACCCCCTAGAATTTTGGCCAGCCCTGTGATTAACCAACAAAATACAATGGAAGTGACCTGTGTCAATTTCAGACCTACTCTTTAAGGGAACTGGCAATTTCTATTTCCTTCCTTTTGGAACTCATCTGGCTGTGAGAAAATCTGAGAAGCTTTGGAGAGAAGCCCACTTAAAGAAGACTAGAGGTCACCAGTTGATAGTCTCAGTGAAATAGCCAGCATCACTTTGCCGGGTCTATGAATGAAGCCGTCCTGGGGGTAGATCCTCCAGCCCCAGGCAAGCTCCCCAGCAGACGCCTTGTGGGTCAGAGACGAGCCATTGCCACCATGCACTGCCCAAACTGCCAAATAGTGAGCAAAGAGCATTGAGATCTAAGCCATTAAGTTCTGAGGTGGTTTGCTATAGAACAATAGATAACTGAAACAGCCAGGTAATAGACAACTTTGTGAGTGTCTGGGATGGTCAGGATTTGATGAGTTCTGGTTGGCTGGATTTGCTTGTGGTCTGAGCCTCAGGCAGTGGCACACATTCACAAAAGTAATTTTGACAACAAAGACATGCTACATGTTTGTATTTCCCACAGTAAACAATTTTGATAGGTAGAGTCAGAAGAATTGCTGTTGGATTGGATGTGAGGATGAGGGAAAGGGAGCAGTTCAAGATGACTCCTAGGTTTCTGATCTGAGCAACTGGGTGGATGATGGTGCCATTAAGGGTGACTGGGAAGAATTGTGGAGGAGCAGACTTTGGCGGGGGGGACACCAAGTCTTTTGTGCTGGTCATGCTAGGTTTGAGATGGCTATTAGGCAGCCCCAGAGGATATATCAAGTAAGCAGTGAGAGATATGCATCTGAACCTGGGAGAGGGGTTGGCACTAGAGATATACAACTGGGAGTCATCAGCTTGCAGGTGATATTTAAAGCCATAGATGTCACGGTAGATAGAAGAGATGGGGATTAGGACTAAACTCAGGAGACTTCAACACTTAGAGGTTGAGCAGAAGAGAAGCAACTAGAGAAGTAAGAAGCAGTGACTAGTGAGGTAGGAGAAGGATCAGGATAGGGCAGCATCCTGGAAGCAGGGAAAACATACTTTAAGAAGGAAGGAAGTCATGGATTGGGTAAAATGCTCCTGAGAGGTGGAATAAGATAGAAGGCAGAGATTTGGCCATTAGGCTTAGCCAGATGGAGGTCACTGGTAACCTTAATAAGAGCTGTTTCAGTGGTGTGGTGGGGATGAAATTCTGATAAGATGCATATAGAGAGAATGAGAGGTAGAAATGGAGACATAATGTAGGGACAACTTTCAAGGAGTTTTGTTGTGCGCAGGAACAGAGAAATAGAGTGGTAGCTAGAAAAGGATGTAGTCAAGGGTGGGGAACATATAGCAAGTTTGCAGTCTGCTGGAAATGAGAAAGAAAATGATGGTTCATGAGAAAGGGAGATAATTTTAGGGGAAAAGCCTTGAAGCAGGCGAGAGGTGATGGAAATGCTGGGAATCAGTCCACAAATGGAAGGTTGGTCTTGGAACGTGGACAGTTCATCCATTTTATGTTAGTAAAGGTGTAACATGCATGTACTGATGAAGATAGGTTATTAGGTTTAACAGTAGAATGATGAAGTTATTCTCATTAAATCAGGTCTATTTTATCAACGAAATAAAAGTTCAGATCATCATTAGAGAATGAGGAGGGAAAGCTGGTCTTGGTGGTTTGAGGAAAGGAGAAAATTTGAAAGAGTTATCTTAGAAAGTCAATTTCCTAGGGACATATTTTAGCATTGTATGATCAATTTGAATGAGCTGAATGCCCACTGAAAGTTTTGTCATAAATTTAAAGTTAGAGCAGGTTGCAAGATGGTGTGTTTTTCTCAGCTACATTCAGCAGGAAGTGAAATGTTTAACTGGTATTGGAGTTTTGTCAAACAATAAAAAGAAGAGAGCAAGTGACAAAGGAGTTATGGATATAGATATAGATGTGTGTGTGTGTGTGTGTAAGATTGTGTACCATGGGATCAGAACTTGGT
The DNA here is from genome assembly GCF_041296235.1 of Equus asinus. Taxonomy (NCBI): domain Eukaryota; kingdom Metazoa; phylum Chordata; class Mammalia; order Perissodactyla; family Equidae; genus Equus; species Equus asinus. Next base: position 47,118,855 of record NC_091813.1, read on the forward strand.
CTAGAGTGAGGACAAAGGCAAAGCCATGGAATGAGGCAGAAGTGTGAGCAGGGGAAGAGAGTGAAAAAATGATGGGACCAATGAATTGGAAGGACCAATGCGGGTCTAAAGATTGTTGGAGGGAGGACACTAGAGTACGTGAACTGGAAGGACAAGGTGGCAGTCAGAGAGTGGAGGCTTTACAAGGAGACCTCAGAGGTGGTGCAGCCAATGGCGATGATGCAGACTCGGTATAACCACGGTGGTGGATGGCTAAGCGGGGGTGCAAATAGAGGACTTTGGAAGTGAGGAGATCGAGAAACTGCAAAGCCAGTGTGATAGTAGATTGTCCTCATATAGGTTGAAGTTTCCAGGAATGGTGACAGAAGTATTGGTAGAAGGGAAGATGGTTGAGTCGGGTGCTAAAAATCAACAAATGTAGGGGGACGACCTGGGAGTCAGGAGTTGAGAGAACCAAGGAGGGGTCATGGGTGCTATATAGTCTGAAGGCGTGTTCTTCAGAAGGAACTGAGATTTTTAACAGAGGAGACCGCAGACATGGCCTGCAGGCAACAAGAGAGGACCAGCTCAAGACCCTGTGTGAAGCAGTGAGAGGAAAATCAGTGTCCACTTGCAAGAGGTACCTGGGAAGCTTCGTGCTCATTCCTGTTGGACCCAGTGCTCCCCTTTCACAACAAATCTTTCGTAACTCCTTAGCTGTAATATAATGCCATAAAATGAAAGTAACTTATAATAACATAATTTCATTTTGACATGAAAAATGTTTGGCCGTGACTACACTAAAAGGCCTAACGAAGTTGTTTGCTATTTGGACCCCTTACGGGAACGCCGTGAGTGCAATGGCTACACAGGCAGCCTGTTAGAGGTGAATTTCCTTCCCGGATGCGATTTCCCAAAATGCTGTACAACTTTTGGAGAGCTCACGAAGCAAAAGCAATGTTCCTCCAATTTACGCAGAAGTTTTGTTTCTGGAAAATTCAGTGTATTTTAAAACTGTGAGAAAGATACTTTGGATTACGTTATATGTGGAATGGAGTTAAATTCTAGCTTCAGGTCATTATAAACAGTTTCCTGAATTACGTGACGGTCTGCCAGGATACAGAGCAATTCTTCATTGTGAGAGACTGTTCTGCTCGTTGCAGCAAATCTGATCCGCCCCACGGAAGCAGCACCCAATCATTTTGACGGCTCACATTTCAAATTTTCAAAATGCTTCCGAGCCACGGAGTGACAAGATAGAATGACAAGGTAAGGCTCAGAGATGAAGTTGGAGGAAGGTACAGGGCCTTTTGGTGATGACACCTCCTGGGTACCAGGAGGCAGGCTGAAAGGTTTTGGGGTTGGGGGTGGAAGGCTCAGTGAGAAGAGGGGATGCTCAGAGCTCTGGGGACAAGAGCCCAGGTGGCAAGAGGCTGGGCTCCCCATGGATGCAACAGAGATGTGGGACCTGACAGGAGCTACTCCCAGTGGTCTCCCAGGGGAAGCTGGGAAATCAGGTCAAATTACAGCTTCCTTCTCAGCTAGACCTGCTGGCAGTTTGCTCTGGGGAGGCGGGGCGTGCTGAGCCCGGGGCAGGTTCCCCTCAAGGGAGCGTTTTCTACACGTTTCCTCACAGTCTTCATAGTTGTCAGCTTAATGACTGCATAATGTTCTGTGCTGCTGGTATACCATGAATTATTAAACCATTACCCTGATGTTGGAAATTTAGGTTGTTTCCAATTTTTTGCTGTTCAGAATTCGTTGCAGGAATTGTCTTCCAGTGTCTGTCTATCTTTTTGCTTCAGTTTAAATATGTCCTGAAGCTAAACCTCTAGTAATCCACGGGTCCAAATACCGTTATAATTCTTTTCATTGCTGCCATTTGCTATCCAGAGGAGTTTTTTACCACCAATTTACAATGCCATCAGAATTTGTGAACATATTGGTTTCCCTGCAATCTCATCAAAATTAAGTGTCATTTAAGTTTTCTCCTCTTCCACTAATGGTTATAAAATGCAATCTGAGGATTGCTTTTCATTTTTTGATTATCAGCAGAAAGGATTTTTCCAAGTTTGTTTACTCTTTGTGTTTCTCCCTGTGAATTGTTCATGACCTTTGTGCATTTCCCTTTTGAGGTCTCGATGTTTTTGTTCTAGATTTGAATGAGCTCTTCATAAAACGTGCGCGCGCGCACACACACACACGTTATCTGTCATTACTGATAACGAAATTCCACCTTCTGCACTCCACCCCCGCCCTCTCCCTGCTAGTCGGTTATTCCTTTTTGACATGCTGCTTTTGATGAAAAGCTAGGCTGCATTCAATTTATTATTAATAAGTTGTGTTCCTAAAGTGGAGGTTCTCCACTTTGGCTGCACGCTGGAATCACCAGGAGAGCCTTAAAATCTACTGATGCCTGGGTTTCACTTCTGATTTAATTGGCCTGGGCATTGGGGTTTTTAAAAGCTCCCTGGGTAATTCTAATATGCAGCCAAGGTTGAGAGCCATGATACTAAAAGTTGTAAATTGGTTAAAAGGATGTGGGAGGTGAGGGTGGGTGGGTTAAGGAGTGAGAATGGGCCCATAGGAGGTGGTAGTGGAACAAGTTGCTGTTGAGGTGGGAGGTGGGGGTGGGAGTCCAGGGTTCCCACTGGCACAAATAAATGTTGGCAGTTTCTTGGTCCTAGTCAATGCCTGTTTTTCTCTAGAGCCAGGCTGCCTGCTTCTGATTTCCTCACGCTGTCCCTTTCAACCAAGTCCTTTCCTCTAAGACCCGCTGTGGGACAGAGCCTACCCAATCTAGTAACTTAGCTTCTGTACAACCAACCGTGAAGCAGTCGTGTGGCTTTTTCAAAGAGAATTAGAGAGAAAAGGCTCTCTCGGAGGATTTTCCACAGTCCTCTCCAATCCCTTTTTCTCTTTTTGATTTGCATTTTGGAGACAGGAAGACAACATATGTGTCCTGAAATGTTCCCAGTACTCCCTAGCTTTGGATACCAAAGAGATCGCATTAACCTGAAAGCCCACCTACGGCTGGTTTGTTGTTCCCACTGACTGATAAGGACCTTAGCCTCCCAGCTGAAGCTTCCTCCAGTTATTTTTAGAAATCCCCAGGATGTGTCTTCTCTGTGTTTTTAAAAATGTCAACTCACATTCTTCTCCTTTAGCTTTTTCACTGATATCAACCCCTGCAAACTCTTGAGGATGGAACTGCCTCTGTCAAGAGGACCTCCACTGCCTTGGATGCCCCATAAGACCATCCATATTAGTCTCCATATTATGAACAAAACCTGATTTAGGCTCTACTGGGCATTTCATCGCAGACTCCAATGTGTGAGCTCTGGGATGAGGCATAGGAAGAACTTCTAGAGAGGCAGATGAGGAAATGGGACCAGGCCAGGACCTTGGTCAACAAGGCAGATGCTGGGGTGAAGGGGCCTCCCAGTTCCCATCACATTCCCTAAAACTTCACCCTGGGTTAGGATGGGGCCCTGGTACTTAGAGAGAGCAATCAGATGATGAAGGAAAGGGAAAGCGGTGGAGAGGAAAAGCTATTGTCCACATTGACCACCTACAAGGGTCTTAGGTTGCCTTAGGAGACAAAGTTCCTGAAGGACAGAGACTCTGTCTTGTCCACTGTACGTCTACAATGTCTAGTGCAGTCTCCAAAGTAGGTGCGCAGTAAAGAATTATTGAATGGTCCATGGAATTGGAGGATTTCCCAAGTCCTACTCCACTGCTTATGTGTTGGATTTTCTTGCCAGTTGAATTACTACCCAATCCTTCTCTCAGGGTTTTAAAATTGATTGAATTCTGCTCAAAAGCTGTGTCAGGGGAAATAAAAGTACAGTTCAACCACCTAAACATTGAACCGATCGTTTACTACTTGAATCAGTCAGTAGCATTCTGTTTGCTGGTCTGTGGAAGAGAAATAATACCAGCCATTTCCACAATGCTGTGTAAAAAATAAGAATTGTTTGGAAATAGCCGAAATTAACTGAAGTGCATCTAATTTATTATCCTGGATTAACCAAACCCTATTTTCTCTCTCTCACCTTTTGATTTGGATGACAAATAGACAAATGGCAAATAAATTTTAGGTGTGTTGTTGTATTAGATGTATATTTAAAAGATTTTTTTTGACAACTTCTAGAGGATACTTTGGAGTAAATAAAGATTTTTAAAAACCTTTGATAGTTTTTCTGTGTGTGTGTATGAGGAAGATTGCCCTGAACTAACATCTATTGCCAATCTTCCCCTTTTAGTCGTGGAAGATTGGCCCTGAGCTAACATCTGTGCCAATCTTCTTCTATTTTTTGTGGGATGCCACCACAGTGTGGCCTGATGAGCAGTGGTAGGTCCGTGCCTGGGATCCGAACCTGCAAACCTTGGTCTGCCGAAGCAGAGCACATGAAGTTAACCACTATGCCACCAGACGGCCCCAAACATTTGATAGTTTGTAATAACGGAAATATTGTAAGAATCTGAATCATAAAACAGTATTTTGAATATTTAATGTATACTTATACATTTAAGATTTTAATAACAAAAATAAAACAAAATGACAATTTGTTTTGCTTAACCATTTTTACTCAAAAGTGTAGTTATTCTGTATTCTTTATTCTCTGCTTATTCCAGGAAGTTTAGATTTGGTTGTAAAAATAAATGAGTATAAACCATTGATGTCTAAAGTCTCATCTTCTGAGATTGTCTAGAACACACACTTATTTTTGAGATCATTGGATATACTTTAAATAAGAAATTTTATAATCAATAGTAAACAACTTGGGATATTTATGGATTGAAAAATTTTAAGCAAATAATTTTTTGTTATTTAAAAAAATAGAATGATCATGTGATGTCTGAGAAGTTACTGCAGTTACTGTGGATTTAAAGTTCTATCTCTTAGAGTATGGTGGGCTGGATATTTTTACACACTCATTAAAAGCAATGAGAAAATTCTCATTAAATGTATATAAACATATTTTTGAAATCATAGAAGGATTAAAAATCTTGTAAAAAATGATCTGGGCCAGCCTCAGTGGCCTAGTGGTTAGGTTCAGTGTGCTCCACTTCAGTGGCCCTGGTTCAGTTCCTGGGAGCAGACCTACACCACTCATCTGTCAGTGGCTGTGCTGTGGCAGTGGCTTGCATACAAAAAGAGGAAGATTGGCAATGGGTATTAGCTCAGGTGACTTTTCCTCAGCAAAAAAATAAATAAATAAAATAAAAAAATAAGGCCAATCTTAGTGAAGACAAAAAAATCTGAGAGGAAAACCGTTTTTGCCCTAAAGTCATTTGCTAAACTGCTAATCCCAGAAAACTTGGATTTGCTTTAGTGGTCCAAGGAGCTAAGGGGACAGAAAACAAAGCGTAGGGCCTGAACTAGGTAGGGGTCTAATGGGAGACCCCACTCATAAAACTGGGACCCCCAAAGGGCTAGATCCTCAGGGGAAGTGTCAACCAGAAATTCACATGTCATTCGTACCCCCACCTCCAGTGAACTGGAAGGAAGTGGTTTTGGTCCTGAGTAGAGCCAGTATTAGAGGGACTGGCTCTGACACATCTCAGCCAGAAAAATCTGCTCTTGTGCATTTTTTTTTTTAGCACAAATTTCATATCATTTGAGTAGTTAAAAAACTTCAAGCCTAAATTTAGATTAAAGTGGTCTGGGACTGGCAGCGGCCTCAGGCAACTGGGTAGAAGCAACAGCAAATTCTCTCTGGATGAAAGCATCTTTATAACAGGCCACAAAGAAGTCCCACAAATAAGTTTCCATGAAAGATGAGCAGCTCACAGTAAAAAAAATAACTAAGCACACAAGGAAATGGGCACCGTGAAGGAAAACAGACAGGAGAAACAGCTCCACAAAGGCTTCAAGTAATGGATTATTATTCAAGGAATATAAAATCACCATGCTTACTCTGTTTAAAGAAATAAAAGACAAACTTGAAAATATCTACATAGAATAAGAAATTTTAAAAAATAGCCAAACAAGTTTGAAAAAGAACTAAGTAGAACTTTTAGAAAAACATAATTGAAATTTAAAGCTCATATGTGGGTTAAAAATAATAGATGAAGATAAAGAGAGATTTAGTAAATTGGAAGATATGTCAGAAGAAATTACCCAGGATGACGTTTCTTGGTATTTATAGCATTAGACACAGTGTTCTAGGTCTTGTATGGAAGGAATAAGTGATAACAATAGGCTTCTCTGCATTACAAATTGAATGTGGCACTTATGGGTGCAGTGTCTCCCTCAATATGTGTAATCCTGGTGAATTTGTAGTGTTACATGAAAAGCTTACCTTTATTTGAGATTAGATTAGAATAGTGTTTGTTTTTAAACTTTTACTGATTGTCTTAGAAGACACCACATGTCCAGATTTCACTCATTCTACAAGCCTTTCTCCTTTAAGTTTTCCAGTCACTTTATAACTTTCTTACATTTGGTCCACCTTGCACTATAACTACATATGTTACGTACCTGTTTCTTACTAGACTGAGGTCAGGAACTCTACTCGCACACTGTTTGGCCTAGCAGGTGCTCCAAAACATCTCTCTCATGTGAAAGAAGGAAAAACAGGAGGAGTCGGGGGAGAAAGAGAGAAAAAGGGAGAGAGAGAGGGAGGAAGGAAATTTCCTAACTAAATATAGGGTGGCTATAAATGAATTCCTTGAAAGAAGATGTTTCTGGAAGAGGATAAGGAGACTATGAAATAAACTCAAGACTATAAATTTTGCAATGATATGGAAGAAATACTGTTTAAATGAAGTTTGCAGATACTGCAGATTGGGAGAGGGTGCAAACACCAAGAAGAAAAGTCAATTAGATCAAAAGGATCTAAATTAAAAAAGAGGGTAGAAAGAGCAAAATGACTTTTCACTTTGGAGAAACACAAAATTATGCATCTGTAAAAAATAATTTAGGAGATGAAAATTATCTAAGGATGGGTAAAACCTGCAACGAAATGTAAGCATGAAAAAAAATGACATTAATAATGCTAATAATGATTACCAGTTAGTTGAGCACTTCCTATATGCCAGGTAGTGAGCCGGTCATTTTACAGATATCATTCCTTGAATACACACAGCCACCCTATATGTCAGGGATCAGAATACTTTTTTTTTAAATTGAGGAAATCAAGGCTCAGAGAGGTAGGATAACTTGCCCAAGCTTGCACAGCTGTTAAGCAAGGCCAGGATTCAGTCTAAATCTGTGTGGCTTTCAAGCCTGCACTTTCCCGTTCAGCACATACTTCCGTCACATATAACTACAGACAATCACAAATGGGTGACAGTCAAGAACAGTTTCCCATTAAAAGTTAATTCAATTTGGGGAAATGACTTAGGATGCTTAAAAAAGAGAAAGTCCAGATCAAATACAAAGACTAAAAAGCTCACTTCTATGACCGATTCTGGAACTACCTCTCAGGAGCTATAGATTCAGATTCGACACAGCAGACAATACACATTGTGCAAGGAAAGCGCGCTGACATTAGAAAGGCAAGAATGGTTAAAAAAACCCCACCACTTTTAATGTGGAAAGAATTATAAAATAACAGCAGAAATAAATTACATCAATTTAAATAGAATCTATGAGTTCTTACCGACTAAAAAGTTTTTACACAGTGGGGAGGTAAAGCCCTTTAGAGAAGAATGCCAGCTGGTAACTGTGGAGGCAATGACAGAAACAGAAAAGCACCACTTCTTGGCCACCATAATTTTAATGGATTCAAGCAAGAATCATCAATGGATGATAAAATAATTGAGTGAAAGACTGTTGGGAAACAGAACACTTCACAGTCTCGAAGGACCCTGCATAGATTTCTTGTTAATTACGAAGAGAAATGGATACATTTACAATAGAGAAGTCCAGTGGACACCACCTTCACCACATGACCAAACTTAATATCCCCAACAAAAGGGCCAAGAAGCCTCACGTGTTCCTGATTTGGTGTAATAGAAGGACACAACATTCCTCATGGATTAAGTTGAACCATATGAAATTGCTGATTTTTGACTGATTGTGATGTATAAAAATGACAATGTCCTATGATTCAACCTAACAGTATTTCTGTTGTTTAACATGAATTTAATCACAAATACACAACAAGAGAAATCCAAGTTGAGGGCATTCTGCAAAACGACTGGCCTGGATTCTTAAAGCAATGTCAATAGCATGAAAGAATGAAAAAAAAAAAGCCGAGGAACGCTTCCAGATTTAAGCAGACTAAAGAGATGTGACAACCACATACAATGATTGCTCCTTGTTAAGATCCTGGATTTGGGGGTATAATGAATCCTGTTGGGATAAGTGGAGACATTTGAATGTAGACTGTATGTTAGATAATAGTATTATCTTAATTGTGACATTTTATGAGTATGATCATTGTACTGTGGTTATGGAAGAGGGTGTCTTTGTTGTTAGGAGATGCATGCTGAAGTATTTGGAGTGAAGGGTTATAATGTCTGCAAATAACTCTAAAATGTCAAAGATTTGGCAAAAAAGGAATGCGTGTGTGTGTGTACGTATAGGTATCACACACAGAGAAGGGACAAAATATTAACAATTGGCCAATCTAGGTGAATGGTAGATGGATATTCATTGCACATTTCCTGCAACCTTCCTGTAGGTTTGAAGTTTTCAAAATAAAACATTGGCAGGAAGAAAAAAGAACTGTCATTATTTTCATTCAGGGTAAGAATGCCAGGCTTTTGGGTGCTTTCCTGAATGGAATCTTTTGACTGTGTGACCAGCTGTGTAGTGACTGGGATAATTTTAAAAAAGACCCAGTTGAAATAGAGATTATGTCCCTACCCAAAGGAAAACGATGAGCTTTCTCTTTCCTGCTGCTGTTTGCTGCTACGCGACAGGCTCCGCTTCGGTGCATTGTGAATAGAGTCTGGCTTTGCACAGCGCAGCTGTCCATTGGCACCTGAGGGTTCATAAATCCATCTTCATCTGTGCGTTAGTGTAAAGCTCCCTCAGGGATTTAGAGATTTTTAAAAAAATATTGAGTTTTACTTGGATTTTAAAGCTATTGGGAAATTAAAATTCTGTAGAACAACCACATAATTGGAGATGAGGAAAAAATTCTCTTTACTAAAAATAGAAACAGTGTTGGATCTCCAATTTTTTAACTATAAGAGTTGGGTGTTGATTGGGGTGCCGAGGCTCAGGGCAGGCACTGTGTGCCTTACTGCGCTGTGGCCATACCCGCCCAGGGCCGTGGACCCAGAGGGAGAGGGGAGGGAGTGAAGGCCTTCTTGCTTTCTCTCCTTAGAATGTCATCTTTTCCTGAGCATCTCGTGGTGATTTTAGCTCTAGTTTGCCACTTCTCATGCAAGGCTTCTTGCCAAGATGGTCTTTGTTTTCTCCCTGGCCTTCAGTCAGCTTTCCAGTTCTTTGCAAGCGCCTCTTCCCGTCTGCTCTCCCATCCTTCGCTCTTTTCCTTCTGTCTTGTCAGCTTTCCTTTTGTCCTTTTGGCTTCCTGCTTGCTCTTCCTGCCAGCAAGTCTGTACTCTGCGCCCCCCCCCCCCCCAATTCCTGATCTCATTTTCAATGTAATTACATTTCTAGGGGAGATGAAAATAGACGGATAAAGAGGAAAGTCATCCTTTATAACACACACATACACACACACACGCACCCCCCCAAGATGAAGATAAAGTAAAGGATTGTTAATATAAGGAGATGTCTCTCAGCTGGAGTTTTGATTTCTTTAAAAGATTTTAATGGTCTACTTTTAAAGAATCATATTAACTTTAAATTATTGGCTGTGGTGTACAGCAAAGAGATCTGGATTGAAAACCAGTTTCACCACTCATGGTGTGAACTTGGGTAAGTTCCTTCATCTCTCTATATCTCTGGGGTTTTGTTTTTTCAAATCTGAGAAATGAGTATGAGGATAGTGCCTTCCTTAAAGGGCTGCTATGAAGATTAAATGAGATGAAGCAGTTGAAGGACCTGGCAGAGGACCCCACAGAGGTTAGGCTCTCTGGGAGAGCTTGCTGCTATCATTAACCTCTTCAGGCCTTTGCTGACCAGCCCAATCAGACACAAGGTGATCCCTTGCTCCCTAGGACCCCTGTGGCAGCTTTGACATCATTTGTTAGGCTGCTCTTTATTGTCTTTCTGCCTGCCTTCTTCTTTCCCTCCCATCCTTCTCTTTCTCTCTCTTCTGTCTGTTATATTTTCTTTATTTTCCCTTTCTTGTTTTCTTTTTCCCCTTCCACTCTCCCACAAAGACTTAAAAGATGTATCCAACACAAAAGTCAACATTAATAGTTGAAGAGAAAATAGGTGAAGGGAAAATGAGGATAGAGATATCATAAAGCCAGAGTTAAGAGGAAATGCATGCTGTGGTTGGGCATAATTTCTTGTTGGGACTACCATTTTACTGAGCTTCCTAGCAGTCAAAGGAAAGATGGAGACAAATAATTAAGGATAGTGAGGTCTATGAGATTAAGGAACTATATAAAAATTGTGATTCTTTTCCCAAGCACTTTTGTGGATTCTCGTAAGAGGAATACTGTGTGATGTAAGTAAATGATGTCTAACATAATAATATCTACTTTCATAATAGATATGATAACCTTCAGAGAACTGTTTTTTATAATGTTCTTCAATATAGGCTGATGATATACAGCTGAAGTCAACCCAGTAAAAGCATTTTTACAAAGAACTAAAATAGTGTGCTGCATGTGTATAATCCTCCAAGGTCTGGCATGCTGCAAGGGTAAATTTTAGAATGCATAGAGGCATAAATAGACTCATGTCCTTCAGGCAATCCTCTAGATATTAGCTCTGGCAGCCAGGCTTTTGAAAAGGACATGAAAGCAGAGTTCAAGGCAAGTTCCTGAGGACAGACATCCTCTGTTGTTGATGAAGGACAGAGATGTGATTGGATAATCAGTCGGGTAGAGAATAAGAGCAAGGTCCTTTTTATGAAAATCGAGAGCCAAGCAAACATACCTGCCTGAACAGAACTATCCCGTCTCTGCACGTGGAGGGCTGAAAGAATACCCACAGGCAAGGGCAGGAGAGTCCTCAGTTCCGACACTGGATCGTTCTTTCCTGTACATCATTAAATGGCAAGAAAAGTTGGATACCATTTTGGGGAGAAAGAACACAAACGTATGCACAAAAAGAAAATACACCGAAATGTTGATGTAAGAAATCTCTGGGAAGTGGGATTTTGCGTGACGTTTCTTCTTTTTAAGTATTATTCTATAATAAGCAGATGTTACTTTGGTTATAAGAAAAAAAATAAAGCCATGAAAGTTATTTTCAGAGGAAAAGAGCTACCCTGGGCTTCTTTGATACACTGATGAGCAGCAAAATGTAGCCATGAAGTTCTTCAGCACAGGTGCTCAGCCCTAGCTGCAATTTAGAATCCCTGAGGGACCTTTCAAAAGATACCGATGCTCTGGTCCCACCCCAGATTAATTAAGCTAGGATCACTGAGGGTAGGACCCAGGCATTGGCATTTAAAAAAAATCTCCTAGGTAGTTATAATGTGCAACTGGGTTGAGAGCCACCACTCCACACCATAGAACACGTTTGGAATAATTTAACCCTAGACAATGTTCCCGGCAGGCATACTCTTTTCAATGGCCTACATGGCCCTCCATGATCTGGCCTCTGCTGTCCTCTCCAGCATCAGCTCATTGCACAGTCTTATTCATTCAGCTCCCAGGACAGTGCATGACACATAGTAGGCTCTGCATTTAAAACAAAGTAGGACCGAAGGAATCCATAGGTACAGTTTGCTGACTGAGGCCACAGAGAAAATAAACATCCATGTTTAATCTATGTAGTTTTCTATGAATTATTTAAGAATTGTATTGTCATTGATTGGTTTTGATGTCTCAACAGACTTTTTGGCTATGATTGAGAATAGAAATGGTGATAACTTTAGTCTTCCAATAGCTGAACTTCATCGTTCTTTTTGTAATCATTGCATGTGAGGACCATTTATTTGTTAGACCAATTTTTTAATGCATGACAAGAATGTATGCCCCATGAGGACAGGATCTGCCTTTCTTACCACTATATCTCCCTGACCTAGGAAAGTGTCTGGCTCAGAATAGGCGCCCAATATATACTTGTTGAATGCGTATTCAAGAAGTGGATAATAATGAAAGCATAACATTAATATAAAGGAAAGTATTTATCTTGCTATTCCCCATATGATGGGTTAGAGTGTTTGGGGTGAGGGAGGTATACACACATTCATGCAAAAGTCGTATCAAATTATCTAGACAATTGTTGAACAGAGAGGTGACTGAAGAGTTATAAAATCATAGTGAGTGTGTTTTGGGAATCCACCTTGTGGTATATGAAAGGATTGAATGAAGCACAGCTGGTAGCGATTTGGTCCCAGCACAGCCGCCAGAATGATCTTTTAAAAATGCAAGTCAGATCATGTTTCTCCTCTATTCAAAACCCTCCAATGACCTTACCTCACACCATATACAAAAACTAACTCAAAATGGATCAAAGACCTAAACATAAGAGCTAAAACTATAAAACTCTTAGAAGAAAACATAGGGGAAAAGCTTCATGGCATTGAATTTGGCAGTGATATTTTGGATATGACACCAGAGACATAGGAACCAAAAGAAAAAATAGATTCGACTTCACAAATATTAAAAGCTTTTGTCCTTCAAAGGACACTATCAAAGAGTGAAAAGGCAGCTTACAGAATTCCGATTTGCAAATCATATATCTGATAAGGTATTGATATCTAGAACATATAAAGAACTGTTACAATTCAACAACAAAAAAAATCAAACAACCCAATTAAAAAATGGGCAAGGGACTTGAATAGCCATTTCTCCAAAGAAGATAGACAAGTGGCCGATAAACACATGAAAAGATATTCAACAGCTCTAATCCTTAGGGAAATGCAAATCAAAACCACAGTAAGATACCACTTCACACCCATTAGGATGGCTATTATCAAAAAACCCAGAAAATAACAAGTGGCGAGGATGTGGAGAAGTTGGAAATCTTGTGCATTGCTGGTGAGAAGGTAAAATGATGCAGTCACTATGGAAAAGAGTTTGGCACTTCCTCAAAAAAAATTAAACATAGCATTACATGTGATCCAGCAATTCCATTTCTGGGTATACAACCAGAAAAACTGAAAACAGGAACTCAAAGAGATATTTGTACAGCTATAATCATAGTAGAATTATTCACAATAACCTAAAGACGGAAGCAACCCAAGTGTCCATCAGTAGGTGAATGGATAAATGAAATGTAGCATATACACACGATGGAATATTATTCAGCCTTAAAAAGGAAAGAAATTCTGACACATGCTACAACATAGATGACCCTTGAGAATATCATGCTAAGTGAAATAAGCCTGTCACAAAAGGACAAAGATTGTATGATTCCACTAACATGAGGTGCCTAGGATAGTCAAAATCATAAAGGCAGAAAGTAGAACTGCAGTTGCCAGGGGCTGGACGGGCAGAAAGGAATGGAGAGTTATTGTTTAACGAGTAAAGAGTTTTAGTTTGTGATGATGAAGAAGTTCTGGAGATGGGTGGTGGTGCAGGTAAACAGCAGTGTGAAGGCACTTAATGCCACTGAGCTGTATACTTAAATGGTTCAAATGGCAAACATTATGTAATGTATCTTGTACCACGATAAAAAAAAAGTCTTTATAACCATGCTCGGAATAGGTACTATTATCCTATTACTGTCCTCATTTAACAGGTGAGGAACCTGCGGCTCAGAGTGGTTCATTGACCTGCCCAAGGTTTCCCAGCTAGTGAGTGACAAACAGAGCAAAACAAACTCTCCACTGACTCTTCATTTCAGAATGAAGGTCAGAAATCCTTACAACAGATCTTTTAAATGACCCTTCATAATCTGCCTCATGCCCTGCCCAACCCCTTACCTCTCTGATGTCTCCTCTTATACTTTCCCTGTGCTTTGCTTTGCTCCAGTCACACATGACAGGGACACTTCTGTCACAGGACATTTGCACTTGCTATTCCCTCAGCCTGGAATGCTCTTCTCCTCTCCTCTTTTCCCAGAGCTCCCTGCTGCTTTCAGGTTTTTGCTCAACTGTCACCTTCTCAGCAAGGCTTCCCCAACCACTCTATTTAAATTTCAATCCCCTCCTCCACCACACACATATGTGGCACTCTCCACTGCTCTTCCTGCTTCCTTTTGCTCCCTATCACTTATCTCTATCTGATGTAATTTATCCATCTATATTTTACTTACTTTTTACTGTCTGACTTGCTCCGTTATAATCTAATAACCAGGAGGACTGGGTTTTTTTCTTCTTCTTCTCCTCAGAGCCCCCCAGTACATAGTTGTATATTCTAGTTGTAAGTCCGTCTGGTTCTGCCATGTGGGACGCCACCTCAGCATGGCTTGATGAGCGGTGCTAGGTCCGTGCCCAGGATCTGAACTGGTGAAACCCTGGGCTGCTGAAACAGAGTGCACAAACCCAACCACTCAGCTATGGGGCTGGCCCCAAGACAGGGATTTTTGTTTATGTTCTCTACTTTATTCCCACACCTCGAACAGTGCCTGACACATAATAGGTGCCAAATTAATACTTGTTGAATGAATGAATAAATAAAAAGTGAAAATATTATATGCTTACACCATGATGAGTTACGACACCTCACTCTGGTGACCTCTGCATTCTCAGTTATCTATTCACATGTGTATCAATTCTAAGCTCTGCTCGCTTCTCAGTATGAAGAGTCTTGTATGTTTTTGTCTCCCTAAAGCGTCTACATGATTCAAAACACAGAGAAGTTGCAATATGTGTGTGTTCACCGAGGACTTGTGGAAATCGAGGCTCGGATGCTGAAGGGAACCAGCAGGTCTCTCATTGCATCCCCGTCAAAAAGTTTCCCAAATAAACTCGTTTCCTGCTCTTGGGACAAAATGAAGATGCTCATTACCTACAAATGTAGTCTTACTCTTGTGTTTTCTGTTCAGATTTAGAAAGTGCAGTTAATCAAATGAGAAGTTTAATTACAAACAACTTCTCTGAATTCCTGCCTCTTGAGGCTCAGAGCAAGCACAGGCTGAGGGAGGCGCAGTGCCGTTTTGTATGGGGCTCAGCCTCAGTGACTGCCTATCTGGGTAAAGAACACCCCCCCACCTTAACCTTTGGGCAAACAAGCTAGATGTCTCTGTTTATGGATTTCCTGGAACAGTCCAGATTTCTCTTCATTTCACTGACCCTCAGTGGTGCTATTGGGAAACTCCTGGCATTTGTTTCCCTACTGGTGAATAGATCCAACACCGAGAAAAGGCAAATAGGGAAGGACGTGGGGTCTGGAAGAGATGTGCTCCATCTGCCAAGGCATTTTCCTCACATGGCTGGGTTTTTTCCCCCCTACTTTTGTGTTAAACACTTGGCCAGCAAACTGCTCAGCAGATCATTTGTGCCAATGAAATGACAGTCTTCGTCAAGGCCACAGACTAAGAATATGAATTATCTGCTAGAAATTGGCTCTAGGATAAATACATATTTTTCTTCTCCTACTCCTTCCCAAAGTCACACACACACACACACACACACCCGTACACACTTGCACACTCATAAAAATTGGATTTTCCAAAATTTCCCACTTGCCTAAGAAGCAACCCACAAAGTTCGATGAGGAAAAGTGACTCAACTCCCAGGTTTGGCCTTTACTGCCAAAGAACAGATTTTCAGGAAGAAAAATCATATTTCCCAAACCATCACCAAAGTCAAAGGAATCGGGTCCCCAGAGTCTGCCTCAGAATCTCCATGAGGATGTGGTCAAGTGAGGGGCAGTGGCTAGTGGTTGTGTAAGCCCCAGAATGCTTTGCTTCCTCTCATGAGACAACATTTTCTGACAGCTATTGACAATTTTTATTTCCACGTGACAGACAGAGTCCATATGGTCAAAAGAACTTGACCCAAGTCTTATAAAAGCAACAGCGTGATGGTTTTACTTGAAAGCATGTTCTGTGCAGGGCAATCTGAGTGGAACCAAGATGTTAGTGGGCTGTGGTACAAATAACCACACTTACTTGCTGTTTTAGAGGCAATGCAGCCTTCTCTGAAGGATGACCTGATTTAGTGGTGAGAGAAGAGTCTGGGCTCCAGGAAGTCCAGTCTGAATAAGGACTCTGAGATGTGCATTTCTATGACTCTCTTTGGGTGTTGGTTTTTTTACCTGTGGAATCAGATGTCAATACTCAGCAAACAGAAGTGTTGAAATGATTAACATTTTTGCAACGGGACATGCTGTTTCTTTAGCCCCAGCAACAACTGTTCCCCATGACTTTCTGCTGGCTTTTGAAGAATGTTGGTATGATAATCGGAGGAAAGAACCTCTGCCTCTGGAAACCATATGTTACTGCACATTCATGGAGCTTCACTCATGCCAAATCCAGAAGGACTAGCATGTAACTGAAGGGGACATTTAAAACAGTTCCTACATCTTCACTGCTCATATTTGAGGTGAAAAATATGAATACCTGAATTAATAAACGCAATGCTCTGTGGAAGTCAGTCTTGAGTTTTGCATGGTGTGGATTTATAAATACTCTATTTCTCTCAGCACTAGATAGACTACTCAGTGTACGGGGAGAGACAGGGAAAGAGGGGAGAGAGAGAGAAAGAATAAGAAGGAGAAGAAGAAGAGAGGAGAAGGATGAGGAAGAGGAGAGAGGGAATTTATAATTTTATTTTTGAAGATGTTACACTTTTAATTATGTTTACAGAGAGGTTTGCTCCTGGGGGCACCACGGCACGATGCCGTTTGTCGTCCAAGGATTAAAAACATTAATAGGGCTGTCCTCTGGTCTCTTCTCCAAACCACTGTCTGTGTGTTCAAGGGAAGGAATTTCAGCTTATTCACAAGTGGCACTATCTTTCCACAGGATGTTCAGTGTTTTGAAAATAGGAGAAAACCTCAACAGCTCTGAAGCGTATAATTATGCTTTCTTATTACCCAACAAGAATGTTCTCCAGAGTGTTGTTGTGATGATACTCTTGCAAGTGACTTGGCGGAGGGAAGGGTAGCTGAGGAGGAGGGTGGAAGGCCAGGGAGCAGAGTGGCTCGCCTTCTGTTCTACTCATCCCGCCTTTGTCGCCCAACAGCTTTCACAGATCTGTGGCTTTTCCTCCAATAAACTAGGTAGATTTTAGGTTGTGGTTTCCCAGGCTCTGGTTATCAGTGTAATAAGTGATTTCAGAGTATCAGGGCAGATTCCACTACCACTGAATCATACACAGACCCAAGGCCAGAGGATGACATCAGAAGCATATGTGTTAGTCTGGAGGCAGAACTTGGCCTAGGAAACACAGCCACATCTCCAGGGGGAGAATCAGGCTTTCACTCGCCTGGGAAGGACCCCAGGAGATGAGCCTCTTTATCTTTCGCCCCTAGGCAAGAAGTCACCTAAAAAAATCCCCCTTAAGGGTTGATGTGCTGTTCTCAAATATTTCTAGAAAAGCTCTCTTAGAAAGCTAGGGCTTAAGCGCTTTGCAAACAAGGCAAAGCTTCGCATGTGAGGGATGCACTCTGCATGCTATAACTCATAATTACTGTGATTTTAGGAACCTGGAATTTCCTAACCAAGCTTTATTTCATTCAGAACAGCATCTGTGAGGTATTTCTTCATTAATCACATTTGCCCACCCAAATGCTCACCCCTGTTCTTTTAAAAAAGCATATTCCCAGATACATGTTTTATATAGGTACATCACTGTATTGGGGTGTGGTAATTCCTCCAAATGCTTTTTATCAAGCCATGGGACAAATTTCAAACCACTTTACATCATAGTTGAGCTTTATGCAGACCCTGTGGTTTCCATAGTAACAAAATCACTTCACAGTATAAGAAACATGTGGAAGATTATAGAAAAAAACCAGAGGGAATCTGAATGGAACAAAAGGCAGGAATTAAAGTCAAAATTTCTTGGGATG
Source organism: Equus asinus (assembly GCF_041296235.1). Classification (NCBI taxonomy): domain Eukaryota; kingdom Metazoa; phylum Chordata; class Mammalia; order Perissodactyla; family Equidae; genus Equus; species Equus asinus. The sequence continues at coordinate 47,136,789 of NC_091813.1, forward strand.
CTGGAAGATTTTTATTACTATTTTATTTATCTCAAAAGACTAGTACAAATCCTCTCGATGTTACTAGGTGTAAGTTGTGTCAGTGTTCTCATAATCTTTCAGGATCCCAGATCATCTGACTCCAAGCTATGGTCTTACAGATGCCTACACTCCTCATTGTGTGTGTGTGTGTGTGTGTTTGTGTATCTATGTATATCTCTCTCTCTATATATACAAACATACACACAGTATTGAAGATCTGCGGTCTTTTTTTAAGACTAGTTTCGCCATCTTAGATCAGGAACTCGTTGTAAGATAACTTTCCAAAGGACCTACCTCATTTTCTCTGTTATGCCCACACAAGCACTAAAACAAGTTGAACTCTTATTTGCATAAATAGTATGGTTGCTTGGCAACACTGTTCATTCATTCACTTGCCCGTTTGTTAGAGACAGATTTGTTGAGCATCTCTTATGACAGACAAGGTCCTTGTACCAGAGACAGAGCCGTAAGTTGACAATTATGACCTGTAAGTGCAATGTGGGTAATGTATGAGGGGCTTAAGTGGAACCATCCTGGTCTCTAACCCAGTTCCTCTGTGACCAACAGCTCACATCCCCCAAGCTCCCAGGTCTATGGGGAGCTCAGCTGGCAACTTGGGTCCCTTACCTAATACCTGGGTTGCAGGCTCTTTTGTTAGAGGGTTGGGCTGTTAGGTCTTTTACTTATGAACTTCCATGGTTCAGAAGACTTGTGTTTTAATCCTGTTTTTCCTATTATTCTGATTAGATAAATACACTATGATCCTAGCACTTGGGCCTCAATGCGATGAGAACTAGGACAGGATTAGCTGGGAATTTTAAGACAGCATCTAAGTTTGTGATGCATCATTAGGCAAATACCAACTCTCCTGGGCAATGAATTTCTCCTTTTGGTTATTTTAGAAGCTGGAACCAAAGGGAGGCCCTTTGCTCCAACTCTTCGCATGGTAAGAGTTGGGACCGTTAGTTCCGTGGCCAGGAGAAATGTCCAAACATTTCCTCGGAGACTGACCGCCAGAGTGAATTCTGACACCCTCCTTAGTTCTCAAAAAGCAACCTGATTGTTTTTGAGGTCTTTCCAAGGAGATGGCTCTTGTGAGGGCGCGCCCTCGGCAGCCAGTGGAGAGGGCTTAGTGGTTGATGCTGCAGCCTGGGAAGTAGGTGTGCTGAAGAAAACATCAAAGGCATTAGGACTGATCTGGAAAGAAGTTCTGGTAATTAAAATCTCTGCCCTCTTTCTCTTTGAGAAAGATTTTTGTCCCATGACTACATAATAGCACTAACGCACTAATAAATGTGGTCTGTCTGAGTGTGTGGCCAGAAATGCACATGACGGTTAGAGACATAAACTGCCCTGAGTGAGCCACCGCTGTCCCTGTCTGGGGCAAACCTCGCCTCCTGTGCGTTCGAGTCTATCCCTCTGCCCCCTCCAGGACCTGGTTTCTCAAGCATTCCTTCTCTCTTGTATCTTCAATTACTTCCTTTTCTCTGGCTTCTTCCTTTTAGGCACAAATATGTGCAAATCTCCCCGAAGCTTAAAAAACAAAACACATAAACACGTAAAACCCTGCTGTCAGCGCTCTCTTTTTGACCTCTTACAGTTGGGTTCTTGTCTCATCATTCAGCTGAAATTCCTGCTGAGATTACAGTCACCTCCTGACTGCCGGATTCGGAGTTCTGTTTTCTGTCCCCCTACTTGCAGCCTCTGCGGCACCCGAGCCTCTTGAACGCCCACTCCTTTTTGATAAATGCTCCTCCTCTGGCTCCATTACTCCTTCTAGAATTTCCCCTATATCTCTGTCTTCTACCAAGTCTTTGCAATTTTTTTTTTGCGATTTCTCCTTCTCTGCCCATCCTTAGAAGTCAGTGTTTCCCAGATAACATCCTATCCTTGATACTCGACCCTTCTCTCTCATTCTGTATAGTTTCCTGTATGAAATTGCCATTTTTGTAGGTAAAATATGATCAAATGTTGGCAATTTCATGTGGTTCAATCCATAATAATTTCCATATCTCTATTTCTAGCCCTGACCTTTCTTCTAAGCTTAGACAATTATTTTGAATGACCAACTCAAAACTTCCAATTGGATTGTCTTAAGTCACCTCAAAATTAATACATCCCAAATAGAACTGTTTTATCCCTAACCTCCTCTGCCTCAGGTATTTTTGATCCTGGTTCATATTGTCACCCCCTCCTCAGTTTCCCAGGTTAGAAACTTCAGAGTAATTCTTGAACTCTCCCTCTCTTTCACTTCCATAGACAATCAGTTGCAAAGCCAGATGATTCTACTTCATAAATACCCCTATGTGTTAGGTTAGGCCATCACCATTGTTCACCTGGGGTGTTGCAATAGTCTTATCTATGGAATCCCTGCTTCATCTTGCCCTGCATTCCGGTTCATCCTTTATGCTGCCACCAGAAACATCTTTCTAAAAAGGAAACCTGACCATGTGACTCTAAGACTCATCTCAATCCTGTTTCAACCAACAGCAGTGGCTCACTCTGACCCTCAAACCCTTTACCACCATCATTCTGATGGAATGGCTTGTTTTCTGAAATATCAGACTCTTTCACAACCTCGTGCTTTCTTCCATCTTAAATGCTCCCCACATTCTTGAAGAAACTCCTCCTCAGCCTCTGAGTGCCAGCTCAAAAGCTTCCTCTTATATCAAGACTTCCCCCACTCTCCAGGTCAAACTGGTCCTTCTCTGATTTCCATGTGGTTTGCCCATATTTCTGTTGTAGTGCTTTATGGGGCATCCAGAAGTTTCATTTATCCATTTATGTATTGGTCTTCTCTAATAGATTAGAAACTCAGATCGTGTCTCTTTTATGACCCACACTAGGTACTTAATAAAGAGCTATTGAATAATTAAGTGAGGTGATTGAGAGATACTTGCACCAAGACTCAAATTCTAGGTTGAGATGGATTAAAGAGTTCTTAGGCCTAGGGTCATATTTTGTGTATAAACTCATATTGCTTCCTGGGAAATCTATCCACTCTACTTTCCAAGATCACAAAATGAGGAAATGAATATTCACTAAGTCTGTGGCATTTGATAAATAAGACACTAAATACAAGTAGGATCTCCAAAGCAAAGTTACAATTGAGAATGTCCACATTACCATGAAATGTACGTTTTACTTTCGGTGGAGTTGCAACACGTGAGAAATGTACAAGGTTATGGCAGTATTATTTCTATATGTACAGTGTATCCATTTCTTCTTTTGTTGAGTGATTTGAGTGAGGCTCCCCCTGGCATTTCAGAGGAAGTTGTAGACCAGAGAAGGTAGAAATAATTCAACCTTTCATTTAGTGTTCTTTGACAAATTAGAAAGACCCCCTCTTGATACAAGGTCCCAGTCTAATCTTGATGACCAGAAGTGCTGGGAGCCCAAAGCTGTTTGATCACTGGTCCTCAGGGTACCAGCTGTTTGCAACACCCACTAAAACCCTGAAGTAGAACAGAGAAGGAAAGAAGAAACCACGTTGAAGTCAGTAACTCAGAGTCAGTATAAAGAAGTGACCTGTGGCCATCTTCTCTCAGACATGGTGGGCTGTTGTTGACATGGTGGGCTGTTGTTAACATGGTGGACACGCCCTCACATTACTTGACCCCTGCCTAACACACTGACTTCCATTCCCTGCCCCATGGTTGTACCAAATTACTTGTATTTTCCTGCATATAATGTACTCTTTCATGCCTCTTTGCTTTTGTTTGTGCTGTTCTCTCTGTCAAAATACCACTTCAGATTTCCCTATCCATTTTGAGGAATGAGCCCCTAATCAGGATAAATTCAGCCATCACTTCTCCAAACCCATCTCTGCCCCATTCCTTTTCCTTCTCAGGGTGGGTTAGATGCTGTTGCACAGTGCCACCATGTACAGTTGTGCAGGTTTTTCACTGCACAATGTCACCCAGCTAAGGAAATAAATTCTTGAATTCCAGCCCAAGTTCCACTGCCTAGCATGTGTCTTTGGAGCTAGAATTGTTTCTTAATTCACACAAAGGCAGACTCATAATGTCCTGTGCACATTCCCATCACCACATGACCACAGTGTACTATGAATATCTGCTAATCTATTTCCCCCACTAGCGCCCTGGAGGGCCAGTTCCTGTACCTAGTACAGAGCTTGGCACTGAGTAATTGTTTGTTGAAACAAATGTTGGAGTCTAATAATTCTTAGGAAGTAGACACTGTCCTAGGAATTTTAGATGCCTTAAGTCATTTATTTCTTACAACAATTGAGGGGAGGAGGTATGATTTTAGCCAATTTACAGAAGAGTGAACTGAAGCACTGGGTGATGAAGAAAGCTGCATAGCTCACACAGCTGGCGAGTGTGGAGCCAGGATGTGCTCTCAGGCAGCCGGGCGCCATAGACCCTTCTCTTAGCCACTGTACCACGCTGCCTCTGGGTGAATGAAAACCTGTCAGGACTCTACTTCCTTGTGTTTCTCTCCTTCAGGAAAAAAAAATCTTTGTTTGCAACATCAGGAGCCCCACTCCCAATCAAGACACTTTCCCAGGCATCCTTGTGCCTCCTCTACATGGTGTAAGCTCCCATGCCCTGAAAGCCGGCCTCTGAGGCAGTCCATTCCTGACTTCCTTTTCTAGAGAGCGCTGGAGAGATTCCCTATACAGAAGGTGAGCTGGAGGGCCAGGCTTCTAGGCAACGGTATGTGGGTCTGGGGCTTTGTAGAAGGAGGCAAGGCATGGATTATGTAAGGAAGAAAGGAAAGAGAAGGGACTGATCGCAAGCAGGGTGACAGGACGGAAAGGATGAAGGCTGAATCCATTCCACTGAGTCACTCAGAACAATTAAATATAAAGGGGTCGTCTTGAAGAGGATTGGCTGGATAGGGTTAGTAAGAGAACAGCACTGTGGATGTCTGTGGGAGAAGGGGTTGGGGGAGAAAGAAGTCAACGGCCTTGCCATGTTAGCGGGGTTACCCTCCTCTAACATCTGTTGCTGAGAATGAAGATGGATAGTGTGAGAACTTTCTCTAGGTTCAGGGCAGGACATGGCTGGAAGTCCTGCTCAGAGCAAGGACTGCCAGGAGGAGAGGGCATGCTGGGGGTGGAGATGTTTCCAGAAGGGGTGATACAGGATTGAGGTAATGACGTAAGAATTGAGGCTTTAGGGAGGCATGGACTAAGCGTGCTCTGAGAATGGTGAGAGCCATCCAGATGGCTCAGGGAATGTGATGGGGCCTTGGGGTCTAATGTTCATGAGAGAAAACTCCCAGGTCAGGCCCACATTCTTGACCATATCTAACGTCCTCTGATGTAAGTTCAACCATCCTTCTCTCCTGTTCTCCACCTGTCCTGGGCCGCAACATCCTTGTCAGCTGTGGAATGAGAACAAGACCTGAGAGGAGGTGTCCGTCTGGCTCTGGGCTGGAGTGAGCAGCTTCAAATCAAAAATGCCCGCAGTCAGTGTGAGGCCAGGCAGCTGGCAGTCAGGAATTGCGACTCTCCCTCTCACACTGACTCAGCCTGGGGCCTGTGGGTCACAGCCTAGGGGTGACTCGGTTTCTCAAACCTTGACACAAGGATAATGATACTTGCTACTTTGTGAGGGGGTATTAATTAAAGTTTGCAAACTGCGTGGCAATGCAGGGATGAAAGGGTTAAAAACAAGGTGTAATTGTGACGCATGGTAGGTCATGTCACTTGCAGGGAAACATGCCATGTCTGTTGTAAATAGAATTGAAGTAGACAGAGAATTCATCGAGAACACGGGCCCCGTGGAGAACGGGTCTTGTAGAATGGGTACCGGAGCCACATCAGCCCCCAAACTAAAGTCAAGAGGAAAATGTCCATGGGACGTGTGCTCATGGGCTGATGCTTCTCCCTATAGTCTTGTAAACAGTGAAGGGAGCCGATTCTCAAGTGTCACACCTTTCAGGTTTTGCTTCTGAGGCTTTGCTCCTCTACCATTGGAACTCCGCAGAAGCCTTGGTGAGAGAAAACACGGCCAGGTGAGCAGAGCCGGGTGGCGGGCAGGGGACAAGAGATGCCTGGTGAGCGAAACCTGGCCCTTTCCTGCTCTCCAGAGTGGCCTTTCTCCAGAGGCCAGAGAACATGCACTTGCTGACTCCAGGTCCAAAGGCCTGCTGCCAGTGCCACTTCCTCCTGGCCCCTCACCCCATTCCATTCCGCTACCCTGGAGCACCTTGGGACAGGAAGCCACAGACAACCTGGCTGTGACAGAGCTGTGATTGCCATGTGCTGCTCCCGCCTCTTTGTTTCCCCTGTGCTGGCTGACATCCTGGAGTGGCTTCTGCTGAATTGGTCAAAATGATGTCATGTGTGAAGCTAATTTTCTGGAAACGAAAAGCAAAGTCTCTTGGAGAAACTAGAATGCCTTACAGATCACAGAGGAATGCTCCTCCAAACATCGCATCCCTGTGTATGTGGCGACTTCAGCAGCGGCGTGCGTGATGGAGGTGCTTGCCTCTGTGCCTTGATGTGTGAAGAGACCAAATAATTAAGAAAAAATGTCCCAGCCAAGAAGTCCTGAAAAACTTGAGATTATTCTAGGTTTGTCATGTTAGGCAGCAACTGGGCCAGCAGCTCAGAGAGTTCATGCCTTCCTTGGAGAGTTGCATTGATTTATGGAGCACTTCCTGTGTGTCAAGTGCTGTTTTGGGTGCTGGAAGACAGCTGTGCACAAAGCAGGAGAAAATTCGTGTCCTCGTGGATATCAGTCAGGTGGAGAGATGTCCAAAGTGGAGGGAAATACCTAGAGCATCACCACTTGAATGATTAATTCTGTTTCCCGCTGTCCTGCCTCTGTACGGGATTAGGACCTTGGTCCAACCCCAATCCCACTGCGCCCTTCTCTATAAATTAGCAAGGATGAAGGTGTCTAAAATGAGGGGTGGTGGTTGCTGTTTTTAACTTAGAGGTGGGGGTGATATTCAAAATATTTAACAACTGGTATAGTATAGGTGCTGACCCATTGCCATGGAAACCTGTATTAGCCCTGTAATTTCTGGGTTATGCCAAGGTCTCAGGGTCTCGGAGGAGGGGCTGAGGTAGCTGAGATGGTGGGGTACTTCCAAGTGGGAGTGCTTACGGCATTTTGAACCAAGTGGCACAAAAGTATTTCAGTACTTTAACTGCAGGATGGCTGCATCAGACCGCACCAGATAAATAACAATCCTACTCTTGAAAGAATCTAGAAAAGGATACACCCATGTGGTGTCAGTCAATATTCACTGCTAAAAAATCCAACAGCCGATGAAGGAAATACCGTTAATTTAAAATTTTGATCTTTTACTTTTGAATCTGAATTGGGACTCATAGCTCCTGAGTCTCCACAACCTTATAAGATGACTTTGAAAATAAGGTGGCCTTAAAAAGCATCATAAGTGGCAGCTGGATGGAGCAGAGCTGTCAGGGGCACCAAACCCTATTGAAAATAAACAGTCTTTACTAAAAAGAATGCGCCAGCCGTGGGATATGCTTTGATGTGGTGACGTTTTCTTCTGGATCTGTCCTTGCCTGGTCAGTGCATGGTTTATACAGGACTTGGCCAAAGAGGAAGCCACACCTCTTTGGCAGGTAGTCTGAAAACGTTGTTGGCACAGAGCATCTGCCAAGCAATGCTAGTTGTGGTTGCCAAGGTGCTAGCATGTCACCGGTCCTTCAGGTTCCTAACTTGTCATCACGGCTGGCACCTGGCTTTTATTGAAGGCCTAATTGGAGAGTGTCTGATGCCCCCAGAGTTTTGCTGGCTGACAACCTTGCAAGGGGTGGAAGAAAGATATCGAACTGAGCCTAGCTGTTCCCTGTGCATTCTTTCTTCCCTCACAGGTGGAGCCTGGCTAGCAATATCTTCTCTATGGGATGCGCAACAACTCCAAGGACAGCTGGAACAATGAGAAAAGCTGCCCGGGAGAGTTACCCACCCCCTTGAAAAGAAACATAGCCTAATCTTATCAAATTTGCTGACAAATTGTTTGCATAGCAAAAGAGGGATGTCAATCACTTACACCCTTTCCTAAGGGGAATGACCTATCGATGGCCCGCTTTTGTACAACATGACCAGCGGGGACCAGAGGACCCCAGGGAGGTTAATTCATAGACTTTCCAGAATACTGACATGGCACACAAACAGAGAGCTGGGCCAATCTGGTTTTGCCTCTTGGGAACGTGACCCAGGAACAGTTGCGAGTCGGGGAGGAGACCAGTGGGTGCTGTGGCTGACAACCATTGGGTGGAGTCAGAGGAGGGTGCTTGAGGCATTCATGGATGTGCAGGTCAGGTGGCGGGGGAGGTAACAGGGAGGAAAACAGGCAGCATTGTGGTGGAACTGCTTCCTTGCCTCATTCAGCCATTATTAATGAGCACCTGCTACGCATCAGGCACTCTGTAGGTCCTGGTGATACAGCAGGGAAGAAGCAGACAAAGATCCCAGCCCTCATCGGGCTGACATTCTAGTGGGAGAGACATAAAACAACCAAGGAAAATAAGAAATAGATCTTAGACAGTGATAAGTGCTGGAGAGGTTTAGAAATAATGTAGGAAAAAAATGGAGGGGAATAGATGAAACAAGATGGGTGAAATTTAGACATGTGATCACTGATGGATAGAAGGGGTTTCATTATATTATTTTTGAGTAGGTTTAGAATTTTCATAACAAAAATGTTGTAAAGAATGGAGGTAAGTTGGATAGGAAGTGTTGGGCTGGGACAGGCTTACAGTTTTAGACAAGGGGAAGGCCTCACTGATTGACATTTGAGATGACATTTGAGCAAAGACCTAGAGGTGATAAGCAGATATCTGGGCATGTGCATTCCAGGCAGAGGGAATAGCCAGTGCAAAATCCCTGAGGCAGGAGTGTTCCTGGAGCTTTAAAGGACCACAAGGTGGACAGCATGGCCAATACAGAGTGACTGAGGGGGAGGTACCAGGTGAAGGAGGGGGTGAAAATCATATAGGGTCTGTGGGTCATCGTAAGAATTTTGTCTTTTACTCTGAGTAAGATGGGGAGCCACTGGAGCATTCTGAGCAGAAGAGTGACATGATCTGACATGAATTTTAGCAGATCCTGGAGCTTTTGAAATGCAGATCTGTTAATTTCTACCTCTGGGCCCACTGAGTGTCCTTGAAGCCAAAACAACCCCTCAGTGCTTCAAGACCTAGCTGTATTATAGCTCCTGTTCTTGGATGTCCTTGGAACTCCAGTTCTTTTTCATTTCCCATGTATTCCCACAATAAATCTCCTTATCTCACCTCAGCTCAGGCGGTGAGGGGACAACAGTGCAGCTCAGGAGGTGAGAGGAGGATACCACAGTGCAGGAGGCAAGAAGAGAACTCCACATCTCAGGAGGTGAGGGGAGAACTCCACAGCTCAGGAGGTGAGAAGAGAATGCCACATCTCAGGAGGTGAGAGGAGAACACCACAGCTCAGGAGGTGAGAAGAGAATGCCACATCTCAGGAGGTGAGAGGAGAACGCCACAGCTCAGGAGGTGAGAAGAGAATGCCACATCTCAGGAGGTGAGAGGAGAACGCCACAGCTCAGGAGGTGAGAAGAGAATGCCACATCTCAGGAGGTGAGAGGAGAACGCCACAGCTCAGGAGGTGAGAAGAGAATGCCACATCTCAGGAGGTGAGAGGAGAACACCACAGCTCAGGAGGTGAGGGGAGAACGCCATAGCTCAGGAGGTGAGGGGACCCTACCACAAAATCAAATTGAGGTGATGCTTCCCTCTGATTTCATAAGCCCTCAGGTCATCTAAATTTCGACGGTATTTTTATTTGGAAACTTTAAAACAAAAAGTACACTTGAACCCAAAACAAATTTAGATATATCTATTTTAAAATCTCATGAGAAATAATAAAATCCAAAGACATTCCCTATGCTCCTCAAGTACTGAAATGTGAACCACTACCCGGAAGTTAAGAGGTAAAACTAGCTGAGTAAAGGTGGCCAGGAAGAAGAGATGTAATAATTATTCTCTACTGCATTTGATGGTTGAATCAGGCTCCTTCCTTTAGGGTCTTATTTTACTTGACATTGTCAAGAAGGTTGAAGAACTACCATCTAAAAATAGCACCTTGTGCTGAGTCTGTTAGGTCTCCAAGCCTTCCAGCCCCCAAAGCCAACTTCTCTCCTCGCTCCCATCTAAACCTCAAAAAACCAATCCTTCCTTTGCTTTCATGTGAGCCTTGCCCACAAGTAACTCCACCCAAGCCAGGACTCACACGTGTAAACGTGCCAAGGGTGCCCACGTGACTTCCTCAAAGAGAATGTCACAAAACCAGTTTGCTAGGGAGCTCGCACATTCTTACTAACGAGTGAGCAGGTATGAGCTGGACAGCTTCTGTAAATGACATTATTTGCCTGTGGAATCCTTTTGTACTCCGGGCAGATGAGCCAAATGCTACATTTTTTTTTTCCATTGAAAAAGTTTTACTGAGAAAGGAAAATTAAAAACACAATGTTTTCTTTTTTAATCCACTGGATTCTTTTCGCCTTGTGGTAGGAAGAATTGTCCCAGCATCGAGGCTAATTAGCATGGATGTTGCGTTTATATATAGTGCTCTGTATTTCTCTCATATTTACATCTGTAATCATTTAATATCTATTAACTACCTCTCCCCAATGAAACTGGCCGATGTTATCACTCGTATTCTACAGAAGATGGGGGCCAGGTGGAGAAGGTGGTCTGGTGCCTTGCTGGGATCATAAGGTTGCAGAGATAGAGTTGGGATTAGAACATACTGCTCAGCGTTGGTGCACGCACAGCAGCGAAGTTCTTGGTCTGGGGCTCCCTGCAAATCAACATGACTGAGCCCTCTTAGAGTGGTTGGCCCAGCAACCTAGCGTGGATTTCGTACCTCGATCAACACGTTTTCCTCTGTAACACGATAGGAACATAGGGAGCAGAGGGCTCTCACCTAGCCTTGTGGGCATCTTCTATTTTTTTCCTTTGACTTAGGCTGAACACCTACACTTAGGAAGGCAAAATTGCAGGACGGTCCTTGAAAGTGAGGGCTCCTTTGTCACAGGGCATTCGTTCTTCCAGGCCACAGGGGTATTTAATAGAAGGGCACTGGGAGAGGTTATTCTCCTGATTCTGCAGCAAACTCAGCTCCAGGAAGGATGGCCTGGGCATTGAGAGAACTCTGGCTCAAATGTGACTTTGTTCCTATCTTTCTTTCCATCCGAAGTACATAAATTAGCATCATCTCAGTTTATTACTATAAGCAGGGAAACAATGGGTACTAACCGCCTATTCACAGCTGCCAAAACCTTTCCCAAAAAGCAAACTGGTTCTCAAAGGATGATCAGCTAATGATATATTCTATAAATACCTGCCACTTTATTAATATGCCAAAAGCCAAGTTAATTTGTTCTGGTTTTCCATCAAGGTCACCCAAAGCTTGGACTCCCTGTTCTTCACCGTGGTGTGGTTTTTCAGTTCAAAACAATGACGGGGATCATTTTCTTCTGACTCCCCATGGGAGTATTATTATCATTTTACTTCCTAGTATTAGCTAGTATTTACTACAGTATTAGCTGCTGTAATAGATTGACCAAACACTTTTTCGTGGTTAACATAATAGGAGTTTATTTCTCCCTCATTTCCTGCATGGCTGGTGGCTCTCCCCTATTTGATGATCCTGAGACCCAGACTTCTTCTGTCTTGCCTGATATTCTCTGGGCCTTACCATCATCTGCATCAAGCTAGCAGAAGGGTAAGGAGAATATGAAGAAGGTACACCTACTTCTTAAAAGCCCTGACCTAGGGGGCTGGCCTGGTGGTGTAGTGGTTAGGTTCACGTGCTCCGCTTTGGTGGCCTAGGGTTTGCCAGTTCAGATCCTGGGCACGGACCTACACACTGCTTTATCAAGCCATGCTGAGGCAGTGTCCCACATAAAAGAACTAGGCAGTGTACAACTAGGAATATACAACTATGTAGGGGGCTTCCGGGAGAAAAAAAAGAGGAAGATTGACAACAGATGTTAGCTCAAAGGAATCCTCCTCACCAAAAAAGCATGCTTCAAAAAAAAAAAAAATGCCCAGACCTAGAAGGTCAGATATCATTTCTGCTTCTCTCCTCTTAGTGAGAACCAGCCACATGGCCGCACTCAGAGGCAAGCAAACTGGGAGTGGTCCCTGGCTGGACTGCCAGTTTTCAGCGATAACTGTACTATGTAAGGGAGAGTAAAAATGTTGGTGGACATCTAGCCATCGCTGCCTATTTCCTTTGGTAATAAAAGTAATGAATGAGAGTTATTTTCTGTGGTACTTTGAAACTTGGTGCCACTTTAGAACATGCCCAAATTTCACATTTTGCTTCTTATACAAAATCTTCAACGGTCTGTGCAAGTTGTAGAGCTGCACACCTACTGTGTGTAAGTGCAGGCCTGTCAGGGCCTGTCCAGAAGGCTGGAGGGAATTCTGTTTGCGTGAGATCTGGATGAGCTTCAAGGAGACAGAGCGCGTGGCTGAGCTGGGCATGAAAATAGGGGTCCATTACCTTGCAGACAGTGAACTGGAGGAGGAAGGAACCACCACGAGAGAAGGAAATGGGTTGAACCTTCTAGGTCTGCAGATTCTGTACAGGAAGGGTGGGGCTGACTGTATGAGATCAGAGTAGAGGGAGATAATTAAGATAGCATTATTGGAATTATTGGGTCTTATTACTACTGAGACTCAAGACTCCTACACAGCTTACTGTTTACACCTGACTTTACTAGTCTATTGTCTTCATCCATAACTGTATTATCCTGGGAAACTCTTGCCCAAGGAGATGAAAGTTACAGATAACTTTACTGATCATTGCAGGAGCTTCCTGAAAGACCTATCAACTCTTTAATTAAAAAAAAATCAAAAAACAGTCTACGCACGAAGACACTTTGAAACTCTTGCTTCAAAATCCTTGCCTTGTTTCTCCACCAATCCTAAATTATAATATCATGAACCTTTCTCAGTCCTCACCATGCCCCCACATTAAAACACTTGTCTTAAGCCAGACGTCAAAATCTCTGTAAATACGTCTCCTTAGCCCTTCCCGCTCTGAGATGCTACTAAGACTCTGAGGAGAAGTGCTCTCCTTTACAGCTGTGAACAATAAACTCAGCTTTGACTTGTCAACAAGTTGTTTGGCTGATATTTTGCACTGCCAGCATTCCACAGTATCTCCTGGTCCAGAGGATTTATGCCAACTTCCGAAGGGAAGAGAAATTGTAATAAAATTAAAATTGTACTCAAATGAAAAAGTGGTTCCATTGGCGGCTCCAAGTCACCAAGTAGGCCCAACTGGTCATTTGTTGTTGTTAGTGCTATGGAGTCAATTCCAACTCCTAGCGACCCTGTGCACAGCAGAGTTGAACCCTGCCTGGTCTTTTTACCCCATCCTCTCACCTTCCTGCACTATATTAGACCATGCTCTGCTGCTATTCATAAAGTTATCACGGCCAATGTTTTGGGAAGTGAGTGGCCAGGTCCTTCTTCCTAGTCTGTCTGAGTCTGGAAGCTTTGAGAAAACTGTCCACCGTGGGTGATGCTGCTGGTATTGGAAATCCTGGTGGCATAGCTTTCAGCATCACAGCAAAACAAAGCTGCCACAGTATGACAACCAATAGATGGGTGTTGTGGTTCCCTGACCGGGAAATGAACCCAGGCCACTGCAGTGAGAGTGCCTGATCTTAACCACTAGACCGCTAGGGCTGGCAACTGTCTCATACTTTGACTTAATAAAGGTCTTTTTAACAATGGTGGGAGAAAGACCCACCTCTAGACTGTGATTCAGAGAAAGACTGTGATTCAGAGGAACACAACAAAGTAACTAGAGTTGCTGCTGGACAGCCAGGAGGCAGAGGTCCTTGCAGGGGGAATCTTGAGGGTAGAGAGTGGCAGAAGGCAGGAGGAAAGTTAACACTGCTTAAGAGCACACTCAGTACATCTCAGGGGCGCTGGACCAGGCAGCAATCAGGATTTCATGGGTGGAGTTCTTAGCCCAAATCCTAGCTACTTTTCTCTCCATGGTCCTCCCCAAGCCTGGGGATGCACGGTTCTGCACGGAAGACTGGCCCCTGGGAGACCTGTGGTCATAAGAGTAGAGCCCCTCTGTGATCTGCCTCCAGATATCTGAGTGGCCACTAGAAAGAGAAAATATGGGAAGTGGCTTGATACCAAGCAGAAGAACGCCTATGAGATGCCCAAAAAATGAAAAGAGAGAGAATAAAGGCCTATGGGCTCTGGGCTACAGGAGAAGAAAAGGAGGCAGGAAAGTGAAGAATATGTGATTCCCAAAGTAGGAAGGGGTTGGAATCACAGGTGAACAGCCCACCAGGAAAGAAGCTGCTCTTTTTCTTGATGAGCTGAAATCCAATCAGCCTGGAGGACACCTCCCATAATAGGATGGTGGACCAACATCGAATTCTGGGCTGGGTTAGGGATGGAGGGAAGAAACTGTGGAGAATTATAATCTCAGCAAGATCAAGATTTGCATTAAATGCCTCTGATAAAGTCTTTACTTTCCCTGAGAAAATTATCAGGCCATCAGTCATGCACACTATAAACTAAATTAGTGAATCAGCTTTACTTTCCTCTCGAAGTTTACATGAGGAGGGAGAAAATTCAAGTCTGTATGAGAGTAGGGGAGTTTGAGGGGGATAGGGGTATTGGGGGAAGGAGAGGGAAAGGTTGTGCAGAGCTTGGCACACTTCAGAAGAAATGAGGTATGGCAGGATGTCATATGGGGCCCTGAAGCCAGAGGAAGCAGTATGACATTCGACGTGTGTGTGGGATGTTCACAGGTGAGAAGGGGACCAAACAACCCTACTTACAAATTTATTTCCTAGGCCAGAAATCCTGCATCTTTGGACTAGTATTGGCCAGAGTGTTTAATCTGAATAATGAAAATATTTGGTTAGCATTGACTGGCATGCCTGAAAAATGAATATTTTATTTTAAAGGTAGTTACAAAAAGAAATCTTAAGAACGAGATAGAGAAACCTCAAAGATCTGAGCTTTATGGATAAGGACAGCAGCCCCGTGTTCTGTAAGTGGAACAGATTATCTGCTTGGGGAATAGAGCCTCTTCGCCCTCAAACCCAACTGCTGAGAAATCTACATTGAAAACCGCAAAGTTGGGTTCATGTCCTCAGAGAACCCTGGTGATGTTCAGCTGAGCATTTGGTTAAACGTTCCGAGACCTGGGGAGAATTGTAAACTCTCCTTTCTCCTAGTTTCTCTGCTGTAAAACAGAGAAAAATCAAAACAAGGGTCAGAGAGTTATTTCACTTGGAGGGGATCCCAGGAAGGACCAAGTAATTCATCAAGTGGAGCAGATGTGGTCAGAAAAAAAGAGTGGCCAGAGGAAATCCATCTGAAGAGCCCGGGCCTTGTTGACAGCTGGCCTGGGAGACATCCTGAGACTCCTACACCCTCTGAAGGTGACCCACTCTCGCCAGCACCATCAGCCTCATCGCAGTAAATATTTCTTTAACAAATATGTATAGAACATGGAATGTTTGCATTAAAAATAACGTTTGTTGAATTTACCTTTTATATAGAGATGTATGAAGAGGTAAGGAAACAAAAGGAGAGGTTATAATCTAATTTTTGATAAGACAGATCAGTAAACAAACCTATCCATGGTCACAAAATACAAACGTGCAGAAAGCCATAATCCACGATTTATTCATTCAATGAGTTCCTGATTGATGGACACATTCTATTTGCTCCCTTCCCCCTCTTTTTGTTGGTATTACAAATCTTGCCATTATAAATATCCTTGTATGAATATCTTGGTGAACTTGCACTCAAATACCCATAGGTTAAATTCCCACCACCAGGACAGCTGAGTTAGGGTAAAGCATGAAAATCATGGTAGGTCATAGGTACCCTTTACTGAACTACTTCGGGCTGAGAAAAGTTCTATGCATTATTTTTAATCATCACAACCACTTTGCAAGGTCGTTAATATGATCAGTGATTACAGGTGAAGGTGAAATTCGAGCAGGAGAAGGCTCCTTCCTAGGTCACAGAGCTGCGAGGGGCAGAGCTGGAATTTAGTCCCACATCTTTCTGACCCGGAACCGACAGCCATCTAAAGGTTACAAATAACATTCAAGAGGGGATCATCGAACTGGAAGGGCCTTGGCCCTCTCCTAGTCCAAGCCTCTCAGTTTGAGATGTGGCAGGGAGACCCCAAAAAGCTCACTGTCTTGCCAAAGGCCATGGAGTTATGTTGGAACCCAGGACCTGCCTCCCAGGACAGTGACCCTTTGAGTACACTAGTGGGTTTGTGTGTTTGGGGCCAGAGAAGCCCTTCTTCCAAGGAAAAGCCTGTATAAAACATATAAACTCAGCTGCTCTGCTTGGATCGAGGGAGGAGCCCCAGAGCCTGCTTCTTTCTAGTTCTCTACTGTTCTCTCTCTCTCTCTCTCTCTCTCTCGACACCTCTGGGGAGCAGACTTTGAAAACCACAGATTTACACCACAGCTCACAGCTGCCTTCTGCGTGTGGCATCAATCAACCTTGTTGTGCTGGGCAAACCCGAAAACTCTGTCTTCTTCCTCCAAATGGCCGAATAGGGCCTCGGGGGCCGCCCTTCTTGCTGCGGGTTCCCTGGCCTCATCCTCCTGCCTACAGAAGGCCTTGCTGATGGAGCCCATCAGAGCTTCTCGTGCTCGCTGGACATGCTATTAAGGAAAATGTATTAGGACCTCGGGGCTATAAAAGCTCACTATCATTGGAAATAGAAGAAAAGAGGGAAAGTAGAGGGAAGAAGAAATAATCAAAACATTTTTAAGATGTGCGAACCGTCTTCTCCCACCCGGGCGGTGAGGGTAAAGTACAGCTGCTAAACTGACAAGTCCGATAAGCGTTCTTGGGCCGGATGCCCCACGAGAAGATGGGTAAAAACATCAGAGGCCATGCATCGAGAAAGGAAACCAAACAGGAAATTTGATATGAATCATCAGAAAACAGACCGTACAGAGGGGGCACGTGGCTTCGGCAGAGATGAAGGCAGGCTGTGTAGTTCAGGGGCGGTGGGCGGGAGAAGTCACCGGAGCTGCACCTCGGAGAGATGCCTGCATCTGGGTTTGCACAAGGCTGAACCTAATGGAGTCTGCTGCCGGGGATAGGACACTTTGGGAAATTGGAAATGAATTCAGCTTCAGGCCTTAGGAGAAGAGGTCGTATCAATTCACCAGAGACACCAGGTGTTCTGTTTCTGAGGTGCTGTAAAAAACTTTCAGCACACCTCAGCTTATTTTCTGGCCATTTATCCACTTATTTCTATGGCACCTGCTACTGTCGGGGCTGGGAGGCAGTTAGCATTTTAATTCCTGCTGGCAGGCACAGAATAATCAGAGTTACACAAAGGTAAGCAGGGTTCCTTTCATTAAGAACATCGTGTGAAGTGAGTGAGGCCTGCACTCCCAGGCCCTTTTGTGGGGGTCCCCAGAGTCATCTCTCTAGGAGAGAGGGACCCGTGGTCCCTAGTCTTCTGCTCTAACTGGTCTCTCCCACATGTGGAGGAGGTAGGAGAGAAAGGAGGGAGCAGGTCATCAAGAACTGTGATGCTGACTGAAAGCTGGAGAGCCCAGGACACGGAGGGGAGCCCTGGACACTGAGGACAGCTCCAGACACCGAGGGGAGCCCGGGACACAGACGGGAGCCCCAGACATGGAGGAGAGCCTGGGGCTCCTTTTCTCCAAAAGAGAATTTTGGAGGCAACACTGCCTCGTGCTCATACCAGCGCCCCCTCTGATCCTCAGAACTGACAACTTTTGCAGGCCCCTTGATACAAGCTTGCGATGCCAATAAGAGGATGTCAAGGTGGTTTTGAAGATGTTCAAGTCATATCCCATGAGGACATTATCAAACGCTGCAGGCTGAAACGCTAGTCTGAGAGAGACAGTGTGGGAGAAAGTCCTGGACTTGGACTCTGGAGAGGTGGCTTCAGGGGTCCCTCTTGTCACTGGGCTCTTGGGTTAGCTCTTTCTCTCTCTCCTTTCCTGCTATCTAAATGGGTTGGACTAGAGGATCTCTGAGGCCATTCTCACCAACACTGGTGGCAGGACACTGTCTGCCATCTGCTCCCCCTATCCTCTGCCATTCTTCTCTCTAAGTCACCTCGTGAAGCAATAACTCTAACTGGGTGTCTGCTACGGTGCTGTTCAAAGTGCTTTACAGATAGGAATTCACTTAATCCTCATACAATCCTATGAGGGAGATAATATTATTTCTATCTTACAGATGAAGGAACGGAGGCACAGAGAAATTATGTAACCAGCTCAGGGTCACACAGCTGGGAAGTGGCCAAGGCAGGACAGAAACATCATACTGCCTCAAAAGTGTACGGTCATTCAGAAATGGGCAAAAGACTTGAATAGACATTTCTCCAAAGATAGACAAATGGCCAATAAGCATGTGGAAAGATGTTCAACATCACTAATCATTAGGGAAATGCAAATCAAAATCACCATGAGATACCACTTCACATCCACTAGGACGGCTACTAAAACAATAAATAAATGACAGTAAGTGTTGGCGAGGATGTGGAGAAACTGGAATCCTTGTGCTTTGCTGGTGGGAATATAAAGTGGTGCACCTACGGTGGAAAACAATATAATGATTCGTCATAAGTTAAACACAGAATTACCATACAGATCCAGCAATTCCACTCCTAGGGATATACCCCAAAGAACTTAACAGCAAGGGCTCAAAAAGAGACTTGTATACCAATGTTCATAGCAACATGATTCATGATAGTCAAAAGGTAGAAAGGACCTCATTCTCCAATAGAGGAATAGATAAAATGTAGTGTACACAGACAATGGATTATTAGTCAGCCTTACAAAGGAATGAAGTTCTGACACATGCTACAACATGGATGAACCCTGAAGACATTCTGCTACGTGAAATAAGCCAGACACAAAAGGACAAATATCGCATGGTTCCACTTCATGCAGTACCTAGAAGAGGCAAATTCAGAGAGACAGAAAATAGACTGGAGGGTATCAGGGCTGGGGGAGGAGGCAATGGGGAGCTATTGTTCAATGGGGACAGAGTTTCCATTTGAGATGATGAAAAAGTTTTGGAGATGGAGAGCGGTGAGAGCTGCACAACAATGTGGGTATACTAAGTGAATTGCACACTGAAAAATGATGGAAATGTTACATTTTATGCTATGTATATTTTACCACAATAAAAAAGGTGTACAGCAAGACTCCTCCCCAACAGCACTGGCATCACGTCCCTCCTGCTCTAACGCCACTTGTGGTGCCCTCTTCCTCTCCATGTCAGCAAAAGCATCTCAGCCTGGGACCAGACCAGCATCTTGGCTGCAGGTGGGCCAGTCGCCTCACAACAGCCACGCTCATGTCCGCTTCCCTGGCCCTGCTATGCTGCTCCTCCGCCCCACGCTCTCCCAGCCCCCGCTTGCTGGTGGAATGCAGACCAGCGTAAGCCTTGCTCTTCCCCAAGAAACCTTTGCCAGTCTACATCAGAGTTTTGGGTTCTATCTTTTAGGAATTTCCCTAAGACTTGGAGTCCATGCCATGATCCTTGCACTGAATTATACCTTGTCTTGTAACAGTGTCTTCATGTGTAACGACTCTGCATCTCCATCTAGATTCTGCTTTGGATCCAGAGTCAAGGACAGAAGTGGAAAGGCAGCAAATGATAGATAAATGTTTTGTGACTTGCCGTGAAAGGATAATACTGCTGACTTTTATGCCAGTTCTGGCCTCCATATCGCCTTTGGGATTGGTCTGTGTTGAAGGAATTGCAAATTTCCAAAGTTAGAACTAAAGAAGGGACAGGTGGACAGAATTAGGAGAATTAGGAAAGGAATAATAGAAGTCAGCCAGGTGAGCTCTGGTTCATTAATATTGGCCTTCGATTGGAATCCTGCTCTTGGAGTAGCATCTTTCGAAATCTCAGCATCAAGAGAGGGTGTATTGCTTACAGTGTCATCAGCTGTGTTGTTTTGTCATCTTATTTCTTAGCTGTTTTATATTCTGGGCACAGACCCAGCTGGGAAGGATACCAACCCTGTGGCGTCAGTGGTAGTGGCTAGCTACAGGTATGGTCTGTATTCAAACCTTGGCTTTTATTCAAGTCCTTCTTGTACGTTCCTCAAATCGCTTGATGGGTCACCTGGAAAGAAGTGATACTGCTGGGTAGTCGGGAGGGGAAGATAGTGATATGGGCAGTGTTTAAAAGTCACAAATTATGCAGTATTTAACAAATTGTAATTAATTCCAAGCACCTTTGACGATTTGCTTTTTCTCCCCCTTATACTTCTGTCTGTGTAATGAAGGGCAACGGACATGCAGGCCAATGCACCCTGACATACCTGGCCTGGGTGTGACCGAGCAGATTTTCCTTCCTCCAAAGCCTGCAGGTTGCTCCCCGGTCGGGGAAGACGCGAGCCGCCCGGCCTTCCCCGCCCGGCCTTCCCCGCCCGGATTGGGAGGTGAGATCGGACTGTGATAAACAGCGACCTCTAGCGCGTGGTTTAGGATTTGCCTTTGGCTCAGAGCACAGAAAGAAAATAACAGGGATGGGAATTCTTACCAGTTCCCAACAAACAAAGGCGAGACAGACATTTCCTTGTTGTTTGCTCCAGTAGAGAAGCTCAGGACTGAGGGCTGAAGATTTCGTTTCATTTGCACCGCTCACCACCATCAGTGCTGAGGATGCTATTCAAAACGTTGCCCTTTTTTCCCCTCCAAACAGATCACTGGGATTTGCTTTTTTATAAGCCTTCTCGGTTGCCTTTAGGGCTTTCACCCGAGAGTTCACCCAGGATACCATCAGGTTCTCTGAGGGTGGGGTGTGTGCGCGCTGGAGAGACGGTTGAGGCCAAGAGGATGGGAGAGGGGAGGAGCTCAGAAAGTGCCAGAAGGCAGTGCCCCCCGGGAGCTGCGGGGAAGGTCAGGGCTTCCGCTCGCCCTTCCTCAGTGACAGCGACTCTCAGAGGGTGGGCTGCTCTCCATTTCTACTCGAGGCGTCAGCTGTCGAAGACTTCCTTCCCGACCTGGTACTTCCACGCGCCGCAATCAGCTGCGGAGGGTTCTCGCCCTGTCTCCCTTCTCTCGTCTCCCGCCCCTGCGCTCCTCTGCAGCGGATTCTGAGTCTCAAGGGTGGTGTTCAGGCCAAGTTAGCTCACAGGCTGATGTGTTCATTCCCTCTGAAGAACGGAGCCAGAGGGTGACTGCCAAGCTCTGTCAGGAGCCAGGAGGAGATTCTTCAGAGAAAGGCTAAAATCACAGGTCCTGGCCTATGACTTTGCTGTTTTGCGATGGGAATTGGGGTTTGGGAGTTGAGAAGGGAACAGATTTTCCTGTAACTTCAGCGCATGGGAGGCTGATCGACTCACAGTACATGTTTGCTGTAATGACTGGGTTTGCCATGCTGCTGCCTTTAACGAAGCTTTAAAGTAGAAATGCATTTTTTGCTGTTTTTTTTTTTTTTAAAGATATGAGCACATCATTGTGCTAGGCTTTTCCTGGTTTCATTAGTGCTTTCATCTCCCTGTGTTATTAGATCAAGGCCCTAAGCAGTAGCTTACGGCAGTAGCCATCCTTAGAGTCCACAAACCAAAGCCATAGACTCACTCCCTACGTAGCCACATGTCCCCTAATGTCACATTTATATGCCAGAGCGGGGAGTGACTGGTGAGGGTGAACACATGAATGCACTGACAAGAAGCTGCAGGGAGTGGTGGAAGTTACACGACCAGATAGAGCCGGGGAGGCCTGTGGCCTGTACTGGATCAATTCAGCTGGTTTTCCCAGATGGTGTGGCTGAGCATGTGGCACAGCTTGAGAACAGGTTTGGGGCAAGGAGGGTGACAAGTTCGGAAAGCCAGAGAGGAGGGACACAATGTAGCGGCTAAGATAGGCAGAGCTCCCTGGTCTTTGATACAAAGGATCCACAGTGGGGATGTCTTTAGTGATGTGGAAAGTTGTTTGAATCCCAGCCCAAGAAGGATAAGAAAAATAAAATGGAAATGATGGTTCGATAAAAACAATACCAATAGGGAAAGATAATTCTGGCTGGGGTGGTGAGGGTCAGTGCAGAAGTTTAGGTAGATTTAGAATGAGGAAGTCTGAGGAGGATTAAGGTTCCCACAGGAAGTGATGAGTGTCTGTCATCAGGCTGTGACAGTTCAAAGAGAAAAACGCGTAGAAAGGCTAAATATCAAGAGAGGAAAGGGCAGCAGGATTTGCTAATGAACTGTATGAATAAAAGACTGAAAATGAATTGAAGATTACTCAGAAGCTCTCTGTCGTGGAGTGGGCAAAATGGTGGCAGTCAAAAATTGGTTGACCAATTGGGCACTCAGGAAGAGCCAGCTCTTTCTGGAGGTAGGTGGTGACCCAGGAAAGGATTGCTCCCTGGAAGCAGGGTTCCTGCTGGAGAAAGACCTGTCTCCCTTCTGATTCTCACTGGCCCCCTTCTGCAGCCCCTCTGCCTCTTCCTGGCATGGTTTCTGTTCACCCGTCACGGGCTTCCACCCAGCAGATGCCAGTGGCTGTTTCAGGCTTTCTCTCCCTCCTCAGATCTCCACACTGCCTCTCCTTCGTCATCTCATGCTCTTACCACTCACCTGCCAGAGCAGGTTAAGGCACCAAGAAGGAAGCCACCATGCTCTCCCCGTCTGGATATTTCTGGACACTTTCCCAGATGTGTGCATGCCTTGCTCCCTCACTTCATCCAGCATTCTGCTCAAATGTCCCCTCCATGATGGCCTTTCCTAGCCATCCTAAGACAACACTCCTGTCTTCATCTACCACTTACCCCATTTGATCTTTTCTTTGTAGCACTTGGTCACCACCTGATATATTTTGTTTTTGTCTGGGCATTGTGTTCTTTCGCACCGGACTGTAGCTCTTCAGGGACTCTGTTGTGCTTAACACTGAATCTCAGCACATCCAGCAGAGCCGGCCACACAGTAGGTGTTCAGTGAACATTCATTCAGTGAGTGACTTAGGCTCCATATTTCACGCTGTTGGCATCTCCTGCCTCCTGGAAATGCCAGTCTCTTTACAATGTTAGTTCTTGTCTCTTACTCTTTGATCGCAGATTCTTTGTTTTCTGTCCTATTTCTTAAGGCTCAGGTTCTTAAGAAGTTTTCTCTTTCTCCACTTCATTCATTGGGGATTATACATAGTCTCAGAGCTTTGTCTCTTACATCTATGCTCCCGTGTTGACATTTCACCTGAGTTCCAGTCTCATATTTCTAGTTACCTGGTGGCCATTTCCATTTAGATGTCTTATTGTCACCTAAAACTCTCCAGTCACCTTTCACTGTCAGAGTCACCATCCCTGCCAATGTCACTATTTTCCTTCCACTTGGCGGGCCTGAAACCTGTCAAGTTCTTTTTATTCCTTTCTTTTTAAATTTTTTTCCCAATCTGCACCAAGTTCTACAGTTTCTTCCTTCAGAATTAATCAAAGAAATATTTATTTATTTCCTAATATGTGCTACACGCTTTGGTGTCGGTGTTATAAAGATTCATATTCTACCCTCCAGGAGTTTGTAGTCTAGGCTGAGAGGTAAAATGTGTTCAGGAATTGTAATTTTATTTTATTTTTCTTTAAAGATTTTATTTTTTTTCCTTTTTCTCCCCAAAGCCCCCTGGTACATAGTTGTATATTCTTCGTTGTGGGTCCTTCTAGTTGTGGCATGTGGGACGCTGCCTCAGCGTGGTTTGATGAGCAGTGCCATGTCCGTGCCCAGGATTTGAACCAACGAAACACTGGGCTGCTTGCAGCGGAGCGCACGAACTTACCCACCCGGCCACGGGGCCAGCCCCTTAAGAATTGTAATTTAAGGTGAAAAATAGTGAGTTACAAATTAGGGTTATGAGAGTACAGAAAAGGGAAAAATTACTTCCACTTGGCTTAGGGAAGACTTTAGGGAAGAGGAATATGTGAGGTGAGCCTTGAGAATTAGGTGGTGTTTGGATGTGCTGGCCCTGGGGAAGCCCTTTTGGGTGGAAGGAGCTGTATGAGTAGAACCAGAAGCAAGACAGCCATGAGCGAGGGTGGGGGAAGTGAGGGCTCAGTTGGGATGGAGTCTCGAGTGTGTGAGGGGGAAGGAAGACTGGGGACTTTTTATTTCATTTTGAAGGCATTGAAAAGAGATTTAGGAAAATCGAGCGGATAAATCATGCCTCGGAGGTGTGTTTCAGGAATGTTAATCTAGTTATAGCCTCGAAAATAGGTTGGAGATGAGAAGTGCAAAGCAGAGCGCAGCCATCTAGGCTAGAGATCACAGCAGCCTAAACGTGGGGCAGTAGGAGGAGAAGTAAATATGGAAACGCAGAGAGATGAAGGGGATCTTGGTGGGGTAGAATGAACAGGATGTAGCACCCAACAGAACATGCAGGGCAAAGAAGAGGGAGCTGAAGCAAAAATGGTGCTGAGATGTCGAGCCCAAGTGTCTGATCCCCAAGTCAGAAATAGGGAAGACCAGAGGATCAGATGTGAGAAGGGAGGTGATGAGTTTAGTTGCTGTCGCAGTGAGTTAGAGGTGCCATTGGGGCATCCAGGTGAAGCTTTCTAGTAGGTAGTTAAACACGTGAGCTTGAAACTCATGACAACGGTCAGACCTAGAAATAGCAGTTTGGAGGCCATTACCAAGGTGAGCGTTAAGGTCAAGAGACTGATCACAATTGCCAAGGAATTGTCAAAAAGAGAAGATGAGCTGGCCACAGATGGTTCCTTGTGAAACACCTACATTTATGAGACAGAAAGAGGAAGGGTCCAGAGAAGGAGCCTAAAGAGAGGAGGGAGGGGAGAGAAGCGTCACGGAAGACCAGGCCACAGTTTCAGGAAGGAGTCACTGACACTGTAAAATGCCACTAAGACACGGAAAAGGTGAAAGTTGGGAAGAAACTGTTGGGTTTATGTGATCCCATGTCTTCCCCTCACCTGCACTCCCCTAGGGAGGCCCTCATCTCACACCCCTGGGATCTCCCCTTCTAACCTCTTCCCCCTGCTCCTATAGCCCACCACCAAGACAATCCCTCTATGACACCATGTTCATGATATCATCTCTCTATTCTGTAAGGAGGCAGAGTGCTATAGTGGGAACAAAGTTAGATAGAAGGGTCAAGAAACCCGGTTTCTGGCTCTGCCACTAACTAGCCATGGGTGCTTGGGCCGGCTACCTGAATTTAAGTCAATCTGTAAATTCTCTTCCTCTCTAAGTTCTGGGGTCTCTTTCTACCACATCAAGGCCTAAACCATCCTCCCAGGGTATATGGGGGTCATTCCAAAATCCGTCTCTGTCTGCCTCTCCAGCCTTGCCTTCCAAGTTCTCTGAATGCTCCTGCTCTGGTCAAACTGGTCTCCTCCTGACCCTGTAACCAGACTGTGCTGATTCCTGCCTCTGTGCTTTCGTCTACCTGGCTTTTCTCGCCTGGGTGCCTTCTGATCTCTCCTGTGCCTGTGCAAATCCTCACTTCCCTCCCAGCCAGCTGAGCACTCACTTCTTCCCTGGAATGTTCCGACCACTCCAGTTCCTGCTGATCTTTCTTTCTGCCGAACTCTTGGGCATCTACGTGGAACATCTAAATCCTATTTTTATTATTTTTAACAATTTGCTGTTGTTTCAGGCACAGTTAGTCTTGGTCCTCCCATGGGTCTTGAGCTCTTTGGGAGAAATGGACAATGTCTTATGTGTCCCGTGTATTGCTCACAGTATAATCCTTAGCATGTCACTGAACACCTAGTGTGTTATTTATGTGCATGTATCAGTTAGGGGTTCTCTGAGAAATGGAATACCCACACAAACACACACACACACATTTATCATAAGGATTGGCTAATGCGATTGTAGGGTTCTGGAAAGTCCTAACTCTGTAGGGCAAGCAGCAGGCTTGAAACTCAGGGGGAAGTTGATGTTACAGTCTTGAGGCAGAATTTCTTCTTTGAGAAACCTGTTTTTGCTCTTCAGGCCTTCAACTGATTGGATGAGGCCCACCCACATTATTGAGGGTCGTCACCTTTACTTAAAGTCAGCTATTGTGGATGTCAGCCACATCTACCAAATGCCTTCACAGGAAAACCTAGATTAGTGATTGATTAAATAACTAGGTACTCTAGTCTACCCAAATTGACACATAAAACTGATCATCACAGAGCACCTGCGAATGGAATCATATTGAGGAGTAATTCATTGTACTGGATTCAGTAAGGTGGAGTCTTCAGAATAAGAATGTAGAAGGATCACTGAGAGAACTTGATAAAAAGCAGTGACTCTCCAGGGTGTGCAGAGAGTGGAAGCTGTGTTGCTCCTGGGTGAGTGGTTGGAGGGAGTTTACGAATCAGCAGGAACTCACAGATTCTAGGTATTTGAGGGTTAAAAGGAAGAGAGGAAGAGATCACTCTTAGGAGGTACTGGAAATAATCTCTATGCAAAGAAAGGAGTGGGGTGGGGATGGGGAGTGATGGAGAGAGAGGAAGGGAGAGAGGAGAGAGACACAGAGTTTTAAAATCCCAAATAATTGTTTTATATAGTTAAATGAAACTGAGGTGAATTTAAGTGGCTTCAAAATTAGAAAGAAATTTTGCTTTCTTCTCAGGCAATAGACAGAAACTAATGATAGACTCTAGAAATATGCGAATAAAATCAATAGGAAACTAAGAAAGACAAAGCAGATGCCTTTAGTGAAGAGAGAGTTCTTGACAGATTTTCAGATGACAAAAGGCCACATTTATCTGGAAATTGGTTTATTTCAAAGAAATTTGTATAGATAAAACCTTGAGGGATCAAAAACCAAAAACAACACAATCCAAACAAATAGAAAAAATGAAACGAAACCGCTAACGGCAGAAATCTGGATATTTGCTGCAAAACAATTAGTATTAGCATTGCTGAAGCATTCCCGAAATGGATCAACTTCACCATTAGCCTTCTGCGAATTCAAGCAAAGAGGCTCATTATATAAATTATATGCCAGAAGAAGGGGCTTCTGCACCGGGCTGAACTTTAAAAAGAACGTTTAAACCAAAGGCAATTTTGCCTATCTGTGTTTTGCTCTATTCCCTTTGCTATCATTGAAGATATTTATGCTTCAGCAAATTTCTCACTCCCAATCTGATTTCTCCTTTTTCTTAATCCAGCCATGAAGTCATAAAATCCCCTGTTTGGGACAATATGATTTGCTGCCATGGTAACAATTACGATATCATAAATTTATCTTGCCCCGTGAGATCAAAGAGGAAAAGCAATAATACTAATATTTTGCAGTTCAATAGTGCCATTCATCCAGCAGTCACTGACTAGTAAATATCATCGATTTGCTGGTGGGGAAAACTGAAGCAGGCTCTCAGGCCTGGGTCTCAAGCTCTTGGATTTTAGATGGTGGCAAGAATGTCCAGATACTTCTAATTCCTACCCAGAGCAGCAGCTAAGGAGCCAAACTCGTGGTCTCCTTGGCTCTGTTTTTGGATGAGGATGGAGAGTCGGCTCTTCTCCCAGCGCCTGTACTTCTCCAACTGTTCCTAATTATAAGAGTATTTGATGGAACTTTGTTTGATAAAATAAACAAACAAAAAGCTGTTGGCAATTGTCACAGTGGTGAACACATATATGTACATAGGAATAGAAAAGAGGTTCTGGAAAGTGCATTAAAACTTAAGCACTCATATCCAGCCTTGCCCTGATACCCCCTCACGCCCCAGTCCCACCTAGATGCTCATGCTCTTGGCTTTCGGATGTTGTTGAATTTACCTAGAAGCCAATGGCATTTAAACTCCAGGACCCCTCACAGGTGAAGACCCGTTTCAAGCTTTGGGAGGAGCCCTAGCAATGTGTTCACTTGGACAGACTTTTAAAACAATCTACACTCTAACGTCTTCTTGTGTTGGGTGGCGTTGGAGGAGCTTTTTGTGATCCTGGTAAGGGGGAGTGAGTTGGGGATGCATTTGGATCAAGAAGTTTGCAGTCGCTTCTGTTGATAGTGAAATTATTGCCAGTCATTTCTGAGTGGCAGTTGCTTCCAGGAGTACTCTGACTGCCCCTTTCCCTGTCTACCATGCGTGGTGAGAGGTAGGAATGTGTCTCAGGTACCCATTACTGGAACCAGGCATTGCTGGCCTATTTTCTTTATGGAGGGATGTGCAAGATGCAATAATTAATAATAATCCTTTATTGTAGAGGGGATGCCCTGGCATCCCAAAGATCACTGGATACCTAAAATTTTTACTGGTGTAGTGAGTTCCTGAATCTTCATAGAGTTTATCTCCCACCCTCCAGAGTGTGTGTGGCTTGGCTAGGCCGGCAATGTTCTACTCACCTCTTGCTCATGCAATCCAATTAGCATAATGTCTTGAGTAAAAAGGCCCAGTGTGGTATTCTGTGGATGTCTAAATAGTCCAGGTTTTTATTTTGGGCTACGTTATGACAGAAGGTGGGAGAGTTAATATAGCCTTCAGACCAGAGTATAAATATACACCATTATCTGTTTCTGATCTCATTTTTTTGATAGGGATGGAAAATAATGCATTTACTAGATCACTGGGTGCATCCCATGTATCCAAGGCCATGTTTGTGTTCATCTGCTCGAGGAAAAATACCACATCTGGTACAGCAGCTTCATTGGGGCTGGGTTGAGTGGCAGTCATTACTGTCATTCTTCAGGGTCCGTCTTGTTTTTTCAGGGGCCAGACTGGTCAATGAAATGAAGGTAGGATGGAGTTCACCAACCCTGCATCCTTTAGCAGTTTTTTTCTGCCATTCCCCCAGGAGGCTCTATTGCTTTGATTGACAATTTTGGACAGGGTTTGGGAGGAGTGCAATTTCAGAGGTTTGCACTTGGCATTTCCCACAGATCAAGGAATTAATGTGGGTGTGTGGGTATATGTGCCTCCAGCTGTACATCTGGGGACTGTGGAAGTGACCATCAGATAGGTCTATGGATCCAGTGGGCCCAGCACAAGCCAGACTTGGGCCAGGTTACCTCCATTTATGACCTGGAAACCGCATGTCTTCACTCTAAAAGGAGGGTAACATGGATGCTTTGAGTCTCCAGTTATCAATGTCGAGTGAGATCCTATTTTTAATAGAACTTAAAATGTCTGAGTAGCTCCCTTTCTTCGGTATACCCATGGCAGATGACCATGCCTCTCTTTGGGGAAAGACTGGAGGAGTCATTACTGGGTACACTTGCTGTGGTTTTGCAGCGTCCTTCCTCCCAGGGACCGAGCCTCTCCTTCAATTATTAGGTTCCAGGTCCACAAAACTTGTTCATATCTGGAAACTGGGCAAGGAATCATAGCTTTTTATTGGGGCGACAACCCTCAGCCTCCTCATCATTCATCCTTGATTTCTGCTTGAGTAGCATCCTTTCTGAGTGCCCATTAATTTTGTCCTAGGGGCATTAACCCTTAGAGAAGAGCGGGATGCTTCTGTAGTCCCAGAGGATTCGCAAGAATCGGAGAATTCAAGATTTTTGAGGGCAGTAGCCTAACTATCCCCATCTCATATTTTCCTTGGACTAGAGGAACTCCAAGGTCCATGTTAACCCTGAAACATCTTTCAAGAGTGACCTTTTAAATCTAATTCTAACCTTCCCTTAAGAGGCAGCAAGGCATAGGCTTTTGGGGCAGACCCCAAAGGTTTGAACTGTGGCGCTGCCACTCACTAGCTCTGGGACCTTGCACAAGTTACTTAATGTCTCTGAGCCTCAGTTTCTTCATCTATAAAATGATAATAACAAAATGCCTCCCTCAGAGGATGAAATGAGTTAATGTGTGTAAAGCATTTATAATAATGCCTGGCACATATTAGGTACTTTTTTTTTTTTAAGATTTTATTTTTTTCCTTTTTCTCCCCAAAGCCCCTCGGCACATAGTTGTACATTCTTCGTTGTGGGTCCTTCTAGTTGTGGTATGTGGGACCCTGCCTCAGTGTGGTTTGATGAGCAGTGCCATGTCTGCGCCCAGGATTCGAACTGACGAAACACTGGTCCGCCTGCAGCGGAGTGCGAGAACTTAACCACTCGGCCACGGGGCCAGCCCCTTAGGTACTTTTATATGAGTATTTGTTGTCCCTGCACCTTCATTCCACAAACTCACACTCATTTTCAGATAGGAGCATTAGTTTCGGCTGCCTCCTGCTCCCACCACATGCTGTGTTTCCCTTTGGCCCAGCGCTCAGCACAGGCGTTATGGCAATTCACGCCTGTCTGATTTTCCTGCCTCACTTGAGCTCCTCAAGTGCCCAGGTGTGTTTGGTTACCTCTCCACTCCGCACACAGTGCTGCTGTTTAGTAAATACTCTTGTGGATGAATAAGTGAGCTTGCAATCCGGGAACTGGCCTGTCTTTGGCTGGGTCCTAAAACCACTTTAGGACCCAGAGAAAACCCTGAATCCACCCCTCTATCTCTGAGGACGATAGTGCTGATGCGGGTCAGTGACATGCTTTAGCCCTGGCGCTGGGGGTGGAGCCTGTGATCTGAAAGGTAAAATCTCTCAATACTCTGACTTCCACAGAGTCGTTCATTCAGTCTCCCCTTTTCTCTTTGGGCTCCTTGTCACCAGGTACCATCTTCTGTCCTGGAAAGGCCAAGCAGAATCAGGTTGGGGCCCGGGTCAGGATGCTACACCCCAGAGAGCCCCGGCTGTAGGGAGAAATGCACTCTTTCCCTTTCTACTCTTTGCTGGGGTTGATCTCACCACGGCAGGGCCAAGATCAGCGTGGCACTGGAGAAGGGGCCCCCGGGGCTGGCCAGGCTGCTTTGGTAGCCACTGCTTAGGTTGCCTAATCTCAAGAACCTCAAGGGGTCAATCTCAGCTGTGGGCTTTCAAGGGAGGCCATATGCCTAACTGAAGAGGGCACAGATTGGCTGCCCAGGGGCACCCACAGCCCACATGATAATTTTAAGAAATAAAAATTAGTTGTTCACATGTGAAAATTGAGGATTTCATGTGAAATTTTAGATTTCTGTTTTCTCCTGAGAAATAAGGTGTCCTGTCAGGGTTGGACCTGTATTATTATGGCACACATTGGGAGAAGTCACGTAATGGCTCCTCCTTTAGACGGTGTCACGGGCTAACTTGTGTCCCACAAAATACGTAGGTTGAAGTCCTAACCCCTCGGACGTCAGAATTTGACTATATTGGGAGATAGAGTCTTTAAAGAGGTGATTAAAATACACTGAGGCCATGAGAGTGGGCCTTAATCCAATTCACTGGTGTCCTTACAAAAAGAGGAGGTTAGGACACAGGCAGACACAGAGGGAAGACCACATGAGGACACAGTGAACAGGCAGCCATCTACACAGCAAGGAGAGAGGCATCAGAAGAAACTGAACTTGCGAACTCCTTGATCTTGGACTTCTAGCCTCCAGAACTGTGAGAGAATACATTTCTGTTGCCACCCAGTCTGTAGTACTTGGATATGGGAGCCCTGGCAAACTAATACAGATGGCCGTGCTCTCCAGTGGGCCAGGGTTCCCACTGCTCCTTGCCCCACTTCAGGCATTTCCATCACCTCTCTGACCCCTGGAGGCATACTGTTTATGATCCATGCCTCATAGGAACAGAGAGGGTGCTTTTTCCTGGTTGAGGGGATGGGACCTCCATCTACTTCCCTCACAATCTTACAGAGCGGCAGGTTGAGAGATTCTGAATCTTAGACAAATATCTATACATTTTTCCTGGATACTTAGAATTCATGTATATTCACAGTGACCTTGGGTACCATGGTCAAGTTTATCCTTCCTGCATTGGTGGTTCTGTGACTTTTGACCAGGGCTGGGATTTGGGACCCTGAACTGGTACAGGGGGAGACAAAGGTGGCTCTCAAAAGGCAGAGCATGAAATCAAAGGAGATCCAGAAGAAGGACCTGAGGCAGTCTGAAATGAGGGCCAAGCAGAGACTATACATGGAGCGTTAATCTGAAGAGTCAGGGAAGAGTGCTCAGAAACTAGGTATGAGGCAACAGGACAGAGAACAGAGATACAGGACAGAACAGAGATGCTCAGGGCGAGGGAGGAGGGCAGGGTCTGGAGAGCTGGCCGGAGCTGGAGAAAGCCATTGGGTCATTTGTAGAGTGCCTATGGCTTTGTCCCTGGAATGGATAGGAGCTGTCAAAGGTCTAGAAGAGGATCATATTGCCCTGCATTCAAAGAGGAGGAGCAGTGACTCTCCTCTTTGCTTCTCAGTACAACTTATATAGGTTCCAGGCCTATATTTGGGAGGCATAAACCAAATTAAAGCGTACAAAGTTCACAGAAGGTGGACATTGCCCCTTAGCCCAGCACTCTAAGACCTCACCAATGCACATGCATGGAATAGCAGGGAGCTGGCAGTGGCACTAATAACACATGCCCTCTCTCCCTACCATACCACCATATTGCTTCTTTCCAGAATATAATATTTTTATTTTGATACCTTCTATATGAGGGGATGGAAAATTGTTTTCCCCTTATGAGGTTTCTGTGAGGATAGTTTTGTTTATGCTAGTCTAGGAAAAGCAGATCTTTTGAGTAATATGTTGAGTAAAGGCCAGCCTTTGCCCAAGGTGGAGCAGACCATGCCAATGACTGTTCTCATTGCCAGTTTTGTAGATTTATCGGTGTGTGTGAATCAGTGCCGGCACCATGCCTTTGTTATTCCAACTGTCCACTGTGTATGGAGAGAATAAATCATTTCTGTCCTCTATGCACCATAACTTTATACACTTAATCTCTTTCCTTACAAACCAACATAGGCCATCTCGTTTGTATTTTCTCATAAGACTTGTTTTTCAAACATTTTATCGTTCTCATTTTCCTCAGAAACTTCTTTGATTGGCCTACAGCGATTTTGAAATTTGGAAGTTGAAGAAGAGTATACTTAGTATCCCCACTGGGTTTGTACTCAGTGAAGGCCGAGTCAGGAGAAATAAACACATAACTATTTGACCTTGGAGTCAAATCCATGCGTCCCAGCCCGACATGCTGCAGTCTGGTGTTGCAGTGGGCCCTCTGTGGACTTCCAGACCATTTATGACTCATACTCGGCCAGACCAACAGTCCCAATTCTCAGCTTGCTCCATATTTTTTCATATGTGAGGCACTTTGTTTTTCTTTACTGAGTCTCACTTTATTGATCTGAGCCCAATCTCTAATTTTGACATTGTCCTTGTTTTATTGTCCTCTCTTACGTCATAGGCCATCATTTTCACTGCCCTGGAACTTCATCATAAATGGTTTGGTGTGACAAGAAGCACACCTTTTGAAAATTCACATAGAATTCCAAACTACACAATAAATGTACCTGTTGTCTCATATCCCCTGAGCCATGTCTATTTTATGAAATGCAACATTTACTTCATTAAATAAATATTAAGATATATTCTAAAACTCCAAAAAAGAATCACACCTTTCAAGTACATATTACGTTGGCTGAAGAGAACTTTTCACCAACTTATTCATACTTTCAGCAATTATTTAGATTCCATTCTGTGCAAAGATATGGAGGATGTAATAAAGAGTGAGACACGACCTCCTCAGCCTTAAGGAGCAGACTCCCCCTTTCAACTGGCCATGAATGGGAATAGGGATTGAGTCTATATTTTCTCCCCTTCTTAGACATAATTCAAGTTCAGAGTACTCAATAAAGATTTATTCCATAACTGAACATAGTGAACTGACTGCTTCCAATAACTGCCGCCCCCCCATCCTTCCCCTTGATACATACCAACACCATGTTTGCCTCTAATCTAAAGCATGGAAATTTTTATTTTGTAACTGGGAGCAGGGAAAGAAGACAAGGTAGGGTGGAGCAGATACTGTGACATCTGTGTGTTGTTGTCCTGTGCCCCCCACCTCCGCCCAAGGAGCAGGTAAGTGCTGAGGTTGGGGAACCATTCAAACTGTGGACATGAGCTTGGGTGCAAAATATGACCGTAGGAGAGGGAGAGGGCCATTCTCTTAGCCACAATGGGAGTCTCATGTTGTTCTGGGGTTTTGAAGACTGGACACGCTGGGACCAGTAGAAGATAACACCCTTGACATGGGGCTTTAGGTTCTTATGAAAAGTGTGGCCATTTGGAGTATATGGGAGAGGCTAATTATTGCTAACTTGGCTCCCTCCCGAGAATTCCTAATAAATGTAGGAAATGGGGGAGTTACAACTAGCTTGGAGACCTAATGGGTAGTATTTGAGAAAAAAGTTGATGATTCCTAGCCATACTGGGCAATGCAGGTAGAGAGAAGTAGGGAGCAGGAAAAAGAGAAAATTAAATATCTTGAGTTTATATTATGTATCAGCATATGGGGTGCTTGATATATTTTGTCTTACTTTATCCTCACAATAACCCTATGAGATAGATATCATTATCTTTATTTTCAGATAAGTAAAGTGAGATTAAGAGAGGTTAAGTAACTTGACCAAACCAGGATTTGACTATAAGTCTGCTTGGCTCAAAGACTATCTTCTTTCCATGACATCACTGTATCTTTATTATAAATGGGATTCCTTTTTATACTCATCTGTTGTCATGTCCTATGACCTAATCACGTAAACTTGGTCTACTCTGGGAGGGAGACCTCACTCCCATTATTTTGATGATAACATGACTCATCATCACTCTCTCCTTATATAAAACTTCCAAGAAAACAGTGAGTAAGTGGATAATATTTTAGTGTACTTCTCTCCCATAATAGAAAGCTTGTGCTAAATTTGGTCTGGGGCAGAACTTTTCTACGTGACAAAAATCCATAACCTCTTAGAAAAAAAAATGCGTATGCAATTTTCCGCCGAATTTTAATGGGATGAAGATTTTGTCTAAGAAATTAGTTACCTCCCCACCCAGTTGACTCTCAGCTGATTGTTAGAAAAGGGTTCAGGGACCTTTAACTCGCATTCTTTTTATTTCATATCTAGCAATGGTATTTCACTCTTCTCTTTTCCTGTAAAATGTCTCTGACTTGGCCAACTATGGGCCGTTTTCCCTTGCAAACGTGATTGTAGTAATATTTTGATACTTGCTCATAACCAAATTATCTGAAATTTTTTCTTTTACACAAATAATAACTATTACTCGTTAATATTTATTTGAACTCCTACAATTTGTTAGGCAAGGTGCTAAGCTCATTACATATATTGTTTTATCCTCGTAACAACCTGATAAAGTGGGTAGTATTAGCATCACTGTTCACAGATGAGAAAACCGAGACCAAAAGAAGTGAAGTAATCTGCCTGGCATCTCACAGCTAGTTTTTTTTTTTTTTAGATAATTTCTTTTTTTCCACAGGTTTTTTTTTAAAGATTAGCACCTGAGCTAACACCCGTTGCCAATCTTTCTCCCTCTTCTGGTTCTTCTTCTTCTCTTTCTCCTTCTTCTCCCCAAGGCCCCCAGCACATAGCTGTATATTCTAGCTGTAGGTCCTTCTACCTGTGCTGTGCGGGACACCGCCTCAGCATGTCTTGATGAGCGGTGCCATGTGTGCACCCAGGATCTGAACCAGCAAAACCCTCGGCTGCTGAAGCAGAGTGTGCGAACTTAACCACTGGCCATGGAGTGGTTCCTTCCCAGTTTTAGTGAGATATAATTGACATATGTCACTGTATAAGTTTAAGGTGTATGGCATCATGGTTTGACTTAAATTTATTGTGAAATGATTATCACAGATTAGTTAGCATCTGTCTTCTCATATAGATGCAATAAAAAAAGACAACAAAGAAAGGATAAAATTCTTTTTCCTCGTTTGCTTGCTGTTAGTTGAGTGGTGGAGCTTGGCTATGAACCCAGACAGTCTGACTCTGGTCCTGTGCTTCTTACTTCTTCCCCATAATGCTTCAAGTATCTTCTCCTTTAGTTTTAAAGGTTTGATTACTTTTGCCTTCATGAAACCTTGAGTATTGATGTACTTATTTTCTCTGTTGGGTTTTGTGCTGGCCTTTCAATTAGAGAGAAAGAGGTAAGATATTACCTTTTGCTTTCATTTCTTTATCTGGTTGAAAGGTGCCATAATCATTCTATCTTCTTTCTTCTGACCCTTTGAACTTCAGCTTTTACTGGGGAAGAGGGAGAGGTTTTGAGCTGAGGAGTGACGTGATCTGAGGTGTTTTTACAGGCTCACTCTGTGGTCTCTAGAAGAGACTAGAGGACAACAGGGTGGAAGTGGGGAGACCAATCAGGAGACACTCACAATAATCCACGTGAGGGCTCACAGTGTCCAGCACCAAAGTGTGAGAATGATCTAGAGTCCATATACATCTTGAAGGTAAAATGAGAAGACTTAGGTGGATTGGCTATGGGGTAAGGAGGCTGTGTATGTGGACAGAAGGGAGAAGATGGCTCATCCTCTGAGCGTGGCTTCTGGACCACCTGCATGAGGACAAGAGCAATCTATGCCAGCTCCTCCCCACAGACCAGAATTTTGCCTCTCCGCTGTGGGAATTTTCTTGAACCCCGAGTTAAAGGACAGTAAGTTTTTTTTTTTTTTTTTGAGGGAGATTAGCCCTGAGCTAACACCTATTGACAATCCTCCTCTTTTTTTGCTAAGGAAGACTGGCCCTGAGCTAACATCCGTGCCCATCTTCCTCTACTCTATATGTGGGATGCCTACCACAGCATGGCTTACCAAGCCGTGCCACGTCTGCACCCAAGATCCGAACTGACAAACCCCAGGCCGCCAAAGCAGAACGAGCGCACTTAATGGCTGTGCCACCGGGCCGGCCCCAAGGACAATAAGTTTTTTATGGTTGAAGTTACTCATGGTTGCCTCTTCTTTGTGGACAGTCATCTCTTTTGCTTGGAGCAGTTTATAAGAACACCTTTCTCATTCACCAATTTCCAGCACTGTGTGTTCTCATAAAGTTCATGG
The DNA here is from genome assembly GCF_041296235.1 of Equus asinus. Taxonomy (NCBI): domain Eukaryota; kingdom Metazoa; phylum Chordata; class Mammalia; order Perissodactyla; family Equidae; genus Equus; species Equus asinus. Next base: position 47,173,640 of record NC_091813.1, read on the forward strand.
TTTTGATTTGATTTGATTTTTTTAAATTGCATTTTCCATATTGTGTTAAACATCTTTTGAGGTGTCTTCCCAGGCCTTGATCCCCTCCTTCTGAGAATTGTTTTCCCCAATCTCAGGTGAGGGCCTTGTCTACCATGTAATTCTTTATAGACATCATTGTATGTAATCTTTAACAAATAAAGAACTACTCCCTAATTTATCAATTGATAAACCTGGATTTTTTAACGTAGGTTTTGCCTATCAGTGGGATAAACGTTCTTACTAACACCCACAAGAAGATTGCCTTCATATTAGTAAATATTTATGTGTATATGTTTATGCATATTGCACATGTTTATGCACATTTACTTATGTAAGCTGTTGAAATTTAAGATAGGGGTACCACAAGTAATTCTCAGGTGGGGTCCCAAACCCTCCCAGGTTTATCAATACAAGCTCTCACTCGAGTACCCTGGGGTGCTGTATTGTTGTAAAGTGAGGCTAGAATCATACCAGAGAGATGAGGGGTTGCCTAACCTGGGCTCTGTGATTGCTCAGGCACAGGGTGATAATCTCCGCATCTCCTTTCCCCTTAAATTCAAACTCAGATTTGTTTCTACTACACAGCGATGTCTCCTAAGCTATCTGAGCAGGGACCACCAGTCCACCTTACTGAGTGCTTGACTGAAACCGACAGAAATCCAGGTGAAACTGACTTAAGCACAAAAGTGAATTCATTGGCTCATGTAACTGAAATGCTGAGGGCAGCCTAGCTTCAGGAACGGCTGAATTCAGGCACTCACACTGTCTCATTAGGAATCTGTAGCCCTCCATTTCTCAGCTCAATTTTCCTCCGGGTTCTCAGGCAGGCTCTCCTGACCTCATGAGTCTCAGCAGTTGCAGGCTAACATCCCACTGGCTGGAAACTTCAGTGAAAGGAGGGCCAAGTCTAGTCTCTCCTGGGGTGACTTAGTTCATTTTTCCAGCCCTGCTCCCAGCGCCAAGGATGGTGGGACATAATACCCTTTGGCTCTATGGAATGGGAGTGGAAAAGGGAGAGTTTTCCAATAGAAAATTGCCAGAAGAAGGGAGATGGAAGCCAGGTCACCCCACCAGCAGGTGCCCTATCTTAGATTTAAGTTCCTTTTCTGCTCCCCTGGGCTCTATCCTCAGTGAATGAGCATCTCCCTCCGGGGCCTGAGTTACCAGTGCCCACTGCATTCCCAGCTCAAGACAGAAAGTGCCTCTTTGAAAGTGAAACAATAAAGTTGTTTCTTAAGGGGCTTTTAAAAAAATAGGTCCTCTCCCACTCCCTGCTTAAATTTAATCTTTTATATTTCCGTCAGAAATAGTTTCTAGTGTCCTTTCATCTGCAAATAAGCACTGGTGTTGTCTTTGTCTGCATGTATTATTTATCATTCAATTCATGGTGTATGTCTGTTGATCAGCCTGTGGGTGTGTGTGCCTGAATTTAAATGAGAATGTATCTGTGTGGTCAAAGAAGTCCTTTAGGAAATTAACTCCCAGAAAGAGGAGGAAGGCAGCGGCTTGGCCTTGGAGGCAGGAAGCCCTCACTGGAGCAGTTCCATCTACAGGGCGAGGTTGGGGGGGTGCCCTCTCAGCTCTAAGATCTCCAGGCAAGTGGATGTAGAGGCCTCGAGGGCATTTCACAGATCTAATGCAGCCTCTATTCAGCCCAATGAAGAGTTTCTAGATTACAGGATGGCAACGATACAGAGTAGATGGTTAGCTTGCTTTTCACAACTGGTGAGAACTCACTGCCCGTTCTCCTGCTTTATAATTTCCCTCAAAAGAGACAACCACCAGGAAAAGAAGCTGAAATGCAATTCGTTCATTCCCTTCTACTCTTAAGTGGTTATAAGTTTTCAGAGTTTGTTGGCAGAAATTACAGGTGCTATTTGCAAAAAGAAATAACACTTTCCTGCATGTAGCGAGCTGCTAAAAATAATAGTTCTCCCCCTACTGAAGGGCGTCTGTCCCCATGGCAACTCGGGGATATAAGCCAGAGTGACACACACCTTGGAGACCTTTTGCTCACTCTGTGGACCTGGGTTTGGTTTTGTTCGTCGTGGCCGGGAGCCATCCGCTGGGTCAGCAGCTGGTCCTTGGAGCTGCAGGCTAAATGTGGAGCAGCCCAGACTATCTTGATAAATCCCTGAGTGCAGATCGCCCCTTTTGATGCATCTTTAAAGAGATTTTATTTAAAAACTAGATGCTTTTTACAAGAATCGCAAGTTGTAAAATTTCCTTTGGAGTCATTGAAAAGAAACTTTTAGGCAAATCTCCACAAAGTGTTTTCTCTTTCTTTCCCCTCCTTCTTTCCTTCCCCAAGTATTAAAGGAGTGACTTAAATAGGAGGCGTATTGGCAACCAAACCACAAAGACGAGACTTCTGCGTGAATAAATACAACATGTGACAGTGTGCGCTGAGCGCTGCCCCGTGGCACACACGGCGATTCACACGGGTCATTGTGGCCTAATAAACTTGAAGGAAAGTCAAACAGCAATAATTCTCTTTGTGAATCTCATTCAAGAAAACATTTCAACATCAAACAAGTCCTTAGAGTATTGTGTATTGCGTGTGTTATTGGACAGGCTGTCCCCATGAACACGCCAGACCCTGTGCTGCCCGTGAAACATCACTCCCTTCTCTTCTCCCATTTGGTTCCTTCTTCCCTCCTGTCCCTCCCCTCTCTCATTAGCACTTTTCATAGTGTATCTCTTTAGTCCCTAACTTCATGGTGACTTATGTTCATTCCTGATGGGGAACATCCTCCCCTTAAATCTCACAACATTATAGAAATATGGACCCTAACTTGCAGATTTCAGAACCACTCTCTCCCAGCTGAGTGTGTGGAGTTTCTATTCCCCCAGCGGAAGCCCTCTCTAGACATTTGAATTGCTTACTCTGTTTTTTCATTTTTGGGACAGAGTTCACATACAACCTTCTGCTTGCCCCAGAAACACAACTTCTCTTTGCTATGAGATGGGGTCCAACTTGATGTGCCTTCCAGAGCCCCCAGCAGATGCCATAGAGCTTGGTGATTGTGGTGAAGAGTGCCAGACTACTGGCGGTTGAGTTGTGGCTCTGCCACTTATACACTGTGTTACTTTGGCAAATTTCTCTGTGCCTTCATTTGCTCCTCTTTCAAATGGGAAGAACGGTACCCACATCATAGGGTTGCTGTGAAAATTAATCGAGTCAACCTACGTAAAGACTTAGAACAGTGCTTGGCACTGGATCAACCACACATTGAGTGTAGTTCTTATTGCTCAGGGGGTGATAAGCCTGAGGCTAACATCTTTTGAGTGTTTCCTAGGAGCCTAGTATTATACTAAGGGTTTCACATGGGTTATCACATCTAATCCGCACGAGGCCCTGGGGGGTACTATTATTACCTTGGTCTTGTAGACGAGGAAGCTTGTTGCCCAACATCACTCAGTTAACAAGTAACAGAGACAGGTTATTAACCTGGTTACTAGCTAGGTTATGAAACAAGTTACTAACCTGGTTATTAACCAGTATGAGGTTTTTTTGGTTTGGGGCTTCTTTATTTTTGGTGCAGGGGAAGGTTTGGGTAGGAAAAAGCAACCTTTTCAGAGAGTAATTTTTGTCTCATTAGTACCTCATTTAGATTTGAGAAACTAATTCCTATTCAATAATTATTAGGTCTGTGAAGAACATTTTAAATGAATAAGGATGCAAGTGGCTCCTCCCCATGAACGTCTGGGTGAGCTCACACCTCTCAGATTCTCCATGGAGGATAGGTGGCCTGGGAAAAGATTGGCCAGTTTCGGAGATGGATCCAAAGCTGGATAAAGGATGAGGAGCTGGCGATGGCCGGAATGGCAGCTAAGAGTGCATCTCCTCCCTGTTCTAAAGATCACTTTGGTTGTCACCTCAGAGGCAGTTGCAAAAACTTGAGTCCAGGACAGAAATTCTGATGAGAGTAAGCAGGGGTAGGAATAGGGGCCCTCCTTGGGGAGAGGCCTGGGCAGCTGGATTACTTGAGCGTAGCAGACACCTGAGGTCGTCTGTGAGCTCCTAGAGGAAGAAGGGGCCAATCAAAAGAACTATTGAGGGTAACTTTTATTTTACACCTTTGCCTAGATCTGGCCTTGGGTAACCCAATAAGGTTCTGGAAACCAATAGCTATTGCCCTTATATGCCAAATCTTAGCCTCACATGCACCATTTATTCTTTGGGGGTTTAAGTACTGGTGGAGTGTTCAATTTCACCTTGTTAAAATAACTGCCATAATAAAACAATCTTAGTGAGCACATGGGCTGTGGGGAAATTGAAGCTGCCTTTTGTTCTTTCCCTCTTTACCATGCAGATTCCAGCTGAGCTGATAACCAAATCCCAGGCTCCTTTAATACACTCGGTGTACTGCTCTGTGCAGAGATGAATGTCTCCGAATTTACAAGGTTTCTTTTATATAAGGAGCAACCCCCCTACTCCACACCTTCTATGCCATTTGTGGCTCTGTCTCTATTCACAAAGGAAGCATTTCATTTTCTTTGTCTAACGGAGAATTTTAAAAGATGGCTATTGCCGAAGCATTTTCAGATGCAGAGCAATGCAGCAGGCTGGTTTCTGGATGCCACACCCCTTCCTGAGGCCCTGGCTCCCTCTTCCCTGGTGAACTGCAGGCATCTCCCCTCCACGGAGGAGGCTCTGTCATGCTTCTGCATTCACCTGCGATTCCCGTGAGAACAGCATAGACCTGTGTGACTTCACTGAGCCTTGTTTTTCCCAACTGTAAAATGAGTCTAACAGAAGTACCCACTTCCCAGGACTCTTGTGAGAATGAAATAATAATGCACACACAGCATCTGGTGCACTGCTTGTCACAAAGTAAGCATTTGACAAACAACGGCCGGGACTATCCCTCCAGTCTTGTTGGAGGATGGTCTTCTGTCCTCTTAAGTGTCACAGTTATGAAGAGGTAAGTGTACCACGGAATTTTCTAGAAACCCATGAGAGAACCATGTGATTTTCCTTGCAAGCTGGTGCTAATTTACTTATGCCTCTTTTCATTAGCATTAAAGTAATGGCTCACACTTTCTTAAACATAGAATTAAAATCAGAGGCTGCAGTCATTGCCCTGAGTTATACGAGGCATAAATAAACTTCTCTGAGAGACTTGGAAACTTGCCTAGTTCAAGGTTAATTAGCTCCACATCTCCTGAGTGTGTGCATAATGGTGCGTTGCTCCTACCAACTTAGAAACCTTGTTATTTAAAGACCTTTCAGGGCTTGGGAGGGGCTGCATGGCACATCTCTAAGGGTCGAGGCATTCCTGCTCGTGTTCAGGGCTTGGGCGAGGGTGTGGTCCATCTGAACACAGTAGTCAAGGGTTTCAACTTCAGGGACAAGCCTTCCATGGGGAGTTTTCAGAATGTAGTCAGCCTTAGCAGTAGTAAGAAGGACTCAGAAGGTAGACTTTGGATGAAACAGTCAGGTAAACTCTTGGGCATCCATCCCTTCTTTTTTGGATCTTAGAATTTCAGCTAGAGCACTTCCAATGGCCATTCTTTCTGCGCTTCTGGAAGCTGGGGCAAGTTAAGGGATTCTTTTTGGCATTTCCTCCCAAGGCAAAGCATCTTGAAAAGTCAGTGCACGCTGTCTCCGGTTCTTCCCTCCCACTCTCTCCCGAGACCTCTCCCATCAGACTTTTGTCCCCACCTCTGCATTCAGACTGCTCCTGTTGAGATTGACAGTGACTTCCACGTTGCTAAACCCAAAGCTCTAAGATCTCATTTGACTGGACCTGTCAGTGCACCTGACACAGTCCATCACTCTCTGTTTCAGAAATGTTCTTTCCTTGCCTCTCAGAAGCCTCCCGGTTTTCCTCCGGCCTCTCCAGCTGCTCCTTCTTCATTTCCTTTGCTGATTTCTGCTGATATCCCAGAGGTCTGAACACTGGAGGGTCCAGGCCCAGGTTTTGGACGTCTTCTTTTTCTACACGCACTCCCTGGATGGTCCAGTCTTGTGATGGTAAATACCACCATGTGCTTATGACTCATAGATTTGTCCTTCCAGCTTGTACCTCTTCCCTGAAGTCCAGACTCATATAGAGAATCGCTTATGTGACATCTCCACTCGGATGTCCCTGGTGGGCTGAGTAACGGCCCTCCGAAACATATCCACGTCCTGGTCCCTGACACCTGTGGATGTTACCTTAAAAGGCAAGGGGGACTTCACAGACGGGATTGTGTTAGGGATCTTGAGTGGGAGAGAGGATCCTGGTTTATCTGGGTGGGCCCTAAATGTAATCACAGGTAACCCTACAAGAGGAAGGCGCAGGAAGATTTGACAGAGAGCAGGAGAAGGCAAGGTGACTAGGGGGGCAGAGGTGGAAGTGATGCAGCCACAAGCCAAGAAATGCCAGCAGCCCCAGGAGCTGGAAGAGGCAAGGAACAGATTCCCCCCTAAAGCCCCTGGAGGGGATGAGGCCCTTCTGACACCTTGATCGCCGCCCAGTGAAACGGATTTTGAACTTCCGGCCTCTAGAACTGTGAGGAAATACATTTTTGTTGTTTTAAGCCACCAGGTTTGTGGTAATTTGTTACAGCAAGCATGGAAAACTCACACCGTATCTAATAGATGTGTTGAAGCCTATGCTTCCAGAACCACGCTCCTGAGATGCTCTGTACACCTGCTCTCCTCATAGCCCCCCCTCTCTTAGAAAAGTGAAAAGTCTATTCTTCCAGGTGCTCAGGCCAGAAACCCTAGAATCGTCCATAACTCCTCTCTTTATCTCATATTTCACATTCCATTTAGGGAACCCTGATTGCTCTACCTTCAACATATATCCAGAATCACCATCGCTGGCACTGTCATCCAGGCCAAGCCACCATCACCTCTTGTCTGAATCATTGCAAAAGCCTCTAACTTGTCTTCCTGAGTCCTCCCTTGTGCCTGACACATTCGGGAAGAGACCACACATGAGCCAAAGGTCCTTCCTATGGCACGGAAAGCAGAAGTCAAGGTTCTTATTATGACTTCAAGGCCCTCTATGACTTGGCCTCTCTGACCGCCCTCACTTCATCTCCAACTCATACTCCTTACTCTCTCTCATTCTGCTCGAGCCATACTGGCCTTCTTCCTGTTCTTTGAATATCCTGCCTCAGGACCTTTGCACTTGCTGTTTTGTCTGCCTGGAATGCTCTTCTCCCAGATATCCCTGGGCTCTTTCAGATCATTCAAATATCACCTTCTCCATGAGGCCTCCCTGGCCATCCTATCTAGAATTGCACCCCCTAATGTAACTCTTCCTCCCCACACATCTCTCTGCTTTCATTTTCTCTTTGGCATCTATATTTATCTGAAATACTATATATTTTACTTATTTATTGTGTTGATTGTCTTTTTCCCTCACCAGAATATGAATTTCATGAAGACATGGATTTTTAAAAGTTTTATCCATTGCCATACTCCTAATACGTAAATCAGCATCTGACACACAGTAAGTGCTCAATAAATACTTGTTGAATGACTGATTGAATGGATTTCCCAGTGGTCATTTTGGCCAGAAGAATAGAGATATTCACACCCCTTTCCCGAAGAACACGTGCCGCCCACACACATTTTAGTTAAGGTTCACTAATGACCCAGAGCTAAGAGAATCTTTGGTCAGTGAAGGATCCTTTGTTTAAAGTGATAAGAGAATGAGAATTCCTGACTTTTCTTTGGTCTCAACCACTCTCCCATTAGCCATTTCAATCCTTCATTCCTAGGTATTTTATTTCTCTTAAAGTTCTCCTGCTCTTTCGAGTTTCCAGGGTTGTGTAGGTCGTGAGAAAGCTAGAAATGTTCAGCGGAAACTGATGAAAATCTAGGATCATTTTGCTTTCAATGGTTCAGTTTGGGAAACAATAAAATAATATGAAACCTTCTTCCCTATAAGGTTACACCGGGCCCTGTGAGATCCTTAGCTCTGCCCCTGGCATGGGGAAGGCACTCAGTTAGGATCTAGTGAATAAAAGTGATGTAGGGCACCCCAGCGCTCCTCATTCTCTTGACGAACTCACTCCTGAGTCCTTTCATCCAACCGTGCTCCACACTGTAGCCAAATGAGTAAACGTCCCAACACAGTGAGCTGTAATTTAGGGCTCACGATGTCAGAATTTGTGATATCTCCTCCTGTCACTGCCACGTGGAATAGGAGAGCATCTGGACCATTATAGACCTCATTGGTCTTCTGTGCCAGGTACCATTCTAAGCACTCTACACATATTAACTAATTTAATCCTCATACAACTCCATGAGGTAGGGACCATTACTAACCTCATTTTAAAAAAATGAAACTCAGGGGGCTGGCCCTGTGGCCGAGTGGTTAAGTTTGTGCGCTCTGCTGCAGGCAGCCCAGCGTTTCGTTGGTTCGAATCCTGGGCGCGGACATGGCACTGCTCATCGATCCACGCTGAAGCAGCATCCCACATGCCACAACTAGAAGGACCCACAACGAAGAATATACAACTCTGTGCTGGGGGGCTTTGGGGAGAAAAAGGGAAAAAATAAAATCTTTAAAAGAAAAATGAAACTGAGGCACAAAGAGATTAATTTGCAAAGGCCACTGTATTGATTTTCCCAGCACTACTGTGACAAAATACTGCAAACTGGCTTGCTTAAATAACAGAAGTTTACTGTCTCACAGTGCTGGAACCTGGAAGTCTGAAAACAGGGTGTCGATAGGGCCACTCTCTGAAGACGCCAGAGAAAGAGCTGTTCCAGGCCTCTCTCCCAGCTTTTGGTAGTTCCTTAGCTTGTAACGGCGTAACTCCAGTCTTCACACGGCATTCAGCCTGTGTGCGTCTGTGTCCAAATTTCCCCTTCTTATAAGGACACCAGTCATTTTAGATTTTTATAAAGACACCCTATTCCAGTATGACCTCATTTTAACAAATTACATCTGCCAACAGCTCTGTTTCCAAATAAGGTCGCATTTTGAGGTCTGGGGAGGTAAGACTTCAATATATGAATTTTGGGAGGATGTCACAACAATCACCCACCGGTTAGTAAGTGACAGAGCCAGGGCGTGAACCCAATTCCGTGCTGTTGACACCACAACACGCTACATCCTAGGCCTGGAGAGAGGACAGTAAAAATGGTGGTTTTGCAGGGTGGGGGTGGAGTACGAAATACTTGACTATGATAGTTGCAGTTTTTGTCATTATATGGTGCTCTGGGTATTTATTTGCTCTCGTTTTCTACCTTCATGAAATAAAAATAGAATAGAACTGTTAGCAGATGTTTCACAATTTTTATAATGGATTTTATGTGCTTTTGACTGTTCTATCGCCTTTCTGACAGCTTTGATGGTTTTCCTCTGGGATTCTAGGATGTTGCATTGAGACGTCATGGAGTCACGGAGGGGTGGGTGGGCATGTTACCCCTACCCTGGGACAGCCTGAATGCTAATGACTTATTTTTGCATTAATTAGTCAGTAAATAATGATTGAGCCCTGCTATTGTGCTTGGCAGCACGCAGGGCACAGGAATAACCTGTGACCATGTCAGGCATAAGGCTGCCCTCTCAGTGCTCACAGTCTTCAGGGGATGGGTGACTGTGACAGACGCTGTGGGGCAGGGAGTGCAGCCAGTGGCCGAGGTCCAAGAGCAAAACCACGCAGGGGAGGTGGTGGTGAAGAACCAGCTTTTATGATTGGTGAACGCCAAGTACAATTCATGAAAAGTCTTGAATATATTTTCATATCATAAAAGAAACAATACTGTGGATACATGTGTATAGTATTTAGATGGCTTTCCTGTTACTGGGCCTCAAAGAGAATTGAAAGGGGTGGAGTGAGGTAAAATCAAAATGGTTGCTTCTCTATGCCCCTTTGACTGTGATTTTCTATGTAAAGCCTTTCATACCTCCACCCCACCCAACCTGCATGAGAGTCGGTGTCAAAGAGCAAGCTGGAAAACAAGCCACTGGACAGTGAACAGTCCATGTCAGGAGTCTTGTTTCTGCTCAAGACAGGATCCATTTTTGTCTCAGGCCCCAAACACCAAAAGTTACTCTTTCCATCACATCCCTCCGTTCCACCATTTTATAAAGGGCACGGTGGTACAGAGTACTGGTGGGGCCAGAGGACACACCAGGACACCTCTCAGGGCAGAGAGAGGGTGTGAGAAAAGCCAGTCCCTAAGAGACAGGGAAAGAGCCAGCTGGCAGCCAGCGTGGTGCAAAGTGTGTAGGAGGCAAGAAGCAGCCACTCAGCCTGGTGAGAGTCCAAAACAGGCACCAACCAACAGAGGGAGGGAGCCAAGACAGGCAACGCTGAGAGAAGAGAAACATGAACACATCAGAACTCGGACCCATAGTTCCTGAATGAGGAAGAGATGGAACCATGCCTCAGATCCCAATCTGAAGCTGTGTGTTGAGAGACTCCTAAGTGAGCTGTATGGTAACATGCGTCTAGGCCTCCTTCCAGTATATCGGTCCAGTCTTTTCCGAATGAATGCTGCTGGTATGTTTGTGAAGTCCTTGATTAAAGAACCCTCTCAATGTCTGGGTGGAGTTGACCCTACCTAATTCAAATGTATTCAATGACCAGAGCAGGGAAAACTCAGACAGCCACATTCCTTCCAGAATGGAGCTTAAACAAGGCTTATTTCAGTCTCAGTCTGTTATAGTTACACCGCCCGCCCCCCCCCCCCACCTTACATAGCAGGGACTGTGTCTTGATTTTTACTTCCCATAGCACCAAGCACTGTTCATGGTAGGCATTAAATAAATATATATAAAAATACATGTTGAATTAAACTACATGTCCTGACATGGGCAGTAAACCCTGCACATTTTTGGCAGGGTTTTCAGGCACTCTGTTCTATCTAGCCCCATAGGACTACTAAGACCTATGAGTTTTGACCGTCTAACCACATCCTGTTGTGCACAGGTACTTGCAGCCAAAGCACTTGCAAAGCAGTTGACTCTACTGAAGTCTAAAGTGATAAAAGACTTCCCACGATAGTGTTGGAAAATCGCCTCCAGAGCGCAGACCTGCTGCTGCTGCTGTTTGCTCATCAGCGTGAGCGATGCTTCCTCAGAGGAGCAGAGGGCGGGCTCCGAAAGTGGCTCTCACTGAAGAAGTCTCAGTGTTCCAACCAGTCTTTAAACAGGATCTATCATCTTTAGAGGCCAGACAATTGATACACAAAGTAAGCATCCCCAGGAAAGGACACCGCTATAGGTCAAGGAGTAGAGTTTAATTCTTGTGAAAAGGTCAGAGGACCACCCCTCTCCTGGTGGGAGCTTTTAGCATCACATGTCTGCATTGTGAATGGCCAAGTGGTGGGCGATTATTGTCCTCCAAAAGGCAAAACCAGGAGAACTTGGCTTTTGTCTGCCTTTGCTTCTCCCTCGCTCTTCCTCATGCCCTGCTCTGTTCCACCCAGCCCTCAGACTCACTTTGCCAAAGTGTGGCTTCTGAGGTCAGTGACCTCTGGGATACCTGCCTAGGTCCCGAAGTCAATGAAACGTGGACAGAGTAATGGGTTTTGGATTTGAACTCAATGAGTAGATCTGGAAGTCTCCACTGGTAACTCCTTCCTTTATGTTGGCCAAATGAAATGCAAACTGACCAATACAGCTAAGAAGCACGGGATCCAGAGGAGCCACAGGCTTCCACCAGTTGGAAAGGATGGCTCAGTTAAGTGGCACAAAGAAAACACAAAAGCATAGGGCCTTCATGGAAAGCATAGGGCCAACTGTGGGAAGGGAAGGGTTGGTGAAGAAATGCCTTGCCCTTCGTGACTGCTCTGAGATTGAGAACGGTTCAGACAAATTTAAGGGAACTATGATAAGAATCATTATACCCATTGTGGGCAGCCAGCTCAGCTCACCACATCCCTCACAGATGATTCCCTTTGCTGGTACTCATTGCAGACTAATTTGTTCAGTAAGACGATGACCTTGGCCCAAGTGGTTTTCTCTTGTTATTATGTTTGAATTATCAAGGTTGGGCTAGTTTACAAAGTGACAGTTGCCCTGGGACCCGTCTGAGGGTCAGATAAATGTGTCATGGTTTGTGTACAGATAGAAGGCAGGAGGAGTGATGGGAGAGAGCTACAAGATGCCCACAGTTCTTCCCTCCCAGAAGGATTCCAATGAGACCTCCTCTGCTGAAGGCTGTTGATAACATTCTCCCTGGACTGGTACACTCTCATCTGGAAGACTTTTCTGTTTAGGATTCATAAACCATCTAATTCACTCCTCACTATATGGATATTCTATACATTCTATGTCTTTGACACTGTCAAGATAAGCAAGATGTACCAGGAAGGCTATTAGAGTAAGGAGGGCACAAGGAATCATGGCACTTAAGTCTTAGTGGTCAGTATGGACCGTCCTTTACAGAAGTGTCCCATTCAGCAGGGATGCAGCAGGCGTGTCAGTGAATCTGCTCCCCAGTCTCTATGTGCTGGGAGGCTGCCGTCCCTGGGGCCATTCTTGGGTGGGAGGAGAATTTGGCAACAGCAGTGGCCTTTTTCCTCTTTCATGCATCATTTCTCTGTTATCCAGCAATTAGTAGGGTGTGCCCATTGTGTACTAAGCACTCTTCTGTCTCAGCTTCTCCTCCTCTTTTTCCAAGTGATGGCATAGAGTCAGGGAATAAAAGTCACCATCTTCAAGAAAAGGCTAGACCTCTATCTGTCCCTAATCTCAGAATAATTCTACAAAGATATGTATATCATACTTGTGTTTTGGCACAGTTTGACACCCAGGACCCAGTGATTTAGAGAAGATGACTGTCTCCTGGGTTGGGGACAATATGCTCACTTTAAACCATTCATGCATGCATGCATTTAACAGATTAGGACACCTACTATGCCGTCAGACTTTAACGAAAGCTTCTAACCTAACCTCCTCCCTCTTTAGGCCTTTCATGATATGGCCCGCTCTACCTAGCTGATCCTACTTCCCACTCAGGGGTAACCTCTTTTACTGTGTATCAGACAATGTGTATCACAAGCATGCTGCTGCAGATCAGCATGCGGTGCGTGCTGTCGGCCAGGCCTGCTATCTGTGACACTTGCTGTTCATCCCCATCACACCAAACCTCACCATGGTAAGCACGCAGCAGATCTCCAATAAATATTTGGCTCATTGATCTACCTGTGAAGCCACAATCTTTGAGCATCCACGAGATCGGCAATAAGGAGTATCTTGAGCTGCCCGGCTGCAACAGAAAAGGGAAATTTTGAGAAACAGAGGAATGTAGAGCAATTTCTGCTTTGAATTTGGGACTGAAGCTAATTTAAAAGGCTGCCAGAAATCTGGAACCACTTTGCTGGCTGGAAGTTGTTGGTGAAAGCATGAAGAAGAGTGTTTCCTTTTTCTGGAGGCCAGTTTATAACATCCTGGAAACAGTTCTTGGACCATAGGTCTCTGTTCTCTGGGCTCTGACGCCTTCACTGGGCTCCATGTCCTTCTTATTGGGCGCTCTTCTCCCCCAGACTGAACTCAGCCCCATTACTTTCCTTTAAGTCTTGCCTGCCTACTGCCCCCCATATTGAGACCAGCATCTCTAATCTTCTCCTTTTTGCTGGCTTCTGGAATTCATTACATCCTTTCCCGCTTCCCCAGGGATGACCTGAATCACCAACATCACAATTATCTTCCTCCAAAGTGACTCTTTGCATGCAGTGCTGGGCTGGGCAAAGCAGCAAATAAGTTCAGGGAGCCAGGTCCTTGCCCCTCGGGCGTGCCGTCCTTCTGTCAACACCAACATGGATGGGATGGTCAAGACTGTTGGTCAGTTAATAAATACTTCTTTTTCTCCAGCCCCTCTTTTTTTGGTCTGTAAAATGGGAATAAGATGACTCGCCTTCCAGAGCTGTTGAGAGGAAAAAATGAGGTAATTTACCCAAAAGCACTTCGAAAACTATTAAGCCCCATGTTCATGCTTGTTATTATTTCCATTGCTTGGCATAATGCCTGCCACTTTGGGTGCTCAGTTAAGTTTTTGTTGAAAAAAACCAGTGAATGAATGAATGAAATAAAAAAGCAATCTCTGCTCTCTGCTTAGAACCAGGTTGGGAAGCGGCTGCACACACTCATGAAATACCACGGGAACAGTGTGTAACAACACCTCACGAATCGAGATGCCCTTTTTGGGGGAGTAGCAATGATCAGGAACATAGCTGAAAACCAGTGTCCCCAGATCAGCCACAATAAATGTCCTTAAACACATTGACCAAGGTGCCTGCACTTTATTCCTTAAGGAGGTCTTCAAACATGATCTATGTATTCTTATGATTTTGTTCATTCTTCTAACAAACATGCTCCTCTGGCTTCCAAACTCACAGCAACATTTTGGAGCAAATGGAGGGTGGAAGCATCTTGCTAAAGGGGATTTATCCTGGGCCCTAGATGTATTGCTGTAACACAGCCTAGAGTCATAACTGGTGTTTTCGATGATGGCCATTCGTGATCAAGTAAAGTCTAAAGCAGATTTAGTGTCTTCGGAAATCATTTAAGTTAAATAATACATTTTAGAAATATTAAAAAGCAAAGAAATTTGTACACTTAAAATGTTAATGCCAGTGGTCAGAAAAATGCAGGATAAGTGTAGTATGATTGTGCCAACAGGTGTGCAAGGACGCTGTCTAGGTTCAGCACACAAGTGCTGAGAGGGAAAAGCAGAGGCTGTTTATTGCTAGCAGGCACCTCTTGGTGCAGGACCAGCAGGTGCCTCATTCTGTGCTCGGTGATGTTCTAAGTGCTTTGTCTGTACCAACACATTAAATCCACGCAACAGCTCTAGGACATAGCCTTGTTATTATCATCCTTTTACAGATGAGCGAACTGAGACACAGAGAGGTTAAGTAACTTGCCTGAGGTCACACCGGGGTGGAGGAGAGTCTGGCTCCAGAATCTGTGCTGCTCATTGCTGTGCTAATCACTCGTCCAGATTTTGAAAGAGGACACTAAAATTCATTGATAAGGAGAAGGACAATAGGAACAATGCACTGAGTGGGGATGATGAAGGTAAAAGGAATTATTAAAATGGTACTTTAAAATATTGTGAAATCAGAAAAAAGCTGCCATGTAGTTTTTTCACTAAAAAAAAAAACCATGGAAAAAAGTGTGGTTCAGGGAATTGTCTGAATGATGCATTTTAAGAGACCAACAGTCAAACACAGGGCACCTGATATATAGCAGGGGGCACTATGATTTTGTAAAGCTCTTGCTTCAGTTGTGTGTGTGTGTGTGTGTGTGTGTGTGCGCATGGACTGGGATGTGATGTAAAATATTTTTCTTACTCAGACTCATAGTCAAGAGACTTTGCAAGCCCTATAGAGTTTGATGCTCCACCAGGACAAAGCTGGCTGGAGTGGCCAGTGATTAGGGACAGAGTTGCTATCTCAATGCCCCCTATCTCCATTTGCTCCAGAGACATCTTGTGACCTAATAGCGCCATCCGTGTTACACACTGATATTTCTAAAGGAAAGGACCACACATCGGACTGACTTGCGTGGGAAGCATCCAGAGTGTGGGTACGTTCACAGGGGGCTCACGCTGTGGCTGTTTCCTGAGGGCCATTGTGAGGGACATGAAAGACCACTCGGGTACTCAACAAACGTGGATCAGGCACCCACGATGTGAAGGACCTTGTGTTAGACTACTTGGGCTCTGGCAATTTTGGTTGAACAAATACATGTCTGATATGAATTTTAAAAATGGCAGAGAGAAAATTTGTTTTGAAAAGGGAGAAGGAAAACGTCCTTCCCCTGCGTAGCCCTGTAGCTTAACAAGCTTCAGTGTGGGGCTGGCTTGAACTCTGTTTTCATTTCCAGTGGGTATGCTGAGTTGGCACACAAAGTCAATGTGTGAATGGCGTGGGAGCTGAGAAAGTTGCATTGCTGTTTTCCTTCTTAAAATTAACAGTGGAATCCTTATGAGAGCAGTGTAGGCTCCGGAATGTGCCACACACGGTTCTCTGGCTGCATAATTAGGGAGCTCTCCATAATAAAGTAGTCCTCATTCTTGCCAAAATTGGTACCCCTCCTCCACGGCCTCCTCTGAGAGGCAGCTGAGTGACAGTTGCGCTGCAGCCTTCTTCAAGCCCTAGGATTTTGCTGTTAATAGAGGATCCACACCACAGTCATTAGGGCTTGTCAGGTGAGGTTGATGTGTCTACCTGCTTGGAAGTCCATTGCCTTTAACTTCTGGCTTTTCTAAATTCTCCATGGACATCTCACTGAACCACCATATGTGTGCACGCACGCCCAGGCCAGGTCAGTCCCTGTGGCTCACTGCTGCCTTCGTGGGGAAGAGCCTTCTACGCAAGTGTGGTCATCATGGGAACTTGTTAGAAATGCCGAATTTCAGGCCCCACCCCAGCCCTACTGGATCAGAATCCGCATTTTAACAAGATCCCCAGGAGACTCGTGTGCACGTCAAAGTTCAGAAGCACTGGGGTAGACGCTTGACAGCAGCTCAGAGGGCCGTGAGATTTCTACATTGAGTCTCAACCAGCCAAGCAACCAACCAGTCAATCAATACCTACATCTCTATAGAACGTCTGCCACATTTACCACGATAACCAGTACTCATGATTACCACTGTGGAAGTCAGAGCAATAAAAATGTGCAGGCCTTGTGTTTCCTAAGTAAAAACTTTCCTCACAATGGTTGCAGGCTCAAAGACAACCACGTGGCCCAGGAAGGTGGTAAAGTGGGAGGCACCTGATAATACTGTGGTCCCTGCAAATGTTCTGAAAGTTGGAATGCAGCTTAGTTCCCGTGGTTACTTATCGTGATGGCATCATATTGGGCGGTCAGTGCTGACAGTAGAAAAAAAATTGGGTTTTGGTTTTTGACAGAAAACCATTGGGACAGGTGAGTGGGCAGGAAGGTAAGCACTGCGTCCTGTTGTGGCTTCGAGGCTTTTCAAGAAATCCATCCATCAACTAGAAGTTTGTAGTTATGAAATAGTTATAAAACCGATCCTCAGGGACACACCAGTTACATATTTAAAGGAGTCCTTTCACATTCTTAAAGCCCTGTTTGACCTTTGACATTCCCACAGCCCAATATCCAGCATGCCTCCAAACTTGTTAGTTCTTTAGAAATACTTGTCCGTTAACTTCATCCCCTCCACTTCCTGTGCCATTGCTGTAGTCCAAGCTATTATAGCTTCTGATTATAACAGTTATTAGATGACTTTCTTGTTTCCAAAATATTTCCCCAAGCACATCTTGAAAATGTCTTTAGCTGTACGGAATTTCCTAACATGATCCTTATCAGGCCACTTCCTTGCTCCATACCACAATGATATTCCATCTAAACTTCTCTTCTTTGTCTTCAAAGCTTCTGTGATGTCACCTGGACAAATTTACCATTCATGCCCCAAATATTAATCAAAATGTCTTCCCCAATAACATCCCTCAGAAAAGAGAAAAGTCACGTTATATTTAAGCCTTTACAAAGTTTGATGTCTTCTGCAAAGAACACCTATGATATGGGTATTTTCACAACTACTTTATTTGGAACAAAAAATCACAGCTTGGAGAACTCATGTTAGACTAAAGTCGATGCTAGTTTGTGGTGTTCATTGAGGTTACGTGTTAGAATCATTAAAAATATGTAAGTAAAGAAAGTTAACTTGCTTAGCAATGACTTGCGGGAGTATTATCTCACTTCTGAGATTTTTAAAGTGATGTTTTTAAAAGATTACTTAGAAAAATACAGTAAGAGGTTACTTTGTGGAGATGATGAATATGCAATTACAGGGAGAAGGTTCAAAAACCCCAACTGATCTAATGGGATGAACTGGTAAATTGCGCCTTAGATGAAACAGCTTCTCATACGGATGTAAGTCATGCTGTGTGGCCAAAGCCTTAGGTGACTCTAAAGATGGTGTAAAATTGTGACAGACGACTCAAAATATAGCTGTAAGTGATGTTGATGATGATGCATTTGAAGATATGTAAGAAGAGTTTGAAAAACTGACTTATAAAAAGTGAGAGTGGAGAAAAGCTTGTATGTTGTATGAGAGATGATTCTAAAAAGGCACGGGCATTAGCCACAGACATGTGCTGCCCAGATGGCCTTCAGGCACGGGCTTGCTGCCAGGATGTCAGCGCCCTCAGGGCCCCGCTCAGCTGCAGACAGCTCCCCAGCCCAAGGTCTCGCTGTTGGGGCAGCCCCATCCCATGATGGAGTGAGGTAAAGACACAAAGGCCTGGCCACTTCGGCTCCGCTTGGTCTAACTCTGCGAGGAGCATCTGCTCCCGAGCTCCCTGCAGGGTTGGCAGAGTCTTTGTCAGGCCTGTGTCACAACTTCACATCTTCCTTTACCCAATCCTGCTTCCTCCACAGGCGTTGATCTCTAAGTAACATTTTATACCCCAAACTCCCTCTCAGCATCTGCTTCCAGAGAACTCATCCTGTGACAGTAATGTTAATAAATATTACACAAAGACGTTGGCTAGTTTATCTACATCCTTACAAGTTTATACATTCAGATTGGCTACTAAAATCTTTTTTCTAAAAAAAATCATCTCATTGGGGAAATTGGATATCACCTTATGAACAAGAGTTTTTATTTGCATCCACTCGGTATTCCCACTACTATTGTATTCAGGCCTCTTCACTCACTGTCCCTCACACCCCAAGGCCTACCCTCTATATCACGCCCCACTCCACTCACTCCTGTTCTTAGGTTCTGCCTCATGCTGTTCCCTCCGCTGGAAATACCTTTCCTTCTGCTCTCTTGCATATCTATCTTAATCCTACTCATTCTTCACAGTCTTCAAGGAAGGTATCATTTCCTCCAGGAAGACCTCCTAGCCCTAACTAGTCTTCTCTTATTATTCCTTTATTTTAAAAATTTAATTAAATTTGATTGTGTTTTAAGACTATGACTCAGTAAAGTGCAGCTATTCTCTAACTGTTCATGCGAATCAGATACCAATTTCATACATCCCAGTACCTGATATAGCACAGAGCATAAGGCAGTTACTCACAAAACACTAGTCAACCGACTAAAGTATATGCATGATAACATCAATATTGAAAATATCAGGATACTTATCCAGAAAAGTTTAAAATTTAAATTATACCCTGAGCAGTATGTTCCAAAGCCTGTTTCTTGGACTTTCTCTTTAAAAAAAGTTTGCATGGTCAGATTCGTTTGGAAATGCCTGTAATGACTTCTTATTGAGGATGAACAGACTGGTCTATTAAATATTAAAGGATCAGAGAAGTCTTAGAATAAATAAATCTGGTTGACTTTATTTAACCCAAACTACTTTAATAAAAAAAATGCATTTATTTTCCTTTTTCAATAGCATCTATTGGCATCCCTGGGCATTTTGTGTTGGGTAAGACAGACTCTGGGAGCCAGGCCCTGGCAGACAGTAGAGTCAGTGTCACCTCGGAGAGCACAAGTAGGTCTAGATGCCAGAGAGGTGGACTCCCACAGGCAGATGTGCTGATGATGGCTGTTCCTAAGTCTAAGGTGGGGAAGAGGGCTCCACAGGCTGATGGACTATAGCTCTGTTCCAAGCGCAGGAGGCCAGTAGAGAGAGTGAGAGGTAGAATTGGCAGTTGATCCCAATGACTCATGGGCAATGGCTTGGTTTGGGCAGCCAGTCTCAACTCTGGTGCCCATTGAGATCACCTGCGGGAGCTTTAAAACATCCTCCCACCTGGGTCGCAGCCCCGGAGATGCTGATGTCATTGGTCTGAGGTGGGTCCTAGGCACTGGGATATTTAAAGCTCCCCAAGGTTTTTTTTATTTTTTTATTTTATTTTTTTTTTCCTTTTTCTCCCCAAAGCCCCCCCCCGGTACATAGTTGTATTTTCTTTGTTGTGATTCCTTCTAGTTGTGGCACGTGGGATGCTGCCTCAGCGTGGTTTGATGAGCAGTGCCATGTCCGCACCCAGGATGCGAACCAACGAAACACTGGGCCACCTGCAGCGGAGCGCGCGAACTTAACCACTCGGCCACGGGGCCAGCCCCTCCCCCAAGTGATTCTAATTGCAGCCAAAGTTGAGAGCCACTGCTTTAGGGGAATGGGGATGTTTAGAAGGATTTTTTCTTCTATATGCTAGGTTTCCTTCATTGAGTGTATCTGCCATACCAGAAATCGCTCTGGGAAATTGTCAACCACTGCTATGTAAATTACCGTCTGTGTTGTTCATCTTGGAGCCTGAGCCTCCTAGTCCTAGTGGGATGTGAGGACCACCAGCACTGACTCCATGCCAGAGCTGGGTAGAAATGCAGAATTTCAGGCCCCACCCAGGACCTGAATCGTGATCCCCACACTATTTGTATCTGTTAGAGAAGCACTGAGCCAGATAGAGTTTCCCTGTGAAAAGCAGCTCCACTCCACTTAAAACCTGTGGTCCAGAGTGCTCACCTGTGTGGCTGTGTCTTACTTCATCTTAATATAAAAGGCGCGTCTCTCCGGTGAGCAGCTGCTCTGGTCTTCTCTGCCTCAGTTCTGCTACCCTGGAGGATGACTGCCTATTTCTTGAGGGAGCCTCCGGGGTCCCCAAATTGAATTTTTCAAAGACCAGTGCGAATATTTTAAGTTATGCAGTCCTGAATTGGTGAAAGTCTTTCTATCCGTGTTCCCCTGCTGTGGTCAAAGCAGAAAAAAACAGAAATACAACTTTATTTATATAGATGACAAATGATGTCAGAAATGGTTCTTTTCCTTCTTTGTTTCAAATTAAATAAAGAATGAGGGAAAATCAGAAATGTAGGCCTTAAGAGATTAGTCAAGTCATCCAAAAGAATATGAGCCAGGTATAGAATAGTCTGCTCTTCCAGCTGCTCCTGGAGAGCTAAGCTGGATGAAAGAAGGCGGAGGAGTTAAACAGAACACCTCAAATGCCAGAAGTGAACTCTGCACCATGAAGGATTGTGTTAGCAGGTCTATCTAGCTCCACCATCACACGGGATCACAACGTGCCCCCCGCCAGTGACTGCCTCGCAGCTGGAGTCTAGGTCTCCCGCTGCCGTACTTGTTACCTTAACAGAAGGATTTAGTTGTAGATTTTCCTCACAACGAAAAACAAACAGACCAAAACAGCCTCATATTTTTGTAATGAGTGGATGTTCTGGATCGTCAGTCCTGCTCTTTCTTTCTCCACTACCAAGCTCATGGAAAGTCTGTCATGCCAGGGCCAACAGAAGTGGCTGACTTTCATTCTACGCTGGTATACTGCTGTGTATTAACTCATTCATTCGCTCCCTATTCCTTTGTTCAACAAAATTTATTATCTATTGTTCTCTGCAAACAGTACTAGGTACTGAGTATACACGCTCTTGTCTACCTAAAACTCAGAGAAGAACATACAGTGGATAAACCGTCAAACTAAGAGTTTCCAGGAAGAAGTTAATATTAGAAGGTGAAACTACAATATATCACTTCATCAATAGAGAATATTGATTAATCTAAAAGATAAGATAATTTTTAGAGGTGTTCCAGCATATCCATTTTATATAGAAGATGAAAATTTGATTTATGTATAAATTCAGCCATCGTGAAGCCCACTTAGTTTCCTCTCTCCAGAATACAACATCAGCCCCACATCTGATACTGCCAACTTTGGAAGCAATGTGGCATGTCTGGTACCTGCACGATCCTTCTGACCTCTTCTGTCACAGGCTGTGCCATGGTATAATAGCCAGGCCAAAGGTGGTCATGTGGCCGTCTAGGCACTGTAGGATTATGCAAGAATTGTTAGAAGCGTGCCCCCCTTGGGGAATGAAGCAGTAACATTAGTTGATGGTGATACGACAAGAGCTCAGGAAGCAAACTCTGTGTATTTTTTGTCACTTAACTACTCAAAGGGGTGAAAGGGAAAAGCAAGGTTCTTGGATACAAACCAAAGACTCCCTCTTGGCTAGCTTATGCAGAGAAGGACTTCATTGGCAACATATTGGGTAGCTCACAGAATTGACAGGAAGGTTGCAGAACTAGGCATGGAAGATGGGAGACTGGACGGGGGAGCCAGTGAGGGTCATGTTGCAGGAGCAATCTGGTCAACAGATTGCCATTGGTGCTGCCCCCGCCAGAGCCAGGCTCTGGACATCAATACCACTGTCACCATGAGAGCCACAAATCGTGTCTGTGTCACTCCTTCCAAAGTCCCAATCTAGAGTACTCAATTAGCCCAGTCCAAGTTGTATATTCACATTTTTGCTGCCAAGGGGGCAAGGAAAGTTAGGTTTGACACTTCCAGCTCCTGTAGTAGGAGGTGGAGCCCTATCTCTTACCCAAGACACATATTCCGGAAGGTTCACTCCCAAATAAGAAGAAGGTGTGGGTGCCGGGCAGCCAAAAACATGGCCAATGTCCACTAAAGATGGTGACTTTGAGGTTGTGTCCACCGAGTGCCCCATTCCATGCCCCGTGCCTGTGATAAGAGTCTGTGGACAGTTAGGCAGTCCTGCCTCTTGCTTGGCCCCTGCACAGGGAAGAACACAGGCTAGGCTTCCAAACAGAATGGTGCACAGTTAGAACTGTCTGCATACAGTGACCAGACAACCAAGTCAAATCAGCTCAAGCGAAACAGAGATATTATTTTAAGAATATGGGGAACGAGTGTATCTCATGGAGCCCAAGGGCTGATAATTGCTGAGACTTTGACCATGACACAAATCCAGTGACTTGAATGCTGTCAGAATTCTGCCCCTAATATTATTATACTTAATAGTAATATTTGTAGAGTACTTACTATGTCCTTGCATTTTTTTTTTTTTTTACAACAACTTGATGAAATCTGAACTAAAATCACTCCCACTTGACAGAGGAGGAAGCCAGGAGAAGTTAGGGCATGTGGCCAACGTCACAGAGCTAGTGAGAGAGCGGGGGTGAATGTGGAGCCTGTGTCCAAGACCACAGTCCTTTCTCCTGCCTTGGTGCGGACCACTGTCCTCTGTCCCTCAGTTCCACGAACCCCCAGTTTCACACCTGCCATCCATCAACCCAGGGAGGGATCGTACCTTCTTGTGGCCTGAGTCCAGTCTCTCAAGCAAAGGACTGTGGCTGTCCAGCTTGGGTCAGGTGCCGGGGCAGGGTCAGCCTCAGTGACTCTGCCACAACCAAGTAGACAGGATGGGTGAGGGTGGGGGACTCTAAGGGCAGGGCAACCGTTTCCAGAAAACAAGGGTTGCTGGCAGCCAAACAATTGTTAATTACAAACTTCAACCTTGCCTCCTGCGTGACTTTTCAGTTTTGCCTGACTTTCCAGCAATTTTGAAACATTTAATTTTCAAAGGCAATGACTAACTCATTCCATGTGTCTGGGCACATCTATTTCTCTGCTCTCTTTTATGGAACTGCTTTCCTCTTTTATGATTTTTTTATCATTACAATTTTTTCAATTTTCCTATTTCATGCTGTGCATGAATTTTTGGTCATTCATTTAGAACTTTTATGGAAGTAGGTGAGGTCTAAATCATAGATTAAAAGAGAAAAAGGCTAGAGTTGTGCTGTCCAACGTGGTAGCCTCTGGGCATAGATGGCTACTTAAATTTAGATTAAATTAATTAAAATTAAATAAAATTTAAAATTCAATTTCTCAGTTACACTAGTCATATTTTAAGTGCCCGATAGCAAGCACAATATAGCTTTATATTACAGAATATATCCGTCATTGCAGAATGTTCTCCTGGACAGCGTTGCCCCAGAGGGTTGCAATGACGGTGTGGACCATCTTCTGAAATAACGAATTCCCTCAGGGAAGCAGCTCGCTGGCCTGGAATGACCCTCCAGCTCCCAGGAGCTGTGAGGTCCAGTTGTCTTTCCCATCGCTGTGCTTCCTGTTGATTACTTCCTGACTTGCTTCCATATTAGTTTTCTCAAAGCCAACATTTGTATCCCATAAACTTGAGTTATCTCTTTTCGATAGTAGAAAAGGTGTATAACTGTAATAGAAATTTCTTGGGCTGGAGGGACATTTATTGCTGAGACTGAAAATTTAATGCCCTTGCTTAATTAGAGATGCGACTGAAGGAGTCTAGGAGCTGGAAGTGCTGGGCAACAAAATGAAATGTTTGGATGTGGAGACGCCGCAGGAACCCAACAACCGAGGCCCCGTGTTCTCCGTGGTGGGGAAGTTTCTCTCCGTCCTCTTTTTATAACTGTCCAGAAAACACAGAATATTCTTGATCAAGGTGGCTTTGAATCTTTAATGTTACTTTGTCCCCATTAGAACAGAACTTATTTCCATGCAGTGCCAAGCCACAAGCTCTGTTTCTACCACCCTTGGTTCTCAGGGGGGTCATGCGCTGTCTCAAAGGGTTTACGGCTGCCACTGTTCACAGTAAATTCTACCCTTGAGTGAGGAGTGGGGGGAAGAGGCATGTCTGGAGGCAGCTGTGTAATGACTGAGCGATTCCCCACCGAGACTGGTCAGGGATCTTGTGAGAGAGGGAGCTGCTCGCCATTCCCTGGCTGTGTGCTGGGGAGATGGCAAGACGTCCCTAGGGGTGATCCTACCCAGAGAGATCAGACTCCAGATGCAGGATCTTCCAGCTCACCAACGATGCTCATGCCCCAAGATTGGTGCAGAAATAGCAGTCTTCAGACCTGAAGGAACCATGGGGGCTGGGACAATGTGGCCTGTGGGCTACAGGAACCTGGAACCCTGACACAAATCAGGATGGAGCAGGTGCCCAATAATGAGTATGACTCAATCGCCTATCAGCTCAGTGGAAGGGGGACTTGGTGTCACATTTAACTTGATTTAAGAGATTCTAAAAATATATACATTTTTGTGCACCTGAGTTTCAGAACTAAAATTCTTGCTTGCTGCAGTTGGATATACTAAGTTTGCACATAAAATCTGAGGGGCTGGTAAGGGCAGAGTCTGTGTGACTGGCACAGGACACAGATGGCATTCCAGCTGCCAGCATCTAGGACTGAAGAGTTGTTTTCCACACTGAAATGCTGACATGAGACTCACTTTGGGGAGTCCTTTGTGGACGAGCCTCATCAGGTGGCAGCCCCGTTGCGGGTGAGAGTGAGCTATTTGTTCTGCTGGGTCTCAAGTTAGCAGAGCACGTGATCTAGCAATTTATTCAATTGCATTATGTGTGGATTTGGCTAAGTGGTAGATTAGTATATATTTTTTATTGGTCTTTTGAAAAATGATTATTACTTTTCCTAATTTAAGTAGAAGCTTTCTTAATTGACCTCCATGTAACTGTTTGGCCAGATTATCGAACTCTCCATTTCCTTTGTGAAACATGCTGACTGTAACGGACCGAAGGTTTGTGTCCCCTCAAAATTCATCCATTGAAATGCTAACCGGCAACGTGATGGTATTAGGAAGTGAGACCTTTGGGAGGTAATTAAGTCATAGGAGTGAGCTTTCACAAATGGGATTAGTGCTCTTATAAAAGGGATTGCAGAGAGCTCCCTTGCCCTCTTTCCATCATGTGAGAGTACAGCGAGAAGATGGCTGTCGATGAAACAGGGAGGGCGCCCTCACCAGCGCTCAACCATCCTGGCACACCGACCTGGGACTTCCAGCCTCCAAAAGTGTGAGAAATAAATTTCTGTTGCTTATAAGCGGCCCAGTTTATAGGATTCTGTTACAGCAGCCCCAGCTAAGACACTGACCGATGCCACGGCCCACTGAGGGCAGCTGGTACGGCGGGAGGCTCCTGTTTAGCAGGCCCGCAGTGTGTTGTTTGCTTCTTTCCTAACCTGTTCATTCCATTTGATTGTATTCCGATAATTACACAACTTGACCAAATATTATTAAAACCAGTGATGCAGGAATACACAAAGAAAGACGGAAGTGTTACCAATGAAAATTAGCCTTAATGCTTTGAAAAGACTCTGAAGGAAAGTCAGTTAAAAAAGCATTGTTGCATTGTATTTGATGGTTATCAGTACAGCATCTAGAAGGATTCTTGAGTCAAGATGCTTTGCATTGTCTTACAAGTCTCATTTCACTAAGGAAACCCAGTGAGACAACATAGAGGACAGACATGCATTATGTGTGTGGTTTGCAAAGAAAGGGGACAATACAGCACTCTAATCAGCAAATCCATACTCAAAGAAAAGGCGTTGGCCAAATAGGATTGGTGAATAAATATGCATTTTAAGTTCCCTGTTTTGTGTATAAAATATTTGCTGTACGTATATCATCTGTGTGTGATTCCCCTTTTTGTCTGAATGGATGATCGCCCTCTACCGGTCATGAGGGAGGGTTGCCACCAATGAATCACATGGAGACCCCACCCACGGTTGAGTTTCAGAGCATCTATTTTCAGTTAGAATGTGCAGACTTCTGGTTACAATGCTGGCTGAAAGCGTAGCCGTGGTTACACACCAATATAACGAAATTATTTCACATCCGAAGTATTTTCATCTATTTATATAAGAATGTTTTATAATTGGGTAATGAACACCTTCACCCTACCCTCACAGGATTTTATTGCCTTTTAATATTTTTAATATTTAACTGCCTCTGTAATATTTTAAAATAGATATTGATTTTAAAGGCAGTGGCTTTCAAACAGTACAGCGGCTATTCTTTGGTGCCTCTATTCACAATGACGAGGTGAAATAAAAATTATTCTATGGAAAGCTCCAATCTTCCTATGAATGAAAAAATAATGCGTGCAACAGAGAGCTCTCTCCTCCCACATCAAAGGACTTTCTGCAGGGAGGGAAAAGCATCTTGCAGGGACGTTCCCGATGCTGCAGGAGACGGCGAGATGGCGGCGGGCTCCTCCCACCTCTGCGGCAGCGTCAGCATCAATAATGCAGGGCTCTGCGGCAGAGCTGCGCCTTTCCCAACCGCGCCCGCCCCGGGAGCGGGAAGGCGGGTACGTTAGCCCATTGCGCCATCTAGAGTCCGTCAGTGTTCATTGCAGGTTGGATCTGGAGAGGCAGAAACTGCCATCTAGATGTGCATGGGGCAACGCTCAGCCTTCAAAAGTAGATCTGATTTTAAAAGGCAAAGAAAAAATGAGTGTAGAGTTTATTCATTTGCCTGTAGGGTGAATAATTTCAAGGCTAGAAACTCCACGTGCCAATCATGTAAAGTAAACAAAGGTGATCAAGCACCTGCCAGTCATTTTGCAGGTACCAAGTCTATACCCGTAAGGTGCATCAGTCTCCACTTTCTCCTGACTCAGTCCAGTAGGGAAAATCCATGTACACGTATGCCCAGTTAAATTTGAGTTTCAGGTTAATAAGTAACTTTTTAGTACAAGTATGTCCCATATATGCTAAGAAATTTAACTGGGCATCTTATCATGATTATTATCATTGTTTTTATTAGCTAAATCTGGCAGCCCTCCATGGCAGCAGATGATTGCAGTACAGGTTTTACAAGAGCCAGTGATGGTGCACAAAGAGCTTGAGGAACTTTGCTCTGGGGTGCTGGTTAGGGAGGCTTCTCAGGGGAAAGTCTCTTATGAGAATGGTTCGCCAGACCAGGGAACAGGGGGCAGCGTTCTCTGGGTAGAACAGTATAAGCAAAGGCAAGAGGTGGTGGGAACTCACAGCACAGCAGTTCTGTGCTGCTGGAGCGCAGGGGTGGGGAGGGGAGAGGCACAGGGGGAGCTTGCTGCATCACAGACGGCCTTCTACTGTGCTACCCAGGAGCTGGATTTTATCCCGTGTGCAAGGGGAAGTGAAAGAAAGGTTTTGAGTAGGAGAGTGACATGGTCAAATTTGCGTTTAAGGAAGATAAACCTGGCAGCGGTGTTGAGCATGGATTAGAGAGGGCTTAAGAAGCTTGGAGGTGGGGACACCTGGAGGAGAACGTCCAAGGTCAGCAAGCTTGTAAGTAGCAGAGCTTGGATGTGAACTGGGGTCTTCTGGCTCCAAGTCCAGCATGCCTGTCACTCTGCCAAGGGGCCTGCCTGTCTAATTAGATTATGATTCACACATGCAATCATTTTTAAGATCAGAAATGACATGCCATATTACGCATGCTTTTCCTTCCTTGGAAGATGAGCTCCACCTACATTTGGAAATACAGAAAATACCTCGTCTCCCTCTTCGCTCCCCTCCTACTTCTCACGGGGTCACCCTCAGTGCCTGCATCTGATTAACTCAGCCCTCCCTCTCACACAGGGCTCTGCCTGCAAACCACACTGACAGGGCCAAGTGACAAAGTGCATTAGATCCCTCTGAGGTATTTGGCTTTGTTTTCCTTGGGCCGCAGCCTGACTTTTTGATGCCCCGGGAATGAGGGCACCTGCTTCTTCTCAAGGAGACTCTGCTGCAAGGCCCACGCAGATGGCAGGTCTGGTGTTTTTCGGCTGTCAGGGGCTGTTCGTTCTTGGACCTGGTCCACTCAAAGCTGGATGAGAGGCCAACAGAGCCTGGCAGCTCCTCCGGCCCTCGCTCTGAGGTGGGGGCATTGGCAGCCCCTCAGAGAGAGCACAGGTGTTGGTGAACTCGGCCTGAGGAGGCTGATGGAGGAAGAAGAGAGAACACATCAGTCCCTCATGCATGGATCACAGAACTCATGGTGGGATCTTGAAGCCAGAGCTTTGTAAAATAATTGGGATGCGTTTAACAAAAGGTATATTGTGCATACAGGCAAAGGTAAGTGAGAAGTGCAATCATTAGTAACAGAAAGCAGCCACAAAAGGATGCAGCGGATAAATGGATGCAAAATTATAGACATGCTTAGCTTTGGTAGAGGGTGATAAACAAGTGTTTATCGAGCACCTGCCATGTGAATGTCCTTCAGCACTGCTGGGCCTGCAGCAGCAACCCAGCTGGAAGAATCCTGAATTATTAGAGATCTAGTCACAGGCCTCGCTGGGAGTGGACAGAGAGCCAGAGGACATGGGGCAGAGGGTCCCAGCATTGGTTTTGGTTCTGAGGCTGTGAATTGTCAGGGGAGAGGACACACTCCGGGAGAATGGCGATTTTGTGAGACTTATGGTATTTCTAACAAGTATGAACATGACTCCACAAATCCACTAGTGTAGGAAATATCCATGTCTTCTTCAATTAAAAGAAAAATTTTAATTAATGAAATTTAATTAAT
The DNA here is from genome assembly GCF_041296235.1 of Equus asinus. Classification (NCBI taxonomy): domain Eukaryota; kingdom Metazoa; phylum Chordata; class Mammalia; order Perissodactyla; family Equidae; genus Equus; species Equus asinus. Next base: position 47,202,649 of record NC_091813.1, read on the forward strand.
TAATTAAATTTTAATTAAAGTTAAAACTAAAATTAAACCTGGCTCTGAACCGCCCTCCCCCATTTCCATCTGGAGATCATTTTATTCTGACCTATCACTGGTGCGTTCCTCCCAATACCACCACCACCAACCCCACCGCCACCACTGCCGCCACCACCATCGGAGGTTGAACAACGACCCAGGAGGCCCAGCCGGGGGGCCTAGAAAAGAGGCAAGGCCTCTGGTCTTCACTTTCCAAGCCTTCTGCCCTCACCCTGATGGTCCACTTCTGCAGGGGCACTAAAGGCTTTACAGGCACACAGAGTTTCTAGAACTTGCTGATGTAGATCCTGGCATGGGGTCTGTCCCCTGGGAGCACCATGGAGCCCTGGGTCCCTCTGGGCTTTGTGCTCTCTGGGCTGCTGCCACAGAGAAGGCCTCAGTGTCCAATCCTCACCCAGCCCACTGGCGTACGAGCTTCCTCCTCCTCTCGGCTGCCTCAAATTCACTCCCCTCTCTCCCAGCACCTCCTCTTCAGGGAGATCGAGCTTCCCTAAAACACAAGATGAAACATTCTAGCACCTTCCATTATCGTTTTGGAGGATGGACGGAGAGAAATAGAAAAGGCTTCCCTAACTCCTTGAGATTGGAGAGAGGATCAGGAGAGAGAAAAATGTCGAGAACTCAATGCAAATTAATATCTCCGTAAATCTTCCTGCTGAGATTGTTAGGTAATTTGTAGGCCATGCAGAGGGGCAGCAGCGCATGGGGAGTAAATGCTGGGATCCACGTGGCCTTGCCTCAGTCTCCTCACAAGTAAACTGAAGATGGTATAACAGTCCCTATCTGGCAGGGTTGCTGGGAGCATAGAATGAGTTAATCCGTATGCAGCACTCAGCACAACGATGGGGCGCCTTGAGCACTCACTGATTGTTTGCTGTTATTATTACACCTCTAGTTTCGCTGATGCAAATACCGACCCTCCCTCAGCACACTTTCAGCATCACTACACCAACGACGTCTGTCTCTTTTCTCAGGGCTAAGACTAGCTCCCTGTCCCCAACCAGGAAGAGAGGAAAAGAAGAGGGGATGAGGAAAGGAAGGCTCATCCCGTGCTGGGCACCCTAACAGAGGGTGTGGGTTCTGATCTCTGCTTGCCTGGATGGCCGATCCTCCGAGGAGAAGGGAACAGTCTAGCCGTGATGATGATCCTGACGATAGAACAATTTCAGGAATCTGTGGGCAGTGGGCTGTGCTCTTTGCAGATGGAGCTTGTCACCATCGGAGGTGTGCACTTTGCCAGTGGAAGGGGCACTGGACCAGGAGTCCTGCACCATCCTTCAGCTGGCTTCATCTCTCAACTCTCTAAGTGTCACTTCCTCACAGATGTCCTCTCTGCCCCTAATCTAACCTAGCTCCTACCTGTCATTCTCTCTTGGCCTTTCTTGTTCTTTATTATCAGCCTTTACTCAATTTTTAATTATAAATATTTTGTGTGTTTGTTCAGTGCCTTCTCTCTCAGTAGACCGTATAGCTCTGGAGGGCAGGGATTAAGTGTGTTTTATTGGCCAAGTAGAATCACTTCACTTCAACTTTTAATCTGTTAGATGAGGATGGTAATACTGCTTTTGTCTCCCTCACTGAACTATGAAATTAAAAAAGGTAATACATGTGAAATGTCCTTGTAAATCATGGAACAGGATGCCAACATTAGTTACGCTCAGTGCTCTTTGAATGCACCTCACAAGCTGAACGCTTGTGAAATGAGCTCCTCGACAGATTGGCATTTTGTTAGATGAGATAATAGAGGAAAGTGCTTACAACAGGATATATGTCGTGAGAGCTTTTATGGTCTAAAGTCAAAGATGGCTGCCCCAGTCTCTAAAAATACCACATTCACTCAGTCCATTGGAAGCAGGCTGGAAATAGTGAAATGCAAGCACACCCATGGCTGGAGATGTCCAAACATGTGCAACAGCGAGGAACCCGGAGCCCAGCAGTTCTGAACACTGGGGGAGGTTCTGCAAGTTAGTTCTCAACTATTGATATTCTTTTTTTTTTTTTTTTTTTAAAGATTTTATTTTTTCCTTTTTCTCCCCAAAGCCCCCCCGGTACATAGTTGTGTATTCTTCGCTGTGGGTTCCTCCAGCTGTGGCATGCGGGACGCTGCCCCAGCGTGGTCCGACGAGCAGTGCCATGTCCGCGCCCAGGACTCGAACCAACGAAACACTGGGCCGCCCCCAGCGGAGCGCACGAACTCAACCACTCGGCTACGGGGCCAGCCCCTCAACTATTGATATTCTTTTCCTACCAAGAAGCAAGAATGGTGTGATATCTCCCCTGCCCCGTGGCAGAGAGATTGCAAAGGGACAGAAGCCATTTCCAGAAAAATGGCTGCTGCCGCCAGCATTTCACAGAGAGCAAATGGGAGGACATGAATCTCCTTAAGTTCAAACCCTCGACAGATATATGTGCAGCATCCCATTCAGAACAGGGAGAGCTGGGGCGGGAGGGGTGTAGTTGACGAATGCTCTAGTCCTGGGCTGAGACTCTTCTGCTTTTGATGGACCAGTGAGGAAATGAGAAATGATCCATTCTCATGGCCAGGGTGATGCATGAATCACTGAGGCTGGGAACCCGAAGACCAAACGGTGTTGAACCAGAAAGATAAAAGAAATAGATCAGATTGGGCCACAATAGGAGTTGACACCATAACTACACTGAGTATTCCTTGTTGTTTGTGTATATGATTATGGTTTAACCGACTCCTTAGTGAGCTTTGTAGAGTTGTTTGCATGTGTTATGGGATCTCCAAGGACCCCAGATTCCCTGTTGTTGGTGGACAGCCCGGTTTTCCCCCAGAATTTTGACTTGGGCCTGAGTGACCTTTGCTCACTGTCTTTACACAGCTGGGACTGCCTTGAAGAGAGACAAGGTGAGCAGTGAGCTCGGGGAGGTAAGGGAATCGGAAAAGGTAGGCTAGGTAATGGCGGGTCTACAGGAATAGAAACAGGCCCTAGGATGGGGTCAGGCAGGTGGACCAGACACCAGACCCACAAGAAGACAGAGCCCCATCACAAGATGCATGTGGAGATACATGCACAGAGACCAAGGTCGAGAAAGTGAGAAAAGCGAAGGTCACACGCAGCAGGACACAGGAGGAGTTGGGCTGGGGGCCACGCCCATCAGGGAGGTGAGAATTAGAAGGAGAAGGGGTACGAACTTGTAATAAATTTTCTTTAAAAAAATCTTAATTCGTTAAATAAAGGATTGCCCTTAGCGTAATTGCTTTATCTTAGCCCCAAAACATTGAGGTTAACTTTACTCTCCTCCGTCATGGGACTGAGGCCACAGAAACGGGCTTCTCTCAGGCCAGGAGTTGTAGGTGTCCCCCCGTGTGCCATCTACAGTGTTTCCAATCATAATCCACCTGGCGTGAGAAGTGTGCTGTGATGGCGGTCAGTGCAGGGCTCCGTACAGGGATGTCAGAGAGAGAATCAGAGGCTGGGGACCCAGGGAAGGCCTTTGGGAACCTGCTGTGATGTGAAGGGAGAGTTGGGAGACTAGGGCGCTGTGGGCAGAGACCAGGTCGGTCCTCCGTGCCCCAGGCCAGCGGGGAGCAAAGCAGCACAGAGAGGGGTGCAGGGCAAACCCAGAGGAGAGGTGAGGACGGCAGACGCAGCGAACTTCCCATTTTGCCCAAGGGTAGGCTCTGATCTTTCTCGGAACAGGTAGAAGAGTTACTCAAAGAAAAGTCGCCACTTGATCTGCCTTCTCAGCCCGGGAGGAAAGGGGAGCGCTCACACCCTCATGACGCACTCCGCGCCACCGCGAAGGTAAACAGGAGAGGAGTCGCAGGAAAGTAAACAGGGGATTCACAGATCCCTGAAAGCGAAAGCAGAGGCTGGGAGTGTGCGCCCCAGTGAAGGCGCGGGACGAGGAGGCGTGGGGGTTCTTCTGCCGAGGAGACAGAGGGCAGCTTTGTGCGAGGCCACCAGCGCGCCCGCCTCCCGTCCCCGGGGTGCGCACCGTCCTGGGGAACATGCCGGGGCTCCTCCTTCCCACGCTTCTCCTCGCTGCCCTGTCACAGGTAAGACCTCCCGCCTTACTCCTTCCCTTCAGGAGACTACAGCAGTTCTCGTTTCTTCAGGTCCAAAGTAAAAAAGGAAGAAGATGGGGCAAGAGGAGGGATAAATTCCTTGTGGAAATACAGGAGCCATTTTCCTCTGCAAATAAAGTTCTGTTTTAGTTTATTAGCTTCATGAAGGAAGTGGAAAACATTTCCCCTTTTCAGGTAATGGCACTTAATCCTATTTTCGATGTGTTTGAACAGCTCCCAAACTTTAATAATACGTATATTTTTTATTGGCGTATAACACACAGCGCGTATTTGGGGAGCCGCAGCTCTGCCTGGCCTGGCCCAGTGAATGGTGCCCCTTCATGTGGGCTCCAGGCTGGGGCTCAACTTTCCGGAGTCGGGTACAAAATGTGCAAAGAGCCACTGGAAAAAGTGATTTTGACAACTTTTTTCGGCTAAGCTTGTCCTTGTTTGAAAGGAGCACTTCGGGACAAACATTTATATTTTTGAAACAGTCTATGACTTTGTCTTTTCTCGACCCATGTGTTTCTCCCTTTTTATGAAAGGGAATCAGTCCATGGAAACTTTGAAATATTTCAAGCAACAGACCAAAGGGTTTAATTTAATATGATTAATTCATTACCTTGGTATTTTTTAATGAGAAGATTAAAACAGGGTGACTGACTTATGGATTTATTTACATGGGGAGGTTATTGCTTGCACAGAGAACAGAGCTTTTGAAACCTGATGATTGAGAAAACATGGACGTGTCTGTGAGTTAATAGTTGATTGGGGTGGTAAGTAGTAGATATATCTTAGAAAACGAAGGATTGAAAATTGTTACGTAGGAAGAGATTTAAAAGGATCGTAACAAGAACATCTGGGGTACACTTCATTGTTGATGTTATGAGGAGGGGTACACTTCCCCAGTAAACGTGAAGTGAGATGGGGCTGCCTATCTCCTATTCCACTGTTCCTGTGAAAAGGCTTGTCAGTGTATAATGACATTACAGGGGATTGAAAGCTACAACATATTCCTAAATGGCAAATATCCCAATGTAGAGAGATGTGTCCAAAATAAAAAACAAAAACAAACACAAAAAGGTGTTATGAATAGATCAACGAGAAAGTATTATTTTGCTTAACTGTGCTGTTATGAATTTTGAAAGGGTCTGATAATACCTAGCATTTATTGAACATGGGCTATAAGCCAAGCACTATGCTGGCACTTTAGTCATTATCTTTTTTTGGGGGGGGAGGTATGTGGGAGGGGAAGATTAGCCCTGAGCTAACATCTGCTGCCAATCCTCCTTTTTTTGCTCAGAAAGACTGGCCCTGAGCTAACATCCATGCTCATCTTCCTCTACTTTATATGTGGGACACCTGCCACAGCATGGCTTGACAAGTGGTGCCATGTCTGTGCCCGGGATCCGAACTGGCAAACCTCGGGCCACCAAAGTGGAGCATGTGAAGTTAACCGCTATGCCACTGGGCTGGCCCCTCTTTAGTCATTATCTTAATCCTCAAAATAACCTTGCAAGGTGGATATTATTAATCCCATTTTACAGAGGGGGACTGAGGCTCAAAGATGGAATAAATGATAGAAAGTTATCTAAGATCACAGAACTATACTAAAGCTCAGATCTGTTGTGACAACCCTCATTCTTTGTATTGCACCATTCTGATGAGTCTTTTGTTGTTTTCAGATTTTGCTTTTGAAACCAATCAAAATTATGTCTGAAGAAAAGGGAAAACAAAATAATTCTTTATATTTACCCATATATTTGCCATTTCCAGGACTCTTCATTTCTTCCTCTATTTCTGAATTACTATCCATTGTAATTTCCCTTCAAACTGAAGATCTTCCTTTAGTATTTCTTGTGAGGCAGGTCTGCTAGCAACAATTTCTCTCAGTTTTTGCTTATCTGGAAATGTCTTTTATTTCACCTTCATTTTTGAAAGATAGTTTCACTGGTGATAGAATTCTAGGTTGACAATTTTTTTTTTCTTTCAGCATTGTCTCTGGGCATCTTGTTCTTCTCTTCCTTCTCTTCCTCCTCCTCCTTTTTCCTTTATGTTTTTTTTTTAAAAAAAGTCAATTTTTTTCTAGCAGTTTTAGGTGCACGGCAAAACTGAGAGGAAGGTATAGAGATTTCCCATATATCCCCTGCCTCCATACATGTGTAGCCTCCCCCATTATCAACATCCTCCACCAGAATGGTACGTTTGTTACAATTGATGAACCTACATTGACACGTCATTGTCACCGAGAGTCCATAGTTTATGTTATGGTTCACTCTTGTTGTATATCCTATGGGTTTGGATAAATGTACTATGACATCTACCCACCATTTTAGTATCATACAGAGTGTTTTCACTGCCCTAAAAATTCTCTGTGCTCCACCTATTTACCTTTCCCCACAACCCCTGGCAACTACTGATCCCACAGTTTTGCCCTTTCCAGAATGTCGTATGATTGGAATCACACAGTATGTAGGCTTTTCAGATTGGCTTCTTTCACTTAGTAACACGCACATCTTTTAATGGCTTGATAGCTCATTTCTTTTTCGTGCTGAATGATATTTCATTCTCAGGATGTACCACAATTTGTTTATCCATTCTCTGACTAAAAAACATCTTTGTCTCCTTTTGGAGGGAAGTCAGATCTCATTGTTATTCTCCTGCATGTAATGCTTTCCTTTTCTCAGGCTGCTTTCAAGATTTTCTCTTTATCCTTGGTTTTCACTATTGAAAACCAAATTGGCCTCAGAGATGATATAGAGGTACTTCAAGACTGGAAAGATAAACAGGTGTCCCCAGGTGGGCAGTTTGGGGAGTGGGCATTTCATCAGAGGGAGCAATATGAGAAAAAACATTGAGGAGAAAATCGACATGGTGAGTCTAGAAAACTGCAAGGCATAGGAAGAGAGTGCATCGGGAGCTAAGGCTGGGGAGGTCGGCACGAACCGCTGCAGAGGGGGCTTTAGATAGCATGCTCAGAAGTTTGTACTTAGACTGGAGACAGTCGTGATGGGCTTTAAGGAGAGGAGTAATACAAGCAGATATGGATTTTTTTAAAGAGATCCCTCTAGCAGCAATCTGGTAGATTTGTTTAAGTCACTCTTGAGGGAAGAAGACCAGTTAGGAACTTATTGCAATGGTAACTAGTTAGCAGCAGTGAAAATGGGGAAGAGGGACAAATTCTACGGATATGATGACAATAAGCAGGATTAGTCACTGAACGGCGATGGGAGGTGAGGAAGAGGATGACCCAGATGATTCCTAGCTTCCTAACTGCAACTTTTGGAGAAGGTGTCTGGCGGGGGAAAGGATGACTGTTGCACATGAGTTCTTCCTGGAGGACATTCGAGTGGAGATGTCCAGTAGGCAGTCAGCTATATGGGTCTAGAGTTCAGTGGAGAAGTCCTGGCTGGAAATTCAGTTTCGAAGCTGCCTCCGGCAGAAATTGAAGGCAAGGGAGTGGATGAGATTGCCAAGAGACAGCGCACAGAGTGAGAAAAGCAATACGTTAAGGTCATGAAACACCACGAAGCCTTCCTCTAAGTCAAATTCGGGATAAAGGAGCCTGCAGAGGTATGTTGAGAGGTTGGGCTGGAACTGGGAGGGCCTGGTGTCGTGAAAGTCAAGGGAGTGGAGGGATTAAGAAAGAGTCACATGCCTTAGGGAGGTGGGACAAGGGGAGGAGCAAGAGACCCCATGAACATGAGCCCGGCTGAGAGGCCGCTGAACCTGGGAAGGACTCCCTGGTAACCTCGGCTGAACCTGTGCAAAATTAAGAAGTAAACAGTCACTATTTCTAGCCTCGCTATTTCTACTCCCTTCTTCACTTTTGTATTTCCTTTTCCCCTCCTTCTGCAGGAGCCCAGCACTGTATCCTCAGCGTTGATTCTCACATTGTATATTCAACTTGAATAGGAGCTGAAAGTCTTACTCCAGGGAACACATGTTTTAATAGTGATAAGAAAAAAGGCTCGGGGTTTAATGGTGGAATTTCAAACTGATACTTTTTTTTCTTTTTGAGGAAGATCAGCCCTGAGCTAACTGCTGCCAATCCTCCTCTTTTTGCTGAGGAAGACCGGCCCTGAGCTAACATCCGTGCCCATCTTCCTTTACTTTATATGTGGGACGCCTACCACAGCATGGCATGCCAAGCAGTGCCATGTCCGCACCTGGGATCTGAACCGGCAAACCCTGGGCCGCCGAAGCGGAACGTGTGCACTTAACTGCCGCACCACCGGGCTGGCTCTCAAACTGATACTTTTAAATGCAGAGTTTTTGAGTTGAAACGAGGTTTCGCTCTCTGGATCAGTCCAGCTGCCTTCAGTTCCATCAAATGAAAACAGAGAGTTAATTACGTAATTACTTGCCAGGCACCCGGCTGGGTACCAGTAGTGCACCAGCAAATGAACCACAAGCCCCTGAGGCTGGGTAGCCTTATGGCGAGTGGAGAAGACAGGCGCTTACACACATAATCTCAGCACAAAGACGTGTGAAAGGGAGGCAGGGGAGGTTATAGAAAGTTTTCTGGAAAAGGTGATACTTAAACAGAGCCCTGAAGGATAACTAGGTAAAGGGCTGGGGTCAGGTGGAGAATCTTACAGGCAGGAGGAGCAGCGTCAGATAGGCAGGGACTGCAGAAATTTTAACTTGCTAGAACCTAAGGAATGTAAAAAATGCAAGAGAAGAGGAGGGCCCTGAATGCTGTGCTTAGGAGCTTGGACTTTGCTGTGTCAGCGACTTTCAGGTGTGAGGGATGAAGGGGAGGGAGCAGGTGAGGTTGATTTCCAGCTTCCTGGCTTGGGGAACTCAGTGCATGGTGCCACCATTCACTGAAATGGGAACTACTAGCTGGGGAGCAGTTTGTCGGATGAGGGAGAAAATGAGGTGCTTGTGGGACATCAGAATGGATAGACCCTGTAGAAATTAATGAGTTGTAAGCTTATGGGGCGAGGTCTAGGCTGGTGAGGAGAAACAGATGCAGAGATTCAGCGATTTGTTCAATACCAAAGCTGGTTGTGGCAAGACCTGGACTAGGGAAGGAAAGAGGGTAAGGGTTGAGAGCTCTGACTCTGGACTCTGGTTTAAAACGCTTACTTGCTGTGTGACCTAGGACAAGTTAAATAATGTGAGCCTCAGCATCCTCATTAATAAAAAGGGGTGTATATGTTCCTATCGCTACTCTAACAAATTACCACAAACTTAGTGGCTTAAAGCAACACAAATTTATTATCTTACAGTTCTGGACATCTGTAGCCTGAAAATGGGTCTTACAGGGTTAAAATCAAGTGTGGACAGGGCTGTGTTCCTTCTGGAGGGTCCAGGGGAGAATCTCTTCTTTGCCTTTTCTAGCTTCTAAAGGCTGCTTGCATTCCTTGGCTTGTAACCCCCTTTCAGCAGTGGCATCTCTCCTACCTCTGTTTCCATCATCACATCTCTACGGTCCTGCCTCTCTCTTTCCTGTATAAGGATGCTTGTGATTACAGTGGACTCACCTGAATAATCCAGGATAATCTCATCTCAACATCTTTAATTACATCTGCAAAATCCCCTTTGCTATGTATGGTAACATGTTAGGTTGTGGGGATGAGGACATGGACGTCTTTGAGGGGGCCATTATTGTACCTATCACATGGGGATAACTACTACTCCATACTGTTCTTTTGAAGGCTAAATGGTATAATTGTGTAAGGTACTTGACACCTAGGAAGTACCATGTTCTTTCACTCAATAAATATTTACTATAGACAACAAGACAGACATTAGGCAAAGAGCTTGCTCTCAAGAAGCTCACATTCTTGATGTGTGACTGCAACAATAAACGAGTAAAATATATAGGTAATAAGGTAGGTGGAAAGAAGGTCTGTGGGGAAAGAGCTGGGGCAGGATGCTGTTTTATAAAGGGTGGTCAAGAAGGACCTCATCGATAAACTTGAGCACAGATCTAGAGAAAGTCAGGGTGAGCCACAAAGATACCCAGGGGAAGAGCATACCTGGAGTCTTCAAAGACCAAGGAGGCCAGTGTGGAGGCTGGGGTGAAGCAAGCCAGGGGGTGTGTGGGAGTGGGGACAGATGTTGCAGGGCCTTGGAGGGTAGTTTGGATGTTACGTTGAAATGGGAGGCTAGGAGGAAGCCACCCCTTATGAGCAAGGAGTGACATGGACTGAGGTATGATTGACATACAAAAAGATGTACATATTTGATGTATACAGTTCGATGAGTTCGGGATTAAGTATATACCCGTGAAACCATCACCACCATCAAGGCCATAAACATATCCATCACCTCCCAAAGTTTCCTCCTGCCCCTTTTTTATTATTATTTATTTATGTATTTTTTGGTGTGGTAGGAACATTTAACATAAGATCTATTCTCTTAGCAAATTTTAAGTACACAATACAGGATTGTTAGCTATAGGTACTAGGCTGTGTGTGTCTCCAGAACTTACTTATCTTGAAGAACCCAAACTTCATACTTTTTCACTATCACCTCCCCATTTTCCCCACCCCTCAGTCCCTGGCAACCACCATTCAGCTCTCTGCTTCTATGAGTTTGACTATTTTAGATTCCACATATAAGTGAGATCATATACTATCTGTCTTTGGGTGTGGGGCTTATTTCACGTAGCATGATGTCCTCGAGGTCCATCCATGTTGTTGCGAATGGCAGAATTTCTTTCTTTTTATCGCTGAATAATGTTGCATTGTCTGTCTACCACAGTTTCTTTCTCCATCGACGGCGATTTAGGTTGTCTCCATATTTTGGCTACTGTGAATAATGCTGCATGGACATGAGAGTGCAGGGATCTCTTCCGGATCCTGATTTCAATTCCTTTGGATAAATACCCAGAAGTGGGATTACTGGATCATGTGGTAGTTCTATTTTTAGTTTTTTGAGGATCTTCCGTACTGTTTTCCATAGTCGCTGTACCAATTTACATTCCCACCAACAGTGCACCGGGGTTCTCTTTTCTTCACATCCTGGCAAACACTTGTTATCTTTTGTTTTTTTTTTTAAATAAACAGGTGTGAGGTGCCATCCATTGTGGTTTTGATTTGCATTCCCCTGATGATTAGCGATGCTGAGCATCTTTTCATGTTCCTGTTGGCCATTTGTATGTTTTCTTTGGAGGAATGTATATCCAAGTCCTTTGCCCCTCTTTTAATGGTTTTCTTGTGTGTGTATGTGCCATTGAGTTGTATGAGTTCCTGATAAATTTTAGATATTAACCCCTTATCAGACATATAGTTTGCAAATATTTTCTCCCATTACATAGGTTGCCTTTTCATTTTGTTGATTATTTCCTTTGCTGTGTAGAAGCTTTTCAGTTTGATGTAGTTTCACTTATTTTTGCCTTTTCTTTTAAAAGAACCCTCCTGGATACCAAGTGAAGAATATAGAGGACAAAGGGGGAAGCAAGGAGAACCTTTAGAAGACAATTATAATCATCTAAGTGAAAAATAATGGTGGCTTGAATCACTGTGGTAGCAGTGGGGGTATTAAGAAATGATCAGAATGGGTATAATTTAAAGATATAACCATTAGGATTTACTGACAGGATTGGATACAAAATGTGAGAGGAGTCAAGAATGACCTCACCCCAAGATATTCTGGAAAAATGGAATTGGCATTTGCTCAAATAGGGATGTCTATGGAAGAGTAGATTGGAAGGGGAAATTGGGAGTTTATTGTTGGTCATGTGAAATTAGCTATGCCTATCGAATCTCTACGGGGAGATCCGTTAAGTAGGCAGTTTGAGTCTGAGCTCAGAAGAGAGGTCTGGGTGGGAGATAAGAAATATAGTGAGAGAAGATACTTTAGAGGTTTTAACCCCAGGGGGTGCCAATGTTTAGCGATGAGGAGGATGAGATGCAACCAGCAAAGGAGACTGAGAAGGAGTAATCCATGAGAAAGGAGGAGTAAGAGAGTGATGTCTTGGCTACCGAGTGAAGAAAAGTTGAAGGAGAGAGTGATTATGTCAAATGCTGATAGATATATTATTACAATTTACCACACCATATTCTGCCAATTTGGGGGAATCTTCTATTTCCATAAAGTTTCTGAAATTAGTTTGAGGAATCATTTCTAACATCACCTTTATTATCAAATGAAGTTCTGCAGGGCACAGGGCACGCCTGAAGGAAGGCCTGGAGAAGTCTCAGAAGTGCATCAGCGGAAACAGTTTTGTCATTGGCCCTGTAAATGCCCTCATCAGGAGCCCAGGTGCCCTCCTGGAGTGAGCTTCGTGAGGGATGGCTGTGGATGCTGTAAAATCTGTGCCAAGCAACCAGGGGACATCTGCAATGAAGCTGACCTCTGCGACCCTCACAAAGGGCTGTACTGTGACTACTCAGCAGACAGGCCTAGGTACGAGACTGGAGTGTGTGCATGTAAGTGTCTTCTTCTGAACCTGCTGGAAAAGGTGGAATCTAGATAGGATTTTTTTCTGCAACTGTTAATTTGGAATTACCAGCTTAGTTTGGCTACATATAAGATGGGTTTAGTTTTCACACACCCGTGGGACTGGCTCCATCATGTTGGACCCTGTGTGAAATTAGCAGATGTTTACACACATTCAGAAACCTCTATTTTTACTGCGTTGAAGCAACCTTGCAGTTCTTCTCAGTTAATTGTTAATGATAGGACAAATTATGTAGACAGTCTAACTTCTTAAAGTGCCACAAAATGACAGTTTTTGTTAATACTGTCAAAAGCAATCTGAATTCAGCCTTTTCTGTAATGAAAAAATAATCTTGCTTAAAAGGTGACGATGTATATCTCGTATTCAGACAGATGCCTTTCATCTCAGCCTTCCCAACTAGCCGTCAAGTTACTGTACTTTTTGCTGAAGCAGGTTAGTAAAAAAGATGGCGGGGGCACCCCAAATCACAGCCTGACCCCTAGCTCTATGGGTCTAAGCTCTGGAGGCTGATTGAGACCATCTAAATCTACAACACCTTGACAGTAATTCAGGATGTCAATTTATTTAGGATAAAAAATAAAGCCTCCTGGCTGGCCTGGTGGTGTAGCGGTTAAGTTCGTGCACTCCGCTTCGGAGGCCTGGGGTTCACTAGTTTGGATGCTGGGTGTGGACCTATACACTACTTGTCAAGCCAGGCTGTGGTAGGCATCCCACATATGAAGTAGAGGAAGATGGGCATGGATGTTAGCTCAGGGCCAGTCTTCCTCAGCAGAAAAAGAGGATTGGTGGCAGATGTTAGGTCAGGGGTAATGTTCCTCAAAAAAAAAAACAAAGATAGTCTCTAACAGAAGAGAAATACTCTTGTCAGCTGAGCAGTTTAGTTACTCTGTGGAAGAGCCTTCAAATGGGAAGGCAAATGACCAGAAGTTTGTGAACACGGAATGAGAGCACATCTTTAGAGTCAGACTGAATGTGTCAAGCCATTCAAGTCTGATAGCCTGATGCCCCTGTCAGCACAATATTATACTGGTTAAGAATGTAGGCTCTGGGTTCAAATCCTTGGCTCCATCTGCTGAGTGACCTTGATCAAGTTGTTTAATCTCTCTGTGCCTCAATTATGTCCTACGTACTTCCATTCTTACAGTTGTTAGGAAGATAAAATGAAATAATGAGATAAAACCCAACACACCCAGCACAGCATCTGGTATGAGTAGACCCTCAAAAGTGTTAGCTGTTTTTTTATGAAAATTCTATAGGGAAAACATGGCCTTTTCAGACTCTCGCATTCAGGACACTCCTTTCTCCCAAACAATGCTGGGTCAGTTAGTCCGTTAACCTAACAAACATTTAGTGAACATCATTTACTGAGCCAGGCACTCGGACTGAGGACACAACAGGGGAAGAAAAGACACAGACCCTCCTTTCACAGAGTCAGTTTATTGTGTCACACAGATCTTTCCACAAGTAATTTCACATACAATGTGATGAATATTTTAACAGAGCATAGCCATGAGGATGGGGGTGGGGATAATCTATAACTGGGGTCACAAACTATGGCCCAGGGACCAAATCTGGCCCACAGCCTGTTTCTGTAAATAGTGTTTTGTTGGCACACCAGCATGCCCATTCAGTTACGTACAGTCTCTGGCTGCTCTGCAGTGGCAGAGTCTAGTAGTTTCCACAGAGACCATCCTATGTACTATGGCCTGTAAAGGCTAAGATATTTACTGTTTGGCTCTTTGTGAAAATTTGTTGATTCCTGATCTAGAACAACAGTTTTTTAAACTTTTTGGCCCAATGTTCCCTTTAGTCTTAGAAATCAGTGAGGACACTAAAGACCTTTTGTTTATGTGGGTTATCTCTATGGTATTTAGTGGATTGGAAAATTTAAAATATTTGCTAATTCATTTGAAAATAACAGCAAACCCATTGCAAATTAATAGGAATAATGTATTTTATGAAAAAGTCTCATTTTCTAAAACAAAGGAAAGTTTAGTGAGAAGAGTGGAAATGTTTTACATTCCTGCAGATCTCTCTGCTGTCTGGCTTAACAGAGATGCAAGATTCTCACATCTGCTTCTGTTTCAATCGACGCGACATGTTGTTCTGGTTGACATATATGAAGGAAATCCAACCTCACACAGATACATAGTTGGAAGAGGACGAAATATTTTTAGAGGCTTTTCAGATAATTGTGAATATTCTTTTTTGATATTATATTCAAACTTGAGAAGTGATAGTTTCCTAAAAATGGCTGCATCATGGAATCTGAAACCACATCAATGAACTTGTCCAACTCTGTGACATCAAAATACATTAGTCTATCCAAGACCCATCTGGAATGTGTCTTTTACTCACGCGTGATTTTGTAATACCATGCATTAGTTATTTGGAAAACATCAGTTTGGAAAAACGGGTTATACAGATGTTTCAAATGTTGATACACTGAATTATACAATATTTAAAAAAATCACATTAATTAATACCAATCTCATCACAAAAGTCTACATATTGGGTAGCTATAAAGACCTCAGTGGTAGACACAGTTTTCTAAAATTCTAATTTTTGCTTGAAAGCTGGAATTCTCTCATTGGCAACAAATACTGTCAGTTGTTTTCCTTAAAGTGACAGGCTCACTTTGTTCATTTTTGAGAAAATGTCTGCCTAAAACTCGAGTCTGCATAACCATGGTTTACCAGTCATTTCTTCATGTGAAATTCCCACTAAAAAATTGGCCAGTTTGGCCCAAAACTCAAACAATAGCATAGGTGCTTTTCCTCAAGATAACTATTATGCTTTGGTACACAGAAATGTTCAATGTATACTTCCTATTTTGTCACATAGAATATTAAAAAGACATGTATTTGATGATTAAGATTTAATAAAATTAATAATTTTTACTGTGTTATCAAGGACGTTCTTAAGTAAAACTAGCTTTTTTTTTTTTTAAGTACAAGTGCATGGCAAGGAATAACACAATGACTAACCTGTACAGTTTGATCCATGCTAAGGTGCCAGCAGCAGTTTTAGCCACCATTGCTTTTGCACCATCAGTGCAAATATCAACACAGTGAAAAAGCCAGTTATATCTTAGTAGTCCGAAAGAGTTTTGACTTTACAGATTCCATGAAAGGGCCTCAGGCACTGCCAAGGGGTCCATGGGCCACACTTCCAGAGCTGCTGAGCCAGGTCAATAATGCCCCTCAGAGGAAGTGAAAGTTTCCTCCAATTCTCTTAACAGTTACTATGCAGTACTGTAGTTAAACAAATTATGATTACTTCAGTCATTCACATATCCTGACTTCCTGACCATACATCCTAGCCTGTTGTTGGGCATCTGAGGAAACCTCAGTCTCACCAGCCATCAACCCATCTTTCAGATTTACAATCATTATCTCGTTGCTATACTCATATTGGAATTTTGCTCCAGAACCTAACCTTTGCTTGGTCTTAATTCCAGAAGTGACCATTTGGGACTGATAGCCTACAACATAATGAAAATGTCTCATTTTCACCCTTCTACAGATGTTCTGTGAAGGAGGTTCCAGATGGGCCCTAAGAAGATGAGAACTTGACTTCATAAAGGAGATAGTTATTTCCTCTATGGTTTATAACTGGAGGTCTAGTCTATCAGTTAGGGCTTCTTTGGTGATTTTGCTCTTTTCTATCTTCAGACCTCGTAGCAGTGGGATGCGAGTTCAACAGTGTTCATTACCATAATGGCCAGGTGTTTCAGCCCAATCCCCTGTTCAGCTGCCTCTGTGTGAGTGGGGCCATCGGATGCACTCCTCTGTTCATACCAAGGCTGGCTGACAGTCGCTGCTCTGGGGCTAAAGGTGGAAAGAAGTCTGATCAATCAAAGTGTGGCCTGGGACCATTACAACAGCAGCCCTCAACAAGCTACAAAGCAATGCCAGGTGCTCCTAAATAGAACTGTTTTTCATGAGTGACTTTTTGTGGTTTTCTCTCATATTCCTTTTCTGTACCACAGGTACTCAGTCAGTACTTATTGATTGGTGGCCCCTGTGAGATTCAGTTTGGCTGTGCCATCTCAGTCTGCCTCAGGCAGGGACATTCTGAGTACCTGAAAGGACACTTTATAATGTTATAGATTTTTCAGTAAAATATTGCAGTTTTTAAAAACTCTACTAGGTCAGGAAAACTCTTCTAAAATCTTACTACCTTTGCTTATTACCACTCAACCTCTTCTCAGGAAATTTGACCCAATATTGTTCACGTGTTCCCTGGAAAAGCTTTTATTTGTATTGTTCTATTATGAGTAAGAAGTATGAACCCATCCAGTTTCAAAAATTTTCAAACACAACTTTTCTATATGATACAACCGGAAATAGAAGCCTATTAATTAAAACTATTTGAGGACGTGTTTTGAATTTGTAAAGATTATTTCTAAAAATAGAAAACTGCTGATGTAAAATTATCCTTTCATTTACTCTGAAAATGAAGCTCAACAACGACCAATCTCTCTCTCTCCCTAAATAAACGCACACACGCATTTTTAATTAGGTTACCCAGGTGTGTATTTAAGTCAGAAACATGAAATGAGATTATTTATTACTCATCTTGAACACATGGCCATTTACTGTTAGAATCAATACATTCATGAGCCTCATATTCTGGTCAGCTCTAAGTTAGCGTCTTATTTAAGTGCAAAAATGCCAGCATATGAAGCACAGATGAGCCAGGACTCAAAAGGGGCAATGTTGATGCCTGGTTCTTATTCATATCTCTGTTTTCATCCAGAAATCAAGAAGGCCTTTTACATGAAATTTAGAGCTTAGGGGGCCGGCTCCATGGCCGAGTGGTTAAGTTTGCGTGCTCCGCTGCTGCGGCCCATGCTTCGGATCCTGGGCGCGGACATGGCACTGCTCGTCAGGCCACGTTGAGGTGGTGTCCCACATCCCACAACTAGAAGGATCTGCAACTAAGATATACAACTATGTACCGGGGGGGTTTAGGAAATAAAGCAGGAAAAAAACAAAAAGGGAAGATTGGCAACAGTTGTTAGCCTAGGTGCCAATCTTAAAAAAAAAAAAAGAAATTTAGAGCTTAGTGAATGAAAGGTGCCATGGAAACACAGAATATTTGTATATGCTAAAAACTCCTAAGTTCACTTATATTATCTGGCTGTCTAATGAAAGCAACTATAGTCAGAGAAATGAGTTTTAGATATGTAAAAACTAACTCTATGAAAGGAACATGCTTAGGGACCCCAATTATGTCAGTTAATTTGAAAAAAATCTAACAGGTTGGGGTAAATTTGCATTTACCATACATAGTTATTCAACTAACAGCACAATGACACTACAGTCATGCGCCGCATAACGATGTTTTGGTCGACGACAGACTGCGTATACAACAGTGGGCCCATATGATTAGTACCACATAGCCTAGGTGTGCAGTAGGCTCTACCATCTAGGTTTGTGTAAATACATGCTATGGTGTTTGCACAATAATGATATCTCCTAAGGATGCATGTCTCAGAATGTATCCCCATCATTAAGCGACGCATGACTGTAATGCTCTAAGATGTATAAAATTATAAGCCAAATTGTTCTTTTATCAAACTGTACAGCAACAGCTGATTTTCTGCTTTAGGCCCAAGTGACTCAATATACAGCTCTTCTTAGAACACATACTTGAAACTCCCTGGTGGGAGAGACTCCCTTAGAGCAGCAGTTTTCCACAAGTAGGGCCCTCTGGATCAAGTTCAAGTTGGTCTAACTTGTGAAGTTAGAGCAGTTTCAGAGGGTTCACTTGGAACCTGGTTGGAGAGGGTGTCAGATGGTCATTGTTAGTGATTTGTGCTTTGCTGAAAAAATGAGAAAAATCTCCCAAATTGCTCTCTGGCATTTGAGATATCGGCCCAGATATGTTTCAAAGTATATGTTCAGTCTAACGTCTCTCCTTTGCTTAACTCTGAAACTGTATTTAAGGGCCCAAACAGGAGATTGGCTTTTAAAGACAACCACAATGACAAACACACACTTTAAGATATATTTGTGACAGTAACTTATATACTTAGTTAATTCTGGGTGGTCTATAGTTGGAACTAGGTTTGCTTGGTCAGTATGAAGTATGCCATGACAGAATGCCCCCATGCTTTTCTCACTGCTCACCAAGTACTAAACTTTTAAAAACCTCTTCTGGTTTTCTCGCTTTGTAATGAACGTTAAACAAATTCCTGAACTGCAGCTCTTGGCTTAACTTTAAGTGAGATTATTGGTAATGCAATAATCTAACCTACCTTTATTTATTGCAGATGCGTGCCAGGCTTTTAATCTGCTTCCTGCCTTGAGGTCTTATAACTGCTGTCTACCTTCCAGGTATCTTCATGTTTCTGCTTCCTCTTCCTCAGTTCTGTATGCAATTGCAAGATCCTACTGTAATAACACTGAAAACAGTTTCAAAGTCATTTTATTCAAAGATTGCACATACTTCAAAGTGACTGATATTTCCTATCAAGAAGACATTTTTTTTTGTAGGGATCTTTTTGAGTTTTAAATTGACATTTTGAAGGAATGTAGCCACAATTTTGCTATGTTCAACTGCAGACTCAAATCACCTTATTCCTGAAGCATCCATTTTAGGATGTACTTAACCTTAAAGAAATGCCTTGAGACAATAAACCAATATGGAGTTTTCTTAAAATGAACCAAGGACCTGATTCATTCACGAACAGAACAGGAAGCTCCCAATGGATTTACAAAGAGATGGAAGAATTATTATGGCTTCTTTATTTTTTTCAATTACTTTATTGGGATCATAATGTTTTATAATTATTATGCCCTTTTTATATTCTCATTATTCACCCTCTTCCCCTCCCATTTCTCCTAAGCAGCAGGCAGTGGAGGGGTTCCATGGATCCACTCATTCACACACCCCTTCATAGATCCATCCATCCATTCATCCTCCATCTTTTCATAGGTGATTTGAAATGGCTAGTCAATGGAGGGAATACCAGGGGCCTGATAACATAGAGAATGTAACAGTTTAGCTGAATGCATAAAATGGGTTACACATTCGCCATGACTTAGTATATAATAATTATTTAGGTGAGTGTAACGTAGAGAATTTTCTAAAAGACTAGATTAAAACAAGTGGAGGAAAAATAACTGGTCTCATTGATAGTTTAATTCTCAAATATAACTTTCATATTTTATAGTTTAACATATTATACAATTTAACATTAAGACCACATTGTTCTGATTACTATCTCAAATCCCCTAATCCTACTAATGCCTATTTCAACGTCCTGGAAATATTGTCAAGCATGAGGCAAGAACCAGAGAAAAGGCAGATATCCATCAGGATATAAGCTTCAGCTTAATACTCAGAGGATGGGCTAAGCAGAAAAAGAAGCAAATAGGTTAATCTACTCAGTTTTTCAGAGATAGTATTTTTATTCCTCCTAAGAAACTGGACTGTAGCACTTGATTGAAAGGTAATTTGGGGAATGGGAAAAAGAGCGAATGATGGATTAGACCATAAGCTTATTTTATAGGGACTTGCATTATATAAAAACAAAGGTTCATATCTTTTAACTATTAGCTTAAAAATAATTAAAAATTCTCTCTCTACATGAATGTGTGCGTATATTCATATCACACATACATACTTCTCCCTCTTTATTTTAGCTTATAGGAATCTCCCACTTATTTGGAAAAGAAAATGTCTTGTGCAAGCAACGAAGTGGACCCCTTGCTCCAGAACATGTGGGATGGGAATATCTAATAGGGTAACGAATGAAAATGCCAACTGTGAAATGAGAAAAGAGAAAAGACTGTGTTATATTCAGCCTTGTGACACTAATATATCAAAGACAGTAAAGGTAAAGTTTAATCAGATTTAACTTCATCATGATTCAATAGTAAGAGACTCCTGAAAAGTGTGTGTGTTTTAGAGGGAAGGATGGTGCTTGGTTCTTATAAAAATAAAATCACCTCATTATAACTCTTAAAGTCAGACTATCTCAGAGGAAAGCAGATAGTAATCTAACTGCACTTCGTGGGAAAACTCTCACCAAGCAGAAGGTAACATTAAGCTGTAGATTCTAGATACTCTGATAGCTTAACAGTGTGGGTCTTGGTCAGCCTGATTTGTTGTGGTCCCCCACCATGTATGTTTTTTAAGAGTAGGTCCTTTTCAGACTCTAACTTCTTTTTCTATATTATGTAGGGGAAACAAAGCAATGGATAAAAGATTTTGGTTGCTATATCATAATTACAGAAACAGACATTATGAACATCAGAGAAGTTCTAATCTTGTTACATATCACCTACTCGGAGAGAGAACCACACCATTTCCAAAATTCTCTGTGCTTAGATAGTAAACTTGCCAGACGACTATGATAAAATACTTATTCTAAGATTGCTTGGTATAACTAGAGCTAGTCCTACTCCTAGAACTAAGCAAGATGACAGTCTCATGAGCAACTTTTAGAAATGCTACAAAACCCTTCTCATCATCCCCAAGTTATTCCCTATCATATTAGGAAGCTGACAACTCAGTTTTAAAGGGATTAAGGTATTTATTTAATCTATCCTTCTACTCAAAACTGTCTGAGCTATGTTAGGGAATTTGCTGTCTTAAGTAAATAAACATTTAATAAGACATAGCCCTTGATATTAAACAAAACAGAAATTTTCATTTATTGTAGAACTAAGTGAAGGGTAGACAGCAAAGAACATTTGGGAGTGGGTCCTATAACACGAGGGAGCAAGAACAGGCAGGACAGAGGGGATTTTAAAGGTAGAAAGGGGAGTGCTGGAAGTCACTAAAGAGCAACTATTAAGGCCCTAGAAATAATTGTGTGTGTTATAAAATGACGTATATAGTATCACTTTTTTTAACTACTGTAATCAAATTTAAACAGTGACTTCTTAATGTTATGTGTCTTTTCAGATCCCCAAAGGAAAAACGTGCCAACCTACCTTCCAGCTCTCCAAAGCTGAAAAATTCATCTTTTCTGGATGCTCAAGCACTCGGAGTTATAAACCCACTTTCTGTGGAATTTGCTTGGATAAGAGATGTTGTGTCCCTAATAAGTCTAAAATGATTACCGTTCAATTTGATTGCCCAAATGAAGGGTCATTTAAATGGAAGATGCTGTGGATTACATCTTGTGTATGTCAGAGAAGCTGCAGAGATCCAGGAGATATATTTTCTGAGCTTAAGATCCTATAAAACCAAGTGCTTAAGGGAAAAGTTAAGTTAGTCAATCATGTCGTTACATCAAAAAATTAAAATGGTTTTAAAAGGGTGGCAAATCTGCCTTATTGATTTAAAACAGTAAGAATGCCTAGCTATTCTCAGATGATTGTATTTCAGGCATTAGAAGCTTTTAAAAGGTTCTCCTAAAAATAGTGTAAAACTTGAAAACCTTAAAATTGAACTCTTACTTTAAAATTATCTTATAATTTATGTGATACACAGATATTTGGTTCCATCTACGTTTTCCATATATAATGGAAAATTATACAATTTATAAGAAAACATTTTATTGTAAAATAATTTGGAATACTTTGTTGAAGATGTGTAAAAAGCATATTAAAATTTTACAACTTTATCTATAATTTGACAGTCTAGCCTAGGTTCCCATCAGAAGATAATCATTATAGGGTGAGAAGATTCTAGATTAAGTCTTAAAAATAGGACTAAGATTAAACCATAAATATATTTATAATTTCCCTTCCCCTTTCCTCAATATGAGTTTATTAAGATTTCTTTTAGAAGGAGAAAACAGAACTTCTTTGGCCACTGTTGAAACTGTAATCTAAAAGTTTTTATACCAAATATTGTAAAAAATTAAATTTCTAAGATAAAGACCAAGAACAGTATCCTTACTTTGAAAAGGAAAGAAACTTAAAAAACATAGTATTAGAGAAAGCACACAGCAGATTATTTTGGCTTGAAAATAAACTCTTCCTAAAAATTACTCCCTTAAGTGATCAATCCACACATGGATTTGAAATATAAATTATGACTAAAGATAAATTAATGTTAAAGACAAACTGGAGATCATTGTAACTGTAACACTTTCACTAGACTGTTATAGCCATTGACTCAAAGCTTGGAAGGAGATATCAACCTCAGTAACGATCTGTTGGCTTGTATAAATGGGGATCAGCACAACAATGACAAAGAGCATTGTTTGAAAATACTGGTATTTATTATTATAAGTTAACTGCTTTCATAAAAAAGCATTATATTTAAAAATAATTTAGTACAAAAGACATGTTAAAATAAATGTAAAGTGTGATTCTTTTGAGTGCAAACAAGTGGTTACACAAAGAAGAAAGAACACCTCCTTAATAGTTAACAATTAACTTAATAACCATCCCTGAAGTTAGTGGATATTACACAGAAATATTTACAATGTGTTCTTATATTCTCTGTATTTACTTTTAAAGAATCATGAGAATTTAAATAGAATATGAAAACATAAATTATAAATAAATATAAAAATATATCTGTACAAGATTTTTATTGAAGACATGATTATCATTGTATAAATGCCTAAACATGAGACTATAAATAAAATAAAATGTTGAAGAATTGTTTGTTTCCTTAATTTTAGAAAAGGGGAAATTTCTAAAGACAAATGTTTGAAGTTAAGACACTAGGACTTCGCTAATTTCACAGACTGGTATCATCAACAAATTGCAATTAAAGGAAAACTACTCTTTTAGACAAAAATACTTTCTAATATGAACGACACAAACTAGGCTTTCTGAATCACAAAAAATCTGAAAAAGAAAGGTAAGGTGACAAAAAGAATGTGAAATTAGGAAAAAGTAAGTGTTGTATTTTCTGGGTTTCTTTTTCACACAGCTACGCTCAGTCTCGGTAAATCTTCCACAGGCATGCTTTTGGTGGCATCCAGCTGGTTATATTCCCGTATGAGTGCTGATAAAGATGACTCAGCTTCTGTAAAACAGCTTTCCTCCATCCCTTCAATTTGCAGATAGTGATGAAGATGAGCCTATAAATGAAAAAACTGGATACTGTTGACCATTTTCAGGAAATTTAATACATATAACTGTCCTATACGTAAATACTCGTTATTAAAATGATAGTTCACTCAGCTTTACAAGAGAAATGGGAACTCAAATCCTATGACTCGTGAGAGCCCTCATTTAGATAGTCTGAGTAAGTCTCTCCAGTTATGATCAGTACAACGAATATAGCAGACAGGATCACCCCTGATTTGTAACAGTGTAATTCTTGGGAATGCATCTTCAATAGCCAAACTAAACATGTATAGTTACAAAGGTGTCCTGATAACTACCTTCTTCTTGTAGAGCCTCAGGAATCTCTCTCTCAGTTCCACGAAGGTAGGCTTCACGCATGTGTTATTTGCTAAAGCTAATAATGAATGAGAATGGCCCACAGGAGGTACTGAACACAGGCTGGTTTTCCAGCCTTCTTGATTCCAGGAGACAAACTGTAGAGAAGGTTTTAATCTGCGATACAAAAATCCAAAGGTAAGAATTAAGGTACTAAACATGTCTGCCATATTGTGGCACCCCACATCAGTTAAACTAGGATATACTGATGGTACCATTCTAATTGCTTAGTTTATAATGTAAGTTCTCTATTTTTACTATTAGCAGTAGCATGGTACAGTCTGACAGTGAACTAAGGGACATTTAGTAGAAGGACATTAGATTGGCTGTGATGGTAATTCAAAAAGCTAGAAACATGTTGCTTAACATTAAAAATCTGGGGATTGGGGCTGGCCCCATGACCAAGTGGTTAAGTTCGTGTGCTCTGCTTTGGTGGCCCGGGGTTTTGCTGGTTCGAATCCTGGCTGTGGACATGGCACTGCTCATCAGGCCACACTGAGGTGGCGTCCCACATGCCACAACTAGAAGGACTCACAACTAAAATATACAACTATGTACTGTGGGGCGGGGGGGGGAGGGGTGGGATTGGGGGAGAAAAAGAAGCAAAAAGAAAAGAAGACTGGCAACATTGTTAGCTCAGGTGCCAATCTTAAAAAAAAAACCCAACAATCTGGGGATATAAAGAAATGAAGGTCTCATAATTTTCCTATAAAATTCCCTACAATTCCCTATTGTAATTCAATAGAGCAGTTTTCCTAAAAATAGACTGTCAAATAGTAAAACATAAACTTCAAGAAGCAGTGTAGTGGTAATAAAACCAGTAACAATAGTTAAGGTTTCTGAACACTTTGAGAAAATAAAACATCTCCTATCATTTAACACTCGTAAATAACAACTTTGTTCCATGATTATTCTTATTTTACATTTGAGGAAAATAAGGCTCAGAGAGGCTAAGCAGCTTGCTCAAGGTCACACTTTAGTTAAGTGGCAATGCTAGAACTTGCAGAGAGGCCGTCTTAATACTCTGCTACACTGTCGCAAGCAGTACACATAAATTATCTTGAAAAATACACAATCAAACCTTTCAATATTTCTGCGAAGATCTGAGATCTGTACATTTCCTCTAACCATGAGGGCACAGGCAAGGTAGAGACTGTGTTTGGGGTCAGCCCGAATTAGCTGGTGATCTTTACTAAAGGCATCTGAAAACATCTGATCCAACCTACAGCAATGAAAGAGTCACTGTTTATTACATCTTTCTTCTGTTTAACTTTAAAATGAAAAGACAGTCATCTATAGGTAAATAACCTTCACATACAAATATATTCTAAATTTCGGCTATCATTTTCTCAAAGCAATCTTGAGAAGAGAGGAAATCATGCAATATCCTTCTTATTTTGGAATAGAAATCTTCTGCAATATATTGGTGGTTTCAGGTGGCTATAAAATGTTGACTATATCATTAGTGAGCTCTATGTGGTAGTGATTTCTGACACGTGTCATTAGCACTTAGTTCTGTATCCTTATCTACTTTATAGTATCAGAACTATCAAAACTAATTAAAAGCCTACGACATTAAGATTACTTTGTCTCTGTAAAATATATCATAAATATTCTCAGAAATAACTACGAGGAAACTATCAAAAGACAATGTTAGGCTCTCCTATAAAAGTGGTGTTCCTGAAAGGGGAGACTTGAGTGAACGAAGTCTTTTAACTTCATTCTTTTATCTTTCAGTTAAAGAGAGGACGATAAGGTGACTGACAAAGATAGTATCCAACGATACACAGCCTCCTAGGTCCTTAATATGGCCCCAGCCTGGTTCTTAAATCCCACTTAATTCAAATGTGATTAGGTTCCTGAGCTAAATCTAGCCAGAGCTTGTGTGCTGAATCTGCAGAATGGGAAGAGGTGCAGAATCACACTCGCTGCCTATTCCTTCGAATAGGTATTCACTAAACGCCTACTATGTGCCAGGCACTATTCTAAGTGCAAGAGACTCAGCAGTGAACAACAACAATTTTCCACTCTAGGAGCTTACATTCTACCCTGATTATCTTAGAGCAAGAAGGACAGAGGACTCCCTTAGGGGATGGGGAGCTCTGTGGGATGCACTGATCCTCCGTACTGTGTTCAAAATTTGGGTGTGGATGTGCTTTTGAGCATTTCTGGAATCAATGAAGTCCAGAAAAGGTTAGGAACCACTACACCACAAGTGGGCAAACTCATTCTTGATTTATCTTTCGTCATCAGATATAAAAACTAGTAAGGAGCTACTTAGAATTATTGGGATCCTTTATTTACATTAGAGATATGGAATTTGAAGAAACATATACATACTTTCACGTGTGCTTATTTTCATTTGATAAAAATGGACTAGTTTCAGAACTGACATTTATTAATAAAAGGCACAACCAAAACCATTCTCACTTGTTTGAAAACTACTAATAAGAAATTAGAGTTTTAAAACTATGCCTTTTAATAGTACAATTTTAAAACAATTTATTATTTACTCAAGGATAAATGTGTTCACATGCTGATATGGCAGCCTTTGAAATATCTACAGTAAAGCAGAAGGAACAAGGAAAAAAAGGGGAAAAACCCCACAAAGACAGAAAGAACATGTGATAAGTTCCTTAAGAGT
The DNA here is from genome assembly GCF_041296235.1 of Equus asinus. Taxonomy (NCBI): domain Eukaryota; kingdom Metazoa; phylum Chordata; class Mammalia; order Perissodactyla; family Equidae; genus Equus; species Equus asinus. The sequence goes on from NC_091813.1 coordinate 47,229,156, forward strand.
CTAACATTTCAAAAGTTCCTTATGATTTTCACTAACACATTTTAATTAAAAACAAAACTTCACAACAAATTATGATTATATAAATAAAAAATGTTGACACAGTATTATTTTTATCACCAAGCAGGATTAAAACGAATTTAACTGGTTTTGAACTATTCAGGTTGAAGGACCAAGTCTTTATGCTCAACTTAATTAGAAATTCCATGTCTTTATTTTTAAGAATTAACTTTAAATATAAAAATGTCTGGATTATCACTATTGTACAATAAATACTTTAACACTAATTTACATTCTGTGTCTTCATTAAAGGTGTACATTTTACTTAATATACTAATTTTTAATATGCTGGGCTGATAACAGTGAACATTTAATGAATGATTATCATGTTCCATATACTGTGCAAGTTACTTCACCTGTTAAGGTCATCAGCATCCCACATAGAAAGAGACTCCTATCTATTATTTGGCATAATTGGTTATTTGCTTCTGGCTCAAATAAAAGTTAATCAATATCACTGTGAAATTCCCAGAGTGTAAAACTGTTATCTTGCCCAAACAAATTGTAAAAAATATTTAATTTACTTTTTACTTTAATTACATACTTTCCTCTTACAGAGTCTGAGAGGACCTTTTCCTTCAGTCAACTGTGAATGCTAGTGTGAACTCTTCAAGCTCTTCATCACTGTATATGCCAAGACTATCTTTCAATACATTTTTTGTTAAGTAAACTGATCTAAGTTTTATGCTTAAAAATGACACACAGTTATAAAAGAAGGTGTTCTGGAAATGACATATAATAGCTACCATACAGAGTAACATGTGAAAGTCTTCTATGGTCCTGGGCTGTGACAAGAGCTTTAAATGATACTCTTATTTAATATACCCAACAAGTGTAGGAGGTAGGTACTCTGACTCTCACTTACACAGATGAGAAAAACTCAAGAGGAGGTGTCACCTGCCCAAGGTGCTGTAGCTTTTAAGTGATAGAATTAGGATTCAGACTTAAGTCTGTCAGACTTCAAAGCCCTTAAATCTATTTCAGTAAAAATTGTCTTTATTAATTTTCATAAGCTTAAAAATTTCGTTATTAGATTTAATTTCAAATAGTTTAATATGACATTTTAAAACAATGACTTCTAATTAAAGATGCATTCATATAATGGAAAAATGGCTGTCATCAACTGTATTTTATATACTTCTCACAAAGAAATGATATTAAGTAGAGTTATTATAAACTTTTTTCTTAAAAATTCGAGTTCTCAAGTAATTAGAATAAAGTTACTACATCTTACCTTCGAGGAGGAACGTTAACATCTGCCAGTGTATATAGGGGTGTTAAACTTGACACAAGATAATGCAGTTGAGGAAAAGGAACTAAATTCATGCTGATTTCATTAAGGTCCATATTAAGGGACCCTTCAAATCTCGCAGAGCTAAAAAATTAACATTAAAGCATGAGAAAAACATTTAATTTAAAAATTCTATACTTTGAACATAGCTTGATTTATTCCACAGCATTTTCTTAAATCCTTTCATACACGGCTCTTCAATAGAGAATATATGATCTCTTTCTCTGTATCAATGAAATTTAGAATCATGAACATCTTGTACAAAGATAATTAAAATACAACACACATCTACGGCAGTTCTTATTTCTGAATTATCTAAAGTGCAACCAACACACTATTACAGTTGCTCATTACATATATAAAAATATCTTACTTAAAACAGACTTTAGATTGAGTTAAACACATATAAGTCCATAATTACTTAATTATTCTATAGACTTCACTAAATTCTTCACGGGCCTGTTTAATACACTCTATTATTTGGGATACAATAATGTCCAAGCGATCTTTTAGATCAAAGTTAAGGAAATATTTTAGACCAGCTAATGAGGAGGTATAGATTAGCTGGTTTAAAAGATTAAGACATTCTACAGCAAAAAAATATTTTTACTTTTGTCCAAGTGTTTCTCAAGTGTATCTACCATAAAACCTTTTATCACTTAACATCTATTAATATTGCATGGGAAATGCTGCTTTGGAGCCATAGACATTAAAATTCTGGTCTATCACTCCAAGATCTGAAAACACTAGACAAAATGAAATAAAAACTAACAAAGCTTCTACAACTTATAATAAGAAGAAAATGCTACTACAAAAATGCTACTGCGAAACATCGTCAGTGAACTGTTAGACTGTCCTCAGGTACACCACCAATAGGATTACCTTGTTAGGCTGAGCAGCAGATTTGCCACAATGTTGTTCATTGCATCAAAAGGCTTCTCTTGCCACTTTTTAAAAGTCCCAGCACTTGAAGTAACCAGACTTTTTGGCTTTATAGTTGTACCCAACTTTCCAGAATTCACCACGAGGTCAATTTTGCTAATGATGTCAAATAAAGACTTTTAAGGGAAAAATATTGGGAGAGAAGCTATTAAGAAGAGTGGACATAGATGCCATTCTACTAGGAAGGAAAGAAGAGAAAGAAAACAGCTGAAAAGTGAAGAGAATGTTTCACATAAGCACATAAACATAACACAAGATTGAAGGTATATAAAATATGTCCATAAAGTACAATGTCATTTCTTACTTGGTTGTCAATGGGCAACACACAGTCTGCATGCTCATTAAGTTCCTTCATTGCCAAGATACTATTATAAGGTGAGGTTATGACATCATCCTCACCAGAAGGATAAACTGAAGTCACAAATCTGTATACTTCTGGGAATTCATCCTCAAGCACCTTTAAAAGATATGTGCCAAGTCCAGATCCTGTTCCTGAGGATTAAAATTTCAAAAAGAAAATAGCATAAATGGTTCAGAATATAATTGTGAAGAATTTGGAATTTTATGATTTATTTGTAGAAATATATATTAAAGACTTAAAATTTTCAACTTATTCCTGTGATTTTATATTAACTAATCTAATTTCAGATAGGAAATGAAGACAACATGGGTAGCGAGGTGTAAGCTTCTGAATTCCATCTCTGGCTCTGACCATGTGGTTGGAAAGTCTTTTTATATTTCACTCTTTTCACATCTAAATTATATCTATATGATGCCAAAGAAATGACTGAAGAGTGAAAAATTCAACTAAGACAGTATTCAGTCTATATTTGATGTTAAGGAACTTAAACTATCTTGACATCTTTAGTGTAGTATATATATAATTTAATGATGAAGAACACTATCATGACGTTAAGCAACTTATACACTGAGCTAAAACTGTCTAAAGTTAAGCATGAGCACCTTGAATTCACAAAATTTTCAAAGATGAAACTATTTTACTATCTATTAAAAAGCAGAAGCTCTAGGAATCTCATTAAGTTTGTAGCACATAGATTTACATTTATATAACTTCAGAAATTTTTAAGAACAGAGAAAAATGCAATCCTCTAAATTGGTGTTTTTCAAACTATGCATTATGAACCATTAGGGGCTATGAAACTAACTTCTTGGATTAGGACCAGAGTTTTCTTTTCTCAAACGAAACAGTAGAAATATCAATGTGTCATATGTGGGTTAAGTAATAATTTCTGAATCTTTTGTTTCAATTTGTGTATGTGTTGGGTTGATATAATATGTATTTCTTGCTCTTCAGGTTAAAAAAAAGTTTAAAAGTCAATGCTCTAACCCAGGGAGATAAATATTAAAGGCTACGATGTCAAAAATACTAGATGAGGGGCTGGCCTGGTGGCGCAGCGGTTAAGTTCGTACATTCTGCTTCAGCAGCCCTGGGTTTGCCGGTTGGGATCCCCAGTGCTGACCTATGCACCGCTTGTCAAGCCATGCTGTAGCAGGCATCCCACATATAAAGTAAAGGAAGATGGGCATGGATCTTAGCTAAGGACCAGTCTTTCTCAGCAAGAAGAGGAGGATTGGCGGCAGACGTTAGCTCAGGGCTAATCTTCCTCAAAAAACAAATACTAGATGAAAGAAAGGGAGATTTTTTTGTTAATCTTTAATGAGAAGGACTTTCTAAGTATCATAAAAAACCAGAGCCATTATAGAAAAGACAGTTTTGACTCCATTAAAAATAAACAAAACTCCTCTATTTAAAAAACCCATAAAATAAAAAGGCAAACTAAGAGAAAATCTTCAACACATATGATGGAAGATTAAATTTCTTTAATAAAGAAGCCTCAGAGCCAGTCGTGATGGCCTATGGGTTAAAGTTCAGTGTCCTCCACTTCGGTGGCCCAGGTTTGGTTCCCGGGCACAGAACCACACTACCTGTCTGTCAGTAGCCATGCTGTGGTGGTGGCTCACATAGAACAACTAGAAGGACTTACCACTAGAATATCCAACTATGTACTGGGGCTTTGGGGAATAAAAAAAGAGAGGAAGTTTGGCAACAGATGTTAGCTCAGGGTGAATCTTTCCCAGAAAAAAAAAAAAAAAGAAAAGCTCAAAAATTATTTAAAAAAAAAAAGTCTCACAAATCAACCACCAGGAAAATATGAATAATGCAATAGAAAAACAGGCAAAGGGTATAAAAATGAAACTCAAAACAAATCAAATGGCAAATAGATGTGAAGATGCTCAACATTTCTTCTAAGTAATGCAAATTAAAACAATATAATTTTGAACATACCAGACAGATTTGTGTCTCATAATACTCAGCATTGGTGACAGTGGGGGAAAATGGCAACTCTCATACGTCGTTGCTAATAATATGGATTGGTGCAATAATGGAGAAAGGTATATCAGCAATATCAATCAAAATTTAAAATGTACATATTCTTTAGTCTCACTTTTCTTTCTAGGGATATTGTCTACACCTGTAGTGGCACAAATGAACACAGACGTATGTACCAGATGTTTACTAGGGATTGTTTGTTATAACTAAACACTATAAACAATTTAAAATCCATCAATGAGAGACTGATTTTAAAAATTATTGTATATTCACACAATTGAATTCTATGAGACAGAGCTAATACTGAAAGACATTCAGGAAAGAGATAAAGTGAAAACACTACAGAATACTATGTATTGCATGATCAGGTTATGTAAAAATATACACACTCACTTTTTTTTTTTTTTTCTTGCTGAGGAAGATTCATCCTGAGCTAACATCTGTGCCAATCTCTATTTTGTATGGGGGTCACCACCACAGCATGGCCACTGATGAGTGCTGTAGGTCGACGCCGAGGAACTGAACCCAGGCTGCTGAAGCAGAGCATGCCAAACTTAACCACTAGGCCATGGGGCTGGCCCCTATACATACCCACTTTTAATAGGCATAGAAAATATCTGGAAGGATAGACATAAAAACACTGCAAATTTGATTCATGTGAAGAGACGGACTCGGATTAGATATGGGAAAGGAGACTTTCACTATTTAAATTATTTTTTACCATTTTCAGTGAATTATGAATAAAGTATTTATCTTCTGAGATAGAGTAATAGAGGGATTAAAAAAAGGCACCAAAATGAACTATAAGTCAAATGGTTTTCTTTTGAAAACTTAATCAAACTTGCAGGTTAATTATACTAGTACAAAGAAAACTGGCTTCTTAATTAAATGATTAGGATGGTCTTCAAAAGGCATGGTTACAGAGCAATTATAACTTTAATTTTAAAATGCTATCGTATGAAATAATAGATATGTATAAAAAGTCAATTGTATATAACCTGCTGAGTATAAAATCTTAATCATAGGGGCCGGCCCGGTGGCGCAGCAGTTAAGCGCACACGTTCCACTTTGGCGGCCCGGGTTCACTGGTTCAGATCCTGGGTGTGGATATGGCACCGCTTGGCAAGCCATGCTGTGGCAGGCGTCCCACATATAAAGGAGAGGAAGATGGGCACAGATGTTAGCTCAGGGCCAGCGTTCCTCAGCAAAAAGAGGAGGACTGGCAGTAGTTAGCTCAGGGCTAATCTTCCTCAAAAAAAAAAAAGAAACAAAAAAACTTAATCTTAACTTGGAGAAAAAAAATGTGGTAAATTTTTCTTTCAAAATTGGCTAATCCTGGGGCTGGCCCGGTAGTGTAGTAGTTAAGTTCACGTGCTGTGCTCTGGTGGCCCAGGGTATGTGGGTTCAGATCTCAGGTAGGAACCTACATACGGCTCATCAAGCTAGGCTATGGAAGCATCCCACACACAAAATGGAGGACGACTGGCACAGACATTAGCTCAGGGCCAATCTTCCTCACCAAAATAATAGGAGTAGTAATAATAATAATAATAATAATAAAATACAATAAAATTGGCTAATCCTATTTTGAAATTAGCAAATTATCATCTGTTTCTATTTCATGGAACAGGGGAGCAAAATACTTTACTTGCAAGGTACAGGCTTCCCTGGGGAAAGAAAGCAATGCAGATCACTTATTCTAGGTCAAGGTGACACATTACCACATAAGGCATGATTTAAAGGAATTGACTGAAAAGATTTCTTTTACTTTTTTCACTTGTTGGAGACAAGAAAGGTTTGAAGGTGGTTAAAGAACATACCCATTCTGATATTCTTTGGCAAGCATCACATGAACATGCTAGAAATACTTAGCTCTTCTTAGGATACGGGACTGCACAAGCAAACTCTTACAACAAGAAAGTGTCAAAATTCCCAAAAAACTCATATGTACTGAAACGCAGCTGGAAATTTTAAAAAAGAAACTAAAGGTAGGAGAAAATAAACTGTCAGATTCAGTTCTACTGACTCTTAAAAGGGCTTCAATAAAAAATAATTGGTTAATAGTGACAATTTGACAAAAATTCAAGATAAAAAAGCGGTTATGTATATTCATAAACACACACTCTTAACAGTTCTATCTTTATCAAGCACAGGTCTGAAAATAAGACTTATGCTTGAAAAATGAATTCCCACTTGCACTTTCACGCTGTTATAGGCAAACAAGTGAATAACTTTACCTCCTCCCATGGAATGTATTACAAAAAAACACTGCAAACAATCACAGTGCTCCGCCGACTTTCTAAGTTTCTCTAAAATCTCTTCTTGATAACGACTGCCAAAAACTTTGTGACCCACAGCCCTGAAAATAAGAACATAGATTAAAAAAAATCTATGCATCTATTTCAAGATTTTATTATTTCTGGTCTAAATAAAAAGATTATAGAAAAGCTTTAGAAAGTATTTTTACTGTAATTAAGTAAATTCGATTTTTGTTTCATGTCAATAAAGCATATTATGATATGCCAAAAATACAAGGTAGAAAATATAATAAACATTATATATCTATAATCCTCAAATATCCTGATAAGATAGCTCATTATCATATTAAACTATGGTTTTCTAAATTTACCTTCTCTTAAGGTATAATTACAACACAAGATTTTATACATAGTTTTTTCTCATCTCCATTTAAAGTAAACTGTGACTGCAGTGAATTTTACATATCAAGCAGAATGTGGTCAACTAGAAAGACATTAAAAAATTTTAAACTAACCTATTTTGGTTTAAAATATGAGAAAACACACACATTATTACTAGATGATATGGCACACAGTAGAAAACTGATATTCATGGGCTCTGCAAACCTTTTGGCTGACCAAATTTGCAAGTATCACTATGATGTATTAAAATATAAGAATGATTTCCCCACACACAGTCAGATGTAACTCAAAAGTTTCAGAATAAGTTATACAGCAATTGGAGAAAAGCGAGACAGGTGATCAGATGGGCTCACTTATTAAGTGACTAGTTCTCCCCAAATGAGTCTGAGAACACGAGATTCAAATTCATGCTTTGGTATAATTATACATCACTATGCATTATGAACGTGAGGGATTGGCTGCAAATAGTTAAAATAATGAATATTAGATTTGCAAATAACAAGGAGCTACTTAGTTTTTAAAAAACAAAAACAGTCTCAATGTAAATTTTTAAATGATCATTGCTGGAGCTTTTTTCCCATTGGGAAGAGACCATTTATATATACATAAGGGCCAAACACGGCCTCAGGCTGAACTTGATGCTGGGACGCTGGTCTGGCTTGCATCTCTGTATCAATTCCATTAAATCTGAATAACTGAAAAACTTGATAGAGTCAAATAAAATATGTGACAGAGTTTATAAAATACTTAAAACTTTCATCACTATTTATTATTATGCAAGATCAATTAACAACAAGGAATTCAGCAAATCAATTTTTCATGATTCATTTTTTCCTTTTTTAAGAAAGGGAAAGAACTAGGAAACAGGTGGCTTCTGAGCATTGTGAAACACCATCATTTATCAAGGAAAAGATGATGGGCTGAAAGGCGTAGAGTTAGGTATGGCAAGTTACTCTTCACTTTCTTGTCAGTAGGACCTATTAGAATGAAAGAAAAATAGCTTATTTTTTCAGATGACATTCAATTTCTTTTTTTTCTGGGAAAGATTCGCCCTGAGTTAACACATTCCAAATCTTCCTCTCTTTTTTTTCCCCCTCCCCAAATCCCCAGTGCATAGTTGTATATTCTAGTTGTAAGTGCTTCTAGTTCTTCTATGTGAGCTGCCACCACAGCATGGCCACTGACAGATGAGTCATGTGGTTCTCTGCCCAGGAACTGAACTCGGGCTGCTGAAGTGGAGCCTGCCAAACTTTCACCACTAGGCCACCAGGGCTGTGGCTTGACATTCAAGTTTTCTGTTCAGCATGTCCTCACCAATTATTCCCCGAACCAGAAATATCAGTGATGAGCTGCTTGCTGTCAAATACATCTCTCAATGGTCCCTGCAGAATTTCATTTACTACTCCTTCCTCCATGTCAATCAAGACAGCCTGAGAAAGAGAAAGAAACCTTAATTAGCATACTTTTCTGCAGAATTCGTCACTCTGTAAATGAAAAGAATTTATGAGCTAGGGTTGCATTGTTCTTTTTATAGTTTAAGCTTAATCAAATCTTTATGTAGAATCTATTGTAAGAATTAAAAAATAACTTCACCCTGCGTGAAAGGTGGAATCCAATTAAAGATGGATTCAAAACTCTTATCCTATTCCAAAGTACCAAGTGGGGAAAAAAAGGAACAGAATAATCCCCTCAACTGATTTTCTAACAGTTGTTTTATTCATGTGCCTATGTGACTATAAATTTCTTGAGAACAAGATCTCAGAAATCTAGAAGGTAACCTTAACCAGAAAAAATTCTCAATAAATGTAGCATGCATGAATGCATTTGCTCACTAGGAACAACCATGCTGCTCTTTATGAATCAGTTAAAAATTGTCCAATTCAAATCAGTAAGCTTCCTATTATGTGCCAAGTGAAGGCACTGGATAGATGTCAAAGATGATAACAGGGTCCCTCCTCCCAAGTAACTCACCATCTAATTCATTACTACAAATTTTACTGACATGGGAGATAGCCTCTATTACTGATAAGAGAATGAGAACATAAAACATGAAATTAACTATGGAAAGAAAAACGGAAAAGACTGCAAGGAAATATAGCAAAATGTAAGCAGGGATAGCTTGGCAGTAGGATTATATGCCCTTATCCCCACTGTCTTGTCCTTTATTTCCCATATTTTCTACAAGGAGGAAGAAGAGTGAAAAAGTAAAATAAATAGTTAAATAGATAAGAAAAGCAAAGATGAAAAACATATTCTGAATTAACCTCAGAGTCCATTATAAAGCTATTAACTCTTTGATTCAGTGTCACACAAGTGCTTGGTTTATGGGCTTTTTCAGATCTTGTGACCACGTAACACTAAGCACCTACATGCCACTGTTCTAAGTACTTTACATGTATCACCCCATTTAATCCTCACAACCCTACGCAGAGGTACTATAATTATCCTCACTTCACACATGAGGCAACTGAGGCCTAGAAAAGTTAAATAACTTGGCTGTGATCACCCAGCTAGAAAGTGGTGCAGCTGAGATTCAAACCTGGCTAGCCTGGCTGCAGACTCTTCATTCTTAACCACCAAACTACACTCTATCTTATCGAAGGGAGACAGTCAAGTTTGATATCTACAGAGTACTGACTACAGTGGAGTTATAATTTATGCCCATTTAAACTTTGTGAATTCAACTATTTGTGTAGTTGATTAACAGTGTTACTGTAAGCCGGCACTTAAAATAGTATTATTACACAGTGTATTAAGAATATTATATTACTAATTATATAATAATATACCTCCCAGTATATAGGTGTATTATAGAAGTATCTTAGAAAGACTACAAAATTATGTTTTACAAATGTGCTCCTTTATATACAGAAATCAATATACATGCACTTTAACAGACACAGGACTATATAGGGTTATTTACTGGCAATTTTAGGGATTTTCAAGGATATTTCTGATAACATGCAATTTTTACCTTAAAGGCCGATTTTAACACCTAATCAACCACATAAAGATTACAAAAAGAAAAAATTAGCTTATACTGGCCTTGTTCCAAAACAGATTTACTGAGATAACTTGTGGAAGATTAAGCCATACCCTCAATTATCCTGCAATCTGGCAAAGGGAGCGACATGCAGAATAAAAACTGACAAGCACCTCCTGAAGTCCGTTTTGATAGAATCATAACTGTCACAGTCACTTAGCATTAAAACTCTGACACAGTATATAGCTCTTCCAATCTTCCCTAGTCACATCAGGGCTTTGATGTTTTCCCCTTGGAAATTCATTAAAATTAAACGGAATTATTCTGGGTCCTTTACTTAGCCGTCCAAGGCCTGGAGTCACAATGGTTCCAGGATTTGATGCTTATTTTTCTTCCAGAGCCACCTGGTGATAGCTTTCTGGCCTTTGGGCTTTCCCTTAATTGTAATATAGGATTTACAAAATTCTCAGTAATTGCCTGTTAACGTTAAGATACTGGGCATGGTGGAGGGACCCAACCACCAAGTTACGTGAAGCCTAGACTCTTCAGTAATCACAGCCACATAACACCAAGACTCCAACGGAGTCTTCCAGGACAAAAGTCAAAGGCTACAGAAGCATGGCGATTTATTCTTTCCCAGTAGGGCTTCCACCCCCTCCCACTTGGCTCGTTGATATGGTGGTGGGAAAGAGCTCAAATTGGGAGTGGCCTAGGAAATGTCAACGTTTGTTTTTCTCTCTCCGAGTAAGATTTGGATTGGGAGGTCAGCGCTCTCCATGGCATGGAGTATACCAAGTGTTCATCAATTAACCTAACAGGCTGCAAGCACATGGTCTCTGCTCTGAATTTTGTTTCCCAAGGACATCAGAGACCACAGATCCAAGGAGATGGTTCCCAGGTACCACAACACTATTGCTTTCCACTCTTACGGCCACTACTCCGGGTCTGATGCTCATCGTCTCAATTACTTCCACAGCATTCAAATGCCTTTCTTTTTTGTTATAGTCAAAGATTATTAATCAACAGTTGGAAAAAGCAGTTTGTTGGAGAAACCACTACTGAAGAGAAGCTTCCTGGAATGAGAGTAAGACCAAATATGGGCTGTTGACTCAAAGTACTTTTGTTCAGGAGGCCTTACATGCTTAGGCTATTTATTCATTATAATGCTGCTGGATCCACACTCTATTGGGAGTAGTAACTCTGATGCAAATAAATCTTCCAACAAAAAACTAATTTGCATTAGTATGTACTTCAGGCTTAGAGTTGAGAAAGCTTCTTTTGTTATCATTTGTCTAGATGTGTATTTCTCCTGAAACATTTAGGAAAAAATGCTAACTATGCAGGTTTTTTTACTTTAAGCACAAAATTTTCCTCCCAAAGTTTCAGGCAGACACAAATGTCTGCTTAATTATATTCAGATTAAATGTGGTTTAGTAAACACTTTTTTTTAATTTGAGAAGTTGAAATTTTATTCTCATGATAGGTACAGAAGTATAGTTATTTTAAAAACACATGCAATGTTAAGAATCCAAGTGTATATCTCTTACTCGTGCTTTTAAAGAACAAATTTTCCCCTTGGAAATACTGCCACCATCACCGACCACTCTGAAAGATAAAAAATAAGAAAAGGTCCTAAGATCTTCTATGGCTAATAGTGCTATCGGGTAATAAAGTTAACTTCCATTTGGCTAGATATAGGCCAGGGGAGGCACACACAAAAGGCAATGAAGAAGGAGCCATTCCTAATCTCCTTCTCCTTTGTCTACCTCCCATTGGGCTGAAGAAGCAGGTACTTATTCCCCAGCTTTCTTTGTAGTTAGGGCTGGCCATGTAATCCAGTTCTGACTAATGAGATAAAAGGTATTCTGGGAAGCTTTTCTGATAAAAACCATCAGACGCAGTTGGTGCCCATGTGATTCCTGGAGTGGAGGCTGCCAGCTTATAGTTTACCTTTGCTTATTACCTTTATTGCTTAAGCCACCATTAATGTGGTCTCCTGTTGCAGCCCAAGACATCAACTGATATACCAGTTATACACCAGAGTATCTAAGGCTGTTCCTAGAATTTCATGTTTAACATAAGCTACCAAAGTAAATAAATCTATGATCAAACACAGTGTAGAAGTCAATATAGTTTATAAGAAGACAGAACATATGAAGGGAAGCTGAACTGAGCACAGATGATGCTACAGGTCAGGGGTTGGTAAACTATAGTCCTCGGGCCAAATCTCACCAGCTGCTTGTTTTCCTAAATAAAGTTTTATTTGAACATAACAACATCCATTTGTTTACATACTATCTATACCTGCATTCTTGCTACAATGGCAGAGTTGAGTAGATGTGACACAGACCTTATGGTCTGCAAAACCTAAAATATTTATCATCTGGCCTTTACAGGAAAGGTCTGCCCACCCCTGTTACAGGCAAATTCCTATCATGTTATTAAAAAGGTGTGATCATTTCCTCAAATAGATACAGAAGCGTACACAAAGATGTGGTCTTGTTTTTGACAAAGGTTTTTTGTACTAACTGTGGAACAGATGCTACATGTGTTGATAGCACATGGAAAGAAGAGCAAGATACCAAGCCTCTTCTCCCCAAACTCGATACTGGGGAAATAAGAATGCTCTCAGGTTAAATTATAAAACAGAGTAGATGAGAATATAGTTGTGTAAAGTCACCTTATTAAGAGAGAATTGCTCCCAGGCTGAGTCTCCACTATATAATACTCAGTGAAAGGACTGGCCATCACCAATAGAGGGGATGGGAGTAGGAACTTAGTTAGAAGGGAAGCACCTAAAAGAAGTATTAAATAGCAAATATGAGTCTCTTAATAGTATTTAGGGGACAGGATGTTCTAGTTCACAAACAAGATGGAATCTAGTCTATATGACATATCTTCATCAAATAAAGATAAATGACACCAGTCATTAAGGTAACACACCAAACTTCCCTTGGTCTGAGTCCATAGTCACCAAGAAACTATCTATCACTGAGTTGTTGGGTAGATTTCCTACAGAAAAGAATGTGCTTTTGAAGGGAAATGAGTATGTAGTCTTCTTGAGTTACAGTTCCTACCATCGATTACTACATTGACTGTTTTTAAATCTCCCATTCTCCTTGAGTTTGGTTTAGCTGCTTGTACTGGAGAGTAGTGGACCCATTCTCAAACTATCAACAAGGTTTCTGAGTCTGCAAGCCCGAGGGTTAGACTCTGGAATTTACCAAGGATTTGGGGACAAATTAGCCTTCCCTAGGAGATAACTGCCTCAAATACCCAGCTAACTAATTCAAACTAGAACTGGAATTTTTAGTGAATTAGATTAAAGCTGGATATCAAGTATATATTTTTCAGCTCATGCCCCTCCAGTTTAGTTTTATTATGTATTTTGAAAGTGCATGAACTTAATGATTTAACTTTAAAAGCTTATGGACATACCCTGAAAGCCAAATTACTCTTTCAGGTAGAAGACATATACATACATATACTCTTTATTAAATAAACAAAAGTAATCTAATCTGACAACTGCCTTTCTCCTTTTTAGCACATTCACTGCATACAGCAAATATTCCTGAACCACAAATAATATCAGAGAAACGTAAACAAGATATTTTTTCTTTCAAAAGTTAGCCATTACTGAATACGTTAACAAGATACCCTGAGGGAAACCTTTAGCATTCCTTTAGTGAAACTTTATTTCAAGGTCAAGTTAAATGAAGGCATACTAAAGGTTCTTTCTGTTCTTTAATACGGCCTTAAAAGGAAACCTGTAATGCTCTGCAGAATGATATGAGAATATTAAAGATATGAGAATAAATATGCTTTCAATAACGAGAAAAACAAACAAAAAGCTAGACAACTTCTTTACAGTAATCAGCTGTTTTTATTGTCCTTTGAAGAATTCTCTCCCAACCTACTGACATGAAAAGAATCATTACGCTATATGACAGACTTTAATCCCATCTTACCTGGTATCCACATTTCTAAAGAAGCTGCTTATTGCCTCATCATAAATTCCTTTCTAAAACAAGAAAAAATATATTTATAGCATTTGATTAAGTTTTTCCTCTTTCTCAAATAAAGTCTTCTCAATTTAATAATCCCACAATACTGTAATGTCTGGTATGTGGCTATGAGAAGAAAAAGCACATTATCATAAAATGCTTAGACTGATTCTTCCAATCTAGCGAACAGTAAGCAGGCATCTATGGATTCAGTTCAGCAGAGAAGGCTGAAGGACGGACTCCCCCTAGGCCTGGAGAACAGGTGTAACACATGAAAGCTTTCTCTGGATTCTTGGTGATCACTTTAAAAGCTGATGGTTAAATTAAGGAATATAATACCACACGTGTGACCTATTTTACAAAGTACTTTCACATACGCTATCTCATCGCTCTTCACAAGAACCCTGATAAAGAGGAGACTGAGCATTACGGAAACTTAAGACTAAGGTTTCTGGCCAGTGTTCCTAATGCCAACATACTTTTAAAAACAGTTTGTTCTTCAAATAGTAACAAATGTTGGAGAGGTTGTGGAGAAAAAGGAACCCTCATACACTGCTGGTGGGAATGCAAACTGGTGCAGCCACTATGGAAAACAGTATGGAGATTCCTCAAAAAACTAAAAATAGAACTGCCATATGATCCAGCCATTCCACTACTGGGTATTTATCCAAAGAGCTTGAAGTCAGCAATTCCAAAAGTCCCATGCACCCCAATGTTTACTGCAGCATTATTTACAATAGCCAAGACGTGGAAGCAACCTAAGTGCCCATCAACAGATGACTGGATAAAGAAGATGTGGTATATATATATATATATATATATATATACACAACGGAATACTACTCGGCCATAAAAAAGAACAAAATCGTCCCATTTGCAACAACATGGATGGACCTTGAGGGAATTATGATAAGTGAAATAAGCCAGATAGAGAAGGACAATCTCTGTATGACTCCACTCATATGAGGAATTTAAACATGTGGACAAAGAGAACAGATTAGTGGCTACCAGGGGAAAGGGGAGGTCGGGGGTGGGCACAAAGGGTGAAGGGTTGCACCTACAACACGACTGACAGACAATAATGTACAACTGAAATTTCACAAGATTGTAACCTATCATTAACTCAATAAAAAATTTTAAAAAACCAAACAAAAAAAAAAACAGTTGGTTCTTTCATGACAAGATCCCATACAACTTATATCAGTCAGATAAAAGCTCAACTAAAGTAATTCTTGCTTATCTGTTGGAAGTGCCTCGGTGACGGGCGAGGGGGCTCCCCGGGCGGGGCCGGTACCTGGTTGACCGCGGCGTGCTCCCTCAGCGCCAGGTCCCAGAAGCAACAGCCGATCTGGTTTCCGCACTGGCCGACTGCGATCAAGGAGAGGAAGGAAGGAGAGCGGACATTAGGCGGCAAGCAAGGCCGCTCGGCTCCGCGGAGACCGGGTCCCCACCCTGGCGGTGCAGCTTACCCTGTACGATCACCGACTGGGTCATGCTGCAGCGCTGCCCGCTCAGCGCACTTATGAACCCGCGCCGCCTTTGTATTCCCCGGGCGCACAAACGGAGCTCTCCGAGGGGGCGGGGCGACCGTAAGTCACGCCGCTGCCGTAAGTCGCTGCCGTAGCTAAGCACTTCTCCAGGTTCAGGGAACAATTTTCCGTCACATGGCTGCGCAAGCGCACTGCGTCTCACGGTTACCATAGCGCCTGGTCCTTCGGACCGCAGATCCTGGCTGCCTCGTCAACATCTTTGAGCGGCTCCGGAGGCCGGGGTAACTGGCGGGTAACTAGGCTTTGGAGTGGGGTTTTAAAACATGCGTCTTTAAGACTGTTCATGGGCTATCAGAGATTTAGACTTCGTTCACAGTCTCAACATCCTGGGCAGTGGGTCAAATTCCGTTTATTCACGTTCCTCGGGACCCAGCGTTAGGATCTCTGTCCAACAAGCCCTTTGTTCTAATAGAAAGCGAACATTGTCGATGGGCACAAAGAAACTCTAGACAAATAAACGGTGTCAGGGCACAACCGAAACTATGGAGTTCTGCCCGTTGACAAGGGTGGCGCTTCAGAGACTCAACCAGTCTTTGTTGAACACTGTGTGCTCCCAACATTAACTTTTAGGTCCTCTGGAGGATTCAAAAGAAATTAAGACATGGATCCAGCTCCAAGAAGCGTACAACCTAATTGAAGACACACACGAAGTACTAAAAAGAGTGTGACTTACAATATTGTGTGGCGCTAACTATAAGTGCAATAGGATTCAGTGGATGAGGATGTAGACCAATAGAAGTCTGATGGAAGATGTGGAATTAAAACTAGGCATTTGATGTATGTATAGTGTTTAGATGGAAGAAAGGAGAAGATTGAAAAATCAGGCTTTTTTGAAAATTACCAACTCCTTAAAATTGCCAAAAATTGAAAAATACTGTAAACTCATTGATCAATTTAGACTAGATTTCAGTTAAGAACTCAAGCACTCCTTTAATAAAAATTAGTATTTTCCCCCAAAATTCTGAGGAACTACAAAATCTTAGAAAGACTTCCTTTTTTTAAAAAGTCATATGTGCTGTTAGTGTGTGGCAATATGAACTGCAATATTCGATGGATTGGAACACATCCCCCCACCAAGACAAATAGTTGCCACTGCATTTTTGATAGCTGGTTAAGTTTGAAGTTGCAATGGGTGGTTTATGGTGCTGAAGCTTTCTTACATTTCCATTTGCATGTTTTTCATCTTAGTACTTATATCTCTTGAGATTAATAGGGAAATTTTAATCAAGAATTTTTGCACTTGCTGGATTTTACTCTTTACTGTGTATTGGTTAGCATCGTGTCAGTGTACCTCCAACACTTCTCTTCAGGTCTTGATGTTGAAGTCCCAAAGTCTGGGGCTTCCAAAATTTGCAAAGCTTCGTCCAGTTCATAGGCAGTGATGTGAGCAGATCTGCATCAGTGAGCTATGGTGCCAGCTCGTCTCATGTTCTGGCTTCTGCAGAGTGATACCCCCCATGCTGTAATTAGGTCCCAGACATTATTTCCCAGGAGTCATACATGGGAACAAAGTCAAATTAAGAAAGGCCTAACAAATCTTAATAACTTCAGTCTGGAGAGAATCAGACTGAGAGGCAATTCTGCTTAAGAGTCAAAGTAGAGGGGCTGGCCCTGTGGCGTAGTAGTTAAATTTGGCATGTGCTCCACTTCAGGAGCCCCAGTTCATGGGTTTGGATCCTGGGTGCGGACCTACACCACTTGTCAACCATGGTGAGGCAGCGACCCACTTATAAAGTGGAGGAAGATTGGCACAGATGTTAGCTCAGGGCCAATCTTCCTCAGAGGAAAAAAAAACGTCAAGGTAGAACCTTACATACTGGCCACTTCAGGACATCAACAGAGGCAGGAGAACTTTTTAGAGTTTATATTTTCCAAGAGACCACATTGAAGTCATAAATCTGAGCATATCCTGGAGTTGAATGCACTCGTAATTAGATGGACTGAGACCTCATGTGAGATTTTCAACAAACTCTCAGAAGAACAAGCAGAACCCAGACCATCCTGGAAAGCTGCACATAGCCCTAATGGCATTCTCTCTAATATACCTTCACTGATACAAACACAATGAAAAAGAAAATGTGACTTACCTTTCAAAGTCTAGGTATAAGTGGAAGAATAGGTTTCAGATAAGTAGGAAAGAAGTCAAGAAGAATTTACCCACGTAATAGCGGAGTATGGTAGATTGGATTATTATTCTGGATTCTTCACTCTCTCCCTCCACACATGGCTGTGCAGTACTTCCTGGTCTAGTAGAGTAGGCAGAGTATACATCTTTGCCCCATTGATGCTGGGCTTGGTCATGTGGCTTGTCTTGGCCAATGGAATGATGTTAGGTATGAAACAAGCAGGGGTTTTAGATATGCTTGCATGCTTTTGCCTCTTGGACTTTGCTGTTTTTCCTGAGAAAACCTGCCTCAGGTGGCTGCTCTTCCCAAAATAATGAAGCCTTGTGGACCAGATCTGAATCTGAATCTCAATCAAAATGTGGAGTCTTGCTGATCCTAGTCAAACCCAGGTGAGGCAAGCGGAGATCAGATGAAAAGCAGGCTATCCACAGTCTTAAGAGTGAGAAAAACGTTTGTGGTTGAAGCTGCTGAGATTTGGGGTGCAATAGTATTGGAGCAATAGCTGACTAACATACCAAGCTAATGTATTGGACAGAATTTCATATATTAAATATAAGCAAGAGAAAAAAATCATTGAGAATCATGCAGACTGCTACTGTAAAAGGATGTAAGGAGAATAGCATGCAAAAGATGGATGAAGTACATGACCTGGCTAAAGCCTAACCTAAGAGGAAAAAGAGAAAATCCATCATATGTTCTTTGTGTTTCAGAGAAACTTAAGAATATGAATTCAGCAATGCAGGAACTCAAAGCCAAGATGCTACAATAATGTATTGAGAAGCAAGCTCTGTGACAGCTGAGTCCTGCTTGTTTTGTTCACTACTATATCCCTAGTACCTAGAACCTGGCCTGGTATACTATAGGTAGTCAGTGAATATTTAATTCCTAAATCAACTAAAATGGAGATAAAAGAGCCAAGGAAATTAAAGATGAAAAAACCACTTTAAAGGTCTAATAAATAATTAGAAGCATGAGGAAACAGACTAGAGAGCTGAAAGTCAAATTACTGATGTAGAGGAAAAGCATGAGATAATCACAGAGAACACTGAGGCAAAGGACAAAAGTATTAAAACTCTTAGAAGATAATATATATGGAAGAAACAAAGATGGTTCAATAAGATTAATGTGTCCCTGAAATAGAGAACACAGCAAATGCAAGAAGAAATGTACTTACCGTTATAAAAAAAATTAAAAAGGAAGAAAAATTTATAGATTAAAAGGATATGTCATGTTCCATGGAAAAATTTGTATAAAACAGTCAACACTAAAGTATGTAACCAGGTTAAGGTATTTAATTTTCAGAATAAAAAAAGAATTCTTTAGGTACCCAGGCAAGAAGCAAAAAGGGGGATGTATTTGGAGAAAAAACAGTCTCCTTTGGACTCATCTATAGCACAATCAATACTGGAAGGCATTGAAAAAACACTGCAAAGTTCTGAGGGGGAATAAAATGTGTTCCAAGAAAAGTGTATTTGTATAGTTTACCAAGTTGTCATTTAAGTATAATTTGAATTTGTGGGTACTCTGTCCAGTTTTATTCCTACTTGCACTCTACCATTTCTGAATGCATCTCTTTCTCATGTAACTTGACAAACAGCCACAACCAGCAGCAACCAATGTGTCATTAACATTGTCTTTGAACCTCTTCACCTAGCATTCAAGTTCATTAGTAAATTATCTGCCTTCTAGGTTTCACAGTTTTCCAAAGGTTTTTCCAGTATGTTTGCCACTGAATAGTATAGATATGCAGTTTTTCAGCTTCCAATAACAATTTCCTTGTCACTTCCTGCTTGACCAGTATGCTAGTGACTTAAATTTTAGGTTTTTGTTATGGAAGTACATGAGTCTGGACAAATCAGCATAAATTTTATTATGCTGTGGTAACAACCAACCCCCAAATCTCAGTGGTGTAAAACAACTGAGTTTGTTTTTTGCACATGATTCATATCCACTGGGGGATGTCTGGTGGCTATGCTTTATGTTATCCTCACTCTGGTACCCAGGCTGTTGAGCTGCTGCTATTTGGTACATTCCTGGGTTTTGTGGCAGAGAGAAAAATAGCTCAGGAGGGTCTTGCACTGCAGTTAATGGCTGCTGTTAACTCTCTGGCCAAAATTAGGCACGTGGGCTCTAAGTGATCATAAAGGGGTTAGGAATTACAATTTCTGGAAAAAATAAAGCCAGAAATATTTGAGGAAAAACTTTTGTAAGTACTTCACAAGCATTGTCAGACATGACATCAGAATACAGCGTCTGTGGTAGGCATCCTCTAAGAGGTCCCCCAATGATCTCTGCCTCCTATTTTTGTGTAATTCTATCCTTTATAGAGTCTAGGGCTGAACATAATGACTTCTTTCTAATGAATAGAGCCCAAACACAGCCCAGTGGCCACCCTGAGCTGGGGAGACAAAGTTGAGAATTCTGGGGGACCAGTGCAGCCAGAATTTGTAGGGCACAATGCCAGAGAGAAGTGAGTATACAGAGAAAGCTCTGGAGATCTTCCTGGGGTTAATGTGAGCCTTAAACTGCATACTGATCGGTGCATGCATGTGTGGAAATTACCCAAAACTGAGGAAAGAACCATTGGAAAGAAGCAGGCAGAACAATTCCTGGGGTTTACACAGGGCTGGAACTAATTCTCTCCTAATATCTTGAGTGGAGGAACCTTGTAATAGGTGGGGGCATTGAGTTGAGCACACAGAAAGGTATTGCCTCAGCAGTGGAGACAAATTAGCTGTCGATGAAAGGCTGTTCTGAGTGAGCCTAAGAAAGCATAAAGTCAAGCCTCCAAGAGACCACAGTTTCCAAATAACTGTCCCAGACCCAAACTTGAAAGTACTAAGAGGACTAAAAATAAAATCCAGCATTCAACAAAGTAAAATTCACAATGTCTGGCATCAAATCAAAAATTGCAAGATATGCAAAAATGTAGGAAAATACACTCCATAATGAGATGAAAAATCAGTCAGTAAAAACACACCAAGAAATGGCACACATGAAAGAATTAGTAGACAAGGATATTAAAACAATTTATAAATATACTCCATATGTTCAAAAGGCAAAAGGAAGCATGAACAGACTAGGAAGAGGCAAAGAACTATAAAAGACCCAAATTAGACTTCTGTAATATCAGCTCTCTTTTTTAAGGATTCTAGATTTTTATCTCATTCATTGTGTTCTTCATCTCCAGCATTTCTGAGTGCTTGTTTATAGTTTTAGTCTATTTTGTGAAGAATTCTCTCTGTTCATTGATTTTATTCCTGAGTTCATTGAACTGTCTTTCTGAGTTTTCTTGTAACCTGTTGAGTTTCTTTATAACTATTTTGAATTCTCTATCATTTAGATTGTAAATTTCTGTGACTTCAGGATTGACCTCTGGGTACTTGTCTTTTTCCTCTGGTCTGGAGCGTTAATATACTTCTTCATGCTGTTTGATGGGGTGGACTTTTGCTGTCACATAGTGGTAGTATCTGGTCACAGATTCCACCTGCTGCCATTGGAGGGGGGCAGGAGTTGTGTTTTCTCAGCTGACTGTGACCCCTGGCAATTGTGCCTGTCCATTGGAAACTGTGCTGACAGGACCTGTCTGCATTTGCCTCCTGGCCACTGCTGCTTTACACACATATGTGCAGGTGCTCAGGTGGGGATCCCCTGCTCTGGCTGACTGGCTGAGGTGGAGCACCAGGTGGAAGGGGGTGAAGGGGTGCTTCCTTTCATGTGCACAATCCCATACACTCCCACTCTGCACTCACTATCTGCCTGCCTGGGCTGCTTGGCTTGCAGGGGACACCCCCATGATAGCTTAGCTGCCTTGGTGTGGAGCATTCCAGTGGGCTGAGAGACAACTCCAAAAAGGAGAGCATTCCTGCAAAGAGCTACCTTATTCCCCTTCTCCTCTTAGAGTTGCACACTGGCTGCTGTGCAAGGTCCTGCATCCTAGGTTGCTGCCTGCTGCCACTGGGGAAGGGAGAGGAGATCTGCTTATCTCCTTCCATTGACTCTTGGGGGGGGGGTCCAGCACCCCCATCTTCAGACGTGTGTCTGCATGGATCTCTCAGACATCTTTTGTGTTGTTTGAATATCCTCTGTTGGTATATGAATGTCATTTTCATTGTATCTTAGTGCGGAGAGACTAAGGGAAGAGCTCACTCTGCCATGATGCTGATGTCAGTCTCCAGTTCAATTATTTTTTGGAAGACAGTGGCTACATAAGCTGAGTCCAAATTAGACTTCTTGAGATAAAAAATACATTGTCTAAGATGAAAAACACACAGGATGGAATTAAGAGTGGATTAGACATTGCAAAAGAGAAATGAACTTAAAGTGACCATATTAATAGAATTATACAAAATAAAATAAAGAAGAAAAAAGATAATAAAAAAAAGCAGGATTAATGTCCTGTAGGACAACTTCCAACAGGATTATATATATGTAATTGGAGTTCCAGAGGGAGGAAACAAAAAATACTTGAAGAAATAATGGCTGAGAAATTTCCAAATGTGATAAAAATTATGAACCTACAGACCCAAGAAGATCAATAAACCTTAGAGACAAGAAACAGGGAGAAAACTATACCAAGTACATTAAAATCAAATTTCTTATTGTCAGTGATAAAGAGAAAACCTTAAAAGCACCCAGAGAAAAAAGACACACTACACATAGAAGAACAAAGATAAGAATAACGGCAGGCCTTGATGGAAACAATGCAAGCCAGAAAACAGTGGAGAAAAACATTCAAAGTAAAAAAACACAAAACTCTCATCTTAGAATTCTAAACCTAGCAAAAATTTTGTTCAGAAATGAAGATGAAATAAAGACATACAAAAGCTGAATGAATTAATCACCAGTGGACCAGAACTGTTGAATGAAAACCTTTAGACAAAAGGAAAATGATGTTGGATGGAAATCTGGGTAAAAAACACTAAAAGTGATAAATATGTGGGTAAATATGAGAGACTTCTCTTGCTTTTCAAATTTCTTAAAAAGATAATTGTTTAAAGAAAAACTAATAATGTATTGTGGGGTTTATAATATATGTAGAAGTAAAATATATGACAACAAAATAATACAGGATGGGAGAGGGGAATGGAATATACTTATAAGGTTTTTTATAGTATATGTGAAGTGGTATAATGTCATTTGAAGGAAGACTGTGAAAAGTTGAAGATATGTACTATAAACCCTGAAGTAATCAAAAACAAAACAAAACACAAAGAGTTATAGCAATAAACCAATAATGGAGGTAAAATAGATTCATAAAAATGCTCAGTTGTGGGCCGGCCCCGTGCTGAGTGGTTAAGTTCGTGCACTCTGCTTTGGCGGCCCAGGGTTTCGCCAGTTTGGATCCTGGGCACAGACATGGCACTGCTCATCAGGCCATGGTGAGGCAGCGTCCCACATGCCACAGCTAGAAGGACCCACAACTAAAAAATATACAACTATGTACTGGGGGATTTGGGGGAGAAAAAGCAGGAAGAAAAAAAAGATTGGCAACAGTTGTTAGCTCAGGTGCCAATCTTTCAAAAAAAAAATGCTCAGTTGTTCCAAAAGAACAGAATAAGAAGAAAAAGGAAACAAAGAACTGATGGCACAAATAGAATACAAATAGCAAGAGGGCAGATTTAAATTCAATCATATCTATCACATTAAATGTAAATAATCTAAACACGCTAATTAAAAATCAGAGCTCATTAAAGTAGATTAAAAAAAGCAAGACTCAACTATATACTGTGTATAATAAACTCACTTTGAATATAATGACCAAATTGGTTAAAAGTAAAAAGATAGGAAAAGATACATTATACTAACGCTAATGAATAGAGAGTAGCTATATAAATTTCAAACAAAGTAGATTGCAGAGCAAAGAATATTACTAGGGACAAAGAAGGATATTTCAAAATAATAAAGATGTCAATCCATCAAGAGGACATAACACTACTAAATACTTATGCACCTAATTACAGAGCTTCTAAATATGTGAAGCAAAAACAGGCAAAATAGAAAGGAGAAACAGATAAATTCATAATTATAGTTGGAGATTTCAACATCGTTATTTCAATAATTGAAAAACAAGTATACAGAAAATCAGTAAAAATGGAGAAGACTTGAACAACTCTGTTAACCAACTAATTACATGTATAAAACACTTCACCGAACAATAGCAGAATACACATTCATTTCAAGTTGCACCAAGACAGTTCATATTCTGGCCATAAACAAGTCTCAATAAATTTAAAAGAATTAAAATCATACAAGGAATTTTCTCTGACAACAACGGAATCTAAGAAATCAGTAACAGAAAAGTAGCTGAAATATTCCCAAATATTTGGAATATTTTTAACTGAAATTAATTTAATTAAAACATTTAATTTAAAAAAGGGAAGTTTTAACTGAAGAAAATGAAAATACAAAATTTTGAGCCAGCCCTGATAGCCTAGTGGTTAAAGTTCAGTGCTCTCTGCTTTGGCAGTCCAGTTTTGTGTTTTGGGCACAGAACCCCACCACTCATCTGTTAGTATCCATGCTGTGGCAGCGGCTCACATAGAAGAACTAGAAAGAGTTACAACCAGAATATACAACTATGTACTGGGGCTTTGGGGATAAAAAAGAAAGAGAGGCTGATTGGCAACAGATGTTAGCTCAAAGCGAATCTTCCCCACCGCCTGAAAAAACAGAAAAGACAAAATTTCAAAATTTGTGGAATGAAGCTAAAGTAATGCTTTAATGGAAATTTATAGAATTAAATATTTATATTAAGAAGAGAGATCTCAAATCAATGACCTAAGCTTCCGTTTTAAGAAACTAGAAAAAGAAAAGCAAAGTAAGCCCAAAGTGAAGAGAAGGAAAGCAATAGTAAAGATGGAGTGGAAATCAAATAAATGGAAAGCAGAAAATGGAGAAAAATCAGTGAAACCTAAGTATGGTGCCTGAGAGATTAAAATCCTCTTGTGGGCTGCCTTGCTCAAAGGATAAAGTCTAAAACCTTTAACTTGAGTTCACGTTCCTGCGTGATTTGACCTCTCTCTGACCCGAACTTTTAAAATATTTCTCTACTGTGGTTATACTGGTCTTTCAGATCTTCTGTTGTCCTCTCTACTGGCACATGAACTTTGTACATGCTGTTTCCTCTGTTTGACCCCTTCCCAGCTGTCTCGATGTCTTTGCTCCCCACCCATTTCCACCTTGTTAATGCCTACTCGTCCTTTAGATTTAGGTTTGATATCCTAGTCTAGGACATGACCCTACCCTAACCTGTAAACTCCACTAGGACAGACACTGTGTTTGTTTTCCTCAATATTTTATCTTCAGCACCTAACACATGCCTGGCTCATGGTGGATTCTCAGCAAATATTTGCTGTATGAATGAATTAGTTCTAATAATGGATCTATTTTATTAGGATATGCCCAGTTCAAACATCACTCCTTTTCTGCATCTCATGAATCAATATGCTCAGGATTGAAAGACCACTATTCTTGGGCTTATGAGAATTAAGAGAGAGTATTTAGAGATTTCACCATCTTTTTTTTTTTCCCACCATTTTTACTTCACTCATTCACCCATTTCTCTGATCTGCTGGAGAGTCAAGCTCGTTTTGTCTTCTGATGTATTACTCTAGTCCTGGAAAGTTTCATCATTAAGCCTGCTATTTGGTTTGTTTCATTGTATCACCCCTACTAAAAAATGAAACTTGGCACGACTTGTGTCGAATAAACTAGTTAAAAATAATGGTAAGTAAGAGGAATTTAAGAATATTCCACATGCAGATACTTTACTTTGTAGTTTAAAGACATATCAGTGACTAAAAAGTGAAATCAATGCCTCAACATTCTGATTTCAAGAATTATACAAAAAGACAAGAGAACTTGTCCTGACTGATTTTTTTTTCTCTTTTCTTTTTTTAAGGTATGGGTTTTTTGTTTGTTTGTTTGTTTTTGGTGAGGAAGATCGATCCTGAGCTAACATCTATTGCCAATCTTCCTCTTTTTTTTTTTTTTTTCTCCCCAAAGCCCCAGTACACAGTTGTATATCCTGGTTGTAGGTCCTTCTGGTTTTTCTATGTGGGACGCCACCTCAGCGTGGCTTGATAAGTGGTGCGTACGTCTGCGCTCAGGATCTGAACCTGTGAACCCCAGGCCACTGAAGCAGAGCACACAAACTTAACTGCTATGCCACTGGTCTGGCCCCTGATTAATTAACCAATACCATTTTACAGACAAATTTGTGGTGATTTGCACCAAGTCTCAGAGCTAACGTAGTGTTAAAATTCAAACCTAATTCTGATGCAAAAGCCATCATTTTCCCACTGCCATCTCCACTAAAAAATATAAATTATTTAAAAATTTTGCCATCCTAAGGATCAGATGTTTCGGTCCTAATGAGACATTGGCTAACAGTGGCCAGCAAATATTTTACTTCATCTGACTATGACACAGTTGGTTAAATGGTTTCTCCGAGCTAAAATTGTGATCAACTATTCACAGCACCTTAGTAACAAAAAGAATGTAGAGGCAAAATTCTGTCTAACATCAACTTAATTATGTAAAATGCCAATTCCCAATAAATAAAGCATATGAAAAACAACAGTGGGAACTTAGCATAAAATGTAGATAGTGAAAAAGATTTTTCATTGAATGTAAAAAATGCTCAGTAGCATTGAATAGTTCAGTCATCTACGAATGTTGAAAAAAATTCGTTGCCGAAGAGTAATGTTCTGGCTTAAGGGCTAAACTTAAGTGTTACAGTCGGTGGGGTAAGTTGTTGATGTAGAAATGGGAGAGGGAAGGCAGTCCAGAAGACAATTTTCCACTTGTTGCTGGAGCCATGACCCGACACATTTTATCCTTTAGCAGGTAGGAAACTATGCGAAAGTACCTTTGACGTAATGTCTGGGTGTCACTGGGACATCTGATCACCATTCCTTTGGCGAAGATGGTATGGACAGAGGAGAACCTCAGGGACCAGGGAACCAAATGGAGAGGACAGTACAAGATGTATTCTTCCTTTCTCAATTGTCGTTATCCCTGCCATTTGGGAATTTCCAGACTCATTTGAGGAAACAGGAAAGAAGAAGTAGTGCAGGCATTAGAGGGTGTACAGAATCCCATGTTGGAAGAGCTATAGAGAAATCCGTAAAGGTGCAGTTTGAGGCCTTCGGAGTGGGATGAGGACCTAAGCAGATTGGATTAATTTGGGTTATTAGTTAAGGAAAAGTCTGGGAGATAAAGATAATGAGGTAAATGGGATATAAAGTGAGGAGAAACTTGTGTGATTTTGTTCACACTGATTAGACTATAGGTCTAGAATATAGATAAATTCAATCATTGATTAAAATATTTAATATTGGAAAATAAAATAAGGCACTGACAATGAGAGTAAACCGTCAAACAAACTGTAGAGATGCTGGATTTTTAGCTAGGTTGCAGCTTGTTGCTGGAACTATGAATTGTGACATTTTATTCTTTAGTAGGTAGGAAACTATGTAAAAGAATCTTCTGATGTCATAATTTCTGGGTGTCACTGGGACATTTGATGATCATTCCTTTGGCATTTCCAGCCTTCTGTGGAAGGTCAGTAGAAGCAATTGATTTATTCACCTCTACAGGAATCAGACTCGGCCTATTTTGGTAAGTCTATTATCATTGATCAAGTTAGCTAAAAATTAATACCTACATAAGAGGGATAAATATACGAAACCATAGATTTTACTATGGTTTTACTAGCTTATCATTGAGCATAACAATTTTTTCCTTGATAATTGACACAGTCTATAAAAACCATTATATACTATTTAAAATTCTAAACTAATTAGTTTTATTATTACCACAATAAACATTACTTATTAGGCATAGACTACTGTACTAGGCATAAGAAACAGTTATGACAGTTTTCATTTTTCCTGTCGTTTGTTGAAGACATGCTAATTTGTACAAGTTAGAATGATTAATTACCCACTGTGTGCCAGGCACTGTTCTAGGTATTGAGGATTCAGTCAGTGGTGACAAAGACAGACGTGGAATGGGCATGGGGGGACAACGAACAAGCAAAAACATTTACAAAAAATTGGGACACCAGCTCTCAACAGGGAACAAGTTCCCTCCCCTACGAGGGAACATTTACGATGTCTGGAGACATTTTTGACTGTCACAAGTTTGGAGGAGGGCTGTTATTGGCATGTAGTGGATCAGGCCTTGCATGCCGTGTAGCATCCTACAATGCCCAGGATGGCCTCCTCCCTCCCCGACAAAAAATTATCTGGCCCCAAGTGTCAGTAGTGTCACAGTTAAGATCTCTTGAATTAAAGTGATGAGAACTGTTACAAAGAAGAATAAAGACTGCTGCGAAAACTTATATCATGGGGGTTATGGAAGGCTGCTCCGAGAAAAGTGCAATGTAACTTCAGACTTAATGAATGAGTCAACCCTAACAGGGAAAGGGTGGGGCAGTAGGGTGGGTAAGAGTTCCAAGCAGAGGCAACAGTAGGCAGTAAGGGGCTTATTTTATATAGCTCTGTGTGTGTAGGTATATCATACAGATCGTATACATCTCACATATGCATTACATTATTATATATATATTTAGTAGTGCTCAGTAGCATCTGCTGAGTATAATAGTTAACATTTACTGAGCACTATGTGTTAGGCACTGCACTTTGCATGTATTATCTTATTTAATCCTCACTATTACCTTGGAAGTAGATACTATTATTATTCCCAATTTATCCTTGAGAAACATACTCGGCTAAGCACCTTGCCTAAAGTGACATAGTCAGTCCAACTCTCCCCAGGGACTTTCTTAACTAATGCACTGTAGTTGTAGAGAGGCAGGGGGAGTGACCACCAGGAACAGCAGGATTAGCTGAAGATATCTTGGCGGATGTGAAACTCAGCTGTACTTCAAAGGAAGACAAGGGCTTAGAGAGGCAGAGAGGCGGTGGGGGGTGGAGTGCAGGCTCAAGCTTGTTGATTGCAGAAACCATTTAAAGGCAAACTGGATTTTTGTCACACAGCAGAAATGGACTTCAGTCATGGTAACTATAGGGCACAACTTACTTTTACCGTGTAGTGGCTATTTTATATTTGTTGTGAGACTTAAAATTGTATATAGGGAAGTGGTGTGTCATACAATATTTACACGCTTTTACAGGTGTTTAAAAATGTCATTTTCAGAATGTTTCTCTATGCCTGTAACAACATAGTAACATTAAAAATTCCAAAGAACTATTTGAAGACAACTCACCTTCCCACCATTATTTTAACTTTCTAATCTAGGTTTTCAGTGAATTATGCCTTTTCGGTTTGGGATGCAGCCAAGGTTTCCAGTGGAAGGAGGAGATTCTTCAACTGGGCTAGAACCTGGGATGAGCTCCGGGGCTGCCTGTAACGGGAAAGAGATGTCACCAACCAGGTGAGGTCTTCTTATCCCGACAACTGAGGAAATGTGTACTAGCTGTCATCGATACCAACTTTAGCTGATGATCAATATTAGCAAGAAAAAAGCCTGGGAAGATTGCTATTATTCAATTAGTATCAGCAAACATTGCTGTTATTCAATTGGTATCAGCAAACATTGCTGTTATTCAATTGGTATCAGCAAACATTGCTGTTATTCAATTGGTATCAGCAAACATTGCTGTTATTCAATTGGTATCAGCAAACATTGCTGTTATTCAATTGGTATCAGCAAACATTGCTGTTATTCAATTGGTATCAGCAAACATTGCTGTTATTCAATTAGTATTGTAGATTCCAGGTTTTCTTAGCACAGAGTCTGTATTTTGTACCTCTGTAAGTCTTAACGACAGACCAATTTTTCTTTCTTTTCATAAATTTTAGCTAGTTTTTTTTTTGTTGATAGTTCCAAGATTAGCTATAGCATTCAATTAAACAAGCAAACCTTCAGTGCTGTTACGTTCAGGGCACTGGGCCAGGCCTGAGGCTACAAATATGAAGAGGACTCAGACCTCCAATTTAGTGTCACTTTGACTTCGATTTGACTTTTGACAGAAAGAGAGTGATATAGATTATGGAGATTCAATAAAACAAAATCATTTTTGCAAAATTGAAGAAAACTGTAACAAGTAGGGTTTGTTTCGCTTTTCTGCTATTTACCATAGCAAAACTCCAAATACTACATTGTTAGATTCCTCACGGCTTAGAAATTTTTAGAACACAGGTTTAAGCTTAATAAGGTAGGTACTTTAAAAACCAAAGTTCTTCGAGGATAGAGTAGGCTACTTTGGGAATACTGAGCACTTGTCTTTAGAAATGACTAAGGTTGGGTGATTATCGAAGGGAATGTTGGAAAGGAAATTCAGGCACTAGAAATATTTTTGGACTAGATGTCATTTAAGAGCTCCTTTAAACCTGAGATTCTGTCAACATTTGATCAGTATGTGGAATAGTATGTTCGGTTTTATATTTTTCCAAAAATATTCTAGCTTTTAAATCACTCAACTGAGGTGATTTTAAGGTGCATACACGTATGAATTGCAGTGGTATTATCACTTGTGTTTACAATTGTAAGCTCTCCCCATTTTTTTTTTCCATGTAGCAATCACTGCATACCTTTCAAAATGAACATCTGGATGGTTATCTTTATTAATTTCCTGTGATTAAATGTATGGCAACAACCACAATTTCTTTGCAACATAAGTCTAAAATGTCTGCCTCATCAGTGACACTGTGTTATAGTTATTTTGTGACATTTAAAAATATCAAAATGACTTAAAGCAGTTGAATATACACTCAAACTTTGGTGCTCTGAAAAAGTTTCCTTTTTAGTATCTAACTACATATCATTTGCTCTTTCATTCAGGCAACTACGAAGATGCCCTGGAAGTCATTGCCTGACAATAACTGATGTTCCCATCACTGTCTATGCAACAATGAGAAAGCCACCTGCACAAAGCAGCAAGGAAATGCATCCTAAATAGTATAATTAAGTCTTTAGTAGAGGTCTGACTAGGTCAAGGGTAATGGGCCAGTATCATCTTATGATCCGGTAAACAAATAAAAGTGGTGGCACCTTTGGATGATGACAACAGTTGAAATGTTTACTTTTAGTAGGAAAAGACAGAAATGTAGTCTGTAAAACACATGTAGTGATAAGGCATGAGTTATGTTTGATAGATAAGACAGAATAATATTTCACAATTACAGAGTACCTTAGAGATCATCTTGCTCACAGTAGACCATTAATATCAATAATTCAGGATGAAGCTTAATCTACCTTGATTATCAACAAAGAAGGGCCCATCTAAATGCTTAATGTATTTTAGACTGCTTCCTTTGTTTATTTTTGGGTTACTACATAGCTGAATCCTTTCACTTGAATATTCAACGCCAGTTTCTGGCTTCATATCTTTTGATAATGCTCTGCCCAGGAATAATTATATTGGGTGAGAAATGTTGCCCAGTGGATTATGCATTTTGAAAGAATATCCAAGACCAAAGAAAGTTCTTAGTCCATGGTTAATCCATGGTTAAGCACAAAAACTGCTTGCATATAGAAGCTCAGGTAATTGGTTAAGTTTATTATAATGAGGCCAAGGCTATGGTTCTAACCCCTGTTTTTCCAGAAAAAAGTGATGTCCCATCATCCCACTGTACCTCAAGTCCCAGACAATCATCTTGAAATTGCCCACAAGTGGTACTGAGAAACCTCAGACGGATCTTTTTGTTTGATTAGACTTAACGATCAGTTGTGAGATCTAAGCCATCTCTGTTTTCTTCTTCTTGCAATGGTCCCCAGAAAGCTCAGCTTGCTTCCTTTTCCTGTTGATGGTTGCCACCATCCATCCCATGAAATTGTCTTCTCCAAAAGGGTCAGACTTTAGGGTCAGATACATTTCCCCCAGTTTCTTGTCGATCTTCCTGCTCCTGAAGATATACATTTAAACCTTTTTAAATGAAAGGTTTATTAGCTTATAATTACATGGACATAGATGCATGTGTGCTACATGAGGTGAAAAAGAAAAACTTCCTGGGATTTATAAATGGAAAAATTCTGAGAATTATATATTTATATATATATAAACTGGAAAAATTCACACTGTGCTGGGAGGTGTTTGAATTCCAACCAGCTGGAGTAGAAATACCTTGTTAAATATGTGGGGCATTGAGTAGAGACCTCAGAAAGTTCACACCTTAGTAGGAGATCTAAACTAGTGCTAGGCTAAAAGCTAATGTATACCAACCTTAAGAAAGCTTAAAAACAAGACTTGGGAGAATCAAGGTGATCCCTAAGTAACTTAATTATCTGGTAAATAAAAAATTAATACTCCTTAAAGGAAGAGAACAAAATCCAGAAAGGAAATTGCCCAAGGCTAGGGAAAGAATAACAGGAAAGGAGAAAGGAGTGATGGAAAATTCCTCAGAGCTCATATAAGACGGGGAATAATTTGTATTTCAACCAGAGTGGAAAGATCTTTTAATAGATGGAGCATTGAGTAGAGTCCTCAGCAAGATGTTGCCTCAGTGGAGGTGGTTTTGGGGTGGGAGGGCAGGAATAGCTTTAGACTGAAGGCTGCTCTGAACCTGCCCTAATAAAGCTTAAGAGCAAGACTTGAAAGGATCAAACTGATTCCAAGTAACCAAACTGCATACAAGGAGGGGGGAAAAACCCCTCAAAATTTAAGGAACTACAATAAAATCCAGCACTAAAAATGTAAAATTCACAATGATCAGCATCCAATAACAAATTACCAGAAATTCAAAAAAGAAGGAATATACAACCATAGTCAAGGGAATCATTAGTCAATAGAGACAGACTCAGAATGACAGGTGATATCAGTAGCAGACAAGCTACCATAAATATTCAAGTAGTAGATGAAAGCATAATTATTATGAGGAGGGAAATGGAAGTATAAACAGGACCCAAAGTAAATTTCTAGAGATGGAAAATACAATATCTGATATAAAAGTATACACTGAATGGAATTAAGAATGGATTAGACACCAGAGAAGAAAAGATTAATGAACTTGAGGACATAGTTATACAAATTATCCAAAATGAAATACAAGAAAAAAGAACTAAAAGAAAAGCATAAATTTTGTGTTTCAATATGAAGCAGTCTAACATATATGTAAGTGTTCCCAGAAGAAAGAGGGAAGATGGAAGATAAAAATTTGAGGAAATAATGGCCAAAATTTTTCCATACTTGATGAAAACTATAAATTCATACATTCAAGTAGCTAAACTGACCACAAGGAGAAGAAACATGAAGAAAACAAAAAAAGCCATACAATTACATTATATGAAAACCAGGGATAAAGAGACAATCTTAAAACCTGACAAAGAAAAATGACACATTCATTCAGAGGAACAAAAACAAGAATGAGAGCATGCTTTTCATCAGAAAACATGCAGGCAAGAAGGCCATGGAACAATAAAGCATCTTTCAAAAATGGTGAAGGAAAGCCTTTTCAGCCAAAAAATAAAAAAATGCTGAGAGAATTTATCACCAGAAGATCTGTAGTATAGGAAATGTTACAGGAAATTTTTCTGGCAGTAAGAAAATGATACCAGGTGGAAATTTGTATCTGCATAAAGAAAGAGCACAGGAAATGGAGAATATGTGGAGAAATATAAAAGCCTTTTTCTCATTTTTAAACATTTGTTTAACAAGTAACTGTTTAAAGCAAAAATAACAATTTGTATAAAAATATAATGTATGATAACAATAGCAAAAAAGAAGAAGAAAAATGGAAGTTTACTTTTGTAAGTATCTTAGGGTATTTATGAAATGACAATAGTATTTGAAGATAAACTGTGATAAGGTAAACACATATTGTAAACTTTAGATTTGTCTCTGGAAACAAGCGAACAGTAACAGAAAGCTAATACAGAGAGATAAAATGGAATAAATATCACTCAATTTATCCTAAAGAAGATGGGGAAAGAGGAAGAAAGGAAAAAAGATAGTAGATTTAAGCCAAACCATATTGATATTTGCATTAATTACAAAAGGTCTAAACACGTCAATTAAAAGGCAGAGGTCGTCAGATTGGGTAGAAAAGAAGATGCTGTTTACATGAACATACTTTAAATACTAAGACGGATAAAATTGAAAGTATAAAAGGACGAATATAGACATACCATGTAAACGTGAATCAAGAGAAAGTCGGAGTAGCTATCTTAGTAATAGACAAAATAATTTTAGAGCAAGGAATACTACCAGGGATAAAGAGAGAGGTTTCACAACAATAACCGGGTCATAACAATCTTAAATGTTTATGCAGAGCTTCAAAGTACATAAATCAGAAACTGATGAAAAGGAAAAGAGAAATAACTTCACAGTTATAGCTGGAGATTTCAACGTCTTTCAACAACTGGTAGAATAATGACAGTCGGGTTGAATACTATACATTCTTTTCAAGTACACATGGAAAACTTACCAAGAATAGACCACATTGTAGGCTACGAACTAGTCTCAATAAACTGAAAAGTATGCAGAGTATGCAAAGTATGTTCCATGACAGAATTAAATTTGAAATCAACAGCAGAAAAACATCTGGAAAATCTCCAAATATTGAGATACTAAATGATGTACTTCCAAATAACCCCTAAATAAAGAAGAAACGACAAGAGAAATTAGAAAAGTATTTTTAACCGAATGAAAATGATAACAGAACATATCAAAATGCAAGAGGTCCAGATAAGTAGAGCTTAGAGAGAAAGTGTTAAATTCTTTCATTAAAAAATAAGAAACGTCTCAGGTCAAAAAGCTTTCACCTTAAGAAAGCAGAAAAGATGAGCAAACTAAACCCAAAATAATCAGAAAGAAAGAAATAATGAAGATAAGACGAGAACTCAATGAAATAGATAAATAATAGAGAAAATCAATGAAACCCAAAGCTAGTTTTTTGAAAAGGCCAATAAAATTGATAAACCTCTAGACAGAATTATCAGGGGAAAAAAAGGCACAAATTACTGATATTAGGAATGAGACTGGGGACATTACTATGGATCAAAAAGACATTATATTAAAAGGATAAATTTTTTTACCAGTATGAATTCTTTAGTCTTCTAAAGCTTCTACCTTGAGTCAATGCTTTCCCACATTGCTTACATTCCTAGATAGGAGCTTTCTGTAAGGGAGTGTTATGAACAGGTGTTAGGGCAACTCTGTGGTATCGTGTTTTCGTAACCTTCCTCTAGGCTGACATCAGCACATTAATCATCTGTCTTTAGACATGATCATTTGAAAACATGTCAGTTGAGGTGTCACTGTCTGCAAACTCCCTATGGACTGCCTGGGCTGGTGAGGAACTTAATGCCGAGCAGCCGCCATTACTACTAGGAATTCCCTGAGGGACTCAGTTGCTGCTTCTGGCTGGCGATATTATGCTACATTCCTCTTATACGTGCTTCTCTGTCCCATGCTTTGGCCGATCATGTCAGGCTTGCATCCCTCAGTCTCAGCTACCCTGTGCCTGCCCCATCCTGCCCCGTAGTAGTGTCCTCTGGGAATGGTATCCTCTGGTGTTGTGAAGTTTATAAACTAAGTGACCTTATCCATGGTAGCCAAGCTTCTCTGCTTTTCAGGACTTGAAAGGTTACCAAAGACTTGAAGGAGTGCTTCTTCTTGTCTCTCTGATGGGCTGTGCCATTTTTTCCCTCATCTTCTCCTTACTCCTTCAGGCAAAGCAGAGATCCCTGGGCTCAGGGGAACCCAAGTGGAGAAGTCAGTATCAGTTTTTCTTTTCCTCAGACTCCCAGGCACTTTACAAGTGATCGTCTTGGGAGGGGAGGGGTAACTTTTATGGAAACTGCTTTCCAGCAATTCACTCAATGAATATTTATTGAACATGTACCTACATGTCAGGCACTGTTTTCAGCTCTTACATCAGTGAATAACACAGACAAAAATTTGTGGAGCTTACATTCTGGACAGTGTCTCCTTCTGTTGCCTTTCTGGCCTCTTTAGACTGTGTGTGTGTGTGAGATGTGTGTGTGGTGTGTTGGGGGCATTGTGGTGTTACATTGCTGGGTGTGCTGAAATGGCTTCTCTGAGTCAGTCCTAAAGGAGAAGGGATTGGCTCCACACCTCAAAGTGTGGTGAACTGAAAATGTGGTGTATTTGCTGTTTTATGGTTCCAGCTCTAGGCTGCAGTCACCAATTTAGAGAAATGGGAAAGACTCTGCCTGATACCCTATACTACCATGTTACATACACGGGCCCAGAGAACAAGTACATCCCAGCATCTTCTGAAATACCCCCACCCACCCCCCAAACTCTGGGCTGAGACCTGAGGTGGTCTGTACTACACAAAGGACAGGTGGATGTATTATCCCAGGTCTACAGAATGGGAAATGCGGAGGTTTTTTCTTTTTTTTAAAGTGTACCTCTATAAATCTGTGTGGAAAACACTTAAAACCATGCTTTCACATAGTTTCATTTTGGCCTCAGCTGTTAAGTGCTTGATTCTTTCCATGTTTCCCAATTTAAAATTTCAGTAGAAAATATCCAATTGTTTGAATTCATCTTTAAATACCACCACACAATGGGATGTTTCTTCACTGGAAAGCTATAGGGTGGTATCAGCTGTGGCCGTGAGAGGAGGAGGTGGGACACAGGCCCAAACAGGGCTGTCCCTTCACAGTGGGCTATAGCAGGTCTCTTCATTTTGAAACCGCTCTGAACTGGCGGGGACTGTGAATAATAACTAGTCAAAATTACTATAAGCACCCAGCCCGTATTTTCTCTATATGAAGTCCTGATATACTATGTTTAACTAAAAGAAAAAAAAATCCTACTTCTTCCTCCCTAGACAGAAGCTGGGAAAAGATGGGGTCCCATCTAAGAACAGAATCAAGCTCTTATAAACGGTAGATTCTAAATTTCAGAAGGTCGTCGTGTCGTCGTTAAGAGGGTGTGGGTCAGGAGATTCTCATTTGCCAAGCATAAGAATGTGAAATACTAACTCTTCAAAGTGGCTTTATGAACTGTGGAGAAGGTAGAGGCATTTCTGTGGTTTCAGTCTGTCTATATGTGAGGCTGTGTGCCTGGCTGCTGGAGCTCCGGACAGGGTCTGCCCCTGGGCTGGGTTAGTTTACTTTGTGCTACTGCTGAGAGTGAGGGATAGAGCGGCCCTCTGGGATGCCTCAGAAAAATCTTTCAGAAAAGAAAACAGTAGGTGGTTTCAAAGCCACTTCTTCCCGCTTGCGTCTGATGGAGGGAATATTGTGAG
This sequence comes from Equus asinus, assembly GCF_041296235.1. Taxonomy (NCBI): domain Eukaryota; kingdom Metazoa; phylum Chordata; class Mammalia; order Perissodactyla; family Equidae; genus Equus; species Equus asinus. Next base: position 47,266,313 of record NC_091813.1, read on the forward strand.
GGTTCAGTGTGTTTTAAGCACTGGTTCAGTCTGTACCGGTTAAGGCCCTAGGCTCTTGGATTCAGAGTTTTTAGCCCAGAAGTCACATATGGCTGTCAGAAGGTTTTGTTTGGTCAGCCCGGTATTTTTCCTCCTGTTGTGGTTGCTGTTGCTTTAATTTAATTAGTTACTAACTGAAAAATCAGGCCATTTCAACTCTCCCCAAATTTCACGGCTCCAGTTTTTTTTGGAAATTCTGGCCCTTCAAGGCTCGTGTCCTTTCCTGGTGACAATCAGCTGAGTGAAGCACCTGCTGCCCTTCTAGACAAGCCGTGGCAAGTACCTCTTGATTTTCTCAGTCACACCCCACTGGCCTTGCTCCTTTATGGTCCCTTTCTGGCTCTATAGGCATTTGGGTCTGTGCCTCCAGCTCTAGAGACCAGCTGAGGGTTGGCCTGAAGGCAGACAGTCCCCTGGAGGCAGGAAGCAAGAGGATAATGTCGCTGTCTCCTGTTTCAAAACCTGGCTCCTCGGTCTAGCTGGATGACAGCTGACAAGCTACGCTGAAACTTTCCAAGTCGCAGGTTTCTCTTCTGCAAATGCTGCCTCGTAGGATTAGTGTGATGAGCAAATGAAATCAACTTTAGTTTATCCTGGAAGCTGGCACTTAGTAAGTCCTCTATGAATTGAGGTTAGCTCTTTACATTGAGATCTTCAACATTATTATTAATGTACCTGAGACAGGAGGGTAGCTGAGGAATATAAGTTATATATATAATATTTTTAAGGTAAGAGATTATTTTATTCCTTAGTAATTCCTCAAAATATTTTATACCTTTTCCCCTTGCCCCAAAAGTTATTCCTTTTACACTTCCTTGATTCTGTTGATATGAGAGCCTATTTTCCCTCATTTTGTCTCCACTGTTATCTTTTCATGTACAATTCTTTTATTTCGGTTTCTGTATTTTAATATTCCACTAGCTAGTTAAACCTATTTTTTGTTTTCTAGACTTTATTAATGTAGATACCTAAAAAAAAAGATTATAAAATTTTAGAAATAAGACTAATTGTGTTGCAGAGACATGGGGAAAAAACTTTTAATAAAAGGTCTTTTATACTTTTAAATTGAATTTTATGTTTTTGTCCTACTCTCTTTGCTGTCATGTCCTCCTTGATTCCTACAGAACACACAGTAATGGTATCATACAGGAACCTCCCCTCATGCACAATTCTATTGTTCTTTTAAAGAAATAAGGGAAAACGTAGTTGTTTAATTTCTTTTTTCTTTTTTGTAAGGAAGATTGGCCCTGAGCTAACATCTGTTGCCAATCTTCCTCTTTCTGCTTGAGGAAGATTGTCACTGAGCTAACATCTGTGCCAGTCTTCCTCTATTTTATGTGGGATGCCACCATAGTGTGGCTTGATGAGCAGTTCTAGGTCCACGCTTGGGAGCTGAACCTGCGAACCCCCCGCTGCTGAAGCAGAGCACGCAAACTTAACCATTACGCCACTGGGCAGGCCCCCTTAATTTCTTTTTTTATCTAGAAAAAATTAAATTATACTTCCATTTTTCTAATAATTTGTTAGAAATGTACTTTATTACACCTTGATAACTGCTATAAACCTAAAATATTTTTGTTATACTGATAGACCAAACAAAAGTGCTAAAGGCAAATCTATCATCTAATTTTAGATTTTACATAAATTAGTCGATCTTTTCAGGATAATGAGAAGTATACCGAAGATATTTTGATATAGATTGAAAGTTATCTTCCCTGAAAGAAAGATGAATCTGAGAAGCTAGCCACACTTTAGAAATGTGTGCCAGTGTTTATTTAGAATCCCTTCTATTTTATTAGAAACAGGAACAGTAATTTCACCAGCAGGAAGTAATACAATACAAGTAAGTTTAAAACTGCTTCGATGTCCATTGAAGACATTTTGGATCCAAGGTAAGAACCCAAATGAGAAATAATAAACTTCCAGTCCCTGATGATTCATTTAAGTCCTGATTAACTAGATGGAAGCTTCCACCGGGGGAAGAGTTGTGGTTCCTCTTGGCCGGTTTTGTGTTCCTTTCAGTGCTCTTGAGAACTTTGTCCTTGGGCAGCTCTGCTCTGCTCTGCTGTGTCAGGCTGCCGGACAGGAGTTGATGCTCACAGCACCGCTGACCAGGGCTGCTTTACTGAAGCTCACCGGGCGCCCGTCGATCATAAAGTGACGGATGCAGCCTGTGAAGGGTCTGCCGGGGGCCAAGCGCTGTGTCAGGAGAGACTCTGAAAAAAGACAGTAATGAAAACAAAGATTGCAATCGAGCCACTCCAAGCCCAAATATTACTTTGTGGGGAAAATATACATAATAATTGCTTACATCATTGCAATGATTTACATGTCAAAAGTGGAATATAGTAATATTTCTCAGGAATATCATCTGCTTTCCAAGTAATATGAACACGTGGTAGTTTTAAAGTTTTGCCATGTTTTCCATGATCAAATTTCTGAGTATACTGCAGCTGTCTTCCAAGGCTGAAATTGACCACTGACATGCAAAGCCTCAGCAGTGAATTTTCAGGATGTACCTGTGCTCTTTAGAGTTAATTTCACCTGGGCCTCACTTATTTTGTGTGCTTTGCTGAGAAGCGGGAAATTTTTACCATCCACACTCTTTTTGGACTTGGTTAATGTTTCTGTTTAATTTGTATCACTACTTTTCACCCTTAACCCTCCACATTTTTGCCAAGCTCATAAAATATAATGAGAAAATAATGAATTCAAATAAACTGAATTCTAATTTTTCTGAGCTCAGTGTTTAAGAACAGTAAATAGGATAATGATAACTAGCCTAGTCTCTGGGTGGGCACAGGTGCCCTGAGGTATGCCAGGGGAATCTTCTTCCCTTAATTAGAGATCTCAAAGAAGCCTTATGCTTATTAATTGTACAGACACAATTAAATGTGTTGAGATGATAGAAGCAATATAATTTAAAGCAATTTAGAGAGCTTAGAAATATCATGAAATTACAATCCATTTAGTCAAAGCTTATTATTATGTACAAACAGTTATGTGAACAGTAGCAGACAAAAGATGGAAAACACTTAGAAATCACTAATTCAGGAAGGAACATAGAACAGGACAGCAAATTAAACATCATCAAGCAGCTGTAATAAGTTTTCTAAGCAATGTAGATTAAGAATATGCAGAAGAAGCTTTGTACTGAAAATAAATCATAGAAATAGAATTTCATATTTAGGTTAATTATAAAGTTTTAGATTTGGAAGGGACCTGAGAGATCAATTCCTTTGTCTCTAGATTAGTATCACTATATATATTCTTCAAGCTTGCTCAGTGTGCTTCATCATCAGAATAAAAAGGAGTGAACAGGAAAGACTATAAAGGGGAAGAAACATCTATTTCTTGTGCCCATTTTGGAGGCTAGTTTTAGAACATGGATTTCGATTCTGCCCAGGCTTACCACCCTTCGGTTCATGGGGGACGTCATCTAGAGGAAATAATTCATATAGAAATTATGGCCTGCATAATTCACCACACAACTAATTGTAGGTAGCGAGAGTAAAGTGCCCTAGAACCCTAAGTAATTGATTAATAAAATCAACACATGATTTTAAGCGCGAGCTTTCTTCAGGTTGAAGTATACAAAAGAATGAAGAATTTTTGGTAGAGGTATGAATGGTCAGATCTGTGTTGTAGGGGACTACATTAACTTAAAAAATTCTCTAACTTCTAACTTTGATTTTTAAATTTATCATACAGTAAAGTTGATTTTTTTGGTGTGTAGTTCATTGAATTTTAATGTATTAACATTTTATTGCTTGAAATAATGTCACCAAGGTTCTGCGTGGTATAAGAGAACTGGTTGGGATTCCAAGAGAATTTAGTGCATCCAGGGGTTTTATTTATGACTAATTTCCTTTAGTCATTCTTTTTAATGCTCCAGTTTCTGATGTGATTTTAGTGGAACTAATCTTGAACAGCTCAAAATGATATAATTAATGACATTCAGCTTAAATTATAATTGCTTTTGTTCTAGGCTTACTGGCATGATTCCTAGATGGGATTAAAGCAGCCATGGTGCAGTGGGCTGCTGGTTAGGCCCCCCTGGCCTGCTAGTTCCTGTGTGCTGGCTCATTAGCTAAAATTTGCTACTCATTATATGTCTCAGGCAGGCTGAATTTGGCTCAGGTACATCTTGCCCACCCAGCCTGCGGCGCTTAGCAACTCTTGTAGTGAGAGATGACAGCAGTGTGTAATTCTGAGATCAGACTCTAAAAACAAACAAAAATCAAAGAGACAAATATTTATTTGAGTGACGTAGTAAGCACTTTGGATGCAAAGTAAAGAAGAAATACTATAACTTCCATGAGGGAGGGCCATGCTTGTTTTGTCCATCTCCTGGAGCCCAGCACGGTGCTTAACAGACAATAAATGTTTGATGTGTGTTGAATGAAATCATGTTCCCTGGCAGTAAGGAGTGTCCTAACTTCAACCATATTGTGTGTTAAGAGCTACAACAGTGATATGCAGAGCACATTCTAGGGAGAGAGGGGACGTGTGTGTAAGCAAAAGTCTGAGCTGAGCCTAAAAGTCAATAAGGAGTTAAGTTCAGGGAGGAGTGGGAATTGTTCCTTGAAAAGGTACCAGAGGAGGTAAGGAAGAAGAACGTTTTCCAGAAATTGAGGCCCTGTGCACTTGTACAAAGGCCTGGAGCAAGGGAGCATCCTTGAACATTCAGAGAACTGCAAGTCCCAGAAGGTGTGAGGAGAGCGCAGAGGCAGGGCAAGGAGGGGCCAGAGGATCAAGGACCTCGCATGCTGTGCTGAATTTGATCTGTAGGCCCTCAGGAACCTGTAAAATATTTTACACTATGCTGTGATTTCTAGGAAGAAAGCAATGTGCAGACATATGAGAAGTGATATGACACACCTTCCACATTGCACCTGCGTGAACTGCAATGGTGGCCTTTGCCAGGATCCCTTTCAGAACCGAAGGCAGGAGCAGAGTAGAGGACTGGGGAATGGAGATGGGAGTGGATAGTGGAAGCAAAGGAGAGGAAGGGCTGCTTTTTGAGGGTCTCAAATCTTTCATCAGTGAGTTACTGTTATTGTCAATACTGGTGTTTGAAAAATTCACATTACAAAGCAGAGGAGGGCTTAGTTGCTAGTATTTTGGAGGTACCCAAGGTCAGATGCTTAATTTTGTCTGTACTTTCTCACTCTCTCAATTAAAGCATTATTTGCCTTTACATGGGTCAGTCTTAAACAAACTAGTTAGGAGACAAGGAAAACCATGTTAAGTTTTTCTTTAAAATCCCCACCGAATTCCACTTGTAAAAGCTTGGTTTTCTCCTTATATCCCTCTTTCTAGCTTTAACATTCAGTTTTTCCAAGTTTGTGAAATGTGTGAAACAAACAATTTCAACATAAGGTCATGGTTCCTGCTTCCAAGGTTTAAAACAATTGTGGGGTTCCCTAAGGGTCCTCCTAACATCATCCTGGATTATACACCATTCTTGGTAGATGACAGCAGCAATGTACTGACGATGTTTACAGAACTGCATCTGGGGACCTCTCTTAGGGAATGTCACACATAGGAACAATGGAACTTATGGTTTGCAGCTGTTGCCTCCATCCAGACTAATCCTGGACAGGGAGAACTGTGTATCTCTTCTTCCCTGCTAAGGAAGGGCAGCAATTATCAAGAAACTTTTAGGTTCTCACCAAGGTTCTCAGATCCAAGAGCAGTATAAGTAAATGAATGTTCTTTGTGCTAGAGATAAAACAGAGCGTGTGTTTCACTGTGTGTTTGTGAGGAGACCATGTAAAGGCAAGAGAGAAAAAAGTGAGCAAATATGGCCAAGGGAGAGTACTAGCTACTGGTTAGAATGCTGGGGTCTGGTTTTTAGGGGTTGCTGTGTTGTGATCCCTGTATGAGGAGTCACAATTGTCAGTATACTGTTTCCTATGAAAGGACGTTATATCTAAAGTCTTGAGAATTATTAGGTGAATTATGAAAACACATGGCCCAATTCTTAATACTAGAGTAACAGTGATGAGAACTTACTGCTTTTGGGATTTGGAAACTCGTCCTTTTTAAATGACTCTTACCTGGAACACCTCCAACAAACACAGGCTCCCTGTGATCAACTGGTTTGGGATTCAGGGGTCCAACCACATGGTTCACTTCAGAGTCTACGTCCAACTGAACCACATTTGAATCTCTAATAACTGAAATACAGGGAAGAGACTGGTCATAAGTGGCTCTGGAGTGAATAATTTTCACATGAAAGGGACTCATTTATCACAGCAATGGCTTTTATTTATCCCAGGATAAACCCCTCACTTTCTTAATATCATTGAAAACATCAACGTCTAACCAAGCAAAACACTGTAACATTTTCCTTCGAAAGGGAGAATATTTAAGATACTCTTTCTGCTACTTCCCCCCCATAAGTTATGCATTATTTAAGCAACTCCCCAAGCCTATTTTGGCAGCATTCATATTTTCAAACCACATGTGGATTCAATATACACATTTTCGTCCAGTAACATATGCTTTTCTCTCCTTGGCTACTTTAGACTGTCATCCATCACCTAGTCTACCATATAAGTTATAGCCGAAGTTCTGCCAAGCCATTATCCCACAGGCAGGTGTGTAGACTCATTTTAGAAAGGAAACCCAGGACACTCAGCTTTCTCACCTGTAATTCTGTGCCATCTGCCATCACAGAGACTCTGCTTTGGTGTCACTGAGGTGGAAAAGTCTCGGATGCCATTGTTCACTTTCACTATGACCTGCAAAAGACGGGGTACATTATATAATTTAATTTCACTTCTCCTCATCGTGATAAAACTAAATTTCTTAAGTAATTCACCACAGGGAAGCAACATCCACACATGATTAGCTTTACAATTTGAACACAAGGGGTCACTCTTCAGTTGGCTATAGAAATGGTTTAAACTCAGTGCTCCTAGGAGAGAGAACAAAATGATGACACAGGCGAGAAGACGAGGGAGAGGAACAATAAGAACGAATTCCTTTAATTTCTAAAGATGTTATACAAAGCAGTTAAGGTATCAGTGAAGAGCATGGACTGTGTGGGTTCATATCCCAATGCTCCTACTTACTCTGGGCATCTTCTTTCTCATTTGTTAAACAAGTATGATAATAACAATACCCACTTCACAGAGCCATTGGGGGGCTTAAAGGAATTAATCCGCATAAAGCATAGAATAGTACCTGACACATAGTAAGCATCATACAGGGACTCATTCTTATATGGTTTAATAGAATGTACTGGAACAAAAAAAATCAGTTATGTTAGGAACAACAATGAAAATATGCTGCTTTTTCTTTAATATTTATTTGAATACTCTCATGAATGTTCTTTAGTAATACTATTTTAGGATGAAAGCGGTGTTTATAACAGAATTTTATTTCTGTTATACCAGTTGAAAATAATATATGTATATTATATGTATACACACGAACATGTGGTATACATATAGATACAAAGATATTTTAGTGTTTGTTGGCTTTTTTTTGAAGATTGGCACCTGAGCTAACAACTGTTGCCAATCTTCTTTTTTTTTTTGCTGCTTTTTCTCCCCAAATCCCCCCAGTACATAGTTGTATCTTTTAGTTGTGGTCCTTCTAGTTGTGGTATGTGGGACACTGCCTCAACGTGGCCTGATGAGCGGTGCCATGTCTGCACCCAGGATCCGAACCGGCGAAACCCTGGGCCGCCAAAGCATAGCGCGTGAACTTAACCACTAGGCCGTGGGGCTGGCCCCTGTTTGTTGGTTTTGATAGTTGGATATGTCTGCTGTTTGCATTTGTTGTAAAAAAGTTCCAATTATTTTGTTAAAACCCTTGAATTATGTTGTTATCATTGATGATTTTTTTTCTTTTTTAGCTATGCCACGTTTCCACAGCTCTTTGCTGTAACCAAATCAATTCCCAGTATATGACTCTAAATCCAAACATTGCTTTCATTTAAATATCATGTTATGGCTTCCCCATTTTTTCCCTCCAGTTAGGAAAGATTGATGAAATAATTCTGTGACATAAATTTGCTTCAGATCCAGAATCCAAGGTCAGAGGAGACTGACAGTTGAAACAATTCGTAACACACTACCTGCCCATTTTTCATGTGAACGTTTAGGTACTCCCCATTGACACTGTGGCCGTGAACAAGCGTCCCGGAACTGCTTCTGGGACGGACTTCAAATGCAATCTCAAACTTCAACCCGATATTGAAAGACTCATCTGGGGAGAGAAACACTGTTAGCTCTCACGAACAGCAATCTAAATTTTGTAACCACGGTGTGATTTTGTAATTATATATTCTTATATCTGTTTTTGAAAGTTTAGCACATTTTGCAATAGATAAGTGGAAAGTGGCATTTTCCACATTAGAAACACTGTGGAAAGCTCTGTGGGGGCTGAGATAACCAGCACACCACTCTTGTTTGTGGGAAGCGGGGTGTGGACAGTTTGCTGAAAATCCACTATGGCCGTGGAAGCTCAGGGGAGAAGAAATTGAGTCCAGCTAGTAGGACCCTTTAATATTTCCAAAGTGAGGAGGAAGGGGCACAGGTGCAGAGGCTGGGATGTGTGGAGAGCACTGTGGAGGCCGGGGTGGCTGGATCGTCCCCTGCAAAGGGAGAAGGAGGCACGGTGAGTGGGGAAGGGCTCCAGTGCTCCAGTATGGAAGTTAGATTTTTTTCTGCAGTCATTGAACAAGGGAGCTGACTGTATCAAATCTGTATGATAAAATAATTCTTAGACAATGAAGAAATAACTAACTGGTGCCAGTGCTGCAGAGAATTTCAGAGGAAAGAGAAAGTGAGGGCAGCAAAAGCAGTTAGGAGCCGCCACTGCAGTGATGCAAGAAAATAAATTCTTAAGAGTAGCTGTGTTCATGCCAAGAGACTCATTGCAAACTGCGGCATCTTAATAATGTTCACTTGACGTGGCTCCTTATAAATCACTTTTTAATTTTTCCTGCTATTTGTTAATGTTTATGGAGAACATAAATTGTGCAGGTCGCTGTGCATTTCAAGCTGTCCATGCCTTTGAGTTCTTATCACTGGAATTCAACAAAGGGCTGAGAAATGTGAGTGTTGGTGTTTCACTAGGGATAAAGGAGGAGAAGGGAAAGTAAAATCACGAGCCAGACAAAGAGAGGAAATACTACCTCCACTTATTCTATTGGACCTGGTTTAAGAAAGTATACTTGGCCGCACTGGGGTGTCCTCATTGAGGGGATGTACAAAGCACCTAAGTGCCTTGAGCACAGGGAAGATGTGGAACGTTCTATTTCCTTCTCCTAACCTCCTTCGCAGCACCTATCCTGGGGCCTTCCTCACACTATCAGTTGCTCTATAGAATGCTTGTTGGGTGGATTGGATGGTGATTGTGTGTACCCTGTTAGGATTTTATTCATTTTTAGAACTATTATGTGCCAATACCTGGCAAAGGGACTGTCATACCAGAGGCATGCAATAAAACTTTGTTGAATAAGCGAGAGAATAATAGTTGGGGAGAATAAAAATCCACAAATAAAATTTTGGAAGGTTAGTGTTGTCTGCTGGGTTGCAGGCAAAGGGAGGATGTGGAACTTCCTTTAGTCGGGACAATGGGTCATGCTAAATGGGGTCAGAGAAAGACCTAGAGAGCAAGGTGGCCAAGAGCCGACATGGATCAGACCACGGAGCAGCATAGGAAATTCTAAAGGAGCCAAGATGGTCTACGTCCAGAGGGTTGGCAGCTGTGGAGAAGCTCTAATTTGGGAAAGCAAACAGGGATGGGCACGTGTGTCTCTCTGGAGCGGTAGGAGGGGAGAAGTGATCCTTGTGGAAAGAGGCCATTTTCTAGGTTGAGTGAGTTTGGCATGCTGAAGTTTTAACTCTGGATCCAATATCCCTGTTAGCTACTCCCAGGAAAGACGTATTTCATGACTCATGTTTTCAACACGCATCACTGTTACCTAGAACCACGTATCCTCCTTCAGTTGAAAAGTAAGTTCCTGTTTCCATTGGACCTTCGAAGCAAGGAGTCACGCTAAACGTCTGAGAAGCGGAGGCGATGGAGGCCCCATTTAGCTGCAGGTTGCTGAGACAGCCACTGAAGCTGTAGACTGAGTTTATCTGAGGGGAGAAGATAATTCTTAAAATCCATTTTCCCAACACTCACAGCTGCACCAAAAGGAAAGAAAATGAAGAGATTTGAGTCTTAAGAGAAACCAAGCAATTCCTTGTTTATCCTAGCTATCTGAATGATCAATAGTTTTCCAGGTAGTTGCTTTTTGTATCTAGTTATTTGAAGCTGGAATTTTGCATTTGATAATGTCAGCCTGCAGTAATTAAGCTATGAAAATTTTTCTACATACTGTGACAAAATAAATGGCAGTGGTTTTCAAATGGCATGTTGGAAGTATCCTAGTTTGTTTTCGTTCAAGAATGACAGCTGTGCCCAAGATCACCTAATGCTGATGAGGGCTAGCAAAGTTCTTAACTGCTAAATCTACCATGGATAAATAAACGCAGAAAGCTTGCACTGCTGGCTTCATTAGCTGTGACTGGGGTGGAGCATTTATCATACGACCAGAAGGGAAACTCAGGCTGCTTCAGACAACTGATGTCACACTGCTTTTAGAAATCTTTTCTTTAAAGAGCTTGTCATGGAATGGGGCTACTTACCTAAAATCAAATTAATTATGAACCCCTTGCCCCTTTTTAAATTTTATCCACATACATTAATGGATCTTAGAAATGTATTAACTCTTGTGTTAAAGTCAAATGCATACTTATGTTAAGAAAAATTCAGTACTTTGGTGCATTTCCTTTATTGCTACATATTTCTTTTAAAGGTGCAATATTTTAAACTTTTAAATTACAAAATAACATGTTTCTTACTATACCCTTCCTCCCAGGGTTAACCACATCTCCTTGCACATTTACAAATTGTGTGTGTGTGTAAGAAACAAAAATGAGATCATAGTTTACATAATGGTCTGAAAGGTTTTTTTCACTCAATAACATATAATGGAATGACTTGCTTTTTGTTTTTGGTATTTTTTACAATAAAAGTCTAAGTACTTGCTGAACAAATAAGCATCATCCTTGAGACATAGCTTTTCCTGACAATTTATACTGCTGAAACTTTTTTCATCTCACCTCTACCTTAGAACCAAAAGATCACTCCTGACTTTGTGACATCACAGGGCGGACAGACATCCCATAGGACAATACCTCTCTTTGATATTCCACCTCAAGCCAAACTACAGTTTTACTCTTTCAATTTCCTAACCATAAAATGACGGCTGGATTAAATGGTCTTCCAGCTCTAAAGGTCAGTGGCTATACCTGGGCACAACTGGCTTACCTGGACATTTTTCACAGCCCTTCCGGGAGCCACACCTCCCAAGTAAATAGGGCCCTTGATTTTCCAGGCAGCTCCAGTAGGAGGAAGGCTTTCTTCTAGAACTCGAAGACCATCAATGATCAGTCGGCCGCTGCTTTTTTCTCGGATAAATATCACCTGCATGGAGAGAAAGACAGTAGCACAGTTCAAGTACATCCCGGGATGAGGGGAATGGCTGTGATCCTCACCTCCCAACTTGGCTTTTGCAATGCTGTGGGAAATCTGCAGAAATTGTTTAAAAAAGCAGTCCTTTCTCTGGAGGGTAGGAGTTCATCCCTTCCTTTAAAACTTGGTTCAAAGTTAAGGCCTTTTTAAAGTTTAAAGTCAGGCCTATTTCTGAATACAGCTTATATTTAGCAGAGCTCTCTATGAAGCTCTTCCCAGTGGGCCAGCCCACATGCTCTCTCTCCTAAATTTATTGTAATTAATTGCACTGCAGCTTGCATTGCTTATTCTTTCCATCACACACACACTGATTTCCTTCAATGTTTAGGAAATTCTCCCTGTTGTATCCCATCTTCCTAACAGATTTAGTCTTTGTATCTTCCAAAGCTTAGCCTATAAAAGACATTCAGCAATCATTGTTGAAAATTTAGAGAATTATAGGCAGTGGAAAGAAACCAGTCAAATGAAAAATCCTTAGAAACCAGACTTCAGTTTATGGTGGCCCTTGATCCTTTGGTTAAAATAATTGCACTAAAAAAAAAAAAGAAATGGAAGTTGATCTGCCAAAAAAAGAAAAAGAAAAAAAATTGAGGATCTCCTTGTGGTGTAGTGGTTAAGTTCACGTGCTCTGCTTGGGCGGTTCAGGGTTCGCAAGTTCAGATCCCAGGTGAGGACCTAGCACCACTCATCAAGCCATGCTTTGGCAGCATCCCACATAAAATAGAAGAAGATTGACACAGATGTTAGCTCAGGGCCAACCTTCCTCACCACAAAAAAAAAGAAATTACACTTAGCCTGTATCTCTTGCAAAATAGAATGCTTCAAGATTTTTATAAGGAATTAATAAAAGTTTTTGATGTTGAGCTCTGAGTATATATCAACAGAACTTTAAAAGAGATGTTTCTAGAGAATCCAATAGTGGGGCATTAGTGTCAGTCCATTTGACAATGGTGGACATTTGCTGATGATAATATTCTCTGCCTTCAACTTACATCATGCCACAATCCATCATTGTATTTCTCTTGGCTTCTAATCTTCAGTTTCTTGTGGCCAACATTAAACATGAAAACCAAGCGGCCGTGGGCTAAGAATAGAGTCATGAAGTCATTCTCTTCTTGATCTGAGACATAGAAAATCATCCCATGGGAGGAACGAGTTTTCAGACGAATGGAAAACTGAGACCTTGCAAATGAAAAGAAAAATCTTACCACCTGTAAAATGAGCCTGAGGGCGATCTCTAACTTCCCAAAGCAATGGAGTGTAAGGAAGAATAAATAAGTTGCCATCCTATCTAATCCCAACCAGCACTACTTCTAATTATCCTTTAGTATTGTTAATGAATATTAGGTAAGCTTGACTAGTTTAAAAATGTAAATCCTGGTCTACCTCCTTATACAACAGAAATACATTCCACATTGAAGGAAGTGTTTCAGTAAGGATCATATCAGTATTGCTTTGAAAACATGGTTGCAATTCGTTTAATAAAAATCTGTATGTTAAGGAAGCTTATTCATGTGGACAACATACTAGTGAGCAATTAATATGCATGCAGAAATTTACATAGAAACTATGATTTATGTACTATCTAAAATACAGATTCAATTTTTTCCCAGTAAGAATTAATCAATGGATATCACATGTTAAAAACAGCCACCAGAGTGTGTAGAAATTAAACAAAACTCTCTAGAAATTTAGCTCCAGGCCGTAGATAAGATACATTTATTTAGGCTAACTTCTAGTTTGATTAACTCTAAATTCTTCCTGAATTACACGAAATATTGATTCTTCCTATTAGGCAAATAGCAAACTAGAAGGCACTAGAGTTTTCTTATTGAATGCACCCCTGTATGAATATGTGAAAGAGCTATGTAAGACCTATATAAGAATATTTGGATGCTAACACTATAACAAGAAATCCTCAATAATACTATAACTGGGAGATCCATGAAAGATTGGGGAAAGGCAAGGGGTTTTGAGACAGCTTGAGGGCCAACAGAAATACAAGTGTATTGTGTTTTCAGCATCTTTCCTTATTAACCTTCTAGCAGTTCAGATATATTCCCATTTACAATCTGAAAGCAATTTGTATGAGGGAGGGAAGGTGATATGAAGGTTAGAGGATGCATCATTTGAAATTTGCCTGTTTCCTTTCTTTGTCTTTTCTTCTTGATAAAACACAGCAAACTCTTAGGAGAATGTTGTTTCACGTACCTTACTTTTGGGAAAAAAGTCACAGAGTATGTAATTTATTGGAAAGTATGAATCATGTACTATTTAGTATTTATTTTGATGATAAAAGAATAGGATTAAGGTGGCACAGAAAGGAAAGATCATAGGAAAAAGATGGCATATGGTAAATAAGGATGAAGCCCAGCCATAGTGTTAAGTTTCTGGAAGGAGAGTGTGTTACTTTACTTTTCACCAAAATCTCCTTTTAAGTGTTCAAACTCTTGGCGGCTGTTGGCGGTCCCTCCATACTGATAGGCGTGCTCTATGGCTCTCGGTCTGTTGGAAAGCTGGCAATGAGAGTCTCTTGGAGCATTCCACTCTAGGAATTTCAGGCCAGCAGGATCCCATGAAGGTGCATCTTTACTTTTCCCTCCCTATAAAAAAAAGGAAATAAATCATATTAAGGTATAAAAATGACATACCAGCAGCAAAAATTCATTTATGATACTTACCATTAATAATAATGTGATTAAAGTGTATATTATTTGTGCATTTTCCTTTCATGAAATATTAGCCCCCTTTCTTCTCTCCCTCAACCACCCATAAGCAAATGACAGCTGTAGCAACAACAACAAACAACAATATTGTATGTTAACAAATCCAAAATTCTAGTCTGTGATAGTAAAGTGGAGCTAAACTGAAGCTATAGAGATAATTGCTCTATCATTTACATTAAATGCACAACTTAAACAACGGTAAAAATGGAAAAGTTGGCAATAAAATAACCCTGAGAGAATCAATCAATAAAACCCTCATATCATAGGCAACCGTATCACTTTAACTCATAGATTATTATTGACACATGCTATGTAAAATGTTAACTTAATTAGCAACATCTTAAAAATATTTTAGAATACTTTTGGTGATAGGCAATGTAGCAAACTTTTATACGACGGGATATAGAATAAGTTTTAAAATTATCTTGTGCTCTTGAAATTGCACTGCTGATTTTAAAATTTAGAGTTGAACCTGTAGGCTAACATTTAATGGTTATTTAGCCTTAATTCCTAAAGCAAAAAAAGGTAAATGCAAATAAATCTGATCATTCAGTTATTTGTTCATTTATTCAAGCAAATGTTTACTGAGTATCTAACAGGTAGAAGTGAAGGGAGAGGAAAACTTCTGGGCGCTGTGTGATGGGGAATAGAAAGGTAAGTGAGAAGTGCTTCCTGTTTTTTAAGGAACTGAAAACCAATTTGGAGGAACAGGCCTATAAATAGCAAATTAGAAGACAGATTGGTGCCAGACAGAAAGGACACTAGACGATTTGCTAGACGATGGGGTTTTGTTTTTTAGGTGATAAGAAGCCACACAGGTTTTGAAAGCAGGGAGTGAACTGATGACCCACTTAGCAAGAAAGCTTGCAACAACAGAAGGGCAGATAAGAGAGGAAATGTTTGGTGGTAGGGGGAACTGGAGAAGACGGCCAGAGTTGGGGGGAGATACAGGATGAAATGGGACAGGATGACTTCTGGCTCAGAATTTTTGAATAGACACACACAGTTAGTTTTTCCCCCTCCCTAATCCCACTGAAATGTCAGAAGAACCACACACATAAAATAAATCCACAATAGTCCTGGAAATCTAGGAGAGTTTCCATCAGCACAACAAAGCAGTCTGGATCTTCCAGAAGATATAATACAGATTGGAACAGATCAACAACAGAACCCTTAATCTCACATGGGCAAAAGACAAGACCTCCAAAAAAATCAGTCTTCCAGGAATATCCCAGAATTACCCTCAAAATCTGGTACAGTGGGCAGAGGACAGACTAATTACTGAAAGGGCAGACCAGTTGTGCCAGCGCCCTGCTCTCAGGGCAGCAGCTCCTACAGTAGGATCTGGCAGTGGAGACTCTCACGGTGGTGCTTAGATTGGAGAAAGCGACATGGGAGCTCGGAGACTCACATAACCCAGGAAAGTCCACCTGGTTCCACCAGCCCCTCTTCCCTTCCTCACATAGTCATCAGGACTCTGAACCTGAGTCGCCGCTACAGAAGCAAGCCTTCTCTCTTGGATGGAGGAAATATACCCAGTCACCAATATTTGTTGCTCCAAGCCCTCACCTACAAATAACGGCCATAGCTTCAAGCCATGGGTGCGCAGAATGGGCTGGAGGGGGGTTTCCAGGAGACTCCTTTCCTCTAACATATCTTGGGAAATTTCCCCCAATTCCATGCTGTATTCCAACCCTAGTGGAGTAACAGGCCTTATAACGCGAGATATGATCACCCTTGTCTCACTCTTATCTTTATATATGGCAACCAAATACTCTAAATCCTCTGTGGATATATGCTCTAAATAACAATAAAAATAATAATAACAAAGACAAGTTATAACCTAATCAATTACTTCACTATCATGTAACACAGAGACTGAGTTTACTATCCTAAAATGGGTATGTGTGTTTGTGGATTCTCATTGAATCCCACAAGACTTTGACTTTATTTTTTTCTCTGAGGGTCTATTAGTTGCAATCCAACTGGTGGTACCAATGTCAATTTAGCGAGATTCTTTTGTTTCAGATAACAGCCAAACTCGTTGAGCTACTTAAGAAAAAGAGGGCAGGGCATTGAAAGGATATAGGAGTATCGTACACAATCTGAGAGAATTTTGAATAGTGAGGTCCTACTAGGGGCAAGAATCAGGAATTGGAAAGCCAGGAAGAGTCAGGGCAACTCCTTTTCTGGATGTTTCCGGTATCTCAGCTTGGTTTTGCTCAATGTCTGCTTTCATTCGTCTTTCTCTGCAGGACAGCTTTCTGCCTTTTTCCTTTCTCTAAAGCAGCTTTCTTTCTCTGTGCATGATTAACATAGAGCTCTTAGGTTTACATGCTTTCTGTGCAATGACCAGCTTAGTCTAGTCTCTCTTTTAAGTTTCCAAGGAAGAGAATCTGATAGCCCAGCTTAGTTCACATGATCTATCCTGGTCCAATCATCTATATCCAGGTAGACGAGGTCACGCATCTAAAATACTGGCCTGCCTGGTGGGTAGGGAATCAACTCTCAGATAAGGGAATGGTTGGCCAGATAGCCCAGAATGATGTTTCTTGCAATATATAAAATGTTCACTATCATATTAAACACCAAATGAGAAACTACTTTCCTAATTAAATTTGAAAACATAAAAATTATGAAAAAATTTCAAGCTGGACCATGAGTGGTAAGACAGATATTCTTATATGCTCATAGGGGAATATAAATCAGTGTTATCTTTTTGGAAAATAATTTGCTTTGACCCAGTAGTTGTACCTCTAGGAATCTATCTGAAAGATTTATTCAGCAATATGATCAAAGATTAATATACAATGATCTTCACCCATAAAAGGGAGAAAACTGGAAATAACCAAAGGTCTATTAATGGTTAAATGAATTATAATAAATTTATAAAATGAATATTAGGAAGTTGTTGTGAAAATAAATTATTATAAGCCCAAATTGTTGTGATTCAGCCTGAATAAAAATTTAAACCAGAGGCCACAAGTTTTTCTGGGTAGCTATTTAAGAAGCTATTGATACTAGGGTCAATACGAGAGAAGATTAGCAAACATTGACATTCTAGTTACCAAAAAATATAAATTAAATCTATGGTGATTCTGTATCTTATTATTGCAAAATTGAGTTTCTAAGACTATTTACCGGAAAGGCTAAGAGGTTTCCTATAATATGGAAAAGTTTGTGTTAACAGTTCCCAAGACCATTGATTGTAACCTGGAAACCATGAATATTTGATAGACAGATTCATATAGAAAACTATGTTCACTTAAAGAAGTATATTATGTTAGTTTTAGAGGGTTGATCCTCCTTGTCAACCCACGATGTTAGCCTGCTGCCAATGATCTACTGATCAGTGCTCAAGTGCCAGCTAAAAGATTTTCAGGATAAACCTTTTAGCATCAATATATGAAGGTGACAGTAAGACTGCATCAGAATTTCATAGTCTCCTCTGAAAAATCTTTCATAGTGTCCTATAGCAAAATCCTTCATAAAAATCAATGTTATCTATCTCCCTAACCACTTTATCGTCTTACTTGTGAAATTCAGGAAGGGATCCAGAAAAAGTAGTAAGGTTTGATTATATGTGAATAAAATTATTTTATTAACATTGATAAATCATGTGTGGACAAAGGAGAAGTTTCACGGGATTCTAAAAAAGTGGTCCACATAGCTGAAATATATGGGGAAGTGCTCAAGACATAATGGTCAGTGAAAAGCCATCAGAAGTGAGAAGCTGGTAGGGATGCTTCCCTCTTACTGATGGTTCAGAAGCCAGTCTTGGAAGGAAACTGATTCTTCCCCTGAAAAGATGCTCAACCTCACTAGCGTTCAAGGAAATGCAAACTAAAACCACAATGAGATGTCTTATTTGTCCATTAGATTGACAAAAGTATAAAATTTTGATTATATCCAATGTTAGCCATTGTGAGGGACAGTAGATTCTTTCCAATGCTGTTTGTGGGAGTGTAAATTGGTATTGCCTCAACACTGAAACCACACATTCCCCTAAGCCAAGCACTTCCACTCTAGGAATAGATCCTCCAGAAACACTCGCAAGGCTTTATAGAGATAGGACAGCGAATATTCAATTCAATGTTTATTCTATGCCAGGCACCGTGCTCAGAGCACTTCACGCATTAACTCATTTCGTCCTGATGACAATCCTATGATGCAGACCACTAAATACTTATTGAACACCTACTACGTACATTGTTCTAGACTCTTAGGATCAATGAACAAAACAAAGGAACTTGCATTCTAGCAGGAGACAGACAATAAATTTTAAACATAATAAATAAAGTCTATAATAAATTAAAATGTGATAAGTGCTATAGAAAAAAGAACAATTAGGAAAAAGCAAAGGAGACCAGTAGCACTGGTAGAAGTCAGGACGGGCTGGTATAAAATAGGAGGTTACACAGGCCTCACTGAGAAGAGGAGAGCTGGGCAATCCTAGAGGAGGAGTTGTCTGCTCAGATATTAGGGGGAAGAGTGGTCCAGGCAGAAGGAAAGCTCGAGTAAAGACCTTAAGGCAGGAGCGCACATGGCTCATTCTAGGAATAGCCAGGAGATCACTGTGGGCAGAAGAGCGAGTGAGGGGAAGGGGCCTTTATAACATAGAGCCTCTTACGACACAGTAGGGACTTGGGCTTTTATTCTGAGTGCAGTGGGGAGCCACTTTGAGCAGAGGAGTGACATGACATAACATATTTATAAGGATCTCGTTGTTATGTTGAGAGTAGATTACTGGGGAACAAGGCAGAAGCAAGGAGGCCTCTTGGGAGGCTCCAGTGGGAGGCTATTGCAGTAATTCAGATGAGAGATGCTGGTGACTTGGACCAGCGTGGGAGTACTGGCACCTGAGTGCATTGGTAACACTGGACCAGGAAGGGGATGCGGAGGGGTAGATTGAAAGAATAGGAAGGAATTAAGAGTTTCATTCATAATGAAGGCAAATAATATACCTACTAGGAGCAAATGAATGAGAAAGAATAGAAGTCAGAGGATGCAATTTAAGAAGCCTAGATTTTGATGATGGAGCAGCTCTGGCTGATGCTGCAGATCAACTGTCCATGTGACTGGTTGAAGTGAGGGTCAAGGCAGGAGGGGAAAACAAAGGTAAGAGCAGAAACTATAGGAATTTCTGTGATTGTGACAGCAGCCTGAGATTGTTACATGAAAGCAAATGATATAGAGAATTAGAGTACTAAATAATATATTATATATACAAATTGTTAAGTACTGAGCAATTTATAACCATTATAATGAAAAGTAGTTGGAAGTATAAGTAAAAGCTGATTCAAACTGTTTCTTGGGAACAAGAATTGAAGCAACAAAGCTAGTGAACTGGAATACGATACTACAAGAATCCTACTTTTCATATGAACACAGTTGCAAACAGAAAATTCTATAAAGCCTCAGCGTTGAGAGCCGTGTGCACAGAATATGAGGGCAATTGGGAAGTTGGCATAGCAGATCTTTTACCTTTTTATTCTGACTTGTTTTAGGCTTTGAGGAATTTTTTCCTTTTTTGTGAAGGAGAAACAATGGTGAAGATTCAATGGGGCACTCATAAAGAGAAGTGTGGACCTTTTCAGAATACCGCTGGAAATCTTCGACCTCCACATCTCTGTCCAACCTATGTTCGTAACAGAGGAAAATGTCTTAAAAACGTTCTTCAGAATTAGATGATGAAAACTATGAAAGTCAAAGAACCTTGGCAATTAAAATTTTTTTGTGTGTGGCGAGTCTTGTATTCATCAACCACTATCTTAATAAGTGCCCTTTAAATGATCATTTAACCAATTAATCAATAACCATGTTCCTGGCACCAGCGCATTCTGACAGATGAACATATTTTCCCTCACTGTGCTGGAGATTGGGAGTCCTCTGTGTTACTTAGTCTGCAGTAAATTCCTCTCTTGCTTATTCTTGTACTCAGGGAGCACTCATTGTCTTTGTTAAAGACCTAGATTAACGGCTTTGCTTAAAGTCATGCATTAAATTAAGAAGACTTAAACCTCTAACAAGAATTTGGGTATGTTGCTCTGTACTATACCATTAATAATACGTCTGGAAATAATCACATCTACTATTTATAGCTTGCTGTATGCCAAGCGCTTTATGCGTGTTATCTCATTTAACCCTCACAGGAAGGCGCTATTATCTGCATTTTGCAGGTGACAAGATGAAGGCTAACTTAGCCTAGGTCACATAGAAATTAAAGGGCAAAAAACCTACACACAAAGCCAAGTATGTCAGTTGCTCAAGCATATGCAAACTTTTAATTACTACCATCTAATGCCTTTGACAAATTTTACAGTTCTCAGTTTTAATAATGTAAATAATTTCATTATTGACTGATCTTTATCAATCATGCAGATTTATGAATAGGAAAAATATTATACCTGGTAAAGTAGGCATTACTTATACAGCCGGTGAAATTAGCATACTGGGGACTGATGGGTGAGCCGCCAAAGTAAAACTTCTTTTCACCTGCTTGTGGCTGTTCCGCTTTCCCTTTGGTGGGGTTCTTACTCCCAAGTCTGCTTTTATCTACTATCAGTTCATATCTGCAAAGGAAAAAGCTTCTTTACACACCACACAGCTAACATTTTACCCTGAGTTCCATTCCAGGTTGCAAGTTTTCTCGTGGAATTGAAATGGAACATCTGGTCAGTGAAAAGACAGTGAGTTGCCAGACTCCTCACGAGGCCCAGGATAAATGGTTGGATATTTTTACATGCAGAAAAGACCCTCCAAACCATGGTTGAAGTTTAAACCCATAAAAGCAAGTTCAGATGACTAGTCATCAGCATTTGTGTGTGTGTGTGTGTAAAACATAACATAACTCATAGTGATCACTTAATCACATTTGCGGGAGACCATTTTCATTGTAAAGCATGTTGAATGGTTTTGATCCTTTTTGGAAATGGAGTCTAGAAAAGGCCTATTAATATTTTCTTCTGATGAGAGGGCTCCACAGAAGCGGACACAGAGTAGCAGCAGTCTACAACAGAGGTTTATTTCTTACTCTAGAAAGCTTTCTTAGTATGGAAGAGAAATTCAGGATGACATTTTTTCTTTTTAAAGATTGTCATCTGAGCTAACAGCTGTTGCCAATCTTTTTTTTTCCCTCTTCTTCTCCCCAAAGCCCCCCGGTACATAGCTGTGTATTTTCAGTTGTGGGTCCTTCTAGTTGTGGCATGTAGGATGCCGCCTCAGTGTGGCCTGATGAGCGGTGCCATGTACGCGCCCAGGATTCAAACTGGCGGAACCCCAGGCGGCCGGCAGGGAGCGTGCGAACTTAACCACTTGGCCACGGGGTGGGCCTGGTACTACACATTTTAAAGATAAAGTTAGAGCTTTTAAAACGTGGCCATCAATGTAGCATTCTCAATTGTTTAGTTTAAAATCTAATGAAACCAATATTTACTAAGCTCCTATGTGCAAAATACTGCACTCGACTCAGTAAGTACTGTGTGTAGACACTTGCTTCAAGGAGAGTATAGCCTACGGTTTTACTGGAAAAAAAAAACCTTTATATTTCTGTCAAGTAATTTTATAGTGATTTATTTGGCATATCTTGGGTATTAATAGCAAGTTTTTTAAAAAAAGAAGCTAAGTAGTTTTTTCCACTAGTTTTTGTAAGCATTGGAAAAATAATTGATTAGCCTATTATTCATAGTGGTCATTTGATAGGATCATGCCCTACAAAGAAAGCCATCTGGTGGAAAGAATATAAAGTGAGGAGCTGTACCTTGTGGGTGAGACAGAGGTGATGATAAAGTGGGACAGCCCGTCATTGTACCGCTTATCTGCCGACTGCACCTTGATTCCCTTTACATCCATGATCACAGTGCCGTTATCCAGAGAAACGGAGAACACGTCTGACTGAAACGCAAGCACAGGTTTTTAAGGAGGGAGGCCAGGGATCCCCAAGGTGGGCACATTTTTAACATTTACTTAATGGTATTGCTTAAAGGAACACATAGTATGAGAAAAGTTTGCTTGTAAAATAATTTCTATAAACAAGAACAACACCACAACGCTCTCTGGCTTGTATGGGTGTTGCCTATAAACTTAGACATGTTTCAACAGCAGAAGGAATCTCCTATATCTTCAACTGAAGATTTCTGGTGACTTTGTCTTGCTGAAAGTTATCCCAGTGTCACTTTCCCAACTCAGGCATTTCTACTCCATCATTAGTCTTCGCTTTTTAATCCCTTTTGAAAACGCAATATTTGAATCTCCTTGAGGATGTAGCTAGATGACTAGGCAAGGGTTAATTTGCTAGTTTGCCTTTTTAAATGTTTCACTTTTCATCTATAAAGGCAGAAGAGGAATTTTAAAAAAGCAGAAATTAACCTCTCTTTTTCTGAATTTGCTTATTGCTTGTTTTAAAACATTGCAAAAGGATAATCTTGCTTTTCTTCCCTTATATGGGCGCCACTCGCCACAGTGAGCCCTCACAATAACCACTTTTTGTGGATGAAAAGTGTTATTGAACTAACCATGGTAATTTGAGGCAGATTTACTGGCAGAGGTCCCATGAAGTGCTTTGAGTAAATTCTCATAGATCCTACTGATCTAAATTAAATTTGATATAAATGCGACAGACACAAGGTAAAGTACAAAAAGTAAAAGTTGCTTTCATAAGTTACATTATGACCTGGTGCGTCAGTGTATATGTTGGTGATAACCTTTTCATAGACTAATCAGTTGCATCTCAGGGATACCAAACTTCTATAGATCTTATTTTATTCTTGAAATAATATATCAACATAAGCTGAGTTCAAGCATTTTATAGCACATCTAAGAACAGAGAAGTATATTCTTTTTACTGTCTTAATAAATTAAAACACGCATGTATTTGTTTGTTAAAAACACACAGAGGTTTTTAACATTTTTTGAGCCATGGACTCCTTCGGCAGTTTGGTGGTACATATGGACCCCTTCATAAAACAATGTTTTAAAATGCACGAAACAAAATGTATAGGAATACAAAGGAAACCAATTACGTTGAGACGCAGTCTCCAACTATTAAAATAACAAATCTGTGATATATTAATATATGTACTTCTTCATTAAGGCATTAGATAATAAAATCTAGTAGCGAATCTAATAAATACTGTAATTTAGAAGTAGCAATGAGCAGAAATGATATTTTCAGATATCTGTGACAACTGTTGTGTGAAATGAAAAATACCCATGGTTTCTATTAATGACAAAGTCACAGATATTTGCTACTACTACTGTGGTTTGTTGCCAACATTCACAGTTGAGAAAAATGCTCAATTTTAGTTAGAGACAATAGAGATGCAGTTTTTCCCCACCCAAGTCCACAGACCAGACCCCCCCGCCCCCCGCGAATGCTCTTCATGAGTCCTTAAGGTCTATGAATCCCACGTTAAGAACTCCTGGTGTGCAATATATACAATATTTTATAAAGTGTCTGAAATGAAGCATTCTCTGTGTGTGTACATCTGAGTCAAAAGTAATCTGAATCAAAAATCACTTTGAACGTGCTTAAAAAATATTTTGAATAGACAAAACAATTATCGCAGAGAAGTTTCCTGGAGAAAAACAAATACTTACCCCTGAAGCATAATAGAATAGTAACCCATTTGGCTGTAATGTTCGGAAATTGAAACCTCCTTCAAAGCCATCGAAGAAAGATATTTTCTGAGTGGAAGCAATGAAACTCTGTCCATTGAAATACGCTTTACGAGATATCTGTGTGCCAAAAAAATTGAATACAGTGTTTTTGATAATGACCAAATACTTGAAACATCGGTTTGTCACATACCAAAGGCCTTGACTGCTAGTTTCAGTATTAATAGTTTATGTTTAACTTCTGGTTTGTACTGGAACTCGGGCATGTTACCCTTCCTTCTGTGTGCCTGTAACAGATGGGGTTTCATCTTCTCCAATTCCTCCACTCTGTGTGACTAATGATGCTCACGCAGCCTCTCTGGCTTTTGGAAGCCCCACCCATTGAAAACTGAAGCCACCGGACAAGTCACAGAGGAATCCCACAAGCCTTTCTAGCTTAATGATTCTTCTTTCTGCTGGTGGCAGAAAGGAGCCTGAGGTGTACCCAGGATCACAGAGAAGCTGAAAAGAGCTCTTCCAGGTTTTGAGAAGGATAAGTTTTGGGTCTATTTATTAAAAAGCTTTTGATTGACTGGTACCTACAAGAGAGTCTTCTGGGCATCCATAACCAACTCCCAGGGTTTCTGTCTGCTCTAATAAATTGAAGTCTTTCTTCTGGAACTGGAAACCCTTCATGCATCCTCTGAAGTTGATATCTAGGGGAAGGTGTGCTCTTAAGGTCCTGGAAAAGAAAATCAGTCTTCACTGATACAGCCATAATGATGATGATGATGTTACCCTGCATATGTAGGCTACGAAGTTTGATTTTCTTTATAGGCATTTATAATAGCTTTATAATTGTTCATATTCTCATGCTTTCTGTCATAAGCCCACAGTCATGTCTAATCTTTGCCTATAAATAGCTTTATTCTGAGTCAAGCCAGTTTGTTTACTTCTTTATAGTTTTTGAGATCCTTTAACTTACATTAGCTCATTTTATCTTTATAACAATTCAATAAGGCAGATGAGGATGCTGTTATTTTCCTTTTACAGATGGTTATTAGGTTGAACCACAGGGAACTGACATATGTGTAGGTCAAAAATGGTCGATGCTTGGTAATTTCACATGGTTTAACCTATAAAATTAAACTAAGAAATATTGTTAATTTTTTATGTCACAAATGGTAAGTTAGGATTGGAACCCAGGTTTTCAGTCTTCCACTAATCCACTTGGGTCATGAACTCATCTTCCTGGCCTTATTTGCAATACACTGTAATCAACTAAGGTTAGAGAGATGTCTTAGTGAATGTTGGGCCTTGGATCAATAGGAAAGTAAGAAATCCTGTTTATAGGTATTGTAAGCCTATTACCTATCAGTATGCCTAGTACGTAAGAGGTTCCCAAGAACATGTTATTGGATATTGAATGGATGTGAAGTCAGTTTTGACCAAATTACAATGGCTTCAATGTATTTTAAATGAAAACTGGCCAAACAGAGGGGTAACAGTCTTACTATGTTCTGCTCCTACAAGATCACACCTGGAGACCCACGCTAATTGACAGACTGGGTGCATATAACAGCCACCATAATGATTAAAGGTCCCATGTGGCATGGTTGAGGGAGCTGAGGAGGGTATTTAGTTTGGAAAGTAGCTTGATGTTAGAGCTCTATCCCAGACCAATTAGAATTTCTGGAGAGAGGTCATGGGCAATGATGTTTATAAAAGTTCTCCAGGTTATTATAGCGAGAACCATGGTTGAGAACCACTGCACTGGATTATCCTAAAGTTGTCTTTCAGTTTTAAGGCTCTCTGATGCTATGAATTAATTGTAAGAAGAAGTTTTGAATACATTATTCTAAAGCTTCATTATACATAATACAAAACACCTTGGATAAGCTTAAAAATTTTGGTACCCTCAGATGCTACTTGAGAGTTCAGATAAGTTTAAATTAAGACTAAAACAAAAATAAAGGGACACAATGCTGCTTTGTTTTCACATAATACACATGCCATACCTTTCCTCTTGCTGATGAGGAATATTGCATTAGTCTATGTTCTAAGAGTAAAACAATTATTAAAGAAATCTGTGGGTCACATCTACTAGATGCTAATTGAAAGGGGTCATGAGGACTGGCTGCAGAGGGCCCGAGGGTACATGAAAGTGTGCACATGTGCCCATGTAGAAGAAGCAAAGGGGAGTGCTTACGCCTTTTACTAGCTCTTTCCTGGACGTCGAATACTCAGTCCAGCGCATCATTAGGAACAAACAGCTACTTAACAGAAAAAGACTTACCTGGATTGTAAGATTTCTGGGGGAGCCCCTCCAATGTATATGTCTGTAAAAGGTATTTTCATCTTTTCGTTATCCATGCTCTTGACATGTCGTCTGTCAACTACCAAAATCATTTTCTTATCGTTGTGGTAAATGATCGATATCTAGGAGAGATAATATATGGTAAGTTTGGATCACTGCTTAACAATCAGCTTTTTGAAGATTACTATATATTTTCATTATTATGGTTATAACAGCTGGGTCTCCATGTTCTTGTGCTTGTTTGTTCACAAAATGGGGAACAGATTTTCCTCTTTTACTAATGGACGTGAAAACTTTTACCTATATAACCAAAAGTTCACATTACCTGCAGAAGGATTTCCATAGGGAGAGAGAGCTAGTCCAAGAAAAGTTTTGTCATGAGACCAACTGTTCCCTTTTGCCCCTTTGAGGGGATTTGAGAAAGAACTACAATAAGCAGGTAGCTTCTCGACCCCAGAGTGTATGTTACTAGGTGTCATTTTTTGGTGACATAGTGAGAAGCTTTTAATGACTCTGTGAAAATGCTAGTCAGAGAAATAGTTAAAATATTCTTTTATTGTAAACCATCCTCATGAAGGCTGTGGAATTTAAATTGAAAAGGGAAATATGGGCTCCTATTCTCTGCATTTCAGTTCAATCTAAAAGATATTATGCTTTTTATACATTTTATTACATTGTAGATTTAAAGCAGCTGTTAATGAAAAAAGAAGTATATTATCAGTACACTGCACATCTGTTTCAAGACTAAAGAGTATTCTTTGTAGGTTCTCTTTATAAGGAAATCTACATTAGTATTTTCAAAGCTCTGGGTAAATGGTTTAAAAGGAAATTCTCTGTTTACCTATATCTACTCTTTTTACATTTAGTGGGGCTCAAAGAATAAGTAAAAAAATGGCTGTGTTTCTGCACTCCGGGATTTTCAACAAATGTATAGAAGGATTCTACAGGAGTGCCATTGTAATCAAGATACTGAGCATCAACAGGAGCCTTCGGTCAATAAAGTGATTAAAATGAATCTTTCAGTGACTTTCTTTTAGAAACGTCAATATGACGAAAACATCCATTCCTTTAAAGCAAATGCTATCCTGGAGTCAAGTCGATGAAGGCCCTTCAGTTGGTCTTTGGATGTGAAGATGTTCAGTTTAATCATTTTCCCACCTCTCGCATTTGACCATCCGACTAGACCAATAGATCTAAGTGCAAACAAAACAAAACAATCCACCCAAACTGCAACGATTTGTACCTCATGGTATTTTGCATCATTAATTTGAGCTTTCTTCAATGTATCTTCAAGATGCACAGGGCCATTGCTAAACCCGAAGTCATAGAACACGTGCAGGTAACCATTGCGCATCTCCAGGCTGAAAAACATGCTCTGTGGAGAGAAAGAAGTTGTAAGATGTGAGCATCCGCCATTTTGAAAATATGGATTCAGCTGAATTTGAGAATAACAAGGTATTCTTTGTTACTGAAATTGTTTGAAAACTAAAGAAGTCTCATAAAATTCTTATTATGAAATAAAAATCACAAAATCACAAGTACTTCCATAGCAGAAGTTATCTTATATTAAAATACCAAAGTGTTAATATTTATACACAATTTAAAACAACTATCTTCTGTTTTTCTAGTTTACTGCACGAGTTAATGAAATTTTAAGTTTACCTTATTGACTTTGTTTTTTTTAAGATTGGCACCTGAGCTAACATCTGTTGCCAATCTTCTTCTTTTTCCTTCTTCTTCTTCTCTCCATAGCCCTCCAGTACATAGTTGTATATCCTAGTTGTGAGTGCCTCTGGTTGTGGCATGTGGGATTATATTACAACGCCTCAGCATGGCCTGATGAGCAGTTCCATATCTGCGCCCAGGATCTGAACCCATGAAATCCTGGGCCGCCAAAGTGGAGCTCATGAACTTAACTACTTGGCCACGGCCTGGCCCCTTGACTGCTTAAAAATCTTGAAAACGGAGTATTATAGGCTACACGTATTCAATTGCCTTTCCTTTAACTAACTTTTGAAAGTTATAACAGGCTAATAGATGTGATTGCATTTCATTTTAAGAGAAAAATTGGTAATATTGAAAAATAATTCCAACGTATGCTGAAAAGAATCCCTCCAAATTACCAGGAAATATGGATATAAGAAAAAGAAGCCCACTTTTGTATAATTTTGAAACAATGGATTTATGCAAATAAATATAAAATTATTATGCACTTGAACCACATGATGTTTGTGAACCAAAGTAATTCTGTAATAAAGTAATTTACCAGTAAGACTTGCTTGTTACAGAAGGTAGTTTGTAGGTAGAAAAATTCAATGGATTTGAAAAATCAGGTGTTGTGGTAAAGTCCCTATTCTATAGAAAGTGATCTTCTGAGTGGAATTTGTACACTCCTGAGAATGTTAAAATCAATCCATTGGGGTGTAGCAGAAATGTTTCAACTATTTATACTCATTTTTAAATTATAAAATAGAGAAAGAAACTAACCTTTAGTATTTAATATGTGGATTGACCCTGAGTCTTCAATTCATCCTTTGGATGGATGTTCACGGAATTCACATGGTATGAGAGGTTTTGAGCGTGGAGTTCCACACTTGAAGGGCTGATGGTGCCCCTCACCTATTTTTTTGCTTTTAGCCCTTTGCAACTGATTGCAATTTATGTGCACCTGGTGACATGAATTTATGGGCGAGATGGCTTAAACCATAAAATAGTTACAGTGATTTCCTCTGAGATGCAGGGCTGTGAAAACATTTTGAGACACACAGATGTGTGCAGATTTCTTCCTGCAAATTACTGAAAATGCTGTCAGGTTTAAAGAGAGTTACACATTTTTCTTTTTAAAATGAATTATTCTAAATTTGTTGACCTTTATTTGTGATGACAAATGTCTTTCAGCAGTGTGAAAACCACTAGTTATTAAAAACAAAGCGTACTTGATCTGTCGCTTCAAGGTAAGGGTATTATAACAACGGAGGAGAAGGTAACTTTTTTTGAAGATGAACCATCTCTGGAGAGATGTTTTTAAAAAATACACTTGGAAATTTTTCTATTGTTAAGTGAATTTGTTGATGAAAACAATATAAGTGTACCACCTATAAAAAAAAATCTCATATTTGCGCTATTAAAACATTACTGGAAAGAAATTTCTAACCTGTTCAAAAATCTTTCAAATGAATATTTTTCAATGGTCTCAAACTCTTTTGTTAAATTTTACAAAAAGATACAATATCCGATTAGTTAGCAAGAACTGACAATAGGAAAATGGAAACGTACCAGTCAAATTTGAAAGACAACTTTTGCCAACTGGTAAATGAGATTGAAAAATGGTATCATGATTTAGTACACATAGCCAATGGTATACAGCTTACATTTTTATTTTTATGAGATTCTTGTCCAGTTATGACAGTCAATAAAACTTAGTATTGAAATAAATTGGACTTAGGACAAGACTTTCGAATTGCTGTATCACAAAGTGTGTAACAAGATTTTCAAAAATACTTTAGCATATTTAATTACATTGCTCTCACTAACACTGCTATTAATAATAATTTTTGTATCTTTAATAAATAAAAAATATTTTATTTTAGTTCACATTAATTTTTAAATTTTATGTATTTTATTTAATCTTTATATAATTTGTTTTTTTATTCCTAGTTTTGAATTTTATATCCATATATAGTGTACGTAAATTCTTTATAAATTATTTACATGTAAATATGTATTACATATATATGTATACATTTGGTAAGCGTGCAAGTTTTTTTTTTACTGATTAGTAAAAAGCATGCAAATTTTTTTTTTTACTGACTAGGGTATATGATTTAAAAAATCATTGCCAAGTTTCTGCAGACATACTGCTCGTGTAGATCTTGGTGCTGATTTTTCTCAAAATTCCCTTAGTTTATTAAAGGGCATATTTAATATATATTCCAAACTGCATTTCAGGACTTTTATTTATTGCTGATATCATTTCCCTGAAGAAAAAAAAATCCAATTTTGCTTTCTAAACTAAAACTTCAGTTTGATGGCATGATACAAAATCAACCTGGGAAGGTGTCTGGAAACACGCATAGCAGAAAGTAAAGGAATAAAGGAGAAGATGTAGGACTTTCATTTACTCACTCCATTGACCATCAGGAGGATAAGGCCATTGTCAGCTGGTGTTCGAACTTCTATGTCAAAGCGAGTCACCTGACCAAACTTCCCTCTCCTTGTGATGTCCCTCACCACAGCATAACTAGAGCCATCGAAGAAATAGCTGGCAGCCCGACTCTGAGTGAAGGCCAGTTTATCTCTGAAATAAAAAAGCAAGGATCATATGAACAATACAGTTTCTGTTATGCTTTTCGAGTGAGGCCCTTTTCACCCATTCTCCTGATATCTTCCACGGACTTTACCGCATTTAAATGAAATTCCTGATGTTTGCATGGGAGACATAAAGAAGTATTTATAGGTAAGTTACAGGAATTGTTTTTAATAGATTGCTTCTCTACCCCATGTGCTAAGACAACAGAAGTCTCCAGTGAAACCTCAGTCTCTGGAGTCTTAAATCAAAGTTGCAAACAAGTTGTTTAACACTTTTAATACGAGTGCATGCTCCTCTATGGTAGAGAATAACTGAAAAGTTTTTTGCAGGCATGATGATTACGCAGTTTCAAAACTGGTTTCCTCAAAGAGAAGATTGAGAACTTGAGTACTGACCTACACTTGTCCTGTCTGCTGCTTTTCCACAGCCATCAAAGTCTTCAGTACTCACAACACGTTCTTACCTGGCGCAGGGCACTGACTTGGAGGGATCCATGTTGTAGATGTGCTTAAAGTTGTACAAGCTGATCACATCGTTATTCAACGTGGCCAGTTCCAAGCAGCCAACGAAGCCAGGCAGGTTTAAGCTGGCTGGGAGCTGTGCAACAGACAAAACAAGATGAGCTGTCCCATGGTCATGTTTCGCCCAGACGACACAGAACAGACAAGGAAACAAATAGCAGGTCAAGGGGACCTACTCATCGACATAAATATCTTTCTAGACCTGAACGTGTGTCTAGTCTATGCCAGATCGTTTAGATAAACAATGATTTTTCAGTTGTGCACATCTTAGCAGAAAGAGTGTGATTTATTGAGCATACACTATATGCCAGTCACATGCTGGACAGTGAATTCTTGACCAAAATCAACCCAATGCCAGTACTGTGCGATAGGCATTCCTGTTCTCATATAAAGAGAGGAAAAGTAATTCTCAGAGAGGTTCAATAACATACCTCCAGCTAGTGAGTAATAGTCCTGGGACTGAAATCCTAAATCAACTCCCCATCTTCCAGGGTCTTTCCTTTATCTGCCTTTCATCAGGTCTCAGACTCCCCCTAATCCCCACCCTCCCATCCCAGGTCTTTTATTTTGTGCCTTTATTAGTTGAGATAATCAAATTTTTGACACTGCCATCTGCAAAGTTGAAGACTAGATACAAACTGTGGTGATACCCACAAGGTACAGACGGTCTTGCAGCAGGTGGGGGGGATGTTAATTACCTATGCATGTGTCAGAATGAAATGGATTGATATTCCAGTGTTAGCTACAGCTTGAAAGCATTTGTCCCGATGAAAGTACGGGAAGCCCAGACCAGATTTATCTACCAGATTTATAGATCCTGCTCCAGAATGCGATCACCCACTGAGATAAGCTCTCTTGTAAAATATCAAGGTTTCCATCCCGCCCCCGCATCACTGTAGGTTTTATGGATTTTTAAAGTTAATCATTGTAGATTCGCAGTAAGACAAAATATAGCTGGACGGCTTACCTTGAAGTTTGAAGGCACCCCGCCAACATAAAACACGGTGTCCTCGGGGTCCAGATCCAACAAGGAGTCATCTCCCGCAAATTCTCCCTTTTTAATAAACTTTTCCTCTGCCGTGCTACTTAGGCTTGGGACTGTTAAAAACACCTTTCCGTGTTTTCCTACCCTGTTGAGAGAAAGAATTTTCACTCTTCATTAGCCAGATAATTTATAGAAAATATGTTTTTTTAATGTAAAAATGTTACTGTTCTCTTATCACAGAATTGGTGATTCAATTTTGTCACATCCGTTAGCGCTTACAGAATGTCAGCAATCCACGGGAAGGGGAAAAAGACGTTCCATTTTGGCCTTAAGTCATAGATTGGCCAGGTAAAAAAATCTCATAATCAGATTGCTGTTTAGAAATGATGACTATTTTTTCTAATCTTTTGTTTTCCACTAGGGTATTTGGGAAGGAATACGGGAATAATGGAAGAAGAGAGGCAAGAATAAGGGGAAGAAAATGCTGTTTATAACATCCACGGGAGGACTGCGAGTGTGTATGAGGGCATTCCATAGATTTCTTTTTTTTTTCTAATTAAATGGGTTCACTTTTTTTTTTTTTTGAGGAAGACTAGCCCTGAGCTAACATCTGCCACCAATCCTCCTCTTTTTATTTTTTTCAAAGATTGGCACCTGAGCTAACAACTGCTGCCAATCTTTTTTTTTTTTCTGCTTTATCTCCCCAAACCCCCCTGGTACATAGTTGTATATCTTAGTTGCAAGTCCTTCTAGTTGTGGCATGTGGGATGCCACCTCAATGTGGCCCGAGGAGTGGTGCCATGTCTGTGCCCAGGATCCGAATGAGCAAAACCCTGGGCCGCCGCAGCGGAGTGCACAAATTTAACCACTTGGTCACGGGGCCAGACACTCCTTGGTTTCTTATGAAATGTGTGTAAGATCCCTCTGTCACGAACCCACATTACCTTTCAATCTTGACAATGCTGAAGTGAGCAGGCCAGGAACTGACAGGCTTGGAGTCCAGGGGAATCTCTACATCCTTAGTTCCCAAATTATAAATGTATACCAGGTTATCATTTTTGATCGCAAGACCCATGTACTCTTTTTTGGCCTGAAATGTCAAGAAGTCACTTAAATAAAATCCATATGAATGAATATCATCCTTTGTTCTCATTTCTTTACAGGACAATGAGCAATCCAAATACTTGGCTGTACACAAGGCATGTCTGGCCTGAATTATTACCAAAGCTCCTGTTAGATTGGGCAGCGCCTCTTCCTTTCCAGCCTCCCTGTGGCTGCATCAGTCCACTGTCCCCTGTGCTTGCTCCAAGTGCATCCTGGACAGGGAAGCAAGCAACTGTAGGCTTGTGGACATTTGACGGGTGCCAGGAGTGTGTTCACCTTGTCTGGTTAACCCAGGGATATAAGGCAGCCTGCCCAAACCAGTCACTACGCATCTTCCAACAGGATGCAGCATCAACGATAATAGGCCTTTGTATTCCAAAGGTCTTTGAAATACTACATTCAGACTCCTCAAAGTTAGCAGTGTGAGGCTGATATAAAGCAACTCTAGAAATATCCCACATAGAGAAGGAATTACTTGTTCTTAAATCACTGCTTTAGTCTTGGCATTAAAATGATCTATACCTTTTCAGTTACCAGAGCGGGAATTCTGTCTGTGTAGGTAGTTTTGTTTTAAGGAAAGAGAAAAGCACCTATCTTTCCTTTTAATATTATTCACTCTTTTAAAACTTCATGCTCTTACGTTTTTGCTTCCGAGGTACAGGATAAACTGATCAGCAGTCCCAGCCAGTTCTGGCTGCTTCACAGGAGGAGGTTTCATGTACAGGCTCAGAGATGTGAAGGTCTTCAAGTCATCCATACTGGTTTTGGGGTGCACTTCCACTGCTGACTGGCTGTCAAACATCATAGAGACTTGGATCTGGAGTCACAAAATTATTCCGTTAAAAGTAGTCTGCGGAAATGGGCATGGGACTTGCACATAGTTCTCAGTGGCCTCCCTCATTGCTTATGGGTCTCTGAGCTCTACTGTCCTCCATGTCTTTATTTATTTACTTATGCCCTGACCTTGTTGGAGAAGAGATTTATGGCAGGTTACAATGCAATAGTTTAGATTCAAAGTTGGGAGAAAGAAAGCAAAAATGGGTGACAAAGTGGGTCCAAGAATGAGAATAAATATGAATTCCACAAGGAACTACACAATTGGTTGGGGTGAACTAAACAGCTTGAAGGGATATCTGGTCAGTTATACAATTCACAAGGCCATACAATTAATAACTAATTTCAGGAGAAATGTACTCGGTATATATTGGGTACTAATAGCTAGGACTTTCTCCCCAGGGTCTTCAAAAGAGGAGCACGAGATGAGGCTGGAGGGGAGGTAGGGGAAGACCCTTTATCCTTCTAGGTTCTTCTGGCTGGTCTAAGAATTAAATTGACATGAGAATAACAGGAGAAAATCAAATTTAATAACATGTATACATGGATGAAACCCAGGAAATTGGAGTAAGTTGCTAAAATGGCTGAAGCCATCACCTTAAATACCATCTTCAGCTAAAGACAAAGGAGGATGTTGGAGGTAGTGGTTTTGGAATTCAAAGGGGAGTAAGGGAATTCACATGGAAAAGCAAACGTTTGGTAAACAAATGTTTGCCATGCCTTGCAAAGACAATGAGACATGGAGAGGACTTTGATCAAAAGGGCCTTGCTAGGTTTCTCCCTGTCTACCACACCAAGTTCATATTATACTATAGTTATCTATGGTATTAGCTCCTTCCTAGAACAGGACTTCTATCTTAAATTCTTTTAGGCAGTTAGTGGGGAGGTCAAAGTTTCTTCCTGAATCTTTTGTTCTTAAAAATAATCAAGCCAAAGAGACACATTTTGAGGTAGCAAACTCTGCTCCCCTACAGCTGTGAACAGCATCATTGACCATGTCTGGACAGTTGGGAGCAGTCTAGACACACCTTCGAAGTCTTAGACTGGAGTCTTGAAACCAGGCTCTCCCACTTACTGGCTATGCAACTATGAGCAAGTCCCTTAACTTGCAGTTTCCTCATCTGTAAAACGAGGACAATAAGTTTGTGTTGAGAATGAAATAAGATGATAACTAAAAAGTGCCTTCCAGTGCCTGGCTCTATGATTATAATAATTGTAATGATGAGTTCATGAAGCTGTTTCTTATAATGATTCTCAGAAAGGCATCACAACAAAGCACAAGCCAGTAAATGTATTTCTAAGAGGCCCAATGGGATATACTGAGCTGGGGTGATTGGGGGTGATTTCCAGAGTATGCAGAAGTGGATGGACTGTCCATATCCAAGCCATTTATGCAAATATTTCTGCATAATTAGATGTATTTACATCAATTAATTAATATTTATTTGGTTAATACTGATGGTCAGTGAGCTCAAAATTATATTTCCAAGTGCCTAGAGTGCAACTGACCTATGTTGCCAGGTGAGTAAAGAGCAATACATCTTAATAAACAATCAAGCAGTGTATGAGATTAAAGTCTTTCTGTAAAAATTGAGAGTCTGAGAAGGATGTGCATCTGCACAGAAATCATCTCATCTGGGGAGCTGAGCTGCCTCCCAAAGGCACTGCCAAGACTCTATTTAGAAAATGATTTTAGGTGATTAAGGCCCTAAAATTCTACTCCATATAAATAAAATTACCAGAGAGCGCTCACAGAACTTGAGCTTTGAAAATGGCATTTCTTGACAATAAAACTTTTTGAAATGCTCTTCAACGTATTTAAAAAAGGTAACTCGTGGTGTAGGATCAATTATCATATATCATTTAAAAGTTGGGTATCTTTAGCAAGAATAATCTTCATTATAAAATAGGTGATTTCCAACTCCTATTTCTGTCGGTCATTAGGGCCAATAGACCGTTCAGGCCAATTCTTGATTGAGAAAATAAAATCATATAATTTGGTTGTAAAAAGTTGTTGGTCTATAAATCAATAAGAAACCCATTTAAAGGAGGGCCAAGAACCAGCTCTGTTTTGCCACAGCGAAAATGTTCATTGTTGTGTCAGGTTATGTTCCTACCAACACTGGCACTAGTTAGGCTGTTGCTGCGTTTCTTCTACATAAGCACCTCAGAACAGGGTTTTCGTTGAGATTATTCAGTTTAGCTGGTATGTGATTCCTCAGTTAAGGCTGTGGAGGGGTCAGTAAAAGCTTCATATTATCTATGTTGTACTGGAGAATTTTTTAAAGAGGTCGATGGGCACGATTATCCCATACAGTAAATGCACTAAAACAACTGTTAAAATAATAAATAATAATAATTACACACTGGGTCTTCTAAACTCAATTAAAGCCACCCTTTATTGGGGTTGGCTTTGCTCGATTTTTGCTCTATGAGCTTTGTTGACTAGGTTAACATGGTGCTTCTCAGGCTGCCACACATTAGAATCACTGGGGAGCTTTTAAAAAATACAGGTGCTGTGCCTTTCTCCAGAGCCTGATCTACTGCTTTGAGGTTGGGACCAGGAATTGGTTAAGTTTTCAAAGCTCCTCAAGTGATTCTAAGGAACAGAGGGAGCTGAGAACTACCGAGTTGGATAATACAGCAGAAAGGTTCCAGGCTCTGGAGGCCGCCCAGGGGTGGGAGCTCAGCTGCGTGTTCTCAGTATCACGAATGACTGATGATTCCCTTCATCCGTTACCTTGCTGGCGACACTTCTGGTCTGAGCGATGAGCTCTCGGATCCTCTGGATGCTGGCAGAAACGTTGCTTGCAGGCCGCTTCTGCTCGACTGTACGAAGCTGATCCAGGAGCTGAGGGACAACCTCTGTCAGATTTCTTACTGCAGCCAATAAAAATTAATCACTCGAGTAAATATATTAATAAAGTCTATTTAAGGAATCAGATAAAGAGACAACAAACACTTGGTCACTTCTATTAGAACTATAAGAAATTATTTTAAATCCTGCAAAATTAATAGTTAAGCCCAAAGCATAATCAGTTCCTACTTTGTAGCATCTATGATACATATTGGTCTATAAATTGTATGCAGAGTAAGGTGACTTATAATGTGCCTTTCTAAAGGGCAGGATCCACAACAAATATGCAGATATTCCTTTCCCCACGTGGCACAGGTTCTGCTTGCATTTCTAACATAACTGATATAACGGGTCAGAAGGAATGCTGCCAAAAGGAGGAGTGAAGGTTGTTTTCCAGGATGTCCGTTCATACATGACACTGCTGTGAGGGTCCCACCAGGGCAGAGCCAGGTGGAGGAAACAGGTAGCACCCAGAAGAGTGGCAGTTGTGCTAAGGTGAGGGTGGGCAGCCATGGTATATGGGCCCAGATAAGGATGATGCTATGAGCAGATCATATTGACTCTTTAGATTATGTATTTTTTTGGATATGTAACATACACATAGAAAAGAGCACAAATCAGGGCACAGCTTGATGAGAGAAATCCATAACACAGAGAATGGCATAATTTTCTCCAAAGTTTCACGGACTAGAGCAGCGGTTCTTAAGGTGTGGTCCTAGACCAGGAGCATCAGTGTCCCAGGGAACTGGTAAGAAACGCAAATTCTTTGGCCCCATCTCAAACCTACTGAATCAGAAACTCTGGGAGGGAAGCCCAGCGATCCGTGTTTAACAAGCCCTGCAGGTGATTCCGACGTACACTAATCTTTGAGGACCACTGACCTAGAAATTGATTGTCTTTTGGGTATTCTCCTACCTAAGGGCAGAGCCATGGTCGTGGAGCATTAGCAACTGGACAAGAGCAAGCCTCTTACTGGAGCCAAACTAAACTCAGATTCAGGAGAATATACCAGCAAGGACCAAGGGAGCATCTCTTTTCTGGACTTAGGCAACACGGTGATTTTCCAGCACAAGGAATGGAATAAAGTAAAATAATAGCAATTATGAGTTCATTGTGTTGATTAATACAGAGGCAAATATTTGTTATTTGGATCACTGGCCACAATAGCCATTTTATAGTATAATAGTCTTTGAAATATAGTACATTTTATTACATAAAATAAAGCGTATGTAAAGCATTACATAAAAACTTTGATTATGGAAATGCATAGAAGACAGGATCACCTTGCCCTCAATTCTCTCAGAAAAGGGGAATTACCTTATATTAGAGTCTTCATAAAGTTTCTTATATTATGGTATGCTTTTTCATTTATTTTGTATTGAACCACAAAATGCTATTTGAGGAAAACACAGTAGCCTGAAACATCTTCAATTCGTGCTAGTTCTGGATGCCTATTGGAATCACTGACAGGACTCGTGAAAGAGGACAAAAAAAGAACACGGATTTCGTAAATAGTCCTGAGTTAATACCTTTATAAATGAAAATGCAGGATGTCATATAGGCAACTCTTTCAGAAATCAAGTTTAAAAGCAATCAAGTGAGCGGTTACATGGAAGAATTCATGAATGTATACTTGATGAATGTAACAGAGCTACCTTCCTGTTATGGGATAAAATTTCTAGGGACAGATCAAATATAGATTCATAAAGTTGTTTCTTAATTAAGATGAAAGTGAAGGTAATATGGTCTGCAAAACCATGTTGGAGAACTGAACATTCTAGTCACAACAAATACCATAATATTTAAGAGGTATGAAGAGACTGAATAAAAATATGAGAATAGTGAAAAGGACATTTCTCAAGTAATATGTAACTTTAATATCTATGTGTAACTAAATAAATTAGATAGACATCAAAATATTTCATTTTCATTGCCATAAATCTGTCTTCAAGTTGGCCAACAAACTGTTCCTTTTAACGGGAAGCTTCAGTTGTGTTTGGCCATATTCAGCCCTTGTTGGTAATAATCTGCTGTATTTGGGTAAGGAGAAAGTAATGCTGTTTAGTAAATTTTTTTCCTAAAAGCAAACCAGTATTTTGTTGAAGTTATTTACTCTAACATGTGATTGACCTTCTTCCCCAAAAGATCAGTCTTACATTGATAAAAAAAAAAGTGCTATCACTATTTCACCTAGAAAAAATATATGACTTTTTACCAATCTATCTAGCGTTTATTTATGTGAAATATATATTTGTAGTTCATATATAGAAACACACACACACATCGATAGATGAACTGAGCAAAAGCTTTTCTCCTTTTCTAAGCTAACTTCCACAATATTTTAATCTAAAACCCAAATGAAGAAAATTGCTTCTTAACAGAAGATGTGTAGAGTTTAACGGCCACTTCCTCAACTGGATGCAAATTGAGACGTTTCTAAGTGATACCTGCATCTCTAGCGGAATCCACTGCAGTGTTGTAAGCAGAAGAGTCAAAATTTTGCAGATTCTGTGACCAGTGGGTTAGATTGCCAGCCATGGGGGCCGTTGCCCGCTGGACTTCCATCGTGGTCTTGTTAGCTTCCGCGGTGATCAACTTGGACTGATTCAGGCGCTGCTGAGTGTCACCTTCACACAGAGCACAAGGACATTCGCTTTGCAGAGAAGCACGACATTTGTTGGGAACATTAACATCCATTTACTCACTGGGATAAAACAGATCTCAAATTTTGGGCTTTTAATCCAAACTAAGATCTTTAAATACATGTTAGTTATGGTATAAGTTAGGTACACAAGAATCCTGTAAGCAGTATTAATAAGTGAGCTTGAAACCATGTAGCTCACTTAAGACATTTTCAAATTAAGAGGTAAATTAAAAAAAAGAGTAGTTAGTATTTCCTCAGGTTAGAGACCTGATGAGAAAGACATGGAAAATGCATACAAGATTTTAACTCATAGAATGTTTATGTCTGAAATTCATTGTAAATATCACTTTCTTCTGTGTGGAACACCTTTTGCAATAAAAATGATGCTCGAATACAGAGTAAATTACTAAGGAAAGGTATTTTTGAACAAGACAAGCAAGTTTCAAAAGAGTGTATATAGCGAAATTCTATTTTACTAAAAAGTTACATTTTTAAAATAAAAATAATATGTTTACAACAAAATTTTTTTTTCCCTAGGTCATGAGATTATAAATGATTTTCTTCTCTTGTTCTTTCTTTTTCCTTATGTATATTTTCTAATTTTTCTATAATGGTCATGCCTTCCTTCTGTAATAAAAAAAAAGTGAAAATCACTCAGGTGAGGTTGTGGCTTCAATTTCTTAAAGTAGAGAAACATTGAATTCAACCTCACATGGTTTGAACTCTGATGCATGTAGCTGTGGATCCTGGGTCTGCTTCTTTTTGGAGCTGCGCCTTTTGGAGCAAGTTCCTTAAGCTTGATAAGCCTCAGAGCTCACATGAGCCTAAAGGCAATGGTGACACTTTCCCACATGAGAGAATGTATGGAAAACACACCCAATGCCTAGCATGTGGTAGCTCTGACGATGCTCATGACAGCGAATCTCAGTGGATGACACCTTCCTGGCCAGGGCGTTGGTGTACTACAGCACTGTAGTTGGGTTTGCTCCATGTAGTAAAACAGCCACAGCTGGCAGCTGTGTTAACTTTCTCTATGCTCGGGAAGGCGCTTCTGCTTCCAACTACATTTTTCCGAGATACCGCTGGAGTCCCAGATTAGGCAAGAGGAGTGCTCTTGTTTCTCTGTTTGGCTTGTTGGTCTCCTTGCTTGTACTATAAGAATGATGTGACGTGTAACAGGGCAGTTGTTTAAAGATGGGACTAGAGAAACCCAATAACCAAATTAGGGCATGTTTGTTAATGAATGAGGATGTTCACAAGAAAGTGGGTTGCCAAATAGTATAAGCAGCGTGTGATTCCATTAAAACATACACACACACACACACACACACACACACACGATTGGTGGAAAATGCTCTTAAATTTAATGGTTAGCTTGTATAAATGTTTTCTAGGATTTTCTGTGTGTGTATGATGAACACAGTTTTTTTTGTCATCCGAAAACAATACTTATTTATAAAAATATTGATAGGTAAGGGATCACCTAGTCCTTCCTGAAAGGTTTATCTTAATACCAGTGAACAAACAGATGAGGCTTAAGTTCTGTCTGTGATCGCTACCTCTCTCCGTGGCTTGTAGTCGCTTAATGGCATCATTTAACCTGCTTTTAAGGGCACTCTTCCTTGCTAGCGCTCCACCCACACGTCTGCTGGTGTCCGCCACTGCCTCTTCGTTGCCTGTGGAGAAGAAGCAGACAAAAATCTCAGAGGAGCCAATACACTAGGAAAAAAATTTCCATTTCAACAAGGAAAATTCTGATTTCTACCGTGGAGTCATCTGCAGTATTCTGACTGTGATGTGAACGTAGAAAACCAACGCTGGAAAGAGCCAGATAAGAGGTACAGGATTGCAGAAAACTTGTCACACTGCTTGGGAGTGATTTAGGATGCTCATAAAAGTGACTCATAAAAGGTGTAGAGATAATGGCTAATTTCTTTGCTTGAAAAGTATAGCACTGCTGTGACTAATAAAGCTAGCAGCACAATTGATAAAGAGCTGAAAAGAAAAGATCTATCTGTATTTATGGGGATGACTGGTTATATAAAAGTAACTGTTTTAATAAACTTTTAATTGATGTACAACATTCATT
This sequence comes from Equus asinus, assembly GCF_041296235.1. Lineage (NCBI taxonomy): Eukaryota > Metazoa > Chordata > Mammalia > Perissodactyla > Equidae > Equus > Equus asinus. The sequence goes on from NC_091813.1 coordinate 47,307,879, forward strand.
TAGAAAAGGGCACACATTATAAGTGCACAGCTTGATGAATTTTCACAAACTGAACACAAAAATATAACCAGTGTTCAGGTCAAGAAAATAGAACATTATTAGCACCCATAATTCCCCGAGGCCTCTATGATTACCCAAAGCTGAATTCTATCTCCACGTGTTAGTTGCGTCTTTCTAAAATCTTATTCAAAAGAAAAGATAGAGTATTGTAATTTTTAAACGTTTTTGTATCTCTGTCAATTTCTGTAGAGCTATGTCTTGATATCTGGTAGCTTAAGTCTTCCAACTTTGTTTTTCCTCTTCAAGATTTCCACAGAAATTCTAGAATCATCTTGAATGTGTACATACTGTTCTGGTAATTTATTTGGTATTATATTGAATCTAAGGATAAATCTGGGAGCATTGTCTTTTTAACAAACTAGAGTCTTCCAATGAATAGTTTTTATTTATTTTTCTTTAGCTCTAAGTTCTTATCTTTATCTCCATTTATTTAGATCACCTTTAATTTTTTGCAGTAGTGTATTATTGTTTTATGTGTAAAGATCTTAGCATCTTTCATCAAATTTATTCCTAGTTATTTGAGACTATTGTAAATGATGTGATTTTAAAAAGTTAATTTCTAATTAGACATAGAATTAAACTGGGTTTTCACATATTGAATTGGTGATGTGGGGCATCCTTGTCATGTTTCCAATCTTAGTAGCAAAGCTTTCAATATTTCAGTATTAATATGCTTGCTGAATATTATTTTATTATTCTTTATGAGATTATGGAAGGTTCCTTCTATTCCTGAATTCTTTTTTTAAACATGAAAGGGTATTGAGTTTTGTTAAATGATTTTCCTGTATGTAGTGAGATGATCATATGAATTTTCTTTTATATTCTGTAAATGTGGTGAATTACCATTGATGTTTTAAATGTTAAACTATCCTTGAAATCCTGAAATAAATTCAACTTGATCACATATTACCATCTCTATGTATGATAAACTTGATTTGTTAATGTCTTGATTAGGATTTTCACATCTCTATTTACGAAAGAATTTGGCTTATAATTTTCCCTTTTTATAATGTCTTTACTAGGCTTTGGTATCTAAGTTGCATTGGTTTCATAGAACAAGTTAGAGAATATTTCCTCTTTTTCTATCTTCTGGAAGAGTTTATAAATGAGTGATGTTATTTCTTATTTAAATTTTGGAAGAATTTACTGATGAAGTCATCTGAGCCCTGAGATTTCTTTGTGGGAAGGATTTAATTACTGATTAAATTTATTATACATATGTATGTAGGTACAGTTCTATCAGATTTTCTATTTCTTCATGTATCGGTTTTCATAAATAGGTTTTTTTCCTTTTTTTTAAACCTGTTTTATTTACACACCATCCTTTTCTCCCCCAATTTGTTTTTTGAGGAAGATTAGCCCTGAGCTAACATCCACCGCCAATCCTCTTCTTTTTGCTGAGGAAGATTGGCCCTGAGCTAACATCCGTGCCCATCTTCCTCTGGTAAATAGCTTTTTTCTAAAAAAAATTATTCTTGAAAGTGTATTTGTAGCACAGTCTTTATACTAGGGTTATCTTGGAGCAAATCCAAACAAGTCACGATGTAATATCTTGCCATCTGAACTGAAGGATCAACTTTCCCAAGAATTCTTTGTTTCTGTTAGTGCTGTACTTACTTCTAAAGCATCAGGAAATGTATGCTTCTTGACAAATAGAAAAATAATTTCTTCACTTCCCATTATACTTTTCTCTTTCTCTCCAATGGGCTCGTGAGCATATCCTCTCCCATGGTGGACTTTCTCTGTTCCACTGTAAGGTCTTGGTGTGCTCGGCCTCTTGTTCCATTACCTTTTTTCTCCATACTTATGTATAAAATGGATATACAATGCGTGGTGCTTGGTTGATTCTGTCACCAAGTACAATGTAAGCAAAGTACAAACACTTCTTTCTTATTTCCTCTGGGTAGTGTGGAATTTCCCAGAATTCAAGGAGGGACTTAAATATACTTTGTAGTTGTATTGCACCCTCTCTCCCTCTTTTAGTTTCAATTTTTTAATATTGTGATACAAACAATATTTTCTGATTTTCCTTTTGGGTTTTGTCACCACAAAAAACACTGGCTGATATACTGAGAAAGGATATATTTAACTCTATATTTGGAGCACTTGATAGAAATAAGAGAAAGAAAATCTATTTTGGGCTGGATGTTTATAAGAAGAAATGTTTCATAAAAAGTGTGTCCTATTTGGAACTTATTGTCCTATGTAAGCACTTTTTCATTTTACAAATAAATTCATAGAAGATTCCTTTAAATAGCAGCTTCCTGAGTTTATTATGGATTGTTAGCTATTTGATATAGATAATGAAGAAAAGGAAAGTTGGGAAATAAAGATTACTGATCATCAAAAGTCATTAGGAAATGAACCAACAGTAATCTGAAATTATAATGTAACTCAATAGATGAATATGGTTGAATTTGAAAATCTGAATTTAAATTACAATCATGTGTATTGTCTACAGGGAGGCAACTTCTGAGCCACGCAGTCCTAACGCCTCATCACGGCCCCTTTTTTGAATAAATATAAGAAGGGATTTAACCAAACAAGATAAGGAAACAGGCGACCAGATCTGCAAAATATTCAGAGACCAATGCAGAGAGATTTATCTGGACATAAAATATAGAACTTTGAAGAGAAATCATCCCCAGAATAGAAAGGTTGCTTTCAGGAGGTCCAATAACTCAAAAATGACAAAATTGAGAAAAGACATTGCAAATTATCAAGGAGAATAAAGTACTTAAGACACTGCATCATGAAGACCCACAGATTCTGGTCTTCGCATCATAAGAAACAAAAGCAATGCATAGATACGGCAATATTTATTTTAAAATATTTTACTATTAATATTCTAATTCTTTACTGCTAATATTCTAATTCTCTTCCAAAGAATATGTTAAAAATTAGGCCTATATAATAAATTAATTAGAATAAAGAAACTTAATAGCATTTTTATCACCTTTGTTTGACCAGAAAACATAAAATTACAGTTGCTTTATGGCAACTAAATAGTTAAATAGTCTGCATATGAAAAAAATGCATTTATTTTCTATATATGGTGGCTTTTTGTAAAAAAAAAGAAAACACACAGTTAGACATGAGATTAATTGCTTTGATAAAATTAAGTGAAGTTTTCAGTTGCAAACTTGGTCTTTGTTTTTAGGTGGTAGTTAGAAGTTAGCTGGATAATGGATTTCCAACCTCATTAGTCAATGCTGGAATATCCTTAAGAATGAGTTCATTACCACAGAGATGAATAATGTTTAGTGAAATTCTTAGTCACTTCAATTGTTTCTACAAGTAATTCACAAGGTTCAAAATGGACTAAAATGATTTCACTTTCATTTTTTCCTCCTTCTCCCACTCCTAGATGTGCCTGCTTTAGCAGACGCAAACACTAGCCTTTGGAAGTGCTTCTTTCCATACGGTCATTGGGCTTGTCCTAAATATAGTAAACTCGTAGAATGCAAACTACAAGAAAGTGCAAATAGTCAGACGGCTTTTTGGTACCAGATCCTCCAAACTCGCACAGTGATGACCCATCCCTTCACAGGTCATTGCGGGTAAAATTTTAAATGACCTTCTGAACTGTCCCAGAAAGATTAAATTATGTGCAATATAGTTTTAGTGTCAAGTGTATTTTATGGTATGACCTCTTTGAAAATTGGTATTTATGGTAAGTTTCTATTAATTAGCCAATTTGATTAGCAAGAATATCCACCGTACGTTTCCCTACATTGAATTATTTTTAAATCACAATTTATTTCAAAGTATGTAATCTTTGCTTTTTTATACTTGACCTTCCTATCTCTGTCTATGTGCAGAACTACTGCCTGAAAGGAGGGAACAGCAATAAATCAGAAGGAAGATAGGAAAGTGAAGATATTTACTAGAATCTGCCCTCGCTCGCAGTTCTCTTGCTTGATGGAGGAGATTCTCGCTTTCATCTTTATGGTAAATGATCTGGGTATCAATGCCGCTCACAGCCTAAGAAGGAACAGGGTGGAGAGAGTAAGAATGACAGCAGAAGGCCATTTCATGGCTTTAGGATTTCAACAACACAGTTTATCTGCCAAACACCTAGCAAAATTCATACCGCTGCATTTTCATAGCTCAAAATCAGGGTCAGATGTGAACATCAGACAATAACGTCCTTGGCATTTTCGAGATAAATGTTTTTGGAGGAAAATTCAGGGAACCAAGAATAGTGCCTGGCCAAGGTCCTGCCAAAGTGCTTGTCATGTAGAAGCCACTCAATAAATAATTTCTTAGATGAAAAAATATGAATACATGCGTAAAGCATTTTTGTTATCATCGGGATTAGTCAAATGTGTTCTACTCGGGGATTGTGGCTTAAGAAAGCTGTCAAATGAACTGGCATTTGCTGACTGGAGCATGGCACATCTTGAAGAACTTGCACAACTGAAACTTCATAACATAAGTAAAACGATTTTTTCTTAGTTCCCCAGCCCTTTCTGCCATTTATATTATGTAGGAAGCTCAAGAGAGGATTTTGCAAACAGAAATGTCATAAGCTGGGAAAAGCAACATATAAACAAACTTTAAAGTAAGGGAATACTCACGTCGTAAATCCGGTCAGTGATGTTCAAAGCCAATTCTGCTGTTTCGTTGGCTTCACTAACATAATTGGCAATATTTTCATAGACATTTGAAGCTTCCAAAGCCTTCTGTACCAGCCCATTTGTATCCGAACTGTGCAAATTCCTGTTAATGAACAAACCTGTCATTATTTCTCCCTCATCTCTTTGGGAAATGGGGCTACATTCAGAACTTGATTTTAATACTCCTGGGACCACAGGGACTTCCTTCTTGTTATTCAGTCACCTGGCTTGGCAAGGCTTTCCCAAACTGCCTTTCCTAGGAGCACATCTTTGCATTCCTCTGCCTTTGGTATCCCCACGACTTCACTCCATTTTGGCTCCATGACAGCTGCCTGCCTGGCAGGAGCCACGGGCAAAGAGAATGATGATTTAAAAACAGCCCTCTGCACCTCTTCAAGCAAGAGTTTGTTTATGCGGTGGCAGACAGGCAGAGGAACCAACCCACAATGGTCCCCACCTAGTATTTACCCAAATCAGCATTGCTATGCCCTTTCCATGAAAGAAACCAATGCTCCCAGAGAGGGTGCAGAACCTCAGCATGGGGCTAAGTATTAGCTGCTTTCTATTTATTCAACCTTATTGTTCTCTTTTCTTCACTTTATATGACAGATCCTATTTTTCTTTCAGAAGGGGAGTAACACTCACTGAGCATCTATGTGCAGATGCTGGGCAGCCCCGTTCCATATGTTATGTCCTTAATTTTTACCAGACCCATGACGTGGCCATTGTTATTCCCTTTTCATAAAAAGAACTGAGGCTCTGAGAAGGGGCACATAGCTTGCCCAGGGCACATGTTGTTAAGGTCTCTCTCACTGCTGGGGCCCAGTTGCCTCCCGTAAGGGTACAGCCCCACTCAAGCCCAACCGCACCCCTGCCCTGTACACCATGTTCTCTTGCCTTTAATCCTTTCCAGCCTCTATAAGGTTGACCTAACATTTATTGAGTACCCATCATGCAGTGGGCACTCACATAGCGGCTGACAACAGTAATGGCCTCTGAGGATTGATGTGAAGTACGACAGGGATAAAATACGTGGAATGCCTGGCATCATGCCTGGCATCCAGTAATCACCACGGTCTATTATTATGCCTAAACTATTTCCTGAACTGGAATTTCAAACTGTATGTGTAGCCACACAATAATTCATATTATTGACATATACTTCTTTCTCTATGATATAAACTCTACTTTCTCCTTCTGCAGCTCATCTTAAATCCTTTGTCTTGATTTTATTCAGTCTTAAATCCACCAGCTCCATCTTTTTTTCTCAGTTCCAAACACTGCTGACTAGAATCATTTAATTCATGTATAACTTCTAGAAGTTTCTCTGTGACCCAATATGTGACATTGCAGATCCCATGCTGGCTCATCACTTCAAACTGCCCTGACCCATTGTGCTCAGTCAATTGTTTCTCAACCTCCTCCATCGAGTTTCAGTCGCTGTATGCTCTCTTAGGCTCAGAGCGACTTCCTCTGTGTTTTCATTTTATTCTTTTTTAAATCAGAAGAAAAAAATGAGGATACTAATAATAATTACATTAGTCTTTATATTGTTGCAATCATGCAATACAAGTTTTGATTTTTTTTTGAGGAAGATTAGCTCTGAGCTAACATCAGCTGCCAATCCTCCTCTTTTTTTTTTCTTTTTCTTTTTGCTGAGGAAGATTGGCCCTGGGCTAACATCTGTACTCATCTTCCTCTATTTTGTATGTGGGATGCCTGTCACAGCATGGCTTGATAAGCAGTATGTAGGTCCAGCGCCTGGGATCCGAACCGGCAAACTCCGGGCTACCAAAACGGAGTGTGTGAACTTAACTGCTGTGCCACTGGGCTGGCCCCAATTTTTGACGTTTTTATAGAGGAAGGGGCCCACTGAAGCAAAAGTGCCTAAGGCTCACAAAAGTCATCATGCAGCCCTGCTCTGCCCAGGTAATTCTGATGCAAGTACGGGCTACTTGTTCCTCCCTACATCCCTTTGTTCCTAGAAATGGCTCAGAAAGTAAATCTGAGGAAGTTTTAATAGAAAGGGATAAAATGTTACAAATGTGTATTAATATTTTTAATTTTTCTGGCTAGAGTGGTAAGGAGATGTACCAAAGAGCTTGAAACAAAGCCATTATTACTTTGTTTTTATTACTGGGCACAAAACAGGTACTACGTCAATATAACAATATGATTTACATCTATCTCTGTTTGAGATATGCAAATCACTGGTTATACCAGACGGATGTTGAAGAATATTCACATTTGAAAGGGAAGACATCTATTAACGTGGATGTTTCCCTGAATATATTTAGTCAGAAATATCCTAAACACAAAAGGGGCCTCAAGGTGATTGATGGTCTGGTCAAGTTTCACGCAAAGCTGGAGTAATTTCCTTAGAACTGTGCTAGCACACTGTTGGCTGCAGGGGGGCATTTAGAAAAGATAGGTGTTGGGATCCCAATCAATGAGACATGGTTACTAAAATGACAAAAGAACAATGAAGACAGCCACAGGATGGATCTCAGAAACAATATTCTGTCAATTCAGTAGATTAACAAAAACAATATTTTATCCAAGCTCCATTTTATTGGCTTGTTCAAAATGCATTTCCTGGGAGCATGACACTGAGCTGGATATTACACCATCTCACACATCAAGATTCTATGTGACATCCATTTCTCTCTTTCTCTCAATTTTCAGGAGATTTGGAAAGATATTTGAAAATTTTTGGCAGTTGGGAATAAAAAGGTGATTTAAGTTTTGAATAGAACTTAATATTGGTTCTTATTTTATTCATGACCTTTACTGATCTTCGTTTCTAATTGCCAGATTTGTAGTCTTTCTCTATAATTATCTCATTATTTACCTATTATTTCAGGGTCATGAATTCAATTCCAATCTTTCAGTACATTTCAATTAACATTAATTGAGCTCCCAAGGGTATGTGACTCTCTTCTAGATGCTTCGAGGAAAATTGTCAATTGAATTTCTCTTAACAAGTGTTGAAATCAAATAGTTCCTGCGGGGCACCGTGGAGTGTCTAGATAGAGGATTTACTGGAAGTCACTTGCATTGCCAGCTTCCAAGCAGCTTTACTTAGGACGCTTGAGCGTGGAAAGCTAATGCCGTCTATGAAATAAATAGTTAATGATGATAGATTTAGACCTTGTAACAGGGTCTGATTTGCTTGACAATACTTTGTGCAGCAGTTGTGGCCCTGAGCAGAATGCATTGGGTCATCCTATTCCTAATTGTGGAACAGAACTCCCTCACCCCCAACACAGTTTTCCAATCTGAAAGAAATCAAAAAAACTATCTCCCCGAAGCAATAAACAATGATTGGCTCTGACCAACCAACCAACAAATAAACAAATGAGAAAACCCTACCCTCTAACCAACCTGTAACATTTTATCCCAGTGACTCTGTCTGGCAAAATTAAATAAAAATAACTTAGTCACCCTATGCAGATCTTTGCATTTCTAAAACCAGGATATTACCTGCTCAGCTCATCAGCCTCCTGTTGAAGGTTCCGTGCATGGTCAACAGCTTCCTGGACTAAATCATGACTGAGGTTACTTAAGTTGGATAGTTTTCCTTGTAGTTCATTTTTGGCTCCATCTATTTCGGCATAAATCCCTGATGCATTCTAAGAAAATATTAAAAAAAATGAATTGAATTTAGAGGCATTCAAAATATTTTTCCCAGGGAGCACCAGAAGATAATCTCTATTCTTCCTTATTATGAAGTTTAGTAAATTTCCGGCCAAGTCTATTTGAGTCTAAAATACTATAAGTTGATATTTCTCTATTTCTCTCACATCTTCAGCTCCTTCTCTACTGATTGCTTTCCTAGCTTTCAGAAATGCTCTGCCATCTCCCATCTGAAAAGAAAATAAAACTAAACTAAATTAAATAAAAACACTCTATTATCCACATCTCCCTACTTACTCTATTTTTCTATTCCCTTCATAGCAAAATATCTCCAAAAAAAAAGGTGTTTATGCATCTGTCTCTATTTCAGCACTTTTTAATTCACCGTTTTAACCTGTTCCAGTTTGCTTTTTACCTCACTATCCCACCAAAACAGAAGTGCACCTCATGATATCTAAGTTACGAGACCTAATGGGCATCATTCAATTCTCATCTTATCTGACTTCTCAGCTGCATTTCATGTGGTTGACTACTCTCTCTCCGAAACTCACCTGTGACACGACCTCTCTTGGTTTTCAGTCCAACCATAGACCTATGGTCTTTGCTAAAGATCACACAACCGGGCAGATCGATGCTGCTGCAAACCTATGACTTCCACCCTTGGCTGGGCCCTCAGTGCTGAAAGGAAATTTGCTCTCCCAGTCACTCAAATAGTGATTCCAAACATTGTCACCATTCACAAGCCAATAATAATTCCTTTCCCCTCCCCATCTAATTCTAAACAGGTCACCATTCTTTATTTAGAAGACATAAACTAACTTGTTGGGGGGGACCACTTTTTCTGCACCGCTGATGTTCCCTCCTTATGAAGGGAACTCAATAATGAAACTCCAGACTTCTCTGCCCTTTCCTCACTCTGCCCTTGAAAGGGGAAGTGGGTTATTTCACGGGTAAATTTTTGGGGAAAAACTGTACAGGCTCTGCTAATCTCCACCCTTCTGCCTCTTGGGAGCAAGCTGCCAGCAGAGCCCCTGAGTTTCTGGTGTTCCTCCAGAACGAAAGCTGTCCTGGGCGGAACCCCCACACGAACCCTGCAGTGTTGCCTGCCTGGGTGGGCAGATCGGCCTAAAGCTGGGATTGAGTATCAGCAACCTCCCTGGACTCAGAGATGTAAAGCCCCATCCTCAGTTTAGCTGCATCAGAAATAAAGGTGATATTCTTGATCTTCACATAAGCTATTTAATTTATTTTTCAACTTGTTTAGAACTTGGGTGCTGAAAAGGGGTGCTAATTATTGGTAGCCCCCTCAGAGACTCCAACACCAAAAAACAGGAGGTTCCCCAACTTTTTGCTACCATCCTCTGGCTCAGCCCCTCAACCCTTATACATACACTAATTTATAGCTACATCTATACACACATCTTCCGCATATTTTCAGAGGAAAGTGTTCTTTTTCTGTATAAGGCATGCTCCCCTATTTTCTCAGTGGCCCTGTTTTCCGTTCTTGCTTCCTAGCTACTGGCTCTTTTTAGATGTAAACATGCCCGAGTTCCTCTTATGAACAAGCAAACAAACAAACAAAACCTATTCTGTGACTCTAGCCTCCCCTCCAACTTGTCTTGTGTTGATGCACTGCACTCCACAGAAATGGTCCTTGCCAAGGTCCCCAATGTCTGATGCCATATTGCCAGATCCATTTGACACTTTTCTTTCCTTATTTACTAGATCTATCTCTGGTTTGTGACAGTGTTGGGCACTGTCTTTGCCTTAACCCTCTCTTTTGCCAGCTTCTGTGATGGTGCTCTCCCCTGTCTGCTATTTCACTGGCCAGGAAAGGGACCTTGAAAGCTGGTGTTCCTCAGGGCTTGACTCAGCCCTTTCCCCTCTGAATGATCCAATTCATCTCTCTGAGCCCAGTCCTTTAGTCTTCCAGTGCATTCTCCATCATCCTGCAGGAATGGTGATCTTTCTATTAAGCATATCTGATCATGTTATTTCCCTTCTCAAAATCAGCCAACTGCTTTGTAGGAACAAATCCAATTACCTAGCTGGCTCCATCAACTAACCCCTCCTCTCTCACCAATCCCATCACTTCTCATCACATCCCACTGCATCCCATGGTCCAACCCTGACTAACTGATGTTTTAATGCTCCATAATTTGTTCTGGTCCCTGTGCCTTTTCACACTCTATTGTCTCCTTCTGGAATAACTTTTCTTTCTTTTCTTTCTGATCATCTGGAAAGCTTCTACTCATCCTTCCAAATTCAGCTCAAATACCACTTCATTAAGGAAGGCATCCATCCCTAACCTGTCCAGGGTGAGTTCAGTGTTACCACGTATTTCTATTATTTATATACTACGCTACTCTATAATCATTTTACACGACTATTCCACCCACCAGATTAATGATCTTAGAGAGCAGGAACTGTGTTTAATTTATTTTTGTATTCCCAGAATGTAGCACACCTCCTAGTACAGAGGGTTTACTTTTATGGAGACAGTCTTGAGCCTCTAGCTGTTTGGTCATCTGGGGAACAACACTTTAAAAAAAATTGTATTTAATTGTATAAGCGGAAAAAATGCCACGGACATTCCACCTTTACTCATTAATTCATTAAACAAATATTCATTGTGTGCCCAGTACGTGGCAGGCACTCTTTTAGGAGAGAGAATACATAGTGATGGACACAGTCTCTCCTCTCAAGGAATTTAGTGGGAAGATACAGACATTAAAAAAGCGATCAAATAAGTGAACAAGCTAATTTCTGGGAGTAAAATCTATTTTGAATAAAATACAATAGGTAGGATGGGTTGGAGAGTGATTGAGGGTAAGAGCCCCACTTGGGTTGAATGTTCACAAGGACACTAACCATTTGAAGATCTGAGGACAGCATGTGCAAAGGTCCTGATGCAAGCAAAAGTATGGTGTGTTTGAAAACCAGGAGGAGTTGGAGTGTAACAGAGAGGAGTGGGCTGGTGGGTAATGAGTGAGGGAGAGGGTGGAGAATGAGGTCAGAGGAGTGGACTGGAGTAGGGTCACTTGGGGCCTCAGGGCCCAGAGTAAAATGAGCTTCTGTCTTACTTTAAATGTCACTGGAAGTTTTATGTGGGAGAAATAATGTGATCTGATTATGTTTTTAGGAGATTGTTTGGCTATTGCATAGAGAATGGGTCTTGAGAGGCAAGAGTGAACACAAATGGATCAGTAGGAGCCTCTTACGGCATCTACGCTGGGGATGAGGCAGCCTGGATAAGGAGTAGCAGCAGAGATGAGGGCAGTAGTGAGAAATTAGGATTCCTTTTGGAGGGAGGGCCAGCAGGTCTTGCTGAAATGGGAGTAAGGAGAAAGGAGACATCAAGAATGACTCCAGAGCTTTGATTTGAGCGATCGGATTGCGCCATTTACTGAGATGGGGGGACTAGGGAAAGGGGTTTTATTCAAAATATGCTAAATTGGATGTGACTGTTACACATCTAAGTGGTAGATGAAGTTGTGATTGTGCTACATACCACACTGAGTTCTTACTCGAAAATATCACATAAACATTTGCGTATAAGTTTGGAACTTGGGGAAGGTATCAGAGCTGGAGGTGTACATTGTGGAATCATGCCTATGGCCTTGAAAGTCATGGGATTCAATGAGATCAACCAGGACCAGAATATAAGTAGAAAAGAGGGCCCAGGACTGAGCACTGAGCCATTCACTGTCCAGAGCAGCAATCTACCGACCCAGCGCCAAGTGTGGCCCGAGGCCTGTGTTTATATAGCTCCCAGCTAAGAATATTTTTTACATTTTTAAAGAGTTGTAAAAAAATAAAAACAAACAAAAGACAAAGAAGAATAAGGGAGAGCAGTTGTATGTGGCCTGCAGAGCCTAAAATATTTACCACATAGAGAGTGTGCAGAGGCGAAGCTAGCAAAGAAGGCTGGGAAGAAACGGCCAGTGAGGTGGGAGGAGAAGCAGATGAGAGGGATATTGAAGGAGCCAGGATGGAAGCTCTGAATGTTTAAATAAGGAGGGAAGGTTAGTTAGTGGCAAGGCTGAGAAAGCCGAGGCGAGAGAAGCGACCACAGTTAGGTTATGTTGAAGTTGCTGGTGACCTGGACAAGAACAGCCTTGGTAGAATGGCATGGGATCCCATTCAGAGTGGGTTGTGTACAGCAGACAGGGTGGGGCTTGGAAGCAGAACCAGCAACTGTACATGACTCTTGAGATGTTTTGCTGTGAAGCTAAGCAGAGGCATGCGGCAGAGATTAGAGGGCAGGTAAGCAAAGGCTTTTTCTCTTTTCATTTCAATTTTTAAAAGACAGGAGCTGCTAGAACATGTTTGTATGTTGGCAGTAATGATCTAGTAAAGAGTAGGAATTGGATGAACCAGAAGACAGAGGGCACAGTTTTGGGAATGAAACCCTGTAATCCTGTTTTTGAGCCGAGGAAGGATGGCATTCAGAGCATAGGTAGAGGTGACAGGAGAAGGGACCCCTCATTTACTGTAACAGGAAGGAAGGTAGAAATGTGGATAGAGATGCAGGTGGGCTGGTAGAATTTGGGAGGAAGATGTTCCTAATTTTTCAGTGAAGCATGAAGCAAATTCACCAGCTAGACTGATAGAAGGGGAGGTGGGTTTGCCACCTGTCTTGTTGGCTTCTCTGTCATGGCCACGATGCTGGAGATACTTGGGTTTACCGGGATAGGCGGTTAGAATTCTCAGGTGAGTACAGTATGGGAAGAGGTGGGTATGGAAGGTAAGGGTGTTTGCAAAGAATGGTTATATTGATCATTTTAGCTGTTTAAAGAGAAGAGAGGATATGAGAAGAGCAGGATAAATGAGGTGGAGCAGGTCTCCACGTGGCCAGAGAATTGCTGGAGTGGGCATTCCAGAGTAAATGAGCTAAGAGACGGTGCTCAGGGATTTGGGAGGAGATACAGTTGTTGATGACGAGGGGTAGGTATGGCCGTAGGAGGGATAACAAAGGTGGACTGAAGGCAAAAGTTGTTGGACAGGAGAAGTTAAAGGAGGCAGAGGTCTGAGAGTTAGTGGGCTCATCCTTCTGGATTTTGATGTCACCAAGGATAGTGATGGGAGTAGGGATGGAGGGGAAGACAGGAGCTTGGGTGCTGAAATAGTCAAAGAATGAGATGCTGATCAGATGAGTTTAAAATGATACCCTTTCAAAGGTAATAAAAATGAGCTAAGAAATCAGAAAATTTCTACTTTAAAAATATGACTTATTGAATTTGAATGCCAGTTTTATTAAACACCCAACCTAGGAGTAAAAAGTGAGTGGGATGGATCTAGATCTGCACTTTCATAGAACTTTCTACAATGATATCTGAGCTGTCCAACAGAGTGGCCACTAGCCACACGTGGCGCTATCGAGCACTTGAAATATGGCTAATGCGACTGAAGGATTAAATTTTCAATTTTTTTAAAGCCATTTAAATTTAGATCACTGTACAATGAAAGAAACTGAAAAATTCAGTCTCCTGATCTTATTTTCATAATGCCAGCTAACTTGATAGATTTGAACTGGATTCCATTATTCTTCCGTGACAATGAGCCACTGTTCTAATCTATTATAAACACACACCTAAACAAGTCTCATGTGCGCTTACCTTTATTATATCATCAAATTCTGAGAGGGTCAGACGAGGTGTTGTCAGAGAATCCAAAGACGTCCTCAGAGAAGCGTTCACTCCTTCCATCTGTTCCCTCACTCTCTCGTGCTGTTTCTGCAGGAAGGAAGAGAAGGGAGAGAGGAAGAGATGGTCCCATGAGAGAAAGCGTCAGGGAGAGCAGTAAAGGTCAACTTGCTGTCTTTGCACTCAGGTAAATCTGAGGTCATATCCCAGCCCTTCCACCTAATTGCTGTGTGACTTCGGGGGAATTCTACATCCAATGCTCAGTTTTCTCAATTATGACATGGAGATAACAAAGGGAAGCACCTTGGGAGCTCTGAAGCACTTAGTTATGCTTATTACTTACAACATCATCATCTCAAAGAGCATGAACACTTCAGAGAAGGCCTTTGGCTCTTTTGTCCATAAATGTAAAGTGGGACTGTGGATACAGGATTAAACATAGGATCTAAATTTGCAGTAACTGGAAAATGAATTAATTCCAGAAAGCATTTATCACGTGCTAACTTTAGCACAAAGCACAAATAGCTCATTTGGACAGGAATAAAGCATACACAAACCAATCTTAACGTCCTTTAAAAATTTGTATATGGCCCTATTATCACAGCACAAAATTGTGATCCTGCTTCCTAGCGCTCTGAGCTCTTTATATTAGATGCTCAGACTTTTTGAGGAGGAAAGTTGCCCAACTGCTAATATATTTTTTGGTGAATGCTTTAATTTCTACCTTCACTTTTGGGTTCTAGAAGCAGGCATGCTGTGATTCTGAAGAAATATTATGGAGCTTCAAGCGAGTTCAGAATTTGAAAGCCACACAGAATGAAACTTCAAGAGGGAAAAGTAAAGGACTCATTTTACAACCTGAGTAAAAAATAAGTTGAAGTTAATTTAGAAATGGTAACTTAAATTGAAGTTGAAATGCATAAATTACAGTGTAATTAAGGTATAGAAATAATTGTAGAAGTCTGGAGACAGAAGGACACACTTTAAAACCTTCTAAGTTCGTCTTAATGTTTTTCTTACTTCCTGCAGTCTTTCCTAATTTGGTGGAAAGGAAGATGGAATGCATCTTCTCCCAATACACAGCTGCAGGGGAACACATAGGTCTAAGGACAGAAAAGAATCCCATTTGAACTTCTTCCTAATGCAAGAACATTAAAAAAATCAAGTTCCCCTCAAAATCCATCCAGCTCAATACAGTGACTATAGGGGGTTAATTATTCTTATCTCCCCAAGGAGAGGTAGCTGTACACCTCTACATGAAAGCAATATTTTAAAGCATGTGTGTTAAAGTGTGAAAGGAAGGGAGGGGCAGAATGGTTGGTATTATTTAGCTCTCTCAGGGCACTTTTCCTTGTACAGAGTCTGAGATATGACCCCTTCTGGAAGCTCTTGTATCTGGTCGCCTTAAGGGAAAACAGCCCATACCCTGAAGTCACAGCCAAACTTGAAAACTGTGTGCTAACAGCTCTGCGTGGTACATTCATTTGCAGTAGTTGGAAAATGATATGATTCAAGTTAAAGAGTTTCCCTCCCTTATCATATATTGCATTAGATGAAAATGCATAAAATTAGCTGTGAAACAAAGATATTCCCATAGAAAGATGGTCACTTTGAACAAAAAAATGTTTTGGAAACTAATAATTAAGAAAATGACATAGTACTATTCAGCATGCTTCAGTGTCCATTTCACTATTCAAAAAAATAAAAAAAAAGTCTCCTAATCCTTAAAACAGATCATAGAAACAGTCCCGGGAAGGCAGAGCTCTGGTTTAAGAGAATCCCTAAACAGTGACAGCGCTTCTTAAAGACTGTTTTACCTACACACTTTAAAAATATAGACTCTCATACTCACCTGATAGAGATTTTTATCATTCTGTTACTCTTTGGGGTTGAGAACAGGATAGTAAAATAAGTAATGTAATTATTAATTGTGTGGCTACTGTTTGCACACATCAGAATGATTAAACTATGTGGTTATTTTTGGTTTTGTATCAAGATTGGAATTTTAGCATTCTTTTCTAAGCTGTGCTGTAGGTCTAACAGTGAAATGTGAAATTAAAACCCCTAAGTTTAGTTGGGGAGACAGATCCATTAACAGATGATCACAGTACAGACACAGAGATGTATACAAGGCATATTATGGATTGCTGGAGAGGAGTACCTATTAACTTGGGGATGACGGGTCAGCCTCCGGGCAGAGGTGATGCAGGAGTCAAAACTTAAAGGCTGAGCGAGGTTATTCGGGCAAAGGAGAAAAGAAAAAGAAGTCTGCATTCCAGGCAGATGGGATTACCGGTAGTGTGATATTGCCTGAACTGAGGGGAACCGGCAAGTGATGAGGCCAGGGCGGCTAGCCAATCAGAGAGGGTCCCACGAGCCACGAGAAAGACCACCGACTATCCTATGGGACAGAGTCTTTCAAATGTTTGTAACCATGACTCACAATAGAAAATGCATTTTCTGTTGCAACCCAGTACATATACATAACTAAAGTATAAATGTGATGAAATCATACCTTACTATAGGTGACAATGCAGTTTGACATTTTCTATTCTATTTCCTTTCTTTTTTCTTTTTAAAAAATGCTGGTTACAACCCTCAAAAATTATTTTATGGTTCGCTAAATTGTTCACAAGCTGTAGTGTCAAAGCCACTGCTATAGGTTGTAAGGAGAAAATGAAGGATCTTAATAAGAGCAAGAGGTGACTGTCAGAAGTGTGATTTAGGTGGCCCCTCTGGCAGGATGGGGAGGATGGATTGGAAGGGAGTAAGAATGGAGTTAGAGAGAGGAGGAGGCTATTTTGGTTGAGAAATGATGAAGACCCAAACTAGAGAAGTTAAAGAGGAATGGAAAAGAGGGAAGAGAGCTAAAAATATTCTGATGGTAAAATCAGCATGATTCTGTGGTTGACTAGACATGGGAGTGGGAAAAGAGGGAAAATTCAAGAAAAAGGATGAGCCCCAGTAACTCTCTTGAAATCTGCTTGAAGAAATTATTATTTCGCGTTATACTTATAATTTTGTTGTGTAAGATAATCATGCATTTGTTTAACAAAGAATGCTACTCTGACCATTATTATTCTAAAAAACATTGGCTAAGTGATTGCTCCTACTAGAAAATGGTGATGATAAGTGTAATTCACTTTTATTTAGGAAATTTTCCAATGACTTACTGAGAGGTCGCGATGACTGAAAATCAGGGCAGAGAGTCGAATTTAAGTTGGTTTTGCCAACAATAAAAATAAACATAACAATGAATGAATCTGCTCATAGTTGTTTCCCATATTTGACATTGCTTTTTCACTCTAATCTTTATAAATGTGTCCAAAGATGCACATGTCTTTCTATCAGAAGATGACCCCTCTCAGTGGTGGTGATTGTGAGGGCACGTGTTGCTCAGAACAGAAACATGACCATACGAGTTCTCAGCCCTCTAGGTGTGGGCACGCGCAGATCCTGGCCCCATGAGGATGACTGACTCTGCAAGCTATGCTCCCGTCTGGGAATTTTTCTCACCTCCTTGTAATTGTATGACCTTGGCTTGAATTAGACTCCCTATCTCTGCAGCTGCTGACCAGCCGGGCTGTGAGATTTGCTTATCGCGCCTTGCCAACAATTACACGTAGCCTTATAGAAACATGGTTCTGGGCTGCTTTGGAGTTCTTGTGTTCTCAGCCTAAGTTATGCATAGGAATAGCGCATTGCTTACTCAGAACACATCCAAACCCACCAACACAAGGGCCAAGAATCATTGTGTTCTTATCAATGCAAGAGCTAAACAATTATAAGGGTTTCAACTTGATTTGACCTGCACACACCTAAATTAGCAAATTACAGTGGCAAAAAATGTACAAGCATTTAAAAAATATGAATATTTAAATGTACCAATATTTTAAAAATTATATACCAACTGTCCCCTCTTGGTATAACTTCATGCTGTCTATGCCTGAAATGCATTTATAGTTTGTGTCCACTCTACCTCGTGGTCCCGCTGCCTGGCTGCTGTGGCTCTGTTCATATCTTCGGCATCCCTGACACGGTCAAGGGCCTGGTCCAGTGACTCCCGGAGGTCTGACAACTTAGCATTGTAGTCGTCCAGCTGCTCCAGGACGACAGGAAACAGAGAGCGAGTATCATTGTACAGCCGCTGCCAACTCTCAGCCTGGCTCAGCACTGGGAAGAAACGGACACAGAAACTCAGGATGGGCTTCCCCTGTCTCCTCCTGTTCCATCCAGCATTTAACAGTGATGCAAACTTGTCAAGCTATGCCTTCTTTAGCAATACAGAGTGAAGCTGTTGTTCGCCAAAAATAGCCTCATCTTTTATATTTGAAGGAAAAATAAATACTATTTTATAGGGTTTGGAAAGCCCTGGAGTACAGTCAGCTAAAAGAAGGGTTTGGTTAGTTTTCCCATCGAGGTCAATAGTGACAATTGTAGGAAAATGATCTAATACAGGTGTTCCTAACCCTTTTTGTGCTGTGGGCCCCTTGGTAATCTACTGAAGCCTTCAGACCCCTTCTTACAATGTATTTTGAAATGCATAAAATAAAATACATAGAATTAAAAAGGAGACTCATATATTAAAAAACAAATTGGTAATATAACAATATATGTGCTTTTTTATTAATGCATTAAATAACAAGGTCTAGAAGTGGGATTAATGACTACTATAATTTTGAATTATTGATGAGCTTAATGTTGTGAGATAACAGCAATAGCTAAAATAGGATTGCAAATCTGTGACCCCTTTTGTTGATTGTGATGATTAAAATGGACACAAATTCTCTGCAACTCTTCTCGTCAAGAGTGTGTCTATTTCTTCACTCCTTGAATCTGGGCTGGTCTTAACCACTGGACTGGATAGGATGCTGTGGAGTTCCAAGCCTGGGCCTCAAGAGACTTTGTCCTTTCCACTCTTCCCCCATGGAAGGCTACTGCCATATGAATAAGCCTGGGCTAGCTTCCTTGAAGGTAAGACCCTACATGGAGGGAGAGACCCAGCCATCCCAGTAAAGGTCCCAGACATGTGAGTGAGCTCAGCCCATGCCACATGGAGCAGGGATGAGCTGTTAAGGTTGAGTTCAGCCCAAATTGTCAACCAATGAAATCATGAGCAGATAGTTATGGTTTCAAATGAATATGTTTGGGGTGGATTGTTAGATAGTAATTGATAACTTATACAGGAACCAAGTCAGAGGTTTGCTAATACTGTTGTGGTTTGATGTTTTCATACATCATTAAAGAAAATGCTAAATTTCCATTGGAGATTAAAAGTCACTCATGGATCTCAGAACGTGAATGTTGCTGGGCTTGTGGCTTTACAGCCTTCTCAACATAATTCTTCTTACTGTGGTTCTGGGAATTGGTTCACCTTAGCCTTACATTCCCTGTTTTATACGTTTTCACCAGCTGCTAAGCCTCTATTTCTTCTTCTCAGGGGTCAAAATTCTGTAGATTCCTTGTGGAATCTCAGTTGTTTCTCAAGGGCTCACAGTTGGGCTTGGATCTAAAAATCTCCGTCCTGTAAGTCAAGTTGTCCTGAATGACTCCCTGAGGTCACGTCTAAGTTCTAAAATAGGTCTGAATATTGGGAATTGGTTGCCTTGGGTAAATGTTTCCCTGTGGCTGGATGTCTTCTCCTGGACCCACAAAGAAAGCAGACGTGTGCTGGGTGCTAGGAGTTGAATACACCTACGTTCATGGGCTTCGTCTGCCTCCTCATCCACTAGCTCCCGTTGAGTGAAGAATGGTTGACGGCGTCTAATCTCCTCAAGCATCTTCTGGGCCAACACCAGCTTCTCAGAGATCTCCTCAGAGCTAAGTTCCTGCTCCTCCCCATAATAGAGCATCTTGCTATTGATCTCTGAAAGGAAGGACACAGTGATTGAAGGCAGCAGGCAGAGATGTCTGGGAATTTTATAGTGATGCCACTCAAATCACATGCAATTGAGGACAAAGGACCAGGCTGCTCCTAAAATGGAAAGAGAATCTCAGTCAAAGACAGCACACTGATGTTCACACTGTGAATACTGGTGTCAGCATCGGAGGTCATCATGTACTCCAGGGAGGAGTAAAATCTGAGGAAACTGCTCTGCTTCCCATTTGGTGTCTTCAGAATGGGAATGGGATGAATACAAAGCCTGCCCTGACTTCAGCTGCATCTGGTTTCCACATAATTCTAGAACGTAAATATCTAAGGCACACAAATCTGGGGTCTTTGATCAACTTTTTATATAAAATATGTAACCTGGAGACAATGTTCTGAGGTATGCCCTGTCATATGTAGAATGTGCTGGAGGTATTAATTGTATTTTAGCTGAGGATCTGACCAAAGCTCTAAGCCCAAATGAGAGTATATCAATAGTTGTTCAAGTGAGTCTTTCAGACTATTCTGCAGACTAGGTATAAAATAGAGGTTTGTTATAGTATGATGTGAATTTTTGCTCATTTATATATATGTGTGTGTATATATATACACATACACACATATATATGTATTGCAATTACTATTTGCTTTCTGTAGCATGACTGCTTGTCAATATTGCGCCATTTTGACTCTGGGTCATTTTCACCCAACCTTCATGAGTAGGATGGAGAATTTTAGAATTGGAGGGACTGCTGAGGCTCAGAAGGACTAGATGAGTTGTCTAAATATTAGCAAAGCTGAGTCGTTCGCTGACTCCCTCTTCCTCCTACACATGACCAGAGGAAAGTTATGTAATTGCCACCTTGTCCTATGGCGGCTCCAGGAGGAAGCATTTCATCTTCCTGGCATAAATGAAATTGTGTGTCTGTGGTTTACTATGATCTATGCTGTTGGCCAGACAAGATGAGTAAACAAACACCAGTGTCCCATAAATTATACCAGGATAAGAGCTTGTATTTTATGTGGATAATAGCTTGAAGGTCACCTGGAGTTATTTTAGAGACGGCTGGGAGTAAGGAATGACACGCTATTGGTGTGGCAGAGCATTCTCGAATTCTGAAGGAAGAGAGACAAACGGATGAAGAGGTGTTGAACGCTATAAATATTACTGAGAAAGTTATAGGGAAACCAAGATATGCTTTAAAAAAAGTATGAAGGGATTAAACATTCACTCTTCAAGTAAAGTCTACAAAATTAACTCTTGAAATAAACTAAATATAGATATATTTTTCCTCATATCTAGCACTTGCGACGCTGAATTCTTTGGCATTTTGATGCAAATATTATATTTACAATTTTGGCCTGTTTTATGTTAGCCACTTCTGGTATAGGTTAGAAAAAGGACAATAACATTTTTGCCTTTGTTGTTTGAAGACTGTTCATACATTATTTTAGAAAGGTAAAAACTGATGAAAATTCTTGTTTCCTATTTACGTTTCTTTTGTTTTGTTTTCTTTGTCTTTTCCTATGCTTAAAGGGTCAAATAAGAGGGTTTAGATTCTTTCCAAAGGAGACACCTTAAAATAAAAATTTGAGTTACAACAGCAAAGGTGAATTATTTTCTCTGAACAGCTTACGAGAATGCTGGCTGTATTTGTTGCCCAGAGGGACATTTATTTCTCAGTTAGGTGAGGTCAGCTAATCTAGGTTCCATCTTACTTTTTGAACAAATCAATAGTAACTCTAAAATCTTATAGGAGAAGAATATTTTATTGGTAGATGCAAAAGCAGGAGACAGTGAGGATGGGAGGGGAGAGTGTTTAAAATGCATGCCATTTGTTTTCTTATTGCGTATTACAGGCACCAAAGGAAATATAGCGAATGATTAATCTTGGCTCGATAGATCTTTTTGCCTGGAATATGCTCCCTATACCTCAGTGTAAAGATATGAATCTCCCACTGTAGGTCCCTTTACTGTCATTGTGCCCTGGAATGCACTTGGTGCTATCCAGCTCGTAATATATAAGAGAATAAAAAGTATGGAAACACACAAATACTGTATCTTAGCAGACTGTGACCCAAGGAAATTCTCTTTATCTTAGAACAAATGAAATCGCCTGCTTTCTGTTGGTGAATTGAAGGCTGGCTTTCAGTGGGCTATTCAGATAGTCTTCAAAATGCAGCCTGCACTTATCAGAAGACAGAGCACAAATAAGTAATCCTCTCAGAGGGAAGGTAAAATTTGCCACAATGCTTTAGGGCAAAGAAATCCCACACGCCCCCTCATTGCTTTTCTTTTGGTTTGGGGACCAGAGCACATTGCCCGGCTGGTCTTTGGGAAAGAGCATCATAGAGACGGCTTTGACAATTTGGATTAGTGCACAGTTTGCTGTCACTCTAAAGGCAGTGTTTTCACTGTAAAGAATCAAAAAAAAAGGTGACTCCTACCCGACTCTGGCATTTTAGAGACGCCATACCATTCAATTTCCTCTGCTGTAAAGGTATTCTGGCATTCCATTCCTGTGAAACGCCTGGAAAGGCGATGATTCTATACATTTATTCTTGAAAATCAACTGATAGTAAGTAGGGGTGAGTGCTCAGAAATCCCAGAAAAACAAACTTGAAGATTTCATATAAGTTTAAACC
Source organism: Equus asinus (assembly GCF_041296235.1). Lineage (NCBI taxonomy): Eukaryota > Metazoa > Chordata > Mammalia > Perissodactyla > Equidae > Equus > Equus asinus. The sequence continues at coordinate 47,330,354 of NC_091813.1, forward strand.
TACAATACTCTAACAAGAGTTCCTGGCACATAGTAAGCACTAGAAGTAGCCATTATTTTTATTGTTGTTAACAATGTGAATGACTCCTTGACATTAAGCTGCACCAGAAGAGAACGTATTTACCTTGGATTTTATCCCTCATATCGTGGGCTTGCTCTACAAGCTGAGTTGCGTGGTTAATGGTATCCATGCTTTCTTTCTGAGCCTGTTCACTCTTTCTTGAGGCTTGACTTCCCTATAAATAATCCGTATAAACACCAGATTAAATTTATGAGAAAGGAATGTTGTATATATATATGTGCGTGTGGCGGTGGGTGGGCATAATGTATTCCATAAACATAAATTTCCCTGGCATGTGAAAGTTCTATAACATATAAAATGGTCCCAGAAATCATGCATGAAGGCTGATGGGATGACCACCTTTAGAATTACGGAATGCTATAAAATCAGATGCAATTCCTATGCTATCAGTCACAGTCCCGTTCAAACCAACTGCTTTTCATATGCAATCTGCTCTGAATTTTTACTGTAGCTCAAGATGCTAGACTGGGAAACTACCCACGCCTGCTGATCAGTTTGACATTGTGCCGACTGAAAACCTTAAAGGTTCAAAGGGAAAACTGTTGAGAAAGTAGGCAGATCTTGAAATGCTCCATGCACGCAGTGGCTCCTGGGTGGTCCAGCCAACGCTAAAACTGAATTACCACAGAGATTTAAAGGATTGTACTTGGTGGGCTAAATGCTGTTTTCAGTGCTGCATTCCAAATTCCCATCCACACTGATGGCACTTGGGTACAAATAATGGTGCAAACAGATTTGGCTTGGAGTGAATGGAGCTCTTCCTGAGACGCTGACTCCCTTCTCCCAACTTGGGAGCTTCTGTTTCAGAGCTCCCACACAGTATTTGTTAAAATGAAATCCCAGCTCAAATGTGGCTTCTGAAGAAAGGATGTGTGAGTACGTATGTGTACGTGGGTATTTCTCCGTGTGTGCAAGGACAGAAGCTGACCTAAGAAATGATTCAAGGCCGGGACACTGGCCTTTGTGCACAGCGTGGGGATGCGTACTTCCTTTTGGCATGAGAAAGACTGACTCATGGGTTGTATTTAAGAGGAGGAGCAGTGCTTCATCTGACATTTGGTAAAAGCCCACTTGGCTCTTCTCTTGTTTTTTTGGCTCAGCTCTTTGACAAAGTGCTGCCGTACCTGAATGGACTGCAGGTGACCTGCCCCACAGAGGCTGGTAGATCTATTGTATAGTTCCCCCAGGACAGGGAAGTGGCTGTTTCAGACATGTCTTTTCATCCATGGTTCGAGCGAGGGGATTGTACCATCATTTTACCTGGAATGTTGTTGCACTTTCCAGGCATAACCCAAGCAAGTGGTCCTTCAGTCAAGGAAGAGAATGCAGAAATGGTATCATAGCAAACACATGCCCCAGAGGCTTTCTACTGGGCATGTCCCAAATCCTTTTCATATCAAAGTCCCTGTGCAGCAGTAAGGCGGTCGTCAGCCCGTTCCCAAAACAAGGAGCTCTCTGAATGGACATTGCATTCTGAGTCATTGTGGTTCCTCCTCTGACTCCAGTCTTCCTCTTGGATGGAATGCTGTTCTAATGCTTTCCAGAGACATAAAATTTGTGGTCATTTTGAAATTAGATAATGTGGAAAATAAGATGAATCTTATTCTTGACGTCACCACGCCCCACTTTAAAAAAACATGGACATAAACATTTAGCACACGTTAAAATTTTTAACAAGTTGATTTTCATCCAGTTTAAATTGAGTTTTATTTGCAAAGCATAACATTCATATTTTTGACTTTGGCTTCACTCCTCAAGAGAAAAGGCCTGTTGTTATGACTGTATTTCTTTAACTTATTTCTTGATACGGAAACTTTGAATTGAAGCAATGAAAGACAGCTAGAGGATGTCATATCTCTAAGAAAACTTCTTTCTGACAAACACCAGGGGGCGCTTATATATATATTTATAACTGTATATATAGTTAATATATAATATAATATATAAAACTATATATATAGTTAATAAAAGACAATTAGTGGCAAAAAGGAAGATCTATTACTTTAAATTGCAAAATTACTGGATTTAATATGCAGTGGTGCCTTATTTGAATGTTATACTTTTTTCAGTAACTTTGCTTATGGAGGGAAAATATTGATATGGGTACATGGTAAAACAAGTACACCTTACTTTAAGAAAAGTAAAATTATAGAGATAACCTGACAAACCATAAACCTGTTGATGGTTTACATTACAAATAGATTAATCATTTATCACCTCAACAGTGAATTCCCCTTGTACATATTTGACATAAAAAGTGGTAAGAAAGTTTTGGTGCATAAAGAGTAACATATCTAGAATACTAATTTTAATAAAAACCAAGCAGATTAAGTGAGGATGGTAATCAATACCTAGGGTGATCATACACATTATTGTTCAAACAAGGACGCTCTTGAGAGTGAAAGGCGGAACTTTTAATAATCACTCTGGGAGGCAAGCATAAACAGGGGTAGTCCTGGACAATACAATGGTAGGAACACTGGTGTGCCGATTCAGAATCCGAACAGTGATACCCACTTCTGTGGTTTTATCTACCTCCTAAACATTAATGACTTCCAAATACCTTCCCAGCCTTCGTCTCTCCCCTGAGCTACAGACTCAGATCTCTAAATGCCCTCTGAGTGTCCACAGACACCTCACCCTTAAAACGTCTAGAATAATCCATTCTGTATTTTCAGTCTCAGTCATTCATTTCTCCAAGCCAGAGCTTCGCTCCTTGCTACTCCTCATATCCAGCTGGTCTCGAAGTTGTTTTTATTCCACTTGCCATTCTGGCCTTTTTTTCCTGTTCCTCATGACCACAGTTTCACTTTATCCTTGTTCACTGCAAATTCTCTTCAAAGGAAAGCAACGTAGCAATCAACTACTCTTACCTAGACAACTACAGCAGTCTCCTAACCAGTGTCCTTGCCTTCAGTGTCTTCACTCGCCACTCTGTCATCCCTACTGGAGAGGAATGATTCTGAAATTTCAAATCTGATTAACTCATTGTTCTAGGTAAATGCTTCAATGTCTTCCAAAGTCCACGGGATCAAGTCCACACGTTCCTGAGCATGGGAGGCAAGGTTCTTCGTGATCTGGCCTCTGAGAACTTCAGCAATTTTCCCCTGCTCATTGCCTTACAATTAATCTTCTGCAAGGCTAAGGCCAAAGTTCTAGTCCCAAGAACACACCACGTTGTTTCACATCTCTCTGCTCTTGTGGTACTTTTTCCTTGCTTGGAAGTACTGGACAAACTCCTAGTCATTCTTCAATACACAGGTCAATGCTCATCTTCTCTGAGAAGCCTTCCCTTATGTACTCCTGCTGAAAGAGTTGTTTCTTCCTTTGTCTTATCTCTTTGGGCTGTACCATGCCTCTATTATTGAATGGTGCATTATAATCATTTTTTTTTTCATATCTGTTTTCCTTACTAGACTATGAGCTCCTCTCCTTACTGAGAGAGGGCCTTATCATATTTGTTTCAGTGTCCCTAGTGGCTAGCACAATAACTGTTATAAACTAGGTGTTAAGTGATGCTTTTGGAATTGAAACATAGTCTTATGTTTTATGGTGACATTTTTTTTGTTGTTGTTGTTGTTGAGGAACATTTGCCCTGAGCTAGCATCTTCCTCTTTTTGCTTGAGGAAAATTCTCCCTGAGCTAACATCCTTGCCAATCTTCCTCTATTTTTATTTTTTTAAAGACTGGCCCTGAGCTAACATCTGTTGCCAATCCTTTTTTTTTTCTTTCTCCCCAAAGCCCCCAATGCACAGTTCTATATTCTAGTTGTAGGTCCTTCTAGTTCTGCTCTGTGGGACGCTGCCTCAGCATGGCTTGATGAGTGGTGCTAGGTCTGCGCCCAGGATCCCAACTGATGAAACCCTGGGCTGCGGAAGCGGAGCACACAAACTTAACTACTGTGCACGGGCTGGCCTCTATCCTGACTTTTTCACCAGGGTCAGAGACGAGGTTCTGGTGCTTTTGATGTGTGGAAGTGACCTACTTTCCTTCCAGTACTAAAGATCTCTTTGCGGGGCCGGCCCCGTGGCCGAGTGGTTAAGTTCGCATGCTCCGCTACGGCAGCCCTGGATTTCGCTGGTTTGGATCCTGGGCACGGACATGGCACCGCTCATCAGGCCACGTTGAGGTGGCATCCCACGTGCCACAACTAGAAGGACACACAACTAAAATATACAACTATGTACTGGGGGAATTTGGGGAGAAAAAGCAGAAAAAAAAAAGATCTCTTTGCATGAGTTGATGTGCAGGGAGATTCTGCTGTGGTTGAAGGGTAGGGAGGAGATGGAGAAGTGGAGGGGAGGTTGCAGCACCTTCCTGAGCCAGCCCTCGGAGACTGAGCTCTGTCACTCCAGGCTCCACAGTGTACCTTCAAGAAACAGATGGCAAGGGACAGCATTGAGATTAGGAGAGGGCCGTCATCTCCACTTTTGCTTGTAGCCTATCACCATTCTGACTTTGAGCATGGCAGCTTTGGGAACACGGGAGAGTGGAATCTTGACTAGTCTTTGGCACTTTCATTAGAGACAAGATCAGCAGTGGCAAAAGTGAGGTCCTTTTGGGCAGTAGCTATTTGTGAACACAAATGCATGGGCATTCTTTAGGGGGTTTCAAGAAGTAGGGGGTAAGAAAGGGCTGTAGGATTCCAAAAGGGGGCAAGACAACTTGTATATGGAAATTGGGACAAAACCAGTAACTTTAGGTTAATGTAAATTGTGATATTTGGGTCACATGAGCTCCATTAAGTCAGGTGGTAATTTGCAAACAGAGATATTTTCAAGTTCAAGAGGCAACATTACCTCTTTTTTATCACTGTGGGAACCTGCAGTGAAATCCTTCACTCTTTTAAATGTAAATATTAGTTATTTTCTCCATAGAAGTCTTTCTAAAACAAAATCTTTCTTAAATCCTTCTAAGAACTGATCATGGACTTTTCTAGACTAAGGGCTTGAAGGGTGCTTGAGAAGTTATTAAGACCAGCTCTGGGCATTTGTTTTGAAATGTTTCAGCAGGTTCCTGCACCATCAAGACTGTTGTCATAGTCAGAGGACGTTATTTTCAATAAGAATCAAAGAAAACAGCTGGGTGTATGTTCCCGTAGCTTTATCATCCCGTAGCTTTATCATCAACCTCCTGCTTTGGCGGTCTGTTCTTTTAGCCCAGGAGCCTTTTCTACTGTGAGGTCACTTTTAAGCTTGCATTATTTCCTCCCTATGAAAGCCTGCATTTAACTTATATTGGAAGTGGGACAATTGTGCAACAAAAGGATCAGTAATCCCGTGTCTGAGCTGTTGTAGGAACTAATTTTGGTGAAAACATTTCCTGAAGAATGGAGACACTTTTGGCAAGTTCCAACCATGATACCAAAATGAAATAACAATGAGTTTTTCACAAAGATTTCTTTCTTGGTATTTCCTTTGAAACTTAAGAGACTTTACTGTTCTTCAAATGCTCCTGGTTGGACTAATATGCACCATTGCAGGGAAATGAGGGACACAATTTTCATCTGCATTTCAAAGTGGCTGACTCTTCCAAGGATTCAATTAGAGTAACTCACATTTTTAGAAGCGTAATACCTTAAAAATTTAAGGGGTCCAAGATGGAAAGAGATTATCAGAGTTATTTTAAGCTTTAATTTTGTAGAAAAGGAGGATTGTTTTTGAAAAGAACTTCAGCAGTTTATAATGTCAAATACCAGCATAAGAAAGCAGAAATTTCAGAGTACTTTAGGCAGCACTAGTGGAACACAATTAGGAAAAATATGTGTTAAACATTTTAATATGTTCGATATGATGCCTTGTGGCTTAGTTGTATTTTTTTTATTAGTACAGAGAATTGATATTTTTCCATTAGGCTCTTGGGAACTGCATTTAATAGTCTTTCACACTAACTCTGCTCATGTTTTAATGTTTTTCTTGTTAATTTGTGAGGGCTTTTACAAATCATATGTCCCTCGATATTTTTCTTAGTGTAGTCGAGTTTTTCATTTATTTAGTTCCTTCGCTGGGTATTTGAAATTTTATCTAGTCAAATATCTTCTCTTTCTTTGTAATTTCTCATACTGTATTTAAGTGTATTATTATTTCCTTTCAAAGTTTAGTGATTATTTAGATCTGTTTTCTTATGGATTTGAGATTTAAACTCAAGTTTCTAATCTGTCTGAAATTTATTTTAGAATATGGTATAAAGTGAGGGTCAAAAGTGATTTCTTTTCCCCTGCCAAGCTGCAAAATTGCTTTCTCAGCACAATTCCTCTTTTTTTTCCTTTTGTTATTTAATGCATCCTTTAGCAAACATTTAAATTTTATATTCTAAATAATAAAGCTATTTCTGGATGCTGTATAGCTCTTACCCATAAAATGCTAAGGCAAACAGCCGAACGACTACACTAATTGAAACATGTAACAACCGTATTAACCAGCAGCAAATATAATGAAAGTTTCCCGTAAACACAGTTTTTCAAGGAAACCAATCAAAATGGGAAGAGATGGTAGAGAGCAAGTATGCTAACTTTCTCCACAGGACTTGTCTTCATTTATTTTAAGGCATGTGGGTCACCACATTTTTTCTGGGCTGAGTTAAGCCTCAGTCATTTGTGACGAGCCGGGCTCACACCAGCTAAATCCTTTCTCTGAAGGCAGTCCCAGAAACTGAATACCTACCCTTCCAGCTAATTCCTCCACGTCAGACAGAAGGCTTTTCATTGTGTTCTCAGCATTGTTGATTTGTATCTTTCTTAGGACGTACTGGTTTTCTCTTTCTGACAATTTTGTCTGTGGAAAAATATGTTTTGCAAATAATCAGTAGATGTGCACACCAGGTTTTTAAAAATATACATAAAAGTCATTCAGTGTAAGAGGACTCTGAGTAGAGTGTGAGCCTCTGTTCCCCAAATCGTGGGGTCTGCAGGTTGGGGTCTGTATGAGGTTTCTAAGAGGCTGAGGGGCTGAAATTCTGTGAGCTCTACTGGCCTGGGCTGTGCTGGCTGTCAGGAAAGGGTACCGTTTTCTAATTCGCACAAAGGCGCAACATAGACTGGTGGAGGCCCTGGGTGTCTAAGCTTTAAAATTTCAACTTTGGCAGGCCTTGAAAGAAATGAACAACCCACCTGGATCAATGTAAATGGAGTTTAGAAGTTCATTTTCCTCCCTTTTTGGTGTCAGGAGAGCAATTCTCTTTATTTCAGACCATTTGCACTTTCTTTTCCATTTTTGATGTGTTTGGGCCAAATGTAGCTTTGCTCCGATTACTCTGGAGTAAGCCCTTCATCTTGGCACTGACTTCCTGTCAGCTACAATTACACCCATCCTGAAGTTGGGCTCTTAGGGAAAGAGGATTCGAGTGGTGTCAAGAGGCCTGAGTCCGGGTGACTCCTCTGAGAATTAGTGCCCTCCTCCATCGAAACAGGTGAGTTTGGACGTGAATGATTGCCAAGTTTGGAATAGAATGCTCGCTAAGATTCCACCCACCTCTACAATTTTGTGATTTTTGTTTTGTCTTCCATTTTGCGTATTTGGCCAATTGCTGTGGCTATCATTTGCACCTCCCAAAAGTAGAGCAATGAGCACTTTCTATGCTAGGTACTGTTCTAACTGCTCTGCATTTATCAACTCACTGAGTCCTCTCAACAACCCGTGAGATGGATGCAACGATTATCCTCAATTCCAGATAGGGAAATGGAAGAATAAAGAGGTTAAATAACTTATTCAAGGTCACACAGCTAGTACATGTCAGAGCTGGGATTGCAATGCAAGCAATCTGGTTTCAACATTCGTGCTCTTAACCATTATGCTCAATTGGCTAACAAAATAAAAAAGTATGCTGGTATTAATTCTATCGTCTTTTCAGCTAATTATTATTATTTTAAAAAATATCTGTAGGTTGTGGTAGAAGGCCATGATTTAGAGGGAAAAAACCACCTGTTAAAGCTTAGCTATATGAGCACTGTTTTGGTCTACCGTTTTTGACTCTTTTCTGCCTTTAACTTGTTTATTAGATATTAACCACTAGACCTATGAGAAGAAATAGAGCATGTGAGTATGTTTGTGTGTGTGAGTGTGGGAAAATGAAAGAGAATGGGTGGCAGTGGGAAGGAAATGTATGGACGGGAAAGAGAGGGAGGGAAGAAGAGAGAGAGCAAGAGAGAGAAAGAGAAGTTTCTAGAGAAACTTCTCAAAACATTGCAAATTGAGGCAAAGGTAATGGTAAGTTTGTAGTAACGACTTGAATAACCAACGTACAGCTTCACAAAGGAAGTGATAGTGTTTCTCTTCCCTCAGTAGTTTTGTACGTGGATACTAGTTTTCAGTCATTTCACTTTCCATATTAACCTCTTTTATAGATGGCAGCTCTTGGTTTAGGCTGAAGCTCATGGTTACAAACAACTTTTCATAATTTCCTAGGTCTAACAATCTGTAACACAGCCATGGGACTCAGATGTCAAAAGGGATAGGAGTTCTAGAAGTGACCCCATGAAACCAGAATGAAAACAGAGCTGAAGGTACAACATTCCTGCATACTTTGAGGAGGTAGATGGTGGAGTTGATTTCGTTCACGTGCCTATGAGCCGCAGCACCAGATGACACGCTTAATAGACCCGATTTGCTTTCTTCAATGGAGAGAGCCGCTAACCGAAGGTCATCGGTCAGATCCCAGATGCACTTATCACAGCCTGGAGGAAAAAGGGGCAGGTCATTTCTTCAAAGTCAAAAGTTGGCGGGGAAGCATGCCGCTTTAAGATCATTATGTGTACTTCCTTGGTTAACACTATTTTTATTTTTGTTTCCTGAGGAGCTGCTCTGGGCCACAGACTAGTCCTTACACTCAAGGCAGAGTAGAGCCCAAGAAGAGCCAAACTGTACATCAGGCACTATCCCTGCTTGAAACACAACAAAAACAAGCAACACATACAACAGGGAAAGTAGGTTCACGCGGACATGGGGCACGAATTGAGAAAGAAAGGAAGCATGAAAGGGCAGGCCATTGGAGAGACAGGGGCCGGGGGTGGGGGTGGGGGCGTGGTGGTAAGGAGAAGACCTCTCCACTTCCTTTAGTGGTGGGACAGCCCTCTGGGAAGGCTCTTTGTGTTAGGCTTTGGGCTTTTGCTTCGTGCCAGCTGGTAAGGATGGCTATCTGCTGGACACCCCTCCTTTTCTCTTAGTTTTTCTCAGCTGCTATCAGGTTCTAGCGCTGTGCCTTCACTTCACACCAGGGAAGGCTCCCTGTGGCCCCACCTCCTGCCTGGATGAACAGGGCAGCAGAAGGAGGTGTGCAGCACACGGCCGTTGGTGAAGACCACTCCCTGATATCTGAAGAACCTGGCACGTGCTGAGGCAGGTCCAGGCTTCTCATTGCTCCCTGTATTTCACATCTGAATTTCTTGACCACTGTCATCACTCCTGTGGCACACTCACAAGGGCACCCTTTGAAACCTTGTTCCCAATCTCTTTCCCTCAGACTGTGCTGTCTTCTAGAGAACCGATAAATGGAGACTAAAGTGTTAATCGTTGTTAATATGTTAATTTGTTACTTGAAGTTTAACATGGTCTTACCTATATGCTCTCTTAAAGGAACGACTCCCCACCCAGCACATCATGCTTGTAGGGGAGATGCGTAGGGCCAGGCAGGCGTCTTGATGTCCTTAAAGTGACCTTGCTTAGGGGACCGCCTATTCTATCGGTGCCTAAACTTTGCCCTGCTTGTGTTTCAAATCCTATGCCATCTTCTAAGGTGTCATTAATTGGGAACATTAATCTCTTGTGCCCAGAGGGACCGAGAAGCCAAGATACTTTTGTTTAGAGGAGAGGATATTTAATGTTAAAATAGTCTTTAAACCACTCTACTTAAAGGCAAATATTATTACTTTCTTGATAGAAGGCTTCCTACGGCAAAGCTTTCCTTCAATTCTTCTATGAATCAATCATGGACTTTACTAGACTAAGGGCTTGAAGGGTGTTCGAGAAGTCATTAAGACTACCTCTGGACATTTGCTCTGAAATATTTCAGCAGGTTCTTGCACCATCAGGACTGCTCATGATTTGATTGACAGGAGTGACAGAGAAATCTGGTGAAGAAAGACGGCAGCTCCATTTCATAAAGCCTAAATATTTTGTTCCTGGTACCACTGCAAATTTGGAGTGTCTTGGGAAAAGCCACTTAAATCTCTTGGTATCTCAGTTTCCTCAGTGTTGTAAAGTATTGTCTGTATATCATATTATCTGAGGACCTGAAGAAATAATATAGAAAAAGGAGCTAAAATGAGCTCAGTCATTGGGAACTGTGTTTCTGACTTTGCCCTTACCTGCTAGGTAAGATGCTGAACTAAAAGACTTGATAAAATGAGTTTTTTAAAATAGAGATATTTAAATGTAAATAAGCTATTTGCCAGTTGGAATCAAATAGACCACCGGATATCTTTTGTTTAGAGTCCATTTGGTTGAGGCACAGACAGGGTTAAAGCCAGGGGTGGGACTCGGGCAGTTTCTAGAGAGAGGGTATTGCATAGCTCTGCTTAATCCTACACCTGCAGCACATTAGAGAAAGTGGGGTTAGTCAATCATGTACTGTTATTTTTACTTATGGTTGGGCAGTCCGTGCCTGTAGGGGCTTCAAAACCTTCCAAGCATTCTCCGGTTACACTGTCACATGGACCTCCCCCGCAACTGCACACTGTGGGAAACAAAAACAAGAGATTACTGATTCACTTAATGCTGAAAATATGGCAATATTTTTGTGGTTTCTAGAAATACTGGCTATCAGTATATAATTCTTCAAGGGGGATTAATTCTATTCTTCCTTAAGACCATGGAATCTACGACATAGAGATTGTGCCCGTCACCCAATTTAGTCCCGCCCAAGTGAGATTTTTAAAGGTGACCCTGGGACAAGAGTGAATCTAACTTTTCTGGGATCCTCTCCCAACTTTTTGGGATTCTGACATGACTGTGTGACTGCTTCAGTCCAAAAAGATCCTGGTAAATTTCACAACGTACAAGAGGATCACAGAGCCCATTATTCAACTGGAATCTGAAAACCATCCTTTCATCGCAGACTGATTCTCCAGTTTAATCCAACTCTGGGCTTGATCATTGCCAGGTGTGAGGGAGGAGCAGCCCAGCGAAGGGAGCTGAGGAGGTCTAAGCCAAGATTCTTGGCTCCCACAGTGCTTGACCCTTGGCAAGGCTGACTCCAACCTCCAAATTGTAGCTATCAGTGGGATGGCTAGGAATAATGTTGTGGAAAGAATTAGGAGCATATTTACATGAATTTAGAAGATCTGAGAGCCCATTGTTAATCTACTGATGATTTTCAAGAATGCCTTTTGGAAAAAAACAGAAACAAAACCCAGTCTCATCAGACTGTTCATTGTCCACCGAGTTTGGAGTGGAAATTAATTTGGAATACTGAAAAAAGGAATTCCTAACCTATCTATGCTAGCAATAAGCTGGAACGGAATTGGGAATTTTCCCCACCTCTTAACTGTCTTTAAAGAATAATCATAAAAAGTTAGCTTCAAGGGGGACATACGTTTATTACATTTCAGCTGTTTAAGGTTCCACAAAATGCAGATTTATTAAACAATTCAGCGAGATCATGCTTTATGGCTTCTAACATTATCTTCTTTTCTAAGAGTGATCTGCAATTACGTAGTTTAAACGTAAGTTCAGTAAATGTTTTGAGAATTAGGATGTCAACATTTAAGGCTTTGATTTTGCCAACACTCTTTCCGATGCCTGCTTTCCCTCTCCTTAGTCTGACTCGACGCAGAGCTCCTCTGTGCGCACTGCTTTCTTACAGACATGTTTACTTTTACTGTGACTTCTGCAGATCGTTTGTGTTTCCTTCTCAATTTTAAACTCCACTTCTTAAAATCTTTTCCGGGGGGAATCTGTTTCAGCGAGAGGATTTCCAATAGAAGCATGCCACAAGAGCATAATACCTCTCCTTCACCCTTCTTTCCCTCAAAGTCACAAAAGAGAGGACATATTCAGGCTCAGTCTTCCTTCAGTCCTAGAGGAAGGCAATTTAACTTTACTTTTGAAGAGCTGCACTCTATGTGGAAAACGGATTGGAGAAATCATTAATAAAATGTGTACATTTCAGTCTAACTGAAGTCTAACCTGGAAGATTTCTTATACCATCCTTGAAATATTTACTCTGATAATTTGAGGAAATTGGGAGATGATTAAACTGCACCCTTGGCTTGCTAATCTATTTCACTGAAATGTCAATTTTACCAAACATAACTGAAAAAAGGGACTTAGCTTCCAGAAGAAGAAAACTGATTTGAACCATGCAAACTTTCATTCAGTCCTCTGGTCAATGATAGGTAATCCATGGAAGTCTGATTTATTTCTTTGATCAAAATTGGAAGGATATAAGATGATAAGATAAAGTTAATTTATGTTAGTGTCTCATGGTTCATTCTCCCCCTGAGCTAAGTTATGTTAGTGGCCTTGATTAAAATATCTACCCCCAGGAAGTTTGAGATGTACAGTCCTGAGAATGTACATTGCCCTGGAAAAGTGACAAGGGTGCACTTGCAATATTTCCCCAAGACAAATTCATCCAAATTCAGTATTGGCAGAAGACTTGCTACTATCACAGACAAGCTGGCCAGGTAGCTGACTTAGAATTCACAGTACTGTACCTGCACAGTTCTTGGCTATTCTGGCATCCCCATAGTAACCAGGGGCACAGCGTTCACACTTAAATCCTGTGGTGTTGCGTAAGCAATTCCTACACTGGCCAGTAACCTCATCACAATCTTCAAAGATCAGGTTGGGATCTGAATTTCCATTGCAGTCACATTTCTTACAGGTGCTTCCAATCAGCAAGGGGTTTCCATAGTAACCAGGAGCACACCTGAAGGGGGATCACAAGTTAGAAATATAGCATCCATAGTTTTTCTTCCTTTTGTCTTCTTTCCCACCTAGAAGAAAGTGGAGTGAATATTTATGGATTGCTCTTCCAGAATTGATTCCCATCTTCCATCTTGCTATAAGGACCAGACTTTGTTTTTAAGGAAACACCCCTTCTCGTTGTGTTACAGCACATTCAGTTTGCTCAAACCTTCAGAGACAGGAGTGTCTGGGTATAACCAGTGTGTGGGCATTTTTGGTAATCTCAACAACTGGAGTGCAGTGCTGGTGCATGATGAGTGGTGCCAGATATGCTAAATGCACTGAATGAGATGTGCCATTAGGGCACAGCCAAGAACTGTCCTGGCCAAAATGTTAACAATACTTTTATTGAGAAATATTGGTCTAAATCACCATCTGCCTTGCCTTGGTGCATTGTTCAGATGACCTAAACCTGAGCCAATTAGTGCCTGGCATTGTCCTCACCAAAATGGATGGACTCAGGAGCCATTCAATCAAAGTGGAGTTCAGGTCTCTTGTTTGAGGGTTGTGGGAAGGCATTCTCTCCAGCTGCAGGTAAATGAAGAGGCAGGTGGCACTCTTAGCTCTGGCAGCCATCTTGTGACGGAGGCAAGGCAGTGTGGAGACAAAGCAGAGGGCAGAGCTGAGAGTACCACAGATAAACAGAGTTGGATCCCGGAAAGCCATTCTCCTGGACGTTTTAGATAAGTGAGACTACAGAGGCCAGGCACTTAACTGCATTTGTTGTGGGGGCAGAGCTAGTGACTATGGTCACGCTGGCTGGGCCCTTGATGAGAGAGCCCAGCCCACTTGGAGAGTAGAGAATGAAATCCATCCAGCCTTTGCTGATCTTGCCAAGCTATGCACTCTTGGTGGGGCTGCCTCTGCCCAGAGGAAGAAGTGCCTTTCTCTGTTTTTCCCAAAGGTGCCTGTGGACCAGCAGAGGCCCCGCTGCCAGGGGTGGGACTGCAGGCCCTATCTAAGGGGGCAGCTGCTACTCAGCTCCTGTCAACTCTTTCCGGGTTGTAGTCTTGAGGGAATGAAGGATCTCTGTTGCCAGATCTTCCTATTTTTAAAGAAAAAAGTTGAAATTTGTATTTTTATGTGATATCTCAGTTTTTAAAGATTGGCTCAAACGTTGTAAGACTATCCTATGAACCAAAGTACACGTTTGCCGGTCAGCTGTGGCCTCCTCTCTGCCGTGGACCCTAGACTAGTGTTGAAGACTGGCTAACTCAGTCAGTCAGCTAAGACTGGAGCTGAAGATGCTTCGGGAGTGACTGGAAAGAATGTGAGGTTACTCCATCATGGGACTGAAGGTCAGGCACACGAGTTAGTTCTGACTTGAGAGAGAAAAAGAAAGAGAGCCGGCAAAGATTTTTGAGCACGATGGAAGTGGTGGTGAAGGAGGCCAGTGTTGGCTCGAGTGCAGGCTGGACAGGGAGACCAGGGTAGGGTGTGGAGGGCTTGGACTGGGGCGTTGGCCTTGGGAGCAGAAAGGAAAGGAGGATTTTCCAAGGAAATCAATAAGACTTGGCCAATAATAATAAGACATCACATTTCTAAAAGGCTTCCATTTAAAGTAAGAGAATCATGATTTAGAACATTTGGAAAATAGAGAAATGCAAAAAAATCACACCTGTAATCCCAAGACCCTAACAGAATCACTGTTCAACTTTTTGCTTATGTTCTTCCAGCCTTTGTTCCTATGTCTCAGCTTTTTGGTGTGGTTGTACGTGATGGTGTGCGTTCAATCTTTACACTCTTTCCTTGGATTGTATCTCATCGCTTCACCTGGGTGAGTTTGGTTAGTTACCACAGACACCAGGGAGGTAGGCCACACAGGCCCAGCATTGTGAGGCTGAGAGGCTGCTGTGGTTTTCCAGGCTCACATAGTTAGGAAGCCACAGTGTAAGACCCAGACCTTCTGACCCTGATGTTCTTTCCTTCACTCCACCCTGGACCACACCACTGCTGCTATAAATGAGTGAGTAAATTTGTCCAACAGAAGGACAATTCATGTCTATTTTATGTAAGGTGTGGAGAGACAGGAAGAGGAAGAACATACAGCCCATGCACTGAAAGAACTGAAAATAAATTAAGCATAACTATACATAATATCATGAACTCTAGAAATCAAAGTCTATGAAAAAGGTAAGAATGACGATCAGTGCCACACACCCCAGAAAAAGACGCCCTCCAAGAGGAAATGTTCAATGAGCTTCGTTATTCATTCTCATGTCTTTCACTTCTGATTTACAGGCCTTCTGGTCCCCAAGCCAGCACAAATCATTCCTCTATGGAACACATGGCTGGATTGAATTTCTACCCTTTGCTGCAGTTCACCAAACAGAGAATATTAGATTTTTGGGCTCAGTGAAATGGGCCTCAGACCTGCCAGCTCGATGTGTAGCTGGAGATCCTGAGGTCCGGGAGTGAAGGGACCTGTCCAAGTTTACAGAAGCCAGATGCCAGTTACTTTCTTTTCTCTGTTCAGTTCCACAGTATTTGATCTCCATAGGTTGTCCCCTCATTTTCCACAAGAGAAAAACGAAATTCCCTATTCTGTGAGTCAGAATCTCAATCACAGTGGAAACCTATTTTGAGTTACTTTGTGTTTCAAGAACATGTTTTGGGAGTAGGTTCAGAGGCAACTCTGAAATCATAATCCAAACTTCAACCCTGCAGATTTTATAGAATGAGCAGTCAAATGTTACTCACAGCATCCCATAACCCCCTACTTTTATAGACAAGGAAACTAGAGTGTAGAGAAGCTAAATGATTTGTTCATTGCTACAGGGCTCAAACCTGTTATGGGACTCCAAGATAATGCTCTTTCCACTCCACAAGTCAGGCATTAATGAATTAACTAATTAACCAGTTAATTATTATAACAGTTTAATAATCAAATGCTTTGAGTACAACAATTCCTGCCCTCAAAGAGCTAAAAACAAAGGATACAAAAGGACCAGGAGTTGGGTTGAGAGTTCGCATTGGAGCCCTGGTACCTGGTAGCCTGGGCCTATTTTTTTTTTCCTTCCATAAACTCAATTCCTGCTTTATTAGTGACTTCATAACTCAGAGAAAATAGAGCTGATAAACTTACAGTGCAAATGAAAGAACTGTGGCGTATGGACTTGGTCATTTCAGTTAGTCATCATATTATTTGGGCAAAGTGGAAAACAAA
This sequence comes from Equus asinus, assembly GCF_041296235.1. Classification (NCBI taxonomy): domain Eukaryota; kingdom Metazoa; phylum Chordata; class Mammalia; order Perissodactyla; family Equidae; genus Equus; species Equus asinus. The sequence continues at coordinate 47,346,503 of NC_091813.1, forward strand.
AAAATACATTTTTGGGGGGGAAAAAGATGATTTTGACCAAAAACTATTGTTTGGGTGAATTTTTGGAGTTTTCCTCTTCTCTGCTCTTTCTCCTCAGCTTCTCTTCCCAGGGCCGTACATCAGTCACTGCATGCCTTTATCAAGGGTGCCAAAACTCCTAGGTGGCACAGAAGCCTTTCTAGGAGGGATGCCACTCCGTAGCTGCCACTGGGACTTAATTAAATGATGGGGAAAAAGCACCTGTTACATAGTAGGTGCCATATAGATGCTTTCTATTTCTCTATGAAAGACTTGGAAATAATGCTAGGAAAATATAAGTCCTCATTCAAGGGCACAGGGCAAGATCCAGAAGTGGGGCAAAGCAGAGAGTAGGGAGTCATAAGAAAAATTCTACACAGATAACAGGGTTGATAGCTTAAGTTTGAAAACTTGATGCCTGCAGAAAGAATCAAACTAAATCTCTGAATCATGATAAGCCTCCATAAATGTTAGCTTTCTCTTCCTTCTCCTCCTCTTTATTCTTCTTTTCTGTCATCATCCAAACCATTATCACTGTCATCATCATTATTTCTGATGACGCCATACATTTCCTGTTACAGTTTTAAGATTCCCTTCGATTTGCTTTAATTTTTCCCATTCTTCTGTCCTGATCCTTAAGCAATAAGATCCACGCGATAAATCCTCATTTGGTCTCAGTATGTCTCGCACTCCACCACAAAATTGCATGGATGAAGGCACATTATTAAAGCTGCCATGGGAGATGATGTGGGATACTGAGGCATTGAGATCATATACGTTTATCAACTGAAAACTTTGGATTGAACAGTGAGGGTCTTGGTTTTTGGTTTTGGGTCTATCACTAGCCAACTGTGTGACCTTAGACTAAGTCTCCTCATGGCTCTGAGTCTCAGGCTCCTCATCTTTAAATGCACTACTTAGGAGCAGAGAGAAGCTCACATTGGGATGAGAATGAACATTGCAGAACTCTTGTCTAGAAGGTTGTGCATTTTATAATTATCTTCATCTGCAGATAACTTCCGCTTGCAACCTCTATTCAGCCAGGGGACAGTGACTTAACTCACTCAATTCTGGGTCACCCTCCTCCACTTTCCTGGCATAGGGTGGGAAGTGGGGGGCTAAATGGGGCTAGAAGTGACTGACTCCCACCACTACACAGAGCCTTTTTAAAGGAGCATTAAAAGTGCTATTGCTTTTTACTAAAAAAAAGTATTACCTAAATAAGTATAATGAGTGCCTATCATGTGCCAGATACTACGATGGAGGAGGCGTGGACAGAGAAATGAATAAGACGCTACTTCTGTAGAGAAGCTCATAGTTTAATAGCAGAGATTTAAAAAAACCTCTGTGATTTTGAGGAAATGTCTTAACCTCTCTGTATCTCACATTCTCCCTCTGTAAACAAGGATGAATATGGCATCTCATAGAAATTTTCTCTTTTTTGAGGCTTAAATGTGTCATTGTAGGTAAAGTGCTTATAACAGTATCTAGAACACAGTGAGCACTCAGTAAATGTTTGTTATTATTTTTATCATCATCATCAAGATCATCATCTAAATGCAGTACAACGTGGAAAGCTCTGCAGTTGATCTGGTGGATTTGGGGACCAGTAGGTCCAACATGTGGAGTTTAAATTGTGAGGTGGGAGAAGGACTTTGGGAAAGAGACAGGCAGGGGCCAGGGCAGGCTATGAAACATGGACTCATTTTGAAGACAAGGACGTTTGAGCTTTTTTACACAGTATGGTAAGAGGTGTATGTTTTATGCTTTAGACAAATGTTTTTTTAACTTGTTTGTAGTATGGATCCCTGTGAAAGGAAAAATATTTTCATAGAATACTTCTTCTAATGTTCATTTAAATTATCTTTAAATATTTCAAGCATAAAGCTAGGTAGAAACTCCTCATATCTATGGCTTTTATACCTCTTGGAAACCAAAGTAATTTTTCCAAAAATGTAAACAAAACTATAAAATGAATCAAATTCAAATTAACAGTATTAATTCAAGCTAACAGATGATGTTGTCTTGTTGCCACTGAAAGGCCATTTGCAGCATATTGTGCCAGAGGATTGTCTGGGTTCAGCATGCATGTCCTGTCAAGTGCTCTGTGATGACTCAATTTGCTTTGATGCCATGCCATTCGGCCTCCAATTGTGTGTGATATGTCATTGGCACACCATTGATTGTGATTTTCTCCTTAGCTCTGAGGCCAATCTCCCTTTCTTATAAAGTGGTATTACAGAAAGTCTAGAAAATGTTTCAATTAACTTTTTTCTCAAGATTATCATTGAAATTAAACACAACACTAAGAAAATATTTGCTGAGAACCCATGAACCTCCACGAATATTTCTGAACATACTGTGGTTCTTGAGCCCCAGTTTGAGAAACACCGCTGTATATTACATGGGTGTGGAAGTGAAGGTTGATAGAGCAGAAGTTCACATGGTAGTGAGAGGACTGGTGTGAGAACCCCAAGGAGAGTCAAAATAGGGGTCCCCAGGGGCTGGCCCCGTGGCCGAGTGGTTAAGTTCGCGCGCTCCGCTGCAGGCGGCCCAGTGTTTCGTTGGTTCGAATCCTGGGCGCGGACATGGCACTGCTCATCAAACCACGCTGAGGCAGCGTCCCACATGCCACAACTAGAAGGACCCACAACGAAGAATATACAACTATGTACTGGAGGGCTTTGGGGAGAAAAAGGGAAAAATAAAATCTTTAAAAAAAAAAAAAATAGGGGTCCCCAGGCCTCTCTCCTAGAGATTCTTTCTCCATGGGGTAGGGAGAGTTTGGAGAGAGCTCAGGAATCAACAGTGTCCTGGAGATACTTACACACAGTCACGTGTGAAAACTACCACTTGGTGAAATAATCTCTAAGTACGGAAGCACTTCGAGTTTCTCAGTTTGGATTAATTTTTGTCTTTGTTTGAAATAGACCCCATACAATTAGCCGCATATTTTGAAAAGATCTTGTGGAGTGGTCTAAATTCACAGATAGTTGAAAGCACAGATTAGGTGAAGCTTAACGGGGACAACTTAATTTGACTGTTAAACTCAAAACAGAAACCCCTCTCAGCCCCTGGGTCAAACACAACTCATAAGCAGCCAAGGCCACCTCCTTTGGGATAATCCAGGTCAAAGGAAATCACTCTTTCCACTACAATCTCCAAGAGCCTTTGCTTCTTCTTCTATTTAGCATTTCTTTTTTCCTGCCTCGTCATGAATGATTTTCAGATTTGTCTCCTCCCTTAGCCTTGACTTCCTGGTGGACAAGACACCATCCCTGCCCCCTGCACCAATCTGCATGTGTGGCCATTTCAAGGAAAACTTTTCTGGATTGTCGGGTCAATTTTTGACGTAAAAGACCTTAGTACATTCTCTTTAAAAGAGCAGGCTGTGAGGGAGGGTGGACAGGAGAGAGGAGGAGAAGAGCAGAGAAAGTTGCTTGAAGTGATTCTCCTCATACAGACTAAGAAGGGACGCTATGTCCAGCATCTTTGTAGACGCAGTCTCCTGTCAAAGGGGATCTAGTAACTGATTAACTATTTTTCTTTCGCATATTAGAGGCTGACCCTATTTATTAATTGTGTAATTAATGAATTAGCTAATGAATTAGTGAATGAATTCACCAGTGTTTAAAATAGAAGACTCTTAGGAAGCCACTGGGGAAAGCAGTATGGGGACAGGGAAAGAATCCAGATTTTTAGCCAAGGTGTGCAAATCCTGCTCCCCTCACTTAGCAGTGATGTGGCTTTAGACAAGTCCCATCACCTCCTGTAGCCTCAGTTTCCTCATCTGCACAAAGACAAAATACGACCTCCTCTCAGGGTGGTTACAAGCCTGAGGGATGAGGACCGTAAAGCAATGAGGACACAGGAGACAATCAATAAAGGGCACTATTTAGTTCCAAGCCATAATTTCTAACTAAGGAAGCTGACATTCAGTGAAATGAGTCAACTTGTCCGAAGTGTACACATTATGCCAGTGGCGGAAACTGGACAACGACCACAATGACTCATGTTGTCACTAGTTAATTTTTATCGGGCATTTATTAAGTGCCAGGTGCCATACAAAAAGCTTTACGGTGTTACCTTGCAACAGTCCTGTAAGATGAGTGCTTTCATTTTCTCCATTCTGGAGATGTGGAAATTGGCACTTAGGAGCCAAATAACTTGCCCAGGAGGATCTCAAAGTGCTGGAGCTGAGCTACAAACTCAGCCAGGCCAACGCTAAATCTCTTCAACACTCTACTTCTGCTTCCCAAACTAGTGCTCTCCCCTCGACCCTCTCATTCCAGATCTGGGATAAGCACCAGATCTGACCCAGCCTTACTGGGAAATGGCAGGTCCGAGGAGCCACCAGTGTGGGCTGGAGGGTTTATTATCTACAATCCCATGTTTGAGGTGGGCATGCCGTCCTGTGTCAAGCCCCCCACTGTCCTGACAGGACCCTTATCTGCACCCCTGTGTGACTTTGCAGGACTGAGCCCTTAGGAACCGAGATGACTTCACTTTTGGGAGGCCTTGCATTTGCTCAGCAGGGCTGTATTTAAGGCCATTAATTCTCCTCACAGGAACCACTGAACCCCCGTTAGCTGGTAATACTGCTCAATCCTCATCAGACTAAGCTGAGTTTAACCTCAGACACCGAGGAGAAAAAGTCATCCCTGGCTGATGAACCGTCCTCTCAGACACACAGTGAGCCAGAGAATGAGTAAATCAGGTGTCTCATATTCCTGAGTCCCCAAGTAAGGAAATACAGAATGAGCGTGTCACAAACGTCTATCATCATCTCCCGCAGTCCTTCCTAAAGAATGAGATTCCCATGGCCCCTCAGCTCTCACTTTCCCTCTTCCCTCATAGCAAAAAAGGGAATCATCCCACAACTCTTTAGTGAAAGAATTTTCCCTTTTCTGCACAATTAATAATCATAGTAACAATGCCCTCCGAGTCCAGAGATTTTCTCTGTACCATAGATACTGTGGCTTTTTAAAAAGAGTTCCAGAACTGCTCTGAGAGACGGAGGGTGTTTTCATTGGAAGTGTGGTGGATAGAATTTCAGGTTCACGTATGGCGCCCTGGGCTGAGTTTGTGAGCCACATTCAGGGCAGTGAGTGTGTGCTGTCGCGAGGTGATCACGCTGCAGATGTTGGACGAGATGTTGACCAGTCCCTCCTTGCCCTTCCCTCCCTGTCTTGATGGCACCACACATCATGTTGCTGCCTAAACACAATGGTGAGGTCACCATTAAAGGCGTTTCTGTTAAAAACAAGAAGTTCTCTCTGTGAGGCTCTTTCAGCGAAAGCCATTTTATCTTAGAAAACTGAGAGCAGTGGACTGGCAGGGAGATGGGACCTGTCTTAGTGAGAGATCATTCAGTGGGAAGCCTCGCATCCTTAGTCATCAAGGCCTGCCTTGTCAGAGCAAAGCCCAGAGCAACTTAAAAAGAGTGTTAGGTGTGAATACCAAAGAGCAATTCAGAAAATCCAAACTTGCACGGCATTTGTTTGCTTTCTAGGGGAGGAGATGATGTAAAGAAAGGTCAAATACTCGATTCGTGCTTTTTTCCAGGTAAAAGAATCACCTTTTATTTAGGTTTAGGGGTAGGAAGGATTATTTAGGCAAGGAAGCCTTTCTCTTTCTCTCTCTTTTTTTGCTGAGGAAGATTGGCCCTGAGCTAACATCCATGCCCATCTTCCTCTACTTTATATGTGGGACGCCTGCCACAGCATAGTTTGATAAGCAGTGCGTAGGTCTGTGGCCGGGACCTGAACCAGGGAACCCCAGGCTGCTGAAGCAGAGTGCACAAACTTTAACCACTACACCACTGGGTCGGCCCCCTCTCTCTTCTTTTTCGAACATTAATTATACTACTGGTTCTCAGTGATGGAGAGAGAAAGGAGTGTTACCAAAACCATCTAGAGAATCTTTTCCAAACACGCATACTCATTTTCCTCTTTCCCTGCCATTTATCCTGAGCTGTGGCCCTGGCCTGGACACCTAGGGGGCATACGCTATAGCTGTATCTGGGGCATGGGATTTAGGGAACTCCCCCAAGGGGTTCTAAAATGCCACCCCCCGACTCCCTCCTCTTAAGACCTACGGAACTGGGAACATAGCAGAGCTGCTGAGTGCAAGAAACAGAGTTTCCTTTGACCCACAGAGACAATAGTGAATTTTATTAGCCTACCTTTCACAGTTAGGTCCAGCGTAGTTTTCTTTACAAATACACCGGACTGCTCCGTTTTTCCTATAGCAGGATTCTGCAAAACTAGAATTGCAAGAGAATATTAGAAGTCAGTTCCATGCATCCCTGAAGAGACAGTGTCAGCTTTTGATTAGATCCTCTCTACCTTGGTCCCTCTCAAGTTCAAATGGATGTGATCATTTGCTTCGTTTAAATTAAATCCTTTCTTTCCAGGAAAGTTTAGAACAGCAGGCCCAGATAGAAAATGCCGCTCAATTGGTGAGACCATTTTCCAGGTCCCCCTTACTTATTTTTCCATAGAGGCACTTCATTATTTTTACTTGAAGTAGTGGAATTTCCAGAACATCATGTGTAGATATATATACATGTATATTTTCAAAACTAGAATTGTAAGAGAATATTAAAAGTCAGTTCCATATATAGATAATAAAAATATATATTTTAAATGCAAGTCTAAAATACATATTCCAAAGTCAGAAATAAAATAAGGAAATTTTACCTGCGGTTTTAGATTTATACAAGAGTTTCTTCTTATTCCCACCACCTTCTGTCAATACTTTTGAACATTTCTCTCTTTTTTTCTGCACTGGATCTCTTCCACACTTCAAGGTCATGCACCAGTTCTAAACTATACTCTATAATCTCTGCAGAACCTTAATTACTGTCATATGTACCTTGAAGATTGGGAATAATGGGTTCAAGGACTGGTTCAGGTGATTAAAGTCACAAAACAAATACTCAGGTAAGAAATAGAACCCACTTTCTGGTCCACTTTCTGACTCTTCTTTTTTTTCTTTTTAGATAATAGAAACTAGGACACAGGACAGAAAAGTAATAAAAATATTGTCTCAGCAGAATAAATATCTTAATTATTAAGGTAGGAGAAATGGAATATCATTCTCCACTTGTTCAGAAAATGCTACATTGACACATAAAGCCATTCATATGAGGGGTGTGTGGAAAATTTTAAAGACTTTAAATTAGTTTTCGCTTAGGTCCTGTACAATCAATGAAGTGTGACCTGTGGTTCCCACATTCCTGTGTGGATCAGCAATTTTACCCTAATGGTCTTTGGAGGAAAGCAAATGGATGTGTTTGCTTTGTTCGAAGACATTTACAAAATCAGTCAGAACACAATCTGTGCTTCTCAGTGAAAGGCAATACCTGCAATTTATTTTCCCTAACAGTTTGGATAAAAACATTTCAACAAGATTACATTTCTGTGGCCTTTACCCTTTACTTTGCTTGTTCTTATTCCTTAGCCTACTTAAAGAAACATTGTCAGTTGAGAGTCCAGAACATGAACAAGCCCTCATGCATGTTTCTTTGAAGATGTTCCATCCAGCAGCCTGCCCACAGCTTGAAGGGCTGAAACGCCTGCTGGTGTTTGGAGTTGTATGCCTTGAGCTAATGCCCTGCTATTTCAAACAGATGACATTTTCCTTAATTGGAGCCATTAACATAGCTACTAGTAGACATGGAGGATGTCTGGCCAACCCCAAAATAAATAAATGAACTCAGTGCCAATGGTCCCCGGGAATAGCTGTGTGACCATTGGTTTTCGTGGTGGGAGGCTCAGAGGCGGTACCAGCCACTGAGGGTTCCTTTTTTGTTTTTCATCAGAATTAATTGTTTATATTTTCTTAGGGTAAAGTCTGTTTCTGGCTAGGGAAATGAAAACACTGCGCCTTTCTCAACCCCCACTAACAGCCATGGCGCCCTCTCTAAGTGGAAGGGAGCCTTTTGCTCTCGGACAACCCTCAGGGAGCCAAAGAAAAATAGACTCAGCACTGCCGTTTGTTTGCTCAACTCCCTCCAGCATTATTTCCTTGCTTTCTGATGTGGCTATTGTAACTGGAAATCCAAAACCTGGGTCTGCAGACTCAACTAGCGGACCTTTCCAAGCGTAATTCGGATTCCATACTTGGCACCTTTCCGGGCTCAAATAAAAGGCCTGGAACTTTAATTCTTATAGAAAGTAGCAATATGAATAAAAAGAGCTGGAAGAGGCAGTGGGCTGTTTCATGTTTTGATAAGATATTTGATTAGTATTTGAGATTAGTTAGCTCGGTCAATAGTAAGGCCACATCAAAGGCTGGAACTTCATAGGATCCAGGCACACTTGTCCTGTTGTGTGACCACGGACTACCCTCCTTCTCCTTTTCAGCCAGTTTTTTCCCTCAAGGGGTTTGGGAAGTAGAACAGTCGCCACCACAGAGAAAGCAGAGCTCGCACGACCTTCCCAATTCCTCCACACGCCCACAGAATGTTCTTTACTTGGAGGTGGTTTATTTTTGCTTTTGTGCTAATTTCCAGCAGGTTTCTCAGCCTCAAATCTGCACTACAGAGACTGGGGTTTTCCTGTTTGTAAATATGCACCTGACTTCAGAGAACATTCCCTAAGTCCCTCAATTGCTCTTTTGAACCCAGCTCCGCTCACACACAGAAAGACCATGGGTGGAAATGGTGATCCTTGAGGCCTATGGAAGCTATTTCCTCTCTCAAAACAGGAAGCTCATTACCCAATTGTCAAGTTTCTGCTTTATTTAATTAAAAGAGTTAGTAGCCTTCAGAAGAGCGTCTTGATCAACTGAAATACTGGATAATTTACTCAAAAGGTAAAAGGTCATTTGCTTTAGAAGCTTCAAAATACCATTGTATTTTGACCTATTTTAATGAAGGCAGGACTGTTTGACTGTTTTGTTCACTGCTGTGACCAGTTATCAGTACGTGACTGGCTCATAATAAGCCGCTCGATAAATATTTGTTGATTGCACGTAGACAAGACTTCTTACGAGGAACGAGCCTCCAAAAGGCTCTTAAGACATTAATGTCAGATAATTTAGCTAAGAAAGTCTTGTCATACAAATGGAGCAAAATGTGCAAAAGTTGGACAATACAACTCAAAGGAAGCATTTGGAATTCCCTTTCTAATTCATCTGTTAGTTTCTAAAGAAACTGTAGCTCAAAGCTTATAAACCTATTTTGAGCAGATGATGGTTTGTTTACATGGAAGAATGAGTGAAACTTGTTATTAGAAAGTTGGAGGTAAATATATTTAACAAAATAACTATACCATGGCAAGAGATCAGCATACTGAACACCTCATCAGCTATGATTCAGACTAATGTTTGAGAGCAGAATATTAATGAAGAGTTAAGAAATATACCTAGATGAGACAAAGGGAGCTCATAAATCAGGACACACTTGAGTGAAAATAATGGAACATTTCATGTTTGGGTTTTCTAGTCTCGCTCTCAGTACCATCCATTTTACACACATTATTAATACCATAGGACATGAAAAATCACAAAGCAAGGGTGGAGGCAGTTTAACAGTTTCTAAAGAAAGATGGAACTGTAAAACATCCGACTTCTTCACTGACTGTCAGACTCATCAGAGGATTTGAACAAATCACAAGGTCTTAGGTGAAATATTAGTCAATATTGGCGGTCAATTAAGGGAAAAAACTAGGGGGAAGTTTGGTGGTTATTTTTTCCTCTTTATAAGAAAGTATGTATATGTGTGGCAGGTATTCAGGCCTTTTTAAAGTTATTTTATATGCATTATTTAATTTAATCTTGACAACAGTTATCAATTAAATATTATATCCAAACAGTTAGAACAGTGCCTGACACAGAGTAAGCAAAGTATAAGTGTTAGAAAAAATGCAAAGGGTGTATTCAACTATTCAGTAAAGCCAACACCTACCATACACCTTTCCATGTGTAAGGCACCACCCCACATGCTCTACACACAGTATTTTAGTCCAACCCTATGAGGTACATCCTTATACTAACTTTGATTTACTAAGGTAAAAACTGAGGCCCAGAGCAGGTAAAGGAATCAATGAATGGAGCCAAGATCTGAATCTAGTCTCCTTGACCCCAAATTGCAGGGAAAGTGAGACACGGGGAGAGAGTACCTTGCCTGAGACCATACAGCTCTTATGCGCCAACCAGGCACATAACTCTTTCCACTTGTGGTAAAATAAAGAAATATATATACTTGGTTTTTGTCCCTGGCTTGGCACAGAGTTCCTAAAGCCCTTGGAATTTCCTGAGTGATAAAACTGTCTTTTGTTTGAGCCCCTTTCAATCATACTTGAGTTTATGCTAATGAGGTGACTCTTGATGGGCCCCTAAGTAGCTTCAGGATGGGGTCTGGTCTGCCAGAAGAGCTAAGCACACGAGATTAGCGGGGCTGGAACTTTCAACCCCATCCCTCCTCCCACCTCAAGGGAGGGGAACGGGACTGGAGATTGAGTTCAATCACCAATGATTTAATCAAACATGCCATGTGATAAAAATTTGATAAAAACTCTTAAACAACAAAGTTTGGGGACCTTTTGGGTTAGTGAACACATTGATTTACTTAGAGAGTGGTGCACCTGAAGAGACAGAGCATAGAAGCTCTGCTCCCTCACAAATGCCCCTCCACAGCTTGCCCTATGCATCTCATCCATTTGGCTATTTCTGAGTTGTCTCCTTTATAATAAAACTGTAATTGTAAGTATAGCACTTTCCTGAGTTCTGTGAGTCTTTCTAGAAAATTATCAAACCTTAGGGGACATTAAGAGAACCCTTGAATTTGTAGTCAGTTGGGCAGAAATATGAGTAGCCTGATGACCCCATTTGTGGCTGGTTTCTGAAATGGGACTGAGCCCTTAACCCATGGCGTCTGCACTAACTCTGGATAGTTAGCGTCAGAATTGAATTGATTGTAGGACACTTGGTTGGTGTGAGAGAAGTGGAGAACAAGTTGATATGCGGCAAACCAATACCAGTATACCATCTTAATTCTACATTCTGTCATTTTTAAGCCAATAAAATGGCCAGTCATGACTTGACTACTGGATTTATACATACGTGCCTGAAAAGAATTCCATTATTTCCATTAAGATGTGTGTCTAGTCTCTTTAACTTCTCACTTAGGTCAAAACACAGCCAGAAGTGAAAATTAGCTTTCTTGGAAATCTTCCACGAGCTGTCTGGCTGAAAGCACACATTCTGCTTGTCTGTGTCTTGATTCTGATCGAAAAGCCTAGTTGGCTGCCACATGTGGAGAAATGTCTATTCCATGAGAGTAAGAAAAACACTACTACTGAAAACACTGGATTATAATGAGTCTGTTGGCATTACCAGTTGTGATCACTATAGGTCAAGGGATAGCCAAGAAAAGATGAGGCTAACTTTGCTTATAAAACTTGGGTGACTTCATTGATTTTATGACACCCTCCTCCCACCCCCCACCCCGTTTTGGGAACAGAGTCATCACCTACACTGCAAACGCTTAAGCTTCCCTGAAAACATATTTAGACTAGAGACCTTTCCTATCTCTTTTCCAGTCTCATCTCAAATTGAGGTACTCAATTTTGACTGTGCAAAAACCTTAGAACTCTGGATAGAGCAGAAAAAAAAAAGGGATAAGCAGTAGAAGAGACTATTTTCCTTCAGGACTTACTTGGCCAAATGGGGCAGGGGACAGGGGCACGGCTGGCAGAACCGGGGGGCTCCCCTGATGGAATCTCCGATATAACCATCTAGACATTTCTCACAGTGCTCTCCCGTTGTGTTCCGCTGGCAGTGCTACGAGACAAAAGATAGGGAAATTGACAAGGACACAAAAGAAATTTTATATACAGCAAATCTGGGAACCAAGCAATACTTCAAGCAAAGGGGATGACAAGCCTGACAAAACAGATGATGTGCGTGGGTACCGATCAGCACAAAGGAGCCACGCTGGCCCCCGTCAATACCAGAAAGTGTAGACAATGGTGGATGACTTCATCCTGGATTTCTGTGTGTTCACTTGCAGCCTGGGGACTTTCTTTGGAGTTTGTGTGTGGAGGGAATTATTCATCAGTTACACAATTCAATTCAGAATGATCAAACTCTGCATGTTCTAGAAGTATCAGCTTACTGACTTATGAATATGAAATGAAAAAAAAAATCCTCCCTGGTGTTTACCCAGGACAATGGGGACAATTTAAGGATTTATGGGTTGGAAGAACAAAATTGCCAGAGTGAAGCGTAAATGGAGTTGAAGATAGATAAAGAATATTCTGCTAATGGGTTGGTATCTTGGATAATAACATACAAGAAATAGTAAGCTGGTTTATTGTATGATTTTTCCATTTGTAGTGAGGATAATTGGAAGAAAAGCACAAAACAGCTCTTCTTCTGCCTAGAATGTCTGTTCATCATTCAAGATCTGCACCAGGCCTCGAAACTTCCAGGAATTCTTCCCTGAAGCACCCCTCCCTGATCCTTCCCTCTTTCCACTGCCCACATGGTACTTGTATGATCTGCCCCCCGCCTCAGCAGCCCTGTCCCCCACACTGTGTCTTTCAGCCCTGTACTGCCATCATCTTAAATGGAGTAGGTACTCTAGCTGTTTGTCGAGTTGATGGATTAATCTCTGACTAGTACTCTATAAGAGGCAGTGATGCAAGTCTACTGATATTTTCAACAACTGGACTGGACCGGATTGCAGAAGGCAATGCCATTAGTACTACGGTATTTTCATCTCTACATTCACCAGAGTATATAAAGTTTGAATAGGATTTTCAGTGAAAAGCTGTACTGTTAGACTTCAAATGCCATTAGAGAGGCACCCTCCTGCTTGAGCAATTCCCTTGGAATATCTATGCACAAGGGCTCAACAGACTCAACTTGTTCAGAACAGTGTTCTGTGGACGAGCCTTGGGGAAGGCAAGATGGAGCAATAGCAAGCTGAACTCTGAGCTCTTTATTTTTGTCTTTGTGTTCTATGCTGAGTTTCAAAATAAAAGAATAGTGAGCTCCTGCTGTAAACATTTTACAGGGATTAACTAATTTAATTCTCATAATACTTCTAAGATAAGTTACTATTTTTACCCCCTACCTTTACATATGAAGAAACAGAGGCACAGAGCGATTAGACAAATTGCCCAACATCGCACAGATGGTAGATGGCAAAAGGGACATTCAAATTCAGGCAATCTGGCTCCAGAAGCTAGGCTGTTGATTCCTATGTTACATTGCTTCTGCAGTGTGTAAGAGAAAAGGCTGCTTTCTTGAAAGAGGCATAAAATGACCACAATAGAAAGTATCAGACTATTTTACTCACAGCCTGAGCTTCAAATCAGGTACAACACACCGGTCAGAATGAAGGAATCCTAATGTGGGCAACAGGCTGTCTTGGTTGAACACTCTTGGGGCATTTGATCAGCCGTTAGATATGGACAATCTTTGGCCCCTGATTAGAATTACGTGAGAAGATTAGAATCCAGAGGCTAGTTCAGACTACCTTGACAGATCAATAAGAAACTGAAAAATAAAGTATGATGTGCAAGCCACAGGATGTTAACATATTTCTCTCACAGTTGTTAATATTGTGTCTAGTGCTGTCAGCCTTCAGTAAATATTTGTTGGGGAAAAAAAATGAAGAGGAAGTGAGAAAGGGTAAATTAGTGAATTAGAGTGTGGAGCAAATAAAGGAAATTAACACGCACCCAAAGCCAGCTCAAAATTCGTGGCAATCTCTCATCGCAGGGGAAGCCAATGAGCCTTGCCCAACGACCAGGAATCTAAGCCATAAATAATCTGACAGGGCTGCTCGTAAACTGGGGTCAAAATTTGTCTGAGTCCTTGTCGGACAGATGAAGCCCATCTGTGCAGATGAAAACAGGCCTGTTGTAAGATCTTGGGCCATTCTTCGTGCCTGAAGTGCCTGTTAAACTGCAAAAAGGAGCTAATTCCCAAATCTATCCTCTATGGCTCAATGGATGCTTTGGAATCCTTGTCGGGGCTCTGATTCTGCCCGTGGCAGCCACGGGAGCAGTTACCCTTAAGGGCAAAGCCACCAAATCTCTCCGAATGCTCGGAATACAAACACTGACTTCCTCATCTGCCTTCTTTTAAAGGGTTTGTTATGAAATTCCCTAAAAGGCATTGATGCACATTCTGGGAAATTGGCAGAGAAAGTGCTGGAAGCAGAGATAAAGATGCCTGGCTCTTCTATTTTCTAGCTGGTTGACTTTGAACAAGTCACTTGACCTTTCTGGGTCTCTATTCCCTATCTGTAAAATGAGGACCTAGAGTAAGTGGCCCGTAAAGTTTTTTCTAGCTCTGAAAATCTTTTACTCTGAGATTGCAAATATCCCTTTACTTTCGATGCTCTACCATTTAAAAAGTAGAAAAGAAAAAAAATGACAACAATAAATAAGTATGTTGTTTGGGGGGAGAATTTGTTTTTTAATAGAACTGACCCCACTTAAAAAATGCAAAAAGCATTCTGAATCTTTGACCAGTGGTTGAGAAAGCTACATCTAGACAACTGATTGCACAGAAGGGTCAGGAATGATGTTTGAGGACCTGCTGTGTATCCTTCACATGAGAAATGATATCTCTCTAGGACTTGGCCACAGCACCAGCATAAAGAGGAAGAAGGACAAAAAGGATCAGGCTAGCCTTCGTGTGGTTTGTCACATGTCTCATGCAAGACTATAGTTTATCTAGATCTGTGGTTCTCAAATTATGTCCCGGGAGGTCAAACTATTCTCATAATAATACTAAGATTTTATTTATCTTTCGCACTCTCATTTTCTCTTGTGTGTAAGACTGAGTTTTCTTGAGGCTACACGACATGGAGATGTCACCACAGATTGATGCTGAAGCTGACATGAGATCCAAGTGCCTTCTATTAAGCCAGACATAAAGTATATTTTCAAGTTGTAAAATATGTTTATATTTTATAAAAACATATTATTTATGTTAACATGCAAAGGGTTTATTATTGCTTTTATCAAATCATTTAATAAGAAAATATTATTAAAGATTTTGTTTTAGGGGGCTGGCCCTGTGGCCGAGTGGTTGAGTTTGTGCGCTCCGCTTTTGGTGGCCCAGGGTTTCGCTGGTTCAGATCCTGGGCGCGGACACAGTGCCACTCATCAGGCCACGCTGAGGCAGCATCCCACATGCCACAACAACTAGAAGGACCCACAACTAGAATATACAACTATGTACTGGGGGGATTTGGGGAGAAGAAGCAGAAAAAAAAAAAGGAAGATTGGCAACAGTTGTTAGCTGTTTCTTTAAGAAAAAATTTTGTTTTAAATTTCAAATGCAGTGAATATGAATAGATATAATCCACATAAACAAAGGTTCTTTGGCAACTTGAATAATTCCCATGAGTGTAAAGAGCTCATGAGACCAAAATGTTTGAGAACTATTGCTCTGTCTAGATCAGTGCTTCTCAAACTTCAGTGTGCACACTGATGCCCCAGGGATCTTGTGAAAATTCAGATTCTGATTCAGGATGTCCAGGGCGGGACCCGAGTGTCTGCGTTTCTAACAAGCTCCCAAGTATTGCCAGGGCTGCTCGTCCAGACTATACTTCAAGAAGCAAGATTATAGACACAAACACCCAGTGTAGGTGCCAGTTTGCTATTTACTCAACATTGGGCCTCTAGCATAACAAGACAGTGCATTTCACTGCAATAAAGAGGGATCCAAGAGTCTCATAAATTATAAAATTCAATCTTTCTGCATTTAAGTTAGTTATTTTATTAACCACTTCATTCATTCACTTAAAAAACCTGGATTAAGCTGATATCATGACGGACAATGGACTGTGACTGTCACTAAAATGAAGAAGACCTGGTTCACTTACTTGTCATTTTGTCATTATGGGTCATTTTATGAAGAAGACCTGGTTCATGCCTTTGAGTAAGTCACAGACTTGTGAGGGAAACAGAGGTAAACAGACAATAATCTAGTGTGCTGGGTGCTATGACTGAGGGGTGGAGAAAGTATATATCTGCCATGGGACAGAGAGGAAGAAAGGTTCTAGCTCTTCCTGAGAAGGTCGGAGAAGGTTTAATGGAGGTGGTGACATTAGAGCTAGACCTTGAAAGATAAGCAAGACTCCCAGGTAGAGAATGGGGGAACATAGGTCAGTCACAGAGTGTGAAAGTACAGAGTTAGTTGAGGTGGCAGTAGAAGCTCAGTGGGGCTGGAGTAGACATTCCTGAAGGATTTTAGAAAGGAGGATGCCTTGATTAGGGTGTGTGGGTTTTTTTTTTTTCTTTGAGGAAGATTAGCCCTGAGCTAGCATCTGCTGCCAATCCTCCTCTTTTTGCTGAGGAAAACTGGCCCTGAGCTAACATCCATGCCCATCTTCCTCTGCTTTATACGTGGAATGCCTGCCACAGCATGGCTTGCCAAGTGGTGCCATGTCCGCACCCAGGATCTGAAGCAGTGAACCCCAGGCCTCCAAACTGGAATGTGCAAACTTAACCGCTGAGCCAGCAGACCAGCTCCAAGGCTGTGTTTTTGAAACATGTCTCCATCGCTGGTGTGGAAGACAGATTAGGGAAGGAGAGGCTGGAGCAGGGCATGGTGAGTAGTGGGAAGCTGTGGCAGCTGTCAGGGAGGGATGCAGAGGAGTGAATGAAGGCAGTGGGACAGCATGGAAGAGAGGAGGCTTTCTCCAGGTTGAATTGGCAGTATCTGGTGTCCAATTCAATGTTAGGGAAGAGGAAGAGAAAGCTGCTGAAGCATCTGGGACATCTAAGCATGGGGGATTGGCAGAATGGTGCTGCCATTAACTGAGGTGGGGAACATAAGAGGAAGAACGTGTTCAGGGTTGGGAGAAGAAGCGTGAACAATGTATAGAGAACTTATTTGCATTTGGTTCCATCATATTCTTATATTAGGGGCACAAAGCAACAGGGGACTCCACTGAGCTATCCAACTTCAAATTCTTTGGACATGCAGTTTTCTGATTTTGTTTCAAAACTTCAGCTAGCATGGAACCAAATTCATCACTATTCACAAAATTTGGGGGTTTTCCATCTTTGCAACAGATTGGAAAATTGTCAAAATTTTAATGTGAGAATTACGCACTTGATCTAGGTACCGATTTTATAGTTGCAAGCAAAACAGGAAAGAGAAGTGTCTATTACTCATTTCTTCTTGCTGTTGGACATCTAATGAGTGTACTTGTTTATCAATCACACATACTTAGTCTTACAGGGACTTGCATTGGTTGATTTGTGCCTTACACACATAGTAACAGAGTTAAAAAATCAGGAGAAAAATGCTGGTATCTGCATAAACTAGGGATGTAATATCCTTGCTTTCTTGAATGAGGTTTTAATTAAGCTTTGAGAGTAATACAAAATTCATTAGCCTTCAATATACTGGATTACTTCCCATTCCTCATTGTGCTTAGGGTAGGGTACAAGTCCATCTGAATATTAGAATCTCTCTTTTTTTTTTGGCGAGGAAGATTGTCCCTGAGCTAACATCTGTGCCAATCTTCTTCTGTTTTGTATGTGGGATGCCACCACAGCATGATTTGATTATCATTGTGTAGGTCTGCAGCCGGGATCCAAACCAGTAAACCCCTGGGCTGCTGAAACGGAGCATGCGAACCCAACCTCTACACTACTGGGCCAGCCCCGAGAATATCAGTATCTTTTTTTTTTTTTTAATTTCTTTCATGGATATTCTTTTTATATATATATATATATATACTATTTTTTTTAAAATATTTTATTTTTTCCTTTTTCTCCCCAAAGCCCCCCGGTACATAGTTGTATATTCTTCGTTGTGGGTCCTTCTAGTTGTGGCATGTGGGACGCTGCCTCAGTGTGGTCTGATGAGCAGTGCCATGTCCGCGCCCAGGATTCGAACCAACGAAACACTGGGCCGCCTGCAGCGGAGCGCGCGAACTCAACCACTCGGCCACGGGGCCAGCCCCCTCAGTATCTTTTTAATTATAAAATTATTCCACGCAGTTGTAGAAAATTTGGGCAGGTATACTCTAAGTGAAAAGAAGAAGATAAAATCCATCTGTGTTTCCACCAGCCAGATGTAAATACATAACTGCTTCATGTGTTTCTCTTCAGATTTCAATGACATTTTTGGAGTTCTTTTAGTAGTTTCAAATCTGACTATTCTGCTTCAGATTTAGAATTTTTAAATTTTTCATTTGATTGTCACTGAGCAGATGGAGATTTCTGCATGTTTCTAAAGCTCCTGCGGTCCTTGTACTTCCTTGAGCTTCATTACATTGGTCCTGTTCACAAGCATTTTCAAGTAGATGTTCTGTCCCTACAGGCTTTCAGCCCATGCAGTGGGAGCCACTTAACCCAGAGCCTAGAATAGTGTCTGGAACATAGGTGGTGCTCAATAAATGCTTATTTGTTAAATGGATCAGTGAAATCAATAGACAGACCAATCCCTAATCAAAAGGAACCTGCTCAGGGAGCTTGTGCCAGTGATGAACTTCAACTCGGGTTCACTCCACTCTAGTTCTGGTCAGTGGGCTCCTGGCTCTCTCCCAGTGATGAAGCACCAGTTCTTTAGATGGTAACTGGCCTTAGTCATGGTCCCTTCTGTACCTAGCCTGTAGACCTGGGATAAAACATGGAATATCTGTGACCAGGCATTCCTGCCACCAGCCATCTGTCTCCTTCTGCCTGTTTCTTCCCCTCAATTTCTTTCTCACACTTCCTTCTGGAGCCTTCCCAGAGAGCCTGCCATGTCCACTGGCCTTTGGGGCCCTGCCCAGCTGACTCAGCTGAGAACCTAGCCCAATCTGCTCCAGTTCTGACAAGATGCAAGGTGGCTCTTTGGAAAGACACCTAATACATACTGAATTTCTTCACTTAAGCCACTTCTCACTTAGCCACCTTTATGCACTTGAAGGGTTATTGTTCCTCCTGTGAAGACATCCCTCTGCTTTTTTGCTACATCTAAAATGATACCATACCTTTGTCTAATCCATATTTTACTGTAGAATGCCTTAGTTTCTTAAATCAATTGGTAAAACATAAGGTCAAATTGAAATTGGACACTGGAATGGAGAAAGAATTAGAAGCAATTTGAGGAGAACAAGACAGAGGCATTATAAGCCTTAAAAATAAAAGCAAAATAAGATAAAATGAACTAAAAGAAAGCCTTTTCTTTTTGGTTGCTTATAGAAGATGGGAGAGATGGGTTGGGCCAGGCAAGCTGTAAGAACTGACTGAAACTCTGGTGCCCACAGTAAGCTAGAAGGACGCGTTCGGGTGCAGCTGCTGTTTCTTCTCTGGCTTTCTGAGAGCTGAGAATGAGCTGGAGCAAGAGGCAAGGAGCTGAGAAACCAGCCCTACTCCACCAACAGGCCAGAATATGGATGCCAAAGGAAACAGAAAAAATTGAGTTTGATTCCAGTATGACACCGTAGACTTAACATATTTGCCAGCTAAGTGACAAAATATTCTTTCTAAACTGGCAAGCCTCTTCTGTTACCTCACTTACATTTAACTAAATACAAATTACATTCTTCTTTTGTCTTTCTAAATTAAATTTATAAGACTATATCTATATGCTGAGCTTTGGGCATAAGTTTGTGGGTGATTTTCGCTTTGAATTTCATATACGGTATATATCTTTATTGCTGTTTTGTTTGGTTTTTTACATTGAGCATCTATTACTTTAATAAGGGGAAAAAATGGTATTTCCCTCTGGGTTGGGTGGAGTCGGGGAACCACCATTAGGATGCATAGGATGGCTATTTCTTACCTTTTTCTTTTAAACGTTCTGGCTTGGAACAAAGTAAGTGCAGGAAGATTTGCAGCTTCCCTGAGTGTGGGTATAAATATTTACACCCCAGCCCTTACTCAGACTTTTATTAGAACCTCGTCTGCCCCAGGAACTGTGAAGGAATCACGTGATGATTGCCCCCTCAGATAAAAGCATGACAGCTCCTTTTCTGACTCTGTCATTGTAAGGAAGAGTGGCTTTCCTAGCTCTCTGTAGGCACTAGCAAGAGGGACATTCTTCCCCCTTAATTTATCTGTCTCCCATCTTATTGACTCCCTGACTAACAGCAGCTGATGGGCTGGCGGTCCCTCCTATCTTATATTTTTAATAAACCAGATACCAAAGAGCCATTAATTGGTCAAATTATCAGAGATGTACCTTATTAGTTCCAGTACATCCATGAGATTTTCTTTTCAAATGTCACCGGGATTAAAATAACAGGAAACCGGAGATGGAAGCATTAGAAAGGGGTGGACTTTGGCAGCTGTGTGTGCCTACGCTCCCTCGGAGGACATCCTGGATGTAACGGTTATTTAAGAAGATGGGGGAAGGGGAAAACACAGACGCCAGGACTAAAGGAACACTACAGGGATAGCAACTTTTAGTGTCTGCCACTTAATTCTCTGTCCCTAGAAAAATGGCGACTGCCAGGTTGAAAATAAATGAACATGCTCTAATTTGCATCTTAATATCATGCATGAGTAAAATAACACCTTTTTGTGCACACCTTAGGGACCACTTATAATCAAAATTATCTGTTTAATAGGGACAATTATGCTAATTTTTAGGTAAATAGGTATATTTAATTAAGCATTCCTGTAGTTTATGCAAAAATACTTCTGCAGTTTTGGAAAGCCTCTTTTGCCTCATAGAAACTTGAAGAATCTAATCTTCCTGCTATATTGTATAGCTCGTGGGGGAAAGCGTGATCTTAGGGCCTAAGTCTTTTTTTTCGCCTCCTGTGACTGCTACTAAAGCCACTTCTGGAAAATATTTCAATTCCCTACTTTTCACTAAGTTGTCAGTCCATTCAGTGAAAATGGGAAATACGTAGCAAACACTTTTTTGCTAGAGGGCTTCTCAGTCTCCTTCACAAGTTTCTATCATGTTTCACTGAAGAACTGTCTATTGGAGTATTCAATTTCATTCATTTCAGTTAAGGGGAAAAAAAGACTCTGGGGGTTTGAACACAGAATTACAAAGACCACAGGGCCAAAAAGCTGTCATTTTTATTAGCTATTTGGTTCAAACCTTTTTTTTTTTTTTTTGCTAATTTTGATCTATAGACTTGACAATCACAAGTTGTAAAATAGACTGTGAAACAACTGTTTTATTCTCTTGGTTTATGCGGAGTGAAGCCAAACATATGGCAAACTATACTATTACAGAGCAATTTGGATGGATGATTTCCTTCTCTGCGTGTGATGTTCAATTCCATCACCATTGGCCTACAGCAGGAAACCAGCTGCTGAGAGCCGTGGGGCAGTTACAGCCAGGAGCACACGTGCATTCAGACATGCGCCTTTGTGGCCTCTTATGATCATTGGCTGTTTATATGAGGTGTTTTACAGGAAAAGGTGAAGGGTAAAAAGAGAGCTTAACTAGCAGGTACGTCAAATGTCCAGCAGGAGTATTTTATTTCCACCCAAGATGCAAAGGTCCAGTGGGCTATGTGAACAGTGCTAGGTGCCCCGACCTACCACACAGAATCCAGAGCCGTCCAAGCACTCGTTGGCGTTACCGTTACAGTCACAGGGCAAACATTCTCCTGACTGGGCCCGAAAGTATCCAGCATCACATTTCTGAAACAGACACAATAAAAGCGTTCTCATTATTGAAAAGATTAATTTTGGCCAATGTCTTCTGAGAGAAATAAGAGGAGATGATTATTAAACTATCTAAATATTTCTTTACAAAACATACTAGAATGAACTATTATGACTACCATTCAGTGATGTATATCCAATTTTCTTTTTTATGTATTTTCCCCCTCCTCTTTCACTCTGCAGGAGAACATTTAACACCGTCGCATGGTTGTAAGGAAGAATAGGAAGATTTTAGGTAAGAGTAAAGGAGAAAGAAATTTTCTAATGTTTTCTTCCAAAACAAAGCCAAACAAAACCATGACTGTTAGTCAGGGTGAGGAGCCACATCATGCTCCCTGTGAATAAAGACTACGGTTTCAGAAATTATTGGCCATGGCCTCACAACTTGGAGTTGTGTCTTTCATAAACTTGGGCTCTTAAAAAATTCTATTTCTTCAGATCCTAAACTTTTAAGGGAGGAGTAAGGAAGTTAATGAATTCTTACACTTATCAGGTCCTGTGTGGGTGCTGTTCATATATCTCATTTATCCACAGAACTCAGTGAGGAATGTGTTATTTTCCTTCATCCTAGTGATGAGATAATTAGACCCAGAGGTGCTCAGTGGCTTGTGTCGGTGTTAAACCATCTTGCAATGTACCAGTCCACTTGCACAATGATGAACTGCCCTCCCCAAATGTCACTAATGCTCCAGTTGAGAAACTTTGTGGGACTGTTCCTGGCTTATGAGATTGGGCTTATGGATATGTATTTCATGTGCCTTTGGAATGTCTCAATGATGCAAGGCAGAAATGGCGTTATAGGCCTGGAAGTTCACTCCCTGCCCAGCAGACAGATTTAGGTCTAAAGAATTCCAGACAGATAAGAATCTAGATTGTTTCCACAAACTTACAGAGGACGAGATTTCACATCACACCCCTCATTGACTCATTGTAGTTCGTACTGTCCCGGCTACCAGGAAATCTTTCATTATATCTGGCTGAAGTCCCTCTGACTGCTATGCAAACCCACTTCCTTTTACCTTTTCCTCTGTAAAGAAAGGATCACTAGTCACTATTCACAGTATAAAAACACCACCAGTTTGGGTCCTAAAACTAAAGTTTAATGTTTTCCATTTGGAGGAAGTTTAATAGGGAATAATAGCATTTGCCCGTCAGGAAAAGGCAAAGAAATTCCAACTTTCTGCGTGAGGAAAATAAGGCTGAGAGGGTGCAATTTATAATTTATAATGAGTATTTGTGGCTGATTGTACCCTTTTTCCCAGTTTC
This sequence comes from Equus asinus, assembly GCF_041296235.1. Lineage (NCBI taxonomy): Eukaryota > Metazoa > Chordata > Mammalia > Perissodactyla > Equidae > Equus > Equus asinus. The sequence continues at coordinate 47,369,392 of NC_091813.1, forward strand.
CCCTAGGGAACAAGAGAGAGGGAAAGGTGCTAAAATTACAGCAGGAAGCATTGAATTTAGACCATTTAATTTCACACGTTTTTGACTTTTATTTCAAAGTATGAAAAAAATATGTGTTTTCCTGGTGATGCAGTCACAGATATAAGTATATATATCTCACAGAAAGAAGATTCACAAAACAATAATTAACCTTACTATGTGCCATGTATCTTAAGACTCTATTTTATTTAAAAACATACCCTGGTCATGAGACATAAAATGGATTTGATGACCCATGACTGTGTTGCATTCTGGTTTGACAGCAGGAGGGTTTTCGTTATAAAAGGAGTGGGTAAGAATGGTGAGGGGCTTAGTGTTAATTATCTCAGTAGTTTCCAAAACCAGGTTTCCCAGCTCTCTAACTGACCACCGTACTCCAGACATCGGGGAGCTCCTGATTCAGTAGTGCTGATGGTGAAGCACAAGACTCTGCATTTTAAAAAATATAAATTTTGTAATTTTTTTCTTTTTTCTTTTGTTTTTTCTTCTTCTCCCCAAAGCCGCCAGTACGTAGTTGCATATTCTAGTTGTGAGTGCCTCTGGTTGTGCTATATGGGACACCACCTCAACATGACCTGATGAGCCATGCCATGTCCTCCCCCAGGATCCGAACCGGCGAAACCCTGGGCAGCTGAAGCAGAGCATGCAAACTTAACCACTCTGCCACGGGGTCGGCCCCATAAATTTTGTATTTTTTAAAAATGAGATTGGATTGGTGGTTACCATAGGGGAGGGGGGAGGGCTAAAGGAGTGATTAGGCTCATGTGTGAGGGGATGGACTATAATTAGTTTTTGGGTGGTGAACATGATGTAATCTACACAGAATTTGAAATATATTATGATGTACATCTGAAAGCTATATAATGTTATAATCCAATGTTACTGCAATTAAAAGAATTTTAAAAAATTTTTTTTCCAGTTTTATTGAGATATAATTGACATATAATATTGGGTAAATTGAAGGTGCACATGTTCACTTGATATACTTATGTATTGGAAAATGATTACTTACATAAATGTGTTAGCTAACACTTCCATTGAGTCACATAGTTACCATTTCTTTTCTGTGGTGAGAACAGTTAAGACCTACTCTCTTAGCAGCTTTCAAGTGTCTAACACAGGATTGTTAACTATAATCATTATGCTCACATTGGATACCCAGAACTTGTTAACCTTATAACTGGAAGGTTGTACCCTTTGACCAACGTCTCCCATTTTCCCCACCCTCGACCTCCTATAACCATCATTCTGGTCTCTGTTTCTATGAGTTCCAATGACTGGGGCTGAGAATGGAGATGCATTTGGAGGAGAAAAGCTCCCTGGTGGTGGCAGGGAGTCTGGTAATGATGCCTGGAAATGATACAGGAGAAGATTGATTTGTACCATGAATGATAGTAAGGACTCTCCTTTGGCCTGAGGAATCAAGTTTCAGTGAGGCGTGTTGAACTGACATTACTTTAAGTCATTTCTGCAGCTCTTTCTTCTGAAGAAGACAGAGAAAATTAAGATTTGCCCTGAATAAATGCATCATTTTGAATGTGACAGTAGCTAACCCCTTACGTCTCTTGAGGTCCTGGCTAAATCAAGAGATTCATTTTTAAAAAATAAAAATAAAATGGTCACAACATAGAAAAAAAAGCAAACAAAACAAAAGCTTGATAAATTTTGCATTTTAGAATAGCTTTAAGGGCCAGCCCTGGGGGCCCAGTGGTTACGTTTGGCATGCTCTGCTTTGGCATCCTGGGTTCAGTTCCTGGGTGTAGACCTACACCGCTTGTCTGTCAGGGGCCATGCTGTGGTGGTGACTCACGTACAAAAAGAGGAAGATTGGCAGCAGATGTTAGCTCAGGGCAAATCTTCCTCAGGAAAAATAAATAAATAAATAAAAGCTTTAAGTTTACAGAAAAATTATGAAGGATCTGTATTTTTAAAGAGTCCCTTGAGGATTCCAGTGTGTGACCAGGTTTGGAAGGATTGCTTCAAAGCATCTATCACAGTGCTTTGTATATATTCGTTGCTCAATGAGTGCTTGTGATGTGAATGGTTTGGACCAGGATAGGAAATCTGAGGCATGTGTGCTGTTGGAAACCAATGGCTTATACTGAGAATCCACTCACCATTCTCTGCTAGGGCTGGATTTAGTCTCCAACCTTTTTCAACACAGTTCTGGCAGCCACTGCCTAGATTAGACTGTGTGCAAGATGAAATCTTTATGTTATGCCAAGTTTAGAAGGAGACTTCGCTCTGGGAGTTGGTCATTATCCGCTTATCCACTCCCCAGACTAAGGCTCTGATCTTGTGTGAAGGATGACTTGGCTCCAGTCTCTTACACTGTGGGAGATGGGAAGACAAAGGGAGGCAGGAATAGAGTTGTGTGGGACAGTCTTTTGGGTGCTATTTTCTAATTCATCTATCCAGAGAGGAGACACCATTTTTAAATTCACATAAAGGCACCATACAGGCTAATGGAAACCCTGGGCATGGGGAGCTTCCGAGGCCGTTACTAAAGCCAGTGCACTGGATGCCTTGGACCTTGTGTTGTAGAACTGGAGGATTCCTTGGAATGCTAAATTGCTGAGAGGTTCAAGAGAGGTCTGAGCATCCTCAAGGAAGAGCTGTTTAACGTTGTTTCTTTTATGCAGAAACATTTTGTCACGGCTCCAGAAAGTTCTGCTAATTTTTACTGAATCTCTTCTTGAAATTTTATAGAAACTGGAAAAATTGACCTTTGTTATAATACTAAAAGGTAGATATTTTCAAGAATGAAAGTAGAGCTTTGTTTAGTTTTGTTCCTGGTTAACACTCTCTTCCCTTAGTAATTCTAAGACCCCTGCTATTTAGAAGTTTGTGAAAGCTGAATGGTCTTCCCACAAAGAAAATAACGCCTGTCTGCTCTCTTTTGGAATATTTTCTAGTATTTATTAGACAAAGATAGAGTTTATGTATATATGTGTGTGTGTAAGCAAACGAAGAAGTCTTACAATCAATTTTCAGATGCTGTACTGAACTCTTTCCCACAGAAAAGAATGGCCTCAGCTGACAACTGCATAAATGCAAGGGTGGCTCATCTTAGCAGTCAGAGGATTTGTAGCTTCTGAGATGGTGCCATGCCTTTAAAAAAAACTAATAACTATAAGAAGAATAATGATGATAATTATAATACAGTTACCATTTATTGAGGGCCTGGGTACCAAGCATTATGTTAAGTGCTTTATCCATCTTATGGCATTTGCTCTTTGTGACAACACTGTGAATTAGGTATAACTATCTGCATTTTAGAAATGAACAAATTGAGGGTCAGAGAAGATAAGAAATGTGTCCAATGTCACCCAGCTTTGGAAAGGGTTCAGACTGATCCAAAACTTGTTCTTTCTTTACTATAACGTCTACCCTTCACAAATAAATAAAGTTAAAAAAATTATTTAATTGAAAGTTTCATTAATTGGACATACATATCTACTATGTTTAAGTCACTGCATTGGTCCTGTTGTATAGTTCTCTCATTTTAACCCACAATAGCTCTCAGAGGGAGCTTCTGTTACCCTCATTTTACAGATGAGGTCTTTGTGGCTTATAGGCCTTGTTATCCAGACCAGGGAACACAGATAAGAAATGGTGGACCCAGCATTTAGATCCTTCATTTGACACCCAAGTTGGAGCCCTTAACCATCTGGTCTATCATTAATATCTATTAACCTAACCCTTCTTATTGGGCATTCAGGTTATTTCCAAATTTTGCTGTTAAAAGCAGTCTAAAGCAGGCTGAAATGAATTAAAAAATGTGAAACCTTTCCTTTAAACATCAGAAAAAAATCTTAAAAAGTAGATACATGCTTAAAATTATATAAAGTTATCAATATATAAAAACCCCTGAATGGGAATATTTACCTTTTAAAAAATTTATTTCAGCCAAGTTGTTGTTTTGACCAATTACTTTTCACTAAGTTAGCTGTAGACCATTTTCAGCTCTCCGTTGTGAAGCCACTGTATTGTTACAGCTTGCCTCCTGCTCTAACTCACACTAAGATTGAGTGAACATTTACTTCTGCCCTTGAAGAATGTGAGCGAAAATTGCCATTTGCTTACTTTGTTATAATTAGCGTGGTGTCTGGCTTGGAGTAAAAATCAGTGTATGTGTACCTGACTAATTTTACATCTACGGAAATTACAACTAGAGGGAACTTAAGGAGGAAATTAGTGTGTGGTATACCCACGTGCCACTTATATTTAAAGGAACTGGGAACGACAGTATATGTTGATATCATTGTACAAGGCATTATTTCCAGAGGTCCATCCTGTAATCACAGTATTAATTATTTCACAAGATCTAATTACAAGAAAGATTGTTTTTTAACAAAGAGGATAACATTTATACAACTGACTGATCATTTTTGTCCTCATTCAAAGAAGTCCCCTCGAGAATACTAGAATTAAACCAACAATACTGTCATAGTACAGAACGTTTTTTGAAATTTCTTAAAGTCCTTACACCATGTTCTCTGAAGGAAAGTCCAGTCTGCATCCTTGGGGTATGGCAAACTTCTGAAAGTCACTTGGACTTAATAAATAAAGTGAGTACCAAGCTAAGCAGTACCATTTTAGGTTAAAAACTTTCACAAAAATCTCGCTGTGCTTTCCAAATATTGTCACGGAGGAGCGAATTAATCAGCCACAAGCCACTATTTTTGCAGAGATACTGAATTTCTGGAAGCTTTAGAATATCTGTTGAAAAGCTTGATTGACTAAAGAATTTAAATGCTCCAATAGCATTCTCTAGGAATCTAAGGTCCCCACTCACCCACTAAAGCAAACTAATGATGGCAAACATTGACCAGATGTAGGAGGAACCCGAAGTTGTCATCTGAGGGGGTGAGACACATCTTGAGATCTCTGAGTAGGTATTTATGTCCCAAAGAAAATCAGACCCTAGTTCCAGCTCCAACAAATGACAACGAATTAATTATAATGAAATTCCATTACAAAGAACGCACTGTACAGCCAGGTACCTATTCTAATAGGACTTGATCTACAATTGGAACAGATATTTTCATTGTGTCTTCAACCAAGGATCTACAAACATTTTACAAACATCAACTCATCTTGCTTTCTGAATTAGACTTCTAGAATTTTGATTCATCAACTTTTGCTTTAGTTTACTGAGGCTCAAGGTGGAAAGCATTAAAAACAAACAAACAAACAAAAACCTTTCTGAATTCATTTACTTGGGTCCAGAATCATTGCTATCTTGCAAATTAGTATTCTTCAAATTTAACAGCCTGCATTCAATTATCTTTCTGCTTAGGTTTTGGTATGTATATAGCGAATCCAACTTTCTCTTGTTTCCAGGAGACGATGGTTTTAGCTGTAGTTTTAGTTTTAGTGAATTCCTTTTTTGTTTCAGTAAATGAGTCACCTTAAAATTTGTCACCTTAAGATGGACAACTATGCTTGCTTAGGAGCTAAAGCTTTGCGCCTTCACTCAGAGCCTGTGGGTCTTGACAGTGCTGACTTCCATCTGCTTACAACTTGAGCAGACTTAAGAATCAGATAGTATTCAGGGACTTTCTCATAGGGACCAATAGTTTAATCTATACAAAAGTATCAGTCTTGGCTTTGCTGGGGAGGAGTGACTTCTGAGAACATGTGAATTTACTGCGAGGGTAGGCGTCTCTCACAGGCCACTATTTCTACGTCTGTGAAAATAAAGGGTAAAGTACCTGGGATGGAAAGCAGCTCCGAAGTAAGCTATTGATAACTTTTGGTTCTATATTTTTTCAAGTAGGCTTAACATGTCCTGATTGTTCATCTACAAAGCTACAATCAAAGTGCCAAAATAAGTTGAATGCATTATGCACTGTGTCACAGTTAGCACAAAGTTGGCTTCTTGGTTGATCGTATTTGAATACGGAGAGAATTACCCATGTATCCTCCCTAGGGTCTCTTTAAGCTCTTGTTTGCGTAATTGAAATTCCCCACATTTCAATAGGCAAAGTTCATTTTCAGATTTTGACGGTGATTTCACCATAGTTTGATTAGGAAAGCGGTTTCCACATTCCTCAGAGGTTTCTCCAGTTCAAAGGTATTTCTTCTCAGGATCGGCGTTATAAAGCTAGGCCAGCAGTTAGACACAAGCAGTGGCGCTGCTTTCTCCTAGTTGGCTCTTCGAGCTACCTTTGTGCTTATTGTGTAGGATCCATGTCTGCCAGGCCTTGGCCAGCTTGCAAAACACTCCAACTCTCAATTTAATCACTGAATGAAATAGAGAATATGGTTTAGGTCCTGAGGAATTCTGAGGAGCACAGAGCCGTCATGACCACAGTGAAGCCAAGTCCTTTAATTTTGTGGAGTGGAGACATATTCATCATGGCATTGATGTAACTATTCCTCAGCCCTCTTTATGAGCCTTGTGGGTATTCTCTCAGGCATGGAAACCAGTACTCCGCTCAAAGATCTCAGACAACTGTTCCCAAACCCTGCACTGGATCACATGCTTATTTGGACTGGACTTACCAACAGACTTGGGCTGTGATGAAGTACTTACCATACTTGCTAATAAATAGCTCGCTTTAGCTGTATAACTAAAAGGATCAAACAAGAATGTTTAACGCCCTAAAGCCATAAAGACTTTCCTTCTGAAGTGTTGGATTGGAGGATAATTATGTTCATTAATACTAACGAAACTTTCTTTAATTTTATCCTTGAAAAGTTACTTAAAACATTTTTTAAGTTGCTCATTTATAGTAGCAATTGCCACTTATATAACATAATGGGGCTTTAGTGGTGCCTTTTTTCCTTCGATTTTTCTAGAAAAAAATCTGCTAACATCCGGCTTTCGGCTCCGGGTCCTCCTTGCGTTGCCTCATGTAACTAGCTTGTTCTTTTCACTCCTCGCCTTCCAAGCTGTGGTTACACAACATAGCCTCTGCCAGATTTTTTTATATTTGAAAACTGACTCAGTTTTATTTAATTTACTGGGGCAAATGCCATGGACACATTTCCAAGAAAGGAAGAGATGAGGACCACAAGGGCCAGCTATAAGAACAGGGAAAGAGAAATGACTTCAGAGTGACAAGCATTTAGGGGATTTTGATATGACTCCTTAACCACTCAGCAGGAACCAATGCTGTGAGATGACAGACATCTCTGTCATCTTTACCTGGGTTTTTATGAATAATAACAGCTGATAGCAGACACCAGGCACGGAGCTAAGGACTTTTTATAGACATTCCAATTTGATCTTTACCATTAATGGCCCACTGGATTGCAGATGTCTGCCTAAACTACCTTTTCTTTCCACAAGAAGCTGGGAGGTTTAATTGTCTACGAACTGATGATGGCTGCCCTTCAGTTTGCCCAGGGAAGGCAGCAGTGCTTCCTTGGGTGGGTTCTGTGCTTTGGGTGTTCCTTCAGTTTCCATTGCTAGTAGATGTACCTGCTTCTATCTTGAGGTACTCTGTGTACTTCAGTGCTCCCGTGACCTGGATCACTCAGGATGCAAAGCAGAAAGTGACCGACAGGACATGTCATTCTCTCCTTATGCCCCTCCTCATGGGTTTATGCATCACTGAAGAAATGCTAGTGAATTAGTAGGAAAGGAGAAACGCATCCCAAACCGATACTGTAGTCATTTATTCTCAGGAGATGATCTTGCTTCCTCTTTCAATGAGAAAATAGACGTCACTGGGCGGAAAATCTCATCCTCTCTATCTCTCTTCTCCTTCTCAAAATTTGTCTTTGCCTTGACTCATCCTGATGTCATCTGGCCACGAAAGAGGAGGTAGTACTCCTCTTCTTAGGCAAGACTAATCCTCTATCTGTGCTCTGAGACCCACACAGCTGTGGCCTTCAGGTCCTATTCCATCACCTAGCCTGCCTCCCTCATACGCCATCCATCTCTTCGCACCCACAGGGTTGAGGAGAAGCACGGTACAGTTAGGTGCTGGGTCCTATGTTGTATGATACTTGACTTCTTCCCATGAACTCAGATTCTAAGAACACCTTCCCTCAGCTCTGCCTTCCTTTCATTTGCTCTTGCCTAGCCAAGCTTTGTGAGTGAGAACTCAATTACACTGCCTCTGCTTGCCTTATGCCAATCTGTGCCTCTACCCATCATCTGGCTTCTGCCTCCATTGTGCCACTGAAAGTGCCCTCACAAAGCTGTTGAGTGATGTCTTTGTGACTTTGCTTTTCCAATCTTACTTGTTCTCATTCCGGTACTTAACATTATTGACATTCCTTCCTTGAAATTCTCTCCTGTCTCTATTTCCAAGACAAATCTTCTTTGAGTTTTTCTCCTGCCTATCTTTCTCAGTATTTTGGTGGGGGGAGGTGGTTCTAGAGGGGAGGAAGGTAGGGTTGTTCCTTGTTCTCTTCTGCCCCTACATTGTTGGTATTCTCCAAGATAACCTCTTTATCCCTCTTATATACCTAGACACTTTTGCTGGGTTATGGCAACCTCTCCCACAGTTTTGTTCTCCATCTGTGTTCTGGTGACTCTCAAATCTCTTTACATATCCCTGACCTCACTCTTTCACACCACACTCTTGTTCCCAAGTGCCTGTTAGACAAGCCCATCTCCAGTTCTACAGGCACATGGAGTTAGATGTGTCCCACACTGACCTTATTATATTCTCTCCCCAATCTATTTTTCTCCTTATATCTCAGTTAATGATAAACATTATAGAACATAAAAGGAAAAAGGAATGGGTTAATATTTTTTAAATTAATACTTTTAATTGAATACTTTTAAAGCTGTGTCTCCTCCTTTTCACAATCACTACGCTATGTCTTTGTTTATTTCAAATCTATGGTTTAATTGGAGATAGATGAAGTACCACAGAGGTTAGAGTCTCAAGTTAGAACCTTACACAATTCAGAACTGTTATAAACTTACTCTCTCAACTAATACCTCTCTCTGTTTTGAGGTGGACTCCAGGGCTGGAAGTTCTCTGAATTAATTTCTGCATCCAATACAATGTTTATTAAAAGTTAAGCAATTGGAATGTGCTAATTTGAAGCTTACATATTTGTTATATTATTAAAACCCAACAGTAACCACAGCAACTGCTTAGAACTTAGACAACAAAAGATTTTTCAGGGAGGAGAACTTTGTCATTGACATTGTTTAGAATTGCTGGCACATGGTGATAACAAAAACCAGACTGTGGTTTACTAAGTTTTATTATTGTTTTAAAATTCTCTAAACGCAGTGTGCCCCTTCTTGCCTCCACCTGGGTTAGACTGTTGCCACCTCCTGTCCCCTTTCGTACTCTGTTACCTCATAGAGTTTACACTCTGCCTTGGAGATAGTTACCAAGATGTTTCTTCCCCTGTGGTCCTAATACCACTGTTTAGTTCAGAATCTTGGTGTTTCTCTGCTGGATAATCAAAATTACCTCTACTCTGCTCTCTTGGTCACCAGACTTTCTCCCTTCCAGCCCGTTCTTTATTACCAGAAATAATTAAAAAAAATCTTATCATACTACTCTTCTGCTTCAAACTTCCCAATGGCTCTTCATTCTCTGCCTACATGAGTAAATAAAATTCCTTAGCATGACATACAAGGCTCTTCTTTGACAATCCAACCCCAATCTGTCTCTTTAGGGTCAACCTCTGTTTCCTCGGCTCTAATTAAATGACATATTTCCCCCTCGCCCCAATGTCCTCTTGACCACATTGACTTTGCACATACCGTGCAAAGAGGTTTGGAGTGTCTTTTTCCCCTCCATCACCTGTGAATCTTCCTCAGTCTCAGACTCAATCACTCTTCCTCTGTGTTCATGTGGCATTTTGCACATACCTCATTAGATCACGTGCAGCATGTTATTACAATTTTTATTTACACTCCTGCTTCTCTGAAATCACTGTAGGCTCCTTGAAAACAAGGAGAGTTTCTTATTCATTTTTGTATCCTTGTCACCTATCAGAGTGATTAGCAAATAGCAATCAGATGCTGAAAATATGTTAGTTGAAAAAGTGGATTTGAATCTGCAAAGAATGAACCAAGTGAGGGCAAATCTTGTAAAACTTTGAAGAGCAATTTGGCAAATCTCACAAGTGAAGATCTCTAATCTTGAATGAATCTTTGAAATATAATATTGAGGAAAAAAACCAGTGGCAAAATAGAAACAGTATTGCATTTAAAAACATGCAAATGATATTATACTATGCATTGTGTAGGGGCACACACATATAAAGAGAAGTATAAGAAATGAATGGGAATCTAAGAAATCAGGCCATTTAAGGGTAAAGGAGGGGAGCAAAATTGAGGAAGGATATTTGGGCTTCACCTTTTCTGGCAATATTGTATTTCTTAAGCTAGATAGAGGGGATACAAATGCTCATGAAAGAATAAAAGAAAGAAAGGAAGAAAAGAGGGAAGAAAAACAAAAGCTCCCACTGAGGTTGGCTGAATATTGAATTTCCGTGTCTAGACCTGGTGAGGGCTCTCAAACATCACCTCTGGGAAGTGACTAATGTGGTCTCAACAATAGATTCAGATGCTTGTGTATAATTTCCCTAACTTCCTTGTTATTCACTTTATGTACCATTCTTGTTACACACGGTTAAGAAAATAAGCGTAAGAACATTCCTTACTTATTTTGTTCTTCCTCTGTTTTTCATCTTACAGCTAGCAGCTACTTCATCCCATGTGGAAGCCTTTCACAAGTCTGTATGTCTGTCTCAGTTAAAGCATATGTTAGCTTTTAGGTTCCTCTAAAATGTTTAAGTGATTACTTAATGGTACTTTAATTGAAGGCAGAGGTAAAAGATGCTCAAAATAGTGAACAATACTCCCATTTTCCAATGACTGAGAAACTAGAATGTTAAAATCCAAGTCAGAGGGTTTACCGGTTAGTTTTCTGTTCTAAGAGGGGAGTTGGGGTCCAAACTCAGAGAACTCAGCCTCCTCAGGGACCAAGACAGCTGATAATGGGAACTCAACCATCTCTGGCTTTAGATTGGCAGGACATGGCAGAGTGACCCACAAGCCCAGGCTAAAGGTTGCCCTCTTCAACTGGCCCGGAGCTGAAAAGGGGGATTAGGGACGGGCTATGCAATCATTCAAACCCAATGAAGCTGAATTGTGGGAGAATTTAAGATTATGTTTTTAAAGTTTGATAAATTTTTTGGGCATAATCTCTTTTCCATTATTCTTTCACATGAAAGTAAAATAATTTGTGAATTAAAACAGCTGATTGCAGCAGTGCTTTTGGAAAGAGTTCCTCTACCAGAAAGGAAATGGAAAAAGCCATGAGTTTCTAAAGAGAGGTTGTCACTGATATAGTTAATTAGTCAATCAGGGGCCCAGGAAACAGAATTTACTCCAGAGGGTTCAAATGAAAGAATGAAGAGACAAGAATGGATGGGTGGTTTATAGAAGCATGGACAGGTTAAGGCAGCAAGGATGGAGAGGCAATGGGAACAAAGGCCTACCACCCCCAGGGGCCAAGGAGCAGGGAAAGCTTGTTACACTAACCCAGGGAGAGGCCAGAGCTGTGGAGAGGCTGCCATGGGAGGTGCAGTCTTGGGAAGACACAGCTTGCACCCAAGAGGCAGGGCTGAGGCATTGAGGGAACAGGGCAGAGCCGCCCCATCTCTCCCTTCTCCTCTCTGGCTCAGCGAGGGAGCCTAGAGGCTGCAGTCTTCAGAGATTGGCCTCTGGAGGCAGAGAAAGGCATGCAGACAAGCAGAGCTAGGATCTGGGGGGAACGGAGCGGGGCAGGTACAGAGTAACCAGCGCCCTCTCATTCCCAGGGGTGTGGCCAGAGAAGGTGCTCAAGCAGCAGTTGGAAATAATTGGCCTGCCAGCTCTTTATCTGGGGCCTATTCAAATGGTCTAGGAGACGTGTGAAATGACATCTGATTGATTTGCTTTCTCAGACAGTCCTAGGCCAAGGCCTCTTTCAAATAATCAAATAGCCTTTCCCAAATCTTTTAAGGCTCATTCAAAAAATGTGAATTTACCAATTAGGGTGGTTTTAAACCCTGAAACAGAAGCAAAGTCAGCTTTCGCTAGAAAATTATTAAATGTGATAACAGAAATTACTGTGGCTGCATGGATTAAGCTAGAACTAGGCCAAGAGTTTAGGATTGTTTATATCCAGCTTCTTTCTAGTCACACCTTCCCCGTGGCCCCACTCCGCACTGTCCTTGTTGGTGGAGAGCAAGGCAACTCCTTCGTGTTTTTCTGCCTCCTGAGAGAGCCCTGAGCTTCAGCCTTCCTCAGGCACAAGCCTCTGAAATCAGGCAAAACCATGGCCACACCCATTATCTCCTCCAACATCCTGAAAACAACTTTACGTTTTATAGAAATTTAACCAACTCTGGCGAGATAACTATTCTTGTTGAAATGGAAAGGTCTTTGCAGCTGTAATTATTCTAAGCATTCATTTGGTGGTGAAACAGATTTTTAAGTGGTTCCATTAGGGCCGATAGTCAGGAAAAAGCATAGTTACAAATGTCTCTTAGAAGACGATATTTTTGGCGCAGCAGTAATGGACTGAGAAGAGCTAAGAGATTGAATTTGATCCTTCTGGGGGTTGAAATTGCACTATCTAAAGGTGGACGCACTTCACATATTTAGACTCTTCCATTATAGTCTGTAACACTGAGAAAAGTAGCATATTTCCCCTGTTCAGTTGATGGAGCATATTTTCAGGGATCCTAAGTAGATAAGGATTTGTATTCAAAGGTGGGATTCCTTTCAAGGAATCAATTTTGATAGGTTTCTCAATGTAATAGCAATGAATTACTTGTGAAATTAAGAGCATTTCATAGGTAAGGAGAAATTTTGTTTTTCAAATGTGTTCTCTATTTTTCTTATTCTTCCAACAGCTAACAAATCCTTTCTCCTACCTCCTGCCCCAGTAACACCTACCTTTAGGTAGTTTTTCTTTAGCATTTGCACCCAAAATTGCCAGAATCTGATGAAAATCTAGTCTTTGGCATTTTAAGAAATGCACACATGTGTATCCATGTTCAAGTCCCAATTTGTTGACTATACATCTGGCAGCCACTCAGTAAATATTTGCTGAGCAAATGAATCAATTTCTCCTCCAAATATGCTAGCATTTAGGATATAGCCCGCTTCTAGATCTCACTGATTGATCTCCCGTGAGCATCGAGGTGATACACTATAATTTATTTCTTACAGCAGCCATTCTTCCCTATAGCTACATCCGTTGGCGACACCTTGGAGCCGTGGAAAGCATGAGAGCATCTGGATTCCAGTTCTACTTCTACCACTGGGGGACCTTGCCCAAGATATTTAACCCTAGGTCTCAGTGTCCTTTTCTGAAAAAATGGGAGTGATCGCCATATTCTCTCCTAGGGCAGCTGTGAGAATCAACTAACATTGTGCATTAAAGTCCAATAGCAGGGCGTGGAAGGGGTTCGATAGCTACCAGTTTCCTCCCTTCCTTTTGGACGTGTCTGTGCCAGTGTTATCTGTTTAACTGGTAGCTCTTCAGTGAGCTCAAACCATTTCTTTATGGCACACAGCTCAGCAATAACACCTGAAGTTACTGGTTCATGGTCTTTCTTCCTCAGAAGACTTAATGCCCCAAGAACAGAAACTGGATTTGTGTGATTTGTCACTGTGTCCTCAGTGTTTGCATAGCAGGTGCTTAACGAATATGTGTTGAGCATATCCGGGCATCACAGAATCACAGGGCTCTGGAGCTGGCAGGGATCTTGGTGGGCACCTCGTCTAAGCCCTCATTTTAAACTTGGGAAAACAGACCTAGAGAGTAAGGGACTTATCAAAAGTCATTTACACAGAGCAAGTTAATGCCGCCCCCCCATCCCCCCCGCCGGTGCTCCTTCCAGTGAACCGCATTTCTTGATGATGATGAAGAAGAAAATGATGTTGAGAATTACAGCAGTTGTGCTGAAGCTCACGCCTCTTCTGGCGCTGCAAACAGGCTCGGACTGTCTACCTCTGCCTTTCTTAGGCATATCTGGGATAAAAATCAACTCTGCTCATGGTTATCCAATTTATCAAGAATCTCATTAAAGCTATTCCAGTAGTACTGGTTCCCTGATTTCACAGCTGAGTGCTATCATCATCAAAAGGTCTTTCTATGACTCCTGAGGCATGGGGGCAAGGAAGTGGGGGTGGGGTGGGATGGAGAAGTGAGGGCAGGTGAAGGGGGGAAGGCTTTTAAGCCTCGCTCAGCTTTGCTCTGAGTGTGTGGCTCAGCCAACATGGAAACATTGCCCATCAGCCCTCCATAATTACTTGGTTTGGCATATGGTAATTATTCTTAATTTAAATATAACAATTTATAGCTGAGGTTTTCCATTTTTAACACATTCTATGTAGTGCAGATTGAAATAGACTGTGAAGCAAATAAAGGAGATGACTCATTTGAGAAGTCAACTCCTGTTTGATGCTGCTTGGATGACCCCCAGCTGTGTCCCTGACACCTCCCTTGTTCCATTTGAGGGATCTGACAATGGCCCTTGGAAAGGATGCTCCTTTGTGTAATATACACCAGCACGCGTGCAGGTGTTTCCCCTATGAGTCAGAAGCAGATGTCTGCTTAGGCAGAATGTATGACAGCTTGACATATGTCTGGCCCCACTTAGGAAAACCATGGCCCATAAATTGGACTAATAAAATACCATCACTACAATATTGACTGGACCATGAAACCAACACCTTCGTCCTTCAACACGGAGGGAGGCTAGATTCCACAGAGGGTTTGTGGCTCACTCAAAACCTAGAATTGTGTGTTGAACCTACAGGCTGCCATTGATGTATTTTATGAGACAAATTTTATGAGACAAACGACAATGAGACTCTACGCTGAGTGTTCTTATTTGTAAAACGTGAGCAGTAGTATTCATTAGGCAAATACATTACATCTCTACTATGTGTCAAGCACCTAAGAGTCTCGGAAGGATGAATCTTCAGGTCAAGATCAAAGTATTTCGAGTGGTAGTCTGTTCAGGGACTCTGATGATGGCCATTTTCAAACAGTTCATAAATAAACAAATACATCAAACACCAACTGCTTACAGAAAGCAACACAGGTGTGTTACCATCCTGAACATTTAGGTCCTTAATTTGAGGAGCTAATTAAAAAAACAAACAAAAAACCTTTCCCAACAAGTGGTAAAGCTATAGTAACAAAATTTTAACTACAATATCATGAATTGTCCATAAGCTACTACTTTTCTTTTTAGCACATGAATGATATTCAAAATGATACAGAATTTCCACCATTTTCATGTTATTTGAGATTGTTTCCTATGATTTTTCTCTGCAACTTCCCTCCCCTAAGATTTCATTTTGTGATTTTGGTAAAATACAATTTAGTTTAAATCTTCATTTCATTCAATTTTACATTTATAAGTGGTGTAAACAATCTGCACATTTCTTTCTAGTAAAAATTCTGGAGGATAGTTTTGGAATTGCTTTACAATCTGATATTATCTGTTTATAGCTTTTAAATTTTGTCCCCAAATAACTGTTGTGATCCAGATAGCTATCCCGTTATAGCATATTTATAAAAGTGAAGACAAAGTACACAAACTAAAGTGAAAGAAAATTACACAGAGGAGATGACAATGCTTAGAGAGCCACACATCTATTCTATGCACCTCCACTTTAATGACAACAAAATAATATGCTTTTATGAAAGGAAATGGATGGGAAGGCTGAGAGTGTTTGATTTAAACTAATTCTGTTATCTGTCATTTGAGGGGGAAAAATTGAGCTGATTTTAAAACAATACTTTAGTTACAGATGTTTCCAGACCCCTTCCCTGATCCAAGGAAACAAAATACCATTCAGCAACAAGCCCAGATTTAGAGATGGGGCTTGTTCCAATATAAACATTTCTTAGCTAGACCTCCTCCATGAAAGTGCATAGTCAATTTTTCCATATACAGTGGGAAAGACAAAGCTTTTAACTTAAAAGGCATTCTCGTCCACAGTGCAGAGCTCCTGGAATGAATAGCCTAGGAGTGCCACGGTTCATTATAGATGTCAAGCCGAACGCTAGTTTGTTTATCAGAATTATAGGACAGAATCATGTCAGAAGGCACACATGCCACAAACGGAAAACTCGGCACTGTTTTGGCCTTCAGTATTTGGTATGCTCATTGATTCATTGTCTCTCTGTTTCACAGACTGCTGTTTACCCGGGACCCGGTTTAGGGTGTGGCGAAAAGCAGACATTCAACAAAAAACTGAGGAATGCATAAACTATTTTTTTGAGCACCTATTCTACTGAGGGCACCTGACCAGGCAAGATGAATCATGGATACTGCTGGTCTCCAGTAGTTTAGTGGGGACATTTAGGGTGTACATGTAATTTACTATAACATATGGTACAAAGTGCTAAGAATCATAATACAATAAGAGAGGTACAGAAATGCTGGGAGGGTGAAGAAGGAGAGATTACTTTAAAGGTGGGGCTGGGGGTCCAGCATGGTTCTTTGGAGGAGGGGGCATTTGTGCAGGCTTTTCTAGAAGGAGGAAAACTGAAGCTGAACGGCTAGAAAGCATAGGGCATTTTTGAGTCACTTTGTACCAGGTAAAGAGACTCAAACTCAAATTCTTTCTGTCGTTTTATTGCTCAAGCAGGCATCCTTCTCTCCTGGTAATCTACTTCAATAAAGGCACCAGAGGGACCTGCTTTATTTCTACTTTCTAGGATCTTCTTTGGAAGGAGTAGTTTAATATCAGCGACTAAACTCATGTGACACCTTTAGCAACTTTCTGGCTTACAGGATACTCATACAGAGATACCACTCTCTCTGCGCCCATTGTAGACAATATTGGAGGCACGCCCTAACCCCTGAAGTAAGTGTTAGGCATGCCTAGAAGCCTCATTAATTCTCTGTGGTCACCAGGGTCCCCTGAGTGACTCTCCTGTGGTTTAAAAGTTAGGGACTTTGGAATCGACGATAATTTCCAAGTTATAACTTATGCATAGGGAGAATGTCATTCAACTATAAGAAGAGAATATTTTCGTTTTGTCTTCTTTCATTCTGTTTTCTAACGCATTTTTCCCAAAGCGAGATGAGCAAAAGAATGGTGGTGGAAATACTTGGTTTTGTGACTCTCTGAGTAGCTACAAGATTGATTTAATTATCTTAGAATCTATCAAGGAGTAAAGCAAGAACCTGGTGCACTTGGTTTTCAATACTCTACTATCAATAGCCCAGTCAATGAGCAGCAGAAATCGAGCAAAAAACTGTCCTCATTTAAAGTTTCCACTACAATTCCAGTTTTTTTCCTTTTTTGAAATTTGTAAATTTCTTAGATGACAGGAACTAAGCTCAAAGGAAATCCATGCTGACTCATGACTTTGAGGAGAAAGCACATTTTCTAGATGAAAATGAGCTTATGTGAGCAGACTGAAAAAAAAGAGATTGTAATCAAAGGAAAATCAAAACAGTTTAGATAATCTGAAATGAAGATATAATGTCTTAAAACTGAAAAAAAGAGTCCAGTGCTTGTCAGATTTCAAAATAACTGAATGGAAGAGCAGACAAAAAGATGGTCTACAGAAAAAAAGCACAACAAAATGTTTATTTCCACTCAAGATTTTGATATATTTCACGTCTCGGAACACAGGTCACAGGAAAAATGTGCTTCATCTGCCAACATAATCACAAATACTCTTTGAGAGCAGGAAGGGCCCAGCCCTTTAATAAAACCCAGAGATTTTAAGCACCTTACAAAGAGTAATAGCCTTCCTTCATGAAGATTATTACTCTGACCGTACATAGGTATTTATAGCACCTTAAATACAGTATTGCTCTCCCCATACTGAGGGTCCTCCTCACTCCAAAGAGGGGGGGATAGAACAAGGGATGATGGTGCCCGCCATTTTGAAAATGAACCATTGAGTGGGCAGCCGGTTAGAGATGTCCTGCCTCTCGAAGACCTCCCTATTCTGCTGACCACATTGGGGCTGCTGCAAACCCCTGAAATTCTCCTCATTTCTTATCCTCTATTAGAGTCAGGGCACATCTAAGCAGATGCTATTCGTGGGGCAGTCCCTGGATTTTACCAACTATAGTTCTGCTGAGAATTTTCTTTGAGAAACAGGTATTACATATTCCTTGCTGTTAGAAGAGTAGAGTGACTTGGCTTTAAAATCATCAGTGAGAAACCTCCACAAATAAAAGTGGAGATGCTCATACTCAGAATTGCTATAAAGCAGGTTGGGAAGGTCACAGTGGGGTATGACTGTTAGAGTGGACCACTTTGGTGCTACCACACATTTAATTTTCTTCATTAATTTCTCATGTTGCAATTTTTTGTTACATGGTAGGGAATTTTCTTAAAGTCATGTGGAAACCTGAATGATGACTGCGTGCAGGGGGAATAACAGACATGATGTGGTCTGGGGATTTTTAAAATTAGTTCTTCAATTGTTTTAAAAACAAAATGGGCATTGTTCATTTTTGAAATAGGTCTTTTTTTCTTTCTTCCTTTTAAGATCCAGGATGTGTAGTTTATTTTTGTATGACCCTCAGAAAACTCTGGCTGGAAATTCTTCAATCTTATTGTACTTGAAAGCTTTCTAAGTATAGGTGATAAAAGCATAGCTTAAGAGGTCAATAGCCATATGGAGACAAAGCAAAAATCCTTGAAATGAAAGAAAAGGCATGAATGACGTGGTTATAAATTAAATTCAAAATTAGGATAAATATAATGACCAAAAGGCCAAGAGAACTTATATAATATTTTAGTAGTTATATTACTTAGGACTAAGGCACAGATTGTGACATAAGACATAAGAAGGTAAACAAGGACATGCTCTTGTCTGATCCAGTTTAATGTCCCAGTACACAGATCACCAGGTGTTCCTCACCCCTATTATTTGTTCTGGTGATGGCATCCATGCTGTGATGAAACAGGCCAAGGGGACTGCTCCAAGAGCCAGGAAACTTGGTTCTGGTTCCTGTTCTGGAAACCCGCTGTGTGACCTCGAGGAAGCGACTAAACTTCCGGTTCCAGTTTCCTTCTCTTTCAATGATATTCATGGCACCATGATTTCTAGGCTCTTCCCATCCTAACTGCCTGGAATTCTACCAAACTTCCTGCTGTCTCAATAAGGTTACATGCTGTGAGACTTTGGGTAAATCATTTAACATCTCCACGTTTTCATAAATTAGATTAATAACCACTGGCCTGTCTCGTCTGTAAGATGGTTGCAAGGATAAAGGTGGAAACAGGTAGGAATAGACCTTGCAAACCATGGAAGCTTTCTAAGGTATTAACATTATTTTTCCACTAAGTTAGTAGTCACTGGAAATTCCAATTTTTGGCATAACATTTGTGAATAACATTTGTTCATTATCAATAGCTTTGTAAAAAGCTGAACTCTTCCAGCTATGGGTTGAGAGATACCGGAAGCTTTCCTTATTCATTGGAAGATCAGTCCTTCCTCGGTGTTCTACATATATGTCATAAAGCAAAATAAAACAAGCTGCAGCTTGCTTTAATGACACTAGAAATGCTTAAAGTGTCACTTTTTTTATTCCAATGAAAAAGTAAAGATAAAATACAGTTTTTAATATTTATTTTCTCCCTTTTAATACACACAATATTCATAGTGGAAGGATTTTGGTCTTTGAAGATAAAGGACGACAGATGGATGTAACACCATGTTGAGGGAGGGGACAGTAAGACTAAGGCTCTTTTTCATTCAGGGTGCAGGTAAGAAACTGTGGTTTAGGTTTTAGGATAAGATGATGTTTATGGTAATTGAATAATTGGTTTAAAAAAACAAGAACCAAGCAAACATCTGACCATTCCTACGAGGATCAAAAGATACCAATTATCTGGTCTTCCCGCTGCCACCCTATTCTCTTTCCAGAACTCCTTTGTTGTTTTCCTCTGCACTCCCAGGTGATAACTGAGACAAAAGTGGAATTTCCTAATTTCCTAGGAAAGGGCCAAAAATATCATTAGACAAGGAACAGGAAGCATAAAAATATCTCTCAGGAGAGCACCAATTGTTTAGAGATTTCTAGCTCGTGTCTGGAGCTACTGCAGAGACGCTCAAAGCATCAGCAGCTCTGTGCGATCAGCAACACGGACTGGCCCTGAGGCAGGTGTGTGCACCACTGGGAAGCTGCCTAGGAGGCACTGATTTGAACAAGATTTTGGATAACACTTTGGAGACCTGTCATGATTTAGAATATCATCGTAGGAGCTCCAAGCATACTGGTTCTCAAACATTTTAGAGCAGAGAAACCCCTTTTTTTCCCAGTAAAATCTCATGAGGAACTCATCTATAAAACATAAAAAAGATGCTTTGGTTGAAGGAGGCAGAGCCCCAACTTCCTGCTGCCCAGCCTTCCTCATCCCAAGTTATGCCCAAGGCATTTCCATGAAGCCTCAGCTTGAAGGCCACTGATTTAGCAGGTCTTATGTTACAAGGTCTCTGATGGGACTTTTTTCCCATGATGCAATACATTTCTACAAACATCAGCAGGACCTTTGACTTCCCCCTCAACCTTGCTCTACAAGCATATGGCAAGTGACCCTAGCATCTGTTCTCTCCTTTCCAGACTACAGCCACCATTCAAATCGAGGCTCTTCTTACTCTCTCCTGGACAATTACCAATGCATGACATAGGTTACTCTGATTCCTGGCTCTCTGCTGTCTACTGCTCAATCCGTCCAATAGCCTGTTACCAGATTAATGTTGATGAAGCACAGTTCTCATTGAGTCTCTTTCTGTTCTGAAATCTTCAATGACTCCCTGATGTCCAGTCCCACCAAGAGGGACTATATCCCTTTCTAGAAGAAACCCCATGTCTTTACCAGTCCTGTCCCCTCAGCTTGGATTTTCCTCAATCTTACGGATTCACCTCAAATGGTATTTCTCCCATGAAGTCACCTGTGAACTTTCCACCAGGAGTGAAACTTCCTTCTAAACTCTCTAAGAGTTTTTATAACACACCAATTTAATTGTATTACACTGTTAGTGTACTTATTTTATCTCTTTGACTGTTTTATTCATCTTTGTAGTGGACACGGCACTTGCTGAGGTAGTAGGTACCTTTTATAAAATAAGAGAATGAAGATATTGTCCCTGGACACCTGATTGGCAATATAGGGTGGCAATAATATTTTCCGACATACTATTTTCCATATTTCAAAATATCTAATTAAAATTAATTGTGACGTACTCAGAAAAAATAGGCAACTAAAATGAAATGCTGAATTTTCGTGTTTGTTTTTGCTTTTGGCTGAAATTAATACAGAGTGATACCACTGATTATCAGAAGCTCTCTTTTGCAGTTATAAACTACTTTGCCTCATTAAAAAATGAGTTATTGCTTAACGCACTTCACTTGGTAGGTGTTATGCACCTAATTATGTTCCCCCTCCCAATTCATAAGTTGAAGCTCTAACCTCCCATCTGATTGTCTTTGGAGATAAAGCCAATAAGGAGGTGAAAAAGGTTAAGTGAGGTCATAAGGGTAAGGCCTTAATCTGATAGAACTGGTGTCTTTCTAAAAGAGGAAGAGATTCCAGAGATCTCTCTTCCTCTCTGCACGTGCGCAGAAGAAAGGCCATGTGAGGACTCAGAGAGAAGATGGCCATCTACAGGCCAGGAGGAGAGCTCTCACCAGAAACCAACCCCAGTACCTTGATCTTGGACTTCTAGCCTCCAGAACTGTGAGAAAATAAATTTGTGTTGTTTCAGCCACCCAGTCTGTGGTATTTTGTTACAGCAGCCCTAGCAAATGAATATGATAGGTGAAATATTTTAAAACTCGAGGCTAGAGGAATAGGAGAAATTAGAGATTCTTGGGCATGAATATTGGGGGGACCACTAGTGTAATACGTTTCTTCCTCCCAGGTTAATGGTGGACTTCACCAGTGACGACCATCACAGCTAGTCTCCTGGTCCAGGAAGGCGGAGCCCCTGAGTCTGCCTCAGAGAGAATCACACCTTGGATTGTGGCTTCCAGCACTCAGCTCTTAATCATCATGTGCTGAACGCATAACTCACTTATTTCAGACATGGTGCTTTATGTAGTGCTTGAAAATTTCTAGGAAAGGAGTTAACAGCCTATGTTTATTTTAGGTCTGACCTGAATCTTTTCTGTTGCTAAACTCCCTTTCTTTTTATACCATCATTTATAGAGAAAAAAATTGAAAAGATAAACTGTTTCTAAATCTTCACTCAGTTTTCCTATGATTGACATACTTTGATCATTTCCCCTGAGGTCCTGCTTTTACTACATTTCAAGTTCTTTCCTTATCCTTCCATCAAGTTCTTTGAAGTTGTAGGTCCCTAAAACAGACTCAGGATTCCACTGATATGACTAATGTTTAGCATAGTTGGAGATACATGAATACATGCACATTCAGACATTATGTCAATTTGTATTCGTATGATGTCTAAAGGAGAACCTCCCATTATTACCAAGATGATAGACTTCATTTACTCTATAAGGTAAAAAAAAAAAGTCAAACTATAAACATATCACTAATTTAAATGTTCTTTATAGACGCATCAACCAAGACCACTCTGGCATTCCCGGGTGATGCTGGGGACCCTTGTTAGCTGAGCTATTGTAAAGTACTTGAGATTTAGAAACGTAGATGTTCAAGGCTCATTATAGGACAAAGATTAAGAACTTGGAGCCAGATTTTCTAAACTGTGACCTTGTATAAGTTTCTCAACTTCTATGTGACTCAGTTTCCTCATCTGTAAAATGATGCTAATAGTAGTGCCTTCCTCATTATGTGATAAGGAACAAGTGAACCAATATTACTCATAAAGTGCTTAGAACAATGCCTAGGACACAGCAAGTGCTAATCATGTGCTTAGGAAATAAAGTGAAAAGTATCTTCGGAAATCAGCCGGTTAGCTCTCCTGAATGGGTTCAAGGGTGGCTGTCCTCTAAGGCTGTTATAAAATACCAAGGGGCCCTCTGAGGGCTGAAGCCACAAGGAGGAGAGCTGGAGTCTGCCAGGAGAATGGGGATGCCCCCTCTGATGCAGGAGGTGGCACAGACCCTGACTCAAGAGTGCTTTCCTGCAGATCTCAATCCCTCCTGAAAGGTACCAGCTTGAGGACTAGCCTTGGGGATTTTCACTTTGGGGAACGAGCTCTTCCATATCTCTTAACATGATCTTTCTCGTCTGGGACACAGACCACACTCTCCACTGCTGAAGACACATTATCCTGATTCAGAAAGCTTCCTTGTTAGCAAGAGCAGCATTACCGTCTCACTATTTCTGGAAGAGTCCGAGCAACACCCTATTTGTAAGCGATCCTCTTTCTAGGATACAGATGCTGGGGAGTAGGCGGGAATAGGAAACCTCCCCTAGCATCTCATGTCTCTCCTCAAAAGCCCCTTCCTGAGCACCTGCAACGTGTGGGCCACGGTTTCAGGAAGCGACCCTACTCCTTAGCTCCTTCAGAGGCCTCGGAGTAGCAGTTCGCTTTGAAGTTTGTTTTTTATTCTAAAGTGCACCTTTTCAGGCCGGGGGCTAGTACCTGTGTGGGCCTGTGAGGCCTGTCACCAGCCTCACACAGCCATGATTTGGTTTTATATTTTAGACCTCCCTGTAATTATATCAAAAAAACCTCCTTTTCTGGGTTCTCAATTTCCCCTACATCCATTCAAAATTCCAGCCCAGCTGCATGTTAGAAGTTAGAGCTTCTCATACTTCTAAGTGCAGGTGGACAACCTGGGGATCTGGTCCAAATGCAGATTCTGTGCTTGGGCGGGAACTGAGAATCTGCATCTCTAGCATGTGCCCTTCTGGTGCTGATGCTGCCGTCCTTGGGCCACACTTTGAGTCATGATGATTTAGATGCCCTTCCCCATAGCCAGCAAAGATCAAGGCGTTCACGAACCAGGGCAGGTTTCCTCACACACTGACAATTCTGACTTCCAGAAAGGTCTTTGAAAATATTTGCTTCTAAATGTTGCATCCTGCCCGATGTAGAGCAGGTTATCAAATTAGGCTTCCTCTTTACCTTATCATGAAGACTCAGTTGACAGTTGTATTGTGTGTATTATAACACAGTAATTTCAGTTCATGTTTATAATGAATCAATAATCCATCACTGTCTTTCCCTTCCTTTTGCATGGAGTAAAAATACATTCTCCTCTCTGGTCCTTCCGTCATGTGCCATTACCTGTTACGAGGCACACTGACAGGAGACTTCCCTCAGTAATTCCTCATGTCCCTCACCACTTTCACTGTTATCCTTCCTGTTTCTCTTTGTGGAGCTTCGTGTTTAGGGCCATCCTGAAGGGTCTGGATAGGGCAGACGGTGGACCCAGGAACCCTGGTGTAGGAGACCATTGACATTCATTGGACACACGTAGGTGTCTGCAACTAGTGTTGTCTGGGAAGCCTCCTTGGTGTGTCATCTTGGAAAGGCTCAGTCTATGGTGGGGCCAGTGTTCTGTTCTGCAGACCATCCTCAGCCCTGTGCCCCTAGTTGCAAGGAAGCAAGGAAAAGGACAGCGTTAAAGCACCACCCTCACCCCTCCATCAGATCAGCACCCTGTGTTTCCCTCAGGATCTGTGCTCCTAAATCTTAGGGTTCTAACTTAGACAGCAACTGTGACTGTGTGATTCTGTTCCTTAAGCCAGCTTCCCTTTAACTAGTATAAATGTTAACCTATTTGTTAGACAATTATAGAACTTTGTTGCTGGAAGTAACCTTGGTTTTGTTTTTTCAAGCGTAGAAACTGAGGCCCCTGGAGGTGAAGGGACTTGCCCAGGTTCCTTTAACTGGTAACAGCGATTGGGTTGTTAGTGTCATGGCCAAGAACCAGAATAGTCAGTTGAAGACTCACAGTCCAGTGCTTGTCTCACTCTGCACAATTCTGTGAGACTCTCTGATTGATCACCTAACTTACAGATAAATAGAAACAATAAACAGTAAAGTGAACACAGTCATGCGTTGCTTAACGATGGGGATATGTTCTGAGAAATGCATCGTTAGGCAATTTTGACTTATGCAAACCTAGATGGTAGCCTACTGCACACCTAGGCTCTATGGTACTAATCTTATGGGACCACTGTTCTATGTGCGGGCCATCGCTGACCGAAATATTTTCTGCAGTGATTATAACAGTATATTAGAAGTAAACGATTTTCCTCTAAGAGATGTTATAGATAAACGCACTTAAGGATCCCCAGTTCTACAGCTGAGGATGAATAAGTCCACTGAAACAATTTGAAAAACATAAGGCTGGAAGTCAGAAGGCGCTTTCTGGGGCTGCCGCTAATGACGTTTGTGTCCTTAGGGCAGCCCCCTCGCTCCCCCCGCACCCCCGCCACCAACTCAGTTCCCTCACCTACAAGATGAGAGGGCTGAATCTCTAAACCCCCATTCTAGATCTAACATTCTATGATTCCCTTGATTTTATGGTTCACTCTGCAAGGTACAATAGCGTTATGCATCCAATAATAACCACCCGCTGGCTCTGCATTCAAACAGGTCTCCTTTATGCTGTGGTAGAGAGAATTCTGTGTGGCAGTACAGGCTCCGGGGCTTGTCTCTTATGAAAGGAATTTCAGGCTGTCTCTTGGCATTGATCGTGACAGACAACAATTCCGAGGGAACATATAGAATGAGGCAATTATTCATGCACCGCGAAGAAACACTGGCCCATCTGCAGGCATTGATTCTGTTCAATCTCCAAATAATAGGCATTTAGCACCTCACCTGTGACCTGGGGAGCGACAGAACCACAGATGACAGAACCCCCTGCTGCGCCCAGTCATGGCAGCTCTGCAGGAAGAAGGGTTACATTAGGGTGCTCTGAGCTTGTCAAACTGTATCACCGTTCATCAAGGGGAAACACACAATGTGGCCGGGAAGCTTGAAAGGCACTGTGGAATAGCTCACTGTGGAAGAAGAGGCTGCCTGCAATTTTAAGCCCAAGACCCTGAATTTGCACACTGGCTCTGTGCTGTGATTCTAGATGGCTCTACAGCCCTAGCATGCCCTGCTCACTAGACATTTCTCTTGCCTTCTGCTGCTGTCTATATTATGCATTCCTCTGGGGCCGACATTTGGCTTCACAGCGCTGCTTGGTTGAGTATGCCATGTTGCAATTCACTTTGTAACTAGACAACAGTATTGCATGGAACAGTCATGTCTGAGGCGAGTTTTAGTGAAGAGTCTTTGATCTCTAGACTTCCTGATTTCCTTCAAAGTATTCATGCCACTCCATTTAATGGAGGGCATAACTGCAAAATAAATAGTAATACACAAAGTCTGCACTGTGCTCCAGGGTCCTTTTAGCTGTAGTATAAAGCGTGGATTACTGGTCCAGTCTGAAAGAGACTTGTGCTAACGCAGCTGTTAAGGTTATGGGAATCCTCCAACTCATCACTTCTCATGGAGTCATAAGTGTAGATGCTTCACTCCATTTAGGTAAACAATAAGTTTCTAGCTTCCACCAAAATATAACACACCAACTAAGAAAGTCCTGGAAGTGAAAAGAGAGTCATATTGCATATTACCCAAAATACATCTGACCAGCCCTCTCTTTTTTTTTAAATGGAATTTGTTTCTTTATGTATTTTTTTTCTTTATGCAGAGGATTTGGGCTTGAATATGGATACTTTCCCATTAGCCTTCAGCCTCAGAATGCTGTTTTCCCCAAGTTTCTCATGGTAAAAAGACTCGGATTCAGAGCCGAACTGCTGGCAGCTGAATTTCATTAAGACTTTGATGGGAAACTTAAGTTGGAATTACAAACATCTGTGGTTAAACTTCCCTTTAGTAAACCATTTCCCAGACTTTAACGTTACCACATTAGGAGCAGAAAAGAAAAACAGTTGAAAAAGAATGCTACTCATTGGCAAGTGCTGGAATCAATATTTAAATATTCTTCTATGTGGTTACTATATCTCAACGAACTAGCAGATGTACTTGTTTTAGAAAACAAATAACTAATCGTTTGGAAATGCTGAGTTTTGGAACTCAAAGTATGAACTGGCAATCTGATTTTAATGGTTTCTAATCAATTAAATCTCTCAAAATTATGTCTGGCTATCATTATATTTATATGGTTACCTTGAGCAAGGAAAAACCCTAAAGGAGAGGAGTGTTTTTGGCATTAGATACTGCAAGAAACTATGACAAATCAGATTTAGGAATTTACTTGTTAAAGAAAAAAAGAGGTTATAGTCCTTATATCAAAGGTGTTCGGTTTTTGGTTCAGCTTTTTGGGGATTTAGAAAAACTCGTTCATTTCTCTTAATGGCTCAGATCACCCTATTGCAGGGGAAAGGCTATGTGTAAAGAACCATTAGGGATACAATGATTATAAAAGCTGAACTACAGTCTCCTTTCTCTCCAGTGTTGGACAATCAGCAAATTTATAAGCAAAAGTTGAAAGTAATCCAATTTATAGAATAAGTAAAAGTTTGGATAAAAATAGACTGATTTTAGAAATTTTAACTTGCAGAAGAGAGAGAGAACTGAGGGGAGACTTTGAGTTAGGCAATTTACATATATTATTTCACTTAAATTTCACAACAATCTTGCAAAGCAAATGCATTTCTATTCATTTTATGATCAAACAAACTGAGCCTCTGAAAGATGAACTAATTTGCTCAGAGTCAAACAGCTAGAAAGTAGTGGAGCTGGATTCAGAGCACGTCTGTCTGGCGAGATGCCCACATTGTGCCTTTGATGGAAGGTACATTTCAAATGCTGTAAAACAGAGAGTGTAAACAAACAGCCCTTGGGATGAATTGGGCCATCAGATATACTTTCCACAGGGTATTAAAAAAATTGTCAGCAATATCACTTAAGAATCCAGATTCTGTCTTCTCTTGAGAAAATAGACCCAGCAACACTGAGTAGTGGCTGTCCCTCTACTCACAGGGTGTGTTCCTTTCATGGCCTGGTTATTTTTTGCTTGGCCTCTATAAGAATCTGAGTTTTAAAACTTTCTGTGTCCCATGTGATCAGCATTTCCACTTCTGGGTATACACCCAAAAGAACTGAAAGCAGGGATTCAAACAGGCATGCACACCAATGTTTACAGCAGCACTAGTCACAGTAGCCAAAATGTGGAAACAACCCAAATGTCCATTGACAGATAAATGGATAAACAAAATGTGATATATACATACAATAGAATATTACTCAGCCTTGAAGAAGAATGAAATTTGGACACATGCTACAATACGGACAAACCTCGAAGACTTTATCCTGAGTGAAATAAGATAGGCACAAAAAGAGGAAGATCGTAAACCCACTTTTATGAGGTACCCAGAGTAGTCAAATTCATAGAAACAGAAGGTAGAATGGTAGTAGCCAGGGCCAGGGGCCAGGGGGTAATGAGGAGTTACTGTTTAATGGGTATTGAGTTTCAGTTTCAGAAGATGAAAAAAGTGTGGAGTTGGATGGTTGCATAACAATGCGAATGTACCCAATGCCACTCAAAAATGATTAAAGTGGTAAATTTTATGTTATGTATATTTCACCACAATAATAATAATAAAAAAAGCTTCTGGTTAAATCAGAGAACTCTGGAACTAGAGCAAATGGAATTCTTTATTTCCACAAACTTTATAATAAATTCTGTAAGATAGGCCACGTACTCCTGTAGGTGGTGCTGTTTTGAATTCTCCACCTATTAATCCAAATCAAAAGCTTCTAACATAGGCCGTAGCTCCATGTAGAAGAGACATACTAGAATAAGCTTGTAAAAGGAAAACAGGATACAAGAAAACGCTACAGTTAACAGCAACAAAAAAAGAACTCTGTCAGGGAGACCCAGTGATATGTTGGGAAAAGAGAATGGAATTTGGAAACTTTGGGCAAGGTACTTACTATCCCCAAACACCAATTTGCTCATCTGTAAAATGGGCATAGTTTTCACCCTTGAGTAAGTATTAAATAACACAATGCATGTAGGTTCATGGGGCATAGCAGAAGTCAATTAAGTCTTAATTTTTTCTTATATGAGTAGTTTAAAAAGTAGTTATTAGACTGAGCAGGGAAGAAAAGTTATCTCAATTCTTTGGCAATCCTAAGATTTTATGCAACTTATGCTACTCATCTAGCAAGCACTGCATAAATGGGCTTTGAATGGCATTTTATGTATTTTCATTTTGAGAAATCCCCAAAACTTTGACTGAAATTATGCCTACAGATAGTTCTATTTACCTAACCACCTTTTCCTAGATACCCTGCATAGTCGAATTACTTTTATAAACTCCTTCCTAGCTGTGCCACTTACCAGGCAGGGTGCCCGGGTAAATGCTCTGTGCCTCAGTTTCCACGTTTACAAAGTGAGATAATAACTGTACCAGTCTTATTGAGTTGTCACGAGGGTTAAAGAAAATAACTCATGGAAAGTGCTTAGAACAGTGTCTGGGACACAGTGAATTCTCAATGAGTATTAGCCATAAGCTATGCTATTATTCTTACTACTACTGCTACTATATTCCATTTCTTCTAAAACATGTTTCCAGGAACTTTCTTTGGTGTTTGGTGAGTGGGTGATTGTGCCCTACTGGCCTAGCTCAGGAGTAATACTTTTTCCACATTACCCCCATGCCACTTAGCTTGTAGCCACTCTCACAGAACATTCATTCTGCTTTACGTAGCGGCTGTGTATATGTTTTTCTTTCTTAGATTGCTTACTTTCTGAGGGTAGGGATGTGACTCTGGCTTCTTTTTGACCCTCCTGGTGCCTGTTTTATTGTTCCATACATGGTAAGGCTCCAAACTTGCTCATTGGATGAATATGAAGTGAATGAAATAATGACTATATGCGGGGGATTTGATGGCCTAGGCCAGTGACTAGAGATCCTAATGTGATTCTACAGGACCTTTATCAAAGTAAGGGGACCAAGAAAGGAAAAGGGAAGCAGATAGTGAAAGAGATCTAAACCGTCTTTTGATAAAGATTTTGCAATCCTTTAGTGGCAGGGAGCCTAATTATGTGTTGGAGCATGGGATCGCATATCAACAGTGAAAAGTCTAGAGGAAAAGTCCCTCAGAATTCACCTAGCTCATACTGCAAGTTTTCAGCAAGTAAGTTTGTCCAGGGTGGGGTAGATTTGCACACGCGGCTCGTGGGACCCTGATTTTCTAGGACGGAAGCTAACAACAACAACAGCAAAACCCAGTCAGGTTACCAGAAGATAAATTCCTGTTTCCCCTCAGAGAATTTTGCTCAATATTGTCAATTATTTCTCTTATTTCCTCGATTATCTACCAAAGGCAGTGACAGCCCTGTTACCCTCCCCCGCCTCCCCCTTCGTCCTTCCAGCAGAGCCCCCACTCCCTTCTGAGTCTCCGTGTGGTATCTTTCCAGCCACGTGGTGTCAACCTGTAACCTAGTGTTCTTGACCTTATTAACCCCTGCTTCTTTTTGATAGACAAGAAGTCACTCCTCCCAAGGACACTCCGGTACCCTTTCTTGGGGACTGTTCCTGTCTTCACCCTGCACCACCTCCAGTTCTTTTGCATATCCATACTGGCCAAGAAGACTTTTGCCTAGTTTCACTTGCTATAGAGTCTACGATGAAATTAAGACTTTCTTTTCCTAAATATGAAATATTAGAAGACTGAATATACGTTTAAAGATCTTATAAGCGTCTTTAAAAAGGTCTCCCCTTCGCCCACATCCATCTACTGAGGATCATTGCTCTCACCATCAACTCAGCAACAATGGACTCCGTAAATTGCTTGTAAAAAAGCAGAAGGTGGGAAAATCCTACCAATTAGCACAGGGTTACTCGCTTGGCTTGTTTTAGAAGGAAAGGAGGGGCCTTTCTTCTTGGTCACCCAGCACTCTCCATCCTCGTGTTCAGTGCATATTTCATGTACTTCTTCCCTTAACTCACACTGTGCACCACAGTGTGCTGGCATCCGTGTTGAGGGCGGAGGATCCAGGGGTGAGAGGACACAAGCCCTGCTATGGAGGAGCTCAAGGGAACCTTAGGGAGGCTCTCAGCCAAGCGCCTCCCACTGCTCCGTGCTTGCCTTAGTATTCATCCTCGTTCCCTTTGAAGGAGAATTGGGGAATAAATAACCATTCATATAAATCCAATTCAAATAAAATGAATGTAATTTTAGAATATCTTCCCATCCACATCTTGAACCTCCCACAAATAATTTATGTGTCCATGGTCTCTTTCTCCCTCTCTAGATGTAAATATAATCTCCTGAACCAATTCACTAGGGTGGTTGTACCATGTTATTAAACCTCTGGAATGTATTTGGTTTAAGGTCTCCTTACTGGCTATGAAGAGCATGGGAAACCCACATGGCAGGAGGTTGGGATCGCCGTGGGACCACAGGCTCACTGGAGGCCTCATGTGAAACTATGCGGTGGGAACACAATTACCCCAATCCCACCCTTTCTACATCATATACTTTGACCCTCCTGGAATGACTAATAGCTTCTTTCTGTTTCCCTAAACCAAAAGCCTCAACTGACATTCTGAACCTATTAGACTCTGACAGTATTACAAATTTAACCCACTATGGGACACTCTTTCTGGTGGGAAGGACAGAGACAGAGATATAGCAATATTAAGTAAAATAGCACCATAAAAAGAAAGTTCTGAGAAGTATTCCCCAATAAAGGTTTCTTTCAATTCAATCATCCATGTATTTTATAATCATAATAATAGCACTTAGCATGTATAAAGCATTTATACTATGTCAGACACTGTTAAGCACTCTCTTTCTATATATTTTACCTAATTTCATCAAGATAACTGTATTACATGACACCAATAACTTCTCTAAGGTTCACTTTCTTTATCTGCAATTTGAGCATCTGTAATTTGCCCAAGGTAAGGGGCAGGTAAGCTGAAATTTGAACTTGGGACCATCAGACTGCAAAGCCTGCAATCTAAAACACTCTGCTGTGACACCTTCTATTATTTCACGGAAGATATGAGTTTATGAGAAATTGCTCAAGGTCTCCACAATAAATTTAAGGTCCCCTAAAAATCAAATAATTATTTTCTCATTTTTTATGGGATGAGAGTTACAAAAACTTACATGTGCTTATCTTTTTAGAATTAGCAGATAAAAATAAAGGATGCCCAGATAAACTTAAATTTCAGATAAACAATGAATAAATTTTTAGTATAAATATATCCCATGCAATAGCAGAGACAGAACCAAAAATTTACTTGTTGTTTACCTGAGATTCCAGTTTAATTGGGCATCTTGTATTTTATCTGGCAACTCTATCCTTAAGTGAAGCATTTCATTCAGGGACTTTCCATGCTCAAAGCAACAGGTGGACCTAATGCTTCCTAGGGGTTAATTCCAAGCCTGTGGAGAAGCCAGGCCTTCCCATAGTGTGGAGCCTTTCCTGGTCTGGCTTCTCCTCGTGTTCTGAGCATGAGGTCGACCAGAAGTCGTGCCCTCTCTTTCTCCTGGAGGTCACATTTTGCACCATAATGCGGGGTTGGGGTGCTCTGGCCCTACCCACCCTCCTCCTTTTTTGGGGCATGGGTAGGGCTCACCCCCGGAGAAGGAACATCTTCAAGAACCTTATTTTATCAGTAATAATGAATAACCACAGTTATACTAACAGTTAGTAGAATCAGCAGCAATAATCCAGACTTCATGCTGTCAGAAATGGTGTCAATCCACGTACTGCTTTGCTTCTATAGTTGCTGTAACCATAGCTTTAGGGGTGTGTGTGTGTGCGTGTGCGCGCGCGTGTGTGTGTGTGTGTGTTGTTAGGTCAACAGCTCCTTCCTTTCCCATGAACTTAGGTGACTTCACTTTCCTCCTGCTTAGCATCTCCCACGCGCTGGACATGCTGTTGTCCGTCTCGGTCCAGGGGGCTCTTAAATCACTCACTCTGGATTCATCCTCCTTTACCCACTTTCTACACTTTGGCTATGCTTTCAACATAATGGCTATGAATAAATATATCATCAATAGCATTTCCTGATCATTTTTACTTTTGGGATGAGGCTTGACTTTCACCATCACTTCTTGTTTCTGGAATATAGTGACTCGTGTCTATTTAAGGCATCTGCTCTGCAGTGTCCTAACAGCTTCTTTAGAGCCCCATGGCCCTCACCCACCCCCGCACTCTCCCCTACTGCAGAGGACTTTCTGTTTAATTTGTGACAAAAGGATTGGTCCCGCAGTATTGTTCCCACTGTCCTAACATCACCGAGGAGCAGGAAGCCAGGGACAGAGCACACACATTAAGTGCTGTGGCTTGACAAAGATGACCCTACTGGGACATACAAGTGGCAGAGAGTCACAGACCTGCCACTGCAGCTCCAGATGAGTCTAGCACCCACGCAGAGGGCACAGAACACATGCACTTTTGCTAGTTTGAACAGTGACACGTTCCAAAGCTTCAACTCTCTGCTAACAACGTCAAATCCAACTTACAAAGAACAACTTTTTATTTCAAGTTTCTGAACTGATGTGGTCCGGATGAAACTCTCAAGGAAGACAGAGAAAAAGAGGAGGGGAGAGAGAGGGACACGAGCATGGCACACGCAGCCCGCGGGGCGCAGGTGCCCCAGCAGGGTAACAATAGCAGGAACACCGTACCTCGGCGGCAGCAGGCGGCAGCCTTCCGGGAGCCACGCGGGGCTCGCTTGTCTCAGGCGGGTCTGGTCTGCCGACCGCTGAGCTCCCTTCAATGTCAAAAGCCAAAGCGGCGTCGTCTCCGGACGCCGCGCCGGACCAGGCAGCGCCCCAGAGGAGCCACAGAGGCAGGACTGAGCGCCAGGCTGAGCTCAAAGCCATCTCTCCGCGGACATCCAACAGGGCTCTCCCAGGGGCTCGGCCACTGTCTGTCCTTGTCGGTCAGTGATGCGGCGGGGCCTCGTTTATTTGACCTTCTCTGCGTCTGCAGTTTCCAGATGTGGGAACTCAAGGCAGCCCAACGAGCAACTTAATAAAAACAGGGAGAGTGAGAGAGTAGGCGAGTGACTCTCTCTCTCTTTCTCTCTCTCCTCTTACTCTCTTCCCTCTCTGTTCACTTTCTCTCTTTCTCCCCAGAGGCGCTGGCTGAAGACAGTAGAGAGGATGGAGCTTAACGCTGAGCATCAAAAGACAGACCGGGTTGGGGCGAGCCCCGCAAGCACCGGCCACCTCCTGTCCCGGGCGCGTCGGGACTGAGGGCTGCGCTGTCCTGGCTTCCTTCCCACGCCCATTCTCACCACTCCCTTTTTACCTTCCACTTCCAGGCCCTCCCACTCCAAGTTGGCCTTTCAGACACGAGGCCAACCCTTCCTTGCGGCCTCCCCTCCCCTCTCAGTTTGGAGCCCCTCCAAGGGCCCCAGATGAATATTCAGCTTTTGTGATTGCTTCCTTACATCTCTTATTTATTTAGCCAAGGTGCCGGATGTCTTAGCTATATTTATATAGATCTTTTATGTGGTCCCGGCTAGTTTGCAGGAAAGTGGGAGGAAAAGGGATTCTAGGGGCGGGCCAGAAGTAGATGATCTCAGATGACAGAGGAGGAGGGCATCCACTCTTTTGAGCAAGGTCTCTCATTTTCTAGAGGTGGGGTGCTGTACTCTTTGTACGAATATCTTCTCTTGAGACTGGCTGGCCGCCCCTCTTTCTCCCGACAGTCTTCACCCAGAGGGCTTGGGAGAAGAGTATCGTTCACTGCAGTGCTGGAAAATGACTTCATTACTCAAATGCATGAACTTTTATTTACAAAGAACATCTTGTTTTCGTCCTAAAGAGGTGCTTTGTAAGGGGCCCGGAACAAGGCTTGCAGTGTATGAGCCTGTCAAATATACTGCCACAGCCCTGACCTCTTCCTCCTGGCCTGTAATCTCATGCCTACTACATCCATCTGAGTCATGTAACCTTTCCAAGACTTCAGGGCGAAGTTGGCCTACAGTTATGCTGGGGTACCCCAGTGGATGAGTCACTGGTCACTATGGCTGATAAATACCTTTGCTTACATTGGCTTCATAATGAAACTTTAAACATTCCCATGAGACTCAAACATGGCTTAAAGAGGATTGGATGGGACAACTATAAAATGACACCCAAGTAAGTTTCTGGGTGTTTGAAATCATCCACAATCATGCAAAAAAACATTTTCATAAAACCTCATTGTTAGCTATATTTTATAGGACAAAAAGCATTTTATCTGAGGATAAACAAAACTGCCATTTATTTTGCACTTACCGTGTGTCAGATACTTTGCATACCTTACTTGTAAGCCTCAGAGCATTCCTGCAAAATAGGACTATTATTTCCTTTTGACAGAAGAAAAAAGGGAGATTCAGAGAGACTAGGACATTGGCCCAAGGTCACACAGTTCATAAAAAGGTGAACCAGTTTGAACCCCACTCTCACTGATTCCTAAACTATCTTTCACAGCTGCAGAGGTAGGGGAGATGGCATTCCCATATTTTGAGTACCACCACGTGCCAAAAAGTTTGCATAAATTATCTCATTTAACTTCATCTTCACTATAATCCCGTGAGATAAGTATTGTCACATAAATTTGATAATGAGTACCTGGTAAAAGGACTGCTAGCACCCAGGTAAATCTGATGCTACGGTGATTGATTTTAAAGGATCAAATGGTATGATACAAAAATGCCAAAACTAGAGGAAGCAAAAAGTTTTCATATAACCCAAAGTATTTGTAATGTTTTCATTTTAAGATATAAAAACAGTATTGCAATGAACCAGTAAGCTAAATTATGATCATCTTCTTCCACATAGACTGGTTAACCTGCTAAATTAAGTGAAAGAACTTAAAAACATATATTTGGTTCAGTTGCTTCTTCGAGAGACCTACATTGGGAGACAAGATGGCCAGACACGGAAGAGGAGAAAATGATACTCAATGGTCCTATCCCACGCTCCCTTTAAAAGAACTTTAAGTAATAATAATTACTACTAATAATAAATGTAGCC
This sequence comes from Equus asinus, assembly GCF_041296235.1. Taxonomy (NCBI): domain Eukaryota; kingdom Metazoa; phylum Chordata; class Mammalia; order Perissodactyla; family Equidae; genus Equus; species Equus asinus. The sequence goes on from NC_091813.1 coordinate 47,405,313, forward strand.
ATCATATTCTGACTTCAGATATAGGCCTCTTTGGTACACGAAAACTGTTCACATTTGTTTTCTGAAGGCTTATGTCCTACTCTTCATTAACTATCAGTCACACACTTTTTGTTTGATCCAGGGCCCCTTCTCCCTGCTCACCAGGCGATGTTCAGGTTCTATGAGAGGTCTGAGCAGTGGGGTAAGAATGCATTTGTCTAAAACCTATGGACTTTTTATTTTTGATTAAATATATGCTCCCAACTCATCTTATTTCTGCAGATACTATTTTTATTTTTGAGGCCATACAGCATAATATACAGAAGTATGGCTTTTGTATGAAATAAAATAAAGTGCAAATCTTGTCTGTTTGCAAAAGTTCTGAGAGCTTGACACATAACTTAGTCTCTCTGAATGTTAATTTCCTCCTCTGTAAAATGCGGGTAATGATGCCTCTCGCTGAGTTATTATGAATAGTAAGTGAAATAGTATAAGTAAAGCATAAACACACGTTGCCATATAGTCAGTGCTCAATATATACTGCTTCACTATAGTGTTCTTACAGTCTCGAAAAAGAACAGAATAACTATTTTTAAAGTGGAAAAATAACCACGCTTATTTATCTTGCGGCTTGGGTAACCTCCCATTTGCTGAGAACAGCTGTTCACATTTCTGGCTGCTCCTCGGCGTTCCTTCCCTGTGTTAATCGTGAATGAGGCAGTCATGGATCCTAGAGTAATGGAACAGGTAGGCAAGGAGAGAGCACGGCTGACTATTTCACAGCAAGTTAGAAGGCAGTAGAACAAAAAGACTCATCTCCTCACCAAAGGGCCGGCCCTAGACCATCAAAGACTTGAGAATGAGAGGAGTTTATTCTTGCTAAAACTACAACTGGGGAGTGTCTCCAGCCGTGGCTGCTTTCTTATCACTACCCTACCCACCCCCGGCCTCTCCTGAGGTTGGGGTGGGGCATTTGCCAGATACTCTCCTGTCCATTATCTCCTTGAGGCTCCCACCCACCCCATGAGGGAAGGAGTGGTTCTCCAGCATCCCCAGTGCACAGAAGAGAGCACTGACGTTCAGAGAGGCTAAGAGGTTAAATGGCTAGGTCACTGAACCAGTTAATACAGAATGAGGGCCCCACACCTTCTGACTCCCAGACCAGTATTTTCCCAACTAGACCAAGCTATTTTTAGTTCTGGCAGCAGCAGATCCGGTGGGTTGGAGGATTTATCAAAAGAAGGTTCTGGAATTCCCTTCTGTGTCCCTGGGCGCAGTTATCAGTGTGTAAATATCAGGGCTGCCTACTCCCTTTGGCACTTAGTGTTGGGCCTGTCCACAGCGTCCAAGGATCTAGTGAGTGTGCTGTTAATGCATCCCATGTGCCCTTCTCTAAATAGAAAGTCACGTCAGATGCTATTTTGGATTTTTAGGTGCTGATCTTGGACACAATTAGACAGAGGATTGTTGTGGGGACTGTGTACTAGTGACAACAATTTTACGATGAGATTGTTCAGAGAAGCAAGCATGAGCTGTCTCCCGCCATGAGGTCTCTGACTGATAGACAAGTGGCGGGAACACAAGAAAGAAGGTATCTCTTTCTCTGTTCGTATTCCTCTTCTCTCCGGCCACACTTCTGTTCAGTGAATGACTCTGGCGGAAGTTCAGGCTCCCTGAGGAGTGACAGCAAGGGTGTTGGAAGAGGATAGGGGCCTTCTAAAAGTCGTTCTTCTCCCAGGAGTTTTCTCAGGTTTTTGTTCAGGATATGGAGAGTACGTGCTATGCCTCCTCGCCTAAGACACTTGTCACTGCCTCATTTGTTTTTTAGCACGTCCTCCCTCCATCCTTTCCATTCATCTATGCATACTTTATTTAATTTACTTATTCAATTATTTAATCAGTGTTTATTGAACATTTCAGTATGGCAGGTTAGCTACTGGGGGTAAAATGATAAAAACATGATCCTAATTCTCAAGGAGTTCAGAATCTGGGAAGACAGACCATAAGCAGACTCTGTAAGGAATGCAAAGCGATTAACAAGAATTCAGAGGGAAATTCCAGACATGATGCTAATAAAATATATAGAACAAGCCCTTTGCCCAGACTGGCTGGGGGAGTCAAGGGAGGCTCTTGAAGAAGAGGCAATTGTGTTGAGTCTGAACTGGTGGGAAGAGGGGAAGAATGTGCTCCAGGAGGGGACAACTGAATATGCAGAGGAACAAATGTATCAGAGACCCGTTGCCACAGGAGGGTGAGAAAGCCATGTGATTTCCAAAGGCTCATTGAGCCCCTCTGTTCCCTGTGCACAGTCATCGAGACAGATCCTGCATCAGAGAAAAGGGCTTCCCAGCCTCCTACTGGTCTCTCAGCGCCTTTCAGCCCTGCCTTCCGGTCCAGGCCCCGTGCAGCAGAGGCACCCTCCCCAAATGCAAATCTGGATACTGGGGAGCTATTCAAAGTCATAGTTACGTCCTGAACAAAAGCCTGAGAAAACTAAAGGGAGAAAAACTTTTTTTAAGTTAAAAAATTTAAATTTCACTGTGGTAAGAATGCTTAACACGAGATCTACGCTCTGACTGGGTTTTGAAGTGTCCAATACATATTGTTGTGTATAGGCACAATGTTGTACAGGGAAGAATGACTTTTCGAAGGGCCCCAGCCTCTCCCAACACTCTTGCTGTTGGTCCGCAGAGAGCCTGAACTCCTGTCAGAGTGGTTCGCAGAGCGGAAGCATGGCCTGAGAGGGGAGCAGTGTGAGCAGAGAGGGACATCTTCTTCCACCTTGTGTTCCCGCCACTGGACTGTCAGTTAGAGACCTCCTGACAGGGACGGCTGTGCTTGCTTCTCTGACCAAGCTCCTCATAAAATTGTTGTTACTTTTTAAGTGAAGAAGTGTAAGCCAAGGAATGGTATGATCATATTTGCATTTGAAGAATTTAAAAGGTACCAGATATAATAATTATAGTAAAATTGGAAATTACAGATATCAAAAAAGGAGGAAATAAAGGTCACCAGAAATGGTACTACTGTGGGGCAATGACTTATAACACTGAAAATGTTTTTGTGTAAATACCTTCAGACTTCTGTTATATCCATATTAATGTATTCTATCTCCTTTTAATACTTTATATATTCCGTTTTATATGTACTTTGTATACATAAAATATATTTTATATATGTCCACTTTATATATCCATCTATTTTTTCTTACAAAATGCATCAAACTGTACATAATATTTTTAAGCTTTTCCTCCGTGTTCATGTAACTCCAATATGTTACTAGGAATAGCTCCCAGTGTTCAGACTTGCATTTTGGGAGGATCATCTTGTTCAGATGGGGCCTCAACTGGAGGGCAGCACTGAGAAACCAGTAGGAGGACGGGAAGCCTTTTCTTCTCATGCTGGCTCTGTAAGCCCCAAGGACGGGGACCGTCTTATGAACAGGGGGGCTCACAGAGCATTTGGGAATGATAACAGCAATGAGGACATCCTGATCCAAGTGATTTGGTCTGGTGGAGAAAGGGGTGAAACAAACAGATGAGAGAGAACACTCCCAGCAAGGATTATTGACTGCCTCCACTGTGGCAGACCCTACTAGGATAATGATTTCATCAGGCTAAAGGGAAGTGATTGATGCTCAGCACTAATGTAATCAACAGAGAATGGAGGTGTCGATAGAGGTGTCAAGATCCATTAGCTTCGAGACAAGATCAGTGTAAAATGGAGCTCCTGGGACTTGATAATGAAATGATACAATTAAGGAGAAGTGGGCAACATTCTAAAGCAAAGGTCTGAGAAACTAGCTTTTTGTGTCCCCATCCCCACCCACCCTCAGCACCACAAAGAGAAGAGAAGATTCTTTAAGAGAAAGATCGAGGGAAGGTTTGCTGTCACCGTGATGGGTGTATAAGCAGGACGGAGGGTTAAAATGTGTTCTAACCTGGTTTGTGTCAGCAGGTGCAGAAACTAGTCTCTAAGACTCTAACTCAAAAGGTCTATAACCTAGCTCTGAGTCCCTTGTATTATCCCCTAGAAAATGCACGCTGGACTTGCTCACTTTAGGAAATAAACTGATTTTGGCAAACATTTTCAGAAGTAGGCAAATCATAACCATAATAATATGTCAAATTTGCATGGTGCTTCACAGTTTGGAATTGAAGGCCAGTTATTGCTCCACTAACAGGTAAGAAACTGATCTGGTTCTAAAAGTTCAAAGATACAGATTCAGACTTTAGAGGAAAGATTCTCAAGTCATTGTCCGCCACATCCCTTAGGTGGCCTGCAGCCCCTGAATATTTAACATTCTACATAAGATCTATTCATCATCCATTCATTCAACAAATATTTTTTGAATGTCTACTTTGCAATAGGCACTTTTCTAGCTCTTGGGATAGAGCAAGGGAGAAATCAGACAAAACTTTCTGCCTTCATAAAATTTGCATTCTAATTGAGGCAAGGATGGGAGAGAGAGAGAATAAACAATTAAGCAAGAGAAATACATGTGCACAGAATATGTTGCATAGAATACAGTATGTCAAATGGTAAGTGCTATGGAAAAAAGTAAAGCAGGATAAAGGGAGCAGACAGCGAGGGCTGCAGAGAAGGAAGGTGCTTGCCTTGTTGAGGAAGAGGCTAGAATGAAGGGAGGGAGGTAGAGAGCAGTTGGAGATGAAGTCAGAAAGGCAGGGGGCTGTGTTGGGTGGATTATGTAGGATCTTTGAGGTAGTTATAGAGACTTTGGCTTCTGCCCTGAGTGAGATGGGAAGTATTTGGAGGGTTCTGTGCATGGAAGTGACGTGATATGACTTATTTTGTCTGCTATGTGGAGAATAGACTGTAGAGAAAGAGATGAGGAAACCAGGAAGACCATTTAGAGGCTTTTGCAATAATATGGATAAGAGATGATGGTGACTTGGCGCAGGATGTTAGCATTAGATGTGAGAAGTCTTCCAATTCTGGATTTATTTTAAATGTAGAACCAATGAGATTTACTGGATATGGGGAATGGGAATAAGAAGGGACTCGAGAGCCAGTCCTGGTGGTCTAGTGGTTAAGATTCAGCACTCTTGCCGCCATGGCCTGGGTTTGTTTCCCTGTCATGGAACAGCACCACCTGTCAGTTGTCATACTGCGGCAGGAGCTCACATGGAGAAGTAAACTAATAACTAGGATATACAACTATGCACTAAAGCTTTAAAAAAAGAAAGAAAGGACTCAAAGCTGATGTCCATGTTTTTGGCCTGAGCTGACTTGAATTATTGACTCGCCATTACTAAAATGGGAAGGAATATGGGAGGAATAGTTTGGGGGAATGGAGATGATGAAGGGCGTAGTTTTGAACAAGTTTTTCTTGAGATGCCTCTTGGATCAGTTTCTTACACCATATTCCTTCCTTTTTTTACAGGAGTTATTTTTAAAACATTGTATATTCGTAATACATAATGCACAAACTGTCTTTTTACTGGAATCTACTATGTGCAAGACAGTGTGGATAATACCAGGGATAATACATGGGACAACCTTATAGACTAGTAAGAAAGGTTTTTCAAGTCAGTAGGTGTCAAGATGGGCATAAATCCATTGTTCTTGGGGGTTAAAACAGGAAGGGATCCCTTTGAGCACAATGAGAAGAGAAGGCATTAGAGATTTGAGCTGGGTCTTCACACAGGTATAGGAATTAGGTATGAGAAGACAGGTGGGGGAGGGGCGTGGAGAAGAGAATTTCAGGCAAATGGAACAGTGTAGTCACTGGCATAGGAGTGTGAAAACACACACACGTTCAGGCAAGAGCAAGGGTAGATTGGCTGAAGCATTGTGCGAAGTTTGTTTGGGTGAATAGGGGGAGATAATATGGAATAGACAGATGAGGGCCTGATTACTAGTTTACCACTAGAAGAGAGAGGGGATCACAGGGGAGTTAAGAAGGGTTAATCAGATAACCATGTGGAGGGTGCACTGGAGTGGAGAGACTGGAGCCTGAGGGGCCCGCTGGAGATTGTTACAGTAACACTGCAGGCCTCAGGTGACAAACACAGAATAATGCTTATGAACTTCATGGTGTCCCCTCAACACAGCTCCCCCTCCCTGGGGCAATCTAGGTGCCACACAGATATCTCAGCTTGTAAAACCAATATTTCCCTGAAGCTGTGGTGAACTTTAGCTTGACTGAAGGCAGTACCTTCTCTTGGAGGGGAAGAAGAGGCCAGGAAAGAAAGCAAGGTTTGAGACTTGTGTTTCCCAGCCAACACACACTGTCACGAGTTTACCAAGCCATAACACCTTGGCTCAACTGCCAAAGCAATGTGTTGCCTGACAGAAAGTCCTAGGAGATAGCTTCTATCCATCACATACCTCATCCTTTAATAAAGCTCATTAATTACTGGCCCTGGGTCTACTTTGACTATTTCAACTACTTCCAAATTACCCACTAGTGGTTTTCTCCCTTCCTCTCTCTTTCAATTGTGCTTTCTTTTCTTCTTCTTTTTTTGTCCTCATTTGTTTCCTCAAAGGTCCCACACTGACTTTAATTATATTTATCTCAAGCTAAGTATGTGACATAGTTTCTTTATTTAATAAAAAGATAATCTTTCCTGTTAAATCAGCCCCCAAGGCTTTTCTTTTTTTTAATAACTTTTCTTTCTTTTCTTTTTAATAACTAAAAAGGAATATGTGTGAGTATATACATATACATTTGTAAAAACAAACAATTATGATATTTGAGATTGTAGTCCATGTAGTTTATTACTAATAAATTAATCCATAAACATAGGTTCTCAACTTTAAACACAGCCAAATTTCTCTATGGGGATTTCCAGACTAATTCTCACCCTGACATTGCTGGGACCCTAGAGATGCTGATGAGAACTCTACTGGACAGTAAGAGAGCCCTCCTTAACCATTCTTACTTTTCTCTGGAGCATTCATACCTCCTTCACACAGTACCTGTGCTGGTGTCTCATTGTTCTAGGGGTGGGGCATTTGGATCAGATCTAAATGAATCAGTGGAATCCCATCCTATCCTGGAGCATAATAATAGGATCAGAGATGGTCATGTGACCGACATGGGCCAATCATATGGAAGGAGAGGGTTGCCAGGGTCTTCTGGAAGGAGGCTTTCTCATTTTTTTGGAGAGAGCTTCTAGAGATAGGCAGCTCCTTTCTTTTGTTGTAAAAGAGAGACTTGAAAGTTGCTCTTGGAATCATTGGCAGTCCTAAGGGAAGACACTTTTAGGAGAAACTGACCTGGAAGGCAGAGTGAGGACAGGAAGAAAATGGGTCCTAGAAGATGTTGCTTGGCTGTGGAATCAATCTGGCCTTTGAAATTTCCAATTTCATGGTCAAGAAATACCTTTTATTGCCAATTTGAGTTAGATTTTCTGTTACTGACAACCAAAAGGATTCTGATACAAAAACAGTAGGAATTTGAGAATCATGTGATTTAGAAAGAGACCGTGATGAATGAATCAGTGAGAAATAGAAGGAGATCATTTGCAGAGCAGGGATGTTAGCCTTCTGGAAGAAGTCATCAGGATAGAAAAACCTACATGTGGAGTATATTGACTTTCCATAAATTTGTCAGTAGGTAGACCTTTATGAAAAGAGAAATTAGACGTAGTTGTTAAAAACCCAATCTATAGGTTCAGATCGCCTGTTTGTATCCCTCAATTTTCCCACTTACCAGCTGCGTGATCTTGGGAAGTTATTTCATTCTCAAAGCCTCAGCTGCCACAGCTGTAAAATGGGGAGAGTTCCTGTCTCATGGGGTGTTCGTGATGGTAAAATAAGTTACGGCATATAAACTGCCCAGAATAATGCCTGGCACAGAGTGAGCACTCAGTAAACTTTAGCTGCTATGATTATTACCACTAATATTAATATTATTACTGTTATATAACTGATGTGTTCTGGAGAAAACTAGAAGGTGGAGAGATAGGTTAATGATTATAAAGTGAATAGAATTCTTTGTTATCTATAGCATAATTTAGTATTTTTCACTTCCAGTCATTTTGATATTCTGAAGCTATAACTTAATTACAGATGCTTTATCATCAATGTAATATGTCATACCTGTTAGCATTTCTCATGGAGGCTGCTACCCAGCCCATCACATGGTTATGGTCTCATTATTGATCTAAGACAATATCTAGCCCTTTATTACAGGTCCCATCTTTTTTTTTTTGAGGAAGTTCAGCCCTGAGCTAACATCTGCTGCCAATCCTCCTCTTTTTGCTGAGGAAGACTGGCCCTGAGCTAACATCCATGCCCATCTTCCTTTAGTCTACTTGTGGGATGCCTACCACAGCATGGCTTGCCAAGCAGTGCCATGTCTGCACCTGGGATCCGAACTGGTGAACCCCGGGCAGCCAAAGCTGAACGTGCAAACTTAACCGTTGAGCCACTGGGCCAGCCCCTACAGGTCCTGTCTTAATCCTTAGCATCATCCAGATAATTCACGACTCCAACTACTCCATCCTTAATTACTTAGTTCTTGCAGTTAAAGTGATTTTAGTATGAATCATGTCCTCAATTTACTCAGTTCTCGATTGAATTTTAATTTGTAGACTCTGACAACTAAAAGTTCCTAGGAATAAGTGCCTAGAAGTGAGAGGCTTTTCTAGGGCACTAGACCATAATTTAGGGGAGAACTTCCTGTCTGGTGTGCTCAGGCACTCAAATTCAGACTCCATAATTACTAAAGGTTTTTAGAATTATGACATTTTACATTGGTTTTCATTTTTCATCGTTTTGAGAATGCAGAATGTTGTCACCTCTACTGTCCCAAATAATTCTCCTGACAACTCTGTGGGGTGAGCAGCATCACCAACTTGAAGCTGAGAGAGATGGAAACATCAGTGAGCTGCAGACCATGATCCAAAGGCTAATCTTCAAGTTCTCAGCTTGGCGTGATTTCTTCCCATTCCACCTGGCTCCTGAGGTCATCAGTCTTTGACATTTTTAACTTGTACAACCCAAATTAAGTCATAGCTGAGCAGGAATACACAAAAAGAGCAGCATTTAAGATTGCTGTCTATCAGATTTTGAGAAACAATTCACTTATTATTATTCTTCAATTGATATTTATTAATAAATAAAAATAATGACAAAAAATTGATTATGGGATAGGAGGAGAGAAGGCACTTATATTTGGAAGGAGACAGATTTCATTGTTAAACAACTGAATAAAAATGAAGGCTTATTCTCTTTCTTTATTAACTGACATATCTGAGCACAGATAATTTAAGGACTGGGTTTGCCGTGGCTCAGGCTTGTATTCTAAGGGAAGAGATCTTCTGGGTGAATATGATTATGTACTTAAGACCTTGAAATAAGCATTTTCTCTAGCTAACTACTGAAGATGGGCCTGTGACATTTCTGTGCTTAATTCAGCTGGAATGCCTTTGGGTAGGGTCTAGTGTGATTTTTGACCTGGTGTTATGATGAATGATGACCAGCAGCTCCACGGAGGGCCTGGAAAAGAGTTCAGGGAGGAAAACAGGCCCTGGACTGGGGTCTGGAGACCTGGAGTTCTCAGCCCACAGCTGCTCCTTGCTAGTCACAGGCTTGAGCTAGTCTCTTAAGCTTCCCGGCCTTCACATTTTACCTATATAAAATGAAAAGTGAGACAAGATGAGCCTGGGGTCCCATTCAGCTTCAAGGCTCTCATGTTCTAGGAAAGGACCATTCTCCAGACTCTCTAACTCTTTTGGCCATGGCTAGGAGCAGATGGATGGTTTAGAAAACAACACTGAGAAGACTATTCCATGACTTTTTCTGCTGGAACAATCAAGCCGAGGGTCTTGTCGTTTGTGCCTGAAGCTATAATTTAGGTGCCTCAGGAAAACCTGTGGACATGTAACAAATCAAATGCAACAAAGGGAAGAGAAATACGAGCTATTATTTTAAACTCTGCCAGATTCAGAACTGTAAGCCAGAAAAGAAATAATGCTGCTGGAGACTACAAAAGGGAAAGAATTTGGAAATACGTCCCCTGTCCTCAGTTCACCTTTCTATTATACAGCCCTTGACGGCCCTTCCTAGAACAATAGGCCACCAAATGATGTAGTGACGGAGATGGAAAAAGACCAAGCAAACGTCACAGTCACAGGACACTGCAATAGGAAATTCACTCTAATGCAGAAAAGGGTGGTCATTCCCAGTCATTAGTTCACCTGCAGGGCCATTGGAAAATTTATTGAGTTATAATGTTCAATGAAGTTGAATTCCATTCCCTTCCTTAGCCTGTATTTTTTCTTAGCTATGAATCATTTATCCTTGCTCTTTGTGAAGATGCTAAATGTATAAATACAATTGGTGAAAAGCTAAAGGGTAAACCATAACAAAATGTATGTGAAGTTCATAAGCCCAAGGCCAAGTGTAGACAGAAGCCTGACTGAACTGTGTAGAGCAAGTAACATCTGCTTGTGTGCAGGATGCTGAGGAACATGGGAAATTAGTATCTATGTAATTTGGGCTACAGATTCCTTACTTACTCACAGATTTTATGTAATCTACTACTTAGACTAAGTAGAACTCAAACTTTCATGGAAAACTTTCTTAGTTAATCCAGTAAAATAGCAGTGAAATAGAGACCATCAAGTAGTTTGAGTAGCACATACGGCCAAAGAAAGGCACAGGCAAACTCAACTCTTGGGGTCTACGTGTGACACAGACATGCGGATAAACTACAAAGGGAAAACAAATTTAAAAATAAACAAGAAGCAAAAAGCCAGGAGCATTAAAACACAAAGCAATCACAGAGAGATCAGAAGAACATTGTCTGTGCCTTCCGTCTCCCCACCCCTACTCCTTTAATAACTTAAACACTTGCCTCTGATTCCTTCATGGAGTAGTGGACAATACCATATGCTGTAGGCCACCCTCCACCCTGGCAATTCCATTACTGCATGGTGGCTAGACGTCATGGCAGGACATCGGTCCGGAAAAAGTCAGTTGGATCTGGGCAGAAGGCACAATATCAACACAGTGTCCAATAGGCTGGTCCAGTGGCTAAGACGCTACTTCAGAAACAACTGCCAGGATGTTTAGATCTAATAAGCCACTGTCTTAATGAATGGCTGAGCTGCTAGCTCAACTTGCTCAAAGTGGTGGGTCAGGATCCACTGTAAGGATTCTGGGAACCAGCAGGCATTTTCATTCACTGATACTATTTCATGATGTATTAAGCCAGTGAGTGCTGTCTTTATGGTTGGAGCAATACTTCTATCTACTTATCTAATTATAATGCTAGCATAGCTATAATTTTGCAGATGAAAGTGTAGCAATCCAGTGGCCTATCACTCATTTGAGTCAGTCACTTGTCTAAAGTCCCATCTGTCAGTCATTGACGACATAGTCTCCCATTTTGCTGCTGTTTTCTTAAGCTCAGAATTTTTCTTATTAGTTGACAAGTTCCAGCTCCTCATTCTGTTTGTTTGTTTGCTTATTTATTGTTGTGAAACACTTTTTGCCTCCTAAGACTCATCACTGTCTCCTCTCACCAGCTTGCCCATTCTCCACCCACTTCTTGCCTAGGTTGCCTAGCATTGACATGGAATGCCATAATATTGTGCAGTCTACCCCACAAGACCTTCCTCTCAACCTTATCAAGGTCCTCACAAATGCCTGGCAATCCATTTATTCATAAGTTTTGAATTCTTTTTGCATATTTTTAGAAGTTGTTGTATTGGACTGGCACCATCACTCACAAGCTGTGATTTCTTTGGCAAGTCCTTGTATAAAGTGGGTAGCTGTTTTAAATGGTCTCCAAGTTTTCCCAAGCACTAAAACTGAGTCCGTATTCTGAACCTTCTCAACTTTCCTCCAATGCCGGACCATCACCCCTGCCCTCACTTTAATGGATGACACTGGCTATTACTTTATGGAGACACACGATTGGGTTCCCTAGTTTTTCCTTCCTTCAGTAACTTTGCCATCATTTACTACCATCTTTCAGGAAGAAGGAGCTTTACCATTGTCAAAGTTAACCCATTCTACTGTGCTTTTCTTCCCTTCTTCCCAATGATTTCATATCTTTTATTGTCATAGTGAAACTATGAAAGAAATTCACGCTTGTAAAAATTTAAGAATACGAAAGTAATTAAAAGAAATGTACTTACTTCTCTTCCTCCACTTCCATATAATCCCTTGCTCCAAAGATACTTTAATTTGCTGAATAGCCTTCCAGAATTTTTTCTATACATATGCAAACACATATGTATATATTTTTAAACATATATGCATATATATAAAAAAATGAAGCTTTTTACATTTTACATGTTATTCTGCAATATGTTTTTTTTTTTAGATTTTTTATTTTTTTCATTTTTCTCCCCAAAGCCCCCCAGTACATAGTTGTATATTCTTCGTTGTGGGTCCTTCTAGTTGTGGCATGTGGGATGCTGCCTCAGCATGGTTTGATGAGCAGTGCCATGTCTGCGCCCAGGATTCGAATCAACGAAACACTGGGCCACCTGCAGCGGAGCGCGCGAACTTAACCACTCAGCTACGGGGCCAGCAATATGTTTTTAAAACTCAATATTCCATTCAATGAGTGTTTATTGAGCATCTACTATGAGCCAAGCTTTATGCTGGGACATGGGTATACAACAGTGAGAAAACAGACATGGCTCTTGCCTCAGCAGAGCTTACAGAGCAGTGGAAGGATATTTTGAAATTCATGCTATTTCAGTATATACATATTTTGCTTACTGTTTCTAATAGCTGAATGGTGTTCTCCAGAAGATGCCTACCATGATTTATTTAATAAGATGTTTTACTGAAGGACTTTTAGATCTTCCATTGTTTGCTATTATTGCTAATATTATAACGAATGTTCTTGCACACATGCACTAGTTTTTCTGTGGGGCAGAATTGTCTTAGTGAAATTGCTGAGTTGAAGGGTATGCATATTTAAAATGTTGATTTATATTGTCACATTGCTCTCTAAAGAGTCAATATCAATTTCTCTTCTACCAAGATAACCAGACCCCTGACCTCAGGCCCTCAGCCTGTTTGAAATTTTACTATCAACTATTTCCCTTTTTACTTGCATCTATAATCACTTTCTTTGCCTACAAAAAGCTTAGGTCATCCTACATCTTAAACATGTGAATATTCCCTCTATCCTGCTATTTCTTAAGTTACCAACTCTCTTTCTCATTCCTCTCATCACTGACATGCTAAGTCAGTGCTCCTGGCTGTTCTTCCTCTGCACTCCCTCAATTCTTAACCCTTTCCGTAAGGGTTAGGTGCTCACTATAATGCCACAATGCTCTCTGAAAGGTCCCCAGTCACCTCAAATCACTACATTCAACGACCTTATCTCAAGTCTTAATCTTTTTAACCTCTCGGTAGCAGTTCTTCCTTGTTAAGACGCTTTCTTCTTCTGGCTTCTACGGGAACATATGTCTATCTCTTGTTCTCATCTTAACCTTCTGATAGCTCCTTAAATACAGGGAGAAATTCTGCCTTTGGAATTCTTTCTTTTCATCACTTCCTTCCCAATCTAATCTATTGTCCTGGCTTTAATTATTGCTTCTGTATATGACTGTGAAATCTTCATCTCTGGTCAAGACCATTCTAGTAAGCTTTAGTCCTGAATTTCCAAATGATAGACAATTATACCCCAAAAGGAATCTTTACATCAAGCTCTGTATGTTCAGAATGGAACTCTTATCTCCCCCGACCCAAAATCTTCTTCATGCTCCCTTTTTTATCAAAAGAATCACCATTCATCAGTCACCCAGGCTCAATATGTCCACACAATTTTTAGTATTGCCTTTTTTTGAGCTTCATTCCCCATCCATTGCTAAGTGCACAGATTCTATTAAAAGCAGCATTTGACAAACCAGCACCTTACAGAGTCATGGAATGAACAAAGTTTTAAAAAAATTAAACAGCAATACATCTTAAAGCCTTGCTTTCTGAATCACAGGTCCTATGCATTTCTCCACTTGTTAGACAGAGGAACACTTCTTTTCAAGAGGAAACCTGTTGAGGTCTCTCTGGAAGTAAAGGGATACATTTTGACAAATGCATGCATAGAAAAAAATGTCGTTCTCTAATAAAAGCATTTTGGTATATCATTCACTGAATTCATTCAGAAGTGAGCTGTGTGAGCGGGCCAGATTTGGTGAGAGCCATGCAGAACGGGTGGTAGGCTTTTTGCCTGACATTGTCTCTGATTCCAGAGAGTAAACATTTTATGGAGTTTATTGCAGGCAAGTTCCATAATCAGTGTGAAAGTAATCACAGATGAACAGGCTTTTAAAAGGGGGTGAAAACAATTTCATACTTACTCAGTGTTATTCTGGCTCAAAATTCTTTTATGTGATCATCAGACATCTCCCTCTGCTCTAATTTGGTCCTGCTTGGGTTTACCAACAAGTGTCTTTTAAGTGGTATCTACTAATTTCCACTGAAGCCTTAATTTCCATATATCAGCAAGTGGAAAATCTATGCTCCAAAATTGTGCATATAAACTGATAAATTCAGCCTCTGTAAAATGCTAGCGATAAACTGAAACAGATGAACAAATACATTACACTTTCCTTTAGGTCCTAGAACTGACTTTGGTTGTATCTGCTCTAGCCAGTATGTAGCTGAAATTATGGCCCAGAAACTATATCCATTGCTACGACAGCATAATTTTTTTTTGAGGAAGACTAGCCCTGAGCTAACATCTGCTGCCAATCCTCCTCTTTTTGCTGAGGAAGACTGGCCCTGAGCTAACATCCGTGTCCATCTTCCTCTACTTTATATGTGGGACACCTACCATAGCATGACTTTTGCCAAGCGGTGCCATGTCCTCACCCGGGATCTGAACCGACGAATCCCAGGCCACCCGAGAAGCGGAACGTGTGAACTTAACTGCTGCGCCAGTGGGCCAGCCCCTATGACAGCATAATTTTAAGTTTCTTTTTGCATCAAAGAATATTATAGAATCTAATAAAATCAAAATGTATGGAAATATGGAAAATAAATATCTTAGTTATGTGTTTCTCTAAAAAACAAAAAGATGCACATATTATGCAATGACTGTAAAATGTTTATTCCAAGTGACATTTCTAGCGGTCAGTTGGCACGTCCTGCTGTACAGTGAGTGAGTACTCAAGGAAGGTGCAAGTTTTAGTTAGAATGCAAGAAATGGAAAACTCCTATTCAAACTGGCACAAACAATAGGGAAATTCAGGTTCTCCTGTCACAAGAGGTTCAGAGGTGGGGGCTCCAGGCATAGTCCCAGGGATCCAGCTTTGCTTTTCCGTGAGTCTCTTTGTTCTTTTTTATTCTATATGTTGGTTATCCTTAGGCTAGTAGCAAAATGTCTGCAGCCGTTCCGAGTCTCATAGCCATACTTGACATCATCTAGAATCAGAGAAGGATCCATTCCACAAGCAGATTGCCCCTCGGATTTCATTGGCCAGGTGGGGTTACACACTCATTACTCACCAACCAATGGCAATAGATCAGTTATGATCTATAGATATCAATGGCTTAGACAATAACCCATAAATGGTAAGATAATAGATCAATGACCTAGATCAACCATGACTTCGTCTTAGAGGAGGGGATTAAGTCACCACCCTCTGAATCCACTAATTTGCAGTCTGCCAGCAGGAAAGAAGGAGGAATAGATGTTCAATATACCAAGTGTTTTTTATGGAGTAATAAACCACCCCAAAATTTAGTGCTGCAAACAACCACCGTTTATTCAGGGCATGATTTGGGGATCAGCAACATAGGCTGGGCTCATCTGGATGGTTCTTTGAATTTGTTCTTTGAATTTCAGACCCACGTGTGTCTAAAGCCAGCTATGGGTCGATTAGTGGTTCTGCTTTTGGGGGTTGGCTGGCTGTCAGCTGGGGCACTTGACTCTCCTTCAAAAGCTCTTTCGTTCCCCAGCAGGCTAGTCTGGGCTGCTTCATGTGGTGGACGCAGGTTGTAAGAACAAGAAGAAGGCAAGTTCCAATGCGCCAGAGTAAGTTCAGCTTCTGCTTGTGTCAAATTTGCTAACGTCTCACTGTCCAAAAGCAAGACCCATGGCTCTCTTGGATTCAGAGGATAGGAAAACAGCTTCCACTTCTTGAAGAAGTAGATGAGTTTGTGGTCATATTTTCAATATACCACATTGAGTTTGCTGTCATCAGCTTTGTCAAATTTTAGTCAAAGATTGCTAGAAAAATAAATGTACTGCTTTACTTGCCTTTTTCCTTCACTTTATCCACTTTATTACAATGCTACTTTATATACTAGTTTAAGAAAAACTTAGAAGATTTTTAGATATCCAATATTTTAGATTTTTTCTCTTCAACTATGTAGACCATCTGCCTTAGGCCCTGGCATAATGTTATTGCACCAACTGGAATATTTGTTAGGAAAGCTCAGCTACTTGGCCCTTTACCTAACAGAAGGCTTAGAAACTTGAGAATCTTTTCTAAACAGAGATCAGCGTGCTCTAAGGTAGTCTTAATTCATTAGGATAATGCTTTATGGTGTGGCAAGTCCTTCCAGTGGGTGATTAAGGTACATGGTGATGATCGAGCCTTTCTAGAACTGAAGAGAGGGGGCCGTTTTCATTTCGTAATTGCATAAACTGAGAGAAGTTAAGGATGATTTAGCTTGTTGCTTCACTGCATAGTAATCAAATATCAGAATTGAAATACAACCTGAATTGTAGCCCAAATCCTCTGCCCAACTGTTTTAAATAGTTGGAATTTGGCCATTTAGTAACTTCTGTCACCCAAAATACAACTGAGAATGAGAAAGTGAGTAAAAGAGGCCTTTAAATCTTAAAAGTTATGCTAATTCCGTGAAATTCATTTTACCTGGAAGACAGCCTCATCAGATTCTCTCTCAGCACCAGTCACTCCTATGTTACACACAATTATAACAGGGTTGCCTAGTGGTTTCTAAGCCCACAATGGATTAAAAGAGTATTACATAAGGGGAAAAACAGAAACAATTAAAACAGAAAGTGAAGTGATATCTGATAATTTGGCGGGAGGGAGAAGAAAGAAAACTCAAAAATTAAATTCAGGGATTAAAAAAATATAGCATTTGGTTTTTTTTCTCTTGAAAATGAACAATTCTTTCTATTTAACTGGCATGGAGGAGCATCACTAAAATTGTGGTTCTTGTAGCATACCCACATAAGCCCGTCAGGCAGTGTCTGCAAACAGTACAATTCTCTGATTGCCCATGTGGGATACCAGAATCTTGCTATCTTCGTTAGTACTCCCACATCACTTCATCAGTGTAGGGATTAGCCATAACAATACTTGGAGAGGCTCCTTAATTTGGAGATTTACAAACCAATAGAAGAATTTATTGAGAATGACTGAGTTCACACACCATGGAAATAACTATACAGAGTTTATTAAACAGCTAACGTAATCATAAAATATGCACCGCAAAACACAGATCTTCTCAACATGGTTCTAGTGTTAACTTTGAGCCCTTCCACACCAGAATTAGTGGAGCCCATAACCATCTGTGGCCCTGGGCTCATCACTATGCTTTATCCACAGTCTAGAGTCTGCACTGGCTGCTGACTCATGTCTCTGAAGGAGCTATTTTCTTGTAGAATAGGGTTCCCATTTGAATCTAATCTAGGAGTCATGCTTGCCTGGGAATATTTGGCATCGTATTATAAAGTCGAACATCCTCATACCCTGTGGGCCAGCTATTCCACTCCTAGGTGTATTCCCAGGAGAAACTCCTGCACATGTATAACAGGACACGTGCTCAAGAATGTTCACAGCAGGGCTGTCCACAACCAGGAAAATATGAAAACAGTCCAAATGCCCGCTGGTGGGAGATGGGGGGACTAAATGGGATCTACTTATACAAAGGAAGATTATAGTCTAAGTGAATGGATTAATCTTAGCAATATAACATTAAGCTAAAAACATTAAGTCCCAAAAGATTATGTACAGTATGATACTCTTTCTCTAAACTTAATAACAGGTAAAATTAAAATATGCATTTTAGAATGTGTATAGATGTAATAAAACTATTTAAAAAGGAAAGCAAGGGAATGGTCAACACTGGGTTCAGGATGTTACTTTGGTAGGGTGGCTAAGGGGATAAGGAGGAACCATATGGATAAATGTAGATTATTTCCTAAGTTTTAGCTTTATCGGGGGGTGTTTCATAGGTACTGACTAAAGTTTTAGAATGTTCAATTAGCTAGCTAATCAGATAAATAAAAGCAGGACATGCATGCATCCAGGATGACAGTATGTCATGAAACAGAATTACGATGAATCCAATTCTTTGTATCTGAGGGCCGGTGGAGGATCAGGGAAGAAACTTGGGTAAATTAGCAGAGGAGGTCTCCAGGGATCAATTTGTATGGAATCCATTCTTTAATCATCTGCCATCTCTCCCCCAACCCCATGAAGGTGCAATCGCAAGGCTGCCTTGATGGAGAGAGTGGGAAGGGAAGGGCAGGAAGTCTTTTTAAGACACTGCTCCTCACCTTGGCCTCACAGATGTGTGTCTTGCCCTCAGAAGGAATGGTTACTGAAGGATGGTTTTCATGAGGAAGTTTAAAAAACAAGGACCCTAGCGTGGCTGCTTTGGCATACACATGACTGGGTATAAAACAGTGACCATGGCCTTCTTCCTTCTTCTGCTCAGAATACAGCTGTCTGTGGCCTGTAGAAGGACCCCCCACCTTGGGAGGACTGAGCATGATCACCCTCGGCAGGATTTCAGTGCTCGTGTGGAGGGTCCAGCAGTCAGGCTGTGATGAAATGTGATGTAGCGCAGGGGTCAAGAGCAAGAGCTGGAGACATCGGCCTCCTTTTAGATGCTGGCCTTCTGCTTATCTTGCACATGTTGTTGACGTTCTTTGGGACTCAATTTTCCCATCTGTAAAAAGAAAATAAAAATAGTACATACCTCATGGATTCCCACAAAAGTTTAGTCTAAAATCCAGTAGGGTAGAATATATAATACCCCTGAGATTTTAATGCACCCTCTTAAAAGGTGCATGGTTAAAGGATGTTAAAAAGAACAAATAGGGGCCAGCTCGGTAGCGCAGCGGTTAAGTTCACATGCTCTGCTTCAGCGGCCCAGGGTTTGCCAGTTTGGATCCTGGGTGTGGATCTACTCACTGCTCGTCAAACCATGCTGTGGCAGGCATCCCACATACAAAATAGAGGAAGATGGGCACAGATGTTAGCTCAGGGCCAGTCTTCCTCAGCAAAAAGAGGAAGATTGGCAGCAGATGTTAGCTCAGGGCTAGTCTTCTCAAAAAAAAAAAAAAAAAAAGCAAATACATCTGGGCAGATTCCTAGAAGCACCATAAGAGGTGCAAGGAGCTGGGGCCTGTTAGCACAGAATGTCCCTGCCTCCAGTGAATGGTGCCCAGTCAATGTCTTCTAGTTTGACAGATCAGTTTGACAAGGCCTCTCCCTTGTGGAAGAGGTAGAAAGGAAGTGAGCTGACAGAGGAAAGAGGTGGATCAGATGAAGAACTTTTATAATGAAGACCCTGGTCATCAAAAATTTAAAATAATTCAAAGTCTGTTTATGAGAACAGAGATAAATGCAAACATTCGAAGATTTCCATCCAAAAAAGGATTAACAGACACATGCAAACAAAATTGGCATTTAAGCTAGTAAATTCACGGCTATTCCCAAATCTGAGCTCCTCAGAAGGCTGGCTTAGTGAACCCAGAGACTGAGTCCGATTTCCCTTCTGCACATCAGAAGCCCACCAACATCCATTCTCTGTGTGCCTGTGACCCTAAAGCCCAGGCCATTTCAACGCACTCTGCACAGCCTCCTCTGGGAAGCACACTGGGGACAGAGAACGACATGATGAGCAAGAGTGAGTTTAATTCGCACATGCCTTGCAATATTTATTCCCCCTGAGGACTAGCTGTGCTTCTCTAGTTTGGGATAGAATCTTAAATCCAAGTTTTTAAAAGCGTCTTATTTTCTGAGTATATTTCTGGATTAGTTTTCAGTCAGCACATTATGCAACGATCTAAGAAACAGACATTTACACAGCCCAAGGTAGAGAAGATTAGCGTTTTTTTTTTTTACCTCCCTCTACAGTTTGTGAGAGACAGGTTATAACAGCCGGAGCAGCACTCTAGGTCTCTCGAGAGAAATGTTCTTGGTAAAATAAAGAGGGAAAGGACACCAGGATGAAGAGAATTATGAACATGTAACCAAGATGCGAGTCTCAGTTATGTCTTCCTTGTCCCCACCCTGCACTGCTCCATCCCTTGGGGAGGCTGCTAGAGCAAGCCCCTTCCACTTAAGGAGATTCGGCCTGTGGCTCCGCAGCTGTTTTCTTGTACAGCACATTTGACTTACAGGATTTGGAACTAAAGTTATATCTTTTCCCTTCTCCACCCAAATGAAATCATTTCCTTTTACTATCCTGCAGCTTAATTCTTACGGAAGAGAAAAGTTAAGGCTATAAAAGAGACAGGGAGGGGAGGACAAGGAAGGAACAGCCAGCTTATAAACATGCCAGAGTTTTATATGCGAGCTTGCAAGAAAGCTCACACTTGCAGAAAGACAATGGTGCCCAAGGCCTACACTTGCACATCAGTGAGGGTCACTTTGCCAATCTTTGCTGAGCCAGACCCGAGAAATGTATCATGTCGTTCCCTGAAACGAATCTTTGTTAATAAGCTATATTTTGCTTTTTCTTTTTAGAGATTATTAGGGCTTTATGATATCAGAATCTTGTTGGGAGTTAACAGGCAATTTTGAAAGTCATGTTAAATCATTGGATGGAGAAAATACTCTCTAATCCTCATAAACTTGCAAAAATGGAAAAGGGCAAGCTTCGCCTTTTTTCCATAGCACATGAAATTTGAAAAATGGCATGAAGACTACATCCAAACCCTATCTCTGGCCTAAAACTGGCATAGCAATCTAAAGAATGAGTACATGCACTAACATATGTTGTCAGCTGTCTTCAGAAAAGGATGTTTCCATAACATGATGTTATTTCTTCAAGCTGCATTCAATATTCTTGGCTGCCAGATGACAAGGAGGGAAAAACAAGACACTTTTAGGGCAGAGGACAAAGATTCAATGACTGGAGTGGGGTGGGGGAGGGAGGGAGGAAATGGTCATTTGAAATTTGTGTCTTCTCTTGCCTGTCCTATTTTACTTTTGACATGGTGGGGAAGAGACACATAATGTAGGAGTTTGGGGAAGATCAATTCCTCAGTGTTGGCAGTGATTTTGAGGATATTTTTATTTATTCTCATTGGATGCTCCATTAACCAAAGGGCCAAAGTTGGGTGAACATGGACTGATGGCAGGAGAGAAAGACCCTGCTCCTCTCAGGCTGTCTTCAGGGAAGCCCAGAGTTATGGATATTCTAATGGCTGGCTTCTCCCAGAGTTATCTTCCAGAGAGGACAGTCCCGATGGAATGAATTGTTGGTTTAAGAGATTCAACAGGGTCATGGAAGAATCTCTTTAGTGTTGCATTCAAGCTCTGAGGCACACACACCTCCCCTGAGACACACACACACACACACACACACCCCTCCCTAGCCTCAATTCTGGTTAAGAGAGAGTCTTGTTACATAAAATGGCAAAGATGAGTAGCTCGAGGAGCTGGCCAGTGGGTCCTTTTGATGTCCCCTTCAATCACGGGGTTCTAAGCCTTCAAAGGATTTGCAAACTGCAGATAGTAAAAAAAGATAATTGGTTGAGAATATAAATTCCTAACCACACTTACTACATACTCTAGGGTTATTATTATTTTGGCTCTGTCTTCATCCATGTCGACGTGGTTTAGATGGTAAGTTGGTTGAGGGTAGGAGCTGTGACTATGTGCCTTAGATTTTCTAAGATAGGCATGTTTCAGATTCTGCTCCACGGTTCCTTGAAATAGTCTCAAATTTATCAGAAGATCTGCCCCACAACTACTCTGTCTACATGGCCTGATGTTCAGAAAGGTGCTTAATTAAAGCTTTGTGGCCAAGATAGTGGCAAGTCCTAAGGTGTAGCTCGTTAGTGGTGACATCCTGGTCAGGGCCTCCCGTTGCAGAGCTGCTCCCATGAGTGGACCCCTTGGTTTTATTGTTCTCAGAGATCCAGAGGAAGGAGAAAAGTCCCTCTTCAGAATCTGGGATAATTTTTTTAAAAAATTGTGAGCCTGAACAGTTTTGCTTGACAGAGCGAAATTTGCTGCAGCGTTGGCAGCGAATGTACGAATGTCTTATTTTCAGGAAATGACATGCAGCTCATAAATTTTGCCAAAACATGAATAAAACTAAAATATCCCTGAGTGAACTTAAAATCATTACGAACCAACAAAGCTTCCCAGTGAGATGACTTGCATTTTTTTAAAAAGATAATTTTTGAAAATGAAGTCCTTATTTTCTTCTCCTCTTCAGTTTTCTTGATAATTTTTTCAGCAGTTCAGTTGAAGAATTTGTCTCCTTTTTGTTCCAATGGAGTACTGCAGCAATGTTAACAATTTAAAGTGTTTCAACTTGGATCTTATTTTTCAATCCCCTGGCCCCCCAAACACACACACGCCGCTGGGAGGGCAACTTCGCCGAGTCGCTGACTCAGGCAGCAGACGGCATCTGCTGTGGATGCTCAGCAACACAGCTGACACGTAGTTGAGGAGTGAAGTGTTAGTGTCACTTAGGGAGCAGAGCAATTTCCTCCATCGGAGATGAACACTTGGATTAAGAGAGAGTACTTAGTTCCCATAAAAGTTAGGATCTGAAATAAGTGCCTGAAGCAAATCTCTTGACCCTGAAGTTGAGGCTAACCACTCTTGGGCAGGGTCAGAAGCTTAAAAAAAAATCCTGTTGATAGAGTTTGGTGGAGTGAAGGCTATTTCCAACTGAATCTTCAAATCCCTTTTAAACTGCAATTAGCATTTACTGTTTTCTTAAGAAAAATCCTTCAGCTATTCACAGCTGTTGAATCTTATTTGTTGATATTACTTTATTAGAGACATTAGAGTAGTGTAGTTAAAACATCCTAACGTTTGGTATTTACCTTTTCCCTTCCTGCTCCAACCATACCAAAGGTCTTAACGTTTTCTAAAGAAGCCACATCGTTTTGCCGTTAGCCTTTAAACATGCTGTTTTCTCTTTTAGGAAAATGCTATCCTTTCCACGGCCTCTCTTCGCCTGGCTCAATTCTACTCATCCATCAAGTCTCGAGCTATATCTACCGACTCTCTAGCTGGGTGGGGTGCTACTCCTATGAGCAACCTGAACCCCTGTGTTTACCCACCCACACTTGTCACACTTTTGCTTGTCTGCCAAGACGTTTCACCACTGCACCATAAGCTCTTCTCTCAGTGCCTGCTACATACGAGGTACTCAATTAATCTTTGTTGGATAAATGAATAAATGAAGAAGAAAGGCATGAACAAATAAGTAAATTACTTTGCAATTCATGGAGGTATAGTGTCGTTCAGGTATTTTGTGTATCAGGATCGCTTGGAGTACTTGATAAAAATGCACATTCTCGGGTTCTAACTGCAGGAATTTTGCATGCAACATAATGGTATATGTGGCAAGCTACAAATAATTCACTCCTACAGGAGTTTATCCTGTGAGCCTGTTTATATGTGAGACAGGGAGTGGAGGTTGATGAGGCTGGAGGGATAGGCAGGGGGCAAGATTTGGAGGAGCCTGCCGGTGTGCATGGGTTTGATCTGCAGCACAGGTTATGGGGAGTCAGCAAAGGGCTTTAAGCATGATTAGATTTCTGGTGTCCGTGTAGAAATTAGATTCAATACTGGCTCTCAACCTTGGCTGCATATTAGAATTATCTGGATAATTTAAAAAAATAATAATGATGCCTGAGTTTACCCTGAGAGACTCTGATTTAACCGGGCTGAGGTGTGGCCTGGGCTTTGGGATGGTTTTAAAGCTTCCCAGCTGATTCTAATATAAACTCAACACTGAGAACTATAGCACTAGAACCAGAACCAGAAGAGAAATTTGTCCATGCAATTTGGCAATCGATTGACTCTCTTACAACATCTCTTAAATTGTAGTTGTGTGTTAGGGAAAACCAAATTAAAAATCACAATGAGATATCACTACACAGCTACCAGAATGGCCAAAATAAAAAATAGTGGGAACACTAAATACTGGAGAGCAGGTGGAACAACTGGAACTCTTATACATAGCTGGTGGAAATGTACAGCAGTTTCTTACAAAGCTAACCGTGCAACTACCACGTGACCCAGTAATTGTACTCCTGAGCATTTATCCCAGAGAAATGGAAACTTACGCTGACAAAAAAATTTGTCCATGAATTGCAGCTTTAATTGTAATGGCCCCAAATTGGAAAGAACCCAAATGTCCTTTAATGGGTGAATGTTTAAATGGACTTTGGTATGCCCACATCATGGAATACCACTCAGCAATAAACAAGAATAAACTGTTGATACATGCAGCAACTTGGATGGATCTCAAGGGCATTATGCTTAGTGAAAAAAGCCAATCTCAAAAGGTTACATACTATACGATTCTATTTATATAACATTCTTGAAATACCAAAACAATAGAAATGGATAACAGATCAGTGGTTACCAGAGGACAGGTATGTGGGTAGGGAGTTCCTTTGTGGTAATGAAATAGTTCCGTATCCTGATTGTATTGGTGGTTACACAAATCTACGGAGGGGATCAGATGGCATGGACCTACATGCACAAAAACCCACATCCACACATCCGCACACACAGATGAAAACTGAGTGAAGTCTGTAGTCTAGTCATACATTGGTATGCTACCAATGTCAGTTCCCTGGTTTTGATATTGTACTATAGTCATATAAGATGGCACCATGGAAGCTGGATACTGGGTTTATGGGACTCTATGTACTATTTTTGCAACTTCCTGTGTGTCTACTATTATTCCAAAATAAAAAAATTGTAGTTGTATCTTGTTATTCATTAGTTGAATTATTTAAAATTTCATGCACTTATATTTTAATTCCTTAGCTAGATTGGAGATGTAAGTATAGTGACAGCGTCTCATAATTGCCCTAATTCAAGTCAATTTATTCAATTCAATGCAATTAAACTTAATTTATTTCAGTAAACATTTGAGGGCCTACTGGAGACAAAATTATTGAAGTTTAGTCTTCTCACTCTTTGTAGTATATTGTCCATTGAGAGTAACATAGTGATGTGTACACAGGAAGACCTCAAAAGATGGTATTATTTAATTGACCTCATTAATTTTTTATGGTGATATGTGAGAAATCCCTTATTTACATAAATGCTGCATTTCCTTCATTTTCTTTCTCTGAAAAGATTACACACACGTAAGGAAAATACATTTTCCCAATTAATTCCTGTTATTTAGATTTTTAAGCCACAAGGACGAATGAAATATGCTCCATAAATTTATTTCACGCTTTAAGCTGCAAGTATGTTTTGGAATATTATTTTACATCAAAAGACATAATACTGTATATATTTCTGTTCTTGAAATCAGAGCAGCTTAGACTACCAATCGACATTCTCGGTCTTTTTTTTTTTTTAAATAATCACCAAGCTTAAATTTGTGGGGAGGAGGGCAATTTTCTTAATGTTTTGTACATGGTTCAACATTCCCAGACAGCAATTACAAGCCAAATATCATTTCAGTAAATGAGAAATTCTTGTTTTCATGTCCTGATTGGCTTTATTACACATGAAGGTTAATTGGAAGGCTCCTCGAGCTTATCTGGGTAATGATGAACAGCTGCAATAGATTGCTCTCCTCCCACCCCTACATCATTTTGCCAGAGCATCACCCAAACAAAACCACAGGCAATGGGAGCGTCATTAAACTGCACTGCAAACCCTGGTTGCAGTTGTGTCTGGGTGAGCATCGTAGGAAGCCAAAGGGCAACAAAAACTTGAGCGGAAATGTTCAAATTAGCAGTGATGTGCCCCACCCCCCATCCCCAGGATCACTGCAGCTATAGGATTTGATTCCTGGAGTGCTAAAGTACTGTAATTAACTAGACCTTTACCCTGCATAAAATAGTTCCACCCACAGCAAAAACTTGCTTGCCTAAACACAAAGGCTCTAAACGGCAGAGTTTTGTATCCTCAACATAAGAATAACATTGCTGATTTCAGTAGCAAAATGAGAAAGGATGCCTCTGACTGCTTTGAAGAGCTTGTAAAGTGCTTTTCCCATCTTATAACGCCTTTAATAACGATGGCTAATAGGTTCGAGTACTTATTACGCACCAAGCATCGTACTGTTTCACATAGATGGTCTCAGTTAACCCTCTCCACCACCCTAAGATAGAGTTATTATGCATCCATAGAGATGAAGCCTAGAGCACTTCCAAATCTTGTTTAGGATCACAAAGCCAGCCCGTGTTCGTCTGGACTGGAATCCAGGTCCATCTTTCCCTCACCACTCTTATTCTAGTGGGTAGGTTAACAGGGAAGGCTGTACTGGGAACTCACAGAGAGAAGGTTGCCTGCTAGAGTAGTTATTAGGGCAGCAGATATTTCCCAGTTCAGTTACCAGTTGGCCAGGTCACCAAGTGGATAAGCAGCACTCTTTCTGGTTATCTACACAAATATTTGGGATGACCTGCTTTCTACTGTGTGGTATTGTGATGCTGCAGTGTTTGTTAGGGAGTTGAAGGTTTCAGATAAAGCAGCTTGCTTAGTAACAAAGGAAGAGCTTGTCAGTAATGCTTTAGATGGAAGATGGACATGTGCTGTTGGTGCTCCTTAGGCTGGCTTCTCCTCATCCAAGGCTCCTCTTTCCCATGGCCACTTCTTTGGCCTCTTCTTCAAAGTTCGGTCCTCTCGTGATCTTCAATGGGGCTCTCAGGAGCTTAGTAAACAGCCCATTTCAGCCCATTGTCTATTTTTTAAATGATCCCTTTTAGGTTTGTCATCTTTTCAGTTTGTGACAGGAAGGAAGTAGAAATAATAGCTTATGAGGGCAGGTTGGAGTCAGGGATACCCAGGTTCAAATCCCAATATAGGCACTTGCTGACGCTTAGATACACATTTTGGTCAAGTCACTTAATTTCTCTGAGCCTCAGTTTCCTCATCTGTAAAATGGGAGTAACACTGATACAACATTTTAGGGTTCTTGTGAGAATTAAACGAGATGATTCTTGTGAAGATTTCTTCCTGGCACAAAGGAAGAGTTCTAATGTTAGTCATAAATAGTTGTCAACGACAACGACAATTAAACCCCACTCATTTCTAATCCGTTATAGCTGCTCTTCCCATATTTGGAATTCTGCATTTCTTCACTAATCTCTGAGCTTCCTTAGGCTCAACATACTATTTAGCAACCATGAAGATGTTCCCATCTTACATTGCTCTGTATTCCAGTTGCCAGGCACTGGAATAACCACTGCTTTCTTTACTTTTCTTTCCCCGATCTGAGATTTAGCACCTGTGTAAACCTCTGCAGCTGGGCGCAGCTGTGTGTAACCGTTTGCTTATGTGCTTCTGCTACATTTATTTACGTGATTCTGTGTACAGCCAGTTGCTCTATTAAATTACAAGCTCCTCAGGGCCAAGGACCACACTTTCTACTTCTGCAACAGGTCTGGGTGTCCTTCCAAGGACAGATTTCAGGAAGGCTGAAACTTAAACATATGGTACTGCTTTAATAAGATGTTAATGGCAAGTTTCCAAACAGGGTGTTCTTATCTAGGGCTTTATTTCTTAAAGAAATGTCAGCAATAACTCGCATTCTATAGAAATGTTTAACTTGGGGGCCTTATTTGGTGACTTTTCACATTTAAAAAATTAAAAGAACAATTTGAGAAGTAAGTCAACAATAAAGAAAAAGAAGAAAGGGTTTAGTAATTGTTACTTTCAAGAAAACTTCAGACCAAGTTTCCTTTGATGGCGAAGTGATTGATATATTGGATTGAGAAAATATCAAGTCATGCATAATAGTCATAATAATAATAACTGCTCTTTTAGAGCTCTTAGATGCTAGGTGCCTTGCTAGATGCTAATTGCCTTTCTAGGAGCTTGGCTTCTCTCGTCTCGTTCAGTCTTCCCAACATTCCCATGAGGTAGGTACCATGTTCCTCCCCATTTCACATACAAGAGAACTAAGGTTAAGAAAGGTTTATTCATTGTCCAGGATACAGCTAAAAAGTGATGGAGCCATGTTAATTAGAGCATGTTAACCACTAAGCTATCCTTCCTCCTTCAAAGAGAAGGAGTTTTACAGATGAGCTAGAAAGATAATTCCAGTATTCCTCCTTTTTTTCTTCCATACCACCCCCTCCTCCGGGGCCCCTCACAAAGGGAAAGGAGATTCTATTAGTACATTTATGATTAAGCTTGCTTAGAGTAGATAAATAATGACAGCAGCAGGGGCTTTGGGTGGTTTGCAAGGGAAACTCGAAAAAGAAAAAGAAAACTCTCTCTCTGGTTGTGTGCCTTCATACGCCCTCCAATGGCCTGGCTCTCCATTCACTGCAGAACTGTGAAGTCCATACGGGAGTGTTGTCTTGTCAGAGTGAAGCCATTAGGGACAATTCCTCATTGCCTTTTGAGTGGACAAACAGAAAACATCTTTTGCTTTCTTTCTCTTCTACCTTCTCCTCTCCCTTTTCCCTCTTCAGCTCTATTCTTTTGGAATAAATAAGAGCTAACTTCACCCAGGCGTTGGGTAACTTGAGCCCTTGCAGAACATTGTCTGAGAAAGCTGGCTCTGATCACACACCCCACAGGCAGCTGCTTGGGGCCCCGCTGTTTGGCAATCTCACAACTCCCGTCTGCTCCTCCTGGAGCTCAGGACCCAGCCGTTACAGAGCTGGCCTCTGGGCCTGCACGTAAAGCACACTTTAATAATAAAACATCGAGTTGGTCTCTTTCAACTTTAAACATTCTGTCTCTCAGTCTTGAGTTGTAGGGGATCCAAGAACCTTTCAGTGGAGTCAGGACTATGCTGTGACTGATTTGCAGAAGAATTCTTACATTTGTTCTGTTTTACACCAAGGGTACTTAGAGAGTTTCCAAGTCATAGCAACATTCTATATACTATAATGTGATGGTGGAGGGCAGAGGGGGATATGCAAGGATGCTAATGATACTTAAGCTTCAGGCTCCTCAAATGCCTGGGTTCTGACAGGGGCTCTGCTGCATTCATGATCCATCATTCTGTGTCCTGGTTCTTAAAAATAGCCTCCCAAGTCATATAATCTTCAGGCCACTTAAAACCTGGATCTGACCCTGGTTGAGTGACTTCTGGAGTATTAGCTCAATCTATATTGTATATGAGTAAGAAATTCAAACCCTTGAAGGTTAAATATGAGAAAGCTAGTGCAAATAATCTGAACAACCAATTTCTTGAGTCTTTACATGTATCAGGTACTGTTTTAAGTGTTTTCTCCTTCAATGCTTACAACTCTAAGCAGTAAAGTCTATTATTAGCCCATTTTTAGGATGGGGAAACTGAGGTTAGATAATTCACCACAAGGTTCCAGCTAGTAAGTGACAAAGATTGTATTTGAGCCCAGGTAGTTCGAATCCAGAGCCTGTGCTATTGGCCACAGTACCACGCTGGTGCGAACTGAGAGTTCCTCTTTTAGTTCTGGTTGTTTTGATGTCTTTGTTCTTTGACTTCAGTAAGTCAATGAATTTCTTTTTGTCTTAGTCTCCTTATCAGAAGATTTTATCTCTGCTTTCCAGAGATGAGAATGGATTTATACATGTTTAATACAGGAGATTGGAATCAAAGAATATGCCAAATATACCTCTCACCAAAATCCAGAGAAGGCAAGTGACCTGCCACTTGTCAACAGAACTGGGGTTGGGACTCAAGGCCCTGTTTCTCACTCCTTACCATGCAGGCTCTTCTACAGAATATATTTACATTGTCATAAGTATAGAGTACAGTATAGCGTAGTATAGTACAGTAAGTACAGAGTGTAGAGTAGAATTTCTATCTGTATTCAAAGTTGGATTTAAACCTGTGTTCTTATCTTAATTTTAACAATTTAAAAAATTTCTTTTTATTTTACTTGTAAATAATTGTGTCTTTGTTCCCATCAAAAGAAATTCCAGGTTGTATTACAAAGGGAACAGTTAACGTCTGTGACTCACATTATTATTTTCTTAAAAAAGAGCCATTAAATAAATAAACAGTCCATTTTTCAGTTCAGCGTTGTTTATGTTTTCAATACATTTTTCTATAAAACGTAGCATAAATAAATAAGTTGAAGTTGTTTGTTTAGATGAATCTAAAATATTTACTCCCACACAAGGAATGAAATATAGATGTTTCTTTTGAGGTTTACATGTTTCTCACAGTATTATAGTGCCTAACTGGAGTTCCATCCATACTCAAGGTCATTACATATCTGAAATCCTCAGGAAACACATTGTACTATTGCTCTTAAACCATTCGAGTGTTACAGATTGATTGAGCAAAATAACCGTATCATGGGTAAAAAGCACAAAGTTGTGTTATTGTGGTTTTCTTCAAGTAACCCCAGAATTTTGTGTGTGTGTGTGTGTGTGTGTGTGTGTGAGGAAGATTGGCACTGAGGTAACATCTGTTGCCAATTTTCCTCTTTTTGCCTGAGGAAGATTGTCACTGAACTAACATCTGTGCCAATCTTCTACTTTATGTGGGATGCTGCCACAGTGTGGCTTGATGAGTGGTGCTAGGTCAATGCCTGGGATCTGAACCAATGAGTCCCGGGCTGCTGAAGCGGAGCATGTGAACTTAACCCCTATGCCACTGGACCGGCCTCCAGAATTTTTAACTAGAGCTTTAATTATGGAGGACAACAGCTCCTCCAGATGCCATTTTAAATAAATGGCTTTCTTTATTCTGTCTTCTTGCATTCTCAGGTGTAAATTGTGAAGGCTCACAATATTTTCTGTCAGCTCTGCCTCAAGTAACCCGCACTAACAATTGCCACTTTCTTCAAATTTTGCAATAACTCCTCACTAGGCCTTGGGCTATGAAGGTAATTTAGGGCAAGAGACCCAATTGGCCCAGTCAGAATTCTGTGAGCCTTCTCACTTCCAACCTTTTGGCCTGTCAGTCTCCTTGATCCTAATAAGGAGAGAAAGAAAGGAAACAATATCTCTCATTTATCCTAACTTCTCCTCAAGTTACCACGCTATGTTTCTGCCTTTTCCCCCTTCACATTCTTCCAGGGAGGGCTGACGTGTTCCTTCAGTGTCCTCACTTCTTTTGGTCCTTTGAAACCTCCTCATCTTTTGTGACTGTGCCACTGACACAATTGACCACTCCATTCTCTGAACACTCTCCACTTTTTATTTTCTAGACACCGCTCACATTTGGTTCTCTTCTTAGCTCTTGGATCACATTTTTTTCCTCTTCTGTCTCCTCTGCTGGTACCTCTTCGCCTGCCCAAACCTTGTACGTTATCTAAATTTCTAACTATATTTGTTGTTCTTTTCTTCAGCTTTACAAATTACCCTGAGTGATTTTACCCAGTCTCTTGGCATGAACACAAATGTTTTTTCTACACATTCTGCCCCCTGCTTGATCCTCTTATCTGAGCAGTGTACACAAACTTCCGACAGATCCTTGAACTGCTCCAGCTGGAAGAGCTGAAGCACCTCAAACTCAACACGTACAAAAATAAAACTGTCACCTTCTCTGTAAAACGCATCCTTTGCTTTGTGTTCTGTGTGGACGTGGGTGAATGTCATCACTGTTGATGGACCCGTTCCATCTTAAAATATCAGAGTTCTTCAACTCCTCCCTCTACCTCAATCCAAAATCCAGTCATTCACCCAAATCCTGGCAATTCTGTCTTGAAATCCCTCTCAAATCCATCCACTCTCCTCTATTCTCATTGTTACTCTGAATATTTCACACGTCATCTCTTGGTCTAGAAATTCTCTCTGCCTAACTGGTGTCTCTGATTTTAATATCTCCCGCCTTCTCTCCACCTTCACTACGTTTTCTCCATGTCACCAGAGTGGTCTTTTTAAATGTGCATCTTATCAAGAGATGCCTCTGTTTCTAAACCTTTAGTTCCTTAGGATGCATAGTGTTAGGTTAAAAAAAAAATCGTATGACAGAATATAAGGAATAATCCCAATATTAGAAAAAATAACACACACAAACACACACTACACCAAAATGTAAGTAGTGGTTATCTTGTTATTGCTGAGTCATAGTATTGGGATGAGTTGTATCTTCTTCTTTTTGCTTGTTTTCATTTTTCTATACTGACCGTATATTACTTGTGTAACAAGGGAAAAATATTATTTAAAAACAAACTGATGGGGTAAAAAGGAGCAGACCTAAGTAACTTCAGAAAATAGTGTTTTTACAAGATGCTGTAATGCTAAAAACAACAAGAACTATATGTAAACACTGCACCTTAGTTGATAAATTCATTTCTTACAGGTTAGCAATTGTGAAACGACTTTACAAGTATACAAGGATTAAACAAATATGCAAATAAATGGGAGCCAGGTTTCTCACTGTCGGGGATAGAAGTTACAAATAAGCAAGCGGGGAAAGCTAGAATGAACCCTGTGGAGCAGGATTAGAATTGGAAACATCAGCACAGACTCATGTTTAGTTTAATATTTGGACAAATAGATAGAGAAATCATTATAGAGACGTGTATATATGTGGGTTGGTATACATGTGAATATCTCCTAGCTCTGTCGCCTGAGAGGGCTAGAAGACGGGAAACCCAAGTAGCAGTGAGCACACCTAGTGCCTCGATCTTGGCTTCTAGATCTCATTTTCCAATACAAGGAATGAAAACTCCTTGGAGAAATGTCTGATTCCAGTCCTGGGTGAGGGAAAATCCAAGACGAGCCTGGAGAATTTGTGGTGCCAGAAAGAAAGGAAATGCATTTAAAAAAAAAAAAAAAAGTCTGTCAAAAGCACAGAGGAGCCAACTTTCAGGAGCTCGAAATGGCCAAAGGTGGGACAGCTGGAGCAATAAAAACCGATACAATTGAATCACAACCCAAAGAAATTTTTTTAAATCCCTGGTTCCATACTAACATAAATAACTGATTACATAAATAAGTAAATAATGGAGGAGAGGCAAATCTTTCTTACAGAACAATTTCAAAAAATATATGTAGACACTACTTCCCTCTCCAGGAGGTGAAGATTAATTCACATCTCCTCCAATGTAGGCTAGATGTAGCGACTCTCTTTTAACAACTTGTCATTAGAAGAGAAGGGAGAAATTATTCCCGTAGAATGGAAAAACCTAGCAGACAGCTCCTTCACCATAGGATCAAGGCTGACATCACCAGTGATAAGTGATTTTGACATCACATCCCCCATATGATGCAATGAGTGGGGCATGTCACCTCTGGGGTATTCTTCCCCCAAATCATGAGGAAACATCAGACAGACTGAAATTGAGAGCTGTTCTACAAAGTATCTGACCAGTACTTTTCAAAAGAGTCAAGGTTGGGGCTGGCCCCGTGGCCGAGTGGTTAAGCTCGTGCACTCCACTGCAGGCGGCCCAGTGTTTCGTTGGTTCGAATCCTGGGCGTGGACATGGCGCTGCCCATCAGACCATGCTGAGGCGGCGTCCCATATGTCACAACCAGAAGGACCCACAACGAAGAATATACAGCTGTGTACCTGGGGGCTTGGGGAGAAAAAGGAAAAAAATAAAATCTTAAAAAAAAAAAAAAGAGTCAAGTTCACGAAAAACAAGAAAGACCCAGAAACTTTCACAGATTAGAAGAGACCAAGAAGACATGATGCCTAAATGCATTGTGGTCCCCTGGGTTGGATCCTGAGACAGAAAAAAGACATTAGGGGAAAAACTGGTGAAATCCAATGAAGCCTACAGTTTAATTAACAGTAATGTATCAACGTTAATTTCCTAGTTTTGGCAAATGTTTCATGGATGTGTAAAATGTTAAGATTAGGGAAAGCTGAGTGAAAGGTATATGGCAACTCTCTACTACCTTAGCAACTTTTCTATAAATCAAACATTATTCCAAAATAAAAACTGAAAAAACAAAAAGGAAATGCCTGGCTTCCCACTGCCTGTACAGTGCTTTTCAACTTGTCTTGAAAAACTCATCAGGAAGCTCTTCAAAGTTACGTGCCTGGGCCCTACCTGGGAGATTCTGATTCAATGGGACTGTCATCGAGCCACAGAAGCTGCACAATCGTAAAGTGGCACAGGAGATTTTTATACAGTGCAGGTGTAGCAAAACTACTTGTCTATAGGACAACAGAGACTGCCTATGACACTTCTCCTATTTAGACTTCTAAAATTTCTTTTTTCCTGAGGATGATTTGCCCTGAGCTAACATCTGTGCCAATCTTCCTCTATTTTTTAGTATGTGGGCTCCCAGCACAGCATGGCTCAGTGTAGGTCTGTGCCCAGGAACCACTGAACCCTGGGAGCCAAAGTGGAGCATGCTGAGCTTAACCACTATGCCACTAGAGCTGGCGTTAGACTTTTAAATTTTTAAAGCAAACACTTGCTCAGAGACAAGAATTTTCTTTTACAATTATAATTAGGAATATACTAATTAATAAGACATAAATCATTATAAGGAATATAATTAGTAGGTTGAATAGCTTTTCACACAAAGACTTGCATGAAACTTGTGTTTTTTATTTCTAAATACAGTATATTGTAAGTTTGCCACCTGACAACCATGAGCTCAAATGCTTATTAAATATTTATGGACCAGGGAATTGTTTCCACATCTTCATTTTGCATTGCATTTGCTTTGAAGGGAAAATTCATACGTGATCTGTTTCCAGCAGGATTTTCATATGGTCATCCTGTACTTGCAAGCTTTTTGTGAAACTGAAACACTCTAAAGTTATTTCAATAAACAGGAAAAAAGAAAAAAGCCTGAAAAACCAACTTGGTAAGATGTAGGGGAACGTAAAAATAAGAGCACTGGCAGAAAAAGATTGAAATCAGAGAGGCGATGTAAATTAGATCCTGAGTGTATGTACCTGTCTCTGTGAGTGTATGTGTGCGTGAAGCCGCTTACTGCGGTCCATGAATACCTAGAGATTCATGGTGTCTGGAGTTCCTTGGATTCTCTGAAATTGAAGGAAAATATACACATGCACATTTTCCTGCGGATTCTCAATGAGGACCGTGAGCCAAAAAGACTTAAGAAACACTGCCCAGGAGTAGTCTTTTGAGAAACAATAGCATGATTTTATATTAACTAAATTACACTTTTAAATAAAATAACTGAAAAACAGATGCACTGTGATCTGATCTCACAATGAGACCTATTGCCAGTGTAGATATTATTTATTTTTCCCAATAGAGAGTTGAGAAAAATCTTAGACTGCAATGAACGTTCTCAGAGAGGATGACCAAAGCTGAAGCCTTGGTCTGAGGACAGGTCATTCATTCTCAGCTGTTTACAAAGCCTTTACTATGAGCCAGGCACAGTCCTAGGGTTTTGGAATACATTAGTTGACAAACAGATGAACATCTGTCTCTCACAGAGTTTACTTTCAATTAGGGAAGATAGATAATAAAGAATAAACAAAATAAGTAAATTACATAGTATGTTAGAGGATGCTAGCAATGCTATGGAAGAAAGAAAAAATAGCCAGGGGAAGAGAGGTTGACATCGCCAACTGGGGGTGGGGAACAACTGTATATTAAACAAGGTGAGAGGGTAGCCCTCATTGAAGAGGTGAGATTTGAGCAAAGATTTGAAGGAAGTGAGGAAATTTGCCAAGTGGATTCTGAGAAAGAGCATTCCAAGCAGAGGGCACAGTTAGAGCAAAGATCACGTTTGAGGAACAGCAAGGAGGCTTCTAGTAGGAATCAAGGGAGCAGTGGGGGTGGGGAGGAGGATAGGAAAGAAGGCTGGAGGGGTGATGAGGCAGTGGGGGCATTGCAGCCACTGTGAGGACTTGAGCTTTCTCTCTGTATGAGATGGGACCCGCTACAGTTATTTTTTTCCTTTTGTTTTGTTTTTACAGATTCATATGGATAAACCTTAACGTACCTTTGTCAGAAATGGACAAATCAAGCCAACATGAAATATGGAAGGCTAGAGGGAATTTGATAAACCAAATTAACATATTAACCAGCTCTAAAAGTAGAGAATGTATTTGCTTTTCAAACACACAGGAAACAGTTATAAACATTGTCCATATATTAGACCACAAATAAAATCTCAATGTATTCAAGAACGAAGAAACCATCCACAACATACTATCTCACAACAGTGCAACAAAAGCAGACATGAACAAGAATAGAACAGTTTTAAAAAATATATATGCACTTAGAAATTTAAATGCACGCTTTCAAACAACTCTTGGCTTAACAAGGATATCAAATCCAATTACAAACTAGGAAAAATTAATGACAAGAAAAACATTGCATATTGAAAACTATGTGATGTGGTCAATATGCTACCCAGAAGTAGTAAATTGAATTCAAAACCTCTCAGGATCTCTTATGTTGAAGTGATGGCATTGATTGAGAAGTAGTGGACCTGGAAAATTGGGATAGGAACATGCAGGTGGATCTGACGTAGCTGAAGAAATTGAACCTCTAAATTCTGCTTACTTTGCCAATAGAAGCAGCTGTTCCTCTCAGACTGAGGAAGCTAGCCTCCCTTAGCCAGAGGAAGCTGCAGTGGCCTCCATGGAGGCAATTGTCTTGCAAGGGAATGCTGAGGACTGCAGTGCCTTAAGCAGAAGAATAACAGAGTATATGTTTCAAATTAATTACTCAGGCTGTTGTGTTTCCAAAGACACTGATGGCAACAATGGATGCCAAGAGACGATTTAGGAGGCTCTTATAGTAACTCAGATAAGAGAGGACAGTGACTAACTTAGATAAGAGAGGACAGTGACTGGACCATTCTGGGAGCAGTGGCCATGGTGACAAGTGATCAGAGTCTTGATATATTCTGAAGGTAAAGCCAGCAGGATCTTCTGACTGGTTGTATGGGAGATATGCGGGAAAGAGGAGTCAAGGATAACTCCAAGGTTTTTGGCCTGAGCAAACAGAGGGATGGAGTTGCCCCCCAAATGAGATGGAGAAGGCTGCAGGTGGAGCAGGTTTTGGGAGGGGTCAGCAGTGCTGTTTTAGATCTGTGAAATTTGAGAGGTTAGACCTTGTGAAGATAAGGAGGTTGGAGAAGTCTAGAATTTGGGAGAGAGGTCCACATGGGAGATCTGCATTTGGAAGTCGTCCACACATAAATGATGAGGAAGTCAGGGGACTTGATGAGATCACTAAAGGAGTGAGAGTAGATGGAGAAAAGAAGAGGTCAAGGACCGAGCTTTGGACTCCAACACTAAGTCTTCAGGGAGAAGTAGAAAAAGCAATCAAGCGGACTAGGAAGGAGTGACCAGTGAGGAAGACGGAGAACTCAGAGTGTGTCATCCTGGAAACCATATAAAGAAACTGTATTAATGGGAAGTGAGTGATCAACCTTGTCACGTGCGGAGCTGACAGAAAAGTAGGATGATCAATGAGAATTGGCCATTGGATTTAGTAAAATGGAAATTACTAATGACTTTGTCAAGAACAGTCTCAGTGGAGGGATGAGGGCAAAAGCCTGACTGAGTGGATTCAAGACAGAAAGGAGGAAAGGAACTAGAGACAGGCAGGCAATTTGCTGCAAAGGGGAGCCAAGGAAGGGAGTTGGGGCCAAAACAAGTTTGTTTGTTTTTTTTTAAATGGAACAAATAATAGCAAGTTTGAATCCTGATAGAAATGATCCAACAGACAGTGAAAAGTTAATGGTGTAGGAGATAGAGAGAAGAAATGGTGGATTGACATCCGTGGTTAAGCAAGAGGGATGGACTCTAGTCCCTAGAGAGAGGGTCTGACATTTAGGAGAATGGAAATTTCATCTGTGGAAGAGGTGAGAATGCAGAGAATGTGGGTAGATATTTTAGTAGAAGCTTGCGGAAATTTTCTTCTAATTGCTTCTATTTTCTCAGTGAAGTGAGAATGAAGGTCAGCAGCTGAGAGCAATGAGAGTCCAGAAGTCCTATAAAGATATAAGTATGTCAAAGAGACTCATTACTTTTGAGCTCCTTCTATTAAACAGTATTTA
The DNA here is from genome assembly GCF_041296235.1 of Equus asinus. NCBI lineage: Eukaryota > Metazoa > Chordata > Mammalia > Perissodactyla > Equidae > Equus > Equus asinus. The sequence goes on from NC_091813.1 coordinate 47,443,298, forward strand.
TTTGCCAGAATTTTACTCGAACAGAATCAATGGAGGCAAGAGTTCAGTTTGAGAAGTGCCATAATAACACACACTAAGAATAGCTGCGTGTGCAACTCTTGTCCAGCTGTTTGATGTATAATTCAGAGTGATGTTCTTCCAGAACTCGGTATACATGGAGGGAAATTTCAGGGCTTCACTCCCTTAGAGAAGGTTTTAAAAGGAGGGTAACCCATGGCAACTGCACAAACTGCTCCCAGATGATTCACTGGAGAAGTTATGAGTGGAAATCCAGTGGAAATAGTGCAGATTCCTCTTGACCCCAGAGGTCCAGCTCCACCCAAGGTTTAAGTGTCTCTCTTCTTCCTCACTCTGTGAGTTTCCTGAAGCAAATATTCACGTTTGGCTTCATGTCTCTTCCCACTTCGCTGTCAGGTCCCTTTAGGCATGCAGAGACCCTCAGTTCTCTCTGCCTTTAAAATCTGGCGGCTCCTCCCTGACATCTCTGAGATGCCTCCCAGCGGTCGCTTTCCTGCTTGCCTTAACTGGAGGAGCTGCCTTCCAGCGGGGGGGGGCTGCCTGAGACAGCTGAGCGCTTCAGGAAATCGACTTCAGTCCTTGAATCATTCACTCGTCTATTTAGTTCTTTGGAATTCACAAGACACATTACTTTTTTTTTTTTTTTTAAAGATTTTATTTTTTCCTTTTTCTCCCCAAAGTCCCCCGGTACATAGTTGTGTATTCTTCGTTGTGGGTTCTTCTAGTTGTGGCATGTGGGACGCTGCCTCAGCGTGGTCTGATGAGCAGTGCCATGTCCGCGCCCAGGATTCGAACTAACGAAACACTGGGCCGCCTGCAGCGGAGCACGCGAACTTAACCACTCGGCCACGGGGCCAGCCCCACAAGACACATTACTTTTAAAAGCATTTTGAGAAAAGTTGAATATTAAGAAATAGTAAAAAAAAAAAAAAAAGAAATTGGTAGCTCTGCCATTTTTATCTCTACCTTGGATAGTTAACCAACAGAAAAAATTAATTTAGTTTGTTAGCACATGTGTGTGGGAAAATCTGGACAGACCCCACGACCTTTCACTCACACAGTGATGTCACTGTGTATCATAGACAGTTCCACATCTTCTTAAGTCACAAACATGGAGTCTCACCTCTGACAGTCCAGTCCGAGGTATCAATCAACATGATGGATGCTTCAGTCTCCATTCGAGGTGAAGTCTCTTCTCACTACCTCCACCACTGGAGACCTATTGTTGCAGGTCAGGCTTCTGCTCTCCCCTCGACTCCCCAATGCTGGCCGACTCCCCAGTGCATCCCTCCAGGGTGCAAGGGAGGAAGTGGAGGCAGCCCTGGTGTGTCAGAGCACTGGCTCCCAACTGTTAAATATGAGGAAAATCATGAGCGGGTTGGTAAATTGTTGGTAACTAGAAATGGCGGGCGTACCTGCACCACAGAAACTGGCAAATGCTATAAATCAAGACATTCCCCTCTGGATAGCTGTTTTACTAACACACTTCTGGGTTAGGGAATGGCGAGTTTGCCCCGGCCTTTGGTGGCTTTGGGCTTTCTAGACTTGTCACACAGCTCACCTCTCCTCCCCTGACTTGCGAGTTCTTTGAAGACTCCCGTCCTCAGGTGCCTCTGATGTGCTGGGCAGCGCATGCTGCTCTTCGGCAGGCCACTCCCAATCCTCAGTCAGCTTCTGCCTTTAGATGACACCCCACAGACTCCTGTTGTTAGGGGTCCCCTTGTGCCCTGGGTCAGAACCTTTCTGATATTACCTCAGAACAGCATTCCTATTGTATTAATTTTCTATTGCTGCATAAAAACTACCAGAAACTTAGTGGCTTAAAACAACAAACATCTATTATCTCAGTTTCCACGAGTCAGGAGTCTGGGCACAGCTTAGTGGGGACCTCTGCTCAGGGTCTCACAAGGCTATAGTCCAGGAGTCAGATGGACTGCATTCCTTTCTGGAGCTTGGGGTCCTTGTCCCAGCTCATGTGACTGTTGGCAGAATTTAGTTCCTAGTGGCTGTGGGATTGAGGTCCCTGTTTTCTTGCTGGCCATCAGCCAGGGGCTGCTCTTATCTCCTAGAGACCACTTGCACTTCTTTGTCATGTGTCCCTCTCACAGGCCTTTTGACAGAATAGCAGCTAACTTTTTCAAAGACAGAAGTTGAATCTTTCTATCCAGTTTGCAAAAAGGGAGTCTTCTGTAATGGAATGTAATGATAGGAGGGACCATTTCATCATCTTTACCTAATCAAGGGAATGACATTCCAACATTTTGCCACAAATTTAATATAATCGAGGGAGTGACGTCCCATCATCTTTGCCATATTCTATAAGGAAGTGACATTCCAACACTTTGTCACAAATTTAACATAATGAAGGGAGTGACATCCCATTATCTTTGCCATATTCTGCCAGCCAGTCACATATTCTGCCCACATTCCACAGGAGGGGATTGCACAGGATTGTGACTCATTGGAGGTCACCTTAGGTTGTGTCCACCATACTGCTATAGGTTCCACAGCTGGTCCCTGAGTTTCACAGACTTTTGACCCACCAGCAGAGGGGAGCACAATTTCCTCTAACACAAACTCAGCTTTCTCTCTGTCTTGCTGCCAAAGCAGCCTGCTGGCTTCTCTTTACTTCAGGATTTCCTGGGCAGGAGTTAGAGACATTTCTACTGTGTTTCACTGAGGGACGATGTGGGAACCCCTCTAACGTTCACTTTGAATCCGAATGTCTTTGGACCCGAAGCGAAGGAAGGAAGTGGAAACTGACATTGCATCCTTGCCCTTTGAGTGGATCACAGCATAAATGTCTCCAAGGCATTCTCCCCAAATCTTCTTTGTTCTTCATATTCTGACTTCTTTGTGTAAATTCAGTCTTGCCAATGAGCTCAAGAGTTACTCAGAATCTTCAGCTTCCAAAATAGGAAACCAACAGATTACTGTGTGAAATTCATAAAGTAAGAATAGCAGCATGTATATATTATTTAAAAATCTGGATGCATATTAGAAGAAATACTTAAAAGAATGAAAAGTGGGTGCCATTGGAAAGCAAGACTGGGTATGGACAAGGAGGAGGCAGGTCACTGCTATTTTTCTTTAAAATCTTTAGTACTAACTAATTTTTATGATATATGATTTGGATATTTAAAGAAGACAGCACACAGAGCCATTACTTTCATTTGGTTTTTCTCCTTTCATTTGCTACTGGGAATTTTTATTCTTCAGTTTACTCATCTGCTGAGTGAGCACTGCTAAGCGAGCATAGCAATACTTTAAAAATTAAGAAATGAAAACCCTTGGTAAAATATTTTGAGACCCTCTAAGGAAACGGGCTGAAAAATGTTAGTTGTGATGAGCCAATTTGCCATCCTCAAACCTTCTAAATGTGGAATCAAATACTCTTTGTTTAAGTTATTTCTATTCCAAAATTACACTTCAGTCTCAGCTGAAAATGTATTTGCTGAACACAAGCTACATTGATGCCTTGTATTTAATAGGGTTTAATGTTGAATTGTTAATTGCATGTTTGACATTCTTGGAAGTCAATGACCACTTCAGTGGAATACATTCTGCCTAAAGTATACACTAATCTTCCTCATTATACTAATCTTCCACATTAATATCCTAGGCATATTAATAAATAGCCATACTGGATGCATAAACCATGCAGGATAGGAAATCAAAGCAAATGTTGAAGAGCTGAGAGCAGCGTTCATAGCTGGGAACCAAGTGGCCGGCATCGCATGAAGCAATCTGTTTGAGTGATCCTGAGACTTAGACCCATCACAAGGATCGTCCCTGGAATCAGCAGCTAGAATTGTCAACATCCGGGCTTCCGAGGACTGGTGCTCAAGGAACTCTCTTTTGAGCTGTCTCAACACTCGAAAGGCAAATTAGAAAGCAGCAGCCCTCTTCCTATTAAACTTAATTATTTGTCTATTGCAAATTGACCCAGGCCCTTTTGGAAATGCGTGACTCTTAAGGTGGTTTTGACGGATACTAGGAGATGCCAACTGTTTGATGAGGGTGAAGTTTGGCTCCTCTCTCATCACCTTGATATGAGGTGATGATGCAAGAAATTCTCCAACAAAATTCTGAGTCACATACAGACTTCGTTAACATATATTACCGAGCAGGACCAACAGGCTGAGCAGGTCTTAGCCCTCTGTCTTTAGGTGAGTCCACTACACACTGCAAGGAAGGTTGAGTTGAGGCAGATGCACTGACTTTTTGGAGGCAGGATTCTGCTACCCTGACAATTGACGTCAGGCAAACAGAAGTCTTCTGGCCTTGCAGGTGGATACAGGACAGGCGGTCCAGGCCACATGTCAAATTAAATTCTTATTCTAGGGTGGGGGGGTCTTTCAAACTATTTCATTTTAGCTCCTCCGCATACCTAGAGTACCATCAAGTTCATCACTGAGAGCCCATTTCGAATATTCTTGATGCTAATTTCCTAAGCCTCTGGTGTGGATGGAAGGAAGGATGACCGAAGACTTGTGCTAGCTTCCTCTGGAGTGTGGGCTTCCCAATTAACTAGTAACTAACAAGCTGACTAGCCATCCCTGGGGTGGGAATTTCTGCTGAGGACAATAGACTACACCTAAGGCTTTACTTAAACTAAGACACGCTGTTCATGCTGAAGTATTTTAAAGCAAAACACAGGCAACACAACAATGCCCATAAGTTGGATTACATACCGTTGTATTTTCTACTAAATATCACTTCTCCTGGAGCAGGCCAGCACAGATTTGAAAAGAAAACCCTTGAGGGAATGATACCACATTAATCTCTCACGCTGGAGCTAGACGTTTCAGCTGCGGACCAAGGGGGAACATAAATTTTGTTGTTTCACTTCATTCTTTTTCCATTTCTGAAATAAGTTTGGCAAACAGCCTGCAGGCTCCTGGTCATCGCTAAGCTGCCCCAAACCCTTGGAAGCTCTTCATCTTTTCTCAGTGGCATGAGCAGACAATTAGTCTTCTATGTGGCATTAGTTTGAGCATAATGTCATCTTTGAAGTAGAGGCGTGCTGTTTATTTCAAGGCTCTGCACTCCCAGGTTAGTTCTAAAGGAAGAAATTAGTGTCTCCCTCTCTCTCTCCCTCTGTCTCTCTTCCCTTCTCAAACTCCCTCTCCCTCCCTTCCTCCCTCCTTTTTCTTCTTTCCCACAACCAGTCTTCTCTCTTCTATTTTCTAGTTGTTATTTTTATCTCTTCTCATAAGATAATGGATTGCTTGTTTTTTTGTGTGTATTGACCAAGACTGAGCTATGTCCACAAAGGAAGTTAATTAAATTACCATTATTCCAAGTCATAAGAAAATGCTTCTAGGTATAGAAACTCTTACTGTTTATGCTACATTTTTTTTTTTTTTTTGAGGAAGATTAGCCCTGAGCTATCTGCTGCCAATCCTCCTCTTTTTGCTAAGACTGGCCCTGAGCTAACATCTGTGCTCATCTTCCTCTACTTTATATGTGGGACGCCTGCCACAGCATGGCTTGCCAAGCTGTGCCATGTCCACACCCAGGATCCAAACCAGCGAAACCTGGGCCACCAAAGCAGAATGTGCGCATTTAACCACTGTGCCACCGGCCTGGCCCTCTGCTACATTTTAAATGTCATAGATCTACAGATTATCCCTTGGCCAATAACATTATGTCTGCATAGTTCCATCCCTCTACTGAGCCTTTCCTTGGTGCCTTTGTCTCCTTTCACCAGGTGTCAAGGATCATTATTTCCTGTGGGTGGTCACTTAAACACTCAAGTTGCCTTTGGGCATTTATTTATCCTTTCATTCAACCATTACATATTTACTGATCACCTCTTGTCACGGGGAAGAAGATACACGTACAAATGAGAGAAATACATCATCTAACTACAACAAGATACTTAATAATGGCCCTTTAATCTAATGCTTGAACGTTTCTCTGGAGCTCTTTCCCCTACAAGATTGAGCATCTGGAGAATGGCATGTTAATTCCACTTCAAAAAGTCAAGGGTTAAGCCTATAAATTTAAGGGCTAGAATTAACCTTACCCTTCCTGCCTTGCTGCCTTCCTGTTTCCTTTCTTTCCTTTCTTTTTCCTTCCTACCTTCCCTCCTTCCTTCCTTTTTAAAAAGTCTGGATTGGGAACTGGACTGACAGCTCAATTAAGTGAAGCAAGCAAGAATTTCCCAGCTGGCACCAACTCAAAATGAATTATATCAAGAAAGGGAGAGCGAACTTCGCATATGGAAATCACCAAAGATCTTGGACCCAAACAGCATGGATCAGTGCAAAAACAGGGATGGACAAGGCATTGAGAATTTGGCCAAACCACCATATCTCTCCATTGTGCCTTTAGAAAAAATGGGAAGAAAATATCTCTGGCTCACAGAGCAACTACATTGAGTAATGAAGTAGAACGTCTGCACAGTGCTCAGCTCAGAGCGGGGGCTCAGAAAATACTTGCTTGCTGAAGTAATGTTTGACTTGAATTCCCTCTGAAGTGCCTTCATCTGACCCAGCAGTATTTATGGGCCTCCTGAGCACAGCCCTGCACCCACCAGCTTTCTCAGAGTGTCTCCGTATAGCCAAACCTTCTAATCCCCAATAAAATAAAAGATTACATAAATATTCAGTAACCTGAAGATTTAAGTAAATGCTCAGTGTCCTCCCTCTAAACATGTCTGCAGATGATCTTGGGTTGCTCCTTAGAGATGAACCAAATGGTGAAACATTCTCTCTCCCTTTGCTTGTGTAGACCTGGCCTAACAGAAAAATAAATGTTTAGTTAAGATGATCCCCCCTTGACCTTTCTGAAGGCACAGGAAGCTGGCTTAAGTGTAGTTGTCCATGGCTATAGGTTGGAATGTCTTCATGTAGGGGAAACAGTGTTCCCAAGGAAAGTTCTTCCTCATTTACCAGCTGGTTGTGTTAATATCCTTTAACATTTGCCCAATCTTCAGCAAGTCAAAATCTGAGGGTAATAGATACAGTGGGTAATGAGGAGTGGATTTTCCCTTTTCTCTTAAACCACCATAACACACTGAGATACTTGTAACTGATGAAGGAGTTAGGCTGGGCATTCGGCACTATGACTACCCTATCAATTTGTAAAAAACATGTAGAGGTATTCACAGAGAGAGTATGATGGCTGTGCTTCAAAAATGTGGCTGTTCCCTCCCATTTTCCTGGAGTCATCCAGCTCAAAAGCTTTCAGGTTATGGATAGCTAAGTTATCTAATCAAGAACTGTGGAAGGAGTGTGGTGTTGGTATTGAAATCTCATCTCTTGTTTGGTTTTGGGCAAACATCTTCCCTTCTCTGAGAATTAATTTCTTGATTTTGGAACAGTGCAATATCAGGGGCTGAATGGGATTTTTCTTGTTGTCCCAGAATCATCAGTAAGACCCAAAGATGAGAATGTCCCCCAAATTCTAAGCCCTGACAATTGCAGCTACTGGGACCTGCTATCTCCTTGCAGGGCTTGCTAAGAAAGATTATTCCAGCAGAACTGGCATTACTACCTCACTATCCCTCACCCCTTGCTGAGATAAAAAAAACTGAGAAGAGAAGGCTTTTTGGGGAGTGAAGTCTTCATTTCCTTTCTTCATCTCCTCTGTTGAAGGCAAGAGAGGGAAGTTCAAGAGGATCATTCATTAACTTGGAGGTGGCTAATGAAATTTAGACGGACACTTCATTCCCTGGTTGAATGCTAGCTTAGCAGAGCTTATGAACTACCACTGAGCTGCTAGCTGTGTGTGTGTGCACACGTGTTCACAGATGCGCATATATGAACACTTGCACATTGGGGAGGGGACTATCAGTTGGAGAGGTCACTAAGATTTCTCACCCCCGCCCCCCATTGACATGTGCCCCTTTCCAAGGTATAGTGAGATGGCTCCCACGTGTTCTTGTTGCAAGCCTAGAAACTGGCCAAGGAAGGTAGAGTTTGGGGGCAGCTGTCTCTAGAGGAAGAGAGGGACAAAACAATGTGACACAATAATGCTAGCTGGGGTCAGCCAGAGATGTGGCCAGATTTCGTCAGGAACTTCCAGTGCCTAGAGCTGTGGCTTGGAGGAAGCATGCTGGGGAGGCTGAAGCGTGTTGAAACCACAGATAAGCAGGGAGGTTTGCAACCTTACTGGGTGCTGCTCCAGCTCTGGAGGAGATAGTTCAGGGAAGAGGAGGAAGGGAGAAGGCATCTGATGAAGACCACACCCATGGGTGGGGGAAGGGAGAAGAATGTGAAAAATTAGCTGTTTGATTAAATCTTAGTCAAATAAAGTAACTAAAAAACCTGTGGACTAGGGCTAAGACATTGCTGTTTTGCATGTGTTGAGGGCTTGGTCTATCATGGTTGGAGACAATTAATGGAAGAAAATAAAACGGTTTCATATTCATAGTCTAATGAGCTGAGACTCTTCAGTACGCCCTTTCACCTTCTAGTCCACTGTTCTTTCTGCAGTTCTCTAAACGTTGTCTCTTTCATAATCCAGTACTGTTCGTAACATATGAAATATTTGATTCCACCTCCCCCATGCCTCGGTTATACACACCCCTGGGATTTGTGTCAAATTCTACCTCTCCCCAGAAGTCTTCCTTAACAACCCCAGACCTGCTTTCCACCCTGCCCTTTTCCCCACTGCCCTCCATCATTTTGGCATTTCTGGAATCCATCCTTGCTTTCCAATCCAATTGACCATACCGTAGTTCACAACCTCTTCTAATCTCACTTCCAAAGGGTTGCCACATACTGCTCAAGGACTGCTGGCTGAGCCCCTGCTGGATTTGGCAAGCCATCTGAAAGCCACGTGAAACAGGGCAGCAGACAGCCAGAGGAATATGTTTTTCTAAATTGGACAAGGACTCTGTTAGCTCGCCAGGTGTGCACCTGCAGGGCCACGAATGCTCAGAGGGAGAATCTTTTTCTAAGTTGCATGAAGGTGACTCTGCACTTTTTAACATAGTTTTTCCTGATTTTAAATTATCTTGCGCATGGCTGACAGATCAAACTTTTTTTTAACTTAATCAAATCTCTTTTTGTACATAAAAACCAGCACCCTGGAGGAACCCCCGACGTTGGATATTTCAGGTGGTGTGGAAGAGCTGAGAAGGGACTTAGCCTGGGTGTTCGGTGAAATGAAAAGCTTCCTAGCACCATGATTCTCAAAATGTGTGCACAAATCACGATTGGGTCTCCTTAAAATGCAGATTCTGATTCAGAAGGTCTGAGTCGGATGTGAGATTCCGCATTTCTAACAGATGCTTAGGTGATGTCAATGATGCTCCTCTGAGGACACGCTTCAGGTAACAGGCAAATTTCATTTAATTCTCATAAAGATCCCTATGAGGTAGATATTATTTTTAATCCTACTTTATGAATGAGGAAATTGATGGTCAAACTGATTACATAATTTGTTCAAGGTCACATACCTTGTAAGTAGAGGAACAGGGACTCAAACTCAGGTCTGCTTGATTCAGGATCCCCTTTTAATCACCGTAATATATTACCCCTAGAAGGGATGAACAGAAAAGAGTGGACTTAAGGAAGGAGTTCCATTCAGGAAACTATCTGCAGAAGAGGGGCCCAGGTGAAGCTGGGTAGATAGAATTTGCCAAAATACTAAATCAGTGGTTCCCAAACTTCATATTAGGATCACCTGTGCATCTTTTAAAACTTTCAAAGCTGAAGACATACCCCAGACCAATTAAGTCACAATCTCTAGGGCTGGGACACAAATGTCAATATTCTTTTAAGCTACCCAGGTAACTCCAAAATACAGATAATTTTGGGAACCACTGCTATAGACTATTTACTTCTAATGCTAAAGAGGCAAAGTCTTTAATTATTTATAAAGAGCCCAAGGAGCATTAAATAATGGTTTTGGGTTTTGACACAGTTCAGGGTTTGGCAAACTTTTTCTGTAATAGAGCCAAATAGTAAATAAAATATTTTAGGCCTTGTAGGCCAAGAGGCAAAACTGAGGATATTATGTAAGTACTTATATAACAAGAGAGAAAACAAATTTCCACAAATTTTCTATTAATGAAATTCAAAACGTTATGGACACTGGACTTTGAATTTCAGATAATTTCTTTGTGTTATGAAATATTCTATTTCTCTTGATTTTTTCAACCATTTAAAATGGTAAAAATCATTCTTAGTCTGTGGGATAGATAGAAACAGGGAGCAGGCTGGATTTGGCCCCAGAGTTGAAGGGTTGAAATTTGCTGACTCCTGGGATAATGACATCCCTTGATGAATGCAGAGAAGCCATCAAGCATATGCATTTAAATAAAAATGTCAGTATTCCAATGGGCACCCTGCTTGTCTAGCAGTACAACTGGCCTTTGAAAAATCATTGTCCTTTCTAAGGACAATGTGCAAATTGAATGACATTTTGAGGCAAAGTCTACTTTTATCCATATTTTTGTAATAAATTAAAAATAGCTGATTGAAAATATTAACGAACTACCCAGTCTATTACATAGAGTTGTGTGCTTTATAAATGATTCAAAATACTTTACTTTAAAAATATCTTATAAAAAATATAAATAGGATTTTGATTTGATCTTAAAGCATCCTGGTGTTTAACCAGATGTCGGTTGTCTCCAGGCCCTGGTTTGTTGGGTCCTGGGTGCAGGGCGCATCTGTCTTGGTTTCTATTTTGTGCACTTGAATACAGGGATTATAGGCCCAAAATTGCAATTTTATGGAAATGCTGTCTGTGTCATCAGGTCTGAAGTACAGTAGAGGGGTTGTAGAAATCATTCTACTGTCTTTTTGTCTTTTTTTCTATCCCCTAAGTGAATTTCAAGGATTACCTAACTAGTCCAAAGCCGTACATCTGGTAGCGATCAGGGCGAAACTTGAACCCAAATCATCTGACAGCAGATTTTGTGCTTAGTCCATCGCACCACCCACACCTCACAATGTACTGCAAGATGAAAAGCTGACCCCTGCGGGCACCATGCTTTAAAGGGGGCTGTATTTACTCTGCTCACTCCAAGCTCCAGAATTTTCACTATACGCGTCAGTAGGTACTAACTGGCTCACTTATCTCTTTTTAATAATGTCTACTGTTTCCATTAATTCAGAATTTTAAAACAATATAATGAACTAATTATATCTCTACTTCAGAACGTGCTATGTCCATTTTCTGAGTTAACTTAAATAAATTTGAATGTAATATAAAAATACACAAATACAGTTGTAATCATAGCGTGTTCCTGATGTCAATTATCAAAGCCTAGTTATGCCTCCTTAGATGTTCTCTGTGCTGTGGCAATCTCCCCTGTGTCATTAGCAGTCCTCCTCCAGGGTCAGCATTGTGGTTAAAAATGGTCATTTTGTTGCCTACTAAGGTTTTGCAATTTAACTGTTTCATCCTCACTTCAATAGAAGTTATGTTTAAACTGGCTACTTATTTCATACTATGTTACTCTTTCTTAAAGATTTTTATCTGGAAAACTTAGCCAAAGGAGATAACTCACAGTACAGAAAAAAGACTTTAATCCAAAAGATATTACACATATAAAAAGAAAATATCCAATTATCTTTGGTCAAACACCTCTTAGTACACACACTCACATTACAGAATGGCACATAATTAGTAAGAGTTATGTATATGAATAAATTTGTAATGAAATATGGAGCGTTTTATTAAAATGTTATTCAAGTGAGATAAAAATTATCAATTCTATATATAATATGATAATCAACATATGTATTAACATGGAAACAAAGTTATATATAAAAGAGATTTTAAAAATAAACCAAAATATTAACTAAGGATATACCTAGAGAGTAAACACTGATTTTTTTCTTCTATTTTTCTTTATTTTCCATGTTGAGCATATATTACTATTAATTCTAGAAATCTTAGCTTTCATTTTGAAAGAAATCCTATCAGCTGATTCAAGGTCATAATACTAAGTATTTGATTATTCTGGGTTGTAACTTGTTGTTACTCTCCTGTCTGGAGGCATTTTATTACTAGACCACCCTGAATTATCGCATTAATAACTTCAGACAGTTTCTCATTAGCAAAAAGAATAGCGGGAAAAAAATTTAAAGAAAAGAGCCTTAGGACCTGAAGATCTAAATGTTGTGTTTGTAATTTGCATACAAATGCATAGTTGTTTTTCTCCCCTTATGTATAAAGATGTTGAATTGCTAGCAGAAGTTACCAGAAAATAAAAACCTCCTCTATTCAGAGTTTATCTGCCTAAAGAATCTGCCAGACGTTGAAGGGAGCCCTCTGCTGTTAGTTGTATTTATTACAGTAAAATTTGATTTATGTTGTTTTGTGCCCTTCCTTGAACCTACTCAGGTTTTTAATGTTTCTGTTATGATTGTACAAAGAAAACATAAATTCCGCGATGCCAGCTGGCATGGTTAATAATCCGTCAATTCTGCCCCGTTTGAACTATACCACAGCATTGGAACATCTGGCAGTTTCCAATTTCCATGTTAGAGTGGGGTTTTGACCTCTATTTCACTTTCAAATGGGTCTCTTCGGCAGAATAACTCTGCTTTCTCGATTAACTTCACCGTTCACACCCTTTACTGTGCATACGAGGCTCTAAAACTCATGCTTCAGAAGATAATTGCACAGTTGTCAGCGGAGACTGCCGCCTCTCCCTGCTCCCTTAACTGCCTTTGTTAGTGCCTCCTTTCCATTATCTGTGAATGCTCCTTGAATCTTACTCTTCGGGCTTTTAGTTTTTTTAAAAAATTTCTACATTTGTTGCATCTGACGGCTCATCTATTCTCACAACCCTAGTTATTATGTCTAAACTAATAACCTCTTAAGCTGTATCTCCAGGGCCCTGGAAAAGAAGCAAGGAACCAGCATTTATTGGGTGCCTGTTACATGAGCATAGTGCTGTGTATGTATACACACACATAAAATATAGATATAAAAATATATCTCTCTGCCTATCTTCCTTCACTGGCATCTCCGCTCCCTGAGACTCAACTTTTGGGAAGATGTTTCTTCAGCATCTGATTCTGAATTTACCCCTGCGCTTTTCCATGCCCACTACTATCATAAAGACCTCATTACTTTACAACTGGATAGTGGGTTTAGCATTTTAACTCCTTTTTCTAGCCTCCAGCCTCTTTCTATCTGCTCTGCATATTCTCATCATACCTCTCTTCCTAAAGAATACTTCTTTCTTTAATCATTTTCTTCCCCTTTGAAAATATCTGCAATGCGTCTCCATTGCTTAAAGGTTCCGTTTCAAATGTCTCATGCTGATATATATACTCTAGGCCCTTTAAGTTTGGCTTTATGTCTCCAGCCTAAAACCCTGCTCCTAACAAGGCTGTTCCAGCCGGCCAGCCTCTTCATTGCCCACCTCCCCCCACTTTTCTTCCCTACACCAGGCCTCAAATTCCTACTTTAATGCTTTCTCATTATCTTCCTGTCTGAAATGTTTTCTTTCTCTCTACTGGCCAAAATCCAACTCCCATTTGAAATATTAATATTTCCATTAAAACTTCTCTAATAATCAGGCAACAGTGAATGACCCTCTCTCAGCTACCTGTTGGACTTTTATTATTAGTTCCACACATTCTAGTATTTTATTGTATTTAATTTGATGCTAGTGTATATTCCCTTGGGTACTCTTAATTCTTCCTTTAATACATCTTGTCTTGTTCACAAGACTATACATTTATTCACACTGGGCTTAGCCAATTACTTAAACTCTGGAATTCCTTTTCCTCTTCTGTAAAATGGAGATGACAATACTTTTCTACCCACCTTATTTTGACACTTGAGGCTAAAACGAAATAATGTGGAGAAATGATTCAAAGCTTTCAAATTCATTTGTTACCACTGCTATGATGATGCATAACCTTTTTTTTTTTTTTTTTCCGAGATATCACCTAATATAGGGTCATGGAATTTCTTTCTGAGGATAGAGTTAATCACCAAAGAAGGTCACAGCCACCATGAGGAAAGGACACCATCTCTCTCAAGGCATATCAGATGCTCTTCATTCCTCCCATCCACAGACTTTGATGGTGTCTATTTCCAGTCACACAAAGGCTCTTGAAATATTAGTCTGTAGTTACTGTTTATTCTTTAGCAATCTGGGGTCAAAACTCACAAGTATACAGAAATTCCTCCCTAAAAGTGGTCAAAGACATACTAATTGTTTAATTGAACAGCTACTCTTCAGTGCTCTTCCTCCTAGACCTCTCTGTAACATTAGAAGCTGTCAAGTAGAGTCATAAATAGGATTTGAAGGGGGAAAGTTTTCAATGAAAGAGATCACAAAAGAAATAACGGATATGACTACATTATAATGGAAGACTTCGTTACATAAATAATTTCATAAACAAAATGAAAAGGCAAAAAAACAGAAAATATTTGCTACATACTTGACAATCATATAAATATTCCTCGTATTCAAGCCGATAAATAACATGGAAACAGATCAACACTGTATAGGAAAATGGACAAATATCACAAACATGCAAATCACAGAAGAGAAGATACAAATATTACAGATACAATATAATGCTCAACTTCACTAATCAAAGTCAGGGGCCAGAATTAGGTCCCATCTTTTTCCTTGTGAAATCTTGCAGAAGTCTATTAAACTTCTTTCAAACAGGTTCCATGAACAATTCTGATTAACCTGCCCGAGTTCTTCATGTTAACTCTAAAATGGTGGGCCGGCCTCACTCTGCTTGGTGGAGGGAGTCAGCTGGGCACAAACTTTCTTTTTTCTGCAAACGTAATGGAGCATGTGCACCCTAACACCAATCCCAAAGATAGCATTAGCTTGCAAAGACACGTTTACATCAAGTTAAGTCATTAATAAAGTGTATCTGCAATCTATCATGCAGTAAAGGACAGAATCTAGGAAAGGCAGACAAAATCATGTTAGGTCTTGTTGAAAGAATGAGTGATAGGTTGTTTAGGAAGGTGAAGAACAAACAAAGTTCATTTCCATCTAACATTGCTTTGTGTCAATATTGTGGGTCCGTGTCCTTGATTTCAGGTTACAGATCTTCCCGGGTATGCGTAAGTTGCCAGCCATAAAGTCGTATGCCCTGGTGCCAAGAGCTTTCTTACTGCCTTGAACAATATCCCCGCTCCCCCTCAACTTTTATGATTCCATTTATGTGAAATGTCCAGAATAGGCAAATCTGTAGAGACAGAAAGTAGGTTGGTGATGGCCTATAGCTGAGGGGATTAGGGGAAAATGGAGCATGACAGCTAATGGATATGGGGTTTATTTTTGGGGTGATGAAAATTTTCTCGAATTGATTCTTGTAATAGTTGCACAACTTTGTGAATATACTAAAAACTATTGTACCCTTCAAATGGGTGAAATGTATGGTATGTATGTGAATTATACCTCAATAAAGCTGTTATTTAAAAAGTACTGTACAGCATAAGTCATCATAACAATTTGTTCTACTATTATTATTTTGTGTGTGTGTGTGTAAGATTCACCCTGAGGTAACATCCATTGCCAATCCTCCTCTTTTTTCTTTTCCCGTGAGGAAGATTTGCCCTGAGCTAACATCTGTGCCAGTCTTCCTCTACTTTGTATGTGGGATGCCTCCATAGCATGGCTGATGAGCAGAGTAGGTTGGTACCCCGGATCCAAACCCACGAACCGTGAACCCCAGGCTGCCGAAGCAGAGTGCATAGAACTTTAACCATTCAGCCATGGGGTCCGCCCCTGTTCTATTATTTTTATTTTTATTTTATTTTATTTTTTTTATCACAACCGTCCTATTGTACCAATGTTTCTCACTTCTGGCTCTAAGCTAGAAACAAAAGTACACTACAAATTTCTTGTGAACCCTCATATTAAAGGTTTTCTTCAGTCAAGTAGTTCACAGAGAAATCAGGTTAGTTATGCTGCAGCAACATAGGAAACCCCTGTGAACGTTACCGTCCATGACCTGACCGTAGACTAGCTCCTGCCTGAGAACATCTCCATGTCAGCTTCTGACCTGGTTAGTCCACACTTACACTGTCACCTGATGCGGTCTGTTCAATCAGTAGTAAATGCTGTGAAGGTGAACTCTTCCCAATTCTCAACTTCTCTAAAATAACTTACATGGTTCCAGGAACAAATCTGCTTGGTGTCCAGGATTTTGCTCTTAGAATCTATTTTGGGGGCCGGCCTTGTGGCTGAGTGGTTGAGTTCACGGGCTCTGCTTCAGCGGCCCAGGGTTTCAACGGTTCGGATTCTGGACGGGCACATGGCACCGCTCATCAGGCCACCCTGAGGCAGCGTCCCACATGCCACCACTGGAAGGACCCACAACTAGAATATACAACTATGTACTGGGGGGATTTGGGGAGATGAAGAAAAAAAGAAGACTGGCAACAGATGTTAGCCCAGGTGCCAATCTTTTTTAAAAAAAAGAATCTATTTTGTTTGTGGACTCCCAACTTAGAAAAAAAATTATCCTCTTAAAAAACAAAGCAAAACAATCTGGCCTATAGCAATTTGCTCAGCAGATTGGAATGCATTTTTATTTATCTTCTCTCAGTACATTGCATAGTCTGCAAGGATAAGAAGGTGCATTTTATTTAATTTTGTATCTGTGGGCTTGACACATAGTCAGAGCTCAGCAAATGTTCTATTGAATGATGAATCAATAAGTGAAAGCAGAAAACAAGACGAGCAGAAATATTGACATCGACTATGGGCGCCACAAAGACAGCCGCTCTGATTTGGGGGAATATTACTCACAACAGTAATATTCATAATATACTCATAATAATAATAACTACTTGTAACAGGCCTTGGCAGGCTAAACATTGAGGTTTTCAGGATTCACAAGTTACCTTCGAGGGCCCAAAGAGTAGAGATTTGTAATCAATTTGAATTTCCCAGGCTTTGACAAAGGCAGGATTATGGGAGCATATCTCTTAGAGTGAGCCTAGTTGGCTACCTGTCAAGGGCATTCAAAGTTGGCATGCGAGCATCTACTTAGTTTCTCACTGAGGAAAGAGAGGGGAAATGATTACTTCTAACTGTATTCCAGAATCTGGAGATTCTAGAAGGCCTCCAGAAGCATCCATTGAGAAGTATCAATGATCTACACTACCAAAAATGATATCAAAAAAAAAAGAATTAATGTAAGGTCAATATAAAATTGGGATTCTGACAGGATTAAGTAGATTAGGAGAAATCTACCTAGACAAGCTGCTATGAGATAGTGAACAGGCCCCTCCACCTTAGCCACCCACAGAGTGGGTTACGACCTCACCAGGAGCCACTGGCACTTCAGGGCTCTCCATTTACTTGGACCTGTCCAGCTGTAATACATGTTCTGAAGCCATTGCCCATTGTGCCATCTCCAATCTACCACACCTGAAAGGTGGTGAAAAATGGTCCAGATAAGATAACTGGAAAGGGCTAACTCCTAACAGCATGCACGACTGGCTGCAAAAGGGCAATTTGTGGTGTATCAGGGAGATTGTAAGTGAGCGCAGTTCACAGTCAGCCGACCCCTCCCTCTCTCCAATTTTTTCAACACGATGACTTGTGAGGTTTCCTTTCTCTTTAGTTTCTCTCCTCAAGAAAAAGTAAAACTTGACTTTTCATCCTTTATTATCTGTCTAGCTATTTATAGAGAAGGCCGGTGTCCCCTTTCGACATTTGCAGAGCAGACCCTGACGGGCTGATGCCTTTGAAGGCTTTCCTTTCTCAGTGAACACACTCACTTATGGGGAGAAAATGGATTGTTATGGCTCACAGATTGCACATGCTGACCCAGTATCTTATTTGCTTTTTGGCACATTGAGGAATTTGAGTTTCTTCAACACAAACTCTATTCTGTTGTACTATAAGATTTTACTGGGCTGTGCAGTAGGCAGGCTAATTCTTCTATAATTCCTTCCTTACTCAAAGCTTCTTCACAGTGGAAGGGAAGATCAAGGAACTAGCTGGAAATCAGGACATGTTGGATGGAAGAGAAGCAGAGAGTGCAACCCACCACCTCATCCTCTGCTGTAAATGAAGACACTTCAGTTCAATCAGCTGAAGTGCCCATTAGCTAATGAAGAACTTAGACTGGGCATTCCTAAGAGCAGCACTGAAGAAAAAGGCAAGGCTGTGGCCGGACCTGGTCTTGTTGATTCATCACTCAACAAATATCTGTCATCTGTTTAAAGACTGGGAATACCAATAGGAGTGAGATTAATTTTTGCCCTTGAGATGTTCATGACGTGTTGAGGAAGCTGTGAGGACTAATGAGGGCATGAGGGCAGGGCATGGGGTAGGCCGGGGGACATCTCACACTTCAGATCCAGGAGATGGAGAGAGGAGAGCAGACAAGGTCAGGGAGACCCCACCACCATCTGGGGGTTCAAATGCAAATAAAACACCTTTAACTTGAACCTTGGCATTTGGAGGTGTTGCAGACTTGATGTCCTTGAGTCTCAAATGTAAAGAACACATGCTCAGAGAGGAAAGTTTCCCTGCTGATTCAGAGGAAGCCAACTATGAGCGCCACGGCGGCTTTTGATCCAGGAAGTAATCAGTGTTTATTTTCCCTGTTGTCACAGAGGATTTGTGCAAAGCCTTTTTATGACAACAGCAACAGTAAGAGCTCTTCTTTTAAATAAACTCTGCATTTTCTGTTAGGTACGTTGCAAATAATTTTTATAAAAATCTTCTAAAATAGGATGATTCTACCTATTTTGCAGAAAAAGAAATAGAAATCTAGAGAGGTTAACAATAATTTAGTTGCTCAGTAAGTTTTGGAGGAAGGATTTCTGTCCATCATATCCTGCCTCTTGATAAATCCCTGCTTTAAGTTCTATTAAACCTGCAAAAATTACAGTTCTGACTCAGTCTAATTTATCGGTGCCTTCCTGAACGATGTCTCTAGGTCATTTCTAAAATGCTTATTTTTAAGTTTGTAAGAATATAAACAATTTTAAAGAAAGGAAACAAAAAAAATGTTCTAACTTAAGGGATAGCAGGATTAGATTCTTAATCTGACTCTTTACAAAAGGCTTTACCTCTTGGCCTGCAGTTTCTTTCCCTGGAAATTAAAAGAGGTGACTTAAAGAATCTTAAATGTCTCTTTCAACTCTAAGATTCTTTTATTTTAGGTAAGGAAATGTGACTTGTCCGTCACTGATGAACCAAGGGAGGACGCTGTCACATTAGAGCAATTGTCAAAACTAGACACATTCTTGACCATGACAGTCAGGGGGAGAAATCCATCCTGAGGACCACACCACAAATATTGTTTGAATTCAGTGTCATCCTCATCCATTTCCTCTGCAGGATGTGTAGTTAGTGTGCATTTCCTGGTTTCTGATGTTTTGCCGTAAGGATCTGATTTAAAAGTTCATTTCCTTACCCACCAGGAGCAGTGTTTATAGGTCAAGCTCCCAAATTGTGAAATCCATGAACTCTCTAGGAGCTCCCCTGGGCATATGATTTAACTTCTGGCTGACTGGGTCTTGAATGGGGGCATTGGAAAATATGGAACAGGGAGAAAGAACTTCACCAACAACTGGTGCAAGGACCTCATTTCACTTCTGGCCTGAATAGCATAGTTGAGAATCTTAATGATTTTGCCAGTTGTCTTACTTCTTGATTACTACATCCTTTCACTGCTTCTGTACAGAGCTGAATCCTGAGTCTGTCTGCCTCCTCTGCTGCCATGCTCAGGAGAGTGAACACTCCGGATGAAAAGCCATACCACCTAGCAGACCAGGGACACTGCAAAAATTGGTCTCCAGTCCTAGATGGGTCCTCAGAAGTTCCTGTCAACACTTTACTTGTTCAAAGTTGTCACCCTCAAAGATTTCCCACACAGTCACTAGGATCCTTCTGACCCCCCTTTCAGTGCCCTCTTCCTCTGTCTTAGCAGATGACCCGGCTGTCCCTACACTGAGGACATTTAAGTCCCTGGTAAGCCGTCCATCAGCCACCAGCTGGGTACCTCCATGCTCCCCTCCATCCACACCCACACCGGACCATGATCTGTCCTCCTGTCTCAGAGGATGGCTTGTTCCTTTCCCAAGTCCGAGTCCTCTAGACCACTCACCTAAGTCACTGACTCCCAGGCCACTGGGAACTCTCTGGCATCTCATTCCTGGTCATTGCTCCTCTCTCCTATTTCTCCAACCTCTCCACAGGTTCCTAAAAACTAAACTGGCTTTCAGGTCGTTTCCTGCTCTAGCCACCATCAAGTCTCTCTCCTCTTCTTTGAGAATTCAAAAGTTTCAAAGGAGCAGGCTAACCCTCTAACTCTGCTTTCTTATCTCATACAGGTATCTAGATTTTGTTCCCACTGTTCCTTAATTGCTCTCACTAAAGTCACCAAAAATGTCCTCATGACCAAGACGCAATTGAGCTGTTTTAGTTCTTGTCTTCCTGAGTCTGTGTTGCACTTGGCAAAGTTGAACATCCTCTTAAAACATTCTATTTCTTTGGTTTCTCCAACACTATGGCCTTCTGGTTCTCTCCAGCCCACCCTCGTTGTGCTTCTCTCTTACGTGGCCTCCACTCACTGTACCATCACTTAAAAGTTTGTTGAAGATAGGACTGGATGGTAATTAAGAGTGAAGGTTTTTGAGTTAGATTGTCTCTTACTATTTGTGCTTCCATAGATTCTTAACCCCTCTGTACCTCAGTTTTCTCATCTTTTAAAACGGGATTGAGAATATTTCACATTGTTATGAGGATTAAGTCAGATAATGGATGTAAAGTCCTTAGGATGGGTTTTTCATTTCAAAGAGAAAATTCGCTATGCGCTAATTTAATTATATCAAGAAGCATTCCAAAATGAAATATTGTTTCCAATTTGCAATAGCAGCTTATCAATATTTCATCATGCTTTAGGTTTTTCCAACTGTAAATGTCCTAGGAACTATTTGAAAAACGACAGAAAGGTCCTTTTCTAAATTTGTCATGACAAAGCCAATTCAGGTTTTAAGTTAGAAAGGAATATTTAGCAGGATTTTAGAGCATCCAAGACATTTAAAGTAACTGAATATGTAGTTTTGATGCCTACCAGAGATTTTTTTGTAAAGGTATTACAACTGAAAAGAAGATTCATAACCACACAAAGTCTCAAAAGCATTTGAATTTTTGGAATCATTCACACAATTTTTGTTTAACTTGTCTTATAATTAAAACAAGCCATTACTAGATCCCCCAAAATAGAGCAGTTCAATTTTTGTTTCTGATAAGTTAATACAGTTACCAGAGATTTACCAGCTCCTATATACAAATATAATAATAATATGTACCTGAACCAAATTAGGTTGATTTTAAGCTTACATGTGGAGCCCAGCATAAAGTGGAGCAAATCACCACTAAAATGCTCATAAAAATTGAAATACATGAATAACAGAAAAATCTTATAGTTTCAACTTGATATTTCTTCTATTTCTTATTTGGCTATTCTAGAAAATTAAAAACGTAAGTCAATATTTCAGATTTTTGATGCACATTTTTCCCCCAAATCCCAACTTAACTATTTTTGATCAGAAGTTTACCGACTCTTCTGAAGGTGCATTAATCCTTTAAAATGTTAAGATATTGTTTAGTGAATGTTTTTATTCACTACATAGTGAGTATTTTGGATCTCTAAATTCTCTGATCTGAACACCAGATCAATTGGAGTAGGCAAAGCATTCCATGTCTTAGGTGCTATGCACATTTTAAGCTTGCTAGGGTGACAATCGTCTTGATTTGCCCAGGACTGTCCTTGTTTTAGTGCTAAAAATCCATTGTCCTGAGAAATTCCTTAGTCCCAAGCAAACCAGGACAATTGGCCACCCTAGGCTCTGCCAAATCCGCCATGTGGCCTGACCAAAATTTTCTCCTTGTTTCAAATGAAAAAATCACTGTGCTTTCAGCTCACGTGTCCTTAATGAGAAACAGTTAAAGACATTGATTTCACATTGCAAGAAGCTCAGCCAGGTTTATTTATGTACTTTATTTCATGCTTCTTTTTCTTACAACCTGAAGCTGCATGTTAAAATTAAACATTCTCAGATCAAAATGGATCAAGTTGGGTCTACCTTTTGAGCATCAGTTGCCTGGATAGATTAGATGTCTATATCAAGAGCACTTTTCATCCTTACGATCCACTCAGTACTTGGAAATAAGACTTATGATTAAAGACTTCGAGCATCTTTACATCTGGTAACGTAGGACCATAGTAATATGAGAGTAGATCCACCTCTTGGCTTTTTATGGGAAGATGATTCACATTTTGGTTTATTTCACTTACAGCTTATTGACCCACTGAGAGGTGCATCTTTTACTCCCCCTGTAGGAGGAGACTGAAAACTGCATCAGTTTCTAGGACATCCCACATCAAGGAGACACAATGAAAACTGGCAGCAAGTGGCAGGGCCATTTAGTGACTTCCCCCAGCCATCTTTGTTTCGTGGTGCAATTTAGGGTGGATGAATGGTTCACTCTGGGCTCCAGGCCAACTGACTGGCCCTGGGGAAAATCATTCTCACACCCACGCTTGATGCACACACACCCTTCAACTCTCTTTCCTGCTCTGCAGCCCCCCAAATGAAATCCTTACACTCAAGGAAGCAGCAGCTTCTTTCATTGCTGTCTCTGGGCTACAAGAATCAAAGAGCAAAATGGATGTTTTCCTCTGAGAACTGGCACTGAACAGAAGGAAGGAAACGACCACTCCAATTCAAGCATGTTTTAATCTCTGGAGAAGTAGGGACTGAGGAGCGGCAAATTGGCCGAGGAATCAGTGGGAAAGTCATAAATTTTGTCTCTTATCCCAGCAACTAAGATTCTTCCTTTACAGTGCTGCCCACTCCTTTTTCTCTTTTAAAAGGGTTTGGATAATGAACAATCACTTTCTAAATTCTCGAGTTCAAAAATCTCTCAGTGGAGGAAGAAAAGGGAGTTTTTGAGTAAACCTCTAAAGGCTGCATGAGTTGTTGAAAATTATGCTCAGAAATTTCAAGATTCACACACACCTCATGAGTACACTGTCCTGACCTAAAGAGGCTGGCACCAAAACAAATCAACACTTCTTTACCTCTTTTTCTTGATATTTTCAATATTTAAAATGGTCAACTCATACTCTTTCTTTCTTTTTACGAATTGTCTGACATTCAAAGAAACAGTGAGCAGTAAACACTATTGTGGTCCACTTTTAAAAATGGTAGCCCAGTTTGACCTGAACCTGATCATAAGGACACAAATGGGCAAATCTAGGTGGGGGATATTCTACAAATCAACTGACATAGACTTATCAAAACATCAGTGTCCTGAAAAACTTACCAAAAAAAAAAGGCGGCGACGGTGGTGGATAGTTCCAGAATAAAGGAGACTTAAGAGACATGACCAGCAAATAGAATGTGGACTCACAGCTTGATTCTTGATGGTGATAATGACATTGTGATCTGGAAAGAGAATTTCTTTGTTCTTGAGAGATACATGCTATCTCTTAAGAAATACATGCTGAAGTATTTAGAAGCAAAATGTCTTGATGTCTCCAACGTAGTTTTTAAAAAATCAGCAAACACAGAGAGACAGAGAGATAAAGGATGCAAACGTTAAACAAACAAACTCTAGCCTAAACATTGATATGGAGCTCACATTGGAAAAATTCCTTATTGCTTATTGTTCAAGGTCAGGCAAATCCACAAGTTCACCATTTGGCCTCAGAGTGCAAATCCTGCTATTCCAACATATTCTAAAGATCTGTCTTTAGACTGGCTTCCATTCAGTCTTAGCTAACAGGAAGAGCTTTGCTCTCTGAAAAGGTGTGTCGGAGCAGAAGAATTTCTTACACATGTCCCTTACAGAAATATTCCAAATTCATTTCTCTCAATTAATTTTTCAATCAATTTCTACACCCACTTCATTATGTTTTTAATTTAATTTGCAAATAAAGTGGCATTTGCATTTTCTTGAATAACTTTGTCCCTTCAATTACCTCCCATTTCCATTCCTAGAATCTCAATTATGTTATGATACGTGCCACAAGAATTGCTTTGCAGAAAGTCATGAACCATGATAATAGGGAGGCTATTCATAAATAAATTCCCTCACTGTCTATTCACACTAAGGACTTGATTCATAAATGTGAAAGAAAAATTCCATGATTCTGTGAGCTAGTGGAGAATCTGTGTTTTAATAGGTCAAATAGCCTAGGGTATTGGGCATGTTCACATGTGGGAGTTTTTGAAGATGTCTTTAAAGCAAGTCTTTGGGGCTTCTTTATAAACATCAAAAGTAGTTTGATATAAATTCACTTTTTTTAAATTAAGAATCCTCAGTCACAAATTTGACCAATATACTCTTTTGTTGGGTCATCATTTTTGAGCATCTGACAGCCAGCACGTGGATCCATTAAGACTGATTTTCAGCGGCTCATTGGCAAGATGGAGAATTTCAAAATTTTGCCCTAATTCTTTGATATCTTTGAAAGACTCACTTCTCTGTCCTTTGCTTAGTCTTTCACCACTTGGACCTGAGGAATCAATATTTTTTTCTCAAAAAGCATTCTGTAATTCAAGTCATTTTGATTGGAACTTTCATAACGCCATACTGGACACTGTGCTGTGAAATGTAGGGGAGAGCTGGAGGAATAAAATGTGTCTTTCTGGTTTCTAAGGAGAATGTGACCCAGCAAGGAACAGAAGACACGTGTCCACATTACTCTTATGTTAGATAGAGCACGGTATATTGCATGTGGGAGTTACAAACAAAGTGTTGTCCTGCTTTCCTTCCTCATTACTGCAGCACAGTTAAAGTTTCTTTCCTCGTGATGCAAATGTTTTTCCCCTACACCAAGAATAGTGAACGACACATTATATTGTGGTTAGTTGAATTACCAGCCTAGAATGTGAGTTTCTTGAGTCAATTCCATGACATTTCATTTAATACCTTTAGCACCTCTCAAACTTTGTAGTACACAGTAGAGCCTTAAAAATTATTGTTGCATAAAATGAATGGATGAATGGATAGATGATGATGGGTCATCAAGGAAGCCTGCATGTCTATAAATTCTTCCATGATCAAGTTGATACAAGCTTCAGAGTTTGGAGGCCTTTGGTTTCAATATGTTACTGATTTTGTTTTGTGAACCCAGAAATAAAATCACCATGATGAGGACAATGAAAAGGAATTCAATTGTCTCCTTTATATTTTTTGGTACTGCTACTTTTCCTTTGTAACAAACTGGATACCAGAGCAAACCTTCAACTCTACCACCATGATGAAGAGAAGGAGGAGCCTTTCAGGCCAAAAGAGCGTTCCATCAGTACATGCTCAGGCACTGGGCAGAGGGGCTTAGCACATCTCAGAACTGAAGGAAGGACCGTGTATGGAGAATAAGGAGGGAGAGTGGTGGGAGTTAAGACCCAAGAGGTAGATAGTGCCTAGACACTGGGCAACACACGGCCTTGTAGGCCTGGGTGAGGATTTTGGTCTTTATCTTCAGGACAATGAAGATCCGCTGCAGAGTTTTAACCAAGAGGCAGGGAGTTGGGGTAACGGAAAGACTGGAAGGGGGACAGAGTAGATGCGGGGCCACCGGTTAGGAGGTTGTTGTGGCATTTGGGGCCAGAGAAAGTGTTAGCTTAGCCTGCGAGAATGGCCGAGGTGGTGGGGAGATGTGGCTGGCTGAGAGGTAAGCAACTTGGGCAAGCACATGCAGAGATGAGGGGAAGGCAGAAGACTTGGAGGGTCTCCCGCTGAACTTGTATGAACATGATACTGGCAGATGTTTAAAATTAGGGGCCCAAATGACATTTTGCTTGGCCTTGCCCGTCCTAGAAACTATCCAGAAAGATGAGATAAATAAATATTTGGAGCATGAGAAAGGATGAAAAACTTCCCTCTTTTACAAACGCATCTCACTTTGGGGGAGAGAAAAATCGATGGTTTAGCCCCTTGAGTCATGAGAGCGGTGGGTGGTCACAGTCAGAGGTCTGAAGCCTCTTCTAACTCTGCAAGAGTTGAGTTGTTCTGAAATGTGGGATTAGTCCAGAGGGGAAAGGAATGGCTTGAACAGCTGAAATGCAGAAGTTTTGCTGTTTCCTCCCTTACCTAAGGGACAGCCACGACTTTGCAACTGTTACCTTTCCTTGAAAAAGGAGTTCAGACCATTTCTGGAAGATCCATAGAGATTTGAAGGTTCAAAAGCAAGTATTTCTTGCAAACGTTCTTTAAGTACAAATGGCTGCCAAAAAACAAAACAAAGCAAAACAAAACAACCTATTCCTTTGATATAATTCATTAAAAAAAATCTTCATGGGGCCCTCTCAGTCTTTGGGACTGAGGACCAAGAGGGTAAGAACCAACGTTGAACAAAAACACACAGCAGGAGTCCCCTCTCCCTTCTCTTTCAAAACCCTTGCTCACACCTCACCATGCTGCTGGGTCTCCCGTTTCTGTTCAGATGCTTCTGTTTCCCAGGGACTGCATTCTTACTTACCTACTCAAGGAATCATCCTATGTTGTTATTCTCTCCAGAGTAATTTTTACAAGACCACGCTTATCATGTTAGGAAAAAATGTATTTGAAATCGTGGCATTTCAAGCTCTCTGTTAACGCACAGTGCTTCTCAGTAGCTAGCTGACTCTTGCAAAGCTGGCCTTAGCAGGGGTCACTAGTATTGGGTACCAGTTGTGTGTCAACCATGCACTAGGCACACATTATAATTGCCTATTAAATTGAAACCCACCAGTATTCAGCTATTAGTAGTGATACTGATTTGGTGAATTAAATCCATAATGAAGTTCTATTTGAATTTCAAAATCTATTCCGCCACTGACCTATCAAAATTGCTAACAAGCTTGAGTAGTAAGCCTGTGTGTGACAAGTCAGCATTATGCGTTATGTCCTTTCCTTTGGCCTCACTGTTGCAGAGAATTGACCAGAGGTTAGGTACCCAGATGAAAAATTGAAGAGGATGGGCCAAATATAGGCTGTTGGTCTTTGAACAATTGATGCTTGGTACCACTTGGAAGAGTAGATAACACAGAACAGCATGAATATTTTCTTTTCTTCCATGTATACATAATTCAGTCATCTTAGAGTTATATGTTTTGGGATTTGATCAAAAAGACAGAATGCCTTTTTCTCTGTTCTCTGTGATGCCAAGAAAACTGATTACAAATTTTATGAACTACATTCCCCTCAATGAGACAATTTCTTGTCTAATTTTACCCCACCATTCCTAAAATCATCGTCCTATGGATCTCAATGAATCTAAATATGTAAGTGTGAATCTCTCATTTGCATTTTTTCTAATATTCATAAAACCTCCCACAAGCAAAAGGGAAGTGATGCTCATAGATTGCTTTCCTACTTGCCATGAAGGTTAGCATCATAAATAATAAATGCTGGGGCTGCATTTCCTGTCGAGTCACGGTAGATGGCAGTATGCAACATGGATTCCCCAGCATCTCAGCACTGCAGGGGCAAGTGACGGAGAAGAGATTGCGACTCCACATGCATGTTGTTTTTTCCAGCCCAGTCAGGGGAAGAGGTGACCTGTCCTCTTAGGAAATGGTTTCTCTGCATAAACTTGGTTTTGCTGAATCAGTGAAGTAAACTACAGTCATATGAACTACTTTGACACCAAAGAAAGTTAAGCTTCTTTACGTCTGAAAAAGATCCATATTTCAAAACTGTTAGTCAATGCATGGCATGATCTTTCAGTTATATGAGTGCTGACCTCCTTGTGCTTCATATTTTATTAACTCCTAAAACAAGCTCACTCTGGGAGCCGACAGATAAGCCCCCTGGACATTCCATAAGCACATGCTGGATATCCCAGCACTTTCTGGTTTGAACCTCATCATGGGTAGAAGAATTTAAGCATCAGTGTATACTCTCAAGGCCACTTACTGAGATGACTGTGTTCTTTAGTTATTTTAAAGCATTTTTACATTTTTGTGTAATATCTCCCCCAAAATTTAGTGATCATTTTCCAATAACTCCAAAAGGTGTGTAAGATAAGTTAAAATGTTTATTACAGAAGAGATAGGCATCTGGGGGTGGTTTTGTTGAAGATTTAAAAACTGCGATTACTTTGATAATAAGAAAGAAATCATTTCTAATATGCTGTTCATTATTAAACATTAGTAAAGGAGACCTTGGTCAATACCAGTTAACAGATATTTTTAAAAAGAGAATTTCCCTAGAGGAGGAGTTCTTAGAGGAAAGGAGAGATATTCTGTAAATCATGTACAGCACTTAATTACACCGAGATTTAATAATTTCCATAGACACAGACCCAGGCTCACACTTTCCCAATCTTCTATCCTGTCTAGATTTACGTCCTCAGATTGGGGTCTGCGCTCTCTGACCCTCGTTTTGCAGTGTGTGGCCTGCCCAGCCTTTCCCACTTGGACTAAGATAGCACATCTTATCTATTTTTCTAGACCTCTTTGTCCGCTTAGACAGACCTCTGTCCAATTCCACAGTCTCCTGGAACTCCTAGCTTTGGCTTTTCCTGGCCTGACTCACTCTGGGGCACCCAAGGCCCAGTCGGGCTGATCTGCTGGGCATTCTCAGAGTTGCCTCCATTGGACTGGAGGCCTTGGGATTCCAAAATTGTGCTGTCGGTTGTAGAGGTCTCTTTCCTCAGTGTCTTTGACACAATCTCTTTTGGGGGTTGCTTTTCCCCTTCCTCTAAATGCTGGTGGTTCTCAGGGTTCTGCCCTAGGGCCCCGTTTCTCGCTCTGCACAGCTGTCGTGGGCAATCCCCGTGACTTCCCTGTCTCCCACTTACCATTTACGTTTACATGCTGATTCCTCCCACTTCCACATCGGTAGCCCAGATCCTTCTCTGGAGTTTCAGAACTGTGGATCCCTACATCTACAGAGGAACCTAGATGTCTCAGGGACACCTACAGTAGGGGCACGGGAGACAGGGGTATAGCAGGACGTTACTGTGGTAGGAATACATGAATCAATCAACAGATTCATTGCAAACTCTCAATTCATAATCCTTGTTGGACGCTTCCTGTGGATGGTCGTGGATAATTAGAATTGGTTTAGGATAGGCGGAGAGCTTGGTTAGGAAAGTAAAGCTACACCAATTACCTCCATTCCATTCATGTAGGATAGATTCGTTGACATTACTTTCAAAGGTCTTTGATGCTATTTTAAGAAATGAACATTAAATGGTATGAGGGCTCTGAAAAGAGGATGTCTAAAAATAGGCCAAAATATGTCAGCCTTTGTTACTTATATATAGATGTGGTTAAAAAGATATATGTGTAACCAGCAATCCGTTACATACCACAGACCATTTTTTTTCACTTCACAACATTATTTACCTTCTTATACATTTATCTTACCTCCCTTAATCATGCTATAACATTCCTTTTTTTGGGTCCCCTCAGTATTTAACAGAGTATCTCAAAGACAGTAGACACTCAACAGCTTTTTGTGTGCAAGGCTTGGCTCTTCCAAAGGTGGATAGTTGTTTTGACTAGTTTATTTGGATTTACCTCATGACAGTGGCTGCTAAGACAGTGTGTTGTCTTTAGATGACAGTTAAATTGAAAGATTTGATTCTGTAAGGCATCCTCTGCTGAGTTCACAGAACTGTGCTGACTCTGTTAAAGTTCTTACCATTTCGTGTTTTGCAATGATACCATGCTAAGGAACTGGCTAAGAGAACTGTAGGAAAACTGCAGAGCTTGTGTCCAGGCAGATAAGTACTGACAAGGACATTTATAAGCAGAGAATATCCGGGCCGGTCCCATAGCCGAGTGGTTAAGTTCGCGCGCTCCGCTTCAGTGGCCCAGGGTTTCACCAGTTCGGATCCTGGGTGTGGACATGGTGCCGCTCATCAGGCCATGCTGAGGTGGCAACCCACATGTCACATCTAGAAGGACCCGCAACTAAAATATACAACTTTGTACTAGGGGGC
Source organism: Equus asinus (assembly GCF_041296235.1). Taxonomy (NCBI): domain Eukaryota; kingdom Metazoa; phylum Chordata; class Mammalia; order Perissodactyla; family Equidae; genus Equus; species Equus asinus. Next base: position 47,473,192 of record NC_091813.1, read on the forward strand.
TTTGGGGAGAAGAATAAAAACAAAAAAGGATTGGCAACAGTTGTCAGCTCAGGTGCCAATGTTTAAAAAAAAAAAGAAGCAGAGACTATTCAATGAGTCACATCTGTCTGTTCAGTTAGGTGATAAACTACCAGTAAAATGCAAAATATGGTAGAAAATATAGATGGAAGCTAGAATTTTCAGATCCCTGGATGCCGTCTGATGAGTTACTATGACTGTCAAGATAGCAGCCATCCATAGTTCCAGAAGCAAAGAAATTAGATTAACATCTATTTTAATTGGATTTCAACTGGATTGGATGCATAAAATGGAAAAATCATAAAATGTACTAATTCAAATGGGATAGAAGTTTATTTCTCTCTCATGTGAAAGATGACTAGAGCTAGGCAATCCAGAGAGGTTTGGTAACACACCGAAATCACACAGCTTGATGGGGGTAGAGTCTGAAATTCATTATCTGAGAGGTTAAGATGATAACAGTACCTACCTCATAGAGCTACGAGGATTCAGTGCTAGCAAACATGTGCAGTAGTTAGAAAAGTGCCTGGCAACCAGTAAGTGCTCAGTGGGTATGATTTATTAATGTGAGGGAGCCACAGATGAATCAAGTGATCCATTAATAAATGTATAACTGGGGCTGGCCTGGTGGCGCAGTGGTTAAGTTTGCACGTTCCACTTTGGAGGCCCGGGGTTCGCCTGTTTGGATCCCAGGTGCCTACCTACGCACCTCTTGTCAAGCCATGCTGTGGCAGGCATCCCACATATAAAGTGGAGGGAGATGGGCATGGATGTTAGCTCAGGGCCAGTCTTCCTCAGCAAAAAGAGGAGGATTGGCAGCAGATGTTAGCTCAGGGCTAATCTTCCTCAAAAATAAAATAAAATAAAATAAATGCTTAATTAACGTCGTGATAACTTACACGGAAGAAGGATGCAGGGTACCGTGAAAGGATGTCTTAGGGGTTCCCAACCTGGTCTGGGGAGGACTCCCTTGAAGAACTGACACCCCAGATGTATCTGAACGATGAGTAGGTGTTAGCAGGGGGGCTGGCTGGGGCTGGTTCTAGTTAGAGAGAACGGACCTGTCCTGAATTGGGAGGGAGCATGGAGAAGAAATGAAAGGAGACTTGGTGCCTGGATTTCAGGTGATGAGGCTGGAGAGAGGGGGTGCCAGGAGGACACGGCAGGGATTTCGGTGTGTATCTGGAGAGCAATGGGCCGCCCCTCGTGAGGATGAATCGGTGCAGGAGTGTGTTGTAGAGCCGGCATCTCTGCCTTGTCTCCTGAGCTAGATGGGTAGTTTCTGACCTCTCTGAGGCTGGTGAGCCCCACGCGGGACTGCAAGCAGCTTGTTTTGATCTACCTCTGTCCCCAGAGCGGGGGTGAAGCTCAAATCGCTTTAAGAGATTTGCAGACTGCTTCAGTGATACATTGAATGTCAAATAATTAGGTGGAAAGAAAATTTATTTTGACTCAGACTCCCTTACCTACACAAAAGTATTCCTATAGCCCTAAACCAGAAGAGAAAACACATGGATCATCTGAAAACACTTATATTTGGCTCTGGAAACCACACAGATAAACAGCTCAAGGGGCAGGGTCACACGTGTGTCCTTGCTCCTGCACGCTCACCACTCACTCAAATTCACACTGTCCTCCTCTGGCCTCTGCTCAGGGTCTGGGACCTGGCAGGTGAAAGAAGGGTGGGTTTCCTGGGGGTGATCAAGCATTACTCCTTTATTTGGTGGTGGGTGGCCTAAGGTCGTTGAAACTCACATAGAGACTCAGGTTAGAGCTTGTTATGTTTATAGACCATTTGCTAAAAGTAAAGAATTCTGTTGCCAGTTCTTCTATAGATAGGAACATATCTTGTGAATAAAATACATAGACATTATTCAATTTTTTTCTCAATATTTTGACCAAAAAAAAATTCAGAAGAACAAAAAAATAAGAGGCCCCGGGGGCCAGCTTGGTGGTGCAGCGGTTAAGTGCACATGTTCAGCTTTGGTGTCCAGGGTTCACTGGTTCGGATCCTGGGTGTGGACATGGCACCGCTTGGCACGCCATGCTGTGGTAGGCGTCCCACATATAAAGTAGAGGAAGATGGGCATGGGTGTTAGCTCAGGGCCAGTCTTCCTCAGCAAAAAGAGGAGGATTGTCTGGAGATGTTAGCTCAGGGCTAATCTTCCTCAAAAAAATAAAAAATAAATAAATAAGAGGGCTAGCAATAGGACCAGACTAGGGATTACATGTGATCAACTATGTAACTGTGGAGTCTAATCGTCCCTGGCTTTTTTTGTAGAGAGTCCGTCCTTTAAATAAGTGCAGAAGTGGGACGTTTTACATATTCTAAAGTGCCAAAAATATCTCTTCGTGGAGCTCGCCAGGTCTGCAAAACACGCCTCCTTTTGAAGAGGAGAGTGCGGGAGCTCCATTAGCGGCCTTTGGGGGCATTAATAATTCAGGGATGTGCCCTCCGTCGTCCTCTTTCCCAGAGACAGAAGGGTCCACTTTAATGCACAACTGGGCAGCGGGAGGAGAAGAGGACAAGGACTGAGCAGAAGAGGAGACTGCAAACCAGCGCGACTTCCACCCCAGGGCATGGAAGCTGATTGTGAAAAGCTGCCCCGCTGCAGCTGCTGCCTTTTGAAAAATACAAACTGTGTTTTGAGCAGACACACCGCCCCCTTGTAGGGATCTGAGATGCCTGACAGGGCCGACTATTCCCTGCTCCCCTGCCAGGGGCTGCATCTTATCCAACTTGTGCGTGTGAAAGTTGATTACCTTTTTCATCAGGAAGCTATGAAAACAAGCTTGTTTTGTGATTTAATCTTAACTCATAGAAGCACTAATAATAAGTAAAAATTATTCTAAAAATTTAAAAGAATCTTCATGCATATTTTTGATATGTTGTTTTGACGGTATTAAGATATTACACAGATAAGTGGCTCCAAACATTTCCAGCACTTGAAAATAAAAAATGACATTTTCCCCTGAATTCTGCATTATAGAAGTAATGAAGGGGCCAGCCTGGTGGTGCAGCGGTTAAGTTCATGCATTCCACTTTGGTGGCCCAGGGTTCGCCGGTTCAAGTCCCCGGTGTGGACATGGCACCACTTGTCAAGCCATGCTGTGGTAGGTGTCCCACATATAAAGTAGAGGCAGATGGGCACAGATGTTAGCTCAGGGCCAGTCTTCCTCAGCAAAAAGAGGAGGATTGTCTGGAGATGTTAGATCAGGGCGAATCTTCCTCAAAAAAATAAAAAAAATCAAATAAAAATCTTAGAAGTAATGAAGAACCTGGAAATTAAAGTATTTCTGGGGAAGAAATCTTCCTCCCAGCAGAAAAGGCTCAGTTAGCAGCAATGAGTCAGCCTATGTGCAAGCCACAATCGAACTGGCTGAAAAATGTAAAATCAATGACAAATGCTGCTTTCCGTCATTGTTAAACACCTGCTGTGGGCCTGTTAGATGTTGGACAGTGGTAGAGAACAACCTGATTTGGCATCATCGTCACAGTTAAATAACTTAAACAGAAAAAACGAAAAGAACCTCATCCTGATTGGGCAAAGGAAGCAAAATGATTCATATTCAGTCATATCATATGAACGAGTTTGAGATCGCAGAAGCTACACAAAAAGAGGGCTGGGCGCATCATTTGGGTGTTTGGTTGCCAAGAAACTAAGATGTGGGCCTGCCTCTTGGAATTACAGAATTTGCTGCAGAGCCGTGGTCAGAGTGACCTGGAGGGTCCCTGAGATCTTTTAAGGGCATCTGCAAGGTCTTCCCTTTTCCAACTAAACATCTGTGGGAAGCCAAATTTTCTTTACGTACTTCAACCGGAACAATATATTGCAGCAGATCCCGCAGAGGCCGGTGGGAGAATCCAGCTGTCTTCTCTTAAACAGAAATTACAGAGGTTTGCAAACATGCAGAACAGGGGCACACTTGTCACTAATTGTTTTGGAAAATAAAGTTATTTTTCATAAAACGATGTTACTTATGTTAACATATAATGGTTTTGTTATTTTAAATGAGTGAAATAAATTCTTTACAAGTTTTTCGGTTTTTATTTTCTAATGCTGTAAATTGGAGAAATAGAATTCATATAAACAGAAAGCTTTGTGGGGTTCTCAGTCGTGTTTAAGAGTGTAAAGGGTGTTGAGATGAAGATTTTAAAAAGTCTGAGACCCGCTGCTGAAGAGGTATAGCTCATGGAACTGGAGATGGCGACCAGATCAAAACACAGAGAACACTGTGCGGCGGGCCTTGCAGGAAGAGCGGGACCCTGAGCAATGGGCGCTCACTCAGAAGGCGTGGATCTCAGGGGAAGGATTTACTCCCCGATTCCCCTCGGCAACAGGAATTCTTTGACCTTCCAACTCTATTTTTTGATGACTGTGTCTTAGCTCTCCTTCATTGACTCCATTGCTCCTTCTACTTCTCATACAGCTGCTATATAATTTACTGTTTAATCTAGGACACTCTTGAAAGTAAAAGGGGGGTGTTAATTATCACTATCTTCTTCATCCGGTTGAATAACTACCCTCCATGACGGGGGTGGGGGGAGTGGGCGGGGCCATGACTAGGGTGGGGCCAATCTGGACACAGATGGTGACCTTGATGGTGGGCGGAGACTATGCCCCAGGCAGTATAAAAACCCAGAATGCCTGCTCTCAAACTCACTTCAGAGAGAAGTCGAGACCAGGAGAGGCAGCAGGCAGACTTCAGAGCTGCAGGAACTCAGCTCAAAGTCTCCAGGTCAAGGTGAGCAATCTTTTCTATCTGGAATGTATTTCCACTGTCCCATTTCTTCCTTCTTGGCTCCAACTTATCTTTCCACTGCCTTTATCTTGAGCTTTAATGAGAGAAAAGGTCAAACTTATTTTTTGTCAGAGAATTTTTTCACCTTCCATTCTAACACCACCAAGTACATTTTTACATATTAACTTCAGGTCTTATATGTACGTGTATTTCTATGTGTTTTCAACTACAATGTATGTGTTTTAAAATTGTTCCTTTTTATTTTCTCACATTTTTAAAAGGCGTTTCTGTGTTTCCACTTAAATATACTTACCACTTTTCATAGCTGTATTGTCATTAACTGAATCGTTTCATTCTTGTTATATGAATAGATTGTTTTTTTGATCATTGGGGATCATAGACAACATTTTTTTTTTTTGAGGAAGATTAGCTCTGAGCTAACATCTACCGCCAATCATCCTGAGCTAACATCCGTGCCCATCTTCCTCTATTTTATATCTGGAATGCCTGCCACAGCATGGCTTGACAAGCCATGTTGTAGGTCCGCGCCAGGGATCCGAACCAGCGAACCCCGGGCCGTCGTGTGCGAACTCAACTGCTGCATCACCTGGCCGGCCCCTGATAACATTTTTTTGGTAGCATTTGTTTCTTTTGCAAGATTGTTTTCTTAGATACATTCCGAAGTGGATTAGGGAAGCTCTTTCAGATTGCAAACACCAGGTTCAATTTGCCTTAAAAAGTCGAGTTTTTGGAAAGGGTGATAGGGGATTTAAGTAAGATTAGGTTATCTCTCTTGTCGCTCAGCCAGGCCCAGACTCAGACTCCAGGCTCAGACTGCGTGCTGTTCAGAACTGGGAGGCCTCCAAGGACTCCAGGGTCATTGTGGGCAGAGAGCCTGTCTCTTGTTACACGGGCTTGTATCCCAGAGTCTGGCTGAGCACGGAAGGCTCCTAAGTGTTTGTTGGATGCGAATGAGGGAATATGTCCCAGGAGGTTGCAGTAACCCAGTTTCTCTGGGCTAACCTCAGCGGGGCTCCCAGCTTCCTACTCTAGCCCTCTGCAGTAATGCTGACATGGCTCCTTTTGCTGTCTCTGATTTGTTACTCCAGCCGCAACTGAATGTGTGGTTTGTGAATTGTTAGCAAGAAGTTCTGCTAGTTGTTATTCAGTGTAGGCCCTTTTTCGAGAAGATTCCTCACTTCACACCACCTCACAGACATTGAGCTGCCTTAAATGGCTGTCTTTGGGTCAGGGGCCTAGGCTGTCAGATGTAGCCCACCCAAAGCCGGAAACCCATGGAGGAAGGCCCAGAAGGGGCCCCAGGAATACCAGGGGTTCTTAAGCTTTGGGAGCCAATGCAGTAACTGGAGGGCGTGTTCCTTATCAGGAACACCTTTTTGGCTTGTGTCCAGGCATGATTATCTTAGAGAAGTTGGTGACAATGATTACAATATATTTTATTCACACTCACTCAAGCCTTGATCGTTTTCTGAGAGTGCTTTCAAGCATTTCATTCGAATGCTACTTTGTCCTTGAACTTGATTCTATGATGAGCATCTATTCATTTTGCAGTGGTTTTTGCTAGTTTTACTCACATATGGTAATTTTCTTTGACAGACTGAGGGCTCGTAGAGTCCCTTTTCTGGGATGGCTAGAGTAAGTTGGCTTTATTTGTATGATCGTATTTAGGTGCGGAAATTCTTTTTCTTGAACTGCAGTTGATCGACAAAGGAACTCTGATTAGGGCTGGAGACTGAACTTCTAGATCCTGTTAAAGACCCAGTTGGACTCAGCTCCCACAGAGAGAAGCTGTGCTCATAGCAGACAAGGCTTCACTTGGAAGTCTCCAGGCCAGGTAAGCTGCCCCACCAAAGAGACAATGTCCACCGTCCTATTTCTCTCTCTTGTGGTCACCTATATGTTGAATAGTTTTGGATAGTTTTTCTCATAGGTAGTGCCTTTACTATGATTCTCTCGTGACTTAGTGTCACCTTCGTGCATAAACTACAGAAAGATTTATATTATTTAATTTTTGTATTGGATTTAGGTATATCGTGATTATTGAAGAGCAGATCGTGTACCGAAGGCTCCTGATCACCCCCAGAAGCTAATAAAGGGCCGTTTCAGCTCAGTTCACAGCTAAACAGTGACTTTCAGGGACCATGGCCAGAAGTCTGAAAGAGGGAGTGACCTGTCCAATTTGTCTAGAACTTTTCTTCAAGCCTGCTTTTCTCTCCTGTATGCACACTTTCTGCTTTGATTGCGTAGGACGTTGGATGCTAGAAAGGGATGATCTGAAATTGATCTGCCCCATGTGTCGAGGAGTAAATAAGAAACTCCCTTTGTTGGAATTGAAAGTTAGCGAACTAACGCTTCTTGTCAAACAGCACAGTCCTCTGCTGGAGCTAAGCCTGCATGTGAGCGAAGAGTTCCTGAGGTTCCAGGAGGATGTAACCCTGAATACAGTCACTGCCAATTCCCTCTTAGTCCTCTCTGAGGACCTAAAGAATGTCTGGTGTGGGAAGATCTGCCACAACCGGATGGAAGATCCCCAGAGATTTGCCCACATGCCCTGTGTCCTGGGCACCCCAAGCTTCTCCTCTGGCCGCCATTACTGGGAGGTAGAAGTGGGAGAAGGGAAGGAGTGGGCTCTGGGAGTCTGCAAAGAATCGGTGGACAGAAAGAGGAAGAGCGGTTTCTCCTCTGAGCATGGCTTCTGGATCATCAGCATGAAAGCAGGCGCAATCTATGCCAGCTCCATCCCACAAACCAAAATTCCTGCAAGCTCTGGCCTTAGCCGTGTAGGAATTTTTCTAGATGTTGAGATGGAAGAAATCAAGTTTTTCGATGTTAGAAATGATGCCCTCATTTATATACACAGTCCTCTCACCTGTTTGGAGCCTTTGTGTCCATTCTTCCGTCCCGAGTTGCCTGGAGAAAGTGACCATGGTGCCTCCCTGAGCATCTGTCCTTGAAAAGTTCAGCCCTTCCTAAAAGCTTTCTGAGAGGTGAATGAGAAATGTCAGAATGACCAAGGATGAGACAATGAGCTGTGGCAGAAAGATTTAGCAGATGTTTTATAGATTTCATAGACTTTGCAGCTAAGCAATTTTTATTGATTTTGGGGATTTATTTTGTAGTGTAGTGACTGGAGTTGGCCACCCCTAGATATGTCTCTTTGGCATGAGGATTATTTTGGGCTGGTTACTTTTAAAATCTGCAAACAGGAGAGAAACTCTGAGAAGGAGAAGTTACCCTTTGTTAAGAGACATTTACATTTGTAAGGGAAATCTCCATCTGTAAAGGTGTCTCCCTCTCTGTACTAGGAAGAAGGGGGAATGACCTCATCTCTAGAAACTCTTATAAATGCAGAAGGCAAGGACTTAAATCTGCATAATAACCTTACTCTTTGTTACTGTGCTTTTCTGGTAATCTCCCATAACTGACTCCCTCCACCCCCAGCGGCGCCTTTGTCTTTAGCTGAGGGTAGTATTTAAGGGGAGAGCTTCTGCCATTTTGGCAAGTTGCTCAGTTTGCCTGAGCCTCTCCCATGTATACCAGTTGTAAAGCTTTGTTTAATTTTCTCCTGTTATTCTGTCTCATGAATTTAATTCATTGGCCAGAAGGACCCAGAGTGGATAGAGGAAATGTCTTCCTCCCGTACAGTAGACTTTGTAGCTAAATAACTATGGGATTTTAGGGAGTGTTATTAAGCACTCGAAACCTCAGTTTCCTAGTCTCTAAGTGGGAATAATTCTATCTCTCAGCCAAGCAGCTGTGATGATCAGAGACAATACTGTGCATTTATTTTGTAGTAAATACAAATGGGGAATTTTAGATTGAAGTTAAATAGATTATTAGATTTTTTGGATAGAAGCAAGGTCATTTCATTATTTTATGCCTTTTCTATAGTATAATTCCTGGTAATGACGGCTGTCTAGGGAAGAAGAATGAGACAGCCAGTGTGAGATATTTTGACGTGAAATTTCAGTGAGAGAGACAGAGGTGCTGGGAAAGAACAAAGTTTCTCATTTTTCTTTCCTTGAAATGAAGAACATTGACTGAGAAGTATATTGTTAATGATGACTCCTGTTGGCCTGTTGTGTGGTTGTCAAAGTGGTACGGTGTATGTGATAGGCAAAGGTGCCAGTGGGCTCAACCAGAGAATGTCAAGTTTCTGAACCTTCTGGAGTCAGTTACATAAGGAGGGAAATGACTGTTTGGAAGACTGGGTCCTTGTCCTTCTGCCCACCAGATGCAGTTGTGTGTGCAGAAACCCCTGCACATTCCGAGATGAAAGAGCATCTGCCAGCAAGCCCAAGCTTCAGGACATCGCTGCTGTTTTTGATTTGTAGGAATTCGGATCAACCCTGTTAGCTCATTAACATATATTCACCAAAAATTGTTTTCCAGGTTTCTTTTGAATTTATTTTTTAAATGTTAGAATTTTACATTTTATTGCAATTAAATCTATGAATATTTGATGATTCTGTGTTCATTTTGGTTTAGTCTTGCTCTCACATCCAATCTGAATTTTTTTTAATTTACTGAGTCAGCCACTTCCAAGGTGACATCTGCCCTAGAAGGGCTGGGTTGGGACAGGTTCTGGAAATCTGCCTTTGACTTCCTTTCCAAATAGACCCAGAATTGTCATCTCCTGTCTCTTTCCAACTCCACTGGGGTGATGGGGCAGCCCTCTTTGGATATTTTTTTTCTTACTCCCTTTTGATCTCTATGCCTTTATTTCAGCAGCCTCCTTGCCCTTCTCTAACATTGAGCCTGGGTGGGGTCCACCCTGACTCACCTTAACAGGGCTTTGTAATGTTGAAGCAGTTTTCTGAAACAATACTTATGAGGAACAACACACAATATTTTCTCTTTTATTATATTTCATTAGAAAAAAATGCTGGTCTCACACACATTTGATTTCACAACTCACTGGTAAGTTGAGAAGTGCAGTTTGAAAACCTGGGAAGGTCCCTGGGCTTCCAGACCCTTCCAGACCCTTTCTTCTGTCTTGAAATGCTAAAGAGAGGGCAGCTCCTGGTTCCCTATGACTAGAGGTAACAGCTTGCCTTATTTTGCATATTTTGGCTTCTCTCAAAGATTCTTCCTCATGGAGATTTAAGTCCAAGCTTCCCTGCATCCCAGCTGAAGGACCTGAGTGATTTTTTTCCTCCTCAATCATTAGAGGAAAATGTCAGTGGCCAATGATTGGCCTGGTTTCTTTCTCCCATCTGATTGAACCGCTGTGGCCCAGGAGAACCTTGATAGGGGCTGGGTCACATGCTCATCCTGTTGTCAGTCGGTGTTTATCCTTAGCGAAATATCTCACACATCCGCCTCCTTAGCATTTCTATTGCTACAAACCTAATCCAAGCCTCTCATATATCCCATTGGGACTAGTCTGCAGCCTCTTAGCTCTCCCTTGCTCCACCCCTGCCTTCCCACAGTTCACTTTGCACCCAGGCACCAGAAGGATGCTTTTAAACTATCAATCAGATCAGTCAGGTCATTCCTGTCTTAAACCCTGCAAAGGCTAAAGAGGGCAGTAGAGGGCAATTAGAGTAAATTCTCTCAGTCGCCCTCTCCCACGCTCTCCTGGTTCACTCCTCTCTGGGTGCACCATCCAGCTTTCTTTCTGTCTGAGCCAGCGTCCTTCCCGGGGCTGTTGGGGGGGGGAGGGCTCAAATCCTATTTCTGTCACTTTTCGTTACGTGATCTGGAAAATTATCTAACTGCTTCGTGCCTCAGTTTCCTAATCAGTAAAAAGGGATTAATAAACAGCCCAACCTTGAGGACTGTAGTGAGGATTAAGTGAGATAATTCACACTGATTGTTCAGCTGTGGGACTTACTCAGAGAATGTGCTATTTGTTGTCAATTAGTGACATCATCTATTTTTGGTAAAGTGGGAGGTTGGTTATTTATTTAACATACTCCTTATCATGTTGGAAACATCTTTTTAATCCAAGTTTTTAAATATTTTTAATACTTTAAACATATTTAGGAAGAGGTGTTGCATTTTGACTAGTCTTTTAGTAAGAAAATGATTGTTTGGTATTTCTTATTGATAGAAGAAAGCGTCATGCTGTGCACATCCCCCTCACTCACCCCTGTAAGTTACTTCCCTCCTTCTTGCCATCCCCCATGTAGTGTGGACATGGATGTACAGACATAACTTGGAGAAATTGCGGGTTCGGTTCCAGACCACTGCAATAAGCGAATATCTCAATAAAACTGCAATAAGGCGAATAGTTCTATTAAGCGAGTCACAGAAATCTTTTGGTTCCCCAGTGCTTATAAAAGTTAGGTTCACACTGTACTATAGTCGATTAAATGTGCAATAGCATTATGTCTAAAAAGACAATGTGCACATCTGAATTAATTGCTTGTGGTTGACCCGGTGGCGTGGTGGTTCAGTTCTCACACACTGCTTTGGCAGCCTGGGGTTCACGAGTTCCGATCCCGGGCATAGACCTGGCACCACTCATTAAACTGTGCTATGGCAATGTCCCTCAGAAAAAAAATAGAAGAAGATTGACACAGATGTTTGCTCAGCGACAATCTTCCTTAAGCAAAAATAGGAAGATTGGCAACAGATGTTAGCTCCGGGCCAATCTTCCTCAAAAAAAAAAAAAAAAAATCTGAAAAGTGCTATAAAGTGGATCTCAATAAAATAGGGTGTTTTTAAAAACAGAAAGGTTTTCATTGGTGCTGCGGGCAGAGGTGGAGTTAATTTGGGGAAGGGAACTCTGGCTGCCTCAGAAAGCAATTGTATTGTGGAAACACGTTATAATTCTAAATCATAATTAGCATAGTAGGATAATATTGGTTACTACTGTGCCTCCCACCACCCCTCCAACAACCGTCCGGAAATTTCAGCTTTCCAGGCCTCAACTCCTCCTAGCCCATCTGGGATTCCTTAATAGAATGCTTCTGGCAGACACTGCACCCATCGTACCCTTTACTCCTTTGCCCATCTGCCTCTGCCTCTCCCATGATATCCCTCCCAAAATATTTTTTATACAGAATGTTCTTTCCACCACAAGATTATTGGACTACACCTGCTAAGTACCTAACCCAACCTGCCTGAATTGATATAACTGACAAAAACTACAGGCCAGGTGGGGAAGGGGAACTAGGAAAGGCCATGAAGATGTGAGGAAAGAAAGAAGATACAAGCTGGGCTGAGCTCCAACTGAGGCTAACGGAATTGGAGCAACTCAGTTCTCCGGGCCTGCATCAGAATGGAAGCCAATGAGGGGACAGAGAAACAAACTACCCTCAGAATCTCTCTTTGGGAGGGAGACTAGTCCTCCACCACTTCTAGAATGTAGGTGATTTGAGTGCTTTTATTTGGCCATAAAGGCCCAGATGACCTATACAGGCTGGAGCATTGGTTCTTGGTCCTGGTGTCTCGTTACAATCACGTGAGGAACTTTCAAAAATTCCCCCACCCCAAGCCACATTCTAAACCAATCAAATTGGAATCTCTGGGGATGGGACCCAGACAGTGGTACTTTTCCAAGTTTTCAAGGTGATTCCAATGTGCAGCCAGGGTTGAGAATCACTGGACTACAGCATCAGTTCCAAAACTTTATTGTGCATCAGAATCCCTTGGATGAATTCAGTAGGTCTGAGGCAGGGCCCAAGAATGGGCATTTGTAATAAGTTCCCAAGTGATGCTGGTGGGAACCACACTTTGAAACCAGTAGACTGGAGGACACAGTGCACTCTAATTCCCGCATCAAATTAATTGTACAACTAATCAAATTTTAATTAATTCCATTTTAATTCCTTCATTAAACAAACAAATCCTGGAGCAAGTGAAGGGAAGGGAGGGACGACCAACGGAGGTTGGGTGGTCTTAGCTGGGATTAGATTAGTGTGTTAACAAAACTCACACAGCGTTAGGGACATTCTTGCCTACTATCCCCATCCCCACCCCCACATTGATCACAGATTTCCATCATCAATTCTGATACCCTGATAATACCCAAAAATGTATATAAAAATGACTTCTCACTATAATCACCCAAGTCTATGTTCTTCTTAACATTGGATTTTAGAACTTTCTGTAAGAAAAATGCTCTTGTTCAAGTCTTGTTGGGCCAGCTTTTTGTCATAGGAAGTAACCAGGAGAAAAGCAGTGAAAATGTCTGCTTCTTAAGGCGTTATCGTCTTTGGACAACCTATAAATATTGGCTTAGAGTTTGGTGAACGTGCTGTTTTTGTTTTTCATAGGTGGCAGATTCTGTCATGGCTCCAGGATGTATAGAGCTGCCATACGCAGCCTGGTCTCAGACTTCATCATGCCAAGCTCCTAAGAACCTTCCTTAAGAGAGAGCTGGCTCTCTTCTTTGCCCACTTTCTGGTCTCTTCCTCCATCCTGCTGCTCAGCAAGCAGATGCTACTCTCCTGGTCTGTAAAGATAAGGGGCTCCCTCAGGGCTGAGAGAAGCCTGGACCTAGGAAGGCTACAGGGACCCCTGAAGGCTCCAGAGCCCCTCTGTCAGCCTTGGAACACGCATCTCTGACTTCATTGCTGTGATATAGAAACAGCTTTCTGTTGTAAGCCTCTGTTATTTTTTTGTGTTCTCCTTGCAGTTGGACTTATTCCTAACTCGTATTTGGATGTGCCGATGAGCTCCATGACATGGTGATTGACTCTCGAAAGCTCTCTAGAGGACTCTGTGGGGGATTGGAATTGGCCACCCCAAGATATGTCTCTTTGACATGAGGATTATTTTAGGCTGGTTACTTTCAAAAAACTGCAGACAGGAAAGAAACTCTGAAAAGTAGCATTTACTTACCCTTTGTTAAGAGACATTTACATTTTAAAGGAAATCCCATCTGTAGAGGTATCTCCCTCTCTGTACCAGGAAGAAGGGGGGATGACCTTCTCTCTAGAAACTCTTAATCAATGTGGAAGGCAAGGACTTAAATCTGCATAATAATCTTATTCTTCTTTACTGTACTTGTCTGGTAACCTCCTGTAACTGACTCCCCCCAGCCCCAACATCCTCCTTTGTCTTTAGCTGAAGATGACATTTAAGGTGGTGGCTTCAGCCATTTTGGTGAGTTACTCAGTTTTCCTGAGCCTCTCCCATGTATACATGTTATAAAGCTTTGTTTAATTTTCTTCTGTTATTCTGTCTTATGTGAATTTAATTCATTTTCCAGCCAGAAGGACCCAGAGTGGGTAGAGGAAATGTCTTCCTCCCCTACATTCCCTTCCCCATGTGGCTTCCTGGAGACATGGAGAGCAGGCCCAGTGCTCTAGTTTATTCTGCCTTGCCTTCCCTGGCTCTGACCCTTCGAAACTTGGTGGGTGCCTTCCAGGATTTTGTGCACTCAGAATCTTCCCTCAGCCTCCTTCTCCTTGCCTTCTATGACTAGCTCCAAAAACTGAAAGGTGATGTACAAGTGTGCCTCAGATTTATCTTTTAATAGAAAATTCCAAACATGTACAAAAACAGAGAGTAGTGTAATGAATCCTCATATGCTTATCACTCAGTTTCAATTTTCAACAAATGTCCAATCCTCCTCATTGGATTATTTAGAAACAAATCTCACATATCATTTCATCCATAAATGCCACAGCACTTAAGAAAATGCAATTATGATACCATTATCATTGACAAGAGATTTTCATGTATTGAGGTATATGGGGTAACTATTCAAGGTCAAAACTGATTCAGCTTCAGCTAAAAAGCCTGACTTATGGCCTATCAAACAGGCATTGTACATCTGCTTAATTGTATGTTATAGTAAAGAATGCACTGTCTTAAGATAAGAATGCATACTTACCCTCCTACGCCCTATTGGTAAGGCCCTATTGGTAATGCCCTATTCCTGACATCATGGTCACGTTGACCTGCTAATTTGCAACTGAATACCTCTTTGAAGTTTTGATGAAAATGTATCCTGGGTGTGTTTAATGTATGTTATTTGTTCCAAAAATATATAAGACTATACTGAAACCCATGCTTCTCCGGAACTCCTTCTAAGGCCTTCCTGGTTTATAATCCTCACTCTGGCTCATAATAAACTCACCCCAATTCTGATTTATAGGTTGGTTATGGATTATTCACATTGACGTCATACATAAAAAAATTAATGATTCCTTAGTATCAAATATTCAATCAACATTCACAATTCTCCCTTTTGACTCAACTTTGAGAGTTTCACTTTAAGTAGTCCCAATTATCCTGAGCTCGTTCAAGATTTATTTGCCTACATTTCAGAGTCCTTGTGACTTCTGTATCAAGGTTTCTGACCTCAAAAATACACTGATGTTATCTCTGTTACAAGACTGGCTGGCAAAAATTATAACTTAAAATAAGGGCTAATTTTGTCTAATGTCTCATGAAGTTTTGTAGGTAGTCTAAATAATTGAGAATGAGTAAATTAAATAGATATTAAAAGGATAAATGTTGGGTGAAATTTTTAAAATATGTGTTATGGCATGTATATTTAAAATAATTTCAAAACCCTTTTGGTGACTTGAAACCTTAGGGTTTTATTAAATTAGGTTAAATGATAGAAATTTATTGAGCATCTAGGTCATTTTCTAATAAGATAAATGCTTAAATATTATCGCTAAACATGTATAAGTTTATCTACTTTTAGCTTCTTATTACAGAGAAACTAAAAAGTGTTTAGGTCTATTAGTAAACCTGTCTCTTATTTTATCGAAACATTGTACTACAAAGGAATGTATTTCTAGAAATTATAAAAGGTATTTATAAACTTGCCCCAAAATGCTAATGTAAGAGAAAATTTAGGGGCCAGCCCAGTGGCCGAGTGGTTAAGTTCGCCAGATCTGCTTTGGTGGCCCAGGGTTTTGCAGGTTCGGGTCCTGGGCGTGGACATGGCACTACTTGTCAAGCCATGCTGAGGCAGCATCCCACATACCACAACTAGAAAGACCTATACCTAAAACTATACAACTGTGTACTGGGGGGCTAAAATAAAAAAAAAAGAAAGTTTATAATTGCTTACTTAGTTTTTACTTAGAAATTAAGGTCTGTAAGCATTAAAAGTTCTAATTGATATATGTGATTAAAGCTACTAAAAATTAATAAGGAAAACAGCTCTGTACAAGGAAAGTAAAATATATTTTCAGCAAAGAAAGTATAAAGAATGGAAGTACTTTTGGTTGTTGGGTTAAGAAAGATAAATTTGTCCTAAAGTACTAGAAGGGCAGAATGAAAGCATGGGACAAATTCTGAATGTGAAAAGAAAGTTATAAAAGGTTTGTGAAAGAGAAAGTCTGAGAGTTTTATGCCTGGTCAAGTTGTCTAAGATTAAAGTAAATCCAATTAAGTAAATGAATTCTAATATAAAAAGTAAGCTGGTACAAGAATTAGAATTTTGCTTTCTCTCTTAAAAGGGATATGCTCTGTTTGCTCTTGACTGTTTCACAGCGACAAGATCAGCAGACACTTGATCTTGTTTGACCAAGTGTTTTAAAATCTTTTGATATTTTTGACAAGCTCCTCCATCTCCCCCAAAGTATTCAAATCCTGAATAAATGCTTTCTTTTGACCTGGAAGAAGGAAGAGAATTTCTCAGGATTTTCAGAGGGCCCCTGAGACTTCTCAGAGAAATTTGTTCTCTCTTCCTATAAAGGGTGGGATACTAATTAGGCTTGTTTGGTATGCTAAATTGCATGGGAAACATCACCAAGTAAATGATAAACCATCTTAGGTTATATTGTGTAGGTAAAGATCATTACTGTTTTAACCTTGCTACCTTGCTTCCAGCATCACAAGGGGAATAGATTATGACTGCATTCTATTATTTAATTGGTTTGCAGATGGGTCTTACTTAAACTATAAGCAAGGATGTTATCAAGCTGGATATACTGTCCAGCCTCAAGAATGCCCGCTACTTTCTATTAACTCTGCAAACCCAGTAAAAGATTCCCTTCAGCAGGCTCAAGAAATCGCCATGGAAGAAAAGAAATAAAGGTGGCAATGAAAGGAGGAAAACGATACTTTTGGACACTTTCTCCCGCAGTGATTCATAAAGCCTATACTTGTGCTATATGCCCAAAATATAATCTAGGGAAACTATTTCATGGACCACAAGGCCACTTTCCCCTTCCTAAGAGACCCTTTGAGGTATGGCAATTGGACTTTGTCTAAATGCCACCATCTCAAGGATATAAATATATCTTGTAATAATCTGTATGTTCTCACATTGAGGATTTTCCTTCAGGAGAGTGATGGCTTCAGGTAAATTAAATCTATTTGTCTGCTAGTGCTCTTCCATCTTAGATCTACATCTTTTGGTAAGCATCAACTGTTTCCTTTTGAAATGATAATAGCATGGTCTATGCAATTAGATGAGGCAACATATAAACCAACTTCGCTTAAGGGAGATACATGACATTGTTGTCAGAGTCGCACTGAGGTGCATAAAATAAATGAAATGTTGGTAGCTGATTCTTTTCAGAGAGCTTCCAAACCTTAAAGATCATGGACTATAACCTGGAAAATTTATTGGAAGAGGCATCGAATAAAAGACTCTTTCCTGCCCTGTTGGAAAGGACCATATCAGGTACTTTTAACCAATTCATGTGCTGCGGAATCAAACGGCGTAGACTCAGGGATTCACATTTCTCATTTGAAAAAGTCCTCTCCATTTGTGTTGGTTTCAGTTTCTGTTTCTTTTTTTTTTTCTTCAAAGATTGGCACCTCAGCTAACAAATGTTGCCAATCTTCTTTTTTTTTCTTTCTGCTTTTTCTCCCCAAATCCCCCAAGTACATAGTTGTATATTTTAATTGTGGGTCTTTCCAGTTGTGGTATGTGGGACGCCGTCTCAATGTGGCCTAATGATCGGTGCCATATCAGCACCCAGGATCCCAACTGGCAAAACCCTGGGCCGCCGAAGCAGAGTGCAAGAACTTAATCACTCCGCCACGGGGCTGGCCTCCAGTTCCTGTTTCTTTCTTTCTTTTTTTTTTTTTTGAGGAAGATTAGCCCTGAGCTAACATCTGCTGCCAATCCTCCTCTTTTTGCTGAGGAAGACTGGCCCTGAGCTAACATCTGTGCCCATCTTCCTCTAGTTTATACATGGGATGCCTGCCACAGCATGGCATGCCAAGCGGTGCCATGTCCACACCTGGGATCTGAACTGGTGAACCCCAGGCCGCCAAAGCAGAACGTGCGCACTTAACCGCTGCACCACCAGGCCGGCCCCCTCAGTTCCTATTTCTGATACCCGACTTCAACTGACCAAGATAAATATCTCCAAACCAGGACAAGAAGAAGATGGCATCTGTGGTAGACAGCTGTCCCAAGACTCTGGACCAGGCCTGAATTCCCAACCTTGTATCTCTTCATTCAAACCTTTGTTATGCTTAAACTGTATACCTATTTTGTAATTGTCCGATTTAAGATTTCAAAATACTATCATACTTGAATAAAGTGACTGATTTGGAACAGACTGGTCTCAAAGGCCAGGCATTTATTGGTTGGCTGCTAACAAAACTCAGTGGTTATGTGGAACAAATCTCTGGCCTTGGCTACTGCCTTGATGGCTACAACACTGCACCCTGAGTTTCCCTTGGATGCAGGGAAGCATTCATACCTGAGCTAACACCTGTTGCCAACCTCCCTCTCTTAAAGGCAAGATGGGCTCATTCAGTGTTCCACTGGTATGACCTCCGAGCAACTAGCTATAGTTGTTCCTTCTTTGGGGCTAGAGGATGTCATATCACATACAGAAACCCTTAACAGTAGTCAAGCAGGAATAGCCTTATTAGATACTGAAATGTCTTTAATGAGAAAGACTGTCCTTCAAAATGGAATGGCCTTAGGCATTCTTACAGCATCCCAAGTTGGTACATATAAATCATTCAAACAGAATGCTGTGTTTTTATACCTGAGGAGTCTTCCAATGTGTCATCTCGGCAAAGCACATAAAAAAAGTAGGGGAATGCCTTAAGCAATCCTATATCTGGTCTTGATTTGTTTAGTTGGCTCCCTTCCAGTATTGGCTTCTATTTGCAACCTGATTCCAGATTGCAATGACTATTTCTAATGCTATTTGAAATTCTTGTGTTGGTCATAATATTGGAACTAATTACTGTTTCCTCAGTGTTGTATGACTGGCATGCAAGCTAGAGTAATGATTGCTCAGCAACTTGAGATGGTTGATGGATCCTACAACCCTAAACGAATCCACTTTTATTAAGGCTATGCCTAAGAATTCATTTTTAAGCTAATCATTTTAAGTTTTGGATTAACTATAGGAAGTCACATAAAAGCATACGTGCAATGTTTGTGTGATAATCTAAAAATAATTGACAAGTTACACAGCCTATAAAACACTTCCCCTGTTCATATACCTCTGTGCTTGTCCACTGTATCTGACTATTTCCCCACAATGTGGATAACTGGGCAAATCAATAAAATAAATGCTTAGCACCGAGGGACATGATGGACCCAGGGCAGGCAGCAACCACCCTGGCACCGAGGGACAATATTTTGATCAGCAAATCTTTCTATTGAAAGATTATTGATCAAAGGGGTAAATGACGAGAGATTTTCACATATTGAGAAATATGGGGTAACTATTTGAGTTCAAAACTGATTCAGCTTGAACTAAAAAGCCTGACTTACCGTCCATCAAACATACATTGTACATCTGCTTAACTAGCAAAGAATGCACTCTCTTAAGATAAGAATGCATACTTCCACTCCTATTGGTGACTCCCTATTGGGAACGCTCAGATTAGTCCCTTTCAAGTCATCATGGTCATGTTGACCTGCTAATTTGCAACTGAATACCTGTTTGAAATTTTGATGAAAATGTATCCTGGGTGTGTTTAATGTATGTTCTTTGTTCTAAAAAGATATAAGACTGTACTGAAAACTATGCGTCTCCGGAGCGCTTTCTAAGGCCTTCCCAGGTTGCAATCCTCACTCTGGCTCAAGTAAAACTCGCCTTATTTCTTTTATCTATAGAGTGGCTACTGATTGTTTTGCGTGGACCTCTAGGACTATGTTTAGCATGAGAGGTTAGCGGAACCCGCCCAAGCAGAGGGGTGACTAAAGGACTTGAGCATCAGTGGATTTTGGTATCCTCGGGGGTCCTGGAACCAATCACCTGTGGATACCGGGGGATGCCTCTTCAAAAGGTGCATGGTGAAACTATCTCACGGCACTCTTCTCCCCATTTACCTCATTCTCCCCGACAATAACTCCTGTTACCAATTGCCTGGGAATTCTTCCAGAGGTACTCTATGTGTATATGTATGTTTTACCTAAATGTTTGTTTAGTATATTCATTGTTTTCACCTTGCTTGTTTTACTTGAGAATATTTAAGGAGATTTACTTTAAAGGTCTTTTCCCAGGACTCAGATAATGAGGACTTCCTCTACCATGTTTATCAACTTAATCAGTCAATTTTGTGAAAACAGTTCTCAGTCAGATTTATAAGCGTAACATTTTCTTTAAGTTTTTCCGGGAAGTCATTAGCACTTGTCACTCCAAAACGCATGACGCCGTGACACCATCAAAGAACGGCTGGAATGTCTAATTACTACAAAATGTCCGTGATAACAGACTGACCTCATGCCCCAAATCTTTCAAGCAAAAGATAACTTTCTTTTTCAAGCATTGGTTGTTGGGTGTAACAAAAATGATGTTTTGATAAAATCCTTGGAAAAGGGTGAAATGCCTGATTTATTAAAGGACATTGTTTATGATCTCAGGTGATTCTCTGGAGAACTTAGTGAGGGATGGGAGGAGAAGCGAGAGGCTGGTAATAGTTTCTTAGAGAAAAAAGATGCTGATGCTTCACTTTACCAGGTTCTGAGAGTCGATTTGTGGCCAATGGAGGAAGCCCAGTGGCAGGTAGTGCTGGGAGCCCCGAGCTAGGTTTGTAAGCATGACAAGGATGCATAAAAGATGTTGATGTTTTTAAAACTTGGCTTGAGTGGAGAGTCCACAAAAGAAGGCAGAGGAGAAGGTAGCCTTTGGCTTGCAAATAATTAGCCCAGGCCCAGATACTCCAGGCAGCCTGAGAAGAGGAACTAATCTATAAAGGTCATTTTAAAGGTGTGTCTACCCATCGGTTGTGTCAGCGATGATTTAATCAAGATGATGAACCAAAAGAATAGAACTGAGATCAATAGAACGGAGACTCCTTCTCCTGATTCAGATGGGCCTATAAAGCTTATTCTTACAAGCAGTTCTAGAAGATCTTTACTGTTATTACCAAAACTATTTATTCACACATTTTATTGTGCATAAATCTTAGAATTTTTTCTTACTCAGATATAGCACTTAGTAGGTCCAACTGTTGAGTTCTTGAGAAAAAAACCAAATACAGTTTTCAGAAATACACGTAGGTTT
Organism: Equus asinus; assembly: GCF_041296235.1. Classification (NCBI taxonomy): domain Eukaryota; kingdom Metazoa; phylum Chordata; class Mammalia; order Perissodactyla; family Equidae; genus Equus; species Equus asinus. Next base: position 47,494,326 of record NC_091813.1, read on the forward strand.
TGTTAAATATCTGTTTTACTTGGAAGCAAAAATACCTCTCCTCAAGACTTTTTAAGATCGAAATAGCTTATACGTCCTTAACATTACAAATTGTGGAAGATTAAGTACACAAACCCTCATCAATGATTGCCATATATATTTTTTATTTCTATTTTGTTGAGGTCATATTGGCTTATAACTGTGTAAATTTCAGGTCTACATTATTATATATCAGCTTCTGTATAGACTGCATCCTGTTCTCCACCAATAGTCTAGTTTTTATCTGTCACCATATATATGTGCCCCTTTACTCTTTTCACCCTCCCCCAACCCTTTCCCCTCTGATAACTACTAATCTGTTCTCTTTATCCGTGTGTTTGTTTATCTTCCATAGATGAGTGAAATAATACAGTGTTTGTCTTTCTCTGGCTTACTTCACTTAACATAATACCCTCAAAGTCCATCCATGTTGTTGCAAATGGGACAATTTTGCCTTTTTTAGGGGGCTGAGCAGTATCCCCTTGTCTATATATATACCACATCTTCTTTACCCATTCATTGGTTGATGGGCTCTTGGGTTGCTTCCATGTCTTGGTTATTGTGAATAATGCTGCAGTGAACATAAGGATGCGAAAATCTCTTTGAATTGTTGATTTCATGTTCTTTGGATAAATACCCAGTAGTGGGATAACTAGATCATTTGGTATTTCTATTTTTAATTTTTTTGAGAAATTTCCATATTGTTTTTCATAGTGGCTGCACCAGTTTGCATTCCCACCAGCCATATGGTTTTAAAACACATTTACTTGTGTTTCTCATAGCCACTTGCAGGTCCACTTGAGCTCATGTTTTTTGTTTTGTTTTGTTTCAATGAAGATGGCAGAGATGATGAACCAATGACATCTGATCTTCACAAAGTATGGCAGAATTTCAAAGATAAAGTGACATCCCTTTTGTCTAGATTATTTCCCAAACACCCATATTTTCTCATGCCAGCACAATTTTGCTTTAAATGCATCATGGAGTGGATGGGATAACTGGAAGATATAAGATATTCCTACTGAGTTACCAAGAGACTAATGTGGGCAAATTCAGGAAGGTGGCATTTCTTATCAAATGGCACTGTACTCTCCCAGAGGGAAGTCTGAATATGTGTCCCTAACTCCAGCGGTTCTTGGCGATGTGACCCTCAATATCGTCACTGCCACCTCCCTCCTTGTCCTCTCCAATGACCTAAGGAATGTCCAGTGTGGGAAGATCTGTTGTATCTGAGGACCCCAAGATATTCCCTTACACATCCTGTGTCCTGGGCGCCTCTGCTTCACCTCTGGGCTTTGCTGGGAGGTAGAAATGGGAGGAGGAGTGGGCTTCAGGGCTCTGCTGGGCGTCCATTCACAGCATCCTCTAAGGACACTAGTTCCTCTCCACAGGCCAGGACTTCTGCCTGCTCTCACCTCCACTGTGGGAATTTTCCTAGATACGGAGTTGAGGAAAATGAGGCTTTTTGGTTAGTGATGTTTCCCTCACTATTCAGTTAGTTCTGCTTGGAGCCTGTCTCTTCTGTCCTGATCAGCCAGAAGAAGGCAACACTGAAACCCTGTTGAATGCTCTTCTCTCTCTAAAGTACTTGAGAATAATGCCAGGAAGGTAGTAGGTTTTCCATTTTTAGGATGACGGGCTATGCAGTGTGCATCACACAGCCAAATTCTGGATATTAAATATTCAGGTTCTGTAAAAATCTCACAACCATTCTAGCTGACCTTAATCCCAGATCATGCTCCCCAGCCTGTAGCCATTTATTTTGCCTCGGCCACCTGGATGCTCATTCAGACAGACAGCCTCCTTTTCTTCTTGTGCTGCTCCCAGGAAGTTCAGAAAACTCAGCTTTTTTGCATAAAACTCACATTCTTACTTTTTATACAGGGCAAATTAGGTCTCTTTTTGGGAGGGGGAAGCTTCTTCAGTCCGTTGTGGTTTCAAACAGCACCCCTCTCTTCGACAGTATTCTAAGAGCTTAAGCTTTTTTGTTTGTTTTCTTAAATTTTTTCCTCAGTCATAAGTTGAGGCAGACAGCTTTGATCAAGGTATTTTGTGTTGGCTGCAAAGGTGCTTCTGTGGAGAGTGAGTGTGGGGAGCCCTCAATGAGGTAATGGAGGAGTGCGCAGGAAGAGAATTAAGGATGATGAATGGGTGCTGTCTAGGGGAGTGGCCTGGGCTGGAAGAAGGCCAGGTCTGGTGGAGAAAGAGGACTTGAGGTGGACAGGTGGAGGACGTAATTGATTAGCTTATGCTAATTAACTGAAAATTCTTTCTTAGATCCATAAGAAAAACCAAACAATAGACACCGAAAAGGCAAATGACAAAATTTAACAGCCATTCTTTATCTTTCAAAAAGAACTTACAAAACAAGAACAAGAGGATTATTTTAAAATGTAATATAGGTCATACTAAATACTCTAACACAGTATTGAAGAGAACAATTCAAATGGATATTTAAACATTTATTATTTACAGTGTGCCAGGCGCTGAACTCATTGTGTAACCTGAATTATTTCATTTAATCCTCATGCAAGTCATATGAGGTGTGTATTCTAATACCCTCATTTTACTAATTAGGAAACTGAGGCAAAAGAGTTTCAGTAAGTTGCCTAATTATTGTCTCCTTTCTCCATAAGCGGCATATAGTCAAAAAAGATAAAAATAGCCTCTGGTCTAAACATTTGGGTTCTGAGACCATAGTCTTAATTGGCAGAGATGGGGCACTGCAGTGGCCATTTCCTCCTCCTAGCTCTTGGCCAGTATCTCTAACTGATGATGACACGTCCTCTCTCTAAGTCCAGACAAGGGCCCACTAATATTTAATCAATGTCACACTAAGGATGCAAGCTATTTGCCACTGGATTCTGAAGCATCAGGACCAAGAAAAGGCTGCTGACCACTATCACTGTTATTTAACATTGTTATGCAAATATAGGCAAAATAAATTCTTTGATTTTTTAATTTTTAATTTTTTTTGAGTGTTCATGAAAATAATCCATAACCAATCTATAAATGAAAATTTGGGTGAGTTTATTCTGAGATGAAATCTGAGGACCATGGCCTGGGGCCTTTCTTCCGGAAGGAAGAAAGGGCACCAAAGAAGTGAGGTATACAGAGTGGTTATATACCCCCATACAGGACGTTTCACATATGATTGAAACGTCCCTCCTACAATAGTCACAAGATTGCCTCTTCGGCACAGCGCTCAATGGACACAGCAGGTAGTGGGTCTGCTATCTTGGCAGGCACAGCAGGAAACAAGTCTATTGTCTTGAGTTGGGTGGTCACAGGTGAGCGCAGCAATCAGTTCCTAGCTTAAGGAAAGATGCTTAATCCTTAATGGAATGCCAGCGTTGGTAGGGGGAGGGAAGTTTCACCTTTATCTCAAGGGCCTTTGTTCCTGCCATAGGGAATATCTAAAGCAGATATGCAGTGCATGATCAATGGCCTCTGTCAGGCCCTCTTGGAAAGACAAGGTCAGACCGAATTAGGTTTACACCAAATGGCTTCCTCATATTCTCCAATATATCCATCCCATTGCTTGCCATTTTTATTTGTCATGAGGAAGATTAGCCCTGAGCTAACATCTGCTGCGAATCCTCCTCTTTTTGCTGAGGAAGACTGGTTCTGAGCTAACATCCGTGCTTATCTTTCTCTACTTTATATGTGGGATGCCTACCACAGCATGGCTTGCCAAGCGGTGCCATGTCCGCACCTGTGATCCGGCCAGGGAACCCTGGGCCGCTGAAGTGGAACGTGCAAACTTAACTGCTGTGCCACCCGGCCCAGCCCCAAGGCCAAATAAATTCTAAGCAGCAATGTGCTGGATGCTACTTGTACCGGCTCACAAGAGCCAATCGTGTGCCTCTCATCCCAACTCTGGGTTCTGTGACATCATGTTGGTAACTTCACATTGGCCATGGTGGAGGTATTTACACTGGCAAACTGGCAAATGTTACAATTAAAGCCCTTTTTTCCTTTTCTTTCCCATTTTTTTTTTCTTTTGAGAATCCATTGTTAAACATTTACCAGCACAGCATTGATTTATAAGCTAGTAATAAAGCTAAAATTGAAAAGAAGAGATAAAATTTTCATTACTTGGAGAGCACATGATTTCACAATTGGAAACCTTTAAGGGGAAAAATCAACTCTCAGAATTAACAAGATTATAAAAAATCCAGGCCAGACTGCTGATCCAGCCCTTGGAGACAGACCCTGCCTCCTTTGGTGTTGATTCAATTTGCAAATTGTAAAGTTTGGAACAGATAGCATCTACGATTTCCATCATGTGGAGGACTGATCAGTATCGAGAGGGGAAAAAAGTCAGTATTTGGTGGGAGCTGGAGGTGGGGCATGGTAGTTGCACGGGTTTCGAGTCCCAGATTCTGAAAGGTCCTGGGGGCCCAGCTGTGCTTGGCTTCGTTTGCTCCTGGTTCTGCCAGGAGATCCTATCCTATTTTTCCTCTAAATCTACCTTTTATCTAAGCCAGTTCAGTTCAAGGTTTATTTCGTTTCGACTAAAGCCAGATTACCTAATAAACTCATCTATTTATTCTTATAGAATCTATAAAGGAAAAACCTCTGCCTTCCCCACCGCCCCTCACACTCTCTGCAGAGACAGTGTTTTGGGTGAGGGGACATTAACTCTCCTGGATCGTTGGGGCTCTTTTTGTAACACCCTCAGTGCAAACTGCTCATTTCCCAAGTTTTCCAGCTTTGGATATGTAAACGTTATATAAAAAGAGTTATTGATTTGTGGTGATCAGCATAATCAATAAAGTTGGGGAACAATACTTTGGTGTTTAAAAATAAAAAAGGACCTGATTTAAAAAACACAGATCTCGGTAGTGATCATAAATGACTAGGTAATGATCGGCTGCCAGCTGATCACTCTTCATCAACACTCTGCTGAAAACTATACTATTTCTTCTTTTTGGTCCTCATTTTGTTATTGGCAATTATACCCTTCCCTCCCTGTCCTCTCGCTGTCTCCTACCATAAGCGCAAGTCTGTGAGATCAAAGAATCTCCACTCTCAAGACTTGCTTCTTGATACTGTATCTAAATATATCTCCTGTGTGTACATAGGCTTTTGGTTCAAGTTCATGGGCCCAGAGCATGTTACCTTCTCTTGAAATGACAAGAAGGAAGTATCAAGAGGTCGAATTTGTAAGAATTTTGAGAATGGAAGCTGGAAACATATGTTACATGGATTTCTGGAACTTAGATAAGCACCTATCATTTTTTTTAACACCCAAAGGGCAACAAAGAAAGCCTCAGCCCAGAAAACAGAAAAATGTGCAATGGAGCTGGGGGTCATTTCCTAATAGAGCTTTAGAGATGGTCCAAGTTTGGAGAAAGTCAGAACCGAAAGTAGGAGTGGGCTGGGGGCATAGAGCAGAGTACTTAGTTAAAGATGTATGTACATGATGACTGCAAACTGTGGTCATTTTCTATCTCAGGTTAAAACTCAACATTTGCTCTTTAAAGAAAGTGCCTAGTGGGGGCTCCTACAATAGGCTTTGAGCCAGATGGAAGCACAGTAAGTCTTATGGTAATTCTCGACTTCCACAACGGAGCAATGAAGGGGAAAATGAAAAGTGGCCATTTCTTCCCAGGAGAGGAATACTAAATAATAACTAAAATGAACTCTCCTTACTTTACTCTTATTTTTATTTGAAGCCTGGCTGTTGACTCACTTTATCTATTTACACTGACCCTTTAGCTCTCCTTTTAAATCCAGGAGGACTATGGGATAAACAATCCTATTAACAGCAGGGGAAATTCGTGTCATACACCAGTAGCTATCAATTTGTGATTAATTAATAACAAAAACAGACAACCAAAGGTCACCAGACATTTTTGAAGAAATCTTGGAAAAGAAGAACCATGATTATCACACAAGAAACTGACCTTTGAAAGAACAGAGGTAATTCAGAAAATACAAACAGCAAAAAACATTACTACTCTCTTTTTAAAATGAACTTTCTATCATTAAAGTTTCAAATGTACATAGAGAGCATATAATGAACCCAGTGCACCTATCAGCCAACCTCAATAACAATAAATATGTGGCCCCAAGATTATTTTGAAGCAAACCCCAAACACTATCATTTTATATACAAATATTTCACTGTGTGTTTACACATATATAAATAAGAACCCTTAAAAATAATTACAATACCATTATCACATTTAAAAAAATTATTTAGCGATATCAAATATTCAATATTCACATTTCCTCAATTGTTTTTTCAGTTTCTGTGTTTGAACTGAGATCCAAATAAGGTCAAGACACTGCTATTGGCTGATAGATCTCCAAAATTCTCCCTCCACCCCTTTCCTTTGAGATTATTTTGTTGGAGAAACTGATTTGAAGAAATCCCGTTGTCGGGATGTTACTGAGTACAACACTGTATTCCAAATACATTAAATAGAGATATAAACATTACAAATAATAGGACTTCAGTGTCTCAAGCGGCCATCAGTTTGGTGCCTCCTCTTCACCTGGGTTTGCCTTTTGGGGAGGGCGAGTGGGGAAGAAAGCTGTTTCAAAGGGACTTTCTCTCTTTGGCCAGAACTGGGTAGAGGCCCCATAATGTGGTGGAGTCTGGAAGTTGTGTACCTTAGCTACTAGTCTCCATACTGTAGAGTCAAGAGAAAAAGTGGTTTTAAACCCTTTCGAGCATTAATCCCAGTATCCACAGTAACAAAATCTATAATGTATCTAGGAATTAACTTCAATGCATTGTACTTTTATGAGTAAAGCATATAAATGAAACCTGAAAAAATTTAGAACTAAATCATGTTCATGGATGGGACCATTTAAAATTTTAAATATTCAAGACAACTGAATTAAAATCCCAGGAAACTTTTTGTGTGTGTGCCTCTCCACAAATTGATTCCCAAATTTGTATAGATAAATAAAAGTCTGTAAATAGCTAAGCTAATGTAGAAAATGAGCAGCAGTAAAAATTTTACAAGGAGCAAAATGTTACCTGATATTAAGACATTATTCAAAGCAATAGAAATTACAACAAACACACACATAAACTTGGTATTTGATCTTTGGAAAACAGACAAATTATTTAATAAATTGTGTTAGGAAAATTAAGTAGAATATAAAACAGGTGAAAAAATTGTTAGATTAATAGACAGATTAAAAAATTAGATGTGAAAGGTTAAAACTATAAAGCTAATAGAAGAAAATAAAGATTTCTTTGTGATTTGGGATGTAGAAATATTTGTAGGGGCCGGCCCGGTGGCACAGCGGTTAAGTGAGCATGTTCTGCTTCGGTGGCCCAGGGTTCGCTGGTTTGGATCCTGGGTGCGGACATGGCACCGCTTGGCAGGCCATGCTGTGGTAGGCATCCCACACATTAAGTAGAGGAAGATGGGCACGGATGTTAGCTCAGGGCCAGTCTTCCTCAGCAAAAAGAGGAGGATTGTCTGGAGATGTTAGCTCAGGGCTGATCTTCCTCAAAAATGAAAAAAGAAATATTTTAAAATAAATCCTTCAAAACATAAACTACAAAGGGAAAAAGCAATGTATATTATTACATCAAGATTAGCTGCTACCTGGCCACTCCTAGCTGCAACGGAGGCTGAGAATGTGTGTACTTGAGCCCTCCAGTCAGTGGTAAATGAAGAATAATAAAAGGCAGCAGAGATAAAATTTAGGGATAAGTGATAGTTTGAGAGAAGGTCCATAGAACATTTAGCACCAACATCAAGTTAATATCTAGAATAAAAGGATAAATTCTTGTAGATAAGCAAGAAAAATAAATAATAGAAAAAAAGACAAAGATTATGATTAAGAGATATCCTAATGTCTAAAAATATACGGAGATGAGGTGTTTACCCTCACAATAATCAATGAAATACAAACTAAAACTCTGACATACTGTTTACAGAAGAGCCAAAAATTAGAAAGTTGGATATGAAATGCTGGTGAGGATGTGGGGAGATGGGAAACCTCATGCACTGCTGATGGGGGTACAGACGTATTGCGGTCACTTTGGAAAGGAATAAAGCAGTACTTAGTGGAATTAGTCATTATTGCATAGACCTTAAACACTAGGAAAATCCTCAAAGAGGTGTACCAGGAGGCATTTATGAAGATGTTTATCACAGCATTTTTTGTGGTAGCAAAGAACTGGGGAATAAACAGATTAAATGTAGACTATATAGCAGTCACAAGGACTGAACTAGTAGACTCTTAGCCACAGGGATAGATGTCTCAAATATAATTTCTGTAGTCTAATACTATTATGTAAATTGAACATACACAAACAATAATGTCTGTGTTTTAAAGACACTCTCACACAGACATATGTAAATAAAATTATTGAAGGTGCATTGAAAGTACAAATATTAAATACTTTAGATAGGGAGCCTATAGAGGGGCAGACAAGTTGGATTATATGGGATGAAGGGGATAAAACTCAATAAAATAAAATAAAGAACAAATGAAGATAACGTGTCTTGAGTTGATGGTATGATCAATCCCGTTGTGCTCATCTGACAATAAGCAAACTCACAAACAAACCAGTTCTTCTTGAGAAACAGGGAGATTTGACAACCTAAGATTTGGCTTCATGGGAGCCAAGAGTGGGCAGATGGGGAGCAATGTCCCACAGCTCACCTCCCCATACTGTCTTTCCACAGTCAGGTTTACTCGTTTATATTGTTCGCTGGCCGCTGCTCTATAGGGTATTAGAGCTTAGCTCCAAATAGGCGTCTCAGGAGTGGGAGACCGCGTGGGCGTGGACCAGTTTCATGACCCTAACAGGTGAGTTATTTATCCTAATAGCTGTTGCTGTGCTGATGAGTTGCCCGGACTGAGAATCCCAAAGACAAAGCAGCTCAGAAGATTTTACAGGCCTTGAAGTCAATACTCACCCCAGCAGCATCCCCCAGAAGATCCAGGTAGACTGAGAGAAACAGTTCTAAACGAAACCCATAAAGAAACTCGTATGAGAGTATAATATCTTCTCCCTTCATTAATAATTCAGTTACGAGACCTGCAAAGAGCACAGCCGAGCTTGAGTGTCTGCTGTTTGGGAATGGTCAGACTTCAGTCCCTGAGTAAAGTTTTCCATGTTCCCCAGTGAAAATGTCCCAGTGAATTCTGACTCCTGTAGACTCTTCTCAGAAAAGAGCAGCTTTTCCAATCTTGACCTTCCTCGATTAAAATGCTAAGGATGTTCTGTTTTAGAATAGCCAGTTACTTGAGACCACCTTTAAAAATGAAGCCCCTTTAGTATGAAGTAACAGAAATCAGCTCAAACATCTTAATTTTTTTTTTCAAAAGATATTCTTTAAAAAAGAAAAGGGTTTGTCTGGAAGCTATGGGTAAAATAACAAATATAACTATTACATTGATAACTGATATGTAATAGGTAGAAAAAAATTAAGAAAACTGTAATAAAATGTCCTATTTAGGACAAAAGGAAAGTCAAAGGACACCCAGGACCCGACATACATTGGTTACCTTTATAGAGTAGACATTACATCTCATAGGGCAGGACAAGTAAGAACACTGAAGCGAATGGACTGCATTTTATTGAATTGCTTCTTTGTTAACCGACACTGAGAGCCAAGGACATTTTATCATTTTGTTAAAATTTTCCATACTGTACTTGATAATGTAGGAAAAATAAACCAGAAATGCACGTGCATTTGGTTGTGTATAGATATGGACACATTATGAGTTTCTGACAATTTTTTAAAAAAATTTTTCTGAGGAAGATTAGCCCTGAGCTAACATCTGCTGCCAATCCTTCTCTTTTTTTGCTGAGGAAGACTGGCCCTGAGCTAACATCTGTGCCCATCTTCCTCTACTTTATATGTGGGATGCCTACCACAGCATGGCTTGCCAAGCGGTGCCATGTCCGCACCCGGGATCCTAACCAGTGAACCCCGGGCTGCCAAAGGAGAATGTATGAACTTAACTGCAGCTCCACGGGGCTGGTCCCAATTTCTGACATTTTAGAGGAACGAGTTTTTGTATTTTAACCCACTTCACTACCACCGGGAGAGCAACATGTATTGCTATAAACCCCCACCATTATAATAATCCTTGTAAATATAGGTTAGTTCACAGACACAGCTGAAGAACTGACTTTGAAAGTCTACTCCTGTATTACTAAAATCACTTACACAGCCTCTAACATTAGGCAGTTTATTGCTAGGGATGATATGATCGACATAAAATGCAGACTAGGACCCAGATTTCAGGACGTTGTACTACCTTTCTCCAAAATGAACCAGGTCTCCACTGAGGGTAGCTACTGCTAAACTTGTGGCAGGAAGAGCAAGCTAGGTTTGGGACATCTTAGTTGATGGGGAGCAGTGATAGTTTCAGAGGTTTCTGGGGGGAAACAAGGCCAACAGGAAAAAAGTGAACCAGTGGTGACAAACTGAAGTCAGTTACCACCACAAAGTGAGACAGGTTGAGTTTGTACAAGAGGCTTAGTTGCACAACAATATTTAAAAAACCAGGTGCCTTGGGGTGTGTGCTCACAGATCATGGAAAGACAATGTATTAAACACATGCATTTCAATTGAAGATAATATGTTGAAAGCATGATATTGTGAGCCTTACATTAAAATTGCTATTGAGAAAAAAAGCACCTTTGTGTTTCCTTAATAATTAGTATCCTAATCCCAGTTGTCTAGCTTCAGAGTTTGCCCCTTCAAGTCTAACTATGAAAGGTTGCATGGAATAAGAGGCGTGCCGATCTTCTGACATTAACACCTCTCTCTTGGTGCCCATCTGGTCTGAATCGAGAGACACACAGCTAAGAGCTTAGCCTACTGTTTCATCATTGACAAAGAAGCCTACTTTTGAGTTAACAAACTCAGGAAATAGCAACCGTTCCGAAACATAGCGGCAGAGTGACAAGGGACACTAATAACGGGGCTGAGCTCTGGTGGTCAAACAGGACTATTATACTTGTCATTTCTATTCAACCTAATTACTGACCTGAGTTTCATCGCTACTCCTCCATCTTTTCTTCAAGAACGTTGTCAGAGTGAGGAGCCTGTGTGTGTGTGTGTGTGTGTGTGTATATAGGTAGGTACATAGCACAGGCGAATCATGGTGCATACAGCGCCAGTCACGTTCATCCTGAGGTTGAGGATTCCTAGATTAAGAAATTATCCTGTCATTGTACTAAGGGAGGTAGTTGTGTTACATCAACGTTGGCACTAGACCCGTTAACTATGACTTCGGTTTTGTTTTTCTCTTCTTCTTCTTCTCCCCAAGGCCACCCCTCGCCCCCATTCATAGTTGTGTATTCTAGTTGCAGGTCCTTCTAGTTGTGCCATTTTGTTTTGGCTTTGAGATCCCTGATACTGTGGTTAATTTAGGGGGAGCATTTGGCCACCCACTTAGGAGGGTTGGAATAGATTGCTGTTAATATCACTAATTTGGGAGTCATCCCCAATAAGTTGGAAAGAAATAGGGTGCACCCTGATGGACATTTTAAGAACTGGCATAGATTGTTGTGCAAACAGGTTGGGATTGGGTTGGTGACTGGGTGGCAACATCACACACCGTTGGCATCCTTCAATCTACAGTTTAGTGGTTGCTGCCTTTGTGGTAACACAAGGAGTCTGAAAGATGAACCACAGGACCAGAATAAAGGAATGGTGGATAAGGATGTGCGTGTCTGTGTGTGTGTGTGTGTGTGTGTGTGTGTGTGTAGGGCGTGGTGGAGAGCTTGCTGCTTCATTTTACCACCCTTTAAAATTTTAGGGAAGTGGGGGAAGTTTGGAGAACGACTCTTCTCACATTTTGAGAGTCAAAGTGTCTGGGTATTGTGGCATTGAAATATAAATATGTAAGAAAAACTGATTGTGAAGTTGGAAAAAACCTTCTAATTCTCACTGGATGAAAATCGCTTGGTGCCAAGAGAATTACTCAAGTTTTGAAAAGCAAGCAGGAAGTTTTTTCAATACTGTGATTCTGTCACCACTGACTCCATTTTCAACTAACTTCTGGAATACTGTGGAGTGAAAGAATATTTCCATGCCATGAGATAGGAAGTATGATCCAGAGATGAAAGTGACAGTGTGGCTGAATAATATCCACAAAGCCAGAACTATCAGGAGTTGGTTCCTTTCTATTTTTAAAGTTTTTAAAGTGAATTTTCTTTTGAAAATGTGCATGTGTCAAATTTCATGTTTTCAGATAGGGTCACATCTATATGTGTGGATTCATTAAAATCACTTGCATTAAAAGACCAGTGTTCCAAAAGTACAAAAAATAATACAAATTGTTAGAAATAGTAATTCCAACATACATAATTGAATTGCTTCACTTGGAATGTAAACTTATGATTTGAAATTAGGAATTTTTTCCTAATTTTTTCCTTTGTGTTTATGTAATATTTCCAACAGGTCTGCAAGCAATTTTGTTATTTTTGAAATCATGAAACACATGGTTACTGGCTCCAACAAAAATCTATGTGAATTTGGTTTATTAGGACAAATTTTGGCAATGTAAATTTTGTAATTTATTTGGTTTGCTCTTAGAGAAAAATGCAAGATTAAGTTGAATTCTATGCTCTAAGATTAAACGTATTATAATTAGGTAGTATTTCTAAACTACCAAGTTCTTTATGTAAGTCAGATGTAATAATTTGTAAAAGAACTCTAGTCTGAGAGTGATTTTCCATGATTTTGCTAGTTATGTACTGGCAACGTGCAGGAGGGAAAGGGCACCGAAGAGGTGGTATGCCTGGAAATTGAGACAGTAGACAGTAAGAGCTTCTTTTTAATCAAAGTTACTTATAAGTTCTCTAGCAGCCCCAGAGACACAGAGAGAAGTGAAGATCTTATTAGATGATATTGGCCCAAATCTGCTGTTTGAGAGGATTTGAATTGAGGAGAAACACACTGAGGGATGGCTAATAATGTTTGATAAAGTTCCAAACGGGATTAAAAAAAATTGGCCCCTTGAAATCAGAATTACAAATTAAATTATATATTTTGTTTTTCTTTGCACATTTCCATGCTGAATGATTACTTTTCACTTAAATGGGATTTTTTTTGGAAGGGGAGGTGAATTTGAATATTATTAGGAAATTTTATATGCTTGCTGACAAGCTGCAGCGTCACCAACCATAGAATGCTGAATCAGAGATACAGGCACGGAGGGAAAGCCTAGCCATTCATAGACTTAGCGCGCATAAACGTTACACAGGAAGACCCTCACAAGTTAGCAGGCCTCCGGCCCCGGGGCTCTGATCATCAGTTCAAGGGGAGGATGAGAATGTAGCATTTTAAATAAGAACCCAAGTGATGCTAAAGCAAGTGGCCTAGGGATTATCATTCAAAGAAACTCCACTGGAGCCTAGGCAAATAGTGGGGGATGTTTACAACTATTTATAAATGAGTTTATGAGCAAAGTTGAGAGATGGTTATTTTTAATTGTATAATATGTGTGAGTGTGAGAGTGTTGGGAGGTGGACCAAAGATGACTGAAATATAATTTCACCGATATTAAGAAAATCGGAAAGCACTATAAAATGCAGGCACTACAGGGTGTGCGCTGGAGCTGGGGTGGAATTCTTCAAACCCACTCTGCTGCATTCTCCAATCAGGGCTGTGATCCTGGCTCTTCTGTCTGCTGGGAACGAATGTGCTTCTCTTTATACTTCCGACTCTCTCGTTCTTCACACCACTGCCCTGTCCCTTGCTCAGGGGCCTTCTCTGAGACGCTGTCGACCATCAGCCTCCCTCCCCACTCCCTAATCCACCCCCCCCCACCCCCCCGCTGCTTTACTTTTCATCGTGGCACTTAAAATTTACTGAAATAATATTTTTTATTTGTTTGTGTACTTGTTGAGTGTCTCTTCCTTGACCATAAACTCCCGGAGGACAGGGATTTTGTTTTATTCATAGCTGGATGCCTAGCACCTAGCATTTGGTAGTCAATAAACAGATTCATCCTTTGAATCCACCTTCAGCAGTTCAATTTCCAGTCAAATTTAACTGGTTTTGTGATTTGCTTTCCAGGGATTTATACCTGGGATTATACCCTAATCTAGAAGAATACACTGACTCCTGGAAGCACCCACTTTTTTTTTTTATTTTTTTTTTTAAAGATTTTATTTTTTCCTTTTTCTCCCCAAAGCCCCCCAGTACATAGTTGTGTATTCTTCGTTGTGGGTTCTTCTAGTTGTGGCATGTGGGACGCTGCCTCAGCGTGGTCCGATGAGCAGTGCCAAGTCCGCGCCCAGGATTCGAACTAACGAAACACTGGGCCGCCTGCAGCGGAGCGCGCGAACTTAACCACTCGGCTACAGGGCCAGCCCCTGGAAGCACCCACTTTTGAACTGAGAGGGTGAGGAATGCCGTGTTATGCTCATCCTAATGATTGAGAAAGCCAACTTGACACTCACTGGTACTCTTGATGGCTATCACTGTTCCTTTGAAAATTTGAGATTGGTAATGGACACTGAGTCCCAGGGTATTTGTGTGTTTCTCACTGTCTTTCAAAACTTTAGTTAGGTTAAAGATTAATGAATGAATATGATATGTCCCCAAATGGGGTATGAGTGTATGTGTTTGTGTGTGTTTGCCCTTTATCTGATCTAGGCTCTCTGAGTTGCCTCCACACAGTGGTGGAGAATGGATGGGATTAGGAGGGCATATTTGTCAACGTTCAATCAAGAAAACAGAGCCCATGACAAGGAGTTCTGCTGAAGTGGCCCTTCCCAGACAGCCCCAGAGGATGGCAGTTGGCCTCCGCTCTGCACCTGGAATGTGGATACTTGAGTTTTCATCAGTGTGCTTTGGTAGAGAGTTTCAGGGGAAAAGCAGAACAGGTCCACCTGGTATTTCAAAACCAACCAGGTTATACATAAAATGGAATATTTTGCAGCCATTAATATATTTCCAAAGAATTCTTTAATTAATTTATTTAACAACTATTTGTTGAGCACTTACTCTTGCTAGGGAATTGGCTGGTCATTGAGGATGAAACTGAACCCTGAATGCCACCTTGAGGAGCTTCCAGTCTACTGGATTAACAACAGGCACTAATTGTGGAGCATCTACTCAAGTCCAAATGGTTTGTCATCTTAGGTTATATTCTCATAGTTATGCTGCAAGTAGGCATTACTATCACCAATGTACCAACGGGGAAATAGTATAGCTCACATTGCTTGGATAACTAGACCAAGACTGCTTAGGCATTAGAGGCCATGACTAAGCTTTGGTCGTGGGTCCACCATTGTACCTTATTTCCTCAGGGACCCTTGCTTTCCTCAGAATCAAATCTCTCTCTCATTTTCTTTTTTTTCTCAGTTGAGGGTCTTCCATAGCCCACATCGCTGCCACATCAGCCAAGATCAAACCCTCAAATACTGCAGTGTCCCTGTGGGAACATGGAGTGGAAGCTAAGGGCTGAGATGCCTCTCTTGCCTTTCAGAAAGCTCCAGAAACTTTAGTGATAGATAATCAGTATTCAAGTCTCAGTTTTATTTATTTTGGGGGCAGGTTTAGGAAAGTTCAGAACGGAGATGATCAATGGTATGAATACCTTAGCAGAAAATGAACAGTGGCTAAACTGTTTTGCTCCTGTGGAGAGGGAATCACCAACTCATAGCTAAGACCTTGGATGCGAAAAACCCAAGATTAAGGTTAAGTTTCTCAAATTTGAAAATTTTATCAACTTTAAAAAATCTATTTGATTTTATAAACTTACATCCTAAAATGATTTTCCAATTCTTATTTGCAAATTAACTCAATTTGTGGTCAAGTACGGGTGACGCAAAGTAAAAAAAGTTTATACTTCCAATGCAGTTAGCCTTCCAACTCTGCAGATACAAGGAAAGCAGATAAAAATACTTTAAATATTTGCTTCAGCTGAATTAGCAATGTTAATTGAGGGTAATGGCTCTTTTGTGGGTCATGTCGAGACCCACAGAAAGGTAACTCCCTCCTCAACAGACACGCACATACACACACCCTGAACTCCCCTGTTAGATAGAGATGATGTTATACAACTCAGCTAAGTGTTAGGATATTCTACGAGGAATGTAGATCCTCTCTACATGGCAGAGTTTTTTTTAATGTTTGTGTTAAGCCTAGTTCACATGCAGAGAAGTTTGTAAATTATGAATGTAAATTTTGATGAGTTTTTCAAAATAAACTCATCTATGTAAACTAACACCCAAATAAGAAACAATCAAGAACTTGATATAAATGAAATGTGTTTACTCTTTTGTATCTGGTTTCCTTCACTTAGAATTATGTTTGCGATTTATCTCTATTGTTGTGCACAGTTGTGATTCCTTCTGAATATGTTATTGAAGAGTATAACTAAACAGAATTCTTTTATGTGAATAGATCACAATTTATTTTTCGTTTCATTCTTGATGGGCATTTGGGTAATTTCCAGTTTTTGGTTGTTATGAAAAGTGTTGCTATGGACTTTTTGTGTGTTTTTTTTTTTGGTGAATATATATACACACATCTTTTGCATATATAGGATCATAAGATAGGTATGTTTTCAGCATTAGTAGCTATTACCAGATAATTTTCCAAGGTGTTTGTATCAATTTACACTCCTACCATCAGTGTATGAGAGTTTTGGTTGCCCTACATCCTTGCCAACGCTGGACTTTTTCTTTCTTTGAGGGTATAACGGTATTACATTCACTTTTAATTTGTATAATCGTGGTGCCTAATCAAGCTGTGCACCGTAAGTGCTTATTTAAGTCATTTTCCCCATTTTCGATTGAATTGAGTTGTCTTTTTCTTATTGATTTGCAGTTCTTTATATACTTTGGATACAGGTCTTTTATTGGATAAATATATTGCAAATATCTTCCATTCTGTGGGCTGTCTTTTCAATTTCTTACTAGTATCTTTTGATGAATAGAGGTTCTCAGTTTTGGTATAGTCCCATTATAATCTTTTCTTTATCATTAGCCCTGGTTGGAAATCTTTCCTAACCCAAGGTCATGAGGACATCTGTCTACATTTTTTTCCTGAAATTTTTATGGTTTTAACTCTTACAGTTAGATTTACAATCTACCTAGAATTGATTTTTACAAGGTTTGAGAAAGATACATTTTGTTTTTCGTGTGGATATCCAATTAACCAAACTGGTAGCACAATTTTAAAAAACGATTTAATGCTGTTTAATTTGAATAAGGGTGTTATTGTTACATGGAATGGATTGTATCTGAAATCATTCTGTAAATTTAAGTAGTTAAAATCATAGTGTCTTTATGTTGCATACTATGAGTATTTCTTTTTAATATGCTCTCATATGATCAAATCCTGTCAAAGAAACTGAACCTTGGGTGATATTGGCATTAGAACTTTCTCAAATCCATTAATAATATGTGGAGTAGATTAGAGATATTAAACCCAGAAACCTTCAAGAGTAGGTATAAATTAATGCTCATTATTTGTTGTAACATTTTATAGGAAAACACAGGAAACGTATAAAGAAATTTGAAGAAAACAGTTTATGTATATCATACGGGGACAAAACCCCAGAAAATTCAGGTTGGGCAGATTGAGTGCTTTTTTTGTTTTAACACATGAAAGGGGGAGGGGGATAGCGACAACCACAAATGTTAAATGGAAAACGGTCATGAACTTATGGTTTTGAAAAATTCATATTCAGTAGCAAAAATAACCTTTGCTCCTTCTGCAGATGCTCTTTCTACTTCTCTCTTAAGAGAGTGAAAAGGCACTGCACAGAATGGAAGATGATCTGCTGCCAGTGTTCACCTGGCATGATGGAACCTGCAGGTCTGCCACCCAGTTTATGGTCTTTTGCATGGCCTCTCACTAGAAGCAGAGGGGGCTCTCTGGAGTGAAGCCCCCATTGGATCTCAAGTCAGGAAAAGCAGGACAATCCTGGATTATCTCATGGTGGAGAGGAGAAGATGGCTTGAGAGAAATCTGGGGTGGTGTTGAGCTGGGTCAAGAGGTCAATCCCCAGAGGAAGGCTTCACTCAAATCCTAAGAATCCTGCACTGCAGTTTCAATCAACACCCAAGTTCCTCTACTACTCCTTGGACTCAAAAGGTATTTTGTCTTTAGGGGGGCTTCTGCAGGGAGGGGCTCTACTCCAGTGAGGCAGATCTTGCCATTTAGCACAGTGGGAGCTTAATGTACAATTCAAGGATACTTTCACTACAATCTATCACAGGCTTTATTTGTTTAATTTTATAATAGGAATTGGATTCCACATTGTGATTATTTCTTTGCTTATTTCAAAGCAAGTGGTTGGGTCAGGGTCTCTGGTTGGGGAATGAAGGCGAAATGCTCTTCAAGATGTTAATAGGTTAATGTAGTGTGCCTTCTGCTGGGCAGAAACTACAAACATCTGATTTCAGAAATACAAATTAGTCACATAATTTTAATCCTCAGCACTATTTACATTGTCTGGTTAAAGATAGTTTGAAGGAAAGTCAACTACTACACTCTTAATTAAATTCCCTTCATGTCTATATTGGAAAGACACACAAAGTGTAGATTACAAAGGAAAGGACAGCATCAGAAAGTTTCAAAACAATGTTTTAAAAAAAGTCAAATGAGTTAGGGTGAATTTGCTTGGGTTTGAATATTGAGGACATTTTGGTTTAGAATTTTCTACTTTGAGTAAATAAAGATAATTTTGTGTTGATCAACATGACAGTCACTAAGATGTTTTAAATTCTAGCATAAAAATGGAATTTAATCTTTATTTATCTAAAATAAAGCAATTGGGCTTTTGATAATTAGACTGTTAACCTCTTGGGTGAGTAAGTAAGCCAAGGAGAGGTAACTCCCACCTCTGCTCTAAGAACTTAGCGTGTGCTATATCGAGCAGAGGCAGGCTTGGCTCAATGGACAAGAGGAAGAGGGTTGGGGACTCTGCTGAGTCTTGGTCACAAGGAACAATGCCTCCCTTAACCTAACACCAGGGTTGGCTACGTAATTTGCAGAGCCCAACGCAAAACAAGAATATGGGGCCCCTTGTTCAAAAGACAGGAAAAAAGTGCCTTTAAAGGTACTAAAAATATAAAACTTTTCCCTTTGTTCCACTTTTTCTCAATTTGTCAGTGTTTTTAATTTGCTACTTAATGTTGTTATAAGCAAAAAAAGAAACAATTTTAAATTGTTCTCATAAAGTTTACCATTCATCTTTATATTGTACAATGCCAGTTCTAAATGCAAATATAAGAGCTTTTAACCTGTATATAGAATCTCTGAAATTACATAATTTGTATTTCGTATACATGTATTTTATTCTTCTAGAAGAGTGGAAAAACTGCAAGAAACAATTTAACTGTTTTTATTTCACTTCTTGATATACACAAAATATAGATTACTCTGTCCCTGTTTCCCCTTTCCTTCTATGTCATCATTTTCAGTATAAGCGGTTGGTTAATACAGGGAAGGAACACAAATAAGAAAGAATATGGTAGGGTTCCTCAGTTTCTCATGTTTTCAGACCACCGTTGTCTTTTTTCTGAGTTCTGGATGGGACGGACAGTGTGGCCCCCATTTACTCACTCATAGATATAACATGCTTACCCTGTACTTACTTTGAGTCTTGCTGGACCCCACCATTGCTAGTCTACTGAAATATTTTGCTCCTGGGGCATCAAGAATGCCATATGTGAATAGGGCAGCAAGGAATGGTCTATGTGCAGACGGCATGTATCCCCTATGCTCATGCTCCATTGTCCTATCAGACTTCACTTAGAAAGCCAAGTTCAAAGGTAGCAGTATTAAGAATCTAAAGACGGGGACTGCAGAGCATTAAGCCAAATACAGAACCCTTCTGAGCACGGCGCCTGTGTGATGGCCCTGGTTATACGCCCATGAGGCCGGTCCTGCTTTCAACAGACAGTTTGTTCAGATGACACTCTGAGATTTATACTCTTTCTTAGAGTAGCATGGGGCTCAGTCAAAGGGAGGCCTGGGAGGAAACATAAACGCCACATTTAGCACTAGCTCCTTCACCCCAAAGGTGAGAATTCATAGACCACAAGATGATCTGCCCTTGTGACCGGGCTGAGCAAGAAGAGGGAATGAAGGGCCGATGCTACTTTCTTTCTTGCCCACTTTACGCAAGAATTAGGCCTTCTCCTTTTTAAGAAAAGTCTTCATATTAAGTGCTCAATTTGATTGAAACTTGTTGGTGCAAAGGGGTACTAGAATAGTTTCTCTTATCCTCTATCACAGTGGTTTTCAAACTTTGCACCACATCAGCATCACCTGAGGAGTTGTAAACAATTCCAGTGCTGAGGCCACAGTCCAGACCAACTACATCAGGAAGGCTGGGGCGGGGTGGGACACTATTAAAACTCCCTAGCTGATTCCAAAGTGCAGCTAAGGTTCAGAATCACTGCTCCAGCTTCTTGAAACTCAAAGGGTGGCCCCTGAGCCAGTAATATCAGCATCACCTGGGAGCTCGCTGGGGCCACAGAAGCTCAGGCCCCAGACCTATTGAGTTGACTTGGAATCTGCGTTTTAACAAGACACCCCCCCCCCCCAAAAGTTTGAGAAGCATGGCTGCAGCTGAGCGGGCCATTTGTAACACCTGGAGACTAGCCCCTTGGGTTCTCCTGTAGACCACTGGTTCTCAGCTTTGGCTGTATGTTGGAATCACACATTTCGTTCTGGCAATAAGTACATGGATGCATTAAATTTTATTTATTTATTTATTTATTTATTTATTTATTTACTTTGTGAGGAAGATTGGCCCTGAGCTAACATCTGTGCCCATCCTCCCCTATTTTATGTGGGATGCCACCACAATGTGGCTTGATGAGCAGTGCTGGGTCCACACCCATGATCTGAACCTGCAAACTCTGGGCTGTTGAAGGAGAGTGCACGAACGTAACTACTAGGCCACTGGGCCAGCCCCATTAAATTTATTTTTTTTGTTTGATAATATTTATCAGAATTATAGTACAATTGGATTATTTTGATCAATTGTGTTCTAATAATAACAAATGATATCAGTAAGATTTATTTTAATACTTAGAACCTTACAGTTATGTAAAATTAAAAAATGTTTTAATATATACAAAATTTGGCTGTGGACAAATACAATCTGTGATTAAGAAAATATATTAAATCATAAAGTGTACTGCAATAGCAAAAAATTATGTGAGGATGCACATCAGAAATTTGAATTCAAGGAGAAAAAGAATGTAAAATTCTCACTATTAAAGATGGACATGTTCATGTATTTTTTTAAATGGATGATGATAGATATAAAACCTCTATGGTTTTTACAGTCCATTGGAAACATTTAAAACAGTGACATAACTAGTTTTATCTTATTTTAAAATACCAAAATATCAATACTTATAATTTGCCAAGAACTAGATTATTCTTAGCCATTTAAATTTATCATGGAAAATATTAGACAATGATGCCTTTTTATTTAATTAAATTAATTAATTTTTTTTAAAGATTTTATTTTTTTTCTTTTTCTCCCCAAAGCCCCCTGGTACATGGTTGTATATTCTTTGTTGTGGGTCCTTCTAGTTGTGGCATGTGGGATGCTGCCTCAGCATGGTTTGATGAACAGTGCCATGTCCACACCCAGGATTCGAACTAACGAAACACTGGGCTGCCTGCAGCGGAGCGCGCGAACTTAACCACTCAGCCACGGGGCCAGCCCCAAATTAATTAATTTTTAAGAAGAGTGGCCTTAAGCTAACATCTGTTGCCAATCTTCTTCTTTTTTCTTTTTCCTTGAGGAAGACTGCTGCTGAGCTAACATTTGTACCAATCTTCCTTTACTTTATGTGAGACACCGCCACAGCATGGGTTGATAAGTGGCGCCAGGTCAGCGCCAGGGATCTGAACCCGAGAACCCTGGGCAGATGAAGCAGAGCACTTGAACTTAACCACTATGCCACTGGGCTGGCCCCTCATTTTATGTTAAAGTGTCAATATTTACAATACACTATATTACTTGCAATACAATACAATATATTACTTGCAACAATTTAAACTTATGATGAAAGATATTAAATGTCAATATGTGAGAAGTACATAGTTTTTCAAAATTCTAAGCACGTGAAATTGAAGACCATGGGGATACACAACAGGACCTGAGACTCTCATGGGCCTCTCAGTCCTTGGTCGGTCTCTTGGCCTCCCCAGGACCCACTTACAAACAAGCATTCCTTTTCTAGTATCCTCAGGGTCGCTGTAAGGGGGATGAAGGACAACTTGTCTGCTCGGGCTATGCTGCCTTGACAGCCCTTCCCGCTGGTCAGGCTACTTAAACCTGGGCATTGCCTGAGCTGTTAAACACTTACAGACTACTCATTATTCTTTCCCCCTTCAGCAGTGCAACTTAATGTCTTAGTCAGTTTCTTGTCAACTTAATTTTGGAGGATTGCACAATCTAATAATGCCAGAAATTATGCCCAGTTAAGCCCTTTGATACTGTATTCTGTACTTGGAGTTTCCATTTCTTAATACTGAGCTTGTGGGCTCTGACATTCATAGAACATGGAAGGGAGACCAGAGGTAGGGGTGGGAAAAATGGAGAGCCCTGGAATGTTGCCACTCAGGGTCCTAGTTGAATGCAATTCACAAAATTTCATCTTTATTGTTATCAAAGTAATATCATCACATAGTTTTTAAGTCAAAGAATTGCTAAAAAAATCTCATATTAAGACTTTTCCTTCTTCATCTCGCTCCAGTCTTAGTCCCACTTCCAGACGTAGAGACTTTCAACTCTTAGCTGTTTCTTCTGGGATTTACCTTTACATATTTACAAAAATTATTTATGTTTCTCCTTAATTTAGACTATTTAGCCTTTATTTATAACATCCTGTTATGGTAGTTGAGGCATTAGTTTTCTTACAAGACATCCTCTTTCTCTCCCTCTATCCGACCACTATAGTCATAACTCAAACTTTGGTTAAATTAATATTCACGGTTACATTTTAATGAGTAATATAAACATGTTCACTGATGAATCCAGTAGTTAACCGTAGTCATATTTCATATATTTTATATTTTAATAATTATTTTTTATTTTCCAAACTGTCTATGTACCAAACACTAATTCTTTAGCAAATTCTAAAAAATTGATTATATTGGTTCAGTAATATTTTTGCACATGCTCAAAACACAACAGATAATCTATGAATTCCTATACTCATTCATTCATTTGTTCCTGGCACCATCCCTCCGTTGTGATCTGAGTAAGTGCATCTATATCTGGCACACAGCTTCCCATTTTGAAAATTCACTTTACCATGTCTCCATGCTGGGTTTTGGTTAAGATGTCCTAATTCTGTGATCTTTCTTTCTCTCAGTGGATTTCTTTGTTTTGCTAGAACACACACACTGGTAGCGTCCCAAAAAAGAGTGCATGGGAGGTAACTTCTTTGTTATCAGATATCAGAAATGTTTTTATTCTATACTTCAATTTATTCGACCTATCAATTCCACCACCGATATTTTCATCTATATGGAATTCTCTGTTGAAAATAATTTTCACTTGGAACCTGACAGGCACTCTTGCACTGTCTTTCAGCAGCCAGCATTGCTCTTGAGAAATCCAAAGCTATTTAGGTTCCCATTCTTTTGCATGTGGCTTTTGTTGGCACTCTGCAGATTTTTAGGGTCTTCTCTTTACATGTGTCATCCAGAAATTTCATGATTATGTGTATTAGTATTTTTTTATGACGTGTGATTGGCACTCAAGTGAACATTTCCATCTGGCAATTTTTGTCCATCAGTTCTGAGAAATTTTGATATTATTATTATCATCATCATCATTTTTGATGATCTCCTTGCTTCCATTCCTTCCATTCTTTCTTTCTGGAACTCCTATTAGTCACATACTAGATCTTGTGTACTGAATCTCTAATTTTATTATCTTTTTAATTTACCTTTTTTTTTTTTATTCAACTTTCTGGGAGGTTAAAATTATCTTTTGAGTCTTCTACAGTATTCTTTTTTTTTTAAAGATTTGTTCTGAGCTAATGTCTGCTGCCAACCTTCCTCTGTCTTTTTTTCCCTCCCCAAAGCCCCAGTACATAGCTGTATATTCTAGTTGTAAGTCCTTCTAGTTCTTCTATGTGAGCTGCCACCACAGCATGGCTACCGACAGACGAGTGGTGTGGTTCTGCGCCTGGGAACTGAACCCAGGCCGCTGAAGTAAAGCACACTGAAATTTTACCACTGGGCCATCAGGGCTGGATCTTCTACTGTATTCTTAATTATGATTATCATATTTTAATTTCCAAGAGCTCTATCTTGTTCTAAGCTTGATGACGCTTGTTTCATTGACACAGAATGATTTCTCACGTTTCTGTGTTGTAGTGTATGGTTAAGAGGCGGACCTTCAGCCAGACCACTTACATTGAAATCTCAGC
This sequence comes from Equus asinus, assembly GCF_041296235.1. Taxonomy (NCBI): domain Eukaryota; kingdom Metazoa; phylum Chordata; class Mammalia; order Perissodactyla; family Equidae; genus Equus; species Equus asinus. The sequence goes on from NC_091813.1 coordinate 47,518,723, forward strand.
TCTGCAATTTACAGATTATGTAAACTGGGACAAATTACTAAAGATCCTCATCTGTAAAATGGGCTGAAACCTTTCTCATAGGATTGTTATAATGATTTAATGAGTTAATACACTTAAAGTACTTAGAACAGTGCTTGACCCATAGCAAGAGCTTCCATAAGCATTTGCCACTCTCATTATCTCTCTGAGATTATTAATTATAGGATTAAAATTTTTTTCTGATTTCCTTATTTTTCCTTTCTCTGAGTTCCTTTTGCTTAATTTTGTGCCCATCTTTAACGTTTGAAGTATTCCTCAAACGTCTGGTGATCCTTGGCTGTCTGTTCATAATTGAGTGAATCACTAAAATGTTGGTTGGAACCCATGCATATGCATCAAGCAGCTTGACTCATGGAGTTCACTGTAGGATGTACAGATATTGGAGCTGCCTCTTTGTTGGAGAATGTCAAAATCTTACTGTGTGGATATCTTTTATCTCCAGCTTTTCAGTTTCTCCAGAGAGGAATTCTGGTCACAATAAGAGTCCAACAGTTCAATATGTACACTTTTTATTAATCCCCATTTCAATCTTACACTTTGCCACAGTCATGCATCCTTCAGTCTAGACGCTCACTGCTTAGGTTTCCTCCAAGAATAAATCTTTCAATTTCTTTTGGGAAATTACTGAAGGGGTAGTTACTTGTTCTGCTTGATTGGGGAAGAGAGCTGGGAAGTCCAATTACTCTTTATTTAGACTGTCAATAAATCCATCCATGCTTAGTCCACACCTAACACTTACCTGGTATCTCGAGGCCTGAGCTTTCATGGGTGCTGTGGAGGTGTGTTGGCTCATTTCCCGTCAGAATCTTCTCTCTATAAGCACTTAAGTTAAAAGTTTCTCTACTCTCCTAAGTCGATTAGTTACTACTACTCCGTCCAGTTTCCATCCTCAAAAATTTTATTAAAATCTTTCCTCTGCAGTTGTCTTTCCTCCTCTTCCTTTTGCCTTTTGGAGTTATATTTTTTTATCCCCCTTAACTATCACTTTAGTGGGGTTCAAGCAGGAAAAGGAGGCTAGGGTTAATTTGCTATGTTTAACTAGAGCTTAAATGAATTTTTTAATAGGGGGCTTTATCATCTTTTTCTGGTAGTATGTACACAGGAAGTGCCAAGGAAGAAGGTATTGCTCATAACCCTGGATCATCTGGAATATGGCCATTCCAGTTTCTAGGAGCCAATATTTTGCCTTTCAGCTCACTACTTTAGGGTGAGACAGAGTTTGTGGCAATTAATCAAACTGTATTATTATCTGATCTTCAGAGGCCTCAGATTACTAAGTCCATGGAAAATAGTCTTTAACAATGCTCTATCACCTGTCCTTTTGTTCCCTGTCAAATGTCGGATAAGTCAGCTCGTCTCTCTTTGCCCCATTTTTATGAATGCCGAAAGAAGTAGCCAACACTCCATGATAGGGAAGACAGCAGTTTCCTACTAAGCTTCCTAAGGTTCTAACCTTGGTGATTACTTGTCTGAATCTAAGAGGCGACAGGTGGTAGTCTAACCAGCTGTTTCACCACCTTCAAAAAGTGTATGTATCAATGAAATTGCACATATTGAACTGTTGAATTCCAAAGCTCCAACCTTCAAAAAGATATTTCTCTCACCCCGCTTGGATTCACTCATATCAAAATATTAGGTCCTACCCTGTTAAGAACCAGACTCTGGGTTGTAATTGACCATAATCAAACTCAAATTACCTCCCAGAATCTGTGAAAGACTTAACAGCCAAGAGAGAAGCAACTGGTTCTCACAAGCAGCGGTGACCAGGAATGAGACCAGGATATAACCTCTCTCATCCCTGAGGTTCTGTATGTCACCATCATCATTTTTAGTTTGCTCCCCAGAGAGTTGAATAGAGCCATCAATAGTCCTGAGTTTTCCATAGTATACATCTTCCACCAGCACAAAAGACTCACCTACATTCTCAGTTTCAGTTAAAAAAATCCCTAGGAAGGGCTTTACTTGGCCAAGCTTCAATGAGGCATCCATACTTGGGCCAACCAACTGGGTCCATGGGGTAAAGTCAGGTAGGAATGTCATCGCCCAAGGAGCCATTTGCATGGGATAGTTGTGGTGACAGTGGCACATCCTTGGAAGGGTAAGAGACAGTTCTTGCAAAACAATACCTTAGATGCTCACCGCAAAGTAACCTTGAGTTTTGGAGCAAAATTTTCTCTTAGTTCAAAATACATGTAACACTATGTTTCTTATACACGTCAACTTAAAGTGTAGCTGTTAGAGGCAAAGGGAACACATTTTCCGTTGTCATTTCAAACTCTTAACTCTTTTTCACTCCGAAATAACCAGCTTGTGGCAACCAGGCTGATAGCTCACTTTCAGAACAGAAATCTGACAGCACTTACTGACTTTGACACTTTCGATAGAAAAAATTCTCTTACAGTATTGACAACCTGAATTATAAGCAAGAGAGTCACGAATGTTGGAATGAAAGAGACTTTTAACACAATAGACCTCAATAAATATTTTGGGTATTGATGATAATAAAATGTCCAACCTGGAATTAGAATCACCTTGAAGCATGATAGATGGCCATCAAATAAGGCACTGAAGTGATTTCTGAAAATCTGATTGGTATATAAAAATTATATGTATAAATATATATAATGTATATATAAAATCCAATGGTTTAATAAAATTACATAAATTAAAAGGGAAGATTGGCATCATTTTGGCTCTGCATGTACAGTTTACCAGACCTAGCTATTGACACCTTTCAAAGGACTTGATACAACCTTGAATTTGACACAAAATTGAATCCTTCAACTGGTTTGCTACCATTCCGTGGTTTTTACATTCTGGTTGTTTAAAAATGTAAGAATTACACTTTACACTTGAGAGCTTGTTTTAATTAAAACCTCAAGACTGAATTATACTTCCCTGCAATCTGAATATAAGAAGATTGAATTATTTACTTTGTGTATCTGTGCAGATACCATAGACCTGATTTATGGCTGGTAATGATATTCCATCATAGATTAGCACTCTGAATATTCAAAATTTAAAACACATCTTGGTAATTGCTGAAAATCTCCTGAGAACTCATGCCTGATTTTAAAAAGTAAGAAAGTATACTTGGGTTGATAGATGCAGACTTTTAAAACATTAAAGTAGAATAGTCAGAAGTGTCTCCTACTGTTATAATTGCCCCTGCTGCAAAATTTCAGAAACTCTCTGACCCCAAATATAGAGAGTGCTTGATAATTTCAGACAATTTCACCTTTGTGTAAAGTGTGATAGGTACTTGCAGATTTAGGTATATTACTTTAAAATACCTCTTTTGAAATTTTCTCTTTAGCATGATGCATGAGTATTCTGTTTTTAAGAATGCATGCATATTTATGTAGATTGGATTATATACTTGTCTAATATAAATGGATATGATAGAGTCATTAGGATCTTATTCATTTCAACTCACATTAAAATCATTGAAATTTAAAACATTCAGGGATGGAACAGAAGGTGGGTGTGAGAATAGGAATGTATGAGGATGTACCATCTCCCTTTTCTGCAGCAACTTAAATTTTATGGCTTCATGGAGCTCAGGGAGTGGAAGGAGAGATTAAGAGAGATGCTCTGAGCTAGGAGTACTCTACTTTGCCTTCCTGAGTGGGATGGGAGCTGTATTAAAGCTGAGAGACTTCAAATAAAGTCACAATATACCAGACTGTGGAGGGAGAATTCCAGAGTGAATGGCCTATAAGAGATAGTTTGAGCATCTGTATTAAAAAATTATTTATAACTGTTTCTCAGAGTTCCTATGCACACCCAGTCATAAAGATGTGTAGAAGAAACTAGACCAAATGAGGCTAAGTGGCGATTAACCCAGGTCAATAAAGACAAGAAGGTGTTCCATTGCCCTGTGTTGTGAGTGCACGATGCTCATGACCACTAATCAAGAGATGGTGGTTTTCAGAATTAAGCTTTAAGAGTGGGTAGTATCAGCTATTTGACATAAGTAGGTGTATAAGACAAGAAGCCTTAGGCTATTTGCTGTGCCCCAACTTTGTGGTGACAGAGACTTGGGATATGGAAGATTTGAGAATGATGGTCGATCTTGGCTATATATGGGTACCTGTCATGGTTTGGAGGAAACCAAGCAATACCTTCATAAGGGGACATATGTCCCATGTCAGTGGAATATGTGAGCTGAGCATCAGGAGAAATAAGCACTCCCTTAAGGATTTTTGCCATCATCACTGGCCTCGTGCTACCTAGTTCAGGGGCCTACACCATTTTTAGAGTTTAATAGATAATCGAAGTGACCTGTAAATAACTATGTCCAAATTCCCAAGTTTCTCTATCTGATTTAACTCAAAGTTAACAAATGTGGGCTAGAATCCCTGCCGGAGGGCTGGAGTCCACCTCAAACACTGAGGGAGGTGAAGGTCCCCCATTCCAGAGCCTTGAGGTGCAAAATAACAACACGGTGTGGTGAGTCAGCCACTCCTCCAGGAGAAAAAAGGCACGCTAAGATCTTACCTTGCCGGTGTTTTCCTGGCTGTCACACACTTCTGGTGATTAGCTGTGAATCTTCAACTACAGAGCGTTCCTGGTTGCCCCAGAACCTCCAGCAGAGGGCAGGACAGGAACAATCTGGGTCTATTGTTCCATCTCAACCTCACCAGGGATGCAGGAGTATTCAGCAGACTCTCCCTATCATGCTTCCCTGCTGATTTCATTCAATTCCTTTTGCCTGTGCTGGGTGTGGCTCAGTGCCTGCCTGCAATGAGTATGGGGTGGTCTACACCGACCCTCTGCCAAGTGAACAGGGGAATATTTTTAAGACTATTATTAAGGCTAATTGAACTGACTGCCTCCCTCACTACCCCCAACCCATCCCATTCCACTCAATTCAAAGATAGAAAAGGAGGAGGAAGGAAAGAGAAAGAAAAGAGGCTTGCATAGTTTACATATGGATATATGAGGGAACACATTTTAACAAATTTTTGATTTTATTGCACAGAAAACTAGAACTGTCAGTCAATTTATTGTAAGAATCTGTGAAGAATATTACCGTGAGGGCAATGGAACTAGCTGAGAGAACAATCAGTGATTTATGTAAGCTGGGATGCCAAGCAAACCCGTAGAAGTGACAGAAATTAGGAAGGTCCTTTATGCCCCATTCATTGCCAGAACTCTGATTTGGAACAAAAGGTCCATTTGAAACCTGGACTGCCTTCTTTCTACTTGGAGCAACTTGTACCAACTTCTAGAGGTTAATTAACTACAAAACAAAAAAGTCATCTAATAGGAATATGATAATTCAATTAAGCAACATAATCCCATAAACCCAGTCCAAACCCCACCAGTATCCTGAAACCCAAAACCTTGAAGCCCCATCATTCATGCGCCCCACCATTATTCCCTTTCTCTTATAAACCTTTCCTCCATTTCACACTACCCACCCCCACAAAATATATGATTATCATACATTTGCAATTGCTGATCATTTAATTGTTGATGGAAAGGTAGGGGCCATTCAAAAATAATGAGTGCATAGTCAGGATATTTGGTTGTAAGAATATCAGCCTGTCTCAAGTGATTTATTTAAGGGGATTTATTATGAGGTTACCTGTGTGGCAGTAAGGGAGATGGGGTTTCACCAGACTGCAAAGCTGATCACATAAAAGAAATGGGAGCCATGATTGATAGAGCCTACCATGGAGGAGAGAATCATTTGGGATTCAAGGCTGCTCTGGGGAACAGGGTATTTCATGGGCCCTCAGCAGCAGTCTGTAATTCTCTGTTGACTTCCTTCTGATTTTACTGCTTCTGCCTAATTACCCTCTTCTCTATTCTACTCATATCTTTGCTTTATGGTGTATTTTCTGATACTTATGATTTGGCTCCTTCACGTTTCCTCTGCTTTATGTCTGCTTTGGTGTTTTTTAATCTTCACCTCCCCCCCTACTAATTATAGTTCTTTCTGTATTTCACATTCAAATTCCTGCCACATTAAAATTCCTGAGGAAGATCCTTTGATTGGGCTAGATAATCACCATGATTCCTGTCCAGCAGAACTTTCGAATGGGCCAGTCCATAGTGAGCTGCTTACTCTGGTCCAAACAGCTACAGCCGATGTGCATGGTTACTCAGGCAGAGAACAGGTTCACGGACAGGGAAAGAACCCTCACGGCCATGGCCTCAGCAGGGTGGTTGCTTACTGGTTTCCTGTGTAAGACCACTACTGCTACATCGCAGGTGCTGTAACTGATCTGCCTACATTCATAGAAGTCACATTTTGTCTAGAAATTTGTACAAGTCAAATTCCCTTACAACAAAAATTCTCATATGAATAATCTCAGGCTATAAAGAAAGATTACAATGCATCAACGGATACTTGTTTGATTTAAGAAAAGGTAATTTTGTTCACTGGATTTGATTCCTTCCATCTTTTCTTTCTTTCTTCCTTCCTTCCTCCCTGCTTCCCTCTTTCCCTTTTTCTTGTCTCTTCGGACTTCTACATTTACAATTATCTCATGCATATTCTATATAGTTTTGAGTTGCTTGGTCATGATGCATACTGTTGAGCCTTTTCTTCATCGTTAAAGTCACTCACTGCAGCCATGAACTTGCAAATTAGAACTAACTGCTCTCTCAAATTTTCTAAACCAAGGCTACCATGGTTGTTGGCTGATAGCTGTTAAATGGTGGGTTTCTGGAGGGTCATGTTCAATTTTAAAGTATTCAAAGCTTATCAAGAGGGATTATTCTCTATTTAATACTTTCTTTGCATAAAAAAAAAAAAATTCCAACAACAGAATGTAACAGTTTTAAAGGAAAATATTTAAAAACAAGTTTAAATATAAATTTTTATAAGTTATACATACATTTGAGTCTCATCTCTCTGTCTAACTATATACCACTTATGAACTCTACTTTTTAAAATTGGAGCCAGTCAGATGTGGGTTGAAATTACAAGTCTACTGATTATTAAGTCTATGTCTTAGGCAAAATATTAGGCTAGGCTTCCATAGCTTCATTTATAAAATCATGATGACAAGTTTACTCTTATACAGCTCCTGTTTTTAAGGTCAAATCAGACTAAATTACACATTAAACATGAAAATCACCAAGCACAGTGTTCTGGTTCATGGAAGAAAGTTAAGAAATATTAAATCTCCTCTCTACTACTGTAACACAACTATTTTTATTTTTGCATATACTTGATGTAGGCTCTACCTCCTTCATCGCAGAGTGAGCACACAACTTATTATCAAGAAAAGACAATTTTGCAAGTGAAAGTGGGTGCTATTAATTATTAGTCCAGGAGGATGTATATCAAATAAGACTGTCTCCAGGACACCGGGAGTGTGGTTGCTCTATCTATAGACCCCTTCTTGTTGGTTTGGGTTCAGGACCCTGGCAGTTATTTAGGAGTTGAGTAATCACAGGCGATGTTTACCTGGAATTTTCTGACAATATTGTTTCTTCACTCTCCTTTAACTCCTTCATTTGCTTGCTTCATGGCTTCTGTAGTCATTTGCTGTGATGATCCCTGGCATAAACTCTCAGCTCCTTAGCACCCCATGTTGACTATTCCCATCTCTCAGAACTCAGCACCTGCATTAAGGGATTTGAATGAAGCTGGAGAAAAATGTAAATCCATGCTGACGCTTGGTACGTATCTCAGATGGGTCTTCTGCTCTGCCCAACAATCCAACTACACTGCCCTCGTCATTCTGTTTTATGCTCTCTGATGGACTATTTCAGACATTCTCTTCTCTCCTCGGACAACGCCCCCTTCCCATGACGTGCATGCTTCTCATTCTACTAAGAAAACGGAAGCAATTAGAACTCTGTGTCTTCCAGCCGCTAAACCTTTCAACCTACTGTGTCTGAACCTATACTCTCACAACCACCATACTGCACAGCTCCGGGGAGCGTGCTTCACATTCCTGTCTCCGTGACCAGTACCTTCTGGAACACATTGCCACAGCAATGCTTACTTAGTGTCTGCACTTTCTCACCTCACGATCTCTCTTTAATCAAGTCTCATTCTGGATTTTATTTCTCTTGCAAATCTATTCTCTTCTCGGCTTTACCTTAGTCAACCCCTCTGTCCTGATTTTCCTTCACTGGCTGATCTTTCTGCCTCTTTTCTGAAGACCCCTTCTCTGCCTCACAGAGCTAGATGGTCTATGTTCAAACCTTGACTCTATTACTCACCAGCAGGTTTCTTTGCCTGTTCATGAGTCACTTTCTTCATTTGTAAAATAAAGGTAAAATAGCTTTTATGTCAGAAGATCATTGTAAGCATTAAATAAGTTAATTCAGGTCAATCCTTAGACAAGTGCCTACTAAATAGTAGGATTCAATAACTGTGCTATTAGATTTTTGATTAAATGTTAGTGTGTCCCAGGGTTTTATATTTGGCCATCTTCTCTTCCCTATCTGCACTATCTACCTAAGAGAACTCCTCCAGTCTTTTAACTCTAAATTCCACTCTCACCAAAGCTTCCCCAAATGTTTATCTCTAGCCATAACCTCCGCCTCATTCCTTGGCTTGCAGCTGCCTTCCTCCATCTTCAAAGCCAGCATCACAGCATCTCTCTGACACTGTTTTCATCATCACATTTCTTTCTCCAATTCTCTTCTTTGGCCTCCTTCTTACACTTTAAAAAATTCTTGTGATTACATTAGGCCCACTCAGATAATCTAGGATAATATCTCTATTTTAAAGTCAGTTTATTAGCAGCCTTAATTCCATCTGCAACCTTAATTCCCTTTTACATGTCACTTCACATATGTACAGATTCCGCATCATAGGATGTGGACATCTTTGGGAGACCATTACTCTGCCTACCGCATGCACCAACCTCCAACCTGGCAACTAATTCCATCTTTACTCAACAGTGAAGTGGCCACTCCACCACTTGCCCAATCGACCTCTCCTGCCCCATACCAAGAGAAAGAAAATCTCAAAAAGGGAAAATGGATTTTAAGCTATTGATTCTGGTTGGATATGAATCTAATTTTATAGAAACCATAAGTGGAATCTGCAATCTTTGTAAAGTGTGACATTGTTACTTAGAAAACATGCTAGACTGTATCCATTTGAAGGACGGAAAACTTCAGTTTCTCTTTTTTGGGGAGATGAAATAGCTGATATACAATTCTCTACAAAGGACAAGAAGCTCATCTACCACGGTTTATTTTTCCTCTGTAAATGCTTCTAATATTTGAAAAATTGCCAAAATTTTATGACTATAAAATTGATAGGAAGAATGAATAAGTAAAGCATGCTTATCAAAAAAAGCTTATTATCATACATTCAAAATTGTTCTTCACTTTAAGACCGGAAAACTGGGTAAATATTGTCTAAGAACACTTAGGTTATCTCTGAAAGTCATAGTTCTATAAATTAATTAAAATGGAAGAATCTTGATTTCACATATCTATGAGAGCAGGAAACAAAGTGAAATACATATCTGACACAAGATCCAAGCTACCTAATAAAGGATTATCTTTCTATTTAGAGACGATACAGTCAAGTCGCTATCAGCTGAAAAGTCTAAGCTAATAAAAACTAAACCCCTGTGTCCCTTCCTCCCGCTGTTTCACCAGAACTAAAGGTCAGTAAGTCAATCAGACAACACCGCTGAGGGCCTTCTATGGGCAAGGCACTGTGATTAATTCAGGAAAGCAAATACAAAATAGCTTTTTAGAAGGAACTTGCTAAAATAATTCTTACCATATTATTTAAAGATGTGTACATGTGAAAAGAATATCTCCTGGTTTAATTTAATAGTTATTCCCAGATATGCCACCAAAAAACAAATTAGGATATCTATGAAATTCTTACCTTGGAGCATATAGAAAAGAGGATGATCATCTGTTGCCCCAGTATCTGCAGACGAAGTGAAACGAGTGGGATTTCCACATTCTAACCAACATTAAACTTAATATCTCTTGGATTTGACGCGTGTCACAGGCTTAAGAAGTGCAGGCTAATTTGCCTCACTAATTCCCATGTTGTGAAAGGAAGCCAAACATGTAGAAAGACCCCATTAGACACTGCTACTTAACGACTCCAGTGTGCCTCATTTTCGAAAAGTACCTGCTGAGATTCTTTTGAAGTGTGATGATTATTATTCAATTGAAAACACTCTTAAGTTTTTATGAATTTATAAAATGATTGATCAGCCTCGTCTATGGGTTGCTCCAGATGTTGCTTTCCAGGCCGTAATTTTTATGAGCCTACATTAAAGGTCAAAGAGCTGCGAGTCAGGGGGACTGGTTAGAGCCTAAAGTCTGGAGAGGTGATGCTTAATCATTTAAGGGGCAGGAAAGCAATGAAATGACCATTTGGGCGTTTTGCATTTTATTGAGCATATGAGATATAAATATAGGGGACAACCAGCTCAGGTCACCTATAAACTGGGATTAATGCCTTAAGAGTCTTTCATCTCTAAAAGTCTTTCATCTCTAAAAAAAATTACCTGAAACTCAATGGAGGTAGTAAGCGATGTCTTGTAATCAAAATTCAGCTTAAGGCTCCACTGCATTTTCTTATTTCCAAGCCCTGACCTTACAAGTCAGCTTCTACCCTGAGGCTCTGATGCCTGGGGAAGGTGAAAAGCTGAGCCTTTGAAACAACAGAAATAAAGCTGATCCACGGATTTGACTTGAATCAATCCACTCATTCATTCTTCAGCAAACATTAAAGGAGCACTCCCAGGCCACTGGTGGCATATAAAGATGCCGCAACATTGCCCCGCCCTCCAGTAGCAAACGATTCCTTTATATGGAGGAAGAGAGAAAGTGAGTGGGACCACATGAAGCTCAAGAGAAATGGCAGGAAAGTATCCAAGAGAGGCAGGAGGGCCTTCAGAAGACCCTCTGGATAACTGGATTATCAGTTCCACTGATACAGGAAGCAGGATATGGGAGATGTTAAGCCATAGATTCTGGAGTCAGATAGACCTGAGTTTGAATTCTGCTTCTGTAACTTCTAATATTGGTGACCTTGCTCAGGTTACTTAGCTCCTAGGCCTTTGTTCCTGGACATAACACTAACACCTTCATAGGCTTCTTGTGGGGACCAATAATGTTATTCTAAAGGACTTCAACGCTTGGCACATAAGGAGCATTCACCAGGAGGTCATTGTTATTTATTTATTTATTTATGTGTGTGAGGAAGATTGGCCCTGAGCTAACATCTGTGCCAATCTTCTTCTATTTTGTACATGGGACACTGCCACAACGTGGCTTGATAAGTGGTATGTAGGTATCCGAACCCTTGAACCCTGGGCCACCGAAACAGAGCCAGCAAACTTAACCACTATGCCACTGGGCTGGCCCTAAGCCTACTCTTTATTGAAACATTTTATCTATGGCTTTGAGTGCACTGATTAAATGTCATATTTATTGGTGTATTCTGGAGTTGAAAATCACAGCCCCAGAATGGCCCAAATGTTTGTTCCTTAATAGTAGCTGTTTTTAATATAGGAAGAAATGGAGCACACATGGAGTAATAATATTTATAAACACTCCTTCTTCGCTAGCTGGATCCCTGCAGTGAATGAGTCCTCAGGGTGCTGTCTCCTTCCTGTCTCTTTTCTGAACTGTAACAGGAGGGTCCTCAATGGTTAAGAAGTATTTAGAAACCAGCCTGCTCCTTATTATGGAGAAAGTATTTCTTATGCCCTACCTGATCACCACCGCTTGAATTTAACCTCATTCCTTCTTTCTTTGCCTTCATCAGAGATAAGGCATAACTGGGCAGTAACCTCCTTGTTTACTCCATTACTCAAGAGAGCGATGCTGTATTTAAGCTCCCTCAAGTCCAGGCTACTTTTAGTCTTTTAAAATTTCTCTCTTTAGTACTTTCATGAAATTTTCAACCATCTGGATTTTCCACCTATATTCTTCTTTAAATATTTTTTTTCTTTCTCTATTTCTTCCCTGGACATCGCCTCTCAATATCTCTCCCACTGAAAAAGCATTCTTTGTTCCATGAAGTCCTTCATTTGGGGCCACTGCTGACTATCAATTCAAGCAGTAGAGCCCTACCTGATAAAGCACCGGCCCACTGACCCCCTTTTCCCATTCCCTGGCTACCCCTGGACAGCCATGGCCATTTCTGAAGGACCCCCACGCACCTCTGAGGTTAGGAATGAGGCAGTTTATTTATAGCTCCTTTATTTAATTGGCCTGTTTAGTTTTGCAGCTTGCAGCTATTGAGTTCCAAACCTTAGTGACCAATGATGTGTGCAGTCATCAAAAGTCTCTTAATTTTCTCCCTGAGTGAACCTGGCACACGAAAGTTTAGGGTTATTAATGGTTGTTCTGCAAACTACCAACCTGCGCTTACTTGGTGTAGAAGACCTTTGCGGGAGAGGGTAGACTGTTAACATTTCAGGAACTGGGTTTCCCACCACCTGACAGCTGAGTGCCAGAGAAATTGGAGATGGGGTGGAAAGTTGCCAAAGAACATTTTTTCAATCCTACCAGCAAGATCCCTCCACACTCATCCTCCTATCCCGCTGTCCAATGCCTTTGTGCCACTTAAGCTTTCTGGAATTGAGGTATAACCCCTGGGAAAAGGGATGAGCATCTTGACATCGTTTCTGTCATTCAGTGGAATGGGCACTAAAAACTAAAATTAAGTTTAAATGAAGACAAGGGTAATATTAAATATTTAGCAACTGTATAACCCTGGTACTCACCAATCAGAACAGATGTTTGGCTGAAAAATCTGGAAGGCTGCCTGCTGTGCCTGGCATAATCTCTTAGACTGCTAGAACATTCAGAGGGCTGGGGGTTTGTGGAGCAGGGCCTGGTGTGGCAGTGCCAGTGGAGGGGCATGCACTTCAACCAACAATGAAACATTTCAATATTTAATTAACGTCTGCTTGTGCTGGTACACATCAGCTCAATATCAGGTCTGGTGAAAAAAATAAATGAGCAAAGTTATATTTCTTGCTTATCTAAGTTTGCAAGTTGATTGGTGTATGCTGCATGTAAATTGAATGAAAGTTCTTTGCATGCAAATTTTCCTATCTTTCATCTCCATTGCTAGCACTTGTTTAATTTCCCACTATCATTGCCATTTATTTTATTCTTCAAGCAATAACACACACACACACACACACACACACACAAGAACAGAAACTACCTCACTGATTATAATGAACTCTTCAGATTTCTTTTCATTCTGATATAATTAAACAATTAAATAACTGAACACATTATTTCCATCTTAAGGAAGCAAAATTATTTGTTGAAAGACATGGTAAGAGGTAATACTGATAGGCTTACTATATCAGATTCTTGTTTGTTTTAAAAGAGACCAAATAATGGTGATTAAACAAGATAAAAGTTTATTTCATTCTCATATGCATGGGCTATGAGGGTGTTTCTACCCCACAAAGTAGACAAGAGTCCCAAGTCCTTCCTTTCTTGTCCCTCTGCCTTCTCCTAAGACACTGCTTTTGTCTATGTGGTTGAAGGCAGCTATTGACCATCATGTCCACACTGCAGCTCTTTATCCAGTAATCAAGAGGAAGGGGAAATGTCTTAGTCCGTTCAGGCTGCTGGAACAAAATAATGCAGACTGACTGCCCTATAAACAGCAGAAATTTATTTCTCACAGTTCTGGAGGCTGGAAGTCCCGGATCAGGGTGCTACAATGGTTGGGTGAGGGCCCTTTTCTGTGTCACAGATTTTTTGTTGAATGCTCACATGGCAGAAGGGGCCAGGGAGCTCTGTGGGGTCTGTTTTATAAAAGCACTAATCCCATTCCTGAGGGTCCCATCATCATGACCTAATCACCCCCCAAAGGCCCTACCTTCTAACACCATCACGTTGGGCATTAGGATTCAACATGTGAATTTTGGGGGTGACACAAAATTCAGAGCATAGCAGGAGGGTAAGCAATGACTTCAGAGAGCAAGACCCAAAAGTTGCACACGTTGATTTTGCTCATAACCCATTGGCTAGAACTGAGTCACGCGGCTGTGTCTATCTGCACGGGAGATGGTAGTCTTATCTGGGCAGCTGTGTATCCAGCTAAAACTCAAGGGGTTCTAGATACCAAGGGACAGCTAGTGGTTTCTGCCACGTTCATGGAAATAAGTTTACTACTATCCTAGTCCATTGCTACTGTAAAGGTTGTGTGATACTTTATATCTTAAGTGGGTAGGTAGAGTGGTTTTAGATAGCTGTCTTTTCAGTGTCATCACACACACTGCTCTGTTCATTCTGATCCTGTGTATTTACATGGTCTTTCTTAAATATACTACTAAACCGTGGTCACATGGTTCCCACAAAATTTCCAAAATTCAACCCAACTATATGAAGCTGTTTTTATTCTTAGAGTTCTGGTACTGTATGTTCTTCTATTTATATTCCAGTCTCTTCAAACACATCTTTGTGTGACTTTAATGAATTATTATTAATTGCTTCATTCTCTCTTTTTTTCTCTCTCAGCCTCCCCTTGCCTCGGTTCATATTTACGCCTCCACCTCCCATATATCTGCTTACATTGATTTCTCTGGGCCTCTTGAGCAGTGACTGTCTTCTCCCTCATCTTAAGATATTAAGATATCACGGTATTTTCCCATTTCTTCCTTTTCTCTTTTAAGATCTCAGGTGAAATCTTCAGGATTTAAATATCAAACCCTCCTCTTTTTCTTAGTAGGAACAGTTTTTGCCTTCTCCATTGTTTTTAATAGCATCTGTCCACCCTATGTACTTCCTAATTTCTTTCGATCTTTTTCTTTCTGGAAAGACTTTGAATTTATCATCTTTATTAATTAGACCCTCCTGACATTCTGTGGTTTCCTGTTAGTGTTTTGGTTCCTTTTGAGTTCTTGCAGTTGTATGCTACAGTGTTGTGTTCCTGATGAGATTGTGGGGTTTAAGTGTAAAAATAATAAGATCTGGAACAATCTGTGCTTTACTCGCAACTGGGGTATTCGACAAACTTGTGGGGTTTGAAAAGAAGGCCCATTTCATACAATCACAGTTAGTCCATCATTGCAATGTATATTCACCAGCGGAAACAACTGTATGTTGTTACTTATTTAAAACATCTGACACATACTACTGAGGCTCTAGTACAGTGGTGACAACTATGACCCACCCCCATCTTACTTCCAATATATGCATTTTTTTCATCTCTATTTTAAGAGTTCTATATCATGTGTGGCTTTCATGGAAGCCTATCTCAAGTCAGTACTGGAATTAGACCAGGTATAGAAAACCAAATGAAGTGACTATCAAGGAGGATTTTTCCTTTTTTGTGTGTGTGAGGAAGATTGGCCCTGAGCGAACATATGTTGCCAATCTTCCTCTTTTTGCTTGAAGAAGATGGTTGCTGAGCTAACATCTGTGCCAGTCTTCCTCTATTTTATGTGGGATGTCACCACAGCATGGTTTGATGAGTGGTGCTAGGTCCGCACCCGGGATCTGAACCTGTGAACCCCAGGCTGCCAAAGTGGAGCACTCAAACTTAACCACTATGCCACCGGGCCGGCCCCAGAAATGTTTTTCTTTAACTTCCTTCTTCAGAAACCTCAACCAGTCACTAATACTTAAGACGTTTAAAATCAGAAACAGCTGCAAACCTTTTTTCCAGCTTGCCACCTGGTTTGATTGTGCTTCTTGCTATCTACGAATCTTGGTGTCTTCATCTATAAAATAAGTTTAAGACTGCATCTTATGTGACAGCCTGAGATGAATACAAGAGTTATGCCAATAAAATACAATGACATGCTCCTTTCCTAGAAAGTATTTCCAACCTGGAGGGTTCAAAAACTTGCGAGGTAGAAAAGGCAAATGTCAGATAGGTGAGGAGGTAAGAAGAGACCACCTGGCACCTTGAAAAGCTGGGGTACATTCCAGGCCATTGAAAGCAGTTACAGACTTGATTTCAGAGCAAACCTTTAGCATCTTGCAGAAATCTTGGCGCGCAGGAAAGGTGTGAGAAACGTTATTCTAACTGTCAACAAGGGAAAACATACTCTCAGTTTCAGGCAGGGCTTGATCTTGATCTGCAGAAAGTTTACAGAATGCATTATGAAATATATGGTTTTTGAGAACTAAAAAGGGTGTGTGCATGGATTCTGGATCAAGGTAGCTAACTGAGCACACAGATTTCTCTCTCCTACCTTCCCAACTCACACTGAAATGACAGAAAAAAATACAAGAGAAAGGATGGGGTTCTGAGATTGCTGGAGAAACAGACCAGCAAAATGATGTAGAGAAAGCTAACATAGAGATAAGAACTGTCTTTCTCAGTGAGATTTAAGAAGCATACAAGCTTGAAATCAGCAAGGGTGAGGTGAGGGAGTGGGCTACAGAACAACCAGTGGGATCATTAATTAAAGGACTTTGAAAGAGCTGAGTTAGTTATCTGTTTTGTATATACAAAAGGACTGGCTATGATGTTTGTTCCCTAGATGAAGCCTGAGAGAATAACCCCTTAAAAAAGGTGGGGAAGGGGGTGGCCCAGTGGCATGGTAGTTAAGTTCGCACACTCTGCTTTGGCAGCCCAGGGTTCTGCTAGGGTGGCATCCCACATATAATAGAGGAAGATTGGCACAGATGTTAGCACAGTGACAATCTTCCTCAAACAAAAAGAAGAAGATTGGCAACAGATGTTAGCTCAGGGCCAATCTTCCTCACACACGCACACACACAGAAAAAGTGGATGGGTGTTTTTCATGTCTGTGTGTGTGTAGGGGCAAGGTTTCTTAGCATAAGCATTGGAGTCAAACAGAAGAGACTGTACTTGGTAATGTCAGACACCCACTATGGATAGAGAAGAGAAAAAAGAATGTAAGGAAGCCAGCTACGCAGAGGAGAAAAATAATCTGAATTACTGCATCTCCAGAATAAAGCCATCTTTGTGTCTTCTCCAACTATACCAGAAGCCCTGGCATTGGGGCATTTCTGCCCATTCATTGGCAAAGCTGGAAAATTAACATCTCATTGAGGGGAGCCTTGCAATTAAAAGTAATTTTTGAAACTCCTGAGGAATCCTATTGCACTTCCTGAATTGTTATGGGGCGAATTGTGCCCCCCAAAATTCATATGTCGAAGTCCTAACCCCCAGGACCTGAGAATGTGATCGTATTTGGAGACAGGGCCTTAAATGAGATAATTCAGTTAAAATGAGGGCATTAGAGTGTGGCCAAATCCAATATGACTGTTGTCCTTACAGAAAGAGGAAATTTAGACACACAAACAGAGGGAAGATGGATGTGAAGATACGGGCAAAAGGCAGCCACCTATAGGCCAAGGAGAGAGGCTTCAAAACCAACCCTGCCGACATCTTGATCTTGGACTCCCAGCGTCCAGAACTGCGAGATGATAAATTTCCGTTCTTTAAGCCACCCAGCCTGTGGCACTTTGTTTTGGTAGCCCTAGCCAACTAATAGACCTATCGACTGACCAAACCCTTTACTTTTAAGTATAAAAAGCATCCAAGTATTGCCAGTCATTTGAAGAAAACCAGTAACATGGATGAGAAGCCCTGAGACGAACAGAGGGAAGAACTAACCTCAGAGGAAACAGATAATTCCAGAAACAGAAGAGAATATTAAAAATAATTATTAATCATGGAGATTCAAGGGACTTTTATACTAAAGACAAAAACTGTTCAAGTGCTTAGAAAATGTGTAAAATTCTAAGCTCTTCAAACAAGTCCATCAGACAAGTGTAGCAAGGAAAAAGAAATGCAAAAATCAGAAGTGGAAAGCTGCTGGCTCACATGTGGAATACGTCCTGGACATGTATTTTGTGTGCATAATGTTCTAAAATTTTTAACTTTTAGACGTGTTGCATCTCCTACAAAAAGTTTCTCTCACGTGTGTTAACAATCTGGGCCTTAAAGAAGTTTGCATTTTTTGTTCTTGCAATAGAATGATCTCATTTATGAATATGTATTCACATTTTAAATACATTGTTATTATATCTAATCCAAGATCAAACTGAAAGAATAATTCAATACATTAATCAAGATTAGCAAATTAATTTAAAAGTTTTTTGAACGTTTTACCTTTAAAAATGTATGAGATTGCTAAGAGAATAAAGAAAGATGCAAAGATGCAAAAAATATACATAAAAATGCTACCTTTTGGGTAAGAAAAAAAGAAATATGTATTGTTTTTTAAAAAAGAAACACAAGAAAGATAAATCGAAGACCAAAGAAATTTATGAGCCAGTGAATAGGAACATGGTAAGTAGAAACAGGGTGAAATAATGGAACATCCCTTTGAATATTTATATATTTATATATATATACACACACACATATATTTATATATATTTATATTTGTAGTTTTGACTTTGAACTATATTAATTTTTTATATTAAAAAATGATCTTAAATCAGTAAGAATAGGAGAAGTCCAAAAATTGAATACAAACATAAATAAATCTAAGTAGATATCAAATAGATAACATAAACACACAGAAGATAATAGAAAGACATCTAACTAACTTTTGAACAATTCCTTGTCCATCATCAGTGGGAGTGAAGGAACAGCAGGAAGAATCATGCAGTGTTGGACTGAAATTAGAGGTATCAGTGATCAAAAACCAAATAAAACTCTACTGCATGGATCTAGAAGCAAGCACATCCTTGGTCAATAAGAACATCTGGTTACCATATTTTGTTTTCCCAGTAAAAAGAACATGGGATCTTTGGAGACACACTAATTCCAGGGTTAAGACAAGGAAAGTATAAGGTGAGTATAGAAGAAATAAACTGCCCAAAAACTGATAGAAGCATGTCAAGAGGACATGAAAATAGTTTAAAGGGATTCCCACTGGCCAAATTTGGGAACATTTGCACACCAATTGAATAACAAGGGTGAATTTGATGAGTCTATGATGGTACCAAACAAAATTAAAACATAAGACTAAAAAAGCCCATCTTTATAGAAGAATGCCAACTATAAACGTGAAAGGAATGAATACCATAAGCAGAAAAATCACCATTTTACAAGCACTACAGGAATAATTCAATTCAGGCAAGAATCACCCCATGTACTAAAACCATGGGTGAAAGACTATTAAGGAATGGCGTTTTCACACAGTTGCAAAATACCACCCCTCAGATGACTTCCCAGTTATGAAAGGGAAAATCTGCTTGTATGGTTTTGTAGATTGCCTTGGCCAAGTGATCAAAATATCTTCCATGTGGGATAAACACCCCCAATGCAATGTACTGAGAAGAATAGAACTATTCTTTCCATAAATGTTTAACCTGCATTCAATTATGAGGACAATTCAGACAATTGATATTGAGCGGCATTCGGCAAAACCACTGCCTGGACATTTCAAAAATGTCAATGCCTTGAAAAGCAATAAAAGTTGAGAAACTGTTCTGGATTAAAGAAGACTGAAGAGAGAGGAAAACAAAAGGCAGTGTGTGAGCTTTGATGGACCCTGGATCATTATTGGGCTAGTGGAGGTAACTGAATATGGCTCATATAATAGATAATATTATAATATTAATATTTCCTGGTGATAACTCTATTTGACTACTTAGAATAATGTCCTTGCTCTTGGCAGATACAAGCTGAAATATTTGGCATTAAGGGTAATGATGTTTGTTTGCTAGTAATTCTTAAATGGCTCTGGTTATAATACATGTATACACACATATACACATATGTGTGTATGTATGTGTATAAATAGAAATAGAGAAGTAAATGTGATGAAATTTTAATAACTGGTAAATCTGCATGAAGGGTATAATGATATTTCTTGCAGTATTCTTGCAACTTTTCTGTAAGTTTGAAAATATTTAAAATAAAATTGGTGAAAGGTTTGAGGCTTAACTCTTTGTGTGAGAAGACTAGAAAAAAATATTAGCTTTTTTCTACAGCAAATATAGCAACTTGGTATTTTTAAGTTTAATTAAACAAAGTAAAAGCACAGGTTTCGTAGGAAGGCCAACAAGGATTCTAGTCTTAGCAGTACCGTTAACACTGCTTCCTAGTGGTATATCCGAAGGCAAGTTGCTTAAATTCACTGTAAAACAGAGATAACAACAGTACTCATCTGCGATAGAGGGAGGCCGGATGCCTAGTCAGTATTCATTCTTCAATTCTTTCGTATTAAAAGAATGGTCAGTTTGATGACACTGACAAGACATCCAGCTGTGTAACTACATTTTGCAGAATTCTTGGCAGAATGGTCATATTTAGGCTCAAGAGATGTAAGTGGAGGTCGTTGAATAAGGGCTTTGACAGGTGGTACACTCAGGATACTGGTGACTTTTGCCTTTGCTCCTTTCCTTCCTTCTGGTTCCTGCCTAGAAGACGGATGCAATACTTGGAGCTCCAAGCTGTCTCTGGGCATTGTGAAACTTCTCCTCCAGCTTGGGATCACCTGCTTCTGGACTTCCTTTTACATGCAAAGACACACCATTATTTAGTTAAATACACATTATTTAGATTTTCTAATAAATGCAACCCAAAGCAATTCCTCATTTACATACTATCTTATAGAATTGTAAGGATTGAATTTGGTAATAGGTATAAAATGCTTACTACATTCTTAGCACACCCAAGAAGTCTTGATAGATGTTTAGCTACTATCATATAGTGTAGTATAAAAGAGTGTTCTTTCCCATTGACCTAGGGAGAGAATGAATGTGTCCCTCTCTTTCAAAATTCCCTTTTCAAATATTCCTTTTCAGCTCAGAGAATACAAACCAATTCAGAATTCTTCAAATATCTTGTATATTTAAACATAACTCCTTGAAGAGATTATCATAATCAGCCCCATATTTGAACTGAAGATAGGAAATAGGTTTCTTGAACTAATGTAACCAAGTCATGTTTAGTGAATAATTGCTGTTATAAGAGTCTGAATGATTTATAAAGTTATGAAAGTGATTATCAAGTATGCTAAGTGAATCCAAATATATAAAACCCTGCATTTATGTGATATGTGGTCTCGATAAATAAAAACATATAAATGAATAGCAGTGTTTGCAAACTTGGCAAGCTGGTTGAATAAATAATGTGATATATAAACGGGCAATTCTGTATATTTCTTTTGCTATAAAGTGGTAAATAAATATACATATGCTTAACTTGCCTTGAAATAAAACAGGTCTAGCATGGTTGAATTCCAAAGCCAGAAATTATCTTAAAAAACCCACACAGTGTTTCTTGATCATAGGAAGGGGCAAAGTTTCCTGTTTAACTTAGTTAAGATGTTACTTACTTAACATGTAAGTGTTATTTACATGTTACTTACATAGTAAGATTTTACTTACTTTAGCAACTTAGTAACATCTGTAGTAAGATGTTACCGATATCTGAATACACTCTATCTCATAGAGTAATTTTTCTTCTTGTCATGTTCTGTTTGGAGACTGTCTGTGTGAATAAGTATACACATAACAAGGTGTTGTGTGACTAGAAAACAAAATGCCCAATTGGTGGTGAAGTGGAATTCCTCTTGAATTTTTAACACTTTATTATTCAAGTCTGTGTAAGACAGAGATAGCACACCAATTTTTAAACCTAGGAGTCTGATAATTCATTCCATAGCATTTGACACATTCACTTTCGCATGTAATGAAAATTTATAATTGAAGCAAAGAATTATAAGGGGAATAAACATATAATGAATACTAAACAAGCCTGGCCCTGCATACATTTTTCTTTTCACTTGTCACGATAACCTTGTGAGGTGGTTGTGATTATCCCCATTTGTGTGGACTGGGGAACTGTGTCAGTCAATGTTTTAGCAGGAAGCAGATGGGACCCTTGAATTAGGATAAATCAAGGATAGCTTAATAAAGGGACTCCTTATGAAGCTGTCCTCAGGGCGAGGAACCCACAGGGAATAGTGCAGCCTCCCAGGGCTAGTCATAATGAGCTGCTCCCACACCGAGGCTCAAAGGACAAGGGGAGGAAGGAGGAGTGGACACTGGACCCAGGAAGGAGACTGGTAGAGCAAGATGCCTTGAGAGATATTGCGACCTTTAATTAGTTGACAGAGCTGACTAGAGGGGACTTTGCAGGAAGGGAGCTGGAGTAAATGCTGGACCGTACTTCCTTGCCTCCAATCTCAATATGTCACCTCTCTTCCCTCCCTCCAGTCTCCTGCCAGGCTCTCCACAGCTGAACTTGAAGGGAAGCAAGTGGGCAAAGAAGTCTGATGACATAATCTTTGTAGGGCAGCCTCCTGTGACAGAGAACATAGTGCAGGAGTAGACAGTGCATCTGGGAGGACAAGTAGAAGATATCCAGCTCAGGAACTGAAGCTCAAAGAGGCAGGCTCTTTGTTAAGAGTCATACAGCTAGGAAGTTGAGGAGCCTCAACTGGAACTCAGGTCTGACATTCAAAAGGCTTTATTCTTTCCGTTATGTCAAGTGATGGCTCCTATTATTTTGGAGACAAGAAATGTATTTATATTTGCAATGTCTTCTCTAATCATCATGTTTCTCAACAGAAACTGATATAAAGCCTTAATGTGTCAATGTGGGTTCATCTATTTGTTCAATAAAATATCACAAGAAGAAAATCATGCAAAAAGCCATGGTTTTATGTTGCTCTGAATATACTCTACACAGACAAAGAGCAGATTAATTTTCTGTGGAGATAAGTAGCATAAGTCCAGAAAATTGACAAACCAAGCAATGGTTTCATTCTTTCAATCATGTATTTAATTCTATTTTACTGCTTAAGTCCCTGGAATCATTAAAATTCAAGTAGGGTTACAAACCCGTGTCTCCAGAAGGTCATCATGAGTTTGTTAAGGTCCCAACCATTAATAGGAAATCTGTTATTGTATCTTGAAAAATGGTTTCAAATTGCCCAAAAGAAAAATCAATTTTTTGAAAAATAATGAAATTGCAAATCAAAGGATAATTTTCCCTCTTTAAGAGCATCAGTCATTGTCACTGATAGCAGTCAAGTAAAACTGAAATGAAATACTTGCCATTTGCAGGAATCATTGAAAAACTAACTTTTTTTTTTTATAAGCTTCCATCAGATGTAAATAACTTTTCTTTGAACACCACCAGAGCCATCTCTGGAAAGATGAGAATATAATCATGATTCTTTTCTTCTAGGACATCATAGGCTTTATTTTAATTAATGGAGTGATTGAAAGTATATAGGATGGTTTTACTGGGTAATTCCCTAAGTGAATCATTTAACCTCTCAATGGAATGGCCTATTTTTTAAAAAATTTGGGTGAGTTTCCAGAGTTTACAATCCATAATTGATTTTTTTTTTTGACTAGAAGTAGTAATGATTCTTTTTTTTTTTTTTTTTCTGGGAAAGATTCGCTGTGAGCTAACATCTGTTGCCAATCTTCCTCTCTCTCTCTCTCTTTTTTTCCTTTCCCCAAAGCTCCACTACATAGTTGCGTATTCTAGCTGTATGTGAGCCACTGCCACAGCATGGCTACTGACAGACGAGCGGTATCATTCTGCCCTGAGGAACCAAACCTGGGTTGCCAAAGCAGAGTATGCTGAACTTTAACCACTAGGCCATCAAGTCTGGCTCCATAATTAATTATTTTTAATGAGTTGGTTAATACAAACAGTAATAGGTTATAGAAAAAGATATTGTTCCAAATGTGAAAACCAAGTTTTTAGCTTATGGCTAAAATTTCATTCAAGCTAATGCTAAATTCTGTGTGTTATTCAACAGAGTGACTGTGAATCAGTTTAACGAGGAATTTTCAGAATACCTTCTGAAAATATTTGTGAAGTGCCAACGTGGAACTTCTGACATCTCTGCAAACTATTCTATTTTATTCAAGGAATTCAGCTAAAGTGTGTTCAAGGATTGTAGCTAAAGTTGACTCTAGCTGTGGGTCAAGATAAAGTATTAATTTATACATCATTTTAAATGCTAAGAGGTAAATTATAGACAGAATTTGAGTAGGTAGAGATTCAGAAAGAGCCTCATACACAGTATTTTATATTTTTATCTTAGCATTTTTTTTTTTGTTGGGTGGGGAAAAAAGGAAGTGTGTTTGTTTCTCTGGGCTAGGGACATTGGTGTCCATTTTTATCAGCTAAATATTAAGAATCTGCATTAAACAGAATACTTAATATGCAAATTTTGGCATTGGCCTGCCTGGGTTTAGCTCGTAGCTCCACCACTCAGTAGCAGTGTAATGGAAAATCAGGATAATAATAATAGCACCTACTCCCCTGGGTTCCATGAAGAGTAAAAGAGTTAGCTTATGTGGAGCCCTTAAACAGAGCCTGTCACAGAGGATGCCTTTAGCAACTTTCACAATTGTGTGATATGTGGTTAAAGGCACTCCACTGTCCATACTCTGGTGTGGATCTTATTTATCATCAGCATACCCATCTTTTATATCCTACATAAGACAAACACTTATACAAAAAGTTACCACAAGGAAATTAGGGTGATTTAAAATTTGCAATTTCATATTATTTTCACAATTAAAGAGTAGAGAAATTGGAAAGGATTTTAAAGAGTGATGGAAGGGGAAAGAAGATGAGAGAATATAGTCTTGCAGCTAAGAAATCTGTTTTATTCTGAGCCTGACCGTTAACTAACTATCATCTTTGGGAAAATCATTTTCTCTCTCAGGTCTCAGTTCCGTTAGCTATGAAATGGGCATAATGACACCCTTGAGATAGTGCACGTGCTCCCACACAGTGTGTTCTTTTCATTGAAGACCATTTACACCCACATTTTGTATTTCCAAGTGCCTGGAAGCCTTTTATCCCTTCTTAGACTCTCGGATGTCTAGAGAGTAGTCAACTTCCTATTACATTCCCAGCCTTTAGGCCCTGTGTGTTAAGAACTAGGAAATGGGCTTAGAGAAGGCGGTCAAGAGAATCACTTATTTAGATGGGTGACACTGAGGGGCTCTCCAGCCAGGCACAGCAATCTGGGAGGCAGGGACCACTGGGTTAACCTTGCTGGACACAGTCATTTCTCACTTCATTAGCCCAAAGTTCATTCTGATCTGGGAATCTCATGCCAGGAACACAGTTCATTCCACTTCTAATTCAAAGCACCTGGACTCCTTTGGTCAGAGGCCACATCCTGGGGCTGGCTCTTCTCTGTATGGTGACCCGGGTCTTGCCTCAGCCTTCAATACAACAGCAAACACACCACAAGAAAGAGGCGTTTTAGTGGAACAAAGCCAAGAAAAACAAACATAACTGAGAATTTAAAATATTAAAGACCTATTAGCCGAGACAGTGGGAAGCCTACATCAGCCCTAAAGTAAGAAATGTGCCTAATTAGACAGGCGAGAGCTGTTAGAAGCAGTCTGAGTTAGTGAGAACGAGAAAAGGACTCCTTGCAGAGCAAGAGTGATTTTAATCGAAATGCTGCCAGAGCTGAACTAGACAGAGAAAACCACCCATTCTGTTTCCATGTTGATACTTTGTTCTTGATGCTGTTCCTATAACCACAATGACGAATGAAGCAACCCCATCCTGAGAGTTTCAGGGGCATATGTAGGGCTGTGGGATGTGTGAATTGACTTAACTTTATGAAGACATCAACAATGAAGGAGAGGGAGTGGCAACACAGATTTGTTGGTACCAGCTGGTTTTCAACTGGACATCTGCCTTCATAGATTACGATGTATATAGAATTTGCAATGTGGAATGATGATTTCCTAGTTTATATTTTGTTAGTTCATCCCTGAGCAACTCATTACTGCTCTTTTCTTCCTGTCTCCGATTCCAGTTTTTCCTGGCCCCTCCATATACTAGAGAGAAAAAGCAAGAACAAGCGATGGCATTCCAATTAGTATCTTTGCTCTACCAAGCTTCAATCACAGGTTCACTTCAGTTCAACGAGTCTTTTCTTGAGTGCTCTCTTCAGTTGGGCATGCTCCTGCGAGCTGCAGAGATGAATCGGTCTTCATTTTAAATGAATCAGGCCTAAGGACCTTCTTCATACCTTGGGATTGGGTACTCCACTTGTGGTAGCCACTGTTCCTAATTCACATGAGGATATACAGTGCCCACACAAGCCTTAATATAAGGTCCTAATGTAGTTATTCGTTAGTAGTACTGATGATAGAAACAGAGAAAGATAATGGCTCAAATATGATTTTTTTTTTAAGGTTTCTTTTATCCTTTTTCTCCCCAAAGCCCCCAGGTACATAGTTGTGTATTCTTAGTTGTGGATCCTTCTAGTTGTGGTATATGGGATGCCGCCTCAGCGTGGCTCGATGAGCAGCGCCGTGTCTGCTCCCAGGATTCGAACTGACGAAACCCTGGGCCGCCTGCAGCGGAGCACGTGAACTTAACCACTCAGCCATGGGGTCAGCCCCCTCAAATACGATTTCTTTAGCATGAGTAATAGATTTAGTTTTCTATAAAAATCGACAACTGATATTAACATTTCCATCAGAAAGCTATTAGAATACTTTCCATGAAGATACTAGACTCCTATATTAGAAGTATGACAAACCAAAATTTTACATCTAGGACACAGAACAACTAATGAAAGAATTCTAAAAGAAATGAGTTTTATAATATACAGCAAAAGAAGTAAATGTTTATTAAGCTCCTGCCGAGTTTCAGGTACAATGCTTTGCACTCATGTTCTTCTTTAGGTAGATAGGAGTCAGGTGGTAGTGATGGTTAAAATATTATTCTGTAGCAGTTGGAAATAACTGCTGCCCTGCGCTCCTGGAGTATGTCCTTCCATCCCACCTCCTAAGAACTCTTTAGAGATTTCCCCACAACTTTCTAGGATCCAGCAGTTGAAGGGCAAATGCCTTGCTCAGTGGGTGTTGCCAGTACTTGTTCCAGTACCGAGGTTAACATCTCTTGTGATTGTTCTGTACCTTGGCCATACTGAATGCTCTTTATTTGAATATCACTCCAGTCATCCCACTGACAGTGGGGAAGGCAAGGCTCGGGGTGTTACAGTGACTTGCTGGAGGGAGAAAAGATAATTTGAGGCTGGGCTAAACTGAAAGCGCTGATCTGACTCTGAGCCTTTCCCACTAAGCCACAATGCCTCCTGTGGAAGTCGAGCGGGGACTGCAGAAATTCAGGGCATGTTGGAGTACACTCACTTCCCCTTTGTCAGCTGCTTTTTCTCCTTACAAAGCAGCATGTTTGCCACTGATTCTGAGGATTTAACTGATGCCTCTTTATATGGGGAACATGCATGGAATGAAAGACTGGGAAAGCAAGGACATAACCAAGAAGGAAGTGCGCTACAGAAAATGCAGCGACAGTACCAGTGAAAAATGTGCAGTGCTTTCCTAACAGGAGTTTACATGTATGTAAAAAGGCACAAACAAGGTTTGTTCAATAGCAAAAATATGGGAACTATTGAAGTGCCTATCGATAGGGAGTGGTTAAATCCGTGAAAGGACCTCCAGGGAGTGAAATATTAGGCAGTTCTTAAAAAAGGTGGGGTGGATCTGTATGTGCTGATATGGAAATGTGTCCAAGATGAATTAAGGAGCCAGACAATAAGTATAGCCTTTCCCCATTTGGGAGACAGTAACAGTGGTGGGGTGGAGGAAGCAGCAGCTGAGAGGAAGGGGAAAGGGCAGTGTGAGAAGTGAAAAGCTTTCAGGAGGTCTTGCAGCAGAGGGACCAAATGCCCTGAAGGCACCATGCACCCATGGTTCTAGATTCATGTTCAAAGTCCTTGCACGGATGGTATTTCCCAATTCAATGATGACACAAAGGTAGGTCTGGTGGAGTAGGCTATTCACACTTCACCACAGTGAGATACCAGTACACACTTATTAAAATGGCTGCAATTAAAAATACTGACCGTACCAAGTGTTGGGAGGATGTGGAGGAACTGGAACTCTCATGAACTACTGTTGAGAATGAAAAAATGGTACAATCACTTTGGTAAATAGCTTGGCAGTCTCTTAAAAATCTAATCATGTGCCTATCATTTGACTCAGCCATTCCACTTGTAGGTATACACGAAGAGAATTGAAAGCATATGTCCATACAACAACTTGTGCACAAATATTTACAGCAGTTTTATTTCAAATCATCAAAAGTTGGAAAAAACCCAAATGTCTAGAAATAGGCGAATGGATAAACGAATTGTAAAATCTCCATGTAATAGAATACTATTCAGCAATAAAACGGAATGAACTATGCAACATGAATGAATCTCAAAATAATTATGCTGTGTGAACCAAGCCAGACAAAATAAATTACATACTGTACTATTCCATTTATATAAAATCCTAGAAATTGCAAACTAATCTGTGGTGACCGAGAACAGATCAGTGGTTGCCTGGGGAGGTGGAGGGGCAGAGTAAAGAGGAAGCGAGGAATTGAAAAGAGGCACAGGTAACTTTTCGGGGTGGATGGAAATTTTTGTTATCTCAGTTTTCTTGATGGTTTTATTTGTATATATGTGTTTGAAAACATCAAGTTGTCTATCTTGGGTGCAGTTGATTGTATGCCAACTATATCTCAACAGAGCTGGTTTAAAAAGTTAAAAAACAAAGAGCAGAATTTAAGAGGACTCTCATTCTCTTTTGGCAGAGAAGTGGTCTACTTCTGTAAATTTATAAACGTAAAGTGGGGTGAAAGGTGGGCCTGGGGGTCTAGAGAATATTTTCAGAGATCTGAATCTGTCTATATCACTGAAACAAAGAAGGATCTAAGTGGATATTAAAGACCCCAATTATTTTATTAAAATCCTGCCTTTGCTCTTCTAAGTGCCTGAGAGCGTTCTGTTTGTTTTGGGTAATTGACGCACAGTCCGAGTTTGTTTTTCATGAGGACATGTTTGGCAGCTGGTGGTGAGGTTGGCGATTGAATCTCTGAGGAACATTTTAAAGATGAGTTTATGTTTTGATTCCTTTAGTTTTCATAGATGTGTAAAAGAAGCTTATAAGTTTTTTGCAGTCCACTTGCCTCTTCATAAAGATTGCCTTTTATCACACTCACCCTTTTTGTAGGATTCTTTAATAGTTTACCACCTGCTGAGCCAGACAGTGTCTTAAAGCTTTGGTTGGGATAATTGGATCATTTGTTTTCCTCAAATGCAATGTTTTAGGAGCTTTTCTGAAAGAAGAGCCCCTCAACATATTAGCCTGCTTCAGAGCGCCATCAGCAGAAAATTGAGCCCTACTATTTTTTATTTTTTTCCAACAAATTTTAGAGAGAAAAAGATCTGTTTCTTTCCTGTGTTCTTTTCCCTATCCCTCTGGATTGTTTTCTCAGAAATGCGTGAATTCATTTCAACTCTTGTAGTACCAATGACACCTGAAACAGGTGCTCATGGCATAGGTGCTAATTTCATCTCATGTGAAACACAGCCTTGGAAAATACCGTAAGCTGATGGTGGCTTCAGTAGCAGTGACACTGTGTCCTCCAGTTCTGCACCTGAGAGTTTTCCCATTGGGATCCCATAAAGAAAAATGATGCAGAATTCAGGGTCATGGTGTAAGAGTGGGAGAAATGGAGAGTATTTACGCAGGTCGCAGGACTGGTAAATATGATGACTAAGCAGTCTTGATTGCTTTGCTCATTTATCTCCAGATATTTCACCCCCTGCTAATCTTGTAAAAAACGAATTAACTTTCACTAAAGTAGAGAATGAAAGTTAGTCATTGGCTATCAGTCTAAGTTTCACAGCATTTAACCTAGCAGAGTGAACAGCTCAGCCCTCAACGGGAGGAAATTATTGCTCCCAGCTCACACCTTGAAGCAAAGGCATACAGCTTTCTCAATGATTTTGTAACTAGTACAAATAGAGAAGTAAATTCAGGTGGAATTTGAAGGAAGAGGAAATTCCTTGGTGCACAAAATCAACTTCATAAAGATAACATATGTTAAGGAGGCAAGTAGCTTAACACTAGTGTCTTCCATAGGTTCTGGCTCAGAGATTTGTTATCAAGGCCATCTTTTGAGTGTAGGCAGCTGGGGTAACTGGTCCTTTGCAATTTCAGGTCAGAATCATACTGGATAATGAGAGCATACTGTGAACAGAGTAAAGAGGAGTAGGAAGAGGCATGAAGGAGGGACCAAAATCTGGCCTCTGGGGAGAACTATAACAAGATGAGGCTTCCTCGCTATAGGACTGGACATGGCATCTTGTCACTTTGTAGGGTTGGGCCAATGTCATTATACCAAAAGACATTTTCTTCTCAGAGAGTTTCTTCCCACATATGAGGTACTGGAAAATAACTTAGATTTGTACTTCACAATGTACAGAGCACTATTTCCACATATACTTGCCCTAAACCCTTGTAATTAGGTTGAAGTAGGTGCCCTTGTCATCCTAGTTTGCATAGGAGGGATCAAGTTCAAGGCTGTTGAGTCAGGGCACATGGCTACAGAATGGTAGAGCACAAACTTAAGTCTTTGTTCTCTGACGCCAATCCCAGATACTCTGTTAGTTGTTTGGTTTAACAGTATATCACCTTAGAGAATTAGATTCACTTTTAGAACTTATTACAGCAAGTGGATGCCAATCAATGAATGCTTATTCTAAGAAGAAGTTTAGCATGATGGTGAAGTGAGTGTATTCTGGACTCAAAATGCTACAGTTCCAATCCAAGTTCTAACACTCACAGCTGCGTATCCTTGGGTGATATTCTTCACCTCTTTGTTGATAATGTTATTTCATAGAGTTGCAGTGAGAGCTAATGAGTTAACAAGCACCAAGCACTTAGAACACTGCCTGGCACCTTTTAAAGTCTGCCTATGAGCTCTAACCACACCAGCAAACACTATTGTTACTATAATTGATATTTATTATGATAGTAATGGAAAGCATTTATTACTTTCTTCCAGCTCTGTGGGAATAAAAATCAGGCCTGAATGGCATGCTTTTATGTTGATTTGAATCCCTCCAGGAATGTATTAGGCATTGGTGAGCTGCATTACTCTAGGAAACTCTTGTTACCATTTCAAGCCAATACTTTAAGAACCAGGAAATGTATGTTCATATTCTAAGGTGTTTCATTGACATCTTGCAATCCTATATCTAAGGATTACTGGACTCATTCATACTATTTTGAGTTCTATACTATTTAGGAGGGCTGGTAGTAGGAGTGAATACTCAATTCTAGGGGTACACATGTGTATCTTTCCTATCACTACTTTTTTTTCTGTATTTATCTTCTGCCTTTTTTAGCATTCAGTCTTTGGATGTCTCTTCTCTAGCTGTATGTACCTCCTTATAGTTCTCATCCAGTCACATGGCTTTAAATGACAATGCTATGCTAATAATCCCCAAATTTATATCCAGGCTAGATTTCCCTTCTCAACTCCAGACTTGTAGGTCCAACTGCCTGCTCCACATCACCTCTTGGAAGTCCAATAGATATCTTTAACTTAACATAAGCAAAACCACTTCCAATCATCTCCAAACCTGTTGTGCCTTTAGTTTCTCTCATTTTAGATGGTGACATCTCCATCCTTCCAATTGTTCAGAAATATTGGAGTCTTGGAGTGATTTCTCTCTCTCATACACACATCCAATATATTAAGAAATCCTATTGACTTTATCTTCAAAATCCATCCAGAATCTGACTACTTTTTGATAATTTTTTTTTTGAGGAAGATTAGCCTTGAGCTAACTACTGCCAATCCTCCTCTTTTTGCTGAGGAAGACTGGCCCTGAGCTAACACCCATGCCCATCTTCCTCTACTTTATACGTGGGACGCCTACCACATCATGGCTTGCCGAGTGGTGCCATGTCCGCACTCAGGATCCGAACCGGCGAATCCCGGGCCGCTGAGAAGTGGAAAATGTGCAGTTAACTGCTGCACCACCGGGCCGGCCCCAGAATCTGACTACTTTTCACCATCTCCATTACCACTAACCTGGTCTGAACCACCGTCCTCTCAAACGGATTATTGCAGTACCCTCCCAAAAGGTCTCCATGAATCTATCCTTTCTTTCTTATAACTTATTTTCAACAAAGATGAAAGGATGCTTTTAAAATATGTCATATCATGTTACTCCTGTAGTCAAAACCCTGAAGTAGCTGAGTGATTCTACGTGATTTGACCACCTAGCCCTCCTCTGATCTTCTTTTCCATTCTTCTTCTCCTTGTTCATGTCTCTTCTTTTCCTCACAGTTCTCAGATATGCCAGGTGTTTTCCTGCTTCCTGGGCTTCTCTCCCCTGTTCTGCTGCCTGAAATGCTCTTGCCCTGGATAGCTGCTTGGCTAACTCTCTCAACTCTGTAAGTGAAGGTGTTGAAATCTTACCTTCCCGATGAAGCCTCCCCTGACCACCCTTTGTAATTCTGTCCCAGTTCCCCTCCAGATTTTCCTTTCCCTGCTCATGTGTTCCTTTTCCTATGGCACTGTTCCTAACAATAGTCTTAGGTCCACAGTCCCCAACCAAAACCCTTGGAACCATATGTGTTTCAGAATTTAGCCTTTTTCAGACTTAAGTAAAGAAGACAGTATATATGCAGTATCATATATTACGTTTCATCCATACAAAGTCCTGTAATCAAACACATTAATATTTCTGAAACAAAACATAGAAATATACATATTAACTAAAGACTACACATAGCTGTTCAGTACAGATCAGTTTCATTGACAAATAAATTCAGGAAAAACCTTCAATTTTTAGACATTTTTAGACTTTCTTTTGCAATTAAGGGGTTCTGGACCTGCATATAACTATCTGTAATGTTTATCCCTCCACTGGAGGATAAATTCCATGAGGGCGGTGTTCATCGTCTTTAGTTCACTGACATATCCGAGGAGCTGAGAACAGTGCCTGGCATATAATGCGTGCTCAGTGTATGTTGTTTGAATTAATGAGTTGTCCCACAAAACTCTTCCTTTTGTCCTTTCCAGATTTAACTAGCCAATCATTGTTTGTTGAACGTGTGTTATATGTATGCTTTTGCATCTAGACC
The DNA here is from genome assembly GCF_041296235.1 of Equus asinus. NCBI lineage: Eukaryota > Metazoa > Chordata > Mammalia > Perissodactyla > Equidae > Equus > Equus asinus. The sequence goes on from NC_091813.1 coordinate 47,551,603, forward strand.
TTTCCTTTCTTTGATCTTTCAATTCTGCCCTTATTCTCTTTTTATTCAAGTTGTTCAGTCTTTCACAGTTTAGGCCTAATCTCATTCCCACATGAGCCTCCCTGACTACACAGTTTGTGATGCCATTTTCCTATCCACTACTACTGCATTTTTTCTTTTTACTAATATAGCATTTGTATCCAATACTCATGTGCCTCGTTTCTTTTATTAGCATTTTTTTAAGATGAATTATCCTCACTCCAAGTAAATTGCAAGCTCCTTGAGAATAAGGGTTATGCTATCATCACCACTAGCATTACTAGCATTAATGCTATCACCACGAGCATTAAGTAAAGCTCTTATTTCACAGTGATAGACTCACTCTTAACAAATTATTACATTCTACCATTTTGTGTGAGACACTGTACTAGATGCTGGGACTATAATGACTTATTAGCTTCACTCCTCACCCTGAAGAAATTTACTATGAGGAAAAAAAGAGTAGAAAATGGGCCATTGCAATTGAATTGATTGGGAATTACGGGCATTTAGCCCAACCTTGGAGGACCAGGGATTCTCTCTGAAGCAATGGCAGCTAAGTTGAGCCATAAAAAGTAGGGATCACCCAAAGGAAGAGGGGCAAGGGGGAAAGAATATTGCAAGTAGAGGAGATTCATGTATAAAGACCTGGAGGTGAGAGCGAGAAGGGGTATGTCATTAAACAGGGCAGCCTTGGATAAACTAAAGGCCTTTTGGTGCAGTGGGTGCACAGGTTACAAAGGAGATGGGGGACTGCATTGAAGGATAAAACTGATGCTGAAGGGAGGCAGAAGCCAAATCATAAAGGGTGGTATACGTCATGCTAAGGAATTCAGTCTTATGAGAGGCGTGGTGAATTATTCAGGGATGTCAAACAAGGGTCTATGATGTTCTCAGATTTGCATTTTTGAAAGATGACTTTAGCTGTGTTGTAAAGAATGGATGAAGAGGGCAAGGCTGGAAACAGAGACCAATCCTTTTATTTTTTCAGTCTTTGTGGCAGTGCCATCATGAAGAGTTTGTCAAACGGATGTGCTTGCTATTCATCTCCTGTAGGATGAAAAATAAATCTTAATGCTGTGAGGAAATATGGTAACATGTTTATTGATTAAAATGTGTTGGCTTTTGTTTTATGTCCTTGGGAAATGAATTATCCCCAAATAAAGGAAAAAATAAAATATTTGAGTGGTAGGTATGTGTTCTGCAAAACAGGATGTGATTTGGGCTGAGCCATCACTCTGAGAGCAGATACGGGACTGCAGAGGGCAGGGAAAGGACAGACCAGAGACGCAATGGAAAGATTGACAGTGACACATGGAGTGTGAGCTCTGGGACCATGAAGAGCCTGGTGTACCCCACACTCTACTCTAATGAAAGCAGCCTTCACAGACCCTTAAGGAGATGAATCTGTTAAACAGATGCCTTCAGCATGTCACTTGCAGACAAAGCTTCCTTTGCTAAAACCCCTCCCAGAAAGATTGATAATGGATAAATCTGCTGAGAGGAATAATTTGTCAAACTAATTTATTGTAGTCCAAGGAGATCTCTGAATAACACAGGACTCTACGGAATAGAAGGCTGTCGTCTCATGGTGTTAGAGACTCTCCTCCCACAGACTGGGGCCTCTGCTTGCTTATTTGTTTTCTGGCTGAGGCTAAGATTGTTCCTAGTTCTTTGGTTCTGTGAATAATAGTCCATTCTTTGTTCATTTTGAAAAGGAGAAAATGTGAGCCCATGTGTGGGAATGCTGTGTTTCAAACAGGATTCACCAGGGAAAATTGGAGCTAAGAGTTAAAGCTGTTGATAAAACAGGAACTGGATTGGCCTGCTGGCTGTCCTGCTGCTTGGCTGTGCCTCTGTAGGACCCTCAGGGAAAGGACAACCCAAAGCAGGCTTCTAAGGCAGGAAGTTATGCCTCCACGCTCCCCCACTCCCCCGGAAGAGCTCACAATCCAAACTCAAAACACTAAGCACTATGAGAGAACTTTTATTTTCTACCCTTATAAAATAGGAAAGAAAAATCACCTAGCCAGAAAAAAAAATGCAATTTAGTAATAACTAAATGGGAAAATTATCACCATTCTGATAGAAATGGTCATTTTTCAAGAGAAAGTGTTAAAATTCCTATTTCTAATGTAATGAGTATCAGGCTGCACATTTCTGGAAGAATTTATTTTCCCTGATCACGGTAATAACCGTATTTGTCAAACTATTACAAAGAAAAAAAGAAAGGAAGGAAGAAAGAAAATGAGAAAGGGAGAAAGAATGGGAGATGGAATACGCGAGCTCAGTCTGGTGAAGTAGCCCCTGGGGCGTTGTTTCAGGTCGGGCATCCATATGGCGCCACAACAGCACTCAGCCTCTTTCTTTGGCCTCAGTTCTCCGACGTGCAGCTTGTAATCGCCACATTAGCATTTCAGGATTTAAAAAATAAACATCCCACTAAATGCATTGCAGGAGAATTTACCAGTTTCAGAAACTAATAGAAAACCTAAAACAAAACCATTCCCTAACCATCAGGGCAAGAAATAGCATGACAGTGATCATACAGGAATCTTCACAATGCGGTAGGAAGAACTAGCAAAGAGGTAGGGGCTCTGAATCTGTTCCTTGTTAGTGTAGTTTTAGAAAAATATCCCACCTCCGGTCGCAGTTTCCTACTCTGCCAAGACGAGAAGTTTAGACTAGATGGTCTCTGTCCTTTTTTGGATCTAAAATTCTATATATTAAACGGCAATATTTAAATTCAGCCAGTAAATATTTTTATTGCCAGGTTTTAGGGATCCCCAGATGACCAGGATGATCCTTACTTTTGCAGAGTTCACTTTATGTGTGATTCTCAGTTTTGCAAGACGACTAACATTTTTGTTACTTGTTTCTGAAACACATTAATATAATCCATGCAAAGACTTTGCACTGAAATACAAGTGGATGCAAATCGATATGGCCCATTGGTGGATATAAGGCATATAGATGTGAGGTTATAAGTATTTTGAATTTTATAAGAATGTTGAATGGCTGCCGGGGGAGTTTTAGAGTAACTCATCAGATGTTAATTTGCGGAGACTTTACAAGTTTGCGCAAACATGTACATATTTACTTTTTCATTTGGCACAAGCTCTCCCAATGCTGAATTTTACTTACAACCATTCCGTCCACCACACACGTATTTTCAGCACAAAAATCCATTGAACTCAACCCTGGACGGTCAAGTACCAGATAACTCAGTAAGAGAAACTTTATGAGCTTTCCTCCTGGTTCCCAAGTGGAGCATTAACACAAGTGGGGAAGCACATTTTCATCTTAAGTCTGAGAGCTTTACCTGTTCCATCTCTGCCAGGCACAGATGTGAGCAGATGGTACAACTGTAGATACCAGCCTGGCATGTCCACTGTCCAGATCTCTGAGGTGTGTCTGTCAGTGGGTTCTATGGCTCTAAGTGGAACCTTCTATGATAGCACATTTCAACATTCACACTCCAATAAACTCACATTACCAATCAAAGTCTTTTATTCCACGCTTTCTTTTTTAGGATGTTCTGACTTTCATGAAATGTCACAGGGCATTTTCTCTGAAAATCCATTTCTGGGAAGCTGCTTCCTACTCCGTGTTACTTTTCTTCAAAAAGTCCACTTCAGATGATACACTAGGCCTTTTGGAATCTGAACATTCCTTAGCCAGATGTTCAACAGTAAATATTTTCTCAGCTGGGAAAAAGAAGAAAAAAACACTGAAACTTGTCAGCACCAGTGGGAATTATCAGTATCAATGAACACTTATTTTTTGCTTTTGCATGGGAGACTGGCAGAAATATTTGAAATATGAATCTCAGTCCTATCCTTAGTATACCTTAATAAATTCCAGCTCCGGAGTAGCAGACGAAAACTGATACTGGAGACTAGAGAGCATGCAAAAATATGAAACATATTCAGAAGTTACTACTATTCATTCTACTTCCAATCATAGGTTCACTCAACCTCTATGTGATAAATGAACCTTTGGGGGTATGCTTGCATTGACATTTATGGGTCTCAAGAATAAATGACCTGATTTTTTTTGGAGGGGCGTTCCCCAAAGGGCTTAAAGGTGACTGAAATATCTTCGGCCCAGAATGTTTCTTAAGTAGCTTTGAAGTCAGAGAATTTAATTGAATTTGAAAACCCACTTAGGAATAAAAATCTGAAGGCACTTTGGGCATTGCAAGGCGGGGCTAAGCCAAATATTTCAAAAATATTTTACTTCAAATGCAATTTTTATTCATTTGGCTGGTTAATTAAATATGATATTTTGCTGAATTTCCCTGAGAAGGAAAGAACTTTTTGAATGCATGGTATTAAAAAGAATACTAAATAAATTGGAACACAAGAGGCCTTGGTTTGGGGCAACTTTGAGAAGTAACAGCTGTTTATTAAGGAAAGAAGCATATTACCTCCCATGATGTCCTTCCTTCATTTGCCTTGGAGCTGTTAGGGCCCCCGTCATGGTCTCTCCCAGTGTGCATGGTCACTTCTTATCCAGTGAAACTGATTTGGAATGAAATTATAATACACTCTGTTGCTTTCTCCCAAGATCCTCAGACACTGAAGAGTTCTCAAGTAAGATTTAGTGAAACAGTGCCCTTTTAACTCAGAATATCTTTGGATCCAGACTCGGGTTTTGTCAGTTACTGACTTGGAATCTCCTCAAACCTGGTTCATCATACGGACAAAGCTTATCCTTGGTGACATGATAAGTAATCTTGTAATCAAAAACTAAACTTTTATCTTAGAAGCATTTTTAAGATACAGCAATCAAAACTGGCATACTAAGGTGCTATGGATCACCATTCATTTTTTTCAAACAATTCCTTTATTTGAAATTTTGGCATTTTGACTTTGAAAATGTGGCATTGACGTGTACACTGACAGGTTACTTGAAAAGTTGAATGTTAAAATTTAGATCTTGCAAATTTTTCTGGCTTAGTTAAAAGAGCAATCTCAACTTATAAAGTGATGATATTGCCATTCACTTCTTTTTGGTGAATGATAAAATCCTTCAGAATCTTCACTTTAGCTTAATCAACACGAATTTCTTAATAGGAAGATTGGATACAAACACTCTTGACTTGAATCACTAGGACTTATGATGCTCCAGTCCCAAGGCACAGGGAGATGCACTCCAGGGATTCACCTTCCTGATCAAATAATTCTTATGGTAAAAACTGAGTGTAGAAAACTACCACTATCCATTTCCATCATATGTCTCTCCCCATGTGGAAAAAAATTTGCCTTTATCTTATATTTATTTCCCAAGACCCATGAAATTTACATAGCAAGTGGAAAAATAAGAAGCCTCCTTTATTTCGAAAGGATTGGCAAAATATTTGGGAATTTCTCATTATTATACTACCCACTCTTTAAGTAACACTAGTGTCTGTGACTTGATTGAGAAGAAAGTTTTCAGCCAAAATTGAAGCATATGAAATCAGTAAAGTTGGATCAATGTGTACTTCTGTAACACTTTGATATTATCGTTGGACTGGAAGTGTAGCCAAAAAATTCACATACAAATAATTGAACATTCATTTGCTGTTCACAGAAACCTGAAGCCTAATGCCTTATTAGAGAGTCACTTTCCACTTCCTCCGAACCATTTTCCAAACACCTTTCAACTTTAGAATTGATCCAAATGCAAGGAGCCAAAAGGACAGAGTGTCCTGCCAGAAAATGTCTTTGCATTTCTGTTACTGGAAACCAATAGTCTTAAAACAAAGAAATCTTCTAAGGGAAATTGTAAAAGACTTACCACCCAAATATTGGAGCAAATAAATGAATTTAAGATAATATTTTTGAATGAGGATTATTTTGCCTGCCAACAATGATGAACATTCTCAGTTACTCCAGGTGATGGAGAACTGATAATGTAGATCTAAAAATATATCGACTCTGGATTGAACATGTATAGATGTGGTATATGTATGTTGTAATGCATAACATGTATAGTATAAAATAGAACTACATACAGTTAGTAAATGTCAGACTGATATTCTCCTAGTTTTACCTGGTCCAAAACTATTTACAAAGCTGTCCAATTGCTAGCATCACTTAAATGACATTCAAAAATGCAAGTCTTTCCTTCCCCCTCATTTCTTTCTTAAGAGTTTCTGATTCCAACTGGAGAAGGTCCCAAGAAACCATATTTTAGAATGATCTCTGGGCGGTTCTCAAGAGAAACCAAATTTCCTATCTTCTCACTTAGGCCCCCTATTAGCCTGGTACCTCAGCTCCTTGAGAGATAGAGGGAATAAAGTGGATATTCTGCTTGTATGCCAAATACTAGGGTGGGCTACTTTAAGACTAATTCCTAGTATTTGTGATTATATTTTTAGGTATTTCTTACATAGACAAAAGAAGAACCCAAAACAGCTATAGTTAATTAAATGGGAAACCCACTCCTGGAAGTATTGTGAACAGACTTCTATCTTAGAAATAGCTGGAAATTTCTTCTTAGAGGCATCAATTCAGATATACAAATTGAAAGTTGTCTCTCAATTAGGGAATAGCAAAGAGAGATCAGAGCACATCTTGTTAAAGCGGCAAGGAATGAAGGTGTCCTGGAGGACAACGTATCAAATACTAGAACTTTAACTTTTGATTATATTTTATTTCTTTATGAAATTCTATTTTATTATTACAAAAGTAAATTTTGGAAAATAGAAGAAATTATCTAAAACATGAGAAGTTATAAAAACATATCAGAGCAAGCCCTGATGGCCTAGTGGTTGAAGTTCAACATGCTCTGCTTTGGTGGCCTGGGTTTGGTTCTGGGGAGTGGGACCAAACCATTCGTCTGTCAGTAGACATGCTGTGGTGGTGGCTCACATGGAAAAACCAGAAGAACTTACAACTATACACAACTATGTGCTGGGTCTTTGGAGGGGGGAAAAGGAAGAAAACAAAAGGGAGGAAGATTGGCAACAGATGTTAGCTTAGGGTGAATCTTCCCCTGCAAAAAAAAAAAAATTATATATACATAAAAGAAAATAGCACTATACCCGTAGATAATCACTCGATATTTTGTGGTGTTTCCCTCTTGTTTTGAAATATGCATATCTATATCCCTTGAAATGCATATAGATATTTACAAAATTTTAAGCTCAACAATTGTGTGTTTCTCTAGCAAACGCCATTGCTGAATAAAATGTTTTAACTGGAACAATGACTCAGTTAAATTAAATAATACAGTAACTAACATTTGTGTGTTGCTTATAGTAGGCACTTGACAACATGTTAAAACTTCTAATGCTTGGCACATCTTAAAGCTTTTCCTAATCAGAAGAGTGAGATAGGTACTATATCATTTCCCATTTTATTGATGAGGCAAGGAGGTACAGAGAGTTTGAGTGATTTTGCTCCTACTCTGTGGCAGAGGCAGGATTCTAGGATTGCCGGAGAGTTGTTGCTCTTAACATCCTGGGAGGATCCACTGGGGGCATGAGTGCACAGGACGAGGATACGGACTTGCAATTCCCTGAAATTCTCCTCGGCTCCTGCATTTCTGTTTCACCCTAAACATTTAAGTGGTGGAAAATTAATTAGAAAATCTTGAGGTTTATTAGAGACATGCTGTGGTGCCACAAAAACAGCTTAGGAACCTTGATCTCAACGTTTCTATCAGGCTGGGTTTTTGCCTCAGATTTTATCCTTTAAACACAACAGAGGAGAAAAGAGAGAATTTCACAAATAACTAAAAACTTTTACCTGAGGCAGTTTTCCTTTTCCTTTTCCCAGTAAAAGGGCTCTGATTTTTGAGTTCAATCTGAAAAAGGACTCTAAAAGACACCTGTGAAATTTCCTCAAGGTGAATTTCTAAATCTGTGCAAACAATCCAAGAAAATATCATTTTTTATTCAGACTAATTTAATAGTTGGATACTGTTGGTTCTGATAAACAGTCGGTTTTAATTTAGGCTGAGGATTAAGACAAGAGAAATCTCAGACCCTTCAGTATGGTTTGCTATTTAGAACAGTCTCCTAAGCTTTTGTGCTCGGGTGCTTATGTAACACAAAACTCTGTCCGTGGGAAATCAGCCATCTTAATTGCTCAAGCTTCCGTTGAAGGATATCTAAAGTGACCAGACCCCAAAGGGGCATAGTCATAATGAAGAATATTTATTGATACTCTTATGTCCTCATTGTTAAAGTGACACACAGAAGCATCTCTACTTTTTAGTATGATGTAATCAGTAGCAAATTATTTTCTCTGGAAACCTTGACCCTCTTACTGTTAAATCACATGCTCGCTGTTAAATGATTTACAAGCTGCCCAGCTTAGCTTGGTTTTTTATATCTCTCCAGTGATTGCGCTTTCGTTTTATAACAGCAAACTTCTCACAGGTCAAAGGAAGCATACTCAGAAGGAGGCGAAATTCCCTTTACTTTACATTTAATTTACTGGAACAGGGTAGGAAATCACTGTTTCTGAAGCATCATTCCCAGCGCTCGGTAATATGGCAGCACAGCACTTCTGAGTGATGGAAACCTCTAGGCTGACATCTGGCGTCGGATGATTCCAGACAAAGGAAATCCACTTGTTTTGAGGCTGCTGTGAAGGCAGCTGGCCTGCAGAGTTAAACAATGGTATAAAGTTCATGCTTGCCCCACTTCTGAATTAACAAAAAAAGAAAAAAGAAAAGGCGAGGGGAAACATCTGCCCAGCATCTGTTGTCAGAAACGTTCTCTCTTATGAACCTCAGACTGTGTGTTCCTGGAAATGTCAGTTTACCAGGTGATACTGCTAAGACCAGTAAAATATGAAATAATGCTCATATGAGAAAATCAAGTAATAATGATGGGAATCTGGTCCGTTTTGAGGTGAGATCCTGTCTGTTTAAGAAACAAAGGTCCAGTTTTGTTTTGGGGTGCATATCAAGACATCCGGCTTAACAAGCCCTTGGTCAGTCTCAGGTTTTTCCCAAATAGTCTTTTCTATATTCTCAACACATACTTTTCTGTATTTCCAATAGCTTGCAGAGTTCTTCATACATAGTTGATGTTCAGTAAGTGACTTTGGAAAGACACCTAATCCATTAAACTTTCTCAGATATTTTAGAAAAGCTTTGATCTTTTAGATGCCTTTCCTTTTTAATTTTTTTTATGGAAAATTTCCAATAATCTGCAGTTTATATTGCATTTGAAAAAAACTTTGATTTACTTTAATGTATTTTGTTATAGAATATTTCAAACATAAAAGAAGATGGAGAATAATGGGATGAATGCCCACAGATCCACAAGCAAGCTTTAATAAAAATCTTAACGTTTGCCACGTTTGTTTTAGACATATTTTTAAAAAGAAGCAAAACACTGCACATACAGTTGAATCCCCCACGCCTCCACGAGTCTGTTCTCCTCTTCCACAACGTACCTCTACTCACAGGCTGGTGGATGCCATTCTCATGCATGGCTCATGAGGACATACTTATAAATTTTACCATATAAGTTGTGTATATGTATATATTTATTTATTTTTAAATTTTTTTATTGCTGTGACATTGGTTTGTAACATTATATAAATTTCAGATGTACATTGTTACATATTTCGATTCATGTGTAGATTACATCGTGTTCACCACCCAGAGACTAATTACCATCCATCACCACACACATGTGCCTAATCACCCCTTTTCCCCCACCTCCTCCCCTCTTCCCCTCTGGTAACCACTAACTCAATCTCTGTTTCTATGTGTTTGTTTGCTGTTGTTTTTATCTTCTACTTATGAGTGAGATCATACGGTATTTGACTTTCTCCCTCTGACTTATTTCACTTAGTATAATACCCTCAAGGTCCATCCATGTTGTCACAAATGGCTGAAGTTCATAATTTCTTATGGCTGAGTAGTATTCCATTGTGTGTATATATCACATCTTCATCCATTCGTCCCTTGATGGGCACCTAAGTTGCTTCCAAGTCTTGGTTATTGTGTATAATGCTGCAATGAGGATAGGGGTGCATGTATCTTTATACATTTGTGTCTTCATGTTCTTTGGAAAAATATCCAGCAGTGGAATAGATGGGTCATATGGTAGATCTATTCTTAACTTTTTGAGGAATCTCCATACTGTTTTCCATAGTGGCTGCACCAGTTTGCACTCCCACCAACAGTGTATGATGGTTCCCTTTTCTCCACATCCTCTCCAACACTTATTGTTTCCTGTCTTGTTAATTATAGCCATTCTGACGGGACTGAGGTGATATCTTATTGTAGTTTTTGTTTGCATTTCCCTGATAATTAATGATGTTGAACATCTTTTTATGTGCCTGTTGGCCATCCATATGTCTTCTTTGGAGAAATGTCTGTTCAGATCTTTTGCCCATTTTCTAATTGGGTTGTTGGTTTTTTTGTTGTTGAGATGTATGAGTTCTTTGTATATTTTGGATATGAACCCCTTATCAGACATACGGTTTGCAAATATCTTCTCCCAATTGTTAGGTTGTCTTTTGTTTTGATGATGGTTTCCTTTGCTGTGCAGAAACTTTTTATTTTGATGTAGTCCCATTTATTTATTTTTTCTATCGTTTCCCTTGGTCGGTCAGACATTGTACTTGAAAAAATGCTGCTAACACCAATGTTGAAGAGGGTACTGCCTATGCTTTCTTCTAGAACTTTAATGATTTTCGGTCTTACATTCAAGACTTTAATCCATTTTGAGTTAATTTTTGCGTATGGCATAAGACAATCTTCTACTTTCACTCTTTGGCATGTGGCTGTCCAGTTTTCCCAACATCATTTACTGAACAGACTTTCCTTTCTCCATTGTATGTTCTTGGCTCCCTTGTCAAAAATGAGCTCTCCATAGATATGTGGATTTATTTCTGGGCTCTTGATTTGTTCCACTGATCTGTATGTCTATTTTTGTGCCAGTACCATACTGTTTTGTTTACTATAGCTTTGTGGTATATTTTGAAATCAGGGAGTGTGATACCTCCAGCTTTATTCTTTTTTTCTCAAGATTCCTTTGGCTGTTCTGGGTCTTTTGTTGTTCCATACAAATTTTAGGATTCTTTGTTTTATTTCTGTGAAAAATGTTGGAACTTTGATGGGGATTGCATTGAATCTGTAGATTGCTTTAGGAAGTATGGACATTTTAACTATGTTAATTCTTCCAACCCAAGAGCATGGAATATCTTTCCATTTCTTTGTGTCTTCTTCAATTTCTTTCAACAATCTTTTACAGTTTTCAGTGTACAGATCTTTCACCTCTTTGGTTAAGTTTATTCCTAGATATTTTATTCTTTATGTTGGAATTGTAAATGGGATTGTATTCTTAATTTCTTTTTCTGCTACTTTGTTGTTAGAGTTTAAAAACATGACTGATTTTTGTATGTTGATTTGTATCTTGCTACTTTACTGTATTCATTTATTATTTCTAACAGTTTTTTGGTAGATTCTTTAGGGTTTTCTAAATATAAAATCATGTCATCTGCAAATAGTGACAGTTTCACTTCTTCCTTTCCAATTTGGATCACTTCTACTTCTTTTTCTTGACTGATTGCTCTGGCTAGGACTTCCAATACTATGTTAAATAGGAGTGGTAAAAGTGGGCATCCTTGTCTGGTTCTTGTTCTTAGAGGGATAGCTTTCCGTTTTTGTCCATTGAGAATGATATTAGCTGTAGGTTTGTCACATATGGCCTTTATTATGTTGAGGTATTTTCCTTCTATACTCTCTTTTTCAGAGTTTTTATCTTGTCAAATGCTTTCCCTGCATCTATTGAGATGATCATGTCATTTTTGTTATTCATTTTGTTAATGTGGTGTATCATGTTGATAGATTTTTGGATGTTGAACCATCCCTGCATCCCTGGGATGAAACCCACTTGATCATGATGTATGATCTTTTTAATGTATTGTTGTATTTGACTTGCTAGTATTTTGTTGAGGATTTTTGCATGGATGTTCATCAGTGATATTGTCCTGTAATTTTCTCTTTTTGTGATGTCGTTGTCTGGTTTTGTATCAGGGTATTGTTGACTTCATAGAATGAGGTGGGAAGCTTCCCCTCTTCTTCACTTTTTTGGAAGAGTTTGAGAAAGATAGGTATTAAGACTTGTTGGATGTTTGGTAGAATTCACCAAGGAAGGTGTCTGGTCCTGGACTTTTATTTCGGGGGAGGCTTTTGATTACTGTTTTGATCTCCTTACTGGTGATTGGTCTATTCAAATTTCTATTTCTTCTTGATTCAGTTTTGGAAGGTTGTATGATTCTAAGAATTTATCCATTTCTTCTTGGTTATCCAATTTGTTGACATATAGCTTTTTGTAGTATTCTCTTATAATCTTTTGCATTTCTGAGGTGTCTGTTGTAATTTATCCTCTTTCATTTCTGATTTTATGTATTTGAGCCTTCTCTCTTTTTTCTTGGTGAGTCTAGCTAAAAGTTCATCAATTTTGTTTATCTTTTCAAAGAACCAGCTCTTGGTTTCATTGATTTTTTTTTCTATTGTTTTCTTAGTCTCTATTTCATTTATTTCTGCTCTGATTTTTAGTATTTTATTCCTTCTACTGATTTTGGGCTTTGTTTGCTCACTGCTAGATTGTTCATTTGGGATTTTTCTGGTTTGTTGAGGTAAGTCTGAATTGCTATAAACTTCCCACTTAGAACTGCTTTTACTGTATCTCATAGATAATGGCATGTTGTATTTTCATTTTCATTTGTCTCCAGGTAGTATTCAATTTCTCCTTTAACTTCTTCATTGACCCAATCATTGTTCAGTAGCATTTTGTTTAATCCTAACATGTTTGTGGCTTTTCTGATTTTTTTCCTGTGTTGATTTCTAGTTTCACACCTTTGTGGTCAGAAACAATGCTTGGTGTTATTTCAATCTTCTTAAATTTACTGAGACTTGTTTTGTGGCATAATATGTGATCAATACTGGAGAATGTTTCATGTGCATTTGGAAAGAATGTGTATTCTGTGGTTTTTGGATGGAATGTTCTATATATATCTACTAAGTCCATCTGGTCTAATGTCTCATTTAAGGCCAATGTTTCCTTATTGATCTTCTGTTTGGATGACCCATCCATTGGTGTAAGCAGAGTGTTAGAGTCCCCTACTATTATTGTGTTAGTGTCTGTTTCTCCTTTTATGTCTGATAATAAGTGCTTTATATATTTAGGTGTTCTTATGGTGGGTGCATAGATATTTATATGTGTTATATCCTCTTGTTGGATTGTTCCCTTTATTATTGTGTAGTGTCCTTCTTTGTCTCTTGTGACAGTTTTTGTTTTAAAGTCTATTTTGTCTCATATAACTACTGCTACTCCAGCTTTAGTTTCTTTATCATTTGCTTTGGGTATCTTTTCCATTGCTTCACTTTCAGTTTGTGCGTGTCTTTAGGTCTGAAGTGTATCTCTTGTATGCAGCATATATATGGTTCTTCCTTTTTGATCCAATTGGCCACCCTCTGCCTTTTGATTGGAGCATTTAGTCCATTGACATTTATTTATTTATTTATTTATTTATTTATTTTTGAGGAAGATTAGCCCTGAGCTAACTGCTGCCAATCCTCCTCTTTTTTGCTGAGGAAGCCTGGCCCTGAGCTAACATCTGTGCTCATCTTCCTCTACTTTATATGTGGGACGCCTTACCACAGCATGGCATGCCAAGCGGTGCCACGTCCGCACCCAGGATCCAAACTGGTGAACCTCGGGCTGCTGAGAAGTGGAACATGCGAACTTAACCACTGGGCCAGCAGGCCGGCCCCTCCATTGACATTTAAAGTAGCTATTGATAAGAATGTACTTATTGCATTTTGTTACTTTTTTCTGGGTGTTTTAGTAATTCTTCTCTTTCCTTTCTTCTTCTCTTGCTCTCTTCCCTTGTGGTTTGATGGCTTCCTTTAGTATTATGTTTGGGTGCCTTTCTCTTAATTATTTGTGTATTTATTATATGTTTCTGGTTCATTATTTTGTATTTTACCATTTCATTTTACCATGTATGTAATATATATTTTACTATGCATGTATTTATCTGTAAATCATTAGCAACACACTGTACCTATAATTTTCAAATTTTCTCTTTTCACTCAATATTATGTTTTTCAGATTTCTTTCCATTTTTACTCATCTAGTTAATCATCACTGATTCTCCAACTCTGGTAAAGAAAATTTTTAAAAAAATTTTCAATCTATTACAAACCATATGTCTAATTAAAATATAATAAAAGTGAATTATTAGAAAAGTATGATAAAACAAAGATGTACTGGGGGCTGGCCCTGGTGGCTTAGTGGTTAAGTTTGGCATGCTCCACTTCAGCAGCCCAAGTTTGGTTCCTGGGTGCAGATCTACACCACTCAACGGGGGCCAGACTGTGGGAGCAACCCACATACAAAATAGAGGAAGATTGTCACAGATGTTAGCTCAGGGTGAATCTCCCTCAGCAAAGGGGAAAAAAAACAGCAACAAAGATGTACTAAACATAAGTCCTACATTTTTATTATCACATTTAACAGATAAAAATTACTCAAGCTACTATAAAAGTTTCTAAATGCTTACTCTCAATTTTAGTACCCACCTTGGCACAGATTGGTAATAAATAGTTTGCCAGCTGACACTGGTGGAGCCTAACTCCCCACCCCTTAAGTGAGGGCCGTGCATAGTGACGTCCTTCCAAAGAGAACAGTGTGGTTGGGGTTGGGAGGTGAGGAAGAGTAACTTTACACTAGAGAAATCTGACAAGTACTAGCATAGGTAGTCATAAAATATACCATTTTATTTTTCTACTTTTAAAATAATAGCTTTATTAAAATATATTTCATATACTATACAATTCTCCCATTTGAAATGTACACTTTAATAGTTTTTGATATAGTCACAAGTTGGGCAACCATCACCACAATCAATTTTCATCACCCCAAAAGAACGCTGTACTCACTAGCAGACACTTCCCATTTTCCCCTAAACTCCCCCATCTCAGCCTGAGGAAACTACAAATCTACTTTCTGTCTCCACACACTCACCTTTTCTGGTGAGAGAGGACATCTTCATCTTGTTTCTGATCTTAGGAGGAAAGCATTTGTTCTTTGACCATTAAGCACTATGGATTTTTCATAGATGGCCTTAATCAGGTTGAGGAAATTCCCTTCTGCTTCTAATTTGTGAGTGCTTTTACCAGGAAGGATGTTGAGTTTTGTCAAATTTGTTTTCTCTATCTCTTGAGATGATCATGTGACTTTTGCTTTTTTGGTCTATTGCTATGATGTATTACACTAATTGATTTTGAGATGTCAAAGCTTGCATTCCTGAAATAAATTCCAGTTGGTAATGGTATACAATCCGTTTTATAGGTTGCTGGATTCAACTTCCCAGTATTTTATTGAGGATTTTTTCACCTGTATTCTGAAGAGGTATTAGTCTGTAGTTTTCTTTTCTGGTGATATCTTTTTCTCGTTTTGGTATTAGCATGGGACCAGACTCATAGAATGAGTTGGGAAGTATTCCCTCCCTTTCTGTTTTTTGGAAGAGTTTGTGAAGAATTGGGATTAATTCTTCTTTAAATGTTTGGTGGAATGCACTAGGGAAGCCACGTGGACTTTGGCTTTGCTTTGTGGGTAGTTTTATATTTATCTTTGCAACCTCTTCGTTTATTGTCTATTATAGGTCTATTCAGATTTTCTATTTCTTTTTCCTTAAAGTATGCTTTTTTTTTTTTTTTTTTTTTTGGTGAGGAAGATTGGCCCTGAGCAATCTTCCTCACTTTTTTTCCCTCCCCAAAGCCCCAGTACATAGTTGTATGTCCTAGTTGTAGGTCATTTTAGTTCTTCTATGTGGGATGCTGCTACAGCATGGCTTGATGAGCGGTATGCAGGTCTGCACCCAGGATCTGAACTGGCGAATTCTGGGCTGCCAAAGCACAGCACATAAACTTAACCACTCACCACTGTGCTGGCCCTTCTATTTCTTTCTAAGACAGTTTCAGTAAGTTCTGTCCTTCCTGGATTTTGTCCATTTCATCTAATCTATGTCATTTGTTAGCATACAGTTGTTCATAGTTCTCCCTTGTAAATCTTTTCATTTCTGTAAGATTGATAGTAATGTCTCCTTGTTCGTTTCTTAACTATTTTTTTTTAAAGATTGGCACCTGTGCTAACATCTGTTGCCAATCCTTTTTTTTTTTCTCCCCAAAGCCCCCAGGTACATAGTAGTATATTGTAGTTGTGAGTGCCTCTGGTTGTGCTATATGGGACGCTGCCTTAACATGACCTGATGGGCAGTGCCATGTCCATGCTCAGGATCCAAACCGGTGAAACCCTGGGCCCCCTAAGCAGAGTGCACGAACTTAAACACTCGGCCACGGGGTTGGCCCCTAACTCTTAATTTTTGAGTTATTTTCTTAGTGGTTACAATGGGTTTGCACTACATATCTTAACTATCACAGTCTAGCCAAGGTTAAATACTGACTTAATTCCAGTAAAATGTAACAAGTTGGCTTCCTACTTTGTGCTATTATTGTGGTGTATATTCTGTCTATGCATGTTATAAATGCAACAATACAGTGCTACAATTTTTTCTTGAAACCATCCATGGATCTCTCATTTCTAGGGTTTTCCCTCAACTCGGATTACAAACTCAGGTTAGTAGAGCATAAAGTTTTCCTCAGTCATTTCCTAAGGAGTGTGCTGCTTTTATTGACGACACTGCCATCCCTCAGTTATTGCCCTGTGCTCCAAATCAAGTCTGCCCCACTGGCAGCAAAGCTGTTGGTTTTCCTGGACAGGCCCAACCTTGTCAAATTACCATGTCAACCGATTGGGTGTGTGTATGTGTGTCCGTGGCGGGGGGGGGGGGGGGGGGGGGGTAGTGGGTGGGTGTGTAGGAAGCAGGTGAGGTACAGAAGGCTGCAGGTGGACTCCCACTGTTGTTACTCAAAGCATTGGTACTTTGCATAAATAAGTGCTTCTCAATTTGTTGTTTTCATTAGTCAACTTATTATAGCACTGAAATGTTTGTTTTTAACAATTTTGTTCAGTTTTACAATTGCTTTTTGGGGAGAGGGTTATCAAATATACTAATGCTGCTGCTTCTAGAAAGCCAAACATTTTGTTTTACAAAGAAAATGCTTCTAGTAAAAAAGTTAAATAATACACAGAAGAATAAAGAATAAAAACCAGTTCCTCTGTATCTCAGCTACAAACACTATTAACCTCAGTGTGAATGTCCTTTCATACTCTAGTGTATTACCATACAATTTTACATTTAGAGGACCACACGTTACAGAATGTTTTACAACCTGCTTTTTTTATTCAACAAGATAGTGGGTAACTACCTTCAGTGTTCGTGTGAATAGATTTACATCATCCATTTTAATGCCTCCACAGGATTCCATTTTATGACATAGTTGTTCTAAAATTTATTACCCAGTCCCTTATTGAGGAGGTTTAAAATGGATTCCTCTCTTTTTTCATTTCATAAACAACAACGTGATAAATGTACATCTTTGCACATTTGTCTGGGTATCTCCTTAGGATAAATTTCTACAAGAAATATTACCAGTTTTCAGAATGTGATCATTCTGATTTGGGGAATATTTTGTCAAACGACTCCCCAATTTGTGCCCCCTCCATCAATGCCTGTGTATAGCTTTTTCTCTATATTTCATAAACACTGGGCATTATTCAAAATTTTCTGTTTCCCAGGCATAATAATTGGTGTTGATAATTTATTTCTACATTTGTTTGCATTTATTTGATTACCACTGCTATTGAACGTATTTTTTTTGTTTCTATTGAATATTTGTGTCTCTTTTTCTGTGAGAATTTCTCACTTCTGTTTTTTGCCCACTTTTTCTATTGGTATTTCTCTTGTTTGCTGGAACTCTTTGTCATTTGTCATATTGTCTTTCTTCTGTTATCGCCACTATAAATCCTTTTTCCATTTTTCCATGTCTTCAACTTTATAACATATTTTTCCTTTTATTGTTGGCCTTTTAAAAAAAACTTTTATTTTTATGGCAGAGCACAGGCTATGGTCAGAATGCTGAGGTTACAATTCTTGTTTGTCTATTTGTAAGCTCTGTGGCCACAGATAATGAGCAGCTCCATGCTTCAGTTTCCTCCAAGGTAAATTGTGAGTAAGGCTGGATTTATGTGAATGTTAAATGTTATAGGGTAAGAGATTTAGGATATTGCTCCCAAGTTCTTAAGCAGTCTTAGCTATTATTATTGCTATTTAATAAAATCTATAATTTTGTTCTGACTTTCTAGTTTTCATAGCCAGCCTTACCCTAAGATTTTGTGATTTAAATGTGCTTGGGCACGCTAAGATTTTAAATATATTTGCTCATACTTTATCCTTGTGCTTGTACTTATATACTATTTATAGACATATGTGTTCAATCTATTTGCATTCATTTTGGTGAGTGTGATGTGTATCAAGCATTTACTTTTTTCCAAATAACTGATTGTTTTGTTTATAGTCCATTTTATTAAACAATTACCAAATAATTTAGTAATTCGTTGCATAGTACACTTTATTTTAGCAATCTGCTTTGTATTAGATTGAGTTCTGACATATAGTTGAGCCTAACTCTGGACTCTCTCTTTTTTGTTCTAATTGTATCTGTCTGATTCTGCAACACGATTATATTACTACTATTTAATTGAAATAATTTTAATACATTTATTTCTGAGTGATCTTGTTTCCTCATCTATAAAAGTGTGAAAATAATAGTACCTATCTCAGAGAGTTTGAAAATTAACATATGTTAAGTATTTAGAACAGTTGCTCACCACTTGTCAGTTTTTCAATATATCCATATTAGCATTTGTTATAATCGTTACTCTGAAAGAATAGTTTTATGACTGATGGATTGTTGCAATAAGACCCTTCAGTGAATCGTATCTCCCTGTATCCATGCCCCTTTGCAATTGAATTTCTTAAACTTCATCAACAGGTGGAACTTATCTTCCCACCTCTTGGATCTTGGTGGGCCTGTGCCTTGATTTGACCAATAGAATGGTAGGAATGACCTAGTGTGGTTTGTATGCCTGGGCCTCAAGAGGCCTTAAGATATCTGCTTTCACCCTATAGGAAATTTCGGATATCCTGCTCTATAGGATAATTGGGGTACATTGGATAACCACTAGACATGTGAGTAAAACCATTTTGGACCCTCCCTTCCCAGAGGAGATCTCAGTGCCAGCAGTTATATGAGTGACCCCAGATGACATTAGCAGAAAGACTATCCAATGGATTACAGCCCAAATTGCAGAATTGTGAACACATAAATGTCATTTTAAGCCTAGGTTTTATTCCTTTGAAATGCCACAGTAGACAACTGATACACAGACTTAAATTTCCAATTTTATTTTAAAGGTAAATAATTAAATCCACATCTCAATGACTAGAACTTTGCATTCTCCTAGAATATTTTACTCTCTCTTCTGTAATTTGTGTTTGAATTTATACTTAGTCATCATTCTGACAACAAAAATGGCTATGAAGAAATAGAAAAGATTAGAACTCACAATAATACCTAAAATAAAAATTGACAAATCATTGGATGATCTGTGAGCATTTTCTTCTGCTAATTAAGTAGAGGACAGAGCTATATTTAGAACCAATAGTGGCTCACCTGTGCCTCACCCCAAATGTCCTGGTCATCTGAAACTAAGCCACTCTTATCCTTTGCCCAGCCTTACTGCCAGCCCTTACACCCTCCCAGCCCCACTATCGAGAAAACTGCTATCAATACCGAGTTAATCATGTTATTCTGCACAGAAGTTGGCCAGTTTTTATTCGTAATATAAATTCAGGTTGCTTACAAAAGACAAATGCAGACCTCTATTGCTTTAGGGAATATACCAGAATAAAATATGGTAATCAGCACTTCCAAATCAGTAGCTATTATTTTTATGTAGCCAAATCTATTAAACTATATTGCTCTATTACGCATAAAAGAGGTTCTGAAATCCAAAATTTTAAGCATATTTGCATACCGTTTTCTTCCGGTACTATGCCCCTTACTTGGTGTGTGACATTTTATTTCAGAATTGAGAGAAAAGAATAACTGACAAACTTTAGGACATCAAGAAGAAAATTAAGACCAACATAGAAATGAGCAGACTGGAATTTTCCTTAAAGTAGTTCCTGAAAGAAAGACAATCAGGTAGGCTGATCTCTGGCATGTCTAAAAAGAGAAAACCTAGGAAATAAGCAAAATTAATAATGATAAAGTTCTTTGGTAACAGTTGCAGAAAAGATAGTCTGATAATTCAACCACAGGATAGGGCATTTTAAGCTTTTGTGTTGGATGAAAAAGAAAGTAAATTGGCTAGAATTCAATCTCCTAAATCAAAAATGTCACATCTCTCCAATTTTCAGTAGCAGAATTATTTAGTGTAGAGAAATATTACTTAAAATAATAGTGAATGTTTCACTCTTTATGATAATTTTGATATTTCTTATTATTTTTCTAGATGTCAATCATGAGAAAGTTCTTTTCGTAATTTATCTGAGAAGGTGCCATCCCATATTTGTCTAAATCAAGATGAGATGGTAATATTTTTTTTCCAATTTCACTAAGAAAAATCTTTAGGAGACCATGATATAGTTTGATGATTTAACTTGATTTTCTGCCACATGTCCCTTTCCTAGCAGTGAATGGCAACCATTCTCCTTCCTCTGCTGGATTGCACAGCCAGGAGCACAGTCTGCTCCTGGCTGTGCAATCCGCTTGATGGCAGAGTTCTCTGGGATTTCTCTGGGATTTCTTCTGTCGTTAACGTACTAAGAGAGCTTCCCAGTAAGATGGAGGCCAGGGCAATTGCACCAGTCTGTCACACCTATGGATCTTCCTTTCTCACCCCTCCAACACCTCTCATAATCCATACATCCTAAAATATAAAAGTGTGCATCATGTACATGGCATGGCACTTAGTTCTCAGGCTTCTGTGTGTGTGTGTGTGTGTGAAAGCATTTATAGTACATGTGTGTGTGTATTTAGACCAGCATACAAAAACTTCGAAGAATTTTTATAACTTGAATATAGCATTTTGTGGTTTGCAAAGTACGTTAACATTAACCATCACATTTTACATTTTCTTACCTTACACATATTTGAGGTAGGGAAAGCAAGAAGTCATTGCCTCATACTATGGAGAAATGACTGTGAACGAAAGCAGCTAAGAGACATGTCCAAGGTTATAGAGTAAAGGAGGAACACAGGTGGGGCACCTGAGTCCCTGACAAATGCTTTTTTGCTGTGCTGGCCCTACAGATGGGAAATACATTTTCATGATGCCCAAATGGATGCA
The DNA here is from genome assembly GCF_041296235.1 of Equus asinus. Taxonomy (NCBI): domain Eukaryota; kingdom Metazoa; phylum Chordata; class Mammalia; order Perissodactyla; family Equidae; genus Equus; species Equus asinus. The sequence continues at coordinate 47,572,910 of NC_091813.1, forward strand.
GCTGAAGATGGATACTCTTCTCTTTACTCTTTCTTTTTTGAAGCACTTCTCTTTGAGAAACATGTCCATTGTAACCTGGGTAACATTATATAGGAATATATTAGGGTTAAATTTCATTACTATATAGCATATATTTTATTTTTCTGAGTGCCAATACCCATTAAAAGTGAGCTTCTAGAGTGTCATTGGCTTGTACAATTTTGAGAAAGAGTTCTGGCAGAACATGCTACACTCGTCCCTGCTAAACACACACACACCACCCCCCACTCCCACATATACCCTATGTAGTGTATCAGAAGTTAAAAAATAAAAAAATATTAATTAGTTAATTGTTGAAGCCCTTTAGGCTTAAACGTCCAACCAGCTATCTGTCTAATTTAGTCTCAAATAAAAATATCAGAGTTCATGTTGCCCCTACCCACCACACTTTTTTTTTTTATAGAAAAGCACTTGAATTTTATTTGATACTTTAAATGTTTTTGAAAATATTAATAAACATGAGCTGTATTTGGAGGTGGATGACAGACATGCTTTTAATATAGAATTTTCATCCTAGAATATGACTTCCTCCAAAAGGAAAATCTTAGTCCTCTTCCTACAGGTAGGTTCCAATGAGAATGCATGAAAAACAGGCGGGAGACAGTCCCCAGAGGAGACCTGAAGTTTCTTTAAGAACAGGCTGCTACTACTTCCTGTGAGGTTCGTAAAGCACCTTTCCTTTCGCTTAGTTGTCTGGGGTGAAGTCAAAGGGCTCAAAGTCTTTCCAGAAGTGGTGGACCAGGGTGTTCTCCTCATCGTTGCTGATCTGACACTGTCTCCAGTCAGGAATATGAAGGATGGCTTTATTGTCCAGGATCTCCTTTCCAACCTGCAAAGGAAAATTCTTTTTAATTCTGTGGAAAAGCTTCTCTCCTGTGTCAAGTTCAACACAAAAATAGTCTGCTCCTGGCTGTGCAATCCGCTTGATGGCAGAGTTCTCTGGGATTTCTCTGGGATTTCTTCTGTCGTTAAATGAAGGCATCTTTAATGTCATCAGAAGTGTAGTGGAATGACCTGTAGCTGAAGGTGATGGCTCTTATAGTCTCTCTAGAACAGAACATAATGTTTCCACCACCTCTGCAGAACGCTTCACCAATGACTAGTAGTGTCCCATGGGCAGGCTGAGGACAGTCATCAGATAAGCCTCCTTTGACCAGGGCAAGGTAGCAATGTGTGCCAATGTAGACCAGCAAACGCTTTTCCACTTCAGGGTTGGCAGGGCAAAATCAGCAAGGTCTTGGAGGCTGGGGAGGTTTGAGGCTGGTTTGGATGAGGAGAAGACTTGCTATCTCTATCTGCGGACGAATGCTTCCTTCCCTTCTTCGGTGTACCTTTGCCATCTTACAGAAGAACAGAGTAGTTATAGGTGACTAAAGAGATGATTAAAAATGTACATATAGGGCCAGACCGATGGCGTAGTGGTTAAGTTCTCAGGCTCCGCTTTGGAGGCCCAGGGTTCACAGGTTCCAATCCCGGTCGCAGACCTAGCACCACTCATCAAGCCATGCTGTGGCAGCATCCCACATAAAACAGAGGAAGATTGGCAAAAGATGTTAGCTCAGGGCCAATGTTCCTCACACACATACAAAATGTACATATAGCCTTGAAAAAATTATTGGTCACATAAGCAGGAATGATTTCATCTTCTGCGTGTGGGTTGGATATAAAACACCTATGTAATTTTCACCGTCATTATTGTGAGCCAGCCTTGTGGAAGTGGGAGAGAGCCATCTGCTCCACAAAGGTGATTATGAATAACACATAACGAAGTCTCATTCAGCCAGCACTGATTGGGGCAGAATTACACGGTGATCAATGACTGAGCTTGAAGATCAGAAAGGCTGGCTTTGCCTAGGGGCTCTCCCACTTCACCACCATTGTGACCTCAGACAATTGTTGAGCCTCTTTTAGTTTTCGTCCTTTCAACTGAAAAATGAAAATAACAGTATCTACTTCATAGAGTTCTTGTGAGAATTAAATAGAAAAATGCATGCATGGCACATAATAAACATTCAATAAGTGGTTGCTGTTTTAAGAAATTTGCCAACAATTTCATAAACAAGATTTCCTACTGATTCAAGAGCTCACAGAAATTTTTAAAACATTCCTGAGACTTTTGTTATTTGCCATAAAACTTAATAGAAACACTAATGATGTGAATATTCTTGTCTGTTATAATGTTGCTGTTAGAGTCATTCCAGAACTTTCCAACCCTACCTTTCTTACTTCTCTCCTAGTCCAAGCTTCTGGATATTCTGCCAAATTTCCTCAAACCATGACTTCTTTACACTGAGAAAAATCCTTTTGCTGCTCTTCTGTTCAGTGTTTCAGGGCCCTGATCCCTGCAACCTTGATTTCCTACACCTCCTTTGCCACTTATTTTCTAGAGAGATGTGGCTAAAGGGAGACAAAACTGGGAAATTGGAGGACTAGGGAAGGGAAGCCAAGTGACTTCTTTGCCTTCTCTCTTGGCTTTGGGCTGCAATTCTAGCACAGACTGAGTCTCCATAATTCACCTCTCTCTGGCAGACCTTCTCTCTGTGCCCACAATTTCTGTAGGGCACATGCCTGCCCTGATCCCACTTCCCAGTTGGACCCTGCTTTGGTGAGCGTCTGCTCCTCTGTGGTTCCATCTTCTGTCTGGATGCTCTGTTTTCTCGGGCCATTGGTAGCATCATCTCATTTGTCTCTCCAGCTCTAGATAACTTTTGTCTGAAGCTTATCTCTGGGTGTCAATGAGAAACTCTGTGTGTCCTCACTCTCTCCTGACTGTCTTTCAGCTCTTATTCTTTGCACCTAGTAGCCTGTATTAATGTCCTCTATTAAAGTACTTGGTCTGGATTCTCCTCCTGATTAGATATGATTGATTCAATCATGGTAATTTCACAGCTGTTTTCTAAGCAACTGACCTAGTATTGATATGTGATTTTTATTGAATTTTGAATTCCGGAGGACATTTTAAAAAGGTGAATATTGCACTATTCCTTATTTCTTTTTTTATTCAAAAAAGTTAAAAAATACCTGCTCCAGACTTTGATAACTCATTTTACTAGCAAATACTCATATAGAAGAAATTTTGTGCCCAAGACCGATTGCTGAAAAAATACAATGAAGTCCAAGACATGGCCACATCCCCAAGGGAGGAAGAAAATACTCTATTTTCTTCACTTATTATTGTTAGTATTATAGCTCCTGATATTTAGGAGTTTGAAGTAGGAATGACTCAATTGCTTTCAAGTTTATCCTAAATTAAAAGAGCTTGGAATTCTAATCCTCAAACTTTATGTATTAAGATCGTTTATTTTTCTTGTGCCCTTCACCCATGTAGTTCCTGCAAATCAAATAAGCAAATGAAAATAATACTAATCAAATACTAAAAAACAATTATAACTAATAGCAGGAAATAAATGTTCTGCTTAATCATAGGGAATCTCAAAAAATAAGCCTGATATTTCCAAATTTCTGCTTAAGTCATTGCAAAAGAATCAAACTTGACTTCCTTCGACTTTGTAGACCTTCTAGAATTCAAAGGAGAAACAGCTGCCAAAGCAAAAAAGGTGGATTGAATTCTGAAGTTTAGGAAAATCGTATTAACCTGGCATCTCAAATAAAACACAACCAGATTCTCCTCGGCCATCAGGGGACCACATACTTAAGCCTTCATCTTTGTGCAGATGGGTTACATTCAATAGGAAACACAGCGTGGAACAGTTAGTGTGTCCTGAGATGGACGTCTTTGTTTATTTGCCTGAATTGTTCTTTTCTGTTCCCCATGATGGAAAATGTCATCAATAAATCAGGGTTTTGGAATTTATCTAAAGTTGTACAATATCTGCTCTGATAGATTTATGTGACCACTATGTAAATAAATAAGTTTATTAAATTGACCAACTTAGGCAAACGCGCACGGAGGTAAGCTAAGAATTACCTGTCTGAATTGGTGCAGCTGGTGCTTAGCAAATGTTATTGACCTTGAAAAATATCACAACTCGCCAACAATAATGAAGCTCTAATTTTTAAAAAATGGTTACTCAGGAAGGAAACCTACACTAATGAGAGCATTTCTCAAAACTGTCTGTCAAAGTAATATATCTATAAAATTGAGTCGTTTAGGAAAAAATGCAGTGTTTTAATGATACATAGTTTATAAAAGAAGAAACTAGGCCCAGGACTTAGCTTTGGATTCCATCATTATAAAAATGTAATATAGTAATGGACAAATACGTTGAAAGCTTGATGCAATTATAAAAGCAATTAAGAAATATCATATGCGAAGGGATAAATTAATACCATGCTTATTTACTTAATTTTTTAAATTAATAGACTACTTTTTTGAGCAGTTTTAGGTTTCCAGAAAATTGAGCGGAAAATACAAAGAATTCCCATGCACTCCTTCTCTCCTCTGAACACAGTTTCCCTTATTATTAACATCTTGCATTAGTGGGAACATTTGTTACCGTTGATGAGCTCGTATGGATACGTTATTGTTAACTGAAGTTCGTAGTTTACATTAAGATTTACTGTTTGTGTTCTGTATTCTCTGGGTTTTGGCAAATGTATAATGACATATGTCCACATTACAGTATCATCCAGAATAGTTTCATTGCCCTAAAAATCCCCTCTGCCCCACCTATCCATCCTTCCTTTCCTCCCCACAAACCCCTGGCAACCACCAATGTTTTTGTTGTCTCCATAGTTTCACCTTTTCCAGAATATCGTATGATTGGAATCATACAGTATATAGACTTTCAGATTGAATTCTTTCACTTAACAATATGCATTTCAGGTTCCTCTGTGTCTTCTTGTGGCTTGGTAGCTCATTCATTTTTATTGCTGACTATTACTCTCTTGTATGGATGTACCACAGTTTGTTTATCCATTCACCTGTTGAAGGACATTTTAGTTGTTTCAAAGTTTTGGCAATTATGAATAAAGCTACTATGACTGTTCTTGTGCAGATTATTGTTTAGATGTGTGTTTATAACTCTTTTGGATGTTTCTGGGATTTTTTTTTTTTTTTCTGAGGAAGCTCAGCCCTGAGCTAACCACTGCCAATCCTCCTCCTTTTGCTGAGGAAGACCAGCTCTGAGCTAACATCCGTGCCCATATTCCTCTACTTTATACGTGGGATGCCTACCACAGCATGGCTTGCCAAGCGGTGCCATGTCCGCACCTGGGATCTGAACTGGCGAACCCCTGGCCGCCGAGAAGTGGAACATGAGCACTTAACCGCTGCACCACAGGGCCGGCCCCTATTTCTGGGATTTTTAACATTCATGACAGTTCTATAAAAACTTTATGCTATAAATTTAAAAATATCAACTAAGTTGACAAATTCCCAGAAAATGTATGTATTAGCAAATTTATCTAAAGAAGAATTAGAAGATCTGATTTGTCTTACAACTACTAAAAAATTGAATCAGTAGTCAAAGATATCCCCACTAAAAAAATTCCAAGCACAGATTCTCTACCAACAAGTTCAAACTGGTGTTCAAGGAACAAATCATTTCAGTCTTAACGATAATTTTCCAGGACACTAAAAATTTGTTTATGAGGCTGGTGTAATTTTAATACCAAAATGCAATACGGATAAGTAAGGAAAGAAAAACATGGGCAAATTTTATTTGTAAAACATAGATGCAAAAATCATAATAATATGCTAACAAAAAGAATTTAGAACATATATACAAAGCATAATGGTATAATCCACGATTACAAAGTTGGGTTTATTTCAGGAAGATAAGGTTGTATTAATATTAAAAAGTAAATTAATATAATTTGCCATATTACAAGATTAAAAGACCTCAACGATTTCAGAAAAAGCACTTGATAAAATACAATATCCATTGATGTTGATGTACTTGGCAAATTAGAAACAGAAGGGAACTTTCTTAATCTGACTGAAAATCAACAGTCAACTTTTTACACAGTAAGAACACACTGAAGGCTCTACTTCTGAATTTGGGAAGAAGACCGAGATTCTAAGCATTATCTCTTTTGTTCAATATTTTACCAGTGTTTCTAGCCAGTGCAGTATGACAAGAAAAAGAAGTGGATAAGGATTGGAAAGAACAAAGGAATAAAAACTCATTTGCAAATCATACAACTGTGTACAAGGAATAACCAAAAGCACCCACAAATAAATTATTCCACAAACAAATTAATAAAATAGGAAGGCAAATTTGCTAAATAAAAATCCGCATAGTGGGGGCCAGCCCAGTGGCATAGTGGTTAAGTTTGCATGCTCCACTTTGGCGGCCTGGGGTTTGCAGGTTCGGCTCCTGGTCACAGACCTACCACTTCTCATCAAACCACGCTGTGATGGCATCCCACTTAAAACAGAGGAAGATTGGCACAGATGTTAGCTCACCAACAATCTTCCTCACACACACACACGCACACACACAAAATTCATAAAGTAAAATAACCGTAATAAATAGTAAGAATACAAACAAAATATTTAAAGATGCTATTTATCATACTATGCATATCAACTACATAAAAATATATATAACAGAATTTGTTCAAGAACTCTGAGGAAATTTTTAAAAATTAATTGAAAGACATTAAAGACTACCTAGATAAATGAAAAGATATATTATATTAGTGGACTTTACTCCTTAAATGATTTATAGATTGAATGCAATCCTAGTGAAAATCATGGCACATTCTTTGTATAGAAATCAACCAGCTGATTCTAAAATTTATATGTAAATTCAAGAGGATGCATATAACTAAAGACAGTTTCGCAAAGGAAGAATTAGGGGCAAAGACTTGCTCTACTGGATATTAAGACTTATTACAAAACTGTAATAATTAAGATGATGTGACATGGGTACAGAGATGGACAGGCTAATGAGATAAAATGGAGAGGCCAGCTGCAGATGCATGTATATATAGATATACGTATGATAGATGGAATGGAAGATTAGTGGAGGATGAACCCACTAATCTTCCATAAATAATATTCTCTTCCATATCTCTTCCATAGATAATGTTCAGACCAAATGTCTCCATAAGTACAACAAATCAAAATCCTACTTTACACCACATATAAAATAAAGTCTGGGTTGATTTAAGACCTAACTGTGAAAGGTAAGATTATCAACACAGGAAATTTTCTTTATGACGTCAGGGTAAGGAATAATCTACATCTGTCGACTTCAGGTTGGGGTACAAAAATCTGAAAAAATAAAATAGTAGACCACCAAAAATATTCACTGAATTTAATATGCCATTCTTTTATGTTTTAAGATGTAGCCACTGCATTGTATACATCAGCATTCATTCCTAAGGAAAAGCACTTCAAATGCAAAATAGTATAGCAGCAATATTTTCTTAGCATTGTGCCATAAGAAACAGAAAATTTGCGAAAATGCTTTTTTATATGCATTGTGGTAAATAAACTTATAGTATATAAATACCTAATAGACTTTAAACATTCTTTGCCATTTACTCAATATAACTGTTTCTATTTTTTATTCAAATAATGCCACAAGTTGACATTTTATTTCTAAAATGTAAAAATAAAAATATATGAGAAGAAAGAAAGACAATAAAAACGCCAAATGAGATGCTTGTGCACCTTTGAGAATTGTTTTTCTAAGGAGTAAAACATCAAACATGACTTACTTGATTTAAAAACTACCTTCACTTCCTAAAGCTCAAGTTATTTCTTCAAATGTAATGATTTTTCTCATAAAATATTGGGTTTGATAGCAAAAACTTTCAAGAGAATTATTTCTGTAATATGTTTGGCTTAATATTGCAAAAGTTGTGTCCCTAAGAAACTGTGTGTTACCAAAAACAATTCTTTAACAGAGAAAAGAGAGTTATGGACTAGAGAGTTTCAATCTTGCAATCACTAGGTGAATTTCTCTATAGGAATTTCAATGATGATAGTGTTTTTGAGGTATTATGAACTGAATTTTTTGTCCCCTCCAAGTTTATATGTTGAAGCCCTAAACCCCAGTGTGACTGTAATTGGAGACAGGACCTGTGAGGAGGTGATAGAGACTAAACAAGGTCATAAGGATGGGACCCCAGTCCAGCAGGGCTGGTGCTCTTATAAGAACAGGAAGAGACACCAGAGCTCGCTGCGCCATGTGAGGACGCAGTGAAAAGGTGACGCTCTGCAAGCTAGGAAGAGAGCTCTCATCAGGAACTGAATCAGCCAGCACCTTGATCTTGGACTTCCCAGTCTCCAGAAGTGTGAGAAAATAAATTTCTCTTGTTCAAGCCACCCAGTCTATGGCATTTTGTTACGACAGCCCAAGCTGGCTAAGACGAGAGCTAAAAATGCATAGCTGAAGAGTCTAAACATCCGGCTAAATGTAGCATTTATGATATTTAGCGTTTGCTTCATAGTAATGGCCTTTTCTGTCACCATCAGCAATATAATTAGCATAGTTTCTTACAAACACTAGTTATTTCATCTTTATCATTATTTTATAAACTAGCTTTGCTATTTAACTAACCATCCTGAAACTTAATGAATTAAAACCATATCCGTTTATTTAGCTCACAATCTTTTGGGTTAGCATGCTGATCACAGCTGGGGAGATCTTCTCATCTTCTAATTCTGTTCTTAGCTGGGATTCCTCATGAGTTGGCCGTCACCTGAACGTCAGCTAGGCGGATCTGGAGTTCTGTGAGGTCTGTGGCTAACACTTGCCTGTAAGTTTCTCAGGGACAGCCATATTGTTTTTCACGTTTTTATCCCTAGCATCAAACACCATATTGGGCAAATTGCAGGAGCTTAATAAACACTTATTGGACAGGTGGTACAAAGACAATGACACTGAACAAGGAATTGCTGAGAAACATGGAGCTCCTTCAGAGAGCTGACCAGTTGCTCTGCCTAAAGGGCAGGTGTTTGGAACTTTGGGCAGCAAACAAGGTGAGTTGTGTAGGTTTTGGCTAGGAGTTGATCCTGCAAGTGCAGCTACCCTGCAGCTCCTGTCAGCAGAGCTGGAGCTGCCCTGATGGAAGATTTTGCTGGCAGGAATTGTCTTATTACAGGAAGGAATGTATTGTTGAAGATCTCCAGTTCACCCCTTATTGTGCAATATTTGCTCACCTCTTCACTCGGGAGAGAGTGACAGTTTGCCACTTATAGCTACATCCATGAATAGCTCACACAATCTAGTCTTTGTTCTTACAGACAGTTATCCTGCAGGTAGGACCAATTAAGTGAAAACACTCTAAGGAATGGAAGTTGCTATGAAACACTAACAGGACAGTATTTGGGTGATACGTGAATTATCCAACAGGACCATAACCAAAGTTTGCAAATTGCTTTCTTATACATTTCTATAGTGGATGCTTAAAATATCTTTTGTGAGGTGGGTAGGTGAAGTGTTATTGAATGATGATTTCCAGGTTATGTAGACAGGCTCGGAGGCTCACAGGACCTGCTTCATCTTAAGAAGAGTCTGAAACTAAGATTCAGAAAAAAATCTTAGGATTCCAAATCCGAATTTCTTTCTTATAGTCAAGGTTGCATCTCCAAAAGAAAAACTACAGTTTGAGAAATAAAGGATGCTTTTCCTTAAGTTTTGTTCCAAAGTCTGAGAAATATAGCTGTGGGCCAGCAAGGAGAAACTATTTGTGCCAAAATTCTACCGATACTCAGCAGCTTATTTACTAACTTCCTTTGAAGTTAGAGACTTTCTAGGCAGATAGTTGAGACACGGTTGCAGAAGAATCCTTCAGAATTTCCCCTTTACATTTAGCTTAACACATATTTATAAGAGAGTTTATGCGGAACTTATGGTAGTAATATGATGAGATTTTGGCCTATATTTTCCAAAACTGTTCTCAACTGAAATATATCATCTCTGAAAACCTCGCTTTAAACCTGTGTTTTTTAAGATCAAAGGAAAATTGGCATTATTTGTTGGCAAAAAGTGAAGTGGCTTTCCAAGCTTCAAAGCTGTGCAAAGTGTTTTGAAAATACAATTACACTATTCATCTGTTTTTCCCTTCAGAACCAGTGCATCATGTACGGCAGTTATGGTGCTGTGCCCTGGATGGGATGCTAAGATGTCATCTCAGCTGAAATAAATTGAAGTCCCTCATTAGATGCTAAACAGCAGCATGAGGGGAATCGGTTTCGTTTGGTCTTCCACATAAGGAGGCAATCTCCTCACATGCAAGTAAAAAATTTTGCATATTGATTGTACTTTTTGATGATTGAACTTACACATTTATAGGCTAAAAGTCATTCTTTACAAGGAAGGTGTGTAGTAAATATTTATTTCCATGATTTCCTCTAACGATTTACTACTCCAGCAAGCCAAACACTCTAGTGGCACGATTCATAACTTCTTTTCTTGTCCTAATGGTCCTGCTCTCTTATACTGATTTTATGCTTCTATAAATGCATAAATAATTTTTATTTAAAACAGCAAGGAAACTCCTCTATTCCATGTCCCATGTAAATTCCCTCCCTGTGCTTGGGGGTTGGGGGAGGGTAAGGTGACCAGTTTTCCCTGGTTTGCCTGGGACTTTCCTGGTTACAGCAATGAAAGTTCTCAGCCAAGGCAGCGCCTTAGTCCTGGGAAAAATGAATGGTTGGTAATTCGAGGGCTACCAAACCAGGACTGTTGGCATCTTGGGGATGCAGAGTTTGGCACGTGTTTTTTAATTACTTCTTAATTTGTACGTAATTTCAAATTTTCAGAGAAGTTGAAAGAATATTTCTATACACAGATATATACATATACAAACACAAATATACCTTTTACCCATATTAGTAATTGTTTATTTTTCTCCATTTGTTTAATTAAACTTCTGTTATATCTACCTACCTACCTATTTATCTATCTATATGTATTTTTTTCTTTTTTTTTTGAGGAAGATTAGCCCTGAGCTAATGTCTGCTGCCAATCCTCCTCTTTTTGCTGAGGAAGACTGGCCCTGAGCTAACATCCATGCCCATCTTCCTCTACTTTATATGTGGGACGCCTACCACAGCATGGCTTGACAATTGGTGTGTAGGTCTGAACCCGGGATCTGAACCAGCAAACCCCAGGCTGCCAAAACCCCCTATCTATATGTATTTTTGATGAACCACTTGAGAATACATGGGAGACATCATGCCCCTTTATCTCTAAAAATTCAATGGTTATTCCCTAAGAACAAGTAAAATCTCTTTCATAACCATAATATATTCAGTGTATTTATTAAAATCATGAAATTTAGCATTTATAAAATACTCTAAATCGCAATGAATTCTCATATTCAAATTTCGAGTGTCCCATAATCTCCTTTATGGCTTTTTTTCCTAGTATAGAATCTAATCCAAATACAATGCATTTTATTTAATTGTTATACTTTTTAGTCTCCTTTAGTCTAGAACAGTTTTACATCCTTTCTCTGTGTTTCTTGTCCTTGATATTTTTTGAAAAGTATAGGCCTGTAATGGAGTATAATGTCCCTCAGTTTGGATTTGTCTAGTTCCCCAGTGATTAGATTCTGGTTGTGCAGTGTTTGGGCAGGAGTACCATTGAAGTGATGCTGTGTCCTTCTCAGTGAATTATATCAGAAGATACGTGATGGTTTGTGTCAATATTGGTGATGTAGGGAAATACTTCAGATTTTCATCCTTTAGTTTTAGCGGCCATTGAGAATTTTCTAACGCCATCATTCCATCTATCTTAATCAGTTGCCATTCAATTGTCCTTCTGTTGTAAAGAAGAACTCACCACTTGTTTTTCAATTTATAAGGAGGCACTCAGTTCATTATGAAATTTATTGTTATAATTGTCCAATGACCTAGTTCTATTATTTGACCCACCACTAGTGATACGGAGTTATATTCCCTGAGAAACGCAGTGATCCCAGGTCCCTGAGTCTTCTGCAAACAGAGGCAAAATGCACCTACTTCTTGTCTTTTTGCAAAAATAAGAGGAACAAGTGTTGCATGATCAGAAAGCACCTTTGAAGACTTCAGAGTATAGACACGATATATAATCCACAGGAGGACTCTTCCACAGCCTATCAGCTAACCATGTTTTGACTGCCTCCTGCCTGCTGCACGTTTTACCAGATGCTGCTTCATAGAATATTGCTTTTAATCTACATAAAGTACAGGAAGTTAGAATTCTTTGGAGAATACAGTTAGCCCCATCACTTGCCCCAAAGCGTTCTTATTAGTATTTTGAATGTTAATTGCATAGTTTTTAAGAATGTTAATTGCATGGTTTTTATGACTTACAGGACAAAACATAGCTAGTAACACTTGTTATGTATATGTGAATCCCTTTCTTGTGTCTTAGATGTTCAGAAGAGAGGCTTACACAGATAAGTCGGTTTGAAGACAGTGTTCATTTTGTGAACAAAAGAGTGGCTTTTCAGAATTGGGAAATTTATATGTATTTATAATTTGTTTTATTTCCCAGAACATTTTTAGTTGATTATTTTTATATCCGTAGGCGTACTTTACTCAGGAGGCAACAGCAAAACTGTGCTAATTAAGTGACTCAAGTTGAAAAGCCCTTAACTCAGTCTATGTCACGGGTCCTTGATCTCTACACATACACAACACTTTAGGCAGATACCACAGAAAAGAGAAGGATGTGAGGAAAGGGGAAGGGAACAAAGACCGTGTTGGACACCATGCAGAATGTCATGATAAATGTATTTGAAGCATGGTACATATTAGGAAGAAGAAATGTAAACAAAGGATCAAAAAAATTCTAACAAGTTGGATTGGTAAGGAATGAACCATACATCTCATGGAGAGTTATAGGGCCTTATCGATGTTTTACTTTTGCTGTAATCCCAGCATTTTATTGGCATCTTTGAGAAGAATGGCAAGTAGCTGGAACCAAGTTGATTTATATGTGGAGGGTTACTATTATTATGTACACAATTTCCATTTTAATGAAATGTCTGTCAATAGTAAAATAATAAAGTAGTCTCTCTCAAACTTGCCAAAATGGATTGAACACCACACATTGTCCTTTATTTTGCTTAATCTGTTTTACCTTTTCAAGGAGGGACCACCCCACTTCCATTTTCTTCCTTCCTTCCTTTCTTTCTTTCTCTTTTTCTTCCATCGACAATCCTCATCATCTCCCTTTTTGATTTAGTCATATTTCTTCTCTTTATACCATCACTGAAATGCTATATAATGAGAGCATCATGAAAAGATTAGCTCCTGAAATATGGTACGCTGACATACTGTATTCACACAATGCCTGTTTTGAGGATTTGTACAGAAGGTTTGGTCAATACCATAATGCTCAGAATCTTCCTATTCTTGGACAATAAGTGTTATCTCTGAGGGTGTGATTCAGATGTCTAAACTGTGAGAGCGGGTTCCTTGTTATGGTTTAATTGCTTCCATTATGGTGCTATGCTTTATTTCCAGTTCCAGACATACTTCCTCAGACTACCACAGAACACAGAAATTGCAAGTAATACACACCCAGGATGTTCGATTATTCCTAGCAAGAGATCCGCCCTAGAATGGGCATTTGAAATCACAGATACTCCCACAGCTTCACAAAACCCAGTTGTTAAATCTGTCTCCCTAAGGCTACTATGCTGGGGCCTATAGAGATGATATTGATTGGCTTCAATTTGGGGTGAGTTTTTGAGCATGGAGGTAGTCTGTGCTTCACATTCTCCTGGGGAAAGTCCCACTCACCAATGGGAAAGGAAGTCACAAGTGTGGAAGGTCAGCTACCTCCTCACCACTCAGGGAGAGATGGGAAGGTGGGCTGGGGAGTGGTTGAGGCCAAAGGAAGAGGATAACAATGGGCTAAGCTTTTTTTCTTTTCTATTCCCAACCACAGGCTATTCACAGAAAAGTTACCTTCACATTGTGATGTACAAGCTTTAAAAATTCTGCAACTCATTTTTAAATTCCTCCGAGAATGATAAACAATATATTTCTAGTGCCTTAATGCTTACTCTATAAGCTTTTACATATATTATTTTATTTTATCTTTACAAAAGCCTTATAAATTCTCTGTTATCCCCTTTTGTGGGAGAAGAATGAAGACTCTGAGAAGCTGTGATGTTCTTAAGATGATAGAATAAATCAGAACATTTTCGTTGGCACGTACTGTGTGTCAGCATGATGCTAGTCAGCAAGGGTAGAGCCAGGACGGAGAATGAAGGTTTAGAATTCCACATCTCCCATCCTGTCCAGTCCTTGGTGACTTGCTTCCTGATGAGTAGAGTTGATAGAACTCTTTTCAAACTTCCAGCTGCATTTCTTTCCCCCTGGGTAAAATGTCCCCTTCTTCCCTATTAAAACATGTTCATAGTCAATGCTTCTTTTATTTCTGTCTGTGTCATTTCCCTTAGAAAGTAAACTCTCTGAGAACAAGAATTATTTTTGCTTTCTGTTGTTGTTGTTTTCATTTTATTTTATAGCAGCCATTGTGCAGTTGTGCTCATAGAAATTGTGCAATATAAAGTCCCTATGATACATAGGGTTCCATAAATGTAATCACTAGCCTGTTGGTAATTAGAAAGTAAATCAAGATGTTTTTGAAGGAAGGGGATAAAAATGAGCTTGAGCTGCTCCTTTCCCATGCATTTAATTATTTTAATTGATTGACATTCAGTTCTGAAGCATAAATGAGGTGGAAGTAACAGATTTGTCACAATAGGTGGGGCAAATATAATCTTAGTCTAAAATATAGTTAAATTATTTTGAATATTCAGATTTGTGGCTTGACCTTGTAGATACACATCGTGTATGTGTGTGTGTATGAAGGAAAAGAAAGTAATACTAACTATATCCAGAAATGGAAGAAATGGGACCTAGGGACAGGGAGGCTGCAGCATTTTTTTCATCCAAAACAATCTCAACCCCAACAGCAAACGTTTATGTGAGAGCTGTTTTCTGAGTGAGTTGATGAGCTCATCCTTCCTTTTCACCTTCCTTTCCAAATTGCACAGCTGAAAAGAATTGTCAATGGAAACACCCTGGTAAGTCAGAGATTCATACACCCTATCTGGTAGGTTTTGTTTCTAAAGTGCCATTTTAACTGTTAACTCCTTGGGAAATTAACACGACATTCCAAACATAGTCCACAAATACTCATATGTTCACACTCAGTTGCAAAGAATGTCTGAGTTATATGTAATTACTGCACCCAAAGGGGTCCTGACAAAAGTCCAGGTATTTCCTGTCTACACTCTGCATCTCAGCCCGTTCACTCAGAGCCAGGAAGCTTGATTCCAGAACATTCCCCAACAGAATTTGGGGTTTGAGAGGCCTAAAAGCTCTGTGTGTGTGTGTGTTTGTCTGTGTGTGTGTGTTGGGATGAAAGGCCAGGAAGAGAGGGAAAAGGGAAGCAGGAAAAAAAAGAAGCTGAAAACATTTAAAATAATGAAATTCTTTAATAAACACATTGAACATAAAATTTGAATGCTCTGCCGTGATTAAATGAATAAGGTAGGCTTATGTACCAACATGGATAGATTACATGAAAAATAATTTTGAATAAAAATCCAACTTGCACAAAAATGTTTAGCAATGAGATCCTTTAAGTAAAATAAAAAAGTACCAAAATTACATGTGGATACACATATGTACAGTATGATATGATTATTTTTTTAAATGTTTGGAGATATATAATTACATATATATAAATAAACACTGAATTCTGGTTAATGGTTTTCTGTGGGGAGGAGGGGTAGGGAATAAAGCTGGGGAAAGATGAATTTAGTTTTAATATTCTATCTAATAAAAAATAAAGATTAGCGTCAAATGTGGGCAGACTAATAATACTTTAAAATCATGAGTGGTAGTTCCGTGAGCAGTGGCCGCTCTGTTATTTTCTATTTCAGTAAATATATATACATATACATATATATATTTACAAACTAACAAGAAAAAGTGAATTTTTATTCTTTAACACCGTTCATATATTTAGAAAACCAATGGCAATAAATGTTTGGAGGTTTAAGATGTACATTGCAAAAAGGAGTAATTGATCTCATTTTTAAGTGTTCTTCTGATAGCACTTTAGTAACTTAAGGAGTGACAGTATTTTCTTTAAAAACGTTCACCACATTACTTACTATTTGAGGCCCACTGATTATACTAATACTTTAGTATTGTGTTAGTAAAGATTTCAGTATTCACTTTAGTGTTCAATGCTGATGCATTAACTCAGAGGTGTTTTGTTTGAGTTTTCCATTCCTGAGAAAATTAGTAATACGCTTTCATTTCACTTACTATCTGTGCACTTGTGGAATTTGCAGTAAATGTAGGCAGACAAAGAGACCCTCCTTCAGATCTTTGTTCTGGGAAGACTGAAGTTTGAGCCCAATGCTACCTCCACGGGTCAAGTCTTGGTTTCTAAATTAGCCCAGCATCTGACCTCTGAGTGGGCCGTTTGAGGTGGGATGCTTTGTGGTCTCATTTCTCCTTTACTTTTTGTTGCCTTGGTTGAGAAGTTAATCCCCCAAACTTAAAAATGAAAAAAATTAATTTCATTAAAAAATAACTTTATTGTTCAAAAATGAATACTAATGCTAGACAAAGTAAAAAATGGGACTCTTTCCATTGGTTCCCAGTCTTTGCTTCTCTAGTGTCTTTCCTGAAATCTTATTTGCCATTATTTGTTCTTCAATTGGAAAGTTCTTTTGCCCACAGGGAAGACATTTCCTGAGAAGTGAAGCTTTTCTTCTGTACTTTTTACTGCCTGATCATTTCTCCTTCCTCCCATCTGTCTTCTAACTCTTTCTAAGCAAGAGGTCTTGTTCATAGTTGCCTTCTATCATTTGACGTCACTTCCACCACAGAGAATTTGTATTTCTAACAGCACATGCTTCAAGACAGAATCTTCTTCAGTATCCAAAGGAATGATGCTATTTATAATGGTAAAGAGATTGGCAATGGGGTCAAATTTTGGGTCATTGGCACTGCTCAGAAACTGCTCAAATCCCACCTTAAATCTGGATATCTCTCCTTTTGGCCAAAAAATATCTTTAAAGAAGGTACATCAAATTTTACCTTGGGAATTCATGGTATTTGTTGGAGCTAAGACACCACTGGACAAGAAAAGGCATTTTACCTTGCAGCACTTACAATATTATACAAGAAAAGGTGCTAGTAATACTAGCATTTAAAAAATTTAAAATCTGTAATAATTCATGTTTCTTAAGTTCCTTCATATTGTGACCAATAGATGAACATTTGTCCATGTTTTTAATTGCTTGTCACATAGCATAAACAAATTCCATATATATGATAATGATGTATTTTTTTTTAAAGCTGCCAGGTCCCCTGTTTCTCAGCAGATTTTTAAGAAATCTTAGGAAACATAACTTTTGATAGAAAAAAAATCAGTGAGCTAATCAGAGACTCATTCTGTTTAAAGAGAGCCAGGGTTTTTTTTCCTTCTTGTTACAGATACTATTAACACTGTACTTTAACAATGTAAATGCTTTTAATGGAAAGGAAAGTCTTTTTACATATCATTTATGTCTGTGTTAACATACACTACAGCAAAGTGGAAATGGTTATATGTTAGTAAAAAAATGTCTTGATGATTTCAAATGCTTATACTGGGATAAAAATCTGAAAACAAGAGAAAAGTTAATAAAGTCAATAATAATAAAAAGTTTTGAGGTTATATTGATAATAGATAGTATGTGTTGCTTGTCACCCTGATTCTTCTCTCCTCAGCAATGTCCATCTCTGTTGACCATCTCCAATGTCTTTCTAATTAGAATAAATCCTTATATAATAATAGTACCTAAAATATCCACTGCTAGGCATTTTATAAGTAGAAATCATTCTAGTTAGCAGCTGTAGTTTGTGTAACATATTGATTACCTCTGCGTTTCCCAGTGGATGTTCCATAGAGTGTTAGATGGGGGAGTGTTCCATGAATACAGGGCCCTGGGGCCAAAGGAATGTGGGAAATAGTTCATATCATGTTTTTCTCTTGGAAATTCATAATGAATTTTAACATAATTTAAGAACTGAGAGCTGGGGTATAGAAACTCGTTTAAGAGGTTTAATTACTGATTTCCCCAACAATAGACCTGTTGGTGTTAATATTGTGGAGCTAGTGATCCAAGACCCATAATTAAGGAAGCAGAGGATTAACCAGAATTTTATATATGAACAGTTTAGGAAGTTACTTTTTCAGGCTATTTTTCTTAACTTGCATTTTGGTTTTTTCTCTTGTTAGATTTGCAAATTGCCTCCAATGAGGAGAAATTATTTCTAGCAAAATGTAATTGAGAGCAGATACCTCAAATTCGGTATTTACTTACCAAGCTACCATGTGCAGAAATAACTCTAAAAGAAGAATCAATATCATCAAAAGCAAGAAATTCCATTAAAAACTTTGCTGCTATTAGTACATTTAAAAAAATTTAGTATAATCATATTTGAAATTTTAAAACTTTTATGTTGATAAATATGAGATGCTTAGAAAAAAATGCAAACAACAATTTGATTAAATGTGTTACATATTACAGCCCAGGAAAGGTTTCTACCAAGAAGTAACTGCGTTTTTCTTGAACTTCCTAACCCAATGTGTTATTATGATTAAAAAGCATTACCAGGAAAGAAACAAAACTGAAAACATTAGCTTGGCCTTACTCAAAGTTAAAGAATTTTTGTAATTCTATTTGTCATGCCTTAGGGATGAAGGAACTGTAAAATCACAGAGAATAATTTGAAGAATAATAATAGTTTGATTAAGTGTGTAAACTGGTTCCGTATTAGTATAAATGGGAAGAAAATAGGGCTTAACAAAAAGGATTAAAAAGGAACATAAGAGTAAATGAAGACATACCTAAAATGTTTTAGTTCGTAAAAATTCGAGCAAGATCCTTAATTCATCAAATACAGAACATGTTCAATAAAGCAGCTCTTTGAATCTTGAAAGTTGAAATAGTAGTAGTATTAAAAGGGACACTTTACATAACAATCACTACAGGCTGAAAATGTAAACGAGTTCAAGGATTTTCAGATATTCATAACTAACATGATTTTTAAAAATGTTGTAGCTCCCTCAAGTAACTATGGGAAGTGGATAGTGTTTAAATAAATATCACGACTTTCTGAGGCAACATAATCAAGTTTTTAACAGCGTGGCCTCTGGAGTATAACGGCCTAGTTTGTTGTCACAACGTCTCCACTTATGTGTGATGTTTGAATGTTAATTAACTTCTCTAAATCTCATTATTTTCATCTGTAAAATGGGGAAAGAACAGAACCGATCTCATTGGATTGTTGTAAAGCTCTTAGCACAGAGCTAGGTACAAAAGAAGTAGATAAAAAATGTTAGCTATTGTTATGCTATTATAAAATGCTTATTTGGTGACACTTCATTGAACTTTTGAGGACAAAAAATTCCCCAAACACTCCTCAGAGCTATTCTAAAAGATCAGATATTGAGCTGGGAGGAAATTGGCAAGATCTATCACATTTTTACCTCTTATGTAATATTCCCAGTGGTACAATTTGGTGAAATTATATAACTATTCTGAAGTTTACTGTATGTCCAAATCTGTCATCAATTGTGCTTGATGATATTCTGTGCCCATAATTTTGTTAACGCAAGTATTTATTATAAGAAACATCCCTGAATAATTTAACTTTTATTACTTCCTTGCAAATACTTACTTGTCTCTGGACTGGAAGAGAGTCCTCTGCCTTGCCCTAGTGATCAAATTATTTCATTGTTAATTTGTCTGATGTGATGGTAAAAGAAAGTTACTTTTCCTTAAGTGCTGAAGTTTTCTGAGTGTGTTTACTGTAAGTAATGAACTTTAATTACTTTTGCAATTATAGCTTATTTGATTGAATTTTCCACTGACTGCACAAAACATCTGTTCTACTGGGACCATGCATAGTCTCTGATCTGGGTACAGTAAGCTGTTAAAATATAGTAACATCTGCAGTTCATTAATTTCTAAAGCAATAGGCAAGTGGGGCTTCCAAATGGGTTCAGCCAAGTTTATACTTGGGAATTCTATTTCTCTGCTTTCCATCTAAGGGGACTGAGACGACTCATGCTTTCTGCTCTGCTTGAGTCTTTACTTAGTGTTTAATAAAGCAATATAAACAATAACATAGAATTTGATTTGATGCTCTATTTTACTCTGACTAAACTAACTATCCTCAGAGATAATAGAAACAACAACGGTGAGAAGGCACTTAATTGTAATTTTACTGACATCAAGATGCTTTAACTGGACTGCTAAGTGATATGAAGATATTTTGTGAAAATAGCACTTTTGTGTGGTCTTCTTTGAAGACTAAAGTCTAAGGATAACTTGAAAGGAGGGAAAGAGGATCCTAGGAATGCAAGAGTTTTAAATTTTGTCTAAAAGTACAATGAAAGACTAACATTATCATTACCCTTGTTTCTTGTTCCTTATAGATATCTTCTGGCTAATACAGAAATATTTCTCTAATAAAATCTAGAGATTGTTTTCTGCACCCTTATGTTTTAGAAAAAACAGGTGAAGTATAAAGAAATTATAGAGAAGGAATAACGTTGAAATAAGAGGGCTCAAGGCATCCACCAATAAAGGTCATTCATTTCTCATGTAAATTTCGGAGCCACTGTATCATTTTAAGCAAGTTTGATTTGTACTTTTTAATCAATAAGAATGGTCACTTCAATTTGCAAAATAGAAAATATTGTTCATCAAAGTTTCTATTAAAACACTACAGTTGTAGAAACTGTTCATGTTCAACTATGTTTTTTCTGTTTCCTTACAGTTCTTGTTGCCTTGCGACTGGTTCCTGGCCAGTGAGATTGGTTGGCAGTAATGGATGCTGCTCCAAGGTTGTCCCTGCGGCTTTCTCTGTTTGCTTCCCAGGTCGACCTTGGAGGTCAAGTGCTCCAGATGGTGGAGCTACAAGATAAGGGGGCTGCTTTGCTCACATCAGGCAGAGCCATCAATAAAAAATAAACATTTTTAGTACTAAATTTCTGGGAGTTAGGTCTGTTGCAGCACTGACATTAAATTATCCCAACATCATTACTAAGTAGAATGTATAATCCTAGTCAGGTAGTTACCGTTGTATCTACGAGAGTGAACGTCACTTAAAGAAGATTATCTGTGAATCTTTGGCAATTCCTAAGCTATATATTATATATTATGTCCATTCCTCAGTTCAATAAGATACGGCATTCATATTCATACATACACACACATATTTTGAAAATGGCTTGTTCAACTGCCAACTTAAGAGACCAGTGAAAAATAGTACAACACTATTTTAGTGAGAGAAGAGAGACAGCCTAGGAGTAGGCTCAGGAAGCCTCATCAAAGGATGACCCCAAAAATGGACAGGAATAAGGGTTAGAGAATCGTCAAAAGTCAAGGAAGGAGTGAAATGCCCTCCTGAAGAGCTGTCCCTAGGAAGGCCTTTAGCAGTCCAGAGCAACCACAGGCCCGGAGAAAAAATCGTGGTCATGCCACTGTCACCTTGGGACCTGCTGACTACAAACTGCCAGATTCATATTGAAGGTTCTTTCCTCCTCCTTCTCACAGATATGGATGAAAACGCACTGACAGAGAACGGCTGAGCCCCTTGAGGTAATCTGATGCACTCTCTCGACCACTTTTGTGCATCTTAAATGGGGTTTAAACATCCCAAAATGTCTACACTGTGTTCATTTCCTGTGGTAGATTTACAGTGCGTGACAGGAAATCCATTTCTTTTCCTGTAGATGCTAAATTCATTACTTTGACAAAGAATTCAGACTCACTCTTTGCACTTGCTGCCATAGCAACCGGTATCAGGCCTTTCTTTCCTTCTATTTTTTCTTCCACTGGAAGCAATGTAGTCCTATGTTGTAGCAAGAACTGTACTCTATTAAAAAATTATTTTAAAGCTACTTAACACTGTTATACTAAGGGTCTCTTCACACCATCACCTCTGCAGACTACATACTTCGTAAACCTATGATCACATTATAGACCACAGCATTCGGAACTAGCAGGGTATGGCGTTCTTTAAGACCTCTTCATGAGAGGATTTCCTTTTCTCTTTTTCAAATTTATTGACAGCAAGGAGGGCTATTTGAAATAATGAGTGTAATGCATTTTGTTTTCCCATTTAACAAATGCTCTACAGAGCAATGATTATTATTAGAGGCAAGTCGTGGACAGGGGCTTGACTTAAATGATCTAAATGCTGTTATGGCTCTGAATAGTGTCATATTACACTTCCATGTGAGCTGGAGTATTATCTGCTTTCTGCTTCAGAAAGATAGCATCACAAACTTGTCATGCCAAAACATCGTCCTGGTTTCCTAAATGGCAGAGGGAATAATTATAAAAAGCTAAATAAAGTTAATGGTTTTCCCTGCCCTGAAGATTTGTAAGATTGGTTTGGTGTGGGCTGAAAGAGGAAGACAAAAATACCTGGTGTGCTTGCCTGAGTCTTAGGAGGTCTTATTTTTAAGAGTCCAATATTCAATTTACCCAACATATATCCTATTGGTAGGGTTTTGGGCATCTCTACATCAATGTCACAGAGAAAATCATACAATCACTGGGAAATTGTAAGGCTGTGTCATTGCCAGGCTAGTTATACATGGCAACAATCATCAGAAATGTGTGTACTAGGGGTTTGAACCATAAAGCCTATGTGGTTTAATTTACTCTGACCATTTGACCTTCTTTTTAAATGTAGCATCCAGAAACTACTCTGATGTGAGAGAGTGCTCAAAGAAGAAAGAGCCATTAAGTTATGCAGCTCAAAGCAGGTACATCATGGAGGCTGAAGAACAGGTGATGGTTTATAATCCTTTTTACCTTTTTTTCCAGCTTCTTCATGTTCTCTCTCACCTTTTGCATTCAATGATGACCTCATTTCCCTCTTTATTCTTAGGTCTGAAATAAATCCAGGTCTGTACAATAAGATTTCACTATTGCATATTTCCATTTCTTTCTTCCTCAAATTATTACTCACATTAAACATTCTTTTGCCCACTCCCTAAATTGGGGTTGAAGTCTTAATAAGTTGTTTTAGTAACGCAAAGCCACATATAATCCAGCTAATGCAAATACTATTTAAAAAGTAGAGCATTTTGGGGCTGGCCCCGTGGCCGAGTGGTTGAGTTCGCGCGCTCCGCTGCAGGCGGCCCAGTGTTTCGTTAGTTCGAATCCTGCGCGCGGACATGGCACTGCTCATCAGACCACGCTGAGGCAGCGTCCCACAAGCCACAACTAGAAGAACCCACAACGAAGAATACACAACTATGTACCCCGGGGGGCTTTGGGGAGAAAAAGGAAAAAATAAAATCTTTAAAAAAAAAAAAAAAGTAGAGCATTTTAAACTTTGCATTGGAATTGCGTTCAGCTACCCGTGGTTTACTAAGGTATTGTATGGATTAGGGGATATTTTATTGAAATAGTATTGAACAATAAGACTGAACTATATCAGGCAGATGTAAAACCTAAGAAAAGTAGGAGCGTAAACTCAAAATCCATAAGAGGTTGAAGAGCTACGGATTAGGCAGATGCAGCAGCAGATACAAACTGCACAAACTATGGCACCTTGCCTCAGGCAGCTGGCCTAATGCACTAGAATTGCGGGAGTAAAGAGCTATCTCGTGTGCCATTGATTCTAGGGGCTAGCAGGAGGAGAGGTAAACTACTCATAGCTGACTAGATGGGAAATACTTCATGGGGGATTGGGACTTGGTAGATGTAACTAAAGGAAGGGTTCAGGATTGAAAATAGAGGTGGATGAGGGAGAGGCAGTCAAAGATATGAGAAATGCAAGAACTATGACACTTGGAGGAAAGTGACAAGTGGGGCTGGCTCTAACTAGGGCAGGGTATATGTGAAATGATGCTTTAGGAAATTGAATGAAGAGGATTCAGTCTATTGGTCCTCTGGAGAAGTGTGAATGGGTTGAACATTGAAGGACTGTACTGGGATAGTGGTCATGAAATGGTGAGTAAAGGAAAGATATTAGTTATTTTAATAAAAACAAAAGTTGGTAGAATGGAATGATTAATTAAATCTAAGACATGCATATAATAATTAACTTCAAAGTAAGTATTTGTAATAGAAATAAAAGCTATGTGTAGTTGATATCTTTTGTTTTCACTGAAAAGGACCAGTTTCTCCCATTCTTCTGGAAATACAGATCGTCCCTGACTTATGTTTCAACTTACAACTTTTCTACTTTAAAATGGTGTGAGAATGATACACATTCAGTAGAAACTGTACTTGGAATTTTGAATTTTGGTCCTTTTCTGGGCTTGTGATATGTGGTATGATACTCTCGTTATGCTGGCAGTGGCAGCTCCCAGGCAGCCACGCGATCAGGAGGGTAAAGAACCGATACGCTTACAGCCATTCTGCACCCATCCAACCATCCTGTTGTTCATTTTCAGTACAGTATTCAACAAGTTACATGAGATAGTCAATATTTTATTATAAAATAATGTTAGATGATTTTTCCCACCTGTAGGCTAATGTAAGAGTTCTGCACACGTTTAAGGTAGGCTAGGCTAGGCTAGGCTATGATGTTTGGTAGGTTAGGTGTCTTAAATTTATCTTTGACTTAGGATATTTCCAACTTACAATGGGTTTAATGGGACGTAACTCCATTGTAAGTTGAGGAAGATCTATAACTCTCATCTTCCCCTGAGAACCTTTTCCACCTTGATTCCAACCAAGTAGTTTTGGTGGTGGCTTCCTTGGCCTCTGTCTCTCCGCTTCATGATTTAGGAGTTGGCCACGTGACCTGTGCTTGAACAATCAGAGTTCCTCATCTCCTAGCTACAGTTTGATTAAAGGGGTGGATGCATGGGCCACACACGTTGTTGGAGTTGTAAGGATTGCAAACTTCGAGCCGCTGGTGGCCATGTTCCCTGGTAAAGATAAACCTGGGAGAATAGAGCTGACGAACCGTGAGCAGCCAAGGTGGGGTGTGCATGTGCCCACACACACACAAATGGAGAAAGCGAGACAAAGAAACAGAGAGAAACCAAAAGAGACAGAGGCAATGCCTTCAAATTTGATTCCTTCATTGCGGTCACCAAAGTCCATAAAACGGCCTTGATTTCTGCATTTTTTCTTTAATTCAATGAATTGGCCCAGTATCCACCCAATAAACTATTATTTTCTTAAGATACTTTGAGTTGGGTTAATGTCATTTCTAACTACTATTATTATTAGTATTAGAATTCTAACTAGTATACCTTCCAATTAGGTTGAGAGAGTATTATCAAAAAAACTAAAAACTTTTGATTATTACTTGGAAGTGATGCATCTGCAGATATATCAATTTGACTTAAAATCGGCAAACAGTTTATGTTTGGGGCAGCAATTATAAGGTAAAATACAAAACTAAAGGTCTAGACTTTATCATTTCCATCTGTTTTTAAAATGTCTGGGGGTGGTGGTGGTGATGATACACAAGGTGATTTCTAGAAGAAATATATCAGAAATAACTATTAAATATTTTATAAGATTTGACAGCTCTACAACTAAAAAGATTGTATTTTGGTTAAGGTTATTTCTATTGAGTTGTGTTATGCTCCAGGAACATATTTAATTATTGCAGACACTCCATAGAGCCTCTAATGAGAAATGACTGGGCCAGGAACAAGGCTAAAGCAGAGCTAAGAAGCGTCTGCAAGCCTATTGCTTTAGACTAGGGGAATGGTGGTAATTAAAGTATTATTTCATCCATTTTCTGTAGTTCAGAGATTTAAATATGCCTTTCTTTTAGTTTCTAAAGGACTTTAATAAAGATAAAGCCTTTGTTTATGACAGTTAAGTAGTCATGCAGGGTAGGTCATTGTAAGAATATTGAAACTATGATGTTAATCTAAAAGCTGGTAATATGTATGAAGTTGCAATACGAAACAGTATTTGAACTGAGTGACAGAAAAGTCTTAGGATTTGATTTCGATAAAGGAAAATACAATAGGAAAATGATTTAAGAAATCTTGTTAACAAGTTTCAGTGATATCATACAGTCCAAACTTCTGTCATCTCTTGGCTATTTGGGGCAGTTAATCAAGTTTCTAGGTAATTTTAGCCCCATTTTAATTTTTAAAGTTGTTTATGGGTCCTAACCTATCATCTCATCCAATCAATTTTATATCTTCTAAGTACACATGATGATGAAAAAGTGAAAAAGCAAAAGTGGTGATGAAAGATGTTATTTGTAGGCAAGAAAGTATTCCATAGATTGCTTAAGGATTTCATCAACAACGTTATTGCCCATCTTTGGATGATCAAGGAAGAATAATGCTGCATACAGAACTGGGAATCAAAACAAAAGACAAAGAAATCTCTATTTTCAGCTTTAACATTGCCTAAAATTCCATCCTCACCAACATAAAATATGGCTGTCAGTCTCCTCTACGGGAATCTTTGATTGAGTTTTGTCCTCTCAGTCTGAGGAACTTGGTTTAGTTGTCTCTTTTCATATCTATTAAAAATATCATGATTTGGAAACTTACCCATGACTTAAATCTCTACTGGTGACGCATCAAGGATCTAAGAGGAAATTATACGGTAGTTCTCCAAATGTAGTCTTGGAACATCTTTGGGGTCCCTAAGACCAGGTCAGGGGGCCTATGATGTCAACATCATTTTTACAGTAATACAGAAATGTTACTTGTCTCGGTTTATTATTATTTTAAGTGAATTGATAAGTATTTTTAAATATTCTTAGTTTCAATTTCAAGTATGGTAAATAGCGGTGGATACAATCCACTTAAACAAAAGCTCTCTGCAGTTCTCAATAATTTTAAAAAGTATAAAGGGGTCCTATGACTAATAAACATGAGAACTGCTGTTGCTTTACAAAGTCTTGGTGTAGTTTTACCTATCAATGTGGAAAAGTGTAGAGTTAAGCACATTGATCAATGAATGATAACTCTCATGATCAAGTTCGAGAAGAGATAGTGTAAACTGAGAGGGTCGTAGTGGTGGAAACAAGTCATTTTTCATTGAACTGTATGAGAAAGCCTTCACTCCCTGCACTCACCAATTTTAAGCATGCTTATTTTATATTACATGATTTATATAGCATTTAACAATGGTTCTTTCTTTCCCCTTCCCCATTCAGGCTATAGAATGCCCACTGAGAAAAATTCTAGTGTGATAATTGTAACTGACACAGGGATTAGTCTAAGCAACATCAACTGCTGTACATTTTGCCCGGTTCACATAGGGGATAAAAGTAGGTAATAACCTGAAACCGGCAAGTAATTGTATTTAACTTAGATGATAAAATACGGAGACATTGCCTATCATACCTACATTGCAATAGAAATGTGGTATTTATGGCTTTTATCCATGCAGGGAATTCATCTGGAGCCAATTAGCTGGAAATGCTCAGGAGGAACACATACAGGAAAACAAACCAGCTTCCTTCGTATGCCTCTCAACATAATTGTTTCAGGGCAGAAAATGTTTGTGAGATCACATTCAAACAGATCACCCAGCAGAGTGAAATATTTCTCTAATTTGTTACAAACCAGTAGTGTTCTGAAAAAGGATTGCTGGTGGGGGAAGAGCACGTAGTGCAGAGACAGCATTGATCCCAGTCGAGGCAAAGATGCAACCCATGGATTCTTCTTGAGAGGCTAGCTTTTGCATCCATCAGATACAGGATTAGATGTACAGCCATGCTGGGTCTTTGTGTGATGTTGGGAGGACATCCCACTGATTCATGTCCAGCTTTCTCAAGCCTCAAGATTATTTTGGACACTCAAATGGACAGTTGACAAAATAATGAGGTCAAAGTGTCAAGGTCATGAAAATCGAAGAAAAGTAGAAAAACTGTTCCAGATGAAGGAGACTAAGGAGACACGACAGCTAAATGTAATGTTTACCTTGAGATTGGATCCCGGGTCAAAAAAAGGACATTAGTGTGACAACTGGCAAAACTTCAATAATATTTGTAGATTGGTACTATATTAATTAATCAATTCGTGCCATATTAATGTTAATTTCCTGATTTGAGTAATTATGCTGTGGGAGTCTGGGTGAAGGTAATATGGAAATTATTTATACTGTTTTTGTAACTTCTCTGTGAGTCTGAAATTATTTAGAATTTAAACTAAAAATTTCTTTTAGGTAAAAAGCATTGCAACTATGGAGACACTCACTTATGAACCTATATCTTTGTCAGGGTGGAGCTTGAGAATGGTGGCTGTGACATCAGAATATCTGGGTTTGAATCCCAACTCCACTACCTACTAATCGTATAACTTTCAAATGAATTAATCTCTAAGTGCTTCAGTGTCCTCATCTGTAAAATGGAGAGAACGATGCTTCTTAATTTGTAGTATGATTATGAATATTGAGTGAACTAATATAAATAGAGTGCTTAGAAAAGTGCCTGATTCAATAAATGTTTGTTAGAATTATGAAAATTATTTTTGCAGTGTCAGTCGTTACGCAGAGAATATTAGAATGAAGTACAATATCATTAATTCTACCTCTAGGTGAGAAACCAAGTATAAAGCCATCTAATTGTCATCTATGTAGGAGTTTAGACAAATTACTGGTCAAGGAAGAAACATACAGATATAATGATGGAATGTCTGACATTGCAACAGGGGAGCAAGGGGTAGAGAGGTTAGGAGGTCAGGGGAAACCAATAATGTGACATTTCTAACAGATTTGAACTTCTTGTAAGGGAACTCACTATTAGCTCAAGATAGAGTATTTCTGAGAAATAATGTGATGTACAAGAAATGAATTCTCAGTCAGTATATAGAAAAGTTTGAGTTGTATTTCTCAAAAGTCTTTTTTCACATATGCGTCTGCTTTGAACCATCCCAGTGCAGCACACAGAGAGGAGACCGTGGTTAAGATTACCATTAAAAACCTCAACATTCCAACACGGCAAGGCCTGCAGGAATGGGGAAAGAGTTTCAAATCGGGTAAGTCGTTAGCTGTGGGGGGATATGCTGTGGGAAAACTGGGCCTGGGATCATAAAATACAGTTGGTCTGGCGCAGTGCGGCTCAATGCGTACAGTTTCCATCCTGTGGCTTTGCTATTAAGACCAGCTGTAGTGCCTTGGACTCACTAAATTTTTTATCTCCAAATTTTGCTCATTCTATGAACTCAGCACTTCTCTGAGAAACTTTGAAACTAACCAGGAGGCCATGAAATTCGTGTAATAAATATTTGAATTTAACAAAGTATGAGAATTAGATCATTGAAACTGAACAGGGTCTTAATAGGTTACTTGGTTCATTCCTTTGCTCTCAGTGTTGAAATCCTCACCTATTTTCCAAAGAGAGCTGACACGAATCATGGCTGTGTCACTCAGGGTCCAACCAGGAAGCAGGAATGACTAAATATTTTAAATAGAGGAAGGAACCTCAGGAGGGGTGGAGGGACACGGAGATGGGGTTAGCAGAACCCAGAACTAAGGGCTGCCTCTTGTGATCAAGGACCCAAGGACTAAGGTAGGGGATGTCTGGCAGGGAACTAGAACCACGTAAAATGCTGCCTGAGGCATAGAAAAAGAGAGAAAAATTCTCTCTCTCTTCCCTCCTTCCCCGGTTAGTCTTCTACCAGTGCCACTGACTAGCCAAATATGCCAGAAAGCTCGTTGGCAAGGGACCCTGGGAAACGTAGTTTGCAGGAACAGGGCAGGGTTTCGTCTGCGTGCATGTAACAGCTAGATCTTAAGTTAACATGAGCGAAGCCATCTTAGGGAAGAAAAGCAATATTGTAACTATGACCATCGCTCACTAGTCTCCGTGAATACATCCTAGCCTGCTCATAGCCTAGATGATTAAGCACCTCTCACTTTTACGAAACACATGATCTGCTAGTTCTATGACTGTTGCTTATGTATATCTCCCAGCTGTGATAAGACAACTTTGTTCTCTGAGTTCCCCAGGAACATGACGTCCTCCAGAAAGAAAAATTCTGCCTTGGTACCCATCTCAGATGACAGAAGAAAGAGATGATGTGGTGCCTGGAAGTTCATCACACCGGATAATAGACATCCCTAAACCCCTTCCTTCCCCGCCCATTTCCCCTGTACAACTGCCTCAAGATTCCGTATGATTGTAAGATGGTTCTTTAGAACACTAGTCTGCCATCTTCTAATTGTGCTAGCTAATCTATAAATTTTCCTTTCTCAGCCACCAGCTTGTTTACAATTGATTGGCACCAGATTGCGGAGAGCAGAATGAGCCCCTTTTGCTCGATTGCATGCAGCCAGTCAACAACCACCAGGATGCCTCTGTCTGTTCCTGAAACAAGGAATGGAAGTTGAGTCCCCGCTCTGCACAGGCACTGTACAGGAGAGGCTTTCCCACCCGAGTGCTGTGACTTCAACCTTTCAGAGCAATTCTGTGAAGTGGTTACTATTATCTCAACTGTACAGAGAAGGAAATGGAATCCTGGAGAGGTTCAGGTCTGAGCTTGCAGAGGTAGAAGGGAACAGAGGCCACCTGCTTCTACGCATACTCATTTTCCTCTCCTCTGTATAGTTTAGCACTTCAAAGCTCACTTTATATTATGCTAGAATTGTAGAATTTAACATGATGGAGCTAAAAGGGACAATGGAGTTCATCTAACTTGACTTTAAAGATGAGAAAACTGAGGTCTGGAGACATTTGTTTCAAGTCACTTATCTGGTACCAAAATGGGAACAATAACGTAGTTTCCCTAAAGAAGTTGAGTAATTACATCAATATTTAACCTAGATATCATCTAATCTCTTGTTTTCCACACAACGTCACTGAGGAATCTCAGAGAGGAGGGGTTCAAAGCTCAAGTGGAAGGGATTTGCCTTGAAGAGGCAAGGGTCTATCTATTGTGCATACTTGGGGACCTCTCTTTTCTCTGAAATAGAGAGCTAGACCATCTGTTAAGGTTGAGGGGGAAGAAAGATGATGGGATGTTAGAAGAGGATTCAAGTTTAGATGGTCTGCTGAAGGAATGAAAAGTGAATCCCACCAGGAATGAATACGGTGACTATAATTTGTAATGGAGTGTTGAAGACTCACCCACACCAGCTGAGAGTGAAAGAGAGAAATGTGAGATGGCACCAATCAACATGGATCTATACTTTCTTCAGTAGTACTCATGGTTCTGGAGAAGAAATAGAAAAGTGAGTGCTTTAACTGACCCAGCATAGTAGAATGATCTGGCAGGTGAACCACATTGATTAGAGAGCAAGCAAACCAGGAGCTTTCCTAACATGGGCCAGAGGAAATTGCTGAACTCTGAGAATGGGAGCAGCAAAGGATAAGGTCTCTTTGGGTCTTAAATTTAGATTTAATGAGAGAACAATATTGGAAGAAGTGAATGGATAGACGGTTAAGGACAGAGAACATGATTTCTAAGGTTAAGCCTTCAAGACTGTGCAATCCAATACAGTAGCCTCTAGTCACAGTCACCGGCAGCTTCTTCAAATTGAGATGTGCTGTAAGTGTACAATGTGGACTAGATTTTGAAGACTTAGTATGAAAAAAGGATTGCAAACTACCTCAACATTTTAAAATGTTTTAAATATTTATTCTATATTGAAATGATGATATTTGAGGTATATTTAGTTAAATAAATATATTATTAAAGTTAATTTCACCTGTTACTTTTTACTTTTCTTAATGTGGCTGCTAGAAATGTTAAAATAGCATATGTGGCTTGCATTATATTTCTACTGGATGGTGCTGTTTTAGCGGATGTCTTGTTCTAGATTCAAGACACAGCTTTTCAAAATGTGGTCTTAGATCATTTAACAGATATATGGAGCATCATAGGTCAATATTTTGAAATAAGTAGAAAAATTACCACAGTATAAAAAATAAAGAGTAATCAATATTTTAATATGTGTGAATAATAATGATCATTGCTGAATAGAAGTGAGGGAATTTTCTTAGCTTTTCACCAAAGTTTTGATATCAAGCTCAGTTGTAGATAGCTGAATATGT
Organism: Equus asinus; assembly: GCF_041296235.1. Taxonomy (NCBI): domain Eukaryota; kingdom Metazoa; phylum Chordata; class Mammalia; order Perissodactyla; family Equidae; genus Equus; species Equus asinus. The sequence continues at coordinate 47,604,846 of NC_091813.1, forward strand.
AGATTAGAAAGCACACTCAGTACTTTTCTGTTCTTAGTCTTTATTTGTATTAAATTAGTCCGATACTTACAGTCATGAGTTTGGAGCATGGAAATAATTACTTGGTGGCGTCAGATACTGCTAGATATCCAGGCTGAGTGTGTGTCCAGAAATTCAGAGATGTTTCTCACTTAAACTAATTCCAGTGTTGTTCACAAACTTTTCCCACTCAAAGTAGAAGGTAGGCGATAAATGTAAATCGATTTCTAATCCATTCTTTAATTACATTTATCTCTGGAAATTATATTTTCATTTTCATCGAATTTGAATGTGGTTTAAAATAAAACCATCTCATGGGTGGTCAAATGATCTTTGACAAGGGCGCCATGATACAATAGGGAAAGGACAGTCTCTTCAAAAAATGGTGCTGGGAAAACTGGATATCCACATGCAAAAGAATAAAGTTAGACCCTTACCTTACACAAAAATTGTCAAAATAGATTAAAAATCTAAAAATAAGGCCTGAAACTATAAAACACCCAGAAGAAAATATCTGAGAAATTCTTCACGATATTGGATTTGACAATTATTTCTTGGATATAACAACAAAAGCACGGGTGAAAAATGTTAAAGTGAACAAATGGGACTACATCAATCTTAAAAACTTTCACACACCAAAGGAAGAAATTAACAGAGTGGAAAGGCAACCTATGGAATGGGAAAATCATATATTCCCATTATGAGAATAATAAGGGGTTGATATCCAGAATATATAAAGAACTCCTACAACTCAACAACAAAAAAGTCAATCAACTCAATTCAAAAGTGAGCAAAGGGGGCTGGCCCAGTGACATAGTGGTTAAATTTGCACATTTCTGCTTCAGTGGTCTGGGGTTCACTGGTTTGGATCCTGGGCATGGACCTACCTACACACCACTCATTAAGCCATACTGTGGCAGCATACCACATAGAAGAACTAGAAAGACTTATAACTATAATATACAACCACATACTGGGGCTTTCGGGAGTTGAAAAAAAGGGGAAGATTGGCAAAAGACGTCAGCTTAGGGCCAATCTTCCTCCCAAAATAAAAAATCATAATTTTTTAAAAAAAGAACTTGCCAAGGAAGTTTAAAAAAAAAATGAGCAAAGGACTTGAATAGACATTTCTCCAAAGAAAATATGCAAATGGCCAACAAGCCAAGAAAAAATCCTCAACATCATTAATCATTAGGAAGATGTAAATCAAAACCATGATGAATTATTACCTCACATCCATCAGAATGTCTACCTTTCAAAAAACAGAAAATAACCAGTCTTGGCAAGGATGTGGAGAAATTAGAACCTTGTGCACTGTTGGTGGAAAAGTAAAACAGTGCAGCCACTATGGAAAATAGTATGAAAGTTCCTCAAAAAGCTAAAAATAGGGGCCAGCCCACTGGTGCAGTGGTTAAGTTTGCACGTTCTGCTTCTCGGCCACCCGGGGTTCACCAGTTTGGATCCCGGGTGCGGACATAGCACCGCTTGGCAAAAGCCATGCTGTGGTAGGCGTCCCATGTATAAAAAGTAGAGGAAGACGGGCATGGATGTTAGCTCAGGGCCAGTCTTCCTCAGCAAAAAGAGGAGGACTGGCAGTAGTTAGCTCAGGGCTACTCTTCCTCAAAAAAAAAAAAAAAAAAGAAGCTAAAAATACAATTACCATATGATCCAGCATTCTCACTTCTGGATATATATCCAAAAGAATTGAAAGCAGCACCTCAAGAGATCTTTGCACACCCATGTTCACTGTAGCATTAATCACAATATCCAAGAGGTAGAAGCAACCCACATGTCCATTGATGGATGAATGGATAAGGAAAATATGGTATATACATACAATGAAATATTATTTAGCTTTGAAAAAGGAGATCTTGTTACATGCTACAACATAGATGAACTTTGAGGACACAATGCCAAGTGAAATGAGCCAGTCATAAAAAGACAAATACTACATGATTCCACTTATAAGAATGAGATACCTAAAGCAGTCAGACTCCTAGAAAGTACAATGATGGCTGCCAGGGGCCAGGAGAAGGAGGAAATGGGGAGTTATGGTTCAATGGGTATAGAACTTCAATTTTACAAGATGAAAAATTTCTGGAGAGCTGTTTCACAACGATGTGAATATAGTTCACACCAGTGATTTGTACACTTAAAATGGTTAAGATGGTAAATTCTGTTGTTTTTTACCACAATTAAGAAAAAAACCTTGATAATATGGTTTCAATTTCTCCAGTGAGTGAAAAATAATGAAGGGTTGGGGAAGCATGAAACTTCCAGCAAGTGACATATTAATACAACAATTCCATTTTTGTAAGTAATCCTGGTATTTTTAAAAATGGTTCTCAACATTAAAATGTGTGATTTGTTATGTTTAAGTGATAAATGCAGGTTATTCAAGAAAGAACATTTGGGAAAGCCACTTGAAATAGTTCCAAGCAGTATCAGTGTCATTATGAAGTATTTATATCTTATTCCTTAGTTCAAAAGTAGACATTATCTGTGCCTTCAACAACTGGTGAACTGGTGAACTTTCTTATAGTGACCACCCTGCCTATTTCTCAAATTACTCAAAACTCATACACCCAGTGATCCCATCTACTTATTTTCATAAAGTTCATGTTTCTTTCAATACTGAATCTGCAACAGGAGACAGAGTGTTCATTACTAACAATTCTCTATGGATGAAGATGTGTTTTGATTGATATGCAGGTGCAATTAGTTTTATTTGTGTCACAACATAGCCTGTTACTGCACACATGGTTGAAATTTATCAGCATTGATCTAAATGAACTTTGTCGGTCTCTATCTGGCTTGCAAAGTCATCATGAAGTATCAAAAATTAGATCTCAGTGCAGATTTTCAGCGATAAACAGAACCTAGCACTTTTCCTTCATATACATCCCACATACTGGGACCTAATTCATGCTCTAAATATTAGCAACGTTTGTAGAACTGTAAGGCAAAATATTAGTTAGCACACAAGTACAACATCAAGTGCTCTTCTAAGTTATACACCATTGATATTATGCAAAATACACTGGTATTTTGTACGTAACTTATTTTGCTTTCTTTTCAAAACACACACATGCACACACACGCACACACATGCGCTCTGTAAGTTGACTGTGCTGAATGCCTTATAAGCTTCCTGGCAATAGTATCTCTTATACCTGTTTGCTCTATGAGGCATATGACTCTGAATGTTGCCTCTGTTGTTTTTAGTTTCTCAAATTCTGTACTGGGAACCATTATTTGTTCCCAATTCTGTAAAAACTCTTGGTGTACCAGAGAGGTTACTGTGCTTTTTTGAAAACAGTGTAAAAGATTTCATGGCTTTGTACCATTATTTGATATACTTCCAACAGAAAGTGCACCAAGACTAATTAATCACTGATTTGATAAAACTGAATTTTCAGGTACTCATTATTATGTAGCCTATTCTCATTTCGTCCTCCTCTACATGAGATGACGGCACTTGCAGCTTCGACTGCCTTGCAGGTAGACACTCACATCAGGTGTTATCCTGGAGTTTGGTTCACTATTTATGATTTTCCTGGTTGTAGTAATTTGTTGATTATTTTTGCCACTTTTATGCTTCAATAAACAACTATTGAGCCATTGATCCATTTTTTTCCTGAATTTGAAATGTTATAGGATAATAACAACTGTAAACTAAAGCAGATAAGTTCTGAAACAATATATTACCTGAGGTGACTCTCAACTTGAATGTTAGATGAAACCTATCGACTGTGTCAGTTCTTGTTGCACGTGCGCACCCTTTAAGCATGTGATGATTATTAAGAACATAAGAGAATCTCTGGCACTTCTTATTCTTCAGCTCTCAAGTCTCCTCTTTCTGAAGGGCCTTCCCCCAGCACCATATTTATTCTCTTCTTCCCAGACCTCAAACCCTAACGATCACCTCTCTCTATCACATTACCATGTTTTATTTCTTCATGCACTATACTCTGAAATAAATTTATTATTATTAACTTATAGATGACGCCCCCCTTCCCCACTAAAAGGAAATCTCCACGAGAACAAGGGCATTGATTATTCTGGGGGAAACAAACAAAGAAAACCCTGTTCAGTAGATAAGAAACCCTAAGCTTATTCAACCTTATGGTCAAGGAAACTCATGCTTCCAAGGAGTTCTCAGCTGAACACATGAGCAAAGACCCTTATACACACAGAAAAGAACAGATGATCCCACAAACACCTGCATGTTTTAATCCCAGACACCTTGGCAAAGGTAAAGAACAAGTTCTTATAATATATTGAAGCCTAGATCACACGCACCAACTGTGGCTAAAATCCTTTTGGCTCTAGCGATAAGGTCATATGACAGGTTTCATACCATTATCTTTCCAGGGGGTGAATATTTCTCTGGCTTTGGCATTTTATGGTTACTGCTGCATCCTCATTATATACGACAGAGACCAACACAGACTAGGAACTCAAGAAATATTTGTTAAATAAACAAATAGTACATTTGACTTCTTGATAGTGCATTGCTTCTTTCTTTTTTTCTTTTTTAATAAAATGATGCAATTTATTTATTTATACTGAGAAAGATTCATGCTGAGCTAACATCTGTTGCCAATCTTCCTCGCTTTTTTTTCTTCAAAGCCCCAGTACATAGTTGTATATTCTAGTTGTAGGTTCTATGTGAGCTGCCACCACAGCATGGCTACTGACAGATGAGTGGTGTGGTTCCGTGCCCAGGAACTGAACCTCTGCCCCTAAAGTGGAGCATACAGAACTTTAACAACTAGGCCATCAGGGCCGGCTCTCTTTCTTTCTTTTTATAACTTTTTTTTTTATTTCTCCCTTCCTTTACCCCTAAGATCGTGAACCTCATGAGAGCAGAATCTTGTCTGTCTTGTTCACTGCTGTATCTTCAGTGCCTACACTAGTGTTTGGGAATTAGTTGATGCATAATGAATATTTATGGACTAAATGAATGAAATTAGTGAAATGAAAGCAAATAAAATAGTTTCTTTGTCTCTTGCTTTAAACTTGCACATGTTTGCTGACATCATTGGTGATCATCAAAGGTCTCTAGGCCACATTTTGAGAAACTGGTTAGGGTATCCCTATGAGATGGGTACGTTTCTGAAATATAGGAAAAGATTATCGGGACAGAGGTTAGTGCTGTACTAAGATGCGTGATTAAGGTGGACATGAGCGTGCTCCAAGATCTTGGCAATGGAGAAGAATAACGAGTCAATTGTAAGAGTCTTCAGTGACTGTGAGGAGTTGTATAAAGATTAGCAGATAGCAGAGATGAAAGTGGAAAGAGGTTGGCTTAACCAGATAGAAAGGAACTATGACGCTGTGAAGAGAACTTGCTTGGGGGTTCAATTCCCACTCCACTTCAAAAGCTAGGTCAGTTATTTAGCCTGTTTGAAACTCACTTTCAAGGAATGTTATATGGAGATAAAAATCACTACTTCATGGAGTTGAATTAAGATTTATGGAAAATAAACCAATGTCCTCATACAATGCCTGTCATGTTTTTATTTACTCGTAATAAACAGGCACTTAAATAAAGGTGCGTCCTACATTTTTAAACAGGGATGAAAGAATAATAGTCTGAAAATGGTGGGAATTTGCGAGTGTTATGACCTTTGAAATATAGGGAGAAAAAAACAGCTTCTTTTTCAGAGGAAATCTGTGAAGGGATTATTGTATGAAGAGACTAAGTTCATGGTAAAATATATTGATAATGGAATGGAGGTTCCATTGGATTCACTGGAATTGACTTTTTTTTTTTTAAAGATTTTATTTTTTTCCTTTTTCTCCCCAAAGCCCCCCAGTACATAGTTGTATATTCTTCATTGTGGGTTCTTCTAGTTGTGGCATGTGGGACGCTGCCTCAGCATGGTTTGATGAGCAGTGCCATGTGCGCGCCCAGGATTCGAACCAACGAAACACTGGGCCGCCTGCAGCGGAGCGCACGAACTTAACCACTCGGCCACGGGGCCAGCCCCTGGAATTGATTTTTTAAATGGGGTCAATAGAGGGAAGTTGAGGAAGGGAAAGGCTTGAGATGGAGCTGGGTAAATCTTTGCCAGGCCAGAGGAGCTCAGTCTTGGCAGAGACTGAATCTTAGAGTCTGGGAAGCAGCACATGAGATAGTAGAAATGTGGGCTGCACCAAGATTCCATTAGAACTTAGGAACACAAATATTTCTACTTCTGCAGAGTTTTCACCCTAGTTATACATGAAGGCCTGAGAGTTATACTTGCTTAATTCAGCTTTGAATTTCAGGTCCTGGCCTCCACTGGCTTCCAAGAGGCAGGCTGATGGGAAATCCAAAACATTGTTCTCTGGCCTTTCAGAGGGATTCCAAGGAGAGTGCTGAGCATGGCGAGTGAATCCTTTGCATTTTAGCTCTTCAGATTAGACCAAAGTGGGAGCTGGTCAATGCTATCTGGTGTAAAGTAGGCAATACGGAAAAGTTGAAAGACAGGAGCGGTAATTTAGATAGGGCTGGATTTGAGTGCCAGCCTTTTCAGTGGTGTAAATTTGGGGAAGAAGCTTAACCTTCCAGGGACTCCCTTTTCTCACTTGTAAGATGGGGATGATAATAGCTGCCGTTTCCAAGTTTGGTGACTGTGACGTAGGATAATGCACGCTTGCTGCCTATTACACTGGGGATAGCGAATAAAGGTTCATTTCTTTCCTGTGCATTTACAAGTTGTGTCTCACAATTTTAAAAAAGGGCTCATGTTACTCTTTCAATAGTCAACAAATATGTATCGAGCCTCTGCTATATGTGGGCTTTGTGGGGCTGCTGAGAATACTATGCGGAGAAGGTAGACATAGCCACTGCCCTCACAGAGTTTATGGACCAGTGTATATTCTGATCAGATTTTTATTGTTAAAACCATCGGGCGATGGTGTAAGTTTAACTCCTGTGCAACCAAGCCCATATTTTATTGGGATGCTTAGTGCTAATTTGCAATATAATCTGACCTCCAATGAAAGGGCTTTTCTCCAGTGGTAATGTGTTTATTTCCAGAGCATCAAGGAGAGTTAGCCCTCCATCTGTCACCTCTCCTTGGTGCCATTACTGCTTTAATGTTTCCATTGAGCCATTTATAACAAGATAAAACTATTAATAGTGATCACTTTAATCAGATAAATAAGGTTAGTTTTTATGCAGCCTTATTCCTTAGTAGTAATATACTGCCTTGTGACACATGAAACACTCTTGTCAGGATTGTGAGTTAGAATTCGCATCTGTCTATTTTTATGAGAAACCACATCTAGCTGCCTTTGAATGCTAAGAGAAAGACATAAAAGGTTTTTATTTTTCGCATATAAACTTGACTCCCAGGTCCAAGGATATAGAAAAATACATGCTCAGTTCTATTCTAGTCACCTCATATTATTTTATTGTGAAGGTAGGATGTAGGCATCAAGATGAATTCAATGTCTTTATATATCCAAACTGAAAATTGTAAGACAAATATATATTCCCAGGCAAAGTTATCTTTAATCACTGAAGCAGTACATTACAAGAAGATGCCAGAACTCTCAGAATATACACTCTGATATGGATCGCATCACAGCTTTACACAAAACACTTATTCAGCATAAACTAGCCTTTCAGAAGCTGCCACTGCCCTTCCCCCTCCATTTCCACTTTTCATGCTCCCTTCCTCCCTTGGGAAGATGTGGGCTTGTTCCATTTGCTTTCGGCACCAGCGTTGCCGTGGAAACTCGCCTCCTTTTCTTCCCCCTCCCCAGTTACCAAGTACAGCTTCTGGATTCAGTGCCAAGACCTCCTCTGTACAACCTCAATATTCTTTCAATGTTTAGACAAATCTGGTGGAAAATGTTGTTTACATTTTTTTCCGCTGTGCTATAGTAGCTGCATGTTTTGTGGAATCCATTTCCCATGGATCTATCAGTGCTCTGAAAAGATCCCTTTTCCTCTTCCCACCATAGCTTTAAAAAATATTGTATTATTTGGTCTAATTTTTAATAGGACATAAAAGATAACTCGAGACTACAGAAATTCCATCCTTGTAGTCAGTTTCATTAAATCTTGTGTTTAATACTATGTGTACGTTATTTCTATTCTTTTAGAGATGATTTCTGCTTTGCAAAAATTGTAGCATTAATGCCTATTTAAAAAAAATCCTAAACAGGTTTTTAAATTAGTTCTCATTTCTTAAAGTACATCTGTGGATCTCAGGTTATTTCAGCCATTATAATTCAGATATTTAAATAATATATTGGCAGTCCTCATTTCTTGAACTTAGATGCTTTAGGTAGCAAATTTTTTGCAGACTTGTAAAATATTGTGTACAGTTGAATTAGTCATTCCAACACTCATTTATGCTGGCAACATTTATGCGATAAAAGTTTTATTGGTGGAAATGACTTTTTTGTCCCTTCCTCCACCTTTAAAATGTCCATTTTGCTTAAACATTTCTCAAACATTAAAAAGTAGGCCCAGCAAAGTATTTATTTACTTAACATGTCTTATTATATAAATAAATCACATAAGCCATACTGGCCGTCCCACCAGGCTAACATGGCCATTTTTTCATTATAAACATTTATTTTTAAAAATTTAAAAAGGTATTTCTTCTAACTATTTGGGAAAAAAATCCCTTTGATAAACAGAAGAGGGAGCAATATTTCCTTCTTTTCCACACAGAATGCAGGGTTGTTTTTTAAATTCCCATTTCATCTTTTTTTCTAATCGTGAACCTCTTCTCTCATAATCTCTGCTGTTGGTTTTCTTTTCCTTTCTTTCTATTTTTTATGAGGGAAGGGGTGTCTAGTGGTGGCGGGAGTAAGACCACCCATTTTGATCAAGGGAACAAAGGTTAAATTCTTTCTGCTTTGCTACTTTCTCTTAGGATATAGTTAAATATTAGAAATGTTTGTCTTCTACTGTATATTTTTACTTGCAACAATACTTTAAAAAAAAAAAAATCAACTGCACCACTTTACAAAGAAGCCCCGGCATTGTGTAGCCAACCGGTGTGAATGTGTGCATTCTCCAGGGCCTGCCCTGGGAGAGACTGCCTCCCCCGTGTTCTCACTCTGAGCTGAGTAGAAGCCGTGCACATCTGAATAACAGAGTCTTTTCTGCCTGGTGCAATCCTGGATTGTTACAGTCTAGAGGCCAGCCATGCTGTCACCGGCACAAATTGATTTAACCATCAGTTGCTGTGGTCATTAAAGCTGCTAAAAGTCCTCGCCAAACTGATGAATTGCAACTGAATGTGAAATGAGTCTCTAAGTCCGTTTCCCACCATCTCATATCAAAGGCTATTGTATTCCCGCAAAGTAAAGGGTCGGAGGTTCAGGCTGGAGTTCAACAATGGGCTCTGTCAAAGGATAGAGCTCCATTCACTCTGGCACTCCCAATTACAGTTTGCTTTCCATACCTTATTGTATAAAATTTGCATCCAACTAATACACTGAATTATTGGAATACTTTGGGTGTCAAAGGAGGCATTGAATGGTTTGTCCTTAAAATACATGGAATTCTAAGCATCTGGTGGCTACTGGGTGGTGACAATGAAATGATTCCCTGGTTTTTCACTGCTTGCAAAGGACTAATTTTCTCTCAGCTCAGATTTAACACTTCTAAACACTACGCCCAACTTCTTCTGCATTCACAGCCGTGAACCTAGTTTTGGATTTTTTGAGAGGAGCTGTAGAGGAGGAATGGTACTCTTCCTGCCTAAGAATAGTGTAATTAAAATTTAAAAATGATTCACTATAATCTCTCTGGGGCCAAAATAACCGGGCAAAACTGGAACTACAATTTGATGGGGGGTTTCTACCTGAAGAAAAACAGGAAGTAAAATAATAGTGAGGCCAAATTAATATCATGTTTAAGCATAGATTTCAATCCTCAGAGAACTTTTGCTAGTCCTTTTAGGAAAAAATGTAGGTTTTTATGGTTAGGCAAGTCAATGAGCTATGAATCAATTGGACAATGAACATGTCTATGTTGCTACTAACAATTACTTTCTTTAGTCTATAACTAAATCCGTAGAGATGAATGATCGTAGAAAATTAAATTCTTCAAGCTCTGATATTGCAATACTAGTAGGGAATTTCAGAAGATTTCAAGTTTTGTAGTAACATTGATATGCTCTTGATGATAGAATTCTCTTGATAATAGAATTCTTCTTTTTCCTATCAGATAATCATCTGAATAGTACTTTCATTTTGAGTCTTGAGTTAATTATGTCAAATAATTTTATTTATGCCTGTATTTGCATATGCAATTTGCACAAATTCACTTGAGGATTTCTTTTTTTAACGTTTAGGTTAATATTTAAGACGTATAAAGAGTCCTTCTTTTTAATTCCAGTATTTCTGTTGTCTGTTCTTTCTCCTTTTCTCTTCCAAAACTTCACAATAGTGTGATTTCAGCATCTAATGTTTTCTGACATGTGTAAAGGAAACTCTGTAGGAAGAACATGACTTTGGAGATCAAAGGAAGAGAACTCCATTTTCACTCCCACAACCTCACAAGTCTGGTTATTTTCTTTCCCTAGCTCATCTTGCCACAGAGTGCTATCAACAGGCCTGAGAAGAACAGATGTGGAAAACAAAATAAATCTGACTTAATATTGTAATGGGGGTTACATGAATACAAAGTATGGAAGAAAGTAAGCAAAGCCAACAATGACGACAGTGCCATAGAGAAGACAGAGGAAGAAGGGAAGTTTTGCTTAAAGATTCAGTGCATAGGTCAGGGGTTCAGGCCATTCAGATGTATTAATAATGATCTGGCAGACAGACCCAGGTTTGTGTTTCCCTAGACTCTATTTACCATAGACTTTTCGTCTCCAGTAACTTTGTGTGGAAATCCATCAGTAAGAACTGTTACAATTTGCCCAAGGTTCCAAATGACCCTTGAGGAAGGTCATTAGATGCTTGTCTTTAAAAGATCTATTGTTCAAAACAAGGGGAAAAGCAAAAGCTCTCTTGGCAAAAAAAGAAAAAATCTGACTCCAAATTGCTTAAGCATCGTAAACTAAATGGAATGTCTATGTTTTATGACTCAAAGAACTACAGTAGATTTTAGATAGATTTTAATATGGAAATCAATTCTTCTTACAATCTTCAATCACGGAACGACATTAGAAAGATTGTACGTATTTGTGAAATAAAAGGAAGATAATACAATCTCCCAAAATCTCTTAAAGATAATTTTCTTCTGGTTATTTATTCTAGACCAATAGTTTATATAATTGTTTTGTAATGTGGTAGAAAAATTTCTACATTTGTCCTGATTATTCATTTATATCCTTATTTAAAAGTTTTAAGCCGGGTTGATATGAGAAAATCTTACTTTAATGTTGTATATGTATAACTTTAGATTGTTTACTACCTATAAAACTATACATCAAAATATAGGTGCTTCTTGAAAATATTTACTGGAATAGCATAGCACAAGAGCTTTGTAAAGCTTAAAATCAGCTTAAATATTAAATTTAAAAATAATATTTTACCTGCATATACATTTTAAAACAATTTAAGAGGACTTTAATCAGAATTTTATAATTATTTCCTTCCGCTAGATTCAGGAAAGCAGCAAGCCTGCCTACTTGTGAATACAGGCTCATATGCAGTGCACATAATAGATATCTGATAAACACGTGTCACGTGAATGTATGCAGTCTCACGGTACTTCTACAAGATAGGCAGGACAGAAATTATGCCCATTTTACAGCTGGGGAAATTGAGAGTCAAAATTTTGGTAATTTCCTAACCACATGACTGAGAAAACAGAAGAGAACTTTGGTCTTCTGTGTGGTAGGTCCATTCGTTATATTCTCTAGTGTTTCCATAATAGGTGAAGGTTGAAGGCATGATAGAGATAATCTTTAATCATTTTAGAAAAAAAATAGGTGAACTCTTTTCAGGGCAGATGTACATTCATTCTCAAATGAGAGAGCATTGTGTCTCCCTTTGTGCTTGGACACATTTTCTTACAGAACCATAACTCAGAATAGTATGTTACTTTATTTAAAATACTATATTGCATAATCCTAAATTTTAATGCTTTTGTTTTAACTTCTATCTAAAAATTATACCTTTGTTTCCTCCAACCTAAGAATTTCAATTTTAAAAGTTCATTCACTTATGAATACTCTATTTACCACTTCCTTTGAGGGATATTTACATAAACAATTATTAACGAGTAAGTTGCTTTTGATGCTTGATATTCTGAAGAGGTGGGCAGGGAGGGAATGCTAAGAATTGTAACACTTTTGATGGAATAGTATTAAAAATTTCCAACATTACTTGGGTATATGCCAAACAAATTTTTCAAAATTAATCATGCATTTGGTGGGCATGTTCAGATTGCAGGTTCATGTTTTTTTTCACACATAGGAATTTTTCTTCTATTTTTTTTTTTTTTTGAGTGCCTTCACTCTTTTTTCTCTGTTTTCTCTATTTGAAAAACCTAATAGTTGGGTGCTGGCCCTTCTGAGTGGATTCTCTAAGGCTCTTATCTTCCCTTTCAAATTTTCATTCTTATGTAAGGATATATTACATGTTTTTGCCTAGAGGTAAATTCTTAAGAGAGACTTTACTTTTAGTTTGGAGACTGATGACTGGGGAGAGGCATTAACTGATTCTAAAACCTCCAACTCACTCCAGTTTTCATCCCCACTTCTCACTCTGTCCTCCATACCAACTAATTCTGAGTCTGGAGAATCCATAGATTTCTGCTGGAAAGACCTCCTTTCTCAGATTAAGCCACTCAATGCATTTTAAAGGCTTCAGCTTTCTCTGCCTTGTCTCATTTATCAAATACTCTATAATCTTTTTTCTCTTTGTATCCCAATTTAAATACATATATATTGTTTCAATCTGAAGACGGCCTCTTTCACACTTTCCTCATTTTTAGGGTTTATATCTACAAACATATACTTTAAAATTTATTTTACTCTCATTTTAGTAAGATTTCCTCATCTGCCATCTTGAACCAGGCTATTTATTTTAGGATCTAATATATTGTTTAGGGGCCAGCCCCATGGCTGGGTGGTTACGTTTGCACGCTCCACTTCCGGGGCCCAAGGTTTCGCTGGTTTGCATCCTGGGCATGGACATGGTGCCACTCATCAGGCCACGCTGAGGTGGCTTCCCACATGCCACAACTAGAAAGGACCTACAACTAAAATATACAACTATGTATTGGGGGGATTTGGGGAGAAAAAGCAAGAAAAAAAAAGAAGATTGGCAATAGTTGTTAGCTCAGGTGCCAATCTTTAAAGAACAAAAAAACCCCCAAAAAACATTGTTTATTGATTGACTGGTTTCTGGGAATTACTCCATCTCTATTTTATTTTACCTAGTCTGTTATTGTTACAAAAGAAGTACAAATACATTGCAGAAAATTAGCCACAGAAAAGTTTTTAAAAATGGAGATACAATTCCAGAAATTACCACTACACATCCTTCCAGATCTGTCATCTGTCTTTCCAGCCATCTACCACCTATGTACTTACACACATACACACACTCCTTTTGTAGCCAAAATGAGATAATAAGGTACATACTGTTTTGTAACTTATGCTTTCAATAAACTAAATCTTCCTATTTTAGTAAATTTTCATTGCATCTCATATCTAGACCACATTCAAACTTCTCCAACTGACCCCAAAATATGCTTAACATTGCATCTGGTGATTATATTCTATTAATCTCTTTTGATCAAGCACAACTTCTCTTTCACAACATATATTTATTAGAGAGATCTAGCTGGTTTTCTTGAAGAATGTTTCAACTTTTGGGTGTGTCTGATGGTGTCTCAGCTTCCTTCCCTCCCTCCTTCCTTCTTCTCTTTCTTTCTGAATTGTATTCCTCTAATCTCTGGATCCTTTCAGTGAGGAATGATATTAGAGACAACAGTCTGTATTCACTTTAAAAGTAGTTGAAAACTGAACATTAAACTATCTTCTTTAAAAAACTTTTGAACTTAAAAGGAATGAATTATTGATGCATGCTATAATATGGATGAGCATTGAAAACATCATGCTAAGTGAAAGATGCCAGTCACAAGAGGCCACATATTGAGTGATTCCACTTATATGAACTGTCCAGAATAGGCAAATCCATAGAATCAGAAGATGGATTGGTGGTTGCCAAGGGCTGTTGAGGTGGGAGGGCATTGGGAGCAAAGTGAGAAAGACTTTAATGGATATGGGGTTTCTTTGTGGGGTCATGAAAGTCATGAAAATGTTCTAAAATTAGATCATGGTTATGGTTGTCCAACTCTTTGAAGATACTAAAAAACTTCTAATTGTTTACTTTAAATGGATGAACTGTATGCTATGTAAATTATATCTCAATCAGGCAGTTATATAAAATAAAGTTTCAAAGTTTGGTTTTGAAAAAGAAAATCTGCTGACCTTCGTTTCAGTGGTTCTCAGTAATCCAGAATTGAAACTGTTAACCTCAGGGACTGTACTTTGTTTTAGTATCGGGAGATCCATTTGGGCAATTTGTCTCCATGCTTAATGGATTAAAAGAGTCTTCCCATTTTCTCCTTTACTAAAGTTTTTAGATACATATTTTTCCCCCGCCAGTCTGCTTTCTTTTAACAGCCACTCTGTTTTTATTCTGTTAGAAGCTGGCTACAATTATAGGAATTGTATATAAAATTAAGTGTTCATTGGTTCCATGTTGGATGCCATTAATTACCCTCCCAAAGTAAAATATATTGCTTTACCTTTTAAAAAATATTAAAGTAGGATGCGAAAATCTATTCTGTTTACATTATTCTGTTCTGGGTTGTGTCCAAACAAAGGATTCTGTAGAATGATCCTGAGATGAGCTTTGAGATTGAAAGTATTGCCTGGAGCCTCCTCAAATCTTTCCAGCGAAAAACTCCTTTTGGCAGAAGGCAATGAAGGTAAATCTACCAGGGAGATGCTGGGAGAGGTGAGAGAGGCCCCTGGTACTCTCCAGAGGCAGGACATTTCTTTTGATCTCATGTTCACATTAAAAATTAATAGAGCTGTTGCAATTTAATTATTCACTCGATAAATATTTATTTCCAGGCACTATTCTGGGTACTAGGATAAAGCAGTGTACAAAACTGCCCAAATTTCACCCCTTATTAAGATTTATTCTAGTGAGAAAAGGCATATAATAATAAGCAAGTAACACGGCATATTGCATGGTGAGGAGTAAATGGAGAAGCCATAGAAGGGAGAGGGGAGTTCAGTGAGGAAGAACGTTAAGTTTAAATAGAAGAATAAAAGCAGACCTTAGGGAGAAGATGGCATTTAAAGACTTGAAGGAGACAAGGAACCAATATGCTCTGGGGAAGAGTGTTCCAAGGAGTGGAAACAGTGAATGCAAAGACCAGGGGGCCGGAATGTGATGGGTGTGGTCAGGCAATAACAAGGAGGGACTGTGGTTGGAGCAGCAAGCAAGAGGGAGAATAACAGTGGCAGAGGGAGCTCAGAGGGAAATCGGGGTCTGGATGGTATGGGCCAGAAACTTTGTCTTTTTGGCTAAGTACTTTCAGGGTTTTGAGCAGAAGAGATGGTTATTTGACCAATTTTAAAAACACCACTCTGGCGACTAAAAAAAAAAAACCAGACCGTATCTGGCAATGAAGGAATCATGTAAAAGAGATTGCTATTGCATTAACTGGTTAGGCGGCTATTGCAGTAATTCTGAGATGCTGGAGGCTTGGACTAGAGTGGGGCATTGGAGCTGGCAGCAAGTGTTTATAGTCTGAATGCATATTGAAAGTTGAATCGACAGAATTTGCTGATGGATTGGGATGTGTGGTAGGAGAGGAAAGAAAGAAGTTTAGAATTATATAATCCTTTTCATTGGAACAACTGGAATAATGAAGATGCTATTTACTGTGATGAGGGAAACTAAAGGAGGAAGAGATTTATTGGGGGAAAATGAGAGATCTAGTTTTAGATGGCTTGAGTTTAAGGTACCTGTTAGATATCCAAGAGAAGATGCTGAGAAGCCATTTGTATTCATCTAGGGAGTGAGCCTGGCTGGAGAAAACAAATGGTCCAAGGACTGAGCCTCTTGGCATTCCACCTCCTTTGTTACTAGAAGAGAGCAGAGAATTTAGGCACAGATGTGGTGGTAGAGCTTATGAAATCTCCTCTCTGAGTACTTCTGTTTTCTTAGTGAAATAATAAGCAGGACTATAATCTGAGAATGACAATGGAGGTAGAAATACAGGAAGTTTTAGGAGAAAAGAGATGTGGAAGAGTCCTTTGGAGAGTGAGACAGTAAAGGGATTGGAGTGGCACGGGGAGGAAGCTCTATGGGCCTGAATTCAAGGTCATGAATTTAACATGGAGTCATTCAGGGTGGTTGTATTGTTTACCCTACAATGTTCAGCTGTGCGAATGAGAGTTGGATTTAACTAGGATTGGGCTTTTGACAGGTGAGAATGATGGAGGGAGGAAGGGGCAAGGAAGTTGGGAGAACGCAAAGAAATGACTATAATGAAGAACCATGGAATTTAAGCTGGGTAAAGAAGAATTACAAGTCAAAATAGTAACAGACAGTGAAAAGGTAGTTGGATAAATGGATTTCAGGTGCCAGTCGGTTGGAGAATTGTTGAAATACTTTGAGCAGCTGGGAGGTGGGTTGCTTGCAACTGAATTTTGGAGGAACTGTAGTAATTGATGATGAAGTGGTCCAGGGAATGATGGAAGTTCAAGGCTTAGATAGGGTGAAGAACAGGATCCTTGGAGGGAAAAGTGTCAAGGTACTGAGATGACAGGATATAAGAGACATGACACATGTAAATTTTGAAATCACTATGAGTTATGACAAGAATTAAATGAGAGAGAGAAAAAGTAAGCCAGAAGCTAATATCCTTAAGGCATGAGCCTGAGTGACCTGTAGCTCTGAAGATGACCACAACAAGGATGAATGGGTCTGATGACATGGGATTAAAAACTCGAAGTTTTTATAAAGGAGAGAATGGAAATGATCTGGAAGCTACAATGAGGTCCAAGGTTTGTGGGAGTGAAAACAACTACCTCTGAAGAAATTTCAGGAGAAGCAATGTCATGATTTCAACTGGAGCAAGAAAAAACGTGAAGAAGATGTTGAAGCTGTGGGGAATCTTGTGGATAACTGACCAGGTGTGCCAGAGGGCACAGTGGTTCAGTTTCAGGAGTTTGGTAGGAGTGGGAGATGGAGTCGTGTATGGGGATTAGAGTCTTGGGACTAAGAGATGACCTGGGAGTACTGGGTTTCCTTGGGAGTTTGACGTAAACAGAAATGTAGGGCACAATGAGATTAATTCTGAAAATACCAAGGCAAATAGTGGTGGCGAGGCTAGGTGTCTTGGGTGGACAGCGCAGGGGTGGGTCTTGTTAGGAGCATATAGAATTTGGAGTCTTTTCTTTCTTTCTACCAATGGTGGTGTGAAGGCCCAGGAAACAGTGTTTTCATGGAACACACATTGCTCAGGAGCTCCCTCTTCACTGTTGGAAGGGGGAGATTACAACAGTAGTCTTATCCACAGTAGGTGGAGCGTTGTGGCTCCCCTTTACTCATGGTCAAGATAAAACATTAAGAAAAAATATATATTGATATATTTTATATATTTATGTATTAATACATAAGTATATGTTTATATATTTTATATAAACACATGTGTGTATATACACATAAATATATATACACAGAGAGAGAAAGAAATAGAGAATATAAAAAGATTATTACATGAGAATGTGCTATAGAAGATGTACTGCATTCATTTCTATGGTGTTGAGTGCTGCTGGGGTTATAAATACTGTTTGAAGAGCACTGCTCAGTAGTGGCTATATGGCTTAGGATCACTTTACTGTACACGATTTTATTCCAGGTGTACAAAACCACCATCAGACAGGTACTAACATTCCAGGTTCACAGTTCCTTTCCTGTAGTGCTGAAATCTGAAAAAATACTGAACACTGGAAATTTTTTTTCTACCTCATTTGGCAGCAAAATCTGACCTCACCTGAACTGAATGGGTGGCAAGCTGTTTGCAATTTTTATTTATTTGATTTATTGTGAACAAGCTTACATTTCTCTTCTGAAATATTAGTGTGTCTGATTACAGGGAACAGCTCAAGACTCTAGCTGGGATGTTAGATAATATATGGTATACGTGTGCCCTATTAACTTCTTAAAATCTGAGAAATCTCAATTTCAGAACACGTTAGATCCCAAGAGTTTTCAATAAGGAATCATAACCTGTACTTGCATTCTCTAGGAATGAAAATTGATGTTTGGAGACTTAAGTGACCTGCCCAAGGTCATGAGTAGTATGGAGTAGAGCTTGAACCTGGTTCTGTGTGAGTCCAGAGAATACTGGAACCAACTGTGGAATCTGCCTTAGCCAGTTGCCTTCAGTGAATGTAGACTTACGAATATAGCTACTTAACACTCATTGTGCAACCAGGGACCTTAATGCAGAGGAAAGAGATATCCTATAACAACTCATATAATCCCATCTTGGGTATGCTTGAAGAATCTGGATGCACATGAATAGAGGGGTCTCTGTCTGTCTGTCACAACCAGAAAGAAGGGTGAGAATCAGAAGGAAAAAACTTTTTTTTTTACAATGTGAAGCACATGGCTCAGAATCAGAATCTCTCCAGTTAGAAAGGTTGAGACGTCACGCCTGCACCTGTCTTCACTAAAATTACCCCGCTGAATGGCTGTGTGTGCAAAATGTATGAGTTCTTGATCGCAAGGAATTTTTTTATAAAATTTACTCTTTTCTATACCACAATCACTGTTAATAATATTTAACATTGACTGAATGCTCACAGTTTTCCAAGCACCGTTGTGAACTCGTTATGTGCATTATTTCATTTAATGCTTAAAATGACTGTATGAAGTAGGCAGTATTTATCATCCTTCTTTTATGGATGAGGAACTCAAAGATTAGAGAGGCTTCGAAAATTGGTCAAGGTCAGTAACTAGTAAATGGGAAAGACAGGTTTCTGTTTATAACCATTAAGCATACTGCTTATGTTTATAAACACGAAGCATCTTCTCATGAAAAATTGGGAACTTGAGTAAACTAATGACCAGTGAATCAATTGAATTGATAATCAAATATCTTACCTCCAATGACCTCACTCTCCCCCGACAATCTCCAGGCTCCCACTATTTCTATACGGGATTTCTTTTGCCAAGCTAGCGAAGAAAAAAATTTCTTTTCACAAGAAGTTATTTCAAAGAATTTAAAAAAACGGGTGATGCGCCTCATCTTTTAGGACTAGAATAACTTAAAACTAAAATTAGACAGAAATAGTACAAGATAAGAAATTTATAGGCCAATCTCACTTTGAACAGATGCAAATATGCTATATAAAAGTCTAAAATAAGATGTATAAAAAGAAAGATGAATCATAAGCAACTTGGTTTTAACCCAGGAATGCGAGCAGCATGCAACATCAGAAAATCTAATAATACATAACACAGCATGAGGATGGCAAATGAAAAAATCCTTAGGATCATCTGGGAAGAGGTTGATGAGCATACAATACTATTCAACACTCATTCATGAAGAAAACCTAGCAAACTGAGACTAGGGACTACCTCAAGCACATAAAAATCGCCTATGAAAAAGCTAAATCTAAATTAAAAGTTAATAATGAAATTTTAGAGGCATTCTTTTTAAAATGAGAAATCGAACAACGCTACTCAACATTATACTGGAAATTTTAGCTATGGCACTAAGACAAAAAAAAAGTTAATAATAATAGCAATAATAAGAGCTACTATTTTTTGCAAGCCTACTATGGGTCACACCCCTTATACACATCTCATTTTATCCTTACAATAACCCTGAAAGGTTACTATTACTAGTTTCATGTTATAGCTGAGAGAACTAAGATTCAGATAGTGACATAATTTGCCTGCGTTCATCTAGCTATTACTTGTTCCCTCCCGTTACCAAGGAAGACACTAAAGTCTGAGAAGAAAGGGGTTTCTATATATGGTTGGCCATGCTGCTACATCCTAGGAGAGTGAGCTATTGGGCTGTAGTTTTTATGATAATGTCATGGTCAGAAGCAGTGAAAACAATGACTACTTGCCATTGTAGCCTACAGTCCTGTGGTTCTATGGGGGTTTCCTACCTACTCAACCCTTTCGTTCCTTTTCTCCCTCTCTTCTCCTTGGAGGATATTTTTTGGTGAAAGAGAGAAAGCGATACTGACTCTGTTGGCTTAATGAGTCATTCTGCTACAGAACGTCTTTGGTAATGGCAAGGGACATGTGTCTTTCTTGTAGGCGTTTATCTCTGAAACTGAAGGATGTAAAGCCACCGTCAGTGGCTTTCGAAGACTAGCTGGATCTGCTCCTCTATTCCCTCCGTGGAACTTGAAAGGGGAAAGAATAGGCTGAGGGAATGGTGCGAAGGGAAAAGAGTGGGGAGACTAGGGAGAGAACGGGCTTCTGAATGTCCATCCGAAACAGGTACCCGAAGACTGAGAGCAGATTCAACAGGCAAAATAGAGAATTGTTTGCCACCACCCCTGGGCCCCAAGGGTATGTGAGAAAGTCTAAAGGTAAGACTTCCTTTCTGGTCGTGGCTTGTTTTTACCTGTCCTTCCTGATATTATGGAAACAACTAAAGGGTTACATATCAGAGTGAAAATGAAGATATCCCTTTAGTCTGTTTCTTTGCATTTATACCATGAACAGGGGTTTAATAAGAACTCAGGTAAATACATAAGGGAGTTTTAAGTTTTTTCTTTTGGAAATATTTTAATATAAATGGGAGGAAGAATGGATATAGAAGAGTAACCTGGATGAATTGTTTACTAGCCTGCAAAGGGTCCAGGTCAATCACCATTGAAGGGGTCCAAGATTCATTTCACTTGAATGCTCAAGTGAAAATTGGATACTGAGAAATTTGGCAATTAAAACATCAGATGATGTTTCAAGAACCTAGTGCCTTAAACATTAGTTCTTAGAGAAGAATCTCAAAGCCACTCAAGAATAACAGGAACTTTCACAGTGCTATGCAATTTTGACTGTGCCTGGAGTTAGGATAAATTTCAACGGTTAAGGGCACAACCCCTATAAGACTTCCTTTATTTCAGATGCCAGCTGCAAGATTTGGAGTTCTCAGGCCATCTGAACTTCTGACAAATTGGCTACAAATCTGGAGGTTTCTATAGCCCTCCCAGGTTTGATAATTAGCTAGAATGACTTACAGAACTCAGGAAAGTACTATACTTATCATTACAGTTTTATTATAAAGGATAAAAATCAGGACCAGCCAAAAGAGGAGATGCATAGAGCAAGGTCTAGGAGGGTCCTAAATGCCAAGCTTCTGTGTCCTCAGGATGCATCAACTTCCTGGCACATTGAAATATATCACCAACCTGAATGCTCACTCGAGCTTCAGGAGTCCAGAGTTTTTATTGAGGTTTCCTATATAGTTATAATTCATTGATTCATTGGCCATGTGATTGAACTCAATTTCTGGCATGGTCTTCTTCCCAGAGATTGGGCTGCATCAAAGTTCCAACTCTCTAATCATGATTGGTGTTTCAGGCATGGCCAGCCCCCATCCTGAAAAGATCTAGGCGCCCACCTTGAGTCACCTCATTAGCATAAACTCAGGTGAGATCCCAGGGGGTGACCACGAAAAACAAAGACATTCTTATCACTCAAGAAATTCCAAGGGTTCAGAGGCTCCCTCCCAGGAACTAGGAACAAAGAGTGGCCAAATTCTTTATATAACATTCAGGTTACATTAGAGAACAGGATACCAATAAAAACTATTTTCTGAAGTGTCTCAGAAAACTGCTCTCTTATGTCCTAGCCCCTGTCCCCACCCATTTCCCACTTAGCTTTCTGGTTAGAGAGGATGGATCCAGCTGCTCCCACCTTCTGGCATACCTTCAGGGAGAGGCACAGGCCTCACGCTCCCTTCCCGGGCTGACGTTCCTTCTCCCTCCGGGTCCACACTTTTGTCTAACCCTGTGCTGAGGGCAGGGATGATGTGAGTGGCAGCTCATCTGCCTTTTATTCCACACAAAGTGGCTTTTCTGTCTCATTCCTCTTCTCCTTCCTCAATTCAGTCCTTGGGGAAAGAAATTCAATGAGCTCTACCATCTGCTCGTTCCCTATCCGAAACTGATCTGTCTGCTAGTTTTCAACCAGCTGCACTCTGCCAGTGACCAATGAGCTCCAAGACTTCATCTTGTGTTTCATTTAAGACTCCTCTCACTTCTCAGTCCTCTGCTTATCCTAAGGGAAATAGTTAAGAGAAAGTTCTTTATGCAGGTTTGGAGTTTTACACAGTATGGTTGTATTCTAGGGTCTTTACTCTTGACTGACGCTGAACTGTTAGGTGTGGCTGGGAGGTTTGGGGCTCTATCTCTTTAAAGAAGCTTACCAAACTGGGTCTATTATAACCACCTCAGTTCTAAAGATAGCAAAACAAATCCCCATCGTATCAGCCTCACCTTGGCTTTTATGGATGAGACAAAGGAACTGAGAATAGCTGTGCACATGGAGAGTCCTTTGGAAAGCCAAGCTGATAGAAGGTTGACCATTAGTTAAATTTTTTTTCTAAAAGGCAGTTCATTAGATACTCCAGTATCTTTCTTAAGTAACTGGTAACAGTTCTCAAAAATTATTGTGAACTGTTTCAAGACTCTTAGTTTTCTTACAGTTAAACCTGGGGAGGTGATTACATTGAGGGTTTTCATTGTGACATATTCTATTTCCCTCTTAGTCCATATTATGGGATAATTGCCTGGTTGTCTATACTTTTTTATATAGGAGAAGATACGAAAGTCCAAATTTCAGTAGCCTTTTTAAGCTATCACGGAACTGAGAGTTTTTATTGCTGTGGGGAGAGCATCTTAGCTGAAGCCCAGCTGAATTCCCAGCAGCAGCGATTCAGGAATGAGAGTCTCAGACTTCCCCACAGGGCTGTCTTCAGGGTCCTGAGAGACTCTGACTCCAGACTGGGAGACTCCTGTCGGGGTGGAGTCGGCCCTCACAGAGCCAAGCCGCCCTGTCTTGTCAGGCACATTAAGAGCACTGTTAATGCCAATGCTTTTTACCTGTTCATTAAAAAGTGTAAAAGAAAAACAAAGAAAGGAAATGTTGAACAAAAGAATACAATATCTGTTAGAAAAAATACAGCAAAAATTCCGTTTTATTTTAATTAGCAGTAGCACTAGGAGTCTGACTTACTGTGGGCCTTGGGAATTTAGAAATAGTTACCCGAGGCTACTGATCCAGGGTGGTCACAAGCCTAGAGTTCCTAGCCAGAAAAATTTATTAAGGGGCAGAAGTGAAAACTGAGACCCTCCAGAGAACCTGTGGCTGAAGGGTCACAGGCGTAGAAAACTAAGGCTCTTTCCTCTCTGTCTTCCTAATGTGGAGGCAAGCGTGTTATATCTGGAGGAAAGAGACCGGTTGCAGATAAGAAAATGCTGAGTCAGCAGATTCATCGGCCAAGTGAGCCTTCTGGAAAGTAACAGTCCACACATTAGGTAAAGACATGTCTTTTCATCTAAAATGCAGGTTAAGACAAACCAAGGATGATTTTAATACAAGGATAGAAAAGGATTACAACCATACTGCAGGATGAGAGAGAACCACTGCCTAGGAAAGTGATTATCCTTTGTTACCAGGTAAAAATATAAAAATATTAGCTGTTAATCGGGAGAGTGGGAATTAGGTTAGGAGGGAGATAAACAGCGTGTGATTGAGTTTATAATTCCTTGATTTGTATAAATCTCTTTATAATCTATTTCTTTTTTTTTAAAGTGTCAATTTCTTTTTTCTTTTTGAAGATTGCCACCTGAGCTAACATCTGTGGCCAATCTTTTTTTCTGTTTTCTTTTCTTCTTCTTCCTCTTCTGCCCAAAGCCCCGCAGCACATAGTTGTATATTGTCGTTGTGGTCCTTCCAGTTGTGACATGTGGGACGCCACTTCTGGATGGCTTGATGAGCGGTGCTAGGGCTGTGCCCAGGATCCAAACGGGTGAAACCCTGGACTGCTGAAGCGGAACGTGCGAACTTAACTGCTTGGCCACGGGGCCGGCCCCTATATCTGTTTCTGTTTAAAAGTTTTTAACCATACTTAGAAATGAAAATAAAATTATAACCTTTTTTGGAATGAAAATTAATACACACTCTTTTTAAAAATTCACAACATAAAGAAAAGTATAAAGAAGAAAACAAAAATCACCTTTAACGTCACCTGCTGGCATCTATGCTATTAACAAAATATTTATATATAAATATGTGTGTTTAAAAAAGAATAGAGTCATATTTTATATGTTTCTTTGTAGCTTATTATTTTACTTGATATATCCTGGGTTTTCTGTAGATCAACAGAGATAGCATCATTATTTTAATGTATTTTTTAAACATTTCATCATATGTCTGTACTATAATGCTTTTAAACAAACGTAGTTCTTAAAATGATCAGTCTCAGTAGTTCTAACCATCCTATTCCTGGCTTCCAGCCTTTACCCACAGACACATGTGGCTGGGATTCAAGCCTGCTTGTTGTATAAGGCCGACATAGATATTTATCAGAGTCCTTTCTTTTACCAGCTACACAGCTTGAAAGACATTTCTTCCTACTGCTAAAATACAGAAAGATGGTGCTGACTGGTAGGTATTGTCATGAACAACACTCTCTAAATGAGAAAGCCCAAGACAGGGTATCGATCTTATATTATATTCAGTAATAATTATATATTCAGTAATATAAGTAATCATATTCAGTAGTAAAAAATGAATTATATTTCAAGAGAATAAAACACTGAAGATGTATACATTCCTGCAGAGATCTTTGAATACAAAGAGAACTATTCTGGGAAAGTTTATAAAAGCACTCAAGCATGGGGAAAACAAAATTTAAAGTGAGCAGTGATTTCTTACAACTGAGGATTGGCTAAAAAAAAAAGATAGCTACTGGAATTTCCCTAATTTGGTTCTGTTTGCACAGTTTGTTGTAATACACTGATTGGAATTATTGGTTAATATTTTATTAAGTTGTATTAACAAGGAAATGTATTCTTGATTTGTGCAAAGTCATCAGCTTAAAAGAAAGAAAAGAAAAAAAGAACATATCATTTTCTTGCCAAGTTAGTGCCTGTAGGGAGCTTGGCAATTCAGACCACAAGTCAGTTCTTACAGAAATATTCACCTCAAGAGTGTAATGTCTAATCCTATACAAAATATCTATGAGAAAATAAACAGGCTTTTATTGTAGGCATCCTCAAACTATAGATTGTCAATAAGTGTTATTTCGTCTTATCTTCAAACGTTATGGTATGGCAGTGTCCATGAACACAGTTGACAGAGCAACAGTCTCTTAATATTTCCCTGCACTCACAATGGGAATATTTTAAATTGGTAATGAATATCACATAGATAAGTCACTATAGTTTCTTGCAGAATAAGATTGCCGTATATAATATGCAGTGAGGTTACCAAACTTTGCCTGGATCCTTGAGATAGTACAGTTCTCATGTGGTGCTACCTATCGGATAACATTAGAGTTGCCCCAACCAGGGAAAGGTTTTTATGTTATCAGTAAATAACCATACTCAGGAAAACATCAAATGATCTTCCAAAAGCTTTCCAATCCTAATTCATCAAGGAGAAAGGCAGCTGGCAGATTGGCCCCATTGCATCTTAGTTGTACAGCATTAACACAATTACACTGGAATGCATAGAAACATGAAATCCATCAAGTGTAAACTTGTCAACAAGGCACTTTAATCAGATGATGCAGGACTCTATGAGGTCAAATGTATTGCCAGGAAGTCAAAGGCTTCTTTCTTTTCTTTAGGTGGAAAATATCAAGAGGCATTTTTCTGGATAGAGGGACTTCCTGTAGTGGATTTTTGTTACTTGTTAATCATTGATACTTTCATCTGCCTTCATTAGAGTATCTTAGCATTTATTCAGAAGTCTAATCCTTGCCCATGCAGCACAGAAGCATCAGGGGAACTCTATCTTCTCCCTAGCTTTACGAGTAGACCTAATTGGTTGAAGGGTAATCAAATATTCCTTTCCACAGCAAGTAATTCAGAAAGTCAAGCTTTGACCATTCAACAAATGGCATTTCCCCTGGCCAAAGGAATTGATTCATGACCAGGCATGTGACCCAATTCAGGCAAATGAGAAGGAAGGGGAGGTTTCCTTGGGCTTCTTGGAAATTTCTTCATTCTTAAGAGCACCACAAGGGGAGCTTTCTTTTCCTCTGTAGACATAAGGCCTGGAACACCGTACCCATTACCTTACTCTGAAGGAAGTCAGCCTGGGGAGGAACCAACTCATAAATGGAGGCTCAGATGGGAGAACACAAAGAAATTGAGCAGGAGCCACTAAGTCAAGCCAACTCTGAAAGCTTCCTTCTCTCTAGATTTTCAACTACATGAGTCAATGTATTATCTACTTTTAAACCACTTTGAACTGGGTTTAATATCATTTGTAGACAGAAACTCTCATATATTATAGATCTTTCTTTTTTTGTCCTAGAATATGGCATAGTATTTTATTCAGTGTCTCTTTCAGAGGCGTTAAGTCATATCTTCTATGTCTGAAGAATTTATATGTGGGTCTTGGTTGTTTTCAGTAAGTGTTATAAATTCATGAAAGGAAGCCCAGCCTCAGTGGGTTTGCATAGAATATGATGGGTAGACTGACTTATTTCCTTATTACGTAATCCTAATAAATCTGGGGCACCCATTTGTCTCTGGTTCACAGTAGGAACTCAAGAATTATTTTTGAGTGTATGAATGAAAGATTGACTGACTGAATGAATATATAAATCACATATTACAACCGCAGTCCAGCAACCTGAAAGAATAATGTTGGTTTTCATGGTTTACCTTTCTAAAGGTACTGATTCTGGGGTTTCATACAAATTGCACGTTTGATTTTATTTGAACCACACATAAAGCTTCCCAGAGTCATATCATTTCCATGAAGTTCCCTACAAAGGACGGTAGCTAGAAATCACTCTGATTTTCTCATGTTTAGCTGATTCATTTCCTTCTCCCCTCCCTACCCCCACACCCCCTGTCACACTACACCACTTTCTAGCCGTAAGTGGCCATTGGGATTCATGCTCCTGACACCCTGACATGCTGGGCTAGAGGATCAGGTGACTCCATGTTCAATGGCACAGAGTGTTCTTTGCTTATCCTGGTTACTTTCTCATCTGAAATTCTCATGGAGCATTTCTGGTGAGTACAATTATCCACTTCATTTCAATGTTCCGTACGTACATCTTTGAGATCTTCCACATCAAGAGGAATAATATTTATTTGGATCACCTTAGGACTCCTTTTACTTAGAGTCCATTCTCCCACCTTCCGTCTCCTTCTAGATGAGTATAATTCCTCTTGGGGAGTCTGGAGACAGTGCCAGAATCAGGCTATGTCCTTCAAATTTCCACGTTCAAATCTTAGAGCTGAGGGATGGGGAAAACCTGGAGACTAAAGCTCTTCTCTTCCAAGGTTGATGTCTTTGGTTATGGTAGAAAAAGATGCTTTGGATCAATTAGATACTAAATTTAAGTCTTTGTCACTACCAGAGTAAAGCTGTGGGAAGTTCAGGTTTTTTCCTATGTGTGTTGGGATCTGAAAAATGCCAGGAAATAACAGGACAAACAAGGGCAGTAATCTAGCATATGTACCACTATGCCATACATATTTGAAGCAAATTTGTGACTAATTTTCAACCAAAATTGGGCTCGTTTCTCATCCTCAGGCACTGGGCCCAGCTTGTTGGGCTTCTGTCTTCAAGGCAAATACTTGCATTACTTCCTGTTTCCCAAAGATACCAGTGTCTCAGGCATGATTTCCATTTGTCAGTCCTTCTCCCTGAAGTCTGATTAAATCATTTCCTTTATTCATCTCCCCTAATTTACTTTGCCATCAATGAGAATTTTTGGGCCTGTTTAGGGTGACCAACCAATTTAATATTGTTTACCAGTTTCTGCCTGTAAATCACCCTTATATGAACTAACTTCTGAGCCTCCAGATCTCTTTCCACTGTCCTGGAGTAGAGAGACTGTTGGAATAGTTCTACTATGAACAGGAAGATGGAGCAAACTTTTCACAGTCACTACATAAGGATATGGATCCTAGCCCCTGAATTTCTGACCATGCTCTCCTTTTAGGACAGTCAGACAATCCTGCACAGAAGTACCTGTCTTCAGGACTCTGAATCCATATAAACTCTCAGTGCATGGACTTTCACATAATTGGCAGCCCATCTTGGCCTTTAAATCTATCCATCTCTGCGCTATTCCTATGACGTATTATAGCACAGACCCCTTTGACATATTATAGCCCAGTTCAAGTTCTTTTCTCTTACCTCTGGCACAGTACTACACGCATTGCTCAAGTTTATGGTTGTACTTAGTCTATAGCAGAAGATTCAAGGCATCCATAATTCTAGACCCTGGGTGACTAATCCTGGGGGGATGCAGTCCAGCTGGTGGATATATGTAAAAGGCTCTAGCAAACATGAATGAGAGATTAATGTCCTCGCACCTTCCAATTTTACAGAAACCAGGTAACCATGAAGGATGGAGAGACAGACAAAATTCCAGTTTGTGATTCCATGGGGAATTTCCAGTAGATTTCCTACACTTAGTAAACACACATAATTTTGCCTAAGTTTGGTTCTCTGGCTAGTCCTGCAATTGTAACAGCATTACCTAGAAGTTGCAACCTCAATTTCAGTGTCATCTCTGTGATAGTGCTTTGCATTGCTGCTGTTACTCCAATCATCACTATAGTTGGATCTTACCTGGCTCCCACTCTTTTCTTATATTATCCCACCAGTTTGATGGTCATGTTGAAACTATATTCTTGGTAAGTCTGATAATTTTAATTCATTGGTTCTAGACCTTGACTTCCCAAATGCCACTCCAGACCAATTAAATCATTATCTTTGAGGATGCAGCTTTGATATACTTTTTTTTTTAAGTTTCTCAAGTGATTCCAATGTGCAACCAAGTTTAAGGGCACCTATTTTAATTCAAGGTGCAGCAGAGTGAGGACATTTAGATGCAAAATCTTTGATAGCATGCTACCTCCCACCCCACTATCATACATATATACCCTCAATTCTACTTTAAATAGATCTAGGCCAGAGTCTGGCTGAAACCATGTATAAAGAAGAAAAGGATGGCAAACGAAATATATAATGTTCATCATTGCAACTGGTTTTCTTTGAAGGAGCTGCCTGTGGTTTTACATGATGTGTCCTACAGAAAGTTCCCCCAATATTTTTTCTAGATGTTTCTTTTCTCTAAAGTTACATATCCACAGAAACCACAAAGAAAAAATTTCTTGTACTCTCATTTATGCACTCACTTTCATTTATTTCTTCTCTGATTCCCCTCTTCTCCCTCCCTTTCCTGTTGTCTAGCTCTGCTGGGCGCCCTAGGAGACCTGGAGGGACCATGTGGCCCCCTGCCTCCTGATGCATAGATCCATGGAGAAAAGGAATCTTTTCTTCCTGTGTGTGTAGTACAAAATTCTTGGTGGCTGGAATTCTCTAACTCTTTACAGATTTCTGTTTATTCTCCATTCCACACAGTTTTGAGGAGTTGATATATGCCCCTGAGCATTTTCCAGTGACTGTATTAGTACCTCTCACTCAAAAAGTGGTAAGTCCTTTTGTCGAGGTCCTTCCATAGGAGTGGAAGCTAAGGGAGCCTTACAGCTCTCTGAAGCCCGTGCTGTCGTATCCTATGGAAAGATAAGAGCAAAATTAAGGTATATACCAAAACAATGGAGAAGAACAGCAAGAGGTCCTCATAGTTTTGAAGGGTAGGTCTTCACAACTAAGGAACAAATTGTTAATACCCATATTTAGGTTAGGGTTCCCACATTTAGGAGAAAAAAATACAAGCAATCCAGTTGGATTTGAATTCCAGATAAACAATGACTGCTTCTTAGTGTGGGTATGTTCCACACAATATATAGGACGTACTTATATTAAAAATTTATTTGTTGCTTATCTGAAATTCAAATTTAACTGGATGCCTTGTACTTTATCTAGCAGCCCTAAATTTTGGATAGGTTACCTAAATTCCTTTCTAAAACATGTATTTCACTCTTTCCCCGTGGATTGTTCTCTTGGAAGTTTATGATATGGGTGCCCTCTATCCCAGTGGTTCTCAAAGTGTGGTCCCTGGGGACTTATTAGAAATGTCCATTTTCAGCCTTCATCTCGGATCTATTGAAAACACTCGGATTCAGCAATTTTCGTTTGGACGGGCCCTCCAGGCACTTCTGATGCTCACTCAAATTTGAGAGCTGCAGATCTATCTCACCCCAGGTCGCCTTTCCACCAGTGTAATTAACTTCTCGGATCTGTGTCCCCAAAGAAGCCAACTTAAACTAAGACAGTATGAGTGTGGAATTCTAACAACTGGAACCATCAAGGAAATACTCTCAACGTCTGGCCAAATAAATCACATAATAGAATCAACTTCAAATAATTAAAAATTCAATTTTTTTATAGTATGCATCACGAAATTGGCAGTCACTGAATAAAGCTGCTTTGTTTTGAGCATCATTATCATTCTGTGTTAGCATTATTCACATTCTTTGGTGAATGATGTGAAACCACCCAAGTCATGGACTCGTCCCCAACAGGCAATGCTCAATAGTAAACTGCTGCGAAAAAATATTTGACTCTAATACATGCCTTGGCTGCGTGATTGAGACCCTTTGGTCCCTGACTCTTAATACCCGAGTTCCAAGAAGCACCACAGCCAGCCTCAAACTATGATTTCATTTTCACAAGGAAAAAACAGAATAATTAAAAGAGAACATATTAGTTTAAATAAATGCTGACTTTATATAAAGTGAGTTTTTCATAAAAGTTCATTAAATAATATAACATGGGACTGGTTTTGTTTTGTTTTCTTCAATTCATTTTATAAGGCAAGTACCCTGGGCAAGTCAAAGACTCATTGCACTTTGTGGGGAGCCGGGGGAGGGTATAATTTGGGTCATTGTTTAAATTGCATTGTGTCAAAACAGATCTCCGTTTGTGGGGACACAACAACCAACGTGAAGTATGGTTTCAACTACACACCAGGGTGGGAAAGAATATGTTCCAAATTAGACTGAATGACAGATTCCTTTTGGAAGGCATCATGAGTTTGAGAAAGGATTCTACAATTTGTGCTACCTTAATTTAGGTAACAAGAGTAAGCAATTTCCTAATTCCTGGCTCTGAGTATCTCTATCTGTAAAAAGGAACAGAATATTATATTTGCTGTCTGTTTCATAAGCAAATTGTTAAGACAGATGAAATTTTTGGAGAAGATGTTAGTTACTGTTTCAGTTTTCAGGGTACATTTAGAGGCATAGGATATAATGTAGATATGGGCAAGTTGCTCCAAGAAGTCTTGTGAAATCTGATGTGGTTCCATCAGACTCTGGTGTGTTGAGCTTTTAGGATATCCAGACTTTCTGAGCAGAAGCAGGCCCGCTGAATGAGGGCCAGGACAGACCCAAGAGGGGCTGGCTTAGGAATGGAGTCAGCCTTTGCAATTTTCATTGTTGTGGAACTGAACTTTACAAAAGCGCGTTCAACTAATTAATCAGCCCTATTCCATCTCCTCCCATATCCAGGGTGATGCTGAAACCAGGATCCAGGGCATCCTTTGGATGGGTACTGCCCCAAATGACTAAGCCATTCCTAGGTGGTAGAATGATCAGGTGGGCCCTTCCTGCAAAAAAATCAGGATTGTCTCCAAATCCTTGATGTTGCTTTAAATATGTATTTGAGGTTATTCGAGTTTACTTTGTTCCTAGCCCTGGGCTCTTGTATCCATAATTACTTTCATATTACAAAATAGCTCCCTGACCTCAGTGAGCCTTATGCCCCATATCTCTACAGCTGGCAAGGAAGGGCTTACTGCCTTCAAGTGGGAGATGGCTTTCATAGCATAGCTGTCAGAGCCCGAGATTTTCAATATCAAATTAAAGAAATCCTTTCTCCACATACACAGTCAGAGCTTTTCTCAAAGTCACATTCTCGAATTAATATAATTTGAAATGGGTAATGTGGTTCTGGATAAAAAATAATTAAATTAAAATCAGAACTATGAGTTAACATAGTTTCCTTAAGTGATACCTAAGGCTACAGATTTTGGAGCGATTCCTCCAACTGTCATTAGAGATAATTATGAAGGATAAGGGATTAGAACCGTTAGAAGAAAACATGCACAAATGCATAACCATATCTTGAACTTTTGGAGTTCAGTTCAATTTCCATAATGATAAAAATCAGTTAAGTCTGAATATGAGAGTATAAGATTAAAACAATCTGATTACTTAAGAAAGGGATTTCATTACAAAGCCATGTTTATAAATTTGGCTTTTCATTTATTTGTTTTTGCCAATTCTTTCACCAGTCAAGTATATTTTTCATATTGAGAAAATTTAATCTCTATCCTCTAAAGGGTTTTGCTAATCTTTAATCCAAAGGTTGGGGAAAAGAAAATAAAGTAATGTTTGTTTGAGTCTAACATGTGCAGGGAATTTGAGAAGACTTTATTTAATGTAAAGGTTTTATGTAACATTGTTAGCTCTGAGAATGGAAGTGGACACTGGTTTCTGCACTTACATATTAATATTATCAGGCTTTTTGCTAGT
Organism: Equus asinus; assembly: GCF_041296235.1. NCBI lineage: Eukaryota > Metazoa > Chordata > Mammalia > Perissodactyla > Equidae > Equus > Equus asinus. The sequence continues at coordinate 47,637,551 of NC_091813.1, forward strand.
TATATTTTCTTTGGTTTTGCTGAAATTAAGCCAATACGTTGTGTATTCCATTATTATAGAATTCCTTCCTTAGACTAGGACATATGCTGTGATTCAAAAAATGCATCCAGTGTTTAATGATGCCTTCCAAACAGACTTGCAGGCCTGATTTTGTAATGAGCTGCACATGTGGTGCGCATCCATCCCCAATTCCTTGGACGGTCAGGGGGATGCGTGGCCGCAGGCAGCTGTAAAACTCTGTCAAGACCTTAAGGAACTTATGGTGAAATCTTGCATTGATTATAAGAACTGATGTCTCTGGCTTTCAATTTTCCTGTGAATTTAGGATTTTTATGCAATAAATCTACATCAGTGTTTCAAAATTATTAAAGAATTCTTGAGATTCCTCTAGGCCACATCTCCATAGAAACTTCAATCACTCTATCTGTTGGCCATATTCATTTTATATGTAGGTTTTTCTAGTTCTGACTCAGTTTCAAATCCAATAAAACATTGAAAAACATTCTTTACTTTGCCATTAGTTTTTTTGGGGAGGGGCCTACTGCCTGCATCAAAATATTTTATTATTGAAAATACTGTTACTTCATACCAACAATTTTTTTTTGAGGAAGATTTGCCCTGAGCTAGCTACTGCCAATCTTCCTCTTTTTTCTGAGGAAGACTGGCCCTAAGCTAACATCCATGCCCATCTTCCTTTATTTTATACGTGGGACGCCTACCACAGCATGGCTTTTTGCCAAGTGGTGCCATGTCCCCACCAGGGATTCGAACCAGCGAACCCCAGGCCACTGAGAAGCAGAATGTGTGCACTTAACCGGTGCGCCACCAGGCCAGCCCATACTAACAATTTTTAAAAGGCTTCATGCTCTCAGTATACAAAAACATATTTGATTTTGGATTGGTGTTTATGGCCATTCAGTGAAGCTAACCAAACACAAAGGTCAGTCAGCAATTATTGTAGAAGAGGTTCATTTGATTACAAATATTTGTGTTCTTCTTGAGCTACCTTAAGCAAAAATGGGGAACTTATTGTTAGGATATTAAACTATCGCTTAGAACCTAAGGGCAAAAAATGCTATCAAGTCTCAAGAAAGACAAGAACTGAAAACTATAGAGTTGTCAACATCTAAGGCATTTATTGTCTCAAACTCTTTTCCACTGAGACCATATGGTCATTTGCCTATTTTTCTCTGTAAAATGAGTTCATTCTTCAGTCTCTCTCTGCAGAATGACTCTCTGCTTTTTTAGCCAGACACATCCAGTTTTTCATCTCTGTAGCTCATTAAAACCTTATTTCCACATGTTGAAAATTGTTAGGTGTAGGAAGAATGTATGTTAATATACATAATGTTAAATTACAGCTCTATGATAGGTTTTTATTACTCATTATGGAAGAGGCATTTTTAAGTTTAGAGAAGGTGAAAGTTGTGATGAAAATGCTAGAACTAATGGCGAATGCAGTGAAATCAGCCACACGCCTTCAGATAGATGTGAGGATAAAACGAATGAACGGGCCTGAATCTTATTTACCATCACAAAACACCAAGCAAAAAGTAGAAATTCTGACAAATATGATGAAAATATTTGAAATGTGAATGTTTGTTAACTGAGTGAACATATTCCATTCTGTTGGTGACAGTCTCAAATTCTAGTAAAAATCCATCCAAGCTTAAGTGCCATTTTGAAACACACGATAAACACCAGGAAAAACTATAGAATTTTTCATAGCAAAGTAAAAGAACAGATAGTCAATCCTTGTGATCAGTGATGCACAATATGATCGGGATGAAAACGCAAAGTCCATAGTACCCTCATCTATAGTGTAACACACAAGGAAAGGCAAGAGCTACTAATGCTGATAGGCCATAAATCCGATGAAAACTAGAAATATAATCTCTGTTCCGTTACAGTTTTTTTTCTTGGGGGAAGTGGGGGACTGTAGATTATTAAAAACTAGCATAACTTTAAAAGCAATTGTTTAAAACTGCTGCTTGATTTCCATTTATGAATAATATTGGTGACACACTTACCAAAGTTTCTAGAAAATAAATGTTGGGAAAGATGATCTGGGGATTTTCTAAAATAACACAGATTGTGGTAGCCTTACAATGACGGCCAAAAGTAAACATTTATGCCCTAAAGTCATTGTAGACTGATGGATCCACTTATATTGTGAACTCAGCCTTATGTATAACATTTTTATTTCAAATACAAGCTGAATACAAGAGCATCCAGTAAAATAAGTTATTTTGTCAAACTTGACAATTCATGCAACTGAAGAAGAGAGTTTTAACCCATTAGTAAGTTTGTGATGAACTACAATGTAAAATGATATCGTGAGTGATTTAACTCCTCTGGGCAGAGGGCGCTTCTGTGGATTCACGAGGGCATTCCGGGAACAAATGCTGCTCTCTGCTATTGCACGCACAAGGGAGCTCTCCCCTCTTGAAAAACCCAGGGAGATTTCTGAAAGCCCTTACTGAGGCTCTTGACTTTATCAGTCATGTTAAAGGCAGGCCTATGCATCTTGGATCTTTTTCTGAAAGTGGAGTGACTAAGGTTAGTGTTTTCTCGGGAAGTCCTTGCTTGTCTGTCCAAATGGTTTGAGGAACTTCAAATTTTTCTGGAGGAAAATTTATGTGAGATCATGAGATAATCAGCATCTTGCTTTGCAAATTATAACACCTCAAGATTTATTTGCTTATCTGAACAGCCAAACATTTATTTTTTCAAAAGATGAGATTATATCAATATTTACCATGAAAGATGTGATTGTAATAATTGCAAAACTGGATCAATGGAATACCCACCTTGATCAAGATGAGTTGAATTCCTGTGATTATTTCTGAACCACTTGGTTACAAAGTTACATAAAAGATGCCCTATACTAAAGTCATTTTAAACCCTGTTAAGAAGTACTAAGAAACACCTGATAAACAAGCTCTCTAACCGTCTTCCCTAAGAAGACTACATCCATGAGCGGCTAAGAAGCAGTTTTTGTTTTCATCATTTTTTTTTTAACCCAAACTTGACACATTCAGAAGAATAGATTCAAGAGACCATTTCAGTTTGTTGAATGACAGTCACCCCGTTTTGGTCAGGAATGATTTCTCAGTGTCCAACCCCATCAGAAAAGTCAATTAAATACCTTCTACCATTTTAGAATACACACGTGAGAGGATATTCTCAATGATAAGTAACAACAAAACTAAAAATGGAATTGTCACATTGATATAAAACCTTATTTTCATCTTAAACTGAATAATATCAAATTATTATCCTTTACCTACTGACTAATCTTAAATTGTTTTATTCTTATCACTGAGGAAATTATTTCGAATTCTCTTTTAAGATTAGATTCACTATTACATAAATTTTGTTTATTTTATACTTTAATTTTAATTCCTAATTGATAACATTTTATTTTCATCTTATTTGTTTTTATAGTTATCTTCTCTTTATAACAAGTAATAGTGATTTTTCAGTTACATAGCAATAAAGGTTTTTTTTAAATAAGTGTGTTAAGGGTAAATTTTGTTTATAAAAATGTAAAGAAAAAGCACTTACATGCTGATTTGACAAAAATCATGAAGATAGAAATGTAAATAACTGAAGTTTTGAAAACTCTGGTGGGGATTTATAATCATGAATATTTCCTCACTGCAAGATTTACCTGATCTAACAGTTTGGGAGAAATAGCAGGAACTTTGGAATTAGGCAGATGCCAGCACAGCCACAAACTAGCCGTGTGTATCTTGGCAAGTTACTTAGATTCTATGGGCCTCAGTTTCTCTGTTTGTAAAATAGATGTAATGATAATTATTTTCCAGATAGATGTTGTGTTAATTAGAATTAGCATATGTTGAAGTACCTGGTCCAACAAATGCTAACTTAATTTTTCAGGCAGTTAAGAAAACTTTACTTAAAAAGCATATTTTTCTGAAAATCAAACAATGTGTCTGGCATATGTATATTCACTTTTTAATGCAAGAATTAGCAAAATAGAAGACCAGCTGCAAAGTCTCCTTAAGATTTTTAGAAAGGCTTTATTTTTTTTTTTTAAAGATTTTATTTTTTCCTTTTTCTCCCCAAAGCCCCCCAGTACATAGTTGTATATTTCTGGTTGTGGGTCCTTCTAGTTGTGGCATGTGGGACGCTGCCTCAGCGTGGTCTGACGAGCAGTGCCATGTCCGCGCCCAGGATTCGAACCAACGAAACACTGGGCCGCCTGCAGCGGAGCGCGCGAACTTAACCACTCGGCCATGGGGCCAGCCCCAGAAAGGCTTTAGAATGGATGGATGAGTCAAATGTCATCAAAACTAAAAAAAAAAAAAATGTTAAGATAGTGGAAAGTGAATACAATTTTGAATGGTCTGCCATAGGACTTAAAGTGTGACATGATACTTAGGTTAGCTGTGATAATCAATTGCAGATAAACTGGAATCTTGGATGGAACCAAGATATGGAAGCCAAGAGCTTGACATTTAATCTCAACTCCGAAACTGAACCTAGGTTCTCACTGTCAAAGTGATTTCAAAGAGATTCTTTGCTTCCCTGTCTGAAGTAGGTACTGACTCACAGGAGCATCGCACAATTCTGTCTCGATCCCCACCTTCAGGGTATTGTATGAAGAACACTTGACAATCATTTAGAACTTTAGTAGAGGCAACAACAAGGCCTTTCACATTAGGAACCCAGACATTGGTTCCACCTGAAATATAGGGAAACCCATATTTATTGTCTTGATATTTAACATAAAATACTTACATTTTGCAAACCTTGAGCCCATGAAAGGGGCTCCAGTGATGGTCATATGATACTTGTCATTTCTTAGGTGAAGCTTTTATAATTGTAAATATTACTGAAATTCCATTCTCCATAAAGTTAGCCTGATGTTACTAATGGCAGTTTCCAGGCCTAGTTAGAGACTTTATTCATTCAACAAATATTTATTTGTCCTCAACTCTTGGATATCAAGTGACTATAACACTGGCCCTGGTCTGAAGCTGCTTTCGATGTGCGTAGCGAGGCAGCTAATTAGACCAGTGACCACAGGAGATGCGATCCACATGGGCGCCTCTGATCTGCTCTGGCTTTGTCTCGACACCAGACTGGACATTTGTCCCAGCGGCTGTGAGGCACCAAGGCTGACTGCTAGATTCCAGATTCCTCTCAGGACCTGCCTTTCCCCACAAGGAGCAAGACTTGGGGCATCACCCACCTCAGGCCTTGGGCCTTGTTTATTGGAAATTTCACATAAGAGGGCTGAGTCGCGGGCAGCATCCTAAGATGGCCCTAGCTCTTCTTGAGATCACACATACACCCATGCACACACGCACACACACACACACACACACCATGTATCAAATAGAATGTTTTTCAAATGCCATCTAAAACACAGGAGAATATTACTGGTGAAGGATTTTTGTGAGGTGACAGTGACTTCATAACTCCCATACAGCAAGCTTTTTGTAAATTAGCTTTAAATATTTCTGATATTTTTCTTATTTGACTGTTAGCTTCTTAAGAGTATCTTCTTTCTATCTCTTCTCTCCAAACGATCTCTAGTAACTGTCTTCTTCCTGTCATCCTGAGCAATCTCACCCTTCCCCTTAGCTTGCCTGTTGCTCTCAGCAAATGTAACATAGTTGGTAGCTGAAGTAGGCCCGCTTGTGGTTTCTAAGCACGTGGAAGCCTCAGCTGTCCGTGCCGTAAGTACTATGGTTGGGTTTTATATGATGCCGCAGGCAGACAGAGAGGGACATGTAAATAAGTCCTCCGAAGGAAGCGAATAAGAGCAAACAGGTAAAAGATGTGCAAAGACATGTATCCTGTAATCAGAACACACTAGTCATTCCTTATGAAGAGACTGAAAAATGAGAGTGTAAGGGCATCCACTTGTTGACCCTACACTTAGAAACCTCAATAGGAAGACCTTCCATAATAAACTGAATAGCGTCATCTTTATCTTAAAAAATGTGTAAAACCATTAAAGAATTTGAAGTGAGTGGCATATACTGAGGTTTGGGTTTTATTTATTTATTTTATTTTGGTTTTTGAGGAAGATTAACCCTGAGCTAACATCTGCCGCCTATCCTCCTCTTTTTCTGAGGAAGACTGGCCCTGAGCTAACATCCGTGCCCATCTTCCTCTCCTTTATATGTGGGATGCCTACCACAGCATGGCTTGCCAAGCGGTGCCATGTCCCCACCCGGTACCAGAACTGCGAACCCCGGGCTGCCGAAGCAGAAGGTGCACACTTAATCACTGCGCCACCGGGCCGGCCAGGTGTGGGTTTTAGACGGATCACCCGGCTCTAGTGTTGAGAAGGAATTGGATCTATGGAGAGCAACACTAGGTGCTGATACTGGTCAAGAGGCTGTGGCAGTGATCCAGGTGAGAAATGGCCAGTGTGCGAATTAACATGTTGGAAGTAAGGATGGAGAGAGGGGGACAGATGGGAGAGATGATGAAGAGGAAACACTGATAAGTTGACCTGATGGCATATAGAAGAGGTTAGTGAAGGAAAGGCATATGGAATGGCCTGAATTGAGTGGTGGGTTGGATAAGGATCGATGCAGAGAAGAAGGAGGATTTTTGAGAGAAGAGATGGTAGATTTAGTAAAGAACTTTATTTTACTAGACTTTAAGACCCAATTCCTTTAAAGAGCCAAATTCAAGCACGAGAAAAAGAATTTACCAAGTTTTTGCATTAGAATTCACTGATTCTGTGGAGCGGTTTAATCCTAGCATTGACTCCCCCTAGAAATGAAAACATATCTTTTACATTTTCAGCCAAAATTATTAAGTGCAGGAATATTATTTATTTCAAAATAAAAACAATTCTCTTGAGAATTCAGAAAATTCTTATAATTCTAACAGAGATGATAATACAGAAGAGAAACGAGCATCTTGCTTTAACACTTCATGTTTTCAAACAACCTTTCTACAGAATAAGGCCTCAGGCATAACAAAGAACATAGGAAGAATTGGTCTTGGTCCAACTGAATTTGGCAAAAACAAAACAAATGCATAAAAAAACTAATCAGGGAAATTCATCTATAAAAGAAATTAGACCAGAAATTATAAGAGTCATTATCAGAGAATGAATAGAAAAAAGATAATATTAACACATTTCAGATTACTTATATTCCCCATAGTGCCCTTCACATAGTAAGAGTTAAAAATAATTGCATTTTTTGTTTTGTAGTCTTTTTGTGTTTGTGTGTCTTTGTTTTAGCATATAATAAGGCATTTTTTTCCGTCTGGAATTATTCTTGGTTTTGGTTTGTGGACACTTTTGTTCACTCATTCAACAAACATTTGTTAAGTGCTCACCGAATGCCCGACACTGTTCTAGGTGCTTGGGAACGCAGCAGTGAATAAAACCAAGTACCTGCCCTCATAAAGTTGACCTTCTTGGGGAGCAGACAACAAATAAACATGTGAAAATACAATATGTCAGGCAGTGATAGCTCTAGGAGAGAATAAAGTGATAGCAAGGGATGGAAATTTGAAAATGAAAGTCAAGGGTTGGGTTGGGAAGGTCTTACTGTTAGGTGACATTGGGACAAGACCTGAGGGAAAGGAGGGAGAGAGCCACACAGATATTTGGGCAAAGAATGTTCCAGGCAACAGAACAGCGTAAAGAGAATCCTTAGGTTGTAAGGGGGCATTTATTTAACTGTGGAATTACTTAGCATTTAGGCTTGAAGGTGGGTGCATCTGGACATTTACAACACTTCCAACAAAATATGAGCCATGAGGCCCATCTCCAATCTGATTTTGCTTCCAAATTCTATAGGCTACAATTCTCTTTGAAGAGTAAGAATTAATGAGTTGGTGAAAATGTCAGCTGAGAATTGAATTCAAAGTAACTCTAAAGTCATAAATTCCACAATTGAGATGTAACGGCACAACATCAACTTTAATTGGGTAAGAGATCTAATAACATTTTAAAAATATACTCCACACATTTTTTTGTTCTGAAGATTATTTTTAATTAAATTGATTCCTATTATTTGTTCTGAAATATCAAAGCTGTTCTTATACTCATTCTAATCTCTTTTCTTGCCTCCTTTTCATTCTTCTGCTGCTGCCAGAGTCCAGGACCCCATAGCTTGTGTTTAGTCTGTTGAAACAGTCTCATAAGTGGTGCCAGGGTCTCCTCTCCAAGGCACTAAGCCAGACTGATCTTCTTTATACCTCCTATCATGTTACATAAGTGCCCAAAGTGTTTCTTGGCCTGCTGCCTGTCAAAAAATATCCCTATGTTTTATTTTGATAGGGAGGCAGTGTCTAAAATAGGGATGACTAGTATCTACATTTAATTGTTGGATACTCAACAATTTCTTCCCTCTCAAGTCTCAGTGGCTGCTGAAAAACAGTTATTTTCTTCTCAGGCTACACATTAGCATCTGTGGGTCAGCTGACATGGATTTGGTCTATGTGTCTTTCCATTCTGGGACCCAGACTAAAGGAACCAGTCCTATCTGGAAGCGGGAAATAAACAACCGCCTTAGTGGAATCAGGATTCCCCTTGAAGCTTTTACTTGGAACTGGCACACTGCCGCTTCTGCTCACATCCCATAGGCCTAAGCAGGTCATATGTCTGCAGGAGGCTCTATAGGTTACAGATCAAAGAGCCTCTTACATAGAAGAGGATAGCATTTGGAGACAAGATGAAGGAGTAATAACATATAGTACTTAATGAATGGCATAAGGCAAATTCTAATAAGTATTACTATTATAATTTACCTTTCCTTGTACCTGCCAGGTGAATTCCCAACCCTGGGTCAGGGTTACTATCCACTTTATCTGTCCTTTATCCAATCAGTAGGAAACTGCTGAGAAAACTACATAAATCTAAGAAATGGTGTCCATAAAATTAAGACCTCAACATCGGGTGCATCCCCTGTGCTTTGCCACAATACTTTCATTTTTCCTGCTTCAACTTCCCTTTTCACTCCCCTCAATGTCAGTTTCAAATCTTTACCATTTTCCCCAAAGTCACCATAATATCCTCTTCCAACTGTTGCCACCCAGATAACTTGCCCACCTGACAGGCAGAATTGGGAAAATTAGGTGGGATCCCATTTCCATTTCTTGGCTTGTCCAGCCAACCGATAAATTTGGTAGAACCCATTCTTAACACCTTTCATCCAGGCTCCAATGATTAAATGTCTATTCTTCTGTCCAAGGCCAACTGCTCCATCTGTGTTCTTCATACTACATACTTCTTCCTTCTTTTATACATGATCATTTATCCTCCATTTTCTCCTGTGTTTCCAACTGTTTTCTTCTTCTTTTCCTAAAGGACATTTGAATTATGTCACATTCATCTTCATACCTCCTCTACTGCACAGCATAGTAGCGTAGGTGTGACATGTGTTTCGTATATATATTTGTTGGGTGAATTCACAGTAACTGCCAGAAGCTTCCAGTAGTCAGCAGTGTCTTCTCAGGGTCAGGTTACTTGCTGCCAGCCCTCCCTCTAACCTTATGTTTTGTACTTAGGTTGACCTTGTGAATGGCTATGGTCTGATTTGCTGCTGATGAAACATTTAATCCTTATATAGCACTTACTGTGTTACAGATGCCATTCAAAATGCTTTACATCGATAACAAGTCTAATCTTTATAACAACCCTAGAAGTAGGCATCATTGTTATCCCTACATTATACCTGAGGAAATGCAGACATAGAGGGGTTATTAATATATAGGTACTAGGTCTTTTTCCATATGAAAGTGGAGAGAAATAAAAGACAAACATCGATAGATATATAGATATAAGCATAGATATGGATATAATCTGGTTCTAGCTTATAAACAATTAAGGCTTAGAGTTGCCTCTTGGGTTTTTTCATACAGTAAATGTTGAAGTCTGCAAATAGGTAGGCTGACAGAGCCAAAACATCAGCAGAAATCACCACTTAGCTGGTATGTGCCTCAGAATATAAATGACGTGCCCCTCCCCCTCCACTCTTGTTGGCTCCTGATGATGCTTAAGCATTTAACTTTCCTGTTGCTTTACTCATTCTGCTGTTGCTACAGCAACTAAAGAATGCCATTCTGCTGCTCTTGTAGGTAACTCACAAATACAATTTTTTGAAAGAAGGCAATGAATCACATCTTTTTTTTAAAACAAGTGGTCAGCATGAAAGGCTACTATTTATGGGTTTCTTAAGACTCAGTGAATAGACCTCAGTTTTTTTTCCTAGCAAAATTTTGTCCATTTTAAGAACACATCATGTCCTGTATAATATTGGAATCTGAAAAATCTGCCTTTTATTAACTTAAAATTAAACCAAATATGGAGCTCCCCAATGTATTTACCTATAACTTATTTATTTTTCACCATCTTGGAAGGGGCTGTACCTCTCTGAAAATGTACTTTTACAATCTCATGTTCCATGTTTTAGGAAAAAAGGCACATATATTTCCTTGGCCATTTTCTAAGTTCATGTCTTCTTCACTTAATCACTAAAATATTTTTTCTAGTGTATTAATAAATTCTAAAATTGAGACAAGTAATAGTTGAAATGCTGTTGTTTTAATCAGGGATCTTCCGATTGCAAGTGACTCAAATGCAGCCTGAGTTTGATGAAGAAAAGGGAATAAGCCAGCTTGGGTACCTCACAGAACCCAAAGGTAAAGACATGGCAGAGTGGGAAGGGAAAATCTAATGAGGATCTCAGATAATGCCTGGTTGCTCTCCATCGCTCATCTCCATTTCTCTTTGCTCCTTGACTCCATGTTCCTCTCTGAGTGCAGACTAGCATTAGTCACAAGATGGAAACATTGGGCAACAACAGCATTGGAATGGTACCTCTCATGATCTAAGCCAGGAGAGAGAGATTGCACTAACTCTTTTTACCTCAATCTAAAACAAACAAATGACAACCAAACAAAATCAAAAAGAGGGGAAGGAACTACTCATGAGCCCAGTTTGGATCAGATGCCACCCATAGAACAATGAGTACTGGCCAGGAGGCAGGGTCTTGTAACAACGTATTTAGTTTAACAGCAGTAGGGTTGACCATTTCCTCCTTTTTGAAACTCATCCCTCTCTTGGCTTTCTGAACACCATTCTCCCTCTGTCCTCTTTATCTTTCTGGATGCTTGTGCTCAGTCTCCATCACTTGTTTCTCTGCATCTCTCTGACCTATTTGTACTAAAGTGTCCAGGGTTCAGTGTTCTTCTTCCACTCTATGTACATTCACTTCCACAGTGGTCCCATTCAGGACCCTACTATTGTTAGTATACCATCTACATGCTGTATTTTCAAAATTTTTATCTCTACTCCAGATTTTTTCTCTCCCGGTACTTCTCTCACTTTGCTATCATCAGTTGGATGTCTAACATGTATTCCCAACTCAACATGTCTAAAATGGAATTCCTCAATTGCCTTTCCTTCTCTTCATAACTCTTGAACTTCTCACTCTTCCCACAGTCTTTTCCTTTTCAGTTAAACTAAGGCTATCCCATCCTTCCAGTTCTTCAGGTCAAAAAGTCTTGAAATCATCCTTGTTTTTAATTTTTCTGCCATATCCTTCATCAAATCCATAAGCAAATCTTCAAAGTATTTGAATCTAACCACTTCTTATTTTCTCCACTGATGTCACCCTAATGCAACAAGAAATTATCATTACTCACCAGGATAATTGTAATAGTCTGCTAGATGTCTCCTTCTTCAGCACCTGTACTCTTCCAGTTTATTCTTAACAGCAAAGTCAGACTGATCTCTTTAAAACATAAATCTCATCTTGTTTCTCCTCTTCACCAAACTCTTCAGTAGATTTCCCATCTCAGAGTGAAAACCAAGTGTTTGCAATGACTTACCAGGCCCTCTTCCCTCCGCCTGGAACACTAGCCTGTCAGATGGCCATTTGCTTGCCTCTGCCAATCCCTTTCTTCCTTACCCAGCTATTGTGTTCTCTACCATAAATACTGATTGCCTCTGAAATACATATATATACTTATTAGTCTGTTCATTGCCTGTCTACTTTCACTAGAATGTAAGTTCCATGAAGGTAAGGATTTGTTCTGTTTGTTCATTAATTCCTAGCATTGAATCCAGTGCTATCACATGACACATATTCAATAAATATTTTTTAAATGATAAAATTAGCTTGGCAGGCCCCAAGAGGAATCCTTTGGTGAAGAGGGATTGTAGAGTCTCCAGGCTACTACTTCCAGAAAGGGGGATTGAACAGACAAAACTACAGCTGCTGAGTTCCAGCTTAAGTGGCAGGTTAATCGCATGTTTATGGTCTTTCTCTCCTGAAACTTTATTAAAAGTATAGCAAAGAATGAAAACAGGGGCCGGCTCTGTGGCTGAGTGGTTAAGTTCGTGCGCTCCGGGGCAGCGGCCCAGGGTTCGGATTCTGGGCGGGGACATGGCACCGCTCGTCAGGCCAAGTTGAGGCGGTGTCCCACCTCCCACAACTAGAAGGAGATGCAACTAAGATATACAACTGTGTACAAGGGGGCTTTGGGGAGATAAAGCAGAAAAAAAAAAAGAAAGATTGGCAATAGTTGTTAGCCCAGATGCTAACAACTTTGGGGGGGAAAGAAAAAGGAAGATTGGCAGCAGTTGTTAGCCCAGGTGCCAATCTTTAAAAAAAAAAAGAATAAAAACAATTAATATATCATAAAAGAGAAAAATGGGGTCATCAGCAAAAAGAAATTGTAACAAATTTATGAAAGGAAAAAAACCAGATAAGAAAATGTTAACTAATGAAGAAGAGTGGAGGAATCTGCAACTTTGACCGTGCATGGGAGGGGAGGAGAAAGTCAATGTGCCCATTAAACTGCAGAAAGAGCTCCCCATCCAGAGACTGAAATTACACAGGGGGAGGAGAGTCAGAAGTTGGAATGAAAGGAGGAGAATTAGTGAAAGGTTATATAGAGAATACAACCATACCAAACCTCTTCCTCACTTCATCACGAGATTTGCCTGCAGCCATTGAAGTTAGCAAAGGTAACAATCAAAGAAGAGAAAGAGGGGATCTAGCTTGGGTATACCCCAGGGTGAAGTCCTTTTCTTTCAGGCAATCAGGATCCCTGCAGTGTCACAAGTAACCCCGACCACTTGATCTTCAAGCAAACTCTGCCCCATCAACAAATTCTTACCGTCCTCAAAGAGCTTCTGGTCACTCCTCATATCTTTTATTTTTAAATATATTGCAACTAAGATTCACCTAACCTTCCAGGAAATTGTGCAGTATAAAAGAGAAAGATGAAGCCAAACAGCCTGAAAACTATGGGTCCTGTAGAAATAGAAAATTCGAACAGTGGAAAAGCACAGAAAAACAAACATTCATGTACCTTCATTAGTAGAAGCAGAGAGATTTGACAGGATTTTATATCCATGAAAAAAGAATAAGATATTATGAAAATGAACTTTTAAAGAACGAGATGAGTTATTGGTAATTTAAAAATTTGCTTGTCAAAATTCAAAAAAAATAGAGAAATGGAAGACGGCATTTGGGAAATCAACTAGAATGTGGTACAAAAATAAAAGAAAATGTAAAAGATGCAAAAATCTCAACACAGGGTCCAATATCTTAGTAGTGGGAGTAAAAGAAAAGGAGAATGAAAAAATTGAGAGAGGAAACAATGCAAAGACATTTGTCAGGGTGAAGAGAAGGATATCGTAAAAGTTAAGTACTACTGAGCAAGATAAATAGGAAAATAGAAAAAGACTCATACCTAGACAAATCAATATAAAATTTTAGAACATCAAGGATAAAAATAAAATATTTTTAAAAATTTAGGGAAGAGAAAGCAGTTAAGACACAAAGTAATAACAATCAGACTAGTCTAAGACTTTTTATTTACACCATAGTGTAGAATACAATGGAATGATGCTTTCAAAGACTGAAGGCAAATCATTTCCATCTAGAATCCTGAACACAGCCAGAATACCATTCAAGTGTGATGGTGGAGTATAGCCTTTATCAAATTAAGAAAATTAATATGCTAAATACCCTTTCTTTGGAAATCTCCTGATGATGCACATTAACAAAAAAAATGCTGCCAACTCAGAAAAAGAATGACTCAGGAAACAATTTCTACACAAGAAAGCAATAAAATGAAAGAAACAGCATGACTGATACCTGGCAGCCTAGAGGTCTAGTACTCAAGGTTGGAGAAGGATGGAGGTGGTGGAAAGGCAGTCTCCAAGAGAAAAAAAAAGGGACTTGTAAAATTAACGTTAGGGTGGAAAGTTTGGAAAAAATTGAGGATAATAATATAGGCATAAAATTTTAGGATCACCCTTCTCCCAATCGGAGTATGGCATAATTAGGGACAGAGACTAAGCAATAAGGAAAAGAAGTCTCAAAGAGCTGAAATCTAGACATTGAAAGCTAACTTACATGGTCAAATTATGGCAATAAAACTTGCATAATGTTGAGCCAATCAATTTTTGAGAAACAGCTATCAGTTTCATGCCAGGATTGGTTCCAAAAGCACACCTATAGTCTCTTTCCCTGAGGAAATTACAATCTTACAGAAAATCAAGATACAAATGAGATAATATTTGCCCCAGGAATTTAGACGAGACCCCATGTGGAGCAGGACTTGGCCCATGGACCACATGTACAGAGCACACTTTTACAGTTGGGCAAACTTGCCTGTGGCAGGCCAGTACTTATGAACTAAGCAACACTTTCATTGGCCGCCATCCTTACTTTACAGCAATGTAGGCATGGAATAAAAATTTGATGCACATCTCATCTTCTCCTTGGAAGTAAATGTTATCCCATTATAGGTCTCATTTCCCTTTGAACGTCAGGTTCCTCTGCCAGGGTCTTCATCAGTCTAGTTCTTGGAGAAGAGCAATAGTTTAGGATTTGAGTCCAGCACTCTATCTTGTGGGTCACCAGTTTGGCTCCCTATACAGAGCTAAGGTCGTCTGGCGTTTCAGATTCTGCCTTACCCTAGCCCAGTGCCTCTCTATTTCTGGGCTTTCAGAGAATTTCCCTCTTCTCCTTGTTCTTTTTGTTTATAATATGGACTATTTGTCCTTTAACATATCATCATACATTTGTTCTTCTTTCTATCTTTTCTTAACTGGGTCCAGTTCTCCAGACTAACATACTTTCAACTTACGCTGTTTGTGCCTCTTTCATCTTTTGTTCAATCTCTTCAGCTTTATTTGCCTTGCCCTTCTTTGTCCTGTCTTGTTTTTGATTGATTGATTCATTAGTTTGTTCATTCATCATTCAGCAACATTAGGCACGATACTAGGAACGGGGATAAAAAGTGAAGCAGTCCTTATTCTGAAAGACTTCACAGTGTGATAGAGGTGAAACAGTCCTTGTTCTAAAAGATTTCACAATCTGATGGGGGGAAGATCTTTAAGTGGAAGACCTTCAATTGAGGTGTGAGAAAAAAAGTGTTTTGGGAATGCATAGGACTTAGTACAAGAATGGGACAAACAAGTTTCGCCTAAGATGCCTAGGTAAAGCTTTACGGAGGAAGTACAAAATGAGCTGGATTTTGAGGGATGAGTAAGAGTTCAAAAAAATGGGAGTAGGGTAAGAAGAGAAAGGTATTCTAGGTGAGGGGAATAGAACATATGAAGTTACATAATGTGCTACTCCATACCTGTGGTTACCGCCAGCTATATGTGACTCTTCTCTCCCTGGGGAAACACTGTAAACACCATCAGTATCTCGATCGTTGCATGGTGGAGTAGTCAAAGGAATTTTTCTGGATAGCTTTTATATTGGATAGCTCACATCAACTCTTACTGAAACTCACCATTCTTTATCCTCTTCTGGGATTTCTCAGGGTACCATATTATTTGTAAATATGGGCAGTGGTAAAATTTGTTAACAAACTCATCTTTGCAAATATTAAACAGATTATTTGTAATGATAGATGGTAGGGGGATTTTTTAAGCCTGAATTTTGAGATGTTCAAACAATAGTCTTTGAGGGCAATTTACCAAACGCATTAGAGGAAGTCATTTGGAAATCTCTTTACTGCTTTTAGAAACAAGAGAATTGAACTTCTCTTTTGCAGCCAATTCTCTTCAGCCACACACATACACAAACGAAGGTTTACTAACACTCTTTCTCCTGAGAACACTACCTACTGTGAGTGGTGCCAACAGCTGAAAGCATCGAGCCTGCCCTCGCGCTGTGAGAACACAGCTCTCTCCCAGGGTCTGCCCAGATGCTCATTAAAATCCAATGAGTACCCCCACAAGGATGTGTTGTTTTGTCCAACATCATAGCTTTCAGAAAGAAAAGAATTTCAGTTCGGTGTGGGAAGATGGACAAAGTCAAAAACCATGGTAACTGGGTCAAATTAACTCTTTAAACAGGAGCTACCAACAAATGAACGGATGCTGACTGTGCATAACCAATCTAGGGCATTACAGTTTAACTTGCTTCTGCCCTGTATAACTTCTGTGATTCCCCAGACTTGACAGCATTCATTTTCCTTCTGCACTCGCTCCGTCTTTGTACCTTTCTCCCTTCGCTCTTCTCCTTGAATTGATTGATGCTTCTCCTATCAGATTGGCCTCTCTGGAATAGCTCACAGACCTAGCCAACATGTTTACTTCTTTCACAGCTACCGTATCCATAAACTGTAACCACTTCTTCCCGTGTTTATTCCACACGTGGGAAAAAGTCGCTTGCCTAACGTTCTTGTCAAACAACACATATTATCACCAGGATGCTCTCTTCTTCAGCACAGCAGAAGTCAGGGGCAGATGGGTATAAAGAAGGGCACTAAAAATAGTCTCCATTTTTAAGAAGCTTAACATCCATTTGGTTGTCACAAAGAATACTTTTATTAAGTCTCACTGTGTGAGGAAAATGTTTATTTCTCCTAAAGAATTGGTGTGTTTTCTTTTGTCAGATATTGGAAATTATAGTATTTAGAATCTTTCTCTTGTTTGCTTTTGCTGCCAGAATGCTTAGCATCAAGTGTAACATTCACAGACTGTAATTACATGAGCTCTAATTGCTTCCTTTTCTTTCTATGGCCTTGACTTTCTATGCTTATTACCAATGAATAGATATTATTGTAAGGTTAAACTCCTCTTAAGCTCTTTTTGGAGTGACATAGAGTGTAAATAACCAGACAAACATTTTTAGCTCTGACTTGGATAAAGATATAAAAGATATGCTCATCAAATTCGTACATGAGCAGAGGTTAGACAAGAGCGTTGCAGTATTTAGGATGAGGCTAGATAGAAAGAAGGAGGGTGTATTCCTCAAAATACCAGGGAACTGCCACCATGAGAAAAGCAGTTAGAGTAGGATGAAGCCAAGGTCACACAGCAGGTGACAGGCTTCGAAGGAATGTCACTGGGTAAAGAACTTTATCAAGAGAGGCAGGAGGCTTCATGAAGTGAATTATAGAAATTTGTGGGCCAGAAGTGAATTCTCAAGGGATAGAAGGTATGATTTTTAGTACTTGCCATGAGTGTAATATTTTGGGAAAAGGGAGATGTTTTTAGTAATATTTTAGAGAAATAGTCCTATCTGATGCTTTTCCTTCAAGGCTCTCGGGGTTATACTGACGTTTATTTGAATTTGGCGATGGATTCAGATGGCAAGATGGCTGTTCAGTTTTGTGATGTTAACAGTACGTAGACTCAGAATGTAGCAACATCTGGGGAGTCTAGAAGGACAGATAAACTGTTACCGAGAATACTAACAGGAAAAACAACACACTGTTTGGAGTTTCAGGTTCAAATTGCAACTGGAAAATTATGGATTGTGGGAGGTATGGAAGATAATTGGGTAATTCTAACATGAGTTAGATGTGTAACGTAGGTTTCAAAGAACAGGTGCTCTTAGGCAGCATGCTCAGGGGGTAGCAGGTAAGACAAAAGAGTGGTGGTCCTAGGTCAACTGCATTCAGTTCTGAACCCAAAAAGTGAAGAAGAGTATGCTTTTGTAAGTGATCACATCAAGCGTCTGGTGGCCAACTGGGAAAGTGATTAAAAAAGATGTTACACAGGAATGGTTAGGCAACTGTATGCTTTTAACCTAACAAAGAAAAAACAAATAGAGTCAGAGGCAAGAGCATTATTTTCAGATATTATGGCTTCAGGGAAAGGGGCATATGATTTAAAAGCAGAGAAACTGATCTACGCATTGTATGATCTGCCGCTGACTTGTGGGGTACACACAGGGGATGGGGCCTAACCGGTGTTTCCTATACTACACCCCCAGACTCGTGGTCAATGGGGAGCAAGCACCCAGTGCAGCATATGGCAATTAGTAGGCCTCAACAAATGCTAATTTTCTTCCTGAAATTAAGATTGGTGAATGTAATATGCATATTCTCTATAGTCCCAAGGGGTTAGGTCTAAAACCAACGTGTAGAAGCCACAAGAAGACAGATTTTTGGCTCAATTTAAAAAAAAGGTACTTTTGAAAAAAAAAGTGAGCTTTCTCAGCAGGTGTTTTTGTTTCCCAACCTAGAAAGTATTCAAATCTAAGCTTTCTGATCCCAATGTAACCTAAGAAATCTGTGACCTAAGTGATAGCTCCTATTTTGAGGCTTCCACTGGGAGGCAGGCAACAAGGACTATTTTGGTTTTCTCTTAGAAATTAGAATTGGAGGAGATGGAGGAGAGATGGAACTGTGCAGGTAGAAACAGAAGTTGGCTAAAGTCGTAGAAGAGGAATGTGTTGTGCTATCAGTTTGGTGCCAATAAAGAAAAGAAGGCCCGCTTGAATTAGGATAATTTGAGGAAAGTTGTTTACAGTTTCCATTTACAGAGTCAAGTGAGGAAGAATCACAATCCAGCATTAGGAGCAGAAAGGGATGACCGAAACCTGGAAGGGGAACATGAGGTAGAGATCACCTTGAAAAGAGCAGCGACAATTAATCAAGGGATGCTGACAGCTCTAGGAGACTTTGCATGGGGCAAGCCAACGTAAGAAACACTCTTTTGATCTTCTTGGGCTCCCCATTGGCCAAAGTCAAGTGAAAGCTGGAGGGCAAGGGAACATGTTGATATTTTCTAAATGGGTCATCCTTCCAGGGCAGGGAGAAAAGTAGATCTTATTGCTCAGTGAGAAATGTTTAAACAGAATAACACACTCTCTTTCTCATGCTTTCTAAAATTCCTTTATAAGGGCATTCTAACTACAAACAGGGAGAGAACTCTCTCTAGACAAAAGCAAAATTGTCTTCATGTTTATTCGGCTTTCCTCTCCCCACCTTAGTTTCTCCTCTTTAATCAGCTACTGTCATCAATTCTACCACTGTCCTTGGAGCTCGGTGGCTGGATCTGCAGATGTACTGCCAAGGTTGATCCAGGTCTGCAGCTGTTCCTGAGAAATTTCTGAGTGAGGCAAGCTGGGCCCCTATGAGTTCTTTACCACTGCCCAGGCCCCATTCGCAGTTGGCTGGTCACAGGGTACCATTTTGCCTTTCTGACTCATTAAAATTGTGTCCCTCCCTCATTTTAGAATGATTCCTGGGGAAGCCATATAGGTCTTAAGCCTCAGTATTCTCTCCTTCTTTTTGTTGTCACTGTCATTCATTCATTTATTCATCAATTTATTCTTTTAAAATAGATTGAGAGCTTACAATATATACACACTGGGGATATAGTGGGAAATATGACAGTCATGGTCTTCAATTTAATGTAATTTATTTTATTTTTTAATTTCAAAACATTAAAATGTCAAAATTTCAGTGTATTCCAAGACTTTCCTTTATAAACTTGAGATACAAACGTTCGTTTCAGACCAGGTATTCTAATTTTTGACACAGAAAATATGTCCCTGCAGCCATGTGAAGGACAAAAGGCAGAACCAGAGTTGAATATTTCTGTACTGATGGTCAAATGATAGCTTGAAATACATGTTCTCTAATTAATAGAGTCATGGATAGCTAGTAGTTTTATTTATTTGATGACAATTATAAGTGTAGAATGTATATTTAATTAAAGTGCCATAAAAATTGGGATATTAGAATATTGTGTAAATAAGAGCTAGCTCACAGGAATCAGAAGATACCGTTTTAAAGGTGCTAGCAAGGATGTTCATGTTCTTTGAAATATATAGGAAAATGAAAAACAATTTTATTAAAATGAATTGGAGTTTAGATCTATTTACAGTGTTCAAGTATAAAAGTAATATAAAGTAAGCTGTCTTCCATAAGATAAGAACTAATATTTGTTAGTAATTATTTTAAAAATCTATTTAGAATTCTTGAAGAAACTAAGATTTTGCTTAAGGTAACTTGTAAAACTTAAAAGAAATATACTCCATAAGCATTCAAATAAAATGAATACATAAAAAATTTGTTTTTAGGGTCTTGTGTGTAATTTTGAGACTTTTCTCACTCTGTTATGATGTGTGTAGCAAAATAATTCATGACTGGACAACCGGCAGTTCTCGTAGGGTTTGTGTGTAAATACACTCAGGGTTACATACAAATGTTACAGAATTTGGATGGGTCTTAAGAGTTTATCAAGTTGAACCACCTTTCACAGGTCATGAAACTGAATTTCCTCAAATGTGAAAAGGAAAAAAGATATTCTCCAGAAGCCATCTCCCTTTAATCTCTGTATCTAAAAAGCTCCCTTGAGGATTTTGAGTCCCAGCAGCAGGTCTGCGAGGCTGAATTGACGTTGACCCTTTATGTGCAACTTTGAACTCTGGGGTTGTCATCATTGTCCGTTGTCTCCACCTGAGTTGGACCATCCATAACTTCTCTGATTAATTTGACCCCAGGAGCCCTCTCCACAGTCCTAATGCAACTGCTTCTGAATATGCAACTTACAAATTTTCTGGAGGAAAAAAAATGTTTCTCCAACAAAGATCAATTGACAACGTGCATATACATTGTACACTAGTGTTTCCCAAAGGGGCAGAATGATCTCTAGGAAATTCTTAAATATATTGTCCTTGAGATTTAATTCTTTTGCCTTTTATTTCAATGTTTATCTAAGAAAAAGTTAATGTAAGGTAATTCTCAGTCATTTAAATAATCCCCTTAAAATGGAGCACTGCTATGCAATTTCGGTTTTTCTACTTACGCTTGTCTAAGATTGAATTTGCCGAGTGAGATAGGGCACTGAACTGGTCAGCAGTATAACCACATTTTAAAAATACGCATTATATGGGCCTTATTTTTGTGTGCATTTAATCTGTTAAATTTGTGTACCTATCACTTACATAATACATTACCTCTAAATGTGGCGGTAAATAAGCAATGAAAGTCACTTCCGCATTTAATTCCAGCAATAATTAAATTGCACATTAATTCATTCAAGTATTTATTTGGCCAGGGTTGGAGTTAGGTGTGGGGATATAGGAATACACGTGGAATTTACATTCTATTCTTGGAGTGAGAAAAAGGATCAGAAAATAAACAACTAAATAAATAAGAAAATAAAGTCACATACCCAAGAAAGCACAAGTAAGTAATATTTAATTCAGATTTCAATGGAGCCACATGACAACCTCATCTTCACATGAGAGTTTTAAAGAGTTATTAAGTGACACTACAATAAAAACTGCTTTTGCAGGTGGCTTCCGAGGAGAAATTTAGTTAAGTGTGGCATCTGATTATCATGAACCAGCAACAAAACTCTGAAGTTATGAAGACTATTTCATAAAGCAGGCTACTGTGAACAGGCCTTCGTCCTCTACGTTAGCATGATTGAAGTGGAACTAGGAAACAGATTAAATGTAGAAACAGACTCGAGGCTACATTTCTTTAATATTAATTCCAACTTCTGCTATCTGTCTATTATCATGTCAATGTCATCTGTCACATTGAATTAATGTTTTAATTGTATTGGGTTTTTAGTTAGTTTCTATTTGTTTGTAATTTTGATTTTTATTTCATCATTGAATAACAGCTCCAAGCATGAGATGTGTTTACACATTGTCCTATAAATGTGTTAATTAACATCATTCTTGTTCATAATTAAGAATTATTAATAAAATATTGATGACGTCCAGTGTAGTTAGGATTGTGGGAAAACACTGTTGTAGACAGAGGAAAGAAAGAATTGCTATAACATTTCGGGATAGCAATTTGACATAACTTATTGATATTCAAAAGATTCACACAATTTAGCCCACTTTTGGAAAACTGTTCATCAGAAATAAAAGCATCAGCATGTGCAGATTTGTGTATAAAGACGATTATTGTAGTGTTTCTGGTAATGTCAAAAATGAAAAAACAAAATAGTGAATCAAATTCAACAATCTATAAAATGAAAAATACATCATGACCAACTGGACTTTATCCCAGCATTTTAAGGTTTCGTTGTTTTTTTTCACTTTATTCTTTCATGAAAGTACAGTGGAGTTTTCCAGAGACCACAAAATGTGTGATGACCCCGTAATTCTGATGGCTAATGGAATTTGTGCTTGTATGCTCTTGTGTTTTAAAACTTTCTCAGTTTTAATTTGTAAGGTAGTTACTGATAGATATAACTCACATACACAAAAGTTCTTTGAAAGCCTCAATAATTTTTCTTATTATAAAATGTTGTTTCAATTTTTTAAAAATCCAGAAAATTTCTAATAATTCTTATTACTAGTATTTGTGTATCTAAGAGTTCTGTTTTCTTTCAGTCAACTGACTTTTAGTAAATTAGCTTCCTTTTGGGATTTCCTGGTAAAAGTATTGTTTAAAAAAGTATTTATTGAAAAATAGTTTAAATATATTTGCAAGTACAGGAATAATATAACAAAAAGTCTTTTGCCGATAACTCAGTTCTAATATATGTCTTCTATATTTGCTTCAGATCTTTTTTTAAGCAACTTCATCTTTTAGAACAGTTCTGATTTACAGAAATATTGAGAATAAAATAGAGAGTTGCCATGTACTCTGCATGAGTTTCTCTTATTATTAACATCTTACATGAGTATAGTACTTTTGTCAAAATTAATAAACCAATATTGATGCATCATTGTTAAGTACAGTCCATATTTTATTCAGATTTTCTTAGTTTTTTACCTAACATGCTGTTTTTTTCCTTCTAGGATCCCATCCAGAACACCACATTACATTTAGTTTTCATGTTTCCTTAGGCATCTCTTGGCTGTGACAGTGTCTCAGACTTTCCCAGGTTTTGGTGACCAGGAGAGATTTGGAGAGTACTGGCAATGTATTTTGTAGGATGCTCCTCTATTGGAATTGGCCTAGTGTCTTCTCATGATTAGACTGGAATTATATGTTTTTGGGATGAAGAATCCAGAGGTAAAGTGGCATTTCTTCACATCATATCAAGGTTCCTACTATCAATATGATTTACCACCCTTGATGTTGACCTTGGTCACCTGGCTGAGCTAGTGTTTATCAGGCTCCTCTGATGTAAGTTACTTCCCCTGCCCCCATCTTTCCATGTTGTACTCTTTGCAAGAAAGTCTTTCTGGGAAATTTACACTTGAGGGCTCCCCCTCCTTGAAGGCAGAGTATCTACATAAATTATTTGGAATTCTGAGCAGCAGATTTTGTCTCTTTTCCATTTATTTATTTGTTTGTTTATTTGTTACATCAATGTGACTCATGGACACTTATTTTGTACGTTGAGTTATAATTTCTTCCTACTTTATTTTATTGCTCAAATTGTTCAAACGTTGATCATTGAGCAATCTTTCAATTGGCTCCTATGTACCTGTGACATACTCCTATTAATGTGGGTTAATTTGTTTATTTTTCACATTCTTTCTTTCTGGTATTATATGATGCTCCAGGCTCATCTTGTATATTTCTTGTCCCAGTCCTAGAATTAGCCATTTCTCCAAGAATTCTTGATTCCTTTTTTTGGAGAAACCAAGATCTGCGCACCAGATGCTGAGTAATTTTTAAGAGTTTAACAGAGTCCTGAGACTAAATAGTTTTGAACTGCTGGTCTCCATTGACTAATACAACAACCACGTAAAAATTATGGATGATTACCCTATATGGACGTATGGGAGGAAGCTGTGTTTTGAAAAGAGTGTAGACACACTGGGTTTGGTCAAAGCTCTATTGCCTTAGGGGCAGTGTGACCTTGTACAATTTAGCTACTCTTCTAATCTGTTCCTCAAGCTCACTCAAACTTGCCAAATGAACTTTCACTTCTTTGCAACTTTCCCAAAGCGCAGTAAGAAAATCTTACGACAAATATCATGCAGCAAATTATATTTTTTTAAATAAAATACTTCTATCATAATGAGATGCCATGATCTATAGTAATTATTTACTCAAACACTGTGAGCATTTTTAATCCATTATTTCACTTGTTACAGCAACACTATGAGGTTTGTACTATTCTTATCCTCATTTTAGAGGTCAGGAAACTGAGGCTTAGATGGGTTAAGTTTAAGTGTAAACTTCCTAGCAGCGTGGTAGGCACATATCTGGGTCTAATTCATGTTATTTCTGTTGTCTTCTTCCTAACGTATAACAAACAATTGGTAAAGAATAAACTCTTGGCCGGTCTCACAGGACAGGGAGTTGCTTACAATATCTGACTCATGCCAGGGTGTCTCACAGAGTCAAGCATGCTGTGGGCTGTTTAGTGTGTCCCCTGGCTAGAAGCCATTTGTTTCTTGCCAAGGTTAAAGTGGCCCATATAAACACTCTTCCAGAGCTGGTGCAACAAAGACATAAGTAACAACAACAACCATCAAAATAACAATAACATTTGACAATGCTTGAGATTCTCCTCTGTGTCAACCACTGGGCTAAATATATAATATGCATCATCTTATTTCATTGTCACCACAAATTTGTATGGTCTTAACTACTCCATTTTGTAGGTGAGAAAACTGAAGCTCGGAAGGATTAATTTGATTTCCCAAAGTGATGCAAATTGTAAGCGGCAGAGCCAGTGTTTGAAGCCAGGCCTGTGTGATTCCAAAGCCATTTACTCAGCCATTATATAAAGGAGAACAGCGCTTGCTGGCCAAGTGGAGGCTGCTTCAGGCATTTTTCAGAACTCAGTAACTGCAACAAGCTTCCCTTAAGGTCTAGGGTTGCAAAGATTTTGTGCAATGCAAATGAAGAGGAGGGCTTGTGAGGGTTCTAGAAAGACAGGCGATGAAGGCTTTATGCTCGAAGTCTGAACAACGAACAACTGTAGACAGATCTGCTGAGAATTTTCAGCAGTAGGCACAGGAATGCTAAGACAAGGGAGCAGAGATTAAGCGGCACAGGAAAGGGGACCAATGTACAGCACATAAATAAGGCAAACAATGAGAATTTAGGCAGGACTAGAGCAAAGATATATCCCTCAGACATTCCTAGCAAGTATACCATCATTTTCATATTGCGGAAAGATTGGATATTAACATTTGACATAAACTATCTTGTATTTGTAGTTTGGATATATGCATTGTGGCAGATTGTATTTTTTGAAAAAAGACTTTGTGATGGTTAATTTTATGTGTCAACTTGACTGGGCCTCGGGGTGCCCGGACATTTGGTCAAACATTATTCTGGATGTGTCTGTGGCGGTGTTTCTGGATGAGACTAACATTTCAGTCAGTAGACTGAGTAAAGCAGATTGCCCGCTAATGTGAATGGGCCCCAGCCAATCAACTGAAGACCTGAATAGAACAAAAAAGGCTGAGGAAGAGGGAACTCCTTTGGCCTAACTGCTTTGAATTGGGATATTGGTCGAGGCCCATTCACAACAGCGAGCAATCTGCTTCACTCAGTCTACTGATTGAAATGTTAATCTCATCCAGAAACATCGCCACAGACACATCCAGAATAGTGGTTGACCAAATGTCTGGGCACCCCGAGGCCCAGTCAAGTTGACATATAAAATTAACCCTCACAAAGTCTTTCAAAAAAAAATACAATCTTCCACACTGCATATATCCAAACTACAAATAAAGATAAATAAACCACAAATAAGATACATATATATTTTATTGGTTCTGTTTCTCTGGAGAATCCTGACTAATACAGATTCCAACAATATTTCCATTCCCACATGCTCTTCAAGAAACTTGCCACTCCTCCATTAAGAAGTGGAACTATATTCTCTCTTCTTGAACCTGTCTGGGTTTAGGACTAATAGAATACAGTAGAAATGACACTGTGTGACTTCTGAGGGTAGGTCATAAAAGGGGATAAAAATTCCACCTAATTCTATCTCTTGAGACACGTGCCCTAGGAGCTGAGCTGCCATGAAAGAAGTCTGGCTATCTTGAAGTACTCATGTTGGTCTCTGGAAAGACTACATACGGTAGAGAGACTCGCCTGGCGAGCTCCAGCAAGTCCAGCCTCCAGCTATTTGAGTCTTCCTAGTCCAGGTGCCAGACATGTGAGTGAGGAAGCCCTTTAGAAAATTTCAGCCCCAACCACTGCCCAAGACATCCTAAATAAGAGCTGTCTACCTGAGGCTAGTCAACTCCCAGTACCGTGAGAGACAGATAACAATAATAACACTGTTGTTTTATGGTACTAGTATAGAGTTTGTTGTATAGCAGTAGATAATCAAAATGGGTGTGCAAATAGAAACAAAAATATAGAGAGAGCTATAAACATAAATATATGAGGGTATAAGGTACAAATTTGGAAGTTTCAATTGAGTCACTAAGATATAATAAAATCATATGTCAAAGTGAGTTGTGTTAGGTCATTCTATAAAAATTTCAGAATATATAACTCAAAACTGGGTAACATAACTTTTAGATCCTTCACCCAATATCAAAAGTATTTATACTTTCAGAGGCCAGCCTGATGGTGTAGTTGTTAAGTTTGCACACTCCGCTTCGGTGGCCCAGGGTTCGCAAGTTCAGATCATGGGTATGTACCTAGCACCACTCATCAAGCCACAGTGTGGCAGCATCCCACATAAAATAGAGGAAGATTGGCACAGATGTGAGCTCAGGGCCAATCTTCCTCACACACACACACACACACACACACACACAAGTATAAAGGAGTTTTTAACGGTGGACGTTTATAAGGATTGTGAAGAGAATTTCTTTGGACAAAGCTGTGGTTCCATCACAGCCCTCCCCTTGTCCCTACCATTAAGCAGGATGGGTGGGGGTGCTTCTGCATTCTTCTCAAGTCAAGTTGAAGTCTTCCAAGACAGCCAATCAGAGGACGTGGTGTCTAGGGGAAAAGAAATGGCTGGCTAGCCGCTTTAATGGCTGAGTGAAAAGAGCTCGATGCTAGGATAAGATTGGACTGCTTTCTTGCCATTGGCTGGGACCAAGGACGCTTATTTCCTGTGGACTTAGAGATGAGCTAAAAGAGGCAGACAGACCTGCTTATAGATATTTTTAATTATTTTCAAGAGTACTACCTGGAAGAATGATGCAGCATCTGTTTAGAATAAGTCACCAATGCAAGAAGGGATGAGGGGTTAACACACACCCAGAGGAAAATGTGTCACCTGCACTATGGGAAATACAGTTGAACATTCCCAGGGGTCTCTGAAGAATTCTCAAAGCATACATAAAGAGTCAGCTTTATGCATCTGCCTGGCTCAGCGTGCTTGAAGCCATCTTAATATAAGACCAGTCAACTCAGAAACATTCTACTCCTCCCTCCACACACGCCCAGCCTCCTCCTCAATCTCTGTTCCCCCTCAAGATGGGTGAGGACACTATGTTAGCTAAGTGGGGCAGGAGCGTAGAAGGTGGGGGAAGAGAAGAACTGCCTCACCTCTTCAAAAGGCTTCAGCTCAGGGAGACAAGACCATTTAAGGAAGGTGAAGTTTTGATTACTAAATGGGATTAGATAGTTTACAACTTCTAAATTAAAACTGTATTTCAACAGCTATTCAACCACTAATTATTAAGCAACTATGACGTGGCAGGCAGTGTTATAGGTTCTGGGGATAAAGCTGTGAACAAAAAACAGAGAAAAGCCCCTTCCCTCATGGAACTTGCATTCTAATAGGGAGATGCAGCCAATAAATAGATGAATATAAATTAAATTTATGCTGTATCAGACGCTGATATGTGCTGTGGAGAAAAGATAGCGGGGAAGGGAGTGGAGAGTGTCAGGTGGGCCTGAGTCGGTGATCTTGAAAATCCTCCTGCGAAGATGACACTTTCCATTAATTCTTTTTGTGGACTTTATTAAAGAAAATTGAAAAGGTGTCTTTCGTTATTTTTAAAAATTATATTAGAGGAAGTAATGCTAGCTGTTATTCAGGCAAACCATGCACCCTTGTTTGCTTAACACAATAAATAATTACTTTGAGTTAATGTCACAGGCCAGTGTGGGTCACAGTCACGCGGAGACACGGGTTTCTTGCCTCTAGTGGCCCCTCCAGCCCCCTAAACCCTCAGAGCCCTGCACTAAATCCTCCCCATTGGGTGAGTGGATGAGATGAGAGAAAGCATGTGGAGAAAGCACAGCTGTGCTCAGTGTGTCGGCCTAGGAGAGAGACACATTACTCTCACCCGCGTCCACTAGCAAGAATGAGTCACCAGGCCATGCCTAGATGCAAGTGAGTTTAGTCCACCGAGGAGAGGGAAACATGGGTTTTGGTGAACACTATGAGCCTTGGGCCCATAGAAAGCTTCTTGGATTGAGGGGAAGCAAACAGACAATTAAAGTCAGATATTGGGACTAGGCTGGCCTGGCGAGGCTGGCAAATTACTGCTGGATCTCCTCTGATTATGTGTGCAAGTTGCTGTATGTAATCGTGCTCAAGTGCTAGAATGGGAGACAAAATATTAACAATGCCTTGATTTGCTGGAGTAGAATAATTACAAATACCTTTTTTTTCTTGTAGCCTGTTTTTTATTCTTCCTTAACTTTTGTAATATAAAGAGGGAAAATGTAGTTCAAAATAAATAAAGTAAAAGACTTGCTTGAGTTAATGTTTGCTATATTTTTGTAGCATGTCACCAAAGTAGCAGGAACGTTTCATTCTAAACCAAAAATACAGGTTATCCAAGAATATGTCCTAAGGGTTCTTATTTATTGAACAATTCATCAAGAAGTGAAAGGGCATTTGTAATACTGAGTGTACTTGAAGAATAAATTAGAGAATTGTAAACATATCCAACATCATATCCTACTATTTTAATATTAGATTATTAGTAGATATCATTTTCTCCATGAAAAACAAGAAAAGTGTTTGGAATTGAAATAAAACCTGAATCCACATAAATAATATGTACAGGAGCGTAAAATTATATTTTCAGCAATATACATGCAGCCAGTATGATGTTTCCCAACATATGAGCAGCGATTTTTTCCAGCATTTGTCGATGAGTTGACTTAGTAGGTTCCACTAACCAAGGTCATTGCAGCCAAAAGTTCCCCAGGTTTGAAAACGGAGAATATTCTTTCAGATAAAAGTAAGACTCAGCTCCAATGTAGGACATGCTTAGTAGGTAAAGCTGATTAAACTATTGTCAGAGGGAATCAAGAGTATATAGGATTATAGTCAAGGACTATTGGAAATGAAAGGTTACCCATGACTCAGCACAGACTCGCTCCAGAACTGTTCGGAATGTTTTAATCAGTTTTAAACTAGGTCATAACTATTACATCTATTTTCTTCACTTTCTTTTTGAGATTAGTTTTTGTTAAAAAGAAACAGAAAACTCTGGAGAACAACTTGACACTCATTTAACCCTCAACCTAGGTTTCTTAAATCTTTTTTTTGCCGTAGAAGCTTTATATTAAAAAGTATACACCAGCATTACACTTAGTACAGCAGAAATGGCATCAGCTTTAGATTTTAAAAGAAGAAGAAGAAACCATTTTGATAGAGCTGAAGCCACTCTACATATTTCTCTGATCCCACTCACTCTCTTCCCTGCTCAGAAGTAACCTCCACTTGGTGTTGACTATTTACATTATGTCTTTATCCTCCTTCTACTTATGTGTATACCCAGAAACAATATGTGATATTGTTTGGATTATTTTAAAACTTTAAATAAACAGTATTATACTGTACAGAAATTTATGCATCTTTTTTCTCTCCACATTATTTCGAAAACCTTTTTCTTGATGATATGCGATCTTATTTCATGAACGTTCATTACCATATAATATTCCTTTGTGAACATGCCGAATATATAGTTATACATTTCCTATTGATTGACATATAGATTGTTTCTAATTTTTCTTTCTTCCTTTCTCCCTTCCTTCCTTCCATCCTTTCTTTTTCTTTCTTTCTTTCTGAATAATGATAAATAAATACTCTAGTACGGATCTCTTTGTAAAAATGTGGGAGAATATCCCTGAAGTATGTACTTTGGTGGGGAATTATTGGTAAGTTGCTCTCCAAAGGTTAATAATGGTGATTCCACCAGCAGTATATGTTAAATCCAGTTGCTCCAACAGTAGATGCTGTCAGATTTTTAAATTCTTATGAACAAAGTTGGAGAGAAATGATGTCTTATTTTGTTTTAATTTACTTCCTTCTGATTGCTAATGTATTTGAACATCTTTCTACATGATCGTTGGCAATCTGAGTTGACCTGGAGAACTGATGACTATTCAAGGCCTTTACTCATTTGTTTCTTTGATTGCCTTTTCTTAGTGATTCATAGAAGTTATTTATAAATTTCAAGTATTGAGCTTTCTTAATTATAAGTGCACTGAACATATTCCCTCAGCTTGTGGTTTCTCTTTCAAATTTATTTACAGTGTCTTTTGTCATACAGAAGTTTTATCCAGGGTCTTAAAAATATTCTCATGTACCATCTTCTAAAATTTTAAGGTTTTGCTTTCCAAATTTAGTTCATGAATCAGCAGATTATTGTGTACAATGTGAAATATAATTGGTCTTTCCCATGTCTTCACTTGTCCCAGTACCGTATAGTGAAGAGAATATTTCTCCACTGATTTGCAGTGTGATCTCTGTCATTTATGAGGATTCCTACGTGTGTGGATTGTTCCTGGCTCTCTGTGTCACAGGTTGGGAGGTCTAGAAGCAGTGCTGAGATGGAAGTTGGTGTCAGGATATTTATTAGGGACTGACACCTGTGGAAGGAGCAGGGGGAGGCAGAATTGGGCAGATGAGAAGCCAGTCTATGACACAGGGCTGGAAAAGACTCAGCCAACCCTGCAGGCAGCTCTGGATATACCAAACCCTCAAAATTGTCCCATGGTGGGCTGAAAAGCTCTGGCTTTTATGACCCCTCCACATTGAGTCCTGGGATGTGGGCCACTCTGGGAAGGGTGACCCTGGGGAAGGTGACCCTCTGCTGAGGCAAACCCTGAAGAAACTGACCGGAAGCTGTCTGTACGCAGCATTAGCAGCAGTTTAGACAAAAAGTCCTTTCGTGAAGAAGGCAAATCTCATGGAGCTTCTCGAATCCACCACATTATTGTGTTCCATTTGCATATTATTCTATCTTTACATCAAGAATCAGTAACTAGTAAGCCCAAATCTCATTACCCGGTAATTCTTCTTCAAAACTGAATAAACTATTTTTACCCTTTTCTTTTCTACTTCAATTTGGAGGCTAGTATACCAAGTTCCAGGAAAACCTCCAGCCTTTTATTGGAATTGCACTGAATAAATAATTCAGGAAGAAATGATATCTTTACGATATCATCTTGCTATAAAATTTATGATATTCTTCCATTAATTTATAGTTTATGAACTTTATAAAGTTTACAATTTTTTCCACAAAGAACTTTCACATTTTATGTTAAATAAATTCCTACTTACCTTAAGGCTTTTGTAGCTGTTTTGTAGGGGATTTTTTTCTTTTACTGTTTCTCAGATTTATTACTGATATATAAGGACACTGTTGAATTTGTATGTTCATCCTGCCTCTGGAATCCAAGTTGAACTTTGTTGGCTCTAATGATTTATCTATAGATTCTTTCATATTTTCTATATAAACAATCACATCATCTTCAAGGTGAAAAGCATTCTTTTGCCTGATTTAATTTTTCAATTCTTATGCGGTCAATTTCTTTTTATTGTTCCATTGCCGTAGCTACATTTTCAGGATAATGTTGAAACTTCATCATTAGCTTTTATTTAGATTTAGGTTTTTCATTGGTGAGTTTTGTCTGCTCAAGGCAATCTCTAGTCCCAGTTTGCTTAGTCTTTTTCATGAATGAGTACCGAATAGCACTGTATGCTTATCAACATCTTCTGAGATGATCCTAGGAATTTTTTCTTTTACCATCTTAGTGCTGTGTTCTATTTTATTAGGTTTTCTCACGTTGGATGCTTCTTCCATTTCTGGCTTAAAACTAATTTGCTTATGATTCATCTTTCTTTTTATACGTTTTATACTAGAGTTTTATATAGCATATTTGCATCTGTTCAAAGGGGATATTGCTCTATAAATTTCTTATCTTGTACTATCTCTGTTTGCTTTTAGTTTCAAGTTATTCTAGTTCTATAAAATGAGGCACTCCACCCATTTTTAAAATTCTTTGAAACAATTTGTTGGGCTGGGAATTATTCTTATTTTTCCTTTGTTAACTTGGCAAAAAACATTCCATATAGAAACAGTGGGAGCCTGGAGAGTTTGGGGGGAGAGTAAGGTCATTGTGGGTAAGATTTTTTATTCTCAATTTCATTGGTTCGCTGGTCATTGGTTTATTCAAGTTTCCAATTTTTCTTGAGCAGATTACATCATTGAGATTTTTTATAGATAATTATCTATTTTGTCCTTGTTTTCGAACTTATATACATAAGTAATTCTTTTTAATCTTTTAAAAGTTTAAAAATATTTTATTGATTTTGGAAAGTTCTTCATCCATATCTTTCCAAAGATAGCTTCTTCCTTATCATCTCTATCCTCAACTTCTGGTGCTCCAATTACATATATGTCAGACTTTTCCACTCTATCCTATATCAGTGGTCACCAAAGTACAGTTCGAGGGCAAAATTTTGCACACCACCTTTTTTTTTTGTGGAGAGGAAGATTTGCCCTGAGTTAACATCTGCTTTTTTTTTTTCTTTTTGCTTGAGGAAGATTGTCATTGAGTTAAGATTTGTGCCAATCTTCCTCTTTTTGCTTGAGGAAGATTGTTGCTGAGCTAACGTCTGTACCAATCTTCCTCTATTTTGTATGTGGGATGCCACCATAACATGGCTTGATGAGCAGTACGTAAGTCTGCTCTCAGGATCCAAACCAGCGAACCTGGGCCACCAAAGTGGAGTGCTCGAATTTAACCACTACACCACTGGGCCGGTCCCTCACCATCTATTTTTGTAAAAGAAAGTTATTGGAACACAGCCATATCCATTCATTTATGTATTGTCTATGCAGCTTTTATGCTAAAACTGGAGAGTTGAGTAGTTATGACAGAGACCATATGTCCCATAAAGCCTAAAAAGAAAAGGCATGATAAATCATGTCTTATGATGCTATTAAACTTACTTGTGTGTGTTTTCCATCTTTTTTCCCCCTGTGTCCTTCAGTCGACATATTTTCTATTGACCTATCTTTTGGTATGCTCATCCTCTAATCTTTTCTGCTGTGTCTAACCTGCTGCTGAATCCATCTATTGAGTTTTTAAATCCAGTTACTATATTTTTCAGCTCTAGATTTTCTGTGTAATTCTTTTCTCTATAGATTTTTGATTTCTGGTAAAATTCTCCATTTTGCAATTTATTTGTTGAACATATTAATCAAAGTTATTTTAAAGTTCACGTTTTATAAAACAATATCTGGACCACCTATGGGACTATTTCTATTTTCTATTTTTTCTCTTGACTTCTGTTTATTTTGCCTTGACTCATGGTAATATTTCTTTGAAGACCAGATATAGTTGTTGAAGAAGTGTGAAGATAGTCTGAGGCTGTAGCTGAAATTACCTTCATTGATAGAGAAGTTTCTTTCTGGTTGACAGCTGGAGAAGGAAAGATTACCTTAATCCACTGTAGCAGTGAACTGGCTGGAAACTGATTTTCAATCTTTCCTGAGGGTTGGTGCTTTTCCAGGTTATCCTTACTCTTACAGTGTAGTTCCTGCAATGTCTTAATTGGGTGCCCGGGATATTTACCAATGCCCTTCCTCCTTGTGTGCACTGAAATCAAACTTTTGTCTTCCAAGCTCCATCAAGTGTCCAGTAGCACTGCTCGACCTCTCAATCTCTTAGCTGTCACTTTCTGATCAGTTCCTCAGTCTATTTAGCTACTTACAAATCACAGAAAAAATGTTGCATAATGTTCACTTCTTTCCAGCAAGCATCCCTTTTCTCTAGAACCCTTGCCCCCTCAAGTCCTAGCTGACTTAGTAGTTTTCTGGTGTCCTCCAATAGATTTTTTTCATGTGTGTGTAAGTATTGTGAACAGCTTTTCTAAACATTCTTGGAAGGGTGGAGAGGCTTGGTCTGCAACAAAGTACTTGGCCATTACCCTCAATAAGCAAACCCCTATTATTTTCAATGTTATTTTCCTCTGTTGCTTATTTCAATGGGTTTAGAACCTTAGATTTCTGTCTCTGGCCACCTGTTCTGGAAGAAAATCACACTAGGACAGGTGGTTTTTTTTTCTTTATGACTTTGCTTTGCATTGGTTGCCTGTGGGGGACGTCTGCTCTGGAAAGAAGTCACACCACAGAGTTTGCTGATTTGCTTTAGCCTGTAAGGAAACCCCGTTGCACTGAATTTGTTTGTTTTGGCTACCTGCCCCACTGCTTGCCTCTACTTTGCCAAATTAGAGATTTTATATAGAGTTCTTCTGAGATTCCTCCATTTATTTCTCCAACATCCTCTTTTTCACATTTGGAGAAGTTGTAAGTCAATTAAGTTTGCTTGCTTCTACGCTGAACCATGCACCCTATATTATGAAGAAATTCCTCAAATTTCATGGCACATGTATATCATTTTTTCCTACTTCCATTGCTAGTGCGGCTTTCCCTCAGTAGCTGCATAGCTTTCTTCTTGACGTGCTATAGATCTTTGCTCAGATTTCACCTTCTAAGCAAAGCTCTCTCTGATCACCTCATTTAAAATAGCAAGCATTCTTCTCACAGGCAAACAAACCCCTATTTTATTTATTATAACATTTAGCATCATCTGACTTATTATACATTTATCTGCACATTTATTTTCTGTTTACCTCTCCCCTGCTCCAATTGCTGTATCACTAATACCTAGAAGATTGTCAGGCACATAGTAGATGCTCATTAAATGTTTGATGAATGAATAAAGGGTAACTGGAAAAAATCGAATGCATATATTTCAGACCACAGAGGGAAAAATTCAATGAAAATAATTCAGTTACTCTCAGGGATCACTGTCCTTCATTGCCTTATGTTCAGAGTCTTGCAAGTTATTGTTTCATATATTTTGTCATTTTATGATTGTTTCAGATGGAAGATTAAATTGATTTTCTGTTTGTTTATCTTTGCCAGAAGAAGAATTTCATGCTTTATCTTTTTTAAATTTATTTATTATCTGTGTCCCTCCATAAGAATATGAGCTTTATGAAGGTGGGGGATTTTTCTGTTTGGTTTAATGCTGATTCCGTAAGACCTGGAACAGTGCCCACATGTAGCAGAGGCACAATAAATATTTTTTGGGTGGATAAATTAAACAAATCTTTCTTATTCTTCCACTTTGTTGAAAATTAATTACAGTTTAATATTCAACATATTTCCAACTGTATCCCCAATATGACTTTTTTTATGGTTTTTCTATGGTCTTATTCTTCCATCAAGATCTGTCACAGTGACTCGTTTTCATGTATATTCTTTGTAACCTATTTTATGTAATGTCCAGTTATCTGACCACGGGGAAGATTTTTCTTTGGTACAGCCCAGAGCATATGATACTCTATGTTCTGAATCTAGTTTACATGTGGATATGTTAATCTTATGTGACAGCAATGGCTTTAATCCTATAACCCTCTTTCTCTTGGGCTAGGTGATTAGAAATGTAATTAAGAAGATGTGATTCCCATCACGTTGTCAGGGCTTAAATTGAACAAGACAGGCCACTAGCTTAGAGCCATCACTGTCTAATCTTACCATGGAAAGATTTGTGATGAAAATATGATACATTTTGGATAAGAGAGAGAGTAATCTGTTCCTCTGTCACTAAAAAATAGCGTGAAATCCTTTATTGCTACCGGCAATTTATTTTATATAGCTAAACACGAAATATAAAACATAGGAAGCAATCATTTCATTTACAAAGCCCATAAGAGTTGGTTGTGATCCCTTGATTTGGAAAACTCATTAACATGATTTCAGCAAGTCAGTGTAAGTCCGTTTAGACTGCATTATGATGTCACTTTTCTGCAGTTATGATGGGGAAATAAGTGGCTCTCCAATTGTTATGGGTTATTATTAAAAACAACTTAAGCACCAAATTAAGAAGCAGGAAACCTTCAACACATACTAAATTTGCAGATATTTCCCATTTGAATGTTGATTTTGAAAAGAAAAGCTAATAATATTAATAATTCATTAAATCAACGCTTAACCTACACACAAGAATTATGTTTAGTGGACTCTTCTTGATCCAGGGGAACACAAAATAGAAAGTGGATTAGACTACTTAGAATGGAACTCCCATCCTGGAGCATTAGACATATGCTTTGGGGTTTGGGAGACATGAAGCTTGTCGAGTTGCTTTTTAATTCAGGTCTGGAGCTGCCTCTTTAAGAGTGTGGCTAGTCTTTATTTTCAGACAACATATTGCTCATTAGTCTTTTTTCAGACACAATTTTAGTGTTAATTTCTTCTTTGGATGCTGAGGTCTTCATTTCATGGTACTAATTATGGAATGGGCAACCTTAATTGTCTCTCGCATGTTGCCTAGGCCAGGACGCCAGCTGGATTACAGGAAGGTTGTGGTCGCCCAGTGGGGAGGGTGATGGAAAATTGGAAGCCACACTCTCACTGATGCGGGAGAGGACGTAGACTGCAAAAACTGTCTGATCCTGAAAAGTACACCTGCAAGGGACAGCATACACATACTCTTCAGCCTACTGGTGAGGAGCTCACCCTCACACTGCATTATTGGCTATGTTGCCCTGCTTTACTCATTCATTTCTTTAGTATGCTTAAATAGATGACAAAGGACTCTTAGGTATTTGATGATAACGTGTTAACACATTTATACTTCTTAAATTACTTCTGGATAACAAAAGATTAAACTTTATTTGGAGACAATAAGACCTTAAGAAATCACCTGGGGTATGTCCATCTTACATGAGAATAAGAAGGAAAATAAATCGCCCAAATTCGTGGAGCTTATAAAGCACATAGAGTTTATTTATGTATATTATCTCATTTAATCTTCACTGTACCTCTGAAGTGAGGTAGTGAGCAAAATGGGCCTAATTCTCATTTTATTGAAAAGAATATTGAGTTTCAGACATTTCAATGCCCAACATAAAAAGAAAAGTGAAGGGCAAAATTAGGTCTTGAAGCCAGGGCTTTTAATTCTTCCTGCAATGCTCTGTGGCCTCTGGGTTGTACCCAGAATGGAGGATGTTAATAAACACTGGCTTATCTTAGCTTCCTACTGTTATTACTAAACAATTACTTTTTTCCCTTG
The DNA here is from genome assembly GCF_041296235.1 of Equus asinus. Lineage (NCBI taxonomy): Eukaryota > Metazoa > Chordata > Mammalia > Perissodactyla > Equidae > Equus > Equus asinus. The sequence goes on from NC_091813.1 coordinate 47,674,967, forward strand.
AATGAAACTTGGCCCATTAGCTCACAAGTGCTGTTTGTTTTATTTACTACCCTATCTGTCTTGTTACAGTTATCAACAAACTTACTCTGATCAAGAAAACAAACCAACAAATAATTCATAGAGAATTATCATTTTTTTCCATCCTAATTCCTTCCATCATCCTGTGTATATTTAGTATCCACACAGATGACATTACTGTCACCTCTTACATCCTTGACCTTCAACTCTTCGACTTTTCAAACTGTTCTAACCACATATCAGATTAGTTAACATTAGGCAATACTCCATCTCTGCAATCTTCAATGCCAGCTTCTCAGCGGGAGAGTGATGCCAGGCAAGGATGGAGATGTTGGCAGGGGCAAGATAATCAACGCTGGGAAAGGACAGGACATGTTACCAGTTTGGGACTTTATCCTTAATACAATAGAAAGCTGTTAAAATGTTTTAAGTAGCAAAGTGACAAAGTAAGACTTGCATGAAAAATATCATACTGCAGTCTGGAAAACAAATTGGAGAAGGACAAGAGTGAATTCAGGAAGGAATCAAGGGGTTATTAAAAGAGGTGATAGTAGGTGAACTAGGGTGATGCAAATGGAGAGATTTTTAGGTGGTACAATCAACAGGACATAGTCATGGCTTGGATATAGGACTTGAGGGAGACGAAAAAATTAATTAAAAAATACAAGTGTTAGGGCTTGAAATACTAAGGTTGGTTGTGGAACCATTTACTGAGATGAGAAACACTAAAAAAGATAGTGTTGGGGTAGGGGTGAAGGACAGAGGGGACAGATGACGAATTTAGGATTTGATATGTTAAGCTGTGGTATCTTGGAGAAATCTGAGTCCTGCAGGGAGTAAGATATATGGGACTGGTGTTCAGAAGAGAGCTCGAAGTGGAGAAGGAGAACCAGGAACACATGGCATCTCAGACGCCAAGGATAGAGGATGCTCTGAGTAAGTGGACGCAGTAGAAGGAGCCCAACTATGAAGTGAGGACCCATTAGATTTAGCAACATTGAATCAGAGATGTTTTCATTGTGACTTATTTCAGTAAACTGGTGGAGATAGATTCCAGAATTAAGAGGGTTAAGGAATGAGGATAATATGAGAGAATTGAAGCATTAATTGCAAATATTTCTTTGAAGAAGCCAATATTGCAAGAACAAAACCTGGAGGCCACCTACACCTACTCCTCCGCCCGGAAAAATATCAATCACCCAACTGGCAGTTTGGCTGCTTCTTTTTCAGATCTGTCCCACCGTCTCCACCTGACTCCTTTAGCCTAGGTTCTTAATTTTTACAGCCATCTCTTCCCCTTCAGCCCTCCTTCAGTACATCATTCGATAGCCACCAGAAGGACCTTTCTAAAATTTAGACACGACTCAGAACCTTTCATGTCTCCCCTTACCCTGACTGATGGCTGCTCATTTCTCCAGACTGACTACCTGCCACCCGTGGTGCACCTCATATTCTAGCCACAGCACACGACTTGAACTTCCTTAAACTGTCTTCTTCGCTTGACACGTTCTGTTTATTTTCTGAGAATGCCTTTAATCCTGCTCCTCTCATCTCACTTAAGTAGGCAGATTCTTCCCCCTTCATCAAAATTCAGCTCAGATTTCACCTCTTCCAAAAGCCTTCTTGGTTCACCCCCACTGTCTACATTGGGTGCTGCCGTTGCACATGTTATGTTGATAGTTTTAACATGAACGATTTGTTTGTCTGTCCTTCATTGCTTGATCCCTAGAAGTGTGTACAGAACCTGAGATTCATTGATATCAGTACGTTGACTGATGAGTACATTGATATATACTGAAAGAACAAGTGAATTCTTTGGAGACAAAAGGAAAGAGATGCAGATAACCTATCACTCCCTCTGCCCTGCCCATCTTATTTATGTACTTATTTACTTTTAAATTCAGGTGACTTGAAAGGCAGGATAATTGGTCTTCATGTTTCAGGTAAATAATTTAATATTTCTAGGAAAACTGACACATGCATTGCAAAGTAATTTTTATGAGGAGTGAAAAACACAGGTTTTAGCTTATGTAGAATTTGTGAATCAATTAAGGTAAGATCCTGAAATAAGTACTAGGATTTTCATTCTCCACTGTCTTTTTCCATAAATGTTCGATATTTTTATAGACGTGTATTTTAAAATCCTATTAAAGTAACGAGGCTTGGCAATTAATTCCATGCAAGAATATATATATGTAAGTTTTATATAATTTTACTTTTATATACATAATACACACAGGCACACATAGTTTAATGGTTCCTATGTAATTAAATAGGTTATGTAGGCAATATAAGGACTTGTGAATAAGTCTCCAGTTGTTACCATGGAAACACAATTTTTAGAGTTGCTTTGCAGAGTGGTGTGATGCTGATTAAAGAGTTCAAGCACTTCATTTTAAAATTAGTCGAAAGAGTCAGCCAGGAGGAAGCTTCCCATTGGTGGGCTGGGCTGGGCTGCTCATGCCAGGCTGCCACGGCCCACGACTCTTCTCTTAAACCCATTTGATATAAGGAGGCCAGGAGGTGATTTATAACATGGTGGCTCTGGTGATCCTTGCCAAAAGGTTAATAGTGATGAACCTAGCAGTTAAGAAATGCAATTATGTACTGCTCTGCAGCTGTGAGGGCTCTGCCCGAAAGGGCTCAATGAGGATAATATCCTGGCATTTTACATTCCAACATGAACTTCATAACCATTAAAAACAAGTGCTTGGGAAATTAATGGCTGTTGGATCTTTATTAACTTGCAAGGAAATATAATATCGCTTTCATTAAAGTATATTGCTGAAAAATGATGGTGAGAAAAATGTACTCGGAATGACACTGAAGCTGTGAGAGAGCCCAGGGCTGCTTATTTCATTACTATGGCAACTGTGAGAAAAAACACACAGTCCCAATGTTTTTTGGTTTAGAAAATTCTAAAGTATAAATCTACTTGTTAACTAATTTCAAATTCATACATTTTTAAAGCAAGGTGTTATTTTTAACCTTCCCTCTAAAACTGAAATTTTAGACTCCTTTGTTAGAAAGACAGATGCAATATGACTGCAGGGCAATTGGAATTCAAAATAGTCTAAAACATGCAAAAACCTTTTCTATAGCTGATTTTTTTCTCCACACTTCTCTAAACCTTTATCGCTTTCTGCTCTTTAACTTATAAAGACTATACCATCATGTGATTTATGAAAATTTCAGTATTTGTGGCTAGGAATCAAAGTAGTGACACTTTACAAGTCATTTAAAGAGGAGTTAGTTCTTCATGGTTTTAATTCTTCATAGGTTTCACATAGTTTTAAAAGTGTCTCTAAAACTATGTTTCACAAAGCCTCCATGGGTCCAACAGCCAAGCACCCATTTCCAGTTGAACATGGTTGGAAAGGTCAAGTCACTCAGGAACATTTTCTATCTGACATTTCACAACTGAAACTAAGCTATTTGTCAAAAAGCAAACAAACTGATACAGCTGTATGTGAATATTTATAAATAGATACAGACGAAGGATATATTCATGCTGAGGTACTAGCCACCAGTAAAGTAGGGTAGGTTGAATGGCATTCAGTTGAAAACGTGCTGAACTCTGAGTTAAATTCATTCATTTGGTCATAAACTATTTAGACACTACTATTTCTCTGTGACGTGGTAGGCATGCCAAGTTGACACACCCTCGCACATACACACACCTTATACTCACACACACTCCTTGCCTTACCTCCCCCATTAATGGTGGAAACTGTGATTCTTGTGTTGAAATGAAAGACAGTTTGGTTCTAAGGTCTTATAATTACATGCACTCTGTGGTTGACTGACCAATTTTAATGATGATGACATGAATGAACCTGTAGTTTCCTTTTTTTGCTTTACTCAGCTCAACAGCATGGTGTTTTCCAATTAGAGATCAATAGAAACCCTGGTTTTTAATTTTGTTTGGATAAACAAAAAGGAACAACTCCTTATTTTTGTCCTACCTTTAGTCTACATTCTTTGGCATTAAAAATTTCAAATTGCAAATCTTTTTCCACTGTGCAGCACCTGTGTGTTTCAACTACGTCTGCTAATTTGTTATATTTTCTCCCTTGTCCCTCCTCCAGGTTCCCTCTCGCCATCTCACCAACAGGAAGAGCACATCATTTCAAATATCGAAGTGGGTCCATGTTTCTGGCCACACCTTATGTAGTATTATCTCTCCTCTCAGAGTTGGGGAGATTTCCATCATCTTCGTGGGAAGTTCGTGTTTCGATTTGGATTCCCAGCTTATTGTGCATGGCTTTTACCAAAAAACTTATTTGAGCCCCAGTTTCATGATTTAAGACCTAATAGTGATAATAATATTTATTAAACTGGGATGCTGAGAAGATTGGATAGAAAACCATAAATGCCTGGCTAAATAAATATTTGTTTCTATCTTTATTTCTCCTTGTATTCTTTTTTCTTTATTTCTGTAATCAAACAATATAGCCTTATTTTTTACCCAAGCTAAGAACTCAGTAAAAGTAGGCAGGATAGGCTTGGCATGGCAATCTAAACTAGATGGCACCTGTATTTTTATGTGCTATGCTTGGTGAGTTGGTGTCTTGTCTCAAAGTCACAAAAAAATTGCTCTAATTTTAGGCATTTCTATCCTTTGAAGGGAGAAAGAGGAGGGCAGGGGGAAAAAAGTAGGATCTGACTGCATCTGTTCTCTTTTATTTACTTTTTTTTAATTTTAAAGAAAATCTCAAGCACACAGAAGGTTGTAAGCCCGGTATAAAGATCTTTCTTTCCTCTGAACTGTTGAAGAGTAAGTTGCTAATATGATGCCCAATCACCCCTGAATATTTTGATATGTATTTCCTAAAAACAAGGACATTGTTCAACGTAACTACTATCCAATTATTGTAATCAGGAAATTAATCTGATACTTTACTACCATCTAATTGTCAGACTCCATTAGAATTTTACCAGTTGTCCCAATAACATCCTTTATAGCCAAAGGATTCAGTCCAGTATTACATACTGTATTTAGTCGTCATGTCTTTTAGTCTCCTTCAGTGTCCTGTAGTTCCTCAGTCAATCCTTGACATTTATGACCATGGCACTTTTGAAGATTATAGGTCTGTTATTTTGCAGAACATCTCACATTTTGATTTTGTCTGATGTTTTCCCATGATTAAATTCAGGTTATGCATTTTGAGCAGAAGTAGTACAGAAAGTGTTTTCACTTCTTTAATTTTGATCTGTACCATTATGGTGATACTACTGACATTAAGTTTAATGAATTTGATCAGGGTGGTATCTGCCAAGCTTCTCACTGTGAGGTTGTACTTTCTCCCTCTGCAGTTAATGAGTATTTTGGAGGAGGTAGTTGGAGACTATGTGCATACCCCATTTCTCACCAAATTTTCAATGTGTTTCATTTGTTTATATAAATATAGATTTCGTTTTATCCAGTGGGCTATAATCCATTATTATCATTATTTAGTTCATGCTCAAATTGTCCCATATTTGGCCAGTGGAAACCACTTTAAGTTGGCTTCTGTACCCTTTTGACGTTACTCCATCATTCTTTGGCATGACTCCATCATCCACTTCTCTACCTTTTCTACTTTAAACAACAGATCTTCCAGAATCATCTTGTGCTTTCCCTGCCCCAGCCCTGGAATCAACCATTTCTCCAACAAGCCCTGGTTAGTTTTAGTGAACACGTTATTTAGAAACTTTGATGTGAGCATTAGGTGGGCTTTTTGTTACTGGGAAATTATTGTTCCCAGAATCTTTCAATGACCAGAGATAATTATTATGGACTGAATGTTTACGTCCCCCCCAAATTCATGTGCCGAAACCCTACCTCCCAATGCTATGGTATTAGGAGGTAGACCTTTTGGATGTAATTGGGATTAGATGAGGTCCTGAGGGTGAATTCCTTCATGAATGGGATTAGTGCCCTTATAAGTGTCATGAGAGAACTTTCGTCCTCTCTGTGTTCTCGCCATGAGAGGATACAATGAGAAATTAGCAGTGCACAGCCTGGAGAAAGGTCCTTACCAGAGCTCTTCACTAGCACCCTGATCTTTGACTTTCAGCCTCTAGAACTGTGAGAAATAAATTTCTGTTGTTTGTAAGCCACCTAGTGTACAGTACTTTTTAACAGTAGCACTAATTGACTGAAATGATAATATACATATAGATATGTGTACCTGTGGATATGCACCTTTATGCACACACATTCACATCTATATTTATACATCTATCTATAGATATTGAAAACTACATGTTCACACCAATGCCTTCAAATCCAACTGAAAGCCACAAAACTTATTTTAGTTTTCTCCCTTTCCATAATTTAAACCTCCCTCTCCAACAGAAAGACACTTGGCTCCCATTACGCTTAATATATTTACTTTTTGATCAATCCCCTGTATGTAACCAGTCTTAGACCATACCCACCCCACTCAGATGCTTGCCCACCCTGCTCAGGCCATGACACCCCACCTTGGGCCACTCTCTTTCTCTGATATCCTCCTCACCCCCTTAGGCTCTGTCCCTTTGTGCTAGCCTGCCCCTGTTGGTGAGTTTCTATCCTCCTCAAATGCTGATACCATGATCTGGGTCTTCCTCCCTCCTCCTACTGACGTCTACATTGGTCTGCCTTACAAAATGGCTTTTGGACTAAATTGTTTAGGAAGGGAAGGGGAGGAAAGTGAAGGGAAGAGAAGGAGGGGGACGGGGAAGAAGAAAAGGAAGAAACTCAGCTATTTCTGCTTTTTTCATTTCTCTGCTTCCAGTCCCAAGATGTCTCCCTGTTTTTGTATTCATTACCTACTACACAGGCATCTTTTATCTTCACTTAATCTTGTGTTTTTACAAAATTGGAAGCCTCTGTTTCTTTCACTGTTTTCTTTGTCCCTGTTTTTCCCCACTGAAATTCGATTCAAATTCTAATTAGTATGGGAAAATTAACCTAATAAAGGTGGATGGTTCATAATAGTCTTTCCTAAGTGCATCTCACTCTTACCTTTATATTCATTCTCATCAGTTTGACCAAATAAGTTAACAGGCCAAAGGTTTACAAATAGATTAATTGTTGAAAGTAGACCTTATAAGAAGGCATTTTGGCTACTCACAATGGGTTCACCTTACTTAGATCCCTTAAATAGGAAGATCTGAGAAAATACTTCTTTAACCCCTTTCTTAGAAACTTTTGAGTGGGGGCTGTCACACCCCATGGGCGTTATAGATGGGCAGGAACAAGTTATTGTGACTTTCAGCATACTCCTGTCCATCAGTTCCAAATAAGGTCTGTCTCTCGGACAGATTACATTAATTTGGAGGAAGATACTCACTGGTAATTTCAAATCAGAAAAATATGGAAAGTTTTAGAAGGAAGGATGTTTTCAATCCATTGATAACAAGACAAGAGTTGGCTTTGGATCAGATTTGGGACAAGGAGGAATAAACTTTGGCCAGTGGCAGCGGGATCAGAGAGGACAGCCAGGTGTGTGCGGGTGACGCCAACCTGCTGGGAACACTTATGCCCATGTTGGCCTGTCTCAACTGTATTAAAGGAAACCATAAAAAGGAACTTTGCCTGAAGTTGGATTGGAGTTTTAAAGATAATCAGCTAAGTCTTGGGTGCTGTCTGTGTTGTAGCAATGGGACTCAAAGTGAAAAATCCCAAGGGCTACACATGGGGTAAGAATTGAGGCCACTTGTTCAATCTCTTAGCCTTTTAAGATTTTCCCTCAAAAACTCTTTTTAAAATTTAAATCGTAAAGTTTAAAAGTTTGTTTTATAAATGAGGCCATTTCTGTATATTTCCATGGTCATCCATGGATATTTAAATACAGGAGACAAGTATACTCTCACCTTAAAAATGCCAGAACTGAGGGAAAGGAAGACATTTTCTTTGTAGCAATGTGCCAAGCTGGGGCCTACCTTAGGGGGTTTGTGTTAGTTACTTCCTCAGCTGGAAAGCTGCTCCCCCAGAGCTTCTTTCTCATGCTTGATTCTTGCCATTCAGGCCTCAAATTGAATGTTACCTCTTCAGTGAAACCTCTTTGATTGCCTAAACTGAAGTCCCTTGCTATCTCTCTAACATAGCACCTTAATATATTTCCACCTTAGCACTTATCACTATATGATATATTCTTGCTTATTTATTTATTTTATGTCTACTTCCTCCCACATAAATGGAAATACTAAGAGAGCAAAGACCAGACTGTCATATTCACTGTTGTATTACTAGTACCTCGAATGTCTGGCACATTATATGTAATCAATAACTATGTTTTTAAAGAACGAATAATAGGAAAGTGCAGTAACTGAATAAGATGAAATTTATTCACTCAAATCGCATCAGACATAGGAGAAAACAGCTGAGATGTAAACCGAGCTAAAATCTCTGTTGAAATAAGTATTAACAAACTGGTTCAAGAGTATAATTTACTTCACATTGACCAGTCAGAGGTAATAAAGAAGCTCTCTAATTGAACAGGGTTCAATCAGTAAGGTGCTTTATGCCTAATTAAATTAATTTTCAACTCTGTTAAGTATCTTGTAGACATTTAATATGTCTAAGGTGTTCTCTACATGATGCACTCTCTCAACGCTCATGGAACAGTAAATATCTGCTAGGCCCACTCAAGGCCCTGGGGATACAATGGTGAATTAGGAAGCATATACTGCCCTCAAAGAACATAGTCTAGTGTCCAGAGTCTAGAGGAGGATACATACCATGAAACGGGCAAGTGTACCATGTGCTGAGTGCTAAGATATTGCCAAATACAGAGTGCTGTGGGAGCACGTTGGAAAGGCGTAAGAGGTCACAAAGACTTCTGTAAGAATGTAAAATCTAAGATAAGTAAACTTACAGGAAGGCTACAGTTTAGCTAATCAAATAGGAAGATTGATGAAAGGGGCCAGTGATCCAAACATGTACAAAAGGAGGTGAAAGATTCCAAGGTCACTTAGAGAAGCTTAAGAACATCCATCTATTTGTGCAATGGTCCATGAGAGAATGCAATGAGCAAGCCCTACTCATCCAAATGATTGTGCTGGTGCTCTGCTGTAAATGATTTTGTGCATCACTGCATTTACCAAGGGTTAGTGAATTAGCCTTTCTTACTCGAATGGAAAATAAATTCTCAGTGTGTCACATAATCCGTAAAGAAAGACCAAGTAAGTTCACTTGAGAATTTTTTCAGTATCTCAAAAACATAAGTGACCTAGGAAAAGCAGCTAATATTGAGAATCTGCCTATTTTATTCATTGGATGGTGTCTGATTTCTGCTAAGCACTGTAGTTGATGCTAAATATAGGGTGGAGAACAAAACAGATAGAATGCACACTGCTGTGGACTTTGAGGACTGTGCCATTGCAAGCATCTTTGTTAGGTTTCTGGCATTGTTTGGAGGGGGACTGTCAGCAATAGCAATGATGAAGTTTCTCCCCATGGCTTTATGGCCAGTAGACATCAATGAGGAATCACGGAAAACAGACATTGTAGATGCCATGTGGTGGCTATGGCATAAAGCCTGGGAGCACATGTGACATCCTCTTAGTATTTCTTGTAAATACCTGATGACTTTGTAGTGGAGGTGGCTGAGGTTCTGTGTAGGCAGAAACACGAATAGAGGCATTACTGAGTATTGGCTATTGATGTTAAGGTGACTTCATTCACATCCACAGGTTGGTAAGGCCAGGTGGTTTGTGGATTATTCTTGTGACCAGGTTGTGATGAATCCTGACTTCTGTGTGCCATGACACCATAGATGAGGATGGTATCGGTGTCAGGCTTTCAACAGTAGGCACCTTTGCTGGGTCCTGGTGCATAACACTGGTGCAACAACTTTACCTGGTGGAGTTGGCACTCATTCTCTGGATTGCAGAGGCAGACACCTCCCCTCCTGGGCAGCAATGAAAGCAAAGTCCTGACTCTGCTGACCCATTCAGGTTTGTGGTTATTCATGGGATATTAAAGGTTAAAGTGCACAATTTTAAAACATTAAAATGAAGCAAGACTGAACAACAGATTTTGTAAAACACACAAATGTTGATGATAGTATCTCCTTTTCTCTTGAAAGCCAGGGAAAGAATGTTTCTAATCAAGAATATCTACAATGGAATACTATGCAGCCATAAAAAACCCCAAATCGTCCCATTTGCAACAACATGGATGGACCTTGAGCGTATTATGTTAAGTGAAATATACAGACAGAGAAAGACAAACACCACATGATGTCACTCATATGTGGGAGGTAAATAAACACCTGGATGAGGACAACAGATTAGTGGTTACCAGAGAGGAAAGGGGTGGGGGTTGGGCACAAGGGGTAAAGGGGCACATATCTTTGGTGACGACAGAAATTAGACTATTGGTAGTGAGCACAATGCAGTCCATATACAAACTGATAAATAATAATGTACACCTGAAATTACACAATGTTATAAACCATTATGACCTCAATGAAATAACTGGGAAAAACAACAAAAAGAATTTAAATCTGGAAAACAATTTGAAGAATGCTGGAGCAGCCTCAGAGAGTGTCTTTCAAATTTTACTGTATAAACTTTAAGAAAAGTTAGATAGTAGGATAGAAAACTTCTGAAGGAGGGTTTCCGAATTGGAGGAGGACTATTAGCTTGATTTTATTTGATTGTTTAAGTTAAGATTAGTTTACGTAAAGCTTTATTATTCTTATAGTTTAAGCCTGTCAGTTCAAGTTTACTTGTCATTCATCTTTCTCCCTCTTTTGCTGAAAAGTTCATTGAAAATAAGTTAGTTCATTTTAACAAATGCTTTATGCCTTTAGGAATTAAAAAAACCCCACTTTCATTAAATGAAAATACTATTATTATTGCGCCTATAATTATTTCTGTCATGGGAGAATGGTGTTTCTTCAAACCCCTAATGAGATCTGGGCAGGTGTTGGTGTATTTGCCATAAATCTGTGCCCATACAAAGTTCATTCTGTTGCATAAAAATAAGTCATCTCATTCAGGTGGCGTTGAGCTTTGACTCAAGATTACTTCTCACTTCTCTTTCCAAAATCAAAGCAACACTTATGTTTCCACCGCCATATGCTATCTTTCTCAGCTGTTGAACTGCTTATTTTATATATACACATATATATGGTCCTTTTCCTTCCGTTAACTCAAAGACATGATATATACTGGAGCATGGCAATGTACTCCAGCTTATGTAAAACCACAGAACAGGCGGCTTTAGAAAGCAAGGGGAAGAGGGCTTATTCTGAGGTGAAGACTAGCCACGATACGGAGGCCTCTGGCAGCCCTTGCTATCATACAGTATTTGCATTTAAATAAGCTGAAGTTTTCCTTCTGCAAGGTTTATAATCAATTCAAGTTTTTGAGCCTTCTCTAGTAAAAATATATATGTATATATACTATATATAGTATTATATAATTTTTCCCCTAAAAAATTGAGTATCCTAAAAATACAAATACTTGCTTTCCCAATGTGGTGGAGGGAAAGGCAGTATGTGAACCTTTATGATTATTAGCTCCAAATACCTGGATTTCAGGGTGTGAGAACTAAATCCTGGTTTCCGCTTGGCCAGTTACTTGCCTGTAACTTTGGGGAAGTCCTTTGACTCCTTGAGAATTCCAAGTCCCCATTTATAAAATTATGGAGTTGGAATGATTCTAAACTGGAGTCAAGTCACTGATTGAGCTATTTTCATATATCTGAAAACCTGGAACTATAAAGACTGAGAACCCAGATAATAAGTAGATAAAATCATTTGCTTTACCCCTGAAGCTTTAAGACCACAAAGACACAAGGCGAAACCCTAACACGGCAACAACATCCATTTTCAGCCTCCCATGGGAAACCCCTAGTGGGGATAGTTTGTACGCGGCCACTCAGCCTATTCTCAGCGCATCCTATTCTGCTATAATTATGAAGTTCAAGAGAAACTCCGTGCAGCTGGATTGATGGCAACATGGTGAGGTAAAAATGTTGACATTTAGATATTTGAACATATTATTAATTTTTTATTTTACTATGTAATGCCCAGGCAATATGTTTATTGAAAGCTAAACATATTTGATATGTGGACACATTTTGAAAATTTAATTAAGAACATGTGGAAGAAATCCTAGCTCAGTCTCTCTGGCAGCATGGCCATCATATAAATACAGAATAAAATTTCTCAAAACTTAAAATGCCCTTCTTCCGCATTTAAATATACACAATCTTGTCAACAAAATTTAAGACATAGGATTTATTTAGAAATCTGCTGAAATGTTCTTATGCTCTGCCAAGTGGCTCCATGAAAACACACATCTAGCTACTGCATTCAATAAATATGTATAATTGGAGAGTTCCTTCTCTAAGTCTCCTGCTCTTTATTTACATTCTAGAAGAGTAATTCAAGGTGAGGCTGTATGGCATTTCATCCTTCATAGGCACTAAGCATTTTCCATGAAAGCAGCAGCTGGTTCGGCTCTCAATTCAATCACACGAGCGCTTTTATTCTAAGCAGCCTTGTCCTTTGATTGCACCAGGAGTGTTTTATGCGAACTTCCCATTTGCTCACACAGAACATTAAAAAGCCTGCATTCGAAGGTTGAGATTTAATAAAGTTAACAATCTCTACTGCTTCCTCAAGGATACTCTTCAGTGAAACTGGCTTATTTTATAACTCAGTGAGTAGCTGTGAAGAATAGTTTGTTGCATTGTTTTGATTTATGCAAAGGGGCCAGCATGCTACCTCCAGTGCTTTTCACCATCAAGGCAAGTGTCAACATGATCAAAAAGACAAAGAATGTCATTGTATTATTATGAAAGTAATTTCGAACAGGCAGACTCCCTGGAAGTGTCATGGGGGACCCCAAGAGATTTGCTGACTACATTCTGAGAGCTATTAGTTTTCTTTTTTTTGCAATCAATGATATATTGATAAATCCCTTTGTTGGATTTTGCAATCAATATACTCGTTTAAGAAAAGATTTTGGAAATTTTCCTTCCTTTCTTATGTTCTGGACCATGTTGAATAGCACTGAAATTATCTGTACTTAAAAGATTACGGGGAGCTGGCTGGTGGCATAGTGGTTAAGTTTGTGCTGCTTTGGGGGCCTGGGGTTTGCAGGTTTGGATCCCAGGCACGGATCCAAGTACCACTTGTTGAGCCATGCTGTGGCAGCATCCCACATAAAATAGAGGAAGATTGTCACAGATGTTAGCTCAGTGACAATCTTCCTTACAAAAAAAAAAAAAAGGTTAATGGAAAACACCTATAAAACAACCATGCCTACTATTGTCTTTTGGAGAGGTGTCATTTTATGATAATTGTCTGTAATTTTTTCCGAATTAATTGGTATCTTTCTATTTTATAATTCTTATGTGATTTCTTCCAGTAATATATATTTTCCTATAAAACTATTTCATTCAGGTTCTTACCATTTTTTTTCATAGAATTAATCAAAGTGGACACTTAGCATTCTATTAATTCTTTCATTGTTGCTATTTCCTTTTTATCATTTTTATACAGCAAGTTGGGCTTTTTCCTTTTTATCTTATTTGGTTATGTCTACTTGATTGTTTTGCTCTTCTTTAAATAAACATTACTTGCTTTTTGAAATTAATTCCACCTTTTTTTTTTTTTTTTAAAGATTTTGTTAAGCAATGAGAGAAGAGAGTTTTGTGAAACTCAGTTATTTTGTTTTTCGTTTTTTGGAAGATTGGCCCTGAGCTAACATCTGTTGCCAATCTTCCTCTTTTTTTTTTTCCCCTCCCCAAAGCTCCAGCACATAGTTGTATATTGTAATTGTAAGTCATTCTAGCTCTTCTGTGTGGAATGCCATCACAGCATGGCTTGATGAGCGGTGTCCACACCCAGGATCCAAACTGGCAAGCCCTTGGCTGCTGAAGTGAAGTGCATGAACTTAACCACTGGGCCACAGGGCCGACCCCAATTCCACCATTTTACTGCTTCAAATTAATTGATTCCTGCTTTCCAATTTTCTTATTTTCATAAGTTTGATTGTTTATGTTCTAACCTCTTTATTTGGATGTTTAATTTACCTATGTAAAAGGACGTGGATTTCTTTGTAGCCTTGTTTTCACTGTAAAACATATTCTGTTATTTCAGTTTTGATTTTCTCTTGGACACTAGAGTTGTCTAAGAGAAGACTTTTGTGGGTGAGTGGATGGTGATGGTAGCAAACTTTGTAGGTAGTAGGTTTTGTTTGCTGTTGTTTTTTGTTTGTTAGTTTTGTTTTAAAATTCTAGCCTTATTGCATTGTGATTGGGAAAGCTGATATATATATATCTGTACACAACATACACACATATGGGCATACATGTATATATAATACATATACACATGTATACATACAGATTTAATTTATTGTGGGTTTTTTTACCTATTATAAATAATTATCTCTTTGTGAATATTCTCTGTGCCCTTGAAACGAAATTATCTTCTCTGTTTTCAAATTTGATGTATGTCAATTAGATCTACCTTAAAAAGTTGTCATGCTATCTATGTCTTTTATTTTCACATTAATTTTGTGTCCACTTGAACTATCATTGACTGTGAGAAGTGAATTGTTTTCCTACTATTAACATATTTCTAATTTTCCTGGCATTTGTCCCCTTTTTTCCCTTCATATATGCTAATGAAGTGCTATTTTGTGTAGATTCATACTGTTAGATATTCGTGTAGTTTGAAACTTGAGTCTTATCTTCTCCATCTGGTTTAATGCTTTTCCCCCTAAATTCAGTCTTATCTAATATTAAAATCACAACCTCTGACTTCTGTTTACATTTGTCTAGTATGTCTTTTCAATTCCTTATTTTTCAGTCTTTCCAAATAACTTCTTTCTTCTGCTCTATAGTGACATAAGAAACATCTTTGCTTTAGCTGCCTACATGTATGTAACATATAGTTGAGTTTATTTTTTTTACAACCTGTGTGTAGTCTATTCGTATTTTTATATGAATAAGAGGTTTGGTTTTAGCTCTGCTAGCATAGTTTGTGTTATGCTATTTTCCTACTTGTGTGTATGTGTGTGTATGGGGAGGAGTTTTTAAAAAATGATTTTGAAGTTTATATTTTTTCTAATGATTGTGGTGTTTTAATTTTTACTTTTTAGTCATGAATCTGCTGATTTCATATTGAAACTCTGCAGAACAATGAAGAAATTGGTATATTTTCAATTCTTTCCTGTTTCCGTTCCCTTCCCATTCCCAGAATATTTTCATTAATTCATATATTTAATATTTATTTCCTATATTAAATATACCTCTCTCTTCCTTTCTTAATAATGTTAAATGATCTCTATTGATCCTCTTTTTGATGTGAAAAGTTAGGGAATTGGCATACTTCTTCCCTTTACCCTCTTGCTCCTTCCCTTCCTGAATTTCATCAGCTGTTTCATTTCGACCTTGTCAGATTTTATACCATTTACATTCTATTCTATCATCATAATCGCTATGTTTGTTTTTTTGTCTTAATCCTAGAGTTCAACAGTTTCAGTATTCGATATCATTTCTTTTACAATTGTTTATCAGTTTTTGGTTGACTGAAGCGTATTTTCCAGTACTTTCTTCAAGAGGGCTCGTGGAATCGATAATCCATGAACTCTTGCTTATTTAAATATGTTTTCCTTTTGCTTTTATTCTTAGATAATTTTTCTGGGCATAAAATTCTTGGGTTTCATTTTCGTTACTTGATGGCTTTGTAAGGCGTTACTCCACTTTCTTCAAAGTTGCCTGTTTTGTGGAGAAATCGGACACCAGCCATTCTGGCAATGTTTTCCCATAGCATAATCTTTTGCCTGTTCAACCAAAGATTCCTTATTATCTGTGACGTCCAGTAAATATATTGAGATATGTCTTGGAAGTGATCATTCTAATTTCTGGGATCCAGTACACCCTTTCAATCTTTAGATTCAAGTTCTTTTTTATTTCTGGAACAGTTTCTTGAATTATATATTTAAATAATTGTCTCCTATTCCATTATTTTCCTTACTTTGTTCTAAGACTCCAATTATTGGATTTTTTGACCCATACTCCATATTTAACATGTCACTGTATTCCACTTAAAAATTTGGCTTTATTTTTTTTACTCACTTTATTCAAATCCTGGCATGTGCATCTCTTCTGGCGTTGTCAGCAATCCCTCTTTCTTTGATGTGGATTCCCATGGGGTCTTCTTCTATGTCATGGTTTCATTTTCATCTTCAATTTCTTTAATGAGTTTGGCCAGGTTATCATTATATTTTTCCAGTCTCACTGTATTTTCCTGATCTCTACTAGCTCCATTTTCAATTATTGTATTATAGAAGTGACTATTTCATTCAGTTTTTTTAAACTTAATTTTACAGCTATATGCTTAGCCATAGTTTCCTTTTGTTCTATACCAACATTAGCAATTTTAAAAAGTTAATATTTATTATTTACCCTTGGATATTTCTGTTTATTTCTTCCTTTTTGTGTTTAGTATTCTGTTTTGGTTCTTTTTGATCAACCATCTGTAAATAAAGTTCATACTTCCTGAACTAGCTCATTGCAGGAAGAACTGGGACCATCTTATAGGCAGACATTTGCTTTATAACAACAGTTCATACTGCACTATTTTTTAGTTTATTCCTCACAAGTCACCTGAGACTGGCAGCTCTGCTATGCGTCCCTCCCCCATCATTTCTGCAATGTGGACTGTCTGTGGTTTTCCTCTTCGGCTCCAACTTGCCTTCTCATAGCCAAAACAGATGTGGGGAGGTTCTCCACAGCAGCCTGCTCACGTGTTTTCCATGGGGCCAATAAGATTTTATTGGCTTTGCACTGTGAGAGTTTTAAACAGGCTGCACATTCTTTGACACTCCCCTCATCAAGACTTTGGAATTTGGGGTTTCCCTAAAATCTGGTCAGGCTTGTGACTGCTTTGATTAATAGAATACAGTGAAGGTGACACAATGTGACTTCTGAGGGTAGGTCATAAAAGGCCATGTGGCTTCTGCCTTGTTTGCTGGGACACTTGCTCTTAGAACTCTGAACTAAGATGTAAGAAGTCCAACTACTCTGAGGTCATCATAGTGTAGAGGCCATATAAGGCACAAGTGTAGACAGTCCCCCTTGAGCTCAGCATTTCAGTCATCCCCACAAAGGCACCAGCCATGAGAGTGAAACTATTTTGGACTCTCCAGACCAGCCCATCCGCCAGCTGGTTGCAGTCAAATGACCTATGTCAATGCCAAATGGAACAAAAGAATGACTCAGCTGAATCTTGCTTAAATTAATGACCAAAAAATTCACGAGATTTAATAAATTGGTAATTGCCTTAAGTGTAGCTGGAATGAACATCTTGGTGGAACGTGCTCGGAGAAGTGCACTTGGCCTGATTTTTATGAGATTTTTAGCTATAGGCCTCCTTGAAGTGTGTCTCCCTATGCTGCTTTAGGCTATCGGAGCTTCTGGAGACTAGTTTCTTAATATTTATATTGAGGTTTTAAGGATCCCATTGTTTCAAGGAAAGTGAAGTTTCTGTTGTTTTCTCATTTTTGCTTTTGGGCGATCATTGAAGAAGGGGAAATCTACATTTATGTCATGAGGTTGAAACCAAAAATCACAACCAACATATTAAATAGATGTTAGAACTATGACTCACAATTCTAAATAATGTGAGGCTCCTAATAGAATTTTTCTATACTAGGGCTACTAATGAGAAAGCTCAAGCCCAGAACGTGAAGTGATTTTTCTAAAGGCATAAAATTACTTAGTGTTAAATTTGGTAAAATTCCCAAACTCCTGATCCTTCTTCCTTTGCTTTGGTCATCATACTATAAACACTATGAAATGTCGGTAGTGACAAGAATTCCAGATTCAATATTTGAAATTCATAAAAATACTTTGCTTCCTTAAGTAACATAGGAGAATTGAAATTTAAAGGACAAAGTACAGCATAGCAATTTACTATATAATATTCTATAAATAAACTTTCTTTTCAAAAAAATAAAGAAGATATCTAAGTTTAAGAATTCCTGGAATGACTTACTGGATTGCTACACATTTAAATAAGGTCAAATGTCTGAATAATCAGGGACTTTCTCAAACATTCAAGTAGCAATCAGTGAAAAAAAAATTCACTTTTGTTTATGTAGTAATGTATTTTTTGTGTGTTAATTAATTCTAAATGTCAGTTTTGCACAAATGTCTTCATTTATATATGAGAAATTTTCCTGTTTATAGTTGATGAGAGAAAACTTAAGACTGATTTTGTTCATTTTAGAGGGTCTATATTTTATTAAAATATGCACATTTACTATTCTAGTTTGCATTTATCAACAAAAAATAAATATAAAATCAAGGATTGATTTCAATATAAAATTTTTGTAGAGTTTAATAGTGATAGAAATCCTCCAAGTGCTCAATAAATTTTTGTTGGTTAATGATAACTACATTATATGTCACAATTGATTTGATTGGCAAAATCATTTATTTGTTATGTTGTAGATATTGTCCAAGTGGCTGGGATTACAAAACTGAGTAAACCAAAATCCCTGTCTTAGACAAAGTTTCAAGTTACTAAAATATAATACATTTACAAACTTAATTTACATTTTTGAAGTTGACTTCATAGGAACATGGTGCCAAATCACAATTGGCAGAGGGAAGTGATGAGTGGGGAAATTGAGAGTGATTTCATGGCTTCCTGCTTGGGGAATGGTGACTTGGGGCAACATTAAGCAGAAAATTCAAGAATTCAGAACTGGGTTTTATTGGGAATTACCTTTTGGATAGTTTTGAGTTAGTTTGATATTTATTGGGCAATTTGTAATATGAATTTTAAGTTTCATAGAAAAAGATTTGAGATGGAGATTTGGTTACTGAAACTAGAGTTAAAGAGATGTCTCAGATCCTCTAAATAAAATTACAAAACAAGAAAGGATGGAATGCAGGAGAAGCACAAAGCTGAGGAAGAGTTAAATGGAATGGTAAAGAGATCTTGGGATTTAAGTATCAGAGGGTTACTGATGACCTTAGAGCAATTTCTGCTGAGTGGTGAAGTCAGAAGTCAAAGTGTAATGAATTAAACTAAGCAATGAGTAGGAGCTAAAGAATTAGAAATGATGCCAAGGATTACTTTTTCAAGAATTTTTGTAATGAAGATGGAAGAGTTGGCTGTCCAAAAGCCATTACTAATCTCCATTTCCCTTATTTACCTCCTACTCTTACTGGAAAAGACAGTAACGTCTTCTCTACCAGGCTTTGTAGGAAATTCTATTGAATGATATGTATATTTTCCATTTTGAAGATCAGGAAATTGAGTCTCAGAGAAAGTTAAGTGACAAAAGGGAAAATGGTGGTATTAGGAGTTGTGGGATACCAACAATATCTTTTGTTCTGCTTCCCAAAGTTTTTCATTTTCCTCTATGCCACAATGCCTCAGAGATGTGACAGAAAAACAATGACAGTGAGATAAGGAAGCTCAGGGATGCTTAAAGTTTTGTTTCTTTGGTGGAGTGTTTTTGTTTTTGTTTTTTTGGTAGGCAGAGGGCAAAGAATTGGGAGTTTGGGGGATACTAATGGGGAGAAAGTAGGAATAACTAACGGAGTGCAATTAAGCCAAAACGAAGTAGGAGATAAAATCTATAGTTCCTGAGAGAGAATAACTTTGCACAATGTAAGTATTTTCCCATTTGAGGCAGAAAACAAGAGGTAAGAACAGGTGTTTCAGTAAGTAAATCTAAAAGTGAAACAGAGAGATGCAGACAGAAGCCAGTCTTCATGACTTCTCTTTGAAACAAGACCAGGGCTATCCATTGAGAGTGGGAATGAGGAGTGATTTCAAGAGAGAAGTGAGTGTTTAGAGGAACGGCAATCCTGAGGCTTAGGAGGGTATTCTGCCCATGGATCTGTAAAGGACCACGGAGTACAGCCAAGTGTTCTGGTGAACTTGGAGGTGGTTGACTACGTTCTACATCAGCTTTAACATGGCTTAAAATCCTGAAATTGCCTTTGAATCATGAACTCTGTTTAGATACAACCAGTTTGTCACCAAGTCCTTCCCATTTTCCAAGTTATTTCTCAAAAACTCTTTTGTCATCCTTTTCCAAGGACCTCAAAATAGGAAACCATGTTTGTAAGAATCATTACCAATTATTCCAATATATTTATTGCAAAATGCTTAAGTACATTCCCAGAGATGTATAATAGTCAATTTATAATTCATAAAGAATCACATAGCAAAAGAACAGAAAGACGTTAAAACATGCAAAGGCTCAAAACTATATACTCAATTTCAGCTTAGTATTTAAAAACAAAGATTTGAAGTGAGAATTTGGGCAGACATGTTTGAGGATCATTCTTTCAATGCTACCAGCTCTTCAGACTGTAGTTTAAGGCAAGTTGCTTTACCTCTTGTTAAGTAGTTTCTTAATCTGTAAAGTTAATACGCTCATTTTTTTGGTGCAAAGATGAAATAAGGAAACACATGGAGTATTTAGCAAAATGCCTGGAATGTTGTAAGATTTTACACACATATACACACATATTATATATACACACATATTCTTCTTTTAAACAAGAATAGAATATGTACTTCAGTCAATTAAGAGATGAAACAAAATCAAATCAACAACTTTGAAAAAAGAATATTACAGCATAAAAGGACTTGCAGTGAGTATTGAAGTCATATAAACATAGTAGTGATAAATAAAGCTTAAATGTAATTACAAGCTGGAAAGCAAATCTTTCTCTGAAATCGCTGATGAGAGACTCTAGGCCTTCACTCTAACCTTTCATCCTTTTAGCCAAAATGCTCAATTATTCCCACTATATCAGCTTTTTGGTCTTAAACAATTTTGTTTTCTCCTGGTGCATTATCCATTAGCTACTCCCTATCATGTCTTCTCTCTTATTTTTTATGGATTCTACAATCCATCTTTTTGAGCACTTTCTTGGGACTATCTCAAACTCCCTTACTCCACTGTCTTTCCATGTTGGCCCCTGGGCAAAAGTACCAACTCTGGATTAATGAATATAATTGTTTTTAGTTTCCATGGATAGCTCTAGAAATTGCAGCTGTGTGCTGCTAGAGAAAATGTACAAACCTATTGATTCATCTATTAATCTGACTTTATTTAAGTCCTAATGCCTACCAGGCAATCTTGTGCTATTTCCCTAGTCAGCTTCCTCTCCCCTTCACCACAAAGGCAAATTTAAACTTTCTTCTCAAACCTTTAGCTTCAATCCTTTCTCATTCACTCTTACAAACTTTTCTTTCCTCTTATTTTACTTAGAAAGTAGACAATTAGAAAGTAGATGCTTAGAGCATCCTTATTTATTACATCAATAAATCTATATCTTTCTATTTCCCTCCCTCCCTCCCTTCCTTTGCCAAATTATAATGATAGACGTGTTTCTAGAAAATTCACTACTTCCACTGGGTTCTAATCATCTACCTTGAGGTCTTTCCATTTCCAGCCTCTTCCTTTCTACTGAATTCCTTTCATTTCCTTTGAGCTTAAATAAGCTCAAGTCTCTCACATGTTAAAAGAAAGAAACAAACAAAATCTCTGCTATGCACCTTTCTTTGAGAGCCAAATTATTTAAAGAAATGTCTAAATCTCTGATTCCACTTCCTGACTTAATTCTCCTCTCACTCTTCAAACAACTCTAATCTGGCTTCTGAACCCACCATTTTACAGAAATGGCTTTGTCCACAGTAACCCCTAACTCCATGTCACCACATCCCCATGAGTATAATTGAGTATTCTTCAGAATAGACTTTTAAGCAAGGTTTAAGACAGATAAACAATCCACTTCCTTCAGTTATTTCTCCCCTTGGAATTCCTGTTAATTTTCCTCTTGGTTACTCATTTTTGGCTTCTACTCATCCCTTCAATATTGCAGTTTCTCAGGGCCTGGTCCTAGGCCTTCTCTAACTCTCCATAGGTGATATAATCCATTCTCATAGGTTCAACTATTAACTATATGTCAACCATTCTCATTTCTCTTTCTGTGAACTCAGCCCTTTCCTCTGAACTCCAGAGGCACATATCCAATGGCGCATTTACATCTCCCTGTGAACATTCACTTGTTCCTCAGCCCATCTTTTCCAAATCTGAACTCAGCTTCTTTTCTCTAGCCTCTTCCTACTCCAGTATCCACCCTCTCATTTGTGTCACCATCTGCCATAGGCAGAACTCTAAAATTGGCCCCACCTTTTTGTGTACATGTCCTGTGTAATCCCGAGAACTGTGAGCATGATGGGTTTCACTCTCATGACTGAGCCATGTTATTCGGCACAGTTGATTTTAAGTCAGGGTGATTGTCTGGATGGGCTAACCTAACCACATAAGCCCTTTCAAAGCAGAGAAGGAAGTCAAAGTTTGAAGCATGGGAAGGACTCGGCATACCACTGCTGGCTTAAAGATAGAGAAGGTCATGTGACAAGGAATGTGGATGGTCTGTGGGAGCTGAGAGCAGCACCCTGTTGATAACTAGCATAGAAAAGAAGACCTCAGTCCTACAACCTCAAAGAACTGAATTCACCAACAAGAATGAGGTTGGAAGAGGATTTTTCTTGTTAGCCTTCAAGCAAGAATTCAGTTTAGCTACCATCTTGATTTCAGGCTTGCAATACTCTGAGAAGAGATTACAGCCATGCCATGCCTGACTTCTAACTTAGAGAACTGTGAACAAACAAGCTGGCGTTGTTTCACACCACTCAATTTGTTGTAATTATTTATTCAGCAATAGAAAACCAATAGAGCAAGAGTCAAAGAATTCCAGAAACCATCATTAATTATTTTCTTCCTCTAACTTATCCCCAAGTTCAGTCAATGAGTCTGGCAGAGTATCTGCCATACGTTTGAATCCTCCCAATTTTATTTATCTCCCTGCTGCCATCCGAGCCTAAGTCATTACCGTCTTGAATGGACCTCTGAAATATACTCCTAATCTGTTGCTCCCACTTCACACCTGCCTCTATTTAATGCATTCTCCGCGTTGTAACCACTGATCATGTGGTTCGTGTTCCTCTCTCCTCAATGCTTTCATTTCACTGCGAGTATAACACTGTTGGTAACGTTCGAAGTATTTCATTGATCTGAGACTGTGTATTGTGCCCCCTCTTGTCCCATCCAGCATCATGTTTTATTTTTACATCATCTCACTGCCTGCACTACAGCCTCGAATGCTTTATTTCAACTCCTCTAATGTGCAGTGTTCCTCACTGCCAACCTCCAAGTACTCTTTCTTCTTTGTAGGCTCTTTTTCCTCCTCCTCCTTTCCTTGTCTAGCTAATTCATGGTCATTCCTCAATCTTAGGCTACATAACACTTTATCAAGACAACTTTCCTAATACCTCAGGGCCAATGGACCCCCTGAATTGAATGTGTCCAGTTTGTGCTAGTCTTTATTAAGCACACTAATTACTGCTGTCTCCTCAGTACACAGTGCAGACACTCAGTAAACTTTCAAAAATTGCTTGATTGATTTATTGATTATCAAATCAAATCTTCAAAGATAAGGAGAAAATAAATAAAGCCCTAAACAGCCAAATGAACCAAATAATAGTGTAGCCTAAACTCTCAGTCTTTTTTTGTGTGTGAGGGAGACTGGCTCTGAGCTAAAATCTGTTGCCAATCTTCCCTTTGTGCTTGAGGAAAACTGTTGCTGAGCTAACATCTGTGGCAATTGTCCTCTATTTTGTATGTGGGATGCTGCCACAGCATGGCTTGATGAGTCGTGTGTAGGTCTGTGCCTGGGATCTGAACCTGTGAAGCCCGGGCCACCCAAGTGGAGCATGCAAACTCAACCACTATGCCACCAGGCCAGCCCAACTCTCAGTCTTTATATCACAAAAAGTGGGAAGAAGGTGGACACGGTTGGGAAAGAAAGAAAGGCTTTTAAATTTCTAATATAGAAAAGGGCGTATTTAATAAATATTTCTATGTTATTTTAAAATAAGAATAATACTTAAAATAAATTGATAATAACTGTAACCCATTTTTCAAGAACCTATGTACTTCCTCTGGTATTTATTAATCATTTTAGGATGAGAATTGTATGAGTATTGGCATGGATTACATACATTTTATCAGAGTTCCTTGAATCATATGAATTACTCCAACCATTTTATAATCCATCTGCATATTTCATAACAAATTGATATTTTTAAGATGATGATTTATTTACGACTTTTGTTGAGATAAAAATCCTCTATATTTTCCTCAGAGCCAATACTGAGTATTTATCTATTACTCCATGGACTCTACAATATTACAAAAATATGCTGGAAGTCTTCTTTAGTTCCAATTGTGTACTTCATAATCCACGTGGGAAACATTCAAAATGTGAGCTCAATTGTTCACCAAAAACAATAGTAATTGGTGCCAAATTGAAATAGAAACAAACAATACATGTTATGTCAGTGACACATGTGGAAAGAGCAAAGTGAAATTATATACTTATCAAAGTTAATAACAAACTTTATATTTTTGGAAGTAACAAGACCACTAATAATCATAGCATTGCACAGAGTACAACTGAGAAACAGATGTTTTAAGTGAACATGCCTTATAGCCAAATCCACTAATAATACTTATATTAAAACACACCCTTGCTCCCTGTTTATTGCTTTTCCAGGTTCTGCATAGTCCTGTTTTTATAGCTGCTTTTATGACTCAGAGAGAGAATAAATATGCAAATGCCCTAATGCCTATTATGATGGTTTGATGCTGGCTTTTTGAGTTACTTGAAATGCATGTCGGTATGCAATTAACACAGTATACATGGAGATAAATTGGTCAGCAATACAGAAAGCTTTACATATTTTTAGTACATCTTCAACCATGTTTTAATATTATCTAGCTCTTCTATTTTTTGAAAAAGTTAGGACTGTAACTTTTCCACTTTATTTTAAAAATTATTTTCTTGCATTCATGCTTTTTTTAAAATACACTGTTTTCACAGATACTTGAGGGCTTTTTGGATCTCTATACTATATTAAAATTTTATCAAGCGTATTGGAAACTCAATTAAATTAAGATATTGTACTGTAATTCAATTTAGGAAACACAAAGAGCTTTCAAATTTATTTTTCAGTCACCATCCTTTGGTTGTGCCAGAAAAAATATTGAAAGATTGGTATGAATTAGGAAGCAGTGCAAGTAGCCAGCCCCCTGGAACCATCTGCTCCACTGTTCCACTGAGTTAGAGACTCCACATCTGTATTTCCTTAAACATTTGAATTGTGTCAGAATTTCTGTGGAGTCAGAGTCCCCAGACTTATCACTGAAAGTTTCATTAAAGAATATTTTTTATTTGGGTATCTTTCTACTCGTAGAGTGATTTTATTTTAAAATCTTGAAGGAGTTTAAAGAGAGGAGACATTGCTAATTGTTTCAGAAGAAACAATTAAGTCCAATGTAGTCTCTGTTAAATATTCTTAGTAAAATTATATATTTTGGCAAAAGTAAGTATGATGGTCAAATATTTGCTTTTGCATAGGCAGATGGGAACACCCTCCACATTTCTTGACAGAAGTTTTGAAAGTAGAGGGACAGATTGTTAAACCTAACCAAAAGACTATAATGAGATTAATCATCTGCCCAGGGCCGTGAGGTTCATTGAGTGTGTCCCACCAGGGGATCACTGGAATGTAAGTTCGCATTTACAGATGGTCTTGCGGTTGCGTGAATCTCATTTGGGCAGCTAGATCTGGAAGGCAGCGGTAAATCAGATTCAGAACCTGCAAATACGCTTGTCCCGGTTCTGCTTGGATTATCAAAGCCCTAGAAAGAGCAGAACAAGCCTTTTTCCTTATCATCTTGTGCAGTTTTGCTGTGCAGATCAGTCATGCTGACTTATTCTATTACTTACTGATGTTTGCCGTCTCACAACCAATTTGAGCAGGCTGACAAAGTTTTGAGAAAATCTTGTCATTGATTACTATCCTGTACTTTGCTAGCAATAATTTTATGTTCTCTATATTTATCTGAATTCAAAGTGGAGAAAGTTGTACTTTAACCCAGATTTTAATTTCACAATTAAAATTAGGAGTGTTTTCTGCAGTAATGTCTTATTGTTAACTAGCTACTAGTATTTAAATTTCTACTTTAAAATGCTTAATTGTTTAAAATAGCTTGTTGCTGAAATTTCAAACTGGGTTCTTATAGATGATTTTTCTCACCATCTTCATAGTTTTGTTTTCTAAGTTTTAGGTACTTGATTTTGATTGCACATTATAAAACAAAGAAATCTAAAGGAATGAAATGGGTAACTATCCTCATCAGTTAATGGAGGGCCAGGACTGACCTTGAGTATTTCCAATTGGATGTATTGATGGATTTCAGATCCTCAAGAATAAAGTGGAAAGATGACTAAACATTCCTCAAATTGGAACATATAATAGGTCTAATATTATTAATTCCTTCTTTAATCAGTTTTGAGGTTGGGTGGGTATAAACTAATAGCATGTTGTTACAAGTTTGTTGGTCACTTCAGTACAACTTTTTGCAAAACAGATAAGCTCTATTCTTTTTGCTTCTGTTGTGTGCCCACGAGAAAACCAGTTGCAGGACACATGTAGTCAATGAAGAGAAGAAGTTAATTTACATGCTGATGAATTATAAGAAAAGAGCAATTTTACATCTAATTGCTTTAGATAAATAATAGATAGCATTCTTTCTTTAAAGACTTCAAATTTCACTCAAATTGAAATAAATAGTTACAATATATCTTGGAGTATACCCTTTGGGTTACAAGATGATCCTGGCACCATAACAGGATTTACTCTCAAATGACATAAGCAGTTTCATAGCGCAAAACACTTCATACATTTTTTTGTAAGTCAGGTGTGTGCAGGTATAATTTACATACAGTAAAATTCATCCCTTTTAGATTCACAATCCTGTTCATTTTGACAAATGCAGACAGTCGTGTGCCCATCATCACAATCAAGATATACATCATTTCCATAACTCCAAAGAGTTCCCACACGACCTGTTGTAGCCAGTCATCTTCTCCCATGTCCATTTGCAACCACTGGCCTGTTTTCTCCTCCCATAGTTTGCTCTTTTGAGAATTTCACATAAAGTGAAACCGTATAGTATGTACCATCTTGAGTCTGGCTGCTTTCACTTAGTATAATACATTAAAGATTCATCCATGTTGTTGCATGTGTCTGTGCCTTATTCTTTTTTCTTGCTGAGTAGTATTATATCGTAAAGCAGTATCATATTGTATCACAAACTGTTTATCCATTTATTGGTTTATAGATGTACAGATTGTTTCCAGTTCCTGACAATTCTGAATAAAGTAATTTTATAAATATTCATATATGAGATTTTATGTGAATTTGTTTTCATCTCCCTTGTCCAAATACTTAGGAGTGGGATTGTTGGGTTGTATGGTAAGTGGATGTTTAACTTTACAAAAAATCTCTCAAACTGTTTTAAAAAGTAGCTGTACCATCTTGCACTTCCACCAGCAATGTAAGAGAGATCTAGTTTCTCTCCTTCACCAATGTTTGATATTGTCATAAAAAATATTTGCATGTGTTTGTTTTTCTTCTTTCCTCTGTGATCATCATGAAATCATGCCTGGGCCAGCTTACTGAAGATGAGACACATGGAACAGAGCTCAGGTCTCCCCGTT
Source organism: Equus asinus (assembly GCF_041296235.1). NCBI lineage: Eukaryota > Metazoa > Chordata > Mammalia > Perissodactyla > Equidae > Equus > Equus asinus. The sequence continues at coordinate 47,702,592 of NC_091813.1, forward strand.
AAAGCCATCCTTGTCAGTCTGCAACTGAACAAACACTCTGAGCAAGCCCAGACAAGATCAGCAGAACTACCCAGCAGACCCATAAATGCATGAACAATAACCAATACATGCTATTTTAAGCCACTAAGTTTTAAGGCGGTTTTCTCTTTCTTATCTAGCTTTGCTTTCTCTTGCATCTTTGCAATAACCATAAGAACATATCTGGGGTTCTATACTGAGAATATCCCCATACTAGCCTGCTGGAGGACAAAACGTGCAGAGTAGAGTCAAATAGAAAGCAGAGATCAGTTGCCACAGCCAACATCATCCTATCCAAGCTGACTCAAAGTTGACCTCAGATGCTGGAGCAAGACCAGCCTGGACTGGAAGTACATCCCAGTTGACCACAGCCTCAGGTGTTGACCTGAGACCTATGAGCTAAATACATTGCTGTTGTTTTAAGCCTAGGAGATTTTTCTGGTATTTTGTTATGCAGCATTATTGTGGCAATAGATAACTGATATACATGCCAATAATCGTGTGTCCTATATTTAGAGAATGAGGAAAGCTAAGTAAAAGAAAATGGTAAGAGGTTTGCCTAACTTTTTATGTGATTTTAATAGAGGAATGAAGAAAAAAAGAGATGGTTGACTTGATCTAATCATGTCTTCCTCATCACTGTTCCTCCAAAAATGAGAAAAACTACATCGCATATTTTAAGACATGAGAGTTAGAAAATGCAGTTGTTTACGTTTTATTAAATCTTGTAACATCTTTAATTCATCATTTTGGGTATTTATAGTTTCATCCCTTTTAGATTCACAATCCTGTTCATTCTGACAAATGCAGACAGTCGTGTGCCCATCATCACAATCAAGATATACATCATTTCCATAACTCCAAAGAGTTCCCACACGACCTGTTGTAGCCAGTCACCTTTTCCCATGTCCATTTGCAACCACTGGCCTGTTTTTCTTCTTTCCTCTGTGAGCATCATGAAATCGTGCCTGGGCCAGCTTACCGAAGATGAGACACATGGAATAGAGCTCAGGTCTCCCTGTTAAAGCCATCCTTGTCAGTCTGCAACTGAACTAATTCTTTTTCATGCCTTTTTAGATACGATTTTTATTCTCCTAGAGAAGCACGTACTTTCCATGGGAACACATGTGCAGCTGGATAATGAGAACCACTGGAAAAACAGGCCAGGCATGCAGTAATTTACCTGCAGGCAATTATTCTGGGGCAGAGTTTAACAGAAATTGAGAAATTCTTATAATACAAAATGAATTCCATCTCCCTAAATTTGCATAGGAAGCATAAGTTTAAGCTTTTCCTCTGATTGGATCCTTTGCACAAAAGCTCTTTCTCCAGAAAATCTTAGCAAACGTCATAATACAAAAAGATGGTTAGAATGGAGCCACTCAGTTGCAGAGTGTAACTATTGCATCTCATTTTTATGCAATGATGTTATTAATAATTGTAAGAACCTCTAACTTATTTGCATAAGAGAAAATCTTTGGGAAAATCTAAGTTTACTCCAAAGATTTTTTAAAAAAAGGAAGCTCACATTGCACATTTGTGTTTATTGCATGAGCCAAAAATAAAGACTGGAAAAAGGTCAGTTCCTCAAAAGGTTGCAGTAATGGGCAGTTAGTGTCAAACAGCCACATTTTGACAGATCCAGTTAATTCTATAAATTTGTATTAGATTGATCAAATACCTAGCCTTTCTAAACCTTATCCCCTATGCAAAATCATTTCTATTTTACATAGACAAATTTTTTGTAAAATTCTAATATCCTTTTCCTCTGAATAGCAATACTGTTTTACATGGATCACTGTGCTTGGAAAAATCCTTGCAGGCTCACTGGAAGAGCATTAGCAGAAGCATCAGGGATGGTATGTTCAGGGTTGGTGATATTAAGAGCAGAGGATCAAATAATAAAGAAATTGGACTTCAAAAGAAAGTGCAATTAAGATTAAGTTGCAAGATCCGGGTTTGAATCACAGCTCGCACAATTTTTAGCTGTGTGATCTTGGCTTAACTTCTCCCACACCTCAACTTTTTAATGTGAATGTGGGTATAATGAAGATATTCATTTCAAAGGACTGATTTCAAGGTTTAACAATGCAGTATTCAAACTCTTCTCCCAGATTAAGGTTGGGTGGCTAGGGTAGTGGTAGGATGCTGGCAGTTTAGAACCTGCGAGGGTAAGAGAGTTGCATTGACTCAGGGGCGTGGAATGACCAGGAGAGTCAAGAGTGGTAGCCATGATTAGGGACAGAAAACAGAAAGACTTTGAAATTTTCAACAGCAATTATATTAATAGAAATAGTGACATTGTGCCAATGTGTCAAATCCGGTTGAGGCAAATATATTTTCTCATTTAATCCTCGCAAAAATCTCATGAGGTAGATAGAACTGTGCTAATGAGAAAACTAAGCAAGAAAGATAAATGTATCTCATAGGTGTCAAGTGGTCAATATGGATTTAACCCAACTACACTGACCCCAGCATCAATGTTTTAACCATTAAGCTATCCTGCCTCTATATACATCCAAAGAGGTTCGGACAGAAGGCAAAACTGAACCCTAAGCAGTATCTGCAACTGCATTTATCAAGAGTGAACAAGTAAGTTCAGGATGCTGAGTAGGCAGGAGGGAGAGCCCATTTATTTATTCATTCAATTATCCATTCAACACATATTTATTATGCTTTAGAACTAGGAATAAAGCTGGGAGGGAAAAAAACAAAACAAAACAGAATAGAAAAGGTCCACGGCCTCATGGAACTACATTCAAATGGAGGACACAGATGCTAAATAGACAGATAGTATCTCTTCAGAGTAGTAAGTATTAAAAATGAAATAAAGGAGAGTAGGGGGTAGAGGGGGTTACTTCCAAGAGTGGTCAAGGAGGACTTCTGTAAGGAGATTCACAATTAAAACTGAACTCTGAATTTTGAGATGGACTCATTTATTTACAGAGCTGGAAAAAGCGCTTTAGCAGAGGAGATTACAAATGTCAAAGCCCTGAAGAGAGAACAAGGGAATGAGTGAAGCATCAGGACAGAGGACAGGTACTGCCGAGAGAAGGCAGGACCAGGGGATGGAGTGCCTGTGGGTGCCCAAGAGAGATCCTTGGAGGTGCCCTTTGACAGAGCGATAGAGCCAGGCTCTTTTGTATAATGGTCCTGAGTGGAAGTTTCTACCATGGGCAGAGGGAGATGCTAAAGGTAGTGAGATATTTGGAAGGTTGTCAGAATCACAGTTCTGGCTTTTTTTTTTTTTTTTTGGCTTTTTGTTGAGGCACATTGGTCCTGAGCTAACATCTGTTGCCAGTCTTCCTCTTTTTCTTTTTCCTCTCCAAAGCCCCAGTACTCAGTTGTTTATCCTAGTTGTACGTCCCTCTAGCTCTTCTATGTGGGATGCTGCCACAGCATGGCTTGACGAGTGGTGCTTGGTCCACATCCAGGGTCCGAACCAGTGAACCCTGGGCCGCTGAAGCAGAGCTCGTGAACTTAACCACTCCACCACTGGGCGGACCCTGAGAATCACACTACCTATACATGTTGAACTCAAAGTACGTCATCAAAGATCACCTGTTCATTTCTCCTTGCACCTTATTCATTTATATTTTTTGACACACTTCGTTTGACAAAGCTCCCAGAAACTTTCATTACCCAAAGTAAAACGAAGTGGACATTAAACGTAGGTTCTGCCAATGACCGGGCGCATGATGCTGGGCAGGTAATGTAACGTCTTTTAGTCTTAGTCTCCTCACCTGGAAAAAGGAGGGAGCAGGGCTTGCACTAACTGATATCTAAAATTCCTTCAGTACCAAACTGCCATTTTCCATGTTTCTAAGATCTAGATAGACAACAGAATTTACCTCTCAAGAATTCCTTTTTTGTAATTTTGTGATTTCTTTACAAAAATTTAAGAAAGCGTAATGCCCTTGCAGCCCTCAAGACAGCATAAGAAGTGGATATTGGCACAAAGTACAAAGGGGTACACAAATGGTGCGCATATTCTATTAACTGTGATCTTCTCCATACGCATACTATGTTTTGATTTACCGAACAGCCCTGTTAAGAGATTCTTTTATTACAGAAAACCAGTTCATCTGGAAGCCTGTGGTTTATCAACCACGTTTGCTTCTTTCTCAGAGTGATGCAGATCTCCTGGTCATCCTCTGCATTGTCCCGCTTACCTGCTGTTCAGTTGTTGGCCTGCCATTAACAAGCCCTTGATGACAAGGAGCCCTGCCTTCGTGCTGACACACTAAATTGAACAATTTCTATCACAGGGAATTAAATCTCTGAAAACCTGCCACCTTCACTAAATAGAGGATTAAACAGAACTTTAAAAGTGAGTTCCCATTGATTAGTTAAAGGATTTATTTGGGGCATACTTAAAAGTCACCTTTGACAGGAAGTGTCAGAATATTTGGTTGAACAGCAGGCTTCAGATACTAATCTGAAGCTTGGTTTTTTGAAGAGGAGAACTTTGGTTTGTTAGGAATTGAAGAAAAACACATTTCTCATCCCAGGCAATGCCACACCCTGCTTCCAGGAGGATCTCCTTTGGAATTACATGTGTTTCTGAAAAGGTAACAGTTGTTTGAATTGATTGAGTACAGTAGGAAACCTGTTGGTATTCAGTGTTTTGTGAGGACTGGTCCCTTGGTGAATTTTGTAGAGAAAGCAGGTTCCAGACTTTATATAGCTGGAGCATACCAGCCATTTACTTTCCACTTGAGCAGTATTTGTTTGGAGACCACACTGTTCGTGAATTTTATCCTGGTTACCTTATCTGTATATATCACAATCAACCATATTTCCTCAATCAGCAAATCAGGTTGGCTTCCTGGAGAATTAAATTTGGAATTTGAATGTCTTAATTTTGAACGAGGCTTTTTTCCCCTTCTTCTAAAAAATTAGCCTCATTGGCTTACGGCATACCTATCTAACCCATGCTTTGTTTTGGATAGACACAGAATTTGGAAACTTGGATCAAAAAATAGCGACTATGCCTTCAAATAGAGATAGCACCATTTGAAACCCCCCTTCCCAACCAGAACAGTATCACTTTTATCTGTTTTACAATCAGGTGCTGCCAAAATAATTTAAAAATCACCATACTGGAAATAACTTAGCAGACTAACATCGCATACACCTAAATTTAGGAATCACACAAACTCTGCCTTTCTTTCCACCCAGTTCTTTCCTTGGAGCAACCTGAATGATCCCACATACTGCTTACTTTTGTGACCTCTTTGAATTTTTATGAAATTAAAATATTGGGAAGGTTTGGTTTCTAGAAGTTCTAGACAATTTCATTTCATTCTGAAGTTTTCCTTAATGAAAACCTAAGAAAGGAAGTTGACTTTCTTCCGAATGTTTGAAAACATTCAGTGCTTCTGTCACCCAAATTCCATAAATAAGCAAATATTTTTAATTTCTATGACATTTTATACATACTAGCTGGCACTACATTGATATGTTTTTGCACTATGTGTGCATTTGTTTCTGTTTATTAGTTGTCTGTTTCTCCAAAATTGACTTTACTTGTTTCTAAAATACTCTTTGAATTTGAAGGGATCATTGTATTCTTAGCTTTATTTCTCATCATTATATTCTCCAATGCATCCTTCATCTCATCCTCTTCTATTCCGGGTCCTCTTTTCTTCATATCTATTTCTTGTACAGGCAAGTTCACCTTTTTCATGTCTTTGCTTTCCATCGATTCACCAGATGCTTCATGGCCAACTCAGTTTCTACACCTCCCAGGAACTGCTTGAGCTGTACCTGGATTCCTGGCATCAGGTCACTGTTGCTGCTGCTGCTGCAATTGCTAAAGATTGAGAAGTCCTGCCCAGAAAGCCAGCTAGCAAAGGTAGATCTGCAGGCCTGCTTGCTGGTTGGAGCAACCTGCATGGCCTTTAGTTTCTCCATCATCTTCCTGAAGAACATAGATGTTATAATCATGGGTTCAGAGGGGTGACATCCTGCCTTGATAAGAGGACTTTGACCAAGGGAAGCCAAGGAACATAGAGAGCCAGCAGATAAATATTTTTCCCTGGTTGGTCTGTCCTTAGTGCAGTAGTTCTTATGGCCTCTCTAGAAACATCCACAAGTAATCAACTATCCAGCTTCGTAACAGCTATCTAACATTTACTCTTTTTCCTTCCCTGTTTCATCTCCCTTTCTCCTTCACTCTTATTTCTCTAGGATTTTATTCCCCAGTAAAGTGTAAGGACATATACTTCCTGCTTATTTTCCAGGGAACCTAACCTAAGATACTCTCATATTTTCTTTCTGTTTTACTCCTCTGTGTTCCAAAGCCATATATCCAATATCTAACTGTCTACTTGGTTTCTCCACTTGGACCTTTAGTTGCAACTCAAAGCAGCAGATCCAAAACACTCACCCCCACAGATCTACAGCATTTCTTTTTCAGTGCTCCTATCTTAATAAATTACATCCTCTAACACCCAATTCCTCAAGTCTGGAAGCTGGGAGTCATTATTGTTTCGTTTTGTCCCTGGGTTAAACTTTCACATACAATCAGTCCTAATCACTATTAAATATATTTTTTAAATATCTCTAACCTGTCCATATATTTTTATCTCCACTGCTCCCTGGTAGTTGAAGTACCATCAGCCTTTGCCTAGAGTATTGTAATAGTTTCTTAACTAGTCTTCCTGAATCCATGCTTATGTCTGTCAGTTTATTCTCTAAATGCCAGTCCAAATGCTTTTATGAATGTGAATCTCATCCAGTATCTCCTGTTTACAGGCCTTTGTTAGCTTCCCCTTACCTTAGAATAAAATCTCAAATCCTTGTTAGGCATACAGGGTCCTACGGGTATACTATAGACTCTACGTATAACCTCAGTGTCATCTTATCTTCGTCTCTTTATGCTCTCTACACTCCAGTCACCTCAAAATTCTTTTTGTTTCTCAATAAACTATTCTTTTTCCCTCCTCAGTACCTTCATGCACGCTGATCCTTCATCCTGGAATAGTTATCCCTATCACATTCCGCTGGATAATTCTGATGGTTCTTTCAGGTCTCAGATTAAATGCTAGTTTTTTGGGGAAGACTTTGACTAGTTTTCAATTTACGTTAGAGATTGTTAACTCCCATATCATGCCAAACTTGTCCTTTGTAGCACCCATGATGCTTTTGATTATTTGATTATTTGCTCCATATTTCCAGATAGACTGTAAAGTCCACATAATCAGAGAGTACGTTTTGTTCCTGCTATATACTGGTTAACTAATAGCTGGCCCCCACCCTGTTCCCTCTGGTCGTGCTGCCACTCTTTGGTGGGGGCAAGAAATGCAGAGATGTTGAAGCGCCAGGCCAGGCATTAACATGTCCAGAAATTTAACTCTAGTCATAAAAGCTACTGAAAGAATAAGATCTGACATTAACTAGGGCATTCTTTGGTTTGCTTTACTTTGTTTCTTTTTCGTTTTTGTTCTTAACGGGCAAAAGAGACACACTAGATAGAGGAGTTCATCTGAAGGTCAGAAGAATCAGAGCAGAAGATGAAACCAAGATACTCTCCGGCTTGCAAGCTCAATGCACTCTTTAAATTTTAACTCAAAGCATTCTCCCACCTGATTTTAGCATCTCAGTCATCATCCTTCTTGCAAATTCTTCCTTACTTCCACTCCATTTCCTCCCTCTCCCTTGTCATTTCATGAATGTTAAAGCTATGCTGTCTCTTTCTTTATCATTTTTGCATCTCTATGTATCTTGCTCAGGGAGATAAGCATTTCTGATTTATTGTCTCCATGAAACAATTTTTCTAGGATTTTATTCCTCAGTAAATGTAAGGACATATGCTTTTGCTTCAGGCTTATTTTCTAGGGGACCTAGCATTAAGATACTCTCAATTTTGTATTTATATTTACTCTTCTCTACTGAGTTCTCAAGCTATAGCCAACATCCAACATCCAACAGTCTACTTAGTTTCTCCACTTGTATCTCTAGTTATAAGTCAAACTGGCAGGTCCAAAACACTCTCATTATATCTTTAACTGTAGAAAAAATGATAAAGAATATTAATTTAAAAATCTGACTCAAAATAGCACTTCTTAAATGGTAAATTTCCCATAAATATTACTTAAAGGAATTATTTCTTTCAATTTCTGTATGACCAGTGATAATTGCCATTTAGCATATTGCCTTGCAGTAAATAGGTATTTGAGCAATGAATATACGTGTATAATACTCAGTGATGATGAGGCAATAGAATCCTAACTATCAAAGTGAAGTAACCCCTCCTTCTTCCCTCCCTCCAATTCAGTCATTTATTATTTACTGGAGAACTTATTGGGCTTTATGAAGTTAAATCAAGTTTAAAAATTAAGAATGATTACTCTTACCTATAGAATAAGAAATATATAAGTATGTATATATATGCGTGTGTGTGCACGCACGTGTGTGTGTATTTGACTATTTAGTAATGTAGAAGAGAACTGTTGCTGAGAAATATCTTTACCATTGGTTTGATAAGAGTGAATTTGACTGGCTTAATATATCTCCTCTTCTTTCCTTATAGTTTCACATGTGCTCTCTCAAGATAACCTATTCAGTTAAAGACAACATTCAAGGATATAGCAGAATTTTTCTTTAGTGGCTAGTATATAATTAACATAGTCCATACAAGAATCTCAGTGATATTCTCCAGTAGTGGAGCAATCTGGTGAATGGTCAGGACACTGATAGGATGGGGAAAATTGAAAGGGAGCAGATCTTCCTACAGTATAGGCAAGCAAGCATTCTGTTTGGTACATTTTAACATTGAGAAGCCAATTCTATGGAGAGAGATTACATAAACATCTAATTGAGTTGGATATTCATGGAAAAAATGAGAGCTAAAAATATACATTAGGGAGTTATTGGGCTATAAAAGTGGCCTTGGAAGTCATAGGATTTAATATTTCCACCTAGAGCACAAATGTAGTTTGTAGAGAAAAGTTTGAGGATTGAACCTTAGAGCATGTCAATACTTAGACATCAGGGAGAGGAAGAACATCCAGGAAAGGATGCTAGGAAGGAGTGGCCAGTGAGGTGGAAGGAAAACCACTCAACCCAACAAACAAAATGTCCTGGAAGTGAAGTGACAGAGAGTCTCAAAGAGGAGGGAATTACCCATTATGTCAAGTGTGGCTGATGGATGAAGTGAAGGGAGGAATGAAAATTGACTCTTGGATTTTTCAACTGGAGATCATTGGTGAAGAGAAGTTTCAGTGGAGTGATGAAGGTGGAAGCATGACTGTAGAGTGTTCAAGAGGCAATGGGAGTGGGAAGATTAGAGACAGAAAGAATGAAATGTTTCAGAATTTTCATCTAAGAGGTTCAGAGAAACAGGTAGAAGCTGGGGGGGGGGATGTGACTAAGAGAGCGTTTTATTTCGTAGTTGCAAAAATTGAGATATAATTTACACAACATGAAATGTGTAGATCTTAAAAGTACAATTCACTCCATTTTGATAAATGCACATACTCATGTGACACAGACTCCTATGGAGATATAGAACAGTCCTATCACCCCAGAATGTCCCCTTGTGTGCATTCCTGTCAAGTACAATTATCATCCCATGCACACGCATCAACCTCACATGAAGTAACCATCGTTCTGATTTCTATCACCATAGAATATTCTTGCCTTGTCTGAGAGTTAATATAAATGGAATCACATGGTATGTCCTATTTTATGTCTGGCTTCTTTCACTCAGCATAATGTTTTTGAGATTCACCCATATTTCTGTACGTGTCAGTAGAGAATTTCTTTTTAATTATTGAGTAGAATTCCACTTGATGATTATATCATACATTGTTTATTCATTCTCCTACTCATAAATAATTACATTGAAGTGGGCTTTTCTGTGATCAGAGGAAGCTTATTCCATCAGTCTAAAGCTCTTAATGGTAAAATAGCTCAATCTCATATGGAATCCATCTCTCTGCAACTTCTAACCACTCACTCTAGTTACATGTCCTGGACCCAAATGAAAAATCGTTTATTTTCCTCAAGTTTTCTTATCCAATGTAAGCTTACTCAGTTCTTTCAAATGTTTCTGATATGGCATATGACTCCTCAGATTACTCTGATTTGGCTCCTGAGAATGTGATGATTTAAGTCCCTTAAAATAATAGTGCTAAGACAAACAAATAATCTGGATGTAGTTTGGTCAACACAAAGACTGGAAGTCTTGCCACTTATTCTATCTAGTATATTTTTAATGTAACCTGAGAACACATTTGATTTCTCTCAGCCACGTAATTCCTTTAAAATTTTTAGCTTATTTTCAATTATTATATTTGAATGCTTATTTCCCTTGTCATGTTTCCCAAGTTATAATTTTTAAGTTAGTTTCTTCAAGTAAATACTGAACCTTTATATTTATCCCTGTTAAGCTTGATTTAATTAGATCTATCAGATTGTTCTGATGGGTGGAATTCTTTTCGGGATCCTAATTATTTCACACAGTGTAGTTCTTGTATCATTCAGTGTCATGGAATTTTTATATGTAATCAGAACACCACGAATAGACTTATCAAAATCATTGATAAAAGTATGCATAGGCTGGGTGCTACTAAAGATAAACCCTTTGATATACTTAAATAGTTTTCCCCAGATTCACTTCAATCTCAATTAAACACAGTTTGTTTATAGTCTCCAAAAAATTTCAGATTCACTTATTTACACCATTAGCCCCCTTACACACATCTCTTTTATTGAATACAATGAAAGATAACGCCTTTTAGATAAGCAGATGGATGATTTCTAAGAGTTCCTCTGCTCTACCTCTTTAGCATCCTCGAACGGGAAGCAAGTAAGAATTGTGTGGTATCAGTTTTCCTTAGAAATAACAAACTGACTTCTAGTGATCAGTGGTTCCTTATTCCAAATGCCAAAAAATTTTTTTTCTTTAAAGATTGGCACCTACGCTAACATCTGTTACCAATCTTCCTTTTTTTCTCCTTCTTCTCCCCAAAGCCCTCCAGTACATAGGTGTATATTCTAGCTGCAGGTCCTTCTGGTTGTGCTATGTGGGACGCTGCCTCAGCATGGCCTGATGAGTGGTGCTAGGTCTGCGCCCAGGATCCGAACCAATGAAAACTTGGGCCAACGAAGCTTGCCAACTTAACCCCTCAGCCACGGGGCTGGCCTCAAGAAATGTTTTTAAAAATGACTTACTCTAGAATATTCCCAGGCAACATGGTATACAAATAGCAACATGTTGTAATGAGAAAAAAAGGAAAGGCTTTGGATAAAGACAGACCTGATTTCAAATTCCAGCTATGTGGTGACCTTGAGCAAATCATTTAGATTTCTTTGACTCTAGAATTAGCATCATCATTTCTACCTCACAACGTTTCTCTCAGGATTAAGTAATAGTGGGATAGTGGAGTGAGTATTTGACACATCTGTGTTATTGTTATATGAAGTCCTTCAGCACCCCTCTGCTGGGCACATGCCTTGGAGACCACCAAGGGGAAACATAGTCTGTGAGGCTTCTCTGTACTTTGTAGTGAGATTTATTTGGGACACAAGACCTTTTAAAAGCTGTTTCCTGGACTCTACACTTTACCACTTTCACTTATTTTGAATTTTAGTTTCCTCATACCAATACTTGTTCTACTTGTTTTTAACGAAACCATGCTGTTTTCTAGTGATTATTTCTTTTTATATGTGCCATGAATCAAATTTTAATAGTTCACTTTTTAGCATCTATTTCACACAGCATAGCATATGCCTAATTGTTTTCATTTTATGCTATAAAGAAAAAAATGCAGATTTCCTGCATCATAAGACATTTATCTTGCAACCTTAACAAAACAATAATTATGCAATGAAATATTTTAAAATCATTTGGTCCTTGGGAAATGATAAGATGTTTTACTAGAATTCACAGGAAAATTATCTAGAATTGCATGCCCCTTCCCCTTATGAATTCTCTACTTAATTTGTACTAAAATTAAAGTATTGGTCAGATTTTAGATTCTATTTAAAAAATAATAATATTAATAATGACTATTGAGTATTGTGAGACAAATCTCAAAGATTTCTTATAATTTACCTGATTTAATTCTCATAAGAAAGCCTATGAGGTGGTTACTATTTCATTCCAATTTTACAAAATAGAAAATCGAAGCACAAACTGGTAAAGCAGCTTACCTATGATCACGCAGCTTGTAAATGGTGAAGCTGGAATATGAACTCAGACATCTGAAGCTTAGCTTTATTTGCTGTTAAAAGTAGTGAAAGGGAAGGTTTTCTAGAATAAGAAATAGTTAAGAAGAAAAATTTGGGTGGAAGTGGGTGGAACAGCTATGGAGTGAACTTATGTGGAGGTCTATTTTCATGAAGAACTGAATTCCCAAAGCTGACTCATAAGGTCTGGAATTTTAGCCAGCAAGCATCCATACACCATGTTTAGACTCAGGGCTGTGGTTCTATCCCGGCAAAGGAGGAGCACTCCATGACTTCCCCTTACATCACATGGATGGAGCCAAGATCCTTATACTCTAATTGCGGGAGGGACTGTCTACCAGCCCCATCCCAGTGACAGGCAGGGTGGAGGATGAAAAAGACAATATCACACACCCATTTGGGGCCTCCTTACAAAATATAAAATCCATTTTCAGTTTTTATTTCATAAGGCCACCTGGGAATTTTGTGAAAGTAATCCAAGGTGGTTCAAAGTCATGCTGCTTATTTGTGGCAAGGGCTAAGGCCCTTGCAAACCCAGGTGCAAGACTACAAACTTCACCTATCATCCTGTGGGTGAAATAGAGAAATGCCTCTTCCGTGATTTACCTTTCCGTCTTCTGACAAAGCCTCTGTGACCTTGAATTAAAGACATGTGACCTTACGAGTGTGGATAGGATTCTGCCAGCATAGGTGGCCACCTCACATAGACAGACTCATTATGGCAGTCCGTTTTCATATATTGTATATTTACAGCTCCTTGTGTGGTGTTGCTGTTGTTAGCTTTTTACCCCTCACCCCCAACAAACACACACAAGTGGTGGAGTTAATATCATTTAAGCTATAAGTTGAAGCAATAACATTTACAATAGAGTCAACTTGCTCGTAAGTCATAGGTTCCAAATAAAGAAAATCAATAGAACAAGTGGTACCTTGGTTTCCATTCAGTGAGGTAAGCTTTTCAGGGATTTTCAAGGCTCTTTATCTTGCTGCGCATTCCCGTATGACACATTTCATAGTGAATTAAATTACGTAAAAGGAAGCATATTTCTCATGCAGATCACTATTGGGTGAAGTGTTCAGTGCAGCCCTGTATATTTGTCTATTTGTGCAAGGGAAAGCTTTTGTAATAATCTTAGTATGAAATGCAAGATGAGCTTTTCCACTTTAGCAGAAATTTTGTATACTTATTTCCTGTTACTTGATAATTTGTTAAGATAAAGAAAGAACGGATCAGGTGTCTTGAGAGGACAAAACTGAGCCTTTAGAATTAGAGGTAATGTTTATTCCTTCTTAGTGACAGGTAGTGGCAGTGAATGAATTAATCACCAAATATTAAATATCATGACACATTAAGGAAAAAATGTCCTGTTTGGTTTGATGAGATAAAGCTTCTATTTAATTTAATTCTTCCAAGTGAAAAATTGTGAGATTGTATAAAAGTCTTGTTAGTTTGCTATTGGATGAGGCCAAGTGGTGGCTTTGTTGAAATCATGTGCTCCCTGCATGCTGAGTGATGTTCTATCACGTGCCTTGTGTGTGATGTTCAGATAGTCTAAATGCAGTTGCATTAGAACAGGTTTTATGTGTAAAACATCTTGGAAATAGGGAAATATTAAATTCAGTTAAGGAGCGTTTGGGGATTCTAGATTTTCAATCATAATAAAATTAAAGCCATTAAAATAGATTCGTTGATTAAAAAGTTATTTAAAAAGTAAAAAAGAAGAAAATACTACAATTTACCATAATGAGGTAAATCAGGTGTCTCTTGCACTTTGCCAGTAGTTAACAAGAGAAAGAGTCAATTTGAAAAATGATCTCACAATAAGAAAAAAGAATCTCCCTTGCTATGGCTTATGCGGGGATTATGTTCTCCTTTTCCCCTCTTCTCTGCCCATCTCAGTATGCCACCCTCAAGCCTCTATGAGACTCACATTCTCTGATCTGTGCAGACACAGTATGGAATGATTTGGCTTCTTTGAATGTGGCTTCTCTCCATGAGACCTTCTTACAACATTCTAGAAAGGAGAATCCATCAAAGTTGGTAAATGGTGAAATATGGAAGGAGTTGGATGAAAGGAGACCCTAGGTCCTGTTTTAATCTTTTATTCTAGCAGACAGTCACCCTGTTTAGATTTAGCATGTGGGTCTTGGCCTACTTTTGTGGGCTGTGGTTCAACAGATTAATTTCCAGAGACTTTACGGTGTTATTTTGGTTTCCTTGGTACATCTGGTGCCACTGGGGCTCCCACTGGTCCTCACTAGAGTTGCCCGAGGGGAAGGAAGGAGTTCCTCAGGCCCAGCTGACTGGAGCCCCTGGCTGGGGAAGAGAGTCTCTGGCCCATGAGGTAAAAGTATATTCCCAGGTTGGACCACTTGTTGTGGTAGGATCCTCGTTGCAGGTGCCACATGGCTAGCCAGTATCTCTAGGTGGCAGAGACAAGGCCAGGGAGGATGAAGAGGGTTCCTAGACTCTCTGCTGATTGTGGCAGGATCCCTCTTGCTATCGGCATCCAGCTACCCAGCGCTCTGGGCTGGGGTGGGTGGTCCTCAAGTTCATGGGGAAGGATAGCACTGCCTGTGGCTGCTTCTTGTTGGTAGAGCCCCTGATGAATCCCCCTCACTTACTCTGCCAGTCTCACTTGGTGTTTTCAGTAGGGCTCCTGTTCCATCCAGGAGAGGCAGAAGCCTACCTAGGCCTCTTCTGTTGCCAGGTTGAAAGTCGGGGTACACCGAGCCTGGATAACCATCTTTTGAGGGTGAAGGGTCAACCTGTTGCTGTATTGTTCCCCCGTCCTGTAGTCTCTAACCAGTTCTTCTTTCTACTTTCCAGATCTCTCCTTTGATTGCTCCGTGCATTATTTTCAGGGTTGATAGTTGTCCTTAGCAGGGCAGAGCTGGGAGAAATGATTCTGTGTCATCTTGTGTGGACTGAAAAGTTCAACATAATCACTTTTTGAATGAGATATTTTTATGTCAATATAAAATTAAATGATTTTGGTATAAATAAATTTTTAAAATCAACTTACTATAGATAGGAAAGAATTCTTATCTAAAATTCTAATCTAGGAAAAGGAAAAAAAATTCTTAGTTTTGCGTCTAATCAGGTTCTTGATGCTTTAGGAGTGTTCTAAGTTTGGATCAATAAAAATTGATTAAGACTAAATATTTAGACATTACTGATGCTTGTCATTTGTGCATAGAACACAATCGCTTGTGATAGACAAAAAAGACAAAATGAGTTTAAGCATTGTAGATTAATCATCTAGACAATTGTCTTAATTTTTTGCACATCTAATTCCATCTCACATCCCTTCATTTGATCCTGACCCTATTCCAAAATGCGTATACACAATTTACTTACGTAGAATTTATCTCAATAGCAAAAATTACCTGGAAAGACTTTGAAAAGGAAGAGATTCTATTATTTTTGTTTTTAAGCAGGAAAGGGTAATACTATTTTGGTTGTCTTCACTAACTATTTGGCCTTGTTCTTTTCCCTTGGATCACATGAATTTGGCAGATATTATCAAAGCTTGCGTTAATCAACTGAATGTCAAAAACTTATATGGGACTGTGAGAAGAAAAGGTGAAAATACTAATACATTTTCACTGAGTTATGTTTTCCCATGCTTTCATTCTTTCACGATTTGAGATTTGCTTGTAAGCACAGTTTCCGCTCTTCCCCTGTCATCTTCACGGTGTTGAAGCATTTGTATAATGGGATTACGGATGTGGTGGCAGGGCAGGTCCTGTGCCTCAAAATCTTTGGCTAGTGACACGAGGCAGATCATCAGGACCTGCAGGACGGAACTTCTTCAAAGCCTATAGAGTTTCTTCTACATAAAAATTAAAATTAAAACAAGTCCAAACATTATCTATAATACTTATACCTATAACAATTTTGTGGCAAACAATGATATCAAATGAAATCTAGTGGAAAGAATCTGTATGAACCATATGCCACCATTAAACCATGACTTCACAGAAAATTATAGTGAATGAATCTGACTGCTGCCTAGGAGCTGCTTATTACTTTTGTCCTACTGGATGAAAATTTAGAAATAATGCCAACAATGTTTGTAGCTGTGAAAGACTTGCAAAAAGTTGTATCATGTAGAGATGTCACACGTGTAATTCTTTAAAATGTATGTGAATCTATTTTTAAGGTTGTCTCAGATTATTAAAATTCAAGAATGGCAATTGAAATGAAATAACTCTCCATATTACATGCATGTTATTTGTGGTTCCGTGAAGACTAATTTTGTTTGAATTGCTTGCATGTTAGTTTGGCAAGAATAATTTGGCCTTTTTAAGAATTAAATATTATATTGATCATTCATATTTTCACAAGCACTTTGGTTTTCTTCATGGTCATGCTTCTAAAAGAATGTAAACAGAGTTTATTTTAAAAACCCCACTAATTATAAATAAGTAGAAGAAATGGTGAAGACCTCATTGGGTCTAGAATATCAGTGTATCCTGGAGGTTCTCCTGGCCAACCAGCAAGACAGAGCATGAGGAATGTCTAGAGAACCTCCCAGGGAAATATTTGTTAATACTCCTTGGGAGCTTATAAGCTTTATCGTGGGTCTAAGAGCCTGTTTGCATGACTCCCAAAGGCATCTGACCCTTATTCTCATTCTGAAACTCTAAGTTCAGGGAAGTGCAAGGCC
The DNA here is from genome assembly GCF_041296235.1 of Equus asinus. NCBI lineage: Eukaryota > Metazoa > Chordata > Mammalia > Perissodactyla > Equidae > Equus > Equus asinus. The sequence goes on from NC_091813.1 coordinate 47,719,481, forward strand.
TGGGATGTGTTATCCTGGGGAGGATGAGTATGATAAATGAGGAATGGTTCATGCTGAACCATCGCACTGCATCCAGGTGTATTGTGTAAGACCAAGATTTATGGGATGCACCTGGCTCTGATGACGCAGTCCCTGGTGGATATCCAGCCTGGCCTACATGCAGAATCACTAGAGACTTAAGACTGTAAGATTCAGCTTGAATGGGGCAATGGAGGTTCCAAAAGGTCTGACATGACCCTTATTCAGAGGCTATAATCGATAACCATGTACTCCCTGGGGAAGACTGGGTTGCTAAAGTTTCAATTTCCATTGTCTACACAAATTTCCTTTAAATAAGTAAACCTTGTTTGATTTAACAAAGTGGGGCCTCTGTCTGGTCTCTCCAACATCAGTGCCTTCCACAGTACATTAGTGTTGTAGTGAATCGCGCTCCGCATTCTACAGGGAAGACCCCACTCTTTTATACTTTAGGAAATTTGACAAAGGATTCGTCTCTGCTTGGTGTTGTGTCATGAGGAGATTAAGACTAATTGATTGACAGCCCTTTGAGCTAGCAATTAGCAGCATAATACTCACGGGGATAGAAAAGCAGAGTGAGACCAGACTTTAATTAAAAGATGATTAAAATTATTACATACTCTTGAGATAATAAAAGAGACAGTTCTTGATCACAATATATTCAAGTGAATGAGATTGTTGAAATATATGGCATGAAAAGATGCTTACTTTTCTAGTTTTCAAATACTCTTTTATTTAACTTAGCTATTTAAGAAAATCTAAATTATACTACCTAAGTATGTAATATCAAAGAAATTGGAAGAAATGAGTTAGGTGATTTAAAAATGTGTTTTTAATCATTTTCATTTGCAAAACTATATAAAATAAATTAATTTATGACCTAAAAAGATATATTTTCTTAATTACCTTTTAAAAAATGTCTAATTATAACTTTTTCTTTTAAATTTTAGCTTTCAAATTAGCTGTGACCCATACTAATTGGATTTGACTAAAGTTCTGCTGCACATTTATTCAAAATATCTAATTAAGTTTAAGAGAAAAACAAGATACCTTTCCCTGAAGACACCATGAGTCTTGGCATGGAGTAATACTGAAAGACAGTGATTTTAAGTGCTCTGATTGAACTTACATTTAATTTAATAATGTTAATACGTTACATGCAATGATCTATATCTTGTGGTGACAACATATATTCTTAATAATCTCGTATTTTGGGAGTTGTGATTTACTTATGTATCTCACAATATATTTCAGATCTTTTAAGCCCTTATTTAATTGTCCATTAATTATATTAAAGTTACCTTTTTGCTGAACACTTTCTGAGTCAATCAAAAGGATTATAAAGAATCCCAAGGATAAAATAATAATAGTTAATATTTATTGACTATTTACTCTGGTTGCTGCTCTTTCTCTGGATACCACTGAGTGGCTGTCGGAACCCCAGGGGTCTCTGAGGACAGACCTTCAAATGCTGGCTCTATCTTGGGACACATATGGTAGTTCTTCAAAAAGGTATTAACTGGGGTGGAGGTAGTGGTTGTGGACATGAGGTGTTCCCCAAATGTGTGAGGGGAGACCTCTTACAACTCTCTGCCTCAATAACCTCCTCACCTGTGCACATACATATACCCAACGCTATCCTGCCCAGCCTCTTGCTCCTGGGCTCCTTGTCCAGTAGCCTGACTTATTGGATGAAGAACCAGCAGGTCTGCTCAAATCCAGACACTGGCATAATGCACAGGGGCAGACAATCAAATTTACCACTTTAATAGAAATCCCACAGAAGAATGAGATACCAATGCCACCTCCTTGAGGGGGCTCTCAGACTCTATGGATGATTCTTTTGTATGCACCCCTTCCATTGGCTAGAAAGTTGAAGGAAAACCCACTATATATCCTGCAAGATCAGGGACTCGTAACTCTGACATTTCCCTCTCTTTCTCCTTCCCCAATCTCCTGCTTAACTGGATTTAGAATTGTGTGTGTGCGTGCGTGTGTGTGTGTGTGGTAGAGGTAGGGTGTGCAGAATATGGCAGTGTAGTTCATGTGTGAGTTTCCTTTGAAAAGGTGAAGTTCTTGGTGCCTTTTGTCACCATCTGTGAGCCCTAGTCATCAATTCCATGACAACAAGAAAAGTCCCGCTCACCGTCTTGATGCGCTATTATGTGGATGGATTAGGAAGCTCATGAAGAGGAAAGATGGGAGAGAACGTGTGCAAGTTAGATTGGTGAGATCACAATCCAGTCTTTAAACTAGTCCAGGAGACTCATATACCATAAACAAATGGAAGAATAATGTAATATTTTAAAATTAATTTGGATGACTTCCATGTTAAATTTTGAAATATGGGCATTTTGCTCGTTTTTTGTGATAGTGATATCAAAAGAGAATTATTTTTGTCTTGCTTCTGCAGTAGATCCAGCTTTTCAGTATAATGCTAGTTCTGAAAAGATATGTGTCCTTCTGCGCAAGGTGATATCTGTAAATGTTATAGCTGTAGTTCAGATACACAAATAGCTTATTGAAGAACTATTAATGATCTCAGAATTTGTCTCCCAAAGTTATTTAGTACAAGTTACTAGAGAATGTAATTTTTAGGAGACCATCAAATTGGTGCTGAACATGATGAATCACTGTGCATTCTTATGGGTAAAATACACATCGAGATAAATTAGTTTGATCTCACTAGAAACCAGAATCAAGTTTGAGGATTTCATGCTTGTTTGCTTGTTTCTTTATGTTTAATCATATAGTCCAGGCAGTTAAAAAGGTCATTTTCTAATATCAACTAAAATTGGAATGGTTTGCCTGATCTTGTTTGTTTCCAAACCATTTTTTCCAGATAGCTGGATGAAAAGGACCAGAGGCTTCATATATGAGGGAATTGAGATTTCAAATGTGAAGAGCCTCTCATTTAAAGCAGATAATGCCTTTCAGGGTGGTTTCACAATTAGGATCTTTGCATTTGCTGTCCAGCCTGCAATGTTTCCAGTGGGACATGCAGCCACGGCAGAATCACATTCACAGGCTGAGAAAAACATTGACTTGCCTTTTGGACTCATGTCATTTCAAAAATCATATTTTAGTAACTGTGCCAGGAGTTTTTGTAGTTCTGACTTGTCTATAACTCCTGTTAGTGGAGAACTATGAAATTCCTGGTTCAGTTCTTTTTCGATTTCTAACCTCACAAATTAAATCAAGTGTAAAAGAAAATGGAGTACGAAAAGAATATAAAAATGCCAATCTAAGCACAGTTTAATACATTTCTTGTAGCCAAGGCAGAACTAAAATGTACTTGTGCTCAGAAAAATAGTATGCAGACGTATAACTCAGTAGTCAATTTAAAATCACATTACTTTGCTATAAAAATGCAAACATTAAAAGTGACACCCAGGTGGAAGCCGTCAGTCTTCTCACGTCCTCTTTCGGTCTTCCCTGAAGACAAAGGAATGCTACTCTGATTGGCGAAATTTCAGGGCAGTTCACCACTCTGCTAATGGACAGGGCGTATGGAACTTTCTGATAAGAGAGCTCAAATCTTATTTTTGGAAGGAAGTGGTCTCTCCTTCTGACTCTCCCTCTTTTGCTTCTGCTCTCACTTTCTAACACTCTCTTCTCTGCTCCTTTTCCACATAGGAGAAATGGCGTGTTCTACATGTGAAATTTTTGTATTGATGAATAGAGTTATTCTATTTCTCCTTGGTCTTTCAATTTTTTTCTTTCAATTTTTTCTTTTGTCATTGGTTCTGAATTCTTTAAAAACTTGACTGCTTTGTCTACACACATTCATAATTATAGCTGTTTTTTTTTAGAAACAATTGATGAGAATCTAACACAGTACTTTATATTGGTCACAACCATCAAAGAGAACCAAGGAGCTTTAAGTTTTTGATACAGAGTTATAGAAACTCTAATTAATATTGACTAAGATATATAAGCTATTTACCTGCCAGGAAACATTGATGGTTTACATTAAATGTGTCAACTAAAAACCAGATCTCTGATGAGGCAATTTTCCTTCATTCTCTCTTTCTACAGTTGGGCATCAGCATCAGGACTACTGGTGTGCTATTTCTATGATTCTTCTGCTTTCCCATTACCTGGCGATGTGCTCACCTTTTTAGTTTCCTGGAAACTTTCCTCTACTTTATGATTTCTCAGTATTACTGGCAGTTCCTTTGAGATAAAACCTGTAAATTACTGCTGTAACCTGAAATGGAGTCTTCCCGGAAATGGAAACTTAAACTCATTTAGTATACGCACGTATTTGCTGACATTCTTCTCACCTGCTTGCATTTCAATTCTCTCTTTATACTTTTTGTCCTACCCTTCAGCTTCAAAACCATTCTTTCTGGAGAAGATATATACAAGCCGTTTGTTGAGTGGTTCTGCTTTTTCCAAATTACTTCACATTACTCCCTTTAAAAAAAATATTGTTACAGGCATAGCTAAGATATCTTTCCGTGGCCTTTAGAATTTCTGGATTTCTGGGAATTTTCCCTTTGTGACCCTATTTTCATGAACTTATGTTGTGATTTGGTATTCCTCTTTGAAATTCTGTGAGCCTTTCTTCTTTTAATACACAGGTAATTTAGCTTTACCCTGAGAGGGAAGAGGGCACTGTTGATTACTGTTCGGCAGAGGGATGCGTGTGATCAAAGTGGTCCTCCAGGAAGATGGAGCTCATATGCAGGACTGAGGCATCAGTACCTCCTGCTGGGAGATTAACCCATGGAAAAGACTCGGTCTGTGTCCACATTCATTTTACTATGCTTCTAGAATCGCTATAGAGGTGTACACAGGTGTTTTTGTAGTTGGACACAGTGGCCAGTAAATAACACATTTGGATTTAATAAGTACTTGACTAAATCCTACTAAAAAAAATGAATGAAGAAACCTAACCAATGAAACTTCCAGTCAAATACAGATCAGGTGCCAATAAAGCAGCCAGTCTTCAGCGCTGCATCATTAGGATTCTAAATCCAATCTATCTGAATTGTCAAATGATCATTAAAGAGAATCGGAAAATCATGAGCCTTAAACCAGGCTTACTCAGCGGCACTTTTAATTGTGAGAGATTTTCTAAGGCAGCATAACATTTTCTTCTGAAGAGTTTACAGCTGTCTGTGCATATATAGCATCGGCCTTTCTCTACATTTCTAGATTGGAGTGTGAAAAGAAAGTTATCAAATGCTGTTCTAGAATATATTTTTCTTTTTCTTTCTCCAAAGATATTATTTTTTTCTCCAGTTGATTGGATAATTAAAACTGACTAATATCAAACACTGATCAGTCTACTAAATCAATACACTCTTAGTGAGTGACACATCAATGATGACATAGTTTTTGATTTAGTATGTAGGAACAGCATGTTACCAAGAGTGTTCAGCACAAATAAAAATATTTTGCTTCAGCTTAATGTTAACTCTTCTTTGGTGGATATTGTCTGTTTCAATAGATATTAATTGACAAAACTAGCACTAAAAATTTCATTTATTCATTCATTCACTTAATAACTATTTGTTGGGTATCTACCATCTATACTAGGAATTGTACTGACTACTGGAAATATAATGGTAAACAAAATAAAGACTTGCTCTAATATTTTGCAGTTTAGAGTATACTGAGGAACAAGAAAACAGATAATTATAACAAATTGTGATGTTATAAAGAAGATTAGCAAATCAGAAAAGCACCTAGACCATGCTTAGACTGTTAAGAGAAGGCTTCCTGAAAAGTGACACCAAGCTGACCCCTTGAGGAGGGATGGAGGCAGAAAGGGAAAGGTCAGATTTGGCGGCATATGCCAGGCATGCATCATTTCGGGGTTTGAAACATACATGATCAGATTGGCGTTTTATAATTCTCAATTTGGCTCAAGAGTAAGGAACGGATTGAGTGACACTAGTAGACATTGAAATGGAGACAGCGGGACAGGTCGGGAGATCCTTTAGTAGTCCATGGAAGAGATCATAGTGACCTGGATTAGGGCAGTGCCAATAAAAGAGGTGAGTGATTGGACATGAAAGATATATTGAAATTCAAGCTATAGGACTTGGTACTTGATTAAGTGAGGGCACTGAGGAGGTGAAGGAGGACACCCAAAGGGTGCTCCTGTTTCTGACTTGAGAAAATGGGTTGGGATTGTGTCCTTTGCTTGAGATAGAGAATGTCAAAGGAGAAAGTGAATGCAATCATTATATAACACTTCTCTTTTTCTCTTCTCATTCTTCTCTTTTCTCTCCTTTCCTCTCCTCTCCTTCCTCCCCCTCATTTCTCTCCTCTTCTCTGCCTTCTCCTATCTTTGAAGATTGTGAAGCTTTAGTTTAAAATTTCCTACCCCTTGGAGTAACTGCCTTCTATGAAGCCCAAAATTATTTTGACAAGGAAAAGTCACTTTAACTTCTGTACTTAGAGCTAATCCGTGGGTAAAAATAACAACAGCCTATCACCTTGCCAAGTCATTTCAAATATTCTTAAGTGCTTAATCAAAGCAGACAGAACATTGATGTATTTAAGGAAAATTGCCAAGAGTATTTCTTGACCTTATTTAAAGATTGAAGATGGCACTAGGCAAATTATTCTGCACAAAATAAAATAAAAGTAACCAAGGAAAATGTATCCAAGGGAGATTATATGCTACCATACAAATATACTTTTTATGGACGTCACCTTGAGGACTCAGAATTTGGAAAGGAACTTTTATTTTTTGTAATGGGGCTCTGCAAATGGGAGAAATCTCACTTAAAATAGTGTCAACAGTGAAAACAATTGAATTCATTGTCTTTTTTAGCTGAGAAGACGGAGTTAAACCTTGTCTGAAGTGAGACTCCATCCAGGGACTCAAATGATTTTACTGGGTCTCCTCCTTTCAACATCTCTTGTATCTCAGCTCTGGTTCTTATTAAGTATTGGCTCCTTCTCTCCTACTGCAGATGGCTCTCCCCAGGAGGAGACAAAAGGGTGATGGTGGTGGTTAACATTATCTCAGCCAGTGTCCACAGAGGCATCAGACTGCTCTTTGCTTCCAGTGATCATATATAAAACTCCAGAAGATTCTAATTGATCTCACTTGGGTCATCACTTCCACCCTTACTTGGCAATTGCAGCCAGGAGTGTAAGGAACCGTGGCAGCCCACCAGAATTGTCTCGTATGAAGTATGAAGCAGCTCTCCAAAAGAAATGAGGACAGGGTGCCTGCTGTTATCCAACAAAGGAGATGCAGAATACCAGGCAGACTAAAACAACACATGCCCGTTACATTTCTATTGCACGCATTTGAAAACTTGCTCCAGTTTTAACTGTAAATTACCAGGCTTTTTAACCATGTCAATGACAAACCACTGGCATAAGTAGAAAACTAAAGGAAATTGACCTGTGAAAAATTATTTAAATTATTACGCTTTATTAAATAAAATGTTTCAGGAAAGGCTTTGTGACTTAAGGGTATGCTGCTATTATAAGCTGAAGAAGAGTTCTAGCTATGGTAGTTGTTTAAGAGTTGTTACTGACATTTTTCTTTTTTTTTTTTTCTAATTTTGTTAGGAAGTGCCTCAATGCTTTAGCTTTAGCTGAAGAGTCCTTTGCTGCCTGTTTTCATAGCCTATTGTTGAGTAGTCTCCCTACTCTGCTATTTCTCTGCTCATGTGAACTACAGACATCTTTCCATAACACTTACTTGAAGATGTGGCTTCATCTACTCTTCTTTCATATTCAGCCGAGACTAAGTTGCTATACCCATTGTGTCTGAAAAAACTAGATGCCCTTTTTTTTCTGAACTGATGGTTTCAATTTGTCTATTAATGTCAAAATGAAGATACTAGAAGAACTCAAGGAAGGAGACGTGTTTGTTGTTGTTATTGTTGTTGCATTTGTGTTTTGTTTTTTGTATATGGATGTGTGGCAGGTCCCAACTACCCTCCTAGTTACAACAGGCATCTCAGTGCCAAGAAATACAAAAATGAATGGTACATTATTTATTTTTTATTTCCATCAAGGAAAAGAGATAATGAATTTTGTTTTTTCAACATTTTTCCTGCCACGACTCACCCAAGGAATCATTTTTCTTAACTTATTTTCATAATTGAGGATTCCACTGATATCAAAATAAATCCTCTTAAATGGATATCAAATTTGTTGGTGAACCTTTCACCCATGCTGACTAAGCCTGAGAGCTGGGAAAACTCTGACTGCTCTTCTATAAAACAAGCTTGGCTACTCTGGAAAAGAAATCTCCCCGTTCATGTAAAGATAACTTGGCTACCTGGATGCGCACATTGTCCAACGTTTTCTTGTTATGGCTTCACATCTATTTCACAAAAAGAAATGATGCCGTGGGTCATTAACATCAAAATGTTCACATTCTGAGATTCATGGTTCTATTTATAGCTAGAGCATCCTTTATTGGATTATTCTACCTTTTCTTAAACCTATTACTTGACAAATTGCTCCTGTGCTTGTCCAATTTGCTAGGCTACTGCACATTGCCTTGACAACTCAAGGGAAGACTCTTATCACTATGGAAACAAGTCAATGTAAACATCTTCACATTTTATTTATAGACTAGGTAATGTAAAGGGCATCAGGCACACTTGATATGATCTGAAATGAAATATGGTAGATGCTTCTTGTTTTTAATTAATGGGTTTAATGGTTGACATTGACGTACAGCATCTTCTCACAGCTAGGCAGGTCAAACCATAATTGTGACTTTATTTTATCTATTGCTTTAATTTACAGGGGGTTTGCATTGTTCAAGGTTAACATCTAGGCCTATGACAAGAAACCTGACAGATGACACTAACATGAAAAGGGAGCTTTGGACGCTTCAACTAGAGAGGTGCCAGTCTCAAAAATACCTGTAAACTGCTGTAACAATCTTCCACTTCATGTTTTCCAAATTGGAATAGGGAACGGGTAATTCACCGCTTTACATTTTTCATTGTGTAATAGAAAAGACACAGGATTTGAGTCAGACACTAATCCATTAAAAGATTGGGGGAAGTCACTTCATTTTATTTTACCTTTTCCATCTATAAAATGAGTATAATAACATTTACTTACTAGATTATTGTAAGGATTACAAGTGATATGAAAAAATGTCTAGCTCAATTCCTCTATATAGCAGGTGACCAACAAACGGGAGGTTTTTCATCACGATGTGTGACTTTTTAAATCCTTAAATGATTACCAATCCTTCCTACTTATGCAGCTCACATTTATCATATTGATAGATTTTGTAGCCATTTTACTAAATTCACTGATTTGGTGGAAAGGGAAGGGAAATGTGTCTGTGTTCCATTTCTCATTTTAAAAATTTCAAATGCAAAGTCAAATGGGCTCCTATAAAAAAAGGACAAATAGTACCTTTTGAACAATTATTAGTTACTTATTTGTGTGCTTGTTTTAAATTATAGAATCCAGGACCTAATCTTCCCTCTCCAAGTAAGGAGAGCTTACCTTCATTTGTTTCTAGAAAATAATATCCACCATAATTATTATCATTTAAGAAATGTATTCCCTGTGAGTTAGGCAAAACCTAAAGGACCTAGATAGCTTTCCAATGTGTGTGTGTGTTTAAATATGGCATCAGTATTTCTTGCAGCTGAACTAATTTTAAATAAAATGTCTCTCTTTCCTTTAACAAGAGACCCAAAACATCAGCTGTTGGATATTAAAAGAAACATATGCTAAGGTACACTATTTATTATAGGAAGTTTGATGGTGACCACTTCACAAAGCCAATTTCTGGTTTAATTTTCACCCTGCATGAAAAGTTTGCCTTGGTTTTACTTTTTTTTGGTGAGGAAGATTGGCATTGAACTAACATCTTTTGCCAATCTTCCTCTGTTTTTTTCCTCCACAAAGCCCCAGTACATAGTTGTATATCCTAGCTGTATGTCCATCTATGTGGGACACCTCCTCAGCATGGCTTGAGGAGCCATGCTAGGTCCATGCCCAGGATCCGAACCAGCGAACCCTGGGGCCGCCAAAGGGGAGCATGTGGACTAAACCACTATGCCACTGGACCAGCCCCCTCCCTTGGTTTTAATTCAGTTTCAAAGATTTGGGGTTATATCTTGAGATCCTAAATTTATGTATCTTTGGATAAATAAATACATTTTCCTAGTTCTTCAAACATTTTTCTGGAATAACTGTTTCTAAAGTACTCGTTGTCCATGGTGAAAATACCTGAGTGTATACAAACATGCTTAAGTCTTTGTCCTTTGCTTTTGAAAAATATCCTTGTCCAATAGCCAGATCACATAAAAAACAGAAAGGCCTGCTAACCACACAGACATGTGTCTTCTTCTTTTTAAGTAAGCATTTCCTTTTATGTTCCTCTGTTTTATTTTACTTAATAAGATAAGAATTAAATGCAGTTAAATGTTGGAGAATGTCTCCAACAAAGTATAAAGGATGAACTCTTGTCTCAAGGAAAAAGAGATAATGATAATGAGTTGTGGGGAGGGGAGCTTGATGTCATTTTGGTCACCTCCTAAGGTTCTTTGGGTTCTACTTCCAGGAATTTCTATGAAATTGTTCATTAATTAACAATTTCTTGATAACTCCCCCAGCACACAAAAGGAAGAATTAAGCTAAAAAAATGCAATGGGGGCTTCATCTTGGTACAAACTGCTAAAAGGCATAGGTTGATTTCCTAGAATTAAACTTAGTTTTTTAACAAAGGAATTTAGTTAAAAATGAATGAATGGGAGAAAAAGTAACATGTTCTTAATAAAAAGTAAAACCATAAAATATCTCAGAAATATTTACCTTTCTACATCTACGTTTTTCTACAAAAGTAATGCATGTTGAATTGGGAAACACTGAGGCATGTGGTTGAATAGCAGGCAATGCAGCGGACTGAGACAGAACTCTCACAGTACTAAAACACACACACACGCACGCACACGTGTGCAGATAACCAGTTGCATTATTGTTTCATTAACACTGTCTTCAATTTCAGCCTTGTATTCAAATTCAACAAATTGCTGTGGAAAGATCCATCATGTAAAATGGAATGGTATGTCTTCCAGTTAAGTTTATTTGCAAACTATTTGAAAAAGCAAAGATTGTTTGACCATGTGCAAAGCAAAGCATTAACAATTTCACCTTATTCTAAAGTTATGTCAACAAATCATCCTGTTTTAGAGAAGTGAGCTAGCTTAAACGTGTTGTGGTAGATTGTGCTACTTGTTCACAATTCTCCTTCCTTCTCTGCCCTTGGTAGGGTTCTCATGAACAGAGTGTATGTCCTCATTCTATTGGCTTTCGCTTGGTCTTATGACTGACCTGGACAAATGGAAGATGCGGAATTGATACTATGTTTTCTAAGCACAGCATTGTAAGTAAGGCACAGTGTGCTTCTGCTCCCCTTTCTTGCACTTCTGCCATGACATCATCATGTCATAGATGGGGGCTACTTTTTCACCTAGGTCCTAGAATGAAAGGACACATGGAACACACCTGTACCCAAGCCACAGCCTAGAGCCGACCCACTGCAGCCGACCCCAGACACATGAATAAAAAGAATTTGTTGTTTTAAGTCTGAAAGTTGGAATTGTTACTTAAAAATATAATAGGAAAAGCTGACTGATACAAGCAACCTTGAATAAATTCAGAGTAAAAGTCCAACAGAGATGCCATTATAGAACACGCTTGAAGCTTACCCAGGAGCAAGACCAAGACCTTAGCACCAAGTTCTTAGCACTAAGGAGATCTGACAGCACATAGTGGAACAACCACTGGAGCAAGGGGCTGGATGCTCATCCTTGCAAGGGCCAGAGCATGGAGGATTAGGATCTTGAACAGATTATCAGGACCAGAATTATATCAGAGCAAAGACGATAAGGAAGCACTGACCGCAAATGGAGTGGAAGATCAGAGGAAAATTGGTAGCAACATTAATGCTTTGCTGAGTCCTTGAGTGGTTGAGCTGTTTCTACTTTAAATTCCTCTTCTTATGGTGAGGCTTGGTTGTAGTAACAAGTCAAGTGGTCCCAGAGAGTGGAACAGGATTGATCAAGGGAACAAGGCAGGGCCTGGCATGAGAGGCCAGGGTCACTTCAACATGAATTATCCTCATAATAAACTGACAGAATCTGAAAGGATCTTTTCAGGATGGGGCTTGAGGGAGTGATAAACACACCCAGGGGACCTGTAAGAACAAACCAAATAGCCAATTTAAAGTGAAATGAGCATGCTGCTTGCTTTGCAAGACAGTTAATAAAATAGTAGGTGGTCTCTTCATGGTGTTAAGTAATCATTGTATTGACATAGGCTTACCAAACAGAAATTTTCCTTAAAGAGTTACCATGCAAATTCATTTTCCTTTCCCAAAGGCTACATTAGGCTATAATGATTTTCAAAGACAGGCTGTACTGTCTCCAGTGGCAGCCTGAATCAGGTTCGTTCCTCCATCTCCCTATGATGGACATCACTCTTTTCCTCCAGGATTGCCTGTTGGTTCACCATCCCTGTAGCAGAAACTTTAGATCCTTCAGATTCTTCCATAAACTGACCCAAACCTTCTTCTTTTTCCAAATCAATTTCATGTTACTTCCCTCTTTGAAACTTGGCCTTCAACAACACTGGTCATATTCAGCATGATGAACCTTGAGTCATCACTGCTGGACTGAAGTCATCCTTCTTCACTTACCAGCTGTGTCACCTGGGTGGGTCTTATTCTATCTGAACCTCAGTTTTTCTGCTAATGTGCATATTGCTTGAAATTTTAAATGAGATGTTAAGAAAGGAATATTCTTGAGCAATACCAATGTGTTTTCATTCTGCTTATTCTTGACAAATAAGTCTATAATTTTGCTTCTATGCTACTCTCATTGCCTGAATCTTTTACCCTTTTAAGTTTTTCTGTCTTATGGTTCTTCAAAATGTACATAAAGGTCTACCTCTGCTGTAAATTTCTTCCAGTCTGTCCCAGCTTGTCGCGATCCATTCCATTTGGCATGGTTGCCCAGTATGACTGCTTTTTTTTGTTTTTTGAGGAAGATTAGCCCTGAGCTAACTGCTGCCAATCCTCGTCTTTTTGCTGAGGAAGACTGGCCCTGAGCTAACATCTGTGCCCATCTTCCTCTACTTTATACGTGGGACACCTACCACAGCATGGCTTGCCAAGTGGTGCCATGTCTGCACCCGGGATCCGAACCAGTGAGCCCCAGGCTGCTGAAGCAGGACGTGTGCGCTTAACTGTTGCACCACCTGGCTGGCCCCATGACTGCTTATTTTTTAAAAGTACATTTTGTGTCTCAAACCAGGACAAATTTGCAGGGCATAGGTGGCAGATTATAAATATTGGTATATTCATTACCTGGTGCAGAGCCTTGTTTATTGAAGGCAATCTATAAAGAGTAGAATTGTAAGGCATTACAAGGAACTTTAAAATTCATAGAATCCCACTTCTCATGTGATGATATGATGATGATGATGATGATGGTAATGATAATGATGATGATGAAGTAAAAACAAATATACATACATATATATTTGCTCATGGACCTATCTTAAGCTGGTCTCATTTTTTAAAATGCTTTTCATTTTCTGCAAGTGTATTACTTAATGCATGTAAATATAGAATAGGAAAATGCATAAATATAGATCTTGTTCATGATGGTATAAAGATTTATATATGCTTTTAAATTCACATTCATTTTGTTTTATTTTTTTTTTTTTGATGAGCAGTATTAATCAGCATATTCTCTCATGATATATAATGAGAAGATAGTTTTCTGGAGCATTATCAATGTATAGGATTAACAATGAATGAAATAGCAAGAGAATTTAAAAACTGCATCTAGATCCAGGTCAGGAAATGTTTTCTATAAAGGGCTAGGTAGTAAGTACCTTAGGCTTTACAGTCTCTCTGACAACGAGTCAATTCTGTATTGTTGTGCAAAAGTAGTCACAGAGTAGGTAAATGCATGAGCATGGGTAGGTTCTAATAAAACTTTATTTACAAAAACAGGCATGGCTTGTGATCCATAGTTTGTCAGGTCCTCACAGACAATCATATCATCTAAATAAGTACATCAGTTTTCTATTTGTAGTGAGCCAGTGACTGTCCAATTTTTCAGTGGATATATTTTACTCTATAAATCAACTCTCAAAATAAAATCTGTAGTGTTTATTTGAGATTTCCCTTAAATATTCTAATAAAAATTTTTGTCCATTCATTTTCATGATTTCAGTCTTTTATAGAGAATTCTGAGATATTTTGATAGCTTTTCATCTATATTTTTCTTAAATTTGATAAATTTTTAAAAATTTATGGACTTTATAAATGTGTTTTTATGTATATAAAATAGTGCATCTTCAGTTCAATCTACAAGCATCTGTTTGAACCATTATATGACTAGTACTGTGCCAATACCCCAATAAAGTATTTATGTGTTTCTTTGTGACTATATTTCTTTAGAAATATTGTCAAAATATAATCAAACCATGAGGTTGCAATTATCTGTTTGTTTATAATGTGACGAGGTAGTTTCCTAGGGCAACAGTCTCTTTTCAAAACTTACCTATTTTTTAATGCTTTCATAAGATTACATTTTATCTCTGAAACAAGGATGTACCATATCATCAATGTGATTAAAAACCATTGTGTCTTATTTTAACACAAAGCATTATTTTTCATACTGATACATAAAGTAGTGTGACGCCTTATAAAAAAAAGTAGTGCTTCAATGAAACACAGCAATAGTAGCATGTGAACGTTTACACCTGGGAGCACAGTGGAGCTACTTAGATGACAGATGGGGAATCAGTGTGAAAGAACTAAGTGCCTATCAACCCGGCCTGTTATTCAGCTGAGATGGCTAGGCAGAATAACAGTCCTGATAGGACCATTAACCTTGTAACTCTTTGCTCCCACTCTGAAAATTCCTTTTCGTCATCCATTGGTTATTGGTATTGGTGTCCCCTTTGCCAACTGTTCAGTCTGAGAATGCCAAAGTTACCCTTCCATCCTCCCTCTTTCTTACCATATTGTGTCAACCATTAAGCTCCATGATCATATTTATAAAAGGTTTTTCATTAAGGCCCTTCCCTCCTTTTCTGGTTAGATCTTCATCACCCAAGGTTAGATCTTCATTGTGAGTAGCTGACTGAGCAGAATTGTTAACTCATTATCTTAATATTTCCAGTATCTTTTTCCTAAAATTCGTATCCTTCAAACTAATACTGTGAATATCCTGGTAAAGAACAAATCTGTTCATTCCCCTCTTCTTCTAAGCCTTTTGGGGCAGTCCTCACTATGTGCAGGGTAAATGTAACTTTCTGAACTTGTTGGCTAAGTCCCTTTGCAATGGAACCTAATATAACGAGCTTAGAACAGTGCTGGTCACATGACGATAGCTCAGTGGTGTTAGTGATCATTATGATTAGTATTGCACTTAAACATTGCTTTCTATTACATGTTTATACACTGTGTCAATCAAGATCCATTTAGGAAACAGAAACTCCATCAGTTATTTGTACAAAACTTGGTAGTTTGTAAACTAGTCATATGTTTGTAAACTGGGTAAATAAAAGGGTAAAAAGAAAACTCTTAGGTGTCATAGAGGCAGTGGCTGCAGGAAGCATCTGCTACTTAGGGCTAAGGGAAAAAATGGAACACGTTGAAATTATTAAAATTTAGAAGCTTGAAGGAAAGCCTCTACTGAGCTGGAACCTGGACATCTGGGAAGGGGACGCTGCTTGGCTGGTGTGAGGCTGGATTCTGGGAGTATTGGAAAAACTGTAAACTGGATTGAAATGCTGCTATGAGAGTGAACTGCTGCCCTGGGGTGAAGAAGGGTTGCTGTGGTGTCCTGCACCTGAACCTCAGACTGGGAGCCCACAGTTTACAACGAGGAGAAGCATGTCCTCTCTTCCTCCTCCAGCCTTGGTGGACCCCTGTAACTCCCCTCGTTGGCAGAGCCTAATATTGGTGCCAGCTGGCAAAGTAGAAATGTGTTTTGCAGAGCTCCAGATCCGATGTGCAAAGCTGGTGCAGAAGGGTGGGGTGAAGCCAAGAGAGAAACACTCACTCCTTGGCAGAGGCTACCTCTTCAGGTATACGTCATCTATACTCTTCCTTCTCATAAACTGAACTGCCACACAGCAAAAACAGCTCTATGTTTCTACTTGACAACATGCAACTATCCTTTATACAAATGAAGATGTTCTCAGTCTTGTCCCCAAATGAGAAGCAGCACCGTCCTAACGGTCACTGCGTTCATCTCTGTGCTATGTTAACTACTCCTCAAATTCATCACAGGCCCCTCTAGGTATTCTGTTCATCTAAACAGTAAGTTGTAAAGTTAACCTCCAGCAAAATTTGTACAAAATAAGAATTTGCACTAATGAATTTTCCACTTATGCCAATTCCTATTTTAAAAATATTTTTCAAAAATAGACACTGAGGGGGTAACCCAGTGGTGCAGCACTTAAGTTCGCACGTTCCGCTTCAGCAGCCCAGGGTTCACTGGTTCGGATCCTAGGTATGGACATGGCACTGCTTGGCAAGCCATGCTGTGGTAGGCGTCCCACGTATAAAGTAGAGGAAGATGGGCATGGGTGTTAGCTCAGGGCCAGTCTTCCTCAGCAAAAAGAGGAGGACTGGTGGCAGATGTTAGCTCAGGGCTAATCTTCTTCTTCAAAAAATAGACACTGATTTATTTATTTATTTATTTATTTATTTCTAATTGCAGTAACATTGGGTTATAACATTATATAGCTTTTGGATGTGCATCATAATATATTTTGAATTCTGTGTAGATTACAAAAACTAATTATAGTCCATCCCCTCACATGTGAGCCTAATTTTTAAAAAATATCTTTTCACTAACATGCAGTCTCTCACTTGAGCAAAAAAATGATGAATGTTATTAATAGATTTCGTAATATTGGACTATTTTTTACCATTCCTGGTTAAGAAACTACTTAGCAATTGTGTTGTTTTCTTGCATAAAGTGACAGAGTACTTTTCTACATTCGTTTTGTTTGGCTTTGATATGCAGGAATACCTCATTTTATTGTGCTTTGCCTTATTGCTCTTTGCAGATATTGCATTTTTTACAAATTGACGGTTTGTGGCAACCCTGCATTAAGGAAGTCTACTGGTGCTATTTTTCCAACAGCATTTTCTCACTTCATGTCTCTGTGTCACATTTTGTTAATTCTTGCAATACTTCAAATTTTTCATCATTATTATATTTGTTATGGTGATCTGTGCTCAGTGATCTTTGATGTTGCTATTGTAATTGCTTTGGGGTGCCAGGAACTGCGCCTATATAAGATGGCTAACTTAATCGATAAATGTTGTGTGTATTCTGACTGCTCCACCCACTGGCTTATTGCCATGTTTCTCTCTCTCTCCATTGGCCTCCCTATCCCCTGAGATGTAACAATATTGAAATTAGGCCAATTAATAATCCTACAACGACCTCTAAGTGTTCAAGTGAAAGGAAGAGTCACACGTCTCTCAGTTTGAATCAAAAGCCAAAACTGATTAAGCTTAGTGAGGAAGGCATATTGAAGGCCAAGATAGGCTGAAAGCTGGGCCTCTTGTGCCAAACAATTAGCCAAGTTGTGACTGCAGAGGAAAAGTTCTTGAAGGAAATTAAAAGTGCTACTCCAGTGAACACACAAATGATAAGAAAGCAAAACAGCCTTATTGGAGAGTGGAGAAAGTTTGAGTGGTCTGGATAGAAGATCAAACCAGCCACAACATTCCCTTAAGCCAAAGCCTAACCCAGAGCAAGGCCCCAACTCTCTTCAGTTCTCTTAAGGCTGAGAGGTGAGGATGATGCAGAAGAAAAGTTTGAAGCTAGAGGAGGTTGGTTCATGAGGTTTAGGGAAAGAAGCCAGCTTGAAAAACCTTGAACTTAACACACTAACTTTTATCTACTTCATAAATTTTATTATAGTACTAGATACGTTGTTCAGTTTAACTGTCATTATTTTTATACAAGAATTTCTCAAAATGAAGGAAGCAGTGTCGTCATCTATATTCAAACCTTAATATAGTTGCTACTCCAGAATGGTTTCCTATCATTGCAACCGTGTTATCTGATCATGCTCCTACTCAAAATTAAAATAGCATTTGTTGACAGTGCAATCCTTTGTAGTTTGTAAAGTTTAGATCTAGTTGTAATTATTAACAATGAACTGAAAAAACAATTTTCCTTCATAGCACAAACATGTTTGGGTACTCATGTACTAAAAATAGTCACCATGTTAGCAGTATCTGTGCATTTGTCAAATGGCTGTGAAAAATACTTTGCTAGTTTATTAGGTTTGTGAGTTTGTTTGCCATATAATTAATTAGATCCCGAATAGGTGGAGCTATGGTGTTGTTGGAAAGTGGCGCTTAATTCTTTGCCCAGATGCACCCAACATTTGTAAGCAAATAGTCTCTTACTGATGTAATCTTTAGCCAATGTGTCAGTCATTTCATATAGCTATTTAATCTTAGCAAATTTTAGTGCTGCTTTAAAAGAAGCTTAAAAAGGACTAATGTTTATGTGTGAAATATTAAATATATGCTTTTGTAAAATTATTAATCAATATTTCTCCTTTTGAAGAATTCTTTGTTTTCAATTTTTTTCCTTATGCTTTATATGTAAATCTCCTTATGTTTTGAGGATTGCATCGCTTTGCCAGCCAGTATAATGCCATAAAGAATATACTATTGTGCTTGCATTTCATCATCAAATAAAGCTACAAAACTGAACGTAGCATAAGAGGGATCAAACATATGAATAAAAACACGAACATTTAGTTTTTATTTGTTTGGAATCATCTTTAACACCATCATTTGATTTATGACTACTGCCACATCCAGAAAAGATGTTTTTCTTAATAAAAAAGTAAATTAAAACTAGTTTCAGCCATGAGAGTTAAAAATTAATAATACAAATATCATTTCCCTAATTTAGCTAAAAATGTTGAACCATAAATTAAAAATCAGGTTTGATTTAAAATAAAATGATTATAAAAAATAAAAATTTTAATATGTGAATGCTTACTTTTTAAATATTTTTATTCATTTCTGAGTTATAGTTGAGAAACATGGATGACAACATGGGTGGATGTTGCTAAGTTAAATAAATCAGACAGAGAAAGACAAATATTGTATGTTCTCACTTATATGTGGAATCTAAAAAAGCCAAACTCAAAGAAATAGAGAGTAGAATGTTGGTTTCCATGGGCTTGGGGATGAGGGAAATGAAGAGATGTTGGACAAAGGGTACCAACTTCCAGCTGTAAGATGAATAAGTTCTGGGGATCTAATGTATGGCCTGGTAACTACAATTAAGAGCACCTGTATTATATCCTTGAAAGTTGTTAAGAGAGTAGACCTTAAAAGGTATCAACACGCATTTAAAAAAATGGTAATTATGAGAAGAGATATAGGTGTTAACCAACCTCATTGTAGTAATCATTTCACAATATGTATGTGTCTCAAATCATCACATTGTGCACCTTAAACTTATATATGTTATACGTCAGTAATATCTTTATAAAGTCAGAAAAATATTGCTTATTAAACATGGTCTTATTTTTTATGATGGAAACATGGTCCTATTTTTCATGATCAGTACGCAACACAGAGGCCATGAGACCATCACAAGACTTTGAGCATCCGCACCAGTCTATAACCTTCCCAAACAGGCAAGTCTACCAACTGCTCATTTGGATGTTATAGCAAGTTTGATTTGCCATAAAATTTTCTAAACACTTAACTTTCAATTTTTTTATATTGTAGTAATGGATCAGCAATAAACAGCTTGGGGATTATATTTTGAGCAGAAGCAGAGGGTCTGTCTCCTCCCACTCATTAATAATATGTTTAATATTTTTTTCTCATCTTTGCTGATCAACTAAATATAATGTATTGCATTTTAATTTGAGGTTTTTTTATAAGTTTATACTGCAGAGCTCACTTTTTCTTATAATCATGAGAGATATTTCTGTTTTGAGAATACTATCTCTTCTCTATCTTGTATGTTATAAACATTTTCCTCCTTGTAATTGGTCCTTTCCTTTGTTTACATGTCTCTGACAGTAGGATTTCAGTGTAGTCAGGATCAACGTTGCTAGAAGGATTTATCATTCTCTGTCCATGCTTTTGGGTTCTCTGCCTAACCCAGAGAGTCACTTATCTTGCAATTCTTTGAATGCTGTAGGTGCAAATTCACATCCCACACCGTTCCCAGTGAATTAATTTCCTAGGGCTGTTGTAATGATGTACTACCAACAGGGTACCTTAAAACAACAGAAATTTATTCTCTTACAGCTCTGGAGCCTAGAAGTCTGAAATCAAGATGCAGACAGGGCCACACTCCCTCTGAATGCTCTAGAGGAAGATCCTTTCATGCCTTTTCTGGCTTCTGGTGATGGCCCGCAATCCCTGGTATGCCTTGGCTTGTAGATATATCACTGCAATCTCTGTTCTGTCTTCACATGGCCATCTTCTTTCTGTGTATGTCTGTTTCTGCGTCTCTTCTCTTTTTACAAGGACATCAGTCATATCAGAGTGAGGGCTCACCCTAATTCAGCATGATCTCATCTTAACTAGTTACCTCTGCAAAGATCTTATTTCCAAATAAAGTCATGCATCCTGAAGGTCCAGGAATGACACGAATTTTGGGGGGACACTATTCAACATAGTACACCCAATATGCCCAGCATTCAATAATGTATCTCCTCCTTTGCTTCCAAAGATGTTTTGCTCTTCTCATCAAGCATCCTAAGACCTACTGTGTTTATACTTGTCTGTACTCTTTTACTTTCCGTCCCATGGCACTCTTGGATTTCTGTTCTGGATGGATGAATGATGAGGAGAAGAGTTTGAAGGAGCAGGAATGGATAGAGGGAAGTAGGGTGCATCCTAACAGAATCTAAAACATAATAATTCCACTTAAGTTAGCAAGTCCTTTTCCTGTCATTGTGTTTCATTTCTTTTCATCAATATTCACCTTGCCCTGGAGTTAGGTCCAGAGAGGGAGAAGAGGACAAGACCCATTATAGATCCCTGGGAACCATCTGTCCTGTGTTATGTACTGTGCCACATGTGAGATTCAAAAATGCACCTTGACATTCATCTCCATCAATGAAGACTAGTGAAAATCCACTATTTTCTTCAAAATGGTCACATTCATTCCTCTTTCATCTTTGCCTGTGTTCTATCATCATGTAATTTTAGTGTCCTCAACCCTTCAGCCTCCAAGACTTATCCTTGCCCTTAATATCTAGATACCACAATTGAGCTGCCATCCGATGATTCTGTTCTCTAGGTTGATGATTGTCAGCTCTTTCTGCAAACTCCAGTTCTCAGTTTTTCTGGTCTTTACTCTCCTAGCTGTTCCTATATTCACTCAAGTTCACCCCAACCATTGTCATAACTGGGGCATGACTAGAGCAGGGGCAAAGACAAAGGCAGGACATGGCAGAGTTGTGGCACATATGCAAAACCAAAACCTTAAAAATGTTCTAAACAATTTGAGAATATTCCATTTCCAGTGAGTTTGCCTGCGTCTACATGTGGACAATATACTTAAACTTCCTGAGGCTCCATTTCCTTTTCTGTAGGATGAGAGGACTGAGTTATTAGAGTTCTAATGTTCTGTCAGATAATAATGTACTATTGTCCTATGGGGGTTAAACTGGTCAAAAACCAGATGAATTTTGTTGGGTAAAAAATCCCTCAAGGATTAAAGGCAAGAACTGGTTACTTCAGGAGACTGAAGTGCCAGTATTGAAAGTCTTTGAAAAGTCAGCATCATGTCAACTATCTGGTATGATTTAAGAAAAAGTCTAATGAAGACATCAGATTTTCAAATTGAAATCTTTAATCTTAAATTTTGCTATTTCGCTCATTTTTTTAATCTTATGCTCACTTTGAATGTGATTATAGCTGGTCACATCTAGTCAAATGTATTTATTATTATTATTAGGATGGCAGACTTACTTTAATTATAGAAGAGCATCCGCATTTGTGATTGACCTCTTCTGATCACGGTAGTAAGAAAATACCTCTTTGGACAACTTTAAGGATTTCATCCCAGCATGGGTCTGCTAATGCCCTAAGAGGCAAATGTCACTGAATGCCAATGCTCTTGACATTAATGGGCTTGCTCCGAGAAAAACACTACAAGAAGCATGGTTAGCTCAAGTAATTCAAAAGACAAATTTTCGTTTGTTTCCTTTTCTTTTCCCCACTTGTACTATGTTCTGTGACAGTTGACCCCCTGCTCACATGCAGGCACATCCATTTTCATAAAAACATGGTCTTTATCTCCAGTTTCTCCTTGTTTTCTTGTTATCCCGGAGAGGTAAAATCAAGCAAATTATAATAAGCTGAAAAAAATGATCTGAAAATGAACCTTCCAAATTAAGAGCTGCTCCATGAGATTGGGTTCACTGTGTGTTTAAAGACAGTCATGATTCATTAGCTATGGCCTGTAACAATCAAATAAACAAAAGCATGCTCTAAAAGGCATCCATTAGCACGTTGAAGTGCATAAATCACTAACCAGTGACTTAGGGCTTAACCATTTGCCAAAACAGCTGTTTTCTCAGTTCAAATAATGAAGAGAAAAAACAGCTGAAGCCAATTAGTGGCTAAGCATTCGTTCCAAATATCTGTGAGAGTTGAGTGGTGTATTTTGCAGGACAGATATGTTGTTATTCAGATCCAAGGAAGAAAGCTCCTTTTACAAAAAATTGAAGGTTTTACATTAACCCTTGTTTGTACTGGGCTCTCCTCCAAAGAACCAGTGGGGAAATAAACAAACAAGTAAACAAACAAGCAGCTAATTAAAATCTGGTGTTCTTGAAAGCAGCGCAGTGAATTATTTGTTTAGGATTGTTAGTGGGATATTTTAAGTATTCATGAGGATGAGGAATGTGCACATAGGATTCTAGTGCTGAGCGAAATATCTGATTTCAAGCAGAAATTATGTTTACCACAGCAAAATGATCTATCAAACAGAAATAGACTCCAGAAAAGACTGAGCATATATATTTCTCATACTCAAATTCTAAAAGAAGATCTATTCTCGACCAAAAAAACGCTTTAAAAACATTGTATTTTAGCTTGGAATCAACACTATTGTCATGGAAATCATTTATGGAGTTTTCAGCAGGAATTCTCTGACAGAGGATTCTGTAGCTTTTCCTCCGACAAGAAAGGCATAATCTGGAACTTCCCTTTTTTTGACAGTCCTGATAACTAAGTTGATTAATATCAAATGCTAATAAAAATTCAAGAAATATGACATATTTCCCTCAAAGGAATCATCACCAGGCAAGGTACCCAGAAACCATATTCCCTGTGGAGACTGCCTCCATGCAGACAAAAACGGGTAAGGCCTTTGCAGTCAGATTGGTGGAATTCTAACCCAGCCACTTGCTAGTCAGACAATGTTTGGTAGCTTTTGAAATCCTTCTGAACCTCAGTTTCTTCCTGTATATAACGTGGATAATTACATCTTCCCCACAGACTCATGAAATTTAAATAAGCCATTTATTTTTTGATGAAGTAGAAATATTATAACATATGAGCTTATTCAAAGCTCAATTCTTGCTGAGTGAAATGTGAAAATACATTTAAAAATTGGCTAACACTCTGCCTGTTAGAAAATGAGCATTCAAGATAAATGGTGCTGCTTTCATTGTTATTTATGGAATTATGTCATGGAGTCTCTAGAAGAGACTAAACCTTTGAGAAAAAAATGGATTGATTATTTTAAAAAGTTACAAAAAGTTTTTGATTTTTAGGATAAAGAGATAATTTCACCTTTTTTGAGAAAACCATCTCTCTAGAGGGACCTCATTAATTACGCTGATTGAAAACAATTACCTATGTGCTGACCTTGGGAGGACCTAAGGATGGTGGATTAACCAAAATGCAGTTGCTTCAGAGAAGATATATGTATTGTGTTGGGCAGCTTGTCCTAGGGGAAGCTTGGGAAAAGGGCAACCCCAAAATATAGGGATGTGGGGTTTCCATCGAGAGAATGGATAGTTTGAGTGTCAGTGAATGAATCTAATGAGAGAGCAGAAAAAGAAGGACTTCCGGGGGGAAGAGGACAGTTTCCTCCATTTGGAGACATAGCTGTTTGGAAACTGAACTCTAGGTGGGAGAGAGATGCTCGTGGGCAATCTCATGGGGGGAAGATAGGCTGGCCATCATGAGACAATAGCAAACCTGGGATAGGAAAAAAAATTAACCTTACCACAGTGAAGAAGTCAGGAGCCAAGGAGCCCACTGGGGAACCTGGAGTACTCATAGCACTATGGCCGCCGTCTCATTGTCTCCAACAGAGTATGTGAGTCCTGCTCTCACTACGTCTTGGCAGTACCCATTATTCACAATGAAAAATAAAATCTTGGCTAATTTTATATAAATTTAGGCTATAACCTGACAGCTACCACTTAGATATGAGTGGTATGACCTGCTTTATTCTTATAACTGCTTATGTTTCTTGACAAGTCTTTATTCGCTCTCAGGCATGGGAAAGCTATACTTAATTTAATCTGGAGATTCAGAACAGTTGAACAGTTTTTAATTCAGTTACAAAACTTTTTTTTTTTTGAGGAAGATTAGTCCTGAGCTAACATCTGCCACCAATCCTCCTCTTTTTGCTGAGGAAGACTGGCCCTTAGCCAACATCTATGCCCATCTTCCTCTGTTTTATGTGGGATGCCTGCCACAGCATGGCCTGATGAGCGGTGCGTAGGTCTGCACTTGGGATCTGAACCGGGAACCCCGGGCCGCCAAAGCAAAACATGCAAAGTTAAGTGTTGCGCCACCAGGCCAGGCCCCCCCTTACAAAACTTTTGCTCTCTATCCAATATGAAGTTTCCATCTCTGAGGTTCCGTACTTTTTTCTGCTGGATTTTTCCCTCCTTTTCCTCTAGTCGTTATTTGCATTTCACAGGGTTTGTGCACGCTGGTTTCCACATGTCAGGAAACGTATCTAGTCTACAGTGGCTACAGATCTAGTCTGCCTTGCCTTCTGGTTCCGGCCACTGGCGTCCTCTGGTCTCTGGAATAGTGGAACAGAAGGCAGGAGGGAGAGGGACAGAGAAATGTGAAAGTGGAAGGCTCAGCTGCTGTGTCATATCCAGGTGTGGGAAGGCAACATTTGATATCTAACTCTGCTTTAAATTTGCATTTTTGATTATTGGCACAAATAAAGATATTTCCACTTGTTGGCTTGCATGCATTTTCTTGTTGATTTTTTTTCCCTTTGCCTTTTTATCTACTGTGGTTTTCAGGTTTTAAGTTTCAACTTGTGTAAGAATTTGATACAGAAAGGCTGTTAATGCTTTATCAAGTGATTTCTTGAATGTCATTCCACTTTTTTGTTTGCTTTTGAATTTTGTTTGCTTGCAGAAGAATGTAACATATTATTTGTTATCACTTTTAAGTTTAAAAGGTATTCTTTATGAAATATATTAACACATCAGTGTGCAAAAACTTTAGATTTTCTAAATAAATAAATTTAAAAAACTAAATTTAAAATACCACAAAACCTTAAAAAATAGATTAGGAAAAATACTCTGATTTAATATTACAGATAGTGGATAAATACACACTATAATAATAATAATTCATTTGGATTATAAGTGAAATCCAATATCCATTATAAAGTGAACTGAGAATGTGAACAATTTATGAAAAGGAAACATGCATGCTCCTATACATACAATAATCATAATTCCAATAATATTTTTAATTAACTCACTATTATTTGTATAAATAAAATCCTCTAAAAAGTGTGAGAGAAAAAGTTTTAACCTTTCTAGAACATTTCAGAAATAATCTAAGCTAAAGAAAAAATATGGTTCATATCTATAAGTAGTCGAATTGTTCAGGATAATCATAATCATTAAAAACATTCTGTCAGGGTGCTGCTCTTATTAATTTTTGGTAGAAGTGTAATTGGCAAAAACTTTTAGAAAAGCAATGTAGACATTCGTAAAAAGAACCATAAATAAATCTCTTGATGTGGAAATCCAAAATTGAGACGTTCATGCTAAGGAATTAATTCTAAATAAGCAAAAAAAAAGATGAGCTATAAATATGATTGTATTATTTATGGTATCTTTAAAGAAAAACAAATAGAAATAGTCTGCTTTTCTTATATTATGAGAAATTATTTAGCACAAAATATTCCAACAACAAAATAAAGTATTATATGTCTATTAATAACTATAAAAATTGACAGAAGTAGAAATTATACTAATAATGTCAAATGAAAATACAAAATGGTATTTGCATTCTGTGCTGAGCTGTGAAAATAATGCACATATAAAAGAACGTTGCTAAGAAAACAGTTGTAACTGGATAGTTGAAAATTCATTTAATGCATTTACTTTAATTTTTCTTTAATGTTATTGCATTTTCCAAATAATTTGTAAAACATATAGTCATACTAACAAGATAAGTAATAATAGTAGCGTGTGTGTTTGTCCGTGACCATGGCATTTCCTGACACTTGTCCTGGTGTTTTCTTTAGTGACTAACATCTCTCACCAAACAATTTCCCTGTCTCCAGCAGGAAGTCCCAATAACCAAAACATTAGGATTTAGAATTCACCACACCATTTAGCTTACTTTTGTAAAAATTTTTGACGAATTCCCTGATCCTTCATTACGGCAGTCCCATTATCCCACTATGTGTGTTTGAAGGACGGGGGAGAGTTGTCTGGGATTCTTGTTTTGGTGTTTGCCTTAGAGAATAAAAGCTTCAAAACAAGCCTCTTTGTTTGAAAATTTTCTTTTGGATTCCACTTAAAAGGCAGAGAAATGATTAAAATAGCATCCCACAAGCATCCTTGGCAAGGCAGTGATATGTGCTAAAGTTTTCTTTATTCTCTGAATTGGCATTCGTTGAAGAGGTTTTCAAAGATAGTAGATACATTTAAGAGGAAGGGCTTGCAGCTTCAACTAGTATCTGATTAAATTAATGAGCCTGATTTTCTGACCTCTGGATTGGTATCGGGGTGACATTAATTATCTATAAAACCTTTTCTCGTCCTCCACCCTCTACACCAGCCAAGAACACAATTTCCTCCCAATGAGGAAACGCAGCACCAATGAGCTTTTGGTGGGTTTTCGTGGAGTTGCATCTGCAGAATGGATAAAACTTCATAAGGCATTTAAAAATTATTGTTACTTAAAACAAAGTGATATTTGTCATTATTTTTTAGTGAAAAGGGGAGATTAAACAAAAAACAAAGACAAACAAGAATGCTTTTGGCTGGCCTGCTGTTGGCTTTCCTCGTTGGCTTTACTTTAAAGGCGTTTCTCCAGCCTGAGCTGCTTTGATTTGAGACCGTAAATCACTTGAAGTGATCCCGAATGCCCCTCTTTTGTTCTTATTTCCTGTTTAGTTGCCAACCCTTCCAACACAGCCTACTATTCTGGGGTTGGTTTAGCTGTGGTTGAATGGTAGTTTGGTTCAGTTGGTTTCAGAGCTCCTCAAATCTGCTTTTGAGTGTGTGTAGTGAATGTAGGAAGAGCTAGAGTTCTCCATTACAACCTACTATTTTTCACAGTCCTCTGAGTCCCTCATTTTCCGTGTGATATTCTTTCTTTTCATTAACTATATTGATACAGGAGTGCCCTTAATGGAAAATTTGTCAGCCCTAGTAAATGTACTTAAAATTTTAAGCTAATGACTTTTTAACTAGGTTTTAGAGCACTATAATTTTTTCTCTTAGGCGGAAAAATAGTGGTTTTGCAGAAAATGAGTCTACATTTAATTATTTTCCCTCCAAAAGCTATAGTACAGCTGCTTTCTTTCTTTTAATAGGTTGTAGTCCAACAATGTATGTAGAAGGATAGCATTTTAATATGAGTTTTAAGAAGAAAGAAAAGCCTCTTCTATTTCTTGTTAAAGGCACACATGACCATCAGTTCCAGACTAACCTGCAGGTTTTCATTCTTCATTTGGCTCAAGGACTCTTCTAGAATAAACAGGAAAAATCATTCGCTAGAATTTCTTCCCACTTTGGGAGCATGCTGACCTATATATCCTCAAAATAACATTTATTAAAAGCAAAAATATATCACTTAGTAAGTAAAAATTGGGGAATCTTAAGTCTCACTATGCCCTTGCAATCTTTCAAGGAGATTCCCCAATCTCTCTGCAACATTGCTTTTGCTGCTGGAAAGCTTGTGCATGACAGTGTTGCTCCTTTAATGTGACCGCTCTGCTGATTCAGTGTTGAATCCGGGATCTTTGCATGGGTCAATGCTTTGCCTCCATCTTCTGCCTCCATGTCTGATCCCAGCCAGTCTGGTCTTTCAACCAGTGCTTTGCAAACTTTGATATGCATATGAATCACCCATTAAAATACAAATCCTGTGAAAACGCAGATTCTGATTCAGGAATTCCGGGGTAGGGCCTGAGATTCTGTATTTCTAATAGCCTTCAGGTGCTGCCAATGCTGCTGGACCACATTTTCAATCGATAGCAAGTCTCTAGGCTATCAGGATCATCAACAGCTCTCCTTAGATGCTACACAGAACTATAAGAGAGCTTGCAGCCCTAAAGCTGGGACAACAGGCATAGGAGTGACAAGTGAGAAGGTAGATTGAAGTATATACCAATTAGTGTTAAGAACTGCAAAACAAGAATGAATGAAATGATTAATAGATTATATATGCATAGCCAAGGAATAGAAAAAAATACCAGGGATCAAGTTTGGCTTGGTATTCCTGGGAGACAAATTAGGATAGACCACATGGTGTGATTGTAGCTGTCATTTGAAATGCCTGCCAGAGTCGGGTCTCTGTATATGTCTATCCAGGTGGTATCGTGAACGACTCCAGGGGGCATCATTCACCTGGACTATGAAGTGAATGGTGCTTCGTGAAATTGTACAATGTCGTCTTTGGTCTCACTCATCTGCCTCTCAAAGCAACAGACTACATATACACTTGAGTGTTAAAACTGCAGCCATATTTCCCAAAAGAAATCCTCCTGTTTCCATCCCTTTGGCCTTGCGTCAGTTACTCCTAATCAAAGAGAGATGATTGATGTAGCTTCTTGCCCTGAATGAGACAGGATTAAAGGCTAGGCTGTGTAATAAAGAGACCCAACCAATATCGTGGTTTAAGAATCCAGAAATTTACTTCTCTCTCATGTAAAAGTTCTGAAGTGGACTTTTCAGGTGAGTGGCACTCTACCTTCAACAGATGGCTTCCCAGATTGTTTCAGCCAGTGCCTTTCCATCCACTGAACAGGAAGTGCAGAATGAAGTCCATCAGAAATCACACACTTGCATCTGCTCACATTTTATTCATCAGAGCTTGCCACATGGCCATAATCAGCTACAGAGAAGCTGGGGATCACTGCCCTGGATGGGACCTAGGGGTTGGGCATGTCCCAACAACAACTACTATTATAGAAGGGGGGAGAGAATGCATTTTTCTGGACAGCTAGCAATATCTTTAATATGCTCAAACCCAAGACCCCTTTAGTGCCCTAAAACGAGTAGTTTTTAATTTAACTAAAAGTTATTTCTCACCTACTATATAGGTGGGCATATCTCTTCTTCAAACTACTTCAGTCTAACTGTTCAGAAATGGACAAGCTGTCCTCACGATTCTCTGGTTGATTCTAGTTAACAGGGTCCCTGCCATCCTAGTATGCCTGGACAGCCTTAGCTTTCACCTACTGTAACAGCGTAATTGTTATAGTGCTGCATTTTACACTAGTTTGGACATTAAATTACAGAGTTACCCTATCCATCAAGCATCAAGTAAATTACTTAGAACCACAACAACAGACTCTGCCCCAGAAGCTTTGAGCCTGCTCTAGAGAACTAGAATTCTAAGCCCCATTCCAAATTTCCAAGATCCCTGTCAGACCATAATGATGCATATGTGTATTTCCTTGGTAGACCAGAACATGGCAGTTTCTTAAAGATTTCCTGTGCATACACATTGCCCCTTTCCACATATATGATTGATTTTTCTTAAAATTCTGATTTCAATATTGATTGAATATTGACTTATTTGTAGACTGATACATTTCTCATTCAATAAGTGATGGATGAGTACGTGTTTCAGCATCCTTTTCTGTCATTGTTTTCACTCACATCATAGTTAAGTCTGAGATCTCTCTGTGAAGCATAGATTAATACATAAAACTTAGTAAAAACTGGCTTCAAAAGTTGGATATATTGAAAAGATCTCTGGACAACTATTTGCACTTGCACCAGGCACTAATTAAGAATGGGGGGAGGGGATAGAAAAGCCTGAATTTTATCCATAAAATACTTCTAATTTGCATGACATATCTTGATGATCTATCATTTATTACTATAAAAATCTTCGGGCAACACCATTCTTTTGCTTTTTAAAACATTTGGTATCTTAAACATTGAGTTAATTTTTCCATCTTATTATTCAATGAGTGGTTGTTAGGAAAAGTGCTGAAATATTGGTTGATGGACATCTATCTAGTTAGCATAGGAAAAAAAGAACCACATTTTTCCAAGCATGTAATAGAAATATTTATCTTATAACTCCAAGGATATAAAAGTAAAGGAGATTTAATTTAAAAATAGATCTTTTGCTTGTAATAGTGTTTAACATTCAAATTTAAAATTCTGGGTTTTGGGGCCAGCCCTGTGACCACTGGGTGAAGTTCGCCTGCTCCACTTTGGTGGCCCAGGGTTTCGCTGGTTCAGATCCTGGGCGCAGACACGGCACCACTCATCAGGCCCTGTGAGGCAGCGTCCCACATGCCACAACCAGAAGGACCTACAACTAGAATATACAACTATGTACTGGGGGGCTTTGGGGAAAAGAAGAAGAAGAAAAAAATAAGATTGGAAATAGATGTTAGCTCAGCTGCCAATCTTTAAAAAAATAAAATAAAATAAAATTATGGGTTTTTTTATATGATAGAATCTAGACAGTGATGTGGATTAAGGCTGCCCCAGCCAGAGAAGCCCAAGGTGACCTGGCCTACATGCCAAACTATGTGACCCAGTGGACTTTTTTTATGGTATGAATTAGGACTGCCCCAGGGAGAGAAGCCCAGGGCATCCTCACCTGCATGCCGATCTATATGGCCAGATTCGTATCTAAAGTTATATGACCGCACAATAACCAGACCCCATCTGCACTGAAATCATTTAATGACTTTTTACATCATCTTTTCTTTTTTTTCCAGTAAAAATAAGTCACGTACCCATGCCTTATAAAATTAGCCCTAACCCTCAACTCGGGGCAGCAGCAGGAGCTCTGACTGCCCGTGGGTCCTGTCCCCACGCACCAGCTCTGACTGCCCATGGGTCCTGTCCCCATGCGGCAGCAGCAGGAGCTCTGACTGCCCGTGGGTCCTGTCCCCACGCACCAGCTCTGACTGCCCATGGGTCCCGTCCCCATGCGGCAGCTGCAGGAGCTCTGACTGCCCGTGGGTCTTGTCCCCACACACCAGCTCTGCCTGCCCATGGGTCCTGTCCCCATGCTATTCCACACTATTCTCTAAATAAAAGAGCACTACTGCCAGATCTTGAGAGTCTAAGAAATCTTTCTTTCGACTCCTCGGCTCACCGATCCCGCATCAGACAGGACAGAGCTTTTTCCATGTTATAACTCTGGAAAAAAACAATATTCTGTCACTGTTAGCAAAACTAATCGACAAGGAAGAGTTAGAATAAAGCCAAAATTGAATTATGTGTGCCTCTACTGATAAAACTAGATCAGGGCCAGCTAGTGGCATAGGGGTTAAGTTTGCATGCTCCATGTTGGTGGTCCTGGGTTTGCGGGTTCAGATCCTGGGTGCAGAAGTACACACCACTTGTCAAGCCATGCTTCAGTGGCATCCCATGTATAAACTAGAGGAAGATGGGCACAGATGTTAGATCAGGGACAATCTTCCTCAGGCAAGAAGAGGAAGATTGGTAACAGATGTTAGCTCAGGGCCAATCTTCCTCACCAAAAAAAGTAAATAAATAAATAACACTAGATCCCCACCAAAAATGTTCATGTTTTCTCCCAAGTCCCAATATGATTAACATTCAAACTTCAGAAATATGTGCCTAGAGAGAATTTATTTTCCATCATAAGGTGCCTTCTTTTCAGGAGGATGCTTCTGTTGCAAAGTAAATTAGTCATCTTGAAGGATGTTAGTGTATTGAAGTTGGGATGATTTATTCAGCCTTTTGCAATTCAAACTTGGAGTAACATAAGTAAAATATCCATCACTAAGCTGTTTGTACTCAGCACTGACGACACAGAATTGCTTTGAATACTATTTCTGGTTTCCTGCCAGAGGCAGGTGTTGGTATGCACAAAAATGAGAGCACGAGATTAAAGAACATGTGGACACAAATGAGCCCCAGGAACTTCAAAGCGCATTTGTGTATTAGGTTCCTGATAGCGAAATACAGCTGTAGTCATCCGACAGGTAGGTATTTGCTATTTGGCCCAGGTCCCGGGAAAGTTCCAAGATGCACATTTCACAGAATTTATGGGCAGGCTCTACCATTCACTTTAAATCTGAATGTCTTATGCTGATTGCTCTGATTCATCAAAAGAGTGATTTTCATAAATGAATTCACATGTGACTGTTCAGAGTCCCTTACCTATTTTATTCTGCAGCATGCTTCCTGGTCCTCTGCCTCTCCAGAGTGATCACATTCTCTCACAGTCAGAGGTCGTGCTTGTCTGTCACTTTCTTGTATAATCCCTTCACCTTAGAGAAGTGAGTGGGGACACCTGGGTTCTACCTATTGAAGGACATTTATTTTCCATAATAGCACAACCAAGAGAAATAATGTCTTCATAATTTAAAATGATTCAGGATGTTTGAAAAAGGCCAATAACTCCAAAAGAATTCAACATACATGAGTAAAGTTTATCAAATTAGATTTGATCAAATTGAATCAAATTAAAATTTTCACCACTTAAAATACTATCACAGTTTGAAGAGGACTTGTATGCAGGAGACTGATATTTAAGTGATTTGTGTGTGTGTGTGTGTGTGTGCCAGACGGTTGTGGGTGTGTGTTAAGAGTTATCAACTCTGCTATCATACCACTTATGAAACTTAAAATTGGAAACAAAGTCCTCTTAAGAAGTCATAAAAATCAAATTTATTCCTGAGAAATTATTGAGTTTTCCATTCATCTAGTAGATATTTACTGATCACTTATTATGTGGTAAGTACCCTTCTAGGCACGGTGGATACAATGATGAACCAAACAGACACGGTTCCTACTATCCTGGAGTTTCTAGTCAAGAGGAAGGAGATGATCAAGATCATTTCAAAGTTACAAATATAATGGAGAAAAAAAGACCCAGAGTGTGGCTTGGGAAGGAGACATTTCTAGGGGTTGAGATAAGGTGGTCTGGGAAGGACTTTGAAGAACTGATGGCTGAAAAATGAGAAACATCCAGACAAATAAAGAGCCAGGAGGGTGCTCCAGCAGAAGGAAATGAAAATGCAAGGTCTTCAAGGGATAGCGCAGTTAAGGAAACAGAAGACGATATTGTGGCTCACAGAGAGCAAAGATGCAGTGAAGTGGGGGAAATTGCAAAGGACGGTAGAGTCCAGACTGTGCAGATTCCTGTAGCCTGTGGTCAGGATCCCAGGTTGAGTTCGGTTCCTGGAAGCAGTCTCTAAGACAGAAATGAGCATGGGGGGACATTTATTAGGAGTGATCCTAGGGGCCGGCTCCGTGGCCGAGTGGTTAAGTTCACGGGCTCCGATGCGGCGGCCCAGGGTTCGGATCCTGGGTGCGGACATGGCACTGCTCGTCAAGCCATGTTGAGGCAGCTTCCCACTATCCCACAACTAGAAGGACCTGCAACTAAAAATATACGACTATGTGCAGAGGGTATGGGAAGATAAAGCAGAAAAGAAAAAAAAAAAAAGATTGGCAACAGTTGTTAGCTCAGGTGCCAATCTTTAAGAAAAAAAGAAAAAAAAAGGAGTGATCCTAGGATCAACCTTGAAAAACAGGGAGGACCGAGGGTGGGGAAAAAGGAGGTAACGAGCTGCATGGTAGTTCCAACAAAAGTGTCAGCCAAGCCCACGGGAGTCCTGGGGCTGGGATGGCCGGTTAGAGTTGTCCCAAGTCAGACTACGGTGGTGATCAGTCCCTGGATGTGGGCTGCTCCTGAGCGGAGGCCTGGCTGTGGGAGAAGCTGTTTTCTTCAGCCAAAGAATCCACAAGGAAGGCCGATACCTGAGGGCTGACTTGGCTGCACTCCCAGCAGCTAGTGAAGTAAGTCCTTTGCTCCTGAAGGGAGATCTGCCATATAGATTTTATGTCAGGCACAATGGGAAGCCACTGAAGAGCTTTCCAAATGATGGGGTGTAGTCTGATTTACATTTTCATATGATCACTCGGGCTGTTTTTTGAAGAATACAGAATACGGTGGTAGAATCAGGGAAATAAAGTATAATATTTGTGTAAAAGCAAAAGGCTCAGTCAGATTTGCCCAGCGTTACTTCATCTGCATGACTGAAAGCCGTAAGATTGGGACAAATCAAGGAAAAGGATTTTTATTCAGATTTAGCGATATCAGGCTAATGAGAAACCTAATACGATTTAATTAATGTTCCTTCACTCAGTCTTTCCTGAGAATTGTTGAAATGAGAAACTATTCCTAACTGTGGTTTGAGTGAACGCAGGAGTGAGTGTGTGTGTGTGCTCGTGTGTGTGTGTGTGCGTGTGTTAGAGAGAGACAGAGGGAGAGAGAGATTAATTCTTTTTTCTTCCTTATGGGGTTAACCTGAATTTTTGGCTTTAAAGTTCTTTCCCTTAAAATTTCTGCACTTGAGTGCTCACTTAAGAGGCTAATGATCGATCACACATGATACACCCTCACAATGGACCATTAGTTTCATCTCTTGGAAAGAAATCTCATTTTCTTCTATCTGGCAAACTTTCAGAGTTTGTGATGGGCGCACCACCATTCCATGAGAAATAAATGTTTATTGGTTGACTGACATTCTGATAAAGGAGAGGGTAGTGTGACCATACGGCTACCAAGTGGAAGTACAGAGGAGATCTTCATGGTGACAGGAGAGTTCTATACCTAGATTCTGATGGTGGTTACACTAACGTCCACATGTGATAAACTGACATAGAACCACACACATTCATTGCACCAATGTCGCTGCCTGGTTTTCATATTGCACCACAGTTACGTAAAATATAAGTATGGGGAGAAATTGGGTCATGGGTACATAGGACCTCTCTGTGGTATCTTCCCAACTTCCTTTGAACCTGTAGTTGTTTCCAAACAAATCGTTTTCAAAACTGTTTGCTCTGTGTGACAAATGCTAGGCATGCCGCTGCATACTCTGCTTGGATTGTAGCTCCCACTCTGATGATGTAAACCAATTGCAGCTACGCTGAGGACCCGGGAGCCTCTATTTCATATTTCACTCACACTTTCCCCCTGAGCTCCAGACCACATAGCCAACCGGCTGTCCCATGGGCAACCCAAATTCAACATGTCCACTATTCATGCTCTTCCCCAAACCAATGACACTTCCAGTATTCCGTCTATGTCCCATCTGCTCTGAAATGCTTAAAATTTTCCAAAAAATTCTTCACTCTTAGCTTTCCATTTTAGCTCTTATTGTTTCTGTACCTAAAGTGATCTCTGACTTTTCTGTGCAGCAGACCCTCACTCATCTTTCCAGATCTTAAATGCCTCCTCTTTGAGGAAAGCACATGATAGATCCTGCATGCATACTCTCATAGAAGTGTGGGGCATTACAAAGAACAATACTGAACTGTAACACAATTGCTTGTATGCATGCCTGTCTTCCACAATAGATTGTAAAAGTCTCTAAATTATTATTTTAAATTACGTATTGTGCTTGCAACACAGCAGGGATAAATACATTTTTGTTAAATGAACAAATGAATGAATAAATTAAATTATTGACTTAGCCCATACAATTGCTATTGGTGACAAGAAAACAGATTCACATGAGGCTTGTGGGTAACATAATGGAGGAGCAAGGATTAGAACCCACATCTGCTGATTTATACTCCAGTATTTTTTCCAACACACTGTTCCTGTTCTCTCAAGTTGAATACCAGTGCACCTTTGATATATAACATATGTAGCTGATTTAAAAGTAGTGTGTTTATAGTTGTTTTCTAAATCACCTGATTAAATAGTTCTCAAAAGAAACCCATATGAAGTAAGTCCATATTCTTGGGCATCTCGTACAAATGAAGCACTGAAATGTAATGTTTCTGATCACTCCTTCAGCCCATATTATTCTCATTTTAGCTCTGCTTCTTTGTGCTTTAATTCCAGGTGATGGGGCACTTAACATGACAAGGTATGGCATACAGCTTTTTGCTTTCTTAGGGCTTTATGACCAATAGGAGAAATTAACATTCTTACAGAGGAAAAAACTCTCAAATGAAAAGTCTCTGACATCTGTTTCCCTCATTTAGTTGGATCTTTTTAAGATCAGCTTATCTCTCTTGGCTCTTGGAATCTGAAATTGAAAACATTGCATTGATTTATGTATGTTGCTGTGATTTATGTACTGTTAAAATGAATATCAGATGGTTTTATGTTTTTGCAAAGGCAATAGGCCAAATAGGTAGATTTTATCTTATCATCTGAAAACCAGGAGGTTGAGACACGGGTATCAAATAACATCGCTTAATTGCTTTAATGACCTCGATATTTTAAAGACTTGGCCTTAACGAAAATTACTTTAAATTGAGTTGTAAGACATACATCCAGCACACATTTACTCGGTACCTGAACATAGACATAGGGAGCTTGGAGAAGCCTTCCACCAAGGCAGTTAGGCAAAGATACAGATAAATTCCACTTTAAAGGGAAGCAGATGACCAGAGGAAAATGTACCACCAAAGAGAAAGATATATTTGGATTATACAAACTATGAAGCGACCTGTGTGACAGCAAGAATCCCTCAAGAAAGAAACAATAATCTAGAGAATACTAAGTAAAAGACCTGGGCAACTCTTGTAAGATACCTTCACAGGAAATTCAAACCTGATGAATCCCAGTGAAATCTATAGAGGTTGCTGATAAATCTTGATTTCCAAGCCTGTTCATGTTTCTTTGAGATGAATGACTTGATGACATAAAGTCAGAAGACATCAGACACACACAACATCTCTGAATCCACTCTTTCAATAGCAAATATGCTCCTGCTTCATTTGACTAGTGAGTAGCAGATGAAATAGATTTAGCCAACTCTCTGATATTCCTTTTATTTCATGAAAGCCATATCAGAGGTCAGGATGGCATGTGTGCATGTGTAAGTTGGGGGATAGCTGTAAAATAGTAATAATAGGTACGGGTTTTGTGGTTGCACCACTAGATGGCAAATACCCAAAGTGTTATCAAATCGTATTAGGATTTTACAT
Organism: Equus asinus; assembly: GCF_041296235.1. Lineage (NCBI taxonomy): Eukaryota > Metazoa > Chordata > Mammalia > Perissodactyla > Equidae > Equus > Equus asinus. The sequence goes on from NC_091813.1 coordinate 47,756,918, forward strand.
TTGGTTATGTCATGCTGCATGTAAACCCAAATTAGCGAACGTGACACACTGCAGGAGGAGCTTTCCCAGTGAAACGCATGGGTCTACTAACTCTTCAACTCAAACATTTGCAGCTCTTTGAACTAAATGCTGCCATACTTTTTCTGACTGTTACTGCTCACTAGAGATAGGAGACTTGTTGACGTGGAATGCATCTTTCCCACCCAGATTGTGGGACCTTGAGACTCTGTCATAGCGTAACCTGCTTTAAGGTTTGTGGGACCTTAATAAATAACCCTCCCCCTCCTTCAAAGGAAGTCCAGAAGAATTTTTATATGGAATCAGGGGCGTGGGACGGGTGAGGTGGGGTGAGGAGTGTGGGGTAGAACAAAGGACAGAGGGAAGAGTACAGGGGTGAAGGAGTGGCCACATTCTCAGCCTTACCTGTCTGCTCAAAAACTTCTAGCAGGGGAAGAAAGTTGCAGGGGTACTACCCCACTCCGTGAAGGGGAATGAGAGGAAAGGAGGCTCTAGGAAGTCACCTGGTAGGACACCTGCCCCTCACGCCTCCCCTCTCTCACCTCCTCTACCGCACACCTGAGTCTGCACATGACTGGAGTATGAGCTGACTCAGTTCCAAATTGGAGGCCTGGAACTTGGAGAATTTCCTAAGTCAAGAATCTAGAATGCTAACATTCCTCACTTCCATTATTGTTGGTCCTGAATAACAGACTATAAACTTGATTCCGGAACTTTACTAGAATTTCTTGATTTATGACAAACCTTTTTTTTTCAAATGGTATAGAAAGTAAAAAAAAAAAAAGCAGAAAGATAAATCAGGACCAAAAAAGAAAACAAAATACATCAAAGCAACTAACGTATTTGTAAGCATGTCCTCCGTAACGACCTGTTGGCAGGTAATTATTTAGGAAGGTATTCCTTGAAAATGTATATTGATTTTGCAATAAAAATGAGACCAAAACTATGCTTCTAATTGCAATTGGTTAGTATGTATATATGAATTAACCTGATAATAAACTGTTGAATATTACAGACTACAGAAAGATGACACTTTTTTGTTCTACTATCTGTATTTTATTTTTCAGGTTTCTTGAACAATAATAAACTTAAGACAATAACAAAATTGGTGGTAACCTTACATTTACTCATTAGCTTATCATTTGATGATGAGATATTGATTGATGCACGTCCACAAGAGAACGATTGACAAAAGCGTATGAGGTATTTACCTATGGCAGTACTAACTCAAAGCTATGACTACATGATACTAGTAGCCAAGCGAAAATAAAAACTTTTAAAAAATCAAATTTGAACAGAACAAATAAGGATAATTTGACTTGTTTCAATATTCTCTCACGTTTCCTATCCTTTTTTCTAATGCCAAAGCAAAATTCAGTAGTATTCCTTTTTTCTGCTTCCAAAAGGGACTATCATTTCAAATTCTACAGTTTCAAAATGAGTATGATTCTAAACTTGAGAAAGTATTTTTGCCCCCAAAGTTTTTAACATTGTGATGCCAGCCAAATATCTAAATATAAACTGTAAAATCTACTCAACTTAGAATGGTCAATCTAAATCATTCCAAATATTTGTATTGAAACGAATGGATTAAACTGTGGACATTTTTGATACCTAAATATTTGCTTTGTATGTTTGCTTTATGTATTTCCAATTATCTCGTGCTTCACTCGCATGGTCTAAACTCACCTATGTTTCACTTTGACCTCTTGGCACAGTGTTTATATTGCCTTTTTAAGTGTATTTTTTTTGTAGAACTATAGTAAATTAGTTTTAAAATGAGACATCACGCTAATGTATTACAGAGACACTTTCATAGTCTAAATTCTGTGTGCTTTATTTCCCACCATCAATATCAGGAGGTACTAATGGAAAGAGTAAGAAGATAAGTTGTATGAATATTATTTCAAGTTAGACATCTGAGATATATCCTACCCTCATTTTTTACACGTAGCAATATAACCAAAGTATTATAATTTTTGACTTTACAAAATGTTGCACGAAATACCGAACTACAATATATAAATGGAGCAGTCTTTATTTTAAGGCAGTAATAGGTGGTTTCCTGAAATTTGATTTGGATTTGAGCAACGTACGATGAGGAAATAATGAATCTTTATTTATTTAAGGTACTGCAGTGATTAAAAAAGTGTGGGGGGAGGGCATATATTTAAGCAGCTGTATTATCTGATGATATCTATTTTACTGTAATCCACTTTTCATGGTACTAGGGAAAGTGTAATGAAAAAGAAAGAATGATTGGAAGGTCTGATCAAATCCTCCCCAAATTATGCCATCAAACATGCAGAAAAACCTATTATTATATAGATCTTAAGGCAGGCCTGAATTGAATTACTGCTTTGGTACTCAATCTCTTTGAATATGATTATTTTCCAAAATATGTAGAGGTGGATATAGATGAAAATTAATCTGCTCAGAGCATCCAGACCATTTAATCATCTTGACTGCATAGAGACAAATAACGTTCCTGGGGGTTGGGAGATCAAAGAAATTGTTCAACTTCTTTTACACCCACGATTATTTAAAAACAATCACCGAGAAGAGATGTTTTACATGAGAATCTCACGTTCTGGGAGGATTAAACGACAAGCTACAATTCAGTAAACATTTCTTGGATGAATGGTAATCTAAAGTATTCAAACGAGTTTAATATTAATTCAGACTTTGTATATACCTCAAACTGTGACCCAGATTGATGAAATTGAATCTCATTTCCTACAGAAACTCCACCTTTTAAAAAGTGTAATAGTTATAGCAGAAAATGGAGTAAGAGAGGCCCCACTGTTGTTGCCACGTCTGTACCAGAAAGGGACTCCTGTGTCTTGGGCTACAAATATCTCAGAAATGATATAATGATGGAATGCTCACATATGTTCATCAGTCTGGAGTCTGAAAACGATTCTACTTTTTTAAAAGGTAATAAAACCTAAGTACATGAATATAATAATATTAACAGCACATGCACTATACACGGTAGTTTACTAACCACTATTCTGCTCTCTATTTTGTTTTATTCTTACCATTGGAATTCATGCCTCCTTTATTTTCCATCACTGATATCAGGGGTTATTGATAAAATTATTTCCCTAAGTAGTATCTATGAATGCTAAAACAGGAACTTTACAGTAGATAGGATTAGTCCTAATTCATGGGTGAAGCAACTGGGACCATAAACACAAGGCAGCTTGGTAAGGCCACTTTTGTATCCAGAGCTGCAGTGACATTAGGTTGGGCCTTCTTATGTCAAGGCTCATTTTCTTGCCTCCAGCCAAGGTGTAGTTTACAGGGACTCCCAGATGCCAATGGATTACACGTATTTTTTTTGTACTTAAGTCCTAAACACTTCCTACAAAACAATCTCAAAAAGCATTCTCAGGGAAACACAATTTGTTTGGGGGAATTAGGATAGGAATACAAATTAAAATAAACATTTGAAACTGTATGTTTATTTTGTATAAAAGTGAACATTAGACTGTTAGATCTATTTTTAACATTAGACATATACACACATTTATGGAAGAAAAGCATTCTACTAGCATAATGGAGCTCATTTCATACTGGGGGAATTGTGTATGTGCCTAAGGAAGGAAGGAGGAATTCACTCAAACCACAGTCACTATGTCGCTTGACCCAGATCTATGCTGCCTTTTAGAGTTCGAGAAGTTCTATCATTTCTCGAATACAAACAGCAGACATTATATTTCCCTCTACTATGTAAAAAAATGTGCACATAGTTATCTTTAGGTCTGATATTATTGCCATTTTATGGTCAATTTTGAGTAACGAAAGTTTTGAGAAAGAAAGTTGAGTAAAGAAACAAAGTATCTGCTTGAAGCTCTGCCCACACTGTCGTCTGGTGTCTGGGCTTCCCCACCATAGATTATAGTAGTTCTGTTGCCCTATCACTGTATCTGCTGCCACCAGCCTCTAGACTATGATGTCCTATGCTCTTTTCACACTCCAGTCCCAAAACACTATTTCCACACTTCAAAACCAGATGTTTTAGTAAGGGCGTCCCAGAAGCAGGCTCTGAGTCAAAGATTTGAGTGAAAGTCATTTATTTGAAAGGTGAAGGAAGTGCCCTAAAGAAAAGATAAAATGAGACTGGGAAAGGAAGAGAGCCAATAAAGGATGCTTTATCAAGCCAGCCGGCACCATGCGCAATGGTGCTTAACGCCACTGAGGAACATCCTCAGCATCCACAGCAATATCAACTTGAGTTAATGTCCCTTCCATCACTGGGCTGGAATTGGGCTGGAATGAGGTTGAAATGGGTTATGTAGACAAGCAGTTCTCACATCTGATGCTTCTTGTTATCAACTGTAGAGCTTTGTAAAACTACCACCTTCTTGATCCCATCACAAACCTATTGAATCAGATTTGAGGAGGCGAGATTGGGTAAAGTTAATGATAGGAATTTGCATTACTAAAAGCATGCACAGGTGAAGATGATGGGCAGCCAGCTTTGGGAATGGCTGGCACAGACACAAACTCGTCACTCACATACTAGCCAGTTTTCCTTTGTGTTTAAAAAATAAATAATAACAGAAGTATCTGTTTATTCTTCTCTTTCTTTCCAGTTCTCCTGTCATTATGCCAGATCACGTCTTCACTGGCATTTGCCGGATTATTAAACAACCTTTTAACTGGTTTTCTTTGATTCTCATTCCACTGTGCCATTAGCTGTCATGGCCTTGCAAGGCTCATTTCTAGGCTTCCACTCTTCTTACTCTAAACTGCTTCCCTTTGGCATCATATGCACTTATGTACAGATGACACACACGTTTCTCTCTTCAGTCAAAATCTCTTCATTGAGTTTCAAATCCATCTTTACAATTGCCATTTGCTATTTCCTCTTGAACATCTTAAACTTCAATCTAACAAAAGTGCTGTCACCATCTTCTCCCCAACTTCCTCCAAAATTTCTCAAAGGAAAGTTCAGTCTTTTTGGCCTGATATTCACATAAATCCATTATCTGACTGTAAGCAGCATTTCAAATGTTGCCTTTCATTACAAGCTTGCAGCTAGGCCCTGGACACACAAAACTGAGTTCTCTTCTTTCCTCCAATCCACTCAGTGGCTGCCCATCCTTCACCCTCATTGAGAATCCTTATCTGAGATGTCTTTCTTCCATGTATTTGTTGCCTTTGTTGGCCTTAGAAAAGTCCCTTCGAACTCTCTTTTTCCTGTGTACAGATTTAAATGTTTTACATATTTGAGTTTTTCTATACAAATGTTTTTATATTACATTTAATTTTTTATTGTAGTCTAAATATTTTGTTAATTTACAGAGCAGCTAATATAGCATCATATTGGTTATAAACACTCATTCTATAAGGAATGTCTTAGAGATTATACAAATAACTATTTCCAAAGATGGGAAATATTCTATGAAGGTTTCTACTCCTGGAGATTCGGTATGTGAATAATCTTTACTACCAATTGAAGAGATTAGAAATAATTGTACTAAGATTTGCCAGAATACCAGAAGAAAGCCCTCCTAGAACTAAGTGTGCGGATTCTAATAATAAGACATTCATTCAACCATTCATTCATTTGCTCATTCATTCCTACACTCATTCATTCATCCGTCACTGAGAACACCGTCCTAGGCTATAAAGAGAGAGCTGTGAACCAGATTCACATTTTGTATGCTGCCAAAGAGTTCATATTCCAGTTAGGGAGATGCACAATTCACAGATGCAAAAAAATGAATGGAATAATTTCAGATTCTTGTAGTGAGTACATAGTATACTGGATACTAGAAAATAATTTGAAGTCAATCCAAAAAAATGTGAGTGTGAAACCAGAGCCACCACTTCCTAGTAGAGTGATTTTGGGCTCATCACTTGATCCCACAAATCTCAGTTTCCCCATAAAGTGGGTTTCTTAGGAGGAAAAAGAATCTAATATTCTTAGCAAAATACCTGATACACAGGAAACCACAGAAATTCTATTAACTATACGAATAATAATATTTGCTGTTGTTGTTATTATCATCTTTGACCGATGCTGGCTCCAGGAGGGTGAGCAGTCTCGTTGGTGAGTGGCTTTTCATTCTCACAGATCTGGAATTTTTAACTAAGTTTCCAGAAGTGTTCTCTGGGAATGAAATAAAGCATTGCTAATAATTCCTTACGTGGACATGAGAAATGTTGTTTCCATTTGACATTCAAAGCGTCCTTCTGGCATATTTACAAAAACCTTGTTTATAGATGATACAAGCACAATGCAGAAAGATTTATTATCTGGCTCAAGGTCACATGACAAGTGCCACGAAATTTGTCCTGTATTATTCCAAGCATGCTAGATGATTCTGACCTCAGTCTTTTTCCTAGAGGCAGGGTAACCCTGAGTGGAAAGGAGGAGTAAGTCAATTTTTTAAAAATGTGAATACAAATATCCTCATGAGGATGGCTCGAGGGCCTTGTTACCTACAGGTCTCCATGTTAAATACACACACAACAGGCAAGCTGAGAGTGTGGAAAATGCAGCAGAAGTAGCAACTTAATATACCCCATTTCAAGGATATCTTGGATATTTTACTATAAAAACTTTTCTTTGCTGTTTAATATAATTTGCATAGCTCTTTTATTAATTCTTTTAACATCTGTGGAGGCCTATTTTGTGAAAAAATTCAATATACGACTCTGGGAACCAGAGAGTTTATACAGGCCTTACTTAAGAAGAAGGACTAATTTTGGAAAGCTTTCTAGCTTATACTCCTTCAAGCATCTCCCTGATTTCCTCTTTGAATCGGTGCTTGTCTGTTCAATTTGACCAGTCAAGGTGGTTGGGCAGAAATGGAAGAGAGCTTGTGGAGCAGAAACTGTGGGTTTGCTCCTTTAATGCCTTTCCCACTCCTCTTCTCCTTTGCCTTCCTCTAAAATAATAGCACAGCATCAAATTCCCGGTGTCCCTTGCAGCTACGAGTAGCCAGGTTCTACCCACCATCTGCCAGTGCCTTCTTTCCCTGCTCTTTTCTTTCTACGTAGAGTGAACAGATAATGTCTGGAAGCAGCCGTTGCAAAAATGGTACAGCAAGAAAATAAGAAGCAGCAGTGTCTATCCCTCGACCTCTTGTATGAAATCAATGTACTGTAAAGTGTTGGAGTTGCTGATAAGCAGCATTCTGTTATTTGCAGGTCCCTGGAATAGTTGGATAAAATACTGCCAGCCTCTCAAAATTCTCGTCAACAGATTCCATGTTTTATATTTGTGTTTGTGGGAGAAGCAACTGATGCGTATTTTTGTTAAGTACTTTAAAACAATGTATTGGAAACATGAAAAGAAGACTGAACTTTCAAAACATGGACTCAATAAGTAATTATTTTTTTACTGCCTGAAAATGAAAATTTCTCCTCTTCTGGAGTGGAGTGATAGGTCAAGAGCAAAGTGTTACTTACTTCTTAGTCAAGAAGAGGATATCTCCTTCAGTGGCATTTAATGCGAGACAAATTAAAAAAAGAAAAATGATATGTGAAGCCAAATGTCATTGTCTTAAATGGCATTTCCAGCAAAAGGAAGTGGGATTTTTGGGGAAAATACTTGTTAGAAGTGGCTAGGAACCTGGGAAACTGGGCTCTCTTTTGAGTTCACCAATTGCTTTTCACACATCTTTGGATTAATCAAGTAGGTTCTTTGTGCATAAATTTCCTTATGTTTTGAATGTTATCCATAGCACTTGCTATCTCTCAACTCTTGCTTTTAAGACAATAAATGTATGTTAAGCACTTTGAGTATCTTCAAAGGGGATACTTGTCAAGTGTCAGGAATGTATGATCATTAGCATTATGCTTCCATATAATTTAGGAAAAGATGACACTCTGCCTGGTTACTGTCAAAACAGATTAGAACGTTGACCAATCATCACAATGATATTTACTGAAAATGAAATATGTTCTTTTCCAATCTAAGTTGTGGTCAAAGATCCTTTTGCTTTGAGTGATAAAACCATTTGGTAAATTTAATCAGGGATTCTGCTGCAACTGTTGTCAATGGCTCTGTCAAAATGGTCTTTGATATTTTGCTATTTAGCTAAATGAATTTTAGAGATGAAAGACCACTAAATATTAGGAATAGAACTTTAATATATGTGTAGAATTTATTCAGGGTTTAAGATTTCCTACCTCCCCTCCCAAACTCGGTCTTATTCAGTGTTCTCTCTCAGTAAAAGACCCCATCATCCATTCAGTCTGCAATCTAGCAAACGTAACAATGACAATTATGTCATCACTAACATGTGTAGAGAGATTTTTCGTTTATAAGCTCTTTTACAGATATATCTGTCCATTTGATCATTGATCATTAGGGAATCAATGAAACTTAGGGCTGAGAATATAAGCCAGATGGTAAAAACTCCATTTTCTAATGCAACAATCTAACAACCTACAGATTACTGAAAGTAAGGCTGGATGGAAGGAATCAGATGGAACAAGTTTGAAATAATGTGGAAAGCCGAGTGCATTGTTGAGGATCTGCTTGATGTTGGTGTTCATGAATTTTAATGGAATCATTTTTCCTGGCCCCTGTGATTTTCCCCAGCACAGCAACGAGGGTTATTGGGTTGATATAGGACTGTGTTTTTTCAGAGCCATGTGCCAAAAAGAAAGATGGTAAAAGGAAGAGGGTTTGTGAAATAACAGACACCGAAATCTAAGCCTGATATAATAGAGAAGGGAAGAGAGGAGAGTACTATTGGTATGATAAACACTTTAGAAGTCACTTTATAGGGATTTCCCATATAGTCAGAAAACAGCAAGAACAATTGAACAAAGAGTTGAATGGAAGCTTCAGTCAAAGAATGGAATGTTTGAGTTAGTGCTTTTGGAGAATGAATTTTTATGGTAGTGATAAGGTCAAAGAGATGGCTATGGGGGTAGAGCATGGTAGGCCATGATTCTGGAGTGCTTGGTCATGTGTGTACTGAAGTCAACTAGCCTGATGAGAGACTATGGTTCAGATGACAAAGTATTCAGTGAATCAGGGGAAATTTCTTGAGTTTCTTGGTAAACAGGAACGTGTAAGGGAAGATAACGGTATAGCTAATTAATAATAATAATACCTAACACACTGGGTACAACTTATAATATGTGAAATACTGCTGTAAGTGTATGTCATATATTATTTCATTAGTAATCTCAATAATCCCATGAGTTAAGTAAAATGATTTTTTCCATTATAAAATGAAGAGACTGAGGCACAGAGAGGTTAAATAACTTCTGGCCACCAGAAGCTCATCATCTTTCCTTGTTAAAATTGTGCATCTCCCCCTTTTTGAGCAGATAAACGAGGCCTAGACATATAACACCCTGAGTGCTTACTGCATGCACAGTGCTTACAAGATCATGTGTGTCAAAAAAGGCCAGTATACCACTAAGAAGCACAAATGGGAAAATACGTAAAATGCAACCAGCTTCCTCTGATCCAGGTCAAGCCATGACAACATTTGCACAGATGAACTCTAATCATGCAAACATATGGCACAGCACTGCCACCTTGTACTCGGGATGATAGCCTCTGATTGAATGGAGCAGACACTTCAATTTAGCTAAATATGTGAATGGAGGATGGGTCACCCATAGTACTTGGTCCTGGAGTCAAGAAATCTGGGTCTGAGTCATGGTCTAGCATTCATTATTTGTGCCACCTTGGGTAAGTAATGGGAAATTCTGTTTATTGGGCATCTATCACGTGATACGCACTTTGATAGGACTATTACTAACTTACTTAATCTTAACTCTCTTACTGTGTAAATTAATACCCTCTCTAATTGAGTAAGTTAGAGATTATCATTACCTCATTTTGCTGATGAAGAAAGAAAAAGAAGTGAATTGTAAAACGCACACAGGTTAGAAAATGAGTCTCATGTACAGGACTGTGACTCAAAATCCAAGCTCTGTTTCTTACCTCATGTCTCCTAGGATGCTTGAGATCTTAGAATCTGCATTTCACTGTGTGTAAAATGAGCATAGAATAACGCCCTTAGGAGAGGATCGTTGTAACGTTAAACTAGAGAATGAGGCAAAGCTATTAGCATGACAGAAGTTTATTGTTGACACTTCTACTGATAACTGTAAAATTAAGCTCCATAATTTAGACCATTGGCAAAGAAACTTAAAGTGAAAGTTCTGAGCTATGACATATTTTGAAAGAAACATAATGTTTTGAAATTCATATTTTGCAAGTCAATTGCAGGGCCCTGGGAAAACAAATGAGGGCTGATGCCTTGTTTTTCCCATGGTCCTGAAGGGCTTTTCATATTATAATAGCTCAAAAATACAATATAATCATACTTCAGAATGAAATATTTCTAGCACATGCACCTCTCGGTATTGCATGAGACCAGATTTTGTACTCAGTAGACCTGAATGGATTATCCGAGATGAGACTCCGTTGGTCAGAGAATGCAGAAGCAGCACCCAAGCAGAGTAAAGCAGGGAAGGCTGACCTCTGCTTCTGTGGCCACTTATTGTCCACACCATCTAAGTCTTTGGGTCCCAGCCCTAAGTCAAGCAAACACACAAAATTAAAACGAAATAAATAAATGAAATGACAAGCCGCGAGGTAAGGGAATCCGAGATAGGGAACAGAAAATCGTATCTGTTGAGGGTTAGAATCCAAGTTAGTAATTTTTAAAACATGATAACACCAAATTATTCGTAACAAACTCTCCTGTAAATATTCTTAAACTTCTCTAGTATTTATGGCTTTTCCTCATAAAATATTAAGCTTATCAATTGATGTAAAGTTATTTAAATCTTAATATAGCAACTATTTCTAGGAAATAGAGGGTGGGTCTGGGGATTTCTGTCAAAATTTTCTATCTCCTTTTTTTCAGGTTTCCAATTTAAAATAGCCTTTTTGATGTAATTTAATAAACTTTTACTGAGTTATGTATTCTTTGGAAAAATGCCTAGTAACACAGATTATCTAGAGATAATATAACCATGTTAGATAAGTATCTTGAATTGGGTTTACTATGCTCATAATTCAAAAGGTTCTAGACTTTCTTGTTCATATTTAGAATGCCTTAACTGAAAGCATGTCTTCATCAATATCTCTTTTATAATGCAATTATAGCATGAAAGTATTCTGAAAGCAAGATTAATAGACTATTACAAGAATAACTGCTCAATTTCTGTTCTTAAATTTCTTCTATGTGATGTTGCAAGTTCCAATCCCTTTTAAAGGCTGCTACTGTCTGTATATTTTGTAGGCTTTGCCACATCCCGTATTGTTGTTTTCTGATTCCTTGTAAGTGTTCTTGCTTTGTAATATATTCATGTCATATCTCATTAGACATAAAAATGAATATTAGGAGAAAAATGTGTAGTAATCTAGGTTATTGTAAAGTACTAGATTTTGTTCAAGCATTACTTTCCTATAAGCTATATGGAGTCACCAAAAACAATGTATATTAAAATAGAAAAACACTATTTATACCATGTATCTACCTGAGTCCAATCAGGAGACATAGCCACGTGGTAATTTAAACAGGGAAAATTTAACAAAAAGAATTATTAAGCAATGACAAGGGAGTAATTATAAAGATAGAAAGAGGGAGAGTAGCCAAGGAAGGACAAATCTGGAATATGGATTCAGATCACATGGCAAAGGTATAATTGCAGCCCACTGGATGGTGCAGAAGTTCACTGGGTTGTCTGTGCAGAGCTGATCCATAGTCAGCAGGTAAGATGTACAACCTGTGGGGCACAGGTAATCTGAAGCTAAGAACTGGAAGCACAGAATGAGTCAGGGCAGAATCCAGAGCCCTTCTGTTCGGGGGTTGGGTTGGTATGGCTCTGGGTAGCTATATAGGATGAAGGTCATGCAAACAGCGTGCTGGTGGGCCAGACCCACACGGCCCCCTTCATTCACACCATCCAGAACTACAATGAGGGTGTGGGCAGCCCTGAACAGCACTGGGCACAGGCTAAATTTGTCTGGTGCTTCCAGCCACTCTGCTGCTTCCTGAACTAGAAAACACAGTGTGGAAGCTGTGCCCTGTAAGCACTTGACCCTTGAAAAAACTCCATGGGACAGACAGTGGGAAAAAAATGCACCAGCAAGAAGAGAAGCGTGTCCTCCTGAAACATCTCTCTATCACCCTTTACTGACAGAGCTTAACATCACACCAGCCAGAAAAGAGGAAAAAAAAATGCAAAGGGCCCAGATTGATTTTCACAGGTCAGGCAACAAAGAATGAATTAACTGCTCCATGCCTCTGTTATTTTTAAGATAAAAAATGATCCATTTAAGTATTTTGTAGTCACAGAACAGGTGTATCCTGAAGTTTGCATCAGTTTTTCCCAATCACCCGAGAAAGACAGTAATGTATTGGCAGCATGAGAGAGGAGCACTGGTCTTGAGGTTGGACAAGAAGCTTACCCTTTCTCAATCTCCATGTCTTCATCTGTAAAATAAGAAAGTTTAACAAGATCAGTTATTTCAAAGTTTAGTAGGAAAACTCCTGAGACCCTGCGGAATCTCTCAAAGGTCAAAGATGACTGGGAGGCAAGATAGCTGGAGTTTTGGACTCCCCACTCATTGTTCCACTAGAGCTATGCCACTATTATTTATTTGTCTAACAGGGTTCCTGTGAGGAAGAGGGAGCCTAGAGGCCAGGGTGTGACTTTGACTGGGGTCTGGCTACGTGGGGACAGACTGTTAACATCTTTGGCCTGCTTTCACACAGCTTCGGGAACTACAGTTCTAGTCTTAGTAGGGTTTTATTTGAGGAAATAGTTCTTCTACATTTAAATGAATGTCTGAAAAACAATGAATTGAAGGATATCTAGGGTTGCTTCCAACTCTGAATTTCAATAGCTGCTTGTTTTTATTACATTACATTGTTACCTTTTGTTACTTGTGTTTGGCTAGGCCTTAGCCCAGATTTTGTGGTCTTCTTGACTCTTCTCCAAGCATTTGGATCTCAACTATCTGTAGCTATTTGTTTGCTCCCTGGCTCGTGGACATGACTCTGATCATCAGCTCCATGGATGGATGTGTCGTTCGTTCTAGTCAGTTGTCCCTCCAGATCAGCCCCAGCCTCTACAGTGTGATGGATTCCAACGTCTTCTGTGATTCTATCCATTCCCAGCTGGTTTTCTATTTATTATTCCTAATGATTGGCAGAGCTATGAAGAAAGAACAGAAAGGTGTGGGAGTTTGATTAGATTAACACACGTCAGATTTAAAAGTAGGAGATGATTGTGAACTAAGATTGGGTAGGTGAGTTTAGGAGCAAGGAAAACAATAGATGCATCTGACCTGTGAACACTCATCCATCGCCATGGGTGCACCAAAAGTCAATCTGGTCTAACCTTATCACTTCTGACATACCCTTTGATGGTCATGAAAATACCCTCGACATTTCCTATGAAGAAACAACTGCCCAAGTTGCTCAGTTAGGTCAATGGCAGTCTTGTGGCCTTGGATGACAAATGCTGCAGAGTTCACCTACCTCCCTGCCTCATAAACTGCTCCTGAGTCTCCTCCATGATGATACTCCATATCTTTTTTTTTAGGGTTTTTGTTTTTGCTGAGGGAGATTAGCCCTGACCTGAGCTAACGTCTGTGCCAATCTTCTTCCACTTTATACATGGGTTGCCTTCACAGCTTGGCTGATGAGTGGTATAAGTTGGCACCTGAGAACCAAACCTGTGAACCCGGGCTGCCCACTATGCCATGGGCCAGCCCCTCCCTATCTTGTACATGTCTTTTTGATGTTTCCTGTGGGACTGCAGTAATCAAGAATTTGACTGCAAAAGAGTATGGTCCCTTACTGTGGCAAAGGCGGTATTTACTACAAGCTGATGGTAGGGCCTACCCCATATCTCTCAGCTAGAATAGACATATTTGAGAAAAACGTCTCTGTAATATTTTCCATGAGGTTATACAAATATACTAGTTTTGGGAGAAAATTTGTTTTCTAGGCTGTATTAATTAGACTTATCTCCTAAGCTATTCTTCAAAAGAGACCCAAAAAATCTATAAATAAAATAGAATTCTTTTTCTCTTAACTAATAGTCGAGCGTAAGTAGGCAGACTTTTCTCCACAAAGACATCCAGGGACTCAGATGCATTTGTGTTGTGTCTGGTACAAATGTTATGGGCTTCCGTTTGTGGGTCTAAGGCAGTTATTCCATTTTACTTTGTTTACAGGGTTAAAGGTATCTCACCAGTTCTTTGGAGGGGGCTTGGGAACATGGCAGTCAAGCACCCTCATTTTAAAAGATTTGAAGTGGAAACTGCACACGTAACGGGGTCATACCTATTGTGCATGGTCTCATTTAGCAGCAAGTCTATGCACTTGTGGTTATATGCTCCATTTTTTGCTAAGATGAAGAAGGGGAGAATGAATAACTTAACAATGGGTGACAGTAAGGTGCAATTTAATATATACATTGGATCATAGATTACTTCATCACGACAGCTTCTCTTCTCATATAATTCAGATAGAAATTTACTGCTTACACTTGACATGTCCACAACAAAACTAAATACGTCTGCACAAAACTATTCCTTTCCCCTGATCTCTAGTTGGATAAAAAAAGCATTATTTCTTTTTCATTGACACAAATAATTATCCCTGAATATTCTTTTGCTCTCCCGCAGTCACGCAACCCCCCATGGACGTCTTTTTAGTTGTCTCCCCACGAACTTTTTAATTCAAGACCTGATAGTCCTGTTCTTAATTCCTTGCTTCTCTCTGTCTGCTCTTCTCTACCCTCACTCTCCCTGCCTTAGCTCAGGCCCTACATATCTCACCTTTTGGTTCATTGGTGATAGCCTATGGTTCAATCATGCCATACCATATTTACCTCCTTGATGTCTAGTTCAGTGCTTGGAATGTAGTAAGTTATTGAAGTAATTTTAAATTCCATGGTAAAGGGGAAGCAGTCCTGTGTCTATGACTTTAAATAAGTATGCGTGTGTATGTGTCCACGTTCAATACAATCAATGCAACATAGATAAGACAGGTTTTAGTTGTTTCACCTCCTGTCTTGTAAACCAGAATTCAATGACAAAAGTAAAATATATGAGCACTGTATGGCAATTATATGCAAAATACCATTTGAAGTATGTGTGAAAATAAAATCGTGAGTTAAAAGCACGGAACTATCTATTGTTTTACTTGTAATTTTTAAAATGGGCCAAAGAATAAGTATCAGTGGCACATTTTTAAAATCTGGAATGTAGGGGCTGGCCTGGTGGCACAGTGGTTAAGTTCACATGTTCCACTTAGGTGGCCCGAGGTTCACCGGCCCACATCCTGGGTGCAGACATGGCACCACTTGGCACGCCATGCTGTGGTAGGCATCCCACGTATAAAGTAGAGGAAGATGGGCACGGATGTTAGCTCAGGGCCAGGCTTCCTCAGCAAAAAGAGGAGGAATGGTAGTAGTTAGCTCTGGGCTAATCTTCCTCAAAAAAAAAAATCTGGAATGCACAGTCATGCACTCAACATTCAGTCAAGTATTTAAAGGAGTCGAACTAGCCTTGGCTACTTGTGCTGCTTGTTCGACTATTCCTGTCTTCTCCTTCGTTCATCTTTCTTTCCTTCACCTTATTTTATTTAGTCTCAATTTTTAGACTTACGATAATTAGTTTAACAATGAAATAGAGTTTAAGTTTTAGGTTTCATTTTCTGAGGATACTTTAAATTAATAATGGCAATAGAAACATTCCACTCAAGAAACGTCTAGTTTCGGTAATTTATTTTTTAAAAGTTAGCATTTACAAACCTATTTTATGTTGGTTCATTAAGAGTAGCATTTTCAAAAACAGTTGATTCATTGCACACATAAAACATGATAATTTTTGTACAGCACCCTGGAGTAATCTGGGGACGTTTATTTGGGGCTTGGTAACAAAGATTATGATTTCTTTACATTAAATAATTTTGATAAGTAAATTAATATATAAAGAATCAGAAGGACTTTCAAATAAAAATTTTCCATGAGTTTTTATTCAAAATCACAACCTTTTCTAAAAGATATTATGTTTGAAATGACTACATACAATTTCTAATCAGGACCTTGATCATGATCTCTTAAAATTCTAAGTGACCACCATTGATGATGTAGCCGCCCCTGACTCAGGAAGGGTTAATCACTGGAAAAGGCTTGCCAACAAACTGTGACCCAGAGATGAGAAGGCCGGTTAGCCAATGACGGGTAAGACCTCAAGGGGGAGGCAACCTAAGCCAGGCATCGGTTGCCCGGGGACACAGATGGAGACACGATATCGATATCGGGCGCAGGAGGAGCCGTTACCTAGGAGGCCTTGCCTGCTCCGAGATAAAAATATATGAGCACAGCAAAAATATGATAATATCAAAACAGAGGCCAAGGGAGGGCTCTTTGAGAAATCACTAAGAATTCTTGGCATTCGCTAATTACTTCATCCAGAACACCTGTGTATGTTTAACAGATGTAAGCTATGTATATATTGAAACGCTGGTTATAATAAACTCAGAGTGGCTATCAGCCCTCTCCACATCTATCCTGATGTGTACGTTGGATTGCGACACTGACAGATGAGACAATTTGTTGAGCCCAGGAGGTGATTCAAAATGTAAAATTATTTATTAAAAGCATTAAAGAATTAGAAATACATTTAAAAAATATCAAGCTTTCCATTATTTTAATTTATGGTAATATCACAATACAAATGGATTTGAAATTCAATATTTTTTTAAAAACTTAAGTAAAATACTTTGTCCAGCTTTATTGAGATACAACTAATGTAAAATAAACTGTACATGTATGAAGTGTGAAATTTGATGAGGCATTACATATGTATATGCAAATGAAGCTATCATCACTATCAAGAAAATGAATGCGTAAAAAACATAGAACTCTGTTCATATCCCTTTGTAATTCATCCTCCCTTTCCTCTACCATATCCTCAGGTAACCAATGATTTCTATCCTATAGATGAGTTTACATTTTCTAGAATTTTTAGTGTGAAATCATACACTTCTTTTGGTGAGCATAATTATGGGTAAATGTCTAAGTTATATGGTAAGTTTATGCTTAAACTAACAAGCGTTTTCCCAAGTGCTTGTAACATTTTACATTTCTACCAGCAGTGTATGTTCAAGTTCGTTCATGTCCTATGTATCTAATATTTGGTATGGTGAATCTTTTTAATTTTAATGATTCTAATAAATGTATAATATTTTTTATCTTAGTTTTAATTTGCATTTCCCTAATGACTAATGGTATTGAGAATTTTTTCATGTACTTATTTGTCATCCATGATATCTTCTTTGCTGAAGTGTTTGTTCAAATATTGTGCACATTTTTATGGACTCCTGGTTTACTCACTAATGAGTTATAAGAGTTCTCCACATCTTCTGGATACAAGTCATTTGCTGGGTATATGTTTTGCCAATATTTTCTCCCAGACTGTGGCTTGCCTTTTCATTTTCTTAGTAGTAATAATTGAATTTGTACTTAAAAATGTTCTCACAAAGAAAATGCTAAACCGAGATGTCTTCACACAAAACAGAGTTAATAACATATACAAAAGTAAAATATATTAAAAGAAAGGAACAAAGGCTGGAGAAGGGGAGGTGGAAGAATCCTGTGATAAAGACCTTATAACATATATGAAGTAGAATAATATTACTTGAAGGTAGACTGTCATGAATATTCTAACCACATCAATTAAAAGGAAATAGTTTTATATTGGATTTAAAAAATCTGACATTATGCTGTACATAAGAAATCATTTTAAATAAAATATAGAAATAGTTAAATGTATAAGTTTGGAAAAAGATATTCCACGCTTACATTAATCAATAGAAAACTGGAAAGATTATATTTATATAAACATAGATTTCAGAGCAAGGAATATTATGTGGGATAAATAGGGTCGTTTCTTGATGATAAAGGGGTTAATTCATCTAAAATCATAACAATCTAAATTTTATGCACATAATAACAGAGCTTTAAAGTATGTGAAGCAAAATCTGGTAGAACTGAAAAGTAAAATAGACAAATTCACAATTGCAATCAGATATGTCAACACTCCTCTTTCAATAATTGATGGAACAAGTAGACAGAAAATCAATTGGGATACAGAAGATTTGAACAACAAAGTAAACAACTTGACATAATTGACATATATACGACATCCCACCATAAAACAGCAAGAATACCAATTCTTTTCAAGTGAAAATAGAATATTTATGAAGATAGATCATTTTCTGGTCCATAATAGAGGTCTCAATAAATCTAAAGTAATTCAAGTATGTTCTCTGAACAAAATGGAATTAAACTAGTAATAAACAACAGAATAATATATGGAAAATCCATAAATATTTGCAAACTAAATAACTTAACATCTAAATAACACATGGGCCAACAGAGAAATCACAAAAGAAATTAGAAGTATTTCAAACTGAGTAAAAAAGAAAGCATAGTGTATCAAAATTTGTGGAGTGCAGTTTAAGCAGTGCTTAGAAAGAAATCTAAATAAACACTTTTCATTAATTAAACACATGTTAGAAAAGATAAAAAGTCTCAAACCAATGACCTTAGCTCCCACTTAAAAACTAAAACAAGAAGAGTAAATTAGACCCAATAAAAGTAGAAGAAATGAAAAATAATGATAGAGATATAATAATAAATAATAAAGATAAGCTATAAAATGAAAATAAATAATTGTAGATAATAAGGTTAAGAGCAGATATAAAGGAACACAATAGAAAAAATAAGTAAACCTCATATCTTAATCCTTAAGACACTCAGTTGAATTGATAAATCTCTAGTCAAACTGCCAGGAAAATAAAAGAATAGACACAAATCACCAATATTGGGCAAAAGAGGAGATAGAGTCTACAGACTTTGAAAAGATAATAAGAAATATTTATGGACAACTTTATGCTAATAAATATAAAAACTTAGATGAAATCATTAAATCCATTAAAAACACAAACTACCAAAACTCATCTCCAAAAAATGACCTGAGTAGCCCCAATTGAATTTGTAGTTAAAAATCTTCTCACAAAGAAATGCCAGGCCCAAAGTTCTTCACCGCAGAATTCTATCAAACATTTAAGGAAGAAATCACTTTAATTGTACTTTAACTCATCTAGAAAATTGAAGAGGAGTGGATACTTTCCAATCCATTTTTTGGAGCACCACATTATCCTGATACTAAAAACAGATAAAATATTCCTAGAAACAAAAGCTATACACCAATACCCCTCATAAATATAGATGCAAAAATTCAAAAGCAAATTTTAGCAAAGAGAGTCCAACAATATGTAAAAAGCTGCCAAGTGGGGTTTACCCAGAGAATGTAAGTTCAATATTTGAAAATCAATGCTTGTTAACTGATAGTATATTAACAGAATTATTAACAGAATAAGTGGGAAAAATTATATGATCACCTAAATAGACAAAAAGCATTTGACAAAATTTAATGTTCGTTCCTGATAAAAACTCTCAGAAAACTAGGAGAAGAGTTAAACTCCCTTAATCTCACAAGGGACATCTATGAAAAACCTGGAATAAGCACTCTTCCAGCAGCAGCCTATAAGTCTTTGCTGGCTTCACAAGTAGATGTGTGTCAGAGAACTTTTTCAGTCATTCAGCAGGTCATGGGGACCATAGGAAATGCCACCCAGTTTAGGACGCTCTCCAAGGATAAAATAAGACTGCTGACAGCTGGAGGGTATTGGCCATAGGTCTCAATTTCTCCAAGGCCTACCTGGCTGCCCCAGTGCTGAGAGTCTTGGTATTTCCAGGCCCCCCTGTAACCCTGTCATGTAGCACCGGTGGGTGTGGTCCATTGCTGGGAAGCTTGACCTGAGAGTGCAGGTTCCTCACAAATGAGAACATCCCTTAACCTTTATCCGTGCTGTCTCATGATGCCAAAGACAGCACCTTGATATAGTTATCATTTAATCTATATCTACTTATCACAAAATTATATTTGGAGGGCTAAAAGTGAGGAGTTAAAATAGTCTTCTTTCCCATCAGTATATCAATCCCAACTCTTCTTTTGTCTATTAGGGCTGCAGAATTCTCAGAGATCAGGGAGGAGCAAATAAAGAATGGCATGGAAAGAGGCTGAAATCATCATTTCCCCACTGATAGTAAATTAAGCCATTGAAAGAAAACCCACGATCCAGAGTACAGTCTCTTTCCATCTCCCCTCTAATCATTGTTCTTTGAGTATTAACACATTGTTCATTTGATTCTTACAATAAAATGTGCATATTCTTTCCTCTAAAGCATTTAGCATTCTTCTAGATGATCATGAACATTTTTGCTTGCTTGAGAAGTGCCTGTTCCTTTGATGTGTACGCTGTGAACTTTGCATAAACAACACTATAGCTGTAAAACAACGCCAGATTACCTTGGTGATTGACAATTTTTGCTTTTCATCAGGCTAGTTTAGTACTATGAAGACTGCTTTTATTTCAGAATTAATTCCACTTAGCGACCCTTCAGCAAGCATGCTCTGACCGTTCATAATCACAGCTAAATATGTTTTTAGCTCATTATCTGGCACATTTTATTATGCCCCTGGCTACACAAAGAGCCAATGCACTCTCAATTGATCTTCACATAGAACTGAGTTTAGAAAGGTGCACAGACAGCATACAGTCAATGTAAAATATATACATACATGTATTTACATATTTATTCATATATCCACACAAATATACATCAAATGTGTTTTTAATATATTGAGAACTTATTAGAAAAATGGAAACTGGATTTTGTTTAAGAAACTTTCAATAAGTAAATAAATCTTCCTTTTTTCTGTCCCCAAATCTATCCTCAGGAGATCCTATTACATAATTTTAAGAGAAAAACATATCCTAAAAGTGTGAGTTTAGACTATACACACAAAACACACACTCACTCACATAGTTGGAATAAAAATAGAACCTCAGAAGTTTCCTTTTTAAAAAAATAATGATTCCCTAACTGATTCCTATTGTTCATCTCCTCCAGGACTGACCTCCCAGGTTGAGAAAACAAAACCTGGAAAGAAGTCCAAATAATCTACAATAAATTAAATCCTTTCATACTTGAGGAAGCAGCTTGAGATCAGGGAGCAAATTAACATATAACTTCATCTCCAGATGTGCCCTCTCTTGCATTTTTAAGCCTACACGGGACCAGTTATCTAATTTTAAAAAGGTTGTTTATATTAAGAGCTCTTAAATTATTATATTTCATAGAGCATTTCTTAAATTCAAAGTTTGTGTCTTTTTAAATAGCTAAGTCAATGACGTTTAGCACCGATTAATCAGGCTAAATTAGAATTGTAGTCGTAACTAATGTTTTAAAAATTTAGACCAAATAATCATGATCAGCAGCAGGCACCAGAATCTTTGGATACTCAAAAAACATTCTGAGCAATCTCCATGTTGCATTTCTCTTGGTCTCTGGAAACAAGTGGCAAACGTAGTTGAAAGTAAATGAGCTGTTCTTTCAATTTAATTCAAGATGTTTTCAGTACCCGAAATAAAAGACTTTAGAAACTGTTATTTTTTTTCTTCTGATCTTTATAATGCCCCTTGAATTAAAAGCTAAGCTGGCACTTTAATTGTGGTCAGGCCAAAGCAGTGTATTCATAGACTGGAATGAATGTTAATTTGTCAGCCAGGCTAAATTATGCATGTCCTTCTATCTTTCAATTTCCCATGACTGTTCACAGTTGGGGGGTTGCTTTTCTATCCCTGGTTTCACTGCCTTTTCTAGAAATCTTTCTAATGAAATCATTGAGATGCTTCCTGTTAACAAGAACTCAATTTCTATATCTTTTTTTTGAGAACTCCATTTCTGTATCTTTTTTTCGCCCACCCTGAAGGGTCTGCCTTCTGCACGAATATTTGTGAGTGCTGTGCATGAAGAATACACTAGATGGGCCCTTCTAAAATTGAATGTTTTGAATTTAAGGTAAATATTATTTCCAAAAGCAACCAAAAGAGAAAATAGACCACACAGTAATCTACAACAAGCAACACCGCAAGATTCTTACTTGTCATGGGAAAGGGCAAAGGGACTTGAGCACGTCTTATTTGAAATTTGTCATAACTTTGTAACAAATTTGTGGAGAATTTTATTTTACCTTTATAGTAAAGATCAGCAGTTGTCAAATTATATTCCAAGGAGCCCCGAGGGCCGCTGAATCGGATGAGAGCATTCCAAGCAATAAACTCACCCAATCTGGGCAGCCCCACTTTGGACTGTTTTATATCTTGAGATTTTCTGTTAGATTCTTAAGGCAATCTAACTCCCACTTAAAAAGCTCACAAGTTTTGAAGAACACTGAATTCGACATGAAGTTATACAAAGGGAAAACCAGAAACAAACAAATTAATTTTCAGCCCGTTCTGAGCCTTCCAGCAAAATAGCTGGTACTTCTTGAAGATGAAGTTTCTGCTTTGTTCGTTTTGCTGTTGCTTATTTGGCAGCACAGCAAAGCCTCCAGAAATGCTTTTCCCCTACGTATAAGTTAAAGGTACTGACCTTAGTCAATGTCTTCCTAGATAAAAGGGCCATGAAGATTTCTAACAAGGTCCCTTCACTCTTCGATCTCCCATCAGTGCCCAGTCAGTGGATGGATTCAGAGCGTGGAAAGCAGCATGGAGCCCCAGGACTCCGGTCTCCAGATTACACCTGTTGGACAGGAATCACCCCTGGCAACAAAGATCTCCTTGTCTAGTACTGTGGTTTCTAGAGGAAACAATTGTTATGAGATAGAAAACCAGGAAGTCCAAAGTGAATAAACTTACGTGGAGATATAAGAATCCACTGTCGGTGAGAATTTGCAGATCCTTCCGATCTGTGGTTAAACATCAAATATAATCACAACGTATCTACAATGGCCATTTCTCTTTCTCTCTCATGGCCATTCCGCAGTACCTTGAAGATTTTACTTCTGTAACCCAGGTTTTCAGTTTTGGCTCTTAAGGAGTTAATTTATTAGTCAGTTACTGTTCTTCCATTTTGGATCTAACACCACGAGGGGATGAAGATTTTGGATTTACATACCACATAGACTTGACCAAAATAAGAAATATAACTTTCTTTTCCTAATCACACATTTATTTTTTTTAAAAACTGTCTATTAATGTATCACACACATTAATTAAAAAATAAAACATTTAGAGCACCATAAAATAAAAAAGAAATTTTCATATAGCCCTTGGTATTGTTATGTTCTTAGCATTGGGGTGGCAAACTATGTGCTAAATCTGGTCGATAGCATAGCTTTTTTTTTTTCTCCCCAAGTCCCCCAGGTACATAGTTGTCCATTTTCATTGTGGGTCCTTCTAGTTGTGGCATGTGGGACGCCACCTCAGCGTGGCCTGACGAGCAGTGCCATGTCCACACCCAGGATCCGAACCAGCGAAACCCTGGGCTGCACGCAAACTTAACCACTGGCCACGGGCCGGTCCCGTCATAGTTTTGTATCACTTGTCGGCTAAGAATGGTTTTTACATTTCTAAATGTTTGAAAAAAAATCGTATTTCATTACACACGAAAATTTTATGAAATCCAAATTTAGTGTCTAAACAAAGTTTTATTGGAACAGAGCTATGCTCATTCATGTAGGTATTGCCTATATATCCGCTTTCACATGATGTATAATGAAAGTTGATTAGCTGCAGCTGAGACCATATGGCCTGCAAAGCCTAAATAAAGTATTTACTACCGGTCCTTTGCAGAAAACAGCTGCCAATGGAATAGTGGGTTGCTTTATTTATAGCTGACTCTCAGTCTTAATTTGGCATCATTCACTCAATTTCTCAATTTGGGTGACATCTTTTCTTTGGTGGCTCTTCCTCTAACTTCCTGATAAGATTATTTTTTTCCCCATAGACATATTTTCCCTGAGTTGGCTCATGTTAATTCTCCTTGTTCTGTCATTTTAAAAAAAATGTATGAAGAAAAAGAGAGAGAGAATATCAGCTTGCTTTTGCTTTGGGGGGACATAGAATTAGAGCTGAGATTTAAAGGTATACCCAGATTTAGACATTCTCAATCGGACCTGGGCTATCGTAACCTTTGCTGCTTCTCCTATGGTGAAAAAAAAACCATTTTGTCTTCTTTTCCTGTGTGTAGCCCACGCACAGCAGCTTGACAGTTGCTTAATAGTTTTGTTTGCTTCAGAGATGTCTGAAGTTACACCTTGCAGGATATGTAGAGAAGAAAATACCAACCTAGCAATGATTTAAGAGAGCCCATAGGATGCATAGCAGCCCATTCTTTTTGTTTGTTGGTAGTTTGATACTGTATTGCCATCAGGACTACTTACTAATCTATGATTTTCTAGTAGAGATTTCAGTGATATGATTTCTTGTCATCCAGACACTTCCTTTCCTAAAGTAATGTTTGATGAAAATGAACTTTGTCTCCTGGAGAAATCAGCATGGCATAGCAGCTTTCCTATTTGTAACCTCTTTTTGAATCTATCCATAACACAGTAAAACTAGAAATAAGAAGCAAATGGCTACACTCGAGAGCATCTTCCTTAGGTGTTTCATCCACAGGAACAGCTTTGGAGCTGTGAAAGCACTTCTGTAAGTGTTTTGAATTTAAATTTGTGCAAGGTGTTAATTATTACTCTATTTATAGAATGTTTCTTGGCTCACATACATTTGGGGCAAAAGATAAACTCGTACAGTATTTTTTTATACCTCGCATTCTGAATAAATGTTAGTGGATCAATTTTTATAGCACAACTAGCTATTTTGAAGTGCAACTAACACTTACTTTTTTTCTTAAATGTGTTAATATTGCCAAACTTTATAAATGTATCTTTCATTTCTCTTTAAAAGATTGTAGTAAAGAATCCAATGTCCACTGCTAATAAAATATTTGTGATGGTGAAAGATTAATTACTGAAGTGCTTTATAGCACTTTCCATTACTGACTTTACCGTACCTGTTTCTTTATTGTCTGTGTCCCTCATTGGAATATAAGCCTCATGAATAGAGTCTTCAGCCTACTCCCTGTGTTCCCATCACCTAGAATCATGCCTGGTACATAGTGGGAACTGTGAGGCATTATTCAATCTGCAAGAGCTGGAATAATAAAATTAACATATAATGGATGATATTAATACTCTGCATAAAGAGAGAGAGAGAAAACATTGGCTTGAAAATTCTTTACAGAAGTGATACTCATTACATCAACTCACATTCATCCATCAAAGAAAGTCTAATTATCCATATCTAAATGTATTGGATAATGTAATCCCGTTTTAGAAGAAAAAGGAGAACCGGAAATACCAGTAAGCAACATGAATGTCTACCACACATTAAAAGAAAGAAATAATTAATCTGTGTGAAATTTAAAACACCAGTTTCCAAAATATTTAACATGAACATTATTATTACTATTATTTTAAGGAAGATTAGCTATGAGCTAACATCCACCGCCAACCCTCCTCTTTTTGCTGAGGAAGGTTGGCCCTGAGCTAACATCCATGCCCATCTTCCTCTATTTTATATGTAGGATGCCTGCCACAGCATGGCTTGATTAGCAGTGTGTAGGTCCACACCTGGGATCCAAACTGGTGAACCCTGGGCTGCTGAAGCAGAGCATGTGAACTTAACTGCTACACCATGGGGCAGGCCGTCCAAAATGTTTAACAGCCAAACATTACTATTTTGAAAAATATGCAATATTTTTACATACTTTTTACTGTATATATATATATGTGTTTGTGTATAGCATTATATTCATTCTATGGGTAACTTGTTGATGATTTATCATCCACTGTATTGATAGCTGGAACTTGGTAGAATACTGGTTAACTAGTTCAATCAAATACCATAGTTGGAAACATTTGGAAATTTTTTGTTTATAGTTTTACAAAATATCTTTAATCTCTGTTTAGAATTTGACTCATTTGACTGTGGCAGAATAACCGTTCTTTTGGTCTGTAGTTTAATCATTGTGAATGAGTCATTTTCATTTCACTCCAGCAAAGGACAAAACAGTTACTGCTTTCTGAAACCCAAGACTTGACTTGCTCCAGAAAAGCATACAGATACTTTTGTCTTCCTAAGTCTTAGAGAAAAGGAGTTGGGTTATTCAAGAGAGGGAAAGGTGTGCCTCAATACTGACGAGGGGATCTTAAATTCAAGTGCTAGTGTCTTGGGTACCATGATGGCATTTTTCTCTGCTGAAATTGACAGCGATCAGATGCCTTGAGCAACAGAGCATGATGTCTTAGAATACACAACATGGGCTTGGACAAGGACCATTTCAGCCTCAACTATGACAGATTAAAGACCAGAGTCCTGTTCCTTCAGTTTTTAGGGAGAGCATATGTCTCCTAAAACTGTGTGTGGGAGATCCCTGTGTCTTACATTATACATCTCACCATAGAGAGTCAAAAACTTTTATTTGATAAAGAGAAATAAAGTAATTGGATAGTTTTTGCAATAAATTATAGAGGAACAAATGTGTGTACAACTACAAAATAAGTAAGCTTAGTTATTTATATGAATGTAGTTTTTCAGAACACTTTCCTGTGTGTGCCATTAGTGAGCAGGGCGTTTAAGTCATCTTACTAACCTTTGCTCTGCTAAATCTACTGAGATATGCCTGAGTTGAGATGTTTTAAATCTCTCTGAACCTATTTATATTTCATTTTTCATCTGAATAGCAGCAGTAAGTATGATCAATTTCAAATTTCTATTTTTCCTATGCATATCTTGGTGATTTAAGGGAACATCTTTAACACATATGGACAGTGAGGTTCTAAAGGGCACTTGTATTGCTGCAAAGAGGAAATATTTAGTGCTAGGATGATGAGGAAGTTGGAACAGATAGCTGACTGCCTCTGATGATGATTTAGACTAGTGGTGCGTTTAGAAAGAGTTGCATTCTGTTGTTATATGGAATAGTCTATAAACATCAATTAGATCAAGTTGTTTGATACAGCCTGTTCAGCTCATTTATGTGCTTACTGACTTTCTGTCTACTCTATCTATTCATTAATGTGTTGAAGTTTCCAAGGATAATAGTGGATTTTTCCTTTCCATTCCATCAGTTTTGGCCTTGTATTTTGATGCTCTGTTATTAGGTGTCTACATGTTGCAGATTATTTCTTATTGGAAGATTGACCTCTTTATCATTGTGTAATGTTTCTCTTTATGCCTGATAATTTTCCTTGTTCTGAATTCTACCTCGTTTGATTTGCATTAGCATGGTTTATATTTCTCCATCCCTTTACTTTTAACCCATATGAGTCTTTTAAACACAAATTTTTTCTATTTTATTTTTTATTGAGATTATGATAGTTTACAACCTTGTGAAATTTCAGTTGTACATTATTATTTGTCTGTCATATTGTGAATAATGCTGCAATGACCATAGAAGTACATGGGGTCTCTTGGAATTGCTGATTTCAAGTTCTTTGGATAGATATCCAGTAGTGGGATGGCTGGGTCATATGGTAGTTCTATTTTTAATTTTTTGAGAAATCTCCATACTGTTTTCCATAGTGGCTGCACCAGTTTGCATTCCTACCAGCAGTGTATGAGGGTTCTTTTCTCCACAACCTCTCCAACATTTGTTATTTTTTGTTTTGGCTATTTTAACCATTCTAATGGATGTAAGTTGGTATCTTAGTGGAGTTTTGATTTGCATTTCCCTGATGATCAGTAATGATGAGCATCTTTTCATATGCCTATTGGCCATCCATATATCTTCTTTGGAGAAATGTCTGTTCATATCCTCTGCCCATTTTTTGATTGGATTGTTTGATTTTTTGTTGTTGAGTCATATGAGTTCTTTATATATTATTGGAGATTAACACTTTGTCAGATATATGATTTGCAAATATTTTTTCCCAATTGGTGGGTTGTGTTTTTGTTTCAATCCTGTTTTCCCTTGCCTTGTAGAAGCTCTTTAGTCTGATGAAGTCCCATTTGTTTATTCTTCCTATTTAAACATACCTTTTTAAAGTGGTTTCTTATAAACAACAATCAATTGAATCTTTATCCACTTTGACAATCTCTGTTTTTTAATTGATGTATTTAGATTGTAACGTTTTCAATGTGCAATTATTGTCGGGTAGGGTATCTGGGATAGTATAGCTCTAAATGGCACTACTTGTACCTTTTTATGCTCTGGAACAAATTATAAGAATAGGAACTGCCTTTTTTATTTTCAAGTATAAAGCATCTCATTCAGATACACATTTGGAAGTGATTTTTGCCCAGTTTTATTTATTTCTTCCATGGTTTTTGCTATGCTCAATGTTTCTACTCTTTAAGAATTTCGGTAATTTTTATCTTTTCTTAATCTATTTTTGAAATTTTAAAATATATTCATATTGAAAATATATTAATATTTTTAAAATGTGCTCTGTATTTGTTTTTCTACTCGCTTTTCTATTTTGTGGCCTCTTTCCTACTCTTAATTATGCTTGTCTGAGATTTTTGTTTTTTTCATAAAAATTGATATTGGCACATAAATTTTACAATGTTTAATGTTTACAATCAATTTGTTCTGCTCTTTTTTTATTAACTCCTTCCTCTTATTCTCATTGAGATTGCTTTTTGTTTTTCCATTAATCTTATTTGAGGACTTAGTTAACTTTTCTCATGTTGAGTAATAAAATTATTTTACAATTATGTATTTATTTCTTAATATAACTTTGGTGGCCTCCCATACGATTTGACATTTTTATAATGTTTGATAAATAGTAAGAAATATTATTTGTCATTTTCTATTTGACCCAATATTATATAGGAGTATTTCAAAATGGTAGTTGACAGTTTTCTTATTTATATTCTTCTTCTCCTCTTCCTCCCACCTCCTCTTCCTCCTTATGCTTTTTAGTTCTTACTTGCAATTTATTTACAATTTCTTTGTTCTAGTTCAGATGTTGGCACATATGATGTGTCCTACAAAACTATGCTTCTCAACCCATGACACGAGTAGCTGAATTATAGAAAGACATTGATGTATGTATTTCCTTTTCCTCTTTTTCACAGTGGTAGTGTGGATTTTTGAGTTACTTTTGACTTTCCTGACTGTTCAGTGATAATTTGAGTGGGAACATGAGGGGCAGCCTCTGTCAGCCTTCTGCCACATTCTTATTCAAGTCTCAGATCTGAGTAAGCAGAGGATGCGAAATGCAACATAACTTTCTCAATAAGTTCTGGTCCATCATCATTTTGGGCACACATGATACAAAACAGTTTGAGGCATGCAAGGATTATGACAGTTTCATTCTGCTCTTGGTCTCTGATTACAACTTTTTTCCTGATATCATTATATCAATCTTACTTGATCTTTCCTTCTTTCTGTCCACACCTTGTTTCTTATTTGCTGCTTGAAATCTACTATGGGTGGAGATTTGGGCTAAACAGGAATCTAGATTAAACAAGAAGCAAATGCAATCTCTAGTCATTTTAAATGTGATATATGTTATCTCTGTTCATCTCAACAGCATTGCAAAGTAGGAATTCTCTCCCTCATTTTACAGAGAAGCAAATAGAAATTTATAGCACTTTTCTCGAGGTTATAGATAGGAAGTAGAAGAACTAGAAATCCAGCACAGATTGGTTTCCCTCAAAAGCTGACATGCTGTTTGTTTCCCTAAATTTCTTCTGAGAAAGATCTAAACAGTAAAATGCAAGGTTTTAATATAGAGACTTTAAAATAATTCTGTATTAAATAGCTTCTTTCCTCTGTATACTTTCAGGTAAGAAACCCTGAAGGGTGAAATTTGCCAGATGTTTGACCTTTGAAATGAATGGTCCAGCTGAATATTCTTTTTCTGTACTTATGGAGAGAATGACTGGGATTTCATAAGAGGTGAGAGCAAATATTGTCATTTCCATTTTATTAACATGTAAAATCCCACTTCCATGCAATTTTCACTGAAGTAACAACTACTGTCATTAATTTCTGATTTATAAAGCATGTCCATTTTGTTCTTTAGGGAATTTATTCTAAATGATCCACTGATGAAATTGCCTGTTGTACAACAATTCAGGATAGAGGTCTGAAACAGCAAGTTCCCACTCTCTCAGCTAGAGTCAGGTGGTCCTAATGATAGAATCCTTTCAAGTAGGTTTTGGGCATCTTTGGATCGCTTTTTTCTATAGCTTCAACAATGTCCTCTGTATTTGTGTTTTCAGATCTGCCTCAGACTATGCCATGATCTCCAGAGATAATCTCAAATTAGAAAAAAATTGTGTTATTAGAAAATCTTTATGCCTTTCGGGGTTTATTTCATGTCAATATAAAATATTTCTGCTTTTGACCGTTTACATTTGATGTATCAAGAAAGTGGATACCCTTATCAATCATTTGCTTGGAACAAAATTTTCCACTAATATTGTACTGTTTGGGGCTGTAAAATTTAGTGAAGTTTGAGAGAGAAGATACCGTCACTTTATTTTGCATGAAAAAGCTATGTGTAGCTAAAGGCTACCCTTTTTTGGATGTGTGTTTTCATTACTACAAAAATATTTATATGTGATGAATTCCAGCAAGACTTTTTTTGTAAACAACTGTAGTAACGTACAATGTGTATAAAGCAAAAATCACCAAAGTATACAAGTAGATGGCAAATTCGTATAATCATATAATCATTACCAAAATCATTATATGGCAAGTTTCCATGATCCAAAAAGTCTGTTTCTGCCCATGTGCACCTCCCCCACTCCTGGCCTTTTATTTATTTTCCATCAGTATAGTTTTGCCTTTTTTGTAGAGTTTTACATAAATAGAATCACACAGCATTATCTTAGTCAGTTCAGGCTGCTATAACAGAATATTGTAGATTGGGTGGCTTATAAACAACAGAAATTTATTTCTCACCGTTCTGGAGGCTGGAAATCTGAGATCTGGGTACCAGCATGGTTGGGTTCTGGTGAGTGGCCTCTTCCTAGTGCAGACCACCACTTTCTCCTTATATCCTCACATCGCAAGAGAAAGTGACAGAGCTCCCTGGGGTCCCTTTTTCAAGGACACTAATCTTGTTCATGAAGGTTCCACTGTCATGACTTAATTACCTCCCAAAGGCCCCGCCTCCTAGTCTCATCACATTGGAGGTCGGGATTTCAACACATAAATTTTGGGGGAGCACAAACATTTAGTCCATTACAAGCATGTAGTATTTTCTGTCTGGTTTCTTTCACTCAGCAAAAACATATTGTTGTATGTTTCAGTAATTCATTCTTTTTAGTTGCTGAGTAGTATTCCATTGTTTGAATTTGTTTATTGATTCAAAGTAATTGGATATTTTGTTTGGTCCCAGTTTGGAGCTATCATGAGTAAAGCTGCTATGAATATTTGTATACGATTTTTTTTATGGCCATACGTTTTATTTCTTTTGAGAAAAATCTCGGAGTGGAATGGCTGGATCATGTGGTTTTTTGTTAGTGTCATCAAGTCAATTCTGACTCCTAGTGACCCTGTGTATAACAGAGTGCTGCCCAGTCATTTTGTGCCATGTTCTTATCTTCTGGTACTGTATCAGACAATGCTCCGCTGCTGTTCATAGAGTTTTCATGGCCAATTTTTCAGAAATGGATGACCAGATCCTTCTTCCTAGTCTGGCTTAGTCTGGAAGCTCCGCTAAAACCTGTTCACTATGGGTGACCTTGCTGGTATTTGAAATACTGGTGGCATAGCTTTCAGCATCACAGCAACACAAAGCTGCCCCAGTATGACAACCAACAGACAGGTGGTTTTGTCCCTGATGAAGAAATAAACCCGGACCATGGAAGTGGGGCTCCGAATCTTAACCGTTAGATGACCAGGGCTGGCTCTATCTATATGGTAGATGGATATTTTTCCATACAAAAAAACCTGCATACCATTTTCCAAAAAGTTTGTACCACTTTACTTTCCTACTAACCAATGTGTTTGAGTTGTTCCACATCTTTGCCAATGATAAGTACTGTCATTACATTTAATTTAATTGTTCTACTGGATGTATAGTGGTATCTCATTGCAGTTTTAATTTACATTCTTTAATGACTGATGATGTTGAGCATCTATTCATGCTTATTTTCTATTCACATATCTTATTTTGTAAAGTATTTGTTCAAATTTCTGCCCATTTAAAAAATTAACTTGATTGTCGTATTATTATTGAAGTGTAAGGATTCTTTACATGTTCTGGTGCAAGTCCTTTATCAGATAAACGCTGTGTAAATATTTTCTCCTATGTCATGATCCATGGCAGACTTTCCATTTTCTTAATAGTGTATTTTGAAGATCATTTAAACAAAATTTATGAAATATAATTTGTCAATTATTTTTCATTATTGGTTTATATCTAAGAAAACTTTATCTAAACTAATGACAGAACGATACTCTGCTCTATTTTGTTCTAGAAATTTTATAAATTTTACTGTTACATTTAGGAATATGATCCATTAAAATTAATATTTGTATATGATGTAAGGTGAGGGTCAAAATTCTCGTTCCCCCTCGCCCGTTTTATTTGCATGACCTCCAGTTGTTTCACTATTTATTGAAAAAACTCTCCTTTCATCCTTGCATTACCTCAGACTTGGAATTTTCTCTGTAGAAAGACTTTTAGGTAAGAATTCAGTTTTTTAATACATATAGTTTTCTCACATTACTATTTCTTCTTCAGTGAACTTCTAATTTGTGTCTTTCAAGATTGTTGTCCATTTCATATAAGTTTTCAACTGTGCAGCCATAAACATGCTCATAATATTCCTTTATTGTTAGCTTTTCAATGTTGAAAGTTTAGTCAGTACTCCCCTTTCTTTATGGGTACTACTAATTTGTGTCCTCTTTTTTACTTATGATTAAGTAAATAGATGTTTTACTTATTTTTTTTTACTGGATAGATATTTATCAATTTTACTGATATTTTCAAAGAACCAACTTTTGCTTTCACTAATTTTTCTTTTTTATTTTTCTGCTTTCAATTTTATTGACTTATGTTCTTATCTGTTTTACTTATTCTCTTCTACTTGCTTTGTGTTTAATTTTCTCTACTTCTTGTAGTTTCTTAAGCGGAAACTTAGGTCATTTGTTTAACACCTTTTTTGTTTTCTAATAAAAGCATTTAATACTATGAATTTCCCTCTAAGCATTGTTCTTAGTGTGAGTAAAAAATGTTATTTTCATTTTAATACCATTCAAAATATTTTCTAATTTTCATCGTGATACCTTTTATGACTCAAGGTTTATTTAGAATTCTATTTTAAAATTTCTAAATTAACACATATATTTTTATTAATATTAATATACTCATTAATTTCCAGTTTAATTTTATTGTGGCTAGATAACATCATATGAACTATTTTAATCTCTTTAAATTTGTTCAGATTTGCTTTATGAACCAAAATATAATATATTTTGCTCAATATTCTCTGTGAACTTGAAAAATACGTGTAGCTTTTATTATTTTTGGTTGGAATGTTCTATATGTCAATTAGATCAATTTGGTTGAGGGTGAGTTTGTCTTCTACATCTTTATTGAATTTTTGGTCTAATTTTTATATCACTTTACCCATTACTGAGAGAAGAATGTTGAAATCTGAATATTGAAATTTTTTCAACTCTAATTGTACTTTTGTCTATTTCTCTTTCAGTTTTTGTTTCATGCACTTTTAAAGTATGTTATTAGATGCAGACATATTTAGGATTGTCATGTCTTCTTGATTAATTGACTCCTCTATCGTTTTAAGATGACACCCTTTTCTTGGGTGGTATTCCTTATCCTGAAGCTTTTTAAAAACATTTTTCATGGTGTATATTTCTGCATCCTTTTAATTTATCTTATGTGTGCACTTCCTTTGGGTTTCATACAAAACACATACAATTTAATCTTGTTTACCCAACCTGACGATATCTTTTTTTTTTTTTTTTGAGGAAGATTAGCCCTGAGCTAACCACTGTCAATCCTCCTCTGTTTGCTGAGGAAGACTGGCCCTGTGCTAACATTCATGCCCATCTTCCTCTACTTTATACGTGGCATGCCTACCACAGCTTGTCTTTTGCCAAAGAGTGCCATGTCCGCACCCGGGATCCGAACCGGTGAACACCGGGCCACCAAAGCGGAACGTGCGAACTTCACTGCTAGACTTCTTTTAATTGAAGTGTTTAGACCACTCAAATCTAATGTGATTATTGTTATGTTTACTTTTAAACCTACCATCTTACTACATGTTTCATTTATTCTTTGGTCACTCTCTTTTCTTGACTTATTTTGCATTACTTACTATTTCATATTTACATTTATCTCCAATATTGACTTATTGGCATATATTGTTTTATATTTTAGTTTTCCCTATAGGATTTGCAATATATACCTTTAACTTATCTCTATCACTTTATCACTTCAACTAGCATTGTATCACTTCCCATCTAGTGTAAAAACCTTCGATTTCTTCTCTCCCTCCCTTGATGCTAATATTGTCATACATTTTAGTTCTATGTATGATATAAACCTCACAACAACATTGTTATTATTTTTGCCTTAAACAGCTAGTCATCTGGCACTACTTATCCCTTTGGGAAGATTCAAATTCCCCTCTGGTATCATCATTTTTCTGCCTGTAGAGTCTGATGGCAATAAAGTTACTCATTTTCTTTTTTTCTAAAAAGTCTTTGTTTTGCCTTCATTTGTGAAAGAATATTTTCTTTGGGTATAGAATTGAGGGTTGGCAGATTTTTTTTTTCTTTCAGTAATTTAAGGTGCCATTTCTTGTCTTCTGGCCTCCATAGTTTCTAACATGACATCTATTATCATCATATGTTTGGTCTCCTGTATGTAATGTGTCTTTCTCTGTCTGCTTTTAAGATTTTCTGTTTGTCATCATTTTTCAAATATCTTGACTATCCTGGAGTACTTTATGCTTATTCTGCTTAGAGTTTTCTGAGTTTCTTGGATCTAAGGGTTTACACTTTTCATCAATTGAGATTTTTTCAATTTTTTTTTTCTGTCTCCTCACACCTTTCCCCACGCATTCTCATTCTTCCTTCTTCTGGGGTTCCAATTATACAATTAGACAGCTTGATATTGCCCCACAAGTTGAGGTTGGTCTGTTTATTTTTCATGAATTTTCTCTTTGAACTTCATTTTGAATATGTGTGTATTCAAGTTCACTCATCTTTTCTTCTTTCTTCTGCAGTCGTTAATCTGGTGTTAATCCTATTCAGTGTATTTTCATCTCATATATTGTATTTTTCATTGCTAGTAGTTCCACTGTTTTATTTTTTAAATATTCTATTTCTCTCTTCATCATTTTAAAGTTTTCCCTTATATACTTGAGCATATTTATAAAATTTGTAATTTCTGTTTTACAGTCTTTGGCTTGCAATTCCATAACTTGTCATATTTAGGTCTGTTTCTATTGATTGATATTTATACTTCTTATGGGTTATATATTCCTGCTTCTTTGTATGTCTTGGGATTTTTGTTTGAATGCCCTACATAATAAATTTTATGTTCTTGTTTACTGGATTTAGTGGTATGCCTTTAAGGAGTGTTGAACTTTGTCTAGCTTTCATTTGAGCTATTTGAGACCAAATTTATCCTTTAAAAGCTGTCTTTGAAACTTTGTTACAGCTGATCCAAAGCAGTTTTAGTCTTGGGTTCTCTTAGCTCATTACTAAGTTGATACTCTCCTCTGATTCTCCGCAATATTCTGTGAGTATATTATGAGATTCTTCCCTCTGGCTGGTAAGAATGTAAAGTGTTTTCAGCCCTCTGTGAGCTAGGGAATTTATTTAGCCTGATTCTTGGTGTTTTTTTCCCAGTCTTAGTAAGTTTTATTCCACATGTGTTTAGATACTCAGCCAAAGACTAGAGGGAATCCCTCTACAATATCCATCTCTCCCTCTCTCTATAACTCCCTGTCCTCTTCTACTATGTTACACAATTTTTAGCCATCTCAGTTCCCCCACAGTCCAATTTCTGTGTTCTCTCTTCAGGGAGGCTTAAGTTCCCCTTACATGCTCTGAGGTTTAAAAAACTAGGACCATGAAGTAAACTGAAGTAATCATAGAATTCATTTGTTTCCCGTTTCTGAAGAATCACAGTCCTCCACTGCCTGTTTGAAACATCTGGAAGTCAGTGTTTTATATATATTTTCCAGGGTTTTTTTTGGGTTTTTTTTGGGCTTTTTAGGTTTTTTAGCTTATTTTTAATTATAGGAGATCAAGGTCCTCAGCAGGTAAATCTTTATGGATAGAAATAGAAGTTATGTAGCCTGGTTTTACTTTGCTAACTCATGAATAGAGTCCATTTTGATTTAGGGCAATGTTTCTCAAAGTGTAAGCCATGGAGCACCTGTAGCAGATTAGAGTGATTGATAATGTATATCCCTGGGATGCACACGTAACCTCCTGAATCGGAATATCTGGGAGGTTGTCCTAGGATATAATTTTTTTTAACAAAAAATTCAAACAATTGATTTTTATAAGAAAATTAGTACACTAGTCTAAAGGCATTTAGTATTAACCTTTTTAGGGACTCTACTGTTTTCATAGAACTGTGTGTATGTGTCTATGTACACGCTCATTTTCTGGAATTATTTCAGTTGATTACCTTTTTTTAGCTGAGCAAACTGGCTCCCTACAAATAAGGTGACATTTGTTAAAAATTATAGCTTAGACTTCTTTCATTACACTGATATTAAAGAGAGTCCCTTTTAAATTAGAGTGATTCACCCAAAGGAAAAAGCTGTACTTATATGTTGACTTATTCAGGATCAATCCACTAATGCTTACTAAGATTTACTCACTAGATTTTGAATTCTAGAGATCAAGAACCCATTCTTTCTTGTTCAGCCTTTTTATAGATTTTTGTGGATTGTGGCTGGAACATGTAGGCCTTCAGCAATGTTTGTTGAATAGATGAATAATAAGAACATATAAGTTAGTTCTTTTAAAAAAAATTGAGTTTGTGGTGATTTATACATAGAACCTAAGAACTACACCTTCATAGGGTATAAATGATCTCAAGTTCATAAATTCTTAATTATTATATATTTTCAAATTTTACCTAAAAATTAGGATGGGCTTCCTAAAGAATCAGAGAGACATTATAAACATCTGATTATCCCTTCTGCAAGATATTACAAAAATTTGATCACATATGCACATGTGTGTGTGTATACATTGCATGTGCACATGCACACTCTCTCATCATCATATGAAATACTTGGCTATTGCCAAAACAATACAAAACAATATTAACATAAAGGGGGAATCACTCACTTTCAGAGATTACACTTTGAAAGTTAACTTTGATTTTAAACTTTAAAGTAAAATAGAATAAAATATATGAGATAGCATATAAACTGCTCAGTTGCGGAAAGGCCATGAGTGTACTTGCTGATCTATGACTTAAACGAACACAGGAGCATACACGGAGTAGAGTAAGTGCAGAGATGTGTGTAACACGCAGTTGAATAGTAGGCTTTGCGACATCAATCTGCCACCTCCTTCAATAGCGTTTCTCCTGGCAAAGTTCTAGTAGGAGGGTGAGTCAGCCTTAAGTTTCAGTTCTCTGCAGGAGGTGCAGATCACTGCCAGCAACATCTCCTCTCATGTTTAAATGCAGAATCAGTTGATACACTTTGACAGGCACCTGCGTGTCTTTCAAAATATTGAAAGAGGTCAATCTCAGCTAAACCAGAATTAGCCTAATTGCTCCTGCTGGCTGCCTGTGGGATTGTAGACAGCAACAGTGTGGAGTTGGGCAGTATCAAGCTTCTCTAATAAGTTCTACAGCTTAGTGACCCTGCTGACAGATGACCTTTCAACGCTCTACTGTCAAATACCTAATAGAACTTTTTCCCCTGGAATAAAAAGTTAGGATTATTAGGAGTGTGAAACTTTATGAAAATCTCTAATGGGGTTTTGAGTTTTCAACAAAATAAATTATCACTTAGTTAAATATTACCACCTCTCATACCGCATCTCTACTGCTTTAATTGTAATTTTTCTGAAACTATAATACTCAAAGCAACACCTGCTTACCTAAAGCTTTTCCTCTTAAGATTCACTGCATATGAAATAGCTTGTCACCTCATAGCTATAAGGTGAAGGTAGCAGAAATAAGCAAATGGATCCTTTTAAAAGCAAAAAGGTATATTTAAACTGACTGAAAGTTACTCTCCCGAAAGCAAAGACAATAAACTTCATTCTTTTAACCCTGAAAAGATTACTAATAAGTCCCTTTCATCAAACATACAAATAGGACTAGAATAACCATTGTAATTCATTGGTGTGAAAGGGTATCTGTCTCTCTCACACACACATACACGCATAAAATCAAAATTTTACTAATTTATTCTAGTTGTGGGAAGAATCCATTTGAGCTAACAAAGATACAATTATAGAATATCTCATAATAGAGTTGGATTTATTAATTTACACTCTAACAAGAATATAAAGTAGCGCAACACTGTGTTATAATAGACCGCCTTCAAAAGTTTTGTTGTTGTTCTGATTTTCAAATGGTTGCTTCTAAGACCATGTATCCTTTTACGTGCGTTAATGTTTTCCTTCCACTATTATTAATACTATTAATTTATTTAATGTATCTTCTTTTTAATAAACCTCCTCTGGCAGTGTGAAAGACGCTTGCTTCAAATGCGTTCTCTTGACTACTTCCACAGTGACACATGCTCTTTGTAGAAATGCTTTCTGCCGTTTTTCATGAAAATGGGATTTATTGTCTCCAAGAAATGAGTGCGGCTGGTGAAAGAGGGGAAAGGAATAGCCTGTAAAGTAGTTAGGAAAAAGGGAAGGAAAGAAGATGCGCTAGCAGCTTCATGTTTTGTGGGTAAGTAGGTACAGCGACTTGAACATAGAAAACCCTCAAATGCCGATTAAACAGATAAATATTTGAAGGACAAACATATATGTGGACTTGTGGTTCCTTTACACATATGATGAAATTTGTTGTTTATCTTGTTTCTGTTGCATGTATCAACAGTAAATGCAGGTCAGTATATAAAATTTATGAAAAATGTTGCCATTCTTGCTTCTGGGAGGTGACTATATATATGTTTATGTGTTTGCATGTATCTATACATACATATATATACATACACACACACACACACACACATATCCATCCATACATTGATACATATACACACACACATATCCATCCATACATTGATACATATACACACACACATATCCATCCATACATTGATACATATACATACACACATATCCATCCATACATTGATACATATACACACACACACATATCCATCCATACATTGATACATATACATACACACATATCCATCCATACATTGATACATATACACACACACACATATCCATCCATACATTGATACATATACACACACACATATCCATC
The DNA here is from genome assembly GCF_041296235.1 of Equus asinus. Lineage (NCBI taxonomy): Eukaryota > Metazoa > Chordata > Mammalia > Perissodactyla > Equidae > Equus > Equus asinus. The sequence goes on from NC_091813.1 coordinate 47,796,309, forward strand.
CATACATTGATACATATACACACACACATATCCATCCATACATTGATACATATACATACACACATATCCATCCATACATTGATACATATACACACACACACATATCCATCCATACATTGATACATATACATACACACATATCCATCCATACATTGATACATATACACACACACACATATCCATCCATACATTGATACATATACATACACACATATCCATCCATACATTGATACATATACACACACACATATCCATCCATACATTGATACATATACACACACACATATCCATCCATACATTGATACATATACATACACACATATCCATCCATACATTGATACATATACATACACACATATATGCATCCATACATACACACACTTGAGATAAAGAACATTTACAGTAGCCTACTATTGGTTTAGTTAACCACTCATCATAAGAAGCAAAAAGTGTATTTTAATGCAAAGCATTACAGATATTGGAGTTGTAGTTTAGGACTTGTCTCTCTTTAGTAGAATGCGACAATACTGAAATGATAAATGAATGCTCATCTCACTTTTCTAATCACTGACCTGCGTAAAACAAGTGCCCAACCACCCATGGGCCCTTCTGCTTCTCAATATTTTCTAAGCATCCTTCTGTTAATTTAGAACAAATAATGATATCAGTAAAACAGAGAATTTTCTTGTGAAGAGTCATTTCTTGTGAATTTACTGCTTCCTCCCCTGAAAGTGTTATAAAATTCTTAGGTACTGACCTGCCTTTCATATTCCAACCAAGCCTGCAGTTACTGACTGAGGGTAGAATCAAATCAATGTGACGTTTAACTATTTTAATGTATTTCTAAGAATTTCTGTTACATGGCAACTCTCATTGTCATTTAAAAAGTTTCCTTCTTAAAAAGTCATTTAAAAACTTTCCTTCCTTAAAAAGTGGTAGAAAAGTAGCCATATCTGAAGACATATAAAACTAGGGTTACCAGATCAAATAAAGGTACTCAGTTAAATTTAAATTTCTGATAAGCAATGAACAATTTTTTAGCATAAGTATGTCCCAAGCATTTCATGGTACATACTTAGAATGAAAAAAAATATTCCTTATTTCACAGAAATTCGAATTTAATTGGGCATCCCCCTTTTTTTTTTTTTTAATTTGCTATAGCTGGCATGGGACCTTTATAAAACCAATCTCTGGCGTCATTTACGGAAGACCATGAGTCTTCTTTGTAAATTTCAACCCACAGAACAAAATAAATGAGGAGTGATATTGCCCCTAAAATGTTAGGACACAGTTCTCATTTAATTATCTCTGCGGCTGGTTGATTTCACTAAAAATGACCAGAGTCTCATTAACTGGATCATAAAATCCCAATCAGGAGAAGGGTGTGGGGGCAGGAGTGATTTTTAAAACATAAATTTGTAAACTAAACATCCAGTTAAAAGGCTTCTGTGTTTCCTTTTGAATTTTTCTTGGTTTTCATAAAGCTTTACATAAAGACCTTGCTGGAGGCTGGAAGCTGTCAGGTGGAAGTGAGAGGGGTCACTTTATCACAGTGGCAGGTGCTTCTGGCAGCCTAGTAACTTGACTCCAGCCACAGGGCACTGGGCTCAGGATGGCGGCGCAGACCTGAATGGGATGTTCAGAGGCCCTGGGGATGGATCCACCAGGTAGTTCTGGTCCTGTAGTCCTGAGGTAGTTCTGGAGTAAGTGGTGCAAATAAAGCTTTCATGGTAATATGTTCTGGGTCGAGGAAGAATAAAGTCAGATCAGCAACTGTTGATCTCTCCGTTGACTTTATAATGAACATTCATTCATAAGGGAAGCATCTGCCAAGCGGCCTTCCTGGCGCTTAAGAAACTAAAAGAAGGACAGTTTCTATGGCCGCTGGTGAAGTTAAGCTTGAAAATTAAAAATCCCATCACAGATAGCATTCCTTTTTCACACAGGACAGTGCATAACACTCCTGAAATAAAACTCAGGGATAAAACCCATCTTAGTGTTGTCTGAGAGTTGAACATGAAATGGCTCAAGTCAAAGCCATCTTGACAGGTCTTTTTACAGTAATGAGCACGATTGCTGACTCCATGGTCCAATTTTACTCCAAACGGAAGAGAGAAGAGACAAGTCCATCCTAAGAAGGCAAATGACTCTTCTCTCTTGCCCCCTTGAATTTTCAAATAAATTCTGTGACATACGTTTGCATTGAGAAATGCAGCCCGTTATTAATTACTGGGATCCAGTAATTATTAACATTAATTATTTAAGTCGTACCTATGTAAAGCAAATTAGGATGATGTAAAACTCAAATGCTTTACTGGTGATATTACCTTTCCTATGATATGGCTTGTAGACAACTGCTCTTTTGTAAATGACATTGAAAGAGAATGCTCTTTATTTTGCTTTGACCTTTGTAAACAGAGAAGTACCCTCTAGTTGCAAACCAGTTCCCATTGTATCTTATCAAAGGTTTAATAGGATATAAATGCAAAATTGTAATTATTAAGAAGAAAGTTGTGACTTTTAATATGTAAAAAATGTTTAATGAACGTATTCAAGGGAAAGTGCATGGTATCCCAATTCTAAGAAAAAATCCAACCAACCATAGTGTCTGTGTGTGTGTACATATTCATGTATGATGACTACAGAGCAAAATTGCACATTTTAAATGACATTAAACACCTGCCACAAATACTTTTCCCATTGTTATTCCCCGTATGGGAATCATGTTTTGTCCTGTGCTGCCATATAACTCTACAATAAATTAAACTCCAGATTGTAAAGCTCTAATGGTAAAAAATAATTCCTCATTCTATTGAGAGAACAGACCCAGCTCCATCTTACCCCATTGTTAGTCAGTCAGACAACTCTATTATTATCATTCATATACAGATCCAAGAGGAGTTCTTAGAAGTCCTTTGATTTTTAAAATAAATATTAGTGCTTTATGCATATGAAGTAAAAACTAATTAAAGCAGTCTAGAAACTTCTTAGAGAGCTAGAGTACATCCTTCTTTTGAAAAACAGTGCCTACCTTCTCATAAATGGAAAGAGAATGAAAACTGAGCCAGGACAGAATCATAGGTTAACGTAATAGAGAAGAAATTTGGAAATAGTGAATGTGGTAGATTAAACATGGCTGTGAACTCTTTGCTACGCTTCCCATCGAGAAATGAAGCCTAATCACCCTCCACTTGAAGCTGAGCTGGCTTTGGTGATTTCTTTGATCAATAGATTGTAGACATAATGTTCTGGGACTTCCACAGCTATGTCAGAAGAAGGCTTGAAGCGTCCGCCTTGGTCTTGTAGGTTCCATTTGGGAGTCTTGGCCCGCATGTAAGAAGTTCAGGTACCCTGAGATCACCACTCTGAAGAGATCAGCTGCAGGTGCTCCAGTCGACAGTCTCAGCTGAGCCCAGCCTTCCAGTCTTCTGCACCAGGATGCCTGACACGTGAGTAAAGCCATTTTGGACCCTCTAAAATAGTTCGCTGAATATTATCAAATGATGTGTACGAATACAACATGGAACAGTAGAATCAATAAAACAAGTTCCTGCCCAAATTTCTGACATAAATATAAAATACTTGTGGCTTTAACCCCCTAAGTTGTGGGGTCTTTTGTTATGCAGCAATAGATAACTGGAACAGACTCTTTCTCTACCAGAAACCAGAGTTGGTTCTAGAGCATGGCGAATCTCTTTGTGTGCATGACATCTCAGCCCTATTGCTTTTGACCTTCTGTGCTCTGGTTGTGGTTGGCCTCATTTCCAGCAGTTGGAAATAATGGTATCTGGATAAAAGGTAGGAGCTGGAATAGATTGTTAATTCTCCCTGTAAAAAAATTATGTGACTCCATTGGAACAGGAGTATTGGAAACTTGCCCCATGGTTTCTTCTAGACTTTGCCCCATGTGCCTTTTTCAATTGGCCTATATTGCTTTGTATCTTTACATTGTAATAAATCATCCACATGACTCTGACTATGTGCCGAGTCCTTGAGTCCTCCTAATGAATCACCAGACCTGTGGTGGCCTTGGCAGCAACAAACACAGATGGAAAGTATAGAACTAAAGGAGAATTACACACACACAGATACACACACGCACACCAATGTTTCAGTTGAGACTTTTGCTAGAAAATTTTAAGATATTTAATGAAAAGGAATCTAGATTTTCAATAAATAACACCGGTAACATGAAGGTTTTAATTATTTATGTGTTTGCTTAAGTTAACTGTCTCCACTTCTTATCCGCTTTTCCTAACCTCAAATTGCTCCTCGACTTACTTCAATGAGACTTTTTCCCCACTCACTCTGCTGAAACCACTCTAATCCTGCTCACTCTTGGCCTCCATCTTTCCAACTGTCACTTCTCATCTGTCATCTTCCTTGTTCCTTCAGCAGCATTTCCCACCATTGGACTTTGTCTCCTTGAAATACTTTCTTCTCTTGGCTTGTGAAATACTACTGTTTCCTGATTTTCCTCTGACCTCTCTATCCACTCCTTGTCAGTCTCCTTTGCTAATTTTGCCTCTTATTTCAAAGCTTCAAATATTGGAGTGACTTGGTTCTGAGCTGCCTTGTGTTCTTTATTTAAACACTCTTTCTAGTCTCCTGGCTTCCAGTCTCGTGGCTTTAGATATCATCCGTAAGCTGATAACTCCAAAATTTATAACTCCAGCACTGGACCCTCCCTTCAGCTCCAAACTCTTACATGAAACCACTTAGTCAGGCTCTCTGCTTAGAAGCATAAAGACTTTACAGACTCAGAATGCCAAAGCAGAGCTCCTGATTCTTTGTCCCAGTACTCCCATTTCTGTCCAAACCTTCTCCTCTCCCTGTCTTCCTGTCTTGATAAATGCCATTTATCAATGACATTCAATATCTGCTCTATCTCAGAAGCCACCAGCAATTTTGATTCCCAGTAATCAAGGTTCCACTCAAGGACATCACCAAATGGTTCTTTGGCTCCAATGGGATCATGCATCTATATTGTACCCTCGTAACTCTTGAGAGAGACTCTTTAATCCATGCTCTTAAACTTCTGTGAGGACCCCAGCCTCTTTGAGAATTTGATAACTATAGATACTCTTGGTAAAATACACATACCCACAAAAACAAAGCAGTATGTGTATAATTTCAAGTGGATGATATATATTTTATATATATAAATGAGTATATAAAATTTCAAATGTATTAAAACAAGATGTGGAAGAAAGAATCAAAATCATAATGAGTGAATTATAAACAAGAGAGGATACTCTGCAAGACCATATTCGTATATACTCTCCTACTATTCAGGAGAGGATAGTTTAGGTATGCTAGAGTAACAGGTTAGCTCCAACAACCTCAAGCACTTTTTTTTTTGTTTTACGTGCTGCACATGCACTGCTGTATTCATCACATGTCTTTCATACCACACCTTCAGTCTATGATTAGAATATGCTCTGAGCATAGTCCCATCATCTCTTGCTTGCCTGGCAAGAGCCTTGTAATGGTCTCCCTGCTCCATTCTTGCCCCCATCCATAGTCATGTTTTTGAATTACTATGGCGTATAGAGTAAGAGGTAAGGGTGTGAGTGCTGGGAGTAGACTGAATGAGAATCTTGGACTTGACCTTTAACTAGTTTTGTCAGTTTTTTTGTCTTTAAAATGTCGATCATAATAATATCTATTATAGAGTTATTGTAAGGATTAGATGGATTGATGTATGTAAACATAAGCATTTGGACAGTACCTAGTATATTACTATCTTAGCCAGGGTTCCCTAGAAAAAACAGAACCAATGGGAGATATATATATATATATATATATATGGAATTATTTTATTATAAGGAATTGACTCATTTGATTTTAGAGTCTGAGAAGTCCTACAATCTGCAGTCAGTAAGCTGGTGACCCAGGGGAACCCATGGTGTAGTTCTAGTCCAAGTCCAAAGGCCTGAGAACCAGGAGAACTGATGGTGTAAGTTCCAGTCTGAAAGCTGACAGGCTCAAGACCCAAGAAGAGCAGATTTCTCAGTTCCAATCCTGGGGCAGGAAAAGAGCAGTGCTCCAGCTCAAACAGTCTGGCAGCCTTACTCAGGCTTTTGTTCTATTCAGATCTTCAGCTGATTGGATGAAGTCCACCCACATTAGGGAAGGCAATCTGCTTTATTCAGTCTACCAGTTCAAATGCTAACAGCCCCAGGAGACATACTCAGAATAATATTTGACCAAATGTCTGAGTACTTCATGGTCCAGTCAAACTGACATATAAGATTAATTGTCGCAGTTGCTACCATCATTAGCCCACTCCTCAGCCTGAATAAGCTTTTAAAAATGCAAACCAGATCACTTACTTCATTTTCCTGCTCCAAGTCCTCCAACAACTTCCCTTGACACTCCTTGCCAACACACCTCTAACTCTGTCAATGAGAGTCCTGTCTACACTGCTGTCCCAGGTTAGATATCTCAGGTTTATCAGACACTCCTCTACGAGGCTGCCCCTTCAGTTGGAAGTAATAATACATTGTCTATTATCTGTGAACCTCTGAATGGAACATCAGTAAATGAATGCACATGGAGATACCCTTGATTCAATTTATGTTCTCTTCTCCCACCCCCTACTCCAGTTAAAGAACTTGCAGAGGTAGCTACAGACCAGCAAGATCATCTACGCTGTGGCTAAGAGCTGAAAATTAAAGCCGTGCTGTTTGTCAACACTTCTGGAATAATTCATAGAAAAATTTACTGAAGCCTTTTAAGGACAACTTGGAAAGTAGATTTAGCATGCTATTTCTGACTTTGAAGTATAAAAATGACAGACTTACTTTCCTATTCCTTTTATCTCAAACTCCTAAATAAGAGTAATTAAAATGGAGAACAGGAAATGGGGGGGGATGGGGCGTGGGAAACGAGCAAATTGTTTAATTTGGATTTGGTGTGCAATTCTTTTTGAAAAATAATCATTTCTCCTCTTAAATGAACACTTCCAAATAGCTAGATTTTAGTGTTGGTATAGGAAGTATTGGCTCAATCTCAACTTCTCCAATAATAAAAAATGTGAAAAATTCAAATTTTTGGCAATTTAAACACATTTTCACTGAGTCATCACTAATCATTTTGGCATCTTAGGAAGACTGAACTTTAAAACTGATGAGAAAATGAGAAGTGGTAGTATTAACTGCCAGATATTTGGGGCAATCACTCTTGGGTTCTGGAAAGTGACTTGATGCCAAGGCCTAAAGTCGTTGGTAATTAGTGGGAGGAGGGTAGTCGTGAGACAGTTTTCTTTCTCCTTCACCCTGTTTCTCTTGATCATTTCATTTAAAGAACCTGGAAGTATTCAGTGGTCTTCTTACATCCTCTGCAGCATAAGAATAGCTTTTGGTGTGTTAAAGCATCAGAGTAACACTGAGAGAAGTAGTGCATATTAGTGAAACCAAAGGCCCATCCTATATTTATTCCACCCTAAAGCAAAAGATGCACCAAGGAAGAAGAGGACTTGCCCCGTCTAATATAGTTACTAGTATCTTGATGACAACGATGCAGAGAGGAAGCCAAGAATCCAGGCAGGTCTGCACTTGTGTGTGAACTGGAGAAGAGGAGGAAGAAGGTGTCGTAAAAGAAGGAGAAGAAGATGGGAATAAGACGGCATTTTGGATGCTTATGGGCAGGGACCTCGGCATAACCAAAGGGCAGCCATTTGGGAAAAATAAGAAATGTTTGTATCACACCCTGGGTTCTAACAGTGTTCCTAATCATCTCCTTAGTAAGATGGGTCCTTTCTGGTAAGGGACTAAGTCTGTGTGCCTTGCTTCCCTCTCCAGACATTAAAGTCAAAACACACTGAGCACATGTCCTACTTTCTTAGGGGGTAAGCCTGCACTTCAAAGAGTTTGGCTTTGAGAAGCTTATAACACGGCTCATGATAGTAACTGACAAATTGAGTTTACAACACCTGTCCCTTCCATGAAAAAGTTACGCTAAATTGGATATCTGTCAATGAAAATAAATAATGTTGATTGACTAAGGTTTTCCCATTTTAAAGTGCTCCTCTGACAAAATGGAGGCAGAGTCTCCAGTGCCAGAGAAAACTACACATATGAAGCCCTCTCCAGCTCTTGTGATGAGAAGTGTCTTCCCAGTTCGGGATGGAACACTAGCATGATGGCAGACAATCAAAGAACTCACACAATAATTTTGGTCAGACTGACTCTGATGGACTTTTTACATGGAATTTCAATAGAAACAGCCCATATTTTCAAATTTTGCCTGGCAGATAAATCACAGGAGATAATTCTTTGCCTGAAATTATATTAGTGCTCCATAAAAGGATTGTGTCATTGCACCTCTAATCCAGTTATTAGGGCACTGTATGAGTGCTTTCCTGAAATTTTAATTTCATTTTTGATAAGAATAATGCAGACTTAGTATATTTTCTCTATCACCAAAGAATCATCAGGGACAATGCAAGCCTCAAAATTACTTATCTTAGCAATTTTATTTTGCAAACAAATTTCTAATTTGCAAAATATCCTCCTGTCTGTCCCATGAAAAATATTATTACTTTTTAGATTCATATCATGATCTTTCTCTGATAAATTGCAGCTTCACCATGATCATTAGATACTTCTAATATGCTTAAAAAAGGTTTTAGTCCACATACTGCCAGTAATCCTGCTGTGTCTATCTACCATGGAAGATAAAAGCTGGTTTCAAAATGGGAAAGTAAAACAAAATCTGATACTGCTGAAGAACATATTTTAATTTATACTCCTATTTTAATACAGGAACGTGTAAAAATGTTTTGAAACGTAAAATATTCTAAACAAATAGAAACATCATGAAAAACATCTTTCAAAACTCATGTCTTTCATAGAGATTCAAAATCAGCATCAAATACCGGTTTTTAAAATAGATCCTAACTGTGTTAAAATGTATAAGATACATTAAACAGCTGTGCTAACGGTTTTAGTGTACCTTCAACACGGCAGAGACAATAGAGTTCACTGAATATTCTTTATGCTAGCCTCCATTTCCCAACGTCCCTGGTAGTTTGGCTGGGGCCCTGCCACCAGTTCCAGGTATGGAGTGATGTCTTACTGTCAGTCCAAAGTATGTAAAGACATGTGTGAGCTCTCCCCACTCTTCCTCCACTTTGATTTTGAAGGTCAAGTGTTCCGGATTGCTTAGTAGAAGATGGAAGGGGTGTGGATCTCTACGTCAGCCCTCGGAAGGGAGCTAACCTGGAGAGCCACCAGGCCCATAGCGATTCTAAACGACAGAGAAATACATTTTTATGTACTAGGTCCCTACGATTTTGGAGCTTGCCATTGCAGCATTGTGTAGCCTGTTCTAACCAACACAACAGCTAGACAAAGAAGCCCTGGCACACTAACTATGCGTTAGGACTTTCACATGTGTTTTTGCATATCCTACAAAGCCTTTTAAAAGATGTATCCAAGAATACATAATTTGTAGAGGAGAACTGGGATTTAAGTGCACTGCTTCAGAGAGTTGAGGGACTTGACACATGTTTGTCACCTAATATGCAAAACTACTCCACAAGGTAGGCATTGTTGTTGTTATTATTATTTCTACCATTTTTGAGGTTGGGAAACTGAGACTCAAAGAAGATAAATCATTCTCCAAAGTCACCCATTAACAGACAGCACAGCCAAGATGGAAGCTCAGTCACTAGAAGATGCTGTCTTTAATCTTTGCACTATTTCTTATTTAGATTGACATAAATAAAATCTTCTTTCTAACAGAAAGTGATTTTCTTACTCAATAAATAAGAGCTCCTCCTGTTCTTGTTTTATTTAAAGCAATTTATAGCTCAGCATGTTTACAGGAGAGATATTTGAAAATCCATTTTTAGAGGAATGAATTAAAGAGAATATGTTTTAGTAAAATAACACGCCTGTTGATTTTTGAAATCTATCTTAAAGAAGAGATCCATAAAAATGATTGAAACATGCTTATCTTTAATAAGATGCACTTTTGAGGTTATGATGATAAATGATAATTAAGCATTCCTATTTGTAACATCAGAAATTTAACAGCATTTTCTTTTTCCTTTCAACAGTGTTCCAGAATTTATGTTATAACTTCCAATATATTCCAAGTCATGTATCAACTTGGCATCTTAGTCTCTGTGAATTTTGTTTAAATTATGTGAAAAATGCAATTTGATCCCAAGCAAAGACTCCATACTTCTTTCTGCTGATTTTCCTCTTGATTTATATTAACTTTTTAAAAGAGATTTTGCTTTTTCAAATCACAGAAACTTGTGGACCGTTCATTTACTTATAAGGAGCTCGTAGGATCATAGAAAAATACTTACACCTTTATACAACTTTAAATACATTTTAAAGAAATTAATGCTCTATTCTCTCACTTAATATGTATTCGGTAGATGATTTTAATTCTGAAATTGATCTAAAGTGGTGAGAAAAAGAAATTTTTGCTTATATATTACAAAATTATATAGCAATGGCATGATACAAGTATGCTCCATTAAATCTATATTATGTCATAATTCACCAAAACATAAACTAGATATTAAGGTTACTACAACAATTTTGCATAATAGGGACATGGTTTCATTCAATGGTTTGGTTTTATTATACTTTTCAGTAAGTAGTATATTTGAGTAAGACTTGATTACATAAAAATAACTCCCCAAAATGTACATACAGATAGCTCTCAAACTCACAAAGATGAGGCCATCTACTTCTGACCTGCTTGCCTGGGGGCAATGTAAAATATCTTAAACTGGGCAAGCTAATCTGCTTTATATACCTTATTTCAGGACAACAGAACAGAGAAAGGACAAAGTTTCTCCCACCGCTTTTAAGACTGATGTCATCCTATGAAAACCGTTTGGTTCTTTTAATTATTTTCATGACACCACCCTCAACAACTTTTATTCTATCACAGCTTGTGTGTCACTTTCAGGCTATAAATAGCTGTAAATCCCTTCAGGGCCAAAATTTATGAGAATTACTTTACCTGGATTCTTAGAAGGCTCCATATGGCTAACGTTTGATGTGCTATTTTAATCCTAACAAAGGGAATTAATATTATTGGAAAAATATATATTTAAGCCATATAATTATACTGCATGGTCAGTTTAGTTGGTTATTAGCCCCTACCATCTCCATTCCTTGTGTCCCTCTGTGGTTAAGCTCAGAAGAGAGAGAGGCTAAAGGGAATTCTGCTGTTAAACATTTCCTTGAAGTTGGCTTGAAGGTCATTATTTTGAACTAATAATTGCCCCTTGGTCTCTCAAACTCCATTAAGCTTAATGGTCTGATTTAATTTGCTTGGCTGGTCTTCACTCTAAAAATACCTTCTGCTCCTCTTACTTTTCCCTTCCTGATAGGAACAGACAAGGTCTGGTTTTAATCCACACTACATAAAATTACCAAAAGGACCCATGAACCTTTTAGTGAAAAAGATTTATGGTAATTTCTTCGTCGACTTCATCAAAGAGTAGGCGTGCATGGCACAAGCAGAGTGGGCAGACAGATTTTTAACAAGGTAATAACCAAAGTTTACCTCTCTGGCTGGTGTAAAAACTAGGCCTTCAGGAGTTAAATGTCCTTTCCACAGGAGATGAGTGGTATATTTTTGAATGTCAATTTCTTCATTTCCGAATAACTACATGTTTGCTGACTTGGTCTAAATCTGTCTTTGCCTCTCTTAAAGGTTCTCACAGATACTATTTTATGCCGCTGTGTCCATGTAACAGTTTTCCATTAGTAAAGTCTACATGCATAAGGAACAGGAGCACAGGGGACAAGAACATGAACTTGATATCTGTTGTCATTACCAAAAATAGGCAGTTTGAGTTTTAAACTTCGAAAATTCTGGTGTTTGCCAAAAACAGAATGATAGTCCTTAATTGAATAAAGTCATGTTTTGAAGAAAATGGGGAAAGGAAAACAAAAGCATCTTCCAATTTACTGTTTATTTTAATATTAGTTTATGGACTAGTTTTATTTTTCAAAATTCCAGATCAGTTTAATCTACAAAATTTTGATTTTTCAAAATTTAGTATCGTTAAACATTTGTCACTAATTTCTTTTCAAAACATTAAAAAAAGGGTACAGTTTTCTTAAAGATGTAGTTATTTGTTAAAAGAATACAGATTTTTAAAAGTAATATTTCCCTATGGAGTTGGAAATCAAGAAATGACTTGCTTTCAAAAGACTTCGGTAAAGTTCATACTTGAAAGACATATGATATAGTGTAAGTGTGTCCCTTGGGGTTTGTTTTTTTGTTTGTTGTCTTGCTTTTTCAAGACTTGTTCATTCCTCCTTTGTACTATGCTTACACGTATCGATGCTTGCTAGGAGCACAGCACAGGTGGTATGCATAAGGACTCCTGTAGGTGGCGCTGTAATCCTGCGAGAATAATAATAGAACACCAACAGGCCTCCATCATGGCTTACCTAGATATTGATTTGGGATTGATTCCTTCAGAAAATGGAAACGCTAATAAAAAATTAGTTAGCAACAGTGATTTTTCGAATGAAACAAAACGAAGAGAAATCATGTTGAACAAAGCTGGAAATAAATATAAGCATGTACAACACATTTTAAACATCAAGTCTCCTTCAGTCCCCAGTACTCCCAATGTATCCTTCCTAGAACTCGTAGTAACCCCCATTTACACACATTGTAAAAAACGACAGTGGAATCTAAAGGCTGCATTGGCTTCCTCGACTGAGCTTTCAAAAGCGTGAAAAGACATTATTTGACAGAAATATAAAACATAAAGACTTTCTGGAAAAACAAGTCACTAAAGAGGCCCTGTAATGAAATGATTGTGTTTGCCAAATAACAGAAATAGTTCCCTACGTTAGCACTTTAAATATTTTCAATTCTTTGTGTATTTGAGACTGATAGAATGCGACAGAAAAATAAAAAGAAAGAAAGATTATACTAGTTAAATAAAAGCCTCAAGTTCATGATTTGTCAGGAGAGGAAGTGGAGAAAAGAATCCTTTAACCTTTCCATAGATCTGATGCAGACGCGAATGGGAGTGTGCTCTTGCAGTTTACAGCAAGTTTCCCCCGTCTTGGTGTTATGACACTGGGGAAGGACAATTCTTGGTTGTGGGGGGCTCTCCTCTGCATTGTGAAACATCTAGCAGCATCTCTGATCTCTACCCACTGGATGCCAATAGCATTTCTCCCACCCCACCCCGAGTTTGCGACATCCAAAAATGTTTGCAGACATTCCCAAATATTCCTTGGAGGACAAAAGTCAGCCCTGGTTGAGAACGACTGGTCAATAGCCATGTGTTTCTTACACACAAAGGAGAAAATAATTTTGAGGAGTGTCCTGGTGATAAGCTAAGAGTTTGTTTTCCAAGTGACTAATGTTGCAGAGGATCTAGAAACTTTGCGCCTTTGTCGTCAGACACGATAATTCATCTCTACCACTTGAATACACCCAAACGTGTGTATATTCCCATGCTGCCTCCACCAAATTCAGATGAAGGATGTTTCTGTTTGAAACAAGAACATGTTACCTTCAAAGGCTTATCAGGCAATTAAATGGTTAATGAAGTTCTCACTAAATTAAAATATCTTCAATTAAACATATTATGCTCTCAGATTATTGTATCATAGCCCTCGAATAATAGTGACTAATGAATTTGCTACGGCTTTTTCTTTTAGGCATTTTATTTAGAATAACATTGGAATCATTCACTCTATTCTTCAATTCTTGAAGACGAAGAATACTCTGTTGGAATATTACTAAAATACACTATTCATGGAGTTTAGATATTTAAAGAACTGAAAATATGACACATGAATTTACATCAGATGCCTAGGGCATCTTTTTACATAGAATGTTAGAATTGGAAGAGATCTTAGAAATAATTTTAGGTCCTGTCACTTTAATGGTATAGAAACTGAGGTTGAGTTTTGTGCTCAAAATAACACAGTGAGGGAAAGTGCCAGGACTAGACCGCAGGTCTCCTGAATGCCCTTCCAGCGGCCGCCTCACTACACGCTAATGCTGGAAGAATGGCCTCTCAGCTCCAGTTCTACGGTTAATCTATTTCAATATTTCGCATTTGATAATATACATTCAGAGAATACTGGCTCGCCTGTGTATATCGTCAAAATACTGTTTAAAACATTGGACCCTGTTTGTTAGTTCAGGACAATCAGACTTCCTACTTAAATAAAACTGGCAAATTCTCGAATATCTGTTTAATGAGATATCACTGGATAATTCTGTAAAGCTCTCCTGTTTATTTGCATGTTATAGTATTACTTAATTCATATTAAATGAATGCCTGGTGCTGGTTTTCTTAGGAAAAAAAAATTTTGTTTCCTATTTATTTCTACACTTATTATTAAGATTATTGCTAACTGGCAATATAAACACAAGAGCAGTATACTAGATTACCCCAAACAAGACCACAACAATGCCTCCTACACACAGGTTTTGTTGTTGATGTTCAAGATTTTTTTTTCCTTTTTTTAAAGATTGGCATCTGAGCTAACATCTGTTGCCAATCTTCTTTTCTTCTTCTTCTTCCTCTTCTTCTCCCCAAAGCCCCCCAGTACATAGTTGTATATTCTAGTTGTAGGTCCTTCTGGTTGTGCTCTGTGGGACGCCGCCTCAGCATGGCCTGATGAGCGGTGCCAGGTCTGTGCCCAGGATCTGAACCAGCAAAACCCTGGGCCACCAAAGCAGAGTACGTGAACTTAACCACTTGGCCACTGTTCAAGATTGCCATGTGCTGTATAATAGCTCAATTGCCCTAATACCTTTACTTTTCCCTAAATCAAAGCTTTAGAAAATGTTTGTTCCCCCAGCTTCAGACTCCATCATAAGAAACCAAGTACTGAAATCTCCCTGTAGTATTTGATTACAGGGAGACCAACAGGTCATCCGGAATGAGAGAATTATTTTTTAGATGATCATCAAAGTAAAAACAAGTAAGAATATTCTTGTAGAGACTCTGCGCACCTCAGATGGTGACCTCAGACCTCGGTTCGAGATGAATCATTCCAATAGCAATCTCCCCACCTTTAAAACAAATTATATAACTAGATCTGACCACTGAAATCATCCTTTAAAATCTTCCACCCATTAAAACCATCCTGTTTTCATTCTATTCAAAATATTTCAACTGAAAGTGTTTTGACTGTCTTTATACGAAGTTCGTACAAACTCAACCGCAAAGGTTCTATATCTATGCCTAGTAGACTTAATTAGATTATGGAAAATGGGGGTATTGAAAACATGGTATATATTATTTTGAAATGCAGGGAGAAATTGAAAAAAAAAATTTAAAAGTTGCAAATGACTGTGTAGAACACTGCTAAATGCTATTTCTAATTCTAATATCATAATTCTGCTTTCAATTTGAAAACTCTTGGGTCAATCAAAAAATATTTTTTTCAGGGGCCGGCCCTGTGGCTGAGTGGTTGGGTTCACGTTCTGCTTTGGCGGCCCGGGGTTTCACTGGTTCAAGTCCTGGGCGTGGACATGGCACCACTCGTCAAGCCATGCTAGGGTAGCATCCCACATGGCACAACTAGAGGGACCCACAGCTAAGGATATACAGCTGTGTACCGGGGGGCTTTGGGGAGAAAAAGGAAAAATAAAATCTTTAAAAAAAAAATATATATATATATATATTTTTCAAATCAGAGTTAAATGACTCATGTCCTGTATGTATCATGGGACTTGACAGAATAGAGCTGAGACTGGAAAATGGACCCTAAGATTATGGCAACTTCAGCGAGTAGTTGCTGAAAAGCTACTGCTTAACATGAGTGGTCTTTCTAGAAGTGGAGACTTGAAGACATCTTCTGTTAATTTGGGGAACAATCTTAAAATGTCTCTAGAGTGGAACAAATGAAAAGAAAATACTCACAATATTTTTGGAGAAAACTGTGAACTGATTGAAGAAGAAAATGAGCTGTTGTCAATTATTATGTAAGATTGGAATCAGAGCTGTGGCTTCACAGGTATTTTCTCCATTAGCTTGTTTGGTGGTAGATTGTGTTTTGACCCCATGATCTTGTTTTATTCTTCCTGTTTGGTGGTGACTCTGTTTACCCCATTCCAAGAAGAGAGCAATTTCAGAAGTACCTCCCTAGAATGGATATGAAAAGGTTAGGCTCTGTGTAAAGGGCAACGTTACAAAGATATCACAAGAGAACGGACACCTATGTCTCTCTCTACTGTGCTGTTGCAGTGTGAAGCTGGCATTGGCCTGCTAGACATACAGGGGTGTGGAGATGTCTTCAAAATGTGACCTAAGGAGCCGAACTGCAATGTGTGAGCCTGGTGAAGATGACCCACATTTCTAGTAACGACAGGTCAAAAGAAGACTGGGAACACATAAGGCATCTCTTTGAATCATTGCTCCTCATTTACTAGCTGAGTGAATCATTTAAACTCACTGAACCTCAATTTCCATATATGTAAAAAGGGAATAACACGCCTGCCTGACAGATTTGTTGGTAAACAAACCGACAAAAAAGTTAAAAAATAGAAGAAGTGCTAGAGGACTCAAGTGCATGCTAAATAGAAGCCACCTCACGTCTAGAACATGAATATGAAGCTAGCCGTTTCCCTCCCTCTCTTTCTTCCTTCCTCTCTCTTTTTCTTTAGATCAATCCATTGATGGAATCAGCCATCTCCCATAAGTAGGACCTGGGGCCCTCTTTTTCAGCTTTATCTCATCACATGTAACTTCCCAGCCACTGACAGGGCCCTCGACCACGCTTTCCCTTCCCTGTTGCCTTGGGAATAGTGGATCCTGCTCTGGTGACAGGCACCAAACAACACACTCAGTAGAGAACATTCTGGCCCCTATCAGGAGGGAGCCAAACATAGAGGCTGGTGGCGTAGACCAAGTATAGGGATAACCAGCTCTTGTCACTCTCCTTTTGGCAGGTGGACACAGTTGTCAATGGGTACTTCATCTGAGATTTTAGAGACCCTTAATATCCGACATTTGATCATCCTGGTCATGTTGATAGTGTTAATTCATTCATTACCTCAAAACGGAGATAGACCTTTTACCTTCCTTTTCCTCATTTTGAAATTGTTGGTCATCATTGCTTTCTTCACACACAGAGAAAGAAAAGACTTCTATGAACTCTTTAATAAGAATAGAACTTCCTTCCATTCCTGACCTAATACTCTGAGAAGAGCTAACCCTTCACAATAGTAGCTGACATTTATGTAATATTTGCTGAGTACCAGTCCTAGAACCAGTTAGTTCACATGTAGTACCTTGGTTAATACACAGTGCAAATTCATGAATCAGATACTAGTGTTTTCTCCATTTTAGAGATAGAAGGCCTCTGTACAGGGGTTAAGTTGATCCATATACGATTAAGATTTTTTTCACACGTTTGCTGTAGGTGACAAATATTCTGTGAAGAAGACTGGATTTTACACTGTGAGACTATTACGTATAGCATAGTCAATTGTTATTTGTTTTTAAAGAAACTAGGAGCACAATATGATTGAAATCATTTGTCATTAAATAAGAAGAGAATTGACTTAAAGAAGGCCTGAGACTCCATCTCAGAGAAGGAAGAAGAGAAGGCAATCATATTTTGATAAAGCTATCGGAATTTAAATATATGTACTAGGATTCCATATCTGTTTTAGTTTAAAGAAAGACTTTTTAGCTGGAAAAACAGGCAAGATTTGAGGAGAAAAACCAAAAACTATCTGGATCTTGTCTCCCTTTTATAAAGTGTGGTTTTGTCATGTCACTCAGGAATGTTTTATTCCAACTTAATGCAGAACAGAAAATTGATTAATGCTGACATTGCTTTCCTATGCCTCTGCACTATATTTACCTGAAATAGAAACCACAGTTTCAATAAATGCATTTGTCAGATAAGAGCCAAAACATTAAATCTGTCTGAAAACTCTGAGTAAAATATAGGTAGTCTGGTTGCATTCCTCTCTTACAGGAAAAAATAATGTATATAAGGGAATATTTTTTTACAGGAAAAATATGTATATAAAGGAATACCATATTTTTAAAAAAATAAGGAGAAATGACCAGTAGTTTATAAAATAAAGAACAATGAGGCCAGCCTGGTGGCATAGTGATTAAGTTCACTTGCTCCGCTTTGGCACCCTGGGGTTCATGGGTTTGGATCTCTGGCATGGACCTACGCACCACTCATCAAGCCATGCTGTGGTGGCATTGCACATAAAAAATAGAGAATGGTTGGCACAGATGTTAGCTCAGGGCCAATCTTCCCCACCAATAAAAAAAGAACACAATTAGATAGTCTTTAAAACCAAAAATCCATTTTCTCTTATTACTTAGCTCTAATTAATGTTCCATTTAGAGGACCTTTTCTTTTGTCCCACAGGTAGCTTTGATTCTTTTTCCCTGATGCAAAAGTATTAGCTATTTAGAGCAGATGCAACTCAATGAACCTCCTTACGTCTACTCTCCTGTTAAAGACTATGGTCCAAGTTGTCTTCTTGGGTTCCCGTGAAGCCATTTATATCTGTGTCAATAACTCTCACCTTAAACTTTGCACACTGCTACCTGCCATAGATTTCTCAGAGCTCCTGTTCTAGATAAGCCTTCCTTATAATGAGGCTGTTTGGGAACTAAAACTCCCCTGAATGTGTTTTTCCTTATGCCTTTAGAAATAATCCAAAGTTTCAGTTAAAAACCTATGGTTACCTATGAGCCAAAGCCGAAAATATCTACTTATACTTCATGAGTTTCAACTCAAACAAGATGATCTTAATGGAATACCTGTGACAGATATTTACTTAAAATCATTTCTGAGAGTGATCAGAAACCCACTAGGACAATTGCATAAACCTGAAGAATCAAAATGTGCATACTTGGGGCTGGCCTGGGGGTGCAGCGGTTAAGTTCACAGGCTCTGCTTTCGCTGCCTGGGGTTCCCTGGTTTGGATCCCCAGAGCAGACCTATACGCCGCTCATCAAGCCATATTATGGCAGGCCTCCCACATATAAAGTAGAGGAAGATGGACACAGATGTTAGCTCAGGGCCAATCTTCCTCAGCGAAAAGTGGAGGATTGGGGGCAGATGTTAGCTCTGGGCTAATCTTCCTCAAAATAAATGTGCATACTAAACACCAACTGTATTGATTTTTCTGGGACAAGAAGTTGGCTCTCTCAATAATTCTCTGAATCACAGTTTCTGTATAGCTATGGATTCACAGCATGGATGATGATGGTTGGGAGGCCATATTTATAGCCTGAAGAGTATTTACCCCAGACAAATGAACTTTTTGATTTTTGTAATATATACAATAAAGAAGTAAAAATTTAATGTTTAGTAAGCTTTTTCACTGATGTGCACATCCCTGAATTAATTAAATTGTCTTCTGAGGAAAAATCTGTGAGGATATTCATCCTGAAGCCAATAGCTTTTGACAATCTGAGTCTTATTTTTAAATTCTTTGATAAGTCAGTAATGAGACAAGTTGTGGATTTTATTGGTTCTTTGCAATTAGATAGACAAGGATATGAGATGCTGCTTGTTCTGGCTGACAGTTGATAATAAACACATGCCCTGTGATTATATTTGAGAAAAATGACTTTTTATGAAGCTCTTTGAATGGTAGTAAAGCCAAGAGTGTAATTTATCAACAGTGTTATTCACCCCAAAATTTTCAATTACTCTCTGTCTATATTTCCTTCTTTATTCTTCATCTCTGTCGATCTCTGTCTTTGGCTCTGTTTCTGTCTTTATCTCTGTTTCTCTCTCTGATGTCTCTCAAGCAAATTGCCTTTCCTTTCCTTCCTTTTTCATTTAAGAAATTGATTTAACCTTTGTAATTATGTTTCTCCTATGAACCAGGCATTGAATCTCATGCTTGGAATAGAGGGATGGTTGGAATAGTCTTCATTCTAAAGGAACAGTCAGTAGTTAAGGGGTATCATATACAAAAAACTGATGGTTTCTTCTGCTTCTAGACAACATGTAAACTACCACAGGCTCCTGTATTCCTCTGTAGAACCAGCCGTAGAACAATTAGGGAGGTTGAGGAATTTGGAGTCATGGCAAAATTCTGGTGGACACTATTCACATTGTATTCTCAGTGAATGGTGCCTCACTGGAGTATACAATGCAATATGAATGGTGCTTTCTGGAATATGCAAGGCAATAGCCATGAGAAACTCTACTCAACCACTAATGAAAAACTGAAAAATCTTTGGAGAGACCAAAGATGGTTGAATCTTGATGAAACAAGAATAGTGGGAGATGGGGAATTTTGCAAATTAGGGAAGGCCAGGAACCTCAAATGAGGCACAGGCTGGGTTAGATTTCCTATGTGTGTCCCTCCCTGTCCCTAAGCCTTCATTTCCGTGGGGCAGGAATATAGCAGCACCAGCTCCACTGTCAGCCACACAAGGTAGAGTAACAAAGAGGAGAACTGGAGTCTGGCTGTGATGGAGGTTCTTTGTCAGTGAGAGTATACAGCCTGGGGTTGCTTCTGAACTTTCCTGTTCATCCACCCTCATTCCCCACTGCATGAGCTAATCATATCAGAAGGTAGGGATCCAGAATAAAAGCAATGGTAGGAGCAAAGTTACTAGAAGTTTCCTAGAAGTAGGAGAGGGCTAGTAGGGGTAGGAGTCTAGAATGTCACACAAAAACTTCCACTCATAAACCAAGAGGAGCTCAAGTTACAGCTAGGTTTTATAACTCCTCTCCAGTAATGAATACTAGTCAAAGCAATACCAGAGCCAATAAAGTACAAGTTCCAGTTACAGAGGAGCTCAAATACTACGCAAGAAAAATCACTAATGGAAATCATTACTTGAGAAAGCAGAACTAACTCAACAGAAAGAACAAATATTTAAACTGCACATTATAAAGATATTCAGCAGATAAGAAAAAACATTAAAATGTGAAACCAAAGAGAAATTTTAATGAAAATGTACAGGTATTGGGGAGAAAAATCTGAAATTAGGACATAAAAAGTGAACGATGCATGGATTGAATCACAAAATATATACAGTAGGTGGCTGAATTAGGGAGGTGGCAGTTGGGTAGGGGACTTTCCCAGAAAGCACAGGAAGGGAGCACAGTTGGGATGACATGGAAGAAAGGGGAGAAAAATCAATGAGTGAAAATGGTGGATAGAAGCCGATTGCCAACATTTGGGTAACAGGAGTCACCAAAAAGAAAAGAAAATTTGTGTGATTTGAGGTTAGGAGGAATATTTTAAACAAGACTCCAAAAAGCACAAACACCAAGGGGAAAAACTGAAACGTGTGATTTTATCAAAATTGAAGATTTCTGCTCCATGAGACATACCAAAACAAAACTAAAAGAAGAATGTAGAAATGGGAGAAAATATTTGCAATGCTTAAAACTTACAAAGAATTTTAACACGGATATGCAGAGAACATATACTGCGAGTGGGAATGTAATTTGGAGCAGGTGTTCTGGAGAGGAGTCAGGAAATACTCCATGATATAAGGTATGCATATCCCTCAAGATTGACCAGTTCCACTCAATATATCCCCGAGTAAATCTCACTCTGGCAAACAGGGAAGAGGCCATTCCTGGTATCATTGTCTGGAACAGAAGAGCTGAAGGCAACCTAATTGATCATTGCTGGGAGGGTAGAGCAGTTCAAATGTGGGCCATGCATGTAGTAGAGTACCATGCAGGACTCAGTTACAAGGTAAGATATGGAATACCGTTTCAAAATAAGACCTAGATTTCCATACAGCAACACGGATAGAATAAAAAAATTGCATGAAAATGTTAAGAAATAATGACCTATAAAGTGGTATCCTATATATGGAAAGGAGGCACAAAAACTTACATATATACACAATACTATCACTTTTCAAATATGGAAGCTGGATTTAATATGCGTAGGTGAAAAGCTAGAAAAGAAGTAGCAATGATGGGAAAAGAACCGAAGTAAAATGAGGATGATAAGAGAAAGTTAAATTAAAAGAAACGAAAAGTGGGTTTAGTTTGGAAGATTATAGAATGTTGTAAGAGAGGTATACTACCAATTCTATAATTGTTACCTAAAAGGAAAAATAAATTAAATGAATTACATCACTTATAATTATTATAAGGGGAAGTAATAGATAATTACCAAATGTTCTTCTGAGTGGGGACTGAGTGAGAGGGAAGATGATTTTGCGATCTTCCATCTAGATGATGATTTTCAGAAAAAAATCAGGAGGATGTAATGCTTGAAGTGTATCTTCAAAGATAAATAGGAGTTAATTTATTGGACAAAAATTATAAGGGAAAAGAACATAAGCACTGAACTGCCTGGAAAAAATACAGAGAGCTGAAAGCCCCAGCACATCCAGGGAAGTCTTTGTAGGTCGCTATATTGCGAAGAGGAGGATGAAGTTTCCAATTTAGGCAAGAGGCTGACCACGAAGGGCCTGTGTATCATGGAGCTTACCCCGAAGGAGGTCCTCTGAACAATTTGAAGTAGAAAAGTCATACGGTGAGATTGCATTTTAGGAACACCACTCTGAAAGGAATATGGAGAAGCAACCGGAGTGAAGGCGTGTACATAGGGTGGGGAGCAGGGTAATCAAGCCTGCTGTAGAGAGACCTTTCCCAGGAGATTGCCATAATCCTGCACAGAAATAACTGAAGTCTGATATTAGACAAAGACAACGAGGGGCTAGATGAAGAGGCAGAAATGAGAGATTAAGGAAGTTGAATTCATACTAGTAAGTATAAGTGTATGTTGAATGACTCATTTACATAGACGGAAAAGAAATCTCAGACAATGTCTAGATCTTTAATTTCAGTGAGAGAGGTAAAAAAGCAAGAAGGGTTGTAGGTGGCACAAGGGACGGATGTTGGTTTGGAGCTCCCTACAAGGTAAAGAACTGGTCAACAAGGCTATCCTGTGAGGATTTGAAAATGTGGGTGTGGAACTTCAAAGGAAGATTTGGCCTGAAGCAAGAGGTTTGGCAGTCAGCTCTGCATGACGTGGACCTGGTATTTGGAACGTGAAACAAAGATGGCAGAAGATGAAATCCGAGGGAACTTTTAAGAGCTGGGGAAAGAGAAGAAAGTCATTAAGATGTAATGCCTCAGGAGGCCTCCTTCATGACATTAAGGAGGGAACTATTTAATGTTTTGTTTGGAAAGTCTTGTGTTTTGCTTTTTTTTCCTTTTCTTACCTTTTAAATAACAGCAGTTATTGACATTTAAATGCAAAAGCATTCTATCAAGTGATTTAGGGAAGATTTATGTCTTATATTCATAGGTATAATTTTGCATATTTCTCCAAATAACTTCAGTTGGGGCCTCTATTTAAGCTGGTGGTAGAAAGCCTAATAATGCCAGTTCACAAACCCAGGCACTTCCATTAAGGATTCAAACTCAATTAATTTGTTCTCCTCCTCTCTCTTCATTTTCCCCCCTTCTCCTTGAAGGTAATCTAATTGTAATATGGAGGGGGCCACATGTCTTTCTAACATCAGGGGAAGGTTGTCTGCAATGAGTGTCATCTTCCATTTTCACCAGCTTCCACAGAGGTGTCACCTATCTTGCTTGCATTGTCCCCTATTCTCACTGGCCCAAACTTAGCCTCTGGTGGACAAGTTCCCATGTGCTATGGGGTCCTCGACCTGGCTCTCAGTCCTGACAAATTTGGCAGCCCACTTAATACTTGGGAGAATACTTCATAACTCCCGGGTACTTTTGCAACCCTGAGTTTTGATGAAAGCCCCTAAGCATGTCTATCGGCTGCAGTTTTTCCGCCTTTTCAACCTCCTGCTGCACAAGGGGCTTCTCTATGTGGTTTGCAGTTTCCCCAGGAATGTGAGTCCCTCTGCTTCTCACAGACCTAAGCGATAGATATGTCAGCACACCCCTCCACCCTCCTCCTTCCTCCTGTAATCATACTTTTCTCCTCTTAGGCAAGTAAAACTACCGCATGTTAGTATGTGTTTTTCGTTAATCTACATTGCATGGTGCATAGTCTGTATCCTGAACCCCACAACTTTGCTCTTGATATGCAGGGGCCAGGTTTTATAATTCCAAGGGAATTATTTCTTTCTCAATTAATCCTACATATTGCACATCAAAAGCACATTCGCTTTCAAACTGATGTCTGCCTGTAGTAAGATTTACAAAATCTACTTAGTGGCTCAAAACATAGCTTTTTGCTCAAGGCCACCAAACATAGAAAGGGAGAGATGCAACTTGAATTATTAGGGAAAGGAAGGACTACATAAAAAGATGGAAAATAGTAAGCTCTTAATATACCATAATATTTTCTTGTTTATTATTATTTGATACCAATTTCTGTATTAAACAAGATAGGTTACCAACTGTAATAAAGAACTCTTAAAATGGAACACAGTAAAGGTTTACCTCTTGCTCCCAGGGCAATGTAACAAGATTGGGGGTGGGTGTAGAGATGGTGGAGATGCTCATTCCAGGACCTACGCTTCTTCCATCTGGTGGCCCCACTATCTTTCCAGACCTCAGAGTCACTCATTGGATCTCTGCATCTGGTGGCAGACACGAAAGACAAAATGAGTGAAGGTTCTGTGGGATATTTCACGAGTTAGTCAGTGTGGTAGGCAGAATTCTAAGATGGTCCAGAAGATTCCCTGCCCACTGGTGTCTACATCCTGTGAATATGAGTGATTTCACTCCTATAATTAGGTTATGCTATATGGCACAGTTGATTCTTAAAAAAGATGATTCGGGTGGGCTGGATCTAATTATCTGAGGTCTGGGTCTAGAGGTCGGACAGAGACAGTGATAACCAGAGACTTAAAATGAGAGGGATTAGATGCACGACAAATTTTCCATCGTGAGCTTTGAAAATGGAGGGGGCCACATGACAAGGACCTGAGAGCAGTCCCCAGCAGACAGAAAGCTAGGAGAAAAATGGAGATTTCAGTCTGCAGCTGCAGGGAAATGAAGTCTGCCGACAACCAATGAACTGGGAAGAGCTCCTCCAGCCGCAGATGAGAACTGCCCCTCCCCATGAGACAACGAGCAGAGAATACAGTCCTGCCGTGCCCTGACCCAAACTGAGATATTTAGTTTGTATTGTTGAAAACTGCTAAGGTTGTGGCGATTTCTTATGCAGCAACAGGAAACTAGCACTGGTTGAAATGACTTACATCACTTTCACCCGCATCACATTAGCCAAGACGCAAGCGTATAGCCCGTCCAACTGCAGGAGAGGCCGGGAAACAGAGATTAGCTTGTTCCTAGGAGGAAAAGGGAATGAGTTGGTGAGCCAATAGCAGTGACTTTGACACTATTTATCTATTTTAGGCAAAGGTAACCGAGCCATAGTCTCAAGGGCCTTCAACATATACATCCTGCTATTCACTTAGCATTTGTTCTGACTCACTCATTTCATTTTCTCACAAGAATGATAAATGTAATAACTGTAACACAGGGTCACTGGAGAGCAATGTCAATCACATGTCACTTTTGGGTCTGGTTTTCATCTGAATATATTAGTTAAGCTTCAGCAAGTTATTTAACCACTCTGCTTCTTTTCTGTTTCTACAAACAGGACAAAAACGTCAGGTGGATAATCCAAATCACACATAAAAGGACAAAAACTAAGCCTTCCATTGAACACCTGGGACAGAGAGCTTCGGTGCAGCCTTAACAGGCGTGGAAATGAAAACTGTTCCCTCTTAGGTCGATTCGGTGACTATTTCAATGCAGTGTGGTATCCTCAACAGGAAAGTCAATCTGAATAATGCTTGGGTTCACTATTCTGTCTCTGCCTTTCTCTCAAGAAATGTTGTAAAAATAAATTTAATATATGGGAATGTAATTTGATAGTGGACTTTTGCTCATTCTATTCTGAACTTGCTCCCAGAGATCTTACCCACAGAATTTTTTTTTCTATTATCTATGTTCTCTTTCCGGCCTAGGTTTGTGTTTTCAGTTCCAGACCCATATTTCCAGCTGCCTAATCAACATTTTAACCTAGTTATATCAAACCAATGACATGTCAAACATTCTACTCACCATATTTCAACCCCAAACCACAATATTTCACTTCCAAACCCTGTGTTTATTGTCTTACAGTACCACATCCATTCAGTTCCTCAAATATAAACTTAGGGTAATCCTAAACTCTTCTTTTTTCCTTATGTCATCCAATTTATCACCAAGTCTTGTCTTCTCTATTTTCTAAATGTGTTTCAAATATATCTTCTGCTCCCCGTTCCAACTAGATTTCATTAGCTCAGGCCTGCCTTATTTCTTACCTAGCGTACTAGAATAGCTTTCTCATTGATTTCTCTGACTCCAATCAATCAGATTATCTACCACACAGCTGTCAGAGTAATCTTTCTAAAGTGTAAACCTTATTAACATGTGCTTAAAATCATTCAGTGGCTGACTTTTGCATTCAGGCGAAAGCTCAAACTTTTTAGCTATATTTACAAATGATCTGTCCTGTTTATACATTTCCATTTTAAAGACTTTATTTTTTTCCTTTTTCTCCCCAAAGCCCCCTGGTACATAGTTGTATATTCTTCGTTGCAGGTCCTTCTAGTTGTGGCATGTGGGACACTGCCTCAGCGTGGTTTGATGAGCAGTGCCATGTCCGCACCCAGGATTCGAACCAATGAAACACGGGGCCGCCTGCAGCAGAGCCCGTGAACTTAACCACTTGGCCACGGGTCCAGCCCCTATACATTTGCCTTTTAACCTGTTGCTACAACCTCAGGAGATAATTCTTATCCAGCTTGTAGAAATTCTTGCAGCTTCCTGAGGGAATTATGTTCTCTTGTACTTTTGGGTCATTTCAGATACTGTTTCCCTAACCTGGAACATCTTTACTTCCTTGTCAACCTTTTTAACTAACACTTGTCATTAAACACTCAGTTCGAATAGTACCTTTTCTTTGAAGACTTCTCCAACTTTTTTGGATCAAGTTAGGTCCCTTCAGGAATTTTGTAACTGTTAGCCACTACCGTGAACACTTTTCTAATTATGTTATGATCAATTCTTGAATGTCCCCACAGTTGCTGGAAGGTCTTTGGGGGTGAGGTCTGTAACTTGTTTTAATCTTTGTGCTCCCAGAAAATAACATCACACTTCAAACACGGAGGACACTCAAAAAAGTGTTCTATGAACAGACAAATGCATGAAATGCAGAGAGGAAGTTAATTTGAGAGGAAATTATGAGATAGAATTCAAAGACACCGTAAGTGGAAGTTTAAGGAAAAGAATTGTGGGGATTTATTCTACTTGATTTTTTGGGTCTTGTTTGGAAGAATAAATATTTCCTTCTTTGTTGCTCCCCAGAGAAAGTACATAATTAGTAATTCATATTGAATAATAATAAAAATGCAAAATTGTTATATTGCTATAAAAAAATTGTAATTCACAACAGGCTAAGACTTGAATCAATCTTTTGAGATTTTATGTACTTTCTTTTTTTTCTTTTTGGTGAGAAAGATTGGCCCTGAGCTAACATCTGTTGCCAATCTTCCTCTTTTTGCTTGAGGAAGATTGACGCTGAGCTAACATCTGTGCCAATCTTCCTCTGTTTTGTATGTGGGATGCTGCCCACCACGGCATGGCTTGATGAGCAGTGTGTAGGTCTGTGCCTGGGATCCGAACCTGTGAACCCCAGATTGCAAAAGCAGAGTGCGTGAACTTAACCACTACCCTACTGGGCCAGCCCAGGATTTTATGTACTTTCTATTTAGACTCATAAATAAAGGAAGGAGTAAGAAAGACACATAAGTAATTTCTTTCTTTTTTTTTTTTTTTGATGAGGAAGAATGGACCTGAGCTAACATCTATTGCCAATCTCCCTCTTTTTTGCTTGAGAAAGACTTCCCTGAGCTAACATCTGTGCCAATCTTCCTTTATTTTGTATGTGGGTCACCACCACAGCATGGCTTGATGAGCAGTGTGTAGGTCCACGGCCTAGATCCAAACCCATGAACCCCAGTCTTCCAAAGGAGAGCTTTAGCACCAGGCCAGCTCCTATAAGTAATTTCTTATTATTCAATAGAAGAAAATATTTCTAGCACATTTTTTAGGGTAAATCATCATCTTTCTTGTAAAATTCCTTTAAAAAGTGAAATAAGCAATCCAGTTCTTCAAGTGGTGCTTTTTCTCTTTTATACAATTAATTACATCCAGGAAGATATTGTGAATTATTCTCAGCTCCCGTTAAATTTTGTAAATGGCCTTTTATAGGAAGACAGACATCAGAGTAAGCTTATATTGCATTCTGGAAATTGATATACTGAAGTGGTTTATAATAGTAAAGCTCTATCTGAAGTTTGTATTTCTACCAAACTCAGTCCTCTATAACATGCCCCCAAAACAAACAATATGGAAAAAAATGTATGAATAACTGAAATAGGTGTCCCAAGGTTGAGCCAACAATGCTTTGCACTTGAATCCTTTTGCCTGAAACCTACAGTTCAAATAGTCCTAAGATTCATCATGCAGCTAATTAGAGAGAGAGAGACTATACGTGCATTTGTATACATGTGTTTGTGCATAATTGCTTTATTTTTGCATGAATAATCCATAAAGCCAGGCTTGTCATTTCAGTGAGTTCTTAATTGTATATCCATTTCTGATAAATTAAAATTTAACTTTTTTCTTTTTCTTTCCTTTTTACTTCTGTATTTAGAATTTGAGCTGCACAGAAATGAAGTTTGATGCAAGGATTAACCAATTAAGTATTCATATTCTCCATTTGAACTAATTCAATATATCAGAATTGGGAGAAGCTTGAGAAGCCCCTGGTGGCTTTTATTATTGTTTTAGGCCTTTTGATTTCATAAGCTCTGGATTTTTGTCTTAAGTTTGAATACAAAGAGCAGTTTAGCCTCGTGATCAGCCATGTGAAATGCCATATGTGTTTTCCTTCCCTGTGCTTCATTTTCTTGCATTCCTAGCGTGTGATGAATCTTGTTCTCAGTTTACAGGTATGTGGACTATTTTGGGTCATGTCCAAGCATTTAACATTCTAGAAAAGGCAGCAGTGTCTTAAAGGGCCTCTTCGTCAGAAAATCTCTGAGATTTCAGGGCCACACAGAAATGAAAGCTATTCATGCTCACAGTAACTTTCTTCATCTTGTACTTCTTATTTATTTGAAGTCGACATTTATCTCTAATAACATTACTTGTTGACTTTGCACTTTTCTTGAATTGAGAAAAATATGCTTTATGGTTTTATGGTCTCTCAGCCAAAAGAATATGTTTAAGTAAGTACTATATTATATATGAGAGTACATGTGAACAAAGTTTTAATAGTCATTGAAAGTATTATCTTTGTTTAGCTAATCCTATATTATATGACTTTTTAAAACTGTCAGTGATAAATTGCTCTTTGTTACGTGTTGAATTTTTCCAACTGCAAAGTGATAGTTTTTGTTCTTTTTAGTAATGCCAAGAACTGCAATATTTTTGATGCATATTTTATATAGAGTTTCTTTATTCGTGACCCTATCTGTGTAACTTGGTACTTGGCTAGAGAAGTGTGTTAAGGGGGTAGGGAAAAAATCTATCTAGATCAGTAATTCTCTGATCTTCTTGAAGTCTATCTGGTAAGGCAATGGCTGTTAAAAATATTACCATTAGTCTTGCTTCACCTGCAAGCAGAAAAAGGTTCTAAACATTGAAGGGCAGAGAGATTTACTTTAATGAAATAAACGTATTTCGAAGTTACTAAGCTTTTCATATTGAGGGACTGGGAAGTTGGTAAACTATTACATAACTCTGGTAACATTCTTAAAAATAAACTTATGAGACAATGGGTATTCAATGAACACCCATGCACTCTGCATTGACCTAGAATGCTACAGAGTTCCTTATATACCTACCAGTCTCTGCCCACAGAGAAGTTAAAGTCTATTTGATGTGGCAAGACATATACACATGGAAACATCATTATATGTGGCAGTTTATTTGATACCCAAAGGTGAAAGTATGATACATTATTTGGAACAGAAAAATAGAGAATAGAGCTGCCTGCAATAAAATGTTATATGTAGTACAATTACATAGCGCAAAAGATGGCATAATAAGAGATATTTCATCATCATCAACAGGAGAAAATTGCTATGGAGTGATAGTAAATTTTGGATTTTCAAATAACTCTGACTGAGAAATGCATATCTATTTGGTGCTAAATCATAGGTTATTTTAAAATTAAGATGAGAAGCATTGTAGCTTGGTTGAATTTACCAAATCGCTATTTCTCGGTTTCTTTACCTTAACTTTAAAAGGGAGATGAGCATATCTACATCACTGAATTGTCTTCAGAAATAATGAGGTAATATAATGAAAATTTCTAGTAAAATGCCCGGTAATGGCTACCACTCAATCAATGATGACTTTAGTATTATTTTGAATATAACTTTGAAAACAAGATAGAGTATATCTGACTTCTAAAGTGTTTGCTGACATTTCAAGATAAAACACATTGGTTTGGATGCAAGCATAGATTATTTACATGATTCTCCACATTTTTATTTCGTCTATGATTTTCCTTGCATATTTTATATATGTGTCCAGACTAATACAAAAATATGAGTGACTAATACTAAGATAAATTCCTATGCATATGTATATGTGCATATATGTGTGTATTAAATTCCTATGCATATGTATATGTGCATATATGTGTGTATTAAATTCCTATGCATATGTATATGTGCATATATGTGTGTATGTATATGTCAATATGCTCATGTATTCATACATATAGATGTACTTATTCATTGACTTTCTTCCCTCAATATTGAAGCAGTAAGCCCTGCTTGAAAACCAGTTACTTCCACTCAGGCTCATATACAAACATTTATTTTTGATAGGTAAGTTCTCTACCTTGTCTTAATTTTAGTAGGATTTCTTACCTCATGATATAAGTAAAAACAAGAGAAAAATCATCTATTTGTTTTTATATTAATTTAGAGGAATAAAGGTGAATGACATATATAGTTTAAGTAAATGTGCTAAACATGATCATTGAATGCATATAATGTTTTTGAAACTCAAATTATTTTAATTAGTGAAAACCTCCAGGTACTTACGGGCCACTCTAGGTGCGTAGACTGGATTCCTCGGGTGAAAAGCTTCAGGATCAGTTATCAACATACTAAACGGGTGGTAAAAACAATGTTGCCTATAGTGATAACAAGTGCTGGTTAATCCTTTAAGAAGGATGAAGCAGTGCCAACATCCTTCTATTGGTTTCTTTAATAAGAACAGTTTCATAATCGAGCAAGCAAACTGATACCCATCGGACCTTTCCAAGTGTTAATATGCCTTTTAAATAAGCAAATTAAAATGGCATGCTTTTTTTTCCTGAAAGTCTTTCTTGAACTAGAACTATCAGTGAATGGCCACCCTCTCTCCCCATCTTCCTTCCTTCCCTTTTTCAAACGCTTGCATAATGCTTATCAAGTACCAACTGTTTCACAAGCCTAAACTCACCCAAACTTCATAAGAAGTCTGTGATATAGGTAATATTATCCTTATTTAGAGACTGCATAGGCTTTATTTTTCGTTTTAATTATTTTGGGATAAAATATAGTAACCAAGTTTTTATTTATTTTTTTATTTTCTTGAGGAAGATTAGCCCTGAGCTAACTGCTGCCAATCTTCTTTTTGCTGAGGAAGGCTGGACCTGAGCTAACATCTGTGCCCATCTTCCTCTACTTTACACATGGGACGCCTACCACAGCATGGCTTGCCAAGCCGTGCTATGTCTGCAACCGGGATCTGAACCGGCAATCCTGGGCCACCAAAGCAGAAGGTGCACACTTAACCACTGCGCAACCTGGCCAGCCCCTGTAACCAACTTTTTAAAGGAAATAGAAGTTGCTTATGATTCTGAGAAGCTCTTTGATTCCGTATAAGCAAACATGAGCTTTAGTCACCTCCAAAAAGAAAGTTCTTTCATCAGGCTCCTGTACTGTCTCTCTTTTTTGCCTCAAAATAATAGACTCATTTACGCAACGACTTCTTTCCACCTTCCCTCCCTTCCTTTCTCTTAGTCTTTTTCTCTCTCTCTTTGTCTCTTGCTTTATTGCTTTTTTGTTTTAGAAAGTCCTTTTTATGAAGAAAATTAAGGTTAATGTAATGTAGGTTACAACCAGACAGAATTGTAATTTTGATTTCTGATTACATGAATTATGGCATATCCATTCAACGATATTTGCAACCATGAACGTTAGGCTTATGTCTTTTTTGCATAATACAGTGCAACTTTATAGCCTTCATACCAACCTATATATATATATATATATATATAGTTGATAAAAAATATCATTTATGCAAACATTTTTCTTTAGGGTTGATTTCTTTTTCTTTTGCTACATAAACTTTTTTGTGCAGATTTCATTCCTTAAAACTAGTATGCATTACTTGTGTTATAAAAATTGTAATTGATGTTTATGAATATTACATATTTAAAAGTAATTTTAAATAATACTTTATAACTATATCAAATAATGTTCATGATGAAACACAAGATAAAAAGGCAGTTTACAATTGGATCTATACTCTAATTAACAGTATGCAAAAAAAGCAAAGAAAAAATCATACACTTCTTTTGTCAATTCTTCCCCCCAATACCACTAACCTCCTTCAGTTTTCTCAGTACTCACTGCCATACCTTTATCCAAGCCTCCATCTTTGCTTCCTTAGATAATCACAATAGTCTTCTGAGTTTGTCCTGTCTCACTTCATTCCAAAATGATCTTTGAAAGACAATATCACATCAGTCTCTTAATTAAATCCTTCAGTAGTTTCCCATTGCCTTTAAATTAACCTTGAATCTGTAGCACATCCTACAAAATCTTCTATCATTTAATCCCCACCCACCTCTGTAATAATCCTCCTAATGGTCTGCTCCTTGCTTGCAATGCAACAATGATATTGGGCTGTGTTTTATTTTCCTACTTCAGAGCTGAAGAGTCAATATAGAATAATGCTATCTTTCTCACATGTTCTTGACCTTAAAAAATAGATTTTTACATTATAACCAATTGATATATTTTACAGAAACAAAAATTTTACCAAACAACACCTATCCCTTCTAGCTATGGTATACTCTAATAGTTTTTATCCTTCTTTTCCATTGTATTTACCAAAAATAATAATTCTGGGCAACTGATTCATTAAACTGATTTCGAAACCCTTTAATGGATCAGAACCCATAGTTTGGAAAATGCTCACACATTGGTTAAAAGTTCGTGTCCTAGAGTTGACAAAAATGGATTCATATTTTAAGTTGACTGTTGACTGACTGTGTAAACTTGGCACATTACTTCCTCTCTAAATCTCAGTTTTTTCATCTAAAAAATGTACAATAACAGTATTTTCTTTATGTTGTTGATATAAAGACTAAATGACATAAACATAAAGTGCTTAGAATAGTCCCTGAGACATGACAAAAATGATAGTTACTATTGCTACTATTGTTAGTAATATATTTATTTGTTGTCCATATAGGTCTTATTTACCATAATGCTCTTTTCCAATAGCCCACATCCATATTTTTTGACTAATTCATTTCATTCTTCAAGTCTTATATCTGGGATGTCTTCTTCGACTCACAAGCCCTGGGGTCCCAACAGAGCTGGGGTCCCAACAGAGCTGCCTTTAGGGGCCAAGCAGGCAATTTAAATGTGTGAAGCTATTCCATATGACACAATGGAGTGGGCAGAGCTGGGGCAAAATAGAGATGTAGGCCAATACACACACACACACACACACATACACACATGCACACAATTGTGCTGTCATGCAGTCCTTGCCTGACATTAGATCACCTTTTTAAAGCCTCACACAGGAGTTTATACTTTGCTTTTCATAATACTTGTTAATATTGCAAACATTTGTCTACCATCTGTCTCCCTCCAATAGACTAAGTTCCACATGGGTAGAGCTCTAACTGACTTATTTACTTTGGTATCCCAGGCTCCGAGCACAGTGAATGGAATACAACAGAATGGAGGGGACACCATTAGGCTCATAGCATGAGCCTAAAGTTGTGCTTACTTGAGAGGCCTCGTCTCTTTTGAAAGACTGCCTGGCAACAAATTGCCTACACTGGGAAAAAAGAGGTTCAAGGACAATGGGCCAAGTTGGAGTGAGGGGGATACTTCTGAGTAAATAAAGATGATGATGACTACCATGCTCACCCGTATCATCACCAACACTATTATCTTCTGGCCCCGTCTTTATGGATTAATGCTTGAGTTTGGAAGAATAATCTAGAATCCCAACCATTCTACTAAAATCTCTGGGAGATTGAGAATGAAAGTCAGCTTGAAGAGATTCAGCAAAGTTGGTGCCAGAAACTGACAGCACGAAGAGATGGCATTGTCAGCGGGACAATGATGCTGTACTCTGCTTCAGCTATTAGCAGCCTTGGAGCAGGCTCAATGGCAACAGTGTCAAGATGGGAGGGAGGGGTTCTCTAAAGAAGTCATCACAGCATCCCGTTGATTCTACTCGTTCTCTCCTGCTTACCCACGTTCTGAGTTTGAGAATATTTGTGAGACCTTCTAGATAGTCCTAAAGATAAGTTGGGGAGGCTTTGGGAATTAAAATTGGGCTAAAATTCTAGGAAACGTGGATGGGGGTAGAGCAGAATAAATACAGTTTAGAGACGTATTGAGATGTGAGTTTTATTCTCAGCCTGGAGAAACATAACAATGATAATAGTGGTTAGTCATTGGAAACGATGGGTAATTTTGTATCTTTTCTGAAATTTTTGTAAGTATTTACAAAATGAAAAAGTATTTTAATAAATGCTAGTAACAATATTAGTTAAAATTGTTTGAATAATTCATGTATGTCAAATTCAATGCTATATATGGAACTATATATTATGTATATATATATATCTAACTACCTATATTATATCTTTCAAAAATCTATTAGAGTTCAAGATATAAAACTAAGCCAAAAGAGTTGCATAAGTCATTTCATAAAAGAGGAACTTAAAACTTGTGATTGTCCCAGGTTTCCCCATAAAAGTAGAAATCAGGTGAGGATTAGAATCATCAGCTCACATATAATTATTAGTTACCCCCAAGGATTGGATCTTTCAAATTAAGTAGAAGAAGAAAACAAAATTCTCAACATAGGGAGACACTAGTTTGGGTTTTTTTTTTTTTTTTTCTGTGACAATGAGAGGTTGAAACTAATTGTTGAGTGGTTGGGAGCAGAAAGGAAATGTTAGAAAAATAGCAGTTAAAATAACAGAGTATGTAGTAACCTTTACTTCCCCTCCCCTAAAGAAATAATTCGAGTGTGTTTTATAATTATCTTGATTTTCACTTTCTCTAAAATTATTACTTAGTGACAGGCAAACACTACTAGCATCATTTTATGTAGCTATGTAAATGTTAGAAAGAGAATTTTATCTGTAGCCTAGAAGCCTCAGGGAGATGAAGCAGATAATGTCCACAGAGGTGTCAGACTAGTTCAGAAAACGTTCTCCTAGTTAAAATGGAATTAAAGTGCTTATTTACCTCGGTGAAGTTAAGCCATAAATCTGGTAATAGCAATTTTGTGAATTGTTAAAACTGTGTCCAATTTTGAAAAAATGTGCTTTGACGATTCCTCATGCTTCCATTCTTAATACGGAAGCCATGTGCGTACTCTCACATGTGCCAACAGGAGAACCTCCATTACAACAGAAAAAAATGCATGAAATTTAAATTCAATATCAAAAATTTGTTCTGGCCTTGAGATTGGAAAACTATTAGTGTTGCATAAATATATCAAGGATGGACAAGGATGGAAATAGAATCTGAAAATGGCTATAATTCTCTTCTCTTTGAGTGTGTTTTTCTGTGTATACAGTATCTATAATAGTTATCTATTTTATAAACTCTCAGAGGAAATGTAAAACAAATGGTACACCAATAAAGCTGGCTGCAGTCAATTCAGCCTGGAATATGCAGTAATTATCATTTCTGGGGATGGATGAGCTATGCCCCCCAAAGAACAGCCTCCAGACCCAGGTGGCCAACTGTTGGAAAACCGCTGTCATGCTCCATAAGATGTCAACCATTAGTTCCTGCTCATGTGTCACTGCGCCCCTCCTTTGGGGTATGCAGTGCAGCAATGCTGAGTATACTCATTGATTCTAAATCTTTAAATCCTGTTTGTTGCAGGCTCCTTACGCTTCTGGCTGACTGAAAAATGGCAGCTCCTTTTAGGGTTGGTGGTGGGAGGGAAGGGTGCTTAAGCACTTCTAAACTGCAGAGAATGTGTTAAACCATGCTCCAGGGGGGCACAAAACCTGCTTGTTATTCGAGTATTAACGAAAGAAAGCAGCAAACAAACACGCTGTTATAAACCACTGAAGAATAATTCGATTTTTCTACATACAAGTACAATCCGGAAGAGGAGAGATATAAAGTACGCAGTGTGCCTTTCAGCCAGCATATGTTGGTAATGAAGAACGCTCTGTCACATGTAATCGAGAGCTGGAACACATAGGTTCAAGTATCTTGCATTGCTTGCCCCAAAATGTAAATGAGCGATTCATAGAGATTACATATTTTTGAACAAGGTAGAGCTTGGCAGCCATTTGAAAATCAAGAATTGCTTTGGCATATTAACTATAATTTTAATAGCATATTAATTTTGTTAGGTCTTATATAATCAACGGCATTATGGGGCATTTACACATATATTTGATGCGCTCATCAACCTTATTTTGTAGGGATTATTCTTCTTGTTTTGAGATGAGGAAATCAGTTAATAGAGGGACTAAATGACTTGCCCAAGAGCTTCTCATTCAAGAGCTTGACCCTGCACTTAGTCTCCGGGCTCTGTGGCCAAAGGACAGAGGCCTCAGATCTTAGACCTCTTGGTCTTAGGGATGTTCTGAATCCATTTTATCTCAAGTAGGTTGACTTTTCCAGTTCCAGTGCTGCCAAAGACCTCTGGCTCTTTGTACATTATATCAAAGATGGTCATTGAGAAGGGAGCAATATTTTGGAATGGGAGAGTAAAGGGAAAAACGCAAATTTTAAAAAATTACAGTAACCTCTTTAAATTCTTCACTTCATAGATTCAACTACCCGGAGACTTGAGGCAAATCCTCTTTTCTTTATTCGTGAGATTCATGGATGGACGATGGCTCCATCCTTCAAAGCACACACCTACCAGCATCTCTTTCACAGAGGTGAGACACGCCCTTTCTTCTTTAAAAGTGCGCCTCTAAGGCCACTTCCTCTGGAAAGTTTACCCCACCTCCTAGACAATGCCGCCTTACACCATCGAACCTATCGTATTCTTATAGGTAAAGAATTTCCTATAGATGAAGAATTATTTCTGGAAGGCAGGTATTTTTCTTGGGTTTCTGTTGTTTCACTTTTGAGGTATCAAATAGTTGGGTTTTTGTTTTTTGTTTTTTGCTGAGGAAGACTGGCCCTGAGCTAATATCTGTTGCCAATCTTCCTCTTTTTGCTTGAGAAAGATTCATCCTGAGCTAGCAGCTGTGCCAGTCTGCCTCTATTCTGTATGTAGGTTGCCTCCACAGCATGGCCACCAAGGAGTGGTATAAGTCTGTACCTGGGAACTGACCCTGGGCTGCTGAAGTAGAGTGTGCTGAACTTAACCACTAGGCCAAGGGGCTGGCCCCCTGGGACTATTTTTTGATGCATTCCCAAGCCTTCCCTAGGAATTACAGCTATGTTGAATTGCTTAGAAAGTGGTCTTTCATATCCAGAATCCAAAGAATTTTAGCAGCTAACTTTTACTCTCTCTGCTTAGATATTTATCTAAGTTTTACTCTATTTACATATATCTGTAGGCTTTTGAGATTCTAGAACCACAATGTCTTTCTCTTTCTTGCTCTCACTCACTCAGAAATATGAATATTTTGAGTTCCACCTCAACTGCTCTCTTCTTGAAAAAATATCTAGTTAGAAGTAGACTTCTCCATCTCCCAGGCACCAATAAATTAGAAAAGTTAAAAAACTAACTATAAATATTCTTTTCTGAATTTTCCATAGTGATCCATATATTTATGATTTTTGCTCACATACTTTTACTGGTCTTGACTTTTAGGGAATTTAGACATCTAAAATCCTCAAGCTCCAGAAACTGGTCATTGAGAAGATGGAAATGGTGCTGCTACAGCCACCTGCAGAGCTGGAGGTAGGCTTGGCTGACATTACTGCTCACTGTCTGGCCCATGTGGCCTGTCCTCCAAGCTCCCGGCTCAGAGACTGCAGACAAGAGCCTCCTCAGCCCAGACATCATGGAGGCCTCTCGCATCATCACGGCTGCCATCCCTGAAGAAAGTGACACGTATCCCATCACTACCCCTTCCCACCATAGCCCACTTGGCCTCACCTCCCAATAAGCCACATGACTTTGGGGGAAAAAAACTCAAAAAATAAAATTAAAATATTCCTGGTCTCTCCTGCCTCTGGGCCACTCCTGTACCTGACCACCAGAAGGTCAGAAACCAGAATCTCAAGTCATGAATCTAGACATGCTGGACAAATGGGAAACTGATGAAAAGAAAAGAAGTGGAAATGCAGGCTGAAAGCAGTATTAAGATGGAGGGAGGTGGTGTACAATATATTATGTGAACTCAGGGTGTCTACCATCAGGCTAGTGTAAAGTACATTTCGCCCAGGTTTACTAAGCTTCAGGCACATTCATAATTCAGCTGTATGGGGGCAAAAGGCAGCCAAACAGTGTCTGAGTGGTAAGAAATGGCCTACAGATTAAAAATTGTGAATAATTCATATGTTTTAAGATCATCTATGTGATTTAATGTGAGATGTTAATCGTATAAACAACTAACAAAGTAATTTATTGAAGTGATATTCAGACTTGTTTTCCACTTCTATGGATTCTTATTTCAATTATTCTTATTTAAAGAAGATAAAATATACATTGGCAGTAATTGATATTGGGTATAAATTTCCTGCAATATATTTTAATTTCACATCCTTGTCTTTGTAATAACAGCAATTCAGACCCAATGAACATTTTTGTCTGTGCACCATTGCATTAAATGCATTCAGTTTTACCCAAATTAAAAAAATATTTTTATAATGAGCTATATAAATGACTGAGTTAGAAAATGTACTCATTTGTAATCAGACGACTAGATATTAACTGCTGTCTTTATATGTGCACATATATAAATAAACACATGAAGATAGGAGGAATTGTATAGTCTACATAGCTTTTATATTTAAATGTATTATAGATCTAATATATTATACTCTTGCAGAAAACCTAAGACCAACTACGCGAGCCATTAGAATCCAAGTCTTGTGCATATCTCCAAACTCCCCTCATACTGCTCTTCCATTTATTGCCAACCTTAGCAACACCTCTGTCCTTTCCTATAGGACAGCACACCGTGTCTATCCACAGCACTGTGTACTTTCTATTCTGCTGTCAGGAGCGGGTCCTCTGTTCTTGTAGCTGATCCTGTCTCTGATTATCCTTTCTAAAATAGATCCCTCTAGTTGTCCTTTAGACAGCATCCTTTGTGTTTCCTTCTTGACACTTCCTACAAGCTGTATTGATTTCAATTATTTGTTTCACTATATATTGTCTGTTTCCCCAATTAGAAGGTAAGCTCACAGTCACCTGGCATGTCTTATTCACTGTGTATCTAATACAGTGCCAAGTGTTTAGCAATTTTTTTAACTTAATAAATGAAAGAGAACACATTTCATAACTATCACTTTCTCTTATTTTGTATTCTTGGAAACATGAGTACAAATTTCCCAAACACTTTAGGTTCTAAACTTAAATTATATACATATAGAATCACACGACTATACACAGAGCTGCCTTAGTTCTTTTCTTCTTGGGGCCCTGATACGCGTTTACTGTATAAAATTCTAGAGTATTTCAGTTTTTACTAATAAATATTTTCAAGCCATCAGAAACATTGTTGATAATATCTATACTTCTGATTAATAAGGTTGTGTTAGATTGGCTGCCTCAAAAATTGTGGAAATCTATAGGGTACACCATAAAACTTTTTAAAAAGTGTTTCATAAAAACATCTATGCCATGTGCAACTATACAAAATATCTGCATATAGGCACAGGAAAAGAATTCAGAAGGAAATGTACAAAATTTTGAAGGTGTTTTACCCAAGGGTGATGCGATAATAGGTAACTTTTATCTTCTTCTTTATATTTTTCAATATTTCCACTTTCTACAAGATACACACGCATTGTTTTTTACATTAAAAAACAAATACCCAGAAAACCACTGAACAATTGGGAAAACAAATTGCCTTTAAGAGCAAGATAAAGCTGGAGAGAGTAAAAATGATTCATTTTTTCATAACTCTTTATTTAGAGTTTTATATGTTCCTGGAACTACTACAGGATCTGTCAGGTTTTCAAAAAGAAATGAAATCTAGATGCTAGCCTTAACTCTGTAAGTCATATTTACAATTAACTGTAATCAAAGACAGAATGTTGTAAATGATGGTGAAGCATGTCAGATACAGAGAAGGGAACGTCATTTCCCGCGATGTGATTAGAGAGTTTCATGGCAATGGCCGTGAAGACCAGTAAGAATGTTGACTAGGAGAGGAAGACTGTCCACATCAGGGGACTAGCATCCAGAAGGGTGGCTGGGCACACAGACACAGAGCGTTTTGGGAAGGGGAAGTTGGCAGACGTGTGAAAAGGAGATATATTTTAAAAGAGTTCAACTAACGAAAAACGTGGAAAGACCCATGGGCCCAGCTTATGGGGTGACGAGAAAAGTAGGCAAGGGGGTAAATCTGGAGTCATGGTGAATTTTGATACCATAAAGACGACCAGCTTGGCAGGGCATTAGTTGAGCCAGGGAGATAATACACATAGTTTGAAACAAGCTGGGTTTGGGGTAGCTTTGTATCTTGTTTGAGAGATGTGCCTTAAACTGTGAAATTGATCCGTATGAAGCTCAGGGAAGAGATTTAAGCTGCACATAAAATGTGTGAGTTATCTTCGTGAAGGTGGTGACTGAAATCACTGAAGTGCAGGAGATCATCTGTAGAGTCGATTTAGAGTAAGGACTGAGGCTTTAGTAGCCTGGGTAATTTAGGAGCCAAAATAGAGAGAATGGAGAAAAGGAAACCAGTTAGGAGGCTCCTGTGAAAGACAGGGCAAGTGCCAATGAGGATCAGATGTGTTATCATAGCAGAAGAAATGGGAGAGAACAGGAAGATATCAGGGACACCTCTACTGCTGTTTTATCTTTCTGTTCTGATACCAAATAAGAATGGCTAGTATAAGTAGTGTTATTTTATATAGGCCAGAGATTTCCAGACCTGGGCGGATGTCAGAATCATTTCTAGAGCTATCTAATAATTTAATATACATGAAATGCATTAATTGAGTGAATGAATAAATTAATGCTTAACATAGGTCTTGAATCATTATTACCAATATCCTTTTCATTTACACTAACTTGTGGTATTAGAGGACAAAAAAATTATGTTAGGCTTAATTAAATCCATCCAATATGCTCCATGGTCCATAATTAATATGTGTTTTTGTGTGATTTGAACATTCACAAAGAAATTATGACATTTTAACTCATCAGTAGTTAGAAAGATTGACAGAGTACCAAATGTATGCAATTCAAGGTTCTTAATGTCACTTATCCAGCACTCTGCCTTCCTGTGCTGGCAAAGTGACTTTTTATTTGTAGTTGTGAAAAGAGTCAAAATATATCCGTGATGTCACCGTCAATCAAATTTACCTTGTTTTATATTTCCCCAATTTTACACCTGGACTTGGATATTTTCATTGTACAAAACGCAAAAGCATAATGATTCCTTGTCTTTATAAATAAATATACTAGCAACAAAATGAATATTTTTTCCTTCTTTTCATCACTAAAAGTTATTGAATCTCCTTTTCACTCTTTCCCACTAAATTTTAAAACTAACATTTACTTAAAGGAGAATAAAAGCAATGACCCCTCAAAAAAAGATGTTCCCAGATCCCAATTGTTAATAATTATTCTTTCAAAATAAATCAGGAAAAACTTTTTCTGTGAAATTAATTAGAAAAGCTGTGCCAACAATTAATAAAAATTCATCAAGTTCAACATCTGTACATGTTTCCATAAGCATAATCATCCTTAAAATTAATCAGCGTAGAGAAACTGTCAGACGGGTAATTCTAAAATCAGAAATATTAAATTTGCATGTGTTTGCTTTTCACCACAACATAAACACACTTTGATAATTAGTAGTAGTGGCTAGAATCAGATTGATCCACATTTGCTACCAGGATCTGATTACAATCTTTTCCCTTCCATACTCACCAATATTCAAGTACACTACTGAGCTCTTTGCGACATGCTTGTTATTACAATTTTATTCGGTTCCCAAAGAGTATATGTGATGTGTTTTAATATCACGGAATTGCTATCGAATTCTTAGGAGAAGAGCTTTGAAATTGGCAAAAAGTTCCTCAAGGAGAAGAATTTTAAATTCAG
The DNA here is from genome assembly GCF_041296235.1 of Equus asinus. Classification (NCBI taxonomy): domain Eukaryota; kingdom Metazoa; phylum Chordata; class Mammalia; order Perissodactyla; family Equidae; genus Equus; species Equus asinus. Next base: position 47,838,779 of record NC_091813.1, read on the forward strand.
GCCACCTCTTCCATCATGTCCTATCTTCCTCACCGATAACCTGTTTCTCTTTCCATATCACCTCATTCTGTGTGAGTTTAATTTTGAAGAATCCCCAAACTTTGGAATCAGAGCGTTTACATCAAGCCCTTTTGCCTATTTGTGTGTAATTCTCATCTACGATATTGCTGCCATTGGTGCCTGAGTTGGGGTTTTACTGCATCTTCGAGGAGTACATTTTATTTCTTGGCAGTCTGAATTGTCAGGAAATGGTTCCTCATAAGCAGGCAAAGCATCTCTCTTCACGTCTTCCTATTGCTGGATTTAATTACACCGTCTGGAGTCACGTAGAATAAGATAAAGTATGTCTGATTTGACCAATTTTGCTCTCCTTTTACCCAAATTCAAATAGCACACACTCACAAAATCATGAGGATCGGTGTCTCTTAGGCTTATCTGTGATTTACCAGCTGTTTTATGCTGCAGGGAACTTTTAAAGTAGTTATCATAATTCCTCATAGTTTGGCACATCATAAAAATTCATCCTCTGAGCATATGAACTCATGTCAGAAGTTGAGTGTGTGTAGGAATTTTGCCATTCAGTTTGTGTTTTTTCAAAGCAATGTTGTGAAATCAATGGTTTTTGTGAGACTAACAGAAGGACATTATTTGTTGGGCAAAGAGCTCCAGCCGGGAGGTAAGGGCTTGGAGCCAGGTCGGAGTATACTTTCCAAGGGCTGTGGTTTCCTCAATGAGAAAGAGAACTGGTCTTAGAACCAGAAGGTTGATATCAAAACTAGACTAGACGGCCACCATTTCACTGGACGACCCTCAGCAAGTTGACCTCCTTGCACGGCATCTACAAGGTGGGGACATTCACACGCTCCACGTAGGACTACTGTGAAACTATAAATGATGTGACTTAGTTATGGCACCAAACTGTCTCTGGCACATAGGCAGTGTGGTGTAGTGATTAAAAGCAGTCTTTGAACAAAAGTTGGGTTCCAATTCTAGCTCTTTATCGAACATCTGTGGTCAAGCTATGTGACTTCGCAGTTTTGGGAAAATATACCCTTCATGAGTGGTTTTCAAAATTTCAAATGAAAAATTTCAAATACACATAAAATTAATGATAATATTATGAACCTATATATTCCCATCGCCTAAATTCAACAACGCAATTTTGCCACACTTGCTATTCTGTTTTCATTTATCATTGTTATCTTTATGAGGACTAAATAAGATTAAATGCATGTAGTGCTTAGCTAGTTCCTGGCATGGAATAAATGCACAACAATTTTATTATTGCAGTTTCCTTCTAAAGTTATTCATCCATAAAATAGGGATATAGCCATGTGTCGCTTAACAGTGGGGATCCACTCTGAGAAATGCATTGTTAGGTGTTTCCATCGTTGTGCAAACATCATAGCATGTACTTACACAAACCTAGATGGAATAGCCTACTACAGACCTAGCTATATGGTATTAATCTTATGGGACCAGCATCATATACGCAGTCCATTTTTGACTGAAATGTCATTATGTGGCTCATGACTGTACTATTACCTAACATGGAATAATCTTTGAAAGTTTATATTCTGAAAAAGTGGAGGTGATGGTTCTTTTTAATCTGAGAAGTGAAATCAGATTGCAAAGGCAATTTATATTGTCAAAGAAGATCTCTGTTAACTACATAAAATAAGAAGCAAATATTACTATAACTATATGCCTGAAAAAACGAGAAGAGTGCTCACCACTCACGCACAGAGGGGAAAAGGAAAGAAACAGAGACACAGAAGGTTTGGAACTCCCCAAAGATAAATTACCCATGGCCTATTGTTGAGTAGTGTTGACTCTAAGAGGCAGAACTTGATAAATGTCCTGGTTACCAGGCCTGGTTAACCCTAGTATTAGGATACGATGGGGAAATGTACATGGGAGACAAGGTTTGAGGGTCCTGACTTCCTTGTCCCTTTCCCTTCTCTCTGCTCCCTAAAGAAGTTCAGTTGACTTATTATTGTGAACTTGTTACTGTTCACAATAGCATTCACCTTTGCCTTTCACATTTCACCCTACCCAGGTTTCATGTAGCACATTACACTACTGACCTCTTTATCTATATTTATATAGATCCTTCTGTCCATCTAATTTAACCTATGAGTTATATGCTAGATATTAGAAGACTGAGAAACTTTCTCAACCAATTTCATTTCATAAATGAGGAACCTATGTAACCCGCCTCAGTCTATACAACAGGGGGCCCGAGGTTTGAATTTAGGGCTATCAGATTCCAAACCAAATGTTTCAATACACCATGCTTCCATTTTGTTCAACTTCACCAACTAAAATTCCAGTCAATTCAAATAATACCTTTTCTGAAAAGTCTGCTTTGATCGTTCCAAGTGGAAATTCTCCCATCACTTATGATACCTTGATTGTAACTGTCTTGTAACCCTAAACTTTCATTATCACTGTAAGTGTAGGGTTTTATAGCCAGCAAGCTGGATTAGAAGTTCCTCACGATCAGGAACCATGTCTTGCTCATTTCCGTATTCTGTATTTCACACTCCAAGAGCCTAAGATATACTAGTTGCTTAATAAGTACACGTGTAGTGAATGTAAGCTAGCATCGCAATTAGCATTCCCCTGAGATGTCTCTTCTGTTTGAATCAAGTGGGATAAGATACAAACTGGTTTCCCTTAGGCAGCATTTGACAGATTTTTTTAAAAAACTAATCTTTGTTTATTATCCCATTTTTCCTTCTTCTTTGGTTAACTACTGATGGTTCAAGAAAAACAACATGGTTAAGAAACTAATATTAAAGCAAGAGTTAGATTAAAGATTCATTATCAACATTTTATCTTTTAAATAATTTTTGACAAAATATTTTGACCAGCCTGGTCACAGTATCTTTACATGGCCATTGCAGTGGTAAATTAGCCATGTTTCTGTCCAGCTTTAAAGAAATCCTCATATAGAAGAGAAACTATATTAGTCTTTAAAATATATACATAAAACTTAGTGCTAATTTTGTAGCAGTGGACTGGGAGGTTTTATTCCATGCATTTAGCACTTTAATCCAGAAACTTATTTCTGTGCTAAGGATGGGATTTTTTAATATAATAACTCTCTAAATGAGAATATGATAAACATAATGATGTGATATAGGAAACAGCAGTTGGCTATATCCTAATGGAAATGTGCCATTGAATGAGGTTATCATTTTAAACATAATGCATTCGTATGTTTAAATTAAACACCTCTGTGGAAAATATGTAGATTTGCTTCAATTGAAAAAGATGATGACACAGCAAGAATTTATTAGCCTCAGCATTCTTTCTTTCCACACATGACAGTTATGGCCTTGGCACATCTATTTGCTGCTCATGAAGATCCATCCAAGATCATTAGAAGAAGTAGAACAAGCCAGGAGAATACAACGCTTGCCATTAATAAGATGCTAATGGGGAGGGTGCCTGACAGGGAAAGAAGAACAAATGCAGTTGAATTACCACTGTCTGAAATGCAAAAAGAAACAAGTAGGTAGTGAAAGTAATGGTTGGCGTGCTGGTGGAGGTAGTGGTGGTAGATAAGGTGGTGGGAGTGGAGGGGGCGGAGGGGGTGACTGGGGTGGTGGAGGAGGTTGGGGAAGTGAGTAGAGGGTGTGGAGAGAGAGCGGAAGGAAAGAAATGGTGGAAGTTGGGGTGCAGTAGGGGGTTTCCAAGGAAGGGAAGATCATGGTGGGAAAGGAGATTATGAGGACTGTTATGAAAAAGCAAGTTAGGAAGATCCGTATGGAGGAGGTGGTAGTAGATCTAGAAGGTATTAAAAACTACAAAAATTAGATAACAGTGCTTATTTCTTGATAGATACACTAGGCATAGTATTCTAAATAACAAATTTGAATACCACCTTTGAAGTAAACACCATGTTAGACCCTTTGATGATGTCACTCTTGAACTGGCTAATATGGAAGAGCATTGATTTATACCACCATTTGATCTCTTAGAAGTGATTCTTTTCCCCCATATGCTAGGTGCCCTTAAACATGTTGTGTCTTTTAAAGAACAAAAAAGTGGACAAAAATAATTTTTAAAGGTAAATATTTATTACCATTGGAAAATGGAAAGTATTGAGATTTTTTGGTCCAGATTTTGTGTTTGTGTGACATATTCTGTATTATATGTAGGAATGAATAAATTAATACTTTTACGTTTATTTGGTGAGTTTTTCTAATAACCAATCAGCAATTATAACTTACAACACATAATTTTGAAATATAAAGTAGAGTCATGAGCTGTATAACAACATTTTGGTCAATGATGGACTTCATATATGATGGTAGTCTCATAAGATTAGTACCATATAGCCTAGCTGTGTAGTAGGCTGTGTAAGTATACTCTATGATGCTCACACAACAATGAAATCACCTAACAATCCATTTCTCAAAATGTATTCCTGTTGTTAAGCGACGCATGACTGTATAATTATTTTTATATCTTGATTATCATTTTAAAATACAAATTCTATAATTTACTCTTTTAAGTGACTCCTAAGCATATCGGATTTTCTTCTTGTGTTTTATGCTCATGATGGACAAGATGGAACATCAGTCTTGGGGTCTTTTTGGGTTAGGTTTGCCAGATTTAGCAAATAAAATAGAAGATTTTTTTTAGTATATTTGAAATATTTCACAGATATATCTAGTCTAAGAAATTATTCACTGTTTATCTGAAATTTAAATTAAACTGATGTCCTATATTTTATTTGGCAGCTCTATTTTGGTCAAGTAACTTAATTTGCATTTTCTAGGGCCCCCACCACAGGAGAAGTGTGGGATTTTCCATTAATTGGCCAAAAGCACAATATACTTTTTTTCTGTGAACATGGAAAAAAGAAGTGATAAGGGCCACTTATTTAGGAATTTCCACTTAAAAAAAGGCTGGTATTCAGGTATCCTCAGGCTCATGGCTTGACCTTGAGCATTCCAAGATGCTTGTATCTTCTCACAGGTCATATACTATGAGTTTAGAAACCTAGATTCTGTTTTGAAGATGGACACTCAAATATAATTACATTAAGTCAGTTTTGGATTATTTTAATTAATAATAATGATAATAGATGACATTTATTGAGTATTACCTGTGAAACTAAGTACTTAAAATATATTAGCTAATTTAAGACTTTCAACAATTTTATATATTAAGTACTCTACTTTACCTCTCATATTTAGGCAAGAAAATACAGCAACAGAGGAACTGAGTAACTTGTCAATGGTCACACAGCTAGTAAGAGGTAGAGCTAGAATTTGAACTCAGACTGTCAGATTTAATTTAATCTTTTCTCTTGACCATTACTCTATTCCACCTCTGAGCCTTGAGATAAAAATCTCATAGACATTTCACGAGATTTGTTCATGACAAATAGACATGAAAGCCACCTGTGACTTTCACATTCTATGATAAATTATAGCGATTTGCTTATCAGGACAGAAAAAGAAGTAGAAACGATGTAACCATACAGCTAGGTCAGCAGACTGCTGAAGCTCCACATCTCCCCTTGTTCTCCTTCACCCTTCATTTCTCTGACTTGTGAAAGCAACTTAGGAACTCCAAAGATCACAGAAAGGCCTCTACCTCACCTTATGCTGTGGGTTTGAAATAAGGCCTGTGAAGCTTTGGTCAAAAGCAAAAAGTGCTAAATAAGGTCATCTTACTTTGATTGACATTCATCGGTTGATACAAGATCGGCACACGGCTTGTCTCCTTTCAGTTCCTTCCAGACTTCGACTGTGACTTCCTCTCCCAGGCAGTGGCCAGCTCAGTCAGCTCCTGGGAGAGTGCCATTTCTCAGGCTGTTTCACTGTAAAACCAAATTATAAATCCTCCCGAGGAAATGGCAAAATAACTCTTCTACGCACACGAGACGGCAGGAGGTGTATGGATGGTTTTATGTAGCTTGGCTACTTTATGAAAAATGTAACTATTTCTCTTGATGGACCTTGGTCAAAGGGAACATGGACCCATAAAACAAAGCCTTTGTTTAAGAAAAGAATATATATTATCCGATGAACTGCCTCAAGTTCGTGATTTACCCTTTCCTTGGTTAGGGTTGGAATGAAACTGCTCAACAGCTTCCTGGAAAGCATAAACATGCAGAATTATCTAATGGTAGCATCTAGAATGAGAATTAGGCTTTCCTATTTGCATTAAAATAATAATCAAAAGAAATTTAAACCTGGTGTTAAAAAAGGTTTCTAAAATATTACTTTATTTTCGTATGCCTTAGTGATATGTAGAATGCACATCAAGTAGAAATTTTATAGTTTATAAATCTCAAGTTACAGGATTTAAGTGATGATTCTCTTTCAATTCCTTTTCTTAAAAAAGTGATTTATTTCTGCAGTATACCCTATAATTATTCCTGGCTATTTGAATTCCTGAATATACAAAATGATTATTTACAATGTAAAAGTGAGAGAAAAGTTATGGGGATTAACAAAGAATTTTCATTGAGTATTGCCCGCAGGTTCATGAAGAATATAGAAGGAAAGGAAGAGCCTGAGAAATAGTTGAGAATGACATTTTGATGAATTTTCACAGAAGCCTTCTTTTAAGAAGAAGGAAGTTTGGTATGCTTAGAATACTTGAGAGAACCAGGTCCCACTTTACCCATCTAGCACTACCCAACATGGTTATTGAGAACATGTATCAACAAACATTTATAAACAGAATATTCTAGTTTAAAAAAAACTGTGATATCCAAATACTCAGTGGTTTAAAATGGAACTTAAAAATTATAACTAATGTAAATGAGTAACTTCGAATAATGTATTTATTTGTTCATGTACCTTTTTAATATCAGATACTACCCTAGATATATGTATATATGTCATATCTAATCTTCAAAACAACTTTTCTAAATTATCTCCACTTCATATGTGAGAAAACTTAGGTTCATTAAGTTGAGAACTTGCTCAAGGCCACTTGATACACGTTGCTTAAATGGGATTTAAAACTCAGACCTGTCCCATTTCAAGCATCTTCTAGAAGCAATTATTATTAGAAAAATACGAGTTGAGCATACAATTTAGAAACCTTTAATGCACATTCAGGGAAGTTGGGAAAAGTGCAAGTTTGCAAATGGTCTCCCTAAAACTCAACGATATATTCTCAAAAATCTAAAAACTTTTGAAGAAAATATCCTCATTATTGAGACCAGGGAACAGTGTAGCTTCAGACAACAAACTTAGGAGATAATTCTCCAGATTCAGTACAATTTGTGTAAACTGGAAAAAGACCCCCCAGAGTTGATGCATAATCTTTTTCTTTGAAGGGGTAATTAAAAGAAAAAAATAGAGAGTTTCCATTAATATAGCTTAATGTGAGTGTCAGAGGATGCGTCCAACATGGGAAAGCTGGGAAATGCTCCATTTAGAGCCCTTTCACTATTGCTTGTCAGAACTCCACAGCTACAGCCAGGGAGCTGGAAGGAAGTGTGCATTTATATCTCACCATTTCTTTTATCTTGAACTTGGCTTTCTCTCAGGGGCTGGGTTTATTTCCACAGTTGAAGGAAGCCCCTGACCTGAAAAAGTTAGGCATGAGTAGCTGAGAGAAAAAAGAAAAAGAAAGAGAGAGTGAGAGAGGGAAAAGAGAGGAGAGAAGAGGAAAGAGAGGAGAGAGAGAAAGAGAGAGAGTGAGAGAGAGAGAAAGAGAGAAAGACAGAAAGAAAGAAGGAAAGACAGAAGTCAAGGAAAAATATCTTGCAACTGATTTTACCAGCAGCTGTAGTACCCACATCAAATGAAAGGATTTCTTCTCTCCCTGACTTTTCTTCAGAGTGACTGGCTTACCCCAGACAATGAAGGACACCTGAGGGGCACCTTCACCATTGAGAACGGACGTGCTCCGTCTTCAGCAAAACTGGCCATTGAAAAGAGTTTGCAACAAATACAGAAAGAAAACATGCAGAGACTACCTTCCCAAATGGCAGAAGCTGATGGCCTTGGCATTTTTCCTTCCTTCCTCAGGCATTCGAAGGGTTCAGTAGATAATACTGATGTCAAGTCTTCCCCCCAAGTTTGAAAGGAAGAAATAAGACCGTGCCTAGGCAAGTGGAGGAAGTTAGCTCACATAGAATTTATCCACACTATTTTGAAGCCAACTGGAGATCTAAAAGGGATTAAATCCAAATTCAGCACCAAAAGTCAAGAAAATATAGCATAAGAATACTGGGGACAAGCATATTTCGGAAGAATCTTTTCCCAGGAAAATAGAAGAAAATCTTATTTTGCCGTCTCAAGAAAATTATATATATGTATTTTTATATATGCATGTACATACACACACACATTTATTTCTATGTAGAGAGAGAGAGAGCTTGAGAGGGAAACAATAAATTCATAGTTTTAAAAAGAAGGATATAAAACAGCCTCAGGCTTCCTCTCAAAATATTATTTACAACAACACAATTTCTACAGATTTTTGAGGAAAAAAGACTCATGAGTCATCCAAGCAGTTGAAATCCTACGTAGCATTTTGTTGTATGAGTGCCTATTGCATGAATTCCTCTAGTTGACTGGGATGGCAAATCTAGAGCCACTCTTGATTATCTCTAAAACAACCCCAAACCAGAGTCTTAAATGAACTCTTGAAAATGTAGATTTTACTAAAATGCCTGTAGAAATATCAATGGAACCAACATGTATTATTTTTCATAAATGCCCAAATACTCTAAAAAAGATGCCACTGTCCTAAAGACTAATTTTTACAGTCCTGAGTGGTAATGTTGACTCTTTATTGATTTACGAGAGAAATGAGACTTTTAGGATCCTCATTCAGTATCAGTCAAATTTAGGGCAAATTTAGAAAGCTAACCTTAGTCTCTTCTACAACACCATTAAAAAAAGAGGGGGGAGAGTTTGCATACATATAATGCTTGAGTACAGAGCTCAGAATTGCAAGGAAGCAATTAGAACTTTCATTGGAAATTGGAACTCCCCATTAAACCCAAAACATGCAACGTGTTGAGTTGCTCTTTATGATGTCTTTGAGAGACTGGGAACTGCAGCTGTGCAGAAGTGCTGGCTGAGAACGGCCCTGGGAAATCACATGATCTATAGAATCATTTGTGAAGAATGATCCTCTATCCTTTAAAATGACGGGAAAGTGCAACAATAGAGGCAGAGAGCAACTCCCCGAGTGGTAGCTTAGGAATGCTGCTGTTGGGTTGAAGTTGGGAAGCTTGGGGAGCCATAAGAGTATAGAGGGTAGGTTGGTGCTGTCCAGCTTTCAGGCCTTAGGTCATGTGCAATATCCCATCCCCAAGGGGGGCCTGGAGCAAGGCAGAGGAGGGAGTCAGAGGAGGGAGACAGAGGCACAAGCAAACTAGAGACTGCCCTGCTAGTAAACGGAATGATCTCCCAAATGAAGGAAGTGGGAAAATTTCCCAATACTCAGACTCCCGCATGATAGTGACTAGGGAGAATGCCAAGCATACCACCGGGCTGGATTTTGTGTTTCTAAAATATTTGCGGGGCTGTCCTTGAAATATGTCTTGTGGCCTTACAAATGCAGGCATTTATCTTTGGTAAATGAAAGTTTGCCTCCTTTCCATAATTCTTGAAGAAAAATATTAAGGGAATCTAAGTATTTTTTGCAGGAAAATATTTTTACCAGGGAACAAGGTTTCCTTCTATGAAGGATCCATACCATAAGTAAAATTCATGTTTTCTTCTCTTTTTTTTCTTTTAGTGGAACAAATGCCAGCTACTTGGGTAGACAGCTGGGATACAAAATCTCTAAAGAGCTGATTATATCTACATATTTCCTAATGGAACAAGTAGGAATTTTCCTATGCCACAAACTCAGGTGTGTGAAAATATAACTATCTTCTCCTTTTTTTTTTTTAACTTAATTGAATCTTTACTTTGAGCTATTATTATATTTGGTGGTAGAAAACTTAATTTTTTCAATTCTAGGTAGATTTATCCACCCTGGAGTATCATCACTCATTTCAGGCTTAAATTCACTCAATTCCAGACTTCCCTCTCCCTGTGTCTTAACCCTAGGGGAACATTCCAGGCATTTACATACCATCATGACACCTGGGAGGCATTGGCTTTGTGGCTGCCATTCTCTACCACAGGGAGTGTCTACTGAGCTATAACTTATCCTATCTGGCCCTTGGGTGTGGTCTTAATGCTCACTTCTGACAACACCTGTGTTCTCATGGGTGTAGAGTGGGCATCTGCGCCTGCATCTTGCCCAGCCTGGACACAAAGCCCTTCCATGTTTGCTTTCTCATGGGACTCCAGGGTCATAAAGACTTGGTGGGGCTTCCTCCGTCCTTTTCTGCCAAAGACATGCCTCCATGACCTATCTCTTCTCTCTAACCCTACCACGGCAGTAGACACTTTCTTGAGAATGTTATTTCCAAAATCCAGTTGGGACGAGAACACAGTTTCTATTTTCAGAGCCACTAACATTTACTTGGAGTTTCTTTCACTTCTCCTCCCCTCAAACTCACTTCAGGAATGAGAGAGAGATTATAGGATCTGTGTCTCAGGCATGTACCCGAACTTAAATCCTCTTCCAGTTGTCACCAACATCCTGTTTGTCAAGGTCGCCATGCCCAGAGGCGATATACTTCAAATGCCTCAATTGCGTAGATTGGCTTTTATGGAGACAAGGTCATGAGATAAAAAAAATGGAAGGGGTGGGGCGGGCCCCGTGGCCGAGTGGTTAAGTTCGCGCGCTCCGCTGCAGGCGGCCCAGTGTTTCGTTGGTTCGAATCCTGGGCGAGGACATGGCACTGCTCGTCAGACCACGCTGAGGCAGCGTCCCACATGCCACAACTAGAAGGACCCACAACGAAGAATATACAACTATGTACCGGGGTGGCTTTGGGGAGAAAAAGGAAAAAATAAAATCTTTAAAAAAAAAAATGGAAGGGGTATAACTTAACACAAAAACATTAGTTATTATATCAAAATGTTTTGTTATGTCCTACTACTTTAAAAGTCTTTTTCTCAGCTCAATGTCTGTTCTGCAATGTTGTTGAGATGGGTTCCATAGACTTCCCTGGATTCTTTTTCTTTCCTTTTCTTTTCTTTCTTTTTTTTGCTTTCCTGTTCTCTTCTCTTCTCTTCTCTTCTCTGCTCTTCTCTTCTTTATGTCTCTGTCTTTATCTCTTCCTTTCTTTCATGAAGAGAATTACTTGCAGTTTGAATTGTACATCGTAACCTTTCCAGTATATGGAAGATATTATCTCTATACAACTTTTGATTTACATAATGAATCATCTCTGCTAGGATTTTCTTATCTGTTTTATGCTCACTTTCAGTGGTAAACTACAGTATGGCATATGAATGATATCTTGATTGATTGATCATTTGATTCGTTCATTCACTTATCCATCCACTCATTCAAGAAATGTCTATTAAATGGTGTCTCGATTGGCACCAAGGATTTGGTAGGAACTTGATAGAATCCTTGCCCTCGGTGTTTATGGCCTTTCTTGGCTGTAGGGTAGAGGTGGAGGAAATGAGACAGACATGAAATAAAATAATTACATGATCAATTTTATGCACGACCCATAGTAAGTTCTATGAAATAATAAAACAGTGTGCCATGAGGACCAATGTCAAGAGAAGACTTTCCTTGAAGAACTGACTTTTTAACTCATATCTGAAAGATAGACTTTATTACATGTGAATTCTCAAAATTTAAGAATAATTTTAAAAACTGGAAAGAGAATGTGAAACATCTAAATCTGGAAAGGAAAAATAAATTCTTATTAAAAATAAAAGAGAGGAAAAAGAGAAGAATAAAACAACAGTGAGAAGCTAATGAAGACATTTAACTAGGTCAGTTGACAGTCTGATTTGCATTTTTCAAAGATCATTCAGGCTGCAATGCGGAGCACGGGTGGTAGATGTACAAGAATGTACATTGTGAGGAGAGCTCACAGCTTTCTGAGATGAAAACAGTTGTGTACTAGGCTGATGTCCGAGAAGACAAAGAGAAACAGCAATAGTGAGACGGACTTGATCAAGCAGCATACGAAGGGTGGGGGAAAGGCAAGTGTCAAGTTTGACTACCAAGAATTGTCTTGCAGAAAGATTTCCACAAATCTATGCTACTTCATAGAGCAAACTAAGAAATGAATAAAATTGTGTAGCACCTTGCACCACAGTATCTATTTTGCACAGCTGCTATGAGCATAGTTCCACTTAAAACAACGCACTAGGATACTTGTGATCCACCTTGTGTCCACCATTAAGCAACGAAAGCACTTTGAGCCATCTTTGCACCGTTCAAATAACCACAGGCTATCTTCCTTAACATAAAATGTAGCTTCTAACCATAACTGAGTTGATTCAACTGTTTCCTGGAGAAGGGCCTGGCACACTGTTTGAAGTCTCCAGCATAAAGTTACCTTCCAGAATGCCAAGTTGGGGTTGATTGCCAAGGTTCTTCTGTATGCCTCAATGAGCATAAACCACCGTTTCTAGCCAGTGAAGACTCAGATCATGGTGCTGAAAATATGTTTCATCACAAGATGCCAGGTGGCCCAGCAGCAGCAGTTACTGCCTGTTCATGAACCACTTCATCACAGAATAGAATAATGCACATGCTGACAAAGATGTCTTTGCTGTTATTATGGGAGTCATGATGTTCTACAACTTCTTTCTATCTAACACTTTACAAGTTGTGTGAATCATAAGCTTTTCTAAGGAGCAATTTATGCCCTCAATTATAGAGTCATTTACATGGAACTTTTGGCTAGATGTTTATAGCTACATGATAGCTGCCAATCTTGAGGAATCTTTGATTACTGCAAATTCCAAGATGATGTCACCTTCTCAATGAGACCTATCCCATCTAACCTTTTTAAAATTGCAGCCCTTCCTCCCATGCTCTACTTTTTCTTAATTTTTCCATAGCACTTATCACTTTCTAATATATCATATACCTTCTTTATTATGTTTATTATTTATTATTTATTTCCCTCCACTAAAAGGTAAGAGCAGAGATCTTATTTTTGTTCACTAATATATCCTAAATGTCTGGTTCATAGTTGTGCTCATTAATATCTATTGAATGAGTGAGTTTGCTGATAGATGACCTCCCAGATAAAGTTGAAGGATTCACTTTGTGGAGTATGATTATGTCATTCCCACTGTGAAAAATACTTTGATGACATCCTATCACCTACGGGATTTGGTCCAACTCTTTGGTTTCATTTTTGGGCCTCAAGTATGTTTCAGCTCCTATTTGTCCCTTACAGTCACCCAATGCCTAATCATAGCAAAGTAATAGCCATGATCTATCATGTGGTATTCCCCTACCAAGCAGGCCTTTCTCACTGTATTATTTAGTTATGTGGCAATAATAATAATAAGGCATAAAAAACTACCTCAAAACCCAGTGCGGTGGCTTACAGCAACACTCATTTTAGTTTTCCTCTTACGCATTGTGTGGGGTAGCTCTGTTTCAGGCTGGGCTCAGCTGGGATCATCTGCTGAGCTTGGATCCAGGCTGTAGGTTGGAATGACATCAGCTCCATATGTTTCTTCATTCTCCTTGGACCAGCAGCTCTCCAGAGTATGTTCTCCTTCTGGTAGATTAATGAGTATAAGTGGCCACACTAGATCACACTAGCACATTTAAGGACTCTACTTGCATTGTGACCCCTAACTTCCTCTGGCTAAAGCAATACACACAGTCAAGCCCAAAATCAATTTGGTGGAGAAATATGCTCCACCCAAAGGGGGAGAGGTAGAGAAGTTAATATTTTCTGATCAACATTCACATGTTTCACAGTCTCTCTTGTTGACCTATCCATCAAGACCCAGCACAAATATTGCTTACACTATGAACCTTCTCTAATTCACTAGGTTGTCAGTTTTTTCCATTTTTGTGATCCCAGTGCACTCCCCTTACACCGATGTCATTACACTGTTTACATGTCTGACTTGCCTACTAGAACTTTTGCTTCCAAAGAGCAGACACAGTCTAGTAGGATTTCTAGCCCCAATAACTACCATAGAACATAGCAAATTATAAGCTTAAGACATGTTAGGTACATATAAATAGAGTAGATGCTCCCATTAAAAAAAATCAACCTACTTAGATTCCATCAACTTCAATTTTCTGTCCACGTAGGATGGGTACATATCATTCTTGTTGCACTACATGCAGCATATCTAGGAAGTATTCCCATTTAAAACTGACTTGAAGCAGATGATCTGAAATTAAATCTCATTATTAAAACCCCATAAAGTGTTTCAAGGGCTCTTCTACAGGAAGTGATGACAATATTCTTGACCAAGCAGTTTTATGGAATATTTAGAACATCCACAGAAAGGAATTCTTGACAGTTAAGAGGATAGAATATTCTGTTTTCTCTCAAACTTGTGCTACAAAAATCTCAGGATTTTTTTTTTATGACACATATAATGTCAATTGACAAATGTCCGCATTTGTTCTAGATGATTAATTACTGCATCCATCCATCCATTCATCCATCTATCTTTTTATTCATATAATTTGACTTTTCTCAATCAATTAAGCCTTGTCTTACTTCACATCACTCATAATCCAATTGAGAATTCATGATTTATCATTTCAATTACACTCTTGTTGGTATCCAAAAATGCCATTTTCCTTGGCATCTTTGTTGCATTCATCTGAATGCAGACTGGATGAACTCAAGTACTGATTTCCATTCCACTTCCTTGAAGCAGCTAAACATCACTTTGTTGAACTAAGATCCAACTCCTATCTCACCTGTCTCCATAGCCAATACACTATTGAGTTTTAAGATTTATCTGTCCAGTATCCAATTAGTTTTAAAACCATTTTGTATAGTGGTTGTCAAGCAAATCTTATCTACAGAGAAAAATGATTTGACCTTAGGATTACAATCTATAGCATCAGTAGCATGTTGCTTAACCTTATCAATTGAATGCCTAACAATTATAAAAATGAGCACTAGTAGGGGCCAGCCTGGTGCCATGGTGGTTAAGTTCACGCACTCCACTTTGGCGGCCTGGGGTTCACAGGTTCAGATCCCAGGCACGGACCCACACACTGCTCATCAGGCCATGCTGTGGCAGTGTCCCACATAAAAAGTGGAGGAAGATTGGTACAGATATTAGCTCAATGACAATCTTCCTCAAGCAAAAAGAGGAAGATTGGCAACCGATGTTAGCTCAGGGCCAACCTTCCACACCTCACCCCCCCAAAAAGCACTAATTGATAGGATTTTATATGTAATTTCTCCTGGGTAGTTAGGTTTGCTGATTTTTATGATGAAATTTAAGTTTCCTTCCCTCCATAGAAGCCAGGCATGTAAATAGGAGTTATCAGATATAAATTGATAAATAAGAAATTAGTCACTTTTTTGATGCAAGTGATGACATGGAAATTTTCTAATACAAGAATTATAAATATATATATCTTTAAAGCCAAGAGGAAGTCATGCAGGCAAGGTGTAAAAAAAAAAAAAGTAATGGTAGGAACCGAATAGCTAAAGTGTTTCCATCTCACCTAAAGGCATTCCAGTTCAACAGATTATATTAGCCAAATAAAACAACCCAGGACCCCCATCGTGAGGTTTCTGGTCCAGAGAATTGGATTCTATGAAGTAAGGGAGACCTGAACAACAGGAAATCTCTTGGAAGAAGTCAGTAAGCATACGATACATGGTACATGGCAAGTCCTCCCACACAAAGATATACCTTTAGTATTGGCTTATCAATGCTAAGATTTCACACATTGGAGATGCATTTGTTTAAGGTTTTATGTCTTATACAAATATAAATAATATTGGAAGGGAGAATTAGTCATGATTCCTTGCATTATGAGAGATCCAACTAAAATTCCCACAACGAAAGAAAAGGAAATTTTTTGTCTTGTAGACTCTTTAGAAATTCATGGAACAAAAGAGAAAAAAAGAAAAGAAAAAGAAGGAAGCGCTAAAACTAGTCTCAGGGAGATTTCCTCTTTTGCTCTTTCTCCTCTCCTTTCCCTCCCTGTCTTTTCTCTATCCATTTGTCTTTCATTGTCTTTGCAGGTTGGCCCCATTCTGTTGTGCAGCCAGGTCTTCCCAATGTCCTGCAACCTCACCCTATGCATATTCAAGAAAGGGAAGAGTGATTTTTTTTTATTATCCATAAATTAATCCAAGAGAGGTAATCTAATTTACTTGATTTGAGTCATATACATTCTCCATGGGCCAATAACTGTTATCTGGATAATGGTTTACCATGGCTGACCAAGAGGGTTGGGCATTGGTCTTATGTTCAATCCATGTGACCCAAGGCCAGGGTCTATAACTAGGGAAAATGAATAAGAAAGCTTGCTGGGCAAAAAAAAACAATCCTCACAGTCCACTGCATATTGATGCTTATCAGACAGGTGCACCGCAGTGTGCATAAGTTTATTAAAGCCTTTCTTGAGAAACGGAAAACAGAGGATACAGGCAGGAAACTCAGAACCATATATGAGTTAAGACCATTGACAGTGAAGTCAGAGTTCCTGTGCTGGAATCCTAGGGCTACACATACTAGATTTTGTGATCTTGGGCGACTTTCTTAAACTTTTTAAAGTTTGGTTTTCTCTTCTTTAAAATGGGAATAATTTTTAAAATATGGAAATTTGTAATAATATCAGGATTCTCAGTACTTAGCACAGAGTAGGCACTCAATAAACATTGGATAAATGATTGAATGAATGCATGGATATGCAAAGACTACTTACATCATAGATTATTTTAAAGATTATGCTTAACACAGAGTTAGGCCCTCAATAAATCGTACCCATAAAGCTATAATGCTTTGATCAAGTGAAAAGAGAATGAAAAGAGATCCCACCAGCAGGCCAGGGCAAAAGAAATGGAAAACCAAGGCTTGGGGGGTCAAGGATGGGCTTTGTGGTATTGTTCTTTCAAGGTTAATTAAAATAGTAATGATATTTATTCTTCTATTCATCTACATTTTTTTAATCATCTGCATAACTATAGTATAACCCACAGACGCTAAAATTTAGAAAATTACAAAAAGAAAAAAAAGATGTATTTGTTCTTAGCTACATATTGTCATTCAAACTGTCCTTTCCATATGTTAGCTGTGTTAGTGTCACTGCTAACACAGTGATGAAAGTTAAAAAATACTCAGAGGAACCTCTGGATATTCCCAAACATCTGGTTATTTGTCATCATGGAGGCAAAACACCCATAAATTTTCATCAAAAAACTTTGAGGTTAAGCAGCAATATAAAGTGAATATCTAAAAGGAGTTTTCTTTTTAATTTCTTTCTAGTGATCATAACGATTTCAGTTTAGCAGACTCCAAAAAGTTAGTTTTGTTGTTGGATGTGCAGAAGACATGTGTTGTGAATATATGCCATAGAGTTTTCTATAAAGTTGGGATTGACTTATGCTGCTCTATCCAAGTGCCCTCTGTGGCAAAGAGTATACATTTCAACATGGCTTCCACGGAAGAACACCGAGGCTACCAAGAGGCAAAAACAAAGACTGCTACTGTGGCAGGAGCTCTACAAATATCAGGTTTTTAACACCTGATTTAACAATAGTAGAGATAAATATATTATCCTAAGGACTCCATATAAAGATGAATGAGTTCATAAATACAACAGTTTTGCTTGCTTTGGATAATTCTCCTTGTGATATATTTAAATGTTAAATTTTCCTACTAAGATTTCAGTTTATAGTTCTCATTTAACATACAAAGTTCTTAAAAATTATAGCTATTTTTTATAAGAACCTGCCCACTTCAGTATGGATATATAATTAAATTTTGGATAAGTACATTTGATTGTTGGATCCATATAAAAAATTATTCGTGCCACTCCTGAGCTTGCTCTCAGATGCACTCCCTGCCTTCCTCTGCCAAGCTCTGTGGCACAGGGGACTGGATCCTACAAAGCCTCCTTATTTAGCTGGCTTTTCTTGTGTTTGCCCAAAGAAGGTACTGGCAGGAAGTGTGAGGATGGCAGAAAAGGAGAAGCTAGGGTATTTCTTCCTCTACCTTCCTGCCTCAGGCAGCATTTCTAACAGCTATATTTTCTCTGTGGCTCCAGCTCCTATCAGAAAAAAAAAATTATCAGTATTCCAACTTCCACTGGGTAACTGCAGCTCCTGGAAGTCAGTAAAATCTCTTCCTCTCTCTTCCTTTCAGCCTATAGAAGTGAAGATAGAGGCTTCTTGTTATTGTTGCCTCATCATACTCTGACTTATTAGTTCTTCTATCTTCAATTTGCTACATTAAATTCTCTCTGTTTCAAATGATTCCTACTTTCCTTTCTGGACCTGGACTGAAACAGTAATTATCATCATTGACCTAGTTGTTAAGTAGAGAATATACCATTTATAAGCAGGTAATGGTAAAATACTCATCATAGTCACTGATTCTGATCAGTAAAAACAATTCTTTGTGTCAACCTAGTCAGACAAAAATGGGGAAATTTAGTTTGCAATGCCAGCACATGGCCTGAA
This sequence comes from Equus asinus, assembly GCF_041296235.1. Classification (NCBI taxonomy): domain Eukaryota; kingdom Metazoa; phylum Chordata; class Mammalia; order Perissodactyla; family Equidae; genus Equus; species Equus asinus. The sequence continues at coordinate 47,857,284 of NC_091813.1, forward strand.
GCCACAATCACAGTCCCAACAAATGATTCCACTCCCTGGATTTAACTAAAAAGTGTTGGAATGAAACTTCAGCCACTGTGTGTATGTATAAACTGGATGAAGCATGGTCTTGTGAATCCCTAAGTCACTTTCACCCATATCCTCAAGGATGAATAAACCATACAACAGCCTCATGATATCAAAAGGGATGCTCTTTTCTTGGGATTTGGCATGAATCAAGTAAAAGGATAGAAAAGCTTAACTGGATAGAAGGGTGTCAAGATGGCAGTGTAGGCAGACTCTGAACTCACCTCCTGCCATGCACACAATGAATTTACAACTACTCTTGGAACAATCACCACGAAGAGAGAACTAAAAACAGGGTAAAAAGAACCCCCACAACAAGGGACAGTGCCGACTGAGGAAGAAGAGGCAGATATTTCTTTCTGGAGAGAAAAAAGCCACCTTCTAGCCATGACTCTTCACAGCTGGCCAGGAGCAATCTTGAGGTATGAAGCTATCCCTGGAGGAGAGGGGATCTGAGCCGGGGAGCGTTACCACAATAAAGAGCTTTTGGACTCTGCACAAGTGAGACAACTGTCATAATATCTGGCTTTGCTGGCTGTTAACTACAATGGGGAATACTCCAAGAAAAGCTATCAGACATAAGGGGGAAAAAAGCCTACTCTTAAAGGGCCCACACACAAATTCACCCATTTCAGAAAGCAACCTAAAATCACCAGAGAGAAAGGTGCTATAGTCCCTTGGTGAAAAGAGACTCATTTGATAAGCTCTGGGTGCATCTCAGTGATAGGTGAGACCTCCCCAAGGACTGAGACATTGGTGGCAGCCATTATTATAACCTAGTTCAGGAGTGGTGACACAGATGCTGGCAGATGCCATTGGGGTTCTTCCTCTGGTCTATTTGCACAAGAGTCTGCCCCATCAACTAGCACACCAACTTAATCCTGCTCAGCCATGGTAGGCAGGCTTCCCTGGGGACTGGTACTACACAGCAGCAAGCCCTTGGGTAACTTGTGGGCCTGAATAAGCTGGGTGCCTAGATCCTCTGAAGCTGGGCAGATGTGTGTGCCTCTGAGGGGCAGGGCATGTGTGAGGGGTGGACTTAAGTTGGTGGAGTGTGTGGGGCCTCTGCAGTGGTGCGACTGAGTCCATTTCAGTGAGTCAGGATCCGCTTATGGATTGGGACTGTGTTGACAGGGTGTGTGTCCCTGAGGACAGTGGGGCTTGTCAGCTGTAGCAGATGTGTGCTTCTCAAACAGCCACATAGGGGATCAGGCCCACCTTCCAACACCTGAAACAATTGGGTGCTCCTGTGCCCAGTGCCAGCCCCAATCAGCTGCAACCCTGAGAGAGCTGACAACGGAGTTGCAGGCTGGAGGCCTACACCAATTATATGCCCCTGAGCCTAGCAACCAGCCATGCTGGGGGCCTACTCACTTAACAGGAAAATTGCAAAAGAAATGTGCTATTAGACCTTGCAGCCAACTGTGCCGGGGCTCCCCACACCTGATAAAGTGACTGAAGGGTCCATAGCCGTCACATACAGCTGAGCATTACAACCAGCTAGCCAGGGGGACAGCCTAGCCTCCCCAGCCACCTGCAGCGAGAACAACCCTGCCACAACAGAAGGACACAAGTGGCCCACACAAGGGGATACTCCTGGAACATTTGGAACTGGTGACAAGAGGGAAGCACACAGCTGGGCCTCATAAGGCATCTCTTACATAAGGCCACCTCTCCAAGATTGGGAGATGTAGCTCACCCACCTAATACATAGATATTGGCACAGAGAAAGAGGCAAAATAAAGAGACAAAGGAATACACTCCAAATAAGGGAACAGGACAAAACTCCAGAAAAAAAACTAAACAAAATAGAAATAAACAATCTTTCTGACAAAGAGTTCAAACAGAGTCATAAGGATGCTCATTAATCTTGGGAGAAGAATGAATGAAGTCAGTGTGAACTCAACAAGGAATTGGAAAATATAAAAAAGAAAAAATTAGAAATGAAGAACACAATAGTGGAAATGAATAATTCACTAGAGGGACTAAACAGCAGAGTAGATGATACAGAAGAATCGATCAGCCAGCTCTAAGAAAGATTATAAGAAATCACCCAATCTGAGCAGATAAAAGAAAAAAGAATGAAAACGAATGAGAACAGTCTAAGAGAACTCTGGGACAACATCAAGCACACTAACATCTGTGTTATAGGTGTCCCAGAAGGAAAAGAGAGAGACAAAGGGGCAAAGAATCTATTTGAAGAAATAATAGCTGAAAACTTTCCTAACCTAAGGAACGAAACTGACATCTGGGTACAGGAAGCATAGAAAGCACCAAACAAGACACACCCAAAGAGGCCCACACTCAGACACTTTATAATTAAAATGTCAACCACTAAAGATAGAGAATCCTAAAAGCCACAAGAGAAAGGCAACAAGTTACATACAAAGGAAACTCCATAAGGCTGTCAGCTGACTTCTCAGCAGACACCTTACAGGCTAGGAGGGAGAGGCATGATATATTTAAAGCGCCAAAAGGAAATAACCTATAGCCAAGAATACTTTACCTGACAAGGTTATTATTCAGAATGGAAGGAGAGAGAAAGAGTTTCCCAGGCAAGCAAAAACTAAAGGAGTTTATCACCAAGAAATCAGCTTTATGAGAAATGCTAAAGGGACTTATTTATGGGGAAAAGGGAAGACCACAAATAAGAATAAGAAAACTATCAAAAAGAAGGCAGTGAAATAACTGGTAAAGGCAAATACACAATAAAGGTAGCAGATCAACTACCTATGAAGCTAAAATGAAGGTCAAAAGACAAAAGTACTAACATTATCTATTTCTATGATAAGAGGGTAACAGATACATACACACAAAATGAGGTTAGATATGATATCAAAAACATAAAATCTTGGAGTAAAGGAGTAAAATGGTAGAGCTTTTAGCAAGAGGTCAAACTAAAGAGACCATCAATTTAATATAGATTGCTATATACATAGGTTATTATATATGAACCTCATGGTAATCAAAAACCAGAAACCTACAATAGTCAAAAAATTAAGAGAAAGGAACCCAAACGTAATACTAAAGAAAGCCATCAAACCACAAGGGAAGAGAGCAAGAGAAGAAAAAAGGAATGGAGAAGAACTACTAAAACATCCAGAAAAAAAGTAACAAAATGGCAATAACTACATTCTTATCAATAACTACTTGAAGTGTCAATGGACTAAATCCTTCAATCAAAAGGCATAGGGTGGCTAACTGTATAAAAAAACAAGACCCATATGTATGCTGCATATAAAAGACACATTTTAGACCTAAAGGCACTGACGAACTGAAAGTGAAGGGATGAAAAAAATTACTTCATGCAAATGGCAATGAAAAGAAAGCTGGGGTAGCAATACTTATATCAGACAAATAAAATTTAAAACAAAAACTGCAACAAGAGACAAAGAAGGGCACTACATAATGATAAAGGGAACAATCAGATAAGAGGCTATAACACTTGTAAATATCTATGCACTCAACATAGAAGCACCTAAATATATAAAGCAATTATTAACACACATAAAGGAGCAATAGACAGTGACACAATAATAGTAGGGGACTGTAACACTCTACTTACACCAATGTATAGATCATCCAAACAGAAGATCAATAAGGAAACATTGGCCTTAAAAGACACATTAGACCAGTTGGACTTAGTAGATATGTATATAACATTCCCTCCAAAAAACGCAGAATGCGCATTATTTTCAAATGCAGATGAAACATTCTCCAGGATAAATCACATATTAGGCCACAAAACAAGTCTCAACACATTTAAGAAGATTGAAATAATACCAAGCATCTTCTCTGTCCAAACAGTATGAAACTAGAAATCAACTACAGAAGAAAACCAGAAAAACCAAAAATAGTGGACATTAAACAAAATGCTACTGAACAAAGCTTGGGTCAATGAACAAATCAAAGGAGAAATAAAAAAATACCTAGAGACAAATGAAAACGAAAATAAAACATGCCAAAATTTATAGGATAGAGCAAAAGTGGTTCTAAGAGGGAAGTTTATAGCAATACAGGCCTACCTCAACTAAAAAGAACAATCTTGAATAAACAATCTAACAATGCACCTAAAGGAACTGGAAAAAGAGAAAACAAAGCCGCAAATCAGTAGAAGGGAGGAAATGATAAAAATCAGAGCAGAAATAAATGAAACAGAGACTATAAAAATCAATGAAACTAAGAGATAGTTCTTTTAAAAGATAAACAAAATTGACAAACCTTTAGCTAGACTCACCAGGAAAAAAGAGAGAAGGCTCATATAAACAAAATCAGAAATTAAACAGGAGAAATTACAATGGACACCTCAGAAATACAAAAGACTATAAGAGAATACTATGAAAAGCTATACACTAACAAATTGGATAATATAGAATGGATAAATTCTTAGAATCATACAACCTTCCAAAACTGAATGAAGAAGAAATAGACCAATCACCAGTAAGGAGATCAAAATAGTAGTCAAAAACCTCCCCAAAAATAAAAGTCCAGGACCAGACAGCTTCCCTGGTGAATGCTACCAAACATTCAAGGAAGACTTAATACTTATCCTGCTCAAACTCTTCCAAAAATTGAAGAGAAAGGGAGGCTTCCTAACTCCTTCTACAAAGCCAACGTTACCCTGATACCAAAACCAGTCAAGGAGAACACAAAAAAAGAGAATTACAGGCCAATATCACTGATGAACACTGATGCAAAAATCTTCAACAAAATACTAGCAAATTGAATAAAACACGATATTACAAAGATCATACCCCATGATCAAGTAGGATTTATTCCAGGGATGCATGGATTGTTCAACACCCACAAATCAATCAATGTGATACACCACATCAACAAAATGAAGAATAAAAATCACATGATTATCTCAATAGATGCAGACAAAGCAATTGACAAGATACAGCATCCATTTATGATAAAAACTCTAAATGAAATGGGTATAGGAGGAAAGTACCTCAACATACTACAAGCCATATATGATAAACCCGCAGTTAATATCATTCTCAATGGAGAAAAAGAGAAAGCTGGCCCTCTAAGAACAGGAACCAGACAAGGTTGCTCACTGTCACCACTCTTATTTAACATACTATTGGAATTCTTAGCCAGAGCAATCAGGCAAGAAAAAGAAATAAAAGGGATCCACATTGGAAAGGAAGAAGTGAAACTGTCACTATTTGCAGATGACATGATTTTATACGTAAAAAACTCTAAAGAATCCACCAAAATCTTTTAGAAATAATAAATGAATATGGTGAAGTTGCAAGACACAAAATCAACATACAAAAATCGGTTGTGGTTGTGTTTCTATACACTAACAACAAAGTAGAAGAAAGAGAATTTAAGAATACAATTACTTTTATAGTGGCAACAAAAAGAATAAAATACCTAGGAATAAACTTAACCAAAGAGATGAAAGACCTGTATGCTGAAAACTATAAAACATTGTTGAAAGAATAGAAGAAGACACAAAGAAATGGAAAGATATTCTGTGCTCTTGGATTGGAAGAAGTTACATAGTTAAAATGTCCATAGCTCCTAAAGCAATCTATTGATTCAATGCAATCCCTGCCAAAGTTTCAATGACATTTTTCACAGAAATAGAACAAAGAATAAAATTTATATAGAACAACAAAAGACCCCAAAATATCCAAAGTAATCTTACAAAAAAGAGCAAAGGTGGAGTTACCACACGCCCTGATTTCAAAATATACTACAAAGCTATAGTAACCAAAACAGCATGGTACTGGCACTAAAACACACACACACAGCTCAACGGAACAGAATTGAGAGCCCAGAAATAAGCCCGCACATCTATGGACAGCTAATTTTCAACAAGGGAGCCAAGAACATACAATGGAGAAAGGAAAGTCTCTTGAATAAATGGTGTTGGGAAAACTGGACAGCCACATGCAAAAGAATGAAAGCAGACCATTGTCTTATGCCTTACACAAAAATTAACTCAAAATGGATTAAAGACTTGAATGTAAGACCTGAAACTATGAAACTTCTAGAAGAAAACATAGGCAGTTTGCTCTTTGACATTGATCTTAGCAGCATATTTTCAAGTACCATATCTGACCAGGGAAGGGAAACAATAAAAAAAAATAAACAAATGGGACTACACCGAACTAAAAAGCTCTGCATAGCAAAGGCAACCATCAACAAAATGAAAAGACAACCTAACAATTGGGAGAAGATATTTGTACTCCCTATATCTGATATAGTGTGCACATCCAAAGAACACATACATCTCAACAACAACAAAAAAACTATAATGGCTATAATTAACAGGACAGGAAACAGTAAATGTTGGAGAGGATGTGGAGAAAAGGGAATTCTCCTATTGTGCTTCTGGGAGTGCAAGCTGTTGCAGACACTATGGAAAACAGTATGGAGTTTCCTAAAAAATTTAAGAATAGAACTACCATATAATCCAGCTATTCCACTGCTGGGTATTTATTCAAAGAACATGAAAACACAAATGTGTAAAGATATATGCACCCTTATGATCATTATGGCATTATTCACAATAGCCAAGACTTGGAGGCAACCTAGGTGCCCATCAAGGGATGAATGGATACAGAAGATGTGGTATATATACTCAAAGGAATACTATTCAGCCATAAAAAAGGATGAAATCTGGCCATTTGTGACAACATGGATTGGCAACACCCTTGAGGGTGTTATGCTAAGTGAAATAAGTAAGAGGGAGAAAGTCAAATACTGTATGATCTGACCCATAAATAGAAGATAAAAACAACAACCAACAATACATAGAGACAGAGATTGGATTGGTGGTTACCAGAGGGGAAGTGGGGAGAGATTAGGCACATGTGAATGGTGATGGATTGTAATTAGTTTCTGAGGTGTGAATATGCTGTAATCTACACAGAAATAGAAATATAATGATGTACACCTGAAATTTATATAATGTTATAAACCAATGTTACCACATTTAAAAAAAAGAAAAGTTTAACTAGCAAATTCCCAAAAGGGAGGAAGGTTGGAGTGATGAAGAAACTAAATGCAAAAACTTTGAACTCACCTATATTCCTTCAGTCTCTTCTATATCTCCCTGAATAGGCCGTCAGTAAGGACACATCTAGATTGGCATGTTCTCTTAAATCTGCTTAATTGTGCCACTTTAACCTCCTTATCTTTCCAGTTCTTCAGATTATTGACCTAACAAATGATAAGTTCTCTCTTTTTATAGAAAAGTTGTTATTCTGTTGATATCTTGATAGTATTCTTCAGAAGATTCTCAGATAGATTGATGAAGAGTGTAAACCGGGAGACAGCTGTAGGCTGTCACATTACTTGGTTAATTTATTGAACCTTTGTTATCTCCTTGATAAGCCACAAGAGCAATGAATATATGCTTTCAGGAAAATGCAGACAGGGACAATTCAATTCAAATACGGTGGCAGACTTGCTAAAAACAAATCTGCCAACACACACACACACACACACAATGTAACTAGTAGTAACTGACACGTTTAACACTTTAGAAAATATGTATTTATATTGAAATAATCTGACCTACACAACAATTCTGAGAAGGTAGAGTATGTATCTTTAGAGCAAAAGGTAACATGTCTGGAGGATGGGGAATAAAGAAGAGGGTAAATATAGGAGGAAATAAAGATTTAGGCAGAGACCAGCTTATGTAGGGCTCATAGCTCACAACAAGACTTTGATTATATTTTATCAGTGTCAGTGCAAATAATCTGTAATCAATCTCTAAATCAAAATTGCGTGAATTTATTATGAGCCAAGTTTGAGGACTATAGAGCAGGGCCTTCCTTCCCAGTGAAAGAAGGGCACTGAAGAAGTGGGGTGTACAGAGCGGTTATATATGGTCTTGGAACAAAGAGCATGCATCACATATGACAGGAATGTCTCTTTTACTACTGTCATGAGATGCTTAGCTGGCACAGCAGGTCGGTGGTCAATAGGTCAGTGGTCACAAGGTGAGCACAGCAGGTCCATAATTAATCCTTAGTTTCCAGGAAGAGATGCTTATTCTTAAAGAAATGCTGATATGGGGGGAAGTTTCATCTCTATCTTTAGGGCATCATTCTTGTCTTTGGGACATAGTAAATGTTTAAAGCAGATGTACAATGCATGCTCCACGGGCCATCTCAGGCCTTTCTGGGAAAACAAAGTCAGGCTGAATTAGTTTTAAACCAAATGGCTTCCTCATATACTCCAATATATACTATTGTTTTTCATTTATTTATCTACTTATTAGCAAGCTGACTGGGATATTTTAAGCAAGGCAATAGTATGACTCAATTTTTATTTTTAAAAGATCACTTTGATAAACTTGTGGTTCTTTGATTATAGAGAAAGCATGGAAGCATTTACTAGGAATTTTCAATAATCCAGGTGAGAAACGATGGTGACTTAGACTAGGATGACAGTAAAAGATATGGTGAGAAGTAGTTGGATTGTTTTATGAACCAAGCAGATATGTAAAACTTGTAGTAGAGTACATGGAATAATAAGAGTGATGATACTAATAACATTTTCAATAATAATAATAATAATAATGATGATGATAGTAATAATACCCAGCAGCCATTTTAGCCTTTAGAATTTGCTTTTTTATTCTTCATCTCTCCCTTTCAATGAACTAATGCACTATGATCATTTGAATTGTATCTCATTAATGTCTTTTCCTAGGTCATTAGTAAAGTTTTCAATTTCTAATTTAAGAGTGAACTATTTCCCATTCCTTGATATTCATTAAAATGATGTTAAATGAATGAAAATGATATAATCCTACAATCACAAACATAATAGAAAGTGGGACGTCAACATAGCAAGGTTTCTGAAACACCTCGGGAAGAGGGAAAACACATGGACTGGCCAGAGGAGGCTGAAGCCATGGAAGGGACTAAGCTGTCCCTGACCACAAGGCAAGTAACCTCAGAGGGCTGGAGAGAGAAGTCTGAAAGAGAAAGAATAATTGAGTTCCTACATATGCAGTCGGCCTCCTCTGTCCCTCACCCAGAAGCCAGGAACTAATTACCCGAGCAAATGCATACAACAAAACAATCAAGGGATAATTATTTTCAAAATAAATTTAACTGCCTATAGAGAAATGGAGCAACTAGTGTCTTCTGGCATTTAGGACAGTCCAGGCACAATGACTGACACCCAGTTCTGTTTACCATTTGGCAAAAGTTGCCTGTTAGTAAAACTCATTTTTGAACACAGCAGTATCATCCAATTTACTGCACCATTTTAAAATATGAAAGGAAACAGAAGTAATGCAAGAAATGTTTATCCTTAGAAAGATTTATGCATATGTGTATACATATACATATATATGTATATATATTACTCATAAAATAAAAGAATAGCATGCCTTGTCAAAGTAAGGATCACAGAAAATGAAATTATTATCAAAACTTAGAATACTTCAGCCAAAGATAAGGAAGATGAAGTTAGAAGAAGATAAAATCAAGGGAATTCCTCAAATGTATGTTAATAACATAATCACAGGAAATATGAGAGAAAAGATATACAGTATCCTTTTAAGACACTCAGTGTTTCTCAACACTAGAGCTCTGAGAAGGGAGTATGGAGGAAGATTGGAGAGAAATTATATATATAAAAAAATAAGAATATTTCCAGAACTAAGGGAGATGTGGTCAAACTAAAAGAGCTTGACAAATATTGAACAAAATTAATATCAATTGAAAAATCTTTTTTAGATGTAGCACTGTAAAATCTTAGAAAATATGAGTGCTCCATGTGTCTAGTGCTGCATGACAAACCACCTCAAAACTTAGTGGCTTTGAACAACTGAAATATTTATTTCACTCACAAATCTGCAGTCTGGGCAGGACCCAGCTCATCTCTGTTCTACTTACTACTGGGGTAGCTCAAAGGCTGGCACTGTACTCGTTTGAAAGCTCACTCACTCACATGTCTGAAAGACTGGAAAGACGAACATCTCAGCTGAAATGGTTAGGTCTCCTGGGACATCTCTATCTCTATATAGTCTCCCCATATGATTTTTCCAGTATAGTGGCTTTGAGATAGCTAGACTTCCATGTTAACTTAGGGTTTTACATGTCCTGAGAAAGAGAGTCAGGCAGAAACTCATCTATTTTTCCAATAAGTTTTTTTCTAATAAGTGTTTTATTTCAGAATTTAGATTTACAAAAAACTCAGAAAGGTAGTAGAGAGGCCCCACATACCTTGCAACCAGTTTCTCCTATTGTTAACATCTTGCATTAATTTGATACATTTGTCATAACTCATCAACCAATTTTGATACATTATTATTAACCAAACTCCACACTTCATTCAGATTTCATTCATTTTTCACTGATGCCTTTTGAGGATTCCTGGCCAGGTACTTTGTAGAATGTCCTTCAATTGGAGTTTAGCTGATGTTTTCCTTATGGTAAGACTGGGTTATGTTTGTTTGGGGAGGAAGATCTTTGAGGTGAAGTGCCATTCTCAATGCAACACAGCCAGGGAACTTGACTTATCCCTGACGAGGTTAGACACATTCGCCTGGCTAAGCTAGTGTGGGCCACGTTGCTGTCCTGTGAAGGTATTTTATTTCTCTTCTTTCTGTCCTATATTATTTGGAAGGAAGTCACCAAGTACAGCCCACACTTGCCGGCCGAGGACTTATGCTATACCTCTTTGAGGAATCAGTAGTTATATAAACTACTTGGAATTCTTCTGTATGGAAGACTTGTCTCTTCTCTCCCATCTAATTTTCAACCATATCACTCAGTACTTATGGATATTTATTTTATACTTTAGGTTCTAATTCAATACGCCACTGTTTATTTTGTTGTTCAAATTACTTCAGCTTTGACCATCAGGAGTTCTTTCAGTTGGCTTCACGTCCCTTCTGACACTACAAGATACTCTAGGCTCATCTTGTATACTTCCTGCCCCAGCCCTAGAATCAGCCATTTCTCAAAGGGGCCTTGCTTACTTTTACTGGAGAATGGGGTTGGAAATTAAGATCCGGACAATGGCTATATTCATTGCTTTTAGGATCCCTCAGCAGATAGAGAGAGGAAATATATGAATACATACTAGCCCATGTACATATACGTATCTCTAATTATGTCTTCATATACCCATCAGTATTGATATTAAGCTAAACTTGAGTCTAAAGTAATATCTCTTATTCTAATCAAGTATATCATAGTTTATTCTAGCCTTCTCCTCTTGCTTATCTATAACTTTCCCACTCCCACCATCTGCCATCTTTTTGTTTATTGTTTAATTCCAGTATACAGGCACAGTGGTTTCAGAATTGTTAACCTGTACTCCCATGAGAGACAATTTGACCAACTAGAATGGAATACTTACATACAGTTCTTCTGTCTTTCGTCTTTCATTTTTCAGTCATTTCCAAAGTTATTTAGGTAAACACCTCCTTTTCTCCACCCTCTTCCGTGAGGTTACATCATACATTGGTAATACAATTGGATTCTTTTGTCACTGTCTGTATTCCATCCTGGGATCCCCTCCTCTCCTGCTTGATTTTTGAAATTTGCATATATTAAGGTTTACTCTTTATGCTGTGAAGTTCCATGGGGTTTGACAAATGGACAGTGTCAAACAGTATCATATAGAATAGTTTCTCAGCTTTATAAAGTCTTGTGTCCTTTACTTAGTCCTTGTCAACATTTCTAAACCCAGGCATCATCCCTATAGTTTTCCTTTTTCCAGAATATCATATAAATGCAATCACACCGTATTCAGTCTTATAAGACTGATTTCTTTCACTTAAAAGTATGCATTTAAGTTTCATCCATATTGTTGTATGAATATCTTGTTTCTTTTGATCACTAAATAATATGTCACAGCATAAATGCAGAACAATTTGTTTCTCCATTATACCACTGAAAGACATCAAGTTTGCTTCAAGCTTTTGGCATCCATCGCTTTTTCACCCTAGTCTAGGAAGTCACACAATGTCTCTTATACTATAGATATCCATTCATTAAAAGCAGGTCACTAACATCAGCCCATACTCAAGTGGAGAGGAAATAATCTCCTCATTTTACAGACTAACTATCAAAGTGTTTGTGGATATCTTTCAAAACCAAGTCAAAAAGATAAAAAAACCCTAACTATCTTCAGGGATTTTTTGACTCTCAAAATTCCATTGATGGATGTTATATTCATTTTCTATTGCTGTGTAACAAATTACCACATTTGGCGGCTTAAAACCATAACGACTTATTTGCTCACCATTTATTATCTCACAGTCAGTGGGTCAGAATCTAGTACAGCATGACTGGCTTTCTGCTTGGGGATTCACGGGGCTGAAATTAAGGTGTTGGGTGTCAGCAGGACTAATTTCTTATCTGAAGACCATGGAGAAGAATTCCCTTCCAAGCTCCTTCAGGATTTGGCTGGATTTGTTTCCTTATGCCCGTAGGACTGAGGTTCCTGTTTTCTTGCTAGCTGTCACAGGGGATTGCTCTCAGTTCCTAGAAGATACTCCCCTTCAAGGCATTTCACAACTAGCTGTTTACTTTTTCCCAAGTTAGCAGGATTGCATCCCTCTGACTTCTTGCTCTGCTTCCTCTGCATCTGAAATTAATACCCAGATTTAAAGAGCTCATGTGATGAAGTCAGGCTAATGCAGATAATCTCTGTTTCTTAAAGTCAACTGTGCCATATTACACAACCTAATCAAAGGACTGAAATCCATCATATTCACGTTGTGGGGATTATGCAAGGTCTGTACTGCTGGAGTGGGGACCTTGGGGACCATCTTAGAATTCTGCCTACTACAATCACAGACCAAATTTAGAAGTAAATGTCATATTTGACCAGCTTTTGGAGTGCCATAAAGGAGACTCCATTTGAGTATGCTTTCTTGAGTGGCAGAGTAGAAATCTAATGCAGGTAAACTACTGAGGTGTGCATTGGGCACTAGGCACATAATCAGAATAATGTGAAAACTTTACTGATTTTCAAATTTTAGGTTCAACTCACAGGTAAAGCACGGAAGTTTTGTCACAATGGCAGAATAGAATTTAAATATCATCATCCTTGATGATGTAAAAGTCAAAGTATGACTCATACAAGTTGGTGGGTGTAAGAAGGACAAGAAGTGAAGGAATGACTTTGGGCATCGATATTCTTATCTAGCAATAAAGAGGTTCAGTATATACTGTCTATGCTTAACAAACAAACAAACAAACCAGAATTTTAAACCAGGCACTGGAAAAAATATTTTTTTAGAGGGCACAGTAAATACTGTCGACTTGTAAGTCATATACTCTCTGTGCAACTACTCAAGTCTGCTATTGTAGTACAAAAGCAACCACAGATAACCACGAACAGACAGATATGGCTGTGTTACAATAAAACTTTGTTTACAAAGAAAGGTGGCAAGCGTATTTGGCCTACAGGCCAAAGTTTGCCAATTCCTGGTTTAAAGTATATTCTTTAAAAGCAAAAAAAGAAAAGTAATGCTGCAACTTTATTGAGAAGAGGTGAGAATGAAACAGATTTTTTCTTTTGGTGAGGAAGATTGTCCCTGAGCTAACATCTGTGGCAACCTTCCTCTATTTTATATGTGGGACGCCACCAGAGCATGGTTTGATGAGTGGTATATAGGTCTGCACCCAGGATCTGAACCTGTGAATCCTGGGCTGCAGAAGTGGAGTGCATGAACTTAACCACTACACCACTGAATGGGCCTAAAGCAGATTTTTAAGTAAGCTAAATCTTTAAAGTCATGGTATAACAAGGAATGAATAATGCCTACTGTTAATAAATGGAGAAATAGCAATATGAACATACTATTTAGAGAAAATGGAGATTAAGTTTATCTGAGCACAGAAATCACAAATGATTGCTTCTGGGGAGTGAGATTGGGGTGAAGAAAGACAGAGTAGGGATGATCACTTTTAAGTATAAACTATTCTGTACTATGAGATTTTAAATATTTGCATATTACTTTGATTACAAAATTTTAAATAAACTACTGAATGAAACATCTTTGTAGACAGATCCTCCATTTGCTAAATTGATTGTCATTAACTATGATTTTTATTATTATTTCTATTCAAAACTATATAACTATTCCAATCTGCATTACTACTAAGAATATAATATTTTATGTTATTCATAAAGCTACAGCTAATTATTCATAAAGTTACAGCTTTTAAATTCCATGCTAAAGTTTAGAAATAACATGAAATAACATGATAGAATTTCCCTGAGTGACTAACTTTTATCTTATTTCACAAAAAGACAAAAAAAGGCTAGTAAGCAATGATTTCTCTTAGTGAATCTATGCAATTTTCTCTTTCAAGAACTTAACAACCATCCTCTGAATACAGTGTTGCAGAAAAAAATAGCATTTATTTTAATTTCAGGTGAAAAATTCCTATTATATTTGCTTCATCTTCAAGATTTACAGTGATTTTCTTGTTCTATAGTTTCCTTAAAAATTGTTAACAGCTATCTCCTGAGACCTCAGTAATTTGCCACAACACCATTTGTCCTAGTCTGAGATGACATTTTAGTCCAACAGTCTGTTCTACTTAATATGTTATCTTTAAAGACTTCCATTCCTTCTTATTAATGCTATTTTCCACTTTTTAATATGAAGACCATTCTTCTTCACATAGGAAATGGAACAAAAATATGAGACAAGTAGTTTCATTTTTTCCTTGACATTTATTAATATGATTGGTTATGGCAATAAAGCAACACTTTCTTTGTTGCACATCCAAACATACATGAAACATGAATTGCACAAAACTATTTTGTTGAGTTAGAGGGTACCACAAGATTTGAAATCATTATTTTTATAAAATTATGGGCTAAAGGTTACTATCCATTAGAGAGTATTTTATTAAAAACCATTAATTATAAAATCAGTGCATCATCAAATTAACAATTTTTATGAGTACCATTAATTTGGTTAACACTTAAATTGTTCTTTCGATGACCATATGATTATGAGAAATAAAAACATAATAAAAATACTCCTGGGAATTAGAAAACTGGTTCAAATTAACCTATTACAGTTTTGTTTTTACAAGTGTTTTCACTACTTGGAGAAGTATAATATGTCACTCATTTTGAGCAAACCCAAACCAAGGTTAATCTCCAAATGGAAATGAAAAGTGTTCTCTCTTAAGGATGCCAGTTCAAACTATACAAAAGTATCGTAAACCAAAGTTTTCCTAATTATTTGACTTGAACTGCCTAGTAATATTTGTAATAGCAGTTGTGAAAAAGGTATCATATGTGACACACTCACCATTTGTCAGCCACTCTGATAAGTGCTTTACACATGTTGGGTTTCCTTTAATTCTCTCAACACCCCCTGATAGGTGTTATCCTTTTCAAATGCTTCATAAATCTTGGGTCTGAGGTATTAAATATTGTGCCATACAGGATAAATGTTTGAACAAAAATCGAGCTCTGCACTGATTAAATTTGAACTTAAAAGTTTAAATTTAGTCCCTCAGTATATACATTTTTCTGTGGACAAAGGGATAGAGGGGCAGAGAGGAAAGACACGCCTCTGAAACAGACTCATAACAAAAAGTCCAGGGAAGGGAGAAGTATTGGAGGAAGCGTCTAAAGATTTAGATGAAGAAAAGAGGTCTGCTAGTGTTACCCGTAGCTAGAAGTTTGTGGGGATGTGTTATTGCAAAGACATCCTATGCATTCCATGTGATTTCTGATATAAAGCTATCTGCTTGGAGGAAGGCGATGGGACATCTCAGCGTAAGTTCTCACTGCTTAGGTGTATGTTTCAGGATGTGCCGTGGGAAAGTATGTGCAATCCTTTTCAGACTTGAACAAAAGGGGAAGCAAACGGGAGTTGGGGTGATTCTAGGATCCACTATAAGACTTTTCTTAGACATAAAAAGTCTCCATATACATGCCAGCTATCTTCATTGAGTGGACAGTTTGGTGATGACTGCGGTGTCCGAGTGTTGGGGTGACCAGTATGATTTCACAAAAAGTGGGGCATCAGTCAGTTCCTACAATGCTGGCTTTGGTGCATCTCCAGTGAATGCTTTGATGTATTTATAGTTTTTGATTTTTTAAAAGTATATTATTCATAATAATTATGATAACTGTTCCCACTTAGTACATCAACTGGTAGTGTGACTTAGGTTTAGTGACAAAATGGAAAATAAATTCATGTTACATTTGATTAAGGAATAGGTGAAAAGAAGTCTATGAGGTGAAGTTGAGATTTTCCACTTGATTGTATCTGATAAGAGAAACTCACAACTTCATTTTGTCTCAGATGAAATAATTCAAAATAACTATTTTTCTGACATCTAATATACAGATCCAAATAATTACATTAATGCTTATTGAGTTGTAACTGTTTCATGTATGAAACATCTGTGAGTAATTTTAGAGAAATTTCTAAACTAATGAATGTTGTCTACAGAAGGACTGAAATGGTTATCTCTACAGCATCTTATTAACAAAATGCAAATTCAATTAATAATTAAGATTTTAGTTTTAAGGTTTAAACTCCCTCAGACAAATATCCTTCCAAAGTTTTGAATTTCTTAGATTACGAATGATGTGTAGGCTAAGTTTTAAACTGTTTACCCATGTTCTTAAAGCTAGATCCCTTGCTTTTTCAATAAATCTCTTCAAAACTTGCCTTTGGAAACCCCACTTATTATTCAGTTCACAAACGATTCTTGTGATGTATAGCTCAGTAACACCAACATCCTTATAGGGATTGCGCACATGGATGCATATTTTAAATTCTAACCTCATGTTCTTTTCAGATGCTGTGTTTTCTTTGAGAAGGCAAAGAACAGGAAGATTCTATAAAACATTTCAATAACAGAATATATTTTTAAGAATCGCTCATCTTCTACTTTTAGAGATTTCTTTTTCTCTCCTCTCCCACAAAATCCTCCCACCATAACATTCATCCTTCCTCTGGTTCTCACCCAAACCAGCTCAATCAGCTATACTAAGAAAGAAATCTATGGCTAGATTTATCCAGGCAGAAGAAAAGAGGCCCTGGTCCCCTCCAAAGGGCAAATGCTAACTCTGTACAGCTTCCCTCCCAGGCCACCAAGTTCTATTACTTTAGTGTCCGGCGCACAAATGTAATCCTGGTGACAGGGGAGCATCCAACATACAGAAACTCCACCTTCATATCCTCTTCCTATTTACTTCATATACTTAGTGTATTTCTACAGTTTTCTATGACGTTAATATCTATATTATATATTGCATAATAAGGACCCAGAATATGGATGTGTCATATATTTTTCTTTAAAAAAGATGGAGTATTTAATAAGTGTGCACTCAGTTGTTGAATTGAGCAGTTGTTAAATTGAGTAAATTTTTTCATGATTGTTTCAACTTCTGTAAACACTTGTGTTGTGATTTTTTTATTGCAAAAATTTACTCTGCATAGATTAAAACTACCTTTAGGATAGGGACCAGCCCGGTGGTGCAGCAGTTAAGTTCGCACATTCTGCTTCAGTGGTCCAGGGTTCACCAGTTCAGATTTCAGATGCGGACCTATGCACTGCTTGTCAAGCCATGCTGTGGTAGGCATCCCACGTATAAAGTAGCAGAAGACGGGCACAGATGTTAGCTCAGGGCCAGTCTTCCTCAGCAAAAAGAGGCGGATTGGCAGCATATGTTAGCTCATGGTTAATCTTCCTCAAAAAAAAAAAAAAAACACTACCTTAGGATATATATTCTTATAACATTCACATGATGATAAGCTTATTTAACAGTTAAATTTATATTGATCCGTTAAAAAGTATTGAAAGATATTTTCGTCTGTTTAATAGCCATTTGAAAAATATTAATAAAGGTGGTATATCTGGAATATTACCTTGCATATGAATGCGTTGTTGCAGGCAGCTTAAGAAAATGGCATTGTCTTCGGCCCCAAATATTTTTGCTTAAGAAACCATGCCTGTGCTACGAAGAAATCATCCTTCCAGCCATGCCGCCAGCTTCCTCTCCCCATAGCATCAAGTACAGATTCTCTTTGCATTTCCCTATAGCTTTTTGTGTGATTGCCAGCAGCAAGATAAAAATTTATCTTGCAAAGCATATTTTATTTCAGGTGCTGGGGGAAAATAAATGCAATCATTTTTACTACAGATACTTTCAAATAAATTTGGAATACAAAACATTCTAATGTTCCCCAAAATATGCACACACAAAAAAGTATCAGGTACTTAGTGCCCTCGCTGGAGGTCATATTCCTTATCTGTCAAATAGATGAAAGACTGTAGACTCTGTTTTATGGGTTTTTATAGAAGTTAATACATGGTCTCCAAAACAGCACTGGACATAGACATCTAGTTGGCAGATGTAAGACTAAAGAGAGTAAATGACAACAGGAAGACTTCCAAACTGTAAATTTCTGGTGTAGAAAGAATTTATTAATTTCAACGCAATTCCTTAAGCGATGTTTTTAAGCCCCTGGTAATCTTGCATTTCTGTAGCTTCTTCGTTCTGGACAGAGCATCCTGAGATGCAGGTGTTCATATGGGCTCCATGAGGATGATCCCTCAAGAATAATCAATTAGTTGTACTTGATACTAAGCAGTACCCATAGCAGGCATTCATCCCCTTGAAATTAATTTCAGTTTTTTCCATTGTAGTTTCCTTTCTTTTTCCCTCACTTCTGCTTCTTTGTGATTACACTGTCTAATTAATTAGCGCATAAATTTTTGTTTCAGTCTTGTTTTCTAGGAACATTTAATTATTACTCATGGCAGGATGTGGCAATGAGTACAAGAGAATTATGCATGATGTGATATGAGGGTTTTGAAAAAGAAGAGTTTTTTCCCAGGTGTGGTATCTAGGTTTGTCAGGAAAATGACAAGGTGGGTTTTAGGTTTTATTTTGAAAGATGAATATAATGCTAACAGATGAAGATGGATACCATTGACATGCCTGGCTAAGTAATGGTTCAAACAAAAGCGTGTTCAAGAGCAGTAATCCAGGAGAGGTTGTTTAGGAGAAGGCTGTAGGTCAGGCTAACAAATTAGGTAATTCAAAATCTTTAACACTGCAGACACACAATGCTGGAGAGCACACACCGTTCTTTCAGGTTTCCGAGCTTGATGCCGCGTCAACAGGAAGCCAGAGCCCCACGGAAACGACAGAGAATGAGAGTGAGCCATGGTTGAGAAGCTTGCTTCTCACATTTTATCCTGCATAAAAATTTCCTGGAAGGAATACCGGGCCCTATCCTCTGCTGTTCTGATTCAGTAGGTCTGGTGGGGGCCTCGAGTCTTCATTTCTACTAAATTCCTAGATGCTTCCGTATGTCTGTTCAGAGACCACACTTTGAGTAGCACTGGTTTAGAAAAGGTCTGTCCTTTCTATATACGAGCTCTAAAGAGAGGCAGCTCAGATCTGTGTCTTTCTATACAGGGAATATGGCATCTTTAGCCGTCCTTTAAATGCTTTCTGGGTACATGTGCATTTCAGGTGGGTTAAGACATTTATTTTAAACAATTTATAAAGCACTGGATTTGTGCACCACTCTGTGGTTGTTGCTGATAGAAAAACACTGCCAGCTACGCCTGAGATTAAATTTTTTCTAATTAACTCAACACTAATGCAATTTCTCAGAGAAGATCAAGTTCCTGCTGGGATAGGGCACAGAAAACGAAGTTTTGATGGACTGGAAGCATCCAGATGCACATGAGAAAGACCATACTGTGAGCAATAAGGACCCAAATAAGGCAGATTAAGAGAGGTAAGCCATCAAAGATAGTCTCATTTCCTGTTGTAATTTTCCTAACTCTCAGCCACTGAGTATTATTAAGGCAAGAGAGTGATCAGCCTTTGAGTAGATTTTGAATACAAAGAGGGGGCAGAGTGTAGGGTATGTAATCTAGATTCATCCACTGACCTCACAGATTCCTCGGTCCGCTATTCTGCACGCCACACCTCAAGAGAGAACAGGATGGGATGTGGTATGAGGTACCAATGAGGAAACTGGGGATGCATGCTTTGTAAAAGAGATTCATTGTGCTAATGGGTGTTTGATATGACAAGGGTCATTTTCTAAAAGGCTGCCATATACGATACTAGGAGAAAAATAAACAAAACAAAAGAAGGATAATGAATGAAAGTTAGAATGAAACAATCTGGATCCACCATCATGATATCTCTCCATTTAGAATATGCCACTTGATGAGGAAGTTCTCCATCACTGAAGTTCAAAATAAGTCAGGTTAGCAGACTAATAGTTAGAAATGCATTTTATAAAAGTTTGGACTAATTCTGTCACTAATTCCAAGATGACAATGAAAAGGAATTTTTTTTAAACTGGATACTTTCATGAATTTCAGAAGATCTGAATTTATAGGTAAGAATTCCATTTTGTTCAGAGTACTAGAGACCCCACAGATCAGTGTTCTAAAAGTTAATATGGGAACAAAAAGGGCATCCTCTCGGCAGGGTATGGGATCTACATTAAACACAGCAGGGCACCCAGAAAGCCCTCAGCGGGAAGTGATCATCTCATTGTTCTCGAGGTTTGCTTGAAATTATCAGGTGTTTTCCCTGCTGGAGACCTGGAGTGTAAAGAGACGTTAATTGATAGTCTAATAAGTGAGAGAAGAAAAGGAACTCTTTTTTGCTGTGCTAAGAATAAATAGGGTTTCATTTTCTCGTAGTGTCCATTAACAAATATTCATAAAGAGCACTGTTTAGTTTTCTCAACCAGAACATGAACTATTTAGAAAGGCTGTAATTGGTGACCTCATTAGAATAAAATCATTTATGTTGGTGCTATTGAGAATTCTCCACCTGGTACTTTCCATAGCATAAATTTTGGTAATGATTAATTTACTAAGGAATTCTGGCAACCAGTATAGAAAGGGCAAAACTCATTGCCCAGTCTTATTTACATCTTTATTTTTGAGAAAGAGTGAGAGAGAGAGAACAACAAATGTCAACACATAGAAAAAAGGGGGACACATAAAATAACAATCATAAAAGATCTATGGAGTTCTTTTTAAAATGTCTCTTTTCAACTTTTTCAGTAAATTCTTGAAAGCCTGCACCATAAAAGCAGAGGCTAATGTGTAGTAAACTATGGGACTCATTTCTTTTCAGTTATAAAAGGGATAAATGTTATATTCCCTCATTTAAGTAAGTATTGTTTAACTTACTTCAGATTTTTTAACAGCCAGAATTAGAGTCTCTAGACAAACCCAAAGACAATATGAGAGTCAAAAATAAATACACGAGTGGAAATTTTAGCCTCTTATATCTACAGCTATAGTGAACAGTAAACAACTCAACTCCTAGCCAGATAAACACAAGCACTCACACTTAATCCTATTTAACTCATTTCCTTCACCCAAATCCTCATGTTCAGCTTTCAACAAAAAATCATAAGGCACCCTAAAAAGCAAAGAAACACAAAAAACAAAAAAACCCCACATTATTGAGCGCAAGCATCAGAATCAGATATGGCACAGATTTTGGAATTATCAAACCAGGAATTTAAAATAACTATGATTAATTTGCTAAGGGCTGTAAGGAAAAAAAGTGAACAACATGCAAGAACATATGGGTAATGTAAACAGAGAAATAAAAACTCTAGGAAAAACTCAAAAGGAAATGCTGGAAATCAAGGACTTTGAAACACAAATGAAGAATGCCTTTAATGGGCTTATCTGTAGCCTGAACACAGCTGCCGAAAGAATTAATGAGCTTGAAGACATGTCAATAGAAACTTTTCAAACTGAAAAGCAGAGGAAAAAAAAGAATGAAAAAAAAAGAAACAGAATATCCAAAAACTATGAAACAAATACAAAAAGGAATACCAAAAAGGAGAAGGAAAAGAAAGGAACAGAAGAAATATTTGAAGTAATAATGGCTGAGACTTTTCCAAAGTTAACAATAGATATCAAACCACAGATTCAGATCTCAGAGAGAACCAAGCAAGACAAATAGCAAAAAATCTACAACTAGTCATATCTTCAGAAAATCAAAGACAAACAGAAAATCCTGAAAGAGGATAGAGAAAAAGAGAACCTTACCTATAAAGAAGCTTGCCTTCAGAAACCATGCAAGCAAGAAGTGAGTGGAGAGCCAGCCCTGACAGCCTAGTGGTTAAAGTTCAGTGCACACTTTGGTGGCCCAGGTTCAGTTCCTGGGGGCAGAACCACACCACTCGTCTGTCAGTAGCCATACCGTGGTGGCAGCTCACATAGAAGAACTAGAAGGGCTTAGAACTAGGATACACAACTATGTACTGGGGTTTGGGGAAGGAAAAAAAAAAGAGAGAAAGGAAGATTGGCGACAGATGTTAGCTCAGGGTGACTCTTCCTCAGCAAAAAAAAAAAAAAAAAGAGTTCTTTTCTCATTCCTGGAAAGGGAGAGGGGGTCACCTTCACAAGGAAAGTTTAAGCTCTGCTTTAAAAAAAAAAAAAGTGAGTGGAAAGAAATATTTAAAGTATTGAAATAAAAAACCCACCAACCTAGTATCCTGTATCCAGTAAAATTATTCTTCAAAGGTAAAGGAGAAATAAAGACTTTCTCAGTCAAACTAACATTGACAGAATTTGTTGCCAGTGAACTTGTCTTGTAAAAAATGTTAAAAGAAATTTTTCAGAGAGGAGAAAAACGATATAGGTCAGAAACTGAGTTCTATATAAGAAAGGAAGAATATTAGAGAAAGAGTAAATGAAGGTAAAATAAAACCTTGTATTGGATGATTACAGCTTATAGATAAGTGAAATGAATGACCACAATGTTATAATGGACAGGTGGGAGAAGTGGAGACTACTCTCCCAAATATATAAATGTTTTAAAATATAAAATAACTGAACTGTACAATTTCAGGATTAAATGTAGTGACTCGACAACAACAAAAATTTCAACATGGTTGAATGTGATTTCCGTCTTGGTTGCCCATCATCATCTGGACTTTAGAAATGTTTGAGCCTTCCAAGTACTGTTTTAATAAGTCAATCTAAGTGCTCAACAGAAATATTGAAGATTTTAATAAGTGATCTGGATTGCATTATTTTTTAGACTCAATTGGGAATCCTTAATCAAAGTATTCCGTAAATGAGGCACCAAAAATCTTCAGCTTTGAAGCTTTTAGCAAAGCCTCCAAAGATACATTAAAATATGTCTTTACAAAAGCAAAGGAGAGACTGAACAAATTAAACAATAGGAGCTCAAATGGTTTACAAGATTTATTTGAAATTCTATAATTGTTTAAAATATCTTAATTTATGGCAATCATTTGATGGAACTCCTACTTTTAATTGGAAGAGACTATACTATATAAAAATAGGAAAAAAATTGAAAAGAACTAAAAAATGCAGTGCTTAAGTTTGGTAAAAATAAAAAATTTTGTTAATAGAAACAAATTATCTGATGGATATTTAGTCTCATAAAAATATTTGTTGAAGAAAAGTATTCTCTTTTTTTCCCCAGCTTTATCGAGATGTAATTGACTTATAACATGTAAGTTTGTTTAATCACAACATTGTGATTTTATATATGCATATATTGCAAAATGATTACCATAATTAGGTTAGTCAACACATTCATCAGAGAGGTACTCTTAATGAATGCAAAAAGTCAGTATCTGACAAAATATTTGGTCTAAAATAAATACAAATTTTAATACAAAAAAAATGTAGATTTGAGAGTATCCTACATTTGACAGACTTAGTAGGAAGCTTATCACGCACCTCAACATCGATGGAGAGAAAGTTTTATAATTAAGAATTTTATAGACTAGAAAAGAATGGATTGAAGATATCACCAATTTTATTTAAAACTTAAAAAATAACCATAGTAAATAAAAGTGTATTTTTCAAAATTTAAGTGACACAGTATCAGATAAAATGTGTGAATATATGTCAAGAATAATGGTTTTGCTTAATGCATATACAGCGTTTGAATAAATATAAAAATATTTTAATGTTGATATAATGCAATGAATATATGCAATATTTATTTTCCTAGAAATACTTTTACTTTTGAAAACAATTTTTGAATAGTACTATTTTACAGGGGCCCACAATATAATGGAATCATTTCTTTTGGGAAATACACAGATATTTTTAAAATTGTAAGTAATTTTATTTTGGCTCCCCTTCACATTCAGAAGTGTCCCATCGTAAATGATAAATAATATGCCCTTCCTACTTAAAAAGTAGGTACTATTCTTATCATTCCTATTTTAGACACAGAGAACTGAAGCACGTGCAGGTTATTTGACTTGCCTGAAGGCAAGCAACTAGTTTAAGTGCCAGGCTGACTTGAGTTTCAACTTCTGTTCCTGAAACTCAATTTTCATTCATTCTTCCACTCATTATTCATCCATTTATTGAATCAATTAATCTTTCAATAGCATCTTCGTTAATGTCAACTTTGTCAAAATGAGGGAGCTCCACAGTATAAAGGGAGAATTACAGAGGATGCAGCGATGAATCTTCATATGTAACTGCTACCTCTAGAAACCTCATCAGATATGGTGCTTGGTTAGAAGTGCTCATCCTGAGCTGGACCCTGAATAGCCCACTTTGGAATTCTGGGAGAAGCAGCAGTAACTTACGGATTTTCAGGCAGTGGAAGAACCAGAGCTATTAACTACATCAGGCCTTACTATTTGGTGGCCTCCAGTTCTCATCCAGAATGTGGATGATACCAACAGGAAAAAACCACTTCAGCCCTCATTTTCATCTGTCAACCAAGTGATGGTAGGGTATTTTACTTACAATTTCTGTGGATGAAGAGAATAGTGATTACCTAATGGGTAACATATTAGAGTGATTTTCATCTCAGAAAATTTGCATGACAGAGGCGGAGATTAGCAATAATAGAGAAAAATAACATATCATCATCCACTCAGAGACCAAACATGGCCTAGAAAAAAGGTTTACACCTTGTCTCTTCCACATACATCTTTGTAAATTGTATAGAAAATTTTTATAAATTTACTTCTCTTATTACTATACAGTTCCCTTATATTCTGATAGATTCAGTACAGAAGAAAAGAAAGGCACTAAATCTTTTAAACAGATTTTCTACTATAAGTTTAAAAGTAAGTTGAGTACTACAAAATAAAGGAAACGTAAACTAACATAGTGGCCACAATGTAACTGGCAGTCTACTTTTTATATAATTACCTGTGGTCTTTGCATAATCATATAAAACATTAACTGAGAATTAATGAACAGTCTTCACTCTAATGTAACCTGTCAAAGACTGCTTTGAATGTTTTGGAATTATATAAATTTTCACTTTGTTAAAGTGATGCAGATCGTTAAATGGATACAATTTTGTAAACCTATGTTTATGTGACAATTCTTTTGCCTTCTAGCAGCTTCGTGTATTATATTGCTAAAAATAACTTTTAAAATGAATTTTTTAATTTAAATATAAAATAAAATTGCTCAGGTAGATTTCCATGTTTGATTAGGAAATAAGTAACGTGAAAGACCTTTACTCCCATGTCACAATGAGAATAACAGTTAAAATTAAAATCATTTTTTTACGAGGCTATGAAAGCAGCGATGAACTAAATTCTAGAGAGGAAAGTATCCGTTAGATGAATAAACAGCAGGAGCTTTCATTCATACCTGGGGCTCAAGTATCTGGTCACAACGCAGGTGGTCAGAGGAACAGAATTGCCATTAATGGAAAGACTTTGAAGAGAAAAGAGAAACTAAGTGAGAATATGGTATACTAATAGATTGGACTGGAATTTGGAGGAGCCACAAATGTAAAAGTCTATATCACGGCAGACACTGTGGTGTGCCATCCAGATCTCCCTTCACTGAAGGACTTTTTCTCCCAACCGCTGTGAGTACTGCTGGATGGCAGCCTTAGGATGTCAGCCTCTTCTAGGATTGCCTCAACTGCATGGAGCCGCCTCATGCCAGGTCACACCCCTTTCTCGGGCAGCCCTCATACAACAAATGATGCAGGAGAGTAAAGACCTAACCAATCTGAGGCATCTCTGAAGGAAGATTTCTTCTCCAAAGCTCCTCAAGAAGGAAAACTATTTAAGCAGGAACTATCCTTGTAGCCTCCATTACAGACGTGTTATTTTTGCTGGAACGTGGCCTCAGGGACATGATTTGGAGCCATTCATTTTTCTAATGTGCTTTCTTTCATCCCTATCAGAAAAGAGGATCAGAAATATTTCATACTCACATGCAAAAATAATTAACAGTTTTGCCCTAGAGTATGTTAATAATCTCTTATTAGTCATAAAATAGTCTAAAAAGATCTGGAGTGAATGAACATTCTGTAGAACATTACACCAATCCATTATATTGATAATATCACGATAATTGGACCAGATGAGCCAGAAAGGGCTAGCACGTGGGAGACCTTGGTAAGAAACACTTTGGAAGACTCTTCTCTTCTGGTCTCTTACATTTCTGCATGTCTTATCACCGAGGCACCGACTGCCCATTTTCCGGACTGTCTTTTCAAGAATATTTTATAGCCGATAACATTGGAAAATAGAAATAGTAGATAGAAATAGAAAGGGCAGGCATCTTTGCTATGAGTTATAAAATATGTGGTCCCCCTCAATTCAGTCTTCCTTTCCTGTAATACAACTCACTGCTTGTGCAGGTGACTGTCATGTGGCCGTATTTATGTTGCTCTGTGGGAATTGGAGTTTAGAGAGCCAGTGCAAAAATGCTGATAGTCTGGTTACTGCTATTGCTATGAGTAATAAACTGTAAGTCACACGAATAATAAAAGTATTATCATGTCTTCTACTAGCATCCATAAGAACTGTCGTAGGCTAATTACTTAACTTGTAAGTAGAATAAAATCCAAGACCTTACACAGTTCTTGACTAAGGATGGAAAATAAAGCCTATCAAGACTTGTAATCCTACCACATCCATAAAAATTTTCAAGGACCAGTAATTAGATACATCAGGACATGCCATCCCAAGTAAAGGATAATGATTGCATTCAGTATGAAGAAGGAATCAATTGCTTAGTAGGCCTCTTTGAGTTCTGGTGGCAGCATATTTCCCACCTTGAAATATAGCTCTGAGCCATACATTTGGTGACCCATCATGCTTTTAGCTTTGTGTGTATCCCAGAGCAGAACAAGATCCCAAACAGATCCTGGCTGAGGTGCAAGAAACTCTGCCACTTGGGCCATAAGACCTAGCAGATTCTATCATATTAGAGGTCTCAGTGGTGGAAGGAGATGCTGTATGGAGTTTACGTGAATTTCACAACACACAGACCCCTAGGTTTCAGAGCAAAGCCATGCCATCTGCCTAAGAGAATGTGATGCCTTTTGGAAAACAACTTCTGGTGTACTGCTTGTCCATCGTAGATATGTGGAGTATCTGACCTGGGACACCAAGACACCGTGTGATCACAACTTCTCACTATGAGCTGACATCTGTCAGACCCACTAAGTGATAAGATCTAGCAATAAACAGATCTAGCAATGATCCATTATAAGGTGGAAATGGTACAGCTGGAATTGAGAATAAACACGACTATATTGGACAATCAAGTTGTAAATAGGTAGTTAGACCACCATGACATACACTACTGTTACATTGAATGAATATTAGTTGTGGCCCTGAGATGCTGTCACAGTGAGAATTACTTTTTCCACACTATCCTTCTTCTTTTATGTTTAACCCCAGGAAGAGTCATCCACCAGAATCTGGTGGAGCTGCTCCAGAACATGTGTGAAGAAGTGGATCAGAGTGACATAATGGGTGAACTGTGGTAGATGCTGTGATGTGCTGTCCAGATTCTTTTTCAATGTATATTTGACACGACCTCCAGGAGTGCTGCTGGCAAATAGCCTTCAGATGTCAACTACTTCAAGAACTGACTCAACTGAAA
Source organism: Equus asinus (assembly GCF_041296235.1). Taxonomy (NCBI): domain Eukaryota; kingdom Metazoa; phylum Chordata; class Mammalia; order Perissodactyla; family Equidae; genus Equus; species Equus asinus. Next base: position 47,885,216 of record NC_091813.1, read on the forward strand.
AGAACTCCCTCAACCAAGATTCCATTCCTTCCTGGGGCTGTCTACATCAAATGCCTGATCAATGTGAGAGTACGAAATCCTGGCTATGCTGGTTCCACTTGAACTATTCTAGATCCAAAGCTCCCCAGGGGATCTTTCAAGACTGTAGTTGAGGCTGGATCCTTGCTTAACTTCTCCCTCTTTCCAGTCTTTATTTCTTCCCTTCCCTTCCCACAGGTATTAACCTCAAGGGCAGTCTTTAATAAACATCCTACATGCTAAGTTCTGTCTCTGAGCTTACTCTCAAAGTTATCGCTCTAAAAACATTGTAGTTGATATTGTTTTATATACAGTCAAATTTTTGTCTACCCGTGTACTTGCCTTTTTCCTTGCTCTTTATTATTTCCTATATTTCCACATTTCCTTCTGACATTATTTATTTATTTTTTGGCCTGAAGACTACATTTAAGTATATTTTTTAATGAAAGTGTGCCAGTGCTAAATTTTTCAGAAATTTTTGCTTGTTTTCTTAAAAATGCCTCTACTACAGCTTCATTTTGGAAGGACACTCTCACAAGATACAGGGTTCTTCTGGAATATTGCTTCTCCCCATCCTCTCTCTCTCCTCTCCTTTTTGGACTTTCAATACACATATGTAAGATTTTCTGTCTATTCTTTTTATTGTCTATCGTTTCCTCACTTGTCTCTCTCTCTTTCATTCTGGGTATTTTCTTTTGAGTCTCCCCATTAATTAATTCCTTCCTTTACTATGTCTAATCAGCTATCAAACTCATCCATTTAATTCCTAATTATTGTTGGTATTCTTTTTGCAGTTCTAGAATACTGTTGGTTCTTTTATATAATTTCCAGTTTCCTTTTAGAGTTCCTTGTTTTGGCTTCTCATTTTTTGAATTAATTAAGCAAGGTTATTTTAACATTTGTATCTGGTAACTTCGTTATCTATATACCCTATGAGTCTGTTTCTATTGTCTTTCTTCTCTGTAGGTTTGCAATCATATTGTCTTATCTCCTTTCATTTATCTCCTTCCGTGTCAGATAATTTCTAAATAATTACCAAAAATTGTACATAAAAATCTGTCTATTTTATTTGAGGCATATCATAAAGCCTTTCTTCAGGAAAGACAAATGTTAGCCTTGTGCAGACAGGTAGAAACATTAGCAGTCTTTAACTGAATTTCAGGGATTGAATTTATTACCTGAATTTCTTTCCCTCTGAGTGTCTATTTACTTTGATTCATCCTTAATTCTAGTTTATTCCTTAGAATCTCAACCCCAAACCTGGGGAAGTCACTAGGATCCTCACTTCTTGGTGATTCTGGAATCCTGTTTCTGTTGCCTTAACTCCAGAAGGTTGTTAAAGCTTTGACCTAATCCAGAATGGGCAGATGTCCCTAGAGAGAAAGCATCCCCCAGCGTTGGGTTCAGCCCTCTGGGTTTGATTCCTCTTATAGATATTGGCCCCTAAATCTTCATTCTCTTATTAGCTCTTTGCTAATCTCAAACAGATCTCAAAAAAACATTTTATCCAGTTTTTCTACTTGCTTTCAGTAAGAGATTTCGTCTGAATTGCCTGGGCTGCCATTACCAGATGCAAAAGTCCAGTAATAAACCATTTCTTAAACAGCCTTTCCAACAGTTTTCAAGATCCACAGTATCTGAAAATTCTGTTATGCTCATTTGTTTTTATATTAATTTCCTTTTATTTTTATCCATATGACTTTTCTCCGATATAAGTTGCCTGGCCACAACTAACAACACAGTTAGGAGAATATAGATAATTTCCTGACACATTATCTGCTACAATTTAATTAGCAATTTAATTACAATTTAATCATTCCCAACCTAAAACATTGCCCCCTTTTGATAAATAAAGGGGAAAACTTGAAAGGACATAAAGGACATTTCTGATCCAATGGAAATCTTGAAAGAAAAATAATCAGTCAAATGATCAATGCCCACCCTTTATACTCTGATCTTAAAAGTACTAAGGTCTCAAACCTAGGTAAGAATGAGACGTTGCTTTATTTAGATGCTATTCACGTATTGCATGGAGCCTATTTATACAGCCTAGTGTTGTAGGTTGAGGTTCCCAAAATTAGACCCTGAGATGAAGAATAATGTGAAAGTAGAATTAAGAAAGGTTCCAAGGGAAAACCAGTAAAGAAGTGGGGGACTGGGACAAGGAAGGAAAGGAATCTACCCTGAAGTGTGAAATCCAACAAAGTTTCATAGGGAGGTAATTCTGGATTGGTCTTCTAGAGAATTCTAGAGTGAGTGGAGGTCACATTTAAATTATACCCACCAAAGTGGAAATTTCAAGTGCCAAAGTAGACATAGGGTAGTTGAATGCAGAGGAGAAAGCACAATGAGAGGAAGAATAGATACAGGGAGTGAGCTCAGAACGCAAACACACTCCAAATAAACATCCTCTGCTTCATTTTGTTACTAAAAGCCTTAATAATGACTCTTACGTGCCATTGAAAACAAGTTTATAACTACCTTTGTTAAGATATCAGATAATGCTACAGACCAGTTCCCAAATTTTAACTTGGAGACTGTTCTATTGCCTCATGCTTCTTAGCATTTCCCTCTCATTTTTTCTCCTTTTTGCTGAGGGAGATTGGCCCTGAGTTAACATCTGTGCCCAACTTCCTCTATTTTGTATGTTTTGTTTTGCTTTGTTCAGTCTTGCATAGGGCCCTGGGGATTTAAATTTAATTTACTGAACATTTAATTACAGTGGAAAAGAAGGAAATCAGAAAACCACCCTAGTTTCCGATCTCAAATTTAAGCGCCGGTACAGTAAAGGTACCATGAGAAACCCATCGGTGGCACTATGGAGTTAGCAAGTCCTCAGCAAAATAGCAATCAATCGATATCCATCTGAAAGCTCAAGACAGTGACTTCCCTTGGTAGGATAATATGTAGACAAAATTCTAAATGAACGCTCTACTTGAGCTCTTCACAATCAAAACACCTGCACGATTAATTTCAAAGTACCCTATATTATTTTATGGGTTAAATTAAATGTCTCACATACAATCACGTGCACACACACACATATACACTCTCAGAACACTAACCAATGTACACCTTCCTACACTTTGTGACTACTCATGAACCTCACCAGGGTCACCTTAGCTTACAGAAAAAAACAGTTAACTTTAAGAATAAATTTATAAAAATATTTGAGTAGATTTTTTAGAAGTGTGTTTCATTGCAAATACTAGTGGTAAGACAAAATACCCATCTATGTACATATGAATAAAGTTTACTCTGTTTTTAGAAATACGCAAACATGATACAAACTGCAATGCTTGGGTTTTCTTTGCTAATAGTGATTGAATGATTAGTTTTGGTCTTATTCTTCTGCTCTTTATGTTGATCTTTACAGTTTCACGGAGTATTTCTTTCCAGTTGATTCTTTGATTTCAACAATAGGGTGATGGACAGAGGTGTGTGTTCTGGTAGAGTTCTTTCGTGAGCTAATCTCTGTGCTTGAGGGTTTTGTTTGGATTTGTTTTATCTTTTTAACCCTAACATTCTTAGCAAGCAAAATAGTGTTAAAAAACCAAATAGCCACAATATCGGTAAAGACCACATACACTTTTAGACACTGACAATATTAGAACCCCATTTAAAAAAATGTTCAATTCAGGGCTAATAAACAGTCCCCTAGAAGTGTTATATTCTCCATGTTGTATTCACCTAGTGACAACTCTAATTAGTGAAATAGGGACTTGTGTTTTTTTGGCTAAGCCCTGGACAACATCCACTGTCAAAGACACTTCTGTGTTTTTAATTTATGCTCAGAAAAGAGAGAAAAACACGCTTAGTGCTCAGATGGGGCCTGTTTTTTATTTGTGAGTATCTGCACCATGGATTGAATGAGACAATACAAGACTATAGTTTTTTTAAATGGCCACATGTTAGATGAAATAAATATTTAAACTGTCACTGATTTTTAAAAATTAACCTCACTGTCATTATGCTGAAGGGTCATAATCATCAATCTGCTAAAATTTAGCAATGCCAAGTGTGTCACACAGCACTGTGGGCATGTGGCCCTGAAGCTGCCATTCTGCCACCTTCCAACAAGCCTCAGATGATTTGGACACCCCAGCTGGCAGTGCTTTCTTTGTCATTTCTGCCTACATTCTTCATCTCTCTTCATCTTGCTCCCACTTTGGTTGGAAACTATTTCCTTTCTCTCTCTTTTATGCTTTCTTATGAAATTCTATTTCATTTTCTGCTACAGACAAATATTTCGTACAAAAAAAACAAGTATGAAAAACCTTAGAAGGTAGTCTGCAGAATAAAGAAGGCAGCTCATGTGAGAACATTAGATGCTTAATTACAAGAAATAACATCTTAAGACTTAAAGTTTAGACTTTACTTTTGTTACATTATGAAAGGGATATTGATTAAGAACCAGAATTAAATAATAATGTAGGAACACAGAGGCAACATTTGCAATATTTCTTAAACAAATGTCTAGTACCACCAAAAGATATTTTATCATAAAAATCTGAGCTTTGTTTTAAACAGTATCGCAGCAACAATAATTTACTATGACATAACAATGAGGACATTATCACCAAATATAAAATAGCAGAATATTGTTGGACAGTGTTGTTGGTTGAATTATTATCCCACCCTGCCAAAATTCAGATGTTGAAGTCCTAACTCCCAGTACCTCAGAATGTGACTATTGTCGATGCAAATAACCCATAACCAATCTATAAATCAAAATTGGGGTGAGTTTATTATGAGCCAGATCTGAGGATTCTATAGCCCAGGAGAGTGCTTTCACAAAGGAATGGAGCACTTCAAAGAAGTGGGGTGTCCAGAGTGGTCATACACCATCAAAGAGCATGGATCACCTATGATTGGAATGTCCCTTTTACAACAGTCAGGAGATGGCTTTGCTGGCACAGCATTTCCGCAACTCTGTGAACACAGCAGGTCAGCAATCAATCCCCAGCCTAGGGAGAGACGCTTATCCTTAAGGAAATGCAGCTGTGGGGGAAGTTACATCTTTAAGGGCATTGTTCTTGTCTTTGGGACGTAATACATACTTAAAGCTGAGATACAATGCACGCTCAATGGCCACGTCAGGCCCTTTTGGAAAAACAATGTCAGGCCGAATTAGTTCTGCACCAAACGGCTTCTTCTTATACTCTTATGTATCCTGCTGCTTGCCACTTATTTATCACTATATTTAGAGAGAGGGCCTTTAAGATAATTGAATTCAAATGGGGTCCCTCGGGTGGGTCCTAATCCAATATGACTGATGTCCTTACAAGAAGAGGAGATTCCAACACAGACGACACAGAGAGAGGGACAATCCTGCGAAGACAGTGTGAGAAGGTGGCCGGCCATCTGTAAGGCAAGAAGAGAGGCCTCAGAAGAAACCAAACCTGCCAACACCTTGATCTCAGACTTCTAGCCTCCAGAATTATGAGGAAATAAATCTCTGTTGTTTAAGTCATTCAGGCCATGGTCCTGTGTATGGCAGGCCCAGCAAGCTCAGGTAGGGGTAACGGGGCGAGTCTATCTGTCAGGGGAAGGGGAAAGTTGGAAAGGACACCGAGCTGGTTTCATCTTTTTCCTTTAGCCATTCAGGTGCTTCCTGAGATAAACTCTGCTCTTTAAAATAGCAAGCTGTCTTTCAAAGCTCCCATTGAAAAGGTTAACGTATATTGTTTATTTCTCTGCCCATAATTTTTACTCACTTTAGAAAATAGGCGTTTTTAGCAGCCTAGTATTTGCATTTGACTATCCAAATAGGATTTAAAGAGTGTTAATAAAAACACAGGAAAAAAAGATCGCTCAGTAAGGAATGAGCCAAAAAGAAAAGTGGAGGGAGCAGGATGGAGGGTGAGAAAAGTGGGCCGCAAGTGAATTGAGTCAGCTCCTGTGTTTCTGTCGCAGGAGTTCAGGTTCTCGGGGAAGGGTAGCAAGGGCCTCTGGTGATTCACAGAGGTCCTGGGGCTGTGCCAGGGGTGACCAAGGCCCAGGGTGTGACTCACAGGTTACGTCTTGCTGATCAGCACTTTTTCACTTGGATTTGTAATCCAAAAAGTACTTGCCAATGGACATTTTTGAGCAAGGGAAATACCAGAGGTTGTTCTCTGAACTGTTTTTTTTTTTTTTTTTAATCATTCCTTACATTTGAGTTTGCTTCCTGTTTTTCTATGTAAGGCATAAACTCCATCTTAAAAAAAATAAATAAGTGAACAACAGTCATTTCTACCATCAGAATTTTGCTCAGAATTGTACCAGAGAATGTCCCTGTGGATAGTGATGCGGGGTCGGTGAGCCAAGGAGTCGAAAGAAAGATTTCTTGGATTCTCAAGGTCTGGCAGTGGTGCTCTTTTATTTAGAGAATAGTACAGAATAGCATGGGGACAGGACCCATGGGCAGTCAGAGCTGCTGCTGCTGCCCTGAGTTGAGGGTTAGGGCTAATTTTATAAGGCATGGGCACGTGACTTATTTTTACTGGAAAAAAGAAAAGATGATGTAAAAAGTCATTAAATGATTTCAGTGCAGATGGGGTCTGGTTATTGTGTGGTCATATAACTTTAGATACGAATCTGGCCATATAGATTGGCACGTAGGTGAGGATGCCCTGGGCTTCTCTCCCTGGGGCAGCCCTAATCTATACCATAAAAATCCACCGGGTCATATAGTTTGGCATGTAGGCCAGGTCAACTTGGGCTTCTCTACCTGGGGCAGCCTTAATCCACATCAGATAGCATAGAAATGGGATTAGGGAGTCTTTCAATGATAAGATAATAAACATATAATACACTCTAAGAGTGATCTAAGGCTGCCCAATATAAACTATATTCTAACTGGCTTGATACTAAATACACTTTTTTGATGACCTCAAGCAGAGAGTTAAGTACACATATAAATGCAGAATTTCGCTCTTGTACCCTAAGTATCTTTTGGTGAATTCAATTATAATAGTCTTTCTAAATGTTATTACTTATTATTATTAAGCTTTTAATATTTACAAGACTTTGCCACTCAGTAAAATGTTATTACTTTTGTCTCAAAGTAGAGTAATGTGTTATTATTTTATCGACCACATGGAATTTGATCTCTTGAGTGACTGTGTACTGTGTTGGAAGCTGCATTCAGATTAAAATTCCCCTGAACCTAGGCAGTGAGTCATTCTTGGCAAAGTATCATTGAACTTTACTGAGCCACAACACAATGCATGGCATTACAGAGAACACAGAAGGAGGAACTTGTTACCTCTAATTGGAGGTTTCTGAAATTGATGTCATCTAAATTCTCCCTAAATTTTGAAATTACTTCACTACCCAAGGCTACTGTGACTTTATCCATGGGTGTGCCTGTATGCTTGCTGGAACAGACTCAGCGGATCAGCAAAAACATTGCCCTTTTGATGATGTTAAGCTAAGCACATCTGCCATCTGCACACACATTACAGCACATCCACAGTTGCCAATTAGAGCACATTTCTAGCTGCAGGGTGGTCAGTATTGGCACACTGACATCGTCCAATCACAGATTAACGCTTTCAAGCCTTTAATTTCCTGCCTGAACAACCATACATTCATTGAATGTTTTTGTGACCTTTTTAAGCTACTGAATCATTTAAGAAATGTTTTCCATGTTATATTCTCTGTTTGCTCTTGTCCACTCTTCTTCCAAGGATGTCTGTGTTCTTGCTCTTACTTTTGTATTTCTTACAATAAAATCCACAGAGGCATTCAGTGTAAGTCCACCACCCAGTGTACTAGCCTATGTTTAATAAAATATATTCTCTGCTCTTACAACAAAAAGTCTTCCCAAGAAACTAAGAGCTAAAAAAAGTGAGGCTAAAACTTTAGTCACCTCAACAGAAGTCAGAATACTATGACATTCTTAACCACTGTGGCTGGCCTTTCTGCTTTGACACCTGATGGCAAGAACCGACAGCCTCCGCATATGTTTGACAAGTCCCTAGTGGGACGATATCCCGGAGGCATTACTATGACACTTCTGTCTCTCAGGAAGCAGACATGTGATGACTCTTCAAGGAAACTCAGATGTCCTCATGGAGAAACAGCAGTGTGGCTGAAGTATGGAGTCAACTTTTTCTGTAATTGCCTGTCCTGAAAAATCAACTGTTGCCAAGAGAACGTGTATTTTTTAAAATTTTTTTTTGTGTTGCTTAAACTAGAAATCAGTTTTTTCAGATTTCCTAAAGTCCTTTGGCTATTCAGGAAGGCCTTGGCATTGTAGAACTTGCCAGGGGTTCCAGATGACAGATATCCTCCTGGCTCCTCTCTTGCCTGACACACTTATGTTAAATGCCCCTATGGATAGGTCAAAAGATATGCCCCTCCCCTATTAGATAGGTACTTTTGAAAGGGTAGGAGATCTTAGTTTCACTGGATGAAAACTCTGACTTGGCTTCAACTGCAGAGCAGAAATACCCTCTGAATCCATATAAATACAGTGACTTTTATGTTTCTGACAGGACTTAAGCCTCATTGCTATGGTATTAACTGGGAGACTGCGGCAACCATAAGCTACTAACTATAACTCTCCCTGAAAACAGCTGCCATGGAGCTGTAGAATATTTTCCTTAGACTTCAAAGCACTGACATTTCAAGGAAAACTCAGCATTCTTGGCACAGGAAAGCTTACTCAACTAAAATGTTTTATATAAACTATTTGCACACATGAAAATTTCTATAAACGTGAATAAATGTATTATTGTAAATGACTCATACTCTCAAAAATGATATAATTTTATATGACTTATACTGCATACCAAAGACTATGGTAACTATAAAGAGCTAGTACCTTATGTGAAATATTAAAAAAATTATGATATAAAACTAACTGGCCATGATCATATCTGCTGGGTCACTCAGCCAAGAGTAGAAAGGAAAGACTATCAGCCTTGGATCAGAATCAATGGGATATGGTGCAGGCTCAGATATAACATACATGTCATTTTTGGCAGATACAATTGGTAATCTGCTTTTAGGGTGAGTGGGTTTACGTTGTGGATGATAGTGCTCCAGATAAAAACCTCTCCTCATTCAGTCTCTTGGGAAGAAGGGCAACTTGCTGACCTGCTCTGCCGAGGCTATGCATGCAGCTCTGAGTGACGTTCAGTGGATGTCTCTTGGAGAGAGAATTCAGAAAAAACATTTAAATGTCTAATTAGTATTCACAGAAATATGCGAGATGATATTGCATTAACACAACAAAACTCGAAGCTCTGTAAAAATCCATGAGGTCAGGAGTTCTTAGAATTAAAACGGTGATGGTTGACATAAAACTTTCAGAGTTGGAAAATAAAACTGAGAAGACAATTCAGACAAATAGCTAAATAGGAGGGAAAATTGTTAAAAAGAGACATCAAGCATCAATATAAGAGGAGTTTATTCAACAGATAGGAAATTAAGGGGAAAAAAGAGATAATTGAAGAGAAATAAGACATTAAAATCAAAATGGAGTAGGTGAATAGTTAGCAGAAACGAAGAAAGACACAGTCTTCAGATTCATGCTACTAAGTATAGATAGAATGAAGGAAGACAGATCCCCCACCAAGATGCATTCTCACGAGACTCCACTAAATATAAGAAGAAGATTCTTAAACTTTCTAGTTGGAGAAAAACAGATCACTGGACTTCTCATTAGCAACGCCTTAGTGACAGAAGACAATAAAGCAATATCTTAAAGTTCAAAGGGAAAGTTATTTCAAACCTTCAATGATATACCTAGCTAAACTACAATCAAGCATAACGGCCACATGAAAACATTGTCATTCATACAAGTACTCAGAAGATATACATGACATCCATTGTTCCTGAAAATGTTACAATGGTCATACCCAAGCAAAACACAGACTCCAAGAAAGAGGGGAGGAAACTCAAAAGTTCAATGAAAGGAACTGTTAGGATGATGTTGGTCAGTAAGTCTAGAACAGCTTGCCCACCTTGAGACAAGATCTGTTAACCTTTTTATGCAGATCAGTTTGCCTTTTAACCTGTGTTCACTTAGTCATCGGGTCTAATTTCATATCCAAAACCATAAATAAAAATAAATCTTCTTTAGGCCTGTATTCATGACTGTACAGTAAGAACAGCAACCGCTATTTTCCTTTAAACACATAGCACAGATAGAATTTTAGGAGAAGCTCTTACAGGCATGTTTATAGAGTTACCCTAGATGTTCTGAATGTTTTATTATCTCCTAATTAAGCAACCTACTCAACTTAATTGTCATCTGTACATTGAAACTTAGAACACACTGATAAATGGGTTTTTATTTGTTGTAATTGCAGCAATTAAGAAGTGTGCATACTGGTTGACTAAGCAGTCCACCCCTAATGACTTATCAGAAAGAAATAATTGAACAAATGTATAAAAATTAATTTAAAGAACTTTTTGTAGTATGCAATGTATTCATTTAATAAATACTTGAGGCACTGGGAATTTATCATTTATAAACAGTAAAAGAAAGAAAGGAAACAGCCTAAATGCATCAAAATAAGTTACAGGATAAAGAAAATTATATTCATACATTGAGGTAATAGTCATTAAGACTGATGACGGTATGGAAATACATTTATTAAAAATGAGAAGTCTCCTAATATATGCTTTAAAAAGAAAAGCAGCTTACAAGATGTCATATGGTCTCTTTTATATACACGCATAACAGAAAGATTGGTTGATGAATAGATAAACAATCTCCTTCCTGGTTATCCACAAGTTCTCCATCCTTCTGGAGTTATACTTCTCATGAGACCATATTTCCCCACAACAGCAGGATCTAGTTTTTTGTCCCTTAACCCTTCCCTAAGGGTGCCCTTCCTCTAGCACAGTTTGGATAAAGACATTTACCACATTATTGTACCCAAATCACTCTTCACCGTCCCCTCCCCCCACACCTCTGCTGGATTCTCCTTCTTCTCATTTGCTGCCAGTCATTTTTAGTTCCACCAGCCATTCCTTCTCTCCTCGAAAGAGCATTACCGTCAACCTTTTATATGTAATTGGTTTTTAATCAAAGATTTGGAAGTGATGGAGGATAATTACAGCTCAGGAAAGAAATAAAATCAAATATAACAGCTCCATGCTTCCTAGAAATTCACTGTCCTCACTCTTCCATAGTGAATTTCTTTCCTGTTATGTTCTTCTGTGGGCTCCATTCTATAGTGCTGTTACTTAGGATCATCTCTCCTTAAAGCAGGGCGTCTAAAAAGTAGTTTTTAAATGTGTCTTTAACAATCTGGTGAAGTTTGTGAACCTTTTATCAGAATAAGGTTTTTTAAATGCATAGTAAAAAATACATAGGATTGCAAAAGGAAACCAAGTATATTGAAATACAGTTCTAACGATAGGCTCCCTAGTTCCAAAGTCAGTTATACCTGTGTATTTCCTCTTTCTAGCCCATTCAGCTTCTCTAATTGACAGAAACAATCCCCAAAGTTCTGTTTCTTCTTTATGTATAGCCATTCAACTAGAGTCATGAACCACATAATGATGTTTCTGTCAGCGATGGATCATGCATACAATGGTGGTTCCATAAAATTAGTACCATATAGCCTAGGTATGTAGTAGGCTGTACCATCACCATCAAGGTTTGTGTCAGTACACTCTGTGATGTTCGCACAATGACAATTGCCTAATGATGCATTTCTCAGAACCTATCCCCATTGTTAAACTATGCACGACTGTAATTATGTTTGGTAAATGATACTCATCTAGACTGAAGTCAGAAGTCCCCATCTTTCACAGACAAATAGCCAATGAAGGAGCTTTCCCAATCAAAGGACAACGCTGCCTAAAGGGAATGTATTCCCCATTGGCCCAAACTTCGCCTATTTCTTCTTTATGTGTCTATTATGGTTTGCTCTCTGTCTCTCTCTTGACACAAAGACAGATAAAAATATTTTCAACAGTTAGGATGATAACAAAAGATACAATTTTATTCTCTATCCTTATCTGTCTTTATAAAAGAAGACATCTTTATATTGAACAAATATTGCCTATAAAATTAAATAAAAAATAAAGAAGTTCCACAATTACCTCAATGATTAGGCTTTTATCACTTGTGATCATTAGCCTTGTTTGGGAACATTTTGCATAGTGCCACCAACCACTGTCTAAAACTATGGAAGAACACTGTTGGGTTCTGAAGGTTCAGGGTGCCTGCCATTGCAGACCCTGAATTATCTTGTGCCCCCTGAATCCTATATCAAGTAAACACACTCTTAACACTGTGTTTCAGTTGAATGAAGGGTGACACCATGAGGAATGGATTCTAGTCATTTAAAACTAGTTATGGAGGAAACATTCAGGAGAAATTTATGGAAGATGTACAATTCAATTGCATGAGTTAATCTCATGTATAAAAGAATGTTTTTCTGCTATTTGATGAAATGGATATCACATTGTTTTGGCCATGGTGCAGGCAGCACATCTGGGAACTGTTCACATGGAACCATTAGCTAACAGCTATGTCCGGAATGGGTTCTGATACTGAAAATAATTAATAACAGAGTGTTTTGAGTCTTTTTACTTTGCATGACTGGCCAAAACATCCGACTTTGTCATAGATGGGCCTGAGAAATTTTGGTCAAAAATCCATATTGAATATTTATATCCATTTAGGGAAAAAATTTCTTGAGTTGGTCCTTAGAATGATTTTAGTAATTTTATTGCTATTCTAAGCCTTATTTGTCATGTGAAAAGAGCCACATGACTATTTCTTACTCTGATTCAATTAAAATATTGAAAAATTCAAAGATGAGAGTTATCTGCTCTGTCACCATTAAGCTTCAGTAGCATTCAGAGAACATGCTCTATTGAGGAAGCCATGGCATCAGTTCTGAAGAAGATTAATCACAAGGATTTGGAAGGTATCTTATTAGATAGGTGGTCTCAAGGTATAGTCCCCAGAGACAGAGTACTGTATGAGGATGTCTTAAGGTGACTGCAAATGTGATAAAAAATAGAGGGGGCTCTTTCTCTGTCACCACCCACTCTTTTTTATTCGTTTTATGTTTGGAGTAACTGCATTTATTTTTTTTGAAACAAGCAAAGGCTGTTAAAGTCCCTGTTTACACATTTTCATTACAGATCTGCCCGTAACCCACTGCACTCAGGCCATCATAGTCACTGTACCACTGAACCCACTCATATTACTGTCATCAACAATTCCATACTAGCAAATCCAATATTCAGTTTTCTGTCTTTATTGTAACTGCCCTTTTTAGATCCTTTGACGGACAAATACTCCCTCTTTCTTGAAACTTGACTTAAAACTTGGCTTCTTCACTTGATTTTCAGGATACCACATGTTAACTTCTCAGTCTAATCTGCTAACTCATTTCCCTTTTCCAGAACCCTGAACATGCCTGCACTCCAAGCTCACGCTTAGGCCCTATTTCCTATCTATGTTCTCTTCCTGACAAATCTGACAAATTCCCATGGCACCGAATTCAATATATATTGACAACTCCCAAATTTATATTTCCAGATTGAACTTCTCCCTTGAACTCCAGTCTCAGTCCTCTTTCTCCGTCAACATGATCCATTGGGTGCCAAATCAGCATCTCAAATTTAATCTATATTAAACTGGAATTCTATCAAAAACATAATTCTTTACCACACTGCCTACATCAATCCATTCTTCCCCAACCTGCTTATTTTCAAATACCCCCCCTTTCAGTTAATATCACCTTTATTCAATCCTGTTTCTCAGGCCAAAAACTTAGGAGTCCTGGTTGGTTTCTCACTTTTCCTCATCTTCATATCATGTCAGCTCCAACTTTAACATCTATTTTGAATCTGACTGACAATTTCTAATCATTTCTTCATCTTTAAGCCAAACAACCATGAGATGTGGCATGGACTCCTGAAGCCATTTAAATGGTCTTCTTGTTCTACTCTTGCTTTTAAGACCATATGCCGCAGAGCTGCCAGAATGTTCATTTTAAAATATAGATTATATCAACCTCTAGGGAAGATTCCAATGATTTCCTCTTAGTTATAGAAAATAAAATCTAAAACCTTACTGTGTCTGACTAGATCCTAAAATCTCTACTTGATCTGACTCTGGCCCCCTCTCAGACCTCATCTGTTATCAGTTTCATTCTCCAGATTCCCGGATTACTGACTTCTTTCTGCTTCAACGTGCTGAGCTCCTTTTATACGCACTCTGCTCCCTTAGCTTGAAACACTCTCCCATATCTGTGAATTATTAGCTTCATCTTGCCATTAGGGTCTTTCAGAACTTTCTTGGCTATCCATGATGGAGCCCCTGCCCATCATCTCTCTCTGGCACATTATATTTTCCTCAGAACACTTTAATATTGCATTTATCTATTTCCAATGTGTTTATTTTTGCATTGGGCAGACTTTCTCTCTCTCTCTCTTGCTTTTTTCTCATTTGACACTTCTTTGCCTCTTCTTTTTAGGAGTAGAAAGCTAAATTCCTCCTCTTTGCTAAAGCAGAGTAATTCTGTTCTCTGTGGCCTCCACCCTGACTTTGGACTCCTAAAATCTTATAAGGAGGCTGTCCTTTCTTCTAGCACTATGCTAAGTGTTTTACTTCTTTCCTCCTCTGATTCTCACAACTATTCCAATATTAGTACCATTGTCATCATCATGTTACAGGTGGGAAACAGGCTGAGACAGGGACAGTGACCTGTCCTTAGTCACGCAACTAGTAGGTGGCAGAGCAAGTATTCACTTCCTCCCACCCTACTATATCTTGTGCTGCTTGCGCTCCTTCTTTGTCATGCTTCCTGCTCCTCAATCCTTGATTTCTTTAAGTGTCTGATTTATCTGGACAGAATGTGTCTTGTTACCTGATTAAGACAGATCGTTGTCAAAGGTGAATGCCTACGCTTAGTCATTCTAAGGAACATTTTAATTTTAAGTTGCATGTCCTTTAGCAAGGAGATTGTCCTTTGCCCACTCCATTCCAACTCCCCAGAGCCTCAGGCAACAAACTTCCATTCTGACCTGCTGTCAATACAAAAAGAATTAGAGAGAGCAAATTGACATCCAATTCTGAAAGGCTCAAGGCCTTGAACTGAGGGTTATCTGTTCCGCCATTAAATCCATTATAAAGCCAGTTCCCATTCTACAGGCTTTGAAAAAATTTAAAAAAAAACTTCTATGAATAATAAACATTGCTCAATTTTTCATGAAAGAACCAAAATATTGTATCTCTTTTTCTAATTTTTGAAGAATCACTCTTGATTCAAATTCTAAATTCATAATGCTTCTGGGATATTTTTACGTTTTTCAGAATCCTGTCTTGTTCTTATACTGTATTTAATCTTTTAAAGTTAATTACTATACCCACTTGAGATCAGAGCACTTGGTAGCGTGTTTCTCGGAACTATTTTGATGTTCCGTTAATTAAGCCACGGGTTCATATGGAAACAAAATGGTTTTCTAACATATGTATTCCTTCTATTTAATATTTATTAAACAGAATATGCATTAAGCAGCTTAATAGCTCTTGTAAGTAATATTTTAGATGCAAAAATTTAAATAAAAAAGACAGTTTATGTTTCATCAAATTCTATTTTTAAAATAGTTTCACCTGTGGGTCCTAAATTTTTGCTGAACGAATACACAGATGATAATAATCGGCTCTGAACTCCTGTTTCCCTGATTTCATTCAATGTAGATGGCAATCCTCTCTTTCTTCAGCACTAGTAACTCTCGTGTTCCCTCTTGTTTAAAACAGGGGTATAAAAGGTACCACTGTTTGTGCTAATCTGATGATTTTTAAATACATATAGATCAAATTTTATAACAGTTGCTAAACTGATGCTTTCAAAAAAGTGGAAAAAATCTTTCATTATTTCTGACAAAAAAGATAAATATGACAAAAAATTATCCCCCTACTCCCTATGCTTTTCTTCCAGAAATGGTAGCTGTTTTTCCTTCCAACCCCTCACCCGCCATTGACTTCTCTCTCCTGTGAGCCAACCTCTTTTACTTTGATCTCAGCTGGGAGTGGAGGAGATATCCTTACAGGTCAGCAGGAGTTTTTACAGTGATGCTGATTGTGGCAGTAGGTGGGGCTTGAGTGTGTCAGGACTTTGGATTAGATCCCAAGAAAGACTCCGCATAAAGACTGGACAGGGGTCTCCCTTTGTCAATACGATCCAGGCTTATTTCCAAAAATTTGCAACACCTCTAAGTGCACTGGATCACTGTCTTCAAGTATGACACATTCTTGGGGATGAAAGAAGGTACTGATCTGGATCAGACAAGGATCACCAACAAAGGATTCTGAGTCAAAATAGCCTAGAGGAAGACCTGGGCTGTCTAGATTCTCCTGTACTCATGAGACTTTCAGATCTATTCAGCACTCAGTCTGGAATAGGGTAGGCATTCAGAAAATGTTTCTAGACTGATTTAGAAACCTATTTGTGTGACTCCTTTTTATCATCAAAGCAGTAAACTGGCAGTTCTTGATACTATTTAAGCGTGGAGAGAGAAAGGAATGAGAACAAGAAGACGGAAATAGTCATCAGCTTAGAAAAGAAGTTTGCTCTTCACTACGCTCATCGGAATCCTTCAGATTCAGATGTTCTAGTGATTCTTAAGAATGAAGGGCCACAAATTTGGACAGGTCTTCAACATCAACAGCCTGGCTTTCAGCGCCTCTGCTTGCCCAGGCAATTTGGCAGCAGGCCTGGAATCTGAGCACCTTCAAAGGCACCTGTACTGAAAAACGTTAGTGATCCCACACACACAGTCAGCTGGCTAGTATTAGACTTCAGTTGCGTTTAGAACCCAGAGGTAAGTTTAATAGAAATCCTCACTGAGAATTCCCAGAAGCATTGGTAAAGTAAAGAAGAACTGAGCATTTTAAGGGTGGCATCTATTAAACAGAGTAGCCCTTTTTTTTTTTAAAGGATGAAATATAGAATATAAGTGAGTTTTACTTCTGGCTCTGCCCTCGATTCCCTTCATTACTTTGATCAGGACCGTTAACTCAAGGATGCCTCTGTTTCCTCATCACTAGAGTGAAGTGGTTAAATCAAATTATCTTTCAGGGTTACTTCCAACTCCAATGTGTGAGTCATCCTAAAAATTGGGTTTGAAAGCTTCTAATAGACTGACTTTGCCTAGGGAATAAAAATAATCCTGTGCCTCTACAGCTGTGCAGGACAAAAATTATTATCCTCTGAGTTTTTTTATGTTAGCTGATCTAGTCTGACCCGATCAGAAAATACCTTTTAAGTAGACCTCTCCAACGCTGAGAAAGACTTGGAGACGTTTCTGTTTTTAATTTTAGTGCACTTTTTCTCTGACTCTCAATTTGTCACGTTGATTATATTATAATCGCTAATCTAGAAGATAGCGTGTGTTTCCAATACTTGTCTCAATTTCTCTTTCTCCTTCCACATCACTCATTGAGTTTTCTGACCAAGTTGTTTGGTAGGCTGACAGAAATATAATTAGATTAACAATGATTTTTTTCTTCCTTTTCAAAAGTGAATATTTAAAGCAGTTAAAAGGTAGTAGAAATTACTTAAGCAGCAAGAGAAGAAAAGATTAATACAATTCCAATCATATGCAAACCAATTTTGCTCAGAAAATGGAGATGAAGAAAGCAGATTTTCTGTTGTTGTTGTCGTTGTTGTGGAAAGATTTGCCCTGAGCTTACATTTTTGCCAGTCTTCCTCTATTTTGTATGTGGGTCACTGCCACAGCATGGCTGTCAAGCAGTGTAGGTCCATGCCAGGGATCCAAGCCCACGAACCCAGTCTGCCAAAGCAGAGCATGCCACTATGCCATGGGCCCAGGCCGAAGAAAGCAAAATTTTTGGTCTGAATTTTCTGCCACTTAAATTTATTATTCATTACTTAGCATTTTCAGTCATCTCGAATTCTACAATCCTAGAAATAGTTGCAGTTATTTGATGCGGGCTTATGAGTATCTTTGACTTTGTGACATGATGAGCAGTGCAGAAACCTCATTCACTTCTAGTCATGTAAGTCCTCTTGTAAAAGAAATTCTCAAGAAATAATTTTTGAATGAAAATTCCTCCAGAAGGACTTGGGAGTAATTAACAATCGAATCCAATATAATGAGTCAACATATGATAATGATGCTCCACCTCTCCTTTTTATTCCATTATATATTTTAAACATAAGTTTAGAGAATTTTATAAAAACAAAACAAAACAAAAACAAAATCCACATGCTCACCATATAGACTAAGGACATGTTAATATTTTGCATATTTGCCTCAGCTGGCTTCCTCCTTCTCTCTCACAAGTACACTTGAAGATCTCTGTATTTACCACCTCAAATTCATTTCTCCCCTCTCCAGAAATAAGAATTCTGAAATTGCTGTTTAATCTTTCCATCAGTGTCTTTATTCTTTAACTACACGGGTACGTGTACATAAATCACAAAGTTGAGTTTCTTCGGTTTAATAATTTTTTAATCATTCTATATATGTGTCATTTTGCAACTTATTTCCTTCAAAATTATTTATGCATGTCGATTCACCTAGCATTAATTATTCATTATGATTGTTATACAGTAATAAGTGAAATGAATATACTGCAATGTATTATTTATTTATCCTAAGCATTAGTCTGCTATGACTATTGTAACAAAGTGTCACAACTGGGTGGCTTAAAGAACAGACAATTATTTTCTCGTAGTTCTGGAGGCTAGAAGTCCGAGATCAAGGTGTCAGCATGAGTAACTTCTTCTGAGTCCTCTTTCCTTGGCTTGTAGATTGCCATCTTCTCCCTGTGTCTTCACATGATCTTCCCTCTGTATCTGTCTGTGTCCAAATTTCTTCATATAACGACCGGGATATTGGATTAGGGCCAACCCGAATGACCTCACTTTCACGTAATTATTTCTTTAAAGACTTTATCTCCAAATACAGGCACATTCTGGGTACTGGGAGTTAGGCCTTTGACAAATAATTTTGGGGAGACACAATTCAGTCCATAACACCATATTAATAAATATGTGTATTCTTTCTAAAGTTTTGTTTTTAAAAACCATCCTGCAAGAAAACCCTTGTAAAGGTTTCTTTATGGTCATGGATTTCTTTGGGGTATATATCTAGAAGTGGGATTCTTGTTCATAGCTGAGGCTCATCTTCTCTTTATTAATTTTTATCAGATTTCTCCAATGTAGTCATGCCAACTTTTCCCCACTAGTAATGCATGAAAGTTCTTGTTGCTCCCTATTCTTGCCAACCTTCAATATTGTTAGATCTTTTATGTTTTGCTCAATTTGATACATGGGAAATGGTAACATTTTAATCTTCATTACTTTGCTTACCTTACCAGAGAATTTAAGAATCTTTACCCATATATTTATTGTCCTTTGTGTTTCCACACCTCTGAATTGCCTCTTAATACCCCTTTTTTCTGTTGAGTTATTTGGTTTATTTTCTTATTGATTTGGATGATTTCATTAACTATTTTTATACTGTTACTTTTGTTTGTAAATATTTTCTTCCAGTTTGTAGCTTATCTTCTTATTTTAATTAAGTATTTTTACATAGAAAGTTTATTTAGAGATAATTTAGAGACAAGTCAAAGATGATTTTAGATAGTACTTTTCAAAATGTTATCTTTGGGACCCTTTGGACCCTTGGGAACAAAAGAAGAAATGGAAAAATCAGCACATTGAGATTAAGAGTGAATAACTAAAACATTTCTTTTACTTATTACATATCATGAGGAGATTTTGTTAAGAATACAATCACCAGGGGCCAGCCCAGTGGCATAGTGGTTAAGTTAATGTGCGTCACTTTGGTGGCCCAGGGTTCTCAGGTTCAGATCCTGGGCATGGGCCTACACACTGCTCACCAAGCCATGCTGTGGCAACATCCCACATACAAAATAGAGGAAGATTGGCACAGATGTTAGCTCAGGGAGAATCTTCCTCACCAAAAAAAAATTAGAAAAAAAAAAGAATACAATCACCACTAATAGACACACACTCTAATTTACTTTATGAAGTTTTGCCTCTGCATTGATGAAGCAAACTTCTATTGGACCCAATCATCCTGTAGATAACAATTACGAACACAGTAGTAAATCCAAAAAACTATAAAAGCAGTGGACAATGAGAAAAATTAGAGAGATTCCGGAGTGAATACTTGAAAGAAGTCATGGCATGGGGGAATTACTCATTTTTATGACTTTTAGGGCAGAACAAAGTTAGCTCTATAAGGGACAGTTAAAACTCCAAAGAGACACCTCATTTCTCTGACCTGAAAAGTCAGAGGACAGAATTGAGGGCAACTACAGCCAATGGAAAGGAAGGAAGGAATTTGGGGAATAAGAAACAGAGAGAGGGGAAGATCCAAATTCTGTGTAGAAATCTGTCAAATATTTGGCTTACTCTGAAACACACACGCAGGAAAGATACAAACTACCCAGACAAGACAACAAAAGGGCTGAATTGAGATTTGAACTTCCACCGGGAGACTGAGGTAGAAGTTTGAGTCTAATCAAGTTAATTGCCTGCTTTAAAAAAAAAAAAAAAAAAAAAAGCAGCAGTCTTCAGAGTAATAAAACAAAATCCAGAAGATTCACAACATAGCATTCACAATTTCTCAACAAATGAAGAACCAGGAAAATGTGACAAATTCTCATGAAAAAGATAAGTATCAAAGACCGATCTTGAGATGACACATTGAAATGAGCAAACATGATTTTAAAACAGCTATTATAACTATACCCAAGGACATAAAGGCAAATAGATTTATAGCGAATGAAAATACAGGACACTTCAAAATATAAACAGAAATTTTAAAATAAAAATTTTAGAACTAAAAATACAATAAAAAATTATTTGGGTAGGCTTCATAGCAGAAGAGAGACTATAGAATAAAAAATTAATTCTCTTGAAGACGGACGATAGAAATTATCCATCTGAATGAGAAAAAGTGATTGTAAAAATACAAAGTTTCAGAGATGAGTGGGACAATTATAAATGGTTTTGCATACGTCTGATTGGAATCTGTGAAAGAGAGAAGGAGAGTGAGGTAAAGATAATTCAGAGAAAAACAACAGTTTCCAAAATTGCAAACTCATAAATCTAGAGAGTCTAGAAGCTCAGATAATCCCAAACAGGATAAATAAAAATAAATACACCCCTGAGCATGTCACCATAAAACTTCAAAAGAAATCAATGGTAAAGATTAAATTTTAAAACGCATCCAGAGAAAAATGACATATTGCATGTAGTGGAAAAATTCAAATGATGGCTAAATTCTTACTAAAAATGCTGAATCCAGAGGACAGTAGAAGAGTAAAGTGCCAAAGGGAAAAAACTGGCAATCCAGAATATTTTGCCATTCCACCAAAACATCCCTTAAGAATGAAGGCTACATAAAGGCATTTAACATAAAAAGAAAAAAAAAAAAAAAAAAAAAAAAACAAAGAGGGAACTCCTGCTTCCAGGAAAATGAAATATATACACTTTTCCCTATTCCTCCCACTAAGTACAACTAAAAACTCTGGGCGTAAAATAATGAATTAGACCCTGAAAGATGGAGAGAGGAAGGCTGATTGGCTACTAACCTTGCGTCATGTGTCTCAGAAATGGTGCTGAAAAATCTGGCAAACCAAAAACATCAGGGAAAGTAGACAAAAAAAAAGCCCACTCTCTTTTCTAAAGGACCAGAAAAGAGGCAACCTAGCAAGACAGAGAACTTTCAGACAGTGACCGTTCTACTCTAGCCAAACAGCACAGAAAAAACTGTGGCCTCACCATCAACCACACCAGAAAAGGCCAAGAGGAGAAGGTAGACTTTCACTTTTTCCAGGCTGTAAAGAATCACCCGGCTCTTTCTCATCTCCTTGTATGGACTCAGAGAAGCCAAAAACTCTGCTTTTCCCAGTAGTCGTTTTCCACTTTATGTCTTCTCTTTTCAATCCTTTGAAGCTTTGGTTTTGGCAAATGGCTTGAAGGGGAAAAGACATAACCAATTAGGAGGCTCATTTCTCTGTAGTTCCCTTGTCTCTGGGATCTGCCTGTTTGGTGCCTCTTAAATGCAATTTTTGTTTACACAACTGCTAAAAGCTCCAGATTGGTACTTTCCTAGAGAGACAGAAATGGTGAATGCCCCCATGCGCCTCAATATATTTTCCTTCTCTTAGTGATGGTGACCCCTCAAGTCATGGCTGTCCTGTTTGATTGCTAATGTCTGCAACTACCTGGATGTTTGTGTTCTTGTTTTACCTAGTTTTATAGGTTTTCTTGGCCAGTAGGTTGATTTGTTACAAGCTACTCTGTCACTGTTAAAAACAGAAATCCTAGAGTCAGTACATGCACTAAAAAACAAACCAATACAAAAAAGAAAGAATTATAGGGACTGGCCTAGTGGCATAATGGTCAAGTTTGCATGCTCCGCTTTGGTAGCCCAGGGTTCATGGGTTCGGATCCTGGGCATGGACATACACACCACTCATCAAGCCATGCTGTGGCAGCATCCTACATACAAAATAGAAGACTGGCACAGATGTTAGCTCAGGGTGAATCTTCCTCACCAAAAAAAAAAAAAAGACAGAAAGAAAGAATTATAGGAAGCTCTGATTTACAAAAATTTATATGAAAGAGACCAAGGGGTTTTATTTGACCACAAACAATAAAGCCAAATGTTTCCACAGTATCAATATATGTCCAATTCAGGAAAGATAATATATCTGCTAGTCTCAGAGACTGAAAAACTAAGAGTTTTCAAACTTCTCACTAAGATAGTGAGAAACTAATAAAATCATATAACAGAAGAAATAATTGAGTGCATGGAGCATGTTTGGCCTGGATGGGAGTTATTATGGATAGGATTAGAAGTGAGATTAAAGAAGGATTTAAGTATTTATAATCTGTAATGGGGAAGGTGTAGAAATGAAGGGAGTTGATCTGGACACCGAGAAAATTTAGGAAGGCAGATTTTGCCTAAAAGGAAAAATGAAGCTTATAGCCTTCAAAGCTATTCAACAAAGCCCTGGGCTCTTCCAGAAAGCCTCAAGTCATATATATATTCAAGTGTATACTTGATGACCACAGGCACAATGTTATAGAGGATATTTTTTTCATTATGAGGTAAGTTGCTTTAGAACAGAAAAACAACAACAAAAATAGTCATTTTTTATTGAGTGAATTTTATGCCTGGTGCCAGGTAAGCACCTCAAATTAAATATATATTTAATGCTTATAAGTGTCTGGATTTAGTGCCTTTATTATTCTCACTTTACAAACGAGAAAATGAGACATTGAGGATAAATAATTGGCATAGGGACAAACAGCCAGCTAACAAGGGACTGGGATGAGACTCAAACCCAGGCAAACGGACTCCAGAGACCATAGTCTCATGCATCACCGTGTGCCGTCGAAGTTAAGACTTTATAATCTTACATGCTTTTAAATTGTCCTGAAATAGGTGGGGGTATAAACATCCACAACCATATGGACAATGTGTATTTCATTTGTTTACCCTTAGAATAATGTTGCAAATAACATAGTTAACATAGTCATGGATTCCAAATAACCACAAAAGGTTATTTGTTATGTACTTTAATGAATCATTGTAAGAAGCAAGGGCTATGCTCTGAGTTTATTTTCTAAATAAAACATATACAAGGACATACACAATACTATAGCGACATATAAAATTCGCCAGTCTGTGTGTGTGTGCATATCTAAAATAAATTCATGTAGCCATTTTATGTCTTAGTGTACCCTGACATAAATATCATAGTAGTGGACTTGATGGAACTTTGAAATGTCATTTAATACCACTTTCATACCTCTTCGTCTATGCTGGCATATTTGTTAAATAATTTTCAAAAGCATACTTTCAGAACTTGCTAGGCATGAGATTCTAAGGTCCCTTTTGTTATCCAAGTTATCGTTTTCATAACCTTCGTGAGAATGTTCTCTCTTATTTAAAACTGGAATCCTTCATTAGAAACCAAAGCCATATTCCTGTCCTGCTATCCCAAATGCAGGCAGGTTTCATTCATTACGTGTTTGGACCCACTTGATGCTGGCCAGTTAACAAACATGGACCATTTCCTGAGCCCATTTTATTATAAGCTTTTGTGCTCAGTCCTTCAGATGTTTAAGAATCAATCCTTAATTTTGCCTCTTATGATTAATGTGAGGATCCACATAAAAACCATTTTAACCAAAAGCAAGCATTACACTTACTATTTTTGAAAGGTTATCAAAATATCATTAAGAAGTGCTGTTCTACCTCTGTGCAATTACGGCAGCTGACCCCCTTAATTAACTCTGTAAGTACATTTCACGTTTTCTCACAGCACCTTTTGACACACACGTTTCAGGGTTTGCTTTAAAGCTTATTTCTCACTTTTATTTTTAAACTCTTCAAAGGAATCTGGTATTTCAGAAAACTGTCGAAGTGTGTTGAAACATATTTAAAAGAATGCATATTTTTATAGATTGGCATAGTTTGTGCACATTATTATTTTTTCAGGTTTTCAGCTTCATAGAAAGAAGGAAAAGGTCCTGCGGGGGGGAAATACCATGGTTGTCACAGGGCAAAGGGGGCTCTCCAGTGTCTTTGACTTTTCTCCAGGAGAAATTAAGAGAAGAATTTATCAAATGTTAATGTTAAGAACTCAGAAACTGGAATGTTTGTCCAAAGCCCCAGGCCTCAGAGCACAGGCTCTTACGCTGCTGGGCTCCAGGGGAAGACGCCAGCCAAAGTCAACACGAGCAGAAACTGCATCTGACTGATGCTGTGGAAACAGCTGTAACCACTTAGCTGGAAAACCACCTCAGACTCTCTCCCAGCAAACACTGATGACATGGGAGATGGGGAGCAGGAAGGCTCGGTCAGGGTCTCTCTTCAGCTGTGGTCAGAAAAAATATTTTCTTTCCCTGAAAACTGTAAATAGATGGGTTCAGCTCTGGTCATAATAAACCACCAAGAAGAAAAAAAGAGTATTTTCTTTTCCTTAAATGAGCCCACGTCTCCTCCTTTCTTTGTATCTTAATCAGTATTTGGCTTAAGTTATCTTTTATGTGGATTTTTTTTTAAAAACCCATTTGATCTTAGGTTCATCTTCTAAATGAAATTGGATAGTATTCAGATAAGCATTAGAGGCCAACTTGGCTGGT
The DNA here is from genome assembly GCF_041296235.1 of Equus asinus. Lineage (NCBI taxonomy): Eukaryota > Metazoa > Chordata > Mammalia > Perissodactyla > Equidae > Equus > Equus asinus. The sequence goes on from NC_091813.1 coordinate 47,910,367, forward strand.
GAATGTTTAATTCTAATAAGTTTTCAATTTGTGAAAATAGCCATAAACTTTTTGGTTGAAAATTTATTTTCCTCTTATTGTTCTACTTGGTGGTTTTTGTTAAATGTTTCTTAGGAGAAAATAGAAAATGTTACAAGACACAGCAGATAGATTTTGACCCAATTTGGGGAAAATGAATTTAGCCCTATGATCACAGCTTTAAAAACTATTGTAGGGCCAGCCCTGATGGCCTAGCGGTTAAAATTCCACGCTCTCTGCTTTGGTGGCCCAGGTTCCATTCCCAGGCATGAAACCACGGCACTCGTCTGCCAGTAGCCATGCTGTGGTGGCAGCTCATGTAGAACTAGAAGGACTTACAACTAAAATATACAACTGTGTACCGGGGCTTTAGGAAGGGGAAAAAATAAAAGAGAGGAAGATTGGCAACAGATGTTAGCTCAGCAAAAAAAGTAAAACAAAGCCACTGGTAAAAAACAAAACTATTGTAGCCTTCTAAGAGACAGCTATGGGTAGAGTGGGGAAGACATCTCAGAAATAGGGACAACTAAGAGGAAAAAGGAAGTCAAAACAACATTATTTCACTTCTGAACCTTCTCTGTCATAAAATGGCACAGGACCATGGTATGGACACTGCTGGTGAGATACTGGACCGGACAAAAACAAGTGTTATTTATACGTACACATCATCAAAAAGTTAATTCATCTACCTTTGTTTAGACACCTATTTGATTATTTAACTTTTATGACTTTATAATAAATTCAGTTCTGGCCTCAAGTGTCAATACATAACATGGATTATTAAAATACACTAGATAAATTTTAAGTATTTTTTCTTTTTAAAGATTTTACTTTTTTCCTTTTTCTCCCCAAAGCCCTCCGGTACATAGTTGTATGTTCTTCGTTGTGGGTCCTTCTGGTTGTGGCATGTGGGATGCCACCTCAGCGTGGTTTGACGAGCAGTGCCATGTCCTCGCCCAGGATTTGAACCAACAAAACACTAGGCCGCCTGCAGCGGACCTCGCGGACTTAACCACTGAACCAGGGGGCCAGCCCCTTAAGCATTCTTTTTAATGTGACTTGCATTATTGAACACCCTAATTCCAAGTAACCAGTATCATCCTAAAATGATAATACCTCAAAAGAGAGGAGAATTTCATTCACATATTCGACAAATATCTGCTGTGCAGCGGGCACCATTCTAGGTGACAGTATAGCCATCTACACAGCAGACTCCCTGCCTTCATGGAGATTATATGCTAGTAGGGATATAATATACAATTAAAGAAATAAATATGTGATAGGTCAAGTTTTGATAATTGCTGCGGTGGAAAATAAAACAAGAAAAGGCAGAACAGGGCACATTGAGGTTGGGAGCTGGTATTTTATATAGGAGGATCAGGAACGGCCTCTCTGAAAAGGTGACTTATAAGCAAAGGTGTGAAATAAGATGGAGAATCAAGCCACATGTCTATTGGTCAGAAAATGCCTCAGGCAGGGAGAAAAACTAGCGCAAAGCCCCTGAAGGATAAGGGTGTTTAGCTTATTTGAGAAAGTGCTGGTGGCCAGTTGGGCTAGACCAACAGGAGGGAGGGGTGCTGCCAGGGCAGCAAGGGAGCGGGGATCAGAGCATGGAAGGTATCATGGACATCTGCCTTTTGCTCTGAGATGGGAAGCCATTGGAGAGCTGAGAGCAGAAGGGTGACCCAATCGGACAGAAGCTTCGATAGGGTCCCTCCAGCCTCTGTGTGGATAATAGAATATGGAGGCCAGGGTAGAAGGAGAGGGATGCTAGGGGTTGGACCAGGGTCATGGCAATGAAAAAAAGTCAGAAGTGGTTGTATCCTGAAATATTATATCCTGAAAATATTTTGAAAGTGGAACCTGCAGTGTTTGCTGATGGTTTGGACGCAGATAAAAGAGAAAAAGAAGATTCACACTTGACTCCAAAAATTTGGACCTGAGCAACTGGAAAACTATATGGAAGGCTTTTGAGGAACCATATTGCTTTGGAAATTTCAGGGGATCCCTCAAATGTCTTAAATGGCTAAGAAACTGACGATGAGAGAACTATATGCAGGTTGATTTTGGGGGGAGGCCTACAGCTTACAGGTCTGGGGGGGAGATGTGAAGTGGAAATGGGTAATTGATTGACTCTGCATAGGGATTTAATTCAAGGTACTGAGCCAAGAAATGAGAACTTTGCCAGAAAAGGAGCGATGTGTCAGGGACTTTCCCAAGAATGGAATGATAGATTTTCCAAGGCTAGGCTATCTTCTGAAAGCCAGAAGTATTTACCCCAAGACGTGAATACAACTGATAGGACAACTGATAGGATGTGGTGGGTTCCAGCAAAAGCCATCCCATTAGTAATCTCCGAATCAACAGTGGAATGTAGCTGCTCAGAGGCATGCAGGATAACATTGTGCTGGTGGTCAAGGGCTCTGGCAACAAGCAGATGAAAATCCTGGCTCTGTTACTTTATTATCTGTGTGACCCTGGGCAAGATACGTGACCTTTTCAAGCCTGAGTTTCTGCATCTTTAAAATGGTGAGCGGAGAAGAAAATGAGGTAATGACTGTAAAATGCATAGCACAGTGTTTATCACAGAATAAATTCCAATAAATATCTGTATCACTAGCAACTCTCAAAGATACATCTGAGTAGGAGTTAGATTTCAGTGATCAGGGTCCCAGGGAGCCAGATAGAGCAGAGAGCACACAAGTCTCTCTTCACTAGCATGAAAAAGAACAGCTGCTTCCCATATGGAAATAAGATGTTTGGAATTTTTTATGTTATTGCTTTTTTTTTTTACAAGTCTACTGAGTTGTCACCCAAGAAGGCTAACACACCTCTGATGTAAATGTCATGGTTTTTCACTTCTTGGATGAATTTAAGATGAATGTGTGTTATAAGAATTGCCTTAAAGCAATAGAAATGCCATTATAATTTTCTTATCAAAGTAGTTACTGAAGTATGAATTTTATGATTACAATTAAGTAGAAATATGAAGACAGACCAGAAGGTAAAATGGAAACTGGCAAGACTTTTAGTCTTGTAGAATTATAATTGTTTTCGTTTGAAAAAGCTTTAGTATGCCATATTTTGTATTATATATTTAATTACCTATTGTTTTTATCGATTTATAATTTATATACTAAAATGCATATATACTTATATAATGAATCATATGTGCACAGCAAAATGTCTTAGAGACTATATACTAAAGTATTAAGAGCAACTATGCCTTGATAATCATGAATATTTTTCATATATTTACATTTTCAACTTTTTCTATGGTTTTTATGTATTAAAATGTTACCAAAAGTAACAGCTGTGTTCAGAACTAGTCAGAATAAGATATATTCTTATGATTGATATTATTTTTAAATGGCAAAATATTGAACTCCCAATCAAACATCCACAGATGAAGCTTTATTTCTCAGAGGAAGACAATTTGGGCCTTTTCTCTGAGACAGGGAAAGAGTCTTTCAAGGTGCTTGTTGGAAAACTATTGGTAAAGGCTAATAATTAAGTATTGATTTTGTTAAATACTCATTCATTCATTCATTTTCTCACGTTCAATAGGAGTCAAAGTGGCCCCAAATACGTAAGTGAAACCAGACTATTAAATAACATGCAGTTGACTAATTAAATGTTGACCCATTTGGGATGGTTTGAGTTATTCTGTTTGTTACTTCTTCTCATATTAGAAAATCTCTAACTCCCTTAGAAAAATTAATTTAATAATGACTAAATTAACTGACTAAATTATGAAATATCTGACCAATTCAATGTTATCCCTAACGTTTTTGGATAATCTGAATAACTTCAGCTTGTTCCTATAAAACTGGCTCTCACTTCCATCTATGGATTATCAAGGGATCTAGTCAATCTCTTGAGCGCCATCTGGTAATTTCTATGTAGGGACAGTTAGTGGAAAGTATACAGCTATTCTGGGTCGTGTATCCCCTGTGCATATCCTGAAGCTGTCTGCAAAGATATTCTTTCCACATAAGCCACACAGAGCTTAGGCACATATCAAATTTCAGATACTGAGGATTATCTGAAAAGCCTTACCCTATTTAGTATTTCTGCTAAATAAAACTACTTAGACTTTAGCAACTGTCATCTGCTATATACGTCTATGAAAACACACCTAAGAACTTTCTAATGATGGAGTTTACTCAAATCGATTCCTCACATGACCTCTAGTTAGCAAGAAAACTTATTTAAAAATCCATAAATTTCATGTAAATTTGTTGTTCAATATATCTGAGAAAATATACAACCCTGAAAAGTCTAGGGAGGAAGATGCTATCAAGGTTCTACACGCAGGCCCTGAACATATTCAAGTGCTATGTGGATGCCAATGAACATGACCTGAGATAATGAAAAGACGGGGACCATTATGTCCTAGGAAAGTTTACCCTCATAAATTTTAGTGAGAACCATGGATGCTAATTAAGGCCAACTCTCAAGGCCAAGCATCGTTGGCCTTCATCAACCCACCTGATTCAGTACAGCTGTTTCCTAAGGGAAACTGGAGGCGTGTAATTTGTTCTCACAGGATTTAAATTCTGCCATCTTTATCTATGATAGATCTTTGGGTTAGAGGTTATATAAGCACATGTTTATAATACCATTAATTGACTACATAATTTATCTATTACTGACCATGCAAATAATTTTGAGCGACTATTTCAATAAAAAAATTAAAACAGCTTCTTAATGATATAAAATGTAAGTCCTCCAAATGCCTTAAATTGGATCATGTAGGAAATGACAGAAATCACATTCTTTTGCATTTCTGGCCTTGGAGACAAGCCATACTTTGAGAACACGCAGGGGAAATTAGCAATGCTGACCTGCCACGAACAACACAATGCAAAGAGTTCTTTCCTGAGAATTTCAAAGCTATTTGGCAAGGAGAAGGGGAGCATGGTGAAGAATAGACTTTAGCAGGTGACCCAGCTGACACAGGTGAGACTACATTTGAAAGAAAAGTGGGTTCTTTCTCTATCTGAACCTAGGAATTGCGTGATAGACAATGCAGGTTTAGGGAAGAAACCTGCGTTTATCTTACACCAAGATGTTTTGGTTCCTGGACATAAAGTTTGAATAATAATAGTAAGACTCCATTATTTTTAAAATTACTCTCTTTCTACAGTCGTCGTTGGATTAAAACCCCAAATTCCAGAGCAGTGGTTCGTAGGAGGAATAGTAAAAAATGGGGCATTTGGCTGCTTAAGAAATCAATAAAGAGGGACCCAAGCACAGGTTTGAGTGGAATTCCACATTCCAACATGGTCCTCTTCTTCAGCGTCCTGTTATCCTCTGTGGAGATCCAAAAATTTGGGATTTTTGACTCAGTGCCTATAGAAAAAACAGGTAAAATAATAAAATTTAAAGGCAGTTTTTCCTCAAAGCTTTAACAAAGTGAATGTCGCCTTTATAGCTGCCATCTGTGGAGGTTACACATATATTCCAGCGCACACAACTCAATACCACTCAAAATATTCTTGAAGACTCCTTTCCAGAATTGCCTTCTGGATCCATCATAACCACACAAAAAGGCTCTTTCTCTTTCTTCTCGTTTCTTTCCTTCTCTCCCTTTCTTTCTTCCTCTCTCACTCTCTCTCTTTCTCTCACCCTTTCTGCTGTAACACTGAAATAGTCTTTCTCCCATACTTTTGCTTAAATGAATTTTAGCTTCATCCAAAAGTTACTCCCCTTCCTTCAATGCCTGACTATTCACCACCAACGAGAATTTAAAAGAAAACCAAAGAAATGTGCTTCAGATATAAAAGGAAATTCCAAAGGAATAGAGAGGACACCAAAACGGAAATCACATCCCCAGCAAGCTGTGACACAGCTGAATGAATCAGAACTCATTTAGAGGTATGTTAAAAAGCTGATTCAATTACTTTTTAGTCCAACTTCACAAATCTAGATAGTAGGGACCTAGTGTTTCTTTCAGCACATCATCTGACCATGGAAGCTTCGCTTGCTGCACCCATGGGCAAGAAGGAAATCAGACACAAGAAGCCCTCATGCTTTGTGTTTATGACAGTTGTCGTTTTTTCTTCCGGGGATAGGAAAATAACATATTGAGAAAGATATTAGGACAGAGAAAAATAGAATTCAGTATAAAATAACCAGGAAGATTATTGTTAGATGACTAGTCAAGCCACAGGGACAATTAGGATTGGTGGAGATATGACACTATGGCCGCACTCTGTATGGCTGGCCTTGGAGGCACTGAGGCACAGTGGGGAGGAGCATGCTCTGTACGGTTTCAGTCTCAGCCCTTTTGCTTACAGCTATATGATCTGGAACAAGTCCCTCACATTCTCTGTGCCTTGGTTTTTCCATCTATAGAATAGGGATAATAATAATAAGATCCCATAGGGTTACAAGAGCCTCATGAGATAATACATGTGAAGTACTCACAGCTCACAACAATACCTATGCTGTCATTGCAATTATATATGAATAGCTGGTTATGCTTTCTTGGTTCAAGGGCAAAGAGATGTAAGAAACACTAGAAACAGAAAGGAATGGAAAATCACGTGGCAGAGAGAATCTTTCTCTGGTGATTTCTATTTGTCATACTCACAAAGAATCAGTCTCAGCACCAGTATCATTTTACGTTTCCTTTGTTTCCTAATTAGCACCTTCTACATGAGAAAAAATATTTTTTTTAAAAACTGGAACAAAAATGTAGAAACTGTATATTCATGCTGAATGATGTACAGAATAGAGTAATAGCATTTGTGTATCTTTTAAGTATCTGAACACATTTTACGATTAAGTCTTTTCCTTGGCAAATTCTAGTTAGTTCACAAAAATACTAACTTAGGTTTTTGATATTCAGATGTTTTGGTATTTGTGGATCCAAATGACTTGATGAATGCTGGTACCTAAAAAGTATAGAATAGCTTCAAATGGCATCCGAAAATAGAATTGTAATTCACATTTTCAACAAAAACAATGATGATAGCTACCATTGAGAGCTTACAATATGCTAGATGCCGTTCTTTGCACTTTACATGAAATACTTTATCTAGTATTCTCAACAACCCTATGAGCTGGGTTTTCTTTTTTTATTCCATAAGGTAAGGAAGGTTTGGCACAGAGAAACTAAGGAATTGGCCAAGATTACATGGATGTAAGTGACAGAGCTAGGATTTGCAATAGAGTGAGATTCCCAAAGCATGCATTTCCCAATCCTCCTTAACCAGTGTTCTATACATTCTGCATAATTCTTCCCTGAGTGCCATGCCTGTTTAAGTTGATTGAGGGAAATCAAACAATCTGTTATAAGACAATAGGCTGATAGCCTTTACTACTGATGGATTCTCTTCATTTATTGCAGCTCGGCCCCAGAAAGCTGCAGCAGAGGCATCCATCATTATTGCTGCAAAGACACTGATGCCTGGGGCAGAAGCAATTGTTTCAGGAAGTACGAGTCCTCCTTGCATATGCATTACACACATTTACACATTAGTCTCAGCATAACTCAAATAGGGACATTCCCCTACTTTGTGGCCTTTCTTGTAGCTTCCCAGGGTTCTTTCCTAAATTGAAGGAAGGCCCCCAAGCATCAGCTTTGGAATTGCCATGTCTAATTGTCTAGATTTTTGCATTCAAGCAAACACCAGGACTGACATCCTAAAACAGAACATCATAACCTTTGTTGGCTGGTTCCCCTGGAGATGATTAATGGAGACATGACTAAATATACTTGCTGACTATCAAAGCAAATTAGAGGAAAAATGGCTATTGGGCAGGGATACCAGCAAAACTCCAGGGCAACTTGCTTTATGACTTGCTAGGAAAGGGCGCTGATGCCATCGCTCAAACACTCATGGACCATTTAGAAAATCACCTTATGGTAATTTTATCATGTCGTAAATGAAGTTTTATAAAGTACCCGTGGAAGACTCTCTCTTTCAGTCTTGTCAATGTGCTTTTAGTATATGATTTGATGTCTCAATTAACCCTTTTTGAGATAAGGACAAACAAACGACAGGACACATGGATATAACTATTGTATCTATTGAGATACATAACTATATTTCAGGTGACTGATAAGGGATACAGGCTTATTGAAGAATGTTGCTAGATTCTAAGGGGCCCCCAAATGTATTGACAATAGGTTATGTTGTTGCTGCTACTTCTTTTAGCTGGATTAATTTTCAAAATGTAAAACATTTACAGAAACCATATGGATACATTTATATTGAATGCAGCCATTGGGTTTTGGTATAGAAGATTGACGTGTTTATTTTTAAAAGTATTGAGAAATTATTGAAATAAAATTGCACACATTCTACCCCCACCTTACAGCTAAAGAAACCCACACTTCAAAAAAGGCACATATTGCTGCACATTATTTTTTATGACATTTTACAAATTTGGGTGTAGAAAATTTAATTTAGGACGTGTTACTGTGGGTGATACAAGATTTAAGTTTAGTTCTCTCATCTGTAAAGTTAAGATAATAATTATGAAGAACAAATGAGAGGATATAAATATTTATCAGAGTGTAAACAACTTAATAGGGGCTGAATGAAAGCTATTTATTATGTTTCTGGATTAATATGACTCTTTCCCAGAGTGGTGCCATCATTAATAAATTTTGCTGAAATAATTGAACACCAGTATGGAGAAGAATTAATTTAGATCAATTCTCTACATTATTAAGAATAAACACTTGGAACAGCAAAAGGATTTGGAGACAATCTAGAAATAATGGGAATAATATGCTTACTCCTATTGGGAATGGTGGATAAATTGCCTAAAGAAGAAAGGAAAAATATAATAAAAGGCAATATGAATGGATTTCAATATATATAACTTTTGTTATACGGTTATCTTGGATTAGCTGATAGAAGGTGGGCTCACTCAATTTGTAACAATATCGACACTACAGAATAACAAAATTAGGGCAAAAATATATCTTGACAGCCACTGTGGTGTGCCCAAGCCAAGGAGAGAATATAAGTGAATGGAGCTACAGACTATTTTAAGCAAACTTGTTTTGAATGAACTCACTTTAGGTAAAATGCTCAGAAGGAATAAATAGGCCATCTTACATTTGAACTCAGTGTTTGATGTCTTTAATAGTAGGATGGATCAATCTCATATATCAGCTACAATGAGTTGGACAACAAATACCAAAATAGCTTAAAAGGGAAAAATTGTCTCATCAATGAGTATGTCCTACAGTAGGATGGCTTTCAATCTGGTTAATTCTGTGGTTTAATTAATGTTCCTGCCACATATTCATAATGTGGAATACTACTCATCAATAGAAAAGGAACAAGCTACTGTTTTATGTAATAACATAGATGAATCTCAAATCCATTATGCTAAGTGAAAAAGCTAGAGTCAAGGCTATAACTGCATGATTCTATTTATATGATACTCTGGAAAAGGCAAAACAATGACAGAAAAAATATTAGTGGTTACCAAGGGCCAACAGTGGAGGAAGGTGATTGACTACAAAGAGGCATGACAAAAATCTTTGAGGTGATGAAACTTTTCTACATATTGACTGTGGTATTGTTATATGACTATACACATTTGTCAAAATTGATAGGTTTTTGCACCTGTATTTTTGCTGTATTTAAATTATACTTCAATAAATTTAAAAACAAGCAAGAAAGAACAAATTTGTCATCTTCGGTGTGCCTGCCTGTCCTCTGGCTAATTCACCTCATGCTTGCAAGAAGGCTGCCTATTCCCAGGCATCACAGGCAGGTAAGATAATGCCCAGCAGAAGAGAAGCTACTCATTTATATCTTCTCTTTTTACTTGCAGGAAGAATTTTTTCAGAAGCCTCCCTCCCTACCCCTCATAACAGACTTTCCCACACATCTCATAGGCTAGACCTGGGCCCACTCCTTAATCAATTCTGGCGAGGAAAACTAATTATCATAATTGACATGGATTCAAGATTTAACCATGAGCTTGGGATAGAGACAACTTCCCTAAACGCATCTGAACACGTTAGGAATTCACCTGGTAAGGATAAAGCATAGTTGTGGCAAGTGTAACTAGTAGTCGTGAGCAACTAGTAGTGTCTTGTTCAATTGGCTAGTAACGTTGTGATTTCATTCAGTGATAAACTTTAATACAGGCCAACAGGAATGAAATAAGACCAAAAACAAACAAACGAAAAACACCAAGCTAATACTTGGCTTTACTTGCATACTTACATACTCTAATCCTTGCATCTACTAATAGAAACATCTTTCTATAATAGGAATATAATACCCCTCCGTGTAATACTCCTGAGTAAAGTTTCTTGATGAGGGATAGATCTGGAAACTATGTCATATGAGAAATTACTGCAAGAATTAGGCCTGGCATGTGCACTAGCACGTGGAAGACACATTAGATTCAATTTTTGTGTTGTCAAAGACTAGAGAAAGAACCATAAGCAGAAAGTACAGTACAGTGTAAGGAGGAAATTTCAAATGTAGTTAGAGTTGTCCAAAGATTTCTAATGGCGGTGAATTATTCATCACTGTGGATACTCAAGGCTGACTTAGATGATGCCTGCAGGAATGTAGTAGAAGAGGATTCTAGTATCAGATGGATAGTTGAACTGAACATTCTAAGACTCTTTGCAATATTGAGATGGTGCTAAAAAATTTTCTTAAATACACAAGAAAATAGATATGTATGTGTGATTGTGTGTATACAAGATATGCAATTATATATACTGCATATGGCAAAAAAAAGAACTCATTGATTAAAACACTAGAAGGGAATCTATATCAAAATAAAAATGTATGAGGTAGTAAGCTTATAGATGAATTAAAAATAAAATCTAAGGGAAATTTGGATGAGAGTGGAAAATTTCAGCTTACTGTAATACTGCAGAATCCCTGATCTGAGTGGGCTCCATTCACAATGAAACTCCAACCAAACCCCTTTCTTTGGAATGTGGCTCCTTTAAGAGGAAATCAAACCTGATCCCAGCTCTCTGGGCCTGTCCTGATCCTGATCCAGACTCAAAACTTTTGACGTCTTCTCTGTTTATGGTTTATAAGCACGTGTCTCTAGGAAGTACAAGGTTGAAGACACTCATTGACATCAAGATATTTATGAATTTTTACAGGTGTTGGAAAATATCTGATTGACAGCTCATCTATAAAAGGGAGAAAAACAAATCCTTGGGAAATAACTCCTCTATGATTGTGCATAGAGTTCATTCTTTGTTGATGTATTATTATTATTATTTTACCTAATGCAGGCTCTCATTTACCGTTAGTGGAAGCAGAAAGGCCAAGATGAAAATGATTTATCACTGACAGAGCCAAAGGATGAGTTTACATTTCATGAGTTATTATTATTATTTTGCTAATCATGGAAAAATGGTGCTGACTTGAAATCACTCAATGGTAACAGATAAATTTAAGCAACTGCCTTGCTATCAACACTTAAGTGGAAACACAGGATAGCCTAAAGTCTCTAGTATAAAGGATCGTTTAACAACACAGGTGTGCCTGGGTTATTTTTAGTTGCCTACAAAACTTAACGTTAAATAGCAAAGAAATCACACATAAAGCTCTTTTTTGCATGGTCTAGTTATAACTATTAACCTTTACCTCATGTTGAAAGAATTTTGTTTTCAAGTTATTTAAAAGTCCCCATTATCTTACACATAACTTTAAAAATGCATCCTGAACTGAGAAGCTCGCTGGATGGATGTGCTTACTGGGAAAACAGAGAAACAAAAAAGGCCCTAATTAGGAGAAGGCGGTTACACGAGTTCAGTGCAAGAAAACAAAAGGGCGATAACTAGGAAATAAAAAAGACAGAGTATAAACTGGTTGTGTTTTGCTAATTTCAGACACGTACTGAATTCCCAAATTCCATAAAGCTCTATGTTGGGCACTTTCTGATGACGTGATGATGTATAAAACCATTTCATTTCTGCCCCAGTGAGTTCAACATTGTTATAAAGAGAAACAGTAATCCTTATAGTACGGATTTTCTCTAACCTGAATCCTAAGTTAAATTATTTTCCTGGTTCTGGAATTCTTACACTGTTTTTATAGGAAAACATTTTTCAGAAACAACTTACAGTTCTTTCTGGGATCGAAACAAGAAGAACAGGCAGAGAGCTCCCTGTTACCAGCATCTCCTACTAGATGAAGGCCTTCTCTATTGGTCAGGTTGAAAGCTTGTTTTGTTTTTAAAAGCAGTAAATTGGTTATTTATTCAGCCACTAAAACTTAGAGTGAAGGCTTTTGTAACGCTCCTACTGCCGGTGTCTAGAACAGTATATGAAACACTTGAAAGTAAAAGCTGGCCAATATCAACAGCTCCATACACTAGGCAATCTAATTTCTTCTAGACCCCAACACGAAACAGCCTCTGCATCTTCTCTGCTCATGATAATGCTTTTCACTTCTGTGCTTTTTATCCGCTCTGCTTCCCCAACCTGAAATCTTCTCTCCCCCTCCTCAACATTTATTCAGATCCTGCTTCATCTTCAAAGTCCAACAAAATCCCCGCCTCCTACTTGGAGACATAATGCCACAAACTGCACTGGCATCTCTCTCTCTGTTGCTCATTATGCTTATCTGAGAGGAGCCATATTCAGCGCTACTGTTTCGTTTCCTCCAGTTCCAAGGTTATCCACTCTGTCAGCCTGTTAGATTCATTCGAGGTGCTTAAAAAAAAAGTAGCGATCCTCCGGTCTCATCCCAGAATGACTGAATCAGAATCTCTGAGGCTAAGGCCCAGGCATTGCTAGTTTAAAAATATTCCCAGGTGATTGTGATACATAATGAAAATTTGAGAAAACAGTTGGTTTAGGATAGGTTTAACCCAAATCGGTTTGTTACCCATTAAGGCTGTAATTTAAGACCTTTTCTTCTGCTCCTTCTGTTTATTTTTCTGCCGTATGTGTGACAGAGCACGGACAGCACATTTTGGATTCATAAATTCAGATGTCAAAGCTCATTCAGGCCCTGAATGGTGAATCGGCTTCACCTTGCACACCGGCTCCAATCAATTGATAGTTACTTCCTCCACATCGCGCTGAGAAGGATTCTGAGGACGCTCTGGGTTCAGCAGGAAAATGTGCAGTCCTCCAAGACTGTTGGCCACATGGCTGGAGGAGCAGGGAAGACTCAGCATGCATGCTAAGTATTTTCTATCCCTGTTCTAGAAGATATTCTCATTATATAGATGCATAAACTGAGGTCCATATGGATTAGACTTGCCCAAAGGAGCCCTGCATATTAGAAAAAATGAGGTAAAACTTGAATCCAGTCTCCAGGCTCCCCAAAGAGTGAATTCTTAGAGCCCTCCTGGCTTGATTATAAACCCTTTTGTGCTCTAGCCCGTCCCATGTTGCTCTCTGTGCTCTGGTGTCCTTGTTGTCTCAGTTCTCGTTCTTTTGGCCTCAAGTACCCCTCGTTTCCTCCACATTGTCCACAGTGCATGGAATACATGCCAATAAAACTCAGCTGGCCTGATTGATGGATGGTTCCTCTCTTCTGGTCATAGTTTTCACAGATGCTATTGTCCTAGAAAAAGGCCAAACTAAAAAGGTCTCAGAATGAAAGGAATGCCGTACTTGAAATCATCTCGGTCCGAGAAGACTCCCCCATAAGAGCTAGTCTTCACATAGTCAGTGGTGTTTGGGAAGTGTTGAGAAGGGTGCTAAATATCCTACAAGAATACCGGCTCCACCTGCCATCTTGCAACCTTCTTCTTTTTCTCTCACACCTATGTAGCACACGCAGGCATGCAAACCCACACCATAAACCCTTAGACTTTTTATTTTAATTCTGCAGAGTCACAGTAACTAGGAGAAGTAAAAGTAACATAAACTAACTCTTTAAAAATCCAATGTACAATAGAAAAAAAAGCCTGTATGAACTATCCAATTTATATGTACACTAAAGCAATTTTTTCATCAGTGTCTGGTTTAATGTGGATTAGATTATATTAGTGGCTGCCCTCCACCCAACCCACCTCCTTCATTTTCAGTTTCCTTAATTTCAACCGTCTTTGATGGTTCTGAATGGAAAAGCCCCCTTGTCGCCAGTGGTTAAGGGTTATTATTAACAAGATTACCGAGGAAAAGCTTACGTGCCCGGGCTCCTGCTCATAAGAGATTCGCTTAAGGGGCAGTAAGACTTTCAACTTAGTTTTCAAGTTTTATTGTCCTCAGAAAAGATTCAAAACTTTTCCTGAAATAAATAAGCCAACTGCTGTTCTCACTTTGTATAAATTATTGTCAACAGAAATGCCAAATCATAAATGAGCTATTTCACAAAAAAAATTTGCATTTTTAAAAATAAAACAAAAATTCAAACCTCAAAGAGTGTTTCTTCTCTAATTTTCTGTTCTGTCAGATATTCCGTGTTATCTCCGATGTGACTTTGGCAGATAACGTCCTCTATATGAAAACAACTGCCCTGTGAACTGTAAACGATGTCTAAGGGTTTTTTTAAGACAAAGGTGTCTGGATTGATAGTTTTTGGAGGTCCTCCAGGTTGTAAATATCTCTGTCTAATGGTTTTTAGCCAGCCTAGTTTAATAGCAAACATCTCAAATGTTTGAAAGTGAAAGAAATTTTTTTAAAAATATGTAAGCCTGAATAATGCTTGAATGGGTAAAAGTAAATAGTGCCATGACAATCCTGCATTTTTGTCAAAGGGGGAATTTTCTGTTCCCATAACCATAATCTCTCTAATTCCACTAGCCAATTATAGGGTGTGAGGTAGTAATGTTCTAAAGGGGAAATGCCATTCCCTTGACCTCAGAACTAGAGGGACTAGGTAATGGGCTGGGTAAAGAGCATAAAATAATAAGCATGCACAGCACAGTAAGGTGAAATGGAAAGAGAATGTAATCATAACAACTTTGATCTTCATGCTTTGAATTTGCTGTTTTCCTGTGTGGCTGGCTGTTCACAGAGAATGACTTAAACTTCCCACCATAGACAACTCCTCAAATAAGTGTTGCTTTCATCCAGCAACTTCTCAAAGTGGTGACCTATTTTGATGGACTTCAGGAAAGTTTTCAAGTAGATTTCTTCCATACCAACCGACCCGTTTCTTGTTTGAAGGACACACGCACACATTCTTTATAACTAAACATTTCCAAAAGTTTAGTAATTTCCATGTACAAAGAATACAAACCACATTGTCTGTAGATAAAGACAATAACGCCCCCTACTGAAAGTGTATATTACTTTTTTCTTTTGTCTTCCTTGGGCTATAGTGAGCTTAAACTTTTTGAAAATCCTGCAGCATTTATGTCTACCCAAGAAATTTATCACTCATTGCCTTAATCATAAGTCTTATGCAAGTACTTGTGTGTCTACACACTCATACCCCATCTTAATTAATTAATTGATTGTTTTACCAAGTAGATGCTACTTTCCCTAAGACAGAGATAAGACTTACTCATCTTGGTGTCCCCCTTGTGGGAGCCAGTACGGCTTTTGCATTTGAGGGTACAAGTACCTGAGCCAGACAGGCTCTGCAACTTGCTAACAATTTAATGTCTCTGAGCCTTAGTTTTCTTGCCTGTAATATGAAGCTAGCTCAACATACCTCACAGACTTGTTAAAATATTAAATAATATAATACCTATTATTATGTAGTGTATATATATATATATATATATATATATAGGAATTGGTTGTTAGTAATTACTCAGAATTTTATCTCTATCATTAACCATAATATATGAAAGAGAAAAATGAGACAAGAAGTTTTAGTTTAGCTCACGTATCATTTACGATCCTAACAGGAAATCAATAGTACACTCAAACTGGGATAATTTGAGAAGAGTTGATTTACTAAAGGACTAATAACAAAGGTATGGGAGGCTATAGGAGAACTCTAAGGGGTAGTGCAGAGACCTGGAGGGATAAAGGGAATAAGAGGTTACTGGAGCCAGTGCAGGGTGAGACCTGTGGTGTGTCCTCATGACCTCTTCTTTGTCCCCGTTTCTCCGTATAGTGCACTGCTCCTTATTTAGCATTTTTAACCCACATAGGTCCCTGTCTGTCCTTCCCAAGCCCTCCAATTAGCTGTTCGGATAGACAATCTGCATTTTGATTATTGCTGCCTCAGTTCTTCCCACACCCCAGCCCAGAAACATTCTTTGTTTCTTTCTTTGCTCAATAAGTAATGAATGACCTTGATCCCTTGACTAGGACTTTTCCTGTGGAAAGTTTTTCGGCCACTACCCTTTACCGCTCCTTCTTATCACCAGAAATTGCACCATTTCTGAAATCACAGTTTCTAACATTCCACTCTCCAACTACAACCTCCTGTGCCCCCAGCCCTCTTGCTCAAGCTGCCATGGCTTCCCAGGTAGCAGTTACTTCCCTAGTTAGGAAGTTAGTGGATCAGCTCTGTCCCCTGAAAGTAGATGAATGATAATGAGCAGACAGATATAAATACACTTTAAAACAGAAAAAAAAAAAAAGAAGTCTTTCTCTTGGAAATTTGGGAAAGATAAATGAGCAAAGATAAACAGAGATGAATGGTGGTTTCACTGAGTCATCTTATGGACCTCTCCTAGAATTTCCATGAGTTTCTGCTCTGCATTTTCCAGGGTTTATAGTTTCTTTCTTTAACGTTTAAGGGAGTCAGGGTTAGTTTCTTGGTTTCTAACTAAGGAAAACTAACAGTTTCATGTCAACACTATAACTCTTATTCCATGAATTTCACATTTCAAATCTATTGACTCTATCATTTTCCTTCCATCCATCAGTCTCCTCAACTCTTACTATTCCCTTATTTTCCAATTCAGATTCCATAGTCCATTTTATAACCATAGACCAGTAAATATCCTCATTGCCTCTGTCATCTTTCCAGCAAAATCCCAACCATTCACTTTTTCCAGGTTTGCATCTATGAAACTGTGGCTTGCTGGAGAAATGTCACAATTGGTCAGATTCTGCCACCAGAATATGTCTCAAATTTGCCCAACTCTTTATTTCTACTGTGAACAAAAACTAAACCCTGTGGTTTGTCATTAGACTACTCCAGGCTCTGATAGTATCTTAGGATGCATTCTTGATCCATTCCAATTCACTCTTCACAAAACAGCCAAAGTGAGTTTTGTAGAATATAAAATCTGTTATGCCAGTGCCTTGTGTAAACTTCTTCAATGGCAATCTTTTGTTGTGAGAAAAAAAAAAATCTAGTTTCCAATTGTTGCTGAAAGGCCCTGCCTGATCTGGTTCCTGTTTAATGTTCCAATGCCATTTTCTCTCCTCCTTGCTATACTTGGGTAACCACCCTTCTTTCAATTCTGCAAAAGGCGTATATTGTCACCTCAGGGCCTTTGCACATGCTATCCCCTTTCCTAGAACACTTCTTTTCCTCCTTTATGAATGGCTGACTCCTTCTGTTTCTTAGGTACTTGCTTAAATGTAATCTCCTGTGACTGCTTAATCTGAATAGTCCCCCTCTTCCCTTCTCCATTCTCTCCCCAATACTCCATTCTTTTCCTTTATGGCTTGATTACTGATTACCACCTCTACTACATTCTGTGTGAGGTCAAGACCAAGGCTGTTCTGTTTGTCTTTATATGCCCCATGCCTAGTATAGTCTTCATTCATCAATATTTATTGATGATCAATAAATATTAAATGAGTGAATGAAACTTTCAATATTAGATAGTGGGCAAAAGGGGGTTATGAGTAGCTTTTGAGCAAGGGAATTATATGCTGTATCACTAATTTAGCTGGATTAATTTAGTGATATGAAAAAATAACTTAAAAATTAAGTGAGAGAAGTAAAATGATCTCTTTTAATAAAATAAAACTCAAGACTTCCAAGGTTAGCTATTTCAGAGTTCAGGTGATCTGAGCCTTGCTCTCTTCAGTTATGTTTTTTCCTCCTAAATTTCCTCTTCCTTTGATTATTTCCCTCATGCCTTGCTTGCACCTGGAGTTACTGCCCCCTGCAAATGCTCTGACCCAAGTATAGATAATCCAGCGCTTTATAGCACAGCTAAGTTAAACTGAGAAATACAAAATATGTTGCTAAATACTACGGAGAACAAATGCCCAAAGGAATAAACACAAAGAATATAAAAAGTACAAGGAGTCCAACTTATAAACTACAAGCGTCCAATCCTGCTCACTCTAACTCCATGCAGAGCGCACAGCCTCTGGCTCACCCTGCCTCTTGCCAGAGCGGCCTGTACTTGAGCTCCAAAGGGCTGACACAAGTCACTGCCTTTGTCTGGAACTCTCATTTCCTAAATCTCCCTGATCCCAGAAACGAGGCCCCCACCCTGGGCCTCCATGTCCTAGAGCAGCCTGCTCTGATCCTCCTCCACTTGCCCTTCATGTGATGTGAGGCATCTGATGGACCAAGGACACCTGCTCGTCCAGAGGCTATAACCTCCTGTCACCATTTCTAAATCATGCTCCAGGAACCGGGGCCTCTGGCATAAGTGCCACAGTTCCAGTCCCAGAGGCCTTGCGGGCCTCTTCCTGGCTCCACCGTCGAAGGGCAGATCATTTTCTGGAGGGTATGCACCACTTGGCCCAAGGGTGGCCACAGGGCAGCTGTTTACAGGCGTGTGGACAGAGCTTGGACATGTAGGCTGGGGGGGCCACATGCATGTGCATAAGGACCTCTTGCGGTGTACGACAGACTGGGATGAACGAGAGGGTAGGAAAAGATTTAATAAGAGCAGTTGAATTATCTTTATTATTATCAGGTATGAAACAAATATTTAAAATTAAAAATAATCATTAAAAGTTAGAAATTATGGGAATATAGAAAAGTTTGAACTTGAATATACAAAGTTTGGAAGCGACCTTTATTTATTGTCGTATGCCCACACTCTCTACATTAAACGAGGTTTAGCCTCACTTCGTAGAGTCCATATACAGTTCCACATACGTAAGAAAGTGACCTACATTCTAGCTTGATGGTTAGGAGAGTGGAAACCCACATACAGATGTTTGGATGTTTTCCAACTGAAATAAGCCATTTGCTTTTCTTCATAGTACTGAAAGGGGATGAGCAAAAATATTAAAAGGCAAAGATAAACAGAACTGGCTGAATCGTCCAAGACTGACTCCATTTAGGTCAAGGTCGTATGATATATCAGTGTGGTTTTAATTATATTGTTTTCTGGTGAGCATTATGGGTGTGTCCCATTCCAATTGCAATTATTTCATATAATTTTCAACTGCCTGCGTTACAGTGAGCCACACTCTTCAGCATTCTATCAATCAGAACTCCACCTAATTTCAGTGGGAATATTTATGAGGATAAACTGAACATTTGTAGCTAATGACTTGGAAAGCAACAACAATCTGTGGAGTAAAACATAACTTCGTACATAGAAGAAATGTTCTTTGTTTTGTCAAACAATTGCTAAAAGAAGTACTGTTAAACAGTATTTCGGAATTTACCTATTTAAATCACCAGAAGGTGTTTTCATTATTTCAAACAATTACAACAATAATTTAAAACTTCTGGTTAAAATAGAAACTGCACGAAATAACCATGCAAAATCATGTAGTTGAGCCAAAAAATCCTGGATTATTCTGGAGATTCGACATCATTGTATATTTTTGAGAGTGTTGCTTCTGTGCAAAGTCTCATTAGACTTTTTCATAAAAGTGAATTTAAAATGACTAGGGTAAGATTGGTTAGTTTTAGAAAATTTGCAGCTTACCTTCAAGCACTTCATATGAACTATAGATTTTTAAATAACCCTTAATTTAAAATGTATTAACTTTGAAATGATCCTGCCATGTGGGTATATATAAATGAGGTATACTGCTTGGGTGGACTCTACTGTTGAAGCTATCTGAATGGATATACAGCTCATCAAAACATTAAATAAAGGGGCCATGAGCCCAGCTCAGTGGCATAGTGGTTATGTTCAATGTGCTCTGCTCTGGCGGCCCAGGTTCGTGGGTTCAGATCCCGGGCATGGACCTACACCGTTCATCACGCCATGCTATGGCAGTGACCCACAGACAAAATAGAGAAAGGATTGGCACAGATCTTAGCTCAGGGTGAATCTTCCTTTGCAAAAAATAAATAAATAATAAAGGGGCTGCACTTCAGTGGCTCTTAATGCCTCTCTAATGTTCTCTATATGCCTATGTGTGCATGTTTCTTACTCTTTTGACATAACCAAATTTCCAGAAGCAGTCTAATGTGTTATAGTAACAGAACTAAAATCTGCAGAATTTTGTCTCCTCATCTTCATATTAGGATATTGTATCCTTAGTATTCATATAAGTGGTAAGTTTGATAATCAAACATAACAACTCTTCTTCCATTATAAAAATGACATAGATTACAGGGGGCTCTATCTCAGTTCTACATTAGAAGAAAAAGCAACAAAGGATATTATTTGCCAAGTTAACATTTTTAAGTCTTAATTCTCTAATCAAAACAATGCAAAAATGAAATTAAGTTTTCACTGAAATTCAATACCCTCACCAAACCTTTAGTTTTTACCATCATAGACCATCATGCTATATGAAAACTCTAAGATTTAGGATCATGGAAATAATGGAGCTTCATCAGAAATTTACAGTCACATTGTTTAGACACCATTCAGTGTATTTATTTATTTTTGGTGACTGAAAAAGCTCTGAAAGACAGTGCTTAAATTGTCAGCATTGCTCCAGTGTTTATGTAGTGTGACTAAAATAATGAAAGTGACTTATTGTTCTTGGATAGGAGCCTGATTTTCAACGACATTAAATTGACCCAATTGTGGCCAGCATTATAGCATTGTATGACAATTTTCAGAAATAAGCAACTATAATACTCTTAAAAAAAGAGAGAATAAAAGAAACATAAAATTTGTTGCATCAAATAATATATTAAATAATTTAATTATTTGAATTTTATTATAAAATATATTGTTTATAATAATAATGTTACTATTAGTAAAAATTATTTTGGTGAATAAGAATAAGTTGGGATAAAACCATAGAAAAGCTATAGCATTGGAGAATACCTTTGTAATTGAAAAGTCTAATGTATTTGTGGTCACTTGCTCTTCAAAATACTTAGAGAAGTGGAGAGAATATCAAATACTGGTTCTGATTTAGACATATTATTGGGATAGGACTGAATACTGTATGTATTTTGTTATTATTGAAAAAGGAAACGCATTTACTTATATTATTTTACATGGGTGCTGGTGAGGACCAGTGTATGTGGACTTCGAAATATCCAGTTGTTTGGAGTCCTATAAATAATCTATCTTACTGATCCATTCAGATACCCAGATATCATGTGGATATTTCATTATGAACACGGTCCTTATCATGAAAATATCATGAAAATTGATTTGTGCTTCCACTCAACTTGTTGGTCCCAAGAAAGAGCAGAGAACAGTCTCTTCTTTGCTGATTTGTTTCTTTACAAAGGCATTGCTTTATCGATTGTTTTCACTTCGTTTAAACTTAGAATACGGATTTGATCTGTGCACGTAGTTATCAGTGACACTTTGTTAACAGCAGCAAGATGAAGTTGACAGTGTCATAACAAGAACATTTTATTAATTGTCCTGCCTGGGCACCAGCCCAAGGTAAAGCCAACAGGATAAATGGCCTATTGCCATGACTTTCAAGAGAAGATTATAGTACTATTCTTCTCTTTCTAGCATTGGCTCAATTCCCACTCTTTAATTGATCTGCAAGAGGCTGACACTATTATTTTTCTTCATTTTCTTGTTTTGGGGTTGCCTAATGGATTTCCTCCCTTATTACTCTACTCACATCCCATTATTCTCACTATGTTATTGTATGTAATTTGTAAAAATTTTTAGTTTCCTTGCCTTGTTTTCAGCTCTCAATACCAGATTTTATGATTAACTCATTCCTAGGTTCTTTTTTATTATTCTATTTTATATATATCAAGAATTTCAGACTTGCAGGCAGAGAGAGAGAATGGGAGATGGAGAGAGTGAGGGAGAGAAGTCAGAAATTTATGTCTTTTAGTCAAGAACTTAATTTTTTGCCAGAAAGTACAAGGTAAAAAATATTTTACTGAGAACAGCTTAGATTTTAAAGTTACCTTGAGAACTTTATCAGCCAAGGCAACGGAATGCAACGTTATAATAATGGTACACTGAAGTAAGAAATTGTTCTAGAATGTACTTTTTTCAGGCCTTTTGCTTTACAACACAAATTCCATCGTATTTTTTCAGAAAATTTCAAGGGAAGCTTTTAGAAACTGTTGTCTTTTTGATCAGGCAACTGAAAGCTGATAGCTAATTTATACCTTGGATAGAAGCTGTGTTAGGTAAAAACCAGTTCTTAGCAACTTTATAGCAACTGATTCCAAACAATTTTATATCAAGGTATGTCAACATGGCCATAAAAAAATAACATGCAATCAAATCTACATCAAGTATAAATTGGAAAATAAATAACCGAAATATTTTACCTAAATGAAAAATTCTACATATATATAATTGTTCAGTGATTGCCTACATAGCTTAGTAAAAGAACTGTGTTTTTTATATAGAATTTTGTTAAGCATCCAAACTAAATAGATGCCATGATTAAATGTCGACGTCGTGCCCATTTAGTTTGAGATTATAATTATAATCTCATTAACGTGACTATTTTCTAATGGAGAAAAAAAAAAAACCCCTTGATTTGTCTGGTCAAATATAAACCACAAAGAAGCCTTTTCAGTGTCCTAGTGAGATGTAATGCTATCTAGATCTATAAAAGATCTAAGTTACATGATATTGTCAATTTTTGAAAAGTAAGATAATTTTATCAATGAATAATTTGTGTCTGATGGCCTTGACATGGCATATTTTAAAAAGAAGAACTAACTCTGTCAACATATGGTGTTTAATCACTCAGGAAGTAATTTTATTTTTGTGTAAGAAGAATTCATGGTAGATAAGCTGCAATTTTTCTCATAGCCAAGCGTTTTAGAGAATGACCAGAGCAGTGTCTCATATTCTTTTAACATCCAATGAGGATAATCCATGATTGTAGGGGAGCAGAATGCTAGTAATCGATTTAGTCACACTTTTGATACTAATGTGTCAGCTGCCAATATGCCAGATATGTTTCAATAACAACGCAAAGGCCAGGATATTTTTTTTTTATTTGCATGTGTGCACTTGGTAGAAATGTGCTTCTTGTGATAATTTGGAACTTCCTGAATTAACAATATCTTTACTTGCCAATAATCCACTCAAATTTTATAAACCTAAATGACGGAGATTACGCATAAGAGCACCACTCAACATTGGTACACTTCACTAAATACATCTTTGGAAGTGAATAAGATCTAATCCATTAGTCATCATTCTAAAATATTCCTCATTATTCTATAGTCAAAATTCACATATATAGTCAACATAATTACCTAAGATAATCTTATATTCCAAAGATCCAAGAGAATTTCAAATGACAATATTTTCTAAAGTAATTCATCTGGAAATCATTTTCCCTAAATAATTTTTTCTACTGTAGGTCTTCAGGTTTCTGTGATATCTTCAGATGGCTTATTACAGTGTTGAGTGATGTAATACATATCCTATGGAGGTTTTTTGGGGGGCTATTTTCCTAGTATGCTTATCATGGTGCAGCTCTATTGAGAGTCTGACATTCCTCAGGGGTCACACTCAGGTATTTTAGGCCCCAAACTGTCCATAGTTTATGGCAGGAAACACCAGAACATTAACTAAATATCTGGGAGAGCTTGAGTGAATTCAAACATAACTTTCAACAAAAAAAATACATAGACCTCTCTGAAGGCACCCCTTTGAACCACCTCCTTAGTAAAATAGGATGAGATGTGACTGTGAAATCTTTGTGATGGATATCAGCAATGCTTCTCACACATCTAGGGGCCCCAAAGTGAACAAAATCTCACTTGAGTATCTAATATTCAAGAGGGCTGGTTTACAATTTTCTAAACTTGATGACTGTTTTCAAACGCCTCTTTAGGCAGCAACACAGCTTTTTGACTGTTTTTTTAAGTCTTAGCTGAGGCATCTTCACTTTGGTGATCCCTACTAAAAAAAAAAAAAAGCACTTCGAGGAAACACTGAACAAGTCCAACTATAGTTTTCTAAGAAATATAGAAAGATATTTTTAACCAAATATCTCCTTATTTAAACCGAGAATCAAATTTTTATAGGTGCAAAACAGCAACGGGACAACTTGTGCAGGGTTTCCTCAAAGTTCCCCTCCACCAATGCAAATTCCCTTGCAAAAATATCTCAGTATCTCCCAGGATTCAACGCCTGGGGTAGGGGGGTGCCCCTCAGAGAAATGGGACAAATTCTCTATTAGAAATGAGAACCATATAATGATATCAGTTGGGGCTTTTTATGTTTGCAAGTGATAAATATCGGGCTAACTTTAGCACAAAAGAGAACTTTTGGTTCCAGTAAGCTCAGGACACTGAGGCGGCTCACAGAGTCCACAGACTAGCTGTGAGAATCTGTCTCCAAGGGAGTGAAATGTGGTACTTCTCATCTAGTACCCTCTCACTCTCTTCCTCAGTTTCTTTCTATCTCTATAGCTTTCTCTCTTTCTTTTAAATCGTGGACTATCTTTGCGTACTCATATAACACCATCCTAAAGGAAACAAATTTCCCCAGTTGTCTGTGGACTATGCTTCTGGAAGCCTCAATTTAACAACTCAATGTTGTTGGGGGGAGGCTGTCATTTCCCAGTGTCAATGTAACCATTCCAAGGACGAATTCTGATTTGTCTTACCTGGGTCACATGCCCATTTATTGACTCAATCACTGTTATTAGAGAGATGGGATTCTGTGACGAGTTAAAACTAGGTCATTTGTGGCCAAAGGACAGGATCTTAGAAGAAAAGCTGACCAAAAGCAGTAGTGACCACACACCAGGTGTCCTTTTGCCAAGAAGCTCAACACTAAATGTATAGCTCCTTTACAATAGCAGTGTTATCCCAGGTCTCCTATATGTCTAAGTTCCTAGATTTTTAAAATATTTTTGTTAAAATAAATAATGATTCTGTTTCTTAAACTTGTTTTAATACTATAAATCATTTCAGAATCTGTTTGGAGATAGGTAGTCTATAAATTACAAAACAAAGTAATAGATTAAATATAACTAGATTTCCAGCAGATCAAAGCATTATCTATTTTAGAATAGTTAAAGGAAGCATCATAATTTTATCTTAGCAAATGTGGATTGCTATTCCACAAAGAAAGTGGCCTAAAAAACTTAGGGACTATACAGAGTATTGCCACTACCCACTGGGTGACTTTAACAGTAGTCAAACTACATTCTGCTGTGACTTTAATTGTTAATGTCATATTAAAATAACTCCTTGATGTGATTTGATCTTCTTGCTTCTGGAAATGCCTGAGCTAATTTAAAGTCTATAGGTGACCAAGGAGAGTCAATGACCTAATATTATGAGATGCTGCTAAATCATAATTAGTTTTCAGAGAATGAAATGAGAAACAATCTATAACATTTTTCAGTCACTACATTTTAAAAATTACAATTATTATTGGGTTGTCATACACTTGGTGGAATTTGTCAGTAAATAACAAAGACGTGCGTTGTAAACAGTGAATAAGGGTTGCATATACAGTTATTTTAGAGTCCAAGAGGATGTGCTTAAAGGTATCACATGAACTCTTTGGTCTCTAGAAAAACGTGTCTCAATTTAGCTTACCACTGTTATAGAACCTAGTGTTTGAAAAGGTACAACCTGAGCTTTAGGATGTTTGCCAAACCACTCACTTAGAAATTAGAGGGTCTAATAAATATACGATTTGCTGCCTACAGTGGAAAAATAAACCCATTGGATATCCCAGCTCTATCAGAAACAGGTTGTGTTCCAGTTATCAGAACCACTCATGAGCTCCCAGGAGCATCCTCAGGACTATATCTGTCTCTCTAAGGTTCTTGCTGAGCTTCTGACGTCTCCATTTTTTCAAAATCTCTCTTGGTTCCCCACTGTCTGCAGTTTCTCTCAGGGGATACCGAAGCGAAAGGTCCATATTGACTTTTCCCCAGAGGATCTTTCCTTTTCACTGTGAGATCCTGAAATTCCACACAAAATCTTTCATGACCTCTTAAGAACCAACCAAAGGATAATTTCAGGCTTGAAAGGGGAATCATCCCAGGTGGTGTAGTAAGTTGATTTTAGGATATAAAGTCCTAATTCCTGGAACTTAAAATGTTACTAATTATTTAGAAAAGAGTATTCACAGATATAATTAAATTAAGGATTTTAAGATGAGGAGATTACCCTGGATATTGTAGGTATGCCCTAAATCCAATGACAAATGTCCCTACAAAAGACTAAGAGAGGAGAGACACAGACAGAGGAGGAGCAGGCGGTGTGACCACGGACACGGCGGTTGGAGAGAAGTGACTACAAGCCCAGGAATGCCTGGCACCACCAGAAACTGGAAGAGAAAAGGAATGGAATCTCCCCTCATGCTTGCGGAGGGAGCAGGGCCCTGCTGACACCTTGATTTGGAACATCTGGCCCCCAGAACTCTGAACAAATAGATTTCCATTGTTTTAAGCCACCAAGTGTGTGACAATTTACTACTGTCATCCTAGAAAATGAATACAGGTGGAAAGCGTGCCTCTAAACCAGAGTGGCCAAACAGAATTTTTCCTGCAAGTCCCAGGATGCATGTATATTCGGGGATTTTTTTAACCTTCAACTATGAGTCTTTACCTGGGGTTTAAAGAATTCTCTGGGATTTGGAGAAAATAGGTAATGAGTTAGATCTTTTGCAACCAAATGGAATCTAGTTATAGGTTACAAGACCCTTTCTAGTAAACAGAAATGCATGGAAAAGCTCCTATCCTAGAGGAATCGGTAAATCTTTCTAGTATTTTGGAAGATGATTGTTTAATCTTTAATAAGACAAAGAACTTTGTCTTATTTTCTGCTCCTGCTAGGACTTTGAGACGTGGAGGCCCTCTCTCTTCTGGGCTACTGTAGCATTCTTTGTCTGCCATCTTTGCACATATCACATTGTACTGCAATATCTGCACACATATAGGTCTTCCTTATTGTACAAAACTCTCTGAGGTCTACAACTTATTCATGTTTGCATCCAAGCACAGTGTCTTGACAACCAGTAGGTGTTCAATAAGTGTTTGATGACTAAATGAATGAATGAATGACACCAAGCCAAGCCTGAGACTTTTTTTTCTTTTTCTAAGATTTGATGACACAGTTTGGTAACACTCCTAAGTCCTATAGAATATTCAAGGAAAGCACACTTGATTATAATTCTCTAATAGCTTTTTCTGACATGTCTCTGGGTACTGAGACCTTCCTTGCGCTTACTCACGACAGCCTCTTCTCACGCATCCACTTTATTATCCAAACAACCATAAAGACTTCTGGCCAGAGCTGGTGTTGTGTGTGTGGATACGCCAAGTCTGATTAAGCAGTTCTTCCTAGTCCCATCCTCTAACTTACTCTCAAACCCTGTGCTCCACCAGGAGGACACGAAACGTGGGGGTCTGACCACAATGACCACAATCCTGTCTTTTGACAATCCTGACTTTTGGCCACAGCAGTAAAATTCTGTTTATCTATATAACCAAGATTCACTGTCAACATTGCAATTTAAAGGAAAGAGAAAGAAGAAAAAGGAGGAGGAGGAAGAGAAGTTGTTTTTGAGATAAGTCTTTGGTTCTTTTCTCAGTTCTCTAGCTCAGTTCTAGCGTCACATAGGTAACTAAGTGCCTTCCGAATGAATGAATCATAGTCTCTCGAAGTTAAGACAACCAAGCTTTTTTAAAGCTTATACTTGATAAAACTGAGATAGAGAGAATCCAAGAGACTTACTCTAGGTCGTACAAACAGATAGATGCAAAGCAAGGACCAGGGCCTAGATATCCATACTCTGAGTCCATTCTCCATTATACCTTTCTGTGTTATTTGTTATATAGCTTTAGTTTTATAAAACTGATGTATGATTACAGACAAAATAAGCTCACATATCATACAAAGGTATAAATAAAAATATGAAGCTTAGATGAAATATCAACATCCCCAAGTAAACATTCTTAGTGAACATATTTTCAGGTATTTCTCTCTGTATCTACCCACATATACACAATTTTATACAAATATAACACTCTACTTGATATTCTATAATCTGTTTTTTCTTCTCTCTACAATAGGCCTTATGCTTTCTTTCCATGTTATTAAACATATGTCCACTCAATTACTCCTAATGGTTATATAGTATTTCGTTATACCTTTAGACTATATTTTAAGCTACCATCCACATTTTTGGAGATTTAGGTTATTCCCAAATTTTGGCTCTTATAAACAATCGAATATTATAATCCTGTTTCATTGTGTGCTCTGAATCAACTTAACTGTACCACCTATTATGATGGTGAGAAACTGATCACTTTCTTCTCTCTTATGTGTACATTGTGTAGATAACCTGTGGTCAGAATGCCGGCTTTGTGGCCTTGGGCAAGTCACTGAACCACTCTGTGCCTCAATTTCCTCACCTGTAAGTACAACATTTGCTTCATAGGACTACGGTGAAGATTTTACAAAGCTAACATAAACATATTGACTGTTGCTTAGCGCATGACCCTCAACAAATGTCATCCAGGATGAAGAGTGGGGAGGCTCGATTTATGTGACTAGAGTCTCAACACCAAAGGCTCAGCTGAGACCTATGCAAAAATATCCCTTTATGATCAAATTAAACACACCAACTCAGATATGGGTAGCTAAGAAATGACTGAAAGTGGGTAAATTTGATCACATTTATGCCAAATTATGGATTACTGATTTCTCTTTCTCTTCCGTGAGGGCAGAAGCTATGTTTTTTTGTTTACTGTCATATCCCAAGTAGCTAAAAGACTACCTGGTTAATAACGATGACGATAATAGTAATAATAATAATATAAAGGTAGTAAGAGTAGCTAAAATTCACAGAATAAAAACATAAGCTCCTGGAAGTACAGGGAAGAGTCTTTGCAACATGAGCAGTGCCAGGTCAAGAAAGTTAAGACCTTTGACCTCTGACTCATCAAGTTACACAGTGACAGCTGGGAGCCCCATCTAACACAGTTTGAGAGTTCATAGAAGGTCTCTCTACTTGGTCCTGCTGCTCATATCCTCTCATTTCTCTAGGAGTTTCTATCTAAGAAGATTCCCATCTAACCCATTGGGTTGTATAACCCTATTGAACTGTGAGGCCTCACTGGAATACTGACTGGAAAAGTCAGAAAAAGTCTCAACGCCTTAGAAAAAGAAAGAACAATCTGTTTGGTAACAGGGACCAGACAAGGGACAACGGTGCTTCTACAAATCAAACCTTTATCATTTCTAAAAACAAAAAGTTGGGGTTAACTCCGCCACAAGTTACTACCAAATACAACTATAAGAACACTAAAGAAACAGAAATAAAATGGAAAATGGAGCCACAGAACTTGTGGATAAACATATAGACTTTCCAAACCGAATTGAGGGGCTCTAAAATCTTCTCAAAATATTGTCACAGCCTTAATCTTCGTGATATTTTATTACTGCACTAAACAAATGAGTATTCTTTGCGTGGAAAATAGCATTCCCAATGTTGAGATGAAATATTAAATTCAAATAGAGGTGTTCCGTCTTTAAAGATTCTTTGTCAACTTTAGAAGTTCTTTGGTTTAACTATCATTTAGAAAAGAACTGATTCACAGTCGTCTTTCAATTGGTATGTTTTTCTGAACAAAGGAAAGGTGATATTACGTTGTTTCCTAATTCTAATTTAATCTCAGATACTCTATGCAATATTCCAGCATAAATATGCCCAATAATACTTCTGAGCCTTTTGGTAAAAATACACTCTTTTTTTCTACCCACAACTTATTTGTGTCCCAGTCTTCTTTCATTTATTTCTTTACTCTTGTTCAAATTCTTTTTGCTGTGTTATCCAGGGAAGCTCAGTGAGTGTTATGTATTGTTTTTAGAATGAGTTTTCTTATCACTTGAAAATTAAATGTTCTGTCAAAAACACAAACGTATAGGGACCTGTCCAGCGGTGTAGCGGTTAGATTTGCTCACTCCGCTTCGCAGCCTGGGGTTTGCAGGTTTGGATCCCAGGTGCGGACCTATGCACTGCTCATCAGGCCATTCTATGGCAGGCGTCCCACACAGAAAATAAAGGAAGATGGGCACAGATGTTAGCTCAGGGCCAATCTTTCTTCCTCAAAAAAAAAAAAAAAAAGACAAATGTGTAGCAATTTACAATTTTAAAAGCTCTCTTTAATTTATTTCAGTTTGTATTTGTTGAATTAATGATTTATACAGATTGAGGAAAATTTGAACTAGAAATGCACATATATATACAGCTCATTCAAATCATGGAGAATAATATACAATCAACATGTACATTAGGTTACACCCTGTAAAATTGCCCATATTGCTACAAAATGGCAATTTGATATAGTTCACCGTTATACATATATGCTCTATGGAAAATACTTTTCTATAATGACTATTAAATCAAACATTTGATTATGCAAACTACAATCAGGGCAAACTTGTAAATGAGTTGTTTACTTAACATGACTTATGTGAAAATTATTTTCCAGAGAGTACCAAATAATATTTTAAAACCTCAACTTTTCCAAGTCTAAAATATAAATGACGAGTAATGAAGATATTGAAACTAGCTATTTGAATTGAATGAAACATTTGATTTTAACAAACCAATGTCTAATATACCATAGAATTAATTTACTTGAATTAAACATTTCACTGTAATGAAACAATGTTTAATATCGGGGGCTCACTGTGCTTACATTTTGAGAGTAAATAAATATTTTTGTTGTTGTTAAGGAAGATTGATGCTGAGCTAACATCTGTAGCCAATCTTCCTCTTTTTGCTTGAGGAAGATTGTCCCTGAGCTAACCTCTGTTTTGTATGTGGGATGACACCACAGCCTGGCTTAGTGAGCAGTATGGAGGTCCACATCTGGGATCTGAACCGCGAACCCCAGGCTGCTGAAGTGGAGTGCACAAACTTAACCACTGTGCCACCAAGCCAGGCCCAAATTAATTTTTATAATATTGTTAAAATGTTATCAAGGAAGAGAGTTCTTTAAGCTGTCATTGATACCCAAGTGTCCGGTCTATATTCACCAAACAAAAATGGAAGGGCCATTTTGGAATTGGCCAAATGCCTAGTTGAAGAGGGAAGAGTTGGGCTGTCAGGTAAGTATTAATTCATTCAACGCAGGTTGGGAATAATTGAGCAAAACAAATGAACGAAAAAGCAGGGCTCTGGTAGTTAGAGGATCTGGGTTTTCAGCCCCCCTTCTCTTACCAACTAAGCGGTCCTGAGTAAGTTCTTTTAACTTTACTGAGTATCAGTTTCTTCATCCATAAAGCAATGGGATTAGGTAAAATAGATAGACTATATATTGTCTATGCAAGAAAAACAAAGATGTATAAAGACTAGCTTAACATGGAACAGGCTTACTTCCTGTTCTCGATTATTCTAAAAGACAATTCTGCCACTATTTACATATCTTTAAATAATTTTTATTGGCCAGGATGAACTAAGCATTTAGGTACTAACACCTAACATCTTAACTTATTTTAAGGAGTTGTTTTTAACTCAAGTGGCGTTGGATCAATGCATAATCTAATTGTTAAAGAGAAGCGCACTTTAGTTTTACAGAATTCTACACTGAAGTGAAATAGTATCAGCAAGAAAAGCAATTGCCTGTAAAGACTATTCAGCCAATTTACTTATTGCTATCAGGTAAAGAAATAAAGCACTTGCTGATGGTAACCCCATGGAGGCAGACTGCTTCCCCTCCCACCCTCCACCTCAAAATTCAAGTGGATTTTAAAACCAACTCCAAACTTCAGGTTTATGTTGTTTCACTTCATGGCAGGTTTTAAACCAAATCACAAACCACACACATACACACACACACACACACACACACCATACACACACACACACACAAATGGCAAGTGTTTGAAAAGGGTTTAGTTAACATTCTAAATTCAGGGAAAAATGATTCACCAAATTTATTTATTTTGAAGTTTACTTGATTGGTTAAATGACATAATAAATATACTTGTTACCTCATTCACATAATTTATTTTATAGTTAAAACTTCACATACTTTTGGAACTTTCTCTTATTAGTAGTCCCATAATATTAACTATGGTAAATTGTTGGCATAGATCCATGATAATCTTTCCTACCCCTGTACTCGTGCTCTCTGCCATGTAAATTGGCTGTTGTTTTTACCAAAAGGTAGAGTCTCCTGTCCCCTGGTTTTAAGTCTGGATTGACCTTGTGGCTTGCTTTGACAAATAGAATGTGGCAGAAATTGCCTTGTCAACTTCCAGGCCCTAACAGACCTTGCAGTTTCCTCTCTTTGCCTTTTGGAATGCTGAAGTCACCATAAAAAGAAGTTCAGGCTCACTCTCGGAGTTACCATAGCCTGGCTGACACATATCCTCAACCGCGCGATGTGAACATGTGAGGCCACCTTACACCACTCTGTCCCAGTTGAGCCACCAGAGGACTGTGGCTACAGAAGTGAACCCAAATGAGACCAAGACAAGAACCGCTCAGCTGAACTCCACCCAAATTGCTGATCAGAAAATCACGAGCAACTGAAG
Source organism: Equus asinus (assembly GCF_041296235.1). Classification (NCBI taxonomy): domain Eukaryota; kingdom Metazoa; phylum Chordata; class Mammalia; order Perissodactyla; family Equidae; genus Equus; species Equus asinus. The sequence goes on from NC_091813.1 coordinate 47,943,018, forward strand.
TTGTCATTGTTTTAAGTCAGTACATTTTGAGGCATTTATTATAAAGGAAGAGAAAACTCATTCACTGGCACATGTATAAATTATTTCAGCTGAAAAGCCAAGTGATTTCAGAGGTGAAAAAAAATTGTTTATTCTATCCTAAAACTGTCCACATCTTATAAGTTGAAATACTTAATGGGGCAGGGGGGAAGGGGCAAAGATATCTCTTTTTTTTCAGTGTTCCACTTGGTGTGAAAAACTGAAATCTTATTTAAAGCATAAAGATAGTCTACTAGAGAGCTCTCTTGTTTTTTTCTTTTGTTTTCTTTTTGTTGTTCCTATCTGTTGCCATTCTTCCTCTTTTTGCTTGAGGAAGATGGTCCCTGAGCTAACATCCATGCCAATCTTCCTCTACTTTGTATATGGGACACCACCACAGCATGGCTTGATGAGCAGTGTGTAGGTCCATGACCGGCATCTGAATGCGTGAACCACAGGCCACCAAAGTGGAGTGTACGATTTATCCACTACACCACCAGGCCGGCCCCAGAGAGATCACTTTTTCAACACCTGAAATAGTCAAATAAAGATTCTACCTTTCTGTCCTTCATTATTTTAGAAGTCCCCCTTTTTTTGCTTGTTGACACATACACAAAAGTCACTTTCTTCAAACTTACTAAGCAAAATGCTCCATCTGGCAGCTTTCGCAGAACAATTACTGTAAATGCACATTTCGGCAAACAACTACTGTTTGCTCTATTTTAGATAATTTATCAGACCTTCCACCACCATAGCCATTTCTCACCAAACATTGATCAGATGTGTGTAAATAAATGACTAAACACAACTTTCAAATAGACAGTAAAAAAGGGAAGGTGAGGAGCTGAAGTTTTTACTTCTTCTTCATATTTACACACATATTTTTTTTAATTCAGAAAGACATGCAATATACCCTCAACCTTATTTCTATTTATCACTTGTCCTGAGTGCCAAAATCTAGTCTTGAAATATTTTTTTTTGCATTCTTTTCATAGTTAAGCATTCTTTATCAGGGAAAGACATTTGTTACGTGTATTCATTAAATAATAAAGTGATTTCCCTGAAGTCCCATGGATCTGTAAGGACCTGAGTAGAACTCTAAAGGAATTCTTGCAGGTTTCATTGTTACTAAATATTGGATAAACATAAAACTAATAATCATAGCATTTTCAACTAGCAATGATATACTAAAATAAGATGTTTAAGAAAAGGACAGCTAATATCAAACGGTCTTCACTTAGAGATGAGATGATAGACCATTTTCTGTGATAGTTCTGTTCTCAATCTTTAAATGTATAAACCACTGTGTATTATATTTAGAATGAAAAGATTCTCTATAACATGAAACTAGAAAAACTTTTACACTAGGATGTCATACAATAATAACAATATAGAATCGTTTCACTTAAGGCCATATATGTGAAATCTCAAATAAGTATTAATAAATATTGATTGATTAAATATTGAATTAAATATATATTTAATTGGATAAATATTTAATTAAAATTAATGGTTTTAAAAAAGTATCATCTTCAAATATGTTTATACAAGAATGCCAAGATGATTTAATATCATAAACTATAATATCAATCAGTCAATTAAGAAAACCACATGCCATATCAATAGATGATAGAAAAGCTAGCAGATAAAAGTTAAACTCTAATTCTAATCTTAAGAAAATGATCAAGTTAGGAACGGGATTATAATACTATTATTGATATAAAATATCTCTCAAGCTACACAGAAACATCAAAATTTCCAGTAACCTCTGGGACGATGTCAGAAAAGTCATATTAATCATTTAAGTATTTTTTCAGAAAGTTTTGGTCATTAAAATAAAATAGGAATCAAAAATTTGAAAAATAACAGTTGTAAAGTAGAAAAAAGGAATTGTTAAACCATAGTTGATAATTTTGATATAAGATAAAATATTTTTAAACCCTGGTGCCAAAATTATAATTAAAAGATATATTTAAAACAAAGACACCACAAGTTCACATTAGCAGCAAAAATATAAAACACCTAAGAATCAACTTAATAAGACATATGTAGGACATATGGTAAAAGTACAGATAGCTTTCTGAGAGTGATAAAGAAGATTCAAATGAACAAAGAGACGTGCTCTGCTTCTAGGTTGTAAGATTGACATCAGAAAGGCATCAACTACTCAACCTCATCCTCAGGTTTATGAAAATCCCACATCAAAATACCAATGGATAGAGCCAGCCCCAGTTGTCTAGTGGTTAAGTTCAGCATGCTCCACTTTGGTGGCCTGGGTTCGGTTCCCAGGCACAGACCTACACCACTCTGTTAGTGGCCATGCTGTGCTGGTGGCCCACACAGTGATAAAATAGAGGAAGATTGGCATGGATATTAGCTCAAGGCAAATCTTCCATAGCAAAAAAAATACCAGTGTATTATTTTTTGTTAATAAAATGATTTTATATTTTAAATTGAATAATAAATAGATTAGTCAAAAGTTTATAAAAGGTAGACTAACCAAAAATAAACAAATATTAAAAATATTATAAAACTTTACAGTACATAAAAAAAGTGTGATGGTGGACTCAAAGAAGCAAATGTGTCCAAAAGAAAAAGGAAAACAAAACCCTCCTCTGAATCCTGTGGAGAAAGAGACAGTGAGAAAGAGAGAATCTCATATAAATATGTATACATGATAGATACAGCTATCTGTGTGCTTATTACACATAAATGGATGAAAATGAAATGTACATATACAAAGGAAGCACATACATCAACATGTGAACTGATACTGTCAAGTGAACTGATAGTGTCAAGGAAATTGGCAAGACTTTTGGAGAAGAAAATTATATATCTTCTTTTTGTACTTAATGCTAAAATATATTCCAGATGGAATGAATTGCCCTATATAAAAAAGGAAACCTCAAAATGTTAGAAGAAAGATAATAAATTTGGAAGGAAACTTCTTAAATAAAGTACAAAAATCACAAAGAAAAATTCAAAAGATTTAACAATTCATAAGGAGAATTAAATGGCAAATAAAATTTGTACAGAACCTCACTCACTAAATAACTGATGCTTTAGATTTTTTTTTGTTTTGAGGAAGATTGGCCCTGAGCTAACATCTGTGCCCATCTTCCTCTACTTTGTACGTGGGATGCTGCCACAGCATGGCTTGATGAGCACTGTATAGGTCTGTGCCCGGGATCCAAACGTGCAAACCCTGGGCCCCCAAAGTGAAAGATGCAAACTTTACCACTATGCCAGTGGGTCAGCCCCATCTGTGTCTTTTTACTATAGATCTTGTCATTTCTTATTTGGTTTATTCCTAGGTTTTTGTCTTTTTTCTTGAAACTTTAAATGTAATCTTTAATCAATCATTACTTTCAAAAATCCATTTCATGCTCATCAAGCACAGACTAGATTCCAGACACTGTTCTAGGAACCAGGGATACAAAAGTGGGCAGAGCAGACAGCAATCCCTGACTTCTTGAACTTTCTGTCATGGTGGTGGAGACAGACAATAATCAAGAGTATCATATAAGTGTGTTAGCACCTAAGTATAAGTATAGTAGATAAAAGGAAATGTTAAAGGAAAGGTAACAAAGAGGAGAGTAGAAAGTGTCAAGGCATGATTTGAAATTTTGAAATTTGCCATAGAATGGCCAAGAAAGGCCTCACTGAAATGACATTTGTAAAAATCATAATGAAAAGTTGAAACAAGTCACATGGTTATCTGGGGTAGGACATTCCAAGAAAAGAAAAGAATAAGACATAAGCCCTGAGGCAGAACATGCCTTCTGCACTCAGGGACAGAGATGGGGGTGTGGGGCAGGCTGGGGAGATTAGAGAGGCGGGCAGAGGGTACTGGGGAAGAGTGAGGCTGTAGTTCACCCAGGGCCTTATACAAATTGTATGTATATTGTTTATTTGGATTTGCATATATTTGTATATTTTTTTGAAATTTGAATTGATCGATTGTTTTTATGGCCTAACATGTAGGTGAGTTTTTGTGAATGTTTTAAAGGTGATCTATGTGTTCCATTTTCACTGTAGAGAGTTTTCTCTTTTCTCAGTAAAGAGTTTGTGAGATGTATAGATAGACAGGCAGGTAAACGGGCAGAGAGAGAGATAAAGATAGTAGATAGATGATTACTTCATTAAATATTTTAAATGTCTATGATGTCTTTATGAGCATCTACTCAAACTGATGGACTGAGAGCAGTGAATTAACGTTTTCTTCTGCTAGACTGTTTCTATTTCTCCTTTCATCTCCTGTAACGTCTAATGGTGCACAAATTTTATATTTGGTACACAAATATACATAACTGTATATCTTCAATGTGGGTTGTTCCCTTTATCATTATGAAGTGACCTTGGCTTGATATTAAGATTGCAACTCCTATATTTTTCTCTCTGTTTGTATATTTGCATTTGTTGGTATACATTTACTCATCTTTTTTCTTTTCTTTCTTTCTTTTTTTTTTTCTCTGCTGAGGAAGATTCGCCCTGAGCTAACATCTGTGCCAATCTCCCCCTATTATTCTTTTTTTTGTATCTGGGTTGCTGCCACAGCATGGCTGCCAATGAGTGGTGTAGGTCCGCACCCAGGAACTGAACTTGGGCTGTGGAAGCAGAGTGTGTAGAACTTAACCGCTAGGCCATGGGGCTGGCCCCCATTTACTCATCTTTTTTAAAAATGTTTTTAACATTCCTGAATCTCTCTCTCTCTTTTTAAGTGAGTCTCCAGTATAGAGAAATATGTTAGGTTTTTCTGTGTCAGAAATCAAATCTGAGACCAATTTTTCTGCAATAGTGTTTCCAGTAACCCTTCGGTTGGCTGAAGTTCATTCTCTGGAAGTGTCTTCCATAGGGTTCATAGGAATAATGTTTCCTCAGATGCTGCATATTCAAAACTGTCTGTCTGCAGTCTTCATACCACAATGAGCCTTTGACTGGATAGAAATCTCACCCCTCCTTCCTGGGAGCATCTTGTGGGTGTTGCTTCACTGTTTTCCTTCAGTGAATGTCACTGTGACAAAATCCACGGACAGCCCCATTTTTCTCACCACATAAATGCTTGATCTTTTTGCCTGCCTGTCCAACGGATTTGTTCTCTACTTTTAATGTCCAATATATTTACAAGTTTGTGCCTCAGTATTGATTTTTGGGGCTAAAATTTGCAATATATGGTACAGGGTGCATTCTTATAAATAGATTCAAGATTTTTTTGAATTGTACTTTAAAATTTTTATTTCTTTCACTTTTCTTCTTTGGGAACTTTAAAGAAAAGTGTGTTGTATCTCTTTTGCTTGTCTTCGATAGCTACCATTTTTATACCAATTCTTTTTAATTCTTTCCTTATTTCCATTTTATTTTGGTTTCTTTTCTTATTTCTATGTTCTATGCGTCTTTCTTTTCTGTATTGTCCATTCTCCTATTTTTTTTTTCAATTTTATCTTTATTTCTGTGGCAGTTTGATTCCTTCTTCCATGGTCCTTAATTCTGCCAGCTTACATTCTATACTCTATGTCTTATCAGTTTTTTTTGTGGCATCAGTATCTTCCGGAAAGTGTTTTTTAGCTGATACAAGCATTGCTCTTCTTTTCCACTATGTTTCTTTTCATATCATTGTATTACTGCTGTAGCCAGTGATATTTTTATTAATCATAATTCCATGAGGTGGATGTTCCTGAACTAGGGAGTTTCCAGTCTAGTGAAACTGAGTGTAATTTTGCCTTGATTGCTTCTTTGAACCACACCAGGCCAATAGGGCTTCTGATGATTAACCCCAGATTTCAAACTAGCTGGTGTCAACAGGAGACATTGGTCCTGCATCACCGGGGAAGCCCCTTCTATTTAGGAAGCGCCAAGGTACTTTTTAAATTTTGCTCCCCCTGGGTGCCCTGAGGACCTTCCACTACTCTTTCATTTCATCCTGCACCTTCTCAGCCGTAAATCAGCCCTGCTGAGTCTAGATCTTATGAAGGTTCTTGAAAAAAGGGGATATAACTTGTACTTCAGTGTGAACACCTCAACTTCCAATATATTTTTGCTTGAGTTTTCTTAGATGTAATTTTTGACAGTTCTCAAGCTGCCAATCTCATAGTTTGGCTAAAAAGAGAGTTTGTGGTATTATTTTTATTTGCCTGTTTTTGTTTCCTGTTTTTTAGTATGTATTCCAGAAGTAGAAGGAAGAAGACATTGAGCCTATACCATCATTGTCATAATGGAAATCCTGATGAGTGATTTTTGAGAGGAGAAAAGCGTATTTAAGGAGTTTGAGTCTTTTTTAAATAATTTCATTAAAGTATACTATATGTACAGAATAGTGCAAAAATGTGTGCAACTCAATTAATATTAAATACAAAGTGAGACAACCTGGATAAACAGGACACAAATAAAGAAACACAACATTACCAGAACCCTAGAAGCCGTCCTGAACATCCTTTAAGTCAATATGCCTACCCTCACTCCTTGATTTTCATGCTTTTAAATTATTTTGCATGTGACAATTTTAATGCATTTCTAAGTTCTTTATTGACTTTCAATTTTGTAATCAGAGAAAGTGAAAATGTTATATACAAAACCTTAAAAACAAGTTTTTATTTTTTCTTTTCCTTTTAACAAAATCTTTTCAGTTGAGAATAGTTATTTCCTGGGTAAGCTGTGAAACTCTGCTTTAGGTGCTGTGCTTGCTTGGGTTGTGGGAACGGGAGACAAGGCATCAAGGGTGAACCAATGAAACATTGTAATGACTTCAGGGCTGACGTGATGCCACCAAACTCATCATTAGCACTAGTTATGCTTAGACCTACTGAGATTTACTTACGTTCCTCCTGGCAGACCAGATCAAACTCACACCTCGGAGAAAAAACTCACATGAATTCCATCTCCTTGGAATAGAGGAAGATTCTCACGGGGGCTACAGGAGCACCTTTCTGCATTTAGTTGTTAGATTTTGAAGAACGAGATTTCCTAATATATCTGAATCTGTGTTACAACCAGTTAAGTTAACCAGAGGCCCTATTTTTTTTTGATGCTGTGGAGCAGAGCTGTGGATTTGAGCTAATATGGTAGGCAATAGAAATCATAACATACTATTGCCCAAACCTGTTGCTTTCTAGCTTTTTAAAGTACAATCCTCCCACTCCCAACAGGTCGGAGAAGTGGACTTGAATACAACATGATGAGTCTAGAGAGGAGGTCTATTTGAAACAATCAATGAGGACCCGTTGGTGCACAAAGGAATAACTGTGGCATAGCACACTCAAATACTAAGCCCTTGACTTTGTTCTCTTCTCCTGTCCTGATTTGCTTGGCCCTCTCCCTCACTTGAGAACTGAACTTTATGAGTTGCGGTCCAGGCTACAAACCCTGATTCACTGTCACGTATATCTCAACAGCTCACAGATCATTCTTTTGTTTCTTGGAAAGAGAAGGCAGGGTTGTTTAACTGTCAAGCTGGTGCACTCCCACGGTTCCCCAGAGTGTAAGCTGAAAGAAAATCTCTTTGCAACAGCCCGTCCCCAGCCAACACTAACATAATGGAGAGCATGCCAACAGTTGGCAGGACTGATTGGTACAAGGGTTGAAGGAAAGCAAGAGTGGCTTTCACTTAGACAATGGAATCTGCATTCGAGATGCAAATGTCCTGGTTTCCATTGCTGGGGCTTTTCACGCTTCAGGATGTGCAGTGTCATAACATGCTCACACTCACCACAAGGCCAGAGCATGGGGCTCTCAGGTCACTACCACAGGATTTCAGTGTCGCTAACTTTGGATGACCTTCGCTTCAAAGCAAAAGCTGAACTCCAGAGCTGGATTTTTTTCAGGAGTTCTTTGCGTGTCATTTCTCTCTTTCTTGCCTCTCCCAAATGGGTTTAATTCTAGCTCCACCAAGGCCTTTGGTAAACCAACTGAACATTAGGGATCTAAAAACTGTGTAGTTGATTATATATTACTGCAAGTACTGAACTGAGGAATGATCGTATCGTCTTGCAAATATGCGCTATTTGAATAGCAACGATAAAAAACACAAAAACACAGGCAAGCGCAGGATGCCAGGCTGGGCCTTTGTATTGTCAATAGTTTTCATAAGTAACAATGCAACACAAAAGATTGTGACTGGAGCTTTTACATTTCATGTTTTTCTTTCCTCTAGTACTAAATTGCCAATGTTGAGAAATTGTCCAATTTTGTTTAAATATGAACTACAATAAAATTTACCAGCAGATTAAGATTCCGACTCTGTCATTTACTTTAAAGGCAGAGGTCTGAATTCAAAAGAAAAAGTTTCTTTTCCCCCTTCTGGTTGTATTTGCAATAATAAGAGCTGAAGCCTCCCTTATGACAGTGAATGGCCATATGCGCATTTTCTTTACTTCGTTGGGCATGAAAATAGTTCTTGTTTAATTCCGGGTATTTTTGCAAATGTTTATATAAAAATATTTTGTTTTGTTTTAGTATAAAAATCCTGGGGTGGTGTTTATGCAATAGAAAATGTTCTAAGGTTAAGGAAATATTTCATTAATCAAATGTTTCCAAGGATGCAGTTGTTGGATATCATCGGGAAAAAATCCAGATGGCTGAGAACACGCTTTAATAATAATTTAAAAATAATTTAATAATAATAATAAAAACTCTTAGTTTTATTTTGTAAGTGATTAAATAAATATTTAATCAGTTTCTACTATGTGCCAGATACTATTAACATAGTATGAAGAACTAATGACCTGTGTCACAATATGTTCCTCCTTGTTTCTCTATGTGACACATATGATAATTTCTTCAGATACGTCTTCCAGTGCATTGCTCTCTGCTGTTTGAAATTTCCATTAGATTTTGAATTACAATAATTACATATTTTTCATTTAAAAAATTCGATTCGGTCCTTTTTCTTCTGCCCCTTGTTTTTATATTTTCTCATTTCTTGGTGATTTTTTTAAGAATGCATCTTCTTAAAACTCTTTCCTATGTATATAATATATCTAATAATTGCAATATCTGAAGTGCCTGGGGCTCAAATTAATTATTTGTCCTTGAAGCTGTAATGAAATCATGTTGTTTAGTTGGCCTTTTATTTTTTCATTGTGAGCTCATGTTTGGTTGCACTTGCCTTATGGGTGCCCTGAGAACCTAAATGGAGGATGTTTTTTCCAAAGAGAAATTGAGTTTGCTCTTGTTGGGAGCCAAGGGATATTCCTGAACCAGGACCACACTGATGTACTTTGAGAGTCTTGGCTTAAGGATAAATCTCAGGATTACACTTCCTAATCTGAGGTAGTGTCAAGGTTAGTTGGGTCTCTGGCACTGAGCTTGCATACCCTCTATCCCCAGTATGGCTGTAATTTCATGTTTACTCTCTGCTTTCCTTGAAGACTGTCCTTCATAATTTTCAGCAGTGCATTAAAAAGTATATTTCTCATAATTTGTCTAGTTTATAGTCATATTGTCATAGGAAAGTCTCTCAAATTATCTAGTCCAGTATTTTTTGGAAGCAACTTTTCCTTAATAATGTCTTTCTAAATAAGAATTTTATTTTATGTCAAATTTGATTGCCAATTAAAACACTATAGCCATGGCTAGATTTTTTTTTTGAGGAAGATTAGCCCTGAGCTAACATCTGATGCCAATTCTCCTCTTTTTCTTTCGCTGAGGAAGGCTGGCCCCAAGCTAACATCTGTGCCCATCTTCCTCTACTTTATATGTGGGACGCTTACCACAGCATGGCTTGCCAAGCGATGCCATGTCCGCATGCGGGATCTGAACTGGCAAACCCCGGGCCACTGAAGTGGAATGTGCCCACTTAACCACTGTGCCACTGGGCTAGCCCCTAGATTTTTTTTCTTAATTTTAAAAAGTAAGTTATAATTTTGAAAATCCCATCTGTGAGACTTAAAAAAACATACTCTTAAATCTTCAGGTAAACAACACTTTACCTGAGAGTTTCTGCTGGGAGTCTGCAAGTAAGTGTCATAAAAACTTACTTCTCTGTCTCTTAGTTCTCTGTTGTCCAGCAGGGTAGCCACTGGCCATACGTGGCTGTTAAGCATTTGATATCTGGATTATCTGTATTAGGACATCTCTCAAGTATGAAATATGTACTACATTTTGAAGGCTTAGTACAGAGAAAAGAGTGTAAAATCTTTCATTAAAAATTTTCTATTGATTACACATTAAAATGACACTAATTTGGATATATTGGGTTAAACAGAATACATTTTAAAAATTAAGTTCACCTGTTTATTTGTACTATTTAAGATGACTACCAGAAAATTTAAGTTATGTTTGTGACACATAACATTTCTACTGGAAAGCATGATAGCTCTATCATTTTCAAATTTCCTACGAGATTATATTTTTAAAACATTGTCTTTAAATATAAACTGATTATGATTTCATAAACTTCCAAGGATAACTTCCAAAGAGGCCTGACATGTTAAATGAATGCTATGGGTAGACTTTATGACTCTTTTTAGAATTTTCTTTGGATAAGAAATGGTTTTAATTCATTTATATTTATAAGTATAATGCATGCCCTTTGTTAAAATTTCAAACAATTTAGATATGCATAAATTAAAAAGCCCAAAAATAAACTACTCAATCCTAACCATTCAGAAATAACCCCTAAAAAGACCACAACACTAGATCTTTCAGAATTTTTTCAATTATGTACATATATACATGTGCATGATTTTTAAATTAAAGTATTATTCCAAAAGTAAGCAAAAGAATACACCACAGTACTGGTAGCAATATTTCTGAACTAAAGTGGTGACTATATATAAAACAAAAAAAGTAAACGTGAAACCATTAATGCAATTGATGCTAATTACGTAAGATGCTAAATACATACCTTGAGAGGTGCTCTTCATTTTTGTGAAATGTATTTCTTTATAATAATATATCTTGCTTTCTAGGTATTGTGAAATGCTTATAAAATGAGCAAAACCCTAGGTAGTCTATAGACATTGTGTCAAAACATCCAATTCTAAGAAAAGTGTAAAAATCCACTGTGAGAATTCCAATGATTTCACAGAAAACCTGAGCAAAGATGAAGCCAATTCCTTAAGAAATGTATTAAGATATTTTTTTCCTTGGATCCGTAGAGATTAAACATATGGATCTTTAACAGGGAGCCATGGGTTATGTTACTGTTACTCTTCCATGAAGATGGTGCTGAACAGCCGAAACATTCCCCCCACACTCCATGGACTTCGTATTCTTAGGGAGTCCTTGAACTGATGTGACTCTGGGAAATCCAATGATAAACTCTGGTTGTTAATCTATAGAGAGAAAAATTGGAATTCTCCTCACTGTCCTCTGCATTTTTCAATAGTAACATAAAAGTCTGCCGCAGCACTGCAAACGCCTGATGTTGTGCCCCCGGTGAATTTCAGAAATGTTTCCTTGTATAAAATTATTCAACACTACGCCATTTTTTCAGGTTCATGTCTACAGACTTTGGGAGTTTTTGGAACTGAGTTTTGATATTTACAATGGCTATGAACTGGGAGATAGAATGCAAGGTAAAATCAAGTATTATACTCAACTGAGAATTAGAGGGGTTTGTTGTTGTTCATTCATTTTGCCTCCCTGAGGGTCATCTGCTTTTACTAGTTTCCTCATGGTCTAGCCTAGACCAAATGTGGTAACTGACACTGAATTACCTTTTAATGGCTTAACCAGAAATTATTCAAATTTTTACTGTTCTGAGAAATTTAAAACCTGTAAGATTATCTATTAGATTTAATTCTAGTTTGGATTAACAATCCACTGGCATATACTCTTTTTTCATTACTAAATAAGATGTATATTTTAAAGGTAAAACACCATTTTTTGCATTTAAAAAAACTTCATATATTGAATACTGTGATTGGCTTACAGCCAAAGTAGAATACATGTTACCTACAATTTCGAGGGAGCAATTTTGGTGGTAGAAGTTTTTCTTTCTTCTTCCCATGATGACTTGGAATGTGAGGCCAGGGGGAGAAATGGCAAAGAGAAGCCTTCTTGACAGTGTGTAATTCCCAGGGGAAAAATACAGGAGGAAGAAAAGGAAAAAAGGGAGGGAAATTTGGAAGCAGCCATTGAACACCACCACCTATCAGGAATAAAGGTCTTCCTGAGTCCTTTGTAGGAATGAAGTTTCAGGCAGAGTCTGAAATTCCCATCAATTCACCACTTTTCTGTTACCACTAGGAGGGCAGTCTGTCTCTATATGCTTTGCCATCCTTGTAATAAAAAAATAGTGGCATTCATGTTGAAACCCAAGAGAATATATTGGAATGTGTATCTGATTTTTTTCACTTAGCTAAAACTTTTGAAACTTACCACTGCATCTCAACATCAAAATTTGAAATTCATATGATTTAAAATACAAAGATGTTTGTTATTGTTAAAGAACTGTGACTAATAATTTGATAAAATATAAAAGCATTAATAAACATACAAAAACTACATAAATAGGAATATTCTGTTGAAAACAGGAAAAGCACAATGTAATTGTTTAAAAATGTTTTTAGAAAAATAAATTTTAAAGTGTAGACATCTTATGTTGTGTAAGTGTATTTTCAAGGAGTTAGAGCACCCAAATATGGTTTAAAATTTCATTATTGTGTCAGAGTCCATGGATGTAACAATGAGCCCCTGGACTGGAGTAGCAGTGGTGGGAAGGGGAACATGATGGTTTAGGGAGACATTTCAGAGACGGTACCAGTAGGCTTTGGCGAGTGGCGGAGGGATGAGAAAGAGAACTCAAGGATGATGCTAAGGGTTGAATTAATTCAAGTGAGGGGGAAAAAACCGGCAGTTTGATATTTCATGTAGCAACAAATCTATATGGGAGTCAGAGATCAATTATTTAATTGACAGCTTAATCACATTTTTAATCAACCTCTTATCTCTAAGCCCAATGGCTGCATCTGGGTACAGAGTCTAAAGTGATGGCTGTATTATTTTATATCTTATCAATCCATATAAACCGAGATGGCACCAGGTATTTCATAAAAATTACAATTACATTAATTCTTATATTTACATATGGTCCAGAAGATGGGGCACTTAATTATAAGTCAATAAAACTAGTTTATAGACTTAGGATTTCTTTAACAGTATAATAAAACTTCAGGAATTATTGTCTATAGCAATATCTCAAGAATCATCCTCTGTATCTATATCCATATCCATTAATGGAAATACAAGTGAAGTAATAGTGAAACTTTTGGGAACAAGTTGCTTTATATGGTTTTTATTGCTGTAATAATACTTCTGCCTGCCATGATTTGATCTACTATACGGTTCATTTTTTTTTCCTTTTTAAAGATTGGGAGGCCGGTCCCGTGGCCGAGCGATTAAGTTCGTGCGCTCTGCTGCAGTGGCCCAGGGTTCGGATCCTGGGCGCCGACATGGCACCGCTCGTCAGGCTACGTTGAGGCGGTGTCCCATATGCTACAACTAGAAGGACATGCAACTAAGATATACAACTGTGGGGGCTGGCCCCGTGGCCGAGTGGTTAAGTTCGCGCGCTCCGCTGCAGGCGGCCCAGTGTTTTGTTGGTTCGCGTCCTGGGCGCAGACATGGCACTGCTCATCAAACCACGCTGAGGCGGCGTCCCACATGCCACAACTAGAAGGACCCACAACGGAGAATATACAACTATGTACTGGGGGGCTTTGGGGAGAAAAAGAAAAAAATAAAATCTTAAAAAAAAAAAAAGATATACAACTATGTACGGGGTGGAGGGGGTTGTTTGGTAGATAAAGCAGAAAAAAAAAAAAAAGATTGGCCACAGTTGTTAGCTCAGGTGCTGATCTTTAAAAAAAAAAAAAAAAAAAAAAAGATTGGCACCTGAGCTAACACCTGTTGCCTTTTTTTTTTTCTTCTTCTTCTTGTCTCCAAAGCCCCTCAGCACATAGTTGTAGATTCTAGTTGTGAGTGCCGCTGGTTGTGCTATAAGGGACACCGCCTCAACGTGGCCTGACTAGCAGCGTCGTATCCTTGCCTAGGATCCGAACCGGCGAAACCCTGGGCCGCTGAAGTGGAGCGCACAAACTTAACCACGCGGCCACAGGGCTGGCCCCTAGGGTTCGTTTTTAACAAATTGCCTCTTAGAGTCTGGGTCTCACACACACACACACACACACACAAACACACACTCCATAATACTTATCTAGTGTTAATTATTTCAAATGTCTGTATCCCAATCCTCATAGTTTACATGGTTTAAATAAGGATATATTCTAATTTTTTCAATTATTTAAGTTCAAATACTCCATTACTTGCTTAAACTTAGTGTTACAATGGTATAGTTGTATTTAAGAACTTTTTCTGCAACGATTATTTTTTCCTATGATTGTGTTCATATATTCTGGGTGGATGAGTTGTAAGTCTGAACACTCTAAGAAGAACAAACATGAGAAAGCGCATTTCATATTTCTAACTCCTTATTTGTAAAAATGAGACTTACAGAGATGGTAGGTGAATTTGCAAGTTAACTATAAAAAGTTGCTTGTAAAATTTATAAAACCTTCTTGACAATTTATCATCATTATACTACATCTTTTCCAAGCATTTCAATTGATTGAAATGATAATAGCAGTGAAAATTTAGAAATATCCATTTTCTCCATTGATCATTGAAGAGAAAAACCTGCTGCTATTAGCAGAAGAGCAGCGCAGCATTTATATAATTTACTGGACGCTTTCAATCATGATTAGCTGTAACTGGTAGACATAAATAAGTTAAAGTCTATTTCAATTAATGTTAGGCACCTCTGGATTAGGGTTTTAAGGCTTTATTTTGTATTATGTTGGGGAAAATGTTTGGCTGATCATAGTCTGCTGCTTAATTTCTATTGAACCAATTATCGTTGTTAATATTTATTCATGTGTTTAGCAAATATTTATTGAGCTTCTACTACGTGTCTGGCAGAGTTTTAGGCCCAAGAATAGAGGAAGCACCAATTACTACTTCGTGAAGATTACATTCTAGTAATCTTCATAGTTTACACAGTTTAAATAAGGTATCTTCCAAATTTTTTCAATTGTGGAAATCAGGCAACAAATACATAACGAGGTAACTAATAATAAAATGCCAAAAAGTGATCAGTGATCTGATGGAGAATAATTCAGGATAGAGGAACAGAAGTAGGCCAGTGTGGCTGGGTCAGAGTGGGGGGCTGAGAGTGGTCAGAGATGACGATGGAGAAGTGGGATAGAGTCCAGTCCTCTAATGATCGAGGGTGTGGAAGGGAAGTTCAATTTTGTTCTATTGGAATGGGAAGTCACTGGAGGGCTATGATATTTGAAATATAAACATTTTTATGTTTGTTTGGAATCTAGACTCTAAGAGCCAATTTATAAACAGTGAACCCTAATCACATAGCAAACCACAAATCATATCTCTCCAGATCTTGAAAGGAATGCCATGATCTGAGTTACATTTTATAAAAATTCCTTTGGTTCATCGTGACTAGGAGGGTGAGGGTTAAGAGCGAAAGGAGACCGGTTAGTCTAGAGTTGGATTAAGGCGGCATTGGAGAAGTGATAAGATGTGGATGTAGAATATATCTTGAAGAGAAAACCAGCTGGATTAGTTTACATGTGAATTACACATATCAACATTATATGTGGGTTACACGTGAGGTGTAGAGAAAGAAAGATCACTTAAAGATACCTCTGAGGTTTCTGGCCCGGAGTAGCTGAGTGCCTGGTGGTGTCATTTATTGAGAGGGGAATGGCTGGAGGAGGAGCACATTTAGGATTATCAACACTATCATCATATGATAGTTGTGTATATAGATCTACTTGTAAAGTTTTTCTGATGTCATAGTTGGGACTAGGGTGAGGCCAGAGGGGCACTTTCCTTGGGCACAAAATCTTGGGGTCACCAAAAAACTCAGTAATCAAGATAAATAATATTTTACTGCAATATTTTAAAAATATTTTTAAAAATAAAAATGCAAAAATTCATCATGAACAAAATACAAAAAAAGGGAAATAAAGAGGGGATCAGTAACATTGCCATGCAGTCATCCCAGAGTCTGAGGCAAAAGGAAAAATGTGTGTACTTGACATTTTAAAAAATGGCACTGAAATATTAATATTTTAATGTATTCAATATTAAATAAATTTTATTTAATATTTAATTGCATTGCTCACACCACTTTAATCCTGGCCCTGCTGACTATGCACTGTACAAATAAAAAGGGCACATCTCATTGTAGTCTGTGCGAATGGTGCTCCAAGAGCTGGGTTGTGCACCATCTCCATGGCACTTTACGATGGCCCTGTGTGTACAGTAAAACTTCCCTGAAACAAAAGCAGCATTACTATATTTTATCCTTTGGATATACAGTATATCCGTTGCGTGACTTCCACTAAAACAAGACTCCAGCTCATCACAATGAGTCTTCCTATATGATAGATATGTTATCAATATATGTATACACCAGTATATATACACACACACAAACACACAGTTCTCTTTGTTGATCTCTAACTCTGTATCAGGCAGTGTGCCAAATATTTTATGTATATTTAATCTGTATGACAACACTGTAAGATGCATGCTTTCATCTTCATAGATGAGGATGCTAAGACACAGTGAAAGTTAAGTCTCTGACCAAGGTCGCATATTTGATCACTGGCAGAAGTGGGATACCCAGTTAGATGTGCCTGCATTGAAAGCTGTGCTCCAAACTCCCAAAGAGCTTTGATGTGTTTTTCAATGTCTCTGAAAGAGATCAAAGAGGAGTTCAACCCAAATAACAATCAAAGTCTTTTATGACAATTTGGCATCTGTAGATGTGAATTAAAAAGCATTTAATCAAAGGATTTTATAATTTCAAGTATAAAGGAAAAGTATCCATCATGCAAATGACATTTCAAGGACTATTTAATAATAGGAGCCATAAAAACCTAATCTTCCAAAAATGTATATGCAACCCATATGCAAACCTTAGCACTCAACAATTATGAGCAGAAAAAAAAAATCTAGCCTATTTGATACCCAATAGTGTAAGTAGCCTTCATATATATATGAAGTAACAAGTGAAATAATAAAAGGAAATTTGTATGAAGTGACTCAGAATCTATTTCACAAGAATCATTCAAGACCACCATTCACCATCTGTGAATTCTACTGAGCGACGTAAAAGAACGTGTGGATTGGACATACTCATTAAGCCTTACATGACAAAATTTAGTATCACAGGGTCAAATTCCCGATTTTAATGTAGTAACTCAACTCTATCACAATTCAATAATTAGGAAATATGATAAAAAGATTTTGTAACTTAAGTAGGAATAAAAAAATGTGAGATTAGGCAGAAAAATTCTAGAAAAATATGATAAGGGTCAGGCGCTAAGTTATTAAAGCTCATTACTTCTAAAATTTTATAATTTCAAATTATCACATAAATGGAATCACGTAGTATGTAATATTTTAGGATTGGCTTTTTTACTCAGCATATTTCCCTGAAGATTCATCCAGGTTGTTGAGTGTGTCAATAACTCTTTCTTATTACTGAGTAGTTTCATGAATAAAGCTTTTATGAACATGTGTGTATAGGTTTTTGTGTGAATATAAATTGCATTTACCTGGGATAAATGCCCAAGTGTGCAATTGCTAGATCATATGGTAACTGCATGTTTTAGAGAGTGACTCTACCATTTTACATTCCCACCAGCAATGACTGAACGATCCAGTTTCTCTGTATCCTCACCAGAATTTTGGGAATGGAGAACAGAATAGTGATTGACAGAGGTTAGGAATATGAGTGAGGTAAGGAGGCGGGAGGTAGGAATGGACATAAAAGGGAAACATGAAGGATCTTTGTGGTAATGGACCTGTTCTGTATCTTCACTATGGTGATGGCTACATGTGACAACATTGTATAGAACTAAATACACCCAGAGAGATACACTAAGGAAGACAAGTAAAATTGAGGAAATCTTCAAAAGATTTATGGATTGTAAACATTTCCATATCCTAGCTGTTATAATGGACTATAGTTTTGCAAGATCTTATCATTGGAGAAAACTGAGTAAAGCGTACATGAGATCTTTCTGTATTATTTCTTATAACTGTATGTGAATCTGCATTTATAAAAAATAGTTTTCAATTAGAAGTGTATTACAAAACTATATTTATTAAAGAAGTGTGGTATTATTGCAGGAGTAGCTATACAACAAGGGCAGAATACTGAGCCTGAATTTAGTATGTAGTGAAAATTATGTTTGAAATAATTGAGGAAAGAATGGAATATTCAGTAAAAAAAAATCTATCCACTTGAGATTAGCCAGTCTGCAATACAGTAAAGTCATATCCCGACATTACACATTATAAATTCATTCCACAGAGTAAATTCCTCATGGATTTATTATGCACTAAAGATATAAAATATATTGAACATTAAAATGCAAAGAAATTTCAGTTGATAAATTTTACAATTGTAGGGTGTAGAATGGCTTCCTTAGGATGACACCAAAACAAGAAATCAGAAATCTGGAAACACTTTTGTGTTTTTAAATGTAAAGTTTTACCCTTCATCTATTAAAAAAAAAAAACAGTCAATAAGTAAATAAATACCTCAATTAAAAAAAAGCACAAGAATTGAGTGGGTGCTTCATAATTATAAAATACACATTTTTACTTGTGATCAGAAAAACACAAAATAATTAGTAAGATTCCCTGTTTACTCTTATACAACAGATATAGATTTTCTCACCTCTAGTACTGGTGAGGCTATGGAAGACAACTGATTTCATAAATTGCTGTGAGATTACAGATTAGTATCACTTTTACAAAAGGCCATATGGAGATACAGTTCTTAAGACAGGGGTACATGTGTTGACCTGAAACTTCTGTTTTATTTATTTAATATGAGCTCCTGGTGATGGAATACTCTTAAACAACTGAGTTGATTATAATTGTGGACATTCAGGTATCCTAGAAGATAACTTGTATTCCTCATATAGATGTGATAAGTCCATGTGAATAAGACCTATTTTAAATAAGAATCTTAAAAATCACTGCTTATCTTCCAATCCAAACAAGCAGATCTTTATTTGACAAATAACTTCGACAAAACATTATAGTGTTGATGTGGGGAGGGAGAAAATTTTAATAGATCTCATTTTAAATAGCTTAAAGTAGAATCATGAAAACAAGATATAACTGCAACAAATAATTGGAAAATGTCTAACATCACAATAGTGAATGTGAAATAACGTGGAGGTATCCTTAAGAAACTTAGTGCATCTAGGAAAATATTCATAATGTATTGTTAATTTGGGGAGGAAGGGGTGACAAACTATTTTTTTGTGAGGAAGATTGGCCCTGAGCTAACTTCTGTGCCAATCTTCCTCTTTTTGCTTGAGGGAGATTGGCCTTGAGCTAACATCTGTACCAATCTTCCTCTATTTTGCATGTGGGACACCACCACAGCATGGTTGACAAGTGGTATGTTGGTCCTTGCCCGGGATCCCAACCTGAGAAACCTGCGATGCTGAAGCAGAGCACGTGAACTTAACCACTATGCCACCAGCCCCACCTCCAAACATCTTTCTTAAAAACTCTGAAGGCACTACACTAATGAGTCAGCAATGGTTAGCCCTGAATGATGAGATTGCTGATAACTTTATTTTTTTCTTTTCATTAACATAGAATTTCTAATTTTTACATTTAAGGTGCTATCTCAATAAACATGCAAATTAAAAAATTAAAGCCCAAACTGCCAAACAGATACATTAGTTGATCTTGATTAATGATCATAGATTCTAAACTTTACAAAGGATATCAAAGTCTTTCTTTTTTCCTAGTGGTGGTGTTAGTTTGCTTTTAATATAAAGTTTTCTGGGTTTTTTTGTTTTTCTCAGTTACACACATTTCTAGAAAACATAGCAGCAAAGAGGCTCACAAATTCCTCTTCCAGAATCTGATTGAAAGGATCAAGGAGAAATGAAAACTGGGGTAGACATTTTATTAGTTTTAAAATTAGGGAATAGTGCCAAATATATATGTTAAAAAATTTCTGCCAGGTATACTGGAATTTGTATGAAAGGTGACAGGAATCAGTATATAATTCTACTTCCTGAGAAAGCACTGGCATGTTAAGAGAATTTGTATAGTGGAAGTGTTGGTAAATTCCTCCATAATTCCCTAAATTGAAGTAGCACAGGGTGAAAGCATTTGGAAGCCATTTGAGGTACTGGGGCTGCTATACTCACATTACCTTTGAAAGACCTACTGCATTTAAGAACAGTGGTGTACTTCATTTCCATCTCTTTTTTTGTCTGCATTTCCTTTAATTTCCTTTAAAGTTCAAAGAAGTTGTTATCCAAATTTTTTTCTCTGTATTGGGGTATGTTATTAAAATATCTTCTTTCCTCATTTATCTTTTGCACATCTTATCTCATTTCTTTTCTTTTTGACAAAAAATTTACACATGTTCCACATTTGATGCCATTGTGTTTGTTTATTTATTTATCTTTGAATGGATTCAAATCTATCCAAGCACGCTAAGTGTCAAGAGTTAATCCTAGAGAAATCTCCTTCGGGGTGGGTCTCTATCTGCAGTGATACATAATTCACAGAAGAACAAGGATAGCAATCACAGCAGATCTTTTGTCAGAAACTATGCAAGCCAGAAGTCAATGGAGTGACATCCTTAAAGTACTGAAAGAAAACAACAAAACAGAATTGAACCCAGAATTCTATAGAAAATACCTGTCAGAATGGAGGGAAAATAAAGCATTTTCCAGAGAAACAAAATCACAGAATTATTACCAGCAGAAATACTCTACAAGAAATTTTAAACTAAGTTCTGTAGGCAGAAAGCAAAATAAACACCAGACAGAACTCTAAGTATACACAAAGGAATGAAGATGTCTGGAAACAGCTAAAACAAAGGTAATTATAATAGACTTTTTTATTATTTTTAATTACTTTAAAAATTATTTATCTAAAACAAAAATAGTAGCGATGTATTTTGGTTTTATGGCATATGCAAAAGTAAACTGTGTGACAACAATAGCACAGCAGATGGGAGGGAGGAATGAGGATTCTATTTTTGTAAGGTTCTTACTCTCCATCTGAAGTGTTGTGATACTTGAAGCTAGTTTCAGGGCTAGGTGATTTGAGTTTATTCAGAATGTTAAGAGGAGTGGATGGAACTGGGGTGCTTAGCATTATAAATGCCAGTAATTATACCCTACTAAGAGTATTTCTTTCTCACTATTAAATTATAGTCATTCATTTTGGAAAAAAAGAAATTAATGTTATTCATTGTATGTTGTAGTAAAGAATACTAAATTTCAGAAATGCTAGTAAATCATTTCTAGAGGAAATTCAAATTTAGGTTTATAATCAAGGCTTTAAAATTTTGATTTATCACTTCCCATATCTTCTTAGCAAATTTACAAAGTTCTGGAGAGGAAATAAGTCAGCAAAGTTCTACCAGGAAAGTAATCAAAAATCTGTTACAATGTATAATGAAAATAGTTCCCCAAAAAGTCAGACATAATTTGTATGAGAAATAAAACCACAGAGGAAAAAAAGTAAAAAGGAGAACTGTAAAGTTGAGAAAGACATAAAAGAGCAAGCAAGGTAAATTCTACATGTCTTTAGAATGATCTGTCAATTTTATCAGTTCAAGGCAAAAGAAATTTGGGGTCAAACTGACTAACTTTCTCAATAACTATATCACTTCAGATCTATCCACTTAGTAACTGAACAAGTCTTTAACTGAACAAATGAATCTTTCATGAATGATCAATTCAACATTGGTCACTGACATTGAAGGTTCAGAGATGACGCCAGTGCTATGCTGAGCTATAGCTTGAAGCAAAAGGAAAAATCAATAATCTATTGATCTATCTTCATTTTAATCATGATATTTTGTTCATTATGTATTTTCTCAGTTAATTTTTATAAATATTGCACTATATATTATTTATCTTTATCACTGAGTTTTTCAGCACTTCCCTGAATTTTATGTCCAAGACAATCTCCTCGCTCACCTCACCCTGGTCCTGGCCATTAAAGATGATCCCAGAATATTTCCACTGCTAGAATCCTTCCTCTATGTGGTGTTCTCATTGTTACATAAAACAAAACAAAATAAAAAGTCAATATGTGATGGATGAGATTCCAAATCACATCTACTTTATATTCAGTTAATCGTAAGAAACTTCGCATACCAGAAGTACAGTGGTTAGAAAGCATTTGAGATAGGAGCTTTTGTTTTACTATGAAAAAGTAGGACATTGCTTCCCATGAATAACATAAAGGAATAAAGCCAAATAGAAGTTCAGGGTTATGCATTGCTCTGTTACCAGAGAACAGAGGTCACTGGCTGAAAAAGGGGCAAAGTAGAATTTTTAATTTTCCCCTTGACCACTAATGCCCCTGTGAGAAAGAAACTGGAAGACTGCCAAGCCAGTCAATTTTTCATTGTCTAAGGACCCTTGTGAAGAGAAGCTATCAGCAATACAGGGGACACAAGGCTCAACCAATGAGGATAGCATGGTGTGAGAAAAATTCATGCACAGGGAGCAAAGATCCTTTCACAGCTCTTTAACTAGGGCTATTTTATAAAATGTATCATTGTCTATTTTGCAATAGAGTTGTGAGAACACGTATTTGTCTCCCTTGATAAAGTATCTGATTCTTCTTTGTATCATTCACAATGCTATAATTGAGAGGTAGGGTTTCAATAAATATTGGTTAATTGAGAATGATTTAGTAAAGGCATTTCTCCTAATCTATTATAAACTCAAAAAACTTATTTAGAGAAACATTTCCAAAGAAAACTATGATATAATACATTCTAACTGGTCCCAAGTTAGTGCACAATTAACTTAGTTTATTAGGATGAGAAATTAATTCTTTATTAGCTCAAGATGAGTCTTAAATGTGTCTAAATCAGAAATGACATCTGGGACATTTTACTGTATGAAAGAAATCAATCAATTATCCTTGAATGTGTTACACGATCAAGTGTGCCAAGTTAGGTCTGCTTCTCTATTTTGATTTGGCGGAACAGAGAAAGGAAAACAAGATGGGACAAATATTCCAGGAGAGATTCAGCACTGTAAACAAAGAGAAAGTGAATGCTGGAGAAAGTAAAGAGAAAAAGAGAGAGGAAAGAATTAGTCAACTTGACAAATTTCAAGATAAAGTTACTTGAAAATGCAAAAAATATTATTACTTAATTTTATCTATTTGGTGGGACTGCCTAAGAAGTTGGAAGCAGGTTTCTGAACAGGAGATCTTTAATTAGGTCAAATATTAAGGAGAAAGTTATCATTAATTCAATTATTAACAAAAGAAAATATTCAAAATGGAGTTTTTCATTAGTAAAATGCTCCACTTACAACGAATAAACCAATTCTTCATGAAAGTTTGCCAAAGATAGAACTGCTGACTCTCATACATTGTCAAACTCATTTTCAATCATTGGCAAAATTTTAATTGACTTTAATGCTGTTTATTTTCATTTGTTTCTTAATTATTCTTTTCCATTTAGGTTTGCTTATTTTTATGATATGCATTCAAAATTCTTCCCTTTACCACATTGTTTGTGCTTTCAAGTTCCTCTCCTAATTCCTTTTTCTACAGTTACATCCTAGTTAACCACACTGGATTCGATCCTTTGTTTATATTTTTGCAACATAAATTTAATTCTAGTTTTTCCCACCGGGTCAAAAATGTTCCCTTTTTTCCTAAAGTATTATTTCCGGCATATTTAAGTTTCATTCCCTTAGGGCCCCTCTTGTTTTACTCAAATAAACTTTTCCCACATTCTAAAATGAACCAACTGTATTCTGTCAGCAAAGCTGAGCAGTTGCACAGATAATTTTAAAATACTTGTTCCTAATTTGGCTCTTATTATTCTAAATATTTGAATACTTTTAATTTAATTTATTAGGATACAAGTCACTTTTCACACTGAAATATACTAACATGAAAAATAAAACCATACAAATGTCTTGTGTGGATGTGTGAAAACCCTTTCTAGTTTGTGATAACCCTTTCCACTTGTTAACTGTCTAGGACTCATGTGCAAGAGCATGGAATAATATGAGAAAATTCTTTACTTTACCCATTTGAGCAAAGTTCTTTCTTTGCCTTGGGTGTCTATGTCTGTATAAGAGAGAAAGAGAGACAGTGTGTGCGTGTTTGAGGGAGAGAAAGAGAGATGATGATTGAGACTGCCTTAATATCTAGTATTACACAATACTATCTGTGAAAATAGATAGAAATTATGGGCTTTGTCTCTACTACCCAAAAAATTTCCAGAAGAAACAATTAGCAATTTCATCATCTTGACATTTTATACAAATAAATTTGGTTTAAAATAAAAACAGAGCCCAGCCCCGTGGCCCAGTGGTTAAAGTTCTGTGCACCCTGCTTCAGCAGCCCGGGTTCACAAGTTCAGATCTTGGGTGTGGATCTACACCACTCATCAGCCATGCTGTGGAGGCATCCTATATACAAAATAGAGGAAGACTGGAATAGATGTTAGCTCAGGGCGAATCTGCCTCAGCAAAAAAGGAAAATCATTGAACAAAATATGTTTAGTATTGGCACATGGCAAATGTCTGAAAGTTGTGTAGGGAATGAATAATCTACCCAACGTAGCTGGCCTTAGGTGCACTGCTGATGGTGTGCATGCTGTATTTTGACCAAGCATGTTACTCTCCTCATCTGTTCATATGCTGACAGTAACCTTTCAGTGAACCAGCAAATACAGTGACATGTCTGTAGAGCTCTTTATGAAAAGGCACTGCATGAGCAAAGTGCCTAAAGGTAGGAACTTCTAACAGTGAAACCACAGACTTTCTATTTCCCCTAGTTCCTACAGATTTATTGTTCAGCCTTTCTGCTCCTCAGACTCCTTATCTGCAAATTGTGAGCACTGGCCTGGATTTCTGCAGTTAAATTGCCCTTTGTGGAGTCTTAGGAATGAGTTAAGTTGGCTTATGAGCTGTCTGACAGGATAACAGAAAGCCTCAGGAAGTAGGACCCTGGGCTTTCCTCCCTTACACCAATTGGATGTTATCTCTTTCATATTATCTATGATGAATATTGGAGCCCCATATAAGATTTTGTTTGAAACAAAGCTTTGACAGCTAACCATATCTGAAAACCACCTAATGTTCTTTCCATTTTAAAAGCCAATTTTCCTATGGGTTAAATATAATATGCAAAATATAATAAATCATATATTTTTTTCATTGTATCTTTCAGCTTTTATGAGATTTCCACCTTCATGACCTCATTTAGTTGTGTGTTAGGAGGGAAGATGGGATTCCTACTTTACAGGTGAGGAACCAGAGGCTCAGAGGCATCACATGACCTGTGCCAATGACATAGTGACTGGAATCCAGACTCCCCTTCCAATGTCTGCTCCACTCCAACCATCTCTCCTCCTCTTGTGTCAGATCAAGACAGTTGCCGTTATCCATTCTAATTTGGACTTGTTCATCTAACAAAATGACCTGGTCTAATATTCTTGCACATCTAAATTCAATGTTTAAAAACCGTACAGTTTTATAGAAATTATACAAATAAATGTGTTTAACCCAAACAGTTGTTTTCACCCAGTGTAAGTACAATTACTGGCTTGTTAGTCCCAAATAAAGCTCCTTATTTCTTGCACAAAACATAGCTAAAAGCATCATGATAAGCACAAAGCAAAAACCTATACTAAATACACAAAAGAGAAAGAGAAAGGAATATAAGCATACCACTAAAGAAAGTCATCAAACCACAAAGGAAGAAAGCAAGAGGAAAAGAAAGGAACAGAAAGGAATCAGAAAAAACAGCCAGAAAACAATGAACAAAATGGCAGTAAGTACATAACTATCAATAATTACTTTAAAAGTAAATGATCCAGGGCTGGCCCTGTGGTCGAGTGGTTAGGTTCGTGCACTCTGCTTCAGTGGCCCAGGGTTTCACTAGTTCAGATCCTGGGTGCAGACCTAGCAGTGATCATCAAGCCATGCTGAGGCAGCGTCCCACATAGCAGAACTAGAAGGACCTAGAACTGGAATATACAACTATGCACCGGGGGGCTTTGGGAAGAAGAAGAAGAAAAAAGATCAGCAACAGATGTTAGCTCAGGGCCAATCTTCAAAAACAAAAACAAAAAATACAGCATTAAAAACAAAAGTAAGTGGGCCAAATTCTCCAAACAAGAGATGTGGAGTAGCTGAATGGATAAAAAACAAGACCCATCCATATGGTGCCTACAAGAGACTCACATTAGAAGTAAAGATACACATAGACTGAAAGTCAAGGGATGGAAAAAGATATTCCATGCAAATGGAAACTAAAAGAAAGCTATAGTAGCTGTAATTATATTAGACAAAATATACTTTAAAACAAAGACTGTAATAAGAGACAAAAATGGGCATTACATAATGATAAAGGGATCAACTCAACAAGAGGATATAACATTTGTAAATATTTATGTACCCAACATAGGAGCACCTAAATATATAAAGCAAATATTAGCAGATCTAAAGAGAGAAATAGACAGCAATATGATAATAGTAGGGTCCTTTAATACCCTACTTACATCAATGAATAGATCATCCAGACAGAAAATCAATAAGGAAACATTGGCCTAAAACAACACATTAGGCCAGATGGACTTAATAGATATATGCAGAACATTTTATCCAAAAGCAACAGAAAACACATTCTTCTCAACTGCACATGGAACATTGTTCAGAATAAATATGTTATGCCACAAAACAAGTCTTAACAATTTAAGAAAATGAAAATTATATGAAGCATCTGTTCTGACCACAAACATATAAAACTAGAAATTAACTGCGCAAAGAAAACTGAAAATTCATAAATGTGTGGAGGGTAAAAAAACATACTATTGAACAACCAATGGGTCAAAGGAGAAATCAAAAGAGAAATCAAAAAATGCCTGACACAAACAAAAATGGAAATATAACAAAGAAAACTTTATGAGATGCAGCCAAAGCAGTTCTAAGAAGGAATTTCATAGCAATAAGTGCCTACCTCAAGAACAAGAAAAGTCTCAAAGACACAACCTATCTTTACATCTCAAGGAACTAGAAAAAGAAGAACAAGTGAAGCTCAAAGTTAGTAGAATGAAGGAAATAACAAAGATTAGAGCAGAAGTAAATGAAATAAAGACAAAAGAAAACAGACAAGATCAAGGAAACTAAGAGCTGGTTCTCTGAAAAGAAACAAAATTGACAAATCTTAGCTAGACTCACCAAGAAAAAAAGAGAGAGGACACAAATAAAATCAGAAATGAAAGAGGAGATGTTACAACTGATAAAACAGAAATATAAAGGGTCCTGAGACTACTACGAACAATCATGTGCCAACAAATTGGCATTTGGATAGGAAAAATGGATAAATTCCTAGAAACATACAACCTATGGAGACTGAATCATGATGAAACAGAAAACATGAAGAAACCAATTACTAGTAATGAAATTGAATCAGTAAATCAAAAACCTCCCAACAAACAAAAGTTCAAGACTAAATGGTCTCACTGGTGAATTCTACCAAACATTCAAAGAAGAATTAATACCAATCCTTCTCAAACTCTTCCAAAAAATAGAAGAGGAAGGAGCTTTTCCAAACTCATTTTATGAGGTCAGCATTACCCTGATACCAAAACCAGACAAGGATGCCACAAGAAAAGAAAATTATAGGCCAATCTCTCTCATAAACATAGATGCAAAAATCCTCAACAAGATATTAGCAAACAGAGTTCAAAAATACATTAAAAGGACCATACACCACAATCAAGTGGGATTTATTCCAGGGATGCAGGGATGGTTCAACATCCACAAATCAGTCAATGTGATACACCACAGTAACAAAATGAAGGATAAAAGTTGTATGATTACCTCATTAGATGCAGAAAAAGCATTTGACAAAATTCAACATCCATTTATGATAAAAACTCTCTATCAAGTAGATACACAAGAAACATTCCTAAACATAGTAAAGGCCACATATGACAAGCCCACAGCTAAGATCATACTCTGAGATCAGGAACAAGACAAGGAGTCCACTCTCACCACTTTTATACAAGATAATATAAAAAGTCCTTGCCAGAACAATTAGGCAAGAAAAAGAAATAAAAGGCATCCAAACTGGAAAGTAAAATGTAAAACTGTCACTATAAAAAGTAAAACTTTTGATTTATGAAATCAAAAGACCCCAAATAGCCAAAGCAATCTTGAAAAAGGAGAACAATGTTAGAAGCATCACTCTCCCTTATTTCAAACTATATTACAAAGCTCTAGTGATCAAAACAGTAAGAGACTGGCATAAAAATGGACACATGATTTAATGGAACAGAATAGACAGCCCAGAAATAAACCCACACATATATGGTGAATTAAGTTACAATGAAGGAACCAAGAATATACTCTGAGGAAAGGAAAGTTTCTTCAATAAAATGTGCTGGGAAAACTGAACAGCCACATGCAAAATGGATTAAAGAACTTAACATAAGACCGGAAACCATAAAACTCCTAGAAGAAAACATATGCGATAAGCTCCTTGACATCGGTCGCAGTAATGATTTTTTGAATCTGACACCAAAACCTAAAGCAAAAATACACAAGTGGGACTACATCAAATTAAAAAGCTTCTGCACAGCAAAGAAACCATCAACAAAATAAAAAGGCAGCCTACTGAATAGGAGAAACTATTTGCAAGTCATATATCTGATAAGGGACTAATCTCCAAAATATACAAAGAACTAGTACAACTCAATAGCAAAAAAACAGTCCAATTTAAAGATAAGCATAAGACCTGTATAGACATTTTCCAAAGCAGACATAGAGATGGCCAACAGATACATGAAAAGATGCTCTATATCACTAATTATCAGGGAAACGCAAATCAAAACCACAACGAAATATCACCTCACACCTGTTAGAACGGCTATTATCAAAAAGATAAGAAATAATGAGTGTTGGCAAGGATATGGAAAAAAAGGAACCCTGGTACACTATTGCTGGGAATGTAAATTGGCACAGCCACTACAGAAAACAAAGAGGAGCTTCCTCAAAAAGTTAAAAATAGAAGTCCGTTATGATCCAGCAATTCCACTTCTGGGAATTTATCTGAAGAAAATGAAAACACTAACCCTAAAAGATCTATGTACCCCTATGTTCATTGCAGCATTATATACAATAGCCAATATATGGAAACAACCTGAATGTCCACTGATGAATGAACAAATAAAGAAATTGTGATAAAATATTATTTTCCCCTAAAAAGTAATGGAAATCTTGCTGTGACAACACGGATGGACTCAAGGACATTATGCTCAGTAAAATAAGTCAGACAGAGGACAAATATCATAAGATAGCACTTATATGTGGAATCTTAAAACAAAACCCCAAGCTCATAGATACAGGGAAGACTGGTGGTTGCCAGAAGCAGGGGTTGAGGGGTGGGAGAAATGGGGGAAAGGGGTCAAAAGGTGAAAGAAAAAAAACAGAGTATAAAAAGAAAAATTTTAAAAATCAGTGATTAGGTTGAACACACAAGCTGTTTGCGTACTGAGGACAGATTGTAAGCTCATCTAATGAAGGAGTTTACAATGCAGTTAGTTGCTTTTAGATGAAAGGAATGTGAACTTGAATTTTTTTGTTTCTTGAATAGACAAAAAGCAGCCAAACGAATTTGTCCAAATAATATCATTTTGATTAACTAATATTAAATAGAAATTACTTTTTTCCTCCCAATTTAGAGGCAGCATAGAAAAAGCAGTGTGAAGTCATAATAGATGAAAGCTATACCATATATTCTGTCTAGCTGGTATAGTACCACTGGTGCTGTTTTAGATTAAATCACGAGTAATTCTGAGAACTCAAAAAATCAAGTTCACAAATTTCAGCTTCTGTAAAATATAGATTCCGTTGCTGTTCTAAAAAGCTTTTCTTTACGTTAAAGGAATTCAGTAATGTTTCAGATAGTCATTTATTCTTTGGATGTCTTTTTTAGTTTTCTAAGGAGAAATAGTGTGGCAAAGAATAACTAGGCAAGTAGAGATGTAGTAATGCATTTTCTATCATTGATGTTGTGTTATTTAATTATTAGGTCATTGCTATCTGCACGTAAAGTTTCCTTTCCAAGATAAATTGTAAACTCTTTGATATCAGACTCGTTAACACCAAATTAACATTTCTCAATGCTTTACTTCTCCTTTGAGAAGTAAGGATGGCCATTACAGATGACACAAAAACTCTCAAAGTGTGTTAGCTATTACCATATTTTACTGAAGCCAAGCCATCATCAAGGTAAGGCACCCTCTCATTTACGTATTGCTAAGAAAGAAAAAAGAAGCCAATTAAATTACGATGCATCAACAATTTTAAGCCATATTCTTATTTGCCAGCTGTCAAAATGTGGAAAAATTTACCTTGAAATATAATCTCTATTACGTACTCTCTCAGTGCCTATATCCAAACAGAAGCATGGCTAGAAAAAGTCAGGGAAGAGGACACATCAGTGCGCCAATGACACAAAAGCCATTATTAGATCTTACATGGTTAAATAGAAAAGAAATGATTTACCCAGTAAGTATTGGTAGTTCTTAGCAAAGAGTGATCACCACATATAAGAATTCTTAAACAAACTCTGTTAATATACCCCAGATTACATCACAAGGTATTTGGGACCTATGAACATACTGATGCCATCAAGAGACTGTTAAACAGAAAACAAGTTAGGCCACAGACCGCCTTCCCTTAACTCAGTTCCTGAGTACTCTTCGTGAAGGGCTGTGGACAAGGTTCACAGGACACATCTCTCTCACAGTTTGCACACTGAGGATGGATAATTTCTAAAAAAAAAAAAGACCATTGACTGAAGGGATTTAGAGACGGCCACAAAGGCCATCTCTCTCTCTTTTCCAGAAAGATTTGATCTGTTTTAAAAATCCATAATTCTTAAACTTGAAATATCATAATACACATATTTCTGGGTTAGCCCCTCTTATTCTTAGATGCACTTCATAGCAGCTACAATTGATAAATGCATAAACTGGCATCAAAACACTCTAAGAACCGGAACAAAACAGAGCTGAGCAATGCCCGCAGGACACTGAGTGCTTGTAACAGATCTGCAAGCTCATCTTTCATTTACCTTCACCTGTTTTCTCCCACAATTGTACTTACCAAGAGTCAGTTGTGTTTGTTCCCTAAACAGACTATGCCAGGTTTTCTTGCTATTATAATCATACAATTAATCGTGTATTCTAAAAGCCTATGATATATGGCTTTGAAAGAGTTTTTGTGTATGTGTGAAATGTTGAAAGCGTTGGGGAAATTTAATGAAAACAAATCATTGAAAATGCTATAAGATTAAGTACTGCAGGGCTGGCCTGGTGGCTCAGTGGTTAAGTGTGCACGTTCTGCTTTGGAGGCCCAGGGTTCGCTGGTTCAGATCCCGGGTGCGGACATGGCACTGCTTGGCAAGCCATGCTGTGGTAGGCGTCCCACGTATAAAGTAGAGGAAGATGGGCACGGATGTTAGCTCAGGGCCAGTCTTCCTCAGCAAAATGAGGAGGATTGGTGACAGATGTTAGCTCAGGGCTAATCGTCCTCAAAAAAAAAATAATAATAAGTACTGATAAGGAAATCATAACAAATAAAAAATTATAAAGATATAGGAATATTGCCCTCAAAAATGATCATTATTTTGTTCAACTGGTCTCAAACAATGCTAAAAGAGTCTACTACGTTACCTAATATTTACCTTATAGATATTCAACTTTAAGCCAAGTCCAACACCAGATCTTCAAAGAATTTATAGGTGGCATTTAAGGGATGAATCAGCTATTTACATACTAGGAGGCCTTGAAAAGAACCAACTGAGAATTAAAGAATGCTTTCATTAACCAAATTACATCTTCAAATGGTCAAAAGATTTTATCATTGTTTGTTGTCATCGTTAACCCAAGACTTTCAGGTCATACTGCCCAAACTCAGACAAAGAGAAAATCTAGTTGAACTAAAGGATCCATAAGACTGGAGGTACAGTAGTTACCTCTACATCTATAATAATCTACAATAATCAAGAAAATTGGCATCAACCCAGAAAATACTTTTTGTTGATCAAAAGTGAGATGAGACTATATTCAGCAAAGTATGTGTTTTAAATTATGACTTGAAACTCTGGGATATTAATGTTAACTTGTCCTTATTTTCAAAGGAAGATGTTTATATTCCTGAGAATGAAAACCTAAAAAGTGGCCATTAGACTGACGTCTTCTTAAATTCACAGAGGAAGAATCAAATAATATTCATATGAGGACGACTTAGAGGAGTGTGTGCAAAGAATTCTGGGAGCACAAATGAGAGACCTCAACTCTCCCTGAAGTGTCAGTGATGATTACACAGAGCAGACATTTGATTTGACTCTAAGGGAAGAAATTTCAAGGTAGGGAAGAGCCGAAAGCAAGCAGAGTGGTGTGGAAGAGCTGTGTGGGGAACATCAGAGCTCAGAGTGGCAGGAGCGCAGAGGGCAGTGCAGAGAACGATGAAAGGAAGACTGAGCAGGAGGTGGAGATGCAAAGATGGGCTTCCAAGAAAGTGGTTTTCATTACTTCCCAGGTTCATCTCAGAGTGGTTTTGTCTCGGAATGTTTTCAGTCTCGGTATGAATGTGCAACCATCCAGTGACTACGTAAAAACCACTCAGCTGAATGTTGGGAAAATAATGTTTATACTGAGGGATAAAAGAAAAAGATGACAACTCTTATTGTTTCATTGCTTATTCAGTGCCAGGCACGGAGCAAGACATCGTTTATGGTGTCACATCTAATAATCTATGAAATAGATAGTATTAATTTCTTCATTTTAAAGATAAGTTAACTGACTCTTAAAGATGTTATGTGACATATTTCAAAATTGCCTAACCAATTAGTGGCATGATAGTAACTTAACTTTGGTGCCCACATTGAAAAGTCATTAGCTATCTAGGCCACCTCTCACTGGCCTTCAGATCACAGAGCCTAGAGCTGCAGGAGTTAAGGGCCCCATGGTTTCAGGCAAAGTTCTATGTAGACCTGTGTAGGAGGGAGACACTGAGAGTAGGCGGGGAAAGGGGGGTGGCATGGACTTTTGCTGGGACCCACGTCAACAGTGGCCCAGGCCATGATTTGGGAAGTCCACAGAGGGGCCAGGTATAGTAAAGAGGAAGACCTAGATCCTTCTGGAGCTCACACTCTTGCCAGAGGTCTGACTGACATCCTGGCTGACTTTACTGGACTCACCGATGACCTGGCTGCATCATCCATTCACGCTACACTGAAGGCTCAGGTACATAGATGACTCCACCTGCAGGTACTGCTCCTGCATCACTACTTGAACACACTGAGTACTGTGGACCCAACCCAGACACATGGGCCACGTGAGCTTCATCATCCCAGGCTGACCAACCTTCCCATACATAACAACTCCATGCAGTAAGGACCACAGCAGCACCCCCAGGAGTTTTCTGCCTCCTCCCACCCACCCTGCCTTGACTGCAAGAGGAGAGGTCCAGGCTGATAACACTCAGAGCCCAGTGTGCTACCTCCCTCCCCTCCACCTAGCCATCCATCTTCATATGTATAAACACTAACGTACATTTCCCCAGGGATCAACTCAGAAAGTTTAAATGTGATTGCTCATTTATCCCAGGGAATAAATGAGCAAATGTGATCAGGTGTAAGCCAGGTCTCTTAATTCATAAATGGTGACACATACATGACAGGGAGATAGTAATTGTATGTATGAATTATCTGTGCTTCTGAGCATTTATTTACTTAACCTTTTAAAAATTATTCTTAGAGGGGCTGGCCCCATGGCCGAGTGGTTAAGTTCGCACACTCCACTGCAGGCGGCCCAGTGTTTCGTTGGTTTGGATCCTGGGTGAGGACATGGCACTGCTCGTCGAGCCACGCTGAGGCAGCGTCCCACATGCCACAACTAGAAGGACCCACAACAAAGAATATAATACAACTATGCACCGGGGGGCTTTGGGGAAAAAAAGGAAAAAAATAAAATCTTAAAAAAAAATAAATTAAAAAAATAAAAATTATTCTTAGGGGGGGCTGGCCCCATGGCTGAGTGGTTAAGTTCGTGCACTCTGCTGCAGGTGGCCCAGTGTTTTGTTGGTTCGAATCCTGGGCACAGACATGGCACTGCTCATCAAACCACGCTGAGGCAGCGTTCCACATGCCACCACTAGAAGGACCCACAACGAAGAATATATAACTATGTACCGGGGGCCTTTGGGGAGAAAAAGGAAAAAATAAAATCTTTAAAAAAAAATTATTCTTAGCATTTCACAAGGAGAAACTTACCCACATGGCACTTTTAAAATCTAATCTAGTGTATACATGGATGTATGGAGATTGTGCATATTCTTACTTGTCATAGGGACAAACTTTTAATGAAACTTACATAGACCTTTGAAATTTGTACTTAGTCACAAACTGTAAGCTCCTCTCTTGAGAGTTTTGTCATTGTACTTGTTAACTGTGTTTGAGAAACTGCTGATTTATATATAATAAATATATAAATCAATAATTAACAGACATTATAATTATCTTGGTAACTTTACAACAATACAATTGTATTTATTTAACTCAAAAGTTTTCATTGGGGGAATGACTCCAATTCATCTTTCTTGTTTATATTTTAGAAAAATAACTAAAATCTACTAAAGCAGTTATAATACTTTTTGTTTAATTTGCCCAAACAAATTATTGTAAACTTTAGGAATCTAGATTACATTATTTCAAATGTTTTAAATTCTTCTTCCAAAGAAGGAAAGAAAACCTGTTCAAAAACTTTAAATATGATGTCTTAAAACATAAAATACCTTGCTTGTCATGATGCGCTTATGCAAACTAGAATATAAATTCAGTTTCTGGCAGAATGATTAACGCATTTACATCAGCCCTCAGGGAACGGGGTTATAAAGTGTCTCTGGTTTGCCATACATGGAATAATTACGCTCTTGCTTTCACGATTCAGCGTTGGGCCTTAGAAAAATCAAAGGAGAGCGTGGTCCAAGTGTCTCAAAGAACTCCTATAACTAGGGTGAAACATAAGTCCCCCTGAAGCCACTGTTTCAAATTATAGCAGCACCAGCCTAATTATTACGGGAACAATGAAAGAGATTTGTGTAAGGGGCAAGTGACAGGTTTATAATTGCTTGGTGGGCATTAGGAACCAGTCAGTTTGAGAAACTTGGCTCAGAAGTGGAAATAATCAGACATTGTCATCCTATGTCCACTTCTGAATGTTAGTCTTGCACTATACTTTTGACTTATAGTGATAAGATGCATGTTCGTAGTTTTCTTTTTGAAATATGAAAGTCTCTTCAGTGGTTGTAACAGAATCCTTAACATACAGGGCTTAGACTGTATATTTTTTGAAAGGAGGATTTTCTCCTGGGATAACAACATTAGGCCATGCCCTTGGTAAAAATAAACAAATACAACTTTCCTGACTAGAAAATTTGCTCCATATCATTATAAACAGAAAAATTTGTATCAGATTTTCTTTTTCTTTTTTATATAAAGGTCTCTGTCTTCATCCAAAATGTATTTTTGCCCTCTAGTTTATCATGGTCCTTTTCTCTTTAGATGATGGCAAGTTTTTTTAATTGTGAATCATTTTTGTTGGATATAATTCCATTTTAGTCAATCATCAAGAGTCTTTTTCATTTCCGGTGAAATTTATTCTCTCAATAGTTCCTGTCCAAGTACAAAATGGCTTAGTAGCAAATTTCACCAGCAAATCTTGTTTAATTAAATTCATCAAGTATACCTGGGTTGTATATCAAATTAAGGTTTACTAAAATAGAGGGTTTTTCTTTCAAAAAAGTGTTTTTATGAGAAAATATGCCAACTAAGCAGAAAAAACATAGGCATACGCTGAAATAGATACCTAAGGGAGAATAGATGGAGAGAGAAAAAAATTACATTATTACATTGGCACAAGTTTTTCCTCTTCTTTTGTCCTTCTAAAGGTCTAGCATGAACTAGAAGGGACAAAGGCAGTCATTGGTCTTCTCATCTCTTTTTACACATAGGAAATGTGCAAAAAGCACTGATGTCAGAAGGCTTATGTGACTTTCCCTGTAACTCACACCTTGTAACGGGTAGAGACAGGACTACAATTCAAGCCTGCCAATCACCACTCATGTATCGTTTAACCTCTTCTGACTCTGGCTGGACTGAGATCTAAGGATCATCCACAACAAGAAGCATATTAAGTCATGGAAGTCGATGCAATCTCTCAGAGAAAACGTAAGAAGCTCGAAGAAAAATGTCTGAAGGCAGAATCCTAGACTGCACCAACATTCAAAATGCAGGGAGTAGTAGAGACATTAATAAAAAAGAGGATTAAGAAATGGCCAGGGAGTCCACAGGACAGCCAGAGAGAAGTGAATCATGGGAGCTAAGGAACAAGGGAACTTTGACAGGATACTATACAACATTACCAATGATTCAAGGTCACGTTTTCTTCTTGAAACTTTCTTCCCTTCTGTGATACCACATTCTCCTGTTCTTTGGTTTTTGTTTTAACCTTTCTAGCTATTCTTCAGCCTTCTTTGATGGCTCTTCTTTCCCTAGTGAGCCTCTAATTTTTAGAATAGCTAAAGACTAAGTCTTGGGCTCCCCCTCTTCTCTATCAATAGTCACTAAAACAACCTAATTCAGTCCCACAACCTTAAATCTCCTCCATATGCTGAGGACTCCCAAATCTACATCTCCAAGCTCTGCTTCTCCTGAGAAGCCTTGACCTATGTATGCAGAGTTTTCCTTGACATCTACACATACTTGTCAAACTCAACATGGTCAATTCTTGATTCTTATCGCCAAAACTGCACCTCTTTCTGTCTCCTCCATCTCAATGAATGATACCAGATACAGTCTCTTGCTCACACTAAAATCCCATGTGTTTCTCACGATTGTTCTTGGTGTCTCCAACACACTACATCCAACCCAGCACTATATCCTCCAATTAAAAGTCACATCCTGAATGTATATTTCACTTCTTTTTTCTACTATCACTAGTTAATCGTAACATCATCTTCTCCTTCCTAGACTCCTACAATACTTTCCAAACTTCTTTCTCTTTCCCCTCTTGATCCTCTGTAACCTATTCTCCAAAGAGAAGAGGAATCTGATTTAAAACACGAATCAGAGCTTGTTTCCTCCCTATCGAAAACCCTTCGTGTATTTCCACCTCAATTAAAAGTAAAGCCATGATTATGCTCAGGCCAGCACAGCCCTCTAGGATGTCAATTTGTCAATTTTCTTCCAACATCACAGGCTTTTTATGTCATTGTTGTTCTTTAAGTATGACAAGTGCGATCTTGCTTCAAGGCATTTGATCTTTTCTTTTACCTGGAAGACTTTCCCCTGATCTTCGCATGGATGATTATTTCTTGTCACTCAGATCTTACCATATATGTTACCTTCTGAGAGAGGCCTTCACTGAGCAGCCAGGCATTACATCTGGTGCATTACCTTATTTTCAATCTCTGTACAGCATACTACTATCTGATATTTTCTCTTCTGTTTCCTCTGTCCATTCTCCAAAAATGTAAGCTTCATGAAAACAAAGTCCTTACCTGATCCCAGAATTGTGCCTGTTGTAGAATGCATTTAATTGATTGAAACAATAATAAAATATTTTTATTAGGTGGTCATCAGATGCTTTAGATACGATATGGAGTTGGAATATTAGTTGAATAGAGTGCAAAAATTGGACATACTTTTTTCAGATAACCAAGTCTCCACTCAGTTGTCTGAACGACATAGCATTAGGGCCATGGAAGTGAGCAAGGCAGCCAAAGGCTTTGCTCATTGAGGAGAGAGTAGTCATTAAAATAGAATTACACAAATTATTACTGTTTCCTTTGTTCTAAGTTCTATAGGAGAAAAATACAAGATCCTATGAAGCATGCAACCAGAGGATGTAACTAACTAGATATCAGGGAAGATACCCTAAAGAAGTGGAATTTAAGAGCCATTTAAAATTCTGAAGGATGAGTAGGGATCTGTAATATCATTTCTTGGTGACAACGTTTTTTGTTACGTAATTAGGGAGAATACGATGATATCCGAGGGATAGAAATACCATAGCTGATTGATTATTCTAGTCATTAGAAATATGTATAGCAGATGAGTGAAGTAATAAGAAGCTCAGCTTTCTGATTTAAAAATCAGTCTCATCAGAGCGTAGTAGGAATACATTCCCTGAAAAGTCATTGATGCGGCATTAACTAATAAATGTAATTTGGGTAACTGCAAATTTGGGTACAAGAAGGGAGTCTGTTGTGAATGCTCCAATTGCTGATCCCTGTTGGGTACTGCCTCTCTCTGTGACACTGTTTTCAATTTCAACCATTTTATGAAGGCACTAAACTATTTTTTTATGAAAAGAAAGAATTTGTTTCTTTACTGCCATTTGTTTCTGATTATTTTTACAGCCAGTGACATCAGAAAGATAAAATTTTTTCCAAGTCTGCCTCAAGCAAGTTTTTAAAGTCCTAAATGTATGAAATTTTTATATTATGTAAAGCCTTGACAGGACTGAATTCATAATTTCTTTCGATAAGGAGCATTCTTAAAGATAACCTAGTCAAACAGTTTAAAAAAAGAGAGAGAGAGAAAACTGATGTTTGTGGAGAAAGGAATTTTCCAACAAGCGCCCAGCTAGTTAGAGGACAAGAGATTTATCTCAACATCTCTGCTGTTTTCATCCCATCAACAAAGGGGACAGAAGTATTTCATGGTATTATTATAATTTTTCTAGTACTTTTTCTTATTTCAAAAAAATAAAGTCCAATTTCCTTAGCGTACACAAGACATTCCTTACTCTCGCTCCCACCCACAGTTTCTGGCCCATTTTCCACTACTCCCTTATTTAAATCTTTTATTTCATGAATGCTTGTATTTCACTGAAGGAGGAATGTGTTTTTAAAGCCCCTGTGTTTTTTTCACGCTGCTCCCATGTCTAGGCTGACTTTCCTGGGCCTTTTCTACCAAGCAAAGGCTCCATTCTCAAGGGTCTCTTCCCACAGGAAAAGTTTCATCGCCAGTGACACCAGGCTGGGTTCAGTGTCTTCTTAGGTGCTCCCATAGCAGTCCCCTCTTCTCCCTAAGCATATAAGCTCATTAAGGGAAAATAAGGTGTTTTGCTTTACCTTCAGATTCTCAACATTTAGCATAATGGCAGATACATATCATGCTCTTCGTAACGTTTTGATTAAAGGGAATTAGCACTGTGAAGTCATTAACATATATACCCAAAGTTTTCATTTTACCTGAGAAATAATGTAATTTATTCCTATGCTTGTTATTTAAAGACAGTAATTTAAAAATTGTTTTTATGTATTACATTCAAATTATTTCTTAAAATCTAGTTATTCAGTTTCTCTTTGAACCCAATTTAAATGTTATTGAACCTAATTTTTATCTCCTCTGGTTTATATTTAATATTTTCATTTCAACTGAATGCACTTAGTGCAGTAAGACACAAGCTGATAATTTTCTATCTACTTATAACTCAGCTTAACTCATCCAATAGTTAATAACTCATGATTAATAACTCATCTAGTTATTCTCAGAAAAGCTGTGTATGTTGCGTTATAGCCAAGCTGTTTCACCCATACGATGTTGTCTTTTCTGCAGCATATTTACTAAAGGTGAACTATCTCAATAAATTTCAAAAGTCCAGAAGGAAGATAATTCGCTTAATTTGAAGATCCTTTTCTCAACCTATGGCTTCAAAAAATATCTTCAAATTGTGGATCAAGTTCTTGAGAAAGCCCTGGCCCAGGCTTAATAGTTAGTAGGTAGCTATACACTAGTTCAATAAATTTAGAATTACTCTTCCTCTCTTGGGGTCCATCTTACTGGATATCTGCCCTTGGTATCATAGAGCCTTGCACTAGGTATCTCATAATTGTTTTGGGCAATCCAGGACCCAAGAGGAGTCAGTACATTTTAATTTCCCCATGGATTTGAGGACTTGAGAGTTCACAAGTTTCTGCTCCTCCCCCAGAGACTGACTCCTTATCCTTGCTGCCAATTGCTGGATACTTCTTTGACTAGAACACGATGAGGTGATCTATCTGACTTTCGTTAGTTTCCAACTATGGTCATGTCCTACCCACTAGTTTGGCTCTCTTTGCATATTGACCTTGGTCTAAAACAAACCTTAATTCGTTATGTCCCTTTAGAAACTGCATGGTATACTGACCACCAACTGTGAGACCAGCCCTACAGACAGATCAAGGCTCCCAAATTCAGCTCTGCCCTGCTTTACCCCTATACCACACACCCAAAGCACCATTGATCATGTCACTCAGGTTCCATGTTTCAGAGCTAAACTGGCCAGGTTATAACAATATGAGTTGTACTAACTCAGGTCTGTAATTGAATGTATCAATACATTTGACCTGGAAACACAGGTATTTTTGAATTTTTGAAAACCTTTTGCAGTGACAGTGCCTTTAAACAAAAAACAACAAAAGATAAGATCTAGAAATAAATAGCAGTCAATAATTTTTTAATATCATTTGCTTCATTAGTTTTATTTTCAGTTCCCTTTTATTGTGGTAAAATACATGTAACATAAAATTTACCATCTGAACCATTTTTAAGTGTATAGGTCAGTGGCATTTCTTACATTCACATTGTGCAACCATCACCATCATCTCTAGAACTTTTTCCTCTTCCCAAACTGAAATCCTGTACCCATTAAATACTAACTCCCCAATCCCTTCTCCCTCCAGCCTCTGGCAACCACCATTCCACCTTCTGTCTCTGTGAATGTGACTACTCTGGGTGCCTATATAATTGGAATTATACAGTATTTGTCCTTTGGTGACTAGTTTCCTTCACTGTCCTCAAGGTTCATCCATGTTGTAGCATATATCAGAATTTCTTTCCTTTTAAGGCTGAATAATATTCCATTAATGTATATATCACATTTTACTTATTTATTGTTCTGAGTTCTTTGAGTGTGAAAGTAACCCACACATACATATACAAACTCTGATATTGTCAGAGTTTAGAGCAGCATTACATATAATGCTGACAGCCTAAAGACAGTCTAAATGTCCACCCACGAGGGAAATAGCTAAAAAAGTTATGGACTGCCAATAGGATGAAAGGTCATTTAACATACAGATATAAAAAAAATGAACTGAAGTATAGTGAGGTTGTTAAGACTTCGCTGTATGGATTACAAAACCAGTGCTACCTCTTACAAACTAGGTAAACTGGGAAAGTTACTTTACTTCTCTAAGCCTCACTTTTCTCCCTTTAAAAATTAGGAGATAATAGCATTTTTTCTGAAAAGTTTCTTATGATTACTACATGAATGATATATACAAAGAAATTAATTCAACATCTGATCTGAGAGCTGAATAAATGTTAGCGATAGTTAGTTATTATTTTTACTGAGTGTCAGCTTGTTAGTCCCCTGCTAGATTCTAGAGATGAGAAGAGGAACAACAGAGAATTCCTGAGTTTGAGGGGCTCACATTAAAATGGAGAAAAATACCTAAATTCTGAAATACATGTTGAGTTTTTGAACAATTTCCATGTATGCAATCTAGTTTCATCCTCATACCTGGAAATAGGTTTATGAAATAATGTTAAAAGTAAAAAGAAGAACATAAAATCTAGGAGGTATACATTGATTACAATTATGCAAGCTATATTTCAGGCACAAATACACACCCACACACACCCTCACACACACGCCCCCTCAAACAAAAAGAACTAATGTTCACTAGTGTTTTTACATGTAAAATTATGTAAAGTCATTAAAAATGATAAGAATATAATAATTAACAGTATGTAAAAATCATTTTAAGAATCTGGGATGTGATTAGGGACCAAGAATTTGTATTTAACAAAAGAAAAATAACTAAGCAAGGCCTTGTCCCTTTTCAGGGTAGAACCATAGAATGTTCTCGATAATAGGGTGCTAGATATAATTTTGCCCCAAATCTTCAGTTCATAAATAAGGAATCTGAAGTTTGGAGATGTTTAAAGACTTGTTCAAGATATCACAGCAAGTGAGAACAGAAGTCAGTCTGATGGCCCCTAGTCCTGAGGTCTCTCCTCTAAACCATAAACTCACTTCTGAACAGGCTTCTGAAGTGTCCAGTTTGGGTAACTTTCAATGTATTTTAAAGAACACAGGGCCACGTCCCCCTCTTCTCAGTCACGTGGAACATGTAGATGTTGAGGCAGAGTTGTCTTGGACACATTTTCAAAATTAACCATCTCAAGGATTTCATTAAAAGGTAGCTGTAAATACTTACATAATATTTCATACTATTCATACTATTTATTATAATGCCCAACATTGCACATTTGCCTAAGTC
This sequence comes from Equus asinus, assembly GCF_041296235.1. NCBI lineage: Eukaryota > Metazoa > Chordata > Mammalia > Perissodactyla > Equidae > Equus > Equus asinus. Next base: position 47,985,458 of record NC_091813.1, read on the forward strand.
TACAGAACAAGTCTCTAAAGGCAATAAAATACAATTTTTAAAAGTTCAATTTTGCAAAGAGTTTTAAGACATAGTAGTAAATATTCTGAAAGCTGCTCAAATGTGATTAATAGACGCGGCACTGGTTGTTACCTTGGTTTCCTATACAATTGCCTTGGCATCTTTTTTGATACCTATTCAAACAGGGATTTGCCTTCTTATTGCTTTGCAATATCTTTTACACATTTGGTAAATGAAACAGTAAAGTAATTTTCAAATCATTGCCATCACTGTGGAAATGCGGCTTTCAAAACTATTATTGTCAATATATGTTGACTTGATCTTGAGTGACGTAGTGGGAAGGCAGCCCTCAGAGGTTGAAGGTACCATAACAACATTTTGGGTTTTTTTGTAAATATTTCTTGAACTTCTTTTTTTATTGGAAAGCATATTATTTCCTAAAAGACTGATAGAGAGCATTTGAATGATAATCCAAATATTTTCCTGGCTTTTATTGAAAAGGATATAATGTCTTCACCTAGAAGAAAGCATCCTATTTTGCTATACATTTAGAAATCATCCAGCACACTTTCTATATAGTCAACACAACCTCTGAAGTCATCTGCACTTTGCAACAAATGTATAGTTTGGTAGCTTAAATTAACGGGAAAATGAATTGCTGACAGACATATCCTTCCACGTTGACATTTGAGGATGGGGCAGCCAAAATACTTGGCATGAAGTGGCAAAGGAAATGAAGATTGTGTATCTACAGAACGCAACTTTATACTGCAACACAAGCTAAAAATGTTTAAAATCTGAAATTTTATTAGCACTAGGTTCTACCTTATAATCTTTGATGAAATGTTGCATTAAACCTCAGAAAGACTACAGTATTTTTTTCCTCTCTTATCCAGGTAGATACAGACATACTAATTATTGGCAAGTCCTCTTGAGAAAGCAAATGTCACTTTTAGGCACTCTTTGGAGTACTGTTCATGTATTGATTGATTAAATCTTTAAATATATATCAAAAACAAACACAAAACGTTATGCTTTGGTATCATTGTGCTAAATTTACTAAGAGATTTTTGCATCACATATATATACACAAATTCACATGTGCACACACTCATACATGGTGCCTCAAAGGAAAAATTACTGTTTTGTAGTGCAAAAAATCTTGGTGTTTAATTTTCTTTTCCATTATTAGTTGGAGGTGATGGTTTATTAGTGATGGTGTGTGTCTAAGACTGTGTGCAAAAGACCCTTGCACTACCATCAGTACTTTTTTTTAAAAGACATTTTCAAATAAACTTTTTGAACTACAAAAACTAAATTTGTGCTTTTGCTTTTCTTAGAGTAACTAATTGATCATGGCTATTGGGCATTTAATTAACTCAATCAACACATGCTTATTAGGTCCTAATATGTAGGGCCCCATTCATAAATGAGGTGTAATCGCTACCATTGTTCGAGGCAGAGTTTCGCCACCCCTGAATGTAAATCTCCTTTCTCCTTAGAGACTTACGATTTGCAGCCCAGGTCGAAGATGTGACTGAAGGACATTAAGCCAGCCCAAAGGGGACCTGGATAGGAATCCTAGGTGCCAACAGTAAAGCTTCACTAGGCCTCCAATTTCCGAGCTAACTTCCTGGTGTAAAAATCATCATTGTTATTTACGTTGCTCTTCCCCACTGACCGGCTCTGTGATTCCAAGTGCCCTGTGAGCAAGATCACGTGGATTACATTCTAAATAGATGCTAATATAAAGCATTTTCTATGTGGAAAGCATTTTAAATTGGTTTTAAATGTACTATTTGTCAGGGAAAAAACAATTTCAAATAGTATGCAAACTGCTTAATGGAAACTAAAATATTTTAGTAATAACTTAGGGATCAATTAAGTAATAGGTACAAACGTGAGTATTATACTAAATTTATTTAACCTAGGAGGCACATTTCTCCTGGGCACAGTTTTGATTCACAAAGACATAGACTATGCCACCTCAGTAATCCCATAACCCCTCAGCTGAAACTCTGCATACCCAAATACCCTTCTTCCAGGGAAGCTAAGGGTTGTCTGGAGGCGCTAATGAATGACCGCTTTATACAATGCTCGCACTGCCCATGCAAAGCACTCAGCTAGGACTGAAGCCATGTGAATTTGTCCAATTTCAGGTTTCATTAAAACTTAAATGTCAGCTTAGTTTCTATGAAAGGCACAGCTATTTACAAAGAGGTCATATATTCCAAGCAGCGGTTCTGGCTTTGAGCTCTTGAGAAAGAATACAAGCAAGATTTTGCTAGAGTTTGATTAATTCAGTCAAATTTAGATAGAAAATTGAAAATTTTATAAAATTAAATGAGTGAATTCACTCAGTCTACATGAATTTGAAATTAAAAAAGAGAACTAGCTAGGGGTATCATTTTTTTAATTAGAAAATAAGTGAAAAATAAGAGGGCATTCCATAAATGTTCATGGAGCACCTGTTAGGTGTTAGGCTATGCTAGGCCCTTGGGGTACAGGAGTGAACCGAATAGGGAGCAGCCCTGCCCCTCATACAGCTGTCACTCTAGTGGGAGAGACAGACAGCAAAAGCAGTTACATAATGGAATGCCAAGGAGTGATAAATGCCATGGGGACAAAAGCAGCACCAGAGTGTAGACAGGGCCACACCACCAGGTGTGTGGGGGTGATTAAGTGAAGGTAAGATGGTCAAGAAAGACTTTTCAGATAGACTGATGGATGGAACAGAGACCTTCAGGGAGTGAGCGGTGAGCCATGGGGAGAAAGCCCAGGCAGAGGAAACCTGAAGCCCCTCAGATGAGTTCCAGTTCATGAGTTCCAGGAACACTGGTAAATAATGTTGACGGGTTGCTATAAAGAACAGGGAGAGTGCTAGAAAATGAGCTTAGAGGAGTAGCCAAGGCCGGGTCAGGGAAGGCCTGACACACACAAGAAGATATGTAACGCGCAGGTAAGTAGATTGGAAACTCTGGTCTCCTGCCACACATCCTCTAGACCTTTGCTTTTTCCTCCAGCCACTCCTACCACAACGGTGTTGCCTCAGCTGAGTGGCAATCTCTCACCTGGGGGCTGAGGCTTCCCTAAAGCCTCTACCTTGGAGGCCTGGGGGAACTGCCCTTGCATTCTTTCCTGTCCACCTGAGAAGTGCAGAGTGAATGTCCCATGGGCCGACGCTTGACCAAGGGAGACATGAGCTAGTGATGAATGCATCTCTCTGCGATTCTGAGGTATATCCTTTTGGTTCCACAGAAGGTCCCGGCGGATTGGAGCCTCAGTTGTCCTCGATAACTTTATTGGCTTTGTCTACTTCTATGTTTTCCTCTCCCAAAACCCCTAGTCGTGTTCCTTGGAATCACTTCCCAAGATAAACTACCTGCCTGCCAGCCCTGGCTCTCTTTTCCTGGGGGACCCTCAGCAAAGATAGTAGGCTAAAAGGTTCGAAGGATAATTATATAAACTACAACACCGCTGGCTACACTACCCAACCCAAGAACTAGTGTATCCCAATAACTCACAGCTACCTCTTTGCTCCCCCCATCCCAGTCCTCAGCCTCCAAAGGCTTCGCACCCTGCCCGAGCCCAGCCAGGAAACCACAGTCACAGGCTTCTTTTTTTTTTTATCATTCTTACTGTAGTTTCTTTTAAATTTTTTCATTTATTTATATATTCCAAAGGAATATATTTTGCTTTTATATGTCTTTGATCTTTATAAAATGGTATTATAGAAAGTGTAGTTTTATGCAACTATCTTTTTTAACTCAAATTATATTTCTAACATTCGTCCCCATTATTGTGTGAAGCTGTAGTTTCAATCCTGCATAGGAATATAATTTACCTATCCAAATTTATTCACTTATTCTGTCAATAGGATTTAGGTTTTTCCATTGCTATTTTGAACTTTGTCACTGTGAACATTTTTGTACACACGTCCTGGTGCACATATGCAAGAGGTCCCCTCAGGCTGTACTGTCCACTACGGTGGTGCCTTACCACATGTAACTATTGAGCTTTTGAAATGTGGCTAGTCAAATGTAAACTAGTGAAAGTGTAAATTAACAAAGTGTAAAATATGTACCAGAGTTCAAATATTTAGTATGCAAAAGAATAAAAATACCTTTTGAATAATTTTTAAATATTGATTGCTTGTTGAAATGCTATTTGTCTGGATGCTTCAGATTACATGAAATGTATTATTAAAATTAATTCACCTGTTTATTTTCCTTTTTTTAACATGGCTACCAGAAATTTTTAAGTGACAGATTTGGCTTGCATCATATTTGTATCAGACAGCGCTAGTCTAGGGCAATGCTACTCAAAGTGTGTTCCCCCGGCCAATAGCATCAGTGTCATCTGGAAACGCAGAATCTCCGGCCCCAACCCAAACAATCTGAATGTTTTGCAGCAAAACAGAATTCACAAAGGAGAAAGAAAAGGAAAGCAAAGGAAGAGATATAGAATCCAGGAGACAGGGAAGAAGTGTCATGTACAGAGTATTGATCCAGATCAAAGCCGAACACAGAGCTCTTGGGGAAGGTTTCTGAAAAAAATAAAACATGTGATTAAATAGAGAGGTTAATAAAAGAAACAGAGGGGAAAGTCATTACAAATAGCACAGAGAAAGGAACAATCAGAAACTTCAGCGAAAAGAAAAGCAGCAGCAGAAGTGAAAAGGAATCACAGTCATTCCTGGATCTTAAATGAACAATATTTACACACAGCTATAGAAAGAGCTTTCCAGGGGTAGAATGTGGGAGGTTGTATCCATTCTTTACAACGTGGAGCATCAAAAAGACCATCTGTACCTGAGGGAACATGAAGTAAAAATTAACGCATTACCTATAGATACAAAGGGACACTTTAGAAAAGGAATTAAATCGTGAGAAAAAAACATACATTCCCAATATGGGAAGAGGGGAGCTAGAGGTCTGACCAAAAGGAGATGAATTTCATCTGTCATGGCAAAGATAGTCAATGACTAAAATGATGGATGGGGGACCAGCACTAGAAGGATATTAGTTTCCAAAAGAAAGAGCTAAAGAGATCAAAGTGCTCACTTCTGAGGAACACGTCTAGAGCAGGAAGGTAGGGGAATCATTGCTTGTAATTAATTTTAAAGGTTATTTCATAAAAATATAAAAAATCTAAAATACGCGATACAAAATAATTAAGTAATTAGACATAACTACATACATATATAGTATAGTTATCTATCATAAAGAGACAGATATAGCATGTAGACATATAGTTCTTAGATATAATTCACAGCAGTCAATTATTATATTAACTTCTTTTTGTTGACATATATTTATAGTTTAATTTTAGGTTTAATTTTTTTATGACATATGTTTGTTTAGTTTATTTTTTAAATGTATAAATCTAAATATATATATCAAACGTCTATATCAAACTCTATCTTAAAAGTTTGAAGATATTTTTGATGTTCTCTGTTTGGTTATTGATCCTTAATAAGGCAAAAAAATTCCTCACATCAAATATTGTGTTCTTATAAGAGAAGACTCCAAAAAAAATTGAGGTATAACTTAGACAACACTAAGAAATTTATGTCAAAAGAGCATTTAATGGTATACAAAGGCAATCAATACACAATGAAATAAATTTTCTAGAAAAAGAATGGAACTGTGCTTGAATGGATGTGATGAGAAAAGTGATGTTTAACTAACAAACGGATTTGAAAATACACTCCCTAAAGAGAGGAATTATTTTAAAGATTAGAAACACTTCATAGCTTCTACCATTTATTTAATGAATATTTCCAGTGTTTTAATTCTCCCTTTATTTTTTGCAATGATTGATGAATGACAGCCCTACCCAGATACATAGCCCAAGGTCCTCATATATCAATGGGACTCGCAAAACTTTGCCAGCAAAATTGTAAATTGTGAGATATATGGCACTGGATAATTGCTTTCTTTTGGGTTAGCATGCTATTTATGGAGATTATTTTAGTTTGATCCTACTCAAAACTGGAAAATGTGGTAAGCCAGACCAGGAATGCAAATAGACTATTTTTGAGATCTTTATACCAAAACGTTAGTTCAACTTTCATTCAAATCTAGATGAAAGTTTTGGTTGTATTAAATTTCATGTGTCCAATTATTGGGCATAAGTGTAGCAAGCATACACTATGGCCCAACTGTGAAGAGCTGATTCACAGAGAGTACACCACTGTGCTGGCAGCGTTTTAATCTGGGCCACTCCTGCTATGAATCCTGAAAACACCTGGAGCAACGACATTCAAAGAAGTGGAGAAACTGATCAATGATTATAATCCGTGGAATTATTTGTCAATAATGCATAAATAGTTATAATCTCAACAAAGTACAGCAGGGGTGGTGTTGATCAGGTTGTGGATTTAGCTTAATGTCGATAACAAAACTTACTTCGTTTTCTCACTAAGCATAGTGACTACAAGTAAATATAGACACCTTAGGGTTTGGGATCACTTCATTTTTTCACACAACTTTGGATTTTACTCTTGATTTTGACAGAAAATTGACAAGTATATACACTCTACTTGAGGCCCAATTTTAGTGCTGAGTCTATGCACAAGCCGTCTCAGGTGGAGAGCAATATATCTCTGGCCAATTTTTGATCAAGATGAATAATTCCAGTGACTGTTTCTGTGGAATGAGATCCTCTGGTAGTGCTATAGAATTTCAGAGATAGAAGAAAGCTATCATATAATTTATGCCAATTCTATCTCATCATTTTTCAGAAGACTAATCTAAAACAGAAACTAAGGCAGTTGCTACCATCAGAGAACCCATGGTCTGAACTTTCAAACATGCTTTTCCTAACTGACAAAGTATGTGCGCTTATCTTACAACTTAAGAGCTTTAGGCAAATTCTGGGTCTGGAGGCAGACACATCTATCATCTGAGAAAAAAAAGCCCAGTTTTTCAGTTCAAGGAATTGAAGGACTAGGGACTCAACAATAAACTGACTTGCTGGGATTATAGAGGAACCGTTCACTGACTATCTGGTTCTTTTCAGCCTTGTAGATAGCTCCAGACGTATCTGGTTCATAACACAATAGACTCCTTATTCCGGGGAAAACAGCTGTAATAGCTGTTCAAGAGATGGGTGGTATTCTACTTTGTTTAAAATATTCAAATTTTCAGTGAATAAGAAGACAATGCTTTATTGTTTCATAAAAAATTATGGAAGAATTGCTGTTTCAGGGCATTCTCTATAATAGGAGTCTGCAGATTTTCTACAGGGTTTTTCATTCGTTAATTGGAAGCAGGACTTTGGCCATGGTGATTTATATCTCTGAATTCCCTTTTAAATTGATTTTAAAATTCTTTAGCTCAGTTCCCTAGCCAGTTAGATGCACAACATTGTTTTATTTCTGAATGTCTTAGTATGTATAACGCTTGAATTATTTCAATTTTAGAACATGAACGAACTCTAAATTCCAGTGTTCCTTTGACTATCAGAAATTTAACGAATAAAAACATCACAGAAGATGAATTCATGCACTTTACACTTGTCTCCTTTGAATTTAAAAAGATATTTAATGTTTCAAACTAATATAATATAATGATGCATAGGCTATTATAGATATGTGAAGCTCATCTCATACGCTAAGGGAAAATTGAGGTTAATATCTCATACTGTTAAAAATTAAAATTATTTTATATTTATAGCTATTTTCTGATATTTTAGCAAATAATCTGACAAGCATCTCCTAGCAAAGATAGACTCCTCTCAGGCTGATTGTTACACAAGGACAACTTCCCTGTTTTCAGGCATGTAATTGACTCCAGGCATGCTCAAAGCCAATTGCAAGACGGTTTGTTTACCGTGCACTCTGACCTTCCCTCTTCATCCTCTGTGACTAATTGAAGGCATCAGATCTTGTTTTCTGAGTCTCTTGGTATGTCCTGCACTTGGTTTATTTCCTCCAAGGCTTGGCCTTGTTTTTCCCTTTCTGTATCCTAAGGTGTAATAAAACACCCTCAACGATTTTACTTTCTCTATAAGACTCTACTTTCTGCCAGAATTTTAGGTCTTATAAAAACAGTATGTAGTAATAAGCCAGGAAACTAAAATATCTTCGAGGTCTATGTCTTTTACAAAATATGATTTTCCAGAATAAACACATTGTGTCAACAGCGATAAACATGGCGTGCTAAGAATAGGTTGATACCTACAAGCTCATTTTAACTACTTAAAAGCCACAACAAAACTGAAATTACAGCCACACTTTCCATTAAATAACTAAAAACACTGCATACATCCTTTGAATTAATGTGTCATTTCTCAATATTTCTTTGAATATTTTTATTGAAACATAAAATCAAAGCTGTGTATGACGGAGAGCCTCATTATTTGAAAATAACAGGAATAAAAAAACAAAGATAATTTTATGCACCAAGCCAAATACCACCCTGGGCACAAAGTAAACAATAGTTATCAGAGATAAAGGCTCTGACCCTCAAGATTACAGTTTAGCCTACAAAACATTTAGACATGTAAACCTACAATAGCAGAGGAATAAAGGCAGTGTGGAACAGAAGAAAGAAATAAGGGAAAATGCTGGCCTCACACCAAGCATTCAACACTAGAGAGCACGTAGGGGACATTAACAACTTCAAGCTTCACTGGACACCTAAAAATATCCTAAGAGAGACCCTTGGAAGAAGGTGGTTAAGTACCTGAGTTGGGAGAAAACAGAAGCCTAGAGTGGAGAGGGCCAGGGAAAGAAAAGATGGAGTATGAGTTTAGGTGGAAAGTTCTCCTTTGCGTTATTCCAAACCCCTTCTCCCAGATTGCCCTGGTTGAGGACAATCCAGAAGTTCCTAGCAGAATGGTCTGAGCAGGGTAGTGCTCTCTCTGTTGTACTCACAAGTACTGTCTGGGGCTTGCAAGCTAGGTCTGGAACTCAGATCACTCATAGCCCCACAGACAGCTCTCCACTTGTAGCAGCTTGCAAACCTCTCCAAGAAGAGCACACACTCAGGAACAGGCTTTTGTTCCTTGTGTTCGGGAAACATTATCAACCATGGAAAGTGATTTTTGTAACGCAGTGCATCTCCACCCTGGCTGGGGTTTAGAATCCCCAGGGGTGGTGGGACTTTAAAAAATACTGATTTCCAGATCTCATCCTATACGAATTAAACCAGAGTCCCTTAAGGTGACACTACAACATTGGTATTTCTTTAATATTCCCTAGATGATTGTAATATGCAGCAGAGAATCATTGGTCCCAAGTATTCATAGGAAATACTTAAAAGCTATTTGAGAACGGTAAGAAAGGAAACAAGTCCCCAGATAGGAAGGAAATGGGCAATGAAAGTGGACGAACTTGGAGAGCATTCTAGCTGTGTTCTGTTCTCTTTCCCACGTTACCCTGAGTTGTGCCAGCCCAGGCACTGTCATCAGGATAGTGTGAGAAGGGTTTTAGTTGTAAACTTCATCTGCTAATTGCGGGCTGGCAACAGAACTCAGGGTGATCAAAGGCTCACATGTATTCACGCACACACACACACACCAAAACACAAAATATAGATGGCAGATCTAAGCATAATTAGCATTAATAAATGGGTAAGAATAAATTAAATAAAAATGAGTAAAAACAGTCAAAAGATAGAGGCTCTCAGATTTGTTTAAAAAGAATATTCCACAGTATATCATTTGAAAGAAAAATAAAACAATGGGAAACAGGGCAGTATGAAAATATATATCAGAAATATGGAGATTAAAAACATGAATGTAACAATATTAACATAAGACAAAATAAAATTTAAAGCAAAAATCAACATAAGGGACAATAAGAATATTATACACTGTCAAAAGGCACAACATATTGGGGCTGGCCCCGTGGCCTAGTGGTTAAGTTTGGAACGCTCCACTTCATTGGCCCAGCTTTGGTCCCCAAGTACAGATCTACACCACTCATTAGCGGCCATGCTGTGGCAGCAACCCACATACAAAATACAGGTAGATTGGTACAGATGCTAGCTCAGGGCAAATCTTCCTCAAGAAAAAAGAGGAAGATTGGCAACAGATGTTCACTCAGGGCCAATCCTCCTCAGCCAAAAAAAAAAAAAAAGGTATAACATATCAAAGAGCTATAACAATCACAAACACATAAGCACTTTAATGGAGACTCTATTCTGATTGAATTCATCAGGGATGGGATCTGAGCATCCCTATTTTTAAAAAGTTATCCAAATAATTTATTTTCAGATAGACTAAGAATCACAACTTTACATCATCTTTAACCAGTAAATAAAATATAGTAGAAAATTCAATACCATCTACAGAGTAACAAGTATTATTAATCATCTGGAAATCAGCCTCACTGAAAATGCACATGGCCTTTACAGCCAAAATGTAAAATTCTGTTGGAACATCACTAAAGAAGACCTGATAAACAAATAAATGATATATTATGTTAATAGACAGGATAACTTAGCATTTTAATGTAATGTCAATAATTTCCCCACAAGTTAATCTATATATTCAATGCAATTCCAGATAAATATCCAGCTGGATCTCAGGGAAAACTTGTCAAACTAATTCAAAATGGATATAGAAAAATAACATCCATGAAGAGATATGATCATTTCCGTAAAGAAGAGAAAGAAGAGGACGTTACTACCAGATACAAAGACATACTACAAAATCACAGTAATTAACAGTGTGGTACTGTTGAAGGAACAGGAAAAAATAACCGACCAATGGAAAAAGTTTCACCACACAAAAGAATTGTAGCTAATAAATGTAAAAGAAATTACAAAATTCGTAAAAATTAGTATTTTCCAAACCCTAAAAAAAATAACATTTCAGGCAAAGGTCATCATTGAATGGTAAAGCATTATGAGAAATGTTGAGTGAACTTTACAATGAATGGGTAAAGCTGACATTACCTGAAAAAAAAATATTGAATAAAAGAAATCTTAACAATATTAGTTTTGACTGTTTCTAATTATACTGTGTTTCCCTAATGGGTATACTTATTCATTCATTCTACAGTTTTTTTTAAAGGCACTTACTATTGTGTCAGACACTGTGCTAGACCCTTACTTAGCAACAAACAACAATAAAATTATTTGTTGTAAGAGTAGGGTTTGATTTTCCTTTTTTCAGATGAGACCTCCAATTCAGTCAGACTCTCGAGAAAATACCCAAGAGCTCAAATAACCCAGGAGTTCTCTTAATCTGAAGTGTCATGCATTGATGCATATATCTTTTTCTGTGGTGTCGATATTTCTGTCTTAATCCCTCTACATACCTAGCAAAAGAAAAATGTTTTATTTAGTCCTTTTCTATTCTTTCCTCCAGGCCTCATAACTTTCACTTTTGCAATACTTTCTAGCTCTTAAGGCTTTTCAGTACATAAAAATTATATACCCCCCAGGGCTTCTGAGGCTGCACAATGAGAAACAAAAGACATTCCACAGTATATGACTCGGGATCCCAGAAGTCTGGCAGCATTTGCTTCAGATATACCAGCAAAAATTTCCCAGTCTTGGGGTCTTGTATTGGTACTATGACCCAAATGAAATTCACTATTTCTACCAAGGTGAGGATATTCTTGATAAAAACAGAGATGAAAAAAGATGACTGACTAAGTTTAAATTTGGTTTTCTTTGGGAATTGTTACGCAAAGCACAATTTTATAATAGGCAAATATTTCAAGGTTGCTGTAGTTGGCAAGAAAGTAAGAAATAGACATGGAATTCAACTCATGGGACAGGAAGCTTAATGAAACCTCCAATTGGGAAAACTTGAAATCCAACTTGCAATGGATAAAATTATATATTCTCAGCCAACTATAAACGGGACCTCAGCTCCCTGATCTGGAAAAGCGGGTCAATCCTGAGTAATCATCTTTCTTTTTTTTAAACCAAAGGACATAGCTGAGTTTTACACAAACTGGGATTGGTTTTAAAAACAAGATTTCAGCTTAGAACATCATGTGTCTGTTTCTTAAGTTTCCTTGGCAGGCCCAAGTGGCATCATAAATTTAATGTACTGAAACTTGAGCTTCTTCATGCAGGAAAGCAGGCCAGGATATGTCAACTTACCAAAAGAAATATATTATTCTTGGAGGTATAAAATATTTGTTCTGTAGCTACAATCATATTAAAATTTCCTTCAGTTCGAATTTTAAGTGTTCCTCGTGGAACATGCGATGAAGCTCTACGGTCTTGGCAGACACTGAGTAACCTCCTCTGGAATCTTTTTGGCCAGGATGTTAATACAAGTTAGTCCTGTTTTTCTTCACCTTTGATAGGTGTCTGGGGATGAGTTCGTGATTCTACTTTCTCCTCTTGTGACTCACATATTTGAGGCCTACTTTCTAAAGAACAGATCTCTGATTGCGTATTTGAATTCTTCAGTAATCTGAGGATCTGAGGAGGACATTTGGCAAAAGCTTAGAGATAGAGGGCTAAGAAATTCTTTTATCACGCGATTTAAATACAACTCAAAAATATGTTCAGGATAAGTAACACCCAACTAATGATTCTGAAAAAAAGGTCAGGATGATAGCATTTACATGAAAAAGCAAAGAAAGCAAGATATTATGCAACAATAAAACAAATGCTTAGTCTCAGAGATCAGAGGTTTAAAGAAAAGGACACATTAAAAACCGCAAAGTAAAGAGAAGTTCGCTTTCTGCTCAGTCTTCCAACATAAGACCCAGTTGAACCAATCTTATTGCATCCTTGTTGAAACCAACTTTTATCAACTCTTCCATTAAAGCTAAACTGGTCATATTGCAGTGAGTGACGTACTGTCTATATGCCAAGCGGATCTTCCAGCATAACTAATTGTATAATGACTGAACTTGAGAAACTGAGGCAAAAGTATCAAGTGGCTCTAAGGAACGCCAAGGCTCTGAGATGTGAAGGATTCTCAGGCACACAAAATAACCTGTGGAGTTGACTGCTTAGTACTAAGAGTAACTCAGAAAAACTGATGCACTGTGGCCACCATTGACCTTGATCTTAAGTAAAGATGCTTAGAGTTTCCATCGCAAACATTCCTAAGCATAAGTACACCAGCAAGGGGATACTGTACGATTACAGAGGGGCTTGGTTTTGACTCTTATAACAGAGTTTCTCTCTCTTCTTTTAATTTTCTCTGATGCATCATGCAATTGCAAGATTTATTATTTTAGAAATATGACTGGCATTCTCCTAAATTGGCGAGAAGGCCCAGAAGCACAGAATTACAGATAAAGCACACCTCTTGAAGATGATCTACTCCAAATCTCTTGTGTTAATGAGAGGACACTGAACTCTAGAAGACAACGTGAAAACAAGAGCTGATGTCATGTGTCCTTTGTCCTCGTCTGGCACTACACCTCCTACAGTAATGAAGATGATTCCTTCTAGTCAGAAAAATGTAATAGTGCTGCTTCTTCTGCTCCAAAACGTAGTAGACAAGGAGGTTTTAGCAGCCTTCATACCTTGCACACTCACTTGTCCCTCAATTGCCCCTAACTGTCATTCACAAGTGAATAGTCTTATTTTCTTAATCCATCTATTTGGAGTGTACTTGATTACAGAAGTAAAATATGTTCAAACTCTGAAAGCTGGTTTAACAAATGTCCATAATTGTTGGTAAATCTGAAGTAATAAATGCAGGAATTTTGACATAATCCAGCTGCTAGCACCATCATCGCCTAAACGTGCTTTGGTTTCTTATTACATCTTTCTAGCTCTTGGAAGAAAAATGCCATCATGTTTCTAGAGTTTGTAGCTATAAAAACTAAGAAAATGTTTAATCTGAAGAGCACAATGAGGTTCCTGGATAAGAATTATTTCACTCTGAAGAATTACTTTCAGAAGAACCATTGAGTATACATGAAAAGCACATAACTATCAGTTGGAATTCACATAATAATATGAGTTACAGCTGAACTTTCATAGCCCTAAATTTACATAAACAAAAGTAATGGTAATGACGAGGGCTTTGGAAAGGACAGGAAAATTGCTAATAAAGGACTCAGGTCTAGAAAATGGGTTGCCCACTTTTGTGCTGGCCGTGATGAATTGAGCTATGCCCTCATGTCCATTGTAGTACTGGGCTGACCCTTTCCAGCAAGCAATTACATGTCCATGGAGACTGTGGTTATATTACACCATCCCACTTCACTTACTAATGCATCTTCTGGTTTTCATATTTGCCATCCTGGAAAGGTTGGGATACACTGACAAAAAGATGTAAAAATAGGTGGGTAGAAATGTTCATTGCAGTTGCCACAAGTAAAAATAATTAAAACAACAATATAATAATAACTAGGGTCACCATCCATCCTTCTTTTCCTGGGGCAATTCTATTTTAAGCCCCACATACTATCTGGTTTGGCATCTGTCCCAGATAAAACTTTCAGATTTGGTGATAAATTATGTAATTGTTCTAATAATAGCTGACAGTATTTTAGTGTTTATCATATGCCACTAAGTATAGAGATACGTGTCACCTAATTTAATCTTCTTAACAACACTATGCAGTATAAATTACTATTATACCCATGCTACAGATGAAGAAACGGAGGAGCGTAGAGTTTATGTGACTGTAAATATCATGCAACCATGAATCAATGGACCCAGGATTGCTGACTCCAGTTATCTTAATATAACCTCTTGACCCCCTCACAACAAATTCACATTTCCTGGGCCTTAAAGAGTTATTCATGAGAAGTATAAAGGGGGAAAAGTTTCAATATACAAACCATAAATTCAGTAAATTGCCTGTTTTTAAGCTACGTGTTATATAGGATTTGATTGCTGCTATAAGGCCATGAAGGGTTTGGAGAAAACAGACAGTACCTGTAGCTAGTCTGGAATATGAGAACCAGGACCTAGCCCTTGAAGTCTTAAGAGATAAGTAGAAATTATGAAAATTAATTTTACAGAGTAAAGACTTACATATGGATCTTCTTGCTGTCAGGTGTTGTTACAATCTGAAATCCACCCATGTTTGGGCAATAACGTAGGAGACTATAGGTTAAGAGTGAGTTTGGAGTAACGTAGGTGTCAGCATGGTGGGGCATATGTTACTTGTTCAGGGTGATATTAGAGGGGAGATCTCTGCAGAGCACACTTGGCTCCATGTGGTCTAAGCATGAGTCTGATCCAGCTGAATTTTTGCCTTTTCTCATGACAGTTGGGCAAAATCTCCTAAACCACATAAATCTCTTGAAAGAGCAGTTGCTGCAAATTAAAGAACATTTTGTATAAACAGTACATTCTGAAACCTAGCCATGTTTTCCCTTCAGCCAGAAATCCCCATTAACCAGCATTGTACTTCCTAACGTCTACAGTTGCCACTCTTCAAGAAGGATAACTTAAAATATCTTCTAATTCATTAGGAATTACACTGAACACAATGTTATTGGTTTTCATTTCTGTGAAACTTGCTAACCTTTGAAGATTCATGTAGAGTAACTATGTTATTAAGAGTATTTGAATAATTTGAATCTTCCATTCTCCAAATATATTGATTAAAGAGTATTCACTGTGTATGTGGACAAGATTTCAAGAACCACAAGAGGATTTTGGTTTGTTTTGTTTTTTTCAAGTAGCATATGCATATACAGATGAATAACTTTTGGCAGCCTTAACCTTGAAAATAAAGGTTGGCGACATTCTGCTCTGCAAAGCCTCGGTTTCAAGGAAAAATTTATGTTTTATTGCACAATGAATTGTAATATGCAATTGATTATTGAGTGTGGTTTGTCCATATCTGTAAGAAACCAGGACAATTGAATCACAAAATTACAGTAGGTGAAATGTGCTAAGGATTCTATTTCTAGGCGGCACTGATTGCACATGGAGTATTTCAATAAGAGTGCTGAATTACATTGTTTGTTGAAACCACTTAATGTTCTTTTTGGCACGAAGGATCAGAAAGTGTTCACTGCTATACGGCCACGTTGTGTGTACTTGCCAGAGAGGCTGAGGGAAACTTTCCAGAGAGATACAAGCTCAGTACTTGGCTGAACAACAACTTTAAAAGTCTATTGAAAAATATTTGAATAAAAAGATAAGCTCTGAGTAGCTCCAATTATGTTTGTACAGTATAATCTTTTAGCTAAAATGTATTGCTTTTATGAAATTTCTTTTTTTTTAGTAATCTATAATTTGGCTGTAAAATATATGTGGGCTTAGTCATTTCAAGAATGACTACTAAAACTTTGTATCTAAATTTCAGCTGAAAAGATTTACAACTTTTATCTCCTAAGAGTGGTATCACCAAATACACACACATACCACAACCACACATACTTGCACACACATTCACTTGTATCTGTGTGTGTGTGTGTATATATATATATATATATATATAAAAGCAGTCCTCACTTTGTACAGTATGGGACTGTGAAAATGACCATATAAACTCAAATTGTGCAAGGTGATCTTAATAACAATCAAAGGAGAAAAATATAATTGTTCCTTGACATAAAAATTTTGTGAAAACATTAAAAACTCTCAACGTTAGTTTTAAATGTATTAAAAAATAAAACATCAAAATTATTTACTTACACTGTGATTTAAATCATTAGAAATATTGAGAAGTGGTGTCCCATGTTTCTGTAAAAACACTTATTAAGCAGTTGTTTGAACAGCGCTTGCCGCCTTCTTGTCCCATAACAGGATCTGGAACTACCATTTTTTCTAAGTCTTGAAGAATTGTCAGACTTCTTTCTAAGTTTGGATATGCTTGCGTCATTTTATCTTTTGTGCTTTCAATAATGCAAAGTATCTTCAGGAGCTCCTTTAATGTGAAGTGTTTTGCCAGCATCACTTCTCTGGGACGCCTTCATCCTTTTTTGTCACAACCACTTTCTTAATTGAAGTCAAGATCCCCCTTGCTAAGTTCTTCTGGCTACCCATCTAGATTATCTCTAACCGGGGCCATATCAACATTCTCGTGGTCAGCTATTTCTTCTATACCTCCATTTATGCCCGATTCATATTTCACCTCCAGCATTATCATTCTTCCTTTGTTCGCTGCACTTCGATCCTTGTTGGCCCATTTCCTCTTTTGATTATCCATTTTTGTAAAATGTCACACTGGTTATCACTGGGAGACAAGGAGGCAACTCAGGTATACCCTCTCCTGTCTGTGGGTGAACCAAATAACAGATGTGCAGTGACCAATCATTGACGGACTTTGAAAGAAGTGACTTGATTGGTCCGGATCATGATGTCATACGTTATTTACGTAATCATTTGTCGACTGAGCTAGGCTCGAAGTTTGTCCCTGATACAATTACTCTCAGTTAATACAGAGATCATTGAAAGTTGAACAGTGTTATTGGTAGACTGATGTTACTTATTAAATTGTGGCAGCTCAAATTAGTTCGTATCAGAACTGTGCAAAGAAAGGAATGCCTGTAAATCCCTCATTTTTCTATTATACCTTGGACTATGCTCTGACATCAAATATTTGAATAAAAGTGGAAGCAAATGAATCTTGGTGGAGGTGTATATGGACTAATCTTGCTTGGGACACAGACAAAGCACTCAGTGTTGAACAAATGCAGTGGTTGGAAAGGCTGATGAAATGTACCCTGCTCTCATGTTGTCTGCAGGCTGCTGAGCAATTCAAATCCATCTATACGTAACTGAGGCACAGCATAAAACGCAGGCAGAGTGGCATGGTGAATACAGCTAGGCTATACAAAATCCATTCTTGGGCTGTTTATAGGCTTGCAAATCTTGATTAGGGAAGGACAAAGGCTACATTATTTGTTATTTTAGTAG
Source organism: Equus asinus (assembly GCF_041296235.1). Classification (NCBI taxonomy): domain Eukaryota; kingdom Metazoa; phylum Chordata; class Mammalia; order Perissodactyla; family Equidae; genus Equus; species Equus asinus. The sequence goes on from NC_091813.1 coordinate 48,003,220, forward strand.
GGCACATATTTACTCCTGGGAAAGAGTTACTGAGGCCATGACAGTAGTAATAGAGAGACAGACTATTACCGAAGTGCGGGAGCTGGGACTTGTCCCTGGAAGGTAAACGTGGAGAAAGGAGTCATTTAGAGACAATGACAGTTTCAAGCTTGAATGATCTGCAGAAAACTTGAAGATCTGATCTTCACAAGATACCAGTAATGTTCAATGCAGCTCCTTTGAAACAGATAAAAACCAATGACTAGATTCTCTCAGCAGTTCACATGCTGTCCTTCGCCCTCATTCACCTAGATTGCTGAGTCCCTTAGTTTATTTATTTTGTATTTTGTTTTTTGTTCGCGGACGATCAGCCCTGAGCTAACATCTGCTGCCAATCCTCCTCTTTTTGCTGAGGAAGATTGGCCTTGAGCTAACATCCGTGCCCATCTTCCTCTACTTTATATGTTGGACGCCTACCACAGCATGGCTTGCCAAGCAATGCCATGTCTGCACCCAGGATCTGAATCGGCAACCCCCGGGCCACCAAGGAGGAACGTGCGAACTTAACCGCTGTGCCACCAGGCCAGCCCCCCTTAATTTATTTTTGTTGTTAGTGCCCTCAAGGTGATTGTGATTCCTAGCGCCCCTGTGTACAGCAGAGCGTAACCCTGTCTGGTCTTTTTGTGCCTTCCTCTCCCCTTCCAGGGCTCTATCAGACAACGATCTGCTGCTGTTCATAGGGTTTTCACAGGGAATGTTTTTGAAAGTGGGTGACCAGGTCCTTCTTCCTAGTCTGTCTTAGTCTGGAAGTTCCATTGAACCCTCTGCCATGAGTGACCCTGCTAGTGTTTGAAATACTGGTGGCATAGCTTTCAGCATCACAGCAACATGAACTGCCACAGTATGACAACCAACAGATGGGTGGTATGGTTCCCTGACAGGGAAATGAACCCAGGCCCAGGCCGTGGTGGTGACAGTATGAATCTCAACCACTAGACCTCCAGGGCTGGCTCCCTTAATTTATAGACTATTATTAAAAAATAATAATAATAATAAAGAGTAGATGACAAGATCTACTCCTTTAAACTTTGTTTCATGAGCCTATTTTATATAACATAAGCTTTTCCCTTTCTCAAAAATGTGGAGAGAATTCTAAATATTTATTAAAACATATATATATGCAATGAAAAACACAAAAAAATAGATTTTATTTTATCATTGGGTTTTATCCATGAATATTGTAAATATTTAGGTGTACTTAAATTCTTTTGTTATTTTCATTTTAGTGAGAAGATTCTTAGTAACAGGGGCAGCAAATCAAGGATTTCCAATCTTCCCACACAGTTTTGGAAAACCAGAGGTGTGTTGTGCATATTTTTGGTTTTTCTTAGTCTGTCTGTCATCAGTGATTATACGTTCCTAATACTCTGAGGCTCACAAATGACATAGTACCTCTTGCATTTGTCTCACAATATGTGTTTCCCAACTTTTGTCTGCAAGGGAAAGCTTTTATAAACGCCAAGTGGGTCTGGCACGAGTGTTCAAATCCAGGGAACTTATAACGAGACAAGCGGAGTCATGGAAAAAAGGGATTTAAGAAGGAGAATGAGTAGTTGGTAATATTAGAACAATCGTGCCAATAGAGGATTATTAATGATCTTCTTACCATGATCCAGTTTGTTGGAGAGCCGTAGTATATTCTTTTATAAATCAGGCAGAAAAACATTATGCATGGTGACCTCTCAAAGTTCTGGTATAATGCAACCTATAGTAGATTTGGATATATTCCACTGTGGCTCGTAGCTGTTTCTCATGTGATATGCTAGAGTAAACAAGGCTTTTCTGCCAATACAAGTAATGAAATGGTATCAGAACGTGGCTTGGGGGACATGGTACAGCATGCTAAAGGAAGGGAGACTTGAAATCTAATTCTGATTCCGCCTTTCACTCAGCTGTCTGATCTAGGAAGAGAAGAGTGCCACACTAAGCCTCGGATCCTACCTTTATAATTTGGGATAACAACAATTCTTCTACTCAAGCCAGAGTTTTGTCATTAAAAGCAAGGAAAGAATAAAGTCTTACTATATAAACTTATACAGCATTATACAAAATAAATCTCTATTATTATTACTATTATTATTATTATCTACAAAACCCTACTTTTTGGGGTGGCCTGGTGGCGTAGTGGTTAAGTTTGCATGCTCCACATCACCAGAGCAGGGTTTGTGGGTTCAGATCTGGGCACAGAGCTAGCACCACTCACCAAACCACACTGTGGTGGCATCCCACATAAAATGGAGGCAGATTGGCAACAGACGTTAGCTCAGGGCCAAACTGCCCTCACAAAAAACCCTCAAAAAACCATCCCTTTTTATACTGGAAAACATATAATGTATGACAGTCTTCACATTTTTCAAACTCCCATATATTTTTTGCTACTAGGGGTAAAACGAGGAGTAGGATTGACCGAGAGAGGAATTAGAACATTAAAAAAGATTTTGGAGCCAGCCCTGATGGCCTAGTGGTCAAAGGTCAGAGTGCTCCACTTTGGTGGCCTGGGTTCTGTTCCCAGGTGTGGAACCACACCATTCATCTGTCAGTAGCCATGCTGTGGCAGTGGCTCACATAGAAGAACTAGTAGCACCTACAACTAGAATGTACAGCTGTGTGTTGGGGCTTTGGGAAAGGAAAAAAAAAAAAGAGGAAGATTGGCAACAGACTTTAACTCAAGGCGAATCTTTCCTAGGGGGAAAAAAAATAGATGCTTCTATATCTCCATGCCCTCATTTAAAAAAAAGATCAATTGATGTAATTAAAAAGAAAAAAGATTTTGGCTGCAAGTTAATGAACTCTCTGTCTCACATTAAGTTCTTGAGCAGGGATGGACACACAAAGCCTGTTGCGGAATATGTTGCTGGCTGAGCTTCAAGACACAGGGCTTAATCTCTGGATGAAACATTAAAATACTGCTGCCACTTTCTACTTCTCAAACATACCAAAGACCAAGTGCCATTGGTTGCAACGCAGAGCCCAATTCTGCACTGATATTCAATAAAGCAGGTAATAAAAGTTTTTTATATATTGTTTCTCATGTAGCTCAAATGCAGCAAATTGTATACTGAAGGAAAAAATGTGGCCAATAAATTTTTCTTCCTCATAGAACTTCTGAGAAAGAAGAACAAAGAAGAGGACTCAGCACTTTTTAATGCTTACTGTGCCATACTGATAAAAAGCATAGTAATAAAAAGTATTATTTAACCATTTAAAATAAATGATTTCTATTCAATGAAGAATACCACAAATTTGTGAAAGGGGAAACCACTGGAAGAGGTTATTAGTGATGCTCTAAATCTGAGAAGTGAAGAGTACCTAAAATTAACAAAAGATTCTCATTAATTAACAAGATACTGTGGGAAACACCACAGAATAATGGTTTAAGGAAACATATAGACAAATCACAAAAGGAGATCCTAAATGGCTTTCTTTTATGAATGACGTGATCAGCTGATTCTGGAATCAGAAGAATGCATTTGAGTTCCTACTTTTCTCCACAAAAACTTACAAAATTTTTTCAATTTTCAATAATACTAAGTTTTAAAAAATATACGGGGAAATAGAAACGTTCATAAATTATTAGTGGGAGTGTCAACAAATGCAGCCTTTCTGAGAAATAGCACCACAGCTTATTCCCTCTGACCCAGAAATCCCGTTCTTAGTGTGTCTGCGGGGACCTCCCCCACAGGTCCATGAGAGGATGTGGATATGGATGCTAAGTGGAGTCGTTTCTGGGAGATGGAAGGCCCATATGGTGTATATTATCCAGCACTCAAGAACACTGAAGTTAATGTTCATATGTATTGTGTGTGTGTGTGTGTGTGTTATATCTCAGTATGAGTGGGTCCTAAAAACATGATGTTGGGTAGGAAAAAGTGACAAGAAAAACAAGAATATAACACAATATCATTTTTTTAAAACAAAATATACTGGAAACAATCATACATACTATATATATATATATATATATATTTCAAGAATACATCCATAATAAAGTCATATATTAAACACATTAGATTGGATTCCTGTGAGTAGTAAGGGGCTAGAAGGAAAGACAGAAGTGGAAAAATTAATTGCCTCAGATAAAACAGCCAATAAGGATAGTGTGTCATGAATTAAGGATTATAATTAGCTAAACTAGTAAGAAATGAGGCTCATAAAAAAAAGTAAAATAAAACGTACCTCAATTAATTGAATAGAAGATATTAAATTTAATTTTTGTTAATGACTTTTCTAAAAATCCCCATAACGTTAACATGAACATATCCAAAAAAGAAAGACCATTAGTATGGGCAAGTGTAAAAAGTGGCAGGAGTAGCAAGTTGAGAAGTAATGAGATCTGAGTGTTTGATCTGATGAAACAGTAACATGGATAACTATTTGAAGATAGCATATGATAACAGTCATGTCTGAAAAGGCAGGAAGGAACCCAGTGCACAGTGGTAGGACAACAGTAGCAGAAAATGTTAAAACACAGGCAGTTATCACCTAGAATTCTAACTCTGAGTTGGCCTTGCATATATTCCCCGAGGCAGACAGATGGAGAATTCCCATCACATTAATATTTTTAAATTCGTCAGACCTCCAAATTTTATTCTGTGATGGCATCTAATATAGATAGCTACATGTTCTGATCTTCTAAATTAAATTCTGATTTTATATAATCCTTTATTGTCGCTAGTCCAGGAATTATTAACCATTTTTGTGAAACGGACCTCTTTGTAGTCTGTGAAGCCCTTGACTCCTTCTCAGAATAATTTTCATCAAAATCCAATATTCACTTGTTAAATATTATTAATAGGCTTTGCTATCATTTGTGATTCTCAGCAGGAAGACAGTGATAGGTACTAGCTATTTATAGACAAACACAGGTTTTGTAAATGCTTTTCCACAGCAGCAGCTCCTCACGCCCAAGAGCAGTACTGACCACCCTTGTTACCTAGCAACACCGTTTTATCACAGACAACCTGATAGTCCATTGAATTGGAAGAGAAGTTGAGAATGGAAAGTATAGTAGTTACTCGTCTAGATTGAGAGTTGCCTGGTTTTCTATAACTTGTTGTGAAAATACTGGCTTTGGAGTATTTTTTCTTGTTTATAACCATTAACACAGTAGAAGTAAGGATATTGGTAGACTGCTGTATCTATCTATCTATTTATAGGCAGGAAGGATGGCAGGCGGCCTGAGGCAAACGCTTGGAGTACTTAGCCTATGCAGGTTCAGGCAGAGTCAAAAATAATCATTTGAAAAGTGTTTCAAGGAGTCAAGCTTCAAATTTTCTCTTCTATCATAAAATTTAATTATATTTTGAAGCAATCTGCTCACCTATAACTGAGACACCAGAAAACATTTCCTTTTCTTTCTTTCCTTTTTTTTCCTTTGTCACAGATGTTTCTCCAGTCTCTTAGTTAGTCGGTCATCTTTATCCACGCATAATGCTAGATGCGAAAAAATGGGGGGTGGGGATGAGTAATTAAACTCCTGGCCCATTTTTCTTCATTTTCTCCCTCTTCCCCTTTCACAATGAGCCAGGTAAGAGGAGGAGATCAGTGAATCCTAAGAAGTGTATGCACGACACCAGTTCAGGAAAGCACGTTGTCTTTGATAAAAACTTACCCTGGGTTCTAATTTCAATAAAATAGTTTCAGGGAAGATCCACTTGAATCTACCAGCCCACTCTGTTCATTGTGGTATTTTATACTAATTAACAGTATCCCATAATTTGGCCTTCAGAATCTGTCCTTTCAGCTCTCTTGGAAGTCTGTCTCTCATGTACCCACACCCCCTTTCATTCCCACCTTATATTGTTCTTTTGCACCATAATCACTTTACTGACTCCAAACGTTTGCGTTTTTTCATTCTCCTCTTTTCAAATTCCTTTTTACCCTCACTTTATATTAAGTGAGTGTATAAGACTTATAAAACCACCGTGCGATGTGTTTTCCTAGCGCAGTTTGAAAGTTGTCTCTGAATCTTCTAGTATCCCCAAAGTGCACCTACATTTTATATTACATGCAATATAAAAGTTGGACTTAGAAACTAGAGGGGCCATTTGATCCATGGTTTGATGAATCTGTCACAATGAGCTGTGCAATGCTGAGTCTCCACAGCCCTGCTAATCCACAGCCATGCCATGTTATACTCGAAAGAAAGTATGTGACCCTACAGAATACGGGTTTTCATTTAAAACCCCATGGTACTTCCTATTGACCTTGAAAGATCAGTTTACAGTTGTTTTAAATCTGGCCACAAAACCTTATTGGTTGGTTTCCTTTTGGTATTGAGTTTCTCTCTCTTTCTCTCTCTCTCTCTCTCTCTCTCTCCTCCCTCTGTCTCTCTCACACACACACCCCACCACCATCACCACCACCAACAATTTTCTTTGCTAATTTTCTATTTATGACCGTTGCTTTAAAATCTTCAATACTTCCATATATTTATTTTCTAATCAGTCTTGAAATGTTTAGAAATAAAAGTATAGCATTCTTTGTTGGTTTTCTGTCTTTGTATTTCTCCTTGCCACACGTTTTCTATTACTTTAGTTTTAAATCTTTATTTTGTCTTCATAAATTTCTGTTATTTATTTTTGCCAGGCTGTAGTCAAACTGTAAAATTTCCATCAATTTTTTTACCCCCAAATCATGACAAACTCTTTTAAATAACATCCTTGTAATATGAGTTCTTCATTCTATTTTAAAATGCAAATATTTCCCTTGTTTATTGAAAAGAATTCGACTTTGAGCCTATTACCACCTAAGTATTTTTCTAAGAGCATTTTCAGCAAAGGGCACTCAGCTGAAGGAACTAATAATTACAGTGTGTGCTAAATGTTGTTAGAAATTTTGTTACTTAATCCTGTCAAGATATATTTATCTGTTGCTCATACTTCTAAAAAATAGACTGAAAAGTCGTAGGATTACAAAACTGTATTGTGGCTTGAGGATTCGTAATTGCTATTTTATTTGGATAGGTAGGCAAATTAGCTACAATCATGTTAACTGTCCAATTTCACCTTGTTAGTATCTTTTCTCTTTATTTCTGAATCTATTTGGGGATATAGTTTATGTAAGAATTTGTAATATTATTGGATTATTTTAAATGCATGCATTTTCTTTGTAAAGCACTGGATGCTGCAACAAATTCATCTTCATCTATTCTCCGCTTTTGATTTGCATTTGGCTTCTCTTCACCCATTGGTTTACTGGGCTTCTGTGAGTGTAATAACACTCAAGTCCTAAGGTCCTCTATATTATGATTAGTTTTTGTATTTCATTACTTAAATTTTGCTCTCTGAAGGCTCACAGGTACTTTTGGTCTTCATACCATGTCAAGAACAAGAAAAAGCCTGTTCATTATACACATATTTAAGGTACATCAATTCATGTCAAAGGAGATAATGTTCCTTAAAATATCTGATGGATAAGGTAACAAGTTTTGGGTTCTACGGCACGCCAGGAAGGAGCTCTATTTTATCTCTTCCAGTGTTAGATATTAATTTATTTTTGCTTTGCTTGACATCCTCCCCCCACCACACCCCCTGCTTTTTTTTTCTTTAAAGGAAACTTAGGAAAAGGAATGAGAATGAATTGCATTTTAACTTAAACCTTACCAAAACCAACAATAAAAATCCCAACGAAGTCTAGTGAAAATGCTCATCAGTTTCTCCTGCATCTGAGCAGTGGTCAGTTTCCTTTTCCACATCAATTTAGGCCATCCACTCCAGCCAGGCTAACCTCCTTGCTGACTTGATAGTCATCGTGGACATGCCTGTTAGACCAGCAACTTTTTGTTTTTGCAAGCTACTTTTAAAAATTAGTATTTTAGTAGGAACCACCAAACAAGTCAGCAATAACGACTACATAATCACTCTTGGCTCAGTGCATTTTTAGAAAAATCTAGCTATTTCCTCTTACTCAGTTGTCTTCTGCACTGCCACTGTTTGAATGGAACCATTTACCTTCCTGATCATTGTGTCTTCTATTTCACAAAGCAAAGTTTTCACAAATTGAGAAAAAAGCAGCCTTTCCTTGTTGTTAACTTGACATTGAGCCACACCTCTTACATCCTTCATACACTGTTCAGCTACTCGTCACCTCTGCTCAGCTCAGCATCCCATCCAACAGTCATCATCAAAGCCTATATTTTTCAGCAACAATAAATTTAACAAATTGTTCACAATTTGATGGTGCATCTACAAAAAGTTCCTGGCATACACTCTGTTATCCTCCCCCAAAATAATATCCTTTTCCACTCCCCATGAGAATTCTATCCATCATGAAAGGTTTAGTTAAGGCCCAGCCTCCCTCACTTAGGGCTCCTTTACCACCACATCCTGCATTATTTCTTACTCTGACGTGTATCAGTGAACTTACAGTCAATGACAATCACTTGATTACTTACTTCATATCTTTATATCTCTCCAGCTGAATTCCAAGGCACCTAGAAGTCAGAGAAAATGACAAAATTTTTTATCACCTCAGTGAACATATTTTCGACAAATACTTTTGAATGGTTATGTGCTTAACTAGAAATGTAATGAAAAGACCATAGAAATGGGGATTGTAAAAGCTAAACTCTATTTGAAATTTTCCAATAATTGATTGGACGATCTAGGAAAAATATGTTTGTTTATATCTCTGAGTCTCTGTTTTCTCATAAACAAAAGGAGAGATTTGGGTCTCTTTCAGCTCTATGATTTTTTTGAAGCGATAAATGGGCAAAGTGAATGGGGGAATGAGTAAAGGTAAAGATTGCCAGTAGTCAGAGATAATCGAAATATTTATGAGACATTTTGTGTTATCACATTCTGAGGGTGATTTCCAACTTTAAACATTAAAAACAAATATTTTAGTTGCTGCTTATGAGAGCGAGATAGAATATAGTAAATTCAGAAGATTCATACAACTTCTAGTGGTATGATATTGGGCTATAGTCTTACCCTCTTTGAGCCTCAATTTTTTCCTATGTAAATAGAGAATCATAGTACCTAGTTAATAGGTTGGTCACATTATTAAAAGAAGTATTTATGAAATAAGTTTGTAAATATAAGTTAGTTGCACAAGCAGTAAAACTAATATTTTCTATATAAATGACATACATACACAGTTTCTCATTTTTTGATCAAAAGTTTCTTGTTATTTAACCAGCTTTATTTCTTTTATTCCCAAGCCTGTTTAGACTAATTATATTTTGGATAGCTTTCGTAAAGGCTTAGAACCATGAATTTTCAGGGCCAACATCATCAACAAAAAGATAAATACACCTTGCCTATATTTGAAAATGAATACCTTGCATTTATTTTTCTGTACTTCATTGAGAACAGGATGTTGATGGCTATCATCTAAAATACACCAATAAATTTATGTAATCTTATTCATGGAAGCTAAAGATTGAACTTTTAACATTTCTGGGTTATAGTAAGAAAATTGTCTGAGTGAAATTGTTATTTTAACCTATTGGTGTATGTTTGGGGTTCATATAGCATTTTGGCTTTAATTGATAATTGATTTTTATTCCTTCTCTGTGGAATGTCTCTAAAAATATCTGGTACATTTAGACATTTGTTTAATAACACTTATTCTCATATTGCTATTTTTTTCTATAACAATCTCTGATAAATTAAGTCTAATATTTAGGACTTATCAGTCCTTTCTAGAGCAGGGAATATTTACAGATAACCTCACAGGATGGAGTCTATTTAGCTAACACTGTGCTCTAAATTTTTTTTGACATTAATATGATTTGTCATATACAAGTGTAAAAATAATTTCTTCTCTTTTTGTGCAAGAATACATATAACTCATACTTGAAGGAAGATGAAAATGAGGCTAAGTGTCACAAAGAGAATGTACAGATCACTACGCCCCTCTGTCACCTCCGCTGGGTATGTTTGATCAAATGAGGAAGACAGTTTATGGAAACTGACCACACTTATTCTTGAAACTTGAAACCGACAAGCATTTTCAACATCACAGTGTGGTTTCCCAGCTCATCCTGAACTAAAAATGCAGATAGCTGGTGAGAAGAGTTAGCAAATAGTAAAAGACAAAGCACAAGTCTGTTGGTATACCACCCAATTCTCTCGGAGGTAGGGGAAAAAAAGCAAAAACCAGCTTCCTGCACAGGAAAAGAAGTTCTAAATAGAACAAGATGCTTCCTCCCCAAAAACACTGACGTTCACTTACAAGCACTGAAAGTGAGGAAATAGATTTAAAGCATCAGTTTCTTTGAACATTAAAGGACAGAAAACTCAAAAGGCTCAAACTTCTTGCTTTTATCCCATTCTTTTCTCCCATCTGGATTTTGAGAACATTCTTTACCAAAGACATAAATAAAATTGAATTACTATTCAATTCCTTTATGCTCATGAAAAAGTCTGGAGGAAATTTACACCAACTAAAGGGAAATCAACACATAACCAGTTGAAATGCAGAAAAACTAAGATACAATTTTTAACTGATCATTCTTCATTTAACATTTATAAAGAGACCACTATGTATATTATAAGCATTGCATTTGCTTCTAACTTCAAGATGAACCAGACATGTCCTTGCCCTCCAGGAACCCATGAACTAGGACAAGAGAGGAGTACAGAAAAATAACAAAACAATAAATACAATGAGTTCCATGGGAAAGGTTTACACTAAATTCTCTACACATCCGTGTGCCTATATCTATTTTGATCAGTGTTGGTACACATGTAGATACAGAAAAACTTCCCACTTAACAAGAGTAATTTTAGCTACATTTAGCAATTAGCCATGTGGGCATGGAGCAAGGGCACAGGAAAGCGGATAAAGTATGTCCCTGATGGTCTGAAACAATTAAGAATTAGGCCTAGAATAAAATAGCCCAGTAGTTTGAGTGGGGATGAGGGGGAAAATAAGATTTTAATCAGAAAGCAAAATCAAAGCTATAATTATGGCAAAGTTCAGTCATTTTATTAGTTAGGGATTGTTATGGGCTGCAGCATGTCCCCCTCCAAATTCACATCTTGAAGGCCTAACCCCCAGTACCTCAGAATGTGACCGTGCTTAGGAAGAAAGCCTTTAGAGAGGTGTTAAATGACATTGTCAGGATGGGCCTTAATTCAACATGACTGGTGGCCTTACAACAAGAGGCAATGAAGACACAGACATGCGCAGAGGAAAGACTATATAAAGACACAAGGAGGAGACAGCCATCTGTAAGCTAAGGAAAGAGGCCTCAGAAGAAACCAATCCTGTTGACACCTTAATGTTGGACTTCCAGCCTCCAGAACTGTGAGAAAATAAATGCCTGATGTTTAAGCCCCCAGTCTGTGCTACTTTGTTAGGGCAGCCCTAGCAAACTAAGGTAGGAATAATTTATTCAATTTCTGAATTAGGAGTTTCTTGATTTTTCCTTCTCAGTCCCAATTTCCTTTAAGCTTGCATTTATCCAGCAACCACAGGATTTAAAAAAATACATAGTATTAGGGTAAAATGAACTTAACTTCTACATGTCTTCTGCTTTTTTCCCAGGCTAAAATCAGGCTATGCTAATTATTTTCTCCTAGAGTTATGGATGGAATAATGCCTATTTGGAAGCAGCATGCTTTCCAAGAGTACACTATCTTCTTGTGGGGAAACTATGTCATCGTTAAAGGCTCTGGCAAGCGTTGAAGGAAGATAACGTGAGGAGTAAAGGTTAAAATGAAGTTGATTCTTTAGCTATTATTTTACGCAACTCTGCAATTAATTAATATATAAGCTCTGAAGAGACAGTCTTCTGTGCTCTGAAAAAGTTCTCCTTAGGTTTAGCTGGGGCCCTTCTTTGGAAAAAGACGTGGAGCCCAGGTTCTGCCCAGGTTCATAACCAGGGAAGTGGAGTGAGCATAATGAATCTCAGCAGGAAAGGTCTCAGGGGACCAGCTGCATATACTTACGAGTTCCTCCCCACAGCTGGGATGCTCTGCTCAGTCACTTCCAAGTCTTGCATATTATTTCCACTATGATTACAAGTCAGGTTATTAAATCCTTGTGTTTGGAGTGTTACAGCAGCAAGACAACTCTCTGGGAGCACGTAGACGGTAAATAATACTTCCTGACATTTCAGATGCCCTCGGTGTTTTCTGCCTCTATGGTCTTGAGACAATGTTCCGCCCCAGCCCTTGCCATGGTGACCTGCTCACATGGACTCTGATCACCTTCATGCTACTGCTCAAATTTCTGTCTCCTACCTGGAGGCTTTCCTGTTGATGCTGAAACGCAAGACACAGCAGCACCAGGCAGGCCCACCGCACAGCAGCAAACACGGAAGTAGACAAGAATAAGGCCCCTGAGGTGAACCAATATGAGACAGAGGCTGTCAGATAAATTCTTTTCCTTCCCCTACCTGTTAAGACTGCCCTGAGAATTGGTCATTTGTATGTCCTCTCAGAAGGCGTCCCCAAGAAATTCAGCAATCCATTGCACTTGATGCCAGCTAGTGATCAGCTTGATGACAAAGCCTTGGAGGGTGTCTCCCTTCCCTGCCTCTCTCGCCTTTCCCCTCATTCCTGCTCCTGAAGCTGGGATTATAAACCTTTATTTCAGGCTTTCCTTCCTGCATGACCCAGGCTAAGACAGAAGGTAAGAGAAAAGGCTGCTCTTTCTTGACCTAGCTGGCATTATATGCTCCAAAAATGAGAACGCAAAGAGATCATTTAATTACTGATTTCAAATATATGTCAATTTATTTCCTTTATCAAAGTCCTAGAAGGCTGCCATAGTCTTTTGATGTGTTAACTTGGCTAGCCTGAACTACATTCCCCAGAACGCCTTCTCTAATGTTTCCAGATAGAGTGGGCTACAAGGGATAGTCTCTCATGAGGATTGGAAGACAGAAGGAAGACAGTCACCATTTTGTGGGTATGCAAGATAGACTTGAAAAGACAAGCCTAGAAGGAAGAAGGTCATTTAGGAAACTATTGCTATAGTAAAATTAAGAGTTAAGAAGTATCTGAACTATAGCAATGGGACTAGGAATGGTTACAGATTGACTTACAGTGATGGGCCTTCATATTTGCTTGATCACTGGGTAGACAAGAGAGGAGGTCAAAGCTTCTGTTGGTGCTACGGAAGAAGGTGTTGCCAAGGTTTTGGCTTTGGTGTCAGAGTAGAATATGTTGTCACCAACTGAAACAGACTTCAAGGAAAAGGGTCAGTTGAAAGATGGTGCTGAGAAAATGAGTTCACTTTTTAAATTTTTTATTTGGAGGTACCTTTAGAACATCTAATTGGAGCAGTAAAAAAGGCAATTGGACATAAGGCCTCAAACTCATGTAAATGGCCTTGACTAGACACATAGATTTTAGAGCCATTTTCATATAATTAATCTTTGAAAACATGAAATTAGACAATTTCTCTCATAAAGAGTACAAAGTGAAAAGAACAGCTGCTGAAGAGGAAGCCTCCAGCAATATCAACTTTGGAAAGGCTGGTGGAAACAATCCATTAAGGGGAAAAAAGCAGAGATAGGAAAAGGCTCGAAAGAGTGTGCTGTTTTTAAATACAAGTGAAAGAAAGTTTTCAGGATTAGATACTGTTGAGCAGAGTCAAATGCAGTTGGAAAGTATAGTAAGATAAAGATTGGAAATGTCATTTGTAATTTGGACCTCATAAAGTGAAATTTCAAAAATCTAGTGAGAGCAAAAGCTATCTTGCAGTGCTATCATAAGTGTATGAGAGGTAAGAAACCAGAATTTTGAAATGTTCAGAGAAGAGGAAGTAAATAGGGAATTAAAGAAGTATTCAGGATTTTTTAAAAATTTTTTGTGTGTGAGGAAGACTGGCCCTGAGCTAACATCTGTTGCCAATCTTCCACTTTCTTGAGGAAGATTGCCACTGAGCTACTATCTGTGCCAATCTTCCTCTATTTTATGTGGGATGCTGCCACAACATGGTCTGATGAGCGGTGCTAGGTCTGCTCCTGGGATCTGAACCAGCAAACCCCCGGCTGCCGAAACAAAGTGTGCCAACTTAACCACTACGCCACCTGGCTGGCCCCTGTATCATTTTTTTTTAATCCACACTTACGGGTTGAAGAAAAGATCCTAGGATAAAAGAGGTAATCTAAAGATAGAGAATTAAGGAAGCAACTGAGGCAGCATGGTCTTGGTGAAGAAAGGAGAAGGTAGATAAATTGGTGTGCGAGTAGCAGAAAAGTGACGAGGAATGAATGGAATTGGAAAATGCAAGGAGATCCAATCTAAAGCATTCAACGTTCTCATGGAAGAAGAAAAGGACAATCTACAGAGAATGGCAGGGGAACTGAGGGAGGTGAGGGGGGAGAAGACAAAAGTTGATGTAAAGCCTTAAGAAAAGTGGTACAAATTTGAAAAAGACATCGAGGAAAATAGAATTGAGCTAACCAAGTGTGTCAGACATTGTTAGTGTCCACAAATATCCATCTTGTCCTCCACATTTCCTGAGCATTCATTCATCTAAGGGCTCATATGAGCAGAAGTGATGTGTCATGTCCAGTCTAAGGCAGTTTAGAGTGGGTACCTGCTCCCTGCTGTCTCTTCTCTGCCTGTGAAAACCTTAAAGGTCATGGGTTCCAAATGGAAAAGCTATAAGTTGTAAAGGGCTGTCAAGTGTTATCAGAGTAAATCAGCAGAAAATAAGCCTTATTGTCTTAAGCTGCTGAGATTTGGGGATTTATTTGTTATGGCAGCATAGGCAAGCCTATCATCAATAATGAACCAAGAATAATTGAAAGGTTGCTACCAGGATTGTAGATCAGGATTTGCAGAACTGGTATGTGTAATCGATTGAATTTTTAGCTCTCTATCCTTAGGAGATAAAGAAGGCAAGGCTAGAGTTACTGGTGTCAAATGGGAGGTGTGGGGGGAGGAAAGAAGAGACAGATGATTAAGCAGTAAGGAAGGCTGATATGCTGGGGGAAAATGTATTAGGGAACATGGGTCTCTTTTAGCTTGAAAACTGGGCATATTGGAGAAGTTTGAATGAGACTGAAGAATGGAAGAATGCAGTCATAGAGTAGAAAGATAAATTTATGAATTTCAGGGTAGACCATTTCTAGGTGACGGATGAGTCCTTTAATTTTCCCCAGGCACTGTGGAGTGGAGCTGGTGCGGAGTGGAGATGAAAGTTAGAATGGCTCAGAAAGTCTCCAGGGGAATTGTTGCCTGGCTCATCTACATGCAAGTTGAAACAATATGAAAGAATTAAAGTTCTGATTTAATTGCTCAAAATTTATCCTTAAATCACTAAGGTAAAATATTCACAAATGTCATTGTTAATCCACTTTTTTGTTCATATTTTGTGTCACATAATTCTCTTACTTAGAGGAAATGGAAATGCCTTATAGACTTTTCACTGAAGTAACACTATCATAGGGCAGGTAGAAGTGACCACTATTTATCCAGCTCCTCAATTTTCACGTGACAATTAAATCAATAAACAAATATATTTGAATACCTGAATTTAACCTCTAATAAATTCTAATAAGAAAGATACATACGGTACACTGAAAATGTGAGTTTAAATTTGCATTTTATTTTCAAGGAAGGTTAGCCCTAATTAACTGAATTGCAATGCTACCACTGCATAAAGTAATTACTTTAGGTACAAAAGAAACTTTATTAACATAAATCCATTTAATTTTATAAATCGGACTTTTGCATTTGTTTACTGAATAGTTCATTTTATTAGCTGATTCAGACTATATTTAACTGAGTTTTCAAGTTTCATAGTTTGTGATCTAAAAACTGTTTCTTCTGTATTTTGATATGCAATCTTAATATGATTATAATACGTTTTAATAGATAAACCTTGGCATCAAGAGAGGAATCATAATGCCCATTTCTAAAGTTATACAAAAGACCATGAGAAAAGAAGGAATTTTAATGAAGTACTTTACAGAACATGTGAAAATTGCTTAATAAATTCAGTCTCAGTTAATCCGTGCCCATAGGCCATATGGAAAATGTTGCGCTAAGTGAGGGATGCAGCCAGCACATCCTGAGAGAGGACTCAGAGAGCACGCCATATGAAGTGAGGGAGACGTACCTCGCCTTTCCCACAACCTACCCAACAAATCAATTTGACCTCTATTAGTTTTCTATTGCTGCTGTAACAAATAGCCACAAGCTCATTGGTTTAAAAGAACACACATTTATTATCCTACAGATCTGTAGGGCAGAAGCCTGACACGGGTCTTCGTGGGCTATAACCAAGGTGTTGGCAGGGCTGTGCTTCTCCTGCAGCCTCTGGGGGTGAATCTGTTTCCTTGCATTTTCTGTCTTCCAGAGGCAACCACACTTCTTAGCTCACAGCCTCCTTCCTCCATCTCAGAGCCAGCAAAAGTGAGTTGAGTTCTTCTCACACTGCATCTCTTTGACCTCCTCTTCTGTTTCCCTCACTAACTTTTTTTTTTGCTGAGGAAGATTCACCCTGAGCTAACATCTGTTACCATTCGTTCCAATCTTCGTCTTTTTTTTTTTGCTTGAGGAAGATTAGCCCTGAGCTAACATCTGTGCCAGTCTTCCTCTATTTTGTATGTGGGTCACTGACACAGCATGGCTGATGAGTGGGGTAGGACTGTGTCTGGAACCCAGGCCTCAGAGGCGGGGCATGCCAAACTTAACCGCTATGCCAGGGGGCTGGCCTCTCCCTCATTCACTTTTAAATCCTTGTGATTACATTGGGACCACCTGGATAATCCAGGATCACTTATTTTAAGGCCAGCGAATGATTAGCAACCTTCCTTCCATCTGCTACCTTAATTAACTTTTGCCGTCTAACTGAGCATCTTCCCAGGTTCCAGGGATTGGTACCCGAGATCTTAAAGGCATCATTATTCTGCCAAGCACATCATCAATTTTAAATTCAAGATGCCTAACACATTTTTCCCTGTTTCTAGGTGGGCTCCTCCAACCCATTGTCTTCATTGCACCCAAGTTGAAATTTTTCTG
Source organism: Equus asinus (assembly GCF_041296235.1). Classification (NCBI taxonomy): domain Eukaryota; kingdom Metazoa; phylum Chordata; class Mammalia; order Perissodactyla; family Equidae; genus Equus; species Equus asinus. Next base: position 48,020,193 of record NC_091813.1, read on the forward strand.
AAATTCTTTTTCCAAGAATTTTTGGTAAAGAGCAGTCCCCCTTGTACTAGAATGGCTCCAGTGTCCATCACCTCCGCCCTGAGGGCGACTGCTAAAGTGGCAGAGGCTGCAGAAGCTGACCTGGAGATCACAGCCAGTCCTCTGCACCCAGAAACCTTCATACAGTTCCCCAAAGCTGTGAAGTGGCCCCTGCCCCATATCAATGAGCTAAAAACATTTGTTATAAAGAAGAAAGTTGTTTCGGTGTTGCTGGAGGCAAGCTCAGATTGGAAGAGCAGAGAGTCCTTGAATCAAATCTCGTTTCTTTCATCAGCCTAAACAAATGTCCGCTACTATGGCTAACTTTACTCCTGTGAATTTGTTTATTTGTCAATTTTCAGGAAATGTTTGAAGTAACTTCACCTCTCTGTGACCCAATAATGTGAAGGAGGAGGGGGAAAAAGAGGGAGAAAAAAACGTTTGGAAATTTTTAAAAAAATTAAACAGAAAAAAATAGCTCTTCTTTGGTATATCTAGAGAAAGTGGCCCCTCCCCGTCTCTTGCCTCATTTTCATGAAGTTTTAGCAACTTAAAAGCAAGGGGGGAAGGCATTAGCAGGATGAAGTGTATTTCATTTGCAAAAACCTCTGGGAAACGGATCATTTCTCAGCAATGTGAGTACTCTCTCTGTGTACTACCACAATGGGCAAAAGTCGGTCATTCTATCCCTGGTTAGAACTATTTCCTGTCATTCTCCCCCAGTTTAAGGGATATAAAATATGCTCCTGTGTTGGATGCACTCACCTTCTACCTCTAAACTGGAAAAAAAGCCAAGATAACCTGTGACTATGCAAACAAAGGAGTACTTTTCTTCTCACACTTCCACTTACAAATAACGAGGTTTGTTTTCAATTTTATTTTTCTTCTTGGTGGTTAAGAGCAGCTGCTATAAAGTAACTTCATGCTTGGGGAGGTGGCTCAGCAGGGTTGTGGGGACAGTGAGTGACTCACTGAAGCCCAGGAATAAAGAAATGACAATAGAATAACTTAACAGAAGAAAAGATGAAGGCGGGAAGGTAAGAGACAAGCTGGCTTTTAAAGTAAAAACTAGTTTGGACGTTTGGGCTGAAAAATTAATTTACAGTGAAGAGCATAGAATGAAAATAAAATCGGAACAGGGAAAAGAATGCTAAGAATTAAGCAAGATTCAGTAATGTTTGATGGCCTGTCAACTCTCAAATGAAAAGCAGGTGTCCCCTCTCTTAACCCACTTCTGCAAAGACTCAGTGTTTCTAAAAGGAAAGAAAGACAGGCTTCGATCACAACTAAGATTACCTAGATGACATTGGATGTATGCATTTTCTACTTTTGTTTTCCAGTTGCCCTGACTGCATCTGTAAAGGATTTCAGCCAACTTTGCTTCCCAAATAAGCTTTCTTTGGTGCACCATCTCTAAACACCAGAAAACTTTGCAACTTGAGTATTGCAACTTAAATATGCCAAAAAATTTTTAGAAGGGTAACCCTTTCTCCATGAAAAGTGAGCTGAAATCTATCCTCTTATATTTTAATAGAAAACATAAATATCAAGAAAGTCCAAAAGGAAAATAACTAAAATTCCATAGGTTACTTAGGTTTTTATCATTAAAAACTGGGTCAGTGTCATGGAGAGATTGCATTTAAGAGTGGCCCTACTTTTGTATACAGAGACAAACTTAATGGAGAATAATTTTCTTAACTGTTTAATATTGTCATCAAATACAATCCATTTAGATTACTCTTTACTTTGTAAATAATAGAGCTTTAGATATAATCCTAAATTGTAAACAGAGCTATCTATTGTTCTCTATATATTTTAATTAAATATAAGGAAAAGAAAATGGAAGCATTAGTTTTCTTCAAAGACTTTACGAGTCTGGAGCGAGATTATCTTCAAACTTTGTGATCAAACTTTGTGATTACTTATTTATCTATGTTTTTAACTATCTCCTAGTTACTATCCAAAATTATGTAGTTTTCTACGTTGCCTCATCTCTGATCACAAAGTCACATTTTAAAACTTTTAGACTAAGGATCCTGGTTCCCCTTCTGAGATGCAGCATTCGCATGAGAAACTGCCACTTATTATTGGAACTTTAAACTACATCATTTGAAAGTCCATCGAGAGTAGAAATCTAATTAGCCAGGACCCCCGTGGCCGGAGCTGCCGGAAGCCCTCAGTCTCTTCCTGGCAAGGTGCTGAGAGGAGAGCGAGAGCTCAGGGCGCAGCTGGGAAAGGTTAGCCCAGCCACAGCCTCCTCAGAGGCACAGACCCCTGGTGAAGAGAGGGTTGAGGGAAGCATGCCATGGAGCTTGCTCGGGGCAGCAGGGTCACATATGTGGCACCCATCATGCAGCACCTGTGACAGCATTGCTTGTCCAGTCCATATGAAAATAAGCAACTCCAATTTCTCCTCTTTCTGTTGAGAAGAGAAATAATGGGACAATTGTACATTGTTTTCTATGAGATGATGATATCATTGAAAAATGCTATATGTGTTTTATTCACATAGTTTACACACTGATTCATTGCACAGAGGTCAAGGAAACCAGCAGTCACAATACTTTCTCTCTGGATTAAAATATTATGGCTCAGGAAGGGGAAAAGGAGCGAAAAAAATCGTAGAAAAAAGAACTTTAGAACCTCTTTCTTCCGAAGACTTTTATTTCTTCTGAAATGTACGTGTAAACTGTACATGTATTTTTACATGAAATGCATGTGTGTGTATATACTTAATTTATATAGAGACAAATATATATTATTTATACACACACATAAATGTGTGTGTATATATGTATGTATATATTTAATTTTTTAATAACCTTTTAAGAAAAGGTCATTTGTGAATTTGGTATTTTCCTTTAGTTGATGGGCTTCCATCCTTCCTTCCTATTTGGCAGGAGTTCCCTACTGTGCGCCATTTTGTTGAAAGGCAATGGTCTGCCTCCCACAACAAACACCAGAAGGGCAATATACGCATATTTCCTTGCAACAGCTAATCAGATGCCCCCAACCAGGTCTGTCTCCTGTGTGAATGTCTCAGACAATGAAGAACAAGAAGAATACTTTCAACGCTGCGGTAGAGACGATGTCCTTAGAGCCTCACAAGACCTAGCCTTACTGTTTCTGCTAAAAGATAGCCACTGGCTTCTGGCTTTCCGGCTCTAAGCAGCTCTGCTGGGGACAAGCCTACTTCCCAGCCTCCCATTCATTCTGTGGCCCTACATACCCTTTTAGTAATTCTTACCTTTGGCTTATGCAAATCAGAATTGGTTTCCACTTTTTACAACCAATTGCATTGTAGACCTTGGAAATGCTGAGAATAGATTCAGTCTTAATCTTGCCTTCAAAGATCTTCTCTCCTCAAAATAAATTCGTAAAACTATCAAATTGGTATATTTATATAAAGGCATTAGATAACAATAATTTCTGTACCCTTAGAAAAGTTCTCCCAACAAAATAAGAAAATCTGGGGTTTGAAATTAGGAGGAAGTTGAAACGTGGTTCTCCCTATATCTGGAAACTTGAAACCTACTATATTTTTCCTTTATAAGAATAACTCAATAAAAATGTTAAATGATATTGTAGTAACATGAACATGTTTTTATAAATTATGTAAAGAGAAGCTAATTTACTGTTGAGCTGGTATTTTTCATCTGCAAGGTCATTCCAACTACCTTTAACATCATACGTCATGAACTGAAGAAACATAGGGTGTTCTATCAGAAATAGTCACCAAAACCACTAAAAATCATAATACCTCCCAATACTGTGGATAGATCTAGCATTAGGAATCATTCTATGTTTTAAGTTGTCATGAAATACAAAAGAGTATTTTCTAGAATTTTTTAAAATAGCATTTTTATTTCAAAAATATTTTTGGAAAAATTCAACTGTGTAGTAGGAATTTTAAAATTGCTGTTATGGCTGTAACTGAGGAGGAGCATAATATATAAGTTCAAGTCACTCTAGCCAAAGTGCTTGGTCAAGAATTTTACATAATGAAGTGAAAATGATTTTATTAAAAGAGAGGGCCTAGTCCACAGGATCATAAAACCTTTTACAGTGCACAGTTATAAACATACACCTGCATGCACTGATAACTTCTTAACAGAATTATTTGCAAAAAGATAATAAAAAGTTAACTGATTTTCTGTAAAACCCAGAACTACTTTGAGAAAACTTTATCAATAATCATTATATTAAAAGTAATTAATACTATCTTGTTTTCCTGCACATTCCTCAGCTAAGCCTTGTTAGTAGGTAGGATATGAAAAGGCAGTGGCATCTCTGAAGGGAAGTCTCAATGAAACCTTCTAAATGGCAGGATTGTAGAACAGATTTAACAAATATATGGGGAACTGGAATCAGAAATTTGTGATAATAACATTGTCTCCTTTTATGTTTCTAAAAGCTTTGAAAGAGAAGATAATGGATGGACTATAGAATGTGTAAACTTTAAAGTGCATGAAGTTCTATAGAGAATATCAAACAATGGGCTTTGCTGGTAAAAAGCGCAAGCAACATAAAAGCAAAATGGGAGATACTGATGTGTAAACAACAACACATTGCTGCAATTTTGTTTGCCATGATTGTCAAAAGTAGTTTCTTATAGATACTAAGAATTTGCACACTCTCTAAAAGGTGTATATAAAAAGGTTTAAAAGATGCAAAGGAGGGGGCTGGCCCGGTGGTGTAGTGGTTAAGTTCATGAGCTCTGCTTTGGCAGCCCTGGGTTCACGAGTTCAGATCCTGGGCACAGACCAACACACCGCTCATCAAGTCATGCTATGGCAGCAACCCACACACAAAATAGAGGAAGATTGGCATGGATGTTAGCTCAAGGACAATCTTCCTCAAGCAAAAAGAGGAAGGTTGTCAACAGATGTTAGTTCAGGGCCAATCTTCCTCACAAAAAGAAAAAAAAGATGCAAAGGATAAATTGAGGTTCTTAAAAAAAAAACAAGAAAGCCAGCCCTAATGGCCAAGTGGTTAAAATTTGGGCACACTGCTTCAGCAGCCCAGGTTTGGTTCCCAGCATGGAACCCCACCACTGGTCTGTCAGGAGCCATGTTGTGGCAGCAGCTCACACAGAACCAGAAGAACTTACAACTATACACAACTAAGGGATTTTGGGGGGCAAAAAAGAAGAAAGAAGGAGGAAGATTGGCAACAGATATTAGCTTAGGGCAAATCTTCCTCTGCAAACAAAACAAAACACCCTGTTGATTAAAAAAACACCCAAGAAACATATAGTACCTCAAAATATGGCCATCACCACTTTTAGAAGCATGCATCGTCTCTCCTTGTTGCCACCATCTACAAACTTCCCAGCTACAAGGTGTTAAGTGCTTCAAAGGACTCCAGTCTGCTCTACTTATTTTTCCCCAAATACCACAATTAAATCCAACAACCTATATCAGCACCCAAGCAGATGAATTCTGATGGAGAAAACCACACAGTGAAGACCACTCCTTTTCCTTGAAAGTTAGGATCATGAAATTTCAAATGGGTATTTACTCATCTCAGTAATCCTACCATACTTTCCAGGTAGAGTCCTTTTGCTACTCTCTGCTGTATTTATTATTTATTTCACGTCTTTTCCTCACTCCTATATATAGCCTGGAGGTTAGGATCGCAGGTTCCATGGGCTAGCAAAGAGGTACAACAATTGGATCTCTCACTCTTAGCACGTGGAAGTGTAGTTGATTCAAAATTGTTTGGCTCTATCCACTAAAGCAATTCTACTTCCAGGCACATTCCCAAGAAAAAAAATGTATATACCAAAATACACGTGCAAGAACAATCATAGCAGTTTAATTCAAGATGGCCAGAGACTAGAAAGCAACCCAAATAGCCATCAACAGCAAAGCAAAAAAAATATGTGGTGTATTTACACACAGCAATGGAAAAGAGCAATGGCTGATGCATGTACCAACACAGATGGGAGCCAGAGGCATGAGACTATTTGCCATTGGATTCATTCCATTTGCACAAAGCTCCAAATCAGCAAAAACTTATCGATGGTAATAGAAGTCAGAGTGGTGAGAGAAGTCTGAGTAAGTGGGTAGTAACTCGGAAAGACACATGGAAACCTCGCAGAAGGTGGAATGGTTCTATTTCTTTTTCTGGATGGTGGTTACATGGACGTGTGCATGTGGGAAAATTCATTGAGCTGTGCGCTTGGGAATGACATGTTTTTGTATTTCACTTTACGTATTTTTTTAAAAACATTTTATTTTGAAACAGGTATAGATTCACAGGAGGTTGTAAAAAAATGTAGAGGCGAATCATGTCCATCCTTTCCCCAGCGTCCCTCAAAGTTCACATCTCACACAACTATAATAGAATATCAAAACCAAGACATTGAGATTAGTAGAATTGCTAGAGCTTGTTCAGATGTCAAAGGTTATCATGTACTCTTTTATGTACATAGCTTAATGCAATTTTATTAATGTGTAGCCTTGTATAACTACCATCATAATCGAGATAGTCAACTATTCTATCAACACAAGATTACCTTGTGCTAGCCATCGATAGCACAGACCTCTCAATCTTCTCTCTTGTCCCTAATCCCTGGCAGCTACTAATCTGTTCTCATTCCTCTAATGATGATATTTCACGAATGTAACATGATGGAATCATGGAGTATATATCTTTTGAGATTGGCTTTCTTACTCAGCATAATTCCTTGAGGTTCACCCAAGTTGCTGTGTATCCCAACAGTTTGTTCCTTTTTATTGCTCAGTGCTGAATCCATGGTGTGGCTATACCACAGTTCGTTTAACCATTCACCTGCTGAAAGCCATTTGAGCTGTTTCCAGTTTGGGGCTATTATGAATAAAGCTGCTACAAACACTCATGAGCAGGTTTCTGCATGAAAATAAGTCTTCACTTCTCTGGGCTAAATGCCCAAGAGTGCAATTTCTGAGGTTTAAGATAAGTCCATTTATAGTTTTGAAAGGAACTGCCAGACTATTTCCCAGAGTATCTGTACCATTTTAAATTCCCAAGAGCAATACATGAGTGATCTAGCTTCTCTACATCCTCACCAGCGTTTGATGTTATCACTGTTTTTCATTCCGATAGTTGTGACATTATACTATTAATGTGCATTTCCCTGATGAATAATGATGCTGAACATATTTTCATGTGTTTATTTGTATATCTTCTTTGTTGATACTTTATATATTTTGTACCTCAACACAAATGTAAGGGAAAAAAAATCCTCCTTAAAAAAGGCAAAGATTTCGGGCTCTGAAGGTAGACTGCCTTAGCATGAATACTAGCTCTGGCACTACCAGCTGTGTGAGCTTGGGCAAATTTCTTATCTATATGTCTAATAGAGATGTTGTGGGTATTTAATATATTCATACATTTAAAGCATTTAAAATAATACCTAGTAGGTTGTGAGGACAAACAACACGTTAACAAAAACAAAACTTTCCAAAATCCCTTTTTATTTGTCTCCTCATTCTTAGCAGCTAGCTCAGCTCGAACAAAGAATTATGACACAACTCTAAGTATAGCAGATATATTAACTAATTTAATGAATCATTACATCCTCACAACAACCTTATAAGGTAGTTCTACACTTTACAGATGAAGAAATGAAGCCACATAGGAACTTGTCCAAGATTAGCAAGTGGTCAGAGGCCAGGCTAAGAGCTGAACCTTGGCTGTCAGCCCCAGAGCGATGCTCTTAACCACAAAGTAATCAAACGGGAGTGGACTCAAGTTACCAACACAAATCTCCCTCTGCATCTGCACTCATTTACTCTGCATTTCCTTCCTTCACAATAAAATAAGCGCCTCGCGTTTGTCTTAGGTCAATCTCTACAGTTACGCGTGGACCCAATGTCTGTTGCGTGTCCAAGGATTTTACTTCTGTGGTGTTCTACGTCTCTTCTGTATCCTCAGTTCCTCCCTCACACCTGCCTTACCCTCTCTGGCATAGCAACATGCCTCAGCTAGTATTAGCTCTCTTCTACTCTTCTGGTGACCTAATATCCCTCTAGAGCTCCCACCCATTTCTCTCTTCTATTCATAGCAAAATTCCTTAAACAAGTCATTTACACTTGTGGGGTCCACGTCTTCCTGTCTACTTTTAAGACACCCTAGGCGTTTTCTAATTACTCAAAAGAAGAGCTCTGAGAAGGGCTCTAAACATGTTATCAGAGTCACAACAGTCTTTATCTTTCCCAACCATGTATAATATTGAGTCCATTCTCTTTCTCAAAACAGCATTTTTTTAAACTTTCTTTTACAACAAAGTTATCTAATTTTCTATACCTCCTTGTCTGCTGCTTTTTGGCTCCTTCTCCCTGGTCCAAACTCTTAAGGAAAGTTTGCCTTGTGTCTCAGTTCTTTTTTCTTCTCTTTTCTGGACTTGACCGTCCCTTAGATGGGCTCATCCAGACCTATGCTTTCAAATATACATATATCCTGATTATTTTTAAATTTATTTCTCCAGCTATAGCCCCTCTACTGAGATCTTGAGTTGTATGTCCAACTGCCTACTTGACGTCTCTACCTAAATATCAAATTGGCAACTTAACCTTGAAATTATTGTTCAGAACTGATCACTTGATTACCACTTGCCCCAGAGATCAAATCTATCCCTCCCCTCGTCATCCTAATCTCTGCTAATGATGCTAAGCCCAAAATTCACAAGTTATTTTTGATTCCTCTCTCTTCCACTTCACTTATATCATCAGCAAAATCTGTTGGCCGCTTTCTAGAAAAAATACTAAATCAAATCACAGATTGCCATCTCCATTGCTACCAAGCTAATCCTTGAGATTCAGCAGTACTTCTATATTGGCTTTTAGCCTTGCCTCTCCATGAAGCAGCCAGAGTGATCACTTTAAAGTAGAAATGAGAGTATAAATCTGATTATATTATATACTGGCTTAAAACTCTCCAGTGGCTTCCCATTGCGTTTATACTAAAGTCAAAACCCTTATCAAGAGACTTGTCATTATCTAAAAAGCCTTATGTGAACTGACTCCTACACATCTCCCTGAATTTAACTTCTCCACTTTCCCCATTATTCACAACTGTCCAGCCACAGTGGTCTTCTAGATGTTCCTTAAACCTGTCTAACCTTTTTCTGTCTGGTGTTCTTTTGCCCCAGGGATTTTCATGACTATTTTCAAGTTTCTGTTCAAATTTCTGCTCTTCAAAGATGCTTTCCCTGACCGCCATAATCAAAGTAATTGTCTATCACTCTCTACTAGTCTGTATGTTTATAGTCTCTTCATAGCACTTAGGACCTTAGGTTAACTTGTAATTATCATTTGATTATTAGCTTTTATATTTATTGTCTGTCTTCCCATGCCTGTCTCACCCTCTCTCCTACACAAAGTGATTTTCAAAGTTGCAAGGACTTCATTCACCACTCCATTCCCAATATCCATAATTTGCCTGGCATTTAAAATAGATGCCCTCTATTCTCAAATGATTAGGAGCAGTTGGTAGTAGATTAATGTTTTTAAAGTCTATTAAGATGAGAAAAATACAAATGATATATACATACCATAACATGTAAAAAATGTGCACTCATTCATGTTCTTTTAATGCATGGGCAAATCTTTGGGTGTGGATCCAATGACTGGACTTCCTATAATCTTTGTGTGTAAACCACACCCATAAAGCACCGTCTGTGACTCCCAGACTGTGAAGGATGAGCAAGCAAATAAGACACTTGTGAATCTCCCTGGATGTAGATTTGTTTAAGATTTTTATGATATTTTCTTCTATATTTTACAATTATCTCATCAAAGCTAATTTAACATATATTTCTTTAGAACTCACCTTATTATTATCAATATTTTCAAAGCTTTCAACTAAGTTTCCATAGAAATTATAACTTTGTTCAGTTGTCATTCATTTCTTATCGGTTTTATGTGATATTAATTGGTTTGTTGTGACATTAACTAAATTATATAATTACAATAATAAGTATAGTTGCCATAAACAGATTTGGGACAACTCAAGGACTACTTGGTTACTCACTGGGGAAATAGCAAAGAGAAGGTTACACTAATACGTCATTTCCCAGGTCTCCTGAGCCTTTAATCCATAGTTAAATAACCTGAGAATAGTCCACAGCTTCTTTTGTCGATGAACTCAATTAATAAAAATCTTATTAAATTTATAATTTTTGGAATTAAGGTTCACATTCCAGTCACAAGCTAAACAGTAAAGATCTATATTTGGCCATCATCAAAAGACCCTTAGGCTTGTTTATACTAACTGTGAAAAATAAGTTTTTCCAAAATAATAGATCTGAGTATTTTGAAACTACAACAAACATCATATATTTAATTAGTTTCTTCTATTTTCTCAGAACCTCAGAAGATATATGAAGCTTTCAAACCAGTTGGAAAGTCAAGACTGACAGGTAAAATATTAACAAATACACCTGGGAGAATCAGACTTTTTTGAAAGACCTACATAGTTGTCTTCTACAACCTGCATATTTTATAGTATATGGTGAAATATTGATGCCACTAAACATTTGAAATAATTATTTTTCAACAAATTACTGTTTATACATAATTTAATCTTATGATGTTACTAATTTTCTTACAAATCAATGAAAATTAAAATATTGTCCATTTGCACCATATATAGAAATTCTGCCAAATTGCCTAGAGTAACACAGCAGACTAATTTCCCTGCTTAAGTATTGGATAAGAGATCATACAAGAGCATCATTGTATACACTGTTTAAAACTCAATACATAGTTCTTTTTGATTCATATATTATGAATTATTTCATTTAAAATCCTAATTAGTAGCCAGAAAGAGTTATTTAGGAATAGATTTTCCCTAGAATTTATTTTACCACACTGGTAAGAAAAAGACTAAACTTTACGGAAATTGTGGGAAGGGTTCATGTAGATACATTTTTATACAGTTAATTACACAGTTGATGAGGTTTAAACATGCAATACCATTTTTAAGTTTAAAAAACTTATATTTTTACGTATATCCCAGAATTACTTTTGTGGGGTGGTGGTGATGACAATTGGAGCGTTTAACAGAGTTTCCAACCATTGGGAAAGTATTAGCTTTAATCTGTAGCAGACTGTTAGGGTATTTGTAGCTCTATCTTTGAAAGCATCTCATTACAAGTTAATGTCATACATACCTCATTAAAGAAATATCATAAGTGAGCTTTCCTATTTATACCAAGCTAAAGAACAATCAACTCTTAGTACCCAAAATGTTCTTGAACTATTTATATTTTTGAGGAAACAATAACTCAAATGACAGAGACATTTTAAAATTTTTCTAAATCTTATTTCAAGTGAAAATTTTGCTTAATTTCTTGCCAGGTAGGGAAATACAAAGAGAACATTTATTTAAAATCCAATTAATTATGGAGTGTCAATGAAACACAGTTTGGAGAAGGAAGACACTGCTGTGACCAAAGCTTAATTCATATCCTAGAAGGATCTAAGTTCCCTGAACAGTTTGCAAATCAATTGGTTCACGCTTAAATCTTTGGTACATGAATCTTTAGCTTGAAAGAATATATGTGTACATTTTCATTGTACTCTGATAAAAGTCCTCTGATCATGCTTTTAGCTGATAAACCAATTATAATTATGTCTTCAGAGAATTAATGTCAGCAAATAATATCTGAGACCTCAAGCTAGACATCCTAAAGTTTTGTCACAATGAGACTGTGTCAACGTAGTAGATAAAATTATAATGATTTCCTTTAGGCTAACAATGTAAATTAATTTTAGAAAGGAAATTTGAAATCTTTAGAACTGGAAAGATGGTTATTAGCGAGCTAGTTCAAAGTGTATTTTACAAAAAAAAATGGTAAGTACAGAGAGCTTATGAAATTTTCACAAGGTCAAAAAATTAGCTAAAGATAGTTTTCTGAGTCCTGGTTAAATGCTCTGTAACTTTACCACCCAAATGATTGGACAATGGATTAGAAAAACAAGGAAGTCTTAAAACTTGTCAGAAACTTCCCATGGGGTCTTTAACCTGTAAAATTCATTGCCCAGAGTAACCCAGGAATACATGAATGCTTGCAGTAATTGATCAGCATGTACAAAAGAAAGCCAGTGTAGGAAAAAGGCTGAGCGTGTCTGGATATCCTTGAACCAGAACTACCCAAGCTTCCTGAACTGCTGATTTTTCTTTTTACAACGCCAAGCAACAAGCCACACGGATACAGGAGCAGGTGATGCCAAAACTGAATATTTTAAAATAACATTGTCACACAGTTAGATACCTTCTAACCCATTCCCTCATTGCTGTTGGCTTATGAATAATTTCAAGAGTTTGTACACAACTCTGATCAAAATAAAATGTTGTGCTGGACCGAAATATTTTAAATTTAGTCTTAAGAAGTCAAACAATGTGGATACAGTTGACAGCCTCTATATATCCCTCTTCAAAGAAATTTCCCAGTCTCCCTTCTCTAGATGTAACCATCATAGAGAATTTTGTATTTATCGTTTCCACGAACATGTTTATCTTGTATTTTTACCGCAAATCTATTAAACCTGAAAGTGCAGCGTTGGTGTCATAACGTTTATATGATATCTTGAATTGCCGTCTTTAATGGGCCTATTTTTTTAGTTTTATGCTTGTTGATAAATTTTCTAGTTCACTTTTTTCAATCACAATGAAAATGCTCTAATTTATTTATTCTGTAGGTAGGTATTTAGGATTTTTCTGGTTTTGCTATTACAAATATTGCTGAAAGGAAAATATGTATATGTTTTATTAGGCATATGTTTGTAAGTTGTTATAGTGGATAAGTCAAGAAATGGAATTTCTGGGTTTTAAGGTATACAAGTCTTAAAAGTTACTGGAAATTGTCAAATTGCTCTCCAAAGTGATTATACCAATTTATACCCTCACCATGATAGATGGGAATTCTTTGCTGACATTCAGTTTTGCCATATTTTTTAAAACTTCGGTCAGTCTAATATATATAATTTTTGTTTTAATTTGCTTTCTATGATTGCCAATAAAATTAAACTTTTTGCATGTTTACGGGTCATTTAGGTTTCTTTTTTTTGTAAATGGTCACACCTTTATTTGCTTTTCATTCAGTTCGTTGTCTTTTTCTTATTCATTTGTAGATGTTCTTCATCTCTTATGGGTCCTAATTCTTTACGAGATATACACATCTATATATGAGATATTTATCCCCAATACCTCTTCCCAATGTCTATAATATAGTATCCTTTGTTAAACAGAAGATTTAAAATGTAATGCACTTCTAGTTGCTGTCTGACTTATGCTTTTAACACCTTTAGAAAATCTTCCTTCCTTGAGGTCATTGTTGTATATCTTTATATTTGTTTGTAAATGCTGGCAAGATTTGTGGTTTGGTCTCTCATCCATCTGAAAGTTATTTTTGTATATATTTATTAAACAGGTCATCTTCCTCCTCTAGTCTGTAATTCCACCTCTGAGATGCAGCTTTTCCATATTTGTACGGGTCTGTCTCAGGACTCTGCTACACTGCTTTGTTTGTTGTGCTCTGTAATATTTTTATAATACGTGTCTTAATTAGGAGAAGTTAACAATAAATGTTGATATTTTGTAGGAGTAATACCTCTCAATGCATACTTTATTCTCTTTTTTCAAAGCAACTTGTCTATTCTTGATATTTGCTCTTCCCCATGAAGTTTAAAATAACCTTTTCAAGTTTTATGCAACAAGTATTTAGTAGATTTTGTAGCAATTCTTGCATTAGCAATGGTTTTTTAATGAATGTAACCTATTTCAAATGCCCAAAGCTACAGTACAAAATTTTATCTAGTTTAATATATATATAAATCTGTGAAGACTTTTCCACAATCAAGATAAACATTTTCACCAACTCAAAGTTTCATTGTGCCACTTTGTATCCCATCCCTCCTTCTAGCCCTGTCCCAGGCAATCCCTGATCTACTTCCTATCACTAAGTATTAGTTTGCATTTTCCAGAATTGTAAATAAATGGAATCCTGTAGTGTGTACAATTTTTTGCATAGCTTCTTTCATTCAACATAATAATTTTAATATTTTGATTTCAAAATTTGATATTCATCCGGGTTATTGTGTGTGTCAATAGTTTCTTTCTTTTTATTTCTGAGTAGTATTCCATTGTATGGATGTACCACAGTTTGTTTATACATTCACTTGGTGGTGGTTATTTGGATTGTTTCCAGTTGGGGCTATCACAAATACAATAGCTAGGAGTGCAATGCCTGGGTCATATGGTAGGCGTTTGTTTACCTTTTTACGGAACTGCCAAACAATTTTCCACAGCAATTGTACTGTTTTACATTCTCACTAGCAGTATATGAGAATTCCCGTTCCTCTGGATCTTGGCGGGTACTTGCTGTGGCCGAGACTGTTATTTTCTAAGTGTAGTTGTATTAATTCAAATACCAAAGTCATGTAAGAAGTAGTAAAAAGTTAGTAATTCCCAGAGGACACTTCCTTGTCTAACTAGAGCAAAGGCCTTCCTTATTATCATCTTAAACAGCTATGTGAGCTTCTTTTTGTCTACCCTTTCATTGATGGTGTAGCTTTCAAAGGCCTCCACTTCCAGTGAAGGCCCATTTTCTAAATCCCTAACTTTCCTGCACCAAAGGACTTGTCTCCTGTGCCTGCCTGGGTTACTAGATTATTGAGGCCTGCAAATCAACCCTGCTTCTCACCTCCCATCTCAACTGATCCCAATTTCCTCCCCACTCCCAATTCCCACAATCTCTCCTAGAGTAGATTTCTCTCTTTGATTCTGCTCTGGGAGAACCTGAATCTGATTCATCTATTTGGGCCACTAAATCTAAAATTCATTTATTTGTATTTAGTATTTTGGTTAGTTCTACAGCAAAACAAAAACTCCTAGCCAATTAACTAAATATGCTCTCCCATATTTGTTTTGACATAAGCCTAAAAATTAGATTAAATTAGAAAAGTAAAATAAGATGAAATCTTTGGAGAACCACTACTCACAACAGTAAAGAGGTGGAAGTTGCCCATTGACGGATGAATGAACAAGTGGAATTTGATATATACATGAAATGGAATATTATTCAGCCTTGAAAAGGAAGGAAATCCTGTCACATGCTACAGTATGGATGAACCTTAAAGACATATGCTAATGAAATAAGCCAGTCACCAAAAGATAAATACTGTATGCTTCCACTTACATGAGGTATCTAAAGTAATCAAATTCATAAAAAGAGAAAGTAGAATGGAGGTTACCAGGTGTTGTGGGAAGAGGAAGAAGGGAGGTGTGGTTTAATTGGTATACCGTTTCAAATTTGCAAGATGAAAAAGCTCTAGAGCTCTGTTTTGCAACAATGGGAATCACACTCAGCAGTACCGACTGTGCACTTAAAGCTGGTTAAGACTGTAGATTTTACGTTATGTGTTTCTACCACAACAAAAATAAATCAAAGCTTTGGGTAGTTTTCCTTTCTATCAGTTGGAAGGAACTGTCTTCCTGTCTCTTCTGAAATAGGATGATTACTAACTTTTCCCACAAATATTGGCAAGCACATTTAGGGAAGGTTTTGAGCAATACCAACAACAATAGTTCCACTGTGACAGATTTCTGAATACTGAATGAGGCCGGGAGAATTTTAAAAGATCTGGACTCCCTGTAACCTCTGCTCACTGAAGTTCAGATTCCAATGCTCAAAGGGCAGACAAGTTTCTTACTTATCAGATGTCAACTGACGCATGGGGTTTTCTGGGTTTTTTTTTTTTTTTTTTTTTAGCTTAAAAGCAACTCCCTCAACATTTTATTTTTCAGCAATTAAGCTCAAAGGAAATGACTCTCTGTGAACGATGACCGTTCCTTTTACAGGACAAATGTGTATATTCAAATTTGATTACTTTGAAACTTATCTTTAAAAGGTAGTTACCTTAGCTCACAATCCTCTCGAAAAATCTGAAACCAAACCAAGGCAGACTCTGCTTTAATTATTTATTTTAAAGCAGGAGTAATACAAAGAGCTTTATCAGGAATATGTACTGAATATTAAAAGGTGTATTTTATTTCAGAAATTTTATGTGCAATACCGAGATAGGTGGTCCTGAATATGCAATTGATTTTTCCAGGCTGTCATTGTGAAGGCAGTTATTTCATGCTCTCTGTTAACTTTTAATTAGGAACTGTGGACGTTTTCTGAAGAAGAAGGAGAAGAACCCATTAAAAACCTTTCAGTATTTTCGGTAACTTTCCTCCTTTGACACAATCACTTCACAGAGCACTTCTTCTGAATAGTTTCTTTTATAAACTTGAATTCGTATTTTTGAGTTCTCATTGAAGTCCACTCAGCGGGATGGAGTTCTCAGTTAAAATTTTAAGGAGAGAGAAAAAATATTCTTGTCAGCAAAATCCTTTCCATAAACAACTTTCAGGACTCTGGTGCAGGCTGTTAGAGTTTCAGACTATGTAGCTTTTCTTCTCGAGAACCTTAAACAGTAAATTTAACTCTTTTCAGGAACACTGAGATCAAAGCAGTGAAATAGTTTCCCCACCACCTGCCTTGGACCTTCAGTTTACTTTCAAGATTGCTATTAATATTAAGCTTTACAATAAGCCTCTGTCATTATTCTAAGAGGTAATGTTCTCTGAGGTTTTAGGAGCCAAATAGCGAGAAATTTAGGAAGTGTAAGATTTGTGTTTGTAGCATAAAAGTGATTTTAATAAAACAACATTATTTCCTGAGTGTGAAATGAAAAAATAAAAGCAAATACTAAGTCAACTTTTAGGAAGTCATATTCTGTATAATAATCCAAAAGTTTTCAATCCAGCTTTTAGATTTTTCTCCTTCCATCTGATTTTACCCACACTCTAGACAGTAGAGTGGTTTCAACTTTAACTTGGAGGCAAATTTAATGGAATATCTTCTACCTTCTTAGGTGGAATAATAGCCTAGAATTTAAGTTGACCTTATATGACACTAAATAAATTGAACTACCATAGATTGCTTTAGTATAAAGTTACCCACAGAATTACTCTAAATTTTTCTTATACAGAGTATATGGGGGCAGCAGCATGAGCTAGGAACAAAGACCTCTGGATCTGAAGCCAGAAGATCTGTTCATTTGTCAGCTTCTTTATAGATGTTTCTCTGCCTTGGACAAGTCATTTAT
The DNA here is from genome assembly GCF_041296235.1 of Equus asinus. Lineage (NCBI taxonomy): Eukaryota > Metazoa > Chordata > Mammalia > Perissodactyla > Equidae > Equus > Equus asinus. Next base: position 48,037,355 of record NC_091813.1, read on the forward strand.
ACTCTTTCTTTCCTATAGAATAGATATGAAAAATAATTGCCCTAATAGTTATCAGACTGTTAACAGAATCAAACAAGAATATGAATAAAAAAATTATAAAATTTTAGAAAATGCAAACCATTACATTCCGTGGCTGTATCATATTTATAATGCAATGACTCAGAATCACAGATCTTTAGAACTAGAAGGGAACAGAGAGCATTTTCTAGTTCCACGTTTCCTGAACGCTTTTAGGTCACAGAACTTATTGGGAATTTGATAAAAATGTTGGATATTTTACCAAAAAAAAATACACATATTCATAGGTAAGCAAAATATTGAATATAATTTCATGTGTTTCACGTATCCTAGACATGAATATCTGATCAATGTAGTGCTTTATTCTAGAGAGTGGATAATGAAACCTAGAGAAGTGAAGAGACTTAACTGAGGTCACACAAAAATTTTGTGGCAGAGATGATTCCAGAGTGCATGCCTGCTGACTCCCTCCGGTACCATATGACCCTAGACCAGGGTTACTGATAAGCGTGTCCCAGAGAGTCCTGTTCAGTTCATTAGAAAGAGACACTTCAAGAACAAACACAAGAAGAGCCTTCAACCCTGACCACTGTTTTTTATCTGATTTCTACATTGGGCTTCCAAATTTCCACCTTACGAAAAAAAGGTTTAGGAACTATTGCTATAGAAGAACAACAAAATGATACATATGAAGTAGAAAAAGGAAAGTGATACTAGAGTCAAGGTTCTTTTTTCATTATCATGCCCTTTCTGGAAGAAAAGTATAGCTCCCAGAATTATGAAGCTCTTTAAAAACCACATGGTGTCTGGTAGTCCCAGTATGATTCGCTCCCAAGATATGAGGGAAATACAAGTCAGAATTTTTAAACTCTCCAACAGTAATCTCAAGGCCTGTAATGATTTCACTGGAGAATTCTATCAAATGTTTAAAGAAGAATTAACACCCATCTACACAATCTTTTGCAAAAAATGGGGAAAGGGACACTTCTCAATTCATTTTATGAAGCTAGTGTTACCCTAATACCAAAAAGAAACAAAGTCAGTACCAAATAAAGAAGAACACTACAAATCAATATCCCTATAAGTTGAGACAGAAAAATCCTTAACCAAATAATAGCAAATAAAATCGAGCAGTATATAAAAAGAATTCTACATCATGGTCGAGTGGTGTTTATTCCAGGCATGCAGAGATGGTTCAATATTTGAAAAATGAATCAATGTAATCTACTTTATTATTAACAGGCTAAAGAAAAAAAAAACATGATTATATCAACCGATGCAAAAGAGCATTTGATAAAATTCAACACCTATTCATGATAGAAACTCTCAGAAAATTAGAAATTATAGGGAAACTTCCTCAGCTACAAAAACCTACGTCTAACTTCATATGCAGTAGTAGCGAAAAACTGAATGTTTTTCTCTTAAGATCCGGAACAAGGCAAGGATGTCTACTCTTATTCAACATAGCACTAGAAATTCCCACCCAGGCAAGAAGGCAAAAATAAAAGGAAATAAAAAGCACAAATATAATAAAAGGAGAAATTAACTGTCCCTGTTTGCAGATGACATGATTTTCTATATAGAAAACCCCAAGGGCTCTACAAAAACACTACTAGAACTGATACCTGATTTCATCAAGGTCAGAGGATATAAGATCAATATAAAGAAAATCAATTTTATTTTTATAAATGATCAGTGAACAAATGGAAACCGAAATTTAAAATATAATACCATTTGCAATCATTCAAAAAATGAAATACTTAAGTATTTCTAAATAAAAAATACTAAGCAAACTAAATAAATAATAAACACTTAGGTATAAATCAACAAAACATGTATAGGACTTGAGAGCTGAAAACTATAAAATGTTGATTTAAAAAATCAAAGATCTAAGTGGTATGGAACTACATATCATGGTCATGGATTGTAACACTCAACATTATAAAAATGTCAAATCTCTTTAAATTGATGTACATTCAAGGCAATTCCTGTCAAAATTCCAGCAAGGTATTTTATAGATATAGACAAGACTATTCCAAAATTTTACAGAAAGGTAAAGGAACCAGAATAAAGTTGTTTCTAAGGAAAAGAATAATGAAGTGGAAGGAATCTCTCTACCTAATTTTAAGACTTTTTATATAACTATACCAACCAAAACTGTGGTGTGGGCAGAGGGATAAACATATACATCAATGGAACAGAATAGAGAATACAGAAATAAAAATACACAAGTACAAGCAATAGATTTTTGAGTAAAGTACAAAAGCAATTCAATGAAGGAAGAATAGTCTTTGCATCATGTACGATAAGCCCCCTCCCAAACGACTCTCCATCTAAACCTCACATTTTCTATAAGCTTAACTTGAAATGGATCATATACAAGTGTAAAACTGTAAAACTTTAAAACAAAAGAGAAAAACTTTAAGAACTACAGCTTGGTGAAGAGTTTTTACACGTGACCAAAAGCAAGATCCATAAAAGAAAAACAACCTGATAAATTGGACTTCATTAACATTAAAAACTTTCATACCCCGAAAGACTGTTAAGAAGCTAAAAAGACTAGGAAAAAATATTTGCAAATGACATATATGACAAAAGATTTGCATCTAGAATTTATAGAGGACTCTCAAAATTCAACTGTAAAAAGCAAACAATCTAACTGGAAAATAGGCAAAGTACATGAAGAGACGTTTCACCAAAGAGGATACATGGATGGAAAGAAAAACAACATGAAATGATCTTAAACAGCACTAGCTGCTAGGAAAATGCAAATTAAGACCATGATGAGATATCACAAAACATCTATGAGACAACTAAAATAGCAAAATAGTGACTATACAAAATGCTGGCAAAGACAAAATAAAACTGGATTTCTCATACATTCCTGATGGGAATGTAAGATGAGTAAGCCACTCTGAAAAATAGTTTGGCAGTTTCTTACAAAAACTAAACATACACTTATCATATGACTCAGGAATCATCACACGGCAGGGCATTTTTCCCAGAAGGATGAAAATTTCTATTCAAACAAAAACCTGTACATGAATGTTCACAGCAGCTTTATTTGCAACAGAAAACACTGGAAACAATCAAAATGTCACTCAATAGGTAAATGGTTAAACAAGATGTCATGTCTATGCCATGGAATAATACTCAACAATGAAATGTAAGGAACTATTTCTATATACAACAACTTGGATAGATCTTAAAGGCACTATGCTGAGTCAAAAAAAAAATCTCAAAGTTACATATTATATGATGTCACTTATATAATATTTCCCAGATTAGAAGACTATAGACAGAGAGAACAGATTAGTGGTACCAAGGATTAGGACTGTCTGGGAGACAGGAGATAACTATGAAAAAAAAGGAGGTGCACGAGGTAGATATTTGTGGTGATGGCGTAGTCAGCTGCACACATGGTTAATGACCTACTTGACTGCAGTGGTGGCCACACTGCTATTTACATGTGACAAAGTCATACAGAACCTACTGGAAACCAAAAGTTATTTCAGCTGGATCTAAGAATAGAAAGTCAATATACAAAACCAATTTAATTTCTACATACCAGCAACAAACAGCTGAGGATGAAAGTAAGAAACATTGCCATTTACAGTCACATTAGAAAAGATAATATATTCAGCAATACATTTAGCAACAAGGTCCAAGACTTCTACACTAAACATCTCCAACATTATAGAGAGACGTCAAAGAAGACCTAAATGAATGGAGACATGCACCACGTTCGCGATTAGAAGAATCATAATTAAGATGTTAATTCAATACAAATTTATCCATAGATTCAATGTCATCTCATTCAAAAATCTCAGTAGGATCGTTTTTGTAGAAACTGACAAGGTGATTCTTAAAATTATGGGGGGAAAAGGACCTAAAACAGTCAAAACAATCTTGAAAGAGTTTAAAAATTTAGAGAACTATATTACTTGATTTTAAAACTCACTATAAAGCCACAGTAATCAAGATAATGTAGGATTTGTATACAAATAGACAGATAGATCAATGGAACAGAAGAGTGTTTTCAGACCACACATGCATGACAACTGCATTTTCTGACCTATATAACAGCATACTTGAATGAAGAAAGGATAGACTTGTCAACAAACAACCGTGCGGCAACAACCGGATATCCACACATTTAATAACAAAACCAACCAACCACGCAAACAAAAAACATTGACCTCTATCTCACATCTTACATAAAAGTTAATTTTAGATGGATTATAGACCTACATATAAAAGTGAAAACAATGTCAGCATTTGTAAAGACACTCAAGATCATCAGTAACCAGAAAAATGCTAATTAAAAGCATAATGAGATACTATTTCACACTCATTATAATGGTTAAAATTTAAAAGATTGGCTATACTGATATAGAGAGAATATGAAGCCACCAGAATTTGCACGCAGTGTTTCTGTGAATGTAAAATGGTATCAGTACTTTGAAAAAAAATTGGCAACGTATTATAAAGATTAAAAGATACCTACCCTTTGACCTATCAATTCCACTCCTGAGAGAAATGGAAAACATACACTCATAAAAATCCTAATAGTAGAACATTCACAGAAACTTTATTCATAATAACTAATAAATGTAAAAAAAATCAAATGACCACCAGTGAGAAAATGAAGAAATGAACTGTAATACACACAATAGAATCCCACTTAGCAGTTAAAAGAATGAACCACTGATGATGCAATGACTTGGAAAAAATCTCATAAACCTTATGCTAAATGAAAAAATCCAAGAATGAAAGAATTTATACTGCATGATTGAAATTCCATGAAGTTCAAGAACAAGCAAAAATAACATGTGAGTATTGTGGTTGACTCTAGGGTGGGGAAAAGGGCCATGGGGAAACTTTCTAGGGTAAAAGAAATATTCTGTCTTGTTGATGATGGTTACACGGCTGCATCTGTTTGCCTCAATTCACCGAACTGCATACTTTAAATAGAGACATTTTATCGTGTGTAAATGAGACTAAAATAATTTTAAATAATTTTTCAGGTAGCCATGAATCATAAACTGTTTATGAATGTCTATTAAATAAAACTCCAATCACTATCACGATTAGTACTGTTGGTTTAGGAAGACAGTTTTGCAATTTCAACTTCAGATTTGCAACTACCCTGTTTTAAATAAAAAAGAAAAATTCTCTGCATTTGAATGAATAATTTATATATATTGAAATGATTGAATGTAATTTGGCACATTTTGTAAATGTTTTCTTTCCTTTGCCTAACAGACTGAGCAATCATAGAACAGGGAAAGGACACTGGACCTGGAGTCAGAGGAGCTGAGTTTCCTCCTAGCTTCAGCATTTTGTGACTCTATTTGTCAGAAGTTTCTAGTTGGCTATCATTGCTGACGTTCCCTAACCCTAGAAATGTAGTGAATACAGAGAACCATTAGTACACAAAGGAATGGTCTAATGCCCATTGCTCATCTCGGTTGTCAGTTTCAGGAGCGCAGAGAGACACTGGTATCCACAACAAAACGTGACGGTTCATGTTCCTCATTCTCTTTCAGTCTGTTGAATCTGCTGTACCTTTGTTTTAATATGCAAGAATCACTTTTCTTTCATTTTTAAGGCTCTTATGAAACCAATCACATACTACAGTGCCACCTTTTAAGGAGCTGACACAAAGTCAAAGTGACAGGGCAGAAGAATAAATGCCATCCCCCTTTCCTTATGTCCTCCCATTACATAGAAACATCTCCATGGCTTTTCACTGATAATTTCCTTTCAAATTCTGACATCTTGCAAAATTAATGATTGTGTAGCTTTAAAAATGTAAGACTTTCACTACCTCTCTATTTTAAACATATTTGCCTTAATGTGTTACCATATAAAGATAAAACAATTACTTGTATATATGTATAAACATACATATACATACAATGTTGATGCATATTCACATGCATAAAAATATATACAAAGATATAACCATTCATTCATTCATATAGTCTTTCTTCCATTCAAAACATAAATATTTTCAGTGCCTGCTATATATATATAAGAATTATGCTAAGAGTCTATATTTGTATAATAATAACAAAGATTTATATCCATGTTTGATACTATTTTAAATTCTTTGCCTTTTCTAGACTTGCTTAATCATTGTAACCCTATAAAAAAGGTATTATTTGGCTGAAATTCAGATACAGAGAAGAAGAATCTTATCCAATGTTACATAGCCAGGAAATAGTAGAGCCAGGATTTCAACCCAGGCAGTCTAGCTCCAAAGTAAGGGATGTGCAACCACCATCCCGTGCTTCCCTGCTCTTGTATCTTCTCTCATGGAGCTTAAGATAAAGTAGGGAAGATACTGACTACTTAGAAGGGGGATAAAATCAGCAGATATAACTCAAAATGTCTTTCTCACACTGCCTGAGATACTTCACTTATTTTCCTCCTATTATTTGAACAATTCCAAATTCTTTTTTTTTTTTAATCAACCCCTATTTTAACAAGGAAGTCATTCTGGGAAGCCTTTAGTAAGTCCATTCTTTTTTTCCTAATATGTATGTGAGAGCAGGTAAGAGAAGGAGTGAAATTTTAATGGGATAAATTGGCTTGATGAGGGAAAAACGTAACTTTCGACCATGGAATCCCTTAGGGGAAAAAACTAGGCTTGGTAGACTGCATTCTTGTTATCAATTAGTCGTCATCCTTCTTATAAGAGTCATCCATCATGTCCATTGCTATATGATATCCAGGACTGCCTTGTGGGAGGAAGATGCTGTGTATCATGTTGGCAAAGATTTGGCCCTTGTGACTTGGTTTAACCAATAGAATAAGGGAGGAAGTATTGCGTGCCATGTGCAGCAGAAGGCTTAGAGTCATAGTTCTGCAAGTGTTCCTTCCTTCTGCCATGAGAATGACATATCCCAAACAAGGATTATTTCTTTGGTCTGGATCACATAATGAATAAGACCCACAGTGATGCTCAACTCATATATAACAGGAGAGAGAAATAAACCTTTGTTGTTATAAGCCGGTGAAACTTAGGTTTATTTGTTACCTCAAAATAATCCCACAAAGTCTGAAGGATACAAAAGGTTTACTGTTTCATATTCCTTAACTAAGAGCTCTCAATGGATATTGTTATTCAAAAATCCTTCAGTTGCAAGTGACAGAAAACCACCTAAAATATTTTAGTAAGAGAGGGGCATGCCTGCACTAAGAATAGACATACGGTAAAGCTGGGTGTTACAAACAATAATACCAAGGCCTTCAAAACCACATGAAATTGTTCTCAAAATCTTGTCTCTATCTTTCTGTTTATGCCAGCTTCTCTCCCTTTTTCTCCCTCTCTTTCTTTGTGTGAGTCTGTGTGTGCAGTCTCTGACTGTATACCAAATTCTCCTATAAAACGTGGAGTTTCACCTTTCCTGAAAACACCACCAATGAAAAATTATTTCCTTCAGCTCCTCAGTTTTGGTTCAAATAGTCCCAGTAAAGAATCCTGATTGAATCATATAGGTCTTCGATTGCTCTAGACTCAATCAACTATTTCCAGTAATCAACATTGTATGAAGACATGATAGTTCCAACATGAACCACACAAGATGCTGAAGAGAAGCAGAGTGAGAAGCATTCTCAGGAGAAGAGAGGGATGCTGGACAGATAGTGTCTTTGATGCTGACTATGAAAGACCTTAGAGACATCATGAAGATCCTACAACTTTGGAAAAAGAGAAGTAAGAGAAAATATAAAGGGGAGGATGAGGATGTCCAGAAACATGTTTTAAAATTTTATATACAGCCATCCTGCAACATTAATAAATCCATTTATCCAAACGTGAATAAATATAGTGAATGCTATGTGTCAGTTATTATGATATAGGCTAAGAACATAGATATACAAGCCACAATTTCTGACTTCAAAGAGTTTAAAATATCATCCAGCATGCAGGGAAGCAAACCAAAATATCATGATACAGTATTAAAAAATTATAATAGTAGAAATCATAGGTTGCCATGGGTGTTCCCACAGATCCCAAATTTCACCCAAAAGATTGCCAGAGGAAGTGGTAGCCTGATAAGGAGGGCTTAGAAATACGAGGAAGGAGTGATGCCAGCAAGATGGCAGAATAGGAGGTCTAACCCTTATTTCTCCACAGAAACATCAATTTTAGTAACCATCAACAGATGAGAACATCTCTGTGAGAGCCTTGGAATCTAGCTGAGAGGTTCCAGCACTCCGATGGAGCAAAATATCCGAGAGTGAATGCATTGAAGAGGGTAAGAAGGCCAGTTTCACTTTATCTGCATCCTTCCTCCCCCAGGTGGCACAACTTGGTGCTGAGAGAGGCCACGTCAGCCTGTGATTTCTCCCACAAGAGGCAAGTGAGAGCAAAGTGAGCATCCAGCTTCCCCAGTCTTATTCGATACTTCCCAGGAGGCCTACTTCTACCCCACGACATCCAGAATACTGAGGGGATCAGCAGGAGTGAATTGTCAGGGGGCAGCTAGCAGCAGAAGGGAAAAGAGGCAAGGGCTCACAGCAACCGCCATGTGGATCTCAACAGCCAGCCATAGATCCTGATAACTGGCTCATGGACTCCACAAAGAGGCCCACCCATGAACTCCACAGGATGACTCTACTGCAAACCCACCCTATCAGCCAACACGTGCCCCCAGCACCATGCATGCTCCCTGTGGCCAACATCCTGTGTGCCACCAAAATTGGCGCATGCAAGCTCCTGCAGAGATATATGGATCTCAGTAGTAGATGCAGGTCCTAACAGCTTTTTCAGCTCTGCTGGATTGAGAGAAGGAGAACAAGCTTAAAAAATTTAGGGGCACTGCCTTTAAGGAAAATAAATGGGAGGCTCTTAGCACCCAATCTGGTTTTGAGGGATTGAGAGAAGGCACGCAATCCTAAGACTTCCCCCGAGAAGAGAACAAGAGGAGTGGAGCGGGCACAACCATAGAAGAGTTCTGAGAAACCATGAGAATCTAACCAGGCTGACTGGTGAAGGTCTTTCTCTTCCAAGCCAGTCAGTAGAGACTGGAGGAGGTAACTGCTTCTTAAATTAGAAGACAGTAATGCAAGGCTTTAATGAACACAAAGAATCAAGAAAGGATGACACTATGAAAAGAACGAAGTAAACCTCCAGTGGTTGACCCCAGAGAAATGGAAATCTATGAATTGTCTGACAAAAAAATTCAAAATAATTACCTTAAAGACAATCAGTGAGCTACAAACGAATACAAATAACTAAAAGAAATCAGGAAAACAACACATAAAATGAGAAGTTCAAAGAAGAGACGGAAATCATAAAAAAAAGAACTGAACAGAAATTCTAGAGTTGAAGAATATAATATTGGAACTGAAAAATTCAATAGCACTCCACAACATCAGACTCAGTCAAGCAGAAGAAAGAATCAATGAACTCAAAACAGATCATTTGAAATTATCCAGTTGGAGGAACAAACAGAAAAAGGGCATAAAAAAGAGTGAAGAAAGCCTCCAGGATATATGGGACTTTATCAATCAATATATGCATCATGGGATTTGCAGAAGGAGCAGAAAAAAGAGAAAAGAACAGTAAGCTTATTTAAAGAAATAATGATAATCAGAAAGGAGGGGCCAAGACAGCGACATAGGAGGCTCCTGAACTTCCCTCCTTTCAGGAACACGCCAAATGAATAGCTACACATGGAGCAATACCCTTTGAGAGAAATCCAGAAACTATCCGAATGACTCCTACCTATTGGGCAAGTGACAAAATATCCACATCAAAATGGGTAGGAAAGGGTGAGACACACTCTTATGTCCTGTTTGCCATAAACCCTACTCCCGGCATAGTGCCATTCAATTGGGTGAGAACCCCAATTTCCAGCTTCTCTTGGAGGAGGAAAAAGTTGACCTCACATCTAGCACACCAACTTTTAAGCCTCCTGTATAGGAGACAGGCCCTCACAAAACACCTAGCTCCAAAGCCAATGGGACTTGCATCCATGAGTCCCACAGGACTATACCAAACAAAGTAGTTCTTAATGGGTTTGCAAGCACTCCCTGTGGCTATTGCCCCAGAGCTCAGCACAGAGGGAAGAGACAAAAATGCCATCCCCCAGTCTTTCCCTGGAAGTGGTTTGACTACCTACTTTACATAGAGAGGTTGAAGGAATAAAAGATATCAAACCAAACTGCTTACAAGGGACTCACTTCGGCTTTAAGGACACACATATCCTGAAAGTGAAGGGATGGAAAAAGATATTGCATGCAAATGAAAACCAAAGAAAAGCACAGGAAGCTATGCTTATATCACACAAAATAAACTTTAAGCCAAAAATCGTAACAAGAGGCAAAGAAGGTATTACATAATGATAAGGGGAAAATTCATAAAGAGAATATAACAATTATAAATATTTATGCACCCAATGTTGAAGCACCTATGTATACAAAACAAATATTAACAGATCTAAAGGGAGAAACAGGAAGCAATACAATAATAGGAGACTTCTATACCACACTTTCAACAATGGATAGATCATCCAGACAGAAAATCAATAAGAAACTTTGGACTTAAAGTACGCTTTACACTAGTTGGACCTAACAGGCATATACAGAACATTGCATCCAGCGGCAGAAGAATACACATTCTCAGATGAACAACCTAAGATTATACTTCAAGGAACTAGAAAAAGAAGAACAAATCCAGCCAAGAGTTTGAATGAAAGAAATAACAAAGATCAGAGTGGGAATAAATGAAATAAAGACTAAAAAGACAATGGAAAAGATTAGTGAAACAAAGAGCTGGTTTTTTGACAAGCTAAGCAAAATTGACACACCTGGACTCAACAAGAAAAAAGAGAACTCAAATAAATAAAATTAGAAATGAAAGAGGAAACATTACAACTGATACCACAGAAATGTAAAGGATCATAAGAGACTATTATGAGCAATTATATTCCAACAAATTGGACAACCTAGAAGAAATTGATAAATTCCTAGAAACACACCAGCTACCAAGACTGAATGATGAGGAAAGAGCATATCTGGAACAGACCAATAACTCCTTACCACAGAGTAAGGAGATTGAATGAGTCACTGAAAACCTCCCAACAAAGAAAAGTCCAGGACCAGAAGGCTTCACTGGTGAATTCTACCAAATATTTAAAGAAGAATTAATACCAAGCCTTCTCAAACTCTGCCAAAAACTTGAGTAGGAGGAACCACTTCCAAACATATTTTATGAGGCCAGAATCACCCTGATAGTAAAGCCAGACAAGGACACTACAGGAAAAAAAAATTACAGGCCAATATCCCTGAAGAAGCTGGATGCAAAAATCCTGAACAAAATACTAGCAAACTTAATTCAACAGTACAAAAGGATCATACAACAAATAATCAAATTTAAAAATGGACAAAGGGCCTTAATAGACATTTTTCCAAAGAAGACTAACAAATGGCCAACAACAGATACATGAAAAGGGGTTCAACATCACTAATCACCAAGGAAATGTAAATCAAAACAACAATGATATAACACTTCACACCTATTAAAACAGCTATTATCAAAAAGATAAGAGATAAAAAGTGTTCGTGAGGATCTGGGGAAAAGGGAAGCCTTGTGCACTGTTGGTGGGAATGTAAATTGATGCAGCCACTATGGGACACAGTATAGATATTCCTCAAAAAGTATAGAATTACCTACCTTATGATCCAGCAATCCAAATTCTGGGTATATATACAAAGGAATTGAAATTAGGATCTCAAAGAGAGAACTGCATCCCCATGTTCACTGTCCATAGCCAAGATGTGAAAACAACAGAAGTGTCTGGCAACAGATGAATGGATAAAGAAAATGTGGCATATACATACAATAGAATATTACTCAGCCTTAAAAACAAGGAAACCATGCCATTTGTGACAACATAGATGGACCCAGAGGATGTTATGCTTAGTAAAATAAGCCAGACAGAGAAAAACAAAATAGGATTTCACTTGTATGTGGAATCTAAAATAGTCAAACTCATAGAAGCAGAGAATAGAATGGTGGTTGCCAGGGGCTGGTACAAGGGGCAAGGGGGAGGTGATGGTTAAAAGGTACAAAGTTTCAGTTATGCAAGTTAAATAAGTTCTGGAGACCTACTATACGGCATAGTGCCTTTAGCTAACAATATTGTATTCACTGTACTAAAATTTGCTAAAAATGTAGATCTTATATTAAGTGTTCTTACCACCAAAGAACCCTAATAATAAAGGGGATGGGAGGAAACTTTTGGAAGTGACAGATTAAGTGTATTGCCTGAACGGTGGTGATGGTTTCATGGATGCATACTTATCCCCAAACTCATCTAGTTGTAATCATTAAATATGTACAGGTTTTTAATATGTCAATCAGACCTCAATAAAATCGTTTTAAAAAAGATATATGAGGAAGGTAGGAAAGGAAAAACTAGACAGATCCTGTGCAAAGTCTCAGAGGAAGGTACGATTTGGGAAAAGCCAGAAGTCCTATATCAGGGACATACTGGAGAGGTGAAACCAATCAAAATAAGACATCTACTAATCAGGCTAGGTATGTTAGATTTCATCCTTAAGGTAGTGATAGAATTTGAAAGATTTTTCAGCTGGGTAATGTCCTTTTTTTTCTTTTTACATTTTCTTCTGACAGCAATATAAAGAAATGAATGCCTGTGGAGGGAAATAAAGAAAGAGTGGAGATACTTAGGAGGCTCTTGATGCTTCTTCTTCTTCTTCTTCTTCTTCTTTTTTTTTGCTGAGGAAGATTCACCCAACTATCATCCATGCCAATCTTCCTCTCTGTTTTCAGTATGTGGGCCACCAGCACAGCTTGGCTGCTAACAGAGCAGTGTAGGTCCATGCCCAGGACCAAACCTCGGCCACCAAAGTGGTACACCAAACTTAACCACTAGGCCACTGGGCCAGACCTTGATGCTTCCCAATGATTACCTTCAGTAAATAATAATAAGGACTTGAACCAAAAAATGTTGTTGATTAATGAGTTAGTGGGTAAGGCAGGTCAAAATGTCAATGTGAGATTACTGACTTGGGAATGTGGATGTGATGTATATGGTGGCACCATTACCAAGATAAGCAATATAAGAGGGAAAACAGGGTTTCAAAGAAAAGGTTAGGAATTATTTAGTCCATGTGGGGTGTGAGATGACTTTAACTAACTATAAAGTAATTTTACTTGTCATAAATCTCAGCCCTGGGAGCGGGGTGGGGATAGGTGACGCAGGGTAGAGAAGATAGGGGATCTTCCTTTCATCTGTGGTCTGACATCTACTCCCTCCAACATCGTCAGAGACTTCATTCTACCAAGTAACTCTGTCTTCCTTTTTTTCTTCCCTCCATCCCTCTCTTCCTCAATTCCTTCTCTCTCTCATATCCCCCATATTTTCTCTCACTATATTAACACATATTAATCTTTTTCATCTTCAAAAAATACCTCTCTTTCATCCTTTCTTGGTCTCCAGCTGCTCGCCTACCTCTTTTCTCCCTTCAGAGTCAAGCTGTATGAAAGAATAGGTGTACGTGCCGTCTCCATTTCCTCATTTCCCATTCCGTCCTCACTTTACTACGATATCTTTTGCCAAGATCACCACAGACCACCCAGTCTTCAGTTCCAATTTACTAGACCTCTCAGCAGATTCTAACGCTGTTGATCATATCCTAGCTCTCAAAACATACCTTCTGCTTTATTTCAGCTACAGCTCCCAATTTTCCTCCTTGTTTTGGCCATTCTCTTTTCTTCTATGGATTTATCTTCCTCCATCTAAGCATGAAATATTGAACTTTCCCCCAAAGTTCCCTTTGGCAGGTTTTCTCACTCTATAGAGGCTCCCCAAGTGAGCTCACTTACACCCTTGGCTTGCACTGCAGCACACCTGATAATGATTTACAATTATGGCTCCAAGTCAGAGCTCCTGCCTCACCATGTGATGAAGAGACAAAAGGAGCAATCTCTTCCAAGGGGCGATTGCATGGAATCTCCAAGTTCATATCTAATCTTACAGTAAGCCCTACAGAAAAGAAGCTATTTATTTTCCTATACTCCCACAAAAGTCCTATCTTTAAATATTATTAGCCCCAAGGAGCTTCTCATAAATCCTCCAAGATGCAGAAGTGTGATCAACTTCTCTCAAACAGCATGGACTAAGCATAGGAGGAGGTGTTTTCTCAGAAAAACAGGGGCTTTTGACAAGAAGAGTGAATGCATGCAGGCAGGCACAAACAACGGATGCCCCCTGCACGCTGTGATACCACTAGAGACAGCCATACTTTCTAACTCCTGACACAGCCAAAACTTGAGAGAGAGGTTAAAGAGGCAGGTGACAAATTTCAATGGTTGTTGAGGGAACATGAAATTTTGGAGAAGAAAAAGGACTAGCACTAGAAAGCAGTAAGTCAAGAATGCCCTATGTAAGTGACGGGCATAGAGGAGAAAGGGTAACATGTTACGGGAAAAGCTGCAGACAGGGGAGCAAATATCCACAGAAGTATGAACAGACAGGTGAAGCTAAAAGCCAATGGAAGCAGACAGTCATCAGTACAGGACAGGAGAAGGCAGCAAAGCCACAAACTGAAGCAGGAGAGGCGACAACTAGTGTTTGCAGATACTGCGTAAAAAGCAGAAAAGGACAAGATTTGTAGTTGCCAGAATGCAAAAACAAAGGAACTGACAAAATGTGACAAAACAAAATATGTGTCCATACATGTGGTGGAACGGGATGCAATCAGAGGATTAAATCAAACCTGTGTATTTTGACCACTGAATTAACTGCTTCAGCACCGGGAACGGATTCTGCTGCTGGTAAGCCTGTCTAGCGAGTTGTTGGCACAATTAAGCGTGTTCACAACTATGACAGGACATATTGATATGAATATGTTCAGCACATAGTAAGGTTATATTTAGCTCCAAACACAGAGGATGCAAATTAAGTAAAGAGGGAAAGTCTGAGGTAGGAGAGCAAACAAGGATAAAATTGAGAGGTATTTAGGTCAATAAAACAAATAATCCTTGGGGGCTAAAAAATCTTAAGCTTAGGATTTTGCTTGGACAACCAAGAATTAATACATTGTCAGTCAGTATTTTGATCAGAATGTTATAAGGACCATACTGAAGAGTTAGAGTTAGTATTTCAAAAGGACGTTCAGCAGAGCAATTAAGGTTTGGGTGTAAAGATGTGGCCAGCTAAACAGATTGATAGGGGGTGGACTGAACTGTCTTGTAAAATGTTTTAAGATCAGCTAGGGAGGCTGTGGTTCGGCCAGGCAATTGAGAGGGTGCCTTATGACATACCCAACAATTAGTATGCTTTAAAGTATGGGCTGCAGGTTTAGTGAGGCTTACATAAAAATTATTTTGTAATGGCTTCATGGTTGATAAAGTCATATCAGGGAATGGGGCTAAGAAAGCAGGGGTCACAGAAGGCAAAAAGGAAGAGGGAAAAGGGAGAGTAGCTCACAGTGGTTGGGGTTGAATGAGGAAAGAAGAGATGGGGTGTAGAAGGGGATATGGGGGATAAAAAAATACACATCATATGTTTTATAATGGGACTTAAGGTTGTGGATGATTCTGCCAGGAGTGAGTCCAACTGTTTCAACTTTTGGGTTGAGGTCAACATCAGGGATGAATCCAGCCATGGAGCTGATGTCACAATGAGAAGTGAATATACAGGCAGGGCTGAGGTCATTACAGGGAAGGAGGAAGCGTATGCAGCTGAGAAGCTTAGGTCATTAATGCAGTACCATATCTGTGTCCCTACAGAAAGTGGGATGTGATTAAGATGCTGTCTGCAAAGACTGTGTGGCAAGGCGGGGCCCTAGAAGAACACTGATGGGTAGCCAGATAAAACTGTATCGTATCCTTCAAAGAGACAATCTAAGGAGGGATTCCTGGGGAGAAGTGGGCAGATATAACCAGGTTTGGGCTGGGCTGAGACAGAGAGTGTAGGCTGAGCCTATAAGTGGCTGGGGCTTGGGACTAAGAAAAAGTTCCAGAGCCTGGGCTGCAGGGTTGCAAAGTTTAAACTTCCTGCCTGTGCAAAACAGGGAGCGTGTGTGAACTTTCTTATCAGCTTGCCCAGATGGTACAAAAGAAGGGGAAGATGGGTCCTGAAAGGTGTCAGTGACCAAACACCAAAAATGAAGTCAGACACTCTATTACAATTGTTCTTTCTATTAATGTTATGGTTTTTAAAGGATTTTAAAAATATATATGAACCTACCAGATTAATTCCCAATTCCAAGTAGCGTTTTAAATAATGCTCTCTGGAATGACAGCAGAGTTGTAACATAATATAATAAAATGGAATTTTTCCATAATTAACCATGGCTTATAGACTAATAGAAAAATTAATAATACCCGGAAGTTGAAACTGCTAGAAACTAAGAATTTTCCATGTAAATACACAAGTAATAATAAATTAAACCTTAACTTCCTTGAAGTTACTTTCAACTTAAGGACTAAGGGATTGAAACAATTCAGATAGGATAAGAAATAACTAATAGTTTAACCTCTTCAGGAACCAGGCTTAAAACATATTTTTTTAACTTTAAAAATAACCAACGATTTTTTTCCTCCATTGTTTTCAACTTATATTCTGTCCACCTCTGTTTTTATTGAAATAGTTGTAAAAGCTGTATTGGGTACCATTTCCACCCAACAGATGCAGGAAATACTGGAAATCTTTTAACAAAATATGTACTGAAGAGATTTCCTTCTGAATTTTGCAGACTTAAGCAATTCACATAAACTAAAATTCAAAACAAAGCAAAACAAAACAAAAAAATTTTTGGCATTTAACCCGTGAGTTACAGAGTGAGATTTTAAAAGAGAGAGTAAAATTGTACTATGATAACTTGGGGATAGCAAAACAAACTTTCCTTGAATAAATAAGGTAAACTTTGTAGTTAATCTGCTTTAAACTGAAAGTCATTATATTTGAAAGTCCAATTGATAATAGAAAGTTATTTCTTTCCATAAATATCTAACCACATACCACAAACAAAATGAAAACATTTTTATAGAGACACATCTGGTTCAAGAGAGAGTGGTCATAAATAAATTCCTTGGCTATTAACGAAATGCATCATTTTAATATTTTGCTAAACATATTCATATCAGTATTCCCTGGCACTATGGGGTGTGAACACATTTCATTGTGCCAACAACTCAGTGGACAGGGCCACTAGAAACAGAACCAATTCCTGGTACCAAAGCAGTTAAGCCAGTTGTCAAGGCACACCAAATTAATCCAATCCTTTGATCTGATCCCATTCAACCACATGTATATATTTTGTATTTATTTTCAAATATAAAGCATATAAACTATAAAATAAACTCTGAATTGCTCCAAAACTGGTAGAACGAATGCTGACTCAATGTAGAAAATATATATTTCATTCTCTATTAAACGAAAGTTTGAACAAGGAGAAATTTCTTGACTAATCCTAAAATATCACTAAGTACTCTCATTTCTAATATAAAAATAAATCTCAGTTTAAATTTATACTCAGAAAATCCCATGAACATGAAAGTTCTTAAGTAGTTGATTTAGTATCTTATTTGTTTATGCCTTCTTCTCATTCGAAACATAAATACAGAGAAATTAAAATGATTGACCATGTGTTCTTCAACATGGCCAGATAACATACATTAAAATTAGCCTCTAGACATTTTATTGGTCAATGTAAAGAGTCCTATATAATCACTTATATGAGTCACAAATTACATAAAGCAAAAACAGACACATTTTCTAAAAATGTCTGTAATGGATCCCCCAGACACCCCCTGTGAAAGCACAACATGGAGTTTTGCTGGCTATTTTTTATGAAATCCCTCAGCTTATGCCAACTGCATCACTTCACAGTGAAAAAGACCAGTTCCTAAATACCAAATAAAATTTCATCAGCTGTTGAGGTAAAATAGTCTTATTCCCTGTTGTTATACTCCAGCATGCTTATACTAGCAAAAAATTTTGGACTTTTTTTTTAAAGATTGGCACCTGAGCTAATAACTGTTGCCAATCTTCTTCTTCTTTTTTTTTTCCTCCAGCTTTTTCTCCCCCAATCTCCCCTGGTACATGGTTGCGTATTTCTAGTTGTGGGTCCTTCTGGTTGTAGCATGTGGGATGTCACCTCAGCATGGCCTGACGAGCGGTGCCATGTCCACGCCTGGGGTCCAAACCAGCGAAACCCTGGGCCACCAAAGCAGAGCGCACGAAATTTACCACTCGGCCATGGGGCCAGCCCCTCAGATTTTTACACAGTGAAATTATAACTTGAAGGTCTGAGAAGGTAGAAAATATTCCAAATAAAATAGGTCTTATTTTTTAATATTTCTTAGATAAGCAAATGTTAATTTTCCTTAATAAATAAATACATTTCATATGTCTCTAGATGTCTATTCATAAGTCTGGGGTTGGAGATACCCTGTATCTTTTAAACAATACAGTAACTTAGTTTGAAAATCAGCAATGTTGAAACACTTATAGAATGTGAAATAGCTCTAAGAATTATATCCAAATTCCTGAGACTAACTTCAGAAACACACTTTAAATCTATGTAACACTCTCGGGGCAGAATAGGCAATTCACACGTTGGAAGTAAAATTATTAATGTAGGGTGTACAGCACTGGGTCTTAAGAAAAAACAAGAGAGGGAGTACAAAATTGTCAAAAAGGTGCCGCTCCAGCAAGTGGCGATGCTGTCGCTCATTAATATTTAAATCTCCACCTTTCCTGAATGGCTAACAGAGGATTCGTGCAGCCTGATCAAGCCTAGGTAACTTAAAGTCAAATAACATGTGGTATCACACAGCACAGAGTTCAGTTAAGAATTTTAAAAGCATTTCTAACTGTAACCTGCAAATATTTAGAACACAGAAAGGGCCACCAGTTTTAAAGAATATTATATAAAGTTGAATTAATTGTCATAACTGAGATGAGCAGCATATAGGCATTTTGTAATTTTCCGGAGAAGGTATATTTATGCACCTTAACACGATGTGTTAAATAAAATATAATTTTAACTCACAATGAAATTCATGGTGGCATCGTCCTAAGACCATTGTGTTAGCAGAGTCACTGTCTGCTTATTTCTAGCAATGAGCATTGAGGACCTTCATTTATTCATTCAACTAATGTTTATTGAACCTTAGTATATTCCAGTGCCAAATAATGAGATAATTAAAATTGATCAACCTGGGAAGCCAGACAGGAAGGAGGAGGAGGGGAGGGAAGCCTGAAAAAGAACTATTAACCCCAGAGAAAGTGTAAGGGGTGAGGGCAAGGGCTGGGAACATTTTTGAAACCCAAGATATTTTTCATAGGTGTGAGAAGTGAGAGGTGGGAAAAGTTGGAAAAATGGAAGTTTGAGATCAGGAAGCTGTCCGTTAGAGTTTGAAGTTATAGAAGCTTCAGCTAATAGTGCTTCAGTATACACTTAAAAGAGGATGGCTGGGGTGGAACAGAGACGAAGGTCACAGGGCTTGAGTCCTGAGGTGTACTGCCGTCCTCGTGGAGGCTGAAATAACTTCCTGTGATCTCAGGATGTGGGGTGTAAAAGGCCATTGTAAGCAGGTGGAAAGTCCTCAGTGAACGCAGGACGTGACTTAAGGGCCGGTACTTTAAGAAGAAATAGAGAATGATAAATAAAAATCATGAGTGCATCGAGGGACAAGAACATCAGTCAGGGAGCCTCAGAGAGCGAGAAAAATGAACTACTTTCACACAAGTAAACTTGGGAACAATGCTTCAATTAAAGCAAGAAAGTGGAGGGAAAATACTGTGAAGAGTTCTCTTCTCTTTTCTTGTTTTATTAGATGTGGCTTACAACACCAGGTACTTGGCTTGTATGTATGTATGTATGTATGCATGCATGTACTTTGTAATTACATTTCCTACCCTGTGTTGCAATTATTCAATGTATTTGTTTCATCTCTCCAATTGCACCTTAAGCTCACTAGGGGATAAGGGCCACCATGTTCATCTTTATAACGCACTTAAGGTAGCAAACTTAGATGCTTCATAAATACATCTTAGTGAAACAATAAATGTCACTGTTAGTAAACGACCCTTTCAATGTTAGATTTCAGGTTATGAAAGGGGTTAAAGGAACTTTGCATTTTTTCTTTTTATAATGTTTTAATAGTAATTTTTAGGCGTAATTTAAATACAGTAAAATACACAAATCTTCAGTGTACAACTTGATGAATTTTGAAAAATAAATGCACCCTTGCAACCAATAATGTACCAAGGCCAGGTCATACTGGCGCACAAGAGCTGCTTTGCACATCTCTTCCTGGCTTTGCTTTAGTAATATCATGTTGGTAACTTGAAATCGACAATCATGAGAATATTTACATTTCAGAAATTTGTGAGTACAGCAAAGCAGGACTTTCTTTTCCCCCGGACAGACAGTTGTTAAAACATTTACCAGAATACACTGCTTATTACCATCAACCAGATCAAAACATACATTTCCATCACCAGAGTGAATATTTCATGCCTCTTTCAAGTTAATCCCTTGGCAACAACTCTTTGGACTTCTATCACCATTGATGAATTTTCCCTGATCCTGAACTTCATATGAATGGAATCATATGGTATATACTCTTGTTTCAGGCTTCTTTACTTATCATAGTATTTTTTATGTTCATATGTGTCATTATGTGTATCAGTAATATGTTCTTTCTTTACGGGTGTGTAATATTCCATTATATGAATATTTCATAATTTGTCTATCCATTCTCCTACTGATACACATTTAAGTTGTTTCCTGTTTGGGGCTATTATGAATAAAACTTCTATAAACATTTTTGTACACATTGTGTGTATGTGTGTGCACTATGTATTCATTTCACTGAAGTATATACTTAAGAGTGAAATTGTTGGATGATAGGGTAGGTGGGGTAGGGTAAACTTTATCTGAAACTGCCAGACAAACTTCCAGAGCAATTGTACTATTTTATATTTGCAGCAACAACATGAGTTCACGATGCCTATATCCTTGTTAACAGTAGATGCTGTGTTCCATGTTTTTATAAACTCTAAACTCAGAATGTAGGACAGTTTATATCCCTCAAATATCCATCACCCAAAATTGACTTTGCAACTCTGATAGGTAAGACTACTATTTTGCATAAATTTTATGTCACGATTTCAATTTCACAGAGTAAGAATATTGCATTTTAAGAATAGAATATTTTTATAAAATTTCTATGTAATATTGCTCTCGAGATTACATAACCATATTGTAAGCTGTAATCATTTCTTATCATGTGACATGACAAAGGAATCATGCTTATGTCAATTCTACTGAATGCTCTCAAGTAGCCCTTATGTATATCGTCTCTCTACAGACCAAGAAAAATTTAAAGGAGCAATGATTTCAAACGTTCAAGTTTAAGATACAGTTCTCATAAACTCTGAATTTGTTTTTAAAGGGTTATATGTTCCTAAACCTGAAGGAAGTATCTGTATCCATTTTATTCAGCAAAAATCTCATCAGTAAAATCAAAAGAACAATCTCTTCTAGTGAAAAAGAATTCCTGAAAATACATAAGATAAAGAGTTCAATTTAAAAATAGTCCATTAAGTAGTTTATAGATGAAGAGCTACAAGTGGGAAAACGGAAAAAGACGCAATCTTACTCATAATTAAATACAAATCAAATTAAGAGTAATATATGATTTTCAGCCATTAGACACATACAAAATCATTTAAAACTACATAGTTTATGTTTAGTAATATTGACAGTTGGTAGGGTTGTGGGAGAGGCACTTTCATTTACTGTTAGTGAAGTGTAAACTGGGACAACTTTTTAGGAAATATCTTTCAAAATTAAAAGTACATCTGCCCTTTGACCAATAAAATCCACTGCTACCAAATTATACTATAGATATGATAACAGAACTATGTTATTTGAACAGTTAACATTATATATGACCCAAAAAAAGGCTAAGTGGTTACAGAGGATGGAATAAAAAATAAATAAATGTGCAGCCCTATAATGGACTCCACATAGCTACTAAAGATATTAGTGCATTCTTATCATGATTCCTAAGGTACATTGAGTACAAAAAAGATATAGCTCTTAGAAAATAATGTTATCCTTCCTTTTTAAAAATATTAGAAAATAATATTTATATTTGGTTCTATATCTATATATTCTGTTGTATGGATTTTTTTTTCCTTGAAATGTACACATATCAAAAATCTGTTCATAATGGTTGCTTCTGTTAAAAGAGACTAGACATCAAGTAGAGTAGCTTTCTAATTATTATTTATATGTCTTTCTATTCTATTTTTTCTAAACATTTATGTAGAACTGTCATAGATTTGATTAATACTAATAAAGATTATCTATATTATCTCAAAAGACATTTTTACTTTTGTTTTTTGAACTGAGGAAGATTAGCCTTGGGCTAACATTTGTTGCCAATCTTCCTCTTTTTTTGCTTGAGGCAGATTAGCCCTGAGCTAACATCTATGCCAATGTTCCTCCACTTTCTATGTGAATCACTGCCACAGCATGGCTGACAAGTGGTGTGGGTCTGCCACGGGGATCCAAACCAGCGAATCTGGGCCACCAAAGTGGAGCATGCCGAACTCAACCCCAATGGCAAGGGGGTGGCCCCAACATTTTTACTTTTTTTCTTTCTAGTTTTCTGTAAAAAAAAACAACCCTGAGCTCCAGTTGTGTGTGGCAGATACACTTCTTCTTAGGTCTCCTGCAAAGTACAGCTAAACACCATGGACATTACAAATAAGACAAATATCAGAGCACTCTGAAGGCTGACTGGCTAGGACCTTCAAGACCCAAGAAAATACCCAGTGATGCATCTGCTGGGCTTTCTTTTAGCCCTCTATAGCAGTTGCACACTGAGCAAGCAAGCAACATGCAAATGCCAACCAATGGCTTAGACAAAAAAGCCTCAGGAAAGCCTGCTCTCTGTAGCCATAGGATGAGGAAAAGGACAGCCTAGTAAGATTCAAAATGCTTAGACAGTGACTGCTCTACTCCAGCAAAATGCCACACACACACAAAAGGGGTTATATTTCCATGTCAGCAAAGGCCAAATGGGGAGAGTAGATTCCCACCCTTACCCTGACTGTAACAAGGCACACTTCCCTCCCACCAGGGTGATGTCAGAGGTATGATATCAGAGAAGACCAAGTAAGAAGATGGGATTTTGATTTCCATCAGAGAATAATGAAGAGTCCCCACTGGCAGTCTCAGCGAGACCATGAAAGGAACCTGAGCTTCTGCTTCCATCAAGAAGTAACAAGGCGCCACTTCTCCTTATCAAGATAGTAGCAGAGGAGGCCAAGCAGAAAAAAGGACTTTCATTACCATTCAGTAGTAAAGAGCTCCCCCCTTGATCACAATGTTAGTAGAGGCTATGAGAGGTGTAATCAGTAGGCATTTCTCCCCCTTGCAATCAAGGTGGTATCATTGGAAACCTAGTAGAATGCCTGAACTCTCACCAAAGCCAGCCACTGGGGTACCAAAGGGACCGAGAGGAGGAACTCAATTACCACCCCTACTTGGAAGTAACAAGACAGCATGCTCTTCCCCTCCAGTGTAGTGTCATTGATTTAATAAGATCCAGTCTCATAACATAATAGCCAAAACGTCCATGATACAACAAAAAAAATCACTCATCATACCACAGACCAGGAAAATATCAGCTTGAATGAGAAAAGATAATCAACAGATACAAAAATCAAGATGATACAGACATTGGAATTAACTGACAAAGATTTTAAAGCAGCCATCATAAAAATGCTTCCATGAGCAATTATGGAAACACTTGAAACAAATGAAAAAATACAAAGTCTCAGCAAAAGAAAATGAAGATAAAAAAAAGAATCAAGTGGAAATTTTAGAAATAAAAAAAGAAAACCCTGAAATTAAAAAAAAATGAAATGAATGAGCTTAAAAGTAGAAGGGAGGAGACAGAAGAAACAATCAGGAACTTGATAGCAGAAAAACAGAAATTATCCAATCTGAAAAATAAACAGAAAAATAGACTGAAAAAAGTAAACAGAGCTTCAGGGACTCACAGGGCTGCAACAAAAGACCTAATATTCATGTCATTAGAGCCCAGGAGGAGAGGAAAAAGGGGATGGGGTTGAAAAAAATATTAGAAGAAATAATGACTGAAAATTCCCCAAATTTGGTAAAATACATAAACCTGAAAATTCAAGAAGCATGGCAAATCCTGAATGGGGTAAACTCAAGGCAAGCCATTCCAAATAACATCATAATCAAACTTCTGAAAACTAAAGATGAAGAAAAAATTCTTGAAAGCAGCCTAGAAGTAGAAAAATAATTAGAATAACAGCAGATTTCTCATCAGAAACCAGAGAGGCCAGAGGGAGTGGCACTACATTTCAAGTGCTGAAAGAATTGTCAACTTGGAATTCTGTATCCATCAAAAGTATCCTTCAGGAATGAAATGGAAATCGAGAAATTCTCAGATGAAGAAAAGCCAAGGAATTTGTCACCAGCAGACCTGCCCTAAAAGAATGGCTAATGGAAGTCCTTGAAAAACAAAGGAAATAATCTTCAGACATCTGGAGAAAGAGCGAAAAATGTAGGTAAATACTATATAGACTTGCTTCTTCTTTTCAACTTTTCTAAATTATGTTTGATGGTTGCAACAAAAATCATAATATTATCTAAAAATGTCTATATATTTTAACAAAACTGCCCACATACCTTTAAAGTAAATACCTCAGGCTTATAGTATATTTGGCAATGAATTGGACTGGAAAACACAAGATCTACCTTTGTGATCTACAGACTCTATTACATTTTAGTTTTATAAACTAGGACAAATGCTACATTCTCTTCAGTTGTTTTTTAATTTTTCTTAAAATGGGAATGTAAAAATCTTTCTCATGAGCTTCATTAAGTTGTTTTGAGATAAAATATTTTGAAAACTATAAAAGCCTATAAAATGCAACAGTATTAAAACCATTACCATAATCTTTCAAAACATGTTTTGGTTCAAAGGTAGTCTATCATGGACTCATATTGTGCTGAAGTATTTAAGAAGTACTCAGATTTGCAGCTTACTTTTAAATGAATCAAAACATTGAGGATTGATGGAAAAGATAGAGAGCTGTGTAGTTACATGACAAGCCAGGTATAGTAAAATATTAATAATAGGAAGTAGGTGATGAGTATATGGGTATTCACTGTAAATTTATTTTAACTTTTGCATAAATTTGAAATTTTTTGTAAGAAACCATTGGGAAAAGAACTTTAACATAAAATCTTAAATTCTCACAGATTTCTAGAAAATAAAAGAGGTTACCTATGATCTTACTAAGCATATCAACTTCATGATACTTGATATCAACATATCTTAGGCTGTAGCAACAATATTATATTCATAAGTGAAATGAAATACAAGTTCCTCCTTTGTGTCTATGTATGTGTGTGCATGCACATACATGCGCTATATATGTTCATGAATATATATACGGTCATAAAATTCAACATAAGACTAACAAAATAAAATTGGAGATTCTCTTATAAACTCATACTGATATTTTTGCTACCTGCTTTTTTCTTTTTCTGGTAAGGAAGATTGGCCCTGAGCTAACATCTGTCCAGTCTTCCTCTATTTTGTATGTGGGACACTGCCACAGCATGGCTTGATGAGCGGTGTGTAGGTTGGTGCCCAGGATCTGAACCTGCATACCCCAGGCCGCTGAAACAGGAACGTGCAAACTTAACCACTACACCACCAGCCCACCCCCTGACACTTGATTTTTTTAAGGTCCATGGACAGTTTTATTGTTTTTCTTAATATCCTCAGTGTATGCTAATAAATTATTTTATATCAAATATCTCAGAGAATCCAAAGTCACATATTTTTTGCTTACTCTGGAAGATAGGCTGTAATGCATTTTTTTTCCTAGTCAAAATTTTTTAGCCCCAAATCATTATAATCACACTCATTTTCCAAATATGACAATTGTGATCAAAACCTCCCATTGATTTATACAGCATTGATGGCAGAATCTGGGTTGTGTTAAGCGCACACTCAACTTGATCCTAAAACCTTTTGATACTCAAAATCCACAAAAATCAACTTCATTTTTCTGGGTCAAGTTATCTTCGAAGCAAAAAGAAATATATGCAAATTAAAATATCTTTGAAAATGTTCCTCAGGACATTAACTTATTTTTATAAAGCAATATTTAGAGAGGTAAATGTAAATGAGCCACATGGATTGCATTCCACTTGAAATAACCACACATCGACAACTTAATGGAAAATGGGCTTGGAAAAAATTTGGAATGTGTTAGGTTACCAATATCAAGGTCTTTTATGATTATGTTTTATGGTTTCAGCCAACAGACCACAGTTGCAGAGTAGAATTACCACGTATAGCAGGGGTGGCATTTCAGTAGTACATATGTGTTGGAAAGGACTCAGATTGAGGGTCTTAAAATCTGTCAGTCTGGGAGAGTGTATCACATTCCAGGATGGGGTTGTTGCACTGGTCTGAGGTATCCTTGGTGAACCCAGAAGGTTTGTTGGACTTAGCATCTATGTAACTTCATAGAGCCATTCCTCATACCATTCATTTATCAATTTATTCGTTCATTTTATAGCAATTATTTGTTGCTCTACACTATCATTATCTTGAGGGGATAGGGTAAAAAAAGAATAAATCTTGATTAAAATCCAGCAACTCCCACAATCCATAAGTAAAATAGATGCTATCCGAGCCACACCCATTCCCCTTGGCACTACCATTTTCATGTATGCCAGACTGACTGCCAAGAGCTTGTGCCTAAGTCACTTTATCTGAGGGCTTTTTCTAGCCATCAAATCCTGCTCTGCCCAGGTGCAGCGGGCTGAAGGGCTGGAAATTAATGCCTCCCAGAAACAGCCCTAAATTGATCACCTGCAGGTAGGACAACACTGAAGTCCATGTTGTACAGATTCCAGAGCTCTCCGTCAGGTTTAAGTTCCTCTTGCCCACAGTGTTGGTTTCTCCACTCCCTCATTCATGTTTACAGATATCATGCTACAAATAAGCTACTTCTAGAATCCTTATCTCAGGGTCTGTTCCTGAGAAAACCCAAATTAAGACAATAGGTATATTAGTCAGGGTTCTCCAGAGAAACAGAGCCAATAGCATGTACAACAATACATAAGAGGAGATTTATTATGGGAATTGGCTCATGTGATTATGGAAGCTGACATATTAGTTTCTTTGTCAATATGCCATCTGTAAGCTGAAGAACCAGGAAAGCTGGTGGTATAATTTCAGCCTGAGTTCAAAGGCCTAAGATCCAGGAGCTCTGATGTCCCAGGACAGGAGAAGATGAATATCCCAACTCAAGAAGAGAGAGAGAGAGAATTTGCCTTTCTTTCATGTTTTGGTTCAGTTGGGCCCTCAACAGATTGGATGGTGCCCACCCACATTGGTGAGGGTAATCTTTACTCAGTCTACTGATTCAAATGCTAATCTCTTCTGTAAACATCCTCACAGACACACCCAGAAATAATGTTTACCAGCTATCTGGACATCTCTTAGCCCAGTCAAGTTGACACACAAAATCAACCATCACAACAGGTAAGGTAGGCAATGGAAGCAAATAATCACCAAAAAATGTGGCATGAGCCATAGTAATGATATGTAACAAATGTCATGAAATCAAAGTTGGGAGCTACACTCATTTGTTCGTTCAACAATAATTTTGGGGGCAGCATTTTCTAGGTTCCCAATTAGTGCAAATGTAAACAGATCACCAAGGTACTGTCCTAGATATTTCTAGGAATGTAGATTGTTAACTGGAGACAAAGAAATCTCTCTTTGCCTAGGGGTGGAGTGGAAAGAAGAGGGGATGAAGGAGAAAGAAAGTACGGAAAGAGGACAAAAAGGAAGCTGAAAAGTCTTTCTGAGAGTAGATGACATTTGAGTTGTGTTTGGTACCATGACTAACTTTTCTACACAGATATGTGGAGACTCTGAATTTAGGCAGAGGGACAGGAAGTTGAAAGGCCCAAAGTCACACCAAAGGGTGTGGCAACTTAGGAGTAGCCTTCAGTGTGCCGAGAATACAACATAGATGTGGGAGACCTGAGCAAGGTGAAGCAGGAAAGGTTGTTTGGGCGAGATTGTGTGCATACTACCTAAGAATATGGACTTCATCCAAGAGCAACAGGAGGCCACCAAGACCCCCTGCCCTAGGGCTCCAGTGGGCATGCCCATCTGTCCTGCGGTGATCTGAAGAAGGCCACTCTTGTACAAGCTGCACTTGGGAGTATGTCTTGGGTTCAACAATCACTAGAGGACTGGTGCAAAATTTCTGAATGCATTCGAGGGTAAAAGCTATTTATTCTAAGCTACCTTTGGTTAGGAAATTATCAAGTGTTTAAGCCACAAAGAATCATAGGGAACATCTGTCCAGTCTCTAAACTTTGCAGAACCAAGACTGAAACACATATGTCACAAATCCTCGTCCCTCTCCAGGACACTAAATGGTTCCTTAATGAGACTATTTCAATCAAAATAATTGTTTAACCTACGCCGTGTATGTTGGCGTTCCTGAATACAGAGAATAACAGGCACTGTATTTCAAAATTTAACTGTCAGATGAAACAAGATCAGCCCCAGGTTGATTCTAACTGATGAGGGTATGTGTCCTTAAGAGTTCATATTACTCTAGCTACCTTGGTATCTGCTTCAAATTATTCACAATAAAATGAAAAACGAAACAATTCTCAGAGAAGAATTATAACTAGTGATCTGTAGCAGGTTCCTTTGGATACCTTTAGCAGTCTGGCGCCCCACCCGCAGCTGTCGCTCTCCTGTGCACCTTTCTTCAGACTGGTGTCCTCAGTTTACTTTGGGAGCCAGTTCATTGGCCTATGCCTGACAGGCTCTCTCCACCCCACCCTGAGGGGTGTCCAGAGCTAACGACTGATGGAAGGGAGAAAGCAATAACACTAACTCTCACACCTTTGGATGGGAAAACCTCAGGTGCAATTCACACTCAACAACTGCCTGTGGCAGGGCCAGCCTGGTGGCATTGTGGTTAAGTATGTGCACTCCACTTCAGAGGCCAGGGGTTGGCAGGTTCGTATCCCAGGTATGGACCTAGCACCGCTGGTCAGGCCATCCTGTGGTGGCTTCCAACATAAAATAGAGGAAAATTGGCAACAGATGCTGGCTCAGGGCCAATTCTCCCCATCCACCCCTCCCCCCACAAAAAAAAACCTGCCTGCAAGATCAGGCTGAGACTAGACTTCTCCTGAGCCCCCATCTTTCTTTGGCTTATTTCCCTGCTCTATCCTGCTTTCTTCGCAACCCTAGACATTTCTCCAGAGAGCACTCCCTCAGTAAGTCATTTGCAAGAAAACTTCTGTCTTAGACTGCTTCTAGGGAACTCAGCCTTAAACAATTTTATTGTGGAATCGATGGGAATTAATCTGCTGATTAGAGCATGAGACCAGGCAAGCGTCAGGCCTTGTTACCAGACCGATTCTGCATTTTCTTCTCTGAGTCAATCAACTCTGGCAACATTAGTTTCCTTTGAAAAATGAGGAAAATAACATGTCCCCAGTCTACATAGTAAAATATTGTAGGGAGTGAATGAGACTATGCATAAGAAAGCACTTTTGAAAATATAAAGTTCTACACAATATGATTAATTCCTATGCTATTTTTATTATCTTGGAAAAGTTGCCAATTGCCTGACATTTAATTAATATTTTACCGAATTCTACAAACTGAGAAATTATTTTAAGGCAACTACACAGAGACCTGCTGCAATGTGCCACATAACTGGGCTGGCTTTTTTTGGTTAATTCAGGCTTTTCATCTCTGCCTGCCTGTTCCCAACAAGACACTGGAGCTAGATGTGAATTGGAACCCTTGGTGGGCAACGGAGCCTGTCATCCTTAGGTACAAGGAGAGCACATTTCCATTTTTCTTTCCAGGAGTGAAGAAATGTCTTGTAAATTGAATGTTAACATCTTCTAACTTGTATAAAGGGGAAAAAATAACGGTAACAATCCAGCTTAGTTATATACTATAATAACAATCTCCACCATTGATCGTGTGCTCTGTTTTCCAGAATGCCCAGGGAAACAAACTGATACCAATTTCTCTAATCAGGCGATAGTCCAGCAATATCAGTACTCACATAACAGAGATTCTAATGCCTGACCACAGTAATCGCTGCGAGGTGGAAACAGTGCATGAAATATAGTCTAATGAAGACAGCTAGAGGGAGATGTCTGTGCTTACGCTGAGTCCTGATGCTCAGAGCAACACTCTTAAAAGAGACTCATTGAATTCAAACATTCCATGACCCATTAATCTGGGATAATGTTCCTTCCTCAGAAATACAGTTTGGAGAACAGATAAAAGGTTGCTCACAACTAGTCTTTTCTTCCTCCTTCTCTCTCTTTATATGCATAGTTTTAAAAAAGTTATTAATCTTTATTTATATATTTCTATCTTAATAGACATATCTTTCACATGTGGCTTTTCTGAAACATATAGGTAATTACCTTAAAATATCTGAAACAGAATCCAGATTACATGCGCTCCCTCTCTTGTGATACTTCTGAAAATAAACTTCACTCAAAAGTAATATCTGGTAATCTCATGGCTGGAAACTAAGACATACTAGTTAGATGTCAACATAGCTTCAAGTAATGACTTGCATAAAATACATAAATACTGTGTTCTGTTCTCTGTTTTCTATTGTAGTTCTTAGCTGAGCAACACAGATATGAGATAAATGAACAGAAATGATTTCCCTATGTTTACCTCCATAGGAACTGATTTCTTAATGGGGACAATTTAAATACCGATGATTCCCAAAAGCAAACCGAGCATATGGTAAAAAACTGTAAGAGCTCACTGTTTTGAAAATCTGCCGTGCATACTAAAGCGGCTGCAATTTAAATAAACATTTCAAGCTTTGAGCAAGAAGGAAAATTAGCACAGGCAATGGTTAACAATTTCTAGGAGGATGCCTCTAAAAAATATTTGGAAGGTTGCTTCTGGGATATTATTGAGTACATGTGATGTGACAAGCTGAAACATATATATATATTTGTGTGTGTGTGTATATATATATATATATATAAAACTCTCAAACTATTTAATTCTCTGATCCATTTAAACTTACCAAGGTAACATTTATCTTAAACTACTAATTTTTTTCAAAAGTAATTATTGAAATGTCTTCTTTCCTCTGGTTAAGAATGAGCTAGTTTATTGCTAAAATAAAAATGTTTTCTTAATTAAGTGAATGGAAATAGGTGGAAAAGTGGGCAAGGAATATTAATGTTCCACTGCTGACGAAGTCAAACCATCTGAGCAAGGTTAGGTGTGGCCCTCCCCACAGGCTCATGGATGAGTCTGGGCTTTTGAGCACAGAGGAGGATCTTCTTCTGGACATAAACATTCCAAGGCAGCCTTGACAGTCGGGGAAAATTTGCTTTCCACTGGCTCCACCTGCCCTAATGTACACATCCCCACAAAGGCACAAGCCCATGTCCCTGTGCTAAAAAGGAGAAGGACCTCCAGATGCACTACTCATCCCTTATTTCTTAAACAGGATGCTGCTTTCTTACCAACCTCCTGTTCTAGGTTTGATCTAAGAAGCACTGAGCAAGTCTTTGCTCTCATGCCAGCCAAGTTAGGGAACAGAAAAGAAATTGTAAAGAAAGATAATGTGAAACACGTTAACAAATTTAAAACTCTGGGGTTTTTATCCTTGCAGTTGTAGTCTTCCCAAATGAAATCATATTGGATCAAGTTAGGAATGTTAGTGTAATTTTAAGAAAACAGAGAAATGGGGAAAGATGAATGATACCCCCATGAGATTCTTTAATCAACAGATTTTCCAGCCTTTGGACACTTTCTGTGGTGGGCTTGATGTCAATTTTTCATTAGGTCATTTCCAAATTGAAGTAAACGGGACATTTCTGAATAAGATCTGTGATTATTTCATTGGTGATTAGGTAATTCTGTGACATGTTTCTTATCTTAATATTGGATGTATACACTAATAAAATGTGCATTTAGTTTTCTCATAAAGACTAAAAAAATTATATTAAAATGTTATACTTTATGAGTTTTAAAAGTCTTAAAGACTTTCAGACTTCTGCTTCTGGGAAGATGAAGTAGATATACTTTACTATTTTTCCTGCTAAGTACAGCTAAAAACCCAGGACATCATATACAAAACAAACATAAGAAACTCAAAAGTAGAGAGGAAAATACAGACTGTCTAGGACTGGGGATGTGGTGAGTTCCCTGTGCTTTCTTTTTGCCTTATATATACCAGACTTGGAGCTGAAGAAGCTGACAACTCAGAAACACCAACATGTACAGGCAAGATAGATAGATAGATAGATAGATAGATAGGTAGATAGATACCAACAAAAACTATTCTCTCAGCCAAAGGACAAGGAAAGAGGCAACATAAGAAGAAAGAAAACTTTTAGACAATAACCACTCTACTCCAACCTAACATCATAGAAAAAAACCCCCAAAACGCAGTCCCATCCCCGCCCATGTTTGCAAAGGCTGAATGATAAGCCTAGACTTCCATCCTTCCCAGGCTGCAATGAGGTAAGCCAATCCACCCCTCTCCACTACCAAGATGGTGTCAGAGGAGGTCAAGTAGAGAGCCAGAAATTTCATCACATTTGGCATTAACAAAGTCATCTGTCCTCCATTGAACAGTATTAGTGGGGACCATGAGGGAGCCTGGACTTTCACTCCCACTCAGTAGTAACAATCCATCCCTCCCTCTCTCTGCTGAGGCAGGGTAAGAGGAAACCCAGAAGAGAATTAGGACTCTCATCACCATCCAGCAGTAAGGAGTACGTACCTGCCTCCATGATGTGGCTGGTGGCTACATGGGGAGCAGTAGTGAGCCATTCCTATCCCTTTCAGCCAGGGAAGTTTCAGTGGAGGCCTGGTGGGGAGCCAGAAATCTCACTCCCACCCCACAGTAAGGATAAGCCCCTTCCCCTTAATATGAGCAAAGGCTGAGTGGGGAACCTGAACTTCTACTCCTATTGGAAGAACCTGAACTTCTGCCTCCACCTGGTAATAACAAAGCAGAGAACTCCTTCTTCCCCTGATAGAGTCATGTCAGAAAAAAACAGCTGCAATAGAAGGTTTATATAAGATCCAGAGTCTATTACCACAATACCATTAGTTTTCAAGCTTCAACAGAAAAATCACACATCATACCAAGAACCACGAAGATTTTAAACTGAACAAAGACAATCACACCAAGATGACAGTGGTGTTAGAATTATCTTACAATTATTTTAAAGCAGCCATCGAAAAATGTTTTCATAGCAATTATAAATATACTTTAAATAAATGAAAAAAAATGGAAAGTCTCAACAAAGAAATAGAAGATATAAAGAAAAAGCAATGGAAATTTTAGAGCTGAAAGCTATAATAACCAAAAAAGTTTTTAAACTCAATTGATGCTCTCAAAAGAGAATGGAGGGAAGAGAGGAGAAAATCAGTGAACTGGAAGATAAAACAAGAGAAATGACCCAATCAGAACAACAGAGAGAAAATAGATTGAAAAATATATATAAACAGAACCTCAGAGAACTGTGGGACTACCAAAAAAGTTCTAACATTCATGCCAGTGGAAACTGGACAAAGAAGTGGAAGAGAGCCCAAATTTGGTAAAAGACACAACCTACAAATCCAAGAAACTGAGGAAATCTCAAATAGAATAAACCAAAAGAAATCCATGCTACAACACATCATAGTCAAACTTATGAAAAGTAAAGACAAATTAAAAATCTTGAAGACAGAAAGGAAAAACAACATCTTACCTATCAGAGAAAAACGATTTAAATAACAGCAGATTTCTCATTAGAAACCATAGAGGCTAGAAGGAAGTGGCACATGATTTTCCAAGTGCTAAAAGAAAAAATTTTCAAGTTAGACTTTTATAACCATTGAATATATTTTCCAGGAATGAAGGGGAAATCAAGACATTCTCAGATAAGGGAAAACTAAGAATTTGTTTCCAACAAATCTAAACTGAAAGAATGACTAAGGTAAGTTCTCTAAACAGAAAGGAAATGATTTAGAAAGAGAGAGAGAGAGGCCTTGGAACATCAGGAAGGAAGAAAGCACATAGTAAGTAAAATTATGGGTAAATAAAGAAGAGTTTCTTTCTCTTCACAAGTTTTCTAAATTATATTTAATGATAGAAGCAAAATTATGGCACCATGTGATATAGTTCTAAATATATGTAGAGGAAGTATTTAAGACAATTATGTTATAAATGGGGAGGGTAAAGGGACACAAGACCAGGACAATTTGTACACCTCACTGAAACTGTTAAAATGACAACACCAGTAGACTGTTATTTATATATAATGTTATATACAGAACAACCACTTAAATAAAGTTACATGAAATAGCTTACTAAGAAAAGAAGATAGATGAATCAAAATAAAATTCTAAAATGTGTTCAAATAATGTACAGGAAAGCAGACAAAATAAAACAGAGGAACAAGAAAACAAAGGGAACAAACATAAAACAAAGAATAAAAAGGCAAATTTAAGCCCTAGCAAATAGATAATTATATTAAATGGAAATGATCTAAATACACAAACAACACAGAGTATTGATTGAATAGATCAGAAAACATGACCTAACTATGTACCTTCTAAAAGAAATTCAAATTTTAACAATATAGGCAGGTTGAACTAAAAAGAATAGGAAAAGATCTATCATGTAAACATTAAAAGAAAAACAAGGGTGGCTATATTAATATTGGATAAAGCAGACCTCAGAGCACAGAAAATGAGTCAGGGAAGAGGTTATATAATGAAAAGAGAGGTCAATACACCAACAAGATATACCAATTCTAAAATGTATGCACTGGAAAACCAGAGCTACAAAACATATGAAGCAAAACTGATAGAAATAAAAGGTGAAACAGACAAATTCACAATTATATTTGAAGATTTCAACTCTCATCTCTCAACAATTGATAGAAAATTCAATAAGGATATATATACAAGAACCCAACAACACCATCACTAGCATAATGTAATCAACATTTCTGAAATACTGTATCCAATAACAGCAGAATACACATTCTTTCCAAGAATGGAACACATACCAAAATCAGTTACATCCTGAGTCATGAAACAACAAATTTCAAAGAACTGAAAACCATACAGAGTGTGTTCTCTAAACATAATGGAATTAAATTAGAAATCAGTAACAAGAACACAAGAAAATCTCCAAACACTTGGAAACTAAACAACATGCTTCTAAATATTCCATGAGTCAAAAAGGTAGCTAAAGCAGTACTGAGAGGCAAATTTATAGCATTAAGTGACTACATTAGAAAAGAAGAAAAGTCTCAATTCAATAATCTAAGGCCTACCTCAAGAATCTAGAAAAAGACTAGCAAAATAAGCCCAAACAAGAATAAGAAAGCAAATATAAGAGCAGAAATCAATGAAATTGAAAACATAAACATAATAGAGAGACTCAACAAAACAAAGAGCTTGTTCTTTGGATAGATCAATAAAACTGACAATTTCTCACAAGAGCAACAAAGGAAAAAAAGGAGAAGACACAAGTTACCAATATCAGGAGTGAAATAGGAGGTTATCACTACAGACTCTGTAGACATCAAAATGATAACAAGGAAATATTATGATTAATTCCACACACACACATTTGACAACTTAGATGAAATAGAAGAGTCCTTGAAAACACAAACTACCACAACTCACCCAAAATTTTAATTTGCAGTGGGAAAACCCCCAAAGAAGCCTCTAGGCCAGATGCTTTCAACAGAGAATGCTACCAAACATTTAAAGGAGAATTAACACCAATTCTACACAATCTCTTCCAGTAAATAAAAGAGGAGAAACCACTTCCAATTCATTTTATGAAGCTGGTATTTCCCTGATATCAAAACCAGACAAAGATAGCAAAAACAAAGAAAACTATAGATCAATATCTCTCACGAATATAGACTAAAAATCCTTAAAAATATTACAAAATAGAATTTAGCAATATGTAAAAGGAATTATACATTGTAGCTAAGTGATTTTTATTCCAGAGATGCAAAGCTGCTTCAATATTCCAAAATCATTCAATGTACTCTGCCATATTAACAGACTAAAGAAGAAAAATCACGCGATCATATCAACTTATGTAAAAAAAATTAACAAAATTCAAAACGCATTCATGATAAAAACTCTCAGTAAGTTAAGAACAGAAGGAAACTTCCTCAACTTGAAAAAAGAGCATGTATGAAATACCTATAGTTAATATTATGCTTATTGGTGAAAGACTGATTGTTTTCCCTTAAAATTGAGAATGAAGCAAAGATGTGTCCATTCTTACCACTCTTATTCAACACAGTGCCAGAAGTTCTAGCTGGTGCAATAAAGAAAAGGAAATAAAAAATGTACAGATCACATAGGAAGAAATAAAATGTACATATTTTCAGATAATATGATTGTTTCTTAATCTGTTAGAGCTGCTAAAACAAAGTACCATAGAGAGGGTGGCTTATAAACAGAAATTTATTCTCACAGTTCTGGAAGCCAGAAGTCTGAGATCAGGTGCCAGCATGGCTGGGTAGGTTGCAGGCTTCCTACTTCTCATTGCATCCTCACATGGCAGACAGAGAATGAGCCAACTCTTTGGTCTCTTCTCATAAAGACACTAATTCCATTCATGAAGGCTCTGCTCTCATGACCTGATTACCTCCCCAAAGCACCACCTCCAAATACCATCACGCTGGTGATTAGATTTCAACATATAAATTTGGGGGATACACAAAATTTCAGTCCATAATAATTGTCTACCTGGAACAAGCCAAGGGATCTATATAAAAACTCCTAGAACTAAGAAGTGAATTCAGTAAGGTCAGAGGATAGAAGATCATTATGCAAAAATCAATCATACTTCAATATTCGAATAACAATCATGTGGAAACAAAAATTAAAGATACAATACTACTTACAATGGATCAAACAATGTAATACTAAAGTCTAAATCTAACAAAATATGTTCAGGCTTTGCATGGTGAAAATTACAAAATATTGAGTAAAAAAATCAAAAAGAACTAAATAAATGGAAGACTCACCATCGCAGAGATATCACTTTTCCACAAATTGATATACAGATTTAACACAATCCCTATCAGAATCTTAAAAGATTTTTTAAAAGATATAGATAAAATTATTCTAAAATGTATATGGAAAGCAAAGGAACCAGAATAGCTAAAACAATTTTCAAAAAGAAGAATAAAGTAGGAGGAATCAGTTTACCTGATTGTGGTACTTATATTATATAGCTACAGTAATCAGAACAGTGTGATATTGGGTGAGAGAGACACATCACTAAATGGAGCAGAATAGAGACTCACATAGACCAAACAAATATTCCTAACTAATTTTTGAAAAACGTGTAAAAGCAGTTCAATAGAGGAAAGTCTTTCCAGCAGGTTACATTCCACTTATATAACATTTCTGAAACAATTGTAGAAATGGAGAACAGATCAGTGATGTGATTGTCAGGGGCAAAGGAGGTTGTGGGTTTGGAAGGGAAGTAATGTGGCTACAAAAGGGCAACACGAGAAATCTGCATGGTGATGGGAATGTTCTGTATCTTGACTTCATCAATGTCAATATCCTAGTTGTGATATTGCAATATATTTTTGCAAGATATTACCATTGGCGAAACTGGCTCAAGGCTACACAGATCTCTACTGCTTCTTACAAAGGCATGTGAATCTACAATTATTTTAAAATGAAAAGATTCATTAAAATAAAATAATTATGGAAGGTAACATGATAAAAAATAACTTTTTAAAAACTGTCTTAATGATTTTCCAACATTTTCCTTGATAATTAAATTATATGAATTACTCATTTTTCCAAATTTAATATATATAGTTAATACAGTACAAAAAAATCAATTGATTTTTCTTGAAAAAATTTAAGATTCATTAGAACTATAAATATGAAAGACTACTGAATAATGGTTTCAAAATATTGAAAAATAAAGCAACAATGAGATATAACTCCACTACAAGATAATTAAATACCATAGCACCATCACACATACATATTATATTAATGGATTTTAAAGGGATTGTCAAGAAATGAACCTACGATATCTCTTTGAACACATTACAACTCAGGATAAGACAAAATAATTAAAATTTTGTAACTTTATCACACGTACATATCAATAGATCACAAAAGAATATTCACAAAAAAATCTATCATATGTTAAGTATTTGATGTATAGGAAAGAAAGTATTATAAACAATGGGAAAAATATTACTTACTAAATTTTAATTTAAATTATAATTGGGCAATTAAATTTTCAGGAAAATAGGTTCACACAAATCATACCAAAAACAAAATTAACGAGAGT
The DNA here is from genome assembly GCF_041296235.1 of Equus asinus. Lineage (NCBI taxonomy): Eukaryota > Metazoa > Chordata > Mammalia > Perissodactyla > Equidae > Equus > Equus asinus. Next base: position 48,075,844 of record NC_091813.1, read on the forward strand.
AATTTTGCTTTAATTTATTATACAACATTAACCAAGAGAAAACCTACCCAAAATAACCTGATTGAACATTTAGTTAACCATGATGACCAACATCATGACCACAGAACTAAAATTTTACTAAGATCCATTTATCCTTGTGATTAAATGTAGAAGAAATTTTCAATTAACTCAGTGTTCTTTCCTAAGAGTTTTTTAAGCTGTATATTTTCCAAAATGCAATTGTATTTCCAAGCAAGTTATGCACTGAGTAAATTCTTCATCCTAAACATTCAGAACTAAAACTTGGTAAAAACAAACACGACATCCTCTTTCTTGATTTCTCCAAATTCTCTATTTGCTTTGTGGATTCACATTAGCTATGAAAACAAAAGAAACACACATGAGCAGAGGACTTCCTGAAATAAAAAATGAATGATCTTTCTATTTCATCTTATTACATTTTGATAACAATGTCGTCATACTCTTACAATTTCCTTTTTAATATGCAGTTGAAGATACTCAGTATTTCCAAAACTAAGCATTACAATTTACTTCATAAATAGGCCTCTATAAGAACCTTTCCAGAAAGACGCTAAAGGAGGCATCTAACATTATACACAAGATGTACTGTGAGAGTTCAGCCAGTGTCATTATTTTTACTTTGCAGCTTTTGCTGTTTCTTTAAATATTTATGTGTTCCTCACAAGTACAGTTAGCTTTGACTGAAACAAATGTGTTTCTCTTCTAAAGTGAGATACCTGGTTAGGACTGATAATGGCTCTGTATTTGTGGTTTTCTTTGAAAAGCAAATAGATTTATTTTCATATCTGCCTTCTTGTAGCTGCTGAAAATTTTGAGTTGAGACTGGAAAGTCTTTAGTTCCTTAAACAAAGAAAAATGCATGTATAAATGTAGAAACACACGTCTTAACATTGTCAGTCAAGAAACTGGTAACTGGTTGACTCTGTGGAAAGAAATGGGAGATACACAGGGATGGGACGAAGACATATTTTCGTTGTATACACCTTGCACTTTACCATTTGTTTTACCACGTGCATGTATTATCTATTGAAATGAATGAATAAACAAAGAGACAATTTGAAAAATGCATAGAAATAAAACTATTGTCTAAGAAGACTTTATTCTTCATATCTATTTCTTTTTCTCAAAAAATTCCGTGTTTGAGAAAAATTCCTTTGGGGAATATTTGAAGGAGAAATGTTCATAACTCTCAGTGATTTATTACCATGCCTGCCATTGGGTTTGGTATGTTCAGGAATCTGCAAGTAGTTATGTGGCTGCCAGGCTGCTTCCTTGGTTGTTACTGGTCTGTAGGGCATGTGCCATGAGGAAGTCATAAACCATCACCATGACTTGTTTGCTTTTGTGAAAAACAGAGCCCCCTATTCCTGCTGCTTTCTTGCCTTTGGAGGGTATTGTAAATAATTTATCAAATACCTCTGGAATGTTCATTGTTTTACCTGGAAAGAAGGCAAGAATGTGATCATAATTATTACAGTAAACCATAAAGTTAAAAAAAGTCAATGTGAAAAGTAAGTTCTATGGCTATTAGTAAGTTTAAGTTGGTCATGGTTCTCAGAATAAAGACGGTATCTTTACTGTGGATTTTGAATATTGTGAGACCAAAGGAAATCTAACAGTGATAGAGCAATTTCTGAAAAATCATGAGTGAAACCTGCATAACCAGAGGAATGGCAGCAGCAAGTAGTAAAATCTCCAAGTAGGCCAGGCCGTTCATGCTTCACCAGCAGAACATTTTTCCAAAACCTCAGTGTCATGAGTTCCTCTTTAGCTTTTTTTCACATTTCTGTTTATAAATTTTTTAAGTAGCTATAGAAGCATGGTGTGCATGTCCAATGCAGAAATTGCAGTTACCTGCCATTTGATATCCACCGAGAGCTTCAATCAGCTCATAGAGACCCAGATACCATTTCTCTGCCCATGATCCTCCTAAAAGATCAGAGTTCCAAATGTGAATTCTGCTATCTATTTGTGCAACCAAAATGCAAAAGTCTTCTGAAAATGACACTGGAGATTTCACCTTGTTTTCCAAACTCTAAAATAAGTAAAGAGTGTTTTGTGAGTAGCTTGACCACTTTTATTATAATAATGTTCAACATGAAAACGATTGTTGGGCCCTAACATGACCACCAAGTGGTGACTGTCACAGGAGTCTTCAAGCTGGTTGCCATCAATGTAAATTTTACTGAAAAATACTGAAATAGAATCACTTCAGTCCTTAGCTTGGGAATTAGGACTTAAAAGGATATGTCCTGAAGGGGGCAAGAAATTAAACTCCTTTTAGCCTACATTTCATAGCCATATTAACATATGGCATAAAATATTCTATATTAGGATAACTTCCTCAGAGATTACTATGTTTAGCATTGAGGATTCAGACCAAAAAGACACTATTCTTGCCCTCAAAACATTCATGGTGTATTCAGCCTGAAGGGAAATGAGATTGTAATATAATAAAAGTATGGCAAAGAGGGCACACAGAAATAGCATCCGATCAGGACTAGGGAAGAGTCTGGAGGAGAGCAAAGGCTACCTAGAAGACGGTGAGGATTGACAAACTTTGACATTAGTCAGGCAAAGAAGAAAAGATGTGGGATAATTTAGTTTAGATAGAGAAAGTAATCTAGGTTTTGGGGGTTTTTTTGAGGAGGGTTTTTTGCAACACCTGTTGCAAAGGCAAGGATGAAACCCGGAGCACAGTTTGCTCAGGAAACTGTCAGATAGGTAGATGGCAACAGGAGATGAATGAGATGTCATTGACTACCGCAAAAGCAGGCTGGGATCGGGCCATGGACAGCGAGATGTGTTTGAAAGGCTATAGCCAGGCTGCTGCAGGCCTGATAAGGCCAACAGAAATGGCATAGGGAAGCATTGTGTGGGAACGGAGATACCCCTGAGTGTTGAAGGAGTTCCTACACTGATCCAATGGCATAAAAAGCGAGAGGCCTGAAATAAAAACAAGCAAGCCTTCTTCCTTTCTACTTGGTAGCTAGCTCACTTTCATGGGCTCTACTGACCAGCAAACTTCAAGGTGCATCCATTGACCATTACTCTTTTCATGAGTTATCCTTTGCACTGCTCATTTGCCGGCCTGTGTGCGAAGGGTTAGGAAACGGACACCGCTAACATATGTTGTTGCTGTTGTTTTGTTTTATTTTGGCCTGACAATGACATTCCTTGACAGAAAGAATACAGAACATAAGACAGGTCCAGGTGGTAGGAAAGTGATTAGATCATTTTTGCAGGTTCTTTTGGGAAGTACAATTTATACTTTTAATAAATACAGACAAACATATATAAATCAGGAGAGGTTCACAGGAGACGTAGGAGAGTGACATACATAAACAATATTGGTACCATGGAAGCACATAAGATCAACCCGGGAGGCCAGAGTGAAATGGAGACTGAAGACTGAGCTGTGAAAAACAGCAATGATTATGACATGGGTAGAGAAAGAGATGCCTTTATAGCTGAGAAGAAGTAGACATAGAAGGAGATGGAAAACCAGAAGACAGTAATATTCTAGAAATCAAGAGAAAAGAGAGTTTCATGAAAGATTTCATTAAAGAGGCAATGACGAGAGGTAATTTTTGATCAAATGAGAAAACTCTGTCATATCTGGGTCAGGTGGATTAAGTTTACCATTCCACATACAGGTCAAATAATGTAAGAAATAAGAACATTTTTTGATAGTGACAAGGGTAATCTCATTGCAGTGGTCAAGGTGAATGTGGCAAGGCAGAATGATGTGCAGGGGTGTACAGAAGATTGAGAGACAGAGTCTTTCTAACAAACTTCAAGTTGTCCTTTCCATCTCTAACTTTTAAATAAATATGTAAAGAAGTATAGTTGCTTATTCCAATATCTTCAGACTAGATATTTTTATTCTTATAAGAACTGTCTTTGTTACATATGTGTGTATACCCATGTACACATGTATTTACAATGTATCATATATATATATGTATATACAAATATATTTTCCCAAAGACTTTATTACAGGATCACTATTTATGTAGAATTTCCAGAGTAAAAATTTAATATGTCCCTGAAGAGTCATGAACAAAAAAGTAAATATTTTGGGGGTTTGCCTTTCAGGGAAAACTTTAGGAACATAACCTGTCCACATAGAAAATATTATTTGTAAGTCCTGCCCACAAAGAAGTGGGCATTAATGAACTATCAGAAAGAGAAATTAAGAAACCAATCCCACTTACCATTGCTTCAAAAAGAATAAAATACCTAGGAATGAATTTAACCACAGAGGGGAAAGTCCTGTACACTGAAAACTACAAGACACTGATGAAATAAATTGAGGAAGAGACAAACAAATGGAAAGATATTGTGTGCTCACAGACTTAAAGAATTAATATTGATAAAATGTCCATATTACCTAAAGTCGTCTACAGATTCAATGCAATCCCTAGGAAAATTCTAATGGGCTTTTTCACAGAAACAGAACAAACAATCCTCAAGTTTTTATGGAGTCAAAAAAGACCCTGAATAGCCAAAGAAATCTTGAGAAAGAAGAACAAAGCTGGGGGCATCAAGCTCCCTAATTTCAAACTATATTACAAAGCTGTAGTAATCTATAGAGCATGGTATTGGCATAAAAACAGACACACAGATCAATGGAACAGAATAGAGAGCCCAGAAATAAACCTACACATATATGGTCAATTAATTTATGACAAAGGAGCCAAGAATATACAATAGGGAAAGGACAGTCTCTTCAATAAATGATGTTGAGTAAACTGGACAGCCACACGCAAAAGAATGAAACTGAACCACTCTCTTACACCATATACAAAAATTAACTCGACACGGATTAAAAACGAATATAAGACCTGAAACCATAAAATTCCTAGAAGAAAACATAGGCAGTAAGCTCCTTGACATTGATCTCGATGATTTTTTGGCTCTGACACCACAAGCAAAAACAACAAAAGCAGAAATAAATAAGTGGGACTACATCAAACTAAAAAGCTTCTGCATAGCAAAGGAAACCATTAACAAAATAAAAAGGCAACCTAATAACTGGGAGAAACTATTTTCAAATCATATATCTGATAAGGCATTAACATCTAAAATATATAAAGAATCAAACAACTCAACAGCAAAAAATCCCAAACAATCCAATTAAAAAAATGGGCAGAGGATCTGAATAGACATTTTTCCAAAGAAAACATATAGATGGCCAATAGGTACATGAAAAGATGCTCAACATCACTAATCATCAAGGAAATGCAAGTAAAACCACAATGAGATATTACCTCCCACCTACTAGAATGGCTATTATCAAAAAGACAAGAGACAACAAGTGTTGGTGAGGATGTGGAGAGAAGGGAACCCTGGTGCGCTGTTGGTGAGAATGCAAATTGGTGCAGCCACTGTGGAAAACAGTACGGAAGTTCCTCAAAAAATTAAAAGTAGAACTACCATCTGATTCAGCAATTCCACTTTTGGCTATTTATCTGAAGAAAATACAGGTTCAAAAATATATTTGCAGCCCCATGTTCATTGTAGAATAATTTATAATATCCAAGATATGGAAATAAACTGTCTATCAATGGATGAATGGGTAAAAAATGTAATACACACACACACACACACACACACACACACACACAATGGAATATTATTCAGCCATAAAAAGATGAAATCTTGTCATATGGGAGAACATGGATGAAGCTCAAGAGCATTATGCTGAGTGAAATAAGTCAGACAGAGAAAGACAAATACTGTGTAAACTCACTTATGTGTGGAATCTAAAACAAAACAAAACAAAACGAATCCAAGCTCACAGATACAGAGAACAGATTGGTGGCTGCCAGAGGCAAGAGGTGAGGAGCAGGCTAAATAGATGAAGGGACTCTGAAGGTACAACCTTCCAGTTGCAAAATATATGTCATGTAGATGCAATATATAGCATGGTGACTATTGTTCATAATATTCTATTGGATGCTTGAAAGTTGTTAGGAGAGTAGATCTTAAATGTCCTCATCACAAGAAAAAAAATTCATAACTGTGTATGGGACAGATGTTAACTAGACTTATTGTGATCATTTCACAATGTATATCAATATTCAATCATTATGCTGTACAACTGAAATTAGTATGATGTTATAAGGCAAGTATACCTCAAAAAAAAAGGTGAGCATTAAAAGATAAACATAGCAAGAAGGGAGAAGATATTTACTATCCTAGAAGCAGACAAAGGGGCATTGTTTAAAGGGGAGCGAGGGGGTGATAAGTTCAGTGTGAGACATGTTGAGTTTGTCTCTAAAGTCAGTGGGGCTGAAGCATTTGGGGTGGGTCTGGTTAAGTGATACAGGTTTGAATATCATTGGCACATAGATCAGTATTTCTCAAATTGTGGTCTGTGAACCACCCATATCAGAATCATCTGGGGCTGACCGTTAAAAATGTTGACAACCTCGATGCCCTTTGAGGGCATCTATTCAGAATCTCTGGGAGAGCAGCCTTAAAATCTGCATTTTCATTGAACACCACCCCATATAATTCCTAAGCCCACTAAAGTTTGATAAATGGTTTTCTCACTTATGGCAATAGGTGGATGACCCAAGGAGAGAATATAAAGTTAGTTCCTCCAAGACAAGGATGCTCTTGTTCACATCTGTATATCTAGCACAATATATTTCCTGGAATTTATTGTATAACCAAATGATTGTTACTGTTTTTTGAACCTTCTGGGAAATAATGTAAAGTATGCAGCAAGAATCATAAACACGGTCATATTTTTCAACCCAGTAATATCACTTCTGGGAATTTAAGTAATAATCCAACAGGAAAGAAAATGTAATCTATGGAAATGTTAATACAACATATTCATAATAGCAAATAATGGGAAACGCAAATGCCAATAAATAGGGATATGAGTAAGTAAGGAAAAGGATATTTATCTACCATGTGACATATTTTGTTACAACTAGAAATAGTGATATCCATGTGTAGCAACATGGATAAATAAATATTAGAAAATATTAGAAAAGAAATTTTATCTATGCTACAGCTACACCTATGAAAAATGATATGATGTGTATAAGTACTAAAATAAATAAAAAATGAAAACCATTCGATTTGGGAAGTTGACATATCACAAGTGATTTTATAATCATATCGGTTAATTATTCCAGAATGTTATACATGTTATAAATATTTCTGATTTAGAAGTCAATGATGCCCCATTCAACTGTTTCAAATCACTGTGGAATACGGTTAAATAAGACCCAGTTTTGCTCAAACAAAATATTATGAATCTGTTCTAAAAGAGGAAGTTAATAAAAGGAAATAAAAAGCTATTGTAATTAACCCATAGATCCCCAAGAATTTTTCCAAATGAATATCATCAGATGTTCTTGCAACTTGTTCCAAAATAGTTCTGAATGCCAGTGTACTTTCAAATAAACAGAACTGAAGAAAACAAAGTATTTCTCCATCTCTCATCTCTCTCCCTCTCTCCGCAGTTAGCACAGAAGAATGTGGAAATGTGTTTGAAATTGTGTCACTGAATTTTTCCACCTGTTTCATGACATGCCAACATAAACATACAAGGACTCACACACACCCATTTACTCATACCATGCATACACACATAAAATAACTCACATCATGGTATCTAATGAAACTAAAGAAAGAAGCAGATGGATTTCAGTATAAAAATTAAAGACAAAATCACTATCATAGGGAACCACTTACTGCCTGCTTTTTTAGTGAACATTTGTTGAATGAATGTCTGTAGTCTGTGCATAGAATTTGATCTGTGTCTTGCTTTCATTATAATCTAGGACAAGTCTGGAGAAGTAGCTAACTCTTACCATCTCAAACTCTTAGAATGACTACCATTACCTACCAACAAATGGAACTTAGGATCATGAATTGCCTAATTAACTTTGGTCAGTTTGCAAGATCTTAGAAATACTGATAGTTTAAGGAACAATCAGAGAAAAAGGAGCCCACATAGACAACAGAGGTAGAAGGAAAGCATGAAGTTCCATGAAAGACCAGAGTGCATCCTTTAAGATGGTTAATGGAGGTGGAGGTAGGGGGATAGAAAGAGGGAGGAAATGAAGACAGCAAGTACAGAGAATCGTTTTAAGAACTTTTGATGACAAAGGAGTGTAAGGATTGGTATACTCTAAAGATAGTATCAGTAGCAGGGTCTTTGTTTCATGTTTTACATAGGGAGGGTATGTTGACCTGAATGTTTTATCGTGGAAGAAAAGAGTCCAGTAAATAAAGAGCACATCATAATTCAAGACAGAGCAGGCAACTGATAAAGCAAGGCCCCCTGAGAAGAAGGAGTGTATCGGAGAGCACAGTTGGATGAATTAGCCTTCCATGGAATAACTAATCCTCCTAGATTACAATAACGATGAGGTGGCCCCATTGAGGAGTCTGTGGCTATAAGAAGTGGGAAGTTGAGTGGGTGTGTGGGAGAGGAGGGAAAGAGTTAGGATCATAAAGAGAGTGGTAAGGCTTCAGAATTTTTGTTGAAGGCAATAGGATAGAAGCTTTTGAAGGACAAGGAATGAAGTGATAATTGATGGAGGTCCCATCAGACCTGAGAGACAGTGAATGTGTACTGAGGCCAAGTTGCATGGTTTCATAAGTCCTCTAGCACTGTTTAGATAAGGTAGATGGTTGCATAGATCAAGGATTAGGACTGCAAACCAGTTATGAAATAGAAAAAAAATAGCAAGGGAAATGAAGATTCAAAATGTCCTTATGAAAGAACAACTCAGGTGATTGAGAAATCTTTGCAATGAATAAAAATGTCTGATTGAATAAATGTATATGTAATTTCCGATCATGAGGCACCCAGCTACAATAAAATAGTACCACCATCATCATCAAATAAAAAAATAAATGTAAGTAAGTTGAGCATGAATCTGGTAGATATTATGTTAGTTTTATTGACTACAAATAAAAATTTAACTTTCTCTCCATTAAGAGGAAAAATGTCTTCTCTATTTACAGTGTAGGTAAACATGTGAGAAGATATGACATAGATGCCAGCTGCCCATAGTAGCTTCTTCTATTAAAGGAAAAGCATTTTGAGAGATTTGGGGTACTGTTAATTTCCTTTCCTAGTTATTCCAAACCCAAAACAAATAACGTAAGTCATTTGTCTCAACTGGCCCTGTGGAACAGGAGAATGCTGGAGGCTCACTGGAATTAAGGAGCCATATGGAACTTGTAGTGTACTTATAACCAAGACAGATGGCAGCAGAATGGAGCCAGCCTTGAGGCTCTATAAACACCCCAGTGACCATGAGCAGCCAATTAAGAACTGAAACAGGAGAGAAACATCATTTCAACTTCTATAAAATTTACCTGGTGCATGCATCCTTGCTGCTTTTTGTAAGCCTGTTTCATGGTCTATGGCTCTAAACTAGAGCCAGAGGAAATGTTTTCCTGACATCCTCTTCGAGAAAGCATCTAAAGTCTGGTCCAGTTCTTAGGATGTCAAGGATTAAAACTTCCACTTCTATCTGGGGAAAGCCCAGAAGACTAAATTAACTCTAGTACTATTCTCAGCAAGCTCAAGATGAAATATTCCTTTAACTCCTAGACTAGATTAATATCCTCAAGACTCATTCATTCATTAAGCAGTTTCTGCACATCTGCTTTCTACCAATCACTCTGTAGCTCTTGATGGTATCAAATGGAAGTCAAAGTTCCCATTTTCAAGAAGGTCATGAAGGAGACAGGCAAGTAAACCAGACTTAAAACACAACAGATTGGGTATTCTGATAAAAATGCAGCGAGCACAGATGAGAGCTAACTCTCCACCCAGACAGGGCAGGAGAGTCTTTCTAAGGAGAGATTTGTTTGTGCAGAGTCTTAAAGGATGAGTATGGATAGCTAGAAGGAACATGATGGAGGAAGGCAAGCAGTTGATATCAAAGATATAGCAAGTGCAAAAGCAAATAAAGCAAGAAGCAGCATTACTTAGTCAGAAACTGAGTAGAATATGCTGTGACTAGAACATAGGGCACATGGTAGTGAGCGTGTTGGGGATGAGGGTGAATAGATGTGCAGGAGCCAGACCTGAAGGCCCTGAGTGGCAGTCTCAGATATTTAGCCTGCCACAACCAAACGCTGTGAAGAGCCATTGGAACAGTCTTGCAATGAAAATGAAGTAGTCAACTTTGAATCTTAAAATACGTCTCTCTCTATATATCCATATCTATATATGTATGTAGAGTAGAGGGAAGATGTTGAAATATGCAGGGGGGTTAGGATAATGGGAGCAAGGATGATGCAAAACTAACCACAAGGAGAACAATTAGGTGAGTGCTACTGTTACCTGAGCTAGAAATGATGAAAAGATGAACTTTTGTATTTGAGAAGGGATCAGAGATTGTGTGGAGAAAGAGGATGATTTAAGACAATTCAGTGGCCAGCCCAGTGGCCAGCCCAGTGGCCTACTGGCTAAGTTCATGTGCTCTGTTTCGGCAGCCCAGAGTTCACTGGTTCTGATCCTGGGCGCGGACCTACACACTGCTCATCAAGCCATGCTGTGGTGGCATCCCACATAGAAGAACTGGAATGACTTATGAGTAGGATATACAACTATTTACTGGGGCTTTGGGGAAAGAAAAATAAAAAAGAGGAAGATTGGCAACAGATGTTAGCTCAGGGCCAATCTTCCTCACCAAAAAAAGAAAGAAAAATCAGAATGCAGCATTGATAAGTCTTGGTAACATACTGTGTTCACAGTTGAAGAAGAGTAGAAGGTTAGGATAACCCCGAGGATTTTGGCTTGTGGGTTTGCTGTTCACAAAAGTAGGTGTGGGTGGCAGAATAATGGCCTCCTACAAATAAGTCTTTGTCCTGATTCCCAGAAACTATGAAAAGATATGTAACATGGCAACGGGAAATGAAGACTGTCTATGGAATTAAGGTTGCTAATAAGCTGGCCTTAAAACAAGGCAATTATTCTAGATTATCCTGGTAGGCCCAATGTAATCATAGGAGTCCTTTACAGTGAAAGAGGATGATAGAAAAGGAGGCAAGCATCAAAGAGATAATTGAAGAAGCTACATGCTGGAATAAAAGGCCAAGAGCCAAGGAACTCAAGTGGCCTTTAGAAGTCGTAAAAGGCAAAGAAATAGATTCTTCCCTAGAGCACTGAGGAGGAACACAGCCCTGCTAACACCTTGATTTTACCCCACTGAGGCCCACCTCAAACCTCTGGCTTCCAGAATTGTAAGACAATAAATGTGTGTTGCATTAAGCCACAAAGTTTGTGGTAAGTTGTTATAACAGCAATAGAAAACTATTAGAAACTAGAAAATACAGTAGGGAATATCGTCAGAAAAGGAAGTTAGGGGGAAGATAACGAGATTAGTTTGGGCCAGGTTGGATTTAAGGTATCTATGAAGCCTCCAGGTGGCACTGTACCAAAGATTGTTGGATATGAAAATCAGGAGGCCAAAGCAAGGCCCAAGTTACACACAGGAGATCATCAAAATCATGTGTTTGGATAAAATAACTCATGAGTAGAGCACAGATTGAGAAGACCAGAGGAACAAGGACTAAATTCTAGGAAAGAGTGATGTATATAGCTATGAATGAGTGAGGAAGAAGAGACTGTGGGGATGACCAAGAGGATTTGGTGAGAAGTACAGGATGAAAACCAGGACAGTCTAATGAGCAAGAAACCAAGGGCGAAACAGATTAAAGAAGGAAGTTGGTAAACAGTGTTAAATATTACAAAATTCAAGAAACAGAATGGTAGGAAAGTGCCCTTTGGATTCAACAGTGAAAGTGAATTCACTGAAGTGGTAGAAGGTGAAATCCAGATCACTATTGATTGAGCAGAAAATAAGGGTGAGGACGTGAAGGCGCCAAGTGTCAAATATGGCCTCAAGAAACTTGATTCAGATGACTTGGTCCTGTGTGAGTGGAGGCTGAAAGGTGTTCACCTGTCTTTCACTGCCCATTCCTATATCCTTGATTTAAATTTGCTTCTCTAGGAAGAAAAAGTTCAGAACAAATGCTCTGTCCAAAACTGCTTTTGCAAATCAGATTCTGTACTACAATGTGCTAAAATTTACTTGTTCCCCTAGTGTTGGGGAATGTGGTGCTCTGCATTGATATTTTAAAGATAATAAAAACTTATATTTTGTAACAATTTCTCTTTTATTTTGACTATTTTTATAGCAATTTTTCTGAACCACATCAAGTATTTGTCTCTTCTAAAATGGATGCATATGTAGAATAAAAATATTAGAGATGCAATTCAAACTTTTCTTGAGGACTCAGTGACATCAAAGCGAAAGCAACAAGTGTGTGTAGTTATAATATAGCAGTACTTCTGTTGCCTAATGAGATGGGAGAAGCCTTTGAATCTATAACCATATCACTGTTCTTTTGAGTTCTTCCGACTGGCATTCTTGTGGCCAGTGCTCCGACAATGGCATCTGTAATTTCTCACTGCTATAAATAAGACTCCTTTAGGTGCTCCTCCAGCCCCAGTCAAATTACTTGTGTCTTCATAGATACAGAGGACAGATTGGTGGTTACCAGAGGGGAAGCGGATGGCGGAGGGCGAAAGGGGTAAAGGGGCACATATGTATGGTGATGGATGGAAACTAGATTTTTGATGGTCAACACAATGCAGTCTATACAGAAGTCAAAATATAATGATGTACACTTGAAATTTATATAATGTTATAAACCAATGTGACCTCAAAAAAATAAACAAATAAAAGAAAAACTTTTGTAAATATGAAAAAAATTGTGTTTTCTAGTTTGTGAATTTGAAGGCCATATTACCGAGATTGTTAACATTTTATATCAGATAGGAATAAACAAGCTCTGATGGTGATCTCCTATTTATTTCATTAACTTATATAAACTGCAGGTCATCAAAGACCTTCTTTATTTAGCATCAGGTTCTGGGCTATGTTCTAGTGAGTTGAGGATGCCAAACAGATGTAATATTAATATGGATCAGCAACTGAGAAAAACTGCTTGTAATATGCTATTAACTACATCCATAAATTAGTTTTATCCATTGGATTTAGCATTCTGATTTATATTAGGAAATATTTCTTTGATACATTTAAATATTATAATAAAAGCATTAAAGAAAGAAAAACTACAACTAATATCTCTCATGAACATTGATGCAAGACTCCTCAATAAAATAATAGCAAATCAAATCCAACAATGTATAAAAAGAATTATATACTGTGATATAATTTTCTATGTAGAAAATCTGAAAAAAGTGATAAAAAAACATAAACTCTCAGAACTAATAATCAATTATAGCAAGGTTGCAGGACACAAGGTAAAGATATAAAAGTCAATTGCCTTTTCTATGTACGACCAATGAAAAACTGGAATTTGACATTTAAACTACAATGACATTTATAATATTGTCAACAAATTATTTTATAAACAAAATAGATAATTAACAAAATATGTACTAGATCTGTATGCAGAAAACTGTAAAACTCTGATGAAAGAAATGAAAGAAGATCTGAATGAATAAAGGAATAGTCTGTGTCTGTGGATTGAAATACTTGATATTGTTAAATATTAATTCTTTGAAACTTGATGTACAGATTCAATATAATCCCAGCCAAAATCCCAGAAAGATATTTTGCAGATACTGACAACCTGATTCTAAAATTTATATCGAAAGGTGAAAGACCTACAATAGCCAACACAATACTGGAGAAGAAGAAAGGTGGAGGGGTCATACCACCGATTTCAAGACTTACCCTGAAGCTACAATAGTCAAGACAGTGTAGTACTGATTGATTGATTTACTGATTAAAGAATAAACTCATAGATTAATAAAACAGGATTGAGGGCCCAGAAATAGGCCCAGACAAATACAGTCAACAGATCTGTGACAAAGGAGCAAAGAATATTAAGGGAAAAGAATAGCCTTATTAACAATCGATGCTAAAACCATTGGACATCCACATGCAAAAAAAATCTAGACATAGATTTTACATCTTTCACAAAAATTAACTCAATCAGGATCATAGACCTAAATGCAAAATGAAAAACTGCAAAAATTCCAGAAGAAAATATAGGATTAAATCTGGGTGACATTGTGTTTGATGATTAGTTTGCAGATACAACACCAAAAGCACTAAAGACTAACTAGGTAAGTAGTACTTTATCAAAATTAAGGACTGTAACATCTGACAAAATTCCCAGCTTTATAAGTAAATAGCTGCTAGTTTCTGTTTGTCACTCAGATGGCTTTAAGATGAATGGGTGCTTATTTTACCAATAATTAATAACAGCTTACGTCCACATGAAATTTTTATGGATACAGTACTTTAACATATTTCTTGTCTCTGATGTGTAAAGGAGTTCTGTTCATTGACCAGAGAATGAATGACAAGCCTTATTACCCCCATAAGACAGAGAGAGGAAACAGGCTCAAAATGATTAGGTGACTTGTTAAGGACTTAGAGTCTGTCCATGGCAGTGATGAATCTAAAACCCAGGCCTTCTGACTCCTAACCTAGTGCACCATCCAAAACACTGACCAGGGTTATCAACACAGCAGTTGACTTAGTGACAATGACCACTCATAACAAAGCTAAATCATCATAATGGAAAGAGCAATGTTACTGGGAATCCAACCATACTATCATTTCATGGGCACACCTAGTTTGTAAGTGGCTCCTACAAGTTTTGAAAGGGAAACCGAAAGACTGAATAAGTCCCATAACAATGAACATGGCCTTCCATCCATTACTTTCTATCATTTTAAGTCATAACATGAAGTTTGAATCCTGTTTCTTCCACCTCATAGCTGTGATATTTTGGGCAAGTGATTTAACTTTTCTGGGTCTATTATTTCTCAGCAATAAAACGGGCATGATGAAAATAGCCACCTCCTAATAGTATTGTGAGGATTAAACGCATTAATGCAAGTAAAAGTCTAAGAATAATACCTGGGTTACCTACTAAGAATTCAATTATTGTTAACAATTACTTAATTGCTCTTGAAAATAATCTAGGAAATTCTGTTTAAGGAGGGTAATCAGAGACCACTCAGGTTCAATAAACACTTTACTATATATAAGGTTCACTGTACATAACTAGCTAAACACTCTTAACTTTTTGAAGATCAGCTATTCTTCCTGTTGATGAGCAGTTCTTTAGTCATAGCTCTGGGCCTGGGAAAGCTCACACGGAGCGGAAACCTTACCTTTCCCTCCCTAAGAAAACTAACATCACCCAAGTAGCTACTGTACAATCACGTACAGATAAATGAAAATCTTGTACAAAGAAAAGTCTTTGCCTAGAGATCTCAAATTCTAGGCATGTCTCTGATTCAGTTTGGTCAATTATCGCTTTTCTCTTTGTGCTATGAAAATACAAACACTGATTCTGTAGCCCAATAAGTGAACTGAGCATGAACTCCTGATGAAGACTCTTTCATGGTAATGATTAATGGGCTGCAAAGATTTTGAAATAAAAACCTGAAACCACAAACTAGTTATACAGTTGGCTAAATATTTTGTTTGGGTGCTCACACCCAATGTACAGATAACCTTGTGTTGACCCCATATCCCAAACCAGGAAGGAAGGGCCAGGGTTTTCAAGAGGGAGATTTGTGGCTTGGGTTTGGTCTGTCTATAAAAAGAGTTGTGGCACATGGTCTTAACAGAGTTCATCTTCCAAGGCTCTGACGAACTGAGCACGAGGTTCTCACAGAAGCAAGTTGTGACAGCTGGAATTTGGCATCCACAGCCTCTCAGAACAGGCTGCTGATCCCAGACTGATAGTTATAAAACCCTAAAATGAGCCTGTTACCATTCTTGAAATTTGTTCAGCAGGCGCCAGGAAGGAATGTTCCTGCCCCCTCATCGCTAGTCGGGAGTCTCGTCGCAGCATAACTCTCAAGAACTTCTGGGGTCTTGGCTCCTGCCTCACTCAGAGATTATGTTTCCCAGTTGGTGGCAGGACACTGGTGAAACCACATGCTTTGTTTAAACACGTGGAAGGAGTGGCAAGATCAGCAAAGGCCCTTAAGGCAAATGTCAAAAGGCCATCGCCACATGAGAGTACTGAGCAAAATGCAGAAGGGACAGGCGATTTCTCTGAATCTTGGAGAAGCTGCTCTTTAATCCTTTAAGCAAAAAGAGTAAGATCTGTTTTCCAATTTTAGATACTTATTGTCTAGCTTGTATTTATTTTGAATCTCATGCAAAAGAAAGCATACATATGTCACTAACTGCTGATTATTTAGAATATCAAACTCAAGTTGTAGGTTACAGACGGTTTTTGATTGACCTCTTTAATCTTCCACTTTGTCCAATGCCTTAGAACTAAATTATTACTTCTTTCAAAAAATGGACAAGTTAGCAAAAACCAAGAACCTTAAACAATATTTCCTTTTTTGTAGCATCTTTGAGGAAAACTACTCTCAGGCACAGAGCAGGATTTGATTAATTTGTGATTGGTGACAATTTAAGACTATGTAATATTTACACAAAGAAACGTTGGTAATTTTTCATAAGTATTTCAAGTCTTTGTTCTGTCACTTACTAGTGTGATCTTTGGCAAGCCTCCAAACTTCTAGAAGCCTAAGTTTCCTACAATAAAATAAATAATAATAATAATAAAGTAATGTGATGGTTGTGAGGATTTATTGACTAAAATATGAGAATATCCTTTGAAAACAATAAAATGATATAAATGTAACATTATATTATTATAATCTATGCTCATATTTATGCAATTAAATCTTAAAGTTTACTGCTATTCATACAGTCGAATTAAAATCATAATATTGATAGGCTTAACAATTTAAATAGAAAGTTTTATTTTTATTTTAAATGACAAATAATTGAGTAAGAAAAAAATGCCCAAAACATGAAGAGTTAAACCAGGCCAGTCAGAATCAGAAGAACTATAGTAACTGCCTCCTTGAAGCTGACGGGGTCAACCAAGAGGGACTTCTGGAACGATAGGACTCCAGTTTGTCCCAAGTGCCCTGGGAAGGAATTCTGGCCTTGAAATGTAGATTTCTTTTTTTTTTTTTTAAGTCATCCTTCCTTTTAGAGGTAATGGAAGATGTCAGTATGGATGAATTCACAGAAAGAGTTTGCAGGATGAGAAGAAATAAAGACCCACAATTGTATTCACGAGACGACCCACCATGTACTCTTGGGAGAGGGGAGGAACAGCACGTAAGGAGTGCTTGGGAAAAATAAGACTACTCAAACCTGAGAAGCGATACCAAGCAAATTAGGAGAAGAATCTAGACGGAATGGTTTTTCTAAAAGTTTCCAACAAGGAAGATAAAGTCATCAGTCATCCTGTCAATGCTACTGAGAAGTCAAATTAGATGAAAAACTGGAAAACGTTCAGTAAAATGGCCAGTAGTGAAACTGTATGAGTCGCTTAACTGGGATGATGAGGAAGGGGTCTGGATCTGAGTCAGCTGAGGTATGAGCAGCAACGAAGGAAGGACAGTGAGCAAGTGTGACCCACTCCGTATTTGCTGTTTTAAGTTAGGAGACACTTGATACTGAAAATATCCTTGGATAAATGAGGAAGAAAGTGCCATCGCAGAAGAAAAAGCAGGATCACTGGGGAGCAAGTTCCCTTACAAGCCGGGAGGGTGAAACGCAGTGCACAGGAAGCAAGACTGGACTCGGACCAGAGAAAGGATAGAGGGAGACCAGGACAGCACAGATAGGAAAGTGTACGGGTTTGGAAGCAGGAAATAAATTGAGCATCTTTATTTCACACATGAAATTTTCAGCATTACTACACTGCCATATTATATTTAGTACATTACAACAGAGCTCAAGGCAATGAGAACAGAATGGGAAACTTCAATTTCAGAGTTATTAATGTTGGTAGTTAAATATTGGCCAATAGAAGGTCATAAGCAAAACACAGTAACAGGCTATTTATTCATTCATTCATTCCATAAATATATTAAGAGTTTAGTATGTGTCAGAAACTTTGTTTCTACTGATGGTACAAGGAAAAAAATGAGATTTAGTTCCAACAGGAAGGACTATAACTAACTGTGCAATGACATGGCTTGACTATAACAAGTCTTAAACATCACACTGGATTCCTGGTGAGAAAATCAAGTATTTTACAGCTGTCTGAAAAATACTGTGGTTTCTGCTTTGTCTGAGAATAGTTAATATTTAAGCATGAACCTGTCACCTGGGTGAGGACAGACAATGTGTCTTGTTCAGGGAATGACTCTCTAAAACACTTCTGGGGCATTTGAGACTATGAAATTGAATCTTTGGGGGCACAAAATTGGTCTCGCAAAATTAAAAGCAGGAAAGAATGTAGGTCTTCTCTGACATTTTTCCAGTGTGTTAAATTTCACAAAACAATAAATGCAATATTGTTTCTATACTCTTCATAGATATTTGGTAATATAATAGAGAGATATTAATACTTGGGTTCAGTATATTTGGGTTGAGACATTTTTATTGGAAAATAAATCTGACTTCTGGAAAGTTATTCTAAACACACAAGAGCCTCTGTGTGTGTGTGCACGTGTGTGTATGTTTTATTATAAAAACTTTAAATAAGTCCAATCAACACTGAAGTCTAGCAAGCACATATGTATTATTAATTTTCAAGAGCTTACACTTTGCCTTTGATATGTATTTATCAGATACGTTTAATTAGAATTATTTATGTTAATCGTAAAACTTTAACATATGAATTATTTTAAGATTAATTCAGTTCCACTCTGATTTTTATGTTGATTGAAAAAACATAGAAATGTAAATTAAACTCAGGAGAATTTAGCAAGTTGTCCCATAAGATATATAGTGCACACTCACACACACACAACCTGTAGAAATTCAAAACAGCCTATAAAAAAAACTAGACGTTTTGAATTAACCTGAAATTAATATTCAATAGCAGGCATATACTTTCGTAAAAATGTATCGGGTGCCCAAGGTCTTAATGTTGATGCTTATGTGAATGTTTATTGTTTTAGTCTTATGTCTTTGGTCTCCTATTTCTCTCCTTGTTAAGAGCTATATTTACTCTCTGAAAGTTTACAGCCCAGTATCAAAGAGACACTCTCTATTTAACATAAAGCACACACAAACACAGACCTATACATATACTTGACTAGCTAGCGCATAATTCAATTTTTGAAGTATTGTCTCATCTTATTTCTCACTGGAGTTCTAGCTTCAGTGAAATGGATTGGATATTACAGTACAGATTAGGCAGCCACAGAGGTGAGCTATTCTTTTCAAAACTCTTTTCCATGGAGGACATGCTGTCTGGAGTATATAGTAACTGACACATACAACCTACAACAACTAACAACTTACATTATGATTTAACTTTTGATGGTGTTGGACTTCCTAGCAAGAAATGTATTTTATCTACAATTGTTCTGAACCATCCTTTTAGAAAATTGTTTCCTCAGGTAAGAAGATAAACCATCTGCACCCAAGGTTTGCCAAGTTCTAGTGAACAACTCGAGAAGAAAAAAATTAATTGCACAGGTTTAAAAGACATTTTTAAAGTTTTAAGAAGTCAAATTCTTTGTTTTCAAGCCCAATATGTCTCATTACCAATAGAAAATGTGCTAAGGGACAAAAGGATCATGTATCTGGATTTCCCAATTTTTGCACTGCAAAAGAAGAGGCAGTTTGTCTGAAAGTCAACTTTCCTTGGTAAGACTTGCATACTTTCTGACTTCAAATAATCCTGTGGAAAGTTGTTGCTATTCCGTTGCATATTCGCTGCAAATACCACTAACAGAACACATTATGGGTGGACTTATAAGTGAGCATTTAAGTTATTAGGAACTTACATTTTCCACTTAAGCATTATTAAGCACAAGACAATAGATAATATATAATTCATTTGAAATGATACAATGGGGGTAATTATCTGAAATTTTAAGAATGATGAGATAGACAAAATAAGTTTCTCAAATTATGGAGACAAACTATCTTTTAATGCCCAGAAGAGTAGCAGAGCTAACCCTCAACAGATATCAGTTAAATAAATTCAGGGAGAGCATATTTATTTAATATGTGCACATTTACACTTTTAATCAATTTAAAGGCAAGGAATACATTTAAACTTTTAATCAATTTGAAGAAAATAAGAAAAATAAAATTTTATTATATTTAAGGTGAAATTTCTTCATTAGAAGGATCCATTGACCAGTACTTTCAGTGCACGGATATAACAGACTGAATAACTGACTGATCAGTACATAATCCAATAATACTTCTTGAGAGCCAAACAATAAGGAAACTTCTACCACTAAGTGTAGCACAGATACTCTGAACTTAAAATGGAGCTAACATTTAAAAGAAGAAAAATACTCAAGACTATAAATGACTTCAGGAAATTTCCATGGAAGGAAAAACAAAGGAATTTTAATTCTTCTACCCTACAAATGTTGAAGACTATCAATACAGAAGACTAATTTAGGTAGACTGGTTTTAGTAAATTTGGAGGATGAATTACAGATATCAGAGGGAAAACTTAGGATGTTAATTTGAAATTTTTTCGAGTCAGTGATAAAGAACCTTGGAATCATTTAAAGTTTGACTAGGCAAAGTTGTCAGGATATCTTGAAAAAATATACTTCTGGGAAAATGGTAGTATGAATAAGTGTTTCCTTTTCCAACATCTATGATAATAAATAATGATTAAAAATGTGCTAGGGGATAAAACGTACATTTTAAGAAAAATGAGGTAGATTTTCTGTGCATATAAATTACATCCTAGGAGGTACCTTTGGAAGTCGCTTGAACTCTTTCAACTCACTGGAAGCCATTTCACACGATCTCCCTTCTGCTTTAACACAGCTCCCAAGGGGCCCATCAGAGCATAACTAGGGACAACTTGCTTATTCTCACCACATGGGCCCTGGGTCATCCTATTTTATGTAAGAAAACAAGTAAATGAGTAAACATACACATATTATTTCCTCTGGTTAATATTGTTATTTTTCTTTTTAAGGACAATCTTATTCCACCTTGAAATATTTAACTTTAGCCACATCTGATGTGGTATGAAGACAACTAAAGGGTTCATTAGAGGAAAAAAAGAAGTGGATGATATAGCAATTTTAAGAACTGTGTAAAAATGTCGCTCAGACACCTTTCCACCCAAAGAAGTCAGCAGCAGACTGTGTTGCCGTAAATAATCCAAGCAAAATCTACAGAGTCTCTTTGGATCCATACTGGAAGCGAAGCAAAAGGGCGTGGGGGAGCCTTGCAGAAGAAAAAATTTCAATCATTCATTTTGCCCCATATTTGCAATTATTCCAATTTTCAAAATTCTAAGCTCCTAAAAAGGACACGTTGAAATGAATATATTAGTTATATATTCGGATTTCAGTCATTCAAAAGATTTATAAAAATAATTCACTCAACAAATCAAATGAAAGTTGTTTCCTTTCACCACACCAGACTTTTAAAAAACACTACGGATTTGCGCTCCTTCCCTTCTAGTTTTTTCAAATCGGAATGCGAGCAACTCTTGCTACCCCTGAGAAAAACAGAAAAGTGGAAATTTTTGTAATCGGAGCTACTTAACAGTCTGAATTTACTCACGTTACAGAATAGGCTCATGTTTTAGCTAAAATAGCTGTAATGTCGGAGTCACACTTGGGGTTACTGAAAAATGAAGACCAGGACAAAGAAAGGCATGTGCCCTCCAATTTTTGAACCCTAAAAATGGAAGGAGAGAAGAATAAACACTTAAGAGGGCCATTTTATGAGGGAAGCCATGGGTAAGCTTTAAATGCTTAAGTGATGATTTAACTTGCAGATTTAATGCACCGAAACAATATCTAGGTTCTTGATCATTCTCAGTCTCTCACTAGGCATCATTCAATGTTTTCTAGGACGTTAGAAACCAGAATCTCATTCTGCAATAATCTATAATTGTCTCTGTTAACAACAGAATAAAAAAAGTCATTAGACTTGTTTCTTTGACTCTGAATATTAAAAGTGTAAAATAATCCATGACAAGAATAAGTGAAGTGGAATAAAATACCAAAACCTTGTTTCCAGGACTCCCCAAAGTAAAATATTTCTAATGTATGGGTATATTTAAACTACAAAACTACAAAAGGATTTTTAAAATCACAAAAGTCTCTGAAACCATTCATGCTAAAGTATGCTTTTTATGTAAGTGACTGTGCCGTTAAAATTCTTGGGTTTTTTTGGATGTATTTCATATATATCGATGATTAAATTTACTATTGTTATCAGTGAACCTACTTTTAACTTGGGTATGGGAAGAAATCACTCCTACATTTTGGCAATGTTGACATCACTCTGTGGATTGATGAATTGTTTCTTTACCAGTCCACGTAACTCTGAACAGGAGTGTGAGCAATATTAAAGCATTCTGTTATGGACCTGTTTGCTCTGCTTCAGTAATTTAATTATAAATTTCCAAGTAATATGTACACTTATTTAACCCCTTAATATTAATTCTGAGCCCAAATGAATGAGATGACTTCTGTTGCAGTACACTTAGGCAAAAATGCTTATTTGTGGTTTTATTTCTGCCTCTATAAATTTTTGTTTGTTTGAATTATTTTATTGAGATCATCATGGCTTATAACATTGTATAATTTCAGGTGTACATTATTATTTATCAGTTTCTATATAGACTTCATCACGCTTGCCACCAGTAGTCTTTTTTTTTTTTTTTTTGGTGAGGAAGACTGTCCCTGAGCTAACATACCAATCTTCCTCTTTTTATATGTGGGATGCCACCACAGCACGGCTGCCACCAAGTGGTCTAAGTCCACGCCCAGGATGCAAACCCATGAACCCCAGGCCGCAGAAGCAGAACACGGGAACACAACCACTACACCAGAAGGCCAGACCCACCAGTAGTCTAATTTTTATCTGTCACCATGCATATGTGCCCCTTTACCCCTTTCACCCACCCCCAACCCCATTCCCTGATAGAACCACTAATCCATTCTCCTTGTCCATGCGTTTGTTTATCTTCCAGATGTGAGTGAAAGCATACAGGGTTTGTCTTTCTCTCTCTGTCTTATTTTGCTTAACATCATATCCTCAAGGTCTATCCATGTTGTTGCAAATGGGACGATTTTGTCTTTTTCTATGGCTAAGTAGTATCCATTGTCTATATACCACATTTTCTTTATCCATTCATCAGTCGATGGGCACTTGTGTTGCTTCCACCTCTTGGCTATTGTGAATAATGCTGCCTCGAACACAGGGGTGCTAAATCTCTTTGAATTGTTGATTTCAAGTTCTTTGGATAAATACTTGGTAGTGGGATAGCTGGATCGTATAGTATTTTTAATTTTAATTTTTTGAGAACTCTCCATACTGTTTTCCATAGTGGCTGCACCAGTTTGCATTCCCACCAACAGTGTATGAGGGTTCCTTTTTCTCCACATCCTCTCCAACATTTGTTACTTTTTGTCTTGGTAATTATAGCATTCTGACTAGTGTAAGGTGATATCTCATGGTATTTTGGGGTTTTTTTTTTAAGATTTTATTTTACCTTTTTCTCCCCAAAGCCCTCTGGTACATAGTTGTATATTTTTAGTTGTGGGTCCTTCTAATTGTGGCACGTGGGACGCTGCCTCAGCATGGCTCGATGAGCAGTGCAATGTCCACACCCAGGATCCAAACCGGTGAAATCCTGGGCCGCCAAAGCTGAGCACGCAAACCTGACCACTTGGCCACGGAGCCAGCCCCTCATTGTAGTTTTGATTTGCATTTCCCTAGTAACTGATGATGTTGAACATCTTTTCAGGTGTCTGTTGTCTGCCTCTATAATTTTTTAAAGTAAGAATTAGTTTAGTTAACATAAAAATTTTTTTCAAGTGAAATGAAAAGGATTATTCAGGAATTTTATTTTCTACTTTTCAAATAATTGTGAAATTGCATTGCTAAGTCTCAGGATTGCTAACAATTGATTGCGGTTAATAAACTGGCCATTTGTTATCATTAAATGGATTAACCTATTGTTTTTCCCTGACCTGATCATTTATTTCAATGATTTAATTAGATCAAATGTTTGTGTCACCAAACTTGCAAACTTATTCATTTATGCAAAATTCAAAAACATTTAGTGAATAGTTGCTATATGCCAGCCACTGGGCTAAAGCGCTGATGATACATTAGTGGATAAGTCGTGAATGGTCTCTACTCTCAAGCAGGTTAGAATCCAGTTCCACTCAGGACCTGTCCTGTCTGTCATTAGGTAACAAAAAATGATTAGCTCTTGTCTGACACTGAGATTCATCATCACTGGATCATTGTAATTAATCAGTTTCTGACCTTTAATAGTGAGATCAAAATGTAATCATCGAAAAGACTGGCTGGCACTTCTTTTTAGGGTGGAAACTGTCTTTTATGGAAATACACCTTGGTAAACGACTTGGGGTAACAAAGGGGTCCCAGGAAACTTGGATGTTTGAAAGAACGTAGGCTGCACCGTTCAGCGGGAAACAGAAGGAGAAATGT
Organism: Equus asinus; assembly: GCF_041296235.1. NCBI lineage: Eukaryota > Metazoa > Chordata > Mammalia > Perissodactyla > Equidae > Equus > Equus asinus. Next base: position 48,100,368 of record NC_091813.1, read on the forward strand.
TTTGATTTCTGTGGAGGAAGAGAGAAGGAAAAACAAGAAGAGAGAAGAAAAGGGAGAAGGACAGGAGCCTCAGAGTCAGTGTGAGACGAGGGCCTGTCAGGGGAAAGGTCAGCAGAAATTCTCCTGCTGTAGATGGCCAAAGGATATTTTAGGAACACAGATGGCACAGATTCAATTTGAAGTTTTGTTGTTGCTGCTGCTGTTTTTTACATTTTTTATAGTACAAGCATTTCTTCTACCTACTCCAAATCTTCAGTACAATCTACATCTTTGCAAATGCTTTGAGTGAGTGATTTGTTCGTGGAAACCAGAGGCAAGACTGTATTCTACATCTGTCTTTGGCTGGTATAAACACACATGACACTTGAGGAACCAAGAACCCAAAGACAGATGTGACCATCAGACCATAAATCCTACTCACCTCCAGAATTTATGAATGTATGCAGAGAGATTTAGACTTCCATGCAATGTGGGGACAAGAGATCAAACTAATACCCCTTATTTCTAGATGCCAAGAGACTTCTGTTGGCCTAAGTTATTCTTGTGCTCCAGAATCTGAGAAGTGGCTTTCTTACTTGATTCCGAGATCTGCATCCCGGGTCTTAGTGCCTTGATCGTGTTTGTCACTTTGTCCAGAACCTTTGGAACATGAGTCCTGTTTCTGCCTTTTCAATCTTTTTATATCTATCATTCATTCATTTATTCATCAATTTCTTCACTCAGTTATCAAACATTTCTGGGGGATAAAACATGTGACTGGTGGCAAACTAGTTGCTAAAGATACAAAGGTGAATAAGACCCAGTCTCTGAAGATGCTGACAGCCTGGCGTGGGAAAGCAGACACAAAGACAAAGCAGTTGCAAGAGTGAGTGATAAAGGTTTGAGTAGAGATTCAGGAAACACTGGCGACACTGAAGGAGATCGCTTGGTTCCATCTTGCCCTTCAGTCTCGGTGAGGGTGACCCGCCATCCTGGTTTGCTCAGAATTATAGGATTTTAGAACTGAAAATCTTGTCTCCTGGGAAACCCTCCAGTCCCACGCCAAGTGGAACAGTTGGTCACTCTAGTTCTTAGGCAAGACCTGGGTTCCTACTGCTTTCTGACAGTCTTCACTGATGCTATTCATACTTTGGGAGCTATTCAAGTTTCACCCATCCATGACATTTTCCCTACCTGTGGCAGTGCACATTTGGCCTTTGTATTCAGAACTTTATTTATATCTGTCACAGAAAAATAAGGAAGGGTATAAGTAGAGAGGACAACAAGTGCAAAGGCACAAAGCTATGAAACGAAAAGGGTACAAACTTTCAGCTGTAAGATGAATAAGGTCTGAGGATCTAATGTATAATGTGGCGACTACAGTTGGTAACACTACTGTATAACCAAAATTTGCTAAGAGAGTAGATCTTAAATGTTCTCACCAAAAAAAAGACATAAATATGTGAGGTGATGGATGTGTTAATTAACTAGATGGGGAGAATTCTTTTACAATGTACTACCATGATGTACACTTTATCTTACAATTTTATTTGTCAATTACATCTCAATAAAGCTGAAAAAAATGTTATAAAACAACATGACATGTTCAAAGAAGGAAAAATAGCTCAGTATGGCTAGAGCACAACGTTCCTTCTGAAGATTGTTAAGAAACATTTATAAACAGGTAAGGCAGGAGCCAGACCATGAAGGACCTTAAATATCATGCAAGGTCGTCCGCATTATATCTAAAAAGGCTTAGGGAGACATTGAATGGTTTAAAACAGGGAACTGATTTAAGTTTTATTTTAGAAAGATTACTCCAGAAAAGTTTAGTGGATCGATTGGAAGTTGACAAGGACTTCAGCAAGAAAACTGGTGGGCAGGGTGTACTAATATTTGAAGTGAGAGAAGATGAAATTCTGAACTAAGAAATGTAACGATGATGGAGAAAAAGAGGCACATTCTACAGATAGTAAAGAGGAGAGCCACCCTAAGTCTGTGACCGGCTGAATGTGAAGTTGGGAACAGCGAAGAGTCAGTAAGAAAGTTAAACTAAGTCCCTGAGAGAGATCCAAGAGTGAATGAAGGAAGAACGAATACAGATGATAAAAGTAATAGGCAGGAGTTAAATCATAGATAAGAGATGAAGAGCAGATTAGAAGCAAGTACAAATCAGGAAGTATTCCAAATAGATCAGGACACTCAGGGAAGAACCTGAAATAGTGACCAGATGTGTGTGACTTATCTTTGTGGGGAGGCATAGAAATGGATGTCAGTCTGGATTAAACATCCATGTTGGACAAGGACAATTCCTAGCATTCCAGTAAATGGTACTTTTCTTGTTTTCTTCTACATCCATTGTTTATCCAGTACTTAAGAGTAGGCACTGATCCTCATTTTTTATTAAACGTAAGCTATTATTGGGCCAGTCCTGGAGGCTTAGTGGTTACATTTGGCATGCTCCACTTTGGTGGCCTGGGTTTGGTTCCCAGGCGCAGATCTAAATTACTCATTTGTCAGTGGCCACGCTGTGGAAGTGGCTCACGTACAAAAAGAGGAAGATTGGCAACAGATGTTAACTCAGGGTGAATCTTCCTCAGCAAACAATAAAATAAAATAGTTAGCTATTGTCACTAATATTAATACTTCTTACATAGACTGCTTATTTATGGCAGGAAAACTGTTCATATCTTCTTCCATTACTGTCCATCTCATTTGGTACTAACAGCAAAAGGAGAGTTCACTCTACAATGAGTACAGCGAACATTTGTTCTTAAGAAAAGAGGTTTAAGGCTCACCACATTAGAAAGTGATCAATCGGGAAAAAAAAAAATTAAGTCATTATATGGTCAATGTAAATCCCAAATCCTCTAGTTTTACTTTCTTATATCAGACAGAAGTTCATTTAAAATAAATTATTGTTTCAAAATATATACATATAATTTCCCTACTGAGCCATTTTCTTCGATCTAATCAAGAGATGGTCTCTTTTCAAAAGAATCCAACTAAAAGCCAAATTGCTATCTTGTGTGTATTCTATAGATTTTTATGCTAATACTCATTGAAGATTGGCTTTCATTTACACATTTTCATTTTTCAACCCAATTTTCCCAGTGCATAAATTATTCCCTGGGAGTAAACTGAGCTTTTTTTTTTTCTTATTAAAAGCACATTAACTCTTTAGGGCCACTAGGGTTTAGTTTTCAGTATACTGAAATTATTTTTCAAATGATTCATGGGAGCACTTAATTCACATGATTTTAGCATATATGATTTAACTCTTACATTTATGTAATCACTTCATTTCAAGATGAATTATCCTGAGAAATCAAATCGTTTGTTTCTGCTTCTTATAGCTAGTTATTTCTTTAAGCTAATAGCAGAGGTTTTCCAATTTACATCGCTAAGGAATAATCCTTTTTTGTTTCTGTTGTTTGTTTATTTGTTTGTTTTACTATGCATAAAAAAGTGTTAATTTGCTAAGATGAATGGCACTACAATTATATAGCAACTGTAACGACTACTAAAATAATCAGGTGAAAAACCACATTTCCATTTAGAATTTTGCCCTGAGAAAGGATAGGGCCATGCTTAAAATATTCCACTTTTGAAAACACTTTATAAATTAATATTTTTTCATTTTAATTGGCATGTTGGATGTTGAATGGACACATCCTTACTAGTGAGATGTCTTACTTGAAAGAAAAGCAGAACTTATTTTCAAACCAATAGATATGGAAAATGCTTTATAAATTAATTTTGCGTTAAAGCAACTTTGTAGAAAAAAATGTTTAGAATATTAGCATCTTTTTTTGTCGTGCCACAAATACAAAATGGATTAGTAAGTGGACCACGGGCCCAAGTGGCCTCATGGAGGCACAGTTACTCAGATGGACATTTTCCTTGCAAGTATCTTTTCTCTCCAGGCATTCGGATTCTCTTTATACAAAACTAATGATGGTGTAAATCTTCATGAAAAGACAGATAAAAATTGTTCCTCTTCAAAACACACTGGGTGTTGCATGACAGTCAGGCTCGAAACAGATTTTACATTCAACATCTTTTCCTGCAGTTTAATGAAACCTGCCACACAGTTCTGTTGACAATAATAAATGATTAATAATTTTGATAAAAGAGTTCTTTCCCAAAATTAAATGCTGTCTACAAATCCATAAATTCTGTACCAGTGTTAACATTTATCTTGACATATCAGATACAATTCTATCCCATAATCAAATCATTAGCTGAGCTCTATCATTTTTCATTCAGTAGAACGTCAGGGGAATAGGACACAATGTTCAATAAGCCCATGAATTTAATAAAATAAGAAATGAGACAAGGATAAATCCTCGGTGATAAATTCCATTCCAAATGAAAACTCTTGTGATGACTTTTTCTCTCTACATTCTCCTTCAATCATATACACCTAATGTAATCATTTACCCTGTTTTTTCACAATTATAAAAACCTTGACTATTAATAAAAAAAGAGAGTTAGAATTATAGACTATTTTGTGTTAGTTTCTTATTGTCACTCCTTCAACTCTAATCCTAAACATATACATTTACATTTAAAAGTATTTTCTTGTATCAACCTAAAATCACTTTGACCAGGTTGACCCACTGATAGTGCATCAAGTTCTATTAAAAAGCAAAAACAAAAACAATAAAGGTTAAAAAGCACCAAAAGCCAAAGAAATGGCTAAGACTGGAATACATGAGCAATGACAAGCTGTAAAATAATGTCCTCGGCCTATCTGCAAGCCACCACAAAAGTAAATGTGGAAAACGTCTTCTAGGAGTTGGAGCTGGTCTCCCCAGTGAGGCGCTTTACAAATCCCCTTGAGGACCTAATTCATGAGGGCAAATAGTAAGTCTGCCTTGTTTGTAATCGTGTCTAGTTTAGGGCCTGGCACATAATAGATGCACAATAAATACCGTTCAATGGACGAACAGATTTCCTCATGCCACAGTCGTAAGCAATATTCTATAAAGAATGCCACACGCCCTCTGCATTTAATCCACATCTGACTATTACTGCTTTCAGTAATTGAGGCCTCCTTGTTCTAAAACCTCAATAGGTAAGGACACTGAATAAGCCATTTTACTTCTCTGACTCATACCTTCCTGCATGTGAAATGGAGATGATAACAATTTTGTGTAGTTATAAAGAGAAAAATATTGTAAAGAGAGCCCCTGGTACCTGATAAATAAATACCTTTATGACTATTGCTACTAGTCCTGTGTTTGCTGCTGCTAGCGCCAATATTACTATTATCATCAAATTGCAATTAGAACACTGCCTCATCAGTATGTTTGAGGCTAGTTAAGCAGTTGCATTACAATATTGCTAACTTTAAATAAAATAATCTCCATCAGTAAAAATATCGTGAGAAAAATTTTCAAGTTTCTTTAAAACTACCTGTGTCTTCTCACTTGTGACTAGAGGATTGATAGGGGCTGAATTGCGCCACCCCAAAACTCATCTTTTGAAGCCCTGACCCCTGGTACCCCAGAATTTGACTGTATTTGGAGATAAAGCCTCTGAAGAGATGATTAACTTAAGATGAGGCCATTACGGTGGGCCCTAATCAATTTGACTGGTGTCCTGAAAAGAAGAGAAAATTCGGAAACACAAAGAGACACACAGAGTAAAGATCACATGAGGTCACAACCATAAGGCGGCCATTTGCAAGCCAAGGAGAGAGGCCTCAGGAGAACCCAAATCTGCCAACACCTTGATCTTGGACTTTCAGCCTCCAGGACTGTGAGAAAATAAATTTTGTTTAAGCCGCTCAGTATGTGGTATTTTGTTATGACAACCTTAGCAAATTAATACAAAGGTTATTAGACCTAGACTACAAATATTTTCAGTAAAATTTGTGCCATGTTCAACTGCTTTGTTAATTTTTCCTTGTTTCATTGTTTCCACAGATTTCTTCAAAAATGTAAGCTCTTGAGGAGAAATTTCACCAATTATAATTTTAGAAAGCAAGCTAGTATAATGCCTCAAAAGGAAACATTTAAAATTATTATTCATAGTCAATTTTAAACTTGCTTTTGCGACTCAGATTTTTTTGCCAAGCACTGTTTGGGAAATGGTCTTAAAAATGCCTGTGAGTCTTCAATCGTCTCTTTTACTAGCAAATACCATTACCACAATTCTTCTGTTAATGAAAAAGGTGACTTCCAAGGGTACCCTTTTGGGGCAGATATGTGATTACTAAGAAAACAAGGCAGAAGGTAAAAGCATACCAAAAAAAAGTCACACAAACTATAATACCATAGCGAACATTTTTGAGTACTTAGTAACTAAGAGCTGAAGCCATATGTGACACTGTTTTCTCCCCCCGCCCCCTCCTCCTCTGTAAGCAGCAACTAAACATAAAGAAAATAATCCCAACTCTGACTGGGCCCACATTGTCTTGCTTAAAAGGAGGTTTATTCCTAGTTGAATGGTTAATCAAGTTATTTCTACACTTCTTACAATGTGGATTATTTTCTAGGTTAAAAAAGAAAAGACTTCTTTATATTGATTGAGATTTATATTATTCTGCCTGGTGAATTTAACTGAATCTTACTCAAAGACGCAAACAATGTCTATGTACAAAGCTTAGTTTGATCATTTTTATTGCCAAGATGTTCAAATCAACTAAAACTACCAAACACATAACAAAAAACCTATGTAAAATAAAAATAAATTATGCATGAAAACAAGTAGTATTTCTAAGTTTACTGAAACTCCTGGTATTTACTAAATAAATAAAGGCAGTTATTTGTGTACGTTCTACAAGAAATTTGTAGACACAATCTCAACTTCTTCTCAACTGTTTCAGAGATATATTCATAAATCATCCAGACAAATATTTTCTTCCTGAATTTGGCAAATATTTTTCCACATCTGGGATCCTTGAACCATGTCCAATATTCCATGCTGAGCTTTTAAACCTATTTCCTGTACTTTATACATTCAAATATCCTTATTTGTGTCAATATGACGACAAAATGTACATAAGGACAAAATTTTCAGTTAATTTCCTGATTTTGATGTATTCATTTTCATTTAAACTGTTTTATTTCATATTGAAAGAGCCTCCTTCATAAAATGTATTTGTTAATATCTTTTCCCATTATTTTAAAATATTAGCTAACATTTACTGAAAACTTACTATGTGTCAGACATTTTTCCAACATGTTTATATATGTATATATTGTATATGTTACGTATACATATATAATTAAATCTGAAGTATAAATCCTGATTTAAAGCAATATTAAAAATACAAAACTGAAAAACCATATCAATAAAAACAGACTCAAACCCATACATTTCATATTTAAAATTTTTTCCAGCTTTATTGAGGTATAATTGACAATAAAAATAATACATATTTAAGTTGCACAACATGATGTTTTAATGTATGCATACACTGTAAATGATTACCACAATCAAGTTGATTAACATATCCATCACCTCACGTAATTAAAAATTTTGTGTGGTGAGAATACCTGAGATCTACTCTCTCAGCAAATTTCAAGTATGCGATACATTATTATTAACTATAGTCACCATGCTGTACATTAGGTCTCCAGCACTTATTCATCTGATAACTGGAAGATCATACTCTCTGGCCAGCTTGTCCTTATTTCTCCATCCCTTAGGCCCTGTTAACCACCGTTCTAGTCTCTGTTACTATAAAAGTTCAACTTTTTTATTTTTTAATTTTATTTGGTGAGGAAGATTGGCCCTGAGCTAACATCTGTGCCAATCTTCCTCTAATTTGTACGTAGGACACCACCAAAGCATGGCTTGCTGAGTGGTGTGTACGTCCACACCAGGGATCCAAACCTGTGAACCCCGGGCTGCTGAAGCAGAGCACACGAACCTAATCACTATGCCACTGGGCCGGCCTCAGTTCAACTTTTTTATATTCCACATATAAGTGAGATCTTACAGTATTTGTCTTTCTCTGTCAGGCTTATTACACTTAGCATAATGCCCTCCAGTTTGTCGGAAATGGCAGGATTTCCCCCTTTCTCATGGCTGAATAATATTCATCTATAAATATATATCCAATTTTCTTTATCCATTCATCTACTGATGGGCATTTAAGCTGCTTCTACCTCTTGGCTATGTGAGTAATGCTGCAATGAACATGTGAGTGCAGATATCTCTTTGAGATCCTGATTTCAATTCCTTTGGATATATACCCACAAGTGGGATTGCTAGGTCTTATGGTAGCTCTATTTTTAATTTTTGTGGAAGCTTCATACTGTTTTCCATAATGGCTGTATCAATTTACATTCCCACCAATGGTATATAATCTACATCCTCACCAACACTTGTCATCTTTTGACTTTTTGACAAGAGCCATTCTGACAAGTTTAAGGTGATATCTCATTGTGATTTTGATTTGCATTTCCCTGATGATTAATGATGTTGAGCACCTTTTCATATACCTGTTGACTGTTTATTTTTTTCGGAGAAATGTCTATTCAGGTCCTTCGCCCATTTTAAATTGGTTTGTTTTTTTGCTGTTGAGCTGTACAAGTTCCATAAATATATTTGGATATTAACCCCTTATTGGATATATGACTTGCAAATATTTTCTCCCTTCCACAGGTTGCCTTTTCACTCTGTTGATCATTTTCCTTGCAGTGCAGAAGCTTTTTACTTTGATGTAGTCCCACTAGTCTATTTTTGCTATTGTTGCCTCTGCTCTTGGTGTCAGATCCAAAAATCACTGCAAAGATCAACGTCAAGGAGCTTTTCCTCTGGTTTCTTCCATATTCTTGATGCCTTTGTCAATTATTAATTGATCGTATATGTCTGGGTTTATTTCTGGGCTCTCAATTCTGTTCCATTGGTCTGTGTGTCAGTTTTTACGCCAGTACCATACTGATTTGACTACTATAGCTTTGTAATATAGTTTGAAATCAGAAAATGTGATACCTCCAGATTTGCTCTTCTTTCTTATGACTGCTTTGCTGTTTGAGGTATTTTCTTGTTCCATTTGAATCTTAGGATTGTTTGTTCTGTTATTAGAATGTTAAACTATCTTTAACATGCAAATCATGCATGTTAAACATGCTGTTGAATTTGGTTTGCTAGCATTTCGTTGAGGATTTTCGCATCTATGTCCATCAGGGATATTGACCTGTAATTTTCTTTTCTTGTAGTCTCCTGGCCTAGGTTTGGTATCAGGATGATGCTGGCTACATAGAATAAGTTTGGAAGTGTTTGCTCTTTTATTTTTGGAAGATTTTGAGAAGGACTGTATTAATTCTTTAAATCTATTAAATCATCTTTAAATTCTTTAAATCTATTAAAAGCTATTAAAACAATGACTTGAATCCTTTTAAAATTATATCATGTCCATGTTATGAATGTGCATATTTCATCATTTTTATGATTGATATAAAATACAAAGCATATAAATAAAATATGCCATATATATTCATATATATAAATATTTTTATATACTATACCCAAAAAAATCCACTTTCTGAAATTCTCTGTCTTATATTTTCACATTTTTTTAGAACTAGACACACATTTTTACCTACCTCATCATAGAATCTGCATGTTTGTAGCTAGGAGATTGTGGACCATGTAAAATATTTCACAGTCTTAAAATTACTAAAATGATATAATATTTGTGCCTAAAAAGTGTAGCTTCCTTCCATACTCAACCCAAAAATAGTTTGCTTTTCTTAACCTCATGTTATCAACAACTGAAAATAGGCAATAAATTACATCCTAATATAAAAATATCCACCAACTTTTTTTCTGTTATTTTCATCAATTTATTGAGTAAATTGAATTAATCTTTTGTCAGACAATAAAGGTTCACTGAATGGATGAATGAAAACCAAGCACAGCAATTAAAGAACACTCAGTCTGGATTATTTGATGGTGTGTTAAGAATTAGGCTTCCAAGACATGGTGAATTACATTATTCACACAACATTAAGGTTGAGCAAATATCGCGTCTATTAATGTTGCTATTCTAAACCTCATTCTCCCTATTAGAAATTAAGACTATTAGATTAAACAATTGAAATTCACCTTGAAAACCATTTAATATCACACATAACCATATTGATAAATGAAATTACACACACACATACACACTTAATCTAACTGAATATTGAATTTTAACTAAAATTCTGCCTCACCATAAATAAATCTCCAATTTGCTCTTTGTTTTGTTTTCACTAAAAACAGAAGGTACAGCCCTACTAAAAACAGAAGAGGGAAAACCACAGCTATGCATAAAATCAACATATGAGGAATACTTTTTTTTGACTTGACCTCTTTGAGGATCCACGCTCTGAGTTTTTCATATATTCATACACATGCATGTGTGTGTTTGTGTACACACACACATTTAGGAAATAGTTCCTCAGAATTCAAACTGGAGCTTTGAGTAAACCCTACACATAGTTTGAATGATAGGATATAAAAATTCATTCTTGGCAAGAGTCTCTAAGAAGTTTATATTTACACACTTAACTTTTCAAAAGATACACTTATAGGTAAATCAGAAAATTAATATTTGATACCAGTGTATTATAATCTCAGTAAATTTTCAGGTTAAAATGTAGATCTTAAAATAATGTAAAAATGAAAATACTTTTAAAAATACTTAGATATTTTAGTTTTTCATATTATAATGATAAGTTTACTGGGAAGAACATTGAAAGCCAATACTGTAGTCCCAGAATTGAGTTTATGAAATTTTGTGGAAATAAATAATCACTGTTCCTCTTGGAGCCTATGAAAGCTTAAATGCTTTGTTCTCCAATGAAATTTTAGTTTTCATTTTCTATGGTTTAGGACTGGCAAAGTGAACTGTAATGTTTAGAGGAACATCTGGTTATATAACTAACATGTAAAAATGCAGACTTACAAATTAATGCCAGTTTTTATTGAATTCTTAGTTTCTTGATATTTTTGATTTTTACATACCTCTCAAAATATCAGTCCTTATGAGTCTGATTTGGCACAGCAAAAAGTGAAGTGGTAATCCAGAAAGGGAAGAAAATGTTCCCATAAATATCCTCCTGGAGTATTTCCTTGAAATTGCTTGGCACAGAACCATTAATGTGTGGCTGGAGGGTGGAGGTGGAGGCGGAGTTGATAAAAAGAACGTATGTGTTTTCTTTACTCGAAAATACATTTACTTTCTCTCACTCTTGAAATGTTGTGCAAAGTAATTTTTAAACTATAAAACTCTATATAATGCTAAATATTCTGATTATTTTAAGATCTGATATCTGATATCAATGATTTAATTTTGTGACAAAATGATATACTCATTTTTGCAAAGAGATCCAACTCCATTGCATAAGACATTTTTAAGGTGGAGATAATAGTTTCATTCACTAATGACACTCCCCAAAACAAACAAACAAAAAGGAAAAGAAATATTTTTTATTTTAAAGCAGACAAAAAATTTAGACATTTTAGTGAGGAAGCTCAGGACTTCAAAACATAGTCTGAACCCAAACAGAAACATTAATTTTGAATGTTCCCTAAGAGGCAGCTACAAACAGAGCTATCAATAGTCAATACAAAGGAGAGAATTTGGTCAAACTCCTGACATAAGAGATTCATGAGTTTGTTGATTTCAAGTGAGGCTGAAGCAGACTTTGATGTTGTGGGGTCTAAGAGTCTTCCGGAACCTACTGTCACATGCATTTATTCAGCATTAGAAACCTCTGTGAGAAGGCATCAGGATTGCCAGGGAGGAAGCATACAAATAACCTTTCCCTCAAAACACTTATTTCTTTTTTGTTCTGGAGGATCGAGACAATTCCAAAGTAAGAATATTCCTCTAAAATCTGAGCATATTAAATATTCAACAATGTCTCAAAGATGTCTTCCAACTTTCACAGTCAGCATTTATTTTGCCATCTTGCCTTTGAGAACTATTTCCACATGTTAATCTACACAGCACAGAGGCAGCTCGTACTTTTTAAATGTATCATTTTAAAAAAATCAATAGGGTAGCTGGGCTGGCATATAAAATATATTCTCTGGTAATTTATATATTTTCAACAAAAGTCTTCACTTTAGAAGGCACTTAAGCTTCAACTCCCACAAATACTTTTTCCCTGTCTCAAATTTCAGGCAACAAGAGTGCCAGAAGATTTGGAATTTGTATAACCCCAAACTGTGTTTTCCTAACTAATCTTGGCAAGCTTAAAACCCTGGAAAGTCACAATTCACTTCCCAGGCGATCATCCTGGACAGCTCAGCAGCAGAAAAGCAGAACAGGATATCCAGCTATTGAACAGGGCCGCCGGCCCAGGTGGCCAGCCGTGCAGCTGCGGAGAGCGTCCTACCAGGAGGGCAGCTCGGGGCCGCAGGAAGACCATGTTCCTTTCCTCTGTCTGTTTTCAGCTAGAGAGGAAAGTACAGTCTGCCCTCCCCACACCCTGCCTGCCGACACAGCTCTTTTCAGCAATGGTGAAAAGAGGGTACGTCTCTAACAATAAATGTCAGAAGAGGAACAAATCATTTATGAGATTCACGAGGCCCCAAGTCAAGCAGATAGTTGACTGTTGAAAAATAGTTTCGGTTTTATATTGTACTGAATGAAACATAACATCATAGATGTGAGGCCATTTAAGACCAATCGCTTTTGTACCTAAATATATAGGATGAAAAATTATATAGGATGGATTAGAAGGCTGTGGTTAATTACGGGTTCTCTGGCCTTGTGTTAAGAATTCCATGACGGGAATTTTCATCACTGTTGAGGACAAAGTCGTCTTCCTGATACCACTCTTCTATTTTTCTATTTTACCTTTTTTTGTCTTTTAAGAAGAATGATTTTTATTCAAGCTAAGACATCCTCAGGACATTTTTCCTCAGAATTCTGTTTGTATTTACAAAATGTCTCTCTTTCTCCAGTTTCATTGATATAATTGACATACAGCAGTGTATAAGTTTGAGGTACACAGCATAATGACTTTCATATTTTGTGAAATGATTACCACAATAAGTTTAGTTAACATCCATCATTTCATACAGATAGAAAGAAAAAATGTTTTTTCTTTGTGGAAATAATTCTTAAATTAGACAATAAGGAAAAGCAGAAGAGTCATAGGAAAATATATATTTCCAAAATTGATGAAGTGAATTAACACTTATCATTATAAATCAATGGCAAAAGATATTTTTTAAAATTTCTGTTAAGTATTTTTAGAAAGAGAGAAAGTACAGACTCTTTTGGGAGAAAATGTAATTTTTCAAATCTAACAGACATTTTAGTTTATAAAATAAAATTTCAAAAATAATCATTTTGTATATAATTGTATTTCCAATTAGTAGGGTAATGAACATGTCCATTTATTTCTATACCTGAAATTCAATGAATGTTATATATACAATAAATAGATGACAGAGAGATAGATGATAGGTAGGGACAGATAGATAGATGATAGATACAATAAAGAAATAGATGCTAAGTCTTGACAGCTGACAAATCAGAGGCCAAAAATAGTATCTTCAGTTTAGTTGTCATTTTGTGCATAAGTAAATTAAAAATAATTCTGAACATTAAAATTTTCTTCTTCAGTTAGCCACAAGAATATTGATTGAAATCTGAATTACAGTGAAAAAGTATTCTGAGACTATTGAACTATTTACAATTGCAATATATAATCAAGATCACCCATATGAGCACATAATTAATAAGTGTACATCAGAGACCTTTTCATTAACTTAAATATCAATAATTTTATTGCTTCCCTAAAGCTAAAAAAATTTCATTTTAAAAATAAATATCAAATTATTTTTAATTTGCAATGTAAGAATTACCAGTTTAGATAAATTAATCCATTGTTGGTGAACAATGTTGTTGGTAAACACTGCTCACACGGTCTATACATTAGGGAGCATGAGCAGTATTAATCACCAAAATAATTAAGAATTGATCCACTCTGCCATATATCTATGGGATATATTTCATCTTGATGTTGTTTTCTCCTTTTATTAAACAAATGACTGCTTAATCAGAAATATTCATTCTTTTAATCTCAATCATCTTCTTATAAATTAATAAAGAAACATAACATTTTAGTCCCCATCAGTATTCAGGTAAATTATATCAACTCCTACTTAGATTGTATTTAAGAGCTAGTTTACCATACATTAAATTGTTTAGAAATCCGGAAGAATTTTTTTCCATCTGGGCAAATCTGGTAGTAATTTCATATTCCTTACTAAATTTGAGATTTTCTTGTGTATGTGTGCATGTGTGCATGTGTGTACTAAACTCTTTTTTTAGTTTGATTTTCAGGTAAATATAGTCAACCAAGAAAAATCAGAAATTCAGAGAAGCAGCAAAAGAAAACCATCCAGAAATCCACTGCTCAAAAGAAACACATTGTTAATATTTTAGTCTATGTATTCAGAATTTTCTGAGAACAAACTGATTTTAACCAAAAAAGGTGACATTGACATAAATACTGTTTAAGTATGTTTATTTTCTCTTATTATATTGTGACTATATTTTCTATCAATCCATACACATTTGCACTATCGTTTGTAAAATCTGCACCACATTCCATTTTATAAATGTGCCCTAACTTATTTAAACAATCTCTATTGCTAAACATTTACTTTGCTTCTGATTTTCCACCATTATAAAAGATCCTGTAATTATTATTTCATCAAATCTTCATTATATCTAAGATAAATTCCTAATAATGGCGTTACTGAGCAAAAATCATTATCTACTTTTAGGGCTTCAGATTAACATTGCCAAATTTTCCTCAGGAACAGGTTCTATCAATTTACTCTCCCGTGAAGAGTGTATGTGAATACCTGTTTTTGTGAATATTCTCTGTCACTGGATATTATTAAAAAATAAAATAAGAACTCTGGCTCAATTACTTTGTTCAGACATGATATCCCATTGTTTTTTGTTTGCATTTCTTTCAATCTCCTTATATTAATTTTAAAAATTTCTTTACTGACCATTAGAATTATTTTTCTTTGCTGACTGCCCATTGTTGCATTCTACATACTCTGTACATTTTTTATCTTCAGTAGTTTCTTTTTGCTATTTTATTTTTCTATATGAAAGTTATTAACTATTTGTTTGTTACAAAGGAAGCAAATACCTTTCCAGATGGTTGTTTGCAAAATAGCTTTTCAGTAGGAGGATATTTTGGAATTAGGCAAATGTGGGCTTCAAATCTGAATTCTATCACTCACTGTCTATGTGGCTTTGGAGGAGCCACTATGGCTTGCTAAGACTCAGTTTTATCATACATAAAATGGAGACGATAAGACCTGTGGACATAAATACTAAGCAATATGTCTAGGAAACAGCAAGTACAAACTTAATGATAGTGATTATTATTTTCATTATTCGTAGTATTTTAGACACTTAGGCACTAGTCAAGTTTTGTGAAGCCAAATCTCTGTCTTTATGGTTCCTAAAACAGTTAAGTTATAAAAGTTCAGACTCAGGAAGCAGTCTTGAGTTGGAAACCTGGCTCTGGTTTTGAGAGGTTTGATTTTAAGCAAGTTATTTAACCTTTCTGAGCCTCAGTTTTCTCATATGAAAAGTAGACTGATATTAGTACCTATCTTAGAAAGGTGTTGGGATAATAAAAGAAAGTATTGCTTATAAAGGGTCTAGCATACTGCTTGAGACGTAAAAAAAAAAAAAAATCCCAATAAACTTTAGCTTTTATAACTGTGAGGATGATAATTGCCTTTCTGCTTTTAGGTGCTCTTCCATTAATTAGGGTTTTCTTAACTGTTCGAAGGGCATGAGGGGAATTCTCTGGGTTTCACAATATGACATAATCCAGCTGATTATCATAGAGACTTGCTTTGTTGCATCCTGATGCTGGCGGCTCCAGTGGACTCCCTCACCCTGGCTAAGAAAGTTTTTCTGGGGGAATATCACTGATTGGGTAGGAGGTCTTGAGAAATCTATTATCATATTTTAATGATGCTGTGCTTGATTTCTGGTGCCTCAAAAAACACTTGCACTTTAGCCTAACTGAAATATGCGGTCTTTTTACTCTCCTTTTTGTAATCTCCAAAATGAAAAGATGTATTTTAACAAAAGTGATCTTGGACTCTTAAAAACAGACACAGTTAACTCTATATGAACAGGATTAATCCCAGCTCCTCAAAAAGGACAGAATCCTATATTGATGGAAGGGGGGCGCATTCACACAGTGTGGCCCTGAGAAGGCGGATAAGAGGAAGCAATCATTTCCGAGTTAGGTCATGTTGCTCCATCAGTGGCCCTGGCTTTGTATTCAGAAAATAAGATTTTCAAGACACACTCTGATCTTCTAACTGGGGGAGGTCTAAATAATCGCTTGGATGTTGGAGCAGTGAATGTGCGTAAATGGGCTCCTATCAATTGGCAGATACCACTTTTATGGATGTAAATATCACCACAAAACAAATGTTTTCCCTCCCTCTTGAGGACCAAGCAAGACGGCTTTCTGTACTGCATGCGTTCTTATTTCAGTTTAACTGGTCTTTGGGACAAAGGATTTGCAAATCAGGATAATTTTTTAATATGCAAATTTTGTCAAGATTTTTCCTGTGCAGCAGGTCTTAATTTCTATTGAATTGCATTCCTAAATAGCTCACTTTCCTTCATCTTTCATTGGCCAGATTTCTTATTGGTTAGCTTTCTGGTATACCCTGACTTTGTCCCCAGGTGTACTAAGTAGTCAGGCTCTAGAGATGATATTTTCATCCTTTAGATATAGAACTTTCCGTCAGTCAGCCATGAATTTAGGCAGAGGAGTACTGAAGGCTCCAACATAAATCTGACAGTCGGGAAGTCATCCCATTCTCACTCATCTCTCATACTTGAGCAGGTCCATGTTCTTCTTCCTGCTGATGTCTTCTAAGCTCGTCAGTCTCAGTGGTGTCATGTGAGTCTTACTGTCTCACCTCTTTATCCACTGTACTTCAACCAGAAGGCATGATCCTTTCTTCAAACCATGATTCTCACCCATCTTAAAATGTATGCAAATTTGAATATTAGCTACTCCTGACTTAGGATTCACAGCTACTTCTCATTGAAGGGGAGAAAAGATGAGAATATTTCTTGTTTACATTAATATTATTTAGCACCAGACACAATTATCCCCATCCAGGTTCAGCTATGTTTCACATTTCTGCTCAGCAAGATATCCATTTCCTATCTTCAGAAGTAAATATTAAGCATAAAAAATTTCTTGGAATCGCAAATTCTGTAGTCTTTTATTGATATAAAGGTCCTATTATATATTGTTTTTGAAGACAATTCTATGTGCTATGCAGTGTTTACCAGGTAAATCCATTAAATTCAAGTCAGATTTCTTTGTGCTACTCATCTCTGTTTGGGGAAAAACGTAAAAATCTTTGAACCAAGTGCCATTTATGTGAAAGAAATAATTTGAAAAGGAAATGTTTCTCCTTCACAATGTTTAATTTTATCAAATAATGAAGGGAAAAAATAGAACTTGACTTCCACTTTATGGAGACAAATACTATCCTTTGAGAAAAGCCTCTTGTTTTGTGAAGTGGTCCCAAGAGACAGCTGGCATATTCAAGATATAACAACTACTCTGGAGAGCAATGAATACAAACACATACAACAAAATCTGTCACTCAGTGGCTAATATTCATGAACTATCAACAGAGAAATCAAGTTCATAATGCAAGCAGAAAACCTATTTCCTCAGTGTGTTTCTGATAAAACAGACAACATAAACAAATTATGAAAAGCTTTATTGTAGCAGACCCATGCGGTATTCTGCCGCTGCCAGTGCAATCCCATAATTCAATTAACCAAGACCACAGGTAGAGTAGAGAACACAATTATAATCACCAACAATGTTGCCAGGCGCGCCTCTACTATGGGGACATACTTCCCTCAGGTTTTTGTGGAAGATATTTGTATATCATAAATAAATAAAAGGGGAAGATGCAAATAAATTGCACTCATTATCTTTCACAAGGATCATCCAAAGAAAATGTCAAATCCAAGCTAAAACTCTCAGTTATGTCTGGTAGAAATATGCTTTTATGTCTTTCCATATTATAAAGCTCTGGTTCCTCATTCTCCCCTATGGCACTGACAAATTAAAGTTACATCATCCTCATCAATTCACATCCACTTAGCATGCACGAGCGGTGTAGCACTGTGATTAGCAGAAAGCATTACCAAAAGGGTTCCCTAACTCAGTATCAGATACTACTGACTCGACAACTAGAGAAAAAACCTACATTATCACAAGTTATTAAAATGCAAAATTCCATTGAATAATGGATTTGCTTTAGTTAAGTAAACACATTGGTATGATTGGCTTAAAAAACACTGATGGCGAAAATTCAAGCTTTATTTTATTTTGCGTTATTAATATTACGGAAGGTTTCCAAAGGCACAGATTGCAAACGTCTAGTGCTGTTTCTCATTCTACTGGCCAAATGTCCTACTAGCCTTTTGGATGAACTGAAAATACAGATAAAAGTCATCCTTTCAACTGATAGTCATGTAGCATTCAAATGTGTGGATAATGAAATTCCAACAGTCTTCCCATTAGATGTACCTTATGGTAATATGGTCTTTGGCTAGGATTAGATCAAGTCCGTGGTTTCTCTGATCTTGGGGAGTCTGATTCATAAAAGTACATTCTAACATGGCAGGCGTGGATGTTTCTGATGGGGTGAGCTGCCTCCTTGCTTATTTGTGTGTGACTTTTTTCCATGGGTCCCCAAAGTCCTACTCCTTCTAGGATGTCACAAAAAGGGCAAAAGCCCCACCCATGCCCATTACCTGGCCCTTTCCGTCCGAATGCCTGATTCTGTACCCATCCATGCCTTGCGCAGGAATGAGTGCTGTTCTAAGGTCTAAGTGTGTTCTTCAGGGAGAGAGCACATTCACCTGGGAAAGGCCCAAAGAAGCTAGGCCTGATAGCTGCATACAGACTTATTTTTTTCCCATTATGTATCTTTATTTTTTTATTGAGGTAACACTGGTTTTAAACATTATATAAATTTCAGGCATACATCATTATATTTTGATTTCTATGTTGACTACAACATGTTCACATCAAATATATAAAGAATTCATACAACTCAACAACAACAAAAAAACCCAATTAAAAAATGGGCAAAGGATCTCAACAGACATTTCTCCAAAGAAGATATACAGATGGCCAACAGACACTTGAAAAGATGTTCAACATCACCAGTTGTTAGGGAAATGCAAATCAAAACAACAATGAGATATCACCTCATGACCGTCAGAATGGCTGTAATTAACAAGAAAAGAAATAGCAAGTGTTGGAGAGGATGTGGAGAAAAGGAAACTCTCATACACTGCTGGTAGGAATGCAAACTGGTGCAGCCACTGTGGAAAACAGTATGGAGATTGCTCAAAAAATTAATAGAACTACAGTATGATCCAGCTATTCCATTTCTGGGTGTTTATCCAAAGCACACGGACTTTTATATAAATTATAAATAATGTAGAGTAACCTGAAATAATTCTGGTAAAAATGGCTTTCAAAATGAAGACCAAAATAGGTATCAAATACAAGGGCTATATGAAGATTTTAAGAAGCCTTACACACTAAAAAATCTTGGTATCCCCTCCTTACCACTCATCTATACAAATTTAAAATAAAAACAATACTGAACCGCAAAATAGTATAAGAACATCCAAGAAAGTTCAAATTTCTTTTGATAGCATTTTTAATGTCAACATAAAAGTCTTTGCCATCACTTCCCAAAATATTTCTGAGGCCATACCTTATGTCCTGTAAACATGCTTATCTGTCAATTGTACACTCTAGCCAAGGGAGTAGTTATCAATTTCTTTTCTTTATGAACATCTAGAAGCAACTGAGAAATCTTGGTCAAATCACTTCATGTCCTCAGGCCACAGTTTCTTTCACCTATGAAAGAAGTGAGTTGGAACTAGGCTGACTTCCTAACATTCTGCATTGTAAAGAACTGTACGGAAAATAAGAAAGGATAGTATTGTCTCCTTTTCACAGGTAAAAACGTAGATGCAGAATTCTAGTGCATAATTTGTCACACTTAAAAAAGAACATAAAATGTTGGAGTGATGAGTGAAAAGGAATTTCTACTTAAATTTCCTTGGTATTTGTACGACTTCTAGTACATGTCAGCACTACGATAAAGCCTCATCCTTGTCCTCATCAAGTCCTGCCTGATCCATGAAGCTTTCTCAGGCTGTTCCAGTACCAGAACTTTCACTAAACTTTGCTAAAATCTTAGAAGACTTAGTTACATATTATCAAGTGTGTCTGTTATCTGTTTCTAACTTGAATCCCAAGACATACTGTATACTTCAAAGTAGAAACTATATTTTGTATTTCACTATATTCCTCACCTAATCTAGAAAGTTACTCAGTGTATGGGGGGAGTGGCTAAAAATTGGTTGTTAATTTCTTTGTCAACCTTTGACTAATGAGGAACTAGCAAATTAATACACAGAAAACAATATAAAGTAGAGCTCAATTTTTTCATATCTGGCCTAGTCATTCCCTCTCAGACAACTGTTTTCATCTGCCTAGAATGTCATTTTCTATATTAATAATGCTTTCTTTGACCCAGCTTTGAATTATCAGTACAATGTCTATTTCCTGTTTCATGGTAGGAAATTTTAAAAAGCGCTTTCTAGTTATACTTTGAATTGTTTAAAATACTCTGATCTACACTGTGGAAAGAACAATTTACCAATTTTTAAAAAGGTGACATACTATTGATCCAATAATTTTTATTATTGTTCAGTTGATGTACTTGAGATTTTTCAACCTTTTTGTAACAATACACTCATTTCTACATATTACTATAGTCTTTAATTCCTCTACCTTTTATTTTCAGGATAGAATTCCATCACCCACTAGTATTTAAAAGGACATAATACCACAAACCACTAACATATTGCTTTCCTTTGGGATGCCAATACAGAGAGTCACTATTAGCAGACAGTAATTCTCTTAGCCACCATCATATGATTAGAAAGAGACTGGCTTCCTAATGGAACTTTTTTTTATTTTTTAAAGATTTTATTTTTTCCTTTTTCTCCCCAAAGCCTCCCGGTACATAGTTGTATATTCTTCGTTGTGGGTCCTTCTAGTTGTGGCATGTGGGACGCTGCCTCAGCATGGTTTGATGAGCAGTGCCATGTCCGTGCCCAGGATTTGAACCAAGGAAACACTGGGCCTCCTGCAGCGGAGCGCACAAACTTAACCACTTGGCCACGGGGCCAGCGCCCCTAATGGAACTTTTATGACAAACTATTTTGTGTGTTGTTATATTTGGCTTATAAGTCACTAAGAGAACACAAATACTGGAAAAGGCAATTCTGTCATTGACTCTAACAGCATTTCAAAGAAGAAAAAGGCCAGTTTAAAGCTATTTTACATCATTCTTGTCACCATTTTCCCAGAAACTTGAGCCATTTTTTCTCAACAATTATTCATGGAGATAACATTGACAGTATCAGATTTTATCTCACATGTATAGAGAAAGCATAGTTTTCTCTATATCTGCACTGCACATGTGGCTATTAAGTATCTGAAATGTGACTAGTTCAAATTGAATGTCCTATAAATGTAAAATGCACATAGGATTTCAAAGACTGAGAACCAAAAATTAAGAATATCTTGTACATAATTTTTTTACATGTATTACATGCCGAATGACAATATTTTGGCTATCTTGGGTTAAATAAAATTTGTTGTTAAAATTAATTTTACTGGTTTAATCCTACTTTTTAAAAATGTGGCTGCTAAAAATTTTAAATTACATATGCAACTCACATTCTGTTTCTATTAGGACGGTTCTGCTGTAGGCAATTCATTTTATTTTCCATATCACATGACCAGCTATGAGCATATATTTTGTAAAAAAAGTGTCTTAAAATTTTCTCTTCCCAAAAAATACAACTTTAAATGTATGGTTAGATGCTCAATGTCACTTTTATTTCCCTATAGAGTACCCAGAAGTTATTCAGAGTGAAAAAATTAGATTTAATAGGAATTTATCTTTTCACATGTCTAATATTTCTTTGTTATACGTGTACATGTGTGTTTCCAGCATGACTCCTTCCCGGGGAAGGTTAAGGCTGCACCGGAAGGCCTTCCTTACCTCGGAAACTGTCTTTTAAGAAGGTCGATGTAATAAGCATATCCCAAATGATTTGTCACAGAAATAATTAAACCTAGTGTTCAAATCCACATCTTAAAAAAGCTATCTTCCTTCTGAGAATTAGCGAATTTGTCCTAATTGATTTATTTGTACGTTACAAAGCTGAACTGCCACTCTTCTAATAAAAGCAAACAAATCTCCTACACTTAATAAATATTTGTCGCAATACACAAGTAAACATTTGCACTGAGTATTTCCCTGGGATTGAAATTATTTTTCCTCATATCAGGTAAGATTCAAGTGTATTCTCACCCTAACGGCATGGGGGAGAGGAAGAAACGCACGCGCACATAGTTCTTTTATAATTCTTTGCCTCATTTTAGATCATGCATTTGCAGGCTGAAATGTTACTGTCTGGTATCATTGTGAGGTGTGAGATACGTGTGCGTGTGTTTGGGTGTGTGTTGTTTTTGCGTCTCAACCTCCTTGGGTTTGTTGGGGCTGGAAGGAAGGGAAGGAGGTCTGTGAAAAGGGGTGGTATCGAGGAAACGGGGTGTGAACTCTTGTGTTAACAATGAGGGCTGTAGGCTCGTTTTGTGATTTAAGATAGAAAGATTAATTTCATTAAGAGCCCAACCCAGGCCTCCAACAGCGCTTATCACCGCTCTTCAGAGAGGAAGTGGCCATTTTTCGTTGTTGCAAAACAAACAAACAGTGCTTGTTTTTGTAGCCCTGACCTAAGATCTCTCCCACTGTATCTCTCACTGTTTGCAAAACTCCTCCCTGGGTCCAGTAGCAGGTGTGAGGGAATTGAAAACAAAATGTTTAAACTGATCAGTCTCTTTCGCATTGAAGAGCTCTGTTACCATTTGAGTTCTTGGAAAGGCACGGCTGAGGTCGACAGCTTGATTACACGGAGCGGCTGCTGCCAACTGGCAGACATTTTCCAAGGTCAGGGAGAGTCTAGAGAGCGAAATATATTTCTTGTCTTTTATTTTTAAGTTTAATATTTACATTTGTTTATATAAGTTGAATCCTGTCAAGAAAAGTTTCCATCTGGATAAAGGGAGACGAAAAAACAGAAGTGCAAGTTTTAACGTGACTGGAATATTTGCAGTTGAGGGGAAAATAATCCTGCATCAGAAATCTAGAGGTGTTAAACAACCTAATAGGCCTGTTTAGGGGGAGAGATTTTGCAATCAGGAGCCCATCCATTTTCAAAACCCTGAGACTTGTTGGGAAAAATGTCTTCCTTAAGCTGTGGTGTCGTCTCCTCTCTTTGAATAAATCAATCGAAGCAAGTAGGAGCTGCCAGCTAAATTTATACATTACACAATCCATATGCACAAGCTGGGCCTCCAGGTACATAATTAGGTGCAGTCTATATGTCTATAAAGAGTCCTGGGTCTGCTTCATTTTAATGTGGTCATTCTTGTTCAGTTTATGAGGACGTGCCTCCCTAGGACTTTTGAGAATTGAGTCATTTGGTTCCTGGCCTTGTATAGAATTGCAGACGACATGTATTGGGGAATGGTGAGTATGAAGAAAGGGGAAAAGACCTGTGCCATTCATCTTTAGGATTGCAAACAAGCTTATTTTTCAAATCATAATTCATTTGAGATAGCCTAGTCCATACTGACATAATTCCTCAAATACAAAGTGAATTATATTACTCTCATTATAGGGGTGGATCACACCAACACAGGCCCCTTAAAGCTGAGAGAATCTTCCTCTGTCCTCCCTCAGCCCCTGACCCCAACGTGCAACACACACATACCACGCAGACTCATACCACAAAAGTAGAACATACATACAACACATTCCCACACTCACATACCACAAATAGAAACATGCACACACACACTCCAAACATACCACACACATACAGACACACACACCATTTCCTATGATCATTTGACATCTTTTGCCTAATGCTTGTTTCTTCCCGTCTTCACCATTTACTCAACTTATTAGGTAATTTATTAAATCTTTCTAAGACTCTATTTCCACATATGAAATAAGGATAATAATCATAATCCCACATAGTGTTATGAGAATTAAACAAAGTAAAACGTACAAAGTATGTCAAAGTGCCTGGTATATGACAAGGGCTCAGTAAATGCTGGAAATTGTCAGGATATTATTAAAACTCTGCATCATGGAAGTCCTTCTAACAGTTCTATTTCACTTCTGAAGGGGCTTTCAAGGAATAATTTCCTGAACACAAGGGATGGTTTAGCCTGGTAATTATCACATGAATTTCACTTTTGTATTATACACTTTTTCATTATAAACTGTTCAGAAATTCTCCCCATCTCTAGGGTTTACATGAAAATCTGGTCTTATTTCTATTGCCAACTGGAGAAGTCATTGGTGGCTGGGAGCAGAGTTGTCTTCTGGGAAATACGTAAGAAATGATTAAAGAAATATATTTTAAAATGACAAATAAATTTACATAAGTAAATAAGAAATGATTATAGGACAAGAAAATTTATCAGCATGGGTGTGTAAGGCTCTGCACAGATGTTCACTGACCCCACACGTGACACAAATGTCAATATACTGTCGTATGTACTAAGCCTATGTCAAAAAAAAAAAGAACGAAACACAAAAAACACAAAGAGGTAGTTAAGCAGCAATGCTGAAAGTAATAATTTGCCAAGCACACAGAAATGTATTTTTAGAGTTGTTTTTATTTTCAGTCATGCTTCTTTATAATATTGTCAAACACTAAGTTGATGTTGAGTAGACCAACTGGCTCGAAGAAATTGCAGCTTTGTAATTTTCACTTCTAAGACTTGGGCTTTTCAACCTACGATTTTCTCCAGGCTAGTTCAACTAGGCTGCATGTCAGATTCTGCGAAAATGATTATCTGCACTGCAGGCTACTTAATAAAGAGCCCATGAAAGACAGTGGTTAGCCCTTTGGGGGCGCGTCCATTAGCAAGTAAGAGAGGCTGCGATTAGCAAAATGCTCCTTATTATATGGAGTCTATTCCTCACAAGTCAAGAAAAATCCCTCTCCAGTAAGTATTTTCCATGGAGTATAATGACTGTAATTTGGTGGAAAGAAATACTGATCTTTTCTAAGACTCAGGCAGTATTTTCCTTATTCTTTGGTTTTAGTCAATGTGGAGAACACACATGTAAATGAACTTCCCACTGCTTTGGTTTGATGTGCGGGTCTCTGCAGGGCAGACTCTTTGGTACCATCTGCAATTTGCCCTGCAGATACCTTTAAATCCCCTGAGCATCACTGGACTCTGGTGAGTGAGGCCAAGGAGACCCCTGCTGAAAGTATCCCCCACTCCTACTCTTTCTTCTCAAAAACAGCATTCATGGCGCTGACAGATTGGTCTTTTCTAAACAAAAATATGGCAACATCACTCTATTCATTAAGATTCCTCATGGATTCCCCATTATCTACTTGATACAGTCCAACTCCTGGGCATAGCCCTCTGGAAACTTCTGTCCACCAAAAGAGCCTCACCTCCAGGGTTCCCAATATCACGTGCTTTCATGAGCCTAGCATTTGGCAGCTCCTCCAATAACTCACATTTTTTATTCCCTATCTCCAAGACTTTATAATATTGCTCCTTTATTACAGCGTGAAACACTATTTGTATTAGTTTGCTAGGGCCGCCACAACAAAGTACCACTGGGTGGCTTCAGTAATAGAAATTTATTGTCTCACAGTCCTGGAAACTAGAAAATCTGAGATCAGGGTGTTGGTTCCCTCTGAGGGCTGTGGGGAAGAATCTGGATTATTATCCCAGTCTCTCCTTCATGTTCACATGGCGTTCTCCCCGTGTGCCGGTCTGTCTCCAAATTTCCTGCTTTTTAGAAGGACACAAGTTGTGTTGTATTAGGACCTACCCTAAGGACTTCATTTTAACTTGGTAAAGACCTATTCTTGGTAGAGATCCAAATAAGGTCATCTTCTGAGGTATTGAGGACACTATTCAACCCATAACACTGTCTCTCTACTTGGATTACCCCACCCCATCAGCTCTTCTCTGTTGGGTAAATTATTATTCATCTGTCAAAAACCTGCTCAGACATGCCTCCTCAGGAAGCCTTCCCTGACTCCATCGCCCTTCACCTCTCTCTCTCTGGGCTGCCTCTGTGCCTTAGATGTACTTGCCTTTATTTCCATGAATTGATGATTTCTTATTCTAACCTACGCATATTATTAGTGGAGTAAATATTTGTCTCCTATAACAGAAAGCTCTGTGAGGCCAGGTTTTCTTCATAGTCATATTCTTAGTACCTAGCATAGTGCCTAGCACATAGTGAGAGTTCAGGAAAGTTTATTAAATCAAATCAAAAGAAAGACAGAAATCAAACACTGCTTTGAGTCTTTCAGATAAGCGTTATAAAGAGAAAGATTTTGCCTGCGCTTTGAAAGGAGTGAATGCGGTGGGACCTCATCAGAAAACAATGCCTTTTGATTTATTCTTAAATACTTTAGCAATGATAAATACATCAAATATAATAGAGTTTTTAGGAAAAATAGGAGATGTTGTGAGCCACTTGTTGCCCCCTACCAACAGTTTTACATGATCAGTTTATTTTCTTATAAAAAAGTATTTAAAGGACAAGTTTAGATTTAGAAAAACAATTGGGTGCAGATTTTTAAACAACTGGGTAATGTTTCGCAAGAACGTGAGATCCGTTTAGTCATGAGGAGAGAGAGCGAAGTCCAGCAGTTGGAGGGAGCTTCCTCATGGAGGTAAGCAGGCGCTGACATATACCTTTCCTCCACCCATTCCATCACCTCAATGGCTTGTACAATCAGGGAGCAAAAGACAGTGTCCCCTCCCTTCCTCTGAGGCACACACAAGGCAACAGGGCAGGGCAGACCTTCAGAATATTTGTGTCCAGAGGAAACAATAACTACTTGGGACCCCGAGGAAGCAGGAATTGGGCAAGGAACTTCCCACCATCTCGCTAAATAATAGCAGCACAAACAATGCCTGAGCTGCGAAATCATCTTTCTCTGTGGATAGGGATCGTATAATAGCCTTGAGTATCTTAAGTAAAAAACCTTGGAAGGCAAAAATTGGGTATTTTCAAGTTTAGTACACATGATAAATATTTGGTGATTGTAAGTGTCCTGAACTTTTTACAATTCATTGAATATTGTATTGTGTACTGGTCTACTAATTTTTAGACTTGTTTAAAAACACTTTTTTTTTACATCACTTAGAGAAAAATGATCAATTGCAAGCTGCTCAAGATTGTTAGTATTGTCTATACAGCACGACTCCTAGTGCTTTTCCTGTTTAACATTCTCAAAGGAAAAGTGCTTTGGAAGGAAGTTATTGCTATGATAATAGATATGGGGAGAGAGATGCAAGTTACAGCTCAAATGTATATTTAATATATCCATGTAAATTAGAAAAAAATACTATGGTATTTCAGACAATAGACATATTTCCAGGTAAGGGTAGAAAGAAGTACTAGGCTGAATGAATTATTTAAGCAGATGCCTCTTGGGAAAAGAAAAAGAATCAAATATAAATACCCTTATATTTTCTAAGCAGTGATTCTTATAGTGCACATAAATAATTGATTATCATTTTACATTCACTGTTCAACACTACATTATGAATTATTTTGATTATTAGTTTGCAGAAGAAAAGCACATAATTCAAATATTTTCATCAAAGATGACATTGGACCAACTTTTCTATGTAAACACTTATTTTGTTCATTTCCCACTCAAGCTTTTCAACTTACTAGAATTTCCCTGGGATACACTTTCCTTGCAGCTTGTTCAAATCTGTTGTTGACAGACCATGGGCTCAGAATGACCTTCATGGCTTAAAATACCTTTCACATGCCATGTACGACCTTGCTTTTTTTCACCTTAAAAATACTAGTTAAATTCCGTACCTTCCCACTCTCTGACTGAACCACTTGCTTTGTTCTTGCCCCAATATACGTACCTTTACAAACAGAGAGAAGCACAAAGTGTATTTATGTACATTCTAGGACCTGAATAGGTGCAAATTAATATATGCTAGATTCTAGTGAAGGCAGCATGATGTTAGTGAGAGTACTGGACCGAGAGTCAGGAACCCTAGGTAGATTCTTTGGATGTGCCACATGGTTGAGAGGCCTTGAGCGAGTCACAGTACACGGGTCTCTATCCTTCACTGTCCTAATTTTGAAAAACACAGTTTGAGCTAGATGAGCTTTAAGAGCCCTTCCAGCTCTTCCATTCTAAAATACAGACTTAGCGAAACCTGTTTATACTTGGACAAAATATAATCGAACATATTATGGAACTCTAGGGACTGGTTTTAAGATACTAGCAAATATTAGAAACAACACTTGTAGACTCTGATCTTGTTTGCTTCTCGATAAAGCAAAGAACAGATGCAATTACAGCGTCTTCATCACTTAGCTTATTGTTACTCTTTTGTTTGAGTATCCTTAAAATTGACAGTAAAACAACTCATTTATTACAACGAAAAACATTTGCAAGTAATGTTCTTCTTCGGCTGTTTGCTTTGTTTTGGGTTTATTTTACGAGGAGCTTGAGAAGGATATAAAATTGGAGATGGATTGGGAATCAAATGAGGTAAAGATATTTAAGAATAATAGCCATGGCATTGTGAATTCCAGAGCCAAACGAATTGAATAACTTTGGAAGAGATTATATGAAGTCCTCATGTGAACTACATTCCAGAATGAGTGAGCATGTGAGACTCGAATAGCAATAAAATGCACAAGATGATTACATCTCCTCTCTCCAATTTAGTTAAAAGAAGATAAATAAGCTTTACAATAAACTCTCTCCATGGATAGTCTGAGATACTGGCATCGTAAAAACACCACGCATACGTAGCATCAGATTTTGCTATAAACAAAAGAAAAAGAAGCCAAGAACGTTAATTTTTAACTCTCACTGCCACAAAAACAGAAAGATTGCAGAAAGGAATCCTATGGGATGCTTGTTAATAGACATTCTGTTTTATGCTTCAGAAGGGAATTACTTTTCTTTGTCAGAAAACCAGTTTGAAATTATATAACCCTGGCATTTAAAAAAAAAAAATTCCTCTACCAAATTTCGCATTCCTTTTTGACCATATTCTGAAAATGGTTAAACTTGTCACCATCATTTTAGCAATTTACTTTTAGTTGTAAAATGCACTTCTGAAAGCATTGAGGGAGCACCCTTCTGAGTGGGATATGATTTTCTTCCATCAGCCTCACCTAACCAGGGACAATTCTTTCCCTGAACACAACAAAAACAGCTTACAACTGAGAGAAAGGAGTTGGGGGTGGCATTCATGGCTACATGAGTGAAACCATTTGTCTGGAAAGCCCAAGAAATAGTAAATATTTGAACAGGAACTGACTATGAGAAAAGGACACTAAATTTTTAAAGCTTCTGTGGTGCTTAGGAAGAAAGCTTTGTTTGTGTTAAGAGTGCTCTTGGACTTAAAAAGAAGCAGTTTTAATCATTTGTATCACATGCACATTTCTCCTACAACATGTTTAAATTTGTTTCAACAGTAAAATCTAGGTGTTGAGGCAAGCAGGTGTTTTTTCGTTTTTTTGTTTTTTTGAGGAAGATTGGCCCTGAGTTAACATCTGCCACCAATCCTCCTTGTTTTTTGCTGAGGAAGACTGGCCCTGAGCTATCATCCGTGCCCATCTTCTTCTCCTTTGTGTGTGGGATGCCTACCACAGCATGGCTTGATAAGCAGTGCCTAGGTCCACACCCAGGATCCGGGCTGGCGAACCCCAGGCCACCTAAGTGGAGGGAGCAAACTTAACCACTAGGCTACTGGGCTGGCCCCTAAATAGTCTATTTTAAAGAGTAGGAATCACTATTGTTGATGCCCGTAAGATCATTGTTTCTTTGAGGATCAAAAACATAACTAGAACATCGTTCAAAGTTAGCAAACTTTCTAAATAGAAAGATAGTCAGACTAAGAAAAGTTTCTTTCTGTTTGTTCTTAGAGGTATCTTTGACTATCAAAAGTCTTCAGAAAAATGTACCCCAAATTCAAGATCATCATAAACAGCAGAAAGCTCTAAATGGAAATCAAAAGCTATAAATATCTTTCACCTGAAAGATAACAATGAATTCCATGATGCCATTTGTTTAAACAATAGAGAATTGTAATATTTATTTTCATTATTCTGTATTTTTTTAAAAAATATTGAGTCAGCACTCTAATCAGAGTTCTTGGATTCAAATGTCAGTACTACTCAACTGACCTTGGGCAAAGGCTTAAAGCTCCGTAGTCCTTAGCTGTCTCTTCTGTTAAAGGAGTCAAATAATACCTCCTTTTGCAGGTACTTGTGAAGATTAAGTAAGACTTTGCATATAGTAGACTGGGATTCTGTGCAGTACATACTAACTACCTCATCACTAATAAATTATAAATATTGTCCTAGATTACAAGCCCAGATGACCATTGTTTTTTTCTTAAGAATTCTTTACCAATACAGTGCAAAAGCTATATCCTGATCATTACAAGCTATGATCACCCAACCATTACCACTGCTTTGCAGAGAATGTTCATTCATCACCAATATTCATGAGAAAGCTTTTTTCATAACATACTTCCTATGGATGCTCTAAAAGAATGGTATTTAAAAGAGGCTAATTTAGACTCTTGCACATGTTCAATAAAAGAGGCTGACAGAACGATTATCAAAGCAGAAGTGTAAGGAAAAAAGAGTAGAAGATGCAAATGGAAGCTGTTTTCATAAATTTATAGTAATGTTTTAATCCCATTATATTTTAATTTTGCAATCCAATCAATATTCTATTTGGTAGTAGTACGTTTTTAACTCAGTGTGAGTCTTCACATTTTAAAAATTCATATGACAACTTTCAGAATTTTTATGAAGCTGATTCATAATTTATAAATTTCTTAAATTACCTATGGAAAATAGTCTCTTAATTCTTACCTTTTCTGAAGGTAATACTAATAGCATGTTATTTTCCACTTTAAAATTTAAAGTACATCAGTCATTGTAATTCATTTGAAATTTTCATATAGCTTTTTGAATTTAAGTTTTGATAATAATGTCTTCTCCATTCTGTACATCACTTTATTATGAATTTAAAGAACCCCTATAGTTAGTTCTTCTTTATAATTTTAGAAATATTGCTACTTTTGGTGCCTTTTTTCTCTAAATCTGTTAATCAAAATCTTTCAATTCTATATAGATTTTTCCCAATTACATGATATTAGAATGTTTTAAATGTCTATTTCAAAAAACTGTAATTTTCTCACAGGAAGTATTAATTAAATATAACATTAAAATTTTTTTCCTTTTTAATAGGTTATTAAGTTATCCATACCATACATCCCATTGATTGATTTGAGAAGGTACGCCTTTTAAAAATGCCCGATGTAGATGGTTTTCACTAACCCTAGGACCAAGAGAGGCAAAATAAACATAAGAGGAAGTAAATCCAAAGAAACTATATGGAAGGAAATAGTAAGAGTAGAATTAACAAAACAGGAAAAAAAAGAGATGAAGTTGGTTCTTTGAAACAACTAATAAAATTAATAAACCCCGGATGAGACTACAATAAAGAAAAAAAGAGCCAGAAAATACAAATCATTAATATCAGGAATACAAAGGGGTGAATCACCATGGATCCTAGAATCATGAAATAGTCAATAAGAGTATATTAGAAAAAACTTAAGTCCAATAAATTTTAAAAATAGATGAAATGGACAAATTCCTAGGAAAACACAAACAATCAACATCAATCTGAGATGGAATAAAAACATCTGAGTAGTGCTATATCAACTTTAAAAAACTGAATCTATAATTAATAACCTTCCAATAAAGAAATTTCCAGATCCAGATGCTATTATTATTTATTTCTACTAAACATTTAAGAAAATTATAAAACCAATCTCACACAACTTTTCTAGCAATCAAAAATGGAGGAAATATTTAGCGATTTTGATACCAAAACCTGATGAAGACTTTATAAGAAAGGGAAATTATCAATCAACAGATAAATCACTTTCATGAACACATGAAAATCATAAACAAAATATTAGCAAAGTCTAGCAATATATAGAAATAATATATGATGACCCAAATGGGTTTATTTCAAGAATGCAAAATTAATTTGACATTTGAAAAATCAATCCATTTTATTCACCACATTAAAAGGATAAGACAAAAAAATCATATGATAATCTTAGATGCAGAAAAGCCATTGATAAAATTCAACATCCAGTGATTATTTAAAAATGTACCATAAACAAAGCATATAAGGAAACTTCCTTAAGCTGATAAGTATCTTTAAAGGAAAGAAAACTAACTATCATACTTCTTGCTCAATTACAGAATGGTTTACATTGATGTGGAATGAGATAAGAAGGCCTGCTAGTCGCACTCCATAGTTAGCATAGCCAGTGCAATGAGTCAGGAAGAAGAAATAAAAGGTATATGGATGGCAAAGGAAGAGTGAAAACTACTTTTATTAGCAGACAACATGATTGCATAGGGAGAAATTACAAAAGAATACATAGACAAATTAATAGAATTAAAAAGTTAATTTATGAAGTTTATTGAAAAAAGTTCAATATATATAAATTTTATTCCTATATACTTGCAACAAGCAATTAGAAAAAGATTTTTCAAAATAACACCATGTATTATAGCAAATTATAAAACATCAAATATCCAGAAATAAGTCTAATGAAAGAGGTGCAAGATCTCTACAGAGAAAACTCGGAAACATTACTGAGAACAAGTAAAAACCTAAATAAATGGGAAGTGGGTGGGTGCTGCGTTTAAGGATTGCAAAATTCAACTAAAATCCAAGCAGGGTTTTCTTTTGTGGAAAGTAAAAAAACAAATTCTAAATTTTACATAAAGTACAGAAATAACATTCTAAAATTCGTATAAAAGTTCAAAGGGTCTCGACTCAAGGACGGAAAGAGAAGGCAAACAGCAAAAGTCTAAGACACTGACATGTCATTCTACAAACACAAAGCCCAGGTGGCTCATTCTACAATGAAGACCACTGGCCACTTGACCTACCCACATACACAGAGGTTCCAATCAGCTTTTCAGCAGCACTATACCCTTAGGTTGGAGCCAACAGTTAAAAATAACCAGACATTTCACAGCAGCAGTCAGTGTGAAAAACAGTCCAAAACAGCAAAGGAGTAAAGCAGAGGAAACAGAGACTTAGGCATGGCGGTGCTCTAACTTAAAAATTGTGTATCTTTTAGAGCTAAGAGAACACACTGCAACCATGAAACAAGATGCTATAAAAAAAGAAACATATTTACAGCTTACCAGAGCAGAGACTCAGGAGTGGCTATCCTCAGTGCAGGAGTAGGACAAACTGAATTGTCATTGCTAATTGCTGGAGGTTTAGTGTGGACAACTCTGAGGGTTAAAAACTCCAGTGGAACCCAGTCGTAGGAGGGTACCTCCACAAGTTTGCAAGTTTTAGCTCCAGGAGCTCAAGCAGGCACTCAGGTAAATATTGGAGAAAAATCCCCTCAGTCTTCCCACAGAGGGAGGGGAAAAGGAACCACTTTGCAACATGCCGGAGCACTCTGTTCTCCATAACACAGCCTGCCCTCAAGAGAAACTAATTAACCAGATCCTAATCTGCTGGTGTAAAATCAGAGCCTAATTGACTTGGAGAAAGGGAAATATCCAACTCCAGGCAGCGCTGGCCATCCAGGCCCACGTAATGGGGGAGAAAAAAGCTGAGCAATTTTTGTGAAGTTCACAGTTGGAGGCATAGGCTCCCTAAAAAGGAGCATCCAAAAAAAAATGGGAAGGAGGTGCTCTTAGATTTTAAAAGTATGGTAGAAGAAATGAAATACCTAATTGAAGGTTTAGATGATAAAGATGACAAAATCTTCCAGAAGGTATAGCAAAAGACAATGACACATCAATAGAAAATAACAGACGAGAAATTAGCTAATTAGTCCGTTAGGGATACCTCCAAAGAAAAGTTCCTGAAAGGGAGAACAAAAGAAAGAGAGGGAAGGAAATGACCAAAGAAATAATTCAAGAAAATTTCCCAGAACTGAACCGCGTGTATTTCAAGACTGACAGAGGCCTCAGAATGCCCAGCACCAATTAACTACAGAAACTCAAATGGTAAATACCCAGATAGCCCCTATATTCATATTTTAAATTCAAGAAACCCTCATAACTTCTCTATCTTTTTAACCCAAAAATATCAACAAGGAAATATATTTAAAAATGTTAAAAATGTTTGTCCATTGTCAAGAAAAAAAAATGTGTGCTTCAGTCTGTAGAAGTTTCAGCCCTGTTTTGAAATAGCACTAAATCAATTGAATGTTTAATAGAACAGTCTTTGGCCAAGTAACTCACAATAGAAAAACATTATACAATATAACCAATGTACAAATAAATGTATGTTTATCTAAGTGATACCCTTCCTGCATGCAGTAAGCTCCAGTCTATCCCATCTTATTTCACTTAAAGAGATAAACACTGCTATTGAGACCTCTTAAACTGATTTCATGTTCTGGGATGATTTGTTTAAAAAACACTGCCTTTTTCAGACAATGTGTAATGAAATTGGCTTCAAAGTTCCTTTTTACTGAGTTGGTTTTTTTTAATACTAGTGAAATTTTGGCAATATTATAAATTATAACTGCTTAAAGGGTTTTGAGAGTGTTGAAAATTTTGAGAAGGAGTATTCTTAGAAAGAGCATAAATTAAGTTTATTCTATTTTCAACTATGTGGCTTCCTTAGCTGAGGTCGTACGCAATATTTCCAGTGTACTGCTTTCTCAACTTTAGGGATGGTCTTTAAGAACATTATCAGTTTTTGCAGTAATGCTGTGGATTTGATCTCTTGTTAAAGTGATCATTAGGCCTACCACCTGCTTTAGCAGATGTAGCTGAATCAATATTACCTACAGTCTAGAGATTACTAAGGAGCAAACACTATTAACTTTTCCTTATGGAACCTCATGACCTTTACTAAACATGTTTGACAATTATCAACATCTTAAATTTTACAGCTTCATAGGTTATTTAATAAAGCAATGAGGGGATTGAGGAAGAAGTGGCAACTTCTCTTATGTATCCAAATTTCCCATTAAACTTAAAGCAGTGCTTATTTCTCTTTCTCTTTCTCAATTAATAAGAATACTATTTTTCTGATACTTCCTTTCTTCATGCTTCTAAATAAACCCACACTCATGCCTGCCCTTGACTGACTTTTGTGCATGCCTCAGGATAATATTTTTGTGGACGTTATGTGGCAACACAGTGAATTCATTTGATCATAGTGAAATTCTAGAATTATCTTAGGGAACACCAATTCTTTTTAAGTTTGATGAAAGAAAGCAATTAGAGAATGATGAGTAGTGAATGACAGGAATATAAAAGGGTAAGATTGGAAGTGATCACCTGGAGACATAATCGGAAGGAGGGTAAGGTGGAAGTGTATCTAACTCAGAATCCCAGTGTGTTCTGTCTTCCTTTTCCTTTCCCTCGGTTTTTAGTTTAAGTGTATATTGGTCATTTCATATATCTGTTTTTGTGCTTCCAACTTCTCCGTTGTTTGTCTCTTACCATAAATGGTCTCTCACCATTTAAAAATAAAAGGCATTTCCTTCGTTGTATTTCCTCAAGAAAAAAGAGTAGTTCTGGTTACTTTTAGATTGATTCTCTCAATTTGCCATTTCCTGGGCCAGTTGTCCCAGACAGGCAAAAGGTTTTGACTCTTAGTCTACAGCTGTGCACTCAAATGCAGTGGCACTAGTGACTGCTTTTAAATTTAAATTTAATTTAGATTTAAACTTTAATTAATTGAACTGAAAAGAAACAAAAATGGAGTTCCCTGGTTGCAATTGCCACATTTCATGGTCTCAAAAGCCACTTTTGAGGTAGTTATTGTGCTAGACAGCACAAATAGAGAATATTTCCATTATTGTAAAAAGTCCTATTGGTCAGCACTACCCGACACTAATCTAACAGTTTACCAAGATGGGCAGGGAATCCATATGGCCATATTTAAACATGATTTAAAACCTAAGGATCTTTCAAGATCTGAAAACGTAATTCAATAATCTCTACAAAAGCAAATTCCCAAAAAGCAAAAAATGGGAAATAAAAGCAAAATAAAGTTTCTGAAATGGACTACAGTTTGAATGTTTTTTTTTTTTTCGGTTCAATTTATTGAATCAACTCACTGAACTGACGCATGGAAACACAAGCATGTTACAAAGCTGTGACGTATGTATCATGAGTGACAGGAAGTTATGAGAGAGATGGGAGAGGGAAGTAATATTTGTCTGCTTCAATAAGAAAATCACAAATAATCTTTTGACATTCCCCCGACAATACACGCTAAGAAAATAGTTTTCAGACTTCAAAAGAATTTGAGCCTCATATGCTGCCTTGTCCCTTATAAACAAATTATAAAAAAAGGCCTTGGTATATTTATTAGTTCAATTCTACTCAATGCAAATATATTAAATACTTCCTGTGAGCAGTACTCTCTGTAGAGAATAACGGAGGTGAGCTTAACAAAATCTTTCGATGAGAATCATGGTGCAAGAGAAATCGCCTGAGCTTGATAACTGCAAAGGCAAGTGAAGCAGGAGAAGCCCATGTAAAGAAGCTAAATTAATAGGCAGAGTCAAAAAAGAGAAAAATCATTTCCAAATTCAGGAGGGGAGGGAGGGGCAGGTATGGCTTCATAAGGATTTTGAAGCAGGTCTTGAAGATGCAGGAGTGCTATGTACCATCCCAGGCACAGAGAAGAGCATGAGCAGAAAGGGCAGCATGGGACCTGAAAGTGGAGCTCCCTTGTCCAGAGCTTCTCTGAGACCTCATCACATACAGCAGTGGTGCAAGGTAGCTGGGCATAAGGAAATTGGGGCAGTGTTGTAGAGAGTCTTGAATAAAAGGCTCACGTGCATCCTCTGTTTTGTTGTCGTTGATGAGTAGGATTAAGAGGGGCAAAACAAGAACAAAGAGATAATGGAAAATTCTGTGAGCTTTCAGTATCTTGCCAGTCCTGTAAGTCCATGCTGGAGACAAACATCAACACAGCAACTGAAATTGTTTAGCACTGTATCATTTATGAAGTGCTTTCATGGTCATTATCTCATTAAATAAATCCCTACAAAAACCATGTGAAGTAGGCCTCATTATCTCTATTTTATGTGAGGGAACTACAGCTCAGAATTATGTAACACACTCCAACTCACAAAATAGCTAGCAGAAGTTACATTTAAAAAAAAAATAACGGTTTCCAGTTGCCAACTGTGATCTTTCCTCTACACCAGTGATTCTCATGCTGTTTTGATCCCAGAGCCCTTTACATGGTTAAAAACTATGGAGGACCCCAAAGAGATTTTGTTCATGTGGGCTCTCTCTCTCAAGGTTTATCATAAAACTAAACATTTTATAAAATAATATTCATTAATTCATTTAAATCAATAATAATAAAGTCATTACATGCTAACACAGATAACACATTTTTTACCAAAAAGTAACATTCTTTTCAAGACAAAAAAAAATTATTAGGAAGAGTGACGTTGTTTTACATGTTTGCCAAATCTCTCTAATGTCTGGCTTAATAGAAGACAGCTGGAGTCTCAGATCAGCTTCTGCTCGATCTGTCAAAATATATTTTTTTGGTTAAAGTAGACAAAGAAAAGCCAGCCTCATACGGACATGTAGATGGATGAGGGAGCAGTATGTCAATAGCTTTTTTAGATGTTATAGATATTCACTTGATATTATGCCAAAAGCTCAATCAGAGGCAGTCTCTTAAAGTTTAGCTCCAATGGAATTTGAAACCATATCAGGAAAATTTTTGTACTCTATTAGTTTGAAATCCATTGGTCTACACTGCATGCTGAATGATTCCTTTATTCATGAATGATTATGTGACATCAAGCATGGATCATAGAGAAAATATTGGCCCACTGAATTATGCAGCTTCTAAACGTGGACACATTTCTTTACATAAGATTAAAAACAATCACATCGTTTAAGTCTTTTGAGTACTTTCAAACCACAATGATAAATACAGGTTTTCCAAAATTTGAATTTTCCCTTGAAAGCTTGAATTTTATCATTGGAAACAAATTCTGCCAGTTGCTTTCCTTGAAGTCTCATGCTCACTTCACCAGTTTTCAAGAAAATATCTGCCAAATACCCACGTCTGAATAACTATAATTTGTTTTGTCAATTGTTCTTTCAAGTAAAAGTAGTGTTTCATGAAAAAGACTGGCCAGTTCAGTTTACAACCCAAACAATCACACAAATGTTTTTTTTCTCAGGATTACCATCAATCACAGCACTTCAGTGCGCAGCATGTGCATTCACACTGGTGGTGCGAAAGGCATGAGGGTAAAATTGCTGGCACCTTAACCTGAATCGAGGCAGTGACACCCACTGCACAAGTAGTCACTGTATTACTTACTACCCATGCAGGTGACTGTCACTGCCTCGATTCAGGTTAAGCCGCTAGCAATTTTACCCCCATCACTTTTGCACCATCAGTGTGACTATCAACACACGAAAAAGACAAACAGCAACTGAGTATTATTCTGAAAACAGATTCGACCTTGTCAGATAGGTAGTGGGGACCCACAGGTGTCTGTGAACCATACTTTGAAGACTGCGCTATACACGTCTTGCTTCTCCAGCTTAATTCCTAGTAGTGTGTTAATAAATAAGAAAAGATAGTCACTACATAATATCTTACTGAAAATGCTATTTAGTATATTAGGAATCACTAACCGGAAAATAAATGGTTAAGTCCATTAAGCAGTTTATTTATAACAAAAGTCAAGTTAGCCCAAACACACCGTTATGGATTGAATGTTTGTGTCCCGCCAAATTCATATGCTGAAGCTGTAAACACACGGTTGTGGTTGTATTTGGAGATGGGCCTCTAAGGAAATAATTAAGGTTAAATGGGGTCATGAGGCTGGGGCCCTGATCCAATAGGATTAGTGTCCTGATAAGGAGAGACACCTGAGAGCTTGCTCTTGTTTTCTCTGCCGTCCGAGGACATGGTGAGAAGGCAGACATCTTGCAAGCCAGGAAGAGAGTCCTCACCACAGAGTGACCCTGCTAGACCTTGATCTGGGACTTCCAGCACCCATCCCTGTGAGAAAATAATCTGCTGTAGTTTAAGGCACCCAGTATTTTAATAGTATTTTGTTTTATAGTATTTGGTATTGGATTTATGGAATCTTGTTATGGCAACCTGAGCAGACTAATACACTGCTTTCGTTATAATTTATGAAAACCCGGTCAAAGCCCTAGAATTCTGCTTTTAAAAATATATATATATATGGTCGTGGACTTGAATGCAAAATAGCTTTTTAGAAAAAGCTAAATTTCAAATATCTAAAGTAATGAGACATTATACTAAATTTACATATTGGTTCAGCTCTAATGTTAGGCAGTTAGATTAGATGGTTACTTTCCTTAATGCCGCATGCATGCCAAGAGCAAGACCATATTAGATTGAAGAGTCTGGATATATTTTCCAGAATCAATACTTGTTCTTTCGCAGTGACACAGTAGTAGACAATTGCATAATGAAGCTGTCTGTCTTTATTTACACAATGTATTTTTGTATTCACTAGGCCAGAAAGAATAGTTCTGTGTAGCAGCTGTCATTGTATTTTTTGCTTATCTCAGTCCTGTCTGCCAGTGTTATAATTCACCAGCTGACACCCGCCTTGGCAGAAACCAAGGGCAGTGATTTCATGCCAAAGCAACAACGGGGCTCTAAACTCGGACACAATCCATCTTAGTTCTACTTAGTAAAGGGGGATTCTTTGAGTCTTCTCTCCCTTCTGTTGAAGCATTTTGCTGCTGGTAGGGGAGAGGGCGAGGGAGGGCCCTGGAGGCGGGGGAGTGGTACGATGGAAATGAACCCTGAGAGACAGTTATGGCTCTGTCTGGCGCAGTGGAACAGGCTCACAGGAAGACAGGGCCAGTTGTGAGGGACAAAGGCTGAACGCCCAGATAATGAAATTCCTGCTTGTTTGATTTTGCAGAGTTGGAAGGATATGAGAGCACATTTGGTATCTAAAAATACACTTCTGTTCAACTCACACTATTTGGAGGTTCAAAGTGTAATTTCTGGCACTTTCTGATTTAGGAAGCTTAGACTTAGGCATGAAGGCAGTTGATTGTAGTCATTAAAAATAGCCCTGTTTTGGTTGTGAATGCTAAGTAAAATAGAAAATATACTTGCTCAAGTTCATTTCTACACATGAATGTTCATAGTTCACATAGGTCTTATTCTGCAGGCAGAATAAAGGCAGCTTCAGAATGTAGGCAGTATCAAAACTGAGAAGTATTGGCCAGATAATCATAATTTTTTAAGTCTTTCCTTTTTATGGTTAAAAAAAAAAGTACGTGTACCCACTCTAAGAATCCCCTAGATTCCCCACAATATGCCTAAAATAAGAACCATACTTTCCATCCTATTTCCTGACACAGACTGTATCACAACGTGCAAAGCAAAATGCGAAAATAGGAAAACAAACTAGAGAACTGAGCCCTTTGCATAGCATCCTGGCGTCAATTATCTTAATATAGCAGGCCAAAGCAAGTTTAAAGCTAGAAATGTTAAGCTAAGTGCACCAGGCTTTCTCTTTCTCTTCTGTGTACAGACATATTCTGATTAAGAAAGTTTGCAACAGGAGGATTGCCTTAAAAGTAACCTGATTTTCTGGTGTATAAAAGGCTGATGTTTCCTGGTAAGCTATAGGCCAGTTCCGACAGGCCCCCCCATATTATTACAGAATATATTTGAGTTGTTTCTGATTGTGATCTTGGTATTGAGTTACTGGCACAACTCCAAATGTGGAGAGAACCCTTATGTGTCAATGTTGCAACTCACTAGGAATAACAAAAGCAAAAGAAATAATAATTCGTCAAAATCCTTTAAACAAATCTACAACATTGAGTCATGTAGCAATAGACTAATAATGGGTCAACAATCACTGAATACAAAAAAGAATATTGGTTTCATATGTTCTGCTCACTAGAGATGACATCACAGAATTAAATAATGCCAGATTTTCCTGATGAAGGACAATTTTCAGACAATGTTTTTGCTCTGGGTTCTCTTGAAAAGATCCTCCTTAGTTGAGGGAAGATATTTGCAGACGTTAGTTTTTACCTTAAAGTTCATAAAATAACTTTACGGGATCATGACAGACCACACCTACCCCAAAGGAAAAGAACCACCTCATTCCCATCAGACCTTTGAAAAACAAGGCAGAAGAAGAGACTTGTAAGATGTTGGCAAAATTATTTGGGATTGGACTTAAAAATTGATGGACATATTTGAGCAGAAATGGCAAAATGTGAAGAAAAGTGATTGGGCCGCACAAGATAATCAAACAGCTTCATGCGGGGCAGTGAGGAGGCCAAGCCCCCGTGCTGACTCAGTGGTCGCATCTCTGGCTACAAGTCAGAAACTGGGCCGTAGCCAAGCTGGAGGCTCTGGCCATCAACTGAGCAATGAGAGGTCTGGGAGAATGGATGGATCCACTGTCTCTCCAGCCTCCTTGTAGCACCTCATAGCCACGTTGGGAAATAGTCAACCAGAGCTGTTTCTGGCTCTCCAACCAAATGCAGCCCATGGACATGTGTAGCTGGCCCACAAAATGTTGGGAAACAAAAATTGAATATGTTGTCGACGTCTAAAAATCAGGAGATTATACATAGAGATTTCCAGATTCACCTTTAAAAAAAATTAGCCAATCTTAACAAAACTAAGGGTGTGTTCTCACAAGCTTACAACAATATGTTCATGTGTGTCTTTCTATATGCCATGGTCCCTACACCACCTTTTTGATCCCCACTGAACATGCTTCACTCATTTATCTTATCCACCTGACTGCCTGCAAATATTTGAATTGTGAACTATGGGTTATTAAGTAGTTCTGTGTGAAAGTTGAATAATGAGGCTGACCTGACTTTTCTTATGCCGTCCTAGTGTAGGGTACATGTTAAGGCTACATACAATGAATTTGATGGCATTTTCTCTTTTCCTTTCTTAGAAGCAAATTTTATGATATAGGAATTGTCTGTTCCTTTTAAATTTGATAAAATTCATCTCTAAAACAATTTAAAACTAGTTTATTTTGGAATAAATAATTATTGACTGATGATTTAATTTTTTCTTCATTCAATTTTGTTTATGTTTTTCTAGAAAATTGTTTATTTTATATTAATTTGCTAATTTATTGGTGCAGTTGTCTTGATTTTAAAAATGTTTCGTGATGTTTTAAAAAGTCTACTCTATAGTTATATGTTTTTTACTTTTTTTCATGTTAATCTTACTTCAACTTTGTCTGTTTCGTTCATGTTTACCAAGACTGAGTTTCTTGCTTTAAATATCTCTATTCGTTTTACTATTGTTGGTTTTTGTTTCTATTTCAATAATTTATACTTTTAATTTATTATTTCCTATGCTCTAGTTCTTGATTGGAGTCTAGTTCTTGAATGCTTAAATAAGTTATTTTCCAATTTTATTAATTTTTAATAATATAGCTTAAAGTTATAAATCTTTTTCTGAGGTCTGGAATTAAGGCACAGATGGAGTTTCTGGTCCCCAGGGGCATCCCATGATATTTTATATAATATTTTCAATTTCTTTTAGTTCTTAATACTTTCTAATTTCCAGTGATTTCCAGGTATTTTAATCTATAAATTATTTAATTTTCTTTTTTTTTTAAGAAGTATTGGGGAAGAGAATTAGCCATTTTGTATGTTAATTTCTGATACCATTAAATTGTGGTCAGAGAAAATAATCTGTATGTTTTCTCTGGAATTTTTTGAGTTTATGGCCTTTAAAGGTCAATTTTTTAAGTCCATCTGAGTTTGAAAAAATAAATGTATATAATAGAATAATAGAATGATATGTATTCCATTTACTAATTTTATTGTTCAAATCTTCTATAGACTCACTAAGTTTTTGTCAGTTTAATCTATTGGTTTCTAAAAAATACATGAAAATCTACTACTAAAGTTACTGTTTGTCAATTTCTCCTTGAAATTTTATCCATTTTGCATTAGATAATTTGAAGTCATTGCTACAGGCAAAAAGTAAATGATTGCTGTATCTTGCTAGAAGTTTATTTATAAGTATCTACTATCCCTAGCTATGCCTATTAGTCTTTTTTCCCTGAATGTTATTTTGTCTGATATTAATATTATTCTATATACTTAACTTGGTTAGAATTTTATGCTATATCGTTTTACATCTCTTTATTTGGCTTAGGTAAATCTCTTATCAGTAATATGTGAGAGTGTTTTTGTTAGTTTGTTTTGAAATCCCAACTGACTTTTCTTTAATAGCAGGTACAGTCCTTTTATATTTATTGAAATTGCTG
The DNA here is from genome assembly GCF_041296235.1 of Equus asinus. NCBI lineage: Eukaryota > Metazoa > Chordata > Mammalia > Perissodactyla > Equidae > Equus > Equus asinus. The sequence goes on from NC_091813.1 coordinate 48,143,903, forward strand.
ATACATTTAGGGTTATTTCTACCATCGTTTTCCCATTTTATATGCTTTTAGTCATCCCCCTCACCTTTTTTTAATCTTCTGATATTTTAGAAGCTATCTACATATGAACTACATATACATAATTAAATTATATATGTATAAATATATATAACTGTGTGTCTGTATGTGTGTCTGTATATACACACATATATAATCTGATATACACATATATATATAATCTTATATACTGGCCACACTCCTACACATGCACATGTAAATACACACATTTTCTTTATCATTGTTTGGAATTACACATTTTTTAAAAGAAAAATTATTATTTTTATATCAGTTACATTTATAATAGTTTTTAAATTTACTATAATTGTGAATAGCTTCAGAATGTACCTTATTCCTTCTCTCTGGATACATTATGAAGGACATTCTTTAGTAGTTTTTCAGTGAAAATCCATGAGCTATATAGTCTCATAGCTTATACATGTTTGAAAACGTCTTTATTTCACAAACAATTTTGAAGATAGTCAAGCTGGTAGAAATACTAGGTTGACCATTTTATTCTTTTATGCCTTTTAGGATATTACTTCTTCAGCTTTTGTTATTTTTTAATCTCAATGAGAAATAAATTTTTAGTTTAATTATTGTTTCTTTGTAGGTTTATCAGTTAGATTTCTGCTTCAGTAATATTACATAACCAAAAAATCCTGCATAACCTCAGTGACGTAGCATTCACTTATTTCATACTCACAAGCCTATAAATCGACTGCACTTCAGCTGATCTTGACCAGGCTTACATGGGCCTAAAGGGGTTCTAAGCTTTCAGTTATGTCTAGGTCTGTTTCTCCTGTCTTGATCCAAGGACCCAGGCTGAAGGAATAGCCTACCAGAGCCACGCCCTTAATGAAAGAATTCAAACTCCTCGAGAGGACTCTGTACTTGGCACTTATACACTGTTAGTTCTACTGGTATTCCATTGGCCAAGTCCAAATTCAAGGGACCAGGGAAGTTTATACCAGCCACCCTGGCAAGGGTAGAGAGGAAAGATTTGTGAGCACAATAGGTAAACTGTCTTCCCTCTTGTAGCTTTGAATATTTCTTCTTTATTTCTGGTCTATCACAATCACAATTTGTTTTTTATTCAAACTGTTTGGCAGCTGGTGTGAACCCTTTAATTCAGAGCTTGTATCTTCAATTCTAGAAAATTTTCTTGTATTATCCCTTTTAATATTGTTTACAGGCCATTCCTTGTATTAACTTCTCCTGGGATTTCTTTTAAACATCTGCAGACCTCTTCACTCTACCTTCCATGTCTTAGCTTCTTTTTTCTTTCTAAAATTTCTCTCTTTCTTTCCTTAACTACATTCTGGACAAACTGCTGGGTTATCTATTTAGTCTCCCTTTGTGTCTGGAGCAGCCTATTGACTTTTTTCAGTGAGCAAATCTATAATTTTTAGTACTCCTAATTGGTTTCTTTTGGCCACGATTTGTTTTATTTCTGCTTGTTTTTAGTTCCTTATTCATTTATTTACTTTTTTTGCTATTTCCCTTCACCCATGAATTTATCTGTATCTTTTCCCATTATTATCTCCTTTTCTCCATATCAATAAAAAAGGAATCTCTCCTCCTATCCAAGTCTAGTTTTTTTAACTGTCTCTAGATCCCATTCTCTCCTGCCTCCTCAGGGCCTCTGTTTACTACGTTTTTGTTTTCACCTGTCTCTAAACTCTCTGTTTCTACCATGTCTCAGTCTCTAGCCTTAAAGTATGTCCAAGTCTAGGTGATCTTTAAAAAATCAAACAAATCTTACATCCCTCTAGCTATTACCCTCCTTTTCCTCTTCACGGTTAATATTACTGGCAAACAGCTTCTTCCCTCAGCCTTCAGCTAACCCATCAATGCCTTTGTAAATATTAGAAAAAGTTGCCCATTCCTCAGGATGTATATTACCTTGTGCCAGGGCATATGACTCACTGGATGGACCAAATAGGTATTTTTAGCCCACATTCACCTACTTGGCTGGGCATGCAAGACACACGCCACATAACCAGACTCAATGACCCCTCACAATTCAATCAATACTCAAAGTCCTAAAGTCTGGCTACTGTCTCTACCATACATTGAAAGAGCTACCCAAGGGTCGCCAATGACCACCAGCATGCTAAATCTCAATAATTCTTTTTAATTGTTCTATTGCCCAATCTCTTTGCAGAATTTGACACAAATGACTACTTTCACTTACGACATCCCTTTACCTCTTGGTTTTTAGGGCTCTAATCTTCTGGATTTATATCTAACTTTTACCTGCCGTCTCCATTTCCTCTGCTTACTCCTTAAATGCTAATGTTTCCCAGTTCTACAATTTTTAAGCCATCTTCTATACATTTTCCTGATTTATCTCATCCACTTTCATAGCTTCAACTAAGACGTGGTAAATCTCAGATCTTTATCTTTCACCCACATCTGAACTAAGCCCTCACCCAACTACTCAAGATACATCTGATTAATCTCAGGTATTTCCACTAGATGTATCCAAAAATAAACTCACCATCCCCCATGTAGAATTTCATCCTCTTCTTGAATTCTCTATGCTGGTTTCTGGCACCAATATGCATCCAGTTGTCAAAGACAGAATCTTAGACTCTCTTTCCCTACTCTTCAGATCCAAAAATCACTGAGTCACGTCTACCATTTCTACCTTTTAAACAGTTCTTGAGTCTTCCCCCGCTTCTCCATCTCTGTTACCATTGCCCTGTTCGAGCTTCATCCTGGATTTCAACAAACCTTCACAGCTGGCCTCCCCATTGGCACTCTTGCCTATTTCCGATGCGGTCTCTCAAGCTGCAGCCAGAGAGTGTTTTCCACTATGATAATCTGAACAAGTATGCTGCTGGTTAAAAACCTCCTATGGTCCCACACTACAGTAAAAGCTACAAGCCCTACCATGAACTATGAGGCCTTTCATACTTAGCCTCCCTGTAAACCTTTTCTTGCAGTATTCTCCGTGTTGCACCCTATGTTCTCCTCCTACTGATGTACTTGTAGGTACACAGCTCTTCTAATTTAGCATGTGCTGGTCCTCACCTCCATCTGGCTGATGACCACCTGCTCTTGAATGCTGAACAAAAGAGTCATCTCTCCTGGGAAGCCTTCTCTAACTCTTATGATCTGTCAGAGCAACCTGCTTACATCTATTACAATACATTCGACAGCGTATTATAACCACATTTACGCATCCCGCTTCCCCAACTCTATTGCGAGCTCTCGCTTATTCATGTTTATTATGTCAAAAAACCTAGCATACAATATGTACCATAATAAATGCTCACTAATTTGAATAAATTAATAAATTATAATAATGCAATATAGCATGTGAAAGTTCTTGATATCTGACATACAATAATTTATTATCATGTGAAACAAGTAATATTTTAAGGTGAGAAATGTGGAAGCTAAAGCAGTCATAACTGTGTTGAATGTTAACAGGGGGGCTGAAAGAAGTGAGAATAACTGAGATATAAGCACTTAAAACAGAGTTCTTTTTTATTTTCCCCACCTCTTGCCAAAGTGTTCCTAAAGGCATCAGCAGATATTTTCCTCAAGTCTCATTTATTCATTTTTTTAAAACTCCTTGTGCATTCAGGCAACGACACCTAAGAGGGTTTTTCTGGCAGGTGAAAGAAATGTGTGTGATGACTTTGATGATATGGTAACTGAGGTGAGAATTTTATTGAATTCTTTTTTTGAAACTTACAAGAATTGACAAACAGCAGAGTCAAATAGACCTATGTTTTTCTTTCTCCCTTGTCACTTAGGGAGATTTATAATTATTTGCCAGAAAGTTAATAGATCCAAATTTTAATAATGTGGTTTCTTCTCTATAAGATGTTCAGTTGGGTATAGTACTACAGACTTCATTACTTACTGGTTTAAGAGCACTTGATAGTTTGTAATACTCTTAATAGTAGATGGCGCTTAATGTTAGGAAACAATTTGTTTCCTACGTATTTTCAAGTGTATTTCTCCTGTGCCTTAAGAGCAGAAGGAAGGGCCCATGACTGAAGACTGTCTGCAAACTTCACCTCCCTTTTAAAAGGCCTAAAAGGAAGAAATACAGAGAAATTTCATTCATCCAAATAGAATTTTATTTTGAATATGTGATTTTCTTTTATAGGCCAAAAGATTACTATACCAAATTTGTGAATTAATACAAATAAAAATTAGAATAGCTGTAAACATATTTGTGTGGGAGGATAACATTTTTAAAATTTTTTTATCTTGGTGTTCAGAGTTTTTCCTCCTCTCTATTCAAGTAGCCGACTCAATGTGCTCATTGTCTCAGAGATGAATGTGACAGAGTGAAAAGTCGTAAAAAGAAGAATCTTCTAGAGTTTATTTCTAAATTCTTAAGGATATGGAGAAGACTTAGGGCATGCACAAATTTGGGGGAGAAACATCTGGTGTAAGAGAAATGAAGTCTCTTCTCACCAGAAAGAGATATGGTGAGAGCAGAGATGTTGAGAGGTGGGGTGGAGGAAGATAGGGACACAGAAGAGATGAGGAATATTTCTGCAAAGGGCCTTACTCTCAATTCTTCAGCAACGTGGAAGGTGAATCTGCATCAGTAGACTACTCAGTGTCTATGATCACTGGTGCTTTGGGGCTGCCTAGGAGCTGAGTGATCATATGTAAACTGTCCAGCTCTCACTTGTCCCCTGCACATTGCGGCCAGCAAGGCTGAGAGCCATTCTTTCCAACTTTCTGCTATTGTCTGGCAGAGAGTTCTCTTCTCTGCCATCACTTTCCTCAGTATGTGCTCAGCATAAATAATATTGTCCATGACCTGAAAATTTCCTTGAGTAACATCTTTGACTCTCATAACATTCCTGGATGTCCATAAACCATAAACCAAAAAGCATAGTTCCCTGGACAGTGAGCACGGAAGTGACTATTGAAAAAATGTCAAGGCCCTCTACCTGTACTGGTGGGAGTCGGGATGAGCAAGTGGGTTGTGCTGATGGAACCAATCCCTGAAGCCAGAAAACTCTTCAGTGGCAAGGAGGTAGGGAGACGGACAAGTTCCTGTCTCACTCAAGGTATTTCTCCCAAACATGTTATCTAGGCACGCATTTTAAACTTATATTTCTTTCTATAGACATTTTATATAGTTAGTAAATGAAGTTGGTAAGCCTTATGGTATATTATTTTCTTTCTAGATATGATATAGCCTCTGTTTCACAGAAGAAATTACATACTGGGCACCCACAAACTTACTTGTTTGGTTCACATAGCATTTTAATTAGAATTAAATATTTAGAATTTAGTTCTTTGGACGATTTATATTTTTGGAGATTTGAAATGAAAGCCCAGGTTTCTGACTACTCCCGTAAAGCTGGATATTTTCACAACACGGGGACTGTTCTTACAGGGAAGGAGTTAACTGCAGCTGAGTAGATGCTGGTGCCTGAAGACAAGGCAAGTGCTCTCCACCCAAGGTACCCGCAACCATTCTGTTCATTTCCTTTCCTCTCCAGAACTTTGCAGCATTTGAGTCAAAGAATGTTTGCGTGAGGAAGTTTAGTATCCCTTCCAAGAATGATCTAGCCTTTCAATTTCAAGATGAAAAATGGTATACTAATAAATACTTCCTACACAAAAATACATGCTTAAATAAAAATGCAAACTATACATATGATGATGCATCAAATCATCCTCCAGTCGTAATTATTAAAGGGAAGACACATTTCCTGTATTGAAAGAAAGCCCTCTAGGATTTGAAATACAAGGACTGCGTAGAGAGAGTAGACAGGATAGGTACAGCTGGAATATAATGGTTTGATCAAAGAAGAAATTTTGCACAGAGATTCTAAAAGAATAGCCAGTTTTCCCCTTAGGAGAAAGCTAGTGTTTCCTATGTAGCTCATCGGGAAATTTCTGTGATACAGAATGAAGACAAGAGTCCATCTGTGGATTAGTAGACATGTGACAACATGTTAATACTTCATTTAAAAACTCAGCTCTTGATTTATGAAATTTGCTGAGAGAAATGTTAAAAAGATTATTTCCTGAGGAGAACTTCTCCTTGCTAAATTAATAAGAATTGTAGTCATTTGAGCAATAATGATTTATAGACACCACTGCCTCTATTACTCCTTTAAGAAATGTAAAAGAGAATTCAGGACATCCCGTTGGCCCAGATAACTCAGAATTTAGAGAATTACATAAATACACTCAGAAGTTCAATGGTAAGCTTCTTCTTCATTTTATCTCCTGTCTTCATCCTGCATTTGCAATACATTATAAAGACTTACAGATGGCATACAGCAAGTGAAATGTGTTGGTATAGGAAATTTTAATTGCTATAAGTTTAAAATCTTGCAAATACTTGATGAATGGCAAAGTGTCAGATTTCTCTCTTTGCTGTTTTACTAAAACCCTTCGACTTTAAAGAGAACATTAAATGTCAAAACATCAGAAAAGTTTTTCTGTGCGGTATTTCTTTCCAAGGCCTTTAAAAATTTTTTTTTGCTGTTAGTCAATACACTCAATGAAAAGATTTCATCCCACCAAAACATTAAAAAAGATGTTTTTCAAGATATTGAGGCATTGTCTTCCTTAAGATGCTTCCTATTTTATTTCTTACTGACAGTTATGTTAAAATCTACTAAGATTTCCGAAGTGCTTACTAAGTATTGACTAAATCTGAAGATTATGATGGTTTATACATTTAATGTATGTGATATGACCTTAATCTGCTCAAACCAAAAAAAACCCTTATTATATAAAGACCCAGTAACTACTTGGACATGATTCTTTATTTTTCAGGTTGCCTATTTGGCTTATGGATCAGAAATTTTAAATTTAAAGCAGAAAAATATGTCTTAAAAAAGCCAAGCATTTGTAGCATGATGGAAATGTTCGATAGTGCTTTGAGGGAAGTCCATTCAGTTTCAATGACATTCACAAATGATGACTAATGCATTCAAATAGAATGAGTAATTTACCAAATTGCGGACATTCGGATGGGCTCAGAATGAAGATCTTGTTTGTTTGGATATGTCCTGAAGTGAATCTCAATGAAGTTTACTTCATTATGCCTGACTCTACAAATAGGCTTCAGTCACAATCTGAACAAAAGCCCTGACATGTAAATAAATGTGCGAATGGTGGCCGGCTACATTACACTTTTTGTCCTCAGCCCACTCAGGAATAGTCAACCCTATCAAAAATAGCAGTCACAAATAGATGGCACCATTGTACTTATCACACAAGCACCATAAAAGGCTTCTCTTGGCCTGGTGTTACTGTCATAGCCACCCTCCTCTTGAACCAGGTATATATACCACAAGTTACCTCTTCTAGCAACCGTGGGCCATCCTGCAAAAAGTGGTCCCTAACAGTGTTCCTTCCACACTTGCAGACTACTGACTCCCATATGATTAGCCCCTTGCACAGTTCACCATGAGAAAAGGCTCTGAAACTCAAAGTGTTTCTTTTAAAGGGTTTCCACCCTCTGGTATAAACCAGAGATGAAGAGCAGCAGAAAACCCAATTTCCAGTGATAGTAACATATGCATCACCATCTGGCCTATGATGGTGCCCAAATTTTGTACACATTTTAGCTGTTTCTGTAAAGATAAGAAATTTCAGGTGAAAAAATAAAATCAGTCCTTCATAGAATTATTTCGTCTATATCCCAAAATAAATTAGACCTAGTGCATGTCTAGTCTAACAAATTCTGAACATTTCATAAATTTGACTGAGAAAATGAAAAGGAGCCTTTGTCTCTGATAAGCTGAATGAAATTTGTAACACTACATTTTTCTACAGGTAATCACCTCACTACTTCAACTTCAGCAACAAATATCTACCTCATTGGATTCTGCTGATGATTAGAAATCTTACTAACACCATGTCCAAAGCAGTGCTTTAGTTGTTTGTTTTTCTTCTAGAGTCATGATCCTGTCCATTGTTAGCCTATTCATTTTGATGCTTCATTCAAACATATATAGAATATCAAATACATGACAGATACAAGCACACACACTGTGGATAGGGCAGTGAGCAAGATGGAAATGTTCCTGAGTCCATGGAGGTTACAATCTTGCAGAGAAGACATATTTCAATCAACTGATTGAGGAGTCACATGGGCTGCAAAATAGAAGTGCAAAATTCTATGAAGGATTACCACAGAGGGACCTAACCTAGTCTTAGGGAACAAGGACAGCTTCCCTAAGGAGTGATATTTAAGTTGAGACTTGAAAGGTGAGCATGTTGACTAGGTGAATGAGTAGCATGAACAGGTAGGAAAATTCCAAGCAGAAGGAACAGTCCATGCAAAAGTTTCAGAACAAGAAAGATAATAACATATTCAATGAACTACACAAAAGCCAGTGTGGCTAGAGTGGAGAGAGGGACAGAGAGTGGCCAAAGATGAGGTGGGAGAGGCAAGCATGAGCCAGATCATCCAGGGCCTCAGAAACCTCATTAGAGCTTATGGACTTTATCCTAGAGACAACTGAGAGTCATTGGATGGTGTATTCACTTGCTAGGTCTGCCATAACTAAATACTACAGACTGGGTGGCTCAACCAAGAAATTTATTTTCTCACACTTCTGGAGGCTAAACGTCTAAGATTAAGGTGTTAGCAGGGTTGGTTTCTACTGAGGCCTCTCTCCTTGGCTTGTAGATGGCCGTCTTCTCCCTGTGCCTTCACGTGGTCTTCCCTCTATGTGAGTCTGTGTGCTATTGTCCTCTTCTTATAAGGCCACCAGTTATATTGGATTTGGGCCCACCCTAATGACCACATTTTAACTGAAGTACCTCTTTAAAAAGTCTACTCCAAATACAGTCACATTCTGAGGTAGAAGGGTCTAGGGCTTCAACATATGAATTTTGCAAAGAGACACAATTCAGCCCAGAACAGAAGGTTTAACAATGGGCAGTGACATGACCCCAGTTATGCTTTACATGCTCACTCTGGTTGCAATTTGGGTGCAATAGAGGGTCAAGAGAAGACCTGGTGCCATGGAGGAGGCCTCTGTGGTAATCCAAGGGAGACCTTTGCTGGGCAGGGTCCAGCTTTGTCTTCTCAGAACTGTGGCTGTGATGAGCAAAGCCAGAGGAGAAGTAACTTGGAGAAGGAACACTTTCTACTTTGTGACAGGAGGGAAGAAGAGAAGGAAAAGGGGTAAATTGAGGTGGATCTGCAGATATGATGGCAGGAAGTTGAGGTGGTTTGCTTTCATGGTTTCTATTTTCATTTTCTATAAAGGAAGACATCTGCTGAGAACAAGAAGAAAGTAAATTGCAGATGTGAGTTGAGTGGAAAATGTTTTAAATTGCTATTCCAGAGAGTTGGAAAGCAAGCTGACAAAAAAAATCTCATTAGAATTTCTATGAAGTGTTAAAAACCCCATTAAGATGGGTGACCACGGATTCAAAATGGCACCAATCCCCCAGTTTTGGGTGGTTCTTCCTCTCTGTGCTTGACTGTGTGGGCACAGATGTGGAGGTGCAGAGTCAGATTCTTTCAGGACTGGGGTTTCTCAGGCCAGAGAGCATGGTCCCTGGAATGGCTGGAGGCGTTTGGACCACAACTCTTCCAACCGAACTCCTGAGAATTTCGCAGGTGCTTGGAATTTGAAGTTATAATTTAGCAGAAAAAGATGGGATCATAGGTGCTTGCTTACAGTGCTGCTGAAATGCAAAGCTCCTGGAAGTGTTTCACTTTGTGATGCAGCTCTGGGAACTGTCTCTTTATTCATCGTAAAGCACGTACTCGATGCCATTGCTCCGCATATCTGAACTAGATTGATACATGGAATCTTTTTATATTTTTATACTTCAGCTATTTAAAATGTCTGCTTGGCTGCACACGTCTCTGTATGGGAAATATGATTAGAATTTAATAAAACAAGTATCATGTTCACTCCACGTAGCATATAATGAAACACAAGGTATGATGAAGGGCCTCTGCTTAGATGCTGTCTCCCTGCTCTCCTTGCTAAGGTTCCACTGGGCTTTTGCACCATTCGTGCTGTCTTGGAAACTGAAAAAACACCCCTTTCTCCTCTGAAGAATTATGGTAATCTCTATGAGTTTGAATGCAGAGGGAAAGTGTCTCAAAATGCTCAGGAATTTAATGCTTCACTTCCATCGGCCCGTGTATCATGGGAATCCTTCCATTACAAACTGTTTCCTTGCCTTCCCGTCAGCGCCCCCACCCCCACCCCCAACACACTCACACATGCACGAACAACCTTTTACAGTATCAAGCTCCTCAACCATAAGAGCTCGGATTTCACATATCTCAAAGGGGAGGAATTTTAGGATATAAATTCCATAACACAAATTGTTTTTACATACGCTACTACTTACTGTGTTTTGTAGCAGGATATGGGCTCTTGGTGTGAAATAATAATAATGACAAGGGATTTGCCAATAAAAAGAAGCTGAATGCAGTAAAATATTGCCCAAGCAAAGTGTCACTCTAAGGTAACGCCTAGACATTTTAGAGTATAATATGCTTTTCTGAAACTTACGGTTGAAGTCAGTATTGAACTTTCTGAATAACTGCATGGTTTCTGTGTTTAAATTCATGGTACAAGCCACAGTATCAGAAATGGGCACCTTAGAGAGTATCTACTGTGTGTTCATCCTAGAAGATAAAAACGTAATGTAATTTTACTTAAAAATATATGCTATTCTTCCATTATTTAGTTTGTGATTGCAAAAAGGAAAAATTAGATGCTACCAGCTACTGAAAGGAAAGAACACTCAAATTTAGTTGCTATTAGTAATGAGAGACCTGCATTGCTAAGAAAGGAAGGGGCAGAAATAACAGAACTTGTCAGGATGATATTTTTCTTAGATGGTATCCTCAGAGAATCACTTATTATGTGGCAAACCAAAGATAATGAATAGGACCCCCCAAGTTAAAGGCCCAGCTGAGCCAGAATTATGACAGTTGGTCCCTTTGCAGTGATGGTAACCAAACTTCCATTTACATGGCCTTTCATTAATTTAGGTATTCATTTCGACAATCTGGTACATTTCAAGTTTCAGATCATTGAAATATACATGGATATAAAAAGTTATAAATTCTACAGTTCTTTTCACTTTGTACAGAATTCTTGAAAAAGAGAAAAGGGGAGAAACATAACCCACGTAACAGCTAGGAACATCTAACAGGCTCACACGGCCTAATTAAGAGCAAATCTTCCTTTGTAGGCCCACCATCAGAGATTCCCAACTTCCTTAAGACTATAGAAGGAAACACTTTAGTAAAAAAAAAGAAAAGTAAATTTACGTAAAGAAATAAAATAGTCATAATCCCCTTAGATGTCGGGGTAGTTTTGCCTAGGCTCTCTCTTGCCTTTATTTCTCTTTCACTGTAGAAGCAATTCAGATATTATATGTTTTAAACGTGTTCTGTGACATACCAGGATCTTATTTTATTTGTGAAGATTAATGATCTCAAATGATCTCAAAGAAGCAAGCAAAGAAACAAAAGAGAGAGAGCTCCACAGAACTATGTCCCCCAAATTAAATGACTATTTAAAAACAACAAAACATGTGGCAAACAGACCTAAGAGTTTGTTCTAAATTGGAAGCATTACACCTTCCAAACCTCAGTTAAAGACCAGAATTACTTCCTTCTGCCTGAGGTCTAAGAAAATCACGTTGAAGAGGTGCACAGGCTATTTGCTGTCATATTATTGCAATTCCTCGGGCTGGTCCAGTCTTCAGCTGTGATACTGTGAAATTATTTTTAGATTTTCCAATATAGTATTTTCCGTTACTTCCTATTCCTTTTCTCCTACATAGGGGCTTGTAACTGTGCATATCTAAAAACAATGAACATCTTTGCCATCCCGTGGCACCACACTCTTGACTTTCAGGTCAATTTTTAGTGAATACAGTTTCTGTTATTTCTAAAAATATCAGAAACTGAGGCTTCTCAAGATACATATTATTCTACTTCCTACTAACCCTAATACTGTGTTTTTCCCATGGAATTTCCTCCATCCACACAACCACTTGTACCCTGGAGCCAGGACTGAACTTGTGGTAGGAGTCGGGAATAACACTTTCCCCATGGCCTACGCTTCTTTCTATTGCTCTAGTCTGCCCTGATTGAAATTATCAACATGGTGATCCATAGGTAAACTCTCTGAATGGACCAGCTCTTTCTGTAATTTTTTTGTGTGTTTTTGGTGCCGTCTTCCCCTGGGTGTTCACATTCCTTCTCTCCCAATCCGCTCCTCTCGAAATTTCCTCTCAGGAGAGGGTGTAACTCTTTAACATGACTGAGTGATTCCAGTCCTAGGGGTAATTGAATGTTAACAGCAAAAACAAATTCTTAAAGCAAGGAATTGTATCTCCGTTTGCAGAATTTCAAGCTTGAGCAATATAGAAACACTAATTTGTTGGGGTACCACAGAGATTATCCCATGCAATCATCTGCCTCTGCCTTCAGTTTTTCCTTCTGTAAGTATTGAGTGCCTACAAGATATCCAGAAAGCATTTGTAATCTAGTAGAGGAAGAGAAACACTAAAACAAGAAAGTCATTTAAGTGTTAAAGGGGGAGACATAGAAAAATAAGTAAATTCATCTTAGAGTGTCAGTAAAAGCTTTCGGGAAGAGATGATGCCCTAGGTCTGAAAGGTGTGCAGATATTTTCTAGGTAATTGAAGGAGTGAAAGATTTTCTGGCACCTAGGAATTGCTGTGAGCCAGACCTCTAAAGTAGGGTGAGTTGAGGAAATATGAATCATTCAGGCAAGCTAAACAATGGTGTGTGAAGCAGGCTCAGAAAGAGATGAAGCTGGAGAGAAATCGGGGCCAGATCCCTGAGATTTTTGTGTGCTTTGTTTATTCTGTATGTCCATACTTCCCAAAGTGTGACATGTGCCTAGCAATCTAATCTAGGTGCTTTTTGATATTTTGGTATTTTTACTCATTTTGGAGAATTTTTTTTTAAAATGAGTTTCTTCTATGAAGGCCACGAGATCCTGGTTTTACACGTGCAGACATAACACAAAATGCCCTGTAATACTACCACTGCTGCTTCTAATAAATGTATTAAGTATTTTATGATACAAGTAAAATGATACATTCAACAAGCATGATACAAGTGGTACACAAGCATGGAAAAAATCATAAAAGTGGTACACAAATAACGTCAGCTGGAGAAACATCAAAGCAGGTAATAAGAGGCTGTTGTGATGGTCCACCTGGGAGAAAAACCACCAGTATGGAGCTCCCACGTAGGTCAGTGCATGCTTACCACTGGTGTGCAATGAGCTCCATTCTGAGTTTCTACCCACGTGCCACTTTCCTCAGGCTTCTTCCTGACTCATGGAAACTCCAAGTGTTAGTTCATTAGGCTTGGGAGGTAAAGGAAAAGATTTGAGGGGTTTTAGGTGAATGACACCCTTATCCACTTCAATGCTATAGATAGTCAAGTATTTGAATTGAGCACAAAGCAGTGGATCTTACCTCCCCTTTGTGTGTGTGTATGTATGTTTATATGTGCACATACGTCTGCATGCACGGACACACACACACACACACACGCAGAACAAGGCAGGGACATCACTTTCTGGAATTCAGTCAAAAATGAGTCCTTTCCACTCCAATGGAGATCATATTCCAGAAATATCAAAGGAGACAAATCAGAGGAATTGATGTGTCTATGCATTAAAAAATAATTTGCAGGGCCATTGACCTCGGCTATCTCTGTGTTTATTAATTACATGGATATTTTCATTTCCACTCGTCTTCTCTCCCTTCCAATAAAAGCAGCAGATGAGATACTCTTGACTAATCTATTGGACAGACTATTTCTTAACTTCCCTAAAGTCAAAGGGACATTTGATGGTATTTACAGTTATCATTTAACCACTGCAGACGTAATAAAATATTGACTTATATCGCTCGCTAATTGTTTTATTAGTGATAATCTTGCCCATCCGACAAGATTGTAGTTTCTGAAAGGAGAAAGTAGTTTATTTCATGTATGTATCTCTCAGAATGCTTTGCACAAGGTTAGACATACAGTAAGTGCTAGATAAATATGTGCCATTCATGATACAAAATTTAGTCTGTAACGTCTTTCTAGGGTATAGAGGGAATATAGGAGATGGATGGAGAAAATTGTGAGGATGATTAGAAGACTTGGAAACTCTGAATTAAGCAAAACTAAATTATCCTTGCACATCAGCTGTACCTAGTAGCAGAGAAAGAGAGAGAGAGAGAGCTAACAATCCCTTAACAGTTATAAGGTGCCAGAAACTATGCTAAGCTTTTACATGTTAACACACTTAGGCCTCACAACAAAGTAAGGGGACAGATGTCACTTTTCCCCATTTTAGAAATGGGAAACTGAAATTGGCAAGGCATTTAAAAAATTATTTTATCTTTCATCTAATTTCTCCTTCATTTCTACTTACTTTGTTAAAGAAATATCTTTAGAAGCTTACTCTGTATACATATAATCAATATTTTTAAACTGAATAAGAATACAGAATAAGGACCCCTAAAATGGAAAATATATGCAGAGAAACAGAGTCAATTAAAAGGTGCAAATAGATCAGCCTCAAAGGAAAAACTTCTGTGGTTATCAAAGTAGAGCTTCAAATATGGCTTTGGTAAAATGGGAGGCAACTAATTCTCTATTATTCATTATCAGAAAGAAGCAGTACTCCAGGTCCTCAGGTTTCCTACTGTTCTAGAAACGACCCAAATCACCTCAGTAGTGATTGTGGAACCTCAGAATGAGTCTCACGTCTGTCAGAGTGACTATCAGGATTTCTCTTGGAGTGCACTCCTCTTAAAACTCTTTGGCACCAATTGCTGATTTCACCTCGGTGACATTTTGACCAAAGATTTCCTTTAGCGGGTAAATTTTCCTGCCACTGTACAGAAATCATGGTGCTGTGTCCTTCTAAACACAGTTGTCCAATTTTTGACTTGTTAGTCAAGCAGATTTCAATGTGTATCATAAGAAATGGTCATTGCTCATTGCTCTAGGGTATCTCAAATGTGAGAGTGCAAACTCTTGGATATCCTCGGAGTTCAAAAGTATCTCTACAAGAAACTTTTGTTGCTGTATTGCAATTTTAATATTTTTTAAAATCCCTATTCTAACTTTAAAAGTATTTTAAATTCAAGTAAATGAAAAGACAACTTATCAAAATTTGTGGGTGCAGTGAAAGCAGTGTTCAGAGGGAAATTTATAGCATTAAATTCATACACTGAAAAACAAGAAAGAGATAAAATCCATAACCTACATTCTACCTTAGGCACCTAAAGAAAGAAGAATAGTTTAAGCCTGAAACAAGCAGAAGGAAAGAAATAATAAAAATTAGAGCAGTAACTAATGAAAGTGAAAACTGGAAAATAATAGATAAAAAAAAAATAAAAGCTGCTTCTTTGAAATGATCAAGAAAAGTGATAAACTCTAGCAAAATTAACAAATTAAAAACAGAAAAGACACAGATTACTAATATATGAAATAAAACTCGAAGATAGTCACTCAGACACCAGAGACATCAAAAGAGTAATAACCAAATACTGCAAACAGCTCTACCCACATAAATTTGACAACTTAGACGAAAGGGATCAGTTCCTCAAAACAAACAACTACTGCAGTGCACACAAAAAGAAATAGATAGCCTGAATAGCTCTGTAGTTGATAAGAAAATTGAATTCATAATTTAAAAACTCCCCAGAGCAAACTCTGGTCTTGCTAACCAAGTCAAAAAGAGAGAAGACGTGAATTATCATTATTAGAAATAAAAGAGACGTCATCACTCATGGACATTAAAATGACATATACTATACTCTATGTCCACAAATTTGATAACTCAGGTGAAATGGACCAATTTCTTGAAAGACATAAACTATCAAAATTCACGCAAGGAGAAATAGATAATATACACTTTGTATATTAAAGAAATTGAATCAATCATTAGTAATCTTCCACATGGTTTTATTAACACATAATCAAACATAGTTGAAAACTTATTAAGGGGTTAGATTCAGCTATGAGTAACATGAAATATCTATAGTCTTCCTCAGATGAGGAAGGTGCTTGTTCTCACTCGGAAGGACTGCGTCAGAGCAGTCCTCTTCTGCTTCACTGTGGAGAATTTGGATTCGCCACAATTTCTTCCAAAAAATGTAAATAAAGAGACCACTTCTTAACTCACAACTCATGTTTTTGAGACCAGTATTACTACAATACCAAAGCCAGATAAAGACCTTACAAAAAAGGAAAGCTGCAGACCAATTTCTCTCACGAACATAAACACTAATGTCCCCCAGAAAATGTCACAAATTTAATCCAACAATGTCTAACAAGAATTACACACCAGGACCAAGTGAAATTTACTCCAGGTATGCAAGGCTGGTTCAACATGCCAAATTCAATCAATGTAATCTACATATCAACCAGCTAAAGAAGAAAAATCGTATGCTCATATCAATTGATGTATAAAGAGTAATCGACAAAGGCTAATACCAATTCATGACAAAACTTTCAGCAAATTAGGAATAGAGGGGACATTACTCAACTTGATAAAGAACGTCACAAAAAAATCTTACAAGTGACAACATGCTTAATGGTGATAGGCTGGATGCTTTCTCCCAAGATCAGGAACTTGGAGCCACTCCTTTTCAAAATCATATTGGAAGTCCTAGTTAGTACAATAAGAAAATAAAAAGAATTAAAAACTGTGCAAATTGGAAAGAAAGAAATATAGCTGTCTTTATTGGAAAATGGTTTTAAAAATCACGATCTGGGGAAGGTCAAGTGTTAGTTAAGAATAGGGCTCAGAGCAGCCTGAATAAAGTTTGGTCAAGGAAGGAGTTTGTCAATATGAAAGAAAATGAACCTCAGCACAAACTTTTCACAAAAATAAACTCAAAATGGACCATAGACCTAAATGTAAAATGCAAAACTATAAAATTTCTAGAAGAAAACTTAGGAGAAAATCCATATGATCTTAAATTTGTTTATGAGTTTTAGATATAACACCAAAAGCATAATCCATGAAAGAAAAATTAGACTTTATTAAAATTAAAATTATCTGCTCTACAAAAGATAATATTAGTGGAATAAAATGAATAGACAAGCCACAGACTGGGGGAAAATATTTGCAAAATACATATCTGACAAAGGACTTGTATCCAAAAGAATACAAAGAACTCTTAAAACTCAACAATAAAAAAACAAATAACCCAATTAATAAATGGGCAGGTGATCTGAACAGACCTCTCACCAAAGAAGATAAAAAGGCAAATAAGCATAGGAAAACGTGTTCAACGTCATCTGTCTTTAGCTGAATTAGTTTTCTATTATTGCTGTAATAAGTTATCACAAACTTAGTGACTTAACCCAACACAAATTTGTTCTTTTACACTTTTGGAGGTCAGAAGTTCCAAATGTATTTTTCAGCGTAAAAACGAAGTGTCATCAGAGCTTCATTCCTTCTGAGGCTCTGGGGAAGAATCCATTCCATGGCTTTAAATATGTATGTGCACAGATTGGCAGACATACATGTATTTCCTCACTCTGTCAGCTGAGAGGGCCCATAAGCAATGACCCTCACACAGCAAACAGCACATCTAGGGCCCAGATGATGATTTTGAATACCATTCTCTAATAAAAGGAACTCCAGGCTTCTTGGAGAAATGGCTGCTTCTCGAACTGAGAAACGAAATATAAAAGACCAGCTTGAAACATCTTGTAGTGCCAGAAAGTAAGGAAATGCTAAAACAAACAAACGCAATGATGGGGACATGTCAAAGGGGCGCAAGAAACAACCGCAGGAGCTCACAATGGCCAAAGCTGGGACAATTTGAGCAACAAACTGAAGAACATACACTGGATTATAGCCCAAAGTGTAAAATAAATATCCATGGGTCCATATGAAGATAAATAAATGATTGAATAAATAAATAAATGGGGGAGAAGAAACAAATCTCCTGAGCAGAAGAATCCAAATCATTTATGTTCAAGGAGGTGGAACATAAATTTCCATTCCTTAAATGTGGGCTGCACATAGTGACTTCCTTCCGAAGAGTCACAAATGAAAACGAGGATAAGAGCACCTGTACAGTGGAGAAGTCCGACAAACAGGACCTCAGTGAGATGAGCAAGGTTAACATCAACAGTGATGAGTCATCTTGATAGGACCCTTGATATGATGTGATGGACACGGCACTTTACCTTTGTGATCTTCCTCACAAAAATTTATAATCCCAGTCTAACCGTGAGAAAAACATCAGACACATTCCAATAGAGCAACGCATGACCAGTACCCCTCAAAATTGTCAAGCTCATCAAAAACAAGCCACAGCCAAGAGGAGCCTAAGAAGACGTGACAACAAAATGTAATGCAGTATCCTGGGAGGGATGCCGGAACAAACTAACAATGTTAGGTCAAACTAAGAAGATCTGGATAAACTGAGGACTTCAGTTAATAATAATTTCAGTGTTGATTCATTAATTGGAAAAATGTACCAGACCAATATAAAATACTAATAATAGGGAAAATTGGATGTGGGCTTTATGAGAACTCTCTGTTCTATCTTTTCAATTCTTCTGTAAGTCTAAAACTGTTCTAAAATTAAAAGTTTGTTTTAAAAATTGTTTATTCTAATTTATCTGGATCACTATCTTATTACCAGGTTTGACCACAAGATTTTGGCGTACACATTTACAATACAAGTTTGGCGTACTTGTTTACAATCATGTTTATGACAAATGATCATGGGGATATTTAATTTTTGGTGAACACATCTGGGAGCCAATAGTAGGTTTGATCCAAATTATTGTTTTGGTACTGAATCATTTTACTGGAAATAAATATATAATATCTCTTCTACATGAATAATTCCCATTTTACAGATATTCCCATGGTAAAAGAATTTAATTTCTTAATCTTTTTAATAAACTAAGACTCTGGTTCTACATGGCAAAACGACATCGTGCGGTAGTGCAATATACTACCTTTATCCTTTTAGACTAAAGAGAAAAGAACAGTGGCTTAATCCTAAAACGAAAATGTTCAAGCCACATGAAGGCCAAATGCCAAATAACAGCTTCATGAGGGTTTGAATATTCCTAGTCCAAAATAATAGACAATCTATTTCTAATATTTAGTGATTTTCTTCAACCACCCAGTGATGTGCTTTGTTGAAAGTATAATTTTTTCTCATCATCTGAAGAGTTGAAATCAACTTCCGATACCATTTTCCAGTTCCTAATTCCAGAAATAATTGGATTACATACACATTTAATACAAATTTCAATAACAGCATATGCTAATTTTTTCTTCAAATGAAGAAGACAGCTTTAGAGACTTAACAAGCAACCCCTCATTAAAACAACATTCGAGTATTGCTTGCTGAGGAATGCCAGATTACCCTGAATTTGAATTTATTGCTAACCATTTGTATACTGTTGTAATGTTACCAGACATATTCTGAATTCGTTTGACTAAAGTCAATGGATAATAATAAAGGCAAAAATGGATCCAAAGAATCATATTTCCACATTAAAATTTCAAGTTTGTTGTGTTTATAATTTTGTATTTAATTTGTAGATCAGCTTTTGGTTATATAGGAACCATAAGCAGCATAAGTTTATGTCAAATATTATATGGCATATACATAGATCAACATTATAATGAAAATAACTAAATCTAATATAATAAAAATAAGTAAAGACAGCACTACAGATCTGGAAGACTGTTTCTTTCTGTGAGAAATCAATACATTACTCAAACTTCAGAAAGACTGCATCCAGGGCTCATAAAATTCTGCAAACAGCAAGCTAACACTGAAGAACATCAAATGATTGTTTCAAAGCAAATCAATACCAGACTTCACCTGTTTCTCCCTTGTTTGACCGTTATTGCTAAAATGCCATCTTCTACATCATGCATTATTCAAGAGTCAGCACCTCTAGTAGAAAAGTCATCAGCTGCAGACAAATCTATTATCCATTGAGAAGTTCAACGAACCGCCAAGTTTAAAGGATATGGAAGCAGTGTGAAGAGAAAAAAGAAACGGGAGAAAAAAAATGGGTGAAAAAAAAAAATGAGTGAAAGCAGTGAAGCCAAATTGTAAAAGAAAACAGCAGAAGGAAGTGATTTAAAAAAAGAAAGAAAAGAAAATGGAGATAGAAGCAGTGCCCAATATAGCTTCCTTAATCTGTGCTTTTCTGCCTCTGCATCTTGGGCTCTCTCCTTGTAACAAAGTCTGACAAAAATGCTTTCTTTTCCTAGGGATAGAAAAACAAAGGGAAACTGAGTCTGTATGTTAAGGAAAACAGGTTGCAAATCAATCAAGGGGTTGATTGATCTTTATGACACATTTGACTACTCAAATATGCAACATTTTTGGTGAACATATCTGAGAGCAACATATTTGACCGCTCTCTGTTCAGTATATAACTAATATAATATAATTAATACTTTTTTTTCACTAAAATGAACTGTGCCTTTTGTTGTGACAGAAGCTAGTCTATCCAGAAAACTGAACTGCTACTTTCCATATCTATGCCTTCCCTTTCGGGTTTTGGCCAGAACATGAATACAAAGCGAATATACTGTGGGATCCATAACCCAGCTATCGTGACCATTGTGATCAGTCTCCGGGACTGGTATTGATTCGGCAGCAGCTCTAAGTAGGGACCATGAGAACCAATGATGTGACTGGATCAGATAAAGTGCCACCTAGTTCAGCCATCACAAAGGCAACAGGGATTCAAAGGATTTATCTCAATAATCAAGCAGAGAACACTTTAGTTTCAGTTCATTAAACTTCATTTCATATTGGTATAACAAGTTAAAAGATTCCAGAAGTAGTTATACTAGGAGTAGTTATATTTCTAGAATCTTCTTTAAATTCTTGTTATTCCAATATGAGATTATATCAATCTATATTTCTAAGAATTAAGGCAGATACTTTAAATTCTTTGGATATGTAACTATATACATATAAAATGTCAAATCATATGTACATTAAAAGTATATTTATACGTATGTTGAGATAAAATATTGTTATCCTACAATATTAGGTTTGTGTATATGTGTGTCTATGTGGGTGTTGTGTGCGTGTATTTTACATAACTAAACTTCAAGTCCCCTTTTAAAACTGTGAGAAATTTTTATTACATAAAAGGTTTTTATGTAATTTTTTAAAGTTAAATTTTTTAATTAAATTATTTTTTTAATTAAAAGATTTATAAAATTTTTTATAAGTAAAGAATTTTCAGATGGAACAGAATCTAGACATGGAAAACATATTTCCCTCACATCTAAAAATTCTGGTCTATTTGAGCAGTCTTACGTTGGTCACATCCAGAATCAAACCTATAGCATCTAGCTATTTTTCCAAATCTGACAACAAAATTTAGTCAGATTTTAATAATATTTATAGCTCTCAGGTCTACAATATTGCATGAAGGAAACTCAGTATAGAAGTTTTTTTTACTCTAAGTATTATGGTTAAAAATTTATTTAATTTAAGATACAGACTTGGGGAAAAAGTTCATCTCCATTAAAAAAAAAGAGACTATACATTTTAACCATCTATTTATGCATCTCTACAATCCAATTAGTACTGTGATTTTGATGAAATGCAGCTCCTACTCTTCGTCAAGAATCCACCAGTCACCAGTTTCTTCCAGTTTTCACGCTCGCTCTGCAGCCACTCATCTTTTGTATGGCACCCAGGTTTTTCCTACACCACCAAACAATTCTTAAAGGTAAACAATGGCTTCCCTGTCAAGAAACACAACAGACATTTATCTACCTTTATCCTTCTTGACATTTCAGAAGATTTAAATCTGTTACTACTCTTTCCTTTTTGAAACACATGCTTTTCTTGGCTTCCAAGTCATGACACTCTCCTGTCTTTCTCCTCCTGCCCCGCTGCTCCATCCTGGCCCCTCTTGCAGAACAGTGACTGGTTGAAATTCCTCCAAGCAGTTTACTGGACCTAGATTCCCTTCTTACGGGTTCTCATCTATACTTTAATGACCACATCAATACAGATGATTTATAAACTTATATTTCCCTCCTAGACTTCTATGAACTCCAGACCAGCATATCCAACTACTTTTCTTAGATGACTCGAAGGCACCTTAAAATGAGGCACCCTGTGGCCGAGTGGTTAAGTTCGCTCGCTCCGCTGCGGGTGGCCCAGGGTTTCACTGGTTCGGATCCTGGGCGCGGATGTGGCGCTGCTCATCAGGCAATGCTGGGGCGGCACCCCACAGCCACAACTAGAGGGACCCACAATGAAGAATATACAACTATGTACTGGGGGCTTTGGGGAGAAAAAGAAAAAAAAAATTTTTTTAAAAATGGGAAAGTCCTAAGTTGTGCTTAGATGCTTTTGTGACACGGTCGAAATTCTTTCAAATTCTTCCCATTGAGAGGTGGGGTTTCTGTCCCCTCTCCTTGAATCTTTGTAAGCTTGTGACTGTTTCAACTAATAGAATACAGTGGGAGTCAAGGTATGTGACTTCTGAGACTAGAATATAAATAGTTGTGCATCTTACACCTTCTTTGATAGAATGTTCATGGAAAGCTATCAT
Source organism: Equus asinus (assembly GCF_041296235.1). Lineage (NCBI taxonomy): Eukaryota > Metazoa > Chordata > Mammalia > Perissodactyla > Equidae > Equus > Equus asinus. Next base: position 48,166,512 of record NC_091813.1, read on the forward strand.
GTAAGAATTTCAACCATCTCAAGGCTGCCATGATACGAGGAAGCCCATGCTATATGTAGAAGACATGTGTAGTCATTCTGGTAGACAGCCCAGGTGAGCCTAAACCACTGAGTAATTCCATGCCAGGCTCTAGAGTTTCCATTCACCAGCCACTGAAATCACTTCTGGCCATTTGATCTTCCTCAGGTGATTCCAGATGCCAGGGAACACTGACAAGTCATCCCCACGAAACACTGTCTAAATTCTTGACCCCTTGGTAATGCAGCAGTAGATAGCAACCTTGGTCTTCTTTCAATGCCTCCCTCTGTTTCAACTCCATCATCAACTCCTGTGGATTTTGTCCCTTAAATATCTCTTGAATCCATGAACTTCTATCTTCTATCAACTACACTCTTGTCCAGATTACTATTATCTTTGGCCTAAGCAGTAGCAATGGCATTCTTATTGGTCAAATCTCTTCTCCTGGCCTCCAGCTCAACCCCAAGTCACTCTTCACACTGCTAGCTGAGTGATCTTTTCAAAACTCAAATCTCTTAATGTCCACCCCCGCCCATGCTTAGCACTCTTTAGCGGTGTTCCACAGATCCTGGAAGAAAGACAAAATTCTTAATGAGGTTTAGAAGGCCTGTATGATCTGGCCATGATCTCATTTCCCTATTCTGTGCTGTCCAACACAGTAGCCACCAGTCTTACTCGTGATTATTGAACATTTGAAACAAACCAGTGTGACTGAGGAATTGAATTTTTAATTTATTCAATTTTAATTAATTTAAATTTAAAAATGGAATCTTGATTCAGTTATTGGAAAACTTTTAAGTATGTTTGGAACAAATTGGTATGAGCAGTTATTTTTTCAACCATAAACTTTATGACATTTAAACAGAGATCAAGTATTCCCAATGAAAATTTAGCATATGAATTGAGACATGCTATAAATTTAAAATGCACACTGGATTTCAAACACTTAGTACAAGCAAAAGAAAGTAAAATGTCAAATTAATAATTTTTATGTTGACTATATGCTACAATGATAATATTTTTGATATATTGGGTTAAGTAAAATACTTTAATAAAATTAATTTCACCTGCTGCTTTTTACTTTTTTTTTTTTTTTTAGGAAGATTGGCCCTGAGCTAACATCTGTGCCCATCTTCCTCTACTTTCTGTGTGGGATGCTGCCACAGCATGGCTTAATGAGCGGTGTGTGGGTCCGTGCTGGGTATCCAAGCTGGTGAACTCCAGGCAATCCAAGAGGAGCACATGAACTTAACCGTCATGCCATCAGGCTGGCCCCTCTTTTTACTTTTTTTTAATGTGGCTACCAGAAAATTTGTGTTATGTATCTGGCTCTGATTCTATTTTTATTGGACAGTGCTGCTTTAGATCTGTTTTCTCCAGACACAGCAGCCCCCTCTTTGCCCCTTGTTCTCATGGTGCTTCCTCTCCTCACAGGGCCTTTGCACATGCTGTTCCTATTCCTGTCTGTGATTTGCCCAGTTAACTCCCACTCAAGTTCTAGCTCTCTGTTCAAGCCTCATTTCTTCAACGAAAATCTTCCTGACTTCCTCACCTGGATTCAATTCTCCTGTTATCTGCTCTCACTCCACTATGCACCTCACTTTGGCGGCATTTGTCACAGTGGCAATTTTGCCATTGTGTACTTATTAGATCCCAAGAAAGCTGTCAGTTCCATGAGAGCGGAGACCACGTCTGCTTTGGCTCAGCATTGTCTCCCCAACGGTTAGCATGGTTTCAGGCAAATGGTAGCTTGGGTTGCAAAGATTACTAAAACGCAAGTCAGGACCCAAGAACGTCAGACTAAGCGAACAAGAGAACTTCACATTCAAAAAGCAGCAAAACAATGCTATGTATATTTGACTAATTGAGCTCAATATGTAGCTGCTAAATGAATGATAATGGCACTTTTCCAAGAAAAATATGTCACGATTTTCTACCGTTTAGGGAAGAAAGTCCAAACTCTTATCATTGCAGTGCTTCACCCTCAGAGCCCAGACTCCATTCTAGTCTACTTCCTACCGACGTCCTCTCCTGAGCAAGCCAGGGGAGGTGCTGCCCTTCTCCGTGACCTCCTGAGATGTTTCTTCATCTGTAGGGGGGTTAATAATAGTAACCACGTCAAAGGGCTATTGTGAAGATGAAATGAAATGATGTGTATTTAGCACCGTGTCTGTCATGCAGTAAGCTCAATAACTTTTAGCTATAAATATTATCTCCAAGGCAAGCACAAGATAATAAAGACCCCTCACTGAATGTTTACTGTATACCAGTCATTGCAGTAAGTGTATGATTTCAACGAATCCTTATTGCACTTACTCTCAGAAAAAGGAACTGAGCCTCAGAGAGGTTAAGTCACTTGCACAAAACCACACAGCTAGTAAATGGAAGAGATGAGATTCATAGCCAGGCAACTTGATGCCTCAACCCATCGTTTTTACCATTGTATCTCCCGAGTAGGTACTTGGGCAACCTGAATTTCCTTTTTATTTCCGTGTACTCTCTGCTCCTGTTGTGTAAATAACCATTCCTCCAACACAGCATGCACTTTCACAGCTCCACTTTCCTGTTCACTCCGCTAATTCCCTTTGTCTAAATTATCTTGCCCCTCCTTTCTCCAAAGGACAAAATTCCATTGAAGCTTCAAGGCTACCTCACACATCATTGCCATCTTCCTCCGTTGTCTATCCTTCCTCTGGATAATTCCATCCCACCAGCTCACTAAGCACTCTGCTTATCAAATTAGGGAAACACGTCTTCCATCACTTTATTGCTCTTTGTACTCAAAGTTCTCTCTCCTGCTCTGTTCTGACATTTTCAAGGTCCAGAACAGGGCCATTCTCATTTTTTCATCCCATGTGTCTAACAAAATGCTACGGGCATAAGTACGTACTCAGTGAATTTATGTTGATGTGAAAATTAACTTACTATGTGGTCTGCATAAGCTGCTTCTGTTTATACACACATATATTTGCACACATGCACGTACACAAATGCACGTGCACACAGGCTTGTATGAGCACAAACATGTGCCAGCACATGCATGCAAACATAGACAATCATAAACTCAAAATCACACAGGCACGCTCACACTCACAGTAGCTTCTGCACGTGCAAAAGCACAGACATGTACACACACTCACAGGCATGCTCACACACATGCTCATGCACACATGCAAATGTGCACACATAGAGCTTAATTCAGTTTTTTGTTTTGCTTATGGCTAGACAAGTAAAATATTGAGGAAAGAATGAGTTGGAAAGAACGTTGTAGGGGTCAGCCCAGCGGTGTAGTGGTTAAGTTCCCGTGCACTACTTTGGTGGCCCAGGGTTCACAGGTTCCGATCCCGGGTACAGACTTATACAGACTTCAAGCCATGCTGTGGCTGCATCCCACCTAAAACATAGAGGAAGACAGGCACAGATGTTAGCTCAGCGACAATCTTCACACACAAAAAAAGGACGTTGTAGAAATTAACTTAGCCTCTTTGACTTTGTCTTTTAAAACAATGAAAGTAATTTGCATATTTAATTTCAATAAGAAACTGAATAGCTGAAAGGGTATTTTTGTTACTTTATTTTTCCACTTTTTATTATAAAAATGTATTTCAAAATAAAGATGATCATAGTATTTGATACTGGGACATCTCTTTCTCTCACACACACACTCTCTCAGAGTAATGTTCACTCATGCATTTTTAGGAAAAGAAGAGAAATATTAAGAAACTCCAGATCAAGCTCATCTTGAAAGGCTCACATTAGAGGTTTTATATCAATATTTTTATCCAAACTATTTGGCTTTTGGATTTTATGTTCTATTAAGAAATCATCAGCTTCTAGAACATTTTGTCTTATGATCTGAACTTTTAAGGCAGTAAAGCTACCAGTAAAATATGTTTTAAAGAATTAAACAGACGCTTTCACCTTTAAAAGCAAATAAAAAACACCACCGAAGCAGGAAAGTGATGCTACATTATCATTAAAGTTTTAACAAAGCAGAGCATAAACAATCAAGTGTACGCCTATGTGTGTAAAGATGGTTTCACCCCAGATTGCTGATGGTGTTACTAAATCATGGCAGCTTGACTTCCAGGTTAGGATGTGCGGGAGCGCACGAGGGAATTATGGCCCTATTACATACAGCCAAGTGCACATTACTATCTGTTGGGAGGAGGTGCAGGGGTTATAAACGTCTCATATGGTCTGCACTCCATTAGATAAGGATATTAAACCCTCAGATCAATAAGACACCATGAAGCTATTATGGTCATTGGCAGTTAAAATAGCCCCAAACACTCACTTGTGTCCACAGAGAGAGGAAGAGTATTTTGCTATCTTTGGGCATCAGATGTGGCTGCATTCTAAATCTTTCTGTATGAAACTTCACCCTCTCAGTCACTAGGAAGCAACACTTACATTTGCATACGCTCCCTGGTGCCCACGACAAGAGTGCGTGAAGTGGTGATGTCAATGGGCCTGATGGATGTCAGTTTCAGAGAGCCTCGTAATTTCTTGTAATGGAGTTTTCATTCTTTTAGCTGCATAACGCGTGCACACATTATCCTAGGCCTTTTAAAAAGTTGTCAAAATGCCTAAGAAGAGCCAACTGTATTATATGTTTGCCTCCTAGAGATGGCAGTGGGGAGAAGAGGGGCTCAGAGAGACTTCAACTGGGTGTAATTATAAATAGTGCGACAGCTGAAGAGTTATTGTCATGCCCACAGTGTGTTGTGTCTGGAGAAGAATACAGAGAAATGTGCAGCACAGGGTTTTTGCTTAATATACTAAACCTGTGTCCACACATGCCTCATGATAGCACCGCTACGCCCCCATCGCCCTGCATGTGAGGAAGGGCAGGAGCAGTTTACCTAAGTTTCCCCTCCCTGGGGCTCCCTCCACAGCTTGCCCGTCCTCTCCAAGAGGGGAAAGGAGAGAGGAAGCCCATATTTCTCTTTGCTGGTCTGGTCCACAGCTTTCCATCTGGTCTTAACAGTGACATTTGATTAAGTGGAACTATAAATCTGTCAGAAAGCAATTAGCTCTCGCAGGCCTCTTCTGTGTTTTCATAGTGGACCGTACCAAGGGGGACAGCTCTGGGGAAATCAGCCCACTCCTGCCTGAGACCACTGAGAAATTGTTTTAGCGCTACACAGGTCAGGGCGCTGCCATAGGGACATCCACATGTGGGCATTTCTAGACTCTCCAAAATCGTGTGAAAGAGGTAGGGGAGGAAGTCCAGCCTCCTGGTGCACTTTCCTCCCCTGGTATTCAGTATGTGGTGGAATCCCAACCTCGAGGAACTATACAGCCATTTGGGGAATATGCAAGTCTCATACATTAAATAATAAGACGTAAAATACATTAAACAAATAAACTGCTAAATAGAACACCATCAGGGACTAACATACATAATATAGACAAATGCCATGAGATGGACGGGAAAATGATCAAATTGCCTGGTTTTACCAGGAAGATCTATTAAAAAAATGGAATTTGGGCTAAGCTGCCAAGAATCAGTTGACCAAAAGTGGACAGACGAAATAGTGAGGGCCAAGGCCAAAAGGCCAGACACTCATGGTGACACGGTCCTTGCAGAGTAAAGAAGAATGAGACACTGGTCGCTAAATGATGAAACCACAAATCATCAAGCGCTTTGCTACCTGGATGTGGAGACAGCGGGGGGCGGGGGGCCATTCTCAGTTCTTGAGCAGTGGTTATCCATCAAAACCACGTGCGTCCAGGCCAGCTTCATGGGCACGCATGCGAAGTTGCACAGGGCCCTCTGCTCAGAAAGCCTGCACTCGGTTTAAAGCTCTGCTGTCACTGTCTTGAAATTCATGCTAATTTTTGAACACAGAACCTGGCAGATTCTGTACCTTGTGTGGGTTGTGCAGGCACCAGAGCTGGGGGGGGAGGGGGGGGCGCGGGGGTGGTGCTAGGCTTCCTCTTGCATCCTGACTGTGTGCTAGAGCCACTTCCACATACCTTCCCTCTGTGCCTTGTACCTACCGGGGGGGCTCTTGAGTTCATTCAGCTTCCCCTAATATCTTTCCATAAGTCTTTCAATAAGCACATAACCTGTGAAAATTTGAGGGAAAGATCAAATTTGGACAATGTACTCAGAAGAGCAACTACTTCCTGATCGTCTTCCTCCTCCTCTTCCCTTTGGTCCCATTGTCTATGTCCTTAAGAAAATTTCTCAATTTCTCTAAATCTTTGTTTCCTCGTCTGTGAACTAGAGGCAATCATATCCAGCTTAGGAACCTACAAAGATTCAAAGAGGGTAATGCACTGAAAGGTAGTTAACTCAGCAGCCGGGATAATGGACCTGCTCTTTCGTGATTGTTTTCCACCTGTGCAACCTTCTCCTTCCCTCCCGCCTTTCTTCTTTCTCCTATCCTTCTCTTTGTTTCCCTTCTATAAAAATATGCTAGAACTATGGCATTTTGATGGTTGATTTTCCTCAAATACTTTTCTCAGTGTGGTGGGTGTAAATATAGATAATATTGAGTAAAGGAAGAGACAGAATCAAAATGAAACTAAGACCCTCATTTGAATTACTTAAATGAAAGAAGGAAGAAAGTGAGAGCTCTCCTGCTGAGGCTGATAACCACCACATCCGTGCTCTTTAAGACATCAAAATTAAAGGGTCTCTTTTTTCTTTCTAAATGATGTTCAACCTAAGACCTTCAATACCCATCGCCTTATGGTTAGCAGGGAGTAAGAGGTCTCGAGAGGTTCAGGAAAGGAAGAGGAGACCAGGGCCCTGATGAGAGCAGAAGAGTTCACTAGCACATGTTACGTAAGCGGGTGGTGATGATGTACCTTTGAGAGACATCTTGGTGTTTATCTCAGAAAACATTAATAAGTTCCCATTGTTTTGAATGTCTTGTTATTGTAAGTCATATCATTAAGAGATGGATTTCTTCATCAATAGATGGAATACTATGCAGACAAATAGATCCATCACTGGCTTTGGTTCTTTGCCCCCTAACCTCTTGGATTCAGAACACCTGCTTGCCTTCTCTGACTCATTATCCTTTGCCACTCGGATTTGCTGTTCTGGGGCCATCTTGTCTATGTCTTGATCTCCTCTGGCTCAGATTCTTGGCCTGCTCCCAAACTTAGAAGCAAGGGCTCCAGAGTCTCTTTTTTAATCTTCCAGTCCCTAAATTACATGTTTGTTTCTGATCCTAAAGCAAGAGTGGATATAAGATGATTCTGAATCTGGAACTGTCTCTGCAACACTGCAGGTGCTCAAGACTGAAAAGGGGAAGTTCTGAAGGGTCCCTTCTTTATTTAGTTTTAGGTGAAAACAGGGCAGGGGGAGGACAGGAGAAGCTCAAGAGAGCAAATGTGTTGCATTCCTATGAAGGAGCCAGGAACAATTCTTACCTTTTAAGTGGATCTTTACATTTTTCAAGTATTCATGGAGGGTCAAAAAAAGAACTCAAGTAGGAAGAGGCAGCCCTACCTATAGCTTGGGTGAGGGAGAGTGGAAGTGGAAGCACAGGGAGAAACTGATGAAGAAGCTTAAGAATTGGTACTCTTTTTTTTGCTGAGGAAGACTCACCCTGAGCTAATATCTGTTGCCAATCTTCTTCTTTTTACTTGAGGAAGATTCACTCTGAGCTAACATCCATGACGATCTTCCTCTGTTTTATATGTGGGTCACTGCCACAGCATGGGCACTGATGAGTGGTATAGGTTCACGCCAGGGAACCAAGCTTGGGCCACCGAAGTGGAGTGTGTTAAACTTAACGTATAAGCCAAAGGGCTGGCCCCAAGAATTGGTACTCTTGATAGACTAAGACTTTTCTGAATAGACTAAATTTATTTCCCCACAGCTTATGGAGACTGTAGCAGAACTTATAAATGTACCACCCATCCCTGTTCCTTATTTCTTCATTTGAAGTGATGTACAAGCAATTCCTTTTGGCCTACTATATCTTTCATTACTCACTACATCATAGTAAACATAGCAACCTTGTTGATGCTCATCTTCTGGGAATTAGATCACATCAAAACATCCCATATACCTCATTCAACATGAATTGTTATGAAACATGACAGCAAACTGGACACAACAAGATGTATGGTATTGCATATTACAATCTGGCCTGGAGATCTTACCTGCACCATGAGCTCAATAAACTACCTATCCAGAGGGGCTTCCTTGTGCAGGAGGAAGTTCAAGGCTACTTGTGAACAGATAACAGTGGAACATGTGGCTGCGAGAACCAAACCATAGTTTTCCATTGTGTTAGAGATTATGAAAGCTCTGCTGCTCCAAGTTTCTTTCAAATACTGTCACCGAGGGGCCAGCTTGGTGGCCTAGTGGTTGAGTCACACTCTCTGCTTTGGTAGCCCAGGGTTCATGGGTTCAGAACCTGTGTGCAGACCTACACACCGCTCATCAAGCCATGCTGTAGCAGCATCCCACATACAAAATAGAGGAAGACTGGCAACAGATGTTAGCTCAGGGCCAACCTTCCTCACCAAAAAAAAATCCTAACCTATCATCAATAAAGTTCATTGCCATTTTTGGCCCAGCTTCCAGGAATACAGTCATGCATCACATAATGATGTATCAGTCAATGACAGACTGCATATATGATGGTGGTCCTCTAAGATTAGCGCCACACAGCCTAGGTGTATAGTAGGCTATACCATCTAGGTTTGTGTAAGTATGCTCTGTGATGTTCTCACAACAATGAAATCACCTAACATTGTGTTTCTCAGAACACATCCCTATCATTACATGACATGTGACTACTATTGCTTCACTCACAGGGAAAAAATAAAGAGATTCTGCAAATAAACTGTGAATCTCCTCAAGCTCTTAATGTATGTTTACTCAGAATTTAAAAAGGAGCATTAACGGCCTACTTACTATATGGGGAGTAACAGGAGAACAGCCAATCTTCCTGTGATTTCAAAATAAGTCACAATACCAGATGGATTATTTCCCTGCTTGAATTAAATTGACTTTGACAGCAAATGCCATTTTTGGCTTAGAGAAACCTCTGAATTTCCTACCTGTTCCTTTCACTGCTTCCCTTGGGACTAGAGTCTGATTGACTTAGATATTTAGTCCACCCATTAGTGCTGGTGGTATTGAGTTACAGCCTTAGTCTTACTTTCAGAAGGCCCCTTACCTTCTAAACTCTTTTTCTAGAAGTTCTTACTTCGTTAACTTTTGTTGGCGTGCCCATTATCCAAGGTACCACACCACTTCCTGTTAGGAAAATTCTCCATTGCTCAGTTTCACATTCACAACCACATAGAAGGCAAACCATCAGAATTAAATGCCACTCCTATCAAATAAAATAAACAATCCTATCTGAACCAGCAGTTTGACTGCTAGAAGATAGATTCCTTTCCAAGGAAATCCAGGTAGATTCTGATTTATGTTTTTCTTCGTTTCAAAAGTGCTCCATTAACTTCCAAAACTTCATGTTGACTAGTGATCGAGGATAATTCAACAGGTGGGAAGGAGAGGGAGTCTCCTGGTGACAGGGGATGTTATGAAGGATGGGAATCTAAGCCTACGCGTGCGTCAAGCCCTCACCATCTCACAAGCAAGGGAGTGTGACTTAACCAACCTAAACAAAGTGACTGCCTAAATGAGTGCCATGAACCCACTCGAGTGGAAAATTTATTCAATTAACCCACACCAGATGTCAAACTGAAAGTAAATAACGAGTCTAGTGACTCTAGCTTGGTCACCAAATGTGTCACCAATTAAATCAAACTGATTTGTATCTGTCTGCCTCTCGTGTCTGTATGTGTGTGTGTGGCCCCTAGTTTTGATTTCATATGTGGAATGCTTGGGCAGAAATTTCAAAAGAAAAAATTGCATTTGTAAAACACCTTAATTTTCATAGAGAAGGCTGAAAAAGTCACGTTTAAATGGGAACTTGAGATTGCGTCTCAATAAATCAATCATATTAAAATTGTACCATGCGGTCCACTGTTTGGGGGACCAAAACACCTGTTTAGGGCCATTGTTCTCCAGGTCAATCTCTTTTCATTAATAATAGGAATTAAATATTTAAATTTAATTTGCTAAAATTTTAATGTTATATTTTACAAACCAAATATATAGTTGATATTATAATAATATCATTGTCTTGAAATGAGAAATTAAATATGCATGTATCCATATAATTATTTCTTTTTATTGACGCCATACCATCTTGTCTCTTAGAACAATACATTAAAGTATCGCTGAGCAAATTGACCATCTTTCCCGTTACAGTTAAGGCCAGTACCTAAACTAAAGATGTTAGTGTCACTCCATGATTTGTCCCTGAGCAGACCTTCATAATTTTATGTACTTGCGTGCCCCTCCTTTTTGACAAATTCCTGCTGGCTCCTGCTATAGAGGAATTCTAGGCTCTTGCTTCCCAAAGCAGACTGCGTCTGGATTGTCTCCTCTGTGGCTCTGGCGCCTGGGGAGGCCAAAGCCTTGACCTCAGAGGGGCAGCAGCCTTTGAAGGATGACCGAGCATCTGGGCTGTCTCAAGAGCCCAGCAGGCCTAAGCACTGTGACAACATCGCTTTTCCACTAAGGAACATAAATCCAGTTTTAACTTTGTTTCCATTGTGTTAATTAATGTATATCAAGGCATATCTGTTTGTAATAATGCAAATTGAGGGATAGTTTTGCAGTTGTGCACATTTTCTAAGCCTCAGGAATTTTGAAAGCAAAGAGTCTCCATGTTCATCAATATTTTTGCTTGACCTACTTTCATGGAGGACATCAAAGTAAACAAGAATGTGTCTGCATGTACATAATGTGTCAAAGTATGTAGCAGACACAAACACATATGCCACCTTAAGCTCTTTCTGTAAAGAGTTATTGAGTTATCTGTCTCTCTTTCCACGTATCTAAATGTACAGATAGACAGGAAGATATTTACTCTTTGACAGTTACAAACAACATTATCTGTTTTATTCACTTCTATATTCCCAGAATCTAGAAGCTTTGATCACTGTCTGGAACACAGTAGGTACTTAATAAATATTTCTTTTTTTTTTGTTTGAGGAAGATTAGCCCTGAGCTAACTACTGCCAGTCCTCCTCTTTTTTTACTGAGAAAGACTGGCCCTGAGCTAACATCCGTGCCCATCTTCCTCTACTTTATACGTGGGACGCCTACCACAGCATGGCACGCCAAGCGGTGCCATGTCCTCACCCGGGATTCAAACTGGCTAATCCCGGGCTGCTGAGAAGCAGAAGATGCAAACTAACCTCTGCGCCACCGGGCTGGCCCAATATTTCTTTACTAAATTCTTATTTTACATAATTTTAAAAAACAAAACACAAATGGCTATGTATGTATTCATTCATAGGCATATATATATATGTGTATGAATGTGTGTGTGTGTATATAAATATATATAAAGGTCTTCAAATCATGGAAATATTTGGACATATTAAACAAGCAAGGCTCTTAATTGCAGTATCGAGCAGCTATATCACAAGCAAAAGTATTAGTATTTTTGTTTTTAGTTTTGTTTGTGTCATTTGCTTTGGTTTTGCTTTTGGCATTCAACCTTTAAACCGTGGTGTTTTCTTTTCATCTTTAGAGAAAACCTGGAAGTTCGAAGCCTTGCCTTGTGAGGCAGTGGAAGGACCAGCAGTCAGATGATTCCATCCCCTATGCACAGTCGATGGGTCCCAAAGTGGCCTCCTGACCAAAGCTGGGCCTATTTGGTATCTTTCAGAGAGAGGAGGAAAGAAAGAGAGGGAGGGAGAGAAAGAAGAGAGAGAGCGAGACAGGTGGGCTGACAGCAGCTCTCTCAGGTGAGTTGACCTCTAAGGCTTAGGCCTGAGGAACTGAGGCGAACCTCTTCCGTCCAGCATGGGAACTGAGGATGTAGAAGAAGCCAGTCACAGGAAGCAGGAAAAAGAAAACCGATCTGCTGAGAGGAACATGGGTAACAGACAGAGTCTGATCCCTTTTCTGGTCCCTGTTCCTGAGGTCTATGTTACAGTCTTGCCTCTGAAATCTTAAAAGAACATCTAATATATTTTGCTGAAGATAGATTTCTATTAATTATAAGGGAAGGAGTTATAGATTAGTCAATTCACACACACAAGCACACATGCACACACAAACACAGTGTTTCCGAAACACTTTAGATCTGAAGTGGCTATATCACAAATAAAATAAAATCTAAAGTTATTTAAAGCATTAAAAATAGAAGAGCCAAAATATGTGAAGGCCTGAGAATGAAGGAAATGATCATGCCAGAAAAAACAAATTAAGAAAATCCCCAGCAATCACCCCTAAACTTCCTGGAAATCAAAGCAAAGAGGAAAACAAGCTGCACAGTAGCCGTTGTTCATTAAAAATAAGAAGCACAATTCAGGGACCAGCCCATGGCTGAGTGATTAAGTCTGCATGCTCTGCTTCAGCGCCCAGGGTTTTGCCAGTTCTGATCCTGGGCATGGGCATGGCACTACTCATCAGGCCATGCTGAGGTGGCATCCCACACAGTACAACCACAGACACTCACAACTAGAATATACAACTATGTACTGGGGGGCTTTAGGGGGAAGAAGGAGGGAAAAAAAAGATTGGCAACAGATGCCAATCTTTAAAAAAAAGAACTACAATTCAGCACAGAAAGACAAAAATACATACTTTGAAGGGAACTATGTGGGTACTTTTACAGATGGCACTATATAATTTAATGTATAATATAATTCATAGCATGTATATATATCTTATACATAGATATAGGTATCTCCATATTTTATATTGACCCTTGATGAAATCCTATAGCATATCATTAAGATATACCTCTAAAAGAAAAAAAAGAAAGAAAGAAATGTCAGAATAAAATATCCCAAAAACTTAGTTTATCATTTATACATGGGACCAGCCTAAAGAATTTTGAAAAGTGACAATTTAATCTGCTTAAAAACCAGAACAAGATTTATGTCATCTCTAGTAAATAAACAATCTTCTTGTCTATCTTTGTTATCTTTCCTGATTTCATTTCTTCTTTTTGTCTGCTTTCCTCATCTGCTTACTTAAAATTCTATTTTACCTTGCTATGCTTCTCATTTATAAAGCTGTCTTAAATTCTTTGTGGAACTAGATAGAATGTATATATGTATATACATACATATATGCATACATAGACCAGTAAAGAATAGGAAATTCTCTGAATTGATCTCCACTTAGCTTGCTTGCTAGGTTAACCAATGTTCTCTATTTCTTCTGTAAAACATCTGGCTGTTGCCCAGGGCATGCTAATTCTCCTACCAGAAGTTAACTTTGCTTTATATTGGTATATATTTGTCTTGAGTCATACACAAACTTACATCAGTTGTGTTTGTTTTAAAGCTGGTTTCATCTCTTACCATTTCTTTTAATAATCTAGCTAATTAAATTGTATCTATGCTTGTGAAATGAGAATGTGAAGAGATTACATCTAAAAAAAATAATTTAAGGCCTCAAAAAGACTTGATACAAGCATCTTGCTTTAAAAAACAAGCTGTCAGAGATGGCATCAAGATGGCAGCGTAAGAAGACTCTGAAATCACCTCCTCCCACAGACACAACAAATTTACAACTACTCATGGAACAATTACCCCTGAGAGAGAAAAGAAAACTGGATAAAAAGAGTCCCCAAAACAAGGGACACTGCTGACTGAGGTGGAAGGGGAAGATATCCCTTTCTGGAGAGAAAAAAGCTACCCTCAAGCTGTGGTGCTTCATGGCTGGCCGGGAGCAATCTTAAGGTATGAAGCCTTCCCTGGAGGAGTGGGAGATCTGGGCAGGGAGCTTTACCACAATGAGCAGCTTTTGGACTCAGCACAACTGAGACAAGTGTCATAATATCTGGATTTTCTGGCTATTAACTACAATGAGGAATAACCGCAGAAAAGCCATTGGACATAAGAGGAAAAAACCCCTACTCTTAAAGGGCCTACACACAAATTCATCCATTTCAGAAAGCAACCTAAAGTCACCAGAAAGAAAGGCACATAGTCCTTTGGTGAAAAGAGATTCACCTGATAGGTTCTGGGTGCATATCAGTGAGAGGTGAGACCTCCCCAGGGACTGAGACATTGGTGGCAGCCATTACTGTGACGTAGTACAGGCATGCTGACACAGATGCTGGCAGATGTCATTGGAGTTCTTCCCCTGGTCTGTTAGCCCAGGGTTTTCCCCACCCACTAAAGCACTGATTTAATCCAGCTCAGCCAGGGCAGGCAGTCTGCCCTAGGGAGAGGCCTCACCCAACAGCAAGCCCTCAGGAAACTTGTGGGCCTGCATGTGTGGGGTGCCTGGAACCTCTCAAACTGGGCAAGTGGGTTTGCCTCTGCAGACCAGGGCATGTGTGAGGGGCAGGCCTGTGTTGGTGGAGTGTATGGGGACTCTGCAGTAGGACAAGGGGGTCCACTTTAGTGAGGTGGGGCATGCACATGGGACAGGATTGTGATGACAGGGTGTGTGACCCTGCAGGCAATGGGGATTGTCAGCTGCAGAAGACTTGTATGGCTCAAATAGCCACATAGGAGATCAGCCTCACCTTCCAAAGCCTGAAACAATTGGATGGGCCCATGCCTGGGGCCAGCTGCCTTCAATTGCAATCCTGAGAGAGCTGACAACAGACTTGCAGGCAGGAGGCCTAGAGCAATTGTAAACCCCTGAGCATTGCAACCAGCCGCGCTTGGGGCCTACTCACTTAACAGAAAAATTGCAACAGGAGTGTGCTATTAGACTTTTCAGCCAACTTTCCTAGGGCTCCCTACACCCAATAAAGAGACTGGAGGATCTAAAGCAACCACATGCAGCTGAGCACTACAACCAGCCAGCCAGGGGGACAGCCCAACTTCCCTGGGCACCTGCAGCAAGAGCAACTCTGCCACAACATAAGGATACACATAGCCCACACAGAGGTCACTCCTGGAACATTTGGAACTGTTGAAAATGGGGAAGCATACTGAAGGGCCTCATTAGGCATCTTTTACATAAGGCCACCTCTCCAAGATAAGGGGATGTAGCTGACCTACCTAACAAATAGATATAAGCACAGAGAAAGAGGCAAAGTAAAGAGACAAAGGAATACATTACAAGTGAGTGAACAGGACAAACCCTAGAAAAAGAACTAAATGAAACAGAGATAAACAATCTACTTGACAAAGAGTACAAACTAAAAGTCATAGGGATGCTCACTGATCTTGGGAGAAGATTGGATGAACTCAGTGAGAATGTCAACAGGGAATTGGAAAATATAAGAAAGAACCAATCAGAAATGAAGACTACAACACTGGAAATGAAAAATTCCCTAAAGGGACTCAATAGCAAAGAAGATGATACAGAAGAATGGATCAGTGAGCTGGATGAAAGACTAGAGGAAATCATCCAAGCTGAACAGATAAAAGAAAAAATAATTAAAAAGAACAAGGACAGTCTAAGGGACATCTGGGAAAATATCATGCACACTAACATCCATATTATAGGTGTCCCAGAAGGAGAAGAGAGAGACAAAGGGTCAGAGAATCCATTTGAAGACATAATAGCTGAAAACTTTCCTAACCTAAGGAAGGAAACAGACATCCAGGTACAGGAAGCACAGAGAGCACCAAACAAGACAAACCCAAAGAGGCCCACACCAAGACAAATTATTAAAATGTCCAAAACTCAAGATATAGAGAGAATCCAAAAAGCCACAAGAGAAAGGCAACAAGTTACATACAAAGGAAATCCCATAAGGCTATCAGCTGACTTCTCAGCATACACCTTATAGCCTAGAAGAGAGTGGCATGACATATTTAAATTTCTGAAAGGAAAAAAATCTACAGCCAAGAATGCTCTACCCAGTAAGGTTATCATTCAGAATGGAAGTAGAGATAAAGAATTACCCAGACAAGCAAAAACTAAAGGAGTTATCATCAAGAAACCAGCCTTATAAGAAATGCTAAAGGGATTTATTTAAGTGGAAAAGAGAAGACCACAAATAAGAGTAAGAAAATTATTTAAAAAAAAAAAAAGAAAAGCAATAACATCACTGGTAAAGGCAAATATAGAATAAAGGTAGCAGATTAACCACCTATGGAGAAATATGAAAGTCAAAAGGCAAAAGTACTAAAATTATCTATTAGATAATTGGTTACCCTATTTTAAGAGGGTAACAGATACACACTCACAAAAGAATAGATTAGATACAATACCCAAAGCATAAAATGTGGGAGGAGGGATGTAAAAGAGTAGAGCTTTCAGTCAGAGGTCAAACTAAAGAGACCACCCACTCAATATAGATTGCTATATACGTAATTTATTATATATGAACCTCATGGTAATCACAAACCAGAAACCTATAACAAATACACAAAACATTAAGAAAAAGGAATCCAAACATAACACTAAAGAAAGCCAGCAAACCACAAGGGAAGAGAGCAAGAGAAGAAGGAACAGAAAAGAACTACTAAAATACCAAGAAAAAGAAGTAACAAATGGCAATAAGTAAATCCTTATCAATAGCTACTTTAAATGTCAATGAATAAATGCTCCAATCAAAAGGCATAGGGTGGCCCATTGGGTAAAAAAAAAAGACCCATATATATGCTGCATAAAAGAGACACATTTCAGACCTAAAGACACACACAAACTGAAAGTGAAGGGATGGAAAAAGATACTCCATGTAATGGCAATGAAAAGAAAGCTGGGGTAGCAATAGTTACATCAGATGAAATAGACTTTAATACAAAAACTGCAACAAGAGACAAAGGGCACTCACAATGATACCAGGAACAATCCAACAAGAGGTTATAACACTTGTAAATACCTATTCACCTAACATACGAGCACCTAAATATATAAAGCAATTATTAACAGACATAAAAGGAGAAATAGACAGCATCACAATAACAGTAGGGGACTTAAGACTCCACTTACACCAATCACCCAGACAGAAGATCAATAAGGAAACACTGGCCTTAAATGACACACTAGACCAGATGACCTTAGTAGATATATACAGAACATTCCATCCAAAAAGCACAGAATACAAATTCTTTTCAAATGTGCATAGAACATTCTCCAGGACAGGTCACATATTAGGCCACAAAACAAGTCTCAATAAATTTAAGAAGATTGAAATAATGCCAAGCATCTTTTCTGACCACAACAGTATGAAACTAGAAATCAACTACAGGAAGAAAATCAGAAAAGCCACAAATATGTGGAGATTAAAGAAAATGCTACTGAACAATGACTGGGTCAATGAAGAAATCAAAAGAGAAATCAAAAATTACCTGAAGACAAACGAAAACGAAAATACAGCATGTCAAAATTCATGGCATATAGGAAATGCAGTTCTAAGAGGGAAGTTTATAGCAATACAGACCTACCTCAACAAAAAAGATAAATCTCAAATAAACAATCTAACAGTGCACATAAAGGAACTGAAAAAGAAGAACAAACAAAGCCCAAAATCAGTAGAAGGAAGGAGATAATAAAAATCACAGCAGAAATAAATGAAATAGAGAATTAAAAAACAATAGAAAAATATCAATGAAACCAAGAGCTGGTTCCTTGAAAAGATAAACAAAATGGACAAACCTTTAGCTATTCTTACCAAGAAAAAAAAAAAGAGAAGGTTCAAATAAATAAAATCAGAAACAAAAGAGGAAAAATTACAACGAACACCTTGGAAACACAAAATATTATAAGAGAATACCATGAAAAGCTATATGTCAACAAATTGAATAATATAGAAGAAATAGATACATTCTTAGAATCATAGAACCTTCCAAAACTGAATCGAGAAGAAACAGAGAATTTGAATTGGCCAATAACCAGTAAAGAGATTGAAACAGTAATCAAAAAACCTCCCCAAGAATAAAAGTCCAGAACCAGATGGCTTCCCTGGTGAATTCTACCAAACATTCAGAGAAGACTGAATACCTATCCTTCTCAAACTCTTCCAAAAAATTGAAGAGAAGGGGAAGCTTCCTAACTCATTCTATGAAGCCAACATTATCCTGACACCAAAACCAGACAAGAACATGACAAAAACAGAAAATTGCAGGCCAATATCACTGTTGAACATCGATGCAAAAATCCTCAACAAAATACTAGCAATGTAATACAATACATTAAAAAGATCATACATCGTGATCAAGTGACATTCATTCCAGGGATGCAAAAATGGTTCGACATCCACAAATCAATCAATGTCATACACTATATTAACAAAATGAGGAATAAAAATCACATGATCATCTCAATAGATGAAGAGAAATCATTTGACAAGATACATTTATGATAAAAACTCTGAATAAAATGGGTGTAGAAGGAAAGTACCTCAACATAATAAAGGCCATATTTGACAAACCCACAGCTAATATCATTCTCAGTGGAGAAATACTAAAAGCTGTCCCTCTAAGAATAGGAACTAGACAAGTATACCCACTTTCATCACTCTCATTTAACATGGTATTAGAAGTCCTAGACAGTGTAATCAGGCAAGAAAAAGAAATAAAAGAGATGCAAATTGGAAAGGAAGAAGTGAAACAGTCACTATTTGTAGATGACATGATTTGCTATATAGAAAACCCTAAAGAATCCACCAAAAAACTTTTAGAAATAATAAATGAATACAGTAAAGTTGCAAGATACAAACATTAACATACAAAAATCAGTTGTGTTTCTATACACTTACAACAAAGTAGGAGAAAGAGAATTTAAGAATACAATCCTGTTTACAATTGCAACAAAAAGAATAAAATACCTAGTAGTAAACTTAACTAAAGAGTTGAAAGACCTGTACACTGAAAGCTATAAAACATTGTTGAAAGAATAGAAGAAGAAAAAGAAATGGAAGGATATTCTGTCCTCTTGCTTTGGAAGAATTAACATAGTTAAAATGTCCATACTTCTACAGATTCAATGCAACCCCAATCAAAGTTCCAACATTTTTTCACAGAAAGAGAACAAAGAATCCTAAAATTTATATGGAACAACAAAAGACCCCGAATAGCCAAAAGAATACTGAGAAAAAGATCAAATTTGGAAGAATCATACTCCCTGATTTCAAAATATACTACAAAGCTATGGTCACCAAAACAGCATGGTTCTGGCACTAAAACAGACACACAGATCAATGTACATGAATTGAGAGCCCAGAAATAAACCCATATGTCTATGGACAGTTAATTTTTGACAAGGGAGCCAAGAACATACAATGGAGAAAGGGAAGTCTCTTCAATAAATGGTGTTGGGAATACTGGACAACCCCATGCAAAAGAATGAAAGCAGACCATTATCTTACACCATACACAAAAATTAACTCAAAATGGATTAAAGACTTGAATGTAAGACCTGAAACCATGAAACTTCTGGAAGAAAACCTAGGCAGTATGCTCTTTGACATTGGTCTTGGCAGCATATTTTCAAGTACGAAGTCTGACTGGGCAGGTGAAACAATAGAGAAAATAAACAAATGGGACTACATCAAACTAAAAAGATTCTGCACAGCAAAGGAAGCCATCAACAAAACAAAAAGACAACCTAACAATTGGGAGAATATATTTGCAAACCATATATCTGATAAGGGGTTAATATCCAAAATATACAAAGAACTCATACGTCTCAACAACAAAAAGTCTAACAACTCAATTAAAAAATGGGAAAAAGATCTGAACAGACATTTCTCCAACGAAGACATACAGATGGCCAACAGGCACATGAAAAGATGTTCAACATCACTAACTATCAGGGAAATGCAAATCAAAACCACAATGAGATATCACCTCATGCCTGTCAGAATGGCTATAATTAACAAGACAGAAAATAAGTGTTGGAGAGGACATGGAGACAAGGGAACTCTCATACACTGCTGGTGGGAGTGCATACTGATGCAGCCACAATGGAAAACAGTATGGAGATTCCTCAAAAGATTAAGAATAGAACTACCATACAATCCAGCTATTCTACTCCTGGGTATTTATCCAAAGAACATGAAAACACTAATGCATAAAGATACATGCACCCCTATGTTCACTGCAGCGTTATACACAATAGCCAAGACTTGGAAGCAACTTAGGTGCCCATCAAGGGACAAATGGATAAAGAAGATGTGGTATATATAAACAATGTAATACTACTCAGCCATAAAAAATGATGAATTTGGCCATTTGTGACAACATGGACGGACCTTGAGAGTATTACACTAAGCGAAATAAGTCAGAAGGAGAAAGTCAAATACCACATGGTCTCATTCATAAATAGAAGACAGAAACAACAACAAAAGAACACATAGAGACAGAAATTGGATTGGTGGTTAGCAGAGGGGAAGTGGGGACGGAGGAGGGCAAAAGGGGTACATGTGTATGGTGATGGATTGTAGTTAGTCTTTGGGTGGTGAACATGATGTAATCTACGTAGAAATCGAAACAGAATGATGTACACTTCAAATTTATATAATATTATAAACCAATGTTGCTTCAATAAAAACAAACAAACAAACAAAAAAAGCTTTCAAATTTTCAAAACATATCCAAAATCCAGCTGTTTCTCACCACCTCCACTTGCAACAGCCTGGTTGGAGCCCGCATTTTTCATCTAGATTATTGAAATAGCCACCTCACTCGTAGCCGTGTTCCTTCTCTTTTGCCTTTTAACCTCTTCCCAGCATAGCTGCCAGGGCCTCTGTACAGGCAGATACTCCTGCTGGAAGGCTCTGCCCCCCATGCTTACATAACTAATATACTCAATGTCATCTTCTCAAGCTAGCTACTCTGATCTCTCTAGTAAGATTGCAACCTCTTCTACTCATTCCTGATCCCCTTCATTGGATTTTCTTTTTACTATATCACATTCCACTTCTATTATAGTACACAATTTACTTATTTATTATGTTTATTGCTTGTCTATCTGTCCCCATGGGGTAGACAGAATATAGTCTCCTTGGCAGCATTCTGTGATCTGATCTACCCCAGCTGCCTAGAAGAATGCCTGGCACAAAATAGACTCTTAATAAACATTAGCTGAATTAATGAATTAAGGGTGGAAAAGGCAGCTGTAAAATGTAGAAAGTAAATAACTTGATGAATACTAACTCAACTTATGAAAGCCAATAGTGTCTCTCTACCAGCATTAACAAATTAGAAAAATAATTTGAAAACTAGTTTTTACAATAGTCACAATATTATGAGGAATTTGCTTAGCCAAGAATCTAAAAGAATCCCATGAATAAATCCTTAAACTGGAAAAAAGGACAAAGGGATCATCTGAATAGAAATATTTACAGCAATTCTCCCCCAAATTAGTCTGTAGTCAATGCAACCCCAAAACAAATTGCTTTCGAATATTTGATAAAATTATGAAACTTATTCTAAAGGGAATGTTTATATATTTATATTTATATAAATGCCATTTTATATGAAAAAATAAGAGATGATGAATAGATGTCAGCCTTCAAAAGAAGATTAAAAGTTGGGACTTGCTCTCCCAAATAGTAAGTGATACTACAAAGGCATAGACCAGAGAGGGGAAAAAAATACTGCTGTGATAATGCCAGAGCAACAGATCAACGGATCAATGGTACAGAACAGATAACTGAGGGAAGACCCTTAATTTACAGTAAAGTTGGCCCACAAATTAATTGGAAGGGCAAGTTATTTAGAAAATACAGTTTGGAAAACTCATTCAGTATGTGAGTATTGTTTGTGGTGGTCAGTGCCCATCACTGGAATATACGAAGTATAACGGATTCGTACCAAGGAGTACTATGTCACATTAGAAGTGGTAGACAAATTGCACACAGATCAACTCACATGGCGTCGAATGAAAGAAGAAACAAAGTGAGATATGCTGCAATTTATCCTACATTTATAATACAGCATACAAAATAACATGCATTTTATAAGAACACATACAATAAAAAGTATATACAATTAAATATGTTAGAATGGTTGCTATTACATTAAGCATGTTAGAATGGAGAGAAACACAAGATTAGAGAGCAGGTATTCATACCAGTCAAGCAATAAAGTGACCTTGAGCAAAGCGGTAATAATAATGGGCCACAAAATTAATAGTATGATTTACTTAACATGCTACACCAAAAAATATTTAAAGTAGGCAAAATCTGAGATATTATCGTCAGACTACTTTGCAAGTATCCTTAGGTTTTTGTTTGTTTCATTTTGTTTTCATTTTAAAAAACTGATGTGTATATCAGATAACGTACCGTAGGTTTGGTTTTAACAGGAAAGATGACCTCAAACTCCATTTGAAAGACATTGCCTTGACACTGCATCTAAAGCTTGGCAAATAAGTGGTTATGTTTCAGGTTAAAATATTAATGTTTTAGGTTAAAATTTTAAATTAAGTATGCATTATTTTTTAATGAATCTCAATTTCACATGTATATTTCAATTACGTCTTGATCAACTGGTCACCATCCCTGAATAAGAGTGTTCCAGATGGTATATGGGAAGTCCCATAGACTATTCTACTCAATAAACATCAACTGCCTTAGCAGGGCTTGAATTTGTGGTTCTAGAGCTCATGAAAACAGGATCACTAAGTAGGTGATGACTTTAGTGTTCTCTTCTGCTGAGTAGCAAGCAAACCATGGTGTAGAGCAGCCCTTCACAAACTTTAACGTGCACACTGATCACCTGGAGATTGTGTTAAAATTCAGATTCTGATCCAGCAGCTCTGGGATGGAGCCTGAGACTCCGCACTTCTAACAAACTCCAAGTGGCACACACACTGATGGTCCATGGAGCACGCTTTGAGTGGTAAGCGTCTTAAATGGCAAGATGAATTCCTCATAATCATATTTTCAGTTATTCAAGTGTTTGAACAAGCTTACAACTGATTCCCTGAAATTTTATACTATAGAGCTGGAAGTGATACCCTAATCCAGTGCACCCCAAGGTAATTGAGAGATGTAATTAGCAAGTGAATATTCATCTGTGTTATAAAATATCTTTAAATTACCTTCCGTACTTAAATTCTATTTTGTTTCCACTATAATACGTTAGAAACAAAATGTACCCCTTAAAACTAAGTTAAATTGTAAAATAGATTTAGTGCTACCCATTTGAATGCTGGAAGAGATCTGCCCCAAATTAGAAGTTTGTTTTTGTCCTAATTAGTATTTAGTCCCTCCTACCCCAGCCATAGCAATTGACTAACAATTTCTTTTAAGGATAGTCCTAGAATATAAACAATAAGGTCGTGTTCTCAGAGTAAAGGAGGATACCATTCTCTTTATTGGCTCTGATGAAAGGACTAGTATACATTTTAGGCACAAACAGAACGTGGTCAGACAACAGCTTTATGAAATTCATATATTCCTATCTAAACGCGAACATCCTTTCACTTACCAATGGCAAAGACATTTTTAACTGAGCAAATGATTGCGAGTTTGTTTATGCAAAGGAAATACAGCTTGTGAATGTTATTTTTCTTCATTGTGCTTTTCATTAGGAAATGTTCACTATTTAGCTATAACATGTACACTAGTTAATTCCTTCCCAAGGCATTTGTTGCTGTTTGGTGGATAGATATAAATTATAAATCATAAATTCATCTAAACACAATTCTATCAGTGTCTTGAAATCCACATTAAAGGAATGCTAATTGAATTTGTCTAAATATTGAAAAGTTAACTGTCATTTTCTTTGATTTAATGTTTCATATAGGATCTTAATCTTTGCGATGTTAGACTTTACTTTGTTTTTATCACATGGTATAATTTTTAAAACCTGAGTTGCTTCTCTACAAGCATTTCATTTGCACAGGTTACCATTTCAGTAGTTCAACAGTAATTAATGGTTAACATAATTAACCTAAAAACATATGATTATAGGATTTTCAACCTGTAATTACATTGCCTAATTAGGAAATTATGATGCAGAATGAAATAATTATGAAAGGTGATGACTTTAAATAAAATCTATCCTAAAGTATTCTTTGTTTACTTAGTAGAACATGTGATTAGCAAAATTATATAGTATTCCCTTCTTTTCAGTTATGTATTTTTGAAGAAAAGCAAATAACATACATTCAGCACTCATTTTCCCTTCTGAGGTTAGGAAGAACCCACTTTCCCCAGGAAAGTGGAAGAAAATCAATCTCATTTTCAATTCTCTTTTTCACAAGAATGTGGCAGAGAGTATAAATTGGACAGAATGACACTATTTCTCAGACAGAGGCATCATAGTTTCAGTAGAACTGTACCCACTTTTCTCTTTCAATTCTAGGAGTCAACACATAACTAAGACTTCTAAAGTTAAATCCTTAAACAAATCATATTATTAGGTGCAATGAAGACAGAGAATACTTTGCTATTAATAATTTCCTTAGTCCCTGTTTGAAAGAGTTGCTCAACTCATAACTGCTTCCTACATCAAGGAACATCCACACAAAGTCACAACCGCATCACCTTTCCAGCCTGGACTTCTGTACAGAGGCCCAGGAAAGATGCTCCATTCCTCTTGCACAAAAGCCTATCGGCTTGCATCCATTTGACAATAACGCCTATCTCACCCATTTGTTTGCAAATCAAATAAGGACATGGTTATGAAGTACTTTGAAGCTATAAAAGGTTATAAAAGATAAGGGGCTTTTGTTATTTTCATTAGAGTCCACAGCTGCTATACAATAAGATCAAGTGCACTTCTATCCACCCTTTCTTCTGAACCATTCACTCTTTCCGGAGAAGTGATAACTATGTTGAAGTGTCCCTCCTCCCACATACACCAAACCTAGAGAAAGTACTCAGTCCCTTCTCTGTGCTCTAATAACATATTGTATATTTCTCATTTCCATTTTAGCCTGTGTGAAAGAGGTAGGCTTCTTTACTGGATCCAGAACTCCTTGAGTGCAGAGGCCACATTTTTCATTTCTGTTCACTTGTACCTACTAAAGTACCTGGTATACAGTAAGGGTCCAATACGTGTTTGTCGAATAAATGAATAAATAATGAATTAAGACGTCCTTAGATAGCTGAGAAGCATTCTACACCCAACCTCTTACAGGTTTCCTAGAGTCATCCAAAAATCATAAAAGTAATAAGAATCAAAGGATTTTAAACTCTATGTCTAAATTAAATTTATCCCTGCTACACAAAGCAAACTTGCTGATTTTAGGAAAAATAATTTCTCGAAATTTAGAGAAAGCTGAATTTCCCTGACCACAATACAAAATCTGACCATGACTTCATTATTCTAAATAAAAAGCATCATAAGAAATAAACACACATACACACACGTCAGTTTTACTTTACCTTCTAAGGAAATTAATAAAAGATGCTGTTACTGTATTTATTCTTTCCAGAACCTTTATTCTTGAGTAATCTACAGTGGCACAGAAAAATATTTTGGGGCAGACACGAATCTAATCACGGGCCAAGATGGTAATGCATCACAGTTGTTCCTGTCCATAAGATGCAAAGCAGATCCAACCCATCTGAGGCTTTAGTGGAAATTGTTAAGCGGGGATCAGATAATTATCCAGCAGGAGGTAAGTCCAGCTCGGAGGGTCATTGAAACCATCTCCAGTCACTTTTCAAAATGTGTTTTTGAAGTGTGGTCCTCGAAACTTAATTCTCTTAAATGCCAACATAATTTAGTCCAATCCACTGAAGAATGAATGCTTTTTCTTGTCTTTTAATTTCTGGTAGAATTCTTTCAAAGTTTCTGTACCAGAAATAGCTGATTTTGTATTGACCGAAGGCAATCTTCCTCAAAACAAAACCTCCTTATATAAGTGCATTTTCTACTTTTTCCAGAATTTGGATGCCATTTGTAGTTAAGAAAAACCTTTGCATCACGCTCCTTTATGACCACGTTCAGAAAAGTAAACTCTATAGATAGATGTTATGACTCGGTGATGCTGTCTAAATGCTACATTCTCAGAAGATATTCCATGTTGCAACCACTGTTGTTTTCCAAAAAACAAAGCCCAAAAGCATTGACTGTGAAACCTGTGACTTGGGACTTTTGACTTTCTGCAAAATCAGCAAGTTAAAGACTAACAAATGAATAAAACAACAGCCTGAACATTCTCCTGTTTCAATAGTTACACATGAAAATATTAATCTTTGCTGAAGTTTCCAAGCCAAACTTGCTTTATCAACCAATTTAGAAGTTTGTGTCCAGAATGGTTCCTTTGGGAAGTAGAGGCATAATCTTCCATTCAGCAGACTGCCTGTTATCTGGGACAAGTTGGGAGGAGAGAGTACGTAATCTGATAAACTATCCTTCTGGATGGTTTGCAGAAATTACTGTTAGCTGCTAGTTTGAAGTAAATATTATATTGGCCTAAATATTCAAGATAAGTCTGCTGACTTACATGGGCTTTTGCAAGATAAGTCAGTTCTTAGAATTGCACAGAAGGTTAGAATCAAGAAAAAAAATGATTTCCAACAAAAAAGAATTCTATGAGGTGCTGCCAAAATCGACTAGGACATTGACATCTTGACCTTCTAGAAGATGCAAATAAAATTTTCTTTCAAGATTACCTATAATTTGACTTTATAACTAGATAGAGACATATGTGTGATAAAAATGAACTAAACAAACTCCTTTCTCTTTAAACACATTGGAGTATAATTTGATGAAATTTTCAAGTAGGAGGATAAAATCTTTGGAAGAACAATCTATTCCAAACACCAAGTTCCTTGAGGGAAAGCTTTATGCCTTATCTTTGTATTCTTCACAGTAACCAATATGCATAACCAGGTATGCAGTAGGCAATTACTGAGTATCTGGTGATTTCAATTCAATCACTGATAAGTATGTAGTATATAAGAATGTATTAGGTGCTGTTGAACCCCAAAGGGAATGCAAGCCACAGTATTACCCTTAGAGACATTATTGTCTTATTTGGGAAACCAGACTTGAAATATGTAATTCTCAGATGACAACAAATCAAGGTGTAATACCAAAAAAATAATCAATAGAAGTTATTTTCTAACTTTAATAACTATAATACTAAGTTAGAAAAACATCAGCTGGTATATAGTTAGACATATAAATATAATAGAAAGAGAAGAAAAACATGAGTTTTGAAGCTAGCAAAGATCAGAAAAAGACCAGAACTGAATAATGTTTGCCCATGGAAAAGTTTGCTACAGATTAGAGAGTGAAAAGTCAACAGAAATTGATGACGTTTTTCTTGGAGAAATAACATCTAAGGGACTCACAGACCTTTAGGATATGGAGGGGAAGAGATGAGTTTGGCCAGTTGAAGGAAAAGCAGAAGCCGTGTAGATGGTGTGAATAAATGAAATGAAAAAGAAGATTGCAGGAAGACTGGGTTGACTAACCTAGGGTTTATATCATGAGTATTAAAATAGGAGAGAAGACAAAATAGGTATGTTGAGGTTAAGTCATGAAGGGCTCTCAATGGTAGTAGGGAAATTTGGAATTTATTCTTTGGGCAAATGGAAATCACTGGAAGATTTTGATCAGATATGATAAAAAAAAGTTGCCTAATTAAACTTACTTGAGAGGTGAAAAGGAAATTAAATTTATTCTTTGTGGCTAGAGGATAGTTACAGGACCAATGAATAGAAATCATAGGAGGGGAAATTTTTCTCTGTCAAAGAGACAAACGTACAACAATTTGATTTAACTGAACACAGCATGGAGTGACTTAGAAGGTGTAAATTCTCCATTATTATTGGCCCTGTTGTGGAAAAAATCATGCATTAAACAGATGTTCTGAAAGACATTCTGATTCCAGACATTTAGCAAATGAGAGGTAGGAGGTGATGGCAGATTCTGGGTATAGGAAGATCAGCCAAGAGTCCATTGATAGAGTCCAAGGTTGGGTGATACAGCTCACACCACTACCCATTATACCACTATTATTGATCCTACCAAGGTCTATAAGCTCATGGTGCTAAGTGGTTTATGTAAATCATCTTTTAATCCTTTCAAGACCCTATAGAGCACACATGATTCCTCTCCTTGTATTACAAATAAGGTGTGGAGCAATGGGAATGGAAAATAAAGGAGAGGCATTTGAAAAGACAAGAGTGAGGTGATTAATATGGTATAAGTAATAAAGCAATGGGCTGAGGTTAAGGTTACTTGATATGACTTAATATGCTCCCTCTGTTGTGTTACGGTCCTACATAATCCACAACAATTTTGTATTTTTGGATTTCAGTGAGTACTGAATCTCAAACATCATTTTTATCTAATGATTTCTTTTTTTCCACAAGCTGCTTTAGAGTGGATTATCGCCATCATCATCAAAAATGTTCACAATATATCTGTTGGTCGTAGATATCAGAGGCACTGAGTGAGGTCCTCAGTAATAAAAGATAAACAGGACCTTGGGGCATGAAGCTGAAGTCAATGTAAGCATTTAGTGCAAATGATTGAAAAAGGAAAGTATTCATCAACTCGCTCTTTTATTATATACTGTTCAGAGACTGATTTACCTAATTCTTTTTAATGAGTGAATACACAGAAACCACGTTATTTGAATTGCTGAGGATAATACCAAACTTTTTTGCATGTCCTTATCTTACTGTTAACCATGATTTTCAGAAGCAGGATGTAGACACGTCACTTTTAAGTACACTCTGCTTTTGGCCATCTTCAGAACTTTATACCTGCTGTTGCCTCTATCTCTAATTTCCTGACTTCTTCACTCTGTGGAGAAAGCTAATTCAACCCACAACCAGAGCCACCTCCTCTGTAAAGTTTTATTTCCTCTCCTGGGTGGCCTCAGTGGCTCTATCAGAGCCCTCGTTGTGTTGTATCTTTCATATACCCCGAGTTCCTCATAAGCAAAAAAGTGGATTTTTTTTTCCTTTTTTGCTGCTTCTTCTCCTCATTGCTTCCCTCTCCAAAACCCTCAAAGCAAGGAACATAATTTGCACTCGTGATTTGTTAAACTGAAAATCCTAGAGGTGACAAAGGCGTATGTGTTCAGGTCAAGCCATTCAGGGGAGTAAGAGAAGGGAAGGATAGATTAACCCCCTCTGGCCTACCTGAAGCTTATTCCTGTAACTAATGTGAAACATTACATTGGATTTTCATGTGTATTTGGCTAAAAGTCATGCTCAGCTGACTGTATATGGCATATAGTTTATATTCAACATATGTTCCTTGAATTAATTCAAATCATCATTGTCTTCTCACGTCTACTATAATTTAATGATATAAATTATTATTCTAGTTCTGGAATAGAAGTAGGCAAACAGATGTGGATCAGTGAGGCTAAGAAATGGTATTTAAAACTAGCATAAATCAAATCCCCTAAAATAAGTGGCAGCAAATTACAAGTCAGTGAATAAAATTATAGCCAAACCACAGGTGGTTGGCTTGGCTCGTAACGTTTCTATAATGCCTTCAGGTGTGGCGTGCAAGCTGCCATCTTGAAGCCCCACCATTCCAGGGTGATTTACAGCAGGCCTTTTGACACAAGTTTATGGTCACTTCTTGGCCTATTGGGGAATTTGACTTTGTGGCCAGCCCCTCTCCTATAATTTGTCGTGAAACTATAAACAAGATCAATCTACTTTTTACCCTGAGTATTTTATCAAATTTCTTTCTTTAAGTTTTAGTTAATCTTATAAACCTTTAGAAATATTAGTTGCATCCCCAAAACAAAGCCAAGCTTACCTAAATGGAACAGAACATGAGAACTTGTATCAATATCAGATATAGTGCATTTGCTTCTGCACATATATTACATTTATAGAAAAAGCTTTATGCTTTGATAAATAGATCAAACATCATGTTCACATTTTTTTTTCTTATTTAAGTGTCTCCCTAATTCTTTAAGTACCATGAATTCTTGGGGAAGAAAATTGACCTGTCTGATCTGTTCTCCCTACATGAAATAATCCTTTGATTGTGGAATTAAAGGCATTCTAAAATAAAGGAATAGAAATGCAAATAGATAACGGTAAGAAAGAAGTCCTTGAACTCTAGGAAACAAATGTTATTTCTACGCAAAATAGAGAATGTAAATAAAGAATATGTCACCAAGAGATAGTATTTGGGCGATTAAAGCTTTCCCCACACTGTGCTTCCGAAGTTTGAGGCACCCCTGCTAGTCACTGCCAGTAATAACAGGGGGTGTGCAAAGAGTGCCATGATTTCTATAGATTTTTCTCCAAGAGTTGGAATATGATAGATTTGGAGTAGAACTCAATTTGTTCAGAATTTTTTCAAAAATAAAAATAACAATTCTTCCAACAGAAATGAATTCTTGTTTTGCAAGTTTTCATGTCATCTTGTGTCACTAAAATACCAAGAAAGTGTGTCATCTCTTCAACTATGAACATGCTCTCTACCTCTTTGGGGGAAATATCTACTCTGCTGCAACTTTTAGGGGGGATTAAAGTCATCTTTAAATATCAACTTTGATTCCGTTGTGGTGTTGAAAAGATTAAATGGATTAAAATCTGAAGAGAGATAAGAGAACAAAAAAGGCATATGCAACTCACAGGACCATCTCCCTCAGATGATATATCATTACTTTAACAGGGTGTATTCCTGGCATAAAATAATACTTCTGTAAAAACTATTGACAATAATAATGTCTAACATTTCCTAATTTGTTACTGAAAATAGTTCTTGACAGATAACAAATGCTCAATAAATGTTAACTGTCATTAGTATATAACAGATATTATTCCAAGAAATTTACATGTAGTAATTTTTTTTTTTTTTTGAGGAAGATTAGCCCTGAGGTAACTACTGCCAGTCCTCCTCTTTTTTGCTGAGGAAGCCTGGCCCTGAGCTAATATCGTGCCCATCTTCCTCTACTTTATACGTGGGATGCCTATCACAGCATGGCATGCCAAGCAGTGCCATGTCCACACCCAGGATCCCAACCGGTGAACCCCGGGCCGTGGAGAAGCAGAATGTGCGAACTTAACCACTGCGCCACTGGGCCAACCCCACATGTAGTAATTTAATCATGCTCTCCAAAAGTTCTAAAAGGTAGATATTATTATTATTGCCTCCATTTTATAGATGAGGACACTGGTAACCTCACAAACCAGGTTTCAAACCTAGGCTAGGGCTTTTGTTTTTGTGAGGAAGATTCACCCTGAGCTAACATCCGTTGCCAATCCTCCTCTTTTTTCGCTTGAGGAATATTAGCCCTCGGCTAACATCCTTGCCAATCGTCCTCTATTTCACATGTAGGATGCCTCCACAGCATGGCTGATGAGCAGAGCAGCTCTGTGCCTGGGATCTAAACCCATGAACCTGGGCTGCCGAAGTGGAGTGCGGAACTTTAACCACTCGGCCACAGGGCCTACCCACTAGGCCAGGGTTCTTAACCACTCTGCCATTCTGGCTCCAACTTCTAACTGAAGATGTGCAACAGGACACATCATCCTTCTTGGTCATCATTCTAGTTAAGTTTATTAATACGTCATGTACTTACAGGCCATTGTTTGAGACAGAATAAAGAAAACACTCATTGTATTTAATAATTACATGTCCTTCTATTAGAAAATGATTCCAGTTAGGTTTGATTAAAGTAGTACACCAAACAAGTGATTTTTGCTAAATAATTGTATATATCCTCTTCAATGTAGAATTCCATTTTATTGGGATATGATTAAGGATATTAAACAGTCAAAATTACTTCAAAAATAAGCGTTTCTCTTATGAAACATGTGAAAGCACTTGTAATTTTGTCATCTCCTCCTAACTATTTTCACTCTCAAGACAAAGTGCCCATTCAAGAAATTTCTTGTTAAATGTGTGGCTAATTCTCAAGTCAGCATTTTCAGTCTAGATTTTTTTTCCAATTCAAGAAGATGGTTTTCAACTTTCTCATGACTAGTGTGATCTATTGGTAAATAAACTCAAGGAACCTCCTCATTTTTCTCTTGATTTCCCATTAGTGTGAATCTTGTGTCATCATCTTCTTGTTTATTCAGGACTAAACCTTTATAGTCATGGTCTTTTCAGTCTCAGAGCATTTGTTCAGGCTGTTACATCTCACTAGACTGTCGACCTACTTTTTTATACCTATTATTATAGCCACCATCTTTCAAGGCTTAATCTCTTTGGTCAGATGTGGCCTCTTTTTCCTTGGAATCTCCATCATATTTGTTTATCCCTCTCTTACAGCAGCATGAGTTAGGAGTTATGAGAATAAACTCCAGGGACCAGACTCCTTGGGTTTGTATCCTGGCTCCACCACCTACTTAGTCGTGTGACATTGAGTAAGTTAATTTATCTTTCTGAGCCTTATTTTCTCATACATAAAATGGAAAAACTACAGTATCTACTTCACAGAAATGTTAGGAGGACTAAACTAAAAAAAATAATTCTTGGAAAGTACTT
This sequence comes from Equus asinus, assembly GCF_041296235.1. Taxonomy (NCBI): domain Eukaryota; kingdom Metazoa; phylum Chordata; class Mammalia; order Perissodactyla; family Equidae; genus Equus; species Equus asinus. The sequence goes on from NC_091813.1 coordinate 48,198,849, forward strand.
AGTATATTCTGTATGCTCATTAAATTTTAGCTTTTATTATCCTTATTGATTTGCTATCATCATCATCATCATTTTTCAAAATAAGACATGGCTTATTTTATGCCATGGTCTTACCCTACCTAAGAAGCTTTCCTTTCCTTCTTCAAGAAGCACCCAGCTTCAGGATAGAATTGCACATGGTACTGAGTAAGTACTTGGAACAACTCTAGCAATAGATGTGACAATCAACTTATCTTTAGGTATTATTTTCCAAGTAATGTTATTTTCCATGAACTGCAGTACAAAAGGAATTCTTTGCAGACATGACTATCTAATTCATATGTCATCCCTGTATTACCTAGCACCGTCTCTGGTATGCAGTTGGTCTCAACATGTAAGTGCTGACTGTAGCTAAATATGTCAGGATGATGATATAGCATCATTTAAAAAGTCATAACACTGAAGACATTTTGGACAATGACCTATGTCTATGTTCATTTTCCAGGGCTCTGAGTCTTTTTTTTTTTTTTTGAGGAAGATTAGCCCTGAGCTAACATCTGATGCCAACCCTCCTCTTTTTGCTGAGGAAGACTGGCCCTGAGCTAACATTCGTGCCCGTCTTCCTCTACTTTATATGTGGGACGCCTACCACAGGATGGCATGCCAAGCGGTGCCATGTCCATACCCAGAATCCGAACCCATGAACCCTGGGCTGCCGAAGCGGAACGTGTGCACTTAACCACTGTGCCACTGGGCCAGCCCCTCTGAGTCTTTTAATGCAGTGAACCATTAACCTCCGGAAATTTTCAACATATGTTTTTTTTCTTACTCCTTCCTTCAATTAGTATATATTGAGGAAAGTCTGTGTGTTAGATGTTATTTCTTCAGGATTCTAAAAATATAGATGAAGTCATTGTCTAGATCCTTGCTAACCTAAGTATCAGCAGCATTAGCAACACCTGGAAGCTTGTTAAAACTGTAAACTGTCAGGCCTTCACCAGGCTCTAACTCTGGCCTCCTAAATCAGAGCCTGCATTTCACAGGCTCCTCAGGTGCTTCATGAACACATTCAAGGAAAAGACTGGACTGCACATAAGAGTCACCCGTGTGTATAAAAATACAGATGTCTACAATCTAAGTGGAGAGCTGATGATATTGAGCATCTTAATCAACTAAATGATTCTCTGATAATTCAAGAATTCTTTTTAAATATATAGATGGATTTTTATAAAAGTACCATTTAATTTTCCTGCAGAATAGCTTTTAATGATGAGGCAACTATAACTCCAAATTATAACCTGTTGCGATAAAAAGAAAAGCTACTAAGAATGTATGAGGTTGCTTGCTTTTGGCTTTCCATGTTGATATATTCTGGGAAGAGTATATAGAGAAATTTTGTTTTGTTTTAAAAGAAATGCCCTTCATGAATTTTAATAGTGATAAATTCTAGATGAAAGGGGCAAAAAAGGACTTTTTGCCAGAACCAGAGGCGTTAAATCTCCCTCAGTCTGGAAGGATTAAATCAGAGTTTAAGTTCCGTTAGGAGGCAGCCATTTTGGTCACCTGGAAAATGTGGTGGAAGCTGAGAGTTCCAGGTAAAGGGATAGCCAAGAGCCCCAAATCAACAAGTGAGCCATATTGGGGACCAAAGCAGGTATCTCGGAACCTAGGGGTCAAGATCAAAGCTAAATCACAGCCAGGGCTGGATTAGATGAGAAACTAGGAGGCGCTACACCAGGAGACAGAATTAAGGGGAACCTGTAGGTGGAAACAAATGTCAGGTGGGTGCTCCTGCTCGAGGAACAGGAACCGAGCAGGTCAAAGCAGCACCAGGTATCAAAGATACCAGAGGCAGGTTGCACCTAATGTGCTAATCAAGACAATCCAATTGAAGAAAAAACCCGGGGCATCCCAGCTGGTCCTAAGAAACTAGCATTTGCTCCTAGTATATCTAAGGAGCTGTTAAGCCACATTATGCTAATGTGAATGCATTATAGTGTGTTCTAATTAAACCTCATTATAATAGTTGTAATCAGATCAGATGAAAGAAAAAGTTCTCTCCTAAGCCTTCTTAAGGTTTCATGACTTTGGGTGATCAGCTCTGGAACAATTTTTTCATAGTCCTTGGAGCGCCCAGAGATGACCATTTTTTCGTATATTCAAAATTTATGATAGGAAAGTTTCCTCCATGTGTTTCTTATGTGGCATTTCCTGGATTAAGGGTCATGAAGTAAAATCACCAATAAATTAGGGAAAACGTAAAACACCGCTGGGTACTGTGAAAATGGCCTGAGACCAAGAGCAGCACGCAAAAAAGCGAGTGCTTTGCACTCCTTAAACCCTCCTAAGCTTTCAACACTTATTTATTTATTTATTTTCCCACTTCTTTTAAGGAAAACCCTTAGATACACATCGTGGCAAGGATTTTTTTGTCCCTTGGGTCTCCTGGTTTCCTTATTTAAACGTTGATTTAAGAGCCGGCCGAAGCAGGCTGACTATACATGACAGGTAGAACCCCTTTTCAACAAACTTAATAGGGCCCTGACACTGCTACGTTATAACCACACTGCTTTCAGATATAAGCCTGCTGCCCACGTGAACAGGCGAGGTGTCAACAGCGCATAAAAATCTTTTTACAGTCTTCATTTTTATGAAAGAACAAGTGTAGGATTGTGTATCAGCATTCTATGCTGGGAAGATAAACATGGCTGCTCCTAAATTTACACCTTCAGCTGAAACAGTGTAGCCAGTCTATTGACTGTCCCCGAAACGTGCTTTTCCCCACCTCTCTGCCTTTTTCCTGACATTCCTTCCCTAGGCCAATTCTGTTTTTCATGTCGATGGAAGTTCTTCCTCCTCCTTGAAGTCTTCCCAGACCCCTCCCTCAATCGGAAGGGACTGCTCCGTCTTTCCACTTAGACAGCCTCCTTTACCTCATAAACATATAAAAAGAAGCTCACCCATTACATTTATACTCATCATCTTTTGTGTGTGAATGTGGTTTATAGCCAGCCCCCATGTTCCTGACGGAAATCTTACAACACAGCATGGTAAATCACCTAGCTCTACCTGTCAGAGTCCAGTAGGGGCACACTGCTTGCTCCCTCCTCCTCCTGCGTAATACCACTACCCACGGCCACACTTAGGACTGAACAGACACTCAATCAATACTAGATAAATAATGGAATAAGTGAATGGATGGACTGTAAATAACGTGCAAGTGTAGTGCATCAAAAGGACAACTTAATTCTAAATAAACAAAGACTTAGGAATAAATGTGGTCTGCAGAACTGCATGCTCAGAAGAAATCCTCCATTCTGTAGATAACAGTACTCTATAGTGCTCTGGGTTCCATCCCTTAATAATCAAAACTGGGTGCAGATGAGGATCATCTGAGGGACTCTTAAAAAATGCCTTGGGGTCCCAGACCACAGACTTACTGTATCAGAATCTCCAGGGAGATGGGAGAGAATGGCGAGAAGGATCTTATCATGGACCTAAATTATGTCACTAGGATCCATATCTAGGATCTGCTTCTGCTTGCAAGTAGCTGGCTCTCTTTGTGGTTGTGGCTGCCATCGAGCCTCTCATCCTTACAGCAGCAAGCCTAGCAGAGAACAGTCCATGCTGCAAGCTTCCAAGCAAAGTGTCTGAGATTCACTCTGATTAGACCAGTCTTGATTTGATTACCAAATCCCTTCCCCTCAAACCAATCCTTAGAACAGCAATAGACTGAAACCAATGATAAGAACTAGTAGAGGCATTAATATTACTCAAATCCATTCAGCTGGGAAATTCAGAACCATAATAGGAAGGGAGACGAAGAAATGGATGCTGGTGAGACAATAGGGAGATATCACTAAAGATGATTATTTGCCCCACTAGAAGGTAAGTTATTAGAGGACAGGATTATCTGCTCCATCATTTATCCAAGGGGTGGCCCCAGGTTCCTTATTTATAAAATGATGATATAGGAGTATTTATAAAATAATGATATAAGGATTAGCCCTAATTTCTTTACGGTCATAAGAACTTAAAATTAGCCTCTATTATTATGATTTTGAAAAATATAAAGTTATTTATGTGCATTATCACATATGCTTCTCACTAAAAGTCAACTAAGCAATGAATAAATTTTTAGTTTCTTTTAGTAAATGAGGAAACTGAGGTCAAAGAAGGTTAAATGTTTGCCTGAGTTTGCACCTCTCTTTAGGTGGAATTAGAATTCCAGTATCTAACTCCCACTCTAATGATCTTCCCATCTTATCGCTCTGACTTTTCACATTTGAACAAAATAGTAATAATAAAGCCTTTCAACCATACGATGGCATTTTTATAGAAAACTCGTTTCCATAATGGCTAAGGCAAAGTAGAATTTTATCTAGAGTCTATCTTCCTCAGAGCTTTGCATAACTTATCCACCTGCCATACAAAGCAAATAGCTAGTTTAGAAAATAAAATTTAAAAAGTGATAACTGTCTGAATCCACACTCTATGATTTCATCTCTGAGTCTCTTGGCAACATGTTAAAGCTGTGTCAGAGAATTGCAGAGTGCCTTTAAGATGTCCTCCAGAACAAGAGCCTCATCACTCACAAGAGGCCAGAGGAAATCTAGGAGAGGCAGCAAAGAAGTCATTTGGTAAACTTGGTCTTCTCTTCCCCATCTGACCCTTTGCTCTTATCTTTGATGTCCAGTTCCCTCCTCTGGCCCCTGACCCCGCAGTGCAGCCCAGACTTGGGAATCCTATAGCCTTTTGAAATGACTTTTGCTCTTCTCTGTGGAATACTGTTACTGAGACAACTTAGACAACCTACCTCTTGGCCTCATGTTCCTATTACTAACCTGGCATGTCTGCCCTCTGAATTTGATATCTGACTAGCCCTGTGGTGCCAGTATCTGGCAAAAGCAATTATTGACTGAGTTTTAATTTGAAAAATGTAGATATGCCTCTGGTTCATTTGTTTGAGACAAGGGGCAACCTGTGCAGAAATCCTGAGACAAAGAACAAAACCTATTCTGCATGCCTAGGCACTTGCAGAAAAATCTTGGGATGCCTTTCTTGATGCTGTCTTCATACCTTGTCAATCTCTAGTGGCAATATTTGCTTCAAAACAAAAATACATGCAGTCAAAGGCCCAAAACTATAGAAGCTCCTATGCTCATTTCCAGCGGGGCTTTGTTATGTCCTCCATGATCCAGAATATTAATGAAACAGCTGGATTGGAACTGTAATTTTCATACAATGAGGTCAAGGAAACACTAAAGGAGAACCCATTTATGGTCACTACTTTTGCAGAGGGCTAAACTAATGTCAGATCTTGGATCCACAATCACCCCCCACCTATGGTTTATAAGTCATCAGAAGCATCCTGATGCTACCCTGCCAGCACTGTGGGACGACAGTGGAGGCACTAGTGGGTGGGTTCCAGTTGTTTCCTTCAACCAAAGCCTGTGTGTTTCCAGATATGAGAGATTAGAGTTATTCTCTTTTCACTATTAATGAATTACTGGAAGGCAAAGTTATAGTCAGAGAGAGAGAATTAATTAGTTTCTTGTGTTTTACAAAATAGTATATCTTAAGCCTCCTTCAAACCACAATCTGAAAGATAGTAGTTCATCTGATTGAAATTACAAAATTGACTATTTATAAGAATGAGAAACCTGAAGGACTGGATGAGGAAATCTGTTCCTTTCATGTTGTAGAATGTCTATTACCACCTGCTCTACTGTGGAAACTGTTAAATGTAATTTGCCACCAGAAATATTGAACTACACTTTTGGAAGGTCAGAAGTCTTACTTCCAGATAGCTCCATTTATGAAATTTGATGACGTCATTAATAGTTTTATTCCCTCTTTGAAAGATGCAAAGAAGATACCTCTTTCATCTGAAAGTTGATGCTAACAGTAAGTCGAGGGACGATGTTTTTAAAGGTACTGCTCTACGGGGCTGCATCCTCATTCCCTTCTGGGGGACGACAAGGTTAGGTACGGGATTGAATAAGGAAGACCTTGGCCTCTTTGGCCATCAAATACCTGGTGACTGGAGAACAGAGAAACCCTGTCTTGGGAAATGAATGTAGGAAGTGAGGGACAGTGACCAATGGCTCTGATCCCTGGTTGCCCTTTTCTTCACACTGGCTACTGGTTCTCTAACACTGGTACATTTCAGAATTAGATGGTGGCTCATTAAAAAGATATATACGTGCCAGCACACATCCCAGGAACAAGCCTGACTGAATAAGCTTGAGGAGGTCTTGAGCATCTGTATTTTAACAAGCTCACAGATCATTCTGAGGCACAATAAAGGTAAACCACTACTCTAGGTCCCTACTTCCCCAGGTCCCCTTAAGTGGCTACACTATAGAGTATCCCTCCATCAAATTAGTTTCCCCTATAAATGGATATTCTCTTGAAATACCAATGAGAAACTGTTTGGAGATAAACAAGCCTCCAGATAAAGCTGTTTATTAGATACAAACTCTATGGCAGGTAAACCCAGCCTTAAACACTGCAGCAGCAAACAATTCTAAGAAGACAAAGGAGAGCAAAGTATGAAACAGAACTCAGAAAACCCAACACAAATATTGAATTACGCTGGCTACACGCCTCAAGCCCTCAGCCAAAACCAGCAGAAATATCATTTATCGAGGCTATCTTGGTCTTATAGCATTGACTATAGAAATATCAGGTAAGCCTATTTCAGCATTTGCACCGAGAAAGGGAAAAAGTCTATTCCTTGCATTTTTGTCACTCTGAGGGGTCTCATATGTGACCAAAATTGTTGATACTAAATGGCTCCAGAGGAGGTACTGCTTTTAATTATGCTGTTGTCAAGATTCCCTGCACAGAAATCTATTTTAGTTGATTCCTACGGTAACATTATGCTGGTCCATCTGTAGCCTAACCTGTGACCTTGTTAATATCTCTCTACAGAGAAATCATGTGTTTTTGGTAATCAGGCCAGGGGACCTTGGTTACTGTATCTTCTGATTTTTAATATTAAAACGTCCTGTATTGGCTGGTGTAAGGTTCTAGCTTTAATTGAATCAATTGTTAGCCCTGTGCCGATGAAACACATTTGTTGGGTTCTTGGGTGTATAAACTAGGTATATATGTTTCTAGAATACCTTCAGGGGAATAGATAGTTCTTAGACGACAAGTGGCCTTTTGAGTGGGGAGAGATTTCCAGGGGATTAAAAATATGTTGTAACAGCTGCTTTCAAGTATTTTATGATGTGCTCCAGCATTGCTGAGTCAACTTGATAAAACGGAATCTGCTTTCGAGTCTGCCTATGACTAGAACATGGCAAGCTCTGACCAAGCTAAATCACCACAGAATAATCGCCATCAAAGTGTACGCCCTTATTTGTAACCAAATGGTTTATCAACCGATAAAAATCTTCCATGTGACATAAGTGTTGCTTCTTTTTCTGGACAAAAGTAACATTTCTGTTTATATAGTACTATTTCCTGTGGTTCATGAATGCTGTCTAAGTCATCGTTAAGGGGATTAAAGTCAAAAGTTATTGATAACTCTTATAATGATAAAAACAATTTTATTTGATAATGAGTACCCCTCTAGCTCCTGCAAAACCTTTTACTTTCCATGGGCAAAGTAATTTGGATGTACCCCTTCTCTTTGAAGACCAATGGAACTCTCTTATTTCACTTCATTATATTTTCTTCTCCTCCTGGCAGCCGTAATTGTAGCTGCCTCTTCTGACTCGTGGTGTGGCCTTGGTGTTACCACCATTGTCATTTATGTTCCAAGATCATAAGTCACTGTCTCTTGTTGGATTTTTTTTAAAATGGTAACTTTGCTATTACTTCCCCAAATTATTTTTCCTCAAGTCAACACTATGTTCTATCATGCTTTTTGCATCAAATGCAGTACAGATCTGTCTAAAGTGAGAGTTATGGACTACTGCATAACCAATTATTCTAAACCATAGCAGTGTAAAAAAATATACATTTATTAGCTCACATGATTTCTGAGGGTTGGGAAGATGAGAGCAGCTTACCTAAGTGGTTGTGGCTCAGAGTCTCCCATGAAATTGCAGTCAAGATGTCAACTGGAGCTACATCTTCTGAAGACTTGATGGGGACTAGAAGATCCAGTTCCAAGATGGTTCGTTCACAGGGGTGGCAGGTTGGTCCTGGCTGTTGGCAGGAGGTCTCAGTTCCTCACCACATGAAACTGTCTAGAAGGCTACTTGAATGTCCTCATGACACAGGGGCTGGCCTCACTGAGAGCAAGTGATATAAGACCGGGCAAGGTGGAAGCCATATATCCTTTATGCCTAGCTCAGAAGTCATACATCTTCACCTCTGCAATAACCCATTGGTTACACAGGTCAGCTCTTCTCAGTATGGGAGGGGAGTTAACAAAGGTGCAAATACCAGGAACAAGGAAAAGATATATAATTCCCAGAGAGACTATTTCTGTAGCCAGCTACTGCCCAGAAGTTATTCATACCCAAAATTATGGTGAGAAGGTTAGTCTTTTCTAGAGGGCAGAGAGCAAAGGGAAATGGTAGGAACTACTGAGGTCCAAGTGTCCTAACAGACCACAAAGTTGTGACCATCACAGGGTTCCACAGGTAGGTACAGCAAATTGTCATTGTGGTTGATGTCAGCAAGGTCAGAAAGAGGATGAGATGTCTGAGATTATGGACCTTGTGGTCCTATTGTCTATAGGGGCCTTCTCTGGAAGACTTTCAAGAGAAGTAGGTTGCAAAGAGTAGCCAGATAAAAACTCAGAAGTTAGTGCCACTTAAGAAAACCAATCCTAGCAAAGATTAATGCAGAGCTCGGGGTAAATGCATAAAAGATTTTCATGGCTAGACAGAGAGAAATAGCTCCCATTCGGAAGCCAAACGCAAAGCACAAGAGTGCAAATGTGCAGAGACAAAGATAGATGAAACGAAAAAGAGTTTCAGAAAGAGTAAAAGCAGATGCTGTAGTTAAGATGTTCATCTTAACACAGCAGGAATTAGACTTCAGGAAGTGCAAGGGCATCTGCAGAGGCCTGCAACCATCCTGTTTTAAACACATTATTGTAACAGAAGATGCCTTATTTGTTCCTTCAACATGCACTGAGTACCACTGTATACCAAGCTTTGTGAAAAAAGGATGACTCTCATAGAAAAGACCACATTAAAGATGAGAACTGGGGCCAGGACTGTCCCTACTTCTGGTGATGGATGGTAGAAAAATGTAGTGATCCCTGGTAAAAGGGGAAAGCAAATAAGAATGACACTGTGTGTCCCACATTTTAATTATGTCACTTAAGTGCCCAGGCTAAACGTCTAGGGGAGGCACCATAGAATGTAATTAATTGCAATCCCAAAGGCAAGGGAAATGTTTATTTATTTTGCTTAAAACTGGTCTGATTTTCCTCAGGCATTCCCACTGTCTAGATGGCAGGGACAAAAATATCAAATGTCCAATCTGGTTTATAAATTAGTGTAATAAAATAAACAGCCCCTTTAGGTAATGATCAGTTTTGGGGACCATTGCTGAAGCTCTCTTAGTTCTCTACCCTTCTCTCTAAGATGGAGTCTGGGGGATGGAGGGTATGTTGGGAGGGGAGTTGGTATAAACTTGTGGGTGGAGGAGAGTCTGCTGATCCATGCAAGCGTCACCCAGGTTCTTGATGGTTCCGCCTGCGGTGTTTTGTCGGCATCAGTGAAGTGTGGCTGGCGCAGCCATCCCTGAGCTTACACACCCCTCTGCGGATGGTGTCTGCCTCCTTCCATCTGGGATCTACTCACTTGGTGGCCTCACTCTGCAGACTCAGTCTCCCCTCAGCTCTTGCTGAGTCTCTGCCACAGGCCCCAGGAGGCCTGGTTGGTCTCACCCCAAATTTTGAAACACAGTCACCTTTCTCTTGCCCCAGCAGGGCCCATGGCAGGTTTGCTGGTTCTCAACATAGTAACTGTGTGTAACTGGGGAGTTGAACCCACGAGCGCTGAGGGGTAACCAGAAGCAACCTCATCCTCTCCCCATACAGCCCACGCAGAACTAGCTTCTCCCTGTGGAGCTGGTTTTCCCACCTCTCATAAAATCGTGGACAACTTTCATAGTTTACTACTTACTCCAGTGGATTCTAGTACAAAAAGTGTCATTTCAGTAATTAACATGTGTAAGACAGAGAGAAAAAAGGTTTAATCTCCACACTTTTCCTAAGATTGAATTTTCGTTCTTCCTCCGGTCTGGGCCTACAGCAGCCTGGATGCCTGCAGGGGAAGGAAGCGTGCGGTTGCTTGCTTTCTTTATTTCCAGCTAAGCTGCATCTTTCTCCTTCCACTAACAGGGCTGGGGAAGGAAGGAACAGAAGGGAAAAAAAAGGACAGGACAGGTTTCACTTGGCTTGCACTGATGTTCTCTGGTCCTCTGGCCAAAGCAGCTGTCGAACTCCTCTGTGAGCCCTTTGGTCTTCCAGACTTTTCTGCTGGCCTCTCTGAAGACAGCCCCTCACCTCCACCTCCGGCAGGGCCCCTCCCACCATCTGCAGCTTCTCCTTGGCTCCAGCATTCCTCAGCTCATCTTTAGTTCTTTCTGCTGAGGGTGTCATGCCCTCTGGCAGAGGCTCTCCTGGGCATTATCCCTTTTAAAATAGCCCCAGGCCAACGTTTCTCCTGCAAGTTCCACATCTGGTTTTAAAGAATCAAGTCCCTTTGATCATCGCTCAGTGGGAGTACAGTCAGTTCCCCAAACAACCCTCTCTGTTTGCTGGCCTCCTCAGGCAGCCTCTTAGCGTTTTTCGGGGATTAAACATAAGTCTACGGTGTCCCGCAAGCTTCATGGGGGAAAGCTTAAACTGAATTTAGTTGTTTATGGTTAATAATAATATTAGCATTTTAATTTTGTATTTATGCAAATTCAAACTGGCTCAAACTGAAGCCTCAGTAATTCGGTCCCTCAGAGCGTCCCGCTGGAGACAGTTGAAGAAAGGCTCGGGTTCTGAGTGTGGGGCTGGGAGGTGGCTTCACCAGTTCGAGTAAGTCACCTGGTCCTTTGCTCCCTTATTCTAGCACTTGTCAGGATGTATAATTGTCTCTGTGCCTGTCTACCCTGCTAAACTGTCAGCGCTCTCAGGACAGAAACTTCAGCTGCTTTGTGCACCATTATTTCTGGCAAATAATACATGCATTCTCAATGGGGGTGATACCACCTCCGAGGGGGTGAAGAAACATTAGACAATTTAATAGCTTATCACCCTGCAAAGGGTCGAAATCCATGAAGAGTTACACTGGATGTCTATGATACTAAATTTCATGAGAGAGAAGTACAGTTGAGGGGGATGTTGCTGATAATGAAAAAAGATGGATGAACATTGATCTAGCACAGTATAGACAACAATACATATGGGTTAGCTGAGTGTATAAATGAATGAATGACACCAGCCCTTGCTCCCTGTAATGCTCCCTTCTGGTGTCTGCTGGCAGTGTTTCAGGAGGCCAGTGGTTCACTCACTGGAGCCATCTCCTACTCCTCTACACATCCGTGAGTTTGATGTGTATTCTTTCCAGAGCATTAAGCAAAGGTGAGGTGGCCTTTTCATCTTACTCGAGGGGAAGTTACTTCATCACATCTTTTTATGAATGCCTTCCATTGAATGCCTTTGTTCTCAAGAGCGCAAAGGCTTTCAAACATGTCACAGGCATAATAAAGTTTACTGTATCGCTCTGGAAACAACCAGTTTCACAAGCAGACTTGAAAATTCGGATAAGGATTTGACTTCCTTTTTTTTTTTTCAGAACTGCCAAATAAATTAATATTTTTTGAAAAGGGAAAGTGCCTGAGCCGTGCGTCCATGTATGACAATATATGTGTTATACTCATAGGTTCTTATAAATATTTAATAGTATAATATAAATATCATTTATATAATCTCAAGGTAAAGTTTGGGCTGATATCACCCACAGAAATATGTAACTGTTAAAAATAAGATGCAGTCAGAAAGTGGTATATTGATAATAATTCCTATAAACAGCATTTGGAGAATAAGATTATCAATGATTTAATGAAATATTATTTTACATATCTATAAAGTTATATATTTCTTAGAAGCCAAATTTGAAAATAGGGAGTCCAATGCAAACCAAGCAATTATTGAACACTCTTCTCTCAAAAACAGAGAAAGAATGGCTAATGATCTCTAAACTTTACATAGTACTTTTTGACATGTCACAGTGCTTTATAAGCATAATCTTATTCAGTTTGAAATACCACATCATCTTAGAAAAATACTATTAGCCCTTATTTCATAAGTTGGTAAATGATGGTGCTGAAAAGTTAAGTGATTTTCCTAAGGTCACACTGTGAGTAAATAGTAAAATTTAGATTAAAATGTAAGCACCTAAGCTGATTCTTCTATGCTTTTCTGTCTCAGAAGTGAATCTTCTGACAACCCAAAAATTGATTTTTTCTAAACTGAGACCAAAGAAAAGTGCAATTATAACAACTGGAAGAATTACATTTCAAGTTCATGATCCAGATTGCCCCGACTCACTCGCCTACGTCCTTCCCACATTTGGGTAGCGGCATTGATTGTCCGAGGGAAGGAGTGACGAAGGAGCATAGAGGCCAGTTCTTTGTTTGTCTGTTTTTTTAATGGTGAATGTTAATTGTTTTGTTTTTTTTTTAAGATTTTATTTCTTTAGAATAGTTTTAGGTTTACAACAAAATTGAGAGGGCGGCATAGAGATTTCCCATATACCCCTATCCCCACACATTCTTAGCCTCCCCATTATCAACATCACTCACCGGAATGGTACATTTTTTACCAAGGATGAACCTACAGTGATACGTCATAATTACCCAAAGCCCATAGTTTACCTTATCTTGGTGTTGTACGTTCTATAGGTTTGGAAAAAATGTATGACATAAATCCATCATTACAGTATCATACAGACTATTTTTACTGCACTAAAAATCCTCTGTGCTCTGTTTATTCATCTCTCCCCCACAATCTTGGTAACCACTGATCATTCTACTGTCTCCATAGTTTTGCTTTTTCCAGATTGTCCATATAGTTGGAACCATACAGCACGTAGCCTTGTCAGATTTGCTTCTTTCACTTAGTAATATGCACTCAAGTCTCCTCCATGTCTTTTCATGGCTGGTTACCTCATTTCTATTTAGCACTGAATAATATTCCATTCTCTGCATGTACCAGAGTTTATTTATCCATTCGCCTACTAAAGAACATTTTAGTTGCTTCCAAGTTTTGGCAATTGTGAATAAAGCTACTATAAATGTCCCCGTGCAAGTTTTTATATGGAGTTAAGTTTTCAACTCCTTTGAGTAAATAACAAGGATCACAATTACTGAATCATATTGTCAGAGTATGTTTAGTTTTGTAAGGAACCAACAAATTGTCTTCCAATGTGGCTGTACCATTTTGCATTCCCACCAGCAATATATGAGAGTTTCTCTGTTCCACATCCTTACCAGCATTTGGTGTTGTCAGTGTTGCAGATTTTGGCCATTCGAATAGGTAGGAGGTAGTATCGTATTGTTTTAATTTGCATTTCCCTGATGACATATGATGTGGAGCATCTTTTCATATGCTTATTTGCCACCTGTATATCTTCTTTGGTGAGGTTTCCGTTAAGGTCTTGGCCCATTTTTTAATCAGGTTGTTTGTTTTCTTATTGTTGAGTTTAACAGTTCTCTGTCTATTTTGCATAAGTCCTTTATCGGATATGTCTTTTGAAAATATTTTCTCTCAGTCTGTAGCTTATCTTCTAATTCCCTTGATACTGTTTTTCATATAGCAGAAGTTTTAAATTTTCATGAAGTCTAGCTTATCAAATATTTCTTTCATGAATCATGTCTTTTGTAATGTATCTAAAAAAGCATCAACTTACCTAAGGTCATCTTGGTCTTCTCCTACGTTATCTTCTAGGAATTTTATAGCTGTGTTTTACATCTAGCTCTATGATCCCTTTTGAATTAATTTTGTTGAAGGGTGTAAGGTCCGTGTCTAGATTCATGTTTTTGCATGTGAATGTCCATTTGTTCCAGCATCATTTGTTGAAGAGACTGTCTTTGCTCCATTACATTGCCTGTGCTCCTTTCTTGATTATACTTATAGGAGTCTATTTCTGGGCTTTCTGTTGTGTTCCGTTGATCCATTTGTCTATTCTTTTACCAATACCACACTGTCTTGATTACCGTAGCTTTTTTATAGTAAGTTATGAAGTTGGGTAGCATCAGTCCTCCAATTTTTTTCTTCTCCTTCGATATTGTGTTGGCTATTCTGGGTCTTTTGCCTCTTCATATCAACTTTGGAATCAGTTTGTTGATATCCAAAAAATAACTTGCTGGGATTCTGATTTGGATCACATTGAACTGACATCTTGACAATATTGAGTCTTCCCATCCATAAACATGGAATACCTCTCCCTTTATTCTTTAATTTCATTCATCAGAGTTTTGTAGTTTTCTTCATATAGTTCTTGCACATATTTTGTTAGATTTATATCTAAGTATTTAATTTTGGGGGGTACTAATGTAAATGATATGGTGTTTTTAATTTCAAATTCCACTTGCTCATTGTCAGTATATAGGAAAGCAATTGACCTGTATATTAATGTTGTATCCTGCAAATTTGTTATAATTGCTTATTGGTTCGAGGAGTTTACTCGTCGATTCTTTTGGATTTTCTACATAGACCATCACGTGATTTGTGAACAAAGACAGTTTTACGTCTCCTTCCCAATCTGTATATCTTTTATTTTATTTTCTTATCTTACTGCATTATTAAGACTTCCAGTGTGATGTTGAAAAGGAGTAGTGAGAGGGACATACTTGCCTTGTGCCTGATCTTAGTGGGGAAGCTTTGAATTTATCACCATTAAGTAAATGTTACCTTTAGGATTTTTGTAGATAGTTTTTATTGTATTGAGAAAATTTCCCTCTGTTCCTAGTTTACTTAGATTTTTCATCATGAACGAGTATTGGATTTTGTCAAATGCTTTTTCTGCATCTATTGATATGATACTGTGAGTTTTCTTTTTCAGTCTGTTGATTTGATAGATTACATTAATTGATTTTCAAATGTTGAACCAGCCTTGCATACCTGGGATAAATCCCACTTGGTTGTGGTGTATAATTCTTTTAATACTTGTTTTTTCAATTCTATTTGTTAATATCTTATTTGCATCTATGCTTATGAAAGATATTGGTCTGTAGTTTTTTTTTTTTCTTGTAATATCTTTGTCTGGATTTGATATTAAGTAATGCTGGCCTCATAGAATGAGTTAGAGGGGCTGCCCCCAAGGCCTGGTGGTTAAGTTTGGTGCCCTCCACTTCAGCAGCCCAGGGTTCAGTTCTCAGGCACACACCTATACCACTTCTCAGTGGCCATGCTGTGGCAGCGACCTACATACCAAAACTAGTGGAAGATTGGCACAGATGTTAGCTCATGGTGAATCTCCTTCAAGGAAAAAAAAAAAAAAAACGAATGAGTTAGAAAGGATTCTCTCTGCTTCTATCCTCTGACAGAGATTGTAGAGAATTGGTATAATTTCTTCCTTATATGTTTGGTAGAATTCACCAGTGTATACCTCTGGTCCTGGTTCTTTCTGTTTTGAAACAAAGCAATTCTTGACTTAAAATTTCAAAATAATTTAGGGGATAGAAAAGGTTTTGAAGAATAAATCATGTATATTAGAAAATTTTCTCCCTTCCTGTTAATCACCACCCATCCCAGATTATATAAAGATTCTAGAATTGTACTATCCAATACAATAGCCACCAGTCATTTGTGGTTATTTAAGTTAAACTTAATTAAAATTAATAGAATTCAAATTCAGTTACTTAGTCACATATTTTAAATGCTCGATAGCTAAATGCAGCTAGCGGCTACCATATTGGGTAGCACAGATATAGCACATTTCCATCACCACAAAAAAAACTACTGGACAGCACTTCTCTAGAGACCGAGATGAGGTTGATAAAGAGAGAAGAAAATTAGAAATTTAACAACAAAGTGAGGTCTTAGTATGTGTCCCTGAGAAAATGCTTGAGCCCTGTCAACCTCCCCCGCCCTGGCCCCTTGGAAATAGACAATTGAACTGAAAACTGAAGGGTCCTGTACTTCAGTCACAGGTAGTCTCTTAAAAAACAGCAAAATTCCAGAACTTTCCATGCCTCAGCATAGCACAGAAGCCCTAGAATAGCATGACTGAAGGTGTTATCTTGGCAGATGAGCCTGGGATGAGCTCATGGAGTTCTTATATGTATTAGTATGGCCAAGGCAATAGTCAAAAGTTATTTCTTCTAGGCCCAAAAGTAGAACAGATATAGTTTAAGTTTCCTGCCACTCCAAAAGGATATCAAAGTAATTGATAGAGGATGGACTTTGAGAGTTTTTGTGGTTGGGGAAAAAGGATGCATCCATAGGGCCTAATAACTGATGATTGCTCAGCATCAGATAAGTCAGCAAATGCCTGCATAGACAAGTGATAATGACAAAAACCAGGTGCCACCTTGGAGCCTAGTGTTAGGACATCTGTAATTTTCACTAGAATAATTAAGCATGAACATTTTGATATTTCATTCACATCCAGCATTCTAATTAAGAATCTTTACCCCAGGAGTGGTCAGCTAGCATTATATCAGAAAAGCCGCTAGCCAGAGGTGGTTCTTATAAGCACTTCAGCTATCATTATCTCTGATCACACCAGCTATTTACTTAATTAGTAGACTGTCAAAAATGGGTTTTCATTAGTAAAATTAGCAGTTTATTAATAGCATGAACAATGTTAGAGATATACTTTCTCTGGTGACAGTAAACCCATTACAGGATGGGGATTGAATAAAATGTTTTAGATACACTCTTATCCTTGCCTGCTTGGAGTCATTTTGGTAATAACCTGAATTAAATGCCACATGAGACACCTGAATGAATTTGGTCCTGACTTCTGTAGATTAGATTAATCAGAGTTGCTGATGAAGTGGCAAACTCCTGAGAAAATTCACCAAAACCTAAGACAGTGTAGAAATGAGAGGTGGATAGCATTTGGAGATAATTTTCCATGGGTCTTTCAGTTTTCTGCATGTCTTTGAGCAGAGCCACTGACTATCCTTGTTCTGGACTATCTTCTCAAGACTTATTGTATTGTGTACAGCCTAGGAAGACAGATAGAGTTTCCCCCGTGGCAGTTTGCAGGGTTTACATAGCAGGGATTGGCAAACAATAACCAGTGGGCCTAATTCAGCCTGAGGCCTATTTTTGCATCTCTTGTGAGTTAAAAGTGGTTTTTAAATTGTTAGAGTTATAAAACAAACAAAAGATGAAGAAGCATATGCAACAGAGACTGTACTTGGCCAACAAAGCCTAAAATACTATCTGGCCCTTTACAAAAAAGTTTGCCAATCCTTGGCTTACAACTTTGAAAGATAAAGATAGTATCTCTCTACAGAGCATAAAGTAGTCAGGCTTACTATTCAGTGTAAAAGATTCAGAGTTCTCTAAGCTCGGGTTTACTCTCCTGTAATGTACCTGATTGAGTACGCAGTTGTAAACTGGCCCTCTTCACACTGCCCTGTGGGAAATGGGACTCAGAGAACCAGTGTCAATGCTGATACTCCAGCTATTGCTATTGTTGTGAATAATAACTGTTCACTGTCTCTGATCCAAGAGTCTCATGTCTTCTGCCAGTATTCACAAAACTATGGTAGATTAACATGTGAACTTGCAAGTAGGATGAATATCAGATCCTTCACAATTCTTGACATCTATTGCCAACAGACAAGATCGTGGAATCCTACCTCTGGAAGATTATCACTTCTGTTGTAGGGTACCTTTTGTATGAGGTGGTGGTTGGTACACGTTAAAGAACAAAGAGCAGAGAACTGGGACTCTGTGGCGACTGCAAAACAGGCTTATGAACTGTTTGTACCAGATAACTGATAAAGGATTGTTTAATATATTTCTCCCTCTCTCTCTCTGTGGTATGTATATATGGTGGACTTTGGTCTCAGACGTACTTTCTTTTTAAGCTTGGAATTAAATTTCTTGGGAGGCTGTCTTTATCTACAGAGAAGAAATTGGCTCAGGTCAATTTGTAGCACCTTGGCAGCTTGTAAGCCTCCTATAATGGAGGCACAACTTTAGGAAAAATGTCCATTATCTGGCAGAATGAAGGCTCAAAACAGAGATTAAGTTCAACTATAGAAAAACAAAGAGTTTGTAGCTTAAGGGAGGAACTTGCTATAGCAGTTGTTAGCGGCTGATGAAATAAAGAGATGTGCATCTTTTAAGATAAAAATTAAAATATATATTATTTGGACTTGCTATCTATATTATTCTAACCACTCAGGCATTTGGAGTGGTATAATTAACCAAAAGCTATTCCACAGGAAGTTGTGAATGATTACACTTTAGAACTTCAGAATAAGATTCTATAGTTTCTCAGAAAAATGGGATAGTTAAAAGAATTCAAGCATGCTCTAAAATTTATGTTTTATCAGAAAATGTATAGAACACAAATTACTAATCGGTTATAGAATTTAAATCAAAATGGAATTTTGACATTATGTATATGTCTAGCCTGTTGCTAGATAACGGGATTCTATAAAATTTTCACATTAAAAGATATAATGATTACATGTGGGGCAACATGTTACTGACCTTTTAGAGACTATTTGCCATCTCTTTTCCACTTTTGAATGTTCAGTTAGGGGCCAGACCCATGGTGTAGTGATTACGTTTGCACATTCCACTTTTGTCGCCCAGGGTTCACGGGTTCGGATCCCAGGCATGGACCCAGACACCACTCATCAAGCCATGATCTGTGCAGCGTCCCACATACAAAGTAGAAGAAGGTATACAACTATGTACTGGGAGTGGGGGGGGGGGGGGCGGCCTTAGGGAGAAGAAAAAAAAGAAAAAAAAAGTAGAGGAAGATTGGCAACAGATGTTAGCTCAGGGCCAATCTTCCTCACAAGAAAAAAAAAAACTTCAGTTAATTATGCTTAACAGTGTTCCCATTAGAGTTTCTTGACTGGCTAGTACCATTTCCTGCTGCCTGAGTCCACTAATTTTTAGTTGAGGTACACATTTTCAGTTATGAAACAGTGTTAGTCCTGGCATTCGTTAGCAGCTGAAGAAATGTTGCATATAATAAGAATATTAACTTTATTTACCATTTACTTGCTAAGTTGTAAACATAGTTCACACTTTCTGAGTGGGTAGAATCTACCAGAGCAGCATTAGAGCCAGGCCCGTGTCCACAGATCTGTGGGAGGCCCTGTCAACAGCAGGCACAGACTGCCGATGGCGTGGACTCCACAGAGAGCCATTTGGGGCACTTGAGGACTCGTAATTTTCTCTTTCCCTTTCTCTCCTTCCCCTTCTGCTTTTCCATTTTGTTTTCTCTCTCTCATCGCCATCATGCCATAGATGTGCTCACGTACGCTTATGTATTGTTTATCCCACTGGTGACCTTCAGGCTGTTTTTTCCACCATTTAGAAGCTATCAAAAACAATGCCAGCATCACGTACATCGCATATCTGAATGATTGACAAAAGTCTCGCTTTCCATTAAAAATGCTTCAAATACTGTAGACACAACTAACATTCAGAAAAGAGCCTTCAGAATGGACTCTACCACTGCTCAGAGAGCAGCAGTCAGAGCTCCCTGAGTAGAGGAGGCCACCAAAGGAGGGATGTCCTTTCTGCTGGAAGTTTTCTTTGCACCCAGTACAGGTAAAATTTCTGCCTAGGGGGCCCATGAGTTAAATTTATTCTACTGCTTCTCAAGGTCTAATCTGGGGAAAATGAATTCAACGTTTCACGACCCTGTGAGGGCTCTGTAGTTAGCATCCTCTTTGCACGTGTTTCCCATAAATGCTCCAGCAGAGCAGAGATCCTGCTGGCCATTCCAGTACGAGAGCCATGCGTTCGGTGTTTTTCTAAATATACTGAATATTGCCTCTGGATGCCTTTTCCAGAGGAATTTGCATTGTTGGAGGAAGGAATTTTTTTCTTTAAGTACAGAATGTTGTAAACTATTCCCAGGCATACCAGACTCGGAACTCTGGGGAGATGCGGTCTGGAAGATTGAGAAGGCATGATATTACTTCCTCAACTTTTCTTTACTTTTTTGTTCCAGATGGAACCACTTAAATGAAGTCATAGCCTGATGAGCATGGAACAGAGGCCAGGAGAAAGAAAAATAAACAGCTCTGTTCCTACATATGTGTGTTTGAATATATATACAAGTATATATGTATACATATATATATATACACATTATTCTCTCCAAACAAGTACTCATCAATATTATTTATAAAGTCTTCCATTTGTATAATTCTTATGATTTTCAAAGTGCTTATACATACACATAGACATATATGCTCTTCTCAGCTACTCTATATAGTAGTTAAGATATTCATTATTATCTCTATTTTGTAAGCGTGAAAGAAAATAATTTGCCTAGGTCCACAGTTAATTAACAATGGGGTAAAATTAAAATCCAGAATTCCAGCTTCCTGTTTTAGTGCTCTGAGGCCTATACTTTAGAGGAGATTGCTGCTCAAAAAGGCCACAATATTTCTCTTAATCTAATGACGTGCTGATTGCCAAAGGATATAGCATATAAAGCAAGATGCGTTCCTCATAGATCGCTTCCACCTGTCATTTGGAAGTAAAGACATATTATCAACGACCTGGCCAGCCTGGTGAATCACTTCGTGTGGGAATTCTATTTTCAAAGAGAGCTTCTGAAATGAGTTTGTTGGAAGAATAACTAAATCAATTCACCAGCCCTTCCTTTAAGGTGAAGGCAAACTAGAAAATGAAATCTCTTACTTTATCAAGAATACCAAATGTGTGAAAATAAATGGGTAACATGAGGGGATATTGTGTCAATAAGTTATTTATGTGCCAGCCTAGGCCTTATTTCTTGCTGTCTCCCCTCAGGAAAGTGCTCTGTGAGATGATGGTCCCAATGCCAAGTAGATATCTCAAACTCTTTATGACTAATAGCACTCGTTTTAATCAGAGTCACAGAAAATCATAATTCCAGGTAACAATCAGCAACATCTTACCCATTTAAACTTACCATCATTGTTCTCAGTTTGCGGTCTTTAAGGAAATCTATTTAAAGAACCTGATTAAAATAGTAAATATTGCTGGGTTGATTCTTAAGTGATAATACTGTTAATCACTGCTCTTATCAAGGTGAGTTATTTCCACTACATTGTTTGGAAGGAAAAACAGTGCTATGAGCAGCCATTAAGTTTGAGTGTTCCAAGCCTGGCAGCTTGATCTCATTCAAATTCTTGGCAGAAGAGAGCCAAATATTAAGTCTGGCCTATAACAAGGACAAAGGAACTAAAAAAATACAAATTAATTTATCCCTCTCTCCATGTAATTTCTCTTTACCCTTATCACAGGTGTTCAGTATATTCCATTTTTCCTCTGTCCACTTTATTTCCAAAGTACGCCCTTTCCCCTCAATCTATAGTGAAAAGACTGGGTCATCCCGGGCCATTTCTTGCTGAATTATCACTTCTTTCTCAGTGAGCTCTTTGCTTCTTCCCTTTTTTTTTGTCTAGTCAATCAAAATTGTTACCACAAAAATGATAATCCCTGCTAAAAAACAACATTTTCATCATCATCTTTGAATATGAATAGAAGCATTTTGAGAGAAGAGCTATAGAAAAATTAATAAAATGCTTGAGTTGAAAGAAGTGCAATTGAATATATTATGCACAGGAAGAGTCTGCCATGCCACCAACCAGAGACTTTGCAGTCAAAATATTCACCAGTACAGAATTATGCCTCAGCTGAGTCAACGCACATAAGCCAGTAGGAAAAAACTAAAGCAAAATTATTCAAATAGCCTGTTTTTAAAACAATTAGAATTGTGTTTAAAATACGTGGTTCCCTCAGGATATTCACCAGACTTGTCGTTCTCCCCTCTAGGACCCGGTTCCTGTTTGCAGACGGTCTGCATAAAGACTACTTTAGTGCGTGTCTATGATACATATGTTGATAAAAAATACTAACCTCTCTTGGCAAAGCAAAGTATCCTTGAGTTCAACCAGAGAGGTTTATCCTTTTAGCAAAAGAGAGAGGCTGAATATTCTACCCAGGGCCAGTGAATGCCTAGAGAAGACTATGACGTCCTTGGCAACATGATCTTTGTCACTTACTATTATTTACAACACCCTAAGCTTTGCTAAAGGACTTGCAAGAGAAAGTGAAAGACAGAGTGAGGCGAGCTTATGTTCTTCCAGCTTGGTTACTTGGGAGTCTTTTTCTACTTCCAGAGCTAGCTATCAGATGATTAACTCATAAGATGCCTCCTCGCAAAGTATTTTACTTATTCTATGAAAAACACATTTTACTCCAAATTTTCATAAAATGACTAAGTCTACCAAATGTAAACCTTGTTACATTCACTGTAAAGGGTTGAACTCTGTTACTATTGAGTATTTTAACATCATAGAACATTAAGGGCTAAACAACATTTGTAAATTATTGTAGTAGGTTGTATGATGGCCACCCAAAGACGTCAAGTCTCTATCGCTGGAACTGGTAAATGTGACCTTATTTTGAAAAGGGACCTTTGCAAATGTAATTAAGTTAAGGATCTTGAGATGAGGAGATTACTTTGGATTATCCAGGTGGACCCTAAATTCCATAAAAAATATCCTTATAAGAGACAGGCAAAGGGAGATTAGACACACACAGAGGATAAGTCAATGTGAAAAGGGAGGCAGAGGTTGCAGTGATGTAGCCACAAGCCAAGGATTGACAGCAGCCACTAAAGCCAGGAAAGAGGCATGGAATTCTCTCGCAGAATCTCCAGAAGGAATCAATCCTGCCAATACCTTGATTTCGACCTTCTGGTCTCCAGAAATATGAGAGAAGAAATTTCTGTTGTTTTAAGCCAATAAGTTTATGGCAACTTGTTATGGAAGCCCTAGGAAATGAGCACAGCTCTTTACAGCACATATGAATTCTTCAGACAGTCATTCTTCTTATAAATGTATGAACTTTCGTCATGAGAGTACCAAGGCTATAGTATTTACTACCATGTATTACAAAAGAAATAAACCAGGATAGGGAAATTAAATACTGAGATCAGGAAATTAGAAAGTTATGAGGAATAAAATATGAAGATCTGGCAAGAAATAAATATAAAAATGAGCTAAGATTTTTTTAAGCGTAGTTCTTAATGAAAGCAGAAATTAGTTATGTCATTTCCTCCAGTCTTCCCTGAGGCTGCCTTTCAAATCTAATTAACTGATCTATCATAAAAGAAGGTTTAATTTCATTTTGTTTCTTACAGATGAATGACATGATTTTATTCAAAAAGTCAAATTTTCTGTAGGCTTTAAATGGAAAGGTAAATAAGATTTTTGACTTCATGTAACTGTTAGTTTCTTTAGAAATTAATTCCTGTCCTGACTTAGAAGAAGAAAGTAAGAAAGAAAGAAGGAAGGAAGGAAATAATATAGGAAGGAAGGAAGAGAGGAAGGAAGAGAATAAGGAAGAACTATAATGCGTTAACGTTAATATTCAGGCTGCCGAGAACATCATTTTCTAGTCAGATATCTCTTGTGGCCTAGCCCCAGGAAAAACTTGGAACTGGGTAAATTTTTTAGTGGGACCCCTCTTTACTTTTGCTTCTACCTCACCTACTAAAATGAAAGAAGGTGTTTGAAAAACATGTTCACACCAATGCACTGAAGAATTAATATTAAACATCTATAACAGAGAATTCTAGGTCATCCCCCCAATACCCATGCTCCTCTCAGTAATGAAATCCCCAATTTTTAACTGGGCACATAGCTGCTTAGAATAAAGGCTACAGTTTCCAGCATCTTCTATGACTAAGTGCTGCCACATGAGGAAGATGAAAGTTTCTTAAAGGGAGAAAAAGTATCCCCTTTCTTAGTTACTATTATGAGCAGAGATGTTATAATTTAATTCCCAGCAGCCATCTTGGACCAGGAATGGAAGTTGCATATGGTGAACAACAACATATACAGACTGCAGACACTCTGTATAAGGACGAATAAGTATAGAACTAGTAAGAACAGAACTAATGAGCCTTGGTTCCTCGTGCCATGTCAAACCATGCCGTACAAGCCAAGCTTTTGGTGTAGTGCCACACATAAAATAAATTCTCATTAGATATTTTCTATTCTTATTAACGTTTTTTTCTTCTTCTTCTTCTCCCCAAAGCCCTCCAGTAGACAGTTGTATATTCTAGTTGTAGGTCCTTCTGGTTGTGCTGTGTGGGACGCCACCTCAGCATGGCTTGCTGAGCAGTGTTAGGTCCACCCCAGGATCTGAACTGGGGAAACCCTGGGCTGCTGAAGCGGAGTGCGCGAACTTAACCACTTGGCCACAGGGCCAGCCTTTATTAGTTTTATAATAGCTGCTATCTATTAATTAATTACAATGTACCAGACACTTCACACATATAGCCCTTATAAGAATTAATAAGTTAGGGGCCAGCCTGATGGTGTAGTGGTTAAGTTCACCTGCTCAGCTTCAGTGGCCTGGGGTTCACAGGTTTGGATCCTAGGCATAAACCTAGCACCAGTCATCAAGCCATACTAAGGTGGCATCCCACATAAGGAAACTAGAAGTACCTACAACTAGGATATACAACTATGTACTGGGGCTTAGGGGAGAAGAAAAAACAGGAAGATTGGCAACAGATATTAGGTCAGGGCCAATCTTCCTCAGCAAAAAAAAAAAAAAAAAGCATACCTTTAAAAACAAAAGAATCAGTAAGTTAGGTATTACTATCATCCTCATGTTATATATAAGGAAACAAAAATTCTGAAAGATGCCCAAAGTCACAGAGCTAGTAATTGGCTTACAAGGCAATTCTATCAGGACTATCTGATTCCCAACTAAGTATTCTTTCCATTACATTATTCTGTCTTATCATTACAATCATTGCTGTCTCTGATTATGCCAAGGTTATTCTAAGATTTTATGTATTTTTTAAATATAGTGATTGTACCTAGTATAAAGAGAATGAATGCACTGAAGCAGATAATACGTTGCTCCTTAAAAACAAAAATAAAAATAATAAATAGAACAAAATGAAATCTGTTGGGACAAAAAATATTTTGGATGAGATTTCTGGTATTTCCTGCTACTAATCATGCAGGAAATGTCTTTTTCATTCTTTTCCCAACCCTTATACTTAAGATTTCAGCACTTATATTTCAGACTGAAGGCAATGGTTAGGGGTCTCAGGAAGAAAACCAAAATACAAATTTAAAATGAAAAAAGAAGGAAACCCTTCTCATTGCATTTAGAAAGCTTATAAAATTCACCAATATGAGAAAGTTTTAAGGAATTTTTCAAATGTCAAATAGCTTCATCCTTTTGGTTTCCACAATAGGAAACAATTTGACTACCATTCTCAGAAAAGCTTTGTTGAACTTTTATAAAAATAGCTTATTCTCAGATACTTCAAACATGCTGACCACAAATAATATTGTGACATTAGAAAGCAGAACATAATCTTCTAGGCTAATCAGAAGGCAGAAGTATGTTTAAATTGCAATCTAGTTCCATCCTTCATTCAAATGCCGTTTTTCCTTTGCAGATTGAGGGCTCCCTGGAAAGTAGTTATAGAATTTAATAGCAGACTGAACAAAGAGACTTGGTTGATGTCAACACTAGAGCTGTGTCTCAGAGCTCTTTATTTGATCAGAATCTACTCAATAATTTGGATATAAAAGCATATCAAATTTGTGAGTAATATGTAAGTAGAAAGGATAGGTATATATTAGACGTTGCATAAATTAGCTTAAATTAGCTATATTAAAAATTAGCCAAAATGTTGTAACTTAAACCCACAGGTATTCTTTAGCTCATAGTTCTATGATTCAATGGTTTAGATCGGGTTCAGTTAGGCGGTTCTGCTGACCTGGGCTGAGCTTAGCGTGTCTTGGCTGAAGCTCATTTACGTGTCTTCAGTCAACTGCAGGTTGGCTTGGACTGGCTGTGGGTTGAGTGCCCCAGTCTCCACATGACCTTTCATTCTCCAGCAGGCTAGCCTGAGCTTGTTCATGTTGTGGTCTCATGGTTCCAAAAGCTGCAAAAGAGAAGACAAGCCCCTAAGGCAATCACTTCTCTGTCTCTGCCGTGTCACACTTACTGTTCCTCCATTGGCTAAAACAAGTCACATGGCCAATCCCTAAATCAATATAGGAGGGACTAGCAAAGTGCAGGGATAAAAACAAGTGTTAATAAATTTGGAGCCATTACTGCCACAATCTAATACAGAGGATAAATAAGAATTTTTTAAAATGGCAAGAGTGGTGGACCAAAAATATAAGGAGAAATCTCTTAGGGATGAAAAAAGAACATAGCACTTGCATTCAAACACCTCTATAGGTAGAGAATGAAGGAGACTGGGTTTAACTTCAGTTCCATTGAAAAAGTCTTAGAAATTTGGTTGGAAACAAGCTTAGTATGAATCAGTAACATGAACTGACTGTCTAAAGAAAGAGAACAGCTGATAAAATCTTAAGTGGCATTACTGAAAGTAGAGACGTCAAACCAACAGAGTCAATAGTCTCCTGGGATTTTGTGGTGGTCATACCTTACCGCTCTGGGGACAACAAAGGGCAAGGGAAAGTGGAACACAAAGTGTTCCAGAGGAGTGCAATCTGAATGATAGGAAGCTAGAAATACAAATACTTTAAAACATATGATGTCCAGTCTGCAAAAGAGAAGATTTAAGATTTGAAGGTAGTGTGATGATAGCATTCTTCCACTATGTTAGAAGCAACATCACCTAGAAGCAGGATTAGATATCCTCCCACGGCTTTGGAAGGAAGAGGGAGCTCATAAGAAGAAGCTACAAGGAGGCAAATTTGGGCACAGTAGTAGGAAAAAAACTCTCACAATTATTAGAGGTGTCCACGAGTAGAATGCTCTACTTGCCGGGTGGCGAGCCTCCTTTCAGCAGAAGTGTGCAAGTATAGAGAAGACGGCTACAACCAGGAAGCAGCTATGCAAGGACTTCTGCAGCAGAGGCTCTCCACCCCGGCTGGCCCTCAGAATCACCTAAAGAGCTTGGTAAAGTACACATGCCACGGCGCACCTCTGCATGAAATCTGGACAACTGTGCTTTAGACTTCCTTCCTAGAGATTCTGATACATGACCAGGTTTGAAAGCCATTTCTCTAAGACAGAGTCAGCCAACCATGGCCTGCTAGCTGTTTTGTATGGCACTAGAGTTAAGAACAGCTTTTACTTTAATATTTTTTGACATGTGAAAATTATATGAAATACGAACGTCAGCATCCGTAAATAAAGCTTTATCAGAACACAGCGGTGCTCATTCTTTATGTTTTGTCTACAATGCTACAGCGGTGGAGGTAAGTAGTAGTCATAGAGACGGTATGGCCCACAGACCCTAAAATATTTATTATGTGGCCTTTTAAAGAAAGAATTTGCCAAACCCTGCTCTAAGATCTTACTGTCAAAAGTGTGGTATCACCAGGAAATGTGTTAGAAATGCAGAATCTCAGATCCCACTCTGGACCCACTGAATGAGAAACTGCATTTTAAATGACGCCCAAGTGATTAGCATTTACATGAAAGTTTGAGAAGCCCTGCTCTACAGTATTCATTGATTGTAAATTTCTATGATCTATATGTATTTAAACTACATGTTGCACTGTTTGCATCAATCGTTCAGTGGAAACAACGTAATATTACTTAGTCTGACACTCTCCTTAAGTGTCATATTCAAAACACTTTTAAATGTCCCAGAAATCCACTGGCAAAACAGAAGTTCATGGGGTCCTTCCAGTTACATGGAGAAAATTAGTATTACAAAAATTGAGCAGTTGTCCCAGCACCCAGATCTTGGTTTCTAATAGCATTCTCCAATAAAGGAACCAAAGGTCCTCGGAGAAATGACTGATTCTAGGACTGAGGCAGGCAGTACACAAGATGAGCCTGGGGCATCTTATGGTGCCAGAAAGTAAGGAAGCGATCAAGTACAAAATAATGGGGCTACGTCAAAGGGGCCCAGGAGACAACAGCAAGAGCTCCCAATGGCCGAAGCTGAAACAATTGGAGTAACGAAACAAATAATGTAGTATTAGATTATATCCCAAAGTATAAAATAAATATAAATGAGTTCATATTGAGATAAACGATAAATGATTGGACAAATAAGTGAGAGAAAAAAGACAAGTCTCCCAGACAGAAGAATTCCAAATAAAATATATATATTCTGCCCTCAAGGAGGTGGAGTACAACTCCCCAGCCTTGACGTGCAGACTGCGTCATCGCTTCCCCACAAAGAGCACTGTGTGGAAAAGCTACGGTATGGAGTAACTTTACAGTGGAGAAATCTAAAGAACATTGCCAGAGCCAGGAGATCAAGGTTCACATCAATGGTGATGTCCTGTCGACAGCATGTGCCCTTGATATGTGAGGAAAATGGTATTTTACCTCGGTAAATCCATAACCCCAGTCTAATCATGAAAAAAACCCCCAAATGATAGAGATTCTACAAAATATCTAACCAGTACTCCTCAAAACTGTCAAGTTCATCAAAAACAAGAAAAGCCTTAAAAATTGTCACAGTCTACAGGAGCTTAAGATGTGACAGCTAAACGTAACATAGTATTATGGATGGATCCTGGAACAGAAATTAATGTACCACACTAATGTTAGATGCTAATAATAAGGCGCACTGGTACAGGGGACCTGCAAACTCTGTATTATTCTCACAATTTCTCTTTGAATCTAAAACTTTTAAAATTAAAAATTAACTTAGATAATTGGGGCATTTTAAGCTTTGATCTCTAATTTATATGTTCATTTTCATGTCCTTAAGAAGTTTCCTAACACATTTTGTCCAGAATCCCTTTTGGAATTAGGTTGTAATCACAAATTAAAATTAAATTATTAAAGTTATGCCCACAATAACATCCTGGTAGATTGTCTCGTTAGTTCTTCACGGCGCAAACCCTTTTAATTTGACTGAATGACTGAAGACTTACTATTCATTGCTCTACCAATGTGGCTGGTATAACCCCAGCAAGTCCTAGCTGGGTTTCGGTTTCTGAAGCGAGAATGGAGACCCATGTGGTCTGAAGGTAAGTTGAAGTCAAGAAGTGATTCTGACACAGAGAGAGGCAGAATTTCGACCTTCAAGCTTTTTGGAAATGTGAATGACTGCTGAGCGCTGTGGGGGATACTCAGCAGGACTGAGGAATGTTAATGAAGTCTGCCTTTATGTAAGCAGTTGTTGCTGTAGAAAGAAACCACAGTTATTAATGATGAAATATTGTACAGAAATTTTTGTAATGCAAGCAGTTCTTCCTCTTACAAACATCCCTCTTACAGTCCTCAGATCCAGCCACTAGTGCCAAGGGAGGCTCTGGACCATCTGTGGTCTCAGGAGAAAGCAAGATTGCCCTTGTGGCACATTCTCAGCTTACAATGTCCTGAATAGATGGTGGCACCTCCCTGGGTAAACAGATCATGTGCACAACACCAGAATTTTTAAGTTTATCTGTTACATTCTTAAAATTCCATCAATTCATCTCATTATGAAATGTAAATATATCTGGCATCCTCTTTCACTATTCACGTGGATTAATTCCATCAGAGGGTTGCTGCCTGGTTAATACCTAATTGAGAGTGGCTGTGCTGAGGGCAGAGATTTGCTTCGGCTGGAGTAGCTCTTCGGCGTGGTGTAGGCTTAAGGAAGTATTAGTGAGATCATATAGCAAAATGGTTTACAACGCTATTCCAAGTAAATTTGAGAATTACTTTGTCAATTTCTGAAAAAGAAATTTTGCTAAGGTTTTGATTACAATTGTGTTCATTCTATAAATGAGTTTAGGGAGAATTAACATCTTAACAATATTGAGTCTGTCAAACCATGAACGTGATATATGTCTCCATTTGTTTAGATTCTCATTCGTTTCTCTCTTCAATGTTGTATAGTTTTTGGTGTACAGGTTTTATCACCTGCTTTATTAAACTTATCTTTGAATATTTCATGTTTTTGATGCTATTATAAATGAAAAAGTTTAAATTTCAATTTCCAACTGTTCTTTGTTAAAATATAGAAATGTAATTGGTTTTGGTGTATTGATCTTGTGTGCTGAGACGTTGCTAAATTCCCTTATTAATTTTAGCAGCTTTTCTATAGATTTTTTAGAAGGTTCTGTATTACATGATCATGCCTTCTGGAATGAAGACAATATTACTTTTTCCTTTCCAGCTTGTATGTCTTTTATTTTTCTTACCTTATTCTACTGGCTAAGAATGCAAGTACAACGTTGAGTAGAAGTTGTGAGAGCAGAAATCTTTGCCTTGGTCCCAATTCTAGGGGAAAGCGTTTAAGCTATTATCATTACTTATGCTGTTAGCTGACTTTTTTTAAGTGCCCTTTATCAGAATAAGGAAATTTCATTCTATTCCTAGCTTATTCAGAAGGTTTTATCATGAATGGGAGTTGGATTTTGTCAGATGTTCCTTTTTGCATCTATTGAGACGATTATATGATTTTTCATCTTTATTCTGTTAATAGGTTAATTAAACGGAGTGATTTTCAAATGCTGAATCAACCTTGTAATCTAGAGACAAACCATACCTTGTCACAATTTATTATTACTTCTATATGTTGCTGAGTTTAATTTATTACTATCAAAGACTTTTTCTTCTGAGAAATATTAGATTATAGTTTGCTTTCTTATAATATGTAGGTCTGATCTTGGTAGTAGAGAGATGCTAACCTCAAATAAAGAGTTAGGATGTATTATCCCTCTTCTTTTTGCTAAAAAAATGTTTGCATAGAATTGGTATTTTTTTCCTTCAATACTTGATAGAATTCAGCAAAGTCATCTGCACCTGGGGTGCTCTCTATGTAAATTTTTTTTTCTTTGCTGAGGAAGATTGGCACAGATGTTAGCTCAATCTTCCTCTGTTTTGTATGTGGGATGGTGCCATAGCATGGCTTGACAAGTGGTGTATAGGTCTGTGCCTGGGATCCAAACCTGTGAACCCCAGGCCTCCAAAGCGGAGCACACAAACGCAATCACTATGCCACTGGGCCAGCCCCTTTACGTAAATATTCTTCAAAACAAATTAAACATCTTACATTGGTAAACACTGTTCAGACTATCTATATCTTCTTGAGTTCATTCTAATAACTTGTGTCTTTAAAGGCATTTGTTAATTTCATGTAGGATGTATTAGCATAAAGTTACTCAAGGCATTTCTTTATGTTTGTAATATATCAATAGGTACATCCCCTATTTCATGCCTGATATTGATAATTTCTCTCTCTTTCTCTCTCAATTAGCTAGATGTTTGTTAGTGTTATTGATCTTTTCGAACAACAATCATTTGGGTTTATTGTTATTTATTATTTTCTACTTTCTATTTCATTGATTTCTGCTCTTACCTTTTATTTCATTTTTAAGAATTTAAATTAAATTTGCATTAATTTACTCTTATTTTTCTAGTTTCTTGAGGTGGAAATTTAGGTAACTGATTTTTAAATCTATCATCCTTTCTAACATGAGCATGACACACACGTAAATCCATAAATTTTCTTTTGAGCATTGCTTTAGCTTCATCCTACATATTTTTATATCTTATGTTTTCATTATTAATTTCAAATTACTTTTAATTTTCTTTATTATTTTCTCTTTCACCTATGGATTATCTAGAAGAGTGCTGATTAATTTCTATCTATTTGTCAGTTTTCTGGATGTCTTTCTATTATATATTTCCACATTTAACTTCACTATTAATAGAGAACATGCTTTCTATGTTTTAAGACATTTTAACTTTATGGAGACTTGTTTTATGTTGCAGGATATGGTCTATCTCACTAAATTTTCCTTGCATACTGGAAAAGAATATTTACTATGATGTTTGGCATTCTAGAAAGGTTAATTAGGTCAAGTTTGTTGATAGTATTGTTCCTTAAATTCTTACTGATTTTCAATGCACTATTTTATTGATTTCTGAGAGAAGAGTGTGAAAATCTCCAACCATAATAATGGATTTGTCTATTTCCCCTTTCAATTACATTTGTGCATCACTTAATGATTGGGCTATGTTCTGAGAAATGCATTGGTAGGTGATTTCATTGCTGTGTGAACATCAGAGAGTGTACTTATACAAACTTAAATGGTATAGCCTACTACACACCTAGGCTATACAGTACTAATCTTATGGGACCATTGTCATATATGTGGTCCATTATTGACCGAAACATTGTCATGTGGCCCGTGACTGTATGTCAGTTTTTTTTTTTTTAAGGGTGTGTCTTCTTTTCAAGATTTTATTTTTTTCCCTTTTTTCTCCCCAAAGCCCCCGATACATAGTTGTATATTCTTTGTTCTGTGTCCTTCTAGTTGTGGCATGTGGGACGCTGCCTCAGCATGGTTTGATGAGCAGTGCCATGTCCGCACCCAGGATTCGAACCAATGAAACACTGGGCCACCTGCAGCGGAACACGCGAACTTAACCACTCGGCCACGGGGCCAGCCCCTGTATGTCAGTTTTTCTACATGAATTTTGAAGCTGTGTTATTAAGTTTATATATATTTAGGGTAGATACACTTTTTGATGAATTCACTTTTATCAAGTTTTTTTCTTTATTATTAGAAATATTCCTTGTTCTGAAATCTATTTGATATTGATATTGATATAGTCATTCCACTTTTCTTTTGATTTGTGTTTGCACAGTGTACCTTTTATCATTATTTTACTTTTAATTTATCTGTGTCTTTACATAAAGTGGGTTTTTCATACATAGCATATACCTGAGTCTTGTTTTTCATCCAGTTTGATAAGCTATGCCTTTGCATTTGAGTATTTAGACCATTTACATTTGATGTAATTGTCAACATGGTTGAATTTAAGTCCACTATCTTACTAGATGTTTGTTATTTGTTTCATCTGCTCTTTTTCCCCCTTTTCTTCTTTTGCTGCCTTCTTTTGGTTAATTGAACAATATTTAATATTCCATTTTATCTTCTTTATTGGCTTATTGGCCTACACCTTTGATTGATTATTTGATTGACTTGTGATTGCTTTACGGTTTACAATATGTATCTTTAACCTTTCACAATCCATCTTTGCATTGTATTTTACTACTGCACATATCAGAACCTTAAATCCTCTTCCATCCTTTTTGCTAATGTTGTCAGATATTATACTTCTAATTATGCTTTGAAAATCAAAGTCCATTGTTACTAATTTGTTTTAAACAGTGAAATATCTTTTAAATAAATTTTAAAGATTTTACAGTTATTCATATATTTACCACTTTGGCACTTTATATTCTCTGTGTAGGTCCAAGCTCCCATTTGATGTCCCTTCTTTCGTTTGAAGAATTTCCTTTCTTGTACTACAGATAGCACAGTGATAATTTTGTTTGGCTGAATGTATCTTTATTTCTTTTATTTTTTCCCCCACTTTGAAAGATAGTTTTGCTGGCTGTAGAATTCTAAGCTGATATTTTTCCTTTCTACAACTTTAAAGATATTGTTCAATTGTATTTTGGCTTGCAGTGTTTCTTCCCAGATATCAGACTATTTCTTTCAATGTTTTTTAACAAAGACATTTTCTCTCTTCATTACTGGTTTCCAGAAGTTTGATTATTATATATCTTGATCTGTTTCCTTTGTGTTTATCCTGCTTGGGCTTCATTGAGTTTCTTTGATCTGTGGCTTATTATTTTCAGTAAATTCAAAAATGTTTGACAATTATATTTCTTTAAATATGCTTTTTCCCTGTCTTTCTGGACAGATTACAGCTAAATACAACTATTAGACAATCTAATGGTGCCCCATAGTTCACTGTGACTATTTTGTTTAGTGCTTTTTAATCTCCATATTTCAGTTTCACACTTTCTGTTGTTAATGCCTTGAATCCAGCATAATTCCTTCTGCAGTGTCTAATCTGTCATTTAGTCCACCCATCAAATTTTACTTTCTCATATTGTGTTTTCAGCCTTCGAGGATCCATTTATTTTTTATTTATACTTTTCATTTCTCATTATTGTAGACTTTTCTCTAAATCATTCAGCATATTTTCAATAATTGTTTTAAAGTTCTTGTTTACTAATTTCCTCATCTCTTAAAACCCTTGCTGATCCTATTGGCTGATGTTTTTCTTGGTTATGAATCACATTTTCCTCCTTTTTACGTTTGTTAATTGTTAAGTGGATGCAGATCATTGCTAGTTACAATGCCAAGTGTCTAGATTCAGTTATATTCCCTTGAAGACTGTTGAATTTTGTTTGGGCTGGCAGTTAATATCAAAGTGATCCTTTCAAGGCTTGTTATGAGCTTTGTTAGGGAAGGTTCAGAACTGGCCTTTACATTAGGGCTAGTTTAGCACTATTCCTCAGGCAAGGCCTTTTTAGATCTTTACTGAGTGTATGTGGTCTTCAGTGAGTTCTCTCAACTCTGGCTGGTAAAAATTTAAGCATATCCCAGCTCTGTATGAACTCTGAGAAATGTTCCACTTACAGTGCCCTTATAGTTTTTATTGCCTTGCCTCATAGAGTTTCCATGCTTACCCTTTGGTAAACTATTCAAGTGATCCTTTAGGAAGATTACTGTAGCTTTTCCTATACAAACTTCTTTCACTACTCTTTCCTATAAATTCCAGAAGCTTCAGCTTCCCTTTTCTATGATCTCGATCTCTTTAACTCAGTGAGACTGTTGTCCTGAGTTTGAGTTACTCTCACTTAGCCACAGTCTGAAAAGTGCTTCCACATAGAAAACCAGGGCCATCACAGAGCTCACCCCATTACTTTCCCTTCTCTCAGGTATCACAGTCCTATGAGCCTATTGTCCAATATCTGAAAACAGTAGTAGTAGTTTCCTATATTTTGCTCTGTTTTCTGATTGGAGGGGCAAGTTTGGTACTAATATTCTGACATGGCACAAGTAGAGGTCCCTCTTCAGTAAAATTTTAAAATGCTACATCTGGGGCCAACCCCGTGGTGTAGTTGTTAAATCCAGTGCACTCAGTTTTGGGGGCCCAGGTCGGTGGGTTTGGATCCCGGGCACAGACCTACACCATTCATCAAGCCACGTCATGGCAACAGCAACCCACAGACAATATAAAGGAAGACTGGCACAGATGTTAGCTCAGGGCTAATCTTCCTCACCAAAAAAAAAAAAAAAAAGCGCTACATGCTGTGAATAGATAAACAAAATATAATATACATTAGAATGGAATAATATTCACTAATGAAAAAGAAAGAAATACTGATAGATGCTACAACATGGATGAACCTTGAAAACTTTATGCTAAGTAAAAGAAGTCAGACACTAAAGAACTCATGTTGTATAAGTCCATTTGTAAAATGTATCTAGAAAAAGAAAAGATAGACAGATAGAAAGCAGATTAGCAGTTGCCTAGGGCTGGGGGGTAAATGGGGAATATCTGTAAATAGGCAGGAGGTTTCTTTTCAGGATGCTGAAAATGTTCTAAAATTAAATTTTGCTGATGGTTGTACAACTCTGTAAATATACTAAAACTCGTTGACTTGTACCATTAAAATGGATGAATTTTATGGTATATAGAATATATCTCAATAAAATGTTAAAAAGTGTTATATCCTGTAGTTAACCATGCTTTAGAAAATTGAGAAAGGTCTTATCTGTGCACTGGGGGCAAAGCAGTACGGGATGGGCAAGTAGCTGCATGGCAAAGCATCTTGGAAGACAGCAAAATATGACCTCAAGACTTTGGAGCAGAGGTAGTGTGGCCTCCATAGCTGGTGGGATAAAAATGGCACCACTATTGATGTGGAACATTGCTGGGGATTACCATATATTGTATTGGAGTTGACTGTACTTTTTTGTGGTTTGGAGGGCGAGAACATGGATTAGTGCTATTTGGGCATTAAATGGAATTCCTACTGCTAATGATTGGAGTACACAGAGACACGGACATTACAAAGATTAAAAAAACATCATGAAGAATCAAGAGCTAACTATAGCAAAGGCTATAACTCTTATAGCTATAATAAGAGACAGTTGTTCTATTAAAAAAAAAAAGACACTTAGAAGCCATTCATAATTTTGCTAATTTTGGAGATCTCTTAAAGACTCTAACTTTATTAAATGAATATCAAGGTTCTACTAACAAAAAGATTTTCTTGGTATACATTCCTGAGATTGTTACAAACACCTGTTTCACAAAACAAGCACAAATTACTAAACCTCTTCCCAGCACTCATAAGTAGTCAGCTTGTGACTTTTCGAAAGGCGGTTGAAATTTCATATTGTTCAGCACCGCAAAACTGCATTTGCTGGTGGTACAGTGTACCAGGAAGTTCCCAACCATCAAAATTCGTATTCTTATACATCCAATGCAACAACACTCAATGATTAGATGGGTTTTACCTAAGTGGTAGGAGTACTGCCTTGAACAGTTCTTGGAATAAGAGGAATAAAAATGATTTTTTAAAAAATGTGAATTGAATCTATTTGTTCAAGAAAGTTAAACAGTTGGAATGAGGTTTTACATATTCAGCCATATTGATATTTTGGAATTCAATTAAAATTTGGTTTGAATAAGAATAATTTTTTCATGGTTCATAACCAAAACGCACCAGAATTAAAAACAAATAGCTGATTCTGTTGATAGACTGGTGTTAGATCATCCTTTAAGAGACAAAATTGTAGCTGAATATGTTAAGAATATGTTTTGTTCCCCACTTTAGTGTTTCGCCCTGTGTAACATATTGCCTCTCCCGCTGTTGTTTGCAACCTTTATACAGTTGGCATAAATATGTACAGTAAATCTATTCTGATTATTATGGGCGTCCCACTGTGCAGTTCCCATTACAATGGTGTCCCTTAAGCAGTGTTTTTATTGCTTAGTTACCATGCTTTTGTAATGTATGTTATTAAGTGCCACCTCTTTCCAGCACTTTGAGGCTCTATAATTACGAAAAGAGGCAACTGTAGGATGTTTGCAAATTCACTCAGAAGCTTGAACGGGGACACCGGCTGCTAGATGGCAATAACAGAATTTGTGCCTGGGGATCCTGCTGAAAAATGGTAATTTCAGTTCAATATTTTTTTAATTTCCAGGGAACCATTTGAATATAAACCTCTAAGCAACCGCAACCACACTCATTGGAAAGAGACATGATTGCGACGCTGACAAATGCATCAAAATCCTCACAGTGAATTCTTTCCTATAATATCACTCTACATGCAGCACTTTGCCGCTTAATGGACACAGGACACTATTTATTTATTTTTGCCTTGACATGTATCATTTTTCGTAACTGAAGGCAATCCCCCCATCCAAACCAATTTTGCAGCATAAGCTTGAATAAAAAATAATAGGGGCAGGCATTCTTGTCTTTCTCTTTATATAAGCTGCTTCCTACTCATGAGTATCTTTCCTGTTATTCCTGTTTGTTTTGTTTACACACCATGAAAGAGTTATTCTTGTTCAAATCCATCTAGTTGACTAAGTTAAAAGAGCCAAGGTCCTAAAGGCAGAAATAAGGTGAGTAAGTATATGATTACCCAAGGAGGAAAGCTATTTTGGTCATTGTGAACCGAACATAGCATAAGAAGCACAGTACGGAGAGGTCAACGCATAGGGTTCTAGATCATGGTAGCCAATTCATAGAGTTCTAGATCATTGTAGTCAATACATAGGGTTCAAAATCATAGTAGCCAAGCTTGTAGCAAACCATGCTGATAGAGAAGTCAAATTTGCCCAGTACTCTTTGAAGTCCATGTGCACATCAGCAGAATAGAAATGAAGTAGCTGAGCCTTTACAAAATTATTGGGAGAAACTACATTTATGACAAAAGAACCTTTTGAATAATGCAAAGCAGTATTTAGTCAAATGCCAAATAATGAAGTACCAATGGGGCAGGAGTGATCAGCATGGAACGGGACAATTTTAACAAGTTGCATGATCAATATGGGCTAAAGCATTTGAGAAAAAATCACATAAATGGATAAAATTGAAATGGAAAGGGGGAAAATTGGTAAGGGTATTCCAGAGAGTAGAGAATAAAAGCACAAAGGAAGTTTAATATTGCTGAATCTTATGATACACGTTTGCTGGTCTATTGATTAGATTCAGACAGTTATAAAAATGCATTTTATATAGTACTTTACAATTCACAAGATAGGATCTGGTATTGATTCACCTAACAACTTCTTGACATGAGCCAGCACATATCTCCAATTTTCAGAAGAAACTAAAGCTCAGACAAGTTAAAAAGCTTAGTGATGAGGACACATGCAGCAGAGACAATATTGAAACCATCTCCTAAATCCTATTCCAGTGCTTTTTGCCCATCATATGTTAAATTAAATTTTTTTTTACAAAGTTAGGGTGTCTGCAATTATATTTTAGATTCCTTTTACGGGAGAAGTACCCAAATTTAACAGTGGCAATTCTGGCCCTCAGGCATATTTTCATCAACCTCCATTTCACCATGCTGGGGCTTTGCAGCTGAAAGGCAAAAGAGGTCAGAGGGAGTCCCGGAATAGAGGGAAACAGAGTGAGGATTGGCGCCATTTCTTGTCTTCAGAGCTTCAGGCTAAAATCTACCTGGCCGATTTGGCTTGAATTTTCCAAACTCTCATCTGTGAAAAATAATGACCTTTCCATCTGACTAGAACAGGACTCTTCGGAGGTGCTCTGTTGTAGTTGCTTATGTTCTATTGAAAAGATTATTAAGGACTCCAGTTATTTATTAATAGTGTCCTCCATATTCAAAGCCTAGAAGTTGACAATAGAATGCATTTCTTGTTTTCACTCTTTGTCCAGATACCAAGTCGATAACCATATTTGACAGTCATCAGTGATGTGTATCAGCTCATAGGCAAGGCGTTGGTGTGTGAACATGGGGAATTTTAAAATACTGGGCTCTTTGATATGGATTTGCGTTACAGTCATGTCATCATCTCACCCTTGCACAATTTCAAAGGATCAGATGGCTATAATTGCAGAGAAGTAAATGAGTAATCTCCAGTCTATTTTAGAAACGGGAGGCCAGATGACTCTCTTTCCATAAAGGACTAAGATTTCAGCCAGTGCTGACGCTGTCTGATAAGAATTTAGTCGTTGCTGTGGGTGAAATCTGAATTGAGGCAAGCGGTGTTATTTTTGTTTCTGAAAATTAGCTATGTCCAGTGCCGCAATCATCTAGTAGGTCCATACTCCAATAAAAGGAATTCAAACGGAAGAGTTTCTTCTTTCCTTCAATTCCTCTCTTACTTCCATCTCAAAGTGCATCTTGAATCTGAATGAGCTCCAGACAAACCTCATATACAACAAACAGGAGAATTCAAACCAATGCATTTATTATGCTCAGGAATCACAGCTGACTCCCAGCGTTGCCAAATCAGCAGGGTTTGCACAAACTGCGCATGGTTTTCATAAGCATTGATTGCAGCCAAAATGCTGTTTTGTGAGTTGAATTTTTATCCAATTGCCAAGTGGCCAATGTTAACTTTGCATCAATATGAGGGTTTATTAAGCCTATTTTATGACTTTTTGCTTTCTAGCTTATATGTTTCTGCAAAATATAATGTAAATATGAAAATTTCCTTCCAAATTACCGACAATGAAGACAACGTTTTGCTTTGTTTTCATGAATCCTGAGCAGTTAGACTACAAACACGTACCAAAAACCAAATAATACGGATCAATCCTTCTGGAGATTTGGGAATATGAAAGGGTAATTGTTATCTGTAAAGAGGATTGTGTTCCTGCATCTTTATCTATAAAACCACTAAAATAATTACTAGCAATGGAGGCCTGTAAAAAAATAATGACTTTTCCATGTACATATTGTAGAAGAGATAAAAAGAGAGTCCAAGGCCCACAGGAATTTGGGAGCATGAAGTTCTGCATGTAGATATGCGGAAACAATGCAGGATTTAAGCACAGTAACAGAACTTATTTCTAATTGAGGATGCTCCCTCAGGAGCTTGTTACTACAAGGTCTGTTGAAAGGGTTTCTGAAAACCACTTGAGTCTTGGTCATCTGGTTGGCATTCTACGATAACAGCTTTTCACTGAAATTTGGGCTTATTGATATCTACTCATATAATTTTGTTTTAAACTGGAAAGGAAAAGCTTAAGGAAAAAAACCCAGAAAAAGTAGAATTGATGTTTTAAATGAAACTCTCTCCTTTAAGATTTGAATGTGTTTGGAGCAGAAATGTTCTCCTGTGATTAGCCCTGTCCTTCGCTGTCAATCTTGGCTGAGAGAGTGAGAACAGGCAAGGAAGGGAATCTGAAGCAGACTTATCTTTTGGGTCCTTGTTCTAGAAAAAAGAGCTCCCCATGGGAAGGATGATTACAGATGTCCATGCTGTCAGGCTTTGTGAAATATGGGAGGTTCATAAAGCAAAGATTTCAGTATGCGATCACTAAAACCAACTTAGAAAACAGGAGGAAAATAATTAAGTTGACTTAAAACCAAAACCCCAGACTTGTATATGTTACTGGGCTATTTAACAAGGTGGCCAGTTTTGTATCACAAAGGCAAAGGCAGAGAGAAACAAACACTTCAGTTTTTCATTAATCAATAAATTGTCTCGTGAAGATCTGCCCGACTCTGATAGAATTTTCATTTTGTTTTTTCTTATGTAACAGCAATGTTGTTGTTGATGCTCTGGAACTATTAATATTTGTGTTTCCATGTGGAAACTATCAGCACACAAGTTACTCAGGCCAAACCCAACTACTGTCAAAATCCCAAACAGTACACTGTAGAACACTGAAGCTTTCAGGTCCTCTAAATTTATCTTATCATCATTCTAGAGAGCACTGGTAGTTCCAAATACACTAATGATGTCAAAATTTAGCATTAAAATTAAAAAATGTACACTTTCAGAATATCTATATTTAATGTTATAATTGATTTTACTGAAACTTAAGATCAAAAATACTTTAAAATTTATTTTAAAATACAACAATAAAAATTTGATCAGATATAAAGATTCATTTCACAAGATCATTTTATTCAAATTAATACCAGCATCTAAACTCCAGAAAATTTGTATTAGAAAGCCCAATATAGTATTTAATAATACCTCTAAATGAAATGGATTTAATGCCTTAAGCTTATCTCATAAATTAAAATATATAACACAATTATTGTCAGAATGTTGTCTTAGTGAACATTGACAGATTCATCACCACTTTAACATGTTGAGCAAAAAAAGACCAAAATAAGTTGAAAATGTAGTGTATCTCAGTAAATACACCAAGTGCTGGGTAAGAAGATTATTCATGTTGCCTTTAAGCAGTTAACAAAACTTTATGTCAACAGCTTCTAGAAAAAGAATTTGAGTGCACTCATTCATTTGTAAAATATAGGTTGGGTGCCAAGCACATCCCAAACTCTGTGCTAGCCACTGAGAATAAACAATGAGCAAGAAAGATGCCCTAACATTCTACTTAGACAGACTTACTTACTTAGTTACTTAGTCATGTAAGTAAATAATCAAGGTATAATGTGATAAATACCACAATCCTATTATACAGCAAACTTGTCAAGTTCATTCTCATCTTGCATTATTCTTG
Source organism: Equus asinus (assembly GCF_041296235.1). Classification (NCBI taxonomy): domain Eukaryota; kingdom Metazoa; phylum Chordata; class Mammalia; order Perissodactyla; family Equidae; genus Equus; species Equus asinus. The sequence goes on from NC_091813.1 coordinate 48,240,428, forward strand.
GGCTGTGCTTTCCACCCGGAACACATTCTCCAGCTTCCTACATGATCAGATTCTCTGCTCAGATTTCCCCTCCACAGAGGTCATAATGGCAAGGCAGCCTCAGGAATGAAAGAAAATAAGAACATTGAGGGTCTATTGAAGAGATCAATTAGGAAGAGAGGGCAGGGTCCTTTTCAAGGTATTTGTTTCCTTTCTTAATTAAGCCTGGGCCCCCCATGGTCACTCACCCAATAACCCAAGAGCTCAGTCTCTGCTGTCTGTTTTTCTACCAGGAACTGCTTCACTGGACCTTCTCGTGATGTGGACAGTCTTTTGCCTGCCTCTCCAGCTTCTCAAATAACCATGGTTCTTATTAATTTAGGTTACCAAGAGATTAATTCAACATATCACCAAACAATTCATTAGTTTTGTCTTTTTACTGAAGGACTTTTTGAAGGATTGCATTTACATCTTTCCACTAAGCATCTCCTCCAGCTCTCATCTTCACCCTTAAAAGCCAAGTTCCATTCATAGCATGGAGATATGTTTGGAGAGTGTTTCTTAGTTTGCTCGTCATGATTAAGCAGAGGCTGTTTTACACATGGGTAGGAGCCTGCCTTCTTGAGTCGTACTGCTGGGACATGACCTTGAGTAAGTCATTTTTCCTCTCTGTGCCTCCATTTAATTAGTGGAGAAATTAAAGCAATAATACCACCCTATAGTGTTATAGTAAGAATTAAATGTGAGAATTCATGGATAATACTTAGTAGAGAGCTAGGTCCTTGTCAATGATAAATTAAGTGCAACTCCTACAGGTCAGTACCATCAATCTTCTTTCTCCTCATCCTAATGCAAAATTCTGGAAATTTTGTACACCTAGCCATTTATATTATGTACTTTGAAAGGAAATGCTGCAAGAGGTGGCTATTGTTCCAGCATTCCTGAGATCAGCTCAGTATCCCATAGGGTGTGGGGGTGGAGGCTCAGCAGGGAGACTAATGATAATAGTCATATTCCTCCCATTATTATTATTATTTTGCATTTCCTGAAAAACTTCAAATGTGTCCCAGCTGAATTCATTCTCACAGAATTTTTGGGAAGTAGGCAGGCCCACGCGAATGTTCTTATTTTCCAATAGGCACATTTAGCAAACTAAATTGCCCTGCATGCTAATGGCAAAGCTGACTAAAAAGAGAAAAATGTCATCATGGCATCATGATTAAGAGTAGTCTGAGCTTTAGAGTTCAAAACTCCACAATCTTTGTTACCTTGGTTACATTATTCAACTTCTCTATGTTTCCTCATCAGGCTATTTTGAGTAACAAATCACAAAATACAAGTAAAGTGATTAACATGGTGCCTGGCACGTAGACAGTGTTCAGTACGTCTTAGTTTTTATCATCATTACCAGGCAGCCTCCTAAATTCTCCCCAGTCATGATGCTGAGACAACGTGGACTTAGAAAGTTTGACCAGCTTTTTTCTACAGCCATATATTATAGCCATCGTGATAGGAAAGTTAAAATTGAGATCATGTACACTCATACACTATTGTAGCATAAAGAATGGAGTTTAGGTATCCTTGATGCCACTATGTATATGATTTTATAATCGCCATTTTTTTATTAATGCCAAATTGGTTAAACCTGGAGCACAGCATCCCTCAATAGGGGAAGGGGTGCCACTCCTGATTGGTAGAAGAGCCTATGATTTATTGACACCCTACCCTGTGTGACTGGCAGAAATGAGTTCTCTCTGGCTTCAGCTTTCAGGACAATGTCTGGGTTTTTCCACGGCTGATGGGTGCTATGTAACTCTGCTTTTCCAATAACCCAAAAATCACACCTCATTGTCCCCTACTCAGGAATGAGTCGAAGTGATCTCTTTTCCAGGACTTCAAACTGGAAAGGCATTTCCCAAGGCTCCATTGCAAAGTGGAAGTTTCCCTCTCCAGGTGCATCTGCCAATTAGGCTCTCAGCCAATTGTAATTCACTGGGGTTTTAGTCTAGAGGGTTCTAAGTGGATTTTAAATTTAGTCCTAGGACAATTATCACTATATAATACTCCTTTAATTTCTGTGATTTGGCAGAACCAATAAAAATGTGTCTTATTTATTAGCTCCTTCATTTTTGGCATAGGCCAGGACTAGCTCCATAACACTTGTGAAGTTGATGAAATTCGTCGAAGAGCCTCTCTTCTCACCTCCAGTCCAGCACATATTTCTATAGCCGTGAACAGGTCCTGTCTCCAGACCCTTTAAGTCTCCTCTCTCAGCAACACTGAGACTCAGAGCACGCCCCCCACAAATCAACCCATCACCAATTTTTCTCATAATGGCCCTTCCTTTAGGATCCTACTTTGATTAGTTTTCCTCAGAGAAATTATCTTATTAATTTTTCATTAATGCATTTATCCATTCAATAACCATCTATTGGGTACTTATAATGTGCCAGGAGAAAAGATGTGAGGCATCGTCTCTCCTTGAGAGGTTCAGACAAAGAAGATACATGAAGGGAGATGACTAGATTAACTTGCAACTTCTGTCCTGCCTTATTTCTGTCTATCTTGAAGCAGGATTCAGTGCTATGATGAATCCTCAAAATAGATCCAACTCCTCAGAACATCATAACAAATTAATATTATGAAAAAATTTTGTAGCAAATAACTATAGCATGTATGCACATAGTAAACAAACTCAAGTTATAGGAAAAATTTACTATTTGCATTTTAAAATTTGACATAGTCTAGACATATCATTAGATAACAGTTAAACCCTAGAAGATCTTCCCAGCTTCTGTCCCCAGTGTTAAAAACTAGCCTGTACTTGGTGCTTATTATTCCCATTAACATTTTAATATTCTTTCTAAATTTCATGTATCCAGGCACAATATCAAACAATATTTTACATGGTTTTAAACTTTATGTAAATGTTTGCACTGTACAATTCTCCAGCTTGCTTTTTCTTTCAACACTAAGTTTGTAAGATTTATCCATACTGATACTTATAGACGTAGTTCATCCTTTATATGAATATAACACAATTTATTTATGTACTGTGCAGTAAAGGACTAACCAAGTAAGTCTTGGTTGTCCACATCCTGAATATTCTAAAGAAAGTGGCCCTTGCTCAGGTCCTGAGAGGTAATGTGTAAGCCCTTGGAGCATCTTGCTTGATAAGCGTGTCCTTGTTTACCTAGGAGGCTTGGGCAGTGCCGGGTAGTCTATGCTAACACTGTGATTTATGGTGGAGGACCTGGACCATGAAGTATCAGCTTGACCTCTGGAGGGGCTAGAGGACAAGGTTAGCCTAAGATCAGCCACACAGGAAGTCAGCCAAGCCTAGGTGACCAACCTCAATAAACATGGTGGACACCAAGACTCAGATGAGCTTCCCTAGTTGGCAGTACTTGGTGTGTGTTGTCATACATTGTTGCTGGGAGACATAAGTGCTGTCTGTACTTCTCCATTGGGAGAGGACAACTGGAAATTCATGCCTGGTGTTTCCTGGACTCTGTCCTATGTGATTTTTTCTGAGGCTGATTTTCATCTGTATCCTTTCACTGTAATAAACCATAGTCATGAGTATAACAGCTTTGCTGAGTTCTGGGAATGCTCCCAGCAAATCATTAAGCATGAGGGTGGTCTTGGGACCTTCAAATACATAAACTCTCCTATTGATTGACATTGTTGCCAAATTTTTGTTATTGCGTGGAATGCTTATAAAGAACATACTGCATACTGAGTCGTAGGGATTGTGTTCTAAAACTGTGAATTGCTCTCCAAAGTAGTTGTACCATTTCACAATTCCACCAACCTTATCTAAGAGTTCGCATCACTCCTATTTTCACCAACACTTGGTATTGCTAGACTTTTTAGTTTTGGGAAATCTAATGCTGTGAGATCATATTTCATTATTTTTATTTGCATTTCTTTGATGATTAACGAGGCTGAGCACCTTTCTTGTGTGATTTGAGGTTTTCTTTCCTTTGAATTGCCTATTCATATCTTTTTCACTTTTCTATTGTATCTCTTTTTATTATTTATAGAAGTTCTTTAGGTAATTAGAAGTAATTATTTAAAGGTCATAAGTAGGGCAAATATATGTTCCTATGGCTTATCTTTTTACTTGTTTATCAAAATTGGTAGTACAAAAGTTTGAAAATTCAATATGGTAAATTTTATCACTGTTTTCTTTATGATTTGTGCTTTTTGTATATTGCTTGAGAGATTTTTTTCCCAGCTCATTGTCATAAAGATAGCCCTGTTTATTTTCTCGTAAAAGTTTAAAATTTTTGTTTTTTCATGCTTAGGTATTTTATCTTTCTGGAATTTATTTTTGTGCATGTGCATGTCATGAAGATGAAACATTTTCTCTTTTTCCCATATAATCAATTTTCCCGTAGCATTTTTAAATAAGCATTATATTTCCCCCTACATAGATTTTTTTAATGTTTCCTCTATTATAGACCAAGTTTCTATAAATGTATGGTCCGTTCTGTTTCTTGTTTATCTATTATTCATTAATCTTTATGACTATTCCTGCACCCATAGCATGCCTACTAATTACTACAGCTGTATTTTAAAGCTTGACCTAATTACTAAAATGTTGGTATCTGGAAGAGTGTGTCCACACCATCTTGTTCTTTCACAACATGATTTTAATTTAAAATCAACTTTTGAATCTTCACAAAAGCACTTGAGATTTTGATTGAAATAGCATTGTATATATACATGATATTATCAGAAGTGTACATATTGGCGATATTTAGTCTTCTTATATATGGCATGGCGATTCCCTCAATTTCTGTACTTCATCTTTAATGTATTTCCATAAAATTTCACCCCTTTCTCCATAAAGTTTTTTTTATATCTTTTGTAACATTTATTCCTAGGTACCATATAGATTTTGATTGCTATTGTAAATAGTATTCAAAAATACTTGCTGGCACATAGAAACACAACTGATTTCTAATATTCATCATAAATCTTTCTGAATACTCAATTCTAATAATTTTTATCTATTTTCTTTGTAGGTAAATATATGATAAGCAGATGATGATAATTTTGTTTTACATTCCCTTATTTTCTTCAAACTGACTTAAATCTGACTCAGAGTCTGTCCTGCTGGAGTGGTGGGAACTTCTGTCTCAGTCGTTGGAGGTCATTGCCTCTCCTGCTCGCACACTGAAGGTTAGTCATGGTCCAGGATCCTGTACACCACCAAAGAGTCAGGGAGGCTCCCTGTGTCAACAGTTAAAGGTCCACACTAGCTACCGCCAGCACAATACTCTCCGTGTCCTGAAGCACAGTGCCCCTTCAGGTCTGGTGGCTTTGCTGCTTCTGTGCCATGCTTGAGGTACAGAAATCTTTGCCAATCCTGGGAGCCCCAGGTCCAGCCTCCGTAGGCCCCATGCGCAGCCATCTCCTCTGAGATCTTGCTCTCTCTCAAGCTGCTGCCCCAGTTCCATAAGGACACGCAGGGTGGGAGTTCTCCACCTACTCCTGCACTTCCGATTAGCCCTTTGAGAACAATCACGAGTTCTGTCTACCTGAGTGGAACTAAATACATAAATTGAAATCTTAAGAAATTATCTACCCACATGCTAAAATCACCCTTAAACAGGTTGTTCTTTCTGCCAAGTTTCTATTTAGTTGCCAGGAGCTGGGTATGTATCTCTTGTTACTCAACTTTCCTGCTACCTCCCAACCCCACATGTACACATACCCTAGTAATTTGGCCTATTTGGCTCCAGCCACAGCCTCGCACACATGTAATCTTTGCTTTCCTAAAACCTTTTCTAAAACGAAGAATTTAACACTAGCTTCTCTAATTTGCTTTCTTAGTCAACAATGAACTCTTTTTAGGAAATATTAAGAAATAATTTTCCCCCTCACATTTTTTTCCCAGTCAGGAGTACCTTTGCCACACAGTCAGTAGGTACTAAACTAAAAGGCCATACAGAATTCTGCCCGGTCCTGGCCCGTTTATATGAGTCAAAGAAAGATGAACGAGAGAAGGAAGAATCAAAGGAAGAGGGAAACGAAAGACAGAAGAATAAGTAGACACTTTGCCAGGCTAAGGAGTTAGAGGGCAAGGGGGCATTTCTAGCAGGATTCATCTGTGCAAAGGGACAGAATTTTGATAGAATATAGCCCATGTTTTAAATATTTGAAAGAATAACATATGCTTTTTAGCAAGAGCAGAAAGAAAATAGTAGAAACTTGGGCTAAAGAATTAGAATTAGACAACTAAAGGTCTTTTAATTCATATTAAACAATATACATTATCTTATAGGTGAAGGGATCCACCGAAAATATTTGAGTGGAGAAGACAGGAAGTGATGTAATGTTTGTCTCTGTCACTGATAATGCGATATTAATGATTGATGTCAGCTTAATACATTATCCATTCCACATTTTTTGCACTTTAAAAGAACACCGTATATCATTAAGGAGTTGCAAAATTAAAACAAAGAGATACCACTACACAACTATCAGAATGGCTAAAATCTAAAAACCTGACAATACCAAATGCTTGAGATGATGCGAAGCAACGGAAACTCTCATTCATTGCTGGTGAGAGCACAAAATAGCACAGCCACTTTGGAAGACAGTTTGGCAGTTTCGTACAAAGTTAAACATAGTCTTATCGTATGGTACAGCAATGGCACTAATGGGTATTTTCCCAAATGAGATAGAAAACATATATGCATAAAACACTGCATACCAATGTTTATAGCAGCTTTACTTATAATTGTCAAAAACTAGAAGCAACTAAGATATCCCTGAAAAGGTGAATAGCTAAACAAACTGTAGTGTGCCTAAAAAATGGAATATTATTCAATGATAAAAAGAAGTGAGCAATCAAGCCACAAAAAGACATGGAGGAAACTTAAATGCATATTGCTAAATAAAAGAAGTCAATCTGAAAAGTCTACCTACTGTAGGGATTCCAACTATATGACATTCTGGAAAAGGCAAAACTATAGAAACAACACAAAGATCAGTGGTTTCCAGGGCTTCAGGGGTCTGGAGGAACAAAAGGGTTGAATAGGTAAATCAAAAGGGATTTTTAGCACAGTGAAATTATTCTGTATGATATTGCAATAGTAGATATATCCGGTACACATTTCTCAAAACCCGTAGAACTGTACAACACAAAGAGTGAGCCCTAATATAAACTATGGACTTTAGTTAATGATTATATATCAGTACTGGTTAATCAGTTGTAAGAAATGTCCCACACTAATGCAAGATGTTAATAATGGAGGAAATTGTGCAGGGGCAAGAGGGAGCGGGCGGTGAGAGGAGGTATATGGGAACTCTGAACTATCTGCAAACCTAAAACTATTCTAAAAAATTAAGCCTAATAATTTAATTGAAAAGCAAATATATATATATATATATTTATATACTAAGAGAAGAAAATAGCTGCATTCAAATCAATTAACACTTCCAACCAATTATCTACATGCACTTTTCATTATTCCACACACACACACACACACACACACACACTGTGTTCCAGACACCATGAAAAGTTCTGAGATAAAAGCTTCACGAGGACAGGAGTCTCTGCCATTGGGATTTGTGTCACTGATATATTCCAAGTGCCTGCCACAGATAGGTCCTTTATAGTTAATTAGTAATATAATTTTTAAATGGATGCATAAATTAGTACAAATATGCAGTAGAAAAGGGGATATGGATGGTGAACGGAAAATCCCCAGAGAGTCTAGAAATGACTTTTCAGTAAAGCAACAGTATTTTCACTAGTGAAAGAAAACAGGAGGATGAAACAGAGCCAAGCGGGGTGGCCCCATTGGTGAGTGGGTTGTCTGCGGTCCATGGAAATGGTTAGCACAATTGGGACCCTTGGAAATGAACTTGAGAAGGCACTTACCTATTTAGTCTTGTGGGTGAGGGCCAGGACATACACAAATTTGGCCTTTGTCACCACGGAGAACTTAATTTCCAAACAAATTTGCTGTGTTAATGGTCAAGATGGGTATATTCCTTAAATAGAAACTTTCCATTGAGATATTCCATTGGTAAAGAGTTTCTGCCCATATTTCACATATGGGGGAGTTCTAAGAATGGGTGGGGTGAGACTGGGAAAAAGTAAAGTAGGAAAATTTCAGGGAATTTTTATGACTGCACTGCTGTTGGCGTGCCTGAATATAAGAAACGGTCTTTCTTAAGATGCTCAAAGCCCAGCTCAGAAGAGTTGAATTATAAATGAAGGAATGTTACTATAAAGGTACTAGAAGAAAATACATGAGCATTTTTAAATCCATAAAGCCCAGGAGCCATAAAAGAAAAGTATGACCAGTTGGTTGTATAAAATTTTAAATGTTTTTTTCACTAAACATGGTATAAAAATGTTAAGATGCAGTCGCAAAGAGTTTCAATTTTAAATATTGGAGTAATATTCACTTGTCAAATGATCAACAACTAATGTAAAGAGAACAAATAGATAATTCAAAGCAGAAAAAAATCAAAGGCAAAATATATCTTAAAAATTTTCAAGTACTCTAGTGGTGAAACAATGCTAATAGGGATCAGTTTTAAAAATCTATTAGATTGGAAAAGACTAAAAATATTATTTAATTTCAACAAAATTCAATTTCAATAAATTGATATTACTCAATTATCCAGTGTTGTTAGGAATGCAGGCAAATAGGCTTTGACAAGTGTTCTTAATGAAGACTAAATTGTTTCAACTTTTTAGAAGTTGATGAGGCAAGTTTACCAGAAATAATAATAATAGCAAGTAGTTGTTATGTGCTATGTATCAAGTACTCCATATTTATTAACATTTAATCATTATAATAACTCTGTGAGGTAAGTACTATTATTATCTTCCATCATATAGATGAGAAAATTAGTCCTGGAGATGTCAAATAATGTACCTAGAAAGAAGTCTGCATACCTAGGAAGCAGAGATGCTGGAATTCGAACCCAGGTACTCTGGCACCAGAGTTTGTGGCCTTAACCTCTCTGTAATACCACCTCATAGAGTTTCATATATTGTTTAAGAACGTACCTGGGATTTTGATTTTATTCAGACATGGTGAAGCCAACAGATAAGGAGACAACTGCCATTGAAAAGATAGTTTGTTACTCACAGTTCCCAAGAGGACGGGGGTCACCAGGCCATGCAGAGATTCACAAGGAAGCACCAGGGTCAGTCAAGAGGCAGAATAAGTCAGGGGAAAGCACGAGCAAGAGCGTTTATTGTTGGTTTTGCAGGAAGGAAGGAGCAAGGCAGAGTGAGCAAGCTGAGCAGATTTAGGATTGGATGGTTTGAATAATTTCGGCATGCTCTGGGCTAGAGCATAATTAGGGCAGAGGAATCTTGCCTCCTGGAGTATAAGAACCAGACAGAGTTCAGAGTATGGATTCTGGATTGGTTGATTTGTACATCAAAGGTTTGTTTGCAGGCACATTGCTTGCTATCTCTTGGAATTAGCTAACCCTGGGTGGAGCAGTCTCTCCAGGATCAGCAAGACCCCAGATGCCAGAGCAGCAAGTATATAGGAAATAAGAAAAACATATTAATATATATATGTATACTCTTCGACTCAGCAATTTACCATCTAGGGATTTATACTGTAGAAATGCACACATAGGTGGAGATGTGTAAACACAAATGCTCAGGGCAGCACTGCTTGCAACTTCCAAATTGCTATTAATAAGCATACATGCTTCTGGTGTTTGTGGAGGCTAAGAAGCGAGGCTGTGACTAAGAGAAGGAAGTCGGAGCTCCGGCAAAGCCCTGTTACAGGTGTGGCTGTTTCTGAAGTGTTCTAACCACCAGCCGGAACAGGAGGACAGTGGTTCTCAGACTTCATTGGGTCTGAATCAGCTGATGGGCTTGTTAAAACAAGAGCCGGATCACTGCTCCCCATCTCTAGAATTTCTGATTCAGAGGCTATGGGTGGTGCCCCCAAAATGTGCATTTTTAACAAGTTCCAGGTGGTGCTGATGTTGCCGGTCTGGAGACCACACTTTGAGATCCATTGCCCAAGAGGAAGAGCTGTTGAATGAGGATACCAATTTGGAGAAGACATTCTAACAGCTTAGCTCAACCGACCTTGACAAAGGAGCAGGGCATAACACCTGTGAGACTGGGCTTGGAAAGCTGGCCACCAGAGGGCAGTGCTGGAGATCTGGGGCACGCCAGTTTGGATAGAGTTAGCGTCCTGTTTAGATCTAACTTAATTGGATGACAAGTATCCAAAATCACCCACTTTTCAAGTAAAGTAACGTAGTGATTCTTTAGCACAGCTGTTTTGAGCGATCGACTGCAAGATAAATATTCGAACGGCAGCCCTTAGGTCTGGAACACTCAGATGGCCAAGTCACACGTGGGTTATTGAGGACCTTTAAAAAGGCATTAAAATACTTACAGCTTAAAAGCCTGGATGCCAAGGATATTATTCTGCAAAAACGTGTTCCATCTATGTGGTCTCTTCAATATCCATGGATACATTCTTGTGGAACTTGACTCTCTGAAAAGTAGCACTAAATATTACCCCCCTTTGCTAGGGGCTGTTTTAAAATATATCACTTTTTCATGAAAAATAATGGAAAATCCTTGCTCAAATCTTTGCTCCAAACTTTAACCAAACTCACTCATGAAGTTGAATTTTAATTATTTACTTTCAGAATTGTGGAGCAAATAGTGAAAGAAAATACCAGATAGTAGTTACCTTACAATATTTTTTTATCATCCCAAATCATAGTTTCTACCACAAATTTTATATAGGCCAATTTCAGAAATAATGTAATCACATTGATCTGAATTATAGGACAGTTAGGAACTGTGAGTTTTCTTCAACTATTGTCACTTAAATATAGCTTTTGTCAGGCCAATTATTTTCCAAAATGATAATAAAGACAAAGGGAATACTATTAATATATGCTGTTTTATAAATAAATTCCAAGAGTTGAATCAAAATAATTCAGACTGAAAACACTAGACTTTTACTTCGACTAAAATATTATTCCCAGAGTGAAACACATAACAAAGTAAAAAATAAATTGCCTGGTGTTATCAACAGCTAACATCTATTTGCTGTTGTTCAATGTTTAAATCAGAAAGTTGTCCCTGTAAAATCTGAGAAATTAGGAACTTTTTAGATAACTTTCTCACTTCTTTCTGTATATGACATGCCATGTTATTTGATTTCAGCATTCATCTAATTGCAGTGACTAGATCTTACATCACAGATTCTCTGCGGGATGGTTGGTAAAGGGTGGCAATGGTTGGCTAATAGGGACAAAGAATGCAGACCAGTGAATATGCAGGCTGCATGGGTGGCATTTACAAGTGAGCCACACATTTCCCAGCTATTAATACCAAGGACTAACCATAGTTCATATATCCTCGCTCTTCACAGCCTGGCCCAGGGCTTTGGCAGCGGAGGCTGCATCATTTTTGTCTGCCCGTTGCCATGGGATTCTATTGCCCTGGAGACGCTTTTACCAAAGCCTGCAGCACCAGCAACAGCGTCACTCGCACTGGGACCTCTCCCAGGGCAGGAGCTGGGGGGCCCACCCATGACCTCTTTTCAAAATCAGAAAGTGTCATTTCTGCAGTGGTTAAGTAAGTTTTCTCTTTTGCATGAGTAAGCTATTTAGTTTGATCATTTTTGCTTTCAACTTAAAGCCATTCAGTGTTCTGTGTGTGTTTTAAATATAACTCACTTCTAACGTATCAACATGACCAATGGATTACTGTATTGACCCATCTCTTCTCTGAACGCAGAATGTTAAGATTTACATGATTAAGTCAAGGGCTCTGCCATTCTGTCCTTCTCTGAAAAACCAAAAAAAAGCATAAAATAGTCAACATAATGAGTCACCAATTAATAATGAAAACACATGTTATATTTAAAATGCATGAAATACATGTATTTTATGTTTTAGGGTTGGGAGTAAATATATCTATTCAGGCAAAACTTCCATGAGCTAGTGTTCATCTATTCATATTTTATGAGTACTCAGAGCCCAGGCTGAAATTCAGCTTTTACTTTCAATAAAGAAAATTTTTCTTAGCAAATTAATAGCATCATAAAACAAATGAGGTAATGTTTAAACTTAAAAAAATATATTTTCAAACATGCTAGAACAATTTAAAAGCATTCGTTTGCACTTAAATAATATATATATATATATATATCATTTTTATCTTCCTGGTAAAATTTTATCTATTTGCTAAAGATTCTTCTACAGTAATTCATTAACTTAATTGAAAAACTCATGGTGCATAAAAGTCATTCAACAGCATTTTTTAAGAATTTGTATTTTACACTAATTCATGCAAGAATTAGCCAAAAATGGAGAAGAGTAATAAGGCTCAGAGATGAGTATTTTGTTTCTCTACAATTCTATGATAAAAGGATAATTTTATGAAAAGTTAAATTTTTTGATTCAGTTAATATTTCTGGAATGCCTACTATGTGAAAAGAGCGTTGGTTGCTGTGACAGAGACTGGTAAGTAACTAGGCACCATTTAATCTCTACTTCTAAATAGCAGAACCCTGCCTTCTGTTGTATGTGGGCATGGCAACATGCCAAGCTGAGGAACTATATTTCCCAGTTTCCTTTTCAGGTAAAGATGGCCACACGACTAGCCAGCAGCATGTAGCTGACTTGGCTGAATATTATCCCTTCCATCTTTCTTTGGCTTTTTGCCTGGAACACAGACATGAGGGCTGGAGCTCCAGGATAGAGGCCAACATTCAAAAGGCCAGAGTTGTACAAGAGAAAGACCCTGGGACAGTGGTGACTATATTAGTTAGGGTTCTCCAGAGAAACAGAACCAATAAGATATAAATATATACATACATATAAAAAGATTTATTGTAAAGAATTGGCTCACGTGATTATGAAGTCCCAATATCTGTGGTTAGTAAGCTGGAAACCCAGGAAATCTGATGTTTCAGTTCAAGGCTAAATGCTGGAAAAAAAATGATGTCCCAGTGTGAAGGCAGTCAGGAAGGAGGAGTTCTCTCTTACTCAGCCTTTTGGTTGTATTCAGCCTTCAATTGATTGGATGTGGCCCACCCATATTAGGTAGGGCAATCTGCTTTACTCAGTCTACTGTTTCAAATGTCACTCTCTTCCAGAAACACCCCACAGACACACTCAGAAAAATGTTTGATCGAATATCCCAGCACCTCATGGCCCAGTCAAGTTGACATATAAAATTAACTACCACGGTGACATCTGTCCATCACATAAGTGACCTAGACAGTGAGCCTCCAGACCTCTTTTATGTGAAAGCAGAATAAGTCTCTACTTTATTTAACCCATTGTTTTTCCCATCTCTTACAGCCAAATGCAATTTCTAACTGATACAGTGACTATAATCACATTTGAATATCTGGATTTCCCTCAAGTATTTTAGAATTTCAAACATCATTTTCACATGATAAACTCTCAGCAAATACGTTCTAGTGTTAGTATTTTAGGACATAAAATCTTTTCTGAACCAATTTATATGATGATAAATTATAAATGTAACCATACTGAAATTTATAAATATTCTTTCTTAGGAAAAATATTGTCCCATTTTTTTCTTTTATTTACTTTTCATCCGCTTCATGTGGATAGCTCAGATTCATCTTTCAGAATTCAATTTATGTGTCAACCTTTCTAGCATTTTCTAGGTATTAGATATCTATCCCAAATTCTCCGTTAGCACACTGTGCTTCCCTCTAGAATAATCCTCGCTAAATTCTATTGTATTGATTACTTAGTCATTCCATGAGCCTTCAGATGACTGGATTTATGTTTTATGAGAGTTTCTTTCCTTCTGAATAATTTAGACCTCCAGCGAGGAGGGCTAAGTTAATCTTGCTTCTGAGTTTATTGCACATTGTCACAAAGTCCTTGCAAGACCACCCACCACCCAGTTTTACCTTTTTATTTACTCATTTTTATTTACTCATTTACTTAATCCCTTAATCTCTATATGACACTCCAATTCCTCTTTGCCATCCTGTAGGTGACCTCATAATGTGATAATCTGTATATGTTCTTGAAAATTGTTTCCTGTTTTATGTGCATATGTTTTTAAACTTTTTATAAGTGTTACTGTGTTATATTCTATGTTTTCACTTGTTAATTAAACTTATTCTGGGTTTTTTTTTGAGGAAGATTGGCCCTGAGCTAACATCTGTGCCCAACTTCTTCTACTTTATATATGGGACGCCTGCCACAGCATGGCTTGATAAGCAGTGCCTAGGACCCTGCTTGGGATCCAAGCTGGCGAACCCTGGGCCTCCGAAGCAGAGCGCACGAACTTCACTGCTAAGCCACAGGACTGACCCCACTTATTCTGTGTTTTGATCTGTTTACTCAACAACATATTTTTAAGATCCATCTATGGTGCCATGTGGACATTTAATCAACTGCTTCTAACTGATGCATGACGTTCTCTGGTATAGAGCTGCCACAATTTACCTATTTGTTCTCCCAAGATATTTACTGCTGGCTTCCAAATCTTCATCACCACAATAATGCAGCAACAAGCATTCATTTATGAGTCCCCTTTAGATCTTATGAGAGGTTCTTTAGCATTTGTGTGTGTGTACATATGTACAATGGGTGTGTATAATACGTATATATGTGTGTGTATATATATTTTAGATATATGTTTATTTACACATATACATTTTATATCATATGTATATACATAGATGCGTGTGTGATATACGCCTGTATATATACATGTCTTAAATATATGCCTATGTGTGTATGTGTGTGCATAAAGATAAATATGTCCTAGGAGCTGAATCGCTGGGTCACAGGAAGCTCTCATGCTTATTTGACTATGTAGTGAAAATTACTCTTTCCTAAATGGCTTCATCTGTCTACCAGCAGCACATGAGAATATCAGTAACTCATACCCTCTCTGACACCCGGCATTACTTACCTCCTAAACTTTGCCTTTCTAGCAAAATACAATTCTATTTTGGGTTTTAATTTGAATTTCTTTGATTACTGATATCTTTGAGAATCACTTTATATCCTTAGCCTTTTGGAGGTTCCTCTTCTCTACGTCACTGTCCATATTTCTTCTGGGGTTGCTGTCTGTTGTTGTTGTTGATTATTTTCAGGAGTTTTTTGCATATTCTACGTATTAATCCATTCCCAGGTTTACACGTTTGAAATATATTCTCTTATTTTGCTATCTGTCCATTACGTTGTCCTTTAAATCCTTAACTGAACAGAAATGCTTAATCTTGATGTAAAAATAGTCAACATTTAACTCCTGGATTCTACTTTAAGTTTTATTTAAGAAGTCCTTCCCCATCCCGTATCTTAATCACAAAGACATTCTTGTATATTTTCTTTTATTAACTTTCCAATTTTGTCTTTCACATTAAGTATTAATCCATCTGGAGTCTACCATTGTATGCGGCAATAGATGGGGATCCAATCTTATTTTTCTCCATACAGTAAATGATTTTCCCAAGAACATCTACAAAACAACTAGTCCTTTCTCCATTATTTCTGATGCCCTCTTTATCATATATCACACACTAGCCTGTCTCTGAGCCTTTTTAGTATATTTCTTCTTTTTTTTGGACCTGTTCTTATTTGTCATATTGATCTCTATATCCTCTGAGCCTAGCAGAAGGCCTAGAATTTTTTTGTGGAATAAAGAATGGTAACTTATTCTTAACAAAACCTTTTTAACCAGTGTCCATTTAAAATAATTGTCAGATTAAGCAGAGTTTTCTTCCCATTTTAAATATAGCCTGATGCTCACACTCTCTGAACACTCACAGCTGAGATTCCATTATGTGCCCTTTTAGATTCATACCCACCAGTTAAACTGTATGCTCATAAGAATTAGGTATCCTACTTCCAAAACTGTTTATGCTTACTGTACTTATTATTGCAACTATATAATTTAAATATTACACAAACAAATGACACAGGAGTACAAGAAGAGTTGTTTTAATAAAAACTATTTTGAAGGATTGTGATAAGGAGAATTATTATGGTAACTACTGCAAAATAGGTGTAGGCTAGGCACCTGTGAATGATTGGGACAAGAAGACTAAAATCATAAAGATACAGAGGAATCCTCCACTCAGATGGCTTTGAGTTCTCGTCCACTGTAGAAAAATTGAAACTGGAAAACACAGATGATGCCTATGGGCATGGTCTATACAAAAGAGATGAATTGGAATTATAAACATAGTATCTATACTCAAAAAGAAAACAGCCTTTAATCAAAAGACTGGCACAAGAATGTACATGTAGGGGCCAGCCCCGTGGCCGAGTGGTTAAGTGCACGTGCTCCGCTTTGGTGGCCCAGGGTTTTGCTGGTTCGGGTCCTGGGCATGGACATGGCGCTGCTCATCACGCCATGCTGAGGCGGAGTCCCACATAGCACAGCCAGAAGGACCTACAACTAGAATATACAACTATGTACTGGGGGGCTTTAGGGAGAAGAAGAAGAAAAAGAAAAAAGAAGATTGGCAACAGATCTTAGCTCAGGTGCCAATCTTTAAAAAAAAAAATAAGAATGTACAAATATATTTATATTGAAATAAAATATATCCATGTATCATTTTTGTGATTCTCTGTTTCAACCAATTTTTCAACTTATCAACCAATTATGAGCTTAGATAAGAGGTCTTCTAAAAGGGAACCATGTGAATGTGGTTACAAGTTCCAAGTAAGCTGCACATTCGAAATTTGGAGACACATCTAGAAACACTATTCTCTGAGAATGTATTTAAATCACTGAACTTGTTTTTCTTAGGTTATTAAAACTAGAGGTAGCATGGTAAAGATTATTTCAAGATAGAGGCAGAGGACGTAGCTCTTCAAACGTTTTTGAAGGAGCAAATCCACAATAACAGTGACAAACAGAAAGAATGCCACCAGCTCCTGGGCAATTTTGAGGAATTCCCGAAAGATGGGAAGCAGATGGAGTCAGAATGTCAGAGAAACAAAATCAGAGAAAACAACAGTCTGAAACACACAGATGAGAAAATTACTATTAAGAGTAATTTCACATATAATCAAAGCTCAGAGTCAACAAACAAGAGGACCTTAGGAAATAATCAGAGTAATTGAAGCAGCATATTCTGAATAACTAGGCCAGTTTGACCCCTCTTATGCCCACTTATACTAAGCAACAGACAGTAGCTATGATTTCTCCAAATATTCTTTCTTTAACTTCCTCCAAAGAAAATCTGGGTCCTTAAAAAAGTGAGTGATTTGGGGGCCAGACTGATGGTACAGAGGTTAAATTCACACATTCCACTTCGGTTAGCCGGTTCAGATCCCGGGTGTGGACCTACGCACTACTTGGCAAGCCATGCTGTGGCAGGTGTCCCACATAAAAAGGAGAGGAAGATGGGTATGGATGATAGCTCAGGGCCAGTCTTCCTCAGGAAAAAGAAAAAGAGGAGGATTGGTGGCAGATGTTAGCTCAGGGCTAATCTTCTTCTTCTTCTTCAAAAAAAAGTGAGCGATTTTCCAGGGTAGGGTTCTTAGCATTGTGATGGGAGTACAGAGAAAAACAGAGTAGTCTAAAGAAACTTCACCCTCCATGCTAAAACCATAAATACAGGACTTTCTAAAGTAGGTATTTTTGTTTAAAAGACTCCCAGGATACATATTGGGCCCAGAGAAGTAGAACTATATCCCAACTAATTCAAGACTAGGGAAGGAGGAGGGAGCTCCCACACTCGGAAGGAATCCTCTCAGTCTGGCAAACCACAGACCTATCCTTTCACACAGTTTCTAGACGAGGCTACTTTAACTGGAACACGTGTTCACAAATAATTAACATTGATTATCATGTGCAAATATGAACAATCAAGATTCACTGAAGATTTGAAGAAAACCAGCACCATAAAAAGAGGCACCATATTCACCAAATAATGGAATACCAAGGCAACTGAATCAGAAGAACAAACAGAAGCCAACTTATATGCAATATATAAGTATAATTAACTCAGAGAGGTTTTAGTTGACATTGCATCCATAAGACAATAACAAGATTCTATGAAAAAGAAACTAGAGATCTTACAAAAATAAAAACAACTCAATAAATATGCTGAGTGCTACGCTGGACATAGCAGAATATAGAATAAGTAAGCTGGACTATCTCCCTGAGGGACACTCTCAGAATGAAGAGTGACAGGACAAAGAGACGGAACATATGGAACAAAAGTTGAGACATCTCTAGATTAAGCATATACATTATATCCATTTTAATTTGATCATTATTGCCACCTGGTAAGGGAATTTGATTATTATTGTTCATTTTGCAGATGGGGAAACAGAAATCCAGACACAGTGTAATGGAGCAAGTCAGTGGCTACGCCCAGTCTAGGACTCGGGTATCTTAAGTTATAGGCCAAGTTCTCCCTCTCCCTGGCCAAAGGTTGGGTGATCATTGAGCTGGGATAACTGGGAAACACCTTTTTAAATACATTATAAAGCTGAGGACACCCAAGAGGAGCGCGGCTGAATCTCAGGCGAGCTCAAGAAGACTGAAGACCCAGAGAAGTCTGTTCGGTTTGGCGATTGATAAACCTTGAGGAAAGTTTCGTCAGGGCTGTGGTTCTCAGAAGTCAACAGTATTATATAACCACCTCGGGAGCTTGTGAGCCTGCAGAATTCTGGGCCTCATCTCTAGAAATTACGAGTCAGTGTGTGTGTGTAGCATCAGAAGCTCCATTTTAACAGGCAGCCCAGGTAATTAAGAAGCAGGTTCAAAAGTGAGAGGACAGAGTTGAGGATGTAGAGAGGCCAAGGTAGCTAGAATTCCCAGGGCAGAGTACCAGAACAGAGAGACAGCTCTGGAGACCTACAGAACATTCTCCTTAAGTCTTCAGCTAAGAATTGATCGACACACGCCTGTAAGGAAACTACACCAGGCTGGAGAAAGAAACACCAGGGCAGTTGGAACAATTTCTGGAGATCACTCAAGACCAGGAATAGTTCATGTTGCCACCAGCTGGAGTGGAGGATTCTCATAATACAGAGGGCGTTAAGTGGAGCACTCAGAAGGGTATTTCCTCAGGAGTGGAGCTGAACTAGCCCAAGCTCCAATGGTGTTCTTGTTCCATCTAACAAAGCAAAAAAGAAAGCCTTGAAAGGATCAAACTGTTTGCAAGTAACCTCGATGCATCCCCAAACACAGCTCAAGAATATTTGAAGAAATGTTCCTTACTCAGAAAGGTCAACTCACAGGGGTCAACCTGGTGGTGTAGTGATTAAGGTTCGCATACTCCACTTCAGCGGCCTGGGGTTCACAAGTTCAGATCCCGTGTGTGCACACACACACCACTCATCAAGCTGCACATACAAAATAGAGGAAGACTGTCACAGATGTTAGCTCAGCAACAATCTTCCTCACCAAAAAAAAGAAAGAAAAAAGGTAGACTCACAATAGCAAATTAAAAATTAACAGACATGCAAAGGAGCAGACCTATAATGAGGAGAAAAATTAATTAACAGAAACAAATTCAGAAATTATACAGATGATAAAATCACTAGGCAAGGACATAAAAACAGTTATTATAACTATATTCTATACGTTCAAAAAGGTAGAGGGAAGCATGAGCATGTTAAAAGAGACATGGAAGATATAAAAAAAGACAAATAGAACTTCTAAAGATGAAAAATACAAATGCCTAAAGGATAAAACGGATTAAACGAAGAAAATTAGTCAGTTTAACACCTCACAATATAAACGATCAAAAAATGAAAAGTGGAGAGAAAAAAGACTGAACAAAATGAAAAGATCCTTAGCAAACCGTGGACCAGCTCTGAGCATATGCGTGTAACTGGGATCCCTGGGTGGGGTGTGGGGGACAGAAATGTATTTGAAGAATTAGTAGAGAAAAATTTTCCAAATTTGATGGAAACAATAAATTCACAGGTACAAAAAGCTCAATGAACCCAAGCACAAGAAACTTGAAGAAAACTATACCAAGGCCTAACCTAATTAAATTGCTGATAACCTTAATAGAGAAAATCTGAAAAGCAGCCAGGAAAGAAAGATGCAGCGCCTACAAAGGAACAAAGCTAAGAATGGCAGTGGATGTCTCATTGGAAATGATGCAAGCTAGAAAACAGTGGAGAAACATCTTTAAAGAACTGAGAGAAAAATAACAAGAAGGATAAAGTCTTCTTCATCTTTGTGTCAGAACCCAGAAGAAATGCCCAGAACATAGTCTAGGTGCAATAATTCTCTGATGAATGAGTGAATGAGTAGACTCTTTTTCCTCCAATCAATGGTGGCTTAAGAGTCATAGTGTTTTTAAAAGTGAAACAGCATTGCACACAAATTTTAAGTTTGAGCACAATTTATCACTTTGTAAAGTTTGCAATGCTATTTTGATATGTAAAAGCAACCTTTAAAAACCATTAAGTTATAATCCAAGGGGGAAAGAAGTAGAAATGATGGATGGAAGCAGGAAAATGTAACATTCTTTCAAACTCTTCTCCAAAACAGAGGGTGGCTAATGTCAAAGGAAAGTCCCCACGTCCACGCTGGCATTCGGCTCAATCCGGTCCTGCTTTACCTCAGCTGGGTGAATTTCCGTTCATTGCCTCTCTGTGCTTAATTCTCCTCACTGGGCCTGTCTTCCCATTAAAGTCACCAGAAAGCAGATGGATGTCCGTGCAAGCGAATCCCCAGGGCGTTCCAAGGTCCCCAAAGTTGTTAACCTGTCTCAGAGTACAGATGGCAGGGTGCAAAATCTCACACAGCCCAGAGGCCCAGCAGTGGAGTTTAAGCCCCTATGAATAAATCATGCTCCTCCTCTCAATATTCTGGCTCTGGGTACTGGGTAACATTTGTCATTCACCTGGGTCCTGAACATCTCATTATAAAGCTGTGAAAATTTCTAACATCATAAAGATATATTCTTTATGAACATCCTGTATGCAACTTTTAGGGCTTCTTGGGTATATGTACATCTGTGCAAAGAATTCTAAACTTGCTCTTGATAGAATCACCCTGACAGTGACAGTCACTCCACCTGCCCCTCCATGAAAGGCTGCAGTTGGCTCAATAATAATTAGCATCAATTATGGGAGAGGTCTTTGCGAGGACTGAGCCTGGCCTTCCCAGGCTGCAGGTGCAGAATTATCCCTGCGACCTTTTGCTCGAAGATCGGTCATTGAGGAGAGGAGAGGGAGCTGTCAGGAGGGAATCACAAGCCTGTTTATCTTCCCTGAGAATCATTGTCTGGCCTCTGCTATTCATGTCAGCAGCAGCATTTTCCTCTTGGGAAACCTACAGGAGGGGCGGGACGCCTCATCTGCCTGCTTGCTTGCTGGAGCCATGCGAACGGGCACCTGGTTTTATTTTCTGGGTATCTTTATGCTCATTTGCAAAGAAAATCCACTTTATTACAAGGAACAAAAACACAATAGAAAGCACCCAGGTGGCTGGAGGCTGACTGACAGGCAAGGATGTCAGGAATAAGATGCCAGACGAGGGTCCTGTGTTTCCAAACGTCAGCTTCTGGCTGCCAGTGTGCATGTGGAGCCTGCTGCGCGTGGGAACGCGACCCCAAAGTAGTGAAAAACCAGAATCCTCTTCACTCACACGTTCCAAATAGTGCAAGTACTACAAGATGTGACGTGGAAGCTGATCTTCTCTCTCATTTGCTTTAGGTTCTTGCTTCATATTCATAATAAAAAAAAAAAAGAGAAAATTCAAAAACAACTGTGACCAGCTACTCTTCTGAGGAACTGTTTTCAGAATTCGATAGGATCAAGTGCTTTTCTGGCTCTTTGCCATCCTTGGGGACAAACAGAAGTCCTACTTAAGCACTTCTCAGTTTCCCCGATCCCCAGTGGCGCTTTAGCAATCATTTTGTACCTCAGACGGCAATTACCCGAGCCCTGTCTGCCCTCCCCAGCATTCCTGAAAGTGGCCGGCAGCTACGGCAGGAGAGGAAGCACCGAGTGGCCAGAAGAACTGGTCCCAGTCAACTGGAGCCCGCCCAGCTTCAGATTCCAACTGGGAAAACTGACGCCCCCTAGAGCTACCTCATGTCCTACAGGTCGTTATTCGAAAATCACCTTCTCAGTGACTTTCATCATCAGAAATTTCAACCCCCCTAACATTTCATATGACCCTTCCCCACTTATTTTGTTCCTTAACACTTACACTGTTAATTATCCTACTTAGTGGGGCTAGCCTGGTGGTGCAGCGGTTAAGTGCGCATGTTCTGCTTTGGTGGCCCGGGGTTCCCCAGTTCGGATCCCAGGTGTGGACATGGTACCATGTGGCAAACCATGCTGTGGTAGGCGTCCCATGTATAAAGTAGAGGAAGATGGGCACGGATGTTAGCTCAGGGCCAGTCTTCCTCAGAAAAAAGAGGAGGATTAGCAGATGTTAGCTTAGGGCTAATCTTCCTGAAAAGAAAAAAAGAAAAAATCCTACTTAGCCCTAGCTATCTTGATCAGTGTCCATCACTCCACTGGAATATCAGCTGTATGAGGGCAGGATTTCTGCCTGTTTTGTTTACTGCTTTCTTCCCAGCAGCTAAGCAGTACCTGGCACCTAGTAGATCCTTAATAAATATCTCCTCGATTAATTAATTAAAGAACAAAGACATATAAATTCCTTGTATATCCTAGGTGCTTACAAATTTACTTAAAAGTGACTTTGTTGAGTGAATGAACCAAATTAATTGCAACAATAATTTCTATGTATTTATGAAAACTTGTTTAACAAATCAAATGTTTAATACCGTTACATATGTCTACCAAGGTTTTAGTACCTATATGTAAAATACAAAACGGTTCAAAGATACGGAGTGGTATTTGTATCACTGATGACATTAAAGGGAGAAAAGCAAAACAAAGACTCAGATGAACGTACAAATTGTAAATCTTACTCACTGATTTGCTTGCAAACAGCAGCAGTAAATACACAGGTGAATGCAGGGCCTGAGAAAATTGAACATAATTTGATTGGCTGTGAGGCCACAGCTTCCAATGGTATTTAGGTTTGATTATTTCTGACCCTCCACTCTGCCCTGTTTTCAGTGCATCTGCTGTTATTAGGATAATACTTCACATGACCAAGCCTGAAACACGTTGCTAGAGCATATTTGGCAAATTCCTGTTAAGATCTGGTTTGAACCACCTGTTGTAGGGAGAGTAATGGCTCCCGAAGATGTCCACATCCTCATCCTTGAAACCTGTGAATGTTACCTTACATGACCAAGGGGACTTTGCAGGTGTGATTAAGTTGCGGACCTTGAGATGGGGAGAGTATCCTGGGTTATTCAGGTGGGCCCAATCTAATTACGTGGATCTTTGAAAGCAGAGACCTTTCCCTGCTTTGATCAGAGGGACATGCAACTCTGGAGGGATGGTCAGAGAGCTGTGAAGGTGGAGCAAGGCGACCTCTAGTAGCTGGAAGAGGCAAAGAAATGAGTTCTCCCCTAGAAAGGAGCCCAGCCCAGCCAGCAACTTCATTTTAGCTCAATAAGATCCATGTCAGACTTCCGACCTACAGAACTGTAAAATAATAAGCTTGTGTTGTTTTAAGCCACTACATTTGTGGTTGTTACAGCAGCCGTAGAAAACTAATACATGACCTATTCTGGCATCGCTTCCCACTATGCCTGTCTATGTATTTTATTCTAATAGCTACACTGTCCGCTCACTATACCAGAAATAGAGCATTGGATTAAGAACAGACTTCCATAGCTTCACTCTTACTGTTCCTTCCTTTGGGTATCCTGTTCCCACCTTTAAAATTCTCACCGGTTATTCATGGCCCAGGTTGAATCCTCCCTGAGTCCCAAGCCAAGTGTATTCACTCCTCTCCCCCTTCTTCATTGAGTCCTTAGCACTTGTGCAGCCGTTTTTTCACCTTGCCTTATATGATATTTACTGTGTTCCTCTCTACCACCGCAGTTCCCAAAGGGTGGGGCCCTGTGATTTTCCTATTTTATATTTCATGCAAATATCCCTTACAGCATCTAGCTTAGAATCAGATGCATAATGCCCATTTGACATGTTTTCAATGATGAAATAATTCCAGAATGAAAGGTAGTCTATTTCCCTTGTCTTTGAAAAGATTCCTAGGAAATAGTTTTACTCAATTGTCATCTGGATTTGATAGAGGAACAGTCTTAGATGCACATTAAAAGATAGATGGGAAATATCTATCCCCAGGTGTCAGGAAGTAAACTCTATGAGATCCTGTAAGTGGGTAGAAATGCTTATAGAAAACAGCCTGAATGACTCTGAATTGCTGTCAAAAAAGAAAACAAAATACATAATGCAATCAAAGACTAAAAAACTGAATAAGTAATAACACAGGTGGCTGTGTGACAACAAACCAAAGAGAAAAGGGCTAGCTTCTAAAGGTAAAAATAAAAGGGTAAAGAATCAGGGACATTCTCAGCAATGAGAATGATAAAAGGCACTAAAAATCAAATATAGCCAAGGAAAAAAGGATGCGAACACAGCTAAACATGAAAATGGCAGGTATCTTAATTATTCATCAGGCTCAGAAAACTTACTAGGCAAATAGGACATTTAATTTGTTTTTTCTTTCATTCAACAAACATTATTTGTGTGCCTGATATTTATAATATATATTAATAATCATTTCTGGGGATACGAAATTATAGAATACAGTCCTTGCTCTAAAGTTGCTCACAGAATAATAAGAGTAGAGGGCAATCTATATGGAGTAGGTATGACTGTGGAAAAGGGAGTCACAGTTATAATCTGTGGAAGTGCCAGAGTATCTACTGGTTACTGGTTCCATGTGTATTAAGATTGCTTGGGTTAAAATTGAGGGAAGTGAAAATTTATTGACTTCTGTAACTGAAAGTCTTATGGGTGGAGCTAGCTTCACGTGTAGCTGGACTTAGGGCTCAAATAACATCAAAAGATCCCGATCTTTTCATCTCTGCTCTCTTTCAATGGTTGGCTTTCTTTTCTGGCTCCATAAAGAGGGAAGATGGCTTCCATTTTTCTTCCTGTTTTTCCAATGTAACTGCAAGTATATTCTTCAAGAATTTCCTGTAAAATGTCATTATATTGCATTGGCTCTGATTAGGTCATTTGCTCATCTTTGAACACATTGCCATGGCCAGTGGAATGTGATTCTCTGATTGACCAGATATGAACCCTGATTCAGGGGAGCAATCAACTCCAAATGAAGTACAGGGACTAGGAGAGAGAGAAGAGGTGCTACTCAGATGAAATTCAGGGTACAATGAGCAGCAGAAGGGAAAATCTGGTCCCCAAAGCAGCAGCATCAGCACCACCTGTGAACTTGTTACAAATGCCGCAGTCCTACTGAATCAGAGACTCTAGGGGTGGGGCCCAGCAGTCTATTTTAACATGCATCCAGAATATTCCAATGCATGTTAAAGGTTAAAAACAACTGTGTGACACATACAATACCTGGGGCTAGTTGAAGTGTTGCATTCTGGGTGGATATTTCTATGAACAACAAGTTGCACTTGTAACGGACTTATTCATTTGTTAGTAGGATTGAGAAGAGGTGCCCAATTAAGTGATTGAAAAAATACACCTAAAACAAAGTGATTTGGTAAAAATAAAATTGACAAAAATTTGACAAAAACAAAAGAAGCAAGAATTAAAATCTTAATATATGACAGGATCGAATTTAGGCTAAAAAAGATCAGCATGATAATTAATGGCATTTTGTAATGCTAAAGTGTATAATTTAAAGTGGAGATGTGACATTTCACAAAGTAACATATTAGCAATACTCATGAAACAGAAATTACAGGAGTAAACAGGAAAATAGATTTTTAAAACTAACAAGAGAGGTTTTTGAGTCACTTATTTTTGTCTTTAACAATCACCAGAACCCAAAATAAGAAAAGTTATACAAAACCTAAATTGCGTAATTAAAATAGTATATCAGACTGATAGAATTCAAACTCCATCCTGGAAATAGAGAACATGTCTTCTTTTCAAAAGTCCATGGAACAAGCACAATATTAACAAAAATCAAGACACACAAAAATCAATAATTTACAAAAGTAGAAACAGAACAAACAACATTCTTCAAACACAATGCAAATTAAAAAACACTAATAACAAAATCAGAAAACCAAAAGGCCCTTCCACTTGCACGTTCAAAAAACTTGTCAGGGGAAACCACCAACTGAAATTTCAGCATTTTTAGAAAACACGATAATTTTAAAACTACATAATAAAAACAAAGGGACACAGTAAAGCATACTGAGGGGGGAATTTATAGGCTTAAATATTTCCTCAAAAAACAGAAAGGAAAGAAAGAATAAAAACAAAGGAAAGAAGCATTTGACACCAAATGTTGAGGCGAAAACAATGAATGAAAGCAGAGGAACTAAACTATTAAAGATAAATGAAGTCAAACAAACAAACAAAACTCAGAAAAGTAGTGGAATTAATAAATTCTAAGGAGGCTTCTTGGAAAACAAACCAAGAATGGGGAGAAAGAAAAGACAAAACCCCTAGCTAAATTAATCAAGCCAAAAAAGGACAAGAACAGACAAAAGTACAAATAAAATAAGAAATAAGGGGAAAATAATCATAGAACTAGAGACTACCAGAGAAGTATAACACCACTTGGGTCAACTCTATATAAATAAATTTGGATGAAATGGTTAAAAACATTAACTAAAATTGATCTCAGAAAAGATAGAAAGTATACAGGAAATTTTTACTCATGAATATTATAACATCTTTAAATTTATAAAAATATCAGGAAACAGAATTCAGTATCACATTTAAAAGAATCATTTACATGATAAGTGGGGTTTATTCTAAGAATCCAAGGATGGCTCAATATTGGAAATCTATTCATATAGTTCATCACATTAAATGATCAAAGATAAATAGATTATTATTATCTCAATAAATGTGAAGGGGATGTTTGACGAAAAGAAAAACCAAAACCAAAACCAAAACAAAAGAGCAACAATATTTTTTTCTTTTCTCTCCAGAAAGGAATTTCTGCCTCTTCCACCTCAGTCAGGACTGTCGCTTGTTGTGGGAATTCTTTCTGTCCAGTTTTAAGATCTCTCTCAGGAGTAATTGTTCCAAGAATAGTTGTTGTAAACTGGTTGTGTCTGTGGGAGGAGGTGAGTTCAGAGTCTGCCTACGCTGCCATCTTGACACCAAACTCAAACAATTTTTTATTCCCTTTTAAAGAGTAATAAGTAGGAAGGACCATGCTTAATGATGTATTAGAGCAGGCTCACTGAGCGCAGCAGCTTTATGACATATCATCTTGTATGGACTGAACAAATTTCCCATAATTCCCTTCCCTATAGGTTTCCAGTTAAGGTGGGCTGCAGAGAGATTTTTGTGTAAGATTTTAACTGCGGGAATGAAGCAGCAGCCATTTTGCAGCTCACAGACATTGTGCTGATGTACTGGCTCACCTCACTGGCATAGGGCAGTAGCCAGAATTGCAACTGCTCTAGCTTCTCCTGGATTGTCCTTCAGCCTCTCCGAATCCTGGGCCAGATACCCGTTTAGCTCAGAGGTGAAGGGTGCCAACATCTCCTAGAATTGACATGTGTTCAAATCATCCTCGTGGGTTCCAGATCACACTGTGGGATCCAGCTTGTCCTTGTTCTCCCTTCTTTACGTCCATCTTCCCTTCCTGACTGCTTGGTTTGCGAACTTCAAGCTCTCGCATTAGACACGAAGGCAGTCTTACAGAGATGTTTAACCAGCTTGTTCATACATACCCTCCTAATGGTTAGAAACAAGACAAAGATTCCCTTAACCCCTCTATTATTTAGCTTTGTGCTAGAGACACTGACCAATACAGAGAAAGAATTTAGAAGTACAAAATTTTAAAAATAATCTGTTTTTCAGCAAATGAAGAATAAAACACTGTTTGTCCATATATGATTGTATGCTTGGACAACCCAAGAAGACATTACTCCAATCTACAAAAGTAACGCAAAAGAAAAAATACCTCGGAATAAACTTAACAAGACATGCTTAATATGTATTTGAAGCAAACTTTTAAAATATTGAAAGACCTCAACACACATTTAAGCAAATAGAAAGACATACTGTGTTCTTGGATATAATACCTTTGCATCATAAAGATATTGATTCTCCCAAAATTAATTTCTAAATTTAATGTGATCTCAGCAAAAATACCAACATTTTTGGGAGAGGGCATGAATGGGTAAGATGATTTTAAAGTTTCTGTAGAAAATAAGACAAATAAGAGTGGTAAGAAAAGCTCTGAAAGAGAATGAACAGGGACTAGATAAACTAATTGTTTAACTAGATTATAAAGATTCAAAATTTCAAATAGTTTCATACTGACACAGGGACAAAGAGAGATGAATGAGACAAAATACAAAGTGCTGGAATAGACCCAAATACAAACAGTAATTCACTATATAACACATGTAGCAGTTCAATAAACAATATTGGGATGGATCCGTCCTTCTCACTGCACATTAGCGTCAACTCCTAATGCATTAGAATTTGTGAAAAACACTCAAGCACAAGAATACTAGAAGAAAGCATAGGAAAATGTCTGTAACCCACAGACGTAAAGGACCTTCTAACTGACTTGAAATAATCCATAAAACACAAAAGGAAAGATTTATAAATTTGATATTACAAAATAAAAAACTACTACATAGCAAAAAAAAAAAAAAAAAAAAAGGCAAATTCAAAAGACTAACGAGCCAGCCCTGATGGCCTAGTGGTTAAAGTTTGGCACTCTCACAGCTTCAGTGGCCCAGGTTTGCTTCCAGGTCATGGAAACACACCACCTGTCTGTCAGTTGCCATGCTGTGGCAGCAACTCACATGGAACAACTAGAAGGACTTACAACTAGGATATACAGCCAGGCACTGGGGCTTTGGGGAGGAAAAAAAAGAAGAGGGAAATTGGCAACAAATGTTAGCTCAGGGTGAAGTTTTTCCCTGCAAAAAAAAAGAAAAAAGACTAACAACTAAACAAAGAAAAATCTGTATGCCATATTATCAAAGGCCAAGTGCTGATCTCCCAAATTTATAAAGAGCTCCTAAATAGGGGCAAAATCAATAACCCAGTAGAAAAATGGTCAGAGTACAGTTCACAGGAAAGGAAATACAATGGCTTTTAAACATCAAAAGCTGCTTGACCTCACTTGCAAAAAGAGAAATGAAGAGTAAGTCTACAGTAAGTACTATTTTTCACCTATCAAAAAGGAAGGTATCTGAAATTTTGATTAGCACTTTTGGAGGTATCAGCAAACACGCTCAGACTTTACTACACCCATATGGAGGACAAACGGGCAATAATTATCCACGTAACAAATGTGTGTACTCTTAGACACAGCACTGTCACTTTCAAGGGCCCTATTCGTGTATGTGCAAATGATATGCATAGAAAGTGACTTACTGCGGCATTGTAACAGCCTAAGTTCAGCTACAACCCACATGGCCATCCACAGCACACACGTCATACTAATTAGGTTACTTCCAACCAATTAAACACAATGCAGCTGTAAAATACAAATTGCAGCAACTTTCTGTCACACTGTGGGTATTTAAGTGAAAAATGAAAGCCTTTCTGTCATATTGTCGACAGTAAGTGAAAAATGAAAGGTATAGGACAATGGATATCACATGCTACCTTTTACGGAAAGTAAGGAGGACAAAAGGGCATATGATTATTCTTAAATGTCAAGCATTATGTGTTGCTTACTTTTCCTTTTTTGCTCATACAGCTCCTATATGGACACATTTTGGAAAATTGTATTTTTTAAAAAAGGACCCTGAATATATTTCTTAAATACCCTCCATATTACTATGACTCATGAGGTATGCGTGTGTTTATTTTACAACCCACACTGGGAGCTCTTTGTTGTAAAGTTACCTATCACCTACCTTTTCCTACTTATATCACAGAGCATTTAGCAGAATATTTTGTACATATCAAAAATAATAATATCAAAAATATTAATACTAGGGCTGGCCAGATGGCACAGCAGTTGGGTTCACGTGCTCTGCTTTGGCAGCCTGGGGTTTGCTAGTTTGGATCCTGAGCATGGACCTACACACTGCTCCTCAAGCCATGCTGTGGCAGCATCCTACATATAAAATAGAGGAAGATGGGCATGGATGTTACCTCAGGGCCAATCTTCCTCTGCAAAAAAAAAAAAAAAAAGAGGGGGGAGAATCAGCGGCAGATGTTAGCTAAGAGAGAATCTTCCTCAAAAAAAAGAAAATTAATATCAATTATAATGATTGCTAAAAGTTACAAAGTGCCTGCTATTCTCACTATTTTATATTTTACAAATGTAACTCCATATAATCCTTAAAACAATCTTCTTCTGAGTTAGGTGACTGAGGGATGGGTCACTCATGATGTCATCAAAGTGGAAGTAGAGCAGATTTAGGCAGTCAGTCCGCCCAAGAGCCTGGCCCTGCGACCCCACCACCCTTTATCCTCCTCTCTTCTAAGCACTCAAAACCACGTGTAATTGTTGTTTGAATAAATGAATAAATAAGAATTTGCATTGCAAGAGAACAAAATTGAGATGGTGTCACTCAACGGAGTCCCTAGTTCTGGAAACACCTGCAAATCTAAACAAGTTAAATGTAACCTTTCCCAAGAGAGCTTGTCAGTCAGAAACCTTTTGTTTGAAAGCAAACTGGCTTAACAACAATAGGAAATACGGCTTCACATTATCTGAAAAGTTTAAAGGGTAGATTATACATGTTAGATCCAGGGTCACAAATGATGTCATTGCAACTAGATGTCTCTCTTTTCCTCCATATGCTGTTCACTATTTCACATTCTCTCTATTTCCATCTGTCTCAACTCTGCTTTCTCCTACGTTGACTTTACTCTCAGTCTGACCTAACTATACCTAAGGGACCACAAACCACTCTCTACAGTCTAACTTTCCTTCCTCTGGTCGCTGTTTGGGGGTGCAGTAGACTTTCGCATGATTTCATATGACATTTTACTTTCTCTTAATAACTTGGGGCCCCATGTAGGAGGATGGAAAATAATACGTCACTGAATTTCTACGGAGCGATGCGAGGGTGAGCTGATGAGAACAATAACAAAGCCTTAATTCCATGTAGGGAACAGAATATTTCAGGGGAACGCAAATTTTTACTAAAACAAGAGGGGAAAGAGGTCATTCTAAAAACGAAGTTCATTTTTCTTAGGCAAACTTGCTGAAGTCATAACTTTTAAATGCCATACCACCAGTTTCACTCTTTCATCTCATTTGTTGAGGCCACTGAAAAAGAAAATTGAAATATGCCCGCTGCTATCATGAGGGAAGGAGAGAAGACGTTTGGATGGCAGAAACTTTGGTTGCAAGGTCAAAAGTTCTTCTTTCTGTTGTTATTTGTTTTCGTTCTTTGCTGTGAAAAAACAAAATTACTAGTTTGAAGCCAAATTGGAATAAGTGGTGGAGAATAATTCCGTATATTATCTTAATTTAAAATCACGGGAGAAACTATTTAGGTATAAAGGCCCGATTGTGAAAACTGTGTGCTTCCTCCACTGAGACTGTTTATGGAGAATTTTCCCTTCCAGGAGGAACACTCCACTGCCCCAAACGCATTTATCATGAATCCATTTGGACGAAATTTCTTCATTTTCTGTCCCTGTATATGCTTACCATACTACCTCATAGTGTCTCCCATATGTAGGACAGGGAGCGGGGCCTCAGATAAAAACAGTCAGTTACAAGGACCAAAGGTGTATTTCAAGGAGGAACACTCACAGGGTGTCTGACTCATTGTGGTTTGCCTGGAACTTTCTCAGTTTTAGCTTTGAGGGTTATGTATCCCAGGAACCTCCTTAGCTTTTGGGAAACCATTCTTTATCCTCTAAGTATGTTTGGTGTGAGATTGGAGGCAGAGATTAGAAATGGGTCCCATAATCCCCACATTAATACTTTATGATTACTTAGCTACTTTGGAGGAGTAGATGTTGAAGATTGCACGTTAATCAAGAAGGGCAAAATTTACACTGGGCTGTAGGAGAGCCAAAGAAACAATGTACAAGAGCCCATTAAACTGGGTAAAAATTAAATATGTCAATAAAATATTTTTTAACACTGCCAATTGAAGAAACAAGAAGCTTGCATGAAATGCACGAAGAAGGAAGTTAAGCTTTAGCAACTAAGTGGCTTATCGGCTAAGATATAAAAATGCCCATGATACATTTGTCCGATATTCTTCTAGAGTTCCTGAACTGAAATGCCAGGGAGCTAATGTGATGAGGAATCTGATTGCCTTTTTGTTAGAGAAGGCCCAGCAAATGAAGCAGCTCAACAGCTAGACGGACTACTCTCTGTCAGCCTGACTTCAAATTGTATTGTCTAAATCTCACCGTTAGTAAAAAGAACAAATATATTCTTAATGAGTCATGCTTCATTTCTTCTGGGGTGTTTGGCAGACAGACATCTACTTTGACTAGAGAGCAAAGTATGAGTGGGTGGAATAAGAGAAAGCTTTTGTAGGCGGTAGTGAACATGGAGGAGACCGTCTCACGCACCACTGTGCGTGTGCACCCCCACACTTCAGGCCTCTTTGTAGTTAGGTTGTGGCCATGTGACTGAGGGCTCACTGATGAGGGTGTGAATGGAAGCCCAGCCTCAGTTAGCTAAGACAGACGTGAATTCGCCACTGACTCTTGGCTGGAAGTGAGGAACTCTGAAAGGAAGTCATTGCACACGGCAAGACCTGGATCCCTGAAACATCACTGGAGAGCCACGGAGCCAGCAACACCTGACCTGCATCAGACTATAATGTGAGCAAGAAGTAAACTGTTCTCATTCCATGGTGTTATATTAAACCACTTGAGATTTGGGGAACTGGGCTACTGACCTATAAAATTGCTTGTTGAAAGTCATGAAAACTAAGGTTCTCCATTAAGCCCCTCTAAAATGTGGTCTTTGAAAGAAGGATCAGGTGGGCATCTCATAGCATAATCAACCCGAGAATAGGTGCCATCAGTTCCTTTTGTCCTCAGTAAAGTCATCATCTGGAATGCTGTGTGCTCAGAATGCTGTGAGTATGTTGCCCAGTTTGCCGAGCAAGGACATTACAAATATTTTCCATGTATGAGGTAACTAGTCTGGATTGCCACTTGTTTCGTCCTTTTTCCCCTCAGCTCCTCTTACCCTTTATTCTGACCTTCATTTTTCTATTCAACATTACAGCTTGTCATGTTACATTCAAACAGACTTGCTGATTATTCAAATGAATATAGGTGTAGTGAAGTAGACAGAGAAGCAGCCATGGCTTTGATAAAACGCTTTTCCTTGACTCTAACTCTGTCCTGGGTTATCCCCACGGTAAGTTGCTGCAGCGGTGGTGTTGTGAAATGCAGATTCACAAAACGTAGGATCAAGGTTGCATTTCACTACTTACTAGCTGTGTAACCTTAGCAAAGTTACTTTAAATCTCAGTTTTTTATCTATAAACTGGAAGTAAGGATATCTGATAGTTATTTTAAGAGATATAAATGAGATAATGCTGATGAAAGTGTCTACTGCAATATCTGGCACACAGTGAGTGCTAAGTAAATATGGGTTGAATGTTGATGAACTTAGACAAATAGAAAGCATAAAAGAACTGAAGTGTGCACATTATTTGTGACAGCTGTGCACAGTGGTATGCTGGTAAATATTAACAAATGACTATCCTGGGCTGGGGAGTGTTGATTTGTAGTGTTTGCTGATTTCCGCGGTATAAAGACTACTCCCATGGCCAGTTTCAAGCTACCAATGTGAGGTCATTGAGTGTGGAGTGGACAAGACGTGCAGTAACACGCCATCATACAGTATTTCCACCATATAGACACGATAGACATAAAAATAACCTCAAAAGCACAAATAAACTACAGAAAAATAATTAAAATGTGATGAATTTTGAGTTTTTATTAGCTTTGTTTTTAATTTAATTCATTAGATTTTGAATTTATAGAATTTAATTTTTGTTAATGTCTATGTGTAACAACTGACATCTGAAAATTTAACAATTAGCTCTTGTGAGCCAGTACAAGTCAGCTCCAGCGCATACTGTGTCTTAAGTATGCGACCACTTCAGCTGGCTTAAGTTAACCCTTAGTAAACTACACATTGTTCCTTTCAGGATGTGGGACTCAGCCTTGCCATCGTGGGAGGTCACATGCTACAGTAAGGAAAATCAGCTGAATCCCAGCTCTAAGATGTGATAACTCTGGGACCTTAGATGAATGACTTTACTTTTCCAAGCCTTATTTTCTTCATCTTTACAATTAAGAATTACCGGCTAAAAATGATACCTACCTCATAAAATTTTTATAAATCAAAATAATTCATGTAAAGACCTTGACATGATGCCTAACACAACATATGAATTCAATAATGTTGGTACCACCCTCCCCCTTCACTCCCTAATCCTTTTTTCGTCTTTACAATGTCTAAAGGAAAAGTAAACTAACCAAGGAGCCAAACAAGAGTACCCTTTTGGACCTGATAAATAAAAGTCCTTGAACCAGGTAACCTCACCCAGATTGGGTCTTTGTGTGTCTTTGTTCTCCAGCCAAAAGCCGGCAACTAGAATTACCTGGAATTGGTGCCATAACAGGAGCAATTACTATTTAAGTGAAGCAGCCCTTAAATCAATGTGCAGATAAGAAACAACCTTCTCTGAATCTCTTGAAAGCACTGGGTCTTGAATTTGGGTCAAGTGAAACATTGTGGCTGGGTTGTAGTTATGTATGAGAAAAAAGAATCTTGAAAATGCTGACATGTCAAAAGAGAATCCAGGACTCAAACTGACAACATCTTTCGTAAATCCATTCCTGACTTTTGGTAATTTCAAACATAAGGTAACAGGTTGATATTTAACATAAAAATATTTCTAAATAAAAAAACGTAAATTTATGCACTGAATTATAAAAATCACTGATAATTGAATATTAGATCCTTTTTCATTAAAATAAAAAGACCTACTTTAGATCTAGCCCTTAAAAATAATATGAAGAGGATCAACAGGTAAAAATAAAACAAAATATAATAAAAAAATAAAAAATAATAACATGAAGTCATGTTAAAATAAAATAAAATATAATAAAAAATAACATGAAGTCATGTTAAGATAAAATAAAATATAATAAAAAAAATAACAAGACGTCATGACATGCATTGACATCTGTACCAGCTGCTCAAATATTACCAAGGATTTCTGTTTAAAGAAAACCTCAGATGGGTCCATTTTAGCCTTAGCCACAGAAATATGTTTAAAGAAAGAACATCCTTTACAGTTGACAATTTTACCTTTGTGTCTTGTTTTCACTCTAGTTAATGTAATTGGTTAGGTGTCATCAACACCTCCCATCGCCAAGCTACCTGGAAGCAAGTTGCAAGCCACTTAATCCTATTTCTCCTTAAAGATATACAACCTGACGCTGCCAGTTCCTAAACCCAATATTTACAAATAGTACTAACTTTAATCAAATAATAAAAATATCATCATTGCTACTGAACACAGAAATCATTACTAGAATTTAATAACTAAGTAGGGATTTATGATTCTGTGTGATATGCTTCAAGGAACCCCACTCCCTCTTTTTCTAGTCAACTTTACATTATCTCACTATGCACTGGCCAGCGCCAAAATTTGGGCGTGGGAAATTAGAAAAGGTAAGATGTCCACAGAGTCAATATTTTGATTAATCAGTAACTTTGTGCAAAAGATTTGATAAAAATGTGGTTCACAATATTAGCTAAAACCCAGTGTTGGAGAGCTGAGCAGTTCCTTACTAGCCTGAGTTACATAGGGTTGTTAAGGTTGGTTTATTTTTGAACAAGTTGCCTCCATCTGTTCCTGAGCACATGCGACTGTGTGCCTGTGTCCTGTCCTTGTGTGTGTCCTCCTGTACGTGCGAGAGTATGTGGGTGTGAGGGCAAGAGATGTGCGGCGACTCAGGGACGAAGAGGAAGCCCACAGACCATGACTCGTTTTGAATTTCACAGGGTAGAAATAGTGATTTCAACTAAAAAGGAACATTGGTGGAACTCCTATTATGGGCCAGTCCAAACTCCGGGTTCTGGGTCGTGTGTTATGAAGATGAATAAACATAAAATCAGCATTCATGGGGTTTATAATGTAGTGGTAAAAACAGACATGCAAATACATGTACTTATAGTTCAATCTGCCATTCTACCTATATTAAGGGAAAGAAATGGACACACTTTTTTTTGTGACAGCATGTACTGAGGCAATGTTGGAATCTTTGTATATTTAAGGGACGTTTGCCTAATAAATTAACAATTCCGTCGTAATTAAATTCATTTAGGAAGAGGAGTAATTTATTTTCCAGTTGTTAACAGAGCAGAAGAAAGGGACACAGAAAGGATCAGGAGATGTATCTCCCAGAGCATCGGAAGTAGGGTACCAATGGTTTTCAATGTGTGCGCATGCGCACACACTCACGGACCCTGAGACAGCAGGGCACGGAGGAGAGGGAGCGGAGAGAGGGGGAACAATCTTGAAGGGCCTCCCAGAGGAACCTGTAGTTGACTCGACTTATAAAAGTTAAATAAGGAAGGGGTAAAGAAGGCAAAGGGTATCCCGGACTGAGGGACAAGCGACAGGAGACAGTGAGGAAAGTGTACAGTATCTTCAGGGAACACAGAGAGAACTGCGGCGCTGGAAACAAGGTGCATCTGGGAAGGCAGGAGGAGAAGGCTGATGGCAGTGCGGTTGGTTGCTTCACAGAATCCTGGGTCAGGTTGAGACTGAATCCTGAAATCAATGGGAGATTTAGGGGAATGACCGGATCAGATCAGATTGTATTTCCATACCACAGGGACAGCCGTGCAGAGAAGGAGGGGCCAGAGCAGGGGCTACAGAAAGGGAAATGGAGTGGGAAACTGTTTGGAGCCTGAAGTGGGTTGGTAACCGGGGGATTAGAGAAGAGAGAGGGATCCGAGAACTTTTTATGTCAACGTTGACAGCAATTGGAGACCTGTCAGATGCGGGCGTGTGAAAAACCCCTGAGATGGGGACGGGGCCAAGATGGTGCAGAGGCGTCTGGCTCAGATGGAAGCTGCTGTCCAGATGGGGAGCTTGAGGAGCAGGTGTGTGGGGAGAAGACTGAATTTAGTTTGATAATCAAGTGGTTTATACGCAACAGTATCCGTGAGGTGAAGAGAGACATGTAAGTACAATACTCACTGTATAAGAGGACGGCCACTAGCACGCTGAGTATTGAAATGTGACCTTCTGTCCTGAGACGTGTGTAAATGTAAAATGCACAGCAGATTTCAAGACTTGATGCTGAACAAAAGAATGTAAAATACTTTGTTAACAATTTTTATGGTGATCACATGGTGAAATGATAATATTTTGGAAGTAATGAGCGAAATAAAATATTTTACTAAAATTAAATTCACTTGATTCTTTTTTCTTTTTTAATGTGCCTATTATAAACAATGAAATTTACATATGTGTCTCATATTATATTTCTCTTGGGCAATGCTGACGTAAGGAATTTTCTTCAATAATATATTGAGTTAAAAAAAATTCTCCTCCAAAAATATAATTCCTATTACTGAATTGTGATAAATCTATGAGATTGACTGATTATTTCCTTCTGTCCTGTCTTTGTATTTAACCTTGTACCTCATATATGTGTCAGATGACAACATGTTTATCTTACTGTGTGGAACGACCCTGATTACTGAAATGAATCATAAGAACAAAATGCCTAAGAGTTTCAGAGAAAGATGAAAATAAAACAGGACAAAGACATCTGGGAAGCAGGTGGGATGGGAAGCACAGTGGATTTAAAGGCAGGCTCTGGGGTTCTACTGCCTGCTTTCTGTGGAGCCCCGATGATCTTGGTAAACAAGGACCGCTCTGGTCTCATTGTCCTCAACTGCAAAATAGGAACTAGAGAAGCTCCATCCAATTTCTGTGACTTGGTGATGCTATAATTGCATAAAACAGGAAGGACTTCATCAGGTTTATAAGCATTAACAGCATTTGGCGAGAAGACAGGGATGGAATTCCATAAGGAGGGGGGTGAGTGAGTATTTACAAAAGCACGAACTCCGAAAGAAGAAAAACTTTTAGGGGGAATAATAAGTAGACCAGGCATCTTAAGGCAGATTTATGGAAGGAAAGTTTGAAAAAGTTTGCAGATAAATCATAGAGGATTTCTAATGCCAGACTAAGGAAACAGACCTTACTCTCTAAGTCACTGATTCTCAACACTCATCCTCACTCCCTAAAAGCGTCTGGCAATCTCTGGAGACATTTTTTATTGTCACAACTAGGGGAAGGGAGTTGTTACTGGCAGTTATGGAGTCGAGGCCAAGGATGCTGCTAAACATCCCATAGTGCACAGCCCTCCCAAGCACAGAATTATCTGGTCTCAAGTGTCCAGAATGCCACAGTTGAGAAACCCGACTCTAGGTAATAGGGAGTGATTCCAGATTGATGACTCAGTCAGTGGATTGCCTCTCTTTCTGTTCTTAGCTATGTGTAATATCTATGCACTTTAATCTAAAGAGCTGAACAATTTATACTCTGTCCCCTGATCTTGCATAGCCCATGGTTACAAATATGCCTATTTTAAATGAAAATAATCATTACATGCCAGGGAATTTGCATGACTGATATTCTTCAAGTTGATGCTTTACGGAATTGTATTCAGCCTTGGAAAGAGAACAGCAATTAGTGGGATGGACCAACCTGTTCTGATTAAATAGAATGTTAATTTGGAAGTGACCTGAAAGTGAACTCTTTAGAAAGTCAAGAATGGCTTTGCAGGAATTTGGAATTTTATTTTCAATTTCTCTCTGATACAAAAGATGTTGAAACAGTAAGAGCCAGAAACTGTCTTCATTGAATATCCATCTGGAAGAATAAAATGATAGAAATTTTGGAGTAACGCCAGCCCAATTTTGCAAATTCAAGAGCTGGGCTGTGGAATGGACTATTGTTTGTAAAACCTCTAGAACCCAATAGGTTTTAACTAAATGTAACTTCTCCTGTTCTCTTGTTTACCTATTCTGAGAAAAAGTGCACCTGGGACAAATTATCCTACTCTCTTGAAGCAGACACACATCTTGCAGAATTTTTACTTTTCAAAACTAAACCCAATGTATCAGTTTTCAATTCCCAAATTCTCCTTCAATTTAAAAGAAGGCTCAGGACAATGCCTTGTTTAGCTATTAAGAAATATGCAAGGATCCTACGATGTACCACAATGTAAAAAAATGTACAGAGGCCATCTGGGCACTAACGGACGAAATGAAATGGAGCAATAAAGCTGAGGGAGTGTTACTTTGGTGATATTTTTCTGCCTCATGCCATTAAACCTCAGCTATACATCAATAACCATGAGATTTTTATCCCCAGCCAAGACCTCTCTTCCGGCTCATACCGTCACCTGCATTGTTAACCTGTCTGCTTCAACAGCTCCACGATAGCTCAAAGTTACTCAGTACAAGCCAAAATCCTCGTTCTCAACTCCAAAACTGCTCCTCTGGTGGCCTCTCTGTATTTGACTGACTCATTGAAAAGGAATGAATTCCAAAGGATGCAATTCCATCCTTCTATTTGTTCAGGCCAAAATCCTTCACTGTGTTACCTTAAAAATATGTCCAGAAACGAGTTTGGTTCTTCTCCCCTCACGCTTATTCTTCCACTCTAGAGTGATCTCTCCTCTTCTGGAGTCTCTAACTGGTCTCCATGCTCCACTCTTGTCCCCAGAGTCAATTCTCACCAGAGTCACCAGGACAATCTTTTTAAAACATAAACCAGATCATGTTACTCCATAAACCCTCCATTGACATCCCATTTCACTCAGGGTCAAAGTCAAAGTCCTTAAAAAGCTACAGTGGCCTACATCCGGAGCTTGGAACTTTTTCTGTACAAGGCCAGAGAGTAAATATTTTACACTTTGTGGGCCAAATGGTCTCCATCCCAACTACTTAACTCGAAGCAGCAGTAGATAAATGTAAATGCACGGTCATCGTTGAGTTCCAACAAAACTTTATTTACAACCAGGAAGTGGGCAAGATTTGGTTAGTTGGCCATGGTTTGCCAACTCCTCTTTAAAATTACCCACTCCTGCTTTATTTTTCTCCATTGCACTTAACACCGTCTGACATACTATATATTTACTTGTTTATTTTGTTCTCTAATTAGATTATAAGCTACATGAGAGCAGGCACATGGCCTCTTTTCTTTATGTAGTCTCTCCAGGAGCTAGAACAATTCCTAGTGTATAGTAGACGTTCAGTAAATATTTGCTGAATGAATAAGAGAAGATGAAGATGCAGCCATGGAGGAGATCATTGGGCAGCTGGCTGAGATGCCACTGTACATGCAGAAAGAGAACTAAAACATAGAGTCCACTGCACATACTATGATGCCCCACCTCGTTACACTGGGCAAATCTTTCCAAATACCACCAACCACATTTCTTGATCATGAGGGTAACTATAATTAGGGTAACAGAAGAATTTCTTATATTTCTGTAACACTATATTTTTCAAAACCACTCTCAATATATATCAGTTCATTTTGTCTTGACAGCAGACCTACAAGGAGTCAGATAGATATTTTATTATCCACATTTACTAATTAAAAAGACAAGAAAAAGAGGTTAAAAGACTTTCCAAGGGCCAGAGAATTAGTGAGCCCTTCACAGAGCCAAGCTAGAACTGAGATGTGAGGTTGGCCCCACTGAGCAATCACTTTGCCATTAGCATTTTTCTCTCCTTGTACCTCTGATTCTCAATAGGTGAGGTTTTACATTTCACAATAAAAGGGGAATATATTTATGGGGAAAAAATGAGAAGAATGTTGTCCCCTGAAAGCCTTTGCAAAGTTGTGGGAGAGAGCAAGGCAGTTAAATTCACCCATCCCTGAAAGTAATAACTCTCCAGGCTTTCATAAGAGAATTATTGGGTGCTAAATGACAAATTTGCTAGTAAGAATGAAGAATTAAGGCAATATGTACTGGGAAGGTAGTAAAAATTTTTAGAAATAATCAAACTTTTAAACTCCTATGACCTCTCTTTCTCCAGCGACTCTTCCACTGGGTTTTGGCAAGGGTGCTCAGTCTTGAAAAGCTCTTCTCCATGTTCTTCCAGCTTCTTTCTTAATCAGGGGTTTGGGGAACCAGTGTCTGTTTTCATAGTGGCAAAGAGACAGGCAGGGAGATTTCTGAATTCCTCTTCTGAGGTCAATCATATCCTAAGGGAGAAATGGAAATGTGAAACAATGCTTTTTCAGCATGAAATTCTGATTGGTGACATTTAGTGTGTTATGGCTTTGTTTCTTTTGGAGATAGCATCAATGGAAATTCAATACAAACACGCATATCTTCCAAACAACAGCTAAAACATGTAGCCTCTAAACACTTGAAAAGCAATTTGCATATAAGAGAAAATTTCCACAGCTTCTGGTTTCCATCTTTGGGATCCTCCCTTCCAGTCATTCTCTATAACAATATCATCAGAAAAATCTTTATAATCACAATCCACCAGTTCAAAACTTTTAGTGATATCCTAAAGAATAAACTCACAATTGGAAATGGCTCACTGAGCACTAGATTGAGAAAGAATCTGGAGCTGCTCTGAGCTCCGCAGGAATAAGATAGGTGGCCTGGTTGTGAAGTAGGTGAGTAGAGGCACATGCCACAGATTTGTCATTCCAGAGGTGCTGTCCTATATTTTCAACCTTCTCTCTCATCACTCCCTGACAGCTCAGGCTCCCTCCTGCTGCCAAAAACATTCTGTGGTCATGCTTCCCTTGCCTAGAAGGTTGCTCATTCTGCTGTTTTCCTAAAATACAGTCCCTCTAGTGCTCCAGGGTTCTTTGGGAGTTCTATCTTCTTCTTAATTGCTCCAGCCTCTCCTGCCAGCAAACCCCAATGCACATTTTGGTCTTAACCTTTCAATTGAGCGCTTCTTGTTACTTCCTAAAACTTAAATATTCCACATATAACAGTCTCCCCTCTTTTAACTCCACAGTGAAGCTAAGGATTTGAGTTTGTTTAAATCCTCCCATACTGCATTCCACCTAGTGAAGGATTAAATATACTTGGTGCATAAAACTAATGATTAACCATTTCTTTAAAGTCTTCATACTTTTTGAGTTCTTTGAGTTTGTAGTTGCCCATAAAACAAAACCTAAACTTTTTAGCATGATCCCCAAAGTCCTTTCTGGTCTGGAGAACATAGCTCTCCTCTCCCCTCATTTTGTGCTCTTCTCGATGTTCCTCCCCATCTATGCAGATTAATGTCCTACAAACACACATCCATTCCTCAGAACAGTGCTGACCTCCTTGACATTCCTCAAATTTGCCTTGTTTTATTTCTTATATTGTTGACATTTCATAATTTTTTCCTCTGTCTACACTGCCCTCTCCTCCCTGATCTATGTGGACTGTCCCTCTTTTCATTCTTGAAAATTCAGCTCAATGACAACTGCTCTGTGAAGTTTATTCCATCCCTACGCCCACCCCTATTCGACACGGGGGTGCCACCACCACATCTTACACATTCTTCTGTAGCCATATGTATCACACTCTAGTAATAAAAGTTACTTGTCTGTGTGTCTTTCTCTCCTACTAGATAATGAGATTCTTGAGGTCCACGTGTTATTCATTATTGTCGGTCAGAAGCATTTAGTAAACATGGAGCATTGTATGAAGTCCTGAAGGCAATTTAAAAAATTAAAAATGCAGAAGCAAGAGTATTTAAAAATTATTTAGGTGGGTTAGGTATGCATACATTAAGAATACTTATAAACAACCTTATATCAGTCAGGGTTCTATCAGGAAACAGAAACCATATCAGTATTTTGAGTAGGAAAAAGTAATATAAAGAATTATTAATTAGTAAAAGGAGAATAGCTACTAATAGAGAACTCCAAGCAGTCCGGAATTGGCAGGTGCAAAAAAGCAGCTACTACCTCTCAGATGAGGGAAAGCGTGTAATAAAGGGGCTCAAGACTTAGGAGAGAGCATCCCCAAGATGGAGACTAGATGTCTTCAAAGAGGTGTGGTCTCAGGGCTCAACCAAAGCTCGCACAGATGTGGCCCACAACAGGTGCTCAGAAGCAGCCCCTGGTTAAGGAAAGCAAGGCCTGAGACTGTGGCTGGAATTGCTGGGCTCCCACACTCAATTAGCAAATGGAGGACTGGAACCAGAATGAAAACATCTGCCTGCCGCTATCACCTTGCAGTGTCCCTCTAGTACCCTCTATTGGCAAAGCCTAGCATCATGACATACCAGCCATGGTGGTCTGGTAGTTAAGATCTGGTGTTCTCACTGCTGCGGCCCAGGTTCATTTCCTGGTCAGGGAACCACATCGCCAGCCTGTTGGTTGTCATCCTGTGGCAGCTGTGTGTTGCTGTGATGATGAAAGCTATGCCGCCAGGATTTCAAATACCAGCAGCATCACCCATGGCGGACAGGTTTCAGTGGAGCTTCCAGACTAAGACAGACCAGGGAGAAGGACCTGGACACCCACTTGCAAAAAATTGCACACAAAAACCCTATGAATAGCAGCGGAGCATTGGCTGATATAGTGCCAGAAGGTGAGAGGGCAGCCTAGAAAGACCAGGCAGGGTTCCGCTCTGCTGTGCACAGGGGCACTAGGAGTCAGAATTGACTGGATGGCACTAACACCAAAGCATCATGACAGCTGGCAAAGGAAAATGTTTACAGGGTCCAGTTCTATTTTCACAAAGCAGGACAGGAAGGGTGGATTTGGAACTAAAGACAATAAATTGATAACTGACAAGTTTCAAAGCAAAATCAAATGAGGGAAATTAATACATAATATAAAAATTAAAATAATACAGAAGTGCTATGGGCAGTTAATCCATCGTATTTCATTCCTAAAAGAAAATTGTAAAAACTTTAGAGTAAGTAGTAAGAGGAGATAGAAGGATGAAAAACAATGATGGGAAATAGAAACGTATCAATCTGTTTAACTTTTGGCAGCTCAGCAGTGATAATTTCATTTAGTAGAATAAAGGAATAAAATAAATTTATATCACAAAAGAGACAAATCAAACTTGCCTCTTCAACCCT
This sequence comes from Equus asinus, assembly GCF_041296235.1. Classification (NCBI taxonomy): domain Eukaryota; kingdom Metazoa; phylum Chordata; class Mammalia; order Perissodactyla; family Equidae; genus Equus; species Equus asinus. The sequence continues at coordinate 48,284,505 of NC_091813.1, forward strand.
GGGTACAGGAAGGAGAATATTAGAGGACTGTAGAGGGACAACCTGGGCTGGTTCCCCTGAAACCTTGGTACTATAAACTCTGTCTGTCCAATAGCTATGGTACTTTGCCTAAGTTGTTCCATTACCAACGTGGATTCAGATATTGTGAGTGAAGTTCTGCATATTGTGTGTTTCATTTTCAGGATGTGTGATCTAGAAACATGAAATCAATTATGAAGACAACCAGTGCACTCTAGAGTTTGGAAGATGGGAGGAATGCTGAGAAATCTGTTGAACGGAAAAATTGAGAAAGCTTTCTTAATGCAACTCCTATTGAGTACCAAAGTTTCTTAAATGTAAATGTAAAAATATTGTTAGATATTTGTTTCCAATTGACACGATGATAGTATTTGAGACCTGACAGGCAATGAGGCTGTGGATATTAAAGCATTGGCATAATGGACATCAACTTTTGGTTGTGTTTTTCCATACAGACTTCTGCAGCAAGGTCATAACAATCTCTGACATGCCTTAGCCTGGTTAGGTTTCTCTTCAGTTTAAAATCAACACCACACATCCTTAGTGCGTTCTTTCTTCCTTATCTCCTCAACATCTGAAGATTCTTTCTTTGATTTGCCTTGGATGACCTCCAGACACAGACCACTGGTTTTTACTGAGGAATCAGGCAGAACCAATTAGAAATGCTTATTTTTTTCTGTCAGAACAGCACCCATGATGCATTGCTTCCTCTTACAGAGCTAAGTAATCACAGTGCTTATGCCACAGGACTCATCTTAAAAGAACAGGTCACTGAAAGAAAGTTGTTCTTTCCCTTTGGGGAGCATCTGGGAGTAATATTCCCACATGTCAAATCTGTTAGCTCCTGTCTCACCCACACCAAGACACCTGGCCGCCAGATTCACACACCATCTTGTCAAATCCCATCAGTTCATCAACAGCACAGAGGGTCTTTGGATTGGGGTGGCCCAAGAGTGAAATGCTTACCAGAGAAAATATCACATTTTATTCTTTTTCACTGAACGATGATTATCAGAGAACATTGATCAGCCAACGCTTGTTATTCACCTTAGTGTCTGGTAAACACTCGTCTGATCCCAAACCACTTTGCTGAGCATTTATTGCAGAAGTGAACTGAGATTATATTTCTTAAGTATTCATCAGACGTTCATGGGCACCCACACGTATTTTTCTCAAGATAAATACAGGCAGCCCTTACTCATCCCTGAGCATGAAATTCCTGCTGTTTTTGGTAAGATTCATTACATGCCCTAGGAAGGATGGTTTATATGCTTAGATAATGTGCTGGGGATTTTTTAACGAGGCTCAGGTACTTCAGCTGTTTCCCAAGAATGCCTTGTGGTTTAAATTCAAACCAGGCTGCACTCATCAACACATGTTGCTTTGATGAATTATTATTTATGTGAATTGACAAAGCAGTGTGATTTTTCCATCAGTCATCAAGTCTGCCCTTTCACAGTTGGCAATAAATGTTTATTCTCTTCAGTCAGAATGATCTAAATATACTTGAAACCTGCTGTTTGTTATGATTTTTTGGTGATAATGGTAACTTCTTTTTTAAAAATCTGATTCAAACATTATACCCCTCTTCACTGGGTTCAATACCAGGAAAGCTATCTTTCTGCAATTTTAGTCCTATAATAAATAGCCACCAAGTACCTAATGATGTTGGATTGCTTTATCTCAACAGCTACTCAAGGCTCAAACACACCAAAGGAAATTAAAGAAGATAAGAAAAGAGAATATCCTGGTCAATGATGAAAACAAGATGTAACAGATCACCTTTCAATGAACATGACTTTCCAGGACACCTGTGGAATAACCAGGCAGAAATGTCTAAAAAGGGTCCTTAGAGGGGCAATAATGAAGAAAAGGTTGAGAAATACTGCCGTATACTGCCCGCCCAACTTATAACTACTACAACAACGCTGGTCGTTATCCCATCTTCCCGAGTTCCAAACTCTCAATGTTCCCCGATTAAAGATGATTCTCTATTAAATTAAAAAACAAATTCATTGGCCTAACATCCAAGGTTCCCTATCCTCTTGAAACAATCCACCTTTTTGGCTTTCTCTTTCAGTCTCATCTTATAATCCTCCTGTTCAAGAAAACTAACCTTGTCATTTCTTAACCATGCCCCAGATTTCCTTGCCCCATGCCTTTGTTAACACTGTTCCATCTAAGAATCTGCCAATTTTTATTCCCTTTTCCACTCCTCTCTCCAAATTTTATCATCTTTTAAGTCCTGGTTCAAATGCTACTTACTCTTTCAAGGTTCCCCCTGCTTGCAAGGGAAATCTAAGAGTTCATCCTCCCCTTTGAACTTCTGACTAATCACTAATGCTTACCCTCACTGTACCTGGAACTCAAGTTATTTGGATTCTCTCATTTCCATCATTAAGTATAAGTTCCTTGAGGAAAAGGATTGAGTTTTACACAACTCCATACCACCTTGATAGTCTAACACTGTACTTTGAACATATTAAATGCTCGATTTTATCAACTAAAAGAAAAAAATTATCCTTTAACTCTTTTTTTAGAAGAAAATGTGCTTTTCAGCACAGTTCAATCCCTGGGTCAACATGGGGTTAGTTTGAGTCTTTCGTGAACTCTTGCTTCTTCATAAGTGCTGATGACCGCAACGATCAGTTTGGGGAGACTTCACAGATCTCTTTTCAGGCATTGCTCCAGGAAGATTCCTCTTACCCTTTGAATCAATGTCAATTATTAGCTATGTCATTATGCGTGTGTAAAGTAATACACAAGTGGCTCTGTCTCAGGGAGTTAGGAAGGACTGTGTATAACTGTACTTGTCTCTCCCTCTCAGTTATCCAGGTGTTTTCTATTTTTTCCAGTGCCAGCATGGCTTGTGTTAAATCTGGGAAGACAGATGCCTTAACAAATGCTAATAGGCTACCAAATGCATAGATGATGGCAGTATGGTGATGATTTCTTGAGTTCCTTTGATTAGCGGTATTTTCCTGAATCATTTCAGAAAAGTAGCTAGAATACCAGGGAAGCTTTTCTGCAGCAGTTAAGTAAACATCGAGTATATCTTGCATTCTGACTCAGCCTAGGCTAGTTGGTCAATGACTCAGGAGAAAGAAATAGTTCTTCTTTCTGCTGTTTAAAAAGTCTAAAGCTTAGTCGGGTAAAAATATCATTAAAAAAAATCTTGCCAAAATCACACAGCTTGTAAATGGCAGAGCTGGAATACGAACCTATGTCTATCTGATTTTAGAGATGGACAACTTTGGCCATGCTGTCCACACATGACCCTCTCCATGAAGCCCTCTCCATTCTGTCACTCTTCGACTCCAAAAGGCTCCCTTTGTTGGTCAAATATAAAGTATATACTTTTCTGGTGGGGAAAGCACAAAGGTTATGAATGGATCCCAAATTTCTAAGGACAGTCGTCAGCCCTGAAAATCCTCTAAATGGCTATAATCACTAGTCCTAGCTATAATAAAAGAAATAAATATAATTTTCTTCATTGATGTCATTGTTTCATTAACCCAAGTTGTCAAATTATGGAATGAATTTTTCAGGAAAGTGGATTGAGCATCATCTCTGGACACTGGACTAGTGTCCATTGGTCCTCAGTAGTCTGAATGGCTTTTGAATATAGCATCAAAATGAGACCATTTGCCATCATGTTTTGATATTCATCTTTAATTGGATTCATTCCTTTTTCAAGTAGCTGGTCATAACTATATTTATTTTCAAAGTACTTTGCATCCTTGGTACAATTATTTCAGTTGTAATTTATTTATTGCATCCATAAAACTATTTCCAAAATTAAACTGTAATCAAATATATAATTAATGATACAGACTTGCTAACCCACTCCACCTATTTTGCATTTTTGTGTCTTGATTACAGTCTTCCAGAAAAAAAAAAATTGTGGGGGGAGATATATGTAAATCCTCCAAAAAACTACTTTTCTTCTTCACTGTTGGGACAAGATTCCCTTTCCAGTTTCCTATGATATGGGAAAAGATGAAATAAAATGTGTGGTATTGTTTTTGTTAACAGTATTAGGACATTAGCCCTTTCCCTGTTTTGCAGATTCATACTTGGGAAAAGGATGTGATGAATTATATATATATTTTATATATATATATATATATATATATTCAGTAACAAGAGATAAAAGGAGTTGCATAATATTTTTGGTAGTAAGTAAGAAAATATTGATATGCACTTCCCAAGGCCCCAATTTTGAAAGAACTTTGCTCTCTGAGTGTTAAGTTAGTAAAATCCGTAACAATCGGTGTTATCCGTCAGCTGTTGGAGATGTAGTAAAATATGTATATATAATATACACATATATTTACATATATATATACTTATATATGTGTTTAAAGTGTGTGTGAAGGGTATTTGTGTGTGTACGTATGGGGTTTTTTATACACACACACAAGCCTGGAATTTGCAAAACTCCAACTAAGGTGAACTGAAATTTAACATAATAAGGCAAATCTATAATGTTATTGTGTACATTATGAGGAATCCTAAAAAATTGTATTGTATTCACCCTGGAGAACCGCATGACTAGAAAGGAGATGTTCCGCCCACATCAAGTTAAGAAAAAGCTAAAGCCACAGGAGCTGGCACAGTTTTATCTAGAACAATTTTATCTATCTTTATCTTGGAAAAAAAAGAGAAAAATTTGACCTTGAATTAAATAGATGAGTGGTTTTGACTAGGGTAATGCACCAGGTCCTAAGCCCTGAAAGAAATTTTTCTTAATTGTCCATCTCTTTTGGCTCTGCTTCTTATGTTTCCTAAGCAAACGTACAGATGGCACAAAAAGCAGACCTCAGATGGAGAACACTGGCGTTCCAGATTAGGAATCAGACTCTTAGAAGTTTGATCAGAGTGAGTTGGCCTCACCGAGTCTGATCAACTCTTGGACATTGACAACTCAGTGAGAATTTTAGTAGAAACCCATCTTGCCTTCTCCTGGAGGCACTCAACCTCATCTTCACCCTCCACAAATATTCTAATCATTAGAGACAAGAAACAAATCACTTCATCCAAGAAAAAAAAAATTTCTAGTGCTAATTCTGAAAAATTTCTCAGGTAAGATTTTGCAGCGTGTACTCTGGCCTAAGTAGTGGATGACACTCAGAAACAGTCAGATGGCAGATAGTTTCATACAACCCTTTGATAAAAACTGAGGACATGCCATTAAAATTTGGGGAAAAGTAATTCTGAGTGGCATCAAGATAATGTGGTCCGAGCAGTACCACTTTTCAGTGATCCAGCCTGATGCATGGGTGGAACTTTGAGTGCCCAGGGAATTATCTTCCAAGAACCCTCCAAATAGTTACTTCCTCAGCAGAACATTGAGGATACGGGCTGGAGGCAATCCAAGCTTGCATTCTCTATGGAGAATGTGGAATCTGGAGGGAGAATTCAGAGTCTAGAGGGACAGTCTAAAGACCGTATCCTGAGTTGGTTGGTTGAGGGAACATCTTACACTTTAGGATTTGGGACAAGGGGCAATTATTCAGTTTCAGATCCTTCGTGGAAATAAAGAAACCTAACCAAGACCTCTGCCTCGAAGGAGAATGGTTCAGCTTCTACACAGTGTGACTAAAAAGATAACTGATGGAAAAATAAGTGTTTTTCTCAAGCAACTGTCTTTAGTCTGTTCTATCAAGTAAGCAAATTGCAGACTAAACTCCTAAGATCTCCACTATGATGAGTTTTACGTGAAAATTTCCAAAGGAGAAGTTCCCATGTAAATGGCCCTGGGTCTCCCTTTCATTGTGCCTATAGAGACACAGCCAGGAAACGTGGTGAAAAGGTGTCAATGTATATGTTAGAGGAATATAAGGTATTGAGTTGAACAAATACTATGACCTTACATTACAATTCCTCTTTTGTTAGGATTGTATTTTATTTGCTGATTTCATCAAGCATCTCCCTAGATACTATGAACAAGCCACATTTCACTATAATGACTGTGGTCAATATAACTGAATATCAAATTCCTTCAAGTTTCTTGTTCACAGCCTTTATTTGATGCCCTTTGTTCTGTCAAAATGTGGTTGTTTGTGAGGGATTTAACAATCTGGTCTTTGATTTCTTAGAAACGGGAAAATAATTTTAAATTCTTCTTCTTTTCATTGTATAATTAAGGCATATTTTTTATAAATTATAAATATAAATCAGCCATAATCACAACACCCAGAAATAACATTTTGTGTGTAACTTTGTCCTCCAGATTATAAAAAGTACATTTATAAGACATATCAAGAAAGAGAAGAGAACGCGTTGGTTTAGAACAGTGATTAAGAGCAGCTGCCAAGGCTGACTATCGACAGTTACTAGCTGAGTGGCCCTGCACGTCTTGCTTAGCCTCTCTGTGCCCTCATTTCTCATCTCTAAAACAGGTATATATTAGCTGTATCAACAGCACCCTCACATACCATTCCACAAGACCAAGTCTTAAGCAACTGATAAAAGGTATGAAGTGCTCTCTTTGTCTCTATTTTTTTGTTATTTATCCTACTTTTATTATTTCTTACTGTCCTTCACTCCTCCTTCTCTCTTGATTTTTAAAGTTTCTTAACTAAACCTACTTTCTTGACAATAACCACTCAAAATTTTTTTGTTGCCCAAACCCTTTGAGCATATAATGTAAGTTTTAGACTTTCTTTTTGGAAAAAAAACAGTACTTGTACATGGGATCCTAGGGTAAGATATTTACATAACATTTCAGGCCATTCACAGCTCTTCCCCAGTTCCCTGAAGAATCTAGAACTCCTATTCTAGCTTTCCTTTCTTCCTCTTCTCTCTCTAATTTGATTTTCTTGTCTGACAATACTCCCAATAACACTTTGGAAGCTTTCCTACAGCCGCTGGCAGGACGGACTTTTCCATTCGCTTCTACGGCTCACAGTTAGCAGCTGTGGGACTGGGGGCTGGGAGGAGGGCGGGGGAGAAGTGTGTGTCAGTGGAAATAAAGAGGATTCGCTTCAGCAGCAGCTTCCTCTGACCTGCTGGACCCACAGATAATCAGTTTCGTCACCTATGCACAGTCAGTTTTGCATGTGACAAAAATATTTGTGAATCCCAGACGTGGGAAGAGAAACAGAAGGAATAGTATAAAACAATGAGAGAACAGCTTCAAAACGAGCAGAAGATTCTGCATAATATGGCAAAGTCTTTGTGGGGTTCTGGCTGCCAGATGCTTGCTGTTCAAAGATCTAGTTACTGTGCAATTCACAGAAGACTGAAATACCGGGAAATATACTAATAACATTTGCAGCCGGTCCCAAACCAGGAAGCTTGCAAGAGAGCTCCTGGCCGGGCTGTGTGAACTCAGCCTTCTGCTTTGTTCATGAGGCAACCTGATCACTTGCTTAAGGGGAGAAATAGACTGTTTTTCAACCTTGCTTTGAAATCGTGAAAATTCCTGTCATAAAAATAAGAAATCGTATATGTAGCCTTAGGGTCGGATCACCCACTGCTTTCAGGAGTCCTCAATAGAGTTATTATGCTTTGGAGCAAGAAGGTGAGGGGAGATTATGGTTTCATACCAGTATTTGAATTTCCTGCTATTTGTTTGCTTGAGAAAGACTCTTATCATCATGAAAACGTTTAAAGAATCGAAAAGCTCATTTTTTTGCAAATCCAATTTTTGAAATAGAAAACTCCGGGATGGAATGGAATAGCCACAGAATTTAAAAGTGTGTTTTATATGTTATTTTTTATCTCATAAAACATACCAATCTAAGGGTTCAATTTGTATCGTTCTTCTTTTCATATTCCAGTAACATACTTAAATACTAGAAAATACTCTGTCAGGGGCAAAAAAAGATAAAAGATCCTCTACCATGTGATATCCCATGATATTTTCCTCAGTTGTTCATCCCATTGTATTTTTGGCTGTGCCCCAGAAACCACAACCCTCAATCACAGTTGCTTTCAGACATGTGGAAGAAACACATGCTAAAACAATTAACAAAACTATGACATTTACATTTTTCCCCAGGATGTCAGTCCCTGTGATGCTTCAGCATATGATTCTATGTGAATCAAAACAATTGTCATAAATCAAGCCGACCGCATTTATGCTTACCTAGCGCTTTGAAAATATCAAAAAGTAAAGTAGGAGAAAACAGTGTTTTCTTAGACTAAGCAGACTCCACTCTCTGTTGGCAGCCGGAGCCACACGTGACAATGGCAGGAAGGCAGAGTTTCCAAGCCTTTCATCCTAAGACCATGCTCAACTGCCATTTGATTACTAGGAGCTCTGAGCTGTCTCATTTACCCTACATTTGCTGCTCTTTCTGTGTTGACAGATTTTAGTGCTTATTGAATGGAATGTGTAGGATAATCTGAAATTGATGACCTTTAAGTAGCAGATGAAAGTGGAACATCAAATTGTCATAGTGTAAGACTGGAGGTAGCAATGGTAAGTGAATCTTCTAACTTCATCAGCCCATATGTAATAGAACATCTCAGAGAACAATGAGAATACCGTGCTTTTGTTTATGCCCCATCATCAAATTGATTCATAGGTCTTTGATAATAGTTTACCATTGACTCTCTATATTTGTAATTCCACAAGCATTTGTCAGTCACCTACTATGGGCCGAGCACATAGGTATTGTAGGTATAAAGATGAATAAGACAAGGCCCTTGTTCTCAGGAAGTTCAAAAGAGCGGAAAAGACAGACAGACACATTAATGATTGTGCTCAGTGGGAAGCGAGTTATAACCAAGCTAACCAACACATTCTATGAAGCACAGACAAGGAAGAAACACTTCATCTGCAAATCACAACCAAGCCTATGACTCTGACCACAGCCAAGAAATGTCTTCGGGAACTGTGCTGCATATCTCTTGCTTGTCCTTCTAGGTCTGCTCTCTACCTTTCTCCACTTTGTTCTTGCCCCAGGAGGCTGACCTCTGAGGACTGGACCAATAGGCTCTTTTGCCCTCTTGGCTGAAGGTAAGAGGATAGGAAGAGAATGAGGTCAAGCTATTTATCCCCATTACCTCCATGCTCAGTTTCCAGGATTGGTTGCATCTTTCTACCAAAAGCCACAGTTCTTGTCTGGTGTCCCTCTCCACATACCTCCCCATCCCGGTTCCCAGCCCTACTCTCCCCTTGGCCCTTCTGGCCTAGGAGAGGTGCTGCACTATGCCTGATTGGATTCCCTAAAGAAGAAACCCCTTCATAAACTCTCCCCAATTACCTGGTTTGAGAACATTGCTTCCTGTCAGATCTCTCGCTACTGCAGCAACCCTCTTAGAATTTAAGGGATTAAGTCCAGTGTCACTCTTAGAGAAATCAGCTCTAACCAGTAAACCAGAAGCCTAGAACTGGGTTTTATTAGTCAGTGAATACCCTCAGTTAGATACTCCTCCAAATAATTCCAGTTCTTACTCAGGAGAACCATATGACATTTGAACAGGCCCCATCCCTTCAGTTCTGACATAGGCAAGCCATACTAACACCCACCCTTCTGCAGGGGAGCTTCAAAAGCAGAGCATGTTCTCCAGCTATTAGAGGCAGAGGAAGTCAGAGATACGTGCTCCTGCTGTCCTGGCAAAAAGTCATGCTGTGAACCGCCTGTGGAGGCCACCTGGCAAGGCATTGGGGTGGCTTCTAGGAGTTGGACAGGGCTCCTGGCCACCAACTAGCAGAAAAACCAGGACCTCAGTCCTACAACCACAAGGAAACAGCTTCTGCCAACAACTAGGGAGGACCCCCAGCCCCAGATGAGAACCACAGCCTGAGGTGACACCCTGATTTCAGCTGATGAGACTGAGCAGAGAATCCAGTCACACTGTACCAAACCTCTGGCCTACAGAAACTGTGAGATAATAAACATGTGTTTTGATAAGTCACCAAGCTTATGGCAATTTGTAATGTAGCAATAAAGAGCTAAAACAGGCCACAGTGTACCTTCGCTTTGTCTTGGAGAAATGAGCTAACTCATGCCAATGTTTTGCTCAGATAAAATGTATTCCTTTAAGTGCAAACACTTGATGGGTATATATTATCCATTTATCTGCCTTATTAAATGGTACTTAGTACCCTGCCTAATATTTAAAGAATCTAATAAATATCTGTTGAATGAAGTATATATGGAAACATTTAACTTTTTTCTGCGTTACTCAGACTACTTAACTTTGTGAACACCAGTTATTTGCTGCACTCTGCGATAGATTATATTCCTCGTCACCATGCCTGCTTTCCCTCACTGGGAGAGAGTTATGCTTCTCTGCTCCTTAGAAATGTGGTTTGGCGTGTGACTTACAATGGCTAACAGGGAGCAGAAACGACATGGTTAGCTGCATGCAGAAGCTTTAAGAGTCATTTTATGCTTTACTACCCCTTTCTTCCCTCTGCTGTGGTCACTAGTACGTCTCCAGGTAGGGGCTGCACTGCCTGGAAGGAGGATTATAATGCCACATAGCAAAGCCCCAGCCAGTCCACAATTGGCATGTAATATGACCAAGCAGTAAACATGTGCTGTTCCAAGGCACTGCGAGACTAGGAGATTTTGGTACTGTGGCATAAGCTGGCCCACGTTAACTGATACAGACTCCAATAAGACTGATGCCCTCAAGGGTTGTGAAGAAGTAGCCAGCCATTTTCCATTAGTACGAACTACCTCTTGGACAGATACATTTCCTGGATTCCTTCCAGTGCTGTCAGTTCTAAATGTATCCTTTTAAAGTATATGCTTCTTTTAACTGCTGCCTTCTTTCATACACAGTGCCAGGCTTAGGACCCTCTGTCCAGAACAAAACCATACATTGGTTTTGCGAGAATTTTTTTCCACTTCCAGATTCTTCTCATTTTCTTTCAGAACCATGGTCATATTTCAGGGTTTAAATGGAAAGATGCCTTCCATATGGGTGAAACATTCATTCTTACACACAAACTGGTAAAAAAAAAAAAAAGAAAAGAAAAGAAAAGAAAAATCTAGGTGTGAAATATTAAACAAAACTTTGGTTCTAAAAGTGTTTAATCCCAGGAAGTCATCACAAAGTAGCCGTCCCTTCTCACGAAGCTCTGAAGGCGCGTGGGTACCACAATCAGACTGATTTTAGGCGCTCGCATTCTCACCTTCACACCTTGCCTTAAATGATACCTCACTGAACCGCTGGAGCTGGCTAGTTATTGGGCATCCGCAATGCTTTCCCTGCTCTGTTGACGGGGAAATCATCTCTTACTCTGTTCAAACTCTTCTGATTCTCGATACTGTGGGGATTCACCAAGTATATAATCTTTGCCCTCTATAAACTTGTAAAGTTTTGTAAGCTTACATTTTGCAGCTTGAATTTTAAAAATTCTCTTCTAAAATAAACAAATTAAAATGTTTAGCGTCTGAGGAAAGGCAGAAGAAACATTGCTTAATGAGATAAACAGCCATTGAAAATTCATTTTTCACCATGCTCTCTGCTCCAGTGCCTACTGTCTAAACTAGTTCACAGGGTTGAGGGAGAGCGAAGAGGCAGCTCTCCATGAATAGTTTTGAAACGCTGTCTTCCTTATCCTCCTTAAGTACCTATTTCCCATAAGTTCTACCTTTCCTTTCTTCTTCCTAGACGATAAGTCTTCTATACTTAGGAGAAAATATTTCCTACATCGTTTTACTTGATTACCTTCATCGAATTTAACTTTACCATATTCTTTCCTTCTCAGAACCCCCTAGGGCCTTCCAGTTTCCTCTCAAATCAGATAAAAACTGGCCTGCAGCTGGTACAAGGTTCTTTGTCAAATGACCACAGCGCCCTCCTATCCAAGCAGAAGACAACGTTCCTCATCCAGGTCATGATCCTAGAAGGACCACTAGGCAACAATAGTAGGGTCCTTGCCTATAACACCAGGTCAGGGTGCTTCACTTCTTTTATGAAACATGGGTTGGTTGACATCTCCCCAGCCTGACATTAAAGACCCTATAATGCTGCCTTTCTAATTCAGTCTTCACTAACACTTTTCAATCTGGACAGCCTGGTCTCTTTGCTTTCTCAAAATTCCCACCTGAGTTCACTTAGTTTTTTTTTCTCCCATCTGGAATACCTTTCTTCTCTCTCCTTTACTTTTTCAAGTCCTTCACTTCTTTCCCCTCCTTCAAATCCCATACTCCCCATAAAGCTTCCAGGCCTGTATTGCAACCCCAGTGACTTCCCCTGCTCTGAATGCTCTATGGTTCCATTGACAACAGCAGTCATCATGAAGATCTCCAACGGGCCAGGTACTGTGCTGGGTGCTGGGGATTTAAAGAGCTGCAAGACAGTCCTCACAAAGCTTTCCTTGCTATTGGGGAGATAAAGAGGATAAATATCACTAAATTCCACTAGTACACGCCACCTTGTCTCTGATCCACAAAAAATTACGTGATATGGTAGAGTGATCTGTGTCACTCATTTAACAGTATTTGCAAAAGTACACACATGATGGCTTCTGATAAACCCTGAGTTGTTAGTTGAGACATGACACTATCAAGGAGCCTCTCTTCAGTAATCTAAAAGCTTTGTGAGACTAGAAGCCCTGGGACACTGATCTGTGGCTCTACAATTTCCAAGATCAATACAGCACACGTGGCATAGCATCATAGCAAAAAGTACAGACTTTGGAGGTGGAAGATCTCAGCCTGAATCACAGCTGAGCCACTTCCTAGCTGTGGGTTCTTGAGTAGATTTCTCTGTGCTCGAGTTTGCTCATCTGTGAAATGGACACAATAAATGTACATACCTTACAGAGGTTTTGAGAAAATTAAATGAGATACCGCAAGTGAAGCACTTTGCGCAGCGCCTGGCACACAGTAAAAAGTCGATAAATGTTAGATATTTGTATGTAGTCTTAATACATCCATAATGCAGGTGCCTGGCTGTCCAGTGATACAGTTCCACTGCCCCTAAGGAATTAGGGACACAACTGTGAAGACACTTTCTGCATGACTGGTCCTCTTGGGGTTAAAAAAAAAAAAAACTTTTACATTTAAAACCTAGTCTTGAAGAGAATCTTTTTAAAACTCTGTTTCTTACTGCCTGAGGGACTAGGGCAGGATTCTGGTGAAAGCCATCTCATGCTGAGCTGTGGACAGGGGTCAGGGAACTCCACTCCACTCTTGGCTCTGCTGGTGTGAGCAAGGGAGAGTCAGAGACAGGCTGACTACAGACCTGCTGGTTTGCCCAAGACCTTACTGGCTACCCTTGTTGTCCCAGCGTTTTTATTAATAGCAACTTCTGGGTTGATAATAAATTGCTCATCTGCTTTAGCTGTAGAGCCTCCTTTCAGTTTCCCCCGAAAGAGTAGAGTGAAGGGGGAAAGCAGGGCTGGGTTTAAACCTGGCTTTGCCCCTCATTAGCCACGTGTCCTTGGCAGTCAGCAAACTTGGCTGATTGGTGAGCTTTGCTCACTGGTAACATAGTATTGCTACTACCCATCTACCTCGTGGGGCTGTGGTGATGGTTACATGAATGCACAGGACCTGAAACACAGAAGCTGTCCAAAGGTGTAAATTCTCTTTCTCTGCTTTTCTACCCTACCTGTGAAAACAGAAAAGAAGCCCAGCAGTGCCCTTTTTTGAGGTGACACTGCATCTGCCGGGCACCGGCCCCTGCTTTGTGCATAGGTTTCACCTGCCCAACAGTGCAGAGGGAAAAGGCCCTTCTGGGGCATGTCCCAGAGCTCCCGGAGAAGGAGGGAGAGACCCTACGTCTCCTGGTTACAGTCCGTAGCTGTAATCATTCAATTACACCCTTTTATGTTCTATTTTACTGCACCTGAAAGGGCCAGGGATATCTGGATATCTAATAGCTGCGTTTACCGGAGGGGAGCTGCTAAACAGAGTCCCACAGGCTGTGGGCGGGTTTCCAGGAAATGCTTGACTTGTTCGAGCAGAGCTGTGGAGCGTGTTCATCAGGCCTTCATGGGAATCACTTGCTGTGCTGCTTTCAGAAGCTTGAGGGCTGAGGTCTTGGTTTTATCAAGTGCAGCAGAATCTTAAAGGAATATAATTATAAAGGGAGTTGAAGATTAATACTGAAATGTTTGTGGGGATTCTACAGGAATGCCTTTAAGCCAGTTGTAAATACCACGTCACTACCACCAGCACCACCACCACACCCAACCATGACTTATATTTTATTTCCTTCTGAATGAGGTTGTCTCTAGAATTTCAAGCCCTTGGTGATGATGTGTGTTTTCATCTGTTGATCCTCTCATACCTCAAGTTGAAGAGGTAGAGGATGCCAATCTTTTTTTACAAAATAGAAAGCAAATACAGTGAAAAAACTTTTAACTTCACAGACGGGCACTACTCGCTATATTTCAGATTATTTAACATAGATGTTCCGGTTGATTTGAATTCTTACAAAGGGCAGAGACAAAGGCTGATTAAGATGAATTTTCATTGTCAGAATTTTGGAGTCTGGCATTTTCCTTGAGTTTAAATGCTATATTAATAAATGTTGAATACCGTTTAATGCCACTACTCTTTCTTCTTTGAATTGAAGTCAGTTATTAAAAGGTCAAACATTACGAATGATTCTTAGGAAAGAACACTATGGAAATAAAATACAATGCACATATAGCAAGCACTTTTTGAAAAATGTTAGTACTTTAGTTAGCATGAAAGAATAAATGATCAAAATCTAAAGTTGAATTATTAATTTCTTTTGAACTTTAATAAACGAAAACACAATACTACCTGAAATTAAAATAGAGTATAATTATTCATCAGCTAGAAACAAAAAATTAAGAGGTTTTTAAAATTTTTAACTACTTGAACTCTTCATTTAGAATGCACGAAGGACGTTTTGTAAAGAATTTTTCCTACTGCATTTTTGACCAAAAGAACGGTGAATTTAATTAAGGGGATACTTATGGAAGAACTAACAAATGTTTTGTCATAAGGAAATAAACATCTTTGCATGCAGTAGACGGCACTATTTTGAAGTAGGAATTGATTCTATCTTATACTTTGGTTTTGTTTCAAATTGTTTATTTCTGTAAAAGGGAGGAGGAGGTATTCTTAACAAAAATCTTTCAATCAGCTATTAATGAATCACTTGTGGTCAGGTTCACAGACAAAAGCCTTTTTATCGACTGAGTCAGGTCAGGTTTCCAGACTTTTCATGCTCTTTCTCATCCCATGAGAACAAGACAAGGCAGAGAAGACATGTTTGGGGCCATACATTACTGCCAGTTTTTGAAGTAGGGGCAGTAATCAAGAAATTTGCTTCAAAGATGGGATCCAGTTCCAGGTTTAGCATGAACAGTATGATATTCCTATTCAGTCTGTGTATATTTAAGGCCCAGCATTCTCTTTCTGACAGACATGTCATGTTTGGGGGGCATAGCCGTAAGGAATCAGTGCTGGGGCCCAGGACTGTTCTGGTCCTTGTTCAACCCTAAGGAGCCATGTGACCTTAGTCACATCCTCCAAACTTCTCAACCTTCATTCCTGTCAAATGATGGGTGGTCAGGCCTCTTCGGAGGTCCCTCCCTACTAATTCCATCCATATTTCTTTCATTTCCTGCCATCTTTTTGTTTTAATTCAGGTCAGATAGTTATTTATCTATTAGTAAAAATTGAGAACTATATTATTTGTGATAATGAAGTTTCAAAATTCAAAAAGAACTTCTTGGTTCGTTCTTGGTCTTGTGACAGTTTAAGAAGTCACCCTTTTTTGAGGCTCCAATCTTAATTTCAATCACAAAGGAAGTGGCAATTTGCAAGGCTAAACAGCAGAAAATAATATAAATGGTAGAAGGAAAAAGAAAAAAGAGGAGTGGGGAAGGCACCCGGGATCAAGAAAGTGGGCAATTTCTTTTCTTAAGCAATACCCTGATGGTTAGTAAATTAAGAAGCGGTTGACACACCCACCGTGTGTGTAGAAGAGGAGGTGATGTGTTACTGAAGGAGAGTCCAAGAGCTGAGTAAAGGTCAGCTGTCAACCATTTGGCTGTGGTTTTTATGTGCCTTCTACATTCACTGCTCTGCCGTAAAACTAAAATGTGACTAGTTAAATGAGTGTTGCTAACACAGGATATTGAGGTTGTAATAATAGGATAGCACTGTGAAGAACTTTTGAGAAATTTAGAACCTATTTCACAGTCTTTCTTAAATAAGATGGAGATATTTGTTTTAGCTTTTTAAGAAAGAATTCACTTAGAAATGATTATAACATTTTTTATTTAGGGAGCTAGATATATAGAGAGATATGACTAAGCTAAGTTTGCGTGAAATTGCTAACAAATATATATGTTTGAAATAGACAATTGTCTGCAAATCCTTTTGTTATGCAAAAGCATTGCATTGGAATGGAACTATGTAGCTGAGCATGCTGTCATTTTAATTTTATATTTTAAGTTATTGTAATAAAATTCTAGATACTGATACCCACACGTTTAAAAAACCAACCTAAGATGTTTGCTCCCGTCTGTAATAACTCTTCTGCTGGGGCAAGGCAATGTGGCAGGGCAGCACTTTCAGAGCCCAGAGAACTGGCTTCTTGTGTGTTGCTGCAAGCGTCACTCCTTCTCAGTATCCCTGCTTTCTAATTACTAAGTCTATAAAATAGGGATAAACAACTGTGACTTTACTAAAAACAGAAGACCTGATCATAGGTTACCGGATCTTACTTCTAGTCCTCAGATGCAGTGAGTGTGTCAACTCATGGCTAAAAAGTACTGAAACTTTAATTTCTAAGGTACTGAGAGGCAAAAACAAAACAAAACAAACTAGCGAAAACTAGCCCACAAAGATGAGCAGCTCATGGCACTCTCAGAATGACTTATTACCGATTCTTCTCTCTCTCACTTCCAACCACACTCTGATCTCTGCTTCTCTCCCATTCTTTCACTACCACTACCAAGCTCGTGGGTCCAGAGGCTTTTCAGCTATAACTGGTAGACTAGTAGCTGTACTCCTTGCTTCCACGCCTTCCCTTCCTCTCCCACAGAGCACTCACTCTTCCTAGGAACAACTGATGTCATCATATCCCTGTGCTCTCAAATCTTACGTTAGAAAGTTCACATTTGGTCTAGCATTCAAGACCCTCCATGATCCAGCCTTGTTTTTCCTTTTTAGCTCTGTGGCTCTCCATTCTTTGACCTATAGAAATTCTGGCTCCAAACAAACTATATTACTCATTAGCCCCTGAATTGCAGTGATAATGTCCTGTTGCTGCAATCTTTTTCATACCATCTTCACTCTCCCTCATGTGCTGTACGTTGGAGAGAGCCTCTTCAAATATCACAATCTTACCCATTCTTTAATGTCAGATTCAAGTCCAACCACTGCTGTGAAGTCCTCTTTCTCCTCTGAACTCCATTAACAAATCATTTATTTATTATTCATCTTGCCTTTTGCATTTACTCTTTTTGTTAATAGTTTTACTTTCCATGAACTTCTGTTTCTTCTTCCATCTGAGCCATAAGGTCCTTGAAGAATGGACCTTAAATTTTGCTTTTCTCTGTCCCCTGTGCACTTACCCAAAGCTTCATTCAGCACTTCTTGAGTGATATAAAAACAATTATAAAATGTGTCCATGCACCTTGATGTTATGCCTATATTTAAAATCAAATTGTCCGTCAATTCAAGTATTCCTTAATCCTTGACCAGCGCTGTCATCACATGAAATATACTCAATTGGTAATGTGTGAAGTGTATAGAAATTCAAACATACTTGCATTATTTATTCTCAGATGTCAACAGCTTTTCAAGCTTACATTTAGAAAAATCAATGAAAAATGATAACCAAAAGTGTTACTGTTCTCTTAATTTCTATTACACATATTAAACAGAATTCTAATCTTTCACCATAATATTTATCACAATTGTTTCAGTACAAAAACCTTGAACATCTTTCCCTTTCCCTCTTCTCCTTTGAGCCAGTGTTCAAGTAAACCAAGTAATAATTCAATCATTGCCAAAATATTCTTCCTTGTGATTCAAAATTAAAATTCCATGTGACCTGTAATTTTTTATAGCACTAACTTCTGGAAAAACACAAGACAATGCCTAAGTAGTTTTAAGAATGACACTATTCAGATATGAGTGTTGGAAATGGTCACGATTTTAATTAATTGTGAACCACCTGTAAAGCCCAGTTTTTATTTGACTTTAGTTTTTTATGTAGTAAAGTGAGAGACCTATTTCTAGGAAGTCTAAAGGTCTTAAATTGTAGGAATTAGTTATATACCTAGATGATGCTTTGCTACAATCCATCTTGTTTTTACATTATATTTTATGACCTGGGAAGGGAAAAAGTAGAAAACTATAATGAGAAATCAGAGAGGTTGAAGATGTAGGCGATTTTCCTGGCTTTCCCTGCGGTGAATTTCTGGTGGGGTACACAGGGCCTTTAAAGCCGGTGGGTGACCTTGTCTTTCTCTGCCCCTTCCTGCTGAAGGGCCCACAGTGATGGCTCCAGAGCTTCCATCCGTGCTTCTAGCTTGGATTGTCACACTTTCTCCAAACTGGCCAGTGTTCGTGCGTCTCAAAGACCCATCCTCAGAGATGCAGGAAGAAGACGCCTGTGGTATTCTCGCTCCTGTATCATTTTAAAGAGCACATTTGCCTGATTTTCTGAATATTTCTTGATTATCATGCTTTTGAGTTAGAATTTTTTCTTTTTTTAATTTTTTATTATTTTTTTAATTGCAGTAACATTGGATTATAACAATATATAGCTTTCAGATGTACATTGTAATATATTTCAAATTCTGTGTAGATTACATCATGTTCACCACCCAACAACTAATTATACTCCATCCCTTCACATGTGAGCCTAATCATCCCTTTCGCCCTCCCCGGCCCCCTTCCCTTATGGTAACCACCGATCCAATCTCCATTGTTATGTGTTTGTTTGTCACTGTTTTCATCTTCCACTTATGAGTGAGATCATATGGTATTTGACTTTCTCCCTCTGACTTATTTCACTCAGCGAAATACCCTCAAGGATCATCCATGTTGTCACAAATGGCTGGATTTCATCATTTCATAAATAATGGATTTTTCAAATGAATTTCCACTTCAGCTGCCTTTCAACACCATCAAGTTCTGTTCCTTTGGTCCGTTGGGCTATGTCTGCAAATTCTCCAGCAGGTGAGTCTTGAGCCCAGCCTGGCATACAGCACCTGTGGGAAAGCCAGTCTAGTCAAGCATCAAGAGGAACTTGGAAATTCCACATCTTAGCCCAGAGGAACATGCACCAGGATGGAGATCTGAAAATTTTAGGAGCTTTCACACAGAGGAACTGACTCCTTTGTAGAGAGAGAGTTCCTAAAACATGTCACTTAACATCAGTGCTAATTCCGATCTCTCTTCTGCTATCACTGTCTGGAAATATCCTCTTTGTTCCCTAAACCTCCTAAGAAGACAGTAAGTTCTTCAGGCCAACAGTTTAAGTTTTAATTTCAAAGCTTGCTTTTCTAGGGAGCTGTTATGAACATAAAACCAGTATCTCAAATTTAAGAGGCATTTGTTCCAGATAACTTTTTGGAAACTATTTAATTTAGATGTAAATTACTTCTGGACTCAGCCATGAAGAATCCCGTCACTGTTTAATTTGCCAACAATTTCAGTGGGAAGACGGAGTTCATCTGTGAGTTGTCTGGATCCCGAAATCTGCCTGGATGAGTCATACCTAGTAAGTGCTTCTCCAGCGAGCGAACCCACATCTCTCAAAATGGTTTCACTGCCACTAAAAATGACCTTGCAGAAAAAGGAGAGTGTGTGTGAGCTATCTATCCCGCCAGGGGAGTCACAGAAACTCTTAGCTTATTAAAGTCTTGAGAAGTCCAGCAGCGGAGAAATGTGATTTGCCTTGTGTCACAGTACTTCCCAAACTTATTTGGCCATGAAACTCTGAAAAATTGGTTTCTACTTAGCATCTGGAGAATTGATATTTCGCAGAATATACTCTGGGAAATGGGTTAATTATCTTGCCTTACAAAAAAGAGAGACAGTTTTTTTTGATATAAAGTATAACTGAAATAAACAGCCATTTCATTTTTATCCTACAATCATTTGCCGTTGTCTCACCATGGGTTTCTCACCCATATTTCTAAAGGCCTGGTTTCAGGTAGTCTAAGAATACATCATTCCTTTTAGTCGGGTTTGGAGGAATGTGTGTTAAAAATGTGACTGGGGATTGCACGCAGTGTCTGGAACTGAGAAGAGAGACACACAGCTTGGGTTTCCACCCACACATCTATCAGTGTGATCCTAACGTTTTCTCTTCCTCTTTATTTTAGGTTTTCTGTTGAGTCTATAATTATACTAGATCCCTAGTGGAGTTAGTAGATGTACTGATGGGGGGTCAGCAGGACATCAGCTGGATAAACTTCTCAAAAACTCAACAGAATTCCTAATGAGATGATTGAAGCTATGCTCTATTAAATATTTAAGGTCCAAAATAGACCAGTAGAAAATAACTTCTACACAGAAACTGCATGGGAGGAATTTTAAGCTAAGGAGGCACACACATACACAAAGCAATCAAAAGCAAGAACTGCAGACTTACAGGTACGTTCTTCATTAACGTATTCTGACACAGTAATAACTTCTGGTTACATAAGGCACACGACAGAGAGCAGACAAGACTATTGGTCTAAGTGTCTTAAAAATATTCCCTAAGAAGTGGGAACTCTGTCTCCTCTGAAGGGAGTGTGGAAGATGGTGGGAAGCAGGAGCTGAGTCATTATTTGAGGGCAAAGTACCAGAAGTCCCGTGACCTGTGATTTCGCTCTATCACCAGTGTCAACCTACGGCCAGAAAATGGGGGGCCTTCGCAACATAGAGACCCATAATCCTCTGATTAATAAGCTTCCCAATTCTCCAGCCAGTAACTTTTGTTACACTGAAGTTTTCCTTTGAGAGGGTTGACAGTCTCCATAAGTTAGGACCCGAATGTCCCCTTGGCTCACCATATCATAGATGCAGAAGTGGTCAGGGAAAGAGTTAAAATACTCCAAATCTGACCTCCTCCTTCCCACACACACCCCCATAAAGTCCCTACACCAATAAAGTCTGCCCTGGATATCTCTGGGAGTCTGAGAAGCGGTCTTAGGCGTGCCTCTCTAATGGTTTGTGGGTCCTGGGGCATTCCTTCTTCAGGCTCTCACATTCCTCACCAGCATGCCAGCCCACCACCATTGCTGATAGTGCCTTCCGTGCTCTTTAAAACAGGCCCTGGTGCACCCAACGCTGCCAGTCACAGGTACCAGAGCATGCTGAGCTCCCCACAGAGATGGTGAGATCACCTCGCCCCCATACCACATCACAGTCTCTACAAATACCTTATTCCCTTCTCTCACGATCTCACAGAGAACTTCCAGCTTCTTCAGGTTGACCCCGAACCCTCAGTCCATGCACCCTGGACAACAGGGAGGCTAGGGGAAATTTCTACCACCAAAAGACTCTAGTGTTAATACCTCCACCTTCTCCTTAAGCCAAATAAGCCCACATGCAAATCACCTTGAGCCCTCCAACTCCCCAACCTCATCAGACAAATCCAGATGAGTCTTAATTTCCTTTTGGGGCTGCCTGGACCCCTTGGCTCCATATACAGTTACAAAGGCAATGACAAAAGGAAAAATGCCCACACCCCTCGGGCCACAGATGGCCACTTGGGGCATCTATGGCCTTGCTGCTCCACTTTAAGCTTGACCTTGATATTCATCTTAACCACATTTCAGTAAAATGTTTGGAGAATTGTGTTAGATGATGTTCTCTACCTCAAGTAGGAACTTCCTCCAGAGATGGACCTGCCCTTTATTATGCTGTAAACAGATCTGGCCCCGACTCTCAACCAGGGCTTAGAAAATTTGGAGCGCATTCAGAGAGATGTCAAAGGATGATTAAATATTTAAAGCACTGAGAAATAATGGAAGAAAGCAAAAGCCTCTGGGGTCACTGGCAGCATCCCACAAGAGAAACAACATGGGTTTCATAACAGAGAGACCTACATTTAAATCCCATCTCTGTCTTAATAACCGTGACCATGAGCATTTGCTTAACTTCCCTGAGTCCCAGTTTTCTCACCTCTGAAATAGAAATTATATGTGCTTTACAGATTGTCTATATTGTCTGTTATCTAATAAAAGATATTAGAAATATAATGGGAATTTTTTAAATGTGTAAAATGTAAGCTCCATTTCTTCTCAGTCACAATTAAAAGATTGGAAAATTTGGGAACTAAAACTCTTGCGTTACAGAAATAACAGAAACAATGCCACCACATACCCCCCACCCAAACATAAGCCTGCTGCTGTGTAAGAACAGTTGAATCAAAAGGTCTCTTATGATTTTGAAATACAGAAATATTAAGACTGGTCCCATCAGCTGTCCTATATTAGTGCCTTCCCTGCAACTTCCAGTTGATTCGTGAAGTAAATACATGTTTTCCGTGAATTGGGGATATATAACGATTTTGCCTTTAATGCTAATTTAAGACTAGCAAGCAAATTCAACTTAAGATTAGCAAGCGAAGTTATAAATAACAAGCATTTCTTTCTATATTCTGAGTTGCCATCTATGTTATTTTCACTGCTATAGGACAGATGAAGAAAGGAAAAAAAGACATAGATATATCTCAGTAGTCACATTAAAATAGTCATATTAGAAGTATCAGTAGCCATACTAAAATAGGAAGAAAATCTCACTGTAGCTAATTGGTATTTTTCTTGAGCTTCTGTATAAAGTAAATGGCTTTTATGTACCAGGAGTACTTTTGATTTGTAAGGTACACTTTGTATATGAAGGACAACACAAAGGAAAAGAAACTCTCATAAAGATGAAATAGTATTCTTGTTATAGGAATAAAGTTTTTACCTGAAATCTCTCCAAAAAGTGGTAATAAATAGGAATATCATATATTATGCATAAATAAGTAAAATTAATTATATGGAACAAATAATATTAGAAAGTAGCAAATTATCCTGAGCTGTGACAAAAGTTAATAGGATGCTTCTTCGTGGTTGCCGTAAGACACTGCCTGGTGTCAAAATAGATCAGTCATACACATAGCAGGAGCCTCAGGTACTTGTCTCCCCTTACCCTGGGAGAAAGAGTTGAAGCAACATGCCAAGAGAAGCATAAATATCGGATACACTCCTGGCACTCTCTGTACGCTTACCACTTACAAATTGGGAATCATAAAAAAGATGTCTAAGCCAGGATGTATATGCCAGGTATACATAAATATGATTTAAGAAATAAGTGGTCTTGATTCAACTCTAAGCCTTAGATTTTATAAAATTTCTTCCCTTACATAAAGGGGAATTTCACGAGGGTAATCAGTTTCAGACACAAGTTTTAAGGAAGAAATGAGGTTTTTTCTTTAAAAGGTCTTCAAAACTTTACAGTTGTGATATAAATTTTAAATTTGAAAATTGAAAGAGCTCACAATCCGTGAAATGCTCATGGCATTTCCAGAAACACTTTTTAAATTGCTACAGTATCCGTTGAATATGTATTTATGCATTTCTCAGTGAATTATTCTCCCTTGTTAACTAGACTGAGAAAAGGCAATAAAATATTCAGCTGCCTCATGCAGTCTTTCTGATAAAGAATTCAGCTATAACAGCTACTCAACCAGCCAATGTCTTATTCAGGGATGACCTGAAAACTCTCATCCCACTAACCTTTGATAAAACAGTTTCCCTACTGAAGAACAGCAAATAAATGAAAATTGAAACTATCACATTTGTCTAAATCAAAGAGCAGGTGTTCATTGTCTTTTTCAGAGGAGAGCTTATATGAAGTCACTTTGTTCTGCGTTTACTTTGCATTTTCTCAAGTCACAAGGATTTCCCTTTTGGAAATTCTGTTCGTTTAGAACAGTAGAACGCTGAAGAGTGTTGTGTGAAGGCGCTACACAAATCTAGCAGGATTCTGTAATGATTTGAAAGAGCCCCTGCAGCTTTGAAAGGGAGCTCTTAGAAGAGGGCCAGCCATCTTACAGAAGAGCTGTGGAAAGCAGCCCATAGCACATTCCAAAAACTTGCCTGATAGACCGGGCAAGTCAGGACCTCATTCACATTCACAGTCACACACAATTATGCATTCGTAATTGTGTGCATTTATGCACATGATGATCTTGGGTGATACCAGGAGCATAGACAATGAAAATCACCAGATAACCCCACCATCTCATTTAAACAATTAGTTTCAAATTTATGTCCTTCCGAGATTTTCATTAGAACTGCTAAACCTAAAATAAAAGAAAATAAATGTGACTAGATTGAGCTTCTCTTTTTGTTGTTTTCTCTTTCTGTGTTGCTAAAAGGAGAAAGAGGGGCAAGATATGTGAAAGGGGAAATAAGGGAACTGTATAATCTGTATCTAGAAAACAGGCTCTGAACAATAAAGATATAGATATAAATCTGCAAATAGAGAAATAGGACTGGGAGTCATTTTTTTCCTTATAAGAATCTTAATATTTAAGAACATAAGAACAATTCACCCTTTAGTCCATTATTTAAAAATTTAAATGATATGTTGGTTATATTAATTGTTGCTAATTGAATGTGATTCAACCTTGGATCTCACAGCACTTTGCAAAAAAAGTTTGATGAATATTTAATTCCAATTTATTGAGATAACTATTTTCTTCCAGTCTGACTGCATCCCCTATGGTTTCACACAGCTTGGTAAAATGTGGCTGAAGACCTGGCTACTCACTTTTACTCAGTCATCTCTCTTTGCTTCTAAAGTCATCACAAAGACTTTTGCGTCTAAAGTCTTTACCCCTTACTTGTCACTTTTGCATACATTGCTGCTTTGTAACATTTCTTAACTCTTTTCCTTAAATAATTATCTCACTTCCCTTGTGTGTATTTTGTGCCTTCCCAAATGTATTTCAACCTTTTTGATATCAGAGATAGAATCTTGGTTATGTCCCAAAGCATATAGATCTCAAACACCTCTGAAAGCCAAGGCTCTGTGTGTGTGTGTGTGTGTGTGTTTAGAGATCAGAGAAACTCATCTGAATGTACCAGGGCCATTTCTCATTACCCAGAACCTGTGGAACAAGGTCAGCCTACAAAGACACCTTCAGTTTTGTCTAGACCAAAAAGAACGGTGAGCCCAGTAGAATAACTCCTGACTGGCCTTGGACATAGACCTTAAACTTGCAGTTTATTTTCTGCTTCTAACTTCACTTCTAATATCATTCATCAGACCATGGCCCCGAGGAAAGGGGAATGAGGAAGGGGTGATCAGACCTCCCAGCATCGTCGTATGGGTTCTGGTGTCTGGAGGTGGGTGGGTGAGACATGTAAAGGGACTGAGGCCATGTTTTACGCCTTTCTTATCTTCCCTCACCACCCTTATCAATTTCCACACCAACTGGGTCAGTGTGTGCTTCTCACTAAGGGCAGAGTTCAGGAATGGCACTGGAAATGGGGAAGGGGATTCATTTATTCAGTCATTGATAATTCCTGGAGTCCTACCGACCCTGTCCTAGGCACTGTCTTAGGACTAAGACTGCAATGAAGAAGAAAATGGGCAAAGTTCCTCCTCACATGGACCTTCTGTTCTAGCAAGCAATGGGTAACATGGCAGAAAGCAAACAATAAAAGAGCACATAAAAAATAAACAAGCAATAATATTTACTAGTGAAAAATGCCCCAAACAAGATAAAACAGAATGGTATAATAGAGATACGGGTGTTAGGATGGGTGGCCATTTAGGCGGGTGGTCAGATAAGACCTGGCTGAGAAATAGACTTTTAGGCTGACACCAGACTGAGGTGAAGGAGCCAGTCCCTGAGCTTCATGGAGCAGAGGTTCTCTGCTAAAGAAACAGCAAGTACCTGACTGAGTTTTGTGTTCAAAAACAGAGAGAAGTCCTGTGAGGCTGGAGCATGGTGAGCGATGGGCAGAGTGGTACAAGAAGAAGTCAAAGAAGTAAGACAAGCCAGGGCCTGCAGGCCTTTTTAACCTCAGGAATGATTCGGAATTTTCTTCTAAGTGCAATAGAAATCCAGTGGCGGGTATGGCACAGATGTGATGTACTCAGACCCAACTTTCCAAGATGGCTGTGGTCGCTACGTGGAGAATGGTGGGGATGGAGCAGAGATAGGTGTGGAAGCTGGGCCATGCTATCACAGTAGCCAAACTGGCTTGAAGTGAAGCAACCAGTGGAGATGCAGAGGAGGGGTGGTTTCGGGGTAAGATATACAGGTGATGCTGAAGAACTGGAACACAAGGAGTAAACAGCAAAAAGAATCGAGGATAGCTTTTGGGGTTTGGACTGAGAAACTGGGTGGAGAGTTATTCCAGTTACTGAAATTGGGAAGCAACAGGCTTGGAAGAGGCAGAGGGGGAAAGTAAGAGTTCTGTTTTGCGGCTGGTGGGAATGCACACTGGTGCAGCCACTATGGAAAACAGTATGGAGAATCCTCAAAAAACTAAAAATAGAAATACCATGTGACCCAGCTATCCCACTACTGGGTACCTACCCAAACAACTTGAAATCAACAATCCAAAGTAACATATGTACCCCCATGTTCATTGCAGCACTATTCGCAATAGCCAAGACATGGAAACAATCCAAGTGCCCATCAACTGATGAGTGGATAAAGAAGATGTGGTATGGGGCCGGCCTGGTGGCGCAGAGGTTAAGTGCTCACATTCCGCTTCAGCGGTCTGGGATTTGCCGGTTTGGATCCCAGGTTCAGACATGGCACCGCTTGGCAATCCATGCTGTGGTAGGCATCCCACATATAAAGTAGAGGAAGATGGGCATGGATGTTAGCCATGTGTTCCTCAGCCAGTCTTCCTCAGCAAAAAGAGGAGGATTGGCGGCAGATGTTAGCTCAGGGCTAATCTTCCTCAAAAAAAAAATTTAAAAAAATAAAAAAAAGAAGATGTGGTATATATATACAATGGAGTACTACTAAAGCAGAAAAAAAGACAAAATCGTCCCTTTTGCAACAACATGGATGGACCTGGAGGGAATTATGCTAAGTGAAATAAGCCAGACTGAGAAAGACAAACTCTGTATGATTTCATTCATATGTGGAAGATAAAGAAACACATGGACAAAGAAAACAGTTCAGTGGTTACCAAGGGAAGGGAGTTGGGGGTGGGCACAGGGGGTGAAGGGGAGGACTTATGTGGTGACACACAAGAAATAACGAACAACTGAAATTTCACAAGGATGTAAGCTATTATGAACTCAATAAAAAAAAGTCACTGGAAAAGAAAAGAGTTCTGTTTTGCTGTGTCAAGTTTGAGATGATGATTATACTTCTGAGTGAAAATTTTAGTCAGTCAAAGTAGTTCAGAGACTAAAAGGCACGAATGGGTTCAATGATCAGCATTTTAATCTGTGGAACGTAGCTATGGAGGGGACAGAAATAAATGACAGTCTTCCCTTCCTTCAGGAGCAAACAGAGCCCTGGAGAGACAGCCATGTCCACAGCTGGGTGTATGATAGGTAAGATCTTTGGCAATTGCTGGAACAGGCCCCTAAAGAGCATTTTAGGAACATTAACAGAGAGGGAGTGATTCTGACTCGTGTCCCCTTTGATCCCACTGCTGTCATTCTCCTTTTCTGCAAGACTTTGCTACCTTCCCACTTCAGTTCCTTTGGGTCAGACTCTATAACTCTTCCAGGCCCATCAATTTTTAAAGCTATTAGGGGAAATTGTGATTATTTTTCCACGGCTAATTCCAAAATGTTATCAACACTTTACGGAGTTAAAGATTGTTTGTGACGATGTTGCTAGCTTGGGCTTCTACTGTGGACTTCGGATTTCATATTTTAGGGGCTTTTAAATGCTTTTGCAGGTCAAATACTAGAGCACAGCCTTAAATCAATTTTAGCACTTTTTAGCACAACACTTACACTATTTTGTTGGAACTAAGTGTCAAGGACCATATGATCTTTGGTGCCCAAATTCTCAGAGAACTTGCAGTTTCTGATGTAACATTTTTATAGATAATTTCTTTATTAAATAGATGGTTTATAAGTATTCAGAAAAGTGAGCAATTGGTGAAACCAATTACAAACAGAACATTATTTTAGTGCAAAACAATTTTTAATTCCTTGTGCTTTTCTTAGTGTAAGGTTTTAATGTGACTTAAATATGTATTTAACTGTAGCCATTACAGCCTATAAAGGCAAGAATCTGTGAACTAACTAGTGAAAATTTACATCATGAGTGGGGTAGGCTTTGGAAGAGCCACAACAAAATAATGACCAAAAACACACAATACCCCTCCCCAAACTGCGGATGGTATTTCTTTGTAAATAATATGTCCAAAGGAATATGTCTCATCAATAAATCAGTATAGATTCTGATCAAAAATATCTTTTTAGGAAAATGTGGTCTTTAGCAAGAGAAAACCACTTATTTTAAACACCCTGCTCCACTTCAAAGCTCCCTGCCCGCCCTGATGTCCTGCCCTCTGCCACCGCATGAATCACTTCCCCATCAGAGCATCACAGGATGTTGGGTCCAGAGAGAACCTTAGAGAGCATCCAAGTTGGCCACCCTGTCCACTCGTGTGAGCACACTCACTTTATACACACGAAAAATCTGAGCCCCAAGAAGCTTGGTGATGTGTACATGGTAACATCACCGGGACAAGAATTCTTCAAGTTCCCAGCCATAAGCCATGGAAATAAATCCTCAATCCTTCCATCAATTAATATTTTACTTTCCTTTGTAGAGTTGATCTACAGGTAGAGAAAATAATTTTATTAAAGGAATCTACTCTGAGATACGAATCCCCTTCCTCCATACTCACCAGAATTATTTGCTGAATTATTATTAAATTAATTATTATTAAAGAATTATTTGCTATTGCAAACACATCTCTAAGTGGTGATATTTCAGCAATGGGGCAGTTTTAGGGGCAGGGGATCTTTGCCAGAGCCATTCAAACCACACACTTACCTTCACCGCTTATGTTCTCTGAGGACACTGATGTGTCCTGTGAAAACCACCAATTCTCTAACATCAAGATATGAGGCTCCAGGCAGCAGACACGATCAAGAACCCCTGCCCCAACCAGAGGAAATGAAGCCTCTGGCTGTAGGGAGGGCTTGCTGTAGTTCTCAATACCCAAGTTCCTGGAGTCCCCACGCCCTGACTTTCAGACCACAGCAGTTGAAAGGATAGCAAGGAGACTTCCTCAGCTCCCTTCACTCTTGCCTACAGAAGGAGGGACTGGGCAAAGGTGTGTCTGTGATCCTCATATCCCTCCCCCACTATTTGTAGTTGGTTGCTTGGGCCCTGGTGTCCTAGTCCAGTTCTTGCCCTCAGTGATGGTGACAACCACTACCTTAGGGGTGGAGGGGTGTGCTTCCCAGCGGCTGGTCCTGTATGCCATCCCTAACTGACCCATCCCACAAAAATAACAAGGATGCAGAGAATCCCTGCTGCCGGTGCCCTGGGACTCACACCCAGGCGATCCCAGGAGGTCACCAGGACAGTTTACTGCTTCAGTCAGTTTAACTCTCCCCCTTTCTCTAGCTCCCCTCTCTCTTTAGGAAAAAGAAAATGACAATAACAATTTTGAGAACCCTGTACTTGCCTACTAAAGGTGCCCCCCGACCCTCTTTCTTCTCTCAGGGAGAGTGTTGCTGGGCTCATAAGTTGAGTTTGGCCCCAAGCTGTGCTTCTTCAGGGGACTCCTCCAAGTGAGTCCAAGGGAAACTCAATCCAAGGGAAGTCGCCCTCCACCCCAGCCTCATCCTGTGGAGGAACATGAGCTCTGCCTCTGGGGAGCTCAGGGATAAGACGTAGTTCTGAAGGGCAAATATGGCAGACTGCTTTCTTAGCCTGCTCCAAAACAGTCCTCCACTCTTCAGTGATTTCTCAGAGTCTGGTAGCCAGCTCATAGAACAGAGGCATCTGCTCCCATTTAAAAGAAGTTAGAGCATATTAGATTCAGCTTTGAAGAAAAACAACTTTAAATTTGGAGAAAGGCCTTTGTTTAATCACATCAAGTCTGTGTCACAAGCTGAAAAATGCCAGGAAATTCCAAGCTAAAGGGATGTACTTCATCTATAACTCATACCATGGGGCTTATTTTTATTCTTTCATATGCCTGCAAACAGAGGATGAAGCAACAGAAAAACTCTGAGTTGCGTGCGTTTTGTTTTTTCTCTTTTTCTTTTTGGGTCTTGTCAGTTTGTGTCATAACCTTGGCATTACTCTGCCTTTTTTTTCATTTAATAAGACTATGAGATTAGACTGGTCCTGTTCTCCTATTTCTTGTTAGTGCTGAACAAGCACTTTTGGCACTCACAGCTCAAATTTCTGCCATGTTGCTCTGTGCCTTTGTATGTTTGGCTATGAACTCAAGTGTCTTGACCTACCATCTATCTTTAAGGCCTGAGAAAGAAATTATTTTAGCATTCCTGCTCTTAGCTCATATATATAAATCTTGGATCTATGACATGTCTGCAGCTCTGAAGTTAGCACAGCTATGAAGAACAAAAGGAGGGGAGGGAATGGGGTGGGGGTGGCGGGCAGGAAGGAAAAACCACAAAGACTCACAAGCAGAATAGTATTAAATCTCCTGCCTTGTGCCCAGGCATGGGTTCTGGATCTTATAAATGGGATGAAGAATGTATGTAACTCCAAAAATATGTAATTCTTTCTCTTTTAAATGTGGAAAGTGTTCTTTATTTTTTTTTAGAAGATTAGCCCTGAGCTAACATCTGCTGCTAATCTTCCTCTTTTTGCTGAGGAAGATTCACCCTGAGCTAATGACTGTGCCAATATTCCTCTATTTTGTATGTGGGACACCTCCACAGCATGGCCTGGTGTGTGGTGCGTAGGTCCACACTCGAGATCTGAACATGCGAACCCTGGGCCGCCAAAGCGGAGTGGGTGAACTTAACCACTATGCCACTGGGCCAGCACCCAAAAGTGTCCATTTTTCAGTCTGAGTGCCCTGAATTTCTGTATTGATTTTAGAGTTGTGTGGTATATAATAAAAATATGGAGCTTGCCACAGACAGCACAGCTTACCTTTTCAAGGATCTGAAAGCTGATCACTCCAACTGTGTGAGAATAAAGGAGAAATAATTAAATATTAACACCGAGTGTAGCCTGGTGACATAATCATGATTATGATTGTCAGTCATTAGAACAGAACAAAGGATGCTAAGGAACAGTGATAGGAATATGGCTTTAGTGAAACAGAGAGTGCTCTGTAATAGATAAAACTTTAGGATTAGTTCCCGATTAATTAATAAGTATTTATTGAGGACCAATCAACTATACACTTCACTTACTGTAAATGTAACCTATGGAACCTGCCCTCAATGAGCTTCCAATCTACTTTCAATATGACAGTATAGGATATAGGATACATGATAGTGCATGTGCAGACACCAGGACTTAAAAGTTCACGAGCAAGGACTGCTCATGGGAACCTGCAACCACTCCTCCAGTGGGTAAATCCGTGACTCTAGAGTCATACAGACTTGGGTTGGAATCTCACCTTAAGTCATTTTTTCAACAGTATTTACTGAGTGCCCACTCTGCATCGGTGTCTGCAATGGACAATGGTGGTGAAGCCGTGAGAGTAAAAGAGAAACAATCCTTCCCCTCTTAGAGGGACACATACATTAGTAATCACACAAATGTAAAATCCCAAATTTTATGAACACTAAGGGAAAAGTTTGGGGGAAGAAAACAGTGAAAGGAGGTTCCAGTTTAGACTGGAGTCAGGCGAGGCATCTGTAAGGCAGAAGCCAGAGTGAATATCGTCAGGCCTGCCAGATGATCACGGAGCAAAGGAGAGATCAGAGTCAAAGAACAGGGCTTACAGCAACCCCACCCCACCCCCCCCAACCCCACCCCTGGGAAAAATAGTGTATCACTAGGGATCGAAATGATCTTGTCCATGAATCAAGCCACCTGAAGCTCAATCTTCTCATTAGTAGAGTTGAATATGTAAATACCAACCCCAGATTTACATTAGAAAGTAACTAACTAACATCTTTACAGAAACAGCAGGATATCTTAGGAAAACTTACTGAGACCATACTAAAGGTCCGTTAAATGCCTACTGAGGAGCACCACAGACATAATGGAGAAAAAAATAGGTAAAATATTTACAGTACCATAAAGAGGAAACAAATCCTAAAGCGTAAAGGGAACCATGATGTCTGCAGTGGGAGATAATCGTGGGGCCCTTAAGAGTCAACACTTTTTTTTTTTAGTTCAGTAAACTGTTAGATTTATGAGGCAATACGTTCATGAGTTCATATAACTAAATATACAAACGGGCCTATTTGTTTTGGATCATTCAGTATCTGAGAGTGAATTATTCATTCAAGTATTAATAAATTAGAATTTTTTTATTTGGCAGTTGACAAAATTTACTTAAGGAAATAAAAGAAATATCCACCAAGTTTGGACTGGCTTATGCATTTTTTAAGCTGGCTCAAATCTCCAAGTGTAGAAGAAAGTTCAAGTTATTTATTAATGTGTGTCTTTTATTCTGCTGATTTATAGTACATGTAAAAACAAATCCTGAGATTGTTTGGAGCTCCAGTATGAAAACAGCAAGAATTTACCTGGCTATTATTTAACCCAATGATAATACTGACTTTGGTACCAAAGAGAAATATGCTATAAGAAACAAAGCCGATGGAATTTTCCTCTATTATGAATCAACATTTAACGACTTCTGTAACTTCTTTCCCACGACTTGAATATTCTTTTTCTTTTGTATTCTTTACTGAAATATGTTTTTGGTGACTTTGAACTTCTGAAAACAATTACAGTTTTGGCCCATTCTTATCTAGATTCAGTAGGGAAATGTTGTTCTATCATCCACTCCATACAAAAAATAATAGCCCCCAAAAGGTGATGTGTAGTCTCAGATCCATTAGGATTCCAATTTTTCCTAGAAGCAAAACAAAAGACTATTTATTTGACTCCCTTCTTCCTTAAAAAAATCATGGCTATTAACTTCACTTTATTCTGTTTTCTTACTATATTGTTCAAACACCTCTCCTCCAAAATATGTCTTTGCAATTCCTTTTGTTCTGCTTTCTTTGCTGAACTTAATGGAAAGTACAAGAATCTGCATGCTGTTTGCTTACGAATTGCAGAAATTGTGCACATGGCTTGGAAATTTTACAGCAATATCATAGGAAATCTGTCCAGGTATCTGTCACTGCCCATTCTTTCCAGCACTCTCAATGTCACTTTCTTTCAATGGATGTTGGCAAATATGTTTGTCCTCCACTCTAACTCCTAATATTGAGAGAGGGAAAAACCACAAAACTTAAATCCCTGAATTGTCCCATCTTTTTTAATCTGACTATCATCGTTAGAGTTGTTTTCACCCTTACGCTATCTATAGCTTAACAGAAAACCACATCCTTTCTCTTAAACTGCAGTTTACATACAGCATTTTTCCAGACCCTGATACATAAGAGGCAAGTGAAATAATAATTCCCTTCCTTTCATCCTTTTCACACATCTTGCTACGTCTTTGATCCATTATTGCTAGATAACTGATTTAAATTGTAGTTTAATAAAATTAATCATTATTTCTTTGTCAAAAATCTCCTGTTAAATGTGTTTCTGTGAATTTGACCTGTGGATTTGCCTTAATCCTCCATTTCAGTTCTCTCTCATTCATCTTGTCTAAACGTAGTTTTCTCAAAGGACCTTTTGCTCATCTCCTGTCTTCTAATTGCCCCAACAATCCCTTGCTTCCCTAGCTGTCACCAAAAGTTGTATTCCGGGGAAGATTTCAATCCAGGAGCATGTCCTCACCAATTAATAAATGACTGCTCACCACCGTTGACTGCCTACTCTGTGGCTACTCCAGCGCCCTGCTAGATTCTGTTGGCTATAAAATTATAGATCAGATACAGACTTTATCCTCAGGATCCAAAGTTGGTTTGGACACAAAGCAGTGGATAAACAATTTAGTCCTCAAGTTGCACTAAGTCATGTGAAGAGAATTTAGAGAAAAATAGGATAATTAAATCTGGAATACACATTGAAAACTCCATGGGCTGGGTCAAATTTTGATACATAAGAGGAAGATGGTAATCAGCCTGTGGACCAAATAATATTCTGCTCAGTGGAATGCAAAGCAAGAGAATCCCAATATGCATTGTGCTTTGTGGCACATTTGTTAGGCT
Source organism: Equus asinus (assembly GCF_041296235.1). NCBI lineage: Eukaryota > Metazoa > Chordata > Mammalia > Perissodactyla > Equidae > Equus > Equus asinus. Next base: position 48,318,653 of record NC_091813.1, read on the forward strand.
CGGAGGAACTGATTCCTGAATATTAGGTAGCAATGATTCCGCCTAATTAGGTTTTTTTGGAACAGTAGTTGAAACAGCAAGAGCTGAGCGAGAGCATAGTGACACTCATGTAAACTTCCCATTTTACCACACTTTACAGGTTTTTCAAAGCGTTCCACATTTATCGTCTTATTTGACTCTGTAAAGCAGATAGGAACCATATATTTCTTTTTAAAAATAAGGAAATTGAGTCTTAGTGTAAGAATCTTATCTGGTGCCTTCTGGTATTAGATGCAGAATGATAATGAAAACACAGGCCTTGTGATCCCAAGCTCAGAGCGCTTCCCACCCTCGCAAATGCAATAAAAAACTTCCCAGTCAGAAATCATACAGTAATGATTTTCCATGGATCTGTTCCATAGAGGTAAGGCTTATGGAAAAGACTAAGTGTATTTCTGAGATTGATTTGTAAAATTTCTAATTACAGATTGCAGGGGGAAAAAGCAAACAGCTAGGGCCTGGCCTGGTGGCGCAGCGGCAAGCCATGCTGTGTCAGGCATCCCACATACAAAGTAGAGGAAGATGGGCATGGATGTTAGCTCAGGGCCGGTCTTCCTCAGCAAAAAGAGGACGATTGGTGGCAGATGTTAGCTCAGGGCTAATCTTCCTCAAAAAAAAAAAAAAAAAGGAAAAAACCAAACAGCTAAAAGTAAGACATAATTCTTTTGGTTTGCATAATAATTATTTTAACTATATATTTAAGAATAGATTTTTTAAGTTTTTAAAAAAATTTCAAATGTCTACTTTATGTATGACCATTTGCATATTACAAGTCCCAGAGATGAACAGAAATTGTTCTCATTGCCCACCAAAAGCAGAGTTCACATTCACCTTATGACCAGTGGATTTTAAGATGCAATTCTACCTGAAGGCTGTTTGAATTCTTTACCTAGTCTTCAACTTTCCCAGTACGGCTATTAATTAGATAGCACTTTCTTAAAATACACAAATACTTGTGTGTTCTATTCTTTGTTTGCTTAAAATGCAAATATTTTAATTACCTGCATATTTGAAAATCCTAAGAATCTTGTCCATATGGAGAACTCAGTAACACATCATGGAATCTGGGCAACCATATTGCTATTGCCACCATTTTTTCTTAACAATCCACATATATTGTAAACTTGGGGACTATGAATTAAGTCCTTAGCTTGACCAGGAAATGTACTAATATTACAGATAGTACCTCATTTAACTCTCTCAAGAATCCTGTTAGGAGAGTTTCATTACCCACATTTTATACATGAAGAATTGATTTTTGGTAGTAACCGGGTAAAGAGAGATCATTTATTGTGGTCATTCCATCAATGGAATACTTTCATAAAAAGGAAGGTATAAACATATCTGCCCTTGTTGTTGCCTCTCTCTGTTACCCTAAAAAGTAATAGTATTAAGTTAGCTCTTTTCCCCCTGATAAGAGAGGGTTGTGGTGCTATAAATAAATTGCAGCAGCAGATATTCAAATGGATGCAGAGTTGCTTTCATTGAAAACCACCCATTCCCATTAATTACACTCACCTGGGGCTCCTGCTAGACGCCGTGGAACGACTGTGTGGTCCACTGCCGTCTGGGTGACATTTTGCTAACAACAATGTATATAAGAGCCAAAATTGACTTCATTTGTCTATCCATATCCTTAACTGGGTCAATGCCATTCATTCTTTGCCAGCAGAACAAATGCTGAGAGCAGCGCCCCCTCCTCTGTGCCACCTTGCGAAGCCGTCTCTCTCTCCTCCCTCCTGAAACATCTACTCCCTTAGGCTATGGGATAGAGTCAAAAGAACTTACCAGCACATTGGATTTAACCCTTAGTCTTCTATAAATTGGGTAAGTTCAATTGCCCTCAGCAACTATTTTTTTGTTTATTCACTCATTTATTTGGCATATATTTATTGTCTACCTATATTGATGAACTAACAGGCATCTTGCTATCACTGGTGATACTAGTGTGACTTAATATGTTCTCTCCCAAGACTACATATTTGGATTTTAACAACTGCCTTAGATCAAAGTAATGAACGTTAAGCATTGACGAATACGCAAGAGGCTGCACATTTGGACAGAAGCCCTCACCAGCTGCCCTTGGGTTCTGCCTGGCAGCATTTACTCCATCTACAAATAATTCCAGCCTTGGCCATCTACCCTCAGGATTCACTGATGCCTTCTCAAGTATGAATCCTTGTTTTTAGAACTCTCTCCCACCAGAATGTGGGTGTGTTTAGTTCCGCTGAATTCCAGCATAAAATGTATCTGATAGCTGGATATGTCAAAATTCTTTTGATAAAAAGACATTTTCAGAGCCAAATTCTGGGAGCGTGTTTTCTCCACAGTACTTTATTTATGCCGCATTTTTATGTGAACAGTTCTAGGAGTGAAGGGAGAGAGGTGGAGAGCGGGAGAAAAAGTATGACAGTTCCTTGCTTCAGAGGACTTCATGGTGTGGAGGGAGAGATAGATACTAACACATGCTCACAAACACACAAACAACATGGTAAATAAAGGGAAGAATGGGGAATGATGCTGGGTGCAAATTGGAAATGGAGGTACCCCACCTCAAGTGTCAAAATGGATATACTGGTGTCCTATTTGCAGTTACTGCTCTTCACTCCTGTTTCCCAGGGTTGTGACGGGTGAGAAATCTCAATATGCTTATTTTCTTGCGTTTCTATCATTTTACTAGTCAGTCATCTTCCTCCTAGCCTTCAGGACCTTCAGTGCTATCTTCTATGCAGAGGAGTTACATGGGGTCATAAAGGGTTTCTATAAGTGAGGTCCGTGGACCACATGCCTGAGATTCACCTAAGACGTCTGTTGAAAATATGGCTTTCTGTTACTCCACTCCAAACGAATGAATCAGTGGGACTCTAAGCTGCATTTTAACATGCTCTCTGGGTGTTTCCAGTGAACATCAAAGTTCAAAAACTGCACTGAAGAATGACACTAGACTAGAATGACTAAGCCCCCCTTTACTTCCTATCTAAAATGAAGAGCTGGATTAGATCATCTCTAAGATAACATCCACCAAAAATGTTCCATGATTCTAGATTAAATATTTCTATTGTCTTGTTGTATTTCCTTTGGACGCTTTCTATTATTTTTGTGGTTTTTTCCTCCAATGCCTAATTCTGTAAAGCTTTTATTCCCCCTCACTTAGCATTTCTCTTAACTAATGAATATGAAAAAAACCAAAAGAATGGAATGTTTTACTTTGGACATTTAGACAACCTTATGTATAACTGATTTAAGCAATAATGGGAACGCTAGAGTCTGATGGAAGGATTACTCCTGGGAAATTCACTTGGTTAAAACCCAAATCATAAATTTTTAAATGTGGAACAGAGGAGGAGTTTATATTTATGCTCTATTTATTATTAACGCAACCCTCTAGGACGTGGACTTTATTTGCCCTTTGTCTAAAATATGGATCCTAAGCACATCATTAATAAATGAGATGTTCTCAAAACAGATATTTTAAAATGTCGAATCAGAATTAGCTCGGTTCTTGTTAGCTACAAGCCTGCACGTTCTCGCAGACAGAATACTCAGTTTAAACAATTAAAGGTGTTGTGAATGAGTGTTTATTAACTGAGCCATAGCGTTACAGCAGAGGCCCTTTTCCACTTCCTTTCGTCAAACCCATTGAGGATGCGACGCAGAGTGATTTGGCAGGTGGCCACCCTGTAAAGCAGCAGAATGGATTCACCCTGGCAGATTTATATTATAAATTGCCAGACTTTTGCCATTTGACTTGCTAGCATGTTTCTCTTTTTTTCTTTTTGCTTTCCTTTTTTCTTTTTGGTCCTTTATGTAAAAATATATATTCTTCTCAGCAAACCTATAATTCATAGATATAATTAGCATCATGTTAGCTATTAATAATTAAATTGAAACAATGACTTTACAAAATATTTTGCGAAACACGTGGAATTCTTTCCGGAGAATTTTCTCGAGATCACATAGGAAAATCTCTAATGGGAAGGTGACGGGTATTGACGTAGAAATATCAATTGTAAATATCCATGTTCTATGCAGAAGCCCTATTTACCTCCAAAACATGTAAACTATACTTTACGTAAGTGCAAATCATATAATATTTACCCTTGAAGCAGGCCAAAATTTCTTTTTTTCCTTTAAAGGAATTCTAATTTAAGTCAGTTTGAACTTTTCCATTATTGAAATATTTCTTGACTGAATATGTGTGTTGAATTCCCAAACTGATTTCTTTTTTCTTTTTTAAGATTGGCCCTGAGCAAACATCTTTGCCAATCTTTCTCTTTTTGTTTCTTCTCCCCAAAGCCCCCCAGTACATAGTTGTATATTCTAGTTGTAGGTCCTTCTGGCTCTGCTATGTGGTATGTGGGACGCGGCCTCAGCATGGCCTGATGAGCAGTGCTAGGTCCACGCCCAGGATCCGAACCGGCGAAACCCTGGGCCGCTGAAGCCAGACATGAGAACTTAAGCACTCGGCCACGGGGCCAGCCCCTCAGACTGACTTCTTAAGCCCTCTGTATCATATTTTAAAAAACAAAAGAAAACAAATACAAAATCTGCCCTGAAACCTGGGCAAGAATGGCACCTGCCTTGGGCCCTGTGTTTTAAAGGACTCTGCATATCACAAACAGAAAAAAAAATGCATTAATGACAAAATGGGTGCCTACGTCACTTAGGGTGCAGAGCTCAGTTCAAGACCCTGAGCAACACCTGAAACCTTTCACATCTGCTTTCCTGCCCAGCAGCATGCAAGCCCCAGGGAAACACTTTATCACATCTTTTGCCTTATATTCTCAAAACGAAAGGCCACAGTCCTCAAAAGTCTGCAAGTTGTGCCATTGCCAATGTTGGAGACGGACACCACTTCCAAGGGCAGAGAAGATTTGGGAGGCAGACACATTAAATAAGAAAAAAGACAAATGACTTAACTTGCCAAATCTTTCCTCTCAGATAGCATGGTGCAATACATTTTTGCATAATGAAATATGATTTCCCAGTACTGCTGAGAGCATCCATTTTTATGCTTCCATTTGTGTCTGAGTTGGTCATTCTGAAAGTACTTGCAGATTAGCTAGGTATTCACAAAAGTTGCAAGTGGAAACTGACAAACATTTCGTAATATTAAGCAATTCCGATTACTCTTAAATTTCTATATATGTGGTCAAGTAACGTGCCTAAGGCATGATAATGATTCCTTACATTGGCAACTAGATGGACACAAAATGCTAGAATAATATTTTAACACAAAATATTTAACAAGTTTCAATGAAATTTTAAAAATTATTTAAAAATAAATTTTAAAAATAAGTAATTTTATTAAAAAGTTTGGTGTATATAAATTAAAATTGGCATTTTGCCTGTAATTTTAATAGATAAATTTAATATTTGAGAAGAAAAATAGTCTTTCTTGAAAACCACTTTTAATATTTTATATTTACTTCAATTTATATCTTGATAAAAATGTATTCAATGTGTATACTTTTAATTCTTTAGGTTACTCTCAATACAAAAATAATGTAAGAATTTAGCTTATAGCAACATTAATTAGAGCAGAAATGCTCTGAAATAAATAACATGTATTATTATTATTACACATCAAACATACCTGGTTCATAAGCAGAATACCCAAAATGTGCAATAATAATTAAATTCAGTTGTCTTTGATATCTTCTCAACTTTTAATAAATAAAAATTATAGCTTTGCATAAATTCTCTTGTAGTATGAAAGTATGTTTGACAAAGTAGCAGGGTTGAACAAATTTAGTAGAAAGTTTGATGCTTCAGTTTATGACTTTGAAATATTCAGATATACGGTGTGTGTCTAATGTGCAATTTTATTCTTGTTATTGCTTCTCAAATGTTGAGGAAGTCCTGTTTAACAATGTAAATGTTTACTGCAGATGGATACCAAGTCTCGAATTAAGGCAGCCTTGTGTAAGTGGAATGCCTATCCATGTTTATTATTTCATTCAAAGTAAGAGCACACACCACAGTGGCTTAAAAAATTAAATCATAGAGAAAAATCCCAATGCATAGTAATGGTTGGTTCGATTTACTCATTTAGCACATGTTTTATGACAAATACTCATAAACTGTAGACTCGAATTATCCCCACATGGCACAAATACCATTCAAAATCATGAAGTTAACGGCCAACCCTGTGGCATAGTGGTTAATTTGTATGCTCCACTTCAGCAGCCCAGGGTTCATGGGTTCAGATCCCGGGTGCAGACCCACATACCGCTCATCAAGCCATGCTGTGGCAGCATCCCACATACAAAATAGAGGAAGATTGGCACAGATGTTATCTCAGTGACAATCTTCCTCAAGTAAAAAGAGGTGGATTGGCGACAGATGTTAGCTCAGGGCCAACCCTCCACACCAAAAAAAAAAAATTCATGAAATTAGCTGAGAGTTGGGACTTAAGAATCATTTTCACCAAATTTGTATCTAAAAGTATATTCTCAATTAACCTCAGTTCCACTTTTAGAAATCTTAATATACAAAGGGTCAGTTAACTGGTGAATAAAACATTCATTGGCATTTTCAAACTTTGTAGGAGACACTGATTTCTCCATGTTATTATCTGTCTTAATTATGCGTGGTGGTCTTTTCCCCTACTATCTTTTTAGAGCAATTATAACACTCAAGGCATTAGGTTAATAAGAATGGAGGCTTTAAGGTCAGCTTGGAAAAAGAGTCAAGGGAGAACATCACCAAGCTTTGTCACCCCAGAATGGCATTCTTACAAAGATACCCCATCATTTCCTAAAAATATTATGCATTTGCAGTGACTTAAAAGTCCAACAGTGGATCCCCACAGAATAAACTGATATAAGCACAAGCACCTGAATTGGATAAGTGCAAATAGAAGCAGTTCTTTTCAGAAGAATAAATCTTGATAAAAATAGTGATCTCCAGGGGCCGGCCTGGTGGAGCAGCGGTTAAGTGCACAGGTTCCACTTCTCAGCGGCCCGGGGTTCGCCAGTTGGGATCCCGGGTGCATACATGGCACCACTTGGCAAGCCATGCTGTGGTAGGTGTCCCACATATGAAGTAGAGGAAGATTGGCATGGATGTTAGCTCAGGGTTAACCTTCCTCAAAAAAAAAAAAGAAAGAAAAAAGAGAGATGTCCAAAAGCCATATTTTAATATTGAATCACGAAAATATCTATAGGCTATCTAAAAACAAGGGATGTAATTACTCAACTATATGAAAAAACACACATACACAAAAGACATGTACAGTTGTTATCTGAAAATAACCTACCATGAGTATTCACTCAATGCAACAAATTACTCTTTTATTCTGAGATTTTTAAATCCTAGATCAAAGTTACTGTAACATTTCTGGATTTTACTTTGCTTTGTATATCACTTCAGATCATTACCCAAGTAAAAGGTTTAAAAGATACTCTTTTCACCTGTTCACTACTCAATTTTGTTCTGGCCTCCTCTATTTCAAAACATCCTATGAATATATCTGACGTGGGCAAGAGGTTGGTTGTTTTATCTCCTTTATGTGCTAATCTTCCTTTTTCTCTAATTCCCAGAATCTGTGACAGCTGGTGGCCAGAAAACAGTCTATCATTTTGCTAATAATCAGATTTTGCTGTCATTGCAAATAGGAAATGATGCAAATTAAAAAGAGATTTCAGAGGCTGACCCCATGGTCGAGTGGTTAAAGTTCTGCATAATCTGCGTCAGTGGCCTGGGTTTGTGGGTTCGGATCCCAGAAGTGGACCTACTCGACTCATCAGCCATGCTGTGGCAGCATCCCACATGCAAAGTAGAGGAGGATTTGAGCAGATGTTAGTTCAGGGCGAATCTTCCACACCACAGAAAAAAAAAATTTCATCCTAGACATTTGGAAAAAAAAAAAAAATATTTCAAATGACATTTTGAGAGAGCTGGAAAAATAATGCCATGTGTCCATCTTGGAAATGTTAATGTTTTACATGCTGAATGGGGATTCTTGATATACTTTATAGTCAACAGATCAATAAAAGTCCTAGAAGCTCTTGATCATTACTATTATTGTTGTTTATTTTAAAAGTTTTCTTCAAAGGACAGCACATAATTTCTGTAAATCAAGTAAGTTTTGCCAATACTTACACATACTTATATGAATTTTCATGCCATAATTTATTCTTAAATTTGCTTTGAGAATTGGTAATTATTATGATATCCCGCAATTCATTCCTAAAACTTTTTTTTTTTTGATGGGTAAGATTTGCCCTGAGCTAATATCTATTGCCAATCTTCCTCTTTTTTCCCATTTTTTTTCACCCTCTCCCCAAAGCCACAGTACTGAGTTGTATATTCTAGTTGTAGGTCCCTCTATTTCTTCTACATGAGCCGCTGCCACAGCATGGCTGCTGACAGACGAGTGATGTGGCTCTGCGCCCGGGCACCAAACCTGGGCCACCAAAGGGGAGCGCACTGAACTTCAACCACTAAGCCACCAGAGCTGGTCCTCATAAGACTATTTAAGGTTAGCTTTATGACACATACAAATGTGAAGAAAGCTATTTGGGAAAGATAAGTAAAAAGAAAAGCCTTTTTACTTCACAATAGCAACATTTTTTCTTCAAATAGTCTAAACGAGATTAAAAATTTTTAAATGATGGGGTTTTTTTTCTCTCTGTGTACACTGTCTGGGATTGCCATATAGTTTTCTTTCTCTAACTATTGAAAATCACTGTGAAGGCAGAATGATAGTGATGTGTTCTATAGAACAAGATAACTTAGGAAATCAGCATAACACTGAGAAATTATACTTCTTTGGAAAAATCAGAATGAGGCTATGTTCGGATAATTTTTGTATTTGCATTTATTTCTTTGTTTATATTCAAAGTCACGATCTATCCGCACAGCTTTCTGCTCAAATGCATTGTACTGTGTTTGCAATCGATAAACACTATTCTTTAAACTATCAGTTTGCAGACTTGTAGCCTTCGGCTTTCATTTCATTTCCTTCCATTTCAAAGGCTCTTGGTTGCATTTTTACATTTAACTGAGCGTACTTAACAGGGACGTTGCGTAGCCTGCAAACTACCTAGAACTGAAGGGCCACGCTGAAGTTAGTTCAATACCGTGGCCTCACCCACACTCCTTAGAGGATGCTACTGTTCGTGAAGAAACCATTATGTTTCTGGCTTTGATCGTACATTAGCCTCAAAGAGTGAGTAACACATCAGAAAACAGGGCCTTAAATTTTCACATTTTGCACCAATGCTTATTATTTTATACTAATGATTCTATAGAGAGCCCCGGGCCCAGTGGAAATGCAGGCTGGAGGGATTTGTACCCTGTTGACTCGAATGACATCAAAAAATCAAGGAGAATGTTCTCCACTTAGAAATAGCCTGGCTCATGTTCCCAGGGAAGTGTTATTGACAAATTGCAAACTTACACTGGCTTCCTTTCCCTTTTCAGCAACCTTTGAGGTTACTCACCACTGAGACCAGGGTCCAGTCCCACCAGGCTTGGAAATTACCAGAAGGCGCTAATACCCGTTGCTGGAGCAAACCCCGTCCACCAGGCACAGTGATCACAGCAGGGAAATGGCCTCGTCCCTCTGAGTTTCCTTATGTACTTCCATGTACTCTTTAAACACTTTATCAAAAATTGAAGACCGTTTTCTCACAAAACAAGAGTGTGTAGTGACTTTAACAGCTAAAAATGTTATCTAAAGAATGACAGGAGCTGCTATCAGGAAACTTGCTGTTCGAAGTGTAGTCCCCAGACCAGCAATGTCAGCATCACTCAGGAGCTGTTAGAAAAACAGAATCTCTGTGCCCTCTGTAGATCTGACGAACCAGAATCTGGATTTTCACAAGATCCTGGGGTAATTCATGTCAACAATAAAATCCGAGAAGCACAGCTCTAGAACAGTTTTTCTCAAACTATCTGTGGTGAAGGAACTGTTTTTTATTAGTAATTTATTTACAATCTATACTTTTGTAAACTACAATAAAACTAAATTACTAGAATAATGAAATGAAAGAAACAGAGGCATACAAACTACAACTTCAATTTTTCTTTTATTAGAATCACAGACAAAATAATATTCTATCAAGTTTATAAGGTGTTTGGGGATAACTTTCCACAGATGTGCAATATCTAGATCGTCACCGAGTTTATTGATAATTGTTGTTTTATTATGAAATCTATCATCATTTATAGAAGCTCTATTCTTTCAAGCTTCTAATTTCATATTAGCTCTTCAATTTTATCTGCCACTGAAAATCAGGTTGCATGCCTTCCTTGCATGCATACAAGTATTAAAATCACTTGAAAAAGAAAAGCAAACACATTACAGAGACAAGAAATTCTGGTGGGCCAATTCCTATCTTTAAACAGTTGGGACCAAATTATTTCTTATCTTGCAGATGCACAAAGAATGTATATCATAGTGTAAACCTGCTCGACAGAAATTGTCCTCTCTTTCAGCCTCTCACCTCAGCGTGCAATATCAGTAGTTTATAATCCGTTTCCGTATTATCTCATGATAAAGAAAATAATCTCTAATTTAACGCATTAGCCTTTACATAATACAAATTTTTACTATGTTGTTGGGGTACTGCTTATTACAGCTGTCTTTTCATTTTAATACAAAAATTTCCTTGATGAAGGAAGCAGTGCGTTACTTTCATTCTAACCCAAGTTCCTCAAGCTACATAACAACTCCAGAACATTCTTCTGTCACAGCTGGCCCACCATCAGAACGCTGTCGCATGCAAAACTTAGACTCCAAACCAAATTTGTTGATAATGTAATACTTCATCGTTTTCTTACTTTTATACAGTTTCAGAGATAGCATTCATTGTCATCACTGAAGGTCAAAAAAATAATTCTTCCTTCACATCACCATCATGTACAGATTGCACATACGCTAAAAGAATTGCTATGTTAATAATACATGTGCATTTGTCAAGTGCAATAAAAAAAATACTCTGCTGGTTTTGCTTATTCTTTGCATAGGTCTTCCACAGAACTGAGCAGTTTCTGAAAACATCCAACTATGATGTCATTGGAAACACACATAATCTTACCTCTTCTCTGCAGATTTTCCCAGTATTTCTAAGACAGCATCTTTGATTCAGTCTTTCACTAGCGCTTCAGCAGTTGTCTATGATTTCTGATTCTTAGCACCCCAAAGTGCTACTTTACAAAAAGACTGAAAATCACTAATATTAATTAATTACTAAATATTAAGCACCTGCTTCTATTGGCTTTTGAATTTAACAGTCTTTCTTTCAGAATCATTTTGGTTTTAAACCTGTGGTTTATGATTTGTATGTAAATGACCCTCAACTTTTAATAGTTTCTTTACTTCATTAGCCAATACATCTTTACTAATAACCAACTGCGATTTTAGCATTCCGCCACCAATTATGACTACAAAGTAGAACTCAGGGTGTGAGGATCATAATTCCAAGTAAAAGAAGTACAAATTCATTTGGTCTTTACTTTCTTCGAATGACTGTCATAGTCATCATGATCATTTCATTTACTTGTATGTTCATACTTAGAGAAATGCTTCCTTTTCTAGCCAAAAATAATCCAATGAAGCTATTTTACCATACATTAATTAAAAATGCAAATAAATAGTGCATTTTTATGTCTGTTATTTAGCTGATAATATTAAACCATAAATTTAATTTGATTAATATGGAATGATTTGAAAATTACAAGTTATAAGAATAAACAGATGCTTGCATTTTCTCATATTTCTATATATTTTGGAGTTGCAATTTACTAACCTGAAAATGTCACATGTTGCAATATATTCTTACTGTGCATAATTATTATGCATCTCATGCCACATAGGACTCACCGTATAAGTTTGACAGTATAAAACTAGTCTATACTCTGTTCACAGACACAAGTCAGGAGCTTAAATATAACAACAATGTTAAATTGCAATAAAAGCTTCTAAATGCCTCCTTTCAATTTCTGTACATATCTCATTGCAGAGCACCAGAAACACTATTTGCAGTCTGGTGCCAGTTGGTGGATCACACGTTGACTAGCACTGACCTAGTCTGGCTTTCAGTTCTGCTGGGTTTATTTCACTAGGTATGTACTGAGCACTGTGCTGTGCAATGAGCTGGAGGTGATTAAAGCACGTACCTACACTGGAGATGCTAAAAGTCTCCTTAGGGAGACAGACAAGGAAATGCATGGTATATTTACATGTGTATTTGCCCAGGATTTTACTTAGAGTGCCCAGACATGCAATTAATTCAAATAAGGGACTAGGAAAATTTTCCTAGAGAAGATAATGCCTGACCTGCATATATTATGAATGAGTGGCAATGAAATATGGGAAAGTTTTTCATGGAGAGAGCCCTCTTAAGGAAGAGCATGGCATAAGTGCGTGTTGGAGGAAGTAGGGGGAAGTGTGGACACAAGGAACACTTTGGTGCTTCTGAAGGGTGAAGTGCGAGGCAGGACATGAGAGAAAATGGGACTGGAGAGAAAGCAAGTCCGCCTTGTGGAACCCAGGAATTGGACCCATGAGATCTCCTAAGAGGAAAAGTGATTTACTCGTGTGTGTGTGTGTGCGCGCGTGTGTGTGTTTGTGCTCTGCTTCATTTGTGAACATACAGGAGTCAGGAACAAACCACCCCATTTCAGTGATATCCAATCTAGTACGAAACACTCAGCTGTTATACATCTGCCTTTTCTATGGTCTTTAAAATTTTCTGTTACTCTTATGACTTCAAATCCCCCTTTGTAACTATGTACAATTAGTCTTTAATTTCTCGAGAATTGATCTTCCAGTTAGGTATGATTCCAGAATGTTCCTTCTCTCTCTCAAACTAGATCCTTCTCTCTGATACATTGTTATATTCATCTGATCAAGAGGATGAAAAGAACAGGTTACACTGACTTGGGACAATTTCATTATGTGTAGGCCAAGAGGACTTTCTTTAAAATATGGCAGGAAGATGTAAGCTGAAAGTCACTAGAAAAAGAAACGGTTCTTTGCTACGTTTTTTATTAATATATGGCCCTTCTTCACTGCATCCTTCATTATCATAAATAATCAAAATCACTATGCTGTTAGGTTAAATTCCCGTTCTAACTTCCTTTCATAAGCCTACAGACCTTGAATAGCTGGCTGTTTCTTGTGTTCTGACTCTCTTTTTAAAATTCTCTTTGTCCATGAATCCATCACTCACTGTGAAAATAATTTGACCACTTTAAAGTGCTATTGATTTGTTTTTACTTCATGCCTTTTTTCATTTCATTAGGGTAGGAAGCTGGATGTTACCCTTTCCAATTAATTAATGTGTTTATTTGTGAAGTTGTTACTTAAAGGAGCAAACATATCTTCTACCACAATACATTTCTGGAAGCTGTCACAAAACAAATTGTTTCAGAATGAAACCTACTTTTTCATAGAAATAAATTAAAATCAGAAACTATTGTTTTTTGATTCCTTCCATTTGTTTAGGCTTCTCTGTTTTTACTAGCCCTAGCTACTCAGAATAAGAGAAATCAAAAATAAATTCATCAGGGGGCTTGCCCGGTGGTGCAGCGGTTAAGCTCAAACGTTCCTCTTCAGTGGCCCGGGGTTCGCCGGTTCGGATCCCGGGTGCAGACATGGCACCGCTCGTCAAGCCATGCTGTGGCAGGTGTCCCACATATAAAAGCAGAGGAAGACGGGCTGGGATGACAGCTCAGGGCCAGTATTCCTCAGGAAAAAAGAAGAAGATTGGCGACAGACGTTAGCTCAGGGTTAATCTTCCTCAAAAAAAAGGAAAAAAATATTATTTCCATTTTGATGATTAACTCTGAGCAAATAAAATGTTACAGGCAGCCTCTACAATCATTTAAATTCCTAAGACAATGCTCCTCACTGAATAAAACTGATATGAATGCCCACCATAAAAAAAGAAATTAGCACATAAAAATACTATTTTATGACTATACTAACCAGGCTAACTGTAATGTATATGTTACCTAAACATTTAAGAATAATTAATTTGTTTTCTGATTTAGAATTTGGAACAGCTTTTGGACTTGATTTGAGTACCCCTGCCATTTGAGATCATTGACCAGGAAAATTTGAACTACAATCTTTCTTTTCCTTACACAAATATCCTTATCAAAAGAGAGCCTTTCAAAGTTGTTCCATAGACCTTAGAACATTTTCAGAGTCCTAAAATAAGTGCTTAGTATCTTTATTGTTGATCTAGTTCATGTTTCTTAGAATGAAAAGCCAGCTTTTAAAGTAAGGACAAACCCAACACTTTTCCCCATTTTCTTCTACGACCTCAGGTAAAGTTTCTCACCTGAACTTTCCTGATATCTGCTTAATGATCATCAGCGAACAATAAGTCCTGTTATTATCTTCATCCTTCATTGCCATAGGGCCATTTTGAGACTTAGTTGACAGTTGTCACTGGCTTTAACACTTCATTAGAAAAATGAGAGCTATATAAGCGAGCATCCAATAACTACTCCATGCTTTCAAAAGAAACCTCCAAATTGCTCTTGAAGAGTTGTAAAGTCTGGACTAAGGAGTGCTAATTTGTGAGTATGTACTTGGGGTTGGGGATGTCAAGTAGCAAATCAAAGGTGTTGTGACTTGTGGTGTGAATGGTAATTGGCCAGTAAGGAATGAGAGAGACAGTGAAGTTCAAAGTTGCAGGAAATGACTAACCACGAGTAACAATCCAGCAAAGTGCTGAAAATTACAGGCTCCACATTTGCTCTCCTTTCCCTCCACTGCTTCTTCTACAGAACTGCTTCAGACTCTCCACCACACGGGGAGAATAAATCATAAGAGCCAACAAGTACTGGTGTTTGCGAACTGTTCCAATTCTTATGCAACAGCTAACCATTGCTCAGATCCTTATTTGATTATGAAAACAATTTCTTGAAAAGCATATCAACGGTTTGCATCCACATATATAATGAATAACTTGACTTTATATCCTCTGGAATTCTCATATTTCTCTTCTATTAAAGTTATTTTGTAAGTTGGATTTCTCCACTGGACTCTTGCCTGCTCAAGGTCAAAGTCACGGCATGTTGTGCTGCCTGTGCCCTTAGCGTCCCCAACAGTGCCTTCCTAAATAAGTGCCCAAAAACGTGTGTGGAATTGCTTGCTTTTAAGTCCTGTTCCCTTTCACAGTTACAAGTCTTTCTATTCCATAACTGCCCACTCCCTTTATTTTATTTTTTAGTGTTATTTCCTCCTCCACCCAGACTGTTGCATTGATGAAAGTTAAAAATAACAAAAACCTACATGCTTTGTGTTTGCAAATAATCTCACGAATGGGGTTCACATCTTTGATCCACTTCTTTTCTTTGTTCACATCTGTTGTCCATTTTAATAGAAATTCTCTTTCAGAGCTTGAACTGCAACATTGATTCACCACCATGCTTTTGTTTCCTGGTCCCAGCATGGGGCAGCAGGCAGCAGAGATTTTCATGGGAGGAAAAGATAGAGAATGAACCTCCAGCGACCTTTTAAAGAGTGGATTTAATATTTTGATTATACTTTCCTTTGGAGTGGGAGGCTATTCCTAGGGTAGGTCAGATACTTAGAAGCGTGTTTGGAAGGACTACATGGCATTCCATTCCTACTCAAGAATAGGTAATGATTAAACCAGAGATTAAATGCCTCTGTTCAAAAAAAGCAAAAAACAAAAACAAAATTCTAGATTAAGACATCACTCATGATCAGATTATAAAACAATTGCCAAAATTAGCTATTTACACGCATGTGACATTGATACCATACCAAATTGTGTGTGTGGCGTGTGTTTGTGTTTGCACGTGTGTGTAAAAACATGAATTATGCAAGGAGAGGAATTAGTCAATTAGACATTCAAGCAAAAAATCTATTTGTGGTTTTATAAAGAAAATAGCTAACCAGCTAAAACTTTTACTCTCCAAATAAGTGTGAAAGCGTTGTATAAACATATCTTATGAAGACAGTCTGAGTGTGTGCTTTCAAAAGCTGTTTTGACTTGGTCCTCCCAGCCCCCAATGTTGTTGTTTACTCAGAAGATACTCTGTTGATTGGGTTTCTACCAGGTCCCTGATGTTTTAATAAGACATACACTTATTTAATTCTTCTTGATAATGGGTCCTTATTAATTTATTTCCAAAACAAGAGGAAATGGCCCCAGAAGCCTTCATTAATCTCTGAGATTTTCTTTCTCATTCATCAAAGAATATTACTCATTTGAATTACATTCCAATCCCCTGCTTCAGTAACAAGAGACTGTTTTAGCAATGTAGCCTTTGGAAGAAATGGGACAGCAGAGGGAAGAAGAAGAGATTTGTGAGTAAATTGAAGAGGCAATTTCATGGAGGATTATTTTTCTTTGGAAGTTTCATGCTTGGGGTTTATGTCTAGAGAAATTTAGGGGAAGAAGGACCATCAGCTGCTATGGTCTTAGGGCATTGCCCATTGTCTTTTAAGATTCCTAGTCATTGGGTGGTGAACATGACGTAGTCAACACAGAAATTGAAATATGATGATGTACACTTGAAATTTATATAATGTTATAAACCAATGTTACCTCAATAAAATAAATAAATAAACAAATTTCCAAAAAAAATTCCCTAATGAGATAAACAGCCCCATGTCTCTAACACAAAGTGGAATAGGAAACGACCTCGTTGCTGCTCAGTGGAAGAGGATAGAGGGACGAAGGCTACTTCATTTCTTCTCCACTACTTCCCTTGTCTCTTTGTCCTCCTGGACAGGACAAGTTGACCCCCTATTAGAGCACTCTTTGTTAGCTCTAGTAGTTTCTATTTCAAAACAGAAAATTCCATGAGTAAGGGTAAATTTTTCTGGATTTTCATCTCAAAAGAGCTTTGTCAAAAGTGCAAGTAGATGTCAGTATTCCAGATTCAGATTTAGTCATATGGTTGGGTAAAACGTGGCGCTAGTGTGAACTTTTCATATGAACGTGTTACGTTTGCATAAATAAAGTTCTTCTCTCCTTGGCCAGCTGTCTCACAAACTCATGCTGTCATTCATGGAACCGTTAGGCACATGTGCTGAGGAACCATTAGGCACATCTCCGCTATTGGAAAATCAACTCAAAACACACATCCTAGTTTTAAAATACACATAATATGTCATATTCTTTTAGGAAATCAATTACAAAACAAATAAAGCATTAATTTAGATAACATTTCTCTTTTTTTTACTATCAGTTGAGAAACGCGTAAATACACATAATTGCATCCAGGAAACCGTGAACTTTAATATATCCAATTTAGTAGTAATACATACACGTGTTTAGGTTTAAGTACAGCAATGGTGTATTTCTTCCAGCTGGTATGTATGAATACTTCAAAGTACTTAGTTCTTGACTGATGAAGATCCCATGTCTTACTGATTTGGTTTCTAGAAAACTATGGGGTTTGTTATTTTCTATGAGCTGGTGGCATTTGAGAAACACATGGGTAAAAGACTTGCAAAATTTATATACACATGCACGTGGGGGTACTTTTATTGATCTCATATGAGAAAATAGAATCCCCAGGTTGGATTTTTCTGTGGAAAAATTTATATTATAACTCTTCCATTTGCTCCCTATAACATGGTAGACAACTAAAATATGTTATGTTTGTTTTTAAAACCAGATGGAAAATTGTGCTGGCTAGATAATACAATGTCTTCTAAGGATGCACAAAAAATATAGCAAGATCCTTTCTTCTATCTTGTTTTAATCTTTTTAGAAAGAAATGAAATTCTTTCTGAGGGATTAGGATTACTGTGTATTTTTTTCTTTCTCCCTTTTTTCAGAGGAAAAAGAAAAAGCTTGCATAAAACAGGACTGTATGGTGCTAAAAGCTGGCTGCTGGAGGCCCACAGTGAGATCTAAGCAGAGTTCCAGACTGAAATAAATGTCTGAAAGCAAGGCAAGCATAGTTTCTTTCACCACTGCAATGTTCCATGTATGAATCTGAGTGCTGGAGTTCTTTTCTGCATTTTTGGTTTCTGTTTTTATAAAAATAAAAACCCTCAGTATAATGACAGAAATAATTTCTGAAGCCACTAATGAGTTTTTCAGAGTCAGCACAGATTAGTCGCATTGTCATTGTTTCCTTCATTGTGTGTTCCACACTCTGTACCCTAAATCTGCAGACAAGTTTCTTTTTTAATCTTTTGACAAGCACAGTAGAAGTTTCATCATCAAACAATTTACTACTTGTTTTTCGAAGGTGATATTTTACAATACAAGATAGATTCTCAAATAAGAAGGTAAGAGTGGCCCTTCTGGAAGTTAGGCCCTTACAGTTAATAATGTCTTGGCATTTTCAACTTTTTGAGTTATATTATGACTCATAGTACTTTGGTAGACATACTTATTCAAGTTTTCATAGGAAAACTGTTGCGTATCCACTGAATGTTTTTTGCAGATCATTTGTGTGTTTGTAGCATTCATGAAAATAACAGCCGATATTCATTGAGAGCGTACTAGGTACCAGTTACTCTTCTGTGCTTTATCTGAGTTTATTTATCTACTATTTGAGTTAGGTACTCTCATATCCATGAGGAAACTGAGGCACAAATACCTCATTTAAATAACTTACTTAAGGTCACAGAGATGGCAAGTGGCAGAGCCAGAATTCTAACCTATAAAGTCTGGCTTTAGAGCCATAACACTTAACTAAGACTCTATGGGCATGGATAGATCCCCTGACCTTGTTACCCCATCATTAGGTGCTCCTGGCCTTGTCAAATGATGAAAAGGCCTATTGAAGCCATCCTAGTGCAATGGTTGAGGGACAAAGCTTATTGAGAGGATGCTGTCTATACTGATGTGATGACCCATATGGTGTCGGAAAAGTGGCTCCTGGAAAAATTTTGACTGACAATTCCGAGATAGATTAGAGCTGTGCAGTCCAATGTGGTAACAAGTAACCACATGTGGCTATTTAAATTCATTTTAATTAACATCAAATAAAATTAAAAATTCAGTTCTTCAGACACATTTCAAATGCTCAGTAGCCACATGTGGCTAGTGGTTACTTGTTGGACAGCGAAGATACACTTTCATTGTCATGGAAATTGCCACTGGAGAGCACTAGTTTAGGGTCTAAAGGTGAAAAGGACATAGAGTCTGGCAGTGATGGCTGACACAGCGTTCAGAGGTGGCTGCAGGAAGGGCAGCTTCCTAAGCAGACCCCAGCTGCAGCTGGGCCTGAGCTGCTCCGACAGCCTGACCTCTACACGATGCGGTTTGTTTTCTAAGCCTGATTCTGGGGGCCACCCAATTTTCTTCTAACAAATTTCTCTCCTGTTTAAGTTAACCACAGTTGTTTTCTGTTAGTTCCAACAAGAACCTTTCCTGATAGGAGGTCCTTTACTTAGCATTTCCTAAAACTGAAAAACCCTCACTTTGGGAAATTTCTGATGTTGAATTATTACATATTAACATAATTGTCCTTGAACCTCACAGGATAATTACCTAGAAAAAAGCAGATGTTGGGATAGAATCATGTAGACCTGGGATTTGCGTGAGGGTAAATATTTTCCCTTGGTCTAGTGAATTTAAGGCTGAAGGACACTCTGTTTTGTGGTGAACTGAGCATGCTACAGAGAAGAAAACCAGAGGCTATATAGGATGTGCTTTGTGAAAGCTCCATGGTCTACAGGCTTCAAGGCAACTATATCTAATAGCAGATAATCCCAAATCTTTGATAAATCTTGATGAGAATTATAGCCTACAGAGAATTACATGAAGATTTTGTCCTACACTTGAGATGGATGGCCGAAGAAAGAACTGTAGCTACAAAGTAGTAACCACCAGTAACAGCCGACTGTGCCTGGCAGAGTTGCCACCTTATAAGAACCATCTGGGTTCAAGGCAGCAGCATGGCAGATTGACAAGAAAGCCAGAGTGAAGAACTGGGCTAGATCTGTATGACAGCGCATGTGAAACAACACTCTGGTGGAATGAAAAATACCGGAGAAGTGTTCTAAAGACTCGATTTCTTACAAGGGCCCATAAGGACTCAAAATCATAATTTGGATTTTAATGGAAACATAATCTTACACATTTTCAGAGGCTGAAAAGGTGGATGGCATTTGAATTATATAAGGAGGAACTTTTTTTGCTATCAGATGTATTCAATACCAGAACGGGCTGACTTGAGCACTAATAAGGTACTTGTCGCTGGAGGGACTTGGCTAGAGGTTGGCTTAGCAACTGTCAAACACACTGTAGAAAAGATTTCTGCACCTCTCACCTAAAGGCTTTGTGAACCTCTGATTCTAAATAGAATAGCCTTCACACGCGAATGTGATTTCAGATTGCAAAGGTAGCAAATTTTTCTTTAAAACCGGGGAAAACCAAGAATAACTATTAAAATACTTGGAATTTTGTGGCTGGACTCTAGTCTAACTCTCTTAATGCCTGGCTCTTTCCGTTTTCCTTCTCTTTCCTTTGCATGTAAACTAAAATGTGGTTTTGAGTAAGGTAGAAGTTATTAAAATGTTTTACAGGAAAAGTAAATGATTCTTAATACTATTAGAATTTTAATCAGAATATGGTTGAACAAATCTTAGGGAATCTTAATCAAATTCACTACAAAGATTAAAACATTTCTCTGTAGAAAAACAATCATATAAATTGTTCTGATTTCTTCAGTGTTCTGCATATTTATGTTTCCAAGAACATTTCAGTGAGGGGCTGAGCAACTTGGGGAGATAGAATTATGGCCGGGTTTTCCAGGACATTCACATGTGTGACCAGCTCTGAGGATATGCTTGGAATCCGTTCCTGGCCCAGGATCAGATACATATACAAACTCCTCATAAACTCATACCACATTTTCATCCTATCTGTTTCCAAGAGTAATTCTTCACAAATGCTGGAAGCCTGCTTTACGTTTTACTCCTTTATTAATGACCCACATAATCTATAGTTTTTTATACCTTTGAAGACTTCAGGTCTAGCTTAATCTCTGCCTGTTCCGCTTTTCACATTTAGTTTTTCTTTTAAGTTATCCCCTCTTCCAGCATATACTATAATGAAATATCAAAATAAACACTCTTAAATTTTACCAATTTTTTTCACAAATTGATTCAGCAAACGTTTGTTTTAAAAACCCATTGTTCATATATATATATAGATAGATAGATAGATAGATAATTTGCCAAACACTGTCACCACAATATGATATTGCTTGATTGTTGTACATGTTCCTACTTTTATTTGCGTGTGTTCTTGTTTCTTGTGAGTTTTGTATTTTCCTCCATAAGTAGCTTATAAGCTCTTTGAGAGCAAAGTTAATGTTCCCCATATAGTTGAATAATGCCTGGAACATACTAGATATGTGATAATATTTTCTGATTTCATTTTTAACTATGACTATTTTTATGCTAAACACGGCAAAAATCAAAGAAAGGAAACTATCAGTAAGCAATAATAATATAATACTAATATTAGCCAGTTTCTGTTGAGTGCTATGTGCCACTCACTTTTAAATGTTTTACATGAATTAACTTATTTAATGCTCACAACAAACCTTTGACATGAGTATTATTTTTATTATTTCTCCTTTCCTGATGAGAAAACAAAAAGTTGAGTAACTGGCCCAGGACCACACAGTAAGCAAGTGGCGAAGTCAGAATTTGAACTCAGATCTTCTGGCTCCAGGGTCTAGCCTTCTAACCACAAATGTATGCTGTCTCCAAAGATGGAGAACAAGTTGAAAGACTTGGAAAATGCACTTTTTTTCTTTGTTTTTTTCCTTTGCTTTGCGCTCATAAAATCTTCATCTGGTGGATCAGATAGTCAAAGATGGTGAGGAAATTGAGGAAGTCCCTTCCTCTGTAACACCACCTCCAAACAAGCATCCTCTCCTCTAGCACGCAGGCGGACAGCGCTAGATGGAGGGGAGCGTTGCAAGTGCCCTAAGAATAGTACTAGAGACAGTGAGAGACTACAGGCTGCTGAGCTCTCCTTCCTGCACCTGACAGCATCGTTCTACATCCCGTAAAAATAAGCACAAATTCCCTTTAAACATCTTATCTTCCTGTGGTTATTCAGTAATAAACATCTTGCCTCCAAACTGGAGGTCACTTTATGTTTCTGCCTTACTCTGAGACAAGATTACACCAAGATAAGGTTGTAGATCAGTCCAATTCCTCTTTCATACATGGTTGTTCGTATATCTGAGACGGGCTCACTCAGTCATTCATTCCTTCAAAAAACCATCATTCAACCACCTTTCTATGCCAGACACTCCATATGATTGGGGCTACAAATAAAAACAATACAAAATTGCTTCCCTCATGGAATTCACAGTTTAATCAAAAGATAGATAATCAACATATAATTGCACAAGGAGGGAAAACAGAGGCCTCTCTCATACGAGTAAGATATGTCCATTTCCTATAATCATTCATGCAACCATTCAAACATTTATTCATTCAGTAAGCATCTATTAAGAATATAATATATACAGCGTGCTGTGCGATTGGTAACTGTCTTTTGTAAAAATACATCCCCGGAACTGAACCTAGCATTCCAGACATGCCTGACCATCGTGGAGCACAGGACCGTTGGTCTACCTGGCTCCAAACCCAGAGGACAGCTTATACTGGACTGTACTTGATATTGTGCCATCATCCTATAGTGAGGGATATTACGATAAGTACTTCTGTAAAGCCTGTCCCCAGATTTGCTGTAAGCATATCTGCATGAAAGTCTTTCTGGGGATGCCTAGGAGAAACCTCTCTCTAGTTGCACATCAGGAATAGTTGTGCTTCTTATAGGTATCTGGTTGGCTTTGACAGCATGGACACTGTGATCATTGTAAGTGATTCTATTCCTAGTTAGCTGGTAGACTGTATAAATCAGTATTTAGGAACGCCTTCTCCCATGCCTTATTCAATTACCTCTACTGGTCCAGCCAAGTGTGTGTATAGGACATCATCCCAGGCAGTTTTTGAGCACAGTCCTTTTGTTGTTTTGTGCTGACTTTCTCTCTGTTTCAATTCTGATTTATTTTGCCCTCATTTTATCTTGTGATAATGTACGGTTCTTTATAAGTTACTTATATCTTGTTAAAAGTAAGATTTGGAGGAGAAATAACTCGATATCTAGCAAGCTAGATGATAGATAGACAATAGGTGACAATGATAGATAGATAGATAGATAGATAGATAGATAGATAGATAAACAGACAGGTAGATAGATAGATAGCAGGCAGCCAACTAGGTCCTGTAAAATTGCTTGAATTTGATACTATGCTTCTATGACCATTGACTAAAATTTCACCTGTTCATAGTTTTTAGCCATTACTGTCCTCTACTTAAGTGCGATCTTTAGCACTAATCCACTATAAACCTAAACTGAATTAAGTCCCTTTGATTTTTCCCTCTCACATGCCTCTCTTTTCTCTCCAGTCCCATTTCCACTGTCCTTGTCCAGATCCCACAGCCAGGCTAAGTCAGTGACTCTTACAAATATCCCTGTAGCAAATTCAAATTGGGTTTCTGTCCCATTTACAGTGATCCTCACAGTGACTGTCTCTATGCTACACCCACTCTCTCCCTTGGGGGAAACTGGTCCCTGTCCCCCATCATATTGGACATGTGTTCTAAATATAGCTGCCAATTTTTTGCTTGACATCATCTGCATGGCCACAGTATTTTACTAGAAGTAATATAACACTTATGAAGGTGTTTGGCTGCAAGTAACCAAAACTAATTAACAGTAGCTTAGGCAATAAAGGTTTGTTTTTCTCACATAATAAGAATGCTGGAGGAGCCAGCCCCGATGGCTTAGTGGTTAAAGTTCCGAGTGCTCTGCTTTGGTGGCCCAGGTTTGGTTCCTGGGTGCAGAACCACACCACTTGTCTGTTGATAGCCATGCTGTGGGAGCAACTCACATAGAAGAACTAGAAGGACTTACAAATAGAATACACAACTATGTACTGGGGCTTTGGGGAGGAAAAAAAATAGACAGGTAGATTGGCAACAGATGTTAGCTCAGGGTGAATCTTTTCCAGCAAAAAGGGAAAAAAGAGGTTTAAAAGAAAGGAAGAATGCTGGAGGTAGGTAGTTGCTCACATTTGTTATAGTGGCTCAAAAAGTTAGGGCCTATGTCTTTGCAATTCCTTTGGCAATTACCACGTACATATTAACTCATGGTCACTAGTTGGCTACTGCAGCTTAAAGCATTATGTCTGTTCTAACGGCAAGAAAAAAAGCAGAAGGAAAAAAGCAGGCCCCAATCGAGTCCAATCTCTTTTATCAAGAGAGTGAATGGGTTCTTAGAAACCCCTGCAGCATGCTTTCCTTGGAATCTCATTGGAATGAAGTGAATTTCAAGGACATCTCCAGTTTAAAAAAAAGCAAGTTAGAAAAACGGAATAAGATTGCAATGCTTGGCTTAAACTAAGCGTGATCAGTCGCACAGGATTGGGCCCACTACATCCCTAAACAAACTCCAGGCTCTATTTTCAGTTAAGAAGCTGAGAGTGGATATTGGACAGGCACGTGAGCCCTGAGCCTGTCAAGACATCCCATCCCGTGACCTCAGTGATTTTTCCATGGATGAGCACATGATCCAAACGTTGCCGACAGAGCCGTGACACAGGATTGTTGAAACTTTCCGGCGAGACAGCTGCCTGTATTCACAGATTAAGATAATGAATCTTTTATGGGAGAAGGAAGCTGACATAGAAAGAAGTAAAGACAAGGAATAGAAAAATAAAATCCAAATGGCATTCAGGTCACTGATCCTTATAGAGCCACTGTTAAGGCTGGTTTTACATGTACCCTTGGTTATAGGATCCAATATATTCTCTATTATGCTCAAACCAGATCAATTTAGATTTCTATCCCTTCAGCCAAAGACTCCTGACTAACCTATTTCTTAACATGTTTCCCTGCTTGCAGCCTCTTCTCCCATCTGTCAGTGTAGCCCCGAGCCCTTAGAGTTGTTTTCCTCAAACACACATCCAGTGATGCCATCAATTTAAAATCTGGGATGCTTTTCTCATCATTTGCAAGGTGAAATTCAAAAGGTTTATTATATTAAAAGCTTTTCATAACCTGACTCAGACACCACATACAAGTCTATGCTTTGGCTGTATAAAACATTTGTGTGTGTATGTGAGGAATATTGTCCCTGAGCTAACGTCTGTGCCAATCTTCCTCTATTTTGTACTTGGAATGCCTCCATAGCATGGCTCGATGAGCGGTGCGTAAGTCTACACCCAAGATCTGAACCCGTGAACCCCGGGCCACTGAAGCCAAGCGTGCAAAGTTAACCACTATGCCACCAGGCTGATCCCCTGGCCATAAAAACTTATAGTACTTCTACAACGTGCCATGAACTTCCATGCCATGATCTCCTTTATCTGGGATGCCCTTCACCATATAGTCCTGTAGATAACTCCAATTACTTCCTCAGGACCCAACTTGGCATAATGTGCCTTTATAGCTTCCTCTGCCCTGCATAGGGATACTCACACCTATACATATACACCCCTGGAAAATGTCTCGCTCAAGTCCTCTTCTCGGCTTCAACTGCAGCTTTTTCTTTGCAGGGAAAGATTAGCCCTGAGCTAATATCCATGGCCAATCTTCCATTTTTATTTTTCTCCCCAAAGCCTCAGCACAAGTTGTAAGTCCTTCTAGGTCTTCTATGCAAGCCACCACCAGAGCATGGCAACTGACAGGTGGGTGGTGTGGTTCGATGACCGGGAAACAAAGCCAGCCAGCCCAAGTGGTGAGAGGGCCAAACTTCAATCGCTAGGCCATGAGGGCTGGCTCAAGTCTCTTTGACACGCCTTTATCACAGTGTAGATCACGTCACAATATAATTACTCCTAGCCAAGTGTGAGTCCCACAAGGGCAGGGACTAAGAATATTCAGTAAGTATTTATTTAATTGAAATAAGTGAAATATTTGCACAAGTAGAGGAAGAAAGGAACTCCTAAAATCATCTGAATTTTTCTCCCACTTGGCTTACATTTAATTAAATTCCCCAGTGCTTTTTCCTTGAACTGCTATTATAGTCGGCTCCCATCCTGTAATAACGTAACTGATATTTTATAATTTAAAGGGAGAAATTTGTGTCTATATATAAACAATCTGGCATTGTGTTTTAGTTCAGCTGTATGGCTATAAAATACTTTGATAATTTGATTCTAGAATTGGAAGCTGTCTACCCTCCTGTATTTATGTATACCTTTAATAACAATCACGTCTGCATTTCTACAAAATGTATTGATAATATGCTGAACAGGATAAAATTTAGAGTTGTAAGGGTCTCTGCTAAAACCCTTATATAAAGGTGACATTGATTCATTAACCAATAGTCTTTGAGCCTATTTCTTTATCTCTCTGTGAATCCATCTACCTGGTGTTTCATCCAAACCACAATTGTTAACCTTGCTCTCCAGCACTCAGTAATTTTGGAATGATATTGAAAATATATAAATAAATATGCCTATTTTACAGATCAAGAAGCTTAGTTTCAGAAAAGCTACATGACTTATGAAAGCATATAGAACTGCTAAGTGGGAGATTCAAGTCAATTTTTGGGTTCTAAGTCCAATGATCGTTTCACTACACAACCCCGCCAAATGAGACCCTATCGAATGTCCTACTAAAATGAAACACTGTACTGTCACATTTTTCTTATCTACCACTCAACAGAGCTCGTTTAAATAGGAAATGGTGTTGCTTTGGTATGATTTGTTTTCAGTGAATCAATGGAAATTCTGAGCAATCACGGCTTCTTTTTCTACATGCTTACCAACCATCTGTTAATAATCTAGTTTAATCCTAAATATCTCTTCTGGTTATTCGAGACGCCTCTAGTCAGAGTGTTTGCTCAGCTTCTTAAAATGCCAGAAACTAAAAGACTTCTGTCGATTTTTCACTTTTGTAAACTTTTTTGCTCAGAAGCTATATAATCCAAGGAGGCTCTGTGTGGTCATGGAAATATCAGTGAATGAGCTTAACATCCACCATAAGTCTTTTTTTTTTTTAATCTGGGAAATATTCTCTCCTAAACTATCGGCGTGGACAGTTTCAGCTTCCTACGTAAGAAGGGCTTATAGGCAAAAATCTATTTTGGCAAAGAAGCACTATGTATTTGTTTTGAATTTGCATGCATAGCAAGCCCACTGTTTGTTTTGAGTTAGATTGTTATGTATTTGGTATATTTGGAGGGCTTATGGAGATGGGAGTAGGGGACTAAAGCACTGCCCCCAGCCACCTTTGGTGTTGCCACTGGATCCTGGCCAGTTACTTCACATGCCTGAATTCCCATCTCATCCAAGTGACATACTTGCTCTGCGGTCACAGTAGTCAATAAGACTAAAGACTGAACAGAAGCCTGCTAATTGTCCAGACTGCTCATGTCTGGCTGCCAATTGGCAGTTTCCCCTGGAACAGTAGTACACTGCTCAATGAGAGAAGTCAGTGTAGACCAACCTGAGACACTTCCATCCCCCAAGGGGAGCACAGCAGAGGGACTCAAAGACTTTGCCAACCAGAAGTCTGAAGACTTAATTTCTCCAGGGAGGAACGAGCTGCTATACAAACCAATAAAATCACAAACCAACTAATTTAGACTATAAAATACCTCTTCATAAAATTCACACTGTGATGGAAGTAAAGGATTCGATCCATCCTTCAATCTCGTTTCGATTGCAGATGAACAAAAAGAAAAAGATGAAGAAGCACCTTTGTAAGATAGACTGAGAAAGTTAAAATCAGTTTCCGATTTAGAAGTTCCTTGGAGAACAAATAAATGCTATGTCCGTACATATTATTACTTCTTGCCTGGGTTTGCCTATATGCCACATAATTAATTACACATCTTATAGACACACATTCACATGCACACACCCTTGATTTAGTGAGAAAAACAATGTAAATTAGGAACTTTCTTTCTCAATTGTCAGGGCAATAGGGCCAAAAAACATTACCACTCAACTTAAACCAATCTCCTAAGCTCATAGGCATTTCCTTCCTGTGACATCGTCAGGGCCAACCGTGGGGACAAGGCACTAGGCAAGTATTGCTCTGTGTGCCCATTCATAATGAGGGCAAGTTAATACAATTTTTTGAATTTTAGAAGTCCTTTCTCTTGAAAAGGAATGTAGACATAAAGGCTGCCTCTAAGATGGGACAGTGAAGAACTGGGAAGAAGAAAGACTCATTTTTATGGTTTTGTCTGGTTTTGATGAAGTTAAGATGAAGTGACGTGACTATGGCTTCATCTTCTGTGTGTGGGTCTTAGTATTATAAATGTCTCTTGGTAAACCAATTTCCGTCTGCTTTATAAGCAGGCTCTCAAACACCAATGTTGGAGTGCTCATGGTAATGCCATAATCTAGGGGTGATCTCAGACATAACTTTCAAAACTCAATTATAATAATCAACCATTTCCATACTTTTCCAGAACTTAAAAATGATGTTATTTGATTAAATTGTTTGGTCACTTAAAGGAACAGTATCCCGGTCAATGTTTGTTTGTTTGCTTCTAATAAAATTTACCAGTTAGTGATTTTAACTTTCTCTCTTTTTTTCTTCAATTTTGGAAATTGTCAATAGAGCAAAAGATTATTGAACTCAAGTATCCGTTGAAATACGTTAGGTTAGAATATCATTCAACTTCCTGGATGACTGCCCAACAAGAATGTTATTTGCTTGCATGGAAGTGAAACCATATCCCCAATGTTAAGTCATGACTGTTTTCAGCAGCAGGGGTCTTTCCTTAATGTGGAAACTCAAAAATTAGCATTAGGAGCTTAGAGGAGACTTTCAGCTCTCAAAACATCCTTTTTTTCGTCTGCCCTGTAGGTTTGCCCACAGAGTTAAACACTTGGAAAAACATTTTGCCAAAAAAAAAAAAAACGTGAAACGCTTGTTCATGGGAAATCTTTACTCCACCCAGGAAAAGATAAATGATACTTAAAAACTACTCTTTAAGAGTGAGATGTTTATTGAAATAAGGGAGGCTAATTGTCAAAAATGATGAGAAACAAATGTGAAAAGCCCTGTGTTTGGAACTCTGGCCACATGGAGCGTTTGAACAAGCATATGCTGTGTTTCAAAAGAAGAGGCATAGTTTCAGAAGTTGCCATTTTTTGGAAAAAATGTTCAGTATAAGAGCGAAAAAAAGAACATGGCTGCCAAGGAACATGGAACAAGAAACAAGGAACCTGGATGCCAAAGTTATGTTTTCCGAAATGTTGGAGTTCCACTTTGGTATCAGTTTATCTTTTTTATGATATTCCGTGACATCACAAACCAGTCCTGCTGGAGACATGTGCTAAAGGGGCTGGGATGTGAGACCTGCTGGAGATAGCACAGAATTCTCTATGGATAGGAAATATATAGTTCTGCTTGACTAAGTTCTCAATCTTTCCAACATTTTGTTATTCATTTCCAGAGCATCCTAGAATAGGGTTTCTCAAACTTGGCATTATTGACTTTTTGCAGGCTAATTCTTTATTGAGAGAAGGCTGACCTGTACATTTGAGGAGGTTTAGCAGCATCCCACAACCCTGGCCTCTATACATGAGACACCAGTAGAAGTTCCTACCCACTTGTGACAACCAAAAATTTCCAAATGTGCCCAGGGGGGTGGGGGGATGGGGGGAATTACCTCTAATTGAAATCTGCTGCTCTGGGGGGTAAAACCTTGATTTAGGGTTCTCAGATAAACTGTGTATTGTATGTTTGCAAATGTATTCAGCAAAGATGCAGACTTCGTGGGGCCGGGACAAAACCACCCTGGTCTTAGATGGACCTCACTAAAAAAGGCTAGTAAATTGATGATCCTCCAATTTCTCTCAGGTTATAGGCACTGATTCTGGTGCTCCCACAGATTTTGATCCTGGCTCCATCACTTGCCACTGGAGTGATCAAGGGCATGTTATTTGACCTCTCCAAACCTCAGTTTTCCTTATCACAAAATGGGGTCAATACCTACCTCAGAAGATTGTTGTAAGGATCAAATAGAATAGCATATCTTAATATTCACACTTGGAAATCCCCTAATAAATCATCATTTGTTATTATATGGTGCAATTCACATTCAGGTTCGGTGAAGCAGGTATGTCGTCCTTTTTTTTAAACCACTAACTCAATCAGGACTGACAGAGCTCATTAAATGGGACAAGTTTAAATAATCACACAGTTAGAACCTACAAATAGAGCTCTTTCCAGCTTTTATTTTGACTTGCCTTTAGTTACCCTCATGTTGGACGCACATTAGTCTTTGTTTCTCTGCCATCAGCCCACAGTTTTTGTTTTCAGTGGGAGAGCCCCATAAAATAGTCAATGTCGACTTAACTGCAGTTTGACAAACCACAGGGTTGTTTTAATAAACACATAACATGCTGAGCTGTGTGCATTTAGGAACGGGTGAATGTTGACCAAGACTGTCCTATTTGGGGGCCCAGCCAATCACCATAAGGCAGTCAAAGTGTACCCCTGAAATCATGGAGGGATTCAGATTGCTCAAAGCTTCACAGCGAACAGACATGCACCAGCCAGGGGATAGAGGATGGGAAGGACCCTCACAGCAGACAGTGATTCAAGTGACAAGAAGAAGCAGGCCCAGCTGGAGTGTCTTCTGCTCATTTCTGCTGAAATTTTCCCAAAGACCATGCTGTTCAGGATTGTGAAAGAAGATCAATGACTACTATGAGAAACAAAATATTCTTCTTTACAAAAGCTTCCCAGAGGGGTCAGGATGCTTACAATACTTGGAGGATGGCCAAGGCAGCGTAAATTCCAGCATAGCGTGAAGTGTTCAAGTTTACAACCCATGGTCCGTACATAGGGCAAGCGTGCCTAATAGCTCCCCAAGAGGGGCGGTCCCTGGAGAGCTCTTGGGGGATCCCACAAGGGAAGATGATTGCTCATCTACGGTCACCTCCACTTGGGAGAGTCTCTGCTTCAACCAGCTGTGCAACCTCACCTGAGGAAAATGTTGTGGGCCTTCAGCTCGGTGTAACCAGCTAAGCCAAAGAGGTAACCACCATCCCCGCCTCCCTTCCAGCCTCATCTTCAGCTTAGTGGTGCTTACTCATTTGTACCGGCAAGATCCCCCCAGGAGCAAGAAACAGAAATACAGCTCACACCAGCTGAAGCCAAAGACAAATTTATTGACTCAGTGAAAGGAAGCGTTGATTCAGGAAAAGAAGACTCTCAATCAAAGGAAAAAGTACAAACTCAACCTCCTACATCACAGTGTGAGGGTAGGGTGAGCACTTCCCAGAAGGGGACTGCTGATCTGGGCATAGAAAACTCTAGATGTCCACTCCTACATTTAGTCATCTCCCACAGATAATCTTGAAGTATAGCAATATCAATGTTTTAAATCAGGCCCACTGCCTGCTTTCATAAATAAAGTTTTACTGGATACAGCCAGGACCATTCATTTATGTGTAATCTATGGCTGTTCTTGTCCTGCAATGGCAGAGTTAAATAGTTGCTATAAAGACTGTGGGGCCTGAAAAGCCTGTATCTACTATCTGGCTCTTCATAGAAAAAATGTGCTGACCCCAGCTTTAAATAATTCTCTCACAGAATATCTAGATTTAAAATCTGGCCCTTAAGTAAATCTATAATGGCCACAAGTTTAACAAAACCTTCTAGTCCCTAAATCTTTTCTTTAAAAGAAAATTGGGGGGCCTGCCCAGTGGTGTGGTAGTTAAGTTCGTGTGCTCTGCTTCAGCGGCCCGGGGTTCGCCAGTTCAGATCCTGGGTGCAGACGTACACACTGCTCATCAAGCTATGCTGTGGCGGGCAACCCACATACAAAGTAGAGGAAGATGGGCACAGATATTAGCTCAGGGTCAGTCTTCCTTAGCGAAAAGAGGAGGATTGGCAGCAGATGTTAGCTGAGGGCTAATCTTCCCCCCAAAATATAAAAATTAACAAAATAAAAGAAAATTGGCTGTGTATTTATTCCTGTACTTACCCATGATATTTAGTTGTTTATACCTCCTCTTTTTAAAGGCTAAAATATATGAGGCAATATATTCACATTTTTAAACCTGCCTTGCATTACGTAGGTTTAATAATTTATGAACAAATAACTAGCCTTACCATCATCCTGAATGTGGAAGAATCACATGTCTTATGGTTATGATGCCCCACTTCAACTGTTTTTTAAAAAATACCCAACTAATTTCAAATCACAAACAGATAAGAAAAATCCTTTCGTATATTCAAATCTCTTACAAAGTCTACAAAGGCTGGACAAGATTTGACAAAAGTAAATACCTATACCCTTGCTGATTTAATTATTACTGATTAAAATAATCACATTTTCCCCAGGCTTGACTTAGGGCCTCCTGGGACTTTCTACAACTCAAGATTTCGAAGAAGCCTGGTGCTGGAGGCTCTGTAAGGGACTTCCTTCTAGTCTTCATTTTCTGTCCGTGTAGTTACTGAAATTGCCTGGTAATCGAACTGGATTGCTAGTTCATGAATAGGCTCTTGTGCATTTCCTAATGAGCTAGACAGTCCATGCCCTATTTCCTCTGACTTTTCCTTATATCGTATGACTTAAAGACAAAACAGAGGGAGGTAAAGAACAAAATAGGAAGAACATGCTACCCTTTTCTGCCTCTCAGAATTTTCTTGATGCTATAGTTCAGGTTATTAATGATTTTTAAACAATGGTAAAATTTGACTTTGAAAAAGGTTAATTTTATTTCAAAAACAACCAAGCAACCAAACAAAATCATTTACTAGGGGTCGCTATATTCAAGTAAAGTGCCCTTTGACGCAGTGGTGGTTATAAGGCTGTCTAAGACAACAACATCCCTCAAAAAACTCCCAATCTAGGAGAAAGATAAACAGATACAATGCAAATCACACTTTGAAATAAGAGGTTTTTTTTCTTTTTTTTAAAGATATGTTTTCTTTTTCTTTTTTCTGGTGAGGAAGATTGGCCCTGAGTTAACTTTTGCTGCCAATCTTCCTTGTTTTCTTTTCTTCTCCTCAAAGCCCCAGTACATAGTTGTATGTGCTAGTTGTAAGTCCCTTTTGTTCTTCTATGTGGAATGCCACCACTGCACGGCTTGATGAGCGGAGTGTAGGTCCACACCCAGGATCCGAACCACCAGAGCGGGTCACTCAGTTTTAACCACTATGCCACTGGGCCGGCCCTGAAAATAAGGGTTTTGATGGAGGCAAAGCAAAGCACTATGGGAACATAGTATAGAAAGCAATTAATTCCAAACAAGGAAGGAAGCAGACTGCTAGAAAACGTTTCACTGGGAACATGCATTGGAATTCAGTCTTAAAACTCCTGATGTGAGTAAAAAGGTAGAGATGAGGGCCCAGGTTCCCCGTACTTCAAGGACAGAGGATACCACAGACGAAGGCAGAGCGAGGGGTGCGCTTGTTTTAATCACTTACATTACATTGAAATTACTCACTCATGGCTCTGCCTTTCCCAGCAAACCTTAAGGTCTGGAGAAGGGGACACATCTTCTTCATCACTCAGGTGTCCCCTGAATCCAGCAATGACTCTATCATGTGGTGCCCTCCATTCCTTATTTAACTTATTCCAGTTGCATTCACACTTTCCCAAGTTCACGCTTTTAAGAGTCTATAAATTTTAATCTCAGCCTGAATCTTACTAGTTTACCAGGATGCTATATTTAATCTCTTAGATCCTCAGTTTCCTAATCTACAAATTGGAAATTGGGGGCTGGGGGTATGTCAGGGGAAGAATAATAGGACATCACAGAGATCGGGATAAACTGAGACAACATATATCAAGTGCCTAACTCCATTTTGGACTCGGGTGATTAATTTGGCTTCATATCTCTTCTCTTAAAGAGCACTAATTGTGTTTTCCATGTGTTCCACACTAACATAGAAATTTCTAAAACTGTGTCCCAAGGACCTGTTACCCCTGTGAGCTGTTCAAAAGCATTCCATAGTTGACTGTATTTGGGGAATGCTATGGACCATGGTCCTCTCACAGCACATCAGCATGTTAAAGGCACAGAGAAGTCCTGCAGTAAGCAAGTCAGTTTACTTCACTTCTCTCCATAAGTTCTTCAAACTTATTTGATCGCATAGTTTTTCCCCATCATACTAGCACCCATCAAGACATAGTTTATGAGCTCATATCTAAAGAGGACATTCTGGGCCCGTCACTTTCATTCTACCACCCACCCCACAAATATTCCTGCCCTTATGCACATCTAGTGCATGAGTAGAGAGAGCAAGAAGGTAATTTTTTGTTTTGTTTTGTTTTTCTGGCTCTGCACAGCTGTCTTACTACATCATGTGTCTTGTTTTCTTAACTATGATTTAAATACTCCTTCCGTTAATGTCGAGGATTTTTTAAAAGTCAAAGCAAAATAATTAAAGGCCATGTTATTTTAAGGTTTAGTTTATAGTTTTGTCTTTTTAAATTTTTTTAATCCAAACTATTTGGGTTTATTCATTTATTTTTAATGCAGAGATAACAAAAAAAAATATTCCAGGAAAATCTCCTTGATGACTCACACCACCCTTGGCTCTCTGAGCTCCTCAGACCTACCCTCTGCCACCAGCACGGAAAACGACGTTTGTCATCATTTGTCGTTCAGCACTAGCTCATGTGTCCACGTGGGATTCAGTTCTCTTTCATCACAGTTTCACTTTTTACTGATTTTACTTTCACTATTATCCATTAGTCCCAGCCTGAGGATATTTTCATCTTGAGAAAAACATCATATATAATAATGACACCCTTTCTCTCACATTGTGAAACTAGTAAAATAGAAACGTCTCTTTCAGAAGTCAGAACTCTAGTAAAAGAATGCCAGACAGCTTCTCTCCAAAGTAGTAAAAAACACTAGTAGCATAACATAAAATATACAAATAGGTTTTAAAAAAATTTTAATGGAAAATATTTTTATGTTCCACTTTCACTGTGTTAGTGTCCCGCGCTAGATTCTAAGTTCCTCAGTAGCTGAAATAAGATCTAACGCATCTTTTTACCCCCAGGGCTTAGTGTAATGTCTTATGCACAGTGTGCTCTCAAATATTGCTTATTAAATGGAACTGAATTTCTCTCTTTAAAGAGTTAAGTTTTCCAGCTGGATTTGTTTCCAGGAATATCTGGAACTTTGAAGAGTAATGACCTCTAATTGAGTATCAACTTGCTGAGTCTTCACATGAGTAGGATCTGAGTACATCAGTAGAAAAGAAATGTGACCCAAGTGTCCTGAAACTCAAACTATTCTTGATACTTAAGCAGCCAAGGAAAAATAAAATATATTTTATATTTGTGTTAGAAATTCTCTTCGTTTGGTAAATAACATCTTGATTATCCAGAATTAACAACTGAGTGTTATCTTGCTGTTCTCAACGTTCAGGAGAAAGGAGTGGGGAGGAGAGAAAGAAAGAAGAAAGGGGGTGAGGGGAGGAGATGGAGAGAGAGAGAAGGAGGAAGGGAGGGAGGAGGCAAAGAAGGATGAGAGGAAGGAAGATGTTATCAAGGTTTGCTTGTTTATTTTTTTCAAACAACTTTGACCGTTTGTCCAAAAATTAAATCAAATTACTCCAATCAGCTTTTCTCAAACCTCGGTATTGTACAGCCAGCCTTCAAAAGGGAAAATTTTGATAGTGAACTTATCTTTTCATCAATCCATTGTCACTAAAATTTAACAGTGACCCCCAAATATAATAATGCAAAAAACAAAAGAATATCTCTGCCTTTTAAGAATCTTTTTCTTATGTTTGCTTCTGCATTTATTGCTGTTGCATTTGACAAGGCGCCTCACCATACTAAGGCAAGAAAGATCCACACCTGACGTGTTTGCTCACAGGCCGGCTGTTGCGAGGGTGGCGCCGACTGCTTCTGCTGAGGCTCGTTTCAGTTGAACATGGCTGTACTTCCTTGTGCCAAGAGAAGTCCCCAAACTCCCACTAGTTCTCTCTAATCAATTATAGTAAAGTCATCTTTTGCATAGCACGCCATGACATCTTTTGGCCTTCACATAGCAAAAGCGTAGTTTATTTATGTAGTAAGTCCACTCATTATTTTCTTCATTACTCCATAATGCTAGGTACCCAATTTCATTTTTATGACATCAAATTAAAATCTCAGTTTCTTAAATAACCTAAGAAATTAAAGTCTCAGTCAATAAAGAGGGTTTTTCTGTTGCAAATTATCATTGCAAAAGAAAAGTTCTTTTGTTACAACTGGCAAAAGGAATTCATCTCAATGGCTATCTTGGGACAAATGCTATTTCGACATTCGGCTGGACCAAGGACATTAAGAGTTAAATACTAACTCCTTAGGTGATCTTTCAGCATTGATACAATAGACCCTGAGTCTAGACAGCACAATACCTATACATTTTTTAACTTAGTGAAATGGAAACATAAAATAAGAAAATAAGTTCTCACAGAATTGCACACACTGAAGAATGCATCAGATTATTCCAATCTGAAAAAACACCGCTGTTATAGATCCACAGTCTTGAACATTAAACTTATTTTTAAAATACTGATCATTAGGTGTTTTTAGGTATTGAAACTATCAAAGAAACTCTTGACTAGGCTGACTTTATTTTCTAAGGTAGGAAAAGATTTTGGTTTATTTTTGAAAATTTTAATAAAATAATTTCTTAACTAAAGGTGTTTTTTTTTTCCTTAAAACATGGTTTAATTTGAAATTTTAGTTTATCAGTATGCTTCACTCACCAGGAGCTTTTTTCTATTGGGTTTCAGCGGCCAAGACTTGTCATTCAGCTTCTGAGTAGTAAAATCATCCATTCAACATATAGTAACAAGGAAGTTCATGAAAGACAGTTTGTAATATTTTCTACAATTACTCTGTACTTCTCCTACCATAGTTTTTGTCTTATCAGTTTGTAATTAAGAGGATTTCTTTCATGTTCTTTTTTTTATTGATTAAAAATTTTCTTTTAAAAGTCTTATTCTCTGTTTTCTATTACTGTCCATTTTCTTTTTTCCATGTTGGATTTTTCACTTGGAGGTATAATCATTCTTTCAGGGAAACTATCACTTTATCTGAACACGTCATCATTCAAAATGTCTACGTCCACAAAAGATAGAAAGTCGAGCAAAATATCAGTATTCAGTACAAGAATTATGTGAGTATTTGGAACCTGGTTTTTGCAGGAAAAGCAAGTCTGCTTTCCAGAACACCACCCAGATAGCATCAAATCCGATTAACTAACCATATGGCCCCATTCCAAAGACCCAATTTCAGAGTCACTGCTGGATTTTCTGAATTTGGACAAGATAATGTCATTTCTTTTGACATAATTTGCTGAATTTCAAATTTAATGCAACCTGAACTATGGCCATTACCCTAACTATGTAGTGTTATCTTGTATTATGAGATCTAGCATAATTTCTGTTTTTCTCTGATATGACCAACCTTCCTTTCTGGGATGTCAATTTATATGAAAGAGTATGTTTATAAATGAACATGAAAGATCCTTGGGGCATGGAAAATTTGCTCCTTTTAAAGAGATTTTTGGCTTGGCGATGCTTGGTTTATTTGCTTTTTGTTCCCCAAGTTAATACAAATCAGCAGTTTGTAATTCCTTAACTGCAATCAAGACAGAAAAGTTAATGCCAATGATACCAATAAAGCAACTTCAAGAAAATCATTAGAGTACCAGGCTAGCTATTAATAATGATGATGATAATAATGATACTTTATTCCTCTACAGTGCCTTTCATCTGAGCATCTCAGAGGACTGTACTGATAAATACTTTGATTTTATCCAAATAAACCTACTCTTCCAATTATGTGCACTTCTGTAAAGTTGCTTCAAATATCAGCATAATCATATACACAGAATCCCGCAATTTTAGCATTTCAACCATTCATACACTTAGCTTATTTAAAGAATATCTGTGCACTTTTTGATGTTCTGGAAACAGCTTGCTTCCTGGGAATTGATTACAGGTGTTATTAAAGTTAAACATCTATTAATGTAAAAGGTACCAGAATAAATATAGATATATGCATCTCTTTTCTAGCTCAGGAATGAAAACTCTAATGACTGAGACAAGAGAATCTTTGAGAAATTTGTCTGATTTCAATAAAACAGGCATTTTTTTTGTTATTCTTCTGACTTGAGTTTTGGATAGCAAAACTCTTTGTATTTTTTAAAATACGTGTACACACACTCCTTGGGTTTGGTGGTGTCTGACGTCTTGCAAGGTACTCCAGATGGGAGAGCACTCTAGGAGTAATCTCCCCTCCTCTGTGCTATGTGGACCCCTCCAGGGGTGGTGCTGAGGGGTGCACCTGATAGAAAAGAGCAGCCTTGCTCAAAGGGATGCATTTTGCTCTGTGGTGAAAGGCATAGAGAAGCTAATGGTCTCCTGATAGAACCTGTACATAGCCGGGCTCCTCAGGTTATCCAGGAGGAATCCAAAACATTTGACTTGATTGTTTAGTCAGTGTCACACCAACAACAAAGCCCATTACCCAGTAGAATGACTGAAAGGAGTAGAAGAGTGAAGAGTTAAGATTTGAAGAAGTTCCTCGCATGATGTCAAGCCCTTCATGACTGATTATGACCCAGGGGAACAATCTCATTGAAAGTTAAATTAAAACAAAACAGAAGACAGACTGAAGTTTAAACAGGGAAAATTCAGTGGCTGCCTTATGGTTAGGTCTCTGGGGTCCACGGTTCACCACCTCTCTAGACAGGTTTCAGATGATTTGTCAGCAAAATTGGGGGTGAAGATGTACATGGGAACTTTTCTGGAGTCCATCCCTCTCATCAGGGACCCCAAAAAGTCCCTGACCCAAGAGAGTTAGAAAGCATTGCCTCACAGTGAAAATATTGTTGTCAATAACAATGACAGTACGACAGGAAGTTTCTTTCCCTCCTTCCCTACCCACCAGACTCTCACAAACTCACCAAAAAGTGAAAAAAAGCTTTAAGAATTACAATATTTGATAATTTATATCTGGTGCTTTTAATTTCCTGATGATTTTGATCTATAGGAAAGTGTGCAGCCCATGAGCCCTGTACCACGGGTCTACCATTGCCTGGACACACTAGCCTGGTCGAGGTATTCTATTTCTCCTTTTCTTCCTCCTCCATCCTCCGTACCTGTAAATCCCCTTCCATTCATTTCTGAATAAACAGTAGTTAAAATACTGACGTATAACTATGTGGGGCAAGATGGAGACGCCGAGTGTCTGTGAATCGTGGTCACAAGGGTTTGTAAACCAGCTTATAGTTCAAGAGTATTTACTGTGAGTTAGGGTGGGATTCATTTCCATTGTATAGATCATAAAATGGGGTTTTGAGTGATTAAATGACTTGTCCAGTTTTACCCAGCTAGTCCAGGACAGAGCCAGGACTCAAGCCTACACGATGCAACACAAAATCCTGTACTCCACCAACTGAGATGACCTTTCCCAAAGGGATGCAGCTTGGCCCTCCTTTCCTGCAACACTTCATAAAAAAGGGTTCCAAAATCAAATACATCTCAATTAATGTGACTCTGTATTGGGAGATATTAGAGGATCTGAACAAAATAACAACTGTTTAACTTTCTTATCCCAGATGTGACAAGAAGACCATCTATAGAACAAAGTACTAAAATGATGCTGAGCTATATCAAGCTGTATCTTTGAAATTAACTCCCTCAGAGTGGAGAGTTGGGACAGAGAGTAATTTTTTATTCCATTTTCTATAACAAACTCCCAAAAACATGTATTTTGAGTGAGTTAGTTATCAAAAGGAGGTTTCTATTGTCTACCTGCTTTATTCTATCAAAGTTTTTAATTAACACTGCTTCCTATCTAAACACTTCCCTTGGTTTTAGTCCTCTTTACCTAACACTGGTTTCCCTAAGGCTATTCTTTTACTATAATCAAGCCTGCTATATTTTTGTCAGATCAATCTTTCTAAAACTCAGGCCAGGTGACGTTAGTATCCCGCTTGAAAATGCTTTACTGATAGTGAATACAACTGAGGGCTTTTATAATCTGGACTCAAGTCACCTCTTCAGTTTTATCTCTTTCTATTCCTCTACACTGAGGATGACAAATACTTGGTACATTTATCATCACATCCTTCCCAGGCTCATGTATTCATTCAACAAACAGTTGTTGAGTATCTATGATGTGCCACGTACTCTTCTAAGCTCTAGGAATATCACAGTCACGTAGCCCCTGACCTCGTAGAGCTTATGGCCAGGTGGAGAATACAGGCAATAAACAAGAAGATAAGTGAACTATGGTAAGTACTCCTGTGGAAACAACGTGGTTGCTGAAATACGGAAAATGGGGATTGGGCTTGGGGAAGAGAGGAAGGGATCTAGCTAAATAGGATGATTGATGAAGGCTTAGCTGAAGATGTGATATTTAAATAAAAGGAAGTCATCCCTGCAACATAGCATTCCAGATTGAGGGACCAGCATGTGTGAAGAGCCTGAGGTGGGAATGAGCTTGCAAAAAGGGAAGGGGGCTGCTTGAGTAGAGAGCAAGGGGCCAGGATGCTGGCTTCAATGAGGCAGAGTCCACATCAGGCAGGTTCTTAGACCCATGGAGAGAATTTGCTTTTTTAACCAATGTCATGGGAAACCAATAAAGAGTTTTAAGCAGGGAAGTGCCACAATCTGATTAACATTTTTTAAAAATCAAGGAGACATTGATAACCAAGATAAGCCTCTGCCTTCATAGGGAACTTAAAATATAATAGTAACATGGGCCAGCCCCAGTGGCCTAGTGGTTAAATTCAGCATGCTCTGCTTCAGTGGCCCAGGGTTTGGTTCCTGGGCATGGACCTACACCACTCATCTATCAGTGGCCATGCTATGACGGCGGCTCACATACAAAATAGAGGAAGATTGGCATAGATGTTAGCTCAGGGTGAATCTTCCTCAGTAAAATAAAAAATGTATAATAGTAATAATGTTGGAAATCAAAAGTACTGATGTATGAAAAAAGATATAGCATGTTGTACAACTATGTGGTTATTGCAGATTTTCTGCTAACAAAAAATAAGACTGGAAAATTTTGAAAGGTCCATTTTAGGATTGGAACAATCTCAAGACTGTCTAGCCTGGATCTATGGTCTGGCATAGAGTATATGGAGGCAAGGTGGGAGTCAGAGTTCTCAGTCACAGCTACAATTCTTTGTGCCCAAATCTATTGTAAGAGTCTGGGGAATGGGGACAGAAATATAATGTAAATCGCAAAATGTGTTATTAAGCAAGCATAGCCTGAGTTTCAGAATCTGAAAATACATGGTATTCCCAACTAAATTCCACACATAAAACTAGCTAATATCTAAGAAAATCTACTATCTAAGAAAAGTCAGCAGAACCCCTGAAATATCAAAAAGAGCAAGCCTCAGCATTCCCACCAGCTCTGAGTACGATCCGCGAGAGCTAGACCAAGTCCGCTGGATGTTTACAGCCTAACATTAGAGATGCTTTTTTTTAAGTCTGACATAATATTCCATATTTTGACAAAAATGTGGAGTAGACCCTAGGAAAAAAGTGCAGAAATAAATTTTAAAAAAACGTATTCTAGAAGCAAGTTAAACTCTAAGCAGGAGGCAGCATTGCCACGGGAAGAGTCGGCTGTGTTTTCAGATCGCTGAGGACCTTCGAAGTCGCAATCGATTTTCTTTCAGTTGGGCCCGAATTGTTGTATCACTGAAGACGTGACACGAGGTGCCTAACGGTCTGTGAGACTGCCGTGTGGCTGATGTCAACATCGCTGGCCTCGCTGCCTGGATTCTATGTGGTTTTTACTGTTTACCCTCTAGTTCCTGTGCTCTGAATCAGTAACTCCGTTTTTGCACCCAAGCTTCTCTTGAAAACAGATAAACAAGGTTAGAAAGAGAAAGTGTACTTTTTCAGAGGCTCCGAATTCTCTTGTTCACCCTGCAGAACATTGATCTGGCATTGGGGCTGTGGACGATAGGATGTGTGGAAACCAAAAAGAAATTCTTCTGACAACACCTTACACCGGTTTCAAAACCAATGAATACAGAGCACCGACTTATCAGTTGTTGACTCTCTCGTGGCCAGTTCCAAGTCTGCCTGCTGTCATTGTAGCAGAGCCCGCAGCACTGTCCCTTAGGGAGGCAGGTACACTGCAGTGGTTAAGCTGTGTTTTGGCTGCTTTTTCTTCATGATGCTAACAGAGGATATCACCCTGACTTAACTTCTTTAACTTTCCTTTTGATCAAATTCCCAGGTAGCTACAGCAATTCCAAACAGCAGACAACTGAGTTTGAAGATATTACAAATAAGCTTCTACAGCTGTTGCAGTACCGAAAGCAATGATTTCCTCCCAGGCACGGTGGGATGTTTGGAACAGCCTGACAAGCCTTTGATGAGCAGCGCTGGTGCTGTAGAGCTCTTGGTGTAAAAATATCACTCACCCAATACAATTTGCTTGGAATCTAGCTCAGCGACTCCTTGAGGCAGAAGTCGTTAAAGTGACACTCTGAGGGAAACCCATTCAAAATTTGATTCCACATTTTTATGATATGGTAAAAAATTTTCTCTACCCTTTAAATAGCTCTCTGCCTTTCAATTCAGTCATTTTTGCCTGATCCATCAATTGGCTCAGGGCTGGCCAGGAAGCTCAAGGCAGCAGCTGCCATCCCTGCTTCTTAGGAGCAATCTGTCAGAGGAGACACATCCTTCCCAGAGCAATGACGCTGCTGCTCACAGAAATAAATACCACAAAACAACACCTGAGGTTTATCTTCCTTAGGAAACTGCGTGAAGATGGGAGGTGCTATTTTCAAAGGGGAAAAACAAAGAAAGCTGTGGAAGTACAATATCACAAAGAGTTAATGGGATTAGGGGCCGACCTGGTGGCGCAGCGGTTAAGTGCACGTGTTCCACTTCTCGGCGGCCCAAT
The DNA here is from genome assembly GCF_041296235.1 of Equus asinus. NCBI lineage: Eukaryota > Metazoa > Chordata > Mammalia > Perissodactyla > Equidae > Equus > Equus asinus. The sequence continues at coordinate 48,361,570 of NC_091813.1, forward strand.
GTTCGCCGGTTCGGATCCCGGGTGCAGACATGGCACAGCTTGGCACACCATGCTGTGGTAGGTGTCCCACAAATAGAGTAGAGGAAAATGGGCATGGATGTTAGCTCACAACCAGGCTTCCTCAGCAAAAAGTGGAGGACTGGCAGAAGTTAGCTCATGGCTAATCTTCCTCAAAAAAAAAAAAAAGAGTTAAGGGGATTAGAAAAACAGATACCTTAAATAATCAAAGTAAATAAGTAAACTAAAAAAATATCCTCTGTTGATTTTAGACCCTGTTTTAGGAGTAGAATGCTTTATTTATCCTGTAATCATACCTGGCAAAATATAAGGCTTTATATTTTTGAAATTCTTTATCTGGAGCCAGGCTACTTGGGTTGAATCCTGGCTCTGTCACTTGTTAGTCATTAAATTTAGTCAACTAAATCCACTCTATCTGAGTTTCTTCTGCAAACTGAGCAGAAAGTATAGGAATCTCACAGAACTGATGAGAGGAGAGGGTTAAATAAATCATGTATGTGGAAGGCTGGAACCGTATCAGGCCCACCATGGCAAGAGCCAAATAATTTTTAGATGCTGTTGCCATTACTATTACTGTTATTTATCATCATCATCATCATCTGTCTCATCTTATTGAATTTCCACAACAAAACTGTAAGGAGCCACGGCCAACCTGCCCCATAATATAGATAAAAGAAACTAAGGTCCTTATGGCAAAAAAATTTAAGACTTTCCAACTAATGACAGCAGAGCCGTGACTAGAATTCTGAGCTCTTTCCACTGACAGTGCCACTGAGAACTCACTGCAGGAGCAGGGATCCCAACAGCACTTCGAGGCTGCTTTCATGAATACCTCCGCATCATTTTCCTGAGTCACTGGCTGCAAATTCCATATTCCTTCCAAAGTCTATTTTCTCCTCAAGGTATCAGCTGTTGCCAGAAGAAGTCACTGGCTGTAACTTCCCCCATCCCTAGATGTTACTCACTAGGCTTTTACTTACCCCTTCTGGATTACAAACCAGTTTATACACAGATTATCTCCATTCTGTCTCTCTCACTCTCTTTTTGCCAAAATGAGTCCCTCCCTATCTTCTGGGAGCTCTCTCTTTCCTCTCCTCTCTTTGCTTCTCGTCCTTCCTTCCTTCTCTCTCTTTCCCCAACTCTAACTTTTTCTAGACTCCTGTTCCCTTAATTATTCTCCTTTTCTAAAGTATCTTCAAATTATTTTTCTTTCAACTTTGAACAAGAAAAGATTTTCCCTTTCTCGTCAAATCTTTATTTTCCATTGTGAGTTTTCATTAATGGCCCACAGTCCCCTTCGCTCACTTTATATCCTATAATCTAGCACATGTGTTTGCCAAGCTTATTGGGATTTCTTGCTTGAAAGTCACCAGAAAGCCACTTATTATTGTAGTCGGTGCCCTTTTCTCACTTCTAACTCCGTAATCTCTCAAGCAGTGACAGGATGGACCCCCACCTCTTGCTGCACACTCTTCCCTTGGAATTCACTACATCTGTACCATCCTAATTTTCCTCCCAGCCATTCTTCATATTTCTGTCTCTGCTAATTCTTGCCTTTATTTTCTCACCCCATATTTTTTTAAATTAAAAAAACTATTATCCTAAAAATATCTATCTTTAAGCCATATACGTTGTCCATCCTTTTTTTCCTATCTGTTATGGATCTACAGTTTGAACTCTCTGTCTTATCACTAAAACCTTTTCACTTCCTCATGATTTCCCTATTTCCTGTCCTGGTCATGGGTGGCTCTCAAGAGATTTGAAATAAAAATGGCCTGGGATTAAATTTTGGCCTTGTCATTTACTGTCACTCAGGAGAAGCTCCTTAACTTCCTTGAACTCTGGCATACCATCCATAAAATGGGAGATTCGATGAGGAAATTACAAGTAAATACAGTCCCATCCCATAAAGGGGATCACGGGAAATTATTTCCCTTGCTCACTCCCTATTCCCACCCCACCACCACATCATCCTTACCCCGCTCCAGACTTCCAGCACTGAAATCATACAGCTAGATTTTATTCCTTCCTCAGTCCCATCTCCCATGTCTAGTCTTTCCTCAGTCCACCTTCTTAGGATCTCCTGCATCCTTCCCTTCCTATGGACTTCCTGTACCGTCTCCAGAGCACAAGCCCTCATTACTCACTACTGGATTGTGTCGCAACAGTCTTCTGACTAGTTTCACTGCCTCTAATTTCTCTCAACTTTCAACCCACCCAGCACAATGAGACCAAATTAATATCCCATCATTCAATCTAAAGTACTTATTTTCCCCAGGTAACCCAGCTAACAAGTAGAAAACAGAGACTTGGGCCCAGAGACTCTACTCCTGAGTCAGTGCTCACAACTCTTTCCTGCAGTCTCAGTATCAGTGCTTGGGCCTGGGATTCTACATCCTTCATCCTCTGACCCACAGTACCTGTCCAAGCTTTCCTTCTACCAGACCTGTAAACCAGGGTTTGATCTACTTACCTTTCCTAAAGTAAGCTTTCTTCATCCTTTAGGATTTTTTCAGTGGTGAGTAATAAAAAAACCAACTCAAGTTGCTTAAACAGTAAAGGGATTTATTCTCTCATATAACAAGGATAACAAGCCCAGAGGTAGGATAGTTGCAGAGGTATTTAAGATCACAGCTTAACAAGGACCCTAGGACCCAGAATCCTTCCATCTTACCCCTCTGCTATGTTCAACATGACCTCCCGTGAGCTCCTTTTGTGGTTGCAAGATGGGGCCACCGTTCCAGGAAGCATGTACAGATCGAAGACATCCAGTGAAAGAAAGGATGGGAGCTCCACGATGTGTCATGCTTTTGAGTGGAGAATCTTTTCCCAACCCCTCACCCACTGGTCAGAACTATATCACCATTTCCGGGCAATTTGTAAACAAAGCACCATGAGGCCAGACAGATCCAGCTGTTCCAAAGTTTTTGAAATATGACCACAGTGAAAAATACATCATATACTCCAACTCAGCACAGGCATAAATACATTTCATAATGCATATATAAAACAAATGAAAATTTCCTAAAATAAAATTCATCCTTACTATGCAATACATTTAGATATTTTTTATTCTATTTTATTTTCCATGCTACTCTATTCCATTAATTAAAAAAATCATGATTCCAGCACTAAAGTGATTTTACGACTCGTTAATAGACTGCTACCTGCACTTTGAAAAACATCACCTTATACTAATGAGAATTTACCCAGATCATGTTGGAGAGAGGCGAACTCAGGAATAGTATCAGGCCAGTATGGTAGAAGGGGAAATGGCTGTTCTGAAAACAACCGATATGTCCCCATTTTTGTGTGTCTTAGATTATACATTTATCATTTATCCATGCCTATGACACCCCTCACTCAACGCCCATTTTCTAAAATTGGGGGGCTTCAAACTTGAGATGTTTCAACTTACTGCTAAAAAGGCTGGAGTTTTTATTTATAATTTAAAAAAAAAAACCCAAAACCAACTGAGACTCCTCAGTAGTTTGTAAGTGACAGAAAATAAATCAAGCATTTTTTAAAATTTAAGATCCAGTTTCTTTTGATGATATAAGTAGGGTAAAAGGTCATGGGAGTTCAATTAATTTACTTTAAAATGTTCTTTTTAAATGATGTCCAAAGAATAAATCAGCAAAGATTAGTCAGGAAAGACCGAGTTTCTCCCCCGTGTTTGGAATGTCTAAGGATCTGAGAACAGCTGGCCCCATCTCTGTTCTCTCTTTTCCTGATTCATCTTGCGTGTGACCCCAGGGAGAGGTCACCCTGGGGCCCTAAATTACATGAGCCTGCACATAGAGCCTGCCACTTTCTCTGTGCAACTACCCTACCCTCAAGAACCTTGCTGAGCTCAGCAAAGGCTTTAAAGAACCTGGGCTTTGTACCCGGGCCCGTTTGTCACCCCACTGAGCCCAGCACTTCACAGACCTATGGCCATTTGTATTTTGACAGGAACACACTGATGTATCCAACATGCCTGAGCATCTGCTGGGTACAAAGCACTGTGCACGGCTGCAGGGGACCCCATGTGAATAAACTGTAGTGCCTATTACGAAGCAACTCGGAGTCTACCACAGGAGATAATCCTGCAAAGAGTTATAAGACAGAATTTCACAGTGGAGGTTGCCAAGAAGGGTGGCTGACCAGCATTTCAGAAGTACCCACTGGGCACCAGATACTGCGCTAGGCCATTTATGTAAACGACCTCATCGAAAGGACATAACTCTTTTGCAGTATTATCATCTCCATTTTGCAGATGAGGAAACTGAGGCCAGAGAGTCCCAGTAACTTTTCCAATAGGACTTGATTAGCAAGCAGCAGATCCCAAGTCTGCAGAATGAGCTCCATTAGACTCCAAAGTTTGTTGGGTTTTTTGTCACTTTCTCTGGGTCTCCAGGCAAAAAAGAATTCTATCAAGATGAAAGGAAGACATATTTGAAATAGAAGGAGTGCATTTCCCAGTGATGGAGGGAGAGCGGGGTGCTGGGTGTGGAGGGCAACCCTTCCATTCATTTTGCAGGCAGGAAAAGGCAGGGTGGGTTCAGGGCATGCTAAGTGGGGCAGTTGGGTTGCCACATAAGATGTGCTTAGGGGAATGAAAGAAAGCAAATCTAGAAAAGGTGCTGAATTCCAATTCCCCCAGCTTTGATAATTCAGTAAAGGTTTCCAGAAGAAGGAAGCCCCTTCTGCAGCTTGCCTATGAGATTGTGAGTCCAGAGGGCAGGAAATGTGTGAACAGAGGTGACTCTCTCGGAAGAGGAACCAGATGTTGTATTCCTCTGGGACCCTCATGGTGAAGCTCAGTGCTTTTCACCTAGTAGGTCTGCAGTTTACCTCTAATGAATGAATGGAAGACAAACAAAGGAGAATTTTCTGCTCTCTCTTGTCAAGTTCCTTAAGGAATGGGTCTGGGTAAGTCGTGGGAACAGTTGGTGAAGGGGACAGGAACCGACAGAACAGAGCTCAAGGAAAGCTTGCCTCTTCCTCTGTACCAGCCTCCAGGTAAGTGAACTGAACAGCATGGCCTTTCGTGGGGTCAAATATCATCCCTTCTCATGTTATACAGAAATAGTGTGCTAAAGGGCAGGAAGTGTTCAGAAGGAAACAGACAACGGTAAGAGGCAAATGTTTTAAAGGATTTGCAATGAGATCTCCATAGTCAATAGTCCCCTGGCTCATACTGCCATACCTCCTAGCCACCTTTTTTGCACACCAATCTGATATTTTCCTTTAGATGGAGGAAGAAGGCAGCCTAAATTTCTAACTGCAGGTTATCTGTTGCATTGTGGGCTGGGAGACAGGGTGGTGACAGTGGTGTGGCACAGTGCATCTAGTCTGGGTGCAGCTTTGTGCAAAAGCTTGCCTTCAAAGGCTTTGCAAGTTGTTGATATATAGATCGATTCCAAACAGGAAGAGCCTAAAACACATGAGCAAAGAGAAGTCTAAGCTGTGGGGGTGGGGGGAGATGAGAAGAGACAGAAGGGGGGAGGCAAGATGTGGAGAGGAAGGCAAGCCTTCCAGATCCACCTGTTTCTGGTGCAGTGGAGCCTTTGAGCTGATACGTGGTAGTGGTAGTAGCAGTACCAGGAGTTACAGTTATGCTAAACAGGAAGATGTTGGTGACGACTGTTGTTAATGCTTGATGGTATCTTCCATTGGCTTTTATATGCCAATCACAAGGCAGTGTGAAGGTGGGCTGGCCACATTTAAAGTAGCAAAGGTTAGGTGGAAAACACCAGAGACTTTTATATTACTGTTAGGCAATAATTAGTGAAAACAGATGTTGGCTGCGTTGACTTCGGATGAGTGTGCACGAAGTCCGGGACTCTGATACACTGAGTGGGATGAGTCGGACGACTTCCTCGCAGCAGCGTCCTTTTAAGAAATAGTTGGGTCTAGAAGAGCATCATGACACTGTCAGTATATGGACCCCTCTGCTGGGCGACCATGTGGCCAACACTATTGCATGCTTAGCTATAGAGGAGTAAAATATCAAGTTTAACCTGCAGTGAGGAAAAATATCCATTTTGTGAAAGCCAAATCGAGTCTTCTGTATATTACTGTGTAATAATGTGTATTCTGTATATTACTTTGCATATTAATATAATATACTCTATATATGTACTAACTGGCACGTTTGTTCATAAAACGATGAGATATTTTCACTTAAATCAAAAAATGAAACATACTAAGAAATTTTTTGAAACCAAAAAAATCCAGTGTGAGAGGCTAAGTACACCTATATGGTTAATAAACAGTTTTTCCCTTTCCATCCTCTCATTTTTTCATAGAGTCTTAAAAATGATTTCTATCTTTAATTGGGGATTACACTAACTTCAGGAATACAATGCAACAGTCTCTCTCTCTCCCTCTCTCTCTCTCTCTCTCTGTACCTGATTTCATAACTACATACATGAATGCACTCCCAGGCACCACAAAATTAAAACACTAGAAGAAAGCTGATTTCTTGGAAAATCCAGGTTCAAAGATCAAGAATTTGATCTGCTTCCAAAGTATATCCATAGGAAAATGTGAGGGTTTTTTTGTTATTGTTTTGTTTTGCTTCTGTATAGGGAACTTTCAGGATATTAAGTAAATATTGGATGAAACTCACTATTTGTCAATTCCTAATCTGATAATCCTAGATGAAGACCTGTGGTGAAATTTTGTCTCTCTGCCGTCATTAACCCGATTTGCCAGATCTTCACTAGTCTGTCCTAGCCTATACTTAAGTGAAGAAACCCAGCAGCTATCATGGGGTCATCTTTTGACTTCGGTAAAAGTAAAATGAGATGAAATTTTTCCTTGTAAACTGAGTTCCCTTTAATCTTAGCTGCAACGCCTTGCTTCTGAACTGCGGTTTCCAGGTAATGACTCAACAGAAGGACAGGAAAAGTGGCAACGGAGGGCACCATGTGAAGGCTTCCGAGCATCTTAAGTGTGGAAGGGCTATTATTATGGATGAGTGGGCTCATCTGCCTTGCTTCACAGGTGAGGAAACTCTCACCCCAAATATTTCAGAGACTTTGCCCACAGGCCTCATCAGAAGTAAATCCAACAAGTCTAGTTAAGAACCCAGCTCTTTCGTGGCATGATTCAGAGTTCTGTTACTTATATCATTACGAAGCAGAACAACAAACTAAAAATTTGTCCTCGTAAAATAATGGAACTCACTCCTGAAAAACATAAAAAATTTGCAATAGAGCAAAATAACTTTAATGTGTCAGGCCTCATGCTCCTGGGAGCTTCTCTGCTGGCCCCTGTGCCCCATGCCCGCCCCCACCTCTGCTGTCAGGAGCTCTTCCTCTTCTGTCCAGCAGTATTTCTTAATATACTCATGCATGGTATAATCGCCAGATATTTGTAAGGCAGTTTTCTCCCCTGGATGTTAAATCCATTGAGAACATAACAGTTGAGAAAAGAAGACTGTTAAATGAATAGTGAATGAAGAAAATTATATGTATGGTTGTATTTTTCTATTTCAAAACAACAAAGATAGTAGTGCCAGCCCTGTAGGATTGCTGTGAAGTCTAAATGCTATCCTATAACATATGTCCGGTGCTTTACATAGGGCCCTTGATCTTGTTCAGTTACATACTAGTAGCTCAATACATCTACCGAATGCTTGCTCACTCTTCTCTTGGAGTTGTCAAAAAATGTTAGAATCCTTCCACATGCTAATGATTGCACTTTTAGCATCCATTGATTAAGAACAGATAAATGGATGGATGGATTTTCAGCTTTACACCCTCCCAAGGGTCCTCACCCCACAGGTTGGAAATCTCGTTCCCTTTAGATTTTTCCAATACCTAGAATGAGGCTTATGATTCATCAGGAGAGTCATTACAATGGAGCAAAATACCCGCAACACAAGCAAAGCACAAAGGTCTGAGAGCAAGAGAGGAACAGACAGGAGAAGACACAAATAGCAGCTCTCTGATGCTTTCCACTTTCAAAAATCCCCACTAATTCCTAGGTTGTTGCCAGCATGCAGCTATGCACTGCCTTCAACCCCTTTTGCCACAAAGGTACCCACTGTTCCTGGGCAGCAAAAAAAAGAACACACACCCCCCATAATAGCTCTAGAAGACGGTGTAAAAGAAAAATAGACAACCTCTAATTATGTTTCTTATGAGCCTGAAGAATTCCAGCTAGATTTCTTACACTCCTTCCCTCCACCCCTTTTTTGGTACCTATTTTATTAGTTAGGACTGTCCTAGTTTCAAGTGATGGAAATCCAAACTGAATGGTTTAAATGAACAAGAAAAAAAAAATAGAAGTAGGTTTAAAGAATTTCTTGGCTTACTGAGAAGTCCAAGGGCAGAGTAGGTTCAGGCAAGGCTGGATCCAGGAACCGCCCCCCTCCCCCCAAAAAAGTCACCAAGACTCAGTTTCTCTCTATTTCTGATTTCCTCCAAAGTAGAAATTACTGTTTATCAGGCTCTCCCCTCATGGTGCAAAGAAGGTTAGCTGAAGCTCTAGACAATAGCCACAGTAGAGAGTGAGGTTCTTTTTCCCAATGGTTCCCACAAAAATCCCATGATCGGTAATCAGGTTTCTGTCTTCTATGTCTGATCCAGTCACTCTGGCCAGGAGGATAAAATATGTTGATTGTACAGGCATGGGTTACATGTGGGATGACCAGCCATTCTGGTTTGCTCAGGACTGTCCTAATTTTAGCATTGCAAGTCCTGTATCCCAGGAGACCCCTGGGCAAATCAGGATGATTGGTGACCTCATTTTTCATGTAGAATACTGATGGATTGTTTCTAACGTAAAGGGTCGAGAGTGGATATAATAGCAAGGGTTGCATACCACATCAGGGAAATGTCCCCCACACCTCATCTGAACTACAGAGCTGTGCTGACCAACACAGCAGCCACATACGCTCACTGATCACTCCAAATGCTGTAGTTTGCATTGTAACCTGAAGTTGGGTCTGAACTGAGATGCCCATTAAGTGTAAAATCCACACCAGATTTCAAAAATTTACCTGAAAAAAGGCAATGTTTTAGATATATTGAGTTAAATCAAATCTGTTAGCCTTTTTACCTGTTGAATGTGGCTATTAGAAAATTTAAAATGACACACATTGCTCACGTTGTATTTCTGTTGAACAGCCCTCCTGTAGGATTTTTTAACAAGGTAGTGAGGTATTTATGTCATGTATAGGTGAAAGCATATTAAAAAGATGCTTCGAATGTACAGGCAGCTTAAACAACAAATGATAAATAGGTAAAGAACATCAGGCTTACAAACAATGAAAGAGAAAAATATCAAACTCAAGACCAAATTTATTCACTCAACCATTCCTGCTGTCATTTGTGGCAGGATCAGCTTTAAGTCCTGGGGCTTCAGACCCAAAGAAGAAGAGAGGTTTGTCCTTCAGAAGCCCACTGACCAGAGAGGGAAAGAGATAGGTAAAAAAAATTTTTTAAATGCAAAATAATGTTATAAGTAATATGACAGACTCCAGCACACATGGTCTTTATTGATTTAATTATGTCATCCAAGTAATTTTTTGTTTATTCAATCCATACTCTACATTTTCTCTTTCTGTTGCATGCCGAGTTCCTTGAGACTAGAAAAAATGTACTAAGTTGTATATGACCAGTTGCATTGGTTTCAATGCCCCCTGTTTACTTAATGATCAAATATTTCTTTGTCTCTTATTTACTCTCACCAGAAGCAGCTTAGCCCTGTGAAAACCTAATGGGCTTAGGTTCAAATATTGCCAATGTTCCTCACCAACCCCCCATCTATTGAAAGGTTTTAATCCCTCTGTGCCTCATTTTCCTCGAACAGCATTGAGAAACAAGATCCCGAGTGACACTTTGAACACACACACACACATACACACACACACATCTTTGCTTATGATTAGCTTATTATTGTTAATCATCTGAAAATAGCAAATGCTTACAAAAACTCCATCTTACTATAATTGTACTCTCTCAATAAAACAATTTTCAATCACTGGGAGGGCTCTGCATACTGGTGATTGGGTTCCCTCTAAACATCCTTGAGAATGTTTATTTGAAAAGATTACCTTGTTTTCCTTCAGGATTAAGTCCTGGTCACTGCAGGAGAGACATGATTTGGAAAGATGGCAGGCAGTTTTTGATATCTCCTCAGAGACTGCCCTTGTTAAATGAATATACCCACAGAAAAACAAAATGTATTCTAGCCCACACACGTTTGAGACATTTTTTAAACACGTGGATTAGAGAAGATAGGTATTACAAATAACATATTTGTTGGGGAGAGTGAAGAAATCACAAACTCTCTTGGATAAACACTATTAAAGGCATACTTAACCAGTGGATTGTGACAGTTCCCCTCTGGCACTCGCTGACAGTCTTGACTGCAGCTGTAAATTAGGTTGCAAAACTTCCTTGTCAGAGAACTCACCCCGTTAGGATGCAACCCTGGCTTTGAATCCGCAAGGACAGAAAAATCAATGTGATAGAAAAGCAGTTGCTTGTGTCAGGCCTAACCAAGGAGAGAAAGGACCTTAAATTAATCATGATTTAAGGATGCTGGGAAAACGATGCAAAGGCACATTCCTCTGGCGTCTCTGAGAAAAGGGAAAAAAGAGCCTGGAGCGCTCTGCGTATGCTCCCCGCAGATACCGCCTTTCTATTATAAACAGGATTCAGTGTTTACTGTGAGAGTAGGAAAGCATTGTTGATCTTGTATAAACAGATAAAATGCATCAAAATCTACAAGATTTTGTCTGAAGCAATTTTGCACAGTATCTATCCATGTGTACAGAGAAGATAAATGAAAGTTTCATCTTCTTTCCTAGAACCTGTGAACTGAGTTCAGTGAGCTGGGAGGATTTCAGGTTATTTACTAAATTTCGACTCCCCGCGAAAACAAAAAGCTGGTATGAGCCACTTACCTGGAGAGAGGTTGAACACCACCTTCTGGATGTGCCTTTGTTTGTCGGACAATGAGATCAGCTAAATGAGGGAAAGCAATTTTTTTACAGGGCTTATACTTAGGGACTTTAAAGCTGTCACAGAAGACCTACTAAGGTTACTGTTAAACTGCCACCATTAGATGGCACTAGTGAGGCAGTAAATCCCTAATGTAGGGGTGAGCGCTACCTCAGTTGTCAATCTCTGTTGGCCAAGCAACACTTCAATTAGGAGATGTCTGCTTCCATTACCAATTTAGGTAGTTGAGCATCTGCATTAGCAAGAATGACCTCCTGGTCAGCTGACTTCAGACTGACTGTGTTCCTGTGCCAGGTGCAATACCTTTCTAGCTCAACAAGTATCAATCCATCCAGGCCGAATTAGGAGAAATGCACTCCCTTCTCTATTGTACTGCTAACCATGGTGGCAGGCAAACCTGGGATTCAATGACTGGGATCCAATGTCCAGGTTTGAGGCATGTTCAGAGATAGAAGAGACCTTGATCTTTAACCTTTTGGGTGAACCTTATTCTGGCTTTAGAAGCCAATGAAAAGTCAGTGAGCCAGAATCATTTATTTCCACAGTCATCTCTGACTTACAGGCCCAGGATTTTGTAGGGCTTTAGAAGATCACTGGCTTCGACTACGTCAGTTGTTTGTCATGATGATACAACAGTTATTCCTCAATCTTTATTCTGTAAGTGGAGAGACATCCAATGAAGACTCAACTGCATCAGATCCTATTTTAAGAATGTTCCTTTGGCTTCATTTTATAGTGTCATCTGTATCATTATAAAACAATCACAAGGCACAAGAAGTTCCACCACGCGATATACAAGAGAATGCTGTAGATGTTGTTCCTGGCCACTAGGGCTCATAACAGAAACTGCAGAGCACTTCATCTGTGCAAGTGTGTTCAGCACAAATTAACAACAGAAAACAACTGCTAAATCCTTGGAAAATAGAAAATAGAATCATCTACAGAGAACTGAGTTGTAAGACAGAAAAATATAAGTGTATATGATTATTACAATGTTTTTTTTTAATTAGTGAAATTTTAAAATTTAACCCAGGATAAGGAAAAGAAAAGGTTTATACAGCTACGTTGTTCCATAACTTCCTTGGTCCTGAAATTGCTCAAGAAACGTGGCCTGCTACCTAACACATGGCTGCTTTTATAGCAGACTCTTACAGGTAGCATTGTGTATCAAGCAGCTTTCCAAAACAAAACCATTCCCTTTTCTGTGCATGTGAAGAAAAACATACAGCTGTCAGTGCAGTCTTCTTTGAAAACCAAGAACGGTCTTCCTACGTACCTAGGGAAATTACTAGGAGAGCGTGTGGGCACTCCCTCTCTGGAGATCTTTATAAATAGGATAACTTTTCACCTGTTTTGTGTGGCTTTCTCCAAAAACAGATAACAGGCAAAGAAGTCCTTTCAAAATCTTCTTTAGGTTTCTCATTCAAGGGGTTATTTTCCAATCATTCTCTCTATTTGCTTCCTCGCCATCTTGTAGTCAATACCCTTGAGGAAAGGACAATGAGAGAGGACGAAGCAAATAGACTTCAGGATTCCTGATAAAATGGTAACAATAGAATAGTTAATAAATATTCAATTCCTTCTGTTTGCCAACAGCTACTTAGTACTCTACTTGAGTTTTCAAAAGGTGGTAAAAAAAAAAACTGATGCAGTCTTACTGTCTAAGCCAAATCAATAGCCAAGTTTATGGAGAAGTTTCCATGTACCAAGTCCTATGCTGAGCATTTTATACAAATGATCTTATTCGATCTTACAACCACCCCATGAAATAAGTATTTTATTATTCCCATTTTACAGATGAGAAAACAGAGTCCTAGAAAGATTAATTGCCTTGCACAACAGAACTAAATCAAAGGGTCAGCAAGGCTGATTCTTTCTGGAGGCTGTAGGGAAATCTGTTTCTTTACCTTTTCCAGGATGGATGCTGGCCTCATTCCTTGGTCATGGCCCTGCATCACATCATCTTTTCTCTCCCTGTTCCTCATCACATTGTCTTCTCCTCTTCTTTAACAAATTTCCTTCTGCCTCCCTCTTATGAGGACATTGTGACTACATTTAGGTCCTACCTAGATAATCCAGGATAATCTCCCTGTCTCAAGATCCTTAACTGAATTACTTCTGCATAATCCTTTGTACCATATAAAGTAGTATTCATAGATACTAGGGATTAGGACCTGGATATCTTTGGGGGCCATCATTCAGCATATCATAATTAGCATTCAAACTATCTCCCATTTTCTTAAGCAGTATAATATCTGCTTGCTAGATGAGTAATTCTTAACAAGCTGAATGACTTATCTTCAGCAAGTGGGTGGATATCTCCTATAAATTAAAGAGGTTAAATTAAGTCATTTTTATGGATGGTAGCACAATATAGTGGCAAGAGCCCTGGACTTGCAGCCAGGAAATGGAGTTCTTATCAATAACTAGACATGCAAGGTTGGACCCGACACTGCATCTCTTGGGATCAGGGATGGTAGAGGTCTCAACATGTGTGCCATCTCTGATCAAGAGAAGTGGGGAAGGGCTCCACAAATCTCTTCAAGCTTCTTGGAAAATGTTGAACCCAATTATCAGCGCCTGCCCTACTTAATCTCTAGAGTTTCTTTTAACTCTGACTTTTATGAACACTAACTGTATTAATTATCAATTGCTCCATAACAAAGTTCCCTAAAATTTAGCAGCTTAGAACAATGAACATTTATTATCTCAAAATTTCTTTGGGTCTGGAATTTAGGAGTGGCTTAGCTGGTGGCTCTGATTCAGGGTCCCTCATGAGGTTGCAGTCAAGATGCCAGTTAGGGCTACGTTGTCTGAAGACTTGACTGAATCTGGACAGTCTGCCACCATGATGGCTTACTCACATGGCTGTTGGAAAGAGGACTCAGTTTCTTGCCACATGGGGCAACCCATGGGCTACTTAAGTGTCCTTACAATACGGCAAATATGGCTTCCCCAGAGCAAATAATCCAAGAGAGAGAGAAAGACATATGCTACAAAGTATTCATGACCTAGCCTTGGAAGTGACATACCATCGCTTCTTTTATGTTCCATTGGTCACATAGACCTACTCCGATACAGTCTGGGAGGGGACTACACCAGGGGACTATACCAGGAGTTGGGGCTGAGTCCACCTTAGAAGCTCAATGACCTATGTATATTAGTGCTTCTGCAATAAGACTTTCATGTTGGTGTCTATCCAAAGCCCTCATCAGCACGTGGAAACCCATATTTCATAATACAATGTGATGGTTGAGCGGCTTTGTGGCTTTGAAGAAGGGTACTAACATCATAAAACTTACATTCGTAAGAAGATAGCTCTGATGGCAGAGCAGAGGGTGAATTAATGTGGGTCCTACCGCCTCCCAGGTGCCCCAGCCTATCATACAAACTTCAAGATTGGCCTGCAAGGTCCACATGTGTCCCCAGCCTCTTCTGTCCATGTGTACTCTGTCTAACTACTGTGACATTCTCACCATCCCCTGAATGGGCCAGACTCTGTCCAGAACCTGCCTTAAATATCCCTTCCAACTCAAATGCCACACTCTCTGTGAAGCCTTCCCCGAGTTCTGAGAGAGAGCAAGTAGCTCCTTCTAACATTTCCATAGCACTTTGTTCATCTCTCTGTTACAGTATTTACCCTATTTTCCTTTCAATAGTTTGATTCTGTTTCTCTCTCCAAATATTCTATGTATCCCTTGAGGGCGGGGAACAAGACCTCACACTATGACTAGGATATCAGAGCAATCAGCAGATGTTTTTTGAATTAATGAATAGACTTCTTTCAATAAGTCATATTCCCAAGACACTTAGTGAATACCAACTCAGTGACAGGCCTTCGGCTAGGTCCTAAATCACATAATAGTGATCAGACGCACAGGGAGAGGATTCTCAGATGGTGCTTTTGTCCATGACTGTCCTTGTTCCCTCTCCTCCCACACCATTTTCTGTTTTCCTAGCCCCTTCTGGCATCTTTCCAATTTTTCTTCCCGCTCTGACTCCTCCCTAAGCATGCCATTACACGTATAGGCATTGCTTAGTCTCTCTGACAAATATGGCCAAACAGTCGGTGATTCCAGCTCCAGATCCTGGTACAGGTCTTGATCTCTACTTTGCATGCAAAGCCACGTGTACGTGAGAATCTCTTCCTGTTTCCCAAGTACTACCTAGAAAATATTAAAGGATAAATAAGTATTCCCATGTCTGTATGGCTCAAAATTCTTATCTTTTCCTGTCTTCACTGTCTTAAGTGAGTTGAATGCTCAAAAAAAATTTTTTTTAAATGTTGGTTAGAGTATCATCTGTTGTGTTAGTGGAAATGATATAACTACGTGGAATATGAACTCCATGACAGCAGAACATTTTGTCTCCTTTCCCTTCTATATTCATAGCTTCTAGAATATTCTCTGTGATATAGTATATGCTCACTAAACATTTGTTAAGTGTATTCTTCAAAGCTATGATTTATTTTCATGCTAAGTTTAGGTATGACCTGTTCTTTTTCCCATTGCAAATGGCTATATGGCCTCAGTCAAGTCACTTGGTCTAAGTGTGAGTTTTCTTTCCTCCAAAACAGAAACATCAACAGTTACCTCACTTGCACAGGGATGTTTTGAGTATTAGAGAAAATGTGTGGAAGGCATATGTTTTGGTGTCTTTCCAGAATATAAACTGAATAAATAGTTTGATGCTGAATCCAGAATCCATCTGATAACCTTATTTCTCTGAACATGTAGGTTTGAAAAATGCTTATCTCTGATTGTGCATAATATACCAAGTAGACTGGCTTTCTTAAAAGTCAGGCTCTTGATGACTTTTTGAAACACAGGATATACTGAATAAATATTTATTAAGTACTTAATAATGAACATGTTGTTATGCTAGGTGCTAGAAATACAAAGAAAAATTAAAACACCATCCTTTATCTAAAGAGCTTTATTCTCAGATAAGGAAAATAGACAATATAATGAAAAATTACAAAACAAAGTGATGTGTATTAAGATAGAGATAGGCAAAGGGAGCATTTAATAAAAGCACCCAACCCAGCCCAGGAGGGGAGAAGATTAGAAGAAATTTTCCAGAGGGTATGAGTTACAAAGGAGTTAGACAGAGAGAGAAGAACTTAGCCGGAGAGTGGAAGGGAGGCGGGAGCTGGTTCTGTGTGGAAGGAGCAGGCTGAGCAAAAGAACAGGGAACAGAAATGACAGGGTCAATTAAGAGAGTGCAGGTGATATGTTTTGATTGGGATGTGGAATGAGAAACGAAATCAGGTCAAGAGCTGAAGCTGTGCAGTGATGAGCACAAGACAGATCTGAGAGAACTTTGCATGTCCTGCTGTGGATTTTGGACCATGTCCTTATGGTTTATGGAGAGCCCAGGAACAACTTTAAGCTGATAAACTGATAAATTGGACTTCATCAAAATTTAAAATGTTTTAAGCTCATAAAAATTAAAAACACTTGCGCTTTATTTATTTATTTTTGGGGGGAGTAGGTGAGGAAGATTGACCCTGAGCTAACATCCATGCCAATCTTCCTCTATTTTTGTATGTGAGATGCCGCCACAGCATGGCTTGATGAGCAGTATGTAGGTCTGTGCCCAGGGTCTAAACCCACTAACCCCAGGCTGCCAAAGAGGAGCAGGCAAACTTAACAAGTATGCCACTGGGCTGGACTCAGCACTTTATTTTTGAAAATAAAAAGGCAAGTCACAGACTGGAAGAAAATGTTTGCAAATCACGTGTTTGATAAAAGACTTGTACCCAGAATGTACAAAGAACACTTATAACCTATAATAAGAAAAAACACCCCAACTTAAAAATGGGCAAAAGATTTTAAGCCATGTCACCAAAGAAGATATACAAATAGTTGATTAAACCCATCAAGAGATGTTAAACTTCATTTGTCTTAGAAAAAAGCAAATTAAAACCACAATGACATGCCACTCTACGCCTCTAGAATTGCATAATAAAAAAAGACAGACAACATCAAGTGTTGGCGAGGATGTGGAGAAACGGGAACCCTCATATGTTGGTGGGAATGTAAAACGGCACAGCTACTTTGGAAAACATTTGATAGCTTCTTAAAAATTTAAACATAAATTTACTATACAACAAAGAGATTCATTTCTTAGGAATCTATGCAAGAGAAACGCAAACATATGTCCACACAAAGACATATAGGTAAATGTTCATAGAGGCATTATTCATAATGGCCAAAAACTAGAAACAATTTAAATGTCCATCAACTGGTAAATGGATTTTTAAAATGTCGCATATCCTTAAAATGGAATATTATTCAGCAATCAAAGGCTAGCACATCTGACATATGCTACAACATGGACGAATCTCCCAAAAATAAGTCAGACACGAGAGGCATAATTACTGTATAATTCATTTATATGAAGTGTCCAGAAAAAGCAATTTATAGAGAGAAAATGCAAATCAGTGATTGTCTAGAGCTGGAGGTGGAAGCAGGGTTAACTGTAAATGGGTAAAACGGAAATTTAGGGGTAAGGGAATGTTCTAAAACTAAAATACAGTACTGGTTGCTCTGCTGTATAAATTTACTAATCTTTGAATTGTATACTTACAATGAGTGAATGTTATGGTATGTAAATTATACTCCCATAAAGCTGTTTTGAGAAAAATAATTACATTACATTAAAAGGTATCTGGACATAAACTACTTATCAAACAAGAGGTCTACTTATTATAAAGATATCTTAAGGATTTAAAAACTATCACCTACTTTTTTTAGTCTCTTTTCGTCTGGTCCCAATCAAGATTTAGTTAGATTAATTTAGTTAGATTCCTTTCAACATGAACTCATCTTAAACGTGGAAGCAAAAACAAAAAAGTGAGTCAGTTCTCACATGACCCAAACTTGTTAGCCTATCTCCAAAAATGAGTTGTGAAGGCAATTTTTTCCTTGCTTGTGTTTGAGGAAAAACTATGTGCTTGGTTTAGCATAATTGACCACAGTAATTATAGTGCTTGCGAATTTATGTTGTATTTAGAAGACTGCTGGATTGGGCAGTGGGGGCTGGGAGGAGTCGATGCTTGAAATCTAAGTCTTTAATCCACAAAAAGTTACGCTTTTTTTCTTTTATGGTCCAAACTGGCAATTACGGGTTGTAGAAGTATTTCTGCTTGTTCAGATATTCCATAACCAAGAATTTGAAGATGTCCATTTGCTAAGCAAATCCAGTACTGAGGAAAAGTGTGAAATTGTCAAATCTGAGAGCCCTTTCTATTTTTATGATTTGTCGCATCTCTAGTAACGGGAGAAAGACAAGCTCATCTTTTAAGAGAGACCAAGTCTGTCCAGAAGTGATTTAGGACGAAGGCGTGATTCAGATTCTTGGAGGAAACAGAAAGTTGCACTTATGATTTGGACTCCATGACTAAATCATTGATGATGGTCCCAGAATAGCTGTTAGATTAGAAGTGGGTCACCAATTTGATTTCGAACCAAGAATAATAGCACGCAGGCCCCATGTGTTCCCACAGAGCAACAGAGTGATCACATCTTTTAAGCAATTGCTGCTTAAACTGTTAATCTTGCCATTTAGTCAAAATCAGTAAAGCACCAAAGCCATTATTTCAATCCAGATTAGAATCACAGGATCAGGTCCATAAAGACATGTACTCTGCTGGGCATAATCTGTACATTACAATATCAAGTTTAAAAAGAGCAGCTTTCAAGTTTGACATCCTACAGTCATTTTGAGACAAGATCATTTCAGTTAAGCTTTTTGGAGAGATGATTATAGTGAAAGCAGATAGTCCTTACATATGATAACTTCCTATATGCCAAACATTTTATTTTGTTTCTGCTCCTCCAAGTAGGCAAAGAGCATAAAGGAAAAAGGAGGGTTTAACCACACATCTCAATCACCTCGTAGCTGTGCCTAGTATCTGTGGTCATGTTGGCAGAAGAGAATTTTGCTCGCTTACTCAGTGGTGAGAAGAGCCACAACAGTATCAAAGCCCCTCATTTCTGGACCTTTTCCTCCAATCCACAACCACAACTGAGAAACTAAAGAAGCTTGACTCACATTTTAGATGGCAAAACTCCAAACCCGGAGAAAGTTTGTCAGAACCTAAGTTCAGCTACTATCCTATCCCATCCGGTATCAAGTACGGTCGGCTCCTGTTGGCATTGGGACATTCAGACCTACCCATGACCCGGAACTAGTCACTGCTCAGGCAAGAAGTAGATCAGAGGCACCTGGCTGAGCCAAGCTTTGCTTCACAGGGCTTAACTCATGGTACCATTGCCTACTCTTCTTTCAGGGTTCAAGATATTGTACCTATACTGACCTCTGGGAGTGGCTCTTCCACTAACCTGGAGCTCATGTGCTTGAATCTTCACCTCCCAACACTTTGAAATTCTTGTCACAGTATGTATGTTTAATACTTTCCTGATGTATTTGGACCTCTGACCTCTGGCCTATTCTACTCTCTCAGAACTCTACGTCCCTATCCTATTTCCCAGACTCCTCATGCCTGGTATTTGCTCAATGATCCCATACTCTGTGGCTGCCACTGGACCTAGCCTAACCATGCCATGGTGGAACGGGAACCATTGTCACTGCAACAAGTCATTGAATGATCATATTGCACCATGGCCCTCCATACCACCAATTATAATTAGGCTAAATGAAGCTTTTAATCTAAATTCACAAGTCCCCTTTTCTCAATTTAACAAGCATTTGTTAAAGACCTACTCTCTGCTAGGTATTCTGTGAAAGCTACTACCTGGCCCTAACTGCCCGAATCCACACCGCTCCCCGCCACCTAAAATTTGTCTGGTTTCAATCTGGACCTCAGGAAGAGTTAGTAATGAGGGAATCAGCTGACCCTGAATGCTTTACTCTCTGAAGCACAAACCCAAAGTTTTCTCTGACTTATGAATCAGTCATGATGACAACATCCTTTGAAGTTATTTTCCTTGAAACATTAGTAAGAGGCATTTCCTCTCCTCTTCACAGGGGTTTTGTGTAAATTAATGCTGCTTCTGGAGCCCTTCAAAGGAAGTATAAATGCACAAAGTCTATCAGATTCTCTCTCCATGATGTTTACTTCCAAAGCATCTAGACCAGCACTGCCCAACAGAATCAGAATGTGAGCTACATATGTAATTTTTAATTTTCTAGCAGCACCATTTGATAAAGGAAAAAGAAACAGGTGAAACAAATTTTGATAGTATATTTTTATTTAACCCTTTGTATCCAAAATATTATCATTTCAACAAAGTCTTTAAAATCTTGTGTGTATTTTATACTTAAGTACATCTCAGTTCAGACAAGCCACATTTCAAGTGCTCAGTAGGCACATGTGGCTAGCAGCCACCACATCATTGAACAGCCCAGATCTCGGTATTCAGTTAGTGAAAGCCATGCAGAATTAAGCTGTAGACTCAGAATAATTCATTTGAATTGTTAAACTTTTTGTAATTGACTAAACTTGTCCAGCAGCCGTGCCATTAGATCTTGCTTAAAGGTAAGCTATAGGTCAGAAATAATGTTTTTGATTTGTCAAAGCTTACAAAATTACAAAATTGACGCACTTGGTCTGATGGCTTGCTTACATCTTGTCTAAATGTGAAAGGCTTTCCATTCCTGGCCTGGCTGAGAGAATTTAAGATATCACAGTTCAATGAGTAAAGATTTTGATACTAGGCTATTCCACCTTTTGAACTGAGCTCTCTCAAATGCACCAAAATGATTTCTGATGAGAATCAGCATCAGAAAACAAGTTAACGAGGCTATTCAAGTTAGACTCCACCCTCTGCATATCTTGTGGTCTGCCTGGTGGCGCTGCGCCCTTGGCAAAGGTCAGAGATGCAGACATGGAGCCTGAAGGACTGGTCTACAATCTCACGATAATTAGCTTTGCAGACATGAAGTTCCTGACCCTGGAAAGAGAAGCCTCCCTCGATTGGGAAAGAGTATCTTGTCTCTTCCTGTGTGAGAATGTTTTGCTTCAATGTAAACAAACGCAAGAGTTGAAAAATGAGGTGCAAAAATGCCCTCTTCAGAGTAAACAACCAAACCAGTTAGGATATGATTTTCCTGGAATGTGTTTTGAATTCCAAAGGCAGGCACACACTTGTCAAAGAACAGGCCGTCCTTCTGATGGACATAGCCTGCAGACTTACTTGGATACATTCGTGCATTAAATTCCACAAATCCAAATCTGTGTTGACATATTTCACAATGTTTTTATATATATTCAGATATTTTCTGAATCTTAACGAAGGAAGAAGCAAGGCATCGCAAGTACTTGTTTTAAAAAGCAACTTGGTTCTGAGGACCATAGGAATCAAAAAATACTTTTTGTTTTTCCCTTTATCACAACAGAGATCCAACATTTTGACTGAAGCAAGAAAAGTTTCCCAGACTGCTTGAGCATCTTCAGAGCGGTGGTAGGGTATGGTTGATTAGACTACTAAAGAAACAGCCAGGTAGGAATATAGCCCCTGCTCCCGACATTCCCATCTGAAAAGGCCTCCACTAATGTTACCCCTTGAGTTTCTTGCAGGGCTGGGACTAGGGTGAGGCTAACGTACACTTCAGGTACAAAATTTAAGGAGGTACCAAAAAACTCAATAATCAAGAAAAATAAAACTTTAATGCAGTATTTTTAAAAATCGAAATGAATGCCAAAAAAAAAACAAATCTATGTTAAACAAAGTTTTACATAAAGCCAAAATCTGACTCTCCATGAACACAACTTTGCCTCACTTGCTTTGCCTTGGTCCTGGCCCTGCTCAGCCTCCTGGCTTGGGAGGAAAAGTTGAGTGTTCTGTGAGTTTAACAGAAGGAACTGAGCCTGCCCTTCCTTCAAAATCCGCCAGCCTGCCTTGTTCCTCTATGCTGTCAGTGTTCCCCTGGCGAGGTCCTATGAGGGAGGGCCTGCAGCTGGTCAGGGTTGTGGGGACTCTGAAGAATTTGCAGGTCCCCCTCGCTGAGAGACCAAGCCTCAGGTCCCCCAGCAGTGGAGGTGACGGGGTAATATTTTGCTCTCCAGCTGTCTGACTCTTGTGGTTGTGTGTCTCTCTCGAAAGCTTCTGAACTCAAGCAGGGGAAAAGGGGTGGTTGGTACTGATTCCTCTAAAATCCAAAAACAGAATATTGGGACTCCTGCACATGCTTCTCCTAGCCCTGCTAACAACTGGTCTCAGGTCAGACAAATGGTGTGCCTCACTCACTCTTTCTTATTTGTTCTTAGGAAAATCGTGGTAGGGCCATTCAAATGTTCATTATCTTAAGTTCACCTGAAACAAACTAAAGATAGTCTTCAACATATTTTATGTCTTTTTGGGTTTGCTTCTGTTTTACTCTGTAGATGGTACTTGAAAGAAGAATTAGGTATATTTTAGTCAGAGCCTAAGTGTGCTTAGGCCTGATTCTCAAGAGCTTCAAGAGAGTCCATCACCACCATTATCACCATTCATCGCCTTCTGGAACGTAACATGATATGAATTGCATCAGACTCTCCCTGTCTTCAGTTGGCTTGTGGTCTGAGATAGGTCAAATCAACACATAAATGACAGTAAAGTAAACGAAAACAGAATAAATATTGAATAGTTAAGGGCATAGAAATATCTTCTTAATAAAGAGAATGAAGTCCATTGCTACACTTACTGGTTTGAATCATTATTATCAAAAGTAGACATATGATAGTGACCATAACAGTGGCGTTCTCAGATAAGAAGTTCATAGTTCAACAGTGGTATTATACAATTAAGAAAATAAAATGTACTTGAAATCATAGGTTACGTTTCTGAGAATTTTAAGGCCAAAGAGAGGCAGAAAGAGGTGGAGTTGGAGTAGACTTAACAGAGAGGAGAGAGAATGGCGTGTGGTCAAGTAGGTGGAGAGTAGGAAGGTGCTATCAGAAAATGTGTCAGGCTCTAGAAATTATTGACAATAAAGAACACAGCTTCCTTTATCTGTGATCAGCCAACTGCTTTCACATGCACCCTCTAACCCCACACCAGAAAAAGCTTCATCATCTGCTTGCTAATGCCTGGAATTTCTTTATCTGGAAATAGAGGAATTGACAGAGTTGGATTAAGAATCATTAATTTAGAGCCAGCCTTGATGGGCTAGTGGTTAAAGTTTGGCACACTATGCTTCAGTGGCCCAGGTTCATTTCCCGGTCTCAGAACCCCACCACCCATCTGTCAGTAGCCATGCTGCGGTGGCAGCTCACACAGAAGAACTAGGAGGACTTACAACTAAAATATACAACTAAGTACTGGGGCTTTGGGGAGGAAAAAAAGAGAAAGAGAGGAAAATTGGCAACAGATTTTAGTGCAGAGTAAATCTTTCCCAGCAAAAAAAGAAAAAAAAATTTTAAAAAAAGGATCATTAATTCAAATATGTGGTGAGATCACAAATGGAACTCAATCACACCAAAATTAATCAATAATACATCATTAAACTCTTCTCTTTCTAGTGAGGCAAGGACTGAAATGTTAAGATAGAGATGTGTGTTTTATTTGTATTTGTATCCTCAGTGCATAGCACAGCACCGGGAATTAGCATGTGTTCTGTAAATGTTTGTTGCATGAATTAATGAATAAATGAAAATAGGGCAAGAAAGACAGGAAGGGCTGAAAGAGGGTGAAAAAGAGAGAAGCAAGAGAGCCATACAAGTCCATATTTATGAGAGAGAGAATGGCCAACCCTGGCCAAAGACACTGTGATAGATGCTTTCTCTATATTTTCTCATTAAATTTTCACAACAATCACATGTATTAACCATTAAAGAATGTATTCATCTGCTCATAACAGAAAACCCAACAAACAGTAGCCTAAAAAAATAGGGTATTATTTTTCTTGCATAATAAGATATATAGACGTAGGTGGATGCTGGTATTGATTATGTGGCTCAACAAGGTCAAGGCTGTCATCATTATTAGTCTCTTGGCCCCAGGATGGCTGCTAAACTCCCTACATCAGGTCCATATTCAGAGGGGAAAATGAGGAAGAGGAGAACCCTGGAGAATTCTCATCAGACTTCCACTTAGAACTCATTGATTAGAATTTGTCACTTTGTCCCCTTTTATACAAAGAGATTTCAGGAAAATAAAGTATTTTTCTGGGCAGCTTGACATTCTGAATGAAATTTAGATTTTGCTGGTAATGAAAAAAGAAAGGGAATGGATTGTGAGTAGGCAACGGTATTAGTTTTCTGTTGCTGCTGCAACAAATTACCACAATTTAGCAGCCCAAAACGACAAACGTGTTATATCTCAGTTTCCATGGGTCAGGAGTTTGGATATGGTTTTGCTGACTTCTCTGCTCAAGCTCTCACAATTAAGGTGTCAGATGGGCTGTGTTCCTTTTTGGAGCTCCGGGTCCTCTTCTAAGCTCCCGTGGTTGTTGGCAGAATTCACTTTCTTGCTGCTGTAACATTGAGGCTCTCAGGTGCTATAAGCTGCCCGCAGTGCCCAGCCGTGTGACCCTCTCCTTTCTGTTCACATTGTAGTGGCTTGTTCCCGCAAGGTCAGCGGGAGAGTCTCTCCAGTCTGCTAAGACAGAGTCTCACGTAACGAAACATAATTACAAGAGTGACAGCCATCACCTTTGCCATATTGTGTTGGTTAGAAGCAAGTCGCACTCAAGGGGAGGGGATCATACAAGGGCAGGGATCATCAAAATTACCCTAAGGTGTGTCTGCCACAGCAACTGACAGTCTTATAGAGAAACCAAAAGGGGAGACAGTGAAGCTTAGCAGTCCTCTCAGGTCAGGCAACAAGGAAAGAGGCAGTCCCAGGATGAAATCTGGTTCTGCCTGAGGACTCCGCAGATGTCCCACTTGGTCAGTATTTTCCAGAATATCTTCTGTAGAATCCCACTTCTACAAGATGGTATCTGACATAGTGTGGGGGTGGGGGGAATTCAGTGTTCAGATAGGATTGGAGAATGCTGGAATAACTAAAGTTAAATAGGTTTTTAAATAAAGAACTCCAGCCCTTTTATTGTAAATCTCATAAGAAAGACAGAGGGAGGTTGCAGCCTTCCAAAATTAATCTAAGGCTGGGACATTTTTGTGCATAAAACAATAATAATAATGGCCGACAACCACTGAGAACATTCTATGCTGCAGGCATTATTCTAAACACAGTTGTGAGCCAGTCACGCTGGAGGGGCTGCCGGAAGCTGTGTGTGTCTCTATGTGTGTGTGTGTCTGTGTGTGTGTCTGTACACGCACATGCATGCTCATATGTATGGTTTGGGGCAAAATATGGGTGATCAGCTTCTCCTCCTATCCCCTTTTCTAAACTTCTAATTTCCCATCAACACCTGCAGCAGAGTCTGGCAGATATAGTGCAAGTCTAAGAGAGGATAAAGAAGAGTGAGTGTGAAGCTGAGGGAGAACAGACTATCCTACACAGAATTGACATCTGTACTATCATTTGAACAACTACTAAACACTCAGATTCAAGTCTATGATTGTAGGTCTAGCGCTTTGCCAGTTGTGATGTGGCGTTGTGTGTTAAAGAAAATGAATGGCGGATTTGCTAATCATACATTCTGTACCAATATCTGTATGTGAAAGTTTATCTGGTAGTAAATAAGAATCAGAATCTGAAGCTTTTTGATATTCTTCCTAAAGTTACCAAAGTCGCTTTATTTTTTTCATTTTGTTACAATCTCTGCCTTTCTTCCTGACTTCCTTTGGCCGACTGTCCATTCCCTGAGATTTGCTTTCTTAAAAGAAGGAGCAAGGATGTTGTTAGCTAACAGCCAGGAAGTGAGTGTCACTCTCCATCAAAGGTCATCGGAAAGCTGCAGCCAGCACCATGGGAAGGGGCGCCTTAGCGCGGAAACAAGACCATGCATTTCTCCAAGGCCATGTGACAACCAAGAATCCACCAGAGCTGGACAAGAGTAAATATGCCAGGAATGGCTTTGTGGTTGATTGTACCATTCCCACAAAGTCTAAAGGGAATTTTAAGGAACCTGCCCCAATTTTTCCTGTCTATGTAAAAACTGTTACTTTAACCCTTTCTTTCTTCATTTCTACATTAAGACCATGTCAAAATGAGAAGATAATGGGCAGTTAGGAGAGCTGTAAATGGAACGAACCACGATTAAACCAATTCCTGAATAAAACATTACTTACTAGTACATAAACATAAAATTACCTTTAGTTTTCAAAAACAAATAGGGAAATTCTCAGAAAACCCCAAGAGAAAACCTTTCCTAGACATGAGGGGCCTGATAACAGTTTAAAATATTAATCTGACCTTTATTATTAGTATTTGTTTCAAACTCTCCTTGCCTTAGATCACATTTTCTTTGGTTCTTGCTTTTACTTTGCACTAGACTGCTTGCTTTTCTCAGCTAACTGAGGGAATTCTCTCACATGGAATGGTACAAACGAAGGTGAGCTGTCTGGAGCCAGAATGTCAGCTGGAGCCGATGTTCTAGACTATGAGAGGTAAATCACACTGGTCACGAGAGGGCAAGAGAGAGAGTCACGGAGAACTGGTGTTCCGTTTTCCTGCAGGAAGAGGATTGTGTTTTCCCCATGTCCATTTCCACTTAAGAAAAAAGCAACACAAGAAAAGCAGCAGTTTATAATGTCCCAATGCCCCAGATTGCCCTTCCCTTCTTTATCTCCACTTTTCCCTTAAGTGGTTAATTCCTGAGATTCTGTCTTCTTTCTTACTATGAAAGAGGAATTCTTTGCAACACGTGTATGTATTTTGAAGCCTAACTTCAGCCTTCTTGCTTTCCTTTATCACCCACTACCAAGAATTATTCTCGAGTAACACTGTGGATTAATTACTGCCAGAGAACAAGATTTGAGTCAAGATCAGGGCAGGTTAATTCCAGTTAGCATAAAGGTTAGAGATTAGATTTGCAAAGTTATTGTATTAAGCCGTGAAAACAACCCAGAAAAGCCACAGGTTTTTCTATGAGTAATGATGTATCGTGTGTTTGTTAACTCAAGCCATACTCCATGAAGAGGCTGAACAACCAAACAGCAGTGAGTCCTGGAAAGGATGAGGGCAGCATTCACAGGAATAAAAAGCATTAATACAAATTAAAAGAAAATACCTATGTAATCCTTTAAACCAGGGGTCAGCAAACTTTTCCTGTAAAAAGCCAGATAGCAAATACTTTAGGCTTTGTGGACCACATGCAGTCTCTGTAGCATATTGTGCTTTGTTTGTTTGTTTTTCTTACAACAGTTTAAAATGCAAAAGCCATTTTTAACTCTTGGACTGGACACAAACAAGCCACATACCAGATTTAGCCCATAGCCCATACTTTGCCAACCTCTGCTTTAGAAAATTTATACACAGTCATCAAAATCAACTGTTTCTTTTTTCAAATAGATTCAGAAATCCAGACTTCTAGTTGTTTAAAAATAACCCAGTAAGATAATGGTTCAAATGTGATAAAACTTTCATGTTGTTAAAATATAATTCAAGGTGTCAAGTCAAAGAGGCTGACTTATTTGTCAGTTTTAAGTTTCTTCCTCCAACTCAAAAAAAATTAAACTTAGGAAAGTGATTGTAATGTCAAATTAAAATTGTGTAGCTTCAAAAATAGGAAATTTTTCCTCTTTAACTTATTCATCTAAAATCCATGAAATAGATAATAAAAAGCGATAGCTGCCTAATATAGCCTTAGATAGCTAATTATCTACTTCCCATAAATACCAGGACAATGTTCATTCTTGGTTGGTCATAAAAAAGGAGGAGGAAGAGGATGTGGAAACAATATAAAGACCAATAATTAATAAAAATTCAGCTGAACAGGTTAGTTTCTAAAAAGCACAACTGAAGGCAAAAAACTTATCTATTTTTCATTATAAAAAGTAATCAAACAAAGATATTTACTTCCTTAAGATGAGTTTCATAAAATCCCAATGAAGCCAAGAGTAGTCCCACATGGTGGCATGGAGTGGCAGTTGACTTTACGAATACGGAGCCGTCCTTCTCTATCATTTCCTCACATTACCTTAACATCAGGAAAGAATACTTTCACATTTCACATTATACATTTTACATTATGCCCACTTCAAACACCAAATTACTTTAAAGTCTTTATGTGAATTTTGAATTCTGCCTTGTCATATATCCATATCACTTTTATATCAAAGAATGGGCAATTGGTTAAATTTTTATAGGTACTACTGAAATTCCCAACGTCTGCACACATCCACCTTGCAGTGTCGTCTGCATGTCCTGACACCACACGCCCGTGGAGTCACCGCGCTGACTTGCAGGGTGTCCACAGAAAGGGGCTGAAGAATTTCCCCCGCCAGCATCCACCTGTCTGCCACAGTGACTGAGTCTCCCCATAGGGACTGTCGGCTCTGAGCTAAGGCTTCTGGACAGGTCAAAAGGGAGGACCACCTCCAGACCATGGGGACAGGGCAAATACTTTATACGATTTCATGTAGCTTTCTGGAATATATCTCAGTCAAGATTTGTATAAAGCAGAGATATTTTAAATGTACCGGAAAACTGCTACTTACAAGCCAGAAACTAGAAATCTTTGAGCAAAATAATTTTTTTAACACAGATTTTCATCTATCCATTTTGCTTACGATACTAAATTACCTACACACAATTATACTATAACTATGAGGGGAATACTATTTCCCCTATTTTACAGCTGAGAAAACGGAATCTCAGAAAAGGCAAGGGAGTCACTTACCTCGTATGTAGTAGAGACCAGCTCGAACCCAGGCTGTCTGCCTCCACAGCCTCCCTTAAGCCTGTCCTCTTGATGATGTTATTCTGACACAGAACTACGTGAAAATCAAAATATTTCTTAGTATTTTAGGAACTTCTTACAATTACACTGCTTGATGCTGACATTAACAACACTGATTACTATTATAATGTCAGTTCAAATATTACTTTATAAAGAGGAAAGGAAATGAGTACTACCAGCTCTTAGTTTCCTATGGGTCATTTGTGGCTGGTAGAACCTAGAGCATCACTCCCTTAGCTTGTACTTAATAGTAAATTGTCTGGGGCCTGCACAGCCCCTGGTGATCTCACCGGCCGCCCTCCGTGCTTCCATTTGATAATGTTCACCTGCTCCCTCTCGTTGATATGCAAACATGCAGCTTATTTCAGCTTATTCCCTAAGCCTCATCTTGACATGAAGTCATCTTTTCTCTGGGTGTGCTTCTTTGAGTGGCCATTATCTGAACTCTGAAACATCCTGTAGCAACATAGGCATCTCTGAGAAATAAAAATGTCGCATAGCCCTGACAACAGAGACCAGAGGAATAACTGCCTGGATAGACGACAGTGCAACCATGAGCCCCCATAATCTGCCATTTAAACCCCCATCTCACCATCGTCTGGTGACTCTATCACACCTACAAATACTGAAGAGCAAATAGGAATTTCTTGGACTCCGGCTGTAGAAAGTGTTTGGCTAATCCTGTTTCATGCTATCCTAATTGTTTTCCTTATATTCAACTCAGGTCGACTTTGCTAGAGGTGCCCTCAACCAGTCCAGCGGTCATTTTTTCTTGCTACATAAGCATGATGAAGTTAACGTGTTGCCCCATTGTGATCTGTCAGCTATCCTAACAAAAAATTCACTCTGCAAATACCAGGAGGTACCAAAAAAGCAATCTGAGCTTCCTGCTTTTTCATGCTTTGGCTATGTGACCTTTCCTGTCAAAAGTTCAGGGGGAGTCAGGGATAAAGTTCTAACTCTGGTGTGCCTCGTTTCTGGTGTGTAGATACCAGGCACGTAAGCAAGATTTGAACAAGAGGGTGTGCGATTTTTCAACTTTGAGGAAATATTTCTATTGAACTTTTTTAGGAGTGTGAAAAACTCGCTGTCCTAGGGCGAACTCTGTCAATCTTTGATCGAGCGTCTATTCTCCCTGGTATGGTTATGAGAAACAATATTAAAATATCTAATTCTTTAGTTTCAAAGCAGAGTACACACAAGGATATAATATAATTTGCAATTTGTTTATTACTGAAAAGTGATAGCATAGAATTGGGACAATTGTCCACATAATTGAAGTAGAAATAGACCCTTAATCACAATTTTCTGCATTTATCAAACGATAATGTTGTGGTGTTGACCTGATTTTATGGGTGAGTTGCCTCCAATTCTGTATTTCACTTTGTATCAGACCACGAGAAATTTCCATCCCAACCCTATAACCACAATCCTAACACCATCCCTTTAACACATCTCTTTAACTCTGTCCCTTTAATATCATTTACCTTGGATCTTATAAAGTGACCACATAAAATCTTACTTTTGAATGTCACCCTAGATAAACCACAAAGTTGTCAATTTGGAGAAGTAGCCCAGATGTGTGCGTAACAGTCAGGGGATTCAAAAAGAAGGGTTTTTAAAATCAAGATTTGAGTCAAGTTCTTTACTTCCTACTGGTAAATTGCACCCATTATAAAACAGAGACATCAAGATCGTGTTGTGAGGATTAATGAGATCGCGTTGGTTAAGTGCTCTAAATTCTTTGGAGATAGATTCCATCTTTTACCACCTGGGTGCATGACAAAAAAAACCTCCAGCTTTCTTTGCTGCACACTGTATAGAGTCAGCAACAGCCAGTAGTCTTTACTCACCTTCTTTCTTTCATCTCTTTAGTAATTAATGTTCTTAGAGGAGAGAATGTTATGAACCAAAGCTAAAAGTGAAGTAAAGGCAGATAACTAAGAAGGCAAATAAGAAATTGATTACTACAATTTTTACCCAATACATTAACCTTATAGCCAAATATCACCAAACTCATTTGTTAGTCTACATAGCAAAGCAGAATGAGCAAGAAGTTTAGAATAAGAGCAAATTGGATTCAAATTCTGGTTCTACTGGATGGATACCTCTCCCTAAACTTCAATCTCTGCATCTATAAAATGTCACAACAAACTTCCTTCTAATAATCACCATCAAAGTAATTCAGATCCACACTCCGATTGAGAACAAGAAAAACAGCTGAACAAAATATTTATAATAATAATAATTTATTCTTAAAAAATCAAAGAGATAGCAAGAAACTAAGGAATTACTGAACCAAAATCTAAAAGACAAGATTCCAGCAAAGTTAGATCAAAACTCAAAGCCACTTTTGCTCTGAAGGCATCTGCTGATCTAGAAAAAATAAAATAGTGGCAAAACTGAGCTGAGCTTTTGGCAGCCTTATTGACTGAGAGTGAAAAGGTAAAATCTAGAATCTACCAAAGCTGGGAACTCTGAGAAACCAGCCCTAGTCTAACCTCAAATCCTATACCCTCAGGGCAAAGGGCCCCGGAAGTGCCCAGTCCTACCACAGACCTGCAGGATTCTCGACACCTTAGAGAACCTCAGGCCTCAGACTGGGATCAAAAGATTTTCCTAGGAGGGGCTGGCCCCGTGGCCGAGTGGTTAAGTTTGCGTGCTCTGCTGCAGGCGGCCCAGTGTTTCGTTGGTTCGAATCCTGGGCGCGGACATGGCACTGCTCGTCAGACCACGCTGAGGCAGCGTCCCACATGCCACAACTAGAAGAACCCACAACGAAGAATACACAACTATGTACCGGGGGGCTTTGGGGAGAAAAAGGAAAAAATAAAAAAATCTTTAAAAAAAAAAAAAAAGATTTTCCTAGGAGAGGCTCCCGGGAGCACTGTGTGTCTAGGTCAATGACGGCTCAATAAATGTTCACTCATAATGCAAGCTTTTACATTTAAAGCATCCTTTCATATGTGTGTTATATTTCATTTATAAAAGGTTTGTTAATACAATGATAACACATCTTTCAGGTTTATGATTGGAATTTGATGAGACCTTTGATATCAAGGTTTCAGCATAATGCTGAATTAGTCACATATTAGCCTTATTGTCCTTTGCCTTACCTTCATTTCTTTCTCTCAATTTCATGTCTTTTCTTCTTTCCTTTGCCCCTTTCTTTCTTCAATACTCAGGTTCAACCTCCTCTCTCAGTCCCAATCCCCTAATAGCCTCCCCGTTAGTTGCTTCTCCATATTATGAATTACTGCTAAGTTTAGTCACATCACATAAGAAATAGTGTGAAAAGGGGCAAAGTGAGCCCATACCAATATTAAGGCTACTTTAGCACGTGTTCCAAAATTTTTTCTAAAATAATAAACTTGAAGAGGTTGTTATTTTATGTATTTGTGAATCCATCTATTTCAATGCCTCCATTGTTAGGTGTTGAGTGGAGGACATGTGACCAATATTAGCCAGATGCAGGAGAGAGCATAAAAGAAGTCCAAGAATGATTCCTGCTCTTCAGGGTGTGCTTCAGCTGTAGCTAAAGGAAATAAACGAAAACATACCAAACAATTAGAGAAACAGTGGGAATTCAGAAGACTGTGTGAGGAAGGTAGGACTTCAACTGTAAATTAAGGGTGAATGACACTAGAAGTGCCAAGGAAAGAACAGAGATGATGCTGCCCCAGAGAGTGAGGAATCCAACACAGAGGACAGGAACAGAGGGAGTGCCAGCTGGAAGACAACGGTGAGTACATGAAGTGAGTGCCCACTGTGTGTTGTATACCATTCTGCACATCTTACAGATGTTATCCCACTTTCAAAGCCTCTAGAAGCCTTAGCAAGCAGGCATTACCATCATTTTACAGATAATAAATTGAGGCTGAAAATGGTCATAGTGCAGAGCTTGTAAATGGTGAAGCTAGAATTTAAAGCCAGTTCAACAGGACACCAAGACCTGTGCTCTTGACTACTACCCCAGAATGCATTTCTTTAGGGTCATTTTATGGAAGTCATGGGGTCGTGTTATGTTGCAGGCAATAGCCAAATGGCAGCTAATCATTACGGGTTCTTGAGGATGAAAATAAAATGCTAAAAGCAGTTTTTAGAGCAATTTCTCAGATCTGGACATGAAAGAACAGACAGAATTTGGTTATGAC
Source organism: Equus asinus (assembly GCF_041296235.1). Classification (NCBI taxonomy): domain Eukaryota; kingdom Metazoa; phylum Chordata; class Mammalia; order Perissodactyla; family Equidae; genus Equus; species Equus asinus. The sequence continues at coordinate 48,394,463 of NC_091813.1, forward strand.
CAAATGAGTTGGACCAAATAGAAGATTGTGGGCTATATCCGGGGGTTATTGTGTTCTGGTCTTAGACCAAGTGGGAGGCTGTGAGAACAGAGACCAATGGGTGAACCTAAAAACCAATTCAAAGGAGGAAAAGAAGGACATGTTGACATTGGCTAAAGAGAAGATGGAAAAAGAAAAATCAAAGAAAATCTGAGATAGAAATGGCAAAAAATATATATATATTATATATATATATATAAAGTTGACAAGCAGACGACAGACAACGCAAGCAATTTCTATGAGAAGAAAGGGACTTCAGGTTTTAATGTGTTCAGTTTGGGGCAATGGCAAGACATACGGAGGTGGGTTTATAATAAGCATTGAGAAACCCTTGGATAAGAGACCACAGTAAGGGGATTGGCCTGGTGGCATAGTGGTTAGGCTCATGTGCTCAGCTTCAGAGGCCCAGGGTTTGCAGGCCCAGATCCCAGGTGCGGACCTAGCACCACTTGTCAAGGCACGCTGTGGCCACATCCCACATAAAATAGAGGAAGATTGGCACAGATGTTAGCTCAGGGCCAAACTTCCTCACACACGAAAAAACAGAGACACCACAGTAAGACGTCTGTGAAACAGCAAACAGGTGAAGCACCAGGGTGTCAGTAAGATAACTATTATTTTGTAAAGACCCAGAGGCTTCTTATAGGAAAGATACAGCATAAGTACAAAATGAGACATAATGAGAAAATTTCTCCCACCTGCCATTTGCCTAAATTTCTCTTCATTTCGCACTTTTCTCTCAGTACTCACTAACTGTTAGGCGGGCATGTCGTAATTCTCCCTCCACGTCTTAATTTCTGCCCGTGTTTGTTTGTTCAGATGAGTCTGTGCCTTTAATCCTGCCCTACTTTTGCGCTGTCTCAAATAATAAGGGCAATAATGACCGGAATCTGTCTATTTCAGTCTATACAGCACTGATTGGTTTGATATCCCTCTATACCATGTTATTTTACAGTAAACATAAGATTAAACTCAATTACGTTGAAGATTAAATTCTTTAACGTCAGCCTTTCTAATGAAACTGACCTCATAACTCTCTTTGCATGACCTTTGTAACATTACTTTGGGTAAAGGCTAAGCTACTACTGAAAAAAAAAACCTCAAAATACAGGGGCTCAGCAACATGAAATTTTATTTTTCACTCTTATCATAGTTGAAAAAGAGCAGTTAAGGTCTGATGGGATGGCTCGGACATTCTCAACTCATGGCTCCCACCATAGAGACTAAGCTGGCTGTGCTAGCCACTGGTAAGGGGAAAAGAGAGAAAGGAGGGCAGTCAGCTTCCTTTTTTTAAAAGAATGACACAGAACGTACACACATCACTTCTACTCACACCTTATTGTTCTAGACTTAGTTACATGACTCAGAGCTAGCTCAAGGAGGCTGGGAAATATGGCTTCTAATTGGGTGGTCTTGTACCAGCTAAAATGGGAGAAGAGCAGGAAAATCAGAGCTCCAATACTGAAAAAAAAAAAAGGAGAATGGATTTGTGGCAACAATTAGCAGACTCGACCACATCGGATTCAGAACCCCACTGCACCCCCATGCTGTTCTCTTCCTTGAATAAGACCTTCCTCTCCAGCTGTCAAACTAATTTTTAAAGCAGTAAATCCATTTTGTAGTATTGTTTCAAATGTAACACATTACTGTTTAAAAAAGCTGAAGGGAGCGCTCCTTGGGTTGAAATGAGGAAGTGAGGGGCCAGAATGAGCATCTGAGTCTCCTCTTGTCGCTCCCCCACTCATTTCGTGGGAGCTCGTTGACTCTAAGAAACAAAATTTGGAAACTGTTCTCATGGCATTTATTATCCAAAAAAGAATGTGTCATGCTTCTTAAACAGTCAAACACAACCAGTGAGAATCACTCTCTCCCATTTAAATAATGAAAAGTCCTCTTCCAAGCCTGATTTACATCATCTTGTCAGCTAAGTGAACATCCATGGAAGTGAGCACAGAGCCATTTGCCAGTTCTTCCCAAGAGTGCTTCTGACCTTGCAGAACGCCCCGCCAAGCATGAATTAATAATCATGTTGATGCAAAGGATAAAAGAGGAGGCTATTTCTGTGATTCCTCCCCACAAATCTAATCTTGACAAATGAAATAATGTTACGTCTCATTAGCTAATAAACTGTCTAGATTGGAATTGCACGTAGGGGTAGAAATGAGCTCAAATTATGCCTAATACTCTGGGAAACAACTTTTCATCTTCATTTCAAGAGGAGAGGAGAGAAAAAATAAATCCCAATAGAAAAGTCAACAGAACTGAAAACAAACAAACTGAGAAGTTTTCATCATGGCCAATAATTCCATGGGCTCCATTACTGAAATCTAAGAAAATATGGCAAACACCTCGCTCATGTGGGGCTGTGTCTGGTTACGTCAAGTCCTCCAAGCCAAAATCATGCCATAAAGTTTACCAGGGTTTTCTGATTTTCACCAACTAATTTTTGTGCTATTACACTTGGAGCCTATATTTTATTTTACATATGTTAGGAAATGGAATAAATCGTTTGATTATAGGCAGTTTTAAAAATATTTAACTGTTTGTCTTTTTTTTTTAGAACCGTGCCATAGTTTCCCATTTATTCACCCATTTCCTGATAAAAGTTCCAAGGAGAGAAGGTCTTCCTTGAAATGCCCATGTTTGGGGTACAAGTCACTTACCTTTCAGATTTCCGAAGGGGAGAGTAAGTCACATTCAGCTACTTGTTGGGACTACCCCTAGGACAAGTTCAAAATGGATCATATGGATGGATACTTGTGAAGAGAAGTTCTTTGCAGGACAATCTCATTGCCTGAATTAACAAAATACACATGCTTTATTACAGTATGACTTTGTCATGGCCTAAGAACATTCGCTTATAGGTTATTAACAGTGTCTTTATAGAATTCAAGTGGAAAACTCAAAATATTGCTATATACTTTCTATTTGCAAGAGTGAAGCTTCTCTGTACTTTACAAGAGTCTCTTGTTTATAAAGAAATAACTTCCAAGCTATACTAGTGTTTTTATTATCTCCTAGTGATTACTTTGCTATTGAAAATTACAGCAACCCAATGTTTAGGATCCATAGTAGTATTATCATGAAACACACATTAGATGAACTACCGTTTAAGTTTTGTTTCGGTTTCAATTATTTTCATTTGCCCAGGACCTCATGCCAAATTTCATCCAAGAAAATATTAGGGTTTCAGAAATTGCTTTACATGATTTCTATCAAACAATATTTAGATGAACAAAATACTGTTTTGCAAGTCCTGCTCCCTGGAGAGTCATGAATAACCACTTGTATTCGGTAAAGAGAATCCATGGAAACAATCCTGCCTTCAAAAATGCAACGTGTTATTTTTCCAGCAATTCATATTCTAGGTGCCTGATCAAACCAGCAATTAAACCACCTAAGCACTATAGAGATAAAATCAGATTAAAATCAAATTATGGCACCTGGTCAAATACTTCCCCAAGTAAAAACAAAAAGAGAGTCGATAATCCCTTTTTAAAGATGCCAGATGCTTCAACTCATAAGATAAATAGCATTTAACAAATCCTAGCTCACAGCGGCAGCGCCTGTTCTAGTCTGTCCTGTGGCCCTTGCAGTAAACTTCCCTTAGCCTGTGTCTCTCTTGCTTTCTCCAGTCCCTCAAGTGTGTGTACAGATATGCACATGCACCCATTTAATGAGTCTGTTTTGAAGTTTATCTCTGCATGAAATCATAGCCTGTCATTGTAGTGGAATACTCTCAACTTTGAGAGGTCAGGGACAACGTCTTTTTGTTCTCCTCAGATCCCCAGTGATTGGCACAAAGTAGATGCTCAATAAATATTTTTGAATGAATTAGTGAATGAATAAACCGGTGCCAAGATACTCACCTCCACACTGCTGAATCCAGCTGTCCATTCTCAGTCCTCATCTTTTTGACTCATGAGCCAATTTGACAAGGTTGGTCACTGTCTCTTCTCTGGAGTCTTCATCCTGCATCACTGGTCACTCTTTTCCAATCTCTTGCTGGTTTTTCTTCTTCTCCATGAGTTTTGAATGTCAGAGAGCCTTGGGATTCAAGTGGTGGTGTTCTTTTTCTCTGTTCTTCAATGAGCTCACCCATTCTTAGAACTTTAAATGACATCGCTAACTTTCAAATTTATACCTGCAGCCTAGACCTCATTCCTGAATTCCAGACTGTCTGGTTCCTTACTCCCCACCCAGATAGCTTACAAGCATCTCAAACTGCCATATTCCAAAAGTGAACTTCTACTTTCTCTCCTATCCACCCAGCCGCTTCTGCCTCAAACAGGCTCCATTTGCATTCATCTCCATATCAGTATGGGTTTTCTATCCTCTAGATGCTGTTACCCACTGCTCCTACTGCCACTGCAACTAGAGGTGCCACCAGAAGCAGAAAAATGGCTTCTCTCTTCCTCCTACTTTCATGCTCCCAACGTGCTTCCCATTGGCAGGTCTCATGTGGAAACCGGCTGCAAGGGAGTCTAGGAATAGTAGTTCACAAGCTTCCAGCCTCATGGTACAGAGGAGTTTAGAAGATTGAGTGTGGAGCTGAGCATCTGTGAGCGTTATCTGCCACAGCCTCCTAACTGCTCTGCCTGCTCCCACCCTTACCCCCTAGTCTAATCTCAACACTTCACTCAGAGGCATTTACTTTAAAAGCAAATCACGGGGCCAGCCCAGTGGTGTAGTGGTTAGGTTCGCGTGCTCCACTGGGTGACCTGGGAGTTCAGATCCCAGGTGGGGACCTACACACCACTCATTAAGCCATGCTGTGGCGGTGTCCCACACACAAAATAGAGGAAGACTGGCACAGCTGTTAGCTCAGGGACAATCTTCCTCACCAAACAAAAAACAAAGAAGGAGAAGAAGAAGTCAGTCAGATCATGTCACTCCTCTGCTAAAATAAAATATAATATAACTAACTTCACTTACTCCCTGTTTCACTGAATAAAAGACAACAAAGTGCTCACAGATGGCTACAAATGGGATGTGAGCTCACCTCTGTGATCTTTCTGACTTTATCTCTGCATTGTTGGCTCTGTGGCAGCTCCCCTGGCCTCCTTGCTGTTCCTGGAATACAGACACACTCCCTTTTGCCCCTGGCACTGGTTGTTCTGAAAACCTAAAACGTTCTTTCCCCAGGTGGCCACTTGCCCGATTCCCTCATCACGACGTCTTTGCTCCTTGTTACTTTCCAGTGAGGCCTATTTTAAATTGCAACCCTCCCACACCAGCATTTGCTGGTACCCCTTACTCTGATTTCTTTGTTGGTGGTGGTGTTTTGAACATAGCCCTTATCATGTTCTAACCCACAGAATAATTTACTTGTTTAGTTTTTTGGTTTTGTAATTATCTCTTCCTACATAAAAAGTTAAAGCCCACAAAAGCAGGAATCTTTGTTTAATGACATTTCAAGGGTGTGGGCCAGTATCTTAATGGTTATGAAAAACACCTTCCCATATGCTTAACCTAACGGACCTGAGGGCAGGGCTATTGATAACCCAGCAATCTGTTTGTGTGGACGATAAACATAATAATTGCAGGTAACTCTTTCATGCCTTTTCTAAGAAATAGGTTTTCAGGAGGAAAAATAAAGAATGGGCATTACAGTGAAATAGTATAGTAGCTGCAAAGTGACGGAACCAAGTATTTCATTGGATCGCCTTCATCTGCGGGAGGAAAAAGACAATCAAACCGGCTTAAGCCAAGAGTTGATTTACTGACTGTATATGTGAAAAGTCCAGTAATTGATGTGGAAATGGAAGGACTGGATCCAGATCTTGTGGTTCTAACACCAGGAATCGGTCTCACTTCTCCACATGACTTTTCCTTCTGTCTTGGCTTTCTTCTCGGACAGGCTCTCCCCAAATGCTGCCAAATCTGGCCACCAGTAGCAACAGCCTCCCTCCTGCCCATGAGAACCACGGTGGAGAAAGCGGCTCTTTCCCCAGGGTTCCAGCAAAGTACTCTGAGTGTCCCTCACTGGCCTGGACAGTCCCCGCCCTCCTCAAACCAATCATTCAGTCTTCAGCCATCCTGGTTTGGGTTAGATGCTGTTCCTCAGGCCAGGGACTGGGGTGAAGCCACTCAAACCAGAAAACAGTGAAGGATAAGTGGTTTAACAAGAAGTCAAGGGCTTTTACCAAAAGAGGAAGAAGGGCCACCGGGCTGGCATTACAACTGATGTCACCTGTGTTATGAAATGCCCGGAGTTCTGAGGAAAAGTTAACAGCGTGTCTAGAGTAAAGTGATAAAAAATGAGGCTGCAAAATTAGGTTGAAGTCTGACGGGGAAGAGCTTTCTTTTTTTAAATGAGAAAAGCACCGGATGAGGTCTCTGGAGACCTGAGTTCTACTCCCAGCTCTCTCCAGAACCATCTGTGTGACCTTGCCAAGTAACTTAATATCTCTATCAATGCATCCTCAAGTGTAAAATGATAAATTACACTAAAATAATCTCCGTGTTTCCCACCAACTCTGTCAAGTGACAATTCCAATGGAGCAAACTAGATGTCACAGCTAGCTGATGTCACCCTCCCACAGACACACTTATTATCACAAGAAGGAAACACCCTCTCCCTACTCCCTTATCATGGGTTAGGGACACTGTTTAGCACCCGTAGCTGGTACAATAGAGCATTCTGACAGATGTTAAAATTAATTCCAGGCAGAAAGACCAGGATTCTTGTCAGTGCTTCCCAAGGGTGCCTGTGCCTCACTGTTACCTGGAGAGCTCAGAAAAAGTAGATTCCTGGGCTCACCCCTATGGCATTGAATGGGGCTCAAGAATTTGTATTTTTACGATTCTACTTGGTTTTGCTTACTCCTACTCTCCAGGCTTGGAAGTGGCAGTTTTCTTTTGGTCAATATTACTAAATACTAATCAAAAATTGTATATATCTATATGCCAAGAGAGATCCTGCTTTGGGAATATGTATCCCCAAGACATAGTCTATATTGCTTGACTCTAAAATATGGGGGGGAAATAAACACCACATTTACTAACATATTTGAGTTTTTTATGCTGAGATGTATTTCATTCTCGAAGAATGAAGGTTTTCATAATATATATGACGCATCATCTTCATTCTGCCAGTTTCAGAGAATTAGTCATAACTTTGCAATTTTCACATAACATCCGAGTCACAATAAGAATGAAAGCACCCTTCACATATCTTCAGTCATTGATTTTTTTCAGTACATCTCCAGAATTTTTGAAAATGTGATGATGTAAGTACCTCAATATCAATCATATCTAGTGCATCTGTTCCCTTTTGTGATGAATGTTTGAATAGATCGCCACATTATATTTGATCAAGTTCCTAAGCTAATCAATAATTAGCTTTAGTCTTAATTTTTCTCAAGACATTTTTCTTAGATCAGTTTAGCCAATATTTTTTTTAAGTCCATATATTGAGCTGTGGTCAAATTAGTCACACAAAAAGCCTGAGACCTGAGGAAATGACATGTCAACACAGACATGTTTACCTTAAGTCATTTTGTCATTCTGACTTCCTTCTCGTCTGTGTGAACGTGCGCTCTGCGTTTACCAGGAAATAGTTAACTTCAGCGTGATGCGTGTTCCTCCAACTGTAGGGAGGGACTTCTGAGAAAGCTGATGTGACGTACAAATACAATACAATATTTCCTTTCCACAAGCAGAAGAAAATAAACAATAGGTGCCCGCGTGCACACGCGCACACACACACATTTAAGATCAGCATGTGAAGTGCTCTGAGAAGAGGTTAAGTAAATGGTTGCTTCAAGTACAGTGGGAATCACCTCCAAACATCAAATAAATTCTGACTTTGCTACAAGAAAAAGACTTGAAGAAATATATGCTTCCTTTGCTGGAATAAAGAATAAAGGTGATGTTTTATTCTTTAATGGGCTACCCTTCTTGCTAGGGCTTTTTTGAAATAGAAAGAATTAATATTTCAAGGCACTAAATTGTTCATGCATTCATTTATCAAATATTTATTTAGCCTTTACTATGTCTAGACGGAGCACTTGGTACCAGGGAGATTTTTAGTACCTTCCATATAAACCAAGACGGAAGCTCCAATAGTTTTTGGAGTGGTTTTCCTGAGGCCTTGAAGTTGCCACAGCCCTGCAAATCAGAGGAGAGCTCAGGAGCACCTCAAGGCCCCTCTCTGCCCAAATGCATCAGCTGTCGGGACTCACAAGAGACACGCCCTTCTCCCCCAGGTTCATAGAGCACCTCCTCCGAGCCTACTGCTTCTCTCATCCTAATTCTGGGAAGGCAAATCGGACGCAGTCCCTACCTCCAGGAACTCCCATTCCAGAGAGAGAGAGGGGTCATGTAAGAAATCCCAAGTGTGTGACAAAACCTACAATAATTGCAAGAGCAGAGAGCCAGGGCACCAGGGAGGGCAGCTAGCTCCATCTCTCATGGCAGCACGGGGCATTGAAAGTGACGTGAAAAGGAGGCAAGAAGGACCATGTGAGTGTGGCAGAAGGAAATGTTGGTGCAAGTGCAAAAGCAAGCATGGCCAGGTTGGGGGCAGTAGCACTGGATGTCTCGAGAAAAAGGGAAATGAGGAGGAGGGATAAAGAGCAAATACAAACGTAGATGTATTTTGGGCGTGAGACCGGAAGTTGAAGCCTTTCTTCCTGCATCGTCAATTTTCTCTGTGAAGTAGTCTGAGTCATCTTAGGAGGGGGAGCATCTTGAAGGCCCCACTGTTGCAATCTCTTCCTTGGGTGACGTGAGGAATGTGAGGACCTTGTGACAAGAAGCTGAGAATGAAAATGCACAACCCTATGGGGCAGCAACAGCTAAAGGATCCCTCCAGTCATTTCTGAGTAACACTTTGGCTGTAAGCTTGACTGTGAGGGGTGAGATTCCACCAGGAAATATCAAAGGATTTAGCTGGAATGTGGCAGATATGGAGGGCAGAGGGCAGAGCGGAAGAGATAGGTGGAAGTTGCCTCACAGAAACATTGTGCCCTGAAGGATGTCAGGGTTGCAAGCAATTTCGAGAAAAGATGAATCCTGAGTTAACTAATCAGGTAGAACAAGAAAGCTGTTGTAGGAAAATGTTCATTTACTTCATTATCCTGCTTACAATCCAGCACTGAGAGCACTACACATTGAAAGTTTTTAGAATTTATCATGCCAGAGATTAAACAGTTTGTCATTAATATTAAATTTAGAGCCATTTAAAATTAAAAGCAATATTCTATTTTTGTGTGTCAATAATAATTGAAAAACTAACCTTTAAATATGATTTTCTAGGGGCTGGCCAGGTGGCATAGTGGTTAAGTTCGTGTGCTCTGCTTCAGTGCCCTGGGGTTCATGGGTTTGGATCCCGGGCGTGGATCTACACACTGCTCATCAAGCCGTGCTATGGCAGAATCCCACATACAAGAAACAGAGGAAGATTGGCACAGCTGTTAGCTCAGGGACAATCTTCCTCAAGCAAAAAGAGGAAGATTGGCAGTAGATGTTAGCTCAGGGCCGATCTTCCCCACCAAAAAAATAAAGATAAAAATAATGTGATTTTCTATATTTGTTTTGGCAGACATTCTGTCTACATAAGCTATTGATAAGGAACATTGTAACCTCATCAAAACTTCTTAGATATATATTCATGGCCATCCTAAGCCTCTCCATGTTAGTTTCCTTTTCTTCAACCATATCTACACAAGTCCTTCTCTAGTCAAACTGGTCTATTCAAATACAATTTCATTCTCCTTCTATATTAGAGCCTACACTAACCCCTTGCCCAACACCACTACCCTATTCCTATTTTTCTGGATTGTCTTCACCCTCCAGACACAGATGGCACCTCTTCTTTTCCATGGTGCAGTCACAGATAATTCTTCTCTATGGCGATGTCTCCGTTATTTGAACCTCTGTAGGAGACATTGCACATCTCCCTCTTCCAGTACCTATAAACATCATCCGTATTATAATTTTTTTATTTCTGTTTAATCTACAATTTGATTTGTAGAAAAGCTAAAGCCCTTTCCTACATGTCTTTGTATCCCCTCCCTTCCCATCACCACTCTCAACTCCTTCTCTCCAACATCTCACTCTCTGACCACCACACTCTGCATATTCCCAGCTCTCACCCACTCCCTCCCATCATGAATGATCTCCTGCTTCATCCACTTTGTCTCTTCCTTAAGCTCTCCATTTTCTCTCACTCCGTCTGTTAGTTCTTTTTGTTTCCTTTTCCAGTCAGTCCAGATCACATGGTCCACCTCTTAGACCACAATATTGTTGACACCATCAGCTTCCTTATTGTTAAAAATCAACCACCCGGTAAAATTCCAAGCCTCCGTTCATCCAGCCATCAACCACCTCCACTACTGTATCCAGATTGCTGAAGTCACCTGAACGTTAGCACCATGGTCTCCCGTCTCAATGATGCACTGCCATCTTTCCATTTGATACCAGGCAGCTACTTCTCCCACTCTGCACTATAACTTTTCCAACATCTTTCGTGTTCTCCTCTAGTCACCAACCCCACAATACTCCTCTCACTCACAAGAGATTTGCCTTCCAATTTACAGAGAAAATAAAGGCTATTCAGTCTCATCTCCCATAACATCATGCCTTCCTTCTTCCAACAAATTTATTTGTTCCTACATTATCACTTTTCTTATATCCCAATGGATGGACAATTTCTTCTTCTAACCAAAGCTAATCAAGTTATCTGCATCATGTTATACATTATCCTCCTTTCCTCTTCAAAGACCTTGCTATTTTTCCCTCTCCTTCCTATATCTTCAACTTCTTGCTCTCTACCACCTCTTTTCTCTCAGCTTACGAACATGATCAAGGGTGTCTGCATTTTAAAAGAAAGAGAGAACAAAGCCCACCTTTGACCCTATGTCTCACTCAGCTATGGCCCCATATTTGTATCTATTTATTTCTGTGCCCCCAAACTCATTGTATCTCACTATAGACCTACTTCAGAACCCTCTACTCCATTGGAGTGGCTCATGCAAATGGCGCCAATGACATCCAGAGGATTTTTAGTTCCTATCTTTCCTGATTTCAGTATTGAATGCTGTTGGCTGTTTTCCACGTTCTATCCCTCTCCTGGTTTCTAGAAATAACCCCTTCTTGTTTTTCATCTATCTCCCTGGGCATTCTGTTTCAGGTCCCACCAGGTTCCCTCTTCCTAGATCTTTCTCAGGATCATGTCTTCAACTCGCTTCTCTTCTTATTATATAGTTTCCAACCCCAACTGAGCATTGGAATCACCTCAGAGATTTTTTGTAATTATTGATGCCTTGTCCCCATGCTAAGAGATTTTGATCCACTTGATCTGGGGTGGGTTCATACATCAATATTAAATGAAATAAGATAAGTCTGTCACCAGTGATTCTGGTGTATGGCCATGTTTAAGAACTACTGCTCTTCAGAGTTGCCCTGAGTAATTCTATCCATTTCCATAACTGTGCTTACTATCCATTATCAACTTTAGATTAGCCAGTACAACAGGGGAAGGAAATCATAGATAATCATCATGTCACAGAGAGAACATAAATAGACAAAATACACTACAAAATGGTTTTGCTTTTTTTTTTTTTTGAGGAAGATTAGCCCTGAGCTAACATCTGCTGCCAATCCTCCTTGTTTTGCTGAGGAAGACTGGCCCTGAGCTAACATCCATGCTCATCTTCCTCTACATTATATGTGGGATGCCTGCCACAGCATGGCTTGACAAGCAGTGCAAACCTCCATACCCGGGATCTGAACCGGTGAACCCTGGGCCGCCAAAGTAGAGTGTGCAAGCTTAACTGCTGTGCTGCTGGGCTGGCCCCCAAAATGGTTTTAAAGCCAATCTATTTAGTAAAATTTATTTTAAATATTCAGAGACTTATTTACCACTCTAGAGACATCATTCGAAAATATTAAAGTAATATAAGTGCAATGGTTTAGGGTTATACCATTTAAAGCAAAATTGGTCAAAATGTTTCAAAGCTGTCTTTCTCATATTGCTGTCTCTTAGAGCTGAGCTCTCCTTTTGTTCAGATACGAAAACAAAGACTACACGCCTGTTTCACTCTGAGCAAATTCTCCTCTTCACCTTTTAAATGGTCCAGCCAATCACTGGCATCACACAGCTCATCTCCGAGAGTGATCTCGTTTTTGCTGGTTGATGCCTGCCTTTTGCTATCACTGCCATTTTTCTTCTTTCCATATGGTAATGTTTTCTTTTCTCAGAGTCTCATACCTGAATTCATACACATTATAGTCAAAATACTCATTTTTTAAAACAACAACTTTCTGGTCTCCAAAAAGCACAATTCGCGGGGGCCAGCTGGTAGTGGTTAGGTTCACGCAATCCACTTTAGCAGCCTGGGGTTTGCAGGTTCATATCCCGGGCGCACACCTACACACTGCTCACCAAGCCATACTGCGGCAGCATCCCACATACAAAGTAGAGAAAGATTGGTTCAGATGTTAGCTCAGGGCTAATCTTCCTCACCAAAAAGAGAAAACAAAAAATCCAAAAACATGATTCTCAATTTAAGCTCATACCAAGAGAATGACAGTTCCGCCATGCCAGTGTCCTAGCCTCATATCCATTTGGTAACGAAGAGGGCTTCCCAAATTGTAGTAAAGGCTATGTAATCTATTGTTTACTAGACTCCAGATGACAAATATCTTCTAAAATATTGCTTCATGGACATTTTACTTTTTCAATAAATATAGTTTAATATTTTTTAACTGCATTGAATCCACAATCTGCAAAAAGTGTATGCTGAGCACCATGCATGTCTAGAGCTCCCAAATCTATAGTTCTATCTCCAATTCTTTGTAATAGTTTCAGACCGTCCTGCCAAAGGTCTGCTGAAAAATCCACCTGGATGCTGCATCGACACCTCAGTCCTAAAGTGTCCAAAATGAATGACTCATCTCTGTCATCCTTTCTCAGGAGCCTGCTCCTTCTCCAGACTCCCTCTTTTGGTGATCAGCACAACTATTACCACCTGATCGCTTCGCCAAACCCTGCGGAGGCTCAGGACTCTGAACAAGCTTCTCCTTTGCTGTTCTTATTCTGCTAGAACCCCCACATGGGTGATTTGGGTCAGAGGTAGAGTTAGCAAGAAATAGTGAGCCAATTTTCAGGAAGTCATGGGGACAAAGAAAAAACAAATTTTCAGCAACTGTTTTGAAACTTACCTGACTCAATTCTGAGTCCCTGGATAGAGAACCACAACCTCAGGAAGCACGTGTCTATGTCGTGCATTTCGTCACTTAATTGCACCATGCCTGGTGTGGTAAATTGACTCGACATACCTGTGTATGCCTTGTCTCGAGAAGCAGTGTGGTGTGGCGCAAAGTGCACTGACTACGGGGTCAGAAAACCAAGGTCCTAGGTCATTAACTAGCTCTGTGAACTTGGGAAAGACCTATATATGTCCTACCCCACTGACTAGTGTCTTCTCTGCCCTCCAAACCAGCGAGGACACAAAACCATTCCTTTGGACAAGAATTTTTAAATGCTCATTTAGTCACTTGACCTTGGCAGCTCCTCAATTTAGCTCACACTCAGTTCTTTCCACAGTGCCCCTTACTGTTTGTTTATATTATTTTTGTCTATAGGCCAGATCTTCTTTAAGGTCTTATTCATGTCGACATCCCACCTTCCAACCCAACCCCTCATCCCTACCCACTCCCAACCCCATCCCCCCAGCATTATGCATGTGGTAAAAAATCAAAAATGTTTGCCCAAACTTGCTGAAAACAAAGTAGTAATATGCATCAAGTACCTTAAAAAGAAACATATTCTTTGACCTAATTATTCTTTTAGAACCTAGCCTTAATAAACAATTCCAAATGCAAACAAGAATATGTCTGCAAAGATGTGCAATATAGTGTTGTATTAATTGCAAAACAAAACAAAACAAAAAGAATGGGACAACACAAATAATTATCAAGAACCAAAGACTAAGTAATTCATGGAATATCCAATGATAGAAGCTTCATATATATGAATATATGATACGTGATGGAAAGGTACTAAGCATCCTTGAAAAATGTCTTCATAGGAAAGAAAACGTACTATTGTACAAAAACTATATGCATTATGATTCCAGTTGTGCACATACCACACACATACAAAGAAAGAAGACTATGGAAATACGCCAAAATGTTAACCATGGATATTCTTGGAGTGAGATTATGGTATGATTATTTTTCTTCTAAATCCTTTTCTGTATTTTCAGTTTTCTATAATGTACATGTATTACTGACTAATAATCAGAAGAAACAAGTTTTAAAACTTTGCTAATAAGTGAGTTGGTTAATTAAAAAAAACTTTTAGAGGAACTAATTTATTTAACAATAAAATGGAACTAATAATACTATTCCTGCTCCCATATTCTCATATGCGAAGCTTAATGGAAACACTATATACTCTGCATTAAAATTGTTAATGGTTTCCTCCATAGGTTAGTAAAATTTTAAAGAAAAAATGACATCTTATATTTCTTTCAGATTAATGACCTCTAGGGCACATAGTAAGACATGGCCAACAAATAGTTGTTAAGAAATTATGACTTACAAAGATTAAGCCCTTTAATTTTGGAACTCTGAAATAGACAGTAATGCAAATCAGTGCTCATCTATAGTCATTACAAAGGAAGAAAAAAGAGCTAGACTATTCAGAGCATATTGAATGTCAGATAATTTACATCCGTTTACTGGAAACTGTGGTATGAGGTAGGAATTAATAGCCTTGTTTTATACATTGAGGAGGTTGAGATTTGGAGAAGTAACTTCAGCAAGATCGCTGAAGTAGATTATATTCTGAATATTCTCTGCTATTTCCAAAGGGCCCCTCCCAATAAGGAGATTATACAATTCTACCCCATTGACTCAGGCACGGCCATGTGCCTTGTTTAGGCCAATGAGCAGAAATATCACAATGTCCACCACAAGCCCTCTTTTCTCCCTCTCCCATGAGGCCACAATGTCCTCAACAACAACAAGAAATGACTGCTTCTTTATTTTGTGTTCTAGAAAGAAAACGTGGCCTTTTGGCTCTCTGAGCACCACCATGGCGGTAGGCAAGAACAAGTGACTTACAAAAGACGGCAAAAAGGGAGCCAAGAAGAAACTGGTTGATCCATTTTCTAAGAAAGATTTGTATGATGTAAGCACCAACTATGTTCAATATAAGAAATATCAGAAAAACATTAGTCACGAGAACTCAAGGAACCAAAATCGCATCTGATGGCCTCAAGGGTCGTGTTTTTGAAATGAACCTTGCTGATCTGCAGAATGATGAAGTTGCATTTAGAAAATTCAAGCTAATTACAGAGGATGCTCAGGGCAAAAACTGCCTAACTAACTTCCAAGGCATGAGTCTTACTCGTGACAAAATGTGCTCCAAGGTCAAAAAATGACAGACCATGATTGAAGCTCATGTTGACGTCAAGACTACCAATGGTTATTTGCTTTGTCTGTTCTGTGCTGGTTTTACTAAAAAATGCAACAATCAGATTCAGAAGACCTCTTAATGCTCAGCACCAACAGGTCTGCCAAATCCAGAAGAAGATGATGGAAATCATGACCCAAGAGATACAGACAAATGACTTGAAAGAAGTGGTCAATAAATTGATTCCAGACGGTATTGGAAAGGACATAGAAAAGGCTTGCCAGACTATTTATCTGCTCCGTGATGGCTTTGTTAGAAAAGTGAAAGTGCTGAAGAAGCTCCAGTTTGAATTGGGAAAACTCATGGAGCTTCATGGTGAAGGTTGCAGTTCTGGAAAAGCTACAGGTGCTAAAG
Organism: Equus asinus; assembly: GCF_041296235.1. Classification (NCBI taxonomy): domain Eukaryota; kingdom Metazoa; phylum Chordata; class Mammalia; order Perissodactyla; family Equidae; genus Equus; species Equus asinus. Next base: position 48,410,286 of record NC_091813.1, read on the forward strand.
CTGAATGAGCCTATGGATATGAGCCATCAGTCCAAGAATCTGTTTAAAATTCAGACTTTTAATAGAGAGGAATAAAAAAATCTTATTTGTTGAAGAAAAAAAGAAAACCTGGACCAAAGTCATAGTCAACCCAATATAAACTGTAATGTGAGCGAACAATAAACCTTTGTGGTCAGAAACTACCGAGAACTGGCCATGTACATCCTAACCTAACCTATGCCAATTAAGAGTCACTAGTGACTGGTGATGACAAAATTCACACCCTAGTCCATTTGGCTCTTATGTCCGTGGTCTTTCCACTACATCGTGCAATCAACTCTTAAGTTTTCAACTGTTTTGCTGAAACTTATTTTTATGCTGAGAAAGAAGATATAATAAAACAGTAGTTTGTGTGGGTCAGGGATGTTTTCTGAATGGAAAACTGAAATAAATAGTAGTTTGCTTCCCCGTGACTCTGTATTTCCTATTATATTACAAGTAATTTTAAAGATTTAATCTAACACCCTGGAAATTGCCACTCACGCCTGCAGACTGACGCCTAGCTAAGATCTCAGGTGTTGAGTTAGCTTATTTCCCGATGTTCATATAGAAAACCCACATGCAGGCAAATCCTCTGCTCTTTTGCTTTGGGAGACTGAACTCAGGGGTACATGTTATCTCTTATTTGGGAATCAATCCTGTGGATGAGGAAATGGACTTTTTTAAGGCTTCTGCTTTTATCTTGTCAAGGTGCCACTAGGCCACTCTGTGGGTGGGAATCTCTCAGTGCTGGCATTCTAGGGGCTCAGAGATTATCAGGAAGGCTTTCCAAAGAAATGGCTTCCTCTACTTGGGGGTCCGCTCCTCCTGAGCACAGCCATTTGCTGCCGTGGAGATTCAATCTCTTGGCAGTTACTACCAGACTCGCTATAGAATTTTACAAAATTCCTGGCAAGCTTACCCATACTATTTTGAAAGTCTGGAAACTGAAAGTTAGTTTCAAACTGCTTATAGGTTATGACAATAAAATTGATGATCAAACCTAGTCAAACTCATTAAGCCTTGGCCTTGGGGCCCGAGAGCACACACATAAATACAAATACACACATACCACCTCCTTTATGATGTAATCCAAAGCCTCAGGACTCACCAGTGTTGAGTACATCTGAAGTAACAGCAATTTTTGTACTCAAGTCTCTGATTCATCTCCCCCTTTTTCATGTCAAATTTTAGCCTTCTCAAAAATAACATCCCTGCCCCAAAGATGTATTTGAGGAGTATTCCTAGCAGGAGTTTCATGTGCATTCTGGAACAAGTCCTGATCCACTGGACATAGTATAACTATTTCCAGTCTTATACTGGACAAGCACCATGCCCAGGAGCACCCTCTGTGTCCACCATTATTTCTTCTACTTCTAGAAGACTTTGCCTTGCTAAAGGTGCTGTCTCCTGATATATTGAAATTATATGGCCCTCATGGTACTGATACACAGCTGTGTTCACATCCTATCTAAGCTAGGGATCTGAATCAATATGTCACCATTAACTATTTTTATCTTTATCCTCCTACCCCTTCTAGCAAGGATGCACAATCTCTCTCCCTTCAACCAAAATACAAAAGCCATTACGTAGACTAAACTGATGTCTCCTTACCACCTCTATCACTTCTTCAGGTTCTCCTCACTGAGGACCCAGCACAAATTTCCCTTGTAATTTCTTATATCTTTACAATATCTTATGAAGTTTTTTAAAAAATGTATGCCTATAGTACTTTATTGAAGTATAATTTACAAACAGTAAAATAAAAAACCTTCGGTTTACAGCTTGATGACGTTATACTTCAATGTAGCCTAGTCAAGATAGCAAATATTTTCACAAGTCCAGAAAGTTTCTTCAGTCACTTCACAGCCAATAATGTCAAACCTCTGCAGGTAACTGCTCTTCTGAATTCTATCTCCACAGATGAGTTTGATGTATTCTTGAATTTCATGTAAGTAGAATCACCCATCTACTTTTTTGTCAGTATTCTTTTGCTCAAATAACTTTTGACTGTAATAGTAACTTATTCCTTTTTATTGCTGAGCAACAGCTGTATATGTATGAATGTCACAGTTGGTTTATCTATTTTTCTGTGGATGGACATTTGGGGTCTATTATGAACAGAGCTGCCATCAATATGCTCATGAAAGTCCTTTTATGGGTGTATATCTAAAAGTGAAATGGATTAGTTGTACAGTAAATGTCTTTTTATTAGAAACCGCCAAATGGTTTCACAAATTATGCACCATTTTATATTTCCACCAGCGAAAGATGAGAGTTCCAGTTACTCCACATACAGAAGGGTATGTGGTGGTGTTTCATTGTTTTTCCTTAGTTCCTGAAAGCCTGCTAGCCAAGCTAATCCAGTCGTATGGCAAACAGAACATAGTGCCTGTGTTCAGGTTAAACAATGGTGATTCTTACATGCTTATAAGCTTCTACACACTAGACCCTCAAGATAGATTTTCCTTTCCAGAGATCAGGGAAAAAAACTAAAATAAAAGCCTGGAGTCTTTTATCCAAACAGAATTTCTCTATGTCAGCTGCTACTGTTGTGCATGCTTGAAGGAAAAGTTTTTAATTTTGTCTTGACGTTTTTATTACCTGATGGCTCATTTTCAGAATCCCTCACCCTTGAAGGGTACTTGGTGATTTCAAACGCTCATTGGCTCTCATTGCAGCCTTTATAAGTCAGGAGATAAAAGGGTTATCCACCTGCCCGGAACTCCATGGTCGGCAACGGGTGCTCAACAAAAAGAGCAGCCCCGGTAGTGAGGTTTCCCAGAGGAGGTACCGAGAAGCTCCCTGTTCTGCCTGAATTGAAACCACGTTCCAGATCCGCACTAGAGTTAGAGCTGAAGAGACTCCAACACCTGGAGACTAGTCACTTGATCCCCCCTGCCCCTCCGCTCCCCTCAAATATGCAACAGTGTTGACTAATGAGCACATGGCTGCCGTGTGCTATTTACTGCTGGGCTAGATATTTCGTAACTGACTCAGCTGAGGCCCAAATCAACAGTTACAAAGTGGTGAAATTCAAGGTGGTGGTAATTTCTTAAGAATTTGTTTCATAATTAATTAAACAGACACTGCCCCTTCACTGGAAATCTTCATATCCCAGGTACTGGAACACAGTTGTTTCAGAGAAGTACATTCTAGCTTTCCTTTTACTCTGCTCTTTCTGTGTTGGTTGCACAAGGTTAATTAACACAGGATTTGAACAACATTTTCCCTGGATTAATCCATTATAACAGAAATATACTTTTAAGTAAATTATTTGGAAGAAGAGGATTAGGCACATGTAAAGGAATTACTGGATAACTTTAACTAATGGACTAAAATTAACCGATATGATCTCTAATCTTTATTTTCTCTAAATTAATTTGCATATCTATGTACATGTTTTTGTCGGTGCGTGTTTGTGCATGCACACTTGCAAGCTTCGTAATTAATTGAATCAGGAACCCTAAAGCTGCCAAAGGCGACAGCCAGGCCTAACCACCTTTGCCCTGTACAGGTCTAAATCTTCATGGATTATTCATTCTTGTCTTTGCGATCTCGAAGGCTTTAAAAAGAGCTATAAAAACTGGGAGACGGTTAGGGCTGAGTTTTGCAATATCTTGCAGTCAACAGGCATTTGCCCAGGGAAGTAATTGATGGACCAAGATACAGCTGTGACTTCTGCTGCTGCTTTTTATCTTCTAACTTAAGTCATTTGTTTCCCAACTCTCCTAGTTATCTCAAACTAACTATGGAAATTTACTAAATCTCCTTGAGGAAACAGCCTATATGATTTCCCAAGAGAATATTCAGTGGACATACAGGATCTTGGTCCACTCAGAGTTGCATGACCTTCCAGAGCATCAGTTTCCTCCTCTGAAAAACAAAATTCGTAATACTTATCTTGGGATAATTGGAAAAGCAGATGGATTAGTGATTGTGGAGCCCTTTATTAACTTTAAGGCATGGCAAAATGTTATTCGTTGCTCTTTACAAACAGAAAAACCAAAATGAGTGCCTAGAGTGGGCTATCACTAAAAGTCTGACCTGAATGTATCAATAAGATGCGTGGTATTTCTCTCAAAGTGTTTTACATTTCATGTCAAGGGGGAAAAATAAGATAAATCGTGCCCAAAAGAGAGTGTGCTGACGGAAGGTATGTCTGACAGAGGTTGAAAGTAGAGAAAAGGAAGGGCAACTAGAAAAACTGAGAAAGAAAGGAGCTGGGACAGAGGCGATAACACAGACAAATGAAATATACTTGTGCTCATAAAATTTAGCAATAAAGCTGTTAGACTGTACGATAACTAACTTCGCTAGGATACACATTAAAGTGACATTTAGAGATCTGGTAAATCAAAGAACTGCATCAATCCTCTTTTCAGGTGTACCTATTGTTTGCAGAACCCATCTCTACTTATGACTCTGCCCCTTATGTTATGGGATCACCCTGAACCTTTGGCCCAGGAGCCGTTCCAGTAACTGTGCTTCAGACTGCTGTGTGCTACATTGTTTATCATCTACGTCCAGCCTGAGACTCATCTGTGGCCTGGACTATATTTGCCTCAGTTCAGTTCACCTTACAAACATTCTGGGGGGCGTCTTGCTTTCTTTATCCTCCAACAACTCAGTGGAACGACACTTGGATGAAGGAGGCCTCAGCCCTGATCTTCGGGACCTATTACTGCTAATCAGATCTTGACCCATGGAAGGGAATTTGGAGGGGACTCTGATTAAAGTTCTCTGATTTCTTTCTACAGCAAGACTTTGTCGACTGTAGATGTCATCCCACTCCCACCTGAGAAAGCCTGATTCGCAAAAACGCCCACCTCCTAAATGGATCCATTTAAAAGTGTCCCTAGGGTTTATGAAAAGATTTGCTATAGGATTTCTTTAAATAGCTCTTTTACTGCATTTAAATAAGATTTCATTTACCCATTTTCAGGAACACATCCATCCCAGGTAAAGTGTGGGATTCCTGCATAAGGATAACACAGGAGGAATATCTTTAAAAGCTTAAAGGCCTGCCTAGACAGCACAATAAAAAATACTGAATATTAGTCTTGTTCACAAAGAAAATGGCCTCATTTCTTCCAAGTCCTGTTAAGGCTTTATGCAAACATGGATCACCCATTACCCACTGTCCTTTGCATTCTAGTTGCTTGGGCTTGACATTTAGATGTGTCCAGAATCATGTATTTTTAAGATAAACTCCCTTTCGTATGTGTAAAAGAAAGTAGTGCCTAGAGGGAGTCACAAGGTTAAATATTTCTTTTGAAAATAGCATGAAAGGAGAGCAGAAGCATGTAGCCTTCAATTATCCATATTAATATGGGGCAAGATTAGGGGCTGGCCCCGTGGCCGAGTGGTTAAGTTCGCGCGCTCCGCTGCAGGCGGCCCAGTGTTTCGTTGGTTCGAATCCTGGGCGCGGACATGGCACTGCTCGTCAGACCATGCTGAGGCAGCGTCCCACATGCCACAACTAGAAGAACCCACAACGAAGAATACACAACTATGCACCGGGGGGCTTTGGGGAGAAAAAGGAAAAAATAAAATCTTAAAAAAAAAAAAAAAAAAATATGGGGCAAGATTAGTTTACTTAATCCAAAAGCTTTTATTTTAGACAATACATTCAATTCTTTAATTAATTCCTTCACGATAAACATTGCTTTTTATTTCTTATTAATACCTTCACCTCCTCTCCTTTCTAAATCTCCACCCAGTTTTTGTTTTCTAAGAGCCCAGGAATATTCTATAGACACGAAAGAGTTAGATCTCACCTCTTCAGCTAATCCACGTAATTACCCAACTCACCTCCAAGCAATGTGCTAACTGGAAAGACAACATATTTCATTAGTGAGTATGCATGGTTGGTGAAACTGGATCAACGAGATTCTGCTCTGTCAAGGTCCAGGTTTCTGAATTTCTGTCCTCAGTGAAGCTCTGTAGGTTAGAGCAGTATTTCAGAGACACCGAAGGCTTGAATTAGTTTCTAGATTCTTCCTTTGTACCTTCTCTTCCAGTCGTGTTTAGCCATGTACAAAACTCTCCCATAACCATTTAAAAAAATCTCCTTTGATTCCATTCTATCTTCTGACTAAAACTCAAAATTTTTATTCCCTTCTCCGAATTCCTCGGAAGCACAGCCTACACTCCCGTTTGCTTGAGAACTCAGTGAAATCCGACATCAGCTTCATTACTTGACTGAAATCATTCTTATTGTTCCTCCTAAGGTCACAAGCAACTTCTAAGTTTCCGTATCCAAAGGATATTTTTCAGTCTTTATCTGTGGAAGGCGACTTGGTTTAAAACTGTTGACCACCTCTTTCTTCTTAAAACTCTACTCCCTTCGTCTCCATGCCACCACATCTTTCTGGTTTTCTTTACATTTTTATGAGCATCCCTTTTGCCTGTTTTCTCTGCACAACCATTCAATGTGGCCCAGGCAGAGAGCTTTATCTCACCATTCTCCATCTATGTTCTATCCCTTTGTGGTTTCATCTACACCTGTAGTTCAAGGATTATATGTTGCTAATAGCTCCCAAATTCAATCCTTTGTACAGCTCTCCCACCGGAGACTGAGATCGTATGCTGAACTACAGGCTGGATAACTCCACCAGAATAAACAATGGAGTTTCAAATTCAACATGTCCAAAGCTGAAATTTCCCATTTCTTCCTTAAATTTGTTCCTATTCCTATATTCCCTATTTAGTTTACAGTACTGCCATTCAAACAAATATTTAAACCAAAAACCTGCATGTCATTCTTGACTCGGTCAGTTCCCGCAATCCTAAGAGGTAATCGATGAAATCACAAAATCCTGATGATTTTACCTCTAAGTACTTCTAAAATCTATCTTTTTTACTACCCCAACTAGTACTATTATAACTAAAGCTCTTATCTCCTCGTAAGCAGTGTGGCAACCTCCTCGATCATCTCATTTACAGTCTTCTCATCTTCCACTAGCCACTAGAGTTCTATCTAAAATGTCTATCTCGTTAATGGCTCCATATCTCCTCAGAATGAAGTCCAGGCTCCCTTATAGGGAACATGGTCCCTTGCCCACTTCTATGCCCTCATTTCTTGCCACTCAATTTCACACCTTTAATTTTTCCCCATTCAATTTCACACTTCATATTTCAGAAAGCTTGAAGTGCCTATTTCCCATATGGCGTTCAATTTCTTGCCTCCACACTTTGTTCAGCCTGTCTCCATTCCTATCTCTTTGCATCTTCCCCTCACCTCTGCCAACACCCTCTACCTGCCTAGCTTCTACTCATCTTTTGAGAATGAGTTAAGTATAATCTCCTAAAGCCTTTTTGATGACAACACCACTCTCTCCACCCCAGGCTGAGTTAAATATCTCTTCTCTAAGACCTCATAATGGCTTGCACATTTCTCTCCTGCATACTCATCCTCAGTATTTATCATTGTGCCTAACGAGAATTGGCTCTCATGAATATTTGTTGAGTTAATGAATGCGGAATAACAGGTTGGCTTCCTGCTGACTGGGCTTTTAGTATTTTGTCAGTCTAAGAGGTGATGTCATTCCTTTCCACCATAAAGGAGACTGAGCAGAAGATTGTGACAAATGATTTTATCACCATTTCCTTTTAACAGTTGAGCCTCATGATGTTGTTTTAAGAGTTACAAACTTGCAGAAAGACCAACACATCCAGATCTAAATGTGGCCATCAAATTACATTTCAAAAGTAATAATTTCAAAATAGCTCCCATTGTGGAAAATGTGTGACAAATTTCTGCCAACGATCAAAGGTTGCCCTTTCTTCCAAATTTTTCATTGGAGATGCCAACAGGTACGACCAAGTTTCACCTTTGTGTCTCGTCTCTATCTAGGCCCTGGTACAAGGGTGGTAATTGATGTAAAACCTGGTTAGAAAGTTGGTCACCGAAGAGAAGACGTGAAAAATCTGAAAGCATGGGAACCACCTTTCCAATCATCAAGAGATAACATAGTGCATTTTTACACTATTTCAGAATTTTCAACTCCAGAAAAAAAGAACAATGCTTCCTGAAACTCACAAGTCAGCGCCTGGCCTTTGTCTCACAGGAAGCATCTGGGGGCTGCAGGTCGCAGGCCATGAGGGTTACAATGGGAAGGTTTCACAGGGATGATTAAGTGTGCGGAAACTGGAAGTTTTGGGGGAATAGGATGTGAATATTTTTTAAGACAAGAGCAAAGAAGCATAGACAACAGAAGGACTTTCGGAAGAGATCTGAAAAAGAAACCAAGAGGCTTCAAGAGAGAAAAACAAAATAAGTCAGATAATTACTACCCATTGTGTAAAAATGATAAAAAGGGAAAATTGAGAGACTGAGTTTTTAACTCAAAAAAAGACAGAAGAAATGCAGCAGCATCTGTGGGTGACTAGATCTCAGGTGCTTCACTTGGGAGATGGTGGGAAACAAGGAAATACTGAAAGGAGGAAGGATAGTCCTTTTTATCAGAAAGTTTTCCAGCTTTATAGACAAGAAAGTATTTAGTTCTTTACCTGCATAATACTTTCCTTTGTTAAATCTTATGTTACATATCACTAATTTTCATTTAAGCTTTAAAACTAAAAAATTAAATAATTTTTCTTAAATATTTGATTCTAAATAAGATACTACTCATTAGATTGTCCCCCCATATCAATTCATTTTCTAATTTGTGACATTAGTATTTGGAAATTTATATTCCACTCTTATCCAATGGGAATTCCCCGTTCAAAGTATGAAACCCAAGAAACTAACTCCAAAACTCTCCAGGCTCATGCCCCCTTCAGCTGCCAGAGGGACTCAGCCTTGCTCTTCGTTTCCCATGCCCTTTCCCCAAAGGCTTTGACTCCCAGCTCAGCCATCAAGACTGCCGGAGCAGTCTCTTACCTAACAGTTTTTAAAGACTCAAGTTTTCGTAATGGATCACCGTTCATATAAGTAGACAATTGTAAGTGGAAAGTTGAGTTCTATCTCTCTTGAAATGAAATAACAGAAAAATGGATGAACATACTATTTTAGATTAAATGCAAATATGTTTGGTCTGAGCTTGAAAAGTCAGTTAAATGGGGTTTCATTAATATTTTGTAGTAACACAATACATAAGCACTACTAACGCAAAAGCTATATTTTCAGAATATTTAGACAATATCTTTAAATTTTAGTATCACCAAGGCACTTTACATCCTGGAAGCCAAAACCCCACAGAAAACAATGTCTAAGCCACAAAATATTTTAGGCCTAGCCAAAAGAAAAAAAGACACGATATTGAAAAGTCAAATTTATTACTACATTAAGGAATCCTAAATTTGTCTACTTATTATGCAAAAACAGTGACTTTTTTCATTTCTAAACTATAAACACACCTGTAAATGTTACAAATACAACACCTTATTGATGCCTAAAATGAACCCCAACGTGAAACCATTTCTCCAGGCTGTTCTCCATGGGTTACAGGGAAACAGGACCAAAAGACAGAAGAAAAGGCATCGGCACTTCTGTTTTATTTGGTTTAAGCATTTCTTTGTTGTTTTGAGATATTCCCAGACAGTAATGCCATTAGTGTTCATGTGGGTATTCTTACTAGTCCAGTGAGAAGACATTCTGCTAACATTCTCCATAGCAGTTGAAATAAAAATTACGGTGCCAGGAAAAACAAAACACTCTCTGCCACATAGGAAAGTAGGATCTGCAGAAATCTCCTAAGCAGAGGTATAGAAAATTTCAGCCTAATCCTTTGTATTTTCCTTCTTCAACACCCTTTTGGTAGGGACGGAGCACGGCTTCTTGGTGTGGTATGACACGGCATGTGTGTTACCTATCCACTGCTGGTTACAAATTACCCCAAAAAACATTTCGTATCTCACACAGTTTCTGGAAAGTCAGAGATCTGAGAGTGGCTTAGCTGATAGTTCTGGTTCAGGACTCATGAGGTCACAGTCAAGCTAGGGTGACCAATAGTCTCAGTTTGCACGACAGAGGAGTTTCCCAGAATTTTGGCAGTAAAACTGGGAAAGTCCCTGGAAAACCTAGACAACTGGTTCCATTAAACTGAGGGTCATTTGGGGCTGAAATCTCTGAAGACTTGACTGGGGCTGGAGCATCCACTTCCAAGTTTACTCACATGGCTGTTGGCAGAAGGCTTCAGTTCTTTACTCTGTATTCCTCTCCATAAGACAAGCTTATAACATGGCTTCCCTCAAAGACAGTGATGCCTCACTGCCTTTTATGGCCTAATCTTCAAGTAGTACAACCTCCTGCCTTAGTCTATTTGTGAGACGCAAGACTTTAAGCCCAGCTCACATTAGAGGGTAGGGAATTATAGAAGGGTAAGCATACCAGAAGACAAGGATGATTCCGGCCATCTTGGAGATTTGGCTACCACTGTATGGTGTGGTATGGTATGGTATAGTATGTATGGTTTGGTGTGGTGTGGTGTGGTATGGTTTGGTATGGTTTGTTATGGTATGGTGTGATATGGTTTGGTATGGTATGGTATGCTATGGTATGGTATGGTGTGGTGTGGCATGGTATGGTATGGTATGGTATGTTTGGTGTGGTATGGTATGGTTTGGTATGGTATGTTATGGTGTGGTGTGGCATGGTATGGTGTGGTATTGTATGGTATGGTTGGTGTGGTGTGGTATGGTATGGTATGGTTTGGGATGGTATGATACAGTGTGGTGTGGTATGGTTTGGCATAGTTTGGGATGGTATGATATGGTGTAGTATGGTTTGGTATGGTATGATATGGTATGGTTTGGTGTGGTGTGGTATGGTTTGGTATGGTTTGGTATGGTATGGTATGGTGTGGTATGGTTTGGTATGGTGTAGTGTGGCATGGTATGATATGAATACTAGAGGAATGTGTTGAAAACACTACAGTAGATGTCTAGGCGAGGCACCTTCATCTTTTCATTCAACAGGCATTTGTTATGGACCAGATACCATGTTGAGCAGCCCTGTTTGAGCTTATACCAGAAGAATAATGATAGCAAAGCAGTCCCACGGCAATGGGCACTCTAACAAGTCATTCCCCTGCAAGTTTATATAGGAAAAATTGGGCCTAAAAGAATTATAAGGTTAATCTTGAAAGGGAAAATAAGTATAAAGAACAAAATGTAGGATAAAGAGACCATCACATTTTGTAGCTTCTTTGGAAACTTTATAGGCCAAACTCTTAGTATAATGCAACATAAGGCACATGGAGCTGATTGTGTAAAGTGTCTAGAACAGAGCTTGGCACACAACATACAGCTATTAGCCTTTGTTAACACCCGTCGCCATTCTGAAAACCAACATCCTTTACTTCTTTACCACTGCACACTCTTAGTTCTCTACCTCCTTTGCAGATCATTTCTTCACCAGCTCATTTTTGGCTGCCTTTCCTTTTCCCACCCTGTGTTTCTTAGGATCCTACCCTCAAATCATTTTTTTTCCACACATTCTCCCTGGGAAATGCCATCCTCACACACAGCTTCAAACCCCCACCTGTATGTCGAGGACTTCCAAAACCCATTTGCCTGTTCACATTGCTCTGCTGCGGGCTCCGGATATCACCTGGACTCTTAAGCAGCAGGAGCACAGCAGATCTAAAACCAAGATCCCTATGTGCCTGCTCTGCTTCCTTTCCACTGTTTCCCTTTCTTGGTAAATGGTGTCACTATCTCCCTTGTTGCCCAAGCCAGAGTTCCACCCAAGAGTCACCTAGACTTTTTCCCCTGTCACACTCAACGTTCAATGTCATCCCATCTTCTCTCTTAAAATCTTTCAATTTATCTCTGTACCACTAATCTGTCCCATCTAATGCCTCGGCAAGACCTTCCCATCCACGGAGACATTGACGTAGTATGGGGAAAGGACAAGGCCTTCAAACCCCAGCTCTGTCACATTTCAGTTATAGGGCCTGACTAAACCTCAGTATCTTGTCTATTAAAAGAATAAAAAAACCTTTCCCCATCACCCTAGGAATCTTAGAACCCCCTCCTCAAGCTCCCACAATACCTTCTATCAGGGTGTTGATATCTACTTGACTGTCCCCACTGTGCTGTGAGCTCCTTGAGGGTAGAGCTGTGCCTCAGTGGTTCTGTATACCCAATAAAGCATAATGCCTGGCCCAGAGAGTCCAAAAGATGTTTGTGGAATGAATTACATTGTGGTAGGTGTGCACTGAGCCTTTCCAGTTCCCAGTGTTAGAACCATCCCTGCTCCCTTGTCAACTGCCTCCCTGAGCCCAAGTGCATGGTGTCCACCACACCGCCCACGTTTCACCACCACGAATGACTCAACTGATCGCCTACTGGCCATTTCACATCAAACTGCATTTTACCAACCACAAGCGTATACGTGTTAAATGGAATCGATTTTCCTCTTTTTTTAAAACTGATTAATCAGATCCATGATAAAACCACTTTAAGTTGATAAAAGTCCTAACTTTTATAGAAAATTTTTCTTCAAAAATAGGGAATTGATGAGTAAATAGTATTCATTACATTTTGCTTTCCTTTAAAAAAATAATAATACATTATGTAATTTTTTTTCACTTCTGACCTGACACCATGATAATGATTTGAATCAAGTTTGAAAAAGAAATGACTATTTTTGCTAGCATAAGTCCTCGAAGTATAATTGGGTTTCATGCTGGGAAAAAAATATGAGCCATTATCAGGGCTTCTCAGGTCTCAAATTACAAATATAAATTCTGAGGCCTTTTTTGACAGAGCAAGTGATTCAGGCCTCTAATATCAGGAATAGGGGGAAATATCCCAGCTATTGGTAAATACCACAACTATAATATTTTGTCTCCAGAATCTACACTTCTCCCAAGGCTTCCCAATCCTGAATGCACCTCAACATTCTGAAGTATTCTATGACTCGGGCTGCTGAACTGGTTTATACCTAAGAAAATGTTCTTGTTCATTTCAAGTGATTTTTATGTTTATGATCTCATATCAATTGACCTTTGACATCTGGTAGAAAACAGCAAAGATGTTTTATACAAAGGACAATCTCCCGTTTGTCACAGAATTGGTACTAGTTAAGAGCCCCACCACAATTTCATCTCTTGTCTACTTTGGATTTCTTCCCATAATCCTTCAGACATGGTAAATGACATAATCAGTGACATGGTAAATATTCTTAGAATGGAAAGGCTATCAGTGCTCACATTAACCTGCGTGATTGGAGCCAGTGTGAGATATAGTTAGGCCAGAACCAAAAGGAACTGAAATGAAATGAATTTTTTAAAATTCCTTATCCTATTAGAGCAAACATATGTAATATTTAAGGTTTCTAAGATCTCTTTTTTTTAAGAGGATTTCTTTTTTTTCCTGGGGCAAGATATTTGTTATCATTTCTCATTATTTTGAAAGTCCCTTACTTCTAAATTTTAAACTTTATCCTTTTAAAAATTGATACAATGGTCGAATATCATTGATCAAATTAGATGTGGCAAGCAACAAAAATAATAATAATACAACTGATTCGTGACACGATACTCAGATTCTATAACCATATTAAAAATATGTGAGAAGTATCTCCCTTTATAACTTTGTTAAAAGACTCTTAAGCACAGGTTTTGTTTATTATTTTTCCCTCTGTTCCCCAAAGTATAATGCCAAGTCCTACACACAGGGAGAAGTGATGATCAGAATTAGCCAAATATTTTTTAAATTTTTTAATAAAAATTGATGTTCTTTTCCTTATCCCAAAGTCATCTAAACTCATTGTAAAAATTTTTAGGAAATGTAAATAAACACAAAGAAAATGTAAAATACACATAATCATACTTCCCTAGAAAATCACTTTAATATCTAGAAACCGTCCTTCTCTCTCTCTCTCTCTCCAACTTCTTCTTTTTTTTTTCCCCCTGAGGAAGATTCCTCCTGAGCTAACATCTGTGCCAATCCTCCTCTATTTTTTTGAATGTGGGACACCTCCACAGCTGACTGGTGAGTGGAGTAGGTCCGCGCTGGGGATCTGAACCTGGGACCCTCTTGGCTGCCCAAGCGGATTGCAGGGAACTTTAACCACTTGGCCACAGGGTTGGGCCCTCTCTCTCCAATGTTTAAAAATTAAAAATGAAATATCGTACTATACTTGTATTTTTATAACCATCTAAAATATTTTATGTTGATATCCTGCCTAATGAGATCATTATGAAGAAGGACGCAGTAGCAAATAAAGTTATGAGGTTCTCTTATGTCGACGGCCTAAGAGTCAGACTGTCAGAAGCACCAACCCCTCCTCTCCCTCTCTGCCATCTGCTCCGCAGCAGAAAGTGGCAACCACGCGTGAGTGCGTCTCCATCCACCTTGGCCAGGCTGGTGTCCAGATCGATTGGCATTGCCTGCTAGGAGCTCTACTGCCTGGAGCACAGCATCCAGCCCCATGGCCAGATGCCAAGTGACAAGACCACTGGGGGAGGAGCTGATTCCTTCCACACCTTCTTCAGTGAGACTAGCGCTGGCAAGCATGTGCCTAGGGCAGTGTTTGTGGACCTGGAACCCACAGTCGTCGATGAAGTTCACACTGGCATCTACCGCCAGCTCTTCCACCATGAGCAGCTCAATACAGGCAAGGAAGATGCTGCCAATAACTATGCCCATGGGCGCTACACCATTGACAAGGAGATCAGTGACCTCATCTGAGACCAAATTTGGAAACTGGCCAACCAGTGCACAGAACTTTAGGGCTTCTTGGTTTTTCACAGCTTTGGTGGGGGAACTGGTTCTGGGTTCGCCTCTCTGCCGATGGAAGGTCTCTCTGTCGATTATGGCAGGTAGCTCAAGCTGGAGTTCTCCGTTTACCCAGCCCCCCAGGATTCCACAGCTGTAGTTGAGCCCTACAACTCTATCCTCACCACCCGTACCACCACGGCATAATCTGATTGTGCCTTCATGTAGACAATGAGGCCATCTATGACATCTGACATAGAAACCTCAATATTGAGTACCCAATCTATACTAACTTGAATAAGTTGATAGGTCAAATTGTGTCTTCCATCATTGCTTCCCTCAGATTTGATGAGCCCTGAATGTTGATCTGACAGAATTCCAGATCAACCTCTCCCTGCATCCACTTCCCTCTGGCCACATATGCCCCTGTCATCTCTGTTGAGAAAGCCTACCATGAGCAGCTTTCTGTAGCAGAGATCACCAATGCTTGCTTTGAGCCAGCCAACCAGATGGTGAAATGTGATTCATGCGATGGTAAATACATGGCTTGTTGCTTGTTGTACTGTGGCAATGTGGTTCCCAAAGATGTCAACACTGCCATTGCCACCATCAAGACCAAGCGTACCATCTAGTTGTGGATTGGTGCCCCACTGGCTTCAAAGTTGGCATTAATTCCCAGCTTCCCACTGTGGTACCTGGTGGAGACCTTGCCAAAGGGCAGCGAGCTGTGTGCACACTGAGCAATACCACAGCCATTGCTGAGGCCTGGGCTGGCCTGGACCGCAAGTTTGACCTGATGTATGCCAAGCGTGCCTTTGTTCACTGGTATGTGAACATGGAGGGCATGAAGGAGGGAGAGTTTTCTGAAGCCCGTGAGGACACGGCTGCCCTTGAGAAGGGTTATGAGAAGGTTGGTGTGGATTCTGTTGACAGAGAGGGTGAGGCAGAAAAGAGGAATACTAAAGTTAAAATGTCACAAAGCTGCTGCTTTTGTAGGGGAGCTTATTCTGTTTTAAACATTGAAAATTATGGTCTGATCAGTTAATTTGCATGTAGCAGTGTTTACTTTCATATACAATGACTGACTTTGCTTTAAAACATGATGCTTTGTTACAGACCCAAGCTGTCCATTTCTCTGATGGGTTTGAATAAAGTATCCACTGTCTTAGATGAAAAAAAAAAAGTTATTGATACTCTCCAGTGCCTCAGAACACTTACCCAAGTGCTTCATAAAAATGAATGATTGAGTGAAGGAGCAAATGAATGAATGAATGAATTTATCAATACTTATCTTTATGGGAAGCTGAATGGTTGCTTTAACAAAGCACTTTTGGCAAAAATGATAATACTCACTTATTGGCTTTTTGTTTTTAGCCCATTGCTAAGCTTCACAGTAACCTGAGAAGGTAGATCTTGTCATCTACCTCCACCACTTCAATGGTCTCTGAGAGAATGGAGAACCTGCCCAAGCTGCAAAGCCGAGATTGAAACCTAGACCTGACTGAACCAAAACACTGATAGCTCTTCCCACCAGAACACACTGCCTTTCCAATATTGCTAATACGCTGAAGTGAAGCTTTGTGAAAAGGACACCACCCCCCCTCCAATAAAGGAAAGAAGCCTTTCAGAGCTGTGCACGGCATGTAGATTCGCTGTCTTCTCTCGTGTCCCAGTACAGCTGTTACCATCCATTTGTGTGGTGGCTGTTTCATACTAGTACTGTCAGGGTGGCCGAAACCACAGACACATTCACTCAGAGGAAAATAAGAATGGATTTTCTTTTTCTTTTTGAGAAAGCTTTTTACATTAATCCACTTAATCCTATGACTGATTTGCCATTGAAATCTGAAGCAGAGTACCTTTTACTAGAAATTTCTTAACTTTGGAAAAAAATTAAATTAGCCAGCAAGATATGTTTATTGCTCCTTCCTTAACTTTCAAAAAGAAAGTGTGTGTGTGTGAGTGTGTGTGTGTGTGTGTGTGTGGTTGGGAGGATGGGGGTGGGAGGGAGAGGGCAGCAGATGGATCTTTTCAGCAAAGTGAATATTATTTTACCTCTGAGGCAAACTACAGCATAGCCCATAAAAGTAAAGAAAAATTGATTTACTTAATAATAGCTAAAAATAACACTTTTTTTTAAGAAGGATTTTGGATACATGTCATTATACACCTGTCAAAACCTATAAAATACACAACCCCAAGAGTGAACCCTAACGTAAATACGGACTTTGGGGGATAATGATGTATCAGCGTACATTCGTCAGTTGCAACAAATGTGCCACTCTGATGGGGGATGTTGATAGTGGGGGAGGCTGTGTGTTTTGGAGGCCAGAGGGATATGGGAACTCTGTACTTTCTACTCAGTTTTGCTGTGAACCTAAAATTGCTCTAAAAATTAGTCTATTTAAAAAAAAATAGCAGGTTGGGATGAGACAAATGTGCTCTCTAGGTTTTACAAAGAAGTAAAAGATGTTTTTCTCATTCCAATGGAATAAACAAAAAATATATATATATACACGTATATCTCTCATTGGCCTTACAGCTTACTTATTTATATGAGAGGCGATCCCACAGCCATAGATTTCTAGTTTAGCTCTCCCTCGTCCTGAATGACACACCCATTGCTGGGCTCAGCCCAATGCAACATCAGCATCACCTGAGAACTTGAAAGAAATGCAGATTCCCAGGTACCACCCAGATCCACTGAATCAGAAACTCTGGCAGTGGGATGGGCAACCTGTTTTTTAACAAACCCTCCAGGTGATTCTGATGCAAACCAAACTTCGAGGACCACTTGTTTAGAGTACTCACCATTGTATTTCCAACCAGATCACTCTCTGAGTTGAGAGCAACCATAGAAAGCCAGCCCTCTCATTTCACAAACATGGAACCCAATTTCAGGAATCAAGAGATGGATCATCTGTAACAATGGATAAACTATACCTACTTCACAAGATTGCTACGGCGATTAATGAGTTAGTCTATACAAAATGCTTAAAACAAAGCCTGGCATATACATACCCACTAAATATTAGCTTATACTGTTACCATTGCTACCGTTAGAGTTAGCTAGCTTTTCGAAATGGTTCATGAGCATAATTCAAAAACTCTGTTGGGACAACTGACCCCTGATTCTGTTAACTGCTCTTAAAGTCTTTTTGTGGGCAAGTGTTTGTACATGTCGCATTGATGATAACCTCTCAGCCTTGACACAGGCTCCACACACAGGTTTCTCACTGTCTAGCACAATAGGGCCGCTGGAAACGCCCTCTCCTCAGCAGATGTGCAGTATGAGAGTGATGATGAACCAGCCTCCCTGGACCAGATGCTGAAAGTGGGTAGATAATGCCAGAGCTCTTAAACAGGCACTCAGTTACTAGGGAAGGGAGAGTTGGACGACAAACTGCTAAGGGAAATGTTGTAAAGACACACTGAAGGAATAAACTGTGTAGGGAAACAAAGTTAAGCCTAGCTGTGGAGACCCAAAAAGGATATTTTCTACAGCTGAAGGAGTAATGAAGAAATGATGGAGCAAGGATCAGGGATGACAGGATGAATGGCAGTGATCAAATATGGTCCCATCACTGCAATACGTTTAAAAAGGGGGGAAATTCAATGATTTGTTTTAGTCTATGACAAAACTGCCTTATCAAAAGGGCCTCATCAAAATGGCCATGCTAAGACATTACAGACCCAACAACACAGAGTAAGGAAGAGTCTAATCTAGAGCAATCATAACGTCCACTGCTGTCACCTGGGCTCTTAAGACCCAGATCAGATTGATATAAATTCTCATGGTTCATTGTCCTCTTGCTATTTCTGTGGCTTTCCAGTAGACTGATGTTCTTATGGTCCTCATCAAATCAATGTAGTCTATGGATTAATCACAATAGCTAACACATACATTCTTTACTCTGAACCAGGCACTGTTCTCTGAGCTTTACAAACAATAACTTGTTTACTATTCACAACAACCTTAGAGGGGACTATTACTTTCATCAGAGGAAACTGAAACACAGAAAAGATAAAAACTTCCCGAGATAACAGAGCTGGTAAATGTCAGAGCTGTTTCAAGCCCGGGCAGCTTGGCCCAAGAGGCCAAGTTCTCATCCACTGAGTTTTGCTGACTTCGTATTAGCCTGTCCTGCATGTACTGTTTCTGTTCTATACTTCGTGGACTCTAGAATGGAATCACCCCTTTATTTGATTTACCAAAAAAAACAATAAGGAATAATCATCACACAGGCATTTGTGTGTGGAGCTGACTTTATTGAGGATTTGAGAAAATGGGTGGAGAAAACCTTCCTTACAGTAATTAAAACAACTCAAAATCGATTGTAAACACCGATGTATCCAAAAGGCTTTCCTTTTTCCCGTCTTCCAGCCTGAACCTGGGGCCTCTTTTTTCACGTCCTAATGGTCCCATTGACTTCGTTCATAAAGAAAGGAGAAAACCAGTTTGTTTGCTGAGAATAATTCTGGTGCTTGCCACCAATACGATCATTTTTATTTAAGCTTGTTGCCCTGGCATTCAGAAACCAGGGAAAACCAGAAGCCAATTTTAAGTAAATGCCTTCTAAAGGACTAAGAAGATGGAATTACATGAACAATAGGCCCTAACACACACCTGGCTTCACCAGAATGCAACTGTGAAAGGGACTGTTGTTAATCTTTTTTTTTTTTTTTTTAGGCCATGCACACTTGACAAGAGACAATTCCAGGGCTGGCCCGGTGGCCCACCGGTTAAGTTCGCATGCATGTTCCGCTTCTCAGGGGCTCAGGGTTCGCCAGTTCGGATCCCAGGTGCAGACATGGCACCCCTTGGCAAAAGCCGTGCTGTGGCAGGCATCCCACATATAAAGTAGAGGAACATGGGCACAGATGTTAGCTCAGGGCCAGTCTTCCTCAGCAAAAAGAGAAGGATTGGCAGCAGATGTTAGCTCAGGGCTAAACTGCCTCAAAATAAATAAATAAATAAATAAATAAATAAATAAATAAATAAATAAAATTTAAAAAAAGAAAGAGACAATTCCATCAGCAGCAACAGCATCTTTGAACTTAGATACCACATGGACCTGTGTAGATACCAGAATGAGGTTCACTGGGATGCCTCCTAGAGCATTCGTCAGTGTAGGCGCAGGGCATCTTGCTAAGGAATTAAGTTCAGTGGGAGCAATTTGAGGACCTCCATCAGGGACAGCATCATAGGCCTTTGACCTGTGCAACTGCACAAGCCTTGCCCTCAGAAGGGCCCTGCACTTGGTTTAATGCTCTGCCATCACTGTCTTGGAATTCCTAATAATTTTTGAATAAGGAGCCCTGTGTTCTCATCTTGCACTGAGCCCCACACATTATGCAACCAGCGCTCGCTCCAGTCGCTGCCCTACATTTTCGTATCTGCTAGTCAGCATAATACCTTCTATATGGACAGGAAGGTGAGTTCAAACTGTCAGCAGATATTAAGCCAAACAGCATCTCAGCTTGATCACCCACCAACTAGAATTTGACTTTGAATGGCATCAGGTACCTTGGCGCCATTCTCCTCCTAGCACAGCAGGGATACTGGAAGCCCACCTGCAAACTGTCACCAATCCTCAAAGCGGCAAATACAGAAACTGAGAGTAAGCATTTAGAATTTTTTTTTTTAACAATTTGACATTGCTGCAATATCCAATTACATGATCATTTTTTTAGTCATTCATTTTCGTTGGATTTTATAAATACATGAGTCCATGACAGATAAGGGGAGAGAGGAACTACACTGGTCCTTGCCACAGATGTTTTGAAAAGCACTGCCCAAGAGTCAGAATCTCTTTTCCAACCAACACTAAGAAACAGGTCAAGAACAACAAGAAGACAGAGACCACAAATGAAACGTCAAGTTAAGATGCCCTTAGGAATTGTGGGCTCTGGGACATGAGACATCCTAAAGAGATTTACAAAATAAACACCTAAAACATTTGAAAAACTCCCTCTTGCCTAACAGCTGCCACAGAAAACATACTTTGTTTCTTGGAAAGTCTTCTCAATGTTACTGAATTTAAAGTATATTCTTTAGTCAAATGCAGGACAACAGTAGTTTTATATTTCCTACCATTTCCGGGTTCAGAATTAAACATTAGCAAGTGGCATGCTCTAGGCTGGACCTGGCTTTTCCACACCTTGGGAGGGCCCGACTACACTCTGGACCTTGTTTACTGCCTATTGTGCTAGTGCTAATTAAAGATTGCACATGAGAACATATTACCACAATTTATCTTCTCCGGAACTCAATTAATTTTATAGACTATATTTCCTGCCTCTCTGGGTGGAATATGACTCTTAGTTGGCTTACAGTCCATATAGATGGAGATCAAAGTATTTGCCTATGGTCAAACCGGGATGCCTAGACTGTTTGCCTTCACTTCCTCTCTTGAGCTTTCTGAGTCACCCTCTTGTCTACCCAGCAGATAAGAAGAGGCAAAGTGGTGACAAGGGCTCCTCAAATTGTTGCTACTGAACTGAGCCTTGGCAAGATGCCATCTGCTCACACTGAGGGTTGCCCTATGAAACAGCTCCATAAAACCCATTCTCGTGTCTACTAAGAGGTGGTTGGTTGGGTTTGTTGTTCAAAATGTTACACCCTCAGGAGAAATTCCTGTCTGTCCTTATTATGAGCAATAGTTAGGGTTTTCCTGTCCAATTAGTCTCTTTTTATGTCATGGACGCTGTAAGTCGTATATGTGATCCAGCAGCTCTCTCTTTCTTCTTGGCTGCTAGGATGCCAATTAGTACCAGATTCACAGTCCTTTTGTACCAACTGTGCAGGCTTTTATGGAATGTGTCTTTATATTCAATTTGTTCTTAGCATCATGCTATACCCCTCTCTAGTTTGCTTTCTCTTTTCTCAACTACTTGTAATTTATATCTTGTAAAATACCCCAGTTGCTATTGGAAGAAAATAACAGGTAAAGAGAGAAAGGAGAAAGAAGAGATGGGACACAGATCAGGGGAGAAAGGAGAAGAGGAAGAAAAGGAGGAAGGAAGAAAGGAAGGAAGGAAATTAAGAAAAAAGAGAGTGTAAGGCAAGGAAGAAAAGGGGCCATATTCTTTTTTTTTTTTATTTTTTTAAAGATTTTTTTTATTTTTTCCTTTTTCTCCCCGAAGCCCCCCAGTACATAGTTGTATATTCTTCATTGTGGGTCCTTCCAGTTGTAGCATGTGGGACGCCGCCTCAGCGTGGTTTGATGAGCAGTGCCATGTCCGCGCCCAGGATTCGAACCAACGAAACACTGGGCTGCCTGCAGCGGAGCGCGCGAACTTAACCACTCGGCCACGGGGCCAGCCCCTAAAAGGGGGCCATATTCTTGTGGTAATAAAATGAAATGAGAATCACAAAATTCAAATAGTGAAAAGGTCATAGAAAAGAGATTATCATATGAGTGAATTATATAAAAATCATTTCAAAGCTAAGATTTAAGAACTACTCTCCGACTGCATTGTTCACTATGGATTGCTATTTAATTATGTCCAAGTTTAACTGTAACAAGATACGAAATTGTTTCAGAAGTTTGGCTTCAGATCTAAAAGCTTTAAATCTAAGGACCAAAGATGACTATCACCTCCCTCCTTCCCCTTACTAAAAAGTTCTAGACATATCCCTACAGGACTTACTAAGAGGAGGCCGAACTGGTTTCTTCAACTACCAAGTCCATCAGCCAACACCAGCTTGGAGGAGATGAACACATAACAGAGAAGATTTTTCTTTAAAGGCAGTAGTGGAATGAAGAGCACTTGATGTTTTCTCTTACCTCCTCCTGGGATGCTTCTCTCCTGTGTACGCGCGCACACACACACACACACACACACATCAAGCCAAGAGAGGAGGGCCCTGTAAGAAGCTCTCATAGAGATTGGAATTATCTTCTCTAAAAAGTGGAACCTCAACGTTCAGTTGGGTATCTGCTGAGCTTCAGAATCTTGGGTGTCTGCCCTTTTAGAGAAGACTGGGGAAGGCCTGCCATGTTGACAAGTGCACCCAGGAGTTTCGGGTTAAACGTGAAGGTAGACACTGAGGCTGCCCTTCCTTAGAGAAGTCTAAGGATGGGAGACTGGCTGGAGGAAATTATAAAAGAGAGTGTGGAGAGAGACCACCAGTGGGGGTGACTTGTGCTTCCAGAGTTTTCTGTCAAGCCCAGTGGAAGTTTCAGAATGTAGCTAGACCCTAGCCATCTTGAAAGGATCCCAATGAAGAGGGCTTCTCACCTGGTGGAGGAAAGCCCAGGGGTGTGCCTCTATAGCAGGAGAGGAGGAAGGTTCAGAGAGGTGAGCCAGAGGAAGCCTCACCTGCGTGAGGGAATTGCAGTGTGCACATCCCCAGGGGGGCCTCCCCAAAGAACCCACCCATGCAGCTGGCAGAAGAGCAAGCATTGGACATCCTCCACAAAGAGGGCTGACAGGGGGACTAGTGCACAACAGTCCGGTACAGGGGCCTTTTCTCCTTTTCCTCTGATGCCTGGGAGAGTAGACGCCATGCCTGGGTCAGGTCTTAGTTAGGCAGAACGGATACTCCTTTGAATTGAATGCCAGTTTGATTTTTTTTTTATTTTAATTAAGCTTTTTCGCAGTTGGAAAAAAAAGACTGCCCTAATACCTAAAAGTAACTACAAAAGCAATGGGATCTCTGGTTCCTGGGAAGAGAAATCTAAACGATGGTGGGGGAAGCAAGTTTCTTCTGATTTATGTTAGATAAATGCATGCAAAATCTAGAATAAAAATTAAATCTCAGCTTCGGCCTGTTCAATAAATCATTTACATAACACTAAGCATTCCAATTCAAAATGAAAGATAAAACAATTGAAATGTCACAAAAAACAACAAAGACCAGGATATCTAACAACATAAAGTACCTACGTTCTCCTCAGAACACTTACCTGATGTGTTCATGCTGAGAATGGGGTCTCACACCTTAGTTTTTCTCTCTCCCAGATAGCTGGTTGATCTTCTCTCTTCCTTCTCTCTTCCCAGATTCTCCCATTTTAATTTACTTCTTAAAATTCATTTAGAGTAAAAGAAAAAAAGAGACAAATAATAAAGGCAGGAGTTTATAAATTTCAGAAAACTAGTACAATTTTTAAATTCATCAGGTATAGTAGTTATCATAACTGGGTTACGGAGACATTTTCATACAACAGTGAATTCATTTGACTTCGTATGCGGCACTGTACCTGGTCCTTGCTTGGAGGACATACTCCTGAGAATAGAAGGTTTACACGCCGTATCTCCACAGTGACTTCGGCCACATCGCTTTCAACAACACAGCTTCATGAAATCAGCCCTCACCAAGCTTCCTTCTCCACACAGCCTCGTGTTGTTGCTGCAATCAGCGGTGCCAAATGTTTCACCATTTGGGTATAAAATTCTCCACTAAGAACTCCTAAATCATTTGCAAATTGCTTTCATAACTACACCCTAAATTGAGCCTTCAAATTTTTTTCTCTCCATAAAATTGAGTTTTCAAAACGAGTATAGTTTATTTTCTTTCCTAATGACTACTTCCAAAATCTCTCTGCATACAGGCCATTTGAGCTCAGTTGAAACAGGTGGCTGGAGCCAGGAAAACTGGGGCCTAAGTCTCCGGCCCATTAAAACATGTTTCCTCCCTGGCAGCAGCTGCCCTTCTGAGCGTATTTAAAGTGTGAATCCTCCCCACTAACAATTCAATTAATCAGTGACCGCTTTCAGATAAATGCATGTAAAATCTAGAATACACAATTAGATAAAAATTGGTCAATCCAGTAAACCAATTTTTGCGTACCATATGTGATCCTAACTGGTGAAGACCTTCAAATCTACCAATTGTTCCAGAAATGAATGGATAAATAAACAGTTTCATATAAATTTTCTTTTTTTTTTTTGCCTGTTTAAAAAACTTTTTATTGACTCTGACATACATACAGAAATAGGCACAAATCAGAACTGGACATCTTGATGAATTATGACAAAGGGAACACATCAGTGAAACTACCACCCCGGTAATAAATAGAACATTAGTAGCGCTCCAGAAGTTCTCTTCACGTCCCCTTCCAGTCACTTCTTTGACTTGCTCCCAAGGTAACAGCTATCCTGACTTTTACTTATTCATTTACTTATTTTATTGCAGTAACGTTTGATTATAACATTATATAACTTTCAGGTGTCCATGGTAATGTATTTCAAATTCTGTGTACATTACATCATGTTCACCACCGGAAGCATAATTACAATCCACATATAAATTTTCTGATGCTCTTCTAGTTACACTTGCTGCATCACAAATTATCAGAAATCCTAGTGCCTTAAACATCTGTTTTATTTGGGGAAGTATTTTGTGAATCAGGAATGTAAGAAGGGCTGGATTGTGCAGTTCTTGACTGGGGTCTCTCAGGAGGCTCGTGGTGGAGTCAACTGCAGGATCCACTGGGCTGGCCATCTAAGGTGTCCCTCTCACAGGGCTAGCAGTTGATGCTGGCTGTTGCTGGGTATTCAGCCAGGGCTGACCAGAGCGCCAGAACATGGCCTCTCCAGCATGGTGGTCTCAGGGCTGGGCTTCATTGCAGCCATTTCCCCCTGAGCGGGCACCACAAGAAAAACTGGAAGTTGCATGGGTTTTTTTGAACAAGCTTCAGAAGTTACCTAGTGTTGCTTCCGCTGCAGTCTGTTGCTTACGAGCTAGTTACTATGGTTAGCCCAGATTCCATAGGAGAGGACGGACACCCCACCTCTCTGTGGGAAGAATGGCAAAGAATTTGAGGACATGTTTTAAAACCGCCACGTTTCAACTCATCTGTTATAATGAAACAATTCTTCTCCCTTCTCATACACTACCTTCCCACACTCAAAAGAAAACTTCTGGAATTATATTACCATTTAAAAATACTGTTTGAAGTGTAAAGAATTTGAAAGTACAAGATTTAATTATTTAGTTTAAAACAAACACTTTTAGTTCTTAGGGGGGAAAAATAAGTCCAAGGATATTTTGGCTATTTTCACCCAAATGGTATGGATGGAATTTAAACATTTCTTATTGGGTTTGACATTGTTTCACAGAGACTGAGGGGTCCCTGTGAACAACTCAACTAATGAATTTGGTTCTGAGCCATGATTTGCTTAGCATTTTGACACCATCCACGCAAACAAATTTTCCAAAAAGAGGCTCATTCTATTAACTACAAAATAATGAATTTCAAGTGTCCTGACAAAGGCCATTTAAAATCATCTCTATTCCTTTTGCAATGCATAAGTCACTTAAGTGTTATTGGTTTTTTACTGCTCTGAAGTTGTCTTGCTTTGCATTATCTTTTTCCCAGGCAGACCAGAAGCACTTGTAGTAAGGTGAATTCACACCCTTTCCAGTAGAACTTCCAAGAGTTGGGGCGTTTCTAAAATTCACCTCTACCCAGAAGGAATGACACACCAGGCCTTTCCTGTCCCACTTGCCCTGTATGTGGTTCATATATAACAGGTTGTAAACTTCATTGTTTACTTATCTCTGCCGCTAAACTACATGCTCACTCAGTGGCGGGAACGGAGCTTTTAGTCACCTTTTCATCCCCAAGGGCTAGAACGCAGAAGATACTTAACAAATATTTGGTGATTTCATTCTTTTTTTTTTTTGTAAAGGCATTGTTTCTGAAGCCTTAAAAATATATATAAGTACATATTGCTTGTTTAAAAGAATGTTGAATACCATGGGTTCCAAACTTGCCAAGGACTACTGTTTTGATAACCTGGATCAGTGGTTCTCCATCCTGAGTCACATGGAAGATCTTAAAAAATCCCAAGTCCCAACTGCAGAAATCCTAACTTAATTTGTCTGTGATAGGGCTCAGGCATGCATATTTTTTAAAACATTTCTCTAACTTTATTTTGAAATAGATTTAGACTTACAGAAAATTGCAGAAATAGAACAGAGAGTTCTGGTATGCTCTTCATCCAGCTTCCCCTAATGTTAACATCCCACAGAAGTGTAGTACGATATCAAAGCTAAGAAATTAACATTGGTACAAAACTCTTAACTAAACTATACGTGTTATTCAGATTTTGCCAGTTTTTGCAGAAATGTCCTTTTTCTGTTCCAGGATCCAATCTGGGATCCTAAACTGCATTTAGTTGTTGTGTGTCTTTAGTATCCTCCAATCCGTGACAATTCTCATTCTTTGCTTGTGTCTCATGATGTTAACGCTTTTGAACAGTACTGGTCAGTTGATTTGTAGAACCCTCCTTAATTTGGGAGCATTTTGTTTGCTGATTAGTAGATTGAAGTCTTTAATTTTTGCCAGAATACCACAGAAGTTGTGTGCCCTTCTTAGTACATAATATCAGGAGGTACATTATACAGGTATGTCTTATTTCTGGGGATGTTAATCTTGATCACTTAGTTGAGGTATCTGTTGGGTTTCTCCCCTGCAATGCTACTAGTTTCACCTTTGTAATTAATACATTTCTTGGAGAAAATACTTTGAGACTAGGCAAACGTCCTCTTTCTACTCAAACATTGAAACTAACTTTAGCACATGTCCATGGATCTTACCTGCAATAATTCTTACTGATGGTGTTCTAATGGCAATTTTCTGTTCCCCTCATTCCTTCCATACTTATTCATTAATCATCTGTGAGAATACCATTTTTTATTCTTCCCCCAATTCTTTAACTGTTCATTTATTTATGTTAGTATGGTCATATGGATCAAATATTTTTAAGCTCCCAAACGATTCTAATTTGTACTCAGGATTGAAAACCACTGCTAAGTGATCTTTGAGTCTGGCTTATAATGTGCTTCCTCTAGTCTGCCTGCTAACATAATGGTCTTGTCCTGTCTATATACGATTTGTTGATATGATCTGTTCCCACACTTCTATAAACTTCTCAGTTCCAACTGAGTGCATCTCTCCTCTGCCATAGATAAGCTTGGTCACACCTTGAAAATCATAACTCAGAACTATTATATCTCTAAATCTCTGGGTCTAATCCCAGCTTATAACCATTTACATTGCCTGCATTTTCCCACCTACTAAAAGAAGCTTTGCTTTTAGCAGAAAATTAAATCCTATAATATCCCCATCTCACATATACCACATCACTTTCCTTTGGGATTCACTAGCCTCCTACCCAGTTATATGTGTTTGTTAATCATTTCCATGCTACATATCCTGGCATCCCAAGATTCTATAAAATTTTAAACTCCTGTAAGCAAGGACTTTGCATCATTACACTTGTTATCTTCTCTTCACTGCATTGCATTTAGTATATGTTTTAGTCCCTTGCTACTTAAAGTGTGGATCACATAGCAACAACATTGGCATCACCTGAGTGCTTGTGAGCAATGCAGAATCTCAGGCCCCACTTCAAATCTACTGAATCGGAATTAGAATCAATGCTCTAGTCCAGCGACTCACAAATCTAATGTGTATAAGCATACCTCATTTTATTGTGCTTTTCTCTATTACACTTTGCAGACACTGTGTTTTTTACAAGACCCTCCACCAGCAAAAAGATTATAACTTGTTGAAGGCTCAGAAGATGGTAAGCATTTTTTAGGAATAAAGTATTTTTTAACTAAGGTGCGTGCATTTTTTAAAAACATAATGCTGTTGCACACTTATAGACTATTCTATAGCGTAAACACAACTTTTATATGCACTGAGAAACAAAAAAATTGTTGTGACTTATTGTGATATTCGCTTTATTGTTGTGGTCTGGAACTGAACCCACAATATTTTCCAGGGATGCCTGCATATGAATAACCAGAAGATCTGGTTATTTGCAAAGAAAAAGTTAGCCAATTGTAGCAAATTGAATCCAACAATACGTAAAAAGAATAATGCAGCAGAGTCAGGTAATCTTTATCTCAGGAATGTAAGGTTGGTTTAATATTGAAAATCAACAGTAACTCATCATATGAACAGTAAAATCATATCATCATCTCAGTAGATGCAGAAAAATCATTTGACGACATCTAACATCTATTTATGATTAAAAAAAAACAAAACAAGTCTCAGCAAACTAGGAATAGAAGGGAACTTCCTCAACCTGATAAGGGCATCTACCAAAAAAAAAAAAAAACCCATACAATTAACATCATACTTGAATGGTAAAAGACAGAAATCCTTCCTCCTCAGGTCAAGTACAAGACAAGGATGTCCACTCTCATCACTTCCATTCAACGTTATGCTAGAGATTCTTGCCAATGTAACAAGGCAAGAAAAAAGAGGCAAAAGGCATCAAGTGGGATGGAAAAAATAAAGCCATTTTTATGCAAAGACAATATGATTTCTACATAGAAAATCCTATCGAATCTACCAAAAAGCTACTAGAATTAATAAGTGATTTTAGCAAAGTTACAGGTTACAAGATCAACATACAAAAATCTATCACAATTCACATATAGTAAGAGTGACAATCAGAAATTGAAATTCAGTAAAAATGCCATTTACAATAGCATCACAAATATGAAATACTCAGGATAAAACTGAAAAATGATGTGCAAGATCTGGACATTGACAATGACGAAACATTGCTGAGAGAAATTAAAGAAACCCTAAATAAAGAGAGAGGCATACTATGTTCAGAGAGTGGAAGACTGAATATTGTTAAGATATCAGTGCTCTCAATTTGATCTATTTTCAACATACTACATTAAAATATTGGGTTTTTTTCCCTAGTAGAATTTGACAAGGATGGAGATTGAAATGACCCAGAATAGTCAAAAATTTTTGAAAAAGAAGAATAAAGATGGAGGACTTACACTACCAAATTAAAGATTCATTGTAAAACTACAATAATCAAGAAAGTGTGGCAATGGTATAGAAAAGTCAAATAGATCAACATAATAGAACAGAGTCCAAAATAGACCCACACATACATAATCAATTTATTTTCAACAAAATTGCCAAGATAATTCAATTGGGGAAAGGATAACTTTTTCAGCAAATGGCTCTGGAACAGTTAGACATCCATATGGAAAAAATAAATAAACCTTGACCCTTTCCTCACAATTAATTCAAAATGGATCATAGATCTAAATATAAGAGCTAAAACTATACAACTTCTGGAAGAAACTATCCAGGAAAGTCTTAATGACTTTCAGTTTGGCAAAAGCACAAACCACAAAAGGAAAAGTCAATAAATTGGACTTCATCAAAACTGAAAACTTTGTTCTTCAAAAGATACTGTTAAGAAAATGAAAAGACCAGTCCACAGAGTGGACTTTTATCTAGAATATATTTGAAAACTCTTATACTCAATAATAAAAGCACAAGTGACTCAATTTTTAAAAAGTTGAACAGATATTCCACCAAAGAATATATATGGTTAGCAAATAAGCACATGAAAATATGCTCAATATCATTAGTTCTTAGGGAAGAACAAATTAAAATACGAGACATCACTGTGTATCTATTACAAATGGCTAAAATTAAAAAGTGATCATAGCAAGTGCTGACAAGGATATGGAGGAATTGGAACTCTAATACACTGCTGATGAAAATATATGTAAAATGGTACAGCCACTTTGGAAAAGAGTTTGTCAGATTCTTCAAACTTAAACATATACTTACCATATGACCCAGTCATTCTACTTTAGATATTTATGCAAGGAAAGTGAATGCGTGCATACGCCTATACAAAGACTTGTACCTGAATGTTCACAGCAGCTTTGTTTGTAATAGCCACAATTCAAATGTTTATCAATAAGTGAATTGATATCTATTGATTTAATTGACAATTAAAAATTAGGGTTTTTCCATACAATAAGATACTACTTAGCAATAAAAAAAAAATAAGCCATTGAAACATGCAACCTCTTTCTGGTAAAAGAAGCCAGGCCAAACAGAGTACGTGCTGTACTACTCTATATACAATTATAGAAAATGCAGACTAATCTATAGTGACAGAAAGCAGGTTGGTGGCTGCCTGGGGGATGACAGGGAGGGGCAGGAGGAAGAGATTACAAAGGGGCATGAGGAAACTTGATATGTTCATTATCTTGATTGTAGTGATGGCTTCACAGGTGTATATATATGTCAAAACTTATTGTATATTAATTATACTTTAAAAAGCTGTTTTAAAAAAGAAAGACATTATAAGAAAACAAATCTACATGCCTATATCCCTCATGAATATAGATAAACAACAGAAACAATGAACCTGATGCCTAGGGCCCTTACCCAGAAATTTAGACTGAATTGATAAGAGGCATGACCTAGATATCAAGATTTTTTTTAAGTTCCCTATGTGATTCTGATATGCAGCAAACTTTAAGAGCCACTGTTCTATTCCATGACCCTAAACTGCACCCTCAGCCTTGAAAAATCCTCACTTAAATTAATGCCCATTGCTGCCAGGCACTCATGTTGGAAAAATATGAGTGGGCAACGTAAATCCCTCATCACTTCCAGAAGACAACCTGAAGAACCTAATGCTGATGGCTAATCAATAACATCCTAGTAAAATGAAGGATAAGTTTATTTACAAAAAACAAAAACAAAACAGAAGTGGGCCGCTGAGAGTTCAGTGCAAGTGCTGACAACTGGAAAATACGCAACCACAGCTGCAGCATGCAGGGAATAAGTAACTCAACATACGGAGCTTCCGGAAACGCCCTGATGAACAGGGAAAGGTAAAAGGTACAAGAGAAGTTTTTAAAAAAATGAAAAAATTCGGGGGCTGGCCCCATGGCCCAGTGGTGAAAGTTCCACGCACTCTGCTTCTGCGGCCTGGGTGCACGAGTTCAGATCCCCAGCATGGACCTACTCCACTCATCAGCCTCGCTGTGGAAGCATCCCACTTACAAAGCTAAGGAAGACTGGCACAGATGTCAGCTCACAGATAATCTTCCTTACACACACACAAAACAATAGAAAAAATTCAGAAGTTCTGAGCAATGGATCAGGAAGTAAAGGAAGTTACATTGAATCATCGCTCTTAAAGGCATTCTCTGTGACAAGAAGCTTATGTTTATTTTCTATCCGGTGCCTTCTACGTACTTGTTTTCTGTTGTATGGCATTAATGTTGTTGTACTTTTTAATAAGCTTGTTTTATTGTTCCTTTCTTCGAAAAGATGCCTGACATTCTTTTTCTTCTTCTTATCAGCCATGCAAATAGTTGTGCAGTTTTATGTTTGGGTTTGGGGGTTTATTAATTTTCAGGATTCAGGATTTCTTTTTGAACTGCTTTTACCATAAGAATGTTTACATTCTTTCACCAACTACTGCTTATTGAAAGACGTGAGGAAATTAGTTCACTGTGCTCAATCCTCAGCTGTTTTCTTCTGCGACTCTGATAAGGCCCAGCAGAATTCCTTTAGGAACAAGAAAAAAGACAGAAATTGTTGATTTCGGTCGTCTATCCCTGTCTAACACTGATGAACGGTTGTCCTGGATTCTACCAAAACACTTTGTAGATAATGATAAATCTGTATGATTCTGCTGAATCCTGGGCAACCTTGCTACTTTATAAAGGCAAGAACCCAAGAGGGAAACATGAGCACTTCCAGATCATGTTTGACCTTCAACCGATGTACAAAAATGAACAGTGCTAAAATCCCAAAGTTTTGTATAAAAAAAGTTTCAACTTTCCTTATTTACTAGAAATGATAGAAATGCAGTTTCATTTTATAATTCTTTATAGCTGGAACACTATTCAACTGCAGAAGGTAAAGGACTCTTCCAGAGCAAACGAAATAAAAGAGCTCAGATCTACATTATTTCGCACAGAAATATACAAGGTAACATTACAAATTGACTAAGACATGGATCAAAAATGGCTCCTGAATATTTGTACCATTAGATCATAAGTGTACTGAATAAGATCCAAATCTTATTTTTTGGTTTCATTTTCAAGTTATTTCTATTCAGAATTTCTAATTTTTTAAGGATTTTATAAGTAGTGATTTAATAGTGAGTCATAAACAAGTAGTGATTATAGCCCCCGCTTAAAAAATATAACAGTTTTGAGTCATAAACAGGTAATGATTATGACCCTAATTCAAAAAATGAATCCTGGCTCCACAAGGTCACATTAATAAGAAGAGAAAGTAGAACTTCCAGGCCCTCACTGTTGTGTGGGGTGCAGCCTTAATGAATGGGTCTATAGGAGATGAAATATACTCAGGTTTCTGGAAAGAATCTGGTGACTAGAGGAGAAAATGAAAAAACTTTACCACATGTGATCTTGAGCACAGTTTGATAGATTGGAGAGTCATGATAAGGAGAGCGTGAAAAATATTGTTTTACAAAGAATGGTGTGTACCATTCCTGACAAGCATAAGAGCAACTCAAATACAAAGGATTGCAAAGGAGATTTGCATAGCAGGCACAGTCGTGACCAAGGTCTCATATAGATAGAATGACCCTATAATTTAATCTTCAAACAGGACACTTTTGAGAGTAAAAAGACACAATTAATAATTGCTCTGGAGCAAAGGGATAAACCATGACTATCCTGAGTGAACCAGGATATGTACTTCCTTACAGAGAGGAGAAGGTAATGAGATTAGAAAGAAGAGGGCAATGGAAAGACCAGAATTTCTTGAGAAGATCTTTAAATTTGATGTGACAGGTTACTGGAAACTATTACAAAAGAGATCATATAAGATGAAAAAAGTGATATGTGTTGTGTGAACGCAGCTAATCTGCATTCAGACAGACTAAAGGCAGGGAAATTGGCAAGGAAGCAGCTGAAAGCTGCAAGCCTGATGCTGTGTGACTGAAGAATGAAAAGACGCCAAGAGTGGACTTAGGAAGCATCTGAGGGACAGAAAGAAACGATGGATGGTAAACTGATGGCTGCCAAGTCAAGCAAAACAATGATATGTGATATGACAACAATGTAGGGACGGGGAAAGTGTTCAAAAAAGAAATCTGGAGAAATGTCAACACAGATAAAGATACTCAGGGAGGGCATGTAAAACATACAGGCATGTAGATAGTATCCAAGATAGGGAATCAGAAGAGTCCAGGAGACCACAAATGAAAGGAGAAATTAGAGAAGTGTGAGCATGGCGAAAAGCAGAGTAACTTTGAAA
Organism: Equus asinus; assembly: GCF_041296235.1. NCBI lineage: Eukaryota > Metazoa > Chordata > Mammalia > Perissodactyla > Equidae > Equus > Equus asinus. The sequence goes on from NC_091813.1 coordinate 48,444,020, forward strand.
TCAAGAGCATCCAAGATGAAAAGAGGTCAGTGGTGGTGGAACGGTCTCAAGACTGAGAAGGAGAAGAAAAGCAAATGGTAGATCTGGCTTGAGGGACATCACCAAGAGGTTTCATCGAGAAATTGAAGCCAGAGACCACATTTTTGTAAAGGCGGTTACAAAAAATGAGATACTACAGTCCTTTGAGAAATGCCTGTAATCCTTGGCACGTGACGTAAGGAACTAATTGGAAAATAGAAATTTTATAGAATTTTGGAGAAAAGTGCTTGAGGGCTGCTCTTTTGTTGCATTTATTTATTGTTGCATTCAACATGCAAAACTCATTTCATTTCACCCCCTTTTATGCTCTCATTCTTGCTAACTTTGGGCTCTCCTCAGTTTACTGATTCATAAATTTACGCTCAATTTTGACTCCAAACCCCTATTAGTCTAGCTTCAGTTCAATCAAATCCCATTCAAGCCAAATAAACTATTTTAAACCATTATTCCTTTGTGAAAGATTCATTTTTCACTGTGATATAATTTGAGGAAGTATTGAGTATGAAAGAAGTCACTCTTAATGAGAGTACAAACCAGGGAACAAAGGAAAATATCCTTTGAACAAGTTCTTCCAGTGTCCGAGGAAATTTAGAAACACCTCCTTCAGTCACCCGTGAAATACAGGTGGGAAAGAATTCCTCTTTTCCTAAATTGCTTGATATCTGAAGTTGCATAGACTTATTTTCTAATTAATTCCAAATGTTTTTGAAAATTAGGGGGTCCAGCCCCATGGCTGAGTGGTTAAGTTTGTGCACTCCACTTTGGCGACCCAAGGCTTAGCCGGTTTGGATCCTGGGCACGGACCTAGGACCACTTGTCAAGCCATGCTGAGGCAGTGTTCCACATAGCAGAGCCAGAAGGACCTACAGCTAGGATTCACAGCTATGTACTGGGGGGCGTTGGGGAGAAGAAGAAGAAGAAGAAACAAAAGAAGATTGGCAACAGATGTTAGCTCAGGTGCCAAGCTTTCAAAAAAAAAAGAAAACTAGGCCTGACACCTGAAATTTCTGAATTCACAGGGTTGTCTGATGGGACACACGGAATATGGCAGAATTTACTGATGTCTTTTTGTCCTTAAATATAAATTGGATTATATTCTCATTAAGTGCCTTCTAAATGAATTAACTATGAAATAAAGAATCCTAGTAACTCTTCTTTTTGGCTTAATTCACACTGTTTTTCATGCATGTGTCCTGATTCAGGGCCACTGCTTGCCTTGAACTTTTGTGTAAGTTAGAGAAACCACGCCTTCTTCAATACTTTGCTTCAGTCTGTTGAACCAATATAATAAATGTGAACATCTAGAACATCTTTGGTGTGAATGGTACCCCTAGAGTTGTGTAGTGTACAGCTTGTACAACCGTACACAGCAACCCTGGGAAGTTGTCCCTGGTGCCTTTCTCCCTCAGCTCCAGTGCACAGTCCCCTAGATGAGTTAAGATACAAACTAGAGGCCCAGGGGAATGAGGCAACGCTTCCATAAAACAGCATAACACATAGTGATAAAACCAGAGAGAGATCTGACTTGCTGGCATTCATGACCAGAATAACCTGAATCCCGCTCAGTAATCCTCCCAGAGCTGCCAACCTCCCACTCAGTAGCGATGCCCCAGCACGCCCCAGGAAGGATGACACCAATCTTACCTCTGCTTGGGTTGAACCTGCCTTAGGGAAGCAGCCTTGTTCTGGTCAGGAATTTCATTTTCTCTTTTCTTTTTTTTTTTTTGAGGAAGATCAGCCCTGAGCTAACTACTGCCAGTCCTCCTCTTTTTGCTGAGGAAGCCTGGCCCTGAGCTAACATCTGTGCCCATCTTCCTCTACTTTATACGTGGGATGCCTACCACAGCATGGCGTGCCAAGCGGTGCCATGTCTGCACCCGGGATTCGAACTGGTGAACCCCGGGCCACCGAGAAGCGGAATGTGTGCACTTAACCACTGCGCCACCAGGCCAGCCCCAGGAATTTCATTCTCTGACATTGTATTTCTAGTAACTGTCTGTATTTAGACATACAAAGAGGGTGGTGAGACCCACCTACCTCCCTCACTGACTCTGACACTCTCAACAGAGATCATCTCTATGAACAGTTTGTTAACTATAAAGTGCTGTGACTGGATAAGTTGTTATAACCTTGAAACATAAAGATGTTTAATAAGAGGCCAAAAAAGGAAAACTGACTTATAATTAGTGGGAGGAAAGGTTTTGGTCAGACTTACCTGGGGCTGGTTCTAAGAACCACTGTGCCAGTACCACCTTCTCTCTGCCCTTGCTATTGCAACAGGTAGACATAACCTCCCAATAACCAGGTGGCCGGCTAACCCGGAGACACGCATCCAACCCAAACACATACTGCTCCAGGCAGCTCCTCTGTAATAAGAATACTTTAATTTTATGCAGCACCTTTCATCTAAGGATTTCTACATATATTTTAGTCAATAATTAAGTCTTAAAGCATCAAGTCAGCCTCCTAAATTTTAGAGAGTTGCAAAACTTTAAAGCTACAGATCAGTGCCTGCCTGGGAACGAACTATCATTCACTGAGGTATCTTCCTCTTCTCAGGTGCCTGTGATCATCTCATTTCAACTTCTTTTTTTCTTTGTGAAGTCAACGTCCATGAACCAGATTGGGAGGTAAGAGCCTTGACACAGTGGACAAACTATTAAAAAGACCTGGGCCAACTTGGCAGCCACCCCCACCTGTGGCCAAAGCAAACTACTTTACCTTCCTGGGCCTCAGCTTGTGCACATGTAAAGGACCTGGGGCCACTGAAGTTAATGGCTAGAGCATCCATAGTGGAATAGGCATGAACTGATTCCAACTGAAAGGAAGAATAAATAGCAAACATCTGCACTGCAATTCAAATGCGTGTCTTCTCCATAAGCCTTTCATCTTGTGTTCTGTATCTGGTCTTTGCCAGCAAACCTTTGCTCAACCTGTTGATCTAGCGGAAATAACAGTAATGAGACAGTGATTGATTGGTTCAAACCAATGAAGACATAATCAGGTCATTGTTCTGAATATCGAACACCTCAACACAGAGTTTCCAGATAATCTATCAACCTGATTGGATTACTACTAACATACCTGAACCTCTTTAATGATTAGATTCAGCTAGTGTCTCTTTTTCCCTAAGGCTTCTTCTGGGTTCCTTAGATGCTCCTAACACTTAAAAATGCTACCTACTCAAGTAAACTGTCATAAGATATCTTCAAGCCTCCTGCCTCCTGAATCTTCACAAACGTCCCTCACGCTTAGCTTCCCTTTGAAGTCAGCAGACAAGAACGCTTGATGAGCTTTATTTAAGCTTCTCCCCTGCCCCTCATCCCATGTTGCTTTCAAAAGCCTCACATTGGATTTGTCCTGAAGAGGTGGAGGAATAAAGAAGAAAAAAACCTGAGAAATGAAATGCTTTATATATATATATATATATATCTCCCTTCTTTCCAGGGACATGAGCTGCTGCTATTAAAACATGGCTTTAACAGGATTACTCTATACCCTAATCCCTCAAGCGGAAGAGCCCTGAAGGAGTTCTTCAGATGCTTTGCTCCTTTCAACAATGTGCGATGCCTCTTCTTTAGAAACTGTAGGAGATAATCAATGCTCTTCTGAAGATTCTCCTCCTATGAAATAAGAATTAGAATCCAAGGACATTTGAAAGCAGTACTTTGAGTTTCAACTTCTGGGGCTGGCTATGCCACAGGACCTGTTTCATGATTTGGGGCTGACAATCCCTGTGGACCCCTCAGCTTCCTGATCGGAAAGTCAACGAGGTAGGACTAAAAGACCTCTCAAATCTCCCTTTCACCAAGAACTCAGTACTTCTGAGCCTAGGGGGTAGTGATGAAGAGTGCAGGCTCTGGGGTCAAAATGCTGGGCCTTGACCCTTGGCTCCCCACTTCCCTGCTATAATTTCTGTAATTTCTTCTTTCTTCTCTCCCCAAATATGGCCCTCATATCTATCAAACTGCTCAGATGCATGTGAAGTGAATCGTTTCCCAAATGGCCCTTCTGCCCACCAGTCACCAGATTCTCTCCAAAAACCTCACCACACTTTGTCTCCATGTAGCACAAAATCCCATGGCTGCACCATATACAATCTAACAGAGAGGGCCTGAAATGCTGAAGCACTGCCTACATGGAGTTGGACAGTATCTATTCATAACTTCAGGGTACTGTCACTAACCTGTATATCACAGTGGAAAGTTTGAGTTGGAAGTTCGATCTGTAAGAGAGAAGAAATTGGATGCTTTTTCCACTCAAAACGAAGCTAATCATCTACACTTCCCATTTACATTTACCCATTTCTTCATTGCAAATGGATCCTTATTTATTTCCTGACATTTTTCTGCTTGACCTTTGTGGTGGACAGACCCTAAAGTGGCCCCCTTGATCACTGCCCTGTGGTGTTTATGCCCTTGTGTAATCCCCTGACCTTGAGTGTAGGTGGGATCCGTGACTTGTGTCTTACCAATAGAACACAGCAAAGGTGACGGGATGAACACGATCCCATGGACATGTTACATTACATAAAACTGTAATGTCCTTCTTACCAGGACACGCTCCCTTCTTTCTCAGCTTTCTCAGTTTGGAAGGTCCTGATGGCAAGGAGCTGAAGGCTGACCAACACCCAGCAAAGAACTGAGGCTCTCAGTCTGACTGCCCACAGGAACAAAATGTTGCCAATAACCACCTGAGTTTAGAATCGGGTCCTCCCCCAGTCAAGCCTCATATGAGACCCGCAGTCTCAGCCAACAGTAACTGCAGCCTTGTGAGATACTCAGAGATACCAGCGAAGCTGCGCCCCAACTCCTGATCCCCAGAAACTATGAGATAATAAATGTATGTGTTTTAAGCCCCTACATTTGTGTTAATATTGTTATATAGCAATAGATAACTAATACAATCCTCAATGTGAACTATCCCCTTGAGTCAAATTTTGTTTCTTCTCTCTTGTCTTAGTCAGCTCAGGCTACCATGACAAAATACCATAGTCTGGGTGGCTTAAACAAAAGACATTTGTTTTTCACAGTTCTGGAGACTGGGAAGTCCAAGATCAAGGGGTTGACACATTCAGTCCTTTGTGAGGACCCTCTTTCTTGCTTGCAGACTGCCACATTCTTGCTGTGTCATCCGTGAGAGAAAGAGGAAGCTCTGCTGTCTCTTCCTCTTCTTATATAGGCCCTAATCCCATCAGGGGCTCCACTGTGATGACCTCATCTAAACCTAATTACGTCCCAAAGGCCCTTCTCCTAACACTGTCACACAGGGGGTTAGGGCTTCAACTTACGAATTTGTGGGGGAATATAAACATTCAGTCCATAACACCTCTCTTTTTATTTCTTGTCTCCACACTTTTGCTCACTCTATTGCCACTTCCTGAAATACCTTCTCTCTTTTTATTGAAATTCTTTCCCCTTTTTAAGGCCAAATACAATTGGCTCTTACTTCTCTGGATTCTTATGGCACCACACTAGAACATCAGTCTCTTAAGAGTTAGAACCTTGTTTATTTTATAATGCCACTATATAGAAGTAGTGGCATTTGCTTTTTGAAACCTAAATGAATAATAAGGAGTCTTTCATATAACAGAAACTCAAAAAATGGTTATCTTTAAGTTAATAAAGGAAACATATTACAGTTCCAAATGTGTGTTGATGAAAAAGTCCAATGATGCATAATTTTTAATGAAAAACATTTAATTACTGTTAGAAATAAGTGTTAATAGCCCCTTAAGCCAAATAGATATTTTGGGGACATCTTACAACTTGAAATTGGGTTTAATACTCCATTCATAAAAGACGTGAATACTCAGTGAGGAACTCTTAACACATGGGTGAATAAAAAAAAAACTTTAGAAATAACACTTTTTGTTTTGCTTATTATGTCTTCCTTTCGGAAATAAGTATTTGTTTCCAAAATAATACTCATTATAGAGTTCAAAAACTTAAAAGGTACATTAAAATATCTGTCTTTAGAAAGAAGATAATTGCTTGCTTTAAACATGCAGTATATTTTAAATAATGCATTCATAAATACAAAAGACTCTTTAATATCCTAGTCTGTTAAAACTAACCCTTATTAAATTACTCATAGTAGTGAAAAAGAATAGTCGGAGGCTAAAATGCTGAAATTTAAAATAACCCCAGGCACCGATATTGTCTGTGGAGTTCACAGAGAGCTCAGACAGGGCCAGAGCTGGCCTCTCTCCTTTGACCAGCCTCTGAAACTACATGTGCTTCGACAGGGTCTGTGGGAGGTGGGATGACTCACCCAAGGATGCTCTTATTCATACAAATACATTACAGCATTGCTCTGAGACTCAGACCGAATTGCCTTTGGGTAAACCCAAAGAGTAGGAGCTTTGTCTGTGTTTGTGGACTAAGAAAATATACAATGTTCATTCTAAAGAGCAATTGAAACCAGATAAGGCCAAGGAGGGAGGAACTTTGAGTCTCCTATGAAAAGAATCGTAGATAACCCTTCATTTCTAATATGTTTGAGGAAAACCAAAATGAAATTGCCTTAGAAGAAAAAAGGTTGACAATTTTCTGACGAGAAAAGAAAGAATAGTTTGCAATTCTAGTTCTTGACCCTAGAGTTTCCTGGCATCACTTCTGTCTTTGCATTTTATCAGACATACACAGCGTAAAACACAATGGAAGGAATGGACGTGTGTGTACATATGTGTATACACACACACACATATGTGCACATGCATACATACATACAGAGAGAAGGAGGAAGAAAGAGAGAGAATAAGAGGGGGAAAATAAAATAACTTTTGCACACCACCAATCTAAAACATCTTTCCACCAGTTCTTTCAGGGTTGAAACCCACTCACCACCCACCCCCCCATCAGCTCCCTCCCCACCATTTATGGATATATACATGTATTTATTTTATAGAAAGCATAGGAGTGTGTTACAAAGCTTGGCTATGTTATTTAAAAATATTAAAAGTAATTAGGAAAAAAAGTTATTTGTAATCTTAAGGCTTATATACCAGTATAAGAATATACGATGTCATTTTTGAACTTGAAACTGACATGGAAACTTGAATGGTTAAAGAAAAATGAATTTAAAACAAAGGACACATACTTTTATAGTAAATATGACAAATGCCCTTCACCTCCTAATTATTAGCTCAGCTCTAGTGTCACAGACCATTAGGTAGCAAATGCCATCAGTACTAGAAGGAGAAATCTGAGTGGTGATGTAGAATAGCCTGTGGCTATTAAGAAAACGAAAGGAAACTGGAACATGTTATGGTCTTCTTAGATGATGTAATCTTAGAAGACTCTAGAAATGTTGTGTCACCAACCCAAGAGAAAAACAAAACATGATCACACAAATATTTTAATTTTCCCCAACTAAGTGTATTCACTTCATTGCTTGTCATGAATATAAAAATAAGAGTTTAAAAACATTGATTTTTGTGGTAGGGTAACCCTTTAAAATCGAAGTGTCAAGTGATTGGGTGCAACCCAGATTACAAAGAAAAATTTTGAGATGTTCACAAATTAAATAATATCACATGATTATTTGGTTTCCTGGGTTCTTAATGGCCAAAAGTTCTATCTGAGACCATTTATTCCCACCTGAAGCTGACCAGAGCAAATCTGGACTATTCAGCTGTTAGAACAACTCGCCATTTCTTCCTTTGCTGACGAAGCTGGGAGAATTTGGCTGTGGCAAGCACTTCCCTAGTCATTTTGCCTTTGGGTGCGCTTGAACTTTCAGTAATTTATCTGGCATGAAATGGAGCAAAGCTCCAACTTGTTCTGAATTCCACCAGGAAGAACTGAGGATAAAGAGAAGTGATAAGTAAGAGGTTTTTAAAGTACACCAAAGCAGTGTATCCTAGAACACTTGCCTTGGGGTCCGAGGCTAAACCTATGCTCCTTTTTCAGTGGGGCAGATGGGCCTTGGGTAAAATCCCAGAGTATTCAGTTTCAGCTCGGAAGCCATTAACAATGGGAGCCCGATTAATTGAGAACAAACGATTTGCAAACAAGCTATCACATTCTCCATTGTGGATAAGAATCGAAGTCAAAAACAATGATATGCTTTTCTTTTTACTTGCCAGTATCACAAGTGTAAAGAAATTCCAAAGAGCCCTGCTCCAAGGTTAGGGCTGTCAGGCAAAACATGGAGGCTGTAAAGCTTATATATTTTTGCACCCAATTCTCTCTCCAGTGTCTCCTCTCAAATTCTTTTCCTCCCACTCCATCCTCCAAACCAACCCCACACAGAAACGTACTCCAAATCTGCTCTTTGAATCTTTATTAATATTTTCTATGTCAATGGCTGAGGGGGTCAGCCCCAGAGCAGAGTGGTTAAGTTCACAGGCTCTGCTTTGGCGGACCAGGGTTCACCAGTCTGGATCCTGGGAGCAGACCTAGCACTGCTCATCAGGCCATGCTGAAGCAGTGTCCCACACAGCAGAGCCAGAAGGACCTACAACTAGAATATGCGAAGAAGAAGAAGAAAAAGAAAAGATTGGCAGGGGGCCGGACTCATGGCTGAGCAGTTAAGTTCGCGCGCTCTGCTTCAGCGGCCCAGGGTTTCACCCATTCAGATCCTGGGTACAGACCTAGCTCCGCTCATCAGACCATGCTGAAGTGTCCCACATGCTACAACTAGAAGGACCACAATCATGTTCTAAGGGGCTTTGGGGAGAAGGAAAAATAAAAAATAAAAATAATAAAATCTAAAAAAACAACAAAACATTGGCAATGGATGTTAGCTCAGGGCCAATCTAAACAAATAAATGGTTGATAGTCATGTTGAGTTATTCCTCCCTTGGCTCTTTTCGTTTTGCCAGAATCAGAGCCATACACTATAGGCTTAACAATCCACTGATGCAGTATCAACATCCTGCCAGAGCAAAGATTAGGTCTCGGAATATGAGAGACAGAAAGACACTTTATTTTTAATTTTATTGATGGGGTGGACTGTTGAGCACCCAGCCAGTTCTGGGAGAGCGCAGGAGTCAAGTCTTCCTTGCAAAGAGGAGTAGAAAATGAAAATTCTTTCAATGGCATAATTGGAGTCAAGTTGCTTTTACACTAAGTGAGGTACCAAATAATTTTGAGACGACATGGTAGAGTAACAAGTTCGTAGAATTTGAAGGCCATGGTCCAAGTCCAAGGCAGAGAGCACAAAGGTTTCAATGTTAAAAGAACTTGGGGCAGACTAAATTCTCTTTCTTCTGGAGATAAGCCTCGAGATACATGTAGATGATCTTCATTTTCTTTTGCAGTCCTAGTCTTGCCACTCACTAGCTGTATGATCTCTTAAAAGTCATTGATTTTTAATTTTATCAACGTATTTTGAATACATGGTTTTGAAAAGTCAAATAGTTCTGTAAAAATAATGAAAATCAGCACCCACTACTGCACATGTCCACACGAAGTCCTACTTCCTAAGGCAAATATTTGCAAAATGTTTTTAGCTATGTTTATTTGTCTCCTACTGCTATATTTCTTTTCTGTTTATGTTTTATTTTATTTTATTTTACTGCAGTAACATTGGTTTATAACATTATATAAATTTCAGCTATACATTATTATGTATTTCAATTTCTGTATAGATTACATCATGGTCACCACCCAAAGATTAATTACAATCCATCACCACACACGTGTACCTAACCACCCTTTTCGCCCTCCTTCCTCCCTGCTTCCCCTCTGGTAACCACCAATCTAATCTCTGTCTCTATGTGTTTGTCGTTGTTTTCAGCTTCTACTTATGAGTGAGATCATATGGTATTTGACTTTCTCCCTCTGACTTATTTCAGTAGCATAATACCCTCAAGGTCCATCCATGTTGTCACAAATAGCTGGATGTCATTTCTTATGGCTGAATAGTATTCCATTGTGTATCTTACTTCTATATTCCTATTTAGTATGGTTATACATCATCTACTGACTTCCAATTGTGGGAGATATTTTTTCTCTTCTACATTAGACCCCCCATACACCAACAATCACTTTCCCTGTCCTCACCATCCTCCCAATATATGTAGACAACAATTTTTGGTTAAATTCCTGTTTGGAGATATTTCATTAGGAGTGTGTCATTACCATTTGTTGCTGAGCCAAGCAGTATAATATGATTATTTTTCCATAACTGTAGTATTTTTATTAGTATTTCTTAAACTTAACAGCTGTCTCAATTTTCCATTGGCTTAGGTTTCTATATGCCTGTGCCTAATTTTTCTCAAAAGTGTAGATGTAACACATGCATAAATATTTCACAATATTATTTTCTACATGGTCAAATGTGTTAGATAAGCTCACAGTTCCTTTTTTTTCTTTTCCTGGAAACCCCTATCTCTCAGCCCTCTATCACCTCCACTTCAGTCTGTACTGTCTATTCTTCCTGCTGCTGTCATCCTGGAACTTCCCTTCACTGTTCTCCTGTGATGACTCCCCTGTTTCCACAATCCTGTACCTTCGTCTGTCTTGGTTTCTTCCTTATTTTGATGACGTGCATCTCTCAGTGGCTTCCCCAAAAAGAGTGAACGGAAAGCAAAGTTTTGATAACAGCTAGTTGTCCACCAAAGTTGTGCTCCTCTGTCCATAATTTGGAGCTGTCACTGCGCGAGGCTACTCAGCCAGGGACTTCAAGTCCTGGTAAGGCCATGCGACTAGTTCTTCACAGCAGGAAAGTGAGCAGAACTGATATGTAACATGTCCAGGCTGGGGCCTATAAGAAGCAGGTGGGGCCTCTCCATCCTTTTTTCTTTCTGCTGACTGGAAGTTGACACCCAAGCCTGCCTTGGGAGGCACATATTGTACTGGCCTGGGTACCTGAATGACTAAGTGGCTCAGAGCCCACCCTGTATTGGACTGCGATGTGAGTGAGAAACAAACTTCTATTGTCTTCAGCCATTGAATGAGGGGATTATTTATTACAGCAGCTCCCATCACCTGAACTTGACTAATAATCTGACTAGGTGGGAAGTCCTAAATTAAAAGTCGTTTTCCTTCAGAATTTCAAAAGTACTTATCCAGCCACTGTCTTCTGCTTCTAGTTGCCATTAAAAATTATGCTTCCATTTCTAGTCCTCATTACCTATTTTGTCTTTGTTTGCTCTCTCTCAGACAAAAAGCTTTGTCTGCTTTTTAATTTTGTCTCGTTACCTAGGAGGGGACAATTTTGCAATATTTCAGCGTGGGCTTTGGTGCATGTCTCTTTGCTTTGGGCTGGATAGCAAACCCTTTCAGCCTACACACTCAGGTTCTTTCATTACGGGAAATTTTATCCTATTATTTCTTTGAAAATACTATCATGTCTTTTCTCTTACGACGTTCTAGACCTCTGGATGTGAGAGCTCCTTGATTAATCACATACATTTATTTTATCCTATTATATATCTCTTTGTCTGTAATTCTGCTTTCTGGGAAATTGCCACAAATTTATATTCCAATTCTCCCGTTAATTTTTTTATGATCATATTTTCAATATCTGAGTTAATTTCTGTTCCCTAATTGCTCATTTTTATTCCATCTTGTTCTTCTTTCGCACATGTAATACCTTTGCTCATCTTGCCAAAGACATTATGTTTCTTTAGAAGGTTCTCTATTGAATCCATTTCTGTAGAACTAAATTTGCATCTATTACCAAGTAAACCTCCTCTCATTAAGTCATTTCGCATGTCACTTTATCCTGCTTTTCAGTTTATCCTCTCTGCTCATCTCACAGTATCATGTGATGCATTTAGGATCAGAGAGTGACTGAGATTTCTAATTGATTCTCATGCCATTAACATTTTATTTTAAGGCATGGCATCCAATCATATTGGATTCTGATTTATGATTTTAAGGAATGTGGCTATCTGGCCTAGCCTTTGAAAATGGATCTCCAAAAATGTTTTTGTTTATGACAGGCACATTCTCAAAGGGTCATTCTACTGTAAATATTTATCAGGAGGTAACATTCCGGACAAGAATAATAATAACTTTGAATGTTAGATATTAAAAAGGAAAGAAATAGTATGTAGGCAGTGCTTAAATTAGGAGGAAAAAGGAAATAGTATGCTTTTTCCCAATCATAGATGTAATACTGGGAACTATTAAAAAGTTTCCAGCTCTCTTGAAAAGAAGTAACCTCTGCTTTTTGCTTTACTTACTTCAAGCACACTTTTTTAAATAATATTTCTCTGATTACAAAAACAGGACATGTTTATTGCGGAAATTTTGGAAAAGTGGAATTACAAAAAAGCCCAAGGGAAAAAATGAAAATCACCTACAACTATACTACTCAGAGAAATAATCCCTGTCAAAATTTTGTTTTATATCCTTTCTGTCTTTATGTGTATAATATATTTTTTGGGGGTGTTTACAAAGTTGTGTCCTGATTTTTTAGCAATACAAAACTAATATATTCATGCCATTAAAATATTATTTTAAGGCACAGTATCTAATCACGGCTACATCATAATCTCCTTAATCAATCTCCTGTTGTTGACATTTAGGTAGTTTCCAATTTTTCACTATCATAATAATGCTACAATGAAAAGGATATCCTGGGACATAAATCATCTTACACACTATCGTTATTTCCTTGACATAAACACTTAGAAACGGAATTGGTAGGGGAGAGGGAATTCATATTTTTAAAACTTCTGATACATCCAGCCACATTGCTCTCCAAGAAGACTTTCACAATTTTATCCACCACCTACAATGTGTTAAAGGGCTTGTTTGCCTAAAGCATTATTAAAATAGAGTAAATTATTGCATATCTACCCATTTGCTGAGTTGAAATGTGTCCTCTGCATTACTCTCATACATGATTCATTTCTGCCAGCCAGTGTGAAATTCACATGTGCAAAAGTTGAATAAAGTAATGCATCATTATGGGTTCCCAACAAGGCAAAAATATAAAATTCCTAAGTATCCTTTGCTTTTTCAGACACTCCTCTCAATGGCACATTTTTTCTTTATAACGTCCTTCATAAGTGTACACTGAACTAGACAGCCGGGCTTAAGTTTAATAAGCAACTACTTGATTCCAAAGACTGAATGCTTTCAAAAGGTCAAATGATCTCCATCTTTCTCACCATTGTCTCCATTTTGAGCCATATAGTTCTTATCAATAAATAATTCTTGTTTTTTCATTTCCACTCATTTTTGTAAAATAAAGAAGCAAAATGTGATACAATATTCAAATAATTTCATAAACCCTATATTGACCAAGATAGAAGCACTGCTGAAACTGAAATGTTGGCAGACAAACAGCACCAACCTGCCACATTTGAAATGTTTAACAGGTAAAGGTTCACATTAAGTACAATCAAGGCAGTTTAGTGGTGTCACTGTATTAAGCACAACAGTACAAGTCACACCTAATTAAATGGAAGCCACATAATCTCATGGATGTTTTATTTCCCATTCCATTGATTGCTAGCAACATTGAACATGTTTCCATAAGTGTATTGGCCATTTGTTGTTCCTTTGTGAATTTCCAGTTTATATCCTTTGTCTATATTATATTGGGATGTGCATAGTTTGCTGATAGAATTATAAATGCTATTTACAATTTCAGAATATAAAACTGTTATAGTTGATTTGAATAATGATACCTAACTGGCCATATGTCTTTAGGTTTGGGGGTTTGTTATGGATCTGTAGATACTCTTGATTTTTATGTATGTAATCAAATATCTCAATGTTATCTTTAAGATTTTTCTCTGCTTTATTATTTCAATAGATGATTCTATTCTATTTACATCTATTTCCTTCAAGTTCTCTTTCTGGGGGAAAAGTGTTTGTTTACATTTAAGTAATTTGATTACAATTGATTTTATGTCTTCTCTGGCTTTGTTTAACGTAGAAATCTAACTTTATTATATTCCAAATTGTAGCCAATTAGTCCAGTACCATTTTGACTAATCCATTTTTTCTCCTGAATTGAAATGCCATCTTATTTTTATACTGAGCATTTACAAACACTTAAGCCTGTTTCTTAGTTTTCTACACTTTCTAAAGGAAATTTTTACCCTGAATTTCCTTTCTAGTTTTTTACACATGTAGCACGATGGGAATTATTTTCACTTTTTAGTATACTTTCATATCTCACCATCCAAACCCCCCTCCCTTCATTATTCTGTTTTATAATGGTCTTATCTAAGTTAGTTGTTTTTTATAGAAACTTACGAAACATTTTGCTGAATTAAAAAATATCCACTTGGATTTTTATGAGAATTGCATTCAAATGATGAATTAATTCAGGAAAATTTGCTATGACAAATTTTTCCCATCTAAGGTCATGCTACTAATACAACTCTCCACTAATTTAAAATTTTATTTGCAGTCCTCAGTAAAGTTATGTAGTTTTGCCCATAAAGTTCCTGTTCAGCTTTAATGAATGTACTTGTTATGTTTATTATGGTTGTGAATTTTTCCCATTTTAGGATGACCAACAATCCCACTTTACTCAGGACTGGGGGTTCCAGGGATGTGGGACTTGCAGTATTAAATTGGGAAAGCCTCAGGCAAACTGGGATGGTTGGTCACCCTACACTACATTGTTCAACTAGTTATGACTGGTACTTAGGAAAATTAATTACTTATACATATATTTATTTGTTCCCAGCCACTTACCTCTGTTTTAATTTTCAATAGAATGTCAGTTGCTTTTATTGTTATTTTTAATGTTATCTGCAAATAGTGATAATTCCCAATATTCATAGCTACTTTTTTTGCCTTACTGTATAGATCAGTAAGTCCAGAATAACGTTGATAGTAAATAATAACAGTGACATTACATATTTGTTGGCCATTGGCTTAATAGACGTTATTCATCAAGTTATGGAACTATCTTTCTATTCTTTCGTAAGACTTCGTGGTGGCTGCTGTTTTTGACTCTTTTAAAATTAAGCATGAATGTTTAACTTCATAAAAAAACATTTGGCACTTTCTATTTCAGTGATCTCAATGGGGAAATATTGAGGAAAGAAAGGAAAATACTCTATTGGAAGTTATAGCAGAAGCAACTGTGGGATTTTTTCAAACTAGACTATACTCTCACATACATTAAATTCTGATCAATCCCATCCTTTCTTTCTTTCCTAAGGCAGGAAGCAAAGTCTGGGTTACTATTTTAGAATCAACAATGGTGTGAGCCAATTTTCTAATAAAATTTGTTATATCCTGAAGTAATAAAGTTGAATTTGAAAAAAAGTTTGACAACCACTGAATAGACAATACTATAAGTTTTTTTCTCCTTTTATCTATAGATATGATTAAAATATATTAGTAGAATTCATAACATTAAATCTTTCTTGTGTTACTGGAGCACACCTGTCTTTTCTCTTAATATACTTCCAAATATGTGTTGCAAAATTTTTGATATCTCTATTTATAAACAAGATCCTTTTGTAGATTTCTATGCCATTTGGGGGCAGATTTTCAGGTTATCATCACAAACACTGAAAGTGAATTGGAAAATTTTTAAATCTTTTTTCTCTGCTCTTAAGCATTTGTAATCGTGAGAATCATCTATTCCTTGAAAATCTATAGCATTTTGCCCATGAAAGCATCCAAGTCATGCTTTTCTGGAGGTGATTTATCAATAACTTCTAGGGGGTTTTTTTCCCCCATAATTATTGGACTATCTAGTTTCCATTTGTTCTTAAGTCAATGTCATTGATTTAAATTTTTCTAGAAATTGTCCATTTCAGTTAAAAATTTTAATTTGTAAGTGTAGACTCTTTCTTATGATTTTAATCTCCTTTATATCTGCAGTTATATTCATTTTCAGATTCCTTTTTTGGTTTTCTTTTCTTGATTTGATTAGCTAAAGGTTTGCCACTTGGTTGTTGTCGTGGCTTGTCACTTTGCTATTGTTATTTTGTTTTGTTTTGTTTAAAAAAAACCTTTTGGATCTTTTTTCTACTGCCATCTGTTTTCTGGAAAATTCTAAGACATTATCTCTTCATTGTTTCTGCTACGTTCTTTCTTTTTTTCAGACTCCAAGTACACACATGTAAGATCTTTCACTATATTCCATTGGTCTTTGATGCTTGCTTATGTATTTTCCATCTTTTTGTCTCTTGATAGTTAGATCTGGATACCTGAATATTTTCTTCATACCTATCTTCTAGTTTACTAATTCTGCTTTAACGAAATCCTTCTATTCAGTTCTTACTTGCAATTAGTACATTTTTTTCAGTCTCAAATTTCCTTTTAACTTATTTATATTTTTCCAATTCTTTGTTGAAACTCTTCATCTTTTAATAAATTAATCACAGGTACTTTAATATCCATGACTGATAATTCCAATATCTAGAGCTCCTGTGGGTCTAATTTTATCGTCTAATTTTTTTCTCTTGGTTTCTGTCAATATGACCAGCTATTTTCTTTAATGTAATGCTTGACATCATATGTAAAAAATAATTTGAAGCTCCGGACAATGTTGTTTTTCTCCAGAGAGGATTTTCTTTTGCTTCTGGCAATGAATTAAGGCAAAGGTATATCACTTTAATCTAATTTATTAAGGTGGGTTAAGCTGACTCAAAACTGGGATTTTTTTCCCATTTGAGAGCTGGCCAGTTAGCCCATACTCCTAAGGTATAAACTTCTGGGAGTCCCATTTGAAAGCCTTCGGTATTTACCAGAGCAACTCCTCTTTAGTGAGTTTTTCTCAACTTCAGTTTGGGTCACCCCAGCCCCATTAGACCACCACAAGTTCTGCTCAGCTTCTCAGCCTCTCAAACACCATTTTCTGCTAAACTTCTGGGCTTCCAGCCTTTAACCACGCTTCTATTGGCAAATGCCTTAAAACAAAAAGTGGTGCCAAAAATAGGGTTCATCTCTCTGTGCTCCTCTTCTCTCCAGGATCTTGGCTGTCAAGTCCTTGCTACCTTGGTAGCTCTTCAGCATCTTCAAACAGATTTTGTTCTTGTTGTTAAGCTTATTTAGGTTTTCTCAGTGTGTAGAGCCCATTTAAAAGTAAATAATCTGCCATGGCCACAGAAGAAAAAATTTCATTCTGTCTTCTTACTAATTTCTGCTTTTATCTTTATTAATTTCTTTAGTATACTTTGGTTTGTTTTGTTGTAGTTTTTCTTATTGAGTTGAATATTTAATCTGCTTAGTTTCTTTTCTTTATTGCTTTAAACACTGCCTTTAATATAAACTCATTTTGAATCTTTTAAATAAGTGTCCATCAGTGGTGACCTGCAAGATCATAGAAACCGACGTGGTACTCCAAAATGTATCTAGTAAATATTTGATGATTTTTCCACCTGGTATCCATTGTCCACTTCCCACTTTTCAACAGCACTCAGACTTGGTTCGAATATCTGCTATTCCCCTTCCAGCTACATCACTTTAAGGGAAACTGATCCCACCCCCCATCTCCAATTTTGGCCTTGGGTTGGTTTACATCAGTTGACACATTTCATTCCCCTGGACACAATAATTGGTTCAGGCATACACACTTGATCTAATCAAACTCAGTAAAAGTAATCTCAAGATCTTACTTAGAACCCTAAGATAGAAATATTCTTTTCCCCTCCTGTATATGAGTAAGAAAGCATGAAACCCTGTTTTCTCTGGTATTCATCTTGCAGCCATGAGAGAAGCCTGCCAGGGACTAACGTACTACATGCACAGAGTTGGACAGAGCTGAAATCGTCACAGAGCCATTGACCTGGAGCCCTGATTAAACCATGCTGGAAGCCAACCTTCCAGCTGGACTTGTAAGTTGCTGAGCCAATAAAATCCCTTTATTATTTAAGCCAGTTTGGATTTAATTGGCTTTTCTTTCACTCACAGCCAAATGCATTCGAACTGATACACGTGGGTACCTAACAAACACTTTGCGATGATGGTGACATTAAATAAAAGGAAAAAAACCCACAACCAAACAAAAACTAGGTTTATGTTCTCAAGACCATATTCACTATCCCATTAAATAAAAATATAAGCCACTGATTTTTAGCACCTGGAATCTTAGTTGTTTTGTCCTTCGTTGTATCCCCAGCACCTAGTCTAGTGCCTGGCATCTTTCAATAAACATTCAATAAGTACATGTTGAATGAAATGGCTATGGATTTGAATAATATTTTTTTCTAAAGATATTCCCATATACTTTATACTTTCAAGTAGTGGAAGGAAAACATTTTCTCAGGGTGTAAAATATCCTAACCCCATGCCCTGGAGAGAATTTTAGCACTCATAGGGTCTCATTCAAATGAAATGCTTTGTTCCTAAGATTTTCCAGGTTCAAAGGGTACATGCATAAACAATAAGTATAAATCTCAAATACTTATAACAATAAATTTCATGACATATGTTTTTATAGAATTAATAGGAATAGTAGCAACGCATAAACAATTCATAAACAAGCTAGAGGATACTTTTGGTTCTGCCATTTGTAAAATAAGTTAAATGAATGACTCCAAGATTATTTCTGGCTCTAAAAATAATATGAGTTTATGATCCTAGATCTGTTCTTTTATCATCAAAGTGATCACACCCATTCACACCTCCAGCCTGTTCTTTTGATGGCCTCTATGGCGCTTCCACCAGCTGGGTAATCATACTCAGACTGCAGAAACTTAATGGTCTGCCACGTGCATGTCCAAGGTCCAGGAACGCTTCAGGAAGGGATCTAAACTCTCAGCTGAATACAGACAGCATGACTCAATCCTCCCCCTCACCCTAAGGAGGACTCGCAAAAGACCTGCTCAGTGAGGATTGGGGACAGGAAGCACAGTGGGCAAATGTCAGTCCAATCAGACACACTTCAAGTTAGAGCAAGGAGTCAAATTAAGGTGGGATCACCAGCACGGAAAGAGTTGGGGTAAGGGAGAAAGGAGGAAAGTGATCATATGCTTAAAGGCAAACATAGTCAGTAATATATTTTGCCAGTAGAGAAGGACTTGAGTTTACGCTGGGCTGGTAAGAGCTAACGGTTGGCCCTCAAAATGTTTCCCACCCCAACAGCTGCTACAGGAGAAGAGACAGCAGCCAGTAAGGGGCTGTGGGGTCCTAGAGTCTGCAGCACAGAATGAGGGAGGAGTAGAAAGGGTCCTGGGTGGCAGCACAGGTGGCAGCCAAGTGGCAACTTGCATGCCAGATGGGAGAGTGTCACATGCTGCCCTCTGGCATACATAAAGCCCATTTTAGCAAATTAAGGAAGCCCTGGACTTCTCAAATGGACATACGGTGCCCAAAAGGGAGGTATAAAATTCTATTCTTTGGAAACTGATGAGTAAAACCAAAATACTTCTTTCCTATTTAAAGACGAATTATAAATAAACAGAATTATCAATTATGATTTTCTAAAAAAGAGGACAAAAACTTCCATGTAACCTGAAGAAAGAAAACTTCCTAAGTGAACCCATTCTACAAGAGGGCTACACCCAGCCTCCCTTTACAATCCACGTCCTTTCTCAGCATTCATTTTCTCGCATCTTTATTCTGTCTGCTCATCTCAGTTCTAAGCTTTCTCCACAAATTCCTAACTACTGTGGAGCAGCTTTTCCAATCCACCCACATTCTTGTAGGCACAGCACTGGATCCCTTCAAATAGGAAATTGCTACTTTAAAGCTACAGGACACTTTTAAAGTCAAGACAGTTGAAAAGATGTCATTGTAAGTTAATACAACAGACAAACAGAATCTGGAAATAATTCTTTCCAAATGTATTTGGACATGAAGACGGAAGTGGGTCAGAAAATTATGACCCCTGCATATTTAGCCTAATATACATCCTCATTCCAGGCAGCTAATTGTGAGCTATTTAAAATGAAAGTCTAAAGAGAATATCATGAAAAGACATTCTCATAGCTTCTCCTCTGAAGATTCCATAAATAGATTGGAAATAATCTCCAGGGGACCTTTGCAACAGCTTGTGGACGGGTAGCAGTAATTAACAGAATCCAAACACAATGTAATCTACTTAAACACTGTCACCATTTCTTGTTTTTCTTTAAAATTGTGATTATTTCTTGCTAGCTTCCTTGACTCAAAAGATATATTTAAATTGCTCTACTTCTGCTCCCTGTATATCAGAGAGAGAAAAAAGCAGCCTAGAGAGCCAGAAAGGAAAACAACATTTCTATAAGCATATAATCTTACTTTAAAACTGGCAAAGCAAATAGAAGTGACTAAAAATATTATATCCTTGATTTCCATATTCATTACCTGCATATGAAAGTATGTAATATGTGGTAGTTACAGTAATCGGCTCTTTATTTCTTACTGAATGCAAAAAACGTTCAAGCATAAATCCTAAAAAGGGAGATTTTACTTAGATCTTAGGAATAACTCTCTTCCTTTAGGGAACTCTGAAATGCTAGAAGAGAAAGCAAGGAAGGTTATGGAATTTTCTTTTTTATGCGATTATACAGAAGAAAGTAACAATTTTTAAGGATAGTCTATCAATAATATTTCCTAGAGAAAGAAAGATATGATTGCTTTTATTTCCCATAAACTCACTGATGGCAGGACACTATATTCTTTTTCATGGGGTGGGGGGGCCACTCTTTCTTACAGAAGATCTTTGCCTAGTAATGGCTCATAAATGCTCTAGACTAATTCCTAATTCTCTGTGTTCTTTTGAGTAGCAAGATGATTCTGAAAATTATCCCAATAGTAACCATCTAACTAATAAAATGAGGTTCAGAAATAATTAGGTTTCCAAGTCCTGGTGAGCATGTGCATGAAGTACAAATTCTGTAGGGCTTCCTTTAAAGCACATTTTCGTTTCACTGTGATATCTGAGAAAATGTGACATTCTGGAATGTCTGTGCATGTACATGTGTATGCTCAAAACTAGTGTTGCAATGAATAAGGGATTTTTATCTAGACGCTGTTCCAGTAAGTACCTATATTAGCTTGCTAGGGCTGTCATCATAAAGCACCACAAAGCAAGTGGCTTGAACACAGAATTTTATTGTCTCATAGTCTGGGGGCTAGAAGTCCAAGATCAAGGTGCTGGCAGGGTTGGTTCCTTCTGAGAGCTGAAAGAAAAAACCTGTCCCATGCCTCTCACCTAGCTTCTGGTGGTTTCCTGGCAGTTTTTGGCATTCTTTGGCTTGGAGAAGCATTACCCAATCTAGATCTGTGCCTTCATCTTCACACGGCATGCTCCCTGTGTGCATGTCTGTGTTCAAACTTCCCCTTTTTATAAGGACATCAACCATATTGGATTAGGGCCCATCCTAAAGACCTTGTTTAAATTTAATTAGCTGTGTGAAGACACTGTCTCCAAATAAGGTCACATATCTTTTTGGGGGGACACAATTGAACCAATAACATATCCCCTAAGAGAATAATAATAACACAGGGGCTGGACCCATGGCCTAGCAGTTAAGTTTGGCATGTTCCCCTTCAGCAGCCCGGGTTCAGTTCCCTGGGAGCAGACCTGCAGCACCTGTCTGTGGCCATGCTGTGGCAGCGAACCACATGCAAAATAGAGGAAGACTGGCACAGACGTTAGCTCAGGGCCAATCTCCCTCAGCAAAAAAAAAAAAAAGAATAATAACACGGATAGAGTAGAAGATACAAAAGCAAGCAAGTATATTTAACCAAACTATATATCTATATTACTTCATTCAATGTACAGCAACTAATTCTCCATAATACCAGAACACATAGACATTTTAATTTTGTCCTCAGATTGAGCTGGCTTTTTGCCTAGTGTTTTAGAGGTAAACAACCCATTGGTTAATTTTTTTAAAATTCAATTTTCATAAAGTTGAACAGACATTATATAGACAGAGCAAAAACTAAAACTGCCATACCACAGGAGTGACTCAGAGCTATAATCACAGGTCACACAGACACAATATTTTGTTCTTATGATGAATATCAAGTGGGCACCATGAAGAAAACTCTTAAAATGAAGGTTTTGCTGTCTGCTATGTGTAGATCACCTCAGGCCCTTCCTAAAACAGTAGAAAAATTTTCCAAGTTTTCTATTAAAGTAGTTAACTTATTTTGATATAATGAAAATACAATATATTACAACTGAAAGGGGCCTTCAAAACTTAGCCCAACTATAGACCTGAAAACTGTTTCTGAGAGAGTGAGTGACTTGCCCAAGGTAATCAAGCAAGTTGGAGCGCCAGGAGCCTGAGACCTGGCTTCCCCTAAGGTTAATGATGTTCTGCTGTTGCATCAGCATCCTATCACCTCTGTGTGGGAATCACCTCTTATACTGAGAATTAGGCCTCCGATGGCCGCATGCAGCCTAGAAATAAGTTTAGAATCTATCGCAACGGTCACGCTCTATTTTTCTACGGGCCAGAACTATAATCACCCTCAAGGACTCACACAAAAGCTGTGTCGTCTTAGAGCTTTATTTAAAATGTAGTATGTAATTTTACTAGTGCAGTTGTCTGCTTTCTCTTTTAAATCTTTCGTTTTTCGTAGATTATGGTTATAATGGCCATATTTTCAAATCTAGAATCAGGACACTTACTCTGATAGGAAATGGGTCTATCCCAGTATGTTTGCACATAATGATTACTCATTAACATTTGTTTCAAAATGACCCTTTTCTGAAAGTCTCAAATTGTTTAGGATACTTACGGAAATGTGAGCATTACATTGACATTTGTGGTGACGGATGGCAATGGAACTACAGGACAAAATATTTAAATCAGCATTGCCCTAGATTGAGGGGTGGGGCAAGGGCTACCAGGACACCACAGTTATGGCCAACAAAAGACTAGAAAACTTTTGAATGAGTGGGGAAGTAAGAATGCCTGTCCTGAAGGCCCTACAAAGACATGGGTTTCTTGAGAAGTGACATTTGACAAAACTACCCCGGTGAATAAATAGCCCTCCCCTCAGGGCCCAGGGCAGGCAAGTCAAGAGACACCTGGGATGTAAAACTTAAGGAAATGACCACTCTTGGCTCCCTCTCATGCTGGACTGAGTGTCCCCTCAAATGTTCCATCCCATGTACCCCACTAACCTCCCCCTAGCCTGGGCCTGCCTCTCAGATCCCTCAGCGGTTCTTCAGAGAATCATTATGTTACAATACTATACAATAATTAACGGACATAGTTATTATTCTGCATCATTGAAACACTAAATTACTTCACTAATTCTATCTAATAAGGCAGGGAAACATACTTAAAAGTTTTAAATAATTTAGGTTTTAAGTTTTGACACACAGAGCATTAAGCTTAAATTCTCTGAAATATGCTGTGAGCAGAGGCCTCGTCTCTGATACTGCTACATGACTCCCACAATGATTGTTGTTGGCACATTATGTGTAGACATGTCTTTCCCTTTGTCTGGAAACTGCCTCTGATACTCAGAGTTAGGATCCAACAGCTGCTACTGTACTACTTGCCCCTGCCGCCTTGCTGCCCTCTCTCCTTGCTCCAGAGAGGTCCCAAGCTGCATCCATCAAAATGAAACTTCAGAGAATTTGAAATTTAGATAGACAGACTGGAGGTCCCCAGAAGGTGGGCACACATTGCCAAGTTGCAGAGCCCAAGTCCACACATTCCCGCAGTTGAGGTACTGGCGTTTCATTTCTAGTCTTGGCTGGTTGACTGTTTAGAGTCCAAATGACGGCTCAGCACCTTTCCAATAAATTCCCCTTTGGGCTGAAGTTTTCCATGAACGTCTGTTCCTTGTAACTCCCAAAGCTGAAACAGACTCTCCTACCACAGCAGGAACTGTGCTAGGTTCTAGGGTAACGGGGACAGACATCATACAGTTCTCACCTTTGCAAATCTCCCAGGGCATAAATAACAGGAAACGTGATATTACTCTCACTTATCTGATTAGTCCATAATTGATATTTTTGTGCCCATACCTTTTTTCCTATGAGAAATTCCCTTGGTGGTGTTTGATGCTGAAAATTCTGGGCAGAGAGAGCATATAGAAAGCCATGTGGTTATGTGTATTTAATATAGGCCTTAACTTCATCATTTTAGCTATAGGATATAATCTTCCCATAAAACGTTGTTTCATTTAAGATAGCATTTGATCCTGGTAAAATTTAAATATCAATTAGACATTTTGCAGAAAAGAAACTTATTTCTTAGAGAAAAATTTTAGGGAAAAAATACCATAACCACAAGGCTCCCAGAGTTACAAGGAGGGAAGGAAGAAAAGCATTTGAAATGTAAAACTAATATTTAAGTGGAGTTTTTTTCACACTTTTGAAAATTCATTTTGCTTTAAAGACCCAAATCTTAGCAGCTGGAAACCTGTTATGTGTTTAATTAAACGGCCCACACACGTGTTTATAATACAACGTGTGGCCTGTGAACTGATCCCTGGGGTGTATGGTCAGCCTTTGGCCTCACTGAACTCTATCCTGGAGGTCATGGGAAAGGGGTACTTGTTTGAGTTTTCTCCTTCCCATTCCACCTTTCTTCCACCAACTACGGGTGTACAAACAAACTCATGTTCAAAAGGTGACGGATGCCGCTGACCTAATCCACTCTGCAGTGCCAGACCTGTCCACACGTTCTCTGGATTAGACTAGCACGTCCCGCTCACCCGACTTCCCCTGAGCGGGGAACAGCTTGCCTCCCCCAGGCCAGGTTCATCTGATTGATTTGCCTTTTGCTCTCTCCTTCCCCCGGGAGGGCGATCCTTAGCCCAGACTGGGGCAAAGTGAGCGGTGAAGCTCAGATGCCGATTCTTCCTCAATGAGCTGAAGTTCTCCAGATGGCAGCAAGCGCTCGTCATGCAAATTCTTGGCAGCAGGGAGCCTGTCAAGTGGCTACTGCTGCTTATTGTTACCACCACTCCCCACCCCCTCCACACAAACGCAGAAGAAATACCATCTGTCGACTGTGGGGCTGAGTGGTACTTTCCAAGCCTTGCAGTCATGCCGCTTAGCAGCCCTGTGCTGTACACAGCCCAAACAGGAGTTGCCTCAAGATGGCATCCATTCTCTAGAAGCCCTGAGCCAGGGAGGTCCACCCCAGCTGGCAATCCCCTTCCTCCTTTCCCTCCCTGGCCTGGCTCCCCACCTGGCTCCACACAGGGCAGTTTGTTAGCAGATTTCTCATAAGATATTTATGTAACAAAAATAGCCAAACTGGTTCTGTTTATCCCTTTAGATTCTGGGAAAGGACAAGATGAACTGAATTAGCAATATGTCTCCATCACTAGTGAGTGATGTATTAGCAGGAGACAACTAGTTCGAAAGCACGCTCCGGAAGTGAGGTTTTTGCACAGCCTTGAAGTGAAAAGGACACCTGGGACAGTGAAATGGTTTCTTGCTTGCTTCCTCTTCTCTCTCACAAACTTCGAATCTCCCGATTAACACTGAACTCTCCTTAGACCTGAAAGTTGTACGTACAAATGAAAGCTGTCACTCAAAAGCTTCCAAGTTCTAGAGAAGGCTCAATACCTCACTCATCGAGTCCTGGGACCACCGCAGTCACCCAATAACTGCTTTTTCTTTTTGTTGCAGCATTTTTTTGGTCATGTATATAAATGCAAACGAAAGCATAATAATCATATGCCATATCATTTCTGCATCCCCACTGTTTTCTTTTTAACCCTAGAGGTACAGAAGTGAATTGTTCGTATGCCTAAATTCAAGTCACGCTATCTTCCTTTATCTGTGCAAATCTCTTTTTAACTTTTAATATTACTCCCCGATAGACGTAGACATCCTCAAAATACTTATAATCTCTACCTTTCTAATCTACCTTTCATATATTTCCTTAGATGAGCATCTTTGAAAAATGTTATGTTTGCTTTTTATGTTTACTTTTTAAAAATTGATATATAGTATATTGAACCATAAATTTTATCATTCCCGACTTGCTCACCAATATTATGCTTTTGGATTTTCTCCCAATGCTAATCTTCCTCACAAGGGATGGAGATGTCACTTTTCCCATGAAGGGCCTCATCCTTCCCCATTTTTCACTGCCTTTGGGAGGTGGACTGACTTCTTGAGTGGTAAATTTGAGAATGGCTGCGCTGCTCTGCTCTATTCTGCCCCGCATCCTCAGCATCCTGGCTGCCTACGGGGAGTCCACTTTATCTTTGGCTCAGAGATGGAGGCTCCGCCTACTCTGGTTTTCAATTAGTGGGTCCCTTTTCTCCCAGACTAAACTATGTCTTCCAATACTGCCCTATCAGTAATAAAGGCAATATTTATACCACCATCTGTTCTTGCATTTATTCCTCAATTTGTTCAGAATCCAAGTAAGGAAGGGGATCATTTTTTATTGGAAGCCTCCTAGGAGACCCCAATGGCTTTGGTAAAACTAAGTTTCATGGTTTGCATTTTCACATGATACAATTCCTCTGGTGGTAAATACATATAGTCGCCTCATACTCTTTTGCAAACACAACTAACACCGAAATAAACAGATCTTGCTATGGATGTGGGGAGAGTTTCTCTGGGGAGTATACCAGGAGTGAAATTGTTGGATCACAGTTACAAGAGTATTTAATTTCACTCAATACTGGTGAATTATCGCCCAAAGTGACTGCATCATCTTACCTCCACTAGCAGCTGATATCATGAGCACTTGGTATTATGAGGCTTTCTCATTTTTGTCAATCTGATAATGGTATCTCATGTTCGTTTAAATTAGTAAATAGCTGCTACTTATTTTAACTAGTTCATCCCCATTCCCACACTTTTGTGAATTCCTATTCTTATATTTTATTCATGTTTTACTGAGTTTCCAGACTTTCTTGCTTATCTGCAGGAAACCAATATACACACCATGAGTGTGTGTGTGTGTAATATAATTATCACTTATTGTTTTTCACATTATAAATATCTTCTTTCAATCTATACCTGCCAGTTAACTTTGCTATGGAGTCCTTTGTTAAATAGAATGTTTGTATTTGGGTATTGCTGAATATATGAACTTTTACTCTTCTCATTAGTGCTTTGGGATACAGTTGGGGTTTCCCCTAAATGAGATCACCAAGTTAAATTCCTATATTTCCTTCTGTAAAAGCGTTAAATTTTTCCCTTTCAAATTTAGGTCTTTAATACAGTTGGAGTGGATTTTTTTCTTTTCTTTTCCTTTTATATACAATATAAAACATGAATTCCAAATTTATTTTTCTTCATGTGGCGACCTAATTTTTCTATTCCTTATATTAAAAAATCCATCTTTTCCTTACTAATTTATGATGTCACCTCAATGATATTTTTCTCTCTTCTTTCTGGGCACTATTCCATTCTATCATCTACCTATATGTTCCTGGGCTAGTACTACATTTTTTAAAAATAGTTTTATAATACGCCTTAAGTTCTGTTTGGACAAGTCCTTTTTTGGCTCCTTTTTAAAAATTACTTTAACCATCCACAGACCTTTATCTTTTTACATATATTTTAGAATCAATTTTTAAAGTTACTCAAAAATTCTGCTGTGACTAGATAAAATATTAACTTTATCTTTCCATTTATTCAAGCCTTCTTTTATCCTTTTATTACATTAATAGTGTGTCGATTCTCTTGAATTTTCTGTTATATATAAATAAGGCCATTTTTGTCTCTACCCTCCTATCACTTAATTGATATTTCTTTTCTTGATCTTATTTCGTTGGCTAGAAGCTCCCATCATGCCTTGTCATCAGAGTTGAAAGTAGACATCCTTATCTTCTCCCCAACTGTAAACGGACTGAGCCTGGAACTCCTCCATTAGAGCTGATACTTGCTGGGGGCTTTTGTCATACCTAGTATTACTTGTGAATTGAAATGGTGCAAATTATATGGTGACACTTCAAAAGCACAAAATCTTACACTTTCCAGTAGACCATCACAAAAAAGTGAATGAGTTAATCTCAGAGTTACAGCAATTAAGAATGTTAAAAACTTTCCATCATCTTGTTGAAACCCACTTTTTCAGATATGAATCCAACCATCTTTTTGATGGTATTTTCTACCCGTTACTTTCATTGACTTCTCACTTCCATTTCTCACTACCCTTAAAGGTTTTTCAAATGGGAGAATGAAAAGATAGCATAAAAGACAGTGCTATGAACATGTAATAACTCTAATGTTCAAATTTGTAAAATAGAAAGACTATGCTGCTGTTCTGTTTTCTATATCAGTTGGTATGGACACAGTAAATGCAAGTTCAAGTCAATTCAATTCAATTCTCAATGATAATGAGGACATATATAGCCCAGCGGTTCTTAAATGTTAGCATGCATCAAAATTACCTGCGGGTTTATTAAAGCACAAATTTCTAGGCTCCACCCCAGAATGTCAGATTCAGAGGGTTTGGGATGGGGCTACAGTATCTGCATTTCTAATAAGTTCCCAGTTTGATGCTAATGCTGCTGGTCCAGAGAGCCACTTTAAGAACCCTTGGCAGAGCCACTTTCATTTAAGATTGATCTTCTCATAGGCAACTGAATTTTTATTCCAGACCCGGGTTGTATTTTGTATCTTGAACCAATAACCATTATATCTCTAACTTATTTCAGTAGCTCAACGTATGGGACTGAAGTATATGAAATTATTGCTATTCTTCCATTTTTGAAACTTAAAACTATCATGTCATATGGTTTAACCTAATATTAAACTTTGCCAAGGGAAGCTTCTAAAAATATTTATTCCTCATGATTATAATTCTCACGCATTACTCACAGTCCATTTCTTAGACTGAAAAGTCTGGTTGGCCACCCCAGGTTCAAGTTACGTCTGGCTTAGCTCCATAGAAAAGATGTTCTTTGCTTAAAATAATACTATGCAGTTAGAAAATTCTTAAAAACTAAAATAATATCTCTTTGCAGGAGTAGACTCCAGCCTTAAGGGTTAATTTTCTTTGCTTTAGGAAACAGACTGCTGCCCATGTCAGAGTACTCAAAAAAAAATGTATCTTTTAATATGTCAGAAAATTTGTAGCAAACAATAGTTTTATGGGCTAAATATCAAGAAAACAGAAATAAATAGGCTAATTTTTATTTAAGATGCATTAGAGGTTTAAAAATCATAGCTAAGAATGCATATCCATTGCTATTGGGTTTAACTCAAAACGCTAAAAAGAAATTTAATTTTAAAAATGCAATTATGCAGATTTGAATATTTTTCTAAAATTTTCCCTAGTTTTCGCATTCTTTTTCTCATCAAATCAAGGGTTTGTATTGTGCTCAGGAGCACGCAGGATGTTCAATGAACTTTCAATCCTTTAAGAGAGCAGTTCTTATGTTTTTTTCCAAGACCTTGGGAGTGAAATTCTTGTTCCTGGGAGGGCTTGGTTTCATATGTAAAAAAAATCCATTTGTGAGTCTCAGATGAAACTCATTTCCAAAAACTGGCTTAGGCTTTTAGCTACGACAGTCACACATCATTAATTGAGCCGATCATCTTAATAACTTTTAGCCCCACAGACTAAACAAGTTTTTGTCATCCCCAACTCTATTCGATAGATACAGCCAAGGGTTCTACATCTTCACCTCTCAATTGATAGTGCACATACACGGGACATTGGACTCTCAATAAAGACATTTTGTAATTGTCTAAAACATGTTCTGCCCTGTTGACTTCCTTCATAAAGGTCATTTAAAAAAAAATCTTGGCAATCAAATGACCATTATTCTCCTTGTCATAACTTTAGTAAAAAATGAGGGGGGCCAGCCCAGTGGTGTAGTGGTTAAGTTTGTGGGCTCTTCTTTGGTGGCCTGGGGTTCAAAGGTTCAGATCCCAGGCGCAGACCTACACACTGCTTGTCAAGCCACGCTGTGGTGGTATCCTACATACAAAATAGAGGAAGACTGAAACAGATGTTAGCCCAGGGACAATCTTCCTCAAGCAAAAAGAGGAAGATTGACAACAGATCTTAGCTCAGGGCCAATCTTCCTCACCAAAAAAAAAAAAAAGATAGGCTATTTTGTTATTCATAATCAGGACTTCTTTATTCTCTGTTCATTATGTAGGAAATTTTATCCCATTCTATTTTCTCTTCTTTTTCTTTTCTTTTTCCTGAGGAATGCCAATTTGGTACAGACTGGTTACTTTTTGTTTAAATATTTACAGTTGAACTTTGCACAATTCGATTGCGATATTTGGCTTCCTCTGTTAGCCACTTACTCTGTGGTTCCAGTGTCTTACTGGGTGTTGGTCTGAGGAGAGGGAGGCTTATTTTAACATATGTAGAGTATAAAGAACATGGACTTTTGAAACAGATAAATGTGAATTCTAATCTTAATTATGCACTTATTAGCTCTGTGACCTCAGGCAAGTCATTAATCTCTTGGAACCTCAGATACTTCCATTTTAAAATAAGCACACAAAAACCAGCCTCTATATGAGAAAAATCAGCACAGTTCCTGAAATTTAGTTGAGATACCAAAGTTTTGGAAAAGTATAAATGTTCCACAAAAACATTATACTTGAAGAAAAGTTAAAAACTTCGACTAACCTGCATGATGTATGAAGTTAATTTGAATTTTGAAAAATTAATTCATCCCACAAATACGCGTTTTGTGCATCTGTCAAGTTTGGGGTCTGGCTTGCCTGTGCAGATTTAGATCAGAGTTCACAGCTACTCCTGGGAGCAATTCATAGGACGAGCCCTTTAGGCAAAGTCACTGCTCGGCACTCTTTTAGGTACTTTGCACATAATCCACAAAACATAACTTTGGGACAGAGTCCTTGGCCTCTTTTTCCCCAAGCCCTATGTTCTACTATAACAACATGCTGTGAAAAAGAAGGCTGACTTTTACTCCTTGCAGAACAGAGATTTATGGCATTTCATCAAATCTACGATATCGTATCTCGTAAAACACCATTATTTCACATACCACTAAGAAAGACTAAAAAGTTGCCAATTAAATTATGGCCCATACTTTTTTCCTCTTAGAATTTTAATTTTATTCACACTAAAAAGGCCCAGTTAGACTTATTTGGGATCATCTATTAGTCTTATGCACATATAAAAAGGAAAACATGAACAAAATGAGATAAAAGCATTTGAAAAGCTTTTCCACGTTTCAAGTTCAACTCTACTAAATCATGTTTAGCATAAAAATTGTTAATATCCGTGTTTTCCACACAATAGCATCACCTGTGCCATTAATAGCACTGGTGATGCAGCATTTCTAACAAGAGAGCTCTATCGTGTCTAGAATTTTCTTCCAAGCCACCGACACTAATTATGCTAGTTCTTATCCACATGTGCAAACGATAGCATCCACAATGTGAGTGCCACCTAGCCAACAGCAATTGTAAAACACCCAATTTCAGAGATAGAAGTATGAAAAAATGTACATCTTAGAATCAGTGACGTGTGATACTTACTGAATGAGCCGTAACTCGCTAGGCAGAACTATGTTACCACTTCATGGAAGTTGCTATCAATTTCAGAGTATGAGAACATAGTTTTCTATTGATTTGTTCTTTGACCCATCTTTTCCTTTTTTTCTTTCCTCCTCTAGAATTATTGTGTTGTCCCTGACTCTCTTAAATTCCATGAAACGGAAACCTGAGCACAGCGGTCAAGCTCGATAGAGATTTATTTTTCTCACATAACAAGGAAGCCTCAAGGTGGGAGGGCTAGAGAGAGCGGCACCACAACGCCCTCAGAGATTCATACTGCCATCTTTCTCTCTGCTACGGTTCAAACGCTGTCACATCCTCGTGTTTGCAAGATGGCTGATGACCATCTTCCCAAAAGGAATCAGGGGAAGAACAAAGGGTGAAAGGCATCTTGGGCGCATCAGTGCTTTTTCATCGGTAGATTTCTTCTCACGTCTTACTGCTAAACCCTGGGTCATGTGACCAATCCGAATTTCAAAAGAGTCTAATGAGAGAATTGCGTTTTAACCGGGAACGTTGCTTCTCTGATTATGTTGGGGTTCTCTCAGTACGAAAGAAGAGGAATATGGCTGTTGGTGGGAAACTACTCTATCTGCTACCACTTTCTGGCCCCCAAAGTTTAAAGGTATGAGGTAGTATGCTTGCCACGTGCGCTGGGAAGGCTACGGTTTTTGCTTTATTTTATCTAATGTAATTGGGTAGGATTTTACTGGGAATTAAAGAGATCTCGTAGATAATGTGACTAATACTTTGTATATCCTTGTCTTCATAAAAAGCATTAGCCGGAAAGTAAAAACAAGTGAAAGACATCGAAATGCTTAAGAAGAATTAAAGTAACGTAATATGATAGTCATTTTCTAAACCAGAAAAATGCTTACACATAACAAGCATTTTATGAATGTGTATAGAGTGAATTAGTAGGTGTTTTCATCACTTTTCAAAGATGAATTTTTGGTTTATTTTTTCTACCTCAGATTTGGGGGGAAAGCCCAATGAAAGTGACACAATAATAATCTCTTACGTGTGAACAACATTTAACCCCAATACTTTCTGCCACATTCCAATTATAACTTCCAAAAAGTTAAATTATAAAAGATCTTTATTTCTATCGTAGTCATAAGTTGGTACAATCATTCACTAGCAGCCAAGCACACGTCCACTGACGTTACTGTTCAAACTTGTAGAAAAGTTTTACTCTGAAATGTTGAGTTTGCTTTTCACCTGTCTGCCGCTCATTTTTTCCCAGCATTTTGTTCTTATCAGTTCTTCTCTTGACCCTTTCACCCATATATATATATACTCAGACTTTGCTATTTTTCCAGAGAATCATTACCCCGATATCGCGGTTCCTCGTTATTCCTACATCAGTAAGGATAAGATATTGTAAATCCTTTGTAGCTGTAGCTGCTCGTTCTTCCTTCTCTCTCCATCTCTAATTGTCTTGGTTTTCTGGATCCTGTTTCCATAAGACGCATGCAGAAAGTAGACTTTGCTATCATCCTCCCTCCCTATGCCTTTCTCCAGAAAGAGACTGCCTCTCCAACCACAGGATTCGACATCGTTTTAATCAGGAGTTGTTCAATGGGCTACTCCACTGACATCCGTTTTGTACTAGTTCTTAAATCTCTAGTACACAACTGCCAATCGCTGTAACACTCTAACCTTCAAGTCCATTGATTTCTATTGCACAATCACTATTCGGATTTGATAGATCTTACCGCGGCACATTCCTGTGGTTTTGGTTTGTTTTTGCCTTTTTGTAACCCTTTTGAGGTCCATTATGTTTACACTCGCCTACAAAATTTATGCTTCTGTTTATCTCCATTAGATGCTAGGCTATAGGAATAGGGGAACGTGTCTAAATAATCCATGTATTCCTACAACCCAGCAAAGTATTTCATATACACATGTGCAACAAATGTTTGTTGGATCAATGAATCATTCTTCTACTCAGATTTTCTATATTTCCCCCTTCCTGTTTAAAAACAAAGTCTTGGGGGCCAGCCCAGTGGTGTAGTGGTTAAGTTTGCATGCTCCGTTTCAGCAGCCCACAGTTTGCAGTTCGGATCCCAGGCGCAGACCTATCCACTACTCATCAAGCCATGCTGTAGTGGGGTCCCACATACAAAACAGAAGAAGATTGGCACAGATGTTAGCTCAGGGCCAATCTTCCTCACCAAAAAAAAAATCTGTTAAGTGATGGGTCCCTTTCACTAGTCATTTGACATGAGCAAGCCAAATGCAAGGAGTATCATCTTAATTGTTCATGGGTTCAGATTTCTAAAGTTAACATACAGAAATCAAACTTGAAAAACATCCAAATTGGTGTGCCTAGACTCTCTCTTGGCAAACAATGTGAGCTGCTCTTCTGTTTACAGTGTTGTTTCATTAGGTCATGAAAAAGGCCCCATCAGAAGGTTGGCATGCCCTATTAGTGTAATTACACTCAACTGAAGTTCACAAAAAGCAACAAAAAAATTTGATCAATATTATTCTGTTTTCTAAAAATTGGTTTGCTTACTTTTCTACTCTTGTATTTTCATTTCTCAATTTTCTTTTGTATCTTCTTATCCTCACGGTATATTCCAAGAATTTTCGCTGGCCCTTTATGTGATTCAACATTTATTAAACCGCTGCTATGGAACATGCACCCCCAACCCTGCTCCCTGTGCTCCATCCTAGCCCCTACTATCCCCCAAAGTGAGCTAGCTCTTGTACTCATGCTAAACATTTTCTCCTCATGTGTTTGTCCTGTTGGAGCTGGTATCCACTGAAGGGAGAGGTGGGCCCTTTGTTAACAGTGCTGAACTGATGTAGATCCTAAGACTGAAAATTGTGACTTCAAAGGCAGAATTTAAAGAGGGGAGGAACTGGGTGCCTTTCTTGTCTGCAAGCACATACTCTTGAGCCTAGAATCTAGATATGCTTGAAAGTATTATGAGGTGGTAGAAGAAAGATGGCCACTGCCGTGTTGAAGTCCAAACGAGAGGTAGGCAGGGTGGCATGCATAAATTTGGGCGGTGACAGCAAAGCAACAATAACCAGTCAGTAAGTTACTTTCTAAGTGATAATTATACTCTATTGCTATCCACTGGACTTAGGAAAATTTTGCTAAAGGCTACTAGTCACACTGTGTGATATCAAAGGACAGGCTCATGTCCGTTCATTTCAGAAAGAGTTAAGGAGGGGCCGGCCTGGAGGCATAGCAGTTAAGTGTGCACGTTCCATTTTGGTCGCCCGGGGTTTGCCGATTTGGATCCTGGGTGTGGACACGGCACCGCTTGGGAAGCCATGCTGTGGTAGGCATCCCACATATAACGTAGAGGAAGATGGGCATGGATGTTAGCTCAGGGCCGGTCTTCCTCAGCAAAAAGAGGAGGATTGGCAGCAGTTAGCTCAGGGCTAATCTTCCTCAAAAAAAAAAAAAAAAAGAGTTAAGGAGAGCACAGTGTCCCCTGAGGCTAACAAGGAAATGGCAATTGTGATTAGCGAGATTCCAAGGAAATGAGCAGCTCCTGGGATAGGCTGGCGTTCTAAACACCAGCAACCCCTCCTTACACCACGATTTGTCGTCTCCTGCCAAATTTGCAATCTAATAACTTGTTATTAAGAGAGCCAGTAGGGGCTGGCCCTGTGGCCGAGTGGTTAAGTTCACGCGCTCCGCTGCAGGCGGCCCAGTGTTTCATTAGTTTGAATCCTGGGCGCGGACATGGCACTGCTCATCAGACCATGCTGAGGCAGTGTCCCACATGCCACAACTAGAAGAACCCACAACGAAGAATACACAACTATGTACCGGGGGGCTTTGGGGAGAAAAAGGAAAAAACAAAATCTTAAAAAAAAAAAAAAAAGAGAGCCAGTGGATTTCCTATAGAGCATTCTGTGTGCTACTCATTTTGCTGGGGTACAAGCATAGAAAAATGAACCACTCTGACCTGAAGGAGCTTCCATTCTAGGAGGGCGTGTAGCCAACGGAACAAGCAATGATAATACAGTGTAGTCTGCGACGCTGTACTAATATGTACGAAGTGAGGGCCTGTCTTCCTCTGATACCTGCAAGATGACAGCAATTTTTTTTGTCTCTCCTTTTTAAGACTCTCCACTTTGCTTTCTTTGTCACGCTACAACCACCACAGAACTTCAAAACTTTAAATACTGCCTCCTGTTATAATATAACAAACCTGTGATTACCCTGTGAAATACTCTGTGGTTTGCTGGGGGGTCCTCAAAGCCATAGGATTAAATGATTCATTTCCTTAGAACTTCAATTCTACTCGATTTTTCGGGTAATGGCTTTATTTTAATATTAAAATAATCGCTGAAATATTGTGGAGTAGAATACAAAACTGATGATCAAATTTTTTCGTTTTACTGAAGAATTCAAAGACATTTGGAGCTTAGAACAAAGGGCTTTGACTCTGTTTTCAAACCCTCAGACATAGTGGATGTTTAGTGGGATATTTTGAGAAGTCCTGGATAAAAACTACAAGGGATATCAGCCGACATGCCACCATTCTCTTTCTTAAAACTATAAAGTATATCTACATACCAAAGAATATGCATAACATTTGTGTCAGTCATAAAGGATAGCAATACAATGAAATACTACATTACCATTGACACTCCTGTCCTCCACACCATCCTGAAACTTTTGTCTATCATTCTGGTTTTTGTTTAATATTTTTTATGACATATACATGTTTCTTAAAGCAATATATTGTTTTTGCATGGGCTGTATATTTGGAAAAGTTTTCTAAAGGTACTCGCACTGTATTTATCCTGCTGAAAATAGACTTTTTTTCACTCACATTGATACTTGTAGCTATTGTTTATTGATTTTCACAGCTAATTCACATGATACGAAAAGGATAAAAAAAATGTTGGATATATTCTCTTGTCAAAGAACTTTTAGGTTGTTTCCTGACATTCCCTCATATGTACATTGCTGCTGTGAACATTATTTTACGTGTTTCCTGGTGCACATGGATAGAAATTACTCTGTTTATCTAGGAGTGATTTTCTGGGTCATAGGATATGCACATTTTTAACTCTACAAAGTACTGCCAAATCATTTTCTGAACTATTTATATGATTTCCTGTCCAAAATATGTGAGTTCTTATTGCTTCATATCCTTTACAACTTTCATTATCGTCTAGCTTTCTAATTTTTGCAAATCTTTAGAGGTAAAAATGTTACCTAATTGAGAATTCAACTGGCACTTCCTCAATGTCTTGTAGGGTTGAGCTCTTTTTTCATACATCTATTGACCTCTGAGTTTCCTCTTCCACGAAATGACTCAGTTCAGGTAATTATTTTCCATATTTCTATGGGGCTGTTTATCTTTTTCTTATTGATTTGCAGAAGTCTTTGGTTATATAACCGTTTTGGTTAAATGTGCTGCAGACAATCAGTCTATGCTTGGCTTTTCTTGTTATTTATATCTTCTAACGAAAGTAGTTCTTAATCTCAATGTATTCCATTTATTAACCTTTTTAGTGTGGTTTTCACATTTGGCTATTTAAAAAAATCCTTTCCTATTTCTAAACAGAAGTAAAGGGAAGCAATTGTTTCTCCTTTGAGAAGCACATATCATAACAAATAGATAGAAGCTCTACTGTCTTATTTTCATTTATGGTCTAGCCTGAATACCCAACACTCTGTATGGAAAATTGAACCTTCAAAGTTAATAGATTGCTTCTTGGTTGTGGTAGATTGCAAGAATGATCACAAATTCCTCTCTTCCCTACATGTGCTCTTCTTTGCCATGTGATGTTGCTGCCTCTACCATCATGAGATGATGTCTATCTTTCTACTCCTTGCATCTGGGGTTGGCCATGGGACTCATCTTGGCCAATGGCACGTTAGCAAATGTATGCAAGCAGAGGCTTGAAAATCGCTTACGCCTTTGGAGCTTACCCCCTTGCTGCTTTATGGAACTCTGAGATCTCTAGGAGAAGAAGCCTGGGCTAGCCTGTTAGAAGATGAGAGACCAAATGAATCAGAAACAGGTCACCCCAGTGAGACCATCCTAGATCATGCAGCCCCAGGTAAGCCAGCCAGACCAGAAGTACTCAACTCACCCACAGAATTGTGAGGAGCAATAAATGTTTGTTGTTTCAAGCTGCTAAGTTTGAGAAGTTTCGTTATGTAGCAAAAGCTAACTGATACAATATTACACAAGAGTCATTTCCATTTCCACTAATTACTTTCTTTGCCTATGAAGTTAGAGAGTGCTAGTGTGGAGAATTCATTTTCTCTTTCTTCCTTTAAATAGTAGAATTTTATCCGTAAACTTTATCCATACACATGGCCAGCTAAGGACTACATTTTCCAGCCATCTTGCAGCTATGCAAGGCTACATGACTAAGTTTGGGCCAGTAGAATGCAACTAGTAATGACAAGTACAACTTCAGGGTTATCTCCTTAAATACAATACTTTTGCACTGGACATTCTCCTTTTCCCTCCTCCAATTTTTGTGTTGGAATGAAGGCATAGCATAGCTCACCTTTAACTAAACAGGAAAAGAAAACACCTCAGGGGTTATTGATTACCCACCCTAGACAACTCACTTGATTTTGAACTGTTCTATGAAAATATACTTCTACCATATTAAAGCCACTCTGTGTTGGATTTTTTTACTATAGCAACTTAGTCTGTACCTTAACTAATATACTTACCAAGAGTCAGTTATGTCTGTCTTCACACTTATTTATGACAAATGAATTTGTTATTACAATTACATGATTTTTAAAAATATTATTTCACCCAATAAAATACGAGTGTAAAATAAAAAGAAGTTATTGTTTCGCTGAAAACTAACTTGAATACTTTGGAATAATTCAATAAAGGCGAGTCACTAAAAATTAGGTGTGAATGAGGCAAAGGGAATGACGGGGAGAAAATCATCAAAATCTGAGGGATTCTTCCCACAGACTGCTTTACAAATGTCTTTATATTCTCCCTTTACTTAAAAAAAATTGAACATTGTAAGGATGATATTATGTGTGAGATTTATAGAAAAAAGAAAACTCTGAGCTCCAATCAGTGGACATATATTTAAAGAAAAGAATTCGACCCAAGATTTTAAGTGTAGCAAATAAAAGTAAATTAATATGCTGTAGTATAGTACAGAGTGTCTAAAGGACCTTTTCTTTTTGTTCCATACTTTAGCTGTTTTGATTTTTTTAATGAACCAAATATCGGTCCCAATTACATTGGCTAAGAGGGCTTCTAACTATAATCCCTTCAAGCATGAGTTGATCGTGCCTGGGTGAAGTGAAGGAGGACCAGGGTTGGGAAAAAAATAGGACTGATGAGGATGCTGGCAACCCAGACGCAGTATGCTTCTTCCAAATGGGAACTACCACTTAGCTCTAGCCAATTGTTGCCATGTGGAATTCGACCAAAATTTCCAGATCTTTCCATTTTGGAGAAGCTAGAAATTGGCACGTATGTATGTGAAGTCTGTGGGTTTTAAATGCTACTGTGGCAGTATTCTTAGCTCCTCAGGGAACTGTAAACAGCTTGTCTCCCAGGAAATATTTTTAAAGTACTAGACATCTTCTGTTTTAAAACCCAGCATGAAATAGTATACATCACCTCCTTCTCCAGTACTGTGTAGAAATGGTTGAAAAGGACAAAGGTAACTCCATGAGGTTATGAAACCAATGAAGCAAGGAAGCTCATGAAAGAATAATTCAAAATTAAAATTTGGCTAGAATACTGTCCCTCGTATTTCTCCAATACTAAGATTATGTGTTTGTACTCAAAGTAGAACAAGAATTGTGGCAATTATCTCAATAATTCAGGCTAAAGACCACTTTCATAATAATCTACACAATTGTAGTCTCTTTTTGGTTTGGCTGGAATTGTTCAGACAGCTGCCTCAATTTTTCCCTTCACTTTCCATCTGTAGAGACATTTCAAAGTAAAAGGGAAAACCATAATTGGAATTTTAAATACACAGTTCCATATTTTATTCAAAACATGAAACTTGTTAGACTGGAGAAGTCGTTTCAAGAAGCAGATCAGTCTACAATGACCCAAACCAAATCCATTTATGGTATCATGCTAAAAGAACGGCTTCATCGATTCCTAGTTAGCATTTACAATGCTCTGTCTGTATCTAACTTGCCAGGCAAAGAAAAATAATTATTGAACACCTATTGGGTCAAGGACTATGGGTGGTAGTATATTATAATTTATTTATTTCATTTCATTCTTTCTTTAAAAAATCCTCCATGTGGCACATACCATTCCATGCATATTAGAGACAGGGATAGTCAAGATTAAAAAAAAGATAAGAAATTTACTCAGCAGCAAACTTTTAGTGCGTGAAGAATAGATCATTCTTTTGATATCAAGCCTGATATTCTATCTACCATAGAGACACAGATGAGAAAAATTTCTAATCAGGGAATTGAAAGGTAGCGCCTTTTATGGTTTTCTTATTTTAGTGCAACCGTCTCTAAAAAATAGGAAATCTTCTTTAAATTAAATATATCAAAATCATTTGGAAACTTTCATATTAAGTTCTGTCCTTCAATATCTTGCTAGTAAATTAGAAGTCAATTACTTTTGAAAGTCAATTAGTTTGGCTCAGCAGATCAAAGGGAAATTAAAGGGAAAAAATTACGAAAGGATAATAAAATAATATTTGAGAATCCTTACACTTCACAAAAATCAATTCAATGCAACAGGTTTTTGTTATTGTTGCTCTCATTTTGTGCCAGGCACAAATAAATAACATCATCATGTAATAGAACAAGCCTGGTGTTTGAATGGGTTCTTTGATTTAGGAACTTAATAGAGGCCTAAACCTTACTTTGAAATTTACTATATATAGTTGTCTAAGCAGTTAAATTAAGCACGAGTACATACAAAGTAAATGCCAACAAACACGGAGATAAGATCCCAAAGTGGTTCTGAAATTTACATCTAGGAGTTGATCTCTCACCAGGAGTTGATCTTGTGATCCTGTCAATCAGAGAAGCAGATCAGAGAACTTGGAAAACATTATCCAATTACACTGGTCAGATCCCATTCTAGTCCTATAAAATCCGATTCCTAAAGGACAGGGCTTGGACATATGTATTTTGAAAATTTTCCATATGCGATTTGACTTCTATCTGGGTTAAGAACTACTGGGTGGTATGTCAACCTGAATGCGCTAGAGGAGTCCATATCTCCAAGATTCTGGTCCAGATATGCCTCCTTGTTCATCACATGTGTGCTGCTTTTTTTACGCTGGTTCTACATCAGCCCCTCATCTGCCTTGGCCACTTCCACTCGTGATTACACCAGCATTTCAATTACTCTGGCATGCACAGTGGAATGGAGCAATGGGAAGCCTGTCATAGGCCAGGCTTTAAGCTGGGAGGTGTGGATGGAGGATGGCCTCCCCCATCAGAGGCTCAGAGCTTTGTGGATTCTCTGTGTGGCCCATATTTGTCACGGTCCACACTCCAATCCCCTCTTGTTCTGATGAATTGTTTGTTCCCTTCAAGTGTCTTTCCGGTCCTTCCTTCACACCTCTCCCATATTGATCAACACAATGATCAAGAAGGACTCCAATACGTAACGGACTCTGATATTTTTATTATGAGTAAAACTAAAAACATTGTTTTGGGCAGCTGAACTCTAAAACTCAGTTGGTTCTTTCTAATAATGCCATGCCATGCAAGAGATTCCGTGAGGATATAATGCAAATTTGTTTATGGCCCTGGCCTGGGGGACAATCATTGCCCCTCATCCTTTTCCGTCTTTATAGATAAACTTCATTATAGCTCTATTTTATGGCATGGAGCTTTGAATTTCTGGATTTGCATTTATTTGTGTATTTGAGATTAGAACTGGGAGGTTGTTTCATTTTGTTAAGAAGTGTTGCCCTAGCCCACCAACAGTGGATCAGTTCACCTATAGACAGGAGAAGTACCTCCATTTAAAAAATTTCTACAGAAGGACATCAGCCCTATCCTCCAGTCTATTGACAGGCAAAACATTCAGACTGACCCTTAGGCAACCAAAGGCCACATTTGCACTCCATATTCTTTCTGGAGTGCAACCCCAGATATTCTGCCATTTAATTCTTATGAAGAACTTATTTATAAATCATGGTAATAACACTTATGGAAGATTTCCTGAAGGACGTGCAATCCCACCATTTTTGTCTTGGATCATGCCAGACCTTGTGAGGCTGCCTATTTGTACCACACCATTTACCCCCTTGTAGGATTTCTCAAACTGAGTTGCACTTCAAGTTGCGCCATCATCCACTTAGTCAGCTTCTTCTGACGATGGCAAAAATCAGCAATTGTCTCTGGTTAGCCTGAGTAATAAGCACAAACCCATGTTTTGCAGGAGGAGCAGAACCACAGTAGAGTCAGGCCCCCAGGGGAGTCTGCTCTGTCATTCAGAAACCACCACAGTTCCAGCGATGGCCTCTCAAACCCCAGCTCAGCAGCAGGAGTTTATTGATTACGCCATTTCTATCCCTACAAATCATCATCTCATCCTTTCCTCTGTGTGGCCTTTTCATTTCGTGCCTATTTATTGTCTCAGCTGCCTCTTGGCCTTTGCAACCTAACTTTTCTCTCTATGCCCCTTGGTTCCTGCTCACACTGCCAAATAATTACCTCCCTCTGTGTATCTCTTATGTTCAAACACTCCAAAAGAAAACATCCAATTGTTTCCCCTCAACTTGACCATCCATTCCGAGTAAAGCTTTTTTGTCAGATGGCCTTGTAGGCCACTAGCCAATCTGTAAACATTAGTTACTTGAGTCAAGTGCCCCTCCCATCCCCAGGCCAATTAGTTTCGGCCATAACGTTTATAATTGGGAGGTTTGGGTTACTCTGTGTGTGTGTGTGTGTTGGAAGGAAGGCTATATGGTACAGAGCACAGCTGTTTGTGGTCAAGCCAACTATGGCCACTTTCCTCAGAGGAGATATGTGGCCATTGTAAGCAGTTCGAATCTTACCCTGTCCTAGTTTGCACTGAGGAGTAATATACAAAATATTTATAAGAGACTTGATATTGCATTTATTTTAGGAATGTGAGAATGTACCACATTTGCACAGATCCAGAAAGGAAATTTCTCTCATATCTCAATACAAGTAGAAGCTTGGCTTATCATTAGTTTCTATCGGTTCTGCTCTTATGTACGCCATGGATTTTGTAAACAATACTCTTTGGACTGGCTACTAAAAGTTTGAGGTTAAATTTGTGGATCACTTCTGGCAACAATACAGAATTTAATGGTCTGTGTCTTGAGCTCACCTACCCATACTTTCATCTTATTTTCTTTTCCTGTCTTGATTTTATGTTACCTATTCATCCTTATTTTATTTTTATCTTTTATCATGTATATCTATTCAACCCACATCAAATCTTAATTTCAGAAGAGATGAGATATGAAAAATGACAAAAGCTGTAATTATCCATTTCACTAAACTATGAATTTTTCA
This sequence comes from Equus asinus, assembly GCF_041296235.1. Taxonomy (NCBI): domain Eukaryota; kingdom Metazoa; phylum Chordata; class Mammalia; order Perissodactyla; family Equidae; genus Equus; species Equus asinus. Next base: position 48,486,774 of record NC_091813.1, read on the forward strand.
AGAAAAGTGCTCATATCATCATCTTGGTATCTATAGAATTTAGTCCAGTTCTGGTCTACAATAAGCACTTATTAAAAGTTTGTTGAATGAATGATGGTTAGACTATTTTTATCAAAATATTGAACAATTATGAATTTCACACTACAAATATTGAGCAAAATATGCATTTGGAAATAAGATTATTTTAAGGAAACCAGCATGTTTTATAAAGCAATCTTGGTAAGAGTATTGTCAGATCTCAAATTCCAAGCGACATCTCTTTCCATCAGACAATACTACTATAGTCACTAGTAGCATGAAAGTGAGATTCATATAAGTTCATGAAGTTTATGAGAAAAAAACACGAATTACAGTGAAGACCAAAGCCGATACTTTGAAAGCAAATCTCAAATTCTTTTAGTAATCATGTTGGCATTACTATTCATCATTGTGACCTGACTCTGAATGAAGTTGTATTTTCGTGTTAGCGTCCTTTGAAATATGTAATTCCATAAGCATTCCATTGTGATGAAAGCTCTTGTGTCCATCCAAACAGAGAAAACACTGTATCACAAGTTACTAATGGCAAGTTTTTGGCAACTACTTAAAGGGGACAAATAAGAGGAATTTAATATAATTCAATCAAAGGCTGAGTAATACACATGAGAGAAAAACAAGGCTGGACAGAAAATTAGTAAAGTCAGCATTATTACTGAATGCAACACTTTACAGTGTTTTAGAACTGACTAGAAGGAATGCATTGTGCCAGCATGATACAACAGCTAATGGATACATGTGACCAGTGGAGTTAAAATAAAGGCTTAGCTGGACTGGACATTAGGAAATCTGGCATGAGGCTGTCACTTCATATTTCTGGAAGGATTAACAGCCAGAGAGGATTTCTTTTCATTGGTCAAGGAAGCCTAGGAATGCCATCAGTGTCCCAGGGCCTGCTCCTGTGTGTATTCTGTAGTTTCAACATGTCGTTGGGGACAACATGCTGCACCACATTCAAAGGCTGCCTGGAAAGGAGAGCAAGCCTTTCCTATCGCAGTCCCCCGGTAGCCCAACTCTAAATGCCTTCTCCTACTCAGAGATAAAAGCCCTTGACCTTCTTACTTAAAACTCAAGTGCAGGATCCCAGGAACTGGTCTACATACATTCCTGGTCCCTACTGGAAGCAGTGACACATCCTCTTGGTTTCAGATTCTTATTCGCAACCTTTTAAAAGGGAACCATCATGGAGGGTGAAATTTGGACTCATAAAACTCTGCATTAATTATAGACTGACTCTGCACTATTAAAACAAAGCCCTTTGACGAGCGGCCATCAGATACCTTTCAGAGGGGGGAGTCTCGGCTGTTCTTACAGAGCCCGGGAAAGGGCCCTGATCCTCTCTCGGGCTACAGCTTTTGTTTCCAGTCCTTCTTTTTCAATGGTTGTCATGGAATCGACTGATTAACATATGAAAAGCCCTAGACAACAGTTTTCCCTGTACCCCTACCTCCCCCACAACCAAAAGTCTGTTGCTAAAGCCCAAGTCCTTAATATTCATGTAAAGGAGGGTGGGGTGTGAGAACAGAAATAAAATTGTGCTAAAGAAACAAAGACGTTTTCAACTTGCATCGTCTGGGGCAAAAAATGGTTGATTTTTACTCTTAGAATTTTCCCAGTTTCTGTCTTTTTTTACTAGATCTTCTCCCAGATGATGGTAATGGTGGTCCTCCTATCCTGTTACAACCGATTTATTCACTAGCCTTGGTTTTAATTGCCTCATGAGTCAGAGGATAGACATGCATGCTTCTCAACGCACTACGTCAACAAGCTTTTGCTTAATTTAGGGTTAATTTAAACGACCAATTCTCATGTTCTCTTAAAATTAATTTTTTAATTTCTTTAAAATTTTCACTTGAGTCCAGAACAGACAGAAAATTTTATCTTATGTTTTAAAAGAATCTTATTGGTTATCTGAACTGCAGCTCGTGAAAAAGGATAGGATTATGTTTGCTTTTTGGAGTTGTCTTAGCCCATATCAGTAAGCCACCTCTTGTGTATGTAGTCAAAGTGATACATTGTTTTTCCATGTAAAGCTGAATCTTGCCAACTCCCCTTCCTTCCCCCCCTCGCCATACACTTACGTAACTGATTTGGAAAGACTCTGAGAATGCTAACAGGGGGGAGACTTCTTAAAACAAAAACAACAAAAATCTCATGAAGCACACTATATTCTGTATACCACAATCATATAGACTAAGCCCCAAACACTACCTGCAAAATATTCTTGCACAGCATATAGATTTACCACTTTCTGGTTTCCAGTCAATTTCTCAACCTAGTTCTCATCGTGACTTTTAGTAAAGTCTTAGGATCAAGAAGAAGATGGTGATGATAGTTAACAAACCATTTAAGAGCTGTGTGCCACATGCTAAAAGCTTTGTAGGACTGACTTATTTTATACACATAACAATTGTGGCAACAAAAGTTGACCACTTCTTCAATTTGAGGACTTATTACACTCAATTGGGAAAGGTCTTTTAGGGAAAGAAATTCCGGTAAAATATACTCTATCCAAAGTTGACCAAGTTGGTTTGGATAATCCACCTAAATACCCCACAGATAGTGTTAAACAGGATTCCTTGGTTGTCAGTGACAAACAACCAGTTCAAATGAATAAGTAAGAAAACAAAAGAGGATGATAGTTATTGACTCTTGTAACTAGAAAATGCAAGAGAAGCACTGACTTTAAGCATGACAAATCTGGGGCATCAATAAACATCCAATATTTGTCTGTCTCTCCTCCCTCCCTCCTTCTCCTCATCTCTTGGCCCTACTTTCCTTCAAAGGGCTGCCTTATGCTCTATCACTCCCGAAGAACAGAGCAAGAAAATGGCTGAAGGAAGTTCCAGATTCACATCCACTCTGTTCAGTAAGCCCAGTAGAAAGAAGTCAGTCACTCTTTTCTTCTGGTTCCCACGTAACAGAACCAGAGAAAGAATCTGACTGGCCTTGCTTGACTCAAATGTCCAAGCTTTAACTGTATCTCTATAGCCAGAGGAATATTTGGCCTGTCTTATATGCCTTCTCCTATGGCTTGACATACAATAACTATTATACAACAGGAGAGATGACAAAGCTTCTTAGGAATGGATCAAATCGATAGCTAACTATAATCCATGCAGGGTTTTACTCCTCCATGTTTGAAATGAAATATGACTCAAGTTAAATTAGGCTTTTTAATAACCTGCTTCCTTAATTATCTAAACTAATGAAGGTAGTATAGGTGTGTTTATTACCATGAAGGTGAACAATATTAAAATCTCTTTCAGTAAAAATTTATCTAGCACCTAAGCAATGTGAAGTCCCAGACACATTGGATGGACCAGTGATGGGGAGACATAGTGGAGCCTCACTTTTATTGAGATGAAGCACTTCAAAAATAAAAATCAATCAATCAAGATATATTTACCTAGTTTCTACCATGTGACCCACACTGTGCTTTGTGTGCTGGGAGAAAAAATAATGAGAGGCATCCAGGCTATAATAATTACTCAACACACAGCCTGGAGGGTAAACTTAGAAATAAAATCGGTTTCTGTCCACCAGAACAATCTATAAGAAAGTGATAAGGCAGTGAATTAGCCTGTGTCTAAATAAAGGAAGCCTTGAGCTAGGATACTTCCTCCCCAGGATGCCTTCTGATATTCCTGGATTCTGTGATACCCTGTAAACCCTCCCAGTAGCAGAGGTGAGAGGCAGGATTTGGCTTAACTGGGATTGACATAAGGAATCTGTAAAACGCCATGCTGGTCTCCCGCCTGCTTATTATCATTCCACACAAGATTTGAGGCAGATGTTCAAGTGCCCAGTGATTTTTAAAACTATCAGGACTTCTTGGCAGCCTCCATGTTCTTGTGGTTTTCACCTATTGAGCATCTGGGAGCAAGATGCTGTGTAAAGGAGCTCATTCCTGCTTTACGGCATCTCATCACTCTCTCAGTCACCCCACAATCAGAAATGAATGGAAATTGTGGATATGAAAATCTAAAACTTCTCCTCATGTGTGAGCCCGTAATCCATTCTCTCACACACCAAAAGGCCTGTGCAGACAGGAAGAGCCACCATTCTTCAGAATATCCTTACTTGGAGAGTTGTCAAGGCCATAAGGAGTTTCTCTAATTTGGATTCACTGCAGCCACTTGTCCATCTGGTTTTTTGCTCTCACTATTGAAACATTTGGGAGAGTTACCCATGGATAATCAGATATCACTATATACTAATTACTTTTTGTGTGTGTATGTGAGGAAGATTGTCACTGAGCTAACATCTGTGCCAAGCTCCCTCTATTTTGTATTTGGGACACCACCACAGCGTGGCTTGATGAGCAGTGTGTAGGTCTGTGCCCAGGATCCAAACCATGAACTCTGGGCTGCCAAAGTGGAACATGCAAACTTAACCTCTATGCCACTGGGCCAGCCCCTACACTAATTACTTTTAAAATCAGAGCACTGGTTCTGAAAGTATTACTAAAAATAGCTCATTCAACCACCAAAAGATATTCCTATACTCAGTGAATTATATTTCACTAAAGATATTCATTACAAATTCACATTTCTCTTAACAAAGTAAAAAGCATTATTAAACATCCGTCTCTAATTTCCTATCCCCAACACGGAGTCTCTCCTTTCCAATCAAATATTCCCTCTTTCCTCTTTCATTTTCAAAAGTCAGTTTGAGCACACCTCTGTGAGGACGCTTCCCTTATTAAATCTGTCCTCCTACCTTGATCAATCTATCACTTTAACCTCTATAGAGATTTATAAGAATCTGTAGAAAGTCAATCAATCCACAATAATTATTGAGTATCTATAACATGCTTATCGCTGAAAAAGCATGTGAGGAAATAGAGAAAAAGTGTAAGAAGATTTTCTCCCCCGAGAAGCTTACAGTATGGCTGAAGAGATAATATTTTAAAACAAAACAATATACGGCTAACTTGCTAAACTGTGCTATTCAGGTACAAGTAGAAGCATTCTATCCTTTCAAGGACCGTTGTAGATGACCTACTACGTGCCAAGCACTGTTAGATTCTGGGGGCATTAAGAAGACCAAAACACAAAAGTGGTCTTCGTAGGCCTCACCATCCAACAGGGGAAATAGGCATGTGTACAGATCATTATAATCCACGTAGCGAGCGCAAATGCAGAATCTGTATATGGGGCTCTGGCAGCACGGAGGAAAGGTACTCAACTCGGGCAAGAGCAGGCTTTCTTAACCTGGATCTGGATAACTTCTTGTTAGTTGTGAGAGGCTGTCCTGTGCATTGTAGACTGACTAGCAGCATCCCTTTCTCTGCTCTTTAGATGCTAGCAGCACCACCTCCTGCCCCCCTACCCCAGTTGTGATGATCAAAAGTGTCTCCAGACTTAACAAATGTACCCTGGGGGACAAAGTCACCCCCAGATGAGAACCATTGTACTAGAAGGATCCAGAAATGTATTAAAGAGTAAGTAGGAGTTTACCTGATCACAAGCGCAATGGGACCAGGAGGGGTGAGAAATAGCGGAGGTGAGGAAAAGGAATCGTGTGTACAAAAGCAGTTGGTGCTACATTGCCAGAGTGCAAGGAAAAGAGCCAGGTTCTCTCTTTCAAATCCTTTGGGAGTGATGAGACACATACATAGATAAACCAGCAAATAAATAATACCCATACCTATTTGCAGAAGAGCAGAGGCAAATGCACCAGGTCCAGAGGACACTGGGATCTGCCAGCCTTTGTGGAGTTTCCAAGGTGGAATGGGGAAGCCAGGCTGCAACCAGGGAGCATTCTCTGCGAGCAGGCCTGGAAGATTGCAGAAAGGGATCTTAGAGGAAATGGACCTAAATCTCCAAGCCTCCAGTAGTTTATTGTGATTTATTTTCTCATTCTAAATAAATATTCACTTTTGTACCTAATTTTGTATTCTTCATCATAAAGGGAACTCCACCAAATTGTATAAAATTCCATTCCCCAGAATCTCAGTCCACCCCGCTGAGGAGAGAGACTTGGAATGAATTACTCTGCCACAAAGATAGGCCTTGACCTGAGCTTTGAATGAAAGGCTCCCCTGCTGAGCAGAGAAAGAAATTGTATTCCAAGTGGGGAAGTTTTGTCTCTGGGACGGCTTAAAGGCGGGCTTTCCCAGAAACAGAGGTAGGCTGGATGGCCAGGAACGATCCTGTTCTGTCTTGTGATTCTGTGATTTTAAAGTATCAGATATTCACACTTTTATGGGTCACACTGTGGCTACGACCTTAAAATTGTGGATCCCACATTTGCAAGACTTGAGTGTGACCGATGGTTAACGATAAGCATAACTCTGAGTATATGTCAGAATTCATGCATAACCTTTGGAATTAAAAAGCTGATCACTAGCCTCAGAAATAAATGTCATTCAAGTAGAGGCTGTGAACTTTCTTTTCCCTCCTTGTGTTTATGTAGATTTAAACTAGGTGATCCATTTTGTAGGTAGTGTTTTTTATGAGACCAGCTTCCTTCAAGTTTTCTGGCTTAGGTCAATGTTACAGATTAAACAACTCAGTTTGTGCCAACCAGAAGTGCTATGAAAAGCTGCCTGGTATAGCTGACAGAACTCAAGATTTGGGAAAGACATGGGTTTGAGTCCCAGATCTCCCACCTTCTTTTTTTATTTGTTTTGTTTTTGGTGAGGAAGATTGGCCCTGAGATGACATCTATTACCAGTCTTCCTCAGTTTGCTTGAGGAAGATTGGCCCTGAACTAACATCCATGCAAATCTTCCTCTATTTTTTTATAGGCAGGATGCCACCACAGCATCGCTTGATGAGCCATGTGTATGTCCAGGCCCAGGATCCGAACCCACAAACCTCGGGCCACTGAAGCAGAAAGTGCAAACTTAACCACCTTCTACCTCCACCTTCTTGAAAGTCACCTGATAAATGTACACAATAAAACCTATTCTAAGGGATTTCTGGGAAGAGTAACTAGATTAATCTGTCAGAGCATGGTAAGGAGATGGAGTGTGCTTGGAGTGATTGTTGTAGTGGTTGTTAGATAGTAAATATTTTGAATTTGATCCCGCGTGGAGCACAACGGAGATGCCAGTTAAGAGTTCTGCCTCCAACTGGCAGAACCTATGCAGAGCAAACTTACTCACTGCTCCAAGCACAGAGCTGATTGTTAGCTACAGAACGGGGGCGCTGTTATTCAGGATACGAAAATCTCCTGGGCCATGATGGTTTTGAATTCTTTGGGGGAGGTACAAGGGCTGATGCCCTGGGGTATGAGAAAAAAAATCATTAGACTGGACCCAATGGTTCTCAATAGAATCACATAGGGAGCTTTTTAAAAGTACTTGTGCCTGGACCCCACCCTAAACCATTAAATCAGAATCTGTATGCATGGGGTCACGAGGAGTCTTCCCCAAGTGACGTCACTCTGCATCCAGAATTAAGAACCGCTACAGCTAGACATGGATACTCATTTAGCATATGAAGCAGAGTATCCTGCCCTGTTGTACCACTGTCTGCAGACACTGTAGCAAGTGTCTACTTTCTTTTTTTTCTTTCTTTCTTTTAAGGAATGCATTTTTTTTGGTGAGGAAGATTGGCCCTGAGTTAACATCTGTTGCCAGTCTTCCTCTTTTTTCCCTCCCCAAAGCCCCAGTACATAGTTGTACATCCTAGTTGTAAGTCATTCTAGTTCTTCGATGTGGAATGCTGCCACAACATGGCTTGATGAGTGGTGTGTAGGTCTGCTCCCAGGATCTGAACTAGGGAACCCCAGGCCATCAAAGCCAAGTGTATGAACTTAACACTGGGCCACAGGGCTGGCCCCAAGTGTCTGCTTTCTAAGTGAAACGTCCTATTTAAAGGACCTACTTTTACAAACTATCCATAAATCTAAGCAGGAGGGTCCATTGTTCTATACTCTGCTACTTATAAGGCCCAGCCTGGTGTTCTTTCAATAGTGCCTCTCTTTATGGGAAGAAGAGTCCATGGGGCCAAAGGGATATCCCCCCACCACATCCTTAACCATACTTTGGCTTCTCCAGACCCTGGAATTCTCTTTCCAACCAACCAGAGTTTCCCATCAGCCAGGATCTGTGGGAGCCCTCTTTCCTGGGTCTGTCCACTTGAGTGCAAACTGGGCACATTTCTCGGCCAAGGAGTGGCCCAGGTTGGGGAGGGGGCTGTCGGTGGGAGTGTCAATGGAACTTGGACACATGGGGGAGAGTGTCCTGCATGGGTTTGAAAGACACACACAGTGCAGGATGCAGCCAGGGTATAAAGAGGAGGAGGTGGACCTGGGACCAAGGGCTGTGGGCTGGGTAGTAAGAAGCCAGCTCTTCCTGGCCATTGTGATCCAGAACGGAACTCCAAGAAGTCAGAGAACTCTAAATTTGAATCCAGCCTCTAGCTTATCAATAAAGTATGTTTGTCATGGAAGGAGGATAGGGCACATTTTATGTTTTATTTAAGAGTTTTCAAGCTTGAATCACAACTTTTAAGTACTTAAGCATATGGCATATGGGCCTCCATTTGTACTCTTACACTAGGCCCCACAAATGTTAGAGGCGAGCCCAAAGGACTCATCTCTGCCCTGCTTCCCTCCAGGATGTTTTCTTATTTGAAATCAGCAGCCATGGAAGCTTTCCAAGGCAGTTTAAATGCAATGAGAATGTGGTCCATCAAAAATGCTGTCTGGTTTTATTGCGCAGGAAGGTTGTTAACTCTGGCAGCCTCACCAGAGTCGTCTAGGTTCTCATTGTCCCTTCAGCCTCCCCAGCCAAACCCTAATGGGGTACTGTGCCTATCAGATTTGAGGGAGGGGCCGAGAGAATTGCAATCAAGGAAATCAGCAAGTGCTGAGCTAAAAGACAGAGGCCTCCGCTCCTCTGACTTCGTTTTCAATTCACTTCATTTTAGGTTTTTTGGGGTTTTTTTTGGTTTGGTTTTTGGCAGCGGGAAAGAAAAGGAATGATCTCTGCTTTTCCTCTTGTGAAGCCTGGAGCACAAGAACTACGCTGGTCCCTTAGGAGCACTGTAAGGAGGATCGCAGAGAACAGGGACTGTTAACAGCCTACATATGAAAATGGATAAGAAATGGTCCTTCCCCCCCATTTGTTAATCTGGCAGGATTTTCTAGGGCTTTAGAAGGGAAATGTGGCTATGCTTTAAGAGAAGCTACAATAGGGAAGTGGTGGGAGTTGGGCAGAGAAGGCCAAGGGCAGAATTCAATTCACACTTTATAAATCTGGCACCAGTCTATGTGAACTGCTTTGTGAGTTGGCCTACATCAGGCAAGGAAGAAGCTTCGAGCACACCAAGAGTTATTCTCAGGCAGTCAGTTCTCCCAGTGAATTAACCAGGAATCCACAGGAGCCGGAAACTCCGGAATCCAGGCAAATGCTGTGGAGACCACTGAAGCGGTCTCTGCAGCTGCCAAAGCACCCAAGGGGGTGGCTTGGCGGGCCCTGAGAGGAAATGAAAGTCCCTGAGCCCTAGTCTCTGTGGAACATGGCATAGGCCCTAGGACAGCCCGGGGGCCCCTCCAAGGCTAAGGTGACCCCACGATGTTGCTGATACTTCCGTGAGAACAGGCAGGCAGGAAGGAGGCTGGTGTGGGAAGCAGCCTTCACACAGATGTGGACGTAAAAGAGCCTGTTTACTCAGTGATCAGTATCCTGAAATGCAAGGCTCAGGTTTCACCTGCTTAGGGAAGAAGGGCTCGTTTCCCCTTGCGCAGCCTCTGCTGTGGCACTGAGCATGTGCTGGGCTCATTGGCTTCCCAGATGCCTCTCTCAGGAAGGTGAGATTCCAGATTCAGTTTAGGTGGTGTCCCCTGGTGCCATGGGATGCTGGGATTGGGGACTCATCTGTACTTCTGCATTTGTGCAATGAGTGGGCGCTGCGGAAGAGGCAGCCCTCAGCCATCACCTCGGGGTCTGTGTTTACTGTGTATGTATCACTACGGAAAGATCAGCAACACCATCTTCCTCCCGATGCCACCACAGCGGCAAGGGCGGGATGGACCAGCTTAGAGCTCCTTGGGGAGCAGGGAGGGAATTAACCAACGCTCTCTTTTCACCACAGACAGGCCCACCCATGGCCATAGCATCCATACTGTGCACACCGTGGAAAGAGTACTCTCTTTGTGCCTTGAAGCTTGGAATCACTGGATTATTGAACTATTCTACCATTTCCCCAAAGACGGCTGAAGCAGGAAGCGTTCCTGTAGTGGAAAGGACACAAATTGTGAGCACAAAGAGCCTCCATTTGAATACTGGTTCTTCCACTTACTAACTGTGTGACCTTGGGTAAGTTATTTAAGCCTTCTGTGCCTCAGTTTCCTAATATATAAAATAGAGGTTATAAGATCTAGATCATAAAACTATCAGGCTAATTAAATTAAACTCCTGATAGACACTCAATATAAGTAAACTTCTATTAACAGAAAATGTGCTTTTTAGAGTCTCTGGTCCCTCCCTCCCTGTTACAAAGCCTTGGAGCTCCATAGGAGCGTCTGGGGCCCATTCTACTCTCTGTTACTGCGATGCTGCCTTCTGTTCACCAAACGAGTACCTCTAGATGCTCCCATTGCGAATATCATCGTCTGGATAAAACTTTCAGGGAAGGTGATTTCAGAAAACAATCTGAGGGGCTCCTTCTCTCCTTTTCCTTCCCCACCCTACCCTCCATGCCAGTCACAGAATGTGGTAAGATGCTGAGTTGGGGAATTAGTGTCTGGAGAAAGGATGGGGGATGCAGTGATGGGCAAAGGCAGTCAAAGGCCTTGACCTTGAAAAGACATCATAGGTCATCCTAGGGAGCCCCCTCATTTCACTCTGAAGTTGAAGAGCTGGATGGTGCAGAGGGGAGCTCTGAGACCCGTGCTCTTCCCTGAAGGGAGACAGGAAAGGGGCACTTTCCACATCCAAATCTCAAGGGTAAACCCTGCACCCTACTTTCCAGTGCACGTGTGGACTATCCTCTCTGTGTGTCTCACCTGAGGATGAGTATTGTCCTCTCTCCATCCCCTTGTCAAATTCTTTTCTGCATATTGGATACTATGTCTCTGCCACCACGTAATGCCTGTTATTATCATTAGGCCAAGTTATCACTGATACGTGCACTGGTGGTTTTTAAAAGTCTTAATGCTACAGTAACTGATGTTATATCTTGGCACTATTCTTCTGCCTGATCTCATCCAGAACTTCTCAGACACCTAGGACAAGATGCGTGAGTAGTATAAATTGCATTCAGTGCTGAACGTGTGTACTGAGTGTGTAATGGCAGGTCCATGCAGAGGGAGGTGGGGAAGCGTATGTGTGGAGGAGCTTAGAGAGATAGAATAAACTACTTAGAACCAGAAATGGATGGCTTCGAATTGTACAAGCATCGCAGAGCTCTTTCACAGCAATAGGGAATTTTTTTTATCAATTCTTTGTCTCATCTATCTTAGGGATCTGCAGAAATTCCAGGAGGTGGACTAGTGGCATCCTTCACTTTCCCTTTCCAGGGCTGGCTTCCCACTTTGCAAACAAGGAACTTTGGTTTGTTATTGGCAGAGATGTATGTCAATGGCCCTACGCTTAACAGAGTAAAGTTTACAAAGCACGCTGTCAGAGGAGCTGAGATGGGAGGGGAAGAGAAGGATGGACAGGGCTGTATGGCCCTTCTGCCTGGACCCAGGGAAAAGGGTTACCATTCTAGATGCTGGGGACATGCTGCTTTTCTAAAGCCTTGGTTGGCAAGCACAAACACCATCTAACTCCTTAATCCAGTTTCTAAAAGTGACTAGAGCATCCATCATCATTATTTAAAACAAACAGAAACCAAAACCAACAAACAAGTACTAATCCTTTACTTCTGTGGGCATTGTGCTCTGCAAGGGGTAGAATAAGCCTGTCTAGCAATGATTCGCAGGGACAGGAAGGGAACTGCACAGCCGTCCCAGCGATGCCTGGGACGAGGGCTGGGGTAGGAGTCTGAGGCCAAGCTCCCACACTCATTCACCGCAGTCACCCTGCCCTGGGCCTGGCCTGGGAAGTCCCCTACAGGGCCCTTGGGCAAGTCCTATGTAACATTATCATTTACAACACGTTCGTATGGCCACTGAGTCACCTGAAAGGTGAGGCCAGTCAGCTTGGCAACTAATTGTCCCTAATCTATAAAGGCCACCAAAATGTCACAGGAATCAATGTGCATTGATCTCATTCCCTTTTCCAGTGCTCTTGAGAGGAAGAAAGAAAACGTTCCTTACTAGGACAAGCCTATTGCAGTTGCGTGTCTCTGAGAAATGGCATGATGGTCATCAACCGAAAATTATGATCACAGATAGCTGAATCCTGCCGATGAAAAGTGTTCAGCACAATGTTCTTTATAGGAATGCGTTATTTTATCTAAATTTTAAACACTTTACTGTGCCATCAACAAATTGAGGCTTTGAAAAAGTGCAGAAGAAAGCAGCCATGAAAAAGAACCACAGAAGAACAGGAAAAGCTTTGCCAATTTTTCTCAGTAGAATGTTCTTATTGGCGCTGAAAGGGAACCAGTAAGAACCTAGTTTGTAAATAATATTTAATAAAAGACAATTCATTTCTCTGCATTCCCACTGAGTATTGGGCTAATATTTTTTAAATATCAGGTTGAAAGAATATTAAATCATGCGTTGTCCCAAGTCGCCATTATGACCTGGTGGTATTCTTTAAAAAAAAAAAAATTCTTTTCTAGAATAAATAACTAAAGACGTACGGAAGTTGTTCACGGACCAGATACAGCAGAACCACTGTCCTCGAGACGGCCAAATGGGTGTCTCCCCTGGGAAGAACCTGCTGAAGAAAAACGGTAGACTGAAGAGCTGAATATGGCCCAGTTTTCCTGGTGGTCTTAATTACTGAACCAGTTTGATTACATGGTTAATCAAATCAACTGCACATTACTTTAAATGGCTGGGGGGGGGCGGGGGAAGCACATTGATCCTTTTTTGTAAGTGGTAGTTTATGTCAAACAAACGTGGTCTGTCGTAAGTATCTTCAGGGGATGAAATTTAATATTGTTCTTTGATAAAATTTTCCAATGATTAAATGCCTTAAAATCCAAACATTATTTTGCATGTCTAACCTAAACTTTCTTGGTGTAAACCTATTTTCTCTTTGTCCAAAATCACTTTCAAAATGTGGTTGTTGCCAGTGGCCTTAGTAGCATAGTAGTGAGCATAGCTGCATTCCAAAACATGGGTGGTCCTCCTTGCAGCTTCATTGCCCACTCTGAAAAAATTACCCATCTCGTAAGAATAAAATTCCAACTCCTTAATGTAGGTTAAAAGGCCCGTCTGTGATCTATCTACTCACTCCCCTCTTCACCTCTCTGATCTCATCTCTTCTCACTCTATGTTTATTCTGTTTTAGGCACACTGGCCTCATAGCTGTAAAAACACTAGACACAACCTACCCCAGGTCCTTTGCACTTGCTACTTATTCTACCTAGAACCAATGTTCCCAGATATCTACCTAGCACATTCCCTCACATCATTTAGGTTTCTGCTAAATGTCTCCTGACCATGGAGGCCTTCCCTGATACCTCTACATAGAAAAGCTATTCTATAGTTTGCTAGTCCATAAATTTCTCCATTAGTCTATAAATTCTCCAGTTTTTTTTCCTTCTTAACATGCTTTCCCTTAAATATTTATGTATCGATTGTCTGTCTCTGCCATAGATTATAAGGTTTGTGAGATCAGGGCCTTTGTTTTTGTTCACTGGAATATCCCCTATACCAATTATAGTTCTTTTATAAGTATAATTGATCATCTCCATGTGACAGACATTGAGACACGTACCAAAATCAGAGGAGTACCAGAAAGATGTGGAAGCAGCCTTTTCCAGGGTGGGGAAGGGAGCGTGTCAAGGGGCTATGAACTTGGGGAGCGTTTCTTTCTCCTGTTCTCCAGCAAAGATAGCAGCACAAACTTTTTTCTTCCAGAGCTCCTTCAATTTTTTAAACTATGCAATTGTCTTATTTTGATTGCTTTTGCAAGTCTTAATGATCTTCTCTTTATGTTTAGACTAATTTTTCTCGGTCATAAAATATTTCTAACATTGAATTTTCTCTTAAATGAAAAGGTTAATTTTATGGTTGCAAAAAGGTATGACATGTTTTGTCAAGTAATTGGTTTTGATTCTTGCATTTAACCTGAAGTCATAGGTTTCAGCAATATTAATATTGGACAAACTCAAGCAATTTTATTTGTTTATTTTTTGGCGAGGAAGATGGCTGCTGAGCTAACATCTGTGCCAGTCTTCCTCTTTTTTGTTATGTGGGACACCACCACAGCATGGCTTGATGAGTGGTGTGTAGGTCCACACCTGGGATCCAAACCCACAAACCCTGGGCCACCAAAGCGGAGTGTGTGAACTTAACCACTACGCCACGAGGCCAGACCCAACTCAAGCAACTTTAGAGGCTCAAATTGGGCTAGGCTCAGGGAAAATACCAGGAGTTGAGGTATTTATCTGATGCTCACCTGTGCATTTGGGCAGAATGCCCACTACGAATGTAAGCTCCATGCAGACGGCAGCATGCAGGCTCATTCGTCACAGCAAGAGCCGCCCAGTACCTCGCCGAGTGCCAGGTAGTGATGACTCTGTTAGTGAACAATTTGTTCTGCGTCAGCTCTAGTGTCTTCAGTCAGTGCTTTTGCTTCATCCCGATGTTCTTGGATATTTTACTTTGTTTTAGTAATGTATTGTTTCTTCACCTCCTACTCCCATAAAAAGATGCTATCTTTCTAGATAGAAGTTGAAATGCTATCTTCTCAAGAAGTGCTTTAACTGTGAGCACCCCACATCTTACTTCTCAGTACTTCAGCTTCTCTTCCCAGCAAAATCAACGCCTCCTGCAGACTTTGAAACACATAATGAAGCTAACTCATTTTGTTTATCCATACAAAGAGTTTAGGCTTCATTTGAGACTTTGGCCAAGATTTAGGACAGTTCCTATGTTGTCAAACATGTTTAGCCAAACCAAAGGGGAATTTCATTACACTGCAGCCTACACAACAAGGAGAGAGAGACAAGTGGCAGCAAGTTATGGGAAATAGAAGAAAGACCTTTCTCTTACCTCTGGGGATTGTCAATGGCTGATATGGAAGACTACACTGGAACAAAGGTTGCATTGCTGGCTTGTGTAGTTTATGCTCTACTTGTACTACATTATTATTGACTAGTTCTATTGTCTTGGCGGACAATAGAGGGTTTTATTTCAACATTATGTACAGAATGCTTGTATGGTCTCTTTCTTCCCTCATCCAGATGCAGGAAGATATTTGGTATCGGATTTCCTGAAGGAGCCATGTCAAAATGAGGAGGTATAAACATTTCCTTTTTCCCTCCTCCCCCCATGTCAGCTTTCAAAGTCCAGTAATTCTGTTGTTTGTGATAGAAGAGTAAGTCATAGCAGATTAGAGTGCAGCCTTCTTGGGCAACTCTGCACAAACAAAAATGAGCTGCAAAACAGGATCCTGAAAGGATGATTTCCATTTCAAACACCTGAAGAGTAGGTCTTTAAGTAATTTAGGGGAAAAAAATGGTTTAAGCATAAATACTCAGAAAATTCTGCTTTTAGGTAAATCTCATTTTTCTTCCCTCTCCCTGTTCCTACTTCATCAAATACATAGGCAAAATCAGAAGTTTTATATGCCCAAATAGATACACAAATATACAATGCATAACCAGTGTACATTCACAGTAATTGTTTCAATTAAATCATTGCTTACTAGAGTCATCTGTTGGGATGCGTATTCAGTGATGTCAAACTTTGTATTCAACTGACCTTTATGTTCCATCTGATTCCTTGATTTTCTCTTCTCATTGATAAGTCAGGGATTATCCTTAAATAGATAGTCCCATGCAGGCAGCAAGTAGATTGGGACACAGTCAACATAAAGTCAAGAATTAAGAAGTCTTTTTTTTTTTAATTTAAACAAGAAGACAAAAATTATTCCAAATAATTCACTACAACAATCCAATGTCATTGTCCTAAATTTCCTAAATTATCCATAGCAGCTTCAGTAATTAAGGACAGTTCCTTGTTAGATGACAAACCCCAGTCCCCCACATAGGTTCAGCCTTAATTATCCCCCATTAGCCTGTTTCATCAAAAGTTTGACCTGGTCCGATTATTTCACTGTTAAGTAACTGTCACCTGAAGCTATGTTGACCTGTCTCTTGCCAAAGAAAATTGGTGCAATGGGAGTATTGCATTTGTGCCAACTCGTATATTTAAACTTTCTATGTTCCAGTTTCCTCATCTTGAAAATGAAAATGCTTCATCAGTCTCAGAGGGATGAGAGGTGAGCAGATAATGTCCATAAGACCCCCTGTACTTGCAGAGTGGAGGGAGTGGAGGGTTAGAAAAGGAAGCACATTGGACTTAAGATGATGATGATCATTATCTATTGTTTGATGTATATCTTTTAAGTCACTGACTGAGTCCATTTCATAATTAAATCATGGGCACAATTTCTGCAAAATAAGCTGCTACATTTTTGACAGCCTTAGCAGAAGCTGAATTGATTTTATTGCCTCACTAATCAACACGAGCTCAATTCTCTGGGGAAAGAAAAGAAACACTCCCACATTACATAGCTTCTCTCCCTTTTAGTCATACTGCCACCACCTCCGTTCCAAGTCTTATCACACCACACCTTGAGTGTTGCAGTAACTTCCCAACTGACCTTCTTCCCTCCTCTGATTCATCCTGCAGATTGTCCTTACCATTTGCTTAGAGCAAAGCCAAGTCGCCAAGCTCCTACTTAATAGCTGTGACCATCTCTTCACTGCCTACGGAATTGAGATCAAACCATGTAACCTAAAAATCTGTCTCCCAACTCTTCCTCCAGTCTTAAGTCTTACTACTCCTCAAGGCTGAACTCCAAATGCAACTTATTTTGGACTATTTTCTAATCATAGAGTGTCTTTCTAGCCTCCATGTTCTTAGCTTAGCTCTGCCTTCCAATCTTTATCAACAGGAAGTCCGCCCTTCAGCTCCAAACATTATCCCCACTACAGCCAGAATCCCTTCCATTTCAGATTTCTGGAGCACACAGTCTGCATCATAGCTATGGCAGGTCATCACTGCTTGGAATAGCATATGCATGGGCACAGGTCTAGCCTACACCACACCAGGCTGCAACCCAACAGAAGCAGAGGTCACATCTTGCAGGGCACAGTGCCTCGTGCAATGCCTTATTGGAAGAGGAAGATGGAATTAATTGAATATTCACTGAGTGAATAAATGAATAAAATCAACGAAAAAAATAGAACTATAGGGAAAAAAGCAGAGGCAGGACTATGATTTTTTAAAAAGTGGAAATACATCATTTTCCATCAGTAAGGTAATTAACATACAATATGAAAAAAATGCTATAAGCCATTTCTTATGAAAATTCCAAGTGGAAGATGGTAACTTTGTACCAGGACTGAATGCTCACATGTAGCCTACCTTCATTAGGACTAAATACTCTCTACTTAACACCATGCTTTTGCAGGTCAAGGCAGCTGAATCTTTACCATTGATGGACACTCAGGTATTTCAGAAATAGGCTGATTATTTACATCATTAAATGCCTTGTAGTTAAAGTATCAACAAATCCATGGTTAATTCACAAAGATGATTCAGTCCACAAGATAGTGCATGTCTGGATAACGAATTCCATTAAAGCTGTACAGAAATTCAGAGCTGGACGTCTGAAAGCATTTCCAAAGATAATGTTTACTCTAGTCCTTAAATAGCCTGGCAAGGAAAAACGTAAAAGGGAGACACTATCACAATCATTAAAACAATTGAGAATGAGCTAATGAAATACCCTTACCCTATATTTTAAAAATTTTCAATGGGAAATAACCCAACAGAATTTATTGATATTATAAGGCTTTCTTCCTCACACAATAAAAAGTAATTACTATACAATTACATTGCCAATTGTGTGCCAATTTAATTAAGGAAGCAACTTAAATATGCCTTGCATACATTATTCTTTTATAGCAAAAGGCATAGCATTACACAGGTCTCAAATATTTCCTGTCTTCCAAGTGTGAAATGATAGACACACTCTGGATGTCTTATATGTGCTTTCCCATAAATGTCACTTTCAGGAACATATAACATAGCTTCACAGCCCAAGGAATAAAAAGAATTTGAAATCAAAAGGCTGTTTTCTCCCTTGTGTTTCAGATCATTTACACTGTGGAGTCCTGTTGATCACCTGGTGTCTGTTGGCTTCACTGACTTTGACGACATATGTATAATAGTAGATGAAGAGGTTGTCTGAGTGGTGTGATTTTAAGGGTGGATGCCAGAAATTCTACCAAGGAAGCTTTCACTTTGTCTTTCAAGTCTTTGCTCCTTTCAAAATTGGAACTAACCCTCCAAAAAGCAAACTTTTAAAACTCTCACCAATCATTTGTATATTGGTGCTAATGGAGGATCTGAGAGCTTAAGGCCTGGGAAAGAGGACAGGAGGGATTAGCAAGAGCAATAGGGATGGGGGAAGACAAATTTAGAGGAAAGCATGTAACCAAGGAAAGTTGGGTAGAGAAGATTATCCTATCTGAACCTTGCCTACTTCCCAGTTTTGGCTATGGTCCCTCCTGGATACACTCTTGTGATCAATTAAATCTATCATGAACCATACATGTGAAAGTGGTGGAACTTCTGCCAAGAGATAGCGACATCAGGTTCTTAAAGATAACCCTCTTACTGATAAAAGCAGTCATATACAGCAAATTGAACAGCAGAAACACATTGAAGGAAGATGTTTCAAGCACTTAAAATATTATTGTGAGAAAGACCACGTAATTTATCACTCAAATGAGGACACAAAAGGGGTCACCATTTATAATTCTTTCAGGATGACGGGAAGTCAGGCAGGCTAGAAAGGATGGTTTTCCTACTTATAATTCCATTTTTGGCCATGAAAAATGATTGCTATCTTTCTGGTGTATTGGATAATTAATTTTCATCTTTAATTATTCTTAAGATTTGAATGATTGATTCATAGCTACTACTGTTTACAAATGGTATACATTTTCTAATTCCTGATCAAGGTTATAGCAATGTATTAGATGCTTAGTTAGCCTAATGAATCGTTCCCTGGAAGCTGACCTTGGCGTGAAGAGTGGCAGGCACACAGGGCTGCAAACAGAGTTCGATGCTTCTCCAGCAGGAAGTCAATTCTTTCACGCAGCATAGAGGTTACTCCTGGAAGACTGAGACAGGAAGGATCTGGAAAGGAAGCTGAGCCTTTGTAAGAGGAAAGGAAAGCTTTGTAGGCATTGAAGGAAAATGCTGAATAAGAAAGAATGAAAAAGAGTTCTTAAAAATCTCTGTAACAAAGCGAGGGAACGGCTAATTTATTTTACAAAGATAAGCTAGAGTTTTACCTCCATGTTTCCATAAATTGCATTGGACTGATTCCCCTGATCTCAAGCTATGGCTACTCTTCTCCTTCCTCTACTTGCAAAGTAAAAACTGTGGGATTCAATCAACCACAAGTAGAGGCTCTGATGGCCCGAGGATAGGCTCTGTCGCTGGACTAGACTCTGCATCGCATGGAGTAGTTCTTTGGCCTGTTTTGACTTTGTTTTCTCTGCGTAGGGCATAGAGAGGATCACTCAGGAAGTGTGAAGGTGACCCTCCCCAGTGAATTGAACACCAACAAAAGTGGTGCTGAGAATGATGCATGGATTTCAGTAGAAAGACATACAAATGCTTTCATTCTGTGCTATGGTTTGTGTCAAAAAAGCAGAAGTTGCATTTAATGTGATCACATGCACATATCAGGCCCTGATTTTCCTAAATTGCACTTACTAAGTGGAATTCCTCTACTAAAGCACAGACCCATTTTTCCCCCAAGGGACATACTATTTTAGTTCTCCAATGAAACTCGACTCTGCACAGTTCAAGGTTGAGCCAAGGCTGTAATAAATCTACCTTTAAACACTTCCATTTATTTATCAGGAGATTTTAAATTATTTGATTCTATATACTCTATTTTAATAGAACAGAATGCCTAGAGCCATTGAAGGTAATCCATTAGCCTTTTCACCTACTTATTCTCTGTTTATCCACTCGCTTTGGTTAGAAACAAATATTTATTACAATGCTATTGACTGAGTAAAACAGACAATGAATAGTTTTGCTGATAGTTTAGAACATGGAAAAAGCTAACAGCAACTTTTTCACATTTCTTTTCTCCCACTCTTCCACCGCTGTCAAAGAATGTCAGCTTTAGTCGAGTCTTCTAAATGTGTTTTTTAAAACCTCTAAGTAAACTTCATTTTGAAATCTTTAAAATGCCAGCCGTGAGCATCTCTTTGAGCACAGCCTTTAGTGGAGCAGCTCAGTTGTCATGGTGAAATGGGTCAGTGCTGTTTGCCAGGCAGCCCATGAAACTGCGAGCAGGCCGCTGGTGTGGTGCTAGCAACGCAGGCCAAGCGGTCCCCAATCTATAGCTGAATCTAGGTCATTCAAAGGGCTTCTTTGATGCTGCAGCTGTCCATGTGGGACTTCCATCTCCAACAGGATTCACAAAACTCTCGCGCACACTAGGCGTCCTCTGTAGCTATAAACATTGCCATTTTGCTAGATTCCCTCTTTCCACTGGCCACGTGTTATTCTTTGGGTTAATTGAGGGTTCCTAGCCATGTGAGCTAGAAAATATTCTGTGTGTGTGTGTGTGTGTGTACACGAAAGACACAGAGAAACAGATCTTGCTCTGGAGCCTGCATACTGAAATTGCCCCCATTCAAATGCATATTTCTGCAGAGTGAGCTAAATATTAATATCACATTCCTCCGTTAATGTAAACACCAGCAGCAAGATTTGGCGGCTCATAAAAAGAGGAAGAACGTGGGCTTTTCTCCATACACAGCACGCGCGTTTTTTTTTTTCCCGAGTACCATTTAAGTTAAGACCATGTCTACAGTGTGTCTGAAATGGCAGGAATTCGGTAAGGTTGGAGGGGAGCTAAGAGAGCAGAGGGCTTGAGCATCTCGGTGCACTTGGCTGTTTAACAGAGCTCCGGTGCTCAGAAAACGCTAAATTGTCCTTCCATGTTGGAGCTGTACATTATACATTTGGGCCCATTTATTTGACATTACTTTTTAAATATTCATTACCTTTTTCTGTCCTCTTTAAAAGCAGTGATCTGCATTTTGAATGTAGACAAGTAGTCTTCCTCAGCGTTTTATTTTTATGATTCATTTTTTGGATAGTTCGTTTTCCCATTTTTGATACATTTTTTAACTGAAGAGCAAACATTTTTAAATTATTTGTCCAAATATGAGTTAGGATTTCCAAATTTTCAGGCTAACTGCCAAATTCACAAACACACACACACATACACTCCTAGTATGTCACATGCTGCTACCTCATTTGCACTCTATAAAAATCTTGAAACAAAGGGTCTTTTCTCAATGTAACTAAAGACAAAAAAATTAAAAGCCTTCCTATTTCTTGAGGTAGCAAGAGTTCTATTTATCCATCTCTTTCTTCAAAGAAAAGTATTTAAGTAAACAAATAAACAGAAGGAGACATAAAGCCCCATTGCAAGGCCCTGGAAAAGAGAAGAGGAAGGCGATGCTTGATGGAATGGGGGCCATGTGGAGAGATTAACCTTGAAAAGGAAGCAGAGAGGAAGAAAGCAAGAATGGGTACCATTATGCACTGAATTGTGTTCTCCCCTCAAATGTGTATGTTGAAGCCCTAACCCGCGGTACCTCAGAATGTGACTGTTTTTGGAGATATGCCCTTTAAAGAGGGAACTAAGGGGCTGGCCTGGTGGCGCAGCGGTTAAGTGCGCACGTTCCGCTGCCTGGAGGCTCGGGGTCCGCCGGTTCGGATCCTGGGTGCGGACATGGCACCGCTTGGCAAAAGCCATGCTGTGGTAGGCATCCCATGTATAAAGTAGAGGAAGATGGGCATGGATGTTAGCTCAGGGCCGGTCTTCCTCAGCAAAAAGAGGAGGACTGGCAGTAGTTAGCTCAGGGCTGATCGTCCTCCAAAAAAAAAGAGGCAACTAAGGTTAAATGAGGTCATATGGGTGGGCCCTCATCCAAGAAGACTTGTGTCCTTATAAGAAGAGGGAGACCAGGTCTGTGTGCACAGAGGAAAGGCCATACGAGGACACGGTGGGAAGACAGCCATCGGCAAACCAAGGAGAGGGGCCTTAGGAGCAACTAACCATGCTGACACCTTGATCTTGAGCTTCCAGCCCCCAGAACTGTGAGACAATAAACCTCTGGTGTTTAAGCCACCTCTGTTGGTATTTCGTTATGGTAGCACTAGCAAACGGAATACAGTTACAAACACAAACACACTTGGAAGGTGATGTACAGAAATTTGAGCAAATGTTGGCCTTAGCTACGCATTTAGGAGCGTTAGTCATGAAAACAGCTACCATTTCAATCAGTGTTTGTTACGTGTCAGCGTGCTAAGAGCTTTCATGCATTGTCTCACTGAATCTTTCCTGTAATGCTAGGAGACGAACACCATTATTGCCCCTATTTCATAATAGGGAAATGTGTGTGTGCATGCAGATGCGTGTGCAGGTGGGAGGGCAGGTGACTAAATTGACCAGAACCACAAAAGTGGTCATTGGTGGTCAGTCAGATGTAGGTAGTTTCCCTCTAGACCTCATGCTTAACTACCACACAACAGGCACATCTCCAACCACATGGCCTCTCTGAGGTCCTTCCAGAAAAGAACATATCTTCCCATTCCCATCACTCTGTGTCAGGAGATACAGCCTCCCTGAGTCCTCCTTGAATTTTATTTACCAATTCAAAGCCCAGGTGAGATTCCAGCTACCCACAGAAGCCCACTCATGCTCTCAGCTTCCTCTGTATCCTGGAGTATAGTATTCAATAGCACTGCCTGCCTAGTGCTGGGAATTATCATGAATTAGCTGCCTGGGGATATCTTCTGTGTCCATCTCTAGAGAAAAAGCTTCTTGAGGGAAGGGACTATGTCATGGACCTCCTCCCCAGCATCTATTACTGATCTAGCATATAAAGATATTTAAGAAACATTATTTACCTACAGCTTCCAAAAACAAATTTCAGTATTGACACTGTAAATAAACTCAAAATCTATAAAAACACCTCAATCATAGTTTAGGATGTGTGATTTCAGCTGTGTCAAGAGTCTGGCCTGCCTTGCCCCTTTGAGACTCTATATGGGTGTGGTGACCAAAGATGGTTATACAAGGAAAGGTGAGGGGCAAATCCAGTGGCCCCAGGCTGAGTTCTGAACCATCTTGTATCTCCTACTCAAGAATCCCTGTGTTCACCTAGCACACTCATTTTCAACACTCACCAGTTTCTCAATTAGACAATTTGTTCTGTAGAAGATGCAAAGTTTTAAAGCCAGACAATGAATGACTGAGGAACCTTAAGCAATTTAATCTTTCTAAACCTCAGTTTCTTATTTGCAAAAGGATGATAATAATTCTTACCTCAGCATCCCTGCCAGAGCCTCATGGGATTGCGGTAAGGATGAAAAGAAGCAATACGTAAGACGCCTGTCACACAAAAAATATCCAATGGATGTAAAAGCCGCCTTCTCTCGCTTCTTCCTGTGCCAATTTTTAAAAAAAGTCAACCAATATCACTAGTAATTAAATTTCTCTGCGTAGCCATTCAAACAGGTCTCGAATCATATTGGTATTTAACATTTGATTAAAGATTTGCTGTTCACAAAGGGCTTTTATGAGCATTAACATTTGATCCTTAGTAAAAGTTCCACAGAGGAATCAAAGCGAGAATTATTACCGTCTCAATTTTAGAGGAGAAAATAAAAACCACTTTAAGTCCCTTATAGAACAAGTTACTCAAACAAACTTGCTCACTAGAAAGTCACAAAGCTCCATCTGAAACCCAGAAAACCAGAATCTTTCTGGGAAAGCACAACGATCCCCAGACTGGGCTCTGGGTTAAGTGACTGGTCTGAAAAACACAACACGGGACATTTAGAACATGTTCTCTGGACGATCACGACACAGGGCTCTGCTTCTTTTTCCTCCAATCGTCCTCAAGTTATGCTCCCTTCTAGGGACGTTCTCAGTATAAAGGAGAAAATTATCCCCATCCCATTTCCAGTAGCCTAAGAACATTGTGACATCTATGCAATTCTCTTCCACCTAAGAGGAATGGCGAAGAGGCTGGGAAGGACCGTGTGCATTGCATAGCCTGAGGCAAATTATTTCACCTGCTGGGGGCTCAGTCAGCTGTAAAATAGCAGCAATTCAATTGTATTTCTGTGAGAAATAATTCATGAAAATGCTAGTGATATGGTTTGTTAAGTTTGCAAATGTATTAATCTAAAAATAATAAAGCAAGAAAGGACCTTCTGAAAAGTAAAGAGAGGGACAAAAAAATTGAAAAATAGTGGCCAGCCTGTTGGCATGGTAGCCAAGTTCAAACATTCTGATTTGGCGGCCAGGGGTTCACCGGTTCAGATGCCAAGCACAGACCTGCACATCATGTAGGACCATCAAGCCATGCTGTGGTGGCGTCCCACATACAAAATAGAGGAAGATTGGCACAGATGTTAGCTCAGTGACAATCTTACTCACAAAATAAATTTAAAAATAAATTTTAAAATACAATTGCAAAAGAATACCACGTACAATGAGACAAAAAGACATAAAATACTTAGGAATAAATTTAACAAAAGCTGTCCAAGATCTTTACACAGAAAATGATAACACCTTGCTAGAGAAATTTTTAAAAATTTGAATAATGGAAATGTATAACATGTTTATGGATTGGAAAACTCAGTATTGTTCTCCATTCTTACCAAATTAATCTATAGATTTGATGCATTCTCAATCAACATGCCAGTGGGTGTTTTTTTTTTTTTTAAAGAAATTGACAAGCTGATTCTAAAATGTGTACAGAAATGCAAAAGATCTAAGGGAAAAAAATAATTTTGAAAAAAGACAAACAGAATTGAAGAACTTACACTACTTTCTTAAGACTTAGTA
Source organism: Equus asinus (assembly GCF_041296235.1). Taxonomy (NCBI): domain Eukaryota; kingdom Metazoa; phylum Chordata; class Mammalia; order Perissodactyla; family Equidae; genus Equus; species Equus asinus. The sequence continues at coordinate 48,511,813 of NC_091813.1, forward strand.
TGAAGCTACAGTAGCCAAGATGGTGGAATAGAATAGAGAGTTCAGAAATAGACCCAAACGCACATGAGGACCTTGTAGTAGGCAAAGATTTCTTAGCTAGGACAGAAATAGCACTAAAAATCAAATAAAACTGATTAAATTGGACTTTATCAAAATTAAATCCTTCTGTTCTCTTCAAAATAAAATATCAAGAAAATTAAAAGGCAGACTGGGAGAAAATATTTGCAATACATATAACTGATAAAGAAGTATATCCAGAATATATAAAACACTTTGTCAATTCAATAAGATAAACAACTTAATTTATTAAAAAGGGCAGAAGACTTGAGTGGACTCTTCACAAACATATATGAATATTCAATAAGCACATGAAAAGATGCTCAACATTAGACATTTGGGAAATGCAAATTAAAACCACAATGCGCTATCAATTCATGCCCACCAGAATGGCTAAAATTAAAAAGATTGGCAATATGAAATACTGCCAAAGATAAGGAGCAACTGGAATTCTCATACATTGCTGGTGAGAGTGTAAAATGGTGCAACTACTTTAAAAAGCAGTTTAGAAGTTTCTTACAAAGTTAAAAATAGACTTACCATAAACTAAGCAATTTCACTCGTAGGAACTTACTCAAAAGAAATGAAAACAAATGTGCACACAAAAGACTTCTACACAATTGTTCATTGTTCATAGCTCTTTATTCATAATAGTCAAAACCTACAATCAACCCAATGTCCATCAATAAGTGAATAGATAGACCGATTTTGGTGTAGTCATACAAATGAATACCCTACTCAATAATAAAAAGAATGAACTATTAATACCTACCACCAAAGGGATGAATCACAAAAACATGCTGAAGGAGAGGACACAACATGAAGTAGTACACAGGGTTATAATTCTATCATATGAAATTATAGAGCTGGCAAAATTAAGCTATAATAGTAGAAATCAGATTAGTGGTTTCCTAAAGTGGAGGAGGGGGGAATCGATCATAATTGGCACCAGGGAACTTTCTAGAGAGGTGGAGATATTTTATATCTTGATGCGGGGCGGGGAGTGGTTCTGCAGTGTCATGGACCAGTATATTTTAAATATGTAACTTTAATGCCTGTAAATTGTACTTTTAAAAAGCTGATATTTTAAAAGCTGAGCTTGGTCAAACTTCCTTAAACATTTTTTTCTCTCACTTCATAAAAATGAGTATCCTTCTCTTCTAGAAGAGAGATTAGTTTACACTGAGGGCTACTGACTTTCCTGAGCTCCCCTCTCAGATGTTCCAAACGCTGTTCTCCTCAGACCCAAGTTCCAATATTCTTAAAATGGTGAGTGGTGAAAGAGGGTTATATTTCTAAAACTACTCAAAAGATTAGACAATAAGTAGACCTACAAACAAAAGAAGTTCCAAAGGCTGTTTAAAAATGTTTTATTATGGAAAATCACAAACATACGTAAGAAGAGAGTACAGAATAATGAATCTTTATGTTCCTGTCACCTGGCTTCAACAGTCATCCTTACATGGCCAATCCTGTTTATCTGATTGCCTACACTCCACTTCCCCAGCCTCCTGATGAATTATTTTAAAGCAAATCCTGAGTGTCATGTCATTTCATCTATAAAGACAAGAAGCTCTAGAATTGTCATTCATTTGCTCTGTGTCCTCTGCCTGAAATGCTTACCCCTTTGCCCTGCTGACTCCTTCTCACTTGTCAGACGAGATCTTTTCAGAAATACCTTCCCCGACCTCCCTATTGAAATAGCTCACCTCTACCTCAGCCTCGCTATTTTTTGTCCTGATAATTTTTCACAATTTGTAAAAGTCACTGAGTTTTGTCTGTCTTCTCATCTATACCCAAAGTGCCACTGGGACAGCAGTAGCACAATGCCTGGAAGGTAGGTCCTCATTGTTAGTGAATCATCTGACCAGACAATCGGCTACAACTTTTCAAAGGTCAATAATCAGCATTTCTTCTATAAGTGTTGATGCTGTGGATGACCACCAAAAATGAGTTGGCGTTGCTTTTTCATAATTTCCTGAAGCCATAAATTTCCTAAGGCACAACGTAGGCATCAAGTAGAGCAGATAGGTGTTTCCTCTTTTGTGTGTTTTTATAAGAACCACGGAATGTTTAAGTGGAAGTAGCTTGAGAAATAATCTATATTCATAGATTTGTTGGCTTTTAGAATGAAAAGAATCCTTAGATAACATTTTGTTCAACGGGGTTCTACCTCTTTCAGTTAACACATGAGAACACATAAGCAGCCCATACTTAATGTTGTAGAAGCTGTGCTTTACAAATGGCCATAATCGGAGAGCTTTGTCTAGAAATATAATCCATTAACTTGAATGAGAATCTAATCTCATGAAATATTAGAAAAATGATTCAATTTTATATTATCTATACATAGTATACTCAGTTTAGCCATTTATTCAACAAATATTTATTGCACACCCATTATGTACCAGAAATTCTTCTGGGTAGTTGAGGATATATCAGTTGGGGGTATAGTAACATTAGAATGGGAGCAGAGATGGAGTAAGATACACCTTTAAATACAGAAGTACCCAACATGCCTAATATTCATCTTTGAGTTTCAGGTGATCCAAACTTAGTCATTCAACCTAGTCTGATTCATACAGAAAAGCATCTTCTGTTTCACTTTCTCCAAGAAGTTATGTTAACTATTCTGTCCATTTTCCTCATCATTCATTTGCTCTTGTCAGAGGTCTAGTCCCAAGATGTGGTTGGGGAAATATGTGCCACTGATATGTTCTCTGGCACTGAGTGTGGAGTTGGGGGCAACCTCAGAGGCACAGGGTCAGGAGCAAGAGAGGTGGGGCTGGGCAGCAAACTGTCTTCCCTATAGTCTCAGGTTGATGTCACTGCTCCGAAATCTGTCTCTCCAACGTTCTCTCATACCACCACCACAAGCAAGGGAGCTTTCCTATTCTCTGATAGAATTCTTCTCATTCCCTGAATATTTACTTGGCTTTCCTGGGAATTCTAGCTAGATTGCTGCTTTGTCTGGAGACCATGAGGTATCCACTTGGGATGACAACGATGTAACAGCAGGAAAGCCAGTCTAACAAGTGTGGAGTTTTGAAACAATGGGATACTGCAACTGCAGTATTTTTTCCTCTCCTAGAAAAGAAGGTAACATGTACATATTACATTTTTAGAATTATAAAATAATGCAGATTTCTTATTTTAACAGCTCAGATCTCAGTTGCCAAGTAACAAAACCCACAAGTTCTCGTATTTTCCATGCGCTTTCAAAGTTTATGTTGCTGGCATACTTCAGGGCAAGGAGGAACTTGTTGCTAAATATACTGAATGTTCTTCCTACCAGAAATTTGGGGATTTCTCAGAACAACCTGGGGGGTTGAAGGGGTGATTGAAAAGTCACTGCTGGCTTTTCCTTTCTGAGCTGTTGATTCTCTTACTAATGAAAGACAAAGACTAATTGTTCTCCCCATGATGAATGTCGCTTTGAGAAGCCAGAGGCACTTCTGAAAAGATGGAGCATTAACCCTGGTGAGTTCAGAAAAGGGCATGTTGGAGAACAAGACTAAGATTCTATCTTCTTTCAGGGGCTTTTCTAACAATCCTAAACCTGCAAAACTCTAGTCAGGACACAGAACTAGATGCCCAGCCTTGTGTCTTGTCTTTCGGTTCCACGCTCCTGCTGAAAACTAATATCTCCCTTCTCTAAATTCATTAGACCTTATGTTCTATTTAAGCTCCTGGTACTCATCATATGCAGTGCCTGCTATGGGTGCTATCGTGCATGTGTTACACCCCTAACTAGATCACAAGCTTCCAGGGAACAGGTGTAGCTCATACTTCTTGTATATCCTCTACTGCTCTAGGGTAAACGCTCTCTGTGTAAGTTCTAAATAAATGTATGTTAAGTGACTGACTATTCCATATATGCCTGAGCTAAGAGAACATAAGTAGTATCTGCTGACAATATTCCCCAAGTTCCCTGTTTCCTTCGCTAAAACCCAAACAACCACACACACACACACACCCCTATAGATACTAAAAGGAAAGTCTATTCTCCACTTCCATTGGCCCCACTTCTTAAATTCCCAAGGCCTATCCTGATTTCATATAGGAAAATATATTAATCATAGTGCCTGTGCTTAGTTTGGTTGTTGGTGCTCCTCAGCATTGTGCCTAGGGCTGCTCTCTTAGCAATCACTCCACGTTATAGCTTCTGTTACCATCTACATGCTGGTGACTGTCAATTTCTACCTGCAGACCAGCTGTCTCCTCTGAGCATTAGACTCATGTAACCAGTTGCCTACTGGACATCTTCATATGGACATCCCAAAGGCATCACAACCCCTGCATGACCTAAACCAGATTCATCATCTTCCCTCTTCAAACCTGCTTTTACTCTAGTGTTTATGATCTCTGAAAATGGCATCACCATCAACCCAATTACCAAAACCAGAGGGCCTCCTCTTCACCTGGCTAACGGTCGACCAATCATCAACGGCCGCCAGCTCCAGCTCCTCCGTGTATCTCTTTATCTCCCTGGTCACGAGGCAAGTCTAAGTGCCAGTGTCTCTCACCACACTACTAAAGTCTTGTTCTAACTGGTCTTTCTACAGTTGTCTGGTTTTAACCTCTTCATGTAGTTTAATGTTGAAGCCAGAGTGATCTTTATAAAATATAAATTTGATCTCATTGCTCTGTGCCTAAAGATCATTCGATAAAGTCCATTGTTCTTAGAGATAAAGCAAAGTTCCTTAACTTGGCTTACAAGCTCCTGCGTGGCATCATCCCTGCCACTCTAGTCCCCAAATTAACCTTTCTAGCCCGTCTAAAAGTCTTTACTACCTTAAGCGCTCCCTCTCATTTTTGAGGCTGGTATTTTCTTAGCTGATCACATCGTCCTCCTGGCCCAGTCCCCAGCTTGGCCCCAACTCCTACTTATGTTTCGTTTTAGCTTCACCTCTTCCATGAAGACTTTCCTAGCCCCCCAAGTACAGGTTCAGTGCCCCTCCTTGGAATTCTCCTAGGGACTCTCCCTGTGACGGCATTTATCATACTGTGTTATCTTTGGCTAGTGTTTGTTCTGAGTCGCCCACTAACCGCCCCCACGAGGACAGAGATTCTATCTATTTTGTCTGAAGCTTAATCCCTAGCACCTGGCCCAATGCCTGGCACATAGTGAGCACTCGGGAAATATCTGATGATGAGTGTCTTGAATAATAAATCACATGAAATCACTTTCCCAACACGAGTGAGATACAGGGAAGAGAAAAATATTTCCTGCCTTACATTTAAAGCTAGAAATGGGTTTTCCCCTTTCCCAACCTTGTTGGTTGTTTTAATTGTCAAGAAGAGGCAACTTCCTTGTGAAGTGGGGTAGTAGCAGGAACTGTGAAGAGGAGCTCGAGATGAATGGTTCTGGTGTCCGGTGAGAGTAGATTCTCCATCATAAGGTCCATACAGAGTGGGGGTCTAGAAACCTCTAAGTCAATTCCCCTGGGATCGCTATTTTCTTTGATTTATTGACTGGTTTGAGATGAAGCCAATAATGAGCACGTTCCAAACTTCTGGTGCACCCTGAAAGGTTGCAGAATCAGTTTTTCTGTGCGCATTAAGTACCTAATAATGATAATCATTCAGACCTCATTCTTGGCAGATTTTACATTCAAGGGGCCTGTTTCTTATTTGACTGCTCAGACCACCTGGCACTCCCAGGAAATTTGACTCCTCTCCAAGTAAACCCTGAACAAGATAAGAAAAGGAGTAGCATATTCAATGCTTCGGTGATTAGTAACCACATTTCAATGTTAAAGACCACGCAGCACAGAAACCCACCCTCTCTCGCCAGGCGCAGATTAGGGAGAATGTTTTTAAGGAGGTGGTTAAAACTAAAGGGCTTCGCTGCAGAGCCTGTAGAAGCTGTTGACTCCTTTCTGAGAAAAACTTCCCAAATCAAACAGTAACTCCACCAGGAGACATTTAAAGGCCGCTCTAAGGGATTGCTCTTGTCAGGAACATGGGGCCTCATTGTGCGGGGGTCGCAAGTTAACTTGTAAGAAGGAAAAACAAAAGAAATGAACAGACAGACACAATTCTTCTGTCACATTCCTGGGTACAAAGTATCTTAAATTGTAGCAAATGGACCCCAGAAGAACACAGTCAGCTTTATAAGTCAGCCTTTTAACCGTTGAGTTTACAAACTTAACCCTGAAACGGAAGCTCCTGAAATCAGATAGGGCCCTGTATGAGTGCTGATTCCACCACCATCTAGGTGCAGATGTGGTATGATCAAACAAATACACAACTCCAGTCAGGAGACCCGAATTTAAATCCAAGTGTTTTTTGGGAGATTAGCCCTGAGCTAACATCTGCCACCAATCCTCCTCTTTTTTGCTGAGGAAGACTTGCCCTTAGCTAACATCCGTGCCCATCTTCCTCTACTTTATATGTGGGACGCCTGCCACAGCATGGCTTGACAAGTGGTGTCATAGGTCTGCGCCCAGGATCTCAACCGGCGAACCCCAGGCCACTGAAGCTGCACCACCGGGCCAGCCCCTAAATCCAAGTTTTTACACATACCAGCTGTGTAAACTCGGACATGTCACTGAATGTCTCAGAACTGAAGAATCTTCCTCTTCAACTGGAATATAGCAATATCTGTAACACCAGGCTACCAAGGTACTAAACAAGATGATGTATTTAGAAGAATCTATTAAAGGGCCCTATACACAATGGGTGCACAAGAAATACCAGGATAAGAGATAAACTGTACCTTTGGGCAAGTCGCTCCATTTTTCTAGATTTGTTTCCTCATTTGTAAAATGGGAAATAAGACTACCAACCCTATAGAGTTATTATGAGGTTTAAATAAAATAATGTCTGGAAAGAATCTAGAATGTTCCTAACCCATTCTATAAAATGACAGCATCCCTTATTAATAGACACTTCCATAAATTTCATCTTTTATAAAACAAATGCATATTACTTAGTTAAGTAACATTTTAGCACCAGATTCATACATAATCAGTTTGATGTATTAAAAAAAGAATTGAGGGGCCGGCCCGGTGGCGCAGTGGTTAAGATCCACACATTCTGCTTTGGCGGCCCAGGGTTCGCCGGTTCGGATCCCGGGTATGGACATGGCACCGCTTGGCAAGCCATGCTGTGGTAGGCGTCCCACATATAAAGTAGAGGAAGATGGACACAGATGTTAGCTCAGGGCTAGTCTTCCTCAGCAAAAAGAGGAGGATTGGCAGCAGTTAGCTCAGGACTAATCTTCCTCAAAAAAAAAAAAGAAAAAAGAATTGGGATCATGCTCTTAAAAATCCAGCGATGTCACTGGAGCTCCCCCAGATCTGCCTCATTAATCCTAAAGCCAGCTCCCACTGGGATGTTGGCCCTGATATTTTTCTGAGCCCTGCTGAGAAGCAAGATGGGCAGTGACGACTATCAGAAGAAATTCCAAAGAAAATTCCCAGTGGACTCACACTCAGATTCCCTGCCTCATCCCTCGAAAGCTGTAAACACATTTCTTTCCAGAGTTTTGGAAACCTCAGGGTACAGCATGTAGATTAGAGAACTGGGTTGGTCGGTCTCCTGGCTTCTTTTCTAGAAACAACCTCCTATGGAAGCAGCAAGCTTCAGCTGGTGTCTTTGGCAAAGGGTTAAAACCCACTTCCCATTTTTTTGAGTTGCTTTTAGCAGAAGCCAGCAAAGCTCTCTCACTTATGCCCAATTACACTGCAAAATGTCAAGCTTGTGATTTTAGAAACTTACTGTCAACGCTTTGCTGCAAGTAGATATTAATTGACATTAAGTAGCCATGGAATGCCTATAGAAATGCACTGCATGCCGAAGGCTTTCTGACTGAGCAAAGGTAGGCATGATGAAATAATTAGACACGATTTTCCATTTCTTTACCGCTGTTGCTAAATACTTAATTCAGCAGCACTTCGGATCTCATTTTCTTTATTATTAGCTTACTTGTCTTCATTTTGTCTAGCTCTCTAAGTGGTTTTTTTAAGCCCTTCAAAATAAAACAATATAGTATCAAAATCAATGACTTTGTTAATCATAATAGTTTCTCAGCATTAACTGTTAAACTGAAATCTGCATCCGCGACAACACAGAGAGAATTCAGGACTTACAAACATTTTTAAGAAGGAAGATGGGTACCCGGGATTTGAGCATAGAGTTATCGCTACACATGTGAGGGATAGATATAAATTCCAAAGTTATTTAAAATACTTCTCTACCCTACAAAGTTGGGGTCATGGAGTAGACGTACATGCTGCTTACCTGTTTTCCTAGCTTTCCTCCTTTGGCACAAGGCAGTATTACACTTTGCCACTTCCTTGAAATTAGATGTAGCCATGTGACTTCCTTTGGCCAATGAGATATGAGCATCACTTCCAGGAAGAAGCATTTAATTGCTTGTGTGAGACCCTCTAGCATTCTCCTGCCCTGCTTTGGTTACCATGGAAGCACATGTTGATACAGAGACATGACACACAGCCATCACTAGAAGGGGGATGCCCTGGGGAGTCCCCCAGTCCTACAGCAGACTTGGCATGAGCAAGAAAGAAACTCTGTTGCTCTAACATTTGGGGTTGTTTGTTACCACAGCATGGCCTAGTCTGTCTAACCAATACAGAGATCACTAGGCCCTACCATAGCAAGCTCTCTTGGTTTCCAAAGCATTTCCCCAAGTATGGTCCATTCTTTCCTCTAATTTATACTAAACTTAGAATCATACATATTTTTTTAGGAGAACTAACAAGAAAATACAGGGAGCTAGCACCTGGAAAAGCAGTTGATTGGATTAGCCAAATGTATATGACTCATAGGAAAATATACACATTAATATACTGGATTAAATGTCTACTGGAATTTTCTCTCTTTGAGCCTAAGGGATATGTTAGTGACTTAAAATAACAAATTTATTCTTTTATAGTTCTGGAGAGCACAAGTCTAAATCAAAGTGTTAGCAGGGCTGTGTTGTTTCTGGAAACTTCAGAAGGAACCTGTTTCCTTGTCTTTTTTAGCTTCTAGTGGCTGCCTGCATTCCTTGCCTTGTGGCCCCATCTTCAAAGAGCATCACTCCTACCTCATTTTCCATCATCACATTTCCTACCATTCACTCTGATCTCCTGCCTCCATCTTCTAAGGACCCTTGTCATTACATTGGCCTACCAGGATAATCTACCTATCTCAAGATCCTTAACTTAAACATACCTGCAAAGACTCTTGTCATATCAGGCAACATTCACGGTGAGTGTTTTTAACCATCTGGCCCATTTCGCCTCCTCACCACTCCACACCCCGTCTCACCCTTGTCTAGTACAATGTCTTAAACAGAAATCTTTGCTGAATAAGTAACTGTTTAGTTCAAATGCACACTGTACCGTATCTTCTTTATCAAGAGCCCAAAAAACATGGTTAGTAAAGCCACACTCACAAACACACACAGAGAGAGAAAGGACTGCCCCTCACAAAAGCAAGAATAGGAGAGAAGAAAGTAGCTTGATTCAGGCTGATCAAAACTAATGGGAAAAGGAAGTAAAACACCTTTGCCCACTGGCGCTCAGTACTAGGTCCTTAAGAAATATGAAAAAATGCTTCAAGTCTATGGCTATTTATGTAAACGCAGGTATTGTACACACGTATATCAGCAGTTGATACATATGCATGGATTCAAATTACTTGTAACTAATCAGAACATAAGCCGTATGTCTTTGTGCTGAAAGTTGCTTACTAGCTATCTTTCATTCCTCCCACACGAAACAATTTGCTGAAAAGTAGAGTCACTTATTTCATTCTTCTCAGTTGGGGGATTGAGCAGGGTAACTCCCATTTCTGTTCTCTTGGTGCCCTCATATTCATCAATCGCATGGGTCCTGATCTAAGAATACAGAGCAAAAAGCCCCCTCTAAATGTATAATCTCCCCAAACTATCCAACTCCATGGTAATTTCAACCACTTCCCTCTGCTGACCCAGCACTTACAATGCCACAGATGGAGGGCGTTCTCTTTCATGGCCTGTTCAATTTGCTGGCACTCTAGCAACTGATCTATAGTTTTCATCATTCTCCCAGTAGGGCAATATTGACAATCCTGAGATCTTCTAATAATGAGTATGAACTCATTGGAGCAATTACCTATGGGGCCCCTAAGTATCCACTGAGTTGATATCCAATCCAATAATTGGATTGCAAATAAATCTCAACCACAACAAGTAAAGATTTACCTTGAGTGCAGGTTCTGAAGTGGAAGCGAAAAATGTGAAAGACCCAAGTGTCTTTTAAGGGGCTATTACAGGTGGAAAAATAGGAAATACTTTTTTGCAACTGACAACAAGTGCTACACAGGGATCAGCAGCCACATAGCTGCTTGAAGAGGCCTCAGAGGTGATGGCTCCATGGCTGTGGCTGGGAACTAGGACCAGCAGAGCCACAACAGTGACTCCCACAACATTCCTTAACACCCAGACTAACACCGTGCTTCTCTAGCCTTTCTTCCCTTAAATTTCAGATCTGCTGTCATTTCCTTTCCATGCTTGCCAATTCTGGGTTTTCAGCTCCCTCTATTCCTTATCCATAAATAATGTTAAAAGAATTAAGATAACATATATAAAACACCTAGCATACTACCAATATAACAGATCATAAAAAATGCTATTTGATCAATTGACTCATTCATTCAATGTATTCAGGGCTCCATATATACAAGGTTCTCTACTAGGTGTGGGAGATACTATATCCAAAAAGTCATGGTACTTGGGGCTGGCCTGGTGGCATAGTGGTGATGTTCGCATATTCCACTTTGGTGACCTGAGGTCTGCAGATTCAGATCCCAGGTGCAGACCCACACACCACTCATCAAGCCATGCTGTGGCGGCATCCCACATACAAAATAAAGGAAGCTTGTCACAGGTGTTAGCCCAGGGACAGTCTTTCTCAAGCAAAAAGAAGATTGGCAACAGATGTTAGCTCAGGGCCAATCTTCCTCACACACACAAAAAGTCATCGTGCTGGCTCTCAATTGAGTCACACTATAGAGTTTTTCAAAGCCAGAGTCTATGCAACTCTAGAACACTGATATGTAACTTCAGAAGTTCTGTGAACTTCTGAAATTACAAGCAGAACTGCATCATGTTCAGATGTGTTTATGAGCAATTTTCTTGAAATAGAAGGTTCATTCTTTCATTAGATGCTCAGATATGCAAAGGGGTCTGTGTAGTGGTTATTCTTGGTGTTTGCCTGCCCAGCATCCCTCTCCTGGTAACAGAGTGCAGCCCTTCCCTTTGGAGAAGTCTGACTTTGGCATTCTCAACCATGTGGTTCAGGTGGGGTGAATCTCACCAACTGCCTCCCGGGTGGGCCTGTGATCCAAGCTGAGCCAATCAAAACTGAAAAGGTATACACTTTCCATCAGGGCTACGCAACTTGTAGAAAATAAGCCACAAGCTGCTGACGGTCATCTTTGCCACCATGTGGGGAAGCCTGCCTAAGATGGAAGCCAACCAGGAAGAAAGCTAAGTGGAAATCTGGAGAAAGACAAAATTATAACAACTTTTGTTGGAAGACCTAATTTCATCCACAGCTGAAGCCAAATCTAGCCTGGGACTTTCTAGTTACATAAGGAATAAATTTCCATTTTTGTGTAAACCTGTCAGAGTTGTCTTTCTCTCCTTTTCCATGAGACTCAATCTGGCTAATTCAATTTAAACACTCTCACAAATAAATAAACAAACAAAGCCACTAGTTTACTGCTCCCAGATATTAAGCTTTCCAATCCGCAGTTATGGATTCAGCTTAGCTCTATGATTCTTGGAGCCCATCACTTTAACTGTCCACCTCCAGATCCAAACTCAGCCTCACCACCAGCCCATAGCTCACGATGTCCTCTCATTTTATTTCATCACCTCAGTATCCACTTCTTCCCATGTTATGAAACATAATAGCAATGATTATTTTTCTGCACTGATTGGCTCTGAGCCACTTGCAGAATCACAAAATCACCATATAAGTTTCTCTGTGCTTTTCACTCCCATCTTCAATGTGTCAAAATGATTGTATGCCTTTTGTCCCAATCAACATAGTAACACTCAATACTTACTGGGCATTCAGTACATATTTGTGAAGTAAATAAAATAAAAATGCTGGAAACTATCTCTGCCATTCTTAAAAGGAAAAGAAACTGCCCAAAATGGATCTCGATCCAGGGGCCTCATCTTGGACCAGCTCCCAGGGCAAGAGAACGCTGACTTCATTGTTACTTAGTGCATTATAGGTAGGAGAAGACAGCGCACACGAAATCAGAAACTTGGGCGGGCCCATTGCAATAAATTTGAGGCAGCATCCAGTTTCATTTTTATGCCAGAAATTTTTAAAGCCTACCATAATGAAGCCATCACGTGAATAGCACTATTCACAAAATGAAAGTTAATATATGAAAGTGAAATCAGTCATTACGTGAAAAGGGTGGGATTGGAGCTATATTTTTCTCTTTTTGAAAAATTCTTTTATGGTGTTTAAAGTTATATAGAGTATTTTCAAAGCATTAACAAAAATCTCTTTTTTATTAGGGTATTGAAGATGGTTCATTTGCGTTGCAACATATCCTCAAGTGGGAAAATTCCCCGGTGACAAAATATCTAGAAAGTAGAGCACTGAAAAAGAAAATACACATAGGCACATTTGGGTTAAAAGGATGAATCCATTTGATAAAATAAACTATATTTCACCATAATATGTACACAGTATTTGAATTAGAGAAAAATGTCACCAAAATGACTGGAGAAATTTTTGTCATTGCAAGACCTGAATATAAAGTGTATATTTTTGAAGCCATGTTAAAAAAAGAAGAAGAAGACATATTGCACCTAAGTGGCAATTCCCCATCAGAGGGAGGAGGTGCTAGCCTAGGCTACTAAGACAAAAGAGGCTTCTTAGGAAATCCCTGTGAGCTATAAAGGAAGTGAGGACACAGAAGACGCAATGCCCCAATAACCCCCTACGAACCACAGAAGCCTCTAAATTTCCATTGGAGGTTTCTAGAGTTGGCCCTGGTGAGAGAGGAAAGGTGACACAGAGAGAAGAAAGGGAAGAGAATCAGACAACAAAGGCCTTTTGGGGGGAAGCTGAAACAATCTGGAGGCACCGTGGAAGAATCAATGGCAGTGAAGACGCCAGGAGCCAAAGGGGCCAGACCCTCACTTCCCACTGCACTCAGATGTCCACGGGGCATTCAGGGCAGGTCCTTCATCTGTGTCCTGTCACCCACAGGGCTGAGAGGTTGCCCACACAATTCGAAAGAGAAGTGTAGAAGTCAAGAAAGGGAAAAATGTCTCTTGGGGAGGGGACTTTCCCTTGCCTGTGAGGTTTCAGATCATGTTCTGCAACCATCTCCTGGCTTGTGACAGGGTTTCAGGGAAATGAGACAACTCAGATGCAAATTGTGAAGGAAAAAAAATTCAGCAGTGGCTTGAGAAAACCAACTGAACCATGCTGAGTCTGACAAGGCAGAACTTAAGACAGTGCAAAGCAGAGCAAGTGCTGCTTTGAAACGAAACAGCAGAGAGGAAGGGCAAATGTCGCTTAGTCTTAAATAATAAGTAGAGCTTGCATTTATTGAGAGCTGACTAGGTGCCAGGAGCTTTGCATATATTATCTCTTATCCTTACAGCTGATAATCCAAAACAGACATTATTATCCCCCTTCTCAGCTTTCAAGATGAAAAACACACCGACAGAAATTAGGTAAGAAATTAACCCACACCACCCAGTTCCAGGGCCAAGGTTCAAACCGAGGACAATCTGAAACAATTACCACACTTCTTCCCTTGACCCTTCTGCCACTAATTCACGTAACTCATTGTGCAAGTCACAAACTTCTTCACCAAGATTTTCCCTTATGACATGATACAAAGAAGCCTCATGTCAGACAAGATAGTAGCCTAAAATTAGCTGATTTCAGCCCCGATTCATCTCTGTCATTAACCAGTGGAAATGGACAACCCATGTAACTTCTCTATGTCTAGTTTTTCCCATCTATAAAATGAGGCTGTTGTGGGAGCCTCTCCAGCTCTCAGCTTCTATGAAGCATACCTAGTTCCAAAATAAGGAAGGGAATTTCTAAGTTGCTTTTCTTTTTTAACCAAGTATGTGACGGGATTATCATATTCCAGTTGTCTGTGAATAATATACATTTAAGGGTCCCATGCTTAAAAAGCAAAAATGCCTGTAATCATTTCTTAAATGGCCTTACAAATGGACACAAAGTGTTCCTAGCCAACCCTCTGTTAGCAGAAAGGCTGAACAGAAAAAAGCAAGTCAACATTCTTTGCCCCTCTTCCAGCATAAGTCATCACTCATTGTGGGAAAATGATTACTTGCCAGGAAGTGGGGCCTATGAATCGTTACACTGTTGTCCTCAGCCTCTGATCCAGCAGGAACTGAGTGGGGAAGACTGAGAGTTGGGGTGTGAACTCTGAGTTGCTAACAGTTTCACTTATGGCACTATAAGGGATGAACGCTGACAGGTAAGTGAGTTGCAAGGCCAAGTCGAGTCACAGTGCTGCTACACTGCGTGGCGAGCCCCTAACAGAATGACCTGGGCCCCTGGCTTTCTGAGTCACTCGTTGGGTCTGAGTCTTTACAGCTCCAAAGAGTCATTGATCAGCAAATGCAAATAATGTCACCCCTGGGCTTGTCCTGACAGGCAAGTGGCTTGTGTAGGAGACATCCTCCTCATCTAGAAATGCCAGCAAATATTACAAAGAAGGGGTTAAATTGCTCCACATCAGCATTCCTCACCCAGAATAGAAATACGTGAGAGACAGACACCACAAACACACTTTCGCTTGTGGTTTCAGCAACTATTGTGCTATAATTTCTCCTTTGTTTCTGTAAGCTGAGGTATATCTTCTGCAAATACTTTTTATATTTTTTTCTACTTGGCCTTTGATGTCTTTAGAAAATGTTTGATTTGAACAAGGAGCTATTTTGTGATCAAAGGCATAGAAAGCTAAAGTTACACACTGTATAGACAAAATCCTAGAAACTTAAAAGCGATAGGAAAATTGATCTCTTAACTACCCCGAGTATTGCTCTCTCCTTCCATGTCTTCAAGGCAATGACAGTAGAAGTACATTGTTGTGATGATGTTGAAGAGAGGATGTTTAAAATTCTCCCAGACTTAGGAGGGGGTGGCAGGTATGGATCTTACATTCGTGGTTTTTGGTTAAGGAACTAGAGTAAGTTTATTTGGAAAAATGAAATGAAACTAAAGTTAACTCAATCTTCAACTGATATTAGGTAACAGTGAGTCTTTGGGCATGAAAAACTGAGAGAATGGAAGCCTCTCTCTAATGCTATTAGAATAAGTATGGAATCATATTTCTTCAAGTGCATTCCACAGAACTCCAAGCCCATGAGCCACTCTGCATGAAGAAGGTTTTATGCCCCAAAGTAAACAGTCTGGAAAATCCTGAAGAGTGATGTCCCCTGCACCAGACCCACCTTGTTGGAAAACCCTGTGCACCTCAGTGAGACCTAGCATATTCCAGATTTCCTGAAGACCTCAGAACCATGCCTCCTTCTCTTTTTGTTTTTCATGTGGCAACTATTAATCCTGTACAACTAGTGTTTCACAGCCAATTCTTAGTCAAACACTGGTGAGGCAGAGAGAGAACGAGAAGGGGGAGAATTTACATGGAAGGGGATCCACAGAAGGTTTCTGATCAGTGATGCCCCAAAGGGGAAGACAAATGTGAAGAAAGGCAGTCAAGGTACACCAGGCAGGTGACAGGGTAAACCAATGAAGGGAGGGAGGTAAGACTGGATAAGAGAGTGCTTATAATGCTTAAATTATATGGCATCAATATACCCAACTCCAGTGGCGGGGGGGATCATTACCCCATTTACCAGTAGGGAGAATAAACAACTCATTCAAGACCACGTGCCAAGTAATTAAAAGCACTGAGACTCAGACAGGCACTTACAGCCAGCCAGCCAGTCAGCCAGCCATGCAGAGCACAGCTCCAGGGGCTGCGGGCTCCTAGATCTGATGGCAATGAATGGTGCACCTGGTGTTGGGCAGTAATGTAGCCCTGCTGGGATTTGAAAGCATAATGTCCTCCTTCAAAGCAGGAGTGTGCTCTTTCCTCTGCAGGCTGAACCAGCTGATGCAACAGGAGGAAAATCCTTCTATTTCTTTCCTTGCCTCCATCTTGAGTCCCTTGTTTATCAAACTTCTGAAGAAACAGACAGGAAGGAATTGTGCTTGCGACACCCTCTGTGACAATTCAGAGCAGGCAACCTTCTCTCTCACAGGAGGTCCTCTCTTATGATGGCCAGAGGAAGACAGATTCCACTTTTCCTCTCTCCGAGAGGACAGACCGCAGGCAATCTTCATGAACACCTATACTTCTTACTCTCATTTCTACCCATCTGGCTTCCTCAAAACTCTACTTTGTAAGCACTTGTAGCTGTATCTAGTAGGGACGTCTGACTGTCATGATACTGAAGGATTATGCAAAAAAGTAAGTGCCCTGGCCTAAAACTAAATGTTTTCCTTTGAGTCACGAGCAACTTTATCGAAACTAATAGCAGACTCTCCAGGTGGCTGCACTTCTAGAGGCGGCTGGAAGTCAGAGATAAACCTCAGATTCTGAGTGAGGCAGGGCTACCTTTTAATTTACTTGGGTGTGTTGCTTATACAAGAGACAGCATTTCGTGTCTTATAGAACCCATCTTTATTACAATGCACGGACTGGAGAGGGGCAAGTATTATAGGCAAGATGCTCCCTAATTAGCAAGTGGTCATCTTACTTGATCCCATCTCCTTACCAGTTAAAAAAAATTAAACAGTACCCCAATATATCTATGTTTCTATTTATGAATTACATAACTGTGTTACCAACTGATATATTATTAATCATATAAAGCATTCAGAAAAATAGAATTTAACAAAAAGATGATACTTAAAGATTCATTTATTTATTTTTATTTCCCCCCATATCTCAATAA
Source organism: Equus asinus (assembly GCF_041296235.1). NCBI lineage: Eukaryota > Metazoa > Chordata > Mammalia > Perissodactyla > Equidae > Equus > Equus asinus. The sequence goes on from NC_091813.1 coordinate 48,528,848, forward strand.
ATCAAGGGGTGTGTGCACCTTGCTTGGGACCACTGACCTTACAGTTTGCCCGTCGTGATAGAATTCATCTATTAAATGAGCTCAGAAAGGTTTTGAGTCTCTAAATAATCTTGTTAAAAATCCTCAGTAGCCTGTTAATTTCATGATTGAACTTAAGGCAACTGAACTAAGCACTCATAAGAAATCACCAAGTAAAAAAGTTTAGGGAACTGGTTGGCTGGCTTATAACGAGTTACTTCTATTTCCCTAAATGTTTTTGGATCACGGCCCGTTGGATTTTGAGGGGACAACTAAATATTGTCTCCTCAGTCATGTCATTCTCCCTCAAGTGTATTTAATCTTGCAGAGCTGTTTCTCTAGAAGAGAACAAGGTTATGTGAAGGGGAGAGAACAGCTCTCCCTCCAGGGCTGTTACGCAATGCAGAGTCAAGGGCTCCGTCTACAAGACTCAAAATGAGATCTTCAGGGAGTGTTTGGGGAAGAGACAGGGTTGAACACAGATGATGATTCTCCTACTTGGGCATGGTAATTACTTGAGTTTTCAGAATAAGAGTGCTGTTGGAACCACAAATAAAATATCTATGACAACCAGTAAAAAAAAATCTGGGGCTGGGTATGGGGTATCGGGTGAGTACAGGAAAGACCTAAACCTCTCACACTCATGCTCCATCTAGATGTCCCTGTGCCCAAAATTCCCCTACTTAGAAAAAGAGCACTGGTTATTCATTTCACTTCTTATTTAAAAGTGTGCTCACTTCCCATTTACAAGTGTGTGTGTATTTGTTTTTTTAAAGACTCCTTGGTGGGGAAACTCACTAAACCACTATTAACATCTTAGTGTGATCCTCAGGAAGAGGCCCCGTGGACTAATAAAAGTGCTAAGAGGATCTGAAATGTTAGTGATGGGGGACATGGTCAAGAAAGAAGGATGAAAGGGGAAACCTGTGTGGAAGGTCTATTGATCCAAAAGGGGAAAACACTGGGGGAAAAGTGATGAATAAGATCCCTGAAGGTCTAAAAACATCATTCACACTTTTGTTCAGAAATCATTCCAATGAGGGCTACCCTTAATTTTGGTTCTTCATTGAGTTAGTGCCACAATCACTGAAATGAAGAAGTGAGCCCAACACTTTTGTAAGCCTCAGAGTCAACAAGAAGTTACGAAAATTCCTGGTGGGCTTACGCTAGGCTCTAACACTTAGGCAAGGAAAAACAGGGAGATTCCATTGATGAATCATACCAAAGTGACAAGAGAGACTACAGAAGGTCTTCTCAGCAAAATGAGTCTTTAAGAAACTTGGGAGAATGAAATCTAGTTAACAAATTTGGGAGATACTGGTGTATTTCCGACAGAACATGAGAAAGAATACTAAATGATAAACACTTGGAAATAAATATTGATGCAAGAAGAATGCTTGGTTAGAAGAAGAAATGAAAAAGCAAAGGCGTTGGCCCTGAGGCTGGGGGGACTGTTGGGGGAGGGTCGTGGAATTGGGTCAGCTGGGACCAGGAGAGATCCAACGATATGTGGAGGTGCTTGGGGACAGGCAAAGGCAAGTCTGAAGTCTGTGAGAGGAGGTGACAAGTAAGCCTGCGGACAGAGCCAGACTCTGTAATGCCTAACTCTTAATGGAATCAGCATGGCGATGACCTTGCCAAAAGCACTTTGACTCTAGAGGCTGGAAGAGACAGAGATTAACTGTATCAGGAAGATGCACATTGATAGGAGATGACTAATATGTGGATGAGAATTTCTCATAAAAATTTTTTATTGAATACATCTGTTATAAGGGCTCTGGCATCAAATTTTGTAAGATACACAAATTGTAAAAACTCTGAAGTGACTATTAAATGTGTGATATTAGATCTAATGTGGGCATAAATAATGTTGAACACCATAGACAGTAATTTAGAAGGTTCTAATCACATCTTGGCAACAAAAACATTAGAGTCAATATGATGTCAAAGCATCTGAATGAAAAGAGAAAAACACAAGCAATAATTTTTCCTGCAAAAGCCAAACATCTGGATATTTTGGAAGGCTAAACATATATTTCATAAAAACCACAGTATATAATATTAAAATATTCTATGATCTTCTACTTGGCTCTAATTATTTTCTTTGGTTTTATGTAAACATGGCAAAATAGTGTTAGTCCAATAACTAATAACTGAATATAATAATGATAATTAATATGTCAGGATGACTGAGCTTCAAAATTACTATATGATGTACCTATTTAGTGCCTGTATTTCATACATAATGAATGTTTTATAAAAAAGAAAAAGTAATTCGCTCAGTTATAGAACAGCAGGGTCCTTCAGGATTCACAACTATGTTTTGTTGTTTCCAGAATCCTACTTCATCCTACATTAGGCTATTTACATCTTTTAAATTGGATTTAAACAAGAATTTTTTTTTTTTTAGGATGATTAGCCCTGAGCTAACATCTGCCACCAATCCTCCTCTTTGTTGCTGAGGAAGACTGGCCCTGAGCTAACATCCGTGCCCATCTTACTCTACTTTATATGTGGGACGCCTACCACAGCATGGCGTGCCAAGCGGTGCCGTGTCCGCACCCGGGATCCGAACCTGAGACCCCCGGGCTGCCGAAGCGGAGCACTTAACCGCTGTGCCACTGGGCCGGCCCCTAAACAAGAATTTTTTTTAATTAGCAATCATCTCTGTTATACCTTTTCTTCTTACAGCATCCTCTTTTATTATAGCAAAAGTATCTGCTTACTTGTCATCTCCCCAGCTACCCTGGAATTCTTCCATTGCTTTCATGAGGTCGCCGGTTTCTGGCTGTGTCTGGGACACAGCAGGTGCTCAACTAATGTTTATTAAACTAAACTAGAGCTAAAATGGAAATAAAATTTCGAATTCTGCTGGAGTTCAGAGAGCATGTCAGATCATTTGAATCTGAACTAATTTCCGTACGTGAGCAAACAACTTACGCCTGCAGTTTTGATTTCACTGGGTTTCTCAATATTCGCATCCACTTCAATGCAGTGGCATTACTTTAAATGTGTGTGGTTCAGCCTTTTCAACATGACTTTCCTTTTCGTTTTCCCTTTTGCTGGTACCTTGCCAGCTCTTCTACACTTCCTTCTCACCCCTACTTTGTCATAGCCTCTGAACAAACCTGTTTAGTCATCTGTTAGATTTAAGATAAAAGAGACACTGGAAGAAAAAACAAACATGAACCTTGGCCATGGGCTTTTTACTTTATTTCCCAAATTACTGTAAAAACAACTTGGTGCTATTTTTTTCTTTCCCCTTATAGCCCATTGAACACCTTGAACAGGCAGCTACTGATTCTTAATGTCTGCCCTTTAAATATTCAAAAGAGATTGTTAGATCTATAATTAAATATTCACTTGTTATTTGGAGTCCGTGCCTATGCAGAGCCACTGAGAAACATAAAAGACAAATGTTCGCACTCGTTTTCATAACTTCATCAAAATCCATTTCTTGGGGATAAAAAATGTTTTTGTGGTTTGACACTCCCATGCACAGGAAGGGAATATTGACCCAGCTCCCTGTAGAACCAGGCTGGCATCTCAGGCTGGTCCAGGCACAAACGCTCTGTAAATGCTCCTAATTCCCCAATGGGATCAGGCCCAGGGACAAAGCCCATAGCTATCCTTCAGTGTGGATCTCCAGATCTACCCATTACGCTTGCTTTCCTGGAGTGTAAATAATTTTTTTGAACTTGTAAATTTGGAATAAATTTTTTCATCAATTTCAGCTGCACAGGAATAGAGATATAAATATTCTCTATTTATAGAGACAGGTGAGGAGTATAAAAGCCCCATCTCCCGCCCTTCCCCAAACCATTAATCAAATAGTAATTCTGATATGTTCTCCTTTTAAGTGACATAGCTCAGTCCATGATTTCCAGAACACACCAGGTCAAAATGTTATACACAGCAAAATCAAATGGTATACAAAATATTTGTTTTATTCTAGAGCACAGTCTAAGCTAGCTCCTAGGTAGAGTGGACACCCAAGGACAAAGCTCTTAGCATGGCATTTCCTTCTTTTTACACCCAACCATTATCTAAGGAGCCTCAAATGCCTATTAAAAAACACCTTTCATGAGGCTGGCCTGGTGGTGTAGTGGTTAAGTTCACATGTTCTGCTTCAGCCACCTGGGGTTCACAGGTTCAGATCCTGGGCACGGACATACACCACTCATCAAGCTATGCTGTGGCAGCGTCCCAGATACAAAATAGAGGCAGCCTGGCACAGATGGTAGTTCAAGGCCAGTCTTCCTTACCAAAATCATAAAACACCTTTCCAACTCTAACTACGGATATAGGTATCAAAATCTTACCTCTAATATAAATGTATTATGTAGACTTTAGATTTTATAAATTTATCTCAAGAATTTGGGACCTCATAGGCACTGATTTCATTTCTTCTCACATGAATGTATTTTATTTTCGAGAAATCAAAGGTCATGAGAGTGAGTCTTGGAAAAAATGGCAAAGCATGAAAAACAAAAGCAAACGGCACTGGGAGAACTCAATATATTTGCTCTGTTGTTTTTGTTCAAAAACAGTAGGATCCATTGCTATTAATAGCTTAGGTTACACTGGGAGATCCCCTAGATCTTAGGACAACGAAAGTGGGAAAAGTGGGTTTTCTTGATTATTTATTCACCCATTCAACTCCCTGATATGTGCCAGATATGATGTTGTCGGGAGCTGACATTATACAGTAATTACTGAGATATGGTTTAGTGTTGTAATGGATAAATGGACAGATTGCTTGGTAAGCACATAAGCACCAAAGTGTCAAACTGTGGGAAGAGTTAGGAAGAGCTTCACCAAGGGGAACATCCTCTCTGGGTGTTTGACCAGCAGTAGCCCAGGTAGAGGTCCTGAGGTGTCTTCCTGGTCCCCCACCTGTGAGCAACCTTCACTGGGGGCCTTGGCTAGACAACACGAGCCACAACAGCATTGTGGCTTCCCTGGAAACTCAGCCTAGCAACCACTGCTGAGGCCAGAGGGCCGTGGGAGCAGGCACTGTGCTGTTATCACGTTTCATGGGCTCTTGGTTGTTTTCTTCTCTCCATATCAGATTCTATATTCTCTCTGTTCTCAACACTTTAAAATTAACTGGGCTAGTGTGTAAGACCCAGATGTTTTGGAAGGTGGGAAATGTATTCCTCTGGTCCCTGGGAATCCTCAAAGAGCCGTTTGGACCTATTTCTAATGTTCTTGTCAAAGTTTTAGGAAATTTAACTATCGAGATCTTTCTTAAAGGATGTTCATGGTGTTTTAATGGGTAAAAATGTCTTCGAGAGGAACAAGAACTGGGTGACATACAGAGATGGTAAAAAGAAGATTCCAATATCTCCACACATAGCAATATTAAAATATTATATGTAATATGTACATATATCATGCAAAAATCTCCTTAATGAGACCCTGTCTCCAGATTTGGATCAGTAATTCAGTGGCATTATTTCTCCACGCTGCTTCTGTTTCAACAGTCTTTTATCCTTCTGACTCAGGCACACACATACATAATTGTAGCCTGCAGGATGGATTCATTTTGCTTATTAAACTTTTCGTCCTCTCCCTCAGCTGTCTAATTCACTGGAGAATCTACATTTGCAGATGCTCTTCAACACTCAACCTACACTAAACGTAATCGTGTCTACCCAAGTTGCTGACCTCACTGTTTCTGTGCTACCAGAATCACATTGCCTAAATGGAACTTTGTTGTTTTAAGTGTATTTCATTCAGTTTGTTTTTTAGGGCTTTGCTCTTCATTTTCCTTCTTGTGCATATTTTGGCCAGTTTTCCTCCTTTATCTTCCTTCTCCAATCCCCACCTTGCCATTGCCCATCAACAAACCTATTTCCAGATTTAAACATACTCATGTGGATAAAATATTAAGGCTGTGTCTACACAGGCAAAGTGGGGAGCTAAGACAACTATTTTGAGGAGCCTTCAGTAAGAAACAACAACCTTCTCATCCAGGGGGAGGCAAGAGGGGCTTTTTAAGAACTGAGTCTCTCCAAACTGATACTAAATATACATTTTTACTATATTCACTAACATGTTTATATGTCTATTACATACTAAGTGTGAGCAGAAGGTGCTGAGGCAAGAAGATAGCAAAGAAATGCAAGAGAAGGAAAGAAATGTCTTGAGGAAATGGTTCTGGGCTGGGATCTGATTTAATACCTAAAACAAAACTGGGAAGAAGATGTTAGCCCTGAGAGACAAAGTGGAGACTCAGAGAAGTTAATTAACTTTCCAGTGTTTTCACAGCTAGTAGGTGAAAGAACCAGAATTTGAAAGTAGCTTGGCTGATTCCACAGTCCATGCTCTTTCTATTTGCTGAACTGTGCCCTCAAACCAAATGCGCCTACCCTAATGATGCGTAAAATCCATATGGAGAGGAAAGATTTACACTGAAAGAAAAAGGAAAAAAAAATAAGTCAACTTAAAAAGAAAACTAATACAAAATGGAATTCATTAAAGTGCAACAAGGAAGGTGGTCAAGAACCATAATGCATGGTCATGGACAAAAGGTAAGGAAGAGGAATGACCTGTGGAGAAGGGAGGTTAGCTGTCGTCCTACTGAGTTCATTATTTGTTGCCTTTCCAACGCTGATATGAACTCTGGATTCATTGGATGACTGCTCCATGCTCTAACTTTGTGTCTGAATGTAAATGCCAAGTCCTGGGGTCCATTCGTACTGTTGACATTTTCCATCCCCTAACCCTCTTTTACCTACCTTGACCAAATGCCTTCCAAAAAATGCCAGCCAGGCTAGTAATCCTTGAGAAAAATAAGAAAGTAGAATTTACAATTATTTTGATAATGTCTGTGCAAACAGCCATAAATTCTATACTTCACATTATACTAAGGGCTGCAGTGTTTACAGTAAGAAAGGGTCAAACCAAATATTTGCACCTGGGGCCTCACCTACTAGAACAGCAGTGAAGAGTACAAAGTACAAGCCCATGGTGCCCACTGCGGGCTATCAGCCTGCTTTATGAGTGTTTCCCTGAAAGTTCCTGGGAGCGAACTCACTCTGGCCTGCTGCCGGCTCCTTTGAAATGGAGCTATCAGCTCTCCCCATTCACTTATCAAAAATATGTCCATTATCTGGCCAGATAAAATTGTTTGAGTATTCATTTGAACTCTTTAGCGCTCATTCCTGCTTTGAACTGAGAAGACAGTCATTTAAAGTTACAGCCTAATAAAACAAACAAAAAAAATAATTGGGGAATTTATCTACACCTTCAACACCTGTTGTCTCTTTCCTGGAGTTTGAACTAAGGTCCCTTGTGTGCTACAGTGACAGGGAAAACACGGTCCATTCTACGGAGACACATCTTCCATTTGTTCCTCAGATCATTATAAACCAAGGGTTTTAAAGGAAATAATGTCATTTTGGTTTTGGTTGACTGAAATGAATACAGGCCATTGGATAAAAGAAGGAGAAGTAATGGAAATATGAGCATCCAACACCAGCTGAAGCCTGGCAACCTCACTGTCTCAAAGAATCAATTTTTAATATAAATTTAGCATAAATAATTCCCAGGGAGAAGTGAGCCCATATTTCATACAATAAAGAATATTTTAGAGCTGGCCCCGTGGTGTAGCAATTAAGTCACAGTTTCCACTCAGCAGCCTGGGGTTCGCCAGTTTGGATCCGGGTGCAGACATGGCACCCCTTGGCAAGCCATGCTGTGGCAGGTGTCCCACATAGAAAGTAGAGGGAGATGGGCACAAATGTTAGCTCGGGGCCAGTCTTCCTCAGCAAAAAAGAAGAAGATTGATGGCAGATGTTAGCTCAGGGCTAATCTTCCTCAAAAAAAAAAAAAAAGACTATTCTAACTAATGAGCTTCAAATACAGTGAAGTCTCACGTCACGCTGGAATGAGGAATAGGTAACAGACACTTTTTGTGTGATACTCAAAGACAGAGGCATTACTGAGTGATAACAAGCAGCTTGTACTTTCAGAGTCTTTTGGACATAGCTAAGATAAATATTTTGTCCCACTGCTGAACAGAAAAATACGTGTCTATACATCCATTTGCATCCCTTGTGCGTGTTCTCTTACAGGATAGCTCTGTCCTGATTGCATATGATCTAACAAAGCACGAGGTTGATCCTATTCTAAATCTTTCTGCTTAAGATGTCCATAGCATCTCATCAATTATAGACTAAATATAGTTTGGGCCCAGTTTTGAGGACCTATGACAGAGGAAAGTACTATTTACAACCTGATTGTACTTCTTGATTAAAAAATATACCAACATTTTGGGCTTGAAAACTATTTGGCCCATTACTTTGCTCTTCCATAAGCATGTCCCAGAAGAACAGTTAAAAGCTATAACATGTCCCATTCCTTGGATGCTTGCTTTGCCAGTTTTTAAAAGAAACAAGACCTCTTTTGTAGTCTTCAAGAGTATCCACACAATCGACTTCCCCTGGCCTAATAGCTGTAGTTTGAAACCATCTGACTGGGGACTCAACTGCTGAACCCAAAGGGCGGAAAATATCTATTGAACACAAGGCCTGTGGGAACGAATGAGACTGCCTTCTGTCACTAGCAAAGCTCCTAAGTTCCCTTTTCCTGAGTCCTCAAGCCCAGTAAACACAACCCCACAAAGCCTGAAGCCTTTCACAGGGCCCTGCCGAAGTCATGCCTCCATCGGGGTTCTGGGGAGTACCACATATCCCAGAGAATATGCTCACATGTGGAAACTTTTCCCATAGATCGTGGTGGGCGTATGTTGTGGTTTGAGTGCCTCTACGACTAAATGTAATGGCTGGTTTGTTTACCATTTTCTTTCTTTTAAGGAGCTGAGTGGCTACAAAACATTGCTGTAAGAATAGTTTGCTGGACTTGGTTTTTGTTTTTAACCAATGCACTGGTCCTTTTAGAAATGCAGCTGCCAAAAGGAAGGAAAAAACGGGGGGAGGGAGGAAGCAGCAGGAGAAAATGCCAGAAGACTAACTTGTGACTCTACCCTCTGCCCTGCAGGGAAAGTCATTTCCCAATAATAAAAATGTGGTGCAGACTAGATCCTGTGTTTAGTCTTAGTTCCTTCCAAGAACAGCAAAGGGAGAGCTCAGGCTCTGAAGCTGCTTGAGCATGCCCACATCCACCCCTGGCCTTGGGGGACAATAAATGCCAAGGTGCAGCGGGCCAGCCAGCTGACCAAAGCTGTTCTTGTAACACTAATGGCTCCTTGTTTTCATGCTGAAAATATGCGCCTCCTGGAATCTCTTCTCTCTTGGTCAGATGCGTGTGATGTGATTTACATTATGGAATGCAGGACAGGCATGTGCTTACAAGCATTCTGCTCCAGGAATCAGGTTTCCATTATGTACATGATCCGTACTGCCTTTGGTGGTGACCTTAATACTTTTTTTCATTTTCATTTTGGACAATTCATTTTCTATCAAGCTCTAAACCCAAAATGTCTGCATGGAAGAAAACTGAGCTACAGTTAACAAAACGTCCTGGAACCTAATTTCACAAACACTTTTTTTCCTATGGTCTGGAAGCCCTTGGCTTTGGCACCCAGGAAAGGCTATTGTGTGAATAGCAGAAAGGCGGGGAGACATCCGCCTTGGGTCCACTCTCCCGGCAGTCACCTCCTGCTGAGTTGTGTGTGGGTGGACATATCTGGGATTCCAAGCTTCTCAAGGAAATAGGACAGGTTGCATGGAAACATCATTAATATATTTGCCAGAATTATTTGTATAAATATCTTTTTCTTCTTCATGAGGCTCTGTTTGTATTCATTGAAGCTTACTTCTCAGGCGGATGTAGGGAGTAAGGAATAAGCTTAATGTTTCTAGGAGTCAGAAAGCCTAGTTAGCTTAGCTTTAAATCTTCGCTCTATCACTATCCCATTCGTAAACTTTAGGAACCTATTTCACCTTTCTGGGCCTTGATTTGGGAATACTTGGTTGGATTAAGAAAAGTCTAACAGTTTGGGGCTTTTTTTGGGTTTTCTTCCTGTAGGATCTCTCAGAGTCTTTGATATGCTAATGAGCATTATAAACTCCAAGAGTATGTGGTGTATTCCAAGCTGGCAGAACTACTGAAAGCTTCCCCCCCCCCAAAAAAAACCTGTTCTCATATCCTGGACTCGATTACCAGTGTTCTATAGAATATAGTTTGAAAAAGTTCTCGAAATGGAAATGTCCTTCCCGCTCTAAAGTTCTATGACTCTATAAAGGTAACGCAAAATAACACACATTTAATGGAGATTAAAAAAAGAGGTCATTTATGATCTTGTTGTATCAATCAAGGCTTTATGTTGCAGATAAAAGTATTCACTATAGCTAGTTGAAGCAAAATGGGATTTATTATAAAGTAATCATTAGCTTATATTATCCATGGCAGGACCAAAGAACCAGTCTTGAATGCTACAAAGGAAAACACAGGAAAAAATTGTCCAGAAAAATGCTCAACCACATCAGTTGTTCCGATAGAAACACCTCCGCTGCTGCTGCTGCCCATTGCTCAGCACACATGGCACTAGGAAACGGAAGTGAAAACTCTAGTAATGCTGCCCTGGAAGCTCCAGCAATGCCACGGTGTTTGCTGAGAGGTACAGGCCCCCACGTGTGAACACTATCTCACTTGGGTACTTCTAAATGCCACATTGTGGTAGGCAGAATTCTGAGACAGTCCCCAGGATTCCTGCTCCCTGGTGCATATGCCCTGTGCAATACCCTCTCGGTGAGTGTGAGTAGAACTTGTGAATATAATGGGATATCACTTCCATGATTGTTTTCTATCGAATGGTAAAAAGGGATTTTGCAAATGTAATTAAGGTCTGCAGTCAGTTAACTGTGAATTAATCAAAAGAGAGATTATCCTGGGTGGGCCCAACCTAATTAAGTGAGCCCTTAAAAGAAGATCAGAGAAATTCACAGCCAGAGACGCTCTCCTCTTGGCCTTGAAGGAGCAAACTGCCATGGTGTAGAAAGTGCCACATGGCAGAGAATGGCAAGAAGCCTCTAGGAGTTGTGAATGACCCTTGATTGATAGCCAGCAAAAAAACAGGGACTTCAGTCCTACAACCACAGGCAACTGAATTCTGCCAACAACAGTGAGGTTGGAAAAGAACTCTGATGAAATTGTAGCCCTGGCCAACATCTTGATTTCAGCCTTGTGAAACCCTCTGCAGAGGATCCAGCTACCCATGCTCATGCTTCTGATCTGCAGAAGTTGTAAGCCAATAAATTGTATTATTTTAAGCCACTAAATCTGTGTAATTTGTTACATAGTAAAATAAAATTAATACTAGCATTTGCACAACAGAGCCCATGTCTCTCCTCAAAGTTAACCCAAGAGCTTTGGGGGAATGTCATTTTTAGCTTTCCACCCTCTAAAATTCAGTAAGAGAAGCCAGAAGTGGCCGATGTAGGTATTGAGTGAGTCAATCTCTAATATCAGCCACTCCCTTCTTTGGGGAATTCTTTTTCAAAATGTCTCTCATAGGTCATAGGATAAGTTTAAAAAGTCCCTTAGTTTTTTAGTTTTTTTTTTAAGATGACAAAGATCAACCTATCATATGAGTATTCAAGAAAAAGCAATTAAAATTTTTGCCAGCAAGTCCCTCATAAGAATCAACCAATTGTCTCAACTCACACACCAATATTTCTGCTGATTCCTCTATCCAAACAAAATGTTTACTCAGAGAATAGACAACTCTTTTAGGAGGTCAATGCTATTTCAGGAATGATCTCTATATTGGGATTGTTTACATGGAGATTTTCCATACCCTCATACATATATTGATAATTTATAAGGCCTGGCCTCTGGGTCTCACCAATATTGAGTATATTGATGATATTCTTAGTAGTTTTCTCATGGAGAATTAAACAAAACAGAGCTAATAACAGAAGGAAATTTTTTTTTTAATTTTTCCAGAAGAGAAGTGTTAGGGCAAGTTTTAGTTATCTGATCATACACTGTTATTTCTCCCTGGGAGTGTGACATGACAAGGATTCCATAGTGCTCCTGGAAAGGTGGGAAGTTTTCTGATAAAGCTGAATTTGTTTCCCATCCCTGTGCATATGCCTATTCACATAACCAATGTCAAGCCTATTGTCTTCCCCACATTAAAGTGGTTCAGTTTCTATTTGTTACACCAAGTAAATTTTAACCATCTTTTTTGCCTTATTAATACTCCCTAATCCAACTTTCTCTCACTTCAGAACTACCCATGGTGAGGAAGGTAAACAATGAGAATGATAATTAAGAAACTGTGATCTCTCCAGCAAGATATTGCCTACAAGAGACTCATTTTTGCCTTAAATAGACACATAGACTGAGAGTGAAGGATTGTAAAAAGACATTTCAAGGAAATGGTAACCAAAAAACAGCAGAGTAGCTATACTTACGTGGGGCAAAATAGACTTTCAACTAAAAATGGCAAAAGAAAAAGAAGGTCATTATATAATGATAAAGGGATCAATACATCAAAAAGGTATAATAATTGTAAATCTTAATGTACCCAACATCGAAGCACCTAAATACACAAAGCAAAAACTAACAGAGCTAAAAGGAGAAATAAACAGTAATACAATAATAGTTACTCTCAAAAGTGGATAGATCATCTGCACAGAGAATCAATAAGGAAACAGCAGTTTGAACAATGATAGATTAAATGGACCTAAGACACATATACAGAACATTCTATCCAACAACAAGAGAATACACATTCTCCTCAAGCTCATACAGAAGATTTTCTAGGACTGACCATATGTTAGGCCACAGAACAAGTCTTAGCAAATTCAAGAAGATTGAAATCAGATTGAAATCATAGCAAGTATTTTCTCTGACCCCAATGACATGAAACTAGAATAACAAGAGGAAAACTGGAAAATTCACAAACACATGGAAATTAAACAACACTCCCCTGAATAACCAATGGCTCAAAGAAGAAATTAGAGGGAAAATAAAAGTTTTTTGAGACAAACAAAAATGGAAACACAACATACCAGAACTTGTGGGATGCTGCAAAAGCAGTTCTAAGAGAGAGGTTCATAGCAATAAACACCTACGTTAAGAAGCAAGAAAGATCCCAGATAAACAACGTAACTCTGTGCCTTAAGGAACTAGAAAAAGATGCACAAACTGAGCCCAAAGTTAGCAGAAGAAAGGAAATGATAAAGATTAGAGCAGAAATAAATGCAATAGGGAATAGAAAGACAACGGAAAAAATTAATCAAACTAAGAGTTGCTTCTTTGAAAAGATAAACAAAACTGACAAACCCGAAGCTAGACTAACAAAAGAAAAAAGAGAAAGGACCCAAGTAACAAAATTATAAATGAAAAAGGAGACATTACAACTGATACGAAAGAAATTCAAAGGATCATAAGAGGCTACTATGAACAACTATATGCCAACAAACTGGACAACCTAGAAGAAATGGAAAAATTCTTAGAAAGAGACAATTCACCAAGGCTCACTCAGGAAGAAATAGAAAATCTGAATAGATCAATTATTAGTAAAGAGATTGAATCATTAATCAAAAATCTCTGAACATAAAAAGCCCAGAACCAGATGACTTTACTGGTGAATTTTACCAAACATTTAAAGAATTAACACCAATCCTTCTGAAACTTTTCCAAAAGATCAAGAGGAAGGAACACTTCCAAATTCATTTTATGAGGCCAGTACTATCCTGATATCAAAACAATAAAAAGACACTACTAGAAAAGAAAACTACAGGCCAATATCCCTGATGAATACAAATGCAAAAATTGTCAATAAAATACTAGCAAACTGAAGTCAGCAGCACACTAAAGGGATCATTTACTATGATCAAGTAGGATTTATCCTTGGGAAACAAGGTTGGTTCAACATATGCAAACAATTATGGAATACATCACATTAATAGAATGAAAGACAGGAATCATATGATTATTTCAATAGACACAGAAAAACATTTGACAAAATCCAACATCTTTCATGGTAAAAAAACTCAACAAATTAGGCATAAAAGGAATATATCTTGACATAATAAAGTCCATATATGACAAGCCCACAGCTAACATCACCCTCAGTTGTGAAAGGATGAAAGCTTTTCTTCTAAGATCAGGAACAAGACAAGGGTGCCATTCTCACCACTCCTATTCAATATAGTGCTGGAAGTTCTAGCTAGAGCAATCAGGCAAGACAAAGAAATAAAAGGTATCAGAACTGGAAAGGAAGAAATAAAATTATCTCTATTTGGAAATGACATGATTTTATTTATAGAAAATCCTAACGACTCAACCAAAAAACTGTTAGATCTAATCAATGAATTCAGTAAAGTTGCAGGACACAAAATTAACATACAAAAATCAGTAGCATTTCTATGCACTAACAACATTTCTGAAAAAGAAATGAAATTCATCTCATTTAGAATAGTATCAAAAATAATAAAATGCTTAGGAATAAATTTAAGAAGGTCAAAGATCTCTACACTGAAAACTACAAGACATTGATAAAACAAACTGAAGAAGACACAAATAAATGGAAAGGTATCCTGTGCTTATGGATTAGAAGAATCAATATTGTTAAAATGTCAATAGTAAAACCACCTATAGATTCAATGCAATCCCTATCAAAATTCCAACGGCATTTTTTACGGAAGTAAAATGATACTCCTAAAATTTATATAGAACTACAAAAGACCCCAAATAAATCTTGAGAAAGAAGAATAAAGCAAGAGGCATCACACTTCCTGATTTCAAGCTATACTATAAAGCTATAGTCATCAAAACAGTATGTTAAAGGCATAAAAACAGACAAATAGACCAATGGAACAGAATTGAGAATCCAGAAATAAACCCAAGCACACACAGTCAACGAATATTTGACAAAGGATCAAAGAATACTCAATGGAGAAGACAGTCTCATCAATAAATGGTGCTGGGATAATTGGATATTCACATGTGAAAGAATGAAACTGGACCCATATCGTACACCACTCAAAAAATTAACTCAAAGTGGATTAAAGACTTAAATGGAAGATCTGAAACCATGAAATTCCTAAAAGAAAACATAAGAACAAATCTCCTTGACATGCATCTTGATAATGAGTTTTTGGATATGACGCCTAAAGCACAAGCCACAAAATCAAAAATAAACAAGGGGGACTACATCAAAGTAAAAAGTTTCTGCACAGCAAAAAAAAATCATTAACAAAGTGAAAAGATGACCTACAGAGTTGGAAAAAATATTTGCAAAGCATATATGTGATAAGGGGTTGATATCCAAAACATATTAAAAAACTCATACAACTCAATAGCAAAAAAAACAAACAAACAATTAAAGCAATTTAAAAGATGGGCAAAGGACTTGAATAGACATTTTTCCAAAAAAGATGCACAAAAGGCCAACAAGTACGTGAAAAGATGCTCAACATCACTAGTCATTAGAGAAGTGCAAATTAAAACTACAATGAGATATCACCTCGTGCCTGTTAGAATGGCCATCACCAAAAAGACAAGAGATAACAGATGCTGGCATGGATGTGGATAAAAGGGAACCCTTGTGTGCTCTTGGTGGGATTGCAAATTGATACAGCTACTATGGCAAACATTACGGAGGAGCCTCAAAAGCTTAAAAATAGAACTACCATATGATCCAGCAATTTCACTTCAGGAATATATCCAAAGGTAACAAAAAACACTAACTCAAAAAGATATCTGTACCCCCACGTCCATTGCAGCCTTCTATACAACAGCCAAGACATGAAAACAACCTAAGTGTTCTTTAATGGATGAACAGATAAAGCAGTTGTGGTATATATTATATACAATGGGGTGTTATTCAGCCGTAAAGAGACAAGGAAATCCTACCATTTGTGACAACGCAGATGGAACTTGAAGGTGTTACACTAAGTAAAATAAGTCAGACAGAGAAAGACAAGTACTGTATGATCTCACTTCTGCGTGGAATCTGAAAAAACAAAAACAAAAAACCAAACTCATAGAATAAGAGATCAAACTTGTGGCTACCAGAGGCAGGGAGTGGGGGTTGGGGGGAATTGGAGGAAGGTGGTCAAAAACGAACAAACTTGAAGTTATAAGACAAGTAAGTACTAGGGATGTACAACATGATGACTATAGCTAACACTGCTGTATGGTATATAGGAAAGTTGTTAGGAGAGTAAATCCTAATAGTTCTCATCACAAGGGGAAAATTATTTTTCCTTTATTCTTTTCTTTTTATTCTGTCTTTAAAAAAAAAGGAAGAAAGAAAAGTGATTGTGATCTCCAAAAACAAGACAGAAAGCCCCCCTTGCTTTACCTCGTGTCATAATTTCCCAGACATGTTCCTCTTGGCCAATATTGAACCAGGCATTTTCTCCCTTGGAGGCTGAGCAACTTCTTACAAAACTACTCTGTGGGTTTTCCCAGGTGCCTCTTATTTCCTGAACAGCATGTAATAACAGTCCCCTAATTTTTACAGTGCTGAAAATTTGCAAAGTGCCTTCAGAAAGTCCTGTCTCAACTCATTTGATTTTCACAACAGCTCAATAGGGGTCATTTCCTGTTTATAAATAACAGAAACTTCCATTTTTAGAGTTACGTGACTGGCCTAAACGATGATAAACTGTAACGCTGAGATTAGAACCCAAGTCTTTTGAATGTAAGTCAGGCAGTCTTTCCCCAGGACTCCGGTCCTCTTACTGACACATCAGTGAATGGATGGAAATAAATGTTCAATAGGCAATGGCTTCCCACCGTTTTCTAGTCCTGCCCACCCAAACCCTCTGCCACACTCATGAAATGCACATGTGACCATGGCTAACACAACCAAGTACAAGTTCCCAAGCATAAATCTGGATCCTGCCTACCTCATAAATTTTCCCGTTTATCCTCCAGGAACACCCCGTTTCTTATAGACTGTTCCTCATACTTTCTTGCCTCTGCCTAGACTTGCCTCCGACTGCCTTTTCTGTGTGAGTAATTTCTATTTGTCCTTGGAAACTCTGCTCAGACTTTGCCCAGGCTGGTCAAGATAATCCCCGTCAGTGTCCAGCCTGTTCCTCTATTTATCATATTGTCAAAATTCCTGCTAATATATGCATAGCCCCCTCCAGGGCAGGAGCCCGTTGAGGTGTCTTATTTATCTTGTGTCCTCTGTAATTAACACACTGATGAGAATTTCATCACTGCGATGTTTGTGGAATTAGGATTTCAAAAACAAAAAAAGGAATGGTTTTATTGGCTAGGAAATAAAAACAAACAACAGTGAGCCCCTGAGGTGTAGCCCCCCTATCTAAACCTGCTCTGTGGGGCCGGAGAGTCTAGGAATAGAAGGAGGCGCTCTGAGTTCAGGCTGGAGAAGGCCATGGAGAGCAGAGGGAATAAGGCCAATAACCTTTGGAAAGTTCTGCTGAGGATCACACCTTTGGGTACTTGGGTGGTCATGGAGGTACCCCTTTCAACTCTCTCTTCCAGAAGAGCTGCTGCAGGGAACATAGCTGACTGACGGCCTCAAACGGCCACACCTTTGGATTCACTGCAGCATTCAAGTTCAGTCACGCTTCCTCCGGCTGCTCCCAGACAGTGACCGAGCACAGTGGTGGCAGTAGGCCCAGGCCACCTCTGCCTGATGTAGGCCTCCTCTAAGGAGAAACCTGAGCTCAGGGATCCCCACTGGCCTGGCTGAGACTTTCTCAGAACGGGACTGTGGTCTGAGGCTTCTTCCAACCCAAGCTTCCTTCTTTCTCTCCTTCCACGAGGTCTGAAGGATCTCCTTGCCTATTTGTGCTTCTTCCTTTTTTTCCTTCACAAGAGTTTCCCCCAATAAATCTCTTGCCCATCTAATCCCACCTTGACATCTGCTTTTCAGAAGACTCGAACTGACAGAGGTACTTTAAGATTTAGGACTAAAAGTCAAATTTAAAAATGCTACTCTAAATCTGTGGAATAGGCCCAAAATTTAACAATGCTCTAACTTAGTCTAAAGCTATGTAGTTGTTTAGAACCAGAGCTTAAAATACCATAAGACAGGACAAATAGGTTCCGCTTCTGCATATTTGAGGTACACACAGGAAAAATGAACAGTAAAAGTCGCCCAGGTTGGCTCCTAACTGGTATGAAGAATGTCAGGCTGCTGTTGATTCTCGTGACAACAGAAGTGTGGCCAAGTCACCAAGGTACCAGAGAGGAAGAGCATAGACCGGGGGAAGAGCAGAGACCAGGCCTCTAACAATTACAGAGTATAAATAGCACAGCTGTCTCCAGCTAAGGAGAACCAGAGAGGAGGAGATTGCAAGAATTGGCTTGCATATCAACTCCTGTTAAGTCTCTGTTTTTTTAACTTTTTATTAAGATTATGATAGTTTACAACCTTGTGAAATTTCAGTTGTACATTATTGTTAGTCATGTTGTAGGTGCACCACTTCACCCTTTGTGCCCTCCCCCCACCCCCCTTTCCCCTGGTAACCACCAATCAGTTCTCTTTGTCTCTATGTTTAACTTCCACTTATGAGTGGAATCATACAGAGTTTGTCCTTCTCTATATGGCTTATTTGACTTAACATAATACCCTCAAGGTCCATCCACATTGTTGTGAATGGGACAATTTTATCCTTTTTTATGGCTGAGTAGTATTCCATTGTGTGTATATGTGTGTGTGTATATATATATATATATATTTTTATATACCATATCTTCTTTATCCAATCATCAGTTGATGGGCATTTAGGTTGCTTCCACATCTTGGCTATTGTAAATAATGCTGTGATGAACACAGGGGTGCATGGAACTTTTGGAATTGCTGATTTCAAGTTCTTAGGATAGATACTCAGTAGTGGATGGCTGGGTCATAAGGTATTTCTATTTTTAATTTTTTGAGATTAAGTCTCTGTTTTTTTAAAATTTGTATTGGCATTTCAAATCACTTTATACTTGTGTTGTAGTTGTGGGTACTCATGACCAGAAAGGTATATGAAAATCATGTAGATGGTGACCTGGAAGCATTTTATTATATAGGGAAGATATTCAGATCCCAAACAGCAAATAACCCTTAAAAGCCTACTTCAAATGAAGACCCCAAGCACCAGGAGGACACAGCCTCTAGTCTCTTAAAAATACAGCATCCAATCATTCAAACTTGCTATGCCGTGTTCCATTCCATTCCATTCCATTCCACAGGACCTTCTGAGCTACAATGAAACTAAACTATGAGCCTGTCCTTGCTCGCGTGGGTGAGTCCGTGAAGTAACAACAGCTTTCCACATTCACGCTTCAGTAACTCCGTTGAGCTGGTTTTCTTATCTTCTTTATCATTCTGAGCCTTGTATTAATGTGACCTATAGTTTTTTCCTTTCTTCAAAATAAGATAAGTTTTTTAAAAAAGTGCTCGAACTTTTCCAACATATCCAAAGAAAACCAAGCTTTAGGTCAGCCATGATGAAACTGTAGCTGATTGAAGCTTCTCGCGATTAGTGCAGTGTCTCTCACTTTTACTGAACTCATTGAAAAACATAAAAGAATGTAAATTATGGCCCCTCCCACACCTATCTCAGACATTCCTACACAACCACCTAGAAAGAGTTGGCCCCAACCTCTGAGAAACCTGGAGGGCCAATATTGTCCAGAACATTTTTTTTTCCTATTGTTTAATATTACAGAAATAGTGCCTTTCTTTTTATTTCCAAATATAAAATTATGCAATGATCTTGAGTACGTTTTTCCAAACCACAAATATCCTAACGAAGATTCTGAGGTATCCTATCCCATCCCTGAATATTGGTATATATAGCCTCCCTGGCATAAGTTGAGAATCATTGGTCTGGTCTAACATCATTACTTTGCAGATGAGAAAAATTGAGGCCATAAATTAAATGATTTGCCCAAGTTTGCAAAACAATAAAAACTGAAATGTGTTCACGTAATATAAATTTACCTTAGTCAATTTGAAAAGTATAGTCTAATATTTTTGAGAGGCAGTGAATATAATAATCAAAAAATAAATCCTACCCCAAAATGATAAAATAGGATGTTATGTTTCCTCTGGTATAATTTCATTCTGTCTTACTAAGTTCCCATGACTTCTCTTCTACACGGCCTCTCATGGTGAACACAGTAAACAACAGTGCACAATTCCTGCCCCCAAGGGGCTTATAGTCTAATGAGCACAACAGAAGTGTAAAGAGATGACTTCAATGTATGAAGTAGGTTTAACGATGGGAGAACAAAGTGATGCTGAGGCACAAAGGAGAGCAACTGAACCAAGACTGGCGGTCAGGACAGCTTCCTGGAGCAGTCTTCTTGCCACAATAAGATGGAAGGTTCCCGAGAACAGAGCCTGTAACTATGTTATCTTAGTAACCCCACAGTGGAGTTAGTAAGTTAGTATACCTGGTTTATTAGCCCTTAACAAATATCGCTCGCACTTTTGCATGACAGTTTTCTTACACAATTCCATGGTCAAATACTTTTCAGAACTTTGCAAACACCTACATTATTGAACTCATTGCTATCCTCTTTTTTCTGAAATTTTGCCAATTTTCTTTAAATTTGAGTTAAATGTACTAAACCATATGATACCGACCCCCCCCCGAAAATCCCATTTTTATATCTTTCTATCCAAAAGGGAATTTTTCCTTCACCACCTCTTTTGTTTCACTTAGAAGAACTTGGATCCTTGAATGTTTGTATAAATAAAGACAAAAACAGAATCCTATTTGTATCTATCTTACGATTAAAAAAATAAGAATAATAAACTCACTAATTAAAAATCTTCAGATCAGGTGGATCGCCTGGATTAGTTCATTCATAATAAACGACAAGAATTAAAAAGTTTTTGGAATATGTTACAAAGTCTCTAATTTGGTCATCTTAAACTGCCTCTTTGCTTCCAACTTTCTTTCCTCCTCCTTTCCCACTGGCTTCAGCGCTGGCCTGGACAAGCAGTGTGACAACATTGCCTTTTTCTCAGAATACTAGAATTGTGCCACCCACAGTCCAATGGCTGGAGGCCAGGGCACTGCCAGCAACACAGACATGAGTCAGGCTGTGGCGTGCAAGAATTCTTACTCAAGGTTCTTTCCTGACACTTCACTTGGAATTGATCTTCAACAGCACAATGGCAAGACGTATGTGATATAAAAGAAATATGCAGTATGGCAAGTCAGAAAACTTGACTCCTAGTCTTGTTCCATTCTAGATGTGTGACCATTAGCATTTCTCTTAATCTGTTCTGTCTACCTCACAGTTATTAATAGAATCAGAATGAAACAATGACGATTAATAGTTTAATCTTTGTTAGTGAGAAAAAACAGATATTCTCATATGTCAGACTGTAAATTATAAGACTTTCTGGAGACCAATTTGGCAGTAATTATCAGACTGAGAAATGCCCAGAACTTTGGCCTAATGATTCCTCTTCTGGAAACTTAGCCTCAGGAAATAGGAAAGGGCAGAAAGATGTATGTAAAAGAATGTTTACCAGTGGGCTCATAGTAATAACAAAATGTTAGAGGCAATCCAATGTGCAATAACAAAAACTGGTTAAATAAATTAGAATGCACCTACATAATAGATCCTATACAGCTGTTAAAAACAATGTTGTGAAAATAAAAAATGTAGCTATTGGTACATAATGGTGTGTAAAATGTAATTATTAAGTGTATATGCAAGTAAAAAATTTGTACGTACGATGTGAGACCACACACACATCCATGGGGGCAGGGGAGTATGGAATATTCAAATATTCAAAGAGTTTAACTCAGAACAATGGATTTTATTTTTCTTCAATTTACGTACCTGTGTTTTCTAATTTTTCTATGATATGCACATATTTCTATTAAAATAAGGAAAAATAAATTTACATGTAGAAAGTCAAATAAAGTATTTGAAAACATGTTGTAGCACTTGTTTTACGAATACAAGGTATTATTATGTTCTAGTAGCTTCTACAGAATCTGCTCTTACCGGACATCCAGGTATCAGAGCACTATATATATATGAATTATAAAATGGCCTAAGTTTTGTCATCTCAATGATATATCTGTCACTGTAAATTTATAATTCAAATGCTTCTCCTTTTTCATGGCAAAAGACTGCTAGCATTTAAAATACTGAAATATTTTTTAAATCTTCACTGAAAGGAACATTCCTTTAGTAAACTTAATTGAGGTTAATGAAGAAAATGATGATCTCCATGCGGAAGGTAAGGCAATACTGTAAAAAGGGAAGAAAAACTGGTCCATTCGTCTTTGTAGAACACGTTGACTGTCTTTCCCCACTAAATATATGGCATACAGTGTCCTAAAATAGTCACCTCATTTGCAAATAGGAAACCCCAGTTCTATTGTTGGTTCCGGCAAAAACTTTTTGTACAAACTCAAGACACGTGTAACTCATCTGTGCTTGAATTAATTTGTCTATGAAATGAATATCCTGTTGACAAAGCCTTTAAATGAAGTTTAGTTTTCGAATTGAAAACTATTATAAACCTACTAAAAGTTAAGTAGGAGGAGACTTTGGAAAAGGAAGAGAAGAAAGTTTTGATGGTTCATTAAAAAAAATTTTATAGTCATTTCTCAATGAGATGCTACAAAATGTCTTTAATGAGCCAATTCCAGTGCTTTAACTCCAAAAAACTAGTGAGCTGCTACTGAAATTTGAACTGTTGGAGTTCATAGCTGACTTATAAACATGACTATTTTTTATATGAGTCAAGTCTTTAAAATTTTTAGCTAACTTTTAATTCTATTTTTAAAAACAATATACAAACATTTAATGCAAAACTACCTAAATTATACAATATTCATTTTTCAAAGTAAGTCAAATACTGAATTATATTTTATTGAATTGTCAACTCATATAAATATATTGAAACACGACTGATAAAAAGAAAGCTATTTATCTACCCATTACAATTCTATCACTTTGACTCCTTTTCAAATGAAATCGTCATGTAGAATTGGCCATAAACATTCCATAATAAATGTATCAGGTGTGAGTCTACTGAAAGAGTGGTAAACTACTCACTTTTAGAAAGTATATTCATTATTTTAGAACAATATGGGACAATATTTATTTTTCCCAATCCCCATTACATACTACGAATTTACAAGGGATGATGGTTGGCATTCACATTTCTTTTCCTTTTTCCATACTCTTTAGTCTATTATCTTCATTTTCATATTCCTAATCAAGTTAAGAATGTCCAATCCATTCTGAAAGGGGCTATGGAAAATACAACATAATAAGCCATCAAAAAAATTACTATCAGGTATGCAATTAAGACATAAACAAAAAAAAAATCTCTCTATACAAATCAACATAAAGGAATGCCATGTAGTGATAAAGATAATAAATATATCTCACATTCAAAAGGAAGATGAGAGCTCCAATGCCCAGAGTGAATTAGAGCTACGTGTGACGAGTACATTTCCTGGAACAAAACAGGTGTTCAATAAATGTCAGGGGATTTTATTCCCCCTTGATTTCCCTCAGTTGGAAGCTTTGTGACTAAAGTGAGGGCTAAGCCTTGAAAGACGGGTGAGATTTGAACAGGCAAAAAGGAATGGAATAGGTATTAATACAGGATGTTGCTACCATAAAAGGTACAGAGGCCGGGTGACATATTCTGATTTAATAAACTGACCCTTCAGTTGGACTAGAGGTGTTGGTAATGGAGGAACGGGTATATGAGTGGGAGTCCTGTGACTTTTGGTGTTTGGACTTGGAAGTAGGCATGTACATATCCATACCATCAATTGAGTATCTATCAAATGCATATTGGATCTATAATGAGTGCTTGGAACTCATCAGGGCCTCCAGTCCTCTTCTACTCTTTCCTTGCCTAACAGCCCTCTCCTGTTTTCACTTCCATAATTATCCTGCTTAGATTTTGTGGTTGAACATTCTGACTTCTCTCTTACCATTACTCTGGATTTCCCTGCCTCATTGTCCTTCCATAGCATCTGCTTGGCAAAACCTCAACCCTAGGTGAACTCAATTGTTTATTTACTGTGTGACTGACCAGGTCTGTTTCAGTGTTGTGTGGTGTAGGCAAGGAGTGACAACTGGGCCATTTGCTATCATAAATCTGTGATCACCGCTCTCAGCTGAGCTCTCCAACCTTGCTGTCAAGAAACCTACCAGGATTCCCTAGCCATGCTTCCATTTTCCACACTGCTTTAAGCTCTCTCCTCTCCCCTCAAATCTGTGACAGCTACACGTTACCTTGTACTTCCATCTGATAACATTTCCTCCTACTCTACTGAGAAAATAGAAATCATTGTAAGAGAACTTCTGAACTTCTGATTATCAAATCTACTTTGGTTTTCAACCTTCCTTTTCTCTTCTCATACTGGAAAAATAACAGTATCCATCATTTTAGATAAAGCCAATCCCTCAAAATATACTATGAATCCCTTCCCAATGTTCTCTGGGACACTGATCTGTAATAAATCCCTGTCTCTCTTAGATATTCAACCTTCCCTCTTTCTTCCTCCTTCCCATCAGTATTTAAACAAGCTCAAATCTTATAGCCAGGAAGGGGGATCTCCCTCTTTCTAATATCCCTTTTATCCAACGCCCCACTGTACTGCTGCTCCTCGTAGTCCAACTTCTTGAAAAACTTGACTAGAACCATTTTGTTCCCTCACTTCCCACTCATACTCCTTAATCCACTATAATCTAGTTTTCTCTGCCATGATTCTACCAAAACTGCTTTCACCAAGATCACCAAAGTCTATGAATAAATTCAGTGGATATTTTCAGTTATTTTCCCACTTGCCTTTTCTTTAGCACTTGACAACGTAGATCACTCTTTAAAATGCTCTTTTTGTGACTTCTGTGCCTCCTCACACTGGTGCTTTACCTTTCTGATTCCTCCTTTTCAGTCTCCTTCAGAAGTTTCTCTTCTTATCCCTACCCCTCAGAGAGTAAATATTAGCCTTTTTTGCTTTGCACACTTTCTCTGGGCTATATTATTTATTCCCAAGATTCCAAAATCACCTCAAATCTTTAATATCCGTCTCGTCTGTGAACTTCAGACCCATATCTTCAACTACTTCCTGGATGTCTCCAAATGGATATCCACAAGCAACCCAAACTCAACATAGGCCCCAAACTGAAGTCGTGCC
This sequence comes from Equus asinus, assembly GCF_041296235.1. NCBI lineage: Eukaryota > Metazoa > Chordata > Mammalia > Perissodactyla > Equidae > Equus > Equus asinus. The sequence continues at coordinate 48,553,966 of NC_091813.1, forward strand.
CTCATCTTCCAACTGGTTTCCCTCTGGAGGTGTCCCGTCTCAGTAAACTCAGTAAAGGCCATCATCACCCAGCTAATTGCTCAAATCTGAACTCAAGAGTCACCCCTCTCTCTCTCATACACACACACACTCAACACATACTCAACACACAGCAAAGTCCTACTGATTCTGATGCTGTTTACTGTGACCTTCCCATCACCCAATTCATTTTATCTTTTCAACCATCTCAGTAACTAAAACTGTTCAAAGTCATGTAATCTTCACAAGTCATTTAGTGTAGTTAAAATGTACGGCATAAGGACTATAGTCAATAATATTTTACAACTTTGTATGGTGACAGATGGTAACTAGACTTATCCTGGTGATCATTTCATATGTATATAAATATCTAATCACTGTGATGTATACTTGAAACTAATAGGATATTTTATGTCAGTTATATGTCAACAACAACAACCAAAATGATCATCTCTGGGGAGGCTTAAAGTTCTGGCTTTCTTTTGAAAGAAGATTGAAAAAATCTGGGACAGGTTTTTCTGTGTTTTTCTCTCATCTTTTTAATGATAGTATTGGTAAGATAATATCCCTAATTTTCTCCCAACAATTTTCTGCAGATACACATCGTCCATATTTGATCATGCTGAAAAACTGGGAGGAATGTGTTGTCCTTCTGCAAACATAACATTTCTACAACCTGGGAAAATACAGGTTATTGCTGTTTGGCTGGACACATCAACTATATTTCTTCTGTAACAGGCTGAACTGAAACAATGAATCAATGTTACAAATATCTGTAGCAATTAAGAGCAATGGTGAGAACATCCCCGGGAAATCTGCTTGTTTATTTCCCTGTTATCTACAAAAACAACAGATCACCTATGCAGAGCAAAGGTCACAAGTGCTCTTAACGTGGTCTTCCACGGCCAATCGCACCTCTTCCTCAGTCTCTGCAGAAAGAGGTCCACGCCTGGACTTCCAGTTTAAAGCTCTCTGTCTGTCCTTTTAGTTAATATACTTTTGTGGATGATGCCAATTATTTTCTACATTCAGGAAAGACAGTTAAGAAAAAAATTAGTAAAACACCGAGGGGTAAATGCACAACTATACTTCTAATAGAAAACAAGTGAGAAATACCCGTTAGATAGATAGAAAGCCCTGTTTGAGACATAAGTTGATATATTTTAATAGTTTTGAGTATAATTTATATCAGGAAATGGCAGAAATTTAACCAAAATCCAAGTGTAATCCTCGCTTTTTCTCTTTCCTTCACCTTCCCCCACAGCAAGCCTTGACAGCTCACCTCTAAGCTAAATTCTAAATCTATCAAATTCCTCCCCGTCTCCCTAGCTACACCCCTAATTCAAGCCATCATCGTCTCTCACTGGGTTAATTCCAACAGCCTCTAACTGCTTGCTTCCACTTTGTCTTCCACTAGAATCTCTTTTCCATACAATTGTCAAATTGATCTTTCTAAAGTGTCATTCAGATCATGTCAATCCTGCGCATAAAACCTTTCAGAATTCTCTTCACCCATAGACAAAAATACAAACTTGCCTCATCCTGAGAGGCCTTCCGTGACTTGGCCCCTGTCTAATCCTAGCTGCCCCCCTGATGCCGCCTCCTCCTACTCTCCCTGTCTCTTTGTGATCCACACGCTTCCTTGGTCCTCAGACCTACCACTTGCTGTTCTCTCTGACTGAAACCTTCTGTTTCCAGATTCTCCATGGCTGACTCCCTGTCATTCAGCTCTCAGCCCCACAGCACAGAGGCCTCCTCTGACCACGCAGTCTAAATTAACCACTTTTACTCTCTGTCACATCATCCTGTTTCACTTTCTTTATAATACATTCAAAGCTCTGAACTTATCTTGTTCAATTATTTGTTTTCTTGTTTTCCTGTCAGAATGTAATTTCATAAGCACAGAAACTTTTCCTACTTTGCTCATTGTTGAATTCCCAGTGTCTAGAACGGGAATCAGCAAACTTTTTCTGTAAAGGGCCGGATAGTAAATGTTTCAGACTTTCCAGGCCATACAGTCTTTGTCGCAACTACGTAGCTCTGGCAGCATGAAAGCAGCTGTGGACAATAAGTAATTAGAGTGCGTCTGTGTTCCAGAATACTTCATTTCTGAACACTGAAATGTGAATCTTATATAATTTTAATACTTTACAAAATATGATTCTTTTTTGATTTTTTTAACCATTTACACTCATTTAACCATTCATGAGCCCTACAAAAACAGGCAGCTGGCCAGATTTGGCCTGCAGGTCAGTTTGCCAATCCCTGATCTGGAACAGCTATTGCCACACATAGGAAGCTGACAGAAAAGAATCTTTAAATGAATGAATGAATGAATGAACAAGGAAATGGATCTTCCCTGTAAGCATTCATATCCTTGCCATGGGCCAAGAGTTGTTATGGTTACTACCCATCTATTGCGTCAGTCCTCAAGATTGATTCACTCTATCTGCTTGGTTGTTATCTGTTTATGCGGATGCCTCATTGTTAGCCTGAGTCACCAGAATCAGCATAAGATGTGGAGGTCTTATAGTCTAAGAAGAAGAATAGTTTAGACTTTTGGATTACTTTGGGTGCAAAGGGCCAACTAAATTGTGTTGGATTCTGTATTCAAGACCAAAGCTTATATATTTGACTTCCAAAAGCTTAAACGTTCTGATGAAAAAAATTAGTAATATATTGGTCTTAAAATATATAAGTCATGAGCGAAATAAGAAATCTCTCAAAGGTAATTTTAGAAAGATTTTTTTCTGTCTTTTCCTCCAACTCCCTACTTCATATAATTGGAGAAGGTTTTCTAAAGAAAGTAAATTTGAAGAGTTTTAAATAGGGGCTTCCGAATGGGTCGTTACGTGTTCTCTCATTAGGACTGTTTTCCTGTCTATGACCACGTTTTGTGAAACTCTTCCCCTTTAACTACACCCATCCACCCCCAAATATTCAAATAAATTGAAGACATTAGACTTCTGCCCCTAAACTAAGATTAGAACAAATATTAAGTTGAAACAATAAAAGGGAAATGACAATAAAGGTAAAATCCTTTAATTTAAAAAGCAAGTTAAAATGACAAGGGATTCCTATTAAGATGATAAATCATTCTCAAAAAGTGATTTCCCTTAATAAATCAAATTAAATCACCCATCAGAGGGAAAATACATAATGTCTTAAAGAAAGTGTTCCATAAAACCTTCAGCAGCTCCTGGCGGCAGAAACTTAGGGGAAAAGTTAGGAATGACAGTATGAATTTCCACAAGTGCTCAGCTGATAGCTGTAAAGAGAGCATCAAGGTCCTGTTAAAAACAACTTCTGAGTTGGGGATGGTACCTTACTTTAGAGTAGTCCAAAATTGTCTGCTTCTAAATTGTCACCTGTAAAAGTGAGTCACAAAGTGGAGAAATTTGGAGTGATTTCCTGGGCTGTCTCTAAGATATATTTCATACTTCATAGTCTCACACTGATTAACAAAGAAAGTGAGCAATGTGAGGGGAGGGTGCTTATTCTTCTGGAAACTGCAATGGATTATACTAATCTTTATAGCCTTTATAACGAAAGAAGGAAGAAAGGAAGGAAGGAAAGGAGGGAGAGAGGGCAGAAATGTTCTTTTCTTTGCATAAAGAAGTTCCAAAATATATAAGGAGTTTATATATAATGAGTTCCAAAATATATAAGGAACTCATAAAACTCAATAGCAAATAGATAAACAATCCAATTAAAAAATTGGCATACAATCTGAATAGTCATTTTTCTGTGAAGACATATAGATGGCCAACAGGTACATGGAAAGATGCTCAATATCAATAATCATCAGAGAAATGCAAAGCAAAACCACAATGAGATATCACCTCACAGCCATTAGAGTGGCTATCATCAAAAAGACAAGAAATAAGTGTTGGAGAGGATGTGGAGAAAAGGGAACCCTTGTTTACTTTTGATGGAAACGTAAATTGGTGCAACCACTACAGAAAACAGTGTGGAGGATCCTAAAAAATTAAAAATAGAACTACCACATAACCCAGCAATTCTACTTCTGGATATTTGTCCAAAGAAAATGAAAACACTAATTCAGAAAAATATATGCACTCCATGTCTATTCCAGCATTGCTTACAATAGTCAAAATATGGAAACAACCTAAGTGTCCATCAACAGATGAATAGATAAAGAAAATGTGGTGTATCGATGGATAAATGGATAAGGAAGATGTGATATATATACAGAATGAAATATTATTCAGCCATAAAAAAGAATGAAATCTTGCCATTTGTGACACCACGGATGGACCTTGAGGGCATTATGCTAAGTGAAATAAGTCAGACAGTGAAAGACAAATACCAGATGAGCCCTCTTATATGTGGAATCTAAAAAACAAAACAAAATAAAAAACTAAGCTCATAGAGACAGAGAACAGTGAAAATGTGGAGAAATTGGATTGGTGGTTGCAAAAGGTGGGGGTGGGAGATGGGAGAAATAGGCAAACTAGTTTTTTTTCAGTTTAAATAAACTGAATAAAAAGTTTGAAAAATTTTTTTAATTAGGAAAAATAAAAAGACCCTGCCTACAAAAAAAATAAAGTAAACGTCATGGAGATGTAATATACTGCACATCAACTATAGTTAAGAATATTGTATTGCATATTTGAAAGTTGCTCAGAGGGTAGATCTAAGCAGTCCTCATCACAAGAAAAAAAAATTCTGTAACTCTGTATGGTAATGGATGTTAACTAGAATTATTGTGCTGATCATTTCTCAATACATACAAATGTGAAATCATCATGTTGTACACTTGAAACTAATATAACCTTGTATGTCAATTATATCTCAATAACAACAACAAAGTCAACTGTCTCCTCTTCATCCTCTCCTCTTCCAAATGCATCCATTAGGTGGTAAGTTACTCCTCCACTGCACTAGGAGAAACTGCATGAACTCTGTGTGTGTGTGTTTAGGTGTGTGCGCCCTTCACTGAACAACTGTTGTTGTTAGACACAAACTGAGGGAGATGGAGCCAGCTGAGAATTTCTGAGATTAAAGCCAAAAGGCCTACAGTGGAGGCCACAGAAGTCAGGCTTGGCCTTGCTTCCCCTAAAACTAAGTATCTCTCTCAGGATATCATTGGTTGCAAGCTCCCCAGTTCAAGATGTTATGAGAAAGTAGGGAAAATTACTGTATTTATACTGCTTGACCTTAAAAAAAAAAAAAAGACCTAATAAAACTGAAGTTATCTTGGTGTCGATAATTCATAGCCACAACTTTTGGTAGTGGAAGCATAGAAGGTAATGAAAAGGTAAAGGCTGAAAGAAGGAAGGAAGTTCAAGGGGAGGTTCAGGTGGTCTCTGAGTCCTGTGGAGACAGGTTATCAGAGATTTGCATTGGAAACAATTCCTTGATAAGAAAGTGCTGAAGGGCAATCCTAGTCAATTAGAATCTGTTTTCCTAAGATTAGAAATTGACGTTTTGATTGTAGTATGATTAAAATTATCTGTAACGCTTTGCAAGTTGAATACAGGAAAACGCAAAACTAAGTCTTGGGGAGAGAAGAGGGAGGGAACATGGAAAAACAGAGCAGAGAAAGCAGAGTTCATCCAACTCCCTTCATTGACAAGTGAGGAAATCAAGTCTAAGACACTTAACTAATACGGAAGTTCACTCAGCTAACTGGTGTCTGGGGATCAGGCTGGTCGCTAATGAAAGGAATTTCCAACCAAGGTGACGTGAGGTCTAGCAGAGGTATTTTGGGCAGGCAGAAATTCCAAAGTCTTTCAAAACAAGCCGCGTTTATATACACAGTGAAGCTGTTTTTAGAAGTACACACAGTATGCAAATATATCTTCAAATTCTAAAGCCAACCTTAAATGCCATTATGACCGTAACACGGGAGGGATAGCGTTCCCATTCAAGGCATTCCTTAGGTTTGCTAAGATTATTTGTGCCTTGTAGACAAACTGTCTTGGCGGCCTTTCAGATAAGGCAATTATCTGAAAAATATATATATTATCTGTACAGTTCAAGAGAAAGTTGACCCAAACTATCCAAATATAGTAATTGCCTTCATTTTTCACTTTACTACCATATACTCTTTTAAAATCCCTGCAATAGTCGGTGCTGCTATTTTGATGATTTCACACACACGCACACGCATGCAAAAAGACATAGTAAAGCCAAATCTCTCTCTTTGCCTGCACAGGGGAAAAGAGAAGAAATGCCTGATTCTTTGCTTAACCCAGGAAGAGAGAGTCTCCATTTTCATTAGGATCTTCTCACCTGCTGCTTCTCAGAATGACCGGCTTCCAATGGACCGTTCACTGACACAAGTCAAGGTGCCCCTCCCACTAAGATGAAGGTAAACCTAAAGTTTGGAGAGGACATGGTGGTGGGGCAGGGGTGGGGAGAGTGGGGGGATGGGGGTGGGGAGGGGAGGTGAAGAAGTGGAGGTGTGATGCTGTTGTCGGTACTATAATTAGTGCCCTGAGCTGAAGCAGCTTCCTGTGATTATCAGCTTGAGTGTTGCTTGTTTGGAGAAGTAATTAACATGCTATTTACTTAGGCTACTGAGTGAAGTTTGTGTGGCTGTCTTGTTCCTTTAGATAAATAAATCTTTCTGTCTTTTCTTCCGAAGGAAAAAATATTGCAGTTATACAATTTATCTTGTCTCCCAAAAAAGTTTCTGAATCTAATTCCTTGTCTAAAATGTGGTGAATGAATGATAAGGAGGAAAAAAAACTCAAAACAATCCCCAAATGATGGAACTCAGTTTGAGCTGTTGCATTATTGATGACTCTAATTAGAACTCTTAAGCAGGGGAATGGTATAACTCTTTGATATTTAACTTCAATTGATTTCTCTAAATAATTTCTGAGCCTTTTTTTTTCCAACTCAGCCATATTTATACAGACCAATGCGTCATCTTGCTCAAGTCACAAGCTCCTCTCTAGGACAGTGGTAGACTCTCCTTCCCATTGTGGGGGATGGAATGTCTTAGAATCTCCAAGAGGGAAGCTGTAACTATATTAGCAGTAACCTCTGTATTGAGTATCTCCTCTCTGTAGATTACCAGGATGACTGTGCAAGAACCCAAAGAGATATACAACTATAAAATGTGTCCTGTTCCTCAGTTTAATTGGGAAAGCTAGGTACATGAATAAAAAAGATAAGAACAGAAATAACAGAATACAATGTGATCAACCTCAAAGACAGCGCTACAGGCCATAACAGTTACCAGTGTTCACTAAGCAAAGAGTCAGAAGTTACCAAGGGCTGAAGAGGTGACTGTTTTCTTATTTAACTTGAATCAAGGAAGCCCTAACTAAGGCCTCCCAAGACCCTTTTAAACATTTGTTCCAGCTTCCACAATACTGAATTCCCATCACCTAAGTGACTCAGCTGATCCAGGCCAGGTGGAGGTCAAGAGACAGCAGTGCATTCCAAAGTCACATAGAGATAGGAAGCAATTACCTTTCATTTCTGAGTGATATCTCAAACTCACTCACACGATTCTTTTTCAAAGGGTTTCTCTTCAGTCAGTCTTGGGCAGGAGAGCAGCTGCCTTGAGGTTGCTTCTTGTCTCCCGCTGGAGTTTTCAGCATCTCCTGTAGATGGGTCCTCTATAGGAGTGAGTGAAACTCACACCAACTGGGACCCCACTCGGAGCTAGCGGGCTAGAGTTTGCCCTCCAGCAGGTCCCAAGCATGCTAGTCTCTGAAGAGGGAAAGAAAGTTTCTTCAAAAGGAAGCTCAGGAAAACATCCAAACCCAAAAGGCACTTGATGTGATGCTCAGAAACGTTCCCCACTCAAGTCACCTCTGTGTGAAACTACACGTCTATAAGAAAAATCAAAAGAAATACATTTCAACCATCATCTAGTGTTTACAGATATCTGAATGACAGAAGTTTTCAGTTTTCACCCAAATGTGAGGCTAGATTTTATAATATCTATGCAACAAGTCAGTAAATTTGGGACTTTTGAAGTCTGGCTTCAATTTAACAGTAAGAACTATTCATCAGAAACAGTATACAGGTGCCATATGATCAGATTGATCATTAAGACATCATTTTTCCAAAAAATGGAATATAATTTATATGTAACTCTGTTAATGTGGTTGTATGATTAAATGAGAAGACCCACTGGTTGAGATTCAAAAGTAAAATGGAGATTAAAAAAATATTCTGCCTCCTGTCCAGGACTGTTGGTAGATCACTCTAAACCATCTGTATGAAATTGTAAATATCTAAACAAATTTAAATTCTAAACATAAGGATTATTGAATGCCAACCCCAGCCCCCACTAGCTGTGTTATCCAAACTCCTTTGATTGCTTCCTATTTGTAGAATGTAAAAAATAGTACCATACTTGCTCTGACTACCTTACAGGATTGTACTGGGGATCAAATTATTAAAAGAACATAAAACTGCTTCGAAAAATTTTTAAAGTACTTAGTACATACTAGAGTTAAAAGAAATACTGAGATAATTAGCCATCTAGCTTTAAAATAAAAAAAAGAGTGTAGTATCATTGAAAAAATCTAGCTTAACTATAACGATATCTTTCTTTCTACCAAAGAATTAAACAGTAAGGAGATTGAGTTTTCCACTTGGTATTCATAAAATCTTCATCTGCCCAGAGAAGCTAAGAAGGTAAACCCATTCCCACATTCGTGATTGCCACTTGTTTTATAATATAGTCACGCTCAGATGCTATTTCCTTTCTAATTTCTTCATTTCCTTAGACTCTTGAAATTAAAATGACTTGGGTGTGTGAAACTATCGTTTAAGAAAGTGAAACTAACATAGGCATTTTCCTTTAAGGTACTAATCAAAATCTTGAGCGAATTCCATGTACCATCTTGCTTTTGTTGTTAGTGCTGCCGAGTAGATTCCGACTCCTAGGGACCCTGGAACCCCGCCCCAACTTTCTGCCCCATCCTCTCAGCTTCCCCCGCTCTATCAGACAACGCGCCGCTGCTATTCACAGGGTTTTCCTGGGCAATTTTTGGAAGTGGGTGGTCAGGTCTTTCTTCCTAGTCTGTCTTAGCCTGGAAGCTCTGCTGAAAACTGTCCGCCGTGGGTACCCCTGCTGGTATTGGAAATCCCGGTGGCAGAGCTTTCAGCATCACAGCAACACGCAGCTGCCACAGGATGACAACCGACAGGCAGACAGGTGGTGTGGTTCCCTGACGCACAAGCCAACCCAGGCCACAGCAATGGGAGTGTGAATCTTAACACTAGACCACCGCTGATGTGGTTAGTCATCTCAATTTTACCTCCTAATAGAGTAAATGTACATATTTTCTCTTTCCTCTTCTTAAAATCGCTTTTTCATGTTTGTTCTCATTCTTGAAACACCGGTGAAACTATAAAAGATGCTACCAACAGTTACTGAGTGCTCATTATGTCCCAGGCCTTTCATCATTTCATTTACAGTAACCACGTGTCTATCCTTATTGTATAGTTAGGAAAATGGGGCCAGAGAAGTTAAGCAACTTGCCCAATGTCACACACCTAGAACGAGAATGGGGCAGATCCCAAGTGCACAGTGAATTGGTGGCACAATACAGTCTCTCGGTCTCTTTCTCAATATTTTCATCTCGAGGCAGGTAAAGTTTTCTTCTTCAGTGCAGGTCATCAATCTTGATTACAGGTAGCTTTATTTCTTCTTTAATTGGCTTGGTTGAGTGAATCAAAGAGTTCTAGCACTTCCCAAATGTGCCCCACAGTCACTTTTACCGTCACAGCTGGTCTGTCCCTGTCAAACGGTAGGTCTAGCCATGGAAGTGAGATTCCAGTGGAGTGTACGCCCTGCTTCTACTTCTCTTTCTACTGAGACCCTTGCTCCTGAGCCCTAAGAATCCTCTACGGTAGATCCACAGTCTTTTGAGATGTGTGACACTGAACCAGAAAAAATACAGAAAACATTATCTCAGCAGTTAGATATTCTTTTCTTTCCCTATACTCCCTGTTTGTAAGTCCAAGCAGCAGTCCTATATTAAATCTGAAGGATCACTATCAATGATCAGCTTGCATAGATCTAATAATAAAAAGAGAATTTAACTGAAACCCACCTGCATATTTTTTGTAGCCACTCTTTTACCTGCCATCACTCGAAAGATACAGTCAGTATCCAGTCTTTGGGTTGCTGGTACTAATAGCTTCTCTGTCTGATAAAAACTGGTTTCACAGCCCATCTTTTGTTTGTTTGTTTGTTTGTTTTATTTTATTTATTTATTTATTTTGAGGAAGATTAGCCCTGAGCTAACTGCTGCCAATCCTTATCTTTTTGCTGAGGAAGACTGGCCCTGAGCTAACATCCATGCCCATCTTCCTCTACTTTATATGTGGGACGCCTACCACAGCATGGCTTGATGAGTGGTGCCATGTCCACACCCGGGATCCCAACCGGCGAACCCCAGGCCGCCAAAGTGGAATGTGTGAACTTAACCACTGCACCACCAGGGCCGGCCCTTCACGCCCCATCTTTAAATGCAGGACCAGTTAACCCTAAGCTCAGTATCTAAAGATGGTACCAAAGTAAGTCCTAGTAGTTTTCAAGATGCCCAGTATTCCCCATAGTAAATGTCTATATAGAAATACTCTCATAAGCTTTCCCCTTGACAGTTACCTTTTAAGAAACTTTGAGAGCAGAGGACAAACCAAATGTTTCCTGTTAGTAAATCTTGGTCCCAGTGTTAACCTGAAAAGTTTCAATGGACGAAACAAAATCTTGCAAGCCCTACCAAGACTGAAAGCTGAATCTGTACACTTTTAGTTGAATAGTTTTATACCTGTATTTTTTTTTCCTATAAAGGCCAAATCCTTATGGGCAACACGTAAACCAGTTAACAGTGAAAACATATGGAAGTTGCTGAATGACTGGAAATAATTCTCCCACAAGATAAGACAAAGAATGCGCATTTAGGAGAATCCAACCAAAATTAAGTAAGGTTGCTAATTACAAAGGACAAGTCAGAAAAGGCAGAAGTAGCCCCAAATGGTGGACCGAGTATCGGTTGCAGAGGACAGGCTGCCATTCAGTGCTGTCGCGGACAGTCCTGTTTACCTGGGTCACGGTTCGCCGTAGGCTTGTCAGAGCTGTGTTCCTTGGTGTTACTTGGGCATCAACAAGCTTCATTTTTCCAGGATTTTCAACAGCATGACACTTTCGTTCTTCCAGCCTTCAATCCACTCGGGACAGATTTGAGCTACGCAAAGCTTCATAGCAGGAAGCACATAAAAATTTCATCCCAAACCTTTGACAGCCTCGGAACCTGGTGTGTTTTCTTTAGGACGTCCAAAGCAATCCTGGAACTTCATCACTGAAGAAGTTCGCTCTCAGACTTTGACATATTTTGAAAAGTGAAGAAGTTAAACTTTTCCTCTTGTCTGCTTTCTCCAGCTCAGGCCATAAAATCTTTCTATCAAACTTGGCCTTTGTCAGATTTACGCAGGCCGTGAGAGACCCACATGTCTACGGAGCTAAGAGCTTCTGGCAACAGGCATGCAAGCCTGCAGCCTCACATCTGTGGGCCTCGGCCCTTCCCCTGCCATCAATAAACACGCAGGGAGTGGAGCTGCAATTCCCATGAAGTGAGCCCACTGGCTAGAACTTCCAGCGGCAGCAGCAGGTCTCTGCCACTGCCCCGCTCTGCCAGCCTCCAGCCCCGGGGGAAAAGTGTGGGGGGCTCCGCTTTCCAGTCAAACCACGCAGACAAATACCAACTGCGCTTGGGGCAGACCAGCCCCAGCTGCAGGAGAACAGCTGGGCCCTTAAAGACCAGAACTCTAAGAAACTCTAATTATACAGACAGGCCCCAGCCACCAAGATGTTCTGTTCTAGAAAGCTGTTGGTTTAATTACCGTGTGAGGAGGGACATGTCTGTGTCATATTGTGGAACAATAATACACAGAATGACTAGCTAATATTTATTAAGCACTCTCTATAAATCAGGCACTCTTCAAAGCAGTTTATGTATTATAATTCATTTAATCTTTGTAAGAATCCTGTGTGGTTAAAAACTCTTTTCGTCCCATTTAACACAAGAGGAAGCTGAGACCCAGAGCGTCCAGGAGGTGTTTGGCACAGGATAGTGTCGAGATAAATGTTTGCGAATTGAATCTAAAAAAGTCAAAAAGCACCACCCCATATAAATAATGTCATAAATAGGAGGATAATTTCCAAGATCAGCCCACGAAACCTATTTAAATATGAAACCTATTTAACCCATTTGTATTTTTTTATTATTAATTTAACACTATTTCATTTAAGCCTAAGCATCATTATAATGTTGTTTCTATAGGTAGGTATGTTCTAAATTCCAGCCTGTAGCACCAGTCAACAGTTTGTTTACTGAGTTACTACTTTCTTTTTTTCAAAATTATTTTATTGAGGTCATATTGGCTTACAACATTGTGCAAATTTCAGGTGCACATCACTATAGTTCAGTTTCTGTATAGTCTGTCCCGTGTTCACCACCAACGGTCCAGTTTTCATCTGTCACCATACATTTGTGCCCTTTTACGCCTTTCCCTCTGCCCCCACCCCCTTCTTTGGTAACCACTAATCTGTTCTCCTTATCTATATGTTTGTTTATCTTCCACATATGAGTGAAATCATATGGTATTTGTCTTTCTCTGTTTGACTTTATTTTGCTTAGCATAATACCCTCAAGGTCCATCCATGTTGTCACAAATGGCACAATTTTGTCTTTTTTATGGCCGAGTAGTATTCCATTGCATACACACACACACACACACACACACACACACACACACATATATTACATACACCACATCTTCTTTATCCATTCATCCATTGATGGGCACTTGGATTGCTTCCACGTCTTGGCTATTGTCAAAAATGCTGTGATGAACCTAGCAGTACATAAATCTTTTTGTTTTTTCATGAGGAAGATTGTCCCTGAGCTAACATCTGTGCCAGTCTTCCTCTGTCTTTTGTATGTGGGATGCCACTACAGCATGGCTTGATGAACAGTGTGTAGGTCCACCCCCGGGATTCAAACCCATGAACCCCAGGCTGCCAAAGCAGAGCAGGTAAACCTAACCACTACGCCACTGGGCTAGCCCCATAAATCTTTTTGAATCGTTAATTTCATGTTCTTTGGATAAATATTCAGTAATGGAATAGCTGGACATCATATATCCAACAAGGGGTTAATTTCCAAAATATGTAAAGAACTCATACAACTCAACAACAAAAGAAATGAACAACCTGATCAAAAAATGGGCAGAGGATATGAACAGACATTTTTCCAAAGGCACATGAAAACATGTTCAACATCACTAATTATTAGGGAAATGCAGATTAAAACTACAATGAGATACCACCTCACATCTCTCAGAATGGCTGTAATTAACAAGACAAGAAATAACAAGTGTTGGAGACGATGTGGAGAAAAGGGAACTCTCATACACTGCTGGTGGGAGTGCAAACTGGTGCAGCCACTACGGAAAACAGTATGGAGATTCCCCAAAAAAACTGAAAATGAGCTGCTACTTTCCGAAGCCATATTAGCGCCACAGAAAGGTATAAAGCAGAGGGAGGCGCAGCCCTACTATTTAAGAACTTCTATCCCTGCTCTGCCCCCAGGAGCAGAGGCGGTTCTTTCTGGAGGGACTTCCTGCCCAGGGCTGGAATGGCAGTAAACCCTTCTGGACTTCAATTCCCATTCCCTCTTCACCTCAGATGCTCCCACACCCTTCCAACAGAACCCTGGGTTCTCTGAGCTGCTACAGAAATTGAGAGATCATCATCATTTCCCAAATCACAGTTTTAAATGAAGTTAATGGATAGAATTTTCTCAAGTCTTCATTTTCCTTCAACTTTTGGCACCTGTTCCTGCTTGTCTGGTGACAAGTGCTAGCAGATGACAAAATGAATTAACGAGTAGTATCACAACATTAACAGAAAAATGGGGGAACAGGCCATCCCACTTAGCTCAACAGCTTGGAGTAATTTTTGTGGGCCTGGGAGTTGACAGCTGTAATTGTTCAGTGCATATATAGATTTAAGCAGTCGTGCTTTCTGCTTGTAAGATCAGTCTAGCTTTTGCGGTAAAAATAAAATAGGTCAGCATTCCATAGCGTTCTTCAATGGCATTCACGCCCTCCAGCACCTAAACAGCTTTGAGGATGCCCAAACCATACATCTCTTGGTTGGACCCATCCCCCAACCCCACCCGACCAAGGACACCAGAATTTTCCTCTCCTAGACTGTGAGCTCTCTGGAGGGCCAGGCTGTCTCTTGTTTATGTTGTTTATCTTTGCATGTCCAGTGGCACCAAGAATCAGAGATTAATGGTCACAATAAGTATATAATCAGCTTTACTGAATTTAAATTAATCCCAGTGTAGGTTAGTGAGCGAGGCTCTAAATTCGGCTTTCCCTCCCATCCCGTTCACCTACAGAGAGCTACCCCAACCCCACATGTGAACAGGGCCTGCTTGTAAGGCCACTTCTCATTTAGTCTTAAGAACCACCACAACAAAATGTTAAAACAAAGACCACCTGGCTTAAACAACTATTTTTCTCCAATGAGAATATGCTTGTTAAACCCAAAGATATTTTAACTCTGTTCATTTCCTACTTATTAGTTTTTCTAACACAAATATACTCTCATTAGATAAACCTGTTAGAGTTAAACTTTACCCAGGACCCAAGCAACAAAAGTTTTTAACTAAATCGGTGTTCTCCTCTGCTGAATATTTAAGTGAAATACCAACTGAAAAGAAATAAAATGAGGAATTTTATTCCAATGTTCCAGTAACCAATTTTCAGTGCATCCTTCTATGGTCAGCACAAATTTAGTCTAATCTTCCGTCACTATCCAGCTGAAGGAAATGTGCTGCAAAATCTTTAATCGCTAAGACAGGTTTGATTATATCCACTGCCCACTAATTTTAAAAGGTCAATTGGAAGCATGTTAGAGACATTTTCAACAAAAGTTGGAAACAGGATTTTTTTCTTTTAGTTAAACCTCTATCAAAAAAACCAAGTAGCAAATAACAAGGATCCTCCCATTCTTTGGAAATTCTGCTTAACTGGGCTATTAGTGCCTATGGATATCTTTTTAGTAAGAAATAAATAATGAAACAATCATATTCTTGGCCAAAGATCTGCCAGGAAATTCCTTTTAAATGGCAATTTCTGCTGAATTAAAAATGTAATTTGATTCATAAAAGTATGATTTTCAAACTCGGTCTAAATCTGGCTGTTGTATGAAGGACACCTAGCTGGTATACTTCCTGTGTAGGGAGTCTGTCCCTGGTGTACCCCTTCCAGAGGTGTATTTGCAGCCAAAGAATAGCTTAGACCCTGGGAGAATCTGCCTCAATAATATTCCAATTTTTTTCTCAATTGGAGAAAGAGATGAGATATTTTTTCTCCTTGCATTTGGATTTGGTTAACATCTCATTTTAAATAGCTTGTTCTCGGAGGGACTATGACACAGGAAGGGGGAAGGGGTGCACCACGAGCCAACGGAAACAAACTCAGGTTCACAGATGCCTGAGCCCTCATGTGACACCTCCCGTCACAGGCCATGCTCTTCATGGTTTCCATAACCCGGCAGAGCTGACCAGCTACAGCTGACTGCTGGGAGTTTGGGGAGTCAAAGACTGTGTTTGTTGATAAGTAAACGCATTATTGCTTATCAAACTCGCATCCTTTTTCAATGTGCAGAATATTCCCGTATGGCGTGCAAAATTCTGTGTTGGAGGGGCTGGGCCCATGGCCGAGTGGTTATGTCTGCGCATTCCGCTTCAGCTGCCCAGGATTTCGCGGGTTCGGATCCTGGGCGCAGATATGGCACCGCTCATCAGGTCATGCTGAGGTGGCGTCCCACATAGCACAACCAGAAGGACCACAACTAAAAAATATGCAACCATGTACTGGGGGGCTTTGGGGAGAAAAAGGAAAAATAAAAAAAATCTTAAAAAAAAAAAAAATTCTGTGTTGGAAATATCCCCAAACAGCTTTGAGCAGGAATTCCCAGGGAGCTGATCCCCTCATTACTGTATCCAATTATCCATTCACGGGTCTGTCCTTGACACCGTTTGTAACTGACTGCTTAATGATGATTGTATTGTTTTATTTCTTGCCAAAACAAACGCAGAGATCCATTGATCTCTTTTAAGTCTAAATCCCCAGTTAAAAGATGGAACTCAGAATGAGCTGTTTCCTCTAACCCAGTGATTCTCAGACTTTAGCATGCATTAAACTCACCAGGAAGGCTTGTTAAAACACAGACTGCTGCCCACTGCTCCACTCCTCCTCCCACCCCGGTTTCTGGTTCAGTTGGTCTGGTTTGGGGTCCAGGATTTACATTTCTAACAAGTTCCCAAATGATGCTGCTGCTGCTGCTGGCCTGGAGACCGTGTTTTGAGAACGACTGTTCTAAATAAATCGGCTGTTTTGCTGAGAATACAAACTCACCAAGTGTGCACAGATAAAACTAGCTTTAATGCATCAGCCTAGCTACCCTTAGATTCAGAAGAGGAGCAAGAAGTGGATCGATCCCTTTCCTGAAGAGAGTAAGAATGGTAGCTCCCACCACTCCACGTCAGATGGAGTACCTAATGGAGGAACTGGGTTGGCCTTGTCTGAGCAATTTTGCCAGCGGGCTCTAGTGGAATAGGTACCACACAGGCTGGAGTGTAGATCTGGTCACTCCCAGCCGCCCGGAAAAGAGAGCCTTGGCAAACTTCCTTTAATGGTTTCTATAAAGAGTTAAGGGGCTGGTTTCCTGAGCACATGCAATGGACTAAATTTTCTAAGTATACTACTATAAGTCAACCACAATCTTCTATTTCAAACATTTGCACATAAATTCAAATTTTTGCGTCATAACTAAACTATATCATCTCACTCATATCTTAAGGCCTATATGTTCTAACCAATTTAGGGGAGTCTGTTAGTCAAAGGGACAAAGTTTAGTTATCAAATGGCATTTGCATAATAGATCTAAGCCCCAGAAGGGAGTGGTCCAGAGGCCCTTTCCAATACTAGAAGAAAAGATTATGAGCCCCAAACATGATTGTGTATATAGAAATGTGTATAGGTGTGCATTAGTATTCATGTATGATCCCATCTGAGGCCAGAGACTCAACCATCTCCCAGGTCTGAAGAAGTATTCACTGATCACCATTCAGAGCCGTCTACTCATTCATTAAGCCAATCCCGAGCTAAGCAACATGAATAGAGCCCTGGCTGCCAGCCCAAACCAGGCCCTCATCATTTCATTCTGCCTGGATTAATGCGAAGTCCCCTTCATTGAACTTAATTGGGCAAGATAGCTCCTATTTTAAAAACTTTCCCTGACTCCTTAGCTTCATAATATGACATCCCTCTATATTTCCAATGTCGTCTCTTACTACCCACCCACTGCTGAAGAATGCTACACCCCAACAACATAGCAACCCTCCCCTTCCGTTGCCCCAGATTAATACTCCTAAAGCAATACTTTTTTCATCATGTCAATAACAACCTTACTCAAAGACCTCACTACCTCCAGGGCTGAGCTCGAACTCTTCTCTTTCTATTAAAGAGAAAGCTCACTGTTTGACCTGACTCACCTTATCTCAATCACCCCCTATAAATCTTACACACCTACATATACGCACGCACGTGTGCCATTCCTGGACCTGAAACTATAGTGACAGGGAACCCCACGAGTGTCTGCACCACTTTCCTGCAGGACCTACAGGGCACAGCACAGTCTGAGCTTCTCTGGCAGAACAACACCTGGGGATTTCTCTGCCTCTCTCACCCCCGAGAGCAGTTTTACCTAGAGAGTGTCTGCAGGAGAGTACCAGGCTGTAACCTGTCATGGGTCTACAATGTGATTAGTACAGAAATTAAGAGTAAGTATTTAGAAACTTTTATAACAATTTGACTAAGAAAAGGCATGTCTTTGAATCTAATAATAAAAAAATGAGGGCTTGAATTTTATATGCCTATATATATGAGGCAGGGTTCTCCAGAGAAGCAGAACCAATAAGACATGTGTAATCGCATAGAAACAGATTTATAATAAGGAATTGGCTCGTGCAGTTATGGAGGACGGCAAGTCCAGACCTGCAGTGTGGGCCAACAGCCTGGAGCCCCAGGAGAGCTGCTGGTGCAGTTCTAGTTCAAAGCAGTCTGCTGGAGAACTCCCTCTTGCTGGGGGAGCCCAGTCTTTTTGTTCTACTCAGGCCTTCAACTGACTGCATGAGGCCCACCCACAGTACGGAGGGCAACCTGCTTTACTGAAAGTTCACCAAATTAAATGTTAATCTCATCCAAAAACACCCTCTAGGCTGATATATAAAATTAACCATCACAACGCATTTGGGGGGGGGGCAGTTTATTTGATTTTTCTAGTAATTAATTTTTATTGGCTTTTACAAAAGCATCTGTTAGCAATGGATTGTGGAGCAAAAACTGCTCTTTCACAAGTGGTTAGAGAGGAAGTGTAGAGCAGGGGTTGGCACACGACAGCCTGTAAGGCAAAGCTGGGCAGTAGCCTGCTTTGGGTCGGCCAGCAAGCTAAAGAAGAGGAGGAATATGTAACAGAGACCGTGTGTGGCCCACACAGCCTCAAGCACATCCTATGCGGCTCTTACTTTTACACAAAGCTTGCTGACCCCTTTCCAGAGCGGTCTCTCCACACCATCCAATGTGCTCCATATTAATATAAACTCTTACGCTATTATTTCATTTTCTATCTGTCTTGCCTTTCTAAATAGACAAAGCATTTGTGTGAGGGGAGATGAGAAGACGACGTCGCACAGAGCAGGGCCTACACTCCACACAGGTCTTCATAAATGCTGACATGAGGGAACTGCTCAGTTGTCTTTGGTGTTCTCAGAAATAGATTTCTCAGAAGCTGAGTCTTCCACATGCACCTCCCATGGTTTACTTTTTTCTGCTTAGTACCAGTGAAAGTTAGCACTGCTTTAGAATTCCTAACAGCCTTCCTTCGATCTCACCAGGTATTTAATTGAGTGAACCCAAATGTCTGTGTTTAGTGATCAAGAATATCCACAGACAGGACGGTTTCTGTGAAGGCCTGTGGTAGGCAGCCTCTAAGATGGCCCCCAGTCATCCCCCCTAGTATTTAACTCTAGAGCAATCCCTCCCCTTGAGTGTAGGCTGGATCTAGTGACTGCGTTCCAGCAAATAGAATATGGCAGGAGTGATAGGATGTCACTTCCAAGATCAGGTTACAGAATGTCTGTCACTTCTGTCTTGGGAACTCTCCCTTTCTCTCGTGTATCACTTGCTGCCCAGGAAGCCGTGTGGAGCGCCCCATGTAAGTGAGTTTGGATGCAGATCTTCCGAGGCCTCTCAATAGCCACGGGAGCGAGGTTGGAAGGAGATCCTCCTCCAGCTGAGCCTTGAGAGGACTGAGCCCTGGTCAGCCTTTCTGAGCCACTGAGCCTGAATCACCCAGCAAAACCACTCCTGGATTCCTGACTCCCAGAAATTTTGAAATATAATACATTTATTGTTTTAAGCCTCTAAGTTTTTGCAAGTAACCAGCTATAAAGTACTAGATAATGAATACAGAGCTATAATTTGTGCTTCTGACTAAAGATTGTATATTTCCTGTTAGAACACATAAAAACCCAATTTCTATAGGAACCCATTTGAAAACAGTAGCTGTGGGCACTAGACTTCTTTCTGACAGAATTAATAATTAAATGAGGTCACATTTAGTCTCAAATCTGAATGTAATAACTGTAAAAGAGGGTTGAGTTTTTAAGGATGGCCTAGATATGCCCGGAATTTTCTCTTGGTGACTCTAAAATAATTGTGGAAGAAGAACTTTTCTATGGCTAACCCGGGGCCAGGAGAAAACAACCACTGCTTAAATAAAGGCTGTCTGGCTCCTCGTGCTGCTGTCTAAAAGATAACTTGGCAACAGAGCTCTCAACCCAGGGGGGAAGTAATACCTCCCTGGGGAACGATTTTCCTGAAACTCCACACTGGTCACGCGTGAGCATGCATGCATGCACACACACACACACACACACAGAGGCACTTTCTTTCACATACGCTCATGCCCACACAAATATATTCATACCCACCATTAAACCAGGAGCAAACAAACAGACTGTGCTCTCAGCTTCTAGGGGCTGAGCAAGTCCAGGACGCCTTGATCCATGGGAGTCCTTCTCTATTCCCACCAATCTCTCTAGTTAGAAGCTGCTTTCCCAGGCCGTAGACCACATTCTTTGCTGTCGTCATTGAAAAGACTGAATCCAGTCTTGGGGCTCACCACAACTTCACAAAGTCACCACCAAATGATACTAAAGTTTCAAAAGCAAATACCCTTTTAGTTTGATGCTCTTCCCAGAGAGGGCTGGCTCTGCTTTGCCACTCTGTGGATTCCTTGCCTCTGAATCTTCACCTCCTCACTTTGGGGCCTGCTAGACTGGTTCACCCTAGATATGAGTCCAGACACAATTGTGCTGGAGCCGGAATTGAACTGCAAAAACATAAGCTTTAGAGCCAGACAGAGCTGTCTCGAGGATTAAATGATATAATGTGTTCACTGCCCACCGCCAAGGTACCAGACACCAAAAAAGTGCTAAGCTGGTGGTGGTCACCATTCCCTTCAGTGAGGTGGTCTCCTCTTCCTCCTCCTCCCCTTCTTTCCTTCCTGCCTCCCCCTTTTCTTCCTCCTTCTCCTCCCCTTCCTTTTCCTTCAGTCACCTCCACCCTAGTTCCAGCCCACTTGCTCTTTACTGTCTATGCTCTAGAAAACTCTGCTCTCACATCTTTTGGCCAAACTCAACTGATTGAATAACAACTTTAAGTACACTTTTCCCAAAGACATTTATGCATTAACAGGTATTAATCAGATATTCTCTCCCAGACACTGGGAGCCATTTATTTGTCCCGATGTCATCTGCAGACTCTGGAGTCAGACTGCCTCTACTCAAATTCCCCCTCTTCCCCTTACTACTGTGTGACCTGGGGCCAAGGAATTAGCACCTCTGTATTTATAGCCTCCTTGTCTGTAAAATAAAATGATCCTCCCAGCACGCTGGTAAAAATAAATTGAGAAAATCTAAGTGACTTTCTTAGAGAAGCTCTGGATGCTGGAATGGAAGCTTCGTGAAGGCAAAGACTGCCACACTCATGGCTGTGCCTATGACCTGGACCAGAGCCCCATATGAAGCAGAGGCACAAATACTTGTTGAGTGAATGCATGGGCACATAATATGCATGTAGGTACTATGATATTTATTAGGCTTTTTAATACAAAGATACACAAGAAGAAAATGGATTATCCACTTGCCTTTTTGTAAATGAAAATAACTCACATATAAAGTTAGAAAATTCAACCTATTAGACTTCATTTTCAAGTTTTCTTAAAAGTCCAACCTACGGAAATGACAAAATGAAAAATAAGAGCCCATCATTCCATTTTCTCCAGACTTTTTCCCCAAAGGACACTACTGTAATAAGTTTCTTGTAAATGCTTTTCGCATATGTTAGAAACAACCATTGAGATGTAAAGACAAAGATCGAAGCCCTAATGGGAGATTTCAGGAGTCAGAGAGCACAGAGTGGAAGCGGAGAAGGATGCGGTAGAGGAGGACTGCAGGGTCTGCCATGGCCCCTGAGATGAGACGGTGGCAACCACCAGCGCAGGCAAGTGACACCCTGGGGGTACTTGGAGGCACCTGTTGATGCCCAAAGTGTGCCTCTTTTTTTTCTGATCAAGAAGATCCTAGAACTCCAAGATGGGATCATTTTATATGCCGCTCCACTTTTTTGAAGTGCAATGATGCAGCCCCATGCAGCATCAGAGTTCACCATGTTGATTGATTAGCAATGTCTGCTGTGGGCACGAGAACATAATGATATTGCAGACACTGAACTGGAGTCTATTTCCCAAAGTGAATAAGGAAATCATCTGATTCCTGATTCAATATGAGATCCTTGGGATACAACTAGAAAGCCTCTGTGATTCATTATTCTTCTCACAATCAAATAGAAATGGACTCAGTTGCAAGTGAGGGACCTGCAACTCAAAAAGACATAGGAGGGGAAAAAAGACAATTTTTGATTCATATAACTCAGAGGTCCGGTAAAAAGCCATGGCTAGATCCACATTCCCCAACAGTTTTATTAAGAATGTGTCTCCATCCTCAGCTCCTATTGACTCTGGGCTTTATTTTATAACAGACTCACCTCTGTGGTAGTAAGAGTGTCCTCGATAGTTTTAGGCTTATGTCCTACTAGCTTAACAACCAGCGGAAAGGATGTCCCTTTCCCATTTTTACCAGTTAGTGGTCTAGAGCAGCCATATTGGATATCCTGAATCACATGTCCACCTCTGGAGCAATCACTACAGGCAGTCAGATGAATCACACGGGAGGACCAGATCTGAGACACAGACCCAGTCCTCACACCAGGGAGAGAGATTTGCATTATCTGAACAACGTGGTCTAGGACAAGGGTGACAGCAGATATACACTCTAGGGTCCTTCCAACGTAACGGGTAGGAAGGGAGCAGTAGCAGGGATGTGTTGGTCATCACCAGTCTGCACAAATGCTTCATTGGATTGGCTCACCAACCTAGGGAGCAAAAAGTCAGGGCAATGGGAGGTCAGTAGCACTGGCATGATGGGGTGTTTGGAATAAAAGTCAACTCCTTTGTTTTAAAAGAGGAAATTGCTGCCATTCAAATGCCCAGAAATAGAATAATTTTATCTATAAGCAAACACTACACTGTATTTATTAAAGCTTATTATGTCACAACCAGAAGCACCTACAACTAGAACAGAGAGCTACTTACAGGGGGGCCTTGGGGAGACGAAGAAAAACAAAAAGAAGAAGATTGGCAACAGATGTTAGTTCAGGTGCCAATCCTAAAAAAAAAAGGTTATTATAGATTGAATGAAAACAAAGACACACAAATGTCAATCTTACATAGAAAAGAAGATATGTAGAAATTGATTTAAAATAAGTAAATAATTATTCTCAAGTTAAAATACGTAATGGCAATAGGCATTTATTCAAGGTAAATGAATGTATTCAATTATGTGGGAGAGACGGCAACTTTGGACTAGACCAGATATTTACTTCTATGTTGCTTTGTTTTCTCTTTGCTCCAGCTGTTAAATTCCAAAAGGCCCAAGACTCCCCATCTTAAAGAGTCCCCAGGTCAATCTCAAGTAGAAACTTCTACCACAGAGTTTACAGAGGTTATCAAAACCAAGAGAAGACAGTCACAATCACTCCGTAACCCCCATTCTCACTCGGAACACCATGGTAAGTCTCTTGCTTGACATCGTGGTTCATGTATCATGTATCACGTAGAAAAAGTGAGCAGCTAGCATCAGAAGGGCCTAGATGACAGACTTTATATGGTGAACTATCAGGACCCAAAATTATTTTTTTTAATAAGATAGTTGACTCTTTTTAATACATTGCTATCTTTAAAGCTTTATGCTGCTAGGAGGATGCCTTTGTATCTGAAAAAAACCAGCTTCTCAGTTTTCAAGGTCAGGGCTAAGGAAGATGGTGGTATCCACCACAGTGATCATGGAATAATTCCACAAGAATTAAATCTTGAGAAGTCAATAAGCCACTCTCCAAAATTCAGAATTGGCCTTATTTTAATAATCACTGATGGATAAAGGATATATACTGTTTTAAAAGAACTCAAATAAATAGGTAGTTCATGATTTCCTTTAGTATTCCATTACAATATTTGGCAATCTTTTTTCTTTCTTTTTTTTTTTTTTGAGGAAGACTGGCCCTGAGCTAACATCCATGTCCATCTTCTTCTACTTTATAAGTGGGACGCCTGCCACAGCATGGCTTAGGCAAGCGGTATGTAGGTCCATGCCTGGGGTCTGAACCCACGAACCCTGAGCCTCTGGAGTAGAATGTGCAAACTTAACCACTGCGCCACCGGGCCGGCCCCAGCAATCTTTTTTTCCTTAGAGGAGAAAAACTGTTTGATATTTATACATTTGTTAATCTTTTACCTCAAAGCTTATTATTCAGCCTTAAGACATAGTTTTCATAGTGGAAAGGAAGAGACTTTATTCCATAGATATTTGTGCAAAACAAGATGTTCAGTACTATTTTAAATAATTTCAGCCACGTAGTCATTTTCTTCATTCCACTACTCTGTGCTGTTTTCTGTCCTGAATTTTACTTGTAGCAGGGCAGTCTCTTGAGGTGTACAGGCTGCTGCAATGTTTTCAGCTACAATCTTAGCCTCTCTAGAAGGCATCTTCAGTGCAATGGTAACGAAAGTACGGGAAGCCCTTGGAATCCTTTCTAAGGTGTCCTCTGTTTAGTCAATATTTGCAAATCACCTTCTTTGTTTTTCCTCTGTAAATAGAACAATAGAGAGACAGTGAAACAGTGACAGTAGTGAAACCGGTGTGGGGAAATGAAATTTCGCTACAGCCTTGTGACACAAACTGGATACTAAATTAACTCGTCATTTTAACCTCAAGTGTATTAGAATAGAATGGAATGTACCTTTTCTTGTAATAACAATGTTGAGCCAAAAGGCCTTTTTATTGTTAGCAAATGCCACATGAGAGATACAGGTTCTGCTCATGTTTTTCAATTTTCAGCTCTTGCTTTTCAAACTCATTGTCCAAGGAGCACTGCAGGATATTCCCACAGATTGTGTGAATTTTCCTACTATCATTCATAACCTGGGTTCTGTTAAGAAGTGTACACTGTGCTAGATATTAGGAGAAAAGATGAATTAACAGCCCAGAGGCTGGAAAGAATGAAGCAAGGGAATTTGCTTAGACTCAGCATGCTGAGAGAAATACCAGTTCTCTCTCCTGGGTACCAAGACAGCAGCGTGGCATGGAGGACGGTCCGACAGGTCAGTCAGCAATGACATTTTGGCTCCAACTCTGATGACGTCACGTGACACATCACTTAACCTATCTATATTAGTTTTCTATGGCGGCCATAACAAGTTACCACTAGCTTAGTGGCTTAAACAATACAAATTTACTATGTTACACTGCTAGAGGGCAGAAGTCTAACATGGGTCTTACTGGGATCAAACTAAGGTGTTGGCCAGGCCGAGTTCCTTCTGGAAGCTCTGAGGAAGAGTCTCTTTCCTTGCCTTTTTCAGCTTCTAGAGCGCCTGCATCTTTTCCTCGTGGCCTTTCTTTGATCTCCAAAGCCAGCAACTTTCCTCCTCGGTCACATTTCTCTCTAACCCAGCCAGGAAGGATTCTCTGTATCTAGGGATTCATGTGATTAGGTTGGACCCATCCAGATAATCCAGGATCATCTCCCCATCTCAAGATCTGACCCTTAATCACACCTGCAAAGTCCCTTTTACCATGTCAGGTAATATATTCACAGGTTCTTAAGATTAGGGAGTGGGCATCTTTTGGCATCTTTATTCAGCCTACCACAGGATCTTAGCTTCAGTTTCCTCGTCTGTAAAACCTTGCGAGTTGCTGTAAGCACAGCACATACTATGCACAGATAGCACAGAGAATATGCTAAAACCCTATCTAGTATGCGGGGCTGGCCCGGTGGCGCAACGGTTAAGTGCGCACGTTCCATTTCTCGGTGGCCCAGGGTTCGCCAGTTCGGATCCCGGGTGCGGACATGGCACCACTTGGCAAGCCATGCTGTGGTAGGTGTCCCACATATAAAGTAGAGGAAGATGGGCACAGATGTTAGCTCAGGGCCTGGCTTCCTCAGCAAAAGGAGGAGTATTGGCAGTAGTTAGCTCAGGGCTAATCTTCCTCAAAAATAAATAAATAAATAAAACCCTACCTAGTATGTAGTTCTTGATAAGAAGTAGTTAAGATGATGACGAGGAGGATGAAGACTATATGGATAGACTATTGTAAAATAAGGATGGAGGCTGAGTAAGAAAAACCCAAAATTTGAAATAAGAGTAAAAAATATGGGGAAGGAAAAGCAACCCATCGAATACTTAGAAAATAGGATCGTATTCTGAAAACTGAAATTGGGATTTAGGAGGCTGTCACTTGATAAATGACAGAGAGATTTAGCCCCCTTGAAAAGTTTTTCCTTTGAAACTAAAGTAAAAGAATTGAAGAAGACAAAGAAGATAAAGAATCATGCTATGGGAAATGCTCATGATTTAAAACAAACACTCTTTAGGACCTAGTTCAAGGAAGACACTATCTCCCCATGCATTTGCAACAGGCAGGCAAGGGAGAGAGAAAGAAGAAAAGAAGTCATTTGAGTATTTTAAGAATGCCTATGTTTGAGTCTTGAGCTGAAAACTCATACATAGTAGGTTGTTTCTAAGACATAAAGGACTTTTCCAATGAAAGTGACCTGGAAACAGCCAGAAAAAGTAAAGGAGGGCAAAAAAAAGAAGAAATGGACAATTTTCAAATAATCTCCTAAGAAAATAAAATATTACCTTTCTTCTGTTATTTTACGTTGAATTAAAGTATATTTGTTCAGTAAATCTCCTTATTTTCAACCTCATTTAGGGCCAGCCCAGTGGCACAGCTACCCAGGGTTAGCTGGTTTGAATCCTAGATGTGGACCTACACACCACTTCTCTAGCCATGCTGTGGCAGGCATCCTACACACAGAGTAGAGGAAGACGGGCATGGATGTTAGCTCAGGGCCAATCTTCCTCAGCAAAAAGAGGAGGTTTGGCAGCAGATGTTAGCTCAGGGCTAATCTTCCTCAAAAGAATAAATAAATAAATAAATGAAATAAACCTCAATTGTTCCCATTTTCTCTCTACCCAGTATGTCTTATTTGAACTTAACTTCAATACCAAAGCATTTCAAGGAATTTTCAAAAGCTACACTGCTCACATAATTTACACTACTCACCACGATTTACATATTTAAGTTAAGTCTAGAAAGGTAAAGTCCCCAAAGAGGTATGTAAATGGATCTTTATGACTCCCTGGCATTAACATCAACATGAAAATGAAATCACATGGGACAAGGATTCAGGAGGAAACAAGCTTGACATTTACTTGACTAACAATTGTGCCCATTCTAAAACACAGTTCCCTAAGTTATCAAATATTAAAGCAAACTGTTGAAACGGCATCTAAACAAAGTTTAAAATGGATCAATGTAAACAATAGCAAATGACGAGAAAGCATCATATTATAACAAATTGAGTCACTTTAGTTTACCTTTCTGAACTTATTAAAATGAGGTTCTATAAGAATGTGCCTTCAGGGGCTGGCCCGGTGGTGCAGCGGTTAAGTGCGCACGTTCCGCTTTGGAGGCCCGGGATTCGCTGGTTCGGATCCCAGGTGCAGACATGGCACCGCTCATCAAGCCATGCTGTGGTAGGCGTCCCACGTATAAAGTAGAGGAAGATGGGCACGGATGTGAGCTCAGGGCCAGTCTTCCTCAGCAAAAAAGAGGAGGATGGGTGCTAGCTGTTAGCTCAGGGCTAATCTTCCTCAAAAAAATAAAATTAAATAAATAGTTACAAAAAAAGAATGTGCCTTCAAAACTGGTTGAATCAAGAAAACTTCAGGGGCTGGCCCTGTGGCGGAGTGGTTAAGTTCGTGTGCTCCGCTTGGGTGGCTCAGGGTTTCGCTGTTCGGATCCTGGGCGCAGACATGGCAGTGCTCCTCAGGCCATGCTGAGGGTGCATCCCACATAGCACAACCAGAGGCACCCACAACTAGAATCTACAACTATGTACTGAGGGGCTTTGAGGGGAAGATTAAAAAAAGAAAACCAGTCAAAACGATTCTTGTGACTGTCACAGAGGTTAAATTAACTAATTTGACTGGCTTGAAACCATAATATTTGTTTTTCTTTGTTTCTACTAAATTCAGTAGAATTTGAATTTAGGTGGGTGCGTGGAAAGGCCAAAATGTAGTTTGGATGTTTAAACATTGAGTGCACGTGTGCAGAACACAGCAGACACAGAAAGCAAGCACGGGGTGAGGTCCACACCGGGTGACCCAGCATCCAACTGCCACAGCACTGGTGTGGACAGCAGGGCACGCATTCCCCAAAAACTGCTAAGAAGAGCATACTTATCTCTTGGGAATTAATTTATTTGTGAATTCTGGAAATACCTCAATCAAAAGAGCATCAGAACTTGGAGAAAAACAACAAACTCCCTTCAAGAGCACACTTAAAAATACACTGAGTTAACAGAACCGCCCACTGTTATTTCAGCCAAAATTACGTAAACAAAATGGAGTCATTTTATGACTAAACAAATTGTGCTGTTTGGGAAGACTGAAAGTTTACTGGGCATTTTAGAAAAAACATAAATTATCTAACATGATCCTAGTTTTCATAAAAAGGGGAATAAGCCTTATTAAAAGGTTTAAGAGGGGCTGGCCTCCTGGCATAATGGTTAAGTTCAACACTTTCCACTTCAGCAGGCTGGTTTTGTGGGTTCGGCCCCCCAGGTGTGGACCTACTCCACTCATCAGCCATGCTGCGACAGGGACCCACAGGCAAAAGAGAGGAAGATTGGCACAGATGTCAGCACAGGGCTAACCTCCCTTGGCAAAAAACAAAAAAAAGTTTTAAGAAATATACGGTGGCTAACTAAACAGCTGTCAAAGAGTGGAAGATCTACAATTTTAGGAAACTTACCACGTCTGTTAACAGATCCAATATAGCCCAACTGAATCAGTTAAAATATCAGTTCATCCTTTAAACAATGCGGATGCCAAAAGTAAAGCAGTTGGAGGAGTACACTGTTTCTACAAGTCAAATAATAATACAGTTGCAATAACAAAGCAAACCATGTGACAATCCAGTTATTCCAATTACTTAAATGTCTGAATCATTCTGGCCACAGAGAGGTCCAAATGAGGTCATGGTACCTGGCATCCAGCTGGCTTTGAAATCTCTGCATAAATGAAGATACCTCTACTGACAATGACTCAAATGATGGATCTGTACCCTTTGACAAGAACAAGCCAATAATACAAAGCAACTGTGAGTGCAACTGATGCTAAGTGTGTTAGTTGTCAAAACTAATTTTTTTGTTGACAAAGGCTGGATACTGTTGAGTAAAAGGCACTGAGCACAATGCCTTTGTTACTCAAAGACACACATAGCTATAAATAAAAACATCAATTAATAAATATTTCTCAAGCTCCTATTATGCTCTCAAAGACCTCGCCCATATGGAGCCTAAATGTTGTTTCACAAAAACTGTATGAAACAACTTGAGAGCAACAATGTAAGCTAATGCTCGATAAATTGATGCGTACAAGGGCTATAGCAACAATTCAGAGAGGCTGACATAGATGTGACCTCACATCTTCAGGGAAGTCCACAGACAAGGTGAAACCTGAGGGTGTGCTATAATCCCCACAGGTGGAATATGGAAGGCATTAGAGTCAGAAACCAAAGAGGGAGGTGCAAGCGAGTGTGGTGCGTGAAGGGATGCTGAGAAAGGAGAAAGTCCATCTGAATAAAGTGTCGCCTTCACATCAAAGCTGGAGAGACAAGTTTGGAAAACGGCTCAGCTAGTTCATACCATTGCAATTGACTGTGGAGTCTGACTTCCAAGAGCCAAGCTACCCTCTTTCTCAAGAACCTCTGTCTCTGAATTGAAGCCAGCACCAGGGCCAACAAGAATTTTTAACGACTTACCTTTGCTGAAGAGATGGGAATGGGCAAAAACAATAGAAGATTTCTCCTAACCAGAAGATTGTTTTCTTATTAAAGTTCGTAGGCATGATATAGTGTGGTTGTATAGGAAAGTGTTATGTCTAAGAGATGCATGTATTTAAAGGTGAATGATGATAATGTCTTCGACTTACCTTCAGATGGTTCAACAAGAAATATGTATACAATAGATATATTAATAATTATTAACAATTGGTGAATCTAGGAAAAGAATATATTAGTGTTTATTGTACTATTATCTCAAATTTCACATAGATTTGAAATTTCTCAAATTAAAAAGTTGAAGTGTAGTCCCTCTGCCTTATGAAGGAATAAGCCTTGGAAATTAAATTGTAAGTAAAGCATAGATAGATAGATAGATAGATGATGAATAGCTAGCTAGCTAGATAGATCAAAAGAAAGATGAGATAGATGATAGATGTGAAAACAAATAGAATTCTCTTGCTTACACTTAAATAATGAGAATATTTCATGCCTTCCCTGAGTTATAGAATTTTTTAAGAAGAAAATGCAGGGGCTGGCCCAGTAGCATATTGGTTAAGTTCACACACTCTTCTTCATCAGCCCAGATCCTGGGCAGGTTCGGATCCTGGGCGGCGTGGACCTACACATTGTTCATCAAGCCAAGCTGTGGCGGCCTCCTGTATACAAAATAGAGGAAGATTGGCACAGACGTTAGCTCAGGGACAATCTTCCTCACCAAAAAAAAAACAAAAAGAAAAAGAAAATGTAGAATATATTGCACATAGTAGCTGCCATTATTGAGTTCCTAGTGTGTACTGGGCATCTTCCATACATTAACCTAATTACTCTTCTCAGTTGCCCTGCAAGATGGGCATTATTACCCTTCTTTTGCAGATGAAGACACTGAGGTCAAGAAGTCAAATAATTTGCCCAAATTCACATAGCTTATCTGGCAGAACTAGAATTTAAACCAAGTTTTCAATGACTCCCAAATCCTTGCTCTTTCCACTTTGTGGCCCTGCTTCCAAGTTCTAAAAGTGGGCAAAGGCATAATTTGGCTTCCTAGGTTGTCATGTGCAAAAGACCAACTGTCTGTGTCCCCCCAAATTCCTATGTTGAAATCCTAACTCCTAAGGTGATGTTATTAGGAGGTGGGACCTTCGGGAGATGATCTGGTCATGATGCCAAAGCCCCCATGAATGAGATTAGTGCTCTTATAAGTGAAGCTCCAGAGAGTCCCCTTGTCCCCCATGGGAGGACATGGTGAGAACTGGAACCAGGAAGTGCTACACCAGACATGCAATCTACCAGCACTTTGATCTTGGACTTCACAGCCTCTCGAACTGTGAGAAATTTCTGTTGTTTATAAGCCACCTAGTCTATGGTAGGTCTGTTGTAGCAGAACAAACACATTGAGACACCACGTTTAGCCAGTGTCTGGCCTTTCAGCAAAGTTTGAAGTAGAAAGGGCCTGGAAGGAGTACGAGTCTTCAGAAGGACACGTCCTTGAAGGTTACAGCTGAGGAGATTGCAAGAAAGCCTAGAGAAGAGAAAATCTTAAGAGTTAACATGAAGAAAGAGTTATTAAGTTTTGCTTAAAATGAATTCTGTAAAACCTAAATCTACCAACAGACTTACAAGATGTACAGTATATAATTTGCTCTCAGCAATTGAAGCAGTAAGTATACTTGAGCTAAAAATAATTATACAACATGACAATTGAACACAGTGAAATACTCCTTGACGTGGAAAAGACGGCAAAAGAAAATCAAAGGTCTGAGGATCCTATAAACAAAACTAGAAGTCAATACAATAGGAAAAAAATACCACTGCTGGATCCTCTAAAGAAGTACTGAGTAAAGACTAGTGTCCAGAAGTAATTGGAAAGATGACTGAGGAAGCTGAATCAGCTGGCTGGACAGGCAGACCCACTACAAATCCCTTAGGCCTGCTGGCTGGGCTTCAGCTGCTTGCACACTTTCCAGTCCTTCTCTTTATCCTCCTGCAGCAGGACATAGGAGACCTTGCTGCTGCTGAGGAGCTGCTTGTCGCGCAGAGCCTGCTACTTCCTGCTTTCCTCGTGACTCCAAAGCTGACTTCTGGTGCTTACTACAGATAGAAGAATCCTTCATTCGACTGACTTTTACGACCACAAAGTATGCTTTAATCATGATGGCAGCATCTAGACCTGCTACATAAATTGTGGGGCCCAGTGCAAAATGAAAATGTGGGATGACCTCTTGTTCAAAAATCATTAAGAGGGGCCAGCTCAGTGGCGCAGCAGTTAAGCTTGCCCATTTTGCTTCAGCAGCCCAGGGTTCACAAGTTCAGATCCCGGGTGCGGACCTACGCACTGCTTATCAAGCCATGCAGTGGCAGGCATCCCGCACATAAAAGTAGAGGAAGGTGGGCATGGATGTTAGCTCAGGGCCAATCTTCCTCAGCAAAAAGAGGAGGATTGGCTGCAGATATTAGCTCAGGGCTAATCCTCCTCCTCAGAAAGAAGTCATTAAGAATGTCAAGATGGCTACAATAGAGAATTAAACCAAGCACCATGCCCTCTGCGTGCAGGGCTCTCAGGGATGGTGCCCATAGGATGCCCATGAAGCAAGCCCTGCACAGGCTCTCTTCTCAAATCACTCAGCTTTCTTGTCACGCGTTTGCATCCTAATCCCAGGATCCCTCTTGCACCGCACTCAGATACACAGCCATGACCCCTGCCTAAATAGTGGAAACCCTGAGATTTTAAGCCTTGAGATCTCTCAGATTCCGCTGCTTCTCTCCAGCAACACTTCTACTACCCCAGTTCCAACCACCATTCTCTACAACAGCCTTCTCTTTAGGCCTGCCCTCCAATCCATTATCTACACTGCCTGCCAGGAGAATCTTTAAAGGGCTAATTTGATCTTGTCACTCCGTTGCTTACATTCCTGCAAGAGCTTGTCACTCGTCTTATGATGAAGTCCAAACTCTTGAACATTGCTTTCAAGGCCCTGCATGACCTAGCCCAGACAACTTCTTTAGGAATACTTCTTGCCCCTCCCACCTCTCCCTGGCTCCATGCACCAGCCCTACTGCTTTCATGCCACCTGGCAATCTTTCTTTCTCCATTTTCTTCTTACACAGTACCTCCCCTAGAAAGCCTATTTTTACCCTCTCTCCTAACCTAATCTCTAGAAGGTGACTTTATTACATGTTCCCATGGTCCTTATCACAAAAGTCATACTTGCCTGTTTGTTTATATCATCAGTTACAATGAGACCCACAAGGGCAGGAAGCACGTCTTTCTTAGTCACTTTTGACCTTGAACATATAACTCACCTCCTGATAAATAACAGGCACTCGAATATTTGTTGAATAAATGAAGACTCATACATCTGAAACTGTTTTATGTACAATTGTATATCTTACACTTTTGTGAAAATGTCATTCACCAATAAGGAAAAAAGAAAAAACAGTAATTTTTATGAACCCATATGGTGGAGACAACTCCACCTATGAGCCACTATGCCATCTGACCTCATTGGCTTTCAGCTCCTGGTCTTCTTGGCCCACCCACCAAGGAGCCTGAGCTCAGACAGTATCCATTAAATGAGCAGTTCATGCATGTGGTTCTGAATCTAATGATTTGGGTATTTATCTGATGACTGACCTCATCTACTCAAAACATTTTTTTTTCTTAATTGTTAATTTTTCAAAGAAACTGGTAGGGTGCTCAAAAATACTCTTTCAGAGGGGCCAGCCCCATGGTTTAGTAGTTAAGTTCAGCTCATTCTACTTTGGTGTCCTGGGGTTCAGTTCCAGGGCGTAAACCTATACCACTCATTGGTGGCCATGCTGTGGTGGCAACCAACATACAAAATAGAGGAAGATTGGCACAGATGTTAGCTCAGGGTGAAGCTTACACAAACAAAAAAAAGAAGATTGGCAACAGATGTTAGCTCAGGGCTAATCTTCCTCAGCAAGAAAACCACAAAAAACAAAACAAAAAAACCTCCTTCAGAAAAATTACTCAATAAAATAGAGTTTGTTCATTCATTCATTTACCAAATATTGATTAGGCACAGACTATGTGCCCAGCCCTATGCTAAAAGATGAAGATAAAGTAGGGAACAAGACAGATACTTTCTTTGCCAGGAGATTGAAAACTTTAAATAAAGGTTACTAAAAAAACTAAATAAACATTATTACCATGGTTTCAACAGCCAAGGCTCCAACTTTTACGAAGGTGAACCATCAGCTAAGGAGGTGATTTTCATGCTAGGTTTATAAGTATCATAACACTGAAACAACATAGTTATCAGGAGAGAAAACATAGCAACTGAAGTTGAAGGCATGGCAGTTGGGATGTCTTTATTGAAGATTATGAAAGAAATCACATAGGCTTGTAGCTGGCAACTACTGTATCCAGAGTTATTGCAAAATGTCTGGGTAAAGAGATTTTTATGTTTATTTTCCAACACTTTCTTTTTTTAAAAAAATGGTATGCTTTTTGGTGAGGAAGATTGGCCCTGAGCTACCATCTGTTGCCAATCTTCCTCTTTTTTTTCCCCCAAAGCCCCATTACATAGTTGTATATCCTAGTTGTATGTCCTTCTAGTTTTTCTATGTGGGATGCCACCTCAGCATGGCTTGATAAACCGTGTGTAGGTCCACACCCAGCATCCAAACCAGTGAACCCTGGGCCGCCGAAGCAGAAGACATGAGCTTAATCACTGGGCCACGGAGCCAGCCCCCTCCAGCACTTTCTTATAGTCCTTCATTTAATCCTCACAGCCGCTCTGAGAGGTAGGTAGGGCAAATGTATGATAGAGTTAGGAAATTCTAGAGTTTAGGAAATTAAGACACACAGGTGTTAATTAAATACTTGCCTTTTTTCACGTTATAAATTAGCTGCAGAATCAGAATTAGAATCTACAGCTCCAGTCCCTTGCTCTGGACTTCAGGCCACCATAGAAACAAAACTGTTTAGGTGAGCTGCATGGGAGCTGGTTAAGAATCCAGCACAGTGTTCTCACATGCTGTGACCCTGACTCATACGTCTTCTACAAAGCTGTCACAAATGCAGCTGGGCAAATGTAGCTAGTGTGTTTATCCACAATAAATGATCTCTTCCAATTCTTTGTTTGGTTTTATTATAGATTCTAATTACTGCCATTAGAGGATATGCTTTTATTCTGGAAACAGTTTTATAAAGTTTCTTGAAGTACTTACGATGGAACATCTGTGATCTCTTTGGGATTATTTATTATTCCCAGTGTTATGCATGATTCTTTCATTATAAATGCTTGTCTAGGTTCCCATGTCTTTAGAGAAGTTTAAAGACCTCTCTGTTCACTGATGCAGTTACGAAGATTGGCCAAATATATATGATTCAGTACATTATTTTACTTCCCTCAGAAGCAGAGCACACTGCCAGTGTGGCTTCCATCGTTCATTTTGGAGTCCTTAGGAGACAAATGCTAGGCACAGTGTCAGGAGTTGTGGGAAACATCTAAGTTCAACATTGGTCCTGGAGGAGGTCACGGATGGGTAAGGAGCCTTGACATGAACCAAGGACCTGTAAAAATATCGATAACTTCTTCAACACTCATTTCTGGGAGCCTACTGCATACCTGCTCGTGGCTAAGTGCTGAGGATAAAAAAATGGTGGAGACACTGTCCCTGCACTCTAGAGGAAAGCAATCTAAAAGTTTCACAATTACAATTGACAAGCAGCTCTGCCTTGGTGACATTATCTCATTTAGTCCTTATAATCACTGTGAAGCATCAACATCTCACTTCGTGGATGAGAAATCTAAGGTTCAGAGAAGATAAGTCAGTCTCCCAAGATCACAGAACGAGCAGCCGAGGCAAGACTCAAACACAGATCTTTAGACCCAGAGATTCTCCATGATTCTCTCCATAACTGTGTTAAGGAGACTTATTCTAATAACTATGCCTCAATGATATTTTTTTATGTATGTAAATCCTTTCAGATGAAAACAGATTATTGATTGGAGAGGGTTGACTTACGCCAGAAAGACAGCAAAAGCAGAAAGACATTTGCTTCTCAAAATGTGAAATTGGGAGAAAAGGGGAAGTGAGTCAGGAAACAAAAGGAGCCAAAACTACCTATTTGTTTAGGGAAAAAGTGAGGGGAACACATTTTTTAAATGCTTTTCCCTTGATTCACTATCATGTCTCCTGCAGGACTCAATAGGAAAGAGTAAATTAAAAGAACTGTGCTGAATTTTGACCATAAAATGTTACTTTATTGTTTCTCTCATGTGAGACCCTACTATAAAGATCTCAACCAGTAGCCTGGCAGGTGGCTCTAGAAATGCAAGTGAGAAACAAGCAAACATTTGTTTCTCAAGAAGCAAGAGCATTCCTTATTTATCAATATCCATTTCATCTTTCCATATTTAGTGACTGATATTTACAATAGTTAAGAAAATGAACAACTAATGAAAAAGCAGTAAGACATTTTCCTAATGCTGCCTTAAGCACACACATGTCCAGTGCACTTATTATTTACTCTCAGCTTTCTTTTGCCTTTTTCCGTGTGCACCTGGCTGAGCACCAAAGTCAGTTAAGACAAGCACCTCAATCAAGTGTCCTCAATTAGATTGAAGCAAACTAAATTTATTCTCATGAAAGGAGTTAAACACCATTAAGTAAAATCAATAGCAACTGAATTTCACATTATTATCCATACAATGCTATTCTATATAATTATTGCCATTTGTCCAAAGTACTCAACTGTATTCTCAAACAACGTATGCTCAATATGCTTCGATTAAATACTCATGACTTAAGGGTCACAGTCCTTCCTGCACATAGAGGAAATCAGAATGTACCAAACTGCATGGTTTCTCCAAAGTAGTTTAGACAAACTAGGGTCGCTCACTCCATCGCGAAAATGGGCACTGGATCTCCAAGGAGAAAGCAGGTATATCCCAGGACAAGTTTTCTCCAGGACTCGTATTTGCCATTCTTCCACCCAAAATTAGAGCCAAGAATTGAGTCAGAGACTGAGGTCACCAGCACTCAACCAGAACCAATCTTCTGGTTAGTAGTCCATAACAAACATAAGTTCTAAACTCATTGGCACCCTTTGCCTTAAACATCAACAATGCTTGGTCTGACTTTCCATTCTATATCTTTGCTATAAGCCTGGATCAGAAGAGATGGCTGGAGACTATGGAAATGAAAAGCTTGGTTTCATCCTGAGACATCCGTTGGGTTTAGCTGCTTGATGATTCCCTCCACCCCAACAGCCAAGGCAGGGGGTTAAGCACCTGGAAAGTGCTCGATGCTTTAGCTACACCTTCCTCAATCTTCCTAGAAAACCAATAAAATGATCACTAGTGTCTTCATTTTACAGATGTAACCAATGGGGATCAAGGGAGTTAGTGATTTCCTGAGGGCGTACAACCTATCTGGCCTCAAGGCCTCTGATCTTTTCACTATTCCATGCTACCTTTTCTGTGACTTTGCTCAGGATTTGGGAATCTCTCCAGAAGTGCTACTCTGTCCTCTTTTAACCTTATTTCTCAGTTCTGCATTTCCTAGTTTCTATCATGTCACCTCACAGCAGAATTCTGCTTATAGGCCCAACACCTTTGAATTGACACCTTGCTTCAACGTCTACTTAGTTTTCTGTATCAATTTTGGCTCTACATACTATCCCTTAGAGCCCCCTGGGTTTCAGTCCTATACCCAGTTTAAGTCCCTAGGACACAAGACTGACCCAACACCTGGAACAGAGTTTGGATATGAACGTACATGGTCATCTATTTACTCTCCCATCCTCATCTCCAAACATTATGATGAAAGTCTGGCGATAGGGAAGAGGCAACGAGAGAAGTGAGTGATAAAGGATGAAGGGCAGTGAAAAAGGCTGTCCTTAAAATGCCAATTGCATTCTCCCTCTAAATGGGTCCTGTGAGGCTCAGTCTCTTCTGTGAAGGTGTACTCAGAGTCAGCAGGAGGCTAAGGTCAGATCTTAGCTCCTGGAAACAAGGTACACACCGGGGGAAATAGAAGACAAACAAAATTTTTGGACCAAAATCATATAGTCCTATAGCAAAGCTGTGCTTCAGAAACACATGGCCGACTAATAATGGAAACCATGTATTCATTGCTTACTATGTACTAAGAACCATGTAGACAGTTTTGCCAACATTTTCTAGTTTTCTAATTAACTCTGTGAGGTGGTCATTATTGTATCATTTTAGGAACTGAGCCAAGAGAAGCTCAATGTTACAAATCTAGTGAGCACCAAAACTAGCTTTTCAACCCAGGTGTATTGATCTCAAAGGCCACATTCTTAGCCATTATGCCATTCTATACCTCCCACCTGCTCTACAGAGCTAACACATTTCAATCAAAAGAAAATAATTACATTCAATATATTTTGGGTAAAGACAAAGAACCTTGGTCATTTTTCTTAACATTACCCAACTGATGGGCTTAGGATATTATCATCTGAGCCAATGATTACAAATATAACATCATCTTTGACTAAGGAAAGATCTTTACATTGATTCAATATTTATTCAACAAACATTTGAGTGACTACTGTGTGCCAGGCTCACCTGGAGCCTGGCTCTGAGAATCCGGTTGCGAAATAATCACAGTCTACTAGTCCCAGGTTCCTCACTACCTGGAGAAGAAGACAGATGTGTAAAGAGATAGCTATTATTCAAGGTAGTGGGTACCTGTGGGCTGCAACCAAAGTGTGCTGCTCAAAAGAGGCAGCAACTCCTGCAGAGGCAGATCAGAAAGGGTTTCCTAGAGCATCTAAAGCTCCAAAGGTGAAGAGGAGTTCACAAGGCAGAGAAAAGGGTAGTCCATGTAGAGATCTCAGCAGGACCAAAGGTGTGGATGTGAGAAAGAGGGTGGTATGTTTAGGGACCCCTATCTTCCATTCTGTGGTGTTTTAGCATCTGTTATCTAGAACAACAATAAACATGGCTGTGGCTACATGAGGCAAGTATTTCCAGCTGCACTGTGTTCTTTGGCTCAAAATATTGTGCCTCATCTGTTTTATTTGTCTAGAGTACACAAAGGACATGAAAGATAAGGTGGGAGCTTGTCCGGGTGAGGCCATTATTGACCCAAATAGAAACCTCCTCCCTTCAATATGGTAGAAAAAGGGATTTAAAGCAAAGGTTTGGTGAAAGAAAGAAAAAAAAAAGATGTGATTTGTCAGCTAAGACCCAACCTTAGCTCAAGTGAAACAATTTTATCTCCTATGTAGGTTTTTCTTCTGTTGTTAATCATAATTCTTGAACACAACTGTCTCAGAAATAATAATATATACTTTACTTATTATTGGGGATAATAATATGGAATAGTCTATAAACTAACAAAATATGAGCAAAATTTTGTAGTCTACTTCTTTTCTTTCTCTTCACCCATCACCCACAAGAAGGAAGTGCTTCATATCGGTTTGCCATTGTTAAAAGAAATATTAACATTGGTCCAAAATGTCTAATAAGAACTGTGTATATCATGTAAGGATCAGAAAATTAGACTATAATTAATGTAGATTAAACAGTTACATGAATAAAAAAATGAAATGAATACAATGTGATTCTTTTTCTACTTTATTTTCCACTCTTAGAAAGATTGTAGAATAGCACGGCATTGGGAAATTCAGTCTTAGTTCCGCCACTGCATAAGTTTATAAGCTTGAGCAAGTCACTTCACCTCTCTAAGCAGACTTGTTCATCTGTAAGTAGGGTTAATAATAATATCCACCACACACAGTTTATAAATCAGATACAACCATGGCCCTAGAGCTCACTGATGAGTTCAGACTCTAGACTCTAGGGAGGAGAGACACTGATGTTAATTTATTTCCATTCATTGTCAGGAACATACTGGCAAGTATTCACATAGACACACGTGTTGGGTGCTAAGGTCCAGAGTCTAGACACTAACTCAGGAGAGGAAGGCAAAAGTTAGGCAGACAAAGAAGGGTGGATACAGATAATGAAAACAATCCGTGAAAAGAACTGAATACCTGCCAGTCTGGCCCATTCTGAAAACTTCAGGTCATTCATTCATCGATTCATTCATCCATTCATTCACTCAACAGTCATTCCATTCATTCAACATGCACATATTCAGACATGATATATGTAAGCCATATATTATATCTGGAAGATATAATACATTCCCAAAGGACTTCCAGTCTAGTAGGGAAGTTGAATAATTAAGTCAATGAGAAAAAAACTACGTAATCCCTGTTATGGCAATGATGCACATGGCGATGGGAAGCACAGGGGAAGGAGGGGCACGTAAACCAGGCTGGCTCATCAAGATGCCTTCCCAGAGGCGATAAAGCCTGAGCTGTCTTTGAAGGAAGTCTAGGAGTTAACCAGATAAATCAGAGGAGAAGAAAGGGAAGAAGAGTCGAAGGAGTGAGAACTACACGTGGGAAGGTAAGAGAGTAAGAGACTTTCAAGAAAATCCTGGTGTGATTTGTGGTGGGGAGTAGCAGGAGTTAACTGTGAAGGGAGAGGGGAGACCTGGCAGGAAGTACCCCACCCCCTCCTACTATGGAAATAGACTTGACTGTGAACTCTGCAGGGAGCCAATGAAGGATTTAAATTGGGCCCAGTCAAGATAAGTTTGCATTTTAAAAACTTTATTTTAGCTGTAAGTGGATCAGGGAAACAGATGGTGACAACGATCCAGTCAATAAATGATGAAGCCATGAGAATACGTGGAGGTAACGAATTTCAGAAACTTTTAGAAGGTTGAATGAATAGCACTTTGTAGAGTTGTAGCATAGAGTTTTAATGTTAGAGAGAGAGGAGTCTAAGATGACTCCAGGCTTCTGGCTCAGGCAATTAGGAAAAAATTAAGATGAGCCTAACATTTGTTAAATGCTTTCTGCGTACCAGGCATCAGGC
Organism: Equus asinus; assembly: GCF_041296235.1. Lineage (NCBI taxonomy): Eukaryota > Metazoa > Chordata > Mammalia > Perissodactyla > Equidae > Equus > Equus asinus. The sequence continues at coordinate 48,594,485 of NC_091813.1, forward strand.
TAGTTGTATATATCCAGGACCTTATTTAATCTTCATGTTAACCCTATGACATGGTTATTATTACCTCAACTTCAGATGAAGAAGTTTAGAGTCAGAGCCATAATCTTCACAAGAACACACAAAGTGACAAAAGACAAGTTTTGGAGCCAGATGTGTCTAACTGCCTTATCCATCAGACAATAGTATCATACTGTCCATACCGTCACAGTGGATGGGTCCTGGTACTAACCAAGACAGCAAATTCTGAACAAAGAGCAGGTTTGAGAGGCAACCCAATAAAGGGTTGAAGAAAGAGCAGTACTCGTGGGGTTAAGAGGTAAACAAACACTGAGTATTAACACAGGAGCCCAGGGGATTGAGTGAATCATCAACACATTGCTGACTTGTAAACAGACGAGATACTGACTGACAAGTGTTTATTGGATTTGGGGAGAAGAATTTTGATGGTTTGGAACCTCGGAAAGAATAATTTTGGGAGAGGAGTGGGGACAATACCATATTGTGATTGTTGAAAAATGGCTATGTGGAAAAAACTAAATCCAACTGGAAACTGTAAGTGCTGAGCAGATGAAAAAGAATGAGTTATTTCCAAGGGGTTGAGTCTAGTCGGGGAAGGCTGCCTACAGGACGAGGCCTGGGAAGCATGGATTTATGGCACCTTGACCTCTGAATAAGGTGTTGATGGTAATCTTACAGGTAATGTGAGAAGTTTGCTGGTTCTGTACAACTGAGGAACTGCAAATATGTCAGACATAATGGATTTATCCCAAGAATCCATCACCAAATGAAGGCCCAGAAATCTTCTTCCTCAACTCTTACATGCTTTATACTCCATGGAATCCCATGGGAAAAACGTGACCAGATTCACAACATGTGTGTGGAGACAATCAAAAAGAGTTATATAAAGAAGAAAATGTGTGTAGTTGCGTGTGTACAGTCATCCCTCAGAATCCCAGGGGGATTGCTTCCAAGACTCCTGTGGTTCCCAAATCCACGGATGCTTAAGTCCCTTATATAAAATGGCGTAGTATTTGCATATAACCTATACACATCCTCCCATAAACTTTAAATCATCTCTGGATTACTTATAATACCTAAATCAATGTACACCCCACGTAAATAGTTATTGTAGTGTATTGCTTAGGGAAAAATGACCCAAAAAAATGTCTGTCCATGTTCAGTTCAGATGCAAGCATCACGGGCCTTTTGATCCGTGGTTGGCTGAAGCCACGGATGCGGAACCCAAAGGCCAACTGTACATGTGTATCTGTGTTTACATACATAAACATCTACTTATTCCTTTAGTTCCCCAGGTAACAATCCTGCAAGTAAGTGTCACTTCAACACCTCAAACCTCCTTTGTTATTTCCATCCCCAAGCTTTGAGTTTCCTAAACTCTGCCCGATCTAACACTAGGGACACAAAAGGAAATAAGAAAGTAGTGTGATAAACAGCATTGCTTTTAGTTCTTTTAGAAACATCTATTTAGAGACTGCTTTAGGTGATAAAGCACAAAAAGGCTTACCTTTTATATATATATATATATATATATATAAATACACACACACAGACACAGCTTCCCCCCCTCCGAAAGTAGAACATCCTGTGAAATCTTTCATAAGCTGAAATGGCATAAAGCAAAGACGCAATCACCATTATGAGGGAAAATTTTTCAGCATTCCCAGACCGAAAAAATAACCTACCAAAATAAATCTAGATAAAGCACAGATGCTCACAGCCCAGTTCAAAGCTCTGGCGGCTTGACGCAAGCGGCTGAGTGTAGTTCCCGGGGCAGGAGCGCGGTGGCGCCACTCTCGCTGCTCGGGGTGCGCTCCGCCTCTGTTAAGTGCTCACTTTGTAAAATCAACGCTGAAGGCTATTTTCACTTTTTGCCTTTTTCATAAAAGCAAAAATCTTCTTCGGATTTCTTTTCCGTTAGCGAAAACAAGTACTATTGTAGGTTTTTGTAAAAGCGAAGTGGCATATAGTGCACTTTCAGATAGCGAGAAAAAGATACATATATATATGTGTGTATATATGCATATGGTATATACATGTACTGTGAACTCTGCATACATAAATATATCACTGAGTCAGAAACGAGAAAACTAATGATTCCATACAATGTTTTCAGCATGTAAACTTCCTGATTGATTAAAAACGTTTTTATATGATAGGTAGGATTCATAGGAAGACAAACAGAAAAGATATAAAGATATTAAATCAGGGTTTCTTTGGTTTTATTCTTTACACCAGTTTTAATACTAAACCATGCTAACTTTGTCTTCAAAGATATTAAGCTAGTTTCTCACCCTTTCTGGAACTACCCAGAAGTATAACTGGACATTTTCTGACAGGGTCCTGGGCATATCCTACGTCTTAGTTCAGGCTGCTATGACAAAAATATCACAGACTGGATGGCTTAAACATCAAACATTTATTCCTTCACAGATCTGGAGGCTGCAAAGTCCAAGCTCATGGTGCTGGCAGATTCGGTGTCTGGTGAGAGCCATCTTCCCAGCTTGTAGACGGCCATCTTGTCTTATGTTTCCTCATATGGTGACCACAGAGAAAGCAAGCCTCTTCTTATAAGGGCACGAATCCCGTCCATGAGCCCTTTACCCTCATGACCCAATTACTTCCCAAAGGCCCCACCTTCTAATACCCTCACATTTGGAGTTAGGATTGCAACATATTAATTTGGGGGAGACAGAAACATTCAGTTCATAACATCCTACATTACTTTTATTTTATTTTAGGCTACCTTAAAAAGTGGCCTAAAGCCCCTAAGGGCCTAGCATCATGGAGATTTGCCAGACTTGCTTGGTGAATCTCATTCAACCCTCAGAAAGCTTGCTAGGAAAGCTGGAAAGTTAGTGTCCTTCATTTTGTCACCTTTACATCCTCTTGTGCCTATTTGTTCCTCCGGAGAAAGATCTTCCTCAGACCAACATTCCTCTCAGGGAGGTCACATTGTACGGTGAGGGGTCACTAACTCTTCTACTGTCCAAGTCAACCCAGGTGATAGCCCCTCCAGACACTGGGCTGTCACCCCTTAACTCCTCGTGAGCATGAGAGCCCCAGGAGAGACTAGGATTCAGGAATCCTTATAGCCAAATGACATGCCGCCTAGCTTTGCCTTGGCATGCCAGCCCAGGGTCTAAACAGCTCCCTGAGGGAGTGAGTCTATATTCCCTCAGGGCAATGGGATTTGATAGAGATCCACATTCCACACCGCAATCCCAGGGGGTGGAGACAGCAATAGTCCAGAGCAGTCCCAGTTGCCATGAGCCACCTCCATGGACAGGGCTTTCTTTTTCTCATAAGTTATTATTGTTTTTTTAATTTCTTAACACTTTTCCAAATTTTTGAGAATTTTCTATTCATTTATCTTGTTTTGTTTTTCAAAAGAGAATGAAGAAGGCATCTTTCAGGATTTATAAATATTGGTCCCCAGATGCCTAATGGAGATTTTGAAGATAACTGTTCAGTTGATTGAATAAAACCCATGAGGAAGTGACCTGACACTAGAGAAGGATCGTCCCCAAATTTCTGTTGCTGGTTTGTCACTTTCCCAGCTCCTAGGAGACATGGCAATTACAGCCACAACAATATAGAGACAGGAAAGAAGTTCATTGGGGTCACAGACTAGCCAGATCAGCTTCCAAGCCAGGCAGTGTACTACTGCCATGTTTTCGTTCATTGACTTTCTATATTTGAGGAATAGCTTTTCTTTTCCAGTTTCCAACAAGCCCCAAATGAGCAGCCATGACTGTCTTATTTTCTCATGTAGCCTATTCAGCACGCCTCAGAAAGTGTAAGTCTTCTCCAGGGCTTAGAGGTGAAGTTACCTGCAACTTGTCCTTGGTGCTAATAGCCACATTGCAAGAGATTTGGATTCTCTTCCCCTGTTAATAAATTGATTTCCAAGTTTACTTTGCTTAATCATTTTCCTCACCTCTGGCTGTCTATACGACTTGCCCACACGGTAACCTAGCTATAAAATGTTATCTGCAGGATATACTGTCATTCACAGATTCATAATCTAATTACCCCAGCTTGACTGTCATGATTAGTCAAAGTCTGGCGAGAAGTTTCTACAACACATACAAACCACCAAGCAACAAGATCCCTACCCTGAGAGCTTACCATTGAGGTATCTGGGTCAGACAAAAACTAGAGTGGCTAATACGCAGAGTTGCAGAACATCGTTAAGGAGATTAACGTTAGGAAGATGTCAAAAAGAGAGACTGGATATGTGGATTACTGCTAACTTTTCTGTGAGCAATATGAAAACAAAGCATGAAGAAAAAAAATAAATACATATAAAAGAAAAATATTCCCAGAAGCAGACACAAGGGTAAAAAGCAAGCGGTGAAATAAGATTTCAAGGTGGATTCCAGGCTGTGCAGAACCTGAAAGAGAACAAAATCGCTGAACTCAATTTAGAAAAAGAAGTACTCAAAGAAGCGGGGCGTGGAGAACAATGACGTGATCTTATCTGTTGGGCAAAAGTATTGCACGCTTGACAGAGTCTTGCATAGATTGTAATGCAAACATTTACAAGTTGAAAACTCACAGTTCGAATCGATTTAAAACTGCTTTTACCTCATTGTAATATAATACAATTTTAGATAACTTTCAATTGTCCACCTTTCATAGATTGTGGGATGTGTCTAAGATAATGTGGTAAATAAACAAGGAAATAGCAATGAAATCAAAATCACCGTCAGACTTTATCCAGTCATATTCTCTCAGTTGTACAAAATTCCTTGGTAATTGGAAGAAATTTCCTCCTCTGGATTTTGTTTTAAAAACTGCTTTAGAATTGTTCTGCATCGCGTAGAATATGTTTTAGCTTAGAAATTCAGCTGTTTTTTCTCTTTGTGTTTTATAGATGATGGTTTCAGACTTTAGCTCTTGGTTTCTTTTTTTTTTTTTTTTTTTGCTTTCAATTATCCCACACTGAAGTTGGCAGAAAAACCAAGTAGATGGTTTATAAACAGAGATAAATCGCCCTAGAGTAAATAACACGCTCTGAGAACACCCAGCGATTTATCGTTAAAATCCAGGGCAAGCATGTGAAAGCTGGTGTCGGCTCCATGATGGCCCTCTCCCGACAGGGAGAGTTGCCTGGATCTGTGTGTTTAAGGTGGGGCTGAAAGGGCGTGGGTCAGGTGAGACCATGACCCTCCCCTTGGCTGGGAAAGCCACTCCTTAGTCATCTGCCTCTCCCCCAGCACAGAGGCTGAACCAGCCTGGAATTGGCTTGGTCCCAGGCAAGATTTTCGCAGTTCGCCTTCAGCAATGATGGCTGTGTACTCCTGGCTGCTCTGTCTGTGATTTCCCAAAGGAGAAAGTCTCATTTTTCTAGCCTCTTCTCTGTGAGTGAGGAATGAGTTTCCCAACAAGTCTTCTCTGGCCACTGCAGAGAAATGCCAAGGATAGGCCATGTCCTCTCTGAGCCTCAGGAACCAGTGACCTGGCTCTTCCTTCTAGGAAAGTCTCAGAGTTGCTTGTTACACTGATGGGAGATCTGAATGATTATCTAAGATCATCTAACATAAAGGAGATCTGAAGACCACTGTTATGGGCTGAATGGTGCCCCTGCCCGTCAAATTTATATACTGAAGTCCTAAACCCCAGTACCTTAGCATGTGACATTATATGGAGATAGGGTCATTACAGAGATCACCAGTGTAGGCCTTAATCCAATATGACTGATGACTGGTGTCCTTATAAAAAGGGAAAGTTTGGGGGCCGGCCCTGTGGCTGAGTGGTTAAGTTCACGGCTCTGCTTTGGCCGTCCACGGTTTCACCAGTTCGAATTCTGGGCACGGACCTAGCACCACTCATCAAGTCGTGCTAAGGCAGCGTCCCACATGCCACAACTAGAAGGACCCACAACTAAAATATACAACTAGGTACTGGGGTGGGGGGGGGGATGCTTTGGGAGAAGAAGGAAAAATAAGGGAGTAAGGGAAAATAAAAAAAATTAAAAATTAAAAAAAATTTTTTAAAGTAAAAAATTAAAATTTTAAAAAAAGGGAAAGTTTGAGCACAGAGACCCACAGAGGGAAGATGATGTGAAGAGACACAGGGAGAAGACGGCCATCTCCAAGCCAAGGACAGAGTCCTAGAACACATCCTTCCCTCAGCCCTTAGAGGGACCAACCTTCTGACTCCTCGATTTCAGACTTCCAGCCTTCAGAACGGTGAGACAATTAATCTCCATCGGTTAAGCCGCCCAGACTGTGGTACATTGTCACAGCAGCCCTAGCAAACTAATACAGTCACTAAATACGAAGATGACCTAGTGTAATTCTCTTGATTCCAGCTGAGGAACTCGAGGCAGGGGAAAAGAAAAGGAGCTGCTCTTGTCACACAGGAGGTCGGCGTCAGCGCCAGGACTGGAATCCTGTTTCCTGATGCCCAATTCAGTGTGCCTTCCCCAGGCCCAGTGAACAACCCCACCACGAGGAGGTCATCGAGGGCCCACGTCTAAGGGAACAGTAGGGGTCACCCTGCAGGACCCACATTCACTCAGCAGCTCCCTACCGTGATGCGGGCCAAGTGTGGTTAGACCCAAGTCACGAACAAGATGGATCCTCTGGGCTCTCAGCGCTTCATTCACCTTCACAGGGCGAGGCACCCACAGCTGAGGCCTTTTGCTGTGAATTCTGAAATGATAGACTATGAGGGATGGTTTAAAAATAAACGCACCTATTTGCTCTGGAATTGAGTTGGGTGCCTGACCTCTTGGAGACCTCTTACCAGCCCAGCTCAGAGTCTGACTGTGTGAAGTCACTGATGGGATGGATGTAAGATTCAGTCACCCCTCATGGCAGCTTTTCCTCTTGGACCATTCGTTCTCAAGATCCCGGGGACAAGCTTCCTCCATGGCTTCCCACACCAAGGTGGAGAGAGTGGAAAAAGACTGCTTATGTTATGCTGGTAAAAGATTAGTCCTGGGCCTTAGAGTTGGGGGTCTGAAACAGGAGTATGAAAATAAACTATAGGTGCAGTTATTGTTAAACCTTGCCGTGTGCAACACAGTCATGCATTGCTTAATGACAGGGATATGCTCTGAGAAATGCGTCGCTAGGTGATTTTGTCTTTCTGCGTACATCATAGAATGTACTTATGCAAACCTAGATAGCATAGCCTACTGCACACCTAGGCTATATGGAACTAATCTTGTGGGACCACCGTTGTACATATGTGGTCCGTCATTGACCGAAATATCGTTATGCGGCACATGATGATATTTAGTAGATTTTTTCTCTAGTTTATTATGAAGAAATTTCTTAGGACTGATGTATTTGAACTGGAAAGCAATAGAAGTTTTCATATGACTACCTCTACCTCTTTCCAGAAGGGGAATCTTAAGCTGGGGCTTGGATTCAGATGGTATGCAAGCTCAAGCTTAGAATTCAGGGAGCTTAGGAACTCAGATGAGGAAAAAGATCACATCTTTATTTTACTAACCTCTAACTACATCTAGCATTTCCTTCTATTTGGAATGTAGGGAATAAAGCAGAGATATTTGCAATACCAATAATAGAAACAGAAATCATTAAGAGAATCACAGATATGTCAGTTGTTAAAGATATCAAAATTGCATTTATGCTCATCACTGCTTTGAAATTTGGGTAGTTCTTACACCTCGCTAGGCATGATTATGTATTCATAAAAAAGGCAGATTTTTCTGTTTTTTCTTTGATAACTGCATTTTAATGCAATTTCTTTCCTTGGTAATTGTATGTCTTTTATTGATGCATTTATTAACGTTATTCTAAGAAAGGATCTATAGCCTTCCCAGACTCCCAGTGGGGTGCGTGCCACGCGAATGCTAGGAAGCCCTGCTGTGGTAGCAAGAATAGTGACTGGGGAAAACCTGGCTGCCCAGAACTGTAGATGTTCCAGCACGTCATTTATAATCAGAAAAGAATAGAAAGATCTACAATACACTCCTGAATCATGGGAAGCTGATAAAAAATTCGAATAACTGCATTCTACTCCCAGCGAGCTGAGTTCAGATGGTGTTAGATGGAGTTTGCTTGTTTGTTTTGTAAAAGAGATTTTGAAGCAGGTGATCTGAAGTCAACACTTGGAAAAACACTGATGTTGGCGTTCTGCGAACCTATCCATTTTAGGTTAACGCTTCATACCTATTCCTGAATTATTTCTTTCCCATCCCTGGTTTCTAAATCCATGATTAAATAACATAACCAAAAAAAGGTTTCACTTTTTTACTTTACTTTTGGTAGCAAAAAGAATTTTTAAAGTATTTTCTCAAGTAACACAGTTTGGAATAGCATTTATGCTTCAGCACTTTTTTAAGATAGAAGCAAACAGTGCCCCAAAAAAGGGGAAAATTTGGAAAATTGTATACAGGTCTTTCTAAAAAGGATTCACATCTCTCTCGAGCATCATGTGCTTCGCTGATGTGAAAGATGGCAGAACCGAAGGCTGTAATGCTTGCAGGCTTGTTCGGCATCTTGAAGCCTTTTGCGTTTGCAAGTACTTCCATCGTTCTTGAATTACGTGATTCATCTCATGTCCACATTGACAGATGACTGCCATTTTGCCAAGAAGTTGCCACCACTTGCAAAGCAGCGATTGACATCTCTCCTGGAGAGACACACAGCCGCTAAGTGAACGAGGCTTTAGTGAAGGGCCCTATAAACTTGGCTTCCAGTGTTGCGAGTAAACAGACTACTGACAATAGCGCTGAGAGGGCCAGTGTGTTTGCTCTGGGGTGTGGAGGAAGCAGTGTTTCCTCAAAGCTAATACGGGCCCCTGAAGGCCTCCTAGCTCAGCAGCTACTACAGTAGGAAGTACCAGAAATTATAAAGTAAGCTTTTTTCCAAAAAAAAAAAAAAAAAAAAAAAGATTTTCATAGTGTGTATCCTTTTACCCTGGTCCGTTTTTAATTGCATAGCACTATATCTGGGACAAAAATTCATCCAGTTGTTACGAAATTTAAGTTGTAGAAATTTCTCCCAACTTACCTTATTGCTGGCTTTTTTTTTTCTTTTTTGAGGAAGATCAGCCCTGAGCTAACATCTGCTGCCAATATGCCTCTTTCTGCTGAGGAAGACTGGCCCTGAGCTAACATCCGTGCCCATCTTCCTCTACTTTATAGGTAGGATGCCTACCACAGCAAGGCTTTTGCCAAGCAGTGCCATGTCTGCACCCGAGATCCGAACCGGCGAACCCAGGCCACAAAAGTGGAACTTGAGAACTTAACCGCTGTGCCACCAGGCCGGCCCCTATTGCTAGCTTTATTATAGAACTTGTCGGAGCCTACCTCGTATTACAGTTGGTAAGCCACTCTCTCTCCCTGGATTGAAAGCCACTGAAGAGCAGGAATAACGTTTCCGGGCTGGCCTGGCTCGGAGCTTTCCTGAGACACCTCTTGACGTTACAGACCATTCCACAGCAGGTGCTTAGATGGAGAGGCCCAAGCATCTCATTTCGGATCCGTCCTTCTAGTCAGCGCCTTGGCTCACCAGGGGGGCTGGGCCTGGGCTGGATTCCTGGCTCTGCCACTTACCAGGTGTATGACCTGATGTTGGACCAGCAAGTGACTGGACATTTCCAAACCTCAATTTCCTTTGCTGTATAAAGGAGACCATAAGGGCATCTTCCTCTCAGATTTGCGGTGGGAATCACAGGAGAGGATGTATGTTAAGCACTTAAGATACTTAAGACAGCACCTGGAAAATGCTCAGGAATTGCTGGCTATTATTTTCAATCAAACACTTGGCCAGAAACTAAAAATAAATGTACGATTATCAGGTGTTTCTTCCTGTCTAGCTCAGTTGTGCTACCTTTATATTTAGGAAATAGAAAATAACTCAATTTTGCAATTGTTGTCTTCTAATCTCTTTTTCCCTTAATCTTGCTTTCTCTTCCTTGAAATAATAAGGTCCTTCCTTGGGATGCTCCTGGGGAGGACAGAGCCTTTGCATCGTGTCCCCACTCTAGCTTGCCCTTTCCTCAGTCAGGTTATTCTCATAATTTACATTCGACAAAGTTACACTAAAGTGTGAGGGGTTGATAGAGCTACCGTGAGTTAACATTCCCGGAGATGGCTCTATTTGAATAAAGGTTAACTCATTAACTAAAAGGGATGAATCTCTGGGGGCTGTATAAATCCAAGGTAATCTTGGTCAGATGAACTTTTCCATTCATTTCAAATGTAACCACATACACGGTGTCTGTGCCTGAGGCTGTCACCATCTCACTTTCCCTTGGGGTGACAATCCTCCATTCCAGATGGACGTCGCTGAGATGAGTGATGTAACCGGCCTCATCTTCAGCCTAAGCCTGATTGGCCTGAAGATGGTCATTTGGAAAATTCCCGTCACTGGGGAAGCAGCAAAGCCATTTGTAAAGCATGTGTCTGTCTCCTTCACTGTTTACAAAGCGGGGATGGGAGATTAAAAGGTTTTTAAATTTGTTGCACTCAGAAAACACCACTTCAGAGATTCATCTACAGTCAACTGGTCAACTAATGGCAAAGAGAGTTGAAAATGGAAACACCCCATTATTCAAGACCTCAAATCACTACCTGAGCTTTAATCTCCTTATCTGTCTGGATGGTTGAGAAGCCAAGAATGGGATTCTGTGACTCTCAAGGTCCCTCCTAGGTCTGTGACTGCAATTTTACTGCAGGGAGAGACTCATAGGGATGGTGACAAATTAGCCAATATTGCCCCACCCGAGGGTGACGCAGGGTCATTCTGCCTTTTTAACTGGGGTGGTGGGGCCAACTCTCCCTCCCCTGATTAGAGTATTAGACACACAAATGCACAGATTAGAATCTATGATCATCATAAAAAAATATCCAAAGAATGATTCAAGCTTGTATAATACAATATAACAATGTCGTTGTATGAGTGGCACATTCAGAATGTCTCTGCAGTCATGATGACGATCTGGTTGTTAGCAGAGAATGGGGGTTACACCCAGCTTTTCTTTCCCCCAGCAACCCCCTTGGCAGCCTCCATTTGCATCAGAACAGGAACCAAGTTCTCTATTTGCTGCTTGAGAAAGTGTGTGGGCTTTGGAATCAACTCACCCTCGTTCTCTTTTAGGTCAGGACCCCTACTTGAAACAGCCCCACTCTCCCCCACCCATCACCTGGCTTACTCATATTTATCTTTCGAGCTTCCCCACTAGTGTCTCCATCTCACCCTGTCTTCCTTAGGTGCCCCTCCACCCCCTGCACAGCTCCCATTGTACCCTTTGCCTCCCTCTTTCTCCCTTGGGAGGTAGTTACTATTACAATCATGTGTCGCTTAATAACAAGGCTATGCTCTGAGACGTGTATCGTTAGACGATTTCGTTATTGTACAAACATTATAAGAGTGCACTTACACAAACCTACATGGTATAGCCAACTACACTCCTAGGCTATTTGGTACCAATCTTACGGGATCACCATGGTCTACGCAGTCTGTTGTTAACCAAAACATCATTATGCAGGGCATGACTGTATTATTATTTTACGGAGGAGGAAACTGAGGCATAGAGCCAATCTAGGGATATTGGCTTGAAACAGGAATAGAGATTTAGAAGGGGAAGAGAGGGTGATGAGGCTGTGAAAAGCAAGAACTGCTTCAGGGAGCTGACCTAGAGGGCAGGAAAGGGGAAGGAAGCTTTCTTCTTGCCTTTCCCCCACATCAAGGCCCACTTTGCCCATGGACTTGGAACTCAGGATCCTTGAAAAGATTCAGTTCATCGGTCAAGAAATCATTGCAAGAATATCTTTTCTTTTGCACAACCTGGGTTGAAATGAGGATTAGGGAATTGGCTGCTGATTTCACACCTTTTTGCATCATCCGAGGGTTTTAGATGCTGCTGTGGGCTCGTGTATCATAGGAGACAGACCAGTCTATGCTTCGCGTTATTAATATTCCCAGAGATATGCGGAGCATAGCAAACCTTTGAGGGATATTTTCCCAAACAAACTCCCATAAAATATATACTTGTAAATTAAAGGAAAAAAATCACCGCACATCAACCTATATGTGAAACCAAAATTGTACCTGATCCACGGTCCTTGGGTATTAAATTAACATATATAACGTTCATTTATGAAATCCCTGGGATGGTTCAACTGAGAAATAAATTCACTTTTTCTCGTCATAAACCTTTCTTTGAATTCTGACTCTACAACCTTCAAATTGTGTAACCTGTGCTAGTTACTTAAACTTTCTGAGCCTCGGTTTTCTTTTTTCCTTTTTTTTTTTTGAGGAAGATTAGCCCTGACCTAACATCTGCTGCCAATCCTCCTCTTTTTGCTGAGGAAGACTGGCCCTGAGCTAACATCTGTGCCCATCTTCCTCTACTTTCTATGTGCCACGCCTACCACAGCATGGCTTGCCAAGCGGTGCGGTGTCCACACTCGGGATCCAAACTGGCGACCCCTGGACTGCCGAAGCAGAATGTGTGCACTTAACCACTGTGCCACCGGGCCAGTCCCTCGGTTTTCTTATATATACAGTGGGGATAATAATAGTTTCTGCTCCTAGGCTAAGAAAATTAAATGAGTTAATGCATATAAACTGCCTAGGCCAGTGCCTAGCCCACAGTAACATTCAAATATTGTTGTTATTAGGTCCTTTATTAAACATACATTTATTTAGTATCTTAGTACTTTCCAGATACCATTGCTGTGTTAAGCCCTAGGAACACATAGATGAATATTTTTCTTATTAAACTTTCCAAGTTGTTTAAAAATTTTTTTCAGATGATTTACAAAGATATAAACAATGCTGCCAGATAACAGGAATTCGAAGTAGATAAGATAGATAAGACCAAGGGAGGGAGAAGAAGGGGTAAATTGGGAGGCAGGAAACTTCCCTGAAGGGTCACATACTTGCTTAGGGTGGGCCACCTCTCTGCCCTGGACTTCCCTGCAGCCAACAGGAAGCTACAAAGTTGAACAAGAGAAGATTTCCGACCTCAGGGAGCTCTGAGGCCAGTTAAGGAAACAGATGTGTAAACAAACAATTACAGGGCCATGTGATGGATGCAACAGTGGAAGTTCTCTGGCAGGCTGTGCAGAGGAAGTGATATTCAGGCTTGGGTTTAACAGATGGAGAGGGGTGTAGAGAAAAGCCAGGACAGAGAACAGCACAGACAAAGGCCTGGAGCCTTGAAGAGCACTGTCGTCAGTTTGGAAAATGTGCTAAATTTTGCTAGAGTCACATCAGAGAGTTGTAGAAGGCATACAGGCACTCGATAAATATTTTTCCTCAGTGAAATAATGCCGAGGTTCATGATAAACGTTCCGTAGCAGCAAGAACAATAAACACAGCTTCAAAGAAATCAGAGTGAAGTTAAGAAGTCAGGCAAAATGCCAAAGAAAGAAAAGGAAACCCTAAAACTCCACCTCTGCTACTACTTGTCTATTACAATTTGGATTTCCTGAGGAATCTGTTGGAAAGAAGAGGGATCCAGCCTGAGATATGAATATTAAGCAATTCACAATTGTCTAAAAACAGCATCTGAAACAATGAACTCACAGCACTGAATTTTGGAACCGTGCCGGATCATTAGAGACGAAATTCCAGACTCTTACTTGAATTAAGAGGAAGAGAAACAAAAGTAATTTTTCTGGGACGAAATCAAACCTTTCTTACTTTCATTTTTAGTGTCTTTCTACTTGACCGTGTGGATTCTCCCAATCCAGTGGCAGGGGTTTGAGTTCTGATATATTTCTGCCAAAACGAGTGAGTGACTCAGGCCGGGGAACAGGAGAGAGTACCTTAAAATAGGAGACATTAATTCAAATTCCGAGTCAAAAATATCTGTTGCGGTATATGAGAGGTTATTAAATACATGAAGAATTCTACAAGGGGTGGTATATTTGAAAGTAGAGGAAACTATAGTTACATAGATGACCATTTTTTCAAAATTCTTCCAGCTTGCTGTAAACGTATCTTCACATCTACAGGTATCTGATTCGAAAATTACTTATTTTCAATAAAAAAATGAGTGGAATTTGACAGAAGTTTGATTTTTCACATTGTGTGACCATTGCCCCCACTGACTTTTGTTTTGTTTTGTTTGTTTGTTTGTTTGAAGAAGATTAGCCCTGAGCTAACATCTGCTGCCAATCCTCCTCTTTTTGCTGAGGAAGACTGGCCCTGAGCTAACATCCATGCCCATCTTCCCCTACTTTATGTGGGATTCCTGCCACAGCATGGCTTAACAAGTAGTGTGTAGGTACAGGCCCAGGATCCGAACCGGCAAACCCTGGGCCACCAAAGCAGGACGTGTGAACTTAACCGCTGTGCCACTGGGCCAGGCTCTGCCCCCCTGGCTTAAATTGTCTTCCCAGAAATCCTTTATCTTCTTGGCTGATTGATGACCTTCAAGCACTGAATCCTAACACGGAATCTGGGCTGTTTCCATCTGGCTTTCAATCAAGTGGTTTGTCATCTCTGAACATATATTTAAGAGCATTAGGACGGTTCCATATTCAAAGAAACTCTTAGTTGAAATCTTTTAAGAGAAGAAAAGGTAAATAATTACTCCCCCACTGTCCTCTTTTGGAAGCTCTGTTTACGTATTCGGCGTTGTATTGTTTTGTTTTAAAAGGGATCACCTGTTTCTGTTCAGAGCTCACTGGATTTTCCTGGTTTGAACAACTTGCACGTACTCACTTTTGTGGTGTGGTGTGGCCCAACGATTTAGATTTTATAGTACCTGCTTCACCAGGCTCAGACCCCACTTCTCAAACGAGCTTCTCAGGGGCGCAAATGCCCTTCCCGGCCAGAGGCCTGGCTCCCTAATCCCAGGACAGGGATCCCTGGGTTCATCTTGGCACCCCCAGTGCCAACTTAGTGTCTGACTGGAGAAGCACTCAAAGAAAATCTGGTGAACAAATTGAAAGATTTGTCCTTTCAATTAGAAAGAACAATGAAATATTTCATTGAACAATGAAAGATCAATGACCAGGACCAGGGTAACACAGGTAAGTACAGGGTGCATATCTTCGGCAACTCTCAACTTCCTTCTCAATCCTTTGGGTGTTTTTTTCTCTTCCCCTGAGGTATCAATTACACACGGCCCGATAGCTGTCGAAAGCCTCCACTTTGGCTTTTCGCTCTTACAAACATCCAACACTGTACATTGTTATTAGCAGTATTAACATATCCTACTTTACAGTTTAAAAAGGCCTTTTCGATTATCTCCTTGGATCCACAAAACAAGCAAGGATTGTTACCAGGACGGACACACAAGGAAGACAAGGGCAGGGAGCCTGAAGGATCTGACCATTATCACACGTATTAAGTAGCACTGGTGTCCCCATTCCTCCGTGGCCCTTTGCCCTGCTTGGTATAGTCCCCCTTCTACAAAGGTAGCTCTCTGTCTACACCCTTCTGTCACTCCATACTTATCTAAGCCATTCAGGAGGCTCTTCTGACAAGGAAGTAAAGCTTAGTTTCAAATCCAATCACTACCACTTACTGAACTGCTCAATCTCAGTGGTCTCATCCGTAAATTCAGATGTAATTTCTCATTACAATGAGTCTGTATTCATTTATCATCTGTACAGTTAAAAACATTTTAAAACAAATATAAATAAATAAGTGATGCTTAATTGAGATGGCTTATGTGAAGTACCTGGTAAAGAGTAGGCTCCAAATGTTTGCTCTCCTTCCTCCCTGAGCAGTTTGATTACCTAATTAACAAGTCTGATAAGCTTCACTATGATATATTTGTCGTAAAAAGATGCCCATAACTCACTGGGGTCAGGTTGATCTTGGGCAGAATAGCAAAGTAAAGTAAGATGCCTTTCCTGTCCTTTCACTTCTCTCTCTGAATACCTTCTCACATTTGGGATTCTTCCTCTGCACTCACCCCATCCTCTTTCCTAGATCCTGTATTTTAGCATTCCCCTCGCAAACTAATGATTACAAGTTTCTTTGTTTGTTTTTAAGGCTAACAATTCCATTGTGTTGTATATCCCATGGGCCAAAAAAAAAAATTTAATATTGGGCACAAAAAATTTTTTATAGCTAATGATTCTAGTTACAGAGCTTCAAGTCTCATTCTCTTTCAGAGGCACTATATCCCCATATGCTTCAGAAATGTACAATAGCTTTTATTTATCATAGATAATTATCCTAGTCTCACCACACTGCGATGGCAGTCAGGAAGCCATACTCTGCTGTGTCCTAGGGCCAGGAATTTTACTGATACTCCCATGGTATTATGACTTTCTTTAAACAACCAGGCCACCCATCTTTCACAGAACATAGAGACACATAAACAAACATGCAAGTGAGCATGCATCCACACACGCACATTAACCCCAAAATAAGACTTCTTCCTTCCTGTAATTTTGAAAGATATTTTCCCAAAAGTAGAAAAGTCAGAGAAGGGAAAGAGTTTCTTTCCATTTGGTTGTTTTTTAGTGATGATCAATCGAACCATACCTTGGACGGCACAAAGCAGTGCTAAGTCTGGTTCTGTCTAAACATCATATGTCTAAACTTCATAGACGTATATTTTTATATACACGTGACCTGAGGAGAACTTATCCAGATCCAAGAAGAGTTGAGTTCTTCTTTGTGGTTCCTAAATATGGAAGAATTGGCCCCAAATCTGTGAACTGCCTGAATCTATGCTGTCCAAAATGGTAGCCACTAGCCATATGAAGCTACCTACCCCTTGTCTGGGTAAGTATAAAATACGCAATCTAAGTACTAAGTGCACAGTGGATTTTGAAGATTTAGTATGAAAAAGAATATGTAAAATTATAATCTTTATATTAATTACATGTTGAAATGGTAAAATTTTGGATATATTGGGTCAAATAAAATATATTAAAATTAATTTCACCTGCTTCTTTTTCCCTCTTAATGCAGTTGTGGCTTCTATGTATAGCTTGCCTTATCTATCTATTAGACAGCGCTAGGCTAGATGTTAATTCAGTTGTGAAAAAGGAATGATCTCTTATTCTAAAGTATATGGGGCTAGCTGAGTAAAGATCTGCAGCGGCCGTATAACATCTGACATATCATATTTACTTGTTTATTTGCTTATTATTGCTCTCTTCCCCCACTAGAAAATAAAGCTCCTATAGATAAAACTTTACAGGCTGTGAACCCACAGTGTGTGAAATAACTGAAAATTCAAAATGCATCTGCTGTCCTCCATTACAAGCAGCTCTGTGGGAGGGCCCTTTCAGCTCTCATTCTTTGGGAACTACGGGTTTCATGCATGACGATGCATGCGGGCCTGGAGTTGCATAAATGGTGCTGTGCTGCAGAGTCTGACCACTATCACTCCTTGGAAAAACGTCCACTTCTCACAGCGTGTCTGAGAAATTTGGGTCCAACGTTGGAGATCGTGATTCACTGCTGGTTTATGGCTTCCCCCTTGTTCCTTTCCTTTCCTCCTTCTTGATTCTTAAGCCAAAATCTTCAAGTTGTTCTTGACTCTTTTTTCCACTCTCCTCTTGTAATTCATTGGTAAAGCCTGTTGGCTCTTCCTTCAAAATATTCCAGACTCTGTCCACTTCTTCCCACTCTACCACTGCTACCTTGGCCCAAGTCAC
Source organism: Equus asinus (assembly GCF_041296235.1). NCBI lineage: Eukaryota > Metazoa > Chordata > Mammalia > Perissodactyla > Equidae > Equus > Equus asinus. Next base: position 48,612,072 of record NC_091813.1, read on the forward strand.
CAGCATCTAAATAAATTTAAGTCAGATCGTGGTGCTCCTCTGTTTAAGACCAACTCTACTGCAGTCAAAGTAAAAGCCAGAGTTCTTACAATGACTTTAAAGACCTATCCTACTTGCATCCCCTAAACTCTCAGATCTCAATCCCCTAATGCTCTACCCTGGCTCACTCTGCTGCAGTGTTACTGGTCTTCAAGTTGTTCCTCACACCCCCAGGCACATTCCTGTCTCAGGGCCTTTGCACTTCCTATTCCTATTTCTTGGAATGCCTTTCCTCCAAATCTTTGCATGGCTGCTTGTTTACCTCAGTCAAGTCTCTGTTTGAATCTCATGTCTTCCTTGACCACCTATGTAAAATACTATCCTTTCCCCCTTACCTAAGTAATTTTTCTCCATAGAGCTTATCAGCATCTGACACATCATATATTTACTTGTTCATTTGTTTATCATCTCTCACCCTTGGAACTTTAGATCCAGGATAGCGAGGATTTTGCTTTGTTCGTGGTTGTTTCTCTAGTGCCTAGACATGCCTTGTATCATAGGTGCTCAATAGATATTTGTTGAAAAAGTGCATGAAATAAATATTTCAAAGCTTTGTAAATAACTCCCAACTCTCAAACTTTTAAACATTCCTACCTACAAATGGCAAGACACCCCAGAGGTTTTCCCAGAACCCCAGAAAACAAACCATTCCTTTTAATATTCTCCTTCTCATTGATGACCTCATCAATTAGTTCACACAGAAACAATATTTATGATGGTGCTTCAGGTTACAATTCATACATATGTAAAATAAATGTTAATTGTACCGTTAAAGTTACATTTGTTGGATCTTGGTGGATTAATTGGAAAAGATGACACCGCTTCAACTTTCCAGACTTAACTCATCCTGTTAACTGGACCTGGAGCATCCCTTCCATGGATTAGAATCCCATCCATTCTTCAAGGAAACAGGAAAGTCCCATATCCTCCATGATATCTTCTCTAATTCTTCATCAAACAGTATATTTTCGATACTTTGAAGCCCCAGATACTTTTTTTAAAATACATGTTCGCTGTGGGGCCTACCTTACTTTACCCTGTAATGGAGAGTAGGGTATGGTCCTACCTCTATCTTTTGCAATTAGCCCGTAAACACCTCAACAAGGCTATGTCTTACTCATCTTTATTCCTTGCAGCCGTGAGCACAATTCTTTGCATATAATAGGTGCTCAACTATATTTGTTGAATAGAGTTTATATAACTATATTTCTATAGGGAAAAAAGCTTCATCAGCTTTTTTTTTAACCAGTTTTGAAACAAACTTTGAAAACAGAAATCATTTCTAATTTAGACAGTCTGCACTATCTAAATTGGCTGCTTTTCAGTGTACAAAAGTTTACCCTGTCAATTTAAATTTCCCACTGGGGATAAGAACTTTTTTCATCTCCACTATGAGCATCTCTTTTGGGGGCTTGGTGCTGGTTTATTTGCTCTCTTTCTCTCAGAAGATCGTCTGCTTGAACACACACAGCCTCACAGAGACGGTGCATAGGCCTGAACCAAGGTCTGCGCTTCAACATGGAAGAGTATTTTCAAATTGCCTTCTTTACCCGTGCCCACCCAACCCAAGTACAATGAAGTAGGTGCTTTTCTTTAACTTGAAGAAAAAAAAGTAGTTCTGGAAAAGAACCTAGTTCTTTATTTTCATTATCGAGAAGAAGTGAAAAAAAATGCAATTGTTACCCCATCAAAGTCTTCATTTGTTAAAACTGTTTGGCAGACAGAAAATTTAGAATTTTTTAAATACTTTCCCCAAATTGCTTTTGCTTAAGAGAAAGTAAAAATGATTTCCAGCCACCTCTCATTGTCTTACCTATCATTCAGGCTTTCTAATTTCATCTCATCACCACACTGAAATGAAACAAGCTTATATGAATGACATGTCACTGGTCTAACCCCCAAAAAAGCCTTTATAGACAGGATTTCTTCTTAATTTGCTCTTTCATTGGATAAATGCTCAAAGAGTACACTGAGGTCTTTTAGGCTTAGCTGGAATCAATTTATTGGGCAAGTAATGAATCTAATTGTTATGCTAGCTTCCATGTCAGCAAAATAACAGATGTACAGTATAATGGAGAAGAAAAAAGTTGCTTTGGGATTGTTAGAGCAGGTGCTACGTGAAAAAAAATCACATGGAACTTTCTCAAGTGCATTTGGAAACAGTTGGAAATTAGCCAGGAAGAGTGTTCTCCTTCAATCCCTTGGACATCCAGTTGTGGGCTGGATTAAGCCCCTGAACAGCTGAGTTAGGAGGACACTGACACCTTGTCACTTCTTCAAGCTCTTTATTCTTCCCACACCCTCCAACAAAAGCACCAGAAATTGCCCTCCCCCAATGAGACACACACACACACACACACACACACACTCTCTCTCTCTCTCACACAAGAGTCCAGCTGCCACATATGGCTTTCAGAGAACACTAGATAGCGTTGAGTCCAGGCAAGTTACCATGGTTCTCTGGCTATTATTGCGTCCAGCACATCAGGGAATGGAAATAAGTGTGCACATGTTCTAAAAGGCCCTTTGGGAAAGATCAGTGGGGCTGCATGGGGGATACAATGGCAGGCTTTGTGGCAGAGAAAGGATTTTGTCTGGCAGGCAGCAGTAGTCCTGCTGGACACAGGGTTTGTCTGCAAGCGCAGGGTGGGAAAACCATGTGCAGGTTTACAGAACATCCTCATTAGGGAAAGCAGGGCCGTTGGCGTAATTAAAAGTCATCCTCAAGACATCAGGTAAGAGCCTGCTGTTTTTAATTAATTGCTTCCGTGATCCTGTGACTTTAAGAGGGGTGCTGCTCTTGTCCGTAGAGGTTCAGAATTAATTCCAGAAACACAAGTCATTCAGATGGGGCACAACAAAGTGGATGTGAGAGTTTGATAAAGGCAAAAGAGGAAAGAGAAGGAAAAATATGGGAGAGTGAGAAAGAATTGAAAATTGTAAACAGTCACCATGTATAATTTGCTAAAATAATCCCGTTCTCTTTTCATGCTCTGTGCCTCAACATCCTCACATACCAACTAAAACTCCCCATTGGCCTGCATCCTGCCTTAATATTTAAATTATTTAGGGGGAAAAAACTCCCAGAGTCAAGGTTAACAGAAAACAGCGGGAAAATAAACTGAGAGCCATGTGTCATAGATTTCCCCAAGTAGATAGATTTTTTTAAATTCTATTTTAAAGAGTTAGCATGTCCAGAACAAGCAGGGTGAACCATGGACTTCACATAATCTCCATGTCCATGGAAATAAATATGGTGAGAACTATACAATTGTGTCAGTTAGGCAAAGAAGGGGAGGACCAGACAACACAAGAAATCCGATCTAAAATGCCTTTTCCCTTTCTCAATTATAAAATTCCCAACCCAAATTACCTAAGTGACTGCTACCATTCTCTGCTTTTCTTGTGCACAGTTTGTAGATGGAGAAATGATTACATTTTAAAGAATTTTTTTTTTTTTTTGAGGAAGATTAGCCCTGAGCTAACATCTGCTGCCAGTCCTCCTCTTTTCGCTGAGGAAGACTGGCCCTGAGCTAACATCCATGCCTATCTTCCTCTAGTTTATATGTGGGATGCCTACCACAGCATGGCGTGCCAAGCGGTGCCATGTCTGCACCTGGGATCTGAACCAGCGAACCCCGGGCCGCCAAAGCAGAACGTGCGAACTTAACCACTGTGCCACCAGGCCAGCCCCTAAAGAATATTTTTATTTGGACTTTATAAACTATAAAGTACATTGTACAAAGTATTATCTGCACATTAAAGAGAATTTTACTAAAAGTTAGAAAGGAAAAATAGCATTGTCTCGCTGCAGTATTTTAAGTTGTATATTTTCTTCTTATTTTCTCCCATTGTTTTAGTTGTGTTGTATAAATTTGCATTCTGCCTTTCTCACTTAAGATAACAAATATCTCCACAAGTCATGACAGTATATTGGACATTCCATGCAAGATGCCTGAAAATTATATCTCCCTCCTTTCAGAAGCTACAGTTTTCAACAAGCTCAAACTTCTATGTGTGTGTTTGTGTGTGTGTAGCCAAACTCTGTGCCATGTGGCCCTGCTATCACAGGCTGATTCAGAATCAAGGTTGACATTGTACTCAACACAGACACTCTTGATTCTATTAGGACTTGTCAAATCTGTCAGGTTTTCTGTCACAGGTTATAGAAGGTAAGAGTTGGTGATTGGTAGAGTGATGAGGAAGCCCAGAGAAAACCACAGAAAAGGCAATAAAGCAGGAGCCAGCAGGCAATAGAATTCATGAGGTACAGAGTGGACTTGAGAGAAACTGTGGCTGATTGTGATTAAGCTGAATCCCTCTAATGGGTAAACTGCTACCAGAGCCCATAGTCAGTTATGATGCTGAACTTCTTAATCTCAAGTTCATGTGCCTGATGTGCAGTAAACCAGTCACTGCGACATCAGAGCTTGGAGATGGAGAAAGCTTTATTTGAATTGGTCCAAAACTAGGAGGTGGGAAGATGGGTTCTCTCAAACCCACCTTAACAAAAGAAGAAAGCCGGGCATTTTATAGAGCTAAGGGGCTTGGCAGGAAGGGTTCCGGAGAAACAAAGGGGTAGTCCATGTTTCTTTCACTCCAGGTAAGCCCTTAGGCAATCTGACTTCTGGGCATCAACCGCTATCTGGTTATGGTGCTCATAACTTTCTTGAAGGTATTCTCTTTCTTCTGTAAAACAAGCTCATAGATCTTTGTGATCCTTGAGTCACCCCTCAGGTTAAACAAGAAAACAGAAAATTGACAAGATTAACTTATTTTCATCTATGTCTGTGTTCGGAACAAGGTCGAAAGGTCTCATTGAATATTTACAGTAACTCTCAGGTACCTGACTTCAGTTACTTTCAAAAAATGATCACATAAGGGGCTGGCCCCGTGGCCGAGTGGTTAAGTTTGCGCGCTCCGCTGCAGGCGGCCCAGTGTTTCGTTGGTTCGAATCCTGGGCGCAGACATGGCACTGCTCATCAGACCACGCTGAGGCAGCGTCCCACATGCCACAACTAGAAGAACCCACAACGAAGAATATACAACTATGTACCGGGGGGCTTTGGGGAGAAAAAGGAAATAATAAAATCCTTAAAAAAAAAAAAAAATGATCACATAACTGAGTCAGTAGAGATATATTAAATCCTCAGTAATCATAGTTAACATCTAAATAACACTTACTGGATGTTCTGTTCCTACATGTGTCCTCTCATCTAACCTTCCTATCAATCCTATGGCGTGAGGTGTATTATCATCCTCATTTTAAAAATGGGAAAACACAGGAACATAGCTGTCAAGTTACTTGCCACAGATTCAAACCCAGGTGGGCTGGTTCCATTGTTGTGATATTGTTTTTTATAATAAGAAATATATATTTGGTCTTGGTCCTTTTTCTGGCACAGAGCTCCTGAAACCTTTGGAATTTCTTAAGTGAAAAGAGGGATAAAGGTGTCTTGATATTCATTACAAACCCCTTTCAACCACAGCTGAGTTTATGGTCATGAGGTGACTTTTGGAAAGCACCTCAGGATGAGGGCTGGCTGCCAGGGGAACCAACCATGTGATTAGAGGGTTGGAACTTTCAGCCCTATGCCCCTGACCCCCAAGAGGGGAGAGGGGCTGGAGATGGAGTTCAATCGCCAATGACCAATGATTTAACCTATCGTGTCTGTGTAATGAAGCCTCCATTAAAAACCCAAAGGACAGAGCTCAGAGAGCATCTGGTTTGGTGAACACGTGGAGATTCAGGGAGAGTGGTGCACCCAGAGAGAGCATGGAAGCTCCAGTCCCTTCTCATATACATTGCCCTATGCCTCTCTTCCATCTGCCTATTGCTGCGTTATATCATTTTATAATAAAGCAGTAACCTAGTAAGTAAAATGGTTCTCTGAGTTCCGTGAGCTGCTCTAGCAAATTAATTGAACTCAAAGAGTGGGTCACTGGAACAGAGACAGGAACCAGCCTAACGAGGCAAGACCATCTGCAAGGTCCTGGGCCTAAACAAGATAAGGTCCTAACAGGATTGGCCCTAACCAATTGGCAGGCTAGGAGAATCAGATAGAGGCCACCAAGATCCACATTCTGCAGCATCTGGACTTTCCTGGGCTTCCGCACGTGCCCTAGCACCCAGGAGTCCACTGTAGGTGACCCTAGTCCCATTAGCATAGTAAAACTCAACCCAGGGGTGGAGAGCTAGCATGCTAATGGTACATGCATCGCATGTAGTAGCATGTACGAGACAGCACAGGCGCAAGCACAACCCCACCTCTACATGCCATGACAAGGCCGTCCTCCCCAGCGTTTGCCTAATTAAACCCCCACAATCCCATTCCCTAATGAGCCAGTCACCTGCCCCTTTCCTTTCCGCACGGGCTCCCTTGCACCTCTCCTGTGCACAAGCTAATATACTTTTACTTTTCTACTCCCCTTTTTTGTCTCTCTTGATCTCCATCCTGTGGGACAATAAGAACCCAACGTTCCAGTAACAGAACCTCTGATCTACCGCTGGTTGGTCAGAAGCACAGGTGACAACTTGGACTTTAGATTGGCATCTAAAGTGGGAGGAGGTGGGCAATCCTATAGGACTGAGCCCTTTACCTATGGCATCTGATCCTATTTCTAAGCCCTGAAGGCACATGAATGCCTGAATGTGTCTCTATTTGCAATCTGAAAGAATGTCTCATACAAAGTCTTTATACATACCTATATATGTGCATGTGTGTATGTGTCCACATATATAGAGAGAATATGTATGCGTGAGTATATATATATATATATATAAAATCAATCCACATCTCTGCCAGTGTTTACATAGCTCGTAGCAAATCCAGAAAGATCCAAAGTAGATAAGTGGTTGCCAGGGATGGGAAGGGGGAGGATGAGGAGTGACTCCTAATAGGCATGGAGTTTCTTTCGGGGGTGATGAAAATATTTAAAATTAGATAGTGATGATGGTTGTGCAACTCTGTAAATATACTAATATCTACTGAACTGTATACTTTAAAAGATGGGAATTTCATGTATCTAAATTACATCTGAATAAAGCTGTCATTAAAAAAAAAGTCACACTATGCAAACGTGTCTCCTGTAAACGACATTTCCTGACTCCACGCATTGTAAGTCACATCAGAAAACACCTTGAGAGGTCCTCTGCCTGCCTTCAGGCAACCAAATGCTCAATTCCTAGCTGAATTCTAAAACCCTATCAACTTTTAGAATAAGGTCAAACCAGATGTATCTTTCCTCCTAGTCATTCTTTAGCGAAACATTCCTAAGTATGAACCCGATGATTTAAGTAAAAGGAAGGAAATAATTCTAGTCAAGTTGACCCAAAAGTCTCTCTAGATTTACAGCATATATATCCTGGTGGTAAAATATATATATATACTTTTTTTTTCTTGTAATCTAAGCAGAGCTAATGAATTAACAAGGATATATGAGTTGAGCCCCTGATTCTACCTACATGTTGCAGGGCTATTAGCTGTGAGCTCGAAAATCAACTTATAATTTATCTCCTAAGAAGAGAAGGCAAATGTTAAGCAATGGTTCATTTGTCACCTCTCAAAAAAACCTGTTCTTCATCAGACAGAGGTACAGAGCTGGGATTTATGGAGACCCACTTCTATTCATGCTTATCTACAACGGCCAATAATAAGAAATATGTACTATATAACTATTGGAGAAACCTCGGAGCAGAAAAGCCAGGGAACTGGTCAAATAGTTCCTTAGTGTAACCTTGTTCTGGCCACCACAAACACAACCAAGGCCTTTAAAGAGGTGGTATGTCATCCACTAGCTTGTTACCAGATTCGGTTATCCCTTGCACAGAATCCTTTATCACATGTTTACACCAAAATGACAAAAGAGCACCAAAGGAAATTTTCTTTAAAAGAAAAATCACCCACAATTTTACCACCCTACCAAACTATTCTCACTTTTTGTTCTATTGTGGTTTTTCTCAACAGACATATTTTATATGGTTGTAATCATAGTGAACATGCACTTTCATATTCCTTTTTCTCTTTTCCTTAGCAAAAAGTCACGACTCTTTTGTCTCATATTCACAATTATCTCAATTTTTTCTTGTATTGAAGCACCATGCATTACTAAACCAGTTCCGTACTGTTGAATATTCAGGTTGTTTCCTTCCAAGTGATTGCTAATATGCTATAAATAATACAGCAAGGAACATCCTAGTGCATGACTTTTTTCTATTGAATTATTTGTTTTAGGCTGAATTTCCAGAATTGGAATGACTGAGGCAAAGGGAGAGAACATTTTCCTCGTGATTCCCGTGCACTATCATTGCCATCCGGCACACTTACGCCTGTTCAGCACGCCTCCAACAGCTCTTGAGAATCTTGTCGTGTTGCACCATCTCTTCTCAGATGAAGTTTACATTCTGAATTATATTTTATGTGACCAAATATGACCAAAGTGATATGATTTAGCAGAATGGACAGTTGCCACAACATTGTCTTATAGCAAGATTCAAGTGTCCACTCCAGTCAAAAGCAAATATCTTGGGAGGTTTACCATAAATTGGATCTTAATGAGTGACCAGTTGAGAACAAGGCATTTTGTTGGACTGCTCTCTGGAATTTTTATAAAAATGGAGACTAATGGTGACTACCTCTGCTGACAAGTTCAGAGAAGTGAGAAGGTAAGACTCAAAACCCTTAGCTGACACAGCATTCGTTTATTTGTGCAATCATTCAACACACATTTATTAAAAATGTATTATTTCCTCTCATCATTAAATGTAAATAAGTCTCCCCACTGAGGCACCTAAAGGCTAGTAGAAACCCAGTGGAGGATGCAATGAACTTCAGGGGACACAGGGAAGATATGGCCAAGGCTGTTGGCATCTGCTCCAATATCACATCCATCCCAGATTGACCTGCCCACCTCTTTCTCAGTAATACAATTCTTAGTTTTTAGATGGGCATAGGGCTACCCAGAATAGAATTCATTTCCCAGGCTTCCTTGTAGATGAGGTGTGACCATATGACTAGTTCACGACCAGCGAGATATAAGAGAAATGTTGAGTGGCAGCTTCAATAAAAAGTATTTTAAAGCAGCTAATTCACACATGTCACTCCTTTTTTCCTCCAATCTCCATTTTGTTACGTGGAATCAGTTGTGAAGGCTGGTTCTCTGGCTGCCATCTTGGACCATGAAGAAGGAACCCACAATCAGAGCTGTGAGCTAGAAACAAGTGTATCTACAAGATTTTTTGTGACATATTCATCATAACAGAGCAAACTGCACACCTCGAGTGTCCTTCTACATAAAGAACAACAACAGCTGCGACAGTCTTTCTCTGTTGTTTAAGTCATTGATAATCGGGTTTCTTTAGCCACATGCAGTCAATCCTAAGTGACAGAGAAGGCTTCTGTAAGCTGGGTCTTGAAGTCTAATAAAGAGTTTGCCAGAAGAGGAATGCAGAAAAGGAACTCCAAGTATACAGTCATGAATGCAACAAAGAAGAAGAGCCAAAGGAGCAAAAGACTTGTTTGGCAAGAAGTGGCATGAGATTAATTAAGACCAAGAAAGATTTGCCTTGGGGGCTGGCCCAGTGGCATAGCGGTTAGCTTCCCATGGTCCACTTTGGCGGCTGGGGTTTCACTCGTTCAGGTCCCGGGTGTGGACCTACACACCACTTATCAAACCATGCTGTGGCAGGCATCCCACATATAAAGTAGAGAGAGATGGGCATGGATGTTAGCTCTGGACCAATCTTCCTCAGCAAAAAAGAGGAACATTGGCAGCAGATGTTAGCTCAGGGCTAATCTTTCTCAAAAAAAAAAAAAGAGAGAAAGAAAGAGTTGCCTTATTTTATAGAATGTGTATTTGAACACAAGATCCTCAGGGACTTGGCATTCTGTGTCAGTAGGTGTATTAGTTATCTATTGCTAATTAGCAAATTACCCCCAACCTAGCAGCTTAAAATAACAGTAAATATTTATTATCTTACACAATTTGCGAGGGTCAGAAACCTCTCAGAATCTCTCAGAGGTTGCAGTCAAGACATTTACGAGGGCTGCAGTCATCTGAAGGCTCTATGAGCTCCAAGTTCACTTCCAAAATGGCCCATCCACATGCCTGGTTGTTGGCAGAAAGCCTCAGCTACTCCCCATGCAGAGCTCTCCATAGGGCTGCTTGAGCATCCTCACAACATGGCAGCTGGCTTCCCCCAGAGTGAGTGAGCCAAGGGAGCAAGATGAAACCACAATATCTTTCGTGACCTAGCCTCAAAGTCGTCATTTTTTTCAATATTCTATTGTTTACACTATATGTTGTTTATTGTTTATACAGTTCTACTCAATGTGGGCAGGGAATACACAAGGGTGAGAATACCAGGAGATGAGAATTACTGAGGACAGTCCTGTTTCCTTAACAGGCTTGAAAAACAGAGCTTGGCCAGAAAAGTCCAGTTGTTGGTTAAGTGAGTGTCTTTCTGTTGAGCATGGACATATCTTTCTGTCAAATTAGAGAAATTCTGTTTTGCCTATCTGAAATCGACTTTCTCTCTCCTCTGTGACTTTCAGTCCTTATAGGCCCTGCTCAGGATGAACTTCCCTAAAAGATCATCTGGTCACTAAGACAAAAAATGCCTATTATCCCACACATGTAAGTGCGTTATTAAAAGCATCTCTCTGAATGTCTTGTTTTTACAAATTTTTTTTTCTGAGGAAGATTAGCCCTGAGCTAACTACTGACAATCCTCCTCTTTTTGCTGAGGAAGACTGGCCCTGAGCTAACATCCGTGTCCATCTTCCTCTACTTTATACGTGAAATAGCAACCACATGGGCACAGCTTTTGTTATTTTTTGTGTGATAATTTTCCTCTAAAAAGAAGGTGACAAGAACGTCAAGTAGTCACTTGCAAGATGACATAACGTATACCATGTGATGTGAGGTCTGCCATTGCTACACGCTCTACCCACTCAGCAACTGGTGCCACACTTTGTCCTCTATTATTATTACTAGTCTATGTTAGGTGTCTCATCTTATAATTTCAGCACATGTTTGTAATGTTATTCAATGTCAATTGAATATTTGCATATAAATCAAATACTAATAGTTTGTAATTGCAATTAATTTTTTCATGAAATCCTTTTATGATTTCTGTTAATCCAAGTCTATTTCTCATGAGCTCCAGTTGCTGTTCCATCACAATGTTATACTTTTATAAGTATTGCATTGCCAAATGAATTCGGGAACTTCAGACCTAAACACACAAGGATATTTGTGCTTAGAAAATTCAACAAGTTTGTGTTTTAATCCAAACTCCATCACCTAGTAAAATGAAATAATCCAATGGACTATAACCATCCATACCTCTCATTCAGCATATCCTAGGCACTCACAGGAACAGAGATAGAACATAGAGCCCTGCCTTGAGGTAATCGCAGTCCAGAAGCATCCCTCTTTCCTTTTAACCACATTCTGACAACAAATTAATCATAGAACTTCAGAACAGATAGGATGATGGAGATCATTTAAATCTCCCACTTAATAGCTAAAGATCGGAGGGAGTATTGTGTTGCATATTTATCATAGCAGTGATAAAATTATCATTAGAACTTGGGATAGGTTGTATCACTGTTCCCAAATATTAATTTCCCTTTCCTGTGAAAGCAGTGATTAATTCCACCTATTGCAATGTAACAGGCAATATCTCATGCAGAAGTATATACCTCTACCCTGTTGACAGTGGGCTTGGCCATGTGCTTTGTTCGGCCATTGGCATGTGAGGGGACACTGCATACATCACGGCCAAGCAGAAGCTTTAACATTCATCACATGGTTTTGCCAACTCCCTTCTCTTTTCCCTCAGCCACAAGCTCACATGTCCTTGGAGGGGATGTCTCCTTCAGCCTGGAACAAAGAGGACACTTGAAGCAGACATGTATCTGGTCCATCTTCTCACATGTCAAGAACATGGAAAACAAACTTTGTTTATTCTTTGTTGTTGTAAGCCACTGAGATTTTATAGATATTCATTCCTAGAGCAAAGCTGAATAATTCAGAACACCAAACCAAAAGGATAAGTGATTTGCTCAAGTTTACATAATTAGGTAGCTAAGTGGCAGAATCAGAATTAAATCTCAGTTCTTTTGACATCGGTCCAGTATTCTCTCTATATTTCAGAGCTTCTTTAATGACCAATGTGAAAATCTACACAGTATATTTTACTGAGATATTTGGAACATCCCCAAAAGCAATTTACTCCATGACTACAGCTTTGTCCAATTAATTTTCCTTATATGCTGAGGGCAACTAACAGGCTACTAACAATCCATGAAACTCTCACTTATTGTGGTGATTACTAACCATACTGACCAGGAGCTGTCCCTCCTGATGTGAACTGGGTGGTGTGGAGCTGGGGACTGAGTGAGGTTTGCCCTTTTTCAAATGTTCTTGTTGGCCTGGTCATCTTCAAGTGGCTGTTATCTGGGGCAAGATAGAGGATTCCAGCAACAGCTCCATCGTATAGTCTTATCTTAGGAGCATATGGGCTCTTTCACACTTGGTTTCCCTAAGTAGCCTCTTAAGAGTGATGGCAAATTCTGTCAGCATCTCACACCTGTTTTGTGTCCTTTCCAGTAAAAATCTGTACAGGAGCTTCAAGATGCTCACTCTACTTCAGGGTCACTTCGTGCCCCTGTTTCGCTTACTCCTATAGCTGTTCCCCTCCAGAAGTACTGTCAAAATTTATGTCTTCAATAAACCCTCCCAGTTAAAACTAGAAACTTCTATCTACTACAAAGGATTATGCTATCCTTTGGACCCTTATACTCCATTTGAACTAAATGGCATAAATTTTCTATGTCCAATTCAATGTTTGTTCTGTATTCACTTTTGGATAATTCTTGGTCTTGTCATAGTCTAATAGTCTGATGAACATTAAAATTTGAATGTGGACTTTATTAAGTAATTTATTGTGTCTAGTGCTGTGGACCTTTAAAGGCATTCAGTAGATGCTGAATTATACTAATGATGATTAATTAGGCTTGCTTTATGAGGAGTTACTCCTCTTTGTTAATTTGAAGTTGGAATCTTAAGTTTGGGAAAGTTGGGAGATATCCAGATAATATAAAGTGAAGGGGATTTTTGGTTGAGTAATCATTGTAGACAATCTGAGTCATTTATTTAGTAGATAGATTCAGTTTTTATTCCAAACTATAGGAAGATTTTATCTTAGTTTTCCTGATTATGTGAAATATATTTATTAATCTATATCCGATACTGTACTCCAGGTAAAATCCAAAGGGATCAGAGATTTAAATATAAAACATGAAACCATAGAATATTTAGAAGAAAGCAAAAGAGAATTCTTTTTAATTTCAGAGCATGGAAGGCTTTTCTAAATATGACTCAAAATTTAGAGACCATAAAAGAAAAAGTTGACAAATTCAACAACGTTTAAAAGAACTTCTGAAACATACACATAGACACACACACACACAGGCAAGATGTAACAAACTGGCAAAAAATATTTTAAACTTAAATTGCAAACCGCTAATTTTCCTAATATATAGAGAGCCCCTGAAAATCAATAATAAAAAGAACAACACCCCAAAAGTGGCAAATTATATGAACAGTCTTCAAAAACAGGAAATATAAATGACTCTTAAACATATGAACAGACGCTGACCTCACTCTTAAAAAAAGGTACAAATTAAAATTAAACTCAGATGTTGTTTTTCATCTAGGAGATGGGCAAAAATTCAAAGGTTTGAAAACATACCTGTGGGGAAACAGCTACTCTCTGCTGTTAGGAATGTACATTTGATCAGTCCTTAAGACGATAATTTGTCAATATTAACAAATTAGTAAGTGCACACAGAAATTGTTTCAGTAATTCTATTTTTGAAGATTTACTTGACCAACCTACTTGTCCATTTGCAAAATGACATTTGTACAAATATATTCATTGAATCATTATTAATAACAGCAAAACATTGGAAACTACCTAAATGTATATAATAGAAGACTGTTTATATTAATTATGGTACATCCTTACAACCAAATATTCTGTAGCTATAAAAGAGAATGAGGAAACTCTTTACGTCCAACATGAAAAGATTGCCAAGGAATATCATTTAGTGAAACAAGACAGGGATAGGGGAACAAGCAGGCAAGGATAAGGACAAGAGATTTATCTCTGAACAATTTTTACACCTTTCAGTTTTTGAACTATGGAACTGTGTTACCCATTCCAAAAAATTTAGTACAAAAAGAAGAGACAATTTAGATTTTATTTTTTTTCCTTTTTCTCCGCAAAGCCCCCTCGTACATAGTTGTATATTCTTCGTTGTGGCTCCTTCTAGTTGTGGCATGTGGGACGCTGCCTCAGCGTGGTTTGATGAGCAGTGCCATGTCCGTGCCCAGGATCCGAACCAACGAAACACTGGGCCGCCTGCAGCGGAGCGCGTGAACTTAACCACTCGGCCACAGGGCCAGCCTCAAGAAGAGACAATTTAAAGAGTGAGTAGAGTTCAACAGAATTAGGAAAGCAGGTTAGTTAAGTTAATTTTGGAAGTCGACTTGACATTAATATAAGTAGAGCCTTCGACATTTTTATGCATTTTCCTTTTTTTAAACTCACTCTAGAGAAATGGTGTGGGCTAAATAGATGATATTGCATCTTACAATGTTGCCAAGCAAAATCCCAATGAAGCATGTTCTAACACATTGGAAATATATGGGCCCCGAACACTATTTCCTGGCACCCTCTTAAGAATAAGTATGTGAGAAGAATTTCAGGATATAGCAATTATATTTTGGTATTCTGATACATTTCCTACAGTGTCTGAAGAAATAAGGGCATTTTGCATTTGTGTTTTTGGCAAAAGCCATATTGGTTAGATAATCTATTTCCAACTACATGGTTTCACACTTGATGGCTACATAAGAGGAAGACAATTCCTTTTTTGGAAGTTATTATGGATCTATTATATAAAATATTTTAAACACTAATAGTAGAGATTTTTTTCTGGTCAGATCACTATCAAGGTACCTCATAGAAAGAACTATTTGGTGAAAAAGAGAAAAAAAAAAAGAGGGCCTGGCAATAAATTTTAATTGAATCATTAATAAATAGAATAAATAGATGTCATACGTGTTGAAGCTCTGTGGGGTGCAAGGCAGAATTACCAGCACAAAGATTGAGTGATTAATAGAATGTGATTCCTGCCTAAAAGAGCTTACATTTCATACAATAATAAGATACATAGATAGTTCATCAAGATACAAAGCAGAATGTAGTAAGTTGTTAAGGAGCAGATTTAGAGAGCACCAAGAAATCACTCCCACCTGGAGAGCTACAACGTGGAGAAAAACACGAATTGCAAAGTAAAAATTAGCAAGCATTCCTTCAGCACTGTGTAAGGAGGAGAGACCTTCTGAAGACTTCAAAGGACTTCCAGTCACTCATGAAGCAAGACAATTTCCCTGTTTCTACCATCGTGTGGACAAAATAGCCCCCAAGATTCACTAGCTTCCTTTGTAATTTTCTCCCCAGAAGCCTGGTTACTGACCTAGGATGTCTTGAGACCCGGGAATTCTTTGTAGTAATCCAACTTCAAAAACGGCCTATCTCTCTTTCACACTACACATTACTAAGTCTCTATGAACAAGTCTCTCGCGAGTAGATGAGCATGAGAGAGTCAGTCACCTAAAAGTCCTCTCAACCCTGTAATATCAAAAGAAAGCACATTTCAGAACCTGCTAAGATGAGCATCAGGCGCAAGGCCTACTGGGACCTGAGGCAAGTGCCGGTCCCTGGAGCAGCTCAGTCCAAACAGGAGGCCACTCTCAGCCGCCTCCTCACCAAGGTCTTCTCGGCTGATAGCAAATTTTAGTACTTTCGGAAATTAAAATCTGGTGAGCCAATAAATATGAAAACAGGAAAATATTTTCTGAGGCAAATGCATGTTTTTACAGCAATGTGAACAAGGCAGTTATAACAAGTCCCAGGGCAGACAATCTAAAATATTTGCCAGGAGAAGACTGTCCAGCTTAAAAACATGGTTCAGCGAGGCTGCATTTCCACAGCCCATCATTAAATATTGATGAACCAGCTTCAGGTTGTTTGGGTTTTTCTTTTTTAATTGGAACATATAACCTTATGTCTAAATATAGCTTAAGCAGCCATTTCACAAATTTCTATGACCATGAAACACCTCTGAAATTATAAAATAGTGAATTGGAAATTTACAAAGAAATGAATTCTTGGATGAAAGCAGATGGCAAAAAAAGAAAGTCTAATCTGAACTAATTTTTAAAGTAAAATGTGTAGGATTATGCTAAAAGGGAACTGATTTCATAAAGAGAATCATTCATACAGGTACTGTTGACCTGCATCTCTCGGTATTAGCTATCCCACCTTGGAACAGGTCTGAAGGACACAGGCGGCAGTGCAATTCTCCTGCAGTTACCCACGTCTCCTCCAGAGAACTGTCTTCCTTCTCTGCCCCTTCACCCTTCTCTCCTGCCGTCCCTCTGCACAGCCTCTCAGTGCATTCACATTGTTCTCTCAGTGTCAGCGCTATAAATCCTCAAACCTGACTTTAAATTTTTAAGCAATAGTTTCATTATTTGGTCTCTGATTATACACCCTGTTCAGAGTTACATTTTCATTAGAGTAAAGGTTACCAAAGTTCAACATGTGTTTGGCATTATTTTAAAAGGCGTTGCTCTCTGGTAAGCTACAGAGAAAATTTAAGACTGCAAACCTGCAAGCTAGCAGCCAAAAGCAGGCACCCTATGCATTTGCTGCCTTCTTGCAATAGGAAACTTCACTTTCTTACAATACGTATATTTCCTTCTGATTTGGGTTAGATCAGCTTAAAATAGGAAAGGACCCATAACACCATCACCAACAGCAAACTTGAATTATGAACTGAGCATTGTATTTGTGCAAGATGTATTCTCTGCTCTCCAAGAAGGCAGACAACATCAAAATGCCTTCATCCTACAAAGATGAGAGAAAATTCTGGAGTAGAGCTGAGATGGTTCTAAACCTTTAAGAATGTTTAGAGGAAGTAAGGTTTGATACCAAGGTTTAATGTGAAACAGAGAATCAGTTTTAATTCTGGTTTTAGTATATTTATTCTGTCTCTCTCTTCTTTATAATTTTTTATTTTTACTTGCGCCGCCCTGTTATATTCTCTTCCTTTAGCCAGAGGCAAATCACTAAATGACTTAAAATCTCTCTCTCTCTCTCTTTCTCCCTGTTTTAATATTACTTAGCTACCTCAAAGTGTTGCTGGAAGGATTCATGAGTGTGTTAAGTGCTTTGAAGATGAAAAGCAATATATAAATGCTTAAGTATTACTATAAAAGTTCAAGCAAATGAGCTCATAGCATGTGATTAAATGGAATGCATGTGAATACACTCTCCACAGATAGCCAAACAACGAAGCAGCGTCAGCTAAGACTC